>NC_138106.1:40518708-50518708 GCF_964146895.1 Miniopterus schreibersii
TCCCAAATAAGCCTTCAGGAACCTTGGGTCCAGAGTCTAGGACACTGCATTTAAATAGCCTGAGAGGGTCTCTCTCACAGAAATTTCTTAGAGTATTCTAACTCTGCTATTTTATGACTCTTTAAAGTTAGATTGAAAGATGTATTATTTTAAACACCTGGAGAGTCAGTCATATGTTTTTCCTTCTCAGATATTTTTATTTAATTTGAAATTTTCTCCTGTGGCTAGAAAAAAAGACTGGAGAAATAGGAAATTTTCTTAATTTATGCAGTATCTAAAGGTATCTATTTTAAAATATATTAGTTAATATAAATGGGTTTATTTAACTTAGCATTTTAAAAACTAATTTCAGTGAATGAGTTTAGTGTCAAACATCTTGGTTAACACTACTACCAAGTTAATATCAATCATTACAACTCTTGGTAAAAGTTTAGGGCTGTTATGACAATGAGTGTTCTCATGATTGCTAAACTTCTCATACAAGCAATCAGGTAGTTAGGAACAAGTTATAAGTATGAGAGGGTTACATTTTCCCATAATTTCCTTTTCGTATATTCTCCAATATCAGCAGTGACTTTACTGCTGTCCTACCCTCCAACCTGAACACATTACAGGTTCAATGCCACTCTAGGCTTTGAGACTAAGTGTGTCCCTATTAAGAAGGAACTTTGTAAGTTAAAGCCTGACAGTTCAGGAAGAGATAACTGAGTCAAACCTTCTGATGTTCTCAATTTGCCACTAATATCTGCTTTTGAAATTGTGTTCTTGCCTTGTTCTTTGGTACCTGAATTGGCTTCCTTCTCCTATGGAAAGTAAATCAAAAAGGCATTTTTGTTTTCCTTGTGCACTAATATAACCACAGGCTAGAACAAACTCTTAAATTCAGTAGGTGCAAAATAAATCATTGTTGATTTGTTAATTAATGGATAGGCCACCACATTATTCTGTCCCATTCAGCTGGGATTTTGCCTACTTCCGAGTGCTAGTTCCAAATAAGGCACTCAGGCATCTGCTTTAAAACCTTCAGTCATTCTCCTTGGTTCTGTATGTTGCCAGTTCCAGGGCTTTCTGAACCTGGAGCGCCAATGCCTGCTACCCCAGGTGGTTGAACATCTATCTGCCTGGCCTGCTGCCTGCATGTGGCCGCCACAGTCTTGAATTTCTCTGTTCTATTGCCTGCACTGTTTACTCTCACATCTCAGAGAGCTTAGTCCAGCTCTGAGCACCTGTTCCAGCACGAAATGCATCTCCTCTCTAGGTCCCAGGCCCTATATCTCAGCCTTCCACAATCCCCACTTAGCTCACATCCTGATAGGACTTCTGTACTTGAAACTTGGTTAATGATAGATCTTTCATTTCAACAGCATCCAACAATTTTTACAAACCCTCGAAAAGTTTTGCAAAAAGAGGCAGAGCTCCCTGTCGGCCAAAGAGTTCATCACCAGAGCCTTCAATTCCTTTATGTCCCCTGCTCCTTGGGAAAGTTACTAACATTCTGTGAACCTCAGCTTCTTCAAAAGCAAAGTGGAATTAAAGAGCTAGCATTTGTGGAAGTGCATAACAGCAACATGCTCATTCCTTTTCTTAAAGGGAAACATGAAGGCTAGGATTTGGGCAGCACCTGCCATAGGTATCAGTGTCTTCCTAAGGCGGGTGGCTTGTGTCTGATCTGCCTGCCCGGGCCTGCCTGTTCAGCTCCATCCTGCCAGCTCCTACTCCCTGATCACTGGCATTAGCTTTGCCCTCTCACTTTAGGCATTTCTGCCTTCACCTCAGTTCTTACTGTGTGTGCTCGTATCTGTCCGAATCCCAAAATGCAGCCCCTTTTTTTTTTCTGCCTTTCAGTCCCTGGCACAGTTAGCCCAATGCTTGCTGTCTTTTGTGTCCTTTGTCTGATGCATGTAGGGTTTAGGAAATCCCATTTAAAATAAGACTTTTAAGAAACTGAGAACTCCCCTTCCTTCTTCCCAGTACTGTGAAAATGAGACTTAACGCAGGGAAATATTTTTCTTTTTTCTTAAAATAAGGAGTATATGTCTGAGTTGGGGCTGAAACCTGGGTCTTTCAGAGCTTTAGTCCATTGGTTCATTCACTTTACCCTTTGTTTCTCATCTATAATCTATCGCCGTCTCTGGGAGGTCACTGAAACTACTAGCTAGCAAATCCTAACTTCACACCTATGGTAACAGAAACATTTTATGAATCATTTCATGAAGGATACAGGCTAAGAAGATGTGATATTTTTAGGAGTGATTCATTTATGAGAAAGAAATATGTTTCCTGATTCCTAATCTGCTTGACAAACTTAAGTAGAGAAATTATGACTTAATTCTGTGGGTTTTCTTAAACATAAAAATTCTAAGAAAGATACTCCTTTTCTGAATTTCTTTAATGTGAGGAGTGGATATGCCTGAAATATGATTGTAGTACATGGTATTTAACTAATTTACATCATCCTAAATAATGCTGCTGTGCTCAGGATAGATTGTGAGCTCCTAGAGAGCAGGCTCTTAGTCATCTTTGATTACCCAGCACCTAGTACAGGGCTCAGGCAACATTTTTCTTTATGCATAAAGTCTTCAGAACCAGACTATGATGTAGAAAATATATGATTGGTTCTTCAGAATCACTTGATGACAAAGAAAATATAGAGCAGTTTCAAGTGTACCCATTCTTTAAGAAAATATGAGACAAGCATAGTATTGCTTTGGTAGTCTGATAAGGGATCTGAAATATCCTTATACATTTCCCTGCAATTAATAAAACTCACTGTACTCACTAGGAAACTTGTGACTCCAAACCTTTTCTTTCTTTCTTTTTTAAATTTTTCTTTTCTTTTTTTTTTTTAAGAAGAAACTTCTCAGAGCCTGCCTCAGCTGCTTATATTCCCTTAGGGGCGATGAAAGCAGAGTAGGGATTTTAGGCAGCAGAATCTGAGCTTATTAGGTTATATCTCATATAATCATAGAACTCAGACATAGAAATGTTCTAGAGAGATCAAAAAACAGGTAAAATACTTCAGATATGTTCTACCTTGTGAGACTAGGGGCTATCAGTCCCTGGAAGCAACAAAGGGGTTTCTCTCTCTTTTCCCTCCAAAACAGAAAATAGCTTTTTTACTGCCTAGTGGTTTCCCCTGAAGCAGAGTCAGCAGCCCTATTTGAGTACAGGGCCAAAAAAAAATGTAAGTTATCAACAAGTTCCGTGAATTGCTGTAAGCTCAGAGAAAGTTCATGGCTTATGAGGAATGCCAGCTAAAGGAGTGGCAAGCGACTACTTCCTTCTCCTCCTGCCCTTTCCACCACCCTGAAATGCTCGGTCCTTTATCGCTTTGCAGGCCTGGACTCGTTACCGGCCACCTGCTGGGAGAGCAGCCCTCTGGGGTTGAACTCGACACACGCATCATGTGCCACGTAGCATGTAAGATGCACGAGTTCTCGCCCACAACTGGACACCAACTTATCTAGCTGGATGCAGGCACATCATTCATTATATATTAAAAAAAATACAGCAACACCAGTTGTTAAAATAAATAGAAAAGAACCTTTTTTTGTTGTTAAAAAATTGAAGGTTACAATTCCGAAAAGATTTTAAAAATTCTATATATACTGTGAGCTGAGTTTTAAGCAAAGAGTAATTAGGCCTATCAGGGTATTTGCCATCTTCAACTTAAAGGCAGCAGAGGAGAGAACAGTGAAATAAGTTGAAATAGCATTAGATTTACTCATCTTTGGGTTTATATCTATACTATATCTCTTTATAAAAAGAGGCATATTCTTACAAAAATTTAAAGGTACCTGTGTATTACTGTGAAGTACTATCTTTGTATTTCCCTCTTCCCTACACCTAACTCCCGTCCTTTCTATTTATTCGGAAGGGAAGTTTAAACTCAGGTTAGTGAGATGCACTTTAGGATAAATGATAAGCAGCCCTACCTTTTCCTGTCACATATAATTTCTGAAGGTCAAATAAATAGTGTTTGCTTAATAACTTACTGACAGCATTTTGGCAAATGTTAACTAAAAGGGGGATTTAGGCTGTTTTATTTTGTTTAGCAGACTTGGCATTTAGTTTTTCTTTACTCTCTGGGTCCTTTGGAATGTGTGGGTTATGCACGTAGCCGCCTTGTAGATCTCAGTTGGGTAACACCACAGAAAACCATCGGCCATTGTAGATCAAGGGAAAGGAGAACCATATGATGAAAGTAGGAGGAAATGCTTCAGACATGAACATGGCTCAGGAAGGAAGAAGCCAGTTTAGTTTGTGGTGGAGCCCAGTGACAGCTGAGACATTCCTGCACAAAGAGGATGGCAGAGGGTTTCAAGAACAGTGTATGATAGTGCTACTTGAAATTATAGACATAAATTGAACCAACCATTCTTTAATGCATTATCCATTCATTAGTTATCTACTTATTCAGCATTTAAAGTTGATTCCAGTTTATTTCCTTCAAAAGTCTCCCTTCTGCCCAACAAGGTATTTATGGGTGAATCCAAACTGTGTACCCTATAGGTTTTCATTTTTAGGAGATTCGGCTTCTCTAATGCAAGTGTTACCTTCCTCTGGTCACCTTCCTTCTCTAATCCTTGTCTATTTCTTCATCTGTTTTTGGTAACATTTTTTTGTTTTTATTTTTAATCTTAAAAAAAAAAATCTCTGATTAGTCACCTAGCTCTAAATTTTTGTCTCTGCTGTCCCAGTATTTTGATTTCAGATCTTTACATCTGGAATAATTCCTGTAACCACCACCTTCATTTTGCCACATGTCACAACCATGTTCTACTTTTACTGACAGGTCTGATGGAAATAGCTTCAAACTGAAAGAACATCATGGTTGGATGGCCAAGGCACAATTTGAAAACTAGTCCACGTCACTGATTTTAGAATAAATTTTGCTGAAACCATCAATTACAGATTTATTAATTAGTAAGAATCTTGTTTCCTTGTACTGGTTATGTCCTACTTCAAAGTTCTGAAATCTCTTCTCTCTTCCTGTTGGAGAAATTTTTGCCTGGGAATCAAAAGTTTTTGCATATAAGATCTACTCACGATTATTGGATGTATTATTGGATGTACTCTGTGTTGTGGAACCATAAGGATTTTATTCTGGGAACCTGTGATATGAAAGATTAGAAAATTAAAGAAATACAAAATTTTCCTTTAATTCAGCAAGTATGAAGGAGGTATGTTGCTGATTGCTGAAAGAATAACAAAATTGAAAAAGACAATCTCTGAATTCAGAAGCTCAGAACTTATACATAAATATGGCAGGCTATAAACTGTTACAAGAAAAAAATAAACAAAAATATGTGCCCTAGGAATGTACAGCAAGGAGAGATTAATTTTAACCAGGAGGATCTGTAAAGGTTATCAGAAGATAAAGGAGTAGATATATATGCTCATGTTATAGGCAGAGGAAGCAATTTGAGCAAAGATGCTGATACTTTGCCAACTTCATATATTCATTTATTCATCCAACCTTCATTACTGATCTAACACTGGCTGGCATTAGAGAAATGGGAGGTGCATGTCTCTGCCAATAAGGAGCATGCGAGCCGGTAGGGAGGAGAGGCACAGACAATTACAACTTGGTAACTGAGGTAACAGCGAAGGTAGGCTTGGAGGATTTATCTAAGGCAGTGATTTCCCAGAATCTCCCTGAGGTATTTTAAGAAATTATGATGCCTGGAAAGCACAATCCCTGTCAGTATCTGCTTTTATAAAACAACTCCCCAGGTGATACTGATGATCAAAATATTTGCTCTTAGAATTAATCAGCTATGAGGTAATGAAACCTGAGTTTAGAAGGAGGCAGAGGGGTTGGTTAGGAAGTGAGGAGAGGGGACTGGTAGGGATCTTCAGGCAGAGGGAAGAGTTTTCTTCAGGTGCCAGAGAGAGTGTTTTGGTGCAGAGGAGCTGCGTGCATGCTGGAGTCATAGCACACGAATCTAGAGATGCAGAGAGGGTCAGATTGGGAAAGACCTGCGGCCATGCTAACTACTGTGTACCTGATCCTCATAGCAACGGGCTAATTAAAAGGGTAACGAGAGCAGTGTGGCAAAGGAGGCACAGAGCAATTGGTGCTAATGCATTTTATTTTCAAGGAATTTTTTCTCACTGATGTTTAAGTTATGTAATTGGAACATTTCACTAAAATGGGGGGGGGGGGTCACATGATTAGTCTTTTTCTATCACAAAAGTTTTTACTCTTAACCCTGGCTGGTGTGGCTCAGTTGGTTGGAATATCTTACCATAAATCCAAAGGTCATGTGTTAGATCCCCAGTCAGGGCACATACCTAGGTTGTGGATTCGATCCCAGGATCAGTAATCCAATGTTTCTCTCTCTCTTCCTTCCTCTCTCTCTCTCAAATCTATAAACATATCCTCAGGTGAGGATTAATTTTTTTTTTTTTTTTTTAAGTTTTCACTCTTAGACTCCATTTTGGACTTTATCTCTTTTAGTCAGTTTGATCTCTGTAAATCAGTTTAGCTTAGTGGAGCTTTGTTAGTCCCTGGTTAACAAACAAAACCAATGTTTTGATCCTCTGTTTAAACTTTCCTTTGATACGCAATTAAATTATAGTTAGTGTTTTGTATTCTGTGTAAGTCATTAATAATCACGATATGCCTTGATATCTGTGTGTTCTAACTAGTGATCTCTGATGACATAATAAAATCCAATAACATTTCATTCTTAAGCACTTGCTATAAACAACATGTGCATGCCACGCTGTGGGTGAGAAGGGAATGGGAAGGTGACCTCAGTGCCCTTATGAGTCTCACAGGCAGCATGGAAAGTGAAGGGTGAAGGAGGCTTGGATCCTATCTGTGTCAGTAACAATGTTATCTTGGGTAAGATATTCTCCCAGAGTTTCAGTTTCTTCATCTGTAAAATGAGACAGCTGAACAAAATTCTCTCCAAGGCAGCCTTTCAGTGTTAGCCATGGGTTTCTAGTGAAAAGGCATGGCGCCAATGCCAGGAAGAAGTCTATATTGGCTAGTGCAGCAGTTTTCAACCTCTTTCATCTCTTGGCACACATAAACTAATTACTAAAATTCTGCAGCCAATCTGACAAAAAACATAGATATAATTTTGATTCAGTCGCAACAGATGACTAATATGTTGGCTGTTGTCATTTTTTTAATTGGACAATCTAAGGGATAAGAGGTCATGCCCCTGACTAAATAGGCAGGTAGCGCATGTTTCAAAAATTCTTGCAGCACACCAGTGTGCCTACCTTGGGACACTGGTTGAAAATTGCTGGTTTAGGACCGTGTTTTCTGGAGTCAGTCAGATCTGGGATCCTGACTGTATTTTCACTAGTTGTGAAATCTAGGAGTTAAAATGTTTATAATAGTAATTACTTTTATGATTGTGGCAGGAATGAAGAGTTAATATTTGGAAAGCAATGAGCTCAGCCCACGGCATGTAACAAACCCTCAAACATGTTCATAATAACAGCAAGAGTTATATTAACAAAGGAGAGATTACATACAAATGGGGATCTCACACTGTGCTCATGAGAAGATAACATGTAAAAAGTTTCTCAAAGCTGGGAGAGGATCTCATCAGGCATGCTTGCGAGACAAGAGAAGAGACAAGAGTGGGAGGAGAGGCTTTCTAAGGGAGGGTAGAACTCCACAATGTTTTCTCATATATATAATAGGACACAAAGTACAACAGAGCCTTCCACATTTCATAAGTGATGTCACTCAATTTCACTGCCTCCCTAAGGGCAGATTGGCTGAAACTATCTCCCTGATAAATTCAGATGAGTAAAGTGACTGGATTCATAGTTTCAGCAGAGTTTTCTTAGCACCATGATAATAATCCAAGTATCTTGAGTGCCAGGCCCTTATCATATTCTATTCAACAATGGTGAGGATCTTCCATCTGAATTCTGCATTAAGATCTTCAGAAGTCAGGATTTTGGCCTGGACAGATAACAGGTAGAGCAGAGGCCTGTCCCTGGATGTTTGCCAGGCTTAAGTAAGCCTCTCTCCTCAGGAGGACTTCCATTTCCCTGAAGCATCTACATCGGCTTTCATAACTTCCTTTGAATGCTATTTGCAATGATCAGATTTACTGGACAGCTCTTAAAGCTGTATTATTATCATATAATACATGATAAAAAAAAATCTTAAGTACCTTGCCAAGTATACAGAATTCCAGCCCAGGATTTTCTACTCTGAAAGTGTCTGCCTCTTGAATATAAAACAAATTCCAAATAAACTATACTATTACTGGGCCAGCCTACAAGGACTTCTTAAGCATGCTCATAGTAAACATATCTTTATCTGACTGAGCAACAGCAAATATTTATTAGGAGCCTAAATATTATTGAATATTCTTCCCCCACTAGAATATTTTGTTCTTTGATGAATTTTTTGTGCCTAGGATGAAGGCTGGCACATAGAATTCATTCATCCACTCAAGATATATTTATGGAGACCTGGCATTCAACAAGCTAGCCAAGAGAAACAAGATAGCAGGGCGGGCAACAGCTGCACCTGCTGCCTTCTGCAACCACATCACAATGACAACTAAAACACAGAACCACCGTCACTCAGAGCCTCCTGACCTGGCTGCACAGAAGCCCGACAACCAGGGAGCTGAAGGAGCATTGAGACCGGGAGGAGGGGCGGAGACGCGAGCGGATCGGGTTGAATCCCAGAAGCGGTGGCAGTTTAAACCCAGGAGGGAATCTCGGCAGCGGAGGTTTCCCAGAGGAGTGAGGGGTACCAGTCCCACAGCAGGCCCCCAGCCCAGGGCTCCAGGGCCAGAAAGAGAAGTCCCCATAATTCAGGGCTGTGAAACCAGCAGGGGCTGTGAAACCAGCAGGGACTGTCGCTGAGGGTCGCGGAGGCTGCGAGAGCCCCAGCAGCTCCTCTAAAGGGCCCGGCACGGACTCACTCGGACGCTCCCCCTGAGCCCAGCGCCGGGCAGCAGGAAAGGACCCGGGACACTCGGGGAGGAACTAACCTGCCTGAGATCCGGGCGAGAGGCGGAGGGGCGGCTTCCTCCCGGGCAGAAGGGCTGGCGGAGGCCATGGCTCCTTGGGCGAGTCCTCCCCACACACAGCCGGCAGGCAGGCGCCATGTTTGAATCGCCAGCACCTGACTCTCACCTTTGGCCCCGCCCCGTGATTCCCGGAGGCCCCGCCCCTCCCCACCTGCAGCTCATCCAGGCCATTTCCAGGGGCTTTTCTGTGCAAGTGGCCTCTCGAGCCTCATGCTTAGGACTTTCCTAAAATCTCTCAAGCAAGCAGCAGCTGCCCCATCTGGCTTGATAAGTGGCCCCAGGCCTGGCACTAGCGGCAGCCTGCATTGGCTCATAGCTTGGCCTCTCCTGGACACCTCCAAGCCCAGCACAAGTAGCAGCCAACTACAATTTGCTGAGTAGCTCATGCTGGGTGGCCCTGGGCAAGGCACTGGCACAGGCTGACTTTGCACCTCCCGGGAGGCCTCAGAGACAGTGCACCTGGTGGTCAGACTCGACCAAGCTGGATTACAGCCCTACCACATCCACGACTGACACACTCAAGGGGCGCACTTGGTGGACACCAAAGCTCCACTGAAGTCAATCCTGCTCCATAGGGGTGTCTCCAGCACAGCAGCCCTCTGGCTGTAGTTGCAGCTGGTCCTCACAGCTGATTGGCCTGGGGATCAGTTCCTCCCAGTGACACCAACAGCAACCAAGGCTCAACTACAACAGGACAGTGCACACAGCCCACACAGGGGAGCACCTAGAAGGCCCAGCTCAGGTGACTGAGGAGGCTGAGCCATTGGACCCTACAGGACACCTACTACACAAGGCCACTCTACAAATTCCAGGAGACATAGCAGCTCTACCTAATACGTGGAAACAAACACCTGGAAGCAGCCAAAATGTGGAGGCAAAGAAACATGTCACAAAGGAAAGAACAGAAGAAATCTCCAGAAAATGAACTAAATGAAATAGAACCAAGCAAGCTAGTAGATACAGAGTTCAGAATTATGGCTATAAGGATGCTCAACGGTATTAGTAAGACTATTATGAAAACAACTAAGACCATCGGTGACATAATAAAGTACTAATTTGAAATGAAGGCTACACAAACTGAAATGAAGAATAATTTACAGGGAATCAACAGCAGAGTAGAGGACGCTGAGAATCAAATCAGCAATTTGGAACACGAGTAAAGGACACCCAACCAGAAGAGAAAAAAGAAAAAAGAATCCAGAAATATGAAGATAGCATAACGAGCCTCTGGGACAACTTAAAGTGGCCCAACATTCATATTTTAGGGTGCCAGAAGGGGAAGAAAGACCAAGAAATTGAAAACCTATTTGAAAAAATAATTACAGAAAACTTCCCCTACCTGGGGAAGGAAATAGACTTACAAGTCCAGGAAGCACAAAGGGTCCCAAACAAGAGGAACCCAAAGAGGCCCACAGTAAGACACATCATAATTAAAATGCCAAAGGTTAAAGACAAAGAGAAAATCTTAAAAGTAGTCTGAGAAAAGCAGTTAGTTACCTACAAGGGAGCCCCATACAACTGTCAGCTGATTTCTCAACAGAAACTTTGCAGGCCAGAAGGGAGTGGCAAGAAATATTCAAAGTGATGAAAAACAAGGACCTACACCAAGATTGCTCTACTCAGCAAAGCCATCATTTAGAACTGAAGGGCAGATAAAAAGCGTCACAGATAAGAAAAAGCTAAAGGAGTTCATCACCACCAGATCAATACTATATGAAATGTTGAAGGGTCTTCTTTAAGAAGAAGCTAATGAACAAAAGAATCTGATGAACTAAATAGATCCAGAGATATTGAAGAACACAGCAGATGGTCATATCTCAGAGGGAAGAGAGAAGGAGGGTGGAGGGTAGGAAGAGATTAACCAAAGAAGTTATATGCATATATGCATAACCCATGGATATAGTCAATAACAGGGTGAAGGCCTGCGGAGGGGGTGGGAGCGAGGTGGAGGGGGTCAATTGGCGGGAAAAAATGGGACACCTGCAAAACTTTCAACAATAAAGGTAAATTTAAAAATAAAAATAAATTAAAATAATAATAATAATAATAATAAGCTAGCCACACAGACCCTATTTCCATTGGGGACTTAAATTCATAAACAAATATACAAACAACCCCAGCATATGAGCTTCTACATAACACAATCACTGTGCTTCGTGTTATTGAGCATTTAAAGCACAAACAGAAAAGGAAAAAAGGATTCCTGCTCTGAAGTTGTTTATAGGATGTTTGTCACAAACGTATTCCTCAATAATGTGGTGTACGTTCACACCCCTTTACCTTTGCTCAACGTGTTTCCTTTGTAAAGAATACTCTGTGCCCTTCTTTTGTGATTACCAAATTCTTATCATTTAAGAATCAACCATCATCTCTTCCAAGAAGCCTTTTGTAATAATTGCCTAGAGGTATTAATTATTCTATCTTTTATGCTCCTAAAACATTTTTCAGAAACATATATTTCAACACAAGATCTTTTTTTTAATGTATTTATCATGTCTATCATCTATCTATCATCTATCATCTATCTATCTGTCTATCTATCATCTATCTATCTATCTATCTATCTATCTATCTATCTATCATCTATCTATTTATCATCTATCCCCTCTTTTGACTGCAAATTTCTTGAATGGTGTCCTATTGATATGTGAATATTAAGTGTATGAGCATACTCTCTACTTGGTGAATTCTTTTTATTTGTTTTGTTTTGTTAAACATCATCTGGAGACATCAAACTAACACATAGAAAATGTGAAATGATGACATGCTAAACTATGTGATTACAAGTCCAGCAGACAGAGAGGAGAGTAAGATAAAAATATTAAGTCAGGCCTTATGAAGTTAATATCACTCCCTTGATTGATGATTAGGATTATAATAAATTGCAATAAAAATAAAAATCACTTCAGCTGAAGAAATAGAATAGACATATGTTTAGAGACAGAAGTAGCCAGAGGTTAAGAAAGAAACTGCATGACTAGAGTGAAGCTTCATTGAGGACTGAGGGGGCAAAAAGGGAGTGCTATATAATTGCTTTATGTGTGTTAGTCAGGATTCTTCAGAGAAAGAGAACTAATAGGGTGTGGAACAGATATGTAATGGAGATAGGCAAGTTAAGTCCCAAGATCTGCACAGTGAGTGGGCAAGTTATAGACTCGGAGAAACTAAGTTGAAAGTCCAAAGGTCCAAGAACCAGGAGAGCCAATGGTATAGTTCTCATCTAAAGGCTGGCAGTCTCTAGACCAAGGAAGAAGAACAAACGTTTCAGTTCAAGTCTGAAAGGAGTGGGGGGAAAGCTAATGTCCCATTTTGAAGGCAGTCTGGTGAGAAGAATTCCCTCTTACTTGGGGAGGTTCAGCCTTGCTGCTCTACTCAGGCTTTCAGTGGATTGAATGAGACACAGCTACATTAGGGAGGGCCATCTGCTTTACTTAGTCTATTGACTTCAATGTTAATCTCACTCAAAAAAGTACCCTCACAGAAACACCCAGAGTAATGTTTGACCAAATATCTTGGCACCCTTTGGTCACTCAAGTTGATACATAAAGTTAACCACTACCAGATGTACAGAGAAAATATTAGGAAAGAAAAAATTCACTCAACATTATTAATAAGAGACTTTCATTTGGAATAAGTGGATTTGGGGTTCTAGTGGGGGGTCATTCCTGAGAACAAAGCAGCATGAGCAAAGGCATAAGTAGGGAAAGGACAAGGTATCTGTGGTTCCAACAATGGTCACCTACATGGAGCTCAGCATGGGATGTGGAGGGGGAGTGGCAAAATGCTCCCACCATAGCTCCTCTCCCCTCAACAACCAAGTCCTTCAAATTTCTCTTCTCCTCTCACTTCTTCCTGCTTTTCCAGCTGAAGCCTGACCATGTAAATAATGCTTGATAATATAAGGTGTGGATAACTTATGAAGATTAAAAAAATTAAGCTGATGGACTTGTTTCTAACTTGGTAGGACTTTAGGTCACATGCCAAAGAATTAGAGGGACAATCAAGATGTGGAGTTGCTTCTTCTTGGGGGGCAGAAGGAAATAAGCCTTGCAAGTTAACTGATACAAGGCAGAGTCCCCAGAAACAGCACTGAGTGGGAGAAGATGAGGTTATTCAGACTCTTCAGGAGGGTGAGTACAAGCTGTGCCCTAGGGAGCACCAGAGGTAAAATCTAGGGAATCCAGTCAGTTTTCAAGTCCAAGGGGTCAGTACTGGGGTTGAAATGACAGATAAACTCCAAAAACTCTGAATCTAGGAAGTCACTGAAAGACAGTGCGAAGGGGTGATGTGGGTCAAAGAGCAAGGGAAGGAGTGAAGGGATAGGACCCAAGGTCATTTCCTAAAATATAATTAATTGACTAGGAGTTATTTATATTTGATTTCCTGCACCTGGGTGGTAGGAGAGCATTGTGGTTTAAAAGCTAAAGATTAGGACAGATAGGTATTAGATTTCCAGGTAGCCGTAAAAAAGGATGCTGCCTGGTCTGCCTGCTTCTTCATCAGTCTTGCTCTATTGTCTAAAACCTTCAGTGGTCCTCAGCAAATAGCAGGTTCATCCATGCTCCTCAGCCTGAAATGGAAGATCTTGCACAACATGACCATAACCTTCCAGTGCAGCTTCATTTTTCTCTACTGTCTTAAACATACTCAGCTATGGACATAGCACCGCTCACTGCTTCTTTATCTTTCGCTTTGTTCTCCAGCCCCGAGGCCCTTGATAATATTGCTGTATCACTGATGTCATTTAGCACTGGTGTATTGTATGAAACTGAAAGCTAGTCATCTTCGTCTTAGATAGGGACTTTCTTGGGGTACTTGTCGTTCCAAATGTGTTGATTAAGATACATAGATGGCGAGCAGGAAGAAGCTCTGGTAGTGGTGGTGGCAGGGGCCTGTGTTGGGGGTCAGGTGGAAGGATTGAGCCAAAAAGAGAAAAAAAGAGAGAGAGAACTCAGGAATATGGACAATAGTGTGGTGACTGCGGGGGAAGGGGTTTTGGGGGTGGAAGAGGGCATAAATGGCGATGGGTCAAAAAAATAATACATCAGTTAAGCCAACTGGATTGTAAGGTGGACACAGGAGCATTGCTAAGGACACAATGTGACAGTTTATAAGAGCATCTCTTACAATTTTGTGATAATGTCAGTGTTTCCTTGCCCAACATGGATTAAATATACACTGAACACTCACCAGTCACATAGCCTTCATAATTTTTAAAAAAGAGCTGAAACTGACTCCATAAGTGAATACTTAAATGCAGGGAGAGAAAACAAGAGGAAGGGAATGCAAAAGGGTGAGAAAGAAATTAATAACGGTCAATTGAATGTGCCTGAGTCGACTGAAAAAAAAAGTTCAACTTGTGAGAAAGAGCCTGATTCTGATGGACTCATTTGGTTTCATTTTAATAATAAGCATAAGGACATATGTGGAAGGTTGCAGGGCATTGAAGAGAAAAGTTTCATGTTAGGATGGCCTCATGGGTTATCTGTAACCCAAAGGGTGTAAAATGCTAACCTTTGACACCAGACTTATTCCATCATGGTTCACACAAAGAACCCGTGGTGGCTTAATAGTACTGTACCATGATGAACATCTTGTTTTTCTTCATTTTATTTTTTAATTTTTTTTAAAAAAATGTTTTTATTGGTTTTTTTTTTTTTTTTTTTAGAGAGATAAACATTGATGTGAGAGAGAAACATTGATCAGCTCCCTCAGGGACACACCCTGAATCGGGATGGAAACTGAAACCCGGGCATGTGCCCTGACTGGAATTGAACCAGCCTCCTTTTGGTGCACAGGACAACCCTCAACCAGCTGAACCACACCGGCCAGGGCTGAACATCTTGTTTTTCTAGATGAAATAAATTCCAGAAAGAGTAATAGAGTAATGATATATGCATTATGCCTGAATTTGAAGTAGAATTTTTGAGGAATGATTCACCAAGCCATCTCTAAACTTTGACTTAAGTAACACTCAACTTCTATGTAAGGTAAGAGACAGAGTAAGAGTAGAAATTTTCCAGAGCTGCACGCTCTTCTAAGCATTCTCTAGGTTCTTCCTCTATTTGAAAGTCTCCAATGATAAGAAACTCACCAGATCAAACCACTGCCCTTTTAGTCAGTTCTAATTGTTAGAAAGTTCTTTAATTGAGCATATTTCTGTTTTTCTGTGTTCTTACAATATTTTCTGAAGCCTGCTAGAAAGATCATTATTCCTTTCCTATATGGAAGTCCTCCTGTTATTTAAAACCCACTGTCACATTTACTATCTCTTCTATTTAGACTTAAAATACCCTCTTCACCCCAACTTCCTTCAGTCACAGCTAATATGAGATGGTTGCCAATCTCTTCACTAACTTCACTAACTGGAACCTTCTCCTCTAGATATGCTCCAGTCTATCTTACGTAGTGGTAAACCACAGTAAACACAACAAATCCACATGTGTAATGGCCAGGACGAACACTAGAGTTCCAGCCAAACACCACATAACTGTGTGTAACAGGTTTTCTGATTTAAATCATTTTAGTCTCAGTTTCAACTGAGGTCACGAGACAATAGATTCCACATTCCAAATGAGATGAGAGACCCCAGGTAGGAGATGCAAAAGAGGTGTCTTAGAACCAGTTTTCCAACTCTTAGTGGACCATCCATCTCAGCTCTGCACCCCCACTTCCTCCTCCCTCCCCCATTCCTCCCAAAAAAAGAAAGAAAGAGAAAAAAACAATGTTAACTCCCAAAAAGGAGAAAAATATAAGGAAATATTTTTGGAGAGAGCTCTTGGTATGGATTGCGACCCCCTTTCTTGTCAGCACAGAGGAGGGTAAGAGCTCTAGTACCTCACTTTAAGCCTAGAGAAAGGAGTTTCAGCTCATCTATTCTGCAAGCCTGGTATTTGTTCCCTGGAGAGACATAATGGACCGCTGTCTGTCTCAGGCCAAAAAAGATCGAACGGGCAGAGACTGTGGTAGGTGCATTGCTCTGAGGCCTGCACAATTCCATATAACGGGCTTGGCCTATATACAGGAGTATGGGTGTATGTACCACTGGAATGAGACTTTCTTTGTCCCTTGAAATGACTAGAAGAATTTATATTACCTGTGAATGACAGAAATGTCATGAGACTATTCCTAGGTTTTATCCAAGAGGCAGGGGAAGAATTGGCCCAAACTAAGTGGATTTGAAAAGATCATAAAAGAAAAAACTAAAATTGCTTCATGATTACACCTTTAGTTTTTTTCTGTGTTCAGTTGACTAAGTTGTTTAATATATATCATACACACATATGTATATATACACACATTTATGCAGCCATATATGTCCATATGTATGTATGCATAGGCATACACATGCTTATACATACATATACATATATCTGTATATGTATGGTACATATGTAGAAGAACAAGGTTATAACATGAAAAACATAATAGCTGTAATTTATTGATTGCTTATTATTTTCCAGGCACTGTATTAAGACCTTTACAGATATTATTTATTTTTCATAGCCATCTTAGACAGAATTCATAATTCTCATTTAATTGAACGAACTATTAAGTAGCTTGTCCAAGAGCTCATATATATTAATGTCTTAGCCTGAACTCTGGTCCGCCTGACTCAGAGATCCCAGCTTTTAAGTACTGATTCATTTTGCTATTAGTTAGAGACTGCGTGGCCTTTGACAACAGCGACTGATTGTGTTGCTTAGGCTTTTCCAATGGGCATCGGGAAATTAAAAAGGAGTGAGAAGATTGTTCATAAGATGTGGTATAAATCAGCATACTTCTTCAAAGGGCTCTTGTTATTACAACGAATAGAGAAGGAACAACTTGAGACACTAACAGAAAGGACAGACTTAACACAGAACGACTTGCTATTTTTCACCATTGAAAATGCAGAGTTGCTTCCATCTTCAGGACAAAAGGACAATTGCAGTGTTTCTAGTTATACAATTAACCTCCTTTTGTAGACCAACATCCAGGGTGCCAGGCAGAGGGCATCATTCACCTCATCACCAGGTGGCTCTAAAGTTCCAACCAGAAGTGGTGCAGATACTGGGTGAGTGGGAACACAGTTTATATGAATCCACCAAAATGTCGTAGGGATTGTACACAACACAGAGCTCTGGTGCTGCAAAGTTGATTGAGCCACTTCTGCCAACCTAGTATTTATTCTGGGGGACCCTGCATGGTTCAGAAAGAGCAAGTCCAACACTCTTTCCTCTTCTATAAGATGTGGGGCTGTGAGGACTAAATTAAATTCAACATATATTTGTTGAGACCTACTATGTGCCTGGCAGAATTTTAAGCACTTCAAATGGATTGGTGAAAAAACAAAGCTGCCTGTCTTCGTGGAGCTTAGATGAGATAATATATTTGACACTTTGTAAACACTACTGAGCCATAGGCATAGTGATTGCTGTCCTTTATGTTTATTCTACATTGGGAAACCATGCATATTTCTACCTAATGTATCTGTGTACTATTATTGGGAGTGAAATTCTTAACTTCAGGCTATAATCAGAGTTATCTGAATGGGGTTCTTCACTTCAGACCAGGAGCTTGGTCCTGGTCCCCTTACTGCAGCTTCACAAAGACAGGGCCCAGGGCTTCTACCTTCTATTTCCTATATTTCCCAGGACCTAGTATAGTACTGGAATTGGCGTAGGCTCTGAATGGAATGAATCTAGATGAGTTGATAAAGCTAAATATTGGAAGCTAGAGCATGGGCAGAAGGTGAAAGAGAGTTGTTTGTATAGACTTGTGCATGACTTATTCCGCATCTGCACCCTCCATGCTCACGCTTCCTGCACATTTATCTCCTCTTATAAGTGCCCTCACATCCCATCCGTACAGTCCTTCCTGCTCTGTTAGTCTGCATGGCTCTCCTTCCTTGGATATCCTTTCATAGTATGGCCTCACTCACGGAAATTAACATTAAACATGATTGTCTTATGCTGTTCTCTAAAAGTAGTAAACTTTGCCTCAGAAACAGTTCCATAGTCCCATGTACAGCCGCCCCCTCCCACAACTTCAACTACATACAATGGCCAGTACAATGTTGGAAATGAAATGAATCAGTTGCAGCCTATATCTTTCTTGGGAAAGAATCCCTGACTTTCAGTGATCAATGCGTACGTGTGTATGCAGAATGCATGCATGTGCCCAAGATCTTCTCCTTTCTTTAATCCTCTCCATTAAGTTCTGATATTTGGATTTGGGACATGCTTTTAGTACTAGATAAAGGAGAGTTTTTCATCTTGTTGTTTTACCAAAGATGTAATTCTGATACCCCCTTCACACAGTTTTGTCTGTGATTTGTAGTATATGATTCTGAAAATTAGTATGTCTGTTTTAATGTGTGTTTTTCTTTTCTTCTCCTTAGTTTCAGAATCAGAATTTTATACATGACATTTATAAATGTGAATTCCTGGCCTCCACTCCCAATTTCCTGAGTCCAGATCTCAGAGGGGTGAGCTCCCAGGCACTTTTATAGAAAATGGGTTGGGAGATTCCAGTGTGCACTCAAGTTTAAGGTCCATTGCCCTGGGGTGCGTTGTTAGCAGGAAAAGTACATTGTGAAAGGTCCCTGGGTGGAAAGCTAGCAGCTAAGTCCAGGACTTTTCCTGTAATGGGCATGTGCTTTTGGAATGAGTTTCCTCTCCCAGATCAATAGAGCATGAGTGTTTTAGATTTCAGGGCACAGGGAAAGATTCACTTGTGAGTCACCAAAGCAGTGTGTGTGCATTGCAGCTCACTTACATGGTGGGTAATTGCATTATTTGAATGAGCATTTTTAAAAATAAGTATTATTTTCTCCAATTGTTAAATAAAATAAATAGAATTAAAGAAAAATTAAAAGCATCTGTAATGTGTCTCACAAACTAATAATGATAACTACCTTTAACATGTACATCCCGATTTATGGCAATAATTGGGTTTATATTGCAAATACAGTTTTACATCCAGCTTTTAGATTTAATTTTACATTTAAATTTAACTTTTATATATTTTAATACAAATGAATTAAAATGAGAAAATCATAAGTTTTAGTCACAAAATTTACTATTTAAAATATTCTTGAAGGATGTTGTATCAATACTGGTTTTAGCCTTTTACCCTAAATACTATGAGCAAGTCATTATTAAATAGAAAAAAAGCAATTTCTTCATGTAGTGGCACTAAAATAACTTAGTGGCTGATTCTTTTCAGAGTAATGACCCATTTCTAATCTTTATTCCTGTTTCTCTTTCTCAATTTCTCTCTCTTCCCCTTTTCTCATTCCTTCTTGCAGTAAGAGCCAGGTCAAATATTTTTTATTATTATCACTGAAATTTGTATTTGACTCGAGAGAAGTCTACCTGATGATGATAAAATAGGGTATATAAAGCTCTTTTAAGACTACAGGTTATGGAGTATTTATACCCAAGAAGGCTACCCATTTGACTCTAAGTAAAACTACAGTTGCCCCTGCTATATTAAAAAACAACTTTAATATATATGTAATTTCCTAACATAAACAGATGTTGTTTTTTTCCAGACATATTTTTAAACACCGAAAGAAAAGTAATCATATAGGGGAATTCTTGGTCATATTAATCTTTATCATATGCTAGTTTTGTGAGGCACTATTCTAAATGATTTAGAGTCACAATGTCATTTCATTTTCACAAACATGAAGAAAGTAGTAACACTCCCATTTTAGGGAAGCTGCAGCCCAAGTGCCCTCAACCCAGGAGGCTGAGAGCCAGGCTTCCCGCCGGGAGCTGCCTGGGTGGGAAAGCACCTCTCTCCCATCCTGCGGTGCTGGAGGTTAGGGGCCTGGCTCTGCCTGGGGCCCAGGTGCTGGAAGCCCTTCACCGCGCTGTTCTGCCCAACACTTTGGAATGCAAACTCCCTTGAGCGAGCACTTGTTTGGCATAGTTTCACCGGCGGCCTGTCCGTCTAAGGTAGTCGGCGAATATTAAAATAGTCCTAATCATAAAATAGCACTCAGTCAACCGTGCAGCCTCCTTAGGGAGGGGGGGAGAATAGCTCACTTTCCCTCGAGGGCCTGAGAAAGAACAGTTGCAGGCGTCAGCATGGGGCATGACCCTTCTTCCTTCGGTCCGTCTTGGCGCTGGCAAGCGCCTTGGCGACCATCATCTCACATTATTAGCCCGCGGCCTGAGCGGCAAACACGACCAGGGCTCCTTTCCCAGAGCATAGCCAGTCCTCCCACTGCCCGGCTCCTGATTGGAGGCCGGGTGTTTCGGATAATGACCTCCAGGACCCCTGTGTGGGTTACAGCCTGCTTGTGTAACTCCTCCGGCAACCCAAGACGCCCGCAGGGGTGTGAGAAGGAGGGACAGGCCGGTGCTTGCGCGTCCCCGGCGCCAGGGGCCCGGAGGCTGCAGCGCTCCAGCTCCCGGGCTGCCCGCTGACATGAGGCATCTTCTCCAGCACGTCGCCTGCTTCTTTGCCCTGTGCTCTACGGGCTTCTTGGTGGTGGCCACCTGGACGGACTGTTGGATGGTGAATGCCGATGATTCCCTGGAGGTGAGTAGTCAGCAACTCCTTTTTTCTCACCCAAGCCCTTCCAAATGTCCTCTAAGCCCCCCTGCCTCACTGAGATCACAGGGATCAAGGACAATATCCAAAATGGACTGATCAATTCTTTATTCACTCCTCACTGAATCTTCATGTTATTAACCCATTTAATCTTCTCAGCTAATCTATGATGTAGGTATTGTTGTTATTCCATTTTGCAGATGAGGTAACTGAGTAATTCCTCTTTTTTCATAAGGTTAAATTCGTACAAAGGCAATAATATAACCCCTGTCACGGAGCCCTCTAGAAAGTCACCTCGCCCATTGCTGCATATACCAATTTAAATAACGCTCCAGAACAGCCTTTCTTTCTTTCTCTTTCTTTCTTTCTTTCTTTCTTTCTTTCTTTCTTTCTTTCTTTCTTTCTTTCTTTCTTTCTTTCTTTCTTTCTTTCTTTCTTTCTCTCTCTCTCTCTCTCTCTCTCTCTTTCTTTCTTTTTCTTTTTATTGAATTTATTGGGGTGTCACTGGTTAACAGAATTATACAGGTTTCAGGTGCACAATTCTACAACACATCATCTATACACTGTATTGTGTGTTCACCACCACAAGTCAAGTCTCTGCCCATCCCCACTTATCCCCCCATACTCTCCTCCACCTCCCCCCACCTCCCCTCTCCCTGGTAATCACCACACTTTTGTCTGTGTCCATGTATTTTTTCTCTTTTTTCTCAATTTCTCCATCCCCCTACTTAGCCCCCTAACCCCCATACCCTGATAGTTTCTTAAAGATAAAATTGATAATCTTGATAACAACATTAAGAGTAGTGCAATAGACTTTCTTAAAGAATCATAATCTAAGAAACTGAGTAATCAAACTCAAGGCATATGAAACCTATTCAATTAATATGCTATAGAAAAATGCTATTTTGAGTTTCTAAGTAGGAGAAAACACATCTTCCAGTGAGTCCCAAGCTCCAGGGAACAGATATTCATTTAAGAAACACTCTTTTAAAAATGAGTTGCTCTTGGGAACCCACTGTTATACAAGAGTGAGTGAGTGGTTGACATTTGAAGATTGTATTTTTCTCACTGGAGAAGCTCAGAAAGAAGTAATTTTGGAGTTTAAAAGCATTTCCTGTAGCTATCAGAATCTGAGATAGAACTGAGTAAATATCAAAATCACCAATTTTTCATTAGTAAGGTTTCAGAATGTGTATGTAAGAAAAAGAAACAGTATATCAGGACCTCCAACAAAGAATAGACTAGCAACCCAATGTGTTCTCATATGTACATTCTGAAGGGGACAATTTAACAAATGCTATAATGTCACCTCTACAAAGTTTAGGAAAGATTCCTGAGATCAAAGGTATATATATTTTCTCCTAATTTTATTTATTCAACTCTCAAGTTGCAGTTAGAAATGGAAGGTAATAATCTTTCTATTTTGTTGTGTATTATTTCTGCCATTTTTTTCCTTACTTTTACTTTTCCTTGGAATCCTACATGACATTTCAAAACCAATGGAGTTATAAACACTTCTCTAGTGCTAAAAAATTATATTTCTGAAAATTTTGGTAGAACTAACTACTGTAAAGGATGTCTGATATACATGAGTTCAGTGATGCATTTTAGCTGCTCATGCACATAAGCAGTGAGTGAAGACACTGCCCTTTGAACAGTGCACAGGGAAAAAGGCAGGTAAAAACTTCTGCTGCCATTAGCTTGCTGGATTGAACAGACTTAAAATTATGTTTTAAAACATACACACAATTTTATCTGAAAGCATTGTTAAAATATTTTCTAAAACAATTTGAAAATCTTCCTGCGTAAGCTAATGGAACTGTTCACTTCACTCGATAAGCAATGGAGGTTTCAAAAGGGTCAAGCCTTGCTGAGAAAGATTGGGCGTCCTGGCATTTAAAGTGCCTTCTTGCTTTAGTTTCACTACATCCAACCAATCTGCCATCTGCTCTGGGCAGGAACACTTCTAGTTAAAATGAATGGAATGAGCAGCCTAGGTTATTCACCTCCAGTAAATCCTCACTAACCTTGGGCAAGCTTTAGTGAGTATTTCTTCACGTCTTCGTTTCCTATACTTGAAATATTCCGCTATAAATATTCCCCCAGAAGCCTCCATGTTAAAAGAAGGAATCTGTAACGAATGAGGCCCCCTTCTCTTCCAACAATCTCTTTATTTGGCAATATTTTTAAAGGGGCATGAATTTCTCTTAATAATTGCTCCTTCAATGGGCTAGCTTATGAAATCATAAGATTATTCATAAATTTGGAGGTTATGACGCTCACTGACTCAATTTTGCTGCTCTTCATGTTTCCTTCCTCATATATTTGCATCACCATTAGTCCATATTAACAGCTCACTCTATACAACTATGGAACAAAAATTGGCACCACAAAAGTGATTTTTTAGAAAAAGCATCCCCATGGAAAAATTTTTTCAAAAAAAAGGAGTGCTATGAGCTTCTAGCTTTGTTAAACTTTTAGGATGATACAGGCTTCAGAGTTGGAAAATGGATCCTATAGCTCAGTTCACATAAAAACACACACTGTGAAATGCATGTCATATAAAAGGTACTGTGCCCATTTCTCCTGGGGGCCATGAGGACGAAATAAGAATGAGCCGGGCCTGACAGGAGTGTACATTTAGTGAGGAAAGACACATGCGTATGAAACTATAGTAAAAGGCACGGGCCAATTCGGTTCACAGCTGAGAAAGAAATGAGTCAAGTCCCCCTGGGGCAGAGGAGTCCAGAGGTTACTTCCTGTCATAGATGCTGAAATAGGCCTGGGGAGGGAAGCAAATTTGAACAAAGCTTGGAAAAGATACAAAAGGTTTCAAAAGGTGGAAACGGCAGCAGGGCCTTCCAGCCAAGAGGACACATGCCGAGCGGAGCGCCAGCAGGAACGGGGCCTCCTTAGAGAATCAAGCAACAGGGAGTGCGAGGCACAGAGAGCCTCAGAACACCACGCAGGGCTATTTTGCCTTAACTTCTACCTGCCTCCATGAGGGAAGTTCTTTGCATTAAGTAAAACATTAGGAAAGAGAAATAGCACCCAGAACTGGGGTGTGCATAGTCCCAAATCAGGCACCAAGCACCCTAAGCTCTCGGGCTGCTCCTGCCACTATTGCTTCATGTGTGTCGCTGGGATGACAGATGTGGTGAAGGGAACTCGGGCTCTGAGCTTATTCTAGCCTGTGTTTGTGTCTTATTTATCTTCTTTTGATTGAGCAAATCACATCTCCTGTCTTTGGCTCATTTATAAGATGAAGTTGAACTCAGTTGTTTTAAGGTCCTTTTAAAGCCTTTATGTTCCTTAACATCAGGAGTCCTTGACTGTGACTATGTCAGCAATCCCACAGAGATGGCCAGTCACCCAATGACCCATGGCATTCAGAGCCTCCCCAGAAATTTCCACTAGAAGCTCAGAGTGAAAATTCTGCATTTTTCTGTGACCTTATAGGCTCTTCCTTCCTTTCTTGCACCCATTCTCCCTCCCTTCTTTTTCAATCTTCCTTTCACAAATATTCTTTGGCACCTGCTCTCTACCTGGTACTGTGGGTGCACGAGTATGAAGGAGGGTGAGATCTGGATCTTCCTGAGGTTGCTCCCAGCATATTGTGGAAGACAGACCGTGAACTGATAGTTGTGATATGATAGTGCAAATAACTGAATTGCCAGCTCACTCAATCTTGGATAACTGATGAAGTCTACCTAGAAGAAGAAATATCTGAACTAAGGACTTGATGGATAGATGAGCAAAGATGTAGAGTGTCCCTAGCACAAGAAATGATATAGGCAGAGATCCAGGTATGAGAACACTGTATTTTTGTGGCTTTGTATATCTTTTAGCATGATGAGAGTTTTCAATGTAAGGAAGAGAATATGGGGACTGGGTCTCAAGGGCTTTGCATGTCATGTAAAATAGAGTTGGTATGCCATAGACAAACGTGTTTCACTGTAAGCAAACATATACATGTATTTTAGAAAGATCAATTATTCTAGCTGCTTGTGGAGGATGTTGGAAAGGGGTGAAATGAAGCATCGAGAAACCCATTAGGAGACTTTGGCCGTAGAACCGGAGGGAGACCATGGTGGTCTGGGCTAGGAGGGCATCAAGCATAAGGAGACGTGTGACGATATGGGTAACTCTAAAGAATTCAAATTGATAAGATTGGTAATTGATTGCATGCGGAGAAAGTGGGCTAATGAAGAGGGAGAAGCCAAGATTGAAATCCTTACTGTTTGGGGGCAATTGGTGAACTGCTGGAGTCACTCACCTAGAGCTTAAATGGAGAAAAATTAGTCTCTATTCAGACGTCATCAAGCAACAAGGTCCCCGAAACATCTTACTTTCCTATCTTGCTTAGATTCTTACACAGCACCTCAAGGCGGGGTGGTTATACAATGCTTTATAGTGGGGAGACTTACAGGTTGAACTTGATGTTGGAGGGACCTGAGATTAAATCCCACCTTGCCAGGTAATCAGCTGTGAATTTTGACAGGTTTCTAAGCTGCTGTAAACCACATTTCCTCATGTTTTGTGAGGATTCACGTGTACCAGGCAAATACAAATCAGTCAATAACTGTTAGATATATTACTGTCTGTTTGCAGTTTATAGGTTTATTTTTGTTCTGGAGGAGGAGATGACATTTTGTATAATGTTCACTTAAAGGTGAGATATGACATTTAAGTTCTATTCCTATTTTCACTATTGATTCTCTTGTAGAAATTTTGTTTACTTCTCTGGGCCGTGGCTTGCCCATTTTAATGTTTATTACTGTTTTTTGTTTTTTGTTTCTGTCTCACCAGGGGAATAGGCAGACAACAGACAAAATAACATAAGTTATCTATTAAATGCATCTTAAATAGAAAATAAATTATGAATAAATAACATTATTAACATGTTACTTATAGTATAAAACATGTAATTATTCATTATCCACACTGAAATAGTAAAGTAGTTTCTTCACAAGATTACTGGTCTCTCAACTATCACAGGAAAAAAATGTTTTCACAAGATTGTTTCATTTTCAGTTAATCTTTTGTTAATTATTGACTGAGAACTTGCTATACACCAAGCACTGTTATGATTAAAATTTTATTTCCTTAAATGAACATTTTCTGCATTTGGATCTATATTATCCCTGTCACCAGGTTCTTCCTGGCGATTTCTATTTGCATTGATGATGCTACAATTTTTTGAGACATAAAATAAATATTAAAGTAAATCTATCTAGCAAGTACTGTTATTATTTATATATAGTTTTACTTTCCAGCTGATTTCAAACTCTTTCATTGGACATCTGAGGCTACAGAAGTTGTCTTATTCATACCATGATCTCTTATAGCACCTAACATGGATTCCAGATCATGGAAACCCAGGATGCATTTGTTGACATGAATTGATTGGCTATCTATTAAGATACTTGTCATATTTACTGAGAGGATGAATAAATGAATGCGAATGAAAGACAGTGTAAAGTGATTTTTGGAGACTCACATTGAGCCCTAAGCGAGAAGTACCTCTGTAGGGACACCAGCACGATTTTTAAGGCAAGATCTTTTATCTTGCTACAACTTCAGTTTTCTCAAGGTATGGATTTGGTTTCTGTTTTTAATAAGGTAAGGATAAAAACCTAATCCCCTGGGATGCATAATAAAGTTGTTGAAGAGCATATTCTGGTCTAGAGAACATAGCTTTTCTGCCTAGTATTTCAAAGAGAGAAAGAAATGGAGACCAGAAAAAAAAGAAAATTAGTATTTTATTGTTGTTCATTCAACATAAATTATGATCTCTCACTGGGCAGAAATCATTGCAAAGTTGTGAAACCATACTTTCATGAGCATTCTAAACTGATTAAGTGTGTGACTTAAATTAAACAATAAATGTAACAATTGAAATATTTAGATAGTTCAGATATGTAAATTAGGTAACATAACTGTGAAGACCACAAAAATTATATTTTACCTATTTAGTTTGTATTATCCTGTTTTTGCTATTTATACTTTTAGCCAGTGCTCCACAAATAAGCAGGCAGAGCTAAACCAAATATATCTTAGCAAATAAAGTCATGTTACATAAATGGAGTAGAAAGGAAAGGTGGCTCCTATTGTGATTATTTTAATCTTGCTTCCCCATCCTTATAAACACTGGTCTTGAGTTCTTTAGACCCTCGGAGAGTAAGAAAAATAAAATTAAATATTAACATAAATAGTTTAGAATCCTATTATAAAAAATTCAAATGCATTTTATGTTAAAATTGAAAATGTTTCAAGTTTTAGTTAGTAAAACATGTTATTTAGTATTATCAAAACTTAGTTGGTAAACACATAATACATAGCTGTAGAATTGTACACTTGAAACCTATATAATTTTATTAACTAATGTTACCCCGATAAATTTAATTTAAACATTAAAGTTAAAAATAAAACCTTTGCATATTGATAAATATATTTAAGTAAGTCTTGGAAACAGATAAGTTGAATATTCAATGTAAAGTATGTTAGCACAAGGATAGTAAGTTGTTATTAAAATGATCATTTCCTATATGTGTGTATACAAGGTGGTTTTTAAAATACATCTACATTTAATTTTTTTGTTTGTGAATTCTTCTTCCTATGTATATTTCACACAAATCAAAGTACATACATATTTATACCTTAATGTATATTGACAAATAAAATTGTGTTTGATAATGGTCAACAAAAATAAGTATTTACTAAGCTTACTGTGCATAAATCTCCTATGTAACTGGATGAGAAATACCGGCCAATTAATTAAAGTATTATTAAGTTTCTCTAATTCTATATACATAAAATATGTGGACGCAAGACAAACACAACCAAAAGTACACTAAACAAGACAAAGCAGGCAAAATTGTGTCTTGCTGCTTGTATTTTGAAAGTAATAAGAAACGGAAATTAGCAAAGACTACGGTAGAGAAACCTTAATGGAAAACTGGTGAGGAGATCAGAATGAGAAACCCCAGGATTAAGGAATTAATTGATGCTTCTATAAAGTCAGCTGGAAAGAGTCACCCTCAATATGGTTTCCTATAGCTTTTTCTGAGTGGTATCCGGCCCATGCTGGGTACTGTGGTAAATACTTTCCAGAGCCAGTTGAGTAAGTGGGATCCAGGCTGACACCAAATCAGTATAAATTCTCTGGTCTAAATAATAGTTCTTTAACTCTTGGATTCAGCTGTCCTAGTCTTTTCAGTGAAGTCGAAAGCACATATTGAGGGTCAGTGCATACAAATAGGTAACCACTATCTAAGCCAAAGTTCAAATGACAGTTAATGTGTGTGTAGTAGATAGACAGATTTTTCCCCCCCTCAATAAACATTTATTGAGCATCTATTATGTACCAAGAAGGAGGGTCTGTCAACTCTTTCAGGCAAGGTGTCATGCCTGTCTCGGTTATTGCTGTGTCCATACCATTTAGTTAGCTGATACACTGAAACATGACAGACATTCAATGAATATAATTTGAAAGATGACAACAGACAGACTTAGGAGACAGATGTGCATAAATGCACATACAAAAATATAATTTAATATTGTAAATACTAGAGAAATATGGATAATTACTGTGGGATCTGGGAAGAGATTAACTCTGGTTGAGAGCCTGGGAGAACCTACCTCATGGAAGATATATCTTGGAAGTGGAATTTGAATATTAGTTAGAAATTTGACAGATTGAGAGCAAGGAGAGTTATTCTTGTTGTTATATACCATGAGGGAAAAACTCAGATGCCTATAGGAGCAAGGAAGCCAACATGCATGAAAGAGGCAGACTGGGTAGGAACAGCAAGGAGCCTATGGACATAAATCCCACTTACATAGAGCAGCTACTCTGCCCATGGTAATTGTTGCTACGTTGGACCAGGAAGTCCAGGTGGCCACACTGACCAAGTTTCCAAGGTAAGCCAGAAATCTGGACTGTTCTGTAAAACCTCTGTGTTTCACAACTAACTAATTTTAAGAGATTTCTGCTGTCCTTGCATTTGTGACTTGTACTTTCATTGTCATGCCTTGGATAAACTTCTCCGTATTTAGGAGATAACACCTTCTATGCTTCAGAATCAATAGCTATTTATTGAAATAATATACACATTTCTCTAGTATGGTGTTGTACATTATTTATTAATATATAAATCACACATTAAGAGGAAAAGCTTAAATTTGGAATCTTCTATTTTGGACAACCCTGTGAGATAAAAATTATTAGTTAACATTTTGCATTTTTGCCCTTTAAGAAATGTTAACCATGTAATCCAAGCATCAGACTGCTTTTTAAGAGCCTTTTAAGACAACTTTTAAGAACTTAGACCTGCTTGCCTTTTAGAAAGTTCTTAATAAGCCATTATACAAGAGACACAAGTGAAGACTATATACTATAAACAAAGAGGGCTTTCTTCAATAAGCCAAATAACATTAAATCTTTTAACCTTGTCTTTCATGCACAAAGGCACCTTTAAGGGTGTCTCCAGTAAGTGCTGTATTAACACAGAAGTTTGGTTAATTACAGCCACTATTCTCACATACCTCAACTGAGCGTGAATACCAAGCAATCTACTAGTGTGCCCCTGGGCATTAATACCTAATGAAATTGGATTCCTTGTTTCCTCTAATGAGCTCATTGCTCTTCTAAATATGGTCATTGCAGGTAAATGATCAATAGCCTTGAAAATGACACCACCACTGGATTATGTTGGCGAGAAAGAAATACTCTTTATGTGAAATGAGTATTGTGGCATATATATCTCAGCTGACTTTCTAAATAACCTCATATACAACAAGAATAGCCATAGTGGATTTGTTGGTTTGTTTTAGTGGCTGAGTTAGATGAAAACTGTGGACAGTCACTCTGAGTATAGAGAAGTGACTTCAAATCCACATAACCTAGCCTAAGTTGAAATAAACAAGATCCAGCCCGTTTCTGTTAATAGAGAGACTGGCGGGCAGCAGGCTATGAAAAGGTCTGTTTTCCGTTATGGTACGTACAATAGTTATAGCATATTTCTGTTATAGTATACTGGTTTAGTACAAGTAACCTCTACTGTGTTTGTTTCCTAGGGCTGTCATAACAGATCATCATAAATTTGGTAGCTTGATGTCCATGTAAGAATGTCCAAACCTTCAGAGTATTTTTATAAGAGTTTATTTGAGCCAAACTGACAACAGATGCCAGGAAGCAATATCTCAAGTGCTCCATAGAATGACAGTTTGCAGTTTCTTTTATACATTTGGAATTAAGGAGGGAACATAAAGAAGATTACATGAAGGTGGGAGAAAGCAAGTCGGGGGTTGAATTACAGCATAGTTAACATGATTATGTGTTCTCTTGAGGGTGGTTATACTTCCAAGGGGTCTGAAAAAGAGGCTTTTCAAAGGTGTGTTGACCTAGATGCACAAAAACAATGGACAGGTCTTGCTTAAGGCAAATATAGCCTTTTACTAAAGCAGTTATATGCATGGGGCATGACTACCCATCATGACCTGACCAGTTAGAATTTATGATCAGACCACCCTGTAAGGTTATTTTCAGTGACTGGAATTGTTAGACTTATTATAGAGTCCCCCTTTTTTTGTCCACATTCACACAGGAGAAATTTATTATCTCACAGTTCTGGAGGCCAGCAGTTTGAAATCTAAGTGTTGGCAGGACAGCCCTGTCTCTGGAGGCTCTAAGGGAGAATCTATTCCTTACCTCTTCCAGCTTCTAGGGCTGTGGGAATTGCTTGACTTGTGCCCACATCACTTCAATCCCTGCCTCTGTGGTCACATTTCCTCTTCTGTCTGTGTCTCTCCTCTGTCTCACCATTAGATTTAGGACCCACCCTGGTAATCTAAGACAATCATTTTATTTCAAGATCCTTAACTTAATTGCATATGCAAATATTTTTTTTCCAAATAAGGTCACAGGTTCTGGGGATTGGGAGATGGACATATCTTTCTGGAGACCACCATTCAATCTATTACATCTACATTTCTCCACTGTCATTGTGGTTAGTTAGGAAAGCTCAACACAGTCACTACTCAAGTTATTATGGTACTTAAGTAATTTATTAATATTATCGTTTACTGAATAAATAACTTATATTGTGTGTGTTGGTACTTTTTAATTCTTATAACCTTTCTGGAATTATCTTTTCTTTGCAGGTAAGGAGATAGAGGCTGAAAAAAGATAAGATCTTGCCCAAAGATACAACGCAACTAATAAATGCCAATTATATTTAAAGTCTATATGTTTTCAACTATGGCTTACATTTTATTCTTATATAACTTTACATGTTCACATTCTTTTTTAGAAATTGATATGTTAAATTTCACAGGATAGATTTTTTTTCATTAAATTCTTGGTCTCAGTGATTCCTCAGCTTCCTGAGGTAATACCCTATAGGGTTCAGAACATCACTTTCAGATTTAACCTTAAGAAGAGCAAGCCAAAGTGAGGTTTTACAGAATAATGGTTATAGGATGAGAATACATTTAGGGCTTACTACTTCACCCAAAGCTATCTTTTAATTAATTTCCATTTCTAGAGTAGTTTAGTCCGAATGGATTTGCCATTTTATAAACTGGGTGTTAAGTTTACCGCAGTGCTTAAGGCCATAGGCAGAGTCCTCTCTTCTCCATTTGTTAACACTGCTCGCTTGGGGTTAATCACTTAACTTTCCTGTGCCTCACTTTCTTTATTTGTAAAATAGACAATTATAATGATATCTCACAGGATCCTTTAAGAGATAAGTGAAATAATAATATGCTTAAACAGTAACCGCTTCATAGTACAGAATCAATATAGAAGTATTAATTAATTATGACCAATTAGAGGTATTTTACATGGAAAGTGATAATAGCAGTACCACATTTAAAGTTGTGATGGAGTAGCCAGCAGGAGAGTTCAGTAGAGTTTTATTTGGCACACAACACAGCTTCAAAGCAGAACACGGGGCAGAGGGTGTCAGAGAGCAAATACTGCCTGATAGGATTTTCCTTTGTAAGTCAAAGTGTTTTCTGTTCCTTCCTTTCTTCTTCACAACAACTATAATCCCCCTGCCTTTGCATTTCTCTCCCCACTCTGCTATTTATTCTTTCTTTAAGGAAAAAAATGAGTTTTCATTTTCCAAGATAATCCTTGTTAAATCTTACCTATTTCCAGACTTCTAAGGTAATTGAGTCCGTAATTGAGTCCGAAGAAACAGTCATATTAGCTCTGTTTCATATGCATGAGCTCCGTCAAGAATCCTGGAAACGATTTTCTGTTGGCAGGTTTACAATTCTAAGCAATCTCTTGGGACGTACAATTTAGAGATAAAGTATGGGAAGGCTCAGAGCACTGGTAGCTTTCAGCTCTAAGTGGACAAAGTATTATCTGCACAGCATTTCTAAGTAAAAGTGGCTTACAGCTGTCAGCTTGTATAAAATTAATGCCCAGTTTGTTTACATCCATATCATTGCTTAAGCATTTGCAGTCTGTCAGTGGAGCAGGAAGGAAGAACTCGTGAGGTCTTTATAGTTCGCTTATTTGTGTTTTTATATATAGCTTTCTGTGGCAATTATTTTAAATTTATGAACCTCATATATAATAACACTTTTCTTCAAAGAACCCAGTGTTCATGATGAAGACAAATTAATGTACATTCTTAATAGACTTCAAGACACCAGCAGTCATTATCTATTGTTATATTGATTTGGGGCAGGGATTGAGTAAATGTCAGCACAGGAGAGTGAAATGAATTGTCTCCATGTTAAACTATGACTGGATGATGGGACCAGCCATAGGCATTTGCATATTTTTATTTCTGATTTTTATCCATCCTAGGCATGACTTAGCCCTCCCACCCCTACTCAGGAAGTGAATTCATTTCCTAGTGGGGAAAGCCTTTAATTCTTAGTGCTTAGGGGAGAACACTCAAAAATGCATTGTGTTTGTTGTAAATGAAATTCTGATCATGCTTGTGATCACCATACTTTGTTGTCAAACACAACAGCCAAGTTCTTCTTTGATCAAGGCTGAACTGAAGTGTGTCTGCGTGAATTGTTTCACATGGTGTCTTCTCCAACTTCTAGGTGAGCACAAAATGCAGAGGCCTCTGGTGGGAGTGTGTCACAAATGCTTTCGATGGCATTCGCACCTGCGATGAGTACGATTCTATACTCGCGGAGCACCCCTGTACGTATCCCTGAGATATTCCCCTTGTAGGGAGGGAATATTATAGAAAATTAAACTCAGGTTTCCATTATGTGCTTTTGTTTTCTACAGCACTGTATTAAGGTTCTGGCAAGTTCGAAATATTTTGATTAGACATTTAGTTTGTTTCTAAAATGTGAGTTGAAACATTTTAGCATATTTTATCTTTTCCCATGGATTTGTAAATTCTTTAGAGTAAAAATATTATCTTGCTCATTTCTGCTTTTCCCCAAAGGACCTGGCATAGTGCCTTATACACAGTAGGCTTATAGTAAACATTTTTTAAATGGAAACAAATTCTTAAGGATGCTGGGATTTTATGATTAGAATTGACAGTTTAGATGAAAAGCATTTCAGAGATGTATTTTCGCTATGACTGTGTTCAAATAGGAAGTTTATAGCATTTCAATGGAAGATTTGCCAAAAAAGAGAATTAGAGATAGAGGGACAGAGACAGAAAGAAACAGATTAAAGCAAATTGGTTTTAGTTTCTTTCAAAGTAATTGACAGGTGATGGTATCACATGGCAACTTCTTTTCTCAAGATAAATGGAAAGTAAACCTTGGAATGTGACTTTTCCCTGGGAAGCTATTTCATCCAGGGTAAAGAACCTAAAAGGAGCAGTGCTATAAAATATCTTCCCCTGCCATTTAGGATTTGAGTGCCAGAACACTTTTAACATAATTCATAAGGCCTTTATTTCATCTTTTTTTAAAAAAAGACATCTTAATTCGTTCTCATTTTTCCCTTCCTGTGCTAACCTAGTTCTACCTACAAAGAAACATGATTTAGCCCTGGCCTGCTTGGCTCAGTGGTTAGAGCATTGGCCTGCAGACTGAAGGGTCCCAGGTTCGATTATGGCCAAGGGCACGTTCCTTGGTGCAGGCTCCATCCCCGGCCCCAGTCGGGGCGCATTGTGGGGGGTCAACCAGTCCTTTTTTATCTTGCTTACACTATCTCATATTTTTCTTTTGCTCTAGTCTTAGCTATTAGTCACTAATAATATCTAAAAGATGCATTTTGTTTCAAAATTCTATCATATACTTAAAGACAACAGAGATGAAAATGTATTCTAAGAAAATATAATTATATAACCTTTTCCATCACCCTGTGTACCTAGAGTATGCAGACCCAGATAAATACTTTTTTCAGGGCTCCTGTTGATGTAGTTAATTTGAATCCCCCACATCCCTGCAAATTAGAATATATTTAATATTATCCTGGCAGTCAAATCTCACACAATCCTTGAAAGGAAATTCCTGGCTAACCTGCATTAGCAACCCGCTTGCAGTGCTGCTTTCTTGGACTTGGCCCACCCATGGGGCTCCCTGTATGAGTCTTAGAATTCTGAAGAGCATCTGAACAATGCTTTGTGTGAGATCATGGGTCAAATAGGGGAAGAACAGGACCTGCAATGATTTCAGGGCACCCCATCCTGATGGTGCTCCTGTCACTGGGTAGTCCCAGGTTCCAAAAAGGGTCATAGAAATTTCAAGGGAGGCACTGCAAAGTGTGAGACCCTTTGGCTTAGGGTACTGAGTAGGCGGAGTCCCACTTGTACATATCATTTGACAGTCAAGAGGATCTGCTGAAATATAAAAACTAATGAGTTATACATGATTTTCTTTCCTCAGTTTTGAGAAAAGTCAGCCTTAGATTTTGCCTAAATTTGAAATTTGTGCTTACTTTTTTTTCAAATAATGCTAAATTTTGAACCTTAAAAATTCCATTCTAGAAATGAATGTATACTTATATATTAATAAACAATAATTACATATAGCATATTTACCTAGTAATAAGGTAGAAGCTGATTTTATGCATTGATTTTCTCTTACAACTATCATAAAAATATTTTTTATTTTAAATAAGAAAAATTGGCTACAGTTTTGCAAGCAGCCTATTACTAAATAGACCCTAAAGTTACCTCATCATTGGGGAAAATTATTCTCAATGCAAGAAAACCCCAAATCACTATGAATATAAAACCTAATTACTGTATCATTAAAGGAATAAATTTTATTACTTTTCTCCATTAGCCAGCTAAAAGAGTAGTCGTTCTGACTTCAGGTAATTAACCCTGTATTTGCTATGAAATCTTCTTATTGCTAATTTAGCATAGCTGTGAGTCAGTTCAGGAAGCTTTCCCAGTTGAAGATCTTCCATTGCAGAAGGCGATCACTGCTATTCCACTTCTATTCATTTTATCTTCTCTTCCCTGGGCCTTCTACTGTATGTTCTCACTGGCTGTAGCTTTAAAATATGCTCAGTTGACGATGCAATGTAAAGGGGTTAATACTGAAATCTTGGCCAAGGAAGGTCATGACCTGAGGGAATTTGAAGGAGAATATGACCTGTCTTCCAGAAAGTCTTCTACTCAATGACAGAAGGTCTTCTTCTTTCTACAGTTCTCCCACCAGCCTAAATTCTCAAGAGATGTCTTAAATAATTTTATCTTGCTCCCCTAGATCAAACTTCAACAAATCACTTTTAATTTTTTACAGCAGAACTTCAAACAAATTTAGTGATCTGATCATTTACTTATTGAATATTCATTGAGTACCTTCTGCAGGACACTCTACTTTCAGTTCAGCGTTCACTTTTCCTTCTTGTGAACAGGACTCATTCCTGAACAGGAGGCCAAAGAGAAACATTTATTTAGTCGCCACTATATGTCAGGCATTTTGCTAGGAGGCCAACAAGACTAAGTACTAATCGGTGCTTCAACAAATAATAATGCCAATAGCCTCATAATATCTTTATGTTTTATGAAAAATTTAAGGTTACTCATTTCCAAGTTCGTGCAAATTTAAATGCACAATTCTTTCAGTGGTCTGTGTTAATGCATGAGGTTGTCTGGGTTTTTTTTTGTACTTACGTGAGTTAACATGTTTCCTTCCTCCACCTATGCCGTAACCATGTGTCCTGATCTTCCAGTGAAGCTGGTGGTAACTCGGGCGTTGATGATTACTGCAGATATCCTAGCCGGGTTTGGATTTATCACCCTACTCCTTGGTCTGGACTGCGTGAAATTCCTCCCTGATGAGCCATACATCAAAGTCCGCCTCTGCTTTGTTGCTGGAACCACATTACTAATAGCAGGTACTGGTATGGACTAGTGAGAGAGGTAGAGATACTCATTAGTGATAGAGGTCTTGAGGTGAAGGAGATGGGTGATGTTCTGAAGAAGTTCATTTTAGGATCATATGTGACTTGCATGTCTAGATTGAAGGAATAAAGAGCACATCCACAAGCCCTACTTTCTTTAGCTTTGGAATCAGATAATTAATATTTTTTTGTTAATATGGCAGATCAAGATTCATCAAAATCCTCAAAGTATTTTTCAACCATCTAAAGTAGCTGTATAATGCTTTAATTAAAAAAAAAATCTATTATGATATTCCTGAAGTTAAATTCACTTAAGCCCCAAGCTTAATTAAGCCTCCTTACCTGTACCCACCCCCACCAATTCTTTTTAGTAATGAACTAAGTTGTGCCAAGTCCTATGTTAGACTTCTCTGGTGTGCCAACCCATTTGATCATAAATGAAATGGTAAACAGGTCATATTATTATTTTCACTTAAGAAGCAGATGAATAAATGGAGTTCTGAAGACTAATAAATAAAACATGACTAATAAACCATAAGTCAAGAAACACTTCACATGGTGTTTATTAGTGAAACAGCAAAACTGATATTTTACTCAGGTCTGTTATCAACTTCAAAGTTTAGTCTTTCTTTATCACAACATGATGTCATCTTTGGATCTTAATGCCAGTTGGGAGGAAGTATCCTGTTGGACAAATCAACAGGAACACCCTCCAGTGAGAAAACCATCTTCTTTAATGGTAGAAACAAAAAGTTAGCAAAGTAAATGTAAGTGGGAACCTGACCAGGCACAGTGGGTAATGAATGGATAGAGATTGTGGAACTAAAAATACTTGGAGATATATATGTGTGATGTGTGACCTTAGGCCAGTTACTTAACCTGTCTCCGTTTTCTTTTTTTTAAGATTGCCATCTCTTTCTTTTTTCTTTTTTTTAAATTTATCTTTATTGTTGAAAATATTACAAATGTTTTCTTTTCCCCCTCCCATTTTCTGATCTGCAAAATAGCCTGAAGCCTTGGCAATAATAGCTACTGTGACTTGCTATTGTGAAGACCCAATGTGACAGAGAAAGCTCATAGCAGAGGGCCTAACCCATCACAATCTCAAACCCAGGCCTCCCTGATTTTTTCATGCACAAACATTGAGTCAAGGCCAGGATGATCCTTAGGTTGTATTAAAAAGTCACAAAAATGTAGTTACTTTTCCTTTGTAAGCATACATTCCCATACCCAGCCTAGTGATAACATAAAGCTTTTATATGTAACAATGTTTTACTTGCTAAATTTAGACATCATTTAATGCTATAAAGTTTCTTTACAGCGTACTTTTGGAGACATAACTAGATACTCCATTTTTTAAATAAAACAACAAAATGAGCTAAAGTTAAAGAAAATCAAGTCAATAAAGAAAATCCCTGTAGGAATGGCTGAAGAAAAATGACTAAATTGCCAGGCATGGCCAAAGACTTGGACCCATCACTCAATATTAGTAATATTCTGTTTCTAAGTTTCAAAAAAGGAATTTCCATTCTAAACCTGTGCGTTACAGTATTATAGAAAACACATGATAATTTATACCCTGTTATCTAAAGGTTATATGTTCATGATATGGTTCTTCTTAAAACTTTTCGCATTAAACAACTGAGAGAAGAATGCAATGAAAAGGTGGTTTAAAGAGATACCACAAACTCCCTAGAAAACACTGTGAAAGTGTTTTCGGACACTACAATTTCAGAAATATCTTTTGCACATAGCCTTTTATCCCCCAATTCCCCATCTTTTTTTTTCTTTTTTCCTTTCATGTAGGCCCTGACATGCAATTTATTCCTTTAAAACAAGCAGACCTTACTGGTTTCACTTCAAACCAGTCAATTATCAGATAGACTAATCTATGGGTATTAAATTTCATTTAAAAGGAGTAACTCTTCTTTGTTTATTCTTATATGTAGGGGTGATAGATAAGAATTTATTTTAAAATAAAGACAATTTTTACTTCAGGTACTAGATTGTAACCCCAACACACTAAAATGAATGACTTTAAAAACATAGTTTTCATATGAGTGCTGGAGCTGACATAGCTTCAGTCGTAGGGCTGGGTAGTGGGGAAGGGGAGCGATAGAATGCTCTGAAGACATCTACTCTCAAAATACTGATATTGAACGAACATATGTTCTTCATTATTTGTCTTAAATTTTATATTCTTTCTCTTCTTTGGATTTTTTTTTTGTTTTTAATATTTTTCTTCCTACAATATAAAATAACATTGGAAAGATAGAAAAATTAAAGAAAACCATAGTGAACATTTTAGTTTTATAAAAACAGATGAGCACGGTGCTATTTTATTTTTGCATTTCTGAGATATAACTTGGAAGAAATGTAAGCTGGAAGGCCAGAGGAACATGCAGACCAGGCGATGGAAATTGGAGTTGTTCATGAATCCATGGTATCATTAGTATTCCTCTAAATGGTGCCACCTGTTTTGAGCGGCAGGATTTAAATTTGGGAAAGACCTGCATTGTTCGTTTTGCATCTTTCCTTTCTTTCAGGTGCCCCAGGAATTATCGGCTCTGTGTGGTATGCTGTCGATGTTTATGTGGAACGTTCTTCTCTGATTTTGCACAATATATTTCTTGGCATCCAATATAAATTTGGTTGGTCCTGTTGGCTTGGAATGGCTGGGTCTCTGGGTTGCTTTTTGGCTGGGGCTGTCCTCACATGCTGCTTATACCTCTTCAAAGGTAAGAACAAAATAAAATAGCACACTTCCTTGCCCCAGTGTAATTTTTCCCAATCCAATGGAAACAAACCTCATAGCCCAAAATAATGTTATTTACTTGATCTCTACCTATTGCCAATAAAATTTTCAGTTGTTTAAGGACAACTGATTTCTGATATTCAAACCTATTACCCAGTTAGTGGTATATTTATTGAAAAAAAGGAAACCCACAGCTGTAACTGTGTCTGTCATCCAAATATATAATGATTACTTTGATGTGTTATAATCTTATGAGTCTTACTTCACCCAATCTATTAAATTTATATCTAGAGTTAAACAGGGAAGTAGACTGAGAAGCATGTCAAATATTTGGTGTTAAAAAGTGTAATTTGGTTTCTAAAAATACTTAAAAATAAAAAGAATTCCTCTTCTTATCAAGAAATAATAAAGAAAATACTTGGTTGAATTTTAAATCTGAAAATAACTTTCAGGATAAAAATCTAGATCATCACCTAGAGGTCTTCTTAGATGATTCTTTCCTAGAATATGTATATTTTTGCCTCTTTTTGAGAAGAATATATAAATTGACATTATTTTATGTCCCAAAGGTTACTCTGCCATAGTTATTTTTCTATCTCTACCGTTACCTCTCCCAAACAGATGTGGGACCTGGAAGGAACTACCCTTATTCCGTGAGGAAGGCCTATTCGAATGCAGCTGTTTCCGTGGCCAAGTCCTACGTGGCCCCCCGGACAGAGACTGCCAAAATGTATGCTGTGGACACGAGGGTGTAGGGTGCTCCATGCGGTCTGTGTTGATATGTTACTTACGAATCAATCAGTAATTTCAGGTGAATAAAGCAGAAGGTAAACTTAGGAACAGTTATTTAAACGTCATGTTCAACTAAATTAGCTGTGCAGCTTAATCAAAAAGTTTGTCACATCTTTTCTCCTATTCTCATATTCTCATTCTTTCCCTCTCTCTCTCCTCTCTCTCTTCTCTCTGTCTCTCTCTCTGTCTGTCTGTCTCTCTCTCTCTGTCATACATACACACACACACACACACACACTTTCCCTATATTTCAAGATGAGGTTGCTAAGATATAAAAATGTTTGTGATTCTATATTGCTATCAGAGGCTGTGACATGGTGATATTAAAATAAAATAACACTTTAAGAGTATAAAGCAACCTTCAAAAGAGGCCTGAGATTCTCATTTTTGAAGGGATTGACAAACTCTCAGCTCTTTCCCTGGATTTTGGTTCACTCTTTGTATTCTCCACTGAGTGAATTATTTATAACTTTGAAGAAGATGGTTCTTCTAAATTCAATCTAGTATATCAGTGCCCACTATTGCTCTGATTCTGTTAAAATAGAAAAAAGAAAAAAAAAAGCTTTTTGTGCCTGCCACTAGTAGAAGCTAAAGATAAGAAATTTCCCCTTCACACTCCAAATGTCAAAAGCAAATGCTAAATTAATAGCAGGGCCCATGGTGACTTTCTTGCTCATTAACAAGAAGAGAGCTGTGTGTTGTTATCACTGCTCCCTGCTTCCCTATACCGTGCCAAATTACTGGACTAGAGCAGTAATAGCTAAGCAAGGAGTTCACTCCTTTATTGACTGGGCATCCAAATGTAATTTATGAATGCACCACATTAGAATTCACTAACTCAGGTGGCCTTTCACAACTAGATCCTCAACCCCTAGGCAAAATACCTGACATATGATAAAATTTAACAAATATTTGTTGATTGAAAGAAAGAAACCTCACAACTCTTTACTTAATCAATTTTCCTCATAAAATATGTGCTTTTTTGAAAAAAATGAATTATGTAGACACTTAAAGAAATCAATGAATGATTGCTAAGGGATTCATTCATATTCATAATGTAATCATCTTGAATTTTTTAAATGATAAAGTTTTAAAATGGTTATAAAATGTAATCCCAGCCTTCCCAATTCTGTGTAATTCACATGAATAGCATTGATCCTCTTGCAGTACCTTAATGAACTATTGACTAACCTGGAAATTATTTCTCTGGAAAATGAAAATTTAGTTGTGATTTTCTGAAGACACCGAAAAGAGTGCTTCAATTAAAAAAACTAAAAATAAAGTGAAAATGAGATGATGAGGCCTAATACATATATAAATGTCTTTGAGAATGGTGTTCATGATTTTAAAAGATATTTATTTATCAGTATTTTCAGGAGAAATTTTTATCTAATCTTAGAATTTAGAGCAATTGATTCACTTTTATGGGTATTATTATCTGTGTAATTGACTCTGAAAAAAATAATTTGTAGGTCACATTTCCAAGTTATATGGGTATTATTCTATATATTTTAAAACTTATTTGTCTTGGTCTTTTTTCTCAACTTTGTTTTTTAAAATTTTTATCTTCACTTTTATTTTATGATATATTGACTGTTATCTTGCAATCCTTCTAGGGAAATGCAGGGCAAAAATTAATTAGTAACTCATTAGATTTTAGAGATACATTTTTTTTTCCTTCTTAAAGATTTCATTTGTATTAGAAAATATTTCAAAGGATTATGGTGATAATTGACATATATGACAGCTTTGAACTTTTTCTCAATAAAAACTTTTTGTATATTCTGGGAAGAATATTTGTATTTTTTTCTTCAGCTACCTTGGGAATATTTTTTTCTAATTCACTACAATTTAACAAAGCTCTCCCAAATAAAGCCTAACAGAGAATATGTTTTGTGCAGTAACTAGTGAACAACAAAACACATGTTAAATAATGACGTAACCATTGACATGGTGGCAACTCAACATGCTTAAAAGGGAAAAATAGTATAAGTCCAAAGTGTACACACATAAGATTATTAGATTATAATGTTGAAATAGCTCACTAAATTCTGGGTACTATAATTTTGTCATGTCCAGTTCATTGCAGTAAGGAAAAAGAAAATGTATAAAATTGGATAATCTTATTTATGTGTCCCTTTATTAACTATTACTTCCTCAAATCGTATTTTTAATTAATATTAGACTTTTGTTATTATAAAAGTTGTATGTGTGCATTGTAGACAGTGGGAAAACATAAACTACCAAAAATGTACCTTATTTAAATGGCCTGGCACCATATGCTCTCCACCTGGAACATCACTACTCCTGAACTGTATTGAATATCTACATATCCTTCCAGATATCATGTGTTTATATGCATACATACAATGACACTCACCATACACATATATTTCTTTTTTAAGAGATCATTGTATATGTGTTGCTTATAATCAACGTTTTCCCTTTTAACTATCTGTGCCCTTTCCTAACAATACATTTTTATCTTATCTAATGACTGATCCATATTTAAATTTTCCCAAGTTACTTAAAATGTACAATATAGCTGGTCTGTCCAAACCAGATTGTGTATTCCCCCTGGTTGTTATGCCTCTTAAGTCTCTTTTAATCAAGCTACATTTTTTTTTTTGGGTCACAGACTCTGACTTGTTAAAAAAAAAACAAAAAAAAACTGAACCAGTTTTCCGAGTTTATTCCACTTTCTGGATTTGTCTGGTGCTGTCGTTTAGTTGTTTCTTTATACTGTATTTCCAGTAAGTTAGAATTTGAATCTAAAGGCTTGATGGAATCATGTTAAGTAACTTTTAGAATGCACCACCGGTGATGTGATAGCATGCCCAGAAACCTAGTATCTGGTTGATTTGATCTTAATTGTGCTAAAATTGTTCACTGGATTAGGGGGATGACAATCTGATCTTTCCATTCTTCAGTTATATATATTTTTCCTTTAGTGACAAAAATAAATGATTAAAAGTGATTATTATTTTTAAAACTACAAGAATATCCTATTCTCTAATTACCATAATAATAGTTTTAAAATAATATTTTTAATAATTGAATACATTGAGTGAATACATTGAGTAGGACTTGTAGAAAATCATTTTCCAATTCTAAGGCAAGATAAATGCTCAGTTCTTTCCCTTTATTTACCAATTCACTATTACAAAGTAAGGAGCTAATTTATTAGTGGGATACTATGTACTTTATCATTAAAATGGAAGGGGGTGCCATTAATAATTGAGTCAGGGCTTTCCTGGGAAAGCAAGGAGGTGTGGTCACTCTTTTAGCTCAAAGGGCTCCCCTTTCATTGTCCCCAGTGCACTTCACTTACGAGTGTGGTTTTTTGTTCCATATCTCAATTTCCTATAACGTTACAAGCTCTAAACTAAGAGGACAATACATTTTCTACTCTGTGTACTGCTCTATTGCCAGTACCTGCACAGTGCCTGGTGCATAGTAGGCCTGCAATACATATTTTTGAATAAATGACTGAATGAATGGCGGTTATACCCTGGCCAGGAAAAGCAATAAATCCATTGCATGAGATTGATTTGCTCATTGCGTTATTCCTTCCCTTATTTATGCATACATTGGGGCGGTTTTTTTTAAAGGCTGTCTGTGTTTTGAAGCAGCCTGAGGTATAGGAGGGGGCACAGACATTTAAAAAAAGTTTTGAGTGCAATAAAATAATTGCTGTAATGTGGGTATATAGGAAATGCCACCGGAAAAGCAACCTTTACACCTTTACTCAGCTGAGTAAAGAACGATGATGGAAAACAAGTTAAGAGAATGAATTCTATGAAAAGAAATCACGCGCAAAGAAATAGAATCAGGAGAAGGCCACTAATGTGCTAAAAATTGCAAGCCGCTCCGTGTCCCCAGAGTGTACGTGGGAGGAAGGAGGTTTTGATATTCACGAATGACTTTAAAATGAATTTAACACAAATGACTTTAACAAATTATACAGGGCAAAATCACAAGGCACAGTGGGTTCAGGGGTTCAGGGTCATGCTGGAAGCTAACTGTCAGGGGTGAGGTAAAGGGCATGAGTCATTACCTTCCAGGGGAGGAAGGCTGAGGTGAAGATGCTTGCTAAAGCCCTCAGCGCCACCGTTAGAAGTGCAACCCAAGTTCCTACAGTGCTGGAACCATCCTGGGTTCCCTCCTCCAGGCAGCCTCTCTGAGCACCATCCATGCAGCGAAGTCCTATGGAGCCCGACTCCTCCATCCCCGAGATCAGTGATTCCCAAGCTGACCCTCCCACCAAGTCTCTCCTTCACACCTGAACCCTCTTTCAAGTCAATTCTTTGGCCTTTTGGGCTTCGTTTCTTTCTGTCAACACTCTCATGCCCGAGAGAACACTTCCTATCCCAATTTAAGGGGATACATTGGAAATTAGGAAAAAAACAAAACAATCATTCCTGGAGCAGGCTCTGCAGCTTTTGAGCTCACAAGTAATTGTTCTCAAGTGGCCAACGTTGGCTCCTGATGTGCAGCAATTAATTGGAATACAATATAATGCACAATACAATATTGATTAACCTATGTTTCCATTAAAAAAGCAGGTAATTTGTCATTTAAAATCTTTACTGAAATAATCGTTATTTGCCTAAAACAGAAAAGCATAAGGAAGAAAACAAACAACAAAAACACCAATTATCTCAGCAACCAGAGAATCTCTGGAGTTAGAAAAAATTATACATGCATAAAGTTTTCAAACATTTACAGTACAGAATGTAAATGTTACACAATGTTTCTCTTACCCATGTCTATGGTCTTCCCCACTATTTCTCTCCCAAGAGACGTACCTATCTCTTATTTTTTGTATCCTTTCTAAGAAAATTATTGAAATAGATAGCATATATATAGATCCTTTGAAAATGTACACACTGTACTGTTAGACTATGTCTTTCTTTAAAAATAAAATTAATGATTAAACATAGTTATTGGAAGTTTTCCATGTCACTTTATTCTTTTGAATGGCTGCATAGTTCATTGGTCATATATACCCTTAGTTTTCTAATTTGTTCCCTTAAACATTTCTGTTGTTCCCGTTTTTCTACTACAAACAATATTGAAACAAATGTTTCTTTTAAAAACGTCTTTGCTTTTCTGTAACTATAGAATAACTATAGAATAGTCTTCTAACTGTGTCTTAAAGTAGAAAAGCTGAATCCATGTAAATGTACCTATATTAATATTTTGATACGGTGCAGAAAGGAAAGAGCAGGGCCAAGCTCTGGACACCAAGACCTGCAGCGGAGAAAGCTTCGCTGTGCTGTGAATGGTGCCGCCCAGAAGACGGGGGGCGAAAGTTCAAACCTCCACCTCCCCGCGCGTGCAGGTTACAGACTGCATAGGGCAAAATCACAAGACAGTGGGTTCGGGGCCTCAGGGTCGCGCTGGAAGCTAACTGGTCAGGGGTGAGGTCAAGGTAAGGAATCAGTTCTTCAGGTCTTGAGGGCAGCTCTGAGGTCTTTTCCAGTGTCCCTCCATCTGGTGTCATGGGAAAACCCTGAACTGAAACATAACTTAGGTCAAGATGTTATCTTTAGCCTGCCAGACACTGTGACCCTTAGGCCCAAGCCACTGTCTTCTGCTGCCTCAGGGGTTGCTGGTTATGTGGAAAAAGGCTAGGTCTCGGAATGTCATATACACACGGAGAAAGAGAGAAGGGGGCGGGGAGAGATGATTTGTAGAGACAGAATTTAAAATTAAATTTAATCAAAGTCATGAGGACCCTCAATTTCAATACATATAGCTACTAAATTGATCTCTAAAAGAGTTATAGTAATTTTACACTTCCACCAGAAGTGTATACAAGTGTGTGTTGTTTTCTGTAATTGTTGAGAGCATTTCAGATGTCCCCTGTTTCCCCACTTACCCTCCTTCACCCATCCCCACCCCATACCGGGCCCCACCTGTCCTCTGCCTGTGTCCATGGGCTGTTATGTGCTTACATGGTCTTCGGTTAATCTCTTCCCTCCTCCCCTCCCTCCCTCTGAGATCTGCTTCCTCACATCCTTTCAACACAAGAAATCAGCAGTCTTTAATATTGTCACCATCTTATGGGTTAAAAATGATATTATATTGGTGTACTGATTTGCATTTTATTGAATCCAGCATAGTTAATCAACTTTTTAAAAAATATATGTTTTTATTGATTTCAGAGAGAGGAAAGGAGAGGGAGAGAGAGAAAGAAACATCAATGATGAGAGAGTCCTTTACTGGCTGCCTCCTGCACGCCCCCTCCTGAGGATCAAGCCCGAAACCTGGGCGTGTGCTCAACCACTGAGCCACACCAGCTGGGCAGTTAATAAACTTTTTAAATAATCACCAGTTGTTTAAATATTTATTTCTGCACAGAAAACTTGTAAGATTTTTTTTTTGGTTTTTATTTCCATGCTGTTGCATATCCCCAGTTTCAAATCATAAATTAATGAGCTTCTCAAAGTGTGTGATACTTATTGCTAATGGTATTTAAAGTATATTTTGGTGGTACATTAAATATTTTTATTTTATAGACATCCATTTATTTTTATGTGGATTTTGAAAAGCACCAGTTTTCCTCTATGATGAAATTTAAAGTATCCATTTAAAATACCTTTAAGTTTGAAGCTGAGTTGATTTAAAAATACATTACATACGTCACTATGTTGCATGTTTCAATGTCTCTGTATCTGTTTTGTTCATCAGTTTAGTTTGTTCATTAGATTTCACATATAAGTGAGATCATGAGATACCTGTCTTTCTCTTACTGGTTTATTTTGCTTAGCATAATACTCTCCAGGTTCCTCCAGGCAGTCTCAAAGGGTAAGAGATTGTTTTTTTGGTGTGTGTGTTTTTTTTTACAGCTGCATAGTATTCCATGGTGTAAATGTACCACATTTTTTAATCCATTCATCTATTGGTGGGCACTTGGGCTGATTCCAGATCTTAGCTATTACAAATAATGCTGCTATGAACATAAGGGTGCATATATTCTTTCTGATTTGTGTTTCGGGCTTCTTAGGATATATTCTTAGAAGTGGGATCACTGGGTCAGATGGCAGTTCCATTCAGAGGGACGGGGTGGCGATGCAGAGATTAACCAAAGAATTTATATGCATGTATGCGTAGCTTATGGACAAACAATAGTGTGGAGAAGGCCTGGGGAAGGGTGGGAGCAGGGAGAAGGGAGTCAACAGTGGGAGGGGAGGAAGGGAGATATCTGTAATACTTTCAACAATAAAGATTTTTAAAAAAGAAAAAAAATTAAATAAAAATAAATTTTAAAATACTTTTCAGGTATATTAGAATTGAGAAAGCCCATATTTGAGTGGTTAAACTTTGGTATACAATGAGTTAATCAATGTTGTATTCTTTAAATAAAATATAGTCTAGGCAAAGGTTACAATAGTTTATTAAATTCTATTGCTCATTAAAAGTAGAGCCAAAAAAAAACAGAACAAAGCAGAGCTATAAGCTAGGATTAGAGTTAGTAAGTAAAAAATTCAACATATAGGCTTTCTCCAGAGCCTCAAAATAAGAAAACAAGACTATTTATTTATTTGGTTATATGACAATTTCAGAAATCACATCATTTCACTCATAAATACTTCATTATGTATGTATATCAGATAAGGACTTTTTAACAATATAACCACAGGCATTATCGCAGTTAACACTAACAATGAACAATTTCTTAATATCAATTTTCCCAAAGTCTATTTTGTTCCAATTGTCTTAAAAATGTCCTTTTTAACTGGGTCCCAAATTGAAGATTCCAAATTATCTACGCTTTGCGGTTGATAGACTCTTAAATAAAATACTATAATTTTAATTTCTATAATCTCTATTTGAATCAGGGTTTATGAGACTTTTAAAAAGTGGAGAGTATTATAAAGTTTCCTTTGCAAAAACTCCACTGCTTTCACAAAACTGACAGGTTAAATGTTTGTTGAAAATACATAGGGGGGTGGGGAGGGAGGAAAACAAATTGGAAAGGAAAATGGAAGTTTAAAATACAGATAAAGGAAAACGACCCAAGAAGACCTGGCTCTTTAAGGGTCTTCCTGAGTTTGCTGGAGGAGGGACTGAATGAAGGTGGGAAAGAGAGGAGGGCTGTTGAAATTATCAAATTTTTCTGTTATTTTCTAAATTAAGTTTTTTAATGCAAATTGTAGCCCAGAGAATTGGAGGAATGAGCTGAGAGATGCTCTGTTGCAAATCACAGTTTTCCTTTTACTAAATTAAAACAAACATTATGCAATGCCTTTGTGAAGCTAATGAGTGGGAAGTATTGATTAGAGGAATTCTATGTTATTGGGCAAGGGGAAAGCCTGAAGTTTAGTAATCAAAAACAGAGTTCACTAATTTGGTTAATACAGCAGAAACTGAAGCAGTCAGCAAACCTTGTCAAAAAGAGACCAGATAAAAAGGAGTAAAATTAAGAAGAAAATGCATCACTACAGAATGGAAATCAGGGACCTACAAAAAATCTCGTGGAATTAATGCCCCGGTAATGGCTGTTCTGAGCGCGTGCCAGTTTTTGCTGCCTTCTCAATGAAATCCTCTCCTTACGCTAAGAAAATCATGGTAAAAAATGTGTTTATAAACAACTCTCCTCTAAAGCATGAAACAGTTTACTTCTGGTCCCAAACATGTGCACCTCAAACAGTAAAACAAAAGACCTGCAGTTACCTAGAATCACCCTTTTCAGTGACCATCTATTGCTACTGAGTGTGTCCCATGGGTGGCAGCTTATCAAATCATTCCTTTCAACCACATACTCTGCTAAAAAAAAATCCTTACATTTGCAGAAAGACCTTAGCACCGCAGTAATGTTTTGCTATCCTTAAGAGACTGCTATCCCATTCATTCACCCCACCCTCCTCGTATTAGCACTGACCTATTTTGTTGATTTTATCACAGGGGACAAGCATGTCACACAATGTCAGGTAAGATGCACTTGTCCACTGATTGTTTAAAATGAATCCCTAGGCTTTCTTATTTTGTGTTTTTCAATAGCCTTCCATAAAAAATAATAGCTCCCATGCTCCTAGATCTGGAAGGCAATTAGTCAGTGGTACCTAAGACTCTTTAACATTATAAATGTATCCAGATTTAGATGCACAAGGGAGAATAATCCGAATTGACACTTGACTTCAGTTTTCATAGGTGATTAAAAAAATAAAAACAGACCACTTATTAAATATAGAGAGACATCATTAAATTAATTACTAGAGAAAGGGAAATTCTCTTAGTTGCTTATTCTATCCCTTAAATCGATTTCCAAAGAGAAGATCCTCCTTTATTAAACAAGATAATAAAGCTAAAAAAAACTGTATTCATTTATAGTTTCAACCTGCAGTCACTGATAATTTCAGTGCTTCTGAGCAACACCGTTTTTCAACTTATTCATATAAAAATCTGACATCTTGATTGATATACATTGTTTGCTTCATGAGTCAGACAGTCGGTGTAGACTGGCATACATTTTAGAAGGAAAAAATAACTATTTTTTAAATGCACAAATATAAATTTTATCACCAAACTATTCCATTTTATAAACAGATATTACTTTTATCCCACTTTCTCAGAACTACATTTAGTAAAATAACAAAAAATTTACATTATTTTCCAGAATCCAGTATTAAATAAAAAAATTTAAAACCTGTATAGATTTATTTTGTTTAAAATCACAAAGCAAAATGAATTTAAAAGTAAAAGATTCATTTGGAATGTATATTCTATTTCCTCTGTTCTGATTTAAAAATATATCATTCTCTATCAAAGATGAGGTCCCAGAGCCAACCCATGTTCATTATCTCATTTTCTTTTATACAATCCTGAAGTATTTCACATTTTGCCTGAAACATAATATTCTGGGTGAGTTACATTTCATTGTCCACACGAATGCTTTTTGGTCCTATCCCAGCTCTATTTCATTTCCGTGAAAGATATTGAATTTTAAAGTTGTCTTTTATAAAAGTTGTGCTTCTCACAGAAAGGGGGAAAAAATTGAAACTACATAACTGAAGATTAAATAGGAATTTGTGGTCAGGTAAAAAAGAAATAGGCTAGACCTATAGGGTCAATGTTGTAGAGGTCACATACCATGTGAGCATTTAAAATGCAAATTACCCTGCCTTTACAGCACCTCAAACTCACAGGTCTCACTCTTTGAGTATATTTCAAATTTACTAGACTCTGATGATTGGCATCTCTCCTGGTGCTCAGCTTCACTGTGAACATTATGAACCAAAGTCCTAGATTCTTCTTTGCAAATTTGAACCTCATGATTAATCTATTCTTCTGTCAAAAATCTGAAATCAATAGTAATCCAGCTTCATGGTTTCATGTAACCACTAAATCAAATCTAGCTAATGGAATAGAATCACAGATAGGCTTTCATGCCCTCTGCTGGATGTTCAAGGAAAAAGCTACACCTTTAGCAGGAAGAACACCTCAGAAAGAAATGAATGTTATTTATCACGGGGGGAAAAATATCTGTCCTGTCAGAATTGAAATCTGAGACATCGGATTGAACAGAATATTAACGATTTATTGATGAACTAAGATGCAGGCAAAGAGTTACCGATATGAAATGACAGAATTCTTTTTCAAATATCATGATAATCCTATAATCTAAATTAGTTTTATTATTGTATTGTTTGCAGTAGTTCTCAATGGTCCATAAAGAGCATCTGCTACAGAACTTCCAAGTCTATCTGGAGGTCAGAGCCAAGTGGTGGAAACTGTAGTATTAAAAATAATACTAAGTATGTTGGAGAAATAAATTCAGGCCTTATACAATAATTAACACGTAATAGTAAGTATTTCTTAGACAATAAATGAAAATGTAACCTGTGATATTTGATAAAAGATCTATTCAGAAAAGCTTCTATGAAAACAAACTCTTTTTTGCTACAAGCCCTACCCACCTGCTTAAACCCTACCCCCAGTTTTCCTCCCCCACCTGGCTAAATAAACCAAACAACCAGAGGACAAGCATGCAGTTTGCTTACACTTGCTCTGACACATAAATGCAGCTCTCTTAAAAATGAATTCTGCCCGGCCGGCATGGCTCAGCGGTTGAGCATTGATCTATGATGCAGGAGATCGAGGTTCCCTTCCCTCGATCACATGCCCAAGGCACATGCCCAGGTTGCAGGCTCGATCCCCAGCAGGGGGCGTGCAGGAGGCAGCTGATCAGTGACTCTCTCATCATTGATGTTTCTCTCTCTCTCTCCCTCTCCCTTCCTCTCTCTGAAATCAATAAAAATGTGTTTAAAAAACATTCCAATCACTTCAACCCGGACTTTCACTATCTTCTGACAACTCCAGCTGCTGAATCATTAGTCTCATTTCCAGATGTGCTTACACTTTCCTAGGTGTTAAGTATAACCACTGACTGTTCTGTAACTACATAACTTATAGGATATGAACAAAAATTCAGAAACATGAATAAAACATAAAATTACCTGTAGCCCCATCACTTAAACACATTCATGTTTGACATTTCATTGTTCCGTATAGTATGATTTCCTGTTTGTGTGCAGTTGCAAGCTGTAACTTTGCCAAATTTTATTTGTTTAACTTTATATTATTTTATTTATTTATTTAAAATATGCCTTTATTGATTTCAGAGAGAGGAAGGGAGAGGGAGAGAGAGAGAGAAACATCAAAGATGAGAGAGCCATTGATCGCTGCCTCTTGTACACCCCGACTGGTGTCGAGTCTGCAACCCGGGCATGAGCCCTGACTGGGAATCAAACAGGGATCTCCTGGATCATAGCCTATGCTCAACCACTGAGCCATGCCCAGCCAGGCTTATATATTTTTTAAATTAAAGTAATGCATGCATTTAGTTTTAAAAGTCAAATAGTGCTATAGGCCTATTATTTTTAAAAAAACAAAACCACATTATTCTGCTACACCTAATACCACATAACATTATCTCTAAGTCTGTTTTCTTGAGTCAATTATTTTCAGCTCTTCAGTGTTTTGCTTCAGGAATTTGTGGTCTAATTTCCAAATGTTGTACTTTACCATTATTTCCTGAGTTTTCCTTTAATTTTAGATATTATTCATTAACTTCTCACAATGAGATTAGGATTTAGCTTTCTTATTAGATCCTGCCACCTTCCTTCGCACACACATCCCCTCTGCCTAGCTTGTCAATATGAATAATGCCCATTACAAAACTCAATATTAATTACTTGTATTATTCATAGCTTAACCATTTTTGAAGATTTACTCCAACTTTTTGTTTTTCTCTTTCTGATTCTGGCTCTGGACATGTCTGAATCTCTGCTTGAGTCACTGTTAAATTATGATCATTTTTATTGACTCCATGCTGGGGTAGAGTTCAGATGAAAGTGGAGACACCAAGGCAGAGAAAGCTGAGAGGTGTACTAGAGTGGAATCCCAAACTTCACTGAGACCACTTTGCACATTAACTACTGTCTATGAGTATTAATGGAGAAACATTAATTTAGTTGTATAGCAAAATGTTTGACACAGCAGTCATATGTTGAGTCCACTAATTTACTACTGAAACATCTTCCTGACCAAAAATTTTCCCTACATTCACTGTTTTGTCTATATGTTCTTTTTTAGGCCATTAAAAATGATCTCTGGGAACTCCCACTAAGGGAAAAAATTATCCCTAAATCTGATGTTTTGGACTTAAAAATATTTCTAATATTTTTGGTTGATGATCCAGATCTAAAGTTGGCTTGATTTCAGAGTTTCTTCATATGGAGGAGGGGGTCCTAAAGCGCTGAGACATGGAACAGGATGCAGGCCGGCGTTCTGAGCTGGAAGGTGAATTCCAACAGTTGGATTCACAGCTGCTTCTGTCCCTGGAAAGAGAAAGATGAAGATTTGTAATCCTTCCACTCAGCATAAAACAGATGTATGTGAAGTGCCTAGTGAAAGCTGACATTTCTTGAATCGCTGGAGCAACAGCAAATTATTTGTGCACTTAGGGGAAAATTTGCAATCATCTTAGTCACTATAGCAAGGAAATTTGCTCTCAGGAACTGATTACTGTAGCTGCCCCTTATTGGTGGTTTTGCTTTCCCCAGTTTAGTTAGCCAAGGTCAACCATAGTCCAAAAATATTAAAGGAAAAATTTCAGAAACAAATGATTGATAAATTTTAAATCGCATGCTGTTCTGAGTAATGTGACGAAATCCTGAGCCATCTCACTCAGTCCCACCCAGGATGTAAATCGTCCCTTTGTCCAGCGTACCCATGCAGTATATCTACCTGCCCACTAGCCACTTAGTAGCCGTCTAGGTTATTAGACTGACTGTCCAAGTATTGCAGTGCTTCTGCTCAAGTAACTCTTGCTTTACTTAATGTCCCCAAAGCCATTCACATAACTTTTATTAGAGTATGTTGCTATAATTGTTCTATTTTATTGTTATTGTTGTTAATCCCTTACTGTCTTTAATTTATAAATTAAACTTTATCATAGGTATGTATGCACAAGGAAAAATAGAATATGTAGTACATATATTCTGTACTATCCGCAGCTTCTGACATCCATCCACTGGAGGTCTTAAAAAGTATCCCCCACAGGTAAGAGGGGACTACGGTATATCATCATTGACTAACCCATCAAGAAGCATTTACAATTTAGCAGCTGAAGCTAGAAGAAATACCATTTTTGGTAGGTCAGGAAAAAAAATTCTTGTATACAGTAATGGCATTTTAGCTAATGCTCCCATCATGGGAAATACAAATCTCACTAGAAACATTAAAATGTTACATCTGAACTTCATTATTTTATATGTATGCTCTGAAAGCTGCAACTAATGCAATTAATTACTTTAAAATTTTTCTTCATGATGAATAGTAAAAATGTTAAGTTGTGAAAAGTTTGCAATTAAAGTATACACACACAATAAAGAAAAGGCATTCTTAAATTTTAAATTTTGAAATCAAAGTTCTTGACTTTTAGATTATGCAAACAACAAACCATTAAATGTTAAAAACAAGCATTTTCTTCCTCAAACTGATCACCTCAAGAGCCCATGCACTTATGCCAATAGCTCTTTTGGAAATCTTCTACTAGTATTTTCCTGAAAGACTGTTTTGGAATCACAGAAAATCAATAGTAATATTTTATAACCATTTCTTTCTTTATATCCTTTCCTTTTTTTATACGGATCTTTACCTGTCTGGGAATGATTCTTCCCAAAACAATAGTAACAACTGCAAATTCACATTTAAAAAGAAACAAGGCCCTTAATCTAAACAGCCAATTTTTTTTTTTACTGCTTTTGCACATTAAATTTAATTGTAATACAGCCACGCCCGATCAGTTATACATTCTCTCTGGCTGTTCTTTGTGTTTTAATGTCGGAAGTAAGTACTCCCACAGGGACCCTATGGCCTGCAAACTCAAACGTATCTCCTATCCCGCGCTTATAATAGAAAGAGTTTGCAGACCTCTTTCTTAAAGGATTAAGATTTGATATGATCGAGATCTTTTTACCATGCCACAGTCTAGAGAAGCTATGTATTAGGCAGTAGCTGCATCACAGGAGCCCATGTGTAGATTGCTCAAAATTATTACTTTGGGGTGGGTAACATTTATTTAGAATCACGGATTTTCATATATTTAAATATGTTTTATTTTGTATCTCACTGGTTTGCAGAGAAAAGCATAATAACTCAAATATTAATATAATATGTGAAGGGTAGAGTTAGATTTAGAATATGTCTTACCTCCTGGTTCAGCACTTTATTTAAGGAGTTACTTATTTAGTTGAAGAATTGACTTTTAGGCTATTACATAATCTTTTTGTTTCTCAGTTTTTGTTCAGGTAGTAAAGATAATGATAATATCTGCATCTATAAAAGCAAGGCTATATGAATGTAAACTGCTTAAAACAAACCCTGGCATACAGTCATTACTCATTAATGGTTCATTATGATTATTACTAGTATAAATATTAGTATTAGTATTATTCGTGTATCAAGAACTATACTATGCTAGAAATATGCATATTTTCTTTTATTTAAATTATTATTTCCCAATCTATCTTATTTTAATGGTCAAATAATATTTCAATCATTATCATTATTAATGTTATAACAGAAATTCTTAAGTGAGACATCTTGTGGCATTAGAGTCTTGCAGTTAGGAAGTTTAGGAGGATGTCAGCTGAGCCTGAGGGACTTGATAAAACAGAGTTAACACTGATAAAGTGTACTTGCCCAAGGACTTCCCTCCATTGTAGGCACTTGTACTGAGCCCCACCCATTCTCCAGGTGAACTGCCCCTAGAAAGCTCAATACAAAGTCAATGGCAATTTAGTTATCATTCTGCCTGGAGTGGTCAATCAGATTGACTTGAGAGTTATTAGCTCAAATGTGTTTCCATCACTGCCATTATCAATACTGTGCTCCAGGCAACAGAATATTGACAATTGCCCTCTGGGGTAGGAAAGTTTTATTGTTACCTCCTTAATACAGATTTGGCTACTGCTCTTGAACTTGCAGTGAATCCACAAGGCATTCATTTGATAAACATAACTAAGACATTGTGTTCAGAGAGCTTTTGTAAAATTGAACATATATCAGTTTTCAATTCCTTTCAACTCATGTTTATGTACCATGTGATTGGGAGGGGAGCAAGCATTATTTTTATCTTTTGACAAATTAAGAATCTGAGAGGTCAGTTAAAAGTTCTTGCAAAAATCCTGTGGTTTTGACAGAACTGTTGGTGAAGGTATTAGAGTCTGTTGTTTAACTGTGTAAAACCAATACACTTACTGCTGAGTGTATTTCAGATTTCCCGCATGCTTAAGAATCACACCAATGAACTTGGCTTATTTTAATGTGTCCTTTCTACCTCTTTTCAATCTTTTCCATTCTCTATCTCACCCTTTTCTTTTATATGGGGGTGACTAAGAATGCCTGAACTTGAGTCACAGTTCTTTCATCTACTAATTGTGTTGCTTAATCTCTAAATGCCTTTGTTCCATCACCTTTAGAAGGTTCAGAATGATAGTGAACCCCTTATAGAAGTATAGGAAAAAATAAATGGTATTAGAAATGTCAAGTGTTAACACAGAGCATGACACATGGTAAATGCTCAATAAATGTGGGCAGTTACAATGATCCTGCCCTTCCATGAAACTGTGTGAATAAAATACTCTCCTTACCTAAAGGAATCACAGAATATTTCCAGGTAGAACATAAAGTATAGATAAGTGACATTTAAAATGGATCTTAACACAGACAGAATCCTGGGTGTGGTGAGGGGGAGAAGGGAGCAGAGTGTAGGGCCTGCCCTTGTCTGTCTCTCTAGCCCTCCTTCACCTCCTGGACTTGGAGCATTCACATTTAGATTGGCATTTCTATTTGCCCTGAAATAAGAAAAGGGAAATATTATCTGAAATAGCAGAAGAAATGGGGTCAGGGTGAGTGGATAGTTGAAAGGCAGCATTATCAGGGAAATCAGCTCTGAGGAGAAGCCAAAATAAGTGTCCCCAGGAGTCTCACCTCAAGGTCTTCTTAGGAAGGCAGGGGACCTGCTTGCTGCTATGTCAGGGCTGAGGGGACCCAGCTCTGATATACATGAAATAGAATGAAAGATTTCAGTGTAGATTTTATAGTAACATTATTTTTTGTTAAAAAAAAAAAGAGGAGAGATAATGGCAGGGATCCTTCTCGTAGGCTCTCAAATTCTCTTTTCTAATGAACACTAGATTGTTTTTCTGTCTCCTGCTCTTCCTACTTTTCTTACCCCCTAAACCCCAAATCTTTTTGTCTTTATTTTCTTTAAATGTCTTACTTTATAAATAAGGGCTTTTATTCAGCTTCACAACCTTATTTTCAATGAAAACTTATTATCATTCACAGTTTCAGTGAATTATAAAAACAGTTGTTTATAAAAAACTTTAAAATACCTTTTAATGACTTCTTTAATCTCACTGTCTTACTTTTGTCATTACTTACTTTTTCAAACACGCATTTAAAACTAAACAATTAATCTAACAAACCCAAAACATTTTGTTTTGTTTTCTTTCTTTCTTTTTCTCAATTAGGAGTATTCTCTATCTATTCTCCGTTGGTCTTACAAGTTGATCACAAATGATAGACATTTAGGATACAAGTGGTTGTGTGAGAATTTTAATGATTTTCTCTCCTATCGCTACCATTACTAAAAAATGGATACATCCCTTTAAAAAATCACTTTCTGTGGCCCAATATGCATTTTCACTCTTGATTTACACATTTGAGGGGGAAAAACAGCTGTAAATCTGTGTTTTCTGTTGAATTATCAGAAAAGAGGGATTCCAAGAAGCTTCATGAACATAGGTAAAATAATGGGATTAAAAAACACATTGGAACACTACTTTATTTTTGCTGCTGATACAAGTGCTAAAAAAATAATAAACCTGAATTACACTAGAATTGTTAGTTTCTGATGGTTGGAAGAGGAGAGCAAGAAGGTCTCAGAGACTACTTCACGGATTATCCCATTCCCGAAGACATAATGGCAGCAAGTGGGTCCTTTCTGAGCCTATAGCAAGAGTGCTAATAGAAAACAGGATCAGATGACTTGTGGATGGAGGAAGGATAATCAGGGAAGAAGGGACCATCTAGAAGATCCGGGGACTGGGACTTGGAAGAAGAGTTGGGCTTGAAGCAGAGTCAGGTACAGTGGAGCTTTGGTTCTCGAACTTAATTCATGCTGAAGACTGCTCCAGAAGCAATTCATTTGAAAACTGAAATTCCCCCCCCCCCTTAGAAATAATGTAAATTGAATTAGTTTGTTCCAGACCCCCAAATGATTCCCTGTTTTAACCTTTCTCAATTGTCTGTGATCATTGTTTTGTGAGCACTTTCATACCCCAGCTTCACCAGCTCTCTTGATGGCCTCTTTATGTTTTACAATCATTGATTTCTCCATGCCAGTACTCAGTAGCCAGATCAGACATGAGAACACCTCTATCGTAGTTTGCAATTCTTTCTTTTTAAAATTCTATCATTGTTCTCACAACTTTCCTTTTCACTTTGCTGCTATTATTAATCTTCTTAGAACCTATGTTGATTTACTGTACATATTTAATAATAATAAGCAGCAACAAGAGCAAAAAAAAAGACCACAGAAATGTTCACAGCACAATTTCCTTACATGTTAACAGGCGAGGTTTAGTGGTAAACTGACTCATAGCCACACATTCTCTCCTTTGCTTGTCTCCTGAGAGGTGCAAGACTGATCACACAGGTATGAGCATAAAAAGGTTGTAGGTCAAGAACCAAAATTTTATTTGACAACTGAGACATTTTTCCATGAACAACTTGGCTGAGAACTGAATTGTTCAAGATGGGAGATGTTCAAGCACCGAGGTTTGACTGTAACATGATTTTAGGGATTACATAAAATAAATAGGTTTTAATATTAGTCCTTAAAATATCTTCAACTTCAAACTGTAGGTTCCTTCTCCCCTTACTCTTCATCTTTCCCTTCCCCTCCCCTTTCTTGACTTTCTTCTGTGTGTGTTTTTTTAAATGAAAAATGAATTTTTATTAAAATGTACAGGTATTGATAACATTCACTTCTACATTTTAAATGCTTAAAAAATGTATAATACTTTCCTGGTCCACCCATGATACCACAAATGGAAAGATATCCTTCTTATTCTTTTTTTTTTTTTTTTTAAATGTTTCTTTATCTTTATTGTTGAGACCATTACAGATGTCCCCCTTTTAACCCCACTGATCTCTCTTCTGGTCTTTACCCTCCTCTTTTTTCTCTAACAATATCTCCCTTTTTTTCTTACCCTCCATGTGTATAAGAGAGATTAATTCTCTCTTAATGGTGCATAAAGAGCTTAATCATAGCATGTTACAGTCTTGGAAACATAGATCCTATGAGAGGGGAAGAAAACAGAAATCTGAGCAATGGATCAGCAAAGAACTGTGAAAAGATATAATTATTGGTCCAGGGGATGCTATTGGGGTCAGAGTGTTTGGCTGAGATTTTCCAGGACATTTCCTAGACAAAAATCTCATCAGACATTCAGATGGGCTAGGCTGGTAAGGCCTTCCTTAAACACCTTAGATGAGGTCCTCAAGACAAGTATTTTCCTTTCTCTCTTCAATATTTCTAATAAAGAAAATTGGCAACCGGAGCCATGTAATATTGTCAGAAACTGCTAATGAGAGAAAGTTCCTATTTTGTGTATTTTATTATCAGTAAAGTTCAGTCCACTTCAGTCTCTAATAATCAGTCAAAATTATCCCCTTGGCTCTATTCAGTTGAGGCAACCTCCATGGGATCCTGAGAGTCAAACTTCTCAACCAGAGGTCAACGAAGAACAGAGCTATTTCAACTAATAAATTCAGCAAATAGGGGTAGTAACATGAAATGAACCCTGAAGAAAATAAAATAAAGACTAGGAGGAGCCCAAAGTTAATATAGCAAATCTAGTATCTCCATTAAAATTTTTCAATGAACCGTTTCCTACATTCTGTATTTAGAAGGGAACAACCCACCAACCCCTTTGTGCTCAAGGGGTGACAGGGAGTCCACAAACCCTGTTTCATATTCTAACATGTCACTAGTATCCTCAAGTAAGTTCTCATTCCCCCCCCATTCTGAACAGTGCCTGTGAGGAAGACTCAGCCAGTGCACCCATAGCCTGCAGAGTGGGTGTACAAAGGCCACAATAGCCACAATAACTGCATTCAGCTCCAAGCTGTGAGCACACAGTTTGTGGGGGTTGTGAAGGTAGAGGCTGTGGTTTTGGCCCTTCTCCCCATTTTTAACCATAAAAAGATCCTGGTAGTGGTTTTCTTACTTCCTTTGTGGAAAACAGCTCCTTCTGTGGAAATATTAGGCAGAAAGAATCATTTGTCTGGAGAAGTGAAAGCATAATGAGGATCCAGTGGGGAAGGGAAATCCAGTGTGGGTCTGGGTTTCCTTAAAACATGACTCCCTGGAATATTGACTTCCAAAAATTACTAGTTAAGAAGAGGTGACTAGAGATTCCAGAGAATACCACTTCCTAAATTACTCTTTTTTATTTTGTTTTAGAGAGGAGACAAAAAAATGGCAAGAAGCACAACTCTGGGAGCCACATCCATAGCAAAGAATATGTGAAGGACTGTTCACCACCTGTACAGCGCTGCTGAGCATCCAGGGGACAGGGTGGGAGATGGACAATGGATGGGACAACCTAACACCCAACCCAGTGCAGATGAAGGAAAAAATTATTGAAAAGGGGCAACTGAACCTGTGGTCTCCAAGATAGAAATCAATAAAAGAGAACTTTGTAATACAGCTTAAGCTAGGGAGAGTTTAATTGTTTCTTTATCAAAGTAAGACCCAGAGCTATACTAGTGGAACTAAGGAGGAATGGATAGAGTAAGGAAGGGAGTGAGGATTCTGGAGAGCAATGTCTACTATTAAGGAATCGCCATATGGAAATATCTGGAGGTTCAGGATATAAGCTGAACTTAGTGTAGGTGGTTAAGCCATGAATGCCCTGCCCAAATTTTCTTTGGCTTCCTACCCTTAATTCTGGACAATTTGAAGTCTATTACTTGACTTACAGCAAAGATCTATGTGGATCTATTTATTCAGTAGAGTGAGAAAAGTAGATAGCATCCTCTAAGAGAAGTAATAGCCATTTTTCCAAGTTAGTATTTAGGAACCAGAAATAATCTCTGAGAAGCCCTTGACCTAATGCCTAGAACTTGTTAGATGTGAAAAAATTTTGACTATGTTATTTAAAAATAAAACAATTTTTCTCAAGTATTTTCTTGTCCTGTCCATAATGACTTCAGGATAATATAGAGAATGTGGTCCCAATGCCCAGCACTCGGTGCTATCACGTGCAGATTTTTGAATTACCATATCCCCTTTGACCCCTTCTCTCACACACCTGTTCAGGCAGGTTCAGGCAAATTCAAAAGCATGCGTATAAACCACCATCCGGGGAATATGAAAACATTAAATAAGTGAGGGTATAACTGTGACACATAAAGTGCTTTAAAATTATAACAGTAAAAGTAGGTAACTTACTTAAATCAAAAAAACTTTTTTTTTTTTTTTTTTAAGATTCCAGGAAGACTAGAAAAGTCTTCCTTATGGTAACAGAAGAACTGAAAGGACTAGGATGAATTCCCTCTTTAGAAACTGAAGTAAGTTGAAAGGAACATAATTGCATTTGTTTATTGAATACTTCTAGTTAAATAAAGAAAAATAGGCTAAGGTGACTGTGTTGACCCCTTTGACTCATATGTATTTTTTTAGAAGGTCAGTGACCCTATTTCTCTCTGTGTTCAAAGGAAAGTAATTTTGATTTCAGGAGAAATAACTATTTTCATTGAAGATTTTAATTATCTTTCCAAAAACAGCCATTTCTCAAATTGACAATGTTTCCCTTGGTAAATAATGACTTTTAAAAAGTCAATAGTGAATATAATCACTAAACCTTAGAGTAATGAACTTTGATATTAAAACATTTTAGTTTATTTTTATCCCGCTTTTTATTTAGCTGTTAGTTTTCCCAGGACATGCTCTACACTCTCTATTGGAAATCTTATCTGGCCCAAGTTTCTGAAGTGCAAGTTGTTAATCTCTACTAAGCACTCTTGAGGCAACTGTAGTATACAGTGCAGGGGCTTAGAGGGAAAGTCTAATAACAGACGTTCTGGATGAGGCCAAGGCTTGGAGTTAATAATAACTGTATGACCTCAATTTTCTCCATTCCTTACTTCCTAGTGCAGACAGGAAAATAATAGGGAGGACATGGTTCAAGGGGTGAGGTGGGAGAAGGCAGGATTAGGACGCTGCCAATGTGTCTGGGGAGAAAAAAATATGAGTATTTATAACTCCCTGCCAATTCCAAGTTTTTCAGGCTCTGCGTTGGCAGAGGACCATTTGGAAAGTGTGGTTCAATGTTACTGTAGATAAGTGAGGCATAGAGAGCTTTGTAAGTGAGGCTATGAACACAGGGCAATATAAACTGATAGCAAAATCTCAGAAATACTTCCCTGCACCTTAAACCGTACCACTCACTAGAAGTGACCAGCCCTGTATATCTCCTCTTATCTGCGCGTCGACTGTGTAAAATGTTTAGGTTCTATCCCCATACTCAACTATAAATCATTTTTCCAAGACACACGTGTTTTTGTTGTATTGGGGTCTCTTTCTTCTAAAGTTTTCTCATTTAAACTCTCTCCCCAGTGCATGCTTTTGAATCTTCAATAAACCATGTCTTGTAAATTTACAAATCTGCTTTTCAGAGATTAGTTTTTTCATTCACCACAAAACCATAAGGTTTCAAAGAGCAAGTCCAGAAATGTGCAGGCAGTTTACCATAAACAGAGTCCAAGTCTCCGACAGCAAAAACAGCCACGGTGCCTCTTGAGGAACCGATTCTGCTTCTCCGCAGCCAGCCCTGAAGGCAGAAGAGCACTGCCCCGCAGAGCAGGGCCACCAGGAAGATCAGCAGGAAGAACCTGGAGCCAGAGAATCAGGAGAGGAGTGAGGTGGGCCAGCCGGGAACTGCAGACTCCCATCACTACCTGCAAAGGCGACAGGGACTCAACAGGAGTGACTGCAAGCAGTCCAAGAGGCTGAGTTCCTTATGCACCCCCCCCCCCACCTCCACTTGCGCATTTTCACTGAACCTGGATGTAGGCTGAGCTCAGAGTGGGTTGATCTTGCCAGGTGAGCATAATTGTTTTCTCTTTGGAAATTGGAAGGTTGTTCTAGGGAGCATGCTTTGGCTCTTTAATCCATTTATCCAATTTTCCTTTCATTCAGCCATAAATCCATTCATTCCACCAGGATTTAAACAACTGAACAGATTTTATATGTTGGGGTTGGGGATTCAAAGGTTGACAAGATAAGACATAGTCTTTGTCTTTGAGGAGCTATCTAAAAGAGAAAATTGGTAATGCTTAGTTTGGAAAGTACGAAGGCCAATATTTAGGAGGTTATAATAACTAAAAATTTCTAAAAGCCTAGCTCGTAAAAGAGGCAGTAGTCTTATTTTGAATGTTTTTTAAGGCCAGAACTAAAATCAATAGAAGAGGCATTTCAGAAGATATCAAGAGAAGGAACAATAATTTTACCTTTCAAGATTTCAACTAGGGAGCGAACTATTATTCTTAAAAACAGTAAGCTCCCTGTTATAGAAAGTATTTAAGTAAACACTGGACGACAACTTTAAAGTGATATTTCTACATATATGGATTCATATGACCTCTATTATTTTCTTAAGAGGTACGATTTCATGTGCCATGTCAGCTATTTAGGGAAAGGATTATGTATATACCACCAAAGGTTTTTATAAAACAAAGTGAACGTGTACTTACCAGACATACCAGTCATTCGGGTACTGATGTTTATAGTTTATGCACCTGGTGATAAAGAAAGAACAATTAGTGTTGGACCTCTAAATGGCCCAAACCTATTCTTTTGGACCGTAATATTTGTTTGGACTACACCTGTTTCCCCAACAATCACTTACTCACTGCCAGTCCCTCAGCACAGTTAAGCACGTGTTTCCCGAATGTCCACTTCATTCAAGGCACCGAGGACACATGCCAATGGAGACCACCCGGGGCTTAAACGGGTCATTGCATTGTAGTAGGTTTGAAGCTAGAGTTTCAAACCCTGCTGTGCACTGAGAAGACGGTGACTAACCTTCCAGGGCTAACATGTCCTAGGTATTCGGAGATGACCATTCTAAGCTGTTTATCCTGAGATCTAGAGCTCTTTAAAATGCAAATTCTCCAGGACGGTTACGGGGCCTATTAACCTTTGATATCTTGGTTTGGAATAGCAACCCTGCAATCCTGGCTGCGAAAAGAAGTTGGGATAAAAGGAAAAGGAATGAGTGTGGCCAGAGGTCCCACGTACCCAGCACTTAGGAGTTGATTTGTTCAGTCAGGAGGGTCAACTCATTTGTGTGTTTCAGCACAATTTGATTGTTCCTAAGGTAAGTTTAGAAAGCCCACCCAGAATCAAAGTTCACAGTGTGATTTTTAGGAGGTTTAACTCCTCGGGTTTGGACACATGTGCTATTCATCCCAGAGTCCCTCCCTTGGCCAGACATTGTGCTTTGAACGTATATTTGTTGATGGACTCTTTTCAGGCCTCGGTAGATGGGCTGCTGTTAAAATATCTGGGATTAAATCGTGGAAAGCTGTTCATCACAGCCCAATAAGCTTCGGAGAGGGAGCTGCACTTAATCATGTCTTCAGCCATTGTTAAAATAACACTCGGCACTTTTCAGCTTGAAAGCATTCATAAATGTCAGCTAATTTATTGCTCCCAACATGTCCGAGGAGAAAGTGTGCCCTGTTTATCACCTTTCTCTTCAGAAATGATTTTTTAACATATGTGAGCGTCAACTTAAAAATTTTACCCCAAATATTTAAGACAAAACTCAATCACCCATACAAGAAGTTTTTCGGGGATGTTTGTTTTGTTTTTGCACCTAGAGGGTTTAGCCAAATGCCCAGGTACAGATGGCTGGGGGAAAATGGCAGCTGAAGTATGACTTTAAAAAGCATCTTAAGAGAGTAATCTCAATAGAAGATTTTAAAGATAATGAATGGTACATTCTCTTAAAGGAATATTATCTATTCATCAAGAAATGTAGATTTATGTTTATAATTAAAAGCCTTGATATGTAAAATAACATAGTGCTCTCATTTTGACTTTGTGTATATTTTCTTTTATACAGATGCAATGATTTCACTAAACAGGTATTATATAGTTTTCTATATATATATATGTGTGTGTGTGTGTGTGTATAATTACTAACAATGTTTGCTTCTCTTGAAGATGGTATCATGAGGTACTTTATCTTTTCAATATTTTATATTGTTTAAATTTTTATAATGTACATATATCACCTTTGTAGCCATAAAATTTTTAAATATTATGTTAAAAATATAAAAAATTTAAAAAATACAGTATCCCACTTTAGAGATGGATATAAGAAACTGTTCTCGGTGACTTAGCCAAATAAAATAACAGAAGGCTCTTGTTTTTGGGTCTTGAAATCTAAGCCCATGACCAGGAATGCGGGTTGCTTCATTTCCCTCCACATATAAATCTCTGCTTCTTTTCTTTACATTTAAAGATAGATCATATACTTATTATAATGTTAATTCTAAATCTAACTACCTCATTTTATTTGTTAGCTTTAATTTTTGAGCCACTCAATATTTTTTCCGGTGCTAACAATTATGCAAACTGACTTATTTCATGCTCTCTTTCTGACCCTGTGCACCTACTGGTAGATTTTCTGATATGCAACAAAATGCTCAGGAAGTAGTTAGCTGAAAAAATGCAAAGTGATGATGTAATTTAAGAATTGCGGACACCTTTGGGATCATTTATTTCCCCCTTAGGATTTTACAAACTCTGCCACTGAGACCCAGAGTGGGGAAGTAAGTGGGGAGATCACTAGCTGCCCAGAGAACTTAAACTAGATTATCGGTCTTCCCTCCCACCATTATTTCCATGTCTTTCTCAAGTTCAATTTTTAAACAGAAGTTCTTTGAATTGTTAGAAAAAGTACCTGGACTGTAACAATATTCCAATTATACTCAAATTTTAAATATAAGATTTTCAGTGTAGAAAGTTACATATTTTAAAGATGAAATTATTGTCTTCAGATTTGTATATGCCTCGTGAAATTGAGATAAGGGTATACAAAAAAACAAAACACCTGGGGAAAATGAGAACTGACCATGTTTCAGGAAGACATTTCCGATATCAGACTTCTCTAGAAGTCGTTGTTGAAGGTGGTCCTTTTTGTCCCTCCCAGAATGACTACTGCCCTCTTTACTTGGTTGCTGTGGAGATGATTTCTGCTCCACAGGGATAGTTAGTGGAGTTGATCTTTATTACTGTTCTCAGGGTTGAGAAAATGTGGACCTAAAATTAACTACAAACTCATTATTTGATAAATTTAAGAATGTATCCCAGTCATTAAGTGGCACATGACTGTGAAGGGAACCAAACTTTTGCCTTTTGGGATATTGATTTTAAGCTATTTATTAGGAAACAAAAGACTCAGAAAGAACCCTTGACCCTCCCTCTCCCTTTCTGTGTAAGAGATTCAGGTGGAAAGGCCTACTCAAGGAAGGGGATCTTAGGATGTTAGCCTTAGTTTAATTTAAATTAAATATGATAAATATGAGGGCTTCAGTCAGAGGCCAGTTAGCTAGATACGATGTGTCCCGTTCTCTGAGTTGCCTAGCAAATATTGACCTGCCTCGTATGCTCCACTCTTCCTCAATGACCTGTAAATGGCCCAGTCGCACTTTTGAAATCTAAGATCCAGTCCCCTTCTTTTTCCTTTGTCAAAAATGACATATATACCCAATTTTGACATATATACCCACTGTATTTGGAATTTTTATGCTTATATGAACTCACCATGGACATGTATTAAAATTTGGATTTTCTCCTGTTACTCTGTCTCTTAATTATTAGCCCGGCTAGAAAAACTTAGAAATTTGAAGAAAAAGTATTATGTACTTTTTGGCCTCCACAACGGTATATCAAAAGCACTCTGAAATGTATGCATAATACAGGTTAGAAATTTCATTAGTTTGCTTACATTTGAAACTGATTTATCCAGAAAGCTACCTCCTATCACTGATAAGATTTATGGGTGTGGATACAGCCATAGATGATGTAATAATTCTTTCATGAACGTAAAGAACCCCTAAAACCTCAGTGGTGGAGAATGCTGTGAGCACAAATACCTAGAAATCAACTAGGCCTCTTACCCCCTATTTATTTAACAAAGCTGATGATAATAAAAATGCATTTGTTTCAGCTTTTAGAAAAATCAAGGTATTTGCATTTAAAACAATTTACTTTTCTTTTTCCTGCATGGTTACACTGGTCATTTGAAACTCATTTGGGTCTTCTTCAATGGCTTGAGCCTTTTTTAGTCTTTGAATTTTGAAGGTGCCTTTTGCTATTTACTTACATTTCATTGTCTTCACACGGTGGGTCCGAGAGCACCAACTGAAACACAGGTTTAGAACAATAAAATCCAAACATCTCATCAGTCTAATCCTCTAATACAATAGCACCTAGAGACAATGCGGGTTTATATAATTTTGTGGGTTTTTTTTTTTAAGTAAAGCTTCATAGCAGAGTCTATTGTCAGGCAAACAGAATTTTAATTGAAAAAAACAATCTCTGTGTAGATTTTCCAGCTCAGTAGTGATAAGAGATACATATTGTAAGCCAGATTCCTATCCTACACACCATTACAGATGAATGTCAAAATCTTTTTGTTTTTTAATACAGGCAGATTTTGCTTGCTCTAAAGAGCTTTTGTGCACCTTGCATTTTTCTTTGTTTTCATGTTTCAGCTAGATGATGGAGGTTAATTATTTGTATTATTTTCACACAAAGGAATCAAATTACCTATATGAAAACAGAAGTCCATGCCATTAGCATTCATGGGTATTAAATATATGCATGAAGGAGTGACTTTAACCTGTTCTAAAGCTAAGGTTGATTTAAGAGCACGTGGCATTCCTGTTGAGATTTACATTTCTCTCTTTATCAAAGAAGAAGGGAAAGTAATAGTTTTGATGGCTTTGTTTTAAAGGACCCAAACTTTAATCACTCTAACACAGTTAGCTTAGTTCTCTGTGTTGAGCCTTACAGGTTACTATAACTCACAATCACAGAGGAAAGAAAGTCCTCCTTTCTAGAGGTCTTGTTTGTTTGTTTTTTCCTTGAAATGAGACTACTCCGTGCACAATAAGAAAATCTTTAAATGTCTTTTATATAAGATTCTAAATATGAGTTGATGAGGTTAGCAAAGTATTTTCCTGGTCTATAACACAGAAATATAAAGCCAAGTAAGCAGTTACAAAATTTAAAATGATACACATGGGAATTTTGTGTGAGATATGTCTTTTTTTTTTTTCTTAATCTCAAACGCATCTTTGTCAGCGACTTATATTTCCTCCACCATGTTTATCTGGGTGAGGAGATTTGTGGGGCTGCAGATGGAGCCCTGAATTGGCCATCAGAGAGCATGGTAATGAACAATTTATAGGCACAGAACATGAGTTGCACTCTCTTTTGCTAGAATGCTGCAAATAGATTTGGATACTAACTGAGAGGAAAATGAACATTCAAATTTTGTCCATAAAGGGAGTTTATGTGTGAATAGATGAAATCATTTGGGATCCACTTGAACAGATAAACAGATAAAGCCAGCATTTCACTTTTAAGTCACTTCCTAATCTTCTGGTGTACTACACCCTAGCAAGGAGAAAGTACACAGGATTACATTATTACCACCTCGCTGCCAATGCAGTAGCTGTCAGGCTGCTGGAAATGGGGATCGAAGTCTTAATATATTTCAAACCTAAATCTCTGAGATACATTGCATTCAAGTAGCGCAGATACAGAGATGTAGGCATTAGCCTGAGTGAGATGCTAGAGCAGAGGAAACAAAATAAACTCTAACATGGTTCTGTCTACACTGTTCAGCAATGGAAAACTGTCAAGCCCCAAGTGTGGTTGTAGGCAAGAGTAAACAAACATGTCTTACATGAACCCCTCCAGAGCATTTGATATGTCAATGGCATTGTTTATTTAACAAAATTTACAGCATAGTAAAAGTAAGCAAAGGTTACATTGCACATATCACTTCAATAGCAACAGAACTAAATAAAGAAGAAATAAGACTAATAGCATGGACCATTTAGTTTTCCGTATCTTTGACCAACAAATATAAGTAGTCACAAGATTCTGGTAACACTTCCTTAAAGGGAACCTTTGAAATGTTTGAGTTAAGTTACCCAGAGAACAAATCGATAACTACTCAGGTCCTTAGAGGGCCTCTGAAAATATTTTCCCAGAAAAAGAGACGGTTACCTGGAAGAGTGGCAAACACCAGGTTCCTGTTTTGGAGATCAGTGAGGTGATACTAAAAGGTCTGGATCTCGACATACTTAAGGGACAAGCTGCTCAAAGACAGCAGCTTTCCATCCCTGTTTGTTTCCCTCTTTCTCAGAACTTGTTGGCTTCTCTGTAAATTATGCTCCCTGCCGCAGCACTCGTTAACGATGGCTCCTTGTGACTGGGAAAGTGCGTGCCGGGGGCAGAAACGCTGGGTGCGTGCTCGCAGGTACTGAGAGGTCAAGGAATTTCAGGTTAAGGTCAGAACTTGCGCACTGTTTGTCAAGCCCTTAAAAGCAGGGGGCATACGTGCTGATCTGCAACACTAGCTGGCTGCTTAAACAACTGACGATATTCAAGTGCATGTTTTAGTCCAGGGTATTTCTCGGTTTTTCACAGAATCTTTTTTGCGCTTGGGACATTTCTTTGGTTTTCTTCCCCTGCTTGGTCTTCTTTGCTTTTCTTTCTCTACACATCGTTTTCAGTCCCAGATCTAACCTAACCTTGGGCATAAAGCTTTTCCTGCCTCATAATGATCACACTCGACTTTTAAACAGGTCACATTTCAATGTTTATTTTAATAAAACAACTCAAACACAGCTGCCAACAAAAATGTTTGCCAAAATACTTAGGGAAATTCCAAAAAAGAACAATGAAGAGGCATAAGCTACTGTACATTAAGATTATAAGGGTAGATAAATTTACAAAAATCAGTTCTGATGCACAATAAACAATAAGAAAAATGTACCAGAATAGAGCTCAGAAAAAAATGAAAATAAACGTAGAGATTTATTTTTGCTGCCATTTCAAACCAGGGCTGAATAGATGATATTTAGGAAATGATGAACAACTGAGTAGTTAGACGGAAAGACTGTTAAAATGCCTAACCACATTCATAATTAGAGAAATATAACTTACAATTATAATCACATTGGCAAGTTTAAAAAATTGATAATATAGTGAGAGGGGATAGATACAGGGAGACAAGATTTCTCGTACATAACTGGAAAAACTGTTTAGCCTTGCTGGAAGTCAATTAGACAATATTTATTAACCTAAAAACTGGATATATCCTTTGGCCATGAATTCTCCTGTCAGGGATGTATCTTACAGATATTACTATGTGCGGCACACATAATTATAAGCTATGATGTTCACCGAAGCATTGTTGGTAATAACAAAATATCGAAAACAGCCAGTCTCCATCAAAATGTGTCTGGTTAAATACAAAATGATTATATCCACTCAACAGAATACTAGGCAGCTGTTTAAAAAGGTGAGGGAAGACCACAGATGCTGTTGTGAAAGGGCTTCCATGAGTTATTAATGAAAAGAAATACATTATAGAACATTGTGTTCTACAGTCATGCTACCTTTTATGCAATAAATAAACAAATATAGCTAAACTCTTTTTTCACCCTATAAAACTTACACATATCTACATATATACACAGAACGTCTCTGCTTAAAACTGTTGACAGTAATTGTCTCTGTAAAAGGGAGAGGGTGAGGAACTAAAAGTAGAAGGAAAATTTACTTTTTGCTGTTAGTTTCTTCTGTGTTTGATTTTTAAAAAATTCTCTATATGTCATCTACTCATTTAATACATACATTTCTATGGACCCATTTTGAAGCCAGTCATCTAGAATTCAGAATAAGCATGTTGTAGCTCAAGCCCCGTAGAGTTCACTGAGTCCAATTCCGATGAAAATATATGAATTTGTTTATGATCACACACATAGATAGCACTAGAAAGAAAGCAGCCGTGTTAATTATCTGAACTCCATTCTGTACGGGCCATTAAGGTATATGGATTAGTCGGGCTGCATCTGGACAGGGAAGCAGACCGGGGGCCTCGGCCTGTTTAGTATGCAGCCACAGACACGGCCATGAATTTCAAAGCACAGGAAGGGCTTGGTGCCAACGCCAATAGGAGATAAGTAACCCAAGCCTACAGTATTATTTGTCCCTAAGACACCCTTCATTCTGAGTGTGTCTGAAGCCTGTAATTAAATAGAATGAAAAATAGGCTTTTCACTCCTGAGCTTATTTATTAGGGGTCAGTCAGAAGCCTGACTTCCGTCGGTGGAGTCAGTGATCTTACAAATTCCTAGGCAAGGAAGAGAAGGTCAGATGACTAGGAGAGAGTGAAATGGAAACACGGGCAGCATGTTTGGATTAGCTTTAAAAGCTGGAACTATGACCAACAGGATGCATAGATTAAATAATTCTTACCAAAAAAATGATCCCACAGCAGATGACTGACGGGGAGTATGGCAGCTGATTGAAGGTAGAGTCCATAGTCACAGTAATATTGCAAACAACGCTGCTATATTTGGTGCTAAAATAAAAAAATATGTATTTATTACCAATTTCTCTTCCCTGATTGCTATCTGTTTACTTCTGTGACTTTCTCATTCCACTCTGAAGACCAGCATGGTAGATTCAAGCCTAATCAGTCATTTCCCTAGTGGATTCCTTTCCCATCATCTTAACAGTTTGATGGTCTCAGAAAAAGAAGTCTGTCCATGATTGTCTTTTTATCTGCATAATTTTTAAGCATTTTATTTTGAGGTAATTCTAGATTTATATGCAGTTTTAAGAAATAATACAGAGGTATCATATATTCTTCAGCCAGTTTTCCCCAATGGTAACATCTTGCCTAACTAATGTACGATATGGCAACCAGAAATTTGACAGTGGTACAATCCACTGCCTGCCTGATTTTTGTAATTTATGTTTCATCATTTAAACTTTGTGATTAATCCAATAATTTTGCCCAATGCATGCTTATGTGCGTGAACTTATGGTAGCGAGTTAGCATCACTGGGATGTCAACCTGAACAATGATGATGGCTGTTCATAGCAATATGATCTCCTTGCTAATAGTATAGGGACTTCTGATGTTTGAATATAAGGGTGGAAGGAAGCAAAACTCTTAGAAAGAGGACATATACTGTGATGATACATGAGATTACAATCACAAGATTGATTGGGTACTTGGATGTTGGGTCCTATAATCCTCATCTTTGTAACAAGGGAATGGTAAATGTATGTTTAATGGTACAGTGCTGGTCACTTACCCAGCCTTTGTCCTATGCTAGGAGGAAGTAAATCCTGTAGGAAAGCATGGAGATGAGGGGATATAAAAACGATTCTCTGGATTCAGAGCCTGGCGGAAGTCTAAATTCCCTGAAGCTCTAAAGTCATATTGATATTTGTCCTTAAAGGTCATGGTGTGCAGCTGTTCAAAAACACCCAAGGGCCAAAATTCAAGGGATTAAGTAAGAATAAATAGAAGGTATGAAAAGAAGTGAGCAATGCCTAAAGAAAGGTCCAAAGAACAAGACAGGAAGCACCGGCTGCTCTGTTTATGGAAATTAAAGGAGCAAGGTAAGGTTCTAGTAGTTAGAAGGCCTGGGTTGAATTTATCTTCTCTAAAAATTGTATGTTCTATAAAACAATGGTAATAACACTGACTTATCTCCCTCACATAATTTATGTAAAAGATTAACATAAAAATACCACCATAAAATCAGACATGGCACAGACATAAGGAATTGATTACTGAAGCATAATAAAACAAAATAAGGAATCCTGAAATCAGTTTAGCTCATGAAAACTATGGGAGCCAGGGCTATGTCAGGAAGACATTAAGTAAGACAGCTTGTCTAGTGTCTGGTTTTATCATTTGTTTCTCCTCCTTAGTGAGAAGAAATATTGATTACATTGCTAAACCAATGGTCAATTTTCAGTCTTCATCTTCCTTGACCTAATTGGTAGCATTTGACATGGGTACTCACTTCTTCCTCCTTTAAATACTGTTTTTCACCTGGCTTCCAGAACAATACATTTGCTGATTTCTCTCCCACTTTGTTAACTGCTTTTCTCCCATTTTCCCTCATCTCCTTAGACTTAACATGTTAGGGCTGCCCTAAGACTAAGCCTCGACTTCTTTTTTTTCTATATACATTCACATTTTGGGGAATTTTATTCAGCCTCATAGATTGTCACCCATAAACTGACAACTACAAAATGCATAAGTCCACTCCAGACCTTTTTCCTGAACTTGTTTAACCAACTGCCAACTCCATATCACCGTTTGGATATCTACTAGGCTTCTGCAAATGAACTTGCCCCACATCTAGCTTCTGATTTTCCCATCTCCCTTCTACCTATTTATCCCCATAGAGCTTTCGTATATCAGTAAGTCTTTCCTTTTGGTTTTTTAGGCCAAAAAGGGTTGTCAACATTTTTGAGATCTCTCTTTCATATACCATCTGCAATCACCAGCAAATCCTGAATTCTGTACGTTCAACATATGTACAACTCCCCACCACTTTTTATTACCTTCACCAGGAACTTTTCACCTGAATTACTCACCAATCACCATCATCTGTCACCTGAATTAGTTCAATAGCTTCCTAGCAAGTCTGCCAGTTTTTATACCCACCTGTTCCCAATCAACCCTTAACACAGCAACCACGGTGATGGTCTTCTCTGTAAGTTAGATCCTGTCACTCCTCTGCACAAAACTCAAGTGGTTTCATATTTCCCTCAAAGCACAAAAAGGAAATCCTTGCAATGGCTTACAAAACCTCACAAGGTCTGTTCTCTCTTTCCTTTCTGGCCTCATATTCTACAGGTCTCCTCTTGACTCAATCTCTTCCAGGTACAGTGGCCTCCTTGCTTTTCCTAGAAATATCCAGGTGCTCTCCTGCTTCAGGGCCTTTGCATTTGCTCTTCCCTCCATCTGAAGGACCTCCTCACTTGTCCGCATAGCTTACCCCCTCACCGTGAGCTCTTTGCTCAAATGCCACATTCTCAGTGAGGCTTTTCATGACTACCATGTCTGATGTTACAACAACCTCTTCCCCAGCCAACACCTCCAATCCTCTTTCTATAACTTATGTTTTTCCAAGAATTTGGGGAAATGCCTATTTCTCATATTTCGTTTATGATAATTATTTATTGTTTTTCTCCCTCCTCTGGAATGAAAACTTAGTGAGGAAAAGAAATTTTGCCTATTGTGTTCACCATGTAACTCCAGTACCCAGAACAGTGCCTTTCACAAAAGTACTCAATAAATATTTGTTGAATAGATGAACTAATTGGTTAATTAATAATGAGTGAATGAGCTGGTGGATAAACTGGCTAAAGAGCATCTCAAACAGCTGGCGGACTAGAGAGCATCTGCTTGTAGGAGCTGGGAATCAGCTTCTACCTTCTACTATGGTAAAGGCACTTTCCAGCTAGTGTGAAATGGGGAAAAAATAAGTACAACTTTTAGGTTATTCTTGATGGAATTTTACTGACCAAGATATTATTAGGAGAATATAAGACAGTGTCAATCAGAAGAAAGAAAAAAGACCGAGGGAAGAGGGGAATCAGAGTTGTTACAAAAGCATAATAGATGAACCTAGATCAGGTTGGGGAGATGGAGTCTCTATGGCATTTTGAATGGAAAAACTTGACATTGGTTTGTTCTACATTCATTACTAGATTGTACCAGCAACTAAGAGGCCATGTCTGAAATGGACCATTAAATGTAGTCCTTTGCAGATTTAACACAAATTATATCACTCTGAAGAGTGCTTTGACATAACTTGGAGTTAAACATTTGCTGTAAGCCCCACTGCTTATGGTAATAATTGACAAAGCACGCTTAGGTTCAATGTGAGTAAGAGTAGGAGTTGTTTTATTAACTGGTAACATTTTTTAATTGTTAAAAGTTGCAAATTCTGGTTGTGTTTTGAAAACCATTGGATAAACATTGCAGTTGCTAAACAGCTGAGTGTATTGCTCCATTAAATATAACATGACAGATATCTAAAAAGACATCTTAGCTCCTTTAACAAATTATAGTGGATTTTTCCCCCCTCAAATATGTAAAGTTCAGGATTCTAACTTCCAAATCTGGTTTGATAAAACATTACTCAAACCTTTGTGAATGCATGAGGGAACACATAGTCTTAGTTTTCCCTTCATAGCTCACATTACTTGGTGCTGTATTTTCATTGTGGAGTGCCTGTTTTTTTTCCCTTTTCACATAAACATTAGATTTAATGTTTCTTGAAAACGAACAGTCAAAAAATACTTTTTAAGTCTTTTGTTGTTTTAAATCCAGGAGAAGTAATAGAAGAATTCAGAATTTATTCGTTTTGCTAACTTTGTTGCCAGGACAGTTATTAAAAGGCAGAAGTCTCTTGCTAGGCCAATATATCAGTATGGAAACTGGCTCTGTTTGGTTTTTGGAAAGAATACATGCTTCAGAAAGCTTATTTTATTTTTATACCCTGCATTGACGGAAACAGCCATGACTTTCTGATCCAAGGAAATTGTACTAACTGTAGCTACTAATTACTAAGTCTCTGTCACTGGACTAAGCAATATAAAAACATTGACTCACTTGAGCCTTACTATATTTTGGTGTCATATAAAGTCATCCCATTTTACAGATGGAAAAAGCAAAGCTATGAAACTTATGTAACTTGCCAAAGTTCACATAGCTAGGAAGGAACAGTTGAAATTAAGAATGATGACTGTGATGGCCAGTCATATGCATACACAAACGTTTTTCTCCTTTAACTTCCACTTATTGCCTTATAGACAAGGGCTAGAGTCATCATTCTGTTACTGAGTATCCCAGTGATGGTCACTCAAATGGGTTTTGCACCCACAGATCTTTGTTGGTATCTAATGTGTGCCAGATGCTGGGGATACAGAGATAAAATCTCAAGTCTGTTCCTCATTGTTAACACAGGCTGACTGGAGTGGATTTCCTTTGATAACAGAATGGATTTCCTTTGGAAAGAAAATGTAATTGGAATTTAAAGAGCTAGCAATTAATTTAGCACCAGAAAGAGCTCAAAGCAATGATTTTCTACCCAAATTCAACTCCTCCCTTCTTTTAACACTGGTTTTATTGAACTACTTATTCTCCTTCCATCTCCACCAATGGCTCAAACATTTGTGCCACTTATGTCCATTTATTTGCCTTGTTAATAATTAGTTTAAGCATAATACATGATCCATGATGTGACATTTTACTATTAACCTGTCCAGTGATCTCCTTCCCATTTGGACCAGTGACCCAGTTATAGACAATGAGACATGAGAGAAAATATGTTGTAGGGGACAGAATTACAGAAAACATTTTTCCACACTTAAACATTAACCAGAGGATGATAAAACCTTCCTGACTTTGGATGTTGTGTGTTTAAAATGTTACATTTATTTCATAACAGGTTTCATGGAGGAGACAATATTGGAGATGAATCCTGAAGGATGCAGAGAGGTAAATGGAAGTGCAAGGACATCTCAGGTGTAAATAACAGAGTGAACAAAGGTACAGAGTCAAGATTGTGTAGGATACAGTTGGGGAATGGCAACCAGAGCTGCAATGTGACTAGAAGCAAGGATGTAGGACAAGATCTTAAAGGCCTTAAATACGTATCAGAATCAAGAGACTGAACAAGTCTTTCCCCCTCAGGGGAAAAGGATTTTTTAACAAAATGACGTCTAGATGATCAGTATCTTATCTAGAGATGACTTTGACTGAAGAAAATGTCAAGGGCAGTGTTTGAAATGGTTAATATCTAGATCCAGAAAATGGCTACATGTGCTTCAGCATATTATTAACAATCATGTGTTTACTTAGTTTTTGTTCAGATGTTAGGCATACTAATAATTAATTGGATTCTTAACAGAATGATGAAAATAATTTAGGCTATAATTGCACAGAAATGTCCAAAATATAAAATATTTCTTTTCCTATTGCATAATTTTGCCAGAAATTCTCTTGAATGAGGAATGTGAAAGAAAATGAAAGATTGACTATTACATGCCTTAGGGAACAATTTATGCTCCATGAAGTCCAAATTCAACTGTGGCGGAGGAAAGGAGTGCTTTGTCTTTGTAATTTAGACTACAATTTGGGTTGTAATAGAGTGACACTAAGTGGCTGAAAAGGGAAAGCCTTAGTCAATAGAAATCAAAATAAGAACAAAAAATTGCACCCGTGGTGACATTTATGACTCCCAGGCAACAACATGAGAAAATTATACTCAGAGTAACTTTGAATCATTTAAAAAACTAACAACTAGCAATTTCTTTCCTTCTGAGTAGTTTTAAGATTCTTATAAATGAATGAAAAAAGCTGGTGGAAGTTAAATCATAATAAGCTAAATTGGTAAATAAGGTATTTTTCTTTTAAATTAAAGAAAAATATATTTTGCTATTGATTTCCTGACTCAGAGGTATATTTATGAGGTAACACTTTTAGAAAATAATAATAATAATTTTGCTTTTTAATTTATAAAACTTAACAATGGATTTTCAATGCAACATCTCTGAGTAAATTTACTCAAGTAAATAAATATACACATAATACTTAACTAAAATGTGCCTTTAGACCCCTTCAAAAAGTTTCACTTGCAGATAGAAGGAAATGTTTTCCTTCTGGCAAACTCTGTAGTCAATTTGTGTTGTCGTTTCCCTTAGAGCTTTTAGAACTGATTTTTTTTTTAAGTAACTATATTTTTATTCACTGAAAATTAAGAGGACTTCCTAGTCCAATATTCATTCATTATTTATTCATTAGATATTTCATTCAATAAATACTAGATTGAACCATATAAAATTATCACTTTTATTGATTAAAATGGCTAAATATTGGCAATTAAATATTTTTAAACCCACTCCTTATTCAGTACTTCTAGATGACAGTGATAGGTATATGGTATCTCTATACATGGACCCCTGCTCCTCTGATATGTGACCCATGAGGCTAGTACTAACAACTTCTGCTGGGGCAGTTCATTTTATCTGTGGATAATTCTGACAAAATGCATAATTATTCTTCCTTAAGTTTAACTGACATATTTTTTTCTGGACCTTCTACACATTAGTTCTCCTTCTAACTTTTGAATCTACACACACACACACACACACACACACACACACACACACACACAATCTGCTCTTTTATGTATAATTAGTCTCCAGATATCAGAAAACTATAGTTATTTCTGCTCCTATCCTGTGGTTTTACCTTGTCTGGATTAAATACCTTTCTTGCCTCATTTGAAATATTGTAAACCCAAATTGGAATTTGAAAAGACCCTGCATCTTCCCAATAACTTTCCTTTCTGAAATTCTGTATCATCCCTCTTCTCTGGCTTCCTTCCCATCTCTCAGATTCTCCTTCATTTACTCCAGATTGTTTCTCTTCAGTCCCAGTGTTCCCAGTGGCCCATCCTTAGCCCCTTGCCTTGTTCATTAAAGGAACCCTATACGACCTATTCCTGTCCCTTGACTCCAACTGTCATCCACAAGCTAAAAGTTTCCAACTTTAGCATAAACCTCTCTGAACTGCAGACCTATACATTCACCTGCCTCATGGATAGCTCTACTTACAGTTCCATCTAAGCCTCTACTTAATATACCTACAATATAGCATCTTATAGCAAGCTATTAGTTTATATTCTTCGCACCCCATCACTCAAAGCAGAAACACCGGTGTCTCTGATACCACAGTTCTCATTCCCTGCTTGCTCCTTACTCTCTCATGGACACATGAAAGTTATTAATCACTAATAATTGCAAATTTTATCTCCTTAATGACTCCCCAAACTATCCCTCCCTACTTGCACGGATTCAGAACCTGATCCCTGTAGTTTGTCTTTCTGTTGTTGTTGTATTTTTTGTTTTTAACATACTTATCTCCCTGTGATCCCTCAGCCTCTCCCAATATTACCTCAAAGCTGTAAAACTAATGAAGTAATTCTGTTTCTTAAAAAATATACTTTGGCTTTTCACAAATTTCAGTGTAAAACTGAAGCTCCCCAATTCAGTACAAAAAGGAGAAGAGGGGGAGGAGGGAGATGAAGTCATTCTGACGTCTTAATGAGTCAGCTTACCTTTTCTTCAGTCTTCAATATGGGTGAGGAGGTTGTGTTTTGGAAAGAGAAGGGGGGGAGGGGAGGGTGAAAGGAAGAAGGAGGGGAGGGGGAGAGGGAGTGCAAGGGAGAGGGGGAGAGAATAGAAAAAATGGGTCAGTGGGTCAAAGTTGGGAAGATAACCCAGGGAAGTGACTTCCTGAGCTACTTGAAAGTAGGATGTGGAAGAGAGCCCTCAACACACTGGGCCTACAAGGAAGTGGCAGCCTGAGTCAACTCGCCTCTCTAAATGTCTAGACAAAATTATAGAGACAGAGGCCCATTATTGCCTTGAAATCTGACCAAGCTGAATAGATTTCCATTTCACCTAGGTTAAGGCGTAAGGGTTCAGGAAGAAAATATTAGCTAGTTGGAGGGAGGGAGCTTATCCTTCCTGTTAACTGTGTGTTTTAGTTTATAATTCATCATGTTCTTATAAAATTTGGCAGGTCATATATTCCTTACTTTCCAATTATCTAATGAATCCATCTAAGTGTATGCTTCACATTTTTCAATTTTATCTAAAGTATTTTGGGAAATTTGTGTCATTCACTAAGATGACAATATCTCCAGATGTAATAGTTATGAGATAAACTGGAAAGAACTTGTTCTTTAATGAACAGTTTACCTCGTTGTACTCTTATTTTTGTTTTATTTTAAAATTTTATTGTAATATAATAAGTGTGATGTAAAGTAGAAATTATTTAAAGACTATAATTCAGTGAATTTGACATATGTATACACCTGTAAAATCATTGCCATTATCAAAATGCTGAACAATCCCACCAACCCCAAATTTTCATCAAACCTTTTTTCAAACCATCTCTTCCTCCAAATAGTCCCTAAGCAATCACTGCCTGACTTCTGATGTTAATAGGTTAATATAAGTGGAGTCATACATTATGATCTTTTAAATCTGACTTCTTTCATTCAAATTAATTCATGTTGTTTATGTTCCAATAGCTCATTTCATTATATTGCTGAATAATATTCTGTTTGTTGTAATTTGTTTATTGATTAGCTTATCAATGGACAACTGTTTGCAGATTTTATTAATTACAAATAAAGCTTCTATGAATGCTTATATACAAGTTTTTGTGAGGACACATCCCATATTATTCTGTTTTTTTTGTAACAGCTATAGTGAGATATAACTCATATATTATATATCATTATTTAAAGTGTACAATTCATTAGTTTTTAATATTTTCACAGAGCTATGTAACTGTCATCACAATCAATTCCAGAATTTTTGCATTACTCTCTAAAGAAACCCTGTACTCTAGCTGTCACTCCCTAACCCTCCATCCCCTCCATCTCTAAGAAACCACAATCTACTGTCTGGCCCCATAAATTTCTCTCTCCTGGGTGTATAGTATAAATGGAATCACATCATATGTAGTCTTTGTAATTGGATTTTTTCATTTCACATAATGTATTCTGGGTTCACCAATATTATAGCCTATATTATCAAGTCACTCCTTTTTATGGCCACATAATATTCCATTGTAGAGCTATGCCTCCTTGTGTTTATCCATTCATTAGTTGATAGACATTGGAGTTGTTTCCACCTTTTGGCTATTATGAATAATGAACATTTGTGTACAAGTTCTCATATAGACATATTTTCATTTCTGTTGAGATATATAGAGAGAGAACTGGAATTTATGGGTCAAATGCTAACTTTATATTTCACATTTTGAGGAACTGCCAGCCTGTTTTCCAGAGTGGCTGTACCGTTTTACATGCCCCCCAGCAGTGTTTGAGGGTTCTGACTTCTCCACATAGTTGCTAATGTGTTACTATCTGACCTTTTGACTCTAGCCATCCTAGTGGGTGTGAAGTGGTATCACATTGTGGTTTTAATGAGCATTTTCCTAACAACTAATGTCTTTAGTCATTATGAATTTAGCATCTTTTCTTGTGCTTATTGGCCATTTGTATATTTTCTTAGAACAAATGTCCATTCAGAACCTTTGCCTGTTTAAAAAATTTGGTTGTCTCTTTACTATTGAGTTACACAGTCCTTTATATATTCTAGATATTAGTCTCTTATTAGATATATGATTTGCTAGCATATTTTCCCATTCTGATAGTTGACTTTTCAATTTCTTCATAATGTCCTTTAAAGCACAATAATTTTTAATTTTGATAAAGTCCTATTTATTTATTTTGGTTGTTTGTGTTTTAGTTATCTCTAAAATACCATTGTCTAATCTAAAGTATAAAGATTTACACTTATATTTTTCTAATAGTTTTGTAGTGTTAGCCCATACATTTTGGTTTTTTATCCATTTTGAGTTAATTTGTGTATAGTACCAAAAATTCTACAGACATTAAAATTGTTTTCTTGTATGTAAATTGCCATTTTTCTCTGTTTCCAAAGTATTCTCTTTATCTTTGATTTTTAATACTTTGATTACGATTTGTATAGACATCTCTTTTATTTTTTAATTTGTCCTACTTGATAGTTACTGACTTTCCTGAATCTGTCAATTTATACATTTATTTAAAAATTTTAAGGTTTTTGGTGAATGTTTATTTCCTTTTGCTGTCCCTACCATTTTTTTCCTTTTTCTTCTGGGGCAGCAATTACATATGTTAAGCTTACATATATTGTCCCAAAGCTCCCTGAGGCTCTATTCATTTTTTTTCAACCTTCTTATTTTTTTTTGGTTTGATTTTGTTTGTTTGTTTGTTTTTCAGGTTGATAATTTCTATTGATCGATATTCAAGTTCACTGACATTTTTCTCTATCACTACCACTCTGCTACTGAGTTCATCAGTACATTTTAAAATTTCAGATATTGTATTTTTTAGTTCTAAAACTTCTTTGTTGTTTTCTATGTTTTTGCTGAGATTTCCTATTTTCTTCTTATATATATTATCCCATGGAGCTATTATCAATATCTACATCACCTTGGGTTGTGGCATCTGTTGATTGCCTTTCCCCTTAGAAAGAATAGTTTACCTTTCCTAATTCTTTTATGTCAGTTAATTTTGGATCATGCAGGGGCATTGTAAATAATTTATTATTAAACTGTAGATTCTGCTGTAATTCTGCGAAAAGCACTCTTATTTTTCTTTCAGCAATCAATCAATTCAGTAATATTTAAATTATAAATTCAATCTCACCTTCTGTGAATACTGGCTTAAGTCTAGGTTCAGTTTCTTAAAATGTCACTTGATTGAGTCAGTCCCTCTTGGACATGCATTTTGGCTGAGGCTTGTGTGAGTTCACTCCCAGAGTTAAAGATCCGTTCCCCTGCTCTCTGCCATCTGCCCTCGTCCCCAGCCCACCATGCTCCTTTCCTTGTTCCCTGGGCCAGAAGAAAGGTTTAGTTATTGGAACTTGAGCTGCTCACACTGTATCACTCTGCAGCTGTGGTTCAGGGTCAAAATCTGCCAAGGGTGGGGGGAGATAAAACCCAAAAACTCACCCCCGTATTGTTGCTTCTCCATGCTGGACTCTTTCCACAGTCTCTGTACACTGTTCACTCTCCCTAGTAAACAAATGGTAGGCTCACCTAACTGAACTGGGATTGGAATTCTTACTGCTCTTTGTAAAGTGTTCTATTCCATTTTTTGTCATATATTCCAGAGGAAATTATACTTTAAATTATAGAGAAGGAGAAAATGTATGACAAAAGAAGGATTATTCAATTATTTATGCTTTTCCTCCAGTTTATGATGAGGCTCATGCTCTAGAGGAAAGAAAGTCTGAGTTTTATTCCTATTTGAAATTAATTAGTTGTTTGTGCTTGGGAAAGTCAATATGCTTTTCTGAACATCAACTTACTTAAGAATATATTACCAGAGCTCTATGTAGAAATTTTTTTTTTATAAACTTCATATTTCTATCAAAAGTAAGGGGTTGTTGTACTCAGAATCCTAATCTAGTTAACTTAATAGATAACTTTGTTTAATATGTTTGGTTATTAAGAGGCATTTTAATATTAATGCACCCATTTTGCCAAAGTAAAAGAAATTTAACAAAGCTACAGAGATTGAGTTTTGATCTGTGACCTAATCTACATTGTTGCCACCCCCTTAGTTGAGGTGGAAAAGATCATCGTCTGCTGATCCATCGTATCTTCTAAGCATATGTTTCTTTGCATAGAATTAGGGATCTAAATTAGAAGCTATCCTATCTGTTTATTAACTTACAGATAAGTTTCACTTAAAAAAAATTAAGAGTATGATGAGCCTGGAGTAAGAGTCTGAAATCTCTTTATGATCCTCACCACTTAGAAAAATAGCATGCAATAAAATGCATCTCAAATTTATGGATCTAAGACTTAAAATACCATGACTATAGTTGTTGATTTAAGTAAGCTTTTTACTCTTCAGTAAATGAAAGAGAAGTAATTTTAAAATTACATTTTCTCTTTCATGCAGTTAGTTTTATTTCTGCCCCTTCACAACATACCCATTTGTTGACAGAATTTGTATCCAGACATGACTTATAACTGGCATCTAAGTAAAAACCTATGACAAAAATAATCTATTTGGGATTTCAAGCCTTAAAGTTCATGTAATTCTGGGAAGGAAAGGACAGAAAGGAAGTAAATGACTTTTAAAAATACAAAAGTTGTATTCTTATTCCAGTTTTGAAATACTGACACAGTTTTAGACTGGACTTTGAAATTACATGATAATAGCTGGCACTTTTTATGAAGCATTATCAAGTCAATTTCCTTGATAATGTTTCATTCTTTTAGCAATGACTACTGAATATATTCTGCTTTAAGGTATTTTCTCACCTAATTCATGCACTGTATTTGAAATTTCACATATGGTATGTATGAATGCAGCATCATAAATACCAAAAATGATTGTTGAGAACCTCTAAATTTTAATGACTTTGAATAATTTATTTTCTTTTTTATTTCAGATTTTCAAAGAACTTGTCCATAATTCTCACTTTAATATAATTATACCATTGTTATTATTTTACTCATAATTCTTTTATTAGTGACATCTCTGGGAACAGATGATTTGTTGTATTATTATGACCTGGATATTAATTTCTGCTCTTTGAAATTGTGTAATATATAGAAAGATCTCAGAAGTGAAGCCAAAAGAAGTTTGGGTATCTGTTCTAAGTTTTGCTAAATACTTTTTTGACAAACCAAATAACCCTCTGGTTTTCTACCACTTGTAAATGGAGAAACCTTGTGGCCTTTACCATAACTGAAATTTGAATTAACAGCTCTTTGAAAAGTTTTGTCTTATTCTCCTATGATGTATTAATGCATGGTGAGCTTTCAATATATAAAGAATTGATATTGATACACAGTACTAGCCCATTGGATTCTGGTAAAATGGTAGACTAACATGGTATAATATTTCTCCCATTGTGAATAACTACAGATGTTATAGTTAGGAAGACAATATGTAAAATATGTGGCTGAACTAACAAGATGGAATGAGAATCCTTAGATGGTAGAAATAATAAGTGGTCAATTCATGGGCTGAATCTTTGAAAACCATAAGGCACAGTAGATAAAAGTATTGAGTACCCGACTCAGTATGTTCAGGACTTGGATTTTAATAACCTCACCTTAGGAAGAAGTTGGAAAAGAAGCTGGTGCACATAAAGTGAACTGAAATCTCAGTAAAAGGTTAAAATGGGAATAAAACTTATATACTAACTTAGGAAGCAGATAGACAGCAGTGAATCTTCTCTCTGCCTAGACTTCGAATTAAAAAAAAAAAAGAAGAAGAAGAAGAACATGTAAACCTGGACTCAAGCCTTTGAATACTAGAGTCTAAATTGTCAGTGAAACCTCCGTCTCAATAATTAAGATAAATATAGGTTCCAAAGAAGTGTGTGCCAAATTTAAAACCACTCTAAACAGACATTCCACAATCCAGGTTCACAAGAAAATCTCACAGAAGAAAACCTGCTGAAGTGATATCACAATAAAAATACATTACAGGAGGTTAGTTAAGAGGCGAAGAGTGAATTAGAAAATGAAAAGATAAATTGGAGAAAAGCATCTGTAATTCAGCCCAGAGACAAGAGATAGAAACATGAAGACAGGGGTGGAGAGAGGGAAGCTAGAATAAGGACACCCCACATGTTTGGTAGGCGCTCCAGAAGAAAATACAGACAGTAGGGGCATCTATATTCACACGACATGGTTGAGAATTTTCCAGAATTAGAGTTCTTAATCTTCAACAGACATAAATTCTATAAAGGATAAATAATCCCATACTTAGACATATTTTAGAGAAACTTTAGACCATCAAATCAAAGCAATTATATAATATACAACAAATTAGAAAAGACAAGTTATGTACAAAAGAACTATAATTAGATTGACTATAGATAGCTGAACAAAAACAATGGAGAGCACAATTATAAATATCTTCACAGTGTAGAAAAAAATAACTGTTAACCTATAATTCTCTGTCCAGCTAGTCTATTAAGAAAGAGGGCCATTTACATAAAATTTCAGATAAACAAAGACTCAGAGTTTTCTCCTGACAGGTTCCTCCTTCAGTTGTGAAGGATTTTAAGTTGTGAAATAATTGGGATGCCAGAAGCACTAGTGAGTAAAAAAATGGGAAATATGTGAGTAAACATAGTAGTCTTATAATCTTTGTATTATTTGTGTGAAAGGAAAAACTATTGATTAAACTTTAAGTCAAATCTAGAAATTAAAGTAGCACCAAGAAAGATATAAATGAAAATGTAAAACTTTAAAACTAGTAGTGAAAAAAATAATAATTTATATGACCCTAAGTTTAATCCAATGGAAGAAAAGAGAAAAGAGCAAAGAGGAAAGGATGGTATGGAAAACATAAAATTATACATACAAATAGTTATTGAGTAGTTATAGTAAAATTGGGCAGCATATAAATGTATTAGATATGTTTTCTCATTTAATCCTTACAATGATGTCAGGCAATTAGTATCATAAGTGTACCATTTTAAAGATTATGAAATTGTCATGCGAATGATTTAAATAGTTTGCTCAAAACCCCCACAGCTAGTAAGTAGTACAGCTCAGGGAATCTGGCCCAGGTCCCTTTTCTTACCACTGTAATTTTTCTATATACAAAATTAAGTTGGTGAAATAAATTTGTTGGTCATTACAGTAAATATAAAGAATGTAAACTTTCCTGTTAACTGTAAGTGATGTAATATTGCCTATTAAAAGCAATAACACATTCTTCTATTTACAAGAGAAGAGCCTGACATAGTAAATAATAAAATAATTCATAATGAAAATATAAGGGTGGGAAAATATACCAAATAATGGCTAATCAAAAAATGCTTAGTTTATCTATATTAAAAACAGGCAAATTAAGAGGGTCATTATATGGTGACACAGGAATAATTTGTCAAGAAAATAGACAATGCTATCAAATTGCATTTTTAAGATGAAAGCAAAAAAAGCACAAATCTAAAGAATTATTGAAAAACATACAAAGAATTATCTAAGGAATAACATTCTAGCCTTGATATTTATATATTGGAAAATATTTACAACATAGTTTTCTTCTAGCTTTATAAATGCACTTTGCTAACATTCATGCTCAAAACTCACAAATCAATATTCTTCAGATCTCAAGCAATGAACACTTTAGCCAAAATTTCAAACATGTCTCAAATATAATGCTAATAATAGCTCATCTTAAATAACTTTTTCATGAAAAATTTACTGATTTTCCCAGCTCAGTATGTTTCTCCCTATCTTGCATCTCCAAAGCATTTTGTTGATATTACTATATGACACCTGTCTTCTTTAATTTGGTGGTTTGCAGGGATGATTTTGCTCACCAGTGGACATTTGGCAGTGTCTGGGGACATTTTTGGTTGTCACAACTGGGGGAGGAGTTGTGGTGGGTAGAGGACAGGACAGTCCCCCATAATAAGGAATTACTTGGCCTAAAATGTCAACAGTGCTGAGGTTGTTTAGTTTGTGGTGTGTTGATTTGATTTTTTATCTTGTCTACTTTCAACTGCAATGTGAGTGTTATGGACTGGGTCTTATTCAGCTTGGGGCCCATATAATATGTAGTGTTGTGTCTGCTACATGGTAAGTCAACATTTGTTAAACTGAATTTTCATTCAACATCAATCTTTAGTGACCACTGTGTCTCAGATGCTCCCATCAATATTTGTATGAAACAATCAAAGTAGGTAGTCTTTATCCTATAAGAATTTATAGCTTAATAGTGAAATATATGTATAAATAGATGATTTATAATACAATACACTATGTACTTAAACCAAAACATGAGGGAAGGGATGTATAAATAATTTATAATACAGTACACTATGTACTTAAAAATATGAGGGAAAATTATTCAGTGGAAAACCAAAATAAGCTGAGGCTAATTCTGCTTAGAGGAGAAAGCTTTGCTTAAGAAAGGTCAGTGAGTTTGAATTTGAAGAAGAAAATGAGTTTCAACAGGTAAAAAATAGAGAAGTGGATGATACAAATTGTGATAGATGAATAAATGCTCCTATTGCAGCACTTTGATAACAAATCTAATAAAAGCAATAGATGAAGTAATTATTTTAAAGAGTTGTAGAATTGAAAAGCAGGAAATAATCTTAAGAGTTCATCTCCCCAAACCCTACAGGTTATAGATATTGGAAACTGAGTTCTAGAGAGGTGCAGTAATTGGCAGAGTCTCAGGGACGTCCTGGCAGAGACTGAGCTGGGACTCAGTTCTCCTGACTTCAGCCTGTTCATTCTTCCTGTAATGATACATTGCTCTGCTTCGCTAATGTTAAGGAGCAGCCTCTTTCCACCAGACTGTGGAGACATGGGATGGCTATAGTGCACTATTTGTAATTTAGTCAATGTGTTAGTCAGAGAAACAGAACCAATTTGGTTCTGCTTTACACACAGAACACATACACACACGCACACAAAGGAATTGAGTCTCACAATTATGGACACTGTGGTCCAGTTAGGTTGATATATAAAATTTACCACCATAGTGAGTAACAAAGAACAACTAATGCTCTTTGCACCCCACAAAGTGCTTTGGAGGGCAAATTTTGATTTAGTTTTAAAAACTTAAGGAAATTTTATATAGTAAGTCAAAACAAACCAGAACCATTTGGCCTATAATAATACTGGAAATTGCTTTGACTATTTTGGTTAAGTAAATTAGAATTAAAAAACAAAATGTAACAAAAATTTTTCCTACCAAAATGCAGAACTTTATTAGGTTTGCATAAATGTGGGTGATTTCCTCGAACTTATCTTTCAAGAGTCTCTTGAATTATTTATCTGAACAATTATTTTAAGTTCTAAGAACCCTCCCTTGTACTCATTTGTACCTTTTACATGGCACTGTATTTTTATTTTATTTCTGAAATATTTTCTCTAATCTCTCTGAGGCCTCTGATTAGAATGTTGATTTTATATGAAGTTTTCTTTAGTTGTTTTTTTAATATTTGTTTTAGCTCCAGTGATACATATTTTCTCTGCTTATTTATTTTGTTCTATCTTTGTTTTGAAAGATGGATTTTATGTTCGATCATTGTGTATTTACAACTGTATCATTAGAATTCAGTAAGTCTCCTAAAAACAAAATTATTATATAAAAATAAAACATTCCTCCTATATTTAAATAAGATCAGAGTGAATACAAGCTTATAACTCATTTTAAAATAATAATAACAGCCACATTATCTGTTAACATAAAATATTTTAATGAAAAATGCATTAAAATTTGCATGTGCATTACTTTACATTTCAGCTAAAGTAGAACACTCCTATTTGCTTTCTCATCTAATGTGTTGTACTACCAATTATAGCTTCTGGAAACTTTACTGTACATTCAATGGAATATGAGAGAAAAAGGCCAATAACATTTTAATATTATTATAAAAAGTAGTTTTGACTTCACAGCCTCCCAGAAGAGTCTATAAGGTCCTGGGTCAAAGTATACTTTGAGAAGCATTGGTTTAGAATTTGAGCCAAAAAAAAATAGGTTTTTTTTTTTTTTTTCCCCCAAAGAGGAATATTTTGTTACTGACATTTCTTAGAAGTACCTGCACATGGTGATACTAAAAATCAAATTGATTCTTAATCAGTTTTATTACTGTAATCAGTTTTATCATTGTTTATAAATTCTCTGCCAACAGTGCACTCTCTTATTGCCTGCACCCAGGACAGACCACTCTCAACACTCCACCATTTGTACAACACCGTAAGGCAGAGACCAAACTAGCTCAAACCCAAAAACCTTGATATCTTAACTGTCACAGTTTGTTAAGAATTATGTTAATGCTAAGGTCTAAAATTGAACACATTCACTCAAGGTCATTTAAATTAAACAAAAAAGCAAACAAAAAAACCTAGTTACACAAAAGTAATTCCCATCATAGACTATGAGAACAAGGGAGGAATGAGTGAAAAAATCCTGGTAAGGAAAAGAGAAAAAGCAAGTTTTCAATCATTCTCTGGAATCCAAACAGAAGGTTCAACCACACTCAGCCTACCTTTGATACAGTTACAGCAAAGTAGGAGGCATTTAAATCTCTGAAAACTGAAAGAAAATAGTTAATTATCATTCTGAGATAATTACTGCTGTAAATTCAGCCATCCAGCCTCTGTTTCCACAACCTGATATTTTCCACAGAGAAGAATAATCTGCTCTCCTCAAGAGCTTTATTTTCCAGGATCTTTCCAGGGTTCTGCCAGCACCGCCCTGACTCGCCAGCTGGGGCTCCCCGAGGAGCGGCTGGGGGGGATCCCTGGTGCATGTGCTCTAACAAACTTCCTGCAAGTCCCTGTGCATTTCGTCGTGACAATTAGGTTGTGTACTTACTCGGACTATCCAAAACATCTAAATGAAGCTAGATTGAAGGAAATTAAACTGAAATAGATCTGAGGTGTGAATCACTTCTTTCAATGTAGCTTGAAATGGGAGGTAATAGGGTCAGGGGGAAAGTCCCATGATAAACTCAAGGAAGGCAGAGAGCAAGTAGAGTCTGACGAATGCACAGGCAGAAAATTTAGAGCCTGAAATAAATCTTAGGAGATTAGGGAGAGAAATAGTGCAAAAATGTTTTAATGGATGGGGAAATGAAAGGAGAAGAGGAATGAAAGGGAATGGGAGTGATCCATGCAGCCCCTAAGATTACAGAATGTCAGCTGGGAGGTATGCGAGAGACCATCTGGACCATCCACATCAACCCCTTTGTTTTATTCATTGAGTAGCTAAAGTAATACGGCTTGATGTTTATAATGTTGTAAATTGATTTATCAGATAAACTATAAGACATAGTATTATTTGGAATCTCCATGGATTTTTTTTTGAAGGAACATATATCACAGGTATTGTTTCATTACTCTTTCTTTTTGCATAATAATGTTTGAACACTTTCACACTATATAATTGATACAACAACAGTGAATGCCATACCAGACAAAGTCACAGCCGAAGCCCAAAGGGATTATTTAAACTTTGTAGTTCCGGATTAACCGCATTATTAAATACAATTCACAAACCCTGTTTGGACGCGTAATGCTTACAGGCACCGTGCTTAACTCTGTAGAGGAACCATAAATGAATTCGGCAAGGTTCCTGACCTCCAGTGGTTCAGTCATCCAAGTGAGATTAACTATAGGCTAAGGGGGGAAAATCATCTTAAAGGGGCATTGAGAGAATAGGCCATGGAGAGTTTAATTCTGTTTAGAGAGTTTGGGAAACCTTCATGAAATTAAATGGAGAAAGGACCTTGGAGGAATAATAAGACGTTAGTGAGTGTAGATTGGGAAAGTAGGTCATTTCAGATTGAAAGAAATATACACACAAAGGCGGAGAGGTGGGAAAGTCTAGAGTGTGTTTTAGGAGAGACAAGTACTGTGTGGTGGCCGTGTGGGTTTAGGGTGAGGGGACAGGTACAATTGGCTCACGGATTGCAATTCTTGCCCATACACAGCCTCTTCTCTGAGGCCACCCACGTATCCTGCCATCACTCAGGACTTTCTCCCAGGTGGCCATAATCATGACCATGTTGTAATGCCAACGATCTGTGCCAAGGAGGGTCACACTAGATCCGGACAGTCCGAAGGAAAACCGTGGAGCCGACCGAGGATGAGGCAGGACTTTATTCAGCTGACGGCTGGGCTGAACCTATGTGAGAAACAAACCATCTTCTCCCAGTAGTGGCCAGCTGGGGTACACGGGGGACAAACCGCACCTCTGAAAGTCTCAGGCCAGCCTTCTGGGGCCAGAACAATAGTGGCTCTGAGCCAAGGATGGGTCAGACATTAGTTATGACTCTGCTCTCTCATGTGTATAGAACTGGGGCCTTGGCCAAGAGAAGGTGGCGAGAGAGCCTAAGTGCTTTCACTTTCCCCACACATGTGAACTGCTCTCTAACTGCTCATTGGATTAGGGGTCGCCTACTCCACAAGCTCAACGAAAACAAACAAACATTGGCTTGGCCAAAAAAGATGAATGCTGACAGTCACACACCCTCCCTTGATTATTTGAACTTAGAAACACACCCTTTCAGTGGAAAGTAAAGCTGGAAGGTAAGATATATAGAAAAAAACTGTAAGATTTTTCTGGGCCATGAAAATTGAAATCTAAAGGGAAAAGAAACTCTGTGTAGAAAAACCAGGGGGTTTATTCCCACTCAGAGTGTGGTTTGTCCCCAGAGTTACCTCAGTCTTTGTGTCCTTTCTATAAACCATCCTGAGCAGCCTGGAGGGAGTCTCTGGTTGTGGAACCAAAAGAACCTGGCTAATCCAGAGACCGAGAAAGCTAGTGAGAAATTAGTCTACATTTTAGAGTACCTCTTGGAACAAGCTGGATATTCTAAAGTAATGTATATATTTAGACTGATGGTTTAAGAATTACCAAGGAGTCTTGTTAAAAGATTACAGCGGTTCTGACTCAGTAGATTGGGGAGGACACTGGGAATCTACCTTTACATAGTTTTCCCTAGGGATTCAGAATTAGAATGTTCATGGACCACAACTTGAAAAACTCTGATATAGATTTGTTAAAGTAGGAAATTACCATAATAATATTTTGTTTTATTTCATGGGACATACGACACGGAGAAATTAGACCGAGGCAAAAGTTATTAGAATATTCTAGATAAGAAATAAGTAATGGTGGGGGAAAAGGTGCCTATTGATAGAATAAATAATCTTTCATAAGATTCCCTTATTATGATTTAGAACTATATATACGATCTAAGTTTTTCATCTGTGTTCCCTTTACCTCTCCATTATTTTCTGTATATGTATTATCTATTCCAGAGGAATGAAGCATAGCTCTCTGAATGGATGTGATGGTTAGTACATCTGACCCTTGGATTGCCTGATCTAACCAAAACTAGCTCAGCAGACTGTGAAGAAAATTCCTGAAAGACAATAGGTTTAGCCAGCGTGTGGAAGATTTGATAGTATGAAGTGCTATACCTTACTGGTGAGAAATCATTTTTATAAATAAGGGGTTCCTAAAAGTCTTTTAAAGTAGAAAATGCAAAAGGAAGGGGAAATGCAGATAGTTATAAAAATATTTTTTAAACTAGGAAAGGAAAAACTGGGTCCATGTAATTGAGTATATATACTCTAAGCTTTACCTAGAGTTGAGAACTTTTTGCTTTTAGATAGTAATAAACAAAAGCGTGACATTGGTCATTAATGAGTGATGAAGAATTAAAAATGGTCATAGATCCAAGCCCAGACTCATCACTGTTGTGTATTCCTACTTACTAAATGGGTTCTCAAGTTGAGATATTTAATATAGGAAACTGATTTTACTGCTTAGCTATTTACAGAAAGTGATCTTTGAATTATCACTATGATTTACTTTTGAGCTTTGATTTTTAAGAACCCAAATAGTTTTCATTTGTCTCTGAATGTATCCAAAGACACAGAATCTATCCGTTGTAAATCAATTTTAATGAAAAAGGGAAGAATAGGAACCAGAGAAGTAAGAAGGCTTGATAAGTTTGAGATGACTTTTAGTTCTTCAATTAGATCTTTAATGATAAAACGAAAGACACAGAGAAATCCCCCAAGGCATTTTGGCTTGAATTAGCACTGTAATTTCCTGAGTTTCCCACTTTTCCTTCCACCAGCCTACATTATCTGTATTGCAAGTAAGAAGCTGAGTAACTGGGCTCAGATGCGCTCTTGAAGGTTTCATGTAATAGTCAATCTGCACAGACTTCTAATTACCTTAACTTGAAAAGGAGGTACATTCTTAAAAAAAAAAAAAAAAAGACATAACTCCCTGCAAAGCCAAATTGATAGCTCTGTAGAATAATTGCAGTTACAGCTTCTTTCTGGTTGCTACGATGCCTCTTAGACCTACGTCATCCATTATCTTAAGTGTTTTTGAGTGTTAGTAAAAAGAAGATAGGATAGTGACATAAGATGAAAGGTAGAAGGGGGAAAAATGATCTATTCACTGAAGATGACATTAAAGAATAATTTAGTGTCAGTATTCTGGTTAATGGAAGCGTAATTATCTTCATAGCAAATATTAGCACATATGTCTTAGGATGTGATGACTTTAAGAGCTGGTACTTGGGGGACTGGTTGAGAGAGAGTTTTAGTGTAAGGGCTTCTCACAAATGTAAAAAGTAAAATTAAACAACTCCACCTATGGTAAAAGTGGGACCGTGTTGGAGCTTTTCCTGAACTAGCCCCTAAGTGGCTTGGAATAACTGAATGATAACATAAAATGTCCCCTTTTTAAGGAGAAGGCTGAACTGCAGAGATCTTAGCCATGGAAATTGTATCCTCTGACAAACCGTCCGTGTGCAGTAGGAGGGCTGAGCAGGGCCTCGCCGCTGGGTGTGCAAAGCTGGATGGTCCTTGTGGAGGGAAAGAGAAAGGGGGGCTCAGGAAGAGGAAGGCAGCGGACCGAATGAATGCTAATGAGTTCAGAGAGGCCGCTTAATCATTTGCCTACCACTGGCTTCTATCTGGGTAGGACCAAAAGGGCTTCATTTAATGAGAAGATTTATCTTTGGTGACTATGAAGTGAGAGTTGATCTGACATTGTTTAAACAGACAACATCAGAATGCAAGGGTTTAAGCTGGTGCATTACTGAAATGCTCAAGGAATCTTATAACAAATATATTCAACATTACACAACCCAAATCCTTCTTAAAGGGCATCTAACATTAATCCCTCAGCTGGGGTTCCTCGTTTTATAGCATCATTTATCATTTAATGTAACATTAGTTTTGAGGATAAAAGCCATGGCAGGAAACCTGCCCCGAATGTTGAAACATTAATGACTTAAGCGAAAAGGAAACATTTTGAAAGACCAGCCAGTGCTCTAGTTTTTCCCCCTAGGTTATAATCACAGATGCAGGAAGCAATTGCTGCTATATAAATAATACTGCAGTGTGGTTAATGTTGGCAAGACCAGACTTATTTTTGACACTAAAGGGTAAATAACAAAAGGTCTGACAAACTGACACAACAGAGAAATGTGTATTTATGTGTGTTGTGTGTTGGTGGGGGGTTGATGAGCTCAAACAGTTCTTTGCTGCTTGAGTGGATATTTCTGCAGAAAAAAAATATATAGGGGTGAAGATAAGATGTAGTGGGCGGATGATGGAAATACCAGGGCATCCTAGCAGCACAGATGGCATCGGGACTCACTCCCTCCCACTACACCTGAGGCTGTAGATGCTGCAGAAGGAGCATGGGTGTGGGTGTGGGGAGAGCTGAAAGGCATCGCCCGCCCCACTGAGGAGGGGGCAATCCCCATATTTGCCAAATCCAATTCCTCACGTTGCTTCAGCAACTCCTTTTTTCCTTGCCTAAAACATATCTGACTCTTTCCCTAATTAAACATGATCTTGGGAAAGACACTTGTTTTGAATGCCTTTGTCCACATTTATGAGAGAACAGAGGCAAGATGATGAAGACGGGGCTGCCTGGATGAACTCTTTCAGTCCTTCTCACATTAATCTTTATAGATTTGCTTTGCTATTGTTAATATGGCTGATGATTTTTAAAATGATATCCTTAGTGCTATGATTGCATCATATCAAAGGGGTGAACCTGTGGGCATATTTTTCAGCCTTCAGAATTTTCCAAAGGTAGAGTTATCTAGAAACTTCCCAGCACTACTTAGCCACAAAGATTTTCCTCTGCTGAGTCCTCTCCTTGCCTAGGCCTTACCTTTAGCTCATGAAGACTTGAACAAACTCTAGCGTGTGTCTAACAGTTTAAGTCTGCATCCCTAGGATGACCCTAGCCCATCCTAAGAACCTGCCTGAGAAAACTCAAGGCCTCCAAAAGAATATACTGTTTGTCCCAGCCAATATCTGAAGATAGGGTGCCTGTTTCCCAGCCTTTGTGGGAAACCAGGAGCCTATCTTTAAGTGCCAGTTAACAGACTCAGATGAATTTCACAGGGACCAACCCTCCCCCCTTCCTACTTTTTGTAAATTTTTACTTCCCTTACTCTCCTGAACCCTGTTCACTGCCTTTCTTATTCCCCTGTCTCCCTTTAAGTGTCCAGTCACCTCTGTACCAATCACAGATTAATTTAGTTCATCTTCCTATTGCAATAGTATATTGCTGATTAAAATCTGTCCTTACCACTTTACTAGCGTCCAGCTTGATCTTTGACATTAGACAGCTGCTCTCCTCACTTTAAGGTGAGTATTTCCCTAACATCCTTTTGGTTCGAAGGGTAAAATACAAGCAAGCTTCTCCTCCTCATTTTATATGGCCCATGATAGGCCTTTCCCATCTGCCCCACCTCTTCTTCTGTCTTCGGGACCCATCTGGCTTTTGTTTTAATCTCAAACACAGCAGATGACATTCTCTGCCTGTGAGACCTATTTTCAGCTCTCTTGGTCGAGCTACATAAGCTGAGCCATGCTCCCAAATTTACTGTCAGTTTTAAAACAATAAAAATCTAGTACTTACTATTTCCCACTGACCTGGGGCAGGGTCTAAAATGACTGGCTTCCATTTTTCTGCAAGGATTTGAAAACCTGTTTAAAAAGTATTCATATATCAAATTATTACTTCAGAATGGCCCTGCCTGGCTTATAGGTCTTGTAGGAGTTCTTGCTTGCTGAATCAGGAGTCTTCCCCATCACAACTGTCATTGAACTTGGGGGCATGGGTCAAGCTTAGGCGTGTGTTGCCCTCTTTCAGCTCCTTTCTACTTCCATCCATTTGTGGAAAGATAATTTTTTTGTTCATATGCCCCCAAACTCACATTTCTTTATTATCCTAAATCAAGTATATCTGGTTTTGTCTCTATCCAGGAGGATCGGCAGGTAAATTTATCTCAGGATCATGTAGGAAGCTGGCATGCTTACGTAATCCAGAAAACTTGGAAAATGGTTTCTGAACCTTAGTCATTCATGGCTGTTTCTACCAGGAGTAAAGATACAGAAAATGTCATCTTTTAATGCAAATTTTCTTGATTTTTTAAAGGTTAGCAATCATTTAAAATGTCTAAAACACTTTCATGGAACAGTTAAAAGATACCTGTGGCTGAATTCACTCCACATGCTGCAACTTGGTGATTTTTGTCCTATACTTTAAAATACAAAGTCTTTCCTATCCACTTAAAATGGTGAAAGGAGAAAAAAAATTGTCTTTTCACTTTCATAAATTTCTTACAACTCTGACAATAAAACAGAAATTGAAGTTAAATAGGTTATCCTATTCCACATTTTGAAACTTCATGAAATCCTCCAAGCTTAGCTCCAATACTTTCCATGACTTTCCTGGAGACAACAAGGACCACTTTACACAATGAAACCAAGTGATATCTCCTCTACACCCAATTACCTTTTCCCTCCCTCCCTCCTTTCTTCCTTCCTGCCTTCTTCTGACTAGTTAAATATCTGTGATTCAGTCTCAGGGGCAGTGTGATCCAAAGGCTGAGCTCTTAAACACTGTACCATAAAACTTACAATATAGTGAAGACACCAGTTAATTACCCAAACCAATATTTTTCTTTCAAAAAATCATCTTTTTTAGACTTAAATAGGGCTGCCTTGGCTGCCTTGCATTAACCTATTTTATAGATTTATACTTTTCCTCTACTATACTATAATTCTTTTGAAGGGGAGATTTATATCTGATTGATTTATTGCTTTTCTATAGCACCTGGCACAGTAACTGTCCCAAGGCAAGCACCAAAATATATGTATTTAGCCCTGGCCAGTGTGGCTCAGTTGGTTGGGCGTTGTCCTTGCACCAGAAGGTTGCTGGTTTAATTGTGGGTCAAGGCACATGTCCGGTTGCCGGCTTGATCCCCAGCAGGGGGCACGCAGGATGCAGCCAATGGATGTTCCTCTCTCACCTTGATGTTTCTACCTCTCCTTCTCCCTCTCTCTCTAAAATATCAATAAAAAGTCTTTAGGGAAAAAAAATGTATTTAACTGACTATGCATATCTGAAAATTTCAAACTCCTTATGCTAGGTTAAATTCATTCAACCAGGTCTCTCTTCCTGCCCTCGCTTTGCCACACTCTACCTTCTTTACATACAGACTCAGACACACACTCTGCATCGCCAGGGGGACTCTAATATGCCTTATGAGCTTTGTGTGATGGGAAACATACCAGACACGGAGACCGAGGTTTAGTTCTGATTCTGCAAATCTGTGTTACACACATTATTTCTCCTCTCAAGCCTTTTTCTTCCACAAAACAGGGCGTGAGCTAAATGATCTCCAAGCCCCTTTCTGGCAGTGCAAAAAAACATGGCTTAGGGGTCAAACACAGCAGGATTCAAACCCAACATCTCCAATTTTCTAGCTGTATGAATTTAGTGTGTTGCTGAATCTCTAAGACCATTAAAGTGCCTACTATAGTACCTGGAAGATAGGATACTCTCAATAATGATTAGATTATTATTATTATTACACTATCATGATTATTATAAATTCTGTAAGGCAGCTTTATCTAAGGCACATACATGTGATAGCTCATTTTCAGCTGTGGGCTGATAATGTCTGCTAGAGCTTCCATAAATTCACCTCAGATTGTCTGCGGTTATGTATACTGCATGAGAAACTCATGTGGCCATGGAAACTGAAAAACTGAATCATTCAAAGAGTTGTTTTGTAGCTGACATCTCCGTGATTTATTTCTCACTCATTTGACCTGCTTTGCTTTTCAGCCTGAATTGACCAGATTTGTGGTTTTGCGTAGGCACAGCCCATGTCTGATCCCTAGGCACAGTTAAGAGAAAACAAGATGGGGAGTGTGAATTCTTTATATTTATGAATCTTTCTGAAAATTCATCAAGGGTTCCACTTTCAACAAGAGAAATCAGTGGAGACAGGCAATGCACATAATTTCTTGTTGAGAAAATAGTAACTTACTCTCCTTTGGGGAGAGTTGTAAAATTTTAGGAACTTGTCTTAAAATATAAATCTGTTGAATACTTGGCTTTCACTTGGCTTTGTGAAATTATAATGTTGAGCTTCATGCTCTACAGACCTTTGTGGTTCTTTACTTTATACCTATGCATCTGTTATTCTTCCCAGCACCTGTTATTTGAAAGTTCAATAAATCCCCCCCCACTTCGTCTTTATGCAGTTGCAGAAACACTGAACCAAATTAGACACTCAATAAGTTTCCGTGTCACTTTGCTGGAGTCTTCCCCCCAATTGAGATGGGTACTCTACAAGCTCCTAAAGGGTAGAACTGTTCAAACAAGATTTCCTAAGGATCATGAGAAGTCAATTTCACTTTCAGGTGTATTGATATTTTCTCTCCTTTTCTTTTAATTTTGAAATGATTTCGCCGTATAAAGAAATAGGGGGAGAAAGGACAGATATTTGGAACCAAAATTGAATATGCATTTTTCAATGACTCAAATTGTTTCTCAGTCCTTCCTTAGGGTTGGTTGCTAGAGCTGTCTTTGACAATTTTCCCTCCTTGCTCCATTATGTCAATGAGGATGACCCTGAGATCAAATTCTTGAACGTTATCTTTTCCAAGGTATAGTATCCATGCTATTATTATTTTTTTAGTGATTAAAAGCTTTACCCTCTCTCTTACTCTGTTGAAATGTATCACAAATTTAATTCCATTGATGTAGCAGTCTGGGCCCAGTTGAGAAACAGAAACTACTTATATTAAACAAGGGAAGGTGAATATAAATAATTATTAACCAAGATAAAAGAGTAACTGTAAGATATAAGGATACTGTATAAAGGACCCTGAGGCTGATGGAGTGCCCAAGAAAGCACAAATTAGAAGTAGTTCAGACCTCATTGCAGAGGTGGGGTTTGGCCACTGGGTAGGAGAAATGAACAAAATGGCCTGGAGTTCAGGGCAAACAATAGGTAATCCTCTGCTGGCAGGTGAATGGCAGGGGTCAGCAGCCTGAGATGCAGAGCAGTGGGAGTGCCGGCACCAACAGGGCAGAAGCGCTGCAGAGTGAGGCAGGCCGGGGGTGCCAGGTGTGCTTGCAAATGGAACCACAGCTGGGTGTGTGACCTTCTGGGCCACTGGGCCATTAGTGCTCACCCAGTGTCTGGACAGATGACTGTGGGAAGGTTATCACCAGGCAGAGGCTGCAAGATCCTAGAGACCGCATTCTGGGCCCATGTCTGAGGCAGGCTCTACCGGACGTCCTCACACCCACATTGCTGATCCCCTCTCTGCAGGGGAAGCCTCTTTCTTCCCCAGTGTCCCTCTAGTGCCCTCTACTAAGATACATTTGTGCTCGCTTTTAAGGAGAAATTATTATAGAAATTTCATTGTTGATTGCAGAGCATGTATTGAAGGATGCATTTGGAGCAGAAGAACAATTAATTGCTAACTTTCTTTTATAATTTTATTGTAACTCAGCAGTGATATGGGAAAAAGTTGTCTATACTTAAGAACCAGATGATCAGGGTTAAAATACTAACATGACTAAGATTTCTCAGTTACATTTATGTGATTTGAGGCGACACTTTTGCTTTCCTAAGCTTTAGTTTTTTTTTTGTCTGTAAAATACACATACAGTCTTCCTCAAAGGATTGTTGGGAGAGCTAAATGAGATATATAATTGAGAGTGCCTGGTACTGAAAATGTAAATGTATTTTATTTACTTTATGTCTTTTAAATTTTTTATAAATTGGATGCTAATTGTTGCTTCCGGGGATATACCAGCTGGCAGGTTAGAATTCAAAACCAAAACCAAACCCCAAACTAACTAACAAAATCCATTTTTTAATTTGGTTTTAACTATTTCCATGGCTGGTGAGTGTGATAATAAGAGCAATGAATCAAGTTAAGTCTATTTGTTTTTTATGTGCAGCACCTTCTGTAATCTGACCTGAGTATATTTCCTAATTTAGGAGATGCAAAGGTTTCCTGTGAAAAAGGGGCCCTTTCATCATTAGCTTGTCATGTTCAGGTTCTTTGCGGAGCAACTGCTTGGAGCCTTTTCTCAAAGGCACTTTCTCCTAATTATTTAATATACTTCCAGTTCCTAAATCCCCTCACTATTTTAGCCCTAGCATTGCTCAGCCTTTATCAGAGCAGAGAGCTCAGTACAAAATGCTGGTTGCTAAGCAGTGCCTATTTTTAATCCACTCAAGCAGAATAGAGGCCCACTCAATGAGATTCCATCACTTCGGCTAACTACTAGTAGCGTGTGCAGGTTAAGCACTTATCGGTGTCTCTCTATGAACTCTAAGGATTCCACAGTTTAGCATCCAGGATGCGCATGTGAAACTGAGGCCAAGGAGCTGCCCAGGGAATGTATTGAAAAAAAATAAATATATCAATTCACCAAGTATTTATTGAGCTCCTAATATGGTTTATGGCTCTGTATAAAGCATTTGGAAGAAATTATTGAGCTAAACAGATTCGGTCTCTGATTTCACAGAGTTTATAGATCAGATGGAAAGAGAGACAGACAAACAGAAGCACTGAAATGACAAATGGTGATTTAAAAAAATAAACACATTGCAGAAACAGCATAACAAAAAGAGAGGGAGCTTGTTTTAAATAGAAAGCAAAGTGGAGGCCTCTCTGAAGCCCAGGTGCGAAGACCAAGAAGGCCCCAATCATGTGAAATAGATTCCAGGCATAAATAACAGCGTGTGCAAATGCCCTGGGAGATGCAGTGTCTGGGTTGGAGGGTGCGGAGAAGTGGAGAGTGGGGCAGGGAAGGCAAAAGCTCGCCGTGAGGAACCGAGAAAAGATCAGTGTGACTGGAGTGTAGTGACCAAGGAGGGGAAGTTGACGTTACAGACAGGGATTTGCATTTCAGCTGCAGTGACTGAGTGGGAGTCCTTGGGAGGGCTGCACGCAGTGAATGACTTGATCCATCTACATTTTAAAAAATCACCTTCATTTTCAGGAGGGGACTGGTAGTAAGAGGACCAGGATGAAGCAGGGAATCCACGTAGGAGACGATGGAAAAGAGTAGAAACATGTGAAATAGAGTATCAGCCAGGTGATCAAATAGTGTGTCAACCCAAGAATATTTCATTTTATATTCTGTGTTATAATTCAATTCTACTTTATTTATTTATTTTGTTCCTCTAGTTATTTCAGCTTGAGTCACTGGGAGCTCTTTCAGTTGCCCCTGTACCCATTTGACATTTTCCCATCATTGTTGTGGTTTTTTTAGCACTTTCTTACTTTCTGATGTTACAAGATACTCCAGGCTCATCTTTTCCATTTCTTGTACCAGTCCTAGAAATAGCTATTTTTCCAAGGAACAGAGGTGAATATCAATTCAATAATTTCTATATTCCCAGTACCCAGCATAGTGCCTGGCACAGAGGAGTTGCTCCATAAATATTTGTTACATGAATGAATAAGCGAATGAGTGAATTGGAAGCAAGAGTAAGACCTAAGGCAGTTTAGGTCAGAATGCCCTCCCCATATCTGACTCTTCTCGCATTAAGGCAAATGGGATTCAGTACTTTGGCATAAAACCCTCTATGGGCAGTTATTACAGGACCTAAGTTTGTTTCATGCTCAAATATTATTTTTAAGAAAATGGTCTTTCTGAGAAAGGTGTTTAGAAATTCACAATTCATTTATTTTAAATTACTAAGCATTGCTTCCTTCAGCCAGAATTAATCATTCTTCTCTCAATACTCCCCACCTCCTCATGCCCTAATTAGAGAACTTATTTTATTCTTCCGTAGCTCTCGTGCCCCTCTTTCTGTCCCTCACTAGGCTAGGAACAGCTTGACAACAGGGACCACGTCTTATTTTGTGCAGTGCCCACAGGACCAAGGCAGCTGACGGGAAACTCTCGGCCAGCGGTTGAAGTGGATGGGCTGCACAGAGAGAGGCTAGGACACTCAGACTGCCTGTTTTACACAAATGCGACACATCGGAGGCAATAATCATTCATATTTCAAAGCAGGCATAATCAAAGATCTAAGCTTTTTAGCTATGGGGCAAATGTCTGAAAAAGGGGTGCACTTTAATTTTAAACACTTGTGGGACAGAGGAAAGAATGAATCCATTCCCTTCTAGGCTCACTAACTGTGTTTTTACCCCTCTTATCTCTGTTGTTATCCATAAATTCGAGTAAACAAGAATCTTTTTCTGATTGCAGAATCACAGAACTCTTAAGATAACCCTTAGATGTGCTATAACGCCTTCATTTTAAAGATAGAGGACTTGTGGCCCAGAGAATGGAGAAATGATTTTCCCATGATCACATGGGCCTGAAAGCTAGACCTCAGGCTCCTAGCTGCCATGCCAGTCTTAGCATTGCTCTACCAGAAGTTTCCACCAGTATTAACATACTTGCCTAAAAGGGTACTTCACTGCTACCTATTCCACTGGAAAATACAAGTTTGCTGGATAAAGTAATGGATAGTATAACTGAACTAATTTTTAAGCATTTAATATTCTATTAAGTAGGAGAGGGAGTGCACATTTAAAATCCACAAATGACAAAGCTATTATTTTCAAATATTGAATAGCTAAAATTTGGTCAAACAGAAAAGAAAGCAACGCATATCAAATACTTACCATATACAAGTTGCCTGTGCATGTTATTTATTTTGATGTTTCATAGTCAACAAGGTAAGTGCTCTTATGAGATGTTAAACAAATCACCCTAGTCATGCAGATCCTTAGTAGCAGAGCTGAAATTCTCACCCAGCTTCTGTGACTTTTATGTCTGAATAATCCTCTTTTACTACACCATAATCCTTCCAAACTCCAGGCCTTGAACTCTTCTGATTATAGATTTGAACCAAGTGTTGCAGAGCCCATGTTATACATCATATCAGAGGTGTATTGATTTAATCCATCATTTGTAGTTTTTACCATTCAATCCAACTTAATTAAAACAATACTTACTAAGTGCCTACTATGCTTTTTGGCACTATATATATCATGTGCAGGGCAGAAATAAAGAGATAGATTCACTGAATTCTAAATGGGAAACACATACTCACATTTAACTCTAAGTGAAAGGAATATATGGAAACTTCTTTAACAGATGGACAAAATGCTATATAAAGCATTGTACATGTGTGCTTTTGTGTACACATGCATATATATAGTAAGAGTACTGTCTGGTGTGTGTGGGCTGTGTGTGTGCACTTGTGTATATGTGCATATAAAAATCAGCACCATAAATGTATGCCTGCCCTATATACATATCATATATATGTAAATAGATGTATATAAATGTGATTGTTTAATTTTAGTAGGTTCCTTATATTTTTCCTCTTGGGGCTTAAAACTTAAAGCAGAGTTTAAGGTATTTATGTGCTAGCTTGTACATAACTCAGAAAAAATGTACATCACTCTATGTATCTTTCACCATGGTGATGATAGTGGTGATGATCTGATCATGGTTCAAGACATGGGAACCATAGTGAAAACAAGAAAAACAACAAAACAGAAAAAATAGAAAAAAATTCTGCCTAGCCAAAAAAAAAAATTAAGGTAAGAGACTTTTCTTGACAAAGAGTAGGGGTTTTCTAATAAGTTTATTTTTTATATCAGACTTGGCACATTGTATAAGCATGCCTTATTTGTCAAATTCCAAATTTATAACTCTCCCTTCTTATTTTCTAGTCTCAAATTAATTTTCTCTGTCATACCTCAGAGAAATTCAGAAAAAAATACTTTCAAGCTGCTCCATTTGTCCTGACATACATAAACAGTGAGTTTATAATAGTCATTTTATCCAGCTAATCTCTTCAGAACATTTGTTCTTAGTCATCGTGAAATTCACGCAGAAGAGCAGGTCACTTGCAGTCTAACCTTTAAAACTCTTCCTAATGGGATGCACATTTTGCTGTGAGATGTTGTCGCTCCTCCATGTCCCTTGTAAGAGATGTTACTAAGAAGTCATTAGCTTGAGTTCAGACAACTGGACAAGTCTCCCTTTCCTATCACTTTTGAAATTTTAACTATATGGATGTCAACACTTCTATCAGTAGAAAATATAAGATAATATTTAAAACCATTTAATGAGCAGAACTAACACTTTTTTTTTTTTTTTTCCTCCTAAAGCCAAGAGTGGGCATAGAAGAGGCAAAAAGAGATCTTTATTTTTTGATGGTGATTAATTCCAGAAGAACCAACATAGGCTACAAAGCGAGAATGTGGGATGTTAGGTTTTTACAGAATTGTTTAAAACCAGCGAATATACATGGAGAAGATAGTTTGCCAGATGGAACCAATTGGGGTGATTTTTTTTTTTAAAAACTTTTCTGAACTCCTTTGCACTCTGTAACCGTCTATAGCTCTCATCCCATCTTCCTTCTGTGCTATCTATTTGTGTACTCTTACATCCTCTGAGATTCCAAAAATTCGTTGAGGGCAGAAGATGGGTCTGATTTAGAACACCCTCCTCTGTAATTCCTTGCACTGTACTTTGTACCTAGTAGGTCCTTGGCAGACTGAGTGACTGGCTGCAGGCATGGGAAGGGATACAGAGCTAATGTTAAGGGCATGTGGATTATAGTGTGTGGTTTCTCTGTCTTTGTATTGTGTTCTGAATCAGTTCCAGAGAATCATTTTGTTCCCTATGCCTTAGTGTAAGACATTTCAATGGAATGAGAAAGGCAGCCACTTGACTTACTCTTGCCTGATATACCCAGGGCCTCTTAGGTGACAAGGTATCTTCTTGATCTATCAGCATGGCTGCCTTGATGAAACCAAATCACAGGGCATTTGTTCTCATATCAGACAGCTGCTGTCAACGATGCCTGGGAAACATGCTGGCAGTCTCCCTCTTGAGATACCAACTTCATTTAATTAATTTGCACATGAGACAAATTTTACCCACTCGTTTTACACTGAGGTTCTTTTCAAAACTTCAGCTCTGAGTTGTGGCTCTTCAAAGGTATAGATAATCTTCAGAAACTGAGGATTATTTAATATAAATGGAGTGTGAAAGCATTACTGGAGTAGCCCATATGAAATAACAATGATGATTCGAGTAATCTTAATAAAATTGTCTTTTTGTGTCTTTCTTGAGGGGAAGTCAACTATGTCATGCAACCTCAGTGCATAGGAGACTCAGAGCTAAACACTCTGAAGCTTAGTGAGGAAGAAGCTGACAAGCTCTGTGCTTCATGGATGGAAGCAAATAATAAAAAGCCGGGACTGCAAGGCTGTGTGAGGGCTTGGGGCAGAATAAGCCTGCACCAAGCAGCCTCATAAGGAGAACATGGTGTGGCAGAGCTGGATTCAGGTCCCTTGCCTGACATTTACTAAACTCTATTTGCAAGTCAAATCACCCAATTTGAGCCTCATGTTAAAGCTGGAATGATTCCTGATTCTTAGCTTTTTACATAATTGTTTTGAGGATCAAGTTACAGCTGGTAATGCTTTGTGTGGTAGATTGAAGTGCACAAACATCAAGAATTGTAATTATTACAATTCCAAGAAGGACCTTTCCCCCTCTTCTGTTTTCTTTCTTTTTTTAATCCTTACCTGAGGACATGTTCATTTATTTTAGAGAGAGGAAGTGAGGGAGAGAGAGAGGAAGAAACATTGATGTGAGAGAGAAACATCAACTGGTTGCCTCTCATACTCGCTCCAACCAAGGACTGAACCTGCAACCTAGGTATGTGTCCTGACTGGGATTTGAACCCACAACCTTTCAGTGTATGGGAGCCATACCGTTCATGGCTCCCCTCTTCTTGAATAGTAACATAGGAGCTAATTCCTCAGCCAGTTTCCATTTAGTACCTTGGATTTCTCACAATAAATCAGGAAAGCATTTTAAAATCATATATCTCTGCTGCAATGTTGATCGAGCAAAAAGTGTTTATTGAATGTTTGTATTAATCAATAAATATATATCAAATACCTATCACATGTAAGGAATTGTGTTAGACTTTGGAGAGAATAAGAATTAGTATCAGCTATAGTTCCCTTTAAGTTTTGGGGGGATAAGAGCCAACTTAGAAGGTATTTGAAGTCTGGGGCGAGGGCAGGAACTTCCAGGTTCTGTTCACAATAATGCACCAGACACTTTGGTTGGCAATTAAAATGCATTATCCCATTTAATCCTCACAGTAACTTACCTTTTGAGATAGATTTTAAAATCTACATTTCTCATACATAAACACAGAGGCATAGAGAAGACAGGTAACTTATTCAAGAATTCACCACCATCGGTCAGAAAGTTGGAAAACCAACCCAAGGTGGGTCTTGGGCAAATAATAGGAAAGGCTGGCCAAGTATGGTAGGGCATGATGGAAATGAACCTTCTTCCCTTGTTTTCTGTGGTTCCACTTCCATGTGTTCACAGAGCAACATTTTTTGAGAGACTTACACTAGGTACCCTCTCTCTAACCTCTCCATCTCTTAATCTGTCTCTCCTCTCTCTCTCCCCAGTAGTCTACTTCACAGTGAACTCTCCACTTAAATATTAATTCTTTCTATATGGTGGTTTATATTATTTCATTTATCCTCACAGAATACTTGATTATCACAAAGGAGATGAGGTCTCTTACTTCATTTTTACAGTTAGAAAAATTGTCAAGTTATTTGTTTTCTGTTGTTGAATAGGAGTTCTTTATATATTATGGCTATTAACTTCAGGTTACCATTGTAGTTTGCAATGAAATCTATGTGAATACAGTTTCCTCTTTGTTTGAATTATTTATTTTTTTATTGAATTTATTGGGGTGACATTGGTTAATAAAATTATATGTTTCAAGTGTACAATTCTATAGTACACTATCTGTATATTGTATTGTATGTTCTTTCTTTAGATAAATTCCCAGTATTAAAATCTTTGGCTTGATGAATACAACATTTGTAAGATCTTGGCTTTAATATCTAAATTGCTTTTTCAAAGAGTTGTGTCTATTAACTTTAGCCACACAGAAATGTAGCAGTGTACCAGTAATCTCAAAATTTCATTAGCAAAATTAGTTTTAAGTTTTTTAAATAATAAATATAAAAATGTTCCTTATTGTCTACTCTTGCATTTTTTTGATTATTAGTGAAGTTGAATACTGTGCCATATATTTTTGGCATAATTACGTTCCCTCATTTATTAATAGTTTGATCACTATTTGCCTATTTAACTATTGGAATTTGAATATTTGTTTCTTGACTTTTCAAATATTCTGTAGTATTATCTCTATATGTATTTTAGCTCTGCTCTGGTTTTCATTGTAAAAAAGTTGTGTGCGTATGCATAATAGTTAATTAAATCATTCTGACTTTTGAAATGTGATACTAGAGTCTACTTCCTGCTATATTTCCTATGATTGTATATTTTCCATTATGTTTTCAAAGCAAGGTCAACTTGTACAAATTTTTTCAAGATACCTCACAATTGACATGCGGAGCTGTGGAATTTACACAATCTACTGTTCTCCTGAGTGGTGACCAAAATGTCAGCCTATGCTATTATGTGGCCAGCTGAACATATTGGTGAAAAAAATGCATCTTTTGGAAACATAACACCAATAAATCAAATGGCCTTCAGGGGCAATGAAAGTGTCTTGGTGTCAGCAGCAACAATCAAAGTCATATTGGAAGCACCATGGCCAAGAAAATAAAAAGAATCCTGGTTAGGGGGAAGGCTGAGAAATGCTGTCCCATGAATTTTATGGGAATAATAAAATTAAGGCCTCTGACCACAAGGGGTCTTTACAAGGACCCAGGATAAATGGTGATATTAAATCTTGACACCTTGGCCAAATTCCAAGTTGCGTAATTGCATTCAGTCAATTTTAAATTCCCTCTGCAGTTTCTAATGCAATGTCCTTCTGTGTTTCCTAATGCCAACCAACCTCATGCTGCTCCTCTGCATTGATAAGTAACTGGCACCCTCTACCCTGGAGAAGGCCTTGAAGTCACCAGGGGAAAAGTCATTATAAATGTCATTCCTGTCTTCCACGTATAAAGAATCCTACTTCCAAACACTTAGGCTGTTATAGAAAAGTCTGTGGGTCTTTAAGTGTGGTGTATTTGGGATGGACATTCTCCCATGACCCTACTGATCCCATTTCAGTAGTTGGGGACAGTAGAAAAAATCTTTAGACTTCAAATCAGACAATCTGAATTCCAGTTCAACTCCTCCAGCTCTTATTACCTGTGTGACCTTAAGCAGCTCACTCCCTTACTCATCAACTTTCAAGGGCTTCCCAAGGTTTCAGAAAATGCCTCCACCTAGCTAGGCCTATCAAGACTAGTCTCTAAGTAGCCTTTCCCACTTTATCCCTACCTACTCCCAGGGATAGATATTATAGTCTATTTCTTGTCTTCTTGCTACGCAAGTTCATGCTGCGATGCCTCCGTCCCTGCTGTTTCAACTGCCTAAGTGCCTCCTACTGCCCTCTCTTCTTGACAAATCTTATCCATCTTTTAAGACTGAGCTCAAAAACCATCTCCATAAAACCTTCCCTAATGTCCCAGCTGGAAGTCATCTTGTATTCCATAGCATGACTATGAGTGTTTAAGGTTGCCATAGCTTTCGTACTAGAAATTTATTCTTGTAAGATAACTGGGCATTTCCTGTGGAACACAATACAGGATTTTACATATACTAATTGTTTAAATCTTTGAATTGTGTGTTTTTTAAAATTTATCTTTATGGTTGAAAGTATTACAGATGTCTCCTTTTTTCCCCATTGAGCCTTTCCACCCACACCCACTCCCCACCTCAGGCCTTTATTTTCATGTGATAACTCTTCTAAATTAAAAAGCAGATCTTAAACAAGCAAATTATACTATAGCTCATTTGAGGCTAATTAGCATACATAAACACAGTCAAATAGTCTTCCTGTGGACTTTATGTGATATTTAACCTCTAAAAATATGCAAATTTTTACCAGATTTATTTTAAATTTATTTATCTCTTGTCATAGAAATTGTGGAGTTATTCTCTCACATAAATAAATGTTCAATATGTAGTTTTTTATGCAGTTTCTTTTGGAGTCAGGTTAACTGACCATTAGAAATGTAGCCCTGGAAGATAACTGAGGAATTAGCAAGTCTAGTTGTTCTCTAGGTCAAATTTCAATTTTTAGAATCACTTCTGCAGTGAGGTGATTAATTTCACATAAGTCCCACAACCCACAGGTTAGCATTAGGACAGGGCATCTCTAACTATTAAATACAAAATAAACCATACAAAAACCAGTAAAACAAAATAAAAAGCCACAGTGATTTAGATGCTTAGTAAGGGCTATGACTACTGTTCACTATTGCTAGTTGATGAGCATTTTAAAAGTAAGGCATCAGAAAATGTAACCGTGCAGACGCCTCATTTCTTTAATATGCTCTTTTCTCCTTTCTTTGCTTCTGATTCAAACTGGCCCCATCCAGCACCCCTACTCACCTGCCTCCTTCTTCCTTGCACGTTTACTCCCTTCATCATTAAGCCCTCAGGACAATGAGGTTTTGACTGGCACCAAATAATCATAGGAACAAAGCTTCAGGTCTCTTGACCACAGGGATAGAGTTCTAGTCAAACTAAACATAACATCTAGGCCTCAGTTGTGTTTCAATCTTTACTAATCAACCTTTACTTTATTTGCTGCAAATTCCTATTTGTGTCTTATTAGGCCTTGATATGCACAGCAAAGGGACCTCTTTAGTCGGGTAACAAAAACAGAGGTGACTGTATCCAGATCACACAGAGAATGAGCAGCTAAACCTAGAGTGGACTCCAGGCCACCTGCAATCAGTCAAGTGCACCACTTTGCCTCTACTCTCTGACATTTCCAGTCTTCTTTATCTTTTCCAGGGTTTTTCTGTATCCAGCAAACTCTCAGACTATTTAATTTTTACAGGTTACTATTGTAGAAATACAACAAACCAGCATGATAATTATTGATCGTTTTTAAGATTAGAGGCAGAAGTCTCAAGCTACTTTTCTTTTTGCTGCTTGGGATTCAGAAGTAGCCAGATTTGCCCAGATCCACTGCTCTCAAGGTATGCTTAATAGAGGTAACCTCTGACTTGAAGGGACACACATGCTCCCCAAAGAGAAATTGTCATTTCCTGACTTATTTTCCAGGCACGAGTACCCATGAGTGTGTGAGCAAGTATTTTGCCCTGACAGAAGTGAAGGTGTTGTCTGACTACTATGTTAACTCAAACTATTGCCTGTAGCAGTTTTCTGGATGCTAGTTACATGGTTATGTTTACCTTTTTAAAATTCATCATGCTGTATATATATGATTAGTGCAATTTTAAGTATTGATAGTACGCTTGGCTAAGATGTTTATATTTGAAATGACAACAAAAATAATAACCAAACATCACCACCCTCGCCTGGCATTTAGAGCAGGGCAAAGAGTGGGAAAAAAGTTCTAGAGTCAAACTTTATAACTGGCTTTATATCTTCTGAGCTCTGTTACATTAGGTAAAGTCAATTATCTCCCTGAGCCTCAGAATTTTTCATATCTCTTAAAAAGGAAAAATAAATAGCTACCTCATGGAGATGCTGTGATGATAGTAGAAAGTGATATTTGTAGAAAGGACTGGGCTTAGAGAGCACCTGGCCCTCAGCAGGTGTCAGTACCTCATTCATTTGTTCAAACATTTTTTATCTCAAGCAACATTCTGGGATATAAAGGCTAATAAGTTACAGCTCTTGCTCTCTAATGTGTAATTTCAACAGGGTTTACCCCTTTTTTCTTCCAATATATGATTAAGGTAGAGTTTTTAGCCCTTTCTCCCACTCCCTCCTGCATGTAGAGTCAGAGAATCCCCCCTGCCCTCCTTCCCCACCTCTCAGGGCAAACACCTTCCTCTGGGCTGACATGGAGGACCAGGGTCTCTTTCCAAAAGCACTTACCACATCAGGTTGCAGTTATTTTATTTATACATCAAATAATTCTTGGATGGATGAATGGATGAATGTTCTTCCCTCGTCCCGCAGTGTCTCATTCCTTCCGTCTGCCAGCATCAGCCTTAATTCCGCCTCTCCTTCCGGTCTCCGTTAGTGATACGCTTTCTGTTTCTTTCCTTGATCTTCTCCAAATAGAAGCAATTTTTCTTCCTCCATACTCCAAGAGTACTTTATTTGAACTTTTTTATGGACCTCAGTGTAGCATGAGAAAGTGTGGCCTTTTGAATCTGTTACACCTGGTGTTTGCTGTTGGGGCCAACATTAGCTAGCTGTGTGGCCTTAGCCAAGCAAGCCTCTTGGACTCTATTTTCCCTGCTTTTAAGGAAGGGAAACTATGTCTACCTTTTAAGGTTATTATAAAGTTTAGAAATGATGAGTGTTTGAAGGACAGGACACATAATAGTTGTTCACTGAAGAGGAGATACTCTTTCAACTTTGCATTTTCTAATCTGTGTTTTCTTCAAGAATGAAAAAGCCATGTCCACCCTATCTTGACATTTCTCGCAGTGCCCAGATAGAGGAAATGTTCAGCATCTATTTAAATAAATGAATGAATAAAAGGTAAAACAAATTTTTCAGTGCTGGTGGCAGAGAAAAACTCTTATACAAAGTGTCTGAATCCCAGAAGACTATTTAAAAATCCCTTCCTGGAGGTGAAAAATATAAGTGCCTGCCTGCTAGGGGATCACTTGACCTTCCTGTTGCCTCACAGAAACAAGAGGGCTGAATGGCACAGTCCTCTCATACAGCTGTTCGAACCAGCAAATATTAGCCTGATTTTAACTGGCACCGACCTGTTGTTTTTCACCAGATGGTGATCAATTTAGAATGAGTCTGTGCTGATTTATTGCAGTGGTTAGGCATGTGAGATAGCACAGGTGATGGTATCTATATGAAGGGCATGCCTTCAAGTTAGGTTAGATTTGGAGGCTGGAAGCTGGTAAATGTGCTGTTAACTACTCACGAGGCCAAGTTAGAGCCATAAAGGTAAGCTTCCCGTTTTTGCATGCCAAGTTCTTGTCTTTAAATTTCCTGCTGTAGTGAAGTGTCAACATTGCATAATAACCATCCTCCAAGACTTTATTAAAATCCTGACCTTTGCTTCAAAGCTTCTGTTTGGAAGGAGAAAGGCAAGGAAAGAAAATTAGGTCTTTTCTATTAGCCTCCAGAAGCTTTAGGCCATAGGCCAAGAAAACTCCGGGCGTCTTTTGGAAAACTTGCCTTTGCCCGCCACCCTGACACTCATTTCACTCTGCTCCTGTGGTGGTGACACCCTCTAGAGGAGCATCCCCGTGAAGGCCAGCATTGCAAGGGCAGAGAAGCCAGTTTCAAAGGAGAAGCAACTGGGAGAATGGGGTGCTGATTCGCTCACAATGGGTATCTTGGGAGAATCTGCTGACTTCTGGGAGCTGCAGAACTCTCAGCACATTCCAACTCCATCCTAAGCCTTCCTCTAAGAGACTTGACCGGACCTTAGCATGGCTTCTAGTAGCATAAGGCTGCCCATGGGGAACCCCCCCCCCCCCATTAAAATGCTTGCCTCAGAAAGCTCAAGGCTGCCAGGAAAAATTGCTATTTGTTCTAGCCAATGTCTGATGGTAGGTCTTTGCCCCCCCACCCCTTTCTTAGAGCATTTACTAAAAAGTGCTTACAGTTGTGAATATGCATCTCTTACAACTTAGAAGTGTATTTCTCAAGGGCCTGAGAGCCATTCCTTTGAGTTATAATTGTCAGGAAGGAGAGGACCTCTCTCTCCCAGTCTCTGTGGGAGAATAGACTCCTAACTTCAATACCAGCCAACCAGCAGGCACAGCTGGCCTAAGCATATTTACATTGACCAGCCCTTTGCAATTTTCTGTTTCATGACTCTGCTGAACCCCTACCATCTCCCTCCCTCATACTCCCTTTAAAATGCCCAAATCTCTTCTGTGCAAATTGGAATGGAGCTCAGCTCTTTCACCTACTGTCCGTAGTTACTGAATAAAATCCGTTTTCACAGCTTTAACTAATGTCCAGCTGTGTGTATCTTTGACACTTCTATGTGGGAGAAATACTCATTCATGAGCTCACCTCTACCCCCATGCACACAGAGTCCTGGATGGGATCCAGGAGTTTCCCTTTGCCTCTCTTCTTCCAAGGCTGCATGTGGCACAGCCTGCTAGGAAATGAATGAAGAAAGCCTCCCACTGCATTGCTAAATTCTCTTATTCAAGCTGTCTAAATTTCAATAGTTAGATATAGGTGTTTGGGCACATGAGCATGTACTTCTGACAAGAGAGGCAGAATTTTCACTTTAACATGACTGTTCAATCTGTTTGTTTTCCTACACTTAGCCAGACAAACTGAGGGGAGAGGAGCTCATATGAGGACAGAGGCAATAAGGAGAGAGAGGGAGAAATGACTTGGAAACACGGGTACCCCAGGGGGAGGTGTCCATAGTCCTCTAGAAAGATTCTGTGACACTTGGGCAAGGATGGAAGAAAACATGGCTAAGCGTAAAAGGTTGAAACTTAAAAGGATATGGAAGGTGACTTAATTACTTTTTTCCTTTTTCACATTTTTGCTTTTGGTTCAGTCCTGCTCTTCACCTTCCTTCCAAAAACTTAAAGTAAAATATCTCTGTACTGTACTTTCTTTACCCTGCTCCTAGCCAAAAACAACAACAACAGACCAAGTAAACAAAAACAAAAACATACCTTATTTATTGTTTTACTTTTCTTCCAATTATTCTGGTCTTGCAAAAATGTAAATCAAAGGAGGGGGGCAGGAAGTTAGTCACTTAGTATCTTTGGTTCTTGGTTTAACCATGAGAGTTTTGGATTGAATTCATAATTCAGAAAATGTTTACTGAACAAGTGCTATGTGCAAAGTACTGTCTATTTGATATAGAAACATTATATTGACCTTACGGAGCTTACATTCTAGGAAAGAGATATTCAATAAACAAATAAAGTATAACATAATTAAGGTAGAAAATATAAGGAGCAGTGTTTCATATGGTTGTCAGGTAAGGCTTCAATGGGAAGGTGACAGTCTCTGTTCCAAGCGTTTTACTTATATTTACTCATTTAGTTATTATTAACATTATTATTATTATTATTTTACAGATGATGAAACTGAGGCACAAAGTAGTTAAATAATTTAAGTGTATCATATTACTATGTTATAGAATTTGAAACTTGAAACTTGCAGTCTGGCTCCAAGTTCCTTGCCTTTAACCACTGGTCTGTATCTATTATGATTTCCATCTATAAGGATTACTCTGAAGTGTGAGGAAAGACTCTGGAGGCCAGAGTTTAAGCAGGGAGCTAGTAAGGGGAGAGAGGACTGTGGTGGATATGGTGGAGGAGAGAAATAATGGTCAGATTTGAGATGGGGTTTGAATGTAGAGGAAACAGTCAAGATTTGTTGATGGATTGCAGATGGGCAACAGGACTTGATCATGAATCCAACTTTTTGGCCTGAACAACTGGGAAAAAGATGGCATTTCTTAAAACCTAGGAAAACTGGGGGAGGAAGCGGTTTGGTGAGGGGTAGAAATAAAGATTTTGTTTTAGAAATGTAAACTTTGAAATACATGAGACATCTAAGAAGAGATATAAAGGAGACAACAGTCTGGTGTTCAGACTGTAGCTTTAAATTTGCAGGTTGTTATTATGTGGACATTTGAGAAAGCTATGTGTCTGGATGAGATTCCCCAGGGAGGGAATATAAACGTGCAAAGGATGGAGCGCTGGGACATTCTAACCCTCAGAGATCATGAAGAGGTAAAGGATTCAACAAAATAAGAGCTGGAGATTAAATGGTGGCAAATAAGGAGCCAAAGAAGTAAGTTGGAAGGAGAAATTGATCAACTGTGTCTTATGCTGCTGATAAGTCAAGATAAAGACCAATAACTGACCATTAAATTTGGCAAAGGAGAGGTCATTAGATGTCTTGATTATGGAGAGTTGGACACAAAAGCCTGATTGGACTGGGATCAAGGGACTAGTAAAATTTTAAGGCCCCCTTATAGTTATGGCAAAATGATTAAAGATTACCTGAAAAAAAGACATGGAGGATAGTGACAGGGGGAAAGAGAGAGTGATAATGTTTTTCCAAATACTTCAAGCCATTTCAAAATATTTTATTGAGCATCTCCTTTACACCCAACACTGTTAGGTGAGTTTTAAAACATTCTTCTTATTTGTTAGAATAACATTTTGACATTAAGCAAATTTAAAAAGAAAAATGTATATCTATACTCCCATAACCCTAACAGATTAACATTTTACACATGCATTTCAATTACTGTCCATATGTTTCCATAATTTTACAGCCTTATTAATCATATTATAAGCCTTTTCGTTTGTAGGTATATTTTTATAATGTTTTATTGTGTGACTATGCAGCATTAGTTACCTAATCATTTTTATTCCCAACCATTTATGTTATCTTCAAATTATAATATATAATACTATGATTATTTGTCCCTATGCTCGTCTCTATGGAGGTAATAATAGTACCTTATAGATTACTGAGAGAATTAAATGAGCTAATATATGCAAAGTGCCCACTACATTGTAAGCACATATTATATACGTGCTCTGTGCTTTCTATGAGAAAAAAAAATCAATGCCCTGAATAAGTTTAATGAATGGATAATAAATCACAGAACAGTTTTATTTTTGCCTTACACAGGCAACTTTTAAAATCCTTTTGGATGTTTTCTTTTGGGTTCAGCAGCAATGTAAGCATGTACTGTGTGCAAGGTATCCAGAGACAAATAATTCCTTGGGGTTAATTTTCGTAAGTGACATCAATAAAGGAAACAACGGGAACCTTTCTACAGCTTTGATTATACTGCTGTTTGCCCCGGGGAGTTCAGCTCCTTGAGGCCAGGGTCAGCGTCTGACTGTTGCGCTGCTTGGCACTGTTAGCAGGTACACGGAGAGGGCCACGTGCCAGCTCTCGGACCCTTTTTTCTTTCCTGTCTTTTGCTCCTCCTTAATTGCTTTCTCTGGATCTCGATTTTTTTTGGATGAGTACATTAATAAGGTTCAATTAGGTAACTCTAAGAGCAGAAGGAAAATCAAGGGGGGTGGCAGTGGGCAAGGCAGGTGGGAAGGTTGGTAGGGTGCCTTTGTTCGGGATTTCCCAAGTGGGAACAGCTGACGAAGGGCCTGGCCAGTCAGGAAGACACCCCCACGGACTGTCAACAGGAAACAAGGACAGGTTCTTGAATAAAGGAGCTGACTTAATGAAAGACAGTATAAAGCTTCTCCAGACGATTTTACAGACCACCATCTAGAGTCGGAGGGGGTGCCTGAGGGCTCTGGAGGAAACCTAGAGAAATGAGAATAAAAGGGAAATAGTCCTTTTGAGATTAGTTGGTTCCACAACAAGCATTTCGTTCGTTCGTTCGTTCGTTCGTTCGTTCGTTCGTTCATTCATTCATTCATTCATTCATTCATGTATATGTGCCGAGTTCATTCATTCATTCATTCATTCATTCATTCATTCATTCATTCATGTATATGTGCCGAGTTCATTCATTCATTCATTCATTCATTCATTCATGTATATGTGCCGAGTGCCCTCTTAGTGCCAGGCACTGCGCTAGGTACTGGGTATACGGAGTGGGAAATGCAGATTCAGTCCTGTTGTCACGACCAGTGGTTTGTTCCCAGGACTGTCACTTGCAGCCAGAGCCAGAGCTCGGGACCCCCAGGTCGAGTCCCTTTCTTCCTGCCGCGCTGGGCTCGCCACAGGGTGCGCGCCCCGAGTGCGCAGCCTGGATTCACACAGCCCTGGCGCAGCGTAACTGAACGCCAGGGGCCGGGAAGAACAGGCCGGGCGGCGCGGATCTCGCCTGTCTGACCACAGTCCGGGGCGCGCGGGGCGTGCCAGGCTGCAGGGCAGACCTTTCCCTCCCCGCCCCTCCAGCCCGCCCGCGCGCCAGAGGGAGCGGGGCCTCGCTTCCGCCCGCGGGCCCGCCCCGCGCCGCGCCGCTCGGCGCAGCGGGCGGGGCGGCCCGGGCGGCCGGGGCGCGGGGAAACCCGGGGCTCGGGGGCTGGCGAAACCCGGCGGCGGGCGGAGCCAGAGCGGCGCGCGGCGGCCAATCGTGCCACCGCGGGGAGGAGCCCCAAAGGGGGAAAAAAGAAAGTGCGGCGGAAAGTAAGAGGCTCATTGGGGGACGACTGTCCGGATCAGCTCCCTGGGGCTTTGGCCAGGCGCGGAAAGCAGCAGTGCCGGGCGACTCCGCAGCCGCCCTCGCCGCTCTCGCTGCGCCCACCCTGTCTCCCAGGAACGGTGAGTCTCGCGCTGTGAATGATCCCCCCGAGCCCTAAGTCTCAGGGTAGGAGGATTCGTACACGTCGTCTCGTTCAACCCTCTTTTTTTTTTTTTTTTTTTTGCCCCCAGAGGGCAAACTGAGGCACCGAGCAGCGGCTGGGATAAATCAGGCAGCTCGTTAGTGCTGTGGCCAGGACTCGACCCTGACTGCCCAGAGCCCCACCTTTGCTTTGTAGAGATTGAAGTCACGCAGTTGTGGGACGGCTGCGGGTTTCCGCACCCCACTTCCAGCCCTTCGAGGGATCTTCCCTGGTGCCCCCCCCCCCCCGCCTCGGTTTCTCGGGAGCGCTGCTGTGAGCGGTGAGGACAGGAGACGGCGGTATGTCCCAGCCCCTACAGCGTCGCCCCACCTGGAGCTGACAGCCTGGTTAGATAAGGGCTCCTCGCAGCGCCTGTCCCTCCCCCCCTGACCCGCTTTCTCGGAAGGACGCCCCTTCCGAGGGGTCTGGCAGGCGCCTGGGGGGGGGGGGTGTCGGTGGAGAGGCGGGGGGCGCCCCGGCGCCGGTGACTTCCTGCGCTCCCCATTTCCCTCTCCAGCCCTGGGAGAAGCGGAGCTGGTGGCCCTGTGGGGGGCAGGATGCCCCTCGTTTAAGAACAGCTGGCTTTGCGGAGCCACAGCCCCCCTCACTTCTGAGCACTGGGAGGCAGCGGGGAAGCCGAGTTAAGGAGGAAAAATCTCAAACATAAAAGCAAACTTCTGCCGTTTAGGAGCCGGCCCCCGACCCCGGCTGGGAAATTGTGAACCACAGCGCCTCTCTGCGCGTCGTGCCGCGGGGCTCCCGGGTCCCCGGCTGGGGTCGCCTCCTTTGCGTCCCAGCTCTGCCGCGCATTAGTGGTGTGGACTTGGGCAAGTTATCCAGTCCTCCTGGTACTCAAGTTTTTTGTTGTGTATGTCCGTGCCCCCCCCCCCCCCCCGCAGCAAGATGGAGATCGCAATGGTCGGGATGCGCCCTTAGGTGGGTTAGGTGGGGGGAATGGGATCCTTCCGACCGCATGTGCCGCGCGGGGCCTGGCCGGACGCCTGGCCAGGCTGAGATGGGTAGCCGCCGCTGTGAAGGTTGTTATATAGCAACACTGGAGACCGTGGGTTTTCGGAAAGGTGGTTTCAGACTACCTTCGAGTGACTTAGAAATCTGGAATGCTGTGGTTTTTTCTTTGGAGTTTGAACAGTGGGTGCTTCCTGAATGCTCCCTGCGCGCTGCTTTGATTGTGAACGCTTGGCTTGGATTATGAAGTTAGCGCTTCTCAGGGAGGCCGGTCTCCACCGGTTTTCAGGCCAGCCCTCAGGCCAGTGAGTCTCTGGTCTGAGGTTCTTTACTGGCAGTCTTGAATCTGATGAGAGGTGGGGAGACAAGGGAAGCTGAAAGTTCCGTTCATGCTACAGGCTGCTGTAAGCCTTTTATTCCTGTTGGCTTAAGTCAAACAAGCAACTTTGCGTTTTCTTGTTAGTGTAGGAAAGCAACAACAGAAATCTCATGCGTTTCCTTTGGGTTATTTGGTGATGCTGCTAAATTCAGCCCCTTCTGGACACAAACTTGCCTTAGTTAAATACACCCAAACATGCCTTCATTCGTCTTCTTTTATTATTATATTTTAAATGGAAAGTGTTCTACCTCTGTCCCTACCTGCTCATGACAATTGATTTTATTCTGATTGACTTCTTACAGTGATTAACTTCTCTCTCTTGGCTATGCCGTAAGTGCTTGAATTGCGCATCCAGCATTTAGAGTTGGCAGCTTCACAGTCCCTCGCATTTGCATGTGGCACTGCTGAGTGCCTGGGAGGGGGTGTGATTCACCGTGAGGGAAGGCAGGAGCTTGGCGGTGCCCCTTGTAGGTACCTCCTGCACCAAGTGTTTGCAGAGGTGGCATAGGTTGCTTCCGTCAGCCTGTCCGTGTGCATGCATTGTGATGAGCTGGCCAGGATACATCTGAACGCGTGCCTGAGAGACCAGGGACTTGTGGGGGAAGGAAAATGTTCCAAGGAAGGTCGGAACAAGGGGATGGAAGGTGGGCTGAAAGCTAATTCCTTTAGGTTCAGTTTCTTTAGGGTGAAGGTACCCAGTTATACCTTTCCCCCTTATCCAGACTATTTGTTACCAAAATCATACATACATCTAACATTTCCAAAGTGTGTTCCCTATATATTACCTTCCTTGTTACTTGCAATGGCCCCGAGAGAAGGAAGGACATGGCAGGAATATTAATAGGGGAAGGAGCCCAGGTTTTGTGCTTATATCAAATCTCAGTTCTAATTCCTATGTAGCTAGGTAATACTGAGCAATTTATTTCACCATTTAGAGTGTCTGCTCTATCTAGTTCTAAATTTGGGGCGGGGGGGGGGGGGGACGTGAGGAAGCTGACCCTCAAGGATTTGTGTGAAGGTTCAATAAAGTGGGAAAATGTAAAGTGCATGTGGTGAGTAGGTGCTCATTAAATGATGTCCCTTCTTAGCTGGTCTCAATTTATTGAGAAGGAAACTGAAATGAGATTCAGAGAAATGAGAGGTTGCCAAGGGTCACATGGTTATTTAGCTTCAGCCCTGAGAATGCAGTTTACACATTTTGATTTCTAGTTAAAGGCTTTTCTTATCACACCCCGTTGCCTCTCCAGTGAGACTCTTAGCAATTTACTTCAGTTGTTAGGTGGACCTTATTTGGCTGGAGATTGCAGGGTATCCTTTCTGTCCCAAAGAGGATATTTCCTTGCTAAGGGGACAGTCCTGAAACATGCTCTGTTGAGTTAGCAGGGCCAGCTCTCAGGAGAGGAAGTTTCGAAGCCATGATGTATGAGGCAGCTTCCTACTCGCCTGTGTTTGATGCAATGCACCTTCAATTCCTAGGAGGTAGGGTCCTATGAAGACGGAAAGGTCAGAATTATGTCACTTTTTTCCTTCCTGTTTTGAGTTGTTTCATTCCTCTCCTATGCTTGTGCTAATTCTCAGGGAGAAGACTGAGGAACAAATGCCATGAGTGACAGTACCATTCTTAGGATTTTTCACTTCTTTCACCCATTCTGTGGGTAAAGATTGGAATATAGAGAGCCGTAGGCAGAGGCAGCATTTGCAGAAAAGGCCACTGCTTGCTGGTGGCGCTGATCACTGGTCTGGAGTTTCGGTCCTCCCTGTAGAAACGGATGGCTGCAGGCTTATGTAGGAAAATGAACAGATCTGTTTCCCGTCTAGGCAATGGGGCCATTTATCCATTGAGACTCCCTACAGGCCATCAGGTTTCTCTGCTTTGCAGCAGGCAGACAAATTTGCAAATGCATTTCGGTGAGAAATGTTTTGCTCCTTGCTTTTGGCATTTGAGAGCATGTTTGCTTGTGCTTAAAGGTAGCAGTTAGCATCCTCTTACCTGGCACAGCTAGAAAAGCAGAATGTGGCTGGAGGAAGTCAGAGGAGAATGCAGAAATAAAAAAATAAAGGTTATCTCCAACGTAACACAGTTTCATTTGTTGCTCAACTTACTGAGGCTTTTGCTGGTGACACAGATGTAGGATCTGGTGAGTCACTGTCGCCTTGCCCGTGAAATATTAAAGAGAGCCACCTACTGTGCTCTTTGCCCATTTTGGAAGTTGTTCCGTGGGAGAAATAAAACCCCAAAGAACAGGGAGGTTACAGAACCTTTTGGTATCTGATATTTTGGGGGATTAATTCAGGTTAGCTACTGTTGCTAAATTTTTTTTTTCTTTTTTGAAAATGAAAATGCATGGTTTACACTGATGGGGTTGTTAGGAGACCACCTTCTAGCCTGACTTTATTCTGACCAGCTCAGCAGCTGTGGCAGTGTGGAGTTTTAGAGCCTGGCAGGTATACCTGAGGCAAGTTACTGTATGGAGATGAACCCCAGTTTCCCAGCTGGGGCAGGAACACAGATGCCTGCTTAAAAGCTTCAGTCCCCATGTCTGCACCTCATTCATAGGAAGCATTTGATAAACACAAATTCTTTCTTCTGCCATCGACTCCTTTAACTTATTAGTCTGTTAAATCATGAAAATCAGAGTATAATAGCTACCCTTTACTGAACTCCATCATGGTTTGTACTGAGTGTTTTATATATATCATCTCATTCATTCTTTGCAATAATCCTGTGTACTTTTTGAGACAGCTGAGAGTCAGCGAGACAAGTACCAATGCTGAGACTCATCCACACGTTTCAGGTTAGAGCTGGGAAAGACCTAAAATTGTATGGCCTCTGACTAGAATTGGGGACCTGGATAAGGACAGCCCCCTCTCCCTGACAGCCCCCCTCTCCCAATCCCCATCCTGCCATTCTGATCCTGGTATTACCTTGCCTGAGTCTATGAAGTCTCTTTACCTTTGGGCCTCAAATGTGAGGGAGCTGGGCTAGACGATCTCTAAGGGTCTTCCGCTATGATGCTATTTTTCTTAAGATTCCTTCCAACTCCTAAATTCTATCACCATTTCTCTTTGTAAAAAGTCAAGGCTAAGAGGGGAAAAAAGAATAAAAAGAAAATGTCCTTATTGTTTTACCTCAAGAGATCTATTTTCTGGTAAAAAAGAGGAGGCCAAGGGAAATAACATTCACTGGTGCGTGCATGTCTGTCATTTCATTTAAGCATAAAAATGACATTGTGTGTGTATATATATATATATATATATATATATATATATACTCTGCCTTTTACAGATGAAAGAACTGAGGCTCTGACAGACTTATAGACTTGCCCAAGTTTATCCAGTTAGTAAGAATCAGAACCAGAGCCAGTATGTGCCTGAGCCCAAAGCCTTTTGGTCCACCATACAGCATTTACGTGACACACCACCATACCATCTGAGGACTGGTCCAGCTGCACTCATACATGTCCCCTCCTGTATCCTCATATCGCACTACTCAGCTGCTCTTCTCCTTTGCCCCTGTTTCATTCCCAAACATGTTGTTCAACTTCTTGCTTGTTTTTTCCAAGTCCACGGAACCTGATAACAACTTCTATCTCTACTGTGATTTTTTTTTTCTTCCCTGAGGGCCTTTGTGTTCTTCTCCAAGTCCCTGATTATCACCTAAGCTGCCAAGGGAATGATTTATCCTGCCCCATGCCTAGCACAGTGCCTTGTACATAAAAGGTGCCGGGTGGCATGGATGATGGATTTCAGTATGACAGGTAGGCCCAGCCTTGGCTTCCCAGCTTTCTCATATTTTCTCATATCATTAATTATCTCAAAGGCTGTCTCTACAGACTAATAATGTAACTTCAATTTCCTTTAATTTTGTGGTCAGAAAATCAGAAAAATGCTAAGGAGTCACAGACTCTAACAGGCTTGGACATCACTGGCTCAGTGGTGAAAGAAGACATTTCTGCCCTAATTATAAAGGGAATTTTTCAGCAAACACAGTGAAGGATGACCCTAAAGTGCACGCTTGCATGTATCAACAGCAAGGCCAGTGTCAAGTGTCATAAATAAATTACCCGAAAGAAAGTAGGAAGTTTCCAGGGAAGTAGGAAGCTGCAATGAGCTTCGATCTCAAGACTTCTAAAAGCAGTGACGAATTCACACCAGTCCACCTATTACTTGATAGAATTGGACAGAAAGACCAGTGACCTTTTATGTCTGGTTTATATCCAGGAGTTGCCTGTGGTTTCTACCTGTCTGGCACGTAAGTCCTTATGATGACACTGGCTTCCTCCTTTTACAATCAATGCTAAAGGCAACACAAAAGAGGACCAGCCATTGTGTAAATTCTGATGCCTGAAAATGTCCTTTTTCTAGATAATGTAGTTTCCTAAGCCAATTATGGTTGTGTGCCATGGTGACTTAAAATTATGGCTGTGTAACATCGTGGGCTTTGGTACCAGGACAGTCCTCCCTGGTTTGACATTGGACAAGTTACTTGGTCTACCTCTGCTTTATTTTCACCATCTGTAAAAAGGGGCTAATCAAACCATTTTATCACGCTCTTGGTAGATGTCAATCATGCGCCACAGCATTTGTTAAGAGCCTGGTGCAGGGGATTTTAACTTTTATCATGATTAACAGCTGCCGTGATATTCAGCTATATCCCTAAATCGATATTAGATTGGAAAGTGGAAGACCTAGATTTAAATAAAAGCAGTGAAGAATTTATTCAGTGAAGAATTTATTCTGTAACAGTTTTTATTTTTGTTTATATAAAAGTGTAGGCCCTCAAAATGCTTGTTAGTATATATACACACATGCGCATACATATGAGCATACATATATTTGCCATAACTCGAAAGTAATCAAGGCAAATGTTGTCAATAGCATTTTACATCCTGAGTCTGAGGTGCTAAATATTTGTTATGGCCACACAGCCAGCAAATAGTGGAGCTGGGATGTCAGGGACCAGCCTGAAAGACGAACAAACCTGAGTTGGAGCGGTGGGAATGAAAGAGAAAAACAAAGTTACGGGATCAGGAGGGCTCCCCTCCAATGAGGAGCAGCCCCAAATGGCTTCAGTGCCTTTATTGTATAGTGAGTAACCGAGGGTGATACAAAGCAGTTCCTTCAAGGCGGCATGAACACTCTCTCAGAGTAAACACCCTGCCTCCTGCCTGGGCCCAGACCTTGGTCATTTCTTTATCTCGGCTCCTTCTGGGAACTTGGGAGGGTCTCGTCCTTGACTCCAGGCCCTCAGGCTACGTGGACCATGTCCAGACACGTAGCCAGCTCCCAACACTGGGGCTTGTATCCTAGCTTTCTAACTTCAAGGTTACATTTTTGTTTGTTTTTTCCCCTGCAACCATTCAGTCCCTCTGCCCTGGTACTGGGTCAGTTGCTTTCTTCTCTAAGAGCCCTTTTTCTCATCTCTAAAACGAGGAGTTTGGACAAGGTGCTCTCTAAGGTACAGTGTCCTACGGACCTGTGCCTGTAGAGTAACCACGTAGGAGATGCCATGAAGAGCTAAGAGGAGGGTGATAATCTGCACATCGTGGCAGGGGAGCAGCGTACGTCCCCGGTAGCCGGCAGCCTCCTCAGCCTTGATGAGGACCGTGGCCAAGCACTGCGCTAGGAGTCAGGCCCATATGGACACCTTTTATGTCCTTAAGGATGTGATTTTGCCACATTCCCATGACTTGCCAACTGTGTGCCCCTTAGGCTCCGGTCTGGGGGTGAGGAGAGAAAATAGATGGCTGGGTGAGGCACACTGACATTCACTGTTTGGGAAGTGAGAAGAGAGTCTTTTTATAAAAAGCAAGCTCTGTGTCACCATTAATCACCATAATCTTCTACAAAGAAATAGAGGGGTAGAATATTTGGCTTTCATTTTGATTTTAGCATTATGAGTGCATATTTTCTGTTTTCTTTTTGTTTTTTTTGATCTAACTTAGTGCCCATAGAAGAAGCTTGGCTCTTGCTGAAATAGATACAGGAGTTCTTTTAACTTACAGAAATGATGGATACTTGAGAGTGGTAATACACACTAAATAGCACTTTTCTGGAAAATTAGACTTCAGTTTTTCAGTTTCAGAGAGAGATAGTGGTGGGGATTAGGAACTGAATGGATAGAGTGGGTAGTGAAAAGTTGGTTGGCTTTGAAGTCAGAGTTGGGTTTGAATCCTAAATACAGCTTGCTGAGCCAGTCCAGACTTAGTTTCCTCATCTGTGAAATGATAGTAAGTACGCTTTAGCTATATCCTAGTTAGATAGACATCTCCCTCTCCCTCTTTCTCTCTCTCTCTCTCTCTCTCTCTACATATATATATATATATATATATATATATATATAATCTCTATCATCTCTATCTATCTCATCTTTAAAGTAAGATAAATATATTAAGTCCCTTGCATTTAATACCTGGCACCTAAAAGGCACACAGTAAATATCCATTCCTCCCTCTTCAGTCAGCACTGCTGTTTACCTCGCAGCCCCGCCCATTTGATGCACTTCAGATGGAGAAGGGGAATATATGGAGTAGATGCCTTAGCTGGTCTAAAGAAATCTTTCCCAGTTTGGCAAACAATGTAGATGGTAGGGGACATGGAGTCAATGTGATTATTTATTTTAAAATATCAGGAACACTTTCTAGTGGGGGAGGAATTAGACCCAAGATAAATTGTGGTGCATGGACCATCTGCATCTGGATTATCTGGAGGGCTGGTTAAAGAAGCAGGTACCTAGGATCTCTGCACTGAAGTATGAGAATCTCTGGATGAGCATTTTCTAAACTGAGAGGTAGTATATATTGTAGGGAGTCTAGCGTGTTTTTACATAGGTTCGAAATTTGGCTCCATCTGTGTAATCCTGGGCAAGTTATTTAACTTCTCTGTAAAATGAGATAGGATGCATAATTTATTGGGTTGTTGTGAGAACTAAGTAAGTTAATACATGTGAAATGCCCAGACCGTGATTAGCACAAGTAACCACGTTATTTCACTCCATGCGCAAACCAGCCTTTAAAATACCTCCAAAGCCTCCTGTGGTGCATTGTTTCCTCTGTCGCAACCTCCCTGATAGGGACATCGTGAACTCCTACATCTCCTGGAAGCCTTTGCTCAATGTCTCCAGTGCAGGCTATTTCGATTGCTCTGTATAAAATTGCCCTGCATCCTGCTTCCTGTCTCCACCCCTGCCATTCCTGACCTCACTTCCCCTGCTCTACTTGTTCTTTCTCCATAGCAGTTGTCACTTTATTAGCTGTCATGCACTAATTAATTTATTTGTTTATTCTGTCAGTTGTTTATTGCTCACTTCACCCTCCTGGAATGTAAAATCCACAAGGGCAGGGACCTTTGTTTTGTTCACTACTCTATCCCAGGTGCCTAGAATAGGACCTAGTAAATAGCAGTTGCCTAGATCATGAGTAAATGCTGAATAAATAAATTCATTGATGTTAGTATTATATATTCCCAAGGAGTAGAATGAAGTAGATAGAACTGGACAAGAAAACAATTTTATACACACACACACACACACACACACACACACACACACACACACTATACATGCACACTGAAATAAAAATGTATAGTGAGTGTGTGTGTGTGTGTGTGTGTCTGTTTGTTTATATTTAGAAGTTGTCCAAAATTGCCTTGGGGAAGCAGAAGTGTTGAAGTGATTTCTTGCTGTTAGCATTGTTATAAGGATAGTTTGGGAGAGAGAACAAAAGAAACATATGAGTAACTGACAAGTAAACAGAAGAATTATAAGTGATTTCAGGATAATAAATAAGGGACTGAGACTAAAACAATAAGAAGAACAACAATGTTGAAGGGGTGTGAAGGGGGCACATTTTTAAATAGGGGACTCAGGGATGGCACCTCTGGGAAGGTGATATTTGAACTAAGGAAAAGCCTTAGAATGAGCCAGAATAGGTCTGAGGTTATGGCTGAGGTGGCTGGAGCCAGGTGAAAGGGAGAGAAGGGCTGTAAATAACGTCCTAAAGCAAGCAGGGGCTAGAGCAGACTGGCCTTGCAGGCCATGGTAAGGAGTCTGGATTTTATGCAAAAAGCGGCAGGAAGTCACTAAAAGGACTGACGTAGGATGGTGAGTGGGTTTGACATATCTGGAGCCTTAAAGAGAGTGAAGAAAAATAGAATTTATTTATAAGATGAGGTGATAAACCACTTTGGTCTCAGATAGGTTCCTGAGAATAGTCAAGAAAGACAATTCAGTTTCATTGATGTGTCATTCATAGTCTTTCTTTCTCAGGAGAAGGTCCCCCAAAAATACTAACATAGGTAAAACTGGATTATTTTGCCTTTTCTCAAATGACATCATTCTTTTTTCCAAATGCACTAAGTAATGGATGGAAATGTATACACTCACTGTTGCTCCTTTCGGCTCAGCTGGAAATTTTACAGCTCTGGTGTGGTGTTTTATGTAATCAGTCCCCCAAAATATTGGACCTAGAGCTATTTCCTTATAAGATCTTAGGTACCAGTTTTTGAAAGCTGCTATACTGAAGAGTGAGCATGTGAAAGGCAAATTTAATTTTACATAAGATCAACGTCTTCTTTCTGGCTCTACTGGTCTAATTGGTGCCTAACTCTTCAAAAAGTAGAACTCCTCCATGAGGTCTTTACTAACATAAGCATATATAGCCTCATACATAACTCTTAATATGAGCTAAAAGTAGCTTGATCATATGTGCCAGGCATCCTTCAAGTGCTTTACAAATATTAGCTTATTGAAATCTCCAAATAACTTTATGAGGCAGGTACTGTTATAATCAACATTTTTCATAAGAGAAAACTGAGGCCCAAGGTCACAGAGTTAGAGAGTCAGCATTTGAACATTGGCAATTTAAACTACTATGTCATTCTGCCTTTTGACTGTAATAACTGATTCAGAATATTTTATTCATGTCTGTTTGTCCCATTTTATGGTGCCTCATATGGAAGAATAGTTTAATAAATGCATTAAATCAGTGAATGAATGTATGATCTAGCCTTTCAAATGGTATCATTTCATGAGCATAAAGTGGTAAAAATGTGGGTTTTAGATTGAGGCAATGTGGGCAGGGTAGTGCTACTTATTATGTCTGGGATATGGTAAAATTCACCAACCTTTCTAAACTTGTTCCCTTGTCTGTGTCGTTGGCACAAGGCTAGAACTGTTGTTAGGATTAAGTATGCATATAAAGTGCTTAACACAGTGCCTGCAACAGTCCGTTGAGCTGTTTTTTAAAATTATTTTTTGAAATAAAATAACCTCCCCAAATATGCTTACACTTACATACTCAGGCAGTTTTTCAGTTGTGATGTTAATTTTGTTCCGGGATCCACTCTGGCACCTTGCCCTCAGCAGGGCACCCCTGTAGGTTAAAGGGCTGGTCCTGGGAGCAGAGGTGCTGGAGGACAGCCCTGTCTCTCTCTCCCAAACATCGGACGCACCTACGGGTAGCACTTCCAATGCTGCCCATCCTCCTTCCAGTCTGCCTAGCTTGCTGGAAAGTTATTTTGCATTCCAGTGACTGCCACTGAACATTCTGGGTGACAAGGTAAAAACAGTAGAAGACTCATATTTTTCCCTGGATAACGCTGAACATGGCCAATTTAAAGAGCTTGCCGAAAGTTTAGGACCTCTTGCTAATCATAATCACTAATAATGATCCAGTTTCATGTGTGCCGGGGGCTCTGCTGGGTGCTTTATTTTCATGATCTCATTCAATCCTTATTGCAACCTTATGTGAATTCTAAATTTTAGTTGTAAACTAAACAACAGTTGCCTCCACATGTGTATTGTGGGACTATGATGATAAAATCAAATATTTCTTAGCAGTGTTTTGCTGCATTTTTCTTCCAAAACAAGTTGTGCAGGGTTGCAACACCTTTGGAGACTCCAGGGAACTTGCCTGCAGTGAAGAGCTGTTTGGCAGAGAAATGAGATAAAGGTTGTGTGGAGAAGGCTGGAAGCTTCATTTTTGTTGACAGTTTATTTTACCCAATAAGAAGCTAGTAACAATGAACTGAGTCCAGTTTGTTGGCTGCATGTGTTTGCTTCTTTGTAAGAAACTAACATTGTGTCGATTTTTGATTTGCAAGGCCCTTTCCTTTTCTTTATTGGGTATTTAAAAGGTTTAACTTTGATCCCCCCACAGCTCCCAAGTTTGATGATTTCCTTTGAGGAAAGAGCTGCACAACAACACACACACACACACACACACACACACATGCACACACACACACGAGATCAGTGACTGAGTTACATAGCAGATACCCACTGCAAATTTGTAGAATGAATGCATTTTTTTCTGAGAATGGGAGCTGCTGTGAGATTTTTTTAAATGGTAAAATTTCAATACGTAACTTTCTTTTTAAACTTTTGCTTTGAAAATAAATTAAAAAGAAAATTATTCTATAATATGTGGCATTACTTAATCTTGGTGATTCAAGACAGTTTATTGGAGTGAATCGTAATTCCTTTAGAATGTATTGAGGTGAGATCCTTTACCCATATACTAAATGGCCCCTTACCAGTATACTTTTAAATTTATGTAATCTTATTTTCATAAATTTCCTGTCCTTTCTCTTTCATTGTCTGCTCTTTCTTCTTGCTTTTAGCATGTCTTGCTCCAGCAGTTTTCTCTCCATTCCCCCAATTAGCTGTCTCTGCTTTACTATTGACTAGGGAGCTGTCTAAGGAGTTTTGTTAGAACTATGTGTATGACAAGAATAAACAGTGTTGCATTTGGACTAGAGAGGCTCCTCTCTATGGGAAGGGAATGGAAAGCCAAAGTGACTATAGAAATAGTCTCCTGCGAGTGAGGCTACACCACACGTACATACACAATAGCATTGGGTTTCAGTTACCAGTGTTATTAAAGAGGGAGTAGTGGCATGACTAATTCATTTATTCTTTAGGACAATAAACATTTTCTGAGAACCTCCTGTAGGCCAGACACTGATGAGATTGGAGATTAACATACAATCACACAAACATAGCCCCTGAAGAATCAGAATTTATAAATCATGAAAACAAGATACACACAGGAGCCTATAGTACAACTTGTGTAGTATTTGGAACAGTGTAAGAGTATTTGGCTAGTAAAAAATATACGGTAAAACAGTCTTGTGTTTCAAAGGAAGAGACACTGTGTTGCTCAGGAAGGGGTTTATGAGGAAGTGGTATTTGAAATGAGTCTTGCAGTGATGACAGGTAGAGATTAGTGGGGAGGAGTGGTGTATGAGTTAGGGTCAGATCAGAGGAGCAGAAAAAATATGGATTAATGATATGGAATATGGGATTTATCATAGGGATGAGATCTATAATTGTGGCAGAAACTTTTGGGTCAATTAAAACCTCAAAAAGAAATGGCTGTGAAATCAGATAAATGTCACTAACTGAGGACCCTGAGAGGGAGCTGGCAAAGAAATCTGTGGGAGGCTGTCACCTCTGTCTGTGGTAGGCAGACAGGCAGCAAGAAAAGCTGGATGTGAAGTGGAAGAGAGTAACCTGGAGCCCATGAGGACAAACCAAAAACCTTAACCATCTCTCACTGTAGCAAACTTCTATGATGCCATTACCTGGTAGAGGAGCTGGTGCGCTTAGGTATGGAGCTTCATACCTGCCTGGCCTTGGACTTGGGGAAGGTGAAGGGAGCTGAAGGTGTGTGGGTGTGACTGCTGCCCCCATCTAGGAGGTAAACCTCCAGATCAGCAATAATGTGGGTGATAGACTAGAAAGACCTTCCTAGAGCATTGGCTACAGCTTCGCTTATCCCACCCATCTCTCATGCAGATTTCCCTGTGGGCAGTCCTAATGAGGAACCATACAGAAAAGGGAACTCTGGAAAACATAACTCCAGTTTAAGTTGACACAGTTAACCATATGTGATACCCCCATATAGGGAAGATGATGGAAACATAAATTGGAGGAGGGAAGCCTGTGCCTTGCTTGGGGAGAGCCCAGTTGGACAGGGAGGTGGTGTATGATCATCGGGGTCATTGAAGATCAGACTTTCAAAAGGTGAGCTGAGGCCATACTGTTGAGGACCTTAAATACCCTGCTGAGGAATCGGTACTTAATCCTGTAAGGCAAGGAGAAGCACTGAAGGGGAGGCAAGGGTAAGCAAGGGAGGCCTCTCCAGACCTGTGTGTCAGACAGCTCTGGCATTGGAAGTCAGAGGACTGGATCTCAGAAATGGGGTAGGTGGGGCAATTAATGATGATTTTGTTATAATAATCCAGGCAAGAAGATTTGCATTCCCAGAGCCCTTTTCCATTCCTGCCAAAGGAAGTGGACTCAGAGTCATCATAAGAGGTTGTTCAGGATTACCCTGGAATTAGGAGTCTTAGTGTACATTGCAAGCTTAGGTGGTCTGACCTATGGCTAATATTGTCAACTCTAATGACATTATGGCACATGTAGATAACTGTTCTTTAACATTCCCTGATGACTTTGCCTCCACTATATGAAAAGCAAGAGCAAGTGTATATGTAATTGGAACATTAACTGTAATGAAATTGGCTTATGCAACCATGTCAGCATCATTTTGAGAGGAAGATGTTTTAAAAATAAATATTACTTATTTCACTTAGTAAAATAATGGCTTTTGGCTTTGCTGAATGGTAATAGTGGTATTCCCTTATGTCTGTCCAGCGATTTGCATACTACTTACATGTCCATTATCTCATTTGATTCGACAAGGGCTCTGCAAGGTAAGTGTGGTCTGAATTAGTACAAATGAGAAAACTGAAGCTTAGAGGTTGTGATAACCATCAGGTGGCCACTTGGGCCTTGATTCAAGAGCACTCACTGCAGTTCCATAGATTCAGTGGACACCTTTCTATTGCTTGTCCCTCCATTTCACTCTATACACCATTGCCTGATAATCTTCTTGGGACACATAACTGGTCATGCTGGGTCCTGTTCTAAATCTGTGCATAGATTTTGGACTTCATTACCTTTAAGGCCTCTTTCCACCCAGAGAGCAGACTCCTCATAACCCAGGTGTTACAGTTGTCTGATGTCTCACCTTCTTGCAGAATTTTTTACTGCCGTCCGTTAAAATACAGAATACCAAAGACAGGGTAAAGAGGAAAGCCTTTACGACAGCTTACCTGAGCGGGTACCTTAACATCCCCGGGAGGCCACACATCTTTGAATGCGCTCTTTCCATAAGTCTTCTCTGTCAGCGCTTTCAGGCAAATGCTACTAAATGTTTAAAAAACATATCTCTGGCTTCCGACCTGTCAAAACACAGCAGAACTCATTCACTTGTCTTGACTTATTTAAAACACACATTTACACCCGGTGCTATATCACCCGAGAGTTCAGCAGCCAACAACAAGTGAATATAAATGCTGTACCTTCCTTAGGGCGCACTCCTGCGGCGCTCTGCCCCCCTGGAGGGATCCCTGTGCCATGTCACACTGCCGTGACAGCTTCAGGTGCTGTGCTTTGGGGCATCTGGGATTGTTACAGTTATTGATGTAGAGACATGACTCAGGAGGAGGCATAGAGAAATCAAGCTTTTCCAGCTGCCATTTAACGGAGTACTTTTGATGTTTCTCTGAGATTGCTCAATCGTTAGGGTCGAAAGGCTAAACCTGATTTGGCGAAGAAGCCAGAGAGGGATGTGCCTTGTTTAGAGTCAGCCAAACCCGTCTATCACCGGCCTTCCAGGTGCTAGTACAGGCACATTTTACTGCAGGATGCCGCCTCTCCTGCTGGTTCTCTCATGTGAGAACTGGTCTCAATCCTTCCTACCAGATGTATGGGTTTCCTGCTTCCTGTTACTCGTATGCAGGGAAAAACTTGGGAAAATCAAAGGCTAGACTTCTAGTAATAAAATAAATTAACAAGTTTGAGCGCTTACTATGTGTCAGACGCCTTATAAAATTGTTTCCTGTAACCCTCATACCTCATTCCCTGAGGTGCTTTTCTTACCTGAACACCAATAAGGAAACTGAGTCTCAGCATAGTTCAGACACTTGCGCAACTATAGAAGCTTTAAGTCCTGGTCTGTGTGACTAGAAATCCACTCCGCACCCTTGCGCTGTGCTCCACTGTGCCAGGGCGCGCCTTCTGTCCCAAGGCCTTGTCCAATCTGTTGACACACACACGAGCACCTTGTAACAGAGGTTTGGTTACTACATTGGTGTGCCCAACAATTCCCAGATACCCAGCCGGGGTGAGCTGGCTCACTGGTCATTGGAGTTTATGGCCTCCTATTACTTCCTTTTCTCATTTTTCAACTACTTTCTCCCATTTTAAAGGCATTTTTATTTCCTCAGTATGCTTTTCTGACTTTGAGGTTTGGATAGGCAGGTAGAGGAGCAAGTGCTTTTCTCCCATTTTCGAAAGTGAGATGTGTGGACACATGGAAATGCTGCTTTCAGATTCCAGAACCCCTGGGTTAAATGCCCAAAGGTGTCTGTAGAAAAGAGAGGCACGTTCCTGACCTGGCTGGTGCCAGAGACCTCAACCAGGACAAGTTAGGTAGAGATTCCAGGGGATCAGACTCCAGCTCAACATAATGAAATACTTAATACAATTCGGGCCATATGAAAAGTAAATTGGTAATGAGTTCACCATCACTAGAGATATTTAAAGAGGGCCTAGGCGTCCACTTGACAAAGATGTTACAGGGAGATCTGAACATTGGAAAAAGAAGTTTGAATCAAAATGACATTTGAGGGCCTTTCCGGTCTTGGGATTCTGTCTTGAATTCACTTAGAAAGTTCATATCGGGAATAAAGGTTTCTCCTTGTTATAATTAACACCAACGAGTGATGTCGCCTCCTCCCTCCCCCCTGTGCTTCCCCTGTCTGAACAACTGCTCGATTTAAGAAGGGACCTTAGGATGAGGAAGGATGTGGTTCCTTCCCGCTTGGCAGCACTCCGTATCAGAATGGGAGACTTGTGCTGGGCCTGGCACGGATCTGTGGGGCCCTCTTACCAGCCCAGTCGTGCCTGTGACCAGAGCACATGGGAGGTACACATCCGTGTAGAAAAACCTCCCACTGGCTGCCAGCTCTGGATTTTTTTTTCTTCTTCTTAATTACTAATGAATGCAATCTTGCCCAGGGCAGACCTCTTGGAGGAATGAAGACACATCCTGCAACAAGTTCGAGTCGGACCAGACAAGCATTCCCTGAGAAATGTGCCCTGTGCAGTTGGCAGCCTGTGAGAAAAGGTCTTTGAGAGCAGTCCCTTCTTGCCATGTCAAAGGCGAGCCGCTCGCAAGCCAGGGCGTCGGAACGCAGAGCTCCTCCTTTTCTATTTCAAATCGGCTTACTAGTAATCTGAAAGCTGTGCTGGTCCAAAATGATAATCCTTTGATTTAATGTCAGAATTGAGACAATTCCTCAGTCCTCGAAGGAGGGAGTATTACCATGATAGAAAGTGTTCAGCGGTTGGTGAACAGCTTTGATAGGAAAGAATAAAAAGAGAGATACCCCAACCGACAGGCAGGCATGCTGGCTGGGGGTGCAACTAAGAATGGACAATGCTTTGCAATTAAATACAGTGATTTTTTTTTTTTTTTACCCCCTCAGGACTTACAACGACTTTACCAATTTCCGACCCACTTCCATATGTATGTGTGTCAATAGAATATTGCAGCTAAGTAGGCTTTGCTGAAATCTATCATGTTTGGATATGTCAGACTGTGAAGTCTTATCTTTTACAAGGAAGCTTGGGGAACTCGCAGCTATCTGATGTCAGGTCATCCCACTGTCTCCAGAAAATAAACATGATAAAAACTTCATGCTGCAAATACTCCTTAGGGATCTGGTTTCACACTGCCTGGAGGTAGTTTGGCCAAGATTTCCCATGTACCCCATAAATCTTCACAGACAACAGCAGCTGCAGCGCCTGAGCAGCCTGCTCATTGCTCCTGGGCCCAAGTAGCTGTCTTCTGTTGACACAGGACCGTTGCCTGTTTAGACATGGCTCTTTCTCGGTATATAAACGCTGTGTTATTTTTAGGGGACAGTTATATTTTCTAGTAGTTTTTCAGAGATGGGAGGCAGCGTGGCTTCCTCAGACAAAGGCTTGAATTGGGAATCAAAGGCCATCTCACATTTTCACAAGTGAGCTGTTGACCCCATGAAAGTCACCTCTCCTTCCTGGGCTCCTGTTTCCCAAAGAGTGTCCCTAGTAACATTATTTAATTTCACAAGGCCCTCTCTGATTTTCTAGAGGTTGTCTTGATAAGAATCTTGATAAAGGGGGAGAGAATTAAAAATCAGCCAAGTGAACGATAGAGCTTGGGAAAGTAAGTTCTCTATTTTCAATAGGACTCAGAAAGGCTTGTTGCAATAAGCCTTTGTGGCAAATATATGAAACTCTGTATTGCATACTACACGGTAGTGTTTGGATTTCCCCTATGTGTCTCATTTCTATTTGCTAAGACCTAACTAGAAACATGAATTATAGTCATAAGGAAGCTTAGAGATCATCAGGTTCAATTCACTAATTTTCCCTGTTATGACCCCGAGGCCCTTGTTGAGTGTTACACAGACCCTTGAATTCAAATCTAACTCCTTGTGTAATTCACTTTGCTATAATTGCCTGTTCAGTTTACTTAGCAATGATGAGTCTTTAGCAGAAGAATCAGGCTAGATTCTCAAAGCTGATTGATTTTAAACAATAGATTTTGGTGACCAGGAAATCATGCTAGCAAGGAGATTTGGTACATATATGTAAAATTTATTTTCTCCATGATAAACCTGTTGGGCATGAGTTTCCTTTTGTGCACCTCTGTTCCTGGCTGGCAATGCCTTTCTTTCTTGTAGGTTTTAGAAGGTCTACCTTCTCCAAGTAAAACTATTCCTTATAACTCACTCTTGGGGCCCTGCCAGGGGACCCTTTATTCTGTGTATTGCACCTTCCTCCTCTAATAGCTGTTAAGCTTCTTAGACATTAGAATCATTTTAGGTTATTACTGTGGTCTTCTGAGTAGATGCTAGGAACTTACCTTCGCATTTCTGATGACAGTCTTTTTTAATGTAAAACCTCAGCTCTCTGAAAATACTCAGTGATAGGTGAAAAGTTATGGTTTCATTTCCTAATTACTAATTTTGTAATCCTGGGGTAGCCACCAACACAGTGGCATAAGATTTACTATTCTTGGTTATAGATGTGATTATTTCCAACAACCAACTGACCTTGGATCAATCATGCTATCTTTGTGCTTTTGTTTAGCTAAGTGAGGTGGTTGGCCTAAGGCCTCTCTGAGGTCTTCTATGATCAAGAATCTTGTTGTGACTACTTTAATAGCATGTGTTTCTGAAGTGTATTCCATAGCACACAGCTGTTTTATAGCGAGTATCCTGAGAAATTATATTTTTAATTAGTTACTCATAGTCATGGTTTTGAACATCAATTATTTTTTATTGTGCCTAATGATGTCCACAGGAGCTATGGACATATGCAAGACTCTAACATTAAGTGGTTTCAGACTCTGAGATTACTAGGGCTTTTTTTTTGGTTTGTTTCTAATAGCTCAACTTTTTCCCTGCCATCAGTATACCTACTTCTAAAAGCCTTTTCCTCCCATTCAAATTAGCTACTCTTTTCTGCTTTGGCATAATGGCTTGGATGAGAATCTGGGGCTCTGTTCTATAAGTGACTTTGACTCATTACTTTATTTTATTTTTTTTAGATTGAGGCAGAACTCATTCTGGTTGCATTCAGAGCACTGGTTTGCATAGCTGGCTACTGGTTATTTGCTTGATAATTGACACTGGCTAGTAATTGAGTTACAGGCTATTGATGTATAACTATATGCCTTTTATTCTGTGTGTTGCACCTTCCTCCTCTATTAGCTGTTAAGCTTCTTAGACATTAGAATCATTTTAGGTTATTACTGTGGCCTTCTGAATAGATGCTAGGAACTCTATGGATTTTTTATTAATGCTAAAGGAAAATCATCATAAACCATAAGTATGAAAGAAGCAAACTTTTCTTTAAATATGTTTTTATTGACTTTAGAGAAAGGAGAAGGGAGGTGGAAAGAGGGAAACATACATGAGAGAGGGAAACATTGATTAGCTGCCTCCTGCATGCCCCCTACTGGACACTGAACCCACAACATGGGCACGTGCCCTGACCAGGAATCAAACCTGTGACCTCTTGGTGCATGGGGCAACACTCAACCAACTAAGTCATATCGGCCAGGGAAAAAAGAGTAAATTAAAAAAATAAAAATAAAAATGTCATCAATAGGGAAATGGTTGAATACACTATAGTATAACCGGGCAATGGAATTGTATTTAACCATTCAAAGGAATGAAGTCTATTATATAAACTGATCTGGGAAAATGTTAATGATATATTATTATATAAAAGAAGCAACTTGTAGACTCACATATGATCCAATTTTTATAAAACATGATAAAGAAAACGTTATGTATGAAAAGATGGAAAAATCTTAATCTAGTAGTTGCATGTGATTATGTTAGAAGTGGGATTGATGAATACTGTAAAGAGAGATGGGGACATAATATTTTCTAATGTATTATTTTTAAAAGGAGATAACAAGATTCTAGGTACTTTCTCCCAATGTTTTATTATGAAAATTTTAAAACATACAGCAAATTAAAAAATGTTACAGTGAGCACCCATATAACCACTGCCTAGTTTCTACTACTAGCATTATATAATACTTGCTTTATCACATATCTGTTCACTTATGAATCTATGGGTGATTTTTATGTCTCTCGATATTTTCAGACTTATTTAAGGAAAGAACCTGGAGCCTCTTGTAAATGAGACACAGCCTGTCACCAAGAGCCATAACACCATATTTACAGATTTTACTGATTTTCAGATACAGAAACAAGTATTGATAGAGGATTTGTTAGATACCTTTACCTTAGACATCATAGATATGTTTTCTCCCTTTTTTTTTTCCTTCTTTCTTTTTTTTTAACTATTAATCATGTTGGCAGAGGCAGCAATCAACGTGTCCATTAGGGCCTGGCAACTACTTGAATTTCCTGGGCATCATGTGAATCTCTGTCCCCTGCCATCATGCTCTGTACTCTGCTTTTCTATGTTCCCCTAGACACTCTCACAGCCTCATTTAGTTTCCTTTCCCAGAATATTACATTATGACATGTTTCTGGAAGTTATCAGTTTTTGAGAATAAATACAAATGATTTGTAATTCCACTGAGCCACTGCTTGATTTTAGGAACATGGGACAGACCATGGTTTGTTTTGGTCCTACATAATCTCTTTGAAAAAAGGTTTTTCAGTTAAGGATGCGCTGTGATTTGTAGAGAGGCAATTATATTGAAGAGCGATAATGGTTTGGGGTAGATAGTTATAGCTATCAAAATGTGGAATATTGAGTAACTTGAGGCCAGACCTAAATTCTAGGATGCTTTATTCTGCATTAATTATTTTACAGCTGGACCTTGCCACCCATGTTGGTGATCAAATGGCCTTTTCCCCCCAGAAAGTATCAAATCCATCTAAGATCCCAGTCCTTTCTCCGCTGGCTTGTCATTCTAGGCCTAGTTCCCATAATTGCTTGTCTGCTCCCCTACAGACTACACCCTAGTTTTACCAGATACCTTGGTTTCTGATCAATATCTGATGTATTTTTCTGTTTTCAGAACTTTGTTCAACTTGTTTTCTCTTGTTATAATTTCTTCTCCTCTTTCCTTCTTTTCTTTCTTCTTCATTCCTCCACTCCTCTGCTCTTCTTTGTGGTCTCTCTGGTCCCCACCTACCTACCTACCTACACACACACACGAGCACACGCCTCTACCTGTTTAAATGCAGGGTCTTCCTCTCTAGACCTATCTGCTAGACCAGTCACTTCTTTCTTAGCATTTCTCTAACACTTTATTTACACTTTATCACTTAGAGAGTTGCTTCTCAGCCTCTGGTGTGTGGAGCAGCAGCAACGTCAGCCTCTGGGGTTCAACTGGAAATGTAGACTCTTGAGTCCTGCCCAAGACCCACTGAATCACAACCTGCATTTCATCAGGATCTCAGGATCATCCTTGCTCACATCACTATTTGAGAAGCACTGGCTTAGCACAGACACCCAGCTTTGCGTCTCATGTGATTGCTTTTGTGTCCGTGAATTCTGACAGCCCATGTCTTGTGATCAGGGCCTGTCTTCATCTCTTGTCTGCAGGGTGTGGTGGATGTCTCTGTGCACAGCAGAGGCCCTTCTGTGTGTGTTTTTCAATGAAAACCTGTGCTTTCATTGGGGAGGGTATGTGAGGGAAATATGGGATTGCTGGGTATGCTTGTGATTCTTGTCAGCAAGAGAGCTTTCAAACTGTCTTACATCTGTCATTGCTGTGGTTGGGTTTTATAGACCCTGGTACAAAAGGCTCACCCCATTACCAAATCTGTTTTCTCCCCTCACTTCTTGGACAAGTGCCGTGATGATATGGGTTATCTGAGCTTTCCGACGCTCATGTGAATTTACTGTCCAAGGGCACATATTTGAGGCACAGGGAAACACTGTATTGGCACTTTGTGTCTAAGGTTACAGTTGTACCACTGGCATCATTGTTTATTTGTTTCCAGCATTGGAAGCCTAATCACAAGGTCAGAGTAAGGTCCAGAAGCCAATGCTGGTACATCTGATCGCAGGAAAATACTATTGTTTAGTTGATTATATTTGCTTTTTGAAAACATGGAAAGGGAGATTCTCCATCATTTCAAAAGGGTTTTTTTGATCTCCCCTCATAGACTCTCTTCAGATTCTTTCCCCCATCTTCTCTCACTTTCCCCGGCATTGTGGCTTTCCTTCCTGTCACTCCCGTCTCCTCCTCTAGTCCCTACATCTTTGTTCTGTAGTTTTCTTACTTATTCCACTCCCTATTTCCATGATCAGAACTCCTGTCTTACGTAATGTGGTGCTTCTGATCCTTCACAAAAATACGGAGTGTAATTAGTAAAATTACAATGAATGTAAATACATAAGATAAATATACAAAATAATCTAAATAACTAAATGAAGTAAATATAATAAACATAATAAAGTGAATAAAATAAAATTAATGGAAGTATAAATAATTATAAATAAAATATATAAGTAACCAAACAGATGGTAATTGACCTATATAATAGGAACAAGCCCAGTGAATTCTTGTGCTTTTCTTCCTATTAGTAAAAACAAACTCGACTATGTAATTTTATTTTCACCCATTTTGTTTAGATTATTAAGATTATGAGGCTCTGTTTCTAAGATTATTAAGATTCTTTCTACTTCAATTTATTATTTATTTGGAAGATATATCCTAGTTCTGTGCTCTCCATGTGACATTTCAATGGATGCAAAAATGAGTTATGAAAAATAGATCACAACTTGTTTGGCCTTTGGGACTTTGAGGTGCTCACAATGAAACAGAAGAGAGGAGACAGGAGTAACCATAATACAAGGTAGAAGGGGATACATACTAACAAACATGCAACAGAATGGTCATGGAGTTGTTGTTTAGAGGAATCCAGGAGGTACTGGAAGCTTAGAAGTGGCAGGAAGTTTACTGGAGCATTGAGGGACTAATTTCTATGAGTTCTGGTTACTGTTATTGAGATAGTCTCATCCCCTCTCTCTGTTTCTATCTCACTATCTCTCTCTCTCTCCCTTTCTTTCTTCTTCCCAAAGTGTCTTTTTACTTTTTACCCCGTTTGTCCTTCCTGTTTTTGTTTTTTGGTGGACTAATGTTTGTGGGATGTTCATTCTGAAATCAAAAGTCTCAAAAAAAAACACAGAGTTCCCTGGAAGTCATTTTACAAATCCTTTTTATGAGCTTGTCTGCAGGGAAATTTCTTCCTGTCCTGGAAATACAATGAACCATTTATTTGCCTTCGTAGATCTCAGTACGAACTCATTATTTTAAAATTTATCTTTTTTTCTTCCAGAAGTTTTTTCACCCCTTTCTTCTGGCTTTGTTGCAAGTTTGTAAAAACAAGAATTAGTCTTCACTCTAATGTTTCTGTTTTAGTTCTTTCTCCCCCCTAAAATTTATTGTAGTACAATTTATAATTGTTATAGGCCTAGGAGGTATTGGGAAAGTATAATTAAAAACAAAATCCCTCAACCCAGAAATTCTCTCCACAGAGATAAGAGAGAAAGAAAACACTTTTATTCTTGAATAACCGTTAAACCAGATATGACGCACATCACAGGCAATCCACTGAGAGACTGCAAAGAAGGAAAGAAATGTCACCCTTTTATAGAGTCACACAGACCATGGCATATACGTTTCAAGACGAACAGTAACTTGTTCTCAAGTAGGAGGACTGGTAGCATCATTTGTCACCACAGTTCATCCTGACTTTATTTGGTAATAGGGATGACAGTGTGTATTATTTAATTGGTTTTGTCCCAAGGAATAACTTCTCATATCTTTATTTTTAACTGTATTTTATTGTGGTGAGAATACTTAACATACTACCTACACTCTTAACAGATTTTTATGTCTACAATACATTATTTTTCACGATAGGCACAATATTGTAAGGCAGATTGTAGAGCTCATTTATCATTCTTAATTGAAACTTTATGCCCATTGATTCTTAACTTCCATCTCCCCTTCCCCCGGGCCTACGCAACCACCATTCCACTCTTTGATTCTATGAATTTGACTATTTTATATAACTCATATAAGTGGAATCGTGCAGTATTTGTAATTATGTGACTGGATTATTCCCCTTAGTATAATGTCCTCCAAGTTTATTCGTGTCGTGGCATATTACAGCATTTCTTTCCTTTCTAAGGCTGTATAGTATACATTGTATGTATACACAACATTTTCTTTGTCCATTCATTCATGGAGGGGCATTTAGTTTTTTTCCACATCTTGACTTTTGTGAATAGTGCTGCCATGAATATGGAGTGGAGACATGTCTTCGAGATCCTGATTGCGATTTTTTTTGGATGCCCAGAAGTGGGATTGCTGGATCTGGCGGGAAGTAATTTTGCAACTTGGAGCAAGGTGCACCACTGAATTTAGGCTCCTGCCTTCCCACAGAAACTGGGAGATATCACCCCTATCTTGATGCTTACATTTCCAAATGATGGTCCCCAGGTCTTCCAGAAAGACATTCCTCCAGCACAAAGCTGAAAAGGGACTTCTCTAGTCTTCAGGAGGATTTATATAAAGAGATGAGAAAGTACCAAATAATTACTATTTTTCTAAAATAAAACAAATGCTCTGATAAAAAGGAGCAGAGGGAAATTGCTTCCCTTATTTTCAACAAAGAGAATTAAGCCTCTTATTTTTAAATTGTACTTGTTCTTACAGAGACTAGAACGTATTTTAGTGTGTTTAACTAATGCAGTTCAGAATTTAAGTCAGTTTTTTTCTGAGTTTATGATCAACTAGAGATTCAACTGAGGTTTGTCTTCGGCCTTGTGTAATAAATTGTATACCTTCACGTTGGAATCTGATTTGAAAATTCATTAGCATTTCTCAATTTCTTAATTTTTTATTGTGGTAAAATATACATGAAATTTACCATTTTAACCATTGTAAATTAAGTACATTCATTTGTTCAATAAGTACATTGCTGTTCAGCTGTCATGACCATCCATTTCCAGAACTGTTTCATCTTCCCAAGTTTCAACAGAAACTGTGCTCTTCAGACACTACCTCCCTGTTCCCTCCAGCCCCTGACAACTGCCATCATTAGCATTTTAATCTACTGTTTAAAACTGCCTAGATGAGATCAGGGGCCTTCAGGGTGGTGTGCGGCATCATGGGTGGGCCTTGAGAGTATCATGCCAAGTGAAATAAGTCAGGCAGAAAAAATTCAGAACCATAAGATTTCATTCATATGTGGGATATAAAACTGAAAGCAGAAAATTAGCAAAGAAGAAAAACAAAGACTCATAAACAGACTATAGTATGGTAGATGCCAGCCGGAAGGAGGGTGGAGGCAAAGGGTAAAGGGGGCCAAATATATGGTGACCGAAGATGACTTGACTTTGGGTGGTGGGCACACAATGCAATATGAAGATCATGTGTCCTAGAAATGTACACTTGAAACCTACATAATCTTATTAACCAATGCCACCTCAATACATTTAATAAAAAGAAAACTGCACAGAGAGGTAAGTAGCTTTCTGTTTGCCCAGGATTTGAAACACAAAGGTGTTTTCTTGGGACACTGACTGGGAAAAACCACATTCAAACCTTTGAATGTAGTGCCCCCACTTTTTCGAGTGATGGTACACTAATTACAAATAATCAAAGTCTGTGCAGTTCCCAGAAATGTCTAATTTGCATCACTGCATTTTTCCCCAAAGTAATAAAAACTGCTTTTTGAAATATTGTTGCTTATAATTCCGGGATTTCACTTACGTGGATTGACATCTCCTACTACTTTTGCTTTAGTGATTCTTTATCTTTCTTAATTGACCTTTTGCTGTATTTTGTGATACCCAGTAAACTAGATGAGCACTTTCTTCCTCTGCCTCACTTCTAGCCTGCCATGGGCCCTGGGGAAAATGATGTAAAGGAGTCGGGGCTGCCGATCTGCTGCAATCAGAGAACCTTATTTAAAACTGAGCTCTGCTGTGTGATTGCTGTGATAGCTTGAGTAAGATACTTCACCTTTTTGCACCTAATTTCTCCAGCTTGTAAAGCAAGAAAATGATATTCCTTTCTGAATAAGTGTTGTGAATATCAAATAACATAAGACCTGAGAAGAAGCACTGTGTATACTGTCAAAAGTGTGGATCATTTCAGTTCAATATGGTATCCAGCATGCAGTAGGGATTTGGAAAACAATTGTTGAATGAGCAGATATTGTCCTCAGAGTTACAGTTCCCAGGGTTCCCTCCTCCACACACCCTCCTGGCCTGGCTCATGACCTCCCCTCTCTGCTTTCCTCTGGTTCCTGACCACATCCCTCTCTCCTGCCTCAGGGTTGAAAATCTCTAGAGGCCAGAGTGTGGGGAGTGATAGTCAAGGACCAACGCATGTTTGTTAGGATCTCTCAGTGGCTTTCTTTCTAAATCCAGATGCTTCCTCAGAGCTTTGCTCAGAGGTTAGACATGGCAGTTAGAAATACAGTCACCCTCTGGAAAATACCCGGCAGGGAGAAGGGAACTTTCTTTCTCCCCAGCAGCACATTCCCAGGAAATTTCACGCTGGCCAGAAAAGAATGAGCAGCAGTAACGCTGAGTCAGACACTGTGAATCCAGATTCAACAATATCCAGGGGCTAGTCCCAGGAGTCCCCTATGAGGACACTCGAGCAGGAGGCACTGGGGGTTTTCTCTTGTTCCGCGTCATCATCCAGTGCAGGATAAATGTATTATAAGGCACAACCGAGTCTTATGCTGACAGAGCAGATGACAATCTCAGGGTATTCTTGTAAACTGTCTGACAGATATCACTGAGAACACACCTTCCTAAAGATGATCTGGAGAAAGAAAGAGATGAGCTTTGAGAGGCCAAAGGTGTGGAAAACAATGGAAGGCTGATGGTATTTTCCTAGCCTGGGGAGCAGCCTGGAGGGACAGCAGGTGATCTGCTGACTCTGTTCAGAGGACAGCACTGAGCGCTCTCGGTGTGCCAGGCTCAGGCTTGGCCCCGAGAGACAAGCGTCCAGCAGAGGTAGACCCTATTCTCACGGGTCTCAAGAGAGAAGACATACACCCTTAATTACAGCACAGGGTGAAAAATGACATTAATGGGACCGTAAGGAAAGGTTGTGGGAAGGAGAGATACATTTCATCTGCCGAGGGAAGGAAGGGAGGTATCATGAAGGAAATGGTGCCCTGAAGAATGGGCAGTGCTTGTACAGGGGCAGGGGCCACGCAGGGCATCCCAGGCAGGGGGGTGACTGAGAGGGAGGGGAGGCAGGGGGTGACTTATAGCACCCTCTGTACGTGCACCTGCGGCCTAGTCCAGGGTAGAAGAGTGGCGCAGAAAGGGTTGGACAGGGGAGTTTTGCCACCGGATCCAGAATGTCGAATAAAAGACATCAGGGGACTAGAATTAAGATGAGCTGTGTGGGAAAATCGATTTGGCCCTTGTCATCAGTCAGCCTTTACAGGTGTCCTCATGGCCCTGAAAGCTTTCCTGAGGCTTTTACCACCTTCTTGCTTGTAATGTGGCAAACTTTTTTTTTTTCTTCTTTTCCTTTTGGCTTTGGAGAATAAGATGTCAGTCTATTTTTCAGGCATCCGTGGATAGAAAGGATATTTACATGCAAAAAAACGACTACTGGTTTTTAGGTCAGCCTAATGAATCCATGCCTTTTCTCATCTTTCTCTTCTTCAGAGAAGGGCAGACCAATTAAAAATAATAGCACTTCTAATTTTTCTGGAATATATTAAGGTCACAGAGGGAAAAAGGGTTATTTACTGGGTCTCCTCATCTGTACTGACTCTTTTTATAATTAGAGAAATAATAGCTTCCCCCATCTTCCTTATATTTCACTATGGTGTCTAATGTTCTGATTTGGCAACAGGCTCATGCATCCAAAATGCTAGAAGTGAAATTATAATCAACTCCAATTAGCTATACTGACCGAGCATAACATCACTATACTTAAACTCAGCCACATGTCTTATGTCTCACTCTAGCTAACTATTAAGATATTGTTTCTACATCAGCTTGCCCCAGGGATGGCTTAGAAAATTAGAAAATTGATTTGAATTTCCCACTTTTTCCCCCAGTTAAGAATTCACGATCCTTCACTAGGAGTTTTTTCTAATATACCCCATGAGAGAATTTACAGGAATTTCTCACAACTTGGTCTATTGCCAGTACCTCATACAGATGAAACCCCCCTTTTTTTTCCTGAAAGGACTTCAGTCAGCATTTCTAAACTCTGCCAAGAATCCTAGTGCTTGGAGATATTTTAAACAGAGATTCATAAAGTCAATTAAGTTTGCGGAGCACTGTAAATGATTCCTGAGTAATTTAGTTACACAGCGTGCATTAGCATTCTAAAGACCCTGAGAAATCCTGTAGAAAATGATAACTTTTAACCTCATTTTCACCTAATATTAATCACCCAATGTTTCTCTAAAGTGAGGGCACATATAAGTTCTAAAAAGCATTCTGTAGAAGCCCAAGCTGGACAATATGGATCAATATGTGGCCGTCAGAGGGTCTAAGTTAATTCAAGAATAAATTAAAAAAAAAAAATCAATAGCCTTGCATTTAGACAGATGTCTTGAATTCCTCATCTGTCTACCAAACAAGATGTATGTGAGGATTTTTTGGTACCTTGGTGATCCTTTAAACCCTGTCTGTATCAACAGAGCTGCTACATCTTACATTATTTTCCTGAATCCAAAGAGACACCAAAGGGGCCTGAAATAATAAGACAGTAATTTCGGCTGCAGCATGCCGATCTTGCTGACCCTATGGGGTTATTGCAGAGTGAGATTAATTATGCAGATGTGCCACCCGAGGCCTTAGAGTTGAAGTACCCTGTTGTAATTCACTGCAGGATCATTCATGTAGCCAGCGTTTTGATATGATTATTATTCCACCAAGGTTTTATCCGCCCCTAGACAATTACAGAACCACTTACCAGCATCTCTCATTGACTTCTTATTTAAAATTCCCAGGGCCACGCAGGCATTCAGGTCCTGTTGTTGGCGACAGCTACAGATCAATGGCACGAAGCAACAGGGGATTTTCTTTAGGACATGATGGATGCTGAGATTGTTTGCTAAGCAGAAGACAGACATTCGGACTCCAGTGGAGAATAGGGTTTCTGGGGCTCTGTGTCTCTAACACAAACATTTAAAGTAATGACAGCGAGAGCAGAGAGGATGCATATAGGAGAAAGAACATGAGATTTGGTGTCAGGATGTCTGAGTTTGAACACTGGTTTCACGATTTATTATCTGGGCCGCTTTGGGGAAATCACTACTTTTCCTGTAAATAGTGTTTTCTGAAAATAGTGTTTCTGGGCCCCGTGTCTCTAACACAAACGTTTAAAGTAATGACAGCAAGAGCAGAGAGGGAGTATACAGCAGAAAGATCATGAGATTTGGTGTCAACATATCTGAGTTTGAACACTGGCTTCACCATTTATTATCTGTGCCACTTTGGGGAAATCAGTACTCTTTCTGTAAAATGAGATTGATATGAAATACCAAACTGCTGGCAGTCTCCTGAGGTTTAAATGAATATATGTGTGTGAAAAAACAAACAAACAAACAAAAACCTTTGTGAATGACAGAGTGTTTTAAATATATCTTTTGTGCTAACGAGAAAGCCTTCTATTCCTCAACTGACAGTGTCAGCATAATCAAACAGGCCTTTTATGGGCCAGTTGCTTGGGTAATGTCCTGTTGACTCCCCTAATCGCTGGCACTGCTACCTGGGGCAGAGTGTGGTCACCATGCGCTGATATGATTAGCAGCTTCAAGGAGCGTATGCCCTTGAAATGATGTGCAGAATAAAATTCCTATTTCTAATTGCTGTGCCTGGTCCACGGTTTTAGGGACTTCATAACTGCAAGATAATACTTACCTAACTAGAATTTTTCAACAAGTTTTGCTTCCCTATGCTCAGTGGAAAAAGTAAGGCTTGTTTTACCTTAATTTTGCCCAAGATGCGTTTCTTCCTTATGCATGGATACAGTTTGGAGTATTGCCTTTCTTCAGAGTCCAGCTGTAATGCCCAACTTATTCAAGGAGTTCCACCTTCCCCCCCCATCCCTCCCTCCATATTAAAATGCTAGTGATTCCTTCCTTAGAGCATGCTCCTTGGCCTAATTTGTATACTTAATAATAGCATGAGCAAATACAGCTAAACGGCTTTGTACAGTTCAAGAAATAATAAGAGCAAATATTCTCTTAGGCATTTTATATGTTAACTCGTATAGTTCTGTCAACAAACATAGGAAGTAGGTACTGTTATTATCCCCATTTCACAGCTGAGGAAACCAAGGCACAGACAGAGTAAGTAATTTACCCAGTATTCTACAGATACTAAGTGGGAGAGCTGGGGATTGAAACATTGAAGTCAAAGAACTAGGTTTTTAACTGAAATGTTATAATTGGCAATGTGCTCCCTGGAGGTCCCTACTAGGCTGTGAGTCCTGGGTGCCTGGGGCATGTTAAAATCTGTTTCAGCCTTTAGCATTTAGCACAGAGGGTCCAGAGAGTAGGTATTCACTTATTGTTCATTAGCTTTGCATTGGGGAAAAAAAGCTCCTGGAAAGTTTATGGCGCATCCACAAAATGCCCCACTTGTGCTCTGTCAGTATACATATATTTTTAGTATATGCTTCGCCCTCTTGCTTAATTTTCTTGTCAAACCATTTTCAAAGCTCCTGTTATGCACTGCTTGAGCACCTCTCCATGAGGGTACTTTTTTTTTTTTTTTCCAAGTAGCTGTATGGTGAAGATAAGGCATACTTGTTGAAATTAGGGTCACTTGAGTCTTTAGTACTTTATGGATCAATACATAATAGCACTATAAAATTCCAGCTTATTCTCATTCTATTGAAAGGGCGATTGCATGCCCTTACTTTATTTGCAATAAAGTCACCAAATGTCAAATGCATATGTAAAGAACTGTGGCCAGAGCTCCCACCCTGTCCCTCCAGCCAGAATGATTCAGTGGACTGAGGTCACATCCCAGACTACGGGACTGGTGGGTGCCCATTGCCATCTGTCAGGATGATCCTGGTGTCCAAAAATCAGTGAAAGAAGCCATAGAATTTTCTCAACAGGGACACAGACTCACACAGAACTCCTCAGTGTTAGTTCAGAAGGGGATTTTCTTTAACACTTTAGATACAGAGTGATGACATTTTCTTTAAAGCTCTCTAGTTTTGGCTTATGTGTTCCCAGGAAGACGTGGAATATTATCCTTGCATTTCAGGGACAAGCTTGGGGTTGGGGTTGGGGATGGGAATGGGAGGGTGCCTCGTGTGTCGTGTTCTCCAACAGACAGACTGCCTGAAGGTAGAGGCTGCCCTGAAGCCCCTGTGCTTTCCCTGTTTGCATGTTGGTCTGTTACATGGTAAGACTTCTGTGAAAGATCTCATTGAACTTATTGACTTTAATTCTTTTTAATAAAACTAGTTGCGGAAACAGAGGCACTGGGATAATAAAATGCATAGGCAAAGGCACACAGCAATTAATGCAAAAGTTAGTACTAGGACCCAGTCCCCCCCCCCCCCCCCGCCTTGTTTGCCTTGTTTCTCAGTATAATTGAGAACAAGGAGTCCCCTGGTCTGTTTGAGTAGCTGAAGCTACTGAAGCTCCCAGGTCTCTGAACAGGAGGGCAGGAGAAGCTCTGGTCTGATGGATGATCCCTGGCAAGCCAATCATTTCCCCCACCCCCGACAGAAGCGGGGAGGTGATGCGGGGATATACTCTTGTAAAATGACAACTGACTGTGTTGTGAGACCCAGAGTGGCTTAGATCCATTCCAGGCCCATCTCTGAAGATAGGCTCGCTTTTTAGGCAGTGGATCTTGATGAGAAGTCCCATCTGTTTAAACCTAGCCCTGGAGGAGACTGCATCCTGTGGACGCCCCTCAGCCCAGCTAAAGAATCTTGTGCACGTGTGAATACCTGTGTAAAATAAAGCACCAACACCTCGTATTTGCATCATTTCTCACCATTTAGGAAGCTTTTTCATAAATATTATCTAATTTGACCTTTAAAGCAGCTCATGATGTAAATATCTGTTATTCTATTTTATTGATAAGGATACCAGGGGCCATAGGGGTTAAGTAAATTATTTGAGGGCACACAGTTCAAGAGTGACCAACAGCAAACTAAACAGAGGTGGGCTGCACCCGAGGGGGCTGTTTTTTTCTATTACCCTGAAGTTGCCCTCTAATTATATATGCTTGTTGTGCAAGAGCATTGTACTGTGTACTGCAGACATGAACTTGAGTCCTGGTCCAAAAAGGAATGGGAAAAGAGAAAAACCTAAATAAAATAGAGCAGCAGAGAAATTTCTCAGGGCTCTGAGGGAGGTACAGATACCTGCCCAGAGTGTTTAGAAAAGGCATCTTTTACTTCTAGCCAGTGGTAAGAGAAAGAGAACTGGGAAAGGATGCAGGGGGAAGAGAGGCTGTGGGAAAGGTAGCCTTCATTTCCTTTCACTGGTAGCCAGTTGAGTCTCAAGTAGAGTGATTTAGAAAAGCATGTGCATCTTATGGATTGAGAATCGATCTGGGAATTAGGCCCTGAGTTCTCCTTTCTCTAACCAGAGCTTTCACTCTATCAGTATTTCCAATGAAATCCTAAGAGGTTTCATGCATCAAAGAGGGGTTCAGGGTCACATAACATGGTTAATGCAGTGTTAAAACAAGTCAACAACAATATTTACTTGGTAGATGACCAGAGCTCTTAAAAGGCTAATGGATACTGTGAATCTCCAAGACAGGGATATGTGACATGCTCCTTTTCAAAATCAACTTGGCTACTTGGTCTTTTGGCAGAGTGCTCACTATGGGACCTGATAGTTTTCATCAAGCGCTTCAATGTGATTATATTGCACTTGATCATTTATTTGTTCTTTTCTCTACTATTTTTCCTTTCTTTTGTGTTCATAAGCCTGATTTTGCTCCCAAACTGTGTGATCCATGATATAAGAACTGCTGTGTTCATTTCTCTGTACTGCAGCTTCTATTAAAGTGTATGAAAGAAAGACTCAATAAATACTTCTTGATTTGAACGAAATTTGATTCTGTAGATGCAGAAGCTAGAGTGTGCAGGTTTTATGGAGAAATCTATGAAAGCCTGATCACGGTTTTGTTGCCTGTGGCCTCTCTAACAGTGTATAGATGGTGTCTATCTCTTGAGAGCGTCACAGACAGGATCGTGATCTTCAGACCATCCCTTTGAATTAGAGAGGTTATTAGTGTTGATGTTGTTACATGAAATTTAAGGGGAGAAAACCTCAGATGGCTAAGAAGCTTTTCTATGCTGGGAAAAGTGATGAATTTCCTAACCTGGAGGTGACTAGATCTTAGTTTCGAAGGTGGTATGACTATTTTGTGTCTGTGGTGGGTTATAATACCACCTAATTCTCTACTTGAACTTTCTATGACATCATATTTCCCCAGCAAGTGGCTCCCTCCTCTGTACTCTCATATATGTCTGCTACAATGCTGCTCTCTTGTCAAAGGACCACTGGCTCCACGAGGAGTGGAATATTTTTCTTCCCTCCTCTTTCCTTAGACTGTCCAAAGCTTGATAAATTTACGTTGCATGAATTAGAAGAAATGTTAGTTATATTCATCATAAGTATTCTCCCTCCTCCTTGAAGCTCCCGGACATGACTCCCTACCACTTTCTGTGTTGGATTTTAAGCTGCTTTCTTTATGTAAAAGGTTTTACCTAATGTTATCCAGTGCCTTTTTCTAACTTTTCCCTGTTGTGTTAAACCACCCTTTAACTTCAATCAAGCCAAAGTTTTTCTATATTTTTTATACATGCATAAATATTAAGTATACAGATTGGTGGCTTTTTACAAATGCATCATTGTGCAACATCCTCAGACTAAGAAATAGAACATCACCATATCTTAGAAGCTTCACTCTTAGCCCTGCCTGTCAATATCATGAAAGGTAATCCAGCAATTAAATTAAGTTATAAATTAAGCAATATATAGCATATTTTCCTCTTGATTTTAAGATCTCCACTCTTTGGATTCTTTCAAATTTAAAAAAACAAAACAAAAAACCAGCTTATTTATAATAAAACCAATGTCATAATACTTTATATTAGTATAGCACTTTATAATTACAAAGTATCCTTCCACGTGTCACATCATTTGGTCCTTGACAACAACCCTAGGAGACAGGGCAGAAGTTTTTACTTCCATTAAAAAATGAAGCACTTGAGAATAGGGAAAGGAAACCTTCTGGATCACGATTTCTCCATGTTCAAGTTTTATCATGTTGGCTGGGTACTAGACTCATTGGGGTGAGCACAATGTTGTAGACCTGAAACTAATATAATATTATATATCAGCTGTAATTTAAAAATAAATTTTAAAAAATTTCATTGTAGAGCATATTATAACAATCTTGATTTTTCTGTAAGTTAGAGAGGCCTGACTTATAACTATGCCTGTCTTCTCTGAAATATTTGGGGAACAGAGCATTAAACTTGGACCTAGTATACTATGCAAAGTGTAGGACATGACAAGTTTTCCCCAATGGTCAGTAAACTCAAACAAATAACTTGGGCTCTTCTTTGTGAATAATATTAATGGTAGCTCACATCTGTCTGCTGTTCTACTGTTTCTCAAGTGTTCCACATATATTACTCATTTAACAAGAGCTAATGATACCTAGCATTTACTGAGAGATACTATGTTCATGGACAATGCTAATCACTCTATAGGGATTATCAAGTGCACCCCTCCCAAACAGCCGATGAGGTAGATATTAGTCTCCATCACCCCCATGCAAAACTCCTGCCTCAGTATCTGTAAGTACGGAATACTTGATCATCAAATTGTCCACCAACTAGGGGAAGGGCAGGGTACACTGAAATACTCTTCTTGTCCTCATGAATGCCTAGCATGTCACTCTTAAATTAGTCATCAACACAGTGACCAGGTTATAACTTTATCTAAGTGGTTGTTGTGAATAGTCTTCTCCTCTTCTCTGAGGCTGTCCAAGATCAAACAGTTAAACTTAGAACTTTTTCAGTGCTCTTTTGCTTTCATCTCACTGAAAACCTAGTTCTATTTCTCTTTGTAATATTTCTTCCCTCACTCCCCAGAACATGTTGCTATTCGGTATATTAACGAACAAAAGGGAACCAATCTGCTTATGTCCTATTCCAAGCTCCGAATGATGGCAGGTGGTATATTATGTTATATATGTCCTCTCAGAGTTTCAAAGACTTGGAAGCTGTTTAGAAATAAAGGGGGAGGCAATAGCTAATGTTTTCTGGTGTGAACTTTGACTCTGCTGTTGTATCAAGGTTAGCAACTTTGGCTTGATATGCTGAAAGTTGGGACAGTTCATTGATCTCTCTAGGTGCCTGGACTGGTAGACTTTCCTGGAACATTCAGTACTTAATGACAGAGCTGTGTTCTTTTAAAAGTAAATGTTGAAAATAGAAACCATATTTAGGTTAAAACAGCTTTCATATATTTAAAGTGTCTAAAGGGGTTCACAAATCATTTGTGCAGATTTTTAAAAAGAAAAACGCCACTTAAAAATATATTTTTAATTAATATATAATAAAATGGACTTTTTTTTTGAAGTAAAGTTCATGAATAATAACTCATGTATAGATTCATTTAATCACTACCCCAATCAGGATATGGAACTGGTCTAGGCCCAAATAACTCTTTTGTGTTATCTATCCCTTTACAGTCACATCCTTATATTATCTCTAGACCCTGATCTGTTTTCTGTCACTCTAGTTTTGTCTTTTGGGGAATGTCATTTAAATGAAATTAGACAGACAGTAACCCATTAAGACAGGCTTTTTTTCACTTAGCATAATGCTTTTGTGGTCCATCCAAGTCGTTGTTATCAGTAGCTCATTGCTTTGTATTGCTGAAAGTAGTTTATTTTTTGGATGCACCAGAGTTTATCCATTTGCCTGTTGAAGGATGTTTGAACTGTTTCCAGGTTTGGGCAATTAATAATAGAGCTGCTGTAAACATTTGTGTTTAGGTTTTTGTGTGAACATAAGTTTCCACTTCTCTAAATGAGGAGTGGGATTGCTGGACCCTATGGTAAAAATATATTTGACTTTATAAGACACTGCCAAATTGTTTCCCAGAGAGGCTGTGCCATTTAGTACTGCCAGCACTAGGGATTTCCAGTTGTTCTGTGTTCTCTTTAGCACTTGGTATTATCAGTGTTTCTTACTTTATTCTGAAAGGTGTGTAGCAGTATCTAATTTTGAGGGTTTAATTTGCATTTGCATTTTCCTTATGGATAATGATGTTGAACATCTTTTCATGTGTTAATTTTCCTTCTGAGTATGGGAAGTCTCCCCATATCTGAGGGGGATATGTTCCAGGACCCCCAGTGGATGTCTGAAATTGTGGATAGTACCAAACCCTATATATAATATGTTTTTTTCCTGTAGGTACCTACATTTTCACTTAAAGGAAACACTTTATGGTTTCACTACTTTAAAGCATCACTCCTCTGTGCTTGGGGCTATTATTAAGTAAAATAAGAGTTATTTTCAAAACAAGCACTGTGATACCATGACAGTGGATCTGATAAGCCACACGGAACTACTAAGTGACTAATAGGCAGGGTACCCTGAGCAAAGGGGGGATTCACATCATGGTCAGGATGGAGTGGGACTGTGAGAGATTTCCGTAAGTTACTCAGAATGATGTACAATTTGAAATTATGAACTTTTTATTTCTGGAATTTTTGGTTTAATATTTTTATACCTCAGTTGACTGTTGGTAACTGAAACCATGGAATGTGAAATCACAGATAAAGGGGGACTACTGTATCCTATTAGGTAAAGTATTTCTTTAACATTTTGGACATTTTAAAATTGGGTTATCTATAGTGTGATTCCTACAACTTTATTCTTCTTTTTCAACATGATTTTCAATATTCGAGTCATTTCTCTTTCCATATAAATTTTGTAATCAGCTTGTCTTTACCTATAAACAAATCTTGCTGGGGTTTTTGGTTGGAGTTTTATTAAATCTGTCAATTAATTTGAGGACAAATTAATATCTTTTCTATTCAGAGCCTTTCAGTCATAAGCATGGTATGTCTATTTTATTACTGTTTGTTTCTACTATAATAAATGACCAGAACTTAGTGTCTTCAAACAATACCCATTTAGTTTCTGTGAGTCAGAAATCCTGGTACAGTGTTGCTTATCTGGTCTTTGCTTAGGGTCTTCCAGGGTTGAAGGCAGAGTGTCAGCAGAGTTACAGGCAGAATTTTATTTCTTGTGGTTGTAGGCTTGAGGTTTCCTACTGACTGTCAGCTGGAAGTCTCTCAGCTCTCTGAGGCAACCTGCATCCCATGACATGCTGCTCCATTTGTCTTTAAATCTCAAAGGCCTTTTGAGTTCTTTCCTTGCCTCCCCCCCCCCCTTTTTTTTTCTAATTTATCCTTCTGCTGCATCTCTCTGACTTTAACCAGAGAAAGTTATCTGACCTTAAGGGCTCATGTGATAGATTGGGCTCACTTGAATAATCCAGTATAATATCCCTAGTTTAAGACTCATAACTTTAATTATATTTATAACATCCCTTTTGTTAAGTAAGGTAACAAAATAGGTTCCAGGGATCTAAGGCATGGGGCCATTCTGTAAACCACATATTTCCATTTATTTAGGTCTTCTTTGATTTCTTTTATTATCATTTTATAAATATCAGCATATAGATCTTGTACAGGTTTGGTTAGACTTTTAGCTAAGCATTTCATTTTTGTTTTAGGTATTGTCACCAAGCTTATAAAAAAATTGTTTCCCGTTTTTCATTCCTAGTATATACTAATAAATTCTGTGTGTTGACTACATATTCTGTTACTTTACTTATTTAGTCCTATTTTTAATAGATTCCTTAAATGTTTTCTGTTGAAAATGATGTCATCTGTGAATAGCCTTATTGCCCTGAATAAGACTTTGGGAATGATGTTGAATAGTACTAAGAATGAACGTCCTCGCCTTGCTCCTGATCTTACTGGAAAGGCATTCAGTCTTTTGACAGGCGATGTGATATTAGCTGTAGGTTTTTTGCAGATGCTCTTTATTGGTTTCAGGAAGTTCCCTTCTATTTTTAGTTTGCTGAGAGTTTTTATTATGAATGGATGTGGAATTTAGTCAAATGCTCTTCCTGCCTCAATTGATATGATCAAGTGGTTTTTCTTCTTTAGATTTTCCAAATACTGAAACCAGCCTTGCATTCTGGAACAAATCTGCTTGGCTGTGGGATATATAGAGATTTCTGTTTTGTGTGCTGTCTATGGCAGGTTTTAGAATCAGGGTAATGTCTCGTAAAGTGAATTGGTAACTGTTTTGTCACCTTCTATTTTCTGCAAGGGATTATGTAGAATTGATGTTATTTATTTTTTAAATGTTTGATTGAATTCACCAGTGAAACCATCTGGAGCTTGCAAATTTATTTTTTGAAAGGTTACTACCTGCACATTTAATTATTTAAAATAATAATAGGAACAGTAAAATCATCTGTTTTATTTTGGGTGAGCTTGAGTAGTCTGTGGTTTTTAAGATGTTGGTCCATTTCATTTAAGTTGTGGACTTCATGTGCGTAAGGTGTTGAGCATCTTCCTATTGCCATTTTAATGCCTGTGATGTACCGTCTTTCATTCCTGATGTTTGTGACATGTGCTTTTGTTTCCCTTCTTGCTTCACCTAGCTAGAGGTTTAGCAAATATTTTTCTTTCAAAGTTCCAACTTTTGGTTTCATTATTTTTTTCTTTGTTTTTTTTTTTCTCTTAAAAGCTTTGATTTCTACTCTTTATTATTTTCTTCATTTTGCTGGTTGGTTTCTTTTTCCTTCTTTTTCCAAGTTCTTAAAATGGAAGGTTAGATTATAGACTCGAAATCTTTCTTCTTTTCTAATGTAGGCCTGTAATGCAACAGATTAGCCTGTGAATACGCCTTCAACTGCATCCCACATATTTTGATATATATATATTTTTTTTTGTTCAGTTCAAAATATTTTCTAATTTCCCTGAGACTTTCTCTTTGACCCAAGGATAATTTAGAAGCATATTCCTTCATTTCTAAGTGTTTGGAGATTACCCTGTTACTTTTATTTTATTGATTTCTAGCTTAATTCTGTCGTTACAGGATTGTCTTTAATTCTTTGAAGTGTGTGAAGGTGTGACTTATGGTGCATGGTGTGGCTCATATGTACTTGAAAGTAACGTGCCATTATTTAATATTTCAAGTCCTCAAGTAGTTGTTCCACACATTCTGCCCAGGTTTCGAGCTACGTTCATTGAGAACCACAGGGTAAAGTTTGCTTACTTTGTTTTACCCTGAATCAGAACCTTTCATGTCACTTTGATAAAACTGTTTTATTGATAAATACTGGATTCTGGAATATTCTGCACAGGGATCCTTTTATGGGTCAAAAAATTAGAAACCAGATAAAAGATTGATGATGAAAATAACTGATTTTTAAATAAATGCTATCTCCTTTTCTGTAAAGTGGGATAATTAATAATTTGGCCTATATCCTTCAAAGACTTATTTGTCATAGGTGTGCAAGACCTACTCACACTTTATCAGTGAGTTAGAGAAGGGAGAGAGAAGGATCTGGATGGGATCAGGACTCAAGTTAGTGACGTGGCTGCAGGGCTGACCTCTCATGGGGATGACCATCCAGGGTTAGGGCCTTGGTGTTAGTGGCCAAGTTTTCACTGGGCAGGTCATAGCAAAGGGCATCTGTTCACCAGGAATGAAGCAGATGACAGCAGCTTCATGATTATGAGGAGCTTATCCAGTTTGGAGAAGACCTCACAGGGCATGAGGGGCAGACTCCTGGAAAAGAGGGCTGGCAAACACCAGGTTGAAGTCCAAGCCCCAACTAGGCTGATGGGCTTCAAAGAGTAGCTGTGATCTGAGTGTGGAGCTGTATGGATGTGGAATCAGGAAATTGAGGGAGAAATCTGGTCCTGTGGCCTATTGGAATGCTGTTGTGCAGAAGGAAAGCTGAGCAAATGGTTAGTTAGAAAAATTATCATCTTCAGGGAAGCAAATCTGGTTTTAGCCTATCACCTGCTGGCCCAGTGAGAGATCCAGTGCTCAGGGCTAACTCAGAGACAAGGAGATCCTGAAGCTCACTGAGCTTGGAGAATGCAGAAAACAGAAAGCTTCATATGCAGGGGTCGCTGCTAAAGTTCTGGATACACGTTAACGATCATTATCAACATTGTTGTTTATTACATAACCTAAGCACATATTTGAAGCTTCTTTCTAGATGATATAGGCACCCAGGTTGATATACCGGGAAAGCATGACGTTAAATATGAGAGAAGTACTAATAATACCTCAGAGAGGAAGTATGAACATGATCATATAGTAAATAAAATGGATAATGCAGGAGAGGCTGACTGGAAATTTATTATATAAATGTTCCAATCATCTGACATAAGGGTGGAGTCTGTTAAACCCCATCACAGTAACCCAAAGCTGGTTTGTAATTCAGACTCTGAGAAACCATGTGTCATTAGGCAGGTTGCTTTGCTTTCTCACAGTTTCTCCATCTCTGCAAACATCTACTGCTCTCTCCCCTTAAGAACCAAGAACCAAGAACCAAGAACCAAGAACCAAAGTATATTACTCAGTTGATTAGAGCGTTGTCCTGATACGGCAAGGCTGCAGGTTTGATCTCTGGTCAGGGCACATACAGGAAGCTATCAAGGAATGAATAAATAAGTGGAAGAACAAATCAAGATTTTTTTCTCTCTCCCTTCCTCTCTCTCTCTAAAAATCAATAAATATTTCCTATTTTTTAAAAAATAGTATATTACTAGTCACAATAATACAATTCTGAGGCAGGATGAAAGGTGATGTTAAATGAGCCTGCCTTCTTGGAGAGGTCTCAGACCAGCCAGCTGCCTCCCACTAACCTTGGTACCTTCAGTCTTCCAAAAACAGCCTACCCAATCACATTTTATTTTCAGTCTGCTTTATTCTAATTCATCACAGGGCCGGACTGACCCTGGATTTGTCTTTGCACACAAGTTATCTTTCGATTAGCTTTACCTTGGTGACCTGACTCCTTGCTGCCTCTGGCATAATCCAGTTACTCATGAGAATATCAATTAAGGTCCTCAATCACCCTAATTAGAATGTCTTCTAAGTGTTGCTTTAGGAATAGTATTAGGGCTGAATCTGTGCCCTGAATCTGAAATGAAATGTCTGGTTGCTCTCCACTGACAAGGATTAATGCAGAATTATTAATTAATTTTATTAATGACTTGGAGGAGGACCTAGGTGGCATGCTGATCAAGTTTATAGATGACACAAAGCTAGGGGGATAACAATTACCATGATGACAGACTCAGGAGCCAAAATGATTTCGAGGCAGAATTTAGTGGCAATCCATCCAATACGTGCCCGGAAGAATGATCTCTGTAAGGCAGAGCTTGATGATAATATCACTCCTCTAATCAGAATCCTTCAATGATTCCCCTATTTGCTGTTAAAATTAAATCCCAAGTTCTTAACCTGCTACTCAAAGCCTTGTTATATTGTAATCCTAACTCTACGTGCTTTCCAACAAAATCTTCTATATACTTCTTTTCCTAATACCCTGTGCTTGAGCCAAACGGAATTATTTTTAGACTGTTTCCTATTTATGCTCTGTGCTCTCCCTATCTTTCAGCATTATTCCCCAGTGAGCTTCTTTTCTGAACACTTTCCTTCTGCCTCACTTTTAAATTTCCAAACCAGTTCTTGCTGGTTCAAAAGCCGCCTCTTGCGTTTAGTCTTCTTGGATTGCCTTAGCTGGAGTCATCTCTGTCTTTTGCTAATCTTCAATAACACTTGTCCGACTATTCCTTTCTGACTGTTTTATCACTGTTTACTCTGTACTGCGGTTATTTTTTGTACACATTTTAAGGCTCTGCTAAACTCTGCCTGGTGCTAGAATATCTGTCTGATAAATCTTTACATGTCATATAAAGCCTCTGCATGTGTATTGCTCATAGCTGATGACATTAAAGTGGTTTGCATGTGGTTTATCTCTTCTACTGGGGAGAAGTGCCCTTAGAGGGTCCCTACATCTAAGTTACCAGAGGCCTCTATGGCTATATCATAAAGATTTATAAACAGAAAGTCTTCAGCGCATGTTTTATTGAACAAATGAATGACTGATGGAGAGAAGATTCCCTAATGTAATTGTGTGAGAATGGGAAAGGAATGGTGGTGATAAGAAAGAGACATTTAAACTTTGAAATAAAGCAGTTGTTTAATATACAATCAACTCACCTCTGATTTGTGTACAGTTGTGCTGAAGGAGGAAGCACAATATAAACCTGAGATTTCTGATGATGGGTGGTCAAGAGAGGTGACAGGAGTTGGAAGCTTGCATTGCCCTTTAAAGTGACCACACACTCTGGATTGCTTGGACAGTATTAGTTTACACCTATTGTTTTAGTATAGCACTCTTAAAATTGTCTCATTTAAATGCTGTTATAGGGTAACCCCATTCATCAAATAGCTCCTTGACCTTTTAAGACTGGTGGGTCCCTGAGGTTGTAAAACTTACGGCATAGGCTAATGTTTGGGATAGTAATAGACTTATAGTTAGCCAGATATAAAACTCATCTCTGTCACTTACTAAAAATATGATCTGGACAAGTTTCCAAGAGCTCTGTAAGCACCCTTATATATGTTGTTATGTTCAAAACAGAAACCAGAGATCTTGAGTATGAAATTTTTCAGTAATGTATAGGTTTTAGTATTTACAACCCTAGAAAGGTTTCATCAGGGGCCAGAGATGTCTAGGGTAGTAGGGGAAAAATTATTTCACAGAGTTTTAAATCTCTAGGCCTTTTGCACTAAAGATCACACAACCAAAAGTAAGGGCATGGTTCTTGCTGGTTGACTGTTTCAGCTGGTTATCAACAGAAAGGCTCAAGATCACAGAAATTGGATTCAAGCTTCATCATTTGTCTTTTCCAGTGAGAAGAGGAGAGTGGCCACAATAGGGCATGAGGCTTACCTATTTCCCTTTACTATAAATTCAGAGTGTGGTGGACTGCCAACCAAATCAGAATTCAGGATTTCTAGATTTTCTATTCATCACGAAGAAGGGAAAGTGCCTGGGTTATAAAATATTCCATTTGGGAATAGACCAAGGGAATGCGAAGGAGGGTAAGAAGATCAAACTTATCTGCCAGAATGTGACTCATGAAAAAAAATCTAGTTGTTTTTAAATAGGCAGCTATAGTTCAGTAATTAAGAAATTGTTCTAGACCCAGGTGCTGGAGTTTGATCATTGCTCTACCACTTTCTACCCAAGGATCTTGGTTATGTCATTTAAACTTGTCCCGATTTCCTTATCTGTAACATGGGGATTTTTAAAAAGCCTGTGTTATTAGTTGGTTCTGACAATGAAATTTGTTAATAATGTAAACTATTGTTAGAATAGTTCCTGGTCAATAGTCAGCATGCATATGCACTGAATATTATTTAAGCACTGAGAGTAAATAAGTAATCTCCCTTACCTTTGTATTTAGGTAGACAAGATGGGACTTCTGTGGTGTGTATTGAGTCTCTACTTCTATGGGATCCTGCAAAGTGATGCCTCGGGTAAGTGAATGGCTTTTGACAATCTATGGAAATGCAAGTCATACATAGGGTATTATCTCAAGTCTTTCTGAAAATGAGTTAAGAGAACATAATATTGTTTGTTTCCATTGTCTTCTGTGGTCACACAGAATTAGAAATTTGACAGAATCAGAGAATTTTGATGATGGGGGGAACCACTGACTTCTCTAGTCTTCATGGTACACAGTGCAATTAGGGTAGTGGTCCTGTGTGTAAAAATGTAGAACTTTTCCATCGCCTTCAGATCCAAACCAGGTAGAACCCTGCTTCTTTTCCTTATGTCAGGTCCTATGGGAAAAGAAATGACAGTGATGGTAGCACTGTTTTCCAGACTTGAGCCAGGGGTGGAGAAGGCCTTGGTGGTAACAGTCCCCTGAGACCTTATAAAAACAAATGCATAATGACAGGTTTCTGCTGCTACTTCTACATAGGAAAGAAAGACCTGCCCAGCTCATTCCTGGGTGTTACTTCCTAAGAGGAGCCAGCCAAAGACTTTATTGAGTTTGAACAACCAAACGCAACCTTCATGGACCTCAATTATATGAAGTCAGTTACAAGGGACTTGAAAGCTCATCTTTTCAGGTCTCCTCTCATCTCTAGAATTCCTATTCAGAACTATTTTCTGGTACCTCTAACTAGTGATTATCTATTTATAGCCCATTATATCTTTGGACTGATCAAATTTTACAAAGATTTTAGTACATATAACCGAAATTTGTCTCTGTGTCATTTCCATACATTTCTTTGGTTCAACTTCTTGAATTAAATAGAAAAATACACAATCCAATAGTTTTCTAATTATAATGCAAGGAACCTACATATCTTAGTTTCAAAAAGCTTTTCATGTATAATTCCCCTGAAGTCCATGGCCATACTTTGAATGTCATTGCTTTATTCCCTCTTCTATGTGAGAGGACTTCAGAAATGTTAAAACAGTGAACGTATAACCATGCCCATGCTCTCTAATATATGCCTTCGACTGCTCTTCACATGGCATGGATTCGAGTCCTCCTACCATCCTGATGATCTTTTCTGGGTGTTTCAGTTTAGCTATGTCACTTAAAGCATTTTATTGGAAACCAAAAACATCACTGAAGGAGGGGTAGGACTAGGACAGCGTACAGCTCAAAGCTGAGAGAGAGAGAGCGATAACTTCCAATTTCATTGGCCCCCTGGAGTCTTCACAGAGGAAAGCATAGATTATAACCAGGGCTGATATTCAGGTGGAATATACTACTATGCAGCTCTACTGGCTGTTTAGACCATTTGACTGGTTAGTGCCATGATGTCCAGGTTTTTAAATATGCTGAATATAACTCCTGGTTACGGCTTGCTCTTATTTAATTTAATTCTATGCCTGAATGTTATCTGCTTACAGAGGCCTTCCTTAACCATCTTAACTAAAATAGCCCTGCCAATCACTGTCTATCCTATTCTGCTTTAGCTTTCTCTTAACACTCCTTATTTCTTGACATTGCCTTAACTCATTCTCTTTGTCCCCTCCTATATATATGTATGTTGATTTCAGAGAGAGGAAGGGAGAGGGAGAGAGAGAAACATCAATGATGAGAGTCATTGATCTACTGTCTCCTGCATGCCCCCGACTGGGGATCGAGCCCACAACCCAGGCATATGCCCTGACTGGGAATCGAACCTTGATCTCCTGGATCCTAGGTTGATGCTCAACCGCTGAGCCACACCAGCCGGGCTCTACTCCTTTTTTATTCTCTGTTTTCTTCTCTCAGCCTCCATCCTACTTCCTTCCTTCTCCTCCTTGCCCCCCTCCCCCCATCTATATTCCCTTCACATCTCTTTTTTGGCCAAATGGGCCAATTTTATAATGGCACTTCTTGTTTGGATTCATACCAGCAATTCATCAGTGTGGTTTTATGTGCTGCCTCACCTTGAAGGAAAGGGGAGAGGTCACTGTGTTGCTCCTGCTGGGAGAACAGGTAAGACCCAGAAATTGCTGGGGCCGGTGCCTCCCCAGGGGTCCCGCAGGGTTGCTTATCTGAATGACCTTTACTGTAGTTCATCCAAGGAGCTCCCCCACCTCCACCCCAAATTCTGTTGGAAAGTGAGTTTTCTACCGGAAATTGTGACTCATAATTCTGCCGGGGAAGCTGGCTTCTTAAATAAGATAAGTTCTCATACCAGCTCCATTGAGTCACCATGGGAGCAGGAAACATGTTGTAATCCCCCCAGCCCATCTGCCACATATTCATTTGCTTCCTTATGAAAAGGTGTATTGTGTCTGTGTCAGTGATGTTCTTCGTAGTTGGAGGGAGAGGAACAAAAAGGAAGTGTTGTTGACAAAAATAAAAGAGGAAACTGGCTCTGAGCTATGGAGGGGGTGGAAGGGGGTAATCGCACATGCTGGGGAATGAACCAACCTCTCTCCTGCATCAAGGTACCGCACTTACTATAATGTCTGTGCCGGCAGACGTCTTGGCCTGTCATGAGGCTCTCCCTGTGTCAGGCACCCATCTTCATGGTGCAACAAGATATGTGAGGAGCAAAGGAGAGAGCCTGGAAACCCTAGAGGACTGAAAATGAATATGATGTTAGCAAAGTTTTGTCTTGTTGTTCTGGACCCTTCCATGTGGCATCTCCTCTTCCGGGAAGACTGATTTATACAAAAGAAATATAACAGCCTAAGAACGTGAGTTCCACGCTGTGTGCTTCAAGTGCAGGGAATTGGACCTCAGGCCGCATGATTCTGACTTCAGAACTCGGTCTTTCTGGTAGCAGTACTGTGATTTCCTTATTTGCTCAGGAGTGTGGGAACATCATTTTCATCTTAGGTGGAGATAAAAGCAAATGATCAAGAGCAAACATTTGCTGTCTTTTAAGGAACTGAAGTTTGGATAATTATAATAGTGGTAATATAATTATAATGTGGTAGTTAGAGTGGTAATAAAGCTTCCTTCGCTAAAAAAAGCACTTTGGATTTTGCATATTCTATGCAATTTGACTCTCACACCCAGACCATGGAGTAGTCAGGCTTTTGTAACTCGCCCCCCTCCCCTTTTTTCTGAGAAGAAAAATAGGATCAAAGTGGTTTAAGTGAATTACCCAAAGTCCCACAGCTAATACTTAGCGTAAGGGTGACTTCAGCTCCTTCCTCACTTCCCAAGGTGCATGCTAATTTTCCTAAACATGCTCCCCTTGGACTCCACTAGCACGTAAACAATTTAGGAAAAAGTTTAAATTTGAGGGGTCACAGGTTTTGCTCACTGTTGAAGAACCACTCAGCCATACGTTTCTGGGCTTTTTAGATAGAGTATCTCACCCCATCCCCCTTAATATGTTACTTTTTAAGGATGAAAATCACTGTAATATATGCTCAAAGCTCATTATCCCAGTTTTGCTTATTGCCTTGGTGAACATTTCCAATACTAAACTCTGAGAAGTTCTCCTTTGCAGGAATTCCAGAAGCAAACTTTGACGTGTCACACATTTCTCCCTCGGTGTCCCGTTGGCAGCATGTTAGAAAGCCGAACTGTTAGAGCTGCCTTCAGAGTGGAAATAAATATTTGGAACTTGCGATTGCAAATTGGAAAGGTAGTGGGAATGGCACCACATATAGTACGGTGAATTTTAAAAATATTGCCATATCAAAATTATTTGCTACACAAACCACCTAAAAATGATAGCAAAGCATTTTCTTCTCCAAATGTGTGCATGCACGCACACACACACACACACACGCTCCTTTGAATATAGCTTTTTATTTAAAAGTGAATAAAAGTTGACTGTGTGCGGGGCTGGATTTCATACATATTATCACTAACGTCATGGAGAACACTGTGGAGGTGGGGAGGCAGAGAATCTCTCACCCGCCTGAGAGTTTAGGAAATGAGCCAGGGAGGCGGCCTAAGCTGACAGCTCTCTGGGCCATGCCTGGTGGAGCCGGGTTTGAAAGCTGCCTTGACTCAGAAGCAGAGCTCTTCCCTGTAAACGGCATTGCCTTCCTTTAGGACTTTGTTCTGCTAAGGCAGGTAAAATCCCCGGATTGCTTTTCTGTTCTTTGTAAGAAATGTGCAGAGGGTGGAAATAATCTTTTGGCCTGAGAGTGAATTACGCAATGCAAAACAAACAAAAACCGAAAACAGCGTTTCACTGGGAATCCAGAGACATTGGTTTAAGTTCTGTTTCACTTTGTGAGCTTTTTAATGACGGTAAAGAAGTCTTTTAATCACTCTGTGTCACCACGCCCCTATCTATAAACCAAACCCATCAACCAGCGACAACAGAGCCCCAACCAATGCTGCCCCCTTGCTTTTGCGTGAAAGAGGATTATGGATATTATACATCATGGACACACACAGTGTACAGTCTTCCTATTTAAGTGGTTCCTAGTGACAAGAGTGGATCTTACACGTTTCACCTCATTCTAAAGATCATGTGTGTGACCATTTTATATTACAGAGCCCAGGGTAAATAAGGGAAGGTTCTCGGTGTAAGAGAAAGAGCGAATAAACACCAAGCAGAATACCCTGAGAGAGCAGAGAAGGTTACTAGTCCTGTAGGGAGGTAGGGGGAAGGCGTCTCAGCCAAAGAACAATTGTTCTTCGCTCGGAGAAAGTACATCTCTCATTTGGGAACAGAACAGTGCAGTGCAACGGAGGGGACAGTGAGGAGGCAATTTAGAAGCCAAGCTGGAAAGGTAGGCTGGGAACAGATTGTGGGGGACAGGAATCCCTTCAGGGAAAGAGAATATTTGTGTTTAATGTATTTTAGATATAGTTGGTTAGTTATTTTTTATTTTTTATTTTGTCTTACTTTTGTAAGGACATGTAATATCATCAATGCTATGTGATGGTTCTTTCAGCTTTTAGTAGGATTCCATTTCTTGCCAGGCCCGGTGGCCTCATGTTACTTGAATGTGCCTTTTGAAAAACTCCATACTTCGATGTACCTGTGACATTCAGTCCTGTCTCTGGTGCTCATGGCTGGTCATCCTGAACACCCTTCGTTTCTGTGCATCGTGGTCCAAGTGTTTGGAGAATGTGAAGAATACATTTTCATTTTATTCTTAGACCTAAAGGTCATCAGAATTATAACATTGTACCCTGTTGTTTTTTAAATGCTGCCCCTTGGTCGCAGATCCTCTTCACTTTTTTTTTTGGGGGGGGGGTTGTATTTTAAAACACACTGATGTTTATTTTTAAGTTCCTTATACTTCCCAAGTATTCTGTAGCCACAGTTTAGTGGGCTGATGCTGACTTTGCAAGTATAAACTCTCCAGAACAGCTTTTTGTTATCACAGTGATAGTTCTATGTTTAGAAAAATGACCTGATCCATCACTTCAATGGCTGTGTTAGTTAAGAGAAACACATATTTTGTAGGGAATGTATATGATTATAGGTGACAAGGTCCAGTTTATGGGAATTTATTCTGCCCTTTAAATCACCTTTGTCTCTGCATTCCCTGCCCCCCAAAACATTTGTTTCTGCCTTATTGAGATCAGTTTTACAGACCTGGTCACCATCTCGATTATCAGTGAGTCCCACCAAGCCAGTTATCACCCATTTGTATTTCACTGTTTTGATTTTTTTCTATTTAGCTGATAATGTCTTTAGAAAATAAAATATATACCCACGCTCAACAAAACAATGCAGTGATTCTTTTATTTTAAAATCTGCTGCTTGGTGCTACACATTTATTTTTTTGGAATAGAGAGAAAATGGATACATTTTACAAATAATCTCAGTCAACAACTTCAAGAACTTGCCATTCCCGTGTATAAAACTAATATACAGAATTGCTGTCCTCTGTCTTTTCTTGTTTTAGAGGCAAGTAGAAACAATGAAAATACAAGATGGCTGAGAAAATGAGAGAAAAGAGTTAAAATAACCCCACCATCCATAACCTAGACTTGGCTGAGTTCTGTTGTTTTCATGAATTTCATTTCGCCTTCTGCCTTCTGCCATCTGAATCAACACTCTTGGTATAGCTGTACATTATCGAGAAATAAATATCACTTTCCTACAGTGTTTGTAGAGTCTGAAACAATAGTTTAAATCTTTTTGCCAGTCATTCAGCCCATTGTTTGTTTGTTATTGTTTTTTTAAAATATTTTTCCTGGTTTTTAGAGAGAGAAGAAGGGAGGGGGGAGAGAGAGAGGAAGGGAGAGGGAGAGAGAGAGAAATTTCGATGTGAGAGTGAAACATGGATGGGCTGCCTCCTTCGGGCCCCCTATTGGGGTTGGAGTCTGCACCCTGGACATGTGCCCTGACTGGGAATCAAACCAGCCACCCTTTCGTGCCTGGGACGGCACCCAAGCCACTGAGCCACACCAGTCAGGGAAGCCCATTGAGTTTTGTGTTGTTTTCCTCCCGAGATACTTTCATATTTTTTGAAGTGCCTCTAGAGGTGGGCAGGAGTGTGCATTTTTGTACGTACACCGAGGCACTGCTGTGTGCGCTTTCCTGTTAACTTATGTAGAAGAACGTTGCGCTCCCTGCTCCCCTGTTTTGGGCTTGCCGTGCCAGTGGGAAGGACCAGGCGGGGAGTGTTTGTGAAACACAGAACTCCCTTACTGCTGAAGCCAACACAGGCATACACATTGTTCCCGGTGAATCACCGTGAGTAACCATCATTTACAGTAGCTTTGGTTGCCCTTTTTTACTTTGCGGGGAAACCTTTCGCTGTTCATCATGGGCTTGTTTCTTCTTTAACATTATACCAAATAGCTTAGATTGATGCGCCGGAGTTCAGCCTGTTCCTCTTTAGAGCCCTTGGGAGTTCGGACTACCCCGAAAGTTGCTTAATGAGCTCATTTTTACTTTTTAGAGAGAAAGCATTAATTTTATCCTAATATTTTCTAATTTGCTTTGGACCTTTTGATCTATCTGGTTTCCTGAGGAAAATTGCATTTCCCTGATGCAAGACTTTTGACACCGACAGCTTGATTTTAAATGGCTCTTCATCATTTGTTACCGTTACTCAAGGTAAAGAAAAATGAAAAGAAGGAGCCAAGAGGGGAAGAGAAGAGAACAGGAAGAAGGGAGGAAGAGAGGGAAGAGACAGAGACAGAAAGTGAGGGAGTGATAGAGAAAGAGAAAGAGATACAGAGACAGACTTTACAAAGGGGGACTTGTTGACTTTGTTGAAAACCCAGTTATATACTGTTTCAGATTAGAAAATAACATTTTTTAGTACTCAGCTTAAATGCTTCCCAATTTATCTGAGCTTTGCAGTGCATGGTATCCTTTTTGAACAATTCATTTTTTTCTAGTATTTTTTGACATTCCGGTTCTTTCCCTCCATCCTAGTATATTCAAATGATGAGAGCAAACAGAAGCCTTAAATATTATAGAGGTTTCCTTACATCTAGTGCACCACCAGCCATGAGAACCCCCTTTTGCACTTGCATTCATAAGGTCTAAGGCAGAAACAATCTGCTGTTGTTTGCAATTGATGCTGAGCTGTAAAATGTCTTTCCTAGTAGCAAAGTATTGCTTGAGGCTCAGTAGAAACCCAGCTTGCATTCAGATCTAGAAAGAGGGTGTATGTTTGTCTGGAGAATAATTGAGATCATGGACATGTGAGTAGAGCAATTAGTAAGTGAAAGTGTTGGAAGCGTCCCTCCCACTGCATGTGATGTTCTTACTAAGGCGGATTTTGGAAGGCAGTGAAGACAAGGTATTTGTTCCTGGTTTCTTTGTTAGGGAAAACCCTTTAATGATCTCACCTTTATCGCTCTAAATATTCTGTTATTAAAAAGGTCCTTCCTCTCACCTACACTGTGGTGATAATTGATGACTGCAGGAATAGCCATGAAGCATTATGCAGTATTGAGGGGTTTTTTTAATTACTAAAGGGAGACCATGCTAAGCTAAGCATGGCCTTAAATCTCTTTTACTTTAATTCTCTATAAATTGGTAATAACTGTATAGTGGAATGTGTGAGTAGTAGAAGTGAAGGAATGTGAGGGAAATAACATTAATTGAATTAGAATATATATATATGTTTTATAAATTTCTGAACAGCCCTGTAAGACAGATAGGTGTTTTAATCTACCAGCAAGGAACTCCAGATTCAGAAAAGTGAATTAAAAAGTTAAATTAACTTAATAGTTTACTATACCTATTTAGTGGTAAAACCTGTATACCTGTTCGACTATAAAATGCACGCTATCTGCACTATATCATTTTACCAGTGAATTCTTTATAATTAAAACTTTTCACTTCCTAAATATGTCAGACAAAGCTGTCTGTCAATAATTGATGACACGGAACACACACATTTGAAAAGAAACATTCAACCAATTTAATTAAAAAAAACCCACAAAACATAAAATGTGATTTTTCATCTTGCAAAACGGCCTCAATTCGATTTGCTCCAAGCTTCCTGGAACATATACAGTGCACTTCCTTTGTATCTATTCAGGTTATATACGTTTTCCCAAGGTCATACAAAATGTCCTCAAGGAAATCAGTTCTAAACAAGCTGACAGATGGATAAAGGAGAGACGGTTCTGTACGCTGCAACGTGTTGGAGTGGAGGGGACGCTGTTAACTTCAGCAGGCTGCAAGGTTGTTTGGCATGAGTCACTTAGCTTCCCGTGTGGCTCATCAGAGGCTAACTGTGACTTCATGTCCTGCACACTTACCCAGCTAGAGCAGGCTCAGTCCCTCCGCCTCGGTATTAAGGGACTTAGTAAATGATGTTTACATGTGGCTCAGGAATTTTGTGTTATTTTATTTTGGTATCTAACAGTGTATAGCTCCAGAAAATTGTTTTCAGTCTAAAAACATCAGTGTTTTCCTCTGCTAGTCTTTGGCAGTGACTGGGTGTGCATTTTGAAATTTGATGGTGGTTTCACTCCAAGTTCCATTTTATTCCGGATGGAGCTGGAATGTTTTATCTTTCTCAGAAGCTGTCACGTTGGTGCCGTGTCAACAGAACAGCTGGAATAACTCACCTAGATTCAGGAACTAGACATAAGATTGGGCTGGGGCATCATCACCACTCCATGTTACTTCGTTCACTGCAGACTCTCCAGGATTGAAAACCTGAAAATTGCTTCAGGATTAAGGCACAAGTTCTCTTCGATCCCAGGGAAGTCGGCGTTTTCATAGGCTGGTTATCCATTTTAAAAACATGCAATACTTTTATCACAGAAGGATGATAAGTATTTCCCTGTAATTTTAGGTTGCGCCTTTATGACTGAGAAGAAACAAGTCAAAGATCTATATAACCTCCACATTTAGGGAAGTGGTCCTTTATGATGGGATCTGAAACCCAGCTCGGCAGACGTTTTCTGGGCATCTGTTATGTGCAAAGCTTTGCACCACAGGGAATGTTAAAAGGAATAAGCCACTGCCCTCATTCATTCATAGGGTAGACGCTAGACGCTGTGCTTGCCTATATTTATTGGTAAACAAGACAGTAATTTCTTCCCTTATGGAAATTATAAATTTATGGAAGTTTGAGGACAGAATAAAATAAGTAAATAAGCACATTTTTGGAAGTTTTAAAAAGTGGAGATTATCTACAGGGCATTATATTGATGGAAAATAATTGGACAGTGTATTCCACTGAAGGATGCAAAAGATCCACCTAAATGCAAAGTAGACAGAGGCAGTGGGATGGGATGTGTGAAGGCCCTGAGCTAATGACCATGCTGCTCCTGCTGTTGGACCTGCAAGAAATAGGGGGAAGGAGGCATGAGATGAGGAGAGAGAGGTAGACAGGGTCCAGTGCCTATTAAGGGTGTTACAATGATCTTCACTGCAAGAAAAAGCCATTGAAAGAATTGAGCCAGGACCCTGACATTCTCTCTTTATTAAATGTTCCTGTTGGCTTCCATGTGGCAAATAGATTGGAGAAGATTTAAGTTTCTCTCAATATGGCGGACAAGGTCCCTTAAATGACCCTTTTGCTGTAAAGCAGCTAGAAATGATGAATTTAAAAATAAATGTCATTTAAAATGAATTGCTGTGTTGGTAAGAAATCCTTAGAGAACAAAATTGAAGTAAAACTGGAATTCAGAAAAGAAAGTAAGCCAAATCTGTAGCTGGCGGCTGCCCAAGGTAGCATCCAGAGTTAGTGGGGAAAGATGTTTTTAAATGCTAGGACATTTGGATAATTTCTTTAAAAAATAAAATTATATTTTATCTTATGCCTTACCCCCAAACAATTATTGGCTGAATTAAAATTTTAAATGTAAAAAATTAAATTAAACCTAAAATATTAGAAGAAAATATATGTACACAGTATTGTAATGTTGGGATGGAGAGAGCCTTTCTAGATATACCATCAAAGGTGGGCATCCATCATTAAAGGAAGTTTGAATTAGTGTTTCATGTCTCTTCAAATATATTCCTAGAAGTGGAATTGCTGGGTCATAAGGCAGTTCCATTTTTAGTTTTTTGAGGACACTCCATACTTTTTTCCACAGTGGCTGCACCAGTCTGCATTCTTACCAGCAGTGCACAAGGGCTCCCTTTTCCCCACGTTCTTGCCAACATCTGCTGTTTGTTGATTTATAGATGATAGCCATTCTGACAGGTGTGAGGTGGTATTTCATTGTGGTTTTAATTTGCATTTCTCTGATGATTGGTGACATTTGGCATCTTTTTATATGTCTATTGGCCCTCTGTATGTCCTCTGGAGAAACGTCTATTTAGATCCTTTCCCCATTTTTAAATTGGATTGTTTGTGTTTTCGTGTTTAGTTGTATAAGTTTTTTATACATTTTTGATATTAATCCCTTATCAGATGTATCATTGATGAATATGTTCTCCATTCAGTGGGTGGTCTTTTTGTTTTGTTGACGGTTTCCTTTGTTGTGCCAAAGCTTTTAAGTTTGATGTGGTCCCATTTGTTTATTTTTTTGCTTCTTTTTAAAATGAAGTTATATATATATGCGTGTGTGTGTGTGTGTGTGTGTGTGTGTGTAACTGAATTTATTGGGGTGACATTGGTTTCCAAAATCATGCAGGTTTCAAATGTACAGCTCAATAAAATATCATCTGCACCCTGCATTGTGTGCCCATCACCCCGAGAAAAGTCTCTTTTTTCCCCATTTTACCCTGCTTTGCCCACCTCTACCTACCCCCTCACCCCCTTTTTCTCTGGCTATCACCACACTGTTCTCTGTGCCTATGTGTATATGTGTGTGTGTGTGTGTGTGTGTGTGTGTCTGCTTAATCCCTTCACTTCTTTCATCCAGCCCCAAACTCCCCTCCCCTCTGACAGCTGTCAGTCTGTCCCATGTTTCTATGCCTCTGTTTCTATTCTGTTCACCTGTTTATTTTGTACATTAGATTCCACATATAAGTGAGATCATATGGCATTTGTCTTTCTCTGACTGGCTTATTTCACTTAGCATAATAATCTCCAGGTTCACCCATGCTGTCCAAAAGGTAAGAGTTCCCTCTTTTTTATGGCCAAGTAGTATTCCCTTGTGAAAATGTACCGTGGCTTTTTTATCCACTCATCTACTGATGGGCACTTGGCATGCTTCCAAATGTTGGAGGTCTTGGGAGGGTAAGTCAGGGGCATTTGTGAAATATACTTTTGTTTAAGCATTGGCTCCTTGTTTCTGTCCATGAATTGAGATGTTAATAACTTCCCTAACATGAAGGTGATTTCAATTTTATGTACGATCTTGATAGACTACTTAATTTGGAGATTTGTGAGGGGAAAAGAGATATTACTGTTGAATTTCATGCACTGTCACTGTGGCTGATATTTGTGTGTTTGTTAGATATGCAATGTTAAGGAAATAAACATTAACCACCCCAATTTTTGGAGGCTGAAATCAGTGAGCTCCTACTTCTCTGTTTCAAAGTTTGCCAATTCCAGATACTCAGCCACAGGTACCTATGCCCCCTAGTCTTACCTAGCTTATTAGTTCAATTAAACGTGTTTGTTGTTTATAGGTTTCTAGTTTATTTTAGTTTTAGTTTTAAAGAAATTAGTACTGCTTCATCTCTCGGCACTCCTTCATTTCTTTGGGCAATATACATATGTAGTATTGGTCTCAGAGGATGTTTCAGATACAGGTCACAATATCATTATGGCACCTAATCATTACGGTGGGGAATGACATGCTTTAGTGTTTATAGTTTAAAAATGCTTGCATTATTGGATCATCAGAATAACAGTAAAGTATATTGTTATTCCCATTCCTCAGATCAGGAAGCAGAGACTTGAAGAGATTGGGGGACTTAGCCATAATCATGGAGGTGGTAAACAGAACAACAAGGACTAAAGCCCTTGTCTTCCAGTCCCAAACCCATTGTTCTTTCTCCTGGCAGACCCAGGGATCCCAGCCCTTTCACTGCTAAGGACATCATTTATTTTATTTTATTTATTTTACTATTTTATTTTAATTTTTCTAAAGAGTCTATGTGTTGAAAGCAATAGAAACCAGTCATGTTAACATTGCAGCCTTTCCTACAAACTAAGTTAAGAACATATTCATTACCCGAAAAAGAAACTGTATTCATTAGCTGCCAATATACATTCCCTCTCCCCTGTTCCCTCAGTCCTAGGAAACCACGAATCTACTTTCTGTCTCTATAGGTTTGCCTATTCTGGACATTTCATAGAAACGGAATCATATTCTATGTGGCTTTTTGCAACTGGCTTAGCATAATGTTTCATTTAATGTTTTTAAGGTACTTTCATGTTGTAGCATGTACAGTATCTGTACTTCATTACCTTTTACTAATAAAAAAACCCATTGTTTATCCATTCATCACTGGTGGACGTTTAGATTGTTTGCACTTATTGTCTATCATGAATAATGATGCTGGTTACATTTGTGTACAAGTTTTCGTGTGGACATGTGTTTTTTTATTTCTCTTGGATATATGCCTATAAGTGGAATTTCTGGGTCATATGGTAACTCTATTTTTAACAGTATAAAAAACTGCCAAACTATCTTCTTAAGTGACTGCACCACTGTAAATGTATTTTTGAAGAGTCGAATAGCAGATGAGTCTCCGGTTGCCTACGACACTACAGACACTTTCCTGAATGGTTCCTTAAGGCAAAACACATTGCATCAAAAAAAGAAGACATCATGGTGAAGTCAGAGGCCTTCCCAGGGCTCAGCCCCTCAGTCTCTGGTGCAGTAGAGGAACATTTTAGCATTTCCTTTTTGTTAGTGTAACAAATTTAAATCTCAGTGATATGGGAGCTCAGGAAAGGTCCTGGATCAGAAAATGCTCTCAATGTTATAATATATGTATAATTAGAGACAAAAATAAAACAAAACCCTGGACTCAAGTCAAACCTTAGCTCCATGTGACTATCTGTCCTTATCTATAAAATGAAAATGATAATAGTGGCCCTACATAACTCACAGAGTTGTTATGGAAACCAAAGGAAATAATAAATTTCAAAGTTTTTCTCTAACCAGCAATAGCAAGTAAGGAAACAGACACTGTTGAATGAGCCTGAAAACTGACACCACATAGTTGGCGTGTGGACAAGCACCAACGGTTCTCTGTATTATGAGATTAGGACTGAGAATTTTGCTTTCAAAGTGTTAACGCACAAGAATCCACATTTCCAAATGCAATCAAACCCTTGCCCAGAGGGTTTTCATTTGCTGCAGATGTTTATTAGCAACTTTCTAAGAATTCAAAGGAGGTATCACTATCCTTCAAAAGCAGTTGCTTGGAAACCAGCCTGTGGTCTCATGATTCTCTGCCACTTACTTTGGCTTTGATGGTTCTAAATTCGTTGAGATTTGTGTGATTTTTCAACACAATTGCAAAAGAAAATATATTCATCCATTGAGCAGTCATTTATTGAGATGTTTTAATGAGCCGGTCTTTAGGATACAATGATGAACCAAATAGGTCTTGTTTCTGTCTCTATGCTATTTACAATCTCCTGTGCTTTTTGCGTAAATGTTTCAGGGTCCCTGTGGTTCACCATCACCCATGGATAGAACCATTACTTTGTCTGCATTAAGTATGAAGAATAGAGGCCAAATTTAGGCTCTAGAACGTATAAATGAGAAATAGCACAAGGGACATAAAAGATCTTGATGCCGTGGGTTCAGCTCTGTTGCTAATTTGCTGGGTGACTGTGGGCAAGTTACTTAACCTTTCTGAATCTGTGTTTTCTCATCTGTAAAATTGTTTACTTCTTTCTGATTCTAGCCCTCTAGGATTCCTTAATCGCAATTCTAAGTTGGAGGTTCAAGAGCCTCTGAACCAAGTTGCCTTTCTTTTCCTTTGCACTTTACATCTTTGGCCTTGCGCGTGGCACTGTCCACTTCTCTCCATGTTAACTACCATCCTTCCAGGCCACAGCATCTCCCTCTTGGGCTTTTCTGCAGTAGCTTCATAACCGGCTGTTCCTCCTCCAGCCTTACTCCCTCCAGTCCATTCTTCACATGGCAACCAGCGTTATCTATTTAAAATGATAATTAAATTATATATCTCCTTTGATGAAAATTCTAGAAGTATTCGCCATTATTCTTAGAATACAATTTCAGTTTCTCGCAGTGGCCTGTATCGCCCTTGGTTTGGGTTTCTACCTGTTGCTTCAACCTCTGTGTATTCCGCTTTCTTGATTCTGTCGATTAAGCTTTTTGAGATCCTTTCGGAAATTCACGTACAGCGGGGGCTTTTCCTGCTCTAAAGCCTTCACACCCTCTGCTGCCACCGTTGCCCCTCACACCTTTGCTCCGCAGCGCTGGGCTTGAAAGTCAGTTCTCCAGGGAATATTGTCCCCACACCTCTAAGCTCTCATGCCCAGCAAGATCCCTGTTACATGCACTTACATTTTACCCTGTGCTTCTTTTCATGGTACTCATTCCAATAGCAACTTAGTTATTAACTGTGTAATCACTTATTTAATTACCTAGTTAACTAGTTATTCAATATCTTTCCCCTTCTCTGGAATGAAAACTCCCTGGGAGCACACACACCTCTGTGTCTTCAGTGCTAGCAGAAGGCCTTGTACTCACAAATGACTGGATATAATAAATGTCTAAAATTTCGTTCTTTACCCCAGCTATTTTGCATGGAGAGCATGGGGGTGTATCAGGCAGTTCCGAAGAAGCAAAGACCTTTATCTCTATGCAGTTATTGATCTGTTTGTACAGTGAGCTTCCTCACTCTACCCCACAAAAACAAATATCCACCAAACCATATGTGCCGGGCACTGTGCTGGGTGACCAGGACCCACGCTCTCTCTTTGAGCTCAGAATCTGGCAGGGGGTGAACCATAACCTCAAATAATTATGTAGGGAAAGCGTCACAAGGGACATCCGGAGATACTGCTATCATGGTTTAGAAGTGAGGGACATTGTTTTAAACTGAGAGCAGCCAGCTATATCTAGAGGGCTAGTATCCAAGGTACGTCTTAGAGGATTTGTGTGACTTGACACCATGGAGATGGGTGGGGAAAGGCATTGCAGAGTGGCTCCAAAACCGAAAGCTTGCTCCCTGCCAGTGGTTACAACCAGAGCCACATCCCAGTTTAAGAGGCTGGAATTATTTAGATTGATTTTTAATCTATACAACCCTTGACCTTTTGAAATTTATTTTTATTTTTTATTTACTCTTATTTGCATATAGTAAAATTCAGTTTTTGGTATGCCAAGTCTATGGATTTCTACAGCTGCAAGCCATGTAGCCACCACTATAAGATGATGAGAAATTACATTAATCACCCCTTTGCACCCAGATTTCTTTCATGCTGCAGCTGTTCAGTCAACCTCTTTTCACCCTGAACCCCTAGTAATTACTAATATGTTTTCTGTTCCTATAATGCTGAATTTTCCAGAATGTCACATAGATGGAATCGTGTGGAAATGTACTTCTTTCACTTAGCATATTGCGTCTGAGATACAACCATATTGTCAAGTGTATCAGAAGTTCATTGCTATTGCCAAGCAGTTTCCACTGTATAGATAAAGCACAGTTTGTTTATTCATTCACTAGTTGAAGTCCATTTGGGTTGCTGCAAGGTTTCGGCATTTATAATTAAGGCTGCTATAAACATCTGTATATAGGCTTTTGTCTGAACATGAGTTCTCATTTCTCTTGGATAAATACCTAGAGCTACGATGGCCAGGTCATACCATAAATGTACATTAAACTTAGTAGGGAAATGTCAAACTTTTGCCCAAAGTGGTTGTGTTACAGTTAAAAGTGGCTAGTTATTAATGATAGGAAAGGAGCAAAAGGAAGGCCAGACATTATAAGCATGGCCATCTGGGCAGCTTTACCAGGAGGCTGCAACTTTATACTCCTCAGGGAACCACCAGTCCATTCCCTGCAAATCACTGGGGGGGGGGGGGGGGGCGGGGGGAGTCCAACAAAGGGGAGATGGGCACATGCACAGTGAAGTAGGGGTAACATAGTGAAGGTGCCCATCAGTCTGACCTGGGACAGAGATAATTGGCTAGGGGGCGTGAAGCCACTGTATCACACAAAATCTTATAAGGCTAAAAGGAGTGGACAGAGGAGTTTGCTCTCTTGTCTCTCTTGTTCCTCTGGTTTTTCTCCTGCTGCTTTGCATTCTCCAGTGTTCCCTGCATGGCCATGTGGCCCTGTGGACCCCCCATGCAATGGGCCAAGGGACTGCAGCTGGGAACACAAGCTAAGCTAGCCTGATGCTGGATTGCACTATGCAAATATGGAACAGAAACTTTAGGCAGTGGCTTTAATCCTAGCTCTGCTAAGGACACAGCTGTACTCCTTCTATGGCAGGATAGAAGGAGGAGGTATCTTGGAAACTCAGGGGTATAATTCCATGCAACTAAATGCCACTCACTCTCCCATGAGAGTCTCAGAAAATTCCTTTTCTTGTGACATCGCAAGAAGCTCACTTTCACAGGCAGCAGGTGGGGACACGGAGAGCTCCCCATGGATAAGTTATACTTTGTGCATTCCCATCAGCAATGACTGTGCTCCAGCTGCTGCATATCTTTGCCAACACTTGGTAGTTTCCATTTTTAAAGATGTATCCATTTTAATTAGTATGTAGGAGTAGCTGGTGTGAATTTCAATTTGCGTTTATCTAATAACTATTGATTTTAGTCATCTTTTAATATGCTTATCTATCTGTATACCTTCTTTGATAAAATGTCTCCAGAAATCCTTTGTCCTTTCTTCAATTACTTGTTTTTTCATTGAATTTTGAGAATTCTTTATATTTTGTGTATAAGTCCTTTACCAGACAAGTGATTTTTAAATAATTTCTTTTGATCTGTGACATGTCTTTGCTAATCTTTAGTTATTCTAGTTATTTTAAAATAGTGTTTCAAGGCCCATCATCAGGTCTACCACTATTCTCTCCTTCTCTCAAATATTTGCAGGGCCTTTCATCTTTTCAGGCACAGTGGGGCCATGACAATGAAAAGGACAATGGTCTTGTTCATAAGGAGCCTTCAGGTAGTTGGAAAGAGAATTTGGGTGTTGAAATATCTATACCCCATGGAATGATGTTCTGAATGCCATAAGTATGCTATACTGCAGAGCCATTCATTGAGTAATTCATTGAGTAATTCATTGCCATACATTGAGTAATTAGGTTCCAGAAACAATAATGAAGTGGCTGCCTTCTCTACGTCCCTGTGTATTATCAGTTATAATGATGGGGACTCGGGACTGGGCAGTGTCTTTCTCGTTTCGATTTTCCACAGTCCTGCACTCCGACTGTAGAGCAAAAGGCTCACCTCAGAAGCCATTAGCTTCACTACCTCTTCCTCCCCCCACCCCACGCTGCTATAATTGTCTTTGTCTTCATTTGTGATTTACGTAAGTAAAAGCAGACGTAACAAATGAATAAAGAAATGCCATTCTTAACAGTGTGGAGTTGCAGGTATGTGTGATCCATCAAACAGCCTCAGGGCCCAATCATATTTCCCAATCCAGTCTTTATTTTTTGCCATAGTTATCATTGCTATGCATCATTTCATTCTTCAAGCACCATCAGTGACTCTCAGTTTCTACCAAGATAAAGTATGAATTTCTTACCCTGGACAGCCTTAGTCTCCCATCCTCATGCTCTAATAAATCATTGCACACCCTGTGATCCAGCCCCAGCTGACTGATAGACGGTCACGACTTCCTCACCCTCTCTGCCTGTACTTACAGTGCTCCATCAGCCTGGACTCCTTCCCTTGTATCTGTCAGTACACACTCTATTTATTTTTCAGGCTTCAATTAGATGCCATGTCTTCTGTGAAGGCTTCATTGAACTCCCCCCACCCCCAACACCCATACACCCTCTCCCTCATAGAATTGAGCTCTTTCTGCAATCTTACAACATGCTTTTTCTTTTTAGCATTCACTTTGCTTTGCATTGTGATTGTTTGCCTGTCTGTTCAAGCTCTCTAGGTAGTGAGATCTTTGAAAGCAGAGGCCATATCTTCCCTGGATTTCTCCCCTGCCCCAACAATGGAGCCTGTTATAAACTGTTGCATGTAGTAGTTCACACTGAAAGTGTATTGATTGAAAGGACATGATACAACCCACAGTTCACCTTGCTTCATGGCCCAGACAGAAGAGGTGTCTGAGTGGCTGATAGTTGTAACTGGAGGTGACAGGGTGATCTGATGTGTTCTAAACACATGCAGTTGTGTTTCCCTATTGGCTGTGATTATGCTCTTCTGTCTAGGATAGGAAAGGAGTGATTTGATTTTGAGTAGGCAACCCAGCTCTAATTGTCTGCCTTAAATGCCTTCCATTGTTCTGCTTAAGGTGATTTTCTACCAGCATGAAATGTTTTCCTTCCCAGAGAGTTGATGGAGGAGCTGAGTCATGCCTGACGATACTTAATAGGACAGAGGCAGCTAACACCTGGGGGAGCTGCCTTTGAGGACAAGCTGACATTTCTGACTCTTCTGCTTTTTAAAATGGGTGTTTTGAGGAAAGTTGAGCATGAAAAAGGCTTTGGAATCTCCATTGGAAACATGGCTAGATAATGACACTCTCTAATTCAGATAGATGTGATCTGCCCCACTGCCTCTTTGGCTGTGACGTGTGCCTTCTGATGCTGGGAACCACTAATCAAGGGTGTTATGCTCCTCATTAAAGAGACTCACTCAGTTTGTTCCAGTTTCTATTAACTAGTCCCCACCCAAACCACCCCCTTTCTTTGTCCTGAAGAACTGGCTTGATTTTACATTTTGATGATTCAGGCTAGAAAACACTTGTGGAGTCAGCATTGATTATAAACCCATCGTATTACAGGGATGGAAGGGGTTAGAGATCTATATTACATATGAGAAAACTCACTCTAAGAAAAAGGAAGTTACTCAGTCACAGTCAGTTTTAAATGTTAGACTTTGAAATGAGGCAGATCTGCATAAGAATCCTCCTCTCTCACTTATTTGCTATTGTTAAAAGCAAGTTTTGAGGCATATTAAAAATTTAAGAGTATATTTGAGCAAAAAACGATTCCAGTTGGGAAGCACCAAACTGGAAGTGGTGAGGAGCACTCCACCCACAGTAATTCAAGGCAACACTCTTATAAATGGGGGAGGGGAGGGGGGAGCAAAGCAAAGAACTTATTTGATTGGCTATTGCTTAAGCGGTTGCCTCGTTGGCTGTTTGTGATTGGTTTCCTTGGGTTTCCATTTCTTGACCTTGAGACATTACAGGCTTAGGTAGGCTGCTTTATTATTAGACCCACCTCAGTCTAATGGGCACTTTGTTCAATTAATTTAACACTGTGTAATCGTGTGGATATTCTTTAACTTATCAATGGCCCATGCTCCTCATTTCTTAAATGCGGACAATAATAAAACCATCTGAAAGAGTTGTTCTGAGAATTAAAAGAGATAATAAATATAAAACAATACCTGGCATATGGAAAACATGCAGTATTAGGTAGTGATGGTGGTAGTTGTAATAGTAATAATGGTGCTCACACTGGCAGAGTTAGGACAAGAAATCAGGTCTTTGGACCCTGTGTTGTTACTCTCCGTAGAGAATACCACAAGATGTACCTCAGGAACTATATTTAGTGGCAAGGAAGTCTAAAGATATCTGTGTGAACATGAATTCCTATATTCAAAAAAAAGCTCAGAAGCTAGTTTTCTATAAGACAGAAGGAAAGAACATGGTTTGAGGTGTTTGTTAACATAAAGAATCAATGTGAGTAGAGTATTTGAGGGAAGGAACTGTAAAGTCTCCAAACTAGAAATCAAAGGGCCGAGTATGATGCCAGAGCCTGAGAAGATTAGTGGAGAGAGGACTGACTCTGGAATCAGAAAGAGCTCTGCTGCCTTAGGGCACCGTGAGCTTCCCGTCACTATCTGAGACTCTTTCTAAGACCCTTGCCTCTGTGATCACAGACTATAATAAATGTAAAATGTAAATTATTGTGGATTCTGTTAACAATTATGGATTTGCCCTCTTTGATGGTATGTGGTAGAGGGAAGGAGGCAATGATTGCTAAGTGATGAATTTGGAATACTTTCCTGCCTGAAAGAGTATGGGCATCAAAAGCTGTGCTTCTAACCAGCTACCTTCATTATTGATTTCCCCACAGGGCAGGGAACCATAGTATTGGAAGGCAGATAATAGCCTGAGATAAGTATGCCAGGACACACACACACACACACCCCAGAGATATAATACCTCGAAAGTTGTAGTTGTACCATGAAGCTCCTAAAAGCCCTCTTGGTATGACTGGAGACCCTTTTCCTGATCTAGCACCTATTTCTCTTATTTTCGTTTTTCTACTTTATGGTCATAGTTTTGCTTTTTTTTGCTTTTGTTTTTCTTTCAGTGGCAGAACATTGGTATATAGCCCTTGGTGAGTGTGAGTGGAGAGGGAAGGTGTGTACCATGTGAAAGACAGCCGACAATCACTGGGATACTATACGAGATTCTACCTTGATTTCTTTTAGTGTTTTCTTTTGCTTCATATATGGAAAGTTCTTTCTCCTGTTTTGCTTCCTGTGTTTTAGAGCTCTGGGGTTCAGAAAAGGGAGCTCGCAGCTTCTGCTTTCTCTTCAGCAATAAATATATAAGAGGCAGCCCTGGCCAGTGTGGCTCAGTTTGTTGGGTGTCATCCTGTGCACCAAAAGGTTGCCAGTTTGATTCCCCATCAGGACACAGACCAGCGTTGCTGGCTTGATCCCATGTGGGGGGTGTGCAGGAGGCAGATGGTCAATGCTTTGCTCTCATGTTGATGTTTCTCTCTCCCTTCCTCTCCCTTCTTCTCTCTCTAAAAACCAATAACAAGTCTTCAAAATATATACATATATGTAAGAGGCAAATGTCCTCAACCTTAAGACTATAGCAAGTAATGAAGATGAATGTAAATATAGGTATAAAAATTCAACCTCTGACGGACCAGGAGAAAAGAAAACCAAAGCCTGATGTAGGTGCAGTGTACACTCCCTTCGGTAGTTGGCTTTATACAGACAGAAGTCATGTGTGATATGGAGCAAAGGACTGAGAATCTGGACGGTTTCATCCCACCTCTGCTACTAACCCAGCCCTTCGCTCAGGCATCCCTTCAACCCTCTGATCTCAGAACTTTATGTGTATAATGTGCCTTGGAACTGGGTGATTTGTGAGCCCCCTCTCAGCACTCACTACCAGACGTCCCCCCAAAGCCCCTTTCTCATGCTCCCAGCTTTTGCTTCTTGCTTCACCTGATTTTCTCTTGCAATCTTTTGTTTTCTGCTCATCACTGCTAGCCTTCAAGAAAAATCTACATGCTTGACACATTATTAAAATGGAATGAGGCTGTACTGGCATTTCTCAGGTGATGCCTCTCTTAAATGCAGTGGCAGGATTGTAGCCTGTGTCTCTTCCTCTGGCAGGTGATGAAGATCTCAGACACCCTTTTACTCGAGGCGATTTCCTGAGAATTGCTGGGGAGGTTGCTGGCAAGGCTCACAAGGTGCTCTTTCCTTTGACTTTGCAGTTGTGCATGGAGGAGGGTGGGAGATTTTGACGCGGGGGAGTCACATTGCCCCTAACTGAAAGTTGAAAGCCTCTGATGCACTTTCACTGAACTAGCCCCCCTGACCCTCCAATTGGGAAGTGACATGTGGGAATGGAGGGTGTAGAGAACCATTGAGTACCTGGAGGGCTTTAAATGTCCTTCATCATGTTGAATTTAAAGAGATTGCTTGAGCTGCCTTTGCTTATTAAGTCAGTTCATGCTTAGCCTGCTTTCTACACTTTCTACATTTTAGGACTCATATCTTAACTTTGGATTTTCTGTTCCCAGCCCTGGTAAAATGCAAAAAAATAAAATAGAAAATCCTCAAACCCCCAGACCTTCAAAAACAAATGTACACAATGATTTACTTTCTCTGCTATCTTTCTGAGTCCTTTCTTGAAAAAAAAAATTTGTTTTATTAATGACAGTATTACTGATGTTCCCCAATTTCACCCCTTTACTCCTCTATTCCCTTCTTAATTTCTTCATCTAAAATAATAATTGTAGCTAAAATTTATGAAATTCTTACTATAGTCCCGAGCATACGGTATTTTTGTGTATGATCTTTTTTTTTACCACTTTCAACAGTTCTATAAGATAGGTACTTTTATTAGCTTTGTATTTTGCTTTATGTACTATTACATATGAGGAAAGTGAGGTATAGGAGCCTTCTTTCCAGGTGCCACACCTATGGACAGCATGGCGACCTACCTTACTTTCAGCCTCAAGAACAAGGCCCATATCAGCTTCTTCACCTGTAAAATCAGAGGGAAGAAGAACAATTGCATGGCTTATCCACATTGAATGCCAGCAAGGTTATCTTCTATGGACCATTATTAATGTTATCTGTTCCAGTCTTCCTGGATTTGTTTGTTTTTTGCCTGTTTCAACATCTGTTTCAAAAAGGAATATACTGTTGCACAATTTACATTTCCCAGTACCAACCTGGAATGTTTGTGCAGATATGTATCTGGAATACATATTGTACTGGGATGGTTTAGTAGGAAGAACATGACGTTTGAATTAAAAAGAAGTGATTAGATGCTCACCACTCCTGAACTCTGTGTCATTCATCAAGTTAGCTCTGTGAACTTAGTCACCTCATCAGTAAAATGAGATGGTGGTTCTAAATGTTGTTAAGACTTGCTTGTAGCCTAACACCCTCAAGCACTTTGTTAGCGGTAAGTCTCCACAGGTTAAATGTTATTAACATTTGTGGGCCATCTCCAGTTTCACATTGGCCGTACTTAGCCTGGGATTGAGAGAGGAAAGTGATATTAATAATAGTGAAGGCTACTGAACAGCTTTCTGCTAAACACTTTTAAAGCGTTATCTCATTTAATTTTCAAACCAGCCTTCTGTGATTCCCAGGGAAGTTTAACTTACTTATACATACTCACATGGCTAAAAGTGTCAGAATGAAAATTTGAACTGGGATCATCAGACTCCAGAGACTAGCTACTGTGTACTCCTTAGGAAAGGGATTTGGGGATGTAAGAGACTTGGTTTGGTCCCTCTCATCTCTGTCATATACAGGGGTGGGGCAAAGTAGGTTTACAGTTTTGAGTACACAAAATGAAATTTATTCTTGTATTAGTATCTGTTGATTATTGTATTATTTGTCTTATTATTTCATATCTGTGTTTATGATTTGTCTTTTAGGTAATGATAGCTGGTAATCTACTTTTTTCCTCCCTGTATTGCTGGCCCATCTTTCACACCTTCCTTTTATTCTTCCTTAGCTTCATTCCCCTCATCTATGAAATGGGGGTGTTACCAGCCACCCTACTGGAATTAGAGGTTACAACCAGATCTAAGACTCATATGTTCTGGGATTCTATGCCAATGTGCAAAATACCTTTATCTTCTATGCTTATGATCTGTTTCTTGAGTGGAAATTCAAAGGCAGGGACCAGGTTTTTGTCTACATGTTGTTTATAGCCCCTAGCACTCAGGACTGTGAATAAATATTATGTAATAATGAAAACAAAGAGAGCAAAAGCTGTTTGATTATTATATGAGAATAGTAATTGACTCTTTACAGCTTAATCATGGATTAGAAAAGATTGCTTGGGGAAAAGAAAAAAAAAAGAAAAACAAACGTAAAAAGCAGCTAATAGCTGCTTAGAGTTTCCCCAGTGTACTGTGCCCCACTGGATATAAGCCTGTTTATTTATTGTCACAACAGCCCTGCAAAGAAAATCACTCCCTTCAGCTGCACCAGGAAGCTCATTATAGTGATTTTTAAAAAAAGAAAATAGTGGTAGAGAGGCGGCACCACCAGCATCCATTCTTTAACCTGCTAGCCCCTGCTGCTGAGAGAAGCAGAGTCTTTTCTGGATGGCTCCTAAATGATGTTATTCCATGTTTTCCTTATTATGCACAGCAGCGGGAAGGTGTCTCTTGGATCCTTCTTGGACATTAGTGCATGGTGATTATAGGTCTTTTTGTTGGATCTCCAGTAGCTAGTTGTGAAATGATTTGATGGGGACCAAGCAAGAGCCTGAAGACCTTCAAAAGCCTCTCTAGACCTGGGAATTGTAAAATTCTCTAGAGAACCCAGCATTTTTCTCAAGTCCTTTGCCACAAGGGAAACTGTAGAAAGTGTTCACAAGCTAAGAGAGGAGCTCCACATGGCAGGTATTGAATGAAAACCAAACTCTTCAGAGATCCTAGAGTCCTGGCCCCATAACAGTAATTAGATTCTGAAAGACCCTAACTTTAAGTCATAGAGTTGCTCTAGATAATTTAGTTTTATAAATTTAAGTATCACCCGCTATAATATATGTTCTGAATTCAAACTTCATAGGTATGGTTGTTTCCATGTTATGATTCATTTTCCTTTATCACTCCTTCCTTTCTATTTTCTTTGTTTTCACATTTGGCTGGTCATGACTTTCTCCACATTATTTTTATTTTTCTAACTAGCCAGGCTCATCACTTCTAATTGATATAAAATAGCAGTCTTTAGGATTATGTAAAGATACATGCTCAGTGTTGAAGGGAGGAGTAGTACACTATTGGGAATAAATATTGTTTTAGGAACAAACTCTAACAACCCCTGCAGAACTGAAGCTGTAGCCTGCGGATCCGCTCTCCCCCAACCTGTTTTCTGAATTTGGCATTCTTTCCTTATCTGGCAAATCCTGTCAACCACTCTGGGCTGTTTCTTGTTTTCTTCAAGTTAATTAAGTAAACTCCCTTTTTTGGTGGAAGTAAGGTATGCGTAATTATTTGGTCCAGGAAAGCCATCTGTTGAGTTATTAACTCAATACTGTTGAACAGTACAAGCAATGTGAGGATGTCTAATCAGCTTCCCTCCCCCACCCCTAGCTTCTTTCCTTTTGATGGCTTAGTTGACAACTATCCAGTTTCAGCAACATTTTCTAAACCTTTGAGTAGTTCCCTGAATAAAAAATATCTAAGTTTTAATAATATTTTTTTCAACTTAAACCATACTCTAAGAGATGTAGTTTGTAGATTTTTTGGAAAACTGGTGATTTATTAATAGCACACTGCTAGAAAAATATTCAGATCTTTTCACTTTTTTCTACCGAAGAACAAAAATGAATATATTTTTAAACGTAAATATTAATCAAAAAGACATAGACCCCGAAATAATTCAACAACTCACTTATGACATGAAATAGGACATTGTTATCAGTTAGGATGATGATTGGCTGGGAATAAGAAGACTCAAAGTAATGGGTTTAAGTTATTTTTTGCAATGTGGATGTGCATAGGAATCACCTAGGGATTTTGTTAAACTGTAGATTCTCATTCAGGAGGTCCAGGTTAGACCTGAGAGTCTATAGTTCTGACAAGTACCCAAGAGATGCTCGGGATTTTAATGGCTCATGGACCACACTTTGAGTAGCTAGGATATAAAAAAGTTATTTCTCATGCAAAATCTAGAGGAAGAAAGTTCAGGGTTGGTAAGACAGCTCCATACTTGATTGACTCCCACATTCCACCAACTTTAGGGTGTGGTCTTCATTCTTACAATCTATGATATAGCTCCTGCTGTCCTATCCATGTGTGTAGTAGCAAGATGTAAGAAATGAGATGTAGCAGGAACATAGTAATCACAGGAACATGCCTGTATCTTTCAAGGAATGTTTCTGGAATCAACCACATGACAATTTCAAATATAGTGTATTTGCCAGAATTTAGCTGACCACTGTAAGTGAGAGGAAGGCTGGGAAAGGCATCCTTTTTTCTGAATGGCTATATACCAAATGAAAATTCCCATACTCTAGAAAAAGGGAAGTGTGGGAACATGGTAAATGGGACATGTCTAGCAGTCTCTGTCATAGACCTGGGGAGAAGAAATAATTTTCCAAATGTCCCAAGTGTCCCGTAGAAGTTCAGTTTACTTGTAACTAATATGTGTGTAGAACTTCATAGTTTCTATGGCACTTTTATCCTAGGCTCATTCAGTTTTCACTACTGCTCTATACTAGTACAAGCTTCATTTTTTGAATGTGGAAACTGAGGTTTATAATAGTTGAGACTTACCCTGACTACCTTTATTAAAACTGCATACACTGGACTCTCCCATCTTCCCCAGTCCCTCTTTCCCAAGCCTTCTTAATAGGTTCTATATTTTGCTTTGTCCCATTGACTTGTCACCTTCCAATATACCCTGTACTTTTCTTATTTGGCATGTTGACTGTTTATTATCAGTCTCCCTGTGTTAGAAGGTGAGTTCCGTGCGACCTGTGTGTTGCTCACGAATGCGTCCTGAGAACATACTTTAGTACCTGACACGTGATAGGATGTTCAGTACATAGTTTTTGGAAGAATTAATAAAGCCAGGGCATGTCAAAGCCTCTTGGAATCATGTCTGTATTGCCCAACCCTTATGCTCTGTTCCCCTCTATTCGGGCTCCTGCCAAGGTTTTAGTGTATTTCACTCTTATATTTTGCCTCAGAAACCTGGCCACACTTAACTTGTTGATTTACTTTGTCTTCATGCCACTCATTCAAAATTTCCAGCCTAACCAGTTTTCTCACATCTTGGATTAATAATTTATAATATAATATAAATTAGTATAATACAGTATATTATAATATAGTAACTATGGTCCTACCTGGAATCCTGTTCTAACCATTGGATCCTTCCACCAGATATTTTCTAGTTGATTCTGTATCCATGCCTTTCTTTTTGTAAGATTATTAACTCTTTGATGGCTAAGGACTCATTCAGATTAATCAGGTAGATACAGCTAATATGTACTAAGCTTCTTTCATATGCCAGGCCCTTTAATTCTTACACAGCACAATCAAATAGGCATGTTATACTTGTAGAAACTGAGTCTGCGAGAGGGGAGTATTTTGTCCAAGATGACATGGCAAGTATATGGCACAGGGCAAATAATTACATATAGAAATTAATTCCACATTAGGTCTTCCGATAGTCAGACCTTTTTTAATTTTTTTTCTATCCCGAGCTTCCTGAGTTTTAATATCTACACGTCTCTGCCTCAGCATCCAGCACAGTTCCTTGCTCACAGCAGGTTTTCAGTAAATATTTATAAATACAAATATATGAATAGCTTTTCTGCAGGCAATATCTTGATTGGAATGTGTGAGCATAGATGTGGGACAGGCATCCCAAATCTATATTCAGGCAGCTTTTATTTGTGCCACCACTCAGGCTAAAGTAAGTCAATTAATCTCTCTGTCTCTGTTTCCTGGCATGTAATGTGGGAATGGGCATGAAAGCTCAAGAGGGTGTTGTGAGATTAATTAGTTAAAATGTATACCCTGTTATATAAATGCTAATCGCTGTCAGGCGCATGGGTTGGATTTTCCAGTGACTTGGCTTTGCAAGGCTTCGCACATTTCCATTAGTCCTCTGTGCCACCAAGCCTCAGCCTTAAGAAATCCTTTGGCTAAGGGAAAGGATGACTTTGTGATTCCCCCTGTTGAGGGGCCAATTTAGAGAGCACTTCCACTGGGGAGGAGACTGGATAGGGACATTTTAAACCAAAAAGTAATCCACTGTGCCAATAATTCTTTATCCCTTTGCTGTTAGTAGAGACAAATGTGTTTGCATAACAGCCTTTCCCCCGTCTTTGTTCCTGCTGGTGCCTGCTGAGAATCCTATAATTAATTTGGAATTACATGACACTCCAGCCTGATGCCATAGATTTTATATTTATTTGTTTATTGAATAATTTAAAAAGCTCTGACAAAATGTCCTCAGGTAGCTGGCTAGAGAAATTTAAAAACTCACAGAACTAATTTCAAATGGGCAAATACCCTAAAGAGGATGCTCAATAATAATACCATTTTCGCTAATGTTTATGAATACTAATACATGTGCTTTCAGTCCCTATTGTAAAGGTATCTGGTTTACTTTATCAGTATATTCATTTGGCCCATGAAACATTCCAAAAAAGACATACATAGGAGGTAGAATACTTTCCCTTCTCCTTTAAACCGTATTACATTTAATTTGGTTGAAAAGATATTAAGCCTGTGGTTTCAGCCAAAAATCTTGGTTAGTGATCTGTATTTAAATGTAAGTATGCAAAAGCCTTTAACAAATGCAATTTTTGTAAGTGTCTGCTTTTGATTTACTAAATTATTTTATGAAAGAAACATTCTGTGTTTCTATAACAAATATCCCCCAAATCACAGCGGCTTAACACTATAGAAGTTTATTTTTCACTCAGTTACAACCCCTTGAAAGTGAGGTGGCGTTCCTGAGCACCTCCGCTCTGTGCAGGGGCAGGAATCCAGGCCCCTTTCATCTTCCGTGCTACCCTTTTCAAAAACGCCAGGCCCTCAGGGTCTCCGGGTAAAGGAAAGAGAAAGCACCAAAGATTAGGCTTGGAGTTAGAGGTTATACAACATTTCTGGCCACATCTGTTGGCCAGAACTAAATCGCATGGCCCCAACCCAGTTGCTAAGGATATGTAGCTGTCCTATGGGCCAAGGAAGGGAAAACAGGGTTAATGAACATTCACCCAGTCGCCGCCACCAAAGCCTGCCCTGGTGGCCACCAAAATCCCACTTCACGCTTCTTCCTAAATCAGTCTGTCTGAATGCACGCTCGTGGCTGAGAGATCATCATACTGGTTCTCTTTTTCCAGCTTCCATTTTACAGCCAGCATTCTACTGCTTTCCCACCCCCCAAAACTCCACTTGTCACTTCTCATCTAGCTTACCATTGGGCTAGAAAGACCTCCAAGACCAAGGGTGACAGTTTGTAATATTAGTGTCCGAAAGTCCCCTTTCATGAAGATAGCACTGGCCTCCAGAAAGGCTTCCCCTTGCTCTCCGGTCCCCAGCGTTCCTGGGGAGGACGAGTCACGACATCAGAGCTGCGGGCTGCCGGCCAGGGTGGGGGCTCTGAACTGAGATACACTGCAGAGCGGGGTCGCCTCTGCCATCATCCAAATTTGAACAAATGCTTTAGAGCTCTTGAGAGAGATGCCTTTAGGAACTGCAGAAAGAATATATTTCATAAAATATAGAAGGCGAGAGGATCTTATTACATCCAGAAAACAAACTTAATATGGTGACGTTTCAGTTCCGTCAGCTGTCCAATTGTCTCTCTCTTTTAAACTATACATGATAATTCAAAAGTGTCATGCCGATGTGTATTAATACAATTTTTGGAATTAAAAATGAAATTGATATTTTTTTCTAACAGAAAGTAGATATGATTAGGATAGTTTGACACTGAGGATAACTTTACCAATTGTATAACGTACTGGATATTTCCTTCCTTCCTTTTTCCCTTCCATTTTTTAAAAAAATTAATATTTTAATTATTTTTAAAGCAAATTATACACAGAAGTTTTTTGGTTTTTTTTAAAAGCTCATATATTAAAACACCAATATATTCTTTCTGCCTTAACTTTTTCCTCCAGTGGTTGTCTTCCTCAGAGGCAACTGTTATTTGATTATTTTATATATTTATTTTAATATTTCCAATCTATATTTTACTAACCAATTTGTGTAAATTTTTATTTTTCATTTAGGTATTATTTTTTCACTTTTTAAATTATAGAAAATGATGATACTCTCTTAAACTGCTATTCTTCTTCTTTTTCTATTCATTCCTCTCTCTATAATAGTATTACACTATTTGGTTGAATTAATAATATTTAATTAATATGTCTTCACTTATTAATGAACTATGATTATGTTACCTTCCTTGTTTTTTGAAGTTATTAATGGCCTGCTTTCATATGCCTACTTTAATTTGTATCTTTTAGTAACAATTTCATAATTTTCAATTGTCTTTCAGCATAATTTTCCACATTACTAATCTAATCAGGTAATCTATCAGTTACAAATTATTATTATTATTATTATTATTATTATTATTATTATTATTTGGAACTTTCCATTTCTCCCTACCTACATTGATCCATCACCAAGCCCTGCTGCATAGCTATTATCCTGGGATCTCATTCTCTATTCTTGAGGGACCCTTCCCCTCTCTCTTGAATTGGATCCCTACTCCATGATCATGTTTTCCTCTTTCTTGATTTTTTCTCTCTGATTTTGGTGGTACAAATACCCCAGAAGATTCCTGATGAAGAGCACATGGAATAGCAAATTGCTTGGTCTTTATGGGTCTGTTTCTTCTTGATTCAGTCTTGGAAGATCGCATTTAGAATTTTTAGTCAGCTTCTCAGCCACTTCTTATAAATGAACAGATAGCCCCAGAATACATCGGAGAAAAAGGGACAAATACGTGCAAAAATTTAAACTAGACCATCTTCTTACACCGTATACAAGAATACACTCAAAATGAATTAAAGACTTAAATGTAAGACTCAAACTATAAAACCCTTAGAAGAAAGCAAAGGCAGTAAACTCTGACATTTCTCTTAGCAAGATTTTTTTCTGGTATATCTTCTGAGACAAGGGAAAGAAAAGAAAAAATAAACAAATGGAACTACCTTAAACTAAAAAGTGGTTGCCCAGCAAAGAATACTATCAACAAAACAAAAAGACAACCTACTGAATGGGGGAAGATATTCACCAGTGATACATCTGATAAAGGATTAATATCCAAAAGTGATAAGTAACTTGTACAACTCAATGCCCCTAAAACAAACAATCCAATTAAAAAGTGGGTGGAGGACCTATATAGACACTTCTCCAAAGAGGACATGGAGATGGCCAATAGACATAGGAAAAGAGATGCTCAGATTTGCTAATCATCAGAGAAATGCAAATTAAAACCATGAGATATCTCATAGCTGTCAGAATGGCTGTCATAATAAATCAACAAACAAGTGTTGCTGAGGATGTGGAGAGAAGGGAACCCTCATGCCGTGTTAATGGGTTGTAAATTTGTGTGTCCACTATGGAAAACATGGAGGTTCCTCAAAAAATTAAAAATAGAACTGTGCTATGACTCAGAAATTCTGCTGCTGGGAGTATATACAAAGAAACCCAAAACTAATTTGAAAGAATATATGCACCTCTTTGTTCACTGCAACTTTATTTACAATATCCAAGATGTGAAAGCAACCAAGAGTCCATCAATAGACAAATGAATAAAAAGTAGTGATTCATATATACAATGCAATATTATTCATCCATAATAAAGTCTAAAATCTTACCATTCGCAACAGCATGGAGTAACCTAGAAAGCATTAAGCTAAGCGAAATAAGTCAGACAAATAAAGACAAATGCCATGTAATTTCACTTATACATGGAATCTAAAGAACAAAATAAACAAACAAACAAAATAAGGAACAGACTCATAGATAAAGAGAACAAACTGATGGTTGCCAGATATGAGGGGGGTTGGTGAAGCGGCTGAAAAAGGCAAAGGAATGAAGAACTGCGCATTGATAGTTACAGAGTAGTCGGGGATGTAAGGCACAGCCTGGGGGATACAGTCATTAATACTGTAATAGCTATGCATGGTGCCAGGTGGGTACTTGAAATACCTAGGGGACCACTCTGTAAATTACACCATCATCTAACAACTGTGCTGTGTGCCTGAAACTAATACAAAATAATATTGAATGTAAACTGTAATTGAAAATGAAATTTAAAATAAAAAATAGGAAATTCTAAATATGAGGGTGCGGCTTGTTAACCTTGAGCTTTTCCATTGGACGGTGTGGCTGTGTAATTTGTTAATGAACCACTAATATTAAGGTGTTAGATCTTTCTTCTGAAGCTAGTCAGATTTCCCTTAGAAAATTCATTCATTCTTTTGCCTGGTGGATAAAGGTCTTGCTGCTTTCGCCCTTGGAGCTGAGTGGGAAAGGTTATTGAGTGCTAGGAGAGTGGAAGTAGAACAAAGGATGCCACAGGAGACATAGATTTTATCTGATTGTCTTTATTTCATGACCCTCTCCCATTGTCTTCATTTTTGAGGTAACTGACTGCGTTTGCAAGGGTAGAATAGATTATTCATATTGGTAAAAAGCAAATTCCTATTTTCTATGACTTAGTATAACAAAGCTCTGCCATACATCATCCATATGGGGGGATCTAAGCTAAGGGAATCTCATTATTCATACTTTCATATTTGCCAAGGCAGAAGGGAAGGGAACATAGTGAAATACACTCCAGCCCTTAAAATGGCTTATCCTTACTTTAGAGGGTATGCGAGTACAATCTTACAACATGCCTGGGAAGAAAACCCAGAAATATTGGTGAACAGCACTAATGATTTTTTATCTTGCCGCTGATAGTTCCTCCTGGGTCTTTTCTGTATTCTGTATTGCCGATGGGTTTGTTCTGCAGCTTTTCCCTGCTGACTTAGGATTTTTCATTTTGAATGGGCTAAGCTGGTTACCAGTTGTTCGTTTTGATGTTGCTGTTATCTTTTCTCCCATTCTTGCTGTTACTTGGAGTTATGTCTTAAAAAATAATTTTAGTTTTCTTGGAGTTTCAGAAAGGAGTGAAATTGGATGCATGTATATAGTCTCACATAGTTATCTGAAAAACTATGTTTATAGTTTTCTATGAATTGAATGAGCTAATTCTGCAATTTTACTGAAAATAATTTAAAGAATGTGATAAGGTAGATGTTTTATAAAAGTATTTTGTTATCAAGTTTGTATTGATGTGAACAACATTTTGATCTTATAGTTCTTTCTCTGTATATTGGATTTTAAAAGGTGTTTCTAAATGAAAGCAATTATAAGTAGTAGCAGTTTGTAGAGTTTTAGAAAAGTCAGTTTGTTAAACTTCCCAGATCTAATATTTACTTAGGGATTTATTACTTACTTACAAATCCTTTTGCAAGTCATAAAGCTTCAAATCCTTTGCTTTTATCAAACTTAATGGAGCCACTAATTTAGTTGCTCTATCAGTTATCTGCCGTCCCAAAAATGTTGCCTAACAACCAACTGTAAACTTCAGTGACAAACTTCATTTTGTTTGTTCCACACGTATTTTTCTCATGAGTCGGTAGGTTGCCTGGGCAGTTCTGCTAACAGAAGCTCGGCCTGGGTGATCCAGGCTGGGCATGCCCTGGCCTCTTTGGTCAGCTGTGAAAGTCCAGACAGCATGCCGGGGAAGGTGTCCCAGCTCTACTCCAGGTGGTCTCTTATTTACTAGTAAGCTTTCTTGGATATCTCAGTCAGTTCTGGCTGCTGTAAAAGAATACCACAGATTGGTGGTTTAAACAACAAAATTTATCACAGTTCAGGAGGCTGGGAACTCCAAGATCAGACACTGACAGATTAAGTATCCAGTGAGAGCTTTTATTCCCAGTTTGCAAAGGGCTTCCTTCTCACTTTGTCCTTATGCTTCCCAGAGCTTACTAAGCTGATGGGGCCCATGGTAGATATATATTAAACACTCAATTAATGAATAAATGATCCGTCCTGTATATAAGGACATATCTCAGTTTCCAAACGAGAAGAGAGTATGATGTAACAGCTGAGATCCGTGCCCCACTGAGATTCCTGCATGATTTCTTTTTTCAGGTGAGATTCTCCCCAGTACCTTGTAGGGTTCCACAGAATCAAGCTATTCAATCAAATTATCCAAGAGCTAGTCAGACAGTGATAAAGGAACGAGTGGCAAGTCCTTCTTTCACTTCACAGGGGCCTATTCCATGTCGTTATTAAAGAGAGGTGATTGATGATGACTAGAGATGTAGGTGATTGACGATGACTAGATATGTAGGTGATTGACCATGACTAGAGATGTAGGTGATTGACGATGACTAGAGATGTAGGTGATTGATGATGACTAGAGGTGTAGGTGATTGACCATAACTAGAGATGTAGGTGATTGATTGACGATGACTAGAGATGTAGGTGATTGATTGATGATGACTAGAGATGTAGGTGATTGACGATGACTAGAGATGTAGGTGATTGACGATGACTAGAGATGTAGATGACTGACGATGACTAGAGATGTAGGTGATTGATTGATGATGACTAGAGATGTAGGTGATTGATTGACGATGACTAGAGATGTAGGTGATTGACCATGACTAGAGATGTAGGTTCCCGGGAAAAGACTGGGTGTCCCGGAGAGGAAGTGTGTTCCCTGGAGGCCTTTACTGTGAGGTGACGCATCTGCCTTGCCTTTCTGACCGTTCCAGAACGCTGCGATGACTGGGGACTCGACACCATGCGGCAGATCCAGGTGTTTGAGGACGAGCCGGCTCGCATCAAGTGCCCGCTCTTTGAGCACTTCTTGAAATACAACTACAGCACAGCGCACTCGGCTGGCCTCACTCTGATCTGGTACTGGACCAGGCAGGACCGCGACCTCGAGGAGCCTATTAACTTCCGCCTGCCCGAGAACCGCATCAGCAAGGAGAAAGACGTGCTCTGGTTCCGGCCCACCCTCCTCAACGACACCGGCAACTACACCTGCATGTTAAGGTAGCCTGGCTTCTGGCGGTGACCTCTTCTTTTCCAATGAGTCCCGGGGCCTTGATCCAGATGAAGCTGGGGAGGGGAAGGAAGCATCTAGAAAAAGTTAACGCTTCACCTCAGTGGCTTAGCTAAGCTTGGCTGGAAGATATGTGGTTGTGCTCCTGAGAACATTCTTCATAGGTGGCTCCTTTTCAAACCCTGACAAATATCAAGGTTGTCTAAAGGCAGAGCCTTGTTTATTTGTCCCCTTTGCCTGACATTGGAAGCTGCCTACACTTATGTCCCACCTAGAAGATCAATTCCTCTAGACAGGCAGGGCAGGGAGCAGAACCCATTTGTATCTGTTATTGTCATCTTTCAAAGTATCTGGCACAGAATAAAACCCTGAGTTGCCTTTTATAGGAGAAAGAATATTTGGGAGGCATCTAACGTATTTAGAACAGTGCTTTTCCAACACTTCTACCAACATGCCCCTAAGAAGCAAATGGGCACTGTATCCCTGGGAATCTGAGAATATAATTCAGAGCACCCTATCATTAGGCAAATTTCTTTCAAGTCCACTTTTTTCTTAAGAGTTCATGCAAATTTTGCACTTTAGTGCACAATATACCTATTTTTATTTTACTACCAATTAATGTTTTTGTTCTGAAAAAAAAATTTTTTAAACCAAGGCCCCTCTGAAGAGTAATCATTTTAAAGCTTAGTTCTTTGGCGACTTCTTTTCTCCAAGCTTCCTTTTGGCTTCCAGGTTTTACTTTGTTTTTTAAATTTCCATCTGTGTTATGGAATTATTATTTTTACATTGTTTCCTATTATTTAATAAGTGCATTGGTTTTCTAGGCCTGTCATAACAAAATGCCACAGAGTGGGTGGGTTAAACAACAAAAATTTTGTGTTCTCACGGTTCCAGAGGCTAGAATTCCAGGATCTAGGTGCTGGTAGAGTTGGTTTCATTCATCTCTCCTTGGTTTGTAGGTAGCTGTATCCTCTGCATGTCTTCGCATGGTCTCCCCTCTGTGTCTTCTATGTCCTAACCTCTTCTTCTAAGAACATCAGTCATATTGGATTAGGGCCTACCGATATGACAATAGGGCTAAACAACATAACAATACAAAAATTTAGAATAACATAACAGTAGGTAATCCCAGACCTCCTTCTGAATGCCCCACGTCACTCGTGAGTATTCCCTGTTCTCTGATGGAGCATTAGGACTATGTCTGATAAATTTAAACTCTGTGATGATTAAGTGAAGAAGGACCTCTTATCTATCACAGAAACAAATTTTGATCACTATGGCTTTGGGAGTCCCAGAAACCTCTGAAGGCACTTCTGAGGCTTTTACATGACTGTTTAATTTTATTGCAGTGGACTCTAAACTGCTGTGTGGGCTTCTGAAGAGCCTGAAATAGTCATGTGTCCATTATTTATACCCCAGTACTTTGTAGAAGAGGTTAGAAAATGTCTTAGTGGAAAGAGCTCTGGATGAGAAGACAGAAACCTAGGCTACCATCCCAGCTCTGCCACTACTTAGCTGGTGACCAAAGCCAAGTCAGTTCCTGCCTGAGAGCTTTGGAATCTATATCTGCAGGAGAACATTAGCCTACATGCTCTTTGAGCTCCTTTCTATCTTTGACAATTGTTAATCCATTAACATTCCCACATGGATATTAGCAAAGACCTGGGAAGGGGTCATCGATAGCTTTATGAGTGACCTTGGTCTCTACTATACATTCTAGTGCTTCATGCTCTTGTTTGAACTATGATAAACTAAGAGGAACATAACAGCAAATGAACACAAGGAAATGCTCAAGGTGCTCAGAGAATTAGAGACCTAATTTGGGGTGCATGAAGGATTGCATGTAAGACCTTGTGAAAAGTGAGGTAAGAAGTGTGAGAAGAAGAGTCCTCCAGACGGACAAAACAACCTGTGCAAACATTAAAAACAAGTTTTACATGTTTGTTAGATTTTTCCTTCATGCTTGATTTTTTCATAGGTATGTACAATAGCTTTGACTGGTTGTACCATAATTTTCATTACAATCTTCTTTTTTGTAGATTTTAAAATTTATTCCAGTGTTTTCTTTGCTGATATAGCACTGGATGGACGTTTTTGATCATGTGCTCTCCCTATTACCAATTTTCCATAATCCTATCATGTGAAAAATTTTCCAGAAATAAGATTACTAGGGCAAAGTTAAGGCATTTTTTAATGGTTTTAGAAACCATTTATTTTCTAAAGGTTGTTTATACCATTATTAGCCATGAGTTAATATGGGATACTCACCTTTGCCTTACCAGCACTGAATATTATTGAGAATGTTTTAAGGTAAAATTAAGTATACATATACATGCATACATGCACACATATATACACACAACACATATACATTTTTAGGAGCATATCTAAAAATATAAGTATTTTAGTATATCAATAGTAATTAATTGTGTCTGTTTTTATTCTGTGATATCAATTGATATAGGAAACACCTCCATAACATATTTAATTTTTACTTGAACTTGTACATATAAAGTCTTCATACATAGCATTACTTCAATTAGCTTATTTTAATGTATTTACTGCATTAAAACAAATGCAAATGAGTCTGCCCATTCATTGCATATTTCTCTTTTCAGGAACACCACATATTGCAGCAAAGTTGCATTTCCTCTGGAAGTTGTCCAAAAAGATAGCTGCTTCAATTCTACCATGAAAGTCCCAGTGCATAAACTATATATAGAATATGGTGTTCAGAAGATCACTTGTCCGAATACAGATGGATATTTTCCTTCCAGTGTCAAACCATCCGTCACTTGGTATATGGTAAGCAAATTGGATGACATTTTACCCTCTCTAAATGACAATAATTACTTGTTGAGTTAATGTAGAAACTGAGATTTTTCTAATCAGATTTTTAATATCTTATTTAGTGACTATACAAATCTTTTACTGCTTTCTCACCTTGTAACATTTTAAAAGAAGTGCTGGAGAACACATTGCCTCAACCCATCATTTCTTAAAGTGTATGCACTGAACTACTGAAACTACCTTATTTCTATTAACTCCCTATGAAATACAATTTGAGAGGTGTTGCCCACTTCCACTCTCTGCTCAGTGAAATCAGAAGCTGCTAATTCATCTGGTGAATTCAACTCCTTGACTAGTCAGTACTGTAATTTATTACTTGTATGTATTTTCATGTTTGCCCTCATTCGTAGACACAGTCCATCTGTGGTCTCTTTGATTAAACACTTTCCAAAATCCCATCCCAGGGCTTTGGTAAGTGTTTAATCAAAGATGATAGTGATAGTGTTGGAAGGTGACACATAGGACAGCAGCATAGTTTTTTAATCTCTCCAAATATCCACATAAGCCAAAGCCAAAAACTCCAGGACAACATTTAAAACAAAACTCAGTGTTATCCACAACAATCACTTTCAATAAAGCAAGTAAGTCAAACCACCAACATGGCCCATATAAAATCGGTGTCTACGGGGAAAAGGAGTAGATGGACGTAATGTGGTATCTGGCAGACTAGGGAAGAGAACTGCTCAAAAGCCAATGGGTGCTCACTGGGAAGACTGGTGAACCAATTTAAGAACAGCAGTCGCAAATGGGAAGGTGAGCCCAAGATGCCTAAAGTGAGAAATTCTGAAGGGTTTGGAGTTGTCCTAGTGCCTTGAAACTCAAACACCGCCACCCACGGGAGGAGAAGTGGCTGGGAGTGGAATCAAAAGGAGACAAATCAGGATACCAGGTGGGGCCAAAGTGAGTTTACAGGTGTGAGTATGAAAAAACACAGCGTATTCCTGTATTATTATTTATAGATTATTGTGTTATTTTTCCATACAAACAACTGTAAACCCACCTTTATCCAACTCTGCAGTGAGGGGGAGGGAGAGGATTGGAGTAGGACAGAGTCAGGAAATCTCAAGACCACACTTTTGAAGAGGAATCTCTGCGAAGTAAGAAAATCTTGCCAGATTATAAAACTCAGAAAAAACAAACAACTAGTTTCACATAAAAATGAGTAGCCAAAAGAATCAAGGTAAAACCCCCATTCAGAATTATAAGAAAAGGGAGACTAAGAAGCAGAATAACATTCTACAGAAAAAAAAGCACAGCAGAGGACATACTGTAACCCACTCTTACAAAAATGAGCTAAAAAATATGAACAAATGATGCAAAATCAAAAAGAATAACATAAATTAGAGTTACAAAAGTCCAGAAATTATAAAACTCAGTAAGAACTTAGAAGAGAGCCATTTTAGAAATGCAGCTAAACTAAGAGGAACATAACAGCAAATAAACACAATAGGTAATGCTTTAACATTAACAGGGGGAAGTGAGAAAAATATTTTAATCTATATTCAATGATGAGTAAAAATAAGAGGGGTAGAATGTATATACTTAAATCATGTAAAACAGATTTTAAGACAATGAGTATTATTAGAGATAAAGAGGACTTTTCAGAATAATAAAGGATCAACTCATCAGGAAGGCATAAATTAGAAAATTATGTGTCTAATAGTGTTTCAAAATGCATGAAGCAAAAGTTGACAGAAGTAAAGGACAAAATAGACAATTCCATAATCACAGTTGAAAATTTTAGCATCTGTCTCTACCTGTTTGAGTCATTGATGAAATGACTTAGGAGCCAACTTTAAGAGTTTTCCATTGGCCAAAATGGAACAATTTGCTTTCAATAAGGATATTAATTATAATGGGTCAAATCCCATTAATTAAATTTAAATCTATAAGTTCATAATGCTATTTTAAAATATTTAATTGCTGCCCGGCCAGGCGTGGCTCAGGATCCAGGCGATTGGGGTTCGATTCCCGGTCAGGGCACATGCCCGGGTTGCGGGCTCAATCCCCAGTCGAGGGCATGCAGGAGGCAGCCGATCAATGACTCTCTCATCATTGATGTTTCTATCTCTCTCTCCCCTCTCCTTTCCTCTCTCTGAAATCAATAAAGATATATTAAAAAATATATATTTAATTGCTTACATTTGGGTGATGATAGGAAATCAATTTGTTATCTTGAAAACTGGTAAATAAAGGGGGGAAAAATAAGTATTTATTCTGCCTTTCCTGTAAGAAATGTACACCAATTTATGAAATGGTGCAGAGAAATATGTTTGATAAAAATGTATAAAAACTTGTAACCCCCAATGATTAAATTAATAAATCTATGCATTAAGCATCAGTGACAGCTACCATCACAAGAATAGTAACAGTCAGACTTACTCCTTCTGATGTACAAATAATATCAATTATATTTGTGCCAAGTGGATTAAGCTTGTGGATACTGCTGCTGTTTAGCAGGAAATGTAGAGAACAGAGGAATGTATTGATCTATACCACAAGTTTGTAGTCAGTAAAATCCAAACTGTGGAAAACTATATGCCAAATGCCTTGGGCCATTCAACAGAGAAATTATAAGAAAAATAAAGGCATGATGTAGGAATGTATTAATTAAAAGAAACATATAAGACAAATTTAAAAATAGATGTGTTTATAGTGCCTAAGGATGTACATATAGTTGGTAAAAATTATAAATGAAAACAAGGAAGTTATTTTACTATGAATGCATAGTGGCTACTTTGGCGGGTAGTAAAAGAGCTGGGATTGACATAGGGCATGTGGAAGGTGACTGCAACGTTCTATTCCTGGACCTGAGTGGTGGTAACAAAGGCTTTGCTTTGTAATAATTCATTAAGTCATACAAATGTTTCAAGTGTTTTTTTATATATTGCATTTTATAATAAAATGATTAAGAAAAAAGGGAGGGAGGCAAGTAAGGAAGGAAAGAAAATTAGAGAGACCTAACATCAATAGCAAAGTAAGAACTTTGATCATGTTTTGTTGAAACAAACAATAAAACAAGTTATGAGAAAAGCAGGGAAATCTGAACAGAATATTAATATCAATTCATTATTATTGCTGTCTTAAATTGTAATAACAGCACTATAGTTATACTTGCAGAGGGGTTTTGTTATTTAGATATGCACAGAAATATTTACAAATGAAATTACACAATGTCTGTGATATGTTTCAAAATAATCTAGGGCTGCAGTGAGTAGGTATAGATGAAATAAGACAGCCTAAATTGGTACTTTTGAGACTAGGTATGGGTACAGGGTATCATTGTATATTCTCTCCATGATTGTAATTTTCATAGTAAAAAGCATAGGAAATGACTTTAAGAGTAATATTAACAGTTTTACATCATTACGTATAATATACCTTCTAGTTTAAAAAAAAATGTGTTCATCTAGTTATCAAGGTCTCTTATCTGTATTCACTTTTTCTATACTTTGTATACTCAATGGGTCTGAAAAAAATTAATTTTATTTTCTTACCTATTCTATAATTTTCTCCCCTTCTTTGTTTTTCATGCATTACCCCTCCCTGGAATGTCCTCTTTTCTTCCTTTGGTACAGAAAATTCTATTGCCTCATGAAATGTTTCACGTTCTCTCCAGCTGAAAATAGTGTTTCCCTCATATAATCCCACAGCTATTGATTTATGCTTTTTCGTGTCACTCCTCACTTTATTGTTTCATAATCATTCACTCATGTAGGCATTCAACCCATATATGTTATAGATCAACTGTATACCATATTAGGGGTCTGGGGGAACACAGCAAGGAATGAGATATGTGTCCTGCCCTACATATTTCCAAAGGATCTTACAATGTAATTGGTAAGTTTATAAAGAAGAAGAATTCCTATTCTTATTGAAAAGTAGAATTCTGAGTTCCACAAGAGTGCCAAAGAGAATTTATTGTTGGTTTTAAGAATAGGGAAACATATATACATGCATCTACTCTATGAAATTGACTATTTCTTGAGGGCAAAATTATGCCATACCCATCTCTGTATTTCCAACGATAGAGCTAACATTTATTGAGCACAGGAATTCTTCCAGATGCTTTAATTCTTTAACTTAATTCTCTCCACATGAGGTAAATTATCTTGTGTTCTCCATTTTATAGTTAAGAAAACTGAAGGGCAGAGCAATTGAGAGATGTGCCCAAGGTCCCAGAGTTAGGAGTCACGATTCAACCCTATGCAATCTGTATCCAGTCCATACTTTTACATCGCGATATATCATTTACTCAAAAGCAATCTAGCCGATAATGGGAGAATCTGGAATTTCAGGCCAGTTCTGTTTGGTTTCAAGCCTATACTCTCCAGAAATGAGACCAAGAGGGTGATCTAGTCTTTACCTCTGGAGCTTAGGACACTTTGAAGGGTGGGGTAGTCTTTGAACACAGGTTGGGCTGTAGACTGAACTGTGGAACTTAAGGAAGCCTGTGGATAGAGGGCCCTGGGAAATCAGAGGGGCCTCAGAAAGAGTGAGATGGGAGGGAACAGAAAATCAAAATTGTTTGTCCTGGAACTGCAAGGGAATGGGGCAGGATTGCATTTTCCTCCTTGGCTTGTCTTCTCTTTCCTCCTCTCATTTGCATGGCAGGGCCCAGAATTCATAACACTCTAATTCAACAGTGCTGTGAGTTAAATTGATGTTCAGTAAATGTTTGTTGAATGAGCCAGGTTTTGTAACAAGCCTGGAGAGCAAACCATGGATTGTGATTTACTGAATTCCAAATAGCCACCTTATGAAAGAACACCCCATGTGTATAAATTGGAGGCTGCTTATTTATTCACATAGGGACTGTGGGGATACATAGAAGTAAAGACACAGCTGAGATCTTGTTGTTGTTTTTACTATTAGTATAAGATTTTTTCGAAGACCTGAGCTTTAAATTATGGCCAGCCATCCCAGCTTTCATGTTACTGGATTATTTATCTTCCTCATCATTGTAGATGGGTGTTTGACATCCCCCCCCCCCCCGAGATACTTACAAAAACAGGAAATTTTCCTTTTTTTTTACTGAGGATCAGAGGAGCCATTTTATTGGGTGTTTTGAATATTACTTATACTAGCTGCTGAAATACTCAAACTCTATCTAGAAGAATGGATATCATTCTGGAGATCAGTCTGCAGAAAGCTGGTTGTCCTTGTACTTAGTATAATCATTAAACTTGGTACATTACCTCCACCTCTCGTTTTCAGTGAGAAGTTAATCAGAATTGGTCAGATACTGTTTATAAATCTCTCTCAGAAAATAGGAAAACCTTTGCTTTTTCTGACAAAGTGCCACTAGGAAAGCACATTTCTGACCGAGTGCCAGGCTTGGCCTTTTCACTGGCATAGCATATAGTGTAGAGAAGGTAGCCCAAGGTCTGCATAATAGACTGTATTGTTAGTGCTTGTATCAGTTTGATCTGAAAACTTAGTGTGGTTGGTCCTTTATCTCTTTCCTTTCCCTACAGTTTCCCTATCATGATTTTTAATCATTGGTATGAAGGAAATTTTCTTTCATACTATACACGTTTAATTCCACATATACATATATACACACAGCATTTTACATATAGTTTCAGGGCTTCTGAGGACCCGAGACTCATCCTCTAAACTTAAACCCAGTTCAAATACCTGTGAAGCCTTGAGGCTGCATTAGACTGAATGAGTCACCCTCTTTCTATTTTGATAGCACTTACTTTATATCTCGTTTTTGTTACTATAATGACTGCACTTCCCTCTTCTGTACTAGATAGCAACTTCTCTCTTTCTTTCCCTTGAGTACCAAGCACACAGCACAGAACTGAGCCAATAGACTTTGTATTTAGGAATTGATTAAATAATTGAACGAATTGGATTGGACTGGAAAAGTCCGTGGGAGTATGGGCCATTTCTGTATTTAATGGCTACTCTATGCCCAGCTCCTAACACAGTGCCTGCCACGTAGAAGGGATTTTGTAAATATTAGTTGCTTCAACATTGGAATGGCTTTAGTTTTGTTCGTTGAAAGTGACAGGTGTAGAGAGCTCTTATGAGACTTTGTAAACAAGTATGATGTATTTTATACCAACTTAATCTTTAGTGAAAAAATGTGAGTAGATATCCCTAACTATTCTAACCTTATACTCAGTTAAACTCTTTGTACCCTTGTTGCCACTTTCCCCATCCATCTCGTAACTCACCCATTAACACATCTTATATTTTATGTAGTCATCTTATCATACAGCGTGAGCTCTCAACTCCATGTCTTCTGTCTTTGCTTCTCTCATTCATAATTTTGATCATGCAACACAAACGTACTGAGCATTTACCATGTGCCAAGTATTTGGCAAACTGCGAGCCATGAAGTCCAGTACTCATTCCCTCCCCTCTTGCCCCCATCGGAGTAAGTTTTCTAGAGGAAGAGACAAACATGAAAAGAGATGATCATAATGCAGGTAGTCAAGTAAAGCACAGCATAGGAAATATAGTCAATAATATTGTAATAACTATGTATGATGCCAGGTGGATACCAGAAATATCAGGGGGAACCCTTCGTAAAGTTTGGGTATATGATTGTCTAACCACTATGCTGTACGCCTGAAACTAATACAAATAGTATTTAATGGAAATCATAATTGAAAAAGATTTTTAAAAGAAAAATGTAATGAAAAGGTAGTTAAGTAATGGCACAGAGGGCGGAATGCTATGAGGGTTCAGGGAAGTTATTCACAACTTTCTCCTGTGCCTGGAGTGCGGCTCGCCCTGTCTCCCCTCCTAGTCAATAGCTGTTAATATTCTACTTATCCTCTAAGATAGAGCTCAGACTTTTCCTGTCCATGAAGCTTTTCTGAATGTTTTCTGTTTGATCTTCCCCCACTCCCCGATCCTAATATGCCTTTCATAGTATTTGTTGCAATTCTCCATGAGACTGTATATAACTATAGGTTAGGAATTGTGTCCTTTCCATTTTTTGTGCCCTCGCATAGTTCTTGAATGGTGTGTTCAATGGGCGTAATTGTGCTTAGTCAAGACCCCCCCCCCACACACACACCCACCTCCCCACATGATGTATTTCCTCTTGCTCTTTACCTGTACGTCCTGGTAGGTTGCCATGACTACCATTATGAGGTTGAAAAGTTGCTCTCCTGTCTAACTTCTCTCCTTTGAATTCAGAATGAGGAACTGATGAATCAACTAAACGGATGATTTGTCTTCTAGTCAGACAAGTATTTGCTTCATAGTGGAAATCCACTTACTGTTAACCTATTTCTTGCATTTGGAAACACGTTTTTTTATTCTTTGGGTATCTAGATCTTTGTTCCTATGATTTTTTCTCTCTCTAGGTTCCAAATAAATGATTTTGAAATTATAAGAAAATTTTCAGGCTTTATTTTCAGGAACAGTTTATTATTTTAAAAATATTCTGTGTGTCTCAGGTGTATGTGTCGGAGAGTCTAGAGATGTATCTGCTTATAAGAAAAAGAGAGAGCTCATCACACATTGCAGGCCAAAGTTAGTGGTTCAACAATGGCCTGAAGGCACCCCCACCACAGACACGCATACTTAGAGTGTAAAATAGTTCCTTCATTTCCTCTTCTTGCATGCTATATAGGTGTAGTAGCTTTGAAATGGATTTTTTTTTCTCTTTTGGTTATCCTAGCTAAGGGGGATAAATATTTGGTGACAAAAGGCGATTTGAATCTGGGTGGTGGACACACAGTGCAATTACAGATCATGTATCATCTAAATGTGCACCTGAAACCTACATGATACTATTAATCAACATCACCCCAATAAATTTAATAATAAATAAATAAAAATAAAACACTAGTTAACAACAATCTTTAATGGTCAGCCTTTTCTTAACAGCAGATTAAACCACAAACTTTACCAGTGCTTTTGTGAAATGTTCCTCAATTTGAAATAGTTTTCTAAACGAAGCAGCTCAGTGAGAACCCTGTCCCTGGCCTACAGTTTTATCCAACTTTATGGAAAGAAGACGAAATCCCAAGGGAAAGCAGACTTACACCACCGACACACATGCCCTATGAATAACTAAGCATATCCAAACCAAATTTCAAATTCTCCCTCATGCGTTTGGAATAAGATCAAGAGAAAGGGGAGTCAGGAAGAAATCAACACACACTTATTTTTGTACCATTTTTCTTGCTATTAAAATGTGTCTAATTTCATTTTTCTGTTAATGAAAAGCACATGAGGGTTGACCATAATGTTTTGTTCTGTGCTGTGTTCTCAGTGCCTAGAACATAGTTTATTGATTAATAATCAAGGGTGAATGAATGAATGATTGAAAGTGTTTTGAGTTTGAGTCAGAAGCACTCTTTATATTTGTTGTACCTATTATGAATCCTAAAATGATGTGTTTTCAATATTTTTACATTAATGATACTTGGAAAGTAAAAAAAAAAAAAAAAAAAAAAGTGTGTTTCAGTAAATTCTTAGGAAGTGCTGTTGACAAGTTCAGTGCTAATAGCTAACTTCTTATCCTGACAAGTATGCTTTTTCAGTTTACCACTAATTGCAGGAATCAGCCTCAGGTAACTGATAGAACCACATCACACTGTTAACACTGAAGCTGGCCTCAGGTATGGCACATGTGCAAAACCATGGTGTGGAGAAGGAGACAGTGTCAGTTGGGATTAAAACCTAGGGCCTCAAAACAGCTACATCTAGGTTCCAAATTCCAGCTCTTGCACTGCCTGGCTCTTTGACATCAGCACATATTTAACCTTTCTAGGCCTTTGTATCCTAATCTATAAAATGGGCATAGAGCATTCCAGACTTTCTAAGTTTGGAAGGAGGATCAGATAAGATAATGTGGTATGGGGAAGGTATGTCTCAGTCTAATTTTTTCAGCTTCAGCTAACTGCTGAGCAGAGGTCTTTATTCTTAGGTAAGAAGTTAGTTAAAGACCTCTTTCAGCTACCTGGAAAGCTGAGTTTTAGCTTTGCACTGTCATCTGGAATATCTCTTCATTTGTTCATCTCATTTTTTCCCCCACTTGTAAAACTGGAGCATATTTAGTTTGATCTGTCTACTTAACAGGGACTTAAGAATAGCTAAGCTAACACATGAGAGAAGAAAATAGCTTTGAACTGTTTAAATACAAGGTGTCACAAAACTCAAGTAGAGTTCTACAGATAGTCTAAACTCAAACCAAATCTGACATAAATTCATTATGAGTACAGGCCTTTGCGGCCTTATACTTTGTGATAACCTAAGAGTACTGAAATCTTTGGCTGATGTGACAAGTGTCTAGAAGCACTTTTACCAAAACAGGATAAATCGTATTTAGAAAATAACTGAGCATTATCATCTCCATGAATCAACTGTTTAGTGCTATTCTAAAAGACATATTTCCTGTTACAAAGGATTACAAAATGTGCCACTTAGTGTAACTGTCATATTTCAAAACACATACTCCAGGAATTGAAGTAAGAAAACCTTAAGTATACGAGAATTAAAGTTAAATATGGGAATACAGGAACTTGAAAGTACAAGCCAGTAATAGACTCACAGAATTTTAAACATCTAAGGGAACTTAGAGATACCTAATCCTTTTTGTCATAGATGAATTATTGATTTTTACAAGAAAAACAAGCACACCATTTTTCTAAAAGTAAATGTTTAAATATGTTTGGTCACAGATGATTGTATCATCTTTTGCTTTAAAACAAAAAATATTTAACAATATAACCAGTCAGTAAGACTGAGAGATTCAAACAGTATTCCAGTTATACTGAATGAGATATTTCAATCACAAAAATTTTAAAACATTAAAATGTGAGTTGGAGCAGAAATAAACTCAACTCTTGGTAAGCCTCATAATTTTTTTTTTTAATTTTTAGATTCTGGAGTCTGTAATATCCAATTTTAACACATAGGGTAAAGAGAAGAAAAATGCCAAAATGTTTGTACGTGACTGATATAGTGATTCAACAGAGTGATCAAGAATGCCAAAATCAGACATCTAAACTGAGGCTTAGTTTGTCAATCAGAGTGACTGGATTTTTGAATTTATAATAAACAGTGAAGAAATGTAGAAAAATGAAAAGTAATTGTGTGGTTTTTTTAAATAGCAGAGCAAGCAGTTGTTTAAGTTGCCTTAGTTGTTTTTTCAATACTTCAACCTTGTTTCACTGTTAACATGCGTTTCCTAGGATTCGAATACTGGATCCTGAGATAGGAAGTTGGTGCTCTTAAATTTATATCTCAATTCAGAACTTTAATTTCTTTTGCAGAAGAGATAATGGAAGTCATTGTGTTCACTCTTTGCAAAAATATCATCAGATACTCAAGCAAAATAGTTTTATAAAAGTTGCAGCCAGCATAGAGATTTGTATGTTTTATACAAAATTAGATGTGTGCATGCACTTGTATATTTTCTGTATCTAAATAGAAAACATATTTTCTTTTACTCCTTTTAGGGCTGTCAAAAAATACAGGACTTTAGTAATGTGGTGCCTGAGGGAATAAACTTGAGTTTCCTCATAGCCTTGGTTTCTAATAATGGAGATTACACGTGCGTTGTTACATACCCAGAAAATGGGCGTACATTTCATCTCACCAGGACTCTGACTGTAAAGGTGGTAGGTAAGCATGATTTGTATTATGTGCACATGGTAAAAATGCAATAATCTTGTTTTGTCTGTTAATAGTTTATTACAAACAAGTGTGTAAAATCTGTAAGAAAAAAGGCCTATGTTTTCTGTTTATTGCACTATCCTCAGAGCCTCCAGCATTTCCATGTGCGTAGTGGGCATTCAGTAACTATTAGTCAGTTGCATGAATGTGTGAGTAAGAGAAGCAAAGGCAGTTTGAGCAGTAAAAGAAGTGCCAGGCAGATCTGTGTTCAAATTATACTACCGCTATTCATGAGCAACATGATTTTGGTCAAAGACTCAGTCTCCTTATCTGTCTGTACTCTGAGACTTAGACTACCTAACATCCAGGAGAGCTGAGAATATTAGAAATAATGTTCATATTATGCTAATGTAGTTCCAGGTAAGCAGTAGAGACTCAATGAATAGTAGTTAATATTATTGTCCAAAATGTGTTTTAATTGAATTACGTGAACTATGTATTTCTATGTACTGCTATTGTAGTTAATGCTCAAAGTTTTGCTGGAAGTGTTCAACCACTGGTTTGCATTGAGGGAAAAGGGGATGAGAAACTGGGGAAGTAGAAAGGACCATGTCTAGACAGATTCAACAGAGTCCTATGAAACCCACAACCAAGAGAACCAGTGTCAGGAATGTGGTATTTGGAGGAGAACTCTAAGTACCACTGTGCCCAGTGTGTTAAAATAAGAGCATAGCAGAATGAGATGTTGTCAGACCCCATCTTTTTTTATCTCTCTTTTTCAAGAAAAAGGCAATTTATTATCATCTTTAAAAAATATCTGTAAGTCATTGATATAAAGTAGTTGCACAATTTTTTTAAATTGAAATTTCATATTTTAATGGATGGAAAGATTGAGGCCCAACAACAGAAAGTAACCTGTTTAGTTAGAGACATTCAATGCCTTAGTAGAAGTTATTCTAAATCCCAGGTTTCTGACTTTTTGTTCAAAGCTTTTTCTACCAGTCTGACACCAGATTCAGCATATGTATTTCTTCAAAAAAGGCTTCAACATAGTGCAAATAAAATTCAAAGCAAACACTCTTGTAATCACTTTTCCTCTTTTTCTGCTTACTTCCTGAATGGTACTGAGTTAGGGACTAATTCAGAAGAAAAATCAGACTAAATTTAGAACCTAACATGGACTTTAAACGTCAAATGAATAGCCTGGCCGGGTGTGGCTCAGTGGTCGAGCATCCAACTAGGATCCTGGAGATCAAGGTTCAATTCCCAGTCAGGGCACATGCCTGGGTTGTGGGCTCGATCCCCAGTTGGGGGGTGTGCAGGAGGCAGCCGATCAATGACGACTCTCTCATCACTAATGTTTCTGTCTCTCTCTCTCCCTCTTCCTTCCTCTCTCTGAAATCAATAAAGATATATTAAAAAAAAGTCAAATGAATAATATAATCTTATAGTCATCTTGGCAGTTGTTCCTAATATATATATATTTACATTCAGTGGGTGCTTTAATATGCATCACTTAATTTAATCAATGGGGGGAAGGGAGACATCTATAATACTTTCAACAATAAAGATAAATTTTAAAAAATAATTCTTATAATGAAATCTGTGAGATTAATTTAATTACTCTCATTTTAGAGTTGAAGAAAATTAGCTTTTCAAAGATTTAGTAAAAATAAGCCATATGGTTAATATATGGCCAAGTTGGGAGTAGAATACCTGGTCATTAAATCATTGAAGCCCCTACTCTTAAATAATACAATATAAAGCTTCTTTAGGATATTTTTCATTCAATTTAGGAACACAGAATGTTACAAAGAGCATTAATCCTATGAATGAACCTCCAACTGATTACTAGACATCAGGTACAACTAGGTGCTGGACTAACAATTGTGATTTTGAATTTTCCGTTTACTTATTCATTCATTTAATTCTTATTTGACTAGGTCTTATACTTGACACTCTGGGAATGTTGAAGAGAAATATGTAGAAAAGAAACAACTGAGCAAGGCAGGAGGGCAATTAATTATGATACAGTATAAAAAGGTTTTCTTATATAAGCTTTGGAAAGTGAAAATACGGGTTAAACATTCTATTCTGAAATTCAGTGGATAATGAACATATTATGTTTGTCTCTTTGCTTGCTTTATATGACTGAAATGTTATAATTGATTATATATTAGACTGTGGGCCTCTTCGAGAACTGACAAACTATGCCAGGAAGTTGGGCAAGGCTTCACAAAAGGAGATTTTTGAAATGGGTTAAAAGAGATAAAGAATCCATGACTTAACATCATCTCCCTTTCTTCTTTACTATCTCACAGGCTCTCCAAAATATGCATTGCCTCCGCAGATCCATTCACCCAATGATCTTGTGGTCTATGAAAAAGAACCAGGTAATTATAGCTGTGCCTCTGATTCTCTTAATTATAAGGAATAGAATGCCACAGAAGTTAACACAAGAGAATAGAGGGCTATTGTAAAAAAACCCACATGAATTGAAACTGATGTTGTCAGAAACCAAGACAACTCTGGGCTTTAGCTACCTCCTGGATCTTATGAGGAGCTTAGGGATTCTCTGCTTCTCTCTCAGCATCTGCTGCTCCCTTCTTCCTCTGTGGGCTGGTTTCCTCTCCTGACCATTGATTTCACTTTGATGCAAACTGTAGCCTACACAGGGGTCTGTTTTGTCAAGCCTGTGACATGAGCACAAGGCATCCTTCAAGCTTCTGTTCCACTACAGAGGGGCAGGGTTGGAGCTTAGAGTCAGGACTATGAATACAATAGGTGACAACTGATACAACCAATACACCCTGATTCAGAACACCGTGAAATGTCTGCTATGGCTGCCTGGGTCTCTTTTTAGTTTTCATAATTTTTCACTCGAGGGAAAAATCACTTGTAACTGACCAAATAAGGTATAATTTATTCTTTTGACTCATAACCTCCCACAGTTAAGCTGAAGACTGTAGAAAATTTTAACATCTTCTCTATTGTGTCTTTTACAAAAAAATTCACAGCAAACCCAATAAGAGCTATGAAAGGACACTTGTTTAAAATGTACTAAAGTTAATAGAGGCAGTGATCCACAAAGGTAGAGAACAATATCCTCCAAATTAAGATAGGACTTCACATAGTGACCTGCCTTATAAAAATACAAAGAATACACTAAAGGGTCTGCCAACTCCAAGTGGACCAAATTTCCTTGAATGAGTAGTAGCTTTATATAGTAATATAAACACACTATCAGGGTAAACACCTATTAATCATCTAGATATGTTTCATCTACTTATCACATTACAGTTACAAAAGCATGCCTGAATCTGTGGTCACTTTACCTTCCTGTATATTGATATAGAAAACTGGAGGGGAAGGCATAAGAACCACGCATTGGAAGAAAGGGCGGAGTATGAGCCCTAAGGGAGACAAACCTGAGTTCAAATTAGGATGACAGTATAATTTATCATCTGAACCTGGACACCTTTTGAGAGTGAAAGCAGTCGATATTAATAACTAGGAAAGCGAGCATGAAACAGAACTGTCCTGGGCAACCTGGAATATAGAGGGTCATTCTAGGTCAAATCCCCAAATGCTACTTATTAACAATTTGATCTAAGAATGTCATTTTACATCTTTAAGCTTCAGTTCTCACATCTGTGAAACCTGAATTTAAAAAATGCCTCATAGTATTTTGTTAAAATTAAAGGAGGATATTAATACTTAAAAATATTTAACACTGTAAATGATATAAAATTTTCAGTGAGTGTGCTGTTGTTGTTATTATTGTTGTTGCTACAATTTTCTGCCTAGAAATCCCAACCTCATAGTCCATCTCTGAAGGATAATGTGGAATTTCTATGTGTACATTGTCTTCAGGCTTGCTGACTGCGCCCTGGTAACTGGAGCAGTCCCAGATGGGGCCTGTCCAGCCAGTCCTCTCCGCAATGGCACTGTCCCATTTCCTCTGGGCTGAGCACCAACAACCTAGAGAACCTTTTCTTACTCATCCTTTGTGTCTCAGGGAAATAACAAAGAAGAGTAGTCCATGGAGGGTTAGGGCTAAAACGGATGTTGTCAGAGCCTTTTTGAACAAATACTGACATTTTAAAACATACATAGATTGTATTAAAATATGACCAGTCTCGTAATTTTATATAAAGATAAAGCTGCTGTGCTTCTTTCCTTGGTTTGTCTGGTTTGCAGTGAAGTATGGTACCTTACCCTATGGCAGCCCACTAGAAAATTAGTGAGAAGTAGGATTAGTGTGAAGTAGATACCTGTAACATTGATAGCTTCTGATTAGCCACAGGGTAGAACCAATATAGCCGTGAGAAGGTTACAATTTAATGGGTTAACTTGTTTTTTTGTTTGTTCATTTGCTTTTAGGAGAGGAGCTGCTCATTCCCTGTAAAGTCTTTTTTACTTTCCTGAAGGACTCTCGCAATGAAGTTTGGTGGACCATTGATGGAAAAAAGCCAGACGACACCACTATTGACGTAACTGTTAATGAAAGGTATCATTGGTGCGACTAATCCTGTCTCTTAATCTAATGGATTCCGATGTGACCTAATCAATGAAAAGAAACATTCTAATTTTTGCCTCTCATTAACAAAAATCAGCAAGATTTTCAAGTCATTAGTGGCTGCATCCCAAATCAGGATTCCTTGACTTGCAATTGGAGGCCCAGATGCCATCTGAAGATCACACATTTATTATACCTGCTTGAAAGTAGATGGTGCATATCCTCCATGAATGAAAAGGCCGCTATGTGTGGTTATGGAGAGATAAAATCCTGTTAGTGTGGCCCTGTACTTCTCTTTCTCAAGTCTGGAGTCTGGGCCTATAAGTATTTGTGCCTCAGATAATTGTGTTCATTTTTTGTCTTGCAGTAAGCATGTATTTCTCTTTCCCCTTGTCTTTCTTAATTCACATAACATATATGTCACTTTTATAATTGATAATGATTTTTTTTTCATATTGACTAAATACATTCATGTTCTCTAGATTTTATTTTTAAAGTGGATTGGGTGGTAATATGTACCTCAATCTTAAAATAACAAGCTGGATCACTTTATTGCAAAATAAACATGACTTTTTTTTAAAGGGGGTTAGGTTGGCAAGGAGGAAAATATGGGTCTTTGAAGACAAAGGATTATTCTTCCATTAGCAAAGCATGAAACTGCAAGAGAGTAATTGTTTTACTGCAACAATGAATAAAAATTAGCAGCTGACCAACTACATGACAAAGTAGTTCTAAGACCCTAAGCCTTATTACCAATGTGTAATAAGCTACTAAAATTTCTAGAATTCAAAAGATATTTCTTTCTTAGTAGTAAACTCAGACTTTGTGCAGATATTATAAAAATTTTTTTTGCATCAGGTACTATTCCAGGTACTTAGAACCTGAGTATCTTTTATAGGAGTAGCCATGATAGAGCAGAAATTTCTATACTCTAATCTGATACATGTATTGCATGTTATGGGAAGATTGTGTTGGAGATTCCAGCAGTTTTAGGGGGTTGGGTAATGCTTCTCAGGTCTCACAGAACCTAAATAAAGATTTGAAAAATGAGTAGAAAGAAACTAGGTAAAGGAATCAGAAGAATGTTCCTGCTAAAAGGAACATGAGTGCAAAGGCCTGGAGGTGAGAGAAGCAGAACATACTTATAGGTACAGAGGGAGCTTGCTGAGACTGGAGAGTTTTCACAGAAGGAACTGATGAAGGATGTGGCTGGAGGTGCAGAGGGAGAATTATTGATCATTTCAGGAATTCTGAGGATGGTGCTCCCTATTGTCATAATGATAATGACTGAATAATAATGAAAGTCATGGTGTTCCTCCTTGCGGCTATTAAAACACACTCACGGTTTGCAGTTGAGTGGTGCCAGTTAAATTTAGGCTAAACCTGCCACAGTTTTAACTGTGTTGCTATGGCTGACAGTAAACGTTATCAGAAGGAGAACCTGGATATCAGTCAGCTGTAACAGATATATATATTTTTTTCCTTTTTGAGCAAAGTAATTCAAAGGGATTTTAAATCTTGATTTTGGAGCCAAAGCACTTGATCTCTGATTTGTTGAGATTTAAATGTTTATTTTCACAAAGTTTACTTATCTTAGAAGTTTCTTCTTTTTATGTGCTAGAATTTAACCATGAGATTTCAGCATTTTGACTGAAATAGTCTACTGGCATTCAAAATCAAAGCTTTGGGAATCCCTGAAATGCATCAACTACAGTGGTACGTTGGTTTTCAAATGTAATCCGTTCCAGAAGAACGTTCGAGTTCTGAAACGTTCGAAAACCGAGGGTTTGACAGCCGACAGCTAGGCCTCAGGATCTTGCATCCAGCGGAAGCCACGTGGCATGTTAGACTTCCAAAGTGTGTTCAAAAACCAAAGCATTTACTTCCAGGTTTATTGCATGCGTAAACCAGAATGCTCATCAACGGAGACGTTCGAAAACCGAGGCACCACTGTGTTACTGAGGGATCATAATAGCCTGTACAAATAATATGAATATTTATTAAGTATTTTTCTAATACTTACATATTAACATACTCAAACCTCAGAATTCTTGAGTAAATTAATACATGTAACACTGTGTGGGCATTGCCACTTTCCTCTTTTTCAAATGAGGATCTCAAGACATGGAAAGATCAGTTACTGTGCCGAAAGATTACAGCCAGTAAGTGACAAAGCCTGGATCAAAACCCAAATGGGTCTGGCCTCAGAGCTTTCTCTCTAAACCAATCTAGCATCCTGCCCCAGAAGTCTGAGGGAGGGCGACGTTTTGCTTTGAAGAGCGAGAGATCTATTTCTATAGTCTGATGCCAGCACTGGGATTTGATGGTAAGGAACAGTATTGGAAGCTCAAAGCTATTCTTTTGAAACCGTTGGATTACACAGCAACACCATTTATCGCCATTCTCTCTGCCCTCACCTAGGGGCTCTCTGGTTGTCTGATTCACACACAGCACCTGGCCCTTGAGTCTCAATGATGCTCTCATTTCTTTCCCCTATTTCCAGTGTGAGTCAGTCTAAATTAGAAGATGAAACAAGAACCCAGATTCTGAGCATCAAGAAGGTGTCTGCTGAAGATCTCAAGCGCAACTACGTCTGCCACGCTAGAAACGCCAAAGGGGAGGTTCAGCAGCCTGCCAAGGTGAAGCAGAAAGGTAATGGATGCACGTGCTCCGCGGCCGAACCTGCGAGGGCAGCGTAACGTGCTCACCAAGGGAAGCAGGAGAAACTGGTCCGGGCTCTGGCGCTCGCCACGCCACCTGCCACGCAGTCATGGTCAAAGCTGAATCAGGAATCTTGAGGGAAAGCCTCCATCTATGCAAATATACTCAAGATAGTTTTAGTAATTAGTGTCTAAAGGTGGCTAAAATAATCCATGATTATAATAACGGGGCATACTTTCCTATCTATATAGTTATGAAAATGAAAAAATAAAGAAAATATTTAAAGCTACCAAAGATATAATAAAACGGAGTCACATATTGTTAGTGAATTGTAAAGACCCTTTTAGGAGACATTGATGGCAGAGTTCAGGAGTCATAGAAATGATCATACCATATGACTTAATATTTCTGGAATTTTTCATGAATAAATAACAGAAAGAGAATTATGTTCCATCAATATTCTTAGCATTATCTAGAATAATGAAACATAACTAACAACCATCTAATTTATGCAAGGAAAGTGAAATATAAAATATTCTCAAAAATATAATTTTAAAATGATCGTTTTAAAACCTATGTATCAGTATTCAAGCAAGTCTATAATATACCATTAGCCACAATTGCTAAAACAAAAATTACTTAAACTATGACTTAAAATGATGTACAATGATTTCTATGTTGATATTACTATATTTTTCTACAATAAATGAAAATTATGAGGCTTTTTTGTGTGAGCTGTTGCTCCGGAAACAGACCGTGTCTAAAATTACTTTTGCTTCTCTCAGAATACTGGACAATTAATCTCTTCAAGAATGCTTTTCAATAATCTGGAGAAATATAATGATGATTTATCGCACATGCAGCTAAGTCATTCTGAATTACTTCCAATCCCTGTGTCAGATCATGCCAATAATATTTATATCAAAAGTTTTTAAAAGTTAATTCATAATTATTACATTTTTCAATGGCATTTAAACCTTTTTAAAAGCTGGTGAAAAAACAGGCTTCACCTTAACATTTTTATTACAATTTAGAAAGTAAAGAGCAAAGGCCAAAACTGTGTATGCCTCTAAGGAGTCTTAGTAGATTGGTTCTGGGGAGTTAATTGCCTCTGTTCCTCAGAAGTCAATGTAAAGGGAAAATACTCAACCACATGTTATAAAACAGTGTTTCCCAAAATTTCTTCCTCAGAACACTCCTAAGACTCTAGACACAGATGGCCTGTTGTTCAAATCCTGGTTTTTATGCAACCCAACACTGTGACCTTGGAAGAGACATTTCACCTCTCTGAGCTTCAATTTCCTTATAGGTAAAGTAGGGAAACTAATAGCACTACCTCATAAGGTTGTTTTAAAGTACTCAGCACAGTTACTGGCATATATACATCTATAGCAAATGTGTAATAAATATTAGCTCTTCCTATGATTATTTCCACAAGATTTTCATAGGTGTTATTTGACAAAGGTTTGTATGGTCAAGTCAGTACCATTAAAGTCTAGATTAACCAAAAGCAATCAAATTACTTAAGTTCAGAGCCCCTTAGCATCTTTAGCATACTAATATTTGGTCCAAATACCTGCAGGGTGTTGGAATAGAATAGGCAGGATTTTTTCAAATATATTTGACTCCAGATTCCCTAAGTATGGAACATTTTGTGGGACTTGTCTTCAGAAGCACGTGTTTTGGGAAACAATTATGGAGGCTGACATAAATTAATAACTTATTGTCAGGTGGATAAGGTCAATGCAATCAATTAAAATAATGTTGAATCTAGGAGTGATGCAGAAGTCTATCCACCAGAGCTAGCTGAGTAGCTGCTCTTCCGCAGAAGGCTGTGCTCTATCTAGATGTTTAGTATGAATGGCAACAGGAATGTGAAATGACAAGTGTATCCACTATGACAGATTTTCTGTTATTCACTGATTTTTCAAAATTATATTATGATGTCCTTTGAGGTGTTTTTATTTGTATGTATCTTATTTAGGGTTCTTTAAATTTTTTGGTTTGGTGAATTATTTTTTTTTATTTAATTTGAAAAAAATTTAGCTGTTATTTCTTTTTTTATGTATTTTAATTTATTTATTTTCCATCACCATTTATTCCCCAATACCCTCTTCCACCTCCACCCACCCCCCATCCCCACCTCTGCAATCAGGTTGGCCAGGTGGCTCAGTTCGCCGGTGCATCATCCCCTACACCAAAAAAGTTTTAGGTTTGGTTCCTGGTCAGGGCACATACCCAGGATTCAGGGTGGATCCCGGGCCAGAGTGCATAAAGGAGGCAACTGATTGATGTTTCTCTCTGACATAAATGTTTTCCTCTCTGTCTCTCTCTCTCCCCCTTCCTCTCTTCCTAAAATCAATAAACATATCCCCGGGTGAGGCTAAAAAAATCAACAAGCAATATATGTAATATTCTATTTATATTTACTTATTTATGTAGAAAAGCAATTTATTTTATTATAAGCAGTTATACAGTTAGTCATAGAGAATAACAGGCCTGCTGGTGAAACAGGTCGCGCAAAACAGAGATAGCATCAAACTAGTGGTCAAGCACTAACTCTTATGAAAACATACATCTTTACAACTTGGTGGCCCCGAGTTTTTTTAAAAAACAATTTCACAGAAAGGAAAGAAATAATATGAGAACAGCTCAAGAAAAACACTAACAAGGAAACATATAAGGGGAAAGAGGAACATGTGGTTCTGACTTAAGAACTGAGAGGAGACTGGTCTACACAGGAAAATGTGCATCCTGGAAAGTCGGGTGTGAAGATTTTAGAGTAGGAGTTTATATGACTTGAATCTACCCAAATTTCTGAATAAAAGTGAAATCTTGCAGTACTTATACTTCATGGCTCAGACACCTACCTCACTTGGCTCCATTCTTTACTTACTTCTAGCTTTTACTTAAGTGAGTCTGGAAAACAGGGATATAGCATAAGAAGAAAAATAAAATATTCCCTTTTCGGTGGCTACTTTAGATCTTTGTTACTAGAAAATTCCTAAAGAAAATTTAAATATAAGTCTGTCGCTTTTCTGAATCAAGTCCTTCAGGTTAATATTTCGAGAACACCTTTGGTTTGGCCCTGGCTGAGTAGCTCCATTGGTTAGAGCATTGGCCCCATATGCCAGGGTTGAGGGTTCGATCCCTGGTCAAGGCACATACAAGAAGCAACCAATGAGTACAAAAATAAGTGGAACAACAAATCAATGTTTCTCTCTCTCTCCTTTCCTCTCTAAAATCAATAAATAAAATTTAAAAAAAGAAAATGTCTTTGGTTTGGGCTAATACAGTAGTATTGTTGGTGGTACCTACTACAGAGGAATAGCTGAACAAAAGCAAAAGTCTGTGTGTTTCAAAACCAGTCTTTAATCTCAGGGTTGAGAGGGAAAAAAGGGGAGTCTAAAATTACAAGAACTCCAGAAGTATGTAAGACCCATATCCTGGATCCATGCTTCCTTCGGGGTCTTCATCATTATAAGAGTTCTCTGCTATTTGCTGCACTTGCATGATACTGTCTTTTGACACAGAACAGATCACCCAAGGTTGCGATTCCAGGAGACATCAGATATCTTGACAGTGTGACCACCATGAATAAACACCAACTCCAGAGGCCCATCTTCTGCATCTCCCGGGGATTGTTCCGCTCCAATTTTACTTACATCCCAGACATTCAATCTGATCAGAACCTCTGGAAGCCAAAATAGTCTCTCTGAGGAGACCACTGAACCTGGAATATTTCATCCTTATGTGATTTAAAGGAAGGCAGTTTAAATTTTAGATTTCTCAGATCCCACAAGGCAACAGTCTTATCAACTGACCCTGTGTCAAGAATGAACTCACTATGAGAATTGAAAGAAAGGCAATTCACTTCAGCAGTGTGAGCATCAACTGAGTGGCTTGGTTTGAAAGTATTGTTTGAACAAGTAAGTTTCTAATTATCAGCAACTGACCCAAACAGAGACTTCACGAAGCAGGTACCAGGAAACAACTACTGCTGTATGCCCTGTAAAGATGTTCTTCACATCTACAACTTTTCCTTCCTTTGGTTCAGAACTGAAAGGCAGATGGCGTGGTCATCTGAAGCACTAAGTAAGTGCCCACTGAGATTTGGGTTTCAAGAAAGCCCATAGCCTTCCTTCTGATGTCCATGGAGAGACATGTCTGGGTTGCACTCTCCAGAAGGATGTGGTTTAGAAGGATGTTTTTTTATATAGTCAAAAACAAAAATATCACTGGGTGGAGTCTTTGTTGCAATGATGCAAGGGTCCTGGGGCATATAACATGCCCTTTTACTTCGCCTTCATGGTCAATCTTGATTTCTATTTCTATCTTTTTCACTAACAGAGCCAAAATCTTCTAATTCTTCTTTATCACTGTTGTAGTGTGAGGCCTCAAACTGAGCACTGTTGTTAGGGAGCTGCACACTGGCTATCACAAGATGGTTTGGTTCATCCAAAGTGTGTGTCCCCAGGACAAGTCAATGAATGCTGAAATCTTTCCCTTCTGATCTGGTTATATCTGAAAGCCTCTGCACAGTTAGGCTGGGCCATTCCACACATGGGTCATCACCAAACTGTAAAGAAAAGGGGTGGTTTTTCCCCACATTTTGTACATTTCATTGATCACATGTTCTTCCACTGTGTCATCAAAGGCTATTTCCTTATTGGCCATGGCATTCAGGCAAGCCAGAGGGACCCCAGGGCCTAGTGTTGTAGGAGGGACATGGAGGCTGCATCAGAGTAAAATCTTTATGCCAAACAAAAGCATCAGACATTCCAGCTGGGCAGATAGAAACTGTGGGCTGAGGGTCACCCTGTCCCTGTAAGACAGCAAAGCTTTATATGGAAGCTTTTTTAGAACACTTTCTGCATGTGATTTAAGCCACTTACTAATTTAGAATTGTGGATTATTTATCTTAAGAGTTCATTTAGTTAAATAGCATTAGGAACTTCCTGATATCATCAAATGGCGCCACAAAATACAATCTGTAGGCATAACACATGTAATTGTATAACACAAAACACAATTAAAATGCCCCACTGGAAATAAAATAGGCAGTAATAAAATGAACATGGCAGAGGGAAATTTATGAGGGTAGTTGACCTCTTGATCATTAAGCAAGATATCTATTGACCTTTAAACTTTTTTATGTATTGATTGATTTGAGAGAAAGAGATAAACATCGATTTGTTGTTTCACTTATTTATGCATTCATTAGTTGATTCTTGTATGTGCCCTGACCTGGGATCAAACCTGCAACCTTGACATATCAGGATGATGCTCTAATCAACTGAGCTACCTGGCCAAAGCCGATATCTATTGATATTTTAAAAATCCATTTCCGGTAAGTGTGTCCACTGACCTCTTTTTCCTCCCTATTATAAAATGTGTACCCAGAGGGAGCCAAAATAACTGAGCAAATAATGAAGATGACAGTGGGAATTACCCCAGTGTGCTGTTAACGTAACATGTACTCAGAAATACCAAGGACACAGCAATTTTCATGCCAGCTACCTAAATTGAACTTAGTAAATTCTCCACAACTGCACTGGCATAGTGTCTGGCAGTTATGATGGAGTTTTCTTATCCTAAAGCACCATTATTCATGGAACAAGTACAAAGGTACTAGATAATAATTCTGTACTGCTGAATCCCTGGCTCTATCGGCAGCAGGATTAGTATCCTGAGTTTAGGATAATGAACTCAAAACTATGATTTGCCCTTTAATTAGAGAACTTCAGGCTGAACTCCAGGTTGCTTACCATTTCCCCTTAGGATAAATACACATTTTAAAGGGGAATTTTTGGGTTGTGCATATATGGACAATGGTGGAGAGAGGGACTGGAGAGGGGGATGGGACGGAGTGGAACAGGTCATTGGGGAGAAAAAGGGACATCTGTAATATTTTAAACAAAAATAAAATTTAAAAAGTAAAAAATAAAAAATAAATAAAAAGGGAATTTTTCACTACTATATGACCAATAATTGAACTTCACAGTAGTGTGCAAATATCTCTGGAATTTGGAGTCAGGTAGCCCCAGTAATTCCAGCTGTAAACAAAATTCTACTATACCTTGTCTCAGCAAACACCACTTACAATATTCAGATGCTCAAAGATTCCTAATCTCAAGAACCAACCCCACCCCCCAGCCACCTCTATCACGTTACCCTGGCTTATTTCCTTCATAGCACTAATAACAATCTAAAATTAACTGTCCTATTTATTTACTTACTTATTTTCCTGCATTGGAATATTTTACCTTAGAGGGCAGAGACCCTTTCTTTCTTATCTACCATTGTAATGCCAACAGCTCTAGCAAATAGAAGTCAACAAGGAATTGTCAAATCAACTAATACGTAAGTTGATACATTTCTGCTTCTGATCCAGTAGGTATTCTGATCCTTCTTCAAACTTTTAAGCTTCATTATCACAAGCTAATAAAGCATCCAATTGAAACTGCTGATACATAATGTAATACTAGATTTTTAAAAAATATTCCAGAAGCATACAGAGTTATATCTGGAAATGCTCATTCAAATCCTAGGTGTTCTAGGAGTAGGATGCATGAGGACATAGACTCTACCTAGAAGACTGTAAATACGTAGTTTAGTGGGAACTGAGAGTAGAAAAGGGAGCTTGTACACAAATCACAATATAAAGAATCTGCCTGCTTGCATGTTGCAAGTCAGTCCAAAGACTAGAACTATAGACCTAAGAGATAACTTTCGGAGCCACACACACTGAACATTTGGCGAATACCCTCTTTTTCTGCCCAATGAAAATAAAAATTTTGTGGCCTATTTCCAAATATAAAGGAAAGGGAATTAAATTTCTTCCATATGGCGTTGGCCAAGAGGGCAAAACTAAGTCTAATGGAAGGAAACACATTAAGATTTTGCTCCGTTTAACAGCTTCAACAATTAAAACTCTGCCAATATCATGGGCTCATCCAAGTAGTAATAAGGATTCTATCCCAAGAGAAGGGAAAACAGAAGATGGAATTACACTTTTCAAAAATATCTTGGGGGAGAGTCAGGTATCAGATTGTCAGTTGAATTAGATAACCTACATCCTTCCCAGTGCTAAGATTCTGCTTTAATTTGTGTATCGTCAGTCTATTCAAATCACGTCATAGTTAAAAATACCTTCTTTGCCAGCTACTGGAAACAAAAAGATAAATATTACACCTCTAGTGCCTGGTGCCTACCATATTATCTCTGCTCATTCACACACAAATCAGGCGCCTGGCTCAGCTGCTCGGCTTGTCCAGCTCTTCGAAGGAGGATGAGTCACTGTCATCACCATGTAGATATCAATTGTTTCCTTGTCGTTTACTCTAGTGATTCCTCCAAGATACACAGTGGAGCTGGCCTGTGGTTTCGGAGTGACGGTGCTGCTTGTGGTGATTCTCATTGTAGTGTACCATGTTTATTGGCTGGAGATGGTCCTATTTTACCGAGCTCACTTTGGAACAGATGAAACCATTTTAGGTGAGTAATGGGAGCTTGATGTAAATCTCTTTACTGTCATCTTCAGAAAACACGTTGGCTTGATAAAATCTAGATTTAATGGAACATTTAATCAGATATTTTAGTACCAAAAATGAGACTGAAATATCTCTATTAAGATATATTATTAAAATAATAGAGGTATTTTAGTCTTATTTTTGGTACTAAAAATCTTCAAACTTCAGTTTGTATTGACTCTCACACTTACAGTGTTATCTCAGTTCAGGCCAGCTGCATTTATAGTCCCCATAGCCACTTGTAGTTTGTGGCTGCTGCTCTGGACAGTGGGGGTCCACACTCTGTACTCGGGTGAGCCATGCACCAGAAGCATCAGAATTACATGAGAACTTATTAAAAGCAGAACCTTAAGCCAAACCATTATTCTGCACTAGAATCTGTATTCTAACAATATTCCTAAGTTGCTCATTAAACTTTAAGGATCACTGTTCTAGGGTGTAATTTCCAGGTGACAAGAATAGAACATTTAAGTATACAGATTTTTACACCTGTCCATTAAAGATTCTCCTTCAGGAGGTTGATGGAAGAGACATAGAACCTAAGTTTTTAATGAGAGGTGATTTTTATAATTAGGCAACTTTGGGAAAGATTGGTTTATTGAATCTAAATATATTTTTAATTATAGTTATTTTCAGGTATAAATTAGACCATTTCTAAAAGATTGGTCAACTTACAATTCTAATATATTAGTGATTGACATAATAGGACAGTAGAAATTTTCTGCATGGTATTAATTTCCAGCACCTATGATTGACTTTTCACCATAGAAACTGAACTCAGTGAGATGATAGTAGAAGACACATCAGATAAAATTTGTAATTGCACCTTAAAGTAGTCATTTTGCCTGGAGACTTGTCCCAAGCAGGAAATCATACTGAAATCTGTCATATAATTCATATATGTAAAAAATGAGAATATCTAACTTGCAAAAGTTTGATTTAAGAAAAAGGTGGAATACCTTTGAGAAACTTTGCTAATTTTTATCGGATCTGTGTGTGCTTTTTCTAGATGGGAAGGAATATGATATTTATGTATCCTATGCCAGGAATGCTGAAGAAGAAGAATTTGTATTATTGACCCTCCGTGGAGTTTTGGAGAATGAATTTGGATACAAGCTGTGCATCTTTGACAGAGACAGTCTGCCTGGGGGAAGTAGGTATTCAGATGAGTACAAGTGATGCTACCCTGAAGGGCAAGAGGGATCGTTAGCTATGGGTCATGGATGAGAATCATGGCGCAGCTCTATGTTGGCATCTCTGGACATTTAATGTCCAATCATGTCATGCAATGGACAGCAACTTTCTAGGGATAAAATTTCGTTGTAAGATATAGACTACTCAAATGCAGTTTATGGTATAAAATATTTTCCCTTATAAGCTTTAAAAACTCTATTTCAGAAAAGTTTGGATGCACAGTGGATTAGAGCTGTATAAAATACCAAAGCTTTAAACACCCTCTTTACTCACATTTAGATTTTTAGAAGGTTTAGCTAATCTATATTATTTTGCCCAGAAATTTTTCTACAAAGACTGAGTTTAAACAAAACATTTTTTTACAAAGACTGAGGTTTACTCAATTTTACAAAAAATAAGTTGCAGAAAAGAGTGCATGGAATTTTTCTTTATATTAATCACTGATAATAATTAGAATATTTCCCTTTGACATTTGCTAATTTCCTTTTCCTCACTTTTGTTTTCTAGAAAGTCAACACTACTCAAACTCTCCTTTCCCTTGGGTCAGTTTCTTCCTTTCCATCAGCTTACATGTTTCAGACATAGTTTAAAACTTTACAAAGTCCAGTGTATTCTAGTAGGTTAAAAAGAAAGAAGCTTGAATTGCTGAATGTTTTAACATAAAAGTATATCTCTAATTTTCAGGTCCACCCCGTAATATATAGGGAATGGTGCATTTGAGTCTGTTTTATAAATACACAATAGCATCCCTAAACCCACTATTAATCTTTGTACTGTTAAAATTCATGCAATGTCTCTAACCTTCAGCATAGCAAACTAATTTTCTTCCCCTAAGATACTGTTTACATTACTCACTAATCACGTGTTTTCTCAAATGTCTTATAGATAATTGTGAATAGCCTCAATTTAAGTCTAATACAGAATAGACTTGTTTGTTCTCACGTTGAATCGGCTGGATCACTTATGTCCCCAATCATCACCCAAAAGTCCATCTTGCTTGTGTTCTGCAGCAGGTATCTCCTTCAGTATAATTTTGCCAGGAAATGATGGCTTGATTATATAGTTAAAGGATAAATTCCACTCATTTTAAGACTTAAAATCCTAAATCATTTATTCATCCATTTGTTCATTGATGTAGCCATTCAACAAATACTTATCTATCCTGCGAAAAATTATATAAAGATTTACAGTCTAACAATGATGTAAGACCCCCCCAGTAGGGGTTAATAGTTCCTTGAAGAATTCAAGGTCCTCATAATGACTCCTGCTTCCTGCTGTGATGGTTGAGCCTCGTGACCTTTCTTTTCCCTGCTGCTCTTACTGGGCCCTCTTTGCCTCTGGGTCTCTTTCTCTGCTTACACATGGTCAGCCTCCAGCAACACTGCTTGGAGTAGACGATTTCTTATTCCTGGATTCTCCTCCAGGCTGTGCATGCTATTTTAAGCCCCCCCCCCCCCAACTCTGTATCTATGAAGATTAAGGAGCAAAATGATGGCTTAGGAAAGCATGGTAAGTCATGAATAGTTTTCCACAACACTAGTGCATTCCCTGGAGTTGACTCCTATCTGAACCCCAGGTGAAGGATTATACAGTCCTTGACAAGGAACCTTGAGATGGATTATTACCAAGAATTTAGTGACAGGAACTAATCAAAGCCCTTGACAACAGAATAAAATTAAGGCGCATTTCCATTTTCCTGCGCTTCCTTCTTTTCTGACCTGAAGAAAGCATTTGCCTGGTAGTGAAGGCAGACAGATCAGCCAGCAGCTGCCGAAACACATGGCTTCATCGTAATGATAGGAGTTTAAGCAGAAAGATCCAGGGATTAATTTAGCCTCCTGAGCAGAGAGCAGAATAGAAAGCTGAGCTGAGAACATGCTGCCAGCCAAAATGCCATTAAGTTGGCTAGATGTTTTTTGAAGTTCCTATTCCAATGACATTCTAGTTGGGAGGTGTCTAGCAACAGAGAGGGACTTTCAAAAATATGAAGATTCTTGCTCTTGCTGTTCTGTGTTTGTGAAAAATTTATTTCTATGATTCAAGGCTAATGTATATATTATTGAATGCTTACTGGCCCTAGGGGTTGGTTGATACATGGGTATGGGTGGGGAGAAAGGGCTCAGGAGCTGCTTTGGATGGGACACAACATGCCACATGGTTTGAAAAAGTTTATTTCAGTGCAACCCTTCTATTCCTTAATGTCCCAAATTATGCTTTTAAAGACCAACATCATGGAAGCACATTTTGGCTTCAGTCCTGTGTGGAATGATTTTGGGGTTGGAATGTGTGCATAGTTTCTTTTCTTCCTGAGGAGAGTGGCATTTAGTGAACAGTGTGAAAGGGTCTAAGGATTAAGTTGTTCAGTGTTCTTGGTCAAAAGTTTCACCTCAACTCTCAGACTGATACCCTAAGTTCCCAACACCTGTTCCTCAAACCCCATGCTATTGGGGAAGTTCTTGGCCAACACTAATGCCCGTGGTGTTTTCTTTCCCAGTTGTCACAGATGAGACCTTGAGCTTCATTCAGAAAAGCAGACGCCTCCTGGTTGTCCTAAGCCCCAACTACGTGCTCCAGGGAACCCAAGCCCTCCTGGAGCTCAAGGCTGGCCTAGAAAACATGGCCTCTCGGGGAAACATCAACGTCATTTTAGTGCAGTACAAAGCTGTAAAGGAGACGAAGGTGAAAGAGCTGAAGAGGGCTAAGACGGTGCTGACGGTCATTAAATGGAAAGGGGAGAAATCCAAGTATCCACAGGGCAGGTTCTGGAAGCAGCTGCAGGTGGCCATGCCAGTGAAGAAAAGTTCCAGGTGGTCTAGAAGTGGAGAGCAGGGTCTCTCCTATTCATCCTTGAAAAATGTATGAAAGGGACAATGAAAGGGGTAAACAGATCCAAGGGTACCCCAGGGAGAAAGAGTTCCTCCTTCTTGATGCTCAGTTATTATTCCACGGACAGAAAACAATTCTATGGAAGCCTCCTCACAGGGATAAATTCAGGGTGACTGTATGACTGGTTTTTGTTTTCTCAGGCAATGCTAAGATTTAGAATGATCGTGCCACCAGCCTGTCACCAGTGTCCGATGTCACTACATTCTTTGCAGGCAAAGACTTGGTTGATGTGAAATTTGTCTTCTGCATCTCTGTCCCTGTTCTTACATCCCCCCCCCCTCACTTTTACATTATAGGGATGCCTTTGGCTATGGATTGACAGAGCCCTTAAAGATAAGTCATCTGTTAACAGGGTCATCATGAGTTCCAAGCATATTTTTCTTTTTCTTTTATTGTTACTCATTCATTAGAAAGATACCAGGGTTTAAATTTACTTTAGCCGGGGATAATGAGCTCTTCTGCCCATTCTGCTGTGCCACACACCGTCACAGCAAGACCGACACCCACTTGGACGGTAAAGAGCAGTATTACTGAAAATGTTCATTATCATTGATTTAAGGGACTTGCCTGCATTTTCTCCTCCTACACCCCCGGTGCCCTCTATCTCAGGTAATTGATGTCCTATTTGTCAACTTGAACAATGTAATTTTTATATTATGGTAAACTTCGGAATGCCTGTAGGTTGGCCCACAGTTGTCATTCCATCCCCCCATCTACTGTAACTTGTTTGTATTGGCCACTCAGAGTTTACAGGTGGCTCCGCACTTGGTTCAGTCTGATAGGAAGCTTCTCCTAATGGTGCTAATAGAGTGAAATAATAGCAAAATGCTTTTAGGGCATTTTCTGGCTTGTGAGAAAAGAGCAGAACAGCGTGTTTGGCCATTTGTCTTGTAATCTCAGCCTTACTAATGTGAATATTAGAAAAGTGATTTCTCCTCACTTCTTTCTGACTCTCCATTGTAAAAAGTGTGGAAGTTAGACTCAGTGACCTTGAGAGCTGCCTTTAGCCTTAATATTCTAAGAGAATTAACTAACCCCCTAGTATCTTCCCTATTTTATTCACTGCTACAGTTAATACACTCACTCCAAACATGTCAGCTGAAAGATCACTGTCAATGTAACTTGTTTTAGTTTGTTTTTAGTAAAGTTTCACTGTTCTTAAGACTTGGAAAAGTGAAAACTAAGTCTAGAGTTTACAGAGTGATAAATATCTACATATACATGTGTATATACATTTACATATACACACAAAAATTATATATATGTGTATCTCTATTGCATAGAAATATATGTGAATTATATATGTATATATACATATATATACATGAATTATATTTGTATGTATATATATACACATATATACATGCATATAACTTTAAATGATCATTAGCTCAATATTATAAGCCACTGGAACTGCTGTCCAGTCTTTAAATTATGTTTTTACTGTAATATTTTTGCATCAGTGTTTTCTGCGCATTAATATGATTTGTGAATTCACAGATCACAGAGTGGTAGCTGTTGCTTTTCCTAAATTGGTATGAATAACTTACTTCTGCTACAGTTGGTCTGGATGCAATGGAACCTGTTGAGCACAGAGCTTCCATGGTCACTGCTAAGCAGTAGCCAGCCCTCTGGCATTAGCTGATCATCTACTATGCTTTGGGCACACACACTTAACTGAATTATGTGAATCTCAGTGCTCAACTACTGGGGAAATAAATCTCTATTTGGACTGTAGAGTAATAAAGGAAAGAAAATAAAATGCCTATAAATGAGCCTGCGTATCCTAGGAAACATCATAATTCATAATTTAAGGAAATTCATATCCAGTAGTATGAATGTTGTTAAGCAATTCTAAAACTATCTCTTACACTTAAAAGTCCTTCAGCAGTATTAAAGTATATAATGAGTCATTTCTTTATAGGAAAGTTATTGATTATTTTAAATTGAATAAAAGCATGACTTCTTGACTACAAAACTGTTTTAGAAGTCATTCTCTGGTCTAACTTTATTAGCCTTATTAATGCTTTTCCTTGTTACAAACCACCAGTTACTCCCCCTAACAATCCTTCACTCACCAGGGGAGACCTGACTCCAGATAAGCTTTGTATATCGAATTCTTGCACAACCTTTAGGTAAATGGGGGGCAGTCCCATCACCAAGGGTCCATTCTCTTGCCAATACTGCGTTCTTTTTGCACTTTTGAATTCCATATTTATCCTAACTACTGTTGCATGCCCCTAGAGACTTCTTGACATTTTTTTTCCTATTTATATTCTTGTCTTTGGTACTGAACTTTTCCAAATGCTAAGATCAAAAGCATCTCAAATTTACATGATATGTCTCATCCTAAGAGAATTTTTTTCAAGATTTTTTTGTTTGTTTTATGTCCCGGAAGATGCCTAATAAAGAATATTTGAGGGAGATGGGGAAATATAATTTAGAGAGCAGGAAGAAATTGCCCTCTCATGTTAAAAAAAATAAAACATCTCTAATTTTTTTTTTTTTAAATCCCTTAATGGTTTGAGGTATGCAATATAAAGACCTTCTGCACCCAAGTTAACAAAGAACCATGATATATAGAGTGTCTAATTACACAATCATAAAATTTATTTAATTCTCTTCTGTACTGTAACTTAGATGATTCCCTAGGATTCTAATAAACAAGTATTCCATTGTATTGGGGAACAAAAGCATCACTCCACTTGTTAATTACCCATTATCTTTCCATAGGTTTTAATATTTTAAGATTATCTTTTTTATTTTATTCATAAACTTTTGTATTTTTCATTTTTCATTTGGTTTGTAAATTTATTTTAAAAATAAACCATTTATTTTCAGCTTTGAATTTTATTTTGTGCATGTGTTTTATGTCTTTATTTTCATGTTTGGGCATAAGAAATGAGAATAAAAAGAATGATACATATAAAAAATGTTACTGTTATAAGTTACACTAGTTAGGTTTCTCTTTCTGAGAGAAATCTGAGAAAAATGGGAACTTCATCTCAAGAACATTTTCTTTACATGCACGTAAGACTTACTTAAGTAAAATGGATTGTACTGGTATTCCAGTGTGTGTGTGTGTGTGTGTGTGTGTGTGTGTGTGTGTTTAGAGAGCCAGAGAGACAGAGAAAGAGGAAGAGAGGGGGAGGGAGGGAAAGAGAGAGATTCTTTTAAAACAAAGACAGTCTGTCCCTTTTTGTTCAACTTGGAACTTGGGTAGCTTACAGGAATCTCTTACCTTTTATAGGCTTTAATGCAACCCCAAGGCAGTTGCTTTAGAATGAAATCAATTAATAGTCTCCTTTTAGTTAATAGATGATAATTTGCATGAATGAATCAAAAATGCATTTTTTACCACAAGTTTCAAATAAATCAGATAAATATTTGGAAATACATTTTCTTTTGAATTAATAATATTAAGTTCATAATGACAGGAAAGCCTTTTTTCTTAAATTTCTTTTCCTATTCACTTATTCTAAGAATATTTATTGCATTCATATAACTGAACTGTGTAGATTAGTAAAAATTTTCCTGCTGAAGAACTTTTCATTCTCAAGGCTATTTCCAAAGAGTAGACTTAGGATCAATGGATGGGGATTACATGGAAACAGATTTCTACTCAATTAGGAATTACTTAAGTAAAATGGATTGTACAACTCTACTCAAAGCAGAGTTGAACAATAATGTATTTCACTATCTTTGGAGATACTAAGCTCCCATTACTAGAGTTGCACAAGCAGAGATTAGATGAATATTATTAAGATGTTGTATATAGGTTTTCCACATTGGATAAGTGCCAAGTCTGAAGTTTCTTCTAATGCTGGACATATTAAATGACCTCCTAGAACAGGGGTGGGGAACATCTGGCTCTCAGGGTTGTCTGAGGCCTCCAAAATCATTTGGTCTGGCCCTGCCAAGGCAACCACAGTCAGGACTCAAAATTCAATAAATCTAAGAGTTTTTTCATAGCTAATTTTTAAGGTGATAATTTTGTATGGCCCGACAATGATGTTATAAGTATCCAAATGGCCCTTGGCAGAAAAAAGTTTCCCTACCCCTGTGGAACATAGTGGTGACTATTTAGTTTCAATAACAACAGTTTTAATATCAGTGGTTTGGTCATCGTGGTTACCTGGCTATTACTGACCTTATTAAAATGCTCAAGATACTTTCTTCAGTCATTCACTGATGCCAGCAGGTCTTTGAAACAAGTAAAGTCACTGTATGATAGAAGAGACATACTCAACAACCAGTATGTCTTATTTCTCTGCTTCTACCCAAGGGATATGAAGTATTTTTAACAATGAGTTAGGATATTAAGTGTTTCAGTAATATATTTTATCCATCTGTATTTTAAACTGAATAGACAGAATTTTTTAAATGTATGACTCATAAATTCACATACTAGGTTGATTCTCTAAAGTTATAAAAAACTGACTCAGATTCAATTAACATTAGTCCATACCTTATTTTAATATTGTATTTGCTAGACATTTACATTTAGGTATCTCTAATTTGTTTAACAACTCTTCAGATTTTCTCTCACTTTATGTATTTTATAGATGGATAATTTCATAGTTAAAATATTAAGATAAAAACATAACTGGAGAAAGCAATATTTAAATTCAGATCTATCTTCCAAATTAGGTGCCTCCCCCCTATTTTTTACTACACTTCAAGCTTTAAGGAAGAGAGAAGGGGCGGGGCTTGCTACTCTTTCATACACCAATAACCTAGCCAAAGAACAAAACTGCAGCCCTAGGTTAACGGTAGCGGAATTTCAGAGAGCCTATGAATTTTAAGGGCAGGAATCTTCTGCCTCGACAAGTTCTAGACCACAAAATGATTTGAAAAGCAACTTAGTATCACACAAAAAACAAATCTCATCATTCTATAGCCACATCTCATATTTTTGAACCAAACAGAATAAAGAACTAATTTATGACTCCCTCTCCAAATAATCTTCAGCATTAAAATCATAATAACTTGCATCCTCAGATATGAAGTTTGACAATATGTAAGACATTAAAATATGCTATAAAGGATACAGCTTTTTTCAAAGTACTTTGTGAAGACCACAAAGTATAGATAGCCCAACCCCACCTGAGAAGCCTCTCCTACATTCATTCCTCAAAGTCTGGAATTTCACCATAGGTATAGATTTCTTTAGCATTGCCCTCTTTCAAATGCAAATTCCATGCTTTTCAGGTAAAATGCTAATCATTTTTTTAAAAAAACCACATGCTCTTTGTTTTAGAGGACCTAGAATACTGTTTTGTTCTCAGCAGTGGTATCACCAGGGGCTATTTTGAAGTGAAAAACACACATCATTTCAGTGCCCAAGTTCCTTGCAATGAAAACCTCCCCACGTCGTTTGAAAGGTACACTGTGTTTACCACGAGACAGGACAAGCAGCAGACTCCCTGTGCTCACATCCTCAGGTCTATGAAAGGCAGCCACAGAAGATTCTGAGCAGGACCGGGCAGGACAAAGGAGTTTACAAAACAGGCGTGCACATGACACAGGCTTTCAGGATAAGCGAACATTTAGATTTCTCTGTGAAGATCAGAACAAGAATTCTCTGAAACACTGCTCTCTTGATAAAACCAGTTCAAAGTTCTTAAAAATTGCTATCCCAGTGTCCCTTCAAAATCAGATTAAATTCACTAACAGGAAAGAACTAATCTGGTAAGCAACATAGCTCCTTCATTCCGGTTAAACTCACAATGATCGCCCTGGCCAGTTTGGCTCAGTGGTTAGAGCGCCGGCCCTCGGACTAAAAGGTCCGAGGTTCGATTCCGGCCAAGGGCGTGGACCTCGATTGCAGGCTCGATCCCCAGCCCCAGCCCCGGCCCCGGCCCCAGTCAGGGCAAGTGAGGGAGGCAGCCAATCCATGTGTCTCTCACATCGATGTTTCTCTCTCTCTCCCCCTTCCACTCTGAAAAGCAATGGAAAAATATCCTCGAGTGAAGATTAAAAACAATTCATAACGACCAATTTCACTGCAAACGTGCAGCCTGTCCACACAGGCTGGAAATCTCTAGGTCACTATTTCACTATTTCACCCCGACCCCAAAAGCGTAGGTACTCAGCCTCATGGTGTGTCTGCGGCACCTGTTTTAGAGGTGACAGTGGCTGTGATTTATACATTTGGAATTCTCTTCCTCCTGAAAATAACATTGTTTAAGCTCCTAAACCTAATAGTGAGTTAAGCACTGCACTTATCTCAAGAACTTTCCCATTGGGATCTCTCCAAATCCAGTAACTATGGGAATTGAATGCTTTGCTAGAAGTCTTAATTAATTGACTAATTCTTATCCATTTGTCAATATTGTTGCCCTTTAATTTATTGTTAAACCGTATCTTCACACAGACACACACACACACATTAAAAAAAAAGAAAAAATTTGCGTTGACAATAAGGCCAATACTATAAACTGTCTGGTGGTGTATCCAAAAATTTTAAGTATTAAGACCTATAACTGTGTGGACCTCAGAAGATGGTAATTCCCTGTTGCTCTTTGCTGATCAGACTCCGCCTGGAGCATTGTGTTCAGTCCTGTTCAGGATACTGCCTCTAAGAAACACATATATAAGCTGAATATTATACACAGGGAAATGATCAAAGTACAGAAGAGACTTGATACCATGTCATATGGGTAATAGGATAAAACTCTTGAAGTTATTTAATATAGAAATGAGAAGAAAGGACAGTGAGATCACAGTGGTTGCAATATTTCAAATATTTAAGGATGTCGATCGAGCCCCACCAGAAAAAAGGCTAGAGAAGAATGTTTCCAACCAAGAAATAATTTACAAACAGAGCTGAAATTAGCTGCTAATCTCAGACGTGGTTAACTTGCCATCTTTGAAGGTTTATTTATTGCCTGTCCTTCCTAGGAGAGACAATGATGACCTGAAACTTATATACGTTTTCACTGGGCATTGTCCTCTTTCCATTTTCCTGTAGATACAGTGGAAGCGGTTTTTGACTTCATTCAGAGGAGCCGCAGGATGATTGTTGTCCTGAGCCCAGACTATGTGACAGAAAAGAGCATCAGCATGCTGGAATTTAAACTGGGCGTCATGTGCCAGAACTCCATTGCCACCAAGCTCATTGTGGTTGAGTACCGTCCCCTTGAGCATCCACACCCAGGCATCCTGCAGCTCAAGGAGTCTGTGTCTTTTGTGAGCTGGAAGGGAGAAAAATCCAAACATTCTGGCTCTAAATTCTGGAAGGCGTTGCGGTTGGCTCTTCCCCTGAGAAGCCTGAGTGCCAGCTCTGGCTGGAATGAGAGCTGTTCTTCTCAGTCTGACATCAGCCTGGACCAGGTTCAGAGGAGGAGAAGTCGTTTGAAAGATCCCCCAGAACTCCAGAGCTCAGGGAGGGCTGCAGGTGCCTCTCCGGCCTCGGGCACAATGTCCAAACACAGAGGAAAGCCTTCTGCAGCCTGCCGCTGCTGTGTCACCTACTGTGAAGGAGAGAGTCACCTTAGGAGCAAGAGCCGGGCAGAGATCCATATGCAGCCCCAGTGGGAGACACACCTCTGTAAGCCTGTTCCCCAAGAGTCAGAAACTCAGTGGATACAAAATGGTACCAGATTGGAAACCCCTGCTCCCCAGATCTCAGCCCTTGCTCTTCACCATTTCACGGATTTATCTAATAACAATGACTTTTATATCCTATAATTACCATGTGGTGGGTGGTGGCTGCTGTCTCTACCAGCCCTCTTTGTATCATGAACCTATGGGAATAATTGACATTTTTGTCATCTATTGGACTAGCAGATTGTGTCCCCCCATTATTGATTTTTAAAAACTATTTATTTCTAGGAGACAAAAGACCCGAAGGACCTGCATCCAGAATTATTGCCTCTAATGGCCTCAGAAGAGCACACTCTTCTTGGCCCCTAGAAGGTCAGTATGTGCAAGTCACCTAAAGTCTGATCCTCTATCTTGCCCAATGGTTTCAAACTGAGCAAATAATTTAAATGTTTCTTTGAGTTTGTTAATCAGCCTCATGTTATGAGTCAGTCAGGTGTACTTGGGCCATGACACTTACAGGGTATATATATCCCAAGGGAACATTATGGGAAGGAGTTTATTCTGGTGGAAGCTGTAGGGCTAAGCTCCACAGAAGGCCTACAGCACATCTTCCCTGGGAGAACCAATCACACCCACACAGGGATACATGGTGTTCTCTGTCTCACTGTAAACTAGTGTTCTCTAAACTGCCTAAAGTTGTTAGCATCAATAAACTTATATTTTTATGTGATTTCATTTGTACTAACAAATTTTTACCCTTCTCTCTCTTCTCTGCTCTTTATGACTTTCGGATTCATATCTGAAGAGTATTACATTTCAGGAAATCAAGCTTTGGTTAAGGTATTAGGAAAGCTGAGATGTCTCTCTAGTTTCTTTCTAATGTATATTAGGAGATATCTGGGAAGGACCAAAAGAAAGTGAGAAAACATTTCAAATGAAATAGAAGTTTATACAAAAGTCTCATAATATTTTTAGAACTGACAATAGAAAATTTCAGTATTGTTAGGGGTTTAGTATAGAGCTTTGTGCATGAATCCCTTCTTCCCCTTCAGGATTCTGAGAAGGGATCGTCAAGTTAAGTGCCTACAAGAATCAGAAGGTAAGAAAAAGAAAAAAGGGGGCCCTATATAAGCATAATATACATGCTCTCCATGCAGGGCCCATATATAAAGGGGCATAGGTACAGTTACATTTGGTACGTCTTTAAACATTTTAGCACAATTATAGGAGGCACATGGCATTTCACCTCCAAGTCAGGGAGATAATAGAGATGCTTGGGTCTGTAGGTAATTGAAGAGTATTTATTTCTTTAAAAAGGGAGTGGCTTCTAATATGCTCCATCTTCAGTTTGTCATTGATTTAGCCACATTGTTGGCAGATAGTTCAGTTATTAAGAAAAATCTAAATAGTCTGATTTTTATGTAATTTCCTATTTATGAGATGGCTTAAACTTAAAAAAAAAAAGAAAAAGAAAAAGAAAGAAAGCAAAGAACAGACCAAAATACATGAACACATACATAGTCAGCCTGAGAGCCACTAGTTTGTAATTTCAGAACTACAATATTCGCCCAAAGAACATAAATTCAAATGCAGATTCAAATGTCCTGGACAATATTGAGAATGGAAAAGAAAAGGAAATAATGGGAGATGTGTATTCCCTTTCTACGTTGAAAACATCTGAACTCTCAGAATAGGCTGATCTGACCTCACACTCCTCTGAAAATAGTACGCCTTCCATCTACTCTGTAGAGCAGAGGTGAGGAACGTCCAGCACGTGGGCCATATAGGGCCCACGAACTCAGTTGGTGTGGCCCTGATTTCCACCAGGCAACCACCAGGCAGGACTCGAAATTCAACAAACCTAGGAGTGGGGTTTTTTTATAGCTAATTTTTAAGTTGATAATTTTGTATGGCCCGTGAATGATGTTATAAATATCCAAATGGCCCTTGGCAGAAGAAAGGTTTCCCACCCCTGCTAGAGCTTTCCTGTCTAGTGGGTCTGCTGTAAGAAAATTAGAAGCACAATCTACTCCACCTGAACAGAAACAGAATAAAGAGTTAAAACTATATCAGACATGAGCAGTCAATATATTAGTCTAGGCTGCTAGCGACTTGTGGACCAGTGAGTGTCAGCCTCTCCCAGGCTCTTATAGTAAATGAGGGGAAGAAAATGAAACCAGAAATTTTATCCCACGGCTTCTCTTGGAGAGAAAAGCAGATCCCTTCTGTGTTGAAACAAGAAACCATTAGGTCCTTTTCCTGTTAAAACAAAAAGATGAAATAACAAGGCCCTTCAGAGTAAATGTGACTGATCATGGAACTTCTAAGGAGAAATGACAGGCCGCCCTACCTAAATACCCAGCGGGAACTGATTGAAGCACAACCCCTGTTTTATGTTGTATTCCTCCTTGAACTGATGATTCCATCTTTGATGTATGTTCAAGGCTCCTCATTCGGAAGGCAGCGGTTCCTCTCCAAATCTGTTAATAGTGGTAGAGAAAGTCCCTTCGTATCCTAAGAAGGTACAGAATGCTTTTATCCGTTATCAATCTTATTCCTGAATTACTTTTTAGTGAGGAAAAATAAATGAAAAGACTATTGGCAGAGGTATGAAAATAAAAAGTGAGCTCTTATTGTGAACAAGTAGTAAGATAATTGTGGCGTTCTCAGTATAAGCGCAGTGTAAGCAGTATAAAGTCATACTTTTTGGCATTAACTACACAGGGATCAGAAAGATAATAGACCACACTTTTATTGCATAAAGAAAGGCTAGGAGGTTAATGTTATTAGTCCCTAACCCGACATTCTACAATTGAGTGGACTATTCAGTGCCATATATTTAAGTGAGGCAAATGGTAATAAGAAATAAAATTTCCTCATGGGTCATTTATATTCATAATTGAAATAGGATTGTAAGTTAAATGGATATTATTTACATAGAAATATTACCTATTTAGGAGCACGAATTTTAAGTCAAGTAGTGATGAACGTGAGTTCTGCTTCTCTCCTGTTTGGGCGTGGGCTATCTGGTCCTCAATCTCCTGCTAGCTAAAATGAAGATAGTATTGTTAACCTTACTGGGTTTTGTGGGCATTAAAAAATACAATGCATGTAAGCATTTAGCACAGAACCTGGCATATTGAAATTGTTAACCAGGACTATACCCACAGTGAAATCACTTTCATAACTGCATAAACTTACTTCTGTACAATAATTTATGGCTTAGAAATTGATTTTATATACATCGCTATGGTTTTTTTACTCAAAATGCACAAAAGCATTACAGAACAGGAACTTATTATCGAAGTTAAGTGACTTTTCTAATGGCAGCCAATTAGTGGTACGGTTGGGCCTTTAATCTAGGAATATTATGCCTCATCCAGTCCCAATTCTAGAATTATCTCTGTAAGATTCAAGTGGAAGTATTTCTATTATAGGACCACCTACTGAGAACTACTTAATCTGAACTATTACACATTCAAATCAAAATGGCAATTACCGTAAACCCACACACAAAATGTCATATCAGTTGTATGATGTGTCATCTGGCCCTGTCATATTAGGATTTTATATAATTCAATTTTTTAAAATATTATAATGTTTGTTTAAGAAATTTAAAAGTAGACTCATTTTTTGTGTCTTGTGGGTTCTGTGGTCATGCCATAAAACTTTTAACCCAAAATAAATAATTTGTATTTGTCTCAAGGGAAAATAAAAATATGTTCACCATTTGCCTTGAAAACCAAATTTAATTTTTCAACATCTGTGATTTATACCATGGATTTCAGTTATCTCCTCTTATAACTAGTAAAATATCTAGTAATAATATAGCCACTTCCAGTGTGAAGAGTTGAAGAAGTTGATAAAACTAATGTTCCTGAACTAATGGTCGTGCAAAAGTCATGAATAATAAATTGAACTAATCACAGAAATATGCACAGAAGGACAAACCCTTTGGCAATGGTCTCAAACTTTTGTGTGTCTAAGAATCATTTAGGGGCATCTTAAAATGAAGTTCCCATGTCAAGCCCCTCCCCCTAAGGGGCTGATTTATTAGGTACTGAGGTTGTCTAGGAGTGTGCCTTTTAATATAATGTCCTTGATAAGTTAGATAAGGTAGTCCATGAATCAAACTACTACCTCTCAGAAGTCTTTCAAACTCTTCCCCATTTGTTTCTATTATTATTCACATTATAAGAGGAGAAAGGCCTTATTAGAGTCTGGTCCAAGGCTTCTTGAAGTGTATTCCCTTATGCATCACATCAGATCCATTTTGGGTTTACACCAAAATGCATATTTATTGACCCCAGGAAAGTTTAACTACGTGAGAATCTAGAGTGGCATAGATTTGCATTAGAAATGAACTTCCCAGGTGATTCTGATGCACAAAAAGTTTAAGAACCATTAATTTTTATTTCTCTTTAACTCCTCTTTTACCCTTGTAGGCTCTGATTTTCTCCAGCCAAGGAGGACTACGAATCATCCTTTTAACAAGGTGTTTACAGGCAATAGATGAAAATGCAGGGCATGTTTAGCCCTTGGAGTTGCCTCGGCACAAGGAGACAGTTGAATAGAAGAGTGGTTACTAGAGTGTATTTTTAATATATAAAACATCGAGCACTGACATCTGGAATCTGGTAGAATTATAATCATCATATGGTATTAATCAGAATCAGATACACTATCTTGTACTAACAAAGAACCCCAATATTTCGGTAGCTTCATATAACAAGCCTTCTTTCTTGTTTATGCTACATGTCCAGCACAGGGGCTTGCTTTTTTGTAGCTTCGCCAGCTGAGATGTGTGGCTTCCTGCTATTCTTATGCTTCAGCCTAAATATTACACTTCTTACTCTCATTGCAACCAATTCATTGTCCAAAACTATCTATGACTACTAAACTAGTCAAAGAGAATGCTGGAAAATGCAATCTTCCTATGCTGTTAGGAAGAGAAGAGTGAAATAGAACTTGGTATATACAGCATTGTCTTTTCTAAGAATGAAATATCGAGGTTGCCTGAAGAGGCAAGAGACACTCAAACAGAGCTATGTCACATACTTTGATGATAAAAGAATAGAAGGACTTTGCTGCCAGTAATCCATCTAAGTTTGTCAAAGTATCAAGTTAGGTACTTGTGGGGGAAAAAATAAAAGAGTGTACAGAAAATAGTAAACTTTGTATATAAATGTTCCCCAAAGAAAAGTTGTTGCAGGAATGCATAATAATAATTACAGTTTCTGGTTAAGAGGAAGCATTCTTAAAAATTAGAAAGTTTCTATATTTGGTTCATTTCCATGCGGTGGCTTTAGTTAGTTCTCTAAGAAAGTGATGCTCAAACTACCTGCCAATGAACCATTTCATTTTTGAGCCTCCAGGGAGCCTCAGAAGAATTGCAGACATTTAGAACACAGCAGAGCATGTAACACAGTCATTAGAAAGTATCACTTGATCCATTTATCTGAAGAGCTAACCAGGAAATCCAAACTGAACGTGCTGCAAGTCAGATGAAGAATGGGACGAGAGCTGCGTGGGTGTTACGAAGTCGCTGCTATCTGTGCATCTGCTCTCTTTATTATTTGAATTCTATGTTTGTATTAAAGAATTGGATTTTTATATGACTTATTTAATGTTATGCAGTGTCATTTGATCTGAGGAAAAACTCTCTTTGGGTTGGTGAAGATTGGTGCTTAAGGAACCATGATCTATGTTAATAAGTTATAATGTTGAACAAAGAAAAAAAGTTATTTCCTAAGGTAGCAAGGGAATAATTGACATGCTCAAATTCTTTAGAGAATAATTTACAAAGTTGTTCTCTTGGACAACTCAAAATACCTAAAATTATTTAAATGAAAAGACGGGCCCTTTGAAATGGGCTAATGAGAAAAAAGCAGAAAGATTCCAAATAAACTGACTTCAGAGAGTGAGCTGCTTTTATTCTGCTCTAGGTAATGAAAATTTCAATACTCCATTGCTTTATTGGAAGAGAAAACAAACGAAACAAAATAAAATATGATACATAATTATTTATTTTTCATTTAACACACAAAGCCACTCATAACAACTTATTAATTTTCTATTGCCTAAAGCTGGGCCACATACTCGCAATTAATTTTTAATTTCATTCCAGGTTTTGAAACACCTTTCCCAGGTTGTTCTTAACCAGAATGGGAAATCATCTGTTAACATATTGCACATATTTGGGACACACTCCAGACCACAGGCTCTCCCTAAAGGAATCAGATGCATATCCTTGTAAAGTGTAACTGCCTTAAGTACCCTTATAGTATTTACAAATGCTTCAATGAAAAATCAAAGATGACACTGTAAATTTGGAAGGAAAAAGTGGAAACAAATTCTGATATTCTAGACAATATTTTTTCTATAAAGTGCAAAACTTAAAAGTCATTGTCAAATACTGTAATTTGAGTTCTTTATTTTTACATCTTATTATGAAATTAATGTATGATAAACACAAAATGCAGATAATAAAATTATAAAAATAATCAATGCAGTTACTCAGTTGGATAGCCAGAGGAGATGAGAACCCTAGTATTTATTACATCCATGGTTTCAGTCATCTCAAATAAAACAAAGTGTTAAAGGTATAACAACTTGGCTCTAGGCAAAAACAATTAGATGCCTTCTAAGAAGAAAAAAGGGAGACTAAGCCCCATTCACTCATTTACAAACCTCAATAAAGTAAAAGAGAAATACGTAAAAGTTCTCAAATATTAGGCTGTACAGCTAAAATGTGGAGGGGGTGCCAGGGTGTGGGAAATAAAGCTGTATGGTCATTTCTGATATAACAGTTCTTTATATAGTGCGAGACTATTAAATTGGAGTCAGAAGACCTGAATTGGAGTCCCAGTTCTTTTATTTACTGTGTAAATTTCAATCAGACATTTTTGCTCTCAAGTTCTCAATTTCTTCATCTATAAAATGGGAATAATATACCTACCTCATTGGACTGTTTTAAGGGTAAAATTATATAATAAATGTGAAACTCTAAAATCTAAATTACGTGCTTGGTAGTGGTATCATTAATATTACTATTATTTTATAAAAGAAAACTAAGAGGGGGGGGGATAAGTTCCAAGAGAAATTCCTTAACCTGCTGGTAATTTCCAGAGAATATGGTCTAACTGCAATTTTTATATCCTAAAAATAAGGAAATAGACAATACAATTTCATATGACTCCAAAGGCTAAAGATTACCAAAACAACAACAACAACAAAACCCCCTGAAAGAGTCTCTGAAGGAGTAAAAAGTAGAGAAATAACTATGAGACTTAGCTGGGTAGTTCTGCCTTAGATTACTCATGGGCTTGCTATCAAATTGCTGGCCAGGGCTGCAGTCATCTGAAGGCTTGACGGGGCCTATTGGATTCACTTCCAAGTGCAGGCACTACGAGATTGGTAGGAACACTCAGTCCCTTGTCATATAGACCCCCCATAGGGCTGCTTGAGTATCCTCACAGTACATTAGCAGGCTTTTGCCAGAGCAAAAGATCCCAGGGACAGAGAGAGAGAGACAGAGAGAGACAGAGAGACAGAGCAAAGTGGAAGCCTCCATGACCTTTATGGCTTAATGACTAGTCTCCAAAGTGACATTTCATGACATGTGTAGTATTCTACTGGTTAGAAATGTGTCCCTGGGTCCAGCCCAAACTCAAGAGAAGGGAGTTCAGCTCTACCTCTTGAATGGAGGAGTGTCAGATAATTTGAGAAGGTATTTTAAAGCCAGCGCTGTAACAGAGACAACCATTTACAGTAGGCCCTCCATATCCGAAGGTTCTTCACCTGCAGATCCAATCAACTGTGCTAGAAAATATTCAGAGGAAAAAATGTTATGTTGATGATGTGTACTGTGTAGTTAGGCCTATGATGGTTATGTCTGTACTGAACTTGGACAGACTTTCTGTCTTGTAATTATTACATAAAGAAATACAGTATAACAACTATTTATACAGCATTTACATTTATTAGATATTATGAGGAATCTAGAAATGATTTAAAGTATATGGGAAGATGTGTGTAGGTTATATGCAAGTACTATGCCATTTTATATAAGGGTCTTGGGCATCTGTGGATTTCATTCCACAGGGGTTCTGGAACCAATCTCCCTCAGATATAGAGGGACAACTGTAGTTTTCAGTTGAATAAATTGGGGTCCAGTAAAGGAAAGTGACTGCTGCTTAACCTTCCTAACTTCGTCTCTAACCTGGTAAACCAACGTGCTCTAGTGACACCCCAACTCAAACAAGAGCCAACTGTCTTATTCTTGCTAGGACATGTCTTCTTCCTGGTGAAAGGTTATAGAATTGGAAAGAATTACGTCATCTACAGCCCTGGTATCTCTGTCTCTCTGCTTCTCTTTTTACTCCCTCCCCCCTCCTCCCCTCGTTCTGTCATACTGGGCAAAGAGGCAAACAGACTCCGAAAACTGTAGCTGGATTATACAAATGGAGCTGGATAGCCACATTCCTGGTCTGGGGTTTGAGTACTGAAATAGAACTTTTATTCTATTCTAGGCAAAGAGATTGGAAGTGACTGTTTATTCCAAAAAGTAGCCACTGTGAGAGGAAGTATGAGCAGGTAACTTTTCCCTAGAGCCACCAGGTTTTTGTCTTAGCTCTGAACTGCCATGGTTATCTATTAAGCATCAACTCATTTCTCCTCTGCTTCTCAGACTTCTGAGCCCTCAAAATGGATGGAGTTGAACTAGAAATTCTATAGGATGTTTTAATTCTACTCATCTTTGATTCACTGAGTAATGCTTAAATAACCTCTGTCCCTCCTCACATGTACACACCAACATCCAGGTGCTAGTGACATAGGAAGAACATTTAAAAGGTGCAATACTTGTACCCAAGGAATCATAAACAATGCTTTTGTCTGGTTAGACTTCACTATTTTGTAAACTAGATTGAAAAAGAATGTCACCTTTTATCTTAACAGTTGTATGCCCTTATCTTTTACCCATACAAACCCCAAGCAACCTTTCTATTGTGATATATTCCCATATATTTCATAATGCCAAATAAATAAATAAGTAAATGTAGCCTGTATAAATAGCAAAATCTCTGCAGTTAAGATATTTGAGTTCTAATCTAAACTATAATTCTTTTGTCATAAGGCCTTCAGTAAAGCACTAATTATGCCATAGTTTCCCCATCAATACAATTTAAGAATCACTCTGTGCCTTCCTTACATTCTTGGAGTTGATGTAATAATAACAAAACAAGACTTTACTGTGTTTTTCTAGATATAACCCATGATTTCTTCCAAGTAGTCCAAAGTCAGATGACTAGGAAATTTGATCCTTCATAACTGCTTAAGACGCTAGTGGAATTGCACAAAATAAAAACAAATCTCAGAGATCTCTCCTCCCACTCATCCTGAGTCAACTGCTTGCCAACTGTTGTTGATCCTACTTCCAAAAAAGTCTTTCAAAATCCTTCTCTACTTTTCTCCTTAAAAATTCTAAGAATTTAAGCTACATAAACAATGAACACATTTTCTGAACATGCCATGTACTTGTATGCCCTATATGCCTTTGCTAACGTTACTTTTGCTTGGAATGCCCAGTCTTCACCCCCTCCAACTAACAGCTCTTTCAGTGATTCACTTTCAGCTCAAATGTTTTCAAGCCTATGGAACTTTCCCAGGCAGAGTTGGATATTCCTTCCTATGTACTTGTATTTGTCACAATATTTCTGTTATTTTAATTATAAATTTCTATAGATCTCTTATACCTGATATTCTGTAAGCTTCCATAGACAGATAACTATATACTGAATATCTAATTTGAGCACTTGGCACTATGGCTAGCACATAACAGTTTTTTCATTAATGTTCCCTTAAATAAATTAATGATCATGACCACTGTTACTGTGAACAAAGTAACAGAGCCTTGCTTCTTTCTTTCTTCCATCTCCCCTCCATTATAGATGCAATAATTTTTAAAGCATCATTTTAAACTTGCTCAACACTGTAGAAGATGAATTCCAATATTAAATCCTGGGACTCCTGACACCATGTCCAGCACCACTAAATTTAGCCCTTGGCATTGCTTGAGGACAGATGATCCATGACTAAGTAGGGGTGGAAAGAGCCCCAGCTGTGCCATGCCTGGCCTGGTCACCACACTCACATTAAGCCCTCCCACCCCTGCTCCACTCTATCTGCAATAACAGCTGATACTGGAATCAGAGTCTTTCCCATGGGCAGATGTTCTGTTTGTGAGCTTGCTATTAAATAGATGTAAAATGACAGTGATAAACATTCTCTACCTATAGTGTACCACAGAGTATTTCTGGCTAATGAATTCAGGCAGAAAAAAAGTAAGCCTGTTTATTGTTTTAAAATCCAGATGATATTGGAAAAATAAAATAAAGCACTGTGTTGATTCAGGGTCAGTTGGTAATTAAGAGATCAGTTCTTTCATTTCAGCATTATTTACAATAGCCAAGATTTGGAAGCAGCCCAAGTGTCCATCATTGAATAAGTGGATAAAACAGCTGTGGTACATTTACACAATGGAATACTACTCAGCTGTAAAAAAAGAATAAAATTTTACCCTTTACCACAGCATGGATGGACCTAGAGAGCATTATGCTAAGTGAAATAAGTCTGTCAGAGAAAGACAAGTACCATATGACTTTATTAATATGTGGAATCTAATGAACAAACTCAACTAACAAGCAAAATAGAGACAGACTCATAGGAAGAAAGCAGACTGACACTTCTGGGGGTGGGTTGTGGGCTCATTTGAACCAAGAGGGAAAACTTGCTTGTTCAGCCTGGCCAGTGTGGCAACCAGATTGGTGCCAATTCTGGGAGCTGATCAATGATGAACATGGCATGGATCCCACTGGCATCTACTGGGGGACAGCAACCTGCAGCTGGATCCCATCTCCACATATTACAATGAAGCCAGAGGGGGGAAATGTAGATCTAGAACCCAGGACCATAGACTCTGGATATTTAGATCCGAAAACTTTGTTTTTGGTCAGTCTGGGGCAGGAAACAATGGGGTCAAGGGCCACTACATGGAGGGGGCTGAGCTGGTTGACTCAGCCCTAGACATGGTGTAGAAGGAGGCTGTCTACAGGGCTTCTAGCTGACCCACGCACTGGGTGGGGGCACAGGCTCTGGAATGAGCATCTTTATCATCAGCAAGATCTGTGAAAAGTATCTTGACCACATCATGAACACCTTCAGTGTGGTACTTCTACCCAAAGTGTCTGACAGTGTGGTTGAGCCCAGCAACACCACCCTCCATCAGTTGGTAGAGAATTCTGATGAGACCCATTGCATTGACAATGAAGCCCTTTAAGACATCTGCTTCCATACCTTCAAGCTGACCAGGCCAATCTATGGGGAACTGAACCATCTCCTCTTAGCTACCATGAGTGGTGCCTTCACTTCCCTGGCTAGATCAATGCCAACCTCTGCAATTTGCTAGTCAACATGGTGCCCTTCCACACCTCCACTTTTTCATACCTGGCTTTCCTCCTCTAACCATCCATGGAAGCCAACAGTGCCCAGCCCTCACTGAAACCGAACTCATCCAGCAGGTATTTGATGCCAAGAAGATAATGGCTGCCTGTGACTCCACCATGGCCTGTACCTCACTGTGACTGCTGTCTTCTAGTGGGCAGATGTCTGTGAAGGAGGAAGACAACCAGATGCTCAAGGTACAAAACAAGAATGGCAGCTACTTTGAGGAATGGATCCCCACCAGCGTCAAGACAGCTGTCTGTGACATCTTGCCTCCTTGCCTGAAGATAGCAGTCACCTTCATCAGCAGCAGCACAGTCATCCAGGTGCTGTTCAAGGCCATCTCAGAGCAGTTCACTGCCATGTTACACCAGAAGGCCTTCCTCCGCTGGTACATGGATGAGGGCATGGGGGAGATGGAGTTCAAAGAGGCTGAGAGCAACATGAATGACCTCATCTCCAAGTACCAGCAGTACCAGATGGCAGAAAAGGAAGATTTCCATGAGGAGGCCAAAGAAGAGGGTGAAGGCCAACCCCATCACTCAGGCTCCTCTGTTTCCTCAGCCTTTTTCTTCAACTGCCCCTTTCCTCTCCCTCAGAATTTGCATCTTCTGCCTCTCTTTTTTTATTTTAGTAGTGTTCTAGAACAGTGCTTGGCACTTAATAGGCACTCAATAAATATTCGTTGTTTGTTGAATGTCTCCTCTCTCTTTCCATTCTGGGAAATCTTTATTTCTGCCATTCTGGGTAAACTTGTATTTCCTTCTGGTGCCCATTCCTCCGATCTTTCCAGTTAATATTTGTTTCTTGGTTTTCTTTCTTTTTAAAAAAATGTATCTTTATTGATTTCAGAGAGAGGAAGAGAGAAAGAGAGAGAGAGAAACATCAGTGATGAGAGAGTTGTCATTGATCGACTGCCTCCTGCACGCCCCGGACCAGGGATGGAGCCCACAGCCCAGGCATGTGCCCTGATGGGAATTGAACCATGGTCTCCTGAGTCCTAGGCCAACGCTCAACCACTGAGCCACGCCTGGCTGGAGCCTGTTGGTTTTCAAGATACGTTTCCAAGAAGCTGGATCTCATCCAGATCCTATTTAGGGCTGTGTGCTGACAACACCATCCTAAGCCCATGTGGAAGCCAAGGGGGAAGGGAACCAGGCTAACTCTAGCAGGTAGAAGTCCCTACAAGGAACCATGGGGTTTCCCATTCTAGAGCAGTTTTTGAGAGTGGGATTCAGGCTGTTGAAGTCCTAGTTTCCAAGTATTTTCCCCTGCTCCTCCCTCAGCTTTGGGTGAAGTGTTAACAGTATTATCTCGATTTTCAGTCTCTCTCCAAGCTCTTTCCTGAGCTGTTTCCTTTGCTGGGTCTGCCCCACTCTATCAAGTGGGATCCTTTCCTTTTCCACTTTACCTCCCTCTCACATTGAATCCCTTCCTTTCTCTGAATGGGGAATGGGGTAAAGGGGGAAGAGAAATACCAGCCTTGGTCCCTAAGCCTCCAGAAAGGCCCTCTTCATCTCCACCTTTCCTTACCAAAAAAGAAAAATCAGTCCATATGTGTATGAAAAGGTATGTACTGCCACCTAAATGTTGGAGTCATTTCTTGGAGGAGAGGGGACAGGACACCTTCATCTTTTGACAACATCTCATCTCTTCTTTTGCTATTGCTCCCCTCCCCCCCCCCACTGTTGGTTTTGTCTTATCCTACACTTCAAATTTCTGTTTTGTGTTGAACTTGCTGCTTTTTTCATATTGAAAAAAATGACTTTGACCTAAGAGCTAAAAATATGTGGGAATTTAAAAAAGAGAGAGAGAGAGATCAGTTTTTTCAAATGCCTTGAATAATATAGTTTTCCCTCTATGGGTCAATAAAAGTCTTACAAGGCAATACGTCTTACAGCCCTCCTCTCCATGCTATCACCACTGCTGTGGCTCAGGACTCATTACCTTTCATAACAGCTTTTGAGTTTCCCTCAATGACTACATTCTCCCCTCTCCAAACTCTTGTGTACACCATCACTAAATCAGTCTTTCTCAGAGACTCTGTGTCATTGCAATTCCTACAAGATAAAACTTGTTTTGGTTTGTTTTACCCTGAATTTGGGGCACTCTATTTTCTGGCCTGACCCTAATTTCAGCAATTTAAATTTTTCTGCTTCCATGTATGCATTCAAAATTCCAATTTAACTCAGACTTACTGTTTCTTGGACATTCTACCACTGTTGTGACCTCGTTCAAGGTGTTACTGTTGGGGAAAGCCCTTCTATTTATCTCACATGTCCACTCTCAAGGTTTAGTTAAAATACCATTTTTCTGATAATACCAGCAGAAAATATTTTCTTTCCTATTAAATTTCTCATAACATTTCTCTTGTTCTTCCATTCCTTCACTCATTCAACAATATTAATTAATCATCTACTCTGTGCCCAGTATTATTGTAAAAACTCAAAACACATCAATAAGCAAGACCGACCAAATTCCTTTTTTTTCTAGAGCTTACATTCTAGTGGCAGGAGACAGAAAATAAAGAAATAAGTAAAATACAAAGCATGTCATATGGTGATAAGTTCTACACCTTTAGCTAAAACAGAAACATGGGATAAGGAGGGTTGGGAGGAGATTTTCTATTTTAAATAGTGTTCATAGAAAGCTCCAAGAAGAAGATGGCTTTTGAGTAAAAACCTAAACAAAAAGGCAGAGGAGTGAACAGACTTCATAGCAAAGCATAAAGTGTGAGGAGCATGTGGGTGAATCGGAAATTAAGTCAGAGGCACTGAAGTGAGGTAACCATGATGTATGTCCTTGTAGACCACTGTGAGAACTTTTTTGCTTTTTCCAAGTGAAATGGGAAATGTATCATCCATAGTCCCAGCAGGAAACAGGTTGGGAAAATTAAGTCTAGTTTAATACATTTTCTATGTAGAGATGTTTACACAAGGTTCACGAAACCTAAAATGAAACAGTATAGTACTCAGCATGAGTAACAACAGCATTACTACCCTGTCCCTGAAGTGACAAGGGGAAGGAGTGGTTAGAAACACCCAACACTTCGTTGACCATATGAAAGCAGGAGGAGGACCTAGACCTCATTTTCTTTCTGCCAACCAATCTCTCACTGATGCTCTCATTGCTAGGTCCAATGGGAATTCAGAGATCAAGGAATCTTATCAATGCAATCCAGAAAATTCAGCCATTAGGGCATAAATCACAGTAGAAAAAGACGGAGAGGATCTAGGGAGCACGCAGGAGATATTCAGATCTGAGGTCTATCAGAGGGTTCTGAGCAGAGAAGTGACATGATATTTCTTATATTTTTAAGACACTTTGCCTGATTTGTGAAGCATCAAGTTTAAGGGAAGAAAATGCAGGTGAGAGGCTATTGCAGGAAACTAAGTGAGAGGTGGTGGAGATGTGAATCGGCACATTAGCAGCAGAGTGGTAAGATGGGGTTGCACTCTATGCATTTTTAAAAGGATTTTCTGACATATCAGATGAAGGATATAAAAGAATGGGAGGAGCTAAAGATAAATTCATAATTTTGGCCCAGGCAACTGGAAAATGGAGTAGCAGTTTTGATGAAGGGGAAAGAATTCAACTTTTTTAAAGTTAGCATACTTGTGTGTTTTTCATCACCCATATTTAGTTGCATACGGACAGACAGACAGGTAGAAAGAAAAAATTTAAAAATGCGGGACAAAAGAAGACGATTGCTGGAAGAATGACTTTGTGTGAATTGAATCCAGTGCATAGATGGAAAGGTTTCCTTAAATAGCACAGTCTTCACAGTAACAGGAATGGAGCTGGTAGGTGAGTAGATGTAAGGCTGGGAATTTGAGGACTTTCTGGTTCTCTTCTACTGCTTTCTAAATGAAAAAATAATCAAGCTAATCAATCTAGAGTGAGAATGGGAAAAGAGGGTTTGGGTATTGGATATTTGAAACAAAAGGGCTGGGTATGAAATAATGATCCAGGAAGAAAGTAAATGGTCCTGGGCAAAGTAGTATTATTTCTGGGGAGCAACGAGTCTACTTGAGGATGGTAATCATGAAATTGCTATGAAATTAGTCAGCATGGTTGTGTGTGTGTTTTCTACCACATTTGGCTATGTGTATGCAGGTGGTAAGTAGATGGAGAGATGGGTTTAACTAGGATGGGGGTTAAGAATGCCTCCAAAGACATGATCATGTGAAATGACAGTGGAATATAATCCACATAAGGAGTGAAATGATGACATGATGACTTTTAGGAATAGTGTAAAGTTGTAGGAGCAATAGACTGGAGGTCTTGGTGAGGTCAAAATATTGTTGAAAGAAGTGTACTAGGTCAAGTGGGCTCGATAGGTAGGAGATGACAGAGTGAGTGCTTGAAACTGAGATTATGAAGAAATTGAAATTATTTGGTCTCATAACATTAAAGGTAAGATAAATGAAGTGAGGAAGTGAGGTAGATTGAAGATAGGACAACTGGAGGGGAGGACATTGAGTGGTTAAAGTATTGGAATATACTTTATGTGTTGTTGTTTTTTTATTTTAGTTAACAAGAAGTAAGATACTATTGAGGGAGTGATAGTGAGCCAGATGTCGAAATAACAAAATGAAGGTGGAAGATCAGGAATTGGTATATGATTGCATTCAGGAGGCAATATGCGTGGTATACATGAAATTTAAAGCTGGAGGACTTTATAAAGGAGGGAAGGACAATGGTCCAGAAACAGGAACAAAGAGGAAGTACACTTTTTACTGCCAGACTGGTTTTATAAGGGGTATGGGAATAAAACAGACACTAGTTGAGGATAGAGGAGAAACAGTATCTTCAGGAGCAAATCAGTTTCATTAGAGTAAGAAGAGAAGGAAACTTGCAGAGAAGTGATAGAGAATATCAGAAATTCTGCTGAAGCCTGACCGTGAGTTCCAGAGGGCTTGGTGAAAGTGGTGCAGTGCTAGGAGAGGGGAAGGGAATGAGGTAGGTAATGGGCAGGAACAGAACTGCGTTTGCATGATGATGCAGGAGATGGAGGTGTTCTGGGGTCCTCGGGCTCAGGTGTCACCTATGATGATATTAGCCTGATGAATCCCGGAGGAAATACAGATGGGAGATTGCACATGGGATCCAGTTGAAGAAGAGGTTATAAAGATGCCTGTGAGAGGCAAAGCTTAATTTTGTTGGGATGACCAGAGAGTCACAGGTGTTTTGTGTTTACAACTGATGCAAACAGGGACAGATTATAATGGGATTTCTGCCCAGACTCTCTAGGACGAGAAAGGTGGTGAGGCTGAGAGCTGGCTTTAGAGAGATTCAGAGGTGTTGCCAGGAGCACAAACAATTCTGGGGCCCCCTCGACCCATATAGATGGAAGTGTGAGGGATAAGACCCAAGCTCTTTATTCCCTTCCATGTGCATAATAATTAGTTTGCATGTTTTATTGTGCCCTATTAGCAGTTCCTTGACAGCATAATTATTGTTGTTGCTTAGTTTCTCTATATTCTCCAAGGTCTCTCACACTTGGTAAGGCACCTTATAAGCCATTTTGAAGTAATGATCAAACTATTCTTAGTTACTATTTAATGTTAACTTTTCTATTCCACCCATTTGTGCACTATAATTATTAAATGTTTTATCCTTGAAATGCCTAGTGTCTCTAGTGCCCTGTCCCTGCCAGAAGTGATGTTGCGTGGAGGTGGTTGCTATGAGATTTAGCCACAACAACCCACACCCATTTCTCTGAACTATTATTCTCTTTAACTTTCCCTATGTCTGTCTGGACTTTTGCCTCCAATGCTGACTACTTTACTTCCTACAACTATTTGTTCACCTTATAAACATTTGTTCTTATTTGAGGTTCAATACAAATATCACATGCTTGACAAATATATGACCAAGACATCTTCTTTTACAACCACATAGCCATTCCCTCTTTTCACAGGAATAACATTCTGATTTTTTAGAGCACTTAGCTCTTTCCTTCTCTCAATCCTTGTTTTGTGTGTAGGATTAGATCCAGAAGAGGGGATGTGATATAATCAATCCCATACAACCAGTTTGAGTTTTTTCCTGGCCTCATTAATTATAAAAGGCATATGGTCCAAATCAGCCTGAAGACATTAAACTGGGAATACTACTAGGATTTCCAGAAAGGAAAATGATCTTTTGATGGGGTTACTGAGAGAATAGGAGTTGCTAAGGCCCTTTCTACTTTGTGGGAAGTGATCACCTAAATGAAGCCAACAGAGGGAAAAAAGAAGAGCCAAGAGATGAAGAGAGAATGATTCCTGAAGAGCTATTTTGAATCCCTGGATTGAGCAATATCTAAAGCATTTTCTATTGCTGGACTTTTCAGTCATGTGAACCAATAAATTTCTTTTGTTTCTCCTTAAGACAGCTGGAGTGGGTATCTTCCATTTATAAATAAAATAACCATAACTAACATAATCACTTTATATGATGGAGAATCAGAAGTCCTGTCCAAGCTCCTGAGAATTTTTGGACCTTCTAGGACCCATAACAGGAACAATGCATCTCTTAGACAGTGGTGAGAAAGACCTTGTCTAGGACTGTTCTCAGCTGTTATCTACTATTTATGCTTCCCATATGATGAATAACAGCAGTCAGGCCATCAGTGCAGAGATAATTAGCCAAAGATAATTAAGGGGAAATTTTTCTTCTTGTGAAAGCTACCAAAAGTCTACAATTAAAGGTTCATTCAATTATGACAGTTCCCATATTCAATACAAGTCACATAGTCTGAAGACAAAACCTGCCCTTGAGAGAAACAAAGAAAAGTTTTAAATCAAAATATTACAAAGGAAGTCTGCTTTTTATTACATTTTATCAAACTTCTTACCCTCAGGAAGAGATTTCAACATAGTTTATTCAGGAATTTCACATTTTAATTCAGAGCTATTAATCAATTAATTAATCAGTTATTGTTAACTCAGCAACAATCCAGGACAGAACAGAGAAATGTTACAGAGAAAAGGCCCAGAAAACTTCTTCAATTTTGAAATTATTAATTACTTTTCAATTTTGAAAAGTAGATTAAAGGCATACTATGTTAGTTTTGTGAAACACATTTAAAAACACACACACAACTTTATTAAATTTATTGGGGTGATGTTGGTTAATAAAATTGTACAGGTTTCAAGTATACAATTCTATAAAACATCATCTGTATACTGTATTGTGTGTTCACCACCCAAAGTCAAGTCTCCTTCCATCATTAGTTACCCCCCCTTACCCTTTTCTCCCTCCACCCACCCCTTTCCTTCTTGTAATGACCATACTCTTCTCTGTGTTTGAGGTGTGTGTTTTTTCCTTAATCCCTTCACTTTTTCCATCCAACTTCCCTCCTCTCTGACAGTTGTCAGTTTGTTTTCTGTATCTATGAATGTTTTTTCTACTTTGTTTATTTGTTTGTTTTGTTCATTAGATTTTAGATATAAGTTAAATCATATGGTATTTGTCTTTCTCTGACTGGCTTATTTCACTTAGCATAGTACTCTCCAGGTCCATCCATGCTGTCACAAGAGGTAAGTTTCCCTTCTTTTTATGGCGAGTAGTATTCTATTGTGTAAATGTACCACAGCTTTTTTAATCCACTCATCTACTGATGGGCACTTGGGCCACTTCCAACATATTATTTTTTGGAGTTAAAAGAGAGAAAGTAAAAATAGCATGAACTTTTCCTCTGGAGTATAGTATAATTATAATCAACAGTGTGTCCATAACATAGTTCACTGTTCTGCTACACACACTTCCATCTGAAAAATCCTAGGCTAGGTATCTACATTGAAAATCATTCAGGGAATTATGTTAATGGAATGAAACAGGTCACAGTGATTGGCCATAAAGTGCAATTAAACACAGACAGCAGCCACCACTTGAAGCACATTTCTGATGGCTTACAATGATAAAACTGTGTGAAAAAAACCATAGCTGTGTACTTTATAAATAGTTATATTTGTGGAGTATTTTTCTTTAAAAGAGTAAAATATTTTCTTCAACTATATAGTTCTTTTTAATCTCTCTGACCTTGGAATTTGCTATAAAGTGCTATGTTGGGAAGCAGCAGAGACCTAGGTAGGGGGAGAGGGAAATGAAGGGTAGTAAGTTCTACCTATTCTCACTCACCAACATGATGCCATTCAGTCATCTTCAGGACAATAAGAGGCTGGTATAATTACTCCCATTTCAAAAATTAGATAACCAAGATTCAGAAAACAATTGACTTGCTCAAGATTAAACAGCTCTCAAGTGGCAGAACTAGTATTCTGAAACCAGGGAAATCTGGCTCCAAATACTAAGCTCTCTTCACAAATCAGTCTGCCTCCTAACATTTCAAATCAACATGACTCTCAAATGACTGATTATATTTTTGGCACCACTGGTATAGTTTAATAATAAAATACAATCAAGAATGGTTTTATGATTAATAAGCTTTATTATTTTGTCATTAAAAATCACAGATTATAATGACAATACATAAAAAGCCTTGTGAATCAAAATATGACTGTCTGTTATGTTCTGACAATAGAAACAGCAGTAAATCAAATTCATATAACATTTTATAGTTTCAAAATATTTCCACATGCTCTTTTTGTGACTCCATTCTTATAACAACCTGTGATACAGGGTGAGCCAATTTTACTCTCACTTTTTGAAAGTTGAGGAAATTGAGGAACAGAGAAGCATTTGCTCAAATCAAATGAACAAAGAGCCTATATGAAAACATAGGTCATTCGTTCATTAATGTATTTATTCTTTCAAAAAATAATTTTGTATATCTATTATGCGAAACTAACTTTTATTTCCTAAGTGATATACAATCTATTTTTTTATTTCATCACTTTGAAACTTATATTACAGAGTATGTTAAATATGCTAATAACAGTGGCTACCAGGCCTAACATCTTTTCAAGCCCCAGTCAACTGCCTTTACTAACAGAAGCTGACTTAAGTTGTTCTTTGAATGAGCTCACTAATTTAGACTGGCCCAAGAGCAGAAAATCCATAAACTGGCTGCTAACATATGATGTGGTCTAGCATAAAATATCTGCTCACAGGGGCCATGGCTATTGAAGAGGTAGACAACCCAAAAGAGGCAGAGGCTGAGGGAATAAAAGAGCCAGACTTCTGGGCTAAAGAGTAGACTGAACAGAGCACAAGCTCTTGATCTTACTCTGAATACATAGTAATACTAGCTAATACATTTTAAACAAGTTAAAACCAGAGAGGCTCTAAAGCAAGAAAGGGAAACATCTAGATGCCCAAAATGAAAAATAATCGCAGATCCATAGCAATGAGCAAGAACTGAAGCCATGTTGTCTGTGGGAGAGTAAGGATATATGCGTTAGTGGCTTGCATTTTTAATGCTACACACAAAAATCGGTCAAGACTTCAGTCCCTAAATATAGTGAGGACTGTAGCTGGATTCTTAGTATAAATCAGAAGCCAAATAAGTGCTGTTCTGTGTATATGTAAATCCTAAAATCTTTAAAATTTCTGTCCACTGAGTACTGTCTCCTGAGGCAACAGGCCTGAACCGAGTCACCAATAAGAGTGAAATCTTAGTCCTATTTTATGTACAGCCCAAATTTATACCATCTGAACTATTTGAAAGAATCCCAAGTAGAAAAACTGATATAAAAATTGAAACCAACTTATCCATAGGGCCTAGGCAGATGCAACTATAAAACTGCCTGATGGAGGAACTTCCAGTACACAGAAAGTGTACAAGACTGTCTAGGAAGTTGACCACTGAAGACATTCTTACAGACATGAAAAGTATAAAGACAGACAATATACTTACACATGGGAAATATATATGTATGGGATCACAGGAAAGAAAAAAATAAGAAACTTTAAAATTAGTGTGGTTATGTGTTTAACATGCTCAAAGTGATCAAAAGAAAAAAAATCAAACATATAAAAGAAAAAGAACAGAAGTTTATGATACAAAAATGAGTAGTTTTGACTGTCAGCGAACTTATTATCATTAAAAAATGAGGCTAGCTGACTTTGGGAATACTGTTATTAAAGTGCTGAGGGAAAAAAAAATGTCATCCTAAAATTATATACCCAGCTAAACCATGATTCAAATCTGTGGGTGAAATAAAGACATTTTAAAAAAAATTCAATGCTAGTGAAAACACTCTCCATGAAATTTATAAATAGAAGATATACTTTGGCAGGAAAAAAACGTAAACACAGAAGGAGGAGTATATAAGAAGCAAATATGACCAAATAATTAAATATATTCCTAAATAAACATAAATATTAAATGTAAATTTTAAAATAACAATTATTTTGCATGCATATGTAAAAATATGAGGTGGAATTAAAAGTAATAAATAATAAGATGGAAGACTGGAGAGAAGTGTTAAAGTGGTTGTTAAAGTAGACACATCTTGTTTAAGAGAAAGGTAGAAATATTAAGTTTTATGTTTTAGAAAAATTAAACTTAAAATTTTAGGTATGTTAAGATATAATACAAGCCACTAAAAGAATTTAAGTATATAACTTTTAAAATAGTAAATTGATACAGATGGAAATATCAATAGTACAGATAAAAAGATAATTCTATCAGCCCAATAGAAAGCAGCAAAGGGAGGGAGCAAAAGAGCATGATAAAGAGATCACACAAATTAAGATGATAAAAATAAGTTCAAATATATTAGCAACTGATAAAATATAATTTCTTCACAAATTTTACGAAATATATACAAATTATGTATATAGACACAGAAAAATGCCTGTATTATAAAGATGCATATATATATACCCTAGTCCCACAAATATTAAATGGAAACAAACAACTCTTCAGCTTTAAATTGCGTGCCGTTTTAAGTAGCAGTGTGATGAAATCTCACTGGTCTGCCCTGTCCTGTGCAGTGGGTTTCGTTCCTTTTCCAGCGCCTCCAGGCTTATGGGCCTCCAGGCTGTCAGTCACCAGTAGCCCCTTTGTCAGCAGGAGGCCTTTGGTATTGCAGTGCTTGTGTTCAAGTCACCTCTAGTTTCCTTACTAATGGCCCAAGAACCCAAGCACAGTGCTGTTGGTGATTCAGATGTGTCTCAGGGATGTCAAGTGCTTCCTGCAGGTGAAAAGATGCAAGTTCTGGGCTTGAGAAAAAAAGCCTGCTGGGGTTGCTAAAATCTAAGGTAAGAATGAAACTTCTGTCTGAAATTGTGAAGGAAAATTTTGTGAACAAGGGTGAGGAGAGCACAGTAAGATACTTTTAGAGAGGAAGACCACATCTCCATAACTTTTACAGTCCAGGACATTGTTATAATTGTTACATTTTATTATGAGTTTTTGGTATTAATCTCATCCTGTGCCTAATTTGTGGAGTAAATTTTATCATAGGTGTCTATGTATCAGGGGAAATCATAGCATATACATGGTTAGGGACTATTATCTATGGTTTCAGGTATCCACTGGGGGGCTGTCTTAGAATATATCCCACTCAAAAAGGGGGGACTACTGTATATACATGAGTAAAAACATAGAAAGGGTGCCCTCTAAATTCATATTAGTGGGTGATCCTGGACAGGATGAAGAGAAATGGGACTGAGACTGAGTAAAAGAGGTTCAACTTTATCTAGAGTGTTTTGTTTCTTTTAAGAAAAAAGAAGAGATTTGAAGCAAATATAACGATGTTATCAGCTGTCAAGTCTGAGTGCTGACTACTTGGGTCTTTTAAATACCACGTTAGTGGTTTAATTTTTTTAATGTCTCTTTTTTTCACAAGAAGTAGTAAATGCATATTAGTAGTAGATTACTGAAGTGAAGGCCATGAGCTCCTGCTTCTTTTAATGTCAATAGGTAACTCCATACCTAGAGTTTCCAATAAACTGAGCAACAAATATTCCAAGTTCCTTTGCACACTTTCATCATTTACTGACACTTATGTCATTACAATAAATTCACTTTGCTTAAGAAGTCTTTATTGCTTTTTGTTTAAAAAACTTAACTGTACACATACACATTTAGGTCCAAGAAACCCTAATAGTAGATTTAAAAGAAATCAATATTGGCACAAATACATGATTTGATGTGATGTCATCTGATTTGATTCAATTCAATTATTTCACATACGTTCACTTAAGCAGGCACTAAACCAGATGTGGTGAACATTAAGATGTGTAAAGCATGAACCTGATCTTCAAGTAGCACATCGATTGGTTGAGTTGATAAATGAAGAAAAAAATAATTACAAGACAGAGTAACAGATACAAGAATAGAAGGTGTATGAGAAAGAGAATTAATTGCACTTGACCATGGTGAGAGGCTTATTCAGAGAGGCCAGGGTATTGGAGTGGTGATTTGAAGAATCAATAGGAGTTTAATGAAGTATATCTGTTTCACTCAAAATGCTGATTTAGTTACAATTAAAATAATTAATAGGAAGAATCCATATGGTCATAAAATCCATATTTTTCCCAGTGGATCTACATGACCCTGAGGGTCCTAGAAAAAGCTCAGCACTTCACCGGTATTAGCTGTGTGCAGTGGTGACTCAGAGGCTCTCAGGTTCCTCAGTATCTGCTGATGAGAACTGATTTTCTAGTTCAGTCACAGGATTATGTTTATTTAATTTAACAATCCTTTGTTTATTTTTCACTGTTTTGAATGTGATGCCTTTGATTACAAATACTAAACATTGTTTTCAAAATTGGCTTAACCAATAAAGAAATGCATTGATTCACTTATAACTGGACATGTAGAGGTAAAGCAGAATCCTGTGAGATATGACTAATGTTTCATCGTGTAAGTGAGGGTATAGATGCAAACATATCTACTATCTCTTAACTTTGCTGTTCTAAGTCTTGGCATCAATCTAAGACTGCAGTCTTTACTCATGAATATTATAGCTAAGGGAGTTCCCAGTATTTCCTCCACTCACATTAACATTCAGAGGAAATAAGGGTTCTGTCTCTTTCTTATTAAGTGCATAAATTTGAGATTATTATATCTTTATAACTGATTTTTTTCTCATTATAATGTGCATATCTTTATCTCTAATGATGCTTTATATTTCAAGACTTACTTTGTCTGATACTAATGTAGCCACATCTGCTTTCTTATGTTTAGTGTTGTATAATGTATTTTTATTTTTTACTCTATTATTTTCAACCTGTCTATGCTCTGTGATTAAAGTGTGTTTCTTATAAAAAACATACGGGTGGGTCCTTTAAATTCCAGTTTGACAATCTTTGCCTTTTATTTGAAGTGTTTAGTTCATTTTCACTTAATTTAATAATTGATATATATTTTTCCATTTATCCCATTTATTTTTTGTTCCTCTAGTCTTTCTTTCCTACCTTATTTGGGGGTGGGGGGAGTGAATCACATTTTTAGGATTCCCTTTCATCTTCTGAATGTGCTTTTTAGCTAAACAATTTTGTTATATTTTAGTTGTTGCTCTGGAGATTACAACACATATATTTAAGTATTCCCAGTTTACTTTCAAATAATATGGGATATTACTTTATGGAATCCTAATATAATTACATTTTTGCCCCTCCCACTCTTTATACTGCATTTGTCTTATACTTTACTTCCACATATCATATATGTCATAATATACTGTTATTTTAAATAGTTAATGGCGTTTTAAATTTAAAACTACATATAAAAATAAAGTTCTTTATAAAAGAGTGTTTTTATATTTACTAGGATATTTATCTGTTCTGATGTTCTTCATTTCTTACTGCTAATCCAGAGTTCCATCTGGTATCCTTTTTTTTCTCAGCTTGAGTAATTTCAGTTAGCATTTTGAAAAGTTTTTAATAGTGTAGGTCAGCTGGAAACAAATTCTCTCAGATTTTGTTTATCTGAGAATGTCTTTATTTTAAAGGATATTTTTACTGAATAGAGAATTCAAGGTAGGCAGTTTTGGTTCGTTCATCTTTAACACTTTAAAGGCTTCTTTCTGGTGAGAAGTCAGCAGTCATTTTACAGCTGCTATCCTCTCTGCAATATGTTTTCTCTTTGCATAAAAAATAAATTTATTTTGATACAATTTTCACAAATTAAAATGTGCATGTTCTGTGGATCTGTTGATGATATATGGGTGTGTGTGTGTGTGTATTACTTCACCACCCTAATGAAGATGTGGGATACTGCCATCATTTCAGAAAGTTTTCCGGTGCCCCTTCTCAGTCAAATCTCAGGCCCTTCCCTGCCCCGTCCACCAGAGACCACTTTACTGTACAAGCTGCCAGACAGATTTTCCCTTCTCGAAAACGTCACCTATGGAATCACACAGTGCATCTTTTTTGTGCCTGTCTTCTCTCACTCAGTGTGTCTGTGAGATGCTTCCAGAGTGCGCATGGATCAGTAGGCTGCTCCTTCTGAATCACTGAATAGCATTCTTCTATGGTGAGAAGAACCGTAATTTTAAAAAAATAATTATACTCTTCATGAAATTTTGAGTTGTTTCCAGTTTTTCGCCTTTAAGAATAAATCTCCTATGCATGTTCTGTACAAGCCTCTGTGAGAAAAAACGCCTTCAAGTACTGTGTGCGGTTCTTATCACTTCACATCCTGGACAGTATTCGATCTTGTCAGGCTTTCTAAGGTTAGCCCTTCAAGCAGGTGGGTAGATGTACACACACGTACATACACATACATGTATATTCTGCCAGCATGTGCATTTCTTATTATTTTAATGTAATCTTTTTATAAATAGAAAGTTTAATTTAAATAAAGTCTGATTTATAATATCTTTTTCTTTTATGGCTACCAGTTTCTGTATCTTATCTGTGAAAGTCAGCTATTCTGAAATTCAAAAAAAGGTACTGTTTTCTTGTAGAAGCCATTTTATTTATTTATTTATTTTGCTTTCTTTTAGAGTTTTATTATCCATTTGAAGCAATGTTTGGGTGTGGTTTCAGGCAGAGGTTGAATTCATTTTTTTCTTCTTTGAATATCTAGTGGTTCCAACACCATTTGTTGTAAAGATGGTTCTTTCTGTGTTGAATTGTTTTAGTGCTTTAATTGAAAACTGACACTCGTGGTGGACACAAACAGCAGTGTGGTGGTTGCCAGAGGGGAGGGGTGGGGGTGAAGAGGGTCTTAATATATGGTGACAGGAGAAGATATGGCTTTGGGTGGTGGGCACACAGAGCAATATACAGATCTTGTAACATAGAAACCCACACCCGAAACCTATATGTTCATATTGACCATTGTCACTCCAATAAATTTAATAAAAAAGAAAAGAAAATCAGTTGTGTAACTGGGGATGTATTTCTGTGCTTACCACTTTGTTCCACTGAGCTATTTGTTTATCTTTATGCTAATACCACATTGTCTTGATACTACTGTAGCTTTATAGAGAATCTTGATATCAGCTCATGTTAGGTTCTAAAATTTTGGTCTTTTTTCCCCCAGTTGTTTTTGTTATTCTAAGTACTTTGCATTTTTGTATAAATTTTAGAATAACCAGTCTGCTGCTATGATGACTGACACTGTATGAATGTATAAGCCAATGAGATGAGAATTAACATGTGAACATAATGGAGACTTTCTATCCACGATTGTGGCATCTTTTTCCTTTCATTCAGGTCTCTTTAAATTTGCTCACACTTCAATGTCTTATGTTACATTTACCCTAATTATTCCTGTGATTTGATGCTATTGTAACTGAAATTGCTTTAAAAAATCTGTATTTACCAATTGTTTATGACTACTCTATAGAAATATAATTAATTATGATAAATTTATTTTGTATCTGCCAATCTCATTAAGTAGATTTATCCGTTTTAATACCTACATTGTACAATCCTTGACATGCATTTTTTTTGTTGTTGTTTAAAATATTACAGATGTCCCTTTTCCTCCCCAATGACCTGTTCCACCCCGTCCCATCCTCCTCCCCAGTCCCTCTCCCCACCACTGTCCATGTCCTTGGGCTCTGCATATGTGCATATAAATTCTTTGATTACTCTCTCCCCCTCCACCCACCAGCCCCTCTCCTTCCCTCTGAGATTCGTCATTGAATCTATTCTGTTCATCTGTTTATTAAGTTCTTTAGATTTGATATATAAGCGAGATCATGTGATGTTTGTCTTTCTCCGCCTGGCTTATTTCACTTAGCATAATTTTTTCCAGGTCCATCCACACTGTCCCAAAGGGTACGAGATCCTTCTTCTTTACATCTGCGTAGTATTCCATGGTGTAAATGTCCCACAGCTTTTTTATCCACTCATCTACTGATGGGCACGTGGGCTGTTTCCAGATCTTAGCTATTGTAAACTGCGCTGCTATGAACATAGGGGTGCATAGATTCTTTCTGATTAGTGTTTCGGGATTCTTAGGATGCATTCCTAGGAGTGGAATCACTGGGTCAAAAGGCAGCTCCATTTTAAATTTTCCTCTCAGGACTGCTTTCACCGTGTCCCATAGATTTGGGGTTGTTCTCTGTTCATTTTCGTTACTTTCCATGAAGTGTTTGATTCTTCCTTGATCTCATTGGTAACTCATTCATTGTTTAATAACATGCTATTTAGCCTCCATGTGTTTGAATATTTTTGAGTTTTTTTATAGTGGTTGATTTCTGGTTTCATGGCATTGTGATCCGAGAAGATGCTTGATATGATTTCAATCTTCTTGTATTTGTAAAGTCTTGCCCTGTGCCCTAACATGTGGCCTATTGTTGAGAATGTTCCATGTGCACTTGAGAAGAATATGTATTCTGCTGCTTTGGGGTGAAATATTCTGTAAATGTCAATTAAATCCATTAGGTCTAGTGAGTCATTTAAGGTCTGTGTTTCCCTGTTTATTTTTTGTCTTGATGATCTGTCCAGTGCTGACAGTGGGGTGTTAAAGTCCCCCACTATGATTGTGTTGCTGTCAATCTCCCCCTTAAAGTCCCCCAAGAATTTTTTTATATATTTAGGTGCTCCTGTATTGGGTGTATAAATGTTTATAAGGGTTATTTCCTCCTGTTGGATTGATCCCTTTAGTATTATGTAGTGACCATCTTTGTCTCTTGTTATGGTCTTTATTTTGAAGTCTATTTTGTCATAAATAAGAATTGCTACTCCAGCTTTATTTTCCTTTCCATTTGCATGGAATGTTTTACTCCATTCCTTCACTTTTAGCCTGTGTGAGTCTTTTGCTCTCAGGTGCGTCTCTTGTAGACAGCATATATTTGGGTCCTGTTTTCTTTCCATTCTTCTACCCTATGTCTTTTGATTGGACCATTTATCCCATTTACACTTAAGGTTACTATTGATATAACCTTATTTAATGCCATTTTCCCCCTTTATGCTGATGTACCCTTCTCTCACTATTCTTTCTTTTTTCTTAAAGCAGTCCTTTTAGCATTTCTTGCAATGCTGGTTTGGTGGTACTGAACTCCTTTAGCCTTTTTTTGTCTGGGAAGCTCTTTATTTCACCTTCAATTTTAAATGATAGCCTTGCTGGATAAAGCAATCTTGGCTGCATGTTCTTGCTTTTCATTACTTGTAGAACTTCATGCCACTCCCTTCTGGCCTGAAGAGTCTCTATTGAGAAATCAGCTGTCAGCCTTATGGGGGTTCCCTTGTAGGTCACTGCTTGTCTCTCTCTTGCAGCCCTTAATATTTTCTCTTTGTCCTTGACATTTGCCATTTTAATTATGATGTGTCTTGGAGTGGGTCTCTCTTGTCTGGAACCCTCTGTGCTTCCTGAACTTGTGTGGCTTTCTCCCTCACCAGCATAGGGAAGTTTTCTGTCATTATTTCCTCCACCAAGTTCTCTATCTCTTGCTCTCTTTCCTCCCCCTCTGGAACACCTATAATGCAAATGTTGCTTTGCTTCATGTTGTCCCAAAGCTCCCTTAGACTGTCCTCATGCTTTTTAAGTGGTTTTTCTTTTTGCTGGTCTGATTGATTTTTTCTACCTTGTCTTCTAAGTCACTTATTCTGTCCTCTGCTTCATTAAGCCTGCTTTTAATTCCTTCCAGTGTATTCTTGATATCAGATACAGCATTCTTTATTTCTGTCTGATTTTTGTTTATGTTATGTATCTCTTTTTTCATGTTTTCCCTAAAGTCCTTGATCTTATCCTCTATTGCCTTGTTTTTCTCTTTAAGTTTCTTGAACATCTTCATCATCAATACTCTGAACTGTGTTTCTGATAACTTGCTTAACTCCATCTCATCAAAGACTTCTTGTGGCAATGTTTTCTTTTCTTTAATTTGGGGGTTGTTTCTTTGTCTTCCCATTTTGGTAGGTCTTAGTGCTTGTATCTATATATTAGATATATCTGCTGTCTCCCAGTCTTGTGGGATGGGATTTTGTCTTGTGGGTCCAGTGGAGCCCAGAGGTATGTTTTCCTTATACTTCTAAACTCTTTGCTCTAGGCATGTCCCTCTTGTGGGTGTCCCTTTTGTGGTTTCTTTATGTTCTCCTGTTGTGGTTGGGTCTAGATTGTTGTTGATCAGTCCTTGGGAGGACTCTCCTCTCGGGTTGGATAACTGTGTGTCTCAGCCCCAACCTTGTCGTGTAAGCTGTTGTACAAGTGCTGGCAAGGCAGGACAATACATAACTAAACTTCCAGGAAACAAGAGGAAAGCAGTAAACTTGGTTATAATGATAAAGTCTCAGTCGCTAAGCAGGGATATCAAGAAAGTCTTGATAGTAGAAGCAAGGATAAAACAAAACAAAGCAAAAAACAAAACAAAAATAAAAACAAGCTAAGCAAGACAAAATTCTTTTATAAAAAAAAAATTTAGTTAAAAATGTTTTTAAAAAAAATTATTATAAAATTTAAAAAAGAAGAAAAAACAAATAAGTGTTCCCCCTTTCTCTTCTTCCTAAGGAAAAAAGAGAAAAAAACAAAACAAAACACAAACAAAAAACAAACCAAAACCAAAACCAAACAAACAAACGAAAACAGAAGAAAAAAAGACAGTGAATCAGGTAGGTTTCTTCCGGGCAGCTTATGTTGTCTGAGGCTCACTGTTTTGTATGTTGATTTCAGTTCTCCTGGGAGGTGCTTGTGTATCACGCACTGTGAGGAGCCATCTAGGTTTGGCTCTGGTGTCCTTAGGTAGATGGTTGATCTGAGGCTCTCTGTGGGCCACCTCCTCTTGTCAGCTATTTTGCAAACTTATAGTTGCCTGGTCTTGCTCCAGAGTCTTCTGTAGAGTCTTTAGGGCGCAGGGTGGCTAGTGTAGCTCAGGGTGTCACTCCCCTTAGGGGGTGTCGCTGTCAGGCGCTCACTCTGCGGGAGTTAGTCTCTGCTCCACAGCCAGCTCCTCAGTCCCTACCCTGTCCTCTGATTCTAGCCCCCCAGGCTCTGGCCTGCTGCAGCTTCAGATTGATTTCAGCCTGTTGCCTTTTCTGTATGGGCCGTTTCAGCAGCCTGGGCTCAGTGGGTTCGATTAAAAAAACTTCCAGTGAGCCCTTTGCCTGCCCAGCCCCCAGCAGGGGTTTTCAGCATTTCCTCCAGCTCCCAAACAACAGTCCCCGAGAGCCTTCTTCTTGTGATGTCCTCCTGTGAGCTGCTCTCCCTTCCCCCTGAGGACTGTGCCCTGCGGAGTGTCTGGGGCCTCAGTGAGCCCCTCCCTGCTCAGCTCTGGTTGGCTGGTCGCACCAGGCCCGCCCCTCAGACCGTCCACTGTGCAGACCCGAATCCCAGCCTTCACTCATCTGTCCCCCAGTGCACGCCGGGAAGGTGGGAGCCAGTTCAGAGATCAGACTCCCAAACGCACAAAGCGACACACAGGCTGAAAGTCCGCCCTGCAAGGTCCTGCCGCCCTCGCTCCAAGGCCCCCAGCGGGAGGGGACCCAAGTCAGCTCCACGCAGCTCCCGGCACCGCTGGTCTCAGCAGAGCTGGGGCGGCTTCACGGGCCACCAGGACACCCTCAGGGCTGGTCATAGGCCCCAGCCTCTAGGCACCGGGAGCTCAGGGCGGGAGGGCTCCTCCCCTCCCCCGCGCCCCGCAGATTCAGTGCTTTCTGGGGCTCAGCACAGCGCCCCACAGGGAGGCAGAGGGTCCCCGTGTGCGGCTGCTCAGCGCAGTCCTCTGGTCCCTCACCACTCGGGTGCCACACACTTTGGGACAGTCCTTCCCTGTGGTCGGCACCCTGAGCACTAGACGCCGGCGCAGCTGCCATTAGAGGCCTTGTTTCCTAGGAAGGCGCCGACCCCTCCTCCCGGACTCACCCCCCCATCCCTCAGCCCTCCGCACGGGGCGCTCCTTCCCCTCTCCTCGCTCCGGGTGTGGGGTCCCCACTTTGGAGGCCGTCCGCACTCCCGAGGGGAGGGAGCTTGGCAGCCTCCAGGCCTCGGGGCTCGGCGCCCAGCGCAGGCTTCAGGGGGCGCCCCCTTCCTACGCCCCCCTCTCTTACCGGACTCCGTGATGCCTCTTCAGTGCTCCCCCTCGCACTCCGTCCACTCAGGTATGTGTCTCTGGTTTTTCCAAGCTGGCTTGTAGGATTCTAGGAGTCAATCGAGTCCGGGGCTGGGAGGGGGCCTCCGCTGCGTCTCTCGGCGCCGCCATCTTCCCCCACAGACATGCATTTTTAAATAGCAACAATGTCATTTGTGAATACAGTTTCACTTTTTCCTTTCCAATCTTTGTGCCTTTTGTTGATTTTCTTGCCTTATTACACTGCCTAGGACATCCAGTGCAATGGTAAGTAGAATTAATGACGGTGGACAGCCTTGCTTTGCTTCTGATCTTGGAGGGAAGAGATGATCGTTTGATATTTTGCCAACAAGTGCAGTGTATTTGGCAGGATGGAGACATACAAGAATCCCAATGTATGACTCTGCTTTTGTATTGCTGGGCTTAACTGGACAATATTTTTTTAGGAAGCCCTGCTTCTATGCTAATGGGGGTATGGTCTATTATATCCTATTATAGTATCTTTAACAGCTTCTGGTATCAGGATGTTCCTTGCTTCAGAAAGTGATTTGGAAATGGCCCCCCCTTCTCTATTACCTGAAAGAATTTGTATAAGCCCGGTGTTATTTATTTCATAAATTCTTATTAGAATAAACCCTTAGGCCTAAGTTTTCTTAGTGTGAGGGCTTTTGGTAGTGAATTCAACATTCAATAGGTTTTGCAGGTATTCTATTTTATATAATTCCACTTCTGGTAAATTATGTTTACCAAGGAATTTGTCAATTTAATCTGTTATTAAATGTGTTGCTATAAAATTATTCATAATATTCCATTATTAGTTTTTAATGTCTTAGGATTGGTGATGGTACCTCCTTTTTTATTTCTGATATTGGTAATTTGTGTGCTGCCTTTTCTGTTTATTTTAGGAGTTTGTTCTGTTATTCTTCGCAAACAAATAGCTACCTTAATAACTTGCATTTTTTTCTGTATGATTTATTGTAATTCTTTATTACTTCTTTCCACTTTCTTTCAGTTTATTTATTTATATACTTACTACCTTCATAAAATAAAAGTGTAAGCCATTGATTTATTAACTTTAATTTTTCTCATATAAGCATTTGAAGTAAAAAAAGGCCCTCTAGACACTGGTTTAATATATATCACAAATTATAATATGCTATATTTTCATTATAATTCAATTCACAATGTTTTATAACTTTCCATATGACTTACTCTTTAATGTATGGGTTATTTAGAATTCAGTTGTCAGATTTTCCAATACTTAAAGATTTCCTAGATAAGTTGTTTCTAATATTTGCAGTCAAAGAAAATACTTTAAAATATTTGTTTTCAATAATTATATTGAGTATTGCTTTATGATCAAGTATATGGCCTGTATTTTGATGAATATTTTATGTACACTTGAAAATAATGTTTAGCCTAGCCAGGCATGGCTCAGCTGTTGAGCACTGACCTAGCACCCAGGAGATCGTGGTTCGATTCCCAGCCAGGGCTCATGCCTGGGTTTCGGGCCTGACCTCCAGTGCAGGAGGCAGCCAATCAATTATGACTCTCTCATCATTGATATTTCCATCTCTTTCTTTCCCTCTCCCTTCTTCTCTATGAAATCAATAATGATATATTTTTTTAAAAAAGAAAAGAATATTTAATCTGCAATTACATGGTGAATTGTTTCATAAATGTCAGTTGAGTCAATGTATTTGATGATTTTTTTTAGAACTTATATGAATTGATTGATTTTTTTGTCTAGGTTGTCTATTAGTTGCTCAGAGTATTTTTTGAATATCTGGCAATTACTATGGATTTATCTATTTTTCCTTAGTTCTATCAGTTCTTAATTCATATATTTTGAAGCACTATTATTAGATGCTTCATCATTCAGGATTATTATATCTTCTTGATAAATTGGCCTTTTCATAATAATTAAATGTCTGTATCTGTGAAAATACTTTTTTCCTCTAAGTCGGTTTTGGTGATATTGAAACAGTTATTCCAGTGTTTTAATTCTTGCCATTTGAATGTTTTATGTATATGTATATCTTTTTATCCTTTTGCTTTTAACCTGAATGTACCTTTACATTTAAATACATCTCTTATACCTAACATGTTGCTCTGTCTTGCATTTATATTCAGTCTGACTTTTAAATGGAGTGTTTTATCCATTTTGTTTAAATTTATTTATTAATGTGACTGGATTTATATCAACCAATTTTCCATTTGTTTTTTTATTCTATTAGTGCCATTTCATGTTTTATTTCTTTTGAGGTACTCATATAAATTTTACCATTCCATTTGTTTCCTCCTTTTGATTTTGTATTATATTTTAGTACTTTCTCTGAGACATAGAGTATATATTTCTAACTTATCCCATGTACTTACAGGTAATGTTGCATACTTTAAACGTGTTATAATAACTTTGAAATGGTATAGTTCTATTATTATTTATTATACTTTGTGCTATTTTTTTTTACCTATTATACATACATACTGTATAAACCCCAGGATAATGTTATAATATTTTGTTTTAAACACTCATGTATTTTAAAGAAATTATATAGGAAAACTTAGTCTTTCATGTTTACTCACATATTTATCATCTATGTGTTCTCCATTTTTTTGTTCAGAGACACATTCCAATTTGATGTTTATTATAGTCAGCCCAAAAAGTCCTACTATATTTATTGTAGTGCATCTTTACTAGAAGAATATTCTTTTATTCTTGTTTATATACTTTTTTCTTTATTTTCCTTCATTTTTGAAAGATATTTTATACCTATTTTTTATATAAAATTTAGTTAATATTTTAGAGATGCTATTTCATCATCTTCTAATTTCTCATGTTTGTGATAAAAATCAGAAGAGAAGATTAAAACCACTGTGTTGAACGTGAACCTCCCACATGGAGATGTTATGATTTTCAAAACACATCTTCAGTCTTTAATTCTGATATTTAACCAGAGTGGCTGCTCCCTGGAGCATGTGAAACAGGGCAGAGGCACTGCGGGAACACTAGGCTGACTGGCTAGAACATGAGCAACGCTATGTTCAGGTAGGTCAGGTGTAGAAAGAACACTCCCAAAGGGTTCTAAACAAATGACAATTGTATGCTGCCCTTATATTAGGGTAAAATTTTCCTCATTGTAAATGAATGTTAAAACTTCCTAAAATGAAAAAAACTGTGTTCTCAGCATGTGGTATACATTATAATTAAAACACTTTTTTTCTTTATACATTCTCACACCAGTATTATGAAGCTTTAGTTATTTTATTGGTATTAGCCAAAGAGAGGCAATATTTGTTTTGTGGTTTTTTTTGGTGTTTTTTTTTTTTAATTATTATTGTTTAAAATATTATAGATGTCCCTTTTTCTCCCCAATGACCCATTCCACCCCATTCCTTCCCCCTCCCCAGTCCCTCTCCCCACCATTGTCCATGTCCTTGGCTTGTGCATATATGCATATAAATTCTTTGGTTAATCTCTCCCCTCCACTCACCCGCCCTCCTCCATCCCTCTGACATTCATCAATCTCATCTATGCTTCCATGTCATTGAATCTATTCTGTTCATCAGTTTATTAAGTTCTTTAGATTCCACGTATAAGCGAGATGAAGTGATATTTCTCTTTCGCTGCCTGGCTTATTTCACTTAGCATAATATTCTACAGGTCCATCCATATTGTCCCAAAGGGTACGAGATTCTTCTTCTTTACAGCTGCGTAGTATTCCATGGTGTGAATGTCCCACAGCTTTTTTATCCGCTCATCTCCTGATGGGCACTTGGGCTGTTTCCAGATCTTAGCTATTGTAAACTGTGCTGCTATGAACATCAGGGTACATATATCCTTTCTCATGAATGTTTCAGGATTCTTAGGATACATTGCTGGGAGTGGAATCACTGGGTCAAATGGCAGCTCCATTTTTAGTTTTTTGAGGAACCTCCATACTGTTTTCCATAGTGGTTGCACCAGTCGGCATTCCCACCAGCAGTGTACTAGGGTTCCCCTTAGAGAGGCAATATTTGTATTGTTCTGCTGTACGTAATGGGTTGTTTTCCTTCGTCTACATTCAAAGTTGTCTCTTTACCTTGGGTTTACAATAGTTTGACTATGACATACTTATGTATGCTTTCCTTTCTATCTGTCATCATTGAGTTTTGCTTACTTTTTTGAGTTTTTTATCTTGGACTTATAAGTTACATTTTTCAACAAATTTAGGAAAATTGCAGCCATCATTATTTTTAAATATTTCCATCTAGTTTACCTTTACCTTTTTAAAATGAGATTTTAATTACATATACATTAGACTATTTGATATTGTCTTACAGATAACTGAGATTCTGTTCCTTTCTTTTCCTTATCATTTTTCCTCTTTGTTCTTCAGACTTGGAATTAACTATTGATCAATCTCAAAGTTCACTTGCACTATTGTGCTTCTCCAATCTGCTAGTAAGTTTATACTGTGAATACTTTATTTCAAATATTGTAATGTTAGGTCTAGAATTTTCATACAGTTTTTTCTTTTAAGTTTTTATTTCTCTGCCAATATTTGTCTGCTGTTCATTAGTTGTAACTACTGTTTTTTTAAGTGATTGAACATGTTTATATTGCTTTAAAGTTTCTGTCTGCTGATTTAAACATTTAGGTAATTGTAGAGTCTGCTTATATTAATTTAAAAAATATATTTATCATATTTTCTTGTTTCTTTATATGTCTGATAATTTTTATACCATACTGGACATTTTTCTAATATGTAAGGAGACACTAAATGTTCTTATCTTCCAAGAAAACATGATGATTTTTTGTTGCAGCAGTCAATTAACTTAGCTTGAGTCAAAGTTCCCCTGTCTTTTGCAGCAAGTGGAATCTCTGCTTAGGTCTTTCTTCCTTTCCGCTCTTGCTTTCCTTTGGGCTCTGAGGATTCTGTCCTGACTTATGCAGTGTAGAGGTCACTCAAGGACTTGAGTGGAATAATATGCAGATTTTTGTAGAACCTTCTTTCCCAAAATGCCTTGCTTCACGTTTCAGCCACTCCAGTAGCCTAACACACTGTCTTTTCCCTTCAAATGCTGGCTTTGTGCCTTGACTCGAACTGCTTGATGGTGTGCAACCTGGAGCATTCCCTCAGGCAGAAAGCTGCAAGAATGCCAAGTTCACCCAGCACACCCTCCTTCTTTCAAGGATAGACTCACCTCCAGGGCTGTCTGGTTTTTGTCACTCCTCACTGCCTTCTCTTGTTTTTTCTTAGTTGTGTCCAATGTCTATCATTGTTATGTGCAAGAGAGATAGAATGATACAATTTATTCTGTCATTACTGAAAGCAGATTACCTTTGTTTATTGTAATATGATTACAAGTGTTTCAAGTACTTTATAAGAGACAGTGCGTAGTCTTATGAAATTAAATCTCACTAGTGTAGGAACTCAGAGACACATTCCTTAACTGTGCTACAATTAGCTTCAATTATGAATTACCCTATGAGTTAACTTGCAGAAGAGGGGTGGAAATGAAGTTGACCTGCATTCCTAATGGGAGAAACAGCATGAGAAAAAGCTTTGGTGAGAAGGATTGTTGTGTTCTTAGTAACACATGAGAAAATGTCAGTGTGGCAAGAGCAGAAAGAGTGAAGGAAAGCAAAATAAAAATTTAGGCTGAAGATATTAACCGTGGCCAGATCATGCAGATCCTTACCTACTATCTTAAATATTTTGGTCTTTCCCTTGAGAGTGGAAAGCTATGAAGGGGTTCTTAAACAAGTAAAGGACATGATGAAATTACTATTTTGTAAATATTTTTCTGGCTGCAGGAAGAAGAGTAGTTATGGAAAGATCAAGGGTAGAGAAGAGGAACCAGTCAGAGCGCTATCTTATTAATGATACAAATGAGATGGGCTAGAGATGTTCCATAAGACTTTGTAATCTTAAACTCCATGGTGGTAATGTAGAAAGATTTTTCAGCCTGACAACTTGCAGAAGATAAAGTTTGTACTTCAACATAATTATCAATAGCTCAAGGAGGCAATTATATATTTGTAATTTGTTTGGCCAAGTATAATATGGAATAATTGCCTCTTCAACCAGGAAAATGCCCTAATTGGATAATTGGGGAAAATATGAATAACATCTATTATTTATCCTGCTCTTTATAGTTAATAAAGTGCTTTCGTAAACATGACCTTACTGATCTTCAGAACATCTTTGTTGGAAATATGTATGAGAATCATTTTTCTTATTCTGCTCATGAAAAACTTGAGGCTCTGGGGAATAAAGGGGCATGCATATAGATCGAGCAGGAAGTAGAGAGTACAGGACGAGACACAATTCTTCTCAAAATCCATGCCTCCCCGGTAATCTCGTACGGCCTCCCTGGAAAACCCACAGAGAGAAGATAAGAATCTCCAGGCAGAGAATAGTTATAATAGCAGTTACCTTATCTACACAGAAATTTATATTTTCTGAAACCCTTCTCACAGAATCTCTTTTGTTTCCACATTAACTTAATGGGGGTCTTACTGTTGTTGTGATGATGACGGTGACAACGCCCATGATGATGATGATGATCTAATACTTGTCTGGATTAGTTCAACTACTCACCTAACCGGATGGCTCAGGCAGAAATGGAAGATCCGGATGACACACCGTCAACACTTACACAGATACTTTGTACTGTTCATAAAGACTGGCCGTCTTCTCACCTTTTCGGTCTTCTGAATCTGCCTCTGCTCCCCTGTCTTGTTTTCCTTTCAATATAGGGAAAGAAAAGCAGCCTCAAAACTGGGACACGTGTTTGAGGCAGGTTAGGAACTTCTTTTTGGTACTGTATCAGATGTAATTCCAGTGTCAATTTTTCTAAAATTCTTGAAGGATAAACTTTTCATTGGTTAAGTCCTTTGAAGGGCTCCAAAGCTCTCTGTCTTCAGGCAGGATGGAAACATCTTTCAATGACTGTCTGTGGAAACTGACTAAAAGCACTCTCCATGTGTCCTTGCCTGGGTTCCTCAGGAAACAGAGACAAATATAAAGGTGTATGTGCTATTTCTTTATTAGGGAGAGGGGATTCGATGACATAAGAATAAAAGACAAGGGAAAGTAGGAAAGAAAGGGAGATCCAATACAAGGGTGTGTTACTGAGTAGCTCACCGCTAAGTGTGACTGGTCAGTCAATCCCAAGGGACTATCTTTCTAGAAGCCATATAAGCTGCACATCAGGACAGCCTCTTCATGGAGAGAAAAGGGGAATTATCTATATTCAACTCTCTTCTCCTGTTGAGTACTTTCCCCATAAGCTGTTAAATTCCTTATGCCTCTGGGTCACACAGCTTCCCATTTCCAGTATGATAGGGAAGCTCCAAGGCAGGCCGTAAAAAGTGTACACCGTGAGTAAGAGACAAGGTACTGTCAAATTTTATGTATGTGAAGTTGTGGAGCCACTCAGCTGTAACTGTAACAAGAGGAGAGGTGAGATCAAATTCCGAAACGGTCCATAAATGAAATGTCATGGAGACCGCATTTCTCCAATCTGTCGCCAGGTTTCTTTCTAGATGTTGGCCTCTTACTGCCACTTAGATCTTAAAACTTAAGGTACGATAGTTACTTAAATATATTCCAGACCTTGATGCAGTAGTGAGGTTGTAATTCATATTTGTCATAATTTTCCTCTTCTCCATCTATTAATTCAAGAGTTTCTTCATCTGTAGCCAGCATGTGGTCTGGTCTGAGTTGCTTGCCTTATTAATAATAATAAGTTATTATTATTACTGGATATGAAAGCAACATGGCAGTTCCAAGCATACTCCTTCTTGCCTACATTACAGAGCAGAAAATACAACTTCTTCTGATAATCTGGGCTGACCACACCCTTATTACCGAAATTTCTTACTTTGCCAGTTGGGCCACTGGCATGAGGAGCCAGAGACAGCAGGTGGCCGGTGCAGTTTCAAGGTCAGGAGAAGCCTGACTGTGGCCCTTGGCACAGTGTTTGCCTCTGGGAACTAGGAGCGCTCACTGGGTAATGCCTGAAGTGAAGGGACAAGAGGGACCAGTTATGCAACTGGGCACAGGGAGAACCGCTGCCATGGGAGGATCTTCCTCCCTCGCCTTGATGCCCAGGGTCATGCTGCAAATCTTTATGCCCAGGTAGAGCACCGTGTATCAAGGGTTCCTCTTTTTTTTTGTAAAGGCCACTTACTTTATTGATTTAAAAAATTTATATGGACAGTGACCGTTCTGCCAAAAGAGAAGCCAGATGGCATAAAACAGAGCAGAGGCGACGGCGGGGCTGAGGGAAGGGGCCAGGGATCCGCTCAGAAAAGCTGGTGCTTGTTGGCCTGAAACCCGCAGGGGAAGGAGCGGGGGGTGCCTGCCAGGGCGAGGGTTCAGGCCCCGGGCACGTGCCAGGTGAGGAGGGGCAGGCGTTTCCTGGAGGACAGGGAGGAGCCCCACTCGGCTGCCGGCTCCGCAGGCTCAAGGCTGGCTTAGGGGTCGGGGCCCGAGAGCGCACAGGCGGACCGCTGGGCCGTGGCGCGGGGTCCCCGCCGCCCGGGGGAGGTCCCCATCTCACTTTAGGCCAGCACCCGGCCAGGGGCCACGCAGGGCTCGCTGAGGCCCCGGCCGGGCTCCCGGCTGTGCCCGCGGGCTCCGCCCTACGTGCCCGAGCTTTGGGGTGCCTGGCACCCTGACCAGCACCCCTCGCGGCTCCAGCTCCCGTACGCTCCTCTCCTCAGGTTTCCTTCTTAAAGGGAAAAAAGGTAAATCATTTAACTGGCAATTGAAAGTACTTTTGTGGTTTCTTTCCTTTTTTTTTCCCATTGGAAATTCACCTATTTTTGTTCTACCCAGAACAGGGGAGGGAACATGAGGTAATATATAGGTAGCCTGCGCGCGCGCGCGTGTGTGCATGCATGCGTGCGTGTGTGCGTGCGTGCATGTGGGTGTGCATGCGCGTGCGTGCGTGTGCTCGGTGTCTGCGCGCATGTGTGTGTGTGCGTGTGTGCGTGTGTGCGTGCGTGCATGTGTGTGTGCATGTGTGTGCATGTGGGTGTGCATGCGCGTGCGTGTGTGTGCGTGTGTGGTGTGTGTTCGGTGTCTGCGCGCGTGTGCGTGCGTGCGTGCATGCGTGTGTGTGCGCGTGTGTGTGTGTGTGTGTGCGCCTGTGTGTGCGTGCGTGTGCGTGCGTGTGTGTGGTGCGCACACACCTATCTGTCTCTGTCCATCTAAACGCTGGGGCCGGGGGCGCGGCCGCCTCCGCCTGCTGGGCGTGCCTTCTTCCTGCTCTGCTGTTCCCACCTAAAATGCCCTTGGCTTCTGCTTCAGGTTCCTTCCCCTCCCTGCTCCCACTCCCCCAGAGCATACTCTTGAGATGCCAGCCTCAAAGCTTACAGCCCCCCCTGCCATGGAAGGAACTCCCCCGGCCCATCTGCTCCTTCAGCTTAGGACCCGCGGTGAGGTTACTCCTTAGGGTGCGCCCTGTGGGTTTCCCAGCCACACTCCTAATCTGCAACACCGACAGCTTGCTTAGCTCGCCCTGATGCCCTGATGCTAGCTAGGGTGGTTTCCTCCTGTGAGGAAATGCTAGAGAGGTGCTTTCGGCAAAGCTACTGCGCTCACAGAGCCTAGGAATCCAGTTTGTTCCAGGAACAGACTCCCTATTCCTACATGCAAGTAAACATTTGGAGCAGGTATATTCACCTAAGCCAGCTTTAGGAGATTGAAAAAAAAAAAAGAATCTTGCCACTGAAGGCTAAAGGACATGCTTTGCTGTAGATTATAATGTTTTATCCAAACCAATTATATGCAAAAAGTTTTTGAGTACCTACTATGTGCTAGGCATTGGATATTTTATATTCCACAAATGTTCATGAAGTCTGCTGTGAGCCAGTGGCTGCTAGGAGTAAGCAGAAAATACATAAATAAAAAGGAGCATATAAACTATTAAGGGTACTAAGACAAGGCCAATAATCACACTAACTAGAGGTAGGGTAAGTAGTGGTGACCTCAGCAAGATGGTGGAGTAGGTGATGCTAGCCTTTGCCCCTCCCTCCCAAACCAATTAGATATTCACAAATTAAAATAGCCTTGGGAGGGCTCAAGAGTCCAATTAAGACCTTGCAGCGACATTGCCGAGCACAAAACAGAGAGTAACCACACTGAAAGAATTGCTGGGGAGATCTGCGTAGCTAAGACATCTGGAAGGCTAGGAAAAAAGGACAGGAGAATGTTCAGCAGTGTTTGTCAGCACAGACCCAGTGACCTGCTCCGTAGAAGACACTGGCAGCTTTTTGCTATAGAAGTAATGAAGTGCCACACTGCCTCAGAACCCCCCATTGAAGGAACCCCCATTGTCCACCGTGGGGTTGGACTGTCCCTAATCCCAACCCATTTATGCTTTTGGGAAAGTCAACCTTTTTCTGAGAGGAGGAGTTTGACCAACTAGCAAAACAAACTTCAAACTATTCTACCACCCCATAGTCGTATATCCCAGTATCTGCCTTTCTCCCTTGAAATTGTATAAAAATTATGTTAAAAGCATTGTTTCTATATTATTACATGTATGTGATATATAACTTATTATATATAATGATTGCAAATATATAAACACTCAGAAAAATATATAATGCTTTCATTATTTATGCATACATATGAATAATGCTTCCACTCCAGAGGGCAATCTTTCGTGGAAACATAGTAAGTTAAACAAATAAAAGAAAACTCACCTTAGTTGAACTGGAGAAAGTACGAGGGCCCGTCACTCAACCCTCTCTTCACTACCTTCACCTTTTTGAATAAACTCTGCAAAGTTATAATCTCATGGCCTATTTTGAAATCACTGCATTACATGATTTCTAAGATCACTTCAATTTTTGATATTCATGAGTCTGTCTGACCCTATATCTTTTAGCTGGTCAGGCTTACAATCGATGAAACAACCAATCTAGTGGCATTTTTCCTGTTTCCCAGGTTATGTAATACCTGACTTATTCCACTTATTCCCCAATTATTCCTACTGAAACCCTGCATGTGTCCTACTTCAGCTTTCTTACAGGGAAATCATACAAAGCATCGAGAACTTTGAGCCCCAGAATTCTCCCAAGACTTGAACTTATACTTTCCGTTTGGCTCCTTTGGTCCTAGATACCAGGCTGGGCTAGAAAACCATGGGCTAGAAAACCATGCTGGCCTTTGCCCTGGGGACCCAATCTCAACGACTAACTTGCATGGCCTGTTAATGGGATGGGCTGGCCCTAGCTCCCTGGCAGAGAAAATTAAGACTAAAATCTTGACAAAGTAGTTAACTCTCCTAGGAGTGTATTGTTTGTTTGTTTGTTTTATTATACCATAGAACAAAGCCTTAGCTTAATCTCTGACATACACAGTCTCAAATTGTAGCGTTGCAGGTTGTAGAAAGTTTTGCAAGAAAATGAGAAAATTGAAAGAGTTCTCCCAAATGTCAGGCTACCACTTTTACTGAGATTAATCTACTGGAATTACTAAGGAAGAGCTAAAATGAAGGATTCAGAACAGAAAAATAACATCATGTATTACTTTCTGATATAAGTTGTGTGTAATACTTTCAACTAAAGCTAAATTTAAAAAATAAAAAGAAAATAGCTTTTAAAAAGTTTTATGTAGCTCCATCTGGTGGTAGATTCTTGAAACACAAATTTCAGAACACCTAACAGTTCTTAAGCAATTTTTTTTCTCTCCACATTGTGGTGGAACTCATTGCATGTACTAAAAAAACTAACTCTGAATTGAATTGCAGTTCTTCTAAAACTGGATTCTCATAGATAAAGGTCAGACATCACAGGCTCTCAGTGTTAACAGCAAAATATACTAGAGCCAAAGCAGTGAATTCCACAAATTTTTGGTGCATGAAGAAGAGTTGCCACTATACAAATCATTTAAAACCATAAATTATTTATTATTTAATATTATTTTATTCCTAAAGAAAATTGTGAAATACCTGATATAGATTATTTTTCTATAAAAAATAAGCAAAGATGATCCAATACAAATCTTGAAAGAAAATTACTGGATAATATTTGTTTGTAATTAATAAATCCAGCTACAGTGCGGAAAATAAAGTGCAGTGGGGAGAAGGAGGGGCTTTATAACTGAAGGAACTTGGGACCAAAGGCTTGTATGTAAAAGATTGTGAGAAAAGAACTGGAACTAGGCAGTAGCAGTACAGGTAGAGGGAGCTCAGATTCTCGGGACATGCTTGAAATAGAATCAACGGGGCTCGTTTATTGAGCCACTGTAACTGAGAAAGGGTGGGGCAGTTTCGGGTGTGAGCGTCAAGTCCTTGGGCCATGGAATTTTCAGCTGAACTTCAAACCATGCTACTACTTTCTTGCAGTTGTATATCCAGACAATTATAAGACAGTGTGATTAATATATTTTTAATATAAAATTAAAGGTTATTCAAAGTATCATGAGAGAACAAAAGAGGAGGCAAAAGAGGGTTCTTTGGACAGTCCAGAAAGCCTCCCTACAAAGGGTGATATCCAAAGTAAAACATATAGAATAAATAAGTAATCTCAGTAAAAGCAGGAAATAACAGACCTTCTAGGTAGCATAAGAAGGACACAGTGATAAGGTCTAGAGTATTATGAGTAGCTCAGTATGCCTGAAATATTAATAAAAGAGATAAAAAAGCATATTGACAGAGAGGTGCATGGTAAAAGGTGACTTTTCAAAAATAACTAGGGACTAGATCATGTGCAATATACATTTATTCAGAGTTCATTAAAGAAAGGGTATTCCTCCACTGCTAATTCCTATCTTATTTGTAAGGCATTAGACATGGTATTATTAGCCTTTTAATAATGCCCCCTTTTTTTTTTGGTTGGTATGTGTGAGTCAATTTCTACCTTTTGGGCCTTCCTCAAGCCAAAGCTCCCATCCCAGCAATTTGTCCCTTATGGTGGAGGATCTTTTTGTTACAACAGGACTATGCTCTGCTTCAGCCATACAGAAGGGCCTCACTGCATGTAGTCTTATAGGAGGCATTGTAGGTAGTAGGTACAGCATCCAGCCAAAAGAGAGAATCAGAGGGTAGTTTTGCTGTTATTTTTGTTGTTGTTTTTGAGGTGTGATTAACCCACAACATTAAAGAGCCTGGCAAATATTATTGTTATACATGTTCTACCTTATTCCATTCTGTCTTTTAAATAAAAAATAATCACTTTGTCAACCAATTACATTAAACCTTTCTATTGCCGTCTTATTTTTTCCGACATAGCTCCTTCCTGTCTTCGGTGCCAGCCCCCTCTCTAATTTCTCCTTGCGCAGACTCCGTTCCCCTGGGGAGACAGGGCTTCACAAACTCATTGTTACTCTTCCTCCTAAAGGGTAGTCAAACAGACCATCTATTGAGATGCCCACCAGATCAATTGTCAATTGACTCAGCTTGGCCACTAGGCAACATATTTTAGGAAAAGAATGTTGTGAATACTGTTCTGGCATTTATTCTTCAGGAATAAAAATTTCTTCAAATAGTCTTCTTTGTTCTTGGATCCATACAAGCTTAAAATAGCACCCACACCGTCTGCCTCTGCCTGCCTGTTATGCTATAAATTCTTTCTAAGCATGTAAGCAACTTTCAAGATTGTGTTGACAGAGAATTCAGATTCACATGGTTAGAAATAATGTCAAGAAAGAAAGGATATTTGGAAAGAATATCAAGAAAGATAGATTGCCAGAAGAAGCACATGAAAAAGAAAGGAAGTAAAGAAAACTGGCTCAAGTGGGAACTTCTTGGCGACCGTTTCTCAGTGTAGGTACCTCTTCATAGTCTCATAGTCCATTGTAGAGCTGGGGCATTTTTTTCAGGCTCTTTATCCGCAATGGCCACTGGAGGGCATTGCCAGTCAGTAGTGAGGGAGGTAAATCCTTAACTTAGGGAATGGTGAGCCATCTCAGTAGGGTCAGATAGCACCAGGGCAAACTAAGATAGATAACCAAGTGTCTCAAGGCAAGATTTTTCTGGAACTGAGACTGAAGTTTAAAAAACAGAGTTGTTAAAATCTGATGGGTGTTTTCCCTAGATTTAATTTTTCCTCTGCTCGGTCTTAATATAGATGTTATAATTGACTTATAGCTTTATGGTTATGTCCGTCTTATGTTATCAGTATGTTACTTAACAGTTTGGTATAAATTCAGTTTCTGAAATTCACAGCCTATTTTAATGATGATGGGCGATTTCACTATTAAAAGATGGCATAAGCAGGTCTTTTGAAAATGTGAAAGTTTCCTTTAGGAAAGCAAAATAGTACTTGAACGTTTGAACACACCTGCAAATTGCTCATTAAGTTGATTTAAAGTGTGACAAGATGCTAAGATACTTGAAGTTGATTCACTAGACTGACATACTATCCAATTAGACCTTTGTCAAAGTACGAATTAGATTTCCAAACCTCCGAGAAGTGATTTAGCGTATGCACTGATTCTACTCGTGGGCGACTGTGTTGCTTCCTCTGTCGAAGCCTGCACCTTGTTAAATTTCAGTTCCTCCGTCCTAGTATATGTGTTGGAATGCTCAGACTTCAGGTCTGCAGGGGGCATTTTTGAATTTCTGTGTGCATATGTGTGGATTGTCTACATAAACAGCTGAACCGGTTAACTTCTATTCCTGGTAACTCAGTGGCAAGTATTGGTTTTCACTTGATGTGGCTGAATGGGTGGTGAGTTCACTTGCCTCAACAACACAGGGCATCAAGGAGACATTATAACCTCATTGTTTCTGGGGAAATTTTTACTTGGATTTCAGCATGATGCTGTCCTGGATTATCTCTGTCACCAAGGTCTGTCCCTCTTCAGTGTCCTTTACATTCCTCTTCTCTCTCATGTCAGAACAGTACATGCCCAGGGGACAGACATTGAACCTATTAACTTCTGTGTCTGCCTCATTTCCTTGGTGATCCAGTAGCATGCCTAGGGGACAGACATTGAACTTATTAACTTCTGTGTCTGCCTCATTTCCTTGGTGATCTCCTCCAGCTTCGTAATGTTTAAAACCACCTACAGGCTAGCAGTGGCCAAATTTATATCTCCGTGCTATATCTCTCCCCTATACTGCAAATTCTTACATCCAAATTCCTACTGACATGTCTACTTGAGTATCTAATGGATACCTCAAACTTACATCCAAAATTAAACTGCTGGTCTTTCCTCCTAAACATAGTTTTCCTATCTCAGTCTGAAGAAACTTTCAGTTTCTCAGTTGAAAAAGACTAGAGTCATCATGCCCCTTTCCTCTCATACTTTATAGCAAATCTATAATTTATATAGAGAGACTTATAGCTTACAAAATATTTTTAAGGATGGTTATTTTATTTGGTCCTCAACTTTCTCTACCTAGATAGGCAGAAATAGACAAACAAACTGGGTCTCTAGGAGGTTAAGTTGTTTACTCATGGTCACTCTGTGTGGAGCTGAACCTTAAATTCAGATCTTCAAAATTTAATTCCCAGGGAGGGGTTTGGATTTTATTCAAAATAGGACAAGAAGCCCTTGGAGAAGTGTAGGCAGAAGAGTAGCATGATGTAATTTATGATTTTTTAAAACTGCTGTGGTTAATTTTTGGAAAATGGATTGTAGGAGGTGGCATATTGATTTGGATGATGTTGGCTCTAATTACAGAAAACCTAACTCATAGAGGATATAAAAGTGAGAAAAAATCAATTCATAAAATGCAAAGTCCATAACTAGAACATCTCCAGATGTTTTATTCAGTTACTCAGCAACAACATCAAGGACTAGAGGCTTCTCTTTCTTTTATTCTGACATCATTGGTGTGTTGGCCTTGCCTGTATGGCTCCTCCCACATAGTTAGGAGCTATCTGCAGTAGTTCTGGATTTAATTGCAGACTTGGCAATGCCCGGAGAAGTTCACCTCCCTGTGGATATTTTCTCAGATACGCCTTTCCATTCATGGCAATAAAGATTTCTGGTGGGGTGAAAAATTCTTCATCTACCATCAATATTTGTCCATCAGAATTTCAAGTATGTATATCAAAAACTCAAATAGCTAAACTTCAGGTCTTAATTGAGGAACCAGAAGAAAGCTAGGTAAAATTAATGAGCTTAAATAATTTTGAAGGATACTACATTTATAAAAATGAACAGGCTGTTTTGAAAAGAAAAATCAGACTTTAAAAAATAAAGAACATGATTGCTGAAACAAAAAAACAAATAGCTAAAACAACAGAATGAATACAGCTCAAGGCTGAAATTTTAAGTTAATAAGGTCAACAAAGAGTTGCAACCTCCTGAAGTATTTATAAAATTTTAATAAATTTAAAAAAAATTAAAAATAATGTAGATCAGATTTGTTGACCACAGTGTGATAGAAGTAAAAATTAAAGACAACAGGGTAACCAAAGACTTACAAAGTACTAAAAAATGACAAATTAAAAAAAAAAGTTTGATTAAAGAGGAATTGAAAACTAAGCTTCTAGAGAACTCTAAGTATAGAAAAGAGTTCATCTTGTATATTTTCTTGTCATTGCTAGCCCTTTCAAGGGTCCTCCAATTTACTGAAAAGGGACTGCACAGGTAATGTATGTCTTTATTCAAATACAATCCTGGACTGTCTAGCAATGAATGGCATTGTTCATTCTGAAGTTAGCACTTCTCCTTAGAGGTTCTGCTCGGGCTTTGGAGATAAGGTCAGCGTTATTACACACAAGGCCTCCTCGCCTCAGACCCGATGCTTTTTGGAATGCTAGGAAGCCAGTCATGTTGCTATGGTCACAGCTACTATAAACGGCAAGTCTGGTAATTGATCACATTAGCATAGTGACCCCACAGGACTGTTTACATAAAAATTGCTAACATATTGACTGCTTCTTAAAGCAATATTTTCAGTGTTTTACACCAGCTGATTCATATAACCTTCAAAACAGTCCTATGATATTGATGTTGATTGTATCCTAATTTTAAGAGTGATGAAATTGAGAAGTTTTTAATGTTAAGAGAAATTAAAGAACTCTGTCACAAAGTTAATGTGTGTGAGAAAGAGAGAGAGAAGGAAAGAGAGAGAGAGAGGACTCAGATTTAAACTCAGAAAGTTTGGATTTCTATTCCCTGCTGTTAATCTCTTAATCCTTTAAATATATTGCGTTTTAAAAAATTTGTACATGAAATGATGTAGTCTATACTAAGAAATAAACAAAAAACATTTTTGTTTTTAAATAAAACTTACAAATGATTGGCAATGAGAAGGAGTGAAAATAATATTGTACTCAGAGTCAAGACTTTGGATTTCTGGTCCTGATAAGCATCTATTTAATTTTAGGTGAATGTTTAATGGCTGTTACTCACCTGTAAAATGCAAATTGATTTAATGCCCTTTGTTTGTCTTATTCCGGAAATTTCACAAATCACATCCACGTGTATGATCTCATTTAAGAGTTACAGAAATTTTGTAAGAAACCCAAGAGAGGCTCAGAATAGTCATGATGCTCCACCTCCACCAAATCCATTCTGTTGTACAGATGGTAAGGATGTTTGGATGCCAAAACCAGTGTCTTTTCTTACTATACCTTGCTGATCTACGTTATGTACATAAAAGCGTTTTCTAAACTGTAAAATAATGCCAATATTAACATTTATAACTAATGTAGCATGCAAAGATTAATTGGTAATGCTTTTAGCAGAAGAAGGCAGCAAAGAAAGGATTAATTTTGGAATGCATTTCAAGAAGCCAAACTAGTTTATATGAAAACCACATGCATTCTTAATTTATTTTGTTTAAACCCCAGAACAAATACTAAACTGATGGAAGAATATGCTGCTTCTCTGTGCTTCAGTGAATTCCTTATTTTGTAACATGAAATGATAAATGTTTGAACAGCTGCAATTACAAAGTTAAGGAGCCGTACCACACACACACACACACACACACACACACACACACACACACACTTTTTTTCCCCCTTCAGGGCTGTTGATTGGAACTGTGCCACAGAAAAGCAATCCATGAGTGAAATAAATATATTTTCATTCATTTGGCTGAATCCCTTGCATGGTATAACTTTCTCTGTGGGAGGTTTACCTTAAGAAAGGAAAGAAAAGAAAAAAATGTGAACAAACCAGCTTTCTTGATTTATTGTCTTGGAATAGTTTCTGAGGTATTGTTCTCTTTTAGGTACAAGTGAAATACTTTTGCAACAACTAAGGACTAATGGGAAGGAGCTGGAGGTGGGGACTGAGCTGTGGCTTTGGACACTGAACAAATCTTTAGTCTCCATTTTATGTTTGTAACTTAAGAAACATGAATAGGAGTGTTTGCTATTTCTTATTTAATTTCTTTTTTTAGCACTTGTGCTCTAAGTATATACTATTATGCAAGTGAGCCTGTATGTCTACTTAATCCATAGGCAATCATTGTCAATCCTTTTATTGCTTATATATTTGAAATCTGAGTACTTAATACTCTGTTGGTGTTCTGGGAAGTCATACAAAAACTTACAATATGTCTTAACTTCCCTGTTTTCTGCTAGAAATAAATAGATAGGCTTGAATTTGCTCCTGCTATTTACTGAAATATATATGGATGATATAACATCATATGAAATGGAATCTGAGAATCCTAGAATATCAGATTTGGAAGGGACCTTAGAGCTCATCATCAGTTATTATGTGAATAAGGGATTCATTATAGAAATTAGATTTTACCCAAATTCGGGCAAAACTAAAGAAGTTATGATCAAGAGAAGAGTTGGAAGATCCAAGAAAAAGCCACTGACCAGTTCACATTAAACACTGATGTGAGTGAACAAACAGAAATTTTCATGGTAATCTTGGATATCTAACACTTTCAGCTGTGAATTATGACCACACAGGGGGAAACTGGCAGGTACCTGAATGGGAATATCTACATCTTGGGGAATCTATGCCTCTGTGTAGCTGCTCTCTCTGTGAGCCTGCAGCCAAGTTCCTGCTGGTGGGCCTGGGCAGCAGGGCTGGCCGTGGGGCAGGTGAGATATAAGCAGAACAGAAGGAAGTACACATATACTGAGGTCTCCTGGGCACCTTTGCATCTGTTTAACACCATGCCAGACTGAGACAACCTTCCAAAAGTATGGCACCTCCTTTACTCTGACCTTCCAAATCTCAGACAAGTTCCTCTTTTGGGAACTCTAGCCTAAAACCATACACAGGAAGGGAGTCTGTGAAATGTAGTACTCAGCCTTAGTCAGGTTGACAAGGCACAATCTAGCACAATGTCCGAAGTTCTAATTTTGGAGACAAGAGATCTGCTACCCTGAGAAAAGTGACTCTATCCAGTGTGATAAGTTAGGTAGTGGCAGATTAAGAGCTAGATTCAAGGCCTCCTGGTTGCTGGAGTAATTTTTTTTTTTCTTCTACTGCATCTTTTGTCTAGTTTATATATCTGTATTTGTGGGACATGAACACAATTACTTGAATGTGAACTAAAACCTTTATATAGGTCACTCATCAAATATTTTTATTGAAATTAACATCTAACTTATTTCTGGACATTAATGTAATTGAGTGGTTTTGTTGTTAACATTTCAGGGAAGTTTGAATTTGCTGTGTTCCTCAAAAGTAGGAAAAGTGCATTTTGTGCACATGGGCTACATAATCAAGTCATTATATGACTATTTGACAGATTTTTCACCAAAACTGTGTATCAGAAAAATACCAATACCAGAGAAAGAAAAGACTGCATAAAATTATAACAATTTTCTTGTGATTTATTGATAGCTTACTCTATATCAATTAGTCACTATGTTAAACACTTCATATCTCTTTTTCTCAATGATATTTATTTTTTAAATTATTTTTATATAAATATGAAATCTTATACATATAGCCCAGCTGGTATGGCTCAGTGGTTGAGCATTGACCCATGGACCAGGAGGTCCTAGTTTAATTCCCAGTCAGGGCACATGCCTGGGTTGTGGGCTAAATCTCCAGAAGGGGGTGTGCAGGAAGCAGCCAATCTATGACTCTCTTACTGATGTTTTTCTCTCTCTTTCCCTCTCCCTTCCATTCTCTGAAATCAATAAAAACATATTTAAAGAAAAATCTTATACATATAGAAATTGATTAGGAAGCACCAACAACTCTTTAAGAAGAACCATTGTCAGAACAAGAATCCTCGCAGAAGGTAACTTAGGCAGAGTCTGAGTAATAGTTTGCTTTTCAGCTTCCCTTTGAGGTTATACATATTCTTAGGGGGAATTCAGTGGAAAAGGCAGTCAGTGAGCTTTGGTAAATATAGCAGTATTGTCATTGTGTGTGTAATGCTTTAAAACATATTTTTGTTGTAATTTAAGTGGGTTTTTTGGAGGGTGTATGTGATCAAAATACTTTTTTTTTTTTAAACTGGGATGTCTATTTTATCTTGTTAAGCCTCAGAGAAAACTAAGATGGGAGTAGTTGAGTGGAAAGTTTTAATCCTATCCTTGTGGAAATGAGGTTTAAGGCGTTATATGAGTGGCCCATGTGCTCATAACTGTTGAGTGGATAAGTCAGGATATGAACACAGGGGAGGCTGATTCTATAGTCATTGTACTAAAGACTTGTGGCCCAGAGGGCAACTAAAAGGCTAGAGTACATACAGGGTGGGCAAAAATAGGCTTATAGTCATGAGTATGCAAAATATAGTTTACCCTTGTATTATTATTTATTAATTATTGTATTATTTATCTGCATCACAATTGTAAGCCTACTTCTGCCCACTCCTGTATATAGGATGAAGAAGGAATCAATACAAAAAACACTTCAAAGTTAGAAACGATATTATTTGATTACATAACTTTAAACTTTTTTCAGTCCTTTTAGCCAGAGAAACACATTCTAAATATGTTAGTTCTATACCAAAACTGAACTACAAGTTTGTGCGCTTCTCTCCCACTCATTGCCACCTTTCTAGTCTCCAAACACTCATGCTCTCCTAAGTTATCATGGTAGCTGCCTGGCTGATGACCTCACATCCATTCTTGTCCACTCTTTACACATAATGTACATGGAGAATCTGGAAGGACTTTTTCCAAAAATTGTATTATGTCTTTTTCTACTTAAAGTTTTAAAGGTTTTGCCTGGCCAGTGTGACTCAGTGGTTGAGCATTGACCCATAAACCAGTTCCATTCCTGGTCAGCGCACATGTCTGGGTTGCAGTCTCCATCCCCAGTGGGGGGCGTGCAGGAGGCAGCCGATCAATGTCTCTCATCGGTGTTTCTATCTCTCTATCCCTCTCCTTCTCTCTCTCAAATCAATTAAAAAAATATTTTAAAAGTTTAAAGGGTTGTTTTGTTTGTTTGTTTGTTTGTTTTAACAAAATAACAACAAAAAGGTAGAATATAAATCCTTAATATGGTCCATAAGGCCTGCCTAGGCTAATTTCTAGCCATTTTTCCAACTGTTGCTTTCACTTCTCTCATCATGCTCTAGTCAAAATGACTTTATTTCAAATCCTTGAAAGTGCCAAGAGCTTTCCTACTTTAGGGGTTTTGCTTATACTCTTCTCTCTGCTTCGAATGCCCTTCCAACTTCCACTAACTTGTGCCTAGGTTGTAGTCATCATTCAGAACTCATCTTAAATCCCTACCTCAAGAATTCTGGTACAATGTGTAATCCCCATGTCAACTGGGTCCTTTATGCTCCTTGGAATGTTTCGGATTTTCTACATGTAATATCTAAGTGATCAAAAAGAGTCTAGCGAATCTGAAATGTCATACATTTCATGGTGTGTATTTGTATCTCACTTTAACCACAAATGTTAGAAGCAAATTATCAGATGAAAATGAGCTCTTATGAATTCACCAAGTGAGGTTTTAAGAACCCAGTGGATGTGAGACAGTGAATTAACACAGCATCAGGGCTCTTGGGCTTTCGCACTAAGCTGATGAGTTGCCTTAGTCAAGTCAAATTGTTTCCATGGATTTCCTCTATCTCTGAGGTGCAGAGACTGGACTAGAAAAATTTCTCTAGAGCTTTCTGGCCTAACAGCTTATGGCCCTCTGTTCTAAAACTTGGGTTTCAAATGATTTTTAAACTCATCCAAAAGCCCTGACAACTTTTTCAAAAAAATTTCTTGTTTTAAATATATCTTTATTGATTTCAGAGAGAGGAAAGGAGAGGGAGAGAGAGAGATAGAAACATCAATGATGAGAGAGTCATTGATCCAGCCCGCAACCCGGGCATGTGCCCTGACTGAGAATTGAACCCCGATTGCCTGGATCCTAGTTCAATGCTCAACCACTGAGCCATGCCCGGCAGGGCATCAAAAATTTTAAGTAAACCTTAAAACATGTCATTTTAAAATTTTTATTTTTGATAAGATGAACTTTCTTGAGGAGGCTATTTGCTTTCATGAGAGCTTTTTCTTTTGATTTTAATTCAACTTTAAAATTATACTATGTTTCTTGAGTGCACATCAGTTGCTGTGAGAGAAGTAGTGGGTCAAACATACCATGGGGCCCGGCCGGGCGTGGCTCAGCGGTTGAGCGTCGACCTAGGATCCAGGCGATCAGGGTTTGATTCGCGGTTGCGGGCTTGATCAATGACTCTCTCATCATTGATGTTTCTATCTCTCTCTCTCCCTCTCTTTCCTCCCTCTGAAGTCAATAAAGATATATTTAAAAAACAAACAAACAAAAAAACAAAACAACAACAAAAAAAAACATACCATGGGTAGCAAAGAACAGAAATGAAAACATGATAATTAAATGCCCATTGAATGAGCCATATAATAGTCACCATGAAAGGACTTGGAAATGAAACCCCGAAAGTATGAGAAGAAAATGTGCTTTCTAAATATGCAATTCCAATAAATGTGTGTAGGGTAGACTCTAGGATTGCCACAAGCCAATATTAAATTAATGAATGAAAAGGAAACACTATTGATTAGCCTATTGCCTCACCTGTGATGCTAACACTTAAGCATGAATGAATACACTAGTGAAGAAAGTCTAAGTTTTAATTTACAGTGATAGACAGCCCTGTGGGCAGTCAGATGGCAGTGTCTGAGCATTCTAAACTGTTAAGGACTTCTTTCTTCTCCCAGTACCACCATGGGAAGCTATCCTCCAGGAGACTCATGAGTGGATCTGGATCCATCATTTTAACTATGACAGCAGAAAGCTCTTTGGCAAACTATAAAAAGCAATAATACTGCCCAGCCAGGAGTGGCTCAGCAGTTGAGCATCGACCTAGGATTCAGGCAATTGGGGTTTGATTCCCAGTCAGGGCACATGCCCAGGTTGAGGGCTCAATCCCCAGTCGGGGGTGTGTAGGAGGCAGCCAATCAATGACTCTCTCATCACTGATGTTTCTATCTCTCTCTCTCCCTCTCCTTTCTTCTCTCTGAAATCAATAAAGATATATTAAAAAATAAAAATAAGAAAAGAAAAAGCAATAATACTGATTTTAATATTTTACAAAACCAAAAAGGGCTAGACATTTACTCCTAAGTAATATGCTACTAATATACAGTGGTACCTCGGTTTTTTAATGTAATCCTTTCTGGAAGACCGTTTGAGTTCTGAAATGGTCGAAAACCGAGGGATCTGCAGGCAACAGCTGGGCCTCAGGATCTTGCCCTTAGGGGAAGCCATGTGGCATGTTCGACTTTGAGGCGTGTTCGAAAACCGAAGCATTTCCTTCCAGGTTTACGGCGTTCTTAAACCGAAATGTTCGTCAATGGAGACATTCGAAAACTGAGGTACCACTTTACTTTGGAAAAATCTCACTACTGAAACTAAGACAAAGCAGATTTATAAGGACTAATGAAGGCCATTCCAAGCAATTGTAGAGACTCATTTCCAGAAGCCTCTCTAAAGGACAAGTTGTGGGAAAGCATATGGAAGCTGTTATGGCAGTAACCTCAAAGATTAATGTGTGTATTATAAGTATTCCTTATACACCTGCAATGATAGTAATTCCCTAAACCTGTGAAGCATTTTAGAGTTTTCAGAGGCTTTTACATCTACTGTTGACTATATTGTGAGAGCTAAAATAAAGTACAAAATGTCTCAATTTTATATCTATATATCTATATAGGTATATATGTATATATAATGCTTGAGATATATAAATATGCTGTAAAAGCATGTTGAATAATTTGATTCACACAAAATTTAGGTGAGGCATATATGCAAGTATTATTTTACAATTCGACATACCTAGAAACAGTTTCAGTGAGTAGCTAGGGTACTTTAATTAATTGATACTAGGAAAAATACATGATCTATATTCTCTGATGTTTTAGCCTCTAATGAACTATGAGGGGAAAGGAAGAAAAATCAATAAAAATCTGCAGAGATGAAACTTCAAAGAATGCGTACCTTTCTTTGAACACTATTATAATACCTCTAAGAATTGATCAACATACATTTCTTACATGGATAGATAGAGAACAGTCTCAAATCAGAATTCATTTGTTTATTAGCTTTTACTATCTATACACTGTATTGTAACTTAGTATTTTTTTTAAATCTATGGAGATCACCACCTCTAACTTTTTACAGTGTTCATCTCAAGGTTTTATCTTTATTTTTGAAAGCTTAAGGAAGGTATTTGAATTTTTCCCTGGTCCTTTGATGTCTTAAGTGAAGTAAAATTTGAATTGTGTCTTAAAGGTTAAATCGGTTTTTATGCCAGTTGTAGAATTTGGTGAGGAGTGCTTCAAATTAAGGAAATCGTGTCAACAAAGTCCTTAGATGAGGAACTACTGAAAATATACTGGGGGACAAGTGAAATCCATGAAAATGAAACATTTCAGGGTGGGGCCAGATGATAGAGCAACTTGAATGCAAAACAGAACACTTTCTCTCATGAGCTGTGGAGAGCTAGTGATGGTTATTCAGCAGGCAGGGCATGACCAGATCTCTAGTGAGATCATTCTGGTAGTAGTAGAAGTGGTGTGTGTGTGTGTGTGTGTGTGTGTGTGTGTGTGTTAGAAGAGAAGACTAGAATAAGTAACAGGCAGAATCATCATCTGAAAGAGCCTATTTCAAGGTCCAATTGAAATGGAAAGCATATCTACCACTTACTAGGTCTATAACATAGGACAAGTTACTTCTCTCTAAGCCTTGTTTTCTTCACCTGCTTCTATATGGTTGTTACTAGGATTAAGAAAGAAATTGTATATACAATTATACGCATCATGCCAAGTACATAACAGGTGCTCAGTGTTTATTATATATCAGGCCAATTAAGACATATAATTTTCATGAATATGTCTCATTAAAATATCTTGTTCTTTTCTCAATGAGATGTTTTCATAGCTGAGACATGATGTTGGACAAAGGTAAAAATGGACACCAACAACGGATTTTCCAAGACCTCCCTCAGTGAAGAGGGCTTTGCTACAGGGGCCTATAGCAAGGAGGTCATGTTATCACCTGGAGCTTCTGTTCTCTTGCACTATCCAACCAGAAAGGCAGCATACCCATGAAAGAACACTCTGTCACGCTTGAGAAGCCAAGCATGAGCTCTGATGTTTGCTCTCCTCCCCAAGTGAGTCAAGTATGATGTTTCCCTTATCCACAGTGTTTGTAGGCACTTGGTCCTCATTTATCGTCTTGCATTTTCTTTGACCCACCCTGTATGTAAGATGGAATGGTAGAAATTCTCTCCATTATTTACTGCTATCCCCTCCCCCCTTAAATGGCTGAGGCTGTCTTATGATGGAGGCCAAATAGGAGTTCTGTCATATATCAGTGATGGGAAAGGGCACAACTGGAACAGCTATATATCATGAACAACGTATGCAGCAGGCTTTGACAACCAAGGAGATTCTATTCTATCTTTGGGATTAGTTTCATCTTATTAAAATCCAAGGATGATCATAAAACTGGGCACAGAGTGTTCAATAGATGCACATGGAATTGAAAGGAAGTAGTCATTTATGCAGTCATCATTCATCCACTAAAAAACCCTAAGCACTTAATCACGTATGATAGTCAGATGTTATATTAAAGGATAGCACATCAAGATAAATAACATTATTTAATCCAAGTATTTACTGAATACTAACCATGTACTAGGTTCCCTATAATCCATGTGGGAATCCAAACATGACTATGCAATAGTTTCCCCTACCGTAATGTTCCTTATGGAGAGATCTATAAGCAATAAGTAAATAATTCTTGTGGTCTTTAATTTATATTTTATAGTTAAAACAGGCTTTATATTTACTTCCTTCCATTTTATCTAGAAAGATTCAGTCATCTGAAATATGCCTTTCATATTTCTCTTTCTTATACCTCTGAAAAGATAGAACATCCATGTTTTCCTCTCTAAAGGAATCCCATATGGTGGCTTCTCCTGAGCCCCATATGTTGAATGCTGTTTGACATTCAGTTGGGTGGTCTTCATTAGTTGGGCATTGTTGATTTTTGAGATTTCCTAAGGATCCAAGTGAGCATTCATACTAAAGAATCTCAGCATGCTATAGATTTATGACCTTTGACCCTTAAAGAATTACAAAAATAATTTATTTGATCTCAGGTTTATTTATTTCCCTGTCATGAGATACAACTCTAACTATGCTTGCATACATCTTTATGGTTTGAAGACTGTTATTTGAGAGCGCTAATGCATTCCTTTTCATAATATTTGGTCATTTAAGTTCCTTTAATATGACATAGAATAAATATTCCTGTGTTATGTCAGATTTTAACCAGAGATACGACACGTTAAATGTTAGGAAGGAGGAAAAAGGAACTGAGATCTCTACAGTCAATGTGCGACACTATGTTAAAATAATTATTTGACCCATTCAGCGTTAGCCACATTAAGCAAGAGATGGCAACAAAAGGGACACTTTTAAGTGTCCTCTTAGGATACCGGGAGGACCTCTGTGTCTGTGGTTAGTAATGACAATTTGAGATTAGTATTTAGGTGTCTCAATTTCCCAGAATTATCTCAGGAAAAGAAAAAGTAAGTTTTCACTCTGCTTGTGATGTGTATTAAAATTCTAGGGTTGAATCTACCCAATTCTTCCACCTGTGAGGGTTTGATGTTGGAATGTGCCCAACTTCCTAAAAAAAGTCCTCTAAAGATGGCTGGAGGAATATCCCAATTTCATTCCCTCCTTTAAAATGCTTATCTTCTGATTTCTACCATGAAATCAAAGGGAAATTTGGTCTAAGTATGCCGTAGTAACTAAATTCATAGTCACGGTTAAATTAATCCAAAAGATTAATATTTGTTTTTGTTCAACCCCACAAAGTATGTTAAATGAAGCTCAACATTTTTGCCAATATCAATGTTACTAACACCGTGCAGACAATTTTTCCATCTATTAAGCTACTACTAATCAATATACTGCTACAAATTTATTACCTGGAAATGCCACATTTGATATTTGCATACATATAAGCTTCTAGTTAACCTAGGCTTTGATGGTTCACTGAAAATGTCAGCATATTTTTCTTAATTTGGAGAAAATAGTTATTCTCTAGTTCAAGAGACTATTGATTAAGCGCTGATGTAATAAACATGGGGAGTCGTTTTCTGGAAAGAACCAGAGTCTAATCTATATTCCCAATAGAATGTCTTACCAACTTTTTTAGTCAGTAAATCACATCAAAACAATTAATCCATTTGCATGAACTTAAAAAGTAGTGGATCTGAGCTTATTTATTATTGCTTTAAGAAACTCTGAATGAATTTGACACACATTTAACCATTTAAGAAGAAAGAAAATCCATTAGAACAACCTAAACCCGCTGTTTGTGTTTCTTTGTCTGACCTCATCTGTCAGAAGGCAATGATGACTATCCGGTTTCAAGTGGACCCACTTCAGTGAAGCGGCAAAATTCCTTTCAGAACAAATCTATTGCTTCCTTCTTGTTCTGCTACCTGTTGTACGCAGGAGTCATTTCTTTAGATGAGATGGCCAAATTTGTAATATCTGGCTCCTTCTCTTAAGTTCAGCTTGAGTATTTTATGTCTAAGGCAAGGATAGCAATCTTTCCAGTATCTGGAATAGCTTTTGGCCTTCACATCAAAAAGTAACCCGTAAGACTATACTTTGTCTTTGCCCCCTGTCCTGTTTTGTTTCTATACAAACAAACTCGACTGCTAAGGATGATGGGGAAAAGAAGCAGTCATCAAAAGACTACTCCTAGAAATACCTTTTACAATGGCTAAAAGACCACCCCCAAAGGGAAGGTAGAGTTTTTCCCTGCGGATTTACCCAAACCGCATTTCCTATGAACCGAGTTGTTACATTTTTACTTCCTGCTGCATTACTTCCTTACCTAGTTCCCCTAGAAGTGATGCCTTCATTGAATGTTCCTTCATAAATGTGTTACCCAGGAGAGTCATTCTTTCAAAAGAGAGGTGACCTATGTGAGGACAATCTTTTTTTTCTTCTTCTTCAGTTGTACTATTAAAGAGCACTTAATCTTCTGAAAGACACTTCAGGCTCCTTTGCTTCTCAGAAGAGAGAATCACCAGAAGGAGCTCTGATGACTACAACCCAAATTTAGTTACAGAAAGAGGCTTATGACTTTAGAGAACCATGAGCTTACTGTAGGCATGCTATTTAATGGGACCCTAAAATATATCAGACAGCCAGTTATATTTTAAAATATCATATTTTAATAAAATTAATGCTTTATATAATAACAACAATAATAATAGTTAAAATGTGAACTCACTCTGTGCCGGCACTACATAATTTCATTATATCAATGATGTGAGTAAGTATATTATCTATTTTTCCATTTTATAGATGAGGAAGATGGGGGGTCAAATAATCTAATAATAGTAATAATAAACACTTATCCAGTGCGTATTGTTTTCCAAGCCCTGGTGTTAAGAGCACAATCATATTAACTCACTTAATCCATGCCAAAAAATACACTGAATAGATATTATTATGTGTTCCAATTTTTAGGTGAGGTAATGGAGCACAGAGAGTTAAAGTAATTGCTCAAAGCCTCAGCTAGTAAGAGGTGGAGCTGGAACTGAACTGCTGATGCTGGGTTCCCGAGCCATCCTCTGCCTCTGTCTCTACACAAGTAATTTCTCAGTGACTTATGGCTGGCAAGTGGCAGTGACGGGCCTTGATTTCAAAGTCTGTGCTCTTGAATTTTACTCTATTGCCACTCATTTACTAAGCACACAATCAGTATGCTTAGTGCAAAGCCCTGTTGCACATGCAGGTGGGAGCAGGGGGCACAGTGATAATCTTTGCTCTTAAAAATGTTGCTTTTTGGTGGTGGAGCTGCTTGCTGTCTACTTAAAGGACCTACCGACCGAACTAAGACTGGAATAACTTCTCCAACGGTTATTCTGGAATCATTAGGAATTTCTCCAGTATGACTCCTATAATTTTGACTATCAAAGGAGTCAAGAGGGATCTCGTACCCAATATATTTGTTGAGTTTCTTTCCTAAATAAACATTTGTAATTAACAAGAGTTAAACTATTGCTAAAGGCTTTACCCTTCAGTAAGGAGAAGCAGATGGTTGAACCGATGTCTGAACAGTAAAGAGAACATACCTCCATTGGGAAGTAGTACCAACTCTAAAGTGTTCAGCTCTTGCTTTTCTAGGTGAGAAAATGACGGTGTGACATGAGCTGGTGACTGAGTCCAAACTTTAAATATTTTGCAGCCCCCAAATATTCTCTGTAAACCAGATGTAGTCTACTGAAGGGAATATAGTTTCTTTCTGTAGGCACAAAATAGCATTGAGAGAAAAGCAGAGAGAAAAAGTGATTTTTGAGAGGATAAGGTCCTAAAGGTTTTTCTAAATGTATGACTAATAAGACCTTAAGTGTTATGGGAAATGGAATTAAACTAAGAGTCAGAGGCCTGAGTTCAAGTCCTCACTTAAATCTTAGAATTCGCTCTTACAGATAAAGTATTACTATATGCAGTGAACTCTATTTTAGCTAAAAAAGTGACATGTTCTCACAGTCTTTCTCTCCTTGGTTAACAGCAACCTCTTCTTTTTCTGACCTCCTACAGTTCATACCGTTCACCTGAACTGTCATATATTGCCATCTATTATCATATATCATTACATATTGGGCTCTATATTACTACGGCACTTATTCAGCTTTATTGTAAACTATTTAAGGGTGAAGTCTCTGAATTCCACCCCTTCACAGTCCCTGTTCCTTGCCAAAAGTGGGTGTTCAGTACTAAATAGATTGAGATTAGGGCTTCATTAGAAAGATATTCTTTTAAAATTAATGTCTTCTAAATATATCAGTGGAATTCAAGCTGATTATTTACTGACTGATAATAATGATGCTTTAAACTAGAGACTTAACTTTGTGCAAGTAGTTGCTACTAATTATAGAAATGTAAAGATAATGATGGATACAATAATTGAAATGATTGTCAGCTAACACAAGCTTATTATTTGCAAAATCATTAGTAGTCCTTTCTCTTAAAAACCTTGTCTTTGAGCACTGGCATTTTCAATAAATGATGTATTTACACAAGTAATCATATGATTAAGAGCAAGTATTTTTTAGACAATTTCTCTCATAAAAATAGAAGGTAGAAACTTGCCCTTCCAGATGCATATGGCTGAGAAAAATTCTAATTCCAGTACTGTTTATCCTGGGAGTGTTCACTTTCTGATTTCAGCTTGAAATGAGCAAGGGTATTTTAATCTAACTCTTAGAGTTCAGGGGATCTCAATTATATACTAGAACAGTGGCAAGAGTGCTATACTATACAGAATGACAGTAGAAAGAGCACTATACTGAATCTGGAGATCTCTTAGGAGTACCAGCACTCCTAATAGTCAACAGCTCTCTGTGTGACCTCAAGTATATAATATCTGTATAGCAGTCTAGTCCCACAGCAACATACTGTGATTCCTCAAGATGCAAGTTCTACATTCTTACTTCCACGTTCTGTCCCGACTCTGCTATTTTTCTTTCATTCCAGTATATTACTTTGCTATCTAAGGGTTCCTTACCCTGGAATGAAAACGTCAAGTTCATAAAGAAAACAATCTAAGGCTGAAATAGCCTTTTATGTTGTAAAGAGCTGTAGAGTCTCAAGAGATATATGGTGACTGTGCAATAAATGGTCTTGGAAGCCACAGTGTCAGTTGGTTAACTAAGCGAAAGTGGGCAATTTTGTTTGATGCTATTTATCTATTTTCCCATTGTACAATTTTATTTGCTTTGGGTAAGTTCTTCTTAATAAATGCACTCAAGTCAAATATATATGTATGTATGTGTGTGTGACAATATCTGCACAGGCACATATTGTCATTGATCCTTAGTTCCTCATGTGTAAAATAGGAATAATAATATCTGCTTAACAGAATTTTTATTACTGTTAAATAAACATGTATCTAAAATATTTAAACATTACTAAGTATTATCAAGTTCAAAGGATAATAATTATAGTGACACTTTGCAGAAAATAAAGTAAGAATTTGAGGGAGATACAGAAACTCAAGTGTCTGTCCTTGAATAGGTGATTGCGCAGCATTCTAAGTAAAATATCAGCAGTTTTGAATTTAAAGTAACGTCAGAATTTTATGAACTTACCCTTACACTTGAACCTTAACCAAGATGTTCCTTAACAAGAAGGAATTATTCACCTGAATACAGCCTATTCACTTGGATAATAATAGTAATTTTGATAATGTTGATTCCATGATATTTTGGGAATAATCACTCTGTAATATTTTACACCTTATAAAATCATTGTTTCTAAGAGTATGGCTTTTTACACAGTGAGAAATAACTTTTACATGTGTCTTTTCTTGTGAATGTTGTAAAGTAGGGTGGAAGAGTTATTCTGTCCAAGCAAAGGACATCAAGAGTGACTCAGAACAAATATATAGCTACGGGGTTGGAAGAAGCAGGGACAAAACCTATGTATATACAGGAAGAGAGTTCCCTTTCTTGTTTGTATTGAAACTGTTTTAGCTTTAAAAGAAGAATCTAGCCCAGTGAAAACATTGCCCTTAACAGGAACACAGCTCAGAAGTCTGAAGTGTTTTCCTGAACTCTTCAATGCCTGCTGAGAAATCCCATTATTTCAGGAATAGAGTTGAGCCATAGAACTCCAGGACTAGTATTTTCACAGCCCAATTTGTTCAGATCCCAATGCTTCTGAACCCATGTGCAGCCAAAGAGAGAGTGAGTCTGTTGCTTGCTAGGATGTCCCAGCACTTACATCCTCATAATCCAATGATTTGGCAGCCTGTCTTCAGTGAGCGAACTTCACATCTGAAATGTGTGACTTCATTTTCAAGACCCTTGAGTAAATCATGCAAAAATAACCATGGATATTGAAGATACTAATTAAGGAACTAATTCTTTCCAACTTCCTTCTGAAGAATAACTTGGGAGGCAGCAGCTGGTATCTGGCTACTCCAGGGTTAGTGGTTAGACCCAGTAGAGGTGCCTTAACAGGATTCAGCAGAGATGACGGCACATACACTGGGGACTGTGGTGTATGTTTATAAGCTATGATTCAACTCAAAAACTAGGAGCAGGAAAAAGGTACAAACAGCTTACAGATATAAAAGAAAAAAGTTCAGTTAATGACTGGTAAGCAAAAGTACCTGAGGGTATCTCATTTAAAAAATAAAATGTTCTGGTCTCATCAAGTTCTTTAGAGTATTTTTCAGGTGAGTTAATTAAATCTTATAAAAATGACATGATGAGGTGGGAGTTTGCTTTATATGAAAAACTCCAAGTATGTGATTGATTGTCTAGAGTTAATCAGAGGCAGAACTTTAGGAGACATCTTAGATAGTAACTGGCCAGGTAGGTAGAGACAGTTAATCTTATGTTTGTGGTTTGTTTGTTTGTAATGAGAGTGATTCTGTTTAATCTAGCAAGTAATTATATTGGGCACTGGTTTTCAATTAGATAATATATATCAGGATCACCTGTGAAAAAAATAAAAAGAGAGTAAGGCCCTTACCCCCAAGACTCTGCATCAAATGTTTGAGGTAAGTCCCAAGAGTTGTATCCAGTTAAGGCAGCTCTTCATTCACAGATGCACCCATGCAAAAATGCATTTCTACTGAATTATTCTTACTCATGCAATGACTTTTTTATCAATATTCTTTTTTTTTTTTTTTAATTCTCACCTGTGGATATTTTTTCCATTGATTTTTAGAGAGAGTGGAAGGGGGAGAGGAAGTTAGAGAAAGAGAGAGAAAGAGAAAAACATCCATGTGTAAGAGACACATCGATTGGTTGCCTCCCACAGGCACCCTGACAAGGGTTGGGGATTGAACCTGCAACCAGGTATGTGCCCTTGACCAGGAATTGAACCCATGACTGTTAGGTGCTTGGGCCAACACTCTAACCACTGAGCAACACCGGCCATGGTGTTAGAACTGAATTAGTTTTCACTCACTTTGTTTCTCTATTAGACTACAAGAAAATTGAGATTAACAATCTTTATTGAAGTTTTATAAAAAGCAAGCTTGTCTGTTTATAATCAATTCCAAATAATAAACATTAATAACATATTTCCAACCAGTTCTAATTAATAAACAGGGGTCAGACACTGTGCTAGGTTCACAAATTCAAAGATGAGTAACACCCAGCTCCTGACCTCAAGGACCTCAGAGTTGAATTGCAGAGCGATCAGAATCAATGTCTCCCGGGCACTACATAGTCCTTTATACTGATCTCATACTTCTCACTGCATCCTTTCTGTGTCACTGTACCCATATCCATCTCCTCAAGTAGATTATAAGTCTCCTAGAGTAGAGAAATACCTGCATCCCTACAAGTCTTTTGGTACCTAGCATGTAACAAGGATAAATAAATTAAAAATGGATCAAAGAAAACAGGCAATGTAGCTGTGCAAATCTGATTGTTGACAATCATCAACCAAGTTGCCTTGGTCTTAAATAATGGTGTAGAATCCACTTGTTTCCCAAACTAGAATATTCAAGGTCATTTGTTTACTCTTCCATCTCTATATCCAAATCCAAAGAGATTTCTGCCAAAGAGCACAGAATCTGACATTACATTTCAGTAATTCTGTTCTTCTTTATTCTTTCATTAATTTACTTTAAAAAATCCTTTCTCGCCTGGACTTCTGAAAAATAACATTATATTGAATTTCACATACCTTTATCCCCACTCTGTCTTCTGGTTTTTCTCTAAAACTCTCTTCCTAAGGATCAGAGTTGATCGCCCTTTCTCATGCTCAAAAACCTCTTTGACCACTCCATTACTAACAAGACCATCTGAACACTCAGCAAAGTAGCCTTTTCTTCTTCTTACAGAAACCTGTACCTCCAGGCTCACCTGTAACCTCTCTCCCCACTGTACTTCAAGCATATCAGGCTCTTAAACATTTGGTGTCTTGCCACATGTTCTCTTTAGGGAGACCCTTCCTAGTTTATATGCCTGATAAAGTCCTAATCAGGCTGCAAACCAGTCCCCAGTACTACATTTGTAAAGCTTCCCTGAATTATTCCTATAAAATTAGTATTTTTCTGTTTTGTATAATGAAGTTCAATTTTCAGGTATATGATTTAAAGTCCAATTTTAAAAGTGAGGTAAGGTCATTACAAATTTAGAAACTTCTTTCTAAAGCACAGAGAAGTTTAAAAGAGCTCACACACTAACAACATCCTTGGAATTTACCTAACACTTCACAGTGTACAATATACTTGCATGTATTTAATTTTAAACCAGGAAGACAAATATTTCTACTCAATAATATTCAAATCAAAGAGCTAGCCTCTCTGATTTTTTTTTATTTTTTGCAGCTAAGTGTTTTTCTAGACCTTTTAAGTTTTCTAGACCTTTTAAAAACTACATAAATTTTAAACCTGTGGACAAGCTTTCTCCTGACAGTTCTGCTACTCTGGTAGTGAACAAGCTTAAGAGTGCTGAGAGAGGCTGGGCTGAGGTACTAGAGGACCACATGGAATTCAATACTGAAACCCAGTGGGTACCTACTGAAAACACTAACTCTTCTAAGACACTAATCTGGGTTCTTTAGTTTTTTCAGAACACACACACAATACTTTCAGAAAACTATACTTTCAGAGTAAATTTATAACACACAGTTAAATTTTGAAGGAAGAAATAATATAAATATGATGAATAATTTCCATTGTCTAAGGCCAAACACACCTGATTTGGGCCTATACCTTTGCAATTTTTTTTTTTACTTAATATACATACACATGCATCTGACATCTTGTAGCCTTCATCTGTCACTCATAGTGTACTTTGAATATTTTCATATATTTGATATTTCTTTGAGGCTGAAATTTATAAAATGTTATTGAACTTTGATAGAAAACTCAGAGAAGCTCCAGTACAGACCTAAGGCCACAGTTCAGTTTTTGAACCCACTGGAAGGGAAGGTGGATGGTGATACTTACCCAAGGAATTTGGGGGGAACGCAGTCTGCCCCAGACAGCATTGTTATGATTCCCTGTGACAGCTATGCCACATGGCCTAACTTGGCCTTAATTTATTTTACTGCAAAAGATAATCTACTTTAATTCTTCTCCTTAATTCTGTGTGATATATTTTTAAAAACAATCTCTCTTCTCCTTCCTTCTTTTCCTCCCCCTCCTCTCTCTGTCAGAAATGTGTATATCCTTAGGCAAATCTCTGTGGGACCCCACCTTCGCCATCTATAAAATGAGTATGTCAGCCAGATATTTTACAAATTTTACCCAACCCTGATATTTCCATGTTCCGAATCAATTTTCTGGGCTGCCATTTGTTGTCAACCCAATTGTTATCATTACAATTAGAACTCTTAGTCACTCCATTGTTGTTAAACTTCATAGTCTTTGTTCAGTGGATTTCCCGGTAGTCACTGCCAGGCCTATGATTTTACAAACATAGCTGCTGGCTCAAGACTTTCCAACAGAGCCTCAAATTTAATTCCCAGCCTCAAACTAGGTTACTTATTAATATACTCTATCTATTTCAACGCTAGGTTCTTAGACACTGGTTTGTGGCCAAGTGATTTATTTCTGATATTCTCAGCTTCGTCTCTGATGGAATTCTAACTGTGATCTGGATTTGCACACTTCACTATTAGCACAGCTTCTAAATTTTCAAGCCAATAAACTCACACCAGGCCTCAATTTTAAATCTCACTATTAAAATCCTGGAAGGATCAAATGCATGATTAGGTGAGATAACACTGTTAGGACTTGAAATGACCTTCAAGCTGATCTTCTCCAACCCTTTCACTGGGCAGGTGCAGGAGGAAGCTGGAGCCCCGGGAGAGGGAATATGACTAGAGTGAGACGGGGCGTGAACGTCAAAGCCAGAGCTGACTCCTGGGCCTCCCAGCTCCAGCCCAGTCCTCCTGTAACTCGAGCATGCTGCCTTTCTGATGTTAGTTTGGAAAAGCATCTCTTCCATGTACTCGGAAACTTTCCTTTATTTATCACTAAAGGAAACGATGTTAGGCAATCGTGTTGCCGCTTTCCATTCTCCTGACCTTTAGATTCTGTGCTAAGTGATTTCCTGGAAGTGGATCCTACCACATCGAATACATTTTTTCCAAAAGTCATTAACTTGTTCTGAATTCATCATGACTCACAGGTGTAACAGCCCCTTGAGGAACTGCTAAATGTCTCAGACATTTCAGAGATATTCTGGGTCAAATTACCATTTAGAAAGAGGACACTTAAATTAGAGGTGAATAAAATAGTTGAAAATCAACCAATTTACTCCCTGAAGGAAACTAGAATGTCTCAATTATATGCAGTATCAGGTCAGGCTTCTCTGGAGATTTATGTAGTGACATGTGCTTCCAGTGTCCTGAAAAAAATCAAGCCTTTATAGATGACCTAATTTAGTTATAAAATTAATTGCTGTAAAGGGCAATATTCACCTTACAGTAGACAAAAGCATATGCCTTTTAAAGTTCATTAGTGCATCTGATTCACTTGGCAAGGATGCTACTTATCTATTCTTGGGCCTCAAGTCCTCTCCCATCACCCCCATTCCCCAACTGGTTCAAACCTTGTTGACCTTCAGGGTTCACAAAACCTTTCCCGATGAAAGGTGCTCGTTCTCAAGAGGGAAACCTGTGGCATTCAATCCCTTTCTCACACCACAGGGTTTTGCTTTGAGTCGATAATGAATTATGCCTCTTTATTTTTATCCCAAATTAATTTGTAAGCAACTTTAAGTCAGAAACTAGGTTTATTCTCTTTCCCTAGAAGCCAGCGTTGGCTGTGGAGTGCAGTGGGAGGTCAGCGGACGCTTGCCTTTTACTGAACAAAGCTGAAATGTGCTTCGTTTCATTCACGGCACCTACCCGGAGGCATGCTTGGAAATGTACGGGTTAATGGTAATTATGAAAAATAAATGTTTTCTTAAAAGCTGTGCCAACAGACTCAAAAACCGTACCACTTGCATTCAGAAGGACAGAAGTTAGTTTCAAGTTGGAGGCTAAGAGAATCAGCTGTTTTTGTAAGTGAGGAAAACAAAATTCATAAACCATTTAAACCACCCAACCGAAACACAAACAGGAGTGGGCTGTGAAGTATTTACCTTAGGCTTAACGTTCACTTTTTTTTTGAAATGAGGAACTAGTGTTAGCTCAGTTTCCAAAAAGTGATAATTTACCAGCAAACGGTCGTGTTTGTCTGCATGGCAACAGTCTTGGCAGTGCTTAGAAGACGGCCCAAACAAAGGGAAATGAACAAATTACCCATAGTGTCAACCCCAACCTATTTATTTGATTTAATCAATCTCTTGGCACTTTCAACTTCCTCAACAAATAAAGGCACAAAAGCTGAGTTAGGTCAGTCATCCTTCTTGGTTTTTGTCTTGGGGGATTTATTCTGCTCACAAGCAAAGGAATGTAAAGTTGGCTTTTCCAAATTATATTAAAGCATTTAAGAATGTGACTCGGGTCCAAAACATCAGCTGAAACCATTAGCTTTAAAATCAACCTTGAGGGAATAAAGGCTGTGTCCTTAAAGGATATCCTACATTACAGGTGCGATTTTTTATACCTGCCAACAAAATACCTACTCAACTAGAGCTCCAGCAGTGCAGCCAGGACAATGATGAACTACTATATTTGTAAAAAATCATAAATTTTGTGTGTGAAATTAGGAGAACATCAAAATGAAGAAAAAATTAATGACGTCATAAATTCCACAATATAAATGACTTAAAATTGGAAGAAATTAAAACTATCACTAGCATCTGTTTCACAAATACCCTTCCAAGGTATTCCAGCCTCCTTCTGCTCAACTGCCAAGGGCAGGGAACTAACTCTCTACCTTCTAGGGCAGCTTATGCTGTCTTTAACTGAATTCACAATAATACTTGTCAACATCTGTTACCTTGAGATTTCTATCTGTGGTGCAATTGTATTTCTCATGACCACAAATATATCTGTTCTGTTCACATTGAAGAACTTCCCAGTAGAAGGAGCTTGTAACTTCTCGTCTATCTAGACCAAAGAAACACTGTTATCTTTCCACTGCTTCTCTTCTGTCATATCAAGGACCCTCACAGGTATTGTTTCTTTCTTTTTCCACACACTAACTTTATAAAGCTCAGATTTACATACAAAGTGCAGTACATTTTTTCCAGGATTTATTTTGTAGTGTGCTTTATTTACTGACATTTCTTACCAAAAATATATTATTAATTATGGTAAATTATATTTACAAAGGGACTAATACAAAAGATTTAGTGATTAACCCAATGAAAAACTATGCGTAATTTAAATACAATAATAATTTATGGAATATATAAAATTGGTGCAGAAATTTTATTGTAAAGTCTAATTATTATTAAACTTTACATTTTCCAAATTAGTTTGTACAATTGATGTAATTTCACTATTAAATCTATCATGATTTTCCTTTAAACTCTATAATGAGACTACAAATATCATTGAGAAATATAAATGTAGGAATATCAATGGATATTTAAAAATGAACATAAATTTAAATAGGTTTTTATAAATTAAAACATATAGTACTGGATAAAATAAGTGTGCAAAATAGAAAATAGGTAAAAAAAAAAATAGACTGCATATTAATTTAACATACTTGTGAAGGTATTTGCAAATCAATAGAGGATTTGTAGTTTCTTTAATAATAGGTGTAGAATAAATGTTTATAAATTTAGGAAAAAAAACTAACATCTCATGATATACCAAAATTGTATAAGTTTAAAAGTTAGATACTTGCCCAGCTGGCATGGCTCAGAGGTTTAGCATTGACCTAGGATCCAGGAGATCACAGTTCAATTTCCCATCAGGGCACATGCCCGGGTTGCAGGCTCGATCCCCAGTGGGGGGCGTGCAGAAGCCAGCTGATCAATGACTCTCGTCATTGATGTTTCTATCTTTCCCTCTCTCTTCCTTTCTCTAAAATCAATTTTTAAAAAAAATTAAAGAAAAGAGTCTCAGCCATTACCATCTTCCTCCTGAGTTATTTTGAAGAAAAAAAAAGTTAGTCAAAGAGAAATGCAATTAGTCTTTTGAAGCCATAGTAATTTGTAATTTTTTTTTAAATTAGAGAAGTGCTTGAACCTTTCTTCTTACCAAACCCAATTAGCAGGGTGAATCAATATAGTAGACTAGCATAATATAGTGTAGATTTTTTAAATGATCATGGTCCCTGCCAACTATTGTGATGGAGATTAGGAGAACTGACATAGTTCGGGGGCAAAACAATAAATGTACTGCCACCTATCTCATGTAAAACAAACTTTCTTTTCTTTACTCATGAGGATTGAGAAAAATACATTCTCCAAATCAAATAATTGCAAATTAAGTGTCAGAAACTGTCTTGATCCTTTGCAGTGAAGATGCACAGCTGCTGTAGCTGGAATGGACCCTACCATTTGGTGGGGATTACCCTATTTCTGTTATCTGCCATAATCCACCTGATTTTGTAGGCATTGTACAGCTGAATGGAATGGGGGTTCACCACCCAGCATACTTTACTTTTTTCCCTTACAAAGATGTCTTTGTTACGTGCTTTTTTTTTGTAACTACAATTGTAAAAGAATATTTAAAATTTGATTAATGTTACTTTTATTTTATCTTTTAAAACTTGTCTTTATTGTTGACAGTATTACAGATGTCTCTCTTTTTTCCCCCATTGACCCCCTCCACCCTGCACCCACCTACTAACCTCTGCAATTTTTCCTAGATGCGGTATTCCTAAGTCTCAAGGTCAAACTCCTCCATCACGGCTTTGACTTCAACATAGTAGACTTGCTACAGTTTCACACTTAGTCTCCTTTGTAATTCTGTCACCCTGATAAACTCTGGACCTAATTTGAAGATCAGTCGACTCTTTGGCTTCCAGAAATGAGAGTGTTTTTAAATGCTGTTGTCCAGCTTTCACAGTCTTCCCTGGGTTGTTTGTTGGCTGACTTAATCCTGTCTTTCTCTTTCTTAAAGGTAGAGAAATGATCAAAAGTCAGCTTACTGCATAAAAATCAAAATTACTATTCCCTGTGCATCTTTTAAGTGCCAGAGCTGTTGACTTGTCAGTGCTTCTCTGATATCCCACTCCCCACTCATTCTTAGCCTGTGAGAAGTAATGGCCACCCCTTCACTCCAACATTATCATGGCCATTGGGCTGGGGAGTGATCTAATTCCAAATTTCATCCTGAGAATCTAATTTCTAGGGCCATTTCCATTGTCAACTCCCTCAGTGTGAGTTTTCCCCAAAGTGGACCTTAAGGCCAGATAGCATCTGCACTCCCAAGAATCAGAAGTGATGAAGTGGGAAAAGTCAGACAGAGAAGGGATATCAGCTGATTATCACTGTGGGGAATCAGAGCATAATTTTTCTGAACCTGTACAAGAAACTATGCTGACTGTATCTCAGAATTGCCCCCAGAGCAGATAAAACTCCTGGGAGCATTAATTCACCCACTCCTATGCTGTCCGTTGAGGGTTTCCATCAACAGTATGAATTCCCCTAGACCAAGAAGTTGTGTCTGAACATGGCAGAGCAGCTTTCTTGGCTTTGCAGAAAGCAAAATGGGGGAGGGGGTCCTCGAGGCACCTTCTTGCTGGGGAACACAGGAAGCGCAGGGAGAGAGCCGTCATCCTCACACTGAAGTCACATTGGCCGAGGGAGAGTCCCTTGGTAAGTCACATGCGTCAGCTGAAAAAATGACTGTTATTATCAACCCCATGTTATAAAACTATACGAGAACTCACAATTTCTGCAGGACGTATTTAACACTCTTAGCAAGTCACACAAGACCTTTTCAAATCAACAGCACCTTATTCTTTAAGACTCACACACACGGGACTCTCCTCCCTAAATGCCTCACTAGCTATTCGTACAAAACTCCTTAAGGAACCCAGGTCTCTACTTTCTCATAACTTGCTGACTCTGCACATGTTATCTTCTCTGCCTCACATGATGTTAAAACTCACCACCCTTTCTACACAGAACAAACTTAACTTTCCTTGATGTGTCATTCAGAGCCATCTACAGCTGGTGTCTCTCCTGCCTCGCCAGCATGCCATACCTTTCCAAGCACCCAAGAAAATCCTTATTACTAATTTTTGAGAGTCCCAATGCAATGGTCACGAGTGACATGAAGCATTATGAGACTTGTCCATACCACCCATAACCAAGTCGCTGCCGCCTTGTTCTCCCTGGGTTTTATGTATTACTGCAATGGTACACTTACTACATTAGGATTCCCCATCATCGGCGTTAGAATGGAAGCTTCTAGGAATACGACACATTATCTAATTTACATATTTGGATCTTCAATATTAGTTGTTCAATAATCAAGTGTTGATTTACTAATAGAGTGGAGATGAAATTTTTATCTCTCTATTTTTCCTAGGTCTCAAGTCTTTTTTTTTTTTCTTTCTATTTTATTTTATATTGGTTTCAGGTGTCGAGTGGAACACTATGTAAGTATATGATTGTCTAACCACTACCCTGTACACCTGAAACCAATACAAGATGATTATATCTTTTTAAATTTTACATAAAAATAAAACCATCTCTATGATGGGCTACTTTGCTGCCTCTGTTTAAAACTTTAAAACTAAATAAATATTGATTTAAAATATATTTTATATCCATTTATACCTTAAATTATAATTAACAAGTGTAACTGAATGACATTTATATAAAACATCTTAGTGAAAATAGAGCTCAAATAGACATAGGGGGAACAATATATATAATATAATTATATATATATATTTTATTATATCATTATAATATATATATAATATATATATAATATATATATCATTATAATTATATATATATATTTTATTATATCATTATAATATATATATAATTTTATTATATCATTTTAAGAAAGAATGAAAATTGATTTAAGGTATTTGGATAATGAAGCAGTAGAAAGTTTGAATGGCTTCCAAAATGAAATGTACTCTGTTTTATGTATCTATGATTCTGTTTCTACTTTGTTCATTTATTTTGTTCACTAAATTCCACCTATAAGTGAAATCATATGGTATTGGTTGAGCTATTTATCTATGTTCTTTGTAGCTTGCTGAGCTAACTTAAAAACCATTATTTTGAATTTTTTATCAGTCAATTTGTAGATCTACATTTAGGGAGGGCATTGGTTATTAAAACCATTTTGTGTTCATATGGCGATATGTTTTTTTCTTTTCTCATATTCCTTGGAGCTGCCTCCTGCATGCACCCTGACAGGGGCCAGGGATTGAGCCTACAACCGAGGTATGTGCCCTTGGCCAGAATCAATGCCAGGACCCTTCGGTTCCAGGGCTGATGCTTTAACCACTGAGCCAAACCGGCTATAGATCTTTTCTATAGATGCAACTGCTCCACTTCCCTTGTTCCCTTTGGAGGGGGAGTATTAAGTTTGTATGCCTTTTTCCCCCCAGTTGTGCCAAGCCAGGCTGGTTCTGACTGCTCCCCATTAATTTTTTCTAGGGCAGTGCCCTGAAATATTCAAGGCTATGCATCTTTTCCCAATCCAGCAGAGCTCAGCTGGCTGGCTATTTGTGCTCATGCATGATCTGCAGAGGCCTGTGTGTCCCATCTGCAGGTGGCATTTGGGGGCACCAACTGTAGGAGGAAAGGTGCTCAGAGTGCTGGGGTTGCATATAGGCTAGTTTGGAGGCATCTTCATGTGATGTGTCCTATGAGGTTTGTGGGCAGGTGTCTTGGAATCTATCAGGCAATAAGTAGAAACTGTGTCTCTTGTTGAGTTTACTGTGGTTGTTGCGAATCCCCACCACTTTTTCTCTGGTCTTAGTTACTCCTAGTCTCTTCAGCTTTGCTGATCCCCTACATGTTACAGATGAGGCAATAAAGAAGCGGGCAGTGTCCCACATGGCTGGGGAAGCCGGGCACTCACTCTGTTCTCACTTTCCCCCATGAGAGAAATCACAGGCCCAAAAGGTTTCTCTTGGCACTGAGCTGCTCTGGAGGAGGAATGGCGCAGGTCACATGAAACTTTTCTTATCCTCTCCAATGCATCTAACCTTGTATTTTTTTTTTTTTCTCTAACAAACAGGGTGCTGGGGCTTCTCCAGTGGAAGTCTGGGCTCCCACCAACTTACTTTCATGTGTGGGTAGTTGTCAGAATCAATGTTTTTGTGCCGAGGGTGAGTGCTCCAAAAGATTTCTGCCACGTTGCTCTACATGCATTCCCTGATGCCACTTTCTATGCTGGGTTCAACCCAAAGCAGGAATCTATACAAATAGGACCACTCAGCTTACAGATGCTGAGCAAGATTAGTAGCGATACATTTAAAAAGTGGTTGATTTCATTCCCGAAGTACCAAATAACCTATTGATAGTAGTAAAAAAAATACACGTTAACAATTTGAGCTAAAGGTGAGCATTAACCAACCAAAAAGTTACAATTAATTTGAACTCTGAAGAGCTAGTTTGATTCCATATGGGAACAATCCTGTTTCATGTTTAAACTAGTACATAGACAATAATCCAAGAATTATCATTAGCCCAAGGAATCAGAGATCCTTCTTGCATTCAGGCTGAAGTCATCAGGAGGGTAAATCCCAAGTAAACAAAAACAGTTTTCTAAGTGTAATGCATACAATGTGAAGCTGAGACAGGATGCCAGGACACTAAATCCAACTCTGCTTTGAACAAGTTTCCTCCTCTGTCTAGGCCACAATTTATTTCTATGTAAAGTTAGCGTGTTAAAATAAATTTAGGCATTGAAAATGTGACCTGTAGGACAAATGTAGTTTGTCTATACCAAGGTAGGGAATCATCTGATATTTTTAGCACAACTTAGAAGTCTTAATTTGCTTCTATAGCTCACCTAATATGAGGGCCTGAATCAATCAAGCATTGAAGTCCTAAACTGTTGCTTCTGTAACATGAGAGAAATGAGAAGGAGCTGTTAAAGCTTTTAAGGTCAGATTAGAGAAATAAAGAACAATACATCCTAAATGGTTCCAATCCAACGATATTAGTTGAAGCATTTTACCATTTGTAATTTGGTCATTAAATTATAGAAGTGGGTGAAATATTTCACCAGGTGGAACAACAAAACAGTCTCAGACAGATTATTGAAATTGCTTTCCCTGCCATATATCACAAAGTAAAAAAAAAAATTAAAAAAAATACAAGACACTTCCCTAATAATGTTTAGCTAAAGTCAGGAAGGTTGATTCATTTGGGACATTTACAAAGCATCTTTTTAAGGTTTTAGAAAATTCAGTTTCATGGATACCATTTTGTCCTTCAAGATTCAGCTATTTCTGAGGGTCAAAGGAGTCATGACAAAGAACACCTTGCTCCTCGGGCTTCCTCTTGATGTTGCTTGTTTGGAATGCAAGCAAGGACTTGGATGGCTTTTGAACCAGCTCATACCAATTTCACAGCCTTGCGCTCTGGCATGTCTAACAAAAGTCCTTTATTAGATATAAAAGCTACTCATCCAACTAATCATCTAAGACTTGTCCCTGAAATGTGTCTGGGGATGTTGAGTGTAAACTTAAAAAGATTTTTAAACTCCCTTAAAATTCTAAAATCAAGGAATGCTTGTTGAACCCTTGCTCTCCTTAGAGATTCAGCATTTAGAGATCCCTTGAGGAAAAGCCTTAATTTTCCTCATTTCTTTAAAGTGCAGTTTGGAAAATGTGTACTTTAAATTTTTTTATTTGGAAGTAATGTTAAACTTACCAAGAGTTGCAAAAATAAACATACAAATAGCAAAATGAAAACTCATATAAATTTTACCTCTATTCATCTGCTGTTAGCATTTTATCCTATTTGCTTAATGATTCATTATCTCTTTCTCTCTCCCCCTCCCACCACCTCCACCTATGCTTCTCCTGTCTACCTCCTCCTGATAAAGGGCTTTATTTTTCTGCTCAGGCTGCCTATATTTATTATTGTAGAGGTAATAAAAACGGGGATAGGGACAGTTTTAGTGAAAACAAAGGTGATCTTGCAAGGCAACAGCCTCTGGTGCGTTTGTAGGAACTCCAGGGAATGGGAGGCATCTTTTCTGTGACAAAGGAGGAGAAACTGCCTGTACTGACACTGAGGGCTTAAGAGAACCTGGAGGTTCAAGGTTCCAAGTTTATACAATCCAATGTCCATTGTAGGCCTCAAGTCTCCTCTTGTTTTATTAACATCTTGTCTGTGGCCTAAGAGACTTATCATAGTAAAGAATTAGCTGCTGCCTTTAGTAGTAAATCTTGGGCTTCTACCTTGTAGCTGTAGGAGAGGAGGGTCTTTTTAAATGTTGTCATGGCACAGCCGCCGTGGTTCAACGGTTGATAATTGACCTATGAACCAGGAGTCCGCAGTTTGATTCCTGGTCAGGGCACATGCCTGTGTTGCAGGCTGGATCCCCAGTAGGGGGCGTGCAGGAGGCACCCCATCAATGACTTTCTTTCATCATTAATGTTTCAGTCTCTTCCTACCTCTCTCTGAAATCAATAAAAATGTATTTAAATAAATAAATAAATAAATAAATAAATAACTAAATAAATGCTGTCATGAAGGTCTTCTTATTTTCAAAGTATAATTACCTGAGTCTGCCTCTTTACTTTTTAAAGCTTTGAAGCTGTAAATAAAAGCCAGCCCAAATCACCATCTTTAGAATCACTGTTGTCCCTTTTGATTTAAATGTTAATCCTTACAACTACCTCAGAAGCTAAAGTTTTACCTTCTACCAGCATCTACATCATCTCGGTCTAGCATTGGTAAAATTCTTAGTGGCTCTCATGCTATAGCCTGCGAGGGTTGCCACCATCCCATTTATGGCCAGCGCCAATCCTTACTGTTGACTGACTGGAGAGTACTCTAGTTTTAGAATCTTGTTCTCATGGTGTGATTGCTGAGGTTATTTCTGTTACCAACCAGCGTAGGCTAGTTTCTCCATAAAGCTGGCAAGAAATATGGGCCTCTATGCAGATAGTTTATTTTTGAAAGTGATCCCAAGGGATAGAAGTGGGAGTAGGAAGGGTTTAAAAGGAAAGAAAGAAAGCGAATCCAAAAATAAATTATCAGTTCTTAACCACAGTGGACAACTGGGGATTCATTTTGCTAGGTACCTCAGAGGAACCAGGTCAAAAATATTTCTTATTGTCCTTGAATTTCAAAAGAAAATAATTTCTACTGGCTGCCATCCCACTAGTTAAAAGTAGCCATGCAGGTTTTAACTCCTCAGTGGCTGACAATTTTCTGACAGTTGTCCCAAGAGGAAGGTAAGAGAAGCTCAGGAAGAGACATGAGGTTACTCTGTGTAGCTGAGGTGAGCAGCCATGAATTACACTTGTATACACTAGGTTGACATAATAAAAACTGGAGTAAAAAGGGGGGCTTAAATAATGTAAAGTGAAACACAAGTTCACTTACACTAGAGTTCATTACACTTGTCATTGAAATAAGAGGAATGGTATTATTATCTAAAATAACATATACAATACTAGAACAGGAATGTTTTACTAATTAAGTGAGGATAAGGTCCTGTATTAGTTTCCTATAGCTACTCTAGCAAATTATCATAAACTCAGTGGCTTAAAATAATACACGTGATTCTTTTACAGTTCTGGTGACCAGAAGTCCAAAATTAGATACTCTGGGCTGTATTCAATGTGTCAACACAGGTGACTTCAGTTCCTTTTAGAGTCACTAGAGAATATGTCTCTAGAGGCCACCTATATCTTTAGTTTATGCCCTTTTATTAGAATTCTCCAGAGAATCAGAGAGAGAGAGAGATTGATCGACTGATTTTAAGGAATCAGCTCATGTAATGATGGAAGATAGTAAGTTCAAAATTTTCAGAGCAAGCTGGTAGGATGGAGTCCCAAAGAAGAGTTAATATCATATTCTTGAAAGGCAGTCTAGATGCAGAAATCCTTCTCACCTTGAGATTTCAAACTTTTTGCTCTCAATGCCTTCAACTAATTGGATTAGGCCTACTAAATTATGGTGCTTTACTCAATGTCTTATAGCTGTGAGTTTGTACCCTTTTACCAACCTCTCCCTATTCTTCCCCTTACCCCCAACCCCTGATGACCACTTTTCTACTTTATGTTTCTTTGAGTTAATTTTTAATTTTTTTTCATTTCACATATATTTGATATCATACAGTATTTGTCTTTCTCTGGGTTATTTAACTTAGCATAATGCCCTCAGGGCCTATCTATGTTGTCTTAAAAGACAGGATTTCCTTCTTTCTTATCACCAAATAATCCAGTGTATGGTAAATACATGTTATATATATAATTTATCACATCCTCTTTATCCATTTATCTGTTGATGTACAATTAGATTCCATATCTTGGCTATTGTGAATAATGCTGTAATGAACATGGGAGTGCAGATAGCTCTTCAATATCATAGTTTTATTTCCACTGGATATATACAAAGAAGTGGAATTTTTAGATCATATGGTAGTTCTATTTTTAATTTCTCAGGACCCTCCATACTGTTTCCCATAGTGCCTACACCAATTTACATTTCCACCAACAGTGCACAAGGGTTTCCTTTTCCCCATATCCAGGCCAAAACTAGCTATTTCTTGTCTTTTGATAATAGCCATCTTATTCACTTGTATATAACATGTTTTTCTTTTGCTGCTTTTAAGATTCTGTCCTTGTCTTTAACTTTTGACAAGTTAATTATAATGTGTCTTTGTGGGGGTCTCCTTAGATACATCTTATTGAAACTCTGAGCTTCCTGGATCTGAATCTGTTTCTTTCCCCAGGCTAGGAAAGTTTTCAGCCATTATTTATTTGAATACACTTTCTGCCCCTTTCTCTCTCTCTCTTCTCCTTTTGGGACTCCTATAATGCAAACATTTATCCCATAACTCCCTTAAGATATTTTCACTCTTTTCTCTTTTTGCTCCTTTGATTGCCTGAGTCCCACTGCCTTGTTTCTTTGTTTTGTTACAGTTCTGTGGGGCCATGAACACAAACCCTACTAGCCACTAGAACCAGGCAATCAATAGTAGCAGCCACATAATCTAGGGTGCCAGCTGTGTACAGAAGCTCCTTCTTGGGAAACACTGCTGACTTGGAACAGGCCAGAGAGATAACATGAAGATGGTGCCTACTGACCTCCCTGGTTCAAGTAGAATCATAGTCAGCCCTTATCTATGTGCTAAATTAGAAGCAATAGCTTTTGAAGTATGTAAATAGTCCTCTGTTAGGGACAGAGCAGTAGTTGGACTTTTCTGTCTTCAGCCTCTGCACTGAGCCTTGAGGAGACAGCCACAGTGAATCCTCTTGAGCTCCTTAAGAACTCTCTTAGATTGCTGTATTCTTGTGGGTCTTGTGGATGCAAACCCCATTGGCTTTCCAAGCTAGTATTGCAGGGGTTCCTCTCTCAGGTGGAAGTCTTAAAATTTGAGGAGCTGGGAGTTTCTTCCTGATTGCATGTTGCTGTGGTCGGGTTAGGGTTTGTGACCAGAGTGTGTCTCAGCCTTTCCTACTCATTTTGTTTGAGTAGTTTCTTGTTTGCCCCATTTGTAGAAGTTGCTCAGCTAGTTTTGAGATTTTTTTCCCAGAGGGAATTGCTCCATTTATAGCTGTAGATGTGATATGTCCATTCGGGAGCTTCCTATGTCATCATTTTGGACTGGAACTCCCCAAAATAATAAATAGAAGTAATTAATTGTTCATTTTCCAGTTTGTGATGTTTTATCTAAGTTTTGCTTTTTTATTGCATTGAATGCTTTTTTTTAAAATTATACTCTTTTTAAAACATAATTTTCATTTATAAAAGTGCACATAATTATATATTAATACATTGACAATAAAAAGATATGATACATTTCTTTTAATTAAATAATCCATCTTTTATTTTATAAAGTAATGTGAATATATAGCATTTTTTAAAAATTAAAGATAGATTAAAAATGCATTTTGTGTTTTAGTAATATATAATAATTGGATAAACAATTGACCGACAACTATATAGAGATCTTGTTTTAACTTGGGTTCCACAGAAAGCAGAGCCTCAGATGAAGGGCTTATCTGAGATCATGTTATCAAGAAGTGCAATACCAGGGAGCAGGGGTGAGGAAAAGGGTGAGTGAAAGAAGCAGAGAAAATGAAAAAGCCATTTACCAGGACATGCTATTGATTTGGCTGCTGTGAAATGCAATTGATTACTGATATTCCAGCCACTAATAAGCTACATAAGTGGCATCTCAGGATAGTTTATTTTGGGGATGGTGAGAAGAATTACTCAAGTACTTCCTGTTTTCCATTTATCAGAGTTTCATCCAAGAATGGATAATTCTCAAATATGTTTCATAGGTCTCATTGCTTCCTAAGCCTTTCAGTAAATAGGAGTCTCAGGAGCAGAAAACAATAGATACTTGGCACAGGTTATGAGGGACAGTGCTATTAAAATTTATGCAAAGCTGCCTCAGCGGTTGAGCATCGACCTAGGATCTAGGAGATCACAGTTCGAGTCCCAGTCAGGGCATATGCCTGGGTTGCGGGCTCAATCCCCAGTCAAGGGTGACTCTCTCATCATTGATGTTTCTATTTCTCTCTCCCTCTCCCTTCCTCTCTCTGAAGTCAATAAAGATATATATTTTTTAAAAATGTATGCAAAGTTGATACCCATAACAGAGAGTACAAACAAGAGACAAATGGGGTCAAGAGACTCTGAAGTAACACGTAAGAGGTATCTTTTACATGTCTCAGATGTATAAATATTGACTATGGGGTTTGTTTCTAATTATGCAATAAAAATATATAATTAATGTTTTGGTAACATTTTACATGTAGCATGCTCAAAATATATTTACTTAAATATTTATATCTCTTCACACTGTTACAAAGTATTAGAAAACATTTGCTCTATCCAAAAATTGATCATTTATCTTTTTACTACCACTTTTGCTGCTGCAGAGATAATTAATATTTATGATGAATTATACAAAAGTAGGAGCTGACAGATTTCTGGAAATCATATCTTTTCCATTTAGATGTCTAGCACCAAACTGTCTTGATGTCTGTGTGAAGATTTAAGGAAAAGTAGTCTAAAAATTTGTTGAACTGACAATATGATGGAATTCAATCCCAGTAGTTGGGTGGGTGGGTGGTTATGCAAATACTCTGCCATGCAACAAACATATCAGTAGACCCATCTGAAAATGCTGCTGATATTTAAATTATTGTTTATATTCTCCTCAATCCTTCTCCTACAAGACATCACATACTTTATGCTGAATATTCAAAACTAAAAATACTTCATCTTTGGAAACAAGATTTCTACTGAAAGCTTAAGCCTTGTAAACCTATTAAAGCAAATTGTTTTCAAAAATACTTTTCAGTAGGAAAATCTTATGACAGTATAATTCATTTTACATGCAGCATGTATAAATTTATTCTGTAAGATCTTTATGTGAGAAACACTACATTTACATATTTCCCTAGATTAACTTAAACCTGGCACAAGACCCTATTGCCCAACCTAGAAGAATACCCAATATTACTCCTTATGGTGCTCCTCAGCTTACTTGGTTTCAGGATAATGGGGAAATGCATGGTTCTTTTGCTATTATAGTCACCACAGTTAGCTCTGCTCCCTCTGCTGTAAGATGCCACTGCTGAGTGCTAATCCTTTGCCCTTTTGTGCTCAAAGGCTAAAACCCAAAGGCACAATTGTTGGTACTTGCAAGGAGTGGTGCTAAATAGCCATCCTGCATATCCAGTGGCCTGACCCTCTCCCAGTTCTCTCTGTGGAAGTAGACACAAGTTCCCGTCACCCATACATCCTGAAACACTGTCGTAACTCTACCCTCGGAGAATCTAACTGTCCCTCCAGGTCTCACTGTATCTCTCTTACTGCCCAAGTACTTGTCTCTATCTTGACTTCCCCTTTGGTGAAACTTCAGCTTAATCCCTTCTTCAGGGGCCTGGCTAAGGATTTTCTTCAACAATAAAAATCCTGAGAAGTTATTACTTTTCCCTAAGCAATAAGAAAGACTCAGGCATTATAATTCGATGGAACTCTTGACAGAAATATAATTCTACATCTTCCCCATAAAATGAAGTTTGTGAGTTAAATTTAATGCTCCATTACAGTATTGTTGTTCACTTGAATTTTCTGTAATTTATTTCTTCCTCTGGCCTCAGTCTCTTCCTCCAACTTATTTTAATATTTAGCTTTGCTGTATAATATGTTCTTTTTTGTAAGATGCTCCTAAACTTTTCTGGGACAGTGTAGGGTGCAGGGCAGGAAGGATCACTTAAAAATATTTTAAAAATAATAGCACATATTTTATATATTGAGAAATGTCTTTTTTTCATCTTAGTTGTTGAAAGTATTACAGATGTCCCCCATTACATTTTCCCTCCATTGACCCCTCCTCTCCGCTCCCCTCACCCCCAGGCCTGCACCACACTATTGTCTGCATCCATGGGTTACATAGCTGAAATAAAGACTACCCTGGAAGGAATTCACAGTAGATTAGAAGACGCTGATGACCAAATCAGCAAATTAGAAAACAAGGGAAGAGAAATGTCTCTTAAACGTAGCCTTAGGTGAATTCTCTTAAAATGTGAATGATACCCTCTTCCATTTACTACTTGGTAATTTTTGGTTTCCATTCTCTATATACATTCACGCATGATCTCTTACATGTGCATAAAATAATGACATGGAACTACACTAAGACAAGTGAGACATCCTGCACTTTAGGGTGGAGCCACATGAGGTAGAGAGAGGATTTTAAATTTTATTTTACATTATATATTCAAGTTTCTATTTAATAGAGGTACATTTTTCTTTTGGTAAAGTGTGAACTCCAAAGTGAGACTCTTTTGAGCCAAAGGAGGATCGTTCAGTATCAAATAAGTATTAAGTCACCAAAGAGAATAGAGACCATACATGTGGACACAGAAAGCTCATGATAGCAAAATAAAGACTTTCATGTAGTCATCACAGTCACAGCACATCACATTGATACCGTCGTCAATGTCAGGGCTTAGAAAAGAAAACAACACCTCCCACTGAAATAGTATTTCTCCTTCAGAATAAAATCTGAGATATTGGCTTAATAGACAAAATTCACTTATAAGCTGGCCTTTACCCAGGAAACCATCTTTACCTTTGGTCCCTTTACTTTCTGATAGTGAAAGTCAGAGACATTACATAAGTCATCCAAAGTTACTCAGCTAGGTGCCTGATGGAATGACAATTTAGCCTGGAGCATTTTTACTCTAAAAAGTATTACTTTTTATTTGTGGAAGAGGGGACATTTTGTTAGTGCTGATATTAATGCTGCATCCTTGGAAATATTATAGTTAGAGCATGGGGACTGGGTGAGGGGGAACCAAACCTCTACAACTAGGGTTAAAATATAAATAGATAATCTTATTTTTGTGGACGTCTGGGTTTACCCCATTATTGAGAGTGAAGGAATCTTTTGCCTTCTTATCAGATTATGAGTACCTGGTGTATCAAACATGATCACGTGAAATAAGAAAACAAACAAACAAAAAAAGCAAATGAGGAAAACCCAAAGACCAGAGGGAAAACCCATGAAAGTGTTTATTAAAAGGGAAAATGTATGCCAAAACAGTATTGTTTTTCAATTAGTCACTGTGATTCAGAGGGCACCTTTTACAGTCAATAGACAATGTGAAAAAAAATTTTCTAATCAGGCAATTATCTACCCCTTGATTTAACTTTTAAAAATTTTGACTTAAAATAACAGAATTTAAATCAAATCAATTCTGCATATTTGAGCTGCTCAGTTTGGTTTTGTTCACTTGTGTCTCCATCTGGGATCTGAAATATATGCTGCCAAATAGGTCTCGGAGGGCAGCTGGTATGGGTTTCCCATCTGGAATCTCTGATACTCGGCCAGCAATCTCCTGGGAGCCCTTACACTGGTCACGGCCAGATTTAGGGTAGTTATTTTGAGTGTTTAATGTCCGCATGAAACTAACAGGAAATTAAGTGAGGTATAGAACATCCACAGAGAAGACAGGCCCTTCTCCAGTGAGTTAGCAACAGTGATTGAGAGCAGAACTTTTGGAATCGGGCATTCGATGCTTGATTTAACCCTTTATTATGTGTTTAACTTTAAGCAAATTACTTAATTAATCTAAACCTCAAGTTCAATACATGCAGTTATTGTAAGGATTATCAGAGAAAATATGAGTAAGGCATTTACCATGATACCTGTTACCTAATAGAGCTCAACAATCTTATAATGCCAATGGATCAAATAATCGTTCAGTCATCATTTATCACTTCTAAATGTATATATTATAGAAAATACACAAATTTAAAAATCACCCCAAATTTTACTCACTGCTTTAAAATTCAGGCATGAAATATTCTTTTCCTTCTGTTCTTTTTAAAAAATTATTAGTACATGCTAACAATGTTTACATGGTGAAGTCACACAATGAAAATTTTGGCCTCCTAAGAACAAGAACAATATCTGACTTCTTAATTACTATATACCCCCATGTAATACATATTTATTGAGTTGAATGAGTAGCTCTACCCCCAGTTTGGGAACACGAAACACAAAATAGCTCTTAGTTACTACCAAAGGGGAGGATAGGCCAGAACTAATGAACTCCAAGGCCTCCTTAGTCTCCATTCCTGGAGGGGAAATGGTATAAGAAATGAGAGATGATTTAGTTTTTCTTTGTTGAGATAATATTAGTTTAAGTAGATTTTTTTTTTCTTTTTCTATTCCATAGCTTAACTTATTTACCATCTATATGAAGCTGTTAGGTGTTGTGAAGAATTGGGCATTTATGTGGTTTTGGGGATGAAATCAGGTAGAAATTGGTGAACTGCTGGTAAGACAATTACTTGCTCTCAAGTCACTCAGAATCTAGGTCCAGGACAGGTAGCTCACCAGTAGTGAGTGGTTAAGAGCTTTCACCCTGGGTTCAAATTCCAGCTCTGGTCAAATTAGCTAATTTATCTACACCTTAGTTCTCTCACCTATAAAATAGCTAATAAGTAATCTTCTAAGACTGTTGGTAAGATTATAAGAGTTAATATATAAACTGTCAATATATAAATATAAAAATAAAATGAACTTAAAATGCTTGATACATTAAGTGTTTAATAAATTTTAGCTATAATCGGTAAGATAAAACAGACTATATGGTGTGAACGATACAAGTGATATGTTAAAAGAGCAATTTGATTCTCCTGGGAGGATCAGTGATGTGCTCACAGAGAAGATGACTTTAAGATGAGCTTTGAAGAATAGCTAAGAATCCAGCAGGTAGAGATAAGCAAAGATCATCCCATGATGAGGAAAGAGTGTGAGTACTTAAAAATGCATGGGATGTTTTGCTTGACAAATGTCAGTTAGCCATGTATGTGGGGCACACAGGATGCATGAGAAGGTTTTCAGGTGATGGTAGCATGATATGATGTTGGAAACATGAGTTGAGCAATACACTGAAAAGCCTTACATACCAAGCTAAAATATTAAGATTTTTTTCTCTTGATAATGATGCATGAACAGAGGTTTTCTAAGCAAGTAACCAATAGAACTAGACTTGCTTTTTTTTTATTTTTATGAAAACACATTAAGTACAGTTTAGAAGGAGGAGAGACTAGAGACAGGTAGGTTTGCGAGTGCTGATGGGCAGGGTAGACTTAAAGATAATGGGGACGTTTTGCCCGAATGACTGAGAGAATATTATCCTATTAACTCAGCTAAGAAAAATGCTGTATATATTGGTAATAACCAGTAATGGCTGCCTGGCCTTTAGGGCTGTCAATCTGTTTATTTCTATCACTCTAACTTTGGCAAGCAGATGGTACCCGTTATTATTATTGTTGCTTAACATTTACGGAGTGTTAGCAACGAGCTCAGCCTGGTGTGGAACATTGGAAAGGCCCGCGCATCTCCACATCCCCACTCCCACCTCCTTCTGGTCTCCTTGCTTTGTGAGTGTTATTTTTTCTGGGCACTTGTAATTTGGTCACTGGTGTGTTTTTCACTTAATTACCAATTACGTGATGAATAAGACTGAAAGGCTTTGAAAGTGCATTCACTGACCAAAACGTAAAGGGAAATGGGTGCATAAGTTTGTCTAAAACTTTGCGTAAATAAGGGTTGAATGCCTTTCCAGTATTTAGTATTTAACATTTTATGGCAAGCTCTGAATTTATTACCTTATTTTGATCTTAAAATGAGAATAAAAAGTTACTCTTTTGTTTCAAAATATTTAAAATGACAGAAGTGTGAATAGAATAGTACAAGTATCACTGCTTCCCGCACACAGAGATGTGTACATATATTCTTCATTAAAGAGTGAGGTCATTATGGATGAACTTGAAATCCCTTTTGTTCTCCATCCCAGTACTGTTCACCTCTCCCCCCATCTCTCCCAGATGTAACTTCCATGATACATTTTGTATTAGTGGTTGCAGGACTGTGTGCATTTGCTAAAAATTATAAAACTGTACTCAGAAAAAAAGATGATTTTATTGTATATAAATGATAATCTAATAATCCTGACTCAAATTATTTTATATTTCTTTTAGTATGGGGTCGTATACATATTTTGTAAAGGCCTTATCCTTAATGCTTTATATTCTTGATGCTATTTTAGATGATGTGTATATATATTTAAAGTTCAGCTTTGAACTATTAAAGCTTAAAATTGTGGCTAATTTTATTATATTGTTCATTTTGATAAACCTGATGGACTGTTTTATTAATTTTATTTTTTAAATGCTTTTGAATTTTTGTGTACACAGTTATTTCTCTGTACACAAATATTCGTGGATTATAAACATTTATTTCTCAAAATTGTTTTTAAAAAGTAACATTACAGAGCTCAGACCACAGGGCTTGCAAGTGGCAGAATCATAACTCCCCCAAGGCTTTTCTGAATGCAAGTCCCAGAGCATTCTTTAATTCATTTTTTACTTTTGTTATTTGTTTGTTTTGATTATTTCACTTAAGGTATTTATGTTGGATATGTATCATTGGCAAGGCTGTAATGATTGTCTCATTTATGAGACAAAATACCCCAGTACGCATTTTCTGTTTCCTGGTAATACATTTTCAGTTTCTATCAAAAAATAACCCAAGTGCCATGCTCCACCTGTGAATTTAGGTAGGGCTAATAAATGCACATCCAATCATAACACCCTAGATGCTATCCACAGTAAATGGTTCAGGGATCAACACGTGACTCAAGCCAAGTTTATCATTCAATCCAATGAATTTAATTGGATTTACTAGTAGGAGGAGCACTCTCTCCTGTAGGCTTACAGTGCTGTATAATGTAAGTGTAGAGCTTCCAGGGGCTGCTCTGTGGTGAGAATCTCCTCTAGAATAACACCAGCAAGCAGAGAAGCAGAATTGAGGGACAGAGAAAATCCTCATGGTGTCTTTGATTCAATTTTCCTAAATGCCAAATTGGTCCCTAGACTTTTTCAGTTATATAAAACAATAGATTAACATTTTTGCTTGAACTAGTTTAAGTGTGAGAGCATCCCCTGATATAATGAGGAGTAATATAGAACATTAGTCTGGAAACAGAGAGGTCTCACATGTAAGGCATGTATGTCCTCAAGGACCTCACACACTTATAAAGAAGATAAATGCACATAAATTTATTATGATAATAACTTTTCTGTGTTGCTTCACTTTTGAGACCATTTATAATGATAAACTTAGTTGGATAAATGTGAGCCATTTCCTCATTCAAGCCAAGAAGCTAAATTATATTTTCAATTCCACAAAATAAAGAAAAAATTGAAGTAAATTTATATCTGAGCATCCAGATTCAGATTTTACTTATTGCTATTGGATGATTGTTGGATGTAATTTTTTTTTTTAAGATCTAGATTCCTTAATCACCATAAGGTTTCAAGATCAGAAGAGGAAGATGGGATTCAATTTTTTAAAAAATAAATGATTTTACCAACTGTGGAATAAAAGCACATGTGATGACCTCAAGATTTACTATCTGAAGCTGGCAATACAACCAAGGACTTGCTCAGTGCTCACCACTCTCCCATTTCTGCTAATTATAAAAAGCTGAAGAAATAAATGTCAGAATCTATGCCTTAAAAATATTGTTAAATGACATTTAAAAAATGCAATAAATTAAAAATCAGTCAAAATCTACAGGCTACTTAATCCTAAATGATGATTCATTAACACTTTCAACCTAGCAAAAGTTAATTAAATTAGCAGGACATACCATTGTGAAATGGGGAAAGACATTTCATAACATTAATAGGATGAAATTGTGAAAGTTTATGTCTGTAGGTACATATAAAGTGTAAATCTCTGAAAATAGATACAGTATATAAAGTGTCTAACCATCAAATATGTCTTCAACATGTGTTGTTTTTTTGTTTTTGTTTTTTTACAGAATAGCATTAAATCTGTAAAGCAATTTAGAGAGAACTGACATCTTTATAACGTTGAGTGTTACAAATCATGAATTCAAATCCATGAATTATAAATCCATGAAGGCCTTCTTTGATTTTTTTTATCAACATTTTATAATTTTTAGGATATAACTTCTCATGTGTTTTATTAGATTTATACCTAAGAATTACATTTACTTTAGAGCAATTATAAATGGTATTGTTTTTTAATTTTGATTACCTTGATTATTTTTAGTATATAAAACTGTAATTCTTATGTATTGTTCATGAATCCTACAACTTTGTTGAATTCACTTAATAGTTCTAGAATTTCTTTTCCATAGAGTCCTTTAGACTTTCAGTGTAGACAATCATATCATATGCAAATAGAGACAGTTTTATTTGTTCCTTTCCAATCTGCATGCCTTTTCTTTTTCTCACCTTATTGTACTGCCTGGAACTTCCAGTTTAATAAAAGTAGTGAGAGCAGGCATCCTTGCCTTATCCTGAATCTTGGAGGGAAAAAAGTAGTGTTTTTGTTTTTTTGGTTTTTTAAAATTTAGTCTTTTACCCTTAGGTATGATAATCCCCAGAAATTTTGGTAGATATTGTTAATCAAAGTGAGGTGATTCCACTCTTACTAACAAGTTTAGAATTTTTATTATAATGTTGGATTTTTTTAAACTATATCTTTATTGATCTCAGAGAGAGAGGAAGGGAGAGAGAGAGAGAGAGAGAGAGAGAGAGAGGGAGAGAGAGAAACATCAATGATGAGAGAGTCGTCATTGATAAGCTGCCTCCTGCACGCCCCCCACTGGGACCAAATCGGCAACCCAGGCATGTGCCCTGACCAGGAATCAATCGGCGATCTCCTCGATCCTAGGTTGATGCTCAACTGCGGAGCCCTGCCTAGCCGGGCAGTGTTGGATTTTGTAAAATGTTTTTTCTGTGTCAATTGATAGAATCACTTGATTTTTCTTTTTTAGCTGGTTGATATGGTGGAGTAAAGTGATTGATTTTCAAATGTTGGATCAGTCTTCCATACCTGGAATGGATTCTACTGGCAATGATGTATAATATTTTTATACATTGTTAAATTCAGTTTTTTAACATTTTGTTGACAGTTTTTGCATTTAAGCTCATGAGAGATATTGGTTTGTAGTTATTTTTTTTCTCTTCTTCTTTGTTTCCTTTTTATTTTGTATTGTATTTGTCTGATTTTGGTATCATGTTAGTACTAGCTTTATAAAATATGTTGAAAAATGTTCTCTCCCCTTTTGTATTCTGGAAGAGATTGTGTAACATTGGCATCAATTCTTTAAATGTTTGGTAGAATTCTTCAGTGAAACATTTGGGTTTGGTTTCTCTTCAGAGAGATTTTAAATTACAAATTAAAATTTTTTAAAGGTAATAGGACTATTTAGGGTATTTCATCCTTATTAAGCCTTAGTAGTTTGTGGTTTTTGAGGAATTTATTCAGTTCTTCTAAATTGAATTTATGAGTGCAAAAATGTTTGTGGTATTCTCTTATTATCCTTTTAAGGGATACAGGACCTGTAGTGATGTCTCTTGTTTCATTCATTTTTTTTTTTTTAATATATCTTTATTGATTTCAGAGAGAGGAAGGGAGAGGAAGAGAGAGAGATAGAAACATCAATGATGAGAGAGTCATTGATCGGAAGCAGCCCGCAACCCGGGCATGTGCCCTCACCAGAAATTGAACCCCGATCGCCTGGATCCTAGGTGACGCTCAACCGCTGAGCCATGCCTGGCCGAGCTCTTGTTTCATTCTTAATATTGGTAATTTATATCTTTACTAGTTTTTTTTCTTTGTCAGTCTTAGTAGAGCTATATTAATTTTATTGTTTTTATTTAAAGAACCAGCTTGCTTCATTGATTTTCTCTATTGTTTTTGTTTCAATTGCATTGATTTATACTTGTATCTTTATTACTTTTTTCCTTCTTCCTGCCTTGGGTATTTTTCGTTATTCTTTTTCTATTTTTTTGAGGTAGGAAGTTACTTTATCGATTTTAGGCTTTAGTTGCACCCCACATATTTTGATGTGCTGTATTTTTATTTTCCTTTAATTCTGTGCATTTTTATTTCCTTTGAGACTTCTTTCTTGACCCATGAAATATTTAGGCTATTTCTAATTGTAAAAATTTTCCAGCTGTTGTTCTGTTAATGATTTCTAGTTTGATTCCATTATTTTCAGTGAACATGTTTTTAAAATTACAAGGGTTTTAAGTTTTTTGAGCTTTGACTTATGGCCTAGGATATGGTTTGTCTTGGTGAATATTCAATGGGGCATGGAAAAAAATATGTACTGCTATTTTTGAGTCAACACATGTTTTGGGGTAACTATTAAGTTTAAATGATATGAGGTAAATGTATGCATAAGGCCTCCTCACTATCCTTGAGTAGCTAATAAATTTATCTAAGAAATTCAGTTTATAAAAATAAATATTAGGTGGTAAGAGTCAGAGATTTTTAAATGATTGAGTTGATAAAGTTTTTATAGAAAGTCTGGTATTTTTGTCAGACATTAAAGCTCCAATATTAGAGATTTGAAGGAAAGATATCTTGGTTTTGCTTATGTTAGGCATGGAGTCTGGAGAGGGGAAAGGGAAAGAAGTTTGGCTGTATACACTTTTAGGATATAGGCACCTACTAACCATGTGTTAAACAAGACCACACCAAAACACTGGGCATTGATATAAAAATAATATTTCAGGTCTCATGCTATTTGTGCTTTATATGTTTGTCCTCCTGGGGAAGCAATCTTCTAAAGCTATTAAAAGTCAATGATTGACAGGATGTTAATATAAAATTAGACTTTGGGGAATTTAGAAATCTAGGTCTGTGACTGTTTCACAATAGTACGTTTATTTCCATTTGAAACAAAAAAGAAAGGCCTTTTACAAACTACACAAACTATAATATGCCAGAACATGTAAAAACTAAAAATGTAAGCCTTTGGGTTAAAGAACCAAAACATTTTCTTCTCATAAATAGGAGCAAATACAGTTCCCCTAGAAGTTAAACATATACTGAGAAAGTATAGAACATTTTAACCATATGATTTATTCTACTACTACAAAAAAGCCAAATATGAGGAATTATTAGAATTATTCATAGTAGGTAGAGAAATTGAAAGAGATAAGATATTTTATGTCAAATGATAAAATAAAATCTATTATTTGAATGTACTTTTCATATCCATTCTTTATATTTTTAGGTGAAAAATAGAGGGCTAAAGACATGTAAATAACTTGACTAGCATCAATCACATAGTTGGTTGGAGGTGAGTTTTTTTATTTTTTAACTCAGGTTTTTTGCCATTGTAGTTCATGCTTTCTCTTGTAAAAACATAAACCACAACTTCCTGCTCATATGAAAATCTTTATGAAGTGGCAAGAAAGCATGTTAAGGTTCCCAAAGTGAATCTCAATACCTTGATGCTCTTTCTAGCTCATAAATCACTCTTTCTCAGTCTTATTAGCTGGTTTTCCAGATGGATGAAGTGAAAGGGACCCAGGGCACAGTCATCAGTCTTCTTTGCTTCTCTGTCTTCACTCACTCTCTCAATGATATCAGCTAGTCTCATGGATTTGAGCACCATCTTTATCCTAATGATTATCAAATTTCTTTCCCAAGCTCAGACTTTATATATCCCACTATGTCCTCAACATCTGTGTTTGGTTAATTAATATTTCACTCTTGACCTAGTTCAAATGAACTGCTATTTCTATGCCCCAAATCTGCTCCACCTTCAGTTTCCTGCATCTCAATTGATAGCAATTCCATTTTCCCTGTTGGTCAGGCAAAAATTACTGGAGACACTGCTGATTTCCGTCTTTATCTCATATCTTATGTTCATCCTGAAAGAAACCCATTGCTTTTACCTTCAAAATATATCTTGCAGCTGACCACTTATTTCCACTAGCACTGCTGTCAACCTGATTCTATTGAACATTATTCCTTATTTAGATGACTGTACTAGCCGTGAACTTTTCACTTCATCTTTATTCAAATATAGTCAATTTTCAATGCAATAGCCAGAGTGATCATTATAAAATGTTGTCAGAACTGATCACTTTTCTGCTCCCTGTAATGGTCCCCTATTTCAATTTTACTGAAAATAAAAGCCAGTGTTCTTTTATTGCTTAAGTGACCATGTAGAAATCTGAAGCTTCTTCCCTATTATCACTCCAACCTCTCTCTCACCACTCTTTTTCCTTGCTCACTCTGTGCAGCCTCAAAGTCTTCCTGTAGTCTTTACACATATAGAATGTGCTTCTGACTTAGGCCCTTTGCTCTAGCTATTTCTTCTTTTGAAATATACTTCTCCAAGATATGCAAATGCATAACTTTCTCTCTTCTTCAGGTCTTTGCTCAATATCGTTTTCTCAATGAGATATTCTCTGTTACCCTAGTTGACTGCAAACTGTCTCCTGCCCTCAACACTCCAGATCCTTATATATAGGGTAATCCCTATATATAAGAATATTCCTGTTCTTGAATATTTTGGAAATACTGTTTTGATCTCTGATTGATTGAATCCTCAGATGCAAAAACCTGAGATACAGAGGGTTGACTGTATATTTATTGGGGGGAAATTGCAAATAAGTGGACTTGCACAGTTTAAATCCATGTTGTTCAAAGGTCAAATGTGGTTTCTTATATCTTTAACACTATTCATGAAATGGCAAATATCCCTTCCCTTACACACACACACACACACACCCACCCACACACCCAGAAACACTCTATATTGTTAGTTTTGATTTTTCATTTGGGTTTTAAATCTGTTGGTTTTATTTAATTATAAATAAGACTATGGAACATATTGTACTATATTACTGCAAAAGAAGAAAACTCCCGAATAACCTGTAAGATTTCGCTCAAACATTGTTTTTAGTACAAAAATCCTATTGCTTATGTTATCTCCCCACGTTGATTTGCATTCACCTGGTGAAATGTATTTTTCTTACACTAGTACCTTCCAGTAGTTGTTTATAATTATATTTATTTATCATCTACTAGGTCCTGTGCTGCTTTGCATAAATCATTTCATGTAATTCTTACATCACTGGGAGGCAGGTTTTATTATTACTATTTTATTTGTAGGTGTGAAACTGATGGTCAGAGTCGTTAAGTAAATCGCACAAGGCCGTAAGCAGCACAGCTGGGATTTGAACCCAGGTTGGAGGCCATCGTTTCTCCTTTAGCCATGTTACCTTCAATTCATTGGTTGAAATTATTTACCATTAATGTTCTTATTTACATTAAGCTGCCTTCCTATAACTTATATATATTATCCTGGGTCTCTGTTTTTCAGAGTGAAACAATACATCCTATTGTTCATTTCCCTAACGGTCCTTGTTATGCTTCTTGATGAACTAATCCATTTATCATTATGAAATGACCCTCTTTATCCATTGTAATTTTCCCTGCTCTGAAGCAGTTGAAATGAGCTGCTGTATCTGATAATAATGTAGCTACTCCAGCTTTCTTTTTATATATTTTTTCTTTTTTAATTAAGGTTAAATTCCCATAAGATAAAATTAGCCATATTAAAGTGTACAATTCAGTGGCCTTTATAAGATTCTCAATATTGTACATACCACCTCCGTGTAGCAAATCATTTTAATCACCCTAAAAAAAACCATGCCCATGAAGCTATCTCCCCCCTCCCAACCTCTTCCTACAGCCCCTGGACACCACCAATATGCTTTCTGTCTCTAAGGATGTACCTATCCTAGATATTTCATATAAATGGAATAATACAATAAATATAAGATACCTTTGGGATCTGGCTCCTTTTACTTGGCATAACGTTTTTGATGTTCATCTATGTTGTAGGAAGTATCATTACTTTGGTTCTTTTTATGACTGAATAATATTCTGTTGTATGTTCATAATACATCGTCTTTATCCATTCAGTGATTGACAAACATTTGGGTTGCTTCTACTTTTTCACTATTGTGAATAGTGCTGCTATGAACATTTACATACAGGTATTTAAGCATCTGTTTTCAGTTCTTTGGGGTATATGCTTTGGAATGGAATTGCTGCATCATATGGTAATTCTATGTTTAATTTTTGAGATACTATGAGACCATTTCTGATAGGGCCTGCCTTATTATTTCTTGCCTAATATATCTTTTCAATCGTTTTTCTTTTAACTCTGTATCTATGGACTTAAAATATTTAAATTGTGTGTGTGTTTTTTTGTAGAAAGCATATGGTTGGGTCTTGCTTTTTTAATCTAATTTAACTTTTTCTGCCCATTAATTCAAATGTTTACATCATCTATGGCAATATAATTATCAATTGTATTCCACTTATCACTGAAGCTCTGCTCATTTTTATGCCTTTGTTATTCCTGCTCCATTTTTGTTTCTATTGTTTTGCCTTCAAGTTTATTAAATTTACTTGGCAGTGTCTAATATAATGTTAATTTAATCCAGTGAATTTTGAATTTAGATATATTTTTCAAATTTAAAATTTTGATTTTCTTTACATATATTTTCTTTCTTTCCTTATGATCTTAATGGTTTTCTAAAATACATAAATGTAGGTATAACAACTAGTTAAGTCCTTGCCTGCCAATGTCATCGTTTCTACTATTTTGGGGTTTGTTTCAATTCAGTCTTTTTTTATTTTATTTTTTTTACCATGAGTTTCATTATGTTCATTTACATGTCTAGTAACTTTCTATTAAATACTGAAGATTGTATATTTCATGTTGTTGAGTGTCTGGAATTATTTTTTCTTAATAAGGGTTGGATTGATTCTCATAGAGGATTGAGTTATTTGATATTAAACATATCTGACACTTTTGAGGCCTGGTCTTAACTTTTGTCATGACACTGATGTAGTACTCATTGCTATAGGAGTAATTTTGCTACTCTATGCTAATAATTCAGAAGGACTTACCTATTCTGTGGTCCCTACTGAATGCCCCAAAAGATTAACAAAGATGCTCCATTCTGATGGTAGAAATTTAAACAATATTCAGCCTTTTGAAAGCTCTTGGAACCATTTACTCACAGCTTCTCCATTCTTTATTTCTGAAAGTTATAGAGGTTCACTCAAGCCATGAACATCTTACTAAGAATCAAGGAGAACCCAACTAGATTTCTAGAACTCTTTCTAAGTACATCTCGCCTTTCTATGACTCTGCCCTCCAAATTCTAGTTAATTCAAGCTTACTGAACTTGATCTGCCTTCTCAAATAAACGATACTTCTTTAATTGTTTTGTGATGGTTAATTTTACGTGTCGACTTAGTTAGGCTAGTCCCTGGATATATGGTCAAACATTATTCTGGATGTTTCTGTGAAGGTGTTTTTGGATAAGATAAACTTTTTTACACTATTATTTTAATATACTTTATTTTTGTCACAGTTTTAGGTTTACAGAAAAATTGAAGATTCAGAGATTTTTCCTTATAACCCCTAACACCACACATGCACAAATTCCTCCTTTATCAGTGTCCCCCAACACAGTGGTATATTTCTTATGATTGCTGAACTTACATTACATATAATTATCATAGTCCATAGTTTATCTTAGGGCTCATTCTTTGTTTTGTACATTCTATGGGTCTAAACAAATGTATAATTACATGCACTTAGCATTAGAGCATCATGTAGAGTAGTTTCATTGCCCTAAAAATTATCTGTTCTCTGTCTTCCCATCTGTCATTCCCTCTAACCCCTGGCAACTACTGATATTTTTTATTGCATTATAGTTTTGCCTTTTCCAGAATATCATATAGTTTAAATCATAATAGTAAATTATCTTCTAAAATTGGGGCTGCTTTCAACTAGCAATATGAGTTTAAGTTTCCTCCATGTCTTTTCTTGGCTTAATAGATCATTCATTTATAGTTCTGAAATATATTTCATTGTCTGGAGGTATCATAGTTTATTTATCTGTTAACCTACTGAAAAAACATCTTGATTGCTTTCAATTTTGACAATTATGTATAAAGCTGCTATAAATATGCATGTGCAGATTTTTGTGTAAATATAGGTTTTTAATTCCTTTGGGGAGACACAAAAGATCACACTTGCTAATTTTTGCTTTAGTAAGAAACCACCAAACTGTTTTCCAAAGTAACTGTACTATTTTGCCTTTTCACCAGCAATGTTTGAGACTTTCTGATGGTCCACATCCTCCCCAGCATTCATTGTTTTCAGTGTTCCAGATTTTGGTTATACTAATAGGTATGTAGTAGTATCTCATTGTTGTTTTAATTTGCATTTCCCTGATGACATATGATATGGACCATTTTTTTTTATGCTTATTTGTTCTCTGCATAGCTTCTTTGGTGAGGTGTTTGATAAGGTCTTTGGCCCATTTTTTTAATCAGGTTGTTTTCTTATTGTTGAATTTGAGAGTTTTGTGTATATTTTACACAACAGTACTTTATCAGATATGTCTTTTACAGATATTTTCTCTCAGTCTTTGTTTTGTCTTTTTAGTCTTTCAGTGGTGTGTTTCACAAGCAGATTTTAAAATTTTATTGAAATCAAGCTTACGAATTTTTTCTTTCATGAATCATGCCTTTGGTATTATATCTAAAAAGACATTGCCAAAACTAAAGTCACCCACATTTTCTATTATTTTGTTTCCTAGGAGTTTATAATTCTGTATTGAAAATAACTTTTAAATTGGTAGACTCTGAAGAAAGCAGATTGCCCTCTATAATGTGGGTGGACATCATCTAATCAGTCAAAAGCCTGGATTAAACAAAAGTCTGGCTCCCCCCACCCAGCAACAGGGAATTCTGGAGCAAATGGCAATAGGACTTGAACTTCAACATTGGCTCTTTCCTGGGTCTTCAGCCTGACTACCCACCCTGCATATTTTGAATTTGCCAGCTTCTATAATGCATAAACCAATTCCTTAAGATAAATCTCTTTCTATATACATAACCACATGCTATTTGTTCTATTTATCTGGAGAATCATAACTAATATACTCTCCCTGCTCTATGATCTGGAAGTTGTCTCTGGGAAGCAAGTTTTATGACATAGAGCTTGCTTTTATTTATCTCCTTTCTCTCAGAGACCGCAGTTCTGTGCTTCCTATTGTCCAAAGTTTAAACACTATTTTTATATATTACCCAGTTTTCTAACTGTTTTTTAAAAATATGTTTTTATTTATTTCAAAGAGAAGAAGGGGGGGGAGAGAGAGAGAGAGAGCGAGAGAGAGAGAGAGAGAGAGAGAAAGAGAGAGAGATCAATGATGAGAGTCATTGATTGGCTGCCTCCTGAACGTCCCCTACCCAGGGTCTAGCCCACAACCCTGGGAAGTGCCCTGACTGGAAATGGAACAGTAACCTCCTGGTTCATGGATTGAGTAACCATTGAGTCATGCCGGCCAAGTTCTATTTTAGGGTATGAATATTAAATATAATTTCTGATACTTCATTATAGGCAGAACTTGAAGTCTTATATAAGTATTTAAACAGAAAGCAACTCAATTTTCATGTTTCTTGTAATCTCTCATTTCTCTGTTCCCTAAATATTTTCAGTCCTTTTCTTAATTTATCTATTAATGGAAATGTAAGTACTCTTAATTTAACTTGAGGAAAAACATAAACATTTGTTTAAAGTCAAATAATTATGAGTTCACATGAGGATTCCACCACCCTTAATTGCCATGAGCAGTTTATGCACATTTTCAGAGCTTTTATTTTCTCATCTGACAACTCTGGATAATAACCGCTATACAGATGTATCAAAAGTAAAGCATGTGGGACACTATGTGCACCCAATAATTGCTAGTATACTAAGCACATTTTTTTTCTGGGAAGTTCTCCATCTAAATGGATATGGAAAGTGAAGTCATTTTGTATACCAGGTTCATGTTCTTCAAGCCACATTCAGCCTAGGGTAGATACCTGGTAGGGCTGTAAGAATTAAAGCTCAGGAACTGTATGTAACAACCATGATTCCTACCATAAATACTAGAGACAAATGGAAGACAGAGAAAGAGAGACAGACAGGTAGACAGAGATTTCCCAAGATGGCAAAATATTTCTAAAAATATTTAGAGTTTTTTTTGGATTTAGTTGTTTTTAAGGCCCAGACACAAGCTAAATTATATTCCATGAGTTTCACAAGACATTAATCTTACAATAAACTTTCATTTTGGCTTACATTAGATTAAATTTGGTTTTTGACCTTTGCAAGATAAACATAACTCAGATAATGATTTACCCTTCACTCTCTAATGTTGTGCAAGATATAAAGGAAGATAGATTTCTTACAAAATATATTGAGTTTTTTAATGTCTTGCAATGTAGAAGTCAGCATAATTATAGAATAATCAGCAAAACTACTCTTCAGATGAATACATTCTGTAAGCCTTTCAATGTCTTCACTTGTACTATTTCCTGTAACACTAACTCTTTAATTATGAATGATTTTAATCATAGTCTGCTTTTTGCATGGAGAAAGTAATGAAATACAAATTTTTTGTTGGCCAAATTTATGTGAATTCAGAACTAACAATCAATGTAAAATATGTAAATACCAAACAGGTTTTCAATGTAACAAAAATATAACAATAAATCCAGCAACAGGTGTACCTCAATAACACCTAAGTAAACATTCCACAAAGTACTGCTCAACATTCATTTGTGTCTTGAGTATTTTACAGTAATAATAGAAAGGCCAAGGGAACAGTTTTGACATACCATGGCATATCTTCAGGAAAGACCCAAACTGGATCACACAGACTCAAAAATCTAGAAAGGATATAAAGAGAATATCTGATCCAGACCTGGCTTTAAGATATCACCAGATTTTATTTTGCAAATGGATAATTTTCCTAAAAACAGAAGATGCTTTGGTCAAAGTCACACTATTTTTTTTCAAAAATGAAATCACAACAATAGCCTGTGATTTATATTTTCAGTTCAACTCTTTATATAGCAAATAACTATGTAGTAAGTGCTTACTGTTTGCCTGTCACTGTAGTATTCACTGTGGATAAGTGGTAAATGAACCAGAAAAACTGTCTATTAGAAAAAAAGTTGATGATTCTAATAAATATATTAAAAAGGGTACAATACTTGCTCAATATAACTAAGAATTTTTTTGCCATGTAAGGGAAAAAATTATCTATCCTAAATTATTAATTTGTGTTTTATAAAGATAAAATGAATATCCAGAATATATTTTTTCTAAAACAAGGGACTTCAAACAGAGATATTATATTTGAGTCCTTAAATATATTAAGGATATTTATTGAATGATATCTTCAACCATGTTTTAATATGAGTATTTTTCAAAATCCCTTTATGGTGTCTTACTACCATTTTGCATCTGACCTCCCAAATTATTAGCAATGTAAAAAATGTTGAGGCCAACAGAATGAGGAAATAGTCATCATTCAAAGCTTTTAACTCTGCCTTTACAGAGACTATATATCTGAAAAGAAAGACCTATCACCAAGGAAACATCAAATCACAAAGATTTCCATTTCCCAGAACGTACCTGAGAGCAGGTACCCAACTTTCAGGTTTGGTTACAAAATACACTATTGACATTTAGTCATTCAGTCTTTTCTTTCAGACATTTAGTTGGGTCAGTAGTCACGATTTCTATTTATATTTCATTTTTTAAAATTTCCCTCAAAAAATAAATAAGAGATATATGGATTAACTGAATGATGTAATTTTGATCTGTGTATTTGTAGCAGCCCAAGTGCTCAGTCATCCACAGCATGAGGTTTCTATTATATCAAGAACACTTGCTGTGATAATATTAATTACCCAGGGTCTACTACGTAATTTTGATGTTGAGTGCAAAATGAAAATGTGTTTTCCATAAGCAAGGGAAAGTAGCATTAAACATACTAGCATTTTTTCTTTCACAGCTTTTCTCTTGACTTATCCTGGTGTTTTAAATTTGATATTATGTCATTCTATGTAAAGAAAAATTAAAATTTTAAATTTGTATGCATTTTATTGTACATCTCTATATTGTGTAATGCCAAATTTAATGCAAATATAATACCATTTAAATTGTATACAGAATCACTGAAATTACACAATTTGCATTTAATAATTTATGCATACATAAGTATTTTATTCTTGCCAGAAGAGTGAAATGCTACACAAAGCCAACTCAACTGTTTTTACTTTACTTCTTGATACCTACACATTCTATCAACACACTTTACTTCCAGGTTACTGAAGAGTAGGAAGGATTGAAAGGCCAAGGATCTATGGGTTATTCTATCTTCCCCTTTCCTTCTTGTGCCATTATTTTTATTGCAGGTGATTGGCTAATACAGGAAAGTAGCATGGGTAAGAAAAGATATGATGAAGTTTCTTGGTCATTCATGTTTCTTAAAATACAATTGCCGTCTTATTTCAAAGCAATTTTTGGCTCGATTAGAAAGCATAGTTTTTTGGGGTAGTTACTGCCACTCTAACTCAGTGTAGACATAGCAAGCTTATGTTGTACACACTTTGAGTCTTGCTGAATTCCAGTGTATTTTGGGTCCGCCAGAATTCTACACTCACAGGGCATCATCGACATTACATGTTAATGGAAAAAGGGCACACATATAAGTTCATACTCTTTTTGTTTGTTTTTGTTAATTAAAATGTTATTTACTGTGTCATGAGGGTTAGTTCCAGCAGATCTAGAGTTAGCCTGAGCTGTGTTACTGAATACCTAAAATAGTGTCACTTTTTAAACCATTTGTTTGAGGAATTTGAGGATAGTTTCTATTGGTTTATCAGCATTGCTTAATCAATAAGAGTAGATTGATGATTTTTACCTGTTCCTTGTGGAACCTCCCGAGAGTTTTGTCGGTGGGGCTATTTACATACCAAGGATATGCTTCTGTGGCCAACAGAGTGCAAGAAATCCCAGTCAAGACTCCATTATGGACTCTACAGTTTCAAAGTGCGGTGCACACATTGGTAGTTCCTGATCCAAGACTGAAAGCATCCACATGCCCATACCCACAATTTGAGTTCTTGTCTGCACTCTCAGCACCTCTTACTGTGATGTCTTTGGCTGTGATGCATATCCTTCCTTTATTGCTGTTTCTGCGTTATGTTCTTTTTTCTTGGGTTAACTGTAGAATTATGTGCTTTGTTATTTTTGGTCCTATCCATCTTCTTTGGCGAGCAGTCTTGTTTAATTAATATAATTAGTGTATTTACATATAATATATTTTGGTAATTTCTGTGCACATTATGAATTTATTATTTCTAAAAACTTGTACAAACAAAACCATAATCAGGATGTAGATTAGTTCATCATCATAAAATGTTTCTTTGCTACCCTCTGCACCTGGTCACTCTAGGTAACCAGCCTTAAAAAATTCAAATTTACTTTTTCTGTTCTAAGAAATCACAATAGAACATAATTCCCAAATTTTGCACCTATTGGTTCTAGGACACTGTAGCCCATTCACAGGGTTGTAGTGTAATATTTTATATATTTGAAGAAAGCACAGATGCCACATAAATTATAACTTTTAAATTGTTTGGACTATTAAACAGAACTGCTAGGTGTTTCTTTGCTCTGGGGCATTATGAAGAAATTACTGATATATCAGTTAGTTCTTTGAGCTAAGAAAATTTGGGCATCTGTGATATATGTCTCACTGTGAAGAAGACAGCTGCTATTGATGCCTGAATGGTTGGGGAGGTGTTTAGTCAGAATTTTATTGGCAGAAAATAACAGCACAACAGTAACTAGCAATGGCTATAACAGATAGTAGTTTTCTTTCCTTCCCTTAGTCAAGAAATTCAGAATAAGGGGTTTGTGACTGAGACAGCTGCTCCAGACATCCTCAGGGATCTAGACTGCCCTGATCTGCTATCAATAGTGTGGCCCGTATTGCACACTATTGGATCACAGCGTAGTTGCCATACTCCCAGCATCACATGAGCTGAGAAGTAAACTGACGAAGGTATCTTAACAGTTTAGTCTGAATTATATAAAAAAACTTTCTTGGAAATTAACCCAGAAATTTCTCTTGCCTCTCATTGTCCAGAAGGGGGTTACGTGGTCACTCTTAACTACAAGGGAACACTTTAAAGTAGAGGAAATCAGTTGAAAATGGGAGCTGAGGATGACTTCAGTGCAAGTAAACTGGAAACATCAGTATCTTAATATCTCAAAATGTCATTCCACTACATCCTATAAGAACTTATTTGTCTCTAAATCTGCTAATATGCTATTTGTCAGTTAGCTGCTTTGGTGCAGCATAAAATAAAGTTATGAGACACATTGTTTTGCTGGGAAGAAAATATCTAGTTTTAGTGCTAACTCAAATAAATCTTCACCATTATGTAAGGTCCTGTATCATGTGGTTATATCTTATACCATCATGTAAACTCCTATTGATTTCATGTAATAGTTGTTGTGGTAAAAACTGTCTATAGTTTGGGTTTTAACTTTTTGAGCACTTACCAGAATATTGCGTGAGCAGTGCCATACTCCACTCAGCAGTCTGCCCAATCCCATCTCCTCCACTGCTTTGAACAATCAGAGTTCCTGATGTAGGAGATATTGATGAAAAGTTGTCGATGGTAGACATTTAATCAACAATTGAAACTGGTTTTGCCAGTTTTGAGTAACATAAATTTAGAAACTATTGACAGCTGTAAGAACTTGAGGCTAAGTTAAAAATTAATAACTAAAACTTTATGAACACACCAAATGTACTTGGATATTTAATTCATTCTCTGGTCATTTGATGGCACAAATAAGTGAATTTAAGGTGGTGTTCAGGTTTTATGTATTATGCTTGATGTCCAACATTTTGAGACATTTATTATTTTGCTACATGAATATCCTCTTAAAGAAATTAGAATAAACATGTGTACTAGCAGCCCATGGCATGGACTTGCAATTATTCAAGATAGAATAGCTAAAAGAGAACCCATTTCAAGTAATTCTAAAAAGTGGTTAGCTATTTAAATCAGTAAACACAATATTTACTGCAAACATATTCTTTGACTACTTATGACAGTAAACATATTAGTGATTATTTAAAATAGAAATGTAATGTTTATTTAGACTTAAATATATGGAGAATTAAAATCAATATAATGAGGTTGGTGGAAATGAAAATAAAGGATTCTTAAGGTTCTTGGTATGAGTAGAAAGAAGTTAAAAACATTTATTAAAAGTAGACTTTAAGAATATCTGCTGTAACCTCTAGGAAAGACCTCAAAACAAGAACAGTGCAGATATAACTTCCAATCAAAAAGAGAAAAAATATTTTAAAATATTTAATCATTCCAGAGACGGCAAAAAATAGAGGAAACTAAATACAGAGAAAAGGGCAACTTATAAAATAGTATATGTAAATAAAATATAGTAATAATTTTATTACATGCAAAATGACTAATTTACCCCCTTTAACACACAAAGGCTGTTAAAACTGGATAGAAAACTAAGCCTGAATCTATGCTGCTTTGAATAGAGAGTAATAAATAGCATCGCATATATAAAAGCTCCAATTACAATGCTTAACAGATATAGATAAGACTTGTTGTTGAATAATAGAGTGAAAGACTAGAAAGTGACAACCCTATTTTCCCATTTGATTGGAACCTTCCCAGAGCTTTTAGCTGCCAGGTAACGTCAGGTTATTCTCTGAGCCGTGGGCCAGAGTTGAGCGTGTTAGAGCGTCTTTGGCGTGGCTGGAGACACACATCTATGTCGTGCTCTACCTCATTCCGGTCCTGGGCTCTCGAGAGATGCCCTTTCTTCCTTTGGTACCATAGAGCTAATCGTGTTACATATACTTCTTACAAGGCTGTTCACAAGGTTGGCATTGCTTTTAGGAAACTTTGACCTTAGTTAACAATAAGCCTAATGTAAGCCAATTATTTGCAGCTATCAGGCTGCGTAAATTGAAGCCACGTGCCCAGAGCATTAGATAAGAGTCCTCTCTATTAGACAGAATACAGAGAAGACATCCTCAGTTCTGAGCCTTACTGTCCCACATTGTCTGCATAGGTGTCTTGAGCAAAGAAAAATTATTTTTAATATTGTTAAACACCTTGCTCTAGAATCACTGGGTTGATATAAGGACACCGTCTGATCTCAGGGTTCTAGAGGATTTTCTAATGATAAAGCTGCCAGACAATAGCATAGGCTGTGTTAGTATCTAATGATTTCTCTGCCAGTGGGCTCTGCTCGAGTATAGTCTGGCCCACCCTTTAGGAGCAGTTTGAAGGAAATATCAACCAATTTTAAGGCCACTGGTTTTTAGTCCTGTGATTGTCAGCAAAATTTTTCTCCTTTCTCTTTGTCTTTACAGATAGTTTGACTATCAAGTTTTTAGGATTCTAAACAGAAAAATAATGTCATGTTAATTAGATTTTAATGAAATTAACTTTATATCAGTGATTCCTAGTTGTCAGGTACCATTGTGGGGGGGGGGGTTGCATTTATTTATTTAATACTTATGACATCCCGGACAGATATTATTTTTAAAATTTTACAATTATTCAGTGACTGCGAACATGTTCATAATATATTGTTGAATGAAAAAAAATACAAAAAAGCATGCACAGTATGATAGCAATTATGGAAAACTGATTCTCCGCACCTACACACTGGTGTGTACAAGCTACACATACCTACCACACACATGAAAATGGTCAGACTAATACACACTAACATGATCACTGTGGCCATGGCTGGGCTATGAATGACGGGCGCTTCCTAATTTCTCTTTTGAACTCTCATGATTTCCTAAATTCCCCTCAGTGATAAGCATTACTTTCATATCCAGAGAACAACTGCCCTATTAATATTTATAGAGCTATTTAGAAAAACACGTAACGCAGGTGACATCGAGAATGAGCTGCGGCATTCGGCAATGTTTCCTGACATAGGCCGGTTGAGGAGGGGAGTCCAGCTTCCCTAAGCCTAGAATGCTGAGCTGGTGTCTGTCCCCCTTTTCGTCCAGGCCAGTTTCACTGCCATTGATGAGAAGGTAGGAGACGCCTAATGATGACAAATAGCAGCTTTGGTCCTCACCTGGGAGGCTGTGGTAACCCGGGCCTGCCTTTTGTGTGTGCCCACGGGCGGCCAGCAGGAACTCAGCGAGGCAGCTGGGGCCTGGCCGGGCTCCAGTTTGGCGTGTGTCTAACATTGTTTGGGGAACACTCTGTGCCGGAGGCACACTCCTCTCCTGGGGACTAGAGCTAAGAAAACAAAAGCGCCCTGTGCCAAGGCTACCGGCCTTATCTGTAAATCACTTACTCTTTTTTTCTTGTCTCCTCAAGGGTGCCTTGACCTTAGATCAGAGCTCGACTAGGAACAGCTCATCAATTTTTTACTGACAAGTCAAGAGACCAAGTGAATTTAGCTTCCCAGATTTCCAAAACTGTGTCAGGTCTTAAATTTAAGTATCTTTTTAATTTGTTGGTGATTAGTACACTACCAAGAATATGCACCTGTGTGTGTGTGCATGCACATGTATTTACAGCTATATATAAATGGTCATCGAGCAAAATTGTAAATGTATATGAAAATTAATCTTATTTCTTGTTTTTTAGAAATCATAGCTGATTTAATGCTCTCAATGTCATTGCGCACTAGACAGCAGATTTTAAAACGTGAGAAAAGAGGGTGATATGACTTTTTTTTCTAATTTTAATTTTTAGTGGAGAGGGCTATTCGGGACTGTCTAGCTCTACTTGCACAGTGAAAATGAAAGCTACAGTCTTGAGTGCATCTCTCAAGGTCAGGAAGCTAGTTCACGGCAGAATTAGCCTAAAACCTGAAACTTCCAACTTTAATTTAGTACTTTTTACACCAAATCTCTCAAGGATGACTATTGTATTATCTGCAAAGCAGTTGGAAAATAAAGTATATGTATCTGTCATCATTAAAATAATAATTACTCTAGGAACAAATGACTGGAAATGTTAACAGCAATTTTCTGTGTGGCACGAGCTTCTCGGTGATTTTATTATCTTTGATGTTATCTGCATTTTCTAAAAATTAAATAATTATTACCCTAATAATATGTATTTTAACCTTTATATTTGCCACTGTGTTCAGAAAGTTCTGGGCACTTCACACATAATTTCTGTCATTTTCATTCTCATAGTCCATCTTATAAATATGTGCTGAATGCAATCAAATCCAAAAGTAACAGTGCCAACAGGTTATTTTTAAAAGGCAGTCTTTTCCCTCCTACATCACTACTTAAGATGCCTGTCTGACTTCAAGCCCAGCATTATCCTAGGAATAATGAATGATTCCAGATAGTCTCCAACTTTATAATTTTCCTAAGAAGCCACCTAACAATCTGAAGAGGAAGATTTCTGTTGTGAATGGGTCCAGACTGCCCCCAGGTCACTGACCAGGAACATTTACCCCACAGGGTCAACAGACAGACAGCTGAGTTGGTTGCTTTTAAAATCTTCACAAATAAACAAAGACTTACAATTATCAATTATATCGGAACTCATTAAATATTAAACATTAAAGACTCCAAAATGAATAGTTGAAGCAGAGGCATTTTGTGGTATGTTTCAGGCCTCCTTTTATTTAGTAAGAAATCCCCACCCCCCTTGGCTTGCTGTCTGACACAGGGCCCAAGGTTGAAGTTTAAACAACAGAAGAAATCAACTATGCTTTGAGGGGCCCAGAGCGTGCCGCCAGTGTTAATAACTAACTATACAGACAGAACATCATTCATAAATATCTTTAGAAGTAACTGTCCCGTCTAGGACAGGAACGGCCAGGACTCCCTCCAGTTGGTCCTGCTCAGCCCCATGCTTTGCAGTGGTGATTTATGTGATCACCAATAGACGTGGCTCACTTGTTTCCCTTAAGTAAAATCCAGATGCCCTTGTTGAATTCCAGTTTGGTATTGGATAAGATTTAAGGAGACAGGCAAGAGGAATGTTTCTCTTTCAGAATTTGCAGGTCTGGGTTTCAGGTGCTCAAACCTGAATCCTATCTTAGTTGCCGCCTTGTCTCTTGGCCTGCTGATTGTCTCCTGCAACCTTTGGGTCCAGAAAGAGATATGAACATGATCAGTGAAAAATTAAAAAATAGCCAGTATAGATGACACATGAGACCTTTCTCCAAGTACCATACTGACTGGGTGGGAGAGATTGCCATTTAATGGATGAGAAACCGGGCTCAAAAAAGGCAAGGTACTTGCTCAAGTGTCTACAGCTAAAATCCAGATTTTTCTGTTTCCAGATGAGTGTTTTTTCTTCCATCTCAAATATGGAGATATTTTACGTTATTTCTGATGTCAGCGCGCGATCAGCACCCAGTGTATATTGACCATATATTGTAAATCTATACATTGTAGTCCATTATCTATTTCTAATGACACACAAAAGCAAGGCTATCATCCCGCTTCCCACTCTGTAGTCCCAGTCACTCAGGTGTATCTCTAGTGAAGTGGGCGGTTTCTCACGGCGGCTTCTGCCTCAGTTTCCTGGTCCCCTTATGTGAGAGGCATGGGCCCACGGCCGGGGTGAAACAGGTCCCCGCGCAGGAAACAAGCCTGCATCTTCCGCGAGCCTGCCGTTGGTTCCCGATGGCCGCCAGCAGGTGGCGCTGCGCGTTAGCGAACAACCCCGGGGAGCGCGTCGCCGGGAACCGCTGAATGAGACGCCTGAGCACAAGCGCTGAAGAGCTGGTGCGGGAGAAACGCACATCTGTGTGATTTAGACCAAGGGTACAAAGTGGTGAGTTAACCCCGCAACAAGGCATCTCAAACAGCTCCTACTAGAATTCTGCCGTGAGTCAAGTCAAACGGAAACTCTCTTCACCCCAGCGCACAGTGGCTCACTAACAGAGAGGGAGGTTTGCACCCTCTGGACACCTCGCGCCACAAATGTTAGATAATTGTGCAGCTATTTCCCAGCATGAGAACATCTCTCTTCTCTGCTCCCCATTCCCCCCCACTCCTAGACTCTGTTCTTCAAGCTTGGAAAGCTCTCTTCTAAAGCCTGTATTTCTACCTTTTACCCAAGGACCAGCTTTATCTCATATTTTTCTTGAAACATCTTTGACAGGAGTGAGTGGGAGCTCAGAGGATTCTATGTTTTGTCTCAACATTCCTAACACTTGGCTTTTGCTCAATAAATGTCTAATTTCTGTTCAATAATTGGTTAGTAACAGCATGACCCAATGATAGTTTTCTATATAAATATTCTGTCATTTTTTTAAAATTACCATCTATTGCATCTATTGCATTTGTGTCTTAAACTTGCTATGTAATATTTGAGTAATATAATATATGACAAGCTCTAGAAAACAAAGACCAGGTAGAAGATAAAAAAAAATAAAACTAGGAAAACATCCTGAATGAGTGAAAAACTAGAACACACTACAGAATGATATCTAAAAAAGATGTTATGTTCTGACCTATAGGAAAATGTTAAATGCTACAGAGGTATTATTAAGCTTTCCATGTTAATTAATGCTTAATGCAATTAAAATTAAAATACTAATAAACATTTTAACTCAAGCCCAGCCAGTGTTGCTCAGTGGTTGAGTGTCGCCCCTATGAACCAAGAGATCACCAGTTCGATTCCTGGTCAGGGCACATGCCCGGGTTGCAGGCTCCATCCCCAGTAGGGGGCGTGCAGGAGGCAGCCAATCAATGTCTCTCTCTCATCGATGTTTCTATCTCTCTCTCCTCCTCCCGTCCTCTCTCTCTAAAATCAATAAAAAAATATTTTAAGTTTTAATTCAAAAACATACTTTAAAAATAAACAAGAAAAATATGTAATAATATTTAGAAAATGAATTGTAATGAAGGTGGATTTGCTTTTGTAGATATTATGACTAATAATAACTACAAAGGAATTTAATGTTTGCTAATAATCAAAAATCTAATAGAAAGAGTGGATAGTTTTGAATAGGCAATAATAGAAATACAAATGTAATATATAAAAATGAAGCAGCCTGAACTACTGAATAAATGTTGAATCATTCAGTAAAGATTAGCAAAATCATTACGTTAATGCTTGCTTTTTACACATTTTATTTCCATAAAAATTTTCATTCAAGTACACTATTAATTATTTTATAATACCCCAAACAGCCCTTCATATACAGAATATGGTCTCTCATGTTCTAACTAATAAGAGCTACTGCCCGATGGTGTTACTTTGAGAATAATGACCTTGTTTATGTGGAATAGAGATGAAAATCACATTTTAAACTTTTGAATGAGGTTTTCTCATCCCCCAAATTTGAAAGTAATTTTATATTTTATGTATCATGTGTATTAAACTCATACAGAACTCTGTATCTATTACTTTAACTGTGTAAGGATATTTCAACATCACATTTTTTCATTAATTTGGTACATACACATTAGCAGCATTTGAGCATAGAAAGAATAAAATTATTTAACATTTTCAAAAATTTCTCTTAAAAAACAATGTTGTCCAAGGTGCAATTTAGAAATGAAATGATTTTTTTTCCATATTTTTACCATGGTGTTCAAGGGTTTGGGGAAAAGAAATTGAAACTTTATTAATGGCGTTTAAGTAGTCTGTCTGAATCCTGGTGGCCCTCGTCAAAGGGCAGGGACTTTAGCATATTAATATGTGTGTTCAAGGGTTTGTCTTTACCCATTTCCACTTCTAAGTGGTCTTATTTGAAACCGAGTTCCAAGTTTGGAGATCTGTAAGACAACCAGAGGGCACTCAGTTTCAGTCTGGCTTCCTGACAGAGAGGAGTGAAGAAGCCATGTAGATGTTACACATGTAAACTTAGTGATTCGGGGCTAGATATTTGTACATGTAGATGTTACCTGGATGCTTCTGAAGTTCTGGAAACACTAGAAGAGGAAGGAAAATAAGGTAGAAACGGTTATTGTGTGCTGGCGAAGTAAGCTTAAAATAAAGAAAATAAAGAGTTGTATAACTATTTATGGCCCCCTGAAAGGGAATTTCTGTCCCTCTTCCTCGGAGCCTCCTCTCATGTTGGTCTCTCCCTTTCTTAATGGTTCTGAGATAAGCTCTTTAGTCTTAAATTCCTGTGTGTGGAATAGAAGAAAAACCTGGGATTTAGGAGACCTGGATTCTCTAACCCCACTGCCTTTCTGTATAGCCATGTCTTTCCCATCTCTGACATGCCTACCCATCTGTTTAGGAACTTAAGTAAGTTATATCTAAAAGCATTATAACCTCCAGATTCTGTAGGTAAAGGGGAAAACTTTAAACAAAAAATGATAGTACATTGAGCAGGAGGGTGGCTTGAAGCTGTGCTTCCCTGGCTTGATGCATAAAAGTTAGGGAAAAAATCAGTTACCCATATCAAAGCTCGGGAGGTATACGGTCCTTCACTCCAGGACTCCCCTGGAAGCACCTGCCTCCCAAGGTCTGCTACAGCTGGCACTCCACGTGTCTAAGATCCTTTTCCATGTCTTCACTCCCCCTGCCCACCAACCACGTTTGCCTCTTACCAATGCAGCCCGGCCTGGGTGACCGCCTATGGAGAGAAGCAGTTATTCCCAGCGTTTAAACATACAGACTCTGCAGTTAGACTTCCTGAGGTCAAACGCTGGGCCCCCCCTTTCCTGGCTGTGAAGTCTTGGGCAATTTAGTTAGTCTCTCTGTGCCCCACATGCTCATCTGTGAAGGGGGGCATAAGTGGTGCCTGCGCTATTATGTGGTTGTGCAGTTACATTCATCAATACCTGCACAGCTTTTGGACCAGTGACTCATCTACAGTAACACAGCTAGTAAAGGAGTGCTACTGTTCATGTTGATTTTAATTCAGTTCGGAGTTGCTCAAGATAGATATTTTATGGAAGGAAGGAAGGAAGGAAGGAAGGAAGGAAGGAAGGAAGGAAGGAAGGAAGGAAGGAAGGAAGGAAGGAAGGAAGGAAGGAAGGAAGGAAGGAAGGAAGGAAGGAAGGGGGAGAATACTTCCTTCCTTCCTTCCTTCCCTCTCTCATTCTTTCTCTCTCTCTTTCTTTCTCCCCTCCCCTCATTCTCCTCTCTCATGTTTTTCTTTCCTTTCCCTCACCTCTGCCAGCTCCTGCTTTTCTAGATGGATGCTTTAGGAGGCCCGCACTTCCTTGCCAAGTACCTGGGGTCAGCCTGCTTGCTCAAGCAGACAGGGGCCAGGGGCTTGCCGAACCTCGCGGGCGTCCAGGCCACGCTCATTGTCAGCGCCATCGAGCTGTGAAGAGCGCCAGGAACAGACTTCATTAATCCTACCATCAGTGGGTCTGAATTCATTGCAACTAATGCAATACCTGTTTCTCTAACTATGCCAACACTTTCTTGACACCGTGTATGACCTCCTGTTATTTCTCAACAAAAACTGGCAAGCACGACCCAGCGGCGAAGTAAAACCGCCCTGCAGGCCACAGACTGCCGAGGGCATCCATGCTGAAATGAAAGCACATTCCAAAAGGTCCGCAGCAGTTCAGAGGAAAGGGAAAGACAGACAGAAAGACAAAAAGAAAGCAGAAGAGCTTAGGGGAGCAAGTAATCCCCTAGGCCACCAGACTTCCATGGCTATTCTGCCTTCCCTATGTTGAAAACCAGGGTGACTGATTCTAGAACCATGCTTTGAGAAGTCATTCCTAACTGTCCTCAGATGTCATCCTTGCTAAAAGAACCACTTATGTCCTGCTGATGGGTCAAGTCTCTAAAATCTTTGAAGTTCCTGCCAGCAACACCAAAAGAGAAAAGAGCATGCCCTATGTGAGAGTAGGTTTAGTTATAGCTCGGATTTGGGTGCAATCAGACTGAAAGGACTTCTACACGTGTAAGAAAATGTGCGAGGAAAGGTAGAGTTCATTTGGTTTCAAAGGCTTTAACTTTTCCTTCATGGTTTTTCTGAAAAATGGATATAATAGATCAATTTTTCTGCTCTGTATTTAACTCTGATGAACGCAAGGTAGAGTTTTTATTTTCTGGCTCAAGTGCTCGATTATAAAAGGGAGAAGACCGAGACAAACACTTTGGATGGTCTATATAGTTATTCAACACAGTGGTTGAACAGTAGTATATCCCGGTTATTGTCATAAGACCTGGGCCAAATATATATATATATATATATATATATATATATATATATATATATATATATATACACACACACACACACACACACATATATACACACACACACACATATACATATATAGATATATGGAAATTAAATATCTGCCTTTAATGACTCACATTCTAATGAGGGTGACAGACATTAAATAAATTAATAATTATAAAATGTAGAAATTGTCATAAAAAATGTTCAGAGTTCTATGGGAGAAAAAATCAGGAGAATAAAGCTTCACTTGAGCAGCCTAGGAAAAGGATGGTCTGAGGGAAAGACTACATCTGATTGCAATCTGTAGAAAAATACAAGAAAGTCTAAAAATTGAAACTGTCATGTAGAATTATTAATCAACTTATCAATGGTAATGTTCAATTTTTTTCAAATAAAACGAGCTGAAAGGTGAAGTCATTGAATGGTGTTTAGTGTCTCGTTTTCTCAAGGATCAGAAGCACCTCTTGCTGTTTATTGAACTAACAAAGTTCTGCTAATAGATCTGCTATTTTCTTCAGATCTCCAGAGACCAGGGTTTCCTTCTGAAATTTAATTCCTCCTGGTATGCATTTAGCGTAGAATTCTGTATAGAGCAGGTACTAACAAATACCTGAATTATTGTGAGAAAGGCTTACGCAAAGCTAGGAAGTTAAATGCACAAAGCTAGGAAGGTAAATTAAATGTAGAAATGGGCATATGTTGGCTCAAAAGGAAAAGGAATGGCCTAAAATTCATGATAGGGTTTGGAAAGGAAGTTTTCTTGGGAACTAATTTTGAATCTGACTGTTCACATTTGCCTGTACTTACGATGCGCTGTTGGTGAAGGAACATCTAGATAGCTCATCCTTACTCCTTTCATAAGTACAAACATCTGCAGTGATCATTAAAAGATGAGAATTTGAGAGCTTGAATGAAATGTTAATAAGATTTCCTCACTGAGCAATAATGGACTTAACTGTGTAAGGACACTATACATCATAAGGAGTTTATAAGAATAATAAAGGTGATAAATGATGGTATTTTTGTAACCTACATCTGGGAAGCTGGGTTTGTAGCTGTGCACTTTGAACAAGTAACTTCATTTCCAGAGTTGAAGCTCGTTGATCTCTAATTAGAAGTTATAACACTTAATTGCTTTTATACATCGCTTTTTTACATGCACTATCTCATTTAATTCTTGCAGAAACACTTATGATAAAGGCCTTATCAACCTTATTTACAAGTGTGTAAATTAAGACTTAAATTGTTTACTTGTTCAAAGTTGTCTAAACAGAAAAATTCCAAAACCAGAATTCAAATTTATCTTCTCATTCCAAATTTTATGCATATTCCAGTACAATCATACATCCTCTGAATATCAAATTATAATAATTATATTGTGGATTACATCAATACAATTATTTATAATTATATGTATGTTTGAAAGTTTTATAATAAATGGTAAGGTGTTGCATATGTATGAGATGCTATGTGATCACTAAAGAACTCATCGATTAATTGATTAATGTATTTATTCTCTTGTTTTTTACAAACCCTTTATGAATGCCTGTTAAATGTTGTCATCACTGTTCTAGACACTAGGGCAATATGAGCAAGTACTTAGCAATCTAGATCTAGAGATGTTATTTGGCTTATATTTCTTTCTTTGTATATTGGCACACAGATATAGAAAACAATCATTTGCCAGACAATCCTTCTTGAACAATTATTTTTATTATTTGCTGTAGCACAGAAGGACATTAGTAATCCCAGATACTGGACTCTAGCCACTGAAGTCACTTATCATTGGCCTTAGAAGTGTTTCATTTCACTGTTACATTTGATTGCACCCACTGGAATAGAAGTAGCCTGCCCTATGCTGGTGTGCACTGACCTAGTTAAACATACAAGTACATGACAGCTTTTTTAATGGAGTGATTTTAAGATAAGCAGCAAATATTTATATTCCTCTAAAGTACTGTTCCAAAAATGGCAGCAATGATTCACAAAGCTAAGGAGGCTCTCTGAGTTAGAGATTTGCTTTGTTATTAGGGACTCGAAGTAACTATAACTTCACTGTCTGACACACTTTGGAATGCTACAGAGTCCATTGAAGGTCTCCAACCAAAGTGTTTCACTTTTGTATGGAGAAGAAAGCTGTTTTACTCAATAAAATCTGACACAAAGTTTGTAAATAACAAGCAGATTGTTGGCTAGGTTGGCATTTTCTAATGATTATTAATTTTACTTTTAGACTAAACTTCAAAGTGTATTTAATGGTTACAAATGATATGAATTAGCTGTCGCTTTTGAAATTAAACAGCATTATTTTATGACCAAGGCAAGCATTCTCAGAAAAGAAATACTAATTTCAATTAAATGGTAATATGGTACCACTTCTAGCTCTTTGCTTACTTTATTTACCAGCTTAATTTGCTAAGCACTTTTACATATATTTTTTCCATTAAAATACATTACAGATGCCTATTTAGGTAGATTAAATTATATAAGATTTCAATATTAGACCATATTTGTCCTATAGAAATGAAAGTGCTCAATGATTCAACTTAACATATGGTTCTGCTGATGGGGCAGTCTTAGTTGTACCGGCCTCCCCATATCTTTCATGAACACTTTTTCCTCTAATGGAGCCACTTAAAATGAAATTAAAGAGTTTTGAAAAGCACTCTTCCCTTTTCTTCATTTAATGAAATCAGCATTTCTTTATTTTCAAGTGACTTATCAAACCTCTATGACTAATTCTTCTAACCAAACCATGCAAAAAAATTGTTTTTTGGTTGGGGATTTATGCTGAGGAGATATTTTTATTCCCTCACAATGCAGAGATGGGGAAAGGCATAGGGAGAAGACTGTAGCCTATATGATTAAATGTGATAGATAAAATGCCAAATTATAAAAGACAAAGATGTATTTGAATATTCAAAGTTCATTAAAATACAATATTTTGGCCAGTGTTAGCAGCAATGTGAACAAACTCCTAAACTCTGATAATCATAAAAAAAAAAAAAAAAATTAACTTTGAGTTTTTCAGAAGAGATTATCAATTAGCATTGTTTGTTTTGTATTTGAGTTTTGAATACCTAGTCAGTCTCAATTTTACTGATTTCATACTTGAAAGCTGTTTTAAATTGGCAATATTTCTCATCTTAGTAATAATAATAATTTTTCTCTTTTGACTAAATGACTTTAGGATGCTCTAACTTGGCCTCAGTAAATTAGTTTCCAAAGAGTCCCAATCTTAAATTAACCATTTCTCTGTCTTCCTCTGCCCACCTATTTCTGGAAGCATAGACTGTTTTATCTTAGATGAGCCAGGCTTGATATAATGGGTAACGTTTATGGACTGAAATGGAAGGTAATGGACCAGTGCTGGAAACAGTGATCCATGACCAGAGTGTTCTGATCTTTCCTAGTACCGTCTGCTGACCTACTTGGCAAGTTGAATTCACTCTCCTTATTCATGCATAACTGGGGCCACTTAAACATTAAAGACTTGTAACTCCTCTCCTTCCCATCCTCTGACCTAAGTTAAACTTGTTCTTCCTCTTTGGTCCAGCACGAGGGAAGATGTGTGAATATGTACACATGTATGAATGTGTATGTGTGTGCATACCCATGCTTAAAGTTAGAAGTGAGGATCTATTGAAAAAATGGGGCCAAGATGCATGTCTCATGTGTGCACGTTCTATAAAGACATATGTAAATGGGAAACTTCAAGATAACCAAGAATGCCAATAGGTATATATCAAGTCTAAACAGATAATTATCAGTTATAAAGCCCCTTTCTATGCCTGGAATGTCTCACTTCTTTTCTTAAAATACACATAAGGATATTCTGTGTATTGACAGTGAAATGGATCCTAAAAAGTGTTGGATAAACGAAGAGCAGAAAATTGATAAGCATAAATGATACAAGATTTACGCTTTAGGAAGAAAGGAAATATGGCACTGATATCCTATTAAAATGGCGTTTGGAAGCCAGGAAAATAATGGTGGCCTACACCTAAATGAAATAGAAATTCCAGAAATACTAAGCAGATGGTGAAGGAATGCTTAGAAAATGTGGGCATAGTAGATTGGATTTAGTAAGTGAGGCCAGAAAACACAACAGTTCATTATGTTATAAAAGAAAACCCCCATGACCATTGACTAAGAAATTAGCAATGCACTGATGACAGAGGAACTAGTGTATTTGAAAAGCTCAATGATAGCCCATCTTCTCTAGTTCAAGGAAGATAGTAGAAGATGCTAAGAACTGGGCTCACTGATAGCAATAGGGTAATAAGTTCCTAACATAAAGGAGGCCAGATGACAAGGTTGAAGTCATGGTAATGAGGGCCAATGTCAGTGTGTGGCCCAAGAACTAGGACATGGTTTAAAGGACACAGTGTAAAGATGTTTGTATTATACATTAACACCCACTAGAGAAAATTTGCCATGGTAGAGGCAGTGAGCACAAATGGAGCAACCTTGCTGGTGGAGATGGAGGCTGTGCATACATAGGTCCACCAACATAGTCTTCAACTACCCAAATCTGATCTAGGTCTAGCTTTTGCTTAATATTAACCTGCCATCAATGGAGACCCATACAGAGTCCCTGTCCCATCCTTCAAAGCGACCAATTCGTTATCTGGTTTCAAGATGACGATATTGAACCCCTTTCATCAGGAAAGAGCAGAAATGTATTGTGACTGAAGTAAATACACAAGTTAAGTACAGGCCAGCCTTCCAGTCTTCAGGGCCTTGGCTAGCACCACTATCTAAGGGCATGTAGAGTTTTTGATCTACCACTTAGAATGCTGGGTAATATCACCTAACAAAAAGGAAACTACTTTACACTAAAGGAGATATGTGAGCATGTGACTCATCATATACCTTATCACTCAGAATCTGCCAACTGGTAGACACAAATGAGGCACCAACTTGGAGAGGACAACCCACAAGGATGATATGCTATCCTCCAGGATGCGCTTTATACCCTAGGTCAGTGATTTTTAACCTTTTCATCTCATGGAACACATAAACTAATTACTAAAATTCTGTGGCACACCAAAAAATATATTTTGCCAATGACAAAAAATAGGTATAATTTTGATTGATTTACAAAAAAATAATAATAATAATAGTAATTACCTAGCTTTTTTGCTCCAAAGTGACTTTTCAAAACACCAGGTGCCTATATTTGTATATAAGGATTTCTGTTACCAAGAATTAACCAATCAGATGCAAACTTATTATGTGACATGACCAACAAGATGCAACTCTATATGATGGCTATTGTCATTTTTTATTTGACAATCTACGGGAAAAGACGTCAGTGCCCCTGACTAAATAGTCTGGTATTGCATGTTTTAAAAATTTTAGAGGCACACCACTGTACTGCTTGCGGCACACCAGTTGAAAATCACTGCCCTAAGTCAGTGACCCATTTTATGGTGCTGTGCCCTCACTAGGTAGAATACACGAGTCCCATAGCAAAAGAAGGAGGTAAGAGAAGCCCTACTTTTCACTCTCATTGACTAACTTGGAGAATTTATGATTTGTCTCTGTTCCCTAGATGCCCCCTTAGAGGAGGAACACTTCTACCAGCATTACAGGAAGAGTCCTGTGGAACTTTATCTTATTGTTACCATTTGGGCTCCTTATGCCAAGAGATTAACAGCTAAGAGAATCCCAACTGGGGAAAGTGGTTTATCCTGGTCATCAGAATGGGAGTAGGCTTTTGCTACACAATGGTGATAAGGGGAAAATGCTTGACTTCTGCTTGACCCACTGGAGTAACTCTTAGCACTCTCCTGTCTAATTTGATGGTAAATGGGCAAGTACATGAGCCACAGCTAATCATGGTAAAAAAGATCATGGTGACCAGGGCCTCATATAAAACAAAGATAATAGTCTGGATCACTACAAGGTAAGTCACCTTGACTAGCAGAAGTGCTAGGAGAAGTTTAGGTGCATCTAGAATAGATAATATACAGGAGATATAATGAGCATTACTTGTAGTCCCAAGAGAATTGTTACATGGGCACTGCAGTTTTAAAATTCTTCTCAGTTTCTCCAGGAAACAAAGACCAAAGTTCAACCAGAACACTGTAGGAGCTGTTCCCAGAGGGAATGAACTTACCATTGAGGCAAGTGTTTGGAGTGGTGCACGGAGTATAAGGTAGCAAATGCTGTGATGGACCGCACAAAATCACTTTCAAGATTGGGGCACAGTGTTCTCCCAGCTCTCCAGGAATTGACTTCAGCTGAAGAAAGCTGCCACCACCCAAGGTTAAACCCACTTCCAAGGTCAGGGTACAAAAATTCAATTCTGAAGGGACATGTCAGCTGCAGAGCTCTCTATGCTTTTGACAGAAGGATTTGTTTTGACTGCAACATCATTCAGTTTTCCTCTTCTCCCAAACTTGAACATATTCCCCTTAGATGTGTTGTTTTTGAGAACACTCAGATGAAAATCTCCTGCATGCAAATCTATTTCCTAAAGAACCTGTCTTAGACACAAGGTCACATAGACTTTAAGTGACAACCAGAATTAAAACTCAGACTTTCAGACTCTCATTGCAATGTTCTTTCTTCTGTATCGTATTGTTAAATCTTTGCAGTATGTTTTTACCTATGCTATAATACAGTGATACATAAACTATCTGTTTATACATCTGTGTTTCAAACTAAGATAAAAGTTTTTTGAGGAAAAGTGGATGTATCACAGACATATTTATTTCCTAAATTAAGCAAATTTAGTATCTCGTATTAAGCACTCAACTAATATTGTATTTGTTCAGTGAATAACTATAATGATAAATATTTTCTAATTTATTTGAAAATTATGAGTTATAATAAATTAACATTTAAGTATTTTCTTGACAGGAGTTGCAGTGTATTAGAGGACTTGTTGGGAACGCAGTGCTGTCCTGTCTGATCTTCCTCTCTGATATCACTGCCGAAACAAGGTATTGACATAACTTACTGTTCTACTTTCTCTTCATTGCCCTCTATGTGCATTGTTACCTTTATCTTCCTAAACTATAATTGAGTCGCTAATTCTTTTTCTTAAAAGCCTCATGAGCCCCTGTTTTCTGAAGGATAAAGCTAAACTCAATATTTTTTTTCCTGGATGAATAAAAGTTTCTCTATACTAATTACAACCTAATTTCTCAGTTTTACTTTCCATCACTTTATTTCATGGACCCTAAGTTTCTTTCTCATGATTTTTTTCTCTCATTATTTTCTTTCCTCTCACATGTTTTCCCAATATCCATTAGTCAAATTTTTAACAATCCTTGAGGGCCCAGACCAAACACCACTTCCTCAGTCATTCATGCTGCCTCTCCCAAGCTAGAAGTAATCTCTTTCTATGTTAAATATACATGCCACTATTTTAATTCTCTTTTGGAACGTGCCATTTTAAAACATGTGCATTATACATAGCTATATTTCTCTTATCCCCCATGTTTTTCCTTTTTCCATCAAAGCATAACCTTGTACATAGTAGTTACTAGGTAATGTTGATGGAGTGAATGAGATACAGATGGATGTTGACAACATAGTAGTTAAATGACCACATGGAACTGACATGTTTCTCTTAAAATATATGTGTCAAATGTATTTAATGACACTTAGATGGTAAATTGTGTAAATAATGAGGTAATACTTTAGGAATAGAAAATATTTCAATAGAAATTGAGAGAAGGGAAATACCAGGGAGAGGAAAGACATTGGCACTGAAGTGAATCTTTGCCTCTTGCCTAAATTTGATACCTACATTGAGTGGTGAAAGTGAGAAAATACAACAAAATATAGTTTTATAAATTCACTGCCTTATTTAATAATGACATTAAGATTAGAGTCATTCTAACTTATATCCTAAATATATCTATCTGTAATTTCTGTGGTGTGTACATTTGTGTTATGATCTTTTAAATGTGCTTGCTTTCCAGACATTCAATATTTTTAAATGGGGTATAGCATGGCTTTACTCTTAATTCTCAGCAATAATGGTGGTTAGAGTAGTTGGCTTTTTTGGGAGGAGGTGATACTGAGAATTGTCTAGTATCTTGTTATACTTCATTTGAGTGTGATTAGAAATACAATGGAAAACAATTACCACTTTCTCATACTTCTTAACAGATGGACAGTTTCAGCACCTTGGTCAGAGCAATGGAATTAAGATTTTTGTACATTTGTACACCTTGGATTCAACAGGGCAATCATTGTTTCTCGGTACCGATAAATATATATTCAAAAGTAATTGACAAAGGCGTACAGTAGCCAGCTATAATAATTCTGTAAGTATCCACTAAAGTTTTCAGGCAACTTTACCTTGATAAGCATCCTTTTAGGAAAATCAATCATAGAGAACCTCAGGCTGAAGAAAACATGATGATCATCTAATCCAACGTTTTTACCTCCCTTTATATATGGACAAAAACTTCTAATTGAGTTATTCTTTAAGTATGAAAATTCACATAATAAAAAAAAGAAATACAATAGTTTGTTTTTTGGTAAAAAATACACATTTGCATGTGGAAGTATACAGAAATGTGCATAGTAGTTTCAGAGTTATGGTTGTTCTTTTTGCTTACCTTTTTTTCTGGTATGGTATTTCTCCCATAAGCATGTGTGATTTCAAAAATAATACATATTTTTTGTAAAAATAAATCATTAGCTTCCCCCTCACAATTCTAAGGTGAAGCAAAAGACTTATCAGAGATTATAGATTCAAGTAGGTAAAATACCTTATGGATCCAATAAATATTCATGGCAACAGTTACAATAGAGACCACCTGTGATATTGTGGGAAAGCTTCAAAGCAAACTGGTTGACTCTCTTTTTCACTTAGTCTTTGTCTCCGTCCAAACTACCTACTATCTGTTTGTACTTGTTCCAGGAGCTGTATACAGTTGTAGATGTTTTTGAAAGGTCTCTTCCAGTTCTCACAATTTGTACTTCTGAGCTTTCATATTCTATATTGATGTTTTTCTTTATAGATGATTATGATAACAATAATAATAATAATTAACATTGCTGTGTGTTACTTTATGTTAGAAGCAATTCTAAAATATTTCAGTATAACTCATTCAATCTTTGCCTCACAGTTTGAGTTTGATACTATTATTTTGCTAACATTTCAAATGAAGCAAAGTCCTAAAGCCACAAAGCTCTTAAATGTAAAATGATAATCCATTCTAAATTGTGAAGAAATAAAACTTTTTTGTAACTTATCGGTTGATAAGTTTAATTGAATCTAGACACAATGTGAAGATTGTTTTAAACTGGCCTTCGTAGAACTGGAGACTCCATGTTCTAAAATCACCCAAGATGTCAATAGTCCTCAGTGTTGGTTACAATAGGCTCCAAAATCTATTGATCAGATGATACAATCTATGAGATTAGTCGTGTAAAGTGAGCACTTTCTCACTTCTTTCATACTTAACAAGACTAATATTATTCTATACAAAGTAATATGCTTTTTTGTTTCATATTTTATGCTATCTCCTGCTTAGTAGGGGGTTAGAATCGTCATGGTAGTAACACAAGCAGAAAAAACTGTTAAAATTCAGCTTTGACATTGAAAACAATATTGCAATAAAATAAGACTGACAGCCACACTTCACAGAGAGAAAATTGCTTCCCAGACAAGGTTGTAGGATCCATTATGGACAAGCTGGAAGAGAAAGGAAATGGGAGAAGAAGTTGGGAAAGCAGATGTCACAATACCTGACCTCTTAGACAGCAGAAACATGTTAAAAGATTAAGATGGATGGCAATGACCTAAATAAAAAAGGTGTCTGCCCTGCTTTCCCTTTGAGATTCTGGAGGGAAATTACATCTAGACCCCTCTTACACAGCAAAGTAAACTTGCCTCCTTCTGCCTTCAAAAAGGTATGTCTCATACCACATTTTTAATCCACATGCATGCACACATGGGTATTTTAATCATTGTATGATATAGACAGTGGCTGCTTTTTACATCAATCAGTTAACATAATTAATATTTAAAATTGAATAAAAATTATATTAATCTTAATGGTGGTATTATTTTATTTAAAAATTATGTAGAATTAGAAATGCATAATTGGATAGCTTATAGAATGGTCTAATTAACTGAGGTTCTGGAATGCTTACTTTCCATGGCTTAAAATTCATCATGTCATATAAAACAAAATGGCCCTAGAGATTGTTGCCTAAATGCCTAACTCGGCCACATAACATTTTCTGTTGCTTCACCTTGCACACCTTGGTGGCTCACTGCTTTGGGAGAATGGAAACCCATCACATGCTCGTCACCATGACCTGTTCCTTAAGTCAGCTTATTATCTCTCTAGCTTTCCTGCAAATTGCTTTGGGTTGGAGGTTAACAGAAACATAAATGAGAACGGAAAATGTCATGCAAAGTTCTCCTTTTCTCCAATGCTCCTCACTCAAAACACTTATTTTTATCTCATTTCTGCTTCTTGTTTTTTTATCTATATATTTTTATTTAAATGTTTCAGGTCATAAATTTACAATTACGTTTTTGCTTTTATCATTTAAGATATATATTTCATAACTCATTTTCCTCGTTCCTCATGGTATATCGGGCCAGTCTGAAAAATGTAGCCGAGGCTTTGTTCATTTGGGGAGGATTATAAACACGAAGGACGGGGAGAATGTCACAAAGCTAGACAGTGTCACAGGCTCTCACTTGCTGCCCCCAGGCTCGCAGCGCTCACCTGCCCTGGTCTCTCCCCTGCCTGTGCGTGATGGTGCCATCTCCACACCGTTCCACAATCCATGCCTGATCACCAGCCTTTTGCTAGATCCCAAACCAGGTCCCCTGCTGGATGGCCCGTGCATGCAGATCCAGCCACATCTCAAGCAGACTTTTCAGTTCTGGAAGCTAATTATTTCCGTGTTTGGATTAAGCATGGTTAAAATTATGTTTCTCTCTTCTATAGCCATGTTAGTCTGAGCACATTTTCATCTTTATATCTTCTGCAGAGCTGGGCAGTAGTGTCTATGATATGATGAATAGTGTCTCAATTATTAATCATCCCACTATTTGAGAATTAAAGTACATATTCTATGACATAAAGTTTGTGGCAGAAATAAGTACAGAAAACTTTTAATTCTGTTGTTTCATTCACTGAAACTCATTTCTAAAATAAGGGCCAAAAGTAAGCTTAAAAAAAGTTTTTGTCATTTATTTATTAGACATAAATTTATTACAAAACCAACTCGCAGATATTTAAAAATATTTTAAATCACAAATAAATCATAATCCTTTAAAATATTAAGAGTTAAATTATATTTTACATTTATAGAATATCAAACGTAAGAATTAGAACCGGATGTCTGGTTATGTTCATGTAACAAAATAATGTAGATAAAATATGACAAATATGTTAAGAAATATACAAACAACATATATTTATAACTTGTAAACCAATTTTATTTGGTTCCATGAAAAGTAGAGAAAAATGGTGCATTTGATATTTAATGTGAATCTTTTGGTAAACTAAAACAAATGTAAAATTTGTATCTTGACTTTATAGGCAAGATGTGACCTTATAAAACTTATCACTGGACGACCCTGGCCAGGGGGCTCAGTAGGTGGGAGCGTTGTCCTGTGCACCAAAAGTTTGCCAGTTCCATTCCCAGTTGCAGGGCACATGCCTAGGTTGCTGGTTCAGTCCCTGGTCACTGGCCCGGGTGCATATAGGAGGCAATCAATGGATCTCTCTCTCTCTCAAATCAATAAAAACATATCCTTGGGTAAAGATAAAAAGAAGAAAGTTATCACTGGATGTATTAATTTTATACTTTCCTCTGCACCTGTGATGCAGGCAGGTTGTTGAAATTCATTTGTGGTACTTACTTAAAATTTCTTGAAATACAAAAGTAAGTTTACAGCTGATCATATGGAAAAACACATGCAGGTTATGTCTATTACAATAGTTTATTAACTCAAGAGGATGTCACAATGCAACTGTAAATGTTCCTTTTGCTAACCCTTGTGTATCAAATACAGCAATTCTTTCCATTGATTCACAGTTTCTTTTCTTCCAATTTTTCAAAATATAATTTAGCATCACTGCAGTTTTAAATAATCTCATTCATTAAATGTCACCTTAACTGAGGTTTTCCAATTGCCCTTATTTTCCAGATACTAGTGAGATACAAGTATGATTTATTTTCAGATGATGAGAGAACAATGGAAATAATATCGAATGTTAAAAATTGATATGGGGTTATAATTTTTATAAGAGGTTAATTAGGAGGGCGTTGTACCCATAAAGCACTTAACTCTTTAAGCACCTTAACATCTGAAAGCCTCATTAATGAGTCCCGGATAATGGAAAGAACCTTTAATCCTAAATGCTGCAGATATTGGTCTGGCCATACACATCATACAAAAGAGATTCAAATCAACAAGATTACAGTCAAAACCTGAAGAAGAAAATCCATTATTAGAAAATCTTATGTACAATATAAAAATATTCATCATAACCACAGAAGTATTTAGTTTTTATTTCTTACTTTATATTAGTAAAATATCAACTGTGGTTTACTGGAGGAGCATAAAAATGAGAACATAGGTGAAAGAAATTTCTAATTCTTAAAACATCAGCAAAATAATTTTCTGTACATAATTCAGATTAATGTAAGATATGTAGGTATGATTTCCAGAAGATGTAATTTTCTTCCATGCTACCATCCATGATACAAGCCAGAACAAGTTTTCATAATTTACCACAAGTGCACTATAATTTCTTTAAACCAGACTTAGATCAAGTTTCATTTAAAAGCTATTACATTTTATGTGCCTCATTTTCATTTGCCAAATGTGTTGTGCTAAGCCTGGATGTTTCCTCATGGTGCATAACACATGATAAGACACATAAAAATGCAAAATAAATATTTGTTGACAGATCAATTTTATTTTACAATTTGATCATTTAGACTTTTGAAATAGTTGTGTTGTTTTCTTGATTCTTAGTGCATTAAAGTGCTATCAATTACAATTCTTAAATTTGTTATTTCAAAAAGAAATAAATTTTAGCCACAAGGGGCATAGACACTAGAATGTGAAAGGCAGTTTTTGTTTTGTGTTTGTATGTTCTTTAGAAAATAGAATGTGTTCTGTCTCTTTCTAAGTTATTAAAATATTCTGGAGAAAAATATTAGTTGAAATCTTGAAGTCCCCTTTATTAAATTTAAAGAAAACTGCGTGGTAACAAATCTTTATAAAATAGGTTATTTGCTCAGCAAATAGATCACCAAAATAAAGTAAAAAACAAACAGCAATAACAACAAAAGGCATGTCTTAGTTACAAATAATTCCAAATAGCATACTTATGCTTTCAGGCATTGATTTTACAAAGTAACTTATTGAGGGGTGGAAAAGAGAAAAATGGGGAAAGGTTCAACATGGTGGATTTTATCGTTGATTGAAATTTGGTCCAAAAAAGCACAAGCACACATCAGTATTGTGTGAATTATTCTGAGAAGGATAGGGAGCTTGGAGGATTGGAAAGAAAAACTAACATGAGCACTAAGAATTCATTTTTTATGAAGAAATAAAAAAATATTTGATATCAACATTTGCATTAAATCTATGGACACTTATTTAAAATAAATGTCTCTATTTGTTTGATGCAAATAATTCTCACACACATTGAATTAGCCTGCAAAATGGGCTCATACCAGGAAAAAAAATTACTATGATTAGAGCACTCATTTTTAGAGTTAACTACAAATGGCTCACATTTCTTTTTAATTATATATAAAGTTCACCCAACATATCTGCAGTGCCTATTAAAACTAAAGAGAAGAGTGACCTGAGATGGCAGTGTTGGAGGAAAGCTGATGGGACCCAGCCTCAATCCATAGAATGTTGGTGGTTATCTAGTTCAACTTCTGCACACTCTGCAGCTGGAAAACTAAATTCTCAAGCCAGGAAAGCAGCTTTCTCAGGGTCACAGCAGATGTGTGGCTCTGAGTCTCATGAGGGTGACCACAGTGTCCAACTTGCTCATATTTTATTACCAACTCAGCACAGTGTCTGATACATGGTGGGTGTTCTAGAAATATTTTGGGTGTGCCAATGAATGAAAAAATGAATTCATGAATGAATGAGTGAATGAATGAACGAGACAATGCCAGAACTAGGGTAGACTATTTTCAAGAATAAAAGTTTGTCAGCATTTTGGTAATTAAAATGATCACTTGTTCTGTTTCCACAAGTCCCTCAAAAATGTTCTTGTTTGGGTGATATCAATTTAAGAGACAATTTCAGGTGCCTATAGAAACTGATACACCAACTGGCATTTTGAAGGAATTTTAATTCTCTTTAGTCTTTTAATTTATCTGTGGTGTTGCTCATCAGTAGAGTTACAGCTGTTTGAAGAGACTTTGTCAACTCCACCCTGGGACACTCAACTGACTGAACTGCACTACACATAACCCTACTCACATATGCGTTATGTCTTCAGGCAATGATGAAGGCAAAGACGCTTGTTTCTACCCCAGCCCCAGCTACTTGAACACTCAATAACAGAGCAGTTATAGCACTCCTTCTAAAGGCAGTTTTCAGCCCGGCCGGCATGGCTCAGTGGTTGAGCTTTGACCCATGAACCAGGAAGTCTAGGTTCGATTCCCAGCAGGGTTACATGCCCAGGTTTCAGGCTTGATCCCCCGTAGGGGGCGTGCAGGAGGCAGTCAAGGGCTGTTTCTCTCTCGTTGATGTTTCTATCTCTCTATCCCTCTCCCTTCCTTTCAATGAAATCAATAAAAATATAAAATAAAGGCAGTCTTCAGAAATGAAGAGGAGCAGGAGAGCGATACAAGTGAGAGAGTGGAAGCTGTGAACATTTAAACTGCTTGATGAAAGAAGAAAATCTGTTAGACTTGATATAATTGGAACAGCATGTGTAGGTCTCAAAGGAATATAAAGGCAATTGGAAAATACCTTTTCAAGTACAGGGAGGAAGTCAACAGCAGGTGTTGGTGGGTAAGCAAGTCAAACCTAGGTGAAAGAAGAGCAGGCATGTTTCATTACAGAATCTTGGAAACCATTCCCTGCAGATTTAAGTGGGTAATTGAGAGTGACATTTAAAGTGGCAGGAGACAGTCTGGGAAATAACTTCAGTATTCCACACAGTCAGGTTCAAGTGCAAGAGAGGTCTTTGTAAACAGAGTTCATGGCAGAACTTTGTGATAAAAGTGGAGTCACTAAGACTGCTTAGGGACCCAGGTAAACTTCCAGCCTCCTGCCTCATCTCTACAAACAAAGGCTTGTCCCTGGTGGAAGGAATGAGTTTTCACGTTACAGTGAGGGCTCAAGGACGTGGAAAAGGCCATCTCCGTCTTATTGGGTGACACATCTGAAGTATAGTAAGGAGGAGTTTGCAGTGCTCCTGGGGGATTGGAAAGTTGAGAAAGGAAGTGAAAATCTTCCCCAGGGCCGGCAGTGCTGCAGGAAGGGGTTGTTCTCTCACCTCCATAGTCAATTGGCAGATCCTCCCTGGGGGCGTTTCCATAATCAACTGCATGCTCTGGAAACTGGGGAAATGTGCTGGTGATTCTTCTGGGATGAGAGGAGAGGGCACTGTAGTTAGCTGATAAGGTGTCATCAATGGTGTTGAGGTCTTTTAACCCAAGTGTTTGAAGGACCCAGGGATCCACAGGGGGTCCAGGTTGTTTTTCACAGTTAGCAAACTCACTGGAGAGGTTCCTCTTGGCATTTTTTCGATGGGGGATCTCAGGAGGAAAATAGCTTTGCTCCTTGGGTTTTCTCTTCCCCTTTCTGAGTTTTCCATATGCTTTGGAGAAATCACCTGATGACAGTAATTTCTGGGGAAGTAAGATTTGCAAATATACACAGTCAGGTAATCAAGCAAGATTGCTGTTGTCTAATTACACCTACTTCAAACAGTGACTAGTCTCTGTAAGTCCTTAGAAAACTTGATTAAACTTCTATTTTACACATACACACACATGCACAAGTAAAACTGATTGCATTAGCTTCTGTTTCTAAATTTAAATCTATGATGAGAATTTACTACCTAGAAACCCAGACTCTCCAATATAAATGAGAGTAAATGATGTCTTTAAAATTTTAATCCAAGGAAGTAATCACTATTATTATAATGAAAATAATAGCAATTATCATGTATTAGACATTGGTTACATGCATGATCACATTTTGTTTTAAGTACTATTAAAATCTCCTTTAATGAAGAAACTAAGGCATAGGCATATTGATGACTTGTTAAAAATCATTCAGCCTAGATTTACACCTAAACCATCTGAATCCAAACAGAACCAGGGGAGGCAAGTTGGGGAGTTGGGTGAAAAAGTTGAAGGGTTTGAGCTAAAATAAAGAAATAAATAACACAAAGACACAGGAAAAAAATAATAAAACGGTTTCTTTTTGGTTTTAAGTTAATATGATATTCCAATGATGTATCTTTTCACAATCAAATAATTGTAAAATAATACATAATTTTAAATATTTCTATTTCTTTCTAAAGAAAATTAAAATGAGTTTATTCCACATAGCACTGGAAGTCCTACCCACAGCAATCAGTCAAGAAAAAGACATAAAAGGCATTGGCATCCAAGTTGGAAAGGAGGAAGTAAAACTGTCATTATTCACACATGACATGATATTGTACATAGAAAACCCTAAAGACTCCACCAAAAAACTACCAGAGTTAATAAATGAGTTCAGCAAAGTAGCAGGATACAAAATTAACAACCAAAAATAAATGGCATTTTTATACACCACTAATGAACTCTCAGAAAGATAAACTAAAAAAATAAAATAAAATAAAAAAAATTCCATTTACCATTACAACAGAAAAATATTAAAATAACTAGGAATAAACTTAACCAGGGAGGTAAAAGATCTGTACTCGGAAAACCATAGGACATTGAAAAAAAGAAATAGAGGAAGGTACAAACAAGTGGAAGCATATCCATGTTTATGGATTGGAAGAATTAAAGGCCTATATTACCCAAAGCAATCTATAGATTTGATGCAATCTAATTCACCATTGGATAAGACTTAGAACCAAAAAAAGACCCCGAATAGCCTCAGCAATATTAAGAAAGGACAAAGTTGGAAGGATCAAAATACCATGTATTAAACTATACTACAAAGCCATTGTAATAAAAACAGCCTAGCACTGGCACAAGAGCAGGCATACAGCTCAGTGGAACAGAACAGAGGACCCAGAAATCGGCCCACACCTTTATGGTCTGTTAATATTTAACAAAGGAGGCAAGAGCATGCAATGGAGTGAAGACAGTCTCTTCAATACATGGTGTTAGAAAATTGGACAGGTACATGCAAAAAAATGAAACTCGAAATGGATAAAAGACTTAAATGTAAGTCATGAAACCATAAAAACCCTAGAAGAAAACATAGACAGTAAAATCTCAAACAGCTCCTGTAGCAGGATTTTCATCGACACGTTTCCTAGGGTAAGAGGAACAAAGGAAAAAATAAACAAATGGGACGACATAAAACTAAAAAATTTTTGCACAGTAAAAGAAACCATCATCAAAATGAAAAGGGAGCCCACTGCATGGGAGAACATATTTGCCAGCGACACATCTGATAAGGGGTTAATTTCCAAAACATAAAGAACTTACACAACTCAACCAAAGGAAGACAATCCAATTAAAAAATGGGCAAAGGACCTGAATAGACACTTCTCAGAAGGGGACATACAGGTGGCCAAGAGACATATGAAAAACTGCTCAATGTAACTAATCATCAGAGAGATGCAAATCAAAGAATGGCTGCTATCGATAAATCAACAAACAACAAGTGCTGGTGAAGATGTGGAGAAAAGGGAACCCTGGTACACTGCTGGTGGGAATGCAGACTGGGGCGGCCACTGTGCAAAACAGAATGGAGGTTCCTCAAAAGATTAAAAATGGAGCTGCCATTTGACCCAGTGATTCCACCTCTGGGAATGTATCCTAAGAATCCTGAAATGCCAATCAGAAAAAATATATGCACCCCTATGTTCATAGCAGCATTATTTACAATAGCTAAGATCTGGAAACAGCCCAAGTGCCCATCAGTAGGTGAATGGATAAAAAAACTGTGGGCCCTGGCCGGGTGGCTCAGTTCATTGGAGCATCACCCCATACACCAAAAGGCAGATGATCCGATTCCCAGTCAAGGCACATACCTAGGTTGCAGGTTCGATCCCTGGTTGGGGTGCTTATGGGAGGCAACATACTGATGTTTATCTCTCACATCAATGTTTCTCAATCTCTCTCCCTTTCTCTCTCTAAAGTTAATAGAAGTTTATCCATGGGTGAGAGGGAAAAAAAGGTGTGGTACCTTTACACCATGGACTACTATGGGGCCATAAAAAGAAGGATCTCTTATCTTTTACAACAGCATGTATGGACCTGAAGATTATTATGTTAAGTGAAAAAAGCCAGAGAAAGACAAGCACCATATGATCTCACTTATATGTCGAATCTAATGAACAAAATAAACTGACGAACAAACTAGAACCAGAGGCACGGATCCATGGAACAGACTAACAGCTGTCAGAGCTAACGGGGGAGGGGGAAACTGGACGAAAGGATTAGCCAAAGAACATATATGCATAACCCAATGACACAGACGACAGTGTGGTCATGGCCAGAGGGAAGAGGGAGGGGACTGGGTGGACATGGGCAAAGCCAGGAGGGGAATGGGACATCTGTAATAGTGTCAACAATAAAAATAAAGTTAAAAAAATAAAAATAATATAAAATTAGTTGCAATTATGGTCCCAAAAGAAACACTATGTAGCACTGCTTCCTCTTATTTCATTAACTTTCATAGCACTCTCATGTGATATGTATTATATTATTCTAAATCTTGCAAAATTCAGAACAAGGGAGAGAAAACCGCCTAATTAATGTCATTTCCTAATTTAATAACTGTTCTCTGGAGTTAAGGGTTCTGGCTACTAATGATGAGATGTGCTCCCTTTTTTAACAAAGCTAACAAAATAGTGCGCCCTTTTTTCTCTGAACTATTATGTCCAGTAAGAGTAGTAAGAAGCATCATCAATTTAGATAAAATAATATCAAATAGTGTGGCTTGTCTAGAAGTAAGGTAAAGATTGATAGAAGCAATAATAATAACAGAATGACAGAAAGAACTTTTAGCCCATTCATTTACAGGTGAAGGTAACTGAGGCCCTAAGCGACAGCTCTTCACCAAAAGTCAGATACTTAGACGAACCTAGTGTCTCTCAGATCTGCTTCCCTCTCTAATGTTCCATCCATCTCTGCCTTTTTATTCATTTCCGTGGTCTCAGCAATTCCCTTAACTGGCTTTTGATTCTTAAGCGACGTCTTTTGTAATATATGACTGAAACCTGCAATGTAGTTGCTTCCAAGAAATGATACATGAAGATTCTGCCGAAAGTGTTATATTTTGTTTAGAGAAATCCGTCCATCCTCTAAATGCATTTGAAGGCACTTTGTTTAGTATGCTTCCTCATTTAACCAAGGAGTTTTACCCAGACGGTCTTCTTTCTCCAATCACCACTCTGTCCTTATAAAGGGGAGAGGTACATACCTTGGCTTTTTCCTCAAGACATTTAACCAAAGCAGAATTCAGGTATTGTCTGAGGTGATTGTTTTCTTCATGCAACCTAGCAAGTTCTTCTTCCTTCTGCACCAGAGTGTCTTGGAGCTGCAAAAGGCAGACAATGGTGAGGGCCGCTCCACTATATTGACTTTGTAACCTTATAATAGTGCCACTGATCCTTCACCTGCTTAAACCTGATTATAATTTTGTTTGTTTTAAGAACTCTACCTCAGGGAGCCCTCGTCCTCAGAGGCCTAAATTCAGTCTACACCCACCTACCACCTGATTGTTCAGTTTGCGCTCTGAATTTTTTTCCACTGCAAAGTGTTTGAAGAGATTATATGACTTTGAAAATAGCAACCACAAGGGAAGGTATGTAGGAAAATGAACTGCGTGCAACTGTTTAAATATAGAAAAAAGGTGTATGAAAACGTTTTTGCTGGACTCCTTCCTTACACCTTACAAAAAAGGGAAGAAGAACAAAGGTGGGTGGGCTTCCCCAGCCTCAGATTGACCTTTTTGAGTGTCCACTCAATTAGATTCAGTTACTCTCTTAAGAACAGCTACAAGCAAAATATGGAACATGAAGCAATCTTCGTAAAAAACGTATAATCATCGTTCCTTCACCAAGTGAGGAGCTATACTTATGGTTTAAAAATATTATGACACTCACTATATCATTTGATCTTTCCAGCAGCTCTCAGAGGAAGGCAGCCCAACTATTTCAATTTCATAGATAAGTAGAAAGGATTGAAGAGGCCATACAATTGGTAAAATATGTAGAGGTAGGCCTTGACCTCTGGTCTTCTTGGAGGGTTTTGGTTGGTGGTGGTGGTGGTTTTGGGGGGCAGGGGGTTGTTTGTTTGATTTTTTCTTTGGTATATTCATCTAACTTGTATCACTCTATAGACCCATATCCACTTTGGTCAGCAGATGAGTTTCCAAGGGAAAGGAAGCAGTGTGACATTAGCGACAACATTAAGAATGGACTGCGGGAACATGGCCGGTCCCAGGGTTCTGATTATCTGTACATACCTGCTTGTTTCTGTAGAGCTGAGAGGAAAGCTGAGCCTCTTCCCACGAACAAGAGTTAGGAAGAGGGAAATTCAAGTCACTAGATGATTCTATGTGGAAACACCAAAAAGGTAACTGAGAAAACACACTTGCAGTTGTTGGGTGATAAAGAATTTACCAAAGGATTTCAGAAAGTTTAATAGATTCAGTTTCCTTCCCCAAAATAGCCATTGCCTCCTCACAGGAAAACAAAATATTTAAAGCTTTAGGAAGGGGTCAGCATCCTATGAAAGACAAATATTTATAGACCATATGCCAGAGTGGCTACAGAGGTGAATTTTTAAGAACTAACAAGTCGCATCCCTCCCTAATATATGTATTCCTGCTGGCTAAATGTATAAAGATGGTCTCATCCCCATTATTAATGTATTCACATATTTACTGATCCTCCCCCCCACTAGGCATAACATTGCAATTCCACTATGTTTTTATCTTATTTTCTAAGCTTTACTGCTTGAAAATGTAGTGTTTGGCTCCAGAATAAAATTCTATTTTTGATGCTACCATTCCCCCCCAGATGAAAATCTCTGCTTGTCTGCCTGCCAGTTAAATCTGATGGAGAACATTTATGCAGAATTTTATGTGGTCGCAATTTCTATTTTACAGTAATTCCGACCTTGCTTTTTTGACAACATTGGAGAAATCTCAGAACTGTAACTCAGACTCATGCATTTCAAATGTCATTCTTTGTATGTTTTATATGCTTTATATGTTTTGGGGTGTGTGTTTTTTTCATATTTGACAGCAAGCTATACCTACCAACAAAGACTATGCGTGGGCATGCTACATTGGTTTACTTTTACCTTTTTTCCCTCACCTAGTATAGTTCTGACTCTTGCCTTTCTCTACTTACACTGAAATACTACTGAAATGTTTTTGATTAAACATTTCACAATGACTAAGGGGACAATAATAAAATTTTATACACTGTTTGGGTCTATAATCTTGGGCATTCTGTTTCTCTGCTGCTTGTAGTAGAAAGCAAAACCTGAAAAACTCTCTTCTGATATATGTGTTTTTCAATAGTTTGGGGATTTTTGTGCCTTTTCTCAAATTAATGTATAAATACTGTTTACTAAGCCCCAGGTCAAAATTAATATGTAATTTTCCATCAATGTTATACTTCCCTCCAAAACTGAAGTTTTCTTTGGGCAAAAAGGAATCATTTTCTCTACTTACAAGACACTGTTCATAGAATTTTATCTATGAAATAAAATATTAAGTTAGTATTTTCTTTACTTCCCTCTCATTTCCAGGGAAACTTTCCTGAATTCCAAAAGAAATGCTCTAATTGGTGTCTTGACTTCAAAAGCATCCCATTAGCATTGCTTATAAAACTTTGATCCAGACGCAAACTCCCTCAGCAAGTTGGAAATCTCCAAGAATTGAAAAGTATAGGGGGAAATACAGACTGTCCAGCAGGAAAGGGAAAGAATCCCATTGTCACTATTTGGCAAGTATGAAAGAATAAATTATTTAGCTTGTAAAATGCAGGAGTCTTTGGGCTTTCTTAAACTTTCCATACCATCCCTTCTACAGAGTTCCAGCTCATGATGCTTTGCAACTATGGGTGCTGGAAAAGGGCTTCAGATCTACCAGGAAAGCAGAAGAGCAGAACTTACCCTGTGCCTGTGGTGCTTGTTGGGTCTCTCTGTTGTCCAGGAGACCAGCAGCCCAGAAAGAGACCCAAGTCTCCGTGGAAACATCAACACTAGATTCTGACGTTGTAGTGGAATACGGGCAATTGTAGCTCTGGCCTCCTACAAAGTCCTGGTCTTGGCAAGGCAGAACGGTGTTCTGTGAAAATCAGTACGAAAGGGTAGGGGGTTACCCAGGAGGTGCAGTGATGGGGATTTGGAGAGAGGAAAGGGTGGGAGAAAATGCCAAAATTACATGCAGTGACTCAAAAACAGTAAAGGTACTAAGTACGGGTCCCAGGTTAATTTTGAGTGGTCAAAATAGAAATACTAGAAAGGAGTCAGCTCCTTGGTTTACCCAGTACTTTCCCAAGGCCCTCTCAGCAAAGAACAGGCTAGTAGTATTGGAGGGACCAAGTCTGTACATAACCAGGAGTATTCCCCATTGCCAGGTCTGGGTCATCTAACAGGCTACCCAGGAATTAAGTAAGAGGAATTCTACTGAATGATTCAAAGATGTAAGAACTATTTGACTCTTTCTAGCAAATATCTTAATTATATTTGCAATAGCCTTGAAAGACAAAGAACACTAAGGCTGAAATAAACGGGGCAACAAAATATAATCTAACTTCCTTATTTTAATGTCCTACTTTCTGAATTATAAACATGCCCCATTTGTCTCTTTTTCCTTCCTCTGGTTTCCAATGCTGCCGGATCCTGTGGTGATCTGAATGGTCTGAGACTCATATGTAGATATAGCCCAGGGATAACTAAATAAATATCGCTCCTGACTCCTAACTCTAAGCACGAAGCATAAAGTCACTCCAAGTCAACATATAATCGAAGCTGAGATAAATTAGTCAGCAGAGGCAGCAAGCTCTAGGTCTCCATCCCTAGGTCTCAGTGCCCTTCCAGAGTTATCTCGCCTTCCCTCACTCCCTGGCACGGGTCCTCCACCGTGTTCTGAGCCAGTGAACACCCTCCTGCCCCCGACTCCTTTCCAAATGTCCAGGCAGGGGCAGGTATGCAGCGGCCCCCCTGGGTTAATTTGTACAACAACACATTTCTAATGATCTGTCAATGTTTAATCAGGTAAAAGCCATTCATTTTAGTAGAGCCCAGCTTTGGACAAACTCTTTTTGACCACCCCAAAGTCTTTTGTTGACTTGAGGATTTTCTTGGGCATAACATAAACAAAGAGAAAACAAATAAGAAAAAGAAAAAAAAAATTATTATTATTATTTTTAAATCACACTTTGTTAATGTTCCCCGGTAAATTACGTTTTGAAAAAGTCCCATTTTGAAGCTGGTCCAGCTTGGGCAGTGCAGACCAAAGAAATTCAGCCAAGAGTTTATCAAGTGCTATTTTCTTTTATTCTAAAAGCATGTTTGTAGGCTCTTTTCCTGAGGTTATTACTGGAATCAGAGTTGAGCTATTATGCAATCGACACCTGAGAAGAAAACAAACCCCCAATAGCCCTAGACTAGGTCAAGCCCAAGTGTTTGCAAATATGTGCATAATCTAGAGAAAGAGGTGGAATGAAAAGTGAGTGCAGGTGTGCAGGGGGAGAAAGCTGGGAGAAGGTACAGAGAGAAGGAGTAACAGAGGGCGAAGGATGAGAGATGGGGGAGGGAGAGAGGGGGGAGGGAGAGATCAGGAAAAGTCAGGGAAGGGGAAAGGGGAGACCCGTCCTGACAGGGAGCAGAGAGATCTTGCTTCCAAGGGGGGAAACTCTAAATGCCGAGCGTACTAGCTCGGGCAGCCCGGGTTTCACCGCCGACGAGCTGGCGCAGGCTCCTCACTTACCATCCTGCAGGGGAAGAAGGCGCTGCGGAAACCGAGCCCACTCTTAATTTTTCGGTAAAGCCGGTGGGAGTTTAAATGGGACCGAGGGGAGGAGCCAGGGGAGGCGAGTTCTAATCCCAGGGAGCTGCGGGTGGCGCCGGGCTGGGCGAGCGCCGCCCTCTGATTTGGTGCGAGGCTGTCACACTGGTGACGTGGGTCAGGAGGCACCCTGCCAAGGCCAAAGTCACTAGCACGCGGGGCGCCCGCCGGGACCTGAACCTGCGAGTCGGGCGCGCGGCAGAGCTTCAGCCCCGCGCCCCTGCGGGCTCGCTGCCCGCGCCGGGGGAGGCGGAGAGCGCGCGGCCCGCGCCCGGCGGGGAACACCTGCTGCGCCCGCGGGGTGCGCGGGGCAGGGCGCAGGGCCCCGCAGGACAGGGCAGGGCGCAAGAGGCAGGGACCTGCAGGGTGCAGGACAGGGCACACAGGGCCCCGCAGGACAGAGCGCACAGGGCCCCGCAGGGCGCAGGACAGGGCGCAGGGTCCCGCAGGACAGGGCGCACAGGGCCCCGCAGGACAGGGCGCAGGGTCCCGCAGGACAGGGCGCACAGGGCCCCGCAGGACAGGGCGCAGGGTCCCGCAGGACAGGGCGCACAGGGCCCCGCAGGGCGCAGGACAGGGCGCAGGGCCCCGCAGGACAGAGCGCACAGCGCCCCGCAGGACAGGGCGCAGGGCCCCGCGGGGCGCAGGACAGGGCGCAGGGCCCCGCAGGACAGAGCGCACAGGGCCCCGCAGGACAGAGCGCACAGGGCCCCGCAGGGCGCAGGACAGGCGCAGGGCCCCGCAGGACAGAGCGCACAGGGCCCCGCAGGGCAGGGCGCAAGGGGCAGGGCCCCGGCAGGGCAGGGCGCAGGGCCCCGCAGGACAGGGCGCAGAGCCCCACAGGGCGCAGGGCGCGGCGTGGGCCCAACCCCGCAGCTCAGGGCTCAGCGCCGCCCGTGGGGAAGCCCAGGCCACAGGCCCGAGCTAATCCTGCCCCCGCGCCTGTGTATCTCCCCGGCCACGCGACAAACACCGGCTTGCTGAAGGACGTTGTGCACTGACGGGCTCTTTCCCCCGCTCACCACGCCCCGCTTCCCCAGCCCTAGCGCGGGTGTGCAGTGCGGAGGCCCCGTCTCCACCCTAGAGCGTGGGCGTCAGGGGAACCGAGGGGTCGCTCCGCTGTGCCCCCCGCGGCCCCTGGAGGCCTGGGCCGCCCCTGGCATGTGATGGGGGTGCTCAGTAAAGAACGACTCGGGGCACAAGCTTAAGAATCTCAAGTGCCTGTCTCTCGGTTGGTCCTGTCTCCACAGCTACTATTATATACGGAAATTATTAGGTTTAAGAAAAGTTTGTGTTCACCCTTCTCAAAATGTTTGATTCTCAGCTGCACTTCATTCTCACAATTCCTGCGATTTCATATCCAGAGGAGAAAGAGGAGCAATCATAGCATCTTTAAAACTTTTCATGCACCACTAACAGCCAACTTACTTCAGCTGACAGTAACCTAGGAGGTAGGTGCTCTTACTGGCCCTGCTTTAAAGGATGGCAGATGAGGCCCCAGCGCTGAGGAACCTGGCCAGTGTTTTCACAGGTGGGTACTGGCAGACGGATTTGAACCTCTGGCCCCAGCATCCATGCTTCTAACTACTAGTATTTTTTCCCCTTGATTCTTTTTAATGTCTTTGTATTGCAAGTTATAGCCATTTATGCAATGGGCATTCTTATGCACTGAACTGTGTTCACTTAAAATTTATGTTTTATCTCTAACCCTCGGAGACAGGGCCACTAAAGAAGTAATCAAGGTTAAGATATTAATAAGGATGGTGCTTTAAGCTAACAAGACCGATGTCCTTATAAGAAGAGAAAGACACATGGGGATGGCACAGAGAAAATGCCATGTGAGGACACAGCCTAAAGGGGGACATTTGCAAGTCAAGGAGAGAGGCCTTAGGAGAAACTGTTAACTCAGCGGACACTGTGATCTTGGACGTCCAGCCCCCCGAGCAGAGAGAAAATAAATGTCTGCTGTTTAAGCCACCCGGTCTGTGGCTGTTGTTCTGGAAGCCTCAGCAAATGAATACAGGCATGGTATAGGAACTGGGAAAACTTCTGATTCTAGCTTGCACAGTCTTTTCTCTAAACCAGTTTTGACCTTGATTTATTCAGCCTTGCACTGAACTTATCACCCATAGCACTTAGCAGTGACTAGCACACAGCAGGTGCTCATTAAGTGCTATGTGTCCAAAATTAAGAAAGAAGGCCCAGCGGGCATGGCTCAGTGGTTGAGAGTCCACCCAGGGATCAGAGGACCATGGTTAGTTCCCGGTCAGGGCACATGCCCAGGTTGCGGGCTCGATCCCCAGTTGGGGGCATGCAGGAGGCAGCCGATCAATGACTCTCATCATTGATGTTGCTATCTCTCTCTCCCTCTCCCTTCCTCTCTCTGAAATCAATAAAGATATATTTAAAAAGGGGGAGGGGGATTGTTTAAAAAAAGAAAGAAAGAAATACCTATTGGACAGGTAAAAAACTGACTACTAACGCTTGAATATCCCTAGTTCACTGCCTACATTAAGAATAGTAGCTGTTGCCTGGTCGGGCGTGGCTCAGCGGTTGAGAATCGACCTAAGATCCAGGTGATAGGGGTTCGATTCCCGGTCAGGGCACATGCCCGGATTGTGGGCTCGATCAATGACTCTCATCATTGATGTTTCTATCTCTCTCTCTCCCTCTCCTGTCCTCTCTCTGAAATCAATAAAGATATATTTAAAAAAAAAAAAGAAGAATAGTAGCTGTTGTTATTGTTTGGTGTAGAGGACTTTGCCATTTCAACACATAAGCTGCTGTGCCTTGCTTGCTAAAAATAATTTTAAAATCTGGTTGTTTTTGAGGGCTAGAAATATTTTTTAAAGACTTTGAAGGATTTTAAGCACACAAATGTTTCACAAATCATTAACTACTTTAGTGTAGTAGAAGTGGGAGTATATGGTGGCAAAGAATCCCTCAGGTTAAACAGTGAAGAGCTATTGACAACTGAACATAAATCTGAAGATAAAGCTTTCCTGAAGCCATAAACTGATGGAAAAATTTCCAAATTCTCAAGGTCTAATTTAAGCACATCTTTCTATTTTAAATCTACTGCTTAGGTATAAGTCTTATTTTTTTTGTTGGTTTGATGATTTTTTTAAATGAGTCAATAAGCAATAATAATGTGAAATCTTTTGGTTGTTTTTAATTTATATTTTTGAAAGAAAGAGGTGTAATTTCCTTAGCGATTGTAACACATGTAGATGTCTTTTCATCTATGAAAAATAAGATCAGTTAAAAACTGCCTTTTGTATTGTGACTGAAGTGACGGTGTTAATGGGGAGATGGCTAATCATACCCCAGTTGTTGAATCAGGGCACTGCCTCCTGCCAGGGCAAAGGTATAACAAAATAGGAGGTAATTTGACCTGCACACAAAACCAAGCCTGCAGACAGAAAAGAGTAGAGTATGATCCGAGGTGCACCAAGGAGATAAATAGTTTGGCATATGGAATGTTCTTTTATTTCACCCCTGGAGGACACTTTATTCGATTACCTCATTAGTGAATTCAGTAGCATATATAATAAAAGAACAATTTTAAATTCTCTTTACAAGCATAGCTTTTTCCCATAGCTTCAACAGCTGAATCTCCAGGCAATAAAAAGATAGTATTTCTGCTTTCACATTTAGGTAAAGAAAAGCATAACCCTTAGAGAAAATTCAGTGCAGTTATAACTTACCCTGGGAGATTTGACATTTGATTTGCATATTTTGTTCCAGCGTGTCTGGAGAACCTTCATACATTTAGCTTGTGATGGCATAGCTTTGAATTTCAGCTCCCCAGAATGATATGTAGAAACCAACCGTTTCTCTATGGGCAGAGTCTTGCCTACTCCCCACCACCTACATGTCAGAATGGCTTCTAACAACCATCACATATGCAATAACTTATGTCATGGTGACAAACCATTTGTACATGAACGAAAGGTACGCCAAAAAACGGAATTCTTAATCCTGGCAACAAAATAAATAAAATGCTTGAGAAAATGATATCAGGTTGTTAGCCAGAAAAGAGAAGTGTCTTCAATAAAGTGAAGAGCAACGTGTTCAATTCATTCCTGACTCCGATTAGCACTATATGGAAGAGTGTGTGCGAGAGGAAAGATATGGATATTTATGACACTACTTTATTGGATGTTTGAGTCAGAATTTATTTCAGTAGATTTGTAATGAGCTTTTGCCCTTTATGGACCTATCAAGTGATTGCCTAATTTTTCAGTTATATTTGATTTCATTATATTAGAGAAAATCATATATGATTGTGTTATTCACAAATTTGAAGATTCTCAAGTAGAAGGGTATAGTTTTCAAATATACATGATCTACTTCATATTGAGGGGTAGCTAGCAAATAGATGTGTTTGAGGTAAACCTGTTCTGCACTCTGTAGCATTACTCTCTGCATTTTCTCTTAATATAGCACTTAAAAATAATGTTTGTGGGCAAGCTGGAATAAATAGTTGAAGCTTAAGCTGGCTGTTGACAGGCTCTGTCAGGACTTTAAGTCATTGTGATTTGGTGCCCTAGTTGGGAAACTCTGCTCTGTGATAACTTATCTTGCCAAACTGGAATAAAGTGATCTCAATACTATTATAAAAATACATACAAAACAATGAAGTTAACTTTGCATTACCACAAAGGTTAGAGATGTGGAATCCCAAACAAAACAAAGTAAGTACAACTCTACTCCCTGTTATTTTACTCCAACCACATTAGAAAATATTTAAAATTGTGAGTTATTATAATAACCATACATCAGAGATATGGTAGTTCAATTATAATTGGAAATAAAATTAATGTCTGCTTCAGGAGCCCCAGCATTTTCATAAAGTAGGCTTCAGTGCGTTCATTGTTCCTGAAATCGCCCATAAGGACTTTTGATAGATTAGTGGATGAATTGCTGACTAGGCATTAAAGACCTGAAAAGTGAATTGTCACTGACTACAGCATCCAATTTTACCCTGGAGATAATGGAAATAAAGACATCACTGTGGTTTCTTCAAAAAGCTTAGTCCATTGTGTAAAAGCAAAATAAGACAACTGAGACCCGACTCCTTTTAGCCCTGGAATTATCAGAGAACCTGAAATAACGGGACCTCTTTCAAGAAAAGAAGACAAAGAAATGTATTTAGATATAAGATGTTAAGCTACAATGAAACTGTAATTCCATATTTTTGTAATCTATAAAATCCATAAAATGTTAACTGAATTCTTATTAACCCAATAATTTGTGGCAAAAATTACCTTATTTATCATCAAATCAAAGAAACTTACTTGAAACTTGTAACAATGAAATTTGGGCATTTCTACTCAAATTCTGTTTTCCACATTTGTTTTTCATAAAATGAAAGCATGGTGTCAACCTCTAGCCAGTAGAAACATTTATACATTCAAAATCAATCTGAGAAAATACAGAGAATTATAATTTCTATGATATTAATAACACTGAATGACATTAGAATGAATGAACAGAAGCATTAGAATTTGAAAGAAGTACCATGACAGTAATAAAGTAGAACTTTCAAAATCCTCTATGAATGTCGAAAAAGAGGGCTGTGGTGAAAACAGTGCAGATAATCTTTTTTTTTCTTCTTTTCTTTATCCAACCAAAGGCCTTCCTGCCATCTCCTCTAGAACAGCAGTAGTCTGTATGACCAAATCATAGTCAATAATTTTAAACATACAAATAAATTTCAATGGCTTCATTTATAGGTGAGAGGTCACCAAAAGCCAAGCAATCAAGTTGGCTGAACTCTTTAAGAAATGGTTTATTATCCTAGAACACAATTGGTAACAACTCAAGTAGCATATTGTGGAACTTGCATATTTTTAAAAACTTTATAGCAAGTTTTCTTTGCGTATTCTTTAGTATCTGTCTACCTAGATGTGTATAAATGTAATGTTTATGTATTTGCATACACAACACACACACACACACACACACACACACATGCATTGGGAGGAATTCATGAGCTCACTGCCTTGAAATACTGACATTGGAAGTGTAGACATGTTGGGAAACAAAGACTATTCTCCACTCCTCATTTTTCCATAAAGGGGCAACTATTCGCCAAGAGAACAGAATTTTTTGATTGTCGAAATTGGAAGAAGGAAAAAATATTGTTTTCCCCAGGTTAATGTCAGCAAGAATGACACCTACTTTCTCTGCTTCCCCTGAAGGCTTTCAGAAAAGCCTCTGTCCCAACCAGTGTGGCTGCCTGAGTCACCTGTGGCAGGGTAAGTCAGTCTGTTTACTCAGCAATGTGTATTAGGGAGCCTGTTACAACTACACATATAAGACATGTTTGACAGTCAAGCTTCTTTTTTTAAGTGATGAAAGTAACTATTTCCATGTATCTGTCTTTGTGTCTATTACATATTTTTTAGCTCTGGAGAGAAAGGAGTATTATTTATTGCTTTGTGTGTATGTGTGTGTGTGTGTGTGTATACGAAAAAATAATTGTATGGTATGTATTAAAACATATGTAACCAGGAAATATCTATATATGAAATTCAGCTATATGCAAATATATTTCTAGAACTTTCAAATTTCCATATATCCTAAATCATCAAAAACAAATCAATTTATGAATATAATAAATTTGATCAAAACTGATGTACAACTTTGTTCATTATATCAGTTTAACAAATATTTGTAAAAAGTTTCTAAATGTCTAATAATAAGACTCTTTCAATAAATTATAGTATGTTCATAGTATGGATTTTATATACATAGAAAATCTTAGAAAAAATGAAAGGCATGGGCAAACAACATTACGTTAATTATTTTAAAATGCATAAAAGTATATTCACACAAGTGAAAAAACAAGGGGGAAATATGCTAACATGTTAATGGTGTTTATCATTTCAGAAGAGAAGTGTTGTGATTATGATTTTATTTTCATCTTCCTCTGTGTTCCCAAAATTTTACAAGGAACATGTTTTGTTTTTATAATCAGAAAAAAGTTATCAAAATAAATATGAAATTATATATATAATCAGAATAATATATTTTATAGAATAACAACATATTTAAAATTAAAGCAATTTAAACAGTACTGATAGATGCCTGTGTGTATATTGGTTAACATTCCTTATGTTTCTACTTTTATCCAAATATGTAGGGTAAGAGGTGAGGTGAGGGAAGAAAAATGCTTTATTTCTTCTCTGCCCACAAATTTAAAACTTTAAACAATTGTACAAATCTATAGAGAGGAGAAAGAATACTTTAGAACAAAATAGCTACTTTTTAAAAATACTGCATTGCTCCAATAATGCCAGTAACTATAAAGACTTACTGGAGCTTTGACACCAAGGTAATAAAATACAAGAAGATGTGGGTCATTCTACATAGAAGAAAGTTAAATAGTTTACAATTATAATCTTCAAATTAAAACAAATGTATTGAAGAGATTAAATAGAATTAGTGTCGGTAAGTAGAATTAACAAGTTGCCAGATTTCAGCTTAAAAAAGAAAGATATTTCTAACAAAGTGCTACGTAAAGAGAGAAATGGATGCTTTGTGAGCAGTGAGCTTTGGAAGACTACGGGGGTTCACAGAGACTAGGTTACCAGTAACCTCAGATTTTTTTTTTAATATTTCATTCATACACTCGTAAATTACAATATGCTCCTTAAAATTATTTTTAATGATCAGAACTTACAATTTAACATGATTTTGCGATTAGAAGCCCGCCTTTGTAATGAATTGCCATGCGTGTCTTTAAAGGGGCAGAGGGCTTTTTGTCCTGTTTGCAGGGAAGGGTTTTGCTGAGGCTTGGCATTCACGTCGGGAGGAAGGGTGATCGGGAAGACGGGACGAGGCGGGGTGGGCGGCGGGGCAGGGTCCCCGCTTACCCCGTTCCCGTGGCCCTTGCCTCCCCTCCCAGCGCCCCGCTCCTTAGGCCTGGGCTCGGTAAGCGGCAGAGCGCATCGCGTGAGAGGGGATCCTGGGTGCAGCCAGGTCCTGGCTGCAGGACCTTCCTGAGTCGTATCCGTCAGCGTCCAAGGGCAAGCTGGGCCGACATTGGTTAATAAAGCTATGCAGGCGTCAGGCGTGCATTCTGGAACACACTCTGCAGGTCGCATTCTGCGTCCATTGCCCCAAGTCAGCGCGCCTTCCGTCACCGCTTATCCCTGCTCACCCGTGGGAGTCACCATACTGCTGCGCATGTCTATGAAGGTTTGGGGGGGTGTTTTTCTTCTCTTAATCTCTTCACCTTCTTCACCCAGCCCTCCAAGCCCCCTCCCTCTGACAGCTGTCAGTCTGTTCTCTGTGTCCCTGAGTCTGCTTCTATTTTGTTTGTTAGTGTATTTTGTTCATTAGTTTCCAAAAATAAGTGAAGTCATAGGCACTTGTCTTTCTCTGACTGGCTTATTTCACTTAGTGTAATGCTCTCCGGGTCCATCCATGCTGTTGCAAAAGGTAAGATTTCTTTCTTTTTTACTGCTGAGTAATATTCCACTGAGCAAATGTACCACAGTTCCTTTTATCCACTTATCTACTGATGGGCACTTGGGCTGCTTCCAAATCTTGACTGTTGTAAATAAGGCTGCATTGAACATATGGGGCGCTTATATTCTTTCGAATTAGTGTTTCAGGTTTCTTTGGATGTATTCCCAGAAGTGGAATTGCTGGGTCAAAAGGCAGTTTCGTTTTTAACTTTTTGAGGAAACTCCATACTGCTTTCCACAGTGGCTACATCAATCTGCATTCCCACCAACAGTGCAAAGGGTTCCCTTTTCTCCACACCCTCACCAACACTTCTTATTTGTTAATTTATTGATAATAGCCATTCTGACCGGTGTGAGGTTAAATATCTCACTGTGGTTTTAATTTGCATCTCTCTGATGATTAGTGACATTAAGCATATTTTCATATGTCTCTTGGTCATCTGTATGTCCTCTTTGGAGAAGTAACCAATATCACCCCAATAAAGCAAATAAAAATTTAAAAAATTAAAATTAAAAATAAAGGTCATGAAGTTGAACTTTCCTCCCACATTAATTCTTTGATTATGCTTATGGGAACTTCAGATTGTGAGCAGACCAGAATTTCCAGAAAATTGAAAAATACACAGGTAAAGTGGATGACAAATCTGTCATAAAATGTCAAATTTAATACATAGTTTAAAAGAATATAAGGAGAAAATGGGCCAAAAAGTGGGCAATCAGAAGAGAATAATGTGAAAACTGGTTTAATGAACCTTTTGTTTTTTTGAGGCTGATAAACCACAAGTTAAGTATTTTACTTTTGCTCTTTGTAGAACAAACTTGGGCCTCTCATCTTTTACTCTCCTTCAATTAGCCACCTTCCTGCAGACATCAGCTTGCACTATTCCTTTTGCATTGGAAATATGCCTCTGTTCTCCTTTCTTTTTATGGAAGAAGGAAAGTCCTATATATTTGTTGACTCTCAAGATGATATATTTCATGTAAAGTCAGAGGCCAAAACAGAAAGTGAGGTAAAAATGAAAGGGACACCGATTAATGTTCAATAGTTAAAAGTTCTTTTAATAGAGTTGTCAAAAAAGAAATGATTTTCCATAAGCAGTAGTGGGTTCTTCATCCTTGGAGGTATTCCATCAAAGGCCAGAAAGCTTTTTGCTTTTCGATGATAGAGTGAATGCAAGTAGTTCGATTATTTAGTGAATGCAAGTAGGCATTCATTCAAAAGGTAAGTGACCCCCTCTTTTTCATATGCTGCGTTATATAAGCACTGGGGCTAAAGAACTGAATAAAACAGACACGCTCTCTGTCTTAATGGCATTTATACTCGAGGAGGAAATGTTGTATACATCCTTACGTAAGTTCACATTGTGGTAAGTGCAGTAAAGAAGGAATTACAGTGTGCTGTGCGAGTGCTGAACCCACTGCTCCTAACCCTCTGAACTGGGAGAAGGCAGCTGGGAGTAGACCAAGGTGTCAAGGATATTTTCCTGAGGAAACGACATTTTAGCTAAGACTTGAAGAAAGAGTCCGAGTTCAACAGATCTGGAGAAGAAAAGGAAAATATGCGATAGGGAACACAAAGGAGCACATGCAAGGAACCCCCAAAGCACACACCAGGGACAGAAAGAACAGTGAGTAATAGGGATGGAGAGAGAGACTGAGAACAGGTCATGCAAGCAAAATGCTCTGTCCTAAGAGCAGTGGGGAGTTATTGAAGGGCTTTCCCTAGCTGAGTGCAGTCGGTTATGTTGCCAAAGCATTAAATACTGGATATAATAATGGCCGTCCTACTTTGACAGTCTACCTAGTTGAGGCACTTTCTCTAACCAGTTGTGTCTTGGGTAATACAGTTCCCTATAGTCTTGTGTAGAACTAGCTCCCGTTTAAAAACGAAATAAAAAATATTATTTTTCATTGGTCCTGTGTCATTCCCAAGGTTTTATATCTGTAGATTCATAATTTGTAGAATAGAAAAGGGCTTTAGACATCATCCCATCTGATTTCCTCTCATTTCCTTTGGGCACAACCAGGTTTACTGAGTTGCCCAAAGTCACCTATTGGAAAGTGCAAAGCTAGTACCTGAAACTGGGTCGCCAAAGTCCCATCCAGTCGATGTTGTTCTTTTACGAATGATTAGCAACTGTATTAATTCTTTCGTGCTTATTAGGCAGTTGTGTTTTAAATACGTTGTTGGGCTACTGTGTTCGTATTTTACAATAATTTGGGACTGTTAAAAAGTTATTCTAATGTCCTCTTTGGTTACTCTACATATCTTTAGAGAAATTTATATAACATCCTGAAATTAAATTACAGTTATATAAGCCATATCATGCCACTTGTTAAGGATCATCACTCAGATTAAGATATTCATAGTATAAAAAGAACCATATTCTTAATATTAGTATAAATGTTGGCTGCATGGGGACTTTCTAAATATTTTTAAAGGGAAAATTCAAGATATTTTTAGCAAAACTGCATTTAAAAGTCTTATGTACAAAGGGAAAGGCATGCCATATATGTAATGGTTTTGTTTCTTATTGTATATTATGAACACATGTGAATCTTGTCATGTCATTGAAATTGTTGTATTTTATTGAATATTGTCATTTTTTCTCATGGTTCTCCAACTGTTCCCTGACCAATTCTGTTCTTTATATCAAAGTTAATATGTACATTGAGAATTTGGCCCAGGTTGCCCACTTTCCATTGGCTATGTAAGTGTGGAGCCTTCTGTGTCCTGCCTATGGAAAGGTACAGCATTTTATGGAACTCAGTTTTACTCTCCTTCTGGTTTTGCTTAATGCTCTTGCATTTCTTAAATTTCTTCTGTCTTTCCTATTTTTTAATGCCAGCTCCATGTACTTTTCTATCTTTTAAGAGGCCTTAAATATTCTCTGGAAAGACGTGGAGGATAGTAAATAATGAAAGAACATATACAAATAAATTAGGAAACTAAAATTATAGTAAAAATGTGCAATGAACATGAATATTTACAGAAGAAAGTAACAAATAGTTACTAATGTCTAACATTTTTAACCTTACGAGGAATTCTAAAATAACCATACACACTTACAATTTTACAGAAGTAATTTTTAAAATGGGTGTCTTTCACTGTTGCTATGCTGCAGACTATATTTTTCAAAAATGGACAGAGTCAATTTTCCATTTCCACGTGTGCTTTTAGAACCTTGCCGCTCCCATCAGGAAGTGGAATCTATTTCCCTTCCTTTTGAAAGTACATGAGACTTTGTGGCTGCCTCACCCAAACGAGCATCACAAGGCGATATGGCTTCTCCCTCCCTCCCTCCCTCCCCCCTTTCTCCCCCCCCCTCAGTCTCTGTTTTTCATCTCAGCCTTGGAACTCAATCACATTGTTATGAGAAAGGCCAGGCCACAGGGAGAGACTAATACACTATTATTTATTAACATATATGCAATATAACATATATAATATCTTAGTGGTATTCAGTTTATTTCTATATTTTTGTTTCTATAAGCATTACATAATCCCCCTGTTTTCCATGCATATATTCTTATGTAGTGGTGATTTATTTTTTAGGGACATATTTCCAGGAGAGTATTTGCTGAGTCAAATGCTTCATAATTTTAGCAGATGTTGTTAGGTTGCTTCTTTCTAAATTGTCTGCAATACTTCGCATTTCAGCTAGCAGCATACAACTTCTTTTGTCGGTCCAGAATATTCTTATATCTCTAATAAGATTATATATACACACATACATATTTTCCTGTTTATATCATATATATACCCTTTTCCATCTGCTAATTCCCAAGAATTTTCAGTTGTGTGTGTGTTTGTGCATCTGTGTGTGCATGCAGTTATGAATTATTTTTCGCTTTGAATTTCTAGATGCTTCAGAAGTAAACAGAAAACTGGTTTTTTATGTGTCTTATATCCAGACTCCTTACAAACTCTCATATTAATTTTCATAGATGCTTCTAGAATTACCTGGGATGGATACAGTCATATCAATCACAAAAAGAAGTGAAACTCCTTTTTTCCTCCCAAAATTAATACGACTTTGTTTTCTTATGCTATTGCTCTCAGTATACCTCCAGCCAATATTTAAAACTACTGTAAAAGCAAGTTTCCCTATGCAGGTTGTGACCTAAAAAAGAATGGCTTTAAAGCTATGCTTTTAAAACCATGTTTGTTGTTTAATTTGTATAGTCGAGTATTAAATTTAAGCAGTTTCTTTTCATTCTGATTTTATTTGGTAAATAAAATATTAAATTCTTTTCATTATCTCTATCTGTAGATCTCCTGATGTTTTCTGTGTTACTTTAATACACCAGAAGTACCTGTAATTTAAATATTTAATATAAATCACCTGTGAACCTACTTCTTCATTTCAAAAACCTACTAAATTTTATTCAATGTGGCAATTATATATTTTGCCCAAAATTATCCATTTGCTTAGTTTTTAAATGCATTGCTATAGTACTACATATCATAAACTTTTTAAATATTCTTTTAATACCCTCTGTAGTTAAGTCTTATCATCTCTAATCATGTATATTTACCCAATTCTTTTGTCCTTAATCAGGCTTATGAAGGATTTATCATTTTATTGGACTTCTATAAAAAGCATCTTTGAATTATTTATCCTTCATACTTTTTCTGAACTGCAAATAGAGATTATAAGTGTATCCACTTCTCAAGGTTATCATGGTAAGGATTAATCATGTTAACAAAGTACTTAAATTTACTCAAATTTCAAAAGAAACATATTGAAGGTTCTTATTGTAATTATATTTTCTTAAGTTGCCAGTATGCTAATATGTAGTTCTTTATACATTTAGCTTCTGTATTGTTTTTTATACAAAGGTCTATGACTGCATGTCTTCTGCACACAGTGTGGCTTTTATTTATACATGTCACCTCACTTCATACCGTTTAATGAGTAGTGATTTCAATCCTAAAGTTTACCTTCTGACATAATATTCTTCATAATATCTTATTATTTTCTCCACCCCCCACCCCACTTAATTGCATTTACTTTTATATGGGTTTTGACAAATATATAATGATGTATATCTACAAATTCAGTGTCATATAGAATAGTTTCACTGCTCTAAAAATCCCTTGTGCCACGTTTTGTATCTTTTATTTCTTTTTAAGTTGTTACGTATTTGCTTTACTATTTTTTTTAATTTTTAATTTTTATTTTTTACTTTTAAAATTTATCTTTATTGTTGAGAGTATTACAGGCATACCATTTTCCCCCTCAATTGATCCCCTCCACTTCCCTCCCACCCCCTTCCCAGGCCGTCACCCCGTTATTAACTGTGTCCATGGATTATACATATAACTTCTTTGGTTAATCTCTTCCCACCCTCCACCCCCTTCTCTCTTTCCTCTGAAATATGATAGTCTGTTGCATGCGTCAATGTCTCTGGATCTATTTAGTTCGTCAGATTATTTTGTTCATTAGCTTCTTCTTAAAGAAGACCCTTCAACATTTCATGTAGTATTGATCTGGTGGTGATGAACTCCTTTAGCTTTTCCATGTCTGAGAAGCTCTTTATCTGACCTTCAATTCTAAATGATAGCTTTGCTGGGTAGAGCAATCTTGGTTGTAGTTCCATGTTTTTCATCACTTTGAATATTTCTTGCCACTCTCTTCTGGCCTGCAAAGTTTCTGTTGAGAAATCAGCTGACAGTCGTATGGGTGCTGCCTTGTAGGTAACTAACTGCTTTTCTCAGACTACTTTTAAGATTCTCTCTTTGTCTTTAACCTTTGGCATTTTAATTATGATGTGTCTTGCTGTGGGCCTCTTTGGGTACCTCTTGCTTGGGACCCTCTGTGCTTCCTGGACTTGTAAGTCTATTTCTTTCCCCAGGTAGGGGAAGTTTTCTGTAATTATTTTTTCAAATAGATTTTCAATTCCTTGGTCTCTTTCTTCCCCTTCTGGCACCCCAATAATACAAATGTTGGGCCTCTTGAAGTTGTCCCAGAGGCTCCTTATACTATCTTTATATTTCTGGATTCTTTTTTCTCTTTGCTCTTCTGGTTGGGTGTTTTTTGTTTCCTCGTGTTCCAAATTGCTGATTTGATTCTCAGCATCCTCTACTCTGCTGTTGATTTCCTGTAAATTATTCTTCATTTCAGTTCCTGTAGCTTTCATTTCAAATTGGTACTTTATTATGTTATCGATTTTCTGTTATTTCCCTAACAGTCTGCTTAAACATCCTTATAACCAAAATTCCGAACCCTCTGTTAGCTTGCTTGGATCTATTTCATTTAGTTCCTCTTCTAGAGATTTCTTCTGTTCTTTCCTTTGTGACATCTTTCTTTGCTTCTGCATTTTGGCTGCTTTCCGGTGTTTGTTTCTATGTATTAGGTAGAGCTGCTATGTCTCCTGGAATTGGTAGAGTGGCTTTGTGTAGTAGGTGTCCTGTAGGGTCCAGTGGCTCAGCCTCCCCAGTCACCTGAGCTGAGCCTTCTAGGTGCTCCCCTGTGTGGGCTGTGTGCACTGTCCTGTTGTAGTTGAGCCTTGGTTGCTGTTGGCGTCACTGGGAGGAACTGACCCCCAGGCCAATTGGCTGTGAGGACCAGCTGCAACTACAGCCAGAGAGCTGCTGTGCTGGAGACACCCCTATGGAGCAGGATTTACTTCAGTGGGGCTTTGGTGTTCACTGAGTGTGCCCCTTGAGTGTGTCACTCGTGGGTGTGGTAGGGTTGTAATCCAGTGTGGTTGAGTCTGACCACCAGGTGCACTGTCTCTGGGGCCTCCCGGGAGGTGCAGAGTCAGCCTGTGCCAGTGCCTTGCCCAGGGCCACCCAGCATGAGCTACACAGCAAACCGTAGTTGGCTGCTACTTGTGCTGGGCTTGGAGGTGCCCAGGAGAGGCCAAGCTATGAGCCAATGCAGGCTGCCGCTAGTGCGAGGCCTGGGGCCCCTTAGCAAGCCGTATGGGGCCCGCTGCTGCTTGTTTGAGAGATTTTAGGAAAGTCCTAAGCATGAGGCTCGAGAGGCCCCTTGCACAGAAAAGCCCCTGGAAATGGCCCGGATGAGCTGCAGGTGGGGAGGGGCGGGGCCTCCGGGAATCACGGGGCGGGGCCAAAGGTGTGAGTCAGGTGCTGGCGATTCAAACATGGCGCCTGCCTGCCGGCTGTGTGCGGGGAGGACTCGCCACAGGAGCCATGGCCTCCGCCAGCCCTTCTGCCTGGGAGGAAGCTGCCCTCCACCTCTTGCCCCGACTTCAGGCAGGTTAGTTCCCCCCCGAGTGTCCCGGGTCCTTTCAGGCTGCTGCCCGGCGCTGGGCTCAGAGGGAGCGTCCGGGTGAGTCCGTGCCGGGCCCTTTAGAGGAGCTGCTGGGGCTCCCGCAGCCTCCGGGACCCCCAGGGACAGTCCCCGCTGGTTTCACAGCCCGAAGTTGTGGGGGCGTCTCTTCCCGGACCTGGAGCCCTGGGCTGGGGCCTGCTGTGGGGCTGGGACCCCTCCCTCCTCTCGGAAAACTCCATCTCGGAGATTCCCTCCTGGGTTTCAACCTCGGCACTGGCTGTGGGCCCGCGGCCGCGTCTCCGTGATCCAGCCCCGACCCGCCCGTGTCTCCGCCCCTCCCCCCGGTCTCGGTGCTTCTTCAGTCCCCTGGTTGTGGGGCTTCTGTGCAGCCAGGTCTCAGGAGGCTCTGAGTGCTGGTGGTTCTGTGTTTTAGTTGTCATTGTGATGTGGTTGCGGGAGGCGGGGGTGCAGCTGTTCCCTACGCCGCCAGCTTGTTTTCCTCCTGCTTTACTATTTTTAACTTTGCTTTCTTTGCTTTTTGTTCCTTTTTTTCTTTGTTTGATTGAGTTACTATTAATTCCATTCGTCACTCTGTTAATTTAGAAATTGTACCATTTTTTTAATTTAATGGTTGCCTCTCCTTCCTCGATGCTTAGGTTGTAACACATTTCTCTACTACAACTTGACTAAAAGAAAATAGTATTAATAACATTTATTGAGTGTTACCATGTACATGTCCTAAGAGTTTATAATCTATATTAGCTTTAGGTTATAGTTAACAACATATAATAATATATAGGCTCTTATTGAGTCCTCATGAAGATCCTATAAGGCAGACATAATGACCATGTCTAACTACTGAGGAATCGAGAGACTTGGCTGGTATTACAGAGGTAAGAGGTGGGGCCAGGATTTTGAAACCAGGTAGACTGGGTCTAGCCCAAACTTTGAAACTAAATTAAATACTGACTTGCATTGATTCCATTTTTTTACCTCAGGAAAGCATTCTGTTTGCTCATCTTTTTTTTTCTATTACAATAAGATGATATTTGAAAAATATGTTCCCTTTCCTTTCCTTTACTCTCCTCTGCTGTTCTTCAGAGAACTTTGTAAGGCTTTCACACTCTATTTTTTGGAAGTAATTTAAAATTTTTAGTTCCGAGCTATTATTGTTACCAAGGCTTCTTTACATAGCAAATTAAAATGAGATTATTTTTCCTAGTTAAAAAAAATAAGTGTATAATTCAGTGTTGTCAAAGCTAGACACACAAGTGTAAATTGCTACACTTTGGCAAAACATTTTGATGTATATAAAGAATATTTACATGTTAATATATATTTACCTTAATTCCACTTCAGAACATATTGTAAAGAAATATTCAGAAATAAAGTCATAAATTCAAGTAAAATTGTATCTCACAGCATTTATTGTGATACCTAAAATTCAACCAGGAGCTGAATAGTTTATAACATGTAACCTTATAAAGGAATTCTGCTCACCCATTAAAAATAACAAATAATGTAATCACACTAGAAAAAATCTTAAAAGATGACATGTATGTTTGTATAACCAACATAGTTCTGTTTGAACAAGAAAATCTGTAATTTTAAAATTATTTCTACTTTGGTATATGACAAAAATTTTACAATGATTATCTAATACTTCATGATCAGAGTTCCTCTGCTTCTCCCTTCTTACTCTTTTAAAGAATTATTATATTCTTTACAAGGAAAGAGGATAGAATACTGAGCCATACTGCCCTCTATAGGATTTTGGCAGGTCCACAATTTTATTTATTCATTTATTTAAGAGTGGCACAGAGATTTGCACAGCTCTGTTCACTTTCATAGAAGAACTCTATGTGTAAAGTGGCTCTGTGAAAGGATAATATATGAAAATGGCCAAGATAGTCACATGAGGCACTGAATCAGCATCACTGGCCTAATAATAATATTGAACTCTATAAAATTTAATATAGAACACATTCCTGGCAGAAGTGAAACTTAAAGTTTACAGGAAATAAATTCAACTCTTTAAAACATTGATTGAAATGTGACTAATCAATAATTTTGAAAAATAAATGGAAAGTAAATGTGTTCGTTGTAGACAAATTGGGTATTCACTTTGCAAAGGCTGTGTGTGTTCTTTGCCCTGTGTGTAGCCCTGGGTAGATACTCAGTGATTCACTTAATGACAGAGATAAAGAAAATGTCTGAGACCCTTTGGTTCAATTCTCTCATTTTATAGACAGAGAAACTAAGTAGAAGAAAGATCATGGAACTTTGACAGGCTGATACTTAAGACCTTAGCAAAGCTCTTTCTGGGATACATTTGTTTAGATTTCCAGGCCAGTGCAATCTTTCCATTACAGAGAAATACCTCTCTTCTGCTTCTGGGCTATATAATGTCTGCCAGTGTGTTTCCATGTTTCCTTACATGAGACTTTTTCTGGAATCCCCTTTCTTTTTTTTCTCTAAAGGTTTTCTTTCTTCTCTTGCTTCCCTTTAAGTGCTGTGTGAAGCTCACTTAGCTGTTAGATTATTCAAATTCAAGAACTCACTGAGAGGTCTATGGTATTAAAATGACACTCAAGTCTTTTCCTATTTATAATTTAATATGTACTATATCTGTGCAGTAGATCACATAAAATATGTATGCATTGAGATATTGAATTAAGTCAACCAAGACAGATTATAAACAGAATTTGGACTTTGAATTCAGACTGGCTTAAATCACAGCTCTGGCACCTACTAGAAGTGAGATTATGAACAAAATACTAAATCCCCCGAACTTCAATTTCTTTATAAATATGTTATCACATACTTTGCATGGTCATGGTGAAGAACAAATTAAATAATGTCTAAAGTTCTCAGTCCCTGGCATTGAGTAGGCACATAGTTTGCAAAAAAATGGAATATTTAATGAGAACCCAAAATGTATCTATTATTGATTAATTCTATCATGGGTATTGAGTATTTACATCATTCTAAACAAAAATATCTCCACCTGCTCTGTGAGTTGCCTTTGCATTTCAATGGGTATTTTTTGATCCCTTAAAGTTCTGAGTTTTAACATAGTTCGGGCAATCAGTTTTAAAATCTTTGGATACCCCAAATTCATTCATAAAGATAGTCTTCTATCTTCTATTCCAAAGGTTTTATTGTTTCACCTTGTACATTTCTATCTTCAGTTATCTGAAGCAATGCTTGTGTCATGTGAGACAGAAGTTAAGATTCATCTCCACATACCAATTCAGTTGATCCAGCATATTAATTAAAATAGTTGTGCTTCATCTCCACTGCCCTGTGGTGTCACCATTATCATATATTGTAAATCAAGTAATGATATGATTGTGGGTTGTTGTTTTTTTTTACTCCAGTATCACATTGTCTTAATTACTAGAAATTAAATCTTGAAATCTTACAGCTTTGTTCTTTTTAAAAGACTATCTGGACTAGCATTTACATCTTCAATGTCAGTTTGTCAATTTTCACCAAAGCCTACAAAATTTTTTTTTAATTGATTTTAGAGAAAGAGGAAGGGGGGGGGAGAGAGAAACATTGATGTGAGAGGGAAACATCAATCAGCAGCCTCCCGCACAAAGCCCGACTGGGAATCGAGCCAGCTACTGGGGCATATGCCCTGACTGGGACTCGACCCAGCGACATTTTGGTGCATGTGAGGACATTCAACCAACTGAGCCACACTGGCCAGGGCAAGCCTACTGGAGCTTTGATTGGCATTATCTTAAATCTGTGTACAATTTTGGGGAGAATTAGTGTACTAATAACACTGAGTCTTTAATTATGAACATTGTGTATCCAAATGCAAAATTATGAATAAAATGAGTACCCTTGAAGACAAGGAGGAGTAGGGTTCAGCATCCAGAGAAAGACCAGGGATTAGTACTTCAATAGGAAAAGGGAGCCATTGGTGATAAAACGTTTGGAAGAAGATTGATATGACACGTTTTGACAGAAACTTGAGGCAGTACCTACTAGATAGTTTCTATTTTCTCTGTAAAGGAGAAAATAAATCCATTGAGAGACAGATACAGGTTTGTGGAAAACTATAAAGGTCACAAGTTGCCACAGAAGGGAGAGAAAGAGGGACGAGATCACCAGCATTAATGGTTCCGATAGAGAGAACGGCTATGGACATGAAGCAACTGAACTATGCAATGCGCGGCACAGGGTAGAAAAGAAATGAAAAGTATGTTTGAATTGATCTGCATTTGAGAGTTTGCTGACGTTTTATAGGAGCTTCAATGTAGTGATAGATTAGAAGGTTTTGGTAAAGGATTGGTAGAAATGTTGCAACATGAAAGAAACTGTTTCAAGAGGGTTGAGCAAATGAGAGAGAATGGATCTGTCAGTAAACTGGATGCCTTCCTGGGGTCAGAGAGCAAGCACCGGGAGAGTCTGTGGGCAAGTGCTGCACAGGTGGTGGGACTGCCAGAGGGTGGGTCAAGGTGAAATTACGAAAGATGTCCCAAAGCTGCTTGCATGTATTTCAATCTCTGCTCTTCCCCTTGAATACCGTGTAGGGCTGATTTTGGCCATCCCTTTGGAGTGCTCATTTGTAGAGCAATTTGCTGAACTTGGGTCCTTCTCATGAATAACTGAGTGCTCTTGGGGGGAATAGTGAATAGAGGGAAGAAAGGAAAGCAGTGGCAGGGGGTTAAAAACGATCCTTACATCTGATGTCATCAGAGCTTTTATAATGTGCCTTAGAGATCAGCTGGTTATACCACTGTGCTTTTAAAAAAGAGGGAAATGTAATCTTGAAGGAAATATTATTTGCCATAGGGGTGCAATTGCAGTTGGACCTTAGCTCTCCTCCTGTGCCCCTCTTCCACCAGGGCACTCCCATCACAATGAACAGGTACTACGCTAGGATGGATCCTGTTTCTTCAAACAGGTAGAGTCGTTCACGGGTTGATAAATGTTTGCAACATTTTAGGTTTAATGGCATTTCCTATGTTCAGCTCAATGAGATTCAATTAAATGTTTTACATTAAAAAAAACCCGAAGGATTCATACAATATTGCATATACCATCTTAAACACAGCAACTTGAAAGCTATGATGGAGAAGCTTTGCTGGGAAGTATTTTGACTGTTTCTCTTAAACTGGTGGTCCAGTAGGACTGCCCATTGATGAAAGATTTGGGGAAAAACAAAATGAGACAATGCTTATAAAAGTACTAGGGACAGTGCATGGCACATGTATGGTTCTTAATATATTTTAGCTTATTAGGCATTTACCTTCATCCATGATAATGCTTGATGAAAACTGAAGTTGAGGAAGAGAATGAGATTCATGGAAAGTCTTTTTATTTTTATTTTTATTTAAAATATGTCTGTATTGATTTCAGAGAGAGGGAGAGAGAGATAGAAACATCAATGTTGAGAGAGTCATTGATCAGCTGCCACCTGCACTCCCCCGACTGGGGATCGAGCCCGCAACCCGGGCATGTGCCCTGACCAGGAATCAAACTCTGATCGCCTGGATCCTGGGTCGATGCTCAACTGCTGAGCCACACCTGCCCGGCAAGTCTTTTTATTTTTAAAAGGGACTTCACAGCAATTGTATGCAAATAATGAGTGACTATAAATATTCCATAGAAGCAACCACATTTTATTTATCTCCAAGTCCCTCCCATATTGCCTAGCACAGAATGGCTGAATTGATGAGTAAATAAGTCAGCCTTGAGGAGTTTTGTTAGTTCATCCCCTGAAAGATGACAGAGACTCAGGAATTCTCATCCACTTACACGCTATTCCCCAAGGATACCCAGCACTTCCTTAAGGGATACTCACACTGCTCCGTGTAGAAGCTTCTCCTCTGAAACGCTGTTATCTGTGTGTCAGGTTCCCTCCCACCGAGGCCATCCTCCTTTGTGCACTGCCCTCTGCCCTGGCATCACGGGTGAGGGGACACTCGTGCGTTAGGTATCCTTAGCACCTGGCAATGCGTATTTTGGGAACACATCTCCAGAATGCTCCAGCATCACCTTCTGTAAGTGCTAAGACACTGAATAGGCTGAGGCTTGAGAGGTGCACAGTGTGTTTCCACCTCCCCTAAATGCGGTTGTGTTGCCCCACCAGGCTCTGAGCTCCCTGATACACAGCTCCAGCTCTATAGCATACTCTCACATGCAATACTCATTCAAAAGAAAATGATTGACTATTTTTTACAAACTAATTCATAACAATAGTACACAATCAGAAGTTATACATATAAGGATAAAGTAAGCAGGCTGTTTCAAATACTCTTGGAGTATTTCTTCAGAGAGACCTTGCCCTTTATGCATCCTGGGGGGGGGGGGGTAGGGAGACCAAAAGGTGGGTGTTTTATTTGAACTGAAGTGGGCAGGAAAACAAGGCTTATTGCCTTGTTATGACATTTTAATGTTCAGTATTGTCAGTAAACTTTATTGAGGCAGGCAAGAGTAAGAAGGGAATAATTGATAAGTGACAAATTTTAATAAGTGGGAAATTAGCTAAAATCCATTCGTGATCTTACCTTCAGACCCACAAATAAAATCCATATTTTTGCATATTCTCATTTTAAGAATATTTCCAATCACATATCAATAAACTCCCAAGTATCATAAACCTTAATGCCTCATCCTGATCTCCCTATCTCTGGGGTCCTCTTCTTTAAATAGAGAACTATGACTCCCTTGCTCTTTTTGCTAAATTTCTTGACTTCTCCTTTATAACAATGGCCCTTCCCTCAACTCTGTATCCCTTCAATTTAAAAAATCCAACATCCTCCAAATTCTTACTTTTATTCTACTCTGGACCTTCTTGGCCCAAATCCAAGTCCACAGGGTAGAATAGATTGTACTGTGAATTTGGAGTCAGCAGACCTGAATTCTACAACTTGATATACCGTTGACTTTGAGTACGGCCTTACACAATCCATTTTCTATCTGGACCTGTAGTTTTCATATTTATAAACAGAATGGGGGCTAGAGCTGATGATCTCCAAGGTCCTTATGAGCCACTTTAGAGGAGACACTAAATATTTGTCTCTCAGATCTTTTTGCCAGTGAGCTGTTGCATCCTTCAGACACTAGAGGGGGCTTCCTGAAGACTTTTCTAATATTCCCAGATTTAAGTAAGGAATGTGTGTCTCTCAATGACAATCCGTGTTCCGATGAGAATTTTGATTCCACTTTTACTTTAAAGTAAATGAGAAAAAATATATATTTTGCAACAGTTATAAAATGTATTAATATGACTTTCTAGCTTGAGGCTAATTTAATTTGCTTTAAATACCAACCTGGTATAGAATTTTCTATCCTCTGTCTTTAAATTTATGAAAATATAGGGTTGCACTTTCAGAAACCAATGGAAGGAAAGCACAATCACGAGATTAGGATTCTGAACTAAGCATCAACGAAGACACTACTTTCGGTTGGTGATATTGTAAAAGGAAAGTTGTGAAGGCCCTCTGTAGTTTCTAAAGAACAGGATGTAGCCCGGCCAGGCATGGCTTAGTTGAGTGTCGACCTGGGATCCAGGCGATTGGGGTTCAATTCCCCATCAGGGCACATGCCCGGGTTGTGGGCTTGATCAATGACTCTCTCATCATTGATGTTTTTATTTCTCTCTCCCTCTCCTTTCTCTCTGAAATCAATAAAGATATATTAAAAAAAAAAACAAAAAAAAACAGGATGTAGAAAATAAAGAAATTCAATTTGATAAAATCCATTGAAAAGTAAAAGTTTTATGAGCTATTTCTTAAATTCCAAGGAAAGCAAGTTTGAAAAGTTTATGGGGAAAAAATAAAAATCTATCATCCTAAGTAAAATATAGGTTGATGAGAGTTTGTGTTTATAATATTATTTTTTTAAAATTAAGGAACAGTCCAACATATCTTGTGATCAAGAAGACCTGATTAGTCTGACGCTTTGCTTCTTTTGTAACTATTTTATTATTCTCTAGGAATCTATTCTATTTTATCTTTGATATTATATCTTAGTATGTCTTTAGGTATTGGGATTTTCTTTTCTTTAAGTCTTAAAACTCTGCAAAGCCTTGTAATCCAAGATCTTATGGTTTCATTATGAGGAAGCCTGGGTTATTCTTATCATTTATGGCTCCTTTACATTCATTTCTGGTAATCCTCCTCTGGACTATTTACAAGTCTCTCTAATCTGCATTTGTTAGGTTGCATCCATCTCCTATTCACCCAGTCCTTTCAGGTTTATTATGTCAGCAATTATATTTTTGACAACCAATATTACCAACTGATTTTTGCATCTTATTTTCCAACATCCTCCCTTATATTTCTAGAAATATGTAAATCTATGTTTTAAATATTTATTTTCTCTGTTCCATGTGCTTTACACTCCTCAGAAGGCTCAAGAATTTTTACTGTGAACTCACCATCTTTCACGAGACTCTCAGCTAAGCTTTGTTACTATATTTCAAGGTTGGAAAAGCTATAATTTTGTTCTATTTATTTAAGTGTGACTCTGCATTTGTTCTCTTTCTCTGTCTTTTCTGATCTATCAAAGTTCTGAACATAGCCAGAACCCCACATTTGGATAATGCTTGTATAAAAATTATAAGCCAGCTCAATTGATAATATATTATTTCCTATGTAGGTATCAAAATTATTTTAACATTTAATGTTTTCTCATTTCCTTTCTCACTCTTGCTTCTACTCCCAAAATGGTGCTCCTGTAGTTTGGAGCACTACTATTTTTTCTAAAATAAATAAAGCCTGTGTATTGCTGGGTATTAGGAAAATAGATAAGATATATTTAATGGTGTTATTGATGAATACAGATATGACAAAGATTTTATAGAAGGAATAATGCTATGTGCATTTTGATTAATCCAATTTAACTAATTACTGTACATAATGTCTATATGAGAAACTATAGATTGTATAAAAGAATAATAAAAGTAAACTGAAAAGATATGGATTTAAATCCTGGGTCTGCTTTTTATTAATTATTTGACCTTGGTTAAGTTCCAAGACCTCCTGATTTTAGTTTTTAAATTTATAATATATGAATAATAATTTATTTCTTCTTCTCTGAATTTACTTGTTAAAAGAGTATACACAAAGCAAAAAGAAAATGCCAGTGAGGAAGGATGAGAAAAAGAGAGAGAGTTAATTTGGGAGTTCACCTGATAATCCCCAATGCAGGGCTCCTCTGATAAAATATGATGTAGGAATGCACTTAGCCTTTTAGGTTGCTTTTATAAGATGTTTATCATTTTTGTTGGAGCATTCTAGGCACTCACCACACGGTAGTTTGTTATTAGAATTTTTACTAGACAGTGATCTGACAGTTCCATTCAGTCCTAGCCATTAAATATATATATTTCATGGGACTTCCTGAACTATTGAAATCTGTTATTCGTATAATATTAATGGTGACTTTATTTTGGAAATTGCACGTTTATAATTCAATTTCTTATAATAAATATTAAGTATCAATATGATTTTTTAAAGACATTCTGGTTGATTTATTTCTATCTTTTTAAATTTTATATTTGTTTAAGGTGTACAGCATAATTCCCAAAGTGATCCCCCTGATATTTCTAGTACCCAGCTGGCACCATACATAGTTATTACAATATTATTTACCACATTCCCTGTGCTGTACTTTACATCCCCAAAACTGCTATGTAACTTCTTACTCCCTTCACCTTTTTCACCCATCCCCTCCATTGCCTCCCATCTGGCAACCCTCAGTTTGTTTTCAGTATTTATGAGTCTGTTCTGCTTTGTTTGTTTGTGTAGATTATTCTTTAGATTCCACGTGTAAGTGAAGTCACATGGTATTTGTCTTTTTCTGTATGACTTATTTTACTTAGTGTAATACCCTCTAGGTCCATCCATACAGATGACCAACAGACATAAGCAAAGATGCTCAACACCACCGATCATCAGAGAGCTGCAAATTCAAACCACAACAGGATATCGCCTCACACCTGTCAGAATGGCTCCAGCAACAAATCAGCCAACGACAAGTGTTGAGGAGGTGGGGAAAAGGGAACCCTCGTATACTGTTGGTGGCAGTGCAGATTTGTGCAGCCACTATGGGGAACGGTGTGGAAGTTCCTCAAAAAGCTAAAAATTAGGACTACCTTATGACCCAACAATTCTGCTTCTGGGAATATATCTGAAGACATCCAAAGCACTAATTCAAAAAGATGCATGCCCCCCTACGTCCTTGCAGCTGATTTCCATAGCCCAGATATGAAGCAGCCCCAGTGCCCGTCAGTAGGAAACTGGATGAAGAAGGGGTGGTACATACATTCAGTGGAATACTACTGGGCTACAAAAAGGAAGGAAATGTTACCCTTTGCAAGGCCATAGGATCAGTATAGTTTTCAGTCCTTCTTCTTAACTTCACTATTCATTACGTCTCATTCCTCATGATCCCTTTTGTCTGAAAATACTCCATTCTGTCTCCCGTGATAGCACAGCCCTCTTCATTCTCTGCCTGTGCTTCAGGGTCTCTATTGCCAGCTCCCCCGCCTCGAGACCATCAGGACTGCCCAGGCTTGAAGGCTCGCCCCTTTCCTTACCCCATGACACTTTCCTGAGCACGCAGATTCATTGCCATGGTTTCAATGACTTCCTATACCTTTTTTACTTCAGATTTTACATATTTAATATGAACTTTTCTCTTGACCTCAAGGTCTGTGTATGTGTTGCATGCATGTTATCTCCTACTAGATATTCCACAGGCAAGACAGGCACAGCTTGACCAAAACTGAATTCAAACTTTGCTGTCACTCTCGGTCTCTGTCTCAGGAGATGGTGGCATCGCCCGTCCTGTGGCTCAAGCCAGAATCCAGCAGGGAAGTGAAAGCTGACTCCTGCTTCGTCATCACCTTTTGCAGTCATCACGTTCCAATTCTCAGACTCTCCTAAAACTTCAATTATTTTCATTCCTACCCCCCACCATGCTCCAAACTTTTTCTATTTTTTATTTTTATTTTTGTCTTTAACTAGTATAGTAGTATCTCTCTTTAGCCTGGCTGAAAGGTAATCTCTGGTAATTCCCTGGTTTTTCAATAAAATTAATCCATAATATAAACCAACGCCAATGCAACTGAAGAAATTTAAAGCCTATGTCTACATGTCTAAATAATTAATAAGCTAAAGAAAAAAATCACAATGAATATTATAAAATTTTGGAACTACATATAACAAAATAATTTTGTATAAAACTGTGTAAGAAATAAAGATTTAGAAGGTGATTTATAAGTTTAAATAAATTACTGGGAAACAAGAGGAGTTCAATATAAACTTTTAAATCTAAGAAACTAGACAAAACAGAATCGGCAAGTAGAAGAAAGGAAACAATAAAGAAAGAGTAATAGTAATTGCAACAAAGAACTGGAAAAATAATTGAGTTAATCAACGACCTTAATAGCGAGTTTCTAAAAGCAACAAACCCAGTAGGCATACATAGGTCCTTATTATGAAAAGGGAGATCTAGATATTAGAAATAGGAAGGGCTACTGCAAATAATGTTAGAAACTTAGGAGAAATGCTCCATTTTTAGAACAACGAAGGAACAAAACGACACGGTAAAATACCTACTCAAATGACTGTGATAGCTTTTAAAGACACTAAGCGCACAGTCAAAAATCTCCCTGCAAAACATACGTTAGGCTCAGGTGGTTTTATAAGTGAGTTTTGAAAAGAACTGATAATCCTCATTTATTACAAATAGTTGCACAGAAGAGAAAACACACTCCAATTCATTTTGTGAAGCTAGTGTAACCTCCACGTCAAAATCTGGATAGGGGAAAAAAAAAAATCTGGATAGGATAAGAAAGGGAAATCATTGACCAATCCCCTTATAAGCATGCTTGGGAACTGCTAAGTAATACGTATAAAATGTGGCTCTGCTTGTTTACCACGCTTCCATATGGGTTTGAGGGGTGGCAGGTACTAATAGAACAGCCTATAATATACCTCATTGTTTGACCACTCTGGATTCATGCTTTAGAAATGGAATTTGAAAGATGCCAGTGATGATTAACTGGGTTAAACTGAATTTGTAGCCATTTTCTTTATATTTGACCCCAGTGCACCACAAGATGTTTTCCTTGCTTTTTAGAATCTCATTAAGTCTAATAGATTCTGCTGCCTGACTGTCTACACTCTTCCTACGTTCTCAGGCCTGACTTCTTTCACTTCCCCCACCCCCTTTTCTCTGGGAGTTAACATTTAGGGCTTATCATATTGCTCTTCTTAATTTATATCCACTCCCCTGCAGAGCACACCCATTCACATGCATCTGGTCATTCTCATCGTATTGATAACTCCCAAACCGAAATGCTCCCCATCTGCTCATCAGAACCCTAGAGCCCTCAGACACTCGGTGCTATTGTGCATATCACTCCTCAGATTTAATTTGACTTAAACAGCATTTTCTCTGTCAAAACAGCTGACTCAAATTTCCTATTTTCATATTCCTGTTGCCACTGTCATATTTTTGGCTACCTAAGCCTGCCGATTTGTCATTATTGTCTTGAATTTCTCTATCTTTTATTAGCTGTTGCCATTTGATTCAGCATTTAATATATCTGGTATTTGTTCCTTTCTATCCAGTCTGATTTTCACTACCCTTGGCGGACTGCTTATCACTAATACGGAACACAGAAATTAAATAGCCTCTTGTGTCCTCCAATCTGTACTGCTCACCGCTGCTCAGTTTTTGTTAAGCACCCTGTTCATCAGATTAGATCACCACTTTCTGTTCTTCAGTGGCTCATCATGTCTTGTTGCAACAGGGTTATAAGATTTGAGATTTCTCAAAATCAGTTCTTAAAACCGAATCAACACCATTTCCCATTTCTACTCTACCTATCTTCCTATTCCATGATATAATACTCATTATAAATTAAATCTCATTATAAGTTAGTCACACTGAGCGCTAAAAGAAAGACCTCTTACTATAGAAGTATAAACAATCTCCCTGGCTATGGAATCAATATTACATTTTTATTTTAACTATGCTTTATTTTATTTAAAGTACATCAAAGTTGAAAATTCAGAGAGACTAACCTAAAAAAGGGTTTATTACTCTATGGGCATTTTTTGGCAGGTTATTTTATTGTTCTTGGCTGTTGTTGGTTTTTTTGTTTGTTTGTTTTGTTTTTTTCTGTTAAAGAAAGTGTTGCTTGGTGACGATGTTTAGAAAATTATTTTTTAGGATGACAACTCGTTTTTGAAAGCAAACATTTGGCTCTGATTGTTAATTGGTTTGTTCCATAAAGGGTAGGGAGGAAGCTTGATGTGTCTTGTCTGACACTATTGTAAAGGGGTTTATTAAGAAAATTGGCTGTAACTTGTACCAATCTGTGGTTTCTGCATTTTCCTTTGGCTTATGTTTTCTAATTCCCTGGTCCCAAACCACATCAATTGTTTCTTAATTCACTTTAAGCCACATATTATCTTGACAATGTCTGTTACTCCAGACCCTTGAGTCCCTTGCCAATCTCAATGGTTATTTAATATAATATCAGAGATTATGTGATTGACAATGAAATTAGATCTCAAGCTGATACTTAAAACAGTGACCTACCCTAGGTAAATATCTAAATCTTGGGTTGTTGTTTGCCCCTATGCTCTATATTGTCAAAAATTCTCAGATTACTTTACAAGAGAACATCCTGATAACATCAACTACAACAACGAAGTCACAATATTTTAGGATTAACGTTGTTTAAAATAATAACCTGTTTTATCATTTACAACGATTTTTAACAAATTCTTTAATCTTCTAATTTAAATTTTTGGTCTTCTTGCATATTTATAGCTTCATTTTTGGTTTCATGAGTGTTTTGTAAGCATAGTGTTATTTTTACACAATTGCATTTTGTGATTCACAATTACAGCAATTTTTATTTTAAAGTATATATTAAAAATACATATTTTACTTAACTAATATTTTCCATTCCAATTTAAGTAATTATGTTAATTTATATACATTTAAGATAGTTTATAATATTTAAGTTATAAAAAAATATCCTTAAGTTTTTTCAAGTTTAGAAGTTTGTGCCCCATACTTTTCAAAGCTTTAAAAGATATTCCTTTAGTATTATCTTTTCACCCTTTAAGCAAAGTTATATTAATAAATTTATTGGAGCATCTGCATAAATAATTTTGTTGAAAGTAGGGTAATTCATTAGTGGTTCTTATTTAAATAAATTTAATAAAAATTGCCTTTTCCCCAAAAAATATTAGATATTTCTTTCTTTGTCAATGGTAACATAAAATATTTCAGAATCCTCATAGCCCTAGAACTTTTTGAAAACATTGTTTGTTATTCTTTCCCATAAAGAAAACCACACACTCAAACATATATAGACCCATAGAGGAGATTGCAAATTTAATTTTATATGTAGCATTCTTACCTTGAGGTGAGGTTTCTTAGCCAGCATCGTACAAACACTGCTGTCTCTAACATTAATTTATCACTGCCTGGTAACCTCACTACTACCTAAAAATGTGCTCCGCTGGCTCACAAACAATTATATCATCAATCCCCTCTGTGTGTAACAAGAGACCTTAACCACAGAACTGAGAAATAAAAGGAAGAATTATGCCAGAAGTAACAACGGTGCCAGGAACCTGCTCTGCAGGGATTGGCTAAATGGGGCCAACCAGTTGAGTTTCATTCACCCGAATTGTTGAGTTAACCTACAAGCATTTTTTTTTTTTTTTCATTTTCCTTATTTTTCTTTTCTGGGGTCTCCTTTGATTTCATGCTGGCTTTTTAAATTGAGGATAAAGTTAATTCACTTAACAATGCCACAGCTGGAATTAAGTATGCCTCTTCTCCTACCGCTGAGGGGAGGGCTGGTGCTGGCTGGCGGTGTCTGATTGGATGCCCAACACCCTTGAGGGCTGTTGCTGAATCAGTGGTGCCTCTAGCGACAGGCAAGAAGTTAACTAATTATGAACATATGGTTTGGCAGACACCTTGTCAGCTTGCTGCTGCGTAGGTGTTTGGAAGGAGGTGAAGGGGAAAGTTTGAGGTAGAAGGTGTGGTTAAAAGTCCCACTGACAAGCCTGGGGGGGATTTGATTGATCCTAATCTATTCTTTTTGTCAGGAAGCAGCATGCTTCTGGCAGCAACAGCTTGGTAATAACAGAGATTTGTGGCCCTTAAGCTCTTGTGGTGATAACCGGCACACGACCAGTCAACTGGCTCCTTACAAGGCCCGGTTTAATTGGCCACAATGGTGAGAGCAGAAATAGATGTTAGGTCAAGGTACAACACATGGCCTACCTGAAATGGTTAACAATGATCTGAGGCACAGATGTCATCTTTTATTGGTGTGATTGCCATCAGAAGAACAAGAGAAGCTTTGAGTAAAGGGCTGCAGGAAAGCCCTAGCAAGAGCTTTGCAAGTACACTATTCATAGTTAAAATACCTAGAGAAAAAGGCAGATGTAAAAAGACTAGAAGGCAAATTAGTAGAATGGGTTGTGAGTGGGTCTGATGAAGAATAAAGCAGATATTCTATTTTATAGAAAGGAAGGTTGCTTGAAAAATTAATGGTAGATAGTTTAAAATTATCTTTGAATTTTGTCTGTCAGATAAGTTGGAATATCACACACACCTGATATTCAACTGCATAGCTAAACCAAATAGATGTTTTCCATTATCTAGAATCTGTATACATACTTTGTACATATCACTTGGATTCAAGTATTTAGAATCTTACAGTCTCAGTAACATAAAGGCTTCCACTCAAAATTATCCACAATCAATAGGAATACCATTGGTTTTTGTTCATTGAATCTTAGACATATTGTCTAAGTTTTATAAACTTAATCTAAAATTCTAAATTTTCTGGATCCTCAAAAAATGCTCCATGACTTCTATGAAGACTAGTTTACCTACCAGGAAACATTTGCTCTTGAAAGACTTGCTAAGTAGTTTCAAATCCTTGTTCTCTATTTACTGATTTTATCTTACTTACTCAGGGTGGTATAGACAATATAGATATTATATTGATTATTTAAAATTGAATTATTAATTATACAGAAGTGATTATGTAGACTCCATTAATATATGGTCACTAACAACTTCACGATGTTTATTAGTGAACTTATAGATAGAAGAAGTGTTACAGATGTGACCAGGTAGACTCACCCCTATGTTCTTCCATTACAAAGAATACACATGAAGAGTGTTAGGTGTGAGTGACTGTGTGTGTGTGTTTTAGATTTACCAGGGTTGGCCCAGCCAGGCATAGCTCAGTGGTTGAGCATCGACCTAGGATCCAGGAGATCAGGGTTCGATTCCTAGTCAGGACACATGCCCGGGTTGTGGGCTACAGCTGATCAATGACTCTCTCATCATTGATGTTTCTATCTCTCTCTCCCTCTCCTTTCCTCTCTCTGAAATCAATAAAGATATGTTTTTAAAATAAATAAATAAGTAAATAAATAAATAAATAAATAAAAATAAAAGGGCTAGAGGGGTAGATAAAACACAGGCCACAATGAACCTAATAAATTATCTTAATTATTTTGATCTCTATCATTAAAACAATGTTGAAAACAGTACATAGTTTTAACCAAGGGTGGACAATAAAAATGAAAATGCTATATATATTTTTTTCCCAAATATGTATTTCTAATATTTGATATGTATTTCCAAAATACTGAATCTGCTGTCTCATGTTTTGGGAGCTCTGTGTACTTTTTGCTTAGCCAGTGATGAGCAATCAAGTGCAGGTTTTTAATTTTATATTTGAGCTATTTCACTAGTCCATTGTTACATTCAGGCTTTGTTGAATCAGGATGAACACTCTAAATGGGAACTTGGGCACTGAGTCAGAATTCATTGGGAGACTGTTGAATAAATGGGAACCTTTGGGCTCAGATATCAGAATTTTTAAAAAGGAATGAACTGCTTTGTCTTTACTTTGATTGCAATAATATCACTTTGACCTCTAACTCTTCTTTAGGCTTTTAGTTTTTAGCCACTGGAAACACCATGCCTAGTTGTTTCTCTTCCTATATCACTTATTTCTATCTCCAGAGAAATATCTTAGGGACCCAGGCCCTAATATTCACAGGCTGTGCAAAGTAGATAAATAAGTTATTTCTATCTGAATTTATGGGTCCTTAAGGAAATGGGCTCTATCTTGTCCACCTTGTGATCACTTGGGATTAGTAGAGTGTCTAGCATCATGTAGCTCATTTCATACATGTTGTACAAAAGAACTTCCCTGTACCTGTGTTTGAACATGTATCTACCATGTAAGAGGGCCTAGGTGCTGGAATTATCTATTGTCAACTCAACATCTTCTCTAGTCTGTTAAATCATTCTGCTATTGTCTATAGCAACTTTATCAAATCATCTCCACTTTCTTCAAACCTCCCCCAGGCCCCAGCCCCTTCACTGTTGACTAATGATATCCACCTTGAAATGTATAAAAGAATATAAATAATCACAAAAAAATCCCCAGTTTTCTTGAAGCCACACAGTAATTAATTTATATCTGTAGCTTCCTATCTTCCCTTTCCTTCTGTAACAAAACTGTTCATTTTCCTATTTAAGACTGTTACTTCCACTGCTACATCTCATTGCATCATTACTTCTCAGAAAGCTTCACTCTTAATGGCCTCAGATGGCTTCTTCTCATGAACTTTTAAAAATGCTTGTTTCTTTCATTCAAAAAAAAAAAAAATGTGGGGAGGCCACTCAAGGCCACATCTTTCTTTACCTCTCCTCTGTTTCCTTCCATTAAAATAATTGCTGGGAGGAAAGGGGAGTGGGGAGTTATTGTTCAGTGGGTACTGAGTTTCAGTTTGGGAAAAGGAAGGACGTTCTGGAGATGGACAGTGGTTCTGGTTGCATAAGAATGTAAATGTAGTTAATGCCACTGAAATGTACACTTAAATGGTTAAAACATTAAATTTGATGTTATGTATATTTCATCACAATAAAAATATAAACTACTTACGTTCAACATTATTATTTATTCCCCTTGCATGAACTCTTTGGCCCATACCAATCTGGCTTCTGCTTCCTATCACTCGACTGAAATAGTTCCTGCTGTGTAAAGGATAAGTTCCTACTTGCTAAATTCAATGGGCAATTTTGAATCACTATTTGAATTAACCTCTCAGAAGCATTGTTAACTCTTTTCTTCTTGCTGAAATATCCTAGTCCCTTGGTTTCTTAACTCCACGGTGCTGGAGCTGTTTTTCTCTAACTCAGCCACTCCTTTTCTTCATTACCAACTCTTTTTTCCTGCAGCTGACCATTATATGTTGAGGTTTCTCAAAACTCAGTTCTAGACCTTATTTTTATCTTTTACCCCTTTCCTCGGGTTTCTCATCAATGTCTGTGGCTTCAACTACCGAATATATATCTTTGCAGACTTCTTCCTTAGTTCTAGAAACAAAAATATTCTCTCTCCTTATATCTTTAATTTGATATCTCAAAATATTTCAAACCCAACATACACAAAAGTGAATTCAAGTGAACTCAATTTATTAAAGCATGTTCTATTATTTATACAAAACTGAGCTGGAGGGAGAAGGCTCATGGCTGGCCCTATACCTGTCTGCTAGTTTTACATAGGTGCTGTTATGGCTGATCTGGATAACTAACTAGCTGGCTCAGAGAGATGTGGAATCCAAATAGTACAGCAAGAGATATCTTTAGTAACCAAGGAGTTCCATGGGTGTAATATGAAGAAACAGCGAGTACCAATGGCTACAGAGCACAACTGTAGGAAGTCCATATTCAGAGAAATGAAATCCTAAGCAAGTGCTTACTATGTGCTATGCACTATGCTATATCTTGGTCATTTCTTTAGTGATGAAGAATTAAAAGAGAGCTAATGTGATAAATGCTACTATAGAAACACCTAAAAACTCCTACAGAAAACCATGGAGAGAGTCACTTTTCTGAGGATTTCAAGAAAGATTTCAAGGAAGAAATGTTATCTTAGCTGAGGCTGGAGGTTACATAGGAGTGTGTCAAATGGAGAAGCCAGAATGAATTTTAGGTGGAGGGAGGAAAACACGGATGGAGTCTAGATTTAACCAAACATTTAGTTGGAAATAAAGGTCTGCAAAACTGAAATTTTATCTTAAAAAGAACAATTATTTACCATTAGATAGTATTGACAACTTTATGATAAAATATTCCCTTTATATCATTTATAATTCAAAAGCCGGGCTCATTGGTCCCTTTCCTGCCAAATAAGATGTTGCCATTAGGGTAACTTGCATCCTGCTGAAAGCAGTATGTCTGATGTTTAAGGCACAAAGACGTTGTTTAAAGAAGCCTTCTGATTTTGAACAAACTGGCCCAGCAGGGAGATTTTAACCTGCCCCCCTAACAGGCCCAACAGCCTGTGTTTGTAAACAGAGCCTTATTGCACTAGTGTGAGCAGACACAGAACTGTGTCAGCTCATTAATTGGGTGTCAGCTCCCCGCAGGGAAGAAAACTTAATGAGTCATCTCATCATAAAGAACTGGGGCTCAAGGAAGGGGTGAATGGCCCAGAGAAAGGAAGAAAGATCTTTCCAGCAATAACTACGTGTATAGAAAAGCTTGAAGCCCACCTGTTGGGATAAAGAGAGAGCAGCATTTGGGAACGGATGGTTTCTCTGAATTCTGCTATTCAGAGGGAAACCTGAGTTTATTAGCTTACAAATGCAGCAATGACCTGTGTGTATATTCAGGTTTATTGTGAAGATAGTGAGCTGAAATTATTCAAAGCATATTTTTACATAAAGTTTATGAAGCTTTTCTTTTATTCTGGTCAACATATAAATGTTATTTTTTCCATGCAAAATCTTCTGTAACAAAGCACATGCTAATCAAGTTTGTATTGAAGCTCAAATATGTTCCTCATGCCTACAACACACATTATGAAAAGATGTTGAATTTGTGATTTGTTCTGTATTTATCAGATATTTTAAAACTATTTAAGAAAAATACATTCTGAAACCTGATAAAACAATCTCTTATTTTTTATTTTCTAATCTGTCCCACTATTACCGGTAGAAGGTATGCCAGGTTTATACATAATGCTGTAGGCTTACACCTGATATTAGTTCATTATTAGAGCACTGTGTTCTACCTTGGGCCATTGGCCTTATTAGTTTGTGAGATATTTTAGTATTGGAAACATTTATTCACAAAGATATACGCACCCCTATGTTCATCGCAGCATTATTCACAGAGGTCAAGACATGGAAACTACCAGGGTGTCCTTTGATAGATGATCGGATAAAGATTTGGAAAATTGTGGTACATTTACACAATGGAATACTAATCTGCTTTAAAAAGGAAGAATTTTTGCCCTTTGCAACAACATGGATGGACCTGGAGAACATGATGCTAAGTGAAATCCGTCAGCCAGAGAAAGACAAGTACCATATGATTTCACTCCTATGTGGAATTTAATGAACAAAAAGGAACTACCAAGCAAAATAGAGACAGACTCATAGACAGAGAGCAGACAGACAGCCTGGGGGTAGGGGTAGTTATGGGGATGAAGGGATTGAGCAAAGAAGAAAAAAAGGGAGAGGGAACTCATGGCCATGGACAACAGTGTGTGATTGCGAAGGTGGAGGGGAATGGGCCGCGGTGGACGAGGGCATAGAGGGGATAAATGGTGATGGAAAAGGTTAAGTTAAATTAAATTTAAAAGAAGATGTGGTATCAGCCATAAGAAAAGATGTCACACTGCCATTTGCTATACTGGATGGATGTTGAAAATATCATGCTAAGCAAAATAAGTCAGACAGGAAAAGCTAAGAACCACATGTTCACTCACAAGTGGGATAGGAAACTGAAACTCACAGACGCAGGCAAGTGTGGTGCTCACCGGAGGGAAGGGGTGGGAGGTCGTAAAGGGAAGGGGCCAAGGGCCTGGTGACGGAAGACTTGACTGTGGCTGGGGGGCACACGATGCCCTACACAGATGATGCATCATAGAGTCGCACACTTGAAACCCATATACTCTTAGAAAACAATTCAAAAACCTAATAAAAATAGCTTAATTAAGAAATAAAAATAAAAAATCCATTATATCTTTCCCCTAGTTTTTTGCTTATATTTTTACTTTATTCACAATATTTTTGCCATGATTTTGATTAATAAATTATATTTCGAATTTTTTTCTTATTTCACTGCTTTTCTCAATCCCAGAAGAATCTCAAAACCCTCACTCTTTGCTCATTGATTTTCTCTGCCTAAATTTCCCAGCCCTTTCTGCCCCTCATGCAAAAATGACAGTTTTCCTCCCATCTCATCTACTCCTTACCCCATACCTGTTTCAGCTGTTAAATGTGTCACATATTTTGCTGGGAATCAGGGAGATTTAACTTCATCCATCACTGCCATAAATTTGACATTTTCTTCCCTCCGCTATTAATCTCCTGTTGTGGTTTGGAAACCTGGCCGCAGGTGCTTTCACTCCCTCTGGCAGGTAGCCGGGGACCCGCGTTCCCGCCCCTCCTCTGGCTAGTGCATGGCCTCTGCCACCAGTGGAGGCGGTGCTCCGTCCAGGGAGGGTTTTAAATGAGATGAGCTTCTGTCTTTCTCACTGAAACCCTGCCTCTGGGAGAGCTGAGCTGCAGTGTGAGAAATCCAGCTCCACCGAGGCCACCGTCCAGGAGAGTTCACAGAGGGAATCCTCACAGACAGGCCCTGGGACTATACAGAGGGGGGAGCTACTTGAGTCACTTGTGCCCAAGCACCAGGCCTGGGACTGAAGAAGCCGCCCCATGTTCCCAGCCCCAGCTATTCAACTCTTCCCAGCTGAGACAGTGTAGAGCACAAAACAAGCCATACTTGCTGAGCCCCCCCAACGCCTTATCCCCAGAATCCACACGCATAATAAAATAATCACAAAATCCATATGCATAATGAAATAATTTTATTTAGCAGCCATAGGTACCTGCATCATCTAACACAAAGGCTTCTTTCAATAGGTAGAAAATCTTTCTACACACTTTGCAGTCTTTGATTTCTCTATCAAATGCTTTCCTTTTGTGTCCAGATAAGCACAAAATTATCATTTAATTTACCTTGTGGACTTTAATTTCTCAGACACTTTATTCTAGTTCTATTTTTCGCCCATTGCTTTTTAAAAGATTTGCCTTTGCATTGCATTCATTTTCTTTTTCTAATTTTTCTCCATGTCCCACCATGAACTAAGTTACTCCCTTTACTAATTCTTGTGAAAACCTTATTGTGCTATAATGAAAGCATATATTTTCTTTATTAAATAACTTTTTTCTTTAAAGGCAGAGTCTTCAGGTTTGTGTTTTTATTTCATTTTATTTTATCTTGCTTAATCACTTCACCTCTTCCATCCAGCTCCCCACAGCCCCTCCCCTCTGACAGCAGCCTGTTCATTGAATCTATGAGTCTGTTTCTATTTTGTTTATTGTATTCATTAGATTCCACATATAAGTAAAATCATATGGTAATTGTCTTTCTTTGCATAGCTTATGTCACTTAGCATAATGTTCTCCAGGTCCATTAATGCTGTCCCAAAGGGTAAGGTTTCCTTCCTTTTTACAGCCAAGTAGTATTCCATGGTGTAAATATCCCACAGCTTTTTTATCCACTCATGTAATGATAGGCTGCTTCCAAGTGTTAGCTATTGCAAAAAATGCTGCAATGAACATAGGACTGCATATATTCTTTCAAATTAGTGTTTCATGTTTGTTCAGATATATTCCCAGAAGTGGAATTGCTGGGTCCAAGGCAGTTCCATTTTTCATTTTTTGAGGAAACTCCATCCTGCTTACCCAAGTGGCTGCACCAGTCTGCATCCCACCAGCGGTGCACAAGGGCTCCCTTTTCTCCACTCCTCACCAACACCTGTTTGTTGATTGATGGATGACAGCCATTCTGACAAGCCATGTAGGTCTCACTTCTTCTTTGTGAGACCATTTTTACTGACTTAATTTCTTTACTCATTATAAATCTATTCAGACTGTCTACCTCTTCCTGAATTAGTTTTGCTAATTTTTGCCTTTCTAGGAATTTGTCCATTTTGTCAAAGTTGTTTAATTTGTTAAAAATCTTCATGGTATTTACAATGTTTAAAATTTCTCTTGGTCAGTAACTATGTCCTTCATTGATTCCTGACTTGGCAAATTGAGCCACGATTCTTTATGTATGATTTGTATAATTTCCATACGATAGCACATGACTTTACATATAGTTTAAAAACCTTACAACAACATACCCCCCTTTCTCCTGTCGAGGCTTTTATGCAATTTTTAAATTACTTTTGCCTATTATCTTTTGAAGAGATTTTAATTAAAATATTATATTTAGCCAAGTAATTACTATTTTGGGAAGTTGCCATTATTCTTACAGATCCAGATTACCATCTGCTATAGTTTTCCTATTGGCCTGAAGCACTCCCCTTACGTCTCGTAGTGCATGTCTAATGTTGATATGTTCTTTTAGCTTTTGTATATCCAAAATAAATCTTACTTTCACTCTCTTTTAAAAAAATATACTTGCTGGGTAGAGAATTTTAGATGTATAGTATTTTTATCTCAGTTTTTTAAAGATGTTGCTTCGCTGTCTTTTGGGTTGAATTGTTTCCAACATTATATTTGCTGTCATTCTTATTTTTCTTCCTCCATATGGAATATGCTTTTCCCCCATTTGACTCCTTTTAAAATGTGTTCATCACTGGTTTTTAGCTGATTATGAAGTGCCTTAGTGTAGTTTTTTCATGTTTCTTGTGATTAGGCTTCTTTGAGTATCTTGCATTTGTGGGTTTATAGTTTTCATCAAATTTGGCAAATGATCTACCATTATGTTTTCAAATATCTTTCTGCCCCACCCTCAGGGACTCCAATTTAATGTATATTAGACCACTTGAAGTTATCCCACAAGTCATCTATGTTTATTCCTTTTTTAAATATTATTTTTAAATTTTGGAATGTTTCCATGGCTATGCCTTCAAATTTACTAATATATCCTTCAGCAGTATCTATCATTTATGTAATCTAGTATATTTTTCTAAGACATAGTACTCTCCATTTTTAGAAGTTAAATTTATTTTTTATATCTTTCATATTTCTGCTTAATGATCATTATTTTTCTCTAGATTATTGTGCATGCAAAATAGACTTATAGTAACTTTTTATGCCCTTATCTACTAATTATATCATCTATGTCATTGTCGAGTCTGTTTCACTTGACAGATTTTTTTTTTCCTTCTTGTTTCTTTTCATTCCTGTGACTCTTTGATTAGATACTAGAGATTATGAATTTTACCTTATTAAATACTGCATTTAAAAATAAACTTTTGGGGAGATGAAACTGAGTTATTTGGAAGCTGCTTAATCCTTTTGGTTCTTGCTTTTAAGCATTGAAAAACATGACCAGAGCATGTTTACAATAGGGTTAATTTTTCTCAACTACATTCTTCAGTGACCTGTGAATTAGGAGGTTTATACTCGGATTGGTGGGAAGACAAATAGGAACTATTCTGTGCCCTATGTGAATTTTAGGAATTGTTTCTTCTGATTCTTTCAGGTGTTACTTTCTATGGCCTTGGACAGTACCTTCAAATAAAATCAGTTTAATTAGTATTCAGTACTCAGCTAAATTCTCAAGGGGGACCTTTATTGATCTTCAAAGTTCTCATTATGCATAGCTCTCCTTTCTCTTGAACTCTGCCCTGTGAACTCTAGTCAATGCAGAGGGACTACCTGGCTCGCCTGAGCCCCCTTTTCTACAGAACTGCCTAGAAACATTGGCATTAAACTGGAGCGATATTAGGGCTTAACCTCTTTCCTTTCTCATATCAAGAATTGCTGTCCTTCATTTCCTAATGTACAAATATCTTTAAAATCATTTTTCATACATTGTATCCAGCATTTTAGTTGTTTTTGTCTTGAGGGTGTATTTGGTCTCTTTTGCTTCATCTTGACCAAAAGTAGAAACCTTTCCCAATGCCCTGTTTATCTTTATGACCTTTATTAAGTTCATTTTCTTATTAAATTTCCTTCTAATAATGATGCTATTACTCAATATCCTTAAACTTGATGTAACAGGACTCTATATTCTTTTATGTGTCTACTATCTACAAAACCCCAGGCTAGACTCTGGGAAGACCACAGTGAGTGGAACGCTCAGTACGAGAGACAGGTGCTAACCACATGCGGTCATGGCAAATGAGGGTGAAACAGGAGGCAAGAGGGCCTCTGGACTTGAATTCTAGCAAGATTCCTTACTTGCCATGTAATTTTGAGCAGGCTTCTTAGCCTCTTTAAATATATTTTTTCATCAGATGAAAGTAGGAATTATAATAAACATAAAAGTACATTATATCTTATATGTTTGTGAGGATTCAATGAAACAATTTCTATAAAGTACAAGCATGGTGTCTGACACAGTAAATAGTTAATAAATATTTACAAAGAAATAAAATTAGACATGTGAGTGGATGTAGCAAAAGACCCACATTTTGACAGAGTATAAGCAAGCAGCAAGAAACAAAGTTTGAGAACCCCAAAGGAAAGAAAAAATTCAGGAACATAAAGTTGAAGACAACTTTAACTTTCGTTCCTTCTCACTAGGAAGACTTCCTTCCAGAACTCTTCTGGGCTCGGGTTTTTTTCAGATATTTTATTTACAAAGGGTAAGTGGTTTTTTTCTTTAGAGCTTAACTCTTCTGCTTACATTTCTGACACAACAGTTACGTGAAATTATACACATAGTTTAAAATGAGGTCCGGTTGAAAAAAAAGAAAATGTCTAACCTAGGAACTTAGAATAATTTGTAAAATGAAACTGCTTGATTTTTGTGAAGGGATCTCAAAATACCTTACCCTCATATTCCAGGAGAAAATACAGTGCTCAGGTGTTCAGTTAGGGGTGTCATCAAGACACCCCTCATACTGTGCGCTGTCCTCCAATGATTTCATGAACATAGGCCACTTTCTCAAAGAAAGAGCTCTCATCCTGAGATCAGGGGCTATATCTAAGTTTCTAAAATTTTTCTCACAACACTAAATACAGCACTAAATATACTAAATAAAAACTTTCCTTAGTATTTTCCTTTCACTGACACGCCTTTCTTGACTCACCTTCATTTTCAAATATCTTCTTTGGCTTATGGAACACCACCTTGAAAAACCTCCCCTTACACCATCCACGTATGGCTGTGCCTCCCCAGGACACTGTGGCACTTTCTCTGTTCCTCTCTGACACTGCCTGCGTTTTGCCCTGTATTTTGTGCATGTCTTATCTACTAGTCAGCCTGTTCTGTCTTCTCTAAGCAGGGTAATAATAATGGTGCTGTTTCAAGCTACCCAAATTACAACACACACCATTTTATTTGATTCTTATTTTCTATGGCATAGCAGTTTTATTATCTCCCTCTGAAAATCCTGTTCAAGATTCTCTGTCATTTAAAAACCCTGCCTTCAAACCCAGATACACCATTATCTAGTAAAATATACACAGAGAAAGTACTACTCCCTTTGAACCTTATTTTCTTTATGTGTTGTTCAAGAACATTGTAATTAAATGATCTTGTATGTTTTTGTTAATGCCTGGTCTATAGCTGTATCCAGTAAATTATAGTTATTACCATCAATGGCACAATAACAGACAACAATATCAAGTTTGAATTGCCGATACATTTTAATCCAGGGCAAGCATTTCTTCTCCCCCAATCCATAATTCTAGAGAGTGAGAACATATAAAACAATATTCCCAATTCTATAAAAATTTGCTCTGTATTCAAATGTATAGTTCTGAAGATATCTATGGTATCTTCTGCAAACTGGAAAATTAAATACCATTTAGAATAATCAGATTAATTAAGCTTACTATCCTTTGATGTAGACAGTATTCCTGATCTACTACCAGAAATGCTTGCACTTTGAGTTATTATGATGACTCTTTGCCACAAAAATATCACTCTCTTAACTAGCCTATGTTTGGAATTATAAAATTTGGGAGAAGCCAGCAGGCACCTTTATAGGGGTTAAATCTGTGACACTAAATTTGTAGTACCAAGACGTATCTGAGGCCATTCTCTCATGATAATATTACTTTCTAGAAAGAGTTTGTGCTGTTGACACAACTTCTTGCCAGGCTGATGATAAAGCTTAAGTCTCAGCTTAGGTCGAAAGATTTGAGCCTCAGTCTTTGCTGGTATTTTCTTTATCTGAAAAGCTTTATTTTAACACATAAGATGGTGTGAAGAAGTATGACAAGAGCAAAAAGAGCTCTCCTCTAGTAGATTTTATATTTTGAACATATTGTAGGATCTTCCATACTTTTAGTTACTGAATTCATAAACCTTTCTTCTGAAGAGGAGGGGGGAAGGGGAGGGGAAGGAGGGGGGAGGGGAGGGGAGGAAAACAAAGCATTCGTCCACCAGACAGCATCACAAGAATATAAATGCCCATACTTTCAGAGGTGATACTGTGCATAAAATGACAAAATTCTCCGAGTATGGTTCAGGCCCCCTCATGCCTCTCTTTTAAAAGTTTTGACTTGGGACTCAACTTTAAGAGTTACAAGAGGCAACATGCTTTGTAAATTCCAGCTAAGTAAATTATAATTACAGTCCAGATTCCAATTAGGAAATTTCAGCATTGCTAAGCTAAGGAATGAAGCTTAAAGATACAATTAATATGAGCTTATATTAAAGGCTTTAGTGGAATTAATAAACTCTATAACAATAGATCATTACTCAATCTTGAACACCGACCACTGGCTTTTGCTGTCAATAACCAGCAAATCTGCCTACCTTCTATTGGCTACTTTTTGAATAGTGGTATTTTATCAAATAAAACCCTGCAACCCTGTAATTATGAAGGACTTGGGATCCCACAGATTAAAGTTTCCATTTAACTTTCAAATATGAGTAATGCAAGTCCTGATTCTAAAGTAGGCAAAGGTTGGTGGAAAAGGAAGACGTGAGTAATTAAGAAAAAAGATGCTTTTCTTCAGAAAGGCCAAGAAGATACAGAGTACAGACAAGAAACAAGTACTGGATTTTGGTTACAAAGGGAATCTTGATGTATCGGTTACAATGTAGAGCTGGGGCACTTCCTATCAATATAGTGATAATTTGGTTGATACATTGAGAGGATATTAATGGTTCCATCCAGTGACTTCTTTTTTGACAGAGTTTATTCAAGCAATTTATTCACATAAGTTCAGTCAAAGAGCTGTCATTATGAATGTCCCCGCATTCCCATTATTTCTCAGATTAATAAAACTGTATTTTTCTTTACCCCCAAAACTGCTTTTCCCTGTGAAGATCAAATGTAGCAGGGAAATCATTCAATTAGACAATATATTTTCTAATTACAGATGGTTATTCTCTATTCTTTTTGTCACATACCACTCTGCATTGTCCCCGGGCACATCCTGGTCTTTTTCTCCTTTACGCCACTGTGCTTGATGTGTCATTGACCTAGAATATCTCTTCCCCTCTATTGTTTGTTATTACAAAATTACAAGGCCCAGTTTAAGTGCCATTTCTACCACAATGCCTTTCTTGATCACTCTAAGAAATTTGTTTGGAGTTTTGTTTTAATTTGGAACAAAGAGAAGAAAACCCTACTTAGTCTCTGAGGTTCATGTCCAAGAGCACCCCCAATTACATAAGTGTTAGAGTACAACTGTGAGGAATCATTTATTCAATCACTCATTTATTTAGTCAGCCAGTCATCCAACAAATATCTCAGAGCAAAAACTGTGTGTCAAGTTTAACAATATTCACTTGCCATGTTTCTACAAAGAAAATAGAAAATGCTGCACTGTGGAAACAGCCAAACTCTGTTACTAAGATCAGGTCATAGAAGCATAATAATAGTAAATGTTTTAAGATTTTAGTTATGATCTTATAGAAGGTGAAATTCAGTGCATTGAAGCTAAAGAACATAGACCTTGGAGAAAGAAGATGAACTCCACCTGCATTTTGACCATGGGGCATAGATTTGACCCTTCTTGATTAATTATTTCCCTCCATGGAGAATTTTTCATTGTGGGTAAAAATACTTAAATGAAAACTACCCTCTTAACCAAATTTTAAGTGTACAACACAGTATTGTTAGCTACAGGTACAATGTTATGCAGCAAATCTCTAGAACTGAGTCATCTTGCATAACTGAAATTTTATACCCATTGAATATGTGCTTGAAGATCTTTGAGCTCAAGCACAAGTTAATGGAATCAAAATGGCTAAATTTCAAAACAAATAGTAGTTTTAATTTTCTGAAAATATTTCCTCCTAGTAATCTCATTCAGTATTAGTTTTTAACGTTGTAGCAAGATTCATTAATTTCTTCATCTATGAATTAGACAATAGCTAGTGCTATCTTGGCTACCTCTGTATGTCTTGCAGTATTGGAATAGTCCTCCATTATTTGGGGGAATACATTCCAAGACGCCCAGTCGATGCCTGAATCCATGGATAGTACTGAGCCCTATATGTACTGTTTTTTTTCCTCTACATACATACTTATGATAAAGTTTAATTTTAAATAAGCATAGAAAGAGATTAACAATAACAATTAATAAAATAGAACAATAACAGTAAAAGTTATGTGAATGTCGCCTCTCTCTCTGTCTCAAAATACCTTATTGTACCCTATTCACCCTTGTTCTGTGGTGATGTGAGATGATAGATGCCTTGGGATGAGGTGAAGGACAGTGACTGACATGTAGGCCGTGTGACAAAGCTTGAATCCAAGCCTTCAACACTGCAGCAGTCATCTGGTAAACAAGGTGGCTACTAAGCGGCCAGCCAGCGAGGCGCACAGAGCACGGTGGGCTGGGCGAAGGGGTGGGTCACGGCCCCAGTGAGACAGAGCAGGGCAGCCTGAGGTTTACCAAGCTCCTCAGAACTACATGCAACTTAAAATTATGAATTGTTTATTTCTGGAATTTTCCATTTAATATTTTTGAACTGCAGTTGACCACGGGCAACTAAAACTATGGAAAGCAAAATCACAGATACAATCTTTTGGGGGGGATGGTCATTTTAATTCAGTGTTCTCTCTCTTTCTCTTTGAACTTTTTATCTCTTTGACCTTTCTCTTCAATATTTAAAGAATGACAACAATGTTCTGGCTTTTTAATGTAAGTAAGTTTGAGTAAATCAGTTCTTTATCTTCATGGTCGAGAAACAAAAAGACTATACGTAAGCAGATTCCTTGGTCTAGTTCATCTTTAAAAATACTTTGGTTTTAATCCTATACTATAATAGGCCAAATCTCAATGTTAGTCTTCACATTACTGTACATAGATAAATCATAGATTAGACAGATGGATGGATGGATGGATGGATGGATGGATGGATGGATGGACGGACAGAAAGGGATAGATAGGTATAGATATAGATGGAAGGAGGGAAGGAAGGAAGGAAGGAAGGAACTAGGAACCTTCATTCAGTCATCCTAACATTTATATGGCTCATTTAAGTTTTAGTGCCTAATTGTCCCTATGTCTCAGCCTTCTCTTAGTGTTTTGAAGAAATTCTTAAATTATTTTTTCACAACTTCATTCATGATTATTATTACCTAACCCCAATTTTCTTCTAATTATATATCAGAGCACTCACCTTTGCAGTCCTACCTTTTGAATAGATCCATGTCCTTTTCATAGCTAATCTAGAACAATTTCTCTTTTTTCCTAGTTTTACATCTCAGTGCCTACATATCTTACCTTTAAGGAACACTTGAAATAATTATTTTAATGCAAGAAGCCGAATAAAGGAAAATCTCGTGATAACTATAACTACATGTTAAATTTACTCCCATATGTACAGCTCTCCATAATTCCCAAAGTGCACTTAGTGCAGATAGCTTATCACGTAGCATCTGACGGCTGCCCTTATGCTGCAAAGTGGGTTTTGGGAAATAATTTCCTGCCACATTCCTAACTGTATTTGCAGACTGAGCTGATCCCCTTCCCTGCTGTTCTCTGATCTGCCCCTGGGGTACTAACAGCCCCACAGACAGACCGGCTCATGCCACCTGCTGCTCAGACACAGATTAACTCGCTGCCAGCCATATGGGCTAGTGACTTCATAAATTCCTCTCCTTTTGCTTTTGGCTCTTAGAAAAGTTAATGGATAGTTTTCTGGTGGAGAAAAAAACCTGGTGGCGTGCAGACTGGGCAGTAATCACCTGCACTCCGCACAACTGGCACCTCCATCTGCCTTTCGGCAGCTATTTGTGCGGAGGGAGTGGATTACTGCCTTGGGTGCTGCCCCTGGCCTCCTTGTTAGCCCCGGCCATTTGCCTCAATCAGAAAGTCAAATGATTCAACACCTAACTCATGTACCATTTACAATAATTACTGAATGCATTCACTGTTAAAGAGGGTCTCAAAATATTTCTAGAGTTAAAAGAAATTCAAACGTTTTTGTCTATTTTGGCCAGTGTATTCAAACGCTGATGCTTATTTTCAAGTGTAGCAAATAAATGCTCTAACAAAGTAGTGAGTGTGAATGATCTCAGTCTCTATAAGTTTTCTGATTTGGGTGCCTTGTGACTTAGTTCCCTTCGTGTGCCTTAATGCCCTCCGAAATATCTGAGTTTGTGAAAGTGCATTGTAAGCTGTACCAAGCATAATTATAGAATGCCATTGTGTAATCATAAAATATCAGTTTTAAATATTGGCTTTTTGGAACTCAAAAGCAGAGGTTATCCAATCTTTATTTTAAATTTCAAAATATTAAGTATTATTCATTTCCAAGAGATCAGTAATGTGGCCATAGTGTTAACAAATTCAGCTGTTCAGAGTTGTTTAATCTTCAACTTATCTTGATCTCTGTCCCCCCAAAGTAGCCTTTTATTAACTTTACTGTTAGAATAATAGAAATGAAATAATTGGCTTTAGAATTGATAATCAGTTTAAAATGTTTTATTTCATATTTTTTCTCAGCTAAAGGCATAACTTAGTCAACCTTTGATAACATTATATGCTATAAACCAATACATTTAATTAATATTTAGTCATTTTGTGATGGGGATAATTTGGAAGTGATATCAATAAATTATTTCTAATAGTTATTATATTTTCATTAAATTTCTCATATCCTTTGACTTAGAATTCTTTGAAGGAATTTTCTAAAAACTGAATAAATAGTCTGTTCTATTACTAAAGTAACCTATCATTCTGAATTCTTTTCACATGGAAATATAATATATAAAACTGTATTTTTAATTATTTTTCATCTATATTTGCTGATTATTAAGGCTTTGGGGCAGTATTTAATGTTAATTTGATATTGCTTTCCACAGGGAAAAACAATATTATGTTAAAACATTACTATTATTTTATTTAGCATATAATATGTGCGTTATATAAACTTACCTATATTAAGTGTTGTGAGAGGGACTGAAGTCAGGAGTGACTTTTGCTGCTATCATGAAGATGTAGCTCATCTCCCTGGAATTTATATATGAATAACCGTTTGTATGAAGCATTATGGCTCCAAGGGGGTCTTCTCTAAACAGGGCCCATGAAAAATGAATAATATGTGGTCTGGGTGTTGCTTCCTTTCTCTTGGTCTCCAGAGGGTACTGGGTTTTGATCAGTCTCTGATCAGTAGGGCAGGGCACTGCTTGGATTAAAGATGCTCTCCTATCCCTGAATATGCACTGATTTTCAGAACAAGAAAAACATCTACAATTCTATCTTGAAAGAGATTGTTATCCCAAGAGGTAAAGAAAGGTGAAAGGTAAATCAATTATTTAACTAGGCAAGCACATATAATAGTATACTCACATATAATTGTATAAAAATAATCTGTACCCTGAAGTAGAAACTAAAAATAAGCTAAATCTAAAACTATACTTGATTTCATTGTAAATTTAAATTAAAATTCCTTTTAGCCATTTCTGGATAAGTTGCTAACCACAGCACATGCACCTTAATCATATTTTATTAGGAAATTTTTCAGTTTTTATCTAAACTTCTCCATACAATTACCTCTGGAGCAACAGCAGAACTCACATTATTTTGAAACACACATTAAATATTAATAAAAATGATTTTAAAAAAAACTCAATAAGTTTAAAAGAGTTAAAATTATATAGTGTATGTCCTCTGATCAAAATTTAATTAGGTTAGAATGAGCCAAGGAAATAAAATCTCCCAACTTTAGAAAATAAACTATTTGGAACTGAATGAAAATGAAAACAAGCAAAAGGAAGAGAGGCATAAAACCAATGACCTCAGCTTCCACCTTAAGCCATTACATGAAGAACTAATGAAACTCAGATTATAAGTAAGGAAATAGTAAAGGTAAGGGCAGAACTTATCAAAACAGACTATGGAAAACAATAGAAAACTATCAATCGAATAAAAGCTGGGCTTTTTAAAGAAAGATATAAAATTGACACACTTCTAGGCCGACTGATGGTGAAAATATAGAAGCCCAACTACCAATAATAGAAATGACAGGTGGTTATCACAATAAATCTGTAGGCATGAAAAGGAGAGCAAAGGAGTATACATGATTACAAACAACTTTATGCCAACAGATTTTACAACTGCAATGGACCGAATGTTTGTGTCCCCTCAGATTCATAGTTTGAAATCCTTGCCCCCAATTTAATGATAATAGGAGGCAGGCCCTTTGTGTGGTAAGTAGGCCATGAGGGTAGAGCCCTCAAAATGGGATTATTGCCCTAATCAGAGGGATGCCCGAGAGCTCTCCTAACCTCTTTTTCCACCATGTAAGGATATAACAAGAAGACCACGGTCTGCAACCCTGGAGGGTGGCCACCAGAACTCAGCCATGCTGACACTCTGATATCAGACTTCCAGGCTCTAGGACTGTGAGAAAGAAATTTGTGTTGTTCATAGGTAACCTAACTTATGGTACTTTGTTATAGCATCTATATTGACTAAAATAACAACTTAAATCAAATAGATAAATTCCTTGAAGACAAATATCACTTTTAAGGGGTTAAAAAAACTATGCAGCCCAATTCAATTATTAAAAATTGAATTTATAATAACAATATTAAGGCCCAAAAAGCATCATTGGTGAATTTTGTTACCCTTTTAAGGTATAAATAATATAAATCCTTCACTAATTCTCTCAGAAAATGGAAGAGGAATGGAAACATCCCAAGTTACCTTATGATACCGAAACAAGATAAAGACATTACTAGAAACAGAAATGTGCAAACTAACATCCTGGAATAAACCAATAAGATAGTGTCATTTTAACCCCAAAATACAATATTGGTTTAACATTCAAAAATAAATTAATGTCATTTACCATATTGACAGAATAAAGGTGGAAAAAACATGATTATCTCAATATATGTAAGTGTACTCACACATCTCTAGTGGGAATATAAAATTATATAATTACTTTGGAAAACTGTTTGGCAATTACTTATAATGTTGGAAATACACATACCATATGATCTATGTGGTATATCTAGATTTCATTTCTAAAATGAAAAAAGAAAATGTCCCCTCAAAGACTATACACAAATGTGAATAACAACTTTATTCATAATAACCAAAAATGGAAAACCTCCAAATGTCCAAAGCCAAGTGAATGGCTAAATAGATTGTAATAGATACATAAGAAAATAGAACTCAGTAGTAAAAATAAATGAATTACTAATATATGGAACCACATGGATGAGTCTCAAAACATGTGAGAAAAATAGCCAGACACAAAGAGTATATATTGTATGATATCATTTATAGGTAATTCTAGAAAAGGCAAAACTAATCCATTATGATCAAAAGCAGATCAGTGGTCATGCTGGGTCTAGCATGAAGAAACCCTTTAGGATGCTGGCAATATTACGTGTATTGCTAACAGTGTTTATACCAAAGATGCATGTACTTGCCAAAACTCATTAACCTGTACCCTTGAAATGGTTCTATTCTATTTTGTGCAAATTTTATCTTAATAAAGTTGATTTTAAAGAGCACCAACGGCCAGAAAGTTTTTGAGGATTCTCAGTGTCCAGATCTACAGGGTCAAGGTTGTACATGAACCCTCCCTTCCGCAGTCTGATACAGCGCTGCTCCTCCAGGTGCCACCAGCCCGGCCAGGTCTCTTCCCGGGGTGCTGAGCTCTTAATGAAGCCAGGGGCTAAAAGGTGAGCCCAAGCTGCCCCACGACTGCTTACTCTGGGAAAAAGGCACCAATACCCCTCCAGGGGTAATCCTCTTAAAGTTGTAAATTCACAGGAAACATTTTCTGTGGAGTCCCTTCCCTATTTAGACATTCTTGTAATGTCTGCTTTTTTTCTTTAATTTTCTTTTTTCTCATTCTGGGGTTTTGTTTTGTTTTTAATCCTTCCCAGTATGATGATAGACTTATAGGCTGGTAGGGCGGGAAAGTACCTAGATTAATGAATTACTTTATTCAATACCTAATAAACTTTATTAAGCCTGGAACATTGTGTGGCCAAAGAGTAGTAAATGGACAAATGGGGCTCCTAAGACATGAAAAAAAATGCAAATTGGAGGGAGACCCTGTGCCCTATGTTAATATCACTCTTACTCAACTTTCTTTAAATCAGTTTGCAAAGAATAGTGTCCAGGGAAAGGAAAGGTTTTTTTTTAATTTTTTTGTAAAGCATCAGTATTCAAGTGAGAATATTTGTTCATAACCTGGGCCATATTAGAATTGGTGTAGTAGAAAGACAAAAGCTTTTGGTAAGACAAACCTGGGTTTCATGTCAAGCTCTGCTTTTTTATTAGCCTACTGCAAGACTGAAAAACAAATGCAGTTGCTTTATGACTTTGGGAAAAAACATATTAACAAATTAACATTATGGGAATAGTTACATGTAATCTGACTACTTGAATAATATTTATAATGCATAATATTTGTATGCAAAAATATTTGCATATTTTGCATAACTATTCATTTTGAATAAAATTTAGAAATGATTGATTCACAAAGATCTGGAGAAAGAGCCTGGTCAGGAGACCTCACAACAAATGGGATATATTGAGTAATGGCTCAACATTCAATATTTTGTATGTGTGAAAGACAATTATCTTTGTTAAATTTGACTAATTTGGTCTATTTACTTGGCCAAGATTTTTAACCTCTTTAGTTTTCAATTACCTCATCTCTAAACACCTACTTTAAGGTGCTAAGGACCCTTACATGTGTTCATATCAATGTTTTTTTAACTGAAGTAAATGGAGATAAAGTAGTAAGAGTTTATTCTGTTTCACTGGAATGTCATCCACTGGCAACACATAGTTCTGCATCTGAATAGCTTCCATAAGCATTCATGGTCCAATCTCTGTGCTAATATTCTCTTGTGCTAAGTTTAGCACAATATTCTCTTGTGCTAAGATGTTGTCACTATTACCACTAAGGAAGAGTCAGCCTGCTGCTTGGATAGCTTAGTAGCTCAGGGACAATCTTCACTTTTCTGTTCTGATTTCTTTTTTTTTAACTTGTGGCACATAATGGCTATGGATAGAAAGAAACCACTGGCTGGTAACCCAAAATCTATGAAATGTTCAACAAAATATGCCTTAACATGGCTAGTACCATCTAAAGAGGATTTATCTTATAGAAATAAGTCCACAGGTTAAAAGTTATGTCCAATACATTTAATTGCTCAAATGGTATAGTATGAATTTTCAATGACTATCTTACTATCCATTTCAAATGAGAAATTTTCCTCTTTCCAGCTTGATTTTGAAGTGCCACAAATTAAAGGAAAATGTTGAAATCTTTGACTGTCCTTAGAATTTATGTACCAACATCCAAAAAACTTATCCATTTAAAAATAATGAAAGAAATAAGATAATAATAGTTGTGAAATAAAGTGATGATATATAAAAAAAAGTAAGAACATTTTTTACAAAGTTACTAAGCACCTGAAATGGCCTTTATGTGAAAAATATTTAATTACTGAGAGCAGAAGGAAAACATATAAAGAGTAGTAAATGTTAAATAACAGAGGAAAGATAAGACATTTATCTTCAGATACGTGTTTGTCCTGAAACCAACACAAAGAAGAATGTGTCTATGGATTTCTTGCATATGTGACAAAGTGAATATGGCTTCTTTGTTCTATGTAACATCTGTATTAAAAAATAATTCATGTACACACTATCTGTATAGACTCAAGGAGCAATGCTAAGTGATTAATCAGTGAAGGCATCTCTTCTGGGGATTGAGATCAAGGGGCCTAGGAAGTTAAATTCCAATTCTAATCATTTTAAAGTATAGGGAATGGAACTTAAAGTCTACTGGAATATTAGATTAGCCATTTGTTCATCTGCCTGAAATATCAGGCATCATGCAAACTTTTGCAAGTGCTATATTGGCAATTCACAGCAGAATTATCCATTCTGTGGCTGTCATGCTGAAATTCCATGTGGTTGGTTTAAGTAAGTTTGAGTGTGTGAATTTGAGGGAAGCAAAATTATTGTCCTTGTCTTAAGGGCCAGCTTTGCGTCCCCACACAGACCTAAAATGTTCTCTTGCTTTACATTATTCAGTGATGAGGGATGCACAGTGGTCTTTTTCAATAGTTTAGACCGCAAGGATTGTATTTAAACACATATTGGATTATATGGACCCGTGTGTGTGTGTGTGTGTGTGTGTGTGTGTGTGTGTACATGTACACATATGCACTGGTATATGTCTGCTACTCCATCTTTTAAAGCTAGAACCCAAAGCATAATTTCCTCCTTGTGATTATTCTATTCAGAGTACAGATTCTGGGGGCGGGGCATCTGAGGGATGGCTCACCAACTATTAGCAAATCAAGACACCTAGAAAGCAAGCACACATTCCCTTCCTGGCACCAGTGGCTTACAGGCCTGGGGAAGTAGAAAGTCCTCCAATGACAGTTTAGAAGAGACTCCTCCCATTTATCATTCTCTCTACCACCTCTGGTTTCATATTTTGTTCTTCCCTCTATCCCTTTGTTCTCTGTATGTCTCTTTACAATATCATTCGCTGTTCTGCCATCTTCCTTTCATCGTCTGCCCCTGGTCTTCCCCAAACACTCAGCTTCTCTCCTAAACTACGCCCATAGAGACGTACACATATGGGCATAATATCCAAGAGTTACCAGTTATTAAATGGGTTTTATAGGCCAGGAACTGTCCTATTTACTTATTTTATTCTTAAAACATTCCTATGAAGAAGGCATTATTGTCTGCATTTTGATCCATGAGGAAACAGGAACGCGAGAAGTTTAAGTAACTATTCAAGGTCACACAGCTAAGGAGTGGCAGAGCCAGCCTTTCTGCATTGTTAGCCCACACATTTATTCACTGCATCATACATACTTTTGTAGCACGTGCTGTGCTTTTTACCACAATAACATTGTATGTTCTTTCTTCTCAATTTCAAAGGCAGGTGAATCTTGGGTAATATTCATAATAGGCTACCAAAAGATTATGTCTAGTTTGACACACATATATACACACGTAGAATTTTCATGTCTGTATAACTAAGCTTTTATCCAGCTTTATCATCCTTTGCCTATGATTATATTTTATTTTAAATAACTTCTGACCCTGGGAAATTTCTTCAGTTTATTCACAAACATACACTATACACCTTTGTTTTAAAAGATCAGATGCAAATTTTCACGTGGAGTTGGTTGGAAAACAAAACACACTGAATCTAAGACTTGGCTTCAGGTTTGTGTCTCAGATTCTATGACTGAATAAGTGCCTGGCTGGAGGTTGAGGATGGAGAGAAGCTGTTTCACACTGACTGTACCACTCCTCGCCTTGTACTAGTGCCTCTAATTTCTAAACATTTGTTATAAATTGAACAGATTACACTGGGAAGAGAGGTTAGTTTTCTGCCGATAGTGAGAGAAAGGCATTCTTCTTGACATAAGCACCAAAGCTAAGGGAGCATGGTGTAATGAAAAAAGCCTGGGTCTTCAAACCATTGCAGGTAGATTTAAGTATTCCCCATCCCACTTACAAATCATGTAAACTGGACCAACTCTTATCAATAATTTTGCCTTATCAATAAGTTTTGATGCCAGGATCAAAACTTCTGATAATATTCATGTAAAATACAAATTTTAATTTTTTCACCAAACACAAAATAGTAATCTACTTACCGATTTCTCTTTTAAGGAGTCTGAGGACAACAAATTTAATTTTTTGAGTTAAATTTTCAGTGGTCATTATATTATTAGACAATTATCTTCAGTGAAACAGTTATTCTCAATTCAAATAGCAGGAAAAAAAACAAACATTACTTGTCCAAATGCCTTGATGCTTAAGTTATTTTCTTGTAAGAGAAGTTCTTTTCTGAAATATAAAGTCAGCAGATTTTAGTAATATATTGTGAATCCAAAAAAAAATGGATTAGAAGGCCTTAAGGCAGTTTTAATTAAACAGAGCAGGGACACCTTCAAAAACCCAGAGTCAGGGTTATGCTCCCCTTCGACTTCCTCTTCATTTGGCAATGCCTTGACTCTAAGAATACAGGGTAATTTCAGAGATATAAAATAGCACCAACCAATCTGAGGAGCTCCCTCCAGGAATGCAGAACCTAAAGGAGGGGTCATCATGATACTTTGCAACAGCAGAAAATAACTTACTGTCCTGTCTAGAATCTCAGAATGATGGAGTGAAGAGAAATCCATCTTTTGTTGGCAAGACTCAGACACATGCTGAGAGGCCTAGGAGTTTAGGTATGAGGTCCCCAAAGTCCCTAGGAAATGGAGTCCAGGAAGGTTACATGACACAGTCAGCCTGGTAGCTATGCTAGATCTCCACCAGGTGGGGACCATATGCTTTTCCATGGACCCTTTCTATAACCTGACTTATTTAAAAATTTTTAAGGGGTAAAGTAAAACAGTGATTCTCCCCCCACCCCCTTTGCCTTCTTTATCTATGTTTAAACACCTCCAGTGACTAGAAGACCGAGGTGGGAGAGGGTATAGGGGGAATAAATAGTGATGATGGACAAAATAAAAATAAAGAAAGGAAAAATAAAAATAAATTAAATAGCCACTCTAAAATAGGACCCCTCTTGTTATTCCAAGGGTGTCTCTTCATTCTGAGAATCTCTGTGTATTGGGGTGGGTTCTAAATACTGGAAGCCTTAGGGCATGGTAGAAAGCCTGGGAGTAGGGCTACAGTTATCAGGCATTTGATTCACAGAGAAAGAATGAGAAGTTTCAAAGAGGAGAAACATTTAAGAGTAGAGGTCATGTACTTAAAAACAAACACAAAAGCATTTGTAACCACTGAAGTAGCATAACTTCTTCCCTTTGACCATTTAGTTAGAAGTGATTCACAAAGTCTTTCTGCATTTTAAGAGTAAGGAAATTAGGCTCCATTTTTTAAAGGGCATCAAAAAATGTATCCTTTTTTAATAAAATATCAATAAAGTATTTTATTTTATTATTTTTAATATGTTTTTTATTGATTTTCAGAGAGAGGGGAAGGGAGAGGTATAGAGAAATAGAAACATCGATGAGAGAGAAACATCATCCATTTGCTGCCTCCTGCACGCCCCCTACTGGGGGATCGTGCCTGCAAGCAGGGCATGTGCCCTGACCGGGAATTCAACCAGTGACCTCTTGGCTCATGGGTCAGTACTCAACCACTGAGCCACACCGGCTGGGCTGTCCACATATTTTATTTTTATTTTTATTTTTTTTAAATATATCTTTATTAATTTCAGAGAGAGGAAAGGAGAGGGAGCGACATATAGAAACATCAATGTTGAGAGAGTCATTGGTCGAGCCCGCAACCCGGGCATGTGCCCTGACCGGGAATCGAACCCCTATCGCCTGGATCCTAGGTCGATGCTCAACCGCTGAGCCACGCTCGGCTGGGCTGTCCACATATTTTAAACCACCTCTGACGACGATGCCTCGAAGCCCATAGTCTTGAGAAAGCATACACCACCTTGACAGTAATCAGGAAAAAGAAAATTAACAGCACAAAGGAATATCATTTTATACCCACCAGTTTGACAGAAGTTTAAATTTCTGAAAATAGCAATTGGTAAGAAGGAAGTAGTGTCAGGAGCTCTTACTATTGTGAAGGGATCCAATTATTAAAGTTTTAAACTCACATACCTTATGACCTAGCAATCTCTCTTTTAGATGTATGCCTAAAAGTCTAGCACAAGCACATAAAAATAATAAATGTAGTATGCTTATTATGGCATTGTTTATAATAACAAAAATGAAATAAAATAAATATATATCAGTGGGAGAATAGCCAAATAAATAGTAATGTACCCATGTTTGTTATTACTATGCAGGTATAAAAAGTAATTAATCAGAGCTACATTTATCAATATGGATAGAATTTAAAAATACGATGTTGAGGTTTTTATTTAAAGCTAGATGCAGAAAAACACCCTGTAGTAAAGTTAAAACAGTCAAAACTATATATACACACATATATGAATTGACTTATATATGTATAATATATATCACACATATGTGTATTAAACTTGTGTGATGTATATATATACACACATATATATGATTCAACTCATATATATGATATAAAAACACCAATGGGACTGACAGAGCCCAACTTCAGAACAATGGTTGCTTCTGGGAAAGGAGAAATGAAATTAGTAAAGTTTATAAATAGATTTCAGAACTATCTGAAATGGTTTCTTTCTTTAAAAATTAAAACCTAAAAGTGTTAAATATAATAAATGTTGAAAATAGTACAATCTAATTGGTTTATTCAAGGTTCTGTATAATTTTTAAAATATACATAATGCAAATATTATTTAAAAGAGTATTGAACAGGAAACCCAGAAATTCTTGCCAGTCTAACTATAGATTTAAGAAAGCCAGGATTGGAATCATAGATCTGTCACTGTTTAGCTGTGTAAACCAGGAAACATCATTTCAGCTCTTCAAATTGTAGGTTCTTCATTTTAAATATAAGCTATTTAGTGATTATAAAATGACATGTGCAGAGTACCCAATACAGATCAAATGCTAAATAAATGTTTACTGTGGTTTTTTTTTAAATATGTTTTTATTGATTTCAGAGAGTGGGAGGGAGAAAGAGAGAGAGATATAGAAACATCAATGATGGAGAGTCATTGATCAGCTGCCTCCTGCACGCCCCCTCCAGGGGATTGAGCCCAATACCTGAGCACGTGCCCTGAGTGGGAATTGAACCAAGATCTCCTGGATCATTTGTCGATGCTCAACCACTGAGCCACGTGGGCTGGGCATAAGTGTTTACTATTGTTAATTTGACCCAAGTGTCAGTCTTCTCTCCCCTTTAAGTGTCACATTCATTCTTCTGTTGCATTGGTCAGATTCAGTTGGAATTTGATAGTTCTGGCACCCTTCATGGGCCATCCAGCTGAAAACTGCTTCTCAGCATTGTGGGCCTGACCAACCACAACACTCTGAAATTCATGATTGTGATGATTTCCATAGACTGCTGCTCCCTCTGCACAGGCATTTTTCTTCCATAAAAACATCCCATGTTGCTGCTGTCCAGGTATCTCAAGGTTTGTTAAATGCTTGGGATAACTAAACATAAAAAAGACTTATTATAGCTGTATTATATTTGCCTTTCCCATAATAAAAATGAAAATATAAAGACGGTTAAACCTTTCACGGAGGGAATCTCACAGATGTCTCCAGTTCCTAGCTTGATCTTCTGTCTTCAGACACTATTTGGAAAGAACCCACACACACAATTTCTAAGTTCTACACTATATACCTCTCCCATCATTTTAAGGAAGCCTACTGTGCACCCATGCGAACTAGTTTCCCTCTAGGACTGTTTTGTTTTTGTTTTTTTTCTTGAAAGTTTTATTTACCCATTAAAGAACACACTCCTTGGTTGTCTCCAGGACAGCCTGTGGTGGCCTTTGGCATTTCTAGACCCACAAGAGAGTGCAGGGTTGTGAGGTTGCTTGGAAACCCCAAAACTCTAAATGCATTCCAGAGCAGGCATGACCATGCCAACTCTGCTTTTTTGGAAGTGTGGACTGCACACAATTTTGGTTTTCTTCATGTGCAGCAGGTAACCCATTTGATCTTTTACAAACATATATACCTTTACACATGAGCACCTCATTTCTCAAAAACATGTAAAAGAACAGCATTTAAACAAGTTTTGTGGGGAAAATTTTTCTAAAATCCCCCCAAATATGTGAGCCTTCTGCATCACAATAGGGTTGGTATTTCATATAACTGTTTAGAAGATTATTAACATTTTGCATTTCTCTTACCCCTCCCATTCTCTAATTGCACTCTAGGTCCAGAATTTAAAAAATAAGCCTTTTCCTGGGCCAAATACTATCTGGTGATTTCTATTTTAACTGTGAAAACACCAAGCTAAAGATTTAAAATGCCACTTAGAAGAGCTTAATTTGTTAGATAAAACTTTTTCTCATAGTTTCTGCTGGTGGCTGGGAAGAGAGGAATGTTGGGGGAGGGTATGTTCTTTAGTTAGTTACTATTACTGTTGTCATTATGGTTGTCACTTATTATAAAATCAGTACACTTTCCATTTGGCTTTATGGGCAGATTTATTATAAATTTTATGCAATGATTTATATTCAGATTAATATTTTATCCATGTATTTTTCCTTTTTTATATATTTCACGTATATGAATATGCTTAGAAATCTGTATATGGTGTAATTGATTACTGGCTTGGCAAGTCAAAAAAGGGAAAAGTATTCTTATAACCCACATGTACCTAGATATCAATATGATAAAAAGGAAGAGGGAGAAAAGGAGAGACAGAGAGAGAGAGAATTAAATGTGAAAATCTGATGGGAAACAAAGACGCATTCACTCTTAATTAAGCCAAGACCTGGTGTCAGTTTTAAAGAGAATTGCTATCAGCAAAGAGAATCTGTTCACCAAAAGGCAAGCTAATGAAAATCAAATGGATTATATTGGATGAATGCCATCTTCCTTTGGACACTTCAAGTGAGATTATTCAGGTACATCGCTAAAAATATTGTGGCATGAGAGCAAGGGCTCAAAAGTTAGGCTCTGCTTCCAGGAACTTTGGCAACTAATCATCTGTTGTTGTTTTTTAAAAAAAAACTTGTTTTCCTCCTTCATAATAATATGTTTTTTTTGCAATTTGCAAAACGGTCATCCCTTTAAATTATTGTGTATCATGATAAAGTTAATTGAAAAACATGTTTTTCTAACTAAATGGAAGCCTGCATCATGCAGGCAATAAACATTCTTACTTGAAAGGAATTCCTGGTCCTTCTTTTAAGACTGCCATGGGAATAAAACAGAAAAAGAAAGAAAAAGGAGAGAAAAGAGCCTTACATTGCCCTCAAGTTGTGTCTGGCTTAAGAGCCAAAAGGGATTTTGTAGCCAAGTTTTCTATTCACTTCTAAATTTAGCACCCACAAGTTTCCCTTTTGGCTAATCATGTTCCCCAAACCCGAGTGCAAGCCATTTTTGAGGAATGCGTGTGTCAGTTGCTTCTTGTTAGCAGCCAGAGCTAATCTGCCCCGCTGGACATTTGACAAAATTTGTTTTATAGTACACCTGGGTGCCCATATAGTGTAGGTTGAAAGTGAATGGAGCAGTTGGTCTATGACACCAGTTCCTGAAATGTGGACTACAAATACTTTCAAGTGCAAACTGTGGGTCAGGACTCGGAGGAAGGTAGGCTTTATAACACAGGCCTATTCCTAAGTAGGACACTGTTTGGGGATTCTTTCCTTCTCTTGGTGATAGGAACAATTTCCTGCAGATAGAATTTTACACACCCTCCTATGTTCTCTGACAGCATTTTTCTTGCACCCTTGTAACAGATTATTAAAACTTACCTAATAACTGTTGCTTTGTATGTCCGCATCACCTGCTTTTCAGTAAACTCTTGGTTTTATTAATCCCTAAAATCCTCACAGAGCCTAACATGGGGCTTGACCCATTGCATATATTCTGGAAATATTTGAATGGAAGTGTATTCCTCTTTTTCCTATTGATCAATCACCTACAACCCCCAAGGATTTGGTGTTTAGAATGGAGAAGATGATTCACAGGTAATGTCCATTCACAAATCGATAAGCAGGTGAAATCTGCTTGGAGTGAAACGTGGTGGGAGTGGGAGGTGAAGGTAAATAGATTCACATTGTTTGGTGTCTCCTTTATGCCAGATCCACTATATAATTTAACCTTCCCCTAAATCTTATAAATATGTAGTACTGCCTTCACTGTTTTAAATAAACTAAAGTTTAAAGGAACAAAATTATTTGCCCCAAACATTCAACTGTTTTATGCTAGATATGGGATTCTAGCTTAGATGTGTAACTCCAACACATGTGATTTATCCACTAAAAATAATGTGGAGGGGAAAAAGTTGTACCATAGTTGACAGATAAACAGAAGCAAAATATTTTTAAAAAATATATGAAAAGGAATTTATACTAAATGACAATCTTTCTTGAATTCTTTCCATATCAGTAGAACTTTTTAAAAATTTGAATGTAGAAACTGCCAAATTTTACACATTTAATTGCTTAGAGTTTAAGTGAATAAAATCTGCCTTAGCTTTTTATGAAGCAATTATTTCAACATTCACTTAACAAAATGACATGATCTGTTGTCACCTGATTATTTAGCATTTGTTTAGTAAAAGAGAAATTTTTTTTAACATTGCAGAAAAATCAAATCAGAGGTTCCTAAAAGTCCATATAGTATAAGGTCACTTCTCAGAATCCCCTCACTTATATGGGAGTGAGGAAGAGCTCTTTTCTAACCAATTCTAAAGCTTTTACCCAGAGATTCTGTGGTTGAACTAGGATTGTGCAAATCATCAACAAATTCTTATATAACCCATTTAGGTGACTATAAGTCAGTTTATAGTTGAAATTTTTGTACCAGTATGAGAAAAATGCACTCACCAATACACACACATATACAGATACAGTCCCTTCATCAAGGACTGGTAAGGAAATTAAATAGATTATTTAGAGAATATCAAAGAACAAATGTTATAGATATAAAACAACCAAGATCTTGGCCTAAAATTGTTCATTTTCCCAAAGTTTTTTCAAAATTCAACCTGTATAATAACTCTGATTTTAGAACATTTGTGAAGGTAATAATATCTCATAATATCCCTGTGAATTAGTCAGAGTAAGTTTGACTTTTCATGACTAAAGTTTATGGAAGTGACTTGTTTTTCTTTTAGGGAAAAAAGTGGAAAATGTATAAATGGATGGATAAATAGATGATTCATAGATGATACATATACTGCATTCTCAACAGGGCAAGATATACATAGAGAAGAAGAGATATACAGTGTATCTATGGTATTAAAATTTCATGGAAAAATATTTTAAAAGGCTTGTTAGGGAAAAGTACTTTTTAAATGGAGAGAGAGAGATGGGTATAGATAGCTATGGATTGGGGTAGACTGTGACATATACATTCAAATGGTTTACTCTAGATATTTAATCATTTTGTTATTTTTCCGTACTTTGGGATACAAAAACTTCCCCTCAGTCTTGATGAAGGGTTGAGAATAAAACTGACCTGTGCTTAAAGAGTTTCTAGTTGCTATAGATTCATGCTCTGATCCCAATGATCTACCAAGGTCTATCGTGAAAGATCAATAAGAGCGGGTTTGAGAAGAGAACTACCTCTGATGGAAGTAGGAAAGCAGAGATGGTCAGAAGATGGAATGAAGAAATAAAGAGCATTACTGAAGGGGAGCCTCAGAAGCTTAGGAGCTGAACTATTTGTTCAGAATGGGAGGAGATTTGCAGTCCATTATGAGCCAAATATATGGATCTACTGAAGAGCACTGTAAGAGTTGACATTCAAGAGTCCAGATGCCAGATGCAGTTGCTTTCCCTATTTGTCTGTTCTCTTCCCCTCTTCTTTACCTGGTGAACTCTTACTTATTTTTCAAAAACCATGTTAATATTCCTCCATGAGACATTAATAGACCCCCAGAGTGGACCTTGATTTCTGACTACTATATGATCACCCTGCAATATTCACTTAATGAGGATTTAGAGTATCTCATTACAATTGTTTATGCTCAACAAGAGTGATCTCCTTAATATATGAACTGGGTATTATTCATCTTGGTTTATTTGTTGACTACTACATACCTGCCCATAATGGATGAGTAAGATATGCTTCACTTGGTACCCGAGCAAGTTAAATCAATTATAGGCATGGAGAATTATGCTTAGCTCCAGACTCTCTAACCAATCCATAATAGTCGGCTGAATTGAGAATTGTTAACTCCAAGATCTTAAGGAAAAGTGGCCTATACTTTTTTGGATGGTGCGAACAGCACAGTAAATAGGGGCACCAACTGCCTGTCCCTCTGGCAGGACACTTACAGTCTGGAAATGTTCCTGAAGAAAGAATACAGGTGGTGCGGATATGCAATATCAAGGTTTTCTCCTGAACTATGTGCTACTAGGTCTCCATATTCAGTTGCATATTTAAAATGCAAAGCATAAGAATTCAGTCGGTTTTCAAAGCATCATTCTTATGGGAGTGTTCTATATAGTGAAATTAGAGTTTATTTCTTTCTTGTCTCTACTACCTTTATATGCCACAGGGACATAATATTCACTGAAGTGTTTCTTCAAATTTTTTAGGTCACAAGTAGGGGATTATTTATCACTGGCTTTTTGCTTGTGAAAAATCATTTCTTGTGAAATGTGGTCCTAATTTTTATTGACCCATATGCCACACTGAGCTTGGTGAAGCAAAATTTAGGATCACAAGGAACTAAAACCTTCTTGCAGCCAGAAATTTTTAGGACTATAATATGATTATTCTTTTTTTCTTACAAACTTGATATTTGTTCTATTTTCTTTGCCTCTTGAAAATCACAAATATAATTTTAGAGTTTCTTAACAGTGCATAAATATGTAGCATGAATACAAAATTAAGCATGGGAAAGGAAAAAAGGAACTCAGGTTACTAGTAATATGGAATAAAATTAAAACCCTCCCTTTTGCTTGGTTTCTGAGAAGCACCTGGCTGCCGGCTTCTCTGTTTAAAGGGCGGGATGAGTGAAGGCTGCATCCTTCCTCCCCCTCCTTCCTCCTGTTGTCCCTGAGTTGGCTTCAGGGTGATTGAAGCTACGACTCCCCTTTGCCTCCTGCCCGCTCTCACCCTGTCACTCCCTGTGCACCCACCCCCACCCCTGTGCTCAGGCCTGTCCCGCTAGGAGCATCCGAGTAGAGATAAGACTAGCCTGTGATGACCGAGTTTAGGAAGCCTCTTCGTTCTGTTTTAAACTCTGAACCTTTATAAACTGTCAACTTTCCCGTAGAAGGGGCTCAGACTTTGGAGTTGAACTCCTCTGGGCCCGCGGGCGTAAAATAAATGTGCTGAACCCCAGCCTCCGAGTGCTGCTTGGTCTTTCCATAAGGTCAGTGTCTCCGGTTCCCCAACACTAGTCACAGCCTGAGAAGGAGGAAAGGAAATTTAATCAATGTTGGGTACAGAGGTGCTCACAAGTATATTGGTCGTTTTCTCCCTTTAATGAAGATTGAGCAAATGTTAGTGCCCAATAAAGCTGAGTGACTGGGTCACGGATGCTGGCTCTGTTACTATCAATTCTTATCTATGTGTGTGAAATACTTAACCATAAAAAATAAAGTTTTCTGGTGTGGCTCAGTTCGTTGGAACTTCATCCCGTACACCAAAAGGCTGTGGGTTCGATTCCATGTCAGGGCACATACCCAGGTTTCGGGTTCACTCCTGGGTCAGGGGTTGTGAGGGAGACAACTAATCCATGTTTTTCTTTCTCCCTTCCTCTCTCTAAAATCAATTTAAAAAATTAAAGTTTTCAATAAGAGAAATTTCTTAGGCAGTGCATTATGGCCAGTACGGCAACTTTATAAAATGGCCATTGCTTCATCTTCTTTCTGCCTAACGTCTCTTATTTTCTTTTCACCCTGCTCTGAGCACCTGGTCCTTCAGGTCGGCTGGGCCTTCTCCCCATGTAGGTCAGGAATCTGATCATCTCCCCGCCATTTAGGCAAAGGAGTGTAATTCAGTTTTGGCCAATGAGAGGGAAGGGACATCTGAAGGAATTCTGGGAAAGTTTTCTGCTTTTAAATACACATGAAGAGAATTATGTCTTTCCTACTTCTGGGTATTGCTATCTACATGTGATTCCTAGAACTGCTGCCATCATCCCGATACCCGGGGCCAGCGGCCTTGGGAGGTAAGTGAATATACAGAGAAGGCAGAGCAAAAAGATGAGGCAAGGGTGGATTAGTAAATTACTGAATTAATTAACCATACAACAGTTGTCTCTACACTTCCTGTAATGTGAAATGACAAATATTCTTATTTTTAAAGCTATTTTTTTCTTGAGATAGCTAAATCTTTCTAATTAATGTGAACTTATTTTTCTATCAGATTGTTCACTTAGGATAAATTCCAAAGAGTAGAGTTACTACTCTTAATTGCTCTGAAAATGTACGTTAGAATTTCTTTTTTATATAACTTTATAATTTAATTACCCAGTAAAATGTAAAGACTATGAAACATAATGACCATAATAATAATTATATGGCTAAGAACTATTGAGAAAAACTATCCAGAAAAAAATCATGGATGGGCCTGAACTCACAATATTGCCTAAAATTTCAGGGGCATATAGGTCTTCTGGAGTCTGTTCATTGTGAATTATAGGATAGGAATCCATGATAGAGAACTTTAAATAATATAAAATACTTCAACATCCATGATTTCATGTAATGGTTGGGTATGCTGATTTTTAAGAAAATTCCATGCCAACTCTTATTCTTTATTTATAATCATCTTTTCTATCCCAGAAAGAGGTTGGGCTTTCAAGTTACGGTAATATGGACCCACTGCTTAGAATCAAAACCATTCTATTTCTCTCCAGTGGTTTTCTTTTAAATTTTTTTTTAACTCCCCAGTCAAAAATTTCTTATATGAGTCCTATTCTTTCTCCCTACTCTTATCGTTTTATGTCAAAGAAGGCGGCTCTAGAATTGTTGGCAAACACCAGGCATTTTTAATTATCATTAGCAAATTGTTGAGAATAGAGCAGATAAAGGAGCCTCTGGTTGTCAGAGTCATTATGCTGAATAAAATGGGCTGTGTGGGTCCATGGTGCAAGTTTGTTTATCTTGAAGCATTCACACTGTAAGGAATCCAGGCCAGACTTTTTCATTGCCATGGCAATATTCAGGTCTTCTTGTGTATATGATGGGTAGAGTAGGCTCTGACAATTAAAACATTAACCTGGTCGAAAATTGTACTTGGATAAATAAAAGGGGAGGAGGCATGGAAAGGCGTGCATACTTGTGAACATGTAACCAGTCCAATCTCTTAAAGCCATAAAAACAGACATTATATAGACACTCCCAACCCTACCTTCACATATTTATTCCCATACCACTAATATTAATAAAACATTTAGAATGTGTTGAACAAGCTCTTTTTTCCTGAATGTCTGTACTGATGAAGACCTTTTATCTTTCTTTTATTATAGTAGTTTTTAATTAAGAAAAACAGACAACCAAAAAGACAGTGAACCTTACTGCATGGGGACAGTAAGAAAGCACAAAGTGCTAGTAACCATTTGAGCATTTACCACACACAGTATACAGTGCTAAACCCTATATGGATGTGCTGTCATTTAATTTAATCATTTGAACAACTCTGTGAAAGAGGAGATATTATACTCATTTTACTTAGAAGATTGCAACTTAGAGATTCTAATTAGATAGTTCAAACTCACACAACTATATACAACAAAACCAAGATTTAAATTTAGATCCACGGTATACTGACATGTTTCTATATTTAACTATATGTTATATGTGTATGCATTCTATATTTTATGTCAATTAAATGTATACATACATGTTTTATATATATATGTCTCCTCTCTTTTTCAACTCATCTTTCATATCAAAACTTCTTTTGATTGCAGTATAATTGACATGTAACATTACATTAATTTTAGGTTTACAACATAATCATTCAATATTTGTGTACATTGCAAAATGATCGCCACAATGGGTCTATCATCCATCTCCATTAATAGTTACAATTTTTTCTTCTTATGATGAAAACTTAAAACTTAGTCTTAGGAACTTTCAAATATGCAAAACAGTATTATTAACTATAGTCATCATTCTGTATATTACATCTCATTAAATATATTTTTATTCATACAAATGAATCTTCAGCTTCAATATGTACATCTGTGGTTAAGTTGCTCTCTGAATTTGAAAGAATGCTTTATCACATAGGCTGTAAGGATATACATTTAAAAATTTCTCTTATAAACTTTTAATAACATAAACCAAAGTCTACTCAAAATTGGAGTCATTTTTTTCTTCTAATTTATAATTTAATAACCACAACACATATAAACATTGCATTTTCAAACTACCACTGAATTATAGCATACTAAGTTTACGTATATTAATGTGTAAATTTGCCTTTTTCTGTGATTTTTCTTCAGGGGTCAAAATGAATCCGTTAGCATTTCTCTATCATCACCCTGTACCAGCTTAATGAGAAATGTGTTTCTACACAAGCACACAAATGTCCCCTTTTAACATCTTGCTCTTACTTCAAAGATTCAGACAGCAGTGTGGTGAGGGCCAGAGGGAAGTGGAGGCAGGGACCGGGTAGAGGTAAAAAAAAGGGGGGCAATGGAGACTGTTGTAATGGTGTCAATAAAATAAAATAAAAAGATTTAGATTGTTGAAGGGGATTTGTATTCAGATTGTTCTGATTCAGATTACTGAAGGAGATTCTGGTTTGAATAAAGCATCGGAACTCTGAGACTAATTGATCTTAGTACCAGCAACTTCCAGCAGTTGCTCCCATGCATCCAGGGCTGCAACTGAGCACCTGAAGTGGCTGATCCATCGCTGGAGACCTCAGAGCTCCCACACCTTCCAAGCAATTTAGGACTTGCCTTACAGAGCAAGTCAATATGTATTCGTTTTCATTAACTTGACAATTTAAAAAAATCTTCCTCAACAAATTTACTCTCATTTAGGGCAAAGAAAAAGCAGTAAGTCTCCCTCACTTCCCTGCACATTTCTGATCTCCCACATACTCAGAATACAGAGGAGGAACTGGCATGTCTTTTTCCCTAATTCACACTACACGAAGCCAGAAATAATGGTATTTTCTGCTTGAATGCAAGCCAATCATTTATCTGGACATCCCTGAAAAGATTTAATTTGCTCAGCTCGTCAGTATTCTGTCTCCGTTGAAGGATCCCAGACGCACCCTTGGACTTCTCCTTTAGCTCACGTTCCTTTCCCTGTTCACCCGCACCCATCTTCTCAAGCTGCCCAGGGAGAGCTGGCTGCCAGCCCTCCCCTCCCCTCCTCTAGGCTATTATTCTGGGCTCTGGTTACCGCCAGGGCTGTGTCGCAAACCTAAGGACTCACATTTGCCTAAAATAAATAATAAGCAGGGGAACAGGCAGCCGGCTTGTTTTGCCACCGTTCCTGCGAGCATGATGTCATGCTGACCTATTCAGGACACGGACATTTAGAGAAGCTCAGCGGTGGCAGAGGAGGAATGTCCCGGCGAGGCCTGGCCTGGCAGCAGAATCCAAACCAGCACACAAGAGGCTTTTTAAGGCACAGTGGGAAGAATTTTTAATGTTTCCATTCAGAGGGGGATTTAAGGGCACATTGACAAACCACCTAGACATTTTGTTGTGCTGGGAGCAAGAAAGTGTCTTTTCATCTTGGATCCTTACACTGCTCTGCACGACTCTGAACAGGATCAATACTGTTAAACCTCAGCTTCTGCTGTTGGCATTTCTCATCCTCTGGCCTGGCTATAAAGAAAGGCGCAGGACAGAGAGAATTAAAAGAATTTGCAAGAGTACATTTAAATTAAATAATGCTCTATTATCCAAGATTGACTGGCAGATGTTATCTGTTTATAGTTTGGGGGGTCTTGACAGAATTATTTCGTAAAGGTCTTCTTCAAGTTAATTCAATGTTTTTGGTAAGTAAATAACACTGTATTTTAGGACCAAGGAAGATAGTGAAGGAAACACTCAAGAAGGTGACCACTAAGAGAATGTATTACATACATATGCGTTATGTGTATATAAACATGCATATGTGTATGTATGTAGCACAAACATATGCGTGTGTTAAATATACATATTTTAACAACATATACAATGTGAAATCACATGTCATTCCCACTTATCTTGCTTCTTCATGTCTCAAGCTCCCTTCTGTAAAATAGGATTGGCAAGCTAAAGTTCTCCAAGGTTCCTTTCTAACTTTATAATGAATCTGTAAACATTGAAGATTTTCAGGTCCACTGATATTCAAGGGAAGAAGCTGATATGGGGTGGAATGATTTAAAAATCTTTGTGGAGGAAGAACTCGAGCAGTATATTGAAGAATAAATAGAATGTGCCAAAAACAATAGAATGCAAGGAAGTAGACATTTGTACGATTAAGTTTTTAAAAGTGTTATCTATCTGGTGGTGACAAATATATAATTTAAAAATTCAGTGTTTAATGGAGTTGGGCAAGCAAACAATTGTCCTGGTGAAGGAGAGGACCTGTTCTCTGCCCTTTGTCATGAAAACCAGGACAGTTTTAGGATTTCCTTGAGAAGTAGTAAAAATCCTAAGTTGCCCCCAAGGAATAAGGTATAATCGCAGTTTTTTTGTGTACTTGGTAAAGACACCTGAGAAATTCTAATTAATTTTCAGCTGATGGTCTGGCTCTGGACCAGGGAACCAGTTTGTAAGAGTTCACTGGGCTTTGGGTCCAAGAATTATTTTATAAACTCAAGGATCACCGAACAAGTTCTTCTCCCCAGCTGTACTAAGATATAACTAACATAACATCATGGGAGTTTAAAGCGTACAAAGTGTTGATTTGATACACTTATATATTACAAAATGATTACAACCATAGCATTAGCTGACACCTCCATCATGTCACTTAATTTCCATTCCTTTTTTGTGGAGAAGGGAGAATATTTAATGTTTATGCTCAGCAATTTTCAAGTATATAATACGATATAATGATCTACAATTGTCATACTATACATTAGCTCCCCAAAACTTATTTTTCTTGTAACTGGAAGTTTATACCCTTTCATCAACATTTCCCCATTTCCTCCATCCCACCCCCAGCCCCTGGTAGCCATCATTCTACTTTCTGTTTTTCAAGTAGTCTTTAGGTCTACTGGATGTCTTTAAGTTTTTTGAATTTCTGTAGTAAGTAGTTTGTCTCTTTGCGTTGTGGTTCACCAGATCATTTCAATTGAAAGCCATTAGTAGGTTTATCTTAGAAGAAATAATCAAGAAAAAAAGATTGGTGATAATCAGATGTGTAACTTAAGAATGATACTCATGGTATATATATAATGGATTTTAGAGAAAAGAAGGGAGAGAGAGACGTCGATGTGAGAGAGAAACATTAATCGCACCTGGACTGGGGATTGAAACTGCAACCTGGGTATGTGCCCTGAACGGGAATCAAACCCATCACCTTTTGGTAAATACATGATGATGCTCCCACTAACTGAGCCACACAGGCCAAGGCCTCATGATATATTTTTAAGTAAAAAAGAACTGGTTACAAAAGACAGAGTACTTTATAACTATGTATAGACACAATATGTAGATCCTGGAAACTACCAATGTTAACATGGAACTGATCTTTGGCAAGATTACAGAGGGGAAATTCACAATAGCATAGCATGAGATTTCCCAGAAATAGTGATAATAAAAAACCAATATGGGATGACCTAGTTGTTGTAGCTAAATTTCAATTTTTTTAATAGAATTATTAACTTTGTAGATATGTGGTTTTACAAACAATTATCAGAGACAGAATGAAATCATAAAGAGAATACGTGCCTAATTAAGAATCTAGATGAATAGTCATTTGGGCTGTGGACCAAGCAGGTGTTATCTCTGGATGCAAAATCCTAGGCCAAAGTCTAGGCCCAAACAATATAAAATAAACAAAAATGTTCTAGCCCAGATAGTAAACATATGTCAAACTGAAGTAAATAAATGTATTCCCAGAAACAAATCCAAGAGTTGGGGCTAAAACTAATGGGAGCAAAGTGAAGGTAAAGGAGTGAGGCTGGCCAAGCACAAGGCTGCTGAGAAAATATTTCCAGAAAGCCTGGATTGCTTCTACTTATTTTTGAATGTTCCATGTGCAAATGATTTAAAAACTTTAACCACAGCTTCTGGCAAAGAACTGTTATAGGCATAATATATCCAAAATTTAGTAAGTATTTCATTCTTTGCTACAAAAGGTATGGCTTGCTCCAGAAACCCAAGATCTGTACTGTAATTTTCTATCGGAGCTTTCTAGAATCTCTACAAATCATTATTTAGTATGATGGACTATGCTGAGTCGTGTGGCCCAATAGAAAGAGCAGCTTTCACAACAGCCTGGTGAACATTGCTCTTCACCCTACTCAAAATAGTAAACCTTCCAAGTTACTCAAAAATTAGTTAAAACAACATTTCCAAGTGAAATATATGCTTCCTCCAGAATCCAAATAAATCTGTCCCAGTGGAGATGTTCCACTTGATTCCAGGACTTTGGATACATAAATACTTTCGGATATGGTAGACTTTTAAATCATTATAGAGATTATCTCCTACTCATATGTTTCCTACTAAGGCTTCTATACTATTTTATATAAAGTCAGATTAAAATATCATTAATGTCGTACAGCATATTCTGTAGAAAACCAACATTACCAAAATATCTGCAGACTTTGGTATAAAAGAATAGGAATTAGGATAGACATTAGGCAAGATGGTGAATGGATATGCCCTTGTTTCCACATAAATATGAACTGTTTTTGAATTTCTTTACTGAAGGAGGTTGAGAATAATGCCTTCCTCAGGCCAGTAGTCACAGACCAAATGCCGGATAGTTTGTAGATCCATTTCAGTAAACACACCACATCTACCAGAGAAGCCACATTTGAGACTCTCAGTTGTTTAAGTATATGGTAGTTTATCATGATCTGCCACAATCCATCTGGTTTTTGTAGAAGCCAAACAGGTAAATTATGTAGGAAATAATGAGGACTACAACACTTGTGTTGCTTAAGTCTTTGTGGAACTGATCTTTTTAATTATTCCCAGAGTTTATTGTTTCTGTTTCACTGTATTGGTTAGAGATCAAGGGTTGGGGAAGCCAGTTTCAGAGGCTTTCACTTGACCCTTTCTGCCATTATGGTTCTTACTAAACAGGTCAAAGAACCTGAAGCAAGTGAGGGAGTAAGCAGCACAGAATCTGGGGATAAAACCATTCCAAGCTGATTAAAAAACAAAGACCTTGACTTTTGAATATGTTTGGAATGTTTAAGAAATGCAAAGAGTCCAGTGTTGCTGAGTAAGTAATGGCAGAGTGATAGTGAAGAGGTTATCCCACATATCACAGGTATCTATAAATTATGCAAATTAAAGAAAGCATTAGAATACTAAAGATTAGAAAAACAATTGAGAAACGTAATCTATTATTTATGTGCATTACTTTACACTAAACAATTGGTAAATGCACATTAAGGCAAATAGAGAACATTCATAAAAACTGATGACCTAATAAACTACAAAGACAAGTTGGCTTTATTGTAAAAATATCATGGAGATCACATTCTATGAAATTCAGTTGGAAATATAAAACATTGAAAACAAATTCGTCAATCAAAAAAGTACATTTAGAACTTCAAGAAAAGTTTTAAGTAACTAATGGATTAATTAATACATCATTAAGATTAAATAATGCTTAGAATTGAATGATAATTAAAAGGCTATATAATGAAACAAAGCAGCAATGTAAAAAGAGAAATGTAAAGTCTTAAACAACTAGATTTGGGGGAAAAAGAAATTAAATATTAATGAGCTATGCATTCAAGATTAATAGACTAAAAAAAAAAAATAAACCTCAAAATAGTAAATAAATGTAAGAAGAGAAGGTACTCAAGTAGAGAACTAGTCTCCATTTAAGAAGGTGAATAAGTCAAGCATAGTTTTTTGGAAAAAACTAATAAAACTTACAAATCTCTGAAAATATAGATAAAAAATCAAATTTGGCAAATCATTTTTTTGCATTATCTCTGATCAAAGGGTAAATCCTCAAAAAGCTAAAATGTTTAGCTTTAAGAACAGTGTATACAAAAGCTTACTCAATATTCTAAATATTTGTCCCTTTTGTGGATGAAAAATGGGTTCTATAATAAATCTAACAAGTCCAGTGACCAAAAGTAACCTCACCGGGTGATCCAATCATAAACTCCTAACTGGGCAGTTTCTGGTGGGTGGGCAGGTCCTAGGCCTATGAAAAGGTTTATCTTTGCCTTAAGCAAGCCTTGTCCATTGTTCTTGTACAACAAAACACCATTGAACTGCCAGAGTAATCTTCTTTTTCAAACCCCTTAGAGGCATAACTACCCTCAAGGGAGCACATAATCTTGTTAAATATCCTGTACCTTGCTTTCTCCCACTTCCATGTAATCTTCTTTAATTCCAAATATATAAAAGAAACTTCAAAACTTTTAGTCTCTGGAGCATTTGAGATCTTGTTTTCCAGCATTGTCAGTTTGGGTCAGATAAACCATTATAAAAACCTCTACAGGTTGGAATGTTTCTTTTGTCAATACCTTTATAGACATGAATTGGGCCTCTTAAACATACAAATTAAAAATTTTTAATAGGATGAGTTGTTTTTAATAAAGATACCAGAAGTATTCAGGAAAAGTGTGCAAAATACCTTAGTTACAAATTTAGATCTAAATCTTCATCAATTGAACACATAGTTAAGTGTAAATATATAATTTATAACTGATTGGAAAATTTAGAAGACAAAATTCCTTAATCATTTCAATTTTTCACCCTCTTTAATTTTAGCTAATGTTGGGAGAGCATCTAATTGCTTTTTTTAGACCAGGAATAAAACACAGTCTTCAGGTTCAAAACTGAATATTGCAGAATGGAGTATTTTAGAAAATTACCAAGCTCCATTGTCTATAAAGGGAAGCATACGTATTTCATCAGTAAAATTTCATTATCTATTATTTGGAACAGGAAGTAGTATACACTAAAATTTTAAATTAAACAAATAGCAAATTTACTATGTCATAATATATCAACCAAATCTGTCCCATGACAATGATAATAACTCCCTATATCTCTCTTTCAAAGTTTGTAAAACATTTTACAAACTTTGTGTCATAAAATTCATCTAGCCCAATTTTTTTAATCTTGGTCAAGGGGGAAAACCAAGTCAAGAACTCTTTCTGTTAAAAATCTTCCTGTGGCCTCCCCCTAGGCCATCCTTATGATGGGTGAGGTCCACCAAAATAAGTGAGTCAAATCTCACATCTCGGGAGTACTCCCTTCAGGTCCAGAAATTCCTCTTTCTTTTTCCTTTCTCTCAGTGTTCTTTGTGGAGTCTAATCATCATTCCACTGCCCCCACCCCTTTCTTTCCCTCCCATTTCTGCACTGCCCCCAGGGCTTGGAGGTACTCCAAGCACAATAAAATCATGAAGAGATCACCACCACCTCCCCAGTTTAACACTCATTCACTACCACTGCCATCCTGTCCCTGCCTCCCCCTCCCTTCTGCTCACTATTCAAATTTAGTTCTAAGACTAAATAAACCTTGGCACTGGTCATCGGCAACCTTTCTTTGCTTGCCCTCCCCATTTTACCACTGCTCCTCCACTCCAACCCTGTCCAGGGTTTAGAGGCTTGTGAGAGGAGATTAAACTAATCCCATCCACGGACAAGCTCACTAAACAGGTCCTGAGTCAAGTCCAAAATTCCTGACAAGCAATAGAGTTAGGGGAGAAATTAATGTAACAATCAGCACATTATAGCAATAACTTTTCTATGAAAGTTCTTTTTTTTTTTAATAATCCCATACAGAGTCAGGAGAAAGTATGATGCATGGAGTGCGCTCTTGGGGAGGGGGAATATAAAGACAATTAGTTTTTCTTTTCTTTTTCTTATTAAAGATAAATTAAACAGCTAAATACTTTGGCACCACTGCACTATTTTTAAAGTAATTTAGTCTACCCTTTTCTTAACAAAATGGGAATGAGTGTGTAAATAGCCAACATTTAAGTGGTTTGGGATTAGTTCGTTTGCTAATTAATACTTCAGAAAGGGAGAGTAAGGCAATTTCAGAATGTTTTGCCTGCAGCATATTGATGATGCCTCTGCCTGTAGCTCCAATTCTGAGCGACAAGAAAAGCCAGAGTCCTCACTCCAGCTTTTCTTATTCCACTACCTGGGCTTACTCACGCAGTGTACACAAGATTCTCTAAAATAGAAACCCAGAAATATAATCTGATAGGCAATATTTAAATCAGTATCTTGAATCCCTTCATCTTTACTAGAGTTAGAACTCTATTTTGATTTTTTTTTCCCCAAGGAACTAATTTGAAATGAATTTGAGTCTCAAAAGCTGAGGTAGGCAGAGGCAGTCTTTGCCAGTAGCTGTGTAGGGGGTAAGAAATTTCTATTCAAATAAGGGTGAATGCAAGTGGTAATGTTCAAAAAAAATGTGGGAGGGGTTCAGGGTAAAGTTTAGCCTCCAGGGTAAATCCATGGTTTTTATTCTTGGCATTTATAATGCCAAAGAATTCCATTTTAAAACAAAATGGAAAACAGTTTTAAAAGTAAAAGAAATAAACAGAACTTCAAAGATACAACGGAAAGGCTGAAGCCACATTGAGGGTAAAACTAGTAGAAATATTAAATGGTATCTTCTAGAACAAATGGAGGAAGGTCCTAACCAACTGCACTAACCTTTAAGAAAAAGTGCTTCTGAATGCAGCCCCCACCCAAAAAATACTTGAATATGTTCAGAATGGCATTTAAACTACAGTAATGTAATCTCAGACTTCCAAAGCAATGGATCTTTTATGGATACCTTCATGGTTTCCTGAGAAACTTTAGGAAAAAAAACACCCAAACATCTAAATTGTTATTTACTATTATATATATAAGTATATGTTATTTACTATTATATATATAAGTATATGTGTGTATATGTATATATATATATATATATGAAAAGTGTATATATATACTTATATATGAAAAGTATATATATATGAAAAAGTATATTCATATATATATATATGAAAAGTATATATATAAAATAAAGGCCATTGTGAATCCTTGCTGTCTCTTGGGTATTTAAACAAACAAATAGTGTGGCTCAGTGGCTGAGCATTGAACTAGGGCCCAGGAGATCACAGTTTGATTGATTCCTGGTCAGGGCACATGCCCGGGTTGAGGGCTCAATCCCGAGTCAGGGGCATGCAAGAGGCATCCGATCAATGACAACTCTCTCATTATTGATGTTTCTCTCTCTCTCTCTCTCTCTCTCCCTCTCTCCCTCTCTCCTTTCCTCTCTCTGAAATCAGTAAAGATCTATTTTAAAAAACAGCACAAAACAAAAATCTCCTTTAAACAAACAAACAAACAAACAAACAAAAAAACCTTTACCATTTCAACAAACCTTTACTGGACACTTATTTTAGGGAAATCACTATGTTTGACACAAGGTCCCTGAACCCAGGAAGCACAGCTATATAAATACTTCTGTGTTATAATAGCTTTTGTAATTACCTTTCTTAAGTTTAAAATGTAAATATTGCTCCTACTCTGAATTGAGGTTGTATGGGAGGTAAATTATATCGCACTATATGGATTATTTCAGGCATATTCCATATGATATACACATAGGAGAAACAACTTGTTCTTTATTTTTCATGAAATATTTTCATTAATATTCCAGTTGTGAAATGTGGAATATTATCACACACATAAACATACCTGGAACAATACAAGTTATGATGAAGTGTTCTCCTTGGGTCTCACAACAGTTTCTAGACTAGGAAGCGTGCAATAATTGTTGATGAGAAGACTGATTGGTAGAACATTATACCTTTTTCTAGGTCCTGTGATCTGATCACAATCTATTGACTTAGGACTCAAAATTCAATTGTCTCACTTTTGTCCTATCGATCTTTTTAATACACAGAGCTGGCTCCAATCCTGGAGATACTTCACTCTTAGCAGACTGCATGCAGCAGCTTAAATTTAGGTGCTCCCAAGAAGGGACAAGAGAGGCATCAGGAAACTACAGTCACTTGTACCCTTTATTTCAAATGATGTTCCTGGTTTAATCTCCATCTCTCCCTCCCTTTCTTACAAATATTTATTTTGAACTGATATAATGAAGTAGACTGGAGATACAGCAATGAACACAACAAAGTTCCTCCCTAACAGAATGTATAAACCTAGACAATAAGCCAATCAACAAACAAATGCATAATTTCTTACTGATAAATATGGAGACAAATTAATCAGCAGGGATAAGAAAATGCTAGGATGATGCCATTTTAGAGTGGTCAGGAAAAGTTCCTCCGTTGAAGTGACATTTGAACCAAGACCCAATGGAAGTGAGGGAAGGAGATATGCAAATATCTGGACAAGAGGATTCCAGGAAGATAGTACAGCAAATGAATTTCAAGTAGAAGCAGGTTTCCTGTTTTTGAAGATCAAGGGGCAGCTAGCATGGCTGGAGGGGAGTTAAAGGCAGGGCAAGGCTGTGGAGAAAGTGATTGGGCTGGAGTGCAGAAAGATAGCAGAGGGCAAGATCATAAAGGCCCTTGTAGGACATTGTCAGAACTGTGACTCTTACTGTGAATGGGATGGGGGTCCACGGGAGGATTCTAAACAAAGGAGAGACGTGATTTCATTTCTCCATTTCAGGGCTCACTGGGGCTGCTGACTAGAAAATAGCCTAGGGGACAAGTTGGAAGCTATCAAGTTGCTTGTCGAGGGGCTACCGCAATACTCAGGTTGGAGATGATGGTGACTTGAACCAGGACAATAGTGATGGAGATGGAGAGAAAGGGTTTAATAATGGATATATATATATATATATATATATATATATATATATATATATATATATATTAAGTTTAATCATTTGAAATTGATGTTTTTATAGGTGAAAATGATCAGTAGTTGGAAATTTCATATGGGTCCTCATAATATTTGGAAATAATGCCCAAAGTATCTTGTGATGTATTGGAACTGCTGTGTGAGAAAAAGAAGCACATGTGGGTAGTTTGCAAAGTTTTTATGTGAAGAAAAATGGAAGAATTCTTCACTAAGATGTGGAGAATTACCAGAGGATGGGATTTAGTAGATAATCAGCAGTTTCTTTTTCATATGTTTGGTTTGAGATATGTATTAGACATCCAAGTAAAGATAACATGTAGGTAGTTGAATTTTTTAGATTTGTTTCCCACCCTTCGACTTGTAAGCATCTTACCAGTAAGTCTTGAGTAATTGCCACTTATTGCACACTAGGTCCAGTCACCATCATGTCACCAGTGAAATGGGCCAATGTGATGTCTTGTGGAAAGGAAAGGCAATCAAGATCTCTGTGAACTAAATTATAACATAGGGCTGGAGAGTTGATATACCACTAAGGTAGGCGTGATTGCTGGCCTCGGTAGCTCACATCAAAGAGCTTCTTGTGGTATAAATTAACAGATGTGAGAAAAAAATCTTCCATATTAATAGCTGCATACCAGATACTAGCAGATGTGTTCACTTGATCAAGCAATGACACCGCTTCTGGTACAGCAGCTGCAATTGGAGCCATCACCTGTTAAGCTTATGATAATCCAGTGTCATTCTCCAAGATCCACCAGTTTTAAAGCCAGAAGGCAAGTGGAGTGGTGATATGCTACAAATTACCTTCAAGTCCTTGATAATGGCACTAATCTTTACAATCCCTTTAGTAATGCAGTATTGCTTTGGTTTGCTATTTTCCTAGGTAGAGGTAGTTCTAGTGGCTTCCACTTGGCTTTTCTCAGCATTATAGTCTCCACTCTATGAGTCAAGGAAATAATGTGTGAATTATGCCAAGTGCTGAGTATGTTTATTTTATTTGTGAATTCCAGTTCTGGGAAAATAACCATAGAATAAGTTCAGGAACCCACTGTGTGACAAACCTGAACTAAAATTCTATTAATTACTTAACCTCCATAAATCCTACTCTGGTGGACCACAGTGACATTTGGGGTTTCCTTGAATTAGTGTCAGTTTAGAGCCAGTGTCCAATAATCCCTGATTATTTCCTTTTCCCTGGTAAAAGGCTGTAGGTATCTTTGGAGGAAGGCTCAGAGAAAAATTAACAGTACAGATTTTTTACAGTGTTGCAAGGTCCTTTCTCAAAAGGATCCAGCCCCCCCCCCAAGAGGTTCTGGGTCTTTAGGAAACTGACTCAAATTTGGGCATTGATTCATTGACCATGACTCTGTTTTAATCATTCAAATTAGACTTTAATTCCCTTGACCTAGAACTCCCTTGCTTATAGAGATCAAGTAAGAATTTAGTAAACTGTCTATTTCACCTGTAAGACACCATTACTAACTAGCCAGCATCACAAGTCTCTGCCCATCAGACTATTCTGATTGTGGCTTTGATTCTGCTGCCCATCTGGCAACACATCCACCTTGCCTTTGATGATTAGTGCTGCCACTTGCCCCTGACACCCTGAAATCCAATTTTTCCCACTGCATTTAGGTTTCCTAATTCAATGGCAGCAATTCTGACTTAAAGAAGAGAATGACCAGCAAGCTCTTCAAGGATGCTGGGGCTCTCCTCACAAGCTTATTTGTCACAGTCATGTTGTAAGGTGTGAACTATGGACCCTCTTGGAGTAAAAGAACAGGTCTTACATGATAAATACACTCTAATAGTTCAATTTCTTAAAACCTTTGGATCTTTTTATCATATACCAAGGCAATTCTGGCCTTTCAACCTATTTTCGTGTAGGCCACATTTTGGTCTACATTTCAGCCACCTAACTAACCAGCCTTTCTAGTCCTCTAAGCAGAAACATTAAACTCAGAGTTTCTGTTTAGTTGACCCATATCAATAAATTCAGCTTGATCCAACTTTATGTTCCTTCTACCTTTACCCCACACTCTCAATATCCATTCCCATACATATTCCTGGAGTTCTGTCTGTATAAATTGAAAAAAAGCATGTAGTTCTTTTGGAGTATAGCACACCACTTCATGGATCACACTTTGTAACTCAACTCAAGGTCTGCTGGGTCTTGAGTCTAGTTATAGGTCTAGAAGCAAAGAGGGGAAGGGGGAGGGGTCTTGAAGAGAATCAGCAGTGTTTTGTAATTATTTCATGGGAGGCCATTATAGTGTTCTCAGGAAAATCAGAGTTAATCATCTTACTTGCCAATGTAATGGTAGCTTCTACTGGTGAAGGAGATTCATCACAATTTAGAGTTTAATGTCTCCAGCTTCATCAGGAGCTTCCCATATGTCCCCATTCCCATTTTGAGAACACAATTCTATCCCAATCAGTGTCCTTATTTTAGCAGCAGAACTCTGAGATTGGGAATTGGATTTGCATTATAATTTGACCACTCTCAGGATGAGGTTCTGGGTTTGGTTTTCAACAATTTCATCTCTGAAGCTATAGGAAATAAGGGTTTCTTTCAGGGCAGACATAGGAAGTTTCAGGTTATTTATGAGGTGCTTGAGCTGAGAATTTAAATTCTGAGCTTGAACTTTTCTTTTCCCATTTTTTCCAGCACAATTAGGAGTAACCAGCCAATCTTATTATACTCATTACCGTGACAAAAATGTTCTAAGGTATCAAATACACCATTTTCCTACAGTTATGTGCACACACCTATACACATCCCCTCTTTCTGTATGAATATTTATGAAATTTCAATAAAACATTGTCTTCAATTCTTTTATTTTTTATAAGGACATGAAATCCCTTTTGGTCCTTGAGCACTGGGTCTGAGAATATTATTTTTGAAACTGTTGCATCCATCATATAACTAAAAGGGGATAAGACTTTATAGGTGGGAAAAACCTGGACCCTTGATGACATGCTTGATTAATTAAATCAAACAACCACCAAATTCCTGATCACTAGACTTCATATTATATGAAATTACAAATATATTGTGTAAACGTTTTCGAGTTGAGGCTTCTGTTACTGCATTAGATTATTTTAACTGATACACATATTGCAGAGAGTTGACAGAAAATATTTGAGTCAGTACATCTTAGTGGAGGAGAAAACCCTTTGGCATCCTACACATTCATATAATGTACTGTTAGGAAGCAAGCTTGTGGCAGTGACAGAACTAGAATTCAGATAAACCTGACTGCAAGTTCATTGTTCTTTGCAGTACTCAGTGCATGAATAACCTAAATATCCTTCATTGTCCTGATATCAAGTCTATTACCCATGTGGTTTCTTTAAATTCTTACCTAAAAGATGACCTTAAGTGATTTTTTAAAATTATTTTTTCTAATTAGTAACTTGTAGTTTCTAGATACAGCATTGTCTCGTACCAAAAAGGTTAATTCTTTCCCTCCATATTCTGGTATTGTGTAAAATAAAAATTTTCTACGTGAACTTGTACTGTTTCTTAGCTATCCATCTCGCAGATGGGTTATCCAAAACTATCATCTGTTTCACATAGAGCACATCCATCTAGTCCTATGAAAGTTGCAAAGAATAACCCAAGCTGAATTGGAATTAGCTCTTTGTCACAGCTTTCCAATCTGTCAAATGTTGAGGATGAAATATGATGGGCATATAGTGTGATATGTCAACTCCTCAATCAAGCACAGTAAAATCTGGAAAGGTAGATGATGTGAACAACATTTTTATGTACTATATTTTACTTGCAAACAAACATTGAAAAGTTTAAATGGTAATAAATATTCAGCATAGTTATGCCATTTTTCTCAGAAATTTTAAGAAAAAATGTTGACTGTTCTATTAAATTTTCCTTTTTAGAATCTCACACAAAAGGGGAATTGTGGGATATTAGATATGATTTGAACGTTTGAGATTACAAAATTCAAGCCCACTATTTTAAAGCTGAAAAAAACTGAGATCTGACAAGGTCCATAGTCACAGAACTGGTCAGAGATAGAGTTGTGATTTGACATTCTCAGTTTTTAATTAATGTAAGTGGAATATCAAGGTATCATTTAATTTTCTCAAGTTCTTCCAGTTAAAACATGAGAAAGCAAGGGTTTAAATACAAGCCTCTGACTCCTAAGTTCACACTTTCAACCATAAAGCTACTTAAACACAAAATTATAAAATTTTATCACTTGTGTCCTAGCAATTCATTTATTTTTTGAACTAATAATGGCATGCCTTTTAAGTTCCATTGTACTAAATACTAGGTATATAATGGTGAATAAACAATCATGGTCTTCAGTTACATTAAATAGACAAAGTGTGTAGATAGCAAGAGGTGTGGAGATATTGAAAATAAGAAACAAGATCATATTCTCTAAAAAGACTAATGTAAAGTGATATTTTGTGACATCAGAGTATTAATCAAGGAGAGTTTTAGTTTTGGTTTGGAAAAGGGATAAGAGGAGAACAGCAGGGAAATGCAGCATACCAGAGAGAGGGAATGGTATGTAAAAAATAATCTGAATTAAGATAGAGCTATATGTGTTGAATGAACTATGGCTGGCACATAGTGAGCAATTGTACACTGGCATGGAATGAGGTTAGAGGCATAGGAAATGAAAACACCATGTGTAAACTCATAGTCCTTAGCTAAAAGAGAAGTATGGAAGAGAATATGAAAGATTTGCGAGAGAGAATGCAGATACACTATCATCATGAAGAGTCAGTAGATATAGTAAAATGGGTAGGCAGTGCTGAGAACCTACTTGAATTTTGAGATCACAGAACTTAGGTGGTAGGATGATAAATGCCTCCCTTCCCTCCCCCCAAAAAAGGTATCAAATTTTGAATCCTGGAATCTGTGAATGTTAATTTACATGTTACAGTTTTTGCAAGATGTGATTAAGTTAAGGATCTTGAAATGAGAAAATTATCCTGGATTATTCAGGTAGACTCTAAATGCCATCATAAGTGACCTTGGTGCAACCGCATTGCAAGTAATGTCAGAAACCACCAGCTGGAAGAGTTAAGAAATGTATTTCTCACAACAGCTTCTGGAAGGAGAACGGCCTTGACACCATCTTAATGTTAGTGCAGTGACAGTAATTTCAGACTTCTGGCTTCCAGAACTGTGAGGAAATAATTTTCCATTGTTTTAAGCAGACAAATGTGTGGTAATTTGTTAATAGTCATAGGAAACTAATATACTATTCTATCCAATTGTGTGACTCTTTCTAGCTGCTCTGGTATAGTTATAGAAAGATGGGTGGTTGAGTTATATTTTCAGGGATGATGGAGACAGAAAGGGGAATGGAATTCTGGGCATTTTCAAAGAAATGATTGTAATAGTGAAACATGGGCTCTAAGATGGTCATAAGAGAAAATTGCAATAAAATAGAGCAAATGGGTAATGAAAATACGAAGGCATTAAAGATTGTGTCATGACTTGATTGAGAACAATTGTAAGTGTGCAGTACTTGTTAGCAGTCATTTAATGTTGAATGAAATGAAATGAAATATCAAGTTAAGAGTTCTTGTGTATTGACAACCTCAAAACTTAGCACTGGATAGTAATCAGTGGAGATTACAAAATTAGAGGTGTTGAAAATTGGGATCTTCACCAAGGAAACCATTTCCCAGGACTGCATCAGAAACTTTACCATGTACAATGAAAACTGAAATATTAGAATCATGAACATATCTACTTATAAGATACTGTTTTCAAGTACTCATTGAGAAATTAATGGAATGAAGCACTTCAACAAATATTTTGTTCCCTCCATATTCCTTTTGCATGAGTAAAATAATTTAAATTTTATGTTTCCTGCACTTCCAGTCATAAAAAAAAGTAAGTCATGGGATGTAATGTACAGCATAGAGAATATATAGTCAATAATACTGTAAGAAATTTGTTCAGTGACTGATGGCTATTAAATTTACAGTGGTGATCACTTCATAAGGTTTATAAAGGTTGAATAATTATTGTATACTTAAAACTAATATTATATTGTGTGTCAACACAAAAAAAGCAGAAATCAAACAGCATTAACCAGGCACCTCACTAGCATTCTGGTTCAAAAGATAAAATACTTAAAATGCACATAAAGAAAGAGAACTTTACATTTGAGAAGAGTTGTGTTCTTAATTTTTAGTTGGAACTTTATAATTTTGTTTTTCAGAAAATTAATCAATAAAATTGTATTTTAGGTATGAAGAGATATACACCTCTGAGACTAACATTATGTATATAATTTCTAGATCGTTTGCTCATAAGAACATTGGAGACCATCAAATTACTTTGTTCATAAGCATCTATTCAAAGTACATTATCTCTATGGTTCTTAAATCATTTTTAGTGTAAAGTACTGGACATAGACTCTAATTCTCCGCCAAGTAGCTCAGCTCAACTAAATTTAATATGACATCTACGTACAATATTTACTGAGCATCTATTCTGTGCAAGGCCTGTGCTTGACCTAAAAATATTTTCTGGCAGAGTTGACCCTCTGGCAACAGTATCTCACTTCAGTAAAGATAAACCTTAAGGGAATATGATGTTCTCCGGATTAATAATCTTATAAATTGCTTTCCATCTGGCCCAGCTGTCTTTTTTTTTTCTTGTTATTCCACAGGATCAGTAAGAGAAAATAATTTACTATAAAACCCAATCTAGGGATTAATATCCTTTAGAGCTTGGAACTGTAATGAGGAGTAGGTATTAAGAAATTTTCATTCCCAAAGAAGCTGGAATGGAAGGTTTAGGTGAGATATGGAGTCAAAATCCTACACTGTATCCAAACTTGAACCCCTTGTTCTACCCTCTGAATATTTTCCCCATTCTCAAACTTTGAAGGCCTTTTACTGTTACCTTATTATTCAAAGTTCATACTATAAAGAGATAGTTCTTGCTGTTCTGCTATAGGATGTAGTGTCTTGGTGTTAGAACTCACAGACCCAGGGAAAGGTCCTAGAACTGAAAATCTACCACAGTAAATGGAGGGCAGGGAAGATCAAAGAAAGAAGTTAGCCACTCTAGTCTGGTAATTAATAGAGTTTATTAAGGAAAACTTACCTATGAGGCATGTCTGGGACAGCAGCAAGATGAGATGTATCCCTGTGCCCCTTGGCAGACACTAGAGAATTATATAGACCAAGGCAAGGTAGTGATGGGTCCTAGTTCATGACTAGCCCCAGGTAGGTGTAAATGGTTTACATGTTTGACCAGGTTAGGGCAATGACCTGTTTCAGGAACCAGTAGTGGGAGGCGGGTGAGGGTTACTAGTTTATGTTAGAATGAACATGAATTATGATCAAGCTCCAAGGGGGGGTTATGGGAAGCAGTCTCCCCCTTCTGCCCCAGGCCAGCTTGCAGGTCAGGCAGCCCTCATGACTTGGAACAGTGCCTCCTCCACACTTGAAATCTAAAATTTCTCTTTGCAACAAATGATCTGCTAATATTTAAAAAACAGCTCTGTGATGATGAATTGAGCCCCTGTTAATAATATTTTCCAATTTCCACCATGCAAACACTCCCTACATGGCTAATTTCAAAGTGCCAATGTGAAGTCACTAAATGGAGATTTGGAAAGAGATGTGCAGTAATTCACTATTATCTAGTACAGTTGACCATTGAATTCTTTTATATCATGACTTCCTCTTTTTTTGGTTTTAGCTTATTCACAAAATTGTGTAACCATAACCTCAGTACAATTTAGAACATTTCATCACTTTAAAAAGAAACCCCATTTTTCTAGCAGTCCTCCCTGTGTTCCACAAATCCCTCCAGCCCTAAAGACAACCCCTATTTTACTTTACGTCTCTTAGATTAGCCTATTTGGAATATTTCACATAAATGTGATCATATAATATGTGAGTCTTCTGTGACTGGATTCTCTTGCATAATAGTTTCAAGGTTAATCCATGTTGTATCATGTATAAATATGTCATTTATTTTTACTGCTAAATAATATTATGTTGTATGAATATATCACATCTTGTTTACCCATTCATCTGTTTTTAAATGTTTGGATTGTTTCTACTTTTCGGCTATTATGAATAATGCAGCTATGAATATTTGTGCACAAGTTTTTATTTGCATGGATATATATTTTCAAGTGTCTCAAAATAGGAAGGGGTGAAATTACCAGGTCATATGGTAAATCCATGTTTATCTTTTGAGGAACGGGAAGACTGCTGTCTAAAATGGTGGCAGCATTTTTCATTTCTAACAGAAGCACATGATGGCTTCAGTTTCCCCATACTCTCATCAACACTTGTTCTTATCTGTCTTATAGATAATGGGCATCTTAGTTAGTAGGAAGTGCTTTCTTATTATGGTTTTGATTTGCATTTTCCTGATGGCTACTGATGCTGAACATCTTTTAATTTGCTTACTAGCCACTTCTTTACGTCTTTTGGGAAAATGTCTATTCAGATGCTTGACCCAATTTTAATTGGGCTATTTGTCTTTTTTTAATTGAATTTTTCTTTTACATATTCTAGATCAGAGTTATTTATGTGATTTGAAAATATTTTCTCCTATTTGGTATGTTCTTTTCACTTTCTTGATGGTTTCCTTCCAAGCACAATGTCTTCTTAAAACATGCCTATGTTTTCCCATAAGGGTTTGATAGTATTAGTACCAACATTTGGGTCTTTAGTCGACTTTTTTATACTCTGTGAGGCAGGTGTCTAAACTAATTCTTTCAGATGTGTCTATTCAGTCATCCCAGACACTTACTGAAAAGACTATTCCATTCCCATTATATTATCTTAGCTCTCTTATCAAAAGTCAATTGACCACAAATCTGAGGGTTTGTTTCTGGATTCTTAACTGAATTCCATTGATCTATAGGCCCATTCTTATTCCAGTACCACACTGTCATGCCAAATCACAAAAACAGATGTATAGCTCAGTAGAACACAATTGAGAATTCAGAAACAAGCCCTCACATTTATGATCAGTTGATTTTTGACAAGGGTGTGAAGAACATACAATGAGGAGAGACCTCTGGGTCTCTGCAGGCAGATTTGTTATTACTAATTCAGTGTCTTTATTTGTTATACATAAATGCAGAATTTCCTTTTTTTCTTGAGTCAGTTTCAGTAATTTGTGTCTTACTAGGAATTTGTACACATCGTCTATGTTATCTAATTTGTGGCACACAGTTTTTCATATTCCCCTTTTTGATTTTATTAGTATACATAGGACATGTGTATATGTTACAAACCCAACAACACATTGCAATAATTATTAATTTATATACTTTTATGTCAATTAATGAAACTGACAAAAGGAAATATATATTGATAGAGTTATGTTCATTTTCTTATTTATCACTTCCAGTCTCTTCATTTATTCCTCTGGATTCAATTTACCATCTGGTGCTACTTTTTTTCTCTAATACTGCTTTGCTCCCAAACACTTCTTTTGTGCTGTTACTGCCAAACATAACACATGTTTATATGTTATAGGCTCAACATTATGTTATATGCATATTATTTTATACAATTGTTTTTTTAAACCAGATGAGAAAAGAAAAGAGAATATGCATTCATACTGTCTTTCACAAATATATAATAACTTTTAACTTCCTCTTTGTTTTTCTGTGTGGAATTAAATTAACATTTGTGGTAATTTGCTTTATCCCAAACAACTTATTTTAGTATTTCTGGTTAAATTATTCTTTTAACAAAGAATTCTCTAAGTTTTTAACCTGGAAATGTCTTTATTTCGCCTTTATTTTTGACACATAGATTTCCTAGATATAAGATTCTTGGTTAACAGTATTTTTCTTTCAGTTCTTTAAATATGTTACCCTGTTGCTTTCTGTTGTTATTTCTATAAGTCAGCTATTTCTGTTATTGGGGTTTCCTTGTCCATAATGAGTCATTTTTCTTTTTCTACTTTCAAAATTTTCTTTGTTTGTGACTTTTGGCATTTTTACTATGATGTGTCTGTATGTGGGTCTCTGTATTTATCCTACTTTGAGTCATGGAACTCTTTGAATGTGTCAATGAATGTTTTTCATCCAATTTGGGAATTTTAAACCAATATTTCTTCTAATATTATTTCAACTCTGTTCATTTTTCTTCATTCTTTAGTCTCACTCTCTTTCAGATTTCATAATCTCACTTATACATTCTAGTTCACTGGTTCTTCTTCTAGTTCAAACCTACTCTACTCATATCTACTTTAATAAGCATTTCATTTTGGATATTGAACCATGTGGAACTATATATAAAATTACATTGGTATTTTCCATAATTTCCATTTGATTACTTTTTATAATATTTATCTCTATCGTTATTCACTATTTGATGAGATATTGTCATATTAGCTTTCTTTGCTTCTTTAAACATGGCCTCTTTTAGTTATTTATATTTGAATATAGTTATAATGCCTGCTTTAAATTTTTTGTCTCTTAAATCCTACATCTAGGTTCTTTCACAGGCAGTTTCTGTTCCCTGATTTTTTTTTCCTGTGTGGGGGGTTGCATGTCTCATAAATTTTTGTTAAAAGTTCAATGTTTTAGGTAATATATTATAGCAATTTTGGATGTCGAATCTCTTTACCCCTTTCTGGGATTTGTTAGTGAATTGGTTAGATTATTTTAATGAAGTTTATTTCCCTATCAGTGTAAACCTTCTGAAGTTGCCCCTAAAAGGATGCAGCTCTGTGCAAGCACAGTGACTGGCATGACGGTGGTTTAAGGAGGGTTCTCTTTGTCTACCTCTTACATCCAAATCTGATGTCTCTGGTAAACTGTCTGCTTAAACTGATATCCTGCTCAGATTTTAAAATCCTCTAATTGTTGACTGATTGCGCTATTGTTTTCAATACTACTGTGGAGCATAAATGGGATTACAGACTGATACAAATAAATCCAAGCAGAGGTAGTTTTTGACACTCTTCTTTGAAGTTTGTTTTGACCCCAGGAGGGCTCTTCTTAGCTGCCTCTTTTTATGGTTCTATCTGGTAAGCTGGCTGCCCTGCAGTTTAGCTTTTTATCTGTCTTAAAGCTACCAGCCTCATAATTGCTTTGCACCAAAAACTCCGTTGATTTTTTTCTTTCTTGTCTCTCTCCTTGCCAGCCATACCTCTGACTTTCAGCCTGGGACTTTTAAGGAGTTTTGCAGGGAATGTCAGATTCTGCCTTTACTGTTAACTCTTTTTCTTTTTTCTTTTTTATTGAACATATTGGGTTGACACTGGTTAACAAAATTAAACAGGTTTCAGGTGCACAATTCTACAACACATCATCCATATTTTCTTTAAACAACTGTTCTCTGTAGTATTAGGAATTTAATTTCAGAGAAATCCAATTCTCAAATCTGTTAAAATGCTAACCTAGTCATTATTTTTATTTTTTGCCTATTATTTATTTATTTATATTTATTTTGTGCCTATTATTTTATTTATTTATTTATTTATTTATTTATTTATTTATTTATTTATTTATTTTTACTTTATTTTTATTGTTGAAAATATCACAGATGTCTTCTTTTTCCCCCCTTAACCCCACCCACTTCCCACCCCCGGCCTTCACCACAACAGTGCCTGTGTCCATGGGTTATGCATACATGCATGTAAATTCTTTGATTAATTTCTACCCACCCACCCACCCCCACCTTCCCTCTGAGAATCGTCAGTCTGTTCCATGTTTCTATGTCGCTGAATCTATTTTGTTTATCAGTTTATCATGTTCTTTAGATTCCACATATAAGTGAGATTGTGTGATGTTTGTCTTTCTCTGCCTGGCTTATTTCACTTAGCATAATACTCTCCAGGCCCATCATACTGTTCCAAAGGGTATGAGAACCTTCTTGTTTACAGCTGCGTAGTATTCCATGGTGTGAATGTCCCACTCATCTACTAATGGGCACTTGGGCTTCCGGGTCAGATGGGTTTCCAGATCTTAACTACTGTAAATTAAGCTGCTATGAACATAACGGTGCATATATTCTTTCTGATTAGTGTTTCAGGATTCTTAGGAAATGGAATCACTGGGTCAAAAGGCAGCTCCATTTTTAATTTTATGAGGAAACTCCATACTGTTTTCCATAGTGGCTGCACCAGTCTGCATTCCCACCAGCAATATACCAGGGTTTCCCTTTCTCCACACCCTCACCAGCACTTGTCGTTTGTTGACTTGTTGATGGAGCCATTCTGACAGGTGTGAAGTGATACCTCATTGTGGTTTTAATTTGCATCTCTCTGATGATTAGTGACATTGAGCATTTTTTCATATGTCTCTTGGCCATCTGTATGTCCTCTTTCGAGAAGTGTCTATTCAGGCCCTTTGCCCATTTTTAATTAGATTATTTGTCTTCCTCTTGTTGAGTTGTATGAGTTCTTTGTACACTTTGGAAATTAGCCCCTTATCAGATGTATCTTTGGCAAATATATTCTCCCAGACCGTAGGGTTCCTTTGTATTTTGAGGATGATTTATTTTGCTGTGCAGAAGCTTTTTAGTTTGATGTAGTCCCATAAGTTTATTTTTTCCTTTGTTTCTCTTGCCCTAGGAGATGCATCTGTGAAAATTCCACCATGTGAGATGTCTGTGACTTTACTGCTTATATTTTCTTCCAGGATTTTTATGGTTTCACTACTTACATTTAAGTCTTTTATCCACTTTGAATTTATTCTTGTTTATGGAGTAAGTTGGTGATCTAGTTTCATTTTTTTGCATGTACCTGTCCAGTTTTCCCTACACCATTTATTGAAGAGACTGTCTTTACTCCATTGTATGTTCTTGCCTCCTTTGTCAAATATTAATTGACTATAGTGATGTATGTCAATTTCTGGGGTCTCTGTTCTGTTCCTTTGACCTATATGTTGGTTGTTGTATCAATAGCAGGCTGTTTTGAGTACAATGGCTTTGCAGTGTAGCTTGATATCCAGTAAAGTGGTTCCTCCAACTCTGTTCTTTCTCAAGATTGCTGTGGCTATTCAGGGTCTTTTTTGGTTCCATATAAATTTTTGGAATATTTGTTCTAGATCTGTGAAATATGCTGTTAGCATTTTAATAGGAATTGCATTGAATCTATAAATTGCTTTGGGTAGTATGAACATTTTAATGATATTAATTCTTCTAATCCATGTACATAGTATATTCTTCCACTTGTTTGTATCTTCCTCTATTTCTTTTTTCAGTGTCCTGTAGTTTTCCTAGTACAGGTCTTTTACGTCCTTGGTTAAGTTTATTCCTAGGTATCTTATTTTTTTAGTTGCAATGGTAAATGGTATTTTTTTTTAGTTTTACTGTTAACCCTTAATGTGAGTGTTCTTGGCAGCCGGCCTCCACTCCTCCCCTCACACTGCTCCACACAAGCTTTCTTATCACCCTTCAAATATCCACCCTTCTAGATGGAATTTGTTGAGCTGGCAAACCCCTGTGAAAAAGCAGAGGGATTTCACTGATGGGATGGATATTCTAACATAATACTATGAGCCACTGAGAAAATGCCCTTTTTTGTACGGTTGGGTGAAGGAAAATTTTAAATTTTGAGGCATTACCTATTAGATTGGTGCAGCAAGACTTTGGCATGTATATCTTAGAACTTTGAAAAAAAAGGGAGGTGGCATTAAGACCTTGAGAATTTGGTAAATGAAAAAATAAGAAGAGAAAGTAATGAAGTATGACAAGGGGCTTAGGATAGGCTATTAAAGAGCCAAGGAAAATCTCTACAATGGAGCTCTATTCCCTGTCCTGACACTGTCTTTATATATTTTTTTACTATCTTGTCATGGATAATTACAGGAGGAATATGGTCTTGATATTTATTCTGGGCTGTTTGAAAATTAAGACATATTTGTCTTAGGAAGATTCAGAATGGTGAGATCTTCATCAAGTCACTTAAAAAAGGGGGAAAAGTGGATAAAAGTCATGCACATAGTTATGCATGTGGAAAGTAATATCTTACTTGTTGGCCACATATCAACCTGAAACCTAGGACACTATGCAGAGGATGAGACTGGTGGCCTGAGAAGGCAACATGTGTGTGTGTATTGGAGGTAGGGTGAATGTGCAGAGAGAACCTGAAAGCATTAGGGGAAAAAACACCCAAAAAAACCCCTGAAAGTCAACTGTGAAATGATGTTGAGCAGAGAGGTGCTCTCATCTATCACCCTCTGTTACTGACTATGAAAATTGAACTAAATGAGAACCACCTGCTCCTCAGAACAGACACAAGGAAACTTTATAACTTGCCTTCCCTAGAGCTCCGCCACTGAATCCCACTTACAAAGCTCTATTTTCTACCTCTTTTACTCCCCAGTTCCTTGATTTACCCAAATCTGAGATAAAATGTGAAAATCTGGGGAAGCTCCATTTCTTACTGTTTCTCCCGAGAACTTTGCGACCCAGAGCAGACATCAGGTGGATTTTCTATCTTGATTCAGCTGTTTTGTGAATGCTTTTTTTCAGTTCCCAGGATGCTTACTGACCACAAGAGTGTCTACCAGCCACCTAGTAAATGTCACCTGGACTAAACGCTTTCTACAATAAACCCCAGTATAAGCAAAAACTGCTCATTTGCAGCATTTACATCCTCTATCAGTAATTCAAGTCTTATGGTCATTTTACTTTTTATGTAGGTTTATATGTGAATAGATTTTCCAGATAAATTATCTAAATAATGTATTTCATACTATGGATTTAAGTTACTATATCAAAAGAAAGAGTGTGTTGGTTATTTGGTTTTCTCAACTCATTTTTCAAATAAACTGTAAAATGGCTCCACCATGTGGTTGAAATATGCATTTTGTTCTCAGAAATCCAACACTACAACGAGACAGTGAATAAGAGACCAGTTAATGTCATTCATTAACTTGTTCAACAAATATTTATTAAGGTCCTACTATGTGTTGAGCTACATTCTTTGCACTGGGAACACTGTAAATAAAGCAAATGCAATGCTGATTCCTTAAATTTTACATTCACCTTTGGTTAAGCAAACTATATCAAACATTAAAGTAAATGCAAAAACATCTTTCAATTATTTTTATTAGGTATAAGAAACAGAAAACAAAATAGACTTTATTTCTGGCTTTGTCATTGACTAGCTGTGTAAAAGTCTTCACTTTTTCTCTGTGGAACCTAGCTTTTTATAGCTTGTCCCAGATAAATGGCTCCTAACTCTGATAATACGATAAAACAATGAGGATGGATTTTCTCAGGGGGAAGAAAGAAAAAAGAACATATGCTAACACAGTCCAAAGTTTGCCTATAAGGTTGGGGGCTTTGTAGTCTCCCGAAGTATTATCTATGGTCTCTATGGGTCCTACCTACGTGTGAAAGTTAAAATCTACTGGATTAGATGATTTTTATGATCCCTTCTAGTTATAGCAATATTTGGTTCTTATGGTTAGGGATAATTGATAAAAAAATACTAATCCCAGGATATAGCGAGAATTTCTATTCAAGCCTCCTGTCTTCCTAACCTTCTCAGCACATCCACTGAATGCTATAGTCTTGGTATTGTCCAAACTGAGACATTTTTAAGAATGAAGTGGGCCGGAGGCTTACATCAATAAGTATTCACCTCATAATTTTATTGTAAAAATTAAATTAGTTGATGCACCAAATGAGCTCAGAATAATGATTGACACAAAGTAAGTACCCTATAAATAGTAGTTTTTAATCGGTGACCATGGACAACTGGCTGCATCTTTCTACTAGTTTTCCTACCATTTCCTCTCTTCAGCTCACCTTCTACTCTGCTTCAAAAAGTAATTTTGTAAAATGCAAATATTTGGTTCCTTTCCCTCCTGATGAGCCTATTAACGATTTTTCCATTGCAGACAGAAAAATGCACAAATTTTCTTTGATTTGGACTCTGGTTATATTTCAAAATTTTTGTCCCTATGTACCCTCCCATCTATCACCCTCCATCAGCTACTGTTCTTGCAAGCCCACCTCCGCTCTTCTTCCTCTGGGCCTTTGTATCCCTTCTTGGATATTGTTCCTCCAGATTTTAACTTTCTAAAATCCTTCTCACATTTTAAAAGTTTTTACTCAGGCTCTTCCAGACAACATCAGACAGAAATCTATCTTTCCTTCTGAATTTTAATAATTAATATTAGCCATCACTTATGAAATGCTCATTAAGTGCCAGGCACTTTTCTAAGTGAGCTTTTTACATGTTATTATTTCTCTGCACATTTGAAAGAGAAACCTAGAAACATTGAATTGCAATTCAGTGCACAGAGCAGTAAGATTTATGACAGAAGTTAAAGCTGTGTTTAATGCAAGGTAGCATAAAATGGCAGTTGAGCATGTGGGCTCTGGAATAAGACCACGTAGGCTCTAATTCTGGCTCTGTAATTTATTAGTTGTGTGACTTTGGGTATGGTTTTTTATTTTAACTTTCTCTGAAACCATTTCTTTATAAAGTTAGTAACAGTGACAATTTTCCCCTATAGGATCATTATGGCACTTAAATTGTGAACATCTGGAACAAAAGATTGAAGTTTTATTTCCTTTGCTGTTCCCTGTAGTGAAATCGAATGCTGCCTGCCTAAGGGAGGTACTTTTTGACATCAACCAAATATTCTGCATATCTCTATGGGCTTAAATTGAATATTGATGGAAGGGTTTATGGATGTTTCCTGGGCAGGAACATGGAAATAGCTGAGGAAAAAAGTCTCCCTTCAAAAGGAAAGCTTCTAAATTCAGATGTAATCAGATTTGAGAGACACCGTTAAGCTGACTGGATTGCGCTAAATATGTGATTTCTTCAGATGACTTTCCAGTCCTGCTTGTGGTGTGTTCAATTGGATAACCCATCTTTTTTTTTTTAAAAGGGACAGTTTCCTGACAAGACCATAAATTGATTTCCAAAGGTTACAAAGTCCTTCACAAACTCATTAAGAGCAGACTGAACAAAAAGAACTGCGGTTAGTTGACAAATGGTTTCAAAACTACCCCATGACAATGGTGTACTGTGAAATGTCCTTTGTTATTTAGGTTGAAATAGGGCTGCAACATGCCAGGCAGCTGCGGCAGGAGGATGTGGGGTGAAAACCCTCTCTACTGTCGAGGTTGGGTCTTTAAATAGATACAGTTTTACTGTGGGCTTTTCCTTCTTCTGATTTTCAGAGTGTTGGGCCTTCCCTGACATCTGTGCACATCTTCAGGCGTCTTAGGGAAACATCTGGGAATAACTCTCAGTGCACTGGGCTGAATCAAAGCAGCACCCTTCCCAGTGAGTTTCCATTACCCTTTCTCCCCCCTTTCCTCCCTGCAGGGCCAGAGCACACCTTCTCAGGCCACCCTTCACCATGGCACCCCTCTCCCCACAAGTCCCACTGCCTTTGAATTAGGCTCTAGCCATCCAGAGCAGCGGTCTGGGTTTTCTCAATCGAGACCACTATCTTCCCCGGAGGCTCTCCCCTGCCCTCCTGCCAGGACCTTACATTCCGGCCCCTTTTACTTTCCTTTCTGGGCTCACACCTCCACATTTCTCTCCTCTACTCTTAGGCCTCATTTGTGCCACTTCTTTGATCTGGAATGTGATTGTTGCTATCTGTTTCCTCGCTCTTCCTATGCTAGGTGGAGCAACTTTAACAATTAAAAAAGTATTATCCAAGTATTTGGTTAAACTGCGTGAAATCACCATATTAGAAATAAAAATTCAAATATTGGCAACTTACTGAATTTCAGCACATTAACTTAGAGTACACAAAGTATTTTCACCAACATTGTTTCATTTGATCTTCACAATGACCTGCAAAATGGGTGGAACTGAGAGTTTCAGTAACATTCACTGACTTGTGCAGTATTATTATTCAGGTGGTAAGGAGTGCAGGTGAAATCTGGAATCAGCTCTCTTGAAGCCACATATACCAATTTCAAAGACGATTCTCTTCCCACAGTGCAACACTGCCATCTCTTCCTGGAGGACTTTTCCAATTTTTCTAACATGTTTAACTTCTCCTTTAGGTTTCTCCTTTATATTTAAGATCTAGATAATGCCCTTACAATATTTAAATGAAGAAATCCAATTAAGTGTTAATAAGTAATGCTGATTCACACCTCAAATAATTAAGTGCATCTTTATTTTCAAATTTTAATTTAGCTTAACTAAATCCTTTGGGTGTGATACATAGTGCAGTATATTATGCATAAAGAAATACTATACATGCTTCTAAGGAAATTTAATTATGCTAATAAAATTGGATAGCATATTTAAATCATGAAAGAAAAGAAAATAGGCACCACAGGAGACATCCCCTCCTATACTCTCTATGACTCCTAGACTTTCCAGCATAACTTCTAAAGCAAATTAAGTGAGTTTCATGATAGTCCATTTGCTCCATGAGCAGCAAGGCCACCAATGTCACCCACGTTGAAAAATAAATAGTCTGAATAGATCTCCACTCCCCAGAACTATAGAAGACTTTTCCTGAAAGAGAAGGTTCTCTTGCATATTTATTTAAATGGTTCTTGCCTCCTGAGAGGAATCTAAACCAGGTTCACAGATTTCATATTTTTCCACAACTGATTTTTATAAATTTAAATCAGCTTTGTTGGGGTATAATTGACTGACAATAAAACTCACCAATTTTAAGTGTACAACTCCATGAATTTTGATAGTCATGTAGCCACCACCAAAATCATTATATAGAATCTATCTCCCCATGAGTTCCCTTGCCGTCTTTTTCAACCAATATCCTTTCTCATAGTGAGTGGGCTTATGGCAACCACAATCTGTTTTTAGCCAGTATCATTTTGACTGTTCCAGAATTTCATATAATTGGAACAATAAAGAGCATAGTATTTTGTGTTTGGGTTCTTGCGCTTAGCATAATGCTTTTAAAATTCATTTTTTGCATGTATGAATAGTCCATCCATGTTTATGTATATACCACAAGTTGTGTATTCACTTATGAGCTGATAAGGCATGATTGTTTTCAGTTTGAAACTTATGAAAAATAAAGCTTCATGGAGATATAATAAATTTTACTAATGAAAGGGAATAAAGAAAGGTAAAGTTTAGGAGGAAAAGGTATAAGTAAAACTAATATACTGTGAGTTCACAAAAGGGAGAAAACAAATTTCTGTATCTTTCATATTTCCTATCACAATCCCTTGTGTATAACATTAGGTTAAATTGAATTGAAAATATAAAAAAAGTAATTTACTTATGATATTGTGATATTTGGGGCAAGAGCTCCATGTATCTTTGATTTTAATAATTGCTTTAAAATGGGGATGATAGTGGTTTCTTACCATTGTTACTAAAATCCAGAGAGCAGGGTGGTGGGATCTGAGATGACATCTAAATAGTAGGCAGGCAAAGCCTATATAGATCATGTTAAAAATATTGGCTTGCCCGGCCGGGCATGGCTCAGCGGTTGAGCATCCGCCTGGGATCCAGGCGATCAGGGTTCGATTCCTGGTCAAGGCACATGCCTGGGTTGTGGGCTCTCTCAATGACTCTCTCATCATTGATGTTTCTATCTTTCTCTCTTTCTCTCCTTTCCTCTCTCTGAAATCAATAAAGATATATTTAAATATATATATATATATATTGTAGCCTAAAAACAAATTTCTAGGAATTTCTGTATAGAGAAAAGACTAGAATGATGATAAAATTGTAATTATTAAAAAGCAGCAGGCATTTATTTAGGACAAGAAAGAGGGAATTTGGTATTTTATGGGTAGAACAGTGACCTCATTTTTGTGTGTGCTTATACATAATTATGAAATAACCTTGCTTTTTTTCTCAGTTTATAATGGTCTTATATAACCTTCTCTGGGGTTGGTTTTGATAAAACTGTTTATATTTAATAGGAGAATAGCATGGCTAATTGTGAGTGCCAGGCCAGCTTCTGAATGTCAGGGGATGCTCTTTATTTCTCTCACCAGAATGAAAAGATCCAGTGCAGCTGGAGACACGGGAGAAGGTTCAAACATGGAAATATAAGTTTGAGATGAATCAGTATGTGGTTGGAAGTTTCAGATGGTTCCTATGCTAACCTTAGGAAGAGAGAGAAGGAACTATTGCAGGAACTATTGAATGGCATTTTCATTTAAGAAAGAAAAAGACTAAAGAAAGTGAAAAATAATGTGTTGTTAGAACATCACCATTGTTATTTTAATCATTTCAATTGTCTTTAAACAAACTTATAGGAAAATAACATTATTACTTACATATGTACCTAAGAGAATGACTGTGGCATTAATGCAGAGATTAAGAGCCCAAATGTCCCTTCAAGAATATTGAACCCACTCCTTCAGCTTCTGAAAAGGCTGCCAGAAGGTCTTTAGTTGTCAGCCTCTCCAAATGGTCTTATAGGGTGCAGAAAATCACCTAGCCCAAGGTCATGAGCCCTTCTTCGAGCAGCATGTTCTTAATAACTGATTGACATGGGTATATAAAGGTCTGCTCCTCTCATCCCATCTCACAACAACTCTGAACATTCATCCCAGTTTTAGAACTACGTGCATTTTGGCTGAAGCCTCTGTTGAGCTGATCAAAGAACAGCCTTTCTCTCTGCCCAGTCCTGCTTCCTTCCCTTCCACAGGGGGTTGATCTCAAGAACACTCCCTAATAAACTTCTTACACACTAATCTCTGTGTCAGATGATGCTTCCCAGGGAACCCAAGCTGCCACAGTTGGTATCAGATGTGAGTAGAGAAATCAGAGGTGGGTATGAGGGTCTTAAAGCTGGATGATGAGGCCTCACCACCCAGCCAGCAATAATGACCCCATCACTGGTGGTAGGCAGTGCACAGAGAGCCCTGGCAAACAGTAGAAGGACAATTGTTAAAACTGCCCCCACTGGGGAACTGCATATGACACCACTAGAAGGGAATGCACTAGAGCAAGGTTTCCCACCATCAGCACTCCTGATATTTGGGGCCAGACAGTTATTTGTTGTAGGGGATTCTCCTATGCGCTGTAGGATGTTTGGCAGAACACCTGGCCTCTATCCACTAGATACCAGCAGCACACTCTCCCACCCGACTCCAGCCCCCGAGTTATGAGTTGTGACAATGAAAAATGTTCCTAGATATTGCCAAATGTCCTTTTCACTTCCATGCCTTGGCTTAGTTAAGCCTTCAACCTGAATATGTCTCCTTCATTTCTAACTGTCAATTTCCTACCTTTTCTTTGAATCTTTGGTCCATTGCCAACTCCACCTAATGTCATTTTAGATGTCCAAGATAGAATTATTTTTGCCATTTCCCATTTATTCTTAATAGCTCTATATAATTGGAATCAATCATCCTTCACTAGCACTAGTGCAGCCCCTCTTATATTAATGTCCACTTGACTATGTCCGAGTTTTCATATACTTGACTTGCAGGACATCCAGTATTCCACAGATTTCTCCTTGGTAAATGCTCAATGAACATTGAGGGTGCTTGGATCAGTCTGGGCCGTCTCTCACTGTGAGTGCTACCTGCCGGTGGGTTAGGAACTGACATCCTCTGATGACCATGAGTTCAGCAGCTAAGCCTCAAGCACAGATCCATTGCCCACGCGTGATTCCAGCAGTTCTGGTTGTGCCGGTGCTTCATGTTGAGTTCTGCTGCTCACTTTCTCTGTTCACTGAAGCACTGCTGCTTTTGTGACATGCTACCACTTTGTCTATCTGAATGTTTTCCAGCAAAGTGTGGGCAAGTGCTTGGGCACTCTCTCTTTCAAACCACACACACACACACACACACATACACACACACACACGCACACACACACCCCTATTATTCTTCAGGAAACATACATGCTGCAAGTGTGTCTGGGACAAAAATTATTTCTTTATCAGTGCTCCCCTAAACTCACCACCAGCACTCATCCTTGATCTGTCTGCCTGGCATTGGCTAGCCTTGCTCTTTTCCTGTATAGAGAATGCCCTGCTCTGTTGTCCCACCTTGTATTTGATTTCTTCAGGAGCTTAAAAACTCCCCAAAACAATGTAATGATTTTCAACAGAGAAATAGGAAAGAATGTGTAATGATTTCATATACTACAAATATCCTACAAAAACATAAGAATTTATAAAGTGAAATACAACCATTTCTGAAAATGCTAGCAAGCAAATTCAACTATCAGTAAATAAGATTTATAATAAAAGAACAATAGCTGATGGAAACTTTTTCTCAAGTTTCATCTACAGAAGATCAGGACACAAACTCATTGTTACCAAACAACTTAAGTCTGGCCATAGATGTGAGGCAATTAATGTAGACTTTCCTTTCCCGAGCTATAAAACGGCCAGAAGCCGTTCCATCCTTGCTGCTTGACATGGCCCTTCCAGGAGGAGACCTCTGCACAGCCAGCGCTCCATGGGACTTGGCGTGTGGCAGATCCCTCTTCCCATGCTTGTTCCCTTTCTAACGCTCTCTGTCCTTACCCGAGTCACTGCACCAGGAAAGGGCATCGCCCTGGCTGGGAACTCTTCCCTAGCAGGGGGATTGGATGGGACTGGGAAAGACAATGATTCAGTAAAAGCCCCAAGGAGTACAGGAAAATCATGTGCCGCTCATGAGGAACTCAGACTGTCAGCAGAAAGCTTAGGACTTGTCAGGCCCATTGCCATAGGAAGTTCCCCACCAGGGGAAAGGCCTGGGTCCGGGCCCTGCTGACTCGGCGGGCGCAGGGCCATCCACAGGGAGGCCACCAGTGAGTCCCCACTAAGGAATGCATTACTGGGAGATTTTTATATTAATGGAAAACTCTAGGAATCCCCACAAGGAAAGAACAGACTAGGAAAGAGATTATTTCAATCTACACCAGAACCCTTATCATACACGGAATAATCATACACAGAATATTACATGAGGACCGGCTGCTGCAGGGAATGTAGCAGAGAGACCAAGGCTCATGCCAGACAGGCGGGCAGTCACCACAGCTAAAGACAATCACGCACAAGCTCCAGAGCCCTCACTTAGGACTCGCATCACCTTCACAGAAGAGAAGCTGGCTGAGTTAGTCTCCTTTTAGCTATGTGGTAGAGCGATAAAATAGTAACTTCAGAATATAAATAACAAACTAGAGATTAACCTGTAGAGTAGCCTATAGAAATATAAACAATAGGTTAGGCTAAAATTAACATACCTAAACAGATGTAAATTCTTCAGCAAAGGTCAGATAAGGAGGTATATTCATTAACTGTGAAAGGCCGAAACAGAAACCAGAACAAAGCATGATGTCATGTTGTTTAACCAGCAATAAAATCAAATAGTATAAATACAGTTGCAAAAAAGGCTATGGGAGGAGAAGCTGATTGTCCTGATGCTCTGAACGCTGTCTCCGAGTCCTTCCTTCATTCTTCGCCCATGCCGTCCACACCTTTGGGGACCCCTGGGCCTCTGGGGCTGGACCCCAGCATAAAACCATGGGGCCCTTGGGTACTTCAATAAGGCTCTAGCCTGAAGAAATCATTCTGCCCTAAAAAAGAACTCTGAGAAAATTATGCCATATTAAAACTCTGAGTTTTTATTGTCTTTAAAGATATTTACCACCTGGCCGGGCGTGGCTCAGCGGTTGAGCATCGACCTAGGATCCAGGCGATCGGGGTTCGATTCCCAGTCAGGGCACATGCCCAGGTTGCGGGCTCAACCAATGACTCTCTTATCGTTGACGTTTCTATCTCTCTCTCTCCCCCTCCTTTCCTCTCTCTGAAATCAATAAAGACATATTAAAAAAAAAAAAAAGATATTTACCAACTACTGTACCTGATTAAGGGTACATAAACCCAGTTTTGTTGGAAAAGTTATTGATAACATGAGATTCTAACTCTTCTTGTTAGAAGACCTTTCCATATGAGAAAGATGATGTATATGAAATAATCACAGAAAACAAATTTCAAATCTTATTACATAGATTCTATGATAATTTTAAGATTGTCCAAGATCTTTGAGAGCTCATAATTTTTCTTAAGTTTTAAAGCATAGCTCCTTTACATATGCTTTTCAGTAGACCTTCAAAATATTTAATTTCTAATTCATTGACTCATAGACTCTAAGTCCTAAAAAAGGTCTAATTCAATCCTGGAACTTTATAATTTAGGACTATGCAATAAAAAAAAGAATTTGTCCAGGATACAAGAACTTAGATATGGCTTTGACTTCAACTTAGGTCTTTGGTTGGCCAGGAAAATTTATTCAAGTAGAGAAAACAAAGAGTCAAGAGAACATATGGCTGCCTCATTTACAGACGCAAGAAAGTCCAGGATATTTAAAGTATTAGTTGACAAATATATCCTTTATCAGTGTTAGAGGCAGACATGGAAAACTGTGTTCCTCTGTGTTCTGCAGTTTGTTTGTCTTAGTCTCTGGCCTCAGTACCTGTGATCTCTGAGGTAACTTGAACTTACCGGTATTATGTATTTCCTGCCCTGAGTCTAAAGGAATTAAAGAATTGTAAAAGGCAATGCTGAGGGGCCACATCTGCTTTCAGAGATCTGCCTCTGAATTAATGGAGATTTAAAATAAACCAGATTTCTTTTTTTAAGTGTCATATCTTAGGAGTCAGGCTGATTCCTATCTGAGGATATTGTTAAATGTGGCACTGTTTTCAACAATATTTCCCTATGTTGCCATGGTTCCAAGAGAAGAACCGTGTAATTCTACATGCCTTCTGGGCCTTTGTTCTTTATGGTCTTTGACACTTCTCAAATCTCTCTGGTTGACTTTAAACAACATATTTTAAGTTTTATTAATTTGAGAAATAGAAAACAAAAAAACTAAAATGTTTGTAGAGTCCATTCACTGAAATACAGACATCTGGACCTATTAAGTAACTTGTATTACTTATTTAAAAAAATCAAAAACAATAAGAAAAACATAAAATAATAAATATTATACAAATGGTTTCCTCAGAGTATGAAGTTACCTCTTTAATTAAAAAAAAATTTGAGAGGATTTCATTCATCTGTTAATTAATTTATTTATCCTTCTAATGAGAATTTGTGTAATGCTCATCAAGAAGTGTCAGCAATACATTGAACCACTCTATTATCATGCTATTTCCAAATTAATCCAATAAAATATCAAAATTACATTAAGATAAAGACAAAGTGACCTAACTCCAAGAAGTCTTGTACCCATAATAAATGGCATTTTTTAGGAAATCTATATTTTGTTTCCTACAACTTCTGCTGTCAATAAACTATTTTGAAGTGTACTGCTTTAGAAAAACCTGGTCCATAATAAGTCTCACATTAGAAATCAGGGCAATCTGGCAGACTGTGAGCAAAGTCATATTCTTTTTCTTTACCGAAATTATATTTCACTTTATTTCAATGCTTGTGGAGAGATCACTGTATCCTTCGTAAGGGAGTAAGCTGAGAAGATGAAAATCTATGAAAGAGAAGCCCCTGACAACTTTAGTTCCACAGTAAAATGCAGACACATCCTTTCTGGAATAAAAATAGAAATTAATAGAAGAGTGAGATTTCTTTTACAAGACAACATGTAGTTTCAAGTATTAACTGACTTGTTAGAATTTATTTTTATTATTAAAAAAATAAATAAAGTAAGATCTATCCTGAATCTTAATGCATTTAGAAAGTAGAATCAGAGTTGCTCTGAGGTATGGTTAACAAGAACACCCTTCACATAGCTAAGCAGCCTACTGAAGGGGCACCGCGCAGCGGGCCTCTGTCCTCGCTGACCCCCCAGTCGAGGTGTGCCATCCTTCACCCACGCCCTGGCAAATGGCCTCATTAGTCACGCTTGATTAGCTTCATTTGATGGGCAAGGAGGGAGGGATGGTTTTGATTCTTCTACGATGGGTTTGTCTGACTCGGAGCCCAAGAGTCTGGCTCTATTATTCTTATCTTCCCTTTCCTTCCCCCTTCCCTGCAACAACTGACATTATTTGGAAATGGTAAAATTACTTAACACCACCTTAATGAGATTTTAAAGGAGTGCATAATTTATTATATAATTATGTTTGTATTCCTTAGAGACGAGACTGTATATTTCAGGCTGCCAACGTTTTTGTCACCTGTGCCAGGCTGTGGGAGCAGATAGGAGATGTGTCAAGTTGGTGGTGGCACGTCATCCATCTTGGTGTCCCTGCAGCGGTCTGGGGCACGGAAAAGCACTGTGAAATTGGAGATAGGAGGCTCCTTTCCTCTGCAACATGGGGAAAATCATTTAACCTCTGGGAAGCAGGAATGATAATATCTCTCTTGCATTTCTCATAGTGCGGTTATGATGAGCATTTAATATAATAAGGATTAAAGTCACTTATAAACTTCAAACACTTTCTAAATAAATTCAGACAGTATTATTTTCATGGGCATCAAGGATAAAATTAGTACAAGTCAAGGTTGGTATTTAAGCAGCAGGCTCAGTATACTGGTCATTAATTGAAGACAAGCACAGTAGCCCTGGCCAGAGAAGCTACAGGTCAAAGAACCCACCTTAACTGACTGAATTAAAGATGAATTTGAAAGTGAAGGATTCAGAAGGGGGAAGGGCACTGGATCCTAAGTTTAAATCCCTGATCTCTGATATCAGCTATGTGGCCTGGAGCAAGTTAATGTCTGTTATTAACCCTCTCTAAAAGACAGAGAGCCAGAGCAAAATAAGTTCTAATCAACATTTTTAGCTTTCTGACATTATAACCTCCAGCTTCCACCCCAAACGATTTATGTGCCATAATAGTAAATCACGTAATTTATTTTTATATTTATCTTCTCCAGTTTTCTCTTCTTAATTATGTAAATAGTAGTATAAAACTCCAAATATAACATATACATATGGAAAGAATTTAGTTTGGTACTCTTACATTTAAGTTTCAACCATGTAAATTTGTCTTCATTTTAAAAATAATTTAATTAAAGCCCTGAGAGATTAAATCACTTGCCTAAAAGAACAGCTACTATATGTGTGGGTATCATTCATTTATACTCTCCTACAATTATTTCTTAGCCATTGACAAAAATTTAGAATAATTAAGCAATCACTATTTAGGTACTCATATAAATGCATGGCAAAATAGTCTCCAGATTGTTAAGCACAAATGTTTTGTACCCTTGTGATATTTTAATTTGAAAGGACTTATGGTGTGCCATTTAAATTACTTTAGCTTTAGCTATGACGCTTGAGGCCCCTGGTGTTTTTGAACAAATAGATTACTCAGCTTTGCAGTGTCAGTTAACTGCCTTTTCCATTGGAAAGAAGGCACAGAAGAAAGAGCTTAGGTTAGCTGAGATCATGTCTCATGAAGTGCACACTGAAGGACAATCATGGGCTTCATTGAATGTCAGGTTTGTTTTCTTTAGTGACAGTTCTCAATGGTCAATGGAAAAGCCAGAACACATTGCAAATGAATTTCGTCTCTGGTCTTTACGTGAAAAGGCTCTGATATCCATGCTGACAAGCAGATGAAATTTCAGGAAATAGGTAATGGAAAACTCACATTAAGAGTTTTACAGATTTCTGAGTTAAGAGGGTTTTTTCCTCATTCAAGTTTGCTCCTGTAGGGAGAGAGAATAAGGTTTACAGATAGATGTATTGAGTGTAGAAGTCCTTCCCTTCCTAGAAAATTTTGTAAAATAATTCTCGTCACGCTGTTCCTCTTGCGGAGGCTCCCTTGTCTCTCTCCTTATCGTTTTCTTTCTCTTTTCCAGCTCATTATATCGATGTACCTTCATTTGAGGAACTGCATTTCTGTCCATCAAGCCCTTAAAATTATTTTATTTTCAGTCCTAGAGGAGGAGAGCATGAAGCAAAGCTTGCTTATTAGTACAAAAACTGCCTTGCTGCTAGAACGCAAAGTCAGCTTGCCTATCTGACTTCCTTTATCTTTTCTCACATTCACCTTTCAGCTACAACCGTGTCACTTCTATCACTAGCAGGGTGTGGACGGCGGGATGGGAGTCTGCGCCCGCTGTGGCTGAGACTCTGCGCTCCTTCCAGTGGTGCCTGTGTGTACATAAAACCTCACCTCTCTAACAAGCTTAAGCCATGATTGGCCCTAGTTTTTAGATAAAGTAAATGACTCTCACTGATTTTAAATAGTTTTAATAAGAATATTTGGTAGATGAGCCTGGCCGGGTGTGGCTCAGTGGTTGAGCGTCAGCTTAGGATCCGGGAGATCGCGGTTCAGTTCCCGGTCAGGGCACGTGCTCGGGTTGTGGCTCGATCCCCAGTCGTGGGGGGAAGGAGGCAGCCGATCAATGACTCTCTCATCATTGATGTTTCTCTCTCTTTTTCTCTGCCTTCCTTCCTCTCTCTAAAATCAATAAAGATATATTTAGGGAGAAAAAAAGAATACATAGTAGATGAAAGATAAAAATGGACATCACATTTAGTGTTGTTTTTGTCATATTAGAAGAAATAAAACTACCCTCTCTTATGTCTGCACCCAGACCTGGAGAGGTGATATTCCAGGATTTTAACATATCCTTTCGGCTGCCTCCAGCACACCCCCTACTGGGATGGAACCTGTAACCTGGGCCTGTGCCCTGACAGGGAATTGAACTGGGACCTCTTAGCTCCTGGGTCAGTGCTGGCTGGGCATTCCTCAGAGTTTTGATGTAAGAATTAATCCATAGAATGCATGTATGTACAGCAGTATCCTATTGTTTTATATAGTTTTATTATTATTTAAATATGGCAAGGCTAACTGAGACAGCCATTGAACAGAGAGTTTGTCATACTTCCAGATGCTAAGAGAAAGAGCACACCATACCATGCAGGCAGGGGGAGACGGGGACTCACAGGAGGAAGCACGAGGTCGGTCAGGAGGCTGAGAGAGAAAATCAAATTGTGGACAAGAGCCTTCATTGTGGTTTCCATGGGAAGGAGCAGGCAAAGCCAGTGAAACAGGTTTAGAGTTGGGTAGTCTGAATAATTTCAGCAGGCTCTGTGGCATACTATATGATTTTTGTTGATTTTAGAGAGGAAGGGAGAGAGTGAGAGGAACATTGATGCAAGAGAGAAACATCGATCAGTGGCCTCCTGTACACACCTCACCAGGAATGGAACCTACAAATTGGGTATGTGCTCTGACTGGGAATCGAACCCATAACCTTTCAGTATAAGGGATGATGCAGCGACCAACTGAGCTACCTGGCCAGGGCTCTACCATAAAAGTTTTAATATAAGAATAAATAGGTCAAAACTCCTGAAATGATAGCTAATGAGCAAAATACCTCATTATGTCATAAATGTTATAAAACATATTGATTTTGACAATTACCAGATGCTGGCCCAGGGCTATCCCATTTTTAAGTATATGGTATAAGTTATGAGATATGACCTCCTCTCTCCCTCTCTCTCTTTCTCTCTGTCTTTCAGTCTCTGTATCTATCTGTTTCTCTCTCTCTGTCTCTCTCTTTCTAAGAAGAAATTTTTGTGACTCTGTAACTCATTTAAAGTAATAGTATGGCAAATACTTTGAGCCTTATGTAGATATTATTGACCTATGTAAAATCTGAGGTGGATCAGGGGGAGAAGGGAGCATTACCAGATTTTTATTGGATGTCACTGTTAAAAGAAAGAGAGCAGTCAAAATAGTATAAAATTGTACACATATAAAATAATGGAGATGTTATTGACCATGATTGAAAACTGAGAAATAACATGTTTATGAAAGGAGGGAATAAATTTTGGTTCAGATAATCTTAGTGTGAAATGACTAGAGGTTTTCAAATAAAGATGTCTAGAAAGTGTAGGTTTGAGCCTTAGACTGGGGTTCTGCTTAGAAGTCAGAGCATTTGAAGAATTATTATTTAAGAAAAAAAATAGCAAAAAATTTCCCCAGGAAAAAAATATTGGTTTACTTCATTTCTGTCTCCATATTTTTAAAACGGGAAATGTTTATGATTCCTAAAAGGCTTCTTGAATATCCACCATCAAACATCATAAGGGCTTATTGAGGGTATATTTCATTTACCCGACTTTTAAGCAAGCAAGGCTTTAAAACTTTGTTAACTCAGTACAAAACTGCCAGCTTACTTATTAGCATATATTACCTGTATAGCAAAAAGAGAACATATTCTAAAGATGTGATACTTTTTCAAATGTATTTACATTTCTTCCATAACCCAGGGAGATTATGAAATAGCTACCTTGATGCCCTTCATGAAATAAAGATGGTCTAACACCAATTGAAATCTGTGTGTAAAAAATATATATTCTTAGCAATTAGATTCATTCAATGTAGACTCCTGATATCCTTTCATTCTTAATATTGGTATAAACTGCTAATCAAGAAAATTGACATTTGGTTTCCTAATTGGAGTTTATATTTTGCTCATGAATTCCATAAAGCATTTTCCCTTTCTTTATTGTTGACCATACATGAATATTGTATATTCATGAATTTTTTAATAAAACTTAACTTTAAAAATGTACCACAAAAGAGAAACAGCTGGAAATGCCAAGGTTTGCACTGACTAATGTAAGGGTAGTCTATAATCACTGACTCCAATCTACCCCCAAACAAATTACACTGTGACAAAAACTGTCTGCAGAAGAAAAGTCAAAATGAATAGGATATTGGAATCAGCTTCAGGAGAGTGATCCAACAGAATAGTCACTACAGATTAAAATGGGATCTGACAACAAGGCAAGATACGATTCCTGGATCCGGACTGCAGAGGTTTATTGCAATTGCTGAGCTGGAATCCTGGCCTGGAAAGGGGGGATGTCCAGAGGAAGCCACACTGGGATTGGAAAGCAGGCTTTTGCCCATAAAGGTTAGTGATGTTGAAACCTCAAAAACCTCGGAGGTTCAAATTGGGTAAGTCAGTATTTCAGAGTGGCAGGGTGGGGTGCCCAGCGTGGTTCTGCTGAGTAGCGGAGAACTCAGCACACTGCAGCGAGGCATTTGGGGCTCTGTTCCCAGCCCTGGCTCTCACTCTCCCAATAAATCAGTGTTAGCCACTTAATGTTCTCTGTCCCAGTTTTCTTCTAAGTATAATCAGATGAATACATTTACCGCATAGTGAATTTACTAGGATGTTACCAGTTAGTGTTTTAAAATAGAAGAGAATAAAATAGAACAGAACAGAAATTATAGAGCTATAAGAAATTTTACAGATCCACTAATCCGATCCTTTCAACACTATGACTTAGAAGAGACATACCCCAAATCACACATCTAGTTAGTACTTTGAGAACTTCTCTTTTTCAGGTTGGAATTATAGACTAGACTATGTCCCTCGAATGCTTTATTATTTCTGGGGCTGGACAAATAGGTATTGCTTTGTGGAAAATTAAAAATTATGTAGATATTCTGTGACATGCAAATATTCATGTTACATAGTTTAAAGAAAAAATATTATAAAACTATATGTAATACAAATCTGTTTTTATTAAAATTAAATATATATGCATGTACCTCAAATCCAGGAGAAAGTTTTCCTTCCTTAGTTTATTAGATCTCTAAGTCATCTTCAAAATGGTTAATCACTTTTTCCTCCTGAAAACATTCTTTTCCTTTAACTTCTAAGCCTTTTAAACTCCTAATTCTCTATTTCCTGGCTCTTTCTCCTTAGTCTTAGATGATGGCTTATCTTCCTTTATTGAGCTATAAAAATTTCCCCAGGGGTCTGTCCTCACCCTTCCTGTTCTCAACACCCTTCGCCTAAAACAATGTCATCTCCTGTACTCCTTTGGCTGCAGTGACCACCTATTTTCTAATGGACACCAAATCCATACCATTAACCCACACCTCTCTTTTAGGTTCCAGGCTATTTATGCAACTGTCTATTTCACATCTATATTTAGATGCTTCACGGGTACCTCAAACTCAACAGATATTCAAAACCAACTCCTGATCTTCCTCTCCCTCCAACAGTATTTATTCTTTATTCAGGGCTGCTCAAGGCCTTCTACTCAGATGATTGAAGCAAAACCTGCTTTTCATCTGTGACGTCTTCCATCCCCTTTCCTCCCAAACTAGCCTCACCAGTTAATGGCATCTCCAAGATAGGCCTCAATTCACGCATCTCTCTCCATTCTTAGTGCCCATAACTTAAACTAAGCTATTGCTATTGTTTACGTGTAGTAAGTTCTGATATGGCTTCCTTCATCTACTCTTACTTTCTACACACTGCTGTCAGCAAGATCTTTTAAAAACTAATATTTAATCATTTCTCTCTCCTACTAAATATCTCCATAGGGCTTTCCATTGTCTGTGTGACAAAGTCCAGAATCCTTAACGCCATCTGCAAGACCTTGCCTTGTCCATTTCTTACTTACCTGTCTAGCCCCGTCCGATGATAGCCAACTCTATAAAACTGTAACAATGGCCAAGGATTAGTATCCCTGTTTACAGCTGAGAAAACAAATCTCCGAGAATTTAAATTATTTTCTTATTGTCAATGCCTAGAATTTAGTAGAGCCAAGATTCTGACCTAATCAAGTTGGTCCCTTTCCTCTTTTTCAGAATACAACCTTATCTCCACAGATCCAAATTCATTTAAAATTATACTGAAGTCACAAGAGAGGATAGAGTTAAAATCAAACAAGTGTTCCACATTTAGAAATATGCTTCCAGAAATAAGACAAAGACTTGCTAAAATAAAATATAAAGTATGGGCTTTTTAATGCCAAATGTAATATTAATAATAATAGCCAAATGTATTGAGCATTTACTCAGTATGAATACTTTACACTCATTAATTCATTTATTCCTCAGTCAGAAGAACTAAATGAAGCCTATTCTATTATTATCCCCATTTAACAAGCATCTAACCCGAGGCATGGAAAGATAAAGTGTTTGTTTAAAGTTACGTATGAAGTAAGTGGAGAAACCAAGATTTGAAACCAGACTATCCAGAGCTTATTTTCTCCTAAAACGCTTTTAAAGTATTAATATTACTTGTCATCTCAGTTCAAAAAATGACTAAAGATGGGCAGGAAGATGCATAGAGTAGAATAAAATCCAAACCTTTCCCTCTCTTTTCCAGATTAATCATCACCGTATTGCTTCCCACTGACACACTATATAGACTTCAGGCACATGATGCCACTCACGAATCCTGAGCCCCTTCTGCACTTCTCAGTCTATATGCACATTGTGTTGTTCTGCATATATATTACTACATCATTTTTCTTCTGCATCACCTTCATTAGTCGGTTAGACACGGTTGAGCATCGACCTAGGATCCAGGCGATCAGGGTTCGATTCCCGGTCAGGGCACATGCCCGGGTTGTGGGCTGCAGCCGATCAATGACTCTCTCATCATGATGTTTCTACCTCTCTCTCCCCCTCTCCTGTCCTCTGTCTGAAATCAATAAAGATATATTTTTAAAAAAAAAAGTGTGTGTGTAAGTTGAATTGGTCCCCAAATATAAGAAGCCCAAATTTCTTTAATCATACGTCCTATGGTAAACAGCTAAAAATCCCCATGAACACTTAAACTTTTGCTGGAAAAGTGGATTGAATCGATGATCTATATCTCTTGTCAATTGAAAGAAAACTAACAAAAATATTATAAGTAAAGAGTTGAGTGTTAAAAAGCAATTTATATTATGTAGAATATTCAGAAAACTATACAACTGATAATCATAGTTAATATGTTTGCATGCAAAACTGATATCTAAAATCCACACATAAAAATGAATCTCATATCTTATAGTTAAAGCTATCATGCTAGCCTTACTCTTGATACATGTAACAAGGTTTTCTTGTATTTTTTTCCTAATTTAAAGGTGCTGTAAACAATTGTCTTCCTGTCTTAAATGCTAAGGATGCACCACAATTTTATTTTATTGGTGTTTTTTTCCTTTTGAGATTTTAGAAGGGAAAGAAACTTATATTTGAATACTTAAAATATAACGCTATATTCAGTATCTAGTTTAATCAATGAATCTGATTTTGGGGCCCTTTCTTCAGTAAGAGACTGCCTTAGTATAGCAGCCAGACACTTAGCCATACACAGCCTTTAGGGAGCTCTGTGGAGGCCTAGAGCGTGTCTTATGAATAATCCAGGTGTGGTTGGAAGAGCCCTGGGCAAGGAATAAAGATACCTGCCTTCTGTGTTCAATCGCTCAACATCTTAGGGCAAATATCTCCTCAATTATTGATGGGGGTATTTGTGTTATTGTGACTTCAAAAGTTTGTTCTTTTTGTCTTAATTTCCGTGATTCTAAGTAAAGTGGAAAAATTTTACAGAGCTAAATCCTTCAGATCTTATCTCCACCACTGTTTCACAAGGAATATAAGAAAGGCAATGAAACTAAACTTCCAGGTGAAAAGCCATAATGCTAACAAAACCTCGGTACTGGTCATTTCATTACAATGTGTAATCGGAACTTGTGTCGCAGTGCATCAGCAGGTGATCCAGAATCTGAAAGCACATGGACATGGCAGGAGCCCGTAGCATTAGTAAGGACATACATCCTGGCTATGAAGTATGCGAAGAGAAGCTTTTATTCTTTTTTAGAACTGTAGAGGATCAGAAAGGGAGCTCCGAATTCCTTAACAGAGGCTCCGAGGTGGAAAATGGTTTCTGTCAAATCCCTTAGGGAGGAAAACAAATTTTACTTTCCCTCAAGGGTACCCTATGACAGCCGAGTTCCAAAGATGACTTCAGTCCAGAGTCCAGTATTTGTGACCCAAGAAAGCCAAGAAAGGGTCCTTTCCTCAAAGCTGCAAGAAGAAGGAAAATTAAAAAAAATAAAAAACCAAAGTCAAGCACAACCATCCAGCTGGCACATGTGCCTGGGCCACAATTGGCTTTGGCAAGTCTTCATCCTCGAGGTCTCCAATGGCTCTGAGGCACTCACCACAAGAAAATCATGGGTTTTAAAATACAAGAATTAAAGAACACATTGATGTAATTTTGGTGCAGGAGCATTTAGAGAAATGTGTTTGTCTTTGAAGGATGGCTAACCTTGGGAATGCTTCAGACCTGTAATGGGACTATTTGCCTGGGAGTTGGTTCTACTGCGCCTGAAGAGATTTGCAATATTAACCATCCCCAAGTGCAGCCTTGAGCCTTTGCCCTTCCCACTGACTTAAGTGCAGGAGGAGCAATCTCTCTACCCAAACTTCTTTCTAAAGTCAGAAGTATCTTTATGCCTATAACCAGTCACCAGAGCCTTAGAATAACCAGAAAATGAAACAAGTTATTGAATTTACTTGGAAGAATTTCTCTCCAGTGATTATATAATCTCTGCTTGATTGATCCTTTATGAGGGAAGTCTTAAGTTCCTCCATATAACAGAGTCAAATGTGTCTCTCTTCTATCCCATCCATCCATTCTTGTTCTCCTAGGGTCACAAGGATTAATCCAACCTCTTTGCTACACATCTTCCCCCAATCACTGTTTCAAACTAAATATTTCAATTGTTTCATCTAACAGCATGGTTTCAAGTACTTCACCATCTAAATCATTCTTTCCTGTATTTGCCCAGTTTAATTTTTACCTTTTTCAAGTACTTACTGTAATTTAAAAAACAAGCAAACACATTTTGTCTAGGTTGCATTGAAATACTCCTATAAATAAAGCAGAATTTTTATGCCCTATAAAGTGGGCTTGCCCATATAACTCTGGTTCATTTCTAAGTTTTAGAATTAATTTCTAGGTAAAAAGAAGTAATATCAGTCACCTAATCTTAGTCATGACAGTCTTCTTTCCAGTTGCTATCCCAGGTCATCACACAAATTAGCCTTTAGAAATCTAAAAAACTATATAATATTTCATTATGTTTTGGAATACATTTAGGAGATATATTATAACAAATGTTCAGTCAAAAATGTGTGCCTTAGTACTTTCAATACAGATTTAATACTTGATCAGATGAGAATGTAGATGTCAGCAGGTCTCTCCTCCTCTGTTTAGAGATGAGGAATCAGAGCCTCAGAGAAGTAAGTGCTCAAGCACTTCCTATAACCTCAAGCCATTGGGACAACCAGGATTCTTTCTCCAATCAAACTTCTTTCTCACAGACCCTTTATGTCTGGCCTGACATTAATTTCAATTAGATTCAAATGTCACCTTAGTTTGTTAAATGACTTACCTTAATAATATTCTGTGCAGAGAATAGAACATAACAAACCATAAACATATTTTATGTTTTATTAATGAATATGGCAAGACCATATAAGTAAAATGTTATAAGAAATAGCATATAAGAAATTAGTTTATGGGCAGAATCCTATTATAAGAAATAGCATATATACCAATAACACAGAAAATGTCAATTCATGTCCATGTGAAGAGAATCTGCCTTTGAAAGGGCACTTTAATAATCAATTCTATGTACTGAATTATGTTTTGGATGTTAGTTACCTAGTTTAGAACTAGTTTACTAGGTACTAATGTTTCTTATTACACACTAGGAACTCCTGTTTCAGTTAACTAGGTTGCATAATTAACAACTCAAAGCTTACTGGCTTAAATAGTAATCATTTGTTTTCTCTGCTGGTCAGACATTTGGGCATCCTCACTGAAGATAGCTCATCTCTTCCACATGGTGACACATAGGTCCTTCTTCAGTTCATTCAGCAAGGCCATCAGCTCAGCTGGAATGTTAAAGATTGCCTCACATGCCTGGCTCCTTAGTGGGGACGGCTTGAATGGCTGGGGGTGGCTGGGATGGCTGGGCCTCTCTTTCTTCTTACAGTGTCAGCTGGGCTCATACATATCTGAGGCTTTCATTCTTCTTCATGTGGCCTCTCTTTCAATTCACATGTGCAACCTTGACATTTTATATTGCATATGGGTTCCCCCTGAGCAAAAGCAGAGGACCCAACAATTATTAAGAAGGCTGGACTCAGAAATCTTAAAGGGTCAATTCCACTAAATTCTATTGGTCAATGCAAGTGGCAAATGTAACCCAGATTCAAAGTGTGGGGAAATAGAATCTACCTTTTGATAGGAGGTACAGCTTATGTGAACAGGGATGGGAACCCCAAATAGCAAATCTTTCAGTGTACTGTTTTCCATGATTCTACCAAGAAGATGAAAGTATTCTTAAAAAAACTCAACCATGTATATTGAAACTGATATAAATACACACACACACAAAGAAAATACTAGACAAAGATACAGGACTAGAGTGTTAGATACGTGGTTCCTCTTTTTTTATCCGTAACAAGTAGTTTCAAATAAAATTGTATTTTTTCCCACATTACTAAAAGCTGCACTTTATCTCTCTGATGGAAAAATGTACAGTGATAAATTACCACTATGAACTCGATTACTCTTTAGATGAATTTCTGTTTTATTAATTTCAATAGGATCCCAGTATATTTATAACTATGGAATATATATACATATGCCATCATATTATTTATTCACTTTACTGGCAAATCTTGGATTGCATGGATTCTGGCAACCTTGAGATGCCAGTTCAGGAGTTCATGACATCAAGGTTGGAAAATATTAATTCCTGAGAAATAGAAGTACTGATATTTAGTTGCCAACTTATTACGTAATGCCAAGAGATACCCTTATCAAGGAACTTCAGATTAGAAATTTGACTTCTATCAATATTTCCATTAAATTAAAAGTTTATTTAAACCCTTATTATGCACTTAAGAGAAAATTGTAACTTTGGTGCACCTTTAAAAAGTATGAACAGTTTTCCATATATAAAACTTTAATTCTTCTCAATTTAACAAAATTGTTTCAATATATATGTACGACCTAAAAGATTTGATGCAACACACACACACACCAGTTATTTTATTTATTTTATTTTATTTTATTTTATTTTATTATTTTATTTTAATTTTATTTTATTATTTATTTTGTTGTTGATGACTTATTCTATCAATTACTGAGAGAAGGTGTTGAAAAGCTCCAACTTTAATTGTGAAATGATTCTCTCAATTCTATCACCTTTATGTCATGTATTTTGAAACTCTGTTATTAGGTACATACATACTTTTTGCATGCTGTGTCTTTTTGATAAATTGACTTCATTATTATTATGTAATGATAATACATAATGATAACATGCCAGTTTTAGAATCTTTAAAATGCAAGACATTTCATGAACATTTTACTACATACTTATATCATCCTCTACTTCATGATTTTCAATAGTGGTATCTTATTACCTCATGTAGCCATATCATCATTTATTTAGTTAGTATTGAAATTATGTTATTTCAGTAAGTTAGTATTAGAAATACTACTTTAGTGAACATACTTATTTATAAAACTTTGTATATATTCATGTCACATCCTTTTTATACATTTCTGTATCACAGTAAAAACTATCTCAAGAGCTTTGAATTATATAGCCATATTACGCTGCAAAATATTAAAACAATTACACTTCTAACCATGTGCATATCCTTAAACCTTTGTCAACATTGGATATTGTCGTTAGTTGTTAGCCATTTCTAATTTGTTAAATAAAAAACGTTTCTATTCTTTAAACATTTTTTACTACTAACAAGACTTATTTTCTTGAGTTTCCAAGGCACACAATACCATTTTCTAAAAGTAGTCATTTGTCATTTAATCACCGCTTACATATATGTATATTACATATATATGTCTATATACACACACATCACACATAAGACCAAAATTTTAGCAGTAGTTACTTTGGGTCTTTTTGTGTAAATTATGATTGATTATTATTTTATCATTTTCTATATGCTTTTAAAAATTCATTATTATTAAGATGAACATATAAAATTTTATAATAGAATATTGCTGTTCTTAGAGTTTATTCTTCAAGATCATATTACAATGAAATTCTTTGAGAACCTCACCCCAAAAAAATGTCAATAGAGTAGGACCCAAGTGGGACCTGTCTATGTTCCTTATTAGTTGGATTTGGTAGGCATGGTGCGGTGTGACCACTGCCAGTTGGAAAATAGAAGTATAGACTATTATGACAGCCATGAGTTGCACCCCCACTCCAAACGTACACACCCAGAACAGAGCAGTGAGCCTGCTAGTCCTTTCTAAATAAACATCGTTTAGACCAAGAAGTTCTTTCACTCCGACACTATCTCGGAGTGATTGTAGCTGAGGGGAGCTGGTTCCTTCTCTTTTCCTTCTCTTGCTTAGGTTCTTTATCAAATTTCCTTCTCAGCAGGGCTCTGGTATCTGCATCCTATAATCAGTTCTGCTCCATCCTTCAGCTGCCAGCTTTCCTTGGCAACTTGCAAACCGTTTCCACTCTTTCTCAGAAAAACTTTTTGAATTTCAGTCACAGTTTCATCTTTGAAGCTTTGATCCTGACCTACCATGGGGTATGCTCTTTGTTTCCTCTAATTACCTACAAATGGATCCTTCAGAGTGTAGTTTTTTTTTGCGGGGGGGGTATAAATATGGCATCTAATATTTGTGTCTACTTCTTATAGCCCCTACTAAATGGTGAGCTTTTGATAATAGTAATGGTACTGAACATGCTCTAACCGTCTGTCTGATTCATCACACCCAGCTGTGTTTTGCACGTAGAAGTTAAGTTACAGCATATATTTGGCTGAATAAATGGATAAATAATGTGGCTATGTATGAAAGATTAGGTGATCCATCCTAGATAAAATGGGCTTCTTGCTCAATTACAATGTATTTTTAGTAAGCTTCGATAGCTAAAGGAAGGTAACTAATAAAATCTGTTTTAGGGGCAGCGGTGATATAGGACACCTCCTGATTTAGGGAAAAAATTCATGACTTCATTTTTCTATGAGTCTTTAAAAAGCCACCTACCCTCTCCAGAACTGTTTCCATATCTCTAAAAAGAAAACAATCTACAAGCCAATCTTCATGACCTCTTGCAGTGGGGACATTCTTAAGTTTCATTCTTAGGTTTCATTCAGCCTTGACCTAAAATGAACCTGAACATATGGATTGTCTCTGGAGTCAAATTAGCTTTAGAAACAAGAGCTGGAAATTAGATTTAAAGAGACACCAATTGCTCTTTTCTAGATCTGTACACTTGAGCCTATATAAAAATGAAGTTATAGTCTATAGTATAGAAGTTGAACTCAAATTAACTTCTTTTGAAATGATCTTACATTCACTCTATTGATGAAGTTCTCTTTTTTAATAATACTACGTTAAAACAAACATTTCAATAGTAGTCTGTATTGTGAAACACTGTGTTGTAACAAGTGTGCAAAATAACTGTGCATAAATTACATTCATTTTCTAATAAAATTATATTGTAATTTCTGAGGAAATCATTTTTATTACTGATAGTCAATATTTTTGAGGTTAAAGTTTCTGTGATAGCCTCTCTGTTAAATACCCACATCTTTTAAAACAAAGAGGCAAATATATTAACTGTCTTCCCTTGGAGTGATTTCTAAGGGAATTTTTTTTAATCACTGATAAATAACTCCTAATTAAACTCTAAATTTGAATATTAATATTTCTGATGTCTTTAAAGTAGAAGATATTGGACTATCTATTATCACTCCAACCCAATCTTTTCTATAGCACTGAAATAAAAGCTTCCATTTACAGAGTTCAGGCATTATCTACAGTATTCTTATAATACATCACTTTTGCCATTTGGATGTAAGTTAATTAGACTAAGTTGAAAACTTTTATTTTTTTCACATCTATGGTTTTACATTAGATCATCAAAATTATTTTTACATAATCATTGTATTTAATTATGACTAGTAACACTAATCTTGGAAGAAAACAGTACAAGGTTAGAATTCACTTGAAGGACATATCTTAATCTACAGAATAAAAAAAATTATTTAGTGTCCAAAATAATCATGTTTTGTATTTTAAATTCAATTAAACTGATGTTGTTACTAGGAAAAATATAATGTGAATTCACTAATGAGTTTGCCTTTGACAGAACTTTCTTAAACAGTGGAGATATTTACCCCCGTGCTAGAAATACCTATTGGGAATATGTTATGTATCAAAAAAACAGCTTGTTTGTTTTTATTGGTCTCTTGTAACTCTAACTTCTAGACTTGGTCAAGTGTGGCCCCAGCTTTAGCCTCACATTTTTGAAAGGTGCCACTTTATGAGTGGATCCATGACAAAATAAAGTGTTTCTATCAGAATGTAAACTAATAAGCTAATACTGGTTTCTTCTTAAGGGACAAAGAAAAATGTTAGCTAAAATAAACTGTGCTAAGTGATATAGTTAATTTACATTCTGGAGAAGTTCCTAATCTCACCATGGACCAGTAACAAGCAGTTCATGGCTCCAGTTGGAGTACCAGGCTTTGAGTACCTCTGCCTTATAAGTCTTCCCCTGTGGCCCTTCTCCAGCCATGCTCCTCCCACAGGCTGAAGATTATGAGTGACCTAGGATTCATGCCTAACCAGAACCACACCCCAACTTCTAGACCAGGGTTTGGGCATACAAGATCTTGGAATATTTTGCCCAAACTACCTAAGTTTACTTGAGCCCCCTCCTCCAATTCTTTTTCCCAAAGATGAACCACACCAGTGGGTGTCTTTTTATAGATATATAGAAGCTGGTTATGTGGATTGGAGTGTCCACCTAGTTCATAGTCCCTCAAAGTACAAGTCAATGGGATTAAGGGTGGGATAGAAGGGAGTGGTCTGTTATTGAGAGGCCAGGGCCAATTCTTTATGCATTGCCACCTTTCTAACAATTAGATAAACCTAAGCTTCTACCTGGCCTTCTAGTCACTGTAGGAGAACTTTTCCCTATATGATATGTGACCTGTAGGCCCTGTGAATGTTAGAAAAAGCTCCCTTCCAGTCTATAGGTATCGTTTTGAAAAATATCAAAAAAATTTTTTAAACATTCAACTTTTAAAAATATTCAATCCCCACTCTTTCAATAGTGTTTGCTTATATTTTTTGAAATTTTAAAATGCAAAAAATAGTATAGTACTAGTTTTTTTAAAATAAGCCTTCATTTTCTCAAAAGAAATTCTGTTTTCTCATGCTATTCTATTTACCAGAAGTCTTTCTTCCTCTGCCATTCCCTAGTGAATTTTATGCATTCTTCAAATAGTTTTCCACCAGTACTGACCCCTTCACATCTTATACCTTTTATTGTCCCAACTTAGTAATAAGCTCTCTTACCCCCAGAGTTGGCTACATTCCCCAGAATTCTGATTGTTTCTTTTAGTTTCTTTCTATGTTCTAGAGGACCTTGTTTAAATTTCTATTTCTTAATGATTTTCTTTTCAACTTTGCTATTTTCTTTTTTCCTTTTGTCTCTATCTTGAGTATGCATATATATTCATGTATTTATGTACATATATTCAGATATTTATATGTATGCAATTTATCTTTATATTAATACCCCCCTATTGTAAGTATTTTTTAGGACAGTGACTATATCTAATTATTTTCTATTTTTGTAGCACCTAATACAGTTCCTTTCACATAGACACTGAACAAATAAGTTGTTATTTAAATAAATCAAAGAAAATAAAATTGCTACATACTAATAAAATATAATTTATAAAAATATGTGTAATTTATAGAGATAAGGAGCTGCCTAGGTATTTAAGATTTTAAACCATATTTCAATAATAAAGAAATAGAAAGGTTTATAAGAAGTAACAGCATTTCTTTCACACCAATAAACTTGAATGTCAAATGAAAGATTAAAAAATAAAGCCAATAGAGAAGCAATATCTTAAAACTCTGGACAGTCCCTAGAATGGGAAAATCATTTTTGATTGGCTTTGTCACTGTTTTTTAAGAATGGATGTCTTCACTTTAAAATATATTATTTCAATATCTGATGGTTTCCTGCTAGTATTATCTTTTTTATGTACTTACATTTAGCTTCCCATTTAAACCTTTCATTTATTCAGTTTCCATAAAACCCCTAACAGCTATTTAAAATTTTTCTGTTCTTGGCTCTTTTCAAAATCATAAATACAGGTTTGAAAACTAAATTTGATTTCTGTACAAATAATTCCCCTCCCTGTACCCATCCCCATTAATTGCTAAGGAACTGCACTATGCCCATCAGTATTATTTATGATAGGCTCATCTCTTATTCCCTAGAGAATGGAGAGCCTGCAATAGCTCAGATAATACTGATGCATTATAACTATCTTCTCTCCAAGTTAAACTAAAGTGAATTAGTAAAAGAGTCAAGGAAACCTTGCTTTTAAATCAAAAAAAGTAAATGCAATTTTCAAGTGGCTCTATTATGTTTGCTTGTTTTTAATATCAAATATTTAAATATCTGTAGCTAATGAGAAAGCAATTCACAAGTGAATTAAATCAATAATACAGTAATTCATAGGACTGTTTTGTTTAGTCAATGTTATATGGTCAATTTTCCCATAAGTATAGGTACACTGGTTAGGTATAAATTGGTTTTAAATTTTATGCTGTATCTACAGTGTCCCTGAGATTTTTATTGTTTTCAAAATTCAGCCTTAAAAATATATTATGCATTTTTTTAGAAAAATTATTATTTTTCTATTGTGTGACCTCAATTTAATTTCTAGTTATTTTAGGCAAATGTTATAAAATCTCTATATATCAGAACCAAAAAAATGTTCCTGAAGGAGAGAGAAACACATTACACACACACACACACACACACACACACACACACTCACACACTTTCACTATGCTTAGGGCAATCAGTACGAATCTATTGAATTGACATTTTTATTTTATAATTTTTAAAATTTTATAAAACTTTTGCAAAATATAACCAGTTATATGCACAGTAAGGAGTAAGATTTTGCCCTTGTCATTAGGAGTTCTTAAAATACTGACTATAAATATTTGCAACAATAACTAACATGTATTGTAAGCTGCAATGAACCAGGCTTAGCACTAAATGCTGTACCAATATGATCTTATATAATCACAAAAACAACCTATGGGATTGTCATTGCCATTTTCCCCAGTTTCTAGATCTACAAATTAAGGCTTAGAGAGCTATAAATAACCTCATTATGTCACTCAATAATATTTGTCAACTGATTATAATTTACCTTACAAGTCTATTTAACATTTTACTAAAATTAAGGCTAAAAATATTATTGTGTAATTGCATCTTAAAATATATTCAATTATAATTAAACTTGTAATTAAGCTAATACTAAACACATTTACTTTGGGTTATTTCTAAACACTGAAAAAGCATTTATTATTAGTGTTTATGAAAATTGTTTAGATATATTTCTTATTTAACTTGTGCAAAAGAATGTTTCCAATGACAGATATAAAATATAAAATTCTAAACCCAGAAAACTCCATTTATATTTTTTAACCCCTAAACTGAGGGGGAGGAGGGTAGCTTAAATTTTAAGCATAGTCATTAATAATAGCGATATTAGTGATAATAATTGGTTACACATATTATTTTCCATGAACCAGGTACTTACTGTTCAAAACACTTCACACACACACATATTTATTTAGCTATGAACTCACATATATGTAGGTATATATTTTTGTGTGTATAAATATACATGAACTCATATATATATTTATGTAAAATAAATAATTTTATTTTATAGTGAAATACATATGTATTTTAATGTACATATACAGTATTGTTAAGAAATAAAATGAAATTACTTTATATATTCTATACTAAATTTACTTAAAAACATCATGAGATAGATATTGATTTTATACAAAAAGTATCAGAAACAGAGATTACTTAAGTAACTTGGCCAAAAATGCCAAAGCTGGGCTTTAAATCTAGCCAGACTTTTTTGGTCAGATTAATTAACAGTGAATTTTAAAATAGTATTAAGTATCTAATTAACAGGCATTTAAATAAACATCTAATTTATATATTATATATATATTATAATTAATATATAATTATAAATTATAAATTATATATAAATTATAAATTATATATAAATTTATAATTTATATATATATATTTATATATATGTTTTGAGCCATGTGTTACTAACCAAGCTTAAATTAAAAGACATTACCTAATCTCTTATATTGGCTTTCATAAATTTAGGTGCTAAAATTAGTAAGAGAAATAAATCTGATCAATCACTTTGAATTTCCTATGCGATGTATTTAAAGAAAAAAGAGGAAATCCCTCTTTCATCTGAAGCCTGTCACTCATAGAAATACATGCCAATAACAGTTTCAGCTTTCAATATTTCATTTTTGGTTGTATCCTGCTACACTCTTAAAATGTGGATGAAAACTCCATGGGGATTAATCCAAGCACTGTAGTGGTTTCCTCTTCAAACACATGCAAAGTTGCTCCGGTGTTACTTGTTTTACCTAATACAATGTTTGGATGGAACATATACATGGCGTTTAAAATAGATATTTTAGTCAAATTGTAGGCCCTGGTGTCGGCGTAATATTTGTGCAGTCAGGTCCAGATAAGCTCCTTACCCCCTAACCCCTGAAAGCAAACTGCAGCACGAGGCACACCAGGCATTAGACGTTATGTTTCTCTGTTGCCCATTAAAATGCTGGCATATATCAGACAGATCAGTGAAATTCAGACCAGTGCGTCCAGAATGCAACTTGAACTTGTGTTTAATGTCACCTAGGTTTTATTCGCCTCCCCTAGGTTCCCCTGCAATTTCTCTGAGGTTTTTCATTTGTACGTCTTTTATAAATATATACATCCGTCCTTGTATGCCATGATTTTAAAATACTGCTGTAAATAGAGACTTGTTAAATATACCACACATACCCCACTAATTTTCAAAGCAGGGAGACACATTTCCAAGAAAGAGAAAAGCCTAATAACAAGAATGCGCATGTCACAGCATGTTTGGGAAACATGAGGCAATAGGTTTAGCTGGTGCAGTGGGTGGTTGTTAAAAAAACAACAGAATTTGTAGGAAAAAAAAAAAAAAAAGCAGAACTTGTGTGGATTTAGATTATAGAGTCCTAGAAATTAAATTGAGGTGTTTAATTAGTTAATTAATTGTGATAATTTATTGAGTACCTAGGTACATTGCTATGTACTAATGATTCAGATTTAAACAAGATATGATACCTGCTCCCAAGGAGCTCCGAATTTTATAGAGAAAGGATGCAGGAAAACAATGCAACGTAGTATTGTAAGAGCCATAAGAGAGACGTGCATAAAATGCAATGACTTAAGGGATAGGTTTATTCAATCTTCCTGGGAAAATGAGAGGAGGGCAGCTTAAGGAAACAGGTTTCCATTAGTCTGATTGTTGAAGACCAAGTGATGGTTTCTCGTGCGTTGCTGTGGACGGGTCACCAGAGGCAGACGTGTTAATTCAGACGGCACACTGTCAGAGGATGTGTTTTGTTGCTCCCTTCTCTCTAAACATGAAAAAGATAAAAAATATTTCTTTAAATGTAATTTAAGGGAGAAACAAGTTTGTGTTTGGTCAGAACGGAAATTTAGGTATGTATGTCAGGTGACACAAGCCATGCTTATTATATTAAATCGGAAGCCAGGCTGGGATGCTCCAACCTGAGAGAGGTCTAACATGCTGTGACTACTCGTGGTTGCTTCTTATGTAGAACTGCATAGCTGAGATGGGGAGAGGAAGAATACAAAGCTTTATTCACAGGGTTTCAGTGAATAAGTAAGTCTGCCCATCATTTTGACACAGGAGAGTAGCACCTAGTTGTAAATATTAGATCTGATTTGGACTGGGAGGTGAGAATACAGGAGTACATTTGCCAAAAACGCTGTACTGGAACTGAGGTGTACAGAGATCCAGAAAAAGATAGCACATGACAATAAAAAAAAGCTCCCATTCAAGATGAGCCTGGAAGAAAAAACCCCACACAGGTCTAAAGCAAAGAAGGAAAATTAAAAAGAGGAGTTACTCCTTCCCTTTGGTACAGGAGCTACACAGCCAGAGTGGCCCTCTTGACTAAAACAGTAATAATGCTGGGTGACAGGCGTTTGCAATGCAGAGGTGCTCACACACACGTACATGCATGTGCTCTTTTAAATCTTATTTTGAAGTGACATGGGAATAGGGATATGATGAGCCAATAAACAAATAAAACAGGAACGCTGGGAAATGTAGGATCACACAGCCAGCCTTTACTCTGAGGGCTTTTGTGAAATCTCAGAGAAAGCACTTTGATGACTGCACGTGATACAGAGACAGAAGAAGTTCAGGAAACTCCCAAATCGACATCCCTCAGATAAAGCTGGAACCCAAAGGGGCTCTAGAGGAGAGTGAGGGTGAATCAGAAATGCACAACCGATAACTATAAGAAACTGACATTCTTAGTTGAGGAAGGAGAGGGAAAAAGTGATCTCCTCCTAGAAATCTTTTTTTAAAAATATTTTTAATTGAGGACAACTTGCATATATTAAAGTTCACAAATCTAAAGTATACAGATATTGGACTTTTGCATTTAACCACAACAGAGATGAGAATACAGAACATTCCCATCACCCCAGCAATAACCTCATGCCCCTGCCCAATCAGTACAGCCCCCATCCCTGGGGTAACTATTATTCTGGCTTATAGCATTATCATTAGTTTCAGTTGTCCTTGAACTTTACTTAAATGAAATCACACAGGACGTCCTGTGTGTGTCTGACTCCCCTCACTCACTGTGATAGGCGGGATAATGGACCTCCAAAGGTACCGTCAACCACTTCAGCTGAAGTCAGAAACATATTTCTTACCACCTTTTGCAAGTGAATTTAAGGTGCTTACCACACCTTAGAAAGAGCTGTATCAGGGCATTTTCCTTCATGAGGAAGATTCCAGTGCTGGATTTTATTAAAAAAGGATTGTTCATGTATTTCTTTCTGCCCTACATCTGGGGGTTCACACTGTTCCTTCCACAGGCACCTGGGTTATTAACTTACCTCCATGGCCACAGAATTGGTGTTTCCCACTGCTGTATGGATAACAAGTTTTTCAACAACCCCCTGCTCACATCAGACCTGTTGTCCAGAAAATTCAAGTTCAAGAGGAACAAAAGCATTTTCAATATGTCCCCCACTTTGGTTCTTGTATGCTACTTAGGGGTATTCTGTGAACAGCATATGCAAGCAAGTAGTAATTATTCTTATGCTTTAGATTTATGTCAGTCCAACAAGAGGATACAGATGGCTGAGCCACAATTAAGTTTGAACCCAGAGACCCCCTTTTGGCTGAGTGGCCACTTGAAGGTTGTACCAAATGACCCAGCCTGGGTTTTTGTCAGGTAAAAGACGGAAGTATTATGCCCAGAACAGAGAGGGTGCAATACAAAATTTTCAAAATAGGAACTGACCAAGAGATGATCTTTTTCTGAAAAACAGCCATATTTAATGACCAAACTGCCTTACTTAAAGTGTATAAATCATGAGGAGTTCAGGAAGAGTCAGAAATGTTTTTAAGTCTATATTTGATGGGGCTATTCCAATGCTCAATAATACCAGATGCCTGTGAATGGAACATAGAGAGCATGGAAGACATATCAGTTCTCTTGAGTACTGGCCCATCTTCAATGGCTTCTGCAATGAAAGGCACACATGATCAGACTTGCAAAAGAACCAGAAATATAAAAATACAACAGTGATTAGTTTTAAGGGTTGTAGTAGTATGGCTAGAATCAAATGGTAAAATTGGAACAGCCACATTCTAAACAGGAAAAAGTGTCAGTAGCAGGGAGGCACTACCTATAGCCCCAAGAAAATGTCAACAGTACGATGTAGCTAAGCTTCCAGTAGCTTCCAGTAGCAGCCGAGGACCACTCCTTGGGTAATATGACCTCTCTCATCATGGATCAGATGGGTCAACTTTTAGCAAAACTAACACATTAGACATGTAGTGACCCTGCATTAACAATGTTGAGTTCTGTAATGTGTGTTCCATCTATGATGTGCTGCCATGTCCAATAAAATGATGGATCCAGGCGGCATCTGGGCAGGTAAAGATTGAACTGGTCAGTCTCTAAAACTGGGCCCTTAACGTGGGCATCTATATGAGCGACCCAGACTGTTCAATCAGCGCTGCAATTTGTTTCTGCCATTCATGGTTCTAAAGAAGTGTATCTTAAATCTACTAATCTGTAGTTTTCCAAGTGGAAGACCAAACAGCTAGATCATAGGCAACGGAACCAAATATAACAAAGCTCCTTCTGGAGAGTATGGCCAGGGCTGTGAGAAGGGCTGAATTCTTCCCACAGAGAGAAGCAACCACAGCTAATTTGGGTTCAGCAGCCCAGAACACACTGTTGAATATCAGCCTAGTTCAACCATCCGTGAATAAGGACCAGGCATTTAGGAGGCCTCTGTGAGCGAAGGGCCCCACTGAGCCACTGGCTTTGCTTGAGGCAGTGAAGTGTAACATAAACTTTCCTTCAAATGCATCCTGCAAAGCTGATTTATAGTCTAGAACACCATTCGATTATTATTCACAATACATCCAGATATATTAAACTGCCTCTCTGGAAAGCTGAGTCTTTAACTTGGAAACAAGAAAGACTAGAGCTAAGTGCTTTTCTAGCATTAGTTTCTACCTTTTAGATATGTGCAGGGTCTTAGAATCTCTACCAAATAGATTAGCAATCACTGTAAAGTTTCCCATTAGGTATGCTTCATCCAGGACCAATAGAACTCTTTATCTGTGTTAAGATATAATTGACTTGGCTGAAACCCATCTGATTGCATTCTCTATCAAATGTATGTTGTAATCAATAACTGAACCTGTTAGAGAAGCAAAAAATTCAAATGTGATTAAAGTAAATTTATGTCAGAATTTCACTGAATGAAAACACAGGCTATATAGAAAGGTATGGAGCAAAAATTTATTTTTGTAAAAGAAAAGTAACAAATATTTATTTTTACACTTTAGTAGGAAGTTGGGACTTTGAGAATTATTCTCAGTTATAATGATTCTTTTCTATATAAATTTCCAGTGGTATGTACTGGGGGTGGGGTAAAGCATTGTTGAAAGAAGAAAAAAAAAAAAAAAGAAACATGCTCGATTAATTAGAATTAAAAATAGGGAAGACTCATCAGATGATCTAGTCCTTTCTCCCCACAACTGAATCCAGGGTTTTAAGCTCACATTTATTTGCACAGAAATCATAAATTCTACACAATATTTTATAAACATTGTCTTCAAATTCACTGTCAAAGCACTGGACAAAAGTTCGGGTACACATATTTAAAATGGCATCCTCTGAGATGACTGATGAATGCATTATTTATTACTTTGGACTTTAAAATGAATAGATCATCCAACTCTCAGTGACAGACTCTTATTAACTAAATTCACAAGGTTGACCAACAGAATAATAAGTTATATAATTGTGGTAAAGCATTTTAAAGAGCTAGTGTCTATTTAGACTAAAGGCGAGCTTTCAAACCATGCTGAATTAATTTTAACGGATTCAAGGCATCAGCTTTCTCTGTAGAAAGGGAGGTGGATGCCTGTGCCCAAACTCTGCACACACACACCAGCCACATTTAATCCAATCTCTCTTATGTTCTCCTACTCTTTTTCTTGCATGACAGTTGTGTCACAGCCTCATAAAACTTGATCCTCTAGATAGTGCTCTGCTGTGTTACCCCTGGGTCTTAAGTTAGTGTGTTATTTTATTATTTCTCTTGAGTTTTTTATTACACTGATTAAGGCTACAGACATTCTGCCCTCATCCAATAAATGATGAATTAGTTTAAGCTAAGGAACTACTTTACTTCTCTTATCTCCAAATACTTTGTGGGAGGGGGCGTCTATCATAGTGGAAGTTCCTGATCCATGACAACTAGAACAAAGACAAAGAGTGAGAATCACAGGAAACAGAGCCACGATAAATCTTTCCTCATTAACTGTCAGTGTTATTGATAGCTTCCTTTAACATGATGTTCTCTGCACTTGGCTTTGTAATCAAGCAAAATTCTGACAAGTACATGTCCCTACTTAAAAGAGAATGCACTCACTGGTTGATCCAGATATAGACTCAGGTTTTCTGACTCCAAATCCTGGATTCTTTCTACTGTACCAATGATTCCAAATTTACCAGTGCAAAAAGTCCAAACTACTTGCTGAGAATTTTCTGTAGATGGAAAAATAATGTATATTAGCCCATTGCATGTTTTTGTGCATTACTTTTTAATGTATTTAAATGCTACTACAATTAATAAAATAAAATAAAATACATTTAAAGCATGGCTGAGTTCTTACCAGTGTGTTTAATTATTTATGTTTTTAACTAAAAGAGGCCAAAATTATACTTTTTTCAGGATTTGAACATTATTTTAAGCTAAAAAGATCCCTCTTGCTGGAATAAAATTTGAATCATTAACAGATACCATTTTATAGTAGCAGTTAACACTTTTGCAGTTTTTAGTTGGCTACTTCTTATACAGAGTTACTTCATTGCCGTATAGCTCAGGGGCCCACTGTTTTCTTACCTAGCCTATTCCCATGTACTCCTATCTGGTCTCATGGCCTCCTGTCCTGCCCCTTGTTCTCATCTGTGATCCAACCATTTCTGCACACTGCCAGGGGAGCTGCCTTTTTAAAATTCAAGGCTGATATCCTTCAACACCTTTAATTCTATATTAATCTCACCTACAGGATGAAGAACCTTGTTTTACTATTTTCCATTCCTACAGCCCCATGTACTACTTCTCACATAGTATTTCTCACAATGACTACTTATTTCATAAAGTAAATTAATTCAGGATCCTTATGTTAAAAATACTGAGATAAGTGTGCATGTGTGTGTGTGTGTATTTGAATGTATGATAGTGATATAGAAGTGATGTTAGGATCATAGAATGAAATACTTTGGAAAATAGGTCACCTGTTAAATCTCTCACTTGAATAAATTTCTAATAATGGAAAATAAGAATAAGCAACATCACTGTCACCCCCCAAATTCCATGTGAGCTGAAGAATAATAATAGAAAAAAATGAAGCAAAGAGTAGCTGGAGTGTGCTTTAAGGGGTATTTGCTGGTCATACACATAAGTATTATGAAGTCAGTCCAATGCAACTTAATTCAGCTGGTTCTCGGGGCTCTTCCTGGACATTAAAGGAAGACAGTTGCATTCACAATTAGCTATTATGCAAAACCAATGGTAGTGGATACTCTTAAAAAGTTTTATAAAAATTTAGAGGATCTAGAAAGGTTTTCTCAGGGAAGTAGGCATTTCACCTGGGCTTTGTCCTGACTACAATGGAAAAATATTGAACACACAGTTAGTTCATACTGCGTGCATTCAAAGACATAGTTAGGGCCTACCTACTCAAAACACTGCATGTTGAATGGTGACTGCAGCTCTAAAGACTAATAACCTTGAATATAATTCTGAACTTTAAAAAATATTACCCTTTAAAATGTATGAGATCCCATATATTCTTTTGAATTAATGTTTTGGGTTTTTCAGATAAATTCCCAGAATTGGGATCGCTGGGTCAAATGGCAGGTCAATTTTTAATCTTTTGAGGCAACTCCATACTGCTTTCCACAGTGGCGGCCCCAGTCTGCACTCCCACCAGCAGTGTACCAGGGTTCCCCTTTCTCCACACCCTCGCCAGCACTTCTTGTTTGTTGATTTGTTGATGGAGCCATTCTGACAGGTGTGAAGTGATGTCTCATTGTGGTTTTAAATTGCATCTCTCTGATGATTAGTGATGACATTGAGCATTTTTTCATATGCCTATTGGCCATCTTTATGTCCTTTTTAGAGAAGTGTCTATTCAGGTCTTTTGCCCATTATTTAACCCCTATAGTCATTGCAGCACTATTTACAATAGCCAGGATTTGAAAATAACCCCAATGCCCATCAGAACATGAGTGGTTAAAAAAGCTGTGGTACATTTACATAATGAAATACTACTAAGCTATAAAAAATAAGGGAATCTTACCTTTTGCAAAAGCATGTACAGACGTGGATAGTATTATGCTAAGTGAAATAAGCCAGTCAGAGAAAGACAAATACCGTGATTTCACTTATATGTGGAATCTAATGAGCAAAATTAGCGAACAGAATAGAAACTGACTCATAGCTGGCAGAAGGGAGCAGGGAGTGGGGCTAGGTGAAAAAGGTGGAGGGATTAACATCAACAACAAAACACCCTCATAGGCAGACAACAGTCTGGTCATTGCCACAAGGAAATGGGGGTGAGGAGAGACAGGAGAAGGTAAAAGGGGTGTCAATGGTGATGGAAAGAGACATGACAGGACCTGGGGTGGTGAACACTCACTACAATATGATCTATTATAGAATTACACAACTTAAACCTATATAATTTTATTAACCAATGTAACCTCTATAAATTCAGTTAAAAATAAAATAAAAAGCATGAAATCTCAGTGTTGAAATACATTGAGCCAGTATTAACGATCATCATTCTATTGCTCATCATATTATTTCTCAAAGTGACAGGTAACTATGATAAAAGAGAACTGAGAATTACGTTTGATGAGAATAAAGGGCATGTTTAGATGTGTATCATTGGTTACAGAGAATAGTCAAAGATATATAGATAAATGGATAGATAGATTTCCTTTTCTACAAAAGGAAAACCCAAGAGACTTGTTTGATTAATTAAGAGTATTCTATTATCTGGCAACAACATTTTTGTGGTTTTAATATCTAATACTGAAATGTTAACAGCATTAACAATAAATAGTGGTTATTATTTGTATGTTTTATAAATTCTTAAGACTTTGAAGAGTACAATAAATGATCATAAAATTGAATATAAATTTAGTACATACACAACTGCTTTTTAGGATGGTCATAAAGTGTAAATTAATAAGATTGCACTCTATTGCTTAGGTTTAAATATCCTGCCTACTGCAATAAGTCATTTTAAAATCTCCCCTTTAGCTCCCCATGTTATGTCAAGCATTAGGAATTCAAAAAGTAAGTCATAGTCTTGACATGACTGAGTTCTAGATCTTGTGGTCAGGATAAAGAGGGACACCCAGCATAGCCTGAAAAGGTCCTGGAAGGACCTCTTAAATAAAGAAAGATTTCATCTCATACTTAAAGCATAAATAGAAGTTGATCTTCAGAATAGGCTAATAAGTTGGATGTCATTTTAAGCTAATAGTCTTTAAATATTTTACAGTCAAATTTCTAAGTGTCTAATAAGCCAGGCAGAGAAAGACAAACATCCCATGATCTCACTTATATGTGGAAACTAAAGAACTTAATAAACTGATGAACAGAATAGATTCAATGACATGGAAGCATAGATGAGACTGATGAATGTCAGAGGGATGGAGGAGGGTGGGTGAGTGGAGGGGGAGAGAGTAACCAAAGAATTTATCTGCATATATGCACAACCCAAGGACAGGGACAATGGTGGGGAGAGGGACTTGGGAGGGGGAGGGGATGGGGTGGAATGGGTCATTGGGGAGAAAAAGGGACATTTGTAATATTTTAAACAAAAAAAAAAGAGCACAGACGCTGGACTCGGATTGCCCTAGTTCTGAGTCTGCTTCTACTTCCTTTGTTACTTTGGATAAGTTACTTAAACTCTATGGAATTCAGTTTCCTCCTCTGTAAAATGGGGGTTATGATACTAGCCCCTATCTCAGAGATATTTTTTCAAGGATTATGAAAGTTAGTACAATTGAAAACTTAGAACAGTTCCTGCTACATACTAAGTGCTTATTAAAGATGGTTATTACCATTTATTTTAGAAGCTAGCTGAGTACTCTCCGTGGGATGCTCACAGAAGCATCCAGCCACTTCTCTTGTCTTGAGCAATCCAGCTCTGTCTCATATTTTTATATTCTACGCATAAATTATATACCTTGCATTTGCACTGTCCTTAGAAGATAATCTAGAACTCTACCATTTTGGGGCTTTGTCCCGTGGGAGCCCCCTCCTCACTCCATATCCAGTATTCAGAGTTTCCTCATACAATAAACATTACTTTCTCTAGTAAATCCAATTTTTTTCTGACATGTTACAGTTTCAGTAATGATGTGTAGTTGCTTAAAGATTGAAACTCTAGTAACAACAGACAGGTCTTCTCATTAGGAGTTAGGTAAATCCCATGGGAAGTGGCTCTGAGTTCAGGGAATGAGGGGCTGGAAAAGGTAGGTAAGGATGGAGGTGGTTGGATGAAGGGGAATTCCAAGGGTAGAAACTTGGATTTTTTTTAAAGTAAAGTACTTCAGGTTGGACTCAGTAATTTCTTTAGGCTTTCTTTCAGTCATGAGACACTTTGATAAATCTCTAATTGGTCACAAGTGGGCAGCCCCACATAAATGTAAGGTAATTGACTGTTGAGTACCTAATAGCCCTATTACCACCCCCTATTCCATTTTTGCACCACACTGAAATCCTCAAGTGTTTTGTCTGGCCCTAGAAGTTACGCAACTAGGATACATGAGAGAATTCAAAACAAAACAGAATAAAAACCCTCCTACACCAACACAAATTCTTCAGGAGAGAAGCCTTCATAATTCTTATTCGTCATCTCAACCTCTTACCCAAGAGAGTTCCAGAGCAGAGATTCAAAACCTCCTTGTTAAAAGACTGATTGAATGAATGAACAAATCATTTCCCCTATCAAAATGTGAGCCAGCCTCTTGTTTTTGGTTTATATGGAGAATTTATCTTTTTCCAAATCCTCCAACTAGGCTGTGTTTAACACTCCATTAAACAAGGGAAAGAGAGCCTTGCCATTGCCAGGGTAGTTTGCAAACTTACTCTTCCTGCAAAAAGGCAAACGGGAAAGCAATCAGGACAGCAAGTGGTGGAAAATGTAGGTAATTATTTGTCCCATGTTGCTTATTATGCTTCACTTTGGAGAGAGCAGTGTGTCCTCTAAGGACGAAGTGTTTTAAAACCAACATCTCAATGCAAATACTTTCCCATCAATTAGCAGCATTTTGTTGAGATATGAATGTGTCTCCAAGCACTCACAATATGGAAAAATAAGTAACTGCATATTCATTAAAAAAAAAAAAAAAAAAAAAAAGGAGGCTCAGGAGTTAAGCTTATTTTTATTTTTGTTTATTTTAATTTATTTTTTCAATATTTTTTACTTGATTTCAGAGAGAGGAAGAGAGAGGTAGAAACATCAATGATGAAATAGAATCATCCATCGGCTGCCTCCTGCAAGCCCCCTACTGGGGATCAAGCCCGCAACCCAGGCATGTGCCCTGAACAGAATTGAACCTTGACCCCCTGATTCAAAGGTCAACACTGATGCTCAACCACTGAGCCATATCAGCAGGGTGAGTTAGGCTTATTTTTTAAAAGTAAACTACAAGTACATAACCAGCATTCTTGTGGCAGAGGTAGAATTCATGTGGTTAAGGAGAGGAAGTCAGGATTATTCCTATCTCATCACCATTCCCAGGAATTTTATACCCAGGTTTCTTACTATATTGAATCGTATTTATTTTAATTATTTTATCACTTTGTTACTTCCTTGCAATGATACTCAACTGTCTTGTGTTTCTGTCTTCATTGCTATCATCATTTTATAAACCTCAAGAGACAACCATCATCATCACCACATCTATGGCAGATTGCATTTTACAGAAATGGTTTCAACTTAGCTAGCTGAAGCCACATAAAGAAGAGACAAGCTATTCCCAAGATATCTTCCCAAATCGCAAATTTTATTCTGTAAAATGAGTGACTGTTGTTGTTTCAAGCGCTTGAGTCCTTGGGTGTTTGGTCATGCAGCAATAGTGAACTGACACAACACCCATGGCCAATTAATCTTTAATCCTTCCTTCCTTCCTTCCTTCCTTCCTTCCTTCCTTCCTTCCTTCCTTCCTTCCTTCCTTCCTTCCTTCCCCCCTTCCTTCCTTCCCCCCTTCCTTCCTTCCTTCCTTCCTTCCTTCCTTCCTTCCTTCCTTCCTTCCTTCCTTCCTTCCTTCCTTCCTTCCTTCCTTCCTTTCTCCCTCCCTCCCTCCCTCCCTCCCTCCCTCCCTCCCTCCCTCCCTCCCTCCCTTCCTTCCTTCCTTCCTTCCTTCCTTCCTTCCTTCCTTCCTTCCTTCCTTCCTTCTTTCCTTCCTTTTCTCCTTCCTTCTTTGTTTCCGATGGACCAGATGTTATAGGTACTAGAAATATAAAAATATGAGCAAAGCTTATTCCCTCAAACAGTTTATAGTTCATCTGTGGAACACTGACATGTCAATCAATGATTAGAAGACAACCTTTTAAGTATCCTAACAGTCGTTTCCCTAATGTGCAAAGGGAACTTTGGGGAGGGGGTTCTAATTATAAAGTTCTTTGAATAAGTGATGGAATTTGATAATCACTAATATTTTCTGAGTGCCTACTATATGCACACAGCATTTATAACATTTTTAATGTACTAACAATTTAAACTGCACATAACAAGTCCCTGAGTAATATCCTGTTTTCCTCATTTTACAGTTGTGAAAACTTAACCAATCATCTGTAAACATATAGAGAGATTTAGTAATTTGTCTAAGCTTGAGTCAGAAAGCAGTTGAGATTTGAACCCAAGAAGTCTGGTTGAATAACTCGAGGCTATAAAAATATGAGAGAGATGACTCTTCAGGAAGGTAAACATGTAATGAGTCAGATTTATATTAATATCCAACAAGGGATCAGAATGTACTAGTGATTCAATAACAGTTGAATAAGAAAAACTTTTTTCTGTACCTATGCCTGTTTTCATGTGTGTGCTGTAAAATAACTGCAACCCTCTATAATATATTAATCTTTCTAGAGGATATTTAAATATTACCATTCCATATATGGTAGAGTTGATTTGAATTGTCAACTCTATCTCCTTGCCTACTGCCTGTTTTGTTTTGATAGTAGGGTATCCAAAAAATATGAGAAAAGCCTGTATTCTGAGGGTAAAGATCACATTTGACATAGTCACAAAATGCTAAGTTAAAAGTTATTCTAGATCAATTGCCATTAGTAGCTTTATAATGGAAGTTCCTTTAAAAAATTAGATGAAATTTAAAATTGATTTTGTAACCAGGGCTGTGAGTCATACAATCTAATAAAACAAAACATGCCAATATATATACCTGAAATCTAATCTGACACACTGTCAAACACTTTAGTTTATAACTCTAAACAGTCAGCAATATTTCTGACAAAGAAATATGTGTATGCATGAGTACATAGACAGAGAAAAATTACACAGATATAATCCATTCGTTATCGGATCTTCTTTTTCCCTTTAGGTGTCAAACAACAAACTTTTAGTTTATGTTTCTTCCCATAGGAAAAAAGATTATCTAGAATATCGCAAAGAGCTTCTGAAAAGACTTTTTTTTCCTTAGTTGTCTCTAACCAACTTATCAAGCATACGCTCCTGATTATTCTTCCTAAAGCACAGCATTTATCATGTCATTGCCCTGCACTGAAACCTTCAAGAGCTCCCCATTGCCTGCCAAGTTCAGCCCCAAGCCTTAAACAGTCCAGGGCCTGTAGCAGTCTGCAACTTCCTTCTCAAACTGCCATGTACTATTTTTTTTTATTGATCCCCCTCTGTAGATACAACAAGCAACATACCACTCCTGAGCAAACCCTAAAATTTTCAATCTCTAGACCTATTTGTTCTGCTTTTCTGTAATGCAACTCTGTGTGTGTAAACTCTACTCTTCTGCATCTAAATGCATTTTCATCACCTTGCCTAGCATTGTGCTAGACTGTAGGAAGGAGATCTATATATTCTGATGGCCTTTCCACAATTTACTTATAAATTAATACTAAATACCCCATGGCACGTACTTAAATCTTACAAATAAAGAGCTAGACAGTCATTTCAGCTTCCTATGGGAATCTGGAAAACTATGTTTTACATGGTACTATATAAGTTTGTCTTTCTGGAGGTCAGAAGTTCAATGAAAAAAAAGATCATTGTCAATTTGAACCTTTAAAAATTTTAACCCTCAAAGAGTAAAAACAAACTGTATACACAAATACTGTTATTCATATATTCCACAGACATTTACTGAGCACTTTCTATGTACTTCAAATTATAGAAAGCAATGGGAAATGATTAAAAATGCATACTAGTGAGAATTTAATTACTTAGGAGTAATTAGGAGTAATGACACATTGTAAAATGAGAGAGAGAGAGAGATGGGTTTGGAGTTAAAAGGAAGAAGAGAGATTGTGCCTTGTGCCTGCTTGGGAGGATCCCAGAAAGTTTCATGTTAAAACAAGATGTTTCCATTTGTCTTCAGCAAATGTCAACCACAATGGAAAAACATTAAGACAGCTAAGTATAAAACCCTTCAGCATGAATCTGTTTCCATGGTGTCAATTCTATATGTTTATATTGATTTTTTTTCTTGGTCTCATGAAAAAGACTTTAATAAATCTTTGCACACAAAAGCATTGAAAGCCACATTTGCCACAAAATACCAAAGCTCTTAAATATTAGTAAATTGGAATAGGACTGTGTATAGTCCCACTCTGGACTAGCTTTCTTTTAGAGATCTGAGGAATTATTTTTAGACTATTCCTCCTTAGAAACTACTGCTGCTGTATAACTTTATCTGCACAAAATAGTTTCCTCAGTAAGAAGGAAGGTGCTTATTTCAGGAGCTAAGTATTATCTTTCACAAATGCGAAGAGGTGACTTTATGAATCAATTACAATTCATTTCAGGACTTCTCTTGTGGTTAGTGTTTCTCTGAAAAGACATATGCCAAAAGGTGTGCTTTCCTTCCTTACATGAATATGTGGGTTCCTGTGATGAAGAGAGAAGCAACAAAGAAACCCTATTCGATTAATAAACTCTGGAATGTCGCTATTAATCAAGGACAAATAAACCAATATAGAAGTGATTTGAAAAGTCAAGTAGAACAATAGATATTTGAAAAATAAGAAATGTTTATTTATTTCCTATATGGTGCACAGTTTTAGGCATGATGAACAACAGCAGTGAAAAGGCAAACCAAGTTCATGCTGTTCACGCATCTCATGTTTCAGATATATGAACTATGGGTAATGGGGTTAAGGGGGGCAAGGGGTAGGAGTGGGGAAGAGATAAAGTGCATGCAATTTACAAGTAAACAAACTTCAAAACATAATTTTAGATTGTGATAAGTGCTTTGAAGACAGTAATGTATGGAGATCTGATAAAGAGGGAATTGGCAGGGACCTCAATTTAGGTGGGCAAGGAAGGGAGACATATACAAGAAGTTGATATTTGAACTGAGTCCTGAGTTATCCACTTACAAAACAATAGGCCATGTAAAAATGCAAGCAGAAAAGCACTAAGGACAAAGGCCTAAGATGGAAAAGAGCTTCAAAGATTCTAGAAAAATCAAGGCTAGTAGAACAGAAGCACGAGGACTGAAGTAGGAGATGCCACAAAGTGAAATTGTAGGGTTTGGTAAGATCATAAAAGACCATGCAAGGGAGATCATTTAAGTTTGTGTAGTGTATATAAGTGGTTTGAATTTTATTTCTTAAAAATCCTGATTTAAGGCTATGGTAAGGACTTCTATATACCTTTCCTTGTATATACTAATGAAATGAAACTTTCATTTTTATAGTTATTCAAAAAGCAATTATTGAGGAATCCTTATATGCTACGGTCTGGAATTGTGGAATAAGGTAGACAGGAGAGATTTGGTACTTACTCTCTAAGAATTTATAGAATGATAGAAGAAAAAGTACTAAAAACCCCAAGTAATTACATTTGTAAAGTATTTTGGATATTCTAAGGACTGATATAACTTTCAATTGGTGAGATCTTTGCATATAATACAATGTGAAACTTGAGCCCTGAAATATAGATATGAATTGAGTGTGTGGAAATGGGAAATGGGGAGTGGGGGGAAATGGATTAAAACAGGAAGTAAAATACAGGGCCTTTTATGGAATTTTGGAAACATTTAGCCAAGTGTTGCTGATACTGACCATATATGTGAGGCAGTGAAGGGAAATTCATTCATTCATTCATTCATTGAGTGAACATTTGTTGAGCAAGTACTTTGCAGTAACACCCTAGCTGCCAGTGAAGGGTGGCGAATAAATTATAAGACCCTAGTTCTCATTATTTAGCAGTCCAGTAGGGGGAGACAGACAATGCACAAATAAGTAAATACTGACTACAAGGTGGTGAAAAGTGCTTTGAAGGCAAATAGCACAGAGGAAGGAAAGGCAGTTTGTGGCAGTGAAATTTTAATAAAGAGTGACAAAGGAAGGCTTCTCTAATAAGAGACATTACGGCAGAGACCTGAAGGACATGAGACTGTGACTCATACAAAGGTCTGGGGAAGAGCGATCAAAGCAGAGAAAACAATAGGTGAAAATGCCCTGCAGTAGGAACATGCTTGGAATGTTCAAGAAAAAGTATAGAGACTGGTAGAAGTGAAATATTGGGGTGAACTGGAAAGTGATAAGAGATGAGGTCAGAGAGGTGAGGTGGAGACAGGGGATGTAGACATCTAGCACCTTGTAGGTAAGAGCAAGTTGAGAAGCCAGTGGAGGGCAATGAACAAAATAGTAGAACAATTTGACTTTCATTGTCAAAGGGCACTATGAATAGTATGTTGAGAAAAGCCAAAGAAGGTGGTACAGAAGCAGATAAACCAAATAGGCTATTGAAGTTATCCAAGTAAGAGATGATGGTAGCCTGGAGTTGGGTGGTTCTAGATGAAGTGATAAGAATCGCCAAATCGTGGAAATACTTTGAATGATAGGATTTTGTAGGTGATCAAATGTTGGATAAGAGAGAAGTCAGATTGACACCATATTTTATAGCACAATCCACTGGAAGAATGGAGTTGCTATGCACTCAGATAAGGAAGACTCCAAGAAAAACAAGTATTTGTTGGACAGCCCAGATGTCAGTTGTAGACATAATAAGTTTGACATTTGTAGCTAAGCAGATATTTTGAATAGGTAGCTAAATGCAAAATAGGTTTAGATAGAGTTCAGGGGAAATGGCTGGGCTAGAAAAAAAGGGAGAAAGCCTTCTCTCCTACCTCTTGTCTCCCCTTGCCCCATTACCCATAGTTCATATATCTGGAACATGAGATGTGTGAAAAGCATGAACTTGGTTTGCCTTTTCACTGTTATGTTCATCTTGCTTAAAACAGTGCACCATAAAAAATAAGTAAACATGTTATTTTTTTAATCTATTGTCTTACTTGACTTTTCAAATAACTACTACATTAGTTTATTTTTCCTTCATTAATAACAACATTCTAGAGTTTATTAATTGAATAGGGTTTCTTTGTTGCTTCTCTCTTCATTTATTGGGAGTCATTAGGAGATATGTGATATTTAATGCCTTGTGACTAAATAAGTCTATAGAGAGGGGGAAAAAAGGCCTAAGATTGAGCCCTGAGGTCCTATAAAATGTAGAGTCTGGGAGGAGAGAAAGAACTAGCAAAGGAGAGGCATGCTAATGAGGAAGGAAGTAAAAGAAGAGTCAGAGGAATTAGTGTCCCAGCAACTAAATGAAGCAAAGAAAGAGAAATCAACTGTGACAAATACTTTTAAGTAATTTGAGAACTGAAAAGTGATCATTGGATTCGGCATTGGGAAGTAATTAGTGACTTTAACAAGAGCAGTTAGAGTGGACTGGTAATAAATGAAACCCCACCAAAATAAGGTTGAGAGAGAAAAGATGGAAATGGACCAGTGAAAGTTAACTCTAAAATGTCTGAGGTCACAGGTAAAAAAAAAAATGGTCTTGTAGTCCGGCTGGTGTGGCTTAGTGGTTGAGCATCAACCTAGGATCCAGGAGATCGCTCTTCGAATCCTGGTCAGGGCACATGCCCGGGTTGTGGGCTCGATCGCAGTAGTGGGCGCGCAGGGGACAGCAGATCAATGACTCTCTCATCATTGATGTTACTATCTCTATTTCTCCCTCTCCTTTCCTCTCTCTGAAATCAATAACAATATATATTTTAAAATGGGACACTAGTTGGAAGAGATACAATCAACAAAATACCTGCTTGAAATGGGAGCTAGGCTAGCCTAATTGTATGCTGCTGACCTGGTTGAAATGAGAGAGCGAAACTGATGAGATAGGAGAGAGAAGGAGAACTGTAGAAGTGATATATCTTAGTGGTCAAGAGGGCTGGTATCCAATGCACCAATGGGTAAATGGGGAAAGCAGACAATATTGGTACTAATATTTACAGATGGGTAAGTGTGGTAATTGAAGATTATAGAAATTCTTTTCTAGCTTTTTTCTTCTTAGTAAAATGGAAAATAATTGCATCAGCTGAGAATGAGGCTGGGAAGGAGGTGGCTATAGTGGTTAAAGGAGAGAAGAAATTTAAAAGAGTCCTCTAGCCCGGCCTGCATGGCTCAGTGGTTGAGTATCAACCTATGATCCAGAAGATCACGGTTCGATTCCCAGTCAGGGCACATGCCCAGGTTGCGGTCTTGATCCTCAGTAAGGGTCCTGCAGGAGGCAGCCAATCAATGACTCTCTCATCATTGCTGTTTCTATCTCTCTCTCCTTTCATCTCTCTGAAATCAATAAAAGACATAAATAAAATAATAAAATAAAATAGTCCCCTAAAGGAGTAGGAGAAAAAATGAAGTTGATTTCCCTAAATGGATTGTAGGTCAGGACAAAATGTCTCTCTGAAATTAGCAGTCAGGCATTTAAAGGTGATATCATTAAATAAAGTGTGTATACTTTGAAACAAGTGATCAGAAAGGAGCATGGAAGGTGAATAAAAGTAGGCAGAGATCGAAAGTAGGAGAAAAATTAGTCTGCTGGCATAATTCAGAGCAGAAAAGACAGGCAAAAACAGGACATACTGGATTGTGCTCTGTTCTAAGAGTAAAGAAGCATATGAGCTTGATGCACTGTCCTAAGGCTTTGGCATTCAAACTAGGTAGATAGACATATAGACAAGCAATTTTGATCAGATTTAATAAGTGCAATGCACAGGTATGGACAAGATGTTTATATAGACACCAAATGGATTGAATAATTCCAATGATTCTGCTACAAACAAAGATTAGGGGTCGAGAAAAAATTTAATTAAAGCCATAAATTGTTAGCTGGAAAGATGAGTGGTAATTGTCTCAGTAGAGCAGGTGAGACTGGGTATGCTAAGTAAAGAGAAGAGTAAGATTAAAATTTAAGGAACATAAAGATCATGACATATCGAGTACACAGTGCTGTTTTGATTAACTTGAGCATGGGTGCTAGAGGGGATAGAGTAGGAAATAAGGATAGACTTAGAAGTTGAAGCAGTTATGAAGAATTTTAAATGTCAAGTGAAGGGATTTGGACTTTTTTCTGTATACAATGAAGATTTACTAAAAGTTTTAAATGTGTACTTTGAAAGGTTTCATCTGTGAGTGTGTGTATGCTTATGTGCAGTGAGAGTGTTCACATGTGTTCCTTTAAATCCATTTACACATCTGTATTATGGCAGGGGTAGGGAGTAAGCAAATTTAATAACTCTAAAGTATGTTTCATGTCTGAAAATGTGATGACTCTATGTTAAGAAGGAAAAAAGACAAACTATAACAAAAATTTTACTGTGAATATCCACATACCAAAAACTGAAAGTGGAAGTACCTATATTCTTTTCCCAACTCAGGAACAAAATGCAACATCGATCTGCCCAAAATAGGAGTTGGTCAAAATGCTAGTAGGTTAACATCTAGAAGGTAAACAACTGTATCAAATGGTAGGACATCTATACTGATTTTCAAGAGTAGTGTGGAACATTGCTGTCTGGTCTGTTTAGCTTTAATTTTATTAATATTCAGTTCTGAATTGATTTCACTTGCATTTCGGAAAATAAGCTGAAACTTTAAAACAAAGGCAGAGAGTTTTTCCTCTGTCTATATGCTTATGTAATTTTTGTGACAAAATGTTGTGACAAAACCACAGCTTTCAGTTGGGTGCATGAGGTTTAAGTGGTTTCATCTCAAACTGGAAGCAGATGTGAAAACTGGTGAAGTGACCAAATGTCGTATTACAAAACCAAAACAAAACCACTGCTCAGTGTCTTCATCTCTGCGAAGCACCAAAATGATGTGTTTCGAGGATCAGCAAAGGTCTCAACGAAACTTGTCTTCATTGGGAATTAGGATTTAAGCCAAGACCACCAGAGAATTAAATCATCAAGGGACTTGAATGAAATATTTGCACTGTAGGTTTCAGAGGAAACTGTTAACTGTTGACCGAAGTCACAGAGCCTCATGATTCATCATGTTGAAATAGTTTCACTGTTCTGCAAACACCATACTCATATCTATTTTAGTGTTCTGCTTCTTTTATAAAGACTACTCTCCACTTTTCCCCTTGTTGGTTTCATTATGGCTTATCACAAAAGGTCTAGCTCAAATTAATTTACAAAATAATCCCTGCCATGAATGCTCCACTTTTTCTTTGAAGATCATCTAATGACCAGCTAATCCACTTATTTTATAAATGGGGGAAATATATCCCAGAAATTGAAAGATTTGTGAAAGTCATACTGTTTACTGGAGGTTTATAATTCCTCTAAATTTCTATAGTTTGAATTATTTGTAACACAATTATAATTTATCATAACTGGAAAAGAGCACTGCCCAGTTTGTAAACATCCAATTGTGAACAATATAATCCTATGTTGAATGTTGTGGGATCTACCGACTAAAAATCCAAGGATGTGAGAAACATTCTCTGAACACCACAGTCTGTCGTCTACATTGGTGCTTTCTTCATCAATCCAGAAATATGGGGTGGAGCAGCACTATTTTTTAATATCTTTAAATTGTTCTAATATCTGAAACTTTAGTTTGACAGGTTTTTTTTTCTATTGTACATAAATTATATTTTTCTTATGGATTCAAATAACGTAAGTTTTCTAACTCCTACACTTGGTCTTAGCCAAGAGGTCATGAAGCAATCTGATTCCTTCTTATGAACTATTCAACCAAGGACTAGCACTGTTCTCTGTACATATATGAAGATTTCAAAATAGGTAATGTCAAGTCACTTGGAATCCAATAGTCACCTTGGAAAGAAAATAATCTAGTAGCCTAAAATTTTATTATAATAATAAAGTGTATATATATATACACACATGTATATTCACATATCATGTAAACGAATAGCCATTAAAAAAACTCAGAAAAGTAAAAAAATTGTACGAGGTAACCCAGGATACAGCTAAATTCAGAAACAAATGTGTTCCAGTTCTAAGACCAGTGTTGTTCCCTCTCCAGCTACAAATGTTAGTAGCAATGCCAATAGATTCAGTTTGCCAGGCCAACATTCCATTACCATTTCATCAATCTCCTCTCTACAATGGTGATAAATTCTTTTTATGGATCTAATTGGTAAAAAGTTATGAAAAGAAGAACAAAATAATTGTTTCCTCTCATGAAAAATTTAAGGGCTTTACAGGACATGACATGGAATTGGGACATCTAAGCAGCACCCGAATGTCCCTAGATGAGTCAGCCTTCTTGCTCACACCCTGGAAGCCATGTTGTAAGGTTGGGTTCCCAAATGCTCTCTAACCCAAACTCGTAAATAGCTCACAAGTGGTTGATTTCCTGACTTCCCCTAAGGGTTATTGGCTCTCATACACAATCTTTCAATAAATTAGCAGATTTAAGTAAACATCAAAGTTGGCAATACTCATGGATTAGGAGAAGTCATATATGAGGCTTTCAGGAGCAAGGATTAATATTTTAGTAAATTAGACTCTCATCTCTTCTACAGTGATCTTTCCATTTTCTAAATTTATATTTTTAGTGAGTACCATTATCATCACTTACATTCACTGTTCTTCAACAATTGCCAGGTTCCATGCTAGGCTCTGAGAATATAAAAACAAAAAATTTCTTTGAGGGGTTTGCATAACAACAATTCCAGAATACTTAGAAGACAAGCATAGAATTACAACTTGAGTTTATTAATTAATCTCTAAATAATAGATGCAGCAAAAGAAAACTTTACTTCCATAAGACAAAAGTTTAGTTGCAGAGGTCAAATACCTCCTGAATAAAGACTTCATAAATTAGTTTATTCATGTAGAATCACAAATCCCAAACCTATGAAAATATAAATGAAATACAAATAACGATGTAAGTTAAATTATGTAAATTATCACCTAATCATATCTCTAAAAAAAAAAAGTCACAATTGGATCTTTAAAATACTGGTTCTATAGAAATTTCAAATGGGCAAATAAGAAACTGACCCTTTAAACTTTATTCTAGTATATTTAAAATCTAGAAAAATAGATGCTTAAGAAATACATAAACATTTCTCCTTTTTATATGTGTGTATATATACATATATCTATATATAAATGAGCTATGTTTATACAAGAAAAGGCTGAAAATATAATACTATAGAAGAAGCAGGAGAATATATTCAAGTATATATTCTGATCCAGAGAAACAAATATTTCCTATGTTATATAAATTTTCCTAAAGCATAAAATGTAGATGAAAAATTCCTCAATTCATTATAAGAAACTAGATACTAAAACCATCTACATGCACACACACAAACTCTAAACAAAGTAACCTTTATATACTTAAATTCAAAATCTGCTAAATAATACATTTTAAAATCTGGTAGGCAATGAAATGAAACAGCAATATATTTTGAAAAAATTGAATTTCACAAGAATGTGGTAAGAATATCTTCTTTACCTCATTTAATGTTTCTATATTTTATTATAATTTGTTAAAAATGTATTAGAATTTTCCTGGTATATATATATATATATATTATATTTTTGCTTCATTTCAGCATTTTTAAATATTTTTCAGTTTCTCTTGAAAACAGTGTTCCTATGCTTATCAATTTAGTTTGATTTTAGCCAATTTGAAAATATCTATCTTTTAAAGTGGACAAATAACCCTTTTATATTTATTGTGATCTTATCTGTTGATTTTATTTCTGTCATTTTTTCCCTAATTATTTGCTAAATTTTTAGGGGAGGGGATTGTGATTTTTTAAAAAATATATTGGTAACATTTATAGAATTTTCGTTTCAACATTTGTGCCACTGATTATTGAAATTTACATATCCTGTTTTAATTTTTCAGTCATTATATTTAAATTTAAATGTTTTCTATTGCCATCTATATTTACTTACTATCTAAATCGATTTGATGAACAAAAGAAACCTTAGCCCAATTTTATTTTTCTTCTTTCCTTTATCACTGTTTCAGTTATCTTTTGTTGTAGAGAATCTGGAAATTTAATTACAGGTTTCTATTTATATCATTTTTTACTTTTTTCATCAGCAATATGCAAGCTTTGGTTTTACTGAGTTCTTCATCACATTTTCTGTATCCTACATATTCCCTTTTTTTCATTTTTTTTTAATCCTCACATGAGGATATGTTTTTTTATTGATTTTAGAGAGAGAGGAAGGGAAAGGGAGACAGAGAAAAAAACATTGATGTGAGAGAGAAACATGGATCTGTTGCCTCCCATACGTGCTCTGACCAAAGATCTAACCTGCAACCTGGGTATGTGCCCTGCCTCGGAATCGAACCCATAACCCTTTGGTACGTGGGATGACGTTCCAACCAACTGAGCCACACCGGCCAGGCCTGCATTCATTTCTTATTTATTAAATATGATTTCAATCAAGCTTTTTCAATATCCTGAACTCTTCATTATCTGAAAATATGTTTGTTTTACTTTTCTTCTAGGACATTAGTTTGACTGAATGAATCTAATTTCAAAATCATTCCTCTCATAATGTTGAAGATAATATTCCACATTCTCTTAGCAATGATTGTTGCTAGTAAAAAGTCTTCTGCCAATCTGCTTCTTTTGTAGGTAAACTATTGTTATTGTCATCATTTATTACTGTTGTGTTTTTTCATATACATTTTAGATCCCTGAACATTCATAATGATTTCAATGTTCTCACTATCTTATTTTAAAAAGTTGGTTTTGTTTATTTTGTAAAGCACGTATCCAAAGCCCTGTAGTTTGGACAGTGCCTCCTTTCTTCTCTGTATCCCTTATGCTATAGAGCCAGCATCTTTTCTATGATGTCATGAAATGCCACGTTCCCTTTTAAGTTTGGGTCAACTTCCAACATTTAATCCTTTGAGCTTTCAATGTCACAAGATGTTTGAGAGTGCCTTTACTGGGAAGTTTTTTACCAATGTCACTTCCTCGGGGACATCATTTTTTTGTGACAACCACTTTCTTCATTTATGTTGATGCCCTTGGCCTTCCCTAAGTCCCTCCAGCCACATGATGGTCTCTTCGACTGCAGCAAGTCCACATTCCCAGGACCTGCTGTTTCTTCTCTGACCCCATGTGTGTGCTGTTGAAATTTCACTCCCAGCGTTACCACTCTTCATTTCTTTGCTGCACTTGCATCTTTGTTGGCTAATTCCCTTTCGGTTACCCACTTTTGTAAAATCTCACATGGGTTATTTACTGGAAGAGAAGGGAGTAACACTACCACACACTCACCATTCTCATTTCATTTGTTATGCTTGGCACTTGACATTTTGTATCATCAGCTGTTTTTTCTTTTTCTCACTATTGATTTCCTCTCCTACATCATCTCTATTATCTCCTTTTAAAAGTCCATTTGACTAATGTTGGAACTTCAGGATCTATGCTATATGTCTCTGAATTTTTCTCTAATTCTTTCCATATCTTTGGCTTTAAGAACAATAGTCTGTGTCCTTTCTAAAAATTAACTATTTTTTCAGATCACAAATATAAACATATTAAAGTACAAAGAGAGTATAGATATACTGTATAGATACACATTATTTTATAAACACTGGGTTTTTCCAATAGGTTTTGCTACTATGCAAAGTAAATGAAATATACTTGCATAAAGTAGGGACATTGTTTTGTATTGCTACAGTTTTAGTAAATGTGTATAAATGTGAGCATTCTCTAAAATTATTGAATGTCATATTCCCCAGAGTACACCCCACTGCCTACCTCCTCAAAAGTATACTCTTATGTTTTGGGTTATGGTTTTATCCAGTCTTATTCCAATTGTATCTGCTTTCTCTTTCCATAATTCATCAACTGTTATATTTCTTTAATGATATGTTTCCTTTTTTCCAGGGATGTAACAGGATGTTTTTATATAGAGAGACATACACACATATTTTTGCATTTACATATTTTTAACGCCATCATTTCTGTCTTCTAAACATACCGCCCCTTTCATTGACTTGCATGATAACCTCTTACATGTTATTCCCTTTTCTACTGTTTCATTCCCCTTATCAATTTCCCCCAGCATTAAAGTTATCTTTAAAAATGATAAGTGATCTCATATCACTACCCTCTATTCTTAATATTTTTCCCATCTCAATCAGGCTAAAATATGAATCCTTACCCTCTCCTAACAGCCCCTAAATGATGTAGGCTCTGTATACTGCTCCTCCAATCTTATTTCCTCCCAACTTTTCCCTCACTCTCCTTGTTCCAGCCATTGTAGATTTCTTTTTGTTCCTCACATGCTCTGAACTCATCTTACAATCTTTATGTATACCATGACCTATGCTTACAAAACTCCTCTCTTTTGCTAATTTCTTCTCATCATTATATCTCAGGTCATTTTCATATTTGCAGAGAAGCAGCTCAGGAAAGAAATTATTTTTTTTTCTCCATGGAAAAAAAGACATATTGTTGTGTTTTTAAGGTCTGAGATCTCCTGACCTTAGAGTGAAGGCAAATAATTTTTATGAGGTGTCTAGCTGAGCGTTTTCCTGAAGGCAGAAAATGAGCTGAAAGATCTCTTTTGTCTGTAAGGACCTAAATGAGAAGAGTTGACCTGGAGGAGATCTGGGAAAGGACATGAATAAATAGTACTGGATCTCAAATTCTAATAGAGTCCCATCTAGCAAGCAATGCAGGTATCAGCCAGTTACCTGCAAACACCAGGACAATGACCTGGAAGGAATTAAAGGACAGCATTCGGTTGCGTAAATCTGTGCAGGTCTAGGGCAGTAATATTTCATTACAAGGGCCAGGAATGCCTCATCAAGGCAAGATCAAATTATACTGACAACTCTGACTATTCAACTTTGTGTCTGACCTAAAGTACATCACTTAATCCTTATATGCATCATTAATTAAAGCAATAATTTCAAAGATTTTATAATTGACCAGAACCTTTACAAAGCTCAAATTCTCGACAATACTTCTTTTTTTGGTTATGCTGCTTTTGTTTATCACTTAGGGCAACATGAACTGGAAATCTTCTTGGAAAAGGGGCCCATAATTAGGCTATTCTAAGATTGTTTCACCTTATTATCATTTTATCCTGTATTTGAGAAGCCAGAAAAGTACTTGGAATTGTACTCATTTTTTCCTGTTCCCCTAAGGTGACTTTAAAATGACTGTACCAGACACATATGACAGATCCCGTATAAGCTTTCAAACAATAAAGCTGTAATTTTAGAAACAGCAGAGAAGTTACCCTGCTCTTGTTCTTCAATTAGCTAGAATGTTTGGGGCTGGAAATCTTTTTGGAACAATCACTCACACCTAGTTAGTCTTGCTTGTCAGTTTATATGAGAGGTCTCTAGGTGCCAGAAGAACATGTCAACCCCGGAATGTGATTTTATGAGGAAGCTCATTTAACTTTTATGTCTTCACCAGGGCAGTCATTATTTCTACTAGTAAAAGGTTTCTAAATTGGCTTACAATGTCAAGCATCACATTCAGGGTACAAGTGTTTTGGTTGTCTGAACAGTGAATAAAAAGGGTTAATAACAATGTCCATTGAGCTGACTGGCTCACAAACATGACATACTTTTGAATGTCAACTCAACTTGTAAAAATAACTTGAACTTTTAAACACTTAGGTCTGTATAATAATTTATAGACATCAGATTAGAATCCCATAGAGTGCTTTGGAAATTTATTTAGGTAGATTTTATTCCAGGAAAATCTCATCATGTAAGTTTGATAGCTAAACCAGCATGTTAAATGTTCCAGGCAATTGCTTGCTAACTTGAAATCTTGTATAGGCAATATAAACATTATGGCAACTAATTTTCAAGGAAAAACATTTTTTTAAATTTTCTTCTTGTATTCCACAGTGTATTTACACTAAACTTATAGATCCAAAGAATTAAGAGCAAGAATGGATTCAAATACCATCTGACCCATTCTCTATTTTTTATTTTTGAAAACTGAGACCTACAATGGGAGAGTGGATAATATACAGACATTTACTGCAGAGCTAAGAATAGAACACAACTTTCCCATATCCAGAGTTCTTTCAACTGCACCCTGGGTCATACTAAGTCTCACTGTACAAAATGTGTTTATAGTCATAAAGTTTCATTCATAGAATATAAACCTCAAGGTCTGGTATATCAATTATAAAAATAAGATAAATTGATTTTTCACTTAAATAAGAGTAAAATAAAAGTTTTGAAAGAAAACTGTTAACAATTTTTCAACATATACTTAATCAGTAATAATCTCACTAGTTAAGGAAAAAAACTACCAATTTCTTATTGAATTCTCATAAAATCAGTTTTAAAATAATAGAATTTAAGTATGAAAGTAAAAGAACATGAAAAGAGAGGTATCAAACTGACAAAATAGATCCAGAGACATGGAACCATGGAACGAGACTGACAAATCTGGGGTGGAGGGAGGCAGAAGAGATTAACCAAAGACTTTATATGCATAACCCATGGACACAGAGGACACAGACAATAGTGTGGTAGGCCTGGGGGTGGGGGGACAGGGGCAAGGTGTAGGGGGTCAAAAGGAGAAAAAAGGGGGCATCTGTAATACTTTGATAAAATTAAAATAAAATAATAAAATAAAATAAAGAGGGGAATCAGGTAGTCTTCTAGGTATATTTATTCAAATGTAAACAGACTTCCATTTAACATGTCATATATATGGAGATAGAACTAGGATTGATAGGAAAAATACAAACTTAGAAGAAAATGGCTTCCTCGTTGAATCTTGCAGTTTATTGGATTATGCTATCAGACATTATAGTTTAAAATGCCATGCTGAGCAGTGTATAAGGAAGGCAGATAATTTTTTTGACATGTCATAGTTAAATAAATTAAATTTATATTCATTCAATTGTTCAACCACAAATCATCCAGCTTGATTTGGATTCAAACATACTCCAAGTCAAATCAATTTCTTCTTTAGCACGGGCTTGGGGTGGAGAGGAAGCCACAGTGATAAATACCACAGATGATATTATTTTTGACCACATAAAAACTGTATTTTATTTGCTCTCTTTTGTGATTCATCAAAATAAAAAATTACCAATTTGAAATGATAAACACTTAAAACAAATTTAGTTCTACCTCTGTCTTTTGGGGAGGCTTATGTTTAGGCTTTCTGTATTATTATCTTTTCAAAGATAATGAGCCTGAAAAAGTTTATTTTAACCTGAAACACAAAAGTCCCATGGGGGTTTTCAGAGAAAATTGTAGCAATTAAGAAAATGTTCAATTAAGAAAATGTTCTTTTGTGGTAGTAACACCACAGGGAAGGGACTTTTTAAAGTAATCCCTTAAAGTATTCAGGTTTTTGACCTATCGCTATGCTTAATTAGATTAAGGTGTAAATTCTGTAGCTCCTTTTTCCAGAACAGATGATATTAAAGAGCAAAACAAAGAAAATATATTCAAGGTTTTTCAAATTCCTTTAATTTTATTCATTTTGAATATTTCTACTCATTGAAGGCCATTCATATTCAGAATTACATAGCCTCATCTGACATACAAATTATCTCTTTTATAGAGAGAAATATATCTTAATTTAAAGATGTTTGCATACTGTCAGTGTATTAATTCATGGAGATAAGAACACAATTTTTAAAAATGTTCCTCTTTTCCTTTGTTCTCTAAAACTTTCTTCCAACTGATGAAACTCATGTAGAACATGAAACATTATTATTGCTGAAATAAGTGGGCTTTTTAAGTTAATATAGATAGATAGACAAATTTTACTTATTTTATTTTTTTAAATTTGTCTATTGTTGAAAGTATTACAGATGTCCTCTCCAGGCCTTCACCACACTATTTTAGTTGACATACAATATTTTATTAGTTTCAGGTATAGACATTGTATTTTTTAGATGAATGATTGAATGAATGGATAAATGGACTCACATATACCCAACTTTAATCTTCGAGAAAATGTTTGCTCCAATCACCATCAGTAATATTTTCATTATTGTCTCCTCTAAGTTATTCTTTCAATTTGATACATATAATTTATTCTTCTTGACTCAGATGCCTAAAAACAAATATAAGTCATGAAAACAGGTAGAGCTAAGAAAATATTAACATGAAAAATCTTTACTAGGGTCAGAGTAGATAAGAACACAACCAGTGTTTATTGCATATTTATTCTATATCAAATTCTTTGCTAAAATCCTTCCATAGATTATTTTATTTAATTATTAAAATGGCCTTAGTAGGTAGGTTCTATTAAATATAGTGATGATAAAACTGAGAGAGCTTAAGCAATTTGACAAATGTTACAGAGTTGACAAGAGGTATAGCTGGTAGTAGTAAATCTGGGATATAACTAAAATAGTATGATTCCAGCACCCTGGGCTAGACTACATCGTATTTCTTTTAGGTCAGAGAAAACAATCTAATTAGGAGTAGTGACGAAAGACATGGCGAATCTAGGTAACTTTTCTTTATACAGAATTTTGAGTTTTCTTCTCTTACATAGGATTAAAAGGAATCTGAAAAATATGCCAAACTGAATTCCAATGATTATTTAAAGAGAATTAGAAAGCAATATGCCCTGTCTAGATAAAACAATTATTTTGTTCAACTTAACTTGATTATCAATTTAAGGTTTCTGACTACGTATTTTCCTTTCTTGTTCTCATAATCTCTTCTCTAAACAGTAACAATGATTTTTTAAAGACACTAATCAAATCATGCCCTTTCCATGCTTAAAATCCTCTAGTAGCTTCAGTCACATTTAGAATACATTCTACTCTTCACTAGGTTCTGCAATACCCTACTTGAGCTAGCTCTTGCTTACCTGTTTGGCATCATCTCCTTCCATTTCCCTCCTTAGTCACTTTACCCTTCACCCATTAGAATCATTGCTCTTCCTCAAATATGCCCAGATCAAGTGCTCCATGAAAAGTTCTTCCTTCAGATAATTAAATGGTTCAATTCATCATTTCATTCAAGTCTCTACACATGATATCTCCATAGAGAGGGATTCCCTCACTAAATTATATAAAATCCACCCCAACCTCATCACTCAATCCCCTTCTCCTGAATTATTATTATCATGACGGTTTATATTAAATCATAGTTTATTTGCTCTTTTATCTGTAAATCTATGCAGGCAGAGACTTTAGAGCAGCACTGTTAACTGCTGTGTGTCCAGGGCTCTGACAGTGTCTATCACTTACTGAGCACTCATTACATGTTGGAAAATAAATTTCACAATCCTAAATTATTTTAAAATTTATATTTCTAGGCTTAGAAAGGCACACTTGCTCACTTTAAGTCATATTGAATAACATCTTAGAGTATAGTCTGCCACACCCATGTCGTTGTAGCTCACATTACGTGTCAATGCAATATGCTACATGTTTCCTACCCTCCAGCCAGCATCTTCAGGGCTGGCGTCATGTTTGATTCATGTTTCTGCCCAGTTCTGTGCGCACAGTAGGCACTACAAAACAAATTTTTGATTTATAATTAATGTATATATTTAGAAGTGTACATGCAAAAGACTTTAAAAATGTAATTTAATATAGATTAAATTCTACTTCTGATGACAATATTTTGAGGACGTTTGAAGAACAATTAAGAATAGCATGTTAACCTTTACCTGAGAAGTTCAGTTTAGGGTCTCAGCAGGAAAAAAGAAACTAACACACTCAAATTGAGTGATTAGAAGGTTTCAAAAGGGGCTTGGGGCCAAGTTATGGGTCTAGTGTGGGAAACTCTAAGAAACAGCTCAGTTCCGTAAGGCTGGTAACAGTGGAGCACTGTCACCACCATGAGTCCTGTGGGAGTGAAGGATCGGTTTTGAGTAGAGGGAAAGAAGAGGACACCTGACAGAAGCTGTGACCTTCTGTCCAGAGAGACAAACCCAGGACAACCCCTGAGGATACAGCCCATGGGGATAAAACCCTGATTTGACTTCCCTTCCACTCATGAAGTCCCCGCAAGTGCCTCCTGTAAGTCAAAGCCAGCTGAACGCTAGAGAGCAAAGGAGCCGTGGGCCTCCCCGCGCAGCGCGCAGAGCCGGCGAGCCGAGTTCAGGGGCGGCGAGCAGAAGACAAGCAGCAGGACTCTGCTTCCTAAAGCTATCAGGACGTGGTCCGTGGCGATTGTTTTCATGCTAGGCAGGTAAAAATATTTTGAATTAATAAATACTGTGCTGCCAGAAGCCGTTCCATCCTTGCTGCTTGACATGGCCCTTCCAGGAGGAGACCTCTGCACAGCCAGCGCTCCATGGGACTTGGCGTGTGGCAGATCCCTCTTCCCATGCTTGTTCCCTTTCTAACGCTCTGTGTCCTTACCCGAGTCACTGCACCAGGAAAGGGCATCGCCCTGGCTGGGAACTCTTCCCTAGCAGGGGGATTGGACGGGACTGGGAAAGATAATGATTCAGTAAAAGCCCCAAAGAATATGGGAAAATTATGTGCCACTTATGAGGAACTCAGACTGTCAGCAGAAAGTTTAGGGCTTGTCAGGCCCATTGCCATAGGAAGTTCCCCACCAGGGGAAAGGCCTGGGTCCGGGCCCTGCTGACTCGGCGGGCGCAGGGCCATCCACAGGGAGGCCACCAGTGAGTCCCCACTAAGGAATGCATTACTGGGAGATTTTTATATTAATGGAAAACTCTGGGAATCCCCACAAGGAAAGAACAGACTAGGAAAGAGATTATTTCAATCTACACCTGACCCCTTATCATTCACAGAATATTACAGTGAGGACGGACTGCTGCAGGGAATGTAGCAGAGAGACCAAGGCTCATGCCAGACAGGCGGGCAGTCACCACAGCTAAAGACAATCAAGAGCAAGCTCCAGAGCCCTCACTCAGGACTCGCATCACCTTCACAGAAGAGAAGCTGGCTGAGTTAGTCTCCTTTTAGCTATGTGGTAGAGCGATAAAATAGTAACTTCAGAATATAAATAACAAACTAGAGATTAACCTGTAGAGTAGCCTATAGAAATATAAACAACAGGTTAGACTAAAATTAACATACCTAAACAGATGTAAATTCTTCAGCAAAGGTCAGATAAGGAGGTATATTCATTAACTGTGAAAGGCCGAAACAGAAACCGGAACAAAGCATGTCATGTTGTTTAACCAGCAATAAAATCAAATAGTATAAATACAATTGTAACAAGGCAATAAAGAAAGAAGCTGATTGTCCTGATGTTCTGGAGGCTGTCTCCGAGTCCTTCCTCCATTCTTCGCCCATGCCGTCCACACCTTTGGGGACCCCTGGACTGCTGGGTCTGGACCCCGGCACTGTGCATTGATTCTGAGCTTCTATTTGACTCATAATTACAGTCACTATCTTCTGTGTATCTATTATCTTTTCAAATAAAACAGAGAAACTAACCTATGCGATCAGGCAAAGAGTTCTCAGCCATGGGTCTTATTTTGTTTCCCTGGGTTACAACATTGCATCTATGATCAAGTTTCTGGTCAATAAAAACTAAATCATGAGTGGCTGAAATAGTTTTCTATTCAGCAATAACTTTCTGACCAGGCAATTCTCACTGCAGCAAAGATGGATCTATTTTTCTGCAAAACAGATCCAAAGAACCACCTCAAGAGTTTCTTTTTGCCTGGTCGGCGTGGCTCAGCAGTTGAGTATTGACCTAGGGTCCAAGAGATGGCAGTTTGATTCCTGGTCAGGGCGTATGCCTGGGGTGTGGGCTCAATCCCCAGTTGGGGGCATGCTGGAGGCAGCAGATTAATGACTCTCTCATCATTGATGTTTCAACTCTCCCTCTCCCTTCCTCTCTCTGAAAATGGAGATGTTTGAAAAGAGTGTCTTCTCTGTCAAGCTTTTGGGGTTGCCAATCTTTTGGTGCCAAATCTTGCATTACCCTTTTTACTACAACATTAATAAGGAAAGGTGTTTTAAATTTGAGGATCACCTATTTTGTAGCCAGAATATGTTCTTGCTCTTAAAAGACAGGCTCAAATGTCCACTATACTGTAATGCTTTTTTCATCCAGAGACATTTATTTTGGGATGCATTCTTCTTCTTAGAAGATTTCTGTCAAATGAATTGAAATACTTTCTTGGTCACTCTTAATTAGTTAAATTTGAGCTCTGCAGAAACATTTTTCAACTGGTCTCAAGACAGAGAGTGTAGGGTAGAAGGTATTCTCAACAAAGAACTGAACTTCAGGTCTCATGTTAAAAAAAGGCAACATGCCATGAAATCTGCTTTTAGCTCCTCATTTTTATGAGGACTCACATAAAACATTTGCCAAATGATGGTTCCTTGCAGTAGAGTTTAGAGATAATATGTTTTCATATTCTAGTCAAGATTCCTATAACCAGTCATGATTTCAAACCTTCTATTCAATACTGTAATTCCTTACCTTCCTCCTTTACTCTCAGCCAGGATGGCTTATCTCCTGGGATGCAGATCTGAAGAGTTAAGAGATGCCTGAATAGCTCCACTTCTTGAACATACATTTATATCCCCACACTGGATGTGAGCCACCCCAGGAAAGGGTGCAACCTTGGACAAAGGAGCTCTTCCCAGCTGCAGCTGGGGCATTTTAGTAGCATCACGCTCTAAAAAGTGGATTTGAGTGACACAGTATCTATTGTACCAATAAATCACCTCATCTCTTCTTTAACATCCTGGAGCCGCTCAAGCCTCCTCACACTATCCTCTGACTATACCAGCCTCTCAAGGGCACCATACTCTTTTTTTTCAAAGTCTTCAGCACCTACCATGCCTCCTTTCCTCCTCATGCCCCACCTTCAGCCCCAACACCCAGAGCCTACCTCAGCCTTGGCCTGAGGCCCAAACAGCCCTCCTATCCTGGCTCCTTGTCTGAGTACAAAACCCAGAGTTCAATCCCTGACTCTCCAAGCTTTGCCCTTGGAAAGGAACTTTATGTCTGTTTCCTCCTCTGAAATGGGGGCTAATGCTGCTAACCCTGTAGGGTGGCTGTGACAGCCACAAGAAATGAAGTCACCATACTCTTGACTCTCAGATTTTTCCATTCCTTGTTTTCCTCCTGAAAACATACATCTCCCATCTCTGCTGATATGGCTTATTAGCTTACTCTTTTCCTTAGAGATGTATTTCTTGAATCCTTAGAATATGTTATATCTTCTCCTTCTGTTTTCTTAGCACCTTTTATTTCCCCTATTGTGAAACTTCCCTATCATAAAAATATTCTACAATTTCTATCACTGTTATTTTAATATATATCTTCTGCTTGCTAAATAGTCTCATGAGGACAGAGCTTGTCTTTGACCTAATAACCAACATGGGTCAATATCTGGCATGGAGTGTCAATAAATATTTGTTAATTGAATGAACAAAATTAATCTGAAGTGATTGTCTAAGTTGATCCAAGATAATATTTTGAAATTTCTAGAACTTTGGGAAGTATAATTCAATAGTGAAGCCATCCTAATTTATAGGATCATATGGGATTTTAAAAATATTTTCTCTTTTTTTCTTCATAAAAATTATACCAATTTATAACAATGGTTTATAAGAGCAGTGTGTCTTCAGGTAGACTTCATCTCTTTGCACATTAGTATATTACCTACTATTTAAGGTTTTTGGAGAATCAAATAAACTTATCTATGAAGCATTTAGCATAATGCTGGGCACATAATAGACATTCATTAAATGTTAGCCATTATTTTATGCTTAATAAGTTGAATAATCTATTTTACCTAGTATTCTATTATATGGAGCTGCTTCTTTACTGGCTGATATGTTACAAATATTAATAACTTGTAATCACACAGTCCTTTACACTTTATTAAATATTTTATATCTATTGCCTTATTTAATTTTTACAACCCTGTAAATCATATAGAACATGGATTATTAACCTGTCTATGATTCAATGCTTACCTCATTAAAGTAAGGAAAACAATTGGGCCAAGTCATAAATGTAGTAGATCAGATAATGGTAATTAAATGTTAAAATAATTATTTAAAGTCTTTTAGATATATGTAACATAAATAACATAAATTTCTATGTATAAATTTGTGATATATATAAATTTGTATATTCGAGAAACTTTGGACCAATTCTTGCACCCGCTGCTTCAGGTCTCTACATCAGAGCTATAATTAGACTTTTGTAGTTTGTTCCTGAGGTCTTTTCTCAGTCTCCCACAGAGTCAGTAATATGGTTTTGAAATATATAATATATACTGATCTTTGACATTTTTCTTGGAAATTGAGTTTTCTGTATATTATGTATATGATTGACACAATAATGTGTGATTAACCAAAACACAGTGAGAATAAACTGTACTTGGGACATTTCCATTTAAGTTCTCTTAACAATCTTTGATTACTGAAATAGACTCTCTAAAAAAAAATCCTGGTTTTGGTTGCTTTTTAATAACATTCAGATAAATTGTTCAGAAACAGCTGTAAGTTTAACAGAGCCTTTATGGACAGCTTTACCCTTCTGAGTCCAGTCTAAAAGGATATAACAATGAATAGGTAAAAAGGAAAAAACACCACCAGACACACCAAAACAAAGCATAACGCTTAAAATATTTTTAAATAAGTAGGTTCTTATTGGAGATTTGAGGAGGAAGAAAGAAAAAGAATGAAATTGCACCGTAACTCAAAACTTTCTTAAGAGATTCCTGCACTTGGGGCGTGGCAGCTGTGTTAAAGCATCATTCCCCTTCCTTCTCTTTATACTTTTATCTCTCTTTCTCTTTAATCATCGCTTCTCTTCTTTCCCCTCCTCACCCTTGTTCTCCTCCTCCTTCAGTAGCTGTATCCCTTTTTTAAAAATTTATCTTTATTGTTGAAAGTTATTACAGATGTCCCCTTTTCCCCCATTGATTCCCCTCTACCTGGCATCCACCCCGGCCCCTCCCCAGGCCTTGTCCACACTATCGTCTGTGTCCACGGGTTCTGCACATAAGCATATAAGTCTTTTGATTAATCTCCCCCCATTCCCCACCCCCACTTTTCCTCGAGATCCCTCAGTCTGCCATGCTTCTATGTCTCTGGATCTATTTTGTTCCTCAGTTTACTTTGTTCATTAGATTCCTAGCTTTATCCCTTTTTTAATATAAAATAATTTAGTTCTATTTATCACTTTCCTTAAGCAAGAAAATATAGCTGATACATTTTCATGCACCTTAAATAGGGACAATAGACATTCTAAATACTACGGGTATATTTACAAAGCTTTATAATAATATAAAATTTTCAAAACTGTTGTTTGACATTATTGCAGATGGAAAAGTCTGTGAGTTTGTAGAGTTCCCAGAGCACCACTTTGTTTCATCTACTGTAGAAAGTATATTGAAATGTTTAGGAGTGTGGATGAGCTCATTCATTCATTAATTTAAAAAAATATTTAAGTGTCCTCTGTGTGCCAGGCACTCCTCTAGTTCGGGAGAATGCAGAAGCCAGCAGCACTTAACGTGATCTCTGGTTTTGTGGAGATTTCTTTCTAGTGAGGAGAGAAGAAATGCATAAACTGAAAAAAATTAAAAAGGCAATGTTAATGTATAAAAATTACAAGAAGAAAATAAAATGGGATAATAAGTATGGATGAGTGACTATGAGATTGATTGGCCACAGGAAGCCTCCTTGGATGGCTCATTTGAGCTAGAAAGCTAAAGGATAAGATAGATTTGGCTTGCAAAGTTCTGAAAAAAAGCATTACAGGCACCTGGAATAGTAAATGCAAAAGCCCTAACATGGCATAGAGTAAGGTTAGACCATTGTGGTTGAAACGGAGGCACCAAGGGGAAAAGTATATGATAACCCATGGTTAGGAGTTCATAGTCAATCGGACATGAGGTATGAAGTCACTAAAGGATTTTGATCAGGAAATGGAAATAAAGAAAGGCAGTATGGACTGGTTATTAAGAACATGGCTTTTTGGAATTTGCATGATTTTTTAATCTCAGTGCTGAAAATTGCTGATTGTATTATCATAGATAATTCATTTAACTTTTCTGTACTCAGCTTCCCCTAAAATAGAGATAAACATAAAAAAACCATTATAGTTTCTGTAATTGCAGAGTATGAGTAGCTATCTGATTTCTGTTTTAAAGGTCACACTGTAAGAAGAAATAATTGCATGAAGGGAAGTAGAAATGGTGAACTAATTTGGAAGCTGAATTAGTTTCCACTGCTGGCATAACAAATTACCACAAACTTAGTGGCTTAAAGCAGCACAAATTTTTCATCTTTTAGTTCTGTAGGTCAGAAGTCAGACATAGGTCACATTGGGCTAAAATCAACGTGTTTGGCAGGGCTGCGTACCTTTCTAGAGGCAATAGGGAAACATCCGTTTCCTTGCCTTTTGGAATTTCTAAAGGTCACCTTCCTTCCTTGGTTCATGGCCCCCTTCTTCTACCTTCAAAGGCAGCAAAAGCACATTGATTTCTTCTCACATTGCATCTCCTGGCTACCTACAGCTGGGAAAGATCCTCTATGTTTAAGGTATTGTATAATTAATTTGGACTCTCTCAGATAATTCAGGCTAATCTCTTCTCAAGGTCTGTACCCTTAACCACAATTGCAGGTTCCTTTTGCCATGTAAGTTGACGTACTTACGAGTTTCAGAGGAATAGGGCATGGGCATCTTTGAGTAGTTATTATTCTGCCTGACACTGCCTAACATTGGTGGTTATTAGGATGACATCTTAGTAATATTTAAGTTAGTAATAATTAGTAATTTAATAATTTTTAATTACTGATATTTCCATAAATATTAAAGTGATATTTAAACAAGTCCTTTGCAAATTTTATGTCTAAAAATATACTCTTGGCTTAAACTATAAAAGGTTCTCATTAGCCGAAGACACTTAAAATAAATGTTTTTGAAAGAAGAAATATACCCTATTAAATAATAAAATCAAGCTGTGCCATGCTTCTATGTCTCTGCATCTATTCTGTTCAACAGTTTATTTTGTTCTATAGATTCCATGTATGAATGAGATCATGTGATACTTTCTCTTTCTCTAACTGGCAAGGAACAGGCTGATGAATCTCAGAGGGAAAGTGGGGATGGGTGGGTGGGGGGAGATTAAACAAAGAATTTATATTCATATATGTATAACCCATGGACATAGACAATAGTGTGATAAAGGCCTGGAGTGGGGGCTGAGGCAAAGTAGAAGGGGTCGATGGGGGAAAAGGGGGATATCTCTAATACTTTCAACAATAAATATAAATTAAAAAACTAAAATAAAATAAAATCAAGCTTAACTAAAATAGAGTTGAAATGAAATTCAGCTTATTTTATTTCAAATATAACAGTTTAAGCTGTAATACAATCACACAGTAATTCTTAGAATAAAAAAAAAAATGAAACAAGAGTTTTTTTTAAGGTAATTTTCAGCAAAATTGTATGGTAGCATGATAGGACATTCTTTACATTGACCTTTTGAAGCAAAATAATAAAGATATTTGGTCAATAAAGAGCCCATTTCTGATTAATGAAAATTAGGTAATTTAGACCAACTCTTTACTGAGGATAACTAGAGAAAATGTGGTAGATCAATGGATGAATAGATAGATTGATAGATAGATGATAGATAGATGATAGATAGATGATAGATTAGATAGATGATAGATGATAGATAGATAGATAGATAGATAGATAGATAGATAGATAGATAGATAGATGATAGATAGATAGATGATAGATAGATAGAGATAGATAGATGATAGATAGATGATAGATAGATAGATAGATAGATAGATAGATAGATAGATGATAGATAGATAGATAGATAGATAGATAGATAGATAGATAGATAGATAGATAGATGATAGATAGATGATAGATAGAGATAGATGAATAATCTATTGGAGAGCCCTTGAAGAGCTCCTAAGGTAGGGAAGAGTTTCCTGTGACTATGTAATCAGGAAGGAAATGAGGATCTGGAAGGTGAGCCAGGCATTTTAGACATTTTGCCTCTAGAGGTATCTATTTGCTTTGTCAAAGGCTATGAAGAGAATGACAAGCTTAGTCACCTTTTGACAATCTTACAGGGCAGATAGATACAAACTGGAGTTTAGGGCCTGCTAACATGGCAGGTCTCTGATAAACTTCTGCATATTTTTTGTTGAAATTTGAAAGAGATATACCCTAGGAGAAAATGTGCAGCGATGATAGACTGGCACATTCAAGGATTGTAGTCCAACTTCAAATCATCTTAAAAATTTTCAAATACACATAATAAGAAATAATTAAGAACACATGGCAACAGGATTACGTAAAGTAAGTTCATAAAAAACAAAATATAATAGAAACTCATTCAGTGGAGCTCCAGGTATTGGAGTTGCCAGACCAAGCTTTAAAATAATTATGTTTAATATATTCAAATAAACAAAATACAAGACTGAAGAGCTATAAAGTACAAATTTTACAACTAAAATATTTAAAAACTGAAGTTTAAAATTTAATGATAAGGTTTAACAGTTTAGATATAGTTGAAGAGAGAATCAGTGACCTTGAAGGTTGGTCAGAAGAAAACATCTTAAAGAATCATGGAGGGAAATAAATGAAAAAAGCAAAACAGTTTGGTAAGACATATAAAAGACACACTGAGACAGCCTAATGTATGTATAGTTAGTTGGAGCCTCAGAAAGAGAAAAGAAGCAGCAAAACATCAAGAGATAATACAGGAGAATTACACAATGATAAAAGACATCAAATCTAAGAAGGTGTGGGAGATCCAAGAAAATTCCTACCTAACTACATTTTGCTGATATTCCTAAAAACTTGAGACAATAATAGTATGTAAAAGAAGCTAAAAACACACAAACTATATTTTAATGGGGCAACAATCCTCAACAGATTAATAAAATAAACAGTGAAATATTATCTTTATAGTTCTAAAATAAAATAAATATAAATATAAAATGCTATACTTAGAAAAACAAAATGATAAAATAAACATATTCAAGAATTAATAAAAAATGGTACCTTCATATAAATAAAAATTAAGAAAAAATGTCCCAACAGGTAAAATAAATTACAATTAGCATTTTTTTCAAACAGAAGGAAAACAGAAAGCAAATAGAAAGAGGATAGATTTTAATACAAATATATCAATAGTTATAACTTATAATTGGACTAAGTGCTCTAATTAATGGGAAAAATAGAAAACAAAAAATAACATTATACCAACAATATCTATAAAATACGAGTTAAGGTTAAGGTTAAAAATGTTGAAAAAGATACAATACAAACATTAGCCAAAAGAAGCTTTTAAGTTCCATCAGTATTAAAGTAAACCTTAGTACAAAAAATTATTATTAGAAATAAACACATCAAAGTCTCAAAATATAAGGCCAAAAATGACAAATGTACAAAGAGAAATAGACAGATACATAACAGGCAGTTATTCACTAGCTGATAGAACAAACAGAGAAAAGAAAATCAGTAAGTACAAAGAAAATATGAACAATATGATTAGCAAACTTCACCCAGTTGAAATGTCTGAAACACTGCAGTTGACACCTGCAGAATATGCATTCTTTTAAGAACACGTGAAATATCTATAGAAAATGCCTAAACAAAATAATATAGAATATGTGCTCTTGATATTTTCTAAAAATAGCTAAAGGCAAAAACATATTTGAATATCGCTAACCTAATATTGAACAAAAGAACTCAGTCAAGGATAATATATACTGCTTGTTCCTATTTAAATGAAATTCAAATACTACAGGTTAATAAAGGCAAAACTAAAAGTCATAACAGAATTTGGTACTTTTTTTTTAATTTACCTTTATTGTTGAAAGTATTACAGGTGTCCCATTTTTCCCCCAATTAGCCGCCTTCACTTTGCTCCCATCCCCTCCCCAGGTCTTCACCCCATTATTGACTGTGTCCAAGAACCAGTTATGCATATATGCATATAACTTCTTTGGTTAACCTCTTCCCGCCTTCCATCCCCCTTCCCTCTTTCCTCTGAAATATGATTGTCTGTTGCATGTGTCAATGTCTCTGGATCTATTTAGTTCATCAGATTCTTTTGTTCATTAGTTTCCTCTTAAAAAAGACTCTTCAACATTTCCTGTAGTGCTGGTTTGGTGGTGATGAACTCCTTTAGCTTTTTTCTTATCTGTGAAGCCCTTTATCTGACCTTCAATTCTAAATGATAGCTTTACTGGGTAGAGCAATCTTGGTTGTAGTTCCATGTTTTTCATCACTTTGAATGTTTCTTGCCACTCCCTTCTGGCCTGCAAAGTTTCTGTTGAGAAATCAGCTGACAGTCATATGGGTGCTCCCTTGTAGGTAACTAATTGCTTTTTCTTGCTGCTTTTAGGATTCTGTCTTTGTCTTTAACCTTTGCCATTTTAATTATGATGTGTCTTGCTGTGAGCCTCTTTGGGTTCCTCTTGTTTGGGACCCTCTGTGCTTCCTGGACTTGTAAGTCTGTTTCTTTCCCCAAATAGGATAAGTTTTCTGTAATTATTTTTTCAAATAAGTTTTCAATTTATTGGTCTCTTTCTTCTCCTTATGGTACCCCAATAATACAAATGTTGGGCCTCTTGAAGTTGTTCCAGAGGCTCCTTATACTATCTTCATATTTGTGGATTTTTTCTTTTTGCTCTTCTGGTTGGGTGTTTTTTCTTTCCTCATGTTCCAAATTGCTGATTTGACTCTCAGCGTCCTCTACTCTACTGTTGATTCCCTGTAAATTATTCTTCATTTCATTTTGTGTAGCATTCATTTCAAATTGGTACTTTATTATGTTACCAATTTTCTCAGTTGTTTTTGTAATAATATGCTTGAGCATCCTTATTAACAAAATACTGAACTCTGTATCTGTTAGCTTGCTTGGATCTATTTCATTCAGTTCCTCTTCTAGAGATTTATTCTGTTCTTTCCTTTGTGACATGTTTCTTTGCCTCCACATTTTGACTGCTTCCAGGTGTTTGTTTCCATGTATTAGGTAGAGCTGCTATGTCTCCTGGAATTTGTAGAGTGGCTTTGCATACTAGGTGTTCTATAGGGTCCAATGGTTCAGCCTCCCCAGTCACCTGAGCTGGGCCTTCTAGGTGCTCCCCTGTGTGGGCTGTGTGCACTGTCCTGTTGTAGTTGAGCCTTGGTTGCTGTTGGTATCAATGGAAGGAACTGAACCTTAGGCCAATCGGCTGTGAGGACCAGCTGCAACTACAGCCAGAGAGCTACTGGAGACACCCCTAAGGAGCAAAATTTACTTCAGTGGAGCTTTGGTGTTCACCAAGTATGCCTCTTGAGTATGTCACTCGTGGATGTGGTAGGGATGTAATCTAGCGTGGTCGAGTCTGACCACCAGGTGCACTGTTGCTGGGGTCTCCCAGGAGATGCAAAGTCAGCCTCCTGGGAAGTACAAAGTCAGCTTCTGACAGTGTCTTGCCCAGGGCCACCCAGCATGAGCTACACAGCAAACCATAGTTGGCTGCTACTTGTGCTGGGCTTGGAGGTGTCCAGGAGAGGTCAAGCCATGAACCAATGCAGGCTGCCGCTAGTGCCAGGCCTGGGGCCACTTATCAAGTCATATGGGGCATGCTGAGGCCAGCTGCTGCTTGTTTGAGAGATTTTAGGAAAGTCCTAACTATGAGGCTCAAGAGGCCCCTTGCACAGAAAAGCCCCTGGAAATGGCCCGGATGAGCTGCAGGTGGGGAGGGGCGGGGCCTCCGGGAATCACGGGGCGGGGCCGAAGGTGCGAGTCAGGTGCTGGGGATTCAAACATGGCGCCTGCCTGCCGGCTGTGTGCGGGGAGGACTCGCCACAGGAGCAATGGCCTCTGCAGCCCTTCTGCCTGGGAGGAAGCCGCCCCTCCGCCTCTCGCCCGGATCTCAGGCAGGTTAGTTCCTCCCCGAGTGTCCCGGGTCCTTTCAGGCTGCTGCCCGGCGCTGGGCTCAGAGGGAGCGTCCGAGTGAGTCCGCGCCGGGCCCTTTAGAGGAGCTGCTGGGGCTCCCGCAGCCTCCGCGACCCTCAGGGACAGTCCCCCTGGTTTCACAGCCCCTGCTGGTTTCACAACCCAAAGTTGTGGGGACTTCTCTTCTGGGCCCTGGAGCCCTGGGCTGGGGGCCTGCTGCGGGGCTGGGACTCCTCACTCCTCCAGGAAACCCCCACCGCCGAGATTCCCTCCGGTGTTTAACCGGAGGCACTGGCTGTGGGCCCGCGGCCTCGTCTCCGTGATCCAGCCCCGATCCGCCCGCGTCTCCGCCCCTCCCCCCCGGTCTCGATGCTCCTTCAGTCCCCTGGTTGTGGGGCTTCTGTGCAGCCGGATCTCAGGAGGCTCTGAGTGCTGGTGGTTCTGTACTTTAGCTGTGATTGTGATGTGGTTGCGGGAGGCGGGGGTGCAGCTGTTACGGCGCCGCCATCCTGTTTCCGTCTGGAACTTGGTACTGTTGGTCCATTTGTTCAGGCGGCAGAATCAGCGAGTTGGAGGGAGAATGGGTGCTGGCGATATTCCTCTTCTTGAACTGGGTGATGATTACATCGGTGTTTTCTTTGTGATACTTAATAGAACTTTGTAAATATGTTTTCTCTACATTCTTTTTCATATATGTGTTATACATTGCAATTACATATAAGGGTGTATAATTATATATGTATATACATATACACACAAATATATGTGTGTGTGCACATATATTCAGAAATTAAAATATGAGAAAACATTACTTTCTCTACTTGAAGTCAACTAACTATCAAGCCCCTATGACAACTGATAAGAGAGTTTTTGGCCTTGACATATAAAGTATCTCAGTATCTTTTAAAAAAAAAAAAAATTAGTCTGCATTTGGTAAACTGGATATAGCACCAGCTGTCCTTTCTTCTATGGCCTAGATTACTACCCTTTTAGAGTGGGCAGCATCTCCTCTAAATTAATATTGAACAAATATTTAAAGGATATAATATTTAATCAGTGCTAAAGTAATAGACTTCATAATACACCTATGTGACTCAATTAAGCCTGTATATAAACTGTAAATATGTACCTATTCTATTTCCAAATCAATATTATTTCCTTTGAGAGCAAACTTTATACTTTACTTTCCTTTTTGCTGTTGTTGTTTCCTTCTGGCTAAAATAATATATTCCACTAACTAGGCACTCATTAATTTTTTGTGAATACTAGCCATTGTGATATACCTTTAAGGTAAAGTCTTAATATCTCTATGTTGAATAAAAAGAAAATTAAGTTTAGACAAATGAACTGGACTACCCACAGGCACATAGGTAGAAAATGGCAGAGTTCATATGCAAAGTCTGATTCCATAGCCAAGGCTCTGCCTATCAACTTCCACAGATTAAAAGCTTTTTAGATTAACTTGAAAGTCCATTTAACTCTACATTTTTCCTATAACTCTATGGCTCTCTAAAACAAGAGTAATATTATTTCACAAATCAAATCTTCAGTGTGGTATTTTTACTGTGTATCTGTGAAATGAGGTTAACTGGCAAACTGCAGTCTGAAGGCCAAATCCAGCCAGATGCCTGTTTTTGTCAATAAAGTTTTACTGGACTAGAGTCACTATCCTTCATCTTTGTATTATTTTGGCTGCTTTAGCACTGCAACTGCTGAGATGAAAACTTGCAAAGAGACCTTATGAGCCACAAAGCCTAACCTCTTTACGATCTGGCTCTTTATAGAATATATTTATAGGATATATATGGAATTTTAGAATAAGAATTCCATTATCTTGCAATAATATATATGTGTGTATTCTGAGTTTCCTGGACACAAAAATAAAAAGCAAAACAAAAGATTTTTTATTACATAACAAAGGAAAAAAGTAACATTTATTTTTTAGAACTAATGCTATATTTGTCTTTTGGATATTTATATGTTAGTTTGAATAGCATAATAGAAAATTGGATCTATTAATCAGGTCCAATCAAGAGATAAAAGAGCCCAGCCAGGCGTAGCTCAGTGGTTAAGCATCAACCTAAGATCCAGGAGATAGCCGTTTGATTCTCGGTCAGAGCACATGCCCCCGGTTGTGGGCTCAGTCCCCAGTGGGGGGGGGGGCGTGCAGGAGGCAGCCAATCAATGACTCTTTCATCTTTGATGTTTCTATGTCTTTCTCCCTCTGCCTTCCTCTCTCTGAAATCAATAAAAGTATATTTTTAAAAAAAGAGAGAGAGAGATAAAAGAAAAACTCATCAGTCTCTGAATGGGTAAAAATAAATGTAAAGAATTTTTAAATATTAGAAGGTAGTTAATTACAAAAAGAAGCAAAAGAGAACTCCTGAAATCCAGGAATAACAGGTACCCATACCAAAATAGCAGCTACTACATCTAGGCTGAGAGAGCACACAATGAAGGAACTGAGAATTAGGAGAAAGTCCTTGTCCCCAAGACTGAAATTTAAACTTCATTGGAATGAACATGGCAACCACAGGAACACACAAGCCTGTGCGTGGCCAAGAAATTTGACAGAATTCCTCCTAGAGCTGGTCTGTGGAAGAGGCCTGCCATTGAAAAGGATATGAAGAGACCAGACATGGCCTATGAGCTACTTGGAAGTGGTTTATTCTGTGGAATTATAGTCTAAGGATGTTAAGTAAAATATGGAGGACTGGTTGGGACTCAGCAGGAAAGAGCTTTCCTGCCAGCATCACCTTGCAGTTTCACTCCCTGTATTGATGAAGGCTTACATTTTACCAAATGGCAAGGTCCACCAGATTCAGCCACAGTGTCATAAAGAAGGGTGGATGCTGAGCTGAGAGACAGGAAGTTGATAACTGGCACTCCTGTGGAGGAACAAGTTTACAGGGCATACATAAAGGTCTCTTGTGACTCTTTTAAAAAATGGACTCAAGTCATAAGGTTGGATTAGATTCAGAGAAAGCATTTTTCTGGCAGAGGGCTAAATTTTTGAGGTACCGGCTAGCTGCTTCTTACTAATCTAAGTAGATAATACAAGAGCGTTTAGAATATATAGAAGGGTGGGTTGTAAGCATGTTGTTTGGAACAAATACAGTTTTAGTTATAGTTCATTTTTCTCTAGAGAAAAATCATACCTAAAAGGAGAAATTAAAAATGGGGTCTAGGTGTTAAAATAACTATACCAAACAGTGCCCTCTGTTCTGTTTTCACTCAGTGTTATAAGTACTTCTAGATCCCTTTAAACCCCATCAACCTAGTTCTTTGTGTTCCCAAAGGATATTATACATTTGTTCACAAATAATTTATCTCGATGATGGTGTGTTATCTGCCATTTCTCTCCTCCACTGTTCTAGACAAATGGGGAGAAGATAGCTGCTGAGAATGCTAAAATCATCGTAAGCCACAAGGCATTACCAAAGCAGCCAGCACTTCCAGTGCCAAGGCCAAAATTGCCTATGCAGGAGATGACATGATGTCTATGCTGTTGTCAGAGATGCCAATACACGCCAAAGCATGTCATCTTTCCCTACATTTATTCTGGCCCATTTGCTGGAGAGTGTTACCCACTTGGACTACAATGTTCACCACCACCATGACTTACACATATGCTGTACACCAAGATATATCTTTAACAGAAAGTTACAGACTCAGATCTTTCTTTTTTCTTCACCCCTCTCATTAGGACTTAAGAGCATGTCCACAAGAGAAAGGATGAAGAAAAATATTCTCTTCCAATGAGATATAAACCAATTTTTAATGCATCTCAACCCGCTCTGCTATTCAGAGTTCTTTCCTGTAAAACTCTGGTTTCTTATGCAAAGAAATTCCAGATGAGTCCCTTCTGTTTAACTAAACATACCTAAATCCTCTAGTGATATTTTCTGCTGAAATCTGTGGGTCCCTAATATATAAAAATAGTTTGTTTTCTACCCCAAAATAGAGATTTAATATTGCATTATGTGAATTCTTCTAGTTGCCTTGTAAAAATTATATATATATATATATATCAAGAGTAGAGTTGTTGTTCTGATTTTCCTAATCATTTCCTAAGCACATAATGCCTAGTACAAACAAGTATTCAGTTAATATTTGTTGTTCAGGTTTGCATGAAAGAATTAACAAGTCAAAAGAGCAACAGGAAAATCCAATGTTTTGTCCATATTATTAAAGTTAATCATTTTGACTTAGTTTACACTAAATAATCAAGATAATTTTTAAGTTCTTACCTGCTTTTCATGTGTCAATGTGTTAAAAAATAATACAAAATATTTAAGAAAATATTTCCTTAAACAATGATATTTGCAAGGTTTTTCCACTTTTACACTATTTGGTAGTTGATGGAACAAGGAAGGCTGTAATAGCAGTTGCTAATGGTAACAAATCTTGAAGACAAACAAGAGGGAGATCCTGGGAAGCAGCATGGAGAAAACTGTAGAGTTACAGGGAGTATATCAAAGTAAAAATAGAATAATTTAGAAATCACCATCTTTCTTCGAATGGATATCCTGGCAGTCAAAGTCCCCAAACAGAAGCTATTTGAGCCAGACTTCCTTTGAAACCACGTCTATTTCATGGAAACTAATTTTTAAAATGCTCAGTGGTTTAGGAACATGAAGAGTCAGTTTACAAATCATCATCCACTTCATGAAAAGAAAAAGAAAAAGAAAAAGAAATCATCAAGAACCCAGATTTTAAAACCATATAACAGAGTTAAACATTAAGTCATGTGACAAATTAGAGGGACACCGGAGTAATTTCAACACAGTCAAATCATCAGCCTTCAATCCTCATAGTGATTATGCTCTCAGCTTACATGCATCTCTGCATTACTGTGGTGTCTTAATAACATCTGTTAAAAATACTGACATGTTGGCAATGTGAGGAGAGGGCATCCTTCAGTGTACCTATGCCAATAAGCAAATGTCTGTTCTAGTTACTGAGGTTTTAGTCTTTCTCACTATATATAGCTCATACTTCTCTAATCTCCTTACTTCAGAATGGAGTGTATTTAATAGCTCAATGAAAATAAGTGAATTGTGATTATTAACTAATTTATATATTGGTTTAAAAACTCAGATCTATGATAAAATGTTCCAATAATAGTCACGAGGTGAGTTAAATCTGAATTTGGTAGGAAAGCTGCATTAAATTTATCTTAAATATAAGGCATCCATCTTGTGTTTGTTTTTTTAACTTTCCATTTCCAAGATTAAGAGATTATGTTCCCAATTATTGTATATTTTGGTGCACATATAATACTCGCCTCTCCTAGAATAATGCACTTCAATTTAGGAATGCTTTTGCACGTAGTGTTTCCTCATCACTTAGTACTTTTACACTTTGCAGATCTTAACTCAGACATCTCCTGCTTTATGAAACCTTACTCCCCCAGGCAGAGGCAGTGAGGCAACTTCCTTCATGCTCCCACTGATCTTATAGTGGCCATTGCACTTGTTTTAAAAACATGGCTGTTTTTCTCTCCTTTCTCCCAGAATGAGTTTCTCAAGCACAGTAATGGCATGTCTTCTCATTTATGCCTCTATTGTTCAGCCTAGTTCTGGAACATAATTGAGAAAAATACTAATTTAAGTGAGCCAATCTGCCTTCTGGATCTTATCTTCCAAAATACTTCACCTGTACCATACATATATGCATTTTATTATACTTCAGACACAGGGAAATATTTTCCGTATTAAACTTTTCACATTTTTTGTTAAAATAGTTTTTTTCAAAGAGTTGTATCAGTGTGCATGGCCCATCTCTTGGCTGAGACAGGAGACGTTCATAGATATACACTATAGTAGACCTGTTCTCTGTTGTATTTTAAGGGACTCCTGAGAACTGCCTTGTCTGCCAGAGCCTCTACCATCAAAACATCTTCAAAAACATCACAGCTCAGTCCTATTTTAACTTTCAAATGCTTCTGAGAAAGATCAACCATTAATTAATTTCTCTGCACTTTTCAATAATATTTTAGCATATAACCAAAAAGGGCTCATGAGAGAAAACCTCAGAAGAGGCCATATAATCCTGGCAAAGCTAAAACAGATTGTCAACTTAAAAGGGAGAAATTACCATTGCCTAACACAAGTCAGGTAACAAGCTAGACTGTGATGATGGAAACAAAAGTGGTTAGATGCTGCTGTTATTGTGAGGATTTTATAATCTAATGGGAGAATTAGAGATGCAGAAGTTTTAAGCTAAGAGTGACAAGAAAAAAAGGGCTTGTGTTATGAAATGCCAGAGAAAGAAAGAACAAATCTAACTGGAAAGACTAGGAAATGATTTACAGAAGAAATAATATTTATGTGGTCTTTAACCACAAAGATAAATTCTGAGTAATAGTTGATAGCTGGTGAATAGGGGATATTAAACATAAGGTTATCATTTACTATTTATAAATATCACCTTGAGGTTCTAGTCTATTTGGGAAAATATTGAGATGCTGTATTCTAGTTAATGTGTGTCATAAACCTGAATCTAAATTCTAGACAAATTTAAGTTATCGTTATAATGTGACCAAAACATATTAGTCATCAGAATTTAAACCATAAGATAAAATACTCTCTCACCATTTATCTAAAAGGTATATCCCTGGACAGCAGTGAAATCTCTAAAGACACAAATTTAGCTCAAGTTTCGAGTTTGTTCCTGAAATGCAACCAAACTTGGAATGCAAAACAACCATATCTAGTTTCTCTTTTAGTGAGATCTATGCAATAGGAAATAAGAATTGTGTCTTTGAATATAAGTTAATAATAGAATTAAATCAAATTTCATAATTTTAATTACTAAGTTCATCATTCAAATTTAATATTTAGTAAATAAATTAAGTTTCTGACACCAAATATATGGTTACTTCACTTTCCAACCACCTCCCTATACTTTCTCCACATATCTTACTCCATCTTGGTAAAGGAAAATAATTTTTATGCCCTTGCAGTTGGAGTACTATGAGCGAAAAGCAATTCCAGTTAGTATGTATTCCATAGGTTGAACTAGAGCGCAGAAGTGAGAACCTTTCACCTTGACAGCAGATGCCAGAAACCATGCACAGAGATTAAAATCCAATGGCAATTAAAAAGTCAAATAGACCAGATAGCGAGGCAACCAACCAGTGATTTGAGAAGCCAGAAAAACTAAGGGTAGAAAGTAGGGGAATGGACCAAAAGGAAGTCATCTTGAAATGCTCCCCAAATGGAGTAAGCATGGTCCCAGCAGCCAGACCCAAGTCAGGTAAGAGTTTTGTGAGTCGGGAGTGTCTGCAGAGTCTGAGAAGGGAAGAAAGCACACTCAGCCCTTTATACCAGAAGCTCTGAGCAGTATATACCAGAAAAGAAGCCACATTTTTTATTTTCCGTTTTCATGTATTAGCTTACATCTACCTGGTCTGTCCACAGGGTTCCCAGAAGCAAATCTCTTGTAGGAGATACAAACAATTGAAGAATCTAAGTTTTCTCTGTGACCCAATAAAGGTTGATAGAGAAGAGAAAACAAGCCTTTTGAGAAAGTAGAAGCTAATTTTTTAAGGCAGTCTAAATCAGATGGGGTGATAAAAAATCATGCTGATTTTGTCTTTAAACTCATGTTTAATGCTCTTAAATTTAAGCATAAACTTCAATGTTTATCATTGTGAGTGATTTTTACTTTGTGACAGACTTCAAGCATGAGTAAAAAATAAAAAGATGACTGGTGCTGCAGCGCTGCTCAGACTGGACTGGGTGAATCTGGCAAGTGTGGGAGAGGCTGGGAAGGGGATGGCTCTGCTGACACACCCACGTGGTTTCATTTGCCAGTTCTGCACCCAGTTAAACTCTAACTTTACATTCAACTTCATATTGCCATGTCCACATTTAGAACTATAGTTTTAAAACTAACGTATACATGTTAATGAGATGTATATAGTTTTGAGTGACTTTAGCAGGGCAGTGAATTCAAGTAACTGGGCAGACAAGTGAGTGGGAGTTTATTTTTGTAATGAGCAAGATCAGTACAAATGCTAAAACAAAGGCACAATGTGAAGCATAAGAAACAGTATTTCATATTCTAAGAAATATAGGGGAAGAAGGCTAAGCATGTGTGATTTCTACCCAAGGAAATAGTTCATGGTGGTAATTGTAGGTAAGATAATTTTAAGATTGGACTTTGATTTATAGATTCAATTTTTTTGGTTTCTTTGCATTCATAAAAGCTGAAAGAGGATGTGAATCTCAGATATGTAAAAAAATTGCTACTTGTGTTCATTTATGATTTTAATAGTGGGGACCTTAAAGGCCTCTTCTTGTCTTGGCCTACGCATGGTAAGATACATCTTTATTCAAAAAACATGTGTGCACATACTTACTGTTAGGGTGAGATCTGTCAGCGACTCCTCAAGCACCCTGGCAAATAAAACACTGCGACAGAAGGTAAATCTTTCAAATCATATTTAAAATATGCTTCCATAAAACTTTTTTTCATGTCATTTGCATAGCACTAATCACACTAAAATGTCATTCTGTTTCAAATTAACTTACTCCTCTGTAAGACCTTAAGTTACTTGAGGATACGGGCAGCTGTCCCTTACGAACTTTTTATCCCTTATCTTAATTTTCTCAGGACCAGGTATAAAAAAAAATCCAAGGAAATGAAACACACAATAGTGTAGTTGATGTAGCACATTCTCAAATATGCAGTTACACAAATTAGTAGGCCAAAGAAACTTGAAAACTGGGAATGGCCTTAGGGATCACTTGTGTAAGCTCCTGACTTCACAGATGAGGGACCGGAAGCCTAGAAAATGTAAGGCTTGTTCAGGACCATGGCGGGACAGGGGAGATCCAATCTCTCTTCTGGATCCCAAGTATTCCAGTCCATGGAAGATCAGATGATACCTGGCAGTCGCTGTTCCAATGAGTATCTTACTTCTCATCTGCAAAGCGAAAAACTGTGGGATATTTCTAAATGAAATAATGTCTGGCAGCCAAAAGTCCAGTTTTGCAGAAGGCCGTGAGATGTGACAATTCTTCATAAAGGCAAACTGCTTGCCTCTACTAAATATCTATTCACCTCTAGCGCAGTCATAAAAATATTAAAAATGCTAGTGTGTGTGTGTTGAGGTGCTCCTATGTATGTGTGTGAGTGTGTGTGTGTGTGAGAGAGAGAGAGAACAAGCTTTGAATAAGGAAATATTCCCAAAGAAACTGTATTAATTATATAAAAATATAAAAATAAATGAATAACATTTAGACATAAACATTGACTTTTTAAAAAATTAAAAAGAAAAACATTACCTTTACTATTTCCTGACTATTTTTTGTGACTAAAATCTATTGTTATTCCAGCTAAAATTGACACTTGTCACTGCCTTTGAACAAGGCACCTTCTCAGTCGATAAAGAGTAATGGTCAGGCATTTGGCCTCTGATTTAAACTGAGTCTGTTGACTAACCTCTGCATACCTCAATTTTCCTATTTTTAAAGTGAATACAATAAAAGAACTCACCTCATAAGATTATTTTGGTAATTAAAAAACTGGTACATGTAAAATACCTTAAAGCAGTATGTCTTTCAAAGTGAATGCTCAATAATTGTTAAATATTTATTTAACAATTTATTTCACTTCTTAAATATTGTTATGAATCCTTCAATATGCCTCCTAACCTGAAATTTGAAAGAAAATTCAGAGTTTTAAGACCTTACAAATCTCATGTCATCCCCTCTTTCCTTTCCCAATTTGAATTCATTATTAAAACAGAGAAAATTAAATTTAAACCCTTTTTTTTTTTTTTTTCCTTGAGGAAACAATGAATTATAAAGCAAAAAGCTTATAACTCTAGAACCATTTGCCTGTGGTTCAGGTTAATTACTATTATTTAATATATAGGATAAAAATTAGAGAGATGAGTGAAATCTAAAAAGGAATATTACTGACCAGGACTTACATTCCTGTAAACTGCTATTTGGAAGAAAAATATTTATAACTTTTTGAGCAAGTATAGTGTAATAAGAAAACTAAATCTGAAGCAAGAAGGATTAATGATAATATTGTATATTATGTGTATATTTTATTCAACCAGTGTGTCCGTTTAGTTAGGTAACAGGATATAAATTGACTATATGGCCAAGATGAATATTATCAAATGAAAGCTTATTTTGATTTGCTCAATATGTTTAGCAATTACACTAGGCTATGTGTTTTATATTTTAAAACTTTCCTATGATAAAACTTTGATCAATATATGGAAGATTATCTAAATACAGTGGTGCCTCGGTTTTCGAACATCTCCATTGACAAACATTTCAGTTTATGAATGGAGGTAAATGCTTTGGTTTTCAAACACGCCTCAGAAGTCGAACATGCCACACAGCTTCCGCTGAGGGCAAGATCCTGAGGCCTAGCTGTCACCTGCTGATCCCTCAGTTTTCCAGCATTTCAGAACTTGAACAGATTACAGTAGAAAACCGAGGAACCACTATAAACCACTCTATTTGAATATAAGTGTGTATCTACTTTTCATTTTTGTTTATGGAATCACAAAGCTTAGTAAGACCTTACTAATTCCCTAATCTACCCTCCCTCTTGATGTGAAATCCCTTTCTTCACCACCCCTGACAGATCCACTGTTTCATAAATACCTTTTGACATGCAGCCTATCTGTTCTTTGAAAGAAAGAATTCTATTATCGAAATGCCTTTAATAAAAATGTTATTAATAAAATGTCTTTTGTTCCAATAGAATTCAAATATCCCTTCCTGTATTTTATAACCCAAGATAATTATTAGGACTTTCAATAGACATTTTTCTTTCAATTAAACATGCCTATACCTCTAAATAATCTTAGCTTAATTGCTTTCCAGACCCCACCCTATGCTGGACTCCCATTTTGGGACACTCTAGTTTGTCTGTATCTCTCTTAAAATGTGAAATTATCTGACCAGCATAGAGTAAGACTATTAGCTTCACCCTTTGGATATCATGTCTGTGTTTAAATGTTTTGTCAATATTTTTAGGCATTTATATCATAGTTAATTTGTACTGGGTATGTTTACTTAAGGTAAAGCCCTGTTTCACTAGATGCCTAAAGTATTTACTAATCTTGTTAGTGGTATTTCCTACTTTCTTGAGGTGTTCTAGTTTACTTACCTTATTTATAATGGCATGTTTATTTATTTTTATTTATTTTGTTAAGCCTGAAGATCCTTCCCAGTGTAAATTCATAGAGATGAATTTAAGGGATGCATAATTCAGACACTGCTTCTCCTCAGTGATGGAAGTGGATGGTCTAAATGGATGCATACCAGGGATGTCAGGGATACCCAGAGTTGTCAGGGTGACTTCTCAGTGTCATTGGTGTAGAACAGTGGAAAGCAGCGATGACAAAGTTTAAAAAAAAGTTTGGGGTAGTCTTTCATGCACACAAATCCCAGCTCTCCCATTTATACCTGCATGACTTTGAACATATTCCAAACCTAATTTCCCCATTATTTAATTTTGGATAAGACCTACCTTGTAAAATGTGTCTAGGATTAGGTAGAGAGATGATAGTGTTGTTGTTAAAAACATAAATTTTGCCCTGGCTGGTGCAGCTCAGTTGGTTGGAGCATCATCCTGTCACCAGAAGGTTCCAGGTTTGATTCCTGGTCAGGGCACATATTCAGGTTGCAGGTTCAATCCCAGGTCAAAGCATGTACTGGAGGCAAACAATTCATGTTTCTCTCTCGCGCCCTTCTTCTCTGTCTAAAATTCAACAAAAACATATCCTCTGATAAGGGTTAAAAACACACACATAAGCTTTAAGTCCAGGAAAACTTGATTGAAATCTTGGCTTTACCACTCACTAGTTTGTTGACTAGCTAAGCTTTGGCTTCTTCTGTAAAATAAGGATAGTAATTATCATTTATCCTTCACTGTATAGAAGTGAGGATTTACTAGTAATGTCACATTGTAATTTCTCAGTGAATTATATTGATTATTATGAATGTTGGGAAACATATATAATACCTGCCTCATAGAAGAGAATCAATAAATCGTATTCTTATTACCCATTGTCCACCCCTATAATGTCCTATAACTTTGACTTAAAACAAATTGTTCCTGACTCAACAGGAGAGAAAAACATACTTAATATGATAATTGGCGGAAACTTTTCAGAGTCTGAGTGATCCTTTAGGGAAAGAGATCCTATAAAAATGATGAAAATAAGAGCAAAAAAAGGGTTGAATTCCTCACAGAATAATATGGAGACCACCCTAGAGCCATTTGCATTTCAATTTTGCCTTTTCTATTAGAATATAAGCTCCTAGAAAGCAGGGCCACAACTCCTAGAGACCCACTAAATTCCTTGTACATCAAATGGTACAGGTAATATAACTGTTTAAACATCAGTTTTTCTTCTGTATGATGGTGTTATTAATAGTTGCTTTATTATCTATCTATGAGTATTGTATCAAGAGAAGAGTTACGGTAGAAGTACTATAAATTATAAAGAGATTTGTACATTTTGAAGTGCTATATGTTGATAGGTTATTATTATATTAGTACCTCATTGTAGGCAAGTGATATTTCCTGGAGGGTGTGTGTGTGTGTGTGTGTGTGTGTGTGTGTGTGTGTGTGTGTGTGTGTGTGTGTGTGTGTGTAGAGAGAGAGAACTGAGGATCTATATGGCAGTTGTTCTTCTAGTGTGGCTTCTGGTGTCACCAGCATTTCCATGTTCTTAAACTGATAAAGTCAATGATTTAAACTGTTAGAATTTAGCAGATAGAATTCTGTAATTAATGTAACCAGTGTGGGTGATCTTAATGGGGGAAGGGTTAAAAAGGGTGGAGGAATCAAATGTCAGGGTTAGCACATGTTGCGACTGTGAAAACAGTTTTTGAAATAAGGCCAATGAGATTAATTGAGGCTTTAGCCCTATAAAGTAAAAATGAAAGCTAATGTGCTTTTATTCAAACATGATCAACAAACCTCCAGTTGCTCTGAAGTCTCCCTTCCTCAGCAACTACAGAGGTTCAATGTGTCTTAAACATTAAATACATCAAAAATCAATGCAAAGCCAGAGCAACATGAGGAGTTTTGCAGAGTCCAGAGGGAGAAATCAGTTTTCTGACCTGGGAGGTCAGGATGAAATGAAAGTATAGCTTTCTGGAGTTCACTTCAGTATAAATACAAGGGAAAATATGAGAAGGTTTATGAATGCAGTTCTCACACCTCTAAATTCCATTATTAAAGGAATAATTTATACTGATGAAAAATGAGATGGAAAAGTAAAACTTAGCTAAGAGACACACTTTACATCTTATTTCTACAATATAAGTGTTTTCAGATCTATTTTCACATCTATAAAATAGGAATTATAATAAAAACAATGTTTTCAGAAAAAATAAATGGAAAGGGATTATTGAAATATTTTTGTACTATAAAGCAAGCATAAAAATATAAGAGGAGATCTGTGCTTTCACCTAGCATATCAGTTGCAAGGCAATGTCACCCTCACAAAGGCGTCCAAAACCATAACTTTTTTGAGCCCATCAGGGAGTTGAGGTCAGTAGACAACAAGGGATAGTAAATCCAAATGGTTACGGCTTATCTTAGTGGAGAGAGGGCACACAAACTGTTTCATCTTTGGTAGAACATTTAAGGAAGAGAAGGCTACCATAAAAGTAATTGAGAAAAGAAAAAGTAAAAATTTTAACAAAATTTTAAAGTAAATGCATAGGCTGCATGGGAGTTTATAATTTCTGGAAGCCCCAGGCATAAGTGAAATCCACATTCATTAGCCAGGCCTAGAATATGCTAAAAATTAAAATTAAAAAACACACACAATATCAGTGGCTGGATTCAGAATAGAAAACAATAAGTTAATTTAAAGCTAGCTCAGTAGAAACTATTCTAACTGAAATGCAGACAGGATAAAGAGTGTAAAGAAAATCAAACCTTCCAAGAGGTGGGGGATAATATCAAATGATCTAACATACATGTAATGAGGTAACAGGAAGAAAAAAGGAAGACAAAGGAACAAAAAAAATTGAAAAGATTTCCCCCCTAAAATTGATGAAAGAAAAAAACCAAGAAATTCAGAGACCCTCAGGAGAAGTATAAAAAAACTACAACTAAGGACATCATAGAAAAACAGATATGGCTGACTTCCTACCAGACACTATGCAATCCAAAAGAAAATAGAACATTAACTCTAAAAGCTAAAAGAAGAAAAGCTGGCATCTCAGAATTCCATCATGACCAATCAAAAAAGCATTCAAAAATAAAGGTAAATTAAACATTGTTTATACAAAACACTAAAAGAAATGTTAAGGGAAGTTTTTTATGCAAAAGGAAGGTGATACTACATGGAAAAGTACATCTAAGCACACATACAAAGAGTGCCATCAGCAATGGTAAATATATGTAACTATACATTTTAAAAAAATTATATCATTAAAAATAACAGTGTAAATCAAAATTAGAAAAAGATGTGAGATTTATAACAGTTAAAATTTAAATGTATGATAATAATAGTATAAATGTAAAAGATAAGAGGGATAAAATAAAAATGTATTGTTGAAACATTGTTGCTTTATATGTGAAGTGGGACAATATGATTTGAAGGAAGACTGGCAGTATAACAATACATGTTGTAAACGTGTAGCAACATCTAAAAAATAATAATCCAAAACAAGGCAAAAGAGAAGAAATGGAACAGAGAACACATAAAACAAAAAGAAAAATTTTCAGATGGTAGTTTTAAATGTATCAATAATTGCATTAAATGCAAATGGTCAAAATACACCAATTGAAATTTAAGGTTAACAGATTGGACAGGAGGAGTAAGAACCAATTCTATGCTCTCTATAGGAACCCATTTTTTAAATATAATGGCATAAATTTATTATAAGTAAAAGGATGTGGGGGGGAAATATACCATGCCAAGAATAATCAAAAGAAAGCTATAATAAACATATTAATATCAGAAAAAGTAAACTTCAAAGAATTTTATTCTGGATAAAAAGATAAATTACACAATAATAAAGGGCTGTATAAAGAGCTTAAACATTTAAATGCAAATGCTAATAGAGCTGAAAGCAGAAATATAGAAATTATCAATTGTTCTGGACATCAGCAATTGTTCCTCAGTAACTGGGAGAGCAAGTAGACAAGAATCATTAAAAATATAGATATGAACATTATCAGTAATTTAACTTCATTAAGATTTATAGAGCACTACACCTAATAAGAATAGAATGTATATTATTTTTAAAGCCCAAATGAAACTTCACCAAAGTAGACAACTATATTGTTGGTTTTAAAACAAATCTTGACAGATTTAAAGTAACTGAAATAATACAAAGTATGTTTCTTAACTATAAAACAATTAAATCAGAAATAAATAACAGAAAAATACATAGAAAATTACCAAAACTTTGAAAATTAAATGAGATATTTCCAAATAACCTGTAGTCAAAAATTTTTAAGAAAATTAGAAAATATTCCAAATTATATAAAACATGAAAACAGAGCATATCAAAATGCATAGAATATAACTAGAACAGTGCTTAGAGGAAAATATATAGCAATAAATGCCTATATTAAAAGGAAAGAAATATCTATAATCAAAAATCTAAACATCTTTGTTAAAATAATGTTGAAAAAGGTGAGCAAATTAAATCCAAATCAGAAAAAAAATGAAACAATAGAAAGAAGAAATCAGTAAAATAAAATGATGAAAATAGTAGAGAAAAATCAATGCAACCAAATGCAAATTCTTTGAATAGATAAATAAAATTGACAAAATCCTAGAAACTGATCAATGAAAAAGAATACCAAAATTGTTAATGAAACAGGGAACATCACAGATCATACAAATATTAAAAGGAAAAGAGAGAGTAGTACAATAATTTTAATTCAATAATTTAATGAAATGGACATATTACTAGAAAGATGCAAGCTATGAGAATTCACTTGGAAAATTAGCTAAAATGATTAACCTTATATCTATAAAAGAGTTTGAAGTTTTTGTTAAAAACCTTTCCACAGGCACAGGTGACTTCACTGGTAAATCTACCAAACATTTTAGGAGAAAATAATACAAATTCCACACAAACTCTTTGAGAAAATATATGGGGCTAATTGAATGTGCTCCCCCCAAATTAATATGTTGAAATCTGACCCCCCAATGGGATGGGGTTAGGAGGTGGGTCTTTGGGAATTGACTGGGTCATGAAGGTGGAAGTCTCATGAGTGGGATTCCTGCCCTTATAAAATAGGCCCCAATAGCTCTCTCACTTTTCCTGTCATGTGAGGATGCAATGAGAAAGCCACCATCTCTGAACCAGTAAGTAGGCCCCAATCAGTCACCAAATCTTCAGGCACTCTGACCTTGGACTTTCCAGGCCCCGGAACATGAGAACTACTGTAAATGTTTGTTGTTTAAGCCACTTAAACAGTATTTTTGTTATAACAGCCTGAATGGTCTAAGACAAGGGTCTAATTCTTCCCAGTCATTATATGAGATCAGCATAACCCTGATACCAAAACCTGAAAAATATTTTTTAAACAAATAAAAGGCCTATATTCCACTTAAATAAAGATCCTTAAAAAGTATTAGCATTTTATAACAATATAGAAAAGGATACTATATCATGATCAAGTGGATTTTATCTTAGAAGGCAAGAGTGTAATAGTGAAAAAATGAATGCCCACCCCAAGATCGAGAACAGGCGAAGATGGCCCTGGCTGGTGTTGCCCAGTCGTCTCATACAGTTACAGGAGGTGGGTCCTATTCCAATTAGGGCACATACTTAGTTTGCAGGTTCAATCCCTGGTGGGGCGCCTACACGAGGCAACAGATGGATGTTTCTCTCTTGCATAGATGGTTCCCTCTCTCTCTCTCCCTTCCTTTCTTTAAAATCAATAAAAAACATATTCTCAGGTGAGAAAAAAAAACAAAGAACAGGCAAGGATGTTCACTTTCTACTTCTATTCAGTATTGCACTGGAGGACCTCCAGATGGAAGTAGGCAATTACAAAGTAATGAGACATACAAATTGAAACAGAAGATACAAAACATTTTTATTCCCAAATAAGAGGATTTTTATATGTAGAAAATACTATGTAACCTACAAAAACTGACTAGAACTAATTAATGAGTTTACCAAGATCACAGAATACAAGATCAATATATAATAATAAATTTATTTTTATCTGCTCAAAATGTTCACTCAGAAATTCTCCCCCAATTACTCAATTTGGATGTGCCATTTCTTTCCTACCAGAATCCCGACTGACGGAGCAGCATTCAGCTCCTGGTCCCATCGTTTTTTAAGCTGTGAGCACCTAGGCTCTCCATTTCACATATTTGAGCTTTAGTTTTCTCATCTGTTATATATGAGTAATACTACCTCCTTTAAAAGATTGTTATGGGAATGAAATTATGCTATAGTAACTGAAAATTTTTCATTAATATTTTCTCCCTTTCTCGTCTCAGTCTTTCCCATCCATCACTGCTGTTTCTCTTTCTATTTCTTCACATGGTTCCATTTCTACTTTCTTTTTTAAGATAACAGAATGTTTCCATTATGTACAAATGCATCAGTAATTTACATAGGGGTATATAATGTGCAGAACCCTGTATAAATGGCTTAAATGTACCATGGTTATGTTCCTGGAATAAACTGTTGCTATTTCTACTGCTGCAGAACAGTTAAGTCAAACTTTTGAATTAGGTCAACAAAATCCACAAATAGGGTGGAATCTTTGGACTGTCTAAGCAGGGACAGATCTGGAATAAATCAGGCACAGATATCACTTGTCAGCATGCTGAGGGAGGCGTTTCAAATAAGGGGAGAAGGTACGTCAAGAATATTGGCTTCTGGTAGCATTATGATGCATCCGTTAAATCTATATTGAGAGTTTTCCATCATGTGGATTCAAGCTAACATAATCGTTTTATGGCAGTAATGTCTAAACAAGAGTCCACAATTAGGCTGTATTTTTATCTTGACTTGTGAACTATCGCTGCCAACTACTCAGATTTCAAGCTTGTTGAGACATATGTTATCCCTGGAAACCCTTCATAAAAATGAAGCATTTTACTGTCCCACCAATTCAAGTGTGCTCTGGTCAGTTCCCCATCTAGATCCAAATTAACCATGTAATAGTTCCTATACTAGTGAGCAGTGTTTTAAATGGCTTTTTAAGCAAAACCAAAAAGAACAAATTTATTTCTATTTGTGCAAAAACATAATATGGTTTGGATTCTCTTTTCTAGCTTTCGAAATAGTGAGACAGAATGAAGTTGTGGGGAAAGAACTGGGTGTGGAATTAAGAAGATCTGTATTTGAAATCTGGCTCTGCTACTACTTCTAGCTGTGTGATCTCGTAAACTCAATTTATCTAGCCTCAGTTTCTTTATCTGACAAATGGGGATCTAGTGGTGTATCAAATGAGCTAAGAGTGATCTAACAAATTAGCATACTACCTTTAGGACTTAATAACTCTATTTTACAATTTGTATGTAAAGTTGCAAATACGGTTTAGTAGGAAAGGAGAATGCAGAAAACTTTCAGACAGAGGCAGGGAATGTTTTGGTTAAAAGGAAATTAAAGTACTAGAGAACAAGAGCAAGATAAGAATGGTTACAACGTCTGCATTTATAGCCCACATGTCACAGTTCAGTATTTATAGGTTTGTTGGGACAGCCTTCCCAGTATAGCAATGTTAATTACGAAGTAGCTGTCAGTTCCACTGACACAGCCTGTTCACCTGACCGAGCCTGAAACTACACTCCATTTCCATAGATGATCATTTAATTCAAGGGGCCAAAATATACAACAATTAATCAATTTGGGTTTCTGATTATAATCTCCTAAAATCTTACTTTGAAATGCCCTAGTGATTTTTTTAAAACAAATCTTAGTGCAATTTATTTCCCAAATACGATTTGTAATTATCTGAGCTGGACTAAAAACCTCAGGAAGAGGTGATGGGTCTAAGGCTGAAACACAATATTATATGTATACTTAAATTTTCCAGAGCCCAAACTCCCACTTTTACTAAAATGTCATGATCAAAGCAATAGATATAATAAATATGAAGAGAAAGAATAGGAGAAGGAAAGAGAGAGAGAGGTTGAAGAGAGGCTTGGGGAAATGTTCAGTGGAAAATCTGTAGAAATGATGTAAGAGAAAGCAAAGGCAGGGATTGGAGTAAGGGGTGTATAACTGAGACTATAAAAACTCAGAGAGAAAACTCACCATCAGGGCTGAGATTGGGAGAAACTGTACAGACAGGACTCTAAAGTTAGAACCTCCTGATTTTTCACAAGGTAAGTTAAATATAAAAGCTGATAAAAATTTGTGGGGTTTTTCCTTTTAACTATTTAAAATTTTTTACATACTTTCTAAATGTTTTGGTTGTATTTTGATTTTCTTAAAGTTAGAAATGTTTTGTGGGGGTAATATTTTCATCTCTAAAATGAGTAGAAAAATCTAAGAAGATAGTGTTGTAATGCAAACTTCGGGTGAAGCTGTTTCCTCAGACATTCCATATTTATTACATTGTTTTTTAGTTTTTGTATTCCATTTCAAAACAAAGAGAAAGGGAACTGAAGATGATAATCCTATATGTGTTCTAATAGTATTAGTTTGCTTCCATCAAAGATGTTCAATGTAGGAAGTTTTTTAATGTACAAAAGAGACCCTTTCTAAAAACCTAGGTAAAAAGGAAAATTTTTCTCTTATCTTTATTCCTATCTTAACTGGAGCCAAAGAAACATTCCTAAATTAATCAAATTCTACATTCTTTAAATCTAAATTATTCTCTGTTTTTCTTCTTATGAAACTCAAATATGCAAGTATGGTATTAATAACAGTTTAGAGTAGACAGATCATGTTTATTCTTCAGTATTTGATGAAGTGCTTTTGCTATTAAATGATTGAATTGAAAGTTAATCTGAAACATACATTTGAGTTATGTTAAAAACAAATTTAGAATTTTGTTCCAGGTTTTGTTCTGTGGAAACAGTGTACACTTGATAAATCCAGTTTAGCAATGCAATCTACTGCTCCTTCAAATTACAATAATAGAGTCTATAGATTTAGAAATGTGATTATTTATGAGTTATTTTTCTAGAAATTAAATCATTTTAACAATGATTTATGATGATTTTAATGCCTATATAGGCTATAGATTTGATAGGGTTATATTTAATTATCTTCATAAAAATATCAGGCAGATTTTGTGTCTCCTCTTTACTTTGATACCCTTCAGCAATCATAGTACTTTTCTAAGGAGAGCCTCCTGTGGATATGAATTTAAGTCTCCGCTTTGTAAGTGAATTGCACTATGGTTTCATTCAATAAGTTATTTAAGGCATTTAAGGTTGACATTTGTATTCTCCTTGTTTCTCAGAGTTTTGAACTGATTCTTCTTTAACAAATTATAGAAAGAAGAGAAGCAGATATGTTTAATAGTTTGGGACATCAGGGCTAAAATTTCAGCTTCTTGTTCAAACACTTTCAGTGATTTGAACACTTGTATAATAAAATTAGATTAATTGAGCTTCTCTTAAAGGAATACAACTCCAAGGAAGCAGTCCCAAAATATGAACCCAACTCTGTCACTATGCAGTTGTGCAAGTTCAGGCAAGCCTTAAGCATACAGTGGGCTCAATAATATTCTGTTATTACTCAAAGAGGAAAAAAGAACCAGAAGGCCAGGGAGACTGAGTGTATGAATGACCTGGGGAAGCTGCCATATGAGCAGTTTTCCCCGTATTAGAGAATGAGCACCCAGTATAAGAGAACCTTGGGACTGATCTCTAGACATCATCTAACTTAACCTCCTTGCCAATGTTTCATCTTCTGTGATCCCTACCCACCGGACAACCTTTGCTTAGATTCAGTGGCACCATCGGAAGAACACAAGCTTTGGTCAGGAAACCAGACTTCTAATCTCACTTCTAACTTCAGCAGCTTTCACGCCACCTCATAGGGATTCCTTCTCCCTCAAAAGTTCTCTCCCAGCCCTGCACACACCTCTACCGAGGCCAGCTGCCATTTGCCCAAAGATCCCTCTAATTAAAGGCATTTTTTTGGCTGAGCCCCCCTCTCCTTTCTCCAAATAATTCTCAGGGTGCCTCTCTGCAGCAGTGGTTAGCAGCACCCGCCCGTAACTGCTGGTTCCTTGGTTGGCTTGAACGGGCTCTTGCCCAGCCTTGCGCCCAGCGCCCTGCACCCTGCCCCTTGTGGATGCCCCATCAGCTCAGGCCTCAGCACCATGCACCTGTGCCCCGCTCCCTCCTCTCCATCTATTTTACATCTCCCCTTCATCTCCTCTCCCCCAGGCAAAGAAATGGTCCCTGAGCCTCACTCTCTTCACCTATGGATTGCTTAAATTTGACAATTTCTGATGAGCACCCCCTTCCATTCTAAAATTATATATTCCTGTGACATATAAGTCTCTAAACATGTGAAAAAAAATGCACTTTTAAAATATCATCCGGCTCACCACCGGCACCGTGCTGCTGACCCACCAAGTCATGGCTGTGGCTCCCCGTGGACCTGTCCATGGACTTGCCTGGGGCCCCGTGGTGGAGGTGCCATTTCCCTGCAAGCTCTGACTTGTGCATCCATGTCAGGGCTCTAAGAAGATTCGAAAGTCATGTCCTCTCTTCCTTGATCTCCTTCGAAACCCACCCCTTCCCAGATGCTCCCATGCTTGTGTAAAGTGTATTTCCTGTCTCAAGGTCCTTAATTCCTATAACAGCCATGGTGACTCTACTTCCATGACACAGATCTCACTATGCTGTACTGTCAGTTTCACAGAAACTATGTGAAATCATGATTCTCACAACATAATTCATGACTTTAAAAAAAATGGGGTCAATAAAGATCTTATGAACTATAAAGCAAAAAATATATTTCATATAAAATTATTTTACAATTCAACTAAATATTCATTTTTGTTAATTAGAGCTTGAAGAGTAATTGTTTTGAGTGTAACTGAGATTTCTTCCCTTTGTTTTCTTTCCATTACGACATCCTCTATAGTTATATGCTAATATTTTGATAGAAATAATATGGCTGAAATTAGCAACAATGTGTAATATTCTGTAATATCAAATGTTAGAGTGACTGCCACTTGTAAGTCTCTTTAGTGAAATTTTCTTCCCCTACTCAATATTACTTTCTTTATTAAATCTAATTTTCTATCACTCTGCTATAATTCTAGATTCCAAAGACTAACTTTGTTCCTTAAAATGAACAAGAATAACAAAGGTGTGTTGTTGTTTTTTTCATAAAAATAATAACAATTATTTTGAGCCTGGCCAGGCATTGCTCAGTGGTTGAGCATCTACATAGGATCCAGGAGATCATGGTTCGATTCCCAGTCAAGGCACATGCCCAGGTTGGGAGCTCAATCCCCAGTGGGGGGCGTGCAGGAGGCAGCTGACCAATGACTTTCATCACTGATGTTTCTATCTCTCCCTCTGCCTCCTTCTCCCTTAAAAATATACATATTTTGAAAAGTTGCCATATTCAGAAGGCACTATCAGGATGACTGCTATTATTTATTGAAAAACTACTTTGTGCCAGTCACTTTACCTATATTATTTCTAATCCTTACAATAAACCTACAAAGTAAGTCCTTGCCCCATTTTCCCAATAAAGATATTAAACCAGAGAAGCTAAGTAACATGCCCAGTCAAGAATCATACCCAGGTAACTTAAGGGCCAACCAACCTCTTTCTACTAATTGGCTTGGTTGTGTTGGCAAGTCCCACACATTACCAGAAGTTAGGAGACCAGAGTTTTAAAGTAACCCAGGTTGTGTCCATTCATCTATTAAAATAATAGAATTATACTATTTTCCATATAGGTCTAACATGACTGTTATGAGTATGAAAGGAGATAGATGAATTTCAGAATAATAAAGTAGTTGCAAATGGTTTTTGAAGAAAAGGTTATATACGAAAATTGCGCTTGAAGGAAACAGAAGCATTCCAGGAAGAGTGTGCTGTTGGGGAAGGAAATCCCCGGCTGGGCAATGGTTGGGGGGCTTCCATGCCAACCAGGCTGTGAGCAACATGGAGAGTGTCTTACTCACTTTTACACCCCTGGTATCTGATATACAGTGTATATCTAATATATATCCTGTTGTTATTATATAATTTATTTTTTTGTCCTTTCATTTACATTTTAGAGAGTATTTTTCATTGATTATATTGGATAGTTTGGTGTGATGAAAATGTAAGCCAATATTTAATTAAATATTACATATAAGTACAAACTAGGATAAAGGATGAAGGAGGTGATGATATTCCACATTATCCTGAGCCTTATTATGACTTATTTAACTGCATTTATCCAACTTAACCCTTTGAAAGCCGTTTGGCACCACATGAAAATTGCCTGTGTATCAAATAGCCAAGCAGCGTGTCATGTGCAGCTCCAACAGCTTTTTCTGTCCACAGTTTTAAAGATTCATGTTTTTTCCCTTTATTAAGCATTAGAATTAAACAACAAATGCCTTTACCTGATTTGTATACAACCATACACAACATTCTTTTCTATTTCTAGGTGACAATGCTAATTCAGGGATCTCAACATAAACTAATGTTTGTGAAGAAGAAATTGTATACTGTACTGGGGTAATTATTGGAGAATATTGATGCAAGTCCCTTTCATTAGAATGAGAATCTGCAATGTGAAATGTTAATGGACATACTGGGATCTGGCCATGAACTTTCTCACATATTGCTGTAGGCATAAAATTTGGGCAAATCTCTCACATTCTCTAAACTTTAGTTTCCATATCAATAAAATAGGATTGTTAACATCTGTCCTGCATTCCTATTTACCACCACATAAGGCTACTCCATGCACTTATTCAACACATAATGTCAACTCTATACCAAGCATTCTGTTGGGTGCTGAGGCACACTGGTGAACATGACATAATTCCTACCCTCAGAGAGTTGACACTGACAACTAAATACTTTGTTAAACATACATACCTGGGCTTTTTAATAATGGGATCTGCTTTAAAGTGTCATTGTTGGTTTCTAGCACCTTAATTTTTTGCAACTAGTAATGTTATTGAAAATTCCAAATAGAAAAAATTTTTACAATTTTGGAAGGCAGTAGTGTCTAAAAAAGAATGAAAATGCTGCCAAAGAGAATAAAATTAGTTAACACATGTATGATAGTAAATTATCATTTTTCCTGATTTGTAGCATTCAGGGAAAGGCATTTTAAAATACAGGTGTCTTCCACATTAGGAACACCTCATCCATAAACATTTTACTAAATAAGCAACTTTTTTTGGAGATGGAAAAATGCTTTATACTTCCACAAATAGGCTGTCCTTCAAGGAGCATGAAACTGAGTGTCTGAGAACGTAAGTTGTTGTTCTGGCTCTTCTCCTAAATCACTGTAACTTTGGAAAATTTACTACTGCTGATTGAAGAGCAGTGAGAAATGGGAAAGAACACATTCCTGATATTTTAATTAAAAATAAAAACGAAAAACGTTACATCTGTCAGTGTCAATTTGCACTTTCCTTTTGGAATCATACTCAAAACACAAAGCAAGGTGACCACCCCACAATTTACAGAAAACAACAAATTTCACAAAGAGGCTTTTAAATAAATGGCTAAGCCCACTGAGTATTTCTCAGATGTATTTTCACTGGGATGATTTGGGTGATGTATATGTGACAGAGGCTACAAGTTGTCATTCAGTTGCTCTTGGATGAAATCCTCAGCGATTTTCAATGTCTTACTTGAGTTTATAAGGGCCTGAAACTACCCCCGCCCTTGTAAAGCTCTGAGCGCCACAGCCACACTCAGCTCTCGTGGTGGTGGAGCCGATTTCACTAAAGCTGGGTAATCCCAGCGCCAGTAAAGAGGAGACTGTGAAACCCTAGCCTCTGTTCCCAACAGGCAAGTGTCTCGAGCACCTGGCTGCTTCCCTCATCAAAGAAAACCGGAAACAACTTTTTTCATACACTATTTAAATGTCATTAATTGAAATGCCAAGACTATCTGGGTAACGTCAAATTGCAACGTATCCTCTTGGTTGTTTAACATACGTTTTGCAGATTGTCTCAATAAATGGCCCCCGATTCCCTAGATGGTTGTTAAGTATAAGCTTTATGTTCCCTGGAAGGAATTGGCTTCAAAGACCTGCCTTCAGCTCAGTAATAATGACTTTTATAGCATGTCATTCATCTTTCCACATTACCTTAGAGTTTACAAAATGTTTTCATGCACAATTTAGAGTTCCCACTGAAAAATTTTTACCTATGATAAAATAAGAGGAAAAATGATGCAGTGTTTTTATACAGATGACATATATCTGTATATATTTCAGTAACTATATTTATAAATATACATTCAATACTTTTTTTTGCTCTTATTTGGAAAACCTAAGCCAAAACCATAATAATTTATGCTATTTGTAAATTAATTTCATAGTTTAAAGGAACTATAATTAATTCATTTAAATTTTGTGAATTCATAAAGTGAGTTTTAAAGACAATTTGGACAGTTTCTCTATTATCAAAAAGGCCTGGGTGGCTATAACTTATGGGGCAGGGTAAAGGGAGTACTAAAGAGTGTACTCTATTTACAGATTTACTGAGGGGCCAAGCTGACTTGCCTCCTGTCTAGAAGACCACCACGATTTTCCGAGAAGGAAGATTGTGGGCAGTGTTGTGGACAGGCACACATGGTCATTTCCTAGTGTCTGAACTTGGGACCATTAATAACATGTCCTATTCTATCTCACTTAAATGTCTATGCTCTGTCAAAATGGGAAGAAAAGATAAAAAAATTTTAATTACTTTTTAAGTCCTTTATTGGTAAGCCCTTTATTTTTAATTTTTGTTGAAAATAGGGGTGAGTGGAGTCTATTTTGAGTACTTCCAATCAAGAAGTTAGGGAAAATAATTCCAAGGGTTTTCAAGATTAACCCCCCAAATTCAGTCTTCTTATGAGGTCTGATGCTTAGATCTGCTATCTGTGTCAGATACTGTTGAAGAGAAGTTTCCTTAATCACCTGAATAGAGTTTTTCTTCAACACCGGCCCTCAGGGGCAGGTAGTTTAAAGGTTTTAGTTAAGCCCTGGCCGGTGTGGCTCAGTTGGCTGGAGTGTCGCCCCTTATACTGAAAGTTCATTGGTTCTGTCCCGGGTCAGGGCCCAGGCCCAGGTCTGGGTTCGATCCCTGTGCAGAGGCAGCCCATCGATGTTTCTCTCTTCCTCTCTCTCCCTTTCCCTTCCTCTCTCTCTAAAATCAATAAAAAGCATGTCCTTGGGTAAGAACTAAAAAAAAGTTTTTATTTAAAAGGTGCATTCAATCAGATATTGGTTAATATTGCTTCTTCTTTGTAGCTTTATGCTCTCTTGCTCTAACACCTCCCATCATCCCGGGTTGTTCTTTTGTTTTTAGATCAGTGATTCTCAATCTTTTCTTTTGCTGCCACAACCCATTTAACAGATTTTTTTACTGTAACAATGACTCATTGCAGCACTGATTCTCAACGGTGCAAGTATCTTTCTTCATTTTAAGACTTCTCATGTAATGCTGCTTTAAATATAATTAAGTCAGTTGCTTTACTACTGAACTTTCAGAGTTTTTATATGTCAATCAATGCACCATCAATATTCTAAATAGAAACATTTAGTTGTTTCCCCAACTTAAATGATCAAACTTCACGCCTCACCCCCTCGCTCCCTCCACCACCACTCCAGTCACAGATTGGAAGGTCCCATAGGGGATACAATGAGTTCTTAAATGTAGAAAGTCTTTGGCACAAAGGTTAAGTTGTTACACAGTGTAAGATGTTTGTTTTTTCAGCAGCATTATCTAAAAAGTGAAAATGCATACACATAATAGACCAACTAGCTAAAAGAAAAAATGAAGTCCACACCAAATCTTAAGGCAGATCTCATGCCCACTGTCTCTTGAAGCTCCTCACTACCCAAAGGAATATTACTCAAGTATTACTCAAAAATTATTGGTGTTCTGAAAACATTGCAAACACCTCCACTTTGGGGTATTCACACAATGAACATCCTTTGAATGTTTTTTCTATGATCTAGAGTATACATGGGGCTGAGCAGATTTTTAAATCATGGGCTATATTTATCCACTATCAACAAAATAGGGAAATGGAGCTGAACCTAGTCTTTTCCTTCCCTCCCTATAATTTCCTCTGTTTCTAATTTTGTAGCAATCAAGTTTCAACTAGTTAATCAAATGTCTTTTGTGTGGCAGGTGCCAGGGTGTTTGTTTTCATTAGTGTACCAAATGCCATATTTAGGAACTTGGCCTTTTGGTTAACTGGCTACAAGCATGGCTTTAAACCATTAAATGTGTGTATTTAAACTCTGCATTTATTTTTACATCTCCCTATCCAAATAATCAGGATGTGGTTATCTGTAAGATGATACATTATGACTTTTTTCCTATATACACCCAAGCACAAAAATATATGCTTCAGACATAATCATCAATATTGTAAACACCCGTCATCCTGTGCCATTTATAAGATCGCAGAGATGGAGAAACCTGGTTAGGAAAATGTGCATAAAAATAGTTAAAGGAAATCCACATGGAAGGCTTATAAAATTGGGCAATTTTATACTTTGTAACCTGTTTTTAACATGATAAAAAAACGAGGAAGGAAAACATCACAATTGTGGTTTATCTTTGATTGAATGAGAGAACTATTTTAAAAAGAGAGATGCCAGAAATATGAACAAATTTTTAAAATAGTCATGTTTTTAATATATCTCCATTTTATTGAGGAAAATCAAAGAGACAACAAAATCAGAAGGAAAAAATATGAATCAGGAGCTGATTTTTTAAAGGAATAGGTAATCAGTTTTTTATTGTTACTTTTACCAGATAGTGTTGCATTCTCTCTTGTTATTTTTTTACTATCTCAATATAGAGATATAATCACGATTTATTGTTTTTATACTTACCATAAAACTCAGTTCAAATATCAATTTGTCAGGAAGAGAACAGAATTTACAACCCCTTTCCAGAAAGGGCAGAATACAGAGAAGCAGTTGTGACTAACATTATGTGACAAGGTTCCAAAATAGATCAAATGGAGATATAATGAAGAACTAGTTTAGACTACATTACAAGAAAATTAAGATTATATTTGACAAATAAATGGGAAGGCCAATGCTGAAGTATTTTATCTTCATTTTAAGTCTTAATACACATGGTTAATACAGATGTTACTCTGTCTACATAAAACACGTATTTGTCTATTTTCTAGAAGATAGTATCTATTACTAAAATCTACACCGAGGTTTCATAGTAACAAGATTTTAAGGAAGCATCACAAAGAAAATCTTGGGTTACACCAAAGAGAATGTAGTTACTGAAAAAATATTTAGTAATATATATGTTCATTTACTTACAAATTATAAACGCTATATGAGATAAAGAGGTTATACATGAATGAACCCAACCCTCTCAAAGCTCTTTTGCGGCGAGAATTGCTCCTCACTTCACAAATATGGAAAATAAAGCTCAAGTAGGTTCAATGGTCACACTCAAGGTCACACCAACGCTGAAGCAAAAACAAGACACAAATCCAGTTCTTCTGATCTATCCTAGATCCCCTTTCTTTTTGCTCCCAGTAGGTTTCCAAATGTTTTTTTTAAGGGAAGTAAAAGATTACTGAGACTTCTCTTTCATAAAAGGTGGACTGGGGGACTTTCCAGTGCTACACTAGGTGGCAAATTCAAGCCCGTTCTGTTGTAACTCACAGTCCCTGATGTTCCCTCCCCCTTTATCAGCGGCCAAACTGGCAGCCAACAGGCCTCATATGGACCATAGATAAGCTTTAATTGGATATATAATGATTTTTAATGTAAAAAATCATAAGTGACACATCTTTGTACTTACCACTCAGAATTAACAAATGTAATATTTTGATATAAAAAAGTGTCCCCAAAAATGTATACACACTTTTTTCTGACAGCTCAATTGATGTTTGTTTCTTTTCATATTTAACCCATTGGAATTAATAATTATTCAAAGTGTATGTATACATTTTGGGGGGACATACACACTCTTTGAATAATTATATAGGCAGTGTTTATGAAAATACCTTTCATTTTCAAAATTCAGCTTTCAGCTGTTAAAGTGTGTGTACATTTTAGAGGACACCCAGTATATGCTGAGTCTCTCACATTTCCCCCATAATCCTTATTTGTTTCTCACTCTCCCCAAAGGCAATCATAGTCATGAATTAAGTTCCATTGATTTCTACTTTAATTATATGCATAGATTTCTAACTATATGGAATTGCTTTGTGTATTTTCAATTTAGGTAGATGGTAGTATGCTATATGTAATGTTCTAGAAAATCTAATTTTCCCCAAAACTATGTTTTTGAAATCCATGCATATAAATACATATAACATTTAGGTCATTTGTTTTAACAGTAGATACATATACGTTTAAGTCATTTGTTTAAGTCCATGGTATGAACATAGCTTAATTGATGAATCCATTTCTTCTTGAGCAGGTTAGTTGGGTTGATTCTAATTTTTTACTCTTCTAAACAGTGAGGCTAAGAACTTTCAGATACATATTTTTGTATAAACTTGGGGCCATTTTTACTTAATTGTGTATCTAGTTTTAGAATTTTATTCACCTGAGTTATTTAAATTTTCCAAGTGCTGCTTTTATTTATATGTATTGTAAATATATACCACTTTTAAACTTGTTTTTATTTTGTTTATTATATCTTATCATACAGAGTTTTTCAATTTTGATATAATAAAATTTGACAGTATTTTCTATAAGGGATACACCTTATGAATCTTGCGTAAGAAATCTTTATATATCACAAGGACATTAAGATATTCTCCTATTGGATCTGTAGTGACTAAGACATTCTGAATTTAAATGCTTTTCAAAAAAGCACATTCTCTCCGGTTCACCACAGACCTCACCAGACATTCTCTCATACCTGACCAATTTTACACATATCCCCTTAGGTACATGAGGCTGTAATCCCTGGGTTAGACAGTCAAACAATAGATTAGACAGTCAAACTAGATTTCTTAGACTTGGGTACTTTGAATTAAATTATTATTATAGCTGTACAACTCCAATCTGCATTTCCATGGAAATGAAGCCTTGATAGAATTCATTCTGGGACACTGACAGCTTTTATTAACTATAATTTAAGTTTGGTAAAGGTGTTCTCCAGCATATTGAAGTTAAATAATTTGGTTTATCACCTGTATATAAGAAGCTTTATAGGAGTTTTGTTTATTATCATTATATGCCAAACTAATAATGTTAACCCTGATATATGTGACCCTTAGATGCTGGACTGGAGGTTGGCAAATGCACATTTTATCCTGGCTGTGACATTGATGCTGTGGAGCTCAGGAAAAGTGCTCTCAGTGGATGTAGCAACAGAGGTAATGGGAACTAGCTTAAGGGACCAGATATATTTTCTATGAACATAAGCCATTTCTACTAATTTCAGAGCAGGTGCTGCTGACAAATAGGGAGAGGCCTTCATAACACAAAATCAAGAAATTGGCATTTTTTTCTATGTCTCGTGCTCACTGTGGATTCAGAGAAAGCCAGGTATTTAAATGTTAAAAAAACAACAACAAAAAATGGAATAACTAAGATTTTTATTCCTTGAACAAAAATCATGATAGAAAATTTATTATCATTTCAGCCATATATATAATTAAATCAATTACATGAATTCGAAGTGCTTTTATGTGAAATTTGAAGTTGTTTACCTGTCAAAATTTGAGTAGTTTGGGCCAAACTTCTCATTACTGTACAAATATTTTCTTCTTGCTAATAAAGTACAAAGGAAAAAAATGTGAGGACATCTCAGAAAGACAAGTTAATTTGGATGAACTACAAATTTGTTTATTTGTCTGTTGCCATATGTGCAACAGACAAATAAGCAAACAGGGAATTTTACATGGGACAATAAAGTCATTGGGAAATCAATGCAGACACTCATTAATATTTGTTAATAAATCCCATGAATGGAAATGGTAAGTCCCCTGAGAGCAGATTACTAGATTTGGTTCATTTTTATATCCCTTAGGTCTAATGCAGAACATGGTACATAGCGAATGCTTAGTGGCTTGAATCAATAAGAAATGAATGAGTGGTTAAAAAAATAGCATGAAGCTTAGTGTTTTTCAGAATTAATTCAATAAATGTTTATCAGAAATTTATTGAGTACTAACTATGAACAAAATACTGGGATAGTCATTGAACAGAGCAAATAAAAGAGTAATTAGACATAATCATTGTCCTCAAGTTACTCACATTCTAATATAATCCAAATATATTATAATCAGTCCAATACAGAGGAAAATGTAATGAATGCAAGGGTCAAAGAAGTATAGCTAAAATGCTATGGGAACAACAACGAAGGATGCAGTTGTTACTGAGAAAGAAGCCAAAAGAAGGATAAGTTAATATACTGAATCTAAGAGGCAGGAATGGAGGGTTTTTTTGGGTTATGTGTGTGTGTATTTTGTTTTACTTCAAATTCTGTTGGGTATACCTCACTTCTAGATGTTTTTGTCCCCAAAAGTGTCTCTGAATCATAACTCCACAGAAAATCACGTTCCATTACAGGCATGTCAGCTAAAGATAGCAAAAGCCAAATGCACATGATTGCACGTATTTGAGGTTAATGGAATCACCTTTCTTGCTCAACAGGCTTTTGACGCTGGAATCAGAGATGTGCAGTCATCACCCACAGCCAGGGAAGATAAATCAGCAGCTGATCTGGCAGCAAAACTCATGCTTCTTGATGAACTTGTGTCTCTGGAGAATGATGTGATTGAAACAAAGAAGAAAAGGAGCTTCTCTGGTTTTGGGTCTCCCCTAGACAGACTCTCTGCTGGCTCTGTGGATCACAAAGGTAAACAGAGGTGAGTGAACACTTGGAGAAGGGACATTTTCATTTTCTAATTCTTCTGCTCTGGATTCAGAAACACAGAATTCCTCAGGAAAACACAGTGAAAACCTTGTAGGACAACAGGTTTCACAGTGTGTTAGGTTTCACAGTGTGTTAGCTAACTTGTGAGTTTAATAGTATGACTTTGAATATAACTGTTTAAGGAGCAAAATTGGTTGTTACAGTGAGCATGCATTCACACTTTTGTCAAATGTTTCCTGAGGAAAATTATGTTGCTTGCAGATTAAAATACTTAAGATATCACAGCATTTGAAAAGTGAGCTATAACAGTTCTGGCCAATTGAATTTTCTATTTATTGGAGATAACCAGGATACCATTTTTCCTTTTACTGGTAATACAAAGCTTTCCAAATTATGTGAATAAGTCAGCTCTTCTACACAAAGAGGTAATGGTTTCTTAGGACTTGGAGTCAGAACGGTTGTATTTAATTAAAATGTCTGATCATTTCTAGCCATGTAACTTGTATAAGAATCTTATCCTCTGTGACCCTCAGTTTATTTATCTGTAAAATGGGGATAATTACTTACCTTCATAAAAATCAAATGAGTGCTCTTTAAGCTGTTAATTATTGTAACAGAATTAGAGTAATTAAATCTCCCTTTAATCACTGATAACTGTCAGTACTTTAAAAGTCATCCCAAAAACTTCATTTCTACCCCCTGAATATCTCTTCCTTATGCTCTAAATTTCATATTAGTAATGGCACAAGAAGCTGTTATCAGTGGTGAGAGGTCCTCACCTGTTGCTCATGGGAGTGGATTGTTTGCGATATCCCGAGAAAAAGAATTTTCTGAGACTCAGGGAGAACAAGTGATTTTTATCTCTGTGGAATTACATCTCTGAGTTTCCAAGGCCCCATTTCCCCTTGTCCCTCCAAGGAAGAAGTGTAGCTGTGGCTTCAGTAGGGCTAGAATCAGGGTCATTGTCCAGAGTTTCCATTCCACATTGGAGCAGTATCCAATCCAGCATCAGGCTAGCTTAGCTTGTGTTCCCCACTGCAGTCCATTGGTCCGTTGCATGTGAAGTTCATGGATCCACATGGCTAAGCAGGAAACATGGGCAAATGCAAGGAAGCAGGAACAAGGGAGACCCATGAGCCAAGAGCCAAGAGAGAGAGAATTCCTTTGTTTGGGGGATTATGTATCCCTAAATTTTCATGGGCTTCCAATGTCCCTGCTTATTCTTGCTGATGATCTCTGTTCCCTGGTTTGACTAACAGTCAAGTACCTTCCTTATGTCACACCAGCTTCACTGGGCATGCATCTTTCTCCCCTTTGTTGAACCCCGTCCCAGTGTGATCTGCAGGGAATGGTCTGGTGGTTCCCTAGGAAATGCAAAGTTGCAGCTTCCTGGTGAAGCTGCCCAAATGACATGCCTATAGTGTCTGGCCTTCCCCTCTCCTATTATTAATGACTTGCTAATCATAACAGTATGGAAAACACTCAGTTATCAAAGTCTGGAATATGGGGAGTTTACTAGAATTCCTTTTGCTCACCCTAAACATTCCATTTTTCACTAAATTACCTGAATCATATTTGTTTTTATGTTATATAGTTCCAGAATATCTTTTCCCATTAAGGCTTTCTTAATTCTGGCCTAAATTATCTTTTTCAGATTTTTAATTTCTCCAGCCTTTCCTCATCTTCACATTCAGCATTATCACCACCTTTTTATCACCAACGTATCTGTTATTCTTCTACAGGGGAATCATCTAACACAAAAGTTATTTGTAAAATGTTCCCATTGCTTACAAGATAAAAGCAAACTTCTTAATGAAATCCTTTATAGGGCTTCATAATCTGGCACTAATATCGTTGTGCATTCATCCCCATATCTTTTGTTCCAGTGTTGCCTGGCTACCTGGAGTTCCAGGACTTGTCATGCTTGTTCATGGTTCCATGACTTTGTATGTTCAATGATAGTTAGAAGACAGGATAAAATTTGCTAGACTCTGTTCTGAAAAATTCTCAAAGCAAGAAATAAAATCATCACTTTTGGACTATTATTTATCCTACTTATACTTAAAAAATAACCTCACACTTGTATATTGAAATTCAGACTCAATTTTAATTAAACAAATACAAATGATTTCCACTATGTTCTAGGCACTGTGTTGGGCTATGGTGGAAAAAAAGGAGTAAAATATAGTCTCTGTCCTCAAAGAAACCACATGCTAATAAGAAGCATAGAAATACTTATAATAAATTGTAACACGAAGCAATAAGAGATATGTTTAAAGAGCAATTTATAAAGAAGGTAATGGAATTTCAAAGGATAAGAGGAGAAAATATTGTGCCTACTAATAAATACTATTTCTTGAATCCTGGATTTTGCTCCTACTAAATATTTTGAAAATCAATACATAAATGTTATATATAAATCTTTATGTATGAATTTATAATAGCATAATGCATATATACAAAATATATATTGCATAAATATTATAATTATGATACACATATCATACATATATATAATCTATATTGAGGTTTCAGCATAATAATTTCTTTAAGCAGTGTCATAAATAGCTACTAAATTAGGAGATATACTCTATCTACCTAACATAGCTCTGCTTGCAAGAGACAAAGGGAAATAAGCAGAATTTAATGTCCATTTGAATAGGTTTTTACATATAAAGGCTAAAAATAAACTATTATAAAAATCAGGGAATACTGTTCTCATGAACACATTATGAGGAAGCTACTAGATGAGTTTCTTCAGGCAACCAAAATGACTGGAGAAATATCATTATAAGAATTGGTGTGAGCATAACTTTAGAATTAAAATGAAATGATGGTTACAAGAAAGAGTGTCATGTTTTATAAGCAATTTGACCACATAGATACAAGAAAGTATCAAACAATTCAGGGACAATAGCAAGAATATATAAAATTTAAAATGAGTTTTTGATTTCTTTATGGCTATTAACCAGGAATAAAAGGATATTACAACAAATAGTTGCTTGAGGACATGGAGAGGAAGGAAAAGAAAAGATTACCAACTAATTTTAATGAATCTTTTACCAAAAAATAAAAGACAAAAACTAAAAAGAGAGATAACCAAGGTCTTTATATAAAAATATTACTATAAAAATAACCATAAGAATAAAACTTAAAACTCCTCTATAAAAATGAAAGCACAATAAAGTAGAATACAGTGAAAAACTTAATATAAAAGACTCACATATATAAATATTACTTTTAAAATATAGTAAGTCCAAAAATATTGATCATATCAATAAGTGTAAATGGATATAACTTACCTGTTAAGATACAGGTATTTTCAAATTGGCTGACAAAGAAAAATTTAACACATTTATGTGTATAAGAGACACATCTGAAAATAAAGAGATTTAGAAAAGTTGACAATAAAAGAATGGACAAATTATACAAGAAAAAAGAATGAAAAATAAAAAGAATGCAAAACATATTTCAAAGAGAAACCACAGGGAATTCTAGGAAATACAAACAGACATATTAATAATAGGTTACTTTGGTTCATTTTAAAAATTCAAGACACATTATCCTTTGAAAATTTATAGGAGACATATACAGCATAATTCATAAAACAGAACTTATAAATCTGTTTTGAACTCTGAAATTCAATAACAGAAAATATAATTTCTTTCTCAAGGGCATATGGAATATTCACAAAATATATCACATCTGACATGATAAACATCCTGAAGAAATTCTAAAGAACAGATGTATCACAAAAGTATTCACTAACTGAAATGCAATGAAAATAGAACTTAATAATAAACCAGAAAGCAAGAAGGCACTTGTACCTAGAAGTATAAACCATGTCATTAAATAAGGTGTTGGGTCAAAGAGGAAAACAAATCAATTTACATATTTTATTAAAAATAGTAATAATGATAGTGTAATATTATGGGCTGATAAAACAAATATCAGATCAAATGTACCATTATAGTAATAAAAATAAATTTAACACTACACAGCAAATATCTAGAAAGAACAGCAAAGGTAGGAATTAACAATGATAAGAGCTGAAATCAATAAGTTTGTAAAGCAAAACACAGAATATAAACAGTAAATGCAAAGCTATTTTTCCTAAAATAACAAAAGAACAAATAAGAAAAAGACAAGTCACTAGCTAACCTAATTAAGAAAAATTAGAATGTAAATTCACAAAATTAGAAATGACAAAATGAAAATAACTATAATACACCTTCAAAACAGAAGAACTTAAAAGAATAGGAAACAACTTTGCTCAGCTGGAGACTTAGAAAATAATGGATAAATTTTAGAAAAATGCAATTTATAAGCATTGACCCCCCCCCCCAAAAAAGAGAAAAACAGTTTATTTACCATGGAGGATTTGGGGTTTTTTTTTTTTTTTTTGTCTACAGAAAGCCCCAGATCTAGACATTTTCACGGGGGAATTTTACTAAATCTTAATTATCAGGTAATCTCAATATTATTTTAAATTTTAGAGCATAATAAAAAATAAACTTTCCAACTTTATTTTTGAAAGAAATATAATATTGACCCCCCCATATCAAAACTATTACATTTTTAAAAGGAAATTTTAGACTTATCTCATATATTAATATCAATGCATGAAGTCATAGCTAAGATGTTAGCAAACAGAATATCACAGCACTTTAAAGATATAACATGTCTTAACCAGTGGGTTTTCTTCCAGGAAAGTAAATGTAATTCAATATTAGGAATTCCTTTTATGTAATCCATGCTATTAATAGAGTAACCGAGAAAAAGCAAGTGATAATATCTGTAGATGTTAGAAAAAGTATTTGATGAAGTCTAATATTTACTCATTTTTTTTTAAAAGTGAACAAAATAAGAAACGACAGATACTTTAACATGGGGGGTGTGTGTGTGTGTATGTGTGTGTGTACCTCAGCCCAAAAGTCAGCATTTTACTCAATGGTGAAACATACTGGAAGCTTTACCAAAAATGAGAAACAAAGAGAAATGCCCATTATTTTCACTGCAATTTAGACAACAACAACAAAAAAACACATAAGAATTATAAAAGTAAGAATTAAAGCTGTATTTATTTACAAATGACACTTTGGAAAACCAACATAATCGATGGAAATCACAAGGACAAAACTCTTCTGCTACAAATATAAAGAAGTGCATAAACATATAATGCTAATAGCCCTTCTATATACAAGCAGAAATCAGATAGAAGACAGACGATCTCATTTACAATAGCATAAATATAGGAAAATACCTATACATAAAACTAACAAAGAATATCCAAAGAACATATAAAAAACTATAAAAATAATTCTAAGACACAAAAAGTAGCCTTGAACAGATGGAGACACATGCTATGATTTTGGATCAGACTCAAAAGCCCTTCCTAAGTTAAATTACAAACAACATGATTCCAATAAATGCACCATCACTTTGGGGGGGGGGGGCCTAAAGAAATTATAAAAATCATCTGAAAGAACTGAAAACTAGCATAGGCAGGAAAACTCTTAAAAAAAAAGCTCTATCAAAAATTTTAAAACATTTTCTTTTCCTTTCTTTACAATAGCATATTATCAGCTCATGGATAAACCAAAACAAAACAGAAAAGAAATGCAATAAATAAGCCCAATCATATATGTAACTTTAAGATATGAAAAAGGAGCATCTCACATTAATAAGTAAAAGGATAGATTTTGAATAAGTGATCTTAGGATGGAAAAAGGGTAAAATGACCAAGTCTCAAACTATACACTATGAGAGATTCAAGTGGGTCAGAAACTTAGTGAAAAAAATAAAACAGATGAGCCCATATAGGTACTAGAAGAAAACACTGGAGAAGTTCTGTACAGAAAGGGAATAGGTAGTCTTCCAAATTCTGGGGCAAATTTCAGAAGAATTCAGAAAAAAGGTAAGGAAAAAAAAAATAAATGAATTTTTCATATTTTTTAGAAGTTTTCGTGGCAAATAATATCATAAAGGAAATTTTTAAAAAGAATAAATTGGGAAAATATTTGCAGCACATATCAAAGACCAAGTGTTAATATCTTTAATATACAGAGAACTTTTAAAAATAGAGGAGAAAAAGAACAAAGCTATTAAAAATCAAGTAAAAAATAGTCATGGGGGAAAAAATGCACATGACTCAACCATATGGAAAGATGCCAACCATTCTCATAATGAGACAAAAAAAAAAGCATGTTAAAACTTCACTGATAATGCTGATTTTTACGTGTTAAAATGGCAAAACTCCATAAACAATATAATGAGTGAGGCTGTGAGGAAGAGCTGCTGCTGTTGTTGCTGATTAAAATGCAGGACGGAGCCCGCGTGGGGCGGCTGTGGGAACACCCAGCAAGTACTGGAACGGTATCCAGCAGGGCTGCGTGGGCGCCTATCCTCTAGCCCCGCGTTCCTGCCCTAAACACCTCACCAGCAAAACTCTGTAAACACGGTGTGTCTGAGACGCCTCCTTTTGGAGCTATTTGTAACAGCAAAATACACAAATCAAAAGGGGGTCGGTTGAATAAACTACGACACACAATGGAGTATTGCTATCAGCTATAAAAAAGTGAGGCTTACCTCTACATTGAGTGAGATTTATGACACTGTTAATTAGTAACAGCAAAATGCACAAACGTGAGTTTAGTATGTCACTCTTTTAAAATGGCAATACCAGTACAAAAAATGCTTAGATTAGAAAAGTAAAAGGATAAATCTAAAATATTTTTAAATGGTTTTCTATAATGAAAGATAGAAAAGGGGTAAAGGGATCAAAAGTAAAAGCTAGACTCACTTGGATATACTTTATATTGTCTTTGAAACCATTTAAATATTTTGCATATGATATAACAACAAATATTCACATTTTATACCTAAGTATTAAAAAATAACTGAAAGAAAATAACTTAGATATATATTCCCATTTAATGGCATTACTGAACAATGAAGATTTATTGCAAGTGGTGAAATAAAAATAATTTGACTGTATATCCCTAGTAAAAAATATGAGAGGAAAAAAAGTCCAGAAAGAAACAAACCTTAAAATTATTTATGAAAAATTACAGTTAGTGGTACTATAGGTCTTGCTATTCTAAGATTCTTGATTGTGTTTTGTGAGGAAGGCAAATAAGTATTTATTTGATATTCTAATTTTTGTCATCCCTGGTACTAATAAAATCTAATATTTACAACATGTAATAAAAATGAGATAAAGTTGTAAATTGGACATGTTAAGATAAAAAACTTTTGGTACTTAAATGTCTCATGATTTCAAAATATCCATAAAACATTCATATTAGTATAAATGCATGTTTCTGAATTACTGTCACCATAACCTCATAATTCAGTCTGTTCATTGAAAATTCTGCAAAATAAGAACCAACCCAGGGGCAATGAACAAACTTAGTGCCCAGACTGACACCTTTCAATATCATCTCTCACTTAAAGGAACTAGAACCCCTCCAAGAAAGAGATGAGGCAGAAAATGTACAAACTGAGCTGGAATATCTTGTCATACGTGAAACATGCTTTAATTAAAGTCAGGTCACAAGGACTCAAAAGCCAAGTAGAAGTTCCCACAGGCTAACTACAACAATCTGAGCAGCAATAAACACATTAACAACAATTTATCAAATCCCTAAATCTCTGAAATTTAAATACTTTACACTAATTGATTATCTTTGGAGAATGCTAGTTATTAATTCATTGGTTTGAAAACTTGTAAATAAAGAGAATATTAAGCCTACTTTTCTTATGAGAACTGTACCACTAAATAACTAATAGTAGATTGGATGATATTTTCTCTTTATAGAATTGTTACAGCTAAAGCAATGAGGAAATGATAGAATTAGTTGATGAGGTAGAATTACTTTAGCTAATAAATAAAGACAGGTGATAGAATATCGCTATTTTGCAAACCTTAAGAAAATGATGAATCTAGAAAACAATCACCAATTACTGCCGGGATCACAAGAGGAAAAACAAGTCATCAGATGCCTCCTGATGGAAGAACCCACACTACTTGTGAAATAGAATTACAAAACTTATCATCTTTTTCTCTATCTTTCCCTTCACCTCCAACTAATTCCAGAAGTTTGGAAGTGTGAAGAAGAGCTAATGCATTTGCACAGGAATTTACCCATGAGCTTGACAATTAGAGTAGTTTCCCCTAATCTAGGCTCCTTATCTTGCCTTATGACAGCAATTAGAAAATAGACTCCACTTGCCCCTGTGTACTCCAGGACTTAACAACAAAGGTGACCCCCAATGTCAGCATTGTTTCATTTAGAATTGATTAAGAATCATGTATACAAATTATTTTCTTATTTACATCCAATCTATTTATATCTTTTTAAGTTTTTGATAGTTGATGTTTAACTCCTAATGAAATTCCAAGGGCATTTTCTGTGAAATTTTTCTTCAGGTTTTATATTTTATGCAGGAACTCCTGTTCTTTGTCTTAAAGCAATATTAAATTTGCTTGTATTTTGGAAAACAATAGGAGATAAGTAATAGCTATTGCATAAAATATTCCTATACACATTCTTGAATTTTAATAGAAAAATTATTTTAGATTTCTTTGAAAGTATAATGGTAACATACAAGATTGAAGGTTACATTTTTCTATCATCTGTTACAAAGATATTTCAGCATTGTTTAAATATATATATATAAGTCACAGAACTAAAATTTAAAAATCACATATTTAGTATCAATAATGTACAGTTTTAGAGTTTTGCAACTGTTTTGTAAAAGAGGTCCATAAAAGTTATGGCAATTTTGCTTGGGAAAGCTGGACCCAAGTTTATTTGCTGCTCTATTATCACATCACATGAGATGGTTCCTTAATCCAGAAAGCTTTACTTCTTCCTTATTTAGTTTTGAATTTTTAACAAAGCCAGGAATTATCTTATTACCTTAACGTGCATGAGTGTGCACAAACACTTTCTTTGTTGCTTATAAGCATCTGTGAATATGCCATCAATTTTTCTCCTCAGACATGCATTTCTTATCTTCCCATACTCACCAAGAGAAGGCTATGGTCTGAGATCCAGTTGCCATACTGTAACTCTAAAGATCTCATCTATCACTAAGTCCAAAGATTTGTAAGCTTTTTTGGTGTCATGGGCCATTTTGGCCCTTGGTGAAAACTGTGGATTCCTCCTCAGAACATTGTTTTAAAATGGATAAAATTCATATGAGTTCAAAGATTACCAATATATAAAACAGAATTCTTAAAATATTTTAAAATTGATTATAATATCACAACATATATGCTTCTTTATTAACCCATAAAATAGTAAGGTTTAAAAGATGGGTCTAAAAAGTAACTATACTTTCAAGTAGTACTAATCATGAAAACAATTTCAAAATATCTGCAATGACCAAAATGTGATCTAAATGTACCTGTGATTTCTATTGGTGACAAAGGTCTAGGAACTATTAATACTATTGTGATTTGTTCTCTACATTCATAATTGAAGCAAATGTTATATTTCAATTAGTGGATAATTAAACTAAAGATGTAACATTTTCTTATCTACATTTATGGATCCCTGAATTACAATGGTATGTGACTCCAGATTTTAAAACTCTGATATCAAGCATATGAAATGTGATATTTTATTTAAATAACTATGAAATAATCAGAAAAGAAAAATTTTTGAACTCTGCTTTTGATAAGGTCCATAAGAGATGATATAGAAGAATGAAAGAACAGATGTGGGAAAATAAAAATGAAAAACATAAAATGTTAAACAGGGCATACATAGTCTATGTCAGATCATATTAAGATGAAGCAACAAACCATTTATTGTTTTTAATTGCATATTCTATTTTAATTTTTTTTCATCTGAGTATGACACTAGCTTTCATTTCAAATGGATGTGCAGATTACTTTAATTCTCAGGGCAAAGTTAACTCCACTATGCTTCAAAGTCCAAAATATTTTCTTCATTCAGTTTCCTTATTTAAAACTTGCAGTTAATGAACGGTATCCCATTTATGCAAATCACAGGAAGCAGCTAGGGTGATATTTCTGACAAAACAGTATCTACTATCTGAATGACCATTTAATATTAGAAGATATCAATGATTTGCCTGAAATTTTTCTATAGGATGGTTTCCCTCATTTCTTCAAACGGTACTGAAAATGCCTTACAAAACAATAACAATAATAATACTCTATATTTGAATTTAATTACTATAAATATTTTACAACTGTTATTGCTTTAATTCTCCCGTTAGTATTTTGAGATCAACAAAGCAGTTAATGTCATTGTGTCAGTCAGGGTTCTTTCAGGAAGCGGGCAGTGCATTTGAAATAGAAAAATTTGAGAAGGGTTTATTTATTCACAGCAAGACTATTTGCAAAAAATGGGTACAGGCAAATCATAATGAATGGCACAACATCCTGGGGCCCTGGTCTGAGGAGTCAGATGCCTTGAGCAGAGCGGTGACCTTCAGTTAGAGGAAAGTGATCTTTCAAAAAGGAAGCCATGTGAAATTGATTCTGACCTCAGTTCCTCTCTCCTCTTAGTCTTTCCTGTCAAGGCCACCATTTGCCCGCCCCAAACCAAAGCCAGAAAGCACAGGAACTTTTCTGTGATCCAGAGAGGTTAGCTTTCCCGACTGCGAGTAGGGCGAAAAAAAGGCTGGAAGTGGATCTGGAGAGCTGATAGAAGATACCCAGCACAAACACACACATCCTATAGATTCAGGTCAACAAACACTTTGATCTATAGCATTGTTATTGCAAACACTAAATTGAGAGAGGGGGACTCCATTGGACATAATCAGCAAACAATTTTATCACCCACCCACATGCGTCCGAACCCATTCAGCAGGAGTTGTTTCCTATTTCTTGGATACAAACAGGGAGGTACTGTATATCTCTACTGGTCACAGTGAAATGATAAATATCCCTTTGGTCTCTTTTATTAGAAAAGCAACTATATTTCAATAATTAAAATAGTCATTCTGATGCCTTAGCCCAAACCACAAATATGAAAGTTCCTTCTTTTCAGGCTGGAGAGCTGCAATGGGACCGGTTGCAGTCAGTTTATCCTCAAGTCTCCCTAGCACGGTGAGCTGGCTGCTTTCTGTCCCCTCCAGTGTTGGGGACAGGGAGCAGAGAGGGGAAGGAAAGTCTTACTTAATTGATACAACCATGACCTGGCTTTAGTGCTCTCTGGCTTCAGTAAGTGCATAAAGCCGACTCCTTGCCATGGGCTGTTCTGTAGGGTCATGGCTTAACTCTGTTGGAAACATTGGTATGTCCTTGCCCCAGCCGTGCTGCTCTTTCAGCAGGTCAGTTTTGCTTCTTAACCTAATCCCACCATCTAACTTCTTCATTTGTCACCACCACCAGCATCCTGCTTAGGCTGCCTCACATAACCCCTGGCAAAAGCCCTTTGAGGAGGTTCTTTTTATAATGAACCTAGGCCTCCTCTACCCACATGCTCGCTGAACATCTGCTTCGCAGAAAAGCCAATCCTTGACTCCCGTCACTGACAGTGAACCTGTTCTTTATGTAACCATGTCTTCATGCTGGCAGACACCCGATTCTCACAGCTCCTTGCCCTTAGATTTCATAGACTCTGTTCTATAAGGTCTACATTGCTCCATCTGGGAGATGGGAAGCTCTCTGAGTGGTTTCCTTGAAGCCCTTCCTCTATATGAAAGAGAGAAAATGCTGCTGCTCTCCAATAACTTGCTCCAGAGAAATTATCTTTCTTCACCTCAATCCTTTTAATGGTTAAAATTGGAAAAACCGGTTTGTAGCAATCTCCTGTTCAAATGCTGTGTAAGTCTAGAACTTTAGTTTGGAATGCAAGAGGAAATACCATTCCTTTTTTTTTTCTTCTCAGCTTTTTTTGGGCCACAGCCAAAACTGAGATACCAAAACTAAGGTAGAAAGAATCTGACTTTAGCATTCTGGGTAGTTTTTATTTAATTCTTACAGTGCCCTAAGAATATCTTATCTCATTTTATTGGCATATTTTCAGAGAGATAAAATTATTTCCTTAGCTGGAATGTCAGGTTGCTTAACTCTCAAGGCCAATGACTAACACTTAAATAAGCTGCTCTGATAAAGAAATTAAAGTTCTGTGTGAATAAGACGCTTGTCCAAGTTCAGGGACAGTGAGGTTCCTTGCAATGTATGCATTGAATAAATAGTTTTGGGGAAAACTGTACCAATGATATATGGGTTTTGATCCTAAGCAAGATGTGAAGTTCACACTAAAGTTGAGAATAGCAGTAGTAGCTTCACTTTGTCAGTTATGATTGCCCCTCTTGATGATAGCCCCAAAGATTAAAGATAAAAGCCCTAACATATCATTTTTCTTTCTGATTCATTGTGAAGCAATGCCACAGACCAAGGTATCTCATGATGTTCGCTGTTTCTTTCCAGCTCTTATTTGGTATTGCCCAAAGGGAGTAGCTCGAAATGGGCCCCATTTCAGAGTGAGAAACACAGAAAAAGGATTCCTAGTCTCCTGCCCTGTTTCCATGCTTCCTTCCCCCAGCTGACAAGCCTGACTCTGCCGCAGGAAATGCGCTTGGGGAAAATGCTCCTGGGCCATTTTTGGCACTAACATCTCTTACTTGCCTCTCCTCATCCCAGCGCATCTCAGAATGAGAAAGTCCCTTTGTGTTTTCTCCCTACCTTGACTCATATATAAAGGTTTAAAACTTTCCCCCAAAAAGGATAATAACTGATTCCATACATAGGTTCTGAAATTTGCATTACCCACTCCTCCCCCCCCCAAAAAAAAATTCCAGAAGACATTTTTGTGTAAATCTATTTGCTAGATGGAAGTTTCAAAAGTTTCATTAGGCCCTCAGAGAGGTTTATGAGCCAAGCAAACAAAGATTTCCTCTGCCCTGGCCTACAGCTCTTCAGCATTTTCCAAATTAACCACGCCTGCGCTGTTTTGCACTACACCATTTAAGTCTCACTGTTTGATTCCAGGGCTCATGGTTTGCCTCTGAAAGCCCGGTCATATGGCCCACTCCTTGGAATAATACTTTAGAACTTGACATCATGCCTAACCAGCATGATTATCATAAATTTAATAGAATCTGTTTAAAATGAATTACCACTTTTGAGATAGAATTCCCAAATTCATGTCACCTTTCTCCTTATGAAGCAGCACTTTCTTTCACCATTCTAAATGTACCCCACTTATCTGGTATTTCCAGCCTCATATCTCCACGTGGAGGAACTCGTTAGGGAGCCTGGCCCTGCCCCACCTCCTTATGCAGGGCTTCCCGGAGAAGGGCTCATTCATCCCCTAGGCCAGTTTAGGAAGAGGAGCTGAGCTTGTCCAGCTCATCCCCTTTCTTCCTGTTTTTATTGGATAACTACGGGACTCATGTAAATCTGTCTAATCCAGGGCAGAATGGAAAGGAAGTCCTTCTAAATGCAGATTGAAGCCATAATCTACATTCAGCTTGATCCAAATGACATTCTGATTTCTGTGCATTGATCATTCAAATCTTATTTCTCTGTTGTTTCTCAACGTGGACTTGGGATCAAAAGACAACATATATTGGCCCCTAGAAACTACATCATCACTCAGACTTAACGCGGTCCTTCATCCCAACATTCTGGAATTTGAATTTAAACATGAGCCTCTGGACTTTGATGATTTTCTTTTTCATTCTTCACAGGGCCTTGCAGAGTCCTTTTCAGTCTGTCCTCACACATCAGTCCTTTCAAGCTCATATATTCTGTCTATATAGTCATTTTTTTCCTTTTTTTTTATTTTTTTATCTTTATTGTTGAAAGTATTACAGATATCCCCTACCCCCCCACAATCCCCTCCATACCGCATCAGCCCCACCCCCTGTAGTCATTTCTTAATTGTATAATTTAATTTTAAGTTATGATAACCAAGATTGCAGGATTGTTTTCACATGCTCTAAGATTTTCCTGGAATCCCCAAATTGGGTGAAATCTCTTCTCCTGAGCACTTTGAGTCTCCTTGTATTAACTATCTATTGCTATGCAAATGGGTTGCCCCGAATTTAACAGCATAAGACCATAATAAGCATCTATGTCCTCACACAGTTTCTGTGCACCAGAAATCCATAAAAACTTGCTGGGTGCTTCTCGCTCAGGGGCTCTCCCAAGGTTACAGGGAAAAAGTTGTCCAGGGCTGCAGTCATCTGCAGGCTGTACCTGGGCTGAGTCAATCCATTTAAAAAATGGCTCACTTGCAGGGCTGACAGCGGGAAGTCTCAGTTCCTCACTAGCTGTTGGCAGGAGGCCTTCATTCACTGCCACATAAACCTCTCTACAGGACTGTGAAAGTGTTTTTAGGAAATGGCAGCTGATTTCCCCTAGAGTGAGTGATCCAACAAAGCAACGTAGAAGCTGTAATATTTTTTATTGCTTAGGCTTGGAAGTCACACATCCTCATTTCCACAATTTACTGTTGGTTACAGAGCTAGGCCCTGTTTAATGTGAAAGGAGACTGCATTATGGTAGAATTATTGGAGCTTGACCATGACACTTATTTAAGCTTTATAGAATAACAACTTAATTTCAACTTTTACTAATCTAAATTACTAAACTATTTAAAAGAACACCTTTCATTATCATTGCCATATTCTCCCTTTTTGCATATTACTCAGTGCTGGTGAAGCTGTATGCCTTTCTTATAAGGGCCAAGCATTTTATTGCCCCTTTTTGATGCAATAACAAAACAGACTATTTGTTTTAGGGAATGCTCTCCACACCCTAATTTCTAGGTTTCTTTCCTTGAAACTCAAAACCATAAGCAGGATCAATAAAAGTTGTGATGTATCCAATAATGGGGGGGAAAGTGTTTAAGTTCACATGAAACACTTCTAAAAATTAATAAAGTGCCTAACCACAAATAAGCCTTAAAATTTTTAAAGGTTTGGTTATCATATAGAACATGTTCGCAGATCATGATGTAATGAATTAAATAAAAGGATAACCACAAAAGGAGGTAAGATCCTCAACTAATTTTTAGAGAATAGCATTATCTGGACAATAGTTTCAGTAATGCATCTAAAAGATTATACACCATCATCATGTTGGGGTTATCACAAAAATAGAGTGTAAGAGTGACTTGCTTTAGAAAGTCAATAAATAGAGTTAACAAATTGAAGAAATAAAGCCATATCATTTGAATAGATGCAGGGAAAATATTCAACAGGATTAAGCATCTACTAATGATCGAAATCACCAGTAAACTAATAGTAGACGGGAACTCTTTTTAACCTAGTAAGGGGCACATTTAAAAACTTACAACATACTAGTAAATGATATCACAACAACTAATACAATAAACTATGGAAGGTCTTTTGGGAGAAAATTATAAAAATTAATAAGAAGGCAAAAGATAACCTAAATAAAAGATCTTGGATGGTAAGATTCAATTTCATAAAGGTTTTAGCTCTCTCCAAATTGACTTATACCTTAGATTCAATAAAATTCCAGATAAAACTGCCAAAAGGATTTCCCATAAAACTTGACATAGTGAATCTAAAATGTATAAATAATTAGGTATAAATATAGAAAAAAGAGAGCATGATACCTATATCATCCCATTAATAAAATATAATTTCAAAAAGATTAAAAATATAAATGTGAAAGGCAAACCTACAAAAAGATTTCAAGATAACATAGGAGAATATTTGCACAACATTGAAGTAGAGATGATTTAATTTTAAAAATGTAGAAATATTGATAAAGTTTGGTGGCTGGGTGAAAAGTGAATGATTAAGCAAAAAAACTAAAAAATAAACTCATAGACACAGACAACAATATGGTGATTACCAGAGGGGAAGGGTGGTGGTGGGAGGTAGAGGAGTGGTAAAGGGCAGGATTAATGGCAACTGATGGAGACTTGACTTTGGATGGTGAACACACAATACAATATACAGATGATGTATAATAAAATTGTACAACTAAAACCTATATAATTTTATTAACCAATGTCACCACAATAAATCCAGTAAAATTAATAGATATAAAATAAAATAAAAATAAAATAATAAAATAAAATGATTAAAGATTTTCATAAAAGATACAATCAGGACTAATCACAAATGGGAAAGGATATTTGCATATAACTTACAATCTAATATTCACAGTATATGAAACCCTCCTACAAATCAATATTTAAAAGAAAAACAAACCAATAGAGAAACAGGCAACAGACTTGAACAGGCACTTGCAAGTGAAAAAATTCATGTGTGTGGTCAATAAAAAGATGAAAAAGTGATCAACTTCTTTAGTATTCACGGAAGGCAAATTAAAACCACAATGAGATAAGATACAAAAGCATGAGACTGGCAACATTAAAAATCCACAGTACAAGAATCGGCATAAATTTGAAACAATAGGAAAGCTCATCTGCAACTATTGGATTTGTAAATTGGTATAACTTTGGAAAACAATCTAGTGCTATATAATAAAATTACATATAGCCATAGCTAGCAATTCTACTAAAAAAATATACTATACCTGGCCTGTGTGGTTCAGTGGTTGAGTGTTGCCCCATGCACCAAGAGGTCGCTGGTTAGATTCCTGGTCAGGGCACATGCCTGGGTTTCAGGCTCTATCTGATCCCCCTTGTAGGGGCTGTGCTGGAGGCAGCAGATCCATGTTTCTCTCTCATCAACGTTTCTATCTCTCTCTTTTTCCCTCTTCCTTCCTCTCTCTCTAAAAATCAATAAAAACATACTTTAAAAAATATATATACATATATATATACTATAAAGAAATCCTTATGTGTGTACTACAAGTTTATATAGCAACACTTTTAGCTAAACAGCACACAACAATAACAAAAAATACTTTAAATTTTCATCCACCATAAAATGTATAAATAAGCTGTTGCATATTCATACAATAAAATATTATACAATTAAAGTGACAATTCTGCAAGTCAACACAGACAAATCTCAAAACACATATTTGCTGAAAGAAGTCAAAAATATTTCTTGTATATTCCTTTTAAATAAAATTCTAGAACCATCTCAACTAGAGAGTTTTGAAGAATATGTATGGATTATAAGGAAAATCAAAGGAAATATTAGACCAAAATTCAGTCTGCAGATTACCTCTGGGTCTGAGCCATGAGAAGGATGCAGTTTGGGAGAGGGAACATTGAAGACTTCTAAAGCACTGGTTTTATTCTGTTCCTTAATTTGGTACTGCCAATGGAAATGTTCATTTTATTTTTCTTTAAACTGAACATAGATAAATTTATAGACTCTTTTGTATGTGTGAAGTGATTCTCAAAAGAGTTTAAATACAATTTTCCTAACTTGTTTCAGGATGTAAAACATTTTCAGAAATTGAGTTATCATAGAATATAAATGTTTAAAAAATCCTATTTGGAATAGGAAGTCTATATTTTAGTGTGAAGTTTAAAATAAGCAGCCCATTCTCTTTATTATTAGTTTGGTAGATATTCTTTATCCTTAAACTACTTTCAGAATATTTTAGAATGGAAAAGGTGGATTAGGTTAAATGGATATATATAAGCCGTGTCATACCATTATTTTGTCACAAGAGGGACTACATAGTCAGAAAGTACAATTTTCTCTTTTGGTCAAGAATATTCCTCTAAACATTTACATTTTACACACTGTGTATTTTTGTCAGTGTATATGTTATAAGGTGTAGTGCTGCTATATATATTTCATATCAGCAAAAATTTTAAGATAAATACTAGTTTGCCCTTTTAATTCTGAATGGAGAGGAGACTATACAGGATTTAACTTACTGAGCTATGGTCATTTTATTTTATTTTGGTTTATCTGCTTTATGGTAATAATAATTTTCATTTTTCTATTAGTGCTAAACACTTTAAATACTGAATGGATTTTTCATATCTATTTGTTTTATTTTTCTTATTTGATTTTAAGATACCTGTGAGCATTTGCAACCAATCCAAATTTGATAAAATGATTCAAAGTAATTATAGATCTGTTGCTAAAACAAAAGCATTCTTGAGCTAGGTCTCTATCCACTGGGCCAGGGGTTTTCAAACTCTGCTATAAGGATCCTTAAATGTTCCTGGAAACTCTTTCAGGGGCCACATATTTGGGAAGGTGGGGTACCCTTTTACTGAGATAATTCTTCACTTAACGTTTTAGATATTGCTCTCTTTTGTAAAGATTTTATTCATAGAAATAGTAAGCTACAAATAGTTTGAAAACCACTAAACTAGACAGGAAAGAATTGTAAAATCAGTTGAAATGTATAAAACGTTTTCAGATGTGTTACTTCATTAGCTTGTCTCAAGTAAAATGTGAGCTCTAATAGCTAATAGTTGGCTTCTTCACCACTGTGTCTCCAGGGCAGAGGGCAAATAACGTGTGATTCTGCATAAAACAATTAAAATAATAAACAAATGTGTTAAAGGAATAAAACAGCTCCAGAAGACAGGCAGAGCAGGCAGGCATTATCGGAATTTTATCAAAAAGGAAAGAGAAGGTCAGAATGATAAAACACTTACAAACACCCTCAGTAAGTAGAAGAATCATATAGGATCCTAGTCTACCATCTCCTGGCTCCTAATACTTTTTGGGTCAAATCTGGGAAAAGAAGGGAAGGAAAGAAAAGGGAGCAAAGGAAGAAGGAAGGAAAAAAAGAGTTCATCATTTTCTTTCCACCATACCACAACCGCCTCTCATTTACTTGAGCAGGAAAAGATCAACTGTAGTCAAGAAAGAAAAATGCTATTTTCATTTGTTTTACCTTCATTTTGAAAAAACACATTGGTAGTATGGACCAATAAGTGTTATGTTCAAAGTTATGATCAGGAGACCATCATATTTTTCTTTAAAAAAGTAAAAAGAGTATTTTTCATGGCACCACTCATTGTACAGAAGTGTGGGAGGCTCTTCCTTCCAGGTGCCATCGCCTTCTCCGCAGACCAGCGACCATCTGCGAGGGGCTGGTTTCTCACTTCTTCTTTCTGTCTGGGCTTCCGCTCAGCACTCCCCCCATCACGAGACCGCTTCCCTCTTAGCCTCTCCTGGAGTTATGATGGTGATAGTCGGTGAAGAAATTTAAGGGTTAAAGGAATAAAAATCACATCAGTTTATTTATTTACTTATTTTTATATATTAATCACATTACACTTAGCACCAACCCTAAATCATACAGACATAGGTATTCGTTTTTTATTGATGTGGTATTAAATTGCCACAAAACTCTGGACTTAAAGTGGCACAAATTTATCATCTTACAATTGTGTAGATCTGAAGTCCAGTATATCCTCACCAGTCACTGTATAGCATTCTAGAAAAATGTTTTCAGCCTTCTTTTCAATGAGGCGCAGCGCCGAGATTTGGCCCCTGGAGTCCCTGCGTGCAGCTCTGCTTCCCCGTCTGCATGGCCGCCAGCAGCATGCAGAGGACGCCCAGAGGTCACCAGCAGGCCGTGCTCCTTCTTGGACACGCAGGGGAATTTATTTCCTGCTCATTCAGGTCATGGGCAGAATTCAATGCATTTTAGTTACAGGGCTGAAGTCCCTGTTTTCTTGCAAGAACTTGTAGAGTCCACAGCGTTCCTAGATTCCGGGGTCTGTCCTCTATCTTCCAGGGCAGCAATGGTGGGCTAAGTCCTCGGATTACAGTTCTCTCCCACTCTTTTTCAGTAATTTTCCACTTTTAAGGACTCGCATGAATAGATTGGGCCCATCCGCATAATCCAGGATAATCTTTTTATCTCGAGGTCGTTATTAATCCTACCTACAATGTCCCTTTTGCTGTGAAAACTGACATATTTAAAGAGTCTTCAGATTACGATGTGAACATCCCTTGAGGCGGGCATTATTCTGACAGCCACAAAGAAAGTAAATGATTAAGAGTCTATAAATTTACTTACTTAAGTAAAAATAAGAAAAATATAAGGACATTTTTCTTTTTCTTAGTAATCATTTATAATTACATCAGAATACCTGAAGTACAACTGAAACGCATATCCTCTTGTAACTCTTGACCATTAATTGTATGCTAATTTACAGATAAAATGTTTCCCATTAAACTATGCTATTTTCATTTATTGAAAAGTAAATAGTTAATTTAATGTCAAGAAATACAGAAGTGCAATAAATAGGCACCATTTAAGAGGATGTGTCTTTCAGAAATCTGAAAAATGGAGGCAGAGGCATGGCTAAGCACTAATTTTTTTCCTAGATTCTCCCCTAACCCCCACCTCACTGCCCCACCCCCAGGCCAATCAAACTATAGCAGACAGTTATATAAGATCATACATACAATGTTATCTGAATTGACTAGCAAAGCTAAAGTCCAACCTAAAAAGGAAGAGGCATGTGAAGCAGCAGAAAAGAAGGCTGAATGAAGTTAAAAACAAACAGATAAATCCCCCACATAACAATGCCCTATTCCTGTAATAATACATTTGAAGGTAAAGTCCATATAGTGTTCAGGCCTATTTTTATCACTGTTGTATACACAGCACGAAACACAATGCCTAACATATAGAAAGTATTAAGTAAATATCAATTACCTTCAAATTAATTGTTTTAATTGGAAGTAAGCAATATTTATAGAATTTTCTATGTGCAAAATACAGTCATAAAATCCCTCATTTTTTCATTGTTCTCTATAATTTTCAGAGCTTTGTAAATAAATTATTCACCTAATAGTGATATGTGGAACATTGATAAGACTTGGTAGTTAGTAAACACTTGGCATAAAAAAAAAATGACTTTTTCCTCTACTATTTGCATTAAATCATTACCAATCTGACAGTACTTCATTAATACGTTTTTTAAAGTAAAGACTTATTTCTGACTTATTGATCCTAAGACAGCCACCACAAAGAGCCCTTTACATAGGTATACAGTAAATGATAATGGAGAAAATATCATAGGTATTGTGGTTTTCATTCATTTTAATGTTTAAGTTGCATGGTGTATCTTGACAATATAATGCCAGTAATTAGAACTAAAGAAGCTGTTGAACATGTTCTGAAACAAATCTTGTTTAACTCTTTAAGCTATTGAAAATGGATTAAGTTGTCTTGTGAGGTAATTAGCCACATATCACCAATATTTTTCAAGTTTGATATAGGTCAAAAAAATTGAAGCAGAATTCTGACATTTGGTGGGAGAATCAATTTTAAGACTCCTTCCCATTCCAAAAGTTTTTGACTGCTGGCAATGTTCTGTTTCTTGATCTGGGCACTCATTGCACTTGTAATCTGCATATGTCTAATATCGTTCATTTATAACATGTCATCTTTTTGACATGTCCATTATGTCAATAAAAATATCTAACAAATCTATGGCAATTACCTTTAACTGTGAGACTTATGTACAAAGGCTTCTTAGCTTCTTATACCTATCTCTATCTTCATTAAGTAAATACAAAACAACTCTGAACTCCAAGCCAGTGAACATTATTCACTCAAAGTTCTAAGACCTTTCCTGTAAAAATTGATTCGATAGCACTAAGTGATGGCAATGACAAATCAACCTAAAATGTTTCTTCTTTTTAATGAAAAAATTTATAGAACAAACTGTAAGGCCTCCTGTAGGAGTTTTTAAACTTCATTTTTAATAATAAAGTGTTTTTCCCTTACAATATTTGACACAGAGAATATATGACAAACACAGACCATCACATATAAAGCTTCTCTAGGTAAAATCTGAGTAAAGACATGAGAGACACACATATTCCTCATTCAGTCTTGGCATCAATAGCCTTTCTGCTCCTACCACCATCCTTTCCCAGAAGAACCATTCTGAGGCAGAGGTTGGGGAAAACCAGTGACCTAGTGCAACCTTCCTCTATTAACAGAAAATACACCAAAATCTGGAAAGGGAAAGTGTCTACCCAAATTAAACACTTAACAAATCGGTATGCTGATAAAACCTAGCTTTTCATCTGGGCCTTTTGATTTTGAATAACTTATTTAATTTCTCTAAGCCTCAGTTTCTTCCGATGTAAAAAGGAGGGGGTTATACCATCTTCCACAGATGTAGAAAGGATAAGAGATAATGTCTGGCACAGAATGGGTGTTGATGATTGGTAACTATCATCGTTATTCCAGTTCTCAAAGAAAGTCCCCAGATCTGCATAAAATAAAAAAGCAAAAGTAACTATTGGTAACTTGGACTTTAGCTTAAAATGTTTTCCTTGGTTTCTTTCAGGAAAGTAGTAGATCATCCAAAAAGGCGATTTGGTATCCCTATGGATCGGATTGGTGGAAACCGGCTTTCAAATTCCAGAGGCTAATTGATTCCATTTGTGAGTACAATTTGAATACGTAGCAATACATGTAAGCTTTTGATAAATATTTCACAATAGGCTAATTGATCCATCTTAGATTATAAATCCCCCTTTTGCTTTCTTAGCTTATAAATTCACATTTTCAAACATTTCTGTACTCAATTAGTATATTGATGCTAAATAATTTAAATGACATTAAAGATCAAAGTGTGTCCTACATCTACTTCACCCTAAAAAATGGTTTAGGTGTTGTCACAGGCTCCTGTGTAATTACTGAATATTAACATGCAAACAAAGGTTCAGGTTCTAATTAGCATAATAAATTACCTTCACAAATATGCATAATATGTAGTAAGCCCTCTGTTATGAAAAAGACACATTCCAGTGACATAGACCATTTTATTGCAAATAGCATTAGCAGAATTATGATAACATGGAACCCAGGAAAGAGAATGGTATAGCAGAAAGAGTATTAGCCATGGAATCAGAGCAGATAATCCAAATCCTGGTTCTATCATTTATTAATTTATTTCCATTGAGATACTTTATTTCTCTATAGCTTGTAGATTTAGATAATAACGCAGTGGTGCTATGAAAATTAAATGAGATGTTAGAAGGTATTGGACACAGAATACATGCATGTGATAACAGCTTAGAACACAGTTCTGAAAATTTACTCTGCTGGGCCCTATACTTAGTGTAAAACATGCATTGCTTCATTTAAGCATCCTGTTCCATAAGTAGGACCTATTACTATCTCCAAGATCTTGAGAAGTAGTAGAGAAAAAGGGGTAAAAGTGCCTGCAAGGGAAGTCAGGCTTTGTAGGTCAAATCCCAGCTCACCTAAGTCCCAGGTCATTGGTTAGCTGTGAGACCTTGTTTAAATTCTGCAATCCTCCTCCATAAAATGAGAATTATAATAATTTCTTCTACATTGCATTGTCCTGATGACTAAACGAATTGATATACATTAACCACTTAGAATAGTGCTTGACATGTATTAAGTACTCAATAATCATTAGTTATTATTATCATACTAATAAGTGGAAAGCCACACAGCTAGTAAGTGATGCAAGTAGATTCAAATCCAGGAAGCTTAAATCCTGAGCTTTATCTTAATATATTTAATCATACGTAGTATATATTTTAAATACTAACTGTTTGTTAAATATAAAATCTTGGCTATGTATTTTCTCCCACTAGAGCTTAGAGAGGGTGTATCTTTCCTCCCAAACAGATAAGACAACCTAGAACTACTCTGATAGCTTCGAGACACAGAAGAGAAAACTCTGCTTTTTGCTTTTCTTAAGATAATCCTCAGGTCTATGATGCAGAGGCCCAAGAAGCATCACATTAATGCTGGCGCTCTCCTAATTTAAATCATGCAATTTTCCGTCCTTATCAAATGCTCTAAATCACAATTAAGTCAGTATTTTACCTCAACTTTCTTATTTTCAGAATGACTTAGTTAAAAAATTTATTTTTCTCCGTGGGGTCATTGATCAATGAAATTATAAAGTTATTGTGTGTTTTTATAAATACAAGAGGACTAACTGGATACTGCCAGAAACACTGCCTTTGGGGCAGCACCATCTTCAAATTTCATATTGAATATAGAACTGCCATCTGACCCAGTGATCCCACTTCTAGGAATATATCCTAAGAAACCTGAAACACCAATCAGAAAGAATTTATGCACCCCCTACATTCATAGCACAATTTTCAATAGCTAAGATCATATTGAATTTTGTATCTAACAATATAGCAAGCATGGTAATTTGCTAGATACAAAGGGTTATTAAAAAATCATCACATTATATTTGAGTAGGAACTAACTGCTATTAAAAATCAAGTAACTCCTTGAAATCAGAGTCATAATCCTTCAGTTTCTTGGTGTACTGAGAATGTTATGACACTAAGATTAAAATAATTAAATTTGATGGATTTCCACAGGTACCCTATCCCCTTAGCCTCCCTTGACCATTACCCATTTTAGTATTTCTGAATTCAACCAAAACAAGTTATGATAAGAAAAAGTCATACAGGAAAACTAATTTTTTACATAAATTTTCATATGACGTTTTAGACCATAAAAACTCCAGATAGCTACCACACTATAAAAAGGTACTTGAATTAATATATTTACAGAATCACTGTTGAGTAAAATTCAAATTAGTATATTACGTCCTTCACTTAACAGACTTTGTTGAGTGTCTTGACAACCACTGTCCTTATTATTAAAATCTTCAGATAATAATATCATGAAAAAATAAGTTTAGAAAAGAGTTGAACATTACACATTTTCTCTTACCCTTTTGTCAGAATCCTTGTGGGTTCACCTGCTCAACCATTATGTTTCTATTCTCTGTTTCCTGCCACTCTCACCAAGAGTGACTTCCTCATGTGAAGTTTCGTGCTTTATAGTTCATGAATAATAAAAGACATAACATATATATTTCTAATTTCCATTCAACTTTTCAAAATTATGTTTTGGTATATTACTTTTTTTTGTCATAATGGTGCTTTGGATTAAATAGAAGATGTAATATTAATAGATAACTTAGGAGTCATTACAATTATTTCTATGACTTAGTCATGAAGTTAAGTCATTAGAAATTCAAGAACATAAAGTCTCATTTAATCCAATCTTTTTTTCCTTTTCTTTTCTTTTCCTTTTCTTTTTTTTTTTTTTTAACAAATAAGAACACAGGGACTGTGAGACAAAATTGATTTGTCTGAAATTTTACAGACTCCCTGAGAGAGCAAGATCCAGAACCAGTCTCTGGTCTTCCAGGCCAATCTCCTTATGACCTATAAGGTCTTGTAGATACTAAATTGTCATTGCTATGCTAACATCACTGATTATATGTTTCTAAAACAAACAGAAACAGTATCTCAGACTTTATAAAAACATTCTCTTCACTTCCGTGGGAGAAGTTGTATACCCTTTTAGAGCAGGTTTATTTGTGGGTTTTCACCTGCATTTCACTATAAGTATTCACACTGAAAGTGAAACTAGTGCTAATCATGGAAGTTTTGCTTGGTTTAAGGTCAAGTCTAGAAACAGCTGATGTGTGTTATCTAGTTTTCAGAAAGAAAAAATGCTAATCTCTTCCCTGATATGTGTTTTGGAAAGGGCAATAATAATCTGATATTTACACAATATTCTCCTCAAATCATTAATCTATTGGACGAAATATTTGAATTTTTAATAGGCCTCAGTTCTAAGCAACTCAAATTCAGAGAGATATTTTGTCTAGATTTTGTAGATTCTGTAGATGCAAGTAGCAAGTTCTAGGTCTCTGTCATTGAAATCAGGATGCCTACTTGATGAAATCTAGTAGAAATATGACCATTAATGGTGCTCCCCTTTGCTGCCACATGTATTAAGACTTTTAATAATGGGAGGCACATGGTACTGTGTTATACTGGCAATTTTTATTTTAGAACAATATTGACATGACATCATTTGAATAAATTAACATAACTCTAACAGAAATATCACATTTAAATGCTACGATATGATTGGATCCTTTAAACAGAGCAAATGTACAACAAATATCAAAGTGTTCTTCTCATAACAACAAACAGAAAGTAGTAGTCAGATTTTCTTATTTTTCTTGTATGTGTCCTGGCAACATCCTTTGAACAAATATTAAAATCTCAGAATAGATTAGAGCAGTTACACAAACAAAGGAAGTGTGGCTTGAGCACAAGTACCTAGTATATACATTAAAAATGCTCTTTTGAATTCATTTAATCAGAAATTATCATTTTGCATGTTGTTTTTGCAACAAAAATATGCCACATAAAAACCATAATGAAACATCAAGTAATTAGAGTTTTAGCTTTTCTCAACTGCAGTTGGTGGATTTCCCCTTATCTACAGAACTTTAACCATTTCAACTTTCATTTTTGCAGATGTGACTTCCTTGGGTGAAATGTCACAGAAACATAGAAGATGCTTCAGAAGTTCTTCACACTCCTTAATGATTAAACTTTTAAGGAACTGGCCTTCTGCAAATTCTTTCCAAAGCTTGAACTTAGGTCCATCACATCGCAGTATTGTTACAGCTTCAAGTAAATTATGCAGATCATTTCAATGCATGGATATTTTTTAAATATGCATTTTAGTTTTGCAGGAATAGTTACTTGGCCCCAAACCAGACTTATCTAAGAAACCATCAAAAAACACAATACAGTGAAATACTATCTATATACATTTACCATTTGCATTTATGCAGTTAAAGAATAACTGAAGACTAATTTGTTTCTGTAAAGTTTAGGTGCAATCTGTTCATTATTGGGGAACATAAAAATGCTGTGTGTTTTTTCTCAAATGCTTTCACTTCTTTCTTATCTTTGGTCTGTGGGCCTCTTGGGTAATAATTATGAAATTAGACTTCTCATATTATATTCAAATTTTAGTTATTTTCAGTCAAATAAAACTCAGCTCCAGTTCTAGAAATAAGTGAAAAAAAATTCTCTGAGCAAAGAAAAAATAGCAGTAAATAAGCCCATAAAGTTAAGTCTCCCAAAGTACTGCAGGTGAGAGCATATTGACTTGGAGTTAGGCAGTAAAGGAGATTACTCATTTGCCAAGCTTGGATATCTTGTGTCCCCTAATAACTTCCATTTCTCTCAGTTACAACTGATAGTTAATTAAGAGCAGCAGTGGCTGATTATAAGGAGAATTACACACAGAAGTAGCAGATGAAAGTATGGGAAAGTCAAAGAATATTTAGTACACTACAGGAACAGTCTGGGGCCGGATAAATACACAGAATTTTAGCACAGTAAGTGATCGCTGTTTTTTAAAATATGTTTTTACTGATTTTTAGAGAGAGAGGAAAGGAGAGGAATAGAGAGAGAGAAACATCAATGAGAGAGAAACATCATTGATCAGCTGCCTCCTGCACGCCTCCCCCCTGCTGGGGATCGAGCCCACAACCAAGGCATGTGCCCTGACCAGGAATCGAACTGTAGCCCTTTGGTTCCTGGGTTGACGGTCAACCACTGGGCCACTTCGCTGGACAATAGTGATTTTTGATGTCTCTGGCTCATCTAACAAACTGTTTAATCCATTTCATATACTGTGTTTAATAAGGCATTGAAGAGTATGATGTGTTTGAGAGTGATTTCTTTAAAGTGGTCCAAATTGTTTCTAATCGATCTATCAAAGCATAAAGCTTGACACTCTGGAAAGCCTGATTCTCAGCAATAGCTGTGATGTTACTGTAATTTAAGCATTGCGCATTGGATATGCTTTCAAAACACAAAGATAACTTATTCATGGTCCAGAGACTTAGCATAAGTTAGGAGAAGTTTATAAATTCTCTGGAAAACACTTCTTTCAATCCTGGTGATCACTGCCAAACAGACCTGATATGGGGAAGGAAAAAAGTCTGGCCAGGAGAACAGAGTTTTATTTTTAGCATAAAATGGAGTGTTATGAGAAGGTATATTCATATTGAAAGAAGAGGAGAGAAATGGGTAGTTGTTAATCTTAACTAAAAATGAATACAATCCAAGGAATAAAATAAACTCGGAGAAATAGAAATGAACACATTCACTTAGAATACAGAATGGTTTTGTATATACCTTCTTAGTTTTGGAGAAAACTTTCCAACTGATGAGAATCTTTAAATTTAAGTTTAGGGAAAAAACAGTAAATGAATGATTCTGTTAATTGTGATAGAAGGACTGTAACAAAGGAAGATGAATTTTGAGAAAGCTCCCCAATTCTTTTTTTCTTAAAATTGCATTAGAAAGTTAGCAGGGCTACATTGGCAAGTGTGGTGCAGGAATCACTGTCTGAAAGAATTGTTTGAGAAGTTATAATTTCTCCTGCCACCTTTCCCTAACCTTCTGAAGAATTATAGAAATGTGTCCTATTCCTTGGAAGCACTTTCTTTCCTTTTCTCCCATTTGAGTATTTGTAAGCTTCTAACCCAACTGGGTGCTCCTGCTTCCCCCTTTAACAAAAGGTATTCAAACCTAACTTAGCCTAAACATTTCTCATGGTGAAGATTTAAGTTGAATTGATTTCCTACCTTTTTATTTTTTCAATCCAAAATTATGGTTATGGCATCCAATTTAATTAAGGTAAGAGGTCACAGTATATTGATTTACACTCTATTCTAGTGTGTAATACACTTGTCTCATAATATAATATATGCACAAGGCTTCCACAAAGAAAAAAGAAAAATGTTTTCTCCACTTGTATCTATTTTATTTCATATTTTAATTTTTACCACTATTTTATACAGAGCAGAAAATAAGTCAGCAGTATACTAGTTTAAAATAGGGCTTTTTTTTTTTAACATAGCAGAAAATTAAGACAATTTCTGTTGAGAATATGACGAGTCATCTCATTTATTTGTCCAATGTATTGTGTATGACTAAATCCAGGTATATTTCACTGAGACATCACTAGAAGGAACTTTTCATTTAGTTTCAAAGAAACATGTTACCTTTTTTACTCTCTTTGTTCCTATGTGAAGCTTCATAGAGCAAATTGTAAATATAGGTTTCTGGGTTCCGTTATCAGTTACATGATCAATATTTTAATGACAGGATGTTGATTCCTGGCTACATTGTCTTAACATTCACTGACACTACAAAAAGTTTAGCAAATTCTATCTGCAATCTCCAGATAGCTTTAGGGAATTAAATTCCTTAAAGTCAATTATTAAAATATAACTTGGACTCCTCTAAAAGGAAGACGCATCTAATGCTTTCGTTGTTGTTGCTGTTGTTCAAAATATTACAGGTGTCTGATGCTTTTTGAATGATGTTACCCCCAAAGGTTCAAAATGCTTAAATACTGTCCAACTGCTCCAAAGTGAATAAACATGAGGTGATGAAAACAGGTGGTTTTGTCTTTCTTTATGGTAATACGTCTGTGTTCACAACTGATGTAAGTAAATGGGAACATTTCGGGCATTACTGAGCAACTCCTGTGCACTTGAGTGGCTCCTAGCACGTGTATATATAGCACCACAAGCATATTACTCATCTTGGTCTGCTTTATGCATTTTAAAAATTTTTTCACTTTAAGCAACATGTTCATTTTGTCTTATGAATGGGATAATTTGATCCTTAAGCACCACATTTAATATTATGAAAATAAACAGCATTTCTTCCACATTATGAAGGAAGGGAATGTGCGGAGGCTCATCTGGCCAGCTAGTGTAGGCATTAATATTCTTTAATCATAAAGTCACTTTGACAGCGTTTCTGTGCCAGCACAGGGAGCAGACAAAATTACAGTTGAATTCCCAGTCATGTACTGATGAAATTAGCTTGTTCAGACGTAAGAAAGAGCAGTTTAATGTATAAATGTTGAGGTTGGGAGAACAGTCATGGGAAAGCCGATGAGATTTTGTTTTGTTTGTTGGTTTTTAGCACAACAAGTCTAGTCTCTTACAGACATGTCGAGAGTCTCAAGTAGTTTCTGATGTTGTGGAGGAGGCAGAGATGAGAAACAAGAACCCAAAACGTGCATTGTTCTGTAAGAAAGTTTTCTTAATAGCTCTCTCTGAGACATCAAACGCTACTTTGTTCAAAGTCCAATAAACGATATATTTCTGTTCCTTAGTAATGTTATTCATTTAGCTGTAGTGGTCTCAGTGATAACTATTCAAATTCACAGATAACAGCCAGCACAATCACGGAAAAGAGAAAGGACACCAATGCATATTTTACACATAAATTGAGAAAATATAATTTATTTTAATTTTCCAAGACACTTTTAAAAATATTTTAATATATAGTTTAACAGTATAGTCATCACCAGACAAAATTCTATGTGGACAATGAATCTACGGAAAACATACCGTAGATACAGCACTCTCAACTTCAGCTCTACAAAGCCATTTTGATAGTCCCATGCCATTCAAGGCACAACTGATTTGTCACCAGTCACAAAGTAAGTCTTAAGCAAACAATATGCAAAATAAATGCCACAGTTTCTTTATACTTGAAATAGGCACAATCTTTAAGCAGTAGAGTGAGGAGATATATGTCTTTTTCTAATGTTCTTAATGTTTTTGCATTCAAAGAAAAAAGTTTAGACGCAGTATTTCCAAAAGCAAGCTACAAAAGAAAACACATTCTTTCTTAGGAGGGTGTTTGATAAAACATCAGACGTGAATAAAATAGTTTTATGTGTGCCTGAGTATGAAAAAGGAATGTTCAGTATGGTACTTATTAGCCTCATGTGGGTCTTTCAACTAATTAGAATTAAACAAAATTTGGAAATTCAGCTTCTCCATCACATTTGCCACATTTCAGGTGCTCACTAGTGACTTGTAGCTAGTGACTACCACCAGGGGCAATGCAAATGAAAGAATGGGCTTATTATCACGTGCAGTTCCATTGGACAGCGCTGTTATATTCTAATTGTGTAGTATGCATTTAATGCATGTAATACAGTTCAGAGAATACTATAGGTTGCCCTATTATATGCATCCCTCTATTTTATAGTGAGGGGTAACTGAAATCCCAAAGGGAAGTCACGTAAGTAAGCAGTGATATATGTGCTTCTAGTTACTAGGGAAAGAAGAAAGAAGAGAGTTAAGGTTCTCTTTCAAATGACCAAATAATATTTAAGTAACTTTTTTTAAAATTTTGCACTTTTTAAAATTAAATTTAGAGAAAGGAAGAGAGAAACATCAATGTGAGAGAGAAACATTGATCTGTTGCCTCCAGGAGATGTCCCAACCAGGGATGGAACCTGCAACCTGGGTACGTGCCCTGATCTGGAATCACACCCGCCCCCTTTTGGTTGATGGAACAACGCTCCAGCCAACTGAGCCACACCGGCTAGGGCCATATTTAAGTAATGTGACTGTCACAGTGCGTCTTCACATTCCAATCATAAAATGATGTTTCAGAAAAATCAAACCAATTCTGTGTTTTAATCTTCAAATGCATTGAATAAGTCATTTTAAATCTTCTGTGGGTTGTTTCCAATCAGTTGCCTGACATAAGTAGCTTGATTTAACAAATTACAAATTTTTAAAATTTCCTTCAATTTAAATGGTTTGTGAAATTAAGACCTCAGGGAGATGGGTCTTTGATTCACTATTGATTAATGGGATGTACAATAAAAGAGTTGGAAAAAAGCTCATAGTACAGTTAAGACACTGAAATAAATGATAAAATATCCGTCTCCCAGGGTCCCCTTCCTAACTCCACTCCCCCTGCAGACTGTCACCCTCGTGCTCACAACCATTACACTCACAGTGTTATGACAGCACTCAGAATCTACTTTTCATTCCTACAAGAGGTGCAGTTTCCTTTAAACAAAACCATATTTGAATTCTATAAAAGGAGAAGTTTATTTTTAACATTAAACTGAGGAGCTTGGCCTCTCTAATCCAATCTTTTTTATTGGGCGCTTTGGAAAGTTATCAGCACCGCCCTTTCTGTCCCTTTGAGTATCTTTCAATATTTCAGTCTAGCATAAAAATGTAGATCTACTCATCGCATCCAAGACCTAGATGACATAAGCAGCTCAATTAAGCATGCAACAAAACAAGGTTTGGAAAAAATCTTAAACCTGGTTGAAGGGAGCTGTCATGAAAGGTGTCACCATTATTAGAGCCAGCTCCTCAGGGCCTACCTATCACTTTCACTCATGTGAAGAAAAGCCTGGCCAGCATTCTGGTGTCACTTCATGTCTGTCTGGTTCACTTCTATTCCCTGTTTTTAGCATAACACTAAGTGTTAGGTATATATATACATATATTTTTAATTCTCACCAGAGGATATTTTTTCCATTGATTTTTTTTGGAGAGTGGAGGGGAGGGACAGAAAGAGAAAGAGGAAGAGAAAGAGAGAAACATTGATATGAGAGAGACACATCAATTTTTGCCTCCAACCAGGGCCAGGGATGGTTCCAACCACTGAGTAAACCAGCCAGGGCAGTGTTAGGTATATTTTAATGAATGGAAGAATTTAACAAGCGTTTATCAACTATATATTAAATAAAGCAAATTACAGTATCTCACAGTATGTATAAGTTACTATTGCCTTAAACTCAATCTCTGGGTCCATTTAATCTTTATATATTGTTATTTATGATAGATAGTTTCCAGTTATGCCAATAGAGCCACACTTCATATATAACATGGGCTCTTTTAATGACCTTATCTTGGCATTGAATTCATATGTTTATCACCACAAATATTTACTTTGTTCCTATTACGCACATACATGTTTTAAAATTTCCTTGCTTAAAAACAAACAAAAAGCTTCCTTTAGCCCTTCAAACTCCTCTAGCTAATATCCCAATATTTTTTTAGCCTTTAGAACAAAATTCCTCAAAATAGCTGACTATTGTCAGTGGTTCCTGTTGTTTCACAATGTTCTCTTTAAACAAAAGTTCATCAAACAATTCTTGTCAAAGCCATTAATAACCTTTTCATTGCTGTTCAGACAGAAAGCCTCAGTTCTCCTCTCACTGGACCAACCATAGCTCAGATACAGTTGAACTCTTTCTTCCTGGAAAGTTTTTTTATTTGACTTCTGGGGCATTCCTTTCTTCGTTGCCTCCTTCCTTGGGAGCTGTTCCTACTCAGTCTCCTTTGCTGATTCTTATCCGCCCAATCTCTAACCTTGGACTGACCTGGGCTTCAGCCTTGGATGTCTTCTCTTTTATACCTACAGTCATCCCCTAAATGGTCTCATCATAAGACCAAGCAATATTGATATGCTGATAACTGTCAAATTTATATTTCCAATCTGTGCTGTTTCCCTAAACTCCAAACTTGTATATTTAATGGTCTATTCAATTCACTATTGGGAAGATTTTATTACACATGGCATAACAAGCCCAAAATGTCTGTGGTAGGAATAGGACTCTCCAAGTAATCCTTGTGCTTCTCCAAGTAATCCCAGGTATTTCGTTGACACTGTTAAGTTAGGTTGAGATCATGTGCCTAATTTTGGCATTTAGGAGTGTGCTTATCTCCATTTCTCTAACTCTGTTCCAGGGACACACGGTGCAGGCACAAAGAGAAGGAAAATGGCTAATGTAAATAAGGCTTCATGTAAACAAAATAAATCTTAAAGCAAGTCATATCACTAAGATTTTGTTAATGCAGTTTGCCTAATTTTTGCCAAAATACAATTTGATAACTTGAAATAGGGTGCTGCTCTAAGAAGAACCTAAATTGTGGCACAGGCCCAGCATCTGGTTAGCGGCAGACAAGGAAACTGATGTCATCCCCTGGAAAAATGAAGAGACATTTTACAAAGTAGCAAAATATGTGGTACAACTGGCATCTGTCACAGTTCAGATGCAGATTGTGTTTCTCTTAAACGTGTGGAAGAAAAGGCTGGAAAATAGAACATTGGCAGTATTTTTAGTTGATGTTGGGTACATGTAGCAAAGCATTACAAGAAATTGATGAGTGTAGGAAGGAAATGGTATCTATGCAAACAAATAAAAAGGGAATAGAGTTTAGAAATAGAAGGTCTTGAACTGTGGAAAGAGCTAACAGAATAAAATGAAATTTAAAATGACTAAGTGACAGAGGCTCATAGTATCAGTTGGAATAGAGAACACAGAGCAAAAATCAGATTAAGTGTGTAGTCTTCAAGGTATTTTCCAGATACTGTCAAGGCAACTGCTACTAAGTTGGGGGTGGGGATGCAAAATACTTAAAAAAATTTTTTTTTAAATCTTTGAGTATGGCAAATAGTTGAGAAGCTTTCTAAATTTTTGAAATTACATCATTGCCAAAGAAACTCTAGATGAAAAATGTCTATGACACTTTGAGACAAAATAAACTTTAAGTCTCCAACTTTGCAAGAGTCGGGTGCAACCTGAGAAAACGGTGCAATCCTCAAGAAGGAAATATCACCCAAGTTGGACATAAGCTGAGTCCAGGAATAGTAATGAAAAAGCAAAACACTCGGAAAGAGTGGAGCCAGCAGAAACAATACAATGGGCAGAGGAGTCCTCCTAGACACTAGCAGCCCTAATCAGGAAACCTTTCTCCATCCCCGGGGTGGGAAATCTTTACGGTATCTACCCACTGGGGGATTTCAGAGCTGCTGGAGGTCAGCATTCTAGAAATTGTGGGCTCTGGTTCTTTTCATTTATGAATGGGACTATTGTTTGTGGTTTGTCCCTGTTCCTCTGCCAATTATTGGATTTGTGTAGGATGAATAACTTGTCCTTTAAACTAACAGGTTTGTGAATGAAGAGGAGTCACACTGTATCTGATACAGACTAGTCAGGATCTCTTAGAGAGCTTAGAGCTTGTTCTGTTGTGGGTGACGTCGGTAAAGGGGATTTAGCTTTGTTTCTAATGGGAGAGGGTTGAGTAGAGTCTATGAGTATAAGAAGAGATTAAAGGATTGACTGTGGTAGAGGGGGCGATCCCCAACTATTGTACGTACTTCCTAACATTAAGACATCCGGCCTGTCTTGCCATTATTTTGGTGGCAGCCTGAGTGACTAATTCCGGCCAATGGGCTTCAGTAGAAGTGATGCCTATCACTTGTGAACTGAGGCAGCTGAGAACTGGGGTGTGTCCTCTATCCCTCTCCTCTGCCCTGGAAATCTTGGAGGCAAGCAAGATAGAGCAACATTCCAGACGATACAGCCAAAATAGAAGAGGCTTGTGCTACATGCATTGGACTTTATGTTTGGACTTGCCTGTGTTAGGCCTCTGAGATTGGCTCAGGTGACCATGGAAAGGTCCAACAAGTCTGTATTCCAACCCTCTCTAACACCAAACTGCCTCCTCCTCCAGCTATACCTGGCTCAATAAATAGAAATTGTTCTTTTTTCCTAGTTTCCCAGAACAAACACCTTGGAGTCATTTTTGAAACCTGACATTTTTTTTTACACTCTATGTAATGCTAAAGAGCATTTTGTTCAAACACATATCCAGAATCAGACCCCTACTTACCAGTTCACTACGGCCACTCTCATCCATACTACCACCATTTACCATCTGGATTATTATAGCAGCCTCATTAAAGATTTTTCTACTTCCATCTTTGGCCCTCTTTTGCAGTATATTCGACACAAAGCATCAAGAATAAGTCTATTAAAACTTATTTTGTACTATTCACTTGCTCATAACTTTCTAATGAATTCCCCTGTGATACTCAGTAAAAGTTAAAGGCCTTAAAAATCCTGAAGGTTCCCTCCCTTCTATCTTCCAGTTCATCTTCTACCAATCTCCTTCAAGCACTAGCTAAGTCACTTAGCAGTTGGGTTATTTTCAGTATGTAATTTAACCCCTCTAAGATGTCATTTTCTCACCTATAAAATAGGCCTAATAAGAGCTATCTTATGGTGTTTAAGGAGGGAATAAAATAATAATTATAGTAATAATGAGTAAAATGATAAAAGATTTAGCTTACGTACTACTTACTATATGCCTGGTATTAGTCTAAATGTCTTTCATGTATTAACTCATAAAATTCTCCCAGCACTCTCATAAACATTACTATCATTTGAATTTGGGAGAAAAAAAAAAGAGAAAGAAACACAGGAAGGTATATAATTGGAATATGTGACCAAGGTCACATAGATAGGACATGTCAAAGTGGTTAAGATTTGAACCCAGGCAGTCTAGCTCAGGAACCTGCATGCTTAACCATAACAACTTGAGATATTAAAATAGAACATGGCTGGTATATGCTAAGTGTTTAAATAATATTAGCTCGACCTCTTTCCTCTTAGTAGCACTGTAAAACTAAGTTTTTACAGAAGTGAAACCTGGGAGGAGAGAAAAAGTAAAAATAAAACATGCCTTAGGGAATCTCACTTCATTACATGAGTAGAGAAACAATCATAAATTTTTTCAAATATAAGAACTAATTCAGCAAGAAGAAAGAATTTCCCAGGAAATGTTATGAAAAGTTGGAGGTATCCAACAGATGAGCCTTTCTAAAATTAAATGTTATGAATCAAACCTTGGACCAAGCGTTAAGCAATGAGGGTCCTACCTATTTATATAAAATGCTCTACAATTTTGAGTTGACTTAAAACTGTATGATTTCTGTTTGTGATCTTCCCAGTTTCAGTGTTTAAGCCAAACTAGAAAGAGTAGGCCACAATTTTAAACAATAAAGGCCTATTGCACCGTAACCTGAAATGTGTGACCTTGCTGCTCACTGTTGTCAACATGACTAAGCTCAGATACATTCATAGGGGGACACTTTTATTGGAATCTTTTTAAAAAACAGGAGCCTTGATCTTGATCAGGATTGAGAAATGTCAGCTTAATTTCTTCCCTCTCAGAAATAATTGCAAAACTAATCTTGTAGAAGTCAAGTTGAAACTTTGAAATGAAAACTTACCTTGTTTATTAGGGTGGGAAGAGGCGAGACCCGATATAGCACAGGCCATCTCAGCATCTTTGCCTCCATGAGTTGCTCTTTTAGCTTTTCCAGCAGTTAAAAATCAAATATGATCATTGTTAGTCTTTGATAGCAACCATGCTGTTTTCTATACAAGGAAAGGAAAGATAAAGCAAGAAAGGAAAAAGAGAAGAAAAGATGAAAGGAAGGAGAAAAAAGAAGAACGGAAAAGGAAAGAAAAAGAATAAAAGAAACTAAGCAAAAAGATCTAACTAGAAAGAAAAGGAAACGTATTGAGAAACTGGCTGGGAAAGGTATGTAACTCAACAGGAAATCAGAAGAAACAGGGCAAGGATGAAAGAGTCCACTCCGGCTGTTAATTAGTGGGGAGCCTGTAAACGCAGATCGTGTAGCTGGACTTGATTTTACGTCCCCTATAATGAGCAGTCCTTTTCAAGGAGCTCCAAAGAGTTATGTGAATACTTGAATTTCACCCAGTGGGCATGGCTCAGCCGGTGAGCATCGACCTATACCATCCAGGAGATCGAGGTTCGATTCGCCGGTTTCGCGCTCGATCCCCAGTAGGGGGAGTGCAGGGGGCAGCGATCAATGACTCTCATCATTGGTGTTTCTGTCTCTCTCTCCCTCTCCCTTCCTCTCTCTGAAATCAATAAAGATATATTTAAAAAAACAAACACTTGGATATCAAATATTTGTCCTTTCTAACAGGAAGGGAGAAGTATGTTCAGGCCCTAGGGTTTCTGCCCGGAATGCAATCCATGTTAATTTTTGGTAAGCTCTCTCATTGCCTAAGGCCTGAAGACTGAACCACCAAAGGTGAGTTCAGTCTGGGCTACTGTATGTGTCCTTGCTCTAGCTGCTCAGAAGAGAATGATGGGCTGTAAATTCTTTCTCCCAAACAGCCACACTGTTTTCTAGGTTGACGGATTTGCATGCAGTTGCATTTGAAAGAGTTTAGAACTAATCTGATCCAGTGATTTTCAAATTTTCTTCTTAGCATTATCGAGTGAGGGAACAGGGTTGTTAAGGGGATGCCTGTCAGGAGGCCAAATGCAGGTCAAGAAGACAGCAATTCAGTCCCCAGAACCAGCTGCTTCAAGCAAAATAGCTTCACTTTTTTTTTTTTTTTAATATGTCTTTACTGATTTAAGAGAAAGGAAGGGACAGAAAGAAAGAGAGAGAGAGAGAGAAACATCAGTGATGAGTCATTGATCAGCCGCCTGGTGCACGGCCCCTACAGGAGATTGAGCCCGAAACCCGAGCACGTGCCCTGATGGGGAATCCAACCATGACCTCCAGGATTATTGGTCGATGCTCAGCCACTGAGCCACTCCGGCTTGGCAAAACAGCTTCACTTTTAAATGTTTCATTTACTGGACCACATAAAATTTTGTTTGGGAAAAAATATTTCCAATTTTTAAAATAATAACATTTGAAAACCGCCAATCTAGTTTTAGCCTCCTACTTTACAAATGAGATCTAGGACTAGAATCCAGATTTCTAGGCATTTTGTCCCATGATCACTTCTGCTATAAGTTTTACATTATAGTATTAATAATTTTTTAAAAAAACATTGTAAAAGCAATTGCCTTATAATTATTATTAAAATTGAATACTTAAGTATTTCACATTCTCACCTGGACAAGTCCTTCCAATTTGTTAGCCAGTTCTATATCTGCAAGACACATTTGTCATGTGAAAATGTAAATTGCAAGTAATATTTAATTCACTTCAGAACACATAGTCAGGATCTTATGTGGAAGGGAAAGGGGGGTGGGAGGAGGTAGGAGAGGGTAAAAAAGAAATAAATGGTGGTGGAAGGAATCTTGGCTTGGAGTGGTGAACACAATGCAACATACAGATAATGTAGTATAGAATTGTCCTGAAACCTATATAATTTTATTAACCAATGTCACCCCAATAAATTCATTTGAAAAAAGAAAAAAGCAGGCCACAGCTCTTATTGATATAATTTAATCGAGAAGGACATTTCCAAAAATATTAATAGGAACTCCTCTGCATTTTACAATTTGAGTATGAATTTTTCTTTTTTATAGTTTCATTCATTTTCTTCAATGGGGGTATCTTACTTTAAGTTTTAAAGCCCTGTATTTTTTAAAGTGTTTATTAAGGTATTATTTTGACCAGTACATAGTCCCATGAATAGACATTATTTCAGAATACTTCAGATGTTTCCTGAAAGGATACCACATTGTCATAGTCCCACATTTTCTCTTAGACTAAACCTGCTGTTTCTGACACTATCTGCCTGTTCTTGGAGAGCAGTCTGGTGCATAATTATAATTGGATTCTGTTCCTCAAAGAAAGAATACCTCAGTTGGCGTAGCCTTCATTTTCCAATGGTCTCTAACCCAATCATTTCCCAAACTGAAAAATATTGATTAAAAAGGGTGCTAATTTAGCTGTCAAAAAACTGCAGTTAATATTTGTGATCTTTTTAGTAGAAATCTATGAACAGATTTGAGGCATTTAGTAATACTCTTGAAGCATTTAGTAAACAAACAAACAAACAAATAAATATTAACTGCACTCAATGGGGAGTTTTATATATGAGAAGAAAATGAGTAAAGATAACTATTTTGTAACTTGATGGTTACTGATCCCATTAGGACCTTCTAACTGAACAAAATAGGATATTAGTATTTTTAATAGTGTATTTCTTTTAGCATGAATATAAAACAAGAAAAACACATAAGCTTTCAATGCAGCATAAAGGGAGTGGTTATTATCTTAATATAAGTTAACATTTAGAAAAGAGTATCTCAGAAGCTAAAATAGATTCTATTATTTTTTAATTTAAAAAATGATGTACTTTATTCTTAACTTGCCAATGCTGGACAGTCTTTAAAAATAAAAAATTTTATTCAGTAGAGTCAACAATAGTTCCTCATGATTCATATCTTATTTATCTAGAAACAGTTCATTTCCTGTAATGATCAACTTCATGTAATGAAACTCCCGTTTTTAATCTGTGTCACTGAAAGTGTTTCTAAGGTAACTATCAAGCTGGATACTCACCAGTAAAAGGGGTGTAGAGAGAGAGATGTGTAATGCAAAGAAATGTGCTGTTTTAAAGATCATTGAATGTACATAAACAATCAAAAAGAAACTGCAAGGGAAAGAGAGAGAGGTGAGGGCTAGAGAATATGATGCCTGGAAGGTTACACCTAGACGTTTACCTGTGATCATTTCTGGATAGTAAAATTGCAGGTAAATTTTACTTTCTTCTTTTTCATCTGTGCTTTTGAAATTCTCTACTATTATATTTAACATCAAAAATATAAACTGAAAATTATTTTTAAAAGAAAAGTATAAACGACATTTGATTTTGAGATTTTATTTGAGATACACATCTAAATATGAGCCATTTTGTGTTCTGGGGATGGCTTTTAAACCATGCAAGGAAATCTTGTGGAAGAGGTGACATGTCTACTTTTTTCATATTGACATCTTTCCGTCTTGGTCTACTTCACAACCCATCCATTCATCAGATAACAAGCTCTCTCAGTATTCTAAAAACAGAAATATTACCCAAATTTTCCTAAACATTTTTATTCTGGAGTGGAGACCAGGGCAATAGACTTTATTCAAGCTTGAAAACATGAAGATTCAGTAAGATATCTATTAACAAATAATGCAATTGAAATAATAAATAGTTTATTACAAACAAAACGAACTTTTGTGAGGTGGGCTGAGAAGAATCAAACCTTTATCAAATACTTTTAAATAATCCTTCACCCTCCTTGTGCCCTGTACCAGCTGTAGAGTAGGGGCAGAAGCTAGATGAGCTGATGCTTAGGAATGAGAATATTGTGGTTACAGCTAGAGAAACGGTTCATAACTTTCCTAGAGTCTTCCTTTAAATCATTTCTCCTTGTCTACAAAATGTCAGTTAATGAACTTAATTAACTGGCTAATTAAAGTAAAATAAAAGCATTGCTGAAGAAGAAAATGAGTGTCTTGGGGCAGGTGACAGGATTTTTCTAATTGTTGCTCAGTTCTTAAATTTCCATTATTTCACAGACATAGAAATTATCCGTGAAATTCTGGGTATTTTTCTCTGTTGAGTAATTATAAAGTTAATAGAATATCAATGAAACTTTTACATAAAATCAATTCTACAAAGACTTTCAGTTCATTTTAGAGAAAGATATGACTATGCAATAGCGTACTTTTATTACAGTTGTATATTAAAATGTAAAATTATAATATTTAAAGTACTTTCATTGAAAAAATACATTTTATAGCCAGATGACAATGAGTATTTGTTTTAGAAACAGAACCTCTATAAGAGAAACAGATTTATTGCCCTAAATTTAATTTGTAAGACTAGAAAGAGGGTAATTAAGAAAGTATAGATTTGAAGCTTTTATTTACTTAATTCACAGTTCACTTCTCTGCATATTTAAGTGGAACATTTTTCATAAAAGCAAATGAATATACTTGCTTTTCTTTACAGTTTTGTTTCTAATGATGTTATGCCTACATCACAGTCCTCAAAAATTCTTGTCACTACTTTTTAAGACAACCATTTTTTATTAGGATCTCTGAAGAAAAGTTTTTTCAAGGGATTTAAAGAAAAACTTTTATGTTTGATTTTTTTATTTCAAAATGTCAGTGTTTATTGGTTGATCCTTTCACCAAACATTAGATTTATTAATTTAAAATAATTTTTCAAACTGTTTTAGTATTTATAAATAGTATATTTCACTTAAATGAAAACATTCACAGTATATTGGAGATTTTTATTATAAATCAATATAAATATGGTTGTAACATAAGTATGTTTCTAAAGTAAGATACTGGCTAAGAAAAATAATAAAAAATATTTTTTTAAAATTCTTGTTTACATTTTCAGTTTTTTAATTGTTGACAGTATTACAGATGACCCCATCTTTCCGCTCTTTGGCCCTCTCCACCAGCCCCGCCCCACCCCAGGCCTTCTCCACTCTATTGTTTGTATCCATGGGCTACGCATATGTACATATATGTTCTTTAGTTAATCTCTTCATGTCACCCCCACATTCCTCCCCTCTGAGATAGCTTTAAAACAGATACAGCTTTAAAAGCAAAGACCACATGTACTTTTAATATGTTTCTATCTTTGAACTGAAAGTTAATATAGATAAAGGAAATATTTTAATAAAAAATTCCTGAGTTAGATGCACCTTTAGAACAAAGGATGGCAAAGAGTGACTTCTTTTGCAAATACACAAAAAATACTGATGTAAAGCTTCATTCAAATGTGAAGCTTATTACTGGATATAGATAAAAAATTTTGCAAGAAAGAAACCTGGAAACCCCCAAACAATAATATACCACAGAACAAAATTTCCATAGTAATGTTAGTCATGATATTTGCTCTTCCACATTTTGTAGTAGGCAGTTTGCCCATTTTCAAGGTTATTCATTGAGGCATGTGTTTCTATGTCCCAGCCAAATAAAAGCTGGCAGTTCGCACATTTCTCTTGCATGTGTTAGTATCAATAGACAAATTTATATTTTTTAAAATGTGTTAAAAGACTAAAATAAGTCAAACATTTGGTTGCTTTGAAATAATAAAGTGTACATGGAAAGAGGTTCACCCTAGTCTTGCAAAATTTAGATCAGAAAATAACCTTACTAATAATTCAATCTTTCTTATTTACATATAATAAAACTGAGATCAAAGAGGGTCCCAGACAGAAACCTTTCCAATATGCTGCCAGTGATGTATGGCATTCTGGGGTCAGAGGTGTTAGTTCATTGTAATCCAGCAAAATTCTTTAGATTTGGATTTTTCTTTATTTCCCATACACATGAAATCAGAATTTAAGGTTAGTATTAACCGACATCTCAATTTTGCAAAATCCTCAGTGAAGGTCCACATTTTCCCTCACATATTTACATTGTATTAAGAACATTGAAAAAAATTCTCATTATTTTACAGAAAGGACAATGGAAGCTTACCAAGTGCAATGATTTTGACTGGTCCAAGACAAAATATGAGTGCCATCGGTAAAATCTAAAATAATTGATTCCCAGCCTTGTATTTAGGTTTTCCAGACAATTTGTTTTTCAATGGGAAAATCCCTATAAATAAATAACAAGGGTTTATACAACTTTACTTGTGCTGCCAAAAGAACTGTTCTAATCTTCATTGACTTTTAAAACCACACTTGAGACAACATGGTCTAGTAAAGCTGAATTAGATCCAAAAGCAAGAAATTAGATCCACTTTTCTCAACCCAGCGTCATAGAAACAATATTACATTCTATCTTGGTTCTTCCATATAAGACGAAAGTAAAGGAGAGCTCCCTCTTCCTGACAAGGAAGTCGGTTAGATGATAGAAAACCCTGGAAGTTAAGTTGGAGTGGATATTAGAGAGTGCTATTTTAAGTTCCTATTTTGGAAATATAAAGAAATACATAAAAGTTTTAATGAGGTTAAGTTGTTTACCTAATAAGCCAGCATTAAATCTAGCTCCACTGATTCTCCTATTAAGAGTTATTTTCACTACAGAATGCACTGAAAATTTTAAAGAAAAATAAATACAAGTTATAATATTCTAAGAGCAGAAACTTCTTTTCTCTAACTCTCAAGGTATATATTTGTAGATGTCACAGATTAAATTATTTCATTTTACACAAGTCTCCTAAATATATTAAAAATCTGATAAACATAGTTAATGCATCATCCTTCTGAAAGTACTGGGTAGATTTCCCTATGCATTGTCACCCTCAAATTTCTTCAAACACAAGTTTCTATCTTGATGTGTTCTTCTCTGAGCCCCTCTTCTTTCACAAGTAATTGACTAATAATGTCATTGAATTAAAATCTCATTTGTCTTTCCCCAGGATGTACTTTTGAAATATGTAGAGATTGTGTTATTGACTATATTACTATTTATACATCCCACATCTTTGGTCATGGAATAGGCTTGAGAAAGAGGTTCCCCTGATTAGAAAAAAATTAAGTGTAGTTAAAATTAATTTAGTACAATGTTGGTTAAAGACAATTTACTTGAGAACAACAGCATCACAGGTCACATTTTATTTAAAACAGCAACATTTAATTTAAAACAGTCAAACATACTGTAGGGATGTTTGATGATTAAATTATATTAATGCCTTAAGACATTATTGCAATAATGTCAGAAAAATCAGTGATGCAAATAGAAAGATTAGGATGAATTTACTCACCTGTAGGATTTTACATTCATATGTGCATACCTCAGATGAGATATGGCCATCTATGTGCCAGTTCTAAAAGACTATCACAGATAACAAAGTTAGGAATCTAAAGCAAAGAGTGGTTGAAAGGATCTTGTTCTTATTTAAAAGCCTTCTGTGCTAGCATGTTACCAGACTAAAAGAGTCGGTTTGCCAGTGAGTGCCAAAAGCCCTATAAGACACTAACAGGAGCTTGCAGCAAAGAAATAAGGGTTTATTTTTAGGTAGGGGCCCACTCCCTGAGACAGGTGAGCTCCCCAATGGCTTCCAGGGGCTAAGTTACATAGGGGAACCATGATTAATTGTAGTGACTAAGGGAGTTAGGATTGCAGTCTTTAGGGTAGGGGGTTGTTGATCATTGCATCTGGTCCTGATGTCAGCCATGGCATGGCTACATTTGTTTTTGCTGCTTTTCTGGGCCTGGAGCTGAAACACAACTGAGGCATAGATGTTATCTCTATAGTTTGACTGAAACTCTGTCTCTGAGGTCAGAAGTCCCCAGGCTTTGTTCCTCAGAGTATTTGATGCTGAGTCCTGAGGGCTCAGTGATTAAGGGAGTTGACATGCAAGGAAGAAGGAAGCCGGTGAGTCAGGGGGCCGGATGGAGCCAGTTTAAATCAAAAGGAAAGAAAGAAGAAAATTTCCTGTTGAAGTTTCTGCGTGGTTATGTAGAGAAATTGACTGTCCAGGCCAAGATGAACATGTCAAGGGCTGGGGAATGCTGCAGAGCTCTTTTATATGGTGGTGCATGTGCTTCAACTACAAATAATCTGAAAAAAGAAAGAAAAAAACCTCATAAAAGGTAATGCATTCTGTCAACATGATTTACTACTGGGAGAAGGGACAGATTTGCTACCCAGTCAACAACGGGAAGAACCTAATCTATATATATCATACCTGCTCATTTCACTAAAAGCAGGCATTCCTATGCATGCCCATGCACTCAGACCCGAACACAAGCATAAAGCAAAAGCTAGGAATGTGGAATCTTTTGGTTAGATTTCCATAATTTGTTATTTAATTTCCTGATTCCAGGAGTGATTAACCTCAAACCTATTAATACCAAGACTGAGTGCATGCAAGGCAGGTAAAATGCCTTTCATTTGACTAATTTAGAGCCAGATGGAGGTCTTCCTGACAGCGATGCTGTTTGCAACCATGACTTCATTTTAAACAGGCAAATAGATGAGAGTTGGGAAGAGCTCAGATTTGAAATGAATGATAATGGGAACATTAATGTCTCACTATATTGGAGAAGGATGGCTTCATTTTGCTGCAACTGGCACTTTTAAAAATTAAGGCTAAATCTAATTAATTCAAAGTTGGCACATGTCCAGTCAATTACTCTCTTTAATACCTGCTTTAATTTTGATGGTTTTCTTTTTAAGTCAAAGTCTTTCAGTATATCTCCGATTCGAATTTTATGGCTCTGAAGATATGTTAATAACCTCTGGCCTTGGCATTTACTTCTTCCCCCAAGAGATATTAGATGCATCAGTTCTAACACTGACTCAGATCCAAATGCATAAACTGTAGCACATGATCATGTTCAAGAGGTGCAATGACTGAACTTGTCACTAACCCATTGCTTTAATAAATTCCCTGAATAACACCGAAACTACTTAGTATGATATTCAGGCTTGTTTTTCCTTCACAGGCTCATTTTTCACTCCATGTCCTCAGACATCTTTTTATTTAATTTATTTTCCAATTAGAGGTTGACATGCAATATTATATTAGTATCAGGTGTACAACACCGTGATTAGACATTTATATTAACTTATGAAATGATCACCCAATAAATCCAGTACCCATCTGGCAGCGTTCATGATTATTACAGTGTTACTGACAATATTCCTTATGCCGTATTCTACAACCCCGTGACTATTTTGTAACTACCAATTTGTACTTGTTGATCCCTTCACCTTTTTCACCCAGTTACCCCTCAGCCCCCTCTCGTCTGACAACCATCAATTTGTTCTGTGTTATCTATTTGTCTTTCTCTGACTTATTTCACTGAGCATAATACCCTCTAGGTCCACCCATGTTGTGGCAAAAGGCAAGATTTCTTTCTTTTTATGCTAAGTAATATCCCATTGTAAATATGCAGCACCCCTTCTTAATCCATTTGTCTGCAGATGGAGACTTAGGTTGCTTCCATAAATTTGCTGCTGTAAATAATGCTGCAATGAACATAGGGGTGCATATGTCTTTTTGAATTGCTATTTTGGGTTTCTTTGGATAAATACCCAGAATTGGAATTGCTGGGTAATATGGAAGTTCTACTTTAAAGTTTTTGAGGCACCTCCATACTGTCTTCTATAGTGGCTGCACCCATGTACAATCCCACTAGAAGTGCACACGGACTCCCTTTCTCACACCCTCACCAGCACTGTTGTGTGTTGATTTATTGATGATGGCCATTCTGACAGGTGTGAGGTGATAGCTCATTGTTGTTTTAATTTGCATTTCTCTGCCGATTAGTGACACTGAACATCTTTTCATATGTCTATTGGCCACTGTATGCCATCTTTGGAGGAATATTTTTTTTGGTCTTCTGCCCATTTTTTTAAACTGGATTTGGGGGAGGAGGTGCTAATTCCTAAATATATCCTACACTTCCTTCGCTGGCTGAAATTTGCTGACATATTCCTGAATACCTGGACTCCTTTATTACTCATCCATTTTATGTACACATCCTCAAGCTTCCGACCAAATGCTACCAGCTCTTTTTAGTCTTCTAGATTTCTCTCTCTCTCTCTCTTCCATTCATTACAGTTATGTGTTTGTGTGTCTGCCTTCACTATTAAATTTTAAATACTTTGAAAGAAATTATTGTCATACTCACTTTTGTCCCTATTTGCAAGTATCAGAGTGATTTGAAGAAACAAATAAATAAAAACATAGTTGATTTTTGCATAAATAATAACTAAAATTTCTGATAATCTAAAGGCAAAATAGGATGATGTTCTTAAATTTTCTATCTAGTTTTAAAGCTAAATGAGTAGAAAGAATAATTGCAACTCTTTAAGTGCCTATTTTTTCTTGAAACTAAAAATTCAAGAATAAACAATATCATTGAAACTTGATCCTAAAAGTTTATCATACTACAGTGTTTGAAAGCCTTCTGTCATTTAATATACTTTGATGCTCTCCCATTATTTATTTAATAGTTATTTAGATTAGCTTTTTCAAATATGTTTTAAAAAATTATATCAGTATGAAAAATGGCAATCAGTATCACTTGATGAACAAAGAATATACAAATGTGAAGAAATATAGTATAATTACAAGTTAAATATTAAAGAAAATATGAAAATAAGATATAAAATATACCGATAATAAATCCAATAAATTATATGATGACATGATAAAGTTAAATATGAACCAATAATTAAGACATTTAAGAACTACAGCTCATGGTTCCTTAATTTTAAAAAAATGTTTTAAATATAAATAAGTGTTCAGGTTTTTTTAAATTTTGATATTAAACAGCACAAGGAACTCTAATTCTCGTGGGGTTTGCCTTTTTAAAATAGGCAACATAATTCAGATGTTTTGTGTAATAAGTTTGAGTACTGCTGATAAGTTTGGGTACTGATGATTCATTTCTAAACAAAATGCTATGTAAGACTTATGTTCCACAAACTTGTCTCAGGAAATCTGATGCAATCTCTTGAATTTTTTTCTGTCATATTTTAGTTGATGTTAGCAAAATGTTGAAAAATAAGTTCCTTATCTATGATCATTTCCATTTTGGTAAAAAGCTTACAAAGACCTTTTATTAAACCTTTTATCTGTCTCTTCTTAATAATCAACATATTTTACTAAGTTTTTCTCATGAGTGTATAACCAAATTAATTGTTCAAATAAAAACACATTTTCATTATTGATTGTATTCAACAGATAATGAAGTTAGACTATTTGTTTCTGGATCCCGTAGTATACAAAGTAGTAATATATAGCAAGTTATTATTGTCTTTTATAGTACAATTATCCCATGCCAGATCTTATATCTCACAACAGTCCCTCACAATTATAATTTTTTGTATTTTTTCACTTTTTACAGCAAAGAAAGAAATTGGTGAAGCCAAAAGTGAATCCTAAATATACCCAACTACACAGAGCCACACTTTTAACCCAAGTTGTCTTTGCTCGCAATTGAGGAAAGGCAGAGAATGAAAATATTGACTCAGTAACAGATAGCCCAATTTTAAAGAAAATTTACAATAAACATTTTAGCTTTGCATATTAAAGAGCAATCCTTTTGGATTACTTAGTCTGTATTTCAATTTTAGAATGTAAATATTTCAATTTTGTCCATGAAGACGATATCAAGTTACATTACAATTTAAAGATTCACTTACATCTTAACTATCTCTCATAATGATTGGCAAGGAAAGCACAGATACCAGGGTCCATATACATTGAGTTCATGGTGACTCAAGTACATTTGAGTAATTACTTCCCGGATTTATTACACAGTTGGGCTGTTTTTTTCCAGTAAGTAAAAAAATTGAGCAATTGTATTTTCACCTCTCTCTGACCCTGTTAGTTCTCAGTAGAATTCCTAACACATAGTTAAATGAATGTATGAAAGTAGCAGGCAGAAGGAAGGAGCCAAAAGTAGAGGCTCTGGCATTCTGACAAGCCAGTAAAAGAATTTTATTTTTCCTTTAAAAAAATTTTGAATTATCTTTATTTGTCAAAATAAAGTGGAAATGTTTATTTAAATATCTTGACATTTTTAATAAACAGGGTATTTGTCTTTTTATTGTTGTTAGGATTCTTTATATTCTGAATACTACTAGTTCTTTATCAAATATATAATTTGCAAACATACATTCACATTCTCTGGATTGTATTTCATTTTTTTGAAGCACAGAAGTTTTTTGTTTGGATAAAGTACAATTTATCTAGTTTTTTTTTTGTTTTATGTGTTTTTAGTATCATATCTAAGAAACCATTGCCTAATCCAAAATCACAAATATTTATGCCTTTTTTTTTTTTTAGAGTCTTATAGTTTTAGCTCTAAAATGTAGGCCTTTGATCCATTTTGCATTAAGTTTTGTATGTGGTGTAAGGTGGTTGTCCAACTTTATTCTTTCACATGGAGATATTTAGTGTCCCAGCACCATTTGTTGAAAAGACCGTTCTCTCCCCCTTTGAGTGGTCTCAGCATCTTGTACAACTCAATTAATATGGTTTTACTTCTGGACTCTCAATTCTATTATATTGCTCAATCTATCTATCTTCATGCTTGCACCACACTCTAGATTAATGTAACTTTATAGTAAGATTTGAAATTGGCAAGTATGAGACTTTCAACTCTGCCTTTTTTCAATATTGTTTTGGGTTTTTGGATCTATTGCATTTTCATATAAATTTTCGGATCAGCTTGCTAATTTCTGTTAAAAGGGATTTTGATAGGAATTACATTCAATTTGCAGGTGGGTTTTGGAAATACTGCCATATTAATATTAACTGTTCCTATTCATGAACAAAAGATGTCTTCCTAATTACTTAATTTATTTCAAAGCTGTTTTGTAGTGTTTGGTGAACAAGTGTTACCTTAATTTTGTTCATTTTACTCCTAAACATTTTACCTTTTTATGCTATAATAAATGAAGTTGTTTTCTTAATTTATTTTGCATTGTTTGTTCCTAAGATATGAAAATACATTTTTTTTATATATTGATCTTATATCTTGTAACCTCACTGAATTCATTTATTAACTCCCACAAGTTTTTGTTTGTTTGTTTGTTCATATGCAGATTTCTTAAGATTTTCTATATGGAAGATCATGTCATCTATAAATATAGTTTTACTTTTTCCTTTCCAATCTGGGTACTTTTTCTAACCGAATTTTTCTGTCTATAACCTCCAGTACAATGACAAAGAGAAACGGTGAGAACAGAGCTATTTGTCTTATTCCTGATCTTAAGAAAGAAAGTTTTCAGCCTTTCACCTTCTGCTATGATATTAGTTCTGGATTTTTTGTAGATGCCCTTTACCAAGTTTAGGAAATTCCCTTCAATTCCTACTTTGTTGAGTGTTTTTGTTATAAAAGAGTGTTAGATTTTGTCAAATGCTTTTCCTCGTCTATTGAGATGATAATGTCTTGATTTTTATTCTGTTAATAGGATGTATTACATTGATTGATTTTTGAATGTTAAACAAACCTTGTATTTCTGGGATACATTTGGTCATGGTATATGATCCTTTGTATAAGTTACTAAATTCAATTTGCTAATATTTTATTGAGGATTTTTGCATCTAAATGTATAAGGGATATTGTTGATAGTTCTGTTATGTCATTTTCCAGTTTTGGTGTCAAGCTAATACTGGCCTCATACAATGAGGTGAAAAGCATTGTCTCCTCTTTTATTTTTTGAAGAGTTTCTCAAGAATTGATGTTTATTTTTTCCCCAAAGATTCGGTAAAAGTCAATAGTGACGTCATCTGGTCCTGGACTTTTCTTTGTGAGGAAATTTTTTGAAATACAAATTCAATCTTCTTATTTCTTATAGGTTTATCCCACTTCTTAATTTGGTTTTGGTAGTTTGTGTCTTTCTAGGAATTTGTCCATTTCATCTAGGTTATCTAATTGTTGGCATACAGTTGTTCAAAGTATTCTTTTATAAGCCTTTTTACTTCTGTGAGGTTAGCAGTAATGTCCCCACCCATGGAATTTTATTATATGTTTTTAAAATCTAGAAATAAGAAAGTGAGATATTTTATCATATCTTTATTATGAAAAGCCATGAGACAGAGAGATTTCTGTGGCAGTATTTAGGGTAAAGTAATAGTAGTAATAACATATACACCAAATATTGAATACCAACAAGAATTAACATCTAGAAGGAGCTTTACTCCAGTGGATGGGCATGACAGCAAGTATTTCCATGAACAAACACACCATAATGTGGGAGTATAGTTTGTTTTCAAGTATTTTTGGTAATGGTTGAGAGCATGGAGGGTGCCTGAGTATAAGTGAGTAGGGGCTTTAATTCTGGTCTAGATGGGGATCTTCAAGGATCACATATATGGTTCTTCACTTATAGCACATGATACAAAACAAAACACCCTTCAGAATCATAACTAAGGTTAAATTATTGAACAAGAAATAATCTGAAATATAGTTTATGGGAGCAGGAAGAGAGAAAGAACTGGATACGAAATCCCGGCTCTATTAGAGAGGATGCAAAATTAAACTGAATTAGCAATGTCTGTGTAAAAATAATAATAATAGCAATAATTATTATAATAATAAAAGATTCTCAAAGCCTAAAGATGTTGTAAACAGCAGGAAACCAGACTCTTAGAACTGAGACCAGAGAAAGAAACTGTAAAGAGAAACTTGGGGCCTGTTTAAAGGGCAGCATCCTTGGCCAACAGGGGCTCTCAGTTATGATAAATGTCTCTAAACTCACCTTCTAACTTGAGATACCACGTTGCTGGGAGCTGTAAAGATGATATATTGCTCTATCAAGGACCAGGGCCTCCATATGCCACTATCATTTAAACAACATTTTTCTCTCCCATCTTAAAACAAACAACAAATAAATTTTATTAGACTACCCATAAAGTCTTCCCCTTATTGTCCCCAGTTTCTCCCTCCCATCAAGGCCAAATTTATTGAAATAATTTCCTGCTTCCAGTCCTTTCCCACATATTTACTTCTACCCGTTTTAATCTTGCTTTTGTCTTCCTCTTTCCCCACTCCACTAAAACAGTCCTTTTCAATAATCTCATTGCCACAAAATCCAATAAACACTCTTCAGCTCTCATTTTCCTGGATATATTTTCAGAATCACTTTGGTTGACCATGCTCTTCTCATTGAAAAACTCCCCAATTTTCTCCTAATTTGTTAGTCATTCTTTTTTCGTTCCTTTTATAATTTCCTCCTCTTCTGACCTTTAAAAGATGAACTTTCTCAGGGCTTGGTTCTAGTTTCTCATTTCATATCATGTTTCAATCTTTTCTAGGAAACACATGACTTGAATCACTGTCTACGGGCCAGTGACTCCTAAGTGATTCCCTATGTCCTCACCCTCTTCTGAGTATATAGCCGTATTTCTTACAAGCTTCCCAACCATGTCCGAAATGGAATCCCTCATTTTCACTCTAATGTTTCACTTGACTTACTACCTGAGTAAGTAACATGACCATTTACCCAGTTATTCATTCAAGAAACCCCTTTTCTCCCTTACTCCCCATTGTTTCCAACCAATTGCAAAGTTCTTTCAATTATCCTCAAATATTTTTCAAATCTTTTCATTTCTATTTTTCTTGACACTTCTCTAGACTAAAAAGCTATTACCTGTACAACTGAAATGCACATACCAGTCTGTAATGCTCCTACATAAAACCCTTCCACTCTTTTCTGTTACACTTGGGATACAGATTGAAAGGCATGTCATGGTCTATAAGGTCCTGTATTATCTGCCTGTAGCTACATCTTCAATTTTGTCCAGATTCATTTTTCCCTGACCACAGTTTAGCCACATTGACCTTCTTTCAGTTCTTCAAAAATGTCGTTACTTTCTACCACAAGGACTTTGCACCTGCAGGGAGTCACACTCCCCTACACACACACACACACACACACACACACACACTCCATCTTAAGCCTCGTTTAAAATAGTCACTTCCTCAGCAAAATCTCTTCTGATTTTTCCAAACTAGGTGGATCTGCCCGTCATAACCTCTCATTGTCCTGTCCATTTCCTGAACAGCTCATGTCCTAAATCTAAAGTTAATTGCTTATGTATGTTTTTATGCATTGTCCATCTCCATTGCACTATTAAATTCAATATGCAATGGTTTATGGTTGCCTTGTTCATAACTGTATCCCCAGCAACCAGAAGAGATCCTGGACGATAACAACTTCTTGCAAAATATCTAATGGTTAAAGAAATGAAAAAATAAGTAGGGTAGAATTGTAGTTCTGTTTGTTCTTAAACATTCTTTGGCCACCTACTTTAGAAAAAAAAAATGAACCCGTTCTGCCTCTTCCATATAACATTTGGATTTCCAAGCACTGAGTTTCAGTCTCTTGGGTTCCTCCTGTTATTGTCACCAATTCAAAATCCCCCTACTAGAGAAAAGAAGGTTCCTGACTATTCTAGGTTCAGAAGGGGGCTTCTCAAGAAAAGTGGAAGGGCAAGTGTCTCTAAAACTAGGCATGGCTGAGATTTCTAATTCAAAGTCTTGGTGCTCAGAGGGGAAAAAAAGACAATAAAAAGCAAGGTTGGCTTTTTCCCCCCTCCTAAGTGGAGAAATCACCTGGCATTGAGCAAGTGAGGTGAAGAGGAAACCAAACATGACTTTGATTTAATAGGGAAATTAACTAATAATATATGAACACACATTAATGTGTGTATAAGCCAGGCAATAAACTGTAGTGGTGCTTGCTGTGCTTGGGAAAGAATGTCCCTATCTGTGAGGAAGAACAGTGTTGAAGCCAAGAGATTCAGAAAAGGAAACTGGCAGGCGTCCTGCTGATTCCCTTGGGGTCTGAATCCAGGCTCCTTCCAGAGGAGCTCAGGGGCCAAAAGCATTTTTTTATGATAATCCCTATAACTTCTGTCCCTTTTCTTCTTGTGTGTGCCTTTGGATTTAGACTGCAGATTAATCTGAAAGTTTCCTCCCTTGCAAGTGTCTGACTAACAGTGTAATACATCTATGTTTGGTCATTTCCCTGACTTTTTCTTTTTAGGAACTAGTCTCTGGAGTCCTTCTGCTCTTCTCTGACCCCGGGTTCAGCTCTTCCCTTTCTCTTATCCTGACAGCTGGGTTAGACTGCACCTCACTTGGGCAGTGAAGAGAGGAAAGTCCTTTCAAGAGACTATTTCTTTGTTCACACAGTTCCCCTTGACTAATTCTTCATTTAGTCTACCTGGAAACTCATTTTAAAAAATCAGAAGTCCAAGATTATATCTTCAAATGAGAATTCCTTTATCTTCTCCTTAGGGCAGAATTAATTGCTTCATCTTCCATATATTTATAGCATAATATAACTTGTGTTATTTCACTTGTTACATTATATTTGCTACTAATTAAGTCAGTCTCTGGGTCTCCCACTGAATTTGAGTTCCTGAGGACAAGAATAGTAATTTCTCAGTTTTCATTGTAATATATACTTTCTAGACTGTGGTAAGAATTAATAAGAAAGTAGATGTAAAAAGTTTAGCTTAGCATAGCATCTGACATATAGTCTGTGCTTATAAATGTTGGATAAAGTGAATAATTTTCCCACCATCGATTATCCTCATTTAAATAATTTCTATTTATATAAAACTTAATTTAAAAACATTATGCATCATAATAATGCACTTAAAGAAATATTTACATTGTTTTTCAACCAAGTTAAATGTTCTTTGGCCACCTACTTTAGAAAAAAAAAAGAACATGTTCTGCTCTTCCATATAACATTTGGATTTCCAAGCCCTGAGTTTCAGTCTCTAATGTGTAAGATGTTGAGGTTTATTATATCTGAGATTCTTTTCCCTTGAATATTCTCCTGAACGCTTTCTTATAACCTACTGCCCTCTCATTGTAGCATTATACTCATATTTTTAAAAAGACAATTCAAGATTCTTGTCATACATTTTTACACCCAACATAGTATCTAGCACAATAACAGATCCGCAGTAGCCTCACAGAAAATTAATTGATTTGAATTATAAAAAGGTCACTGCTTTTTTTAAATTGAAATGGTTACCCTTTTTCCTCGGTAAACTTTGTTTTTTGTTTGCTTGTCTGTTGTTTCTTTTCTTTCACTTAGAAGGGTGACTTGCTGCTTCCCCACAATATGTCATCTTTGTCTCCTTGACTGAGGTGTCTCCTCTTCTTTAGGTGGGTTCCAGCAAGTCTTGTTTTGGGTCGCCAAACATATTTAAGAATCTACATAAGCCTAAGTCAAACCAACAGGAGAATTTATATCATTCTATCTGATGACCTGAAGACTAAAAGGAAAACAGTAAAGTTGTTCAAACATTCTTGGCTTCACATAATGCATTTTGCTTAGTTCTAGTTGAGTCACAATGCTCCCTGGCCTTCTACAAATTTTTGTTCATTCTTCACCATAATATTTTTCAAGATTTCACTGTGAGAAATCTTCTATGTTATGAATACATTAAGTAATGGATGAAGTTAGGTATTGAAAAATTTAGGTTTATTAACTAAATTCTTGGTGATGATAATACATCTTTAGACCCTCAGGTCAAAGAGCGGTGCTTTAGGGAGAAGATGCCATTATCATAATGAGATATTTCCCCCCCTGTGACAGAAACCATTAGGCAGAATCAATATTTACGAAGCTTTTATCCTGACTTGTGTAATTTGTAACTCCTGCCCGGGTATGAATTTTTACCTCAGTTTTTCATAAGTCCATTACCTTTACAACAGGATGGACTCTGATTTTTAGTACCATTGGGAACTTTGCTAACAGGTGTGGGGTGAGAGGAAAAGAGCCCCTGGAAGGTGGGAGATGTAAGAATAATCCATTTTGTTGGCAGCGAGGAATCATTCAACTCCAAGCATAGCTTTGGTGTGAGCCGTCTCACCAGGCACCCCTCACATCCCTTAACAGATATTCCCTCTGGGAAGGGAGAATTTAAGATGAGAATTTGTACAGTAGTATCTAGAAACGCATTCCCATTTCCTTTAAAAAAAAAAAAACCTCACAGTTAATTCACAAGTACCTATTTATCCCCAAAGACATGACCATCAATGAGCTAAGTGATATAAGGGATAAAATCATTCCAGAAGCTGTGTTCCATTACGAAAAGAGCCCATTAGTAGGATTTATAATGCCCAAATTCAATCTGTGATGCACTGCTCATGAATGTCATGATGATTGGTGAGTCTTGATTTCATTGCCGCCTCCTCAAGCCAGTGCTCTTCCTGGTATTCAGGCTAATGGCATGACAAGCAGTTGCCCATGGAGTAATTACATACGTGATCTTGACCCACACCCAAGTCATTTAGGGTTACAGTTTTCTGCATAGCCAGACATAGAATTGAGTGGGGCATACTTGCTTTGGGTCCAACTTGGTAGCAGATCCTTTACTGGGGCAGAATGTGTTGTAGAAGACAAACTGGGATGATAGGTTTAAAAGGAAATCTAGTAGAGTTCCCTAAAACATCTCTCATGCAATGGAAGACAGGGATTTGAAAACTAAATATGCTGACTTCTTTGACCTTCATTGGGACAACTCTGAAGTGTGTTCTTCATTGTCACTCCAAGTTCCCCAGGAGATTATGCTCCAGTTGCCCACAGTGGTAACTTGCTTAATAACAAACTCTATTGGCTAGCTTCCTTTCCCTGGCTCACTTCTACCCTCCCCATCAATCTCTTCTGGTATTTCCTCCCAAATAAGCTACTTGCACTTGAATCCTTCTCTGAAGGTGTGTGTGCTTCTGCAGAAAGCAAATTCAGACACCTTTAATACAATGAAAATATAATTCTCACAACTTGTTTATAGCCTCAAAGCTCCATTGTATAGAAACTCACCAAACATAGGTATGTTTATATCACTTATACTTTCCCTTGGTTGCCCTATAAGATAAAGAAAGACTACATTGATTTAAAAACTAAAAAGCACAAGTCCAGTGATATATATTGAGCTTGCTCCCTGATTCCATCTATAAATTAGACATAATGATGATTGAACCATTTTACAATTTGCAAATAATCTATTTAGCTCAGCTTCTTTTAAGTCCATTCATGAATCATGCATTTTATTAGTTGATATCTGTTCTTGTTTTACTGGCCAAAAAATTAAGTTAGAAACAAACAATAGCAACAAGATTCCATGTTAGTTTCATAAATTGCCTAAAGCACTATAGAGATATTGCTAATAGTACAGAAGACCTGTTTGAGGGTTCTTAAGCTGCTTCAGCACTAACTAGACTCCTCCGCTAAGGAGGGAACATTTTCATGCTTGAATTTGCTGTAGATTTCTCACTAATGGATTCCCTGAAAAAACTTCGGTTCACCTCTGGCAGACCTTTCTTCCCTAGTGCATGAAAGATGGGCAACTGACAGGAATGAGAGTACAACTCGCCTAATTAAATGAAAGAGATTCACAGAAATTATGTGAAGAGAGAGATTCAAAATTCTTCTCTCCCCAGTTTAATTAGCTAATGAATGCCTGGACAGGTAGAGTCACTTTACTGATGCAGGATCTGTTCCTACCACACTATGTGAATACAGAAGCACAGACCCTGGAACCTAAGCTCACACTGAATCCTTAGCTTGACACCGAAGCCTGTCCATGATCTAGCCTCAACCTATCTCTCCAGTCTTCTTGCTGAACATGTTTTCATATGCCCTCCATATCTTATCTAGTGCACAAACCTGAGGCAAAATCACATGCCCATGCTTTATTGAAGAGTACTGAAGGGTGGCAGAAGATGCCACCTCAAAATATGCCACTTTGATGTAAGGATTGTTTTGAGCTAAAGACCCTGAAAAATAGCAGGTGCAATAAGGGCTCTCTGACCTCCCCTTTTTCTTCCTGAAAGCAGTAGATCAAATCCCCAAATGGGAGGTGTGTTCCCTATACCAGGAGGAAAAAAACATTCTCATCACTGAGAGAAATATATAAAAATAAACCTCGTTAAACTAACACTTATCTTTCTAGCCACTTCTCAATCCAATTAACTACCCTACCCTAAACCCCTCTGTCTTGTCATACTTTCATAATCTACTACTCTTTGTCCAATTCAGCATATATATAGGCCTTTAAATCTAAATCCTTCTTTGGATCTTTATTTACTTATAAGGGTAATCTGTCATGTGAAACTTATATTAAATACATTTTTTATGCTTTTCTCCTGTTAATCTGTCTATGTCCATTAAATTCTCAGTCCCAGCCCAAAACCCTAAAAGGGTTAGAGGTATAATTTTGCCTGCCCTACAGTACAAAGAAGCACAAGACAAAAAAAGAAGGCATGAAAAGAGGGAAACTAAATACAGGGTGATGTGTTTCTGTGCTGGCTATAAACTCACATGAAAATAAATTCAACTGCTGAGTCCTGTAGGATAAACCTAAACTGACTTCAAGGAATTATTGCACCTCAAAACAGCCCCTAGTGGATTAGAAGGGCAAGGGGTTCTCTTTTGCCTCCATCTCATCTCCTTCATCTTACTGGTATACCCCATGGCATGCTAACTCTCCTACTTTCAGGCTATATTATTCATGCCCCACCTCTAAGGCATCCAGCAGGGAAGCTAGAACCCCCTCAACTTCATTCAACCAATAAGCTAGTGCAGTGGTCTCTCTTTGTCATTTGTTACTTTATGTAGGGGCTGTTTAATTTGTGTTGGTGAGACAAGCAAAAATATAGGGGTCTTTATCACTAAGGGAATGGCAAAAGCTGAAAGCCCTGTGGCTTAGAAGCAAGGAAAGTGCTGGGGCCAGGGATGAAGGCAGAGCTGAGCAACATGAATATGTGCCAAGTGCAGGGAAGCTTGCGCTGCAACACAGACCTACCATAGAACATTCTCTTGTATAGGATCACGTTCGAAATGTGCAACCTCTAAGTCATTCAATTAAACTTGCAGGTTGGGGGACCTTTAATCTGCCAAGGGCCATTTGGATATTTATAATATCATTCCTGGGCCATACAAAATTATCAGCTTAAAAATTAGCCTGCTATATTTAGTCAAACATTTCATTAACTCACCCCTAAAGGGATGGTTGGAACTGCTTCTCTTTGGTGAGGCCTTGGCTGGGCCAGACTAAATGATTTTGTGGGTGGTATACAGCCCCCAGGCTGGATGTTCCCCACCCCTGGATTACCAGTTCCTGTAAATGTTGCCTCCAAAATTCAAAGGGGCTCACGAGCACTGTATCTCTTTTTGTCATGTAGGAGTTGCAAGAAGCAACATCATATTTATTACTTTAAAACAATCTTGGTCTTGGCATTCTTGAGATTTGGGATTGGATAATCCTTTGTTGTGAGGGGGTTTCCCTGTGAATTACAGGATGTTTAATTGCTTCCCTGGCCTCTGCTTTTCACCTATTGCCCACTTGATGCCACCCTCTTTCCCCAAGGTTTGAAAACCAGAAATGTCTCCAGACATTAGCAAATGAATCTTCCAACTGGCACCTCTTGTTGGTTCCTATTTCAAAGGACAGAAGTATCCCTGGTTGCTAACCATTGCTTTAGAGGGAATGATTCCATATGCCCCAGATTACCAGACCTTGAAAACTTTATCCCAAATCTTTGTGAAGTTTATCTCTACTTTTTGGCATATATGTGTCTTACTAGAGTATTGAGGATTCTTGTCACTTTTTGCTTACCGAACCAATCAGAATGATATCACCTATAGGGTAGACCACTGGGATATTCTGCAGAAAGTGAGAATGAGATCATCATGAGAATTACATTACAAAAGAGAGTAGAACAGTTAACACAGCCATTTAAAGGCAAACTGTATTGGATCCTCCATGCTAAAGGGATCACAGAATTGATAATAGCATATCAAATGTCAGAGGCTGGGTCCGAACGCTTCAATAAAAATAATACATCTGCTATTGGGAGTCAATTCTCGATGGGTACTCCACATTTCAGCATATCTTGTGAGTATGGGCACTGACTTCTTTTGTTCTAGACTATCTTTCAAAGGATGTTTATTTAGCAAACAGCCTTGGAAGATAGAGAAAGCATCTCCCTTCAGAGCAAATGGTGGTTTTGCTTATAGTACAGTGTAAGATAATATCTCCCATGCAGGCAAAGGACAAAATTAGGGATCCCTAAGCACCAGGTTCCTCTCCTATAACACACCTCACTGAGTATGAGAGAATCACCTGGCCCTGTGTGCATTAGCCTGTGCGGTTTGGGGCTTAGGGAACTGGTGCCAATGTCGATGCTCTGTCCACTGCTATTTCTGTGAGTAATAAACTACTTTAGTCTTTAACTCAGGAATCTTGTGTTTTCTGTCAGTGTCCATGAAACTGTGACAGGCTAACTTTTTATCTTGCAAGTGGAGTAAAATCTCAGACCCTTCACAGGTCTTGATATCTCGTAGGACATCAGTGATTGGAGTTGTAATCTTGTTAAGGTTACATTAGTCTCCCATGATCTACCAGGATCCAGCTGATTTTTACAGAGCTCAGACAGACGAACTGATTAGGAAAATGCTGGTGGTTAACTTTGCTATGTCTCCTAAACCTTTGAGGATGGCTCAAATCTCTTCCATTCCTTTGCAGTGTGGTATTGTTTCTTATTTACCACTTTGGGGGTGGGGGAGTGCAGCTGCAGAATCTCCCAACTGGCACCTTTTGTTGGCTCCTATTTCAAAGGTCAGATAATATAAAGGTTCTGTTAATTGCTAAGTATAACCATCCTGGTTATACATTTGTTGACTATGGAAATAAACATAGTGTTAGTTTATAGTCACAGTGGGCCCACTGTGTGCAACCTCTAAGTTGCAGACTTCAATCAAAACTTCACTGACACCTGTCCTCTATAAGATCCCTCTCATCAGGGGTTTAAGGTGGCATTTCAGTTCTCCTGATAACAGTCACCGCAGATCTCATGTCTAACAGTCTTTTAAAAATCACCCAGGACAAATTATCTTGTCATATAGCTGCAAGTCCCTATGGTGAAGGTTGAAGGAAATTTATATACCTGCAGTGATCCAGGACCCCTTTCCATCAATAGCACGTAGCTCTGTGAGTAGACTTAGATATGTAAACTGAAAAAGACTGTGACTTTCCATTGTGGCATCTGATGTCAGGTACACTCCTCTCTCTACTTCCTCTCTTTCTCGTCTCTCTCTCCCTCTGCACATACATTACAACAGTCCATCTTTGTTATTCCTAGGAAAACCATGATCTATTAGCCATCACCATAGTGCTCTGATTGTTAGATCCCATGATTGTCCCGCCAGATGTTCTGCACATTAACTTTGCACTTTTCTTCATATACATTAGATAGCCTAGTTCCATAGCAGCATTCCCGCTGAGGAAGGCAGCTACTACTGAGCTTCTCAATTATGTCAATATCTTCCTCACTTGTGCATTCATTATTGCCTTAATGAAGGTAGTATCCTTTGGATTTTAGGCTGATAGCTCTAAAGCATTGCAAAATAAATTCATTCTCACATTTCCACTTCCCTGAACTTTCTGAAAAATTCTTCAGCAACGGAGATGTTCTGGCCTCTCCACTTCATTTACTGTAGGCCATCACCATGGCCAGCTTCAAGACACCAAATCAGCAAATTCATAAGCTTGTCCTTCCCAACTCAGATTGACTAAAACCTAATCTGGGTACAGCCCTGGAGGCAATGAGGAATGGTAGTCATGGATCCTGAGAACACCAAAGGTCATATTGCAAGTCATCAGTTTTGAGAAAGGCTATTACATGGTCTTTAGGTTAGGCTGCTGTCCTCTGGCAAGTGGAAAGAACTGGTTCTTTTGGCCATGAGATCAGGGAATTTAGGAGGTTTATACTCCCAAATATCCCCTTCCCAGGCCTCAGGGACACATTCCTTTCCTTTGTCTTAGGAGACCCATCATGTCAGCCCTTCCTTTTTGCAGCTTTTGCAAGTTTGTAATTACGAATGTTTCTATACTTGACCTCCCAATGCCCTTTCTCCCCTCTATGCTTCATTCCACTGAACCAAAGGTGAAAGAAAGCTTTGGTAATTGTGATTCCATTACAGGCCAGACATTTTTGCCACTCCACTTAATAACAGCAGTGGGGTGAATGGCTTTGGTTTCCAGAAAATGAGTGATCTGATACCAAACTCTTATCCTGAGGATTGGCTTTTGGGGACCAATCTTTGTATCAGTGATCTTTGCCTGGGGCTGTCAGAAAACATACTTGTGGCAAAGTTTACTGCCTGCTAACACTTTGTTGGGAGGTGTGAGAACAGGAGTAAAGAGGAAAGGAAAGTGAGGCAGAAAGAAAACAAATGCTAGGAGGTATTTTCTTGGCAGGCCACATTTTTACAGGAAGTGAAGGGTCATAGGATAAGTGTATATTTAACATTAATATTGTCAACCAGTCAAGCAATTTTCTAAAGACGGTTATAACATTTCACTCACAGTAGTAATGCATGAGTTCTAGTTTTCTTCAGTTGTTAAAAATACTTTTTTCCCCCATTGAATTACCTTGCATTTTTCAGTGCATATATTTAAGTTTCGATTAAATGTATATATGTAAGTTTTTTTTCAGGATTTTCTATTCTATTTCACTGAACTGTTTCCTTATACCAATAGTACATTATCTCGATTACTGTAATTTTATAATAAGTGTTAAAAACAGGTAGTGTAAGTCCACCAAATTAGTTCTTTTTCAAAATTGTTTCGACTGTTCTAATCATTTGCATTTCTATATTAGAATCTATTTCTGTTAAAAACCCTGTTGGAATTTTAGATGGAATTGCATTGCATCTATTGTTCAAAGTTGAGAGAACTGGCCTCTTAAACATATTAATTCTTCCAGTCCATGAATACAGAATAATTCTTCACATTAAATCATCTTCAGTTCCTACAAGCAACATTTTGCAGTGTTCAGACTAGAAGCCTTGCATATATTTGTTAAACTTATTGCTAAGAATTGTCTATATTTTGATGTTATAATAAATAGATTTTAAAAAATTTTGTTCTCTAATTGTTATTAGTATATAGAAGTACAATTGATTTTTGAATATTAACCTTGTACTCTGTGCTTTAGCTAAATTTATTATTTCTAATAGTTGTCTTGCAGATTTCTTTGGGTTTTCTATTTAGACAATCATATCATATATAAATAAAATTTACTTCTTTTTTAGTTAAAGTACATTTTACTTTCTTCCCTTCTTACTGCACTGTTGAACATTGCACAGTAAGATGCTGAATAAAATTTGGGAGAATTTCTATCCTTTACTGTTCCCAGACTTAGAGGAAACAGTGCAATATTTCACCAAGCTGTATATTTTTCATAGATAACTTTTATTAGATTGAGGAAGATTCCTTCTATTTCTGGTATGCTGAGAGTTCTGTTTTTTTAACTTATGAATTGGTGTTTCATTTTGTCAAAATTGTCTTTGATAATATCTGTTGAGAAGATCAACATGTTTAATTGAATTACATTGACTGATTTTTTAATACTAAGCCAATTTTGCATTCCTAGGAGTAAACTGAATTAGTGTTTATATGCTATTCTATTTGTATATTTTTAGATTTGATTTACTAATATAGTGTTGAGGATTTTTACATCTGTCTTCATAAGGGATATTGGTCTTATATCGCTCTATTCATATAATACCTCTGTCAGGTTTTGCTATGCTGGACACATAATATGAATTGGGTCACGTTCCCTCCTCCTAACTTAATCTAGTCTTTTATATTACCTTATAGAAATGTAATTTCACTTATCCACTCATTACTTTGTGCTTTTATTGTCATGAATTTTACTTCTACATACTTTAGAAACACTTCCTTTATATATATATACATATATATATATTTGAGCTAAACAAAAAATTGCCTTTTAGGGAAATAAAGAGAAAAGATAAAATAAGCCAGTTTTTGATAACTTCTTTTCACATTTAGATCTTTCTTTCCTTTAAATCCGAAATTCCATTTGTTATCTTTTCCTTCAGCCTTGAACCACCTTTTTTTTTTTTTTTAATCTATTGTAGTGTAGGTATGGTGGTTATAAATTTTATGAGATTTCATTTATCTAAAAATATATATACTTTTTTTTCCTTAAACATATCTTTATTGATTTCAGAGAAAGGAAGGGAAAGGGAGAGAGAGAAACATCAATGAGGAGAGAGTCATTGATCGGCTGCCTCCTGCACACCCCCCGACTGGGGATCGGGCCGCAACCCAGGCACGTGCCCTGACCCGGAATGGAACCCCAATCGCCTGGATCCTAGGTCAATGCTCAACTGCCCAGCCACGCCTGGCTGGGCTGAAAATATATTTATTTTATTTTATTTTGAAGGACAATTTTGTTACATATTGAATACTGTTATAAATGGTATTTTTTCTTGTTATTACTTTAAAGTTGTAATTTTATTATTTTCTGGCCTATGATCTGATTAGAAGTCAGTCATATGTTACTTTCTGCAATGGCCCCCAAGGTATGATTCCAAAATAATGTCTGTGTTTGCATGATTTTTTTATGGACCATATAGTCAGAGCCCATAAAAGGATAAGGTATTGGGACTTTATCAAGTTTTCAGAGCAGGTTTTATGACTTTTTTGTACCTACTTGCTGATAAATGCATGTATATATATAAATTTGGTTTCAAACGTACTTTCTTTATAACCTGGTTGGGAATTTTTGGGTGGAGTTGCTAGCCTGTAAATATCTTCAGTAATTGGCAGATACCACTATCCAAACTGAATTTTCATTGGCTTAGGTCACTTTTTAACAATGTGGCCAGTGGTATAGAATCATCTTGGGAGATAAATGAGATAAGCAGTAATACAAAAAAATAAAAAATATATATATTTCAAGGTCGGTAGGGTCATACCTATTACATGGTAACAATTAGCCAGTAAGAGGAGGGCTGAGAATTCACCTCTGAATTTGGCAACGTGGCCATTGTTAATGCCAATAAAAATAGCTTTTATGGACTAGGAGGGTGGGGGTGGGACAAAAAGTATGATTGGAATGGGTTTAAGGAAGGATAGGAGATAGACATGTAAATAGGTGAGTACGTCTTACGATTTTATGGAGAGTATAAGAAATTAGGGGAATTTTTAAGGAAAACAAAGCAGTGACCCTTTGGCATATCTTGATATCAGGCAGAGTCTGAACAGAAAATAGAAGCCACACTCAGTATGATTTAACTGAAAAGAATACAATGAAGGGACTATTTAGAGAGGTATGAGTACCATTAAGGGCACCAGGGAGACTGAGAAACCATTACCATTTTAGGCCCAAAAGGGCACCGGAAGGAAATGGTATTAGACACCCATGAGAGCTGGAGCCACAGAAAAGAAGCCTCTAGACAAGCCTTGTAGTTAAAGAAACACTGTATGGCCAAATTGTTGGCCTAGCATCAGGGGGAGGGGAGTGTAATGCATATGTTGATATCTCTCCTCTCCCTTGTTTTGATCTGCCAGTGCTTTGCTTGGTGGAACTCAACAGGAAGCTACAAGGCAAGGAGGCCCTGGTCATGTTTTCATAAATATGAGCCTCCCAGGGCTGGGCATGACAGAAAGTGGAGACAATGGATTTGGGAAGGGAAACGAAAAATACAATATTCTCTATGACCACAAGAAGTTTAAAAAAATAGTCACTAGAAGGCAGGGAACTTAAAAATCCCCATAAAAATACTTTTGTAATATTACCTCTTTCCTATTTACACATTTTACTGGATGTTCTTTCCGCCTAGTGCAGGGGTTGTCAAACTTTTTCTGTAAAGGGTCCAATAACACATACTTTATACTTTGAGACCTAAGTGGCAAAATTGAAAATGTTTTATCTATACAACCACTTAAACAGCGATCAGTTAAACACATAAAAAGCAGCCATTCAAATCCAGTGGGTGGGTTTGACCTGTGGGCCGTGGTTTACTACCTTCCGGCCTAGTAAGTCTTGTAAATTTTTGCTAGCCGACGGTCTGCTTATCTTTTCAATGTCAGGTCCAAACAAAACCTCTTCCATGCGGCCTCTCATATGGACTCTGAGCAGAGTGACAGCAAATCCACGTTTACTCTCTTAAGATGGTAAAACTACTAGTTTAAATCGAGAGGGTGCGAGGGGCAGGTTCTAGAATCCAGGGCCCGCAGGACGCGCAGGACCCGCAGCGGCTCCGGGACCGCCTGGCCTGCTGCGCGGCACCCTCGGGACAGGCCCTCTTCTCTCTCTTATCTTTGTCACGATCTTCAGTTTGGCGTCCCTTTCTCCCGGCGAGGGCGAGCCCTCCGCACCGAAGGAGAAGGCCGGTGTGTTCCAGCTTATATAACAAACCCCGGAGGCCTTCCCCCTGACCCGCCGCGCGCCCGTCCCGGCGGGAAGCGTGGGTGGGGAGGAAGGAAGGGCGCTGCAGGCAGAGGTGCTGCGCGACCGAGCTCGGGAGGAGCGGCTCCCAGGCGGGTCCCCCGCGCGAGAGTCCTGTTGCCAGGAGGTGGCAGACAGAAGATGTTGCCAGTTCCGGGGAGACAGAAGTCACAGGGACAGTGCAATGTGTGACAGGCTACGAGAGGGAGACTTCTGACGCTCGGTTTTATCAGCCCCAGCACCGAACTTCACACCTGGTAGACATTCGGGTGTTTTTGATGAATGAATGACTCAGTTCACCCAGCTGGTGAGCATTGGCCCAGATTTTTATCAGCTGCTCCCTAGTTCCCTGCGTCGTAGTAGTTTTTTTTTTTTTTTTTTAAATGCCCATATATTCTCTTTCCTCTAATCCCGGGAGGCCAAGGTTGCACACACAGGAAGCATCTGGGGCAATCTCAGCCCCCCCCCGCCAGAGCACAGAATGCCAACTACACGCTGACAGCGACGATTACAGTCTGGGTGACCCCTGGGGCCCCCTGTTGAGGCCTTTAGGACACGGCGCCCCCGTCCAAAGGCGCGACCCGGGGCTGGGAGAGGGGCAGGGCTCGGCGGGGGCGGGGGCGCAGCGGGGCCCAGCCTCGGGCGCGGCGCCCGGCACAAAGGAGCGCGCGGGGAGGAGGCCGCCGGAGCCCATCTCCGCTCGCCAGCCGCTCGCAACTGCGGTTTCAGACCTGCAGCTTCCCCCGCCCCCCGCCCGCCGCCCCCCCGGGCCCGCCCGCCGCCTTTCTGTCTCCTCTCTCCCTCCGTACTGGACGGCGCGAGTCCATTTCCGGGCCCCGGGTGTTAGGTAGCGATCGGAGCCGGGGGCGCGGGAGCAGGTGGCTGCGGCGGGGCAGCTGGGCCGCCAGCCTGGGGCGCCGGGGCCGGTCCGCGGCCGCCTTCGTCGCCCGCCAGCGCTCGCCCGTCCCTCTCCCTCCTCCCGGGCCGCGCGCGCCGCCGGCCGGACTTTGCGCCGCGTCAGGCGCGGCTGCTCCGCGCGGGGTCGCGCTCGGCGCCGGCGGCCGCGGGGAAGCGGGGGGCCAGGGGCCGCCCGGACCCCCGCCCGACATGGCCGAAGTCAGCATCGACCAGTCCAAGCTGCCGGGAGTCAAGGAAGGTACGGGCCGGGGCAGGGAGCGCGCGCGGGGCCCCTCCCCGCTCGCTCGGGGTTCCCTCCGGGCAGGGGCGTCGTCCTGGGGCCCCCGCGGCCCTCGCGCGGCGCCCGCCCGGTGCGGGCCTTGCGTGGCCGGGAAGGGAATTGGATTTAGGCTCTCCGGGGGGATCCGGGCAGACGCCTGAGGTGGTAAGCCTCAGTCTTTCCCTGCGTGAGGAGAGGGGGGAGACGGGAGCACCGCCCTCATCAAGTGGTTGTGCGGCGATTCTAGCGGGTAGCCAGGAGCTGGGGCAGTCGGACCCACTGGCGTCCTTAGAAATCGAGGCTCAGCCTCGCCGGCTTGGAGGCTGGGACGCGGGGAGGGGTTGACATTCGGCTCCTAGTGGAGCCTTTGTTTTGAAACTTGACTCTTTCCCTCCTTCTTTCTACTTTTCCTCGCCCAGCGTCTGGCTGGCTGGCTTTCCCACCTTCCCCAAGGTTTGAAAGTTTGGTCTTGGCACTGCCCAGCGCGGCGGGGCGTATGGGAAGCTGTTATAAGCATTTTCTTACAAAAAGCACTGAGCTAGGGGAAACTGGGGACGGACTGGTGACCTTGATGTCTTAATGGCTCCCTACACTGATGTCCAGGAAAATAATGCTTGGTTAGTACTGGGCTGGCTTGGCTGTCAGCAGGCAGCCCTTTCCCTTCCCTTCCCTTGTTTTCATCAGCTGCCCCAAGAGCTAGCGTTTTTTATTGAGGTCTTGGATACTGGATCACCTTAACCTTTCGTTGCTTTTGGCTGTTCTTTGGCCCTAGGAAGCACAGACGCTCCTGAGTGCTGTCTGGGTTTGCAGAGATTGCCTTTGTTGTGGCAGTCATTTATTCAAGTGAGCATTGTGGCCTGAGGTGCCTTGGGAATGTGGAGTTGAAAAGAAGAATCTTTGCTTTCTTGAAACTGTGTTTCTTTGCCAACTTGACTTGACTCCAGTGGTCTTGTGGGTGCTCAAGTCGACTCTGAAATCCCAAGAAAACCTGACTTTTGTTTCCCAGAGATCCAAACACTAGGAGACAGTCACTGGTTTTATGTGGAATTTTTAATGAGGCTGGGCCTGAGCCTGTCTTCTTGTTCCTGAAGGATATTAGAGTTTAGGCCTGAAATCTCAACAGTAGTATTTTTCAACCTTTAGTTCCCTGCGTAGCTTTGGTGAACATTATGGCATTCACATGCAAATGTAGGTTTTACAGCATTGTCCAGACTAGGCCGTTCCACAGTTTGAAAGTCTTTGAGATTTTTTGCTGATCTTTATTTAGCCTTTTGGGTCTGAGTTGTGCGCATGTGTTTGCTGTAAGGAAACTGATCCTTGTGTAGTGTGCAGTGCTTCCTTGAGGGTGGGTGATGAGTAGAACGAGAATTGGGAGTGAGAATTGGGAGTCCCAACACAACCTTAACATGTGAAGTGTTAATTATATAGTGCCGTGATTTTGCCCAGCCCCCTCTTCATGTCAGTGACCTGGAAGAAACTTGAGACTCACTTTATGTATATGCATTTATATTGCTCTTAAGTCTTCTGGTTTCTGACCGAGACATGAATGATTTATTCTAGTATATTCATTCTCAAGAGGTTCAACAAAGACTTCCATCTAAAAATGCAAAAATTTTCTATTGTTAAGCTCTGGAATTTAACACATGTGAATTGGCTTTCAAGGCACATACTATGGTGTTTGGCAACCCAGTTTACATAATATGGTAAAGTGGTAAGGAAATTTAGTGTGGCTTTTTTATTAAGTTAAAATTAAATATTGGTTGATTTTGAAGGTGGTCAGAAATTGTTGAGAAGATCATTGTCGTTGTAAGTATCTCACTTTTCTGGTTCAAAGATCATCAAAGGAAATGATGTATTATATATTAGCAACGTCCTAATGGTGATGTAGTTTTTGATCTGGGAAGTATTCCTGTCTAATAAAGTGTATCTTTCTCTAATATAACTCTTAATTATGGCCCAATTACTCCCTAACAATATCTTTGGACCCTAATTAAAGAGAACAGAGCTTGTGCTTTATGATTGGGTAAAATATAGACAAACATTGAGAGTGTTCTTAATGCTGAAACTTCAACTTAGTTTGAAAAGGAAGTTTAGTTTGCTTAATATTTTCTGGCACAGATTTTTAAACCCCATTTAAAAAAATCTGTTTCCTCCACTTTTCTTTTTTCCATCTAAACCTTTAGTAGGTTTATATACAGTTACAATTTGGGATTATGGGGTAGATTCAGTAGAGATTGAGAATAGTAACGCAGTGGGTGTCTGCCCTTTTCCCACTGCATTATTTTTTTAGGAGGGGGGAGGGGAGCCCTGTGATCTTTGTTATGAACAGCTCAACAGAGGTCATGGGTAGCAGCTGACATCAGGGAAAGGGAATATTTGAAAATTTTCTTTCCTAGGTTAAAGTCTAGAGCTTGTTTACTTGGTTTTAAGGCAAAGATATTCATCTTTTGGACAGACCTTTAAAAAAAAAACAAATTAGGGCAGTATTTTTATCTTGGGAAATCTCTCTTAAAATAGGAGACAAAGGGACACATTTGAGTTCATATGTAGGCGAAAAGAATTAAGTCTAACTCAGTGTCAACACACATCATTATTCCTGGTTTAAAAGCATATTTGGAACATCTGCATACTTTCTGTTATAGAAATACTGTGGCCAGTGCTTAGGAATCATGCTTTATTTCTTCTGAAGCATTTGAGGTTCTGTGCAGCAAGATTTGAAATAATTTCCAGCCATTTTTTTTCATCAGTAGATATATAATTCAAATGAATCATGCAGTTTGTGAATGTTAGACAAAGGTATAGTCAGGTTCTGACAATATTCTGAAAGTTTCTTAGTTTAGATCAGAGCTGGGAACACATTTTTCTAAAAATAAGTACTTTTCATCAATTAACAAACAGGTTTTTGGTCAATTTTAGCTTCCTTGCCGAATTGTTTTTCTGAAACAATGATCTAGACACCCCACTTTCCTTTTTGCTCTCTCCAGTCCTATTTCCATATCACCACTTAATTTGAATTGCTTACTTATCATTGTAATCTTGCCTCCCCCCCATCTAATAATGGTTTCACATTATCTTAAACTTTTGGTTTAAGAGCATTAGCCTGTTCATCAAAGCCATTTCTAGACCCTTTTAAACTTTATTAACGCCTTTGCATTTTTTCCCTACTTTTAGCCATGTAGCACTTATGTTGTAACCCTCCCATCTTCTCCCAGTGCCAACCTTCATTTTTCTTTCCTTACAGCAGTAAGGAGTTTTATTATGTATTTTGCACTCTTACCATTCTTCAGATGGAAGATTTCACCATCTCCTAAGTTAACTGTGTGTGGGGGGGGCGGGGGGCAGACACGCATGCACATGCGTGTGTACTCACACACTTAGCATCTGAAATCCCTGCACCTAGTAGTCACTTACTTCTTGAAGTAAAGGTAAACAGCTATTCTGAGAGCAAATCCTTTTTTCTTTAGTGAAAGACAAAGGTTAGTATCTTTTCAGAAATACACCTAGAAAGCACTGATTCATTTTAGGTCCAGGACACCCCAGTTGCATAATGGGGCAAATTGAATTAATGGCATAAATCCAGAACTTTAAGGGGAAAGATACAAAAATCATGTCTGGTGCAATAAGTGAGCTAAGTAGTCCCAGAGGATCTAAAGCATATCACATGCACACTAGGCATCTAATGTGATGGCAATCTGTGAGATGTACATTATCTGGCTCCAGGGCAAACTCCCTTTCTCTTTTCTTCAGAGTTTTGGTTGTTTTTTAATAAGACCATGGCTGGATCTCCTTGAATTGGAGGTTTGTGTCTTGGCTTTTTTATCCTCAATCTGGCTTCAGGTCTCTTATTTAGCCAGCAAATACTCATCAAATATTTGAATGTATGAATGAATGAATACATTAATAGATGCTCTCTTTTAGTTCAGGAATTTTTATCTTTGGCATAATTATTTCATATTCCCTCTCAGAGTATAAACTCTTAAAGGGCAAAGATAATGCCTTTTAACCATGGTTATCATGTATCATAATGCCAGTATTAAATTTATAAAACCTTTTAATTTTTTAAATAATGTTTATTTTCTCATGCATATGTATTATAAAAAGAATTCATCCAACATAGGTATAACAGAGAGTTAAAAAAAAGTAATTCCATACTCTTCCTTCTGGCCTTGAAAGTAATCATTATTAAGGATAAAATTTTAGTAAAAACATTTTTAAAATGCTATTTTGTGGTTTTGACTTTTATTTGAGTTATAGTTTTATTTTTTTCCTCTTAAGTGTAAAGCAGCATCACACAATTGGGCGGCTAGAAAGAATCTAAGGTACGTATTTTAAAGTTTTTTGTGTTTTTTTAAAATTTATCTTTATTGATTTCAGAGAGAGGAAGGAAGAGGGAGAGAGACAGATAGAAACATCAATGATGAGTCATTGATCGGCTGCCTCCTGCACGCCCCCTGCTGGGGATCAGGCCCTCAACCCGGGCATATGCCCTGACAGGGAATTGAACCCTGATCTCCTGGATCCTAGGCTGATGCTCAACTACTGAGCCATGCCCGGCCAGGCTAAGGTATGTATTTTAAAAAACAGCTTATGTGTCCTGTGCCATCCATTGAGGGAGGGTACTTTCACAATAAAAAATGCCCTGTAGTACATGGACATGATCTTCACTGTGGTGGAGAGGCAATCATATAGAGTTCAAGGAGATGTAAAGAACCCTCTAAATTATTACGTGGACCCAAAATGCCTCTCACATAAGGGAGAAAAAAACATTTCAGTTCATTGCTATATGCAGGTATGCATTACTTTATTAAATGAATCAATGATTTAAAAAAAAATAGATATAGCTGTTCTTTGCAAAATAAAAATTCTTTAAATAAGCATTTCTGAAACCATTAAACATTTTGTTTGTTTGTTTTAACTAACAGGTACTTAAAGGACATCTTCTCCCTTGTGGGAAACTGTAAAGTTAATTGGTATTTTTAAAAAGGATCTCAGAGTAGAAAGCATTAAAACCAATGATCTAGGCCAACCTCCTCATTTTCCAAATGAAAATCTGAGGCCAGGTTGGAGAAGTGAGTTGTACAAAGCCACAGAGGCTAATGAGCTAGTAATTGGGACATTGGGGCCTAGACTTAGAAAAGCTTAAAACTGAATATTCATATAGTTCAGTGTACCCACCTCTTCCCTTTTCCACCTTTGTCCTTTCTCACCTTCTCCCTCCTTTATAACCTCCCTGTCTCTCTCCCTATCCACCGCTTCTTCACTTTTAAATTATTCTGTAGATGCGTAAGAGCCATTCCTGATGTGTTTCGTATGTTTAAAACAATGGAATGAAAATAACGAGTGATAGCCCGGCTGGATGTGGCTCAGCTGTTGAGCATTGACCTAGGGTCCAGGAGATCGAGGTTCGATTCCCCGTCAGGGCACATGCCCGGGTTGCAGGCTGGATCCCCAGAGGGGGCCATGCAGGAGGCAGCCGATCAGTGACTCTCTCATCATTGATGTTCTGATCTCTCTTTCTGTCTCCCTCTCCCTTCCTCTCTCTGAAATCAATAAAGATATATTTAAAAACAAAAAAATGAATGACAAAACAATTTCAGATTTTCTCAAGTTATTTTAGGGATAATGTTGGATATGAAGGTTAATGAGTTAACATAGGTTTTGTGTTTATAATTAATTTTTTAGGTTTTAGTATTTTGATTCAGCAAATGAATTACTGTGGGAACTACAGGGGGTTACACTCCTTTCCCCGTGGTTTTTCTACCTGCAAAATGCATTTCTTCTCTGGTACACTCAGCTTGAAGGTGTGGACACTTTAAGATAAAGTATATTAGGAAAATCAAGTCAAAGGGAGCCATAGGCCGTGGTTTTTCCTCAGTTCTAATCTCAGTAAAATCAGGAGTTTTTATTGAAATAAATGAATTTTGCCTCAGTAACAAAAAGCAATTATGATACTCTATTGCTCATGAAGAAAACAGGCCACAAAACTTAGGTAAACTCTGCTTGAAATTCTACTTGAGCACAGGAGCATATATTAAAATGGACTATCCTGCCCTATGGGGGAAAACAACCCTTACAACACATACATTGGCACCTTCAGAAGCAGCCAGTGGAAGGGCTTTGGAATTAATGTTTTTTTAACTGATAACCCATTTAAAGATGTCCTGTGCTTCAAACTGTAAAATTAGGATACCCTAGATCATGTATACGACCTACAAAGGATAATTGGTTTTATATTCAGAAAGACCTTGGGGATTATTTAGACCATTTATTCCCAAATGTTTGAATTGAGAAACTAGTGTAAAGGTTTCTAAATACTGCTTTTAAAAGGACATGACAAACACACACAAAAAAGAACTACTTATTATTGCCATCATTTTATTAAAAAAAAAAATCACACACACATTAAGATTTGCAACAACATGGATGGACCTCGAGGGTATTATTCTAAGTGAAATAAGTCAGACAGAGAAAGACAAAGTATGATCTTTATTATATGTGAAATCTAATACATGTATATGTATACATACATATATACATTCATATATAACCAAGCTCATAGATAGAACAGATTGGTGATTGCCAGAGATGGAGGTAAGGGTTGGGGTAGGGGGTGTGAGAAATGGGTGAACTGTTTGTTTTTTAAGTGTGAATAAATTGGAAAAAATACAGTATTTTTAAAAGAATTTATTTCTGTGATTACAAAAGAATACAGGTATATTATAGACAATTTAGAATAGTACAAGGAAGAAATTGAAAAAAATATATAATTCACTGTGGGGTGGAGCTGGTCTTCAAAGATGACCTCTGAATGAGCCATGCCTCCCAGTACTCACACCTTTGGTATCCCTTCTCCTTGAACTTGGGCTGGCTCCAAAACTTGTTTTTGACCAGTGGGATATAGTAGAAGTGATGCGGGATGACTTCTGAGGCTCAGTCACTAGGGACCTTGTGGTTTCAGCCTGGGTCTCCTGGAACACTTATTCTTGACCAGTGCCCTTGTGGAATCCAGCTGCCATGCTGGGCAAAGTCAAAACCCAGAGAGAGCCCACGTGAAAGTGCTCTGGCTGACAGCCCCCGTTGAGCTCTTTGCCGACAGCCAGTGCCACCTGCTAGCAATATATGTAGTATGGACATCCAGCCTGGCCGAGCCTTTAGGTGACTACAGCCTCAGCTGCTGTGTTCTGGTGACATGAGAGACCCATTGTGAGGACCACCCAGCTAAGACTTTTTGACCCACAGAACCATGAAGAATAATCTTAAACTATTTTAAGCTACTAATTTTTTGGGGTGGTGGTAGTGGTGTGGTATGCAGCAACAGATAACTGGCAAGGGTGTTGGGTAAAATTTCAAAGTAAACTTGTTTTAAGGGAGGGTGTTGAGGCAAGAGAGCTTGATGGGCATTACTGCTCGGTCACACACTCACTAGCTGTGGGCAAGTTATTAGCTAATGTAAACCCTAATTTTCTATATTTGTTAAATGGAAATTGGGAGATTTATAAGTATTCCAGTGTAGTAAAATGTCCACACTAAGTAAATGTTAGTTTCCATTAAAAAACACACACACATAATAGTATGTAGGTATGCACGTTACAGTTAGTTGGTAACTATACTCATAAAAACAGTGAAAACTTTCTAATAAAGTAGAACCAGTGTCTAACTAGTATTGTTTATAAATCAGTATTTTCTTTTTAGTCAAATTCCTTGAGGTATAATTTACATATAGTAAAAATTTATCCTTCTTATATAGCATATAATTTTGGGTTTTGACAAATGTATAGTCCTGTAACCACCACAACAATCAAGATATAGAACAGTTACATAATCCCCAAACGTTTATTCCCCACCTCTGCCAGCTACTGATTTGTTTTCTGTCACTATAGTTTTGCCTGTGCAAAAATATAATATAAATGGAATTATACAAAAGTAGTTTTTTGACTTTGGCTTCTTTCCCGTAGCCCAAGTGGAGATATATCTGATACTATGTTGTATTAGTAACTTTGTTCCTTTTTATTGCTGAGTTCCAGTGTATGGGTGCACCACAGTTTGCTAATATGCTTATCCGTTCAGTGGTGGTTTGCACCTTTTAGTGGTTATAAGGTTGCTGTAAATATTTGCATACAGTTGTGTGTGTGTGTGTACGTAAGTTTTCATTTCTTGGGTAAGCACCTAGGGTTAGTGGGTATAGGGGTGAGTGTATATTTACCTTTATAAGAATCTGCCAGACTGTTTTTCAAAGTGGCTGTACTATTTTGCATTCTCGCCAGTGATGTATGTGAGCTCCAGCTGTTCTGCATCCTTGGCTGCACTTTGTATTTGTCTAGGTCTTCTTTTTTTAAATTAAAATTTTAGCTATTTTAATAGGTGTGTAATGTTATCTTACATGTCTTCAATTTTCATTTCTCTAATGACTTACGGTGTTGAACCTCTTGTCTTGTACTTATTTGCCATTATATCATTTGTTGAAGTGTGTTCTAAGCTTTTGCCTTTTTTAAAGAGAATCAGACTTTTTTTATTTTTGAGTTTTGAGAGTTCTTTGGATATTCTGGATTTTAGTCTTTTATCAGATACACACACACACACATATATTTAGCTTTATAAGAAACTGTCAGTGGTTTTTACACCTTGGTGCAACATGGGGAGCTTTACTATAAACACATTTCCTGGCCCTACTTGATGTTAACTGAATCTCTTACAGATGGTACTGGGAATCTGTAGTTTTTATACCTAGATTATATACTACTTGGATTTACACAATGCACATTTGGTTTATCCTGACAGAATACTGTAGCCACCCTAATGCAGGGATCCTACCCTACTCTCATTTCTTAACCTTTTACAGTGGCAACTCATTTCTCTATCAGTGTTAAAGAATGAGTGGCATTTTTTCCCATCCAGTTATTGAAATTTGTTCCCCTAAAAGAGGAATCTGCAAAATATGGCCCTTGGGCCAATCTACTCACCTGCTGCTTGTTTTTATATAGTAGGAAGGTGGGCTGAGAATAGTCTTTACATTTTTTAATGATTGAAAAGAGAGGAAGAATGTTTGTGCCATGTGAAAATGATCTGAAGATTAGATGCTACAAATATTAGATGAGTAATTGTGGCGGAGACCCTATTACCAGCAAAGTTTAAAATTTTTACTATCTGGTACTTTATAGAAAAAAAAAAATCATTTTCAATGAAATTTTTAAAAACTTCCTTATTTAATTTACTTTAAAAAATTTTCTTTATTGATTTCATAGAGAGGAAAGGAGAGGGAGAGAGAGATAGAAACATCAGTGATGAGAGAGTCATTGATCGGCTGCCTCCTGCACGCCTCCGACTGGGGATCGAGCCTGCAACCCGGGCATGTGCCCTGACCGGGAATCAAACCCCGATCGCCTGGATCCTAGGTGGATGCTCAACCACTGAGCCATGCCCAGCCAGGGTAATTTTCTCTTTTGATATTTCAGTTATCACTGTGAGCATCAGTTATTACAACTTTTATTTAATGTGGTGGTGCTGGTGGGGACTGTTGTGGATAGAACTTTTATGACACCATGTTTTATTTTTTTAGTGACTTTTAAAAATAATAGACTTTTTTAAGAAGAAAAAATTTATACTCCATATAAATTTCTAGGGGCTTCAGAATTGATGAACTCAGTAGGAAGCTTATGTAAAGTGAAAGTATGCCCTACTGTGGAGTTTCATGAGTGAAGTGCATGAGTGAACATATTAAGTTGTTTAAAAAAGTTTGCTTATGATTTTTAGCTTGTTATTATCTGCTCTCTTCAAAACTGTGTTATTGACATTTGCAGGAATGAAGTGTTACTTCGTCTCTTGGAAACTTGTATCGGAAGTACTGGGCTTATTTACCACCAGACTGTGAAGGCTTAGTGTGCAATTGGCAGTTCCAGTCCTGATATAGCTCTTCAGTGACCAAATACCAGGGGAGTCTCCACTGGACTTTTTTGGCTTTTATTTTTCTAATGAGTCATAAAGCCTGAGTCACTTTCCATTAACTTTACTCCAGGACTTCTAACTGCATGTGGTAAAACCGTGAATGACTTATAAGGAGATCTTTCCCTCCTCACCGCCTCCTCATCCACAACAAAATTTGTTTTCTTCATTGACTGTATAGAGGAGTCTATGATTTTTAAGTATTCACTAATTTTTGAGTATCACCTTCTCACCAAATACCTGAAAATACTAGCTTTTTCTTCCTATTAAGAGCTTCTGTACAGTGTGGACTTAGGGTTGGCACATACTGTCAGAAAGTCATTGTCTACATGGGAAGCCTGAAGAGGAGAGAGGAAGAAGGAACTTGGGTAGTACCCTAACCCCCATCTGTCCGGTTTGAGTTTGGCCTGACATGGGGCAGCAGCCGGCTCGGAAAGGGCTGTTCACTCTGTCTGCAGTTACAGGTCACTCTCTGGCTTTGTCTACAAGCCGTTTCTTACGCCGTCAGTGATGGCTGGGTTCTAATGTGACATGTCTGCTTCTATTGTCTCCCCAGGTTTCCGTGGTCAGACCTCATTATTTCAAATTAGGCTTTAGGGTACCCATAAAGCATTTTTTCTTTTCTTTTTATGGTTACCCCATTAAAGCTCCACAAAGTTATCTTTGAAAGATAATTTGGGCTCTCTGTATGTTGGAGGAGACAGACGGGGTTTAGCAAGTGGTTAGGGAGCTATTGATAGACTCCACTTTACATTGCTTTTAACATCTCTGAATTCCAGGAACTTGCTTTCAAAGGCACTCAAGCTCCCAAACGTATAACTACTGAGGCTTAAAGTCAGGGTTATTAAATAATTTATGGGCCAAACTCGTACACTGTGTGAGTAAGAAGGATGTGATTCTAATAATTTCCCCAGAATAGGTGTATACTGATGACCATAGAACTGGAGGAGACATTGCTGAAACACTGCAGGCTGTTGGATATGATGATGGAGTGAGGTCTTTATTATGAAACCTTTTCTGGATACATAATGTAAAGTTTTCACTGGTACTTTGAATCCAAAGGACACCTATCTCCCATAGACTGTTTTGAGGTTCTTAATCTGTTTTCTGTTTAATAATTGATTACTAAATAAAACATGATATCTTTTCTGCAGAATGTAGTGTCAGTCACTAGGGTTTTTATTTAGCTCTTCATATTTGGGTATCAAAATTCTATTTTTATTCAGCTTTCTTTTTGATCCCTATTTATGGTTTCTCCCCACATAGTCTCCCCAAATGTGGGGAGCAGGTGTGGAAAGGATTTGTGCAATTGAAAGGAGGTAAGAAGTGCACACACTTCTGATTCCCGCTTACTTGGAATGTATGAATTATAACTGTCATATTCTTTGTCATTTTAAATAGAGCAAGAGGCTACCTTTTATTGTATACTTTTCTGCCACTCATCTTTTCTTTGTCTGCTATGCATCTTTTCAGTAATTGAGTTCCTTCTAGAGTTATTTTGCAGTATTTGCCCTAATTTACTGATACGTTAAAGAATATATCTAAGCTGAAATCCAGTTGTAGCTTAAAACTTAACTTCAGCAGACTAACCTCTTTACAAAGGGAAGTATCTTGAACTTAGGCTTGTGAAACCTGGTTTTACACATCTCGTTTTTACCACTTACTAGGTGTAAAGACTCAGAGAAAACACTAAACATTTCTAAGCTTCAGTTTCTTTATCTATTTATTGGAGATAATATTTGCTATGCCTAATATAGGAACTTGTAATGAAAGGTAATACAAGAAATGAATACCAAAACATTCTGTAGAACACTGTGGTATACATTCAGTCTCTTGATATTACTGTTCAAGTTGCCCTGTAATACTTCTACTTTTCCTTCTTCCAGACCACTGTTCCTGTGACCCCAAATCCTCTGCCCTGAACTTCCTTCTACACTAGCCAAGTACAGGCTATTTGTGCCCATCCCACCCTTCCCTGGGCTAGCTCAAGTGCTGATTCTCTGTTATGTCTACCCTGCTTCTTTCCTGTGTGTCTTCACCCCACTTTGAAGTACTTCCTTAAGCAACATGTCTTAGACTCTCTGTCTACTAGTTCTCTCTCAAGAGACTGTGAGCCAATTGATCTCAGTATTTCTCGGGGATCCTTACACATAGCAGATACTCCAGAAAACTTGTCAGACTATCTGACAAGTAGGCCAGCTGACCTGAGCTAACTGAACCTATGCCTCCAGAATAAGAGCTGTGTTCACTTGCATGAATTCACTAGGGTAGGAACAGGACTAGCCAGTCATTTACTTTTTCTTGTATGAGTTTTTCTCATTTCTCAAATTCCTGTAAGAGATTTATTGGTGTTAAGCTTAATTCAGGACTTAAATTCATAGTAGTCTCCTTTGGAAACAATGATTTTACCTGGCTGTGAATCGGTTTTAATTATGTAAGACCCTGTTAATGTGTGCACATTTTTAAAGAATGTGATATGGTGTCATTTTGTCACTGTTACTGGTGGAGGTGGTTATGTTCTTTGATGGTGTTGGAATCCATTCAAAATTTTTATCTTTGCTATTTTCTCACTTAGATTTATTTTTAGGTAAAGGGGGCAAAGTTCTTATAAAGTTTTAACTAAGTTGATAAAACATAATATGCATTTTTTTAAGTTCTTGATTATAAGGGGTGCTAATTGTGAAGAATCAGAAAGTTTTGGGTTGGAAACTAAAATGAAGAATGTTCAGATTGCAAACTTGGGGTGATTTATGATCAAAAGAGGGTCAGAAAGTATAAGCTCAAGAGTTTTTGCTTTGGGGATGGATATATTTAATGTGTACTTATTTTAGAATAGTTTCCTAAATTAGGGCAAACTAGACTCTTTCAGCTTCATATATTATATTAGAAGTTAACACTACTTTAAAAACATACAGCACTACCAAAAAATTATACTTCTAGGTAGATATTATATCAGATTTTTTGAATTGTCAAAATAATTTTGACTCTTTTTTAAAAAAAGTGAGGCAGGTGAATCCTCTAGAGCAGAAAGGTATTTGGTCAGCTTGGCTTCCTGTTCACAAATGCGGGCTGCCCCTGATTTTCTTTCACTTCCTCTCCAGGGGAATCACATGGTAACCAAGTATACTGTAGGATGCACTGAAGCCAGTTTCATTGGTAATACATAAAGAAATCCAAGGCCTTTAGAAAACATTCCAGTTAAACTGAAATAATTTGGTGATCTCCAAGAAACTTTCTGAATACAGAAGGTGTTCACCTTCCCAGCCTGACTCTGGTCATCTGACCCCAGGTAAACCTTTTAGTAAATGGCACAGTTTACACTCGTATTCATTGGACAGTAAGTGACTGAGAACATGGTCTCATTTTACTCTGACACTGAAGGCTCTGTGAGAACTGCCAGTTGAAAACAGGAAAAGTCTACCACTTTATAAGACATCAGATTAAACAAAAAGTTATTTTAAGATTTATTGGTGGTTAAAGCTACTATACAGATGGATAAAAGCAGATGTTAACCATTTTGTATGTCAGAAATAGTAAAATCAACTGCAGCAATGAAGAAAGCAATATTTGACGCAGAAGGAAGTTAACACAACAGTCATCCTCTGTGGATAGTCTTTCATATTGGCCGTGACTATCACATTTTAGATGATGTGCTTGTATTGAAGAGATAAATGTATGTCACTTATTCTCAATCAACTACATGTCATACAACCTTATATCTGAATTGGATATGCTCTTAAAGAGAATTTGGACTATTTCTTTACAGGTCAGGGCATTGAGGTTTAGATTTGGAAAGGGACTTGTTAAAGGTCACTTGGTGAGCTGCTGACAGAACTAAACTTCTGACAGGTATCTGGAATTAAGAACAGGGTTCTTTGTACTTCCACTTGTTTATTCCTTCTATGCTACAATAAAGCTATTATATTTCTATAATATAGGTAAGAAATATTCACCTTTCTTACAGTAAAGTACCAGAATGTCATGTGGATTTGGCAGAAAGCTTTTACTAGAACAACAAGAATAGAAATTAGGAAATGTATTTAGTTTTAGGCATGCGAAATTTTAAATCTACATGTTAATATGTTGTCTAGATTTTGACCGGCTATACTTTGACTCAATAGTCTACCCTCCTATCTTTCTTGATAGTGATACTTTGGTGATTCTTCTATTTTAATAAACTATAATCACATGACTTTCACATAGAATTGTACTTGCTTTCTAACTGTAGACATTCAACTGAAAAAAAGTTCAGAGTGGTGGAGCTAATTTAACAGTCTAGACAGACTGATTTTCCTTTTACTCAGGCCCACAATGTGTATAAGAAGCTTGTTCACTCTCCATTGGACATAAGAAGTTCGAAAGAGTTATAGAAAAGTAGTGAACTGCTGATTATATTGTAGTTCCTTTCCAGGAAACATTTCCATACATTTATAAGAGGAAATAGTGATTGCATATCCCATTATAGATTTTATACTATAAAAGTGAGTGGATCTTTGATAATCAGTGACTTAGTGGGAAATGACTAGAAGCACTTGATAGAAAATAACTAATTATAAGAATTCATTAACTCTGACGATGACAATATAATAGGTTCCATTTATTGAACTTCCTTTTACTGAGTGACAGATGTTTTCTTCACTTATCTAACTTAGTCCTCACAGTATTTATCTTATTTTATAGATGAGGAACCTGAGGCTCAAAGATATTAAATAACTAGTCCAAGGTTTTTTAGCCTCTAAGTAAGCAATATTTCAATCTTGATTTGTAAAGTTGTTTTTCTTCTGTGCACTACTCTATAAACACCAGGCAAAATCCACAACAACCAGGTTGCCACTTTATGCCTTCTGTTTACTTTTGAATTATTGAGGACATCACAGTTTTCTTATCGGAGTTTACCATGAAGCTTCAGTTTTTGCTTCTCTCTTCCTAAAGTACTGGCTGAATTTCCAGTTTTCTTTGGGAATACAGAACCATCAAACAGTTCATGTTTAGCTTAAATACCAAGGTGAATACAGAATTCTTTCTAAAAAAAGTAAAAAATAAAATATCCCTATTTGATGTACTACATAGAGAGCCACAGTGGTTGTTGACAGAATCGGTTCTAAAAATCTACACACAACTCCCTGTTGTGTGCATAGGAATTTTCTCGGTGTACTTTGAGACACAGGCTCACTTCCTCCAATTTATTGTTGGGTTGTTTCCTTCTTCTGTATGGACTTTACTTACAGGAGAGGAAATCTGATTTTCATTTAACTCTACAGTACTTGCATTATAATTAGGAAGATAAGTCTCCTGATTTTCTGGGAGGCATTCCCCTAGATTAGTATAAACTTGAGTTGATTCTAGGAAAGTACCCATGATCTCAACATATCTTTTAGAAAAATATATTTCTAGTCACTAAATATCACCAATTATTGAGCATATGGGAATGGAATTCCAGAAATCTCGAGATGTACCCATTTGTTATTTGTCCATACTTTTAGATTTACATAAATCCAAGATTACTGGAAATGTGTGTAGAGTTCTTGACAAATGGTTACCAGAGTTGAAATGTGAGTGTTGCAGTTTGTTTGATTGGAGTGAGATTCTAAGAGAATATTTTTACCACTCCTACTTTTCCCATGACCACTATTTACAATAAAGTTTTCTGTGGGAATTTTGAGTATTACTCTCAATTTTTTTGAAATTGAAATTAATTTACTAATCCTAATAGGAAAGAAAGTGCTAGCTAAAGTATCTCCTTGCAGAAGAGAAGTTGAAAGTGGAAATATCTGACTCAAGGATAAATAGAACTTGCAGTAGTTAGTACGTAAGGAAACTCTGGTAATATGAAGCCAATAAACCAAAATGGTTTTTCTTCCCTTGGTGTAAACTTGTACTTAAGTTGGGTTGAATGTGATCATTTGGGTTTTAATGGGCATGACTGGGTTTATCCTGCAGAGGTTTAAGGAGATGGGTGGCTTTTCTTTCTAGGTTAAGGCAAACAGAGAAACCAAACCATTTGAGGGCTGCCAAACCATTTGAGGGCTTGTTTAAGTGCCAGGAAAAGTGCCATTCAAATAGTGGAATAACAGAAGGTTGGAGTTTCTTTAGGGATAAATGGGATCAAAATAAAAGACAAATTCTTACTATCTGGATTTTCTTAGTGGAAAATTGGTTTTAAAAAAAAATCCTGCCTGCTATTGCTTATCTAATTGTATTTACCCTTTTGAGGACCCCATGTGATTATCAGTGGTCTGTCGTTTTCTACATAGAATGTCTGTCTATCTGAATAATTTGTGAGTACTTTCAAAAAATATGTACAATTTTTCTGCAGTACACAAGTACTTAGAGTGGCTATTATTACTCTCATATTACAGGTGAGCAAAAATAAGTGATACTAATTTGTTGAAGATTATTCATCTAATGAGTGTTAGAGCTAGGATTGAACTCAAAGTAACAGTACTCTTGGTTATAGCATATTGCATCCCTGTGCAGTAAGTATTAACTGAATATCTCATGTTCCCAGTGCTCTGTGCAGTGTACTACAGGAAAAACTGTATGAGAGTTTCATCTTTTTCTAAGTATAATTCTGATAGTCATTTTTGGTGTTTAATTATGAAATTTTATAAAGCCATTAAAAAATAAACTGAACTGTTTTAAAACAAGAGTGCTTCCTTTTAATCACTTTTGTGATATTGAGATTAATTACTTATTTAGCTTCTGTGTAAATTCATATGTTCCTAAATTGTTCTGAAGTGGAGCATCCATGTAAATTGTAATTGTTCTTTAAAGAAGGCACCACAGGCAATAAATGTAGGAGACTGCTTCTCCAATTGCTACTGAGTGGTCCAGTTATCTAAACTAGCACCGTTCTATCTGTCACACTCTGATTATTGTTCAGAGCAGTGCTGGTCAATAGAACTTATGTGATGGGTAAGAGGTTCTATATTCTATACTGTCCAGAATGGTAGGCACCAGCTCCATAGGGCTATTTAGCACTAGAAATGTGGCTAGAGAGACTAAGGAAATGAATTTTAAAAATTTAATTTTAGTTAATTTAAAAAAATAGCTACATGTGACTAGTGGCTACCATATCAGTGTGAAATGTTGTGTGTGTGTGACCTCGTTGGAATAATGATAGATCGATAGAACATACAGATTGGTTCAGTTTAAGGAAATCTTTTCTTTCTAACATCTATTCCATCCAACATTGGACCATGTGGATGCAGATCACCTGGTGTTTTGAAGGCAGCCTAGTGACCATTTGGTGGGAATGCAGATGAAGAACCCAAACATCCATTTATTGTGGAAACTCAGACTAAATGACCTGGAGATGATGAGATATTTCTTGAGAAGAAAGGAAGCTCGTTTTGAGTTGTGTTAATATCTGCATCTACATTTTCTAAGAATAAATAAGATCTGAGTTGTTACTTTTCTTGGGTGCTTTTTTGTTTTGTTAATGCCAGCACAGAAAAGTTGGACTTCAAAAGCATCAGTTCATAAAGTTGATGCCTGCAACACAGGAACCTTGTGAGGTTGTTTGTGTTTGTGGATTTTTTTTTTTTTATCATTTATAATAACTTGAGTCAGATATTTCTTATGGAAAACCTAACCTCTATCCGATAGTTCTAAAAGCATGAGTAAAAATTGCTGTTTCTACCCTGCCACCTTCCCTTACCCCTCTTTTCACTGTTCCTCTCACTCCCAATCTTTTACCCTGGAAATTTCTGACTCAGCCATTTTCACTTTTCCAATAAGTTACCCAGTTACTCTGTGGTCTCTGATAATGATGTAGATGGTCTGTGATATTAAAGTAGTACTTCTGATTTGAAGACTTATATTATCTCAGCATTTTCAAAACCCACTTGCCTGTAACCTAGTGTGTCTGTGGTTAGCTATAATATATCTACTTGCCAAACAAGTGGTTTGGGTTGCTGGGATTTTCATTTAACTTTGAATTTGGGGAATTAGAAGAAAAAAAAACCTCAGGAAAATATTTTGATAAATTGCATCAGAGTGAAATGGTGGGATTAAATCAGTTTTGTTTTTGAAAATGTCTGTTTACTGTGCTCAGTCTTGTGCTTTTGCTGAAGGTGTGTGTGTGTGTATGTATGTATATAGGCACACATTTAAAACTGATGCTTGAACTACTGATGATGTCCATTATATAATTTAGTTATTTCTATTTAAATTCCAGCATGATAACTGAGTTTGCTTTTATGTTTGGTACTAGTAAAACACTTCTCTTCAGTGAAAAACTAGTGTTATTTCTCCTTTACGATAATGAGAATTGAGCAACTTTTCATATTTTCCTGATTGCTTTGTTTCTCAGGAAGATCAGATACAAATTTGGTCCTTATATAGACTTTGTTTTTGTTAGCATACTTTTTTCCATTAAAAAAAAAAACACAGAACTTTTTCATTCTATAACCTTAAGGAAATGGTATAGTTAAATTGAATCAATAAAACAGAGCTACTACAACTCTCTTTTTTTTGTTTTGTTTTGTTTAGTAAATACAGAGGTGGACAAAACATTTACAGTTGTGAGTACATGAAACAGAGTTAATACAGCTATTGTAATAACCATAACCTACAAGACTTTTTCTATATGAACAACCTACTTGGGGATTGTTCATTTGGAGGGGATTGGGGGGGTAGAGAGGGAGACAGAGAGACATCGTCGATTGCCTTCCATATGTGCCCCAACTGGGGATCAAACCCGCAACCCAGGAATGTGCCCTGACAGACATTTGAACCAGCAACTTTTCAGTGCACAGGACAGCACTCAACCAACTGAGCCACTCTGGCCCAGCTTAAAAAGGAAAATTAAGCTACATTGTAATCCTAGGATACATAATCAGTGTTAGGATTTTGACGTTTATCCATCCTTTCTAGTATTTTCTAAGTAAAATTTAAGTTGAAAGTCAGGTATTTCAACTGTAGTCAAAGTACACTATAGGCTTATAAGATCAGTCCTGGAAGAGGACCTTTAGGGCTTTACCTGTGCATGGCCCATGTGGTAAGCCACATGACTGGTCATCTTTGTGGTGGGTGGACAGCATCTACTTAAATCACCCATAGCTAGCAGTAAATGTAACATTGTAGTTGGGTTTAGCCTCTTCTTTGAACATCACAAAGCTTTTGCTTATGATCCGTTATAATCTTATGGGACCTCTGTCATATATGCGGTCCATTGTTGAAATGTGTTTATGTGGCACAAGACTGTAAATTAATTGCTCAAACATTACTTAGATATTATTCTCATTGTTTTCAACATTCTGTCTAAAAGAGAAATTTCAGTTGTTGAAGGGACCAGCTATGTTTGCTATTTTGGGGCTCCTAATTGGGGCAGGTGTTTAGGAGAGTGTCTGCAGTCCCTACCTGCTGCTCTTGCCACTGGTGGTGGTGGTGATAGGGCTGGGGGTTGGTTTTGGTGTTGGTATTAGCGGTAGTGATGTTGATGTCATCTAAGTCAGGTATACATAAACTGCTGGGGCTGAGAATATTGACGATTTGACATTAGGATGAGGTCTGTTCACAGTTTCCCTGCATCCCATTTCTTCTGTTCTACTGAGGCAATATTATTAGAGCTTTAGATAAAGAGAAGAAACTCTAATAAGTTAGGGAGACATTTCTTTTGTAGGACAGCACACAAAGGCATGGGGTTTATATATGTTATTTCTTAGTTCAGATTGGCTTAACATCTCTTAGATACCTTCATGTAAAATTCATTACTGCTCTCTTTCCAAAGAGAGAAACTCATTGATGTTGGATGGAGGGAGTGGAGGGGTAGATTTCAAATGGAGATTTTCTTTGGAATTTCCCACTGCATTCACTTCCTAGGGTTTTTCTTGTAGGTCACCTATGAAACACTGCAAATAAAATGAACTTTTTATTGCCCTTGTTTTCAGAAGTAGAGACAGGCCAGCTGTGATTGCTAGAGGCTTATTCTTGGGAGGTAGTGAGACAAAGTAAACTGTGTCCCATTTTTATTGCTTTATTTTGGGATCTAGAAACCACCTTCTAAACACATGTACCACCCTTACCTAAATTTTATTTCATCCTCAGTTTCCAAGAATCTAATGCATATTTATTGTATTTTAGTTAGAATTTAATAATATCACTCTTTGCTGACATACTGAAACTTAGACCTGTGTTTTTTTTTTTCCCCTAGGAGTTCTTTGAACAGAAATATTTGGGGTCAGAAGAGCTCAGTTTAGTTTCCTATTCATTTGTTCACTTATTGGGTTATGTTGGTCAAGCTGTTTTACTTCTCTGAGCCTTAGTTTCCTCATAAATAAAATGAGGATATTGATAAAACATTTACCTTCAGGTGGTTAGGAGGAATACATGTGGCTGTGCATTGTAATCTGCAGAGTGCATTATCAATGTCAGTTGTGGCTGCCTGCCATTGCCAAACTTATAAAGACAAAATATGAGTCTGGAACATCTTTCTCATTCACAGAGAGTGTTTTTATGTATACAGAACAAAGAAAAGCAAGTATAATTCTTGCTCTCAAAACAATGAATATGTGTTCCATCTGCTAATAGCATTTACACAAAAACAGAATAATTCACAAAATTATACCAGAATATAAAAGGAATACAGACAGAGTTGAAAGAAATAGCTTCTAGTGATTGTCTCCTTAATCCAGGCATTTTTATGTGGGTGGCAGCTTGTAAAGATTGAGTCATAGGAATTGTATTTTCAGAGAGTTTTGGGATGTGGGTAAAAGAATGACAGAAGGGGAATGACTTCACTCCTCTCTTAGCTTGTGTAGAATTAATTTGGCCCTCTGCCAAGAATGTTTACCACTTCTGCCCATAGGAATTAACCTTCCTTTGTGATTCATTTTGTATATTAACTCTTTAAGGTGCCCCTATATGTTCTCCCTAAGTCACATCTGAAAGGTTAAGGTCCATGGTGTACAGGCAGGCTAAATAGCCATCTCGGTGAATTAAGAAAAATTGAATTTATTTAGGGAAAAGGGGATGGAGGATGGGGCTATCCAAAGGGAAAGGGTATTGGGTCCATGATGGTACAAAAATATACTTGTGAAACAAGGAAGAGTGTAGGAGAAGCAAAGGAGAACATAGGCTAGGCTGCTTTGGCTCACTGAGAAGTCAGAGAGAGAAGGGGGCCTTGGAGACAGGTTCCGCTGATAAACCCAGGACGAGCTGCCACTGCCCATTGCTCCCCTGGTTGCAAGTCTAGTGGGTTCCCCTCAGAGGGAAGAAGGGGGATGGAGATAGATGCCGCTGGCCTGCTCCCCTGGTGGGGAGTGTGCACTGGGTCCTTTGTCCTGAGAATATTTATCTTTTTCTTGGAGGTGGAAATCTTAGGGGAGGTCTCGGGAATATCTCAATAGAATATTCATCAGCTTTCCAGGTGTGCTTTTTCAGGGTCCTAGTATCCACTGATTGGTCGGTGCCAGGGCAGGAGTCATTACTCAGTGTAGCTGATCCTGAGGCAACTATGGCACCACTTGTCTGGTTTCACTGCTTTTCTGGGCCTGGAGCTGAAATACAACTGAGGCCTAGATGATATCTTTAGGGAGGAAATGCTCAGGGGGTCTAAACTGCCCGACCAGACCAGTGATATGCTAGAGGAGGATAGGTTACCCTGGGGACAGGGTTCTTATTTTTTCAGTTTTGCCCCTTGATAGGCAGCTGGGGCTTCCTGCCCTGGTGAATTTCTGTATCACAGTTTTTATGCCTGGGTTTCTGTACGTTGTCCATCTAACAACACCCACTCCTTAACCTACCTCCAAATTATAATAAGCATAACTGCTCCATTGTTTATACCTTCAAAGAGTTTTCTATAGGTCTTTATAACATTTATCACATTATATTCTCATTTGCCATTTGTTATCTCCACCTCCTAATGTCTTGGAAGTGACTTATTCATCCAAAATAGTGCTCTGCAAATATTTGTTGAATCAATGTGTTTGCATACTTTGCCATTTATTTAGGGGGATCCACAGAGAATGATAATCATCTTTCTCTTCAAGGAAAATGGATGGAATATATATATATGAGAGAGAGAAAGAGAAAGAGAAAGAAAGAGAAAGAGAAAGAGAAAGAGAAAGAGAAAGAGAATATATATACCTATCTATCTGTATATATAAAATCCCAGTTCTCATTTGTGAAACTTGCTTGGCTCAGTGTAAACTAAATTACTGTTTATGTGTACCTATCTGGATTTAAAGAAAATCACTAAAGCTGTGGCTCAGTTGGTTGGGCTTGGTCCCATGCACTACGGGTCACCAGTTCCAATTTGGATCAGGACACATGCCTGGGTTTCGAGCTGGATCCCCAGTAGGAGGCAGCCAATTGATGGTTCTCATCAGTGCTTCTCTCTCTCCTCCCTTTCTCTAAAAATTCAATAAAAACTTTTTATTTTAAAAAAGAGATTTCTACTTTTATTTAAATGATGTTTGAAAACTTTTGCTCAGCTCTGTGATGCCATCGTAAGGGCAGAACTTAATTCTGTTTATAATATTGTTTTCTTCCTTTGTTTAGGGAATTCTTCCTGTTCCTTGGCCATAACTACCAGTTTTTCTTCATTTTTTTCTGTTAATTTGCATCTCTGGAAGTGTTTCTGTATGCTCTATGCAGTGCTAATTATGTGGAAGGTACAGAGATGGGAGGCAGCTTTGTGCTTAGTTGAAGGATAAAGTGTGTTTCTTTCTGTTGATGATTTTCTAAGCAAGGAGGCAGAGTTACATGGCGATTAGAGTGCAGAATAGACTTAGTCACCATGCTCTGACTTCGGGGAGAATGTTTGTGTCCGAGGGAAGAGGCTATAGGACTACTGAAGTCTGGATGGGGGTGAACAGGAGTGATGTGGTTGGTTTAATGGCAAGAAGATAAGCCTGAGGTTGGGGTGAGTGAAGATGCACACTGGAGGGAACAAGCTCGAGAAGTGGGGGGATGAAAGCCCAGGTCCAGTGGTTTATCTCAAGTCCCCAGATAAACCTTATCTTATGCTGGTATCCTCTGTACTGTTTATACTGTTTACTTCAAAAGAGTAGGTTAGAAAAGAAGCCAACATCCAGGCTCTGAATGTGGCCTGGCTGTGAAATGTTTTCAGTAATTCCAATCTGGTTACTGTTTTATAAAGCTGGCTGGATGTGTGACTGTTTTCCAGCTTGCATTAGAGGAGTGGGTGCAGAGAATACAGTGACATATCCTGAAAGAACTGGAGTGGAGGCAGAAGAAATCATTAATTGAGCAAATAATATGTCAGTATAAATGAGATTATATATTTGGAAGTGCTAAGGCCGTGTATTAACAATACAACTCTCTGTGTGTATGAGTGTGGATACTTCCATGTAGCTTTTGAAATTTTTTACACTGACTTGTAGCTCAGGGCGTACCCATATTTTGTGGGTACCAATTCAGCCACTGCTGTGAGAGGATTCAGGGTCAAATCACAGTAATTGAATATACTTTTTTTCAAATTTTTTTTATTGATTTCAGAGAGAGGAAGGGAGTCAGAGAGAGAGAAATAGAAACATCAATGATGAGAGTCATTGATCAGCTGCCTCCTGCATGCCCCCTACCAGGGATCAAGCCTGAAACCCAGACTTGTGCCCTGACCAGGAATTGAACTGTCACCTCCTGACTCATGAGTTGATGATGCTCAACCACTGAGCCAAGCTGGCGAGGCAATATACTTCAGTTTTGATGTTTAAATATTAAGAAATTAAGAAGAGTCATTAAGATAATTAGTAATACATAAATTCCTTGCACCTATTATGATTAGTTAAATGTCTTAAATATATGCTGTTAATGGAATAAAATACGTGTATTTTTAAAAGTTTTATATTATAGAATTAGAAATATGATGTATATAAATATAAAAAATTACAGAAAAACACAGGAAATATAGAAACCCAGGAACCTACCACCTAAATTTAATAGATGTTAAAATTTAACTTATTCTACACTATTCTGCTCTCTTCATTTATAGAGCAATAGAATAGCATATATAACTAAGGCACTACTGGCCCTTTGCTTTTCTCTAGAGGTAATCACTAGTTTAAATTCAGTTTATGTCAGTGCCATATATTAAAAAATACATATTTTTACTTCAGGTGTATGTATTCATAATGTTTTAGTGTTGTGCTGATTAAATAAATATAAAATTATTCTAGTTCTTCACATGGCTATCCACATGGAAAACTGCAATAACATTAAAATTTTTAATTTTATTCAACACATTAAAAACATAAAATATATTTTTCTGGTGTAACTTTCTACCCTAATAATGTAAATTGAAGTGGCTTTTAAACGATTTGACCGTAATCTCCAGAGTGATGTATGTTTTATGTCATGGCAAAATACATATCATATAAACACGTGTATACAACTGAAAACATTTCTTCAAACCATAGTTTCCGGTAGATGTGTGACATCCTCTATTTTCTAGCTTATTCTTTTTTTTTTTTTAATATGTCTTTTATTGATTTCAGAGAGAGGGAGAGAGAGAGAGAGAGAGAGAGAGAAACATCAATGATGAGAGTCATTGATTGGCTGCCTCCTGCATGCCCACCACTGGGGACCAAGCCCAAAACCCGGGCATGTGCCCTGACAGGAATCGAACCAGGATCTCCTGGATCCTAGGTCGATGCTCAACCGCTGAGCCACTCTGGCAGGGCCAGCCTATTCTTTTTCAAAGGCTTGCCCCAGACTTAGTAAAATGATTTTCTGACCTAATAATAGGTTGCTACCCATGATTTGAAAAACACTAAGGTTAATCTAAGAAATTAATCTCATTTTAGTTAATCTAAAATGAATACTGACTTTAGTATTCAAATGTAAGCCTTTGTTGTATAATAAAAGTCCTTCAAATAATAAGGGCACGTGTTAAAATAGCATTCTTCTGCACAAGATGCGATTATGTTCGTTTTGTTTTTTTATGAGCTAAATCCATACATATCTTAGCTATTTATTTAATTAATATTAATTAGCTAAGTGTTTTAGAGAATTCATGTTGGTTAGTGTAGAATAACTCCTTTCATTCTATTCTGACCTGGAGTCCTGGAGGGAAGGAAAGAACTCTAGTTGGCTTAGAAACTGACTCCCAATCCTATTACCACCAAATTATGTGTAGCCTTAATAAGTTATTTCTTCCTTCTGGCCCTCATCTTCCTCATCTACTAAATGGGAGGATTAACTAACTTATCTTGCATGCACTGTTATCCTGTGAAATACTGGGTAGCTCATATCTGGGCCTCAGGTTGTTAGAATTTGCTGAACATGTATCTGAACAGGACTTTCTATTGGGATTACTGGTTTTACAGTTGCATTTGAGCAAGGGGTAAGCTGAGATCATATTCAGTTTAGTATAGTTTTGGAGCAGAAATGATTCCTACATCATAAAACCATTTCAGACTAACCTTGACTTCTCCAAGCTCTGCCTACTCTTGTTGCAGTAAGGGACAGTGCTGTATGAATGTGTATATGAACATACATAGTGCTAAGAATGGCAATGGAGTGTTTCTTCATTCCATTTCAGTTAAATGTCCTTCCAGGCAAATCCAAAGCTGCAAAAAGAAATCTATAACCTCTGGGAAGCCTGGGGGACATTTTCAGAAGTCCTATACATTGCAGTAGTCTGAGGCTTTGGGGAATTTTCTTTTTTAATAGAGAAAGGACATCACCTAAGCTGTATGCCCCTAAAACAAACAAAACAGCACTTTTCATGCATCCTGCCTGTATGTTTGCTTTGAGAAGCAGGAGTTTAAATTGCAATTTGGGATAGAATGGACCTTCAAGACTATCTTTTCTCATTTACTTCTAAGAAAATAGTTCAGCGAATGTTCTTGCCTGTATTTCCAGGTAGAGGCAAAGTTAGGGGCAGATTCCTGGTGTATTCCAAGGTTCCTGTTTTCTGTTGGTTTGCAGATTCTTGTCAGGCAGCTCTACCTTTAGAGAGACCTAGAGAACCAGTTCTAACTCATGTCTAAGGGTATGAACCTATTAAAGAATGTGATTATCCTTAAAGTAGAGATCTGCTTCTACCAGAGGGACTAATGAAAGTATGTTTTTCCTTAATGACACCAGGATAGACATAGTCTGTGGGAGAGGATCCTCTGAACCCAAGGTGCTGAAGCATTGGCTAGGTTTATTTAACTCCTCTGACTGAGTGGGAACTCAGTTTTCTCTCAGCTGCACCATGCAAAACATTCTTGTCTTCTTATCTCAGCAGACCTGCCCTCCCTTTATAGAAGTGGATTGGAATTTCTTGACCTCTGCGTTTGCGTCTGTGGTTAATATCTTTAGGCTAGGGACCAGAGCTAACCATTGTTTTGTGATACCATGTGCTTTTCACTGAGCAGGTACTATGTGGGTTTTTTGGGGGGAATGAAGACTATGCTAACTAGTCACTATTTTGTTCAGTGCAAGTTATAAAGTTGATCATCTTAAGTATGAGAATTGACTGTTGAAGTCAAGAAAATGTTTTTCTTTTTATGTTGAAATACTACTAATGAGCCTTCCTGTCTGCTCTCTCCCCCTCATCCTCTGCAGTGTGTCGAGATTTCGCTGTCCTGGAGGACCACACCCTGGCCCACAACCTGCAGGAACAGGAGAGTGAGTAATAGCCCTCATTCTTGCTGCTTCACTTTTCTTTTTTGTAGTGATTGCTTGAGGCAGGTGTCAGGGTGAGGCAGGGAGAGAACACAGTCACCAGGCTGCGCCATCCATCCCCTTGAGCGATTTGTCTAGGCCCATGACACCTGGATGAAGAATGAAGTTCTGTCTATTTTGAAGTATGACAGCTGCCAGGTAGTAGAAGACTTCTGGGTACGTTGGAGGAAGAGGAGACCTAGAAACCTTAGTGTTGTAGGAGGGAGACTTTGGTTATATTTGCGTTGACATAAGAAATGTCCAAACCTGTAGAGAGGTTTTATGAGTTTATTTGAGCCAAACTGACGACAACTGCCCGGAAGCAAAATCTCAGCAGATTGAGAAAATGTTCCAGAGAATGACAGTTTAGTAGTTTATTTTATACATTACAGTCAGAGGAGGAGGCATAGGGAGGGTTACATGAAATCCACTGGTGGTAGATTAGGGAGATGGGAGAAAGCAAATCAGGGAAATCTCTGAGATTGGATAAAGTAAAATGGAGAGACACATACTCCTTTTACATTAGTGGGCACAAGATAGTTAATAATTAACGTTTATAGCACATAGAGCTAGTGTGCAGGGGAATAAGATAATGAGGGCTTCTGTGGTCTCCTTCTCTGGTAAAGTGGGGATTACTCTGACATTTCAGATGCATGTTATCTCAGATGCAGAAAGACAGTAGGCAGGCTCAGTTAAGATTGACCTTTGTTAAGAAAGATACTGGCCTAGAAAGACTAGCTGCCATGACTCACTTTTAGTTAAGAAAGTAAGTTCAGTTTCAGACCATCCTGTGGTTACTTCTGTGATGCAGCTCCCCTGAGCTTGTCAGGTTTAGTGTGTGGCCTCTTTTTTCTCCACACATATATTTGGGGCTGGCCTAGGGAGCTATTTCTTCCCCCCGGAATAGGGGCCTGAAGGTCTTTTTCCAGGCAATGAAGGTATTTAGACTGAATTTTTCTAAATATTTATGTATATAATCATGAAAAATAACTTTGTTATATGTGTTATACAAAAGTACATATTTATGAATATGTAATTTGTGAGTCATTAATGTGTCAATGTCAAAAATAAGTATTGAAAAAATGCAGTCGATAGAGTGTCAGCTTGTGGAGCAGAAAGAACACTGGCCTGGTTTTAGAATATCTGTGTAGAAGTCCTGGCACTGCCACTGTTTTGCATGTGACCGAAGGGAAATGACTTAACCTTTCGGATCCTCTTTTTACTTAATGGAAAGATGGGGATAAGAATTCCTGTGCTGCCTCTTATACAGCGTTACTGAGAGCGTACAGTAAAGTGATGCGTATGAAGCTCTTTGAAAAGCTCTTAAGTTTATTATAAGGCTTATTATTAACAAGCCAAATAATTATAATCCCTCGCCTCAATCTTTCTGTCCAGTTGAACATCATTTGGCATCAAACATTCAGCGGAACCGTTTGGTCCAGCACGATCTCCGGGTGGCTAAGCAGCTCCAAGAGGAAGATCTGAAAGCTCAGGCTCAGCTGCAGAAGCGCTACAAAGACCTGTGAGGATCCTGGGGAGTGGGAGGGAGTCATGCCAGGACTGGCTTTCTCTGTGGAGCCAGCAACCAGGGCAGGGAAGGAGGAGACTCTCCTGTTCCTCTGATTCCTGTCACCGTTAGATTAAAAAATTTATGTGTGTGTGTATGTACCCACCCTTTTCTTTGATTTGCAACATTTTCTTTGTTTTGGGAACAATGACTTGGTTTTGGGATGTGTGGATTCTGCTGTGAACTTTCAGCATTTTAACTCTATGACTGAGACATTTGGACCACCTTCTCTGCAATATGGGGAGATGGTCTCTATCCCCTCTGCCTCATAGGTTGGTTATCTGGGGGATCCAGCGGAATACTGTGTATGAAAGAACTTCATGAGTTGTGTTAGGTTCCTTTACTATTTCCTAGCAGTGTTTGCTGGTCTAACTTTGCTTAAATCCCTTGCTTTTCAGGCACAGGCAGAGAGTCTTGTGGAAGGCTCTGAAATGTACACTCAGTTCTCTTCATACCTTTAGTGCCTGACAAAAGTTCTTTCTCAGTCTCTTCATTTAATAGTTAGATAAAGGAAAGACCATATCTGAGTTTGCTTACAGCACAATTACCCTGAAAGTCACAGGGTACATTTCTTCTTTGAGAATAGCTCCTATACCTAAATCTCTAAGGGTGGAGTTAACCACTAGATACTGTTTTGAGGTGGAAGGGGTAAAGGAAGAATCGAAGGGACCTCTCAGTTTTTTTAGTTGTCATGTTCATATAAACAGGAGAGCCTATTGTTTTTGCTGCCTTTGAGGAATGATTTGTCTTTCTATTTTATTATTGGTAGAGAGGAATTAATTTTTTGTTTAGCTTCCTTATTTTGTAAATAAACATTCTATTGACTCTTGCTATCCCTGACACCATGAAAGGCTCTGGAGACCACAGATATGAGGAAACATAACCATTGCCTTTAATGGCCTAGGAACATATTCTGAACACTTTATATGTAGAGATACATGCACGAGGCACAAAGAATTGAATAGTAAATTTCATATTTACGAAGAGAGAAGAGACAGAAAACTGTCCCAACATCGGTGATGTATTTAATCTGAACTTCGATGGTTAATTAGGAACTTATAGTGATAATTGGGAAAACCATTCTAGCTAGAGGGAGAAGCATGCATAAAGATAACAGGTAAAAGGACCTGGAATCACATGGTAGCTGCTAGATGTTCAGCATTGCTGGAGTGGGGAGTACAATTAGGTAGAAGATGAGGCTTCAGAGTACTCAAAGGCTGGACCAAAAGGTCACATGAGTTATGTAAAGGAATTTAGGCTTTATAGATTTTATATTATAAATAATAGAGAATGAACTATTGAAGGAGTTTTAGATTTTCATTTAGGGACTTACTCTGGGGGCTGGGTAGGTAAAGGATTAGAGGGGTCAGGATTGAAGGGAGCAATTCAGGAGTGGTCAGATTAAGAGATGACGAGGCTTGAATAAGGAGGACAATGGACAATACAGATACAGAGAGGAGTGACTTGATGAGGCCTGAATTGGTGGTAATGTTATTGGAGTTAGGAGAGACAGATTTGAGATGTGTGGAGGCTGGCTTGGTGTCATAAACTGAGTGAAGATGAGAACCAGAGGTAGAATATTCAAGAATTCTAGATTATCACCTTTTATATTATTCACAATTCTCTGTTAGGAAAGCCAGTTCTGAGATCGATGCAGAAGTTTAAGATCCTGAATTAGGGTAATGATAGTGCACATAATGAGGTTATTGAGAGATTATTGAGACCAACTACTGTAAGATATAAATCAGATTTGGAGAGTGATGGGTTACAGGTCCTAAATTAGAGGAGAACCAGGTAGTATATTCCTGCCTGGGACTTCAGGGGTTTGGAGGTGCTCCTGGATGAAATAAGTAAGTTAGAAATGAAGTTTTTCAGTGTTCACATCTTGGTAGATTTGACTGCTGAACATCAAGGGGAGGATTCAGTGCTGTGGATTTGAAGGAACTGGAACCTTTCACTCATTCTGGATCCTGGGCTTCTGTCCAGAGTCAGCTTGTGAAGATTGTTTACTACTCTTTTCTCACTGGATTTTGCTTCCTCAGGAGTCTATATAATTGGCTAAGAGAACTAGAACTGGTCCTTCTTAGAAAATGCGGCCCTTCATTTGGATCTGCATTCTTTACTGTGTTCTGCTTTCTTCTGTCTCTCACCACCTTGCATGTAGTTCATAGTTGCTTACTCCTAATCAGATTTTATGTTAATTTGGAAGATCCAGGCAGCAGAGTTTTTGAAAACTAACCCTGATTTTGTTTATGAGTCTTAATTATTAGGAGTGAGTGAATGAAAGGAGGACATATGTATAAGTAAAAAGTATTCTGAGTAGATTTTTTTAACTTTAGCTCTTTGGTTTCAAAGGCTAAGAATCCTAGAATATTAGACCTGAAATGTGAAATTATTAAGTCCAACGACTTCTATAGCTGATCAGATGACATGAGCAGGCATGGTTCATTCGCAGGACCGGAACTCAGTTCTGCAGACATTTTGTCCCGCGTTTTTCCCACTGATTCTAAAAGACTTGCATCTCTGACTTGTGCTCCCTGTCTTGTGTTCTTTGCCTCCCTTTCACCTACATCTACCTCTTTCCAAACATGCTAAGAGTGACTGTTTCCTTGTACAAATGAGAATAATTTTAATTATTTCCTTTTATTCCTCAGTTTTGTATAAAAAAGTTAGGATATTGCCACTCTCCTCTACCTCCCACAACACTTTTCATTTTCAAAAGACTGCCATGAAACAGATGATACAGTGAGGGGAGGAAGAAGAGGGTAAAGGAGGGATAAATGATGATGGAAGAAGACTTGACTTGGGTGCTGAACATACAATACAATATACAGATGATGTATTGTAGAATTGTACACCTGAAACCTATATAATTTTATTAACTATTAGCACCCCTATAAATTCAATAAAAAACACACACGCTATACAACCAACACTGAGATTCCTTGAGTAGTTTAAGTTCGCCTGGCCGGGGGAGAATAAGAAGATATATTTGTTTAGCAAACGAACTATTTATATAAATCACAATTGTAATTTTATTCCAGCATCTTTTTAGATAGTAAACTTTTGTCATGTTTATGTTCATCTTTCTGAGCTAACAGTTTTGTGTAAAGGTTGGTTTCCCAGAGCTATCATATTCTAGAGTGTTTTTTAAAAATACTTTATTGATTTTTAGAGAGAAAGTAAGGGAGAGGGAGAGAGAGAAACATCAATCCGTTGCCTCCTGCAAGCTCCTACTCGGGATCAAGCCTGCAACCTGGGCATGTGCCCTGACTGGGAATTGAACTGGTTACCTCTTGGTGCACAGGACGACGCCTAACCAACTGAGCCACACCTGCCACGGTGTATTCTAGATTTTTAAGCTGCCCACTGACTTTTCTTGAAACCTGAAGCCAAAAGACTTGTATCCATCTCTGAGAGATCCAAACTCCATTTTCTGTTGAAACTGCTGTTCTGTGGGTGATTATTTTAAAGGATCTGTCTCTTCCAACAAAGTACGTTGGGGGCTTCTGAGCACAGGAGCAAGATTTGTTCATTTTTTTATCCTCAGTGTTGAGCATAGTGCCTGCTTCACAGAAGATGGTATATTTAAATTTTTGTTGAATGCACAAATGCCAAAACAAACAAAACTATGGTAACAGCAGTTTTCTTAGTGGCCAGAGTATTAAGTACCAGCCAGAGAGGTTTCAACTGAATATGGAAGCTGGGGAATATACATATTTTCTCTTTTTAAAAGCATTATTGAAACTGAAAAAAATATATATTTAAAATTTTATAAAAATCATTTTAAAGCCATACCACCCCCACTAGGTGACCACAGTATTATTGACGTTTTAGTGATCTTACTCTCAGTGTGTTTCTGTGTACTCGTTACGTGTTTGGATATTTGTGGACATCAGTCTCACAGTGTACATCTCATTTGCAGAAAACATGCCAGCCTCTGAACAGCAGGGCGAGGTGATCTGGTAGTGCAGAAAAAGCATGTAGCGTTCCATTGGAGTGTCTGGGGAGTAGATTCTGGTCTGCCACTTGTTTGTGTGACCTTGGGGTGGTGATTTCACTACTCTGGGCCTCAGGTTTTCCATCTGTGAATGGTGACAGTATCAACCTCTGCAACACTGTAGTGAGGATTGAGATGAGATAAAAATATGCACTGGCTCATAGTGAGTAGTCAGTAAATTGTTTCTTACTTTCTTTACTCATGTTGTTTTGACCTCTGTTTTTTAGTGAACAGCAAGACTGTGAAATTGCTCAGGAAATCCAGGAGAAGCTGGCTATTGAGGCGGAGAGACGACGCATCCAGGAGAAGAAGGATGAGGTACATGGCCGACGCCCCCCGCTGGAGGAGGGCGGCTCAGCTCTGCAGCACTTCCTTGCTGTATTCAGGAGCCCAGGGCAGGGTGGCTGGATGGGCAGCACAACTCGGCTCTTTGCAGCCAGTCAGTGACGACTCTCTCGTCATTGGTGTTTCAACTCTCTCTCTCCCTCTCCCTTCCCCTCTCTGAAATCGATAAAGATATATTAAAATAAAACAAAAAAAAACACCTTGCCTCTTTGGGTGCATGGTCCAGGCATTGCCCTCCATGGACCATTGTTTATTGCCCCTTGATCAGTTGCATATGGTGAAATCTTAAAAGATGATAATGGATAGTTTAATATGAAGTCTGAATTAGTTTCCTAGGGCTGCTCTAACATTACCACAGACTTGGCTCAAAACAAGAAATTTATTTTCTCACAGTTCCGGGGGCTAGAAATTGAAATCAAGGTGTTGGCAGGGCCATGCTACCTGTTGGGAAAGGTCCTTTTTTACCTCCTCCAAGCTTCTGTTGGCTCCTGACAGTCTGGCATTCCTTGGCTCCTAGCTGCATCACTTCAGTCTCTATGTCCATTGTCGGGTGGCCTTCTTTCCTGTATCTTTGTGTCCTCTTGTTTTCTTATAAGGACATCAGTCATTAGATTGAGGACCTACCCCAATCAGATAAGACTTTTCTTAACTAATTACATCTGTAAAGACCCTGTTTCCAAATAAGGTCACATTCTGAGGCTCTTGGTAGAAATGAATTTTTAGGGGCCACTATTCAACCCAATACAGGGTCTCTGTCTATAGGGTATTCCCACAACTTCAGTGATAGCAGAACTTAAATGTGTCCTGAACAGGGCTCAGGGAGTGGTCACTGAGAAGCCAGGAGCAGTCATTGCTCACTCTTTTTCCCTGTGATATTCTGACTCAAAGCACTGTTCTGTTTGATTCTGTATATATTTTAAATTGTATTGTTTTTAAAGCCGAAAATGACTAAAATTAGCAATAGTGTTTGGTTTGTAAGATTCGAATATGCAACTAACTATTGCTTTTGCGTTATGTTTTCGGCATTTCTTAGTTTCTTTTCACTTTGTATTGATCCTGTGTCTGACTTCTTTCACGCCTATTGTGCTATCTTGGCCACTGTCTTGATTTATGATAAGGGAGAAAATGATTTATCTTTTTTTTTTTTAAATCATCACCCGAGGATATTTTTTTCATTGCTTTTCAGAGAGAATGAAAGGGAGAGAGAGAAAGAGACATCGATGTGAGAGAGACATCGATATGAGAGACACATCAATTGGTTGCCTCTTGCATGCACCCTTACAGGGGCCAGGGATTGAGCCTGCAACTGAGGTACGTGCCCTTGACTGGAATTGAACCCAGACCCTTCAGTCTGCGGGCTGACGCTCTAACCACTGAGAAAAACTATCTAGGGCTGATTTATTATATTTAATAATACAATGATCGTATGATTTATTGTGTAATCAAATACTTTCTAGGGTTAAAGGGAGCAGTATTAATAATTTACATAAACTGGGACTGTCCTCTGCTAACTGGCACATACGATCAGTCATCCTATTAAGTAGGTATGATCAGGGTCACCAGTATGCTAGTCTACATACACTGCTCCTCCCACTGAGCCATCCTTCTTCCCATGGGACACCTGGCTCATCACTAGGTGAACCTGGTGTTAGTGTATTTAGCTGTGTTTAAGAAACAGACCATGACTCTGTGGGCAACAGAACTGCAAGTAAGAATTACGGATTACTTTTTATTCTCCTGTTCCCAGCACAGGAGCTGTTTCTTACTACAGAATGTGTTGCTTCTCTGTAGTCAGGACTTTGCTTTGGGGATGAAACTAGGAACTGAAAGAAGTGATTATATTTTGTAGACAGGAAAGCTTCTATTTAAAATTAACAGTAATGGTTGGTTTCTGATAAATGCTACTGGTGTCCTGCGATCTTCCTCCGCAACCCCCACCCCATTCAGGGAAAAATGGACACAAAGTGAAACCAAAACACTTCCCCTTCAGGCATGTAGAGTCTAAGTAGCAATCACAATAAGTAATCTCATGTTAATACCATATAAAGTGAGCAGTGTAGTGACTAACTCCATGTTTCAGATGAAGAAATGATGGCTTGAAGAAGTAAATGACTGGTCCCAAGCTATAATAAGGTGCCACAGAAGTGTCTGTGCAGTACAGGTTTGACGGACTGCTTCTGACTTACATACACTGTAACATGGCATAAAACATGTAGACTTTGAAGTTAGCTGCCCTGGGTTTGAATCTTCACTATTTAACTTTTAGCCTTGACTTTCAGTATCTCAGCTAACCATGTAGAAACTCAGGTTCTAAATTAGAGAAGTCATGATAGCTGTGCATACTTTAAAGAGCTGTTATGAGGTTTAAATGAGGTCATGTATAAAAGGCCTCCGATACGGATTAACTTAATAATTGCTCTTAACTTTTTGTTTTCTTGCAAGGTGTTTTTCTCACCGTTCTGCTTTTTATAACAAACCAGATTTTTCTTACAGATATGTGATAAGTAAGAGATATGTGGTAAGTTAGCAGGACAGATATATAGGCTTACGTATGTTCCAGTATGGTGTGACTTGAGGGCTCTTCAGGGGTTTTCTTGCCCTTAAAGACCTCTCCCTATCTTGTCTTCCAGTAGCATTTCACCTACTGTAGTGTTTCCCCTGCCCTTGGACAGTGGAGAGATTAAGTGACAAACCCAGTTGTGGAGGTTTAGTGAGGCTAGCCTTTAAAAATTCCTTTCAGACTTTCTGAGTTTTTATCTGATGCCTTAGATTAGAAGGGGCCTACTGTGCCAAGATGTTCTTTTATGGTAGAAAATGTGACTCTCAGCTGACAGGTGTGATGTTAATAATAAATGAACAAAATTTGCATTAGTGAAGTTTGTCCTTGAAGGATGTATGATAATACTAATTTGTTTATTTCATTCAAGCCTCCTCACAGAGGTGACTGAGTTAGTAGTGCTCATTTTCCTGGCCAGCTCTTTAAAAAGCATTGCCTGTTACTCATGAACTGTCCCAGTTCTCCCCCCTGCCGCTGTTCTACTTCCCTGTAGAGAGAGTCTGCTTAGCTAATATGTTTTTATTCAACAGCAGAGCTGTGGAAAATTCCTCTCTGGATTTTCAATGAAATTTCTTTTAGAAATTTTTGGGGTCAACTCTCTTGGGTACTTTATAATCCCCCCAAACAACCAGATGTAGAATCCAGAGCCCCTTTACCCTTGGGACAGTTTTTTTTCTGAACAATGTTGTACAGGAGAAGTAAGAGTTATACAACTTCGTGTGGGTCAATTAACATGTCTGGCCTTGTTATGGTATAATTTTATTGTGTTTTTTAACAGAGCACAGATATAAGGAAAGTAGCATTTCCTTTCAGGGAGACAGATGTTGAAAAGTTAAAAAAAAAAAAAAGAAAAGGAGAAAGATTTGTATTCTTACCAGCACTGTGGCCTCTCCCCACCCCTTCCTCTTTCCCTTTCCCCCTCTTCTCTCTTTACACCTCCCTCCCTACTTCCTTTCTTTCTTCCTTTTTTCTTTTTTTCTTTTTACAGTGTCTTGAATATACAGTGGCTTGTAGGCTTTGGGAATGCTGGACCGTATGAGTGTGTGATTAGTACAAGTGGACTAATTTCACTGGATCTTTCTCTTGATCACAGCATAAGCATTTGGCAGTGTTGTTTAATAAAACCAAGGAATGTGTGTTTAGTTAATTTAACGTAGTATTCTTAAATAAAACTCTAAATGTGTGTGTCTGTGTGTGCACACGTGTGTGTGTGTCTGAAAGAGGGAAAGGGAGAGAATCCGTAGAAATACATGTTGTCTCTCAACCTAGGTCTGTGGTGGCAGCTAGACAGACATGAGTAGAGAGCAAGGATGATGGGCCAGGTACCTAAGGTCACTAAGGTGGAGGGCCCCTGGTGCTTACCAAGGGCAAAACTGGGAAAACAAGGACCTCACCCCCAGGGTAACCTTTCCTCCCCTGGCATACCTCTGCGCCTGGGGTTTAGATCTCCTGACCTTTCACATCTCTGGTTGTGTGGTTTGGACCCTCCCATGACCTTTCCTTCCCTGGCATGTGGCTAGTTATGTGGGTTAGACCCCCTTAGAGGAGGAACAAGGAGGCCAGAGAATAGCCCTTAAACATTAAGCCCTCAGGACAATGAGGTTCTGACCTGCATCAAATACATCTAGGCCTCAGTTGTGTTTCAGCTCCAGGCCCAGAAAAGCAGCAGAACCAGACAAGCCAGGCCATGCCTGCCTGCCTCAGGATCAGCTGCATTGACTAATGACCCCCTGCCTTGGTGCTGACCAGTCAGTGGAGACCAAGATCCTGAAAGGACACATGGGAAAGCTGATGAATATTCTAATGAGATCCCCCCTGGGATATCCCCTAAAATCCCCACCCTTAAAAGTCCCCCTTAGGACAGAAGACCCAGAGCACTCTCCCTCCCAGGAGCATATCCTAGCCTTTCCCCTGCCCCTTTCTACCCTGCCACTCCAGGTGTTACCTTTCTCCTAAGCTCCAGGGGCCCTTCTTTTGCTTCTGTACCTTGTTTCCTGAGCCCATTTCTTCTACAGCTCACTTCTTCTGCCTCTTTGACTTTCCAAATAAACTTTCTCTTATAGTTTGAGTCTTGGCTCTGAATTTTTTGCTAGCCAGAACTCAGGTACTGAGGTTGCTGAACCAAGATCTGGTCTGACCCCACTGGTCTAACACCTGGTGCCATTCTTGCTGCCAACAGGTCCAGATATATATGGCTGTTAAACTATTTTAGAGAAAAACATTTTTTATTTTTTGCTTAAGTAAATAGCGTGGCCAACCATGTTATGCAAAGTCTGTGGCACCAGTCCATCAATTTGAAATCATTTATAATGTAGACTGCTCAGGGATAAACTTAGTAACCAGTTTACATTAAAAATTAATCTACTGTGAACCATGGTACTTTTCCATAGCATTCTTAAATGATTAGAACTTCGTGTTCTAGAAGAATTTTTGTATACGTTGCTAATAGAGGATAGCTCCAAATAGTATTACATTTTAGCTACTAATTTTTTTCCCCCATGTTTTGCCACTTTAAAAATAATACATATATGGCCAGAAAGAGGAAGTGGGCAAATGGGAAGCTTCTGATTGAGGAAAAAGTATTTTCTCTTTTTTTGCCTGTTTATACTGATGTTTTTACATCCATGGAATTGTAATTATCTGGTTTCCCTGGTCTTCTAGAGTAACCCTTTTGGAATTATATATGCTCTGAGTTCCCTACTGAGTTAGATGTTAATACACTTACTGCTACTTGGTAAGGACTTTAGCAATCTAATGGAATGGCTTTCTTTTTCTTTCTTCTTTTTGACAGTCATTTGACAATCATGATTTTAGATCTCTTTTGGGTTGTTGTCCCCAGGGAGATGTCCCCAGGGAGAAGTAACCCTGATATAAAATCATATAAAGAATAAAAATACTTTAAGGAATCCAACACATGGTTCAGTAATTTGTCAACTGCTGGAGAAAGCTGTGCCGGCCTCCTGGGTTCCATCACACCTTGCTTGTGTTAATGCCTTTCTTAGAGCACTCATCTTTGCACGTCTTACATTATGTAATTATTTGCCTCTGATATTTAATAGATAAGGACTTTCAGGATATTGACCATGTCTTGTTTCTCTATAGGTCTCTAACAGTGTTTCGCCCATTGAAGGGGATCAGTAAATCTTTGTTTTCATTAAAATGACTTTCCTTAGCATTCTAGAGGTTTTTAACTATGCCCCTTTCTTATGCTCACAGCTGCAAATTTTCTAGAGTAGAGTGACTTGGATAACAGAAAAGAGAGATGAGGTATAATGGCAGATTCGTATTCCAATAAATGACTTAACTAGAAAGTCTTCTATGCCGCAGAGTTTATGATTAATTTTTAAAAATCATGGAGTATTGCTTCAAAAGCGCTTATGGATTCTTTTAGGTTCCTTTCCCAAGTTATGTTTTATGGAACACTAATTTCATAAGGTTTATATGCTTTATGTAAAAAAAGGCTTCTGGCCCTGGCTGGTGTGGCTCTGTTGGGAGTCATCATTCTGTGCACTGAGGGGTTGCCGATTTGATTTCTGGTCAGGGCACTTTGCAGGCTCGATCTCTGGTGGGACACATGTGGGAGACAACTGATTAATGCGTCTTTCTCCCTTTCTCTCTAAAATCAACAAAAAATCTTTTTTAAAAAAAGGCTTCTATCACAAAGTAAATCTAGAAATTCATGAGTTATAGGAAGATAACAGGTGTCTTTTATCAAAGTTTTAAAATATGCTGATGTGTATTTTAAAGAGTTAGATATAATACCTGCTTTCCATGGAGTGCTTTAAGATTTTCAGGAGCACCTTTGAGACCCCTGGGAAATCCTGTTCTGGTCTAACCTTTGACAGGAAGGAGGCTCAAGACCAATGAGGTTGTTTATGTCAAGGGTGACTAAGCTTCATCCAACCATTGTGACTAATAATTGCCATCATAAGCTTGTTTCAGGGGAAATTCTTTATATTGAAATAACCCGACTGAACTCGTTGCACAGTAATAATGGGGGAAAGCAGGAGGGGGAGAATTCACTTAAGCTAAACCACAGTTATATTATCACAGCTATTTTCCACTAAATCTTTTTATTCTTTCCCTCCTCAAGCCCAGGTAATCTTTGTTCTCATCAGGTAGAATCTTACTGAAAAAACAAAAGAGCTGAGAACTTAAAAAAGGAAAAGATTTGGGTGCTGAGGTGCATGAGACATTATGATTATTATTTTTCTACTTGATTAAAATCACTTCCTTTGACTAGCTAATGTGTTGTGCTGAAGGGGTATCATCCTTGTTTCTCTCCTGGGTCTCACATTGAGAAAATGGCTTATTACTATGTATTTATTAGGACTCAATTCAATAGTAGGAAAGCAGTTATAAGGTCTCTGGACTGTAGCTTAATAATTTCTGCTGGCATTTGGAGTTGGTAATTTTTCTTTATATTTTTATTCAGTTATAGCAAGGGAAACTTTTTTATTTTCTGTAAAGCAAACCACTTAGGAAAATGTAGTGTTGGGAGCTTCATAAACATGACAATTTAGGGAATTGTTAGCATTTTCCCCCTACTTCTGCAGTAAAAAGTATAGGAATTTGGGAGATTCTACTATAACAGATGTAAGTTTTGGGAGAACAAGTTATCAGTCCCACCTCTCTCTGTCTTACTAACTGATTGATACATTACTTTGTAAGACATGAAATGTAATAAACCTGGTACAGTGGTTGGCACCTGGTAACACAGATTTATTAAAATGATGCATAAAGGAGTTGAGATATTTGACTTTAACACTGAGTATTTCAAACTCCTCATTGCCAATATTTATTTCCATTCTCTGTATTTGCAGGACATAGCTCGCCTTTTGCAAGAAAAGGAGTTACAGGAAGAGAAGAAGCGAAAGAAACACTTCCCAGAGTCCCCTGGAGCCAATGCTTATGGCGAGCATTACTGTTACGAAGATGGAGGTAATGTTGCCTACATCGTGACCCACTCTGTCCTTAGATTCAGCTGTGAGACGACCCTTTACATGTGTCCATAAAGTGACCCCCGGGCCCATTTAGATTTGTGGCAGAATTCTGTCTGAATCTAAGGAATTCATCTGTTCCTTATTGGAAGATCAGAGCCATTTTTAGGGCTGTTAAAGCCTCAATACAGTTTTGTAAGCTTTGGCATTCTTTTGTGCTGTTGCCACTGAGGATGCTGTTGTTACATTCTAAGCACATAAACTGGGGTGTGGAAAATGGTGGGATGAGTCTCGGGGCTTGATCTTTCTCAAGAAAATCTGGTCAGGGCTGTTTGAAGCTAAAGTAGCCCAAGTCATAAAGAAAGTACACCAGTTACTGGGTAACCAAGTTTTTTTCCTATTCGTCTTGTGTTTTAAAAATACGCCAGTGGTTTAGCCTGTTGATGACAAATTAAAATTGATGATTCTCTGGTCATTATTTTGCTCTCAATGCTTTCCTTGCTGTTTGATTGCCATATAGAAAACTTTCTGAGGGAAAGAAGTCCCTTCAGAGTTTCTCTTTCTAATGCCCCTGTTTGCAGTGTGGTGGTGACAATTTTGGTGGTGGCTCTTTACTCTCAGTGTGTTGGGAAATGAGTATTTGCAAGTATTGTTCAGTCCTTTTGAAATATCTGTCAAAGGAAAGACATTCCCTATAGTTTCTAGTATGAGTGTTTATTATAGTTCAGCTTTGAGTCCATACTTAGGATAACAAATAAATAAAATCTAAGGCTGCTTCTAGAGAGTAAATATTTTAAGTTCAACAGCTTTAAAGGCCCTTGCAAACTAATTATCAGTTGCTTCTGTATAATTTCATTAAAAAAGGTAAGTAAGTGGGTGTTCGTCTTTGATGAGTAGAATGAAAGGAATGCATATGTAGATGATAGGATTCTTACAGTTTAGGTACATCTTGCTTAGTCACATTGTTGCTTTAAATTGATCATAATCGTAGAGCTCAGCTCTGTGGCACAATTAGAGAGCAGGTTGATTCTCCATTTATTGCTTGCTATGTTCTTCTTCCATATGTAAAATCCCCAGCTCTTTTTTCATACCAATTTTTCTTAAACTGGTTTTTCTAATGCAATCGTACATTACTTAAAAAGAAAAATTATTGCCATATTTTGATACACTAGAGACCAGAAGGTAAAGTGTTACTCTTCAGACTTATTTAATATCTTAGAAATGCTGTCTGGTTTGTTTTTAACTCTACTCTGGAGGCACGTTTACTGCAAATAAAAATAACTACTTTAAACTTTTAAGTCTATAAAAACATTAGGATGGCAGTGAAGTACACTAAAATATTAATTTTAGCCTTTCTCTGTTAAAACCTGATACTAACTTGAATTGTAATTCAAACCTGGTTGTTTTGACCAGAGAACCCTCATCCTGATTCATATCTCTAGGGCAGGAGACTATGTTCAGAATTCAGTGGATTTTCAGGGACACCTAAAAGTTAAAAAAATATATAGTCTGTGTATATTTTAGCTGCTTTTGTAAACTTATAGAGAGTGGCATATATGTCACTTTTTGGAGTTGGGGGCATGGGGAATAGGAAGTAGTGACTTCCTGAGCATATATATGTAAATACTGGAATTCATCTTCAGTTGTATTGTGGAGAGATTATGTATTGCTGAGCATGTGATCCTTATTTATATGCCTTTGAGTTAGACCCGAGTTGAAGACACAGAAATCACATTACAATCCAGTTTGTGTTTACAAAGCAATCCTGATGTTCTCTGCAGTGGTCCTTTCCCAACACATAAGAGATATTCTTTCATTGTACGTCTCTGTCTTTGTGTAATATGATTTTTCCTTACTTACATAATAATCACAGTATGTTATTACAGGAGTGGTCTTTTCAGCTTCTGTTTTACTTAAAATTTAATAAATCTTTTAAAAATGATCATTTATAGATTTTCTACAAATTTGTAATTATACCAAATATCTGTCAGATTAATATCAACTGAAATGGTACATCTCATTCATTTGTGAATCCATGTTTTTCCATCAAAGGCACTTACCTGTATTGCAGGTATATTAGTGATTTGTTTTAAAGTTATGTTCTTTGGAGTCATGAGATCTTAGGAAGTTCTCTATTTTAATCACTCTAAGAGTTTTTCTCATTTGTAAAATTGGGATTATAATAATATATCTTTCTCATGGATGTTAGAAGATGAAATAGTGTAATTTTGGTGAAGACTTATAAACTCTCAAGTACTATTGTTTATTCCTATATTAATGTTATGTGTATATAACAGTATTTTTATATCTAAACAAAAATCATCTTATTTTGAAAGACAAACATGGAAGCACAAAAATATGTGTATATATATATATATATACATATATATACACACACATATGCATATATATGTATATATAGCGGATATAAGGAAGTTAATTATATTTGCCAAATAACTTGGTCTCAAGAAATGTACAAGTCTCAATCCTTAACTGGACAGAGGTCTTAAAGGATTCAAACAGATTCCCCCACCTGTCTTTTTTTTCTTTCCCAGATTTAAAGATATCACAGCAAGTGAACTAGACAATAAGTATTTTTATCCCATCAACTCTGAAAATGTAGTGATTGATACCTCTGCTTTAATTCTTGCAACATATTTCCCTAAAGTAAAACTAATATCACTTAACATTTAAGAAAGAATTTAAAAAGAATAACAACAAAACAATCAGAGCCCACAAATCCATGTTGAAAACAAACCCCTTCTTGTTTCTTTTGGCCTTAAAGGCGGACTTCACTCATGCAGCTCTCTTTGGGAGCACTGGTGTTAACACTGTAAGCCATTGTTCCCTGGATGTGGTCATCATCCAAATAGCTGGTCTATAGTATTTAATTCACAGCAGTAGTCAATTGGTTCTTTCTCACTAGTCAAGATACACTTAGAATAATAGTTTGGTTAAAAGAGTAGATAATTTTTTTTTTAACCACAGAGTAATTGTTCTCTTGTTTCAACTTTGCTGTTATGTAAAAAATAAATTTAACTATAAATTATGAAGATAACTACTTTTACTGACTTTTCAGAAGTCATCTTAATGTACATGTCATCTTTGAAGCAAATTTTCTTTTCTTTTCAAATTCAAGAAGAAACAGTTTGAAGTGTTTGAAAAGTTTATGACATCAGTTTAGCATATATCTTTACTTCCTCTGTTCCTTTATTAGATTAACAATAACAAACTTAAAAAACAAACAAAAAACCAAAATGCAAAACAAAACCAAAAAACATAACAAAACCTAGAAACTAAAAATGTATAGTTCTTTATTTCCTTTATAGCCCATCAACTTAGGGTAGCTGTTTCAAATGCAACTCAGCAAATGGCTCATTCCAGCTATCTTAGCAATTTTCCATGGAATTAGGATTTCTTTTTATTAATTTGAAAATGTATTAAAGTCTTAGAAATGTTAAAATAATTACGCTCTTGCAAAGTGCATATTAATTTACTTCCTTTGTTTTCACACTGTGCTTGTGCTGCACCAGATAAAAGCACCTATCTGTTTGCTGCTTTTGAGCATTGTATTAAACTTAGGGACTTGTATATTTAGCACTGTTTTTATATTAAGAATACAGAATCATAAAGTTTTTTAAGTGAATTTAGGAAATGACTCCTTTTTGTGTGTTCCATGATGGCATCCTTTTTTAATTTTTTGCTCTGCCACAATTCAAATAAGATTGAGAGCAGAATCATCCAAAGATAACAGGGCCATTCAATCCCTTGAAATTCTCCTGTACTTCACCCTCTGCCACACTGAACTGCAGAATGTTTGCTTTGGCCGCCTAAGGGGAAAGCGTAGAGAAATACTAAACACCGTGGGTCATTTATCTCAACTGCGTGGAAACTAGCAACATTCTGATGCTGATTTATTGTTATTTCCAAGAAGAATATTTGAAAGCCTCTGACTGGAATCACGAAGCTTAGTTTTTTCTGTTTTATGAGATTCCCTCAAATCCCATTTTTTCCCCCATATACAGTTCCAAATTGGTTTTATAAGTATAATTTAACATTTAATGGCTGTAATTTTTGTTATTGGCAAATATTAAAGTGCTTTAACTCTTCCTAATCATGATCAAGATCTTCCAGATTTATTTCACTTAATTAACTTAATTAATTAATTAATTTTTAAACCTTTTTGGCTATGTACCCAGAATCCTTCCATTAAATGCCCATCCCCTGTTTTCAGTTTGTTAAGTTAAAAAATTGGTCCTCTTCATTTTAAAGTAGGTTAAATCTGGGCCCTGTCTCACCTGTATAGGGAGTTCATAATCCGATTAAGTTAACCTGCGTTTCTGTTTTTCACATTCCTCCACCGCCACTCAGACCAGCCTCGGTCAAGGAGGGCAAGGGAATGGGGTTCTGAATTCTCAAGGTCTTGTAAACTCCAAAGTGATGAAAAGACTGTGAAGCAGAGAAAGGAGAAACCCAGACATCCACCAGAGAACTTGGAAGAACTGGAAGAGCATCGTTTACCAGAGAAATGTCTGTCCTCTAGCTCACGCAAAGTGAGGGACGATCCCCCAATTCACACTGAACATCAGGAAAGGAAATGGTCTGGTCATGAGAGGGCCCGGAGACCACCTCTCCCCAGGATCAGTGGTGAGGTGTTTCTGAGTACAGAATTTGATGACCATGAGGCTAACAGTAGTCATCGAACTCGGAATTGGGAAAAACAGTCCAGACACCAAGACCGGCTTTCACCGAAGTCTTCTCAGAAAGCAGGAATTCACTGCAAAGAGGCTGTATATGGGAGGGAGCGTGGGCAAGGTGAGCGCAGAGAGAAGAAGCCCGGGCCCAGGACTCCTCCCTTCTCGGAGAGTCAGGAGCGGCTCCAACTCCGTGACACAGGTAATGAAGGACAGTTGTTGGAAGGCCTGGTATCGTGTATACACACAAACAAATGTATTTAAGAAGCATCTCAAGCAACCTGTTCTTTCTCTCTGGTTTTTGCTCGTGGGTGTGAAATAAACCTGAAGTCAAAGTTTGCATAAGGTATTTTCTTAATCTCAGTCAGTGGGAAGAAGGAAAAATACTTGTGATCTTCCCTTTCTGTCTTCTGAGAGAGCACTGTGATTCATTACATGGTTCCTCCAGCCCCTGGTTGCAGTGGAGGTGCCCATCCCAGATACTGTTCTTTCTTTGCCAAGATCGTACATCAGAGATTCAGATACCAAAGCAAAGCTGCTGAATTTCTGGTTTTAGTTCAGTGAATCCAGAAGATCTGGTGGCACTGCCTTCATAGTATTTGCCTAACTGGAAGACCAACAGGGCTGGAGGTACTAGATTTTCTTGCCCTTATCTTTCCTGTCTGCAAAGTGAGAGATTGGAGATGCAGTTTCTTAAGACAGTGCTTTTTATTCTATGGGCCTCGGTCCATTTCCATCAGAATCAGTGTAGCTGTTTCCTAAAAAGGCAGTTTTCTGGGTCTCACATATACAGGGTGTCCCAAAAAAATGTATACACTAACAGCTTATAACTAAATTGATGTTTTTTTTCTGTTCAGATTTAACCCATTGGAATTAATAATGAGTTAAAAGTATATATACATTTTTGGGGGATACTCTGTATTTTCATCTCTGGAGTATGGCCTGGCAGTTTGGGCTTGTTTTAGTCCTGGAGATGATTATGTACTTAAAGTTTAAAAATCCTTGCCTTAGGTTACTTTCTCTGCCTACTGTTCCTCAACTGTAACTCTACAGTTGGTGTTCTGAGGTGCCAATATCAGGTAAGTTCTTGGTGCAGGCGCTTCACCTAATTGCACTTCACAGATGTTGCATTTTGTACAAATTAAAGGCGAGACCCTCCTCGAGCAAAAAGGTTATGACTCGCTATATTGCCATACTCACTCTATTGTGGTGGTCTGGAACCAAATCCACGATATCTTCAAGGTATGCCTGTAGTTTAATAGGAATGATGAGAACCTTAGGCTTAAGCTTCGGATTTCTGGCATCTCTGAGGCTTAACTCTGAAGTCCATCATTGACACAGTGAAAGTTCTCTCTATTTTTGTCTGGAAACCTTGTGGCTGTACAACTGTAAGTCATAGCACTGCTCTGTCTGGTATTAGACCATACTTACCTGGATCTATTTACTCTTACTGAAATGTTTTAGAGATGCAAGAGTTATTGGGAAACGAGTACCAAGGAGGCGTCAATTCTTATTTTCTTCTTTATTGTTTTCCTACCCAAACTCTACTTCTGCCCTGGAAATTGGTTTCTGGGTTGCAGATTCAGGTAGATTTAGTTGCTTCTTCCTGTTATGTTAATCCTTTAAGTTATTAAAGGACTTGGTCATAAAGACAATGAAAATTTAGTTCAGCAAGCCATACTGAACATCTGCCACAAATATTCTTGCCTCAGGCTTTGTGTTTGGGAGTTTATGCTTGGGTCTGAGCCTTGGAGGGTTAATAACTCCAGCCAAAAAGATGGATGTGTAAACAAGCAATTGCAAATTAGATAGACTTTGTACAGAGTGCTGTGGGGCATAGAGGAGGAAGTGATATAATCTGGAGTAGGCTTTATGAGTCAGTTATACTACATCCAGATTTAGAAAGACTTGTTGGAGTCCTAAAGGTTTGGGAGGGACACGGTGATCACGCCGACCTCTCTATTTTCTGATTGTGTGAATCGGACCTTATAAGTGTGCTCTGAGGGCTGTTTAACCTTTAAGGCTTTTAGTTGGACTTGAGGGTATCTTAAATAGGCTTAGGAAGGGTGAAACTAATATGAAACTAGACACTGATTCACATACCCAACTCCTGGAGTTGTAGGCAAATGCTTTTTGTTTATTTTTACTCATTTTACCAGCACAGGGGTTTAAACAATGTCGCTCGGCAGGTACTAACGTGGCTACAACATAGCTGATTGGTCTATCATTTTGTATTCCACTTACTTTACAAATTTCACCTCAGTAGCCCCTCAGGCTAGATTTTGCAAATCCCCTGGAATAGATCAGAGGATTTCATTAAAATATATTTACTAAGAACAGGTGTCTATTCTTAAAGTTATTAGCATAGGCCAGAGTTTTATTTACCTTAATAATGAAGAAACTAGCATGATGACAAATAGCTCATTCTAAGTAAGCATTTGTAGGACTGGATTTTACAGAGTCATTGAAAAAGGAATGCAAAATAAAATTGCTAAATTAAATATAAAATTGGTCAGCCTTCTAAAGGGCAGGAAAACCATACCACCTTTGAGGGTAACTTCTCTCTCGAGCTGTTATGTCATACCAGCCTGTTAATTTTCTGCAGATTAACCTCCAACCTCTCAGGGTCATAAAACTTCTGTGTCTTTCTGCTATGACATTCCCCAAGTGTCACTGGCTTATTACAAACTATTCTTGCAGTATATCAAAGAATTTTATCAGTTATCATTTTATCTTATTTCCTAGCAGAATTTATTTAAAAGTAAGTTTTATTTTTGTTTATTGAGGAATGGTCTTATGTCCTCATTCTGGACAATGATAAACAGAAAAAGAGAAGCAAAAATTAGATTAAGAAATGAATGTGGAACTGTTGGAATATGGTTCACCCGGCCATTTGAAAGTGAGTTTTCCGACTATGTTTAGGCTACCAAAATGAGGACAGCCATTCTGTTTATTTTCTTCAATTAACTGTGCTTTTAAAGTTTTTTTTAAAGCATCTCTATTATCTGTAGTGACAGCCTTAGACTACACTAGCTGAAGTTCCAGAAACTATTCTGGGCTATGCAGATAAGTTCCAGTGATATATAGCAAGAGATCAAATAAACTGTTTTCCCACTATTTATTTGGGACTTGAGATATTGCTTCACATTCTAACTTTTTATTGAGGCATAGTTGACATATAACATTATGCTAGTTTCAGATGTATGACATAATGATTCAGTATTTGTATATATTGTGAAATGATTACCATAACAAGTCTAGTTAATACCTGTCACCATACACAGGTACAATTTTTTTGTGTGTGTAATAAGAACTTTTAAGATCTGCTCACTTAGCAACTTCCTAATATGCAACACAATATTATTAACTGTAGTCAACATGCTATGTATTACATTCCCATGACTTATTTTTTTTTATAACTGGAAGTCTGTACCTTTTGACCCCCTATTAAGATCGCCCATTTTACCCTCACCCCCATCCCCACCTCTGGCAAACACCAATATGTGTTCTGTATCTATGAGTGCAGTTTTTCTTTTTTAAGGTTTTACATATAAATGAAATCATATGGTTTTTGTCTCTCTCTGTCTGACTTATTTCACTTAGCATAATCCCCTCAAGGTCTATCCATATTGTTGCACATGGCAAGATTTTATTTTTTATGGCTGAATAATAATCCATTGTATATATACAGTCATGAGCCAGTAATGACATTTCAGTCAATGTTAGATTTTATTTTTTATGGCTGAATAATAATCCATTGTATATATACAGTCATATATACAGTAATGACATTTCAGTCAATGATGGGCTGTATATATGATTGTGGTCCTGTAAGAATACAATGGAGATGAAAAATCCCTATTGTCTGCTGACATCATAGCCATCTTAGTGTCAGAGCACAAGGCATTTCTCACCTGTTTGTGGGGATGCTGGCGTAAACAAACCTGAACTGCCAGTTGTATAAAAGTATAACATACAGTTATGTTTAATACTTAATACTTGATAATGATAATAAACAAGCGTGTTACCGACTTAATGTATCTACTATACTTCTTCTCGCTGTTTTAGAGTGTACTCTTTTTATTTATTAAAAAACAAAACTGCTGTAAAACAGTGTATCCTGTTATGCCAGCAGCAGCTTCAGACATCTCATGTTTACCTTGTCTCTCGATTACATCATTTTCTCTTATATTTGATTTAATCTCATGTTCAGTACAATAACATTGCTGTACAGGCTTGTAGCCTAGGAGGAATAGGCTATGCCTAATGTGAATGTTATACCATCTAGTTTTGCGTAAGTGTACTCTTATGATGTTCCCACACGATAAAGTCACCTAACTGCATTTCTCGGAACTGTCCCCATTGTTAAGCAGTGCATGACTGTCTCTCTCATCTCCTTTACTCTTCCCTCCATTAGTGGGCTCTAGGTTATTTCCATGTCTTAGCTGTTGTAAACAATGCTGTAGTAAATATGGGGTGCATATACCTTTCAAGTTAGAGTTTTCCCTTCCCTCAGATAAATACCTAGAATGGGAATCGCTGGATAACTTAGTAGTTCTATTTTTAATTTTTCAAAGAACATCCAGACTTTTTCATGATGGTTATACCAATTTACATTCTCAACAACAGTGTACAATGAATGGTTCCCTTTTCTCCACATTCTCACCAACACTTACTTATTTGTTGTCTTTTTAATAATAGCCATTCTAACAGATGTTTTGATTTGTATTTTCTTGTTAATTAGTGATGTTGAGAACCTTTTCATGTACCTATTGATCATCTGTATGTTTTCTTTGAAAAAATGTCTTTAGAGATCTTCTGCCCATTTTTTAACCATATACATATATATATTTGCTATTGCATTTTAGGAGTTCTTTATATGTTTTGGATATTAACTCCTTATCAGATAGGTGCTTTGCAATATTTTCTTCCTTTTAGTAGGTTGCCTTTTGATTTTGTTAATGGTGTGTTTTTCTGTCCGCAAGCTTTTTAGTTTGATCTGTCTCACTTGTTATTTTTTCTTTCATTGTCTTTGTTTTTGTTGTCAAAACCAAAAAATTATCTCCAAGACTGATGTCAAGGATCTGACTGCCTATGTTTTCTTCTAGGAGTTTTATGGTTTTCAGGTCTTATGTTCAATTCTTTAATCCATTTTGAGTTAGTGTTTGTGTATGGTAGAAGATAGTTTCATTCTTTTGCATGGGGCTGTCTAATTTTTCTCAACACCATTTATACTGTTCTTTCCCCTTTCTATATTTTTGGCTCTTTTGTTGTAAACGGTCATACATTATAGGTTTTTTCTGGGTTTTCTGTTCTGTTCCGTGGATCTGTGTACTATTCTGTTTTTAACTGCCAAGAGGTCACAGTCTTCTCAACCTGTTAAGCCAATTAAGACTGTTGCATTTGAATGCCTTCCAAGTGTCTTTGATAGATATTAAAATATTTCTCAGTTAATTCTTTGGTGTAGAGTAGGAGGTATAATAGTGTAGAAAGTTGAGCATATCCCACTATATTTTTTCTTTCACTGGATGGTAAAACTGAAGGGGCAAGGCATAAGTAGGTGATCTTTCCTCTCCTCCTCAACTAGGCTTTGGGCTACTCATTGCACCATTTTTCCACAGATAGGAATATGATATAGCAATCTACCTTGTCCACTGACTTTGCCCAATACTAACTTCCTTATATAATTTTATTTATTTTACCTAAAATGTTCCTTTCCAGTTATGACCACACTAATCATAACTCAGGGAGGTTTATATTCCATTTAAATATGGTCCACCCTTGGGAGTGTGCTACTGTTTTGTGATTGTCCCAAACCACTCAGAAAACCAGGCCAGCCTGGCATAAGATATAGTAGCTCTAGAAACGATGAGAAGTTGAAGTGGATTCTCTGTGCTGGGTAATTATGTACTAATTGGCCTGCAGCTAAGAAAACCATGTTTAATAGTCTCTTTTCTGTGGGGAAGGCAGATGAGTCTGTGGCTTTAGGATTTACCACAGAGCTAGATTCAAAGCTCTACAAAGAAAGGCTTCACCAGATAACTTAAACTCTTCATTTGCCCAGAATTTAGTTGTATTTTCATGTCTTTCCTTTTTTATTTTTTATTTAAAGCAAGCAAATCAAATGTGGTGAGGCATTTTGATAAAAAACATTTTAATGTATGGTTATTTTGATGGACATAATGCACTAAACTGGTAGTTCCGATGCTAATCACAAATAAGAATCAATTGTTAAAGATTTTTTAAAAATCAAAATACTAATGGCCATATTTCTTCAGGCTACTTAAATTAGAATCCCTGGGATTTGGGTCAAAGATGTTTATGTTTATTTAAAGCACCGCAAGTGATTCTAGTATATAGCCATGGTGGCAAACCACTGATATAAAGAAATAGGCAGTTAGGAGTGAACTTTCTCCCGTCTGCAATCCATTTTCCAAAGTCACTGTTTCAAATGGTTAACCTTGTTCACTGCAGTAAACGTTTTTATTATTTCTGAATATAATGCATTCACATTATTGAATAGTTGTTATTTAGAAAGGTAAAAAGAGGGAAATAGCCACAATTTTGAAATGGCCATTAGCATTTACCACTCAATTAAAAGTTACCAAAGGAATATATGCTGCATAAAAACTTCCAGAATAAAAACCCAAAATTCCACACCCATCCTGGCCGGTTCCTTTCTCAGAGGGATAGAACTTAGAGTCATTGTGCTCTCTATTTCCTCTGTGTTATATCTTCCACAGAATTTAGCAACAACAGTAAACTGATCAAAGCTACAGGAAAGATCTAAAAAGCAAGTGGGTTTGTTGACTGTCAGAGCAGAAGCCAGGTCAGGACCTCTTGGTGGCTAACGGGTACTTGGTCACAGAACACCCAGGTGCTGCTGCTTCTCTCCCCTCTGAGGTTAGGTATGCAGGGCTGAGGCAGATAGAAAGGAGTCTCTCATTTCCTCTAGTCTTGGCAGCTTAGCCTCTTTAAAACTTCAGCCCTATAACTTTCTTCTCTCTAAATTCTTTTGATTTCAGTGACTTACCTTTTTCCCCCTTTCACTTTCTATTTTGCAAAGGCCTCCCTTACAGTTCCTTGCCTGATTTCCTGCTCTTGGAGAAACTGAGAGGGGAGGTTTTGCCAGGCAGGGCTGGGTGGTAACTTTAAGTGTGTGTATTATCTGCACCACCACTTCCAAATCTTAGGAAAAAATTATTTCCAGTGTACCCTCCACTGAATTTTGGAGTGGTGACAGTATTGTCAGTGTTAGGTTGTAAAGAAAGGGAAAATTTAAGGTAAAGATTTTGGAGTTTTTTACCTTAAATTTTGCAACTTTTTAGAAAAAACTTGATTGCCTTATTACATTGTTTTTTTTCTAGGACTGAAGCCGAGAGGGATGAAAGAAGCAGTCTCAACTCCATCACGAGTGATGCACAGGGACCAGGAATGGTATGATGCTGAAATTGCCAGAAAGCTGCAGGAAGAAGAAATTTTGGTGAGCACGTTTTAATGTAGAAGTTCAGCTGAAGAAGGTTTTTTGTGAATTGAGTCATTCTTGAGATTATATAATAGGCATTACAGTCTTTTGTCAGTTGAGAAACTAATATGTATTTTTTATCGGTGGAAAAATCAAAACAACAGGATTAGAGGGTTTAGTTTTATTTACTGAGTAAGCATTAGCAATAGAATTCCATATCCCTGTCTCTCCATTATTGAGTTCTGGTCATTCTCTAAGAATCTGCTGTGGAATCTGGTCAAAACAGACCCTGCTCTGGCTGGTGAATGTTTACCTGAGGAATGTTCATCACAACTAGTTTCAAATACCAGTTTATTTTTATGTAGGATTTCAAAAAATGGACAGCATAGAATCCAATTAAATTATTATTTTTTTGTATTTTTTTATGCTGTAGGCTACCCAGGTGGACATGAGAGCTGCTCAAGTAGCCCAGGATGAGGTGAGTTCATGTTAGTTAATGACTTTGTTTAGCCAATATTCTTTGGAAATATCACAGTAATCTTCTACCTGCAAGTCTGTAATCAATGATAATATGGACTGGGTTTGTTTAGGAAATTGCTAGACTTCTAATGGCTGAAGAAAAGAAAGCTTACAAGAAAGCCAAGGAGCGGGAGAAATCGTCATTGGACAAAAGAAAGCATGACCCCGATTGGAAGGTAGGGCCTGTTTTTTGTTTGTTTGCTTTTTAGTTTTTTAATGAGAAGTAAAATTAGACATGTAAAGGGGACTCTGCTTTTAGGGTAAGCTCTGCAGATAGGTTTAGGGTATACAGATTATGTGCATCATATGTGAGTCTGGCTTGTAAAGGTTGCTTCCCTATAAAAATTCCCAGTAAGTTCTTGAAAGTAACTATTTAAAAAGTTGCTGCTAAGATTGAAAAACTCATTTCATTCATTTTAGGACCTACCCAAGTGTGGGTGTCCTCTGGTCATGAGCAATCTTGGTTTTACCACACTTACCTTTCATTACAGGAGAAGAGCATTTTCACATGCTTTCATGTTTCCACAGTGGCCTTTCCTCCCTCTCTGTGTTTTTCCTGTGTACTCAGACTGTGCTTCGTCCCTGGTTGTGTACTCATTGTTTCTCTTTCTCTGACATCACTTGATCCATGTCAGGCCGATAGATCCTGTCGGCAGTCACTGCTTCTGTCAGAGTGCAAGAACTGTCTCGCATGAGCTTAAGCTGTTACCTTCAAGCCCTTATAAATATAGAACTAGGAGACAAAATAGCCAGTGACCTCAGTTCATTCTACTATAAAGTAATCTAATTGTTGTATATGGCAGTTGCAAATTCAATTTAACAGACTTTACAAATTAGTTATTGTGGGCAAAGCATCCCTCAGGACTTAATAGGGAAAGACAAAGGCATATGTTTTCTCCTGGTAATGTAGAATGTGGACGGGAAGACAGACTGCAGACAGTAGCAAACGCAAGGTCAGGCTGGCTGATGGAAGCACAATGAAAAAGCAGCGGAGGAGGGAGGTTCATGCAGCACAGTCTCTCTAGGGGGGGGTTTGTACTAGACCCGGAAGGATGCAACGAGGGCATGTATCCACCTGTTCTGTCTAACAAACTCCTCCCCTGGGTCCCCATTCCTGTCTCATTCTTGGCTATAAGGAAAGAAGATAGAGAAACCATGGTAATAGTATTGCTCTGTTTTCTGTTGCTCAATTATAGTTGTCAGTCTAAAAGCAAATGGAAGGATTATTTCCATGTTAATTATATTTATCACCTTCTTTTTTACACTCTTTGTAATTCAAGATTTTTTCTAACCTATTTCATTTTTAGTGGAAAGCTTCCCAAATGCTTCTCCATTAATTAAGCCACAAATTATTGCCCAGGAGTTACTTACTCTATGTCTCTGTTAACACGACTATGAAGGAATAGATATTTTTAAGGATTACAAATCAGGAAAGTAAGAGGCAGGCCACAACTCTATCAAGTATCAGAACTTCTGTGTTGTCTACCTTCTTTCACTGGTGCTTGTACAGTCCTTCTAGAAAAAATGCCATGAAATGGGCCTTTGTTTTCTGGCTTGAAAATCACCATCCTTAAGTCAGGTATTCAGAAATAGGGTTGAGAGCACAAAACTAGATTCCGTATACTCTGGGAGCCCATCAGTCTTGTTAGCTGCTGTGCAGCTATGATGTTAATAATAGGTGGCCAGGCACTCCCATGGGGAGCGTGTTCACGTGTGTTCAGCCCACTCATCTGACTGCACTGAGAGCCTCCAACATACCTTTGTGACTATAATTTTTTTTAAATCTCTGAGATGATGTATTTAAAAATATCTCATGTTCTTCAACTGAATGCAAGTAACCTGAAATTTTTAAAGGAGAGTAGTTTGACATGAGTTAGGTATTTTCTAAACCTAACCTTTTCCTAAACCTAATATTTTTCTTTCTTTCTTCGCTGTTTTCTGTATGTTTTGCTTTTTTTTTTTTTCTGTTATAGCCCAAAACAGCTAAGTCAGCACACTCAAAGTCAAAAGACAGTGATGAACCTCACCGTCCTAAGAGTGACAGGCCAGCACGGTAAGTGGATACGCGCAGCGGAGAGGGAACCTGACTTTGCGGTGAGTGGGGAGATGGTGCTGCCTGAGAAGACCGTTCCTTCTTTGGAGAGGAGATCCAGACATCTGCCATTGCCAGGTGGCATCATGTCTTGCGGGGTATTCTCACACTTGATTCCAGTCTTAAATTGGGTTGAAAAAGTCAAATCAGAAAGATGGGAAATTTCATGGAAGCTGGGTATAGGTGGGAAGGATGTGCTTTTTGTTAGGACCAGTTCTCGTCTCTTTTTTCACTGAACTGATGCCCTCGGCTAAAAAGACACAAGGTTAAACTTTTTCCTGAGTAAAACCTCAGGTTTTAATATTTTACTGAGGTTCATGATCACACTGGTGTGTGCCTGACACACATACTTCAACGCATTTCTGCGCGAGTGTCCATGTCCTAGGCAAATATTCATTGAGTCACTGCAGACTGTCCTGTATCCCACCAGATCGAATCACTATGGTTGTGGTGTCTGTACTTCTGACTCCTCTCAAGCAGTCCTAGGTCATAGTAATGGAGCGACTGCTGTCTTTCCTCCTCAAGTTGTCAATCTTTAGGTCTCTGGGGGAAGCAACCTTTTTTTCTTCGTCATTGCTTTCTGTTGCTTTTCAAAAGACAATATGATTGGAATAGGAGGAGAGAACATTAAATAGAAAAAGACAAAAATAACACTAAATGTGATATTTTGAAAATTCTAAATTATTAGAACCTTGAATTTTGGTCCTGATTTTTAATAATATATATATATTAATTCTTAAAACGTAAGATTTATTACACTGAAAACATACAGGCTTGTTGCCCCTTATTGCCCACACTTATGCTGCTCAGCTTGTTTCCTTAAAGGGAATGTATTTAGTGTCCTTTAAACTCATGGGATTTCAGAAGATAAATAACCTTTAGAAAATTATATCAGGTTTGTAAAGCTCTTAGTGCAACAGTTGTATAGTTTGTCTAATTGTGTAAAATAAATTTTTCTTGTGGCTTTTATTTAAGCACGTGCCAAACAGTTTTTAAAGCAAATTTTAGTACTGCGTAGTTTAGGTTTATTTACATTCCTGCAATTTCCAAGTAAAATAACAACTAATCTGTTCTCAGTAGGTAAATAGCTGTGGCTTGTTATGCTCTTTTTAGTCAAGTGAATTAAAATTTTTAGGGTTATTTTGTCATCTTCAAAGTCCATGGGCTCTTTAGAACACTAATAACTTTACAACAGGTAAAGTAAAACAATCAGGAATGGCTATTTAAAAAGGTTTATTACAGTTGAAAACAAGTTTTTGGAATGTAATAGGAACTCTTAAAAATATTTGGCATATAGCAAGAATAAATAGTCAAATGATTCTGTATTAAAAATGGCTATTATAAATAGGTGAAAAGTGACCTATGACTACTGGAACTGAAGTCTAGGTCAGTTGAAGTCTTTTTTTTACCTGAGAGGAACATTTGTCTTTAAATATCATTTACAGAGAGACTACATATGAGAAAATAGAAATGTAGAATTTTATGTAACCGAAATGTTCATACTTAAAAATTAAAGCCTATTATCTTACAGCTATCAGAATATAAGCTTTCTGGTTAGAATATATGTATTCCTCTTTTAAAATTAATCATCGTATCCCTGACTGGGTGTCAGTTGGTTTGAGTATCCTCCGTACACTAGAAGGTTTTGGGTTTGATCCTGGGGGTGGGGCACATACAGGAAGCAACTGATCGATGTCTGTCTGTCTCTCTCTCTCCTCCCTCCCCCCTTCCCTCTCTCCCACTCTCTCTCTTCCTGTCTCTAAAATCAGTAAAAACATGTCCTCAGGTGTGGATTAAAAAAATTAATCATGGTAGGAAAGTTTAGCCATTTGTATAGAAAGAAACGATTTCATGGATTGAAAAACCTGTATCTGTCTAGGCCAGGATGTTTTTTTCAGTTTAGTAATAGTAGTGGTAGAGGGGATACGAGTTCTCAAATAGAGCTTGTAGCATTTGTGGTCAAAAATCAATTTCTTTGTCTATTATGGGATTTTCTACTCTTTCTAAAGGAATAGAGAACAAATAGGCAATCTAAATTAAGTCTACCTCTTTGTAATTGGAAAAAGTTTTAAGCCAAGTTCCAAATTCTTTTTAACTATAAGATTTTATACTGGTAATGCTTCTTGCCGTTTTATTTTTCTCTTATGTGTACTTTTCAATGAAGATGCTGCCACTGATAGTAATGCACACCTATGTAGCAGAGCATATAGTATATTAATTAAGAGCATTGCTTTTGAAGTCCATTTGAGTTTGAGCCCTGGCTCCGCCACTTAACAACTGTGTGAACATGGACAGGTCACTTACCTCATTTTACCTAATCTAACTCTAAAATATGTGTGTGATGGTTACCATGCAGGCTTAGCTTAAAAGTTAATTGAGGTATATTTATGTAGAACCTGTGGTGTAGTCCTTACTGTATATACACATTCACATCGCATGCTGACCTCTTCCGGGTACTAAATACCCGGGAGAGGCCTACTTCTTGGGACAGGGTGAGAAATTTGACAACACGTGCCTTAATTTTTATATGCCAGAGCTCACTGTACCTAACTATAACGTCCCAAACTTCAGACTGTGCATTCCTTCCAGACTGTGTATTAATCACACTGAACATCCTCCAACGTGGTTATATATTGACAAATCTTAGCCTCACGTGGTTCCGTGCTTTAATACCACATTTGAGTACACTGATGGGAGACGACAAAAAGGGAAGATTTTATTCTGCATCTTCATTAAAGCCAAATGTTTACAAAAATCTGTGTTACATGATTAAAATAATATAAAGTTTATAGTAAAAATTGCCCAGTGTTTTTTACAGTGTTTTTTTTGACTTGAAAGGTTTCCAGTGTGTGACTGCTGTTTCCTTCTCGAAGCTCTCCTTTGCCACCTGGTGGAGTAAGGAGCTTTGCAGTACATTTTATATGCTGAGCAGCGTCTCCTCTCTCCCTCTCTCCCTCCCCCCTTACCTGCTACCCTCCATCCCTCCCCTTTTCCATCTTCCTTCCTTAACTTTCTTCATTGCTTTCTTCATTTCTATTCTTTTCTTTCTTCCTCTTTTTCTTCTTAAAATCTACCAAAGCAAAGTAAGTTTCTCATCAGTGATAGTGGTCACATCTCATGAGTCTTTGTTTCTCTAGTCCTCAGCACGGCAACTCACACATACTGGGTGTTCAAAAATACGTGTTTTTATTGAACTATTATGTGTCAGAACAAAGGAACGGTAAGATAGAATAATTTATCCAATGTCATGCAACTGGCCAGGAACTAAAATGAGAATTCTGAAACATTCTGACTTTGCATTTGTACCAGAAATGTTTTTACCACATGACCCATTGAGCAGTAGAATTACAGTCATCACTGCTTAGAGTATCTCTAAATTCAGACTTCCCTCCAGGCCGCCACCACCTACCGTGACAGATGCTGAGGATTTGGGTTACACTTATCCTACACGTCATTTCTCAAAATCAGACTCCTCTCATAAAGGTAAGAAAAATAGATGTGGCCAAGTGTAGGATCTTCTTAAATAACCCTCTTGTTATGGTGGAAAAATCAGACGCTTTCTTACTAGATCACTAGAGTAGAAAAATTAGGCCTCCTTCCTCTCAACAGAACATTGTAATATTCTTCATTTATTAAAAAATAAACAATTTTTTTTAAAATACAGAAAAAAAACCTTAAATCAAATGTATGATTTTCTGTGTATTTGTATTTTCCTGCAGAAAGATTTCTTTGCTTTCATCAGATTCTTAAAGGGTGACTGTGTCTGCCATGGAGACCTGCTGTGACTTTTCTGTGTTAGCTCTTGTCCCCTTCCTCCCCACACTATTTATTGGACTTAAAATACACACACACATACACACAGCACACAAAACACTTAGGCAAAGGGAAAATGGGGCGAAGGAAAGAAGGAAAGTGTATGATATCTAAGTTGGACCAGATCTTTAAAATGAAAGGAGTGGTTGGGCGTAGTGGTTCTTCAAAGCATGTGCTGCACTAGTGTGTATTTTTGAGGTAGCCATGGAGTGAGATATGGAAAAAGTAGCTTCGTATACTAATGTCCTCATCTAAAAATGGAGGTGATTTTAATCTGTTACCAGGGTCATGTAAGTAAAATATCTGAAAGCAGATTGCAGTAGGCTTTATAAATATTAGGTCTTATTGATGCTTTTTATTTGTTATGGTTTTTTCAAAGATTCCTTAGGTAAATGTTCTTATTGTCCTTTTTCCAAATCTAATGACAGCCTTCCCAAACAGCTTACATTTTTTTCCTGCAGTCATTACAAAATATCAGTGTACTTGCCCGGCCGGGCATGGCTCAGCCGTTGAGCATCGACCTGGGATCCAGGCCATCGGGGTTGGATTCCTGGTCAGGGCACATGCCCAGGTTGTGGGCTCAATCCCCAGTCGGGGGCATGCAGGAGGCAGCCCATCAATGACTCTCTCATCATTGATGTTCCTATCTCTCTCTCTCTCTCCCTCTCCTTTTCTCTCTCTGAAATCAATAAAGATATATTAAAAAAACAAACAAACAGTGTACAAGTGCCACTCCAGACTAAATCAGAATTTCAAGGGGAGGGGATTGCTAATCACTGGTATTTTTAGAAGTTCCTCTCCCCACCACTCCCCCTCATTTCTGACAGTCATCTAATGTTGAGAAGAAGACAAAAGACGTTATTTAAAAGGTGGGATTAGTTGGACTTTATCAAAACATCCCATACACTACAATTTCCATTCTTTGGTGGCCTCTTTATCACTAGAGTTTAACTGGAAGTAGCTCATGATTTTTTTCCCTTAAACTATATACCAGCATTACTTTTTAAGGAATGTCTTTCTGTTCTTGACATATATTTAGTACATAATAAAATAACACATGGAGTCTATATATAAATATTCTGCAATCAAGAACAAAGGAAACACAATTCACTTGAAATACATAGAAATAAAGATAAGTAATTTTGCCTAAACAGGGAGAAAAACTGAGTTTCAAGATTTATAAAAAATATATATATATTTTTATTTTTTCAAAGTATTTTTTATTCTTTTAATTATAGTTGACATACGTTACATTAGTTTCAGGCATACAACATAGTGATTAGACATTTATATAGCTTACAAAATGATCACCCTGGTAAGCCTAGTACCCATCTGACACCATACATAGTTATTGCAATGTTACTGACTATATTTTCTGTGCTGTGCTTTAATCCTTATGACTTTTGTTATAACTGCTAATTTGTACAGCTTAGTCCCTTTAACTTTTTCACCCATCCTCCCAACCCCACCTCTCATCTTGCAATCATTAAGTTGTTCTCTGGATCTATGAGTTTGTTTCTGCTTTATTTTGTTCTTTAGATTCCACATATAAGTGAAATCATATGGTATTTGTTTTTCTTTGTCAGACTTATTTCACTTAGCGTAATACCCTCTAGGTCCACCCATGTTGTCTCAAGTGGCAAGATTTCTTATTGCCTTGTATGTATATACTAAAAGTTTTTAATCTACTTGCCTATAGATGTATACTTTGGTTGCTTTCATATCTTGGCTATTATAAATAATGCTGCAATGAACATAGGGTTATGTATATCTTTTCAAGTTGGTGTTTTGGTTTCTTTGGATAAATACCCAAAAGTGGAATTGCTGGATCTATGTTAGTTTAATCTTCATAATGTTTGCCATTAAGGCTGCACTTTATCAACAACCCCAGCAACAGTGCATGAGGGTTCCCTTTCTCCACATTCTCGCCAACCCTTGTTGTTTGTTGATTTGTTGATGGTAGCCCTTCTAACAGGTGTGAGATCATATCTCATTGTAGTTTTAATTTGCATTTTTCTGATGATTAGTGATGTTGAGCATCTTTCCATGTGTCTATTGGCTATCTGTGTGTCCTCTTTGGAGAAGTGTCCATGACTGGGGATCGAGCCCACAACTCAGGCATGTGCCCTGACCATGAATCAAACTGTGATCTCCTGGATCCTAGGTTGATGCTTAACCGCTGAGCCACCACACCTGGCTGGGCCCCATTTTTTAATTGGATTGCTTGTTTTCTTGGTGTTAAGTTGTTTGACTTTCTTATATATTTTGGATATTAACCCCTTATCAGATGTATGATTGGCACATACCTTCTCTTCATTCAGGGTGTCTTTTCCTTTTTGTTGCTGATTTCCTTCATTGTACACAACCTTTCCCTTTGATGTAGTCTCATTTGTTAATTTTTTCCTTTTGTTTCTTTTGCCTAAGGATTCATTTCCAAAAAAATATATTGCTAAGAATGATGTCAAAGATTTTATTGCCTATGTTTTCTTTTAATTAAGAGTTTTATGGTTTTGAGTCTTACATTTAAGTCTTTAGTCCATTTTGAATTTATTCTTGTATATGATGTAAGAAAGTGATGTAGTTTCATTCTTTTGTGTGTATCTGTCTAGTATTCCCAACACCATTTATTGAAGAGACTATCTTTACCCACATTGTATGTTCTTGCCTCCATTGTCATAGATTAATTGACCATATAGGCATGAGTTTACTTTTGGGGTCTCTTCTGTTCCATCGAATCATGTGTCTGTTTTTATGCTAGTACCATGATATTTTGATTACTATAGCCTGGTAGTATAGTTTGATGTCAGGTATTGTCATACCTCTAACTTTGTTCTTTTTTTCAAGATTGCTGTGGCTCTTCAGAGTCTTTTGGGGTTCCATACAAATTTTAGGATTCTTTGTTCTAGTTCTGTGAAAAATGTCATTGGTATTTTTGTAGAGATTGCATTGAATCTATAAATTGCTTACTTTCAAAGATTTTTTTCCTTAATGGTGTTTCATCTTTTTCCTTCCCTTCCCCAGGTTTCCATTATAAGCAGTAAAAACCTAGGAATCTGCCTTGAAAACGGACTCACTGTAGAAAATATTACTGGATAATGCAGAATGCATTCCACGCTTATTTTTTCCTTCTATGTTTGTATTCCTGGGATTTATCCTCAAGTGTTTTTCTGACCATAAATAATTTTAATGCATTTAAAATGTTTTGGTTATTTCTGGTCACTTGGGCAGTACAAGAAAATCTAGCTTCTGAATATTGACCACCTCTACACTGCATCTGCTTCCTGAGATACAGTATCCAAGAGATCTGTAAAATGCCATTTTTCTTAGGTGTGGAGTATTGGTATCTAGGGACTAGGCTTTATTTAGCAGTTAGAATTTAGTGAAGATAATAAGGTAAGACATAATGTTTGGATGAAATGCAGAATAAAAGAATGTAAGAAAATAGTTTTTTGGGGTGCATTAGTGTACGATATATTGAAAGACAGAGCCTTTTGCTTTTTGTACTCTTCAGGAAAAGAAAAAAAAAATCACAATCATGAAGTATTTAAAAAACCACACCTGGAACAGTTGAAATATGTCCTCCGACTACGAGGACTGTAGAGGTTTTGCATATCCTTACACACACCCTCCAGGGAAAATTGGCCTCGATGTCACACTCTAACACTTTCTTGTTATTGCTTCTGAAGCCTCTGGGCATTGCCCATTTATTAGTATTTATTGGAAAAAAATAATTCTATCTTAACTCAGGTCTGTGTAAAGTCAACTAAAAATGAAAACTTTCTATCCCTTCTCATTTTACATTTAGTTATACAGCCAAGGCAAGTGGAATTGGGAAGACATGTTTCTACGTGTCATTCTCTCTGGCCACAGATTGAAGATTCCCTCTTGCTTAAAAAACATAGCAGTATTTGTTGACAACCTCAAAAAGGATTTATGTATTTTCCAATAGTTAGATTAATTCAACATGAAGTTGATGTTGGTAAAGCGCTTCTTTATTCATGTATTTGGTTCTACAACTTGCTATTGATACACGGTCATTGGATCCTTTATACAAGACCTTTAAACTCCTCTTCAAGAAATCTAGTCTTTGTCTAGCTCCTTATGGAAATACTTATTTTCCTATACTAGTTAACACAAATGTCAATCACGCTATATATATATATAAATAATATCCCTTCAGCTTGACTGCCTATTACTTGTCACTGTATGAATTGGACATTTTTGGCATTCTAGTATGCTGTTTGTTTAGGAAAGAAATGCATAGGTGACTATAGAAAACGTTCTTAATCCATTCTTTTCCCATTGGGAAATGCCTTCAGTTTGCCTTATCTTTCCCAATAGTCTTTAAAGTCTGACAATATTCAGGAAGCTACTAAGAGTGGTTTTAAGAGTGGATTTGGGTGTTTCATTTTGAGAAGGGTCTTTAGTTTCCTAAAGTGTTTGGATTGTAGGGATTTGGGTAAAAGGAGTGTAAGAGTTAAGTTTTGGGGAAATGATAAAGAAAGAAACAAAACCCTACGGGAGGTAGTCATTTCAGAGAAATGGGAAAGGGGAAATAACTGAACTTGGAATGGCCAAGATGAGATGAGTGAGTAAAAGCCTTCATTGAGCCAGGGGCAAGTAGGTGGAGGTCCTGGCCTTATGTCCAGTTGCAGAGAGGGTGGTTTCAGTATCCAAAGCTTAGGCTTGTTGACCTACATGTTTTTTGTCTGCCCTGTGATTTTGCTTTATGTTTTAAAAAGTTTTTATGGTAGCTTTAAACGGAAAAAAACAAAACCAGTGTATTTTTATTTGATAATTAGGCAAATGGGTGATATCATTTGCCATATTTTTATTTTATAAATGTTTATTTTTATATCTCATGCAATGATCAGTTTTACTTTTAAATTCTACATTCCTCTTGCCTTTCATGTACTTTATTCAATTATATTTATTATTGTGAAATGCTAACTGGATATATTTCATTCAAAAATGTCAGGCCACTTAACACTTAACTGGAATGTTATAGTGTTTCAACTGTCTTAGCGAGTGACCCAAGGTTGGTATTTCTTTGCGACAACCATTTCACAACATCTGTATTGAAAATTTGATATTTCGTCTTTAGGTTTTTAAAAAAGTGGTATTTGAGAATATGTTAATGTAACTTAATGTTCCGTAAAGCAAACACGCTTTACAGAGTATGAGAGTAGCTCTCCCTGTGAATAAGGGGACGAAGTCAAACGCAGCCTGCTAAATCCCCCTGTCCTCATTCACCTCACTCAGATAATGAGATTGTCTTTGGGACTGGGGAAGCAACTAACCACGGCATTTTAAGGAACTGCCAGTCGTTCTGCACTGTGTTCTCTGTTTTTCACTTTGTCATTTCTGCATAAATGTGGGAGCATTTATTTTGTTCCTGTTCCTGCCGCTGGAACACACAGTTTAATTTTTAGGCCCACGATGTATTATGCTTTAATGTTGTGATGTAAACTAATACTTCTGGCCTTGGAAAATGTTTCTGTTTCTATACCTCTCTTCTCTGGAGGCCAGGCTCTGTTAACACCAGTGTTGCTAAATGAGCACAATATGTTAAGGAGCCTTATACTGGGCAGATGCAGCCCCTCCCTCAGCCTAACTTTTTGTAAAACATTGCCTGGAAGCAAGGTGAGATGGGCCAGCTTAAATGCTCTGAGTTGAAAAAACAATTCTACTCTAGTGTCAAATCATTGTCAGCCATGTTATTTTATTAAGAGACTAGATAGTTGCTGCACATATTTTACAAGAACACTGAGATTTTTAGAAAGTGACTTTGCATACCATTGAATTTCTATTTCTCAAATATCTTTACAATAACCAGCAACGAACAGTCTAATGAATGGCATGAAAGACTATATAGCTTTTGATCATAGAGAAACATCTGAATGAGAAAGGAAAGATATGGATAGATGCTCCCAGGAGGAAAACCTTTTCAGAAGGGCAGTGGCCACGGGATCTAGATCAGCAAATCCCAAAATGTGTGACCTTTGTTGGCCTTGTGTTCCACTGAACTCACAAAGAAAACTATGAACTGGACCCATTTTCCCTTTTCTTCTTTCCTGTGGCCTGCAGCCGAACTTGGGTGACGAATAAATTCCTTGCTGACTCTGACCATACCTTTCCCTCAATATCAGGACTTTCTGGTATAAAAATAATTAACTTTTAACTGATTCTTATTTTTCTTTAATACTTTCAAATGTTCTCTAAATTTGTCTTGTGCCAAATTGTTCTTTGGAAACACCTGTTATAATATGGTGCATTCAGTTCACCACATAAGTGGTTAACATTTTAGAGCCTTGATTTTTAATGAGTGTTGCCTTTGTATAAAAATATCAAGATTATTTAATAATTCAGTGATGATTTTCTAAAAAGGTAGCTGTGGTGATTGGCTGTAAGATCTTCAGCCAAATAAAGGAACAGGACCCCTGAGTAATCAGCATTCTGAGGACTGAGAACAGAGTAGAACTTGTACTCAAAGGCTTCTTTCCCTTTTGGGAAAACAGTCCTCATGTAGGGAGTGCTCATGTGGGAAGCGAACACTGACCAGGCAGATTCCACCATACATAACGTGCCATATCTTGATAACATTGGCTTTTTAGAAACAATCATAAAAAACAAAACACCTGTTCTTTCAGCAAAAAGGAAAAACAGATTTTTAAAATGCTCTGTTCATTATTTACTGCTCTTAGAGAAGTGACTAGATAAATGGTCCCATTTTCTCCTCACGTCTGGTGGTGCCTGTGAGTCTTAAAGCCATAACTGCTTACCTTCCTATTGCTAGAACGCTTTTCTCCCCTTAGCCCATAAGAGGCAGCCTGGGCAGGGAGAAGCAAACTGGAGACTGCCCTGACAATGCTGCGTGGCGCACAAAGTCATCCAGATTCCTGGCTGAAGAATCTTTGATCCCTGATGATATATAAGATCATTAAAGGGAGGAGTCAAGGCCATTGTTGCTCCTGTCATTTAACTGTTGAAAATGCTGAAATTTAATTCTGGAGAAGTCAAGAAGGAAGAGGTAAGCTGGAAAATCTCACTTCTGCAGTCGCTTTTCTGCTGAGACCTGCACTTCATGTGAGCACTGTCTGAGGAGCAGTATTGCCTTAAATTAGTCTGATTCCAACTGAGGTCAGAGTATTGTACTTCTTATATGTAAATGACTGTCAGCTCTCCATTGAGATAAAAAATTCACAGGTGATCCCCAAGCATCCTTGCCGTCTGAGCTGTGGACCTCCTCCCACTGAGCTGTGGGTAACCTCTACACGGATAGGCACATCATTTCATTTCAAGTTGCCCCTCTATCTGTGGATGAGCAGCGGCACGGTGAAAAAGGCTGGTAGGAGAGGGAGAATTTCCTGGCCAGATTGTTCAGGTTATTCCTGAATAATTGGGAGTTGACTGTCTTTTTCCATTATGACCATGTAGAAGATATTTCCAGAGGTTCTATTATGCATTGAAGTCAACTCATTACTGTCTTGTAAGAATTTCATCAGCACTCTTATGTATTGAAATGCATACCATTAACAACAGAGAAAACCAAACAAAATAGAGACCTTCACTTGAAATTGGAGATTAGTTGGTGTGAAGAGTCTTTCTGGTTTATTACTTTCAACAGAGAATTAACCCGGAAAACTTAGGCTGTGGTAGGGAAGACACCAGTGTTTTTTTAAAGCTTGTATTTGATGCCACAAATCAGTATAACCATCTAAGTAATCATGTTGATTTGTGGAAATAATCTGGTCCTAAAAACCACTCTTTCCCTTATATATTTGTGAAATCTGCCTGGAAACATGTCCCTGATAGATTTAGTAGGCATTTGTGTATTCTCAGCAAACTAGAAAGGTTCTTTTCCTTTTGAGTAACTTCATTGCCTAGGGAGCTGGCACCTGCTGGCTTTAGCTTTTCAGTTAAGGGCAGAGCTGACTGACTTAGTGCCCCAAGATTCATTGCTGAGGTTCATGTGGAAGGAATAGAAGGACTGAAAGACAGGGTTTGAGTGACATTTCCGTCACAAAAGAGCAAGGATTAAGAACAGCGAGGGCAGTTGAGAATATCCTGTTACACATCCTATGCTTAGGATATGTGTTTCTTGCACTGAATTTCAGACCCTCATTGCTAAAATAGTTTCTGGCTGTTAAATTTGGTAAGAGGGTTTTTGATGTCAGGATATTTTTAGAATTTCTCGTTGAATTAGTCTCTGAAATCCCCGCAGGTTGTGACTTCAACTCTTGCCATACACTGAAAGCCCAGTGCCCTGTCTCAAATAGCTGTATTTTTCACCTGCCTCTTCAAGGCAACCTAGTATTTATTTCATGAAGTATTGTAAATAATGAGGAGGTATAGTGGGAAGATAGCATATAAAAATGATGATCCAAAATGAGAATTCTCTGGAATGGTGTTTTCCTTAAGAATCCATCCCAGCACAATATTATATCTTGAAAGGTGCTGAACTACAAAGTACAACTAAGAGTTCACTCATACAAATCAAGTTGCTCAGGAAATTTGAGGTGGTGCTGTCATTTGTCTTACAATTTGGTAGAGTACTCTTTTGAGAGAGATACTGCACGGTACCCAGGCAGTTTCAGATTCTTTGCTAAGAAACTCTTTGACATTTGGAATGTGGATATGTTTCAGAAACACATGATGTATTATCCCCAGTGCTCATCAGTTGGTAGCCAAGCCCCAGAGGGAAAGTCAGCTTTGAAATAGTTGCTTCATGGAACTGAACAGAACCTTGATGGAATACAGTTGCCTATCTGAGGACAGAAAACAGAGGCCACCTCAAACCACATGCCTATGTAGAGATTCAATGAAACTGTGAGGGACACTCCTGTGGATGCCTTAAAGGTGACTGGTGTTGGGACCTGGTGGGTGTGTATGCACCCATCTGGACTAGGCCGATGGAAACAGTGTATTTTAATTCACCCTCATATAGCACAAGTCGTTCCTGCTCATGACCTCATCAAAGAACAAGAACCTGGTGCTGGTGACTTCCATGTGTCTTGGGAGGCTGAGGTGGGAATGTCATTTGGACTCTCCAGCGCTCAAGCCTCCCTTAAATGCCACTTAAGCATCTACATTAATTCATCTATGCAAGCTTGTGTTTATATGGTTTGTTTTTGACACCCATGTCCCATTTGGTTCTTTAAACATCAGGATTAACATTGATATGAATAATTTTTAAACCAAAGCATTGTATAAGTCTGCGTGCTTGTTTTCCTGGATGGTCTGAGGCAAACACCAATATTGTCCTTTTCTCTGAATAAAGTCATCCATTTGTTAAGTCAATGGTCTCTGACTCATGTTTTCTTTACTGCCTTCAAGACCTGGGAAGTTCTGGGAGTATTATTTGCTTCCACCTCTTACAAAGTAACCCTAATATATCTTTGTTTAAGTAAATTTTCTCTTATTCCAGTTCCATCCACTTTCTGTAACCACCTATAACATACTGGTGTATAGTACATTGCAATTCTTGACAAATACACCCAAGTCTAAAATTGGTTAGGAAAGTGGCTTTGTTTTGTGTGGTGGTGGTGGTGCGGCTGGTGGTGCGGGTGGGGGGGAGGGGAGTGTAGGAAAGGCCAGCAAACAACAAGCAAACTCTGAAGGAGTTGGGTAGCAAGCTTCCCCAGAATCGCAGAAATCCCCTTGAAAACGAGGGAGACATTTCTGTCAGGAACTGAAAACAGACCCTTATCTTTCTGGGAAGCTTGCCCCCAGGAGAGTTACGGCCTTAAGAACAAATGTGAAGCATTAGCACAAAACAAAGCCATTTGTTTATGCGCATTTTATAGTTTCTACTGATCGTTGTCTTTCACACCTGCCTTTCTGTGGCTCACAATAAAAATCGCTGGATGGTGAGGAGGGTTGTTGCAGCTCCTCCAGAGCCTCAACCTCTGCATCTCCACCTAAGTTCTACATTCTCCGGGTCTTGAGTTTTCTCTGCGTCCCGCGAGCACAACAGAGAAGCACGTGGATGTTCATACAATAATGCCAGCGACTGAGGACGCTGTGAGAGCAGCAACTTAGTCTGCTCTACACATGACACTTCATGAGTTTCAAAAACTGATGTTAATCATAATCACCATTTCATGTCACCTTTATAAGGCTTGTTTCTTTATTTGGCTTGATAGGATAACCATGATGTGGAAACTGATTCTGCAGAAGTTTAGCAGGTTACTTAAAAATAAGATAACTATTTTCAGTGACTATTAAACTGATTTTTAAAGAGGTCATCCTTTCGTTTTCCTGGGCCAGATTTTCTAGGCCTTGCTTTTCTAGGCCTTGCTTCTCTGGCCAGTTTTCTAGGGAACCTGACTGATCTCTATTATATATCTAAACTATACATCATGACCAGATGGCTGAGGAGCACCAGTGAGGTGCAAATGTTATTATTTTATTTAGTTGAAGAAAGTTTGGGTGTTAATTTCAGCCTTTAGTTTCTGAAGAATTACTGGATGAAAGTTGCCAGTGATAAAAGGTGACACATCTAGAAGCCAATTTAAAAAATTAAATATGTAATTAAGGCAGCTCCCCTGAATCTGTGGCAAGAGGTCCCTAATATGATTGGGTCATATTGTAGACAAGACAATCTGAGTGTGGAAAGGTAGCAACCTAGAAAGCCCCTCAAAAAAGGCAGCCAGGAGAACATCAGCCTCCCCTCCCAAACTGGAAAATTGGAGAAATCTTCAGGAACACTTTGGACTACTACACATCGTAGGGTATTTGAAGACAATTTTACCCCCATTTCAAGGGTCAGAAAGACCACTTGTGTCCTCTCCCCATTATATCTAGGTTATAAACTAAAAACTGTAACAAAGTCAATGTACTGAAGAAATTTACAGGAATTAAGGGGCTCTGTCTGGGTCTTCATCTTGGGTTTGCTACAAATTTGCTTCAGAACCTTGGGACACCCCTTCTGCACCTCATTTCTTTTACTAAAAACACGCACTGCAAGCAAGTTGGTGATCCCTAAGCACTCTTTCAGCTCTAACATCCTAGGATTCCTGTTCTCAAGGGCTGCTAGGCTTTCAAAGATGCTCCAGAAAGAGAAGACCCTCATATACTACTGGGGGCCTGGAAAGTCCCAAAGACTTCGTTCCTAGGCATTCATTTGTAAGGTCTCATGGCTCAGCGGTTGAGCGTCAACCTATGATCCAGGAGGTCGCAGTTCAATTCCCCACCAGGGCGCGTGCCCGGGTTGTGGGCTCAATCCACAGAGGGGGCCTTGCAGGAGGCAGCTGATCAATGACTCTCATTGATGTTTCTCCCTTCCTCTCTCTGAAATCAATAAAAATATGTAGTTTTTTAAAAGTCTTATTTCTGAGCTTGTGTTCTTTAAAAACATTTTTTATTTTTGATCAATAAAAGTTGTATGTGTACAACGTGATATTTTGATGTATGTATACATTGTGAAATGATTACCACAAACCCCTTCACCACCACCTCTCATAGTTACCTCTTTGTGTGTGTATGTGAAGAGAACACGAGATCTACCAAATTTCAAGTTTTTAATGCGTTATTATAACTCTAGTCCCCGTGCTGTACATTAGCTTCCAAAACTTACTCATAACTGAAAGTTTGTGACCTTTGCTGCTCTTGTGTTCCTGACTGCAATATTCTGCTACTCCTAGCTCTACACCCAGCATATTACCCTTAACTTATACATGGTCCAGTAACCAAAGTCTGTCTTTATTCCCAAACCTCAGATGAGAGCCTCCTTCACCAAAAGGTCATTGGCTGTTCTTGTGAGCTCCTGTGCCTCCAAGGAGCATACCTTGCTTCCATACTCCCCAAACGAGTTTCTTACCAGTTCCTGTGCCTGATGATGCAGGCTTGGTTTGGGTCATGTTAATCATGACACGCCTTAGTTAAACCCACTGTACTTGATTATTTGGTGTCGTGACTTACCTGATCTGTGCCCTTACGAGGGGTGTTCTCAGTGCCTGACTTCGAGGAAGTCCTGCTGACCAGTCGAGCTCCTGCCCTCAGATCTCCCCAGACCTTGGAGGGCTTCACACGCACAACTGGGACTTGTGTGTGTGAGTGTGCATGTCTGCAGGTATACCTAACCGGCCTAAAAGGTGTGTGTATGGATGACAGTAGTTTTCTGGGCTGGAGAGGTGAGTACCAAGTGGTATATATCAGTGTTTCCTTTTATGGATCATGCGAAAGGTGTCAAGTCTTAAGAAGTCTGTCTAGCCCCGTCCTGAAGATTTTCTTCTCTATATTTTCTTTCTAAAAGTTTTGTAGTTTTAAGTTTTACATTTAAGTCCTTTATCCATTTTGAGTTAACTTTTACCTAAAGAGTGGGGTTGAGGTCAGGTTTATTTTTTTTTGCCTGGATGTCCAATTGCTCCAGCATCGTGTTTTGAAAAGGCTTGAAGTAGGCGGGCGTAGGCACTGCCTACCGTTTTCCCCTGAGGGAGGGACCCAGCTGTTCTTGGTACTTAATGCATCAGCTCCTCTCTCAAAACTGATAAAACAAGTGCAGCAAATTCCCCTCCCATATTTACTTTCCCAGTCATTTTTCCTAAGTATATACGTGAGGCCCGGCCGGCATGGCTCAGCGGTTGAACGTAGACTGTGATCCAGGAGATCCCGGTTCAATTCCCCGTCAGGGCACATGCTTGGGTTGTGGGCTCGAACCCCTGCAGGGGCTGTGCAGGAGGCAGCCGATCAATGACTCATCATTCATGTTTCTATCTCTCCCTCTCCCTCTCACTGAAATCAACAAAAATATATTTTAAATAAATATACGTGAGGATTTCAGGAGTCATCCAACCATATTTAGCCACCTACTTTGACATTTACGCATGATACTGTAACTTTAGAATATAGCACCTATGGCATGTTGTAAAGTAGGTATACAATGAAAGCCAGATATGTAATTTTAAATATTTTAGTAACCATATAAAAAACTGATAAATGAAGAGGCGAGAGGAATTTTCATAAGATACTTTATTTAACCCAATACATCTGAAATATCAATAAGTAATCAGTGTAATAATTAGTAATTATTATTTTAAACTACCTTTCCCATAATAATTCTTGAAATATGGTGTGTATTTTAGACCTGCAGGCCTTTCAGTGGAAACTAGGAATATTTCAGTTTCTCAGGAGTCTCATGTGGCTGGTGACTGCTGTGTTGAGCAGCACATTATGTATTACACATCAGCTCGAATGGAGACAAGGAGAGTGCCATTTTAACATTTAACTGGCTATTGTGCAATAATTGAAGTGAAACATAAACTGCAAATTGATTGATAAACACAAAATGGTGTTTTTTAACCTTCACCAAACTGTCAAACTATTTTTTAAACTGTATTTTTGACTGTTGAACCCACATCCTGCCAGCAGAGGGAGCGCTAAGCTGGCAAGACAGCGTCCTGTCAACTAGACTGGCTGGACGTAAACACCAACGCACTGGTTCTGGTAGGGAAAAATCATACTTTTACAAAAATAATACTTTATGAAAGTATATGTTAATTATAAAAATATTTAGAATATTGATAAGTAGAATCTAAATCAGTTAATACATCACCCATACTCCCACTGAAACACAAACACCAATTTTTACTACATGCAGTTCCAGGCTCTTTTCTGTAATAGGATTTCATTCCCTGTAATGATAGGCATATTGAGTGGAATTGGGGTTCAGGGGTATTTGAACATGTTTAAAATCTGATGGGAATGATCAATTAGAGTGAAAAGCGTTTGAAGAACTTGCACTATAGAGAAATGGAGCTGCTGGTAGAATAAAATTTATGATCAATTGAGGAGCTAGACACACACAGTCATACACATTATATTTGTATAACAGCCTCTATATAAGGGTTTCACTTTACAGAGCGCATAGAGCAGATCATATGCAATAGGACAGCAGGAGGAAAGGGAGTGCCGGTGACATAGATTTGGGGGTAGGAACTGGATGGGGTTCTCTTTTTCTTCCTTTCCTTGCTTTCTTTACATTTTCATACGTGTGGTGGAAGGGAGTTTCCTGTGCTGAGAACAAAGGGCAAAGTTGGAAGTTTGAGGGGTGTGAAATAAGAAGCAAAGTCATACTCTACGACAGAAAAGTGAGATTTGGAAACTTGAAGAATGGCGACAGTTTGGAATAATGGCTGGGGGAAATGATGGAGGGGGGGCGAGGAACTGCTGAGCGCTGTGTAGAAGGAGCGCAGCTGTGACTGGGTTCTACACGTTTATGGTGGCATCAATCTTCACGGCTGCTTGGCTTTTGGCAGCTGCATCGGCACCCATCTGGAGAAGCAGAAGATATAAATGGTTGTAAGTGACCCACCGTTGAGGTTTGGATGGGCGCGGGTAGTAGGGTCAAAGGCCAGAAAGCAAGAGGCTGAGGTGGGGCACCATGAAATCTTGGGGTGGGGCCAAGGGGCAGGGAAGTGACGTTCCTGAAGAGGAGGGAATGGATCTCCAGGAGATCAGAGTGTAGGGGTCAGGAAGCGGGGTGAGGAGAAAGGGTGAACTGTTTTGAACAGAGAGAGGGTATTTGGTGCATGGAAAAGGGCATAAGCCCGAGGGATAAATAACTGCAGTGGGCTACAGAGGGGGAGGACTGTAGTTGGGTTCAAGGACATGGAACCCAAGGTGGTCTAAATTGTCATTTACGCGGGTACTGAGCCCCAGAACATAAAAGAAGGCGTTGTCATAAAGGCTTGTATTAATAGCACAGAAAACAGGTCTGGGAAGAACAGTAACTTCCTGACGCTATCTCCGAGGTAACCGTAGGGTAACCAGGAAGTTGTGTCAATTTCTAGGCATAGGACCGGGCCGTGAAACACAGGCTGCTAGAGCGTAAGAGAGAACGTTCGAGAGAATAAATGTGACCTGTTTTTAGGCCATGCACCATGGGACTTGAGAGCATCAGAGAGCTTTGGGTTAAAATATGCCTGTGACTCTTGCTAGCTGTGTGGCTTGGACGAATTACATACCAACTTAGTTTCCCTATCTTTAAAATGGGGAAAATAATATCTACTTCAACCTTTTTTTAAAAAAAAAATGTTTTTATTGATTTGAGAGAGAGAGGAAGGGAGGTGGAGAGACAGAAACATCAGTGACAGAGACATTGATCGGCTGCCTTCTGCACGCCCCCTACTGGGGATCGAGTTTGCAACCCAGGCACGTGCCCCGACCGGGAATTGAACGGGTGAACTCTTGGTTCGTGGGTCAGTGCTCAACCACTGAGACACACCGGCCGGACTCTACTACAACATTTTACAGAACCTTTTTCAATATTTAATATTCAATAGATGATATTTGCCATAATCTAAGGAAAACAACCAGATATGTCTACTAATACAAGCCAGAACATAAACTGAAAGGATGCTCTAAGTTCATAATTTTTAATTTTCCATTGTGGGCAAAGCAAAACAGAGAAAGAAGCCAAGAGATGTTCAAGATCACATGGCAGGATTATCAAGATCTCTAACTCCCAGCTAGAACCGACAGTGTCCCCTCCCTTTTTGTCAGACTAGGTGACCTAACTTCTTAGCGTGCGTGTTCTTTACTAAAGAAACTTTACCTGGCTTCTCTTTGAATATTTCCCTGTGTAGGGAAATTGCTACTGCTCATGAAAACTGCTCAGTTTTATTTTTATTCTTATCTTTTGACAGCTGTAAGAGTTAGAGTCTTTTCCTTTATGTGGCATAAATCTGTTTTCCTTTATTTCCAAGTATTTGACCTTCTTATGTCCTCTAGCAGTGCTATTTTCTCTTCTACTGACAGCTTTTCAGACATTTGAAGACAGTGACTGTGTCTCCCCTTGACATTCCACTTCTCTGCCATCGACATCCCTGGGTTGTCACTGTCTTTTAATGACACAGCCCAGGGTCTTTGCACTTCTGATTGCCACTTTACCTGTTTCTGTCTGTCTCTGTCCCTGTTGGCACCTGAGCCCCAGGCATGATCTGAATTCCAGGAAACTGAGTAGGGCTTGGACACATTTCCCGCAGTGAAAGCCTTCATTGATCTTTCATTAAGCTTTCCATCTGTGTTGCCATGCGCTGCTGATACGGACTTTCCTAGAAGTACGGATGTATTTTGCAACAGAGGACAGGCCTTGCTCTTTTTCCAGGTTACATTTCATTTTGCCGATTTACCTGTTATTCTACCTTTGATAATTTTTTTCTGGATTCTGATTCTGGCAAATTGGATTTGTGCGTAGATTTGAAGAACACTGGCCATGGCTCGGGCGGTTGGCAGCTGCTTCCTTAGAACCCTGGAAAACATCTTCAGTCGCAGGCCCCGAGCCTTGTGTCTCCCTGGCCCAGGTGGGCACGGGGGCGGCGGGGGTGCACACAGCCGAGGGCTTCTTCCTTAGGGACAAGGAGTGAGAGGCAGAGGCTTCCACACGCCAGTGCGGGTGCTGTCCCTGGCCCATGACGACGTTTTTTCTCATCAGAAGCCAAAAGTATTATCCCTTCTGGAAGAGCTATTTTTAATTTCCAAATTATACTCTTCCCACCACTTTGAATTTGAGTGTTTTGTTTTTCTTTTTCTTTTTTAATTTACAAGATGGATGTGCTAGTAATGGATTTTTTAATTTGCTTACTTGGAAAAATAACATTTCTCAATCTGCCGATCTACCAAATTAGAGACCATTAGCCTCTAACTTATTTAGGACAGTAAATAAGTTGAGTGAACAACACATGCTCCATTTTGTGGGAAGAAAAAGGTTTTCTCTGCCCTCTATGATCCCTGGCTGGGTCTGAAAATGAATCTGACGGATTTAACAGGAAACAAAACATGCAGATCTTATTAAATTTTTACAAGTACAAGTACAAGGGAGCCTTCGTAGAAGAATAAAGACCAGAAGAAATGACCAAAGCGGGAAGCCTTTATATACATTTTAGGCAAAGGAACAACACATTGGTGAAGAACTGACAAGACAGGAGTGTGGGCTAGGACTCCTGAATGGTGGAAAGGTAACTAGGAGATAAGGGCTAGTTCAGTCAGGTTGGTTTGTATAGATCTCTTCCCAGATTCTCATATCTGGTGATAAGAATGTCTTCCTTCCTCCTGGTACAGGGAGGGCACCTTTCACATGGGAACTTTTCACCTGTTTCAGAGAGAAGGGCAAGGAAGGGGCAGTCACAGGGCCCTTCCTGATTCCACTGTCTTCTCAAACTCCTTCAACCTGAGGTCTTCAATATGCCAACATGCATACTTTGGGCCAGTGTGTTCTGAACCCATCAACTTCCTCTGAATACTAATTTCACTTAGCAAATAGTTCATAAACTAGAACTCACTGAACGTTAGGATTAGAGAGCTTTACCCATACTGACAGTCCCAATGCTCACCGCAATCCCAGGAGGCGGGGATAGCTATGAATTCCCAATGTGCAGAAGAGGAAGCTGGCACGGGCAGGGCCAGTGTGGCCCAGCAGGCTTGCCTTCTAACGGGCACGTGGGAGTGCCCCTCTGGGCCTTAGCTCAGGTTAGTGAAATATGGCTGGCACAGGAGCGCAGCTGTGACATGGAGGTGAGCGCCAACTGAGCGTAGGGTAGGAATCAGAGCTCCCGTGGAGCCCTGCGCAAGTCAGTTTAACTCCCTGGGCCTCAGGGCACTCATCTGTTAGACTCTATTTAGTGAATCCCCCTCCCAGCTCCAATGTTAAAGTTTTAGCCACGTCTATAGAATGTAATAGGACAGATCAAAGGACTCAATAGGTGACTCAGAAGAAATGAGTTTGTGTGTGTGGTTTGGGGTCTTTTCTCTAATGAAAATTTGTGGTAGTTTAGGGACAAAGTCTTCTGCTGAGGAAGGAAACAAATCATAGGAAAGAGAAGAGACAAGGAGAGTAGGGTGAGTGAGACAGGCATTGGAACTGGTTGCTGTGTCCGTGGTGCCGGTGGGGAGCGACCTGCCCAGTCACCAGGTCGCGTGGGACCTGGAGGCGTGAAGAGACCCATCGCTGCAGCGTGGGGCGGGCTCTCTGGGTGGCGCCAGGTCTGCTCGCTGGCCCTGCACCCTTCCACTCTGTTTTAATTGACATGTTCAGCTCGTCTTGATCTATAGCAATTAAGAGGCAGCTTCTGCAGGTGGAAGCTGCTCTGGCCTTTGAGCCTGACACCAAGGCCCGAGGGAGAGCCGCGTCTGCCTTGAACATCTGGGATGGCAGGAGATGGCGGGGCCTGCCCTTCCGAGGGGAGGTGGCCTTTGGTGGAGCGAGTGCTTTCACCCAGAGGCAGCCGCGCTAGTGAGAACAGAGCCATGTGCTCCAAGTTCACAGATGCGGAGGAGCGGCTGGCACCAAGAATCACATCACATCTGTCAGAGAGATTGATCCAAAGCAGCAGGACCCAGGCAGCTGGCAAAAGGTGACCCCTGGATACTGAGCTGCTTCAAAAACACAGTACATCCCAAAGATTATGAGAAAGTAAATGAGCACTTCAGATAAGATTCTGCAAGTTAAATGGTCTGTCTCTTCTCCCTCTCTTTCTCTCTCTCCATTCTTTCCAGTTTACGATTTATGAAGTATTAAGATATAATATCCTAACCCTAGCTGTTTTGGCTCAGTGGTCAGAGGGTCAGCCTTCAGAGTAAAGGGTCCCAGGTTCGATTCCCACCAAGGGCACGTACCTGGGTTGCAGGCTCTATCCCTGACCTGGGTTGGGGCGTGAGCGGGAGGCAGCCAATCAATGTATCTCTCTCTCATCGATGCATCTCTCCCTCTCTCCCTCCCTCTCTCTCTCCCTCTATCTCTGAAAAGCAATGGAAAAAAATGTCCTTGGGTGAGGATTCAAAAAATATATATATATAATATTCTATATCCTGTCTGTAATTTGGGGTTGGGGTGTTCAATTGGACCCCATTTATTGCCTGGGGAATTCTGACACTGCTGATCTGAAAGCTTCTTCAAGCAGGAGATGACATTGGTTTTTCTTTTCCTCCCATCAGTTCAGAGTTAGCTGTAGAAATGAAGTGAAAAACTGCTTCATTCCAAATTCAAAAACTAAAAGTATATTTTGCTAAAAGCCATGCCTGAGGCAGAAGGTAGTGTACCCTTTTCTATGTGGGAAGAAATATTTTAATCTCCCGAATCACGGTTCTTTGGCTACGTTCTTTCTTTACTGTCATTCAGCTGCGACTTCATAAAGAGAAAGGGTCACTTTCTCACGGAGGTAATTCAGTTTTTCATTTTCTTTATAATCACATGGCAACTATTTGAAATTGCACTCTCAGCAGGAAAACATTTGCCATTTTTAAATAAATATGTTCACTGCAGTTAAACCAACTATATAGCTTGTTCATTCTGAAGGTTTGAATTGTGTTAAGGTTTTATTAAAAACATACCATATGTCCTAGAAAACCACTTGACTCTTCCATTGCTGATGAAATGAGGCCCCAAACAGTCATGAAATCTGCTCCATGTCACCTAGCTATTGATGGCAGACGGGTCTTGGATGCTTTACCCTGACTCCCCACCTTGTGCTCTTTCCAACCTGCTGTTCCACTTCCATTGTCAAGTAAAACTCTCTCATCTGGTGACAAGCAATCAATGATCTGTACATTCTTCTCAGTCATCTGCTATACTCCAGGCATCACGTTAAAACGTAGAATCTTAGGTCCCATCCCAGACCAACCGTCCCAAATCAGGACCTGCATTTTCCTCGGTTCCCGGGAGATTCATGTGTGAATTGAAACGAGTGGTGTGCTTTCTCAGGGGACACTTTGAGATTTAATGGATGGGGGTGTGTTTCAATAGGGTGGCTCTTTAGCTTTACAGGATTGTAAAACAGTGTGCTGAACATATGTTTTCATTTCAAACCATAAGGCTATTGATTATTCTTTAACATTACATGACAAAAGTTTGTACTATCAATGACTAAAGAAATGATTATTTGCCAGAGTTGATTGGTGGCTCCTTGTGCTGACATTGTGACCTCCCTAGTCAACTCTGATGGATTTCAACAGGCTTCATTTAGAATCTTGATAGCGAGACTGACTAATGACTGCTGGCTTTTGCTTTAAACTGAGAGGCCAAATGACAGCCCCTGCTTGCTCCAGGAGATCTAGGAGAGTCTTTGGGATCTTTATCATGGATTCCAATGCTCCCAGTGGCCTCTAGGACCATATTCTCCATGGGTGTTTGCCCCATGAGAGGGCCAGGAAAGGGATTCCTGGGGTTACAGGGCACAGTCAGCTCAAGGGGAAGCCTGGGCATCTTCACTGGACGCGGAAGTAGTTTAGGTGCTAAGATTCTGCCTCCAGGGGAGCATACACCATTGTGGGTTTGGGGAGGGAATTCATAGGGTTCCTGGCTAACCTGGCTTCCACAGAAGAGTTTAGGGTAAATCTTGGTGGTTCTCATACCTACTGTGAGCTACAGAAACAGTTTTGGGCTCCCTTTGGCTCCACACATTATCTAGAATTTCATAGGTTTGGAACTTTTTTGAGATGGTTTGAGGGATTTCCAAGCAAATTTTCAGATTCTAGGGCCTTTGGGGACACTATGACTAGATTCTGTAGCTCTAACTCTTTTTATGGCCAAGAAGGATAGTCTTAGGGTTTGAGGGCTCCAGATAAAGGAAGGTGTTTACAGTTGAGAAACCAATGGAATCTTCTTAGAAGCGGAAGAGACTCCGTCTCCCAGCAACTGGACCCCCTGAATGCCATTAAGCCAAAATAAAGGTCCCCAGTCCAGAAAGAGTGACTATATTCCCCGCTCCCACTGTGCTAAGAAGAAACCCTTAAGTCCAACTCTGGGGGATGAGGGAGACCAGTTGGAATTGTTTAGCAGGCATCAGAATTACCTGGAGTCATTTGTAAAAGGCAGATTTGTATGAAGACCACCCCCAGAATTTATGACTCCGTGGGGCCCAAGAGTTGGCTTTTCTGACATGTCCTGGGCGACGCTGATGCTGCTGGTCCAGGGACCAAATTTTGAAGCGGGACGTTAGCTAGATTAGACTTATTCTGAAAGAAACTGGGAAACCCATGATGAGGTTCTGAGGCCCCTCAGACTCAATGGGGAAAAAGTGAAAAAATCCCCAGTTTCCAAGGATGACATTAGTCCAGTAATGACTGTCATTCCATTCCTGGCCCTGGCTCTCATTAATGAACAGTGTTTGCTGCTGGATATGACTATCTTTCTTTGGCAAATTTTCACAGGTTTGAGCCTATTTAAAAGGACAGCCCTAATATTTAGAAGATCCATAGTATTTAGGTAAATTATTTATTGCCTGAAATCTTGTACATTCACTCTTCAAAGGGGTAATGCAAAATGGATGAGGCCTGAGTTCTGCCTCAATGCATAAACCATGCTCAGCGTTAGTCTTCTCTGTGTGGAATCTTTTGGTAACCTCTGTGATTTTTAACCTTTAATGGCCCAAGGGTTGCTCAAGGTGAAATAGGTATCCATGGAATTTATTTTAGGACTAACTTCCTAGAGCAGCGATTGTTTGATTCTCTTTTATTAGTGTGTATCTGGGTTGGGTTTTCAGCATGACGACACTGGCTATTATGGCCATTTCAAATTCTAAAGAGATACACAAGGAGGTGTTATTTTCATTTCACTGGAGAATAAATTTAGGCTATGGAAAATTAAATCATTTACCCTAGATTACATAGCAGATAGTTGATTCTGTTTACAAATTCAAACTTGACCTTAAATTTAATTCTCATTAACCCTGAGGCTCTGATACTTTAGCATGCATCAGAATTACCTGGAGTCATTTGTAAAAGGCAGATTTGTATGAAGGCCACCCCCAGAGTTTATGATTCGGTGGGGCCCATGAGTTGGCTTTTCTAACAAGTCCTGGGTGATGTTGATGCTGCTGGTCCAAGGACCTGTATTTTGAAAACCACCATTCAAGACTATCCTGAGATTTTGTAAACTTCCATCTTCTATATTGTTTTTTACCTTAAAGAGTGCCATCAGCATCTTTTGTATTTTAATACACATGTGAGTATTCCAAAGATAGTTCTAGCTCCTATTAGACTGAAGTTTTTATTCTTTGGATTGTCTCTTTTGAAAGAAAAACTTTACCTCCAAAGGAATGTATATAACTCAATAATCTGTTTTTATATCCCTGTGAATACAGGACAAAATCTTGCTGGGTGGATGAAATAATTATCCTAAGACATCTCTGGAACACGTCTAAAATCAGAGGACATTTTTTTTCTCTATTTTGGAATATTGAAGAGCACATTCCAGCTTTCTGGTGATTCTGAGTGCTGGATCCCGGCTTTCTGTTCACAGCTGTGTACCTGGGTCGTAGCACCTCCACAAGCATTCATGCTTTTCGTCAGCCACGTCAGTGATGCTTCTGTGTGGATCCGATTAGATAAGAGATATGAAAAGGATTTGACCATTTTTCTAAAAATATGAAATTGCACCATTGTATTTTGAGGTCTAAAAGAAGCAAGAGCAAAACTCTTTTGCTAAGATAGTGTGCCTCTGGAAACTTCGATATGATGAACTAATAGTTCTGCCTGGACACTCACCGATGGGTAGGAAGCTCAGGTTGTTCACAATACCTGTGGGCTACACGTGTCTCCCTGTTTCAGAGGTCTTCAAGGTCCTTGGTTACTTTCGATTGATTATACAGGGTGAGGCAAAAGTAGGTTTACAGTTGTTTGTATGGAAAATAATACAATAATTAATAAATACTAATAATACAAGAATAAACCTACTTTTGCTCACCCTGTGTGTTATTTCTGCTGGCAGCACTGAGAGGGTTTCAAGATAACGGTGCTTATTGTAATCCTCAGAGCAATTCTGTTATGATTCACATATCTAATAATCAAGTTGGGTGTAGCTATAAAATTACATCTCAAGTGTGCCTTACGGGTGGCCTATCAGTGCTATTTATTTCCTGTACTCTAAGAGAACTTTAAGTGACATGCTGTTTTCTGGGATGAAAATATTTAACATTTAAAATAGCATTGCTTTTATACCCAAAGATACATTAAAATAATGTTCTGTTTTCATGTAATCTTTCACTAAATGAGAGTGTGATGGCTGAAGGAGGCCAGCATTTCTGGGTTGCCTTTTGAGAGGAATCAGAGTTGGTTGCCGATAAAGAAAACTCCTGAACTAAGAAACTCATCGTGTATTCTGTACCTTTGTGCAGAAAATACCCAAATTACTTAAAACTTTTAAGAACAAGGCAATTTTTGAAGCGGAAAAGCCTAAAATAATGTTGAAGCTCTTGAAGTGAAGATAAAATTATCCTCACCACCACCACCCCTTTTGCCCCAGTTTCTCGTGGAAAGCTCTCTTCAGATTGCTCTCCTTTCCCATCCTCTTTGCTGAGTGATTGACATGCAGGCAATTTTATTTTCATTTGGGCATCTTCAGAGACTACATCTTTTGCTCTCTGGATTCAGTATGTGTTTGTGTTTGTACTGCTTTCTGGCTCCAAAGGGAAGATGCCATCACTGGCTTTTTAATTTTTTAAAAATCTCCTGATCATACCCATTCCATGGTCCCTTGGGAGACGGTAAAGCACACACAGACTGGCACTCAACTGGAAATCCTTTATGGCATCAGTCAGGATCCTGACGGGAACGCGGAAACCACGTTAGTCATTTAAAGTAGAGTAGATTCGACTTGGGATTTCATTACACAGTCCTTAAGGAGCAAAAAGGGAACCGCGGGAACCTGGAATAATTGCCACAGGAAGAGCCAAGGTAGAGCTGGAACTGACCATGAAGGACACCGTGTGGCTGGCTTGGGGGGTGCACAGAGGCGCTGCAGGCTTGACCGGGCGTCACCGCAGGTAAAGGGGTGGGGGGTGGGGGCAGGAAGAAGTCCCTTTCCCACTGTCATCTAGGAGTGCTAGCTTTCGGCAGAGCTTCACAGTCAGCCAGCTGGCCCGGGAGGCTGAGAAATATGGTTGGCATATTATGAGCCCCAGCATCTCAGAGTAGAGTGTAGAGTGAGTTTAAGAGATATGAACAAATGGACACGAATCAGCATAACCACAATAATTTTTAATGCAAAAGGAGTGCTGTCCGGCCCGGCGTGGCTCAGCGGTTGAGCCTCGACCTAGGATCCAGGGGATCGGGGTTCGATTCCCGGTCAGGGCACATGCCCCGGCTGCGGGTTCGATCCCCAGTCGGGGGTGTCAGGAGGCAGCGGATCAATGACTCTCTCATCACTGATGTTTCTATCTCTCTCTCTCTTTCTTCCTCTCTCTGAAATCAATAAAGATTTTTTTTTAAAGGAGTACTTTCTCAGTGTGCTTTTTTTCTTTTCTTCTTCTTCTTTTTTTTTTTTTTAATATATCTTTATTGATTTCAGAGAGAGGAAAGGAGAGGGAGAGAGAGAGAGAAACATCAATGATGAGAGAGTCATTGATCGAGCCCACAACCGGGCATGTGCCCTGACCGGGAATCGAACCCTGATCGCCTGGATCCTAGGTCGACGCTTAACCGCTGAGCCACGCCCGGCCGGGCTCTTCTTTTTTTCTTAAGCCTCACCTGGGGATATTTTTTCCATTGCTTTTCAGAGAGAGTGGAAGGGAGAGGGAAAGAGAAACATCGTTGTGGACACGTCGACGGCTGCCTCCCGCACGGGCCGGACCTGGGCCAGGATCGGGCTTGTAACTGAGGCGCGTGCCCGGGGCTGGAATCGCACCCAGGACCCTTCAGCCCACGGCCGATGCTCTGACCATTGAGCCAAATTGCCTCGGGCTGGGTGTGCTTTCCCCTACTATTATACTACCATCGCTGCAGGCTCCTGTAATTACATATATCATACAATTTAATCAAGTGGCACTTTAATTTCCTAATTTTCAATGTTATACATGTTTTATTCTGTAACTCATGAGTTTCGGTCTATCTCTCTGTATCTTTGGTGGGCCCTGTTTTCAATTGCCCCAGTATGTTTTACACATGAATATTTATACATACATATACACACAGAGGTGATTTGGAAAAATGAGTTTTCACCTGTGCTGATTTTAGAACTTAATTTCTTTTTTTTGGTTAATCCTCACTGGAGGATATTTTTTCCATTGATGTTTAGAGAGAGTGGAAAGGAGGGAGGCAGAGGGAGAGGGAGGGAGAGGGAGAGACATTGATGTGAGAGAGACACATTGACTGGTTGTCTCACCCCCCCCCCCCCCGACTGGGACCGGGGTACGCGCCCTTGACTGGGAGTCCAACCTGCCGCCCTTCAGTGCTTGGACTGAGCTCTAACCACTAAGCATACCGGATACCGGCCAGGGCAGAACTTAATTTCTTTATCAGATGCAGCTACACAGGATCTAATAATCTAGGATACGATTGCAAACACAACAAAGCAATTTGTAAAGAAGCAACATACATAAAAAATTATTTTCCTGTAAAGAAAAAGAATTTGAGAGCATAAAATAAAAAATTTTAAAGAACTTTGCAGCTCATTTAATCAATGCACCTTAATTTTCTAAAGTTATTTCCACACGATAGTTGACTCTTTCCTTAAAGATTTAAGTGCTGGGCTGAGACAGTAATGAAAAAGATCAAATAAATTTATTCTTGACACACGTGACTTTTTGACCTAGTTTTCTTGAACTGTATGAATTGGAAATGTTTCAGTGGATGAATGTGTGTGAAAGGCACTCAAGGAGAAATGGGAATGAACTAGATTGGGATGTTAGTTCAGCTTGTTCAAAAGAGTGACAATTAGAATCCACATTAAACAAAAGGCAAATATGCTCCGAGGTATGTATGTTCTGCCTATGTGCTTAGAGGAAAATATTTGATTTCTGTGGTGGAAGAAATTACCCAACTACTTAATATAGTGAGGCAAGAATAGTTAGCATAACAAGCGGCTATTGATGCTTTCTATAATGGAATATAACTATAGCCATAGTGTATATGGAAGTAAACTAAGAGAAAGCACAGAGCTGGACACCAGGGTTAGGGCTTAAGTTTCTCCTTTGTAAAACAAAGCAGAGAAAACAATCTTTTGTAACTCAGAGACTCTGCTGTTGCTCTTCTCACTGGATAACAAATACTGCTTTCAGCCTGGCTGGCGAGGTTGAGCATTGACCTAGGATCCAGGAGATCATGGTTTGATTCCTGGTCAGGGCACAGGCCTGGTTATGGCTGGATCCCCAGTAGGGGGAGTGCAGGATGCAGCCGATCAATGACTCTCATCACTGATATTTCTCTCTCTCTCTCTCCCTCTCCCTAAAATCAATAAAGACATATTAAAAAAAAAAAAGCACAAAAAAACCTGCTTTCAAACAAGCAAATGGATCTGCCTTCTGATCAACGTTTCTTCACTGAGCACTCTGACTCCCCTGAACTCTTACGCACAATCTAAGTTCTAGTTATGTCCCATACACTTTTCTTCTGTGCCTTTGCTCCTACTTTTCTTTTAGCATGAAATTCCCTTTCTTATATTTTTCTTCCTGTTGAAAGTCAACCTCTTTTAAGACCCATTTAAAATTTCCTGCATTTCATAAACTCCCGCAAAGATTCCCTTTGCTATATCCAGTTGCTTTTTCTTTGCTACTAGAACATTTTGGCCCATTATTTTCTGCCTCCTTCAGAAATAGTCCCTTATTTTAGATGCCCTCCTCTGATGATCCTACAGTGGACTGCTGTGGAGGAAAGCCCTACACTCTTTTTCCCAGAAAACATACATATTTATGTAGAAAGAATTTTACATAGAATTTGCTAAAGAGTTTTAAAGGTAAAGTGTTTTAGATATTTAATGCACCATTTTTTCTTGAAAATGAAATACATATCTTTCACTCCTTTTCCTCCCCCTTTTCCCTCCCTTCTTCCCTTTTTTTCCCTCTGTCCTCCCTCCCTCCCTCCCTCCCTCCCTCCCTCCCTCCCTCCCTCCCTCCCTCCCTCCCTTCCTTCCTTCCTTCCTTCCTTCCTTCCTTCCTTCCTTCCTTCCTTCCTTCTTTCCATCTTTTCAGTTTATTTATCCTTCAATAGTAGTTTCTACTTTTTCTTTAGAAAATCAAAAGTTTGGGTACTCTTTTCTTGTAATGGATGCATATCTCAACAAAGCAAATACAATTGCAACCTGAAATTGATTTACTTGCTCTGAATAATTTTGTTGAAGAAAAAATACTCTCTTTCTAATATTATGGCTTCAACAATACCATAGAATTAAGTAGTGCAAAGAACACTGGACTTAGTGTCCAAAGACATGGGGTCAATATTAGGATCTACTAGCTGGTACATATGTGAACTCCAAATCAATGTAATATCCCTTAGCCTAATGCAACTCAGTAAAATAAAATATTTAAAAAATTTATATGACTGTAGAAATCAATGAAACATATATGAGAGCATTTTTGTGAAGTGCATATTGCATTAGTTAACCTGTAGAAGTTGCTTTTATTATCACGAGTGAACAAGAATCCTTAGACTATATAATCATATTTAAACATGACCATCACATTTCTCTTGAAATATGAAACATTTCAGGGAAATGAAGAATACTTAATGACCTGAGTCAGGGAAATTTATCTAGAATTCTTCATGTAATGCTTATTGTATACTATCTCATTTTAAAGAAAATCAAAAGTGAGATCTAAAATTATTTGTATGGAATTGATACCAATGAAAGGGCCTATAATGTGGTCAGAGTGACAATAGTCTTACTACAGACACATCTATGTCAACTTCTTACCATCTCTTGGTCTGGCTTCCGTATGTCTGATATAGTCTCACCAGGTTACTGGGGGTCGAGAGCCCTGATAGTGGGGGGAGCAGTGGATGTGGAAGGGGCGCTTTGCTTTTCTGGGTACTTTTTCTTGTGACTTGGTGGTTTAGTTTCCTCAACATGGTTAAGCTATGGCTGACATGATCTAACTATGGGTTTCTACTTTATTAAGGGAACTTGATGATTTAATGGCACATAAGTTGTATTCCCTAGGATTCTGCTTGACAGGAGTTTAATGCTGGAAGCAGATGAAGCGTAAACTGCCCCTTCAGTACCCATTACACTCACATAAATGAGTCTCATTATGAGTGAGCACCACATAGAATCACTATTCTTTTCATTTTTTTGTCTTAAGAGTCTAAATAAGGCTTTACAATTACAGAAAAAACCTCTAGAGACTACACTATTTTAAATTAAACCTGTCATTTACAATAAAGTTATACATTAAGTTCTCAATGTTGTGAATAGGTTCTGTGACTTGAAGCAAAATGACATATAACAAAAATAATTTTACTGTAAGGTAATTGATATAACAAGAGTGAAGTCCCTATGGTATATCCTCACGGTGATAAAATGACATTGAAGTAAATAATATTATTCAAGGTTCTGCTGTACTTAATTTAAAAAAGTTTTATTGACTTTATTGGGATGACATAAGTCAATAAAATTATATGAAGTTCCAACATGTGACTTTTCATTTTACATGTGATATGCAAGGTATGTTTCCTTGAGTCTCAGTGTTATTTCTCATATTCTTTGAATCCTCATAGATGCATTTGATTTTTAAAATAATGTCTTAAAGAGAACCATATGTAATATTTCCCTTTGAAATAATATTATTTAAAGTAGAATTATAATCTCAAAAATGTCAATGGAATACCTTTTATTTACATAAGACTTTTTTATCTACACGTTCTAGTTACAGGTGCCTAGTTACAGTAACAGTCCTTCCCATTTACAGAAGCATTTTTAATCATTTCATTTGTCAATGTTCCCTAAAATATTTTGAGTTTCTACAGAATGAGAAAACTTTTTTCCTTTTTATTGAATTTATTGAGGTGACATTGGTTAATAAAATTATGTAGGTTTCAGTGTATAGTTTATAATACATCATCAGTACATTGTATTATGTGTTCACCATGCCAAGTCAAGTCTCCTTCCATCACCATCCCCACGTCCATACATAATGAGAAACTTTTGTGCACAAATGTTTGTGTAGGGGCATGCATGTAAAATTATGGTCAAAGATGTTAATGTCTACAATAGGAAAGACCAATCAATGAATTCCTGACTTATTTTTGGGTTATACATCTATCTATACATCTATACAAAGGTAAACATTTTTAAGTTTAAACTAGATGCTATGCTTTTATATAAGACTCACCACAAAGGAGTGTTAGTAAGTAGTGCTTGAATTCATTCATTCACTCAACATTGATGGAGTACATGGTAGGTGCCAGCCATTGAGAAAGTGGGGATATAAAGAAGAAGACTAGATCCAAGCCTTCAAGGGACACTGAATTTACCTGCCTGGAGACTATACAGGTAAATACATCAACTATTATGAAGCAATAAGACAATCTTATAGCTGAGATTAGTTAATGAGCTATGAGAATACACAGCAGAAGAATTTCCCCAGTCCCTTAGGAGAGAACAAGCAAAGCATCCCCTGTGATGCTCAAACTGAGTCAGAAGAGGAGAGGATGTGCGCAGGGTCAAATGTTTGGAAGAGCAAGCTTTTTCACAGATTCATTCAGAACACTGAGTTCAATAAGACCGAAATGTCAATATTCGGCATATACACTTCAGAATGACTAAAATGTAGGCAGCAAGGCAAATGTGGTAAGAGGCAAAGTCACAGAGATTGTCCACGCCAGACTGTGGAGGGCCATGCTGAAGAGTTGGTATTTTAGTTTGAAGGCTGGAAAAATCCAATGAGCTGTTTTAAGCAATGTTGGAAATGAGAAATAGCTTGATCAGCTCTGCATTCTAGAAAGATCATCCTGGTAATAGTGTGGTAGAATTATTGAAGGGGAATAAACTGCAGGCAGGGAGAAGAGCTATGCACATAATGTTAATGGCGAGGGTCTGAAGCGCCAGGAACTGTGCAACGAGTAGCATCTGACAGAGCCCAGAGACCTTCTGCAGGTAGACTCGGCAGGACAGCAGGGCTTGGGGACCGATTGTATGGAGAAGTGGGGCAGAGGAAAGTTTCAAGCATAATTCCTGTCTTCTGAATTAGGCAAGGCAGTGCTTCCATTGACTGAAAAAGGAGGAGCTTTGGAAAGGTAATGAAAAGCCCTGAGTGATCCTGTGGGGCCCAAGGTGATCCTTGAGTAAGTAGATAGACAAGTGCAAAGGGCATTTGGTGGAGCCAGGTGCCTTGGAAGACATCTGGATTGGAAGAATAGATCTGTTCTTTATCAACAGTGTTAGTTGATATGGAAAGTGTGAATGGGGACCACCCAGGGAGAGCAAATACAGTGAGAAAAGAAAGGAGGAAGGTTAAATTCGGCAAAATACCATCTCTTAAGGGGCAGCTGAAAGACCTGGAAGCCATGTCCGAGGCTGAGAAGGGGCCACAGATGTAGATGGAAAAATGGGCAAGAATTGTATCTTAGAAACCTTCCAGGGGACAATTTCAATAAAAATTTGGTCCAGGTTTCTACATATCTTGAAAAAATAAAGTAAGGTTAAGGCAAAAAATGTTTTATTTTATTAGGAATAATGGGATAACTTATCAGCCTCATGAGAAAATCGTCCCTGGAGAGATTGGGATAGAAATCCTATAGCAGTGTGGGGAGGGCAGATGGGAAGCAGAAAATGTAGGCTACTTATAAAGAAGTTGGCTGCAGAGGAAATCAGGAGATGGGATGATAGAGAGAAGACTCTGAAAATTAGAACATTTATTTTTTAATAGTGGAAGAGGGATCTATATTTATTTATATATGAAGAGAAAGGAGGCAGTAGAGAGAGCTGTTGTGATACAGGAAAGAAAGAAGATGTGAGATTTCTAAGGAAGGAGAGTATAATTTAAGGCACAGTTTGAAGGATTATGTTTAGATTTGACATAAGATAAACTTTCTTGTGAGACTGGAGAGAGATGATAAGAGCAAGTCAGGATAAAGCTATTTATAAATAGATAGGGATGGGGTAAAAGCAGGAAACTAAATGATAACCTATACCTTGTAAAGTAGAAGAAATCTCCTCTATGAATTAAAAAAAAAAAAGAAATGTCAGTATTTCTGTGGATTTTCAAACTTGTTTATTTTCACATGCATTCTGTTGGTGTCCATGAAATTGAAATGGTATATAAAAATATAAAATGATTTGTCCTATCAAAAGTTGTGTGGAACAAGATACTGACAACTTTTTAAAATCATTTTTTTATTACTGTGGATGTCAGTGTTTGTTACCTTAGCATGGCAAACATTTACATAAACATATGACAAAAGAGCTACAGTAAATAGTTTAAAATAATTTATAGGATTTGAAGATGCTGGGGAAGTTGCAGAGTGACTGGAGAGTCCAGGATCTCTGATGTTACATCTACAGGGTTGAATTTTCTACAGCATCAACAAAATTAATTTGTAAATGTAAACCTTTAACATAGAGTAAGTCATCACTTAATGTCTTTATTACAACTTTAAGTAAAACAACATATAACAGAACCAACTTTACCATAGGATAATTGATATAAACAAGAGTTATGTCCCCATGGCATCTCATCAACATTATAGTGAAACGACATTGAACAAAACGGTGTTAGTGGAGGTCAGACTGTACATCAGTTTTGTAGCTGTATTTTGGCATTTCTAGATCCTGCAGCTGGAAACCTCAGGAAATAGAAATGGCCTTGACTTTACTTACCCACTGAGATGCCTGGTGCTTAATTAGACAGTAATGTTGGCTCTTAGAAGCATAGTTGAGGAAGCCTCCATTCTAGGATCATATATTTGGGTCTTTAAAAATTACTATTTTTAAAGTATAGTAGGAATAGAAGAAAAAGAATGTTTATTGACAGTTTGTCCATTTCTTTAACACCATATTGGTTGAATGGAAATTAAGACTAATCTATTGTGGAACTAGTTAACATAATAAGTCCATATAATAATCTCATTGGAGGTATTATGCTAAACCAGTGATCACTGTATATTTCTGGGTTAGCTTATTGGTTACAATTCTGAATAAAGAATGAGTTTTATAAGCGGAAAAACTCTACTCATGCAGAAATCTGTCTCTATGCCTTTCTTATGGAAAACCCTGCTGAGAGCTAGAAGCAGACAAAATATTCATTCTGATCCACTTAGAAGAGGAATATAGAGCTCACTTTTATCATCAGGGTTGCCAAATAATTTGGTAAATATTCTGACATACTTGATGGAAAGCTATTCAACCAAAATTAAGTAATGTGTTAAATTCGACAATCTCCATTGTACCTAACAGTGGCTATTAGATTATGTGGCTTTTAGTGTCTGTTCCACACCCCCAGCCCCCCAAAAGCCTCATTTTTTCTTCTTCAACATAAATGAGAAGCATAATAAGAAACACACAGTGTTTATTTCCCACTATCTTGAACATCCAATTTGTTTTGCTCTTTCATCCATAAACTCCCCTCAGGTCTATACATTTTTAACACCAGCATTAAATCATTTTATGCAATAATGGAAAAGTAAGTTCTTTGTTGAAAAATAATATTTTCATTCATCAAGAGATGCTAATCTTTCTAAGATGTGAACCTCATGTTCAAAGCCCTAGCTCCCATTTGAAGGAAATACTAAGAGAATTATTTCCACAATGTGGCAACAAGAAGATTGGAATGTTCCTGCAAAATGAAGTTGCTCACCATTAGTCAGCCCCAAACACTCAGGAACATTACACTGAACCTTTAAGAGGCAAAGGTATCTGGGACCTCTGGGGTGCATAGATATTGCTCCAGAGAGCAATTCAGTTAGTTCATTTACAGCAACCCAGTCCTGCTACAATTCAAAAGCTCAGTTCAGAAATGACTGAACAACTGTCTATTTTTCCTTTAAAAGATTAAGAAACTCAGAAAAAACAATAATACAGATTCCAGATGGGCACGTCTTTTCATGAGGCTGCTAAGAATTTCATATCTTAAAAGAGTTTCATAAGATAAAAACAGGATGACACTAGATAAATTTCTCCCTACTGAGAGTAGCTGGTCCACAGTGCTGATGCTAGGGACAGTTTCAGTCAAATGCAATTCATGGAACTTGATTGGATGCTAGTTTAAAACAAACTGTAAAAGACATACTTGGAAAATTGAAGAAGCTTGAATATGGACTGGAATTTAGGTGTTATTATGGAAGTATTGTTCATTTTCTGGGAGGTAATAATAATATGACAATTTTATAGAAGAATGCCCTTATTCCTAAAGGAGCATGCCGAAGTATTCAGGTTAACAGAATAAAACTCTGAATAACTAACCATTTACTCTTTTTTATAGTATTCAAGCCAACAATGATCATAAGGTGCACCATTGTTAATAAGAAAGAAAAACGCTGCAATAAATATAATGCATGCTTTCACACCACCCTTTGTCTTATATTACATTTATTGACAGAGCTTTTTAAGCCATTTGTGATAGTTTGTAAAATTACCTATTCCTTTGTAACCACCTCAGAAATGCAAACACAAAAAAAAGTTGGTTAAATACTTCTGAAGCTCTTCCACATTCAGAGTCTGACCCTTGTGGATGCATTTAGACTCATCCATCCACATGTGTGTCGTTTCTCACATCGTCTCCTGTACCTTCAGGAGAATCGATGTCGCAGCATTCTTCAGAATGCTGGGACTTCATCCTGGGGCTTCCTTCCAAGCTTCAGACCCCCATTTGCAAAGGTTGAGGATGCTTGTGCTTTTGATGTTTGTGCTTGGGCAAGCAATGTCCACATCCCCGATGCCACCTGGTGACAGCAGTGACAAGACATCATCCATTTCAGACACATCTCAATTTTATAAAAGTTGAAACTGGAAAAATATGTGTAAGGTCTTTGAATAAATGAAACTTGATATCTTTAGTTCAGTCCAAACCCCTGGAAACACTTAATGCCCATTTACTAGATTTTATTTTTACCCTTAATTATACTTAATATGTTTATCTGGTTTTCAAAGCCATAGCTTATTAAAAGGAACAAGTTTAGAATTAAAAAGAATTAAATTATTTGCATATTGCTTTATAAGTTGAAAACTGCTTTTATATGTGTCAACTAATTTAATTTTCCAACAAACTAAATGCTTGCTGGGTACTATTTTTTGTTAGGTACTACAGTATACTATTTGGTCTGTTGTAGTGATTTTCAACCTGTGTGCCACAAGAATTTTTAAAACATGCAATACCTAACTATGTAGGCAGGGGCACAGACCTCTTTCCCTAAGATTTTCAAGTTAAACAAAAGACAACAGCCAATACAATAGCCACCCAGTGTGAATGAATAAAAATTATACATATTTTTTTTTGTCAGGTCAGCAAAAAATATATTTTTTAGTATGCCAAAGGATTTTAGTAATTAGTTTATGTGTGCCATGAAATGAGAAAGGTTGAAAATCACTGGTTTATTGGGTACTATTATTTATCCCCATGCTCAATTTACAGATGAGGAAACTGAGGTTCTGAGCTATTAAATGATTAGATCATGGGCACTAGTAAATACTCACATGCTATATTCTGAGTTCAAATGCAGGCTTTATGATGCCAAAGTACGAGCTCTTTCCACTTACACTTCTACTGATGAGTAGAGAGTGAGGGCAAAGAGAGTAGTGCTGGCATTGGGCATCAAGGGTCACAGCTGCATAATCTCACAGAAACACAGAAAGTGGACAATATGCAGATAAAAGAGCTCAGAAATAGAGCAATCTAGACACATTGTGTTGCAGTAAACAGTGTTAGAGTACTGGGTGCCCATGATGTTGATCTGAGGCCTTGACAAAATGTTAACTACTGCTTCTTAGTCTTGCTACTTATTTATCAATAAGAAAGTAGTCCCCTTTAGAAAGCTCAACTTCCCAAATAATTAATTAAAAATTATTATTTAGAAAATAAGTTTCTGCTTATTACATACATTCAAGGCATTAATAAATTAATTATCAGGTATTTCACATTACACTCAAGTAACTGTGACTTTGACACCCTAAACTAAGTCTTCACTATTATTTGCTGATGAATGAAATAAATGTGCTTTATAGATTATTTGAAACATCTAAAAATGTATAAAGAAACAGACTAAAAAATGAATAAAGAGAAACAAAATCCAAATAACTAAATGCAATCATTGTTGAAATTCAGCATATCTTTCCAAATGTTTTTTTCTTTGCATTATAAAATGTAACTGATATATTAAAGATATTAGTATCCTAAATTTTTCACCGGCATAATTATAATTATTGCATCGTATTTCATTTGAAATAAAATGATATTCTTTTCAACTGAACGCATTTTAGAAAATAATAAAATTATGCAAATAATGTATGTGTGACTTACAGAAAGCAAGAGCATGCTCTGTTTCTCTATTGTCTCTTTTAAACCCAAGTATAAAAAATTTAAATGCACTAGGAGCCTACTGGGTGAACTTCCTTGGGAACATACAGGCAGGAGTGTTGGCGTTTACCAATCAGGGATTGTTTCCTGTGATTTGGTGTCACATACCTCCCTGGAGGACGTTGTAATCATTAAACCTTACTCTCCTTTGGTAGAAGCTGGCCTATTTTTCTAAAGCAGGGCTGAAAAATTTCTTTAGAACCAGCTTTATGCCAGCTCAAGGCTATCATAATTCAGCATGTTGAAAATCTCTTCAAAAAGTTGAATGTGAACTACCTTGCTTGCCCTATCATTACAATTTTAGACATTAATCTTACATATTGAATTTTTGTTTTAAATATTTGCCAAATTATTTCAGTGTGCTTAGATTCATCTGAGGATCTACATCAATGAGTTTGCAGTTTGAGAACTTGGCGGGACAATTAACATTCTAACATTACTGTCTCTATAAAACTATCTTGAAAGCTTTTAAAATCATCTTTAATGCATAATTCCTTTATCTGCATTATCCAAGGAGTAGAGAGCAAAGAGATGCCTGAGCCTTTGTAAAAGGATTAAAATAATTAGGGTGCTGGGCAATGCGTCTTTGCTGCTCAATCTCTGTCTCAAGTACGATCTTTCTCAAAGTCATTATCTCCAAGACTCTCCCAATCCTTCCATTAGAAGTTATTTTTCCTGTTAAAACAAGGTGTAATATTTCATGTAAAGAACCGATCTTATATTTTCTCTAATCTATTTCATAGACATACATATGCCTAGAAAATGTCAGAAGCCCTTTAATGTCCTTCCTATTTGAGGAATTCCCCTCAATGTAATTGTGTGTCCCTATTATCAGTTCAGAATCGAGAAATGTGGCCTCTCAGCCTGCCTTGCAGCAGGAGCGTAGACCCGCCTTACCAGAGACATCCTCACAAGAAAGCAGTCTTCCCCACGGGCCCCGTTTTCCAGCAAGGCTGGCGATAGAGGTGCCTGGCCTCTGGGGACAGCAGCATTCGAGGCTCTGGCACCCAGGGTCCACGGGAGCCGCAGGATGTGTCCCTGTTGGCAGTAGCAGTGGGGTGTGCAGAAGCAATCGAGGGACTCCATTCTTGGTCGCTCGCATCCAACTCTCATTCGATCTTGGCCTCAGATATGTTTTGACCCACCTAGTGTGCAAAGCAGATTATTTTTTTTTAATGGAAGAAATGTTGTGGGTTGTAATTCTAAATCCTGAGAAAGACACCCCAGGCCCGTACCTCTCTGCTGCACCCTTTGTCTCCGAGCACATGGCCTGTGTCGCATTTCTCTTGCTTGTGTTCATCACCTCTGTCCACCACAGCCACTAGCATCTTTTCACAGGGTTTACAAGTGCGTCAACTCTGGAAATGGTTTTTGAGTCAAATTAAATTAGCTTAAAGGAGCCTCAGGCAGCTCTGTAAGAATTGTTTACTTTCCTCTTAAGAAGGAGAAAGGTTTTCCCCTATACTCTTCATAAATACTACTTTAAAAATATTATTTCTTTTAAATTGGTGAGCAAAATCAATATCTCTGTATAATGCAGACACAGATTTTCTGAACAGGGCTGGTGGAGGGAAATGGAATAGGAGGATTTACTGGTTTGCAAATGTAAAGAAGAAATCCATATGAGCCCAAGTGAAAATAAAAGTTGCAATTTAGATTAAACCCTTCAATTTAGTCAGGTTCTGTCGGTTCTCATCTAAATCAATGCTGTACAATGGACACACGAGGAGTCAGTTGGGATACTTAAGTTCAATCCCTGCTCCCTTACTTAGCTCTGCGATTCTGTGTATGTTACGGCTTTTGGAGCTTTGTTCATTTTTCAAAATGAGGTTGTTAACAATCCGTCCACCTTAAAAGCTTGTTATGGGAGTAGGCGGATGAAGTGATTAGCATTCTGATGGTGCTTTATAACTTGTAAGAAGGAGTATAAGAATTATTATTCCTAGTATTTGTGTTTTTTTTCCTCTAGCGTATTGTTCATGCATCGAAAAACTTCAAAGTGCTCTAGAGAATTTGGGATTAAAGTACAGAACATGTCATATTGAACACTTGCTTCCTTAAGTATAATCTTTTCATTTTCATGAAGACTATATTGGAAAGGATAAATAATGTACCCTATACTTTGGAGAGCCTTAAAACTAAGAAAATGTCCCTACATCTCATAATTAAATAGTAAAATTTCTCTGTTTGGATTTTGAGCTGCAAGAGAAAGATACTCAAATCTATCCTAAATAATCACCAAAGATGAATTCTTATTTTCTGCTTTTCATAGAACTGGGAAGTTCAGGACACACACTTTCAGGCATAGCTGGATTCAGGTACTTAAACACTGTCATTAGGAGTCTTTCTCTCCGAATGTGATTTTTCTCTGTGGCTTTGCATTTGAACTCTTTTGGTGTGAGAGTGAACTTGACTACTGGGATCTCTAGTAGTCAACTACTTTTGGTTTAGCAACCCCAAGAGAAGGGTGAGGCTTTTTTTGATGGTTTCAGGAAAATCCCATGTGTTCTCTTTGGCCCAGGCTGAATTATGTTTTTCCCTGACCCAATCACTGGGGTTAGGGAATTGAGTATTCTGTTTGGCTCATCTGGATCACACGTCCAATCCTATAGCTGGTGTATTCAGTAATCTTTGAACCTCAGGGACTGAGAATGGATGGGAGGAGAGATTCACAAGGAGAGACTCTGCAGAGAAAAATTTTGAGAAGTAGCCAGGGCCAATGTATTTAGAAATATCTGTGGAAAGTACTTAAACTTGGCTCAATGGAGTTTTGTTCTCTATAGCTTTTATCTGTGATTTAGTAATTAATAACTTAGACACTATCCCTGTTATCTTTAGAACAACAGGCTATTTTGCAGCCTTACAGGGATATGGATGAGATTAGGGTGCCCTGCTATCATCAAGGTGAACAGATACATAGAGAGCATTTCTTTTTTGTGTGATACCCCAATAAGTTTAGTACCCACCTGGCACCGTACCTAGTTACTACAATATTATTCATTATATTCCCCCACGTTGTACTTTACAACTATAGAGAGGATTTCTAAGATAGCCAAGAAGAGAAAAACAATAAAGTGATTGCAAGAAGAAAATGCTGCAGAATGTGGCCCCTTGGGGCCTGCTTTTGTAAATTTTTAATAAAGGGTTCCTGGCACATAGAGCTGTCCTTCTTTCACTAGGGGTGATTGGGGACTGCTAACAAGCAGGGCACACATTCCAGGTGGCCCTAAGGCACTACAGGGCAGAAAGGGTTCAGAATATATTAGTTTCCAGCATGATGCTTCCTTCTCACAATGCATAGTTAAAGTCAAACACAGGGTTTCCTAACATTAAAAGCAGATATGCAGAAGTGGACAGAGTCCCAATTGAGAACTAGAATATTTTTGTCCTACACCCAAATCTACCAAGAATTTACATGTGTCCTAGGCAAGTCCCTTTCCTTATCTTGACTTTCATTTTCATCTGTAAATTAAAGGATTTAAAAATGATAATAACAAAGGCCACTTCCTGCCCAGTTACTGTATCCTACTAGGATTTCTATGTTTTGATTCTTTTTTAAATTTAAAAATTTTAATTTAAGAAATATACTTGCATGTTTCAAAATGCAAGAGAATATCAAGGGAACATGGTAAAACTTCATTCTTCCCTTGCTCACATCTACCATGTTCTGTACTGATCTTCGATTTTATTGATTTCTTTCATATCTTTCCAGTTTCTATATGAAAATTCAGGTAAATATACATTTGCCCTCCTCTCAATTTTTCACATAGAAGTTAGTATATGCCTTTTTTCCCTGCTGAATTGTGGAACTCTTCATCTCACTATCTAAATCATTCCTTCATTCTTTATTTACCACTAGCATTCCATCACTTCCAATATTTTGCTTCTGGAAATAATGCTATGGATATAGGTATACCTGTAACATAAGTACCAGAAGTGCAACGGCCAGGTCAAAGGGTAAATGCTTTTGTGAGTTATATTTTTCATGAGGGCTTTCTCTAGGGATCATACAAATTAATAACCTGAATAGTGTAGGAAGGCCTGTGTTTTCACAGTCTCACCAACAGAATGTTTTAAAACACACTTAGATTTGCCAATCTGAAAGATTAAAATGCTGTTTTGGCACAGTTTTTCATTTCAATTTCATGTAAAGAATAAATGTTTAGTAGATTGATTTCTGTCATGTCACAATGTAGAACTCTATTGACCAGTTTCTCAGTGAAACTGTGAAGATTATAAAAAGCAACCGTTTAAAGCCTCTGGAAGTGGTCCTAAAGGCAAGCAGCAAATGAAAAAAAAAAAAAAATCTATTGAAGAAAATCTACAAAAATTCAGTAAGAAAGGCCAAATCTGAGGTATTGAACTCCCTCTCTAGTGAACTCCTTCCAGCTCAGTGAGATGGAGAATTCACTGCAGACTACTACAGCCAAAAACACAGATTCCCTGCCCCTCCAGATCCCAATAAGATGGCTTTTTTTCCTGGAAGGGTCAGGACTTCAGCAGTTCTCATTCTGCCTCAATACCTATTGCTGAAGCTACGTCCTGGGCAAGTCTGCTTAAGAGGGGAGAGTTCTCATTTTCTGTTCAGTTCCCACTTGAGAAAAGAAGGCTCTGTCTTGAGTGCAATGTGCTGAGAATACTGGGACCCTGACTGTACTTGTCTTGGCTTGTGAGACGACAGTGGAGCATATATAGTGTGATTGGGTTCTGGGCACATACATTGTCCTGCCTCCCACCACTTCCCCACCTCCCTTGGCTGCTTCCGTCTGCCCTGAGACAAACTGGCATTCTTTGCCCAGGGAGATGACCAGGTTCCTTGTAGGGCCTAATGCCACCATTGCTCTCTGCCCACACAGTATTGGGCAGTGAACTTAGCAAGGACCTCTCACCCACCTACAATCCAGGCATTAAACTCATTTCAGTGCAAAAGTTTCTGTTCTTCTGGGTGTCACCCATTCACCATGGATTGGGTGGCAAACCCATGGGAAGAGGAGACTGACCAGCCCATCCCTCACTCCTGGGAATCCTGAGCTTGCATTTTCCACTAGCCTTCCAGATGACTTAGCCAGCCCTCACTATTACTTACATTTTTCAGTTTAGAATATTGAGGCTTAGATTCAGCCACAAATTTAGTAATGGCTGGGCCAGGACTCCAGAACTCTTATTTTTTGTACCATATACTTCTGTATAATGCTACCAGATAGTTTGCACAGTCAAGATCAAGCAATTGGAAGACCAATGCTGAAATTCATTAAGTTTATCCTTTGAAATTGATGTGCTTTAGATTTATCAATGTTTACCGATCCACAACTGTGCCCTTGGTAATATATCATCAGGTACTATCAGATACAAAGATGAAACACACTTGGTTTTTGCCCTCAGAGAGACTAAATATTGTGTGTGTAGAGGGTTGAAGGAATTAGAGGTGTAGCAGAAGGTTAGGAAAGAGAGTTGGTGATGATAGTAGAGATAAGGTTAACTCTATTGCTGAAGAAAGTAAGTTAATACAAAGTGCTAATCACAGTTCAAAAAAAGGTAAAATCAAATCCTGTAAAGGAATTAGGGATGGCATCCTTAGGTGCACTTGATCTAGCATTTGTAAGAATAGCTAAGATTTTTTAAAAAAACTATATCTTTATTGATTTCAGAGAGAGGAAGGGAGAGGGAGAGAGAGATAGAAACATCAGTGATGAAGGTCAACCTCCTGTGTGCCCCTGACTGGGGATCGAGCCCGCAACCTGGGCATGTGCCCTGACGGGGAATCGAACTGCGATCTCCTGGATCCTAGGTGGATGCTCAACTGCTGAGCCACACCTGGTTGGGCAGGATAGCTAAGATTTTGACATACACAGAAGCCAAGCATGACAAGCAGCAGAGAGAAAAGTGTGCATGGAAGATGGAAGGATAAGACATCCAGGCATGTATTCAGTTGCCATGACATTCTGGAGAACTGCTAGGGAGAAAGTGGAGAAGCTACCTTTAATTGGATTAGCTGTACTTTTATTGAAGGCAACATGCATGACATGTCAGCTGAATAAGAGTTATAGCAAATACAAACAATTCTAAGCAAAGCACGAGCAGTCTTCATGGGTGATCCTCAGGAATATTGAGGTGAAAAGGACTCTCTGCAGGGCATTGAATTTCCCATAGATATTGGAGACTCAGAACTAATAAGACTCAGTTTCAATGTAATTAAACCTTGATTTTACTAGTAGCTTGGTGAAAAATAATCGGTAGCATTTACATTTAATAACCTGTACTCATTCATTTAGCGCATGTTCATTATGATGTGCCAGGTCCTTTGGAAAATACTGTAATGATCACATCTTGCTCTCAATGCACTTTGATCTAAAAAGGCAGACAAGAAAGGTAGATCAACAACAGGAGCAAAACTGACAAGTGCCTATTAAGATGTGGACAAAAGCCTATGGAATCCCAGAGGATGGAGACATTTAAGAACTCAACAACGTCATAGACGTCTTCATCCACTAGTTGGCATTTCAACTGGACTTGAGGGATGGAGAAGGTTTCACCATGCACCCGTGGAGGGAAAGGATCCCCAAGTGCAGGGACTGCACAGGCAGAAAGAGGAGGCTTAGGGGCAACATGTGAACAGTGAGAAATTGAGTTCGATTGGGCTAGTGGTAGAGATTGTAGGGAAGGGTGTTGTATGGCTGAAGAAATGTCAGGGGAAATATATTGGCAAAGAATATTCATCAAAGAAATTATTTCAATTGGTGCACAATTTATAATCACAAAGAAAGGCAGAAGAGCAGAACAATAAACAGCCCCACATCAGGGAACATGAAGCTGCTTCAGAAGGGCTGTCAGCCGTCTTTCCCCTGCGGAGGAAATATCACTGCCTCCTTGGATGATGCCAGTGGACACGGCTCCAGAGGGAGATGAAAAAGTGCTGACTCTGATGACTGTAATTGCATCTTGCCACTTTTTCTTTATTTACATGGCCCCAAACTACAGGCTTATGATGCAGGCTTAGGGGATGACTGGTCCAAACGTTCAATGACTCATGTTCTTGCCCAGAAAGAAAATTCCATACCTGTTCCTGAAAGAGTGAAGAAATTAGAGCAAAGAAATTGGTTGGATTAGCCAACCAACCCAAACAAATTAAGTTAGAGCCATAACCCCTAATTTTAATAGTTGGTTAGAATTTTTTAAAATAGCATTTTAGCAAATAAAGGCAGTCGTTTTTTTTCAATATATTATTATTTTGCAACTGTATGAATTACTAACACAAATATATTGTGGTAGCCTCTACGGTTTTTAAGGTGGGTTCACTTCCACAGTCTCAATTGCATTCTCATAGCGTTTGTAGTTATCAAGGCATAGAAATTTATTTCTGCTTTTCAGATGAGGAGACAGAGAATGAGATATTAACTTATTGGGGGAATCAAAGGCTCAGATAGCACTAACTTTCCTGTACAGATGCAGAAACAGAGACCCGTGGAGGTGGTTGACTCACCCAAAGACTCCTGGCTAGTAATTGACAAAGTTGGGACTCAAATCCTGCATTCAGAGTATTGGGCCAAGGTTCTTCCCTCCACACACTACTGCTTCTGGAGGTTAAATGAGCGCTTGTTTTTTGAGCAGTGCCTCTATATGATTCAGCAAATAATCAAATTCTATTTCATAAGAATATAGTCAATTCTATTAAACATTCTGTAGCCAGTAGGCACCAGCAGTTTATTCCATCCTGTACTCTCCTAAATGAATACATTTCCACCTGCAGAGGAGTGACATTTAAAATAAAGCCAAATAATTTTCTGTTTTTGAAAATGTCAAAGATGATCAGGGATCATTTCCAGGCTTGGAGCCATGGTAGTGATTTTCTTTTGAATGACTGTGGTTTAAACACAGACAGGTAGATATAGTCCCTGGACCTCTTCTGGTGAGCTGAAGTTTTGAAATTCTTTTAATCCCTTGCTATCTTAGAATCAGTATCATGCACTAGATGGGCCATCCAAAGTTTAGTGTTTATGGTTATAGAAAAAAAATCATTGCAGGCTACAAATCAGCGAAGTACCCAAATGCTTTCTAACTGCTGAGAGAATTATTTCACAAGATGAAAGAAAAAGGGAAGAGTTTGCTGTTTTATAAGCGTTAGATGGTCCAGATAATTCTGAAAATTCTTCCAACAAGAAAAAATGACATTCAATTTTAGACTTAAAAAAAAGATTTATGACCAATTATTTATGATATATAAAATGCTCTATTCCTTTTAATAGCTACTGTAATTTGGATTGTACATATGGACTAATTTGGATATAGAAAAAATGTTTTCTATACTCCTGCCTTCCAGAGAGGATGTTAAGAATCTGATGGGCATTGGACTCCTACCTTCTTTTTCCACTCTAATTTTGTGTGATCTTAGGGGGAAAAAATCTTTATCTCTATCGTGATACAGTTTACCATTTTTATGGTATATTTATAATTTCTGTTTTCAACAAGTGTTTTTCAGGGCCTCCTAGATGTTATAATATAAAAATCTTATAGCTATTGTTTGGTTAACAAACATTTACCTTATGATTTTGGAAGAAAGCAAGTTTTCTTTTTTATACTTTTCATTTACATGTTCATGACTCTTCCAAAAGCCTGGTCCGGTTCATGTCATTCTTCTCAGTGACAAGGCAATTCATAAGCAGGAATCATGCAAGTCACCAGAAAATGGCTGAGGGCAGCCCCCTTTCTTCATATTTGCTGTTTCCATGTTTCCTTACTCTTGTGTTCTTTTTCTACTTATCTGAATTACAAAATTTTCTTTTGTGGAGGGCATGGGATTTGGCCTTTACCATGAAAGCAAGTTTATAAATAATTGAGAAATGCTTAGTGTTTAGAAGTCACAGGAACCTTCTTCATTGGGCCTGGCTTTGGGCTGTGTCCTGCAGTGTGGCTTAAGGAGAGCTTCAGCGGCAGAGAAGTGAGGGTCGGATGAAGATTTGTTCCCCGACCTTTAGGACCCCTCCTGGTGTCCAGAGACTGGTCTTTCTTGCCTGAAAGAGAGCTGGGGTGAGAAAACTTCAGGATCCCTACTCTGTGTTCTTCCACAGTGCTTCATGGATATTACCTGGGCTAGACGAAGTCCATGTGAATGTTAAAAAATGTATTCAAGTAAACGCAAGGTCTTGATTCCAAAAATATTCTCTTACTATGGCAGAGCATAAAATAAAAATTAAAAGTCCCCCACCCCACCTCCTCACTGACAATCACTTTTACCTTTTCTTGATTGACACTTTTCTGGTGGATACCTGTTACTCTCCACTCCACCACCTACACGTTTAAAAAATAAACATAATAACTCCATTTCTTGATTCATCGGCTTTTAGCAATAGTAGATTGAAAAAACAAAGGATGCAATTTGCTCATGTATAAACTACTACTGTCTCTCCTTCCCTCCTTTTATCTCCCTTTTCCTAAGAATTTTACCATAATTTTAACATTTTCATGCTTTAAAGACTTGAGAATTCTATGCTTTATTTTACAAAATTGTTAAAAATAAAACCCCAGTGTTTACATTATTAGAATTATGTAAATATCATTCACCGCAGAACCAAGCTGTGTAATTGGATCTGTAGATAAAAGGAAATGTAATCCTAAAACATTAAATGAGTCACTCTAAAGAGAATTTTCTGCAAGGCAAGGTCAAAGGAATTCTTTTCTTACAGTCTATTAATTGTTCAAAGTCATACCATATTATAGATCAATTCATGCCTGGACCATGGGGGAAATGAGCCTTTCAGAAGTGTGCCTCAGAGACTAAGGAGCCCTTTGGAGAGAATGTCTAAGGGAAGAGAAACTAAGTCAGGACTGTTTGAACAAGGTTTTAACTGTCGGAGCAAAGAGGTGTCCCTTAGACTTGTGTCTGGCTCCCAGAAGGGATGTGTATTAGTAAAATCTAAGATAATTATTTTTACTAAAATTTGCCAAGGCACTTAGGGTCCAGAGAATCATTGCTGTGATAATTTGATATGCTGATACCTGAATAAAATGCAAACATAGTAAGAGGAATATTTATAGAACTCTGCCCAAAGTGAAACATCCAGGACCTTAATGACACTTAATGATATTGTCAATAGAGCCTAATGGAGGTTGTGGGGTTTGGTGGACATAATAGTGAAAAAAGGTAACTGGAACATGGCAGAATCTATGCAGTGGACATGGAGGCATTAAGAAGCAGCAGATGTGCACCCAGCAAAGGTGTTGGTGCCCAGAAAGAGCTGTAGAATCTACTGGAAGCAATTCATGCCTGGGGGAAATGGCAGACCTCACTGGAAATACTTGTACCAAAGAGATGCAATGGTGCCAGAAAAGGGAAATCAGTTTAGAAGAAAAAATAAAAAATGGTGGGTTTTATATGGAAAGTGAACAGCTTGTTCATGAGATCTCCCTGAGAACAGAATTAGGAAAGAGAAAGTGGGGGAAAAGGCTAGTAAAAAATCAGTTATACTTACTTGTTGTCTTTTATATGGACACTTGATACATGTAAACATTTTAATTTGTATTTATATGAAGACATTTCTCTAGAGCAATATGACATCTTGGAAAAAATTTGCCCAGAAGAACTATATTTATAAGATCTTATACAAGTCCCTTTAAGATGACCAGAGCCTAATTTTTCAATCTGATCACCTTAGAAAGGAAAAATCTCCTTCAACAAAGTATTGTAAGAATTAATTGGAGATATGTGAAAGTCCTAAGTAAACTCTAATTTGGCTATAGAACTGTTAGTTTTCATTCTATAGTCTAATGTAATTTCAGAAATTCTTTTCTTTGGATGCTGCCACCTTCTCGAACACCTGGGGCTCTGGCAAGCCTTCCCCTCCCTGGCTGGGGAAGCAGGAGATAAAGAGAATCCTCTTTCTCCTCACATTGTTGGCTGGCTTGGTCTGCCCTGAGGCTAAAGGTCTCTTCAGTATTTTGACTATTTCCGAAGGTACTCAAAGAAGATATACTTTAGGGTTCATAGAAAGCACTATATTACCTTATTTTCCAGACTGGCGTGGGCAGAATTTTCTCCCGAGGTAGCAGTTTAAACCCCTACTTTCAACTCCCAAGTGAATCTACACAACTTAGGTATATTAACAAACCTTTTATTATTGTTGAGAATTTTCTTTTAAATTAATTTTTGTTATGTCATTATTTAAATTTAAAAAACATGTATTTATTAGACATATGTGGGATGGTGACCACAGTGGTATAGAAGAAAATACACTAGAATAAAATTTATAAAGATGAGGAGCTTAAACTGGGTTCTATCTCTTCTTCAGTGTGTGATTTTGAACAAATACCTTTACCATGCTGACCTTTACACATCTTGTAAAATAAATTATTTTATATTTCTAATAAGGAACTGTGCTATGGGGAACAGATGAATTAAATTGTAAGAATTAATTGGAGATATGTGAAAGATATGGGAAGATTACTGCACAGTGAGTCAAGATCTAAACTTTCCATTTATTATATTTAGAGTTTGGGGCAAGATATTATTTGTCCTTTCTGAATATCAGTTTCCTTATCTGCATAAGTAGGGACATACCCAGTCATTTTTAGAATACACTCTGCTCCATTCTATTTTAACACTAATGTGAGCATCTGTGGTAGGCAGAATAATGGTGCCCCAAAGATATCCATGTCTTAATCCTCAGAATCTGTGCATATGTACTTTACTTGGCAAAAGTAACTTTATAGACGTGACTAAAGACCTTGAGATGGAGATATTATTCAGGATTATCCAGAGGGGCCCAATTTAATCACATGAGTCCTTAAAATTGAGAAGATGTGATTACAGAAGAAAGGTACAAGCAAAGAAGCAGACCCTCACCTAGAAAATCCCACAGGAAGGAATATAACTCCTCTGACAGTTTGATTTTAGCTCGGTGAGACCTGAGTTGGATTTCTAATCTATAGATCTGTAAGATCATATATTTGTGTTGTTTCAGGCAACCAATTTTTAAGTAATCTGATAAGGCAGCTATAGAAAATGAATACAGAATGCCTGTCACTCATTCTATTAGCATTTGTTTATTTCCAATAGTACTCGTTGCTGTTGAGGACACAATGAGTGATCAGATGTGGCTTTTCTCCCCAAGGATCTTGTATCATCTTGTGCACAACTTAAACTTTCATTTTTAGAAGTCGTACCTTTAGGACTCAATCTTTAAGAATGTGGAGAACTTGAACATGCAAAAATGGGGCCTACATTTTAAGCCACAAGAAAAGTATATGCAAAGGTTCTGAGGCCAAAAAATCATGGCCTGGGTATAAGAAATGGTAAATAAGTAACATTTGGCTTAGTTTGAGCATGAAAAATTGAATGTTAAGCAGCCATTTTACATTATAATGACTATGAGGCAGGATGAGAAATGTTTCCTATTATGCAATGTAAAAAAGCCAAATGTAAAATTATATCTGAGCTGTAACTTCAGCTTTGTAAATTATGTCTGCACATGAGAAAAGGCTGGAAGGAAATACCAACCACAACAACATTTATAAATAGGCAATTTGAGGGTAGAAGCATTCCAGTTAATTCTTTCTCTTTTCTGATTATTATTGTGTGTGCAGTAGTTAGAAATGCATGAGAGTGGTTTGTGGATGGTTACATTTTGCAGATACGAGGGCTTGAGGTGCATATACATAGTTTAAAAATACAAATAACTTGCACATTAAACTCAGTGGTCATTGTACACACTCTTTAATTTATAGGAACCCTGAAAAACAAAGATACAGACACAGATTTTTTTTCCTTTCTCATAACTATTAGCATTTGAAAGGAGGCATAAAGTACATGTACAAGGTGTCCCTGCCTACAGCCAAAGACTCATCTAATAGGTACCCATCTGATAGGAAGGAGAGATTTTTCAGCAGGGTATTGTGATGACAAAGCTTGGCTATCTGTAGAAAAAGTGAAATATAGGATATTATTTAAATTAAAGTGATGAACTGCAAAGATTAAATAACATTTGATAGACGCCAACTTGTGCTCCAGGGACTCCCTTATTAGGCAGTCTTATGATAGAAAGTAAGATATATCCATCTATCCGGAAAGCAATTTATTGCTCATCTCATTGTCTTGCTAACCTCAGCATTCTCTCAAGGTAGTGGGAAGCAGAATTAGTTGCAATAGCATCTGTAGGTCTATCCACCTCTATCTTATTGCCAAGAAGAACTAGATTTCTTTGGTGAAAAAAAAGATGTTGTCAATTGTCATGACTTATTATAAAGCTGCATACTCACTTGGTGCTTTTACTAAATTAGTTTTTTCTAGTCATCAAAATATATGTATGCATTGCTATTTTCTGTAATGCATTTGACTTCCTAGATACTGCAGTCAAACATTAAGTAGAAAGACTTACTTGACGAAATCACTAAATCTTATGTGACAATTAGAAGGGCACTCAGAAACCATTTATCAAACCACCTCACTTTATAGAGTGGGAAACTGAAGACCAGGAAAGGCGGTAGTTTCACAAAACTTCATAGGAAAAGTTAGTGGTAATGTAAGAATGGAAATGCCTCCCCATTCCCTATTTAGTACTATTTCAACATAACATACCACATTGTTGTTGGAAACACAGGCTGAGGTAAAGGATAACAATTAAAAGCATGTCCTAGGATGTTTAAATGAAAAACTGAGTTTGATTTTTGGGAGAATAAACCCATCAGATTTACCTCCCTTTTGGATGGGTAGTAATTAGCATGTTGCTAGATGGTGGAAATGGGGCACTACTGGAGTGTGATATTAGAGTGATGTTGCTCTGACCACATGCACCATCCTTATTTTTCATATTGTGCCTAGAACAACGCACACTGCAAGTCAGTTACTCACAATGTGTATGGAAATGATGCTCTTCTAAAACGACAATAGAAGGAACCATTCAATAGTTACTACTGAAATATCTATTGACATAGAACTACATTGAGCCCAATCAGAGGCCTTGGGGGATTGCTAGAGCACAACAGGTCCTCATACTCCAGAAAACTGAAATCTAGTGTGAAGGAAATGAATAGAATTTCCTAAACAACCACAAATACTACTGAAAAGAATCCACTTAATTGTATGTATATTTGACATAGTGGCTAAAAAAAGGAATTAAAGACAAGGATGCTAATAATGGCTGAAGAGTTACTAATGACTTCAAAGAAAACCTGAGAGTTGAACTGGGCCTTAAAGAACAGAGAGATTCAGAGTAAGAGTTGGGAAGATAATTTCTTGGCTTTTATTAGGCCACCGTCTTTAACGTCATTGCCTCTTCTCCTTCATGAGCACATAATTCACTGGCCCCTTAAATGTTGCTGTTAACAGGATCTCATTTTTATAGGTCCAATAAATTTCTCATGTCTTTAGTTTGAGTTAGGTAACTGTCATGTTTAACAGAAAGAGTTCTAATGTATCCACTCACTTTGACTCCTTATGTTTTCTAATTTTTTTCTTTTTTTTTTACTTTAAACATGTTTCTGGAGATTTTCACTATTATTTAGGATTTGGCAATTACCTACAAGGTGATTTTCCAATCTATTTTGTGAGTCCATCCTTTATTTCTACACTGTACAACTGTGGTTCTCAACTAGGAGTCATTTTGCTCCTCCCCACCCCCCACAGGGAACATTTGGCAATGTCTAAAGACATTTTTTTTTAATTAATTAATTTATTTTTTAAATATATCTTTATTGATTTCAGAGAGAGGAAAGGAGAGGGAGAGAGAGAGATAGAAACATCAATGATGAGAGAGTCATTGATCGAGCCCGCAACCTGGGCATGTGCCTTGACCGGTAATTGAACCCCATTCGCCTGGATCTCAGGTCAATAGTCAATCGCTGAGCCATGCCCGGCCAGGCGACATTTTTTTTAAAGTATGTTTTTATTGATTTCAGAGAAGGAGAGGAAGGGAGAGGGAGAGAGAGATAGAAACATCAATGATGAGTCATTGATTGGCTGCTTCCTGCACTCCCCTGACTGGGGATGGAGCCTGCAACCGGGGCATGTGCCCTGAATGGGAATCAAAACTTGATCTCCTGGATCCTAGGCCCATGCTCAATTTTTAGTCTTTTAGTTTTTAAATATGTTTTTATTGATTTCAGAGAGGGGAAGGGAAAGGGAGAGAGAGAGAGAAACATCAATGATGAGAGTCATTTTTAAGCTGCCTCCTGCACACTCCCTACTGGGGATTGAGCCCAAAACTCAGGCATGTGCCCTGACCGGGAATCGAGCCTTGACCTCCTGGTTCACAAGGCCAATGCTCAACCACTGAACCATACCAGCTGGGAAAATGTTCTTAGTCTTTATTTAACAGTTTTATTTTTGTGAAACCACTAACTACTCTATATGATTGCAATATGAGGACTGGGGCAGGTGATATGTTGGTAAACCAGCTCCCTTGAAAGAAAGAAGAAAGAAAGAAAAAGAACAGAAGGAAGGAAGGAAGGGAGGAAGGAAGGAAGGAAGGAAGGAAGGAAGGAAGGAAGGAAGGAAGGAAGGAAGGAAGGAAGGAAGGAAGGAAGGGGGGAGGGAGGGAGGGAGGGAGGGAGGGAGGAAGGAAGGAAGGAAGGAAGGAAGGAAGGAAGGAAGGAAGGAAGGAAGGAAGGAAGGAAGGAAGGAAGGAAGGAAGGAAGGGGGGAGCCACAATTGTAGCATTTGCCCATTTCATTGGTGTAAATATTCCCACCATGGTTAATTTCAAATTGTCAAAGGTTAACATCTGACTCACAAAATTCCTGAATATTTAACAATTGACTTTTACAAGCAAGTACAAGCCTGTGCCAGCATACAACTGTCTAGTTCTGTGAGTAAAGTAGCACTGAAATGGGAATCTCATGATGTGGGATTTTGTTCTGGTCCTAGCATAAATTAACTGTACACTGTAGATTAGCTATTTCATGTCTCTCAAGTTTCAACCCTCTCAGTTGCAGAAATATGGTGGTTGAGTTGATGATCTCCAAGATCTATTACGGCTACAGTAGTCAAAGGTGCCAAACGTTCCCATCATCAATCACAATGACTTTCACTGTGCAAGCATGAAATATCAGTACTATTGGGAAAATAGAATAAAAATTTAAGGTTAAATTACTACAAATACATTTCTTCTTCTATTGGTTTTGTTTATTAAAGATCACATTTTGAGTTAGGCATTCCACTTCTCTGAAACAACTATAAATTGGGCTAAAACAATTCTTCATTTTTGCCAGTTAGTTTATTCCTTCATCTGTTATGCTTTCTCCACTAAATGAAACATGCCTGTACCATTAACTTTTATATCATTAATCTGTTTCTAAAAACATGCATTTAAAAAAATTTGATCTCTTTATGGAATTTTGGCAATGCAACATGGTTTGATGATGTCACATCTGAGAGATTTCATGAAGTGACAATCTGTATAGGAAGTGGAAAATGTAATTTTTTATGCTGTTTTATCTAAATAGACATATGCTTCTATTCTTTTATGCCATAGCAATTTTCTAGCATCTGTGACATACAGATATTACCCTATGAGTCTGTTTCTATGAAGTGTAACCAAGTCAGAGGAACAAGCCAGCAGTGTGCTCCTTTCTGGTCAAATGCAAATTTTCTGTTTAAAAGGCAAATTTTTCATTACCAAAAGATGAATGATATAGCATTGAGTTTTATTTTGTTCCTTCATTTTTTAAAGTAGGTAATAATGTGTCAAATAAAAGTATGAAATAGGCCATTTTCCTTGAATGTGGATATAACATTCACAAAAATTAAAGCGAATTAATTTAACTAAAACTTTCTGCATCGTGTTAATTTTCTTCATCATTTAGCCTATGAGAGAATCATACCTATGGCATCACGACCAGAGCTGGATGACCCTTTAGGTCTTCTCATTCAAGTTTGTGATTAAGTATAGTGAAAACCTGAGACCCAAAGCTAGCAAATGACTTGACCAAAATTGCACAGGAAGGGTCACCCTGCTCTTTCCACTCTATCCTAGAACATCTTGGAACTCATGGTATCTGCCTTTTCTATTACACAGACATAAAGTAAAAAAGTATTCTCATGCACTTTGCAAACCCTACACATATTACTTCTTTTTTACCTATTTACGTTCAAGAGCCACAAATCTCATTCTTTTCTTTTCTGCAAGTTTCATGCCAGTATTTGCTTACAGTCTTCTCTGCTTACTACCATGTAAGTGACTGGTAACAGATAAAAGGATATCCCTCTACAAAGCTTCGTATTTTCATAAATATTCAAGAGACCCTCAGCTATTGTCTAATAAACTTTTTACTGTAGAAAAGTTTTAGATTTACAAAACGTTATGAAGGTCGTAGATACTCCACACCCACTGCACCTTATTGTTAACAGCTTACATTCATATTGATCACAATCAATAGAATCAATATTGATAGGTTGTTATTAACTAATGCCTATACTTTATTCAGATTTACTTCATTTTACCTAACTCCCTTTTTCTGTTTCAAAATCCCATCTAAGACAACTCACTACATTTATTCATTATGTCCTCTTAGGTTCCTTTTGGCTAAGATAGTTTCTCAGACTTTGTTTTTGATGACTTCAACATTTTGAGGATAAGTGGTTAGGTATTTTTTAAAATGTTTCTCAATTGGTATTTGTCATGATGTTTTTCTCAAGAGCAGACTGGAGTTATGGGTTTTGGGGAGTGAGACTGGAGAGGTAAAGTGCCGTTCTCATCACATCAGAGCAAGGATAAATCTGACTTATAGCACTGTTGATGTTAAACTTGATCACTTAGCTGGAGGAGTTTGTCAGGTTTCTGTGCAGTACTGTTTGGAAGGAAGTCAGTATGCGCAGCCCACATTTAAAGAGGGAGGGTTATGCTTCACTTTCTTCAAGGCAGGATACCTACATATCTACACAAGTTATTTCGAATTCTTTTGCACAGCAGATTTGTTCATTCACTCTCATTAGTTTATTTTTTCAATCATTTATTTATGGCAGCATGGACTTATGGAGTGTAACTCAACTTGTTTTCTCTCATATCGTTACAGCATTGGCTATTAGTTCTTTCCGTCGGAGCCTGCGTGCCTTTAACATGCTTCCATTATTGTGTATTTTGAGCACTTGTTTATTTTCTGGCGATACCAGACACTTCAACCTTATCTTATGTATTGCCTTCCCTAGTCCCAGAATCAACCATCCCTTGAAGGAGTCCTGGTGTCCTTTATTGGGAAGTTGTATTTTAAAGTGGTATTTAAAACCATTTGAACATTTAAAACTTGGTATTTAAAACCAAAATCTGGGTGTTAATTATCCAGATATCTAAACTGTCTAATAAAGTGGCTGAACTATTGCTACTGGGATATCACTGATTCTAGGCTCTCTCACTGATATACATATAAACCTGTGTATATGTACGTATTTATAAGTAATACTATATGTAACCATTTGTGTCTATATTAAAGTAACATCAGTTTATACTCTTTTCTCCAACCTAATCCATTCTCACATGGATTATTCTAGCCTTAGTTATCTGTAACTTCCCACTGTAACATATATGCACAGTGGTTTCAGAACTGCTAGTCCATCCCATATGGGAAGTGACTTTTGAAGTAGAGTACAGTGCTTATACACAGTTCCTTTTGACTAATTCTTACAGATTGTACTCATTTCTAAAGTTATTTCAGTCAGCACCTTTCCCCAGGCTGCTTCAATGAGGTTATTTCATAAATTTATAGTAATTAGATTTCAGTCACAGTCTGCACTCCATCCTAGGATTTCCTAACCTCATAAATGCTTTATCTTAAATTTCATACATTAATATTCATATTTTATACTGTAAATTTCTATGGGTTTTGACAAATGCCTAATGCTATGTAACTACCCTTACAGTATCATACAAGCTTTTCCTCATTTTTGAGTTGTTGGTTATCTTATTGTTGAATTTTAAGTGTTCTTTGAATATTTTGGATAAAAACTGTTCTTTATCAGCTGTGTTTTTTGCAAATATTTATTCCCAGTCTGTGGCAAGTTTTCTCAATCCTTTGAGAAATGCTTTCACAGAGCAGGAGTTTTAATTTTAATGAAGCTTAGTTTATACATTTTTCTTTCATGAATTATGACTTTGATGTTGTATTTAAAAAAGTGATTCCTAACCCAAGGTCATCTAAGTGTCCTCCTATGTTATCTTCTAGAAGTTTTATAGTTTTGTATTTCACAGTAAATCTGAGATCCATTTTGAGTTAATTTTTGTAGAGGGTGTAAGATCTATATCTAAATTTATTATTGTTATTTCTTGCACTTGGATGTCCTCTTGTCCCAGCACCCTTTGTTGAAGAGACTATCTTTGCTACATTGTTTTCCGTTTGTTCCCTTGTCAAAGGTCAGTTGACTATATTGATGGGGTCTGTTTTGGGTCTCTGTTCTGTTCCAACGATCTGTTTGTTCTTTGCCAACACCACACCGTCTTGATTACTGTAGCTTTATAATAGGTCTTGAAGTCAGGTGGTGCCAGTCCTCCAGCGTTGTTCTTCAATATTGTGTTGGCTATCCTGGGTCTTCTGCCCTCCATATAAACTTTAGAATCAGTTTGTTGATCTCTGTAAAATAATTTGCTGGGGTTTTGATTGGGGTTGTATTCAATCTACAGATCAAGTTGAGAGTATTTTTCCCCCCTTTTGGTGTTTCTTCTAATTTTTATGGTGAAAGCCAGGTATGTTATATTTGGCAATAGAACGTGAGTTAAAGAGCACTCAAAGTAATCTGTGAAGATTCGCTCACTGAGTACTGTGAGGATTTATTTTAAACTGTCTAGAAGCTGAACTGTGTTTAATGTTTTTGCGATAGGTACCAGTGATTTCAAATGACTCTGGTGTCCTTGGTATTATTCCACCCTGTCACTTTGTGGTTTTCCTGTGTACTCACCCTCAGGAAGAGTCTGTGTTTCACTATTTCTATACTAGAGCCCTATTGGCGTGGTGGTAAAATATGGGGGTGGGGAGTGTTCTATAACAATTCAATTTAGATTCAAAATTTTAATAAGCCTCTATACCTGGTTGTTACCTTTATAAATGATCTTTTAGCAATAGAGCTTTTCTCTTCCCCCAACTTCTACCCATTTTCCTGGTTGCAAAGTTTCCAATCTACTTCCTTGAAAAAGTGTCCATGTGGACAGATTTTCCCACCCTTAATTTGGACAGGAATTCTGGAGGGGATGTGAGTGGAGAGGAATTCTATTTCCAAGCTTGGATACGGTTTCAAAATTGTGCTCAGGCAAAATCATTTTTCCTGGAGGTTATGGAGAAAACTCTGGGTGTAGTTCACAATGGTTCCTCTCCCCCTCCTGCTGTCAGAACCATGATGAGATTTTTATGGGATCCTCACAGTGAGAACCTGCTGGGCTTTCTGGAGGGAAAGGCCATGAAAATGTGGAGCTCTCATCCCTGAGACCGCAGTGCCCAGGACTTCCTCAGTCTCATGCTAGCCCTCAGTCAACCTCCAGTAATTCATTAAAATGATCATTTCAATGCTCCTACCCACTTAGGTTTCAGTGACTTGGGCTCCAAGTAAGCAGAGCTTGGTAGCTGCAGCTCTCTGGATTTGCTTCTCTCTCCACACCTTAGGGGTAGCAGTTTGCCCTGCCACCTCAGTTATCTGATAAATTGAAGAAATTTCATTGATTTTCAGTTTTTCCAGCTCTTTCTTATTGTTGACTTCTAAATGCTTCACATGTCAAAGCTGATTCCAGAAGTTCTACCCCATATGTATATATTTTTAACTTTTGGGCTGGACTCATGGAGCTACTATTTGAGTGTGGGCATGGGCTTCAGGTTATGCCAATGATCCAGGTTACTGGTCCATTCACACTTAAATTATTATCAGAGTGAAAACAATCTCCCTATGTGTCAGTTTCCACAAGTTAAAAGTGAGAGTTGCAATAGTCTATCGTTAAGGGCCCTACTGGCTCAAACATTAACTCTTAAGATTCAAAATTCTCCTGTTAGGACTCAAAGTTATATAGTAACACACCGTTTCTCTCCAGGGTCTGGTTCCACCCAGACCTCCAGGTCCCTATTCTGGTCCCTCACCGTATCTCATCAGGCTGTCTGCTGGCCTGAAATAACCTCCAGTTCGTGCTCCAAGCTACTTTCTATTGTTTGGGGGTCAAACTATGGTATCACAGGCACAGCTGGAGGAAGCCTGAACGGTCTTCCAGTCCATCTTCCCTTGGGAGACTCCAGGAACCTCTCCCATAAGGACACCACCTGGAAACCAGTCAGTTGCTTTTTCCATCTGTGCCTCTCTTAAATATTTCATGGCTTTACTGCCACCACCGTTAATTACAAGCTATTATTTCTTAAGCTCTTCCTCTGTGTAAAGCAACGTTATTTCATTTATTCTGCACATTGACCCTCTAAGTTATGTAAATATTTCTCTATTTTATTCATGTACCAATTGTCACTTTTAGAGACTAGGTGGCTCACCTTTCCATGGCTTGGATGTGGGTGACCTGAGCTCCTCATTACTAAGTCATATGTGTTTGGGTTTCTGTCTGGCTAAAATGTGTATGTTTAATTATTTTCTACCTTCAACCAGAGAACACCTTTTCATGTGACTTACATTCACATGTCATAACTCCAAAGGTCTGTCAGGTAGAAATGTCACCCTTTGTAATTAAGTAAATAGCATGTTTTTCTACCAGGTATTGCATGATAATACTGAAAAGAAATGTCAAGGGATATAGTGGTGGCCCAGATCTCCTAAGTAGATGTGTGACCTTAAGCAAGTCACACTTTTGTATTGAAAATCACTTTCTAGCCTGGCAGGTGTGGTTGAGCATCAACCCATGAACCTGGAGGTCATGGTTAGATTCCAGGTTGGGGCACATGCCTGGGTTGTGGGCTCCATCCCCAGGAGGGAGAGTGCAGGAAGCAGCCAATGGATGATTCTCCCTCATCATTGATGTTTCTCTCTCTCTCTCCCTCTTCCTTCCTCTCTCTGAAATCAATAGAAACATATCTTTTAAAAAAGAAAAAAAAAAAAAATACAAACCACTTTCTAGGTACTATTCTATTAGCTCATTTTTCTCTTTCTCAAAAAACTTTTAAGGCATATTGTTAGCGATACAATTTTACAGTTGAGAAAACTGAGATACGGAGAGGTTAAGGAACTTGCCCACGGTACATACACAACTTGTTAGTGCCATTGCCAGGGTGTGAGCTCCAGAGTCTAAATTTGTAACCGCTCTGCCATGCTGCCTTTTTTATATATCAATTAACTATTCCATAAACCTTTAGAAGAAACCTACTGTGCTGATGTGTTAGGTGCTGGGAACACAGTAAAAAATAAGCCTGGCTCTGGCCAAATGGAGCTCATGGTCTTCTAGACAATTGGCAGTAGAAATGCTCGCTCCACCCCAGACCTACTGAACCCTATGCACATTAAAATTTGAGAGGAATTGATTTAGAATGCGAAACAGTAGATTGTGGGCTTTTGTTTCTTCTTCTGGGCTTTGGTTTCTCGACCTGTAAAAGGAAGACAACATTCGTCTGCTCTAATATTCCTCAGTGGTATCCTCTAGGTCACACTGCAGACTACTGCAAAGTGGGGGTGACCTGGGAGAGGGATCCAGCCAAACCTACCCCTGTGGGCTCCAGCATGTGACAGAGTGAGGGCCTCTGCAGTAGAGATCTAACACTGGTCCTTGGTTTCCATCTGACTCCGCATTTCTGTAGGCGGTTGAGGAGATTAAACTGTGGCCCAGCAAGCCAGGTATCCCCTCCAGACAATTTATATGGTTTTTATATTTATTTAGAGAGCAGGAGGTCTAGCCCAGCTCTTGCTGTATGAGTCAGTGAAATGAGAATTTAAAGGGCTGTTTCATTAATTTTGGAGGAAATTTATTGCTGACAAGAGACTGCATTATGGATGGTCTGAAGACAGCTCTGGCCTTGTGTCCCAGGAGCAGGGCCGAGAGCCCAGCCTCCCTGGCTGGGGCAGTGGCCCCGCATCGAGGTGAGGGAAGCCCTGGGGAGGGAGGAGGGAGTCCTCCAGGCACCGGGCCAGCCTCTCGCTGGCTGCTGCAGTCCCTGAACAGGAAGGACAATTAGAGGTCGCCCAGCTCCTTCCCACGCTGCACAGATGGGGTCCCCAGACACCCCGAGAGGCCAAGCCGTTTACTCACTTATCAAGTCAGAAACCAGGATAGAAATCAGGTAAAGCTGCAGAGCTGCATCTCTTGGTCTTATTCTGCGGAATTTAAACTGCTTCCTCAATGACAGTGACAGGATATGTGTGGGCAGCTTTCTATGTATGCGTTCTGCACTGAACTTTGTTTCGCAAAGAATGACAATAACATTATACTTTTACAGATTTCCAATCATGTGAAATGGGATTTAGCTCCCATACACCTCTTTGAAATGGGAGGACTGGAAAGGGCCTCTTGAGCATTTGAACAGTTTTAGCCACTCGTGATAGGCCAGGCTCTGGGACAGATCATTTGATGCCAACAGCAATTTTGTGACGTGGGTGTTAAAATCTTCATTTAAAAGGCTCAATACAATTAAGGAGGCGCTGTTCAAGGTCTCACAGATAGTGACTAGCAAAGATAACATCCAGGTCTCACAGATAGTCACTCGCAAAGATAAGATCCTTTATCCAGCCGTGTTTTTTTAACCATCTCATGACCCTTTGGAAGTTCAGTTCCAGGATTACAGAATAAGGTTTTGTAAAAGGTTCCCAAACTGGGTTCTTCAAGGTGGGAGGATGGACCTTCCTATTAGGGAGTGGCGACTGCCAAGAAGCTGAGCGGTGACATTAACGCTTGCGAACTTGGTCAGCTCTGGAAACACACACACAGCCCACAGTGACCTGCAGCGCAGGCTGAGAACGAGTGTGGGCGGGGAGGGTAGACTGAGCCAACGCGGTGATGACAGAAGCGAGTGCCTTAGTTCCAGCTTCCTTTTGCCAGGACAGAACATGTCAGTACAGGCGAGAAATGGGCTGACAGGAGAATAAAGGTCTGATCTTTCATATACGTACAGATCACTTTCTGATTTTAAGACTGTGCTGAATAGATCATTTAAAGTGAGCAATTTGCCTCCTCTGTGACCTTAAGGTTCCTAAGATAACTGCATCTGGAACAAATCGTAGACCTCCCTAGACCACCAGATTCACCCCCTGATTTGGAACATGGGGATGGAGCCCAGAGAAAAAAGGAAACATTGCAAAAGCTAGTGGCAGAAACAAGATTTAGATTCATGTCGCTATTAACCACGGCAGTGTTCTCTCTACCACACCAAGTGGTTTTCTTTTCATTATTTATATGCCTGTATGTTATATATTTACATATATATACAATGTATACATTGTTTGTATGATGTATACATGCATCATACATACATATGTATGTATATTTACACACACATTTATTCCATGAACTATGGGGACCAATGACCTACCTTGAATGTGATGAAAACAAAGCTACTGAATGTACTCTATAAATGCCTGCCTATTGGAACTTTAATTAGAAAAGTTAAAACGATGCTAGTAAATGGAGCTGTGCTCAGAGTACAGCCGTGCCTGTTCTTTCCGGTTAAGGATTTTACCCAAGCATATTTTAAAGTAGGAGATAGTTAGATTTTGGAAGTTAAAGGTCAGAGAACAGGAGTGGACAAGTATCAGCCCTTAGAAATCTTAAGTGTTTTAGGAAAAGTAGACTGGTCAGAATTGGACATTGGTTAACAACAACTAAATTGTGATAGGGTTATTTAGTAAGAAAACACCTGGACAACCTGCTATAGTCACGGGGAAGGGGGCAGGGGGAGCCTCTCAGTGGGAGTCAGAAGACTAAGGACCTTTTTCCATAATTGGCTTCCATAAAGCATGTGCCTCAGGAGGGCCCCTGTAAAATGAAGAAGATGGTGTTCATTATTTTAAGAGCCAATGTACCTACTTCTGTTGTAGTTATTTCAAGCTAAATTGTTTTCAGTGTGTATTTAGTCATCTTTTAGTAAATGTTTATTGACTATTATTGGGTGGGAGGTATTATTCTAGGTCATGGGACACTGTTGTGAATAGGACATGCAATTCCTTCAGGAACACGAAATATCAGGATGTTCTTAATTGTTGTGCTTTTACATGTTTACTTTGTTCTAGATATTAACAGATTGTCCTTTTATCCAAAGTCAGACACTGGACAGTAAATCTATATGACTTATAGGAATTCAGATTAAGCAACATGAAAATAGAAGAGCAGTAGATCCCAGGCCATGATGGAAAATATAATAGAAGAGGATAGTTAATTGATTAAATGAGAGGAGGGGAGTAAGCATAAAGTAAAGACCTACAAGAGCCCAACATATCCAAATAGTAAAATGAGATGGTATAAAGCCAGGCCAGTGTTCCTCGGAGTGTGGCTCATAGATCACCCACTTTAGAATTACTGTGGGCTGGTTGGAATGCAGGTTATAGGGTTTCAACTTCATTTCTTTGGAATTAGAGCCTAGAAACGGGGGTAGATACCTGCTTGGTATCAAATAACAACTACTCTAGCTATTTCTTATGCACACTAAAGTCTGAAAACCACTGGACTAGGTAATTGTACACATTGCAAATAATTAGAAAGAGAAATGACATTTTGCAGAATTTAATGAGTAAAGCATTGGTGAGTTATTTCTGAAATTCAGAAATCCAACTTTATAATAAGCAGCAGAGCATCCATAAATTTTCTACTTTTAATTTGTAGAGCAAGTATCGATTGGAATACACACACAATTTATGTTGCTCTGATTTATGCCTTGCTATGAGAAACTATTAGAAATAAACTCTCTGACCTCCATTTTTCCATTCTTTTTAAAAAAATTGTCTTTGTAACAGTGGAGAGACAAGAGAAGTTAAAATAAGAGAATACCGAGAGACAGAAAGGAAGGTGATTATTTTGCCTGAATATTAAATTATATCTGTTTAAGTATTACATGTAGAGTTTTATTTCATGTGGCTCTAATTATTAATATCAAAATTGTCCTATTGTGCTTGGAGAAATATATTGAAAATGAGTAGAAAAATATTTCAAATTGAATTTTCTATAAACATACATATATACTGTGAAAGAATAAATAGACACTAAAAAAGAAATTAATTTTTAAAACAATTTCCTTTAATGAGCTTGGAAAGGCTTGCTTTTTGCTCATGACTTAGGCAAACAGTTCCTTATTCTTTCACTAGGTGGTGCTATAAATGTAACTCTTCTTTACTGACTGAAATATGATACCTTTGGTACCTCACATTGTGGATAATTGCAAGTTTAGTGGCCAAACACTCTGTTTTATAGTTACTTGCCAGTTAACAGTAAAGTGTTAGCGGCTTTCTAGTCACTAGTTATTGACTATGAGAGAATGTATAGAGAAATAACATGGAGAAAAATATGAAATCTACTTTGCTCTCGAGGCAGGGAGTGAAATCCTCACTCTATAGTTGCCTATTGATCTTGCTGTGACCAATCTCTACTTAAAATTCCCACAGACCCAATATTGTGATAAAAACGTGAGAACAGAAAATTCTCACTGTGTTTGATTCATCAGAACTAAGGCCAGTTTTTTTCCTTTTTTTATTTTCCCTTATAACTTGGAATTCTATAACTTAAAAGAAATGCTGAAATCTGTAGACACTGAAGGCTAATATTGTGTTAGATCTTTAGTGCTTTGTGAATTTGTGTTTTTATGTATAGTTAAATTGTTTCGAATAGTATATGATTAATTATATTTTTTGCCTTTGAATATGTTCAATGTAATTATCTTAAATACATTTGAAGTAGTCCTCTCAGAAAATATGTTTATTCTACTTATATAAATTGTCTGTAGGAAAACATTTGCTATTATTTGCGGTCTAAGGTATAATAAATTCTAAAGAGGAGTCCGAATTAATGAGATTTATTTCATTAACTTGTTTTTTCCCTTCCACCCTCCAAATTGTTATTTTTGTTTCTATTTTGCTTTCTTTGACCTTAATCTTGGAAAAATTCATTAGCTTTGGGAATCTTTTCGTTTTGTGATAGTGGTAAGTGATGAAGAAGTACCATTTTCATCCCGATTTTGTGTTAAGATTCATATAGTCCTAACACGTCTATACCCATGTGGTGTTGTGCTCAATAATCCAGAACTTGACTTTAGCAACTGGAGTATAAATAAAACTTAAGCAGTAGAGGAATGTTTAGGAATGGAAAGCAATTTAGAAATAATATAGTTGCCCAGCTGGAGTGGCTCAGTAGTTGAGCATCGAGCTATGATCCAGGAGATCTTGGTTTGATTCTTGGTCGGGGCACATGATGGGGTTGCAGGCTCAATCCCCAGGGGGAGTGTGCAGGAGGCAGCCGATCAATGACTCTCTCATCATTGATGTTTCTACCTCTCTCTCCTTCTCCCGTCCTCTCTATGAAATCAATAAAGACATATTAAAAAAAAAAAGAAATAATGTAGTTGATTGACTTTTGTGATAAAATAAAAAATATATATATATTTGGACTTTGTCCCTGGTTCCTGGCACAGAGCTCTTAGAACCATTGGAATTCCCTGAGTGACAGGAGCATCTTGTTATTCATAATGAGCCTCCTTTGACCATGGCGGTGACTGGGGGAAAGGCGAGGTAAGTAATATTAGGATGGGGCTGGCTGCCAAAAGGAAAACCATCATTAGAGGATTAGAATTTTTAGCCCCACCCCCAAACTCCTAGGAAGGAAGAGGGGCTAAAGATTGAGTTTAATCAGCAATGGCCAATAATTTAATCAATCCTGTCTATGTAATAAAACTTTGATAAAAACTCTGAAACAGCATGGTTAAGGGAACTTCCAGTTTGGTGAACACATTGATGTGCTGGGAAGAGGGTATGCCCAAGGAGGACATGGAGGTTCTGCACATCCCACTGCTCCAGTACCTGCCCTATGCGTCTCTTCCATTTGGCAGGGCCTGCACTGAACCTTTATAATAAAACTGCAATTGTTAAGTATAGTGCTTTCCTGAGACTTATGAGTAAGTTTAACATATTTTTGAACCTGAGAGGTACCCTGTGACCCCCAACCCTCAAATGTATAGTTGGATGAAGTACAAGTAGGCTGGGGACCTCATTTGTGGTTGGCATCTGAAGTGGAGGCAGTTTTATAGGACCGAGCCCTTCACCTTGGAGTCTGCACTAACTAACTCTGATAGGTAGTATCAGAATTGAGTTGAATTGTAGGGCATTCAGTTGGTGTTGGAGACTTGGAGAATTGTTTGTTGTTGGAAAATCAAACATCCTTTTTTCAGTCTTCTCAGTACTGATGGGAAGTTCAAAACCAAGACATGGTAAGTGATCTACCTAAAATCATGCAGCAAACTACACTGGAAGGTGGAGTGACCCAGGCCTCCTGACTGTAACTGGTGATATTTTCTCTACACCACTCTGCACTTCTAAGACACATTTTTTTATGTGTCTGCTTTTGATCCACTGGTAGAGGCCATTCTTCTGCAGGGGATAAGAGTTAGAATGCTTGGGAAATTTACAAGGGGATAGGACTTACCTATACTTTTTAAAGCACCTACCACAACAGAAGACTGAGAGAATCAAATGATTATTCTGAATCTCCAAAATATCAGCAGATTGCCTAAGATTTTCAGAGACTTCCATTGAGTTCTAATTTGGGAAGGGGGGGATTTCTCTCATAAGAAAGGCAAGTGTTTAAGAAGAGAAAAGAAGAATTTGGTCAAATTAATTTCCTCAAGGTGAAGAGCTATGAGAAGTGGGCCAAGGTTGGATTCTTGGGCTCTTGACCTCTACAGCAACACTGCCTCTCAGGATCACAGGAGGCCACTGTAATTCATGCCATAGCAGTTACTGAGTCAGCTATGCTTTGTGTGGTGGAGGCGAGAAAGATAAATAAGAGGTAGTCTCATTTTTCAAATGGTTTATTGTCTAGTGTAGGCAGCAGGCAAATAAAAGTAGAGTATGGTAGAGTGTGACGATTCAGTAGCAGGTTCAGAGTATCGCAGCAGCAGGGTGACGGCAACACTGCGCCCGTTCTGATTCCGGCCACCAGCAGCTGTCACCTCAACGACTATCTTCACTTTCTATTTCCTTTCCCTTCTTTGCTCCACCTGGCTCTGCACTGTCATCCTCTTCACAAAAATTGGAATCATTTTTTAAAATGCAAATTAGATCATGTCAGTCCTCTACTTCAAGTCCTCTAAAGGCTTCTCACTACTGAACTTAGCATCAAACTCAACTACCTTTCCAGGGCCCACAATCCCCTACAACATCTGACCGCTGCCTAGTATTCCAGCTTTTCACATGATCGCTTTCTACTCTAGTCACTGTCCTCCAGCCATGTTGGCTTTCTTTGTACCAATTTCCTTCTCAGGACCTCTATCCCAGGAACATTCTGGACCATTGGCTTAGAATGCTTTGGGGTCATGTTCTCTCTCTCTCTCTCTCTGTCTCTGTCTCTCTCTCTCTCATCTATGTATTTTTGTCATAGGTCGAAACTCAAATCTCCCTTTTTCAGAGAACTCTTCCATGATGACTTTAATTACAGCACCCCCCAAACTTGCCAGTCCCCTATCACATATTGGTATTGGGTCTTGTTTAGAACACTTAGCATTCTCTAAAATTACCTGGTTTGTTTATGTTTATTTTTCCCTCTCCTCCTGCACTATACACATTGGTCTCTGCTCCCTCTACTAAAATATAAATTTCATGTGATCTGAGGACAATGCATATGGTATTGACAGTTATATCCCAGTGTTTAAAGTATTGCTTGGCACATAGTAAGCACTTTACATTTACTTTATAAATATATACAATTTTCATAGGAAGGAAAGGTGACAGTTTCAATTAGGAGGTGATATTTTGAGAATGAAGCTCCAGCCAAAGAGGCTCCAAGAAAAGGAAAGGCCCTGTTTTGTATATTGAATCTAGAATCACAGATACTTAAGGAATTATTCATCCAACTCCCAACTCTGGGACAGAAATCCTTTTTTTTTCTGGTGAATATGCTACATAAGTAGAAAATATATTTTTCACTTAAGCTTCTCATTATTTTACTTCCTTCTGCTTGAGATGTAAACTATACAGTTGGTACAAATAGGACATATACGAAGTCTTTAAGAGAATCATTGCTGATTTCACAAGTAAACCTGCTTTACAGAGCAGTGGGGAAGTGATGCTCTATTCTACTCCTGGTTGCCCTCTCCCATCTCCCTGAGTCCCCTCCCTTCCACCTCTGTATTTCCTTCTCCCTCCCTGGGCTCTGCTGGCCAGTGACACCTAGAGGCTGACCCTGCTGGCAGCTTTCAGGGACTCTGCCTTTCTTGCTGTTATTGAGGAGACCACACACTGCAATTGTACCTGCCAGGTCACCTAAGCTAAAGCTAAATAGAGGTAGAGGCTATTATTCAAGCAATCCAAGTGAAATAAAGTGCTTTATTGCCAGACAGTTTTGCTTCTTTCACTGCTTTGTTCAGGCTACGGGGACATTTTGAACTGAGTTTCTGAGTGAGCCCAAGGTACCTTTGTGAAACTACCGGCTGTTCTTCCATTTTCTCTTATGCCATCTGTGACTCAGTAAAAGAACTGTCCCTAGGAGTATGTGGGGTGGGAGTGAGGATGATACAGAAGCACTTACTGCACCAAGCTGCCCATAGTCTGACCTTGCATTAATGAAGGCAGTTTTATTCTTGTAGAAAAGCACTGTGGCGTTCACTCCGAAGTGTATTGGTAGGAAAACACTGGGACATCTTTTCCATGTTTTATAAAGGGTGCTCTATGTTACTTTAATTTCTTTGAAGCAACATTTATTGGGTACTTGTTATCAAAACCCTATGCTATGAGGGATATAGACATGAGTAATTGAATATAGAAGGGATATGCAGGATGTGGAGAGAGAGAAAAAGAGAGAGAGAGAATAACAGTGTTTTAAGTAACGTCCTATGAGGAATTTAAAGGGGGTTAAGATCTCATAAGATCTCAACATGGTGGTGGTTGTAAAATAAGAATCAGCTTCAGGCTGGCAGATTCATTTGAGATGGGTCTTGAATGATCGGCTGAAGTTAAATAGGATAACCCGGGGTTAGGAAAGTCATTTTAGCCTTAAGGTAATGGCTAAAAGTTAGAAAATTTGGTGCATGTTCAGAAAATCGAATAGGGTTGTTTGGCTGAAATGTGTGGTATCAGTTCAGGGTTATGTGAGGGGAAAGTAGAGATAGAAATGAGATATTGTGGAGCTTTTTAAATGGCAAGGAAATGACTATCTTATAGATAATGGGTAAGCCAGGAACTTTTGAGTGGGTAGCTGATGTGTTCAGGAGTAGTTCTAAACAGATTAATTTAGGAAACTGGGCAGGCTACCCAGATACAGAGCAGCCAGGACAGGGACAGTGAGACCACACGGAGTGTTTGTGTTGGGTCCTACTGTGGTGCTGGGCACAGCATCTAAAGGAGACTGGGTCGGGTGGACCCACTGTCATTGAGAGGTCCTATGTCCAGGCTGCTCAACTTATGGTAATTAGAGAGGGAGGAGGGAGATGATGACATCATCGCCAGAAAGGGAGAAATCACAGAAGGTGCTAATTTGAGGATAAAATGGCAGGTCCACAGAAAACAGAGACTGCTGGTAACGTGCTGGTGGTGTTGACCGCCTTTAATGACATGTCCTCATGCCCTCAGCTTAGTTCCTACTGTAGCACATGTGGTGAATATAGTGAGAAAATGTCTTGGTGGCGAAGTTCATTGTCTGTTCTACCCTCCAGGCAGGTCTCAGTACTAAGGAAGCTGGCATAATAAAATGCATGGTCTTTAAAGTCATGGGCCTGAGTGCATCTATGATCTTCTACTTAGGTATGGTGTGACCGTGAGAAAATTAAGGAAAATAAGTGTATGAACCAAGGCTCTTAGAAGGAGTTCACTACATATAATGTCTTTTTCCATTTATTTCATAATATACTTTAGACCTCAGTTGTAAGTACCACAGACTTTCAGTGGAATGAATATATATATATTATATATATATAATTTTAGCCAACCTTACATTGCATATGGGTTAATTTTCCTGAATTTTGCCTCAAGAAGTATGTATTTGAAATGCCAAGATGGTCTTGCCATAAGACTATCTTTCCTAGAGCAGCCTGATAGGTGGTAACTAGTTTCACCAATTATCAACTATGTCAGAAAGCACTGCCTAATTCATGTACCTAAAGAAATCAAAGTTAATGAAAATCAGACATTCACCAAAACTCAAAACACTTCATAGTAGCCCCTGTTGTTGGAATTTGGGGAGAACATGTGGATTGGAGCAGCTGGAATGTGGTGCACAAATATTACTGAATTGTAGTCTGATCTTGCCATATATGGACATTGGGATCACAATTTAAGGAAAAAACTGCTGTATAGAGACAGCAGGGTTAAATAGGTGCTTGTTCATATGAGAATTATCCATATCTGAGACTGATTTGTTAAAAGAAGAATAGTTTTATGTGTTAGACACCTAAAGCTTTATCACATCAGTGTCGCAATTTAAGACCAAGAGTAAGATTTACATCTTATAAATTCTGGCTTTATTGAGTGGAGACTTTTCTAACTATCGGAGCTCTCCAGACTCGGAATGAAATGTCTAAGGAAATATTGACTCATTTTGTCAAGGTGGCTAAGCAAAACCATTTACTGGTTTGGCTGTAAAAGAAAGTTGTATATTTACTAGAAAAAAGACACACAGGTTTCTAAGGACATTTTCATAAACTGCTTGAGGAAACAGAGTTATTCACAAAACTTTAAGAACCAGAAAAGGCCAGTACCTGGATTACCTTAATCTGTCTAGGCTTAAATTTACCTTTAAACTTCAAGTAGAAAAATTGTTTAAGTATTATGGTTTAACAGCTTCAGGAGATAGTCAATGAAATTACCTACCGTTAAGTTAATAAACAACAATACATCTACTTTATGTCAATTAATTCAACTTGCTTAGCATTCTTCTGTCTCATTAAATATAAATTAAATGCATTGTTGGGAAGCTAAACTGAGAGCATTTTCCAGAATTTATACAAAGCATGCATACAAAATATGTTAATGTCAGCTGGAGACAGAGCATCTCAATACTGTGATGTTTAGCAAAAAAAAATGTTGCTATGTTAGTGAGAAAAAAACAGAATGAAAGACAATTAGCCATACCTATTAAATGCATATTTTGCTGTTCTGTAAAAAAAAGAAATCAAAGGCATGGATGGCATTGTCATGGCAACAATGAAATTTTTCCATCTATAATCACTACATGCGGATTTAGTAACATTGATTTCATTTCACCTATTTCTGGGTCTATAGTTCAGTGTATTTCTGCCTGGTTAGTTCAAAGATTTTTAATGTAGGGTTACAAAGAAATAAATTGAAGATGCAATATAGAGACTTGAAAAGCTAAAATGCATGCTACAACTAAAAACGTAATGGCTAATGTTCAGAAAAAGGAAGGACCATAAACACATCTATTCCATTTATTTCTAAAGCTTGACGTTTAAGTGAGAGGTTTTGCCTTGGATATGGCATTTAGTGACCATAAATAACTGTGGTCTGTTAGGAATTCATTAGGGTTCTAATTTGGTACTAAGGACCCAGTGTCTTCCAAATAGTCAGATATTGACTTCTCTAACATACGTATGAATTTTTTAAAAATAAAGAAACAGGCTTTGGAAAGTTTCCCCTTGCTTGATCTGAAGAGTCACTCAGTAGTCCCTGTGTTGTCACTACTATGATTCTCCTTTCTTCCCCCCTGGTTTTCCAAGAGTTTGGGAACAAAACTGATAGCAGTGCATAGTTCCAGCTTTCCTCATAAACATTCCTTTAACTTACAGAAATAGAAAGATTATTTTCTTCAGAAATTTTGAGAATTCTTCATCTAAAGAATAAAAGGATTACATTTAGTATTGTCTTTTCATGTTGAACACATTATTCAGAAGGTTTTAGAAACATGTGCTGATGTAACAGGTAAGAAGTACTTTAACGTTGATAGTGAAGGTATATAGTTTCATTTGGGGTTCTATCATTTTAAGAATATTACAGTTATAGCATATTTCACAGACCTAGAACAAACATTTTGAAAATCTATATGGAACCCCAAAAGACCCCGAATAGCTGCAGCCATCTTGAGAAAAAAGAACAGAGTGGGAGGGATCACATTACCAGACTTCAAACTGTATTACAAAGCCACTGTAATCAAAATGGCCTGGTATTGGTACAACAACAGGCATATAGATCAATGGAACAGAACAGAGACCCCAGCAATAGACCCATGCCATTATGGTCAGTTAATATGTGACAAAGGAGGCAAGAGCATACAATGGAATAAAGACAGTCTCTTCAATAAGTGGTGCTGGGAAAATAAGACAGATACATGCAAAAAAATGAAACTAGACCACCAGCTTTTGCCATACACAAAAATAAACTCCAAATGGATAAAAAACTTAAATGTAAGTCACAAAACCATAAAAATCCTGGAAGAAAACATAGGCAGTAAAGTCGCAGACATCCCACATAGTGGACTTTTCACTGATACATCTCCTAGGGCAAGAGAAACAAAAGAAAAAATAAACATATGGGACTACATCAAACTAAAAAGCTTCTGCACAGCCTCAAAATACAAAGGAACCCCACGGTCTGGGAAAACATATTTGCCAAGGATGTATCTGATAAGGAGCTAATTTCCAAAGTGTACAAAGAACTCATACTACTCAGCAAGATAAAGACAAACAACCCAATTAAGAAATGGGCAAAGGACTTGAATAGACTCTTCTCCAAAGAGGACATATGGATGGCCAAGAGACACATGAGAAAATGCTCAACACTGCTCATCATCAGAGAGATGCAAATTAAAACCACAATGAGGTATCACTTCACACCTGTCAGAATGGCTGCCATCAACAAATCAACAAATGACATGTGCTGGCGAGAATGTGGAGAAAGGGGAACCCTAGTACACTGCTGGTGGGAATGCAGACTGGGGCAGCCACTATGGAAAACAGTATGGAAGTTCCTCAAAAAATTAAGAATAGAGCTGCCTTTTGACCCAATGATTCCACTCCTAGGAATGTATCCTAAGAATCCTGAAACATTAATCAGAAAGAATATATGCACCCCTATGTTCATAGCAGCACAGTTTACAATAACTAAGATCTGAAAACAGCCCAAGTGCCCATCAGTAGATGAGTGGATAAAAAAGCTGTGGGACATTTACACCATGGAATACTATGCAGCTGTAAAGAAGAATAATCTCGTACCCTTTGGGACAGTATGGATGGACCTGGAGAATATTATGCTAAGTGAAATAAGCCAGGCAGAGAAAAACAAACATCACATGATCTCGCTTATATGTGGAATCTAAAGAACTTAATAAACTGAGGAACAGAATAGATTCAATGACATGGAAGCATAGATCAGACTGATGAATGTCAGAAGGATGGAGGAGGGTGGGTGGGTGGAGTGGGAGAGAGTAACCAAAGAATTTATATGCATATATGCACAACCCAAGGTCATGGACAATGGTTGGGAGAGGGACTGGGGAGGGGGTGGGATAGGGTGGAATGGGTTATTGGGGAGAAAAAGGGACATCTGTAATATTTTAAACAAAAATAAAATTTAAAAAAAGAGTATTACAGTTATGAATAGGTTATCATCATTAAGAGTTAATAGAATCTTTGGGATTAAAAATAGATCCCCCAATTTGCCTTAGTGTTATAAATATTACAAACATTCTTTAATTTAGATCAACTAGAATTGTCAGGTGATAATGACCATACCAATTTGAATGATTAGATGACATTCCCTTGGTCTTATGGTGTAAAAGGATTGTTACTCATCTATTTTCTAAATTAAAGTTAAGACCTGAATATCAAAAGGAAAACCAAGCAATGAATCAGGATAGATGGTAATACAGTTCAGAGATTGGACTTCTCTTCTGAGGGTATGGTCATGTCTTTGCAATTATTTTTCCTATATATAGAATTACTATGGATTTAGGTAGACATATGTGAATAATTTAAGTAGTACTAGATAAGAAATAGCTATAATATGCATCATTAAGTGATCTCACGTCTCCCTTTCTTTCTCCTTCATTTCACTTTGAAAGTAGAGGGGAAGATGAACCAACATTAGGAAGCGACCACAGTGAAGGTTAAGATCAGCAGCTTAGAAGAAGAGTATTTTGTCAATAAGTTAGGAATTTGCTTTTATATAAAGCAGAACAATTTTAAACAGGAAACTCAGGAGAATGTATCTTTTTGTATCAACCTCTCTGAAGAGAAAATTAGAGCCTACAGACCAAAAGCAGCCACATAGAAATATAACAAAAATTACCAAGTTCCTCACGGAGAAAGGCCAACACCAGAGGTTGGTTCCCATTCTGTTCAATGTAGGTTGTGTAAATCCCCTTCACATTTCTGATTCTTCAGGTCCCTAGCTATCAAAGGGCTTGATTGGAAAGGAAGATTTCAATATTCCTTGAATCTCTGGCATTCTACAGGAAAGCCAGCCAATATGATGAATGTTTTTGTTTTTTTTTAACTTCTTTGTTTTCTTTCCTTTTATTTATAGGAGTTCACTTGTATTGCATTTTACAAAGGTATCTGTCTTTCATGGGAAACTTTTAAAAATGCTGGCTGCACTATCGACCCTTTGAGAAGCACTATTCTAGAGGGTGATAACAATGGACCAAAGCCACTTGGCGTTCGTGTAAATTGAAGTACAGTCATTTCTTATTAGAGTCTTTTAGGCTCCCCAGAGCCTGGAATGTCATATGGCACCTTCCATGGGTGACTTGTAGTTTGGTCTTTTGTAGTACCCACCTACCCCTTTTTCTTGGATGCCAAGTTCCTCAAAGGCAGGGCCATCTTGAAATGTTTCCCTTTTAGTAGTGTTATTTAATCATTAATGATAACCAACTTGGTGCAAGAATCCCTTCTTATTGGCATATTAGATATTCCCCTTACCTAGAAAAATTCAAGAATGATGAAGAATGGCAATATATAGTGCCAGACAATGAGGCAAAGACAAGTCATTTAAATTCTCTAGAGGGGAGAAGATGCACTTCCATATCCACGTAACAGATGTTCAGTTGCTCTCCTTTGTCCTCTGGCTTTGATGAGAGTTGCATGGTGTCTAAATTTAAACTTCCAATGTGTTGTTTACTTAACTTCTAAAGTAGGAGGAAGTTATCACTCCCATCACAAAAACATTTTAAGGATCAGCTTGTATAGTGCAAGACTCTAAAATATGTTGCATGGAAATACTGTTATTTTGAATATTTTATTGCTATTATTTACTCAGTAAGTTATTATTTTCCTCCCCATTTTATGGATAGAGAAATAGAGATAATGAATAAGAGAGAACTGGAGTAGATAATACTGCAGATAAGGAAGCTGAGAAGGTCCAGAGGAAGGAGGTAACTTGCCTGAGGTTGCCCAGAAAGTTAGTAATAGAACTGACACTAACAATGAGGTGGCCTGGTCCCAGAGCTAATGTTCTTTGATATATTACCCTATTCCCCTGAAGTTTTTCAAGCCTCTACTTGATGTGCTGTGTCTAGTGCTTACATTGCCCTTTTCTCAGAAATAGATCAATTTTGAGAATTAAAAGAATGATTCCACCTATTATCAAAATTGGAGAGGTTTATTTTTGATACAAGGCCTAAGGACGGCTATGTAGATGAAAGACATTACCATATCATGCTATAGATGAGCAGAATCAGTGTGGAAGATGTGTCTTCAAAAAATAATTATTATCTGTTACAAAGTGCTTATTTTATGCCAGCATCATTTCAGTTCCTTTACCTATTTTAACTTATTAAATCCTTACAACAATCTATGCTAGTTACTATCACCATTATCCCTACTTTGCAAATAAGGAAACTCTTGCCACAGAGGAAAAGTAACTTGCTGAAGGTCACACAGTTGGCAAGAACTTAAACTAGGATTTGAACCAGGTGTTCTGGCTCCACTGTCTGTGATCCTCCACACTATTCCCTACTGTCTCTCAAAAAAAGCTGTTTCATCTTCTTTCTTTGCTGGAGAGCTTTCAAAATACAAAAAAGTGCAAAGAACATAAAGTTCATCCTAGATTTTACCACCTAGAGATAATCACTGTTAATAATATGGGTATTAATTGTTGTTGTTCAACAGCACATCAAATGAAATAAAAATATTCTGTTATATGTTTCAGCGGCCATGTAATCCAATGCTTGAAGTTCCATTGGATGTTACGATATGTCCAGGGGTAGGTTGCCTCAGAATATTCTGTGCCCTATCAAACAAAGAGCTGTTGTTTGAAGGCTTACTTCCTATAACCTTAGCACAACACTGGGTGTGCTCTGGCCCCTGTGGCATGGTGACAATACATGGATTAAAATGGACCTTCTTAAATGAAGTGCTCCCCTCTAGACAGATGGAAGCTTCCTATGTATCTGGCCCACCTCCAACCATTACCTAGGATAGAGGCAGGTGGGGGTTGGTACATCAGAGCTGGTGACACTCCCTAAATTAATGTCTTATATTTATAACCATAAAATTCTGTAGAATTCATGATGAATTCTACACAAACGAGGATAATTTATTGTGTTCTTTAATTTTCTTTTTGTACCTCAGAAAATAATGCAATGCAAATATGCATAATCTTGTGACAGATAGGAAGGGGGGGAGTGCTGTTTTCAAATGCCAAAACCACTTGGCATCCTAGAAAATGCATTTGGCCTAAATATTACAAATCAGTTTTCTTTGCTGCACTTTGATATTTCTGATTCACACATTGCCTTTTACTGGTTTATTATACAAGCTATTTTCAAGGAGATATTGTTTAATTCTAAGGAGTAAATTACTTGTGTGTTTATTTGTGTGTGTGTGTTCTAATATAATTATTTTCATTTTAGCTTCTAGTGAATTTCTAAAAAATCTTGGGGATAAAATCTTTTGTTTTTAATTATTTGCACGTAGACAAAATGTATGATATTTATTCTCCAATTAAATCATGATTTCTGTAGCCAAGCAATGATGTAATCATTGTGATTACAGTAAAAAAAGAAAAAGTAGATAAAGTAACTGCAGATTTAATAAAATAATTCTAAATGGCAATTCTGGCAAGATAAAAGTGCAAAAATTCCAGTTATTAAAATGTTTTTTGAGTGGGCTAGAGCTCGTGCTGGAAGCTGGGAAGAAACAGACTTCCAAGAGGTATGGATTCACCCTCATGGACCTTAGGTACTAGCTGGGTAATGCAAAGTAAGCAAACAGGAGTGAGAACTAATTTCATAAACTGAGATACATGCAAAATAGTAGAGTAGTCTATGTATAAGTCATATTTCACTGCTATTTAATTTTCATTTTTATTATTGACTTCAATTTGTGGAAGGACCTCAAAGATTTTTATGATATAGAACTAGCCTTTCCATTCAGGGGACTGGGGAAATTCCGGCTCTAACAAATCGAGTCACTTGGCCCTATTATTAATGAAGAGAAGAAAAGTTCTTGAGATTTAGGCCTTAAGTTCTCATTCACCCTTTACATCTTCTGCCATTCTAAGTAACATGCTCCATTTGTCACAAAATCTCAAGGTTGCAATCCATCCTTCTTGACACCCTTGGTGTCACTTGACACTTCTTGGTGGAGGGAAGCATTAATGCATGACTCTAAATCAGGGCAATAGGACCATTTCTTATTACTTGAAGATGAAGGGCCATATAACCTTGATATGCCTTAGAGACATTTTTCCTCTGGAGAGCTATAAGAAGAGACTCGGCAGCCTTTTAATTTAGGCACAGAAAACCCCCCTGGAAGATGGGGAAATAAAACTAGCTGGAAGACATTCAAAGCACCTTTCAACCTTGAGTGGCTATGATTTCCTGAGGCCTCCCCCATTGTTATAATTCTGTGAGTTTAAGAATTCTGTGAGAATAGAATACTAGGACGTAAGTAGAGGCAGAATTTTTTTTTTCTTGTCAAATCTTCAGGAAAAGAAATCTCTTAGAAAACAATATAGTTTCTTGACAACATTATTTGTCAATGCTTATGACACATAATACTCTCTTGGACAGCAAAGATCACATTCCAATTCTAAAGATGATACAACTAGAACAGAACTTCAGCTGACACTGTTTGATAATCCTGCCCAAACAGTACTGGGCACCAATAAAGCTCTGACTTGGGTGAAGAAGACAAAAGCAATAACTGAATTCTTTAGCTACCTTTCTTAAGGCTGACCATCCACTTACTTTTGTACAGACACCCTGCATGTGAGCCAATCATTTTTCTTGATGATGACTTATGCCATCTTCTTTCCTCACTCCCATAATATTTATTCTTATCAAAATCTTATCTTTAAGACATTTTAAAATGTCATCTTTTAATGTCTATTTTGGTTGGGATTCAAACTCCTTTCACTTGAGCCTCTAAAGTACTTGGTCTTGGTGCATTTCATACACTCTCTAATCTCTCTGGCTCGTACTAAAATCATTTATGTTGAATTTTATCCATTCTTTCAGACCCACAACTGTAGATGCAGAAACTGTCTTCTACTTTTCCCTGTACCCTCACAATTACCTAGCAGAGTACCTGGCTCCTGGCAGATGTTCAAAATATTTTTCTTTATTAAATTGAATGAAATTCTAATTAAACCTATCCCTATTTTCTTTTTCCTTTTTAAAAATATATCTTTATTGATTTCAGAGAGAGGAAGAAAGAGGGAGAGAGATAGAAACATCAATGATGAGAATCATTGGTCTGCGACCTCCTGCCGGCCCCTTGCTGGGGATCGAGCCCGCAACCTGGGCATGTGCCCTGACCAGTAATTGAACCCCCAACTCCTGGATACTATGTCGATGCTCAACCGCTGAGCCACACCTGGCCGGGCTATCCCTATTTTCAATTTATGTGATGGTTCATTGAATGGGTTAAAAATATAAGTAAATATATGGCACTGATCATTAAATATAGTGTCGTATGGTTGTTAAGGGCTCAGGATTTGGGTGTGGATGTAGAGTTTCCTGCAGTGGGGAGCTTTCACTTCTTTACTGATGGTGGCAGAGTTGCATTTAACCTAGCATCCACAGGAGAATACAGTATTTCCAAAAGAACTCAAACAAAATAGTCTTGTGAGTTACTTAAAATACCCCCTCCCAAAGAAATAAATAAATAATAAATACCTCAGCCTGGCCTGCGTGGCTCAGTGCTTCAGCATCGACTTGTGAACCAGAAGACCATGGTTTGATTCCCGGTCAGGGCACATGCTCAGGTTGCAGGTTAGATACCTTGTGGGGGGCGTGCAGGAGGCAGAGATCAATGACTCTTTCTCATCACTGATGTTTCTCTCTCTCTCTCCCTTCCTCTCTCTGAAATTAGTAAAAAAATATTAACAAAAAAAAAGAGCTTAGCCTTTGAATTCAGGCAATATAAACTAATAATTTTGCCTCTACCACTTAAATAACTTGAGTAAATTGTCTTCCATTTCCTTAATTTTTTCATCTGTAAAATTGGAATAACAAGTGTACCTCTCTTCAAAGGTGGTTGTCAGGTAATCCTGATAATATTTAAGATGTTATCTTAAATAAGATAATTTATGTGAGCAGATAAGCACCATGCTGCATAGCTATTATATCTATTGTATCAGTTGCAATGGATATATTGGTGCATAAATCACAACTACTGTCCTCAAGTATCTTGTAATCTAGTTGAAAGGACAGAGAAAAAACCAGATAATTAGAATTCATGGAGAAAGGGTGTGCTTAAGTGGTTTGCTGACAACAAGCATCTTGCTTTTAGCCACTGGCCTCATGTATTTTTGCCAACACAAGCTGATCATTAGGATCATAAAAATATCTGCTTTTCTGGCCAACAGTTTAACAGAAGTCTAAACTTTCTAACCGAGGAGCTATATAGAAGTTCTGAATTTATATTAGCACTAAATGAGTATAACATATAATCCCATGGTCAGAGAAAGCCATTTCTCCTAGCAGTTTAATGTACTTTATGGGCATGAAAAGTCATAAAAGTATTTCAGTCAGCAGTTCAAAAGTCAAACTTCTGTTAAAAATATTCTTTAAATAAAGCAATATGAAGGAAAGTGATAGTCATAGAATCACAGGAATTTTAAAACTTAGAGATATTTTATCTATATCTCATTGTACAGATGATAAAACTAAGACCCTTACAAGTAAAGTGACTTACTCAAAGTCATACAGCTTATAGGTGGGAGAGCTGAGTCCCTGGGGACACCTTATTCAGCTTCTTAAATGTCTTACTGGAACAGCTACACCTTTAGATCATTTAACCTGAGAATTTAAGCAGCTTCATCTAACTTCTTACGCAAAAAGAATTTGCTTTAGGCACCCTTGGTAGGTAGCCATCTACCCTATGATATATCACACACAGAAAAGGGGAACCTGCTACTTTGGTAGACCAGGTTCACTATTAGACAGCTTTAAATGGTATAAAGTTCTCTTTCACTTATTCAACTCCTTCTCACCTCCAGATACTTAGAAGCAATAAAAATAAAATATTGTGCTTCTGTTCAGAATGATACTGTGAACCAAGCAAGAAAGGGAACATTTCAGATGTCAAAGATGAAGATTGAATGCACAGCTCTAAAGTGAGTGGGAGTGCTAATCTCACATCGCATAGCATGCAAGATCAAAGCCGCTGTGTCTATGAGCATCTTGAAGTCCACACGGAGACTAGGGTCATACCAACTGGAGAGTTTCAAATTTAGCTCCCTTTATAAACCAGAAATCTGTAAGAGATGCTATATGTTTGTTTGTTTGTTTGTTTACTTACCAGTGCTAGAAAAATGTAGCCAAACAGACTAAGGATATAGTTACCTGCCCCTGTCTTTGGATATAACAATAATTCTTTGAGGGCCATTAGAAAACTCAAGCTTATGCCAAAGGAAGATATTGGGTAGCAAGTCCACGAGCCATTTAATGCTGAGAACAATACAGAAAAATAAAAATTGAAAACATAAAAAAAAAAAATGGAACCAGTGAGCTCAGGAAGGATGCGTAAAGACAACTGCAAAACCACCTTTCCTGGTGGAAGAGAATGGCACTAAAGATAACATTATAGGTGAACATTTCACCACATGGAATCCATACAGTTCTGAAAAGACATGACAGATAAGTAAATTGATACCCAAAGGATCAGAGAATGGGGACCAATGTGACAGGAACGTTAGTTATGTTTAAATGTTGGAAAAAAAGAAAAAATCCATGGATCAAAAACACGATTTCAAATAGAGAATAGACTTAAATAAATTTGTGAACAAACAAAACAGAAATCCTAGGCATGATAACTATAGAGTATCCCCCTAATACATACTTTGATTAATTATAAAGGCAGTGCTTATTAAAATACATTTCATTTTCAAAACTGAGCTATCAGCAATGTGTTTATACATTTTGGGGGGATACCCTGCATACTCATCCAAATAAAAACTAAATTGAGTGAAACAAAATCAATTTTTGTTAATGTCATTGGTAACAAAGATACCAGAAGTTAAACAAACAAATAATAAAAATGTATTCAAAATAATTTCTGGATTTTAAGAAATCATGATGTCTTCAGGTCAAAAGGTATAGTAAGTTCAAAATTCAAACCTCCTTGGCTCCAAATATTTAGCAATAAAATTGTATAGAGTAGACAGAAAAATAGAATGATACATAGATAGATAAATAGATACAGAGAAGACATAAAAAAAAAGACAGAGAGAACATAGCAAGTAAGATACACGAGAGGTAACGAGTAATAAAAACAGCTTATCCATCTCAGTGGATCAGAGACACAAAGAAAGGGGAACATTGGTTAGAAGTAGAACTATGGTGAATGCTGTGGTCATGATTTAATAGCAAATAGTGGAAGGGATCAATGGGAGATCAATGGGGGGGGGGCATCTGTAATATTTTCAACGCTAAAAATTTTAAAAAATAAAAGCAAATAGACTAGGCTCCTGAGTGGTAAAAAGGAATTAGAAAGTTCTGTACAAATTGGGAACTTGGAGCCCATCTTGCTGCTTGGAACCAGGGAAGGAGTGTGCTGTTCTTTCTTTACCCAATGAGGCAGAATATAACAACTCTCCATGGCTGCATGGGGCCAGAGCTTGCAGGGAATCCTGAACTTGGGAGCTGAAAGGAGGGGCACAGATGCAGCCTTGAGAATAGGAACTGAATCAAATCACTTCGTGGCTAAGTGCTCTGGAGGGTCCCTATATCCTTGCAAGGTTGTATCTGGGGAATGTTATCAATGTGGTCCTAGGTCAGGGGCGTGGAACCATTTTTCTGCTAAGGGCCATTTGGATATTTATAACATCATTTGCGGGCCATACAAAATTATCAACTTAAAAATTAGCTATAAAAAAGCTCCTAGATTTATTGGAATTTGAGTCCCACCTGTGGTTGCCTTAGCAGGGCCAGACCATATATGGCCTGCTGCTGGATGTTCCCCACCCCTGATTTAAGGGCTAGGCCCAGTCAGGATGATCTCCCTTTTGATGAACTCAAAGCCAACTAATTTGAGACCTTAATTAGAGCTATAAAATCTCTTAACCATTGCAAATAACAAAACTTAATTCTGGGAGTGAAATCATTATATACATAGCCCTTCCCCATCTCAACTGGTGGTTTAAACTCTTAAAATAATATTTCTATACATTAGTGACAATTAGAAAATTTAATAGAGGAGTTACTATTTACCATCACTATAAAAAATATGAAATGCTCTGGTAGTCAAGATTCTAAGATTCTCCCAATATTTTCCTATCCCAGTGTACATGCCCAAACCATGAAAATTATGAATTTTACATCACAGATTGGATTAGATTAGAGTAGAGTAGATTAGATGGCATAGTGAATTTTACCAGAGTGGCCCTAACCTAATCATATGAGCCCTCTTAAAAAAGTACAGTGTTTTCTCCAGCTGATAGAAGAGAAAGTTAGAGATCACAGTCTGGCTGGAAGAACGCAGACACATGTGCTGTGAGCTACCAATAGAAAGGGGCAGGCTTTAGGAGCTGTGAGCTGTCCCGAGCCAACTAGCAGAAAAATGGAACTCTAACCCTAGAACCCCAAGGAAATGAATTCTGCCTACAACCTGTATAGTCTTTGAATGATCATAGGTGACTTAATTTAAGGAGTTAGAGCTAGAAGGGCCTTCAAAATCTTAGGACAATCTGCTTGTTTAACAGATAACAAAACCAGAACCTGGAGATGGAAAGCCACCAATCAGCAGCCTGTGAATTGGTAAGCCAGGCTCTGCACTCCACGTTGTTTTGAACATTTGCCATTATTGTGGCATAGAAATTTATTTCCATGATTAAAAAACTCATGGATGGAGATGCCCAATCTCTCAGAGCACCTCTAGTTTAACATTTGAGGAGTTTAAGAAGTACAAACAAACTGTATTTGACCTTCCTCTAACCCACTAAAGCAGTCTCCTTTTACTAATCTAGATCTACAATGCAACATTTAGACTAGGTAGAGGACCAGAAATGGTGTCTAGAAGTAAAGAAATAAGACTTGCACTGTGTAAGCAATTCCAGATGGATCTCAGAAAAACAGCTTGAAAGGGCAGCCTTATAGAATCACAGGGCTGCAGCAGGAACAAACACTTGCTAACAGGACAGGCTTTATTTGCGTGCACACTTTGCATTTGCATTTAGTCAGATGGGAAGGCCAAGCTCTGCCAGCCCAACAGAAGGGAAGGCTGCCTTTGTTTATCTCGTAGTCCCCTAGGTAGGAGGCTCACTTTGGGGATGACAGATGAAATGCTTTGGTTTGTCATTTATACCACTGTGCATAGCTACCTCTCAGGCATCCCTATGATCTTTTTACTGCTCCTCCATCCTGTCCCAGGAGATGAGGTGTGAAATTCAGCACCAAGCAGTTTTTGCTAGCTGTGAATTGAGTTGAGCCAAAGAGGCCATGTGACTGGACTTTGGGATGCGAAACAACACCAATACTTACACCATGAAATTCAATCGCATGTTAACCAAAGTCCTAAAACATGCTCCAGGGAGAAGTTTTTCTCTTTTTAAACATGATATCCCCAATTTCTGTTATCACTTTAAAATTATTACAACTGACATGGCATTTTTATTTTCTGAGTATAAATATAGAGATTTTTTTAAAGTTATTTTTTATTTGCTAATATAATTATTGAATATTATGTTTTAATTTAATTTATTAGATATTTATTAACATTTCACTGTGTATAGGTATTTCTTGAAGAACTGCTAAGGATGCAATGATAAATAGCAGTTACTACTGTCAGGGAGCCCACAGCCTAGGGGAAAGAACATGGCATAAGCGGAAAAATTGCATAAGAAATGTGATAAGTGCATCTTTGGAAAGTCAGAGAAAGAAAGCTGATTAGTAGAGTGAGATTAGGCACAGTTTTAGGATAGAATGGTATTTTGTTTGCTTAGCCTTAAAGGACAGAAAGAATTCCAACAGATAGAAACAGGAGAGAGGGTCATTTCACACATCTGAAAGTCATCTTGATGTGGAAAAGTATAAATTATATAATGTGCAGAATAAGAAATGGCAAATAGTTCTATAGAGCAGAAGCTGAGGTTTTTTTGTCTTCATGTTTAAAGAGAGATTTGTGATTTTCAAATATTTGTTGTCTGTGAACCATTAATCTTTCAAATAGAATTATGTCCTTCATTTCCTAGAGAATGGAACTAAAACAGAGATAATGTTAATAGTAGCTAACACTGCTTGGCTTCATTGCCAGGAACGGTTCTAAGATAGCTTTCAAATGTTCCCTCATTTAACCAAACCCTCATAGTGTAAAATAACCCTATGAGGTAGTATTCTGTTAACCCCATTTTTCTGCTAGAGAACTAAGATACAAAGAAGTTAAAAAAAGTGTCCAAAATTACATAACTAGGCATAAAGCTTGAATTGAAACCAGGTTGGACAAATTCATTGCTTCAATGTATAAATTACTTCTCTCAGCTCACATGTATTTAAGAGTGTGCACTTGAGCACTGATTTTCTCAATCAGTGCTTTCTACTTATCACTTATACGGGAAAAAGTGAAAAAAAAAAGTCAAGCTTAAAAGTTTGGAATTAATTAGAAAATGGGCCATTAAATTTTTTGAGCAGGGAGATGCTCAAAACTAATGTTCAGCCTAGATTGGAGGAAGAGAGAAGCTGTAAGAGAAGACATTATTTAGAAAGCCATTGCAGAAGTCTAGATGTGTGTGGATAAGATCTATATTAGAGTTGTTTTAGAAGAACCATTGGTATGGTCAAGCTATGCATCAGGCTATGGTCAAGCTATGGGTGGCTAACTCTTGAAAGGTCCTGAAGCTACCTCTCAATAAATTTGTTCTTTGTTCATAATAAGCCTCCTCAGATTCAAGTTAGGCATAAACACAGGGACATTACACTCTCTGGATATTCTAATTTGCTCCCATTGTTGGTTTTAAAAAGATTTATCAAGCAAAGTTTTGTTTTTGTGATGGCCAAGTGAGGTCATAACAGACTTACTCCCCCATAGATAACAACTATACATTCGGGGGGGGGGGGAGTAGCTGCCTAAAGGATCTGTAAACATGAGGAGAATAGAAACTTGGAAGGGGGACGCGCTGGGAAATTTCTTGCTATTTTAGCCTGAGAGCAGGTGACATGCAGTGCCATGAATAAAAAATAAAACCCTACTAATTTGCAGACTTTCTGACCTGAAGAACCAGAGGACAGAGTTCAGGGTAAGTACTGCTTCTGAGTGGTAAGGGGAGAATCTCAGAAAGGATAGCACCAAAGGGGAAGACCCCAAATCTTTGTATAAACTTTGCTCAAATCTCTGGCTGACTCCTAAACCATGCATGTGTGGGAAGACTGTAAACAACCTCTCTGAGGAAGGACCAAACCAGACAAAGAAGCAAAAGCTGGACTGAGATTTGAGCTGCTGCCTAGAAGACAACATTTGTAATTTATGTCCAACCAAGTAAGTGCCTTCTAAACAAAATACCATCACTCTTTGGAAGAATTAATGTGGCCCATTCCCTCAAGAGAATTAACAATCAATGGAGGCCAACCCTGGGAGAGTCCAAATGTTAGATAAGCAGTTAAGTCAATTAATAAATTATGCTTAATGAGATACAGGAAAATACACTCACATTAAATGAAAGGATAGGGTATCTCAGGGGAAGAAATAGAAGCTATAAAAAATACCAGTGGAAATTTAGAACTAAATAAAGTCAATGTGTACTTTATCTTGTGATAGGGATAGACCCAAAATATGGTGCGACCCAGAGAAGGGTAGACTTGAAAATTATGTTTTGAGAAGTGCCCAGAAAACCTCATAACTACAAAAACATTTCTAAATTCACTTCAGTAATGAAGACAAAGTTTTAGCCAAATTTCAGTGACTGAAGAAAATCCTTTTAAAAGTGTTTCCCCATGAAATATACTGTTGGAAATTTCACCATTAGAAAAGGAGCTCTTTAAAAAGCTGCATCTCACTATAATCAGACAAGAGTAAGACCAGCAGTGAGATGCACCACCAAGGAGGTCAAGGCTACAGAATGGAAGCTCAACAATCTGTTCTTCGTTTCTGCCTGCCACCGCCCGTATTCCTCACCCAGAACAAAACCCAGGCACCTGATCTTAAGGATATGTTTATTACCTTGTTTATCTCATTCAACTACACATGTCCCTCATACTTTCAGGAAGAATTTAAGAATGCTTAAATACATATATTAGTAAGAAAAGGTTCAAATATTAATGTGGGTTTTAGAAGTCATGCAGAGAAATAAAACAAAACAATAAATATTCTAAAAATCTGTGATACGATGGTTTTCAAATTGAATAACATACTTTATTTTGACTGAAATTTAAAGACAAACTTCCTGTGAAGTAATAATCATTAATAAATAATGACATCTTAGTTATTAAAATGGTAATCATGAAGATTATCAACAAAAGCAAATTACAAAATATCATGTATGCTCCGAATATAACTAAATTAAAATGGTCTTTGTTAAGGCAAGAGATATAAAACCAATTAAAGAAACAAGAAGAGGAATTTTGAAACTGAGGGAATAAAATTGTGATAGATTTTTCATAATTTATGTAATAAATAAACTTTAAAATAGCTTTGCCCTTCTGGCAACTGAGGCTACAAGGAAAAGAGTATTCGATTTTACTTTGATCATTAAATGAGTGTAATCTCTATAGGAAAGAAAACTATTTAAAAACACAAGAGTTTTAGAACTGCTCCGGACGTGGAGAAGCTCTGAGACTCACCCCGTGGGTCTGAAGCTGCCCTGACTTGCCCCGATGAAGCACATCCCCGCTGCAGCCCACAGGAAACTCAGGAATAGCCTGAGGATGGGCACAGAACATAGGATCTCTCTCGTTATTTGACAATGCTAGTAAGACCTGGAAGTTTTCTTTTGTTTTTTCAAGACATTCTTTAAAACAGGATTCTCAGCTCACAAGCTACTGTAGCACAAAAGGCATTTAAATTACACTTCAATCAATGATGCAAATAAAGTGTTCCTTCAAGCCCAGAAATAGGAAAACAACACATTATAAATGATTTCTCGAGGTTCAGATAGACTCTGCAGATTTTTGCATTCTTGCAGAAAATGAGAGGATGGCAGTTTCCACATTAGGTTCTTATCTTCTCAGTAAATGTGTGTGCATCCTGGAGGCAGTGCCACACTCATTATTCAACTGGCAATTTGGCTGGCACAAGAGAGGCAGAGGGGATTGTGCAAAAGACCCCTAAGACAGGAACTTGATGATGACTTTATGCTAGTTCATATGCTGGTTCATATTCTTATTTACTACTGTTTAAAGACTTTTCTATGAGTCCATCTCAGAGAGCTATCTCTCTTCTCCCAATCCAACAGTTCTTAATTTTCCATCTTCTTATGGCACTTTTCATATTCTAACTTCCATTATGATTGTATGAGGCAATAAGGAGAACATCATTGACTTCGATAGTAGGTAGATTTTTTTATGGAACTCCAGTTGTCTAAGAAGTATTTATCAAGTAAGCTTTCTTATATTCTCAAATCCACATATTTTTCATTAATAAAACAGAGATAATCATATCAGACTTATATGTTTCCATGAGGATTACACGAGGCAATATATGTACACTGTTTAGCACAGACCTGAACAAGAATAAATGATCAATAAACTTTAGCTAGCAAGTACTTCGCTCATCTTGTTTACTAAATTTCAGCTTCTTGATATTTGACTCCTAAAGACTAATTTTTTCCTATGCTATAAATTTAGCAAAGTAAAGAAATAATACTAGCATGGTTTCTGTAGAACACCTTTGAGTGATATGCATGTATTACATGGTTAGAGTGGTGTTAGTTACCTGCTGCCACATGTCATCTCTCTGTCTCAGTCTGTATTGATCATGGAGGCGTTCTTGGCCTTTTTTGTGGGTTCATTGGCTTGTTTGCTTCCTGTGTTTTGTTGTGGCTCATCTGCTAGATGAGGCTGGGCAACACCCAAGAAGTAACTGTCTCCCACAAGATAAAAAGAAAGTTATTAAAATTAAACTTTTATATCTGTTCAAATTTATTACAAAAAGAGGCACATCATTAAAAACCACTCATACTTTAACTATATGGTATCTAAATTATTTGTAATAACCTCACAACCGATCAAAAATCAGAAGCAAGTGCCATGGCTCAGGAGCTGAAAGCAGCATCAACTTTATTTGACCTAAGTGAAGATCTTCAGCTTCTCACATCTCTCCATTAGCCTTTTAGAGCTTTCTAATAATTACTTTGATTATCCAATAACATCTAATTACTTTTCTGATTTTTATAATCATATTTGAGGATGCTTCCTACATAGATTCACTTGGCCGAATCCCAAAATTTTAAATTTTCGTGTTTTCCAAATATCATTACAACTGCTTAAATCAATCCACTTTTCTTTATGTTTATTCTCCCTATCGAAGGACCTGTTTAGTTTATCAATTTGTCTCATACAGTCTCTTACACAATACCCTTCAATTTATAGTATTGAAAAGTCAATAGATTGAAGATTGTCCAGGAAGGTAAATCAGACTGAGATAATTCACCAGACACTCACATGCAGTTATATGCATTGTTCCCTGTACATAACTGAGCTGGAGCCTTTCTATTTAGTGCAGAGGGATGATTCAAAACTCCAGAAAAATTTAGAATTTTGCAAATTGGACAATTTTCATCATTTCATTAGTTTCTCTAGCCCTTATGTTGCTTATTCCTAGTCACAGTGGAGGCTCTGGCTCACTTTTCTTCCAAGGACAGATCTGGTACCCTAGATTTCAAGGTTTTGGAGACACGGAACAATGCAAGAATTGAGCCAGAAAATGATGTCTCTGACTGTTTATCGCTCATTCCTCTTCACTTAAATGATGTACAGCCCCTGAGAGCTTAACTTAGAAATCCAACTCTGAAAAACGTGCTCTAACAGTGAGTGTATCCAGAGACTGCCGAAGCTGCAGCATCAGAAAGCCAGGCCCTGGTTCCTTGCCTGACAACCCAGCCCACGGACAACGGCGGGAACCCGGCAAGGGACTCAGTGACCTGTGCTCTGTGCCTTTCTATTCTGTCTCTGAGGAAGAGTGTGTCTGCTGGGGGAGAAATCTACCCAGTTCAAATTATGGGTAAAACCGTAGGAGGAACAATTAGCTTCACAAATTGTCAGGGGCTTTTAAGAGTTATTCACTCTTAAAATACTTTAATGATTAGGTATCTCAGGATTCAGCCTTTACAGAAGCAAAAATAAATGTCAGATTTAATCTCTCAATCAGTGATTTCTCAAAATGAACCTGGCAAACTATTTCACATTTATCTTTCAACATGCCTGTGAGGAGGAAACCGGAGAAAATAAGATGGAAACCCCCGCCAGGTCGATGAGTAATGACGATGGCATCTTTCCAATTTATCTTCTCCCTCACAGAACAAGTGCCTGGAATTGGCGATTACTGTGGGGCTGTTTGTTAGTGATGACAACTGTATGGTCTTAGTTTGGAAAATGTGTTCTGTCCTGGGTTGCTGAGTCATGTGAGGTCACTTGCAGTCTTTTTTTTTTAAGTGATAAAGAGTGGTCATTTAATTTCTGAAGTCTAGTGGCCAATAAGCGCTTAAAGACCAATTCTGCTTAGATTCCCCTTTATTCTTCAGATAAAAATATCAAGTCATAATGTCAAAGAAGATGAATTTCAAAGAAGTTGAAAGCCAAAATGTTAAACATAAATAGAGTAAAAATGACAACTTCTGGATGACAGTTTATTATTCCAAATACACATTAAACATATTTGTTTGTGAAGTATCATGCTAAATGTTGAAGGGATGGAAATAAATAATGCATTTCTGTCCTCAAGGAGCTTTTAATTCAGTAAGAGAGGCAGACGTGCAAAAAATAATTATGAAACAAGAAGGAAACAACTTCCAGAATGGAAGCAGAAATGACATTGATATAATGATTAAGTTACGTTAAATACTCCAGTGTAGATAATATTACATATGTAGACAACAGATATTATATATAATGTATATATACAACATATTATATATATATATATGTGTGTGTGTGTGTGTGTATATATACACACACACACACACATACATAATATACACACACACACATATATATGTTGTATCTATCTGTACATACAAATAGATATAATTTTTGCATAAGTAATTCCCAGGTGCATCCGAAATTCTACTCAGGGACATACACTTTGAACAGTAGTAAGCCTCAACCCCAGAGGAAGCTGTGATGTCTATATTTCTAGAGCTTTACTCAAAACTTTGTTAGTTTTCATCCTGATGCCAGAAATCGGGGAACTTGATACCCTATTAATACAATAAGTGGATGAATACTAGAAATGGTTCTCTCTTGGTGAAATTAAAGCTTTCTAAAAAAGATGGATTATCAGAAATATTTAAGAGACACTCCACACACTTTTATGAACAGTGCCAAAGGATCCAACAAGGCCTGTACCTTTCATCAACAAATTCCCAGTTACCTAGTGTCTAACTGTAAACTCTTACTGCTGCTTGTCCAGCAAAAACGACAAAGGTAACAACTATATGCTACCAGGATCCTGCCTCCAGAATCTTGATATGACTAATCTCCAGTCAATTTTCCTTGCAAGGTGGTCTTTTGATCCCTGAAATAACTATAAGGCTGGGCTTTCTTAAGGCCCAAAACAGATTGTATAATTTACCTTGCACTAAATTGATCATAGATATTTAGTTAATAACTGACTCTATTTAGGCAATTTTTTTTCTGGGACAAGCTCTCTTTATAATTTAATAGCAAGGTTGTTGGGGACAGTTGACCAAACTCAAACTTCTTCAGCAACTACTGTTATCTGCCAAAGGACCCTGGACTTGGGCATGGCAGGTAGGCTTAAGACAGTTCACAAAAAGCATCTCCTAATGTTTGGAAGGGAACATTATTATGTGTGGGAGTGGAGAATACATCTAGACAACAGTGAAGACTGGAGTTCATAATTATGATTCCATTGTGGTATCGAATGGCCCTGATTAATGGCTTTTCTAACTTCTTGAGCTGTTTTTTCAACAAGTCAGATTTATTTCCCAGCAGATAGAACTATTTCCTATAAGGCCATTTGCCTTGGTTATTTTCCATGTGGCATATAACGTAGCCAGTGTGTCACTGGAGAGAACATGGCCTGCAGAAGGAGAAGCTTCATGAATGCCACATTGAGCTAATCAATTTTGGCATGGATTTACATTTTTATATAATTGGTTTTTATTAATAAGGCTTCTAAACAGGTTTTACTGTTTGATTCACAAGTTCATGCCCATATTGATCAGAATTTTGTTATTTTAAATAATTTCTTATGACTTTCATGGAAATACAGAAAGGGAAATGAAAACCATTCTTAAAATGTTATAGGACAACTAGTAGTGTCTGACACTGAGGGGGAAAGTGGCTACCAGGACTATCTCTGCAGTGGCTGGAACAAATGGCCAGCATTTCAAACGTCTGTAAGAGCTAACGAGGGTAGCATCTATCGATGGAGGTAACCAGACATTTATGTTTCCTTCTCTTCCTGGAAAGGGCTTTCTTAGGACATTTACTAATTATTATTTATCAACGCCCTGGGAAGTAGATCATCTGTGTTCAGATTTGGAGTCTAGTGTTCAGAAACATTTCCTGAATTTGGACAGTATCTAATAAAAACCTGAAATGAAATGGTGAAGCAGAGATTAGAACTCATGTTATTAATGCACAGAGGTTTAAAACGCATATTGAAATCCACGGCCCGAATTGTTATTTTTCAACCTTGTCTGTATCTTAGAATTACATAGGAAGATTTTAAAAAATACTGGTCCCCAGGCCACATGTAAGACTAATTACATGTGCATTTCTGAAGGTGGCACCCAGGAACCAATATTTTCATAAGCATCCAGGTAATTTCAGGGTATGTGTAAGTATACCGGTTTGAACGATAGCAAAAATATTCTTAAATCCTCTGCAATTCAACTGGCAGATATATTCATGGGTAATTAAAACAAACAAAAAAATAAAAGCTTATGGCTGAGGAAAGTTGTGTGAGACCTGAAATTTGTCAATGTCACTGTAACCAGTGATCCAGGGGTAGTGGCACCTTATTTTAAAAACGTTGGAAAGACACAAAATCAGTGCAAAACATTTCTATACCAAGAATCTTGTTATTTTAGCCCTTGTGTTTTTGGAATCATCGATTAAAAGTTTCAGAAATATCTTTTTTTTCTTGTCAGAAGCAGAAAAAAGAACATAGTCATCAGGATTGCCTGGAATATGTAGTCAAGCGAGATAACTATAGACATCAGAAAGACAAAATAAATATATCTGGCCTCTTTTTCTCAACCTTTATTTAGGGAGAGACTAAGCTACGGATCCCTCCGTTCTAAAGTCAAGGAGCTCTCGGTGCTGAGAAATAATAAAATAGTGTCTACAGCTTGGTCTTATTCTTTTGGATTTTTTAATTGATAAAACAAGGTGGAATATCCCAGTATATTTATGAAAGTACTTTTAGGACGACTGATCAGAAATATTTTTGTAAGTATCCAGTCAACTTTGACAGGGTTTTTAATGAATTCTAAGGTACTAATTAACACCATCTGCTATCTGGGTCTGTGGCTTCCTTTGTTCTTGTTTCTCAAAATCAAAGAAGCTTCTGAGACTTCTGAAAGTGATAAAAGTATTTTTTCTACCTATACCTTCTCCCCCTTTATTTAATATTTTTCAAGGAAGCAGAGCAGAATACACTAAATCCAAGACCATTACTAGTGCCAGGTTTTTCCTAGGACAGTTAGGATTTAGTAAGTACTTTCTTATTTCTCACTGTAACAGTGGTGTGCTAAGGTCCTTCATTAATCTGCCTGTTACACAAGAGTTTCCCCAGCAAAAACGACAGTGTTTTGCTGTCATTTTCTTCTACTCTTCCTACGATGATGTTTGATCCCAAATGTTCACCCATTCACTCTGAGAGTCATACTATTGTGATAGTCTGTCTCTTTCAGCCAGGACTCCCATGTGCTTTTTGGAAACGAGGAAATGTTGAAGGTACTGAAAGCCTTGAAACCTCATAGTTCTAAATTTATCTTGGATGAGTTATCACTCACTGTTATTAAAATATATCCCATTTTTTAATCAATACTCTGAACTCCATTTCTGATAACTTGCTTAACTCTTGGTGGGGAGAGGGACTGGGGAGGGGGGTGGGAAGGGGTGGAACAGGTCATTGAGGAGAAAAGGGGACATCTGCAATATTTTAAACAAAAATAAAATTAAAAAATTAAAAAGTATATATATATATATATATATATATATATATATATATATATATATCCCAACGTATGTCATGCAAAGCTAACAATGCTTGTGAAAAGTTTCTTAGAAAAAGTGTCGGGTGAATAAAGTTTCCAGACTGTCCCATAAGTTATCTTCCTTAGTCACTCATAATGCACATTTCTGCAAGAAACACAGATTGTGAAATGCTGATCTATCCAGGGCAGAGTTGATGAGCAGGGAAAAGTGAAAACTTTTTAAAGTTTAGAGGGAAAAGCACATGCCACTCTACTAAGAAAATTGGCTTGAACTGGTTAAGTATAAAAAACTTGTAAGAAGTAAGATTTTAAAAAATAACTCCTATGCCTATTGTTCTGAGGAAAGTAGTGTGAATTTTGTAGAGGTGAATTATGCACGGATCCTTTCTTAACATAACTTATCACCTAGTAGAGGGTATAAAACAAGTCTGGAAAACTGACACGAAGACTGTAAAATGAGGCACAGGAGGGTTGCAGGTAGGACGCTATGAATATTCAGTGGTAGGAGAGATTATTACTATTTGCGGATGGGGTGGAATCAGAGAAATCTTCCTGGAGCAATGACGTTAACTGAGCGACAAAGCATGCACTTGAACATGGAAGGAAAGCATGTCAGGTAGAAATGGATACATAGGTAGGAGGCAGGGAAGCTTGGGCCACGCATGGGAGAGCACATTCTATATTTGGTTAGCGTGAAGGGTGGGCATAGGTGGTGAAAGATTGCAAAGAAAATGGGTAAATGAGTTTACCACCTAAAGGGTCCTGAATAAAGGGTCCTGAATTTCAGGCTCAGGAGTTAGTTTAGAAGATAACTTTTTAATGATAATAAAGCATAAGTTTTTTTTTGTTTTTTTTTACTGTGTGACAATTAAGCATGGTAAACAATGTACCCCAATGATCCTAGGCAGCAGTGCATTTTCACATGATGCTTGAGAATAGTATCAAATGAGAAGAAATAGCAGAGCTGGGCAAAGCTAACATTGCCCCCAGGTCTTTAGAAAAGCAATCTCACACTTTAATATGCATGCTAGTTACCTGGGGATGTAGTTTCAGAGGAGGATTTTGATTTAGTATGTCTTTACAGCCTGGAACTCTGCAGTTCTGGCCAGCTTTCAGGTGGTAGTGTGTGTGTGTTTGTTGCTTTTTTATTTGTTTGATTGTTTGTTTTTGCTAACCTATAGACCCATATTGAGTGGCAAGGATTTTAGAGCACTAATCCCAAAACTTGTCTCCACGGCAAGAACATCTGTGGAGCTTTAAAAGCGACCAATGCCTAGACCCTATTCACAGAGCCTCTGATTTGATTGGGTCTGGGATGGGGTCTTGGCATCAGTATTTTTAAAAGTCCTTCAGGGAATTCTAATGTATGGCCAATAATGAGGAGCACTGCTCTAGGTGATGTCTTAAGTAGTTTTTCTCAACCTTGGCTGCACATTAGAATCACTCAGGGAGGTTTTAAAAATCCTAGTGCCCAGCATGATGCAGTGTGCAGATTATGTTTTGTTGGGTTGTACACTTGAAACCTATATGGTTTTTGTGAACCAATATCACCCCAATTAATTCAATTAAAAAAAAAAAATCTAGTGCCCAAGCAGCATGCCTGACCAATTAAATCTGACTCTCCGGGGGTGGGACCTGGGCATTAGTATTTTTCAAAAGCTCCCTAGATGATTCTAAGGTGCAGCAAAGTTGAGAATCACTGACCAGAAAGGATTTAGGAATTTCTATCTCTATATAGCTATTTATAGTTCAAGGTGTACATGATATTGCATTGTCAAATCTACCAAAAATTAACATTCTGTATGTAGCTCATTAATGCAAATAAGACCAGTTGTCTAGGGCTTTTGGTTTGAGGGTGAAGAAACAAAAGTGATTTCTTTTCTGAAGTGAAAGGCATTGAGGAATAAACAGACCAATGAAGGGCTGACCATTCTCTTCTTGAGAGCTTGTGGGCTGAGTTTAGTGGTCTCTTACATGTCTGTATTAACACATTGTTATAGGTCCACTGGAAATCCAGATAATGCACATAAAATCACTTAGCACTGTGAAAAGAAAGTAGTGTCTGAATTTGCAGGACAGGACCAGGAAGGGAGGGTTAGGGACAGTAATGCATGGGAGGGGACTCAGGGGGTTTGGCCTTGCCTCTGTTACTGACTCATTTATGTGCAGCTCCGTTGAATGGTTCGTCAACTAGAAGAAAATTGACACCCACTTATAGGGTTGTTATAAGGACGCAATGCCCATGGCTATGCTGCTATAAACTGAAATGTGCAATATAAGTGCCAGTAATTAAAGGCACTTTATAGCCAGAACCCAAGAGTGATGATAAATAACATTCATGTTGTCCAATTTTTTTTGTCTGTAATCATTGCTCTCAATCATGCAAGTGCTCCATATTGGCATTTCAACCTTTAAATGTTTGTTGAGGGCTTGGCAAACAGTTCTCAATGTTGAAATGATCATTTGGAAGGAAATCAGAGACAAGAGAAAAGTTGAAGAAAATTTCTGTCCTGATCCAGGCTTACTTTACTTTTTTATGTAGACGGAGATGCTGTTATTTTCAGGATATCATCATATCACTAAAAATAAAAAGCTGAAATTATTATTCAGACATGGGTTAATAAGACCAAAATTTGTGTTATTTGTGCTGAACAGATAGGTAAAAATGTAAATCTGAAGTTGTTTATGAACTTAGACATAAACTGAATAGGAAATCCATTTGGACTCAGATTAAGCAAACACGAGGAGTATTTACCCTTCAATCATTCTAGACTCTCAGTGCTACTAAAGAAAGTAATGTTTTGAGGTGTCATTTCAACTTAGTCAGATATAGTAAAGTCAGTCACATTGAATTTACAGAAAAAACAAAACAAAACACAAAAAGACTATAGAGATTTATTATGAAGAGTCTTCTTAATTTCTTTTTGTTTTTCATTCAACACTTACCTCATACTACTAATTATAAGATTCAAATACTCAGAATCAGAGTGGCACCCAGTACAACCCCACCGGTGCTCAGATCACAGGAATCGCCAAGATACCCAGATATAAGATATGTGAAAAGGCTTGAATGTTAGACCTCTGATCTCCAATCCTTTTATAGCTGGAATCAAATGACATAATTTATGTAAAAATGCTTATGATAGTGTTTGGCTATTCCACCCATTTTGGTATTCTTTCTCTATATTAAGTAGTCAAGCATTTTTGGAGCTTTTGTTATGTACCAGATAATGCTCTCACCCTTCACAAGTATTGGTTTGTGTGATATTCATAAGAACCACATGAAGAAGGTATGATCGTTCCCATTCATCATATGAGGAAATTAAAGTACTGGGAGTTTAAATATTTATCTATGGTCAGATAGCTATTAGGTAAAAGAGTTAGGACTCAATCCCAGGCAGCTGATCTTTAGAGTTCCATGTGCTTTTCACTAAATAAACTATCCTTCTTTCCTGATTCAAAGCTCTTTCATTATTTTCTTATTTTATTTTATTGTTCAAAATATTACAGATGTCCCTTTATTTGCCCATTGACCTCTTCCACCCCTCACCCACTCGGGGCCCCAGGCCTCCACCACACTATTGTCTGTGTCCATGGGTTATGCATATATGCATATAAATTATTTGGTTAATCTCTCTCCACTCACCCACCCACCAAAAGATGATAGTTGTGCTGGAAATTGGCTGTACAAAAATAAAAATAAAAATGATGTGCTATTAATTAGACCCCACTACCCACCACAATCTCCATAGCACCTTTTATTTCATTAACTCCTTTAATAACCTTTGACTCAAAAACAAACACGTTGGCCATAGGATAACAGACTCTCAGAATTATTTCTCATATGTATTTCACTACGTGTATATGTATTTCACTCCCAACATTTCCTCTACCCCCAGCCACATTTTACTAAAGAGAAAAGTAAGGTCCAGAGAAAGAAATTTATTAAACCATGAATTAAACTGAATGCTGTGAACTTCTATTGGCCAAAAGTATTATAGCTGCTTCCAGAACCAAGGACCATTTGCTTTGGGATCAAGCCCATGTTCTGTGTTCTGATGAACTGTATCTGAAATCTCAACTTCTTTGCCATTTAGCCCTCTGGGAACTTCAGACTTCATTAACTCAAAAGGATCTTGGGACTCCTACTTTGGATAATGTATATTCAATTCCTCATTCATTTCATTTTTTTCTGTAGTGTTTATATCTGGGAAACAGCATATCCTTGGCATTTCCCTTTGTTAGTATTTACTGTCACTTGTCTGTTTCTGGCTTCCATTGTCTATATTTTGCAAACTTTGTCAACTATATTCTGTGTTACTACTTGACCACGTTTAATGCTGATTACTGAGAATGAGTGAATCAGGTTGACTTAGCCAATTTCCTCATAGGGCTGACAATCTAATTAGGGTACATAGACAATAAGACAGAGAGGATTATAGCTTGGGGGGGGGTAAGTCTGCTGTGGGGGGTGTAGATCCAGGTGAGGTGGAGTCAGAGAAGTCTTCATAGGGGAGAATATCTCTGATCTGGAACATGAAGGAGGAGTAGCAATGATCTAAACTTCATAAGGATAAGGCCATACCTGTCTAATTGACCTTAGTATCTTTAACATATTGTCTATCATGTAATCGGAGATCAATATACATTGTTGAATGATGGTATGAATACAAAATGAAGAGGTTCACAGAGATTCCCACCTTGACCAGACTTTAGTCAGGATTATGTGAGGCCTCTCTTCTTGACAAGAACTCATTCATGGGTCCTGCCCTGGGCCTGGTGAACCCAGTTTTATCAAAGAATATGCTGAGCCAGTTTATTGAGAACACCCCCATCCTTGGTATCTGATCACATTGGCCTGTCTTTATCAATAATACAGTTTAGCAAGACTCCTGCCCTTAATACATAATCAAATTCCTTAATAAATTTTCATCCACTGGCTATCTCACTCTGTTCATTGCATATCAATTCTCAGCTCTCTTTGCTGTATTTGAAGTTGAGTTCAAGCTCTCTCTCTATTGCAATAGTTTCAAAAGAATCTTTTTTACTATTTTAACAAGTGTCAGAATAACTTCACTTTAACAAGGGTTAAGATAGATGTATGCAGGCTCAGATGCAAGAGCCCTTAGTTCACTTATTTTCTTGCTCTTTGGCAATTTTCTCTAAAAGAAGAAAATAATTTTTACATCATTTATTGTTATGGAGATTAACAGAATTACTGTATGGAAATATTAAAATAATACCTGGCATATAATAGATGCTAAGAAAATGGTAGATATTATCTTTTTTCAACTGCTATTTTTCCATGGTCTTGGTTATCCAAAGCAAATTTTGCTATCCTGAGATTTAGATAAGATTGATGGAGTCTGAGAACCTCTTGAAATTATATGCAAAATTTTGTGTTTTTTTGTTTTTTGTTTTTTTTTTTTAGAAGGAGTATTTCTTTTACTTGGGGAGAAGATTTATACTTTTCATTACATTCTCCAAATTTCTGTAGTCTTGAAAATATTGCAAACCACACCATACTTATTTTCATATATAATGCGTCTACTTCCATGGTTTCAAGTTGATAGTTCTTACATATATTCATCATATTCAAATTCTCTTCTGTATTGCATATTTCTATATTTGTCACATTAAGATTCAAACTCAATACTTCTAACTTTTTCTGTTCCAACATCTATTCCACATTGGTTCCTCTTCCTGAAGACTTTACTTCTCTCTGTACAGCTGCTTTTTCTTCAGTCTCTCAAGGTTCTTTCTACTTTACACTTTGAAGCAGTTATGCAATTAAATGCCAGCAGTGCTTTTCATAAAATGTCATGTTTTTTCAATTTTTTTCTAGCCTCATTGTGAACCATATTTACTTTGTGCTGGGATTTCTGGAAGGGCTTCCCAACCGGTCTCCGAACTTCTTGCTTGTATTTTAGAGTTAGCCCATTCTTCATGGTATTGCCATATTTTATCTTTAATGGATTGTTCTCCTACTTCCAACTCTATATTATTTATTGGATGAAGATTTTTACCCAGTATGAATGGCCCTTTGCCATCTCCTTATTGGTCAATGTATTTATTACACTCTGATCAAAGGTAGAAACAATTCTTTTGGCAGTTCCTCTCTTTCCAACAAATTGCCCATGCTGGACTCCAAATGGTCTGAGCATATTTTCCTTGTGTTTCCTGAGAATATCCTTCCACTCTCTTTTCAACCTATCCAAATTCTAGCTACCTTTCATGCTTTATTTCAAGTCCCACCTGTTTCAAAGAAGAGTTCCCTAATAATGATCTTTCACGGATATTTCTGTGTTCTAACCTCTTCGTGGATTGTTACTTTCACGCAGTTTAGGAATTTGTAGTTATCTGATGATGTGTGTGTGCACTCATGCACGTGCTCAGGAGCACATGCACTACTTTGTCTTCTTGGGCACATGACAGGGACAGGACTTGTTTTACATGTATTTCACACCCCTCCCACTACCAGACTATTTAAAAAATGTAACATGTACTAAATAAATAACTGTGGTTGATAAGCAATCTCAACCATGCATAGGTAGAATTTTAACAATAATTTTAAAATATTTTTTGAAAGGTATAGAACAAGGTAGTAAAATAAATTTTAGTTCTTTAGAATAACAGTGGAATAATAGTAATAAATATTTGTTCATTGCTCACTCTGTTCCTGGCTCTGGTACATACTTGATAGCAACTTGTTGTCCTTAAATTCCAAAGTGAAATGTCTGGTGAGACCATATAAACTATAGAAATCTGGAACTTTATGGAACCTTGGAGATGACCTAATACAACCCACTAATTATATAGATTAGGACACTAATGTGAGGAAATGGGAGTTAAATTGTCTGAGGTCACAGGGAAGTTTTAAAGTAATCTTACTGGGATTAAGTGTACAGTTTTCTTAACCTTTTCCCAACTGGTAATTTCATCCTAATCCTTCCTAATGTGAAGAGATGAAATTTGCAAATACAGACTTAATTCATATTGAGGTTGGGTCTCATATCAATGAATATTAGTTATACAGCCTGAGATAAAATTCTAAGTATTTCTAAGGTGTCCCACCCAGTGAGCCAGGAGGGGGTGAGGGAGGAATGCCCATGACGCCCAAGACTAGCAGAGTTTTCTCTCCGTTGCTATGACTGTACTCTGGAGTTTGCTGACCATGTTGACAACGTTGAATAATAAGTGTTATATAAACTCATGCTCAGCTTCCCTTTATTGTGCTTTGGGAAACAGGTTACTCAACGAGGGTAATTGTGTAATATTGTTTCACTACAGGCTGTATTTTGAGAATTCCACATAAAGGATGGACGATTTACAAGATATTCTTTCTAAATCACAAAGAATTATTGTCAGCCGCTATCAGCGAATTCTCCTGCTAGTTTATTAATTTCAGTTAGCAAATGGTCCGGAGAGATATTGTTGGCAGGCACAGCAGCTAACTCCCACACCAAGCATGGAGAGTTACGTCACATGCGATGTTCTACTTGGTGTGGTTGTGACTAAGTTACGGCAGCTATCACAGGCCCTCCCTATATTTTCTCCTTTATTTCAAGAAGAAATTGTCTGAAAAATGCAAGAGTGCATTTACCAAATGTTAAGGCTTACTGAAAACATCATGGATTTTGACGAAACACTGTCACCTGTAATGTAAGTCGGTCCTTATAGTAATCCTGCCAGGCAGCGCTGGGGTTACTGTGCTCTGCGCCAGGGAGCACGGTGCGGATTAAACAAGCGAAGCAAGTCGCCTGAGCTTCCAGAGTGTTAAGAACGTCACTCTCACTCCATCCCAGGTGTCCTAACGCTCTTAACACACACACACGCGCACACACACGCGCGCACACACACACACACACAATTTTGTTTCATTATTATATACTACTACTAATTATATTATTATTAAAGCTATATTCATACATAAGTAATGGTATAACTAGATATATGTATATCTGCAAAATCTGCCCACATATGGAAACAGATGCTCTTCAATGAATTAATCTAATATACTCATGTGTAATTGGAAACTATCTTAGCTGCCAGTCAGTCTAAATATTGAAATGTTTTCCAAGTGCTTTTTATTTTAAATTTAAGTATAGTTGGTATACTATCTTATATTGGTTATACTAGTTTCAGGTGTACAATATAGTAATTCAACATTTTTATACCTTACAATGTGATCACTTCACTAATTCCAGTAATCATGTGTCACCATTAAACTAATCACAACATTACTGACTATTGTTCCCTTCCTCTTTTCACCCCACCCCCCTCTGGGGATGGAAGCACAGTTGTAGCATATATCCAAACTTATCTAAATGTATGTATTTAAAAAGTACAATTCTTTATATATTAAGTATACCCCCATAAAATCAGAAAAAAAAATTAAAAAACAATACAAACTGTACCTGTATTAAAAGTGAAAATGATTAATTGATTGATTGATTAAAAATTTGAAGTGTTTACAAAAAACCTAGTTTTCAGTCTTCTTCTGCCCTGTCTCCAGGTGCACTGACCATCACCTAGAGGTCTGGATGAGGCACGTGCTCTCCAGTCCACCTGGCCAGTCTCAAGATGCAGGCGACCTTACTGTTCCCAGCAGAACCTTGAGGTTCCGCTCCTTGTCCTAAAGCTTTTAACTGTATGTACACTGGATTTTCCAGTCATACTTCTTCTTCCTCTTTGCTTTTATTCAGACCTACAATATTTGTTCCCTGGACTAGTTAGAAACCGATTTTCTTGCTCTCATAACATTGACAGGAGCTTTTAAGACCCACACTTGATCTGCTTCCAGAAGTAGCTGCCAGTGTAACTACACTAAAAGTAGGGAATGGTTGCTCACTTTCTCATAAAGTGAACACTTAAAATGATTTCTCAAAGTAATGTGATGCCATGACCACTGTTAAGTTGGTGACAGAGAGAGAAGGTGCCCCTTGTCTACAGGTCCTGCTGCCTGAGCTGCCCCTTCTCCCCCCGGGGCCCCGGCGCTTCCCTCCCCGGCAGCCAAGCTGTGCCTGCCAGGGCCAGACCCCTCCCCCACAGCCCCTGCATCAACAGGTCCTCAGCAGGGCTTTCCCTCTGCCTCTAATACCTTTTCCTCTCTATCGCCCTCATTATTTACAGCTGCATCTTGAGCCTAGGGAAGCTCAATAAAAAGACGTTGCAAGTTTTTAAATATATTTCTTATCAATTAATTTGACCTAGGTACAGTATTTCAATTTCACAAATGATCTTGGAGTGTCTGTCTCTCCATGGGGATGATCTCAAGCATTGGACTGAAAGTATAAAATGTATGCTAATGATGAAGGAAAGGGCAAAAGGGACATTGCGGGAAGAAATATTTTATGGCCAATATAATGGCATATCAAACTACTTTTAGAATAACTAAGCATTTCTGTTAAAAACATAAAAGGTCCAGTAGCATATCTTATAATGCAGAGAGAAATCCATTTAATTTTAAAGTTGTTCTTGCAGTATCCAAAGTTACTTAGAGGACAGAATAACTGAGATTAACAGACTTGAATATGTCACCAGCCTAAGTGGTTGACAGAAATGTGAATTTAAAAGCGTAAGACAATATTTCAAGCCTGTAACACCGTGTTATCAGTCTCCAAAGTAATTTGTTTTCAGTTTGTCCTAATAACTGTGACAGCTTTTTAAAGTTTCAATCCTGTATATTTTTCCATTAAAGAAGGAACTTTCAATCTCTTTATTATTTTCACTTCATAATTATCATCATAAATAATGAAATATACTTAGCATTGACTTCTTCAGAATCAATAATTACAGATGAAGCTTGCTGGAGTTTGGAGGCAGGCAGGGGGCTTGATTCTGATGTGCTTCTAGCCCGTTTCACCTCTATTTTAAGAAAATACTTGCTCATTGGAGATCTTCAAACAATCAGTGTTCTGGGCCAACACTCAGTCTCTCATCATATTGCATTTGATTCTTTTATGCTTTATTATTTTATTTTATCTACACATTTACTTTAGGTTTTTATGTTGTTCAAGATGATAACAACTAACAATAAGTAAGATACCAAAAGGAAGGTTATGCCTTTCAAATCCCTTATCAACAATACAATATTACTGGTCTTAACAAACGTATTTGTGGAGACTTTTAGAATAAAAGCAATGACAACACAGAAGAAACAAACAGAAAAGCTGGTAAAAAACAAGAGTTTCTTCCTTGATCAAAACATTAAGTTTCTGGTTACTCGAGGAGGTTGTCTGCATGTCCCAACCATTTCTGCAATTTTTACCGGTTAAGTAAGTCGAGATAGTTTGCAGGGAATCGTCAGTAAAACAACATAAAAGCCTTTGCATGTGCTGTTCCCTTTGCCAGGACAGCTTTTTCCCAAGGTGTCCCTCTGTTCTTTTGTTATCTCTTCAGAGAGACTTGTTTTTGGTTAAGTGAACTAAAGCAGCACAACAGTTCACTTATTGTCCTTGCATTGATTTGTTTTTTGTCATATTATTATTACTCAGCAAATGCATTGCACATGTATTGGTTGATGATCTATGTAGAATATTAATTAACTGAGGGTGGGAATTTCACCTGTTTTGTTCACTGCTTTATCCTCAGAGCCTAAGACAGGGGCCTGGCACAAAGCAGGCTCTAAAACTATGCATGATGTGGTTATACCATCATGATAAATATTCAGCTTATCACCTTTCTTAAAGTTCCAATACACATTTGTGCAGGTACACACTCTTTAGTCCATCAGATATAGCTGTACAAGTAATCAGCTAGAAGATAAACAATACAACTTAGTTAAGCCAAGCAGTTAATTAAAAAACACAACACCCTTTATCTAGTTTATTGCTTTATTTATTTTCATTTACACCATGGAATGCTATGCAGCTGTAAAAAAGAAGGATCTTGTACCCTTTGAGACAGCATGGATGGAACTGGAGAGTATTATGTTAAACAAAATAAGCCAATCAGAGAAAGACAAGTACCACATGATCTCACTTATATGTGGACTATAATGAACAAAATAAACTAAAGAACAAACTAGATCCAGAGACATAGAAGCATGGAACAGACTGAGGGATCTCAGAGGGAAGGCAGGCGTGGAGGAGCGGCTGGGGAGAAATTAATCAAAGAACTTATCTGCTGATATGCATAACCTATAGACACAGACATTGGGATGGGTGGATGTGGGGTGGAGGGGATCAATGAGGGGAAGAGGGAGACATCTATAATACTTTCAACAATAAAGATAAATAAAAATTAAAAATTAAAAAAAATGCAAAGAACTCTGAAAACTCAACAATAAGAAAATAAGCAATCTGATTAATAAATAAGCAAAAATCCAAATAGACACTACATCAGAGATGATCTGCAGATGGTAAATAAGCATATGAAAGGATACTCAACATCATCTGTCATCAGGGAATTCCAAATCCAAACAGCAATGAGATCTCACTACGTGCCTGTTATAACTGCCAAAATCTGAAACACCGGCATCAAATGCTGATGAGGACGTGGAGCAATAGGAACTCTCACTCATTGCTTGTGGGAATGCAAAGTGGTTCAACCACTTTGGAAGACAATGTGGTAGTTTCTTGTAAGACTAAATATACTCATGGATAGAGCAATTGTGCTCCTTATTTACCTAAATGAGCTGAAAACTTCTGGATATTTATAGAAGATTTATTCATAACTGCCAAAACTTGGAAACAGCCAAGGTGTTCTTTAGTAGGTGAATGGATAAGTAAACTTTAGTATGTCCAGGCAATAAAACATTATTCAGAACTAAAAAGAAATGAGCTATCAAACCATAAAAAGACATGGAGGAATCTTAAATGCATATTACTGAAAGAAGCCGCACTGAAAGGGATACACATTTTATGGTTCCAACTATCTGACATTTTGGAAAAATCAAAACCATGAACATAGGAAAAGATCAGGGGTTGGGGCAGAGAGAGAGGACTAGGCAGAGCACCAATGATGTTAGGGGCGGTGAAGCCATTCTGCATGACACTGAAATGGTTCATGCATGTCATTCTACATTTGTTCAGACCCATAGATGTACACCACCAAGAGTGAACCCCATTGGAAACTATGGGCTTTGAGTGATAGTAATGTGGTAAAAGCGGGTTCATGGGTTTTACACAAGCACCGCTCTGGGGGAATGTTGATGGTGGAAGAGCCTGTGCCTGCCTATGTGGCGGCAGGGGGCATATGGGAAATCTCTGCATTTTTTACTCCATTTTGCTGTGACCCTAAAACTGCTCTAAAAATAAAGTCTATTTAAAATTAATTAATTTATACATATATACCTTTTAAATAAATTTTAATTATTTTTGTGGCAAAGAAACGGAGTCATGAGATCAGCAGTATGCAGGGAAGTGATTTTAAGGCAAGAGGCTGTCAGTTTACATTAGCCTAAAATGTCTCTCCTTGTTACCCTTTTTCTCTAGCACAAAAATTTGCAATATACTGAAATCACTGAGAAGAACACTTGAAAAATATTCTTGCTTGTCTGTATAACCAGAATAACATTTTATTCACATTTAAAAGCATATGAATTTTCATTCAATAACTGTATCATTTAAGATAGATATGCCAATTTATTTGTTTTAAAGTATCTAAAAGTATCTCTGAAAGAAAAGTTACAGTTTGGTTTTTGAACCAAACTTGATTGAGCACTTGCCATATGTCATCTATTCTGCCATCTTCTGGGACATCGAAGGTCACCAAAGGACAGTGGTTGCCTCAAGGATTGCACAGAACAATAGGAGAAATTATTTCTTTGTTTATTCACACATTTATTAATTTACATATACCTCATCTTGCCCCCCAAAAGATTTAAAGCATTCTATAAAATGTTACACACACACTGTTAAAAAATATGAATTAGAATTAGGTGAGGAAGATAAGGTGAAGGAAAATCCAGGGTAGAGCAATAAAATATTGCTGGAGAGGTTATGGCATAAAATGCAGGCTATGGAACAGCATATACTTGCTAAGTGATATATATGAATTGATAATTATAATTCAATGTGTAAGTAAGTGTAACACAAAGTATTCACATGTTTCAGTTTTCACAAGTAAGGGAGTGAATACATTTCTAAATATTTCTCAAGATTTTGATTGAGTCAGAGATGTCCTAGAATAAATGGTATTTACCTTGAGTTCCTGAGGTAGAATAGTAATTGTTTGGACAGACTGAGTTGGGGGTTACAATACTCTAGGCAAAGAGAAAAGCATGTGGCATGTGCAAAATTAAGGAAGCATGCATAATTAAAACAGCATGGGGTGTTAGGGAAATGATAAGAATAGAGATGAAATGGGAAATGCAAGTGATGAAGGTAAGATGGGAGGCTGGCCTCTGGCCAGTTTTTGTGCTACATTAATTTGGGGTCCAACAAGAAAACATGTGTGATGGTGCACCTCAGTGACACAGTTTTGGATGATGATTCAGGGGGAAGAGATGTTGTGAATCACTCAGCTTTCAAACATGCCAGGATTTTTAGGGTTGGCCACAGAGGTGAGATGACGGTCCTGCTGCTCATCTGTGGACAACCTGAAGCCACTCCCAGAATCAATCTTGTTCACTTACTATCTCTGTATCTCGAAGCGATCTTTCACATGCAAACCCTTCAGAGCCAAAATGATGGGGATAAGGCTCATGGGGGACTTACAGCATCCTAATTTTTTCATGGTTGCCTTTAATATTTGTTTTAGCAGCGATATTTCAAAACAATGCTGCTGCGCTGAATAATCCTGACACCTTACATTTTTTCTTCTTGTCAAGGAACTAGATCTCACTTCAGGCGGGAACAGGTAATGATTTTTAAAAGAACCGAGACCTGAGGCAACACGGTGTCTTTCATTTCACACTTTGTTTGTTGCCTACTTCTCCTGTCCATTTCATTTTTGGGCCAGTCTCCAACCTCAGCAAGCCTTTTCCCCTAGACAGGCATCAGTACAAGCCAAGCATTTTCCTAGATTCCGGTCCCCACCTCATGGCAGACAGAACAATCCTCTACGCGCCACTCTGGTTGTATCACCAGCCCCGTTCACATAACTCACTTTTTCTCATTGGATGAGTCTAATTGAGTAGCTGGTCATTTACAATCCTTCGTTGTCAGTGACATACACAAACCATGTTCTTAAGTTATTCTAGTCCATATTCAACATACTCATGGCAAATTTTTCCCCGGACATCACCTTTTCTCTCCCCTTTACCTTATGTCCCATCTCCAACACACACATATCCCACCTCTACTTAATGCAATTCTGAACATCCTTGGTGTAGTTCAAATGTATCTTTCTTTATGTCATTTGTCCTAACTGCCCTTAAACTAAACCCCCATTCTTTTGACTCCAGTAGCAATTTCTCTTATCAAATTTGTTCTGTTATGTATTTCTTTTCTTACTGGACTCTGAGTTTTCTATAGGCAGGGAAATTATTTCTTTCTTTGTTTCTTCTCAACAGTCACCAACCCCCCCAAACTTCTTCCACAATTATTGGCCTAGTGCTCTATATGGGGTTGTGTGTGTGTGTGTGTGTTTTAAAATTTGTGAAAGAATTCCCACATCTAGTCAATTAACACATCCATCACCTCACATATCTATAGTTTCTTGTCTAGTGAGAACATTTCAGTTTTACTCTCTTAGCAAATTTCAATTATAGAACACTATATTATCAACTCTAGTCACCATGTTATACTTTAGATCCTCAGACCTTAATTCAGCTTATTTTGAGCATCTTTTTATGTATCTCTGGGCCATTTATATGCCTTCTTTGGAAACTTGTCTATACAGTTCCTCTGTCTATTTGTAATTGGATTGTTTGGTTTCTTTCTATTGAGTTGTGGGCGTTCCTCATACATTTTGGATATTAACCCCTTAACCGATACATTATTTGTAAACACATTCCCCTATTCTGTAGGTTGCCTTTTCATTTAATTAAGAACTTACTTTGCTGTGCAGAAACTTTTTGGTTTAAGGTCATCGTGTTTATTTGTGCTTTTGTTGCCTCTGCTTTACTGTCAAATCCAAAAAAATCATTGCCAAGACTCATGTCAAGGAGCTTATCTCCTACCCTGTCATGTATAATTTTTACATATACTGTGTTTTTCATTAAAGTACTGAAGATTCTAACCCACAAAATGAAAGCTAATAGCATCTTTTAAAACAGCTGCTTCGGTGACAGAAAACATGCAAGAGTTGCACTGCATTGCACCAGGGACATCATTAGGAAGATCCCGAAAATCCAGCTAAATGACAGATCAAACAAATTAACCACCTACATGCGGCTATAATGGATTTCGTTTCCTGCTGCTGGCCACATGCAAAGAAAATGACTCACAAGTCAAGTAGGAAGCTTGTTGAAAAGTTGGGGAAAATGTCATAAGGACCTGGGCTGAGGCCTTACAGTTCTCTGTAGTTCTGATGACGTCGTCTGTCTTTGTTGTTCACAAAAGCAAAAACAGGTTGAATATTTCTATTACTCCTGTATACATTACTCTTTATAAGTGAGAGAATATTTCACCATCCATTATTTTATTTCTTTATATCAACACCGAAGTGAATGAGGAGAGTCTGGATTTGCTTGTTCCGGTTACAGTGGGGAAGCAGAGCCTTACAGCTAAGTAAATTGGTAAATGTCATGAATTTACTGAGTTGCAAAACTAAGTCTGGAATGAGGAACTTTGGCTTCTAAGAGTGTTGTTCATTGTTAAAATGAGAAGGGCACCTCTAATTTTTGGGGGAAAGGCCACTGGGGATGAATTCTAGATGAAAATCCTCTTACATTATAATCCAGAGCAAAAAACATTTTTTTTGCCTGCCTTGGAATATATGTGGTAGATTTGTATTGCACCAATTTAGGAAGCTAAAAGTATGTTTTCCAGAACTCCTTTCTATGCGTATTTCTTCGTCAGTGCAGCTCACTTGGGCCACTCTTTGGCTTCTTTAACTCCTAGGCCAGGTGCATGTTCAGGTCCTGGTTGAAGGGCATGAGCATATTCTGCAGAATACCTGCAGCACCAGAGTTAGAGGCTTGGAGATGGTAAATATAAAAGAAACTTTTGGGATAAAAATGGAGAATTTTTCCTATTTATGTGTTTATTTCATGTCTAGTAAAAGTTTAAAACTTACTGTTTTGGTTATATTTATGATGCATGCAAACATAAGATATAAAATAATAAATATTACATATAAATTTGTATATACACATTGTATACACATGTAAAGTTCCTACCCAGTATCAAAACATGTTGAAGCTGAAATAACTCCAACTGTGAGATGTTGTTAAGGAATGAACAGATAAATAGCATAACAGATGAAACAAACAAAATTATTTGACAAATGATGAAGTCACTGCCATGGAGTCAGAAAGAAGGGACCCTCTCTACCTTAACCCACTCTGCTCATTCTTGATGAAAAAAGGAAAAGTCAGCTATTTGGGAAGAAGGAAATTGATCTCAGAAGAAAAGAGTGAAAGCCATAGAAATTAGAAAAGAAATGGTAAACATATAGATAAATCTAGACAAATATGTGTGTGAAGATTAACTTTGGAAATATAAAAGCAGTTGATATTGAAAACAAGACAACCAAAAATATATAAAGTGATAGAGATCATCAGATTTAAAGTTTTCTAAGGTTTTTTGGGGGGGGATAAAAGGTGATTGTGATAGCGAATGAAAATGAGGAAAGCATGCTTTGTGCTAAATCTGAGACAGGTTTAAGCAACATTTTCTTAAAAATTCAACTAGGTGCTCTCATTACATTTATTCAGAAAGGTATCTGTATGTGCATGTGTCACTTCCACAGGGGACTGTCTTTTTCTAATTGAGGACATTTATTCTCTAACCCACTTCACCCTTAGAAGGACACTTGATTTGACATTTACATAATTAATTGGCTGCATCTGCTTCCTCACAAAGCCTTGCAGCCTCTCAACTCCATTTAAACGTATTACTTTCAAGGAAGAGTCTAAATATTTTCCATTATAAACTATTTCTTATCATATGAGCTTCATATAATATTTCAGCATAAAATGTGCAGTTTAAACAAGTATATCTAAAGTGATGTCTACACAGATTTATACTGAACGTTTTTGTAACGTGAAATATCTTTTCGTTATGGAAATTACTCTTTGTAAGTAAAAACCACAACTATACCTATTGTGTAACTTTGTTTTCTTAATCAAGGTGAATGTTAATTTATTTTTAGTCTATGTTATATTTTAAAATTTGTTTTGAATTGACTTTATTTTTAACACCACTTTACTGAAGTAGCACTGACATGGAAAAAGTCGTACTTATTTAATGTAAACAGTTCAGTGAGTTTGGGGTTAGTAGACACACGTGAACCATCACCACCATCAAAGCTGTAACCTTATCCATCACCTCCCAAAGTTTCCTCCCTACTCCTTTATTATTTATATGTGGTAAGAGCATTTATCATAAGATCTACCCTCTTAGCAAATTTTTAGTATACAATACAGTATTGTTAGCTATCCCAGGGTTCTTTTAATAAGTTTTTTTTCCAGAAAGAGAAACAATAGGTGTGGCTAGTATCCATTTTGCATATATTCACTGGGATGGTGGATGGTTCTAGGTTAGGAGCTCCCCAGATGTTGTCTGCATTGAACACTCTTGAGACCTTAGCAGAAAGTTAGCCCTCTGCTCGGAACAACGTGGGTACTTAGGAACAAATTCAAGTGTGATCAGTAACGATAAAGGGCTGTTCGGCTGAAGGGAACAGCAACTCAAAGGGATAACTCAGGTTGTCACACAACGTTCAGATGCAATGCTTAACAGTTCCACAAATAGAAAATTTTACTTAAGTGCATTTTTCAGCAGGAGATAAAGGGCAATAACATCTTTAATACTGAACAGTCTGTAAATAAATATTTGATCCATTTCCTTGGAAACTTATAATAGCAACAGGAACTCATTGCTTGCTTTGGCTAGATCTTTCCCAATTCTCTCTTCAAAGGGGTAAGTTATTAAAAAAGCATTTTAGCCATCAAATTTTTTCAGGAGACCAAAAGAAGTGGGAAAATAACAAAATACTAATATTACAATTTGTTCACAGCATACCCCTTTCCAGAACAGCTACTCAGCCATGTGAAAGGGCTTTTGTTCACCCAGCTTTGGCAAAGAGCTATTGAGGGACAGGGCACAGAATACTCTTCCATAACTCCATGGGAATTGTGTAGTAGTTCTTCAGCACAGCTGCCTTCTACCACATTGTCAGATCTCAAGTATAAACACTGGTCCTCCAGCACTGACTCAGTGGGCTCCACCCCAACCTTGTCCACAGTGCAGAGCTTTCAGCAAGGGCAAAGGCCTTCTCCAGCCTTGTTTTGGTTGCCTAAGTCTGCAAACACTAGACACTCCTTGATTGTAATCTGGCCACTTCCCTGAAGATCCACCTTGGAGTTGAAGCCCTGGTGCCTGCCTACTGGGCCTGAAGGCCCAGCCATGTAAGACTATTTTTTAGAGCAGTTTAAGGTTCACAGCAAAATTGAGAGGAAGGTACAGAGATTTCCCATATTATACCCTGCCTCATACATGCATAATCTCCTCCATTATCAAAATCCCTCACCAAAGTGGCACATTTGTTACAATTGATCAACCTATATTGACCCATCATCATCACCCAAAGTTTATAGTTCACATCATGGTTCACTTTTGGTGTTGTACATTCTATGGGTTGGAGCAAATACAATGACCTGTATAATGACATGTATCTATCATTACGGTACCAAGCAGAGTATTTTCACTGCCCTACAAATCCTCTGTGCCCCATCTATCCATCCCTCCCCCATCACCTGAGAATATTTTTTCAGGGTATTTATTATCCTTGAAGAAATATTTGATGAAGATATAGAGTTTGGGGAAAATTATATAACATCTGTCAAATAAAAGTGTTCTGTAAGTGCTTAAAAATAAATAATCTAGCCCAGCTGACATGGCTCAGTGGTTGAGTATTGACCTATGAACCAGGAGATCACAGGTTTGATTCCCAGTCAGGGCACATGCCTGAGTTGCAGGCTCGATCCCCAGTATGAGACGTGCAGGAGGCAACTGATCAATGACTCTCATCATTGATGTTTCTATCTCTCTCTCCTTCTCCCTTTCTCTCTCTGAAATCAATAAAAACATCTTTTAAAATAAATCAATAATCTAATGATATAAATAGATATATAAAGAGTCATATGATTAAAGTACAATTTCTTGTTGTCTTTTAACATTCTAGTTAGCCTAACATTTTATACCAACCAAGAACATACCTACACACACACACACACACATATATATATGTATATACATATATACACACACACAAGCACATATTACCTAACATATTCAGAATATACTTCATACTTAATTATTAAATGGTGTAAATAATATATCAGAATACCAAGTATATTATGCTTAAACATAATATCAATTTTAGTTGCATGGGAAAAAAATCTTTAAATATATAATTATACAGCACTTGGAGCAAGGATTTGTTTTAGAGTGACAGACATCCAGGTTTTCATGGCATGCTTCAAACCTCCAGAGAGAGCAGATGAGTAAGAAACTAGACAGGAATGTTTAATGCTAAAAGAGGAAACTGATCTAAATAATTTAGAGTGTTTCTCCTTTTAACAAAACAGGAATCAATCACATACGTGATTGTGACAGTCCTCCAGATAGTTTCACTTGGAATGGATCTTCTTTGTGACCCTGCATCTCACTCTATTTCTTTTTTACTGAATGCTACAAAACCTTTCTCTTTCCCATAGTTGCAATACAATTTCTTAAATAGCTTTAGAAATTTTCAAGAGGAAAGGCACCAACTGAATAGATTAATGAGGGGTTGTTTGTGAAATTCTTAGAGCTCCTTCAATGGCAGATGTGATAAATTACACACATTATCATTGTGATGATCATGCGGCAAACCATTATTAGAGCTTAATGTAGACCATCTCATTACACAGGCACTACTGGAGTTTGAACATACTTTAGGAGAAAATATTAACTGTTCACATAATTCCAACCCAATAGGCATTTCTCTAGACTGAGAATAGGCTTTCATTTAAAAACATTAGCCATGTTCACCATCAAATGGCTCAGTTATATTTTACTCATGCACAGAGAAACCCATAACCTACGTCTCATATACATGGGAAATAAATGAACTCTTAAACAGTTCTGTGTTTATAATGACCTAATTTTGCAGAAATTCATATATATGACACATTCCTTAAATAAAACCTCTGCTAAAATAACAGCAGTTCAATGAGTTTAAAAGCAGGTCTATGACATAACAAAACGGTGAGTAATTTTTATAAGGAATAAATCACGTAAATGAGCAATTTGTGTTTGGTATAAGTGTTCTATCGTCACTGTTCCCTTTTGGGAAAAATGACTTTATTAATCATGTGTAAGGAAAATTTTGGTACTAAAAACCATTGTGTATTGAATAGATAAGCTCTAGTTTTAAACTATATTTTAAATACTTAAGTTCACTATTATTCAAAATATAACAGGTTATGTTTTAATTCCTTAAAATAAAATTCTGTACAACACAGAGCAATTGGATATAAATTTAGAGACATAAACTCCGTGCTAATTTATTACCAGATATACCTATTCCTCCACTGTGTGGCCCAAATATGAACACTTGCCATCATCTTTATCATTCCATCCAAAACTTCAATCATTTCTTATCTGAACTATCGTTAAAGCCATTCAACTGGTCTACTCCTGCACTCCTATGTTCATTATCCATAGTCATCAGAATAAATTTTCAAAAGCATAAATTGGACCTGTTAGTTTCTTGAATAAAACAGTCCAATAAATTTCCTTGAAGTAGAAAATATATTTCATCCATGGTGTCCAAGGCACGCATGAGCTCGTTCCTGCTGACCTTTCTACTCCCCCTCTCACTGCTTCTGGCACCTCATCCACACTGGATTTTACTATCTATTAAAAATTCCGGGCTTATTCTGATCTCAGAATCTTTACTCTTATTCACTTTGTCTGGAACAGTCTCTCTCCTGGGTTTAGTATAGCTGTCTTCTTCACATATTTCTTAAGTCAAATATGTGGTCTTCTTAGGTAGATATTCATGCTAAGGTTCATTGCTTTGACAGATCACAATTTAGTTAGAGCTGGTAAGGTCTTTGTAGACCTAAAGTAAAAGATGTCAGAAGCTTTTACTATATTCCAAGATAGCACAATTCATTATCTATTTATGTCTATCATCTATCTATCATCTATCTATCTATCTATCTATCTATCTATCTATCTATCTATCTATCTATCTATCTATCTATCATCTATCTATCTATCATCTATCTATCTATCTATCATCTATCTATCTAGCTATCTAGCTATCTATCATCTATCTATCTATCTATCTATCTATCTATCTATCTATCTATCTATCTATCATCTATCTATCATCTGTCATCTATCTATCTATCTATCTATCTATCTATCTATCTATCTATCTATCTATCTATCTATCATCTATCTATCATCTCCAAATCTTAATAAATTAGAACAAAGACATAAAATATCCAGAATATCCACATATCTGTAAAACGATGTGAAAATAACAGATGCACTAACTACACTAAGAAATTAGAAAACACCAGTAGACAAAATCCATGAGTAGTTCCAACCACTAATGTACAGTATCATTCTAAAAAAGCATCACTCTAAAATATTACATTTTTCGGTCTATTAAAAACAAATAAATCTAAATAAACTAACAAAAAAGTTTTTCTCTTCACCATGTTATTATTAGCTGGCCTTTATATTTTTTGCAGTTTCCATTTTACAAAAAAACAGATGTTTCTGAACAGGTGTAAGTGGGTGGATTTGGAAACCTACAAACGTTGAAAGCTTTAGTGTCCCTTTTTAAAGAAGGGTAGAGAAAGAAAGAAATTATAATGCCTATTTCTATTAAAAGTCTTTTTTAGCACCTGCTTGTACTTTCTGCTAATTTCATTTTCTTCCCTTAAGCTAGTTGACCAAATAAATAAATAATAATGAAATGCAATTTACTTTTATTTTCTTCTTCAAAATTGAACTACCCCAGAGGGAAAATACCCAGTTGTCCAGTGGTCTGTGTAATCACCTCACACTACCTATCCCATCTGTTCTCTCATTTCCATTCCCCTGTTCTAGTTCAGGTTTGTTTGTTTGTTTGTTTTGTTTTTTTAATAGAAGATTTCTAAATAAACTCCACAATTCAATTTTTCTCTCACTCTAGTCTCTCATAAAACATGTTTCCAAAATAATGTTTTAAACTGGAGATATAATCAGGGTAGGTGGAATGGAAAAAACTCTGAACCCAAATTTTGGAGACCTGTCTTAAAACTACTCTTTTCATTTACAAGCTGTTTTACCCATTTAAAGTTATTTATCTTTTCTGAGAATCTGTTTCCTCAACTCAACTATTTATTCTCAGACTTATTGAAGAGATTAAACAAGACAATATATGTCGAATTTCTTAGGACAATGCCTGATATTAAATAAACACTACAAAATTGCTGATTAATGTTTCTCCCCTAAGCAAAATCATCAATGGCTTCTCATTCCCAAGGAAATAAACTCCAAATGTCTACAATGACCTTCGAATATTGCCAATAATTGGCACGGACATATTCACTCAGTGAACTTGCCTCCACCTCTTCAGTCCTTTAGGAACTTGGGCGCAGTCTCTGCACACTCCTCGCACTCTCATCTTTTATGTCATTTCTTGCGTTTTTGCCTCTGTCTGGAATGTTTCTCCACCCATCTCTACCGATTGAAATGTTGCTCATTTACCTCTTCTAGAACTTTTGTGGAAACCTTTCCAGATCTCCTTTCAAGATACCTAATAAGGCACTATGTTGGTAGCTATAAAATAGTTTCTATTTCTATGTCATCAGACGCCATACAGTTAAATAGTGAATGGAGCTTACACCTAGATCAGAGGACGTTTTCTCCTCTTATAAGCAGGCAATGTCTTGAGCCCATTTACCTTCCTAACACAGTGTGCCCAAATGAACACTGTTTGCTGAACTTGATAAAAACAAAAATGATTGTATATATATGCCAGTGTGCATGTATAGGGGCTATGGAGATGCTGTTGTGTACTGTTATAAACAGTGACCCTTCTGAGCTGCTTAGAAAACTCACTTATCTATTAATTGAACATATAGCTATAAGACAACATCCCCACCATGATGACACTTATATTCTAGGAGGGAGACAGAAAATAAACAGGCAGACAAACGCAAACTATGGTTTTAAGGTGTGATAACCATTATAAAGAAAATAAAATGGAGCAAAGAGAAAGTGACAGAGGATGTTACTTTAGAGTGGGTGGTCAGGGAAGGCCCACTTAGGAAGTGACATTTATTCATTAAGAAGGGATATGAATGAGATAAGGAACTGAACTTAAGTATCTAAGAAAGGATATTTCTAGGCAGAGGAAATAGCCACTGCAAAGGTTTTAGAAAAATAAAAAAGATATGGCTCAGGCTCATTTCTCCTATGGAACTAATTTAGCCTGTCCCTCTTACAAATGAAATCACTCTTAGTGTTTCTGCAGCAAAGATGTTTCAATTATTTCTGTAATATTTATTATTTCCTTCAAGTTTCATCTTTAAAGTGAGGTTCAAGTATGGTGTACTAAGGCCACTTCTAGCTCCAGATCGCTATACTTCTGGTACTTAAAAGCTTCTCTGTTCTCTTAGCTTCACTGTCTTCATTTGGATGATGAATATAATACTTTTATCTCATGACTTTATTTTGAATTTATATATATGGTTAGGGCACTAGAAAGGAAAAACTGTTATTGCTGTTTTGTTATTATTAGCAGTATTATGTCTTCATTTCTGGATTTTTGAAGCAGTGATAGCTTGGTCCTTTCTGTTTCAGTTATGACTCTAATTTGAGGCAATACTATAAGACTCTGAAATAACAGTGGCCAGGAATGCACTGCAGAGTTAGATTCTCTCTCTTCCTTCATAACTCCAACACATCAAGAAAAGAGGATCTTTCTGGAAACATTAGGAGAGGTTTTTAAGGTGGACTCAGACATTCGGTTTGTTGTACAATCGTAGTATGGACAGTCCTTGTTACCGTGTTGGAGGAGGTCATCAAGAGGGCATGCTGCCCAGCCGCACGTGGCTCAGCGGTTGAGCATCAACCTAGGATCCAGGCGATCGGGGTTCGATTCCTGGTCAGGGCACATGCCCGGGTTGAGGGCTCGATCAATGACTCGCTCATCATTGATGTTTCTATCTCTCTCTCTCCCTCTCCTTTCCTCTCTCTGAAATCAATAAAGATATATAAAAAATAAAATAAAATAAAGAGGGCATGCTGCTTGTTGACCTGGGCAATTAGAGGCCCTTCCTTCAAATGCGCATCCTGCCCACTGCTGCTGCGGTAGGAACCACTTCAAGACACAACCTGGAGAGTAATGGCTGTTGGGACCATCTGGACTCTATGTGAGTGAACTCCAAGGCTTCTATATAAATTTTAAGATTCTTGCTCAAGGCAAGCCTCATATGTAAGTTTCTTTGTGTATTAAACCTGCCGCCTACCAGTCTGAATTGGCCAGCCCCTTTCGGGTCTTTCCTTGTGTATAGGGGCTAGTTTTGAGTTTCACCCAGGAAACTCCTGAGGCTGTGAACCCACATGCTAGCTGTGGTTGGAGGCTGAGAGGAGAAAAGGGCAGTTGTTCATCCTAGAGCAATTAGCTGCGTTCACTTAAGCATTTGGCTGGAAGACTGGCTTAGAAAAATGGTGGCCCAGCTGGGATGTTGCACATGGCTGGTCCCCAAACCAGATTCTCAGCAGGAATCTCACACATACAGGCACAAATGAGCACTTGTGAAAATCCCTGTGAAATAGCTGCTACTATTGGCTAAACTGGCTTTCAGCTTGGTAACCAGACTTCGGCACAAATGTCAGATTAACTGGATAATTACTTCAGAATGAACCCTGTGGCGCTGTTAGCTTTTTGGTAGACAGATCTCTTTTTCTTTAAACTGACTGGCTTCATGTGCCTGTGTCACGCGTTGCTGACTCAGCTCTGGCTCCTGGCGACCCCATGAACGAGTGATGGCTGCAATGTCCTGTCCTCAGCAGCCCTGCTCGGCTCCTGTAGACTCATGCTGTGGCTTCTTTTATGAAGTCAATCCATGTCACATTTGTTGCCCCTCCTTTCCTCCTGCCTTCTCTTTTCCCCAGAATTATTCTTTCCCAAGGAGCCCCGCTTCTCATGGTGCGCCTAAAGCAGGCCAGCTTCAGTCGGGTTATTTTCACCTCCAGGGGTGTTGCAGGCTTCCTTTGCTCTCGGACAAGCTTGTTGATCTTCCTGGCAGTTCAGGGGCTCCACAGAGCTCTCCTCCCACCCCGGACTTCAAAGGAATCATTTCCCCCCCATTAGCCTTCTTCACACTCTCAGCTCTTGCTTTTTCTGCATTCTTTGCTATCTCCTTAGGGAACTCTCAATCATCTATGTGTGATTCTCTCACCCTACCTCACGTATTTTATAATCTCTTTTTTATTGTCCAGGTTATGATCTTATGCTCCCCTGCCTGTTTAATTTCATTTCTATTTCACGTTATGCTAACGCAAGGCGCACCTTCAGATCGCCCTCCTGTGCTGTGTCACCACGCTCCTGCCTGCTGGGTCCGGGATGCGCAGCCCTCGGAGGCCTGAGGGCTGGCCCCAGGTGGCTGCCTGCTCCAGTGCTCACAGAGCCGGATCCTCTTCGTTTCTGCATTTTATTCACCAACTTTGGTTGTGTTGTTGTGAGAGGCGTTCCAATGAATGTTTAGTTTGCCGTGTTGCTAAAAATGGACGTCCCTATATTTTTCTGATCATTTTAGTTTTTTAATTGGTGGACTTAGCCTATCTGTAGGGCTATTTAAGGATAGTCAATAGAAACAGTAACAGTAGATAAAAACATTGAATGGTGGCGTATAATATCTGATGTTGAAGAGGCCATTTGTTTTAATCAAAGGAAATACAACAATGTGACTCAGGTTAGTGTGTTTTAAGATGAAGAAAACCATTATCAAGTTTTTCACAATGACAATGGCCCTTATGTGCTCTCCTCAATTTTATTTTCAAAGTGAATAAAAACATTTGGGAAATTTTTCTAGCCTAGTATTTTATCTGATAATTAACACAACTAATGCCGCAAATGCTAGTCTAAAAAACCACCATATATAACTTTATTTGCTCATTAAATATTGCCTGTGACAAATAATATATTAAGGGAGCTACTTCATTCTTCTCAATATTTATTAGGATGTGTCTAGGTCAGGTTTATTTATTTTCCTGGAACATGATGATGTCTGAAGTAGAAATAATAATGTATGCTTGATGAAAACTTTTATAAGCCAAGCTTGGAGGTGCTCACCAGGATGCAGTCGCATCAATCAAAGAAGATGCAGGTCTCTCTCATTTCGAAGATAATAATCATATGCATTACCCTCAGCTGAACATACACAATTAGCCACCTTTTATCACCTCTTTTGGAAAACCTTTAGGTTCTACTTGCCCTTACTACTTTCTCCGTTACACTCTCCTTTTAAGTAATTCCCCGTAGTCCTGTAGTGTGCAGTTTCTCATGTTATTCCTCTAGTCTACCCTACACAAGAACAGAAGAGAAAACTGTAATACCCATTCACTCCCCAAGTGAAAAAACAGATGAGGTTGAGAAAGGCCAAGTAACTTACCTAAGGTCACACAAGGAGTCACTGGTTGAGCACGTAATCCTACAATTACATCACACAATTTCTAGTTCTAACAATTTAAGCTGCCAAGTCCTGGGAGAGATTTATGGAGACATCTTTCTCCCAAAAGCAAGAGCTGGGAAATGTGTAGAATGTCAAGGTCTTATATCTATCTAAAAGATTAGGTCAAAGTTAAGAGACAATTGTGGCCTAAACAGAAGAGTGGTAGGTGGACTTTTCACCAAGATTTTACCTGAAATATCCGGATCATTGAAAGCCTTTTTGAGGTAGTGCATCTCCAGCGTCAGTGCGAGGTGATCAAAGTGCCCGCTGCCTGTCCTAGGTTTGAATCTCTTTGCTTTCTTTAGAAGAGAATAAATAATAGCTTCCAGCAGCGTGAAAGACAGGCAAGTTGATTGCTAGCAGAAAAATAGTGCCTCTCATTAAAGGGAAGAAAACTATTAGCAACTTAAAAAGAAGTAAAATAAATACCAGAATGTATTTGACATAACTAAGCTACCGAGAGGTCGGCTGTTAAATTAAAATGTGTTATCTTGGCATTTTGGATGAAAGCTGAAGACAGCATCGAAAATGTTTTCTTAGTTATGAATAAAAGCATTGGGATATATGACAATTATGATCAAAGGGATTCAGACAAATTGAAGTGAGGTGAGATGTGACATTACATCAGCCCCGTAGGACGAGTGTCAGATTTATTGAACTCAGCAAGGACATCGTGTGAGACACCACCAACCAGGCTGAGAGAGCCAGGAATACAGTTTCCTGCCTTTAAAAAAAACAATTGGGAGTGCATCATAAATATTTTGATTTTTGAAAGTTTTATTTTATTTTGCAGACAGTGTTTATTAACTACATATTATTTTTCTCTCAATGAGGGGTATTATATTTGAAAGAAATATTAATTGTAACCTCCCAGCATTACTTTCTTTAAAAATAAAATTAGGCTTCTCTAATTTCTTTCCTTTTGTTTTTCCTTCCCTTTAGTACTTCTAGAGCAAAAATCATTGACATTGATAATTCAAAACAGTAGATATTTGTGAACCACAAGGGAGAATTTGTAAGTGGATCTGAGCAACAAGGAAGCTTAGGGGGACTGAGGAAACAGTTAATATGCTGCATTTACTTGAAAAATATGTTAAGTATCATCTGAGGCTTCCATGCTGGAGAGGACCTCACTAACACTGAACCCAGAAAGGCAAGACCACTCATAGTTTACCTTAACTGTAGATACTTGGTTTTGCAGGGGGTTAGATAGATAGATAATTGGACAAAGTTGTGAGTATAGGGAAAATGAGGAAGAGCACTGTTGCCATGAAAACTTAAGTTTTTCACCACCTGTGGGCACTATTTCAGAATGTTGTTATTCTGAGGTCCAGTGAGTAGTCTGTGCTAAGAGATACTAACCTGGGTTAATAATAAGAGTTGTTGTTGTTTAATTCCAAAATCTGCCGAAGATCTTGGGCAATGATAATGAAACACACTGAATTGATGGTAAGGAGTCTGAGTGTTGCCGACAAACTGCTGTCATTGAAAGAGGGCTCGATACCATCTGATGTCATGTAGAGAACATTTGCCTGTGACTCAGAAGATGAAGTTTTTCAGGTGCTATTACTGAACACGTGCATTGTAGGAATTATTTTCTTTGTGTGGGCCAATCATTGAAAAATTAGGAATAATTCTTAAATTTTTATTTCTTGGCAGAAACTTCTAAGGAGACAGTCTATAGAAACAAATGAATGGAGATTTTTTCATCCAATTCAGGAACTTTATGGACCACTTGGAGTCCATAGAACCCAGATGATCTCTAAATTTACCTAACACTGCAATCCTATGAGTGTATAGTCATAAGATGAAAACAATGTTTAGGCTAAAAGATGAGGCCAATGTTTAAATTCTACAGTTGTGCCAACTGAGTGTTGAGAACTTGGGCGTCTTCTTCATGGTCAGACAGTCCCTGGTCGGACTATTACTCTGTCCTCCGCTTACCTGGTGTTTTATACCATGAGCCACTTCCCATCTTCTCATTTGTCCTCGCATTTTGAGCCACCAGTGCCAACTGCCCAACTCACTGGAAAGAGTCTCTACTCTGCAGGTTTTGAACACTGTCATGGTGGTGCTCATAGGAAAAATGAATCTGATGTAGAAAAGAAAGAAAAACGGAAAATCAAATGAGTGGAATGAAAGGAGAGCTCTAGGGCAACACTGAAAAATCAGTTAGCCGGCATCCAAAGGAAACTGGGTGCACTCTTAGGACCTGGTCAGGGGTTCACCGTTCCCGCTTTCCTCTCCTTCCTCCAGCAGTGGAATTCTCGTCAAGCTGAATTCAGGTGTTTTGCCACCATGGAGCTTAGACCTTCCATCCAAAGTAATTAACTGTTAAGTGATGAATAAGGTGATTCAAATACAAACTGCAGTTTTCAAGGCACTTTATGAGCTGAATGAATGAAATATATGTATATATACTGAACAGCCATTTTCCCTCTAGTTTAATAGCATTTTACAGGTGCGTTTTACACCCAATGAGGTGACAATTGGGTAGTGATGTACAAGTTTCACAATGTGAAGGGCCTTTAGGGATACACACTCATTTTAACAGAAGTCACTCAACTATTACTTTGAAACACTTACCTGCTGGGCTTTCATGTAGGTATCCTTATATTTTAAAAATTAATCAAGAACATGTCTTTTTCTCAGTCATCCTTAATCTAGTCAAAGTAAAGTAAAATAAGAGGGTCTCATACCTGCTTCTTTAACTTTTACTGATATTTAGGTGTTTTAGCATGAAATATTCAAAAGTTGCATTTGCACATTTTTACATTGTGTTTTTAGGCAAAATTCAGGCTAAACTCTAAAAATGCTGAGTGAACTACAGGAGAGTATAATATTGTAGATAGATTACTACCTATGTGGCACTAAATCTGACAAATTCTGCCCTTTTCTGACCCCTTTAGAAAGCATATCTGAATGCAAGTGAATGAGTGTGACATTAACAAAATGACCTTGAATCATCTCTAATTGTGAATATGAAAATAATTCACATATTTTGACACTTAAATTTTTTATTTTAATAAATTGCGTATAATACACTTCATGTTTTACTGTGTTGTCACTGCCTGGGTTCTCTCAAATATTTCAGTGTTTCAGATAATGAGAATTTATCTCTGTTTCTGAGGTAGACTGTGAAAGTCATATAGGCTGATTCAGAAAACTAAGGATGAAGATGGAAAAAACACACAAAAGCATTGGACTGGGAATCTTGAGGACAGGGCTTGAGTCCTGGTTATCTCTCTAATTATTTTTGTGGCTGTGGGTGTTATCTACCACTCTGGACCTCTTCTTCACATGTAAACTGAGAGTTTTGATTAGGTGAGCTTTAAAGTCTCTTGCTTTTAATTATATGCATGCTTTAATAAACAGTTCTCAGATAATCACAGTTATTCCCTAGAAAATTCTGAGAGATAGAAGGATTTTCTAAATGAATAGTAAAACATCAGTATCTTGAATATTAGGGAGAATTGCTAGATCTGAGATTCTGGAAAAGGTGACCATGTGTTCTTTTATGATATTTTTTGGAAACTGTCCACAAAAACCTCTTGAGATAACTCTCTCATTTTGTTTCAGCAAATGTTAAACCTCACTACATAAAGCTGTGTAAGATTGTGATAATTAGAAATTCTTAGTTTATGCTTTTTCTTCCCACTCCCCACTTCACTGAGGTATACTTAATAAACAAAAATAGCACATATTTAATGTATACATTTTGATGAACTTGGACATCTGCATATACGCATAGTATCATCACCACAATCAAGGTAATGAACATAAATATCACCTCCAAAAGATTTGTTTCATGCCTTTTGTTTTTGTGATAAGAACACGTAACATGAGATCTACACTCTTAACACTTTTTTAGGTACATGACACCATGTTGTTAATTATTGGCAATATGTTATACAGCAGATCTCTGGAATCTGAGTTCTATTTCTTGACCTTGACTCATATGTCCATTTGATGAAAATCTACTCAAACTTGAGGCTCATTCAGATTATTTTATGAATCGCCTCTCTCTACTTCCACATATGTTCTTCTTCCACCTCTGAATTTCCATAGCCCTTTGTCCTAGGCACTTTGGTACATTCTTCCTTTTACTACATATTATATTATGTATGTTATATAATAAAGGCCTTAACTCCTGGCACCACTTGTTCACTCATCCTGAAATACCTTATCCAGTTCTTTCTGTTTAACTCTTGTCATTCAAGTCTTAGTATAGATTCTACCACTGATTTCTGATCATTCGAGGTAAAGTAATCTCCCAGTCACTGGCTATTTTTTATCATGGTTTAAGTTCTAGCAGTGTCTTTTAAAGTTACCTCTTTTATGTCTCTTTCATTATATGTAGGCTTCCTGTCTGCTGGCACCTTGTCTATATCATTTACTGTTCATTATACTTACAGCACTTAGAATGGCGACAGGAGACAGCAGATGCACAATAAATATGTAGTGACTGAATTAATTTTTTTGTCTGTATGAATTTTTTCATTTTGCTGAACAGAGCACCAACTGGAGAATAAAGTGCCTGCTGTTCCATCTTTCTAACTTTAATAATATCTGACACACGGTCTTGCACACCAGATATACTCAGTAGGTTTTTTGACTAATTGAATTGTATTAATGTGGCTGAAAAACCAGTAGATTATTGGGATTGTTACTCTCACTCTGCAAAATGTAGTTTCTGCTGTAACATCATTTCACTTACTAGGCACTTGGTTAGATAAAAAATTAAGAACTCTAAATTTTAGTATGCTAACTTTAAAAAATTCATATCAAGGCTTTTGAGGGGGAAAACTTCTTCCTCTACCCTACTAATTTCTTTGGCTGGTCTAATAGCTAAGTTAAATGGCTTTAAGACAGAGTTATGGGAGAAATATATGCAACCCAAGGGCAACTTGGGCAATTGAGGCTCATATGCCATTCTGAGCTAAGAAATGAGACAGGGGCCTGGGCTTCAGATCCAAATGGGTAATTCACAGGACAGTAGACAGAGCAGATATTTGATAATTAGATATTTGCCCTGCCCTACGGACAGGTCATTCAGACAAAAGTTATCTCTGATAATAGCTCCCTCTCTGAACCAGGCCCCCTATTCAAATTCTTTTAGGTAATTAAGGGAGAGATAAAAGCTTTTCTTGAGTCGGCTGCAGCTCAAAATAATCCACATGCCAAAATGACGCATTTTGGGGTAGCATATTATGTTCCCCTTCAAGGAAAAGCCATACTCCCAAATAAAACTTGATTTAATTTCTTTCTAAAATATTGTCTATATCTATTCAACTGGAATCTAGCAAGTAGTGAGACAATTTAAATAAAATATATTTAAAACCATAGTTATTGTAAGAAATCTGAAAATACTTGTTTGAATATAACTAGGACATTTCCTACATAAATGTGGTCTGATTACAGAACAGTCAATCCAACAGTAATATTATTTTTCTACTAATGAGTTTAAAATTTTGAATTATATTTTATGCTTTAATTTCCCTAGGTTATTTCAAAACACCATATTGTGGCTTAAATGAAGTATATAAAATCAGATTTCTATAATCTCTATTTTTATATGAATTTGGTAATAAATTAAAGCAATGTATTATTCTTGCAACATAAATTGGATTGGATTAACAATAGACTCGCTACTTTGAAACTAAATTTACTACCAAATTACCATTAATTGCAATGTGGGACCAGGAGGGACTCTAGAAGTCACTTAAGTGTATATAGTCAAACCTTGGTTCTTGGATGTCTCCCATCTCCAACAATTGAGTTCTCAGGCAAGTTGTTCCCAGAAAAATGTTTTGGTTGTCCAACAAAACTTTGGTTCTCAACAATCCTTTCATGGTGATACCTGTATGATCAGTCATCATGCATCTCTACAGCAACAGACAAAGGAGAAAATGCACCAGTATGAGTCAGTTTACCACTAAGCCTCAAGTTGTTAACATCTCAGGAAATTGTGCTGGGAATATTTTTGTGTTCTTTTTGGTTTTGTTGCTGCTTATTATTATTAAATACATACAGTAAGTCACCAAGGGTCTTAAGATTAGTGATAGCAGCAAAGTGAAAAGGAAAGTGTGAAAACAACGATAGAGCTTAGACATACACTGTATATAAGAAAGATTAAAACAGGGAATTATTTGGGGGTATGGAATGAATTAATCCAATTTACATTATTTCTAATGGGAAAAAATGATTCCTTTTTCAAACAAATCACTTCTTGAACAGCCTTCCAGAATGAATTACATTTGAGAGCCCAGGTTCCACTGTACTTTATAGATGAGGAAACTGAAGTAAACTGCTTTACTCAATGTTATGCAACTAGCTACTTTGTGTTAGTGAAGCCTTAAAAGTTGGTTAGTGGTCCAGATGCAAGCCTCTGCTTCTTAGTCTAATGCTTACTCCAAAGTAGAGCCTGCCTACCAACTTTTATTTTCCTCTCAAAAGGCACCAAGTAATGATTTCCTGAAACAGGTACCCAGCAGTGTTAGAGGTTATTAGGTTTTGGCTTATCAAATTTTAAATTGTTATTTATTTTAAAAATTGTCAACTTTTAATACTATTTTTCAATTAAATAAATATATTAAAGTTATACTTAGATCTGAGAAAAGTTGTTTGATTATTGGGAGGCACATGTAGATTTAATACTACTTTCTTAATGAAATTTAGTGAGGTTTGAATTTTGTATGCTGAATGACATTCTGGTTATCAGAATGCAAAGTGGCAGGCAAGGATGTAAGTGTGCTGCTCTAGTGTGTATATTAGTTAGGATTGTTGTAGTTGCAAATGGCAGGAACTCACCTCAAATTAGTTCATACAGAAAAAAAGCTCACTGGCTGGGAAGAAAATGATAGTTTATAAGTGAGAATAAAGAGCTATAGAAAAACAAAGACTCTAGGAGAGGATTCATGCACTCAGCACTGCTAAAATAGTCTAATTCTCTCTTCTCTCTCTCTCTCTCTCTCTCTCTCTCTCTTTCTCTCCTTATTTATGCTTAACTTAATTCTGCAAAAAGCCTCAGTCTTCATACTTAAAATAAGATATGGCCCTGGCAGCTCCAGCATTCTTTCTTCTCATTTAAGCAATCCCTAAAGGAAATGAGAAGTACTTTATTCCAGGTTCTATCAATATTAAAGAAGATCTTAAATTGGCAGAGCTTGGGGTACTTGGCCACAATGGGGAATAGGGGACTCCTGCAACAGGATGATATGATTAACAATTTCACAAAAGCCACATGCAACTAAGGAAATGCAATTTCCCCAAAGAAAGGATGCTAAACTCTAAAAGGATGCAAGGTAAAGAAGAATATATATACCTCCTAGAGCAGCAATTTTCAACCTTTTACATCTCATGGCACACACAAACTAATTACCAAAATTCTTTGGCATACCAAAAAAATATATTTTTTGCCAATCTGACAAAAAAAGGTATAATTTTTATTCATTCAGACCAGACGGTTATTGTTGTGTTAGCTGTTGTCGTTTTTCTTTTTTAAATTTGACAATTTAAGGAAAAAGAGGTCAGTGGCCCTGACTAAATAGTCAGATATTGCATGTTTTAAAAATTCTTGTGGCACAGTTGTTGAAAATTGCTGCCTTAGAGTAGTTTTGGTAATGGAATGCCCCATGCTAATATCCTATGAATTTTTTATAGGTGGCATTATTAATTTTCAGTACTAACCTTATGTAGCTTATACATTTTCAAAGATAAAAATATGATAAAACCTAATATTCATAAAGATGCAGTATGATGAGCCCACATATAACTCTGGTGGAAGTATAAATTGGTAAAACCTTTTGTAAAGCAATTTGATGTGTTAAGAAGCTTAAAATATTTCATAGTTTTGGACCCAGTAATCTACTTCAAAAAGTGAATTCTAATACAATAATAAAAATGTGTGTACATATTTATGTGCAACATTTTTAATAATTCTGAATATTGGAAACAAAATGAATGTTGAGCAAAGTTGATTTCATTAAATATAAATATCTGATGGGCTAACATGCGAATTACACTTGATACCCTCCTCACACAAGTTTGCTAATATATCATATTTGCAAAGTTAAAAACCAACAACTGTCCTTATAAACTGTTGGTATGAATATAAATTGATGAAAACTCACTGGAAGGAAATTACATATATACATATATAACCATAAAATGTATATCAAAATTAAAAATGCGAATATAGCCTAGCAACTTCATTTCTAGAAATTTTTCCCATAGATATTTTTGTATGTACTCAAAGAATGTTCAGTGCAATATTGTTTGCAGTAGAAAATACGTGGAAGTAAGTTAAAGGTCTACCAATAAGGAACATATTAAATAAATGCAGCAGTTAAAAGTACTGATATATATCTTAATCTGCAACATATATTAAATAAAAAAGCAAGAGACAAACACTGTCTATAGTAGACCCTCACTTACCTAATATTTTATGAATGCACCTGCACGTGTGAAACCAGAGGTCAACCGAGTCTGGAGCTCGAGCTGCCTGTCACCACCCAGCCAAAAAGCAGAGACAGGGATTGGGTTATAAATGCGCCTTTAATAGTATCAGATGCTGGAAACCTGGGGAAGTGGCAGGTGAAGACCCTAACAGCCACCTTCCCCTTAAGCTTGTTGGAGAAAGCTTATGTAGGGGAATCAGGGGAAGGGAACGTGGGTAAATAGTACAGGTTGAGCTTCTGGTGATCTGCAGTCCTGGAACTTGAGTCCCTTTGGGGGTCTTAGGTCTTCGTTAATGTCTTCATCACTGGTCCATGGAACAGGACGGTCAGTGTTCTGAAAGTGGCCAAGAGTGGGCAGGCGCGCATCATCCCCGGGCTCCTGAGGCCTAGCTGATCGGCCTCCGCACTCCTGGGGGCCCAGCGTGTATGTTCAGGCTCGGTTAAGCCTCTTTGTTCTTGCCTGGTCAGCTGAGAGCTGCAACGAAATCTTTTTTTTTTTTTTAATATATCTTTATTGATTTCAGAGAGAGGAAAGGAGAGGGAGAGAGAGACATAGAAACATCAATGATGAGAGAGTCATTGATCGGCTGCCTAGCCCGCAACCCGGGCATGTGCCCTGACCGGGAATCGAACCCCGATCGCCTGAATCCTAGATCGACGCTCAACTGCTGAGCCATGCCTGGCCGGGCTGCAACAAAATCTTAACCAGAACATAAGGTTAAAGATATATAGTTGAGTAATTAATTACACATTCTGTTAGTAAAAGGGAGGGAAAGGAAGAAGAGGAAAAAATCATGTTTTTATTCTACCTTTATACCCCTATCATGTGTATAGAATCTTTTTGGTAAGTAAGACACATAGGAAGTAGATTGACAGTCATATGATAGACATGACTGGCATGCTCTTATATCCAGGCCTCCTTTCCTTCTTAAACATACAGACGATACTCTCCAAACTTCTTGCAGTTACCTAGAGCTGTGAACATAGTTCTGGTAAATAAAATGTGACCGGGAGTGACATTTGAGCTGACAAAAATGAAAAGCCTTTTAAAAACTCTCCAGTCTCTCTCTATTCATGCAGAAGTTCCTTTGAAAAGGTGGAACCCCAAGATGAAAGCAGTTTGGATGGCCCACTCACATTTAAGACAGTTGCCTGAGGGTCACCAGGACTGGCAAGAAGTTTTCAGGAACTAAATAAATGTTTTCAGGAAATAAATGTTTACTGTCTTAAACTATTGTGGATTTGGGGTTTGCTTACTATAGAACAAACCTAGGCTACTCTAATTACTATCAGTAGCTTATCTGGAAAGCCCAGTGTATTTTAAAAAGACATTGTTGTAGTACATAGACTCCAAACTGACCCATGGCTCGAATGTAGCAGAAGCCCATTTTTTGCCCACTTATCAATCCACAGAGACTCTGCACTGATTATGATGATGGAGCTGGGTGGCTCTTACTTCACACAATTATTCAGGAACTCAAGGTGATCAAGTGTGTAGTATATTTTTCCTATGTTTTCCAAAGTTTACCTGGAAATTGGAATTTTGCTGGAAGAAGGGCAAAGATCATGGAGAAATGCGTGTGGGAGGTTTTATGAAACGACTGGAGGTAACACACTGCATTTTCACCTATGGGCGAGGAAACCGCCACGTGGCCACACCTCCCCGCCTGGGAAGATGAAGGTGTAGTTATTCTGCTGTGCCACGGAAAAGAGGAAAGGAATTTTGCCGTACACCATGCTTCTGCCATGGATGGAGGGACTTACTTTTTATTATATAACCAGTGATTACTGCTTGAATTTAAAACAATGGGTCTATATTATTTTTCCGTAAATGTAACCCCCAAAATAACATGAGGAAATGCTCATCAAGTATTTTTTGCTTTAACTCTTTGAATCTTTTTGTTATTATTAAAGTAAGCATATGCCCTTTATAGAAAATGTAGAAAGTAAGATGCAAATAATTAAACAGAAAAAGTCATCCCATAAGCCCCATGGTCCCGCCATAACAATCTTATTAGGGTAAGCAAAGTTACTGTCCTCATTTTACAATTGACGATGCTAACCCCCAGGAACTCTAAGAAAATTGTCAAAGTCAGGAAGTGGTAGAGCTTAGAAGAAAGAAGAGCCAGAGAAGCTTTCACAGAGAAAAATATGAAGGTAGAAAATGAATTATTAATAAAGAAATTACAAGCTATTTTAGTATCTTGCATTTCTAATCACACTTAGGGACTAAGAGAGGAGAAACATGTCAAGGCAAGGGAAGTAATAAAATCAGCTTTAAATATTTTATTCAGGTAGGGATTGAATATCCAGATGTAACTGTCAGTATGAACCTGGTACTGGAAAGGAGACTGGTCAGGAGATTGAGGTTTATGTGTCAAAATGGCAGTGCAGATGGAGAGCCAGAATCCTTAACTACAAGGCAGTTTAAGAGTTAGATGTTTTATGAATTGTTGAAGGCTGGAATTGGTTTTGACCTCTTTTCTTATTGCCCGGTTCTATTTCCCTGAAGGGCTCCCACTGGAGCAGTCAGAGTTGGGTACAGTGAGGGAGGCTGGCCAAGATGATGAATGAGGCAACTAGTCGGTTACCTGATATTCAGTATGTCCAGGTGTTCAATCTCTTCAACCCCAAGCCTGTTTTTCTTAACCATTGTCAACATCCATTACTATAAGTATCAGAAGACAGAAAACTCAAAGAAGGCACTTTCCTCCTGTGTTTGTTCCTAATTGGCTCTCTTAACTGGGAGAAATTACTTTTCCACCCAGGGCTCTGATTGCTTCATACCAAAAATGAGGAGAATAGACTAAATAATTTCTAACGAACTTCCAGCTCTAAAACTTAGAACCTATGGCGAGTCATTCTTCCAAATTCTCCAAACTCGATACTTTCTTCTTCTTTTACAGAAATTATTACTTTTGTATTTATCTTATGGTCATCTACATGAATGTGTCATCACTCTGCTAGACCGTAACCACCTCTGGGCAGGAAAGCAACATTATTCTCCCTGTCTTCCTTGGTATTGAATGCAGAATTTTGCACATGGTAGGAATCAATAAAAATTTAAACAGTGAACAAAGACATACATTTGCAAATTGAAAACTAGGCTTATTTCTTTGATAATAATGTGCTAAACTTTGAATCCATGATCGTTAAAAGATGTTCTAAAACATTTGATTTAAAGCAGGATGATTCTTGGACAATTGCAGAATAAGGTTTGAGTATCCCCACAATATTTCTCATGTCTAGAATACTAATGTATTTTTTAAATCTCTCGAATATATTCCTAAAAGATCTGTGACCTGAAGAAGCCTCCTGATGGCATATTGTGTTTAGGGTGGCAATAGTCATTTATATTCACTCCCTGGAACCCTGACTCTACACTGCTTTGACAGCTTGTCAGGAGTAAATCTTGTCAAGGAGGGTTTTCCCTTTGGAAAACTTCACACAGCTTGTGTCGCTAGTGAGGAAGAAAGAACAACATTGCAAGCTTGCTTCATCCAATTAACAAATATGCGTAGGCTGTCTTGTCACGCAGCCGGGCAACTAGCAACAGAGAAAGTTAATTTTATGGTCTATGAAAAACCTCTCATTTGTGGCAACAAACTTAGGAACTCAAAGAGTGCTATTTACTCTCTCTAAACCACTTTGCAATTCCTTTGCTTTTATAACTGTAGTAATGAAAAAAAGTGTCTTTCCTTGTATAAGCAGGGATGGTTCAGTATTTGCATCAACATATTAGAAGTTACTAGATAATTTATCAACATTAATCTTAACTAGGTAAAATATTTAGACATACGTATCTTCTTTTCCTTTCACATTTATATCTTCTGTAGTATGGTATTTTGCAATAATTACTAAATTTGTATTTGTAAAAATGTTAAAATAAGTACAAAATCTAATATTGTAGGCTGTGAATGCAAGTTATTTCATTGTTTAGGGTCTCAGTTTTCTCATATATAAGTGGTTATAATGGTATTATATCTTTCTATTGTCATGGAATCATTTTGAGGATCACTGAGTAACCACTTGCAAATTGTAAATTCCAAAGCATCATACCAATATATGTATATGTATATGTGTGTGTGTGTGTGTGTATACATATACACACACACACACATTTATATGTGTGTGGTTTTGCCACCTGACCACTGTCAGGCAAATATTGCTTCCAATTATTTTCAATCCCTCATGAAATAGAATCTTACACCTTTACTGTGCTGTGTAATTAGTGAGCCACTTTCGTGCAGGTATGTCCTCAGAATTTTTCCATTGCCTATGATCACACATTGTTACCATTTGACTGATGAGAAAAGTGAGATGCAAAAATCTTCAGTGATTTTTCTCAATAATACTAATCAAATCTCAAGATTTTGTGGTAATTTAGTTCAAATCTACTATTTTCTGCTTCTACAATGCTATTTTAAATTGGGTCATTAAGGAACAGTAACTGTTGAGATGATAGTTGAGCAGATCTCGGAACAAAGTGAGGCAGAGAGCCGTGTTAAGGTGTGAGCATTGGGTGCTCCAGGATGAGAAAACAGTAGGTGCAAAGGCTCTGGGTCAGGGAAGAATTACTGCCTTCATGGAATACCAATAAACCCAGTGTTACTGAAGTCAAATGAATGAGAGAGAAAAGTGAAAGGAGTGAAAGTCAAAGATATTGTCATTGCCTGGCCATATTCTAAGAACAGTGGAATGTCATTGCAGTCTAGGGAAGCAATATGATCTGATTAATGTTTTAAATGGACAATTCCAGCTTCTTTGCAGAGCATGCAGTTTAGCAGCATAAAAGTGAAAGCAGCAATAATATTACAGGGGTCAGGATAGGTATACTAGTGGCTTGAACTAGGTGACAGTAGTTGGGATAATAAGGACGGATTAGATTTGGATGCATTTTTTAAGTTATGCCAACAATTATATTGAATTGTTGAATGTAAAGATTGAGAGAAAAATAGCAATAAAAATGTCTCCAGTTTTTGGCACAAACAACAATGCTACTGGTGGGGAGACTTAGGGAGAAGTGAGTTTGGATGTAAAACAGGAATTTGGTCTTGTATATATTGTTTGATCCTTAAACATTCAAATGAAGATGTCAAGTTGTCACATGGACAAAAGGGTTTTGTGCTCAGGTAATAAAAACAACAATTAGAAAAAACTCATATAACTCTTGTTATATACCAGGCATGTGTCTAAAAACTCTGTGTGCATCAACTAACTTAACTTAATAGGTTAATAATGCTTTGTCTAGGATGCACCTAGTATGCATTCTGACTTCAGATGTCAAAATACCTGAGGAACTGGAGCTTAAGCAAAGAAGCTATCTCATAACTACATATAACAATATATTTTCAAATAGTTTCCTCCAGGTTGTATTACCTTTGATGATATCAAGTCTTTAGACCTTACTAAGTTTTAAGAAGCAAAGGTTTACACATTTGCATTCAAGGCAGGATGAATGGGCCAAGACAATTAAGCAGAAGACTTTTCTTTTTGAGAGAGGAAAATCTACCCTAAGGAGGTTAAGATCAGAATGGCAGCTTCCTTTCTTATTGGACTGATTTTTCCCCCAAAGGAGTTAATGAAAGAAATTATTCTCCTTCCACCGCTTTTAATCAGGGATTTGAAGTTGATGTCTTGTGGGAGGCAACTAAAAGGGAATTATGTATTGGGTTAAAACATAAACAGAGTTGAAACACCGAAAAAAATGACAATCACAATCTCTCATCACACCCTACAAAATGTATTTGTGTGTACGGATATGTGTGTTTGCTTGTGTCGGTGACTATCAGGTATTTTTAATAAAATGTCTCTAAGTTATGAAAACGTAAAACTAGAATAAACCATAATCTATGGCTCACCACCCATATCACATGCTTGATCTTTGCCAAAGGATTTAATATTCATGATAAAGGAGAACGCTAAGAGCAGAAAAATCTATATATGGCAAGTAAATTTGAAGGGACCTGGAATTAGTTTTGTAAGAGATGTATGATACTGGAAATTTTTTCCCCTAGAGATAATCATTATTAGTTGTAATTTGTTTTAGTTGCATGCCTCTCTTGCCTTCCAAATTAACATTTAAAAAATTAAAAACCGATTCTGTAAAACTCATCACCATACCATAAATGTGGCCCTTTGCCTCAGCTGCTTTTGTATCCAGGGAAGGACATAGCTATGTTAATGAGAAAATTGAAGAAGGAGGGAAACTTTAATGAAAAGTAATGAGTTCCCTTTGGACATGATCCTAATATTAAATAGAGGAAACCTTCAGCAATCTTTTAAGATTCACAGGAATTATCAGGATGTAGACCTTGCTTCTGGGTGGCTCATCAATGAGAGCAGGCTTAGCATGGAGCTTATCCCATAGTAGGCAGAACATGTTACTGATTGTTATTGCAGTCAGAATGCTACATACCAGATAGACTGATAGGCATTTTAATATTTCATGTCATTTTAGGCATGCCGTTCATGGTGTAATGTTCTAGTCTGATGTCTTTGTCAGAATCTGAAGCTCAGAGAGGTGAAATCACTGGTCAAGGTTGTGCATTAGCAGAACAAGAACAAAATGTCATTTTCTGACCCCAAGGTCAGCATAGAGGTTGGTAAAAGCCAGCTACTGACTTTTTCCCTGCTCAGTGTGTACCTGGAAATTAGGACATTTTGCAGAATGATATTAAGGATGAAAAGGCTCTAAAGGTGGGGTGCTCATTCTCTTGGTATTTAAATTCCTTTTTGACAGCTACTACTCACTGAAAATGACAGTCTGTAGGACTAACTCTGCTTCTGAAAGAGTGTAGGTTAACTATGGGATAGGAACTGAGCAAAGAAAGGCAATAATTATCTCTACTGAGAAAAGGCGGAGACCTCCTCCGTACCTCCCTGAACCTCTTCATGTTTTCCTTCTGACGTGTGCTGAGGAGGAAGCTCTCTTAGAAGCCATGTGAAGACCTAGTTGTTGATTATTCCTTCTGCTTGGAAAATATCCTCCCTGCTACTTCAGCGGGAAAGGTACAACTCCTCTTCCAAGCTTAGATCAATAGCACCTATTTTATGTGTTTTTTCCCTCCCAGTAGAGTTATTGCTTCTTTTCCAGTACTTTCGCTTGAACCCTCAATGCACATGGAGATTGTCCTGGAAGACAGGCAAACCAGGATATTCATAAGAGACCTAATAGGCGATCATTGAGATCCTTTTTTCTCAATGAATTCCATTAGATTGTCCGGAACTTTGCCTGGCTTCTCAGCCTCTCAGGTGTAGCTTGCAAGTCAATAAGTTTCCTTTATTTTTAAAGATATGTACCATAATTCAATTATTGCCCTGTTGATAGATATAGAAGTTGTAATAATTTTTATTATTGCAACAATATAGCACTGAGGGCTAATTGTTTTTTTCTTATGTTTTTCAATCTGGTAAGAAAACGACCATATTTCCACATGACACTTTTATTTCTTCAAATAATTTTGATTTCTAATTACAATTTACATTTAATATCATTTTGTATTAATATTAGGTGTTCAGCATAGTGGTTAGACAATCATATGCTTTACATAGTGTTCCCCTCTCACCTGGCACCATACATAGTTATTACAATATTATTGTCTATATTCCCTATGCTGTACTTTACACCTTGTGATTATTTCGTAACTATCAATTTGTACCCTTTACCTTTTTCACCCAGTCCCCTAATCCCACTATCCTTGGCAACCATCAGCTTGATCTCTGTATCTATTAATATGTTTCTGTTTCATGTGTTTGTTTATATTGTTCATTAGATTCCACTTATAACTGAAATCACATGGTATTTGTCTTCCTCTGACTAACTTATTTCACTGAGCATAATACCCTCTAGGTCCACCCATGTTATAGCAAATACTAAGATTTCTTTTTTCATGGCTGAGTAATATTCCAATGTATATATATGCCACAGCTTTTTTATCCACTCGTCTACTGATGGGCCCTTGAGTTGCTTCCACATCTTGGCTATTGTAAATAATGACACAGTGAATGTAGGGACCCATATATTCTTTTGAATTAGTGTTTCAGTTTCTTCGGATATATACACAGAAGTGGAATTGCTGGGTCATAGGCGGTTCCATTTTTAATTCTTTGAGTTAACTCCATACTGTTTTCCACAGTGGCTGCACCAGTCTGCATTCCCACCAGTAGTGCATGAGGGCTCCCTTTCTCCACATTCTCACCAGCACTTGCTTGTTGATTTATTGATGATAGCCATGCTGACAGGTGTGAGGTGATATCTCATTATGGTTTTAATTTGCATTCCTCTAACAATTAGTGATAACATGAGCATTTTTTCATATGTCTATTGGCCTTCTGTATATCCTCTTTGGAAAAATGTCCTAATCAGGTCCTCTGCCCATTTTTTAATTGGATTGTTTGCTTCTGGTGTTGAATAGTATGAGTTCTTTATGAATTTTGGATATTAACCCCTGATTGATGTATCATTGGCAAGTATCTTCTCTCACTCAACAAATTTCTTAAGAAAAAAATCAGTATGTTGGATATTATGCCCACATTTCTGGGCTTCTTTTCCCTCTGATCTGTTGTCCCCTCAAATCTGATGGCTTTAGATTATATTGGTGATACCTTTAGGTAGATCTTATTAAATATTATTTTTGTGTTTTCTAACTTTTCTCAGAAGAATGGTTAACCTGCAATAATCTACGTTACCATTAACAGAAATAAATTATTATTCTTAGATTTTATACTAGGAAAACAAAGCAAAAAATCAGTGGTACATATATTTTTAATATCAACTCTTTTGAGGAAAAGTCTGTACAAGAAACTACATTCATTTAAAATATATAATCAGCCCGGACAGTGAGGCTCAGTGGTTGAGAGATGAACCATGAACCAAGTGGTAGCTAGTCTGACTCCAGGTCAGGGCACATGCTCAGGTTTTGGGCTCAATTCCCAATAAGGGGCATCACAATCAAGATATATAATATTTTTATCATTTCTCAAAGATCCTTCTGTACCTTTGCACTCAGTCGTTCCCTCCACCCCCAGCTACAAGCAACCACTGGCCTGATTTTTGTCACTACAGATTAGTTTGCATTTTAATAAAGGGGATCATATTATACTATTACCTTTTGTGTCTAGCATATTTCTCTCTGCAAAATCACTTTGAGATTTACTTATATTGAAGTACATATCAGTAAGTTATTCTTTCCTATTGCTGAGTAGTATTCTACTGAGTTAGTAACATTTGCTTTTTATTTTATTGGTTCACCTAATGAATATTTGGGACATTTACATTTGGGGGTATTGCACAAGAAGATATTTTGAGCACTTATGCATGCATCTTTGTGTATACATCTGGTCTTATTTATTGTCTTATGTAAATATATAGGAACTAAATGACTGAGTCATATTGCCAGCATATTGTTAACTTTATAAGAAACTGACAAACTGTTTTTTATAGTTGTTTCATTTTGTATTCTTACCAGTAGTTTATGAAACTCTCAGATGCTTCACATTCTAGTCAGTCTTTTTAATTTTCACTAATTTTATGGTGGTAGCTCATTTTTTAGTAGTAGCTAATTGTGTTTTAGTTTGCATTTTTCTGATAATTAATGTTGTTGAGTATCTTTCTATGTCTTTTTTGGCTATTTTTATATATTCCTTTGTAAATTGTTTAAGTGTTTTGAACATTTTTTAAAAAGCTTATTTGTCTTCTAAATATTGAGTTGTAAGAGTTGATTATATTTTCAAGATAAAAGTTCTTTGAGATGTACATAGATAGATAGATAGATAGATAGATAGATAGATAGATGCATTTTCTCTCTTTATTTCTTTATTTGGATTGCATCTGTTTCCTTAATAGTGTATTTTGAAGAGCAAATGTGACTATTTTATGAAGTCTTGTTTATGAAATTTTCTACTGTAATTCTGATATCATGTTCTGTTTAAGATGTGCTGACAACCCTTAAGTCCCAAAGATTATATTTGCTTTGTTTTAAAATAGGTGCTTTATGGTTTTAGCATTTACATTTAGATCTGTTATTCATTTAGGTTAATTTTGTGTGATTTAGGGTTGGTATTATTTTTATTATATACTTTTCAAACTGATATCAAGTTGTTCTAGTGCCACTTTTTGAAAATACATTTCCTCCCCTTTGAATCAGCTTAGCGTCTTTGTTGAAAATCAATTTACCATATATGTTTGGGTCTATTTCTGGATACTCTATTCTGTGCCATTGATCTATATATTTGTCCCTAGGCCAGTCTTACATTGTTTTGACTACTACAGTGTTATTGTAATTTTCAAAGTCTGATAGTGTAGGTCTAACATGTTTTCTTTTTTATTTAACATTGCTTTCACTAATCGGGATCATTTGCATTCCTGCATACATTTTAGAATCAATTTGCCAGTTTCTATAAAAGAGCTCTCTAGAATTTTTATTCAGATTTCATTGCATTTATAGATCATTTTCAAGAGATTTTACATCTTAATAATATTGATTCTTCCAGTCGATAATTGTGCAATATCTCTCATTTATTCAGGTTTTTGTCAGTTTCTTTCATTCCCTGTACTTTACATTACAAAGATCTTAAACATATTTTGTTAAGTTTTTATTTAAGCATTTTATAATTTAGGGGTTAATGCAAATTGAAATTTTAAAAATTTCATTTTCCATGTGTTTGCTGCAGGAATGTAAAACCAAGTCAATTTTCTATAATAACCTTATATATTAAGAAAATTATGAAATATTGTTATTTTTATATTTAACCAAGTAGTTATAATTTTTATCTTCATTTATTTAAACTTTATTTAGTTCCAAAGATTTGTGTTTCTCTCTAATATCAATTCTCTTCAAATCTGAAGAATATTATTTGCATTTTCCATAGTTTTGCTTTATCTGAAAATATTTTTTTAACCCTATTTTATTGTTTCTTGATACAGAATTCTGGATTAACCATTAATTTTTAAAATAATTTTTAGACCTTAACTATGTTGTTCCATTGTTGCCTGTCCTTGACGGTTTCTGATGTCATTTCCACCATCATTTGAATGATCAATCTGCAGTATGCAGTGCTCTTATTTTCTGGGTCCTTTTAAGATTTTCCTCATCTCTTTGGTTTTCAGTGTTTGACTATAATGATGTGCCTAAGTATGATTCTTTCAAATTTATTTTGTTTGGGGCTTACTGATCTTTTGGAATCTATAAATGTATGGTTTTTGTTTTGTTTTGTTTGTTTTTACCATATTTGATAAGTTTAATTCACTATTTCTTCAGAAATTTTCTGCCCCAAATTTGCTCCTTTCTTTCTGAGACAAATTTCCTATGTGTTAGATCTTTTGAAATTACCCACAGGTCTCTGAGGCCCAGTTTATATTTTTTTACAGTCTTTTTTATTTCTTTTTAAACTGAATGATTTCTATTGATCTGTATTGAGTTTCACTTAGATGTCTTTGTCATCTCCAATGTATATTTCAGATCTTGTCCTTTTCAATTCTAATATCTCTATTGTGTTCCTTTTTATATTCTTATTTGTATGCAAAGGCTTTCTATCTTTTATTTGTTGCAAGTGTATCTTCATCTCACTGAACATAGTTATAGTAGCTGTATTTAAAGTTTTTGTCTAATAATTTCAACATCTGTTCATCTTAATGTTGACATGTGTTGATTTCCTCAGTCCTTTTAAATAGGTCATTGTTTCTGGCTCTTTGGATATGAAGTGATTTGGAATTGTGTTTGGAGCATTATGAATGTTATGTTGTGTAGGTTCTAAATTTTGTGATAGTGCTTTAAATAGAGTTGATGCTTTTGTTTAGCAAAAAATTAACTGAGATTCGAATTAAAGACCACATCTGCAGTGGCAGTGATTCAGACTGCAGTTTAGTTCTTTAACCTTAACACCTAATTGCTTTCAGCCTGCCCGGGCGTGCATGCTTCAAATGGCAAGGACTCAGGTTTTAGGGAATCTTGTTCTGTGGATTTTTCCTTTCCAAAGCCCTGGTTTCTCTCCCCTAATTTCTCTGCCAAAATGAGGGTGAGCCTTTTTTTCTATCAGAGTTAGTGTCACCCCAATCCAACAGCTGTGATTATTTTCTGCATAGAGCAGCCAAGAAAGAATGTACTTACTCCCTGCTGGTTACATGTTCCAAGTTTCATTTTCCCTTCAAAGGATGCTTTCTCAGCTTTCATCTCCAACATCTTTGGGTAGTTGTTTTTTGAGAGTCAATAGCTCTTATTTGTGGGAAGACTAGTTTATTAAGAGCTTATTCTTCTATGCTGATGCAGATCCTGGTATATATATTATGATAAAACCAACAAGAACGCTATTTTCTACATATTTCAGCCCTTCTCTAATCAAACATATTTTAAAATCTGTTATTCCAATAAAATAAAGTAATAAAGATGGACAATTTTTTTTTCTGAGATATTGTATGTGCGTGCAAATTACACCATGGTCAAAATATTCCCTGCCCTCCCTCCTCTTCTATTCTGAAACTTTACCTGTGGGAGTTACTGCATCAATTCCATCAACATCTGTCTTAGCCGCAGATACATGAGCAGAAGTTATTTGGATGACTTTCCAGCAAAAAAAAAAAAAAAAGAAGAAGAAGAAGAAGAAAGAACAAAAAGGTAAAAAGCTCTATTGCATGCATGGCCTTATCATCTTTCTTACTGCCAAGGAACAATTATATCCCAGATAACATCTTCTTTTCATTCTCAGTAATGGAAGAAAGAGAGCAGAGAGCAGAGCTCTGACCACCCTGAAATGCATTTAAACATGACTGAGAAATCAATCTTTGTCACTTTAAGCCTAAGATTTGGGGGTCATTTGTTCCTATAACAGAACAGACTAAATGAACTGATATAGACACACTGCATAATTTAGCCTAAGCTAACAGATAGTATAAATGAATCTGAGACTGAAAAAAGGAGATGAAGATAATATTATTATACATATTGATAACAGCACAAACAGCAATGATAATAACAAATACCGGTTTTACTGAATAAATTCATGTTTCTTTAGAAGGAATCAGCATAAAGTAATGGGAAGCTCTACACTAAAAGTGAGATGACTCACATTCTACCCCTTGTTTAGACACTAACTGGTGGTATAAACCTTTGAAAGACACATCTCTACCCTTTGGTATCCCCACTTTTTATAATAATAAGGTTACCTACATAACCTCTGAGGGTCTGCTAGATTAACAAATCTAAGATTTCATGAATAAGCTCAGAGTCATCACCGCAGTGCCTCTTTGTGGTGAGGTACCCAGAACAATACCACAGGGCTTCTATTATAACAGAAGGACATTGTCTCAAAAAAATCTAGCACTAATCTGCATGCTAAGACATTCATTTATGCTTAAAAATGCTATGATACCTCTTGCTCTTTATCTCTGCCTTGAGAATGAACATATTGTAACTATTTGTGAGGTGAAACAATCATTGGTTTTCAAAATATCCACAGGCACAAAGTAGCCTGAGAAAACTGCTCATTTTCCAAGGAGGTTATGTTGCCCTAGACAAAGGCTACTCCTACAGCCTGTTTCCTGGAAGGAAAACTCACATGGGACGAGACAAGCAAAGACATAGCAGCCAGTCAACCTACAATTAATATGAATAAGAAAGTTTACCTCTGTAAACCACCAAGGTTTTGGTGTTATTTGTTACACAGCAAAACTGACTGCAATACAAAAAGTGGTTCCAGAAATGGGTGCTGCCCTAAGAAAATCCCTTAAGTTATATCATTAGAAATATGTAAAAAGGTCAGTGACAGAACTTTTGTTGGAGGGTGGAAAAAATGTCAATAGATATCAGCTTTGGTAAACACTAGGCACACAGAAAGTATTGAGAACATGGAAGGCAAACAAGGTACCCAATAATTTCTGGATTAATGGGAATAGGTTTTGTGATACAAAATTTTACTATAGTTTTTGTTTATTAACTACATTAAGCAAATAATACAAGACAAATACTATTATATGTGCTTAGAAAAGAATTGGCTCATTTGTAAGCAGGGATGTAAAGAAAAAGAAAGAATCCAGAAATTCTCAATCTTGCAGAGCTAAGATTTGCAGCTCCCACTTAAACAGAGAAATTATTCAAAGAATCAGACAGTCTCTAGCATAAACCGAATCAAAGACCTAACCATGATTCCTTTTGAGATAACACTATAGACACCAGTGTATCTTTTTATTTGGACATAATAGCTCAAGAAGAGGAGATTGAAACTGTTATCTCAAAGAACCTTACACTGTAGGCATGGTGTTTGAAAAGTCTTGTGGGTGTGAATAACAGTGCAAACAACTGACTAAAATCAAACCCAAATGAAAAGAGACTCTGACTGTTTATGATGTGAAACCATCACTGTTTTTCAAATATCTATAGGCATAAAGTAGACAGAAAACTGCTCAGTTTCTGTGGAGGTCATGTTCTTCATTGCTTTCTTCAGATTTGGACAAAGGATAATGGGAAAGAAAGGACCTTTCAGAGGGCAGAATAAAGAATCACGGAATAAAGAATAAACTGTGGAGTCAGTTGTAGGAAGTGGGATCTGGGTCCAATTAAGGCACATCACCAAACTTCAGGGTGAGAAATTTAATATTTCCCAATGGAATTTAAGAATTTCTGTAGCCCAGTGACTTCTGGGTACTTACCCTTTTCCCTTTTTCAAAATGGGGTGTGTGTTAGTGTATGGGGGAACAAAAACCTTATCTTTTTAACTCACAGGTCTCCAGGCCAAGGGGAGCTGTATCTGTATCTGACGTAAAGACTCTCATGAGATATTGGATTTAAAGGCTGAGAGCATTATTTCAATCTTCATTGTATCACGCTGTGTGAGAGAAGGGGACTCAAGAGAAGTGATGAGAAGTGAATTCCAATTATGTGCTGAATACTGAGTCGATCTGGGTGTTTACATGTATTTGCTCATTTAATCTGCCATTGACCTTCTTTGAAGCCTGTGTGCAAATTTTGTAGGCACCCTGACCTTTTGTATATGTTTGTGACACAAAGATAGAAAGTGTGTCATTTTTTTAAATCAAGTAATAATTTCTTTAACTGCAAATTAGTAATATAATTTATTTAGTAAGTATTTATCAAATGACCGGAAGGTTTGTCCAGTGTTCTGCCAGCTGCTGAAGTGTCTAGAAGAAAGATTTATTTTCTTGTCAAGAAAAAAATTACCAAGCCTCCATAAATTTTATAGTGTCATGGTAGATGATAGACATTAACTTTAAAAATCAAATAAATACACATGATTAGAAATGTAATAAAAACTATGAAGAAAAAGTACAGGATGCTTCAAAAACATAAAACAGTGCTCCTGGTTCAATATAGGGATGAATCTGAGATTTTCCCTGAGGCAGTGATATGTGAAATGAGACCTGAAGGATGAGTAGAAGCTAAGTAGGTGAAGCACGGAGGAAAGAAAGAAACTTCTAGGGTGGAGGAACAGCATATGTGGAAAACCAAGATAGTAAAGAAGTTATTTTCTACAGGAGTGTGAAGAGGGCTCATGAGGCTGGAACTAGGGAGCAAGAAGAGTAGGTTGAAATGAGACTAGAGAGTTGGGTGGAAGCTAGTTCTTATGGGGCCTTCAGATGAGGTGAAGAACTTGCAGTGTACTCCATTTTATTCAAATTGCAATTAGGAGCAGGTAGAAAAGGTGGGAAATGTTTCAGACAAAGAGAAGAATCTGTGCAAAGGCCCTGGGACATAACAAAGCATGACTTAGATGGGAGACTGCACAATGCACGGAACTGAAGAAGAGAAGCTAAGTGGGGAAAAGATGGGGCAAGGGGCTAGAAGGGACCAGATCATGTAGGGAGTCGAGGCTTCAACCCATAGACAATGGGAAGACTTTGGAGAATTTGAACATGATCCGTCATATCAATGGCATCATCTCCCATGCATTTTAGATGTCAAGTGTTCCAGTGTGGACTGTATACTGCAGGAGGAGAGAGCCAAGGGAAGGAGGCTGAACAAATTAGTAGAATGGGGCAGGAATCTTGATGCCATTTTAAAAAGGTACCATATTTATTTCATATTTCACACAAAATGTAGAGATATTTTGTGGGAGATTTCTTTTTAATAGGTACAAAATATTTATTAAAATACTCTATTTGAAAATAATTTTCCCTCATACTTACTTGGAAGGCGTTTCTTTATCTAGTGTTGATATGAGAAGTACAATTCAGATTTTTAACTTTCCAGAAGGCATTCTTGTTCACCATTCTTTCCCTTTCACCTGTCAAAATAATTCTGTGCTCCTAATGTCTTCCCTACATTTGTAAGAATTTTTGGACTTCACTCTCCTCCTCTGCTAATCTCAGCACATTTACGAATTTATATCTTTTTGCATTTTATGACTTTCATATTAGTGGGTTTCTGAATTCTAAAGTAACTGAATTCAATTTCTGCATTGAAATTTTGCTGCATTTTTCCAACTTTCTTGAACTAATATCATACCTAAAGTATTTTATTTTCAAATATATTTAATATCATATGGGGCAAATCACGATTTAATGTTCTTTTATTAAACTGAAACTATTGTAAAAAGTGACTTACAAAACGCTAGAGCAGAGAATAACTCGGAAGATATCCAATCCACACTGTCTGGATGAAAATTTAAGTGAAAGGGCTGAAAATAAATTACTCAATAAGGTAGGTGTGATCACCAGATTGAGCAAATGTTTAATTCAACTTCTCCACTTTCTATCTCATTTCAGAGATTTAATTTTTAATTTGAATTTTAAAAACATTGGCTTGTCCTTGATTTGGTAAGTCATTAATAATAAATGTAGGATATTAGGACTCAGTTGCTTTATTTTTTTCCTTAAACTAGAAATGATTTTCTAGATTTCGGAGTCAATATTCTCAACTCAGAAAGGAACATAGCAGTATTCAGACAAGGATATTATGGGATCAATGAAATGAACTAAATATCTGGCTTGGGGAAAGAGCAATTAAGTGATACTATTTCAGTATCTCTTGGAAAATTCTGGGTTGGCAGGGGGAGGGGAAGAGACAGTGTGGGCATGGGTGCTCTTTTACTTTTTTAGTATGGAAGAGAATCATTTGGGGGGAAATGTTACACTTGACAAGCTGTGAAGTTATTCACACCTTAAGGAAATAAAGGAGCAAGTTTCCTCTGAAGGGTGAGGGAGAGAGCAAGAGGGCACCAGGAACAGAGAGGGCAAATGGCCTGGGAAGAGCTCCCTCAGCTGCAGGGAGAAGCTGAAAATACGAGTCTGAGAGTTTCCGTTCCCTGTGTTTCATTTATTATTGGAATAAACTATATATTTTTTCAAATAAACTTTGTAGCAGGTCTATTGGCACATCTTTTACTCTAGTACTGATTTATCTTTTATTACCAAGGCGCAGTCTGTAACCCTAGCAACCCAAGTGCCAGATTTCACTTGCAAACACCTGCACTGTTCAAGGACATCACACGTTTCCTGTAGATAATAATGTGATCAGAAAAGATGGATTTTTCCAAGTGTCCTTTCTTTTCTTACTTGATAATGTTTTTATTAATTTATTTTTAAATGTTGACATTATTGCAGGTGTCCCTCTCCTCCCCACTTTGCCAAGGGAAGTATACACTTGAGTGGGGGGGGGGAAATAAAACAACCAAAGGTTGCAGGTAAGGGAAATTTAACTTTTATAAGTTATCTAGAGGTTAATTATTACATGTTTGCTTGCCAAGTTTTTATTACTTATCTTGTTAATATAAATATATGCCTGCCTATATTTGTTTCCCATTTTTATACAAGCAGTAGCATATTATACAAATTTTTCCCACCTTTATTTATTCACTCTCAATATTCTGGAGATCATGCCATAGAGCTATGCAAATGTATTCTCCATTTCTTTTTAAAACCAGAATGCATGATTTGTAAAGGCTCTTCATTCCCTGACGTTTTATTTAGTCATGGAAAGAAACTAGATCTGTCTATTGTTTCTGCTGTATCTGTCTTTTCCCTCTAAGCTTGTTTGTACAGCACACTGCTTCATTCAGCAGTTTCTTATGGAGAACTCATTTTAATAAAGGAAGCGGGAGGCCTGCCTCTGAAATCTCTACATGCTTCTTTCTTGTGTCATAAGGAAGCTGCCCCCTTTTTCAATCAACAGTGACGGTGCGCTTACCGTGTTTTGGTTCCTCTGTTAGGCACTAAGTATTCAATAGTGACAATCATGTTTGCTGCACTCAGGGTGCTGAAAGTCTAAGATAGAGTAACAAATATGTTCACAGAGAAGACCAATAACATGTTAAAAATTTCTATTAAAGAATTCTGCTGGCATTTGAGGGTGATAATAACATATAACCTGAAATAAACAAAAAAAGGTTGTTACGGGATGAATGTTCACATACCGCCCACTCCCCCCAATTCCCCCAATTTATATGTTGAAATCCCAATGACCAATGGGATGATATTTGGAGGTGGGGCATTTGGAAGGTCATGAGGGTGGAGCCATCATGAATAAGACTAGTATCTTTAATAGAAGAGACCCCCACAGAGTGTTTTTGCTCTTTCTTCTATGTGAGTAGAGAGCCAGGAGACAGTGTTTATGACCAGGAAGCAAGCCCTCACCAGACACTGCTGGCACCAGCTGAGAAATACATTTCTGTTGTAACTAAGCCACTCACTCACTCTCTGATATCTTGTTAGAGTAGCCTGAACTGACTAAGACAGGGACCAAGCCATCTTTTCATAACTGGTAAAAATCAATAGAAAACGGAGCTTGGATCAGATGTAAAAATGTGCTTCTTAACTACCATCCTAATGAAAGAACTGATTGATTAAAACAAATCTGTGTAAGAACTGTTCTAGAAAGAAGCTAAGTACTGCTTCTTTCCATTGAAGTCAGGAAAGACCTGTCTCTGTAAGTGTACCCCACCAGAGTAGGGTTATGTGCAGGAAGAGTAATCTGAGATGCATTTAACACGAAGGCTGTGGCTCTCCCTTGGAGGGAAGCGAACGAGACGAAGGAGGACTACGTGCTTTATGTCCTAGAGCACTGAGGAGAGCATTGAACAACGCATGAAGGTAGGCCGGGTGATCTTGGGTGAGTTAAATGACTCTGTTCCTTGTTTTCCACCTCTGTAAAGTGGGATAACACCGCTATGTCCTAAGGGTCTGTGTAGACTGAGTGAATATATATAAGTGGGTAAAAGAATGTATAGCACAGAAAAGCATATAATAAAGTGATAGTTTCAAAGGTGTCCCTTTTACATAGTATACCATCAAAACTTGCTTGTGTTAATCCAGTGTTATAATCATGGTATAATAACTAGAGATTCCAGCCCAGGGGAGTCCTCAAGTGATTTTTGTATAATCTATGTCACATGGAGAGGAAGAGCTGCCCAGCTGAACCCATTAAACACACAGAATCATACAAGATGACCAAGAGTTGTTGTTTTAAGCAACTAAAATTTAGGGTGGCTTGTTTCACATCGATAGGTTCCAAAGTCACTCGGGGATTCCGCGGTGCTGGAGCAACCAAGAAGGCTCGCGGGCGCGGCTGTCAGGTGGAGCCCCCTGGGCTTCCCCATGCCGCTTTGGCTGATCACACCAGCGGCTGGGCCCTGCAGGGGAGCACTCGATTGTGTGCTCCCAGGAGCAGGACGCGAAAGCTGACAGTTCCCGTAAAGGCTAAACTTGCAGCTTGCACATGGTCACTTCTGCTGCATTCTATTGTTAAGTAGCCTCAGAGCCAGCCCAGATCCAGTGGGAGGGGACACGGACACCACCTTTCAATGAAAGGGTGAGAAAGAATTTACAGCAATGGTTAATCCACCACAAACCTATTCACATGTGATTCTCATGTATTTTGATTCATTTATACCAAACCACCATGCCATAATGCGTCTTACTTTTAATTGTCTTCTTCTACCCTCTTCTTGTCCTCCATGAAATGATTGACTTCTTGCCTAGTTGTAGAAGTTAAACACTCTCTACGTTTTACTTTAGAGATTACTTCATTACCTTCGCATGTATCTCCTAAACCTAACAAAATCTAACACTAATTCCCCTAAACATTTTAAACTCCCAAGGACACTTTGAAGATGAATCAGCCTCTTCAACTTACATTCTTCTGTGATTCAGAATTTTGGTTCTGGCCTCTTTTTCCTTAAAATTAAATAGTATAACTATTGTTTGATAGAGTAATTTCTTTTAGAAATAACCATCTATTTATCATTATATTTGTCTTTTTAAAATTTTACTTTGCTATGTCTGAGGATATATTTTATTTTATATATCTTTTTTAGCGCTCTTAAATCTGTGGGCTAATGTTTCACATCAGTGAGAAAATAGCCATTAATTCATCAAATGTGGCCTCTTGCCCATCTCCTCATTTACCCCCTGTAGTGACACTGCTCATACGTATTAGGTCTCCGCCTTCACATCCATGCTCTTAGTATCTCAGATTTTCCATTAGCTTTTTCACTCTCTGGCTGCATTCTGGATCCTTTCTTTGGATCTATTTATTAGTTAGCTAATTCTTTTTTCAGCTGTGTCATATTCTACTTAATCTAGCCAGTAAAGTTACATTTATTTTATATATTTTGTTTCTAGAGATTCTAAATGATTATTTTTCAAATATTTTTATCCACTTATATTTTTAACTTCTTTCATGTCTTTAATCATATGGCTTATCCTTAAACTGTAGTTTGTGCCTGGGGGACAAAAAAGCAAATATACGAAGTCCTGTTGGGTTTATTTTAACTTCTACTGCCACCTATTTCTGGCACTTGACTTTATCCCCTGGTAGCTATAGCCTGGACAAGTGTATGAATAAAACCTCAGTTCCCTAGGGCTATACGGTTGTACTCAGGATGGAAGCAAACTTTGGTACATACTTCTTTTCCAGGAATATATTTCACATGCAGAAATCACACACTACCTTTACTATGATTCAGCATTTCTATTGTTTTAGTTGAGAGAATTCTTTACATCTCTTTCAAATTGCAGACTGAGAATGAATGGTAATCAGCTTAAGGAATCATGACCAATATTTTGAAAAATTGAGTCAGAGAGTATATAATGAAATGAAATAGAACAGGAAATATCAGGGTACGATATGCATAATAATGGTAGTATTGTTTTGTGAAAAAAATATTGTTTCTCCTCTCTACCATCTCCTCTCCCTCTCCCTCTCCCTCTCCCTCTCCCTCTCCCTCTCCCTCTCCCTCTCCCTCTCCCTCTCCCTCTCCCTCTCCCTCTCCCTCTCCCTCTCCCTCTCCTTCTCCTCTGCCTCTCTCTACCTCTCCTTCTGCCTTTTTCTCCCTCTTTCTCTCTATTGTTCAGATATATTTACATATATATTGCTGTGTGTTGAAATCAATACATTTAAAAGCACATTTAAGATACTGACTCTGACTTTAGGTAGTTAGTATATTACAGGATCCTTTTCTGATCTCCCCTGTTTGCATGGTCTTAGAACATGTTTCTTAAAGAATAATCCATCTTACTTGAGAAAATTGGAATTCTCTGAGTTCCTATAAAGTACTCATAAGGATTGTTTTATGGAGTTATAAATATTGCCATTTGGACCCAAATGCATTATTTTAGAAAGCAATTTCCTTTAGGAAAAATAACAAAATCACAATAATCACAAAAAGCAATATCTACAGTACTGTCTGAGAAACTGTCATGCACAGGCCTTATTGCTGAAACTGTTTTGAGAGCTGCTTTGGACTTACAAGTAAAGCAAACACGGAGAATCATAGGCAAAAAGCCCAGCGTGAAACAGTAATTCCATCACCTCCCCGGCTCAGTGCAAAGGAAACTCCTGTGCAGATTCCATCAGACTCTGCTGCTATTTCTGAGCAGAAACTACTAAAGAGTCAGTTAAGGGGGCCCAGGGTTTGCCCTTTGGAAAGAATTGCAGCCTGGGTGACCCTGTGCAGTTACAGTGTGACCAGGAAGGTGGGATGCTTCTCCCTGGAGGGCACCTTACTCTGGGCAGCCGCCCACATCCTCATGAGCATTTCCAATCTGGCTCTGGCGCTGCTGGCTGATCTGGGCCCTACCCTGGGAGGCAATGCGTAATGGATCACTGCCTCCTCCCCTCCCCCTCCACAAACAAACCCAGGATGCCCTCTGATTTATTTATTTCTGAAACGCATGCCAGCCGGGGAAGGCACGGCAGGCTGCCTCGCTCAGCAATTCTCTGGGATTTTACAATCACACTTTATTCGTTTTTCCTCACTAAATCCCATGACATTGACCTGGCTGACTTTCTCAATAGAAAAGGCAGATTTCCAGATATTATAGGTCAATGCTATAGATAAAGATTAAAAATATTTTGTTAGAACTTTTGATATCTGTCTCTGCCAGTAACTACCTGGGGGGATTATCTTTGCCCCAAATACGTATTCGTTTTCTCAGCTGTGCAACGGGAATAAACCTTTATTGGTTCCCTCAGAGGGATATTGTGAGAATCATGAGAAAATATTACCATACATTTATATATCTGAAAATAAGTTAGAAAATCTGGCTCGGTGGTTAAGAGTTAGGACGCAGGCCTGGGAGAGCTGTGTGAGCCTGGGTAGGTAATTCACCTTTTTTGAGTTTTGTGCCCTCCTCTATAACGTGGAGAAAATACAGGGTGCGGCAGAAGTAGATTTGTACTTGTTTATATGGAAAATAACATGATGATTAATAAACACTAATGCAAGAGCAAACTTTGTTTTGTGTACTCACAACTGTAAACCTACTTTTGCCGCACTCTGTAATATGCCTCCATAGGAGGGTTGCTTCAGGATTCAATGGGTTAGTAGGTGTGTATTTAAAAGAATGCCGCAGGCACTGGGCTCTCAGTAAGGGCTGCTTCTTGCTAAAGAAACACGCAGACATTCAGTACTGGAAGTGTTTGGGGGCCTCCAAGGACAGAAGAATTTCTACACAAAGCGCACAGCCCTTTGGCGGTGGGAGCAGGACGCTCTGGAGCTCAGAATAGACTGTAAGGCCCAAGGGTAAACCTGACCCAGATTCGCCCGCTCCTCAGCAAACTGCTTATTTTTGCCCTCAGGAAAGCCCTCTCCCGCGGATTTGCCTGTGGCCTCTTTAGGATTCCTCTAACCAAGGTGCTGGCTCACTCCTGTCGTCCTTGGTGATTCCCTCCAGGAGGCTGTTCCCTGGGATGCTGTTGGGTGGCACCGTCCCCTTTTCCAAAATTTCTGGGTAAGTTCACTTAGCTCAGTGGTGTAACGCTTTTTATGACGGCAAAGACACAAACACTGACTTCAGGTCTGCGTTTGCACAGGGGGTGATGATTCAGGACAGTGCCGTCGTTGTATTTCTCTGTCCTCCAGGGAACATAAAGCTGCAGGACAGGCCAGCTCCAGGGGCTAGGCTCTGTGCACTTTCTCCAGGACTCCGCGCTTTGTGATGCGACTAGAAAAAGGTAGGATGTGGCAGGAGCTCAGTTTTACCTCCGCCTTTCTTCCCCCGGACTATTTTTACGAAAGTCACCAGCCATCAGTAAATATCTCTGTTCCTCCAAGTCATAGCAATGAGAGGCTCAATAGAGTAGTTTCAACTCTTTTTCAACAAAGCATAAGAGAAAATCTTAAATCCTGTCACCAGTGGCTGCCGTCTCGGCATGGTCTTCAGTTGTTTTCTTTTCTTAACCCCTGCCCTTGGTCAGAAATGCTTCCTGTCCTCACTTTATCATCTTATGATCTTGTTTCCTGTTGGTTTCACCATTCTTTACATTGCAACATCAATGTGTTTTATTATGAAAACGATAATAATATGGATACACATATGACAATAGAAAGAAAACAGGTAATAGCAAGTGTTTTCACAGTTACAGAATTTCAGAGCTGAATACGGCCTTAAAGAGTCCATTAGTGCATGGGTGTAGGAAAGGTATAGTCCATTTACATGATTTTTCCTTTTTTATTAATATCAAAAACTTATAAAATGCAGAGACAAAAGAAATCTTACCGGTTACTCAGTTCCTTTAGTGAATCAAAGGTGTATGTTGATTTTTATATTCCACATATAAGTGAAATCATATAGTATTTGTCTTTCTCTGCCTGACTTATTTCACTTAGCATAATGCCCCGTAGGTCCATCCATGTTGTTGCAAAGGGTAAAATTTCATTCTTTATTATGGCCACGTAATACTCCGTTGTATAGATGTACCACTTCTTCTTTACCCAATCATCTATCAATAGACACTTAGGTTGCTTCCATATCTTTGTTATTATAGATAACACTACAAACATAGGAATGCATATTTTTTTTTGAATTAGTGTTTTGGATTTAAATGAACAAACAAAACAGAAACAAACTCATAGATACAGAACTGATGGTTGCCAGATGGGAAGAGGCTTAAGGGGCTGGGTGAAAAGGTGAAGAAGGGATTAAGAAGTACAAACTGACAGTTACAAAATAGTCATGGAGATATAAAATACAGCAAAGGGAATATAGTTAATAATATTATAATAATTATGCATGGTGTAAGTTGGGTACTAGACATATCAGGGGGAACACTTTGTAAGTTATATATATGTCTAACCGCTATGCTCTACACCTGAAACTAACATAATATTAAATGTCAATTGTAATTGAAATATAAAAAATAATTTTAAATAATATTTTTAAAAGATATATATTGATTTTCTACTGTATGGTAGGCAGTGTTCTTTGGCATTGGGATATAGTATTGAAAAAGACAGAGAGTTATAGCCCTCGTGGAGTTTATATTTTTAAAAATTCTTTAAAAAATGTATTGAGGTATAAATTGACATATAACATAATGTTTCAGAGGTACAATGTAAATACTTCCATATGTGTATATATCACCAAAGAGCACCACAGTAAGTCTAGTTAACATCCATTTACATACATAGTTAAAAAATTATTTTTCTTGTGATGAGAACTTTTAAGATCAACTCTCCTAGCAACTTTCAAATATGAAATACAATGTCAATAACTATAGCCACCATGCTGTACATCACATCCCCATGGCTTATTTTTAACTGGCAATTTGCACTTTTAACTCTCTTCATCCATTTATGGGTGAAGCTTATACTTTCTGAGTGGAAAGAGATGTCACATAGATTTTAAAAATAAAACCTCGCAACTTTAGAACATGAAGAAATAGTTAAAATGGAATAAATAAAAAGCACCTCTCTAACAGGAAACATTTGAAATAAAACAAAAATAATGAGATGACAGCCATGTTTTCAACTAGGGAAAATGTTTTAAACAAAAGGAACAATAAATGCAGAGCTATGAGGTGAGTGAACTTGGAGTGCTCAAGAAACAGAAATGGGGGCGCTGTGGACAGAGCGCTGAGAACACCGGGGAAGGCGGGAAGGTGGACGGGGGAAGAGAGAGGGGCCCGCTGACACGGGGGCGTGGAGAGCCTGGTCACTGAACACGCTGTTGTTACTCGCTGGGGTGGGAAATGCTTGCCAAACCCTAGCTTCTGGGGGTGAGTCTCTGTGGGGAGGTGTGAGGAATCAATATTTCTCTTAACAGATGAAGGAAGAGAGATTTTAAAAAGTGGTGATTTCCCATGATGTGCTCTATATAAATGAAATCTGGCTAGAAATGAGGCCACTTTTTTTTTCCAGTCCTATTCTTTTCCCAGCATAGTCCTAGTTATGAGTAACTTACATAGGACCACAGTTTTCTCAGATTTATCCATGTGCTTCCTGGCCCTTGTGACAAGGAGAACACTTATGTTTAGAATTGCAGAAAATAAATGATCTGATTGCTAATCTGCTCTGCCCATCTTGGATTTTCAGTTGGTTTCACTATGTTATCATTTCCTTTCTTTCCATGTTATAGGATATTCATGAAAAATAAGGTAGCAATATTTTGGTCGACATACATAGGAAAACTGCATCCAAGTTCTGGTATGTAACTGTCCCCTTGTCTGAGGGACACAAGTCTTTCAGCTGCAATATGAATGTTATCCACAGTTGAGCCAAAATTATATGGTGAAAATAATTACACATTTGCCTGACTGAAACCATTCAGTATTTGAAAAATAACCGATTTTCCCACATGATGCTGAACTCCATTTTAATTCGGCAGCCTCATACTAAAATCTTTGTGCAGTGTGCCCCATTAAAAACAATTAAGAGGTCATTAGTTCTTGCACAGAAAACAAATGCAACTATTTATCTTCATGCTTATGTACTAACAGGTAAAAAAATAAATGACTGAAACCACAAGGATAGTTGTCTAAAAAGGAAGGGGGAAAAACCTTCTGCACTTTAACATATAATTTGTGTGAATAATTTTAAGTTGCATACTTTTCCCCAAATAATTTATAATCATAAAAGGTGAGAAGTAAAACTTAGAACTTTAAATCAGTTTAGTACTCACTTAACTTAGCATTATGAATTTCAAGCTGGGTATTTTACAAATGAGAGGGTACCTCTCAAGGTCAGGTAGCCAGCTGGTGGTATGACACGGTAAGAATCGGCTCTGATGTTCATAGGGCTCCTTTTCTCTGACTTCTCCTGTTTCCTTAGAAAGTGTGCATTTTTTTTACAAATCTGATCTCAGAATATTATAGTTTGTATTTCAGTAAAGGAAGAGATGCTTAGAAATCTTCCAAAGGAAAAATGCTATTTAAAATAGATACTTGTTCTTTCGTTGATGATAAATTTTATCTCATGAGATATCAAGAACATCAAGATTTTTCTTGAAAAATAGCTAGAAAACACATGATACCCGACCCTCTCTTCGAAAAGTCTCCCGGTTAAGGAGTAATTGTAGCCACCCTTCCTCTCCTCGGCCCTTCTTCCTGTTACTGCTTCTAAGGATCTGGGTCTACCTATGGCTGATGCTTTATAACGGCTGTACAGTCATTAAATATCACCTTGTCCCTAACCTTGGGGACATAGTTAAAATACTTTCAAAAAAATAAGCTTTGAGTCAAAAATTAACTGACACACTAAGCACATTAACAGTCACTGTAGAGCAGGAGGGTGAAAAGAGCATGGGTCCCATGAAGGGAGCAGTATCATCTTACAGTTACTTTGGGCACCATGAATTAGAAAGAAGGTGATAAATCAAGTTTTGTTTACACTAGGTGCTTTTCTTTTTCTTTCAGTGTTGTTGTTTTTTAATGGAAAATGATTTACAACCTGACAGAGAAAAACATCTGCTAATAAAACAGCCACTAGTAGTCTGTAGGGTTTTATACAACAGTTCATCATATTTAGATAGTGTTTCCTAAGTGTACAAGATTCCTTCGTGTAATAAATGGAGTAGCTGAGGCTGTTGGCTGGACTTTCTTCCCTTGCTCTTTTCAGCATATCATATCACCCCTCTCTGGAGTCCCTCAGGATTTAAGTTTTAATCTAAGGCCTTCAGAACCCCAGTGTGTTAGCTCTCTGTTCCCAAATCAGGGGGCTTCCTTGGACAAAGCAGCACGGTTTAAATGAAATAGTATTAGATGAGGAGATCTTGGTTCCAGTTCAAGTTTAACTGGAGAAAATTACCAAACTCCAGGGGTCACTGATCCTTTAAATGGTGACATTCATCAGGAGATTTCCAGTAACTCTGTTATTAAGAGATCTGGGTCACTTCTCACAGATTCTAATTGTGCGCAGAAGGCTAACAGTCTTAACAAGGTAGAACACAAATCCCCTGTCAAGCTGGTGGGTGTTATTCCCTTTTCTGAAGGGAATATTTTAGGCCTCATGAGAGAGAATGAAAATGATTTCTACCAGGATAAATGGAGCCGGCAAAGTTGAGCGGAACTTAATAGCCATAAAAATTTTTGATCTGAAGTGTTTACAGGAAGGGGAATAAAATATTTCTTTGTTTCATCAAAGGTTCATCATTGGTGTACCTCATCCATTGATGACCCATACAGAGATTTCCCCTGCCTTTCTTACACACTGTAAATAATAATAACAATAAATTGACCCAGTTCTATTTTGCTTCCTCTGGTTATGTTTTCATGATTGAAAAAGCTCACTTGATGATGTCTTTTGTGAAAATGTCCACATTTCCCTCTGCCAGAGAAGGTAGTAAGCTGGAATACTAGATCACCCAGGACTGATCATGAGCAGATGTAGATGTTAAGGGGGATGTAAAGACCTTCATGTGTACACATAGACACACCAAGCATGACTCTCAACTACCAGTGATGGCTCTTGCACATTTGTTAGGGAAAAGGGAAGTGTGTGTCAGTAATGTATAATTGTTACATTTTAGTGTGCAATTCATTATTCTGTTTTATTTTTTAACCATAGACATTTTGTCCTAACTCTGTGCATCTATAGGATGTCCCCCAAAATGTACACACGCACTTTGAATCATTATAAAGGCAGTGTTTATTAAAATACATTTCATTTTCAAAATTGAGCTATCAGCTGTTACAGTATATATACATTTTTTGGACACCCTCTATATGCTCTATTAAGCAATATACTATATTTATTCTATTGGTATAAAGCTAAATATTTGGTTTATGAAAACTGTTTGTGCTAAGAAAGCCCACTCAAGACAACAGTACCAAGTAAAATGAGCAAACCCTTAAATTGAGAAGAAATCAATATTAATATCCTATTGTCTGCAGTAGCAGTAAGCAATGGTCAAACTGTTGACTACATTGGTCATTCCTTAAATTTCAGTAAACTGAGCACTAATCCAGTAAACATTGCCTATGAATCTAATATGAAAGCTTTTTTAAATTCTTTTTTACATCTTATAGTTGATGTGCCAAAGCAGAAAATCTGTCTCACTGTACAAGTAATTAGAAATTTGGACTATATTTCCCTACTCCCACCCACCCCGACTGTAAGGGGAAGCAGGATGTGATTTAGAGGGAAACAAGCACAATTCCTATTTGGTTTCCTGGGCAGCCATCCAAGCAAGGCCTCCTCACTGCAGCTTTGAAGTATGACAAAGAAATAGCTGCCCCAGGTAGCGTAGCAGCAAGATGCCTTCACACTGCAGGAGAATCTCATCAAGGAAAATCAGCATGTGAGAAATATCACTGAAGTGATTTGGAGTGATGGTTTCAGAAGGCAATGGAATTCAAAACATTACCTAGGTTGACAGCTGAGATGAAGAGACATTCTTTCCTCTGATAAAACCCTCTCATCCTTCCCTTAGCCTTTCACTGCCATGTTTGTGATGTGGAATATCAGTGTAGTTCATTTACTATAGTATGTGCTAGTTAAATAGAAGAGGAACTACATTAAATTATATTTTTCTTTTATCTGCAAACTTTGTGAAATAGATCAAGATATCACATTTTATTCTTTTCTGGTCTTATAGTTTATTCATCACAATGGAAATAATAGTTTTTAGTTGAGACTTCTATTAATGAGATTTGTGTAAATATTTTTGTAAATTCTTTTGTAAATTTTCAAAGGAAAGAACACATGACATATAAACAAATATTTTGTGCATAAGAAAATTCTTATAATCCCCTTAAGTAAAGGAAATTTAATGAGTTTTGATTCAAATTATTTTGTAAGTCCTAAGGTAGATGCATATAATTAGTGACAATATTACTACAGCAGTTTATTACATAGTAGAGTAGAATGTCACTGATTTGAGAAATACGTAGAATGAAATATGACAGTTAAAACAATGCAAAATGAGAGTTTACAGTGATCTGTGAAGATTAAACTTCTGAACTCATGGGAACATAGTTGAATAAGCCAAGGACTCTATCATAAGGAGAAAGTCCAGCCTCACTTCAGTCAGGCACTCCTAACATTCTTTTGTGACTGAAAACATGGCTTGTTATGGCCCCTATAAACTAATATTATATATCTAAAGGTAGAACCCCCAGACTTTAATTTACTGAAATAAATGATAATTTTAATATGATTATTTAGAAACTTACATATCTTACCTAATTTATTGGCAGCTGCTTATGGATAGGAATTATCAATCCACCTTCTCCCTGGGTATTACTGGATGGAAGACTGGTACATGGCCTGAGGCCTGCTTCTCCCAAAATTCATTAAAAAGAAACATTTTTAGATACTTCTAGAACTCAACCATTCCTAAAATTCTGTGATGAGGGACTCTGTTATTCTGAGTTCAACATCTATTTATTCATTGAAATTACCAAGTGGTAGTACTCTATTTATTAAATGAGATTGATTTAAAGTATGGACTTAGATTCAAACCTATTCTTTTTTTTAAGATGGATTTTTTTAGATGGATTCTTGGAAATTTTATCAATTAATTCTGCAAAGTCAAGCTTTGTTTCATGGTAATTTTTAAAGAGGGAGATATCTGGGAGTTCAAGGGTTGTCACTGCTTTGGAAGCTACAAATTCCACCTGATGGCTAACTTGGCTGTGGTTCAAGGTGTTGTAACTAAAAGAATGACATATCCAGAAAGGCTGCCTTGCCCTCCAAGGTGCAGTTCTTCTGTGAGGGCATCATGGCCCAGAGTTCTATCTTTAATTTTGCAAGTTCAGGCCATTAGTCTCTTTCAAAGATTATCAATTTTAGAGATTGATTTACATTAATCAAAATTATTTGAAATGGAGAGAAACCAAATATATGCAGTAAAATTAACTTCCCAGTGACTGGAAATCTCTTTTTTGGTATTCAAGATCTGGTATTCAAAGTACATGGGGAATAAAAGTACTCATCATAATATTAGCTTTTTCAGCACTGATTAGATTTTTTGGATAGGAATGACTTAAAGATGGTCCTTCTAGGGTCAAAAGATTGAGAAGACTCAAACTTGTTCCACTGTGGATACTGTCTTTATAAGCATACAATTTATTATGTGTTTTTCTACATATTATTTCTTGTTTTTGTTAATAATGATTTGTCAAATGAGGTGAATTTTTAATATTTCATTCTAGTGCCTAAAGTTATTATAACCATTTGATAAAAATAAATAAATACAATATTTTTCCAATATGCATGTGCATACAAATGTATATGCAAATACACACAAAAATATGTATAAGTATTTGTCAAAAGCACTGTGATATACTTTAATCCAGTTCACTGGGGAGACATGCTGTTTACCTTGCTTTCTTGTTTGACTCTAGCTCATAGTATGGGATTAAGGATAGGCTAAACTCTGCTTCCAAGAGAAGCTGATTCCCTAGCCCTGAATTATTCAACTTCAGTTGAATTATTTGTTTTTCTAAATGGTTAGGGATTGAGCTGGTACACCTGATATGGGATCTATGAAAAAACCCTGCAATTTCAAAGCATGAGATATATGTAATACTAAAGAGAAATAAAATACTAACATTTACTTGTAGATTTATATTAGGAAACAAATCAATTTAACACAGCCTCTGGTTTTTGCTCTCAATATAATTCAATACACCATAGGATCTATGAAACAAATTCAAAGATGAGATAAAACAATAATCTGAGACAACAGAGTGAGTTGAATGGCAGCTGGCTGAGAGGCAGAAATAAAAAGAGAATCACATGAGATAAGAAACAATGTGAAGAAATGAAATTGCTATTACAACAGGGGGCTTAGTATCCCTGATTTTAACTGTCATCTGGCCAGAAGAGCCTAAAAGATTTTACTAAACCTTTTTTTCTGAAAACATTCTTAAAGAAATGCCTTTCACAATGTTGAAAAGAACAATTTATAGAAAATTAATCAGGGAGAAAATAATTAAGAGATGCTGTTAGTGAGATTTAAAAATGGCTACATAGTTTTCTGCTCCAAATCTGCCTCAGGACCTTTGCATTTGCTTTTTCTTCTGCTTGGAATATTTTTCCTCTCACCCCATTCACTTTTAAAAATTCAGTGGGTTGACTCCTACTAATTCTTCATATCTCTGTGCAAATGTCATATCCTCAGAGAAGCCTTTGCTGGAGGCTAGATTAGGTCAGATCCATTTTTATGTTCTCTCTGGACAATGGGTTAGCAATTAGAATAAAATATACTTATTGGTAGCAGGACATTTGTCTTTATGTATGGATCTATCAAGAGAATCTGAAATAGTGGTTGGCCCGAAGAAGGCACTCTATTTGTTGACTAATGATTAAATGACATTCATCAGAGCCTGTTATTAATTGTTTCTACATGTGTGGTTATTTGATTGTTTCTCTAATTGATCAATATGTTCCATTGTGCTAGAGACATGTTAGGCTCTGTGTCTATTTTGATCACCATTACATGTCAACAACAAGCAGTGCACTTGGCACATTAAACATTAGTGACAATTAAACATAGAGACAATTAAATATTTGTGGAATATGTATTGGGTATTGAACAAGCACTGTAGGCTGAGAGAGACCCATTAAAAGCTCTGGGAGGCACTGGCCACTAGGAATTATAGCTGTTCAAGAATACTAGGTAGTCTGGTTGTGAAGGAAAGAAGAGAGTGCCACCAAAGAGCAGGCACACCCTGGGTGGAAGACCAATGGGAACTTGGAGGTATATGGGGTTTTTTATACTCAACAAAGGATATGTTTATTGATTTTAGAGAAAGGAAGGGAGAGAGAGAGAGAGAAGCATAGATGTAAAAGAAAAACATCAGTTGCTTGCCTCTCATATGTGCCCTGCCCAGGGATCAATCCGCAACCTTTTGGTGTCCCAGATGATGCTCCAATCAACAGTGCCACCCGGCCAGGGCTAGAAGGATACATTTTAATTTGTTCTCCACCTGAGGTCTGTAAATGGCATTTAACAGTCACATAAGAGACAGAGAGATGAAAGCAATCCACTACCCTATTAACAAATTCCAGGTATATCCCAATTCCATGTTGTCTGAGGATATATAGAGATTGTTTGGAAGAGCCAGTGGAAAATTTCTACAGAACAGAGAAAGGAATACTCAGAGGTACAAAATTCCTCTTAAAATAGTTTAATTTATAAGACAGAATACATTTAGAAAGTTATTAGAAAGTTATTTGACCTTAGAATAATACATGAGGATATGGAACTCCATGGATTAGGAGCAGAGTCATAAAGAAAGAATGGCTTGGAAAAAGGGCAACTAAATGTTATACAGAAGGGAAATGGATGAGATAGGGGAGGATTTCAAAGAAACTAAAATGTCATAGCAGAAATAAATCATCATTGGACCTGGTAAAAATAACTTATTCTGAATGCATGTGGATCAGAAACATGAAGTATAAATTTGGGAAATTCTTCTAAAATGCTGTAGAAAGAAAAAAGAATATTAAAATTATGAGAAAGAAGATAATAATTGTGGAAATTTTAGATTGGAACACTAACACACAGATTTGGGGCATTTTTAGATGAAATACTGGAATAAGTGAATCAGAAGCAATAGTGGAAGAATGTTTCTTTGACATAAGACCTGACAATGTGAATCAAAAGAACATAATATCTTGAAGGTTATACAATGTGAAAGATATTAACAGCAAGCCATCTTCAGGCAAAAAACTTTAGTTACATTGATAATTTAGAGAGTATAAAACATGAAACATAAGTGTATACTCTGATTTTCATCACTATTAAATACTAGTATAAAATATATCCATTTTGAGGGAAATTACTGTCATTGAAGACTTTTTTATGCAGCCAAGTAGTTCTTTCTGTATGAAAAAACAGACTCAAAATTTTATTGGCTCAGAAAACATGCCACCTATATATCCTTATTAAAAAAACACAAACATCCACAAACCTGAAAATGTTCTCCAAATATGACCAAGTAAATTTAAAAGCCCAGGATGACAGGACACTATGGCATAAACTCTGGTTATAATAAGCATACATGTATAGTTCAGAATAACTGCAGGATCAAAATTTATAATAAAATTTAAAAATTCACAGTTTTAACAAATATTTATAACTGAATGAGGGAAACAAAGAAATTAACATTTTTGTCAATTAATTGTTGAAATAAAGAAGAGCTAATAAACAAAGTGTTTTTATACTTGATTCTGGTTATATTTAGTGCTATCTAACAAAAGTGTAAGCAATGCTAATTATTTATTAATCATGTTCTATTTGTTTCTTCATACATTAATTTTATAAAATTATTGATATAATATTTTTATAGAAACTTAATCAAACTTTTAGTCGATATTAAAAAGATGTATATCTTCCAAATCACTAGAGGAAATAAGGAAAAGAAAAGAAAAAAAGGCAATAGCAAGATTATGTAAAAAAACAAAAATAGGAGGAACAGACCAGGATGGCATAAGTTAAAGCTAAATATCTATTTCAAAAGGTAAATGAACATGAAATTCATCTTAAAATAAAAGCAAAATCTCTGTGATTGGATTAAAATGATTTGGAGTTTATTGAGGAATGCCAAAATGAAAGTTTTATAAATATGAAATATAAAAAATAGGCATTGTTTGAAAGCAAGCAATGCATGCAAGAGATAGATACTAATAATAGAAAGGGGTCAAAGAAAGCTCTTAAGGCAAAGATAGTCGTCTGATATTAATCAAAGATATAATTAGCAATGACGATTTATCCAAGAACCTAACCTCTCACCATTCCACAAAAGCAACTTCCCTCTCAACCTGTGGTCACAGCCCTGGCACCACATTTATCTTATGGCTTCACCATGTCTATTCTAGAACTTCTTACAACAATAAGTTCTCCAGACCCTGACTGACTTCCTGCAAGCCCTCAACTTTATCCACTGACCAGAAATCTGGCAACTGTCTAGTCCAGTGATTTTCAACCCATGTGCCACAAGAATGTTTAAAACACGCGATACCTGACTATTTCGTCAGGGGCATTTATCTCTTTTTCCTTAGATTGTCAAATTAAAAAAATAACAACAGCCAACACAACAATAGCCGTCTGGTGCAAATGAATCAAAATTATACCTAATTTTTTTGTCAGATCAGCAAAAAACACATTTTGTGGTGTGCCGCAGAATTTTAGTAATTAGTTTATGTGCTCCATGAGATGAAAAGGTTGGAAGTCGCTGGTCTAGTCAGTTAAGCCCACCATGTTATAACAATTTTTTCTTCTGTGCTTTATTTTCATCACCATAATATTCAAGCTTCTTTTCCTTTGACTCAAACCCTCACTAGTCCCTTAGTCTCCCAAACATTACCGCTGTGTGTGCTGGGTCTAGGTTTTGGTAACCAACTCTGCTCCTTCTTGCCCTTCACTGAATTTATGCTCTCTTCTAAGAACCTGTTTCCACTGCATCTGTCCTAAACAGATGGTGCTGGTTTCTCTAACACTCCATACCAACCAGGGTAACGAAGTGGTATCAGCATTCTTCTATGAGCACAGTGGTATTTCTAGGACATTGCTATTTTATTTATTAGAAACCTTGTTCCTTTGAGGCATGTCACCAAGTTTTCTGTTCTCATTACCACCACCTAGTCACTGCCACATTTGACCAGGTCTGTGGGTGTCGTTCAGCCTAGATTCCAATGTTCTTTCACCCATTCGTTTGCTAAAATCCTCAACTCTGTGTTCAGCCATTGCTTTTATGTGTAACACATTTATTCCAGACTCATCCATATGTCATCTTCTTACCTCTTACATTCTAAATTGGATTATGACCTTTTCAGGCACTAAAGTTAACATACATATGCTTTCTCTCACATTCTGCCATATGCAATTCAAAAGAAACAGACTTTTAATCATAAAATAAGTGGAAGGCATCCAGAAAAACTCTGATTTTCCCCATAACTACTGGGGATATGGGAATCATCTCACCCCAAAACCGATCACTAAATCAAAATCCTAAATCTGTCTCTTTTAATTGTCGCCCCCCATTTGATCAGCACAGTGCTTGGCAATAGCAGATATTGAGGAGCTGCTTGAAGAATAAATGAATTATTTGTTGTGATGATTGACTGTAACATAATCCATTGCCTTGCTATTATAGATGGTATCTTAGTAAATTATTTTGCAATGAACAGAAATTGAGAATATAGGCAATGATTTATCTATAGTTACATTAATGCCACATAACTCTTTGAAAGGCTCTGCTTACTAGCATTAGTGTTACATAAGAGTTTTGGTTACTCTGTGGATTTTTGAAATTAATATTGAATCTCAAACAATTTTTTATTGATAGTCTTAATCATTTACTTCTAGGCCTTTTAAGAATGCTTATTGGTATAAAGAAGGTAAGACCTACAAATAACAAAATATTGGTCTATACCAAAGTAATTGGCTGTTTGACTTTAACACTTCTTGGGCAATTATATTTATAGTAGTCTATTGTCATATTTTAGACTCTTTTCAAGGAAAACATCATTTAATTTTTTTGTGAAAGCCAAGAGAATCTTTGCATATGCCAACAGATGTTTAAGTGCTAATGGAAAAAATGTTTGAAATATTTTTAGATGTTATTAACATAGCACATGTTAACTAATTTGTACCTTTAAAAATTGCTTGCAGCAGCTATCTTCTTTATAAATAATTTGACCTTGAATAACACAATTTGTGGGGTGTCATAGAAAACTTTGAAATTTAGAGGAGATTTATTCTCAGGTTTCTTTATACATTTCTATGTTTGTTTTCTTAGCTATACAAAAGAGCTACTTTCAAATATCAATACAGTATATCACAAAAGCAATTTAAAGTCAATGAAAAGTTTTATATCTTTTTGGTAACTAAGCAGATGGTTAATTTTAAGTCAATTAATTATTATCTTTATCCTAAATAAGAATTAAAATTTCCATTTATCCTCTAGTATATTTTAAAAAATTAAATTTCTTATACAAATGTGTTATTTTTGTTATTCTGGTTTATCATATATACTTAAATATAATTGATGTTTTGTGTTATAATAGGAGACTATTTTAGGAATTAGTAGTCAATACATTTTATTGTGTTGTCTCAGATATCAAAATGTCACTTCTTTATGTATTTTAGTTAAAAGAAATTTATAAAGTAAGATGTAAAGCAAATTGGTTTTCCAAGCACTTGACTGGTACTTTAAATATTCATTTATTCCTTCATTCAACAGACGTTTACTGAGATCCTGTCATGTGCCAAACACTATCGTAGGCACTATGGATATAGGCAAGTAAGGTGAAATTTCTAACCTTGAGTTTCCATCAATGCAAAAAGGATGAGACAGACAAAAATAAAAAGATCACACTACAACACGGAACATGGAGCAATAGAGACACACACAGAGTACGATGGAAGTACAGAGCTCAAATAGCTAATCCACACTCGGTGATCAAGAACAGGGAGAGGATTTTGGAGAAGGTAATTCATGAAAAGTCTTAAATGATAACTGAAAATGAGATTATGGATGAGAAGAGAAGCCCCAGGAAGAAGAATAGTATGAGCAGTGGCAGACAGGCCAGAAACAGTAGAGTTTGTACAAATAATTATTTAGAACACGTATGTAGAGGGTGTTACTCAAAGTAGAGAGAAATTAGTAATAAGGGTAATAAGCAGTTACAATTGCAAGGGAACAGCAGAGTGAACAGGAGAGAAGAAAATGGAAACAGAACATTGGATAGCCCTTTATAAGCCCGGCTCCGAACAGAGAGAAAATCAAGGCAGCAGCAAAGGCGGGCTTTCCATGAAGACAATGAGCTTAAGCTTCGGGATGCACCGTTTGCATGGGTGACATGAGGACAGGGCATTGCTGACAGGTCTGGAGTGTTTGCCCAGTTGCAATGGAGGCATGCTCATGTAAACAACTCTCACAAATTCCCAAAGAAATCTCAGAAGAAAGGGTCTGAAAATTCTAGCCCTTCCTCTTAATATTCTAGCCCTTGTGGAATTTTTGTTTTTCATAATAAACATTTGTTCCTAATATTGTATTAATAATTTTCTGTTATTTTCTTAAAGGGGCTCCACAAACTGTAATAAGTTTCAAACTTCACATTATCTCTATCTAGCAGCAGTAGGTATCATGAAAGAGTTTTCTTGGAGGAATTTTTTTCAAGTGTTAGAAATGTCATCATATTTGTTTGCTGAATTAAAAACTAGAAAGTTTGGCCCAGCCAGGTGTGGCTCAGTGGTTGAGGGAGATGGAGAAAAGAAAAATGAGTCTTGTCTTGCTCTCTCAAGGATAAATATATTAAGATCTATGGCCAGTGTGGTTCAGTTGGTAGAACATTGTCCCATGCACCAAAAGGTTGCCGGTTTGATTCCCAGTCAGGGCACATACTTAGGTTGTGAGTCCCATCCCTGGTTGGGGTATGTACCAGAGGCAACCGATAGAGCTGTCTCTCTCACATTGATGTTTCTCTCTATATATCCCTCTCTCTAAAAAAAAAAAAAAAAAAATCAATAAAAAAATATTTAAGACTTAAGCAAGGGCATTAAGTTTGTAGTGATAGTATGTGCTAGGCATGAAAATAGTGGCCACGCATGTGATCTATAAGGAATGGTAAGAGGATGGTACATGTGATAAGGAATTCCCACAAACAGTGACAAATAATTCAAGAAAGCTGTGTCTTGGAGAGTGTTGATATTCTACTAAATAAAATTTTAAATTGTAGGTATTAGAGAGCTATTTATGATTTTTGATCCAGCATAAGATATGGTGAGAATTATTCAACAAGATCTACTGTCTAAAGAGGAGGCTTTATGTCTAATTATGACAGCGTAATATTCTGCCTTATTTTCAAAAAGTTTTTCCATGTATATGGTGCACAGAACACTGACTCTAAATTATAAAATGAATAGTACAAGAGTAAGAAAGCAGAGAGCTGGAACAACCCATGGAGTGTTGAAATATCTGTTCATTGCTTTGATAAGATTTTTATGTTCTGATGATTAATTTAAGGGTAGGAGACTGCAAGTATCCAATATTTATAATATTAGAAACCTGATTCCCTGTCTTTATGGAAGCATTTGTTTTTGAGACTTCCAGATTACCTTGGCTGTGTTTCATTTTTTAAATCTGCACAGTGAAGATTCTAATCAAAACTCCATCTCAAATTTGAGAAATATTTACCATCAAAAGACTAACATGTCCTTCTGTGTTTGAATGATTTTCTGTCAAGTTCTGAAGGATTGTTCATATTGATGTTTATGAAATAAAAGAAATGAACCATAAAAGTAAATAAATCACAGTGCCATATAAAAGCCTCTCAGGAGTGGTAAGAAATGCTGATGTAAACACTTCACCACAGGAAACCACTGTTGCTTTGGACAACACTACTGACAAATGAACAAGAGCACCAAACACAGAACTTCTAAAGCCACTAAAATTTCAGCACGTATAGAGTTATGTCCTGAGCTATAACATAAATTAAATTGAAACTTTTGAATTGAAACCATGTTAAAGGTCTACTAGTTACCAGCCAACCTCTGTACCTGGATTCCTTCCACTAAAAAATATTTAAGGATGAGTTGTATTCTATTGTGTATATGCACCACATCTCCTTTATCCAATCATCTATTAAAGGACTCTTTGGCTGTTTCCATGTCTTGGCCACCATGAATGATAATGCTACAAAGAACATACGGGTGCATATATCTTTGTGAATAAATGTTTTCAAATTCTTCTGGTAGAAGAGGGATTGCTGGGTCTTATGTTAATGCTATTCTTAATTTTTTGAGTAACCTCCATAGTAGCTGTACGAGTTTACATTCCCACCAGCAGTTCCTTTTCTCCACAATTTTTAAAATATTTGTCACTTTTTTGTCTTGTTGACAGTAACCATTCAAACAGGTGTGAAGTGATATCTCACTGTAGTTTTGATTTGCATTTCCTTAATAGCTAGTGAAGTTGAGCATCTTTTCATATATCTATTGGCCATGTGTATGTCTTTTGGGGAGAAGTGTCTACTCTGGACATTTGCCCATTTTTTAGTTGGCTTGTTTGTTTGGTGTTGAGTTGGCCATAAGATGAAATACTGCCATTTGTGACAACATGGATGGACATTGAGAATATCATGATAAGCAAAATAAATCAAACAGAAAAAGTTAAGAACCTTATGGTTTCATTCATATGTGGGATATCAAACTGAAAGCAACAAATAAAAAAAACAAGAAAGACAAAAACTCATAGACACAGAAAACAATACAGTGGTTATTAGAGGGAAGAAGGGTGGGGAGATAGTAAAGGACAAAGGGGGTCAAATACATAGTGAGGAAGATGATTTAACTTTGGGTGGTGAGCACACAATGCAATATACAGATCATGTATCATAAAAATGTACACTTAAAGCCTATATAATCTTATTAATCAATGTCACCCCAATAAATTTAATTCAAAAAATAATAAAATATTTAAGATATTAGTCAAGGACAATAATACCATCTGTTGGGATTTGCAATGTACAGTACTCAAGGCCAAGTACTCAGCCAAGAGCAACATTTGGTGACATTTCCTAAAAAAAAACAAAAAGCAAGCTTGTCAGGAAGGCTGCTCTTCTTCCTAGTACCTACCATTTTTCTCTCAGATCTCTATCCTGGGGTACTATGCTCGCTGCTACTCACCATCAAACAACCTGTGCTCCAAGATCTGTATTAGATATCTTTGGTGTCCCCAGTCTCATCATCTCCTGACAGTATTGCACAGTACTGTCTGCCCCATGCCTGTCCCTGGGGGCGCACAGTGGTGGTACAAGTGGACCTCAGAAGTGAGAGAGACTTAAAACCCCCAAGGGCAGCCCCTGACCCATTATGGTCACACAGGATCCAGTGAATACATGTTCCTATCTTCTATCATTCAGGCAGATACTTCTGGGAAACACTTGTCCATTACTCAAAAGTTCTAGGAAAAATGAGCTCACATTGTCCACAGTGGTGATTTCAATACTAAATCTTTATGTTCTTTATTCCTCATTTCCTCCCTCAGTCTCCAAGGAATGTCACTCTGGCTCACCAGGATCATCTTGAAAATGAAATTTAAATAATCCATCACAAGTCCTTTCTCGGGGTCTGCTTTGGTGGAAAACCAAGCCAGCAGAGGGTCTTTGAAAACTATGATTTGTTTCTTAGAGTCTTCAATGGCTCATCATTTCCTTTGGGCTATAGCCCAGGCTCTCTAGTGTGAGGCATATAAAGTCTTTGATGGCATAGACCGTGCCTAATGCTCTTGTCCCTTCCTCTGTCACAGCAGATCTCCAAACGCTACTCCTTTGAAGTACTGCTGGCAGATGCCTCATTATGCCATGATGTTTCCAGCATTCCCCCTTTGCAATTGTTTTTGACTACTCCTAAAATATTTCCCTCCTGCCCAAGGAACACCCTCCTTTGTTAAGCCTCCTTTTCACTCTTTAAACACAATATCTCACTTATTCCTTTGTGTCTGTGGATAATTTTGTGGCACTTAACCATGGTGCTGTTCATTTTACACCCTTGTGTATGTGTTTGTTTCTTCTATTTTGCTTAATTCTACCAGACTGATACTTTATTCCATTTTTAATTTTCACAGACTCCTCAGTGTCTGATTTATAATAGGTAGCCATAAACATTTATATATGATCATGTAATGGTTAATGAATGAGTTTCACCCACTCTCTTGTTCAGCAAATCAATGTACACTTTGTGTCGATGGGGCTAGTCCCATTTACAAACTCTTCAAGCGGACCTCTGTTACCAGACAGGAGCTGGCCTGGAGTGTGTGAGTTCTTGACTTTGACTCCTCGTAGGAAAGATTTCAAGGATGGGTCCAGGTGATAGTGAGAGTACATTTATTAAACCTGGAGACAGTGAAACAAAGGAAGGACTTAGGGTAGAAAAAACAACAGGAGAGAGTCTAGGCAGTGCTCTGCTTTGGCTCTCTAGAAATGTTATAGAAAATAAATGAGCCAAAGCTGGGCTGCCGTTAGCTCGCTGGGAAGTGAAAGTCACAGTGATAGAAGTGAGCCAAGGTGGGGCTACTACTTTTAGTTCACTGAGAAGGCAGAGAAAAAGGGGGCTTTGGAGACAGGATCAGGGGTGAGCCCAGGTCAAGCTACCACTGCCGACTGCTCCCCTGGTTGCAAGTCTCGTGAGGACCCTTAGAGTTGAGGAAGAAGTAAAAAGTTCATGGCTAGACAGGGGAATGGGCATACTCTAGAGCAAGTTGCACTCAGTCTTCATCCTGAGTACAATTTATTCTTTTTTTTCCCTCTGGGGAGAATCTTAGGGGAGAGTTTCAGCAGAATATTCATCAGCTTTCCAGGTGCATTTTTTTTTTTTTTAATATGCCAATGTGTCATTTGGTCTACTTTATTGTTTTACTTTTATCTTAGGTCTGTCTGGCTTTAATGGGGTTTTTGTTATTTGGTCCCCAACTTCATCTGTTCTTGGGTTAGCTGGCATAAATGACATTAATTGGGTCTTTGTTCTCTGTTTCCCAGACCAGGGTGATTTAAGCTATGCATTCTCTGGTTAGGGAGGAGAGGTATAAACCACTTGCTCTCAAGTGTCCTTGGTTATGGGAGGTAAGGCCTCGTGATTCACCAGCTGCCTATAAAAAGTTCAAATTGTTTAGCCTTGTTTAATTTTCTTGTCTCAGTTTCCTTATTCCATTTGCCCAGGAATTTTTCTAGCTTCTTACAATCCTGCCACACCTCTAGGCAGACATCTCCTTCAGTAACTCTGGAGATTGCAGAGTTACTGCAATCTACAATCATGTAGGATGCTACAAGATTGTAGATTGTGGCCACATAATTCTTGGGTAAGTAGAGATTCATTGTTTATGTAATTAAATGGTAATTGTGCATGCCAATTTGTAAGAGCTCTATGAGTCTGCCATAATGTTTATTGAATATAAGCAAGTAGAGTGCTCTCGAAGAGATTTAACTATAGCATTTGAGTAAACATAATTAAAATTTAACTGATTTATGATACCGATGCAACCTTCATGTATTTGAATTTTTATCATAAAGATGTTGTTCATATGTAGAATAATGTGAGCATATTAATTTCAAGTTTACAAGAGTAATAGCTTCTCTTTCAAAAGGAGGGGAAGTGACAGAGAATGTGGGAGAAAATGTACTCCCTGAGACCCAGAGAGTTATTGTAATCTGAGGTTTGTTTATTTTTTTCTTTTTATTACCAGAAGGATAAGTTAAGGAAAGAATGGCATTAATTTTACTGGTTTAAGTCACGTGTGCCAGACTTGAATGCCAATTAGTGGAGGCTGAGACAGTTGGAGTCACATCCAAGAATTCACTAAGCTTTGTAAATTACTTTCATTTTAAGGCATGAGCCAAACAGTTGCATAAAAAAAAATAAAAATCGATAGAATATTCCACTTTAATTTGAGCTTCAATTATTGAATTGTCACCAAGAAGCTGTTAATACCTTTAAAAATCAGATATCCTAAATTTTTGATCTTTCAGCTGCAAATGGGCTTATTTATACACTTTAAAAATAACCTATGTAATTTTTTAAATTATTGGAGTAGGACAATTCTTACTATAAACTAAAATTACTTTTTTGTTTGTTAAACCATGAGTGAATAATTTAAATTAACATTTAAAATTATATATATGTGTTTATATCTACATATATATGTTGTATATACACACATACATATTCCACTTGTTTTGTTTGTAGAGAATTAAATAATGTTAATTTGAATTTTTTTATTGAATAGAAAGTGTCCTTTGTCATATAATCTAAAATATCTTATTCTTTAACTTATCTGTTCAGTACATAGTCACAGTACTTACCTTGTTTATCTTTATTGTTGAAAGTATTACAGGTATCCCCCTTATTTCACTTTGCACAATACTTCCCAGGTCCATCTATGCTGTTGCAAAAGGTAAGATTTCCTTCATTTTTATGACGGAGTAGTATCACTGTGGAATCATTGTGTAAATATACCACAGCTTTTTTTATCCACTCATCTACTGATGGGCACTTGGGTTCCTTCCAAATCTTGGATATTGTAAATAACACTGCAGTGAACATTGGGGTGCATACATTTTTTTGAATTAGTGTTTCAGGTTTCTTTGGATATATTCTTAGAAGTGAAATTTCTGGGTAATATGGGAGTGCCATTTTTAATTTTTTGAGGTAATTCCATACTGCTTTCCACAGTGGCTGCACCAATCTGCATTCCCAACAGTGCATGAGGCTTCCCTTTTCTCCACACCCTCGCCAGCATAGTCTCATAGAGACAGAGAAGAGACTAACAGCTCACAGAGGGGAGAGGGTTTGGGGAACTGGGCAAAAAAACCCAAAGGACTAAGCAAAAAAAACAAAACAAAACAAAACCTCATAGACAGACAACAACATGGTGATTACCAGAGGGAAGGGGTGTGGGGACAGGTAAAAGAGGAAGGAGTTTAAACGGTGACAGAAGGTGACTTGATTCTGGGTGAACACACAATGCAATATACAGTTGATGTATTATAGAACTGTGCACTTGAAACCTATATAATTTTATTAACCAATGTCACCCCAATAAATTCAGTAAAAAATATTTTTAAAATATTGTCAAAAAATTTACTCAGACATAATTGTGCAGAAAATCACAAGATTGTGCACTAAAAAAAAAATTCCCAGCCATAAATATTAATGACTCTATATATTCTAATTCCAAATAATCTCTTCAATATTATTTTATACTGTTCCTTTCATAATTCATAATTCTCATTTTCAATAATATTTTTTCAAAATAGCCATCACTTCCTTCAATTATTATCTAATAATAACCTCTTTCTGACACAATCCTGACTGAGGGAGAAATTATATTTGTAGGCTTTGACTTCACAACTAAAAATCTCATGTAGAATCATAATTATTTCCTTATTAAATGTTTGATGTAATTTTTAAGTGAAACCATCTTGGCTTGGTGTTTTCTTTTATAGAATATTTCAAACTATGTTCAATTTTTAAAATAAATATAAAATAATCCAGATTTCTTCTTGTGTGTGTATTGATATTTTGTGCCTTTCAAGGAATTGGTAATTTCATATAAGTTTCAGAATTTATTAGCATAAAGTTGTTTATATTATTTTTTATTTTTGCTTTTAATATCTGTGAGATCAGTAGTGATATTCACTCATTCATTCTGATATTAATTACTTGTACTTATCTACTTTTTCTTGGCCAACCTAAAGCTTTTTTAAAAAACTGTATGCTGTTTTTGAAAGACATACTTCAAATATAAGAACAGAGAACAGTTGTGAGTAAAAAATAAAAATAGATATATCAACTAAAAAGAAGCTGGGAACAACTATGTTAAAATCAAAGGAAATTTAAAGAAATAAATAGGATAAAAATATAGAAGGATATTTCATGAAGATAGAGTGCCAATTCAAAAGGAAGATATAATAAACCTAGGTTTGTATTCACTGAATAACACCTTAAAATATATAAAGCACATTTTGGCAGGACTAAAAGGAGAGGTGGACAAGTCAACAACCTTAATTAGAGATTCTTTACATTTCTCTCAGAGAGTTAGAGAATTTAACACAACCCTGCATGATTCACAGATCAAGGAGACAAAAGTCAGTGAAGACACAGAAATATTTGACAAGTAAATTAATTGATTTGACCTATTTGACATTTATGGTACAATTAATTTACCAGCTACAGATTACAATTGCTTGTAAATGTGCACAGGCTAGTTGTCAAACAAAACCACATTCTGGACCATCAAGTAAGACTAATACAAAATAAGAAGAGTATCTTTGTAAACTTGGGATGGGCAAAACTTTTCTAAGTAAGAGAAAATGAACTTTTATAAACATATACAAAAATATTAATAAATTGAAATTCACTAAATTTGCATTATTAGAGTAAAAGGCAGGAATATATTTTTAATACATATAGTTAACAAAGGACTCATTTTCAGAATGAACAAATAATTCCAACTGATGAGTAAAGAAAAGGTAAATGAACAAATAAAAATAGGCAAAAAAACCCCCATAAAACAAATGGGTCAAATTTTTTAACAGGCACTTCAAAAAAGAGGATATCTAAATAGGTAAATTCTGAAGTCTTCAGGAAAGTAAAAACTAAACCACACTGAGGGACCATGAGAATGGCTTTAATAAAAAATACAGAAAATACTTAAAGTGCTAGCAAAAAACAAGACTGTGTTAGATTACTGGCTTGAGTTTAAGTTTTAAAAATTATTCAAGAAAGCTGTTTGGCAGTATCTACTAAAAATTAAAATTATGCAAAGATAACAATATTATTCACAATAGCTCCAAATTAGATAAACACAAATATGCATCACTAGTGGAATTAAGATAAATGCACTGTGGTATATTCATTTAATGAAAGCCTACAGATCAATGGAAAATAATAAGCTATTACTGTATGCAATAACATGGATAAATCTCTTAGACATAACATAAAGCAAAAGAAGCCAGACATAAAATATCAATATAATAATATGTATGAGTCCATTTATATAAAGTTTAAAAACAGGCAAAATTAACTTATGGTAACAGGCATCACCATAGTGATTATCTTTGATGTCAACTGGGATTAAGCCTGAGGGAGACTTCAAGAGTGCTGGCAAGATTTTATCATGATTTACACATAATAATTTATTGAGCTTAGGCATTTACATTTTACTACATATGTCATATAATATCTACAATATATATACTAGAGAAAATGTTATCTTGTTTGTTCATTTGTTACTTTCAGTTTATGTCCCACATATGAGTGAAATCATATGGTTCTTAACTTTTTCTGACTAACTTATTTCACTTAGCAAAATATTCTCAAGGCCCATCCATGTTGTCGTAAATGATAGTACTTCATCTTTTCTTGTGGCTGACTAGTATTCCATTGCACATATGTACCACATCTTTATCCAGTCATCTACTGAGGACACTTCGGTTGTTTCCGTATCTTGGATTGATTTTTGTATCCTGTGACTTTACTGTATTTATTTATTGCTTCTAATAGTTTTTTGGTGGAGTCTTTAGGGTTTTCTATATAAAGAATTATGTCATCCACAAAAAAGTAACAATTTTATTGCTTCATTCCCAATTTGGATGCCATTTATTTTTTCTCTTGCCTGATTGCTCCGGCTAGGATTTCTAGTACTATGTTGAATAAGAGTGATGAGAGTGGACGTCCTTGTCTTGTTCCTGATGTTAAAGGAAAAGCTTTCAGTTTTTCACCATTGAGTATGATATTAGCTGAGGATTTGTCATATATGGTTTTTATTATGTTGAGGTACTTTCCTTCTATACCCATTATATTGAGTGCTTTAATCATAAATGAATGTTGTATCTTATCAAATGCTTTTTCTGAATCTATCGATAAGATTATATAATTTTTATTCTTTATTTTGTTAATGTGGTATATCACATTGATTGATTTGTGTATAATAATTTTGAAAAAGAAATACTTTTAAGAATTTAGATCCTGGAGAGCTTGGGCATTTGACAGTGAATGAGGTGACTAGGGATCTGTGGAATGATAGGAGGCAAAACTATCTTTCCAGTATTCCCAGCCTGTAAATTTCTAGAACTGGCAAACACTAAGATTTTTTAAAAATTATTTTGGAGAACTTGTCTGGATCTGTAACATTTAATTATATGTGTGATTGCTTCCTAATGTGAAACTCAGGATGCCTCTTGTGAATGTTATAGATTTTCTGCATATTTTTGAAGAAGAGTTTCTGTTAATTGAGATTTTTTTTACTTTCCAGTTAATGGACCTAATCTTCTTATATGCCTCAAAGAATAATTTGGTATGGCTGAAATCCTAAACATCGTGAACAAGGGCTCTGCCGTAACTTTTGTGATATCTGAACAAAGAGTCTCATTTAAAAGTGAGTCAAGCAGCAGAATTCAATTAAACAACTAGTTCTATTAAGCACTTATAGTTGCATTTTAATAACTCTCAAGTTCTAAAACATAGTGTTTCAATAAATTCTAGATGGTTTTCAATCTGTTTCATTTGTAAAAATTATTTTTTTGAAATATTTTAAACATTAAAAAAAGCATAGAAAACAACATATATGAAATATGTGTATAGCCTCCTTCCCAGATGTAACAATTATTATTTTTTTTTCTTATTTGCTTCAAATTTCTCATTTTAAAAAGATATTGCAGATATAGCTAACCATTCCCCATTGCTAGCCCCAGCTTTATTGATATATAATTGACACAATAATATTGTGTAAATTTAAGGTATACAATATGATGATTTGATACACGTGTATATTGTAAAATATTTACCATAATAAGGTTAGTAAACGCATCCTTCATCTTACAAAACTGCCATACTTTTTTGTGGTTGTATAATGAGAACATTAATACTCACATAGTAATTTTCAAGTATACAATGCAGTATTGTTCACTATAGTCACCATGCTATACTCTATGTAGATCTTGAGAAGTTATTCACCTTATAACTAAAGTATGTACAGTTTGAAAAATATCTTCCAATGCCCTAACCGGCAGCCCCTGGTAACCACCATTCTACTCTCTATTTCTATGAGATTTATGTTTTTAGATTCCATATATTATGTATATTATACAGCATTTGTTTTTATCTTTCTGACTTATTTTACTTAGTATGATTGCTTTAACTCCAGTTGTTACTTTTATGGCATGTTTTTTAGACTCTGCTCTTCTGGAATGTCTTCGTCTGCTCACACGATTTTTCAGCATTTCTTCTGTACTTTGACATCCAAAATTGTATATAATTTCCAAATGTGATTTGGCCAGCAGTAATCTTCTCATCTGGATACTTTACATCTATTGAGGCAAGAGTTCTTACTCTTTTTTTTGCTGTGTAGTCAATCCTTTTATGGGTTTTCTTTTGTTATTATTTACTTTATAAATTCTAACTTTGATGCAAATTATTTATTTTCTTCTGCCTAATTTTCCACATATTCCTTCTTCTATGCCTATGCCAAACACTGTGCTAGGTTCTGGGGCTTTAGAAATGACCAAGGTGCAATCTCAGCCCTGAATGTACTGCATAGGGTATTTCCCAAAAATGCAAGAATCAGGCTTATTTGTCCCATTGCCTAATCTAATTTCTTATGTTTACTAAGGAGTTACATTTCTCACCCCCACTGCTATTTTTAGAGAGCCATTACTCTTTGTGAAACCTCTATGAAATCAATAGACCTCTCTGAAAGGCCATTCTTCTTCATATGAAAATAAATGCATCTCTACTCCTCTTGAAAATGTTAAGATTTATCTCGAGAAAGTTATCTGCCAAAATTATTTTAATGTGCTAGAGAGGCCTTCCAAAATACATGGACTTTTTTATTCCATGTATTTTATTTGTTAAGGAAAGCAATTCCATACAGACTTAGGAAGAAAAGTAAAAGATAAGTTACAACTTTGTGAATGACTCAATTCAGGTATAGAATCATAGATACGGGGGCAGAAAAGTACCATAGGTAGAGTTCACAGACAGCATTAACAGGTATGATAAGTCCACGTTTTTTAATGTGATCATCCATAGTTTGCGCACATTTTTACCCCAAAGCCAATTTTGTTTAGATGTACAGGCGCGTGAGCGAAAGCTTCTCTCACGTGTGTGTCTGAACGTGAACAGGCAGAGCTGGGCGCCTGGGTTTCCCACCCAGAGGCGGCCCTCTCTTCGTGCTGGAGGTGAATTTGATGCTGCAGGGCTCTTGTCTCACTCTCTAGGCCTTCCTCTCCTGTACCTCCAGCCCTTTCTGCATTGGTTTGTTTCCCTTTCACTGGACCAACCTGCATGTTTTTCCTTCCTGAGTCAAAAAAAACAAACAAACAAAAAACCCCAGCTAACTTTATTTGAATTTGCTTTCTTCTTATATAATCAACATCTTTTTCTCTCTCCAACCACGCCTACACATTGTATTTCTAATCATTTTTTTCCTCCAACGTTCCACAGCCTCCTGATATCTTTACCAAAACAACTCCATTGAAACATAGGGTTTTCAATGTGTCAACAAAGCCATCCCAGGTGCTAAGTTCAATGAATACTCTATAATCCTTCTCTGCATTGGCAATCATGGACCCTATTGTTCAATTTTTCTCACCTGAAACTTTTATTCCTCCATTGAGTTCAGTAACATCCTTTCTTTCCCAGTTTTGTTTTGTTTTTTTCTTAATTCTTCCCTCTAAGCTTCTGTCACTAAATTTTCTTCTGCCTACCCTTGGTATCTTTCAGAGGACTGTCCATGTTCTATGCTCTTCTCACTGCTATTCTACCTCCTAGTTTTAATCAGCATCTATGTATAAGTGACTTCCGAATCTGTAAATTTAGCCCCAATATTCTGGATATTTCTTCTTCAATACCCCAAAACATATCCATTTCAGAATGTTCAAAATATCCATATTCTCCCTGTCCTCTTTTTAAAATCCATTTTCACCGTAATTCCCATATGAATTACTGGTGCCACCTAGTATTCAATACCTGGAAATTATTCTTTACTATTTACTATTTACTTTTTAAACATTTATTTACTCTTTTAACCTATATATCAAAACATTTACACATTTGTGTTAATTTCATTTCCCCAGTTTCTCGTTAATATGTTTATTACCATTCCCACTGCCACAGGCTTAGTTCATAATTTTTACCCTCCAGAAATGGGTCTATATCTCCAACATCACTTGTTTTAACATATTGCAGTGTGTGTGTGTGTGTGTGTGTTTAAGTGCTTTCCTTGCCTTACCTTGTCCCTGTTGAGCTATCATTAATAGTGTTTCTAACTGTCCCTAGAAAACTGTCCCTCAGATCTTCTTTCCCATCTAAAAGGTCTTTCCCATTGCTAAGGTCTTTTTATACCCATGGCCAGAATCTTATTTTTATGATGTAAGTAACAAACTATAATTTAAAACACATTTTAAGTGTTACTCAAAGACCTGTAGCATTTCAGTATTATCTGTGATTACTAGATTTTAAAAATGTTAGTCAGACATGCTAAATTCACAATCCTAATTACGCCTGCGTTATTTTGATAATTTATTTACAGTGGTACCTCGGTTTTCAAACATCTCCGTTGACGAACATTTCAGGTTATGAACGCCATAAACCTGGAAGGAAATGCTTTGGTTTTCGAACACACCTCGGAAGTCGAACATGTCACTCGGCTTCCGCTGAGGGCAAGACCCTGAGGCCCAGCTGTCGGCTGTGGACCCCTCGGTTTTCAAACGTTTCAGAACTTGAACTGTCTTCCAGAACGGATTACATTCGAAAACCGAGACACCACTGTATATTCAGTTTATGTTTTGTTTCTTTAGATATAATAAAAGAATGGTTCCAAAACTTAATTGCTTTTTACTTCAGAAGCAGATTTCCTAATCATGTCTCTTGATGCATTTTTACATTGATCCTACTGAGGGCATAGCAATGGGGTGACAGGAGAGATACAAAAGATAAACTCTGCCTCTGAGATGTAGGTTCAGAAATAATAGTCTGTTGTTCTGATACAGACAGTCCCGTATTATCATTGATTCAGAAAAACACTATGCATGGCAGGAAGAAACTGTGTTAAAAGAAGTAATTACAATTATGAGGCTTCATTCTGGAGACAGTCAGTACATCGCGGGGGTGTATATTTTATACAAATACCAGATGGGGTTATATGAGAAACCTTGTAGTTAGAGCAAATGGCAAAAGTCTTAAGAGTTAAAAATTGTTGCTTTAAATGACCTTTCTTTAGAAGAAATGTTAAGGGGGGAGGAATACAAGCAAGCAAAATCTCATGAGAAAGACCTCTGGGCAACATGTAGTAAGAAAAGAAAGATGGGAAGATCCCTGGATTGTTGCCACCTGGTTATAGCACACGTCATTTTCCTGAGGTTTCAGCTGTAACAGTAATAAGAATTAGACAATTATGTACCTTAACTACTACACTTTTCCCCCACCATCCTCACAGCAAACCTGTAGACAGTGCAGATACTGGTATCCCTGTATTCCAAGGGAGAAAGGAGGCCTCAGAGAGTTTGAGTGCCTTGGTCCAGATCAAACAGCTTGTAAATGACAGGATTATAACTTGCTCTCATACCTTCTGACTCCAAATTCCACATCTTTGTTCGCTGTTTTGAGTGACAGGATCTGAGTAATGGTTCTCCTCAAGGCTTTGCACCCTAAGTTAAAATTTAACCTCATAAATATTTCTCGCTCCAAGGGAAAAGCAAAGGTCAGCTTACTCGGTGTGCTATGTTGAACTGACCTGTCAGCATATAGCCTCAGTGCCTCCGAATCTAAGGAAACTTGATCATAAATAAATAACATCCTAAACAAGGCTCACCCACTGGCTTCTCTGGAACACTAACGATGCCCACGCAGCTCGTTCTGGAGGAAGATCCCGCTCCATTGAAATAACGTCCCCGTGTATTATGATTAAGATAAATCTACATGATTTAGATCTCAATGGCATCTGCAGAGAACAGTTTTCCTGCTGCTTTTAAAAAGTGCCCCGCTACTGTTTCTTTCCCTTTCTTTTTAAATAAGCTGCTGAGTGATGTGTCTTTCAGCTTTGGTTGAAAGACCTTGTGGATGCGCTCAGATCGACTCGGAACCTCCTTTCGGGTGCTCTTCACTTTGTGAGTCTTCGGATGCTGCAGAATTAGTCAGTGACAAATATTACTGTTTTTACTGGAGCATGTGACTCTGAAAGACAAGCAACAACTTCCAAATCACGGTGGGCCTTCTGGAGTGCTGAACTTAATCCACACGTTTACAACCCACTGCCAGCGCCTGGCCCGGTTTCTTCGGTTCCCTTCCCCTGCTTCAGATGCTGCCCGCCTGTGAGCCCGCTGAAGCCGCTGCTTCTGCCGCCCGCATGGCCCGCAGGGAGTCGTCGCTGCCTCCCTGTGCGCCCACACGATGCATATTCTCTGGATAAGAGAATATCCTCATTATGATTTCTGTCTGCCTTTTCCTCTGTTACATTGATTGAATTATCTATGTACCTTCTATGGTAACCAGCCCTGTACCATGTAAATTCTTAGCCCTTCGTAAGTGCTTATTGTATACATGAAAATGAGAAATGATGTCATACTTCCAGAACAGCGATTTTCAACCCATGTGCCGCAAGGGTTGAAAAATTATACCTCTTTTCCATCAGATTGGCAAAAAATTATATTTTGGGGTGTGCTACAGAATTTTAGTAATTAGTTCATGTGTGCCATGAGATGAAAAGGGTTGAAAATTGCTGTCCTAGGAGATATGACTATGGCCTTGAATCTCAACTAGGCTGAATGATTTCTCTCTGTTTTTAGAGAGGAGATGTATGAGAGATTAATGAATGCTTTCTTGACAGGTAGGGATGTTGTTTTCCACTCATTAATTCTTATTGTTTGCACATTTATTAGAGGAGACTACACTTTAGAAAGGTGAGAATAAGAAGCGCACTATTTGACTGCTGCTGAAGGTGTAAATTCATATCCTGCAAACCCCCTCACATATGACCCTCTCCAGCAAGTAAGACCTGCTGTTCCCCTACCTCTCGTGTGCATGTGCCGCTCTGTGAATCTGGATGTTTCCTTTCCCTCCTGTGCAGTGACTTTTTAATTTTAAGACTCAGTTCATATGTCACTTCCTACGAAAAGTCCTCCTTAATTCACAAGAATTAAAGGGTTCTACCTTTTATAATGCTATCAGAATACTCTAGGTACTTCCATCACACAGTTGTTACATTGTTTTATACTTTTAGTTTGCAGGCCAGTGTCTTCCCTTCAACTTTTGGTTTGCATGCCTGTGAGAAGAACCATGTATTCTTTTTATCTACAAAGCCAGGCTCTGCCATAGGGCCTGACACATTGTCAATACTGAGTAACTACTTAGTGAATTGGTGATTTTTAATAATAGAAAGCTTTTATCACTTCAATATGCAAAGTACCTTATGAGGCACTGTTAGAGAATAAAATGACTCAAACAAGGTCAAGTGCTGTAAAAGCATCCATTAGGGGGGCAGGGATATCAGGATGGCAAGAATAATTGAAGCAGGAACCTGAGTGGTGACTCAAAGTAGGAGAATTTCCATGGAAACCTGGTAGAAATGCAGTCCAGGCAGACACAATGAATCAGACTTTCGGGGTGGGGACCAACAGTCCATGTTCTAATAAAGCCTCCAGGAAATCCTGATTCCCCTGAGAACCACTGATCTATTAGTCTGTAGTAATTGCCCAATGTGGATGTACTTTCACTACTGACATGCTAAAAAGTGCATTTACAAATTCCTACCAAAAATTTAAACCTGCAATGCTATTAGTTTTATTTATCTGAAACTTTGACTTCTGCTGTTGGAACTCTGGTTAAACCCATGCAGATACCATTCCCAGTTTGTGCAAAGGCTGCAAGTCCACTGCATTTTTCTTTGCTGAAGTGAGCCACTGGAGACAAAGAGGAGGGACACGGTAATTGTCATTTTCTCAGACAACTATCACACTGAAAACTAGAAAGGCAATTTGCCATTAACAAGCCTAATGGCATTAGAGGCCGGGATTTTATGGGTCACCTCCTTTGACAACTGTAGCCATCTAGCACTTAGCTGCACTGAGAAAGATACAGGCAAGAAAAGAAGGTTGTGTGTGTATTTTAACGTAAAACTTCCAATGAAAAGTTTTTAAATAAACCCTTCTGATTAAAAAGTCTCAGGCAAATTTGAGACTCGCTTTAATTATAAAACCATTTTTTCCCCAATCCAACCAACCATATAAAGTCAGTCTGATGATGAAAATTGAAAAATACTATGGCCTCAAACATTGAGTGTGCAAGTGTAACTCTGTCTGTTGTAAGCAATAATACGTGATAGCAGACACACTTAAAAGGCCATACAGGTTTCCTGTGGGCATGCCATGCTAAATGAAGCCAAAGGCTAAATGAACCTGGTCCCCAAGAGTTCCCTAGAGCTGGAAAACCTGCCGCGTTTCACTGCAGCTAGAAAATGGTTATTTTTAAATTTGTCTATTGAAACTCTCCTGATTGTGTGCATGTAAATCCCATTAAAGTTCAGAGATACTGCACGTGGAGTCAGTGAGACACAGGCAGCCCCCTAATGTTTTCTCTAATGAACTCTGACTCAGCAGGTAGGGACTAATAATTACCCAGCACAGGCTCGGCATTAGATTGCTTTCTCCATTTATGACTATCCTGTAACTGCAACACCGCACACACCTTCTGTTTGAAGATGAGGCCAGGGATGTTTCTGTAGACTAAAATTTGAACATGAAGCTAAATTCCAAGCCTATTTATGGTCAAAGGATATTAAGAGATGATTCTTCCAAAGTAAAAAGAAAGTTTATGTTTAAAGTAAAATGAAATAAAGCATTTAAAAATAATAATACTTTTCAATTACAGAAAAAACATGACAGAATCAAATATGCTTAAGGTTACAAGGATAGTACTATATCTTTTTCCCCCTGTGTGAATTGGATAGAAATTTGGCTTTCTTTTCGGAAAGTATTCTGGCAATATTGCAAAGAAAACTGCCAAGTATTTTACATCTTTCACCTAGAAAGTCACTATTTTAATTGATCCTAAATACACAACTCAAAAATCAAAATTAAATGGATGAAGATATGCATTCTGGTAACATTTTGGCCGTTGAACCCACACCCTGGGTATGTGCCCTGACCAGGAGTCAAACCAACCACCCTTCGGTACATGGGACAATGCTCTAACCTCTGAGCCACACTGGCCAGGGTTTGCCTCTATCTTCCTAATGCAGCCAGATCACTTTCTTTTTCAACCTTCTATTTAAGTGTAATAGAGAAAAGTGAAAAAATAAAGACTATGAAATGCAATTATTTTTTCGTAAATTAAACATACATATATAATCAGCACCCATATTAAGACACACATCATTACGAGCACCTGAGGAGCTCCCCTCAGTTCTCCTTCTAGTGACAACACTACACGAGATGAACAATTATCTTGGCCTCCAACACAGATAAGTTCTGTCTGCTTTTAATTTTCTGTAAATTAAATCATGTACTCTCTTAAGCCTGGCTTCATTTGCTCCACATTTTGTTTATGAGAACCACCTATGTTGTATCTAATTGAGATTTGTCATTTTTATGACTGTCTAGTAATGTTGATGAGTATTTCAATAAAGACTGCTGCTATAAGTTATTCATGGATATTTTTAAATTAAACATAAATCTGCATTTCTGTTGGATGCATACCTAAGCATGAAATTTCTAGGTTGTATGTTATTAAACAGTTTTCCAAAGTATTTATAGAAATGTATACTCCTAATCAGCAGTGTACAAGATTTCCAGTTGTTCATACTTGACTAAAATTTAGTATTATTTTCTTTTAAAATGAATCCATTTTGACAGGTATGTGGAACTATTTATTATATTTGGCTTTAATTTTCATTTCTTTTATGACTAAATGTTGAGCATCTTTCCATTTAACTATTTTTGTAAAATGCCTTTCAAGTCTGCTCATTTTCTTATGATTGTCATTTTATCAGTTTTGCTTTCTATATTCTAGACAAAAGACCTTTGTCATATATGTATTGCAAGTATTTCTTGTACTAGACATCTTTCCATCTCATTCTCTTAAACATGCCTCTTAATGAACATATGGTCTTAATTTTAATTTTCTAATTCAGTTATACTTTTCTCTACCAATTTTTGTGTATCTTCTTTATAAAAGCCTATCTCAATTCACCAATAAATTCACCTGTATTTTCTTATAAAAACTTTATTTTTATATTATATTTATGTCTGCAAATTACCTATTTTAAGTTAATATCTGTGTATGGCACAAAGTATCTAATTGTCCCAGTACCATTTACTGAGAAGAATCCCCTTTCCTCCACTACACTGTAGTGTTGCCTTTGTCACAGGTTAGTTGGCCATGTATGTATGGTCTGGACTCCCTATTTTATTTGTCTTTATTTGTCCATGTATCAAAACAATACTATTATTATAGCTTTGTAATAAAAATTGACACTCATTAATGCAAATCTCCCAAATCTGTTTATCTTCAAAATTGCCTGGTCATTCTTTGCTGTTTGTATTTCCATGTAAATTTAGAGTCAACATTGAATCACACCCACTAAAACTAAGTTGTGGGGTTTTGAGGTTCTGACTGACATTGCATTTTTAATCTATATATCAACTTGTGGGAAATTCACATTTTTATACTTTGTATCTTCCGATCTATAAATACTTCATTACATTTCTTTAAGTTTTCTTTCATTTTGCCTATAACATTTTGTATAATCTTGCATATTCTTTGCTATGTCTATCCCTAAGCATTTTTATGCTACTGCAAATAGCATCCATTTAAAAATTTATTTTTAAAATTGCCACTGTATTTCAACACAATTAACCTTTATTGACTTTGTGTCCAGCAATCTTACTACATTCATTTATCAATTCTAATACTTTGTAGAATTTTTAGATTTCTTACATACAAAATAATATTATCTGCAAATAATGATAATTTCCCCCCCTTTTCCATGCTGATGCTTTTTCTTTTCTAGTTATAGTCACTAGGACCTCCAGTGAAGTGTTGAAAAGTAGTGTTTATGCAGGGTGTTCTTATGTTATGGGAAAGCTTTCATTAATCCATCATTAATATGATACTTGCTATATGATATTTTTAAGATTTCCTTTACCAGGTCAATGTAATTGTCTTTTATTTTTAATTAGCTAAAATTGTTTATCATGATTACATAAAGTTAACTTCCACTAGTACTTACAGAACTTTGCAGAATGCAGTATGTACTTTTACCTCTCCTTTGGCAGGTTTCCAGGTGTGCAAAAAAAAAAAAAAAAAGTGAACAAAATGTATAAATTTATGACATCATGAAGACTTTTTCTTATACTTTACCATCAATAGTTTAGCAGTCCAGAGAACGTGTCCTTATTTATTCCTGTAGAGATCATTTTAATAACTTTAATTGTGCCAAAGTATTATCTAATTCATTTTTCTAATTCTTATTACTGAAAGGATTTCAGTATTTTTCCAATATGTTTTAGTTTCATCCGCATTGTAATTAAGATCCTCACTGACTAAGTTTTCCACGGAATAAAATGGCAAAAATTATTTTCTATATAAGTGTAGTAAATCTAGTTAAAGAAGTTAAAGAAAGTAATAGACATGAAAGACATTCAGATTTTTTGGAGTCATGAAAACAAAACTTTTGCATTTTAGGTATTTTTAAAATTGATTTAAATAAACAGACAATTTTTGTGTGACTGATGTAACCTAAATAAATTATTGCTGTGAGATTTTTTTCCCTAAAGTAATTCAAAATTTAAGGTTCACCAGCATATAAACTTGCTATATTGGTTCCTTGTTGTGTACTTTAAAATCTGTCATTCAATGAAAATGACTTGAATTTCAATGAAATTCCAATTTGCTCTGAACTTACCCTGGTGATTTTCAAAATTACCTTGGCTTCATGCCATCCTAAAAATGCTTATTAGTGACACACTTTCCTGCCCAGCAACACTAAGTGTAAAAAGAATCATTTGGTGATAGATTGTTAGGTTAAGAAAAGACTAGATGTTTATCATGTCTGGATTCCTTTATATTTTATAGTTCTTACAAACAAAGTAACAAAGTACCAGAGAGAACAGCTGACCTCTGCAAGGTCACAAAACTTGTAATAATCTTCATTTAACTTAGCAAACTGATAGCACTGAGATTTGTTTTCTAAAATTCTACACTATAGTGAGGTGAGGAGGACCTTTGGGCTTTAAGTTGCCAAACCTGAGAATCTTGATGTTTCAAGAGAAATAACAGTGTGAATGTTTATTACAATCCCAGACTCAGGACTTCAACTGTGGTTATTGCTACTACTGAAGCAATGAGTAATATATGTGAACACATATATACAGAAAAATCAATTAAAATTGTGAGGTAGAGGGGGACAATGGAAAAAAAGGAAATGTGGAAAAATAATAGATTTTAAAATATTGAAATAAATTGTAGTATCTAAACATGTAAGCCTCATTTCTATTCTATTCTATTTTAATTCAGTGACATAATTACTAAAGTATTTTCCTAGTTTATCTTCTCTTAATTGGCTTTTACAAAATACTTCACATCATTGCTCTAACAGAAGAATGTTCACTGGGTAACAGCCTGCCTTTTACTTAGGCAAACTTCAAAGATGTGCTGTCCTAACTCATCTGGGGGGACAATTGAAATCTTAATTATTCAGGATTGAGGCAATGGGTTTTGTGGAGAAGAATGAGATTTGATGGGGATAAGATAATCAGCAGATCAAGCATTAACAAGTATTTGAATATTTTATTATGTATTATACTAAAACATTTCAATAGGAACCACACTTGCTAAAATTTCTTCACATTTATTTAAGCTATTTTTTAAACAATTGCTTCACTGACTCTAATTGTTGAATTGATTATTGACATTCTCTCCCCTGAGAAGATCTTTTGAATGATTTTTTATAAAGATAATAACATTCTGATGAATAAAAGGCTAATGAATAATGTAACTAAAGTGTCAATTTCTCAATTGGTTAAGGCCAATTCTTTCTACTGACTACCCCTAGACCTAGTGGCTTAATAATAGAAAAATGTTTACATGTATACATATAGTAACTATAGTGAGAGACATGGTTTACAATGGTAATATTGTCATGGATATTTTAATAGAAAGTGATTAATTCTACCAAGAAATATTGGAAGCTAAGAGGCACCATTAACTTGAAAGTAAACTTCACAATAAATCAGAGAAGAAAATATTTTCAAATCATGTATCTAATGAAGGTCTAATATGCAGAATACATAAAGAAATCAACACAAAAAGATGAATAGCCTTATTATAAAATGAGTAAATTATTTAAACGTTTTCCAAAGAAAAGGGACAAATGGTGAATAAGCACGTGAAAAGATGTGCATCATTACCCCCTGGGGAAAACTTCAATGAGATGTCACTTCATACTCACTAGGATGGTTCTAATAAAAAATAGGGGTAATAACAAATGTTGATAAGAATGTGGAGAAATTGGAACTATCAAATGTTGCTGGTGGGGTTAGAAAAGGGTGCAGTCACTGTGGAAAACAGTTTGAAAATTTAAAAAGTTAAACAGAGTTACTATATGACCCATCAGTTTCACTCCTAAGTATATACCCAGGAGAACGGAGAACCTATGTCCACCCAGAAACTGACACACATGCGTTTATAGCATTATTCATAATAGCTCATAAATGCAAACAGCTGAAATGCTGACTAACTGATAAGTAAATAAACTAAATGGGCTTTATAACTAAACAATAGAACATTATTCAGCCACAGAAAGGAATGAAGTGCTGCTACATGCTACAACGCGGAAGAGCTTTGAGAACAGAATGCTAAATGAGAGAAGCAATGGGCCACTTACTGCACTATTGCATTTATATGAAACATTCAGAATCAGCAAATCTATAGAAACAGAGAGTAGATTGGAAGTTGCCTGGGACGTGGGGGACAGGCGAATGAGTAGTGACTGCAAACAGGTACAGCTTTCTTTTATGGGTGTTAAAAATGTTCTGGAATTAGTCAGTGATGATTGCAGAACTCTGTGAATCATGCACCTACATGGAGTGAATATTATACATGAGAATTCAATCTCAAAAAAAACAGTCATTAAAAATAGATGATATGGTGATTTGACAAAACCCTAATACTTGAAACTAGGACTAAAGCCAGTCTATGTGATCTAAGTATAATGAAAATACTTGAATAAAATCACCACATAAATAATAAATCTAATCCAGGGAGTCCCACTGCTGAGCAAAAATGGTAAGCAAACCTTATAATTTAGAAGACTTATCAACTATTTCTTTGAATAGGAAATAAATCTACAATTCTTCTTCAGGTTGGCAAGAACTCCCAATTAACTAAGATAAAATTGGCCCGAGGAATAGACTCCGTTAGTCTTTTATATTATTAAATTTTTATTATATTTTTGGATCTTTGGCAAACAAATACAGGTGGTTCCTGACTTAAGGTGGTTTGACTTAGAATTTTTCAACTTTATGATGGTGTGACAGTAATATGTATTCAGTAGGAACCATACTTTGAATTTTGAATTTTGGTCTTTTCCTGGGCTAACAATATGTGGTATAATACTCTCTCTCAATGTTGGGTAACAGCAGTGAGATAATTTGCCCATTTGTGTGGTAACATAAGTGTTCAAGTACATTTAGGGTGGGCTAGGCAGGCTAGGTGTTTTAAATGCATTTTGGCTTATGATAGTTTTAACTTGGAATGAGTTTATAGGGTTGTAACACCATTGTACATTGAAGAGCATCTATATTGTATTTAGTTTTTCACTGAAGCCAACTAAGACGTAAAAGTTTATTCTAATTTTCAAACTCACTCAAACTGAGAACCTTCAGCTAAGTAGTAAGAACAAGTCACATTATGGCCAATTAAAATTTTAAGGCTCTCAATGGAGTCAACCAAATGGCAATATAGGAATCTTCTAAATTTATTTCCTCCCAAGAACATACTAAATGTACACCTACACACAGAGTGATTCACTCAAAAGAAATCAAGAAACTAGCTGAGCAACTTCTACACACAGAGAGAATGAGACAATACCTACATCAAAACAGGCAGGAATGGGGACAGTTGATTAAACCATTCACTCTTAATAATAGTATGTAAACTGGTTTCTCAGAGAAATGGAAACTTTAAAAATGATTTTAATAAAGCACACTCATCTCAAAACTGAAAAACATAATGAAAGAAATTAATCATAACATCATTCCAAAATAAGCAATACTACAATATCTTCTCACATTTTAGGCGTATTTAACAGCTTCTACCTTAGCACATATATGATTTGCAACTCAATTCTTTTTCGCTTTATGTTATATTGAAAAGCATTTCCTATGTTTCTAAAGTTATCTTAAATAAATGCTTTAAATATTTTAAAAAAAAACAAAAACAGGCAAGGAAGACTGAATCATGAAGAAACAGAAAATCTGAATAGACTAATTACTAGTAAGGAGTTTAAATCGGTAATCTAAAACCTCCCAACAAACAAAAATTCAGAAACAGATGGATTCACTGGTGAATTTTACCAAACATTCAAAGAACAATTAATATGACTCCTTTTCAAATTCTTCCAAAATATAGAAGAGGAGGGAACACTTCCAAACTCATTTTATGAGGTCAGGATTACCATGATACCAAAACCAGACAAGGTACCTAGAGAAAAAAAATTGCAGGCCAATATTCCTGATGAAAATAGGTGCAAAAATCCTCAACAAATAGTATCCAGCCAAATTCAACAATATATTAAAAGGATTATACACCACAATTAAGTAAGATTTATGCCAAGGATGCAAGAATGGTTCAACAACCACAAATCAATCAATTTGATACACCATATTAACATAATGAAGGAGGGAAAATCATATGATCATCTCAATAAATGCAGAAAAAGTAATATTTGACAAAATTGAACATTCATTTTTTTATTTTAAAAAATCTCTCAAATTGGGTAGAAAGAGAATATACCTCAACATAACAAAAGCCATATATGACAAGCCCACAGTTAACATCAGACTCAAAGGTAAAAGACTGAAAACTTTTCCTCTAAGATAAGATAAAAGACAAAAATGCTCACTCTCACCATTTGTATTCCACATAGTACTGGAAGCCCTAGCCAGAACACTTAGGCAAGGAAAATAAATAATAAATAAAAAGAATCCAAGTCAGAAAGTAAGATGTAAAATTGTCTCTGTTTGCAAATGACAGTATATTAAATATAGAAAATCCTAGTATATCTACCCAAAACTGCTAGTACTAATAAATAAATTTAGTATAGTTGAAGGATACAGAATATATATATGAAGATCAGTTGCACTACTGTATACTAATAACAAACTATCAGAAAGAGAAATTAAGACAACAATCTTATCTGCCATTTACAATTGCACCAAAAAAATAAAAAAGTTAGAAATAAATTTAACCAAGGAGGTGAAAGATCTGTACACTGAAAACTATAAAATATCGATGAAAGAAATTAAAAGAAACACAAATATATGGCAAGATATTCCATTTTCATCGATTGGAAGAATTATATTGTTAAAATACCCATACTAGCCAAGTAAATCTACAAATTCAATGTAATCCCTAGCAAAATTCCCACAGTATTTTTCTACAGAAATAGAAAAAAACAATCCTAAAATTTATGTGAAAACACAGACAGACGGCCCCAAATAGGCAAAGCAATCTTAAGAAACAAGAACAAAGCTGGAGGCATCACACTTCCTGCCCTTAAACTATAATAGAAAGCTGTAGTAATCAAAACAGTATGTGTTGGCATAAAAACAGACACATAGATCAATGGAACGAAATACGGAGTCTAGAAATAAACTTGCACATCTATGGTCAATTTATTTAAGAGAAAAGAGCCAATAATATACAATGGGGAACGAACAGTCTCTTTAATAAATGGTGTTGAAAACACTGGACATCCACATGCAAAAGAATAAAATTGTATTCTTATCTTGCACCAAATACAAAAATCAACTTAAAATGGATTAAAGACTTGAATATAAGACCTGAAACTATAAAACTCCTAGAAGGAAAAAAAAAGAGGTAAGCTTCTTGACATAGGTCTAGGCTTTGACATTGATAGTAAAGGAAACAAGCAAAAATAAAGGGACTACATCAAACTTCTGCAATATAAAGAAAACCACCCAAAGAAATGAAAAGACATCTTATGGAACGTAGCCCATGTGTGGATTGGGATAAGAGTTTTTGCAAACCACATACTAAATAATGGGTTAATATACAAAATATACAAGGAACTAATACAACCCAATAGCAACAACAACAAAAAATCCAATTAAAAAAATGGGCAAAATACATAAATAGACATTTTTCTAAAATAGACACACAATAGCCAACAAGTACAAGAAAAGTTACTCAACATCACTAATATACAGGGAAGTGCAAGTCAAAACCGTAAGGGGATACATCACCTCACACCTGTTAGGATGTGTATTTTCAAAAAGATAAGAAATGAGCTTTGGAGAGAATGTAGAGAAAAGGGAACCCTTGTGCACTGCTGTGGAAATGGAAATTGGTACAGTCGCTATGGAAAATAGTATGGAGGTTTCACAAAAAATTAAAACTAGAACTGTCACATGATTCAGCAATCCCACTCCTGGGTACACATCCAAAGGACGTGAAACCATTATCTCAGGAAGATACTGCACTTGTATGTTCACTGCAGCATTATTCACAGAAGCCAAGGTATGTAAACAACCTAAATGTGTGTTTGTGGATGAACGGATTTTTTTTTAAATGTGAGGTATGTATATGCAAATGTATTATGTATATCTGTCTATATCTATAGCTACAGTAAAATACCATTTAGCCTTAAGTAAGAAGCAAACCTGCCATTTGTGACAACATGGATAAGCCTGAAGGGCATTATGTTAAGTATAACTGGCAATATGCTAAGTGAAATAGGAAAGGAAGACAAATACTGCATGGTGTCACTTCCCCCTGGAATCTTGAAAAATAAAATTGAACTCATAGAAACAGAGTAGAAAAGTGGTTGCCAGGGCCTGGGGGGTGGGGAAATAGGGAGAGGTTGGTCACAGGGTATAAACTTTCAGTCACTAACTGAATAAGGTCTGAGGATCTGATGTAGAAGATGGTGACTATAGTTGATAGCGATGTATTGTATAACTGAAAATTGCTAAGACAGTAGAACCTAAATATTCTCATACAAACACAAAAAAGATAAGTATGCGAGGAGATTGATGTGTTAATTAACTTGATGGGGGAAGCCTTTCACAATATATGTGTATAGCAAATCATTAAGTTTTACACTTTAAATATCTTACAAGTTTATTTGGCAATTATAGCTCAATAAAGTTGGGAGAAAAAAAGAAAGGCCAAAAAAAAATTTTAATGTTCTCTACAAAGTCAAATTTCCAGTAAATGCTGATGGGTTTTGCAGCAATTCAATTTAATTTTTGTAATGCACTAAATTAGCAGTGGCCTGGTGGCCCCATAGCAATTTATGCAGGATTTTCCAATACCCTCATGGGGTTGCAGGAGGCTAAGGATTCACAGACACCCGCCTGCGGAACTGCGGCCTGGTAAGCAATGCACGCAAACCCCTTGACAAAAGCATCCGGACTCTGACACTGGAAAACTTGAAATATTTCTCACAGAAATACCTATTACTTACCTATACTTTAAAAACTATTCAACCTCCACATCTGTACCTGAGTTTTGTTTTGGTGTGGTGTGTTTTTTTTTTTTTTGGTTTTTTTTTCCTGGAAAACAAATCTGATCAGTGCAGGATAAATGCAGAACAGATCAAACCCAGAGCCCCTCAGCTGTATTGCGTTTCAGTTCCTACCTCTTCTGTAGCTCCATTAAGAGATCTGGGCTCCTAGCAAACCAGGTTCCCTCTTTTCTACTGGATTTCTCTTCTTCCTTTGTCCCCACCCAGGCTTGATGCAAACTCCCCTGCCTGAGAGGCCCAGGGGCAGGCGGTGTTGAGCATTTTAACACTAATCTGTGGACATGGGGTCTCCCCTGTAGTTCTCTGCTTTTTTTCCCTCCAGTGAAAGCTGGCGTTCCGTTTTTGCTTTTGTCTCGCTGAACTGGTAAATTCTCACATTTTGGTTTGAACTTATTGAGGAGAAAACTGCCTCAGACTCTAGGCCAGATAAAGAAACCACTCTGGGATAAAGGAGAACTTACAGAGCGCAAGGGTGTGGCGGGCCAAAGGCCTACCTAACAAGAAAGTACCTCTTTACTGGCCTTTGTTTCCTTTGTGCATTTCTTTCCTTCAGGGACCTTAAGAGGAAAGAATCTTTTTGGATAAGGGCAGACCTAGCATTCCTAACATTCCTTTTCTAATAGCATTTAAATGCTTATGATCATCATAATTGTAAATGCTGATTCCACTCAATCTCTAACACGAGCCCTTCAGTGAGATTTATGGAGCCCGATTTCTAAGCATAGCATTGCAATCAGAGATATGGAGAGATGTAAGGGATGGACTTTATAACGTCCAGACTCTTCCTGCTGCTTGTCAAGATCTAGCCTATCTAATTTTAAAGCTCCCTCCCGTTACTCCTTTATACGGGAGCATATGAATGTATTTGTGTTTTCCGCCTCTGCCAGAGTTTTTCTTCTGAGGATTTGCTCATCCTGTCCTTTAAAACGCTTCCCCCAAATCTGATGCACAAGGGCATCCAAAAGCTGCCCCACCACGATTTCCTGTACCCAGCAAAGGGAAATCATTTATATTTCACCCAAATAAAACGTTGTTTGTAACTTTTTGTAAAAAACGCTACAACACAGCGACAACAAATGGTACCCTTTCCAATGTTGCTTCTATTTAAAATAGCATGCGGCTAATGAACTTTTGACGTTAGTATTTTAAATCTTTATTTTTCATGAAAGGAAAAAGAGAACAAATGTTTCTTAGCACGTGTCTGGCAACGACAGAGACTCAGAAGTCAATTCTCTGAGTGCCGTCGCTCTTGCCGAGCTGGTGTGTGACCTTGAGAACATTTTCTAATGACCTAATTTACTCATTTGTACAATGGATGATTTGCTCCTTTCAGTCCCTGAATGTTAGACTTAGTTATGTTACGCAAAGAGCACATCATGACGGAAAAGATTCTCTTTAAATAGCCACTGTTCACCCAGAGGGCGCTGGGCGCCTAAATAAACCGCTTTGTTGGTGTTGGAGTTGTTATTCTAAGCAGCCTTCCTAACAAGAAGTGAATCAGTTCCTCCCACAGCCTTTTCCATACTCTCCAACCTGCCTTTGTTTACCAAAGGTAAGGAACTAAGAAAAGCAGACAAGCCCTGGTCTGTTTGTGCAGTGGTTAGAGACCCCGCCTGAGGACAGAAGGGTCCTGGGTTCGATTCCAGCCTAAGGGCATGTACATCGGTTGCAGGTTCGATCCCCTGCCCCATCTGGGGCATGTGCAGAAGGCAGCCAATTAATGTGTCACATCAATGTTTCTCTCTCTCTCTCTCTCTCCTTTCCACTCCCTCTGAAAAGCAATGGAAAAAATATCCTCGGGTGAGGAATTAAAAAAAAAATTATTTAAAAGCAAAGCAAACAAACAAACCAACCAAAACCCCATAGACAGACACAGCAGTATGGTGATTGTGAGAGAAAAAAGAGGGTGGTGGGGGAGGTAGGAAAGGTAAATGGGGGATAAATGGTGATGGAAGGAGACCTGACTTGGGTGGTGAAGACACAATGCAATATACAGATGTTGTCCTATAGAGTTGTACTCCTGAAACCTATATGATTTTATTAACCATGCCACCCCAATAAATTCAACAAAAAATAATTATGCTCCCCGGCTCATCCTGTGCCATCCCTAAATTCACCTGAAGAAGTGAATAATTCATAATAGTCTATGGCAGTCAGTGCCTGCTACTTAGGGAATTCACTAATAAGAGCAGAGCCCTTTCCTTAACCTTCCCTGTTTTCTCAAGAACATTTAACTGAAGATCTTAGCATGGGAACTCAGTACTTGTTTGCTGAATTGAATCACATTTAGATTGATGGTTTTAAATAGGGAAAGCTTTTAATTAATACAGAGGCCAATTCTTTATCTTAAATTTGCTCAGTTAGCTGAGGAGGCAAACAGGCTTGTTTGATATTCACGCCCGCTTGAATTGTAAATCCACTGATTGTAAATCACCCACGGTCAGCTGAAGTACAAAATCTCCTCAGATTTATTGACATCTGTGAATAGAAGTTGGGGCAAGTAGTATGGGATGAGGAAAACCATTTATCTTTAAAATGGAAAGCCATGAAAATAAAGAGAAAGGATTTCTGGGGCCTCCTAAAATGGAAACCAACTGTTGTAGTTAATAATGATCCACTTTTTCGATTTCTGAAATCAGTATTTTTCAAGGTGTGCTACCTGGTCCTACAGCATAAGCCCCACCCTAACCTATTGAATAAAACAGTGGGATGGAAGCCCAGCAATCTGTGCCTTAACAAGCCCACCAGATGGCTCGGATGTACATTCAAGTTTGAGAACCATTGTCCTAAATCACAGAGGCAAAACTAGTTGCAGAGTTAGAACTTGAACCTAGACACCCAATGCCAGAATATTTAAACAGATAAAGCAAAAAATATACTATATATTGTTCTGTGCCACCTGAGCTTGTGCTCATTAAGTAGCACCTCTCCATGAGGCATTTCTGGAGACATGCATTTGAAATAGACCATTTAGAAAGAAAGAATACTCTAGCATCTATGGTCTGTGTGCTACTGAGAAGGTGACTTTTTAATTTCCCCAGAATAAATGATTAGCCCTATTTCTCATTCCTCCCTGCATTCACACCCAGATCCTCACCTCACCGTGGACAGACAGTGCTTCTCTGCCCCTTGACTGTTGCCCTGGCTCCATGACTTGCTTTAGCCAAGAGAACATGAGTAGAGGTAAAAGCATGCTCTTTATGAGCATAGGCTTTAAGAGGCCTGTTTGGTTTGGCTTGACCCCTTCTGCTTTCACCCTTGCTGTGAGAAGAAGATGTCCAGTTAACTTGTTGGTCAACTTAGAAGCATAGAACAGAGCTGCTCTGATGACCTGCTGACAGAGGCTAAGCAAAGCCAGGCTACCTGCCACCATGTATGGTAGATCTGAGTCAGCTAAGCTTCAACCAACCCAGGGCTCTGAGCATTATATCCTACAGCAGAAAAGGATATGCGATGACCCCGGTTAGAGAAATTAGGGGGCAAATAAGACAGTGGTTTTCAAAATATCTCTCAGCTCTTTCATTAACTGTGAAATGGTCTTTAAAGAGTGAATTTAGACATTCTAGTAGAAGATAAATAAAATGGCCAGTGTTTAAGAAAGGTATCTCAGGGAATATCAAATTTCATGTTTACTTTCAAAACATGCTATGAAGTTGGCTTTGTTTCTAAGAGTACAAATGAAGTCTTACTTTAAATACTATTAATATGGATGCTACTTTCTAATTTAGATACATCAGCATATCTGAAAGGGTATACTGGGATCTTTTAAGATGGAAAAAAATGTATAGACTAAGCATAGTAACAGAAAATGTTAGCATTGACCTCTACAATCATTTGTTTCTTCATTATGATAATAAATCTAGAATTTCATGGTACTGTATATGCCCAAGGCCATCAGTAGATGACTATATCAGGGGAAAACGTTATGCTAGCAACTTCTCCAATTTAGCTCCTATCTGTTTCTCAGAATGAGATAACTGCTGTTTGTAGCTTGCATTTAAATTAAACACATTTCTTAAACTTTCATAGAGAAAGATGGTTAGAAATATATTTTCTAGCTTTGTGGCTTTACAGTTCTTAGTTGATCATGAAAATATAAAAAAGTAGGGTAAGGCCTATCTTCTGAGAATTGACTACTTTGCTTCTCTTTCCTACCTTTGTTTTCAGTTATTCAGGTTATTATACAAATTTTTCTTCTTTGATCCATTGATGTGTTTAATTAAATTGTCTGATGATTTAGTGTTATAACAATTTTGCATTCCTAGAATAAATTACATGTGGTCACAATGTGCTATGCTTTTTAATTTTTTACTGGATTCAATTTTCTAATATTTTATTAAGAATTTCAATGTCTACAGTCCTGAGTGATACTGGCCTGGAATTTTCTTTCTTGAAATGTGTGACTCACATCAGATTGCATTAAAACACTGAAATGTTTTAGTTTACTTTTACTTTAGCATAAGTTAGTCTCAATAACGTAGTATTTAATACAGAAAAAAGATATACTTTCACATTTTTACATACAATCGCTCTTCTGTGAATAAAACAATGTTACTTGAAAAGAAGAATTATTTTCAAAATGATCTCTAGATGTGACATCTCTACCCATTTATCAGCTTTGCAGTTGAATCATTAGCCTGTGATTTTATGCAGAGCTTTTATTATATCCTATTTGTTTCAGATTGTTGAGTTACTGGTTTGATTTTTTTTTTTGGTCCAAATATGTTGAGTGTTGGTTGGTTGGTTGATTAGTTGGTTAGTTGGTGTTCCCTGGAAGAGAACAAAGTATGTTTATATTGTATATAATCAGGCTGAATGGAAAGACAAATTCCAGTAGGAAAACATTTTATTTATAAAAAGAAATCATTGCATCAGAAGATAGAGAGTAATCAAAGTCTTTCTGATCAAATAATTTCCTCTGAGGACAGAAATATAAGGGGAGAGATTCTGTTCAGAGTTTATGTTAATGAGCAGTGAATCATAGCAGTGTCAGTTTGGTAAGCCAAATTTGGAATATCTCATTACTGGTTTGTTTTTGCAAGGGATTAAAAATATTTGAAAATTTTTACCTCAACTCTGCCGCAGCCAAGTATGTATCTCCCACCAAACAGACAGGCTTACAATCTGGGGTGGAAGTGTACTTAGTCCAGTGACCTAAGTTTCACTGTCTCTGAACTTAGTATTTGGGTGCACACTGCTTATGTTTTGCTTCAGTGACTGCTTTTTCTAGATTCTGTGACTAAGAAGGACTCACCCTGAATCACAATTTTTATTTAGATATATTTAATACCTTAAAGAAGATGACATATATTTTGCTGGTTTAAGAAAAACCCTTCCTCTTCCAAGTGGCTTCATGGGCCTATATAGTCAGATTCATCAGATAGGATAGTTTCTTTTTAATTCTCAGAGACCAGACTTATTTTCCACATCTTCAAATTTACAGAAGTACATCACAATACCAAATTCTAAGAATCGTATATTCCTTTAAAATCTTTTTAAAGTTATGGCATAGAAAAGAAATATTTAATACATAGTGTTGAGAAAATTATTTAGATGCTTGAAATATGTGAATCTGGAGGCTCAATCCACACCATACACTAAGGATGTTCCAAGTGGATTACAGAGATAAAAACAAGCAAAACAAATTTAAAAAAACACACACATATGGATAGGCTTCTTGTGTTGCAAGTAACTAATTAACTCTGGGTCACACAAAAATGTGCCTTAGATATTGTTGAATTTGGAGGAAAAATAGATTATAAAGGTATTGGCTAGAGCTGGAACCAGAAGAGCTGCAAATATCTCAGTAAGGAGGTGTGAAATAATGTCATTGGAACACTGCAGCAAAATCAGGCGCCCCCCCTCTACTTTTGTTCCTTTGTCATTCTTCTCAATGTTCATATTCCATGGACAAGTAATTGAGCATGTTTGGCTTTGTTCTGGGTACCCTTTCTTGAGGAGGCAGCGTGTTAATTGAACAAATGCATTCTCTGATCTTCCATGTTCTAAGTTCAGCAATATTAGAGAAAACTCAAGTTCTTCAGTAGAAAGGGTTAGAGGGTTTAATTCTATATGTTTAATTCTGGGGAGTATTTTCACAGATTTAATGTCACATTTTCTAGCCTAGATTTCAGTAGTAAATAGAGTCATTTCATTTACATCTACTTAATTGCTATGCCTTCTTGCTCGATTGATTCTGAACTCAGGAAAGAAAGAAGAGTGTCATATAATGGCTTCCTAAACCCCGAAATCTGCGTAAACATTACAAATGTGAGAAATATGACCAGTCTTCGTGAACCCACTCAACAGTGCTTAAAAATCATAGTATGACCCCAGTGCATGTATTGAGCTTTAAGCCTTAGTGAGGGGACCCATTTACTTTTGTTGGACAATGAAGTGATTTATATAGTGTATACTACTTGTTGATGCTCTTTACAATTTGGTGGTTGTCCGTTAGGTATTGAATGTCACATGAAGATACAACAAAAATTCACTTCAGATTTGGATGTAAGCTTCCTCATCTTACTTGACCCAGACAAGATTAGCTCTTACCTCAGATGACTTGCCTTAAGTTGATTAAAATTATTTTTTCATAAAACTTACCTCAAACCAGGCATCACATATAACAAGCTTTAAGACACTGATGAGTGAAAACTTTGGCTGGTTTTCTTATGTTTCTCAGGCACATCTAAAAGTCGCAACTTTAAATTTCAGACACAGCTAAGTTCTGTGCCACTATAGTGCAGAATCAATAGGTAGTGCTTGAACAGCAGCCCAAAATTATATTTCTCCCTATGCTGTTTTTATTTGCATCCATGACCAAGGACTAAGGAAGAAATGGTAGATGGAATAATCATTTACACACAGTAATTATACCCCCTTCTAATATGTCTGCCTGTTGGTTCTGGCTTTTTTAGTTGCATAAGATTTATCTAAGTGATCTTGGGTTTAGATTTTGGTAACCAGTGTATAGCGCCCCTTCAGCATGTGGGTTTATTTTAAAATAATTAATCCATTTATGGGAATATCACCTCTTATTCAGTTTGGATACTAGAGAAAGTGACATCAGCCAGACTGGTATAAGGCAAAACGTGTAATCACAAGAGAGTAGAGTCTCCATTACCAGATAAGCCAACACCCATTGAAGAACCAGAGTGCTGGGAGTCCATAGCTACTCAGCCACTTTTAGAGAGAGGGGAAAGGCACACAGGTGGATTTCCTCCCAGATAAAGTACATGCATGATGCCAACATGAAACTCTTGATGAGAAATTTCTCCCACAGGTCAAAGATGCCTGGTTAGGACTGACAAAGATTGGTGAGGTTGAAACCAAGATTTGCTTAGCCAGTTATTCTTTTCAAGATTGCTATCAAGGCTTTTCTCTAATAGTTTGCAAAAATAACAAGGACTTAAACTGCAGTGTGCTCTAGCTTCTGGGAACATTTGGTTTGCAAAATCACTCTACAGGCTGCATATTGGTTTGTTTCTGAAATTCTATGGGTTTGGGACTGATAGTGGTAAAATTTTATGTGTGTCCTTAATTTTTGGACTCCTTAAAAGTAAGGTGCGAAGACAAAATTAATTTATGAGATCCTGCATAATTAAAAATAATTATAGTGGAAGATGACCAGTTTTTAGTGATAAAAAAGACCAAGTTTTAACTAGACACCAGAAGGAGATGATTCTGATAGAAATCAAATGGAAAAAGAAGTTTGAAAGAAGTTTATTTTCTTCAAATTTTAATTCACAAAAGCAAGGATATTTGATTTTGTCTTTAATAATTTTGAACTTTGATTTCTCTGAACTTGTAATAACCAAGTCAAAGTTATTTAAATTTTTGCTACTTTAAAGCCTCCCTGGAAATTTGATAATGGGAGTAGTTTACATTTAAATTGAAGTGCCCCCCCTTTCCCTGCTGGGCCAGCTTGGCTCAGTGGTTGAGCATCAATCTATGAACCTGGATGTCACCCTTCAATTCCCAGTCAGGGCACATGCCTGGATTGCATGCTCAATCCCCAGTAGGGGGCATGCAGGAGGCAGCCGATCAATGACTCATCATTGATGCTTCTGTCTCTCTCTCCTTCTCCCTTCCTCTCTCTGAAATCAATAAAAAACATGTTTTTTAAATTGAAGCATCCCTACTGTGGTAGATTGATACATCCCTGTATTGTTTTCTCTCATCTAGACTGGGCCTGGGTATAAGACTTGTCCACAGGATATTTGCAAATGTGACATAATCAGAGACTTTGAGAAGTACTTGCACATTGGGACTAGACCTCTGTCTCTCTCTCTGCTTTTAGAACCTAGATCACTAGGTGAAGAAACCCAGCCTAGACCACTGGGGACACACAACCCAGCTGACAGCCAGCACCAACTACCACACATGTGGATCATGTTAAAAGATAAATTGCCTGCTAGTTGACTCAGTGAAAACACAAATCTCTTTCCACTTAGAGATAACTCAATTAGCATAACGTCTGGCCTTTCTCTGTACTCTACTCAGGGGAAGCAGATTGACTTACATAATTGGCAAACAGGAGAAAAATAGGGCATATTTGACTCAGCTCCAACCTTCTCACTAGGTCAGCCTGACACAAGATGCACAAATTCCTCTTTGTTCCTCCAGGGGAAGTTCCTATCCCACATGGCCAGCTTGCTCTGGTCCACCCACATAACTAGATGGTGACTTCTTGCATAAGGCTGACATTCCATTAGCAGGGCCATTTAGCTTTCATACCAAATTATGCCCTCTAATAATTTGCAAGCACAATAGTTCTAATTAATATAGATACTTGAAAAAAGTCAGAGGGGTATTGTTAGAGCCTAGATCTGCAAGGAGATAATGACCTCAAGAACCTGGCATTATTTCAGAGGCAGCTTCCTGAACCCCCCTTCCTCTCCAACACCAGTGCTTTCCATTTTTGTGCTCCAGCATATGGCTCTCACATTGGTGCTGGGTGCCTTCCTCTGCATTCCAGCCACTTCCCACACCTCTCCCTTTATCCCATCCAGGCAGCTTATGGTATTGGTAAAGGCATAGATTTAGAAGATGGATATGCTTGGGTCTAAATTCCTTGCTGTCTCACCCAGGGCATATCATTTTGCCTTTTGGAGTGATGGAGATCTTTACTTTGCATGTTATTGTGGGGGTTAAATGAAATAATATTAAAATAAACTTTTAATCGAAAGGACCACATTAGCTCTGCTTTCTCAGTACACCTAGATTTCTCTAGTTTTCGGCCTTTTCTTACTCTCTTTTTCTGCTTGGAAGATCTTTCAAATTAAATCACTTCTCAAAATATTTACTACCTGGAAAACATTTTAAGCTATCAAATCCTAACCATCTTCTAAAATTCAACTTATATTTCACTCCATGACCCATCTCTGCCCTACCACTGAGGAATAAACCTCCCTCCTGAATCCACTGGTACCAATTCTTAGCACTTACCATCGTCTGTCTTGGATGAAATGTTTGACTTCATGGAGGACTCAGACCTTAGCTTTTGTCACTTTGTCTTCCTTGCTCTGTCCACCAGAGCCTTGCATGGCAATTGGTTTGGAATAGATGCTCCACAGAAGTTTACTGAAGTGAGTTGTTTAGTCTTAGGCCATTAGAAGCTTGATATTCTGGGCAGATACACACAAATTAGAATGTGCTTACCCCCTACCAAGACTGTAGCTGACAGAATCAATTGTTGGAAGACAGCTCTCTACTCTTCTGTCTCTCTTACTTTGTAAACTATAATAACACAGAGGAACACTGTCCACATTGTATTATCATCCATATTTACTGTTCTTGAGAGTCTATATAGAGAGAAAAGGGAAAATCAACAATAAAATGGTTTATACACAATGAGACCTAAGCTTGTCATGACCAACTCACTCAATCATTATTCTGAGTATTGAACAGAGTCTTCCTGCCCTTCACGAAGTGTGGGTACGCAGCCTGTTGTCTTCATAATATCATTTGCATTTGCAGTACTTGCTAACCAATGCTACTAAGTGTTTACTTTGAAGTGTGTGTGTATATATGTGTGTGCCTGGAGGATTTGCTTTGAAGTGTGTTTGTGTGTCTGTGCACGCACGCGTGCGCCTGGAGGATGTTACTGTGATAATATCTATGTGTTTGTGTATAAGACCCATAAGCTTTGGTAGGACTTTAAGTCTCCTTAATATTGTAAAGTTTATGTGACTGAATATCATATAGCAACCTGCTTTAAAAATGTAGACAAAACTATCCAATATCTAAGAGACAGTCACAATTAGGTAGTCTTTGAGGCAGATTGACAGACAAGGCCTTCCCCATACTGGTCTTCACATTGTCAGCTCCATTCTTCAGTATTTCCTACATGAACTCCATCCCCCCAGAAAATGCAGTCTTGACGGCTAGTTCTCCTGCCTCAAGTCTTTGAACATACTGCCTAGAATGAGAGTCGGCACCTGTCAGAAATGAAAAATCCTATGCCCAGTTCAATTGCTGCCTCTTGAATCTCTCAACATTTGGTAATAATTGTGGTCCTCTTCCTGCAGCACTTTAAATCACCATTATTATGTCTCTCATAACAATAAAATAGTGAAGTGTTAAGTACTTTACACAGATTTTCTTATTTAATACTTGCATTGACCCTAAAAAGAAGGTACTGATACTCTGTTTATTTACAATGAGAAAGTTGAGGATTAGAAAGGTCAAATAACTTGCCCAATGGAACTTAACTTGAAATCGGTAGAGGTGTGATCCAAGCCTGGACTATCTGTCTCTAGAGACCAATTTATTAACACTCTGTTCTACTAGCAACCTTATAGTGAGTATTATTGTGATTGGTATATTTTATTCCTACTGCTAGTCTCTGCTGCTCTGCAGAACCTGTATTTTATTTATTCTTCCTTATATATAAGTAATTTGTATTCTTAATTTATATACAAACACGATATGTCCTCTGTACTAAATACTAACTATTAGAATTTCTTCTTGCCTCTCAAAGGCTGAAAGGGGGAAAAGGGACAAATAAAAGGAAATATTCATTAATTAAATCATTGAATCATAAACAGAACACCCAGGCTCCTCCAGTTGCTAAAGAGAAACCCAGTTATTGCTATTCATTCTTATATTAAATGTTTATTAGCATGATTAGAAATTTAATTTTCCAAAAAGATTAAAAAGAACAGAAAATAACTTGAAAACAGATTCAGAACATGCTAGCTGAACCCTGCTGAAACAAAACTTGATTCAAATGGGCCTTGATATTAAACATATTCAAATATGTGTATTTACTATATTCTACAAATAGTCAAAAAACATGTTAATGTTATGTAGAGCATTTTAATTTGAAGAATTATGGAATAAACATTTTATTGGGAAATCAGAGTTATAATAATAGAAGCATATTACACTAGACTAAGATATTGTTTTTTTATACTGTACATGTTGGCATAAACAACTTGGAGAACATTTTATCTAAGGACATGAGTAACAGATGTATGAAAAAGCAAATAAAGCCTATTCAAATGGAAAGAAATCAATATCCTAATTTACTAATATTAGGATATCATTTGAATACCCTGGTGTTCTGTGTAAAAATAGAACACAGCAAACTAGATAGATTTTTATCCAAAAGAGGTAACTTATCATTGTTTTAGGAAAAATAAAGAATTTACCAGAACTAAATACTAAAATACACTTTATTGAGTATGTTATGGAATTGATTTCTGAGAGTTAAAATTCTCAATTACAAATATACAACAAATACAAAAATTTATTTATATAAGAATTTTTAATGTTTTCTGTAGGGCTGAAGAATACAGTCAAATATCTCTCTGTGGTGGCTTCTACAAGAAATATGAGCTGAGGGCAAAACACCAACATGGTCCAGGCATGTAAACATACAAGGTTTTATCATATAATTTGAATCAAATTAAAACTTAAAATGGGCAGACATGAGAAGATCCCTTATACAATTTTCTCTGAATATCATAGTTCTCACTTAAACTTTTATTAGAAGTTTCCCAATTTCTGCTCAACCAAACTTTCTAGTATCTTATACTTTAACCATTGTCTTTATAAATATGTGCAGTTCTCTAAATACACTTGTTTTCATGCCTCTATGCTATTTTACATATGCTTGTTTTTTGTAGCAGAAATGTCCATTCTCCACTATTACACTATGGAATAGTAATTACAGTCTCTTTGAAAATTTCTGTGATCCACAGATAAAAATCAGTTTGTTCCTCCTCTTTATATATCTTAAGGTGATTTATTTCATCTTGGTTTCCATAAAATGATCTGTAAACTCAGGTGCATGCAATATATTTTGTTCATTTTCAAAGAGTATTTTATATTTAGAAGATATTCACAATTGCATGTCAAATAAATAAATCTATTTAAGTCCATCAATAATCGAACAAATAAGAGAATGCATTATTGAAAAAGACTGGACATAAAGTTAATCTATGAAGGAAACATTAGGTGAAACCAAATGGTTCCGAAGAATGGGTGTATAGAGACATTTGATAAAACAACTGAAAAAGCCAATTCATTTCTTATAATATTCCATTCGACATATATCTATTAAATTCCTAATGTCATACAGTCTACTTTTAGGAATCCCCCAGGCCACACCAGGGCAAAATATGAGCAAAGAATAATTTTATAACCTACCAGATATAGGAAAAATGGTCAATGCACCTTGCTGATTACCTAGTCTAATCATCAACCCGACAAAGATATCTGCTTTACTCTAAGCAACTAAGGATAGTTAGAATATCACCACTATGCTCTGAAGTTTGTTAAGGGATGACCTCTATAGAGTCTCCATATGCCCACCAAGAGGAAAACACTGGTGAGAAACCAAAAAGGCTTATTCAAGACAGACTTTTAGAAGAAAGCAGCTTCCCCAGGCTCCTGCCTATAAACACTGCAAGGAAGACGAAACAAAACCAAAAAATGCAATTAGAGAATGAGTGAAGAGAAGAGTTTCTTCATGTTGCTTGAAAACGCTTGGTTCATCTGTTCAGTGATTTCCTTTGCTTTGCTTACATTTACCTTTATAAGCATTTCTCTCCCAAGTCAATCTGCAAAATAGGCCTTTTATCCTTAGCTTGTTATCTGCCTTCCCAAGGACCTGCGCTTATGGAAGCTGGAAAAAGCTCTAGTACATATTGAGATTAATGGATTTTAGCCTTCATCTTCCCCACGGGGTACCCTCATGATTAGAAATTATTGGCTAATGGCTTTGGGTGTGTCAAAGCACTTTTTAGAGATGAGTGTTTGTTAGTCACACACAGCAGATGCTCTAAAAATGTTTTCACATATGGGGAGCTTGAGGGAGAAGACTCAGAAAAGTATTATTTCCTCAGGTTATTCTGAAGGTCACATCTAAACAGATACTATTTAGAGGATCTCTTAAATACAATGGTTTGGTTTGACATTTTAAGATAAATCTTGGAAATAGAAGTTAATAATAAAAATAATGATGTTAACAATATCATTTTTTTAATAAACATTGCAAATGATTAAAATTTTATAGAAAAATGTTCAAATTTCTCATTACTTGTCCTTCATTGATATTTAAAGTATTGATAGTATAATAATAAACTGCTAACAATTCATACAAGTTGTCAACATAGTCCCAGATTCCAAGTAAACATAAAATTTGAGTATGTGTGCATATTATTATAACTGTTTGGAAATGTATTTCCGATAATAGTGTTTATGTGTATATAATAATATAAAATAATTGGCCCTACAGATAAAGAAGCCACAAAACAAAAATGCTACCCATAATAGAGAAGCCAGTTAGTATAGACTTTTTTTTTTTTAATTTACACTTTTTATAGAACCCTACAATGTTATGGTGAAAGGGAATTTGGGCTCGCTTTTCCAGGCCATAATAGTCAAAGCAGAAAGTGTGAGACCCCAGATGGCAAAAGGTGAATGTCACTCAATTGTCAGGCCCAGCTCTAATGTAATCAATACTTTATATAGTTTATAAACCTTGCCACAATCTACCTCCCCCAGTGCCTCTCTCCATGCAAACAATCTAGTATGCTTTTATTTTCCTTATTTGAATAACTTCCCATCTATTCCCCAATACAGGTTTTAAAACTAGTTCTACTGACCAACGTGTAGGAAATGGCAATGTTACTTTCCACAGATACTTTTCGCCAGTTCCATAAAGTATTCAAAGCATATCCTAACCCATTTAATTTGCATAATTTAAAGATATCTTAACTTCTGAGTGTGTTCTATTCACCAGATGCTTATGCATATAATTAAGGGTAATAAATCGCTTCAATAGTCTTAATCTTGTTGCGAAAATGCCTTAAAAAGAGTCACTGGTTCTTTGTTATTTCTGCACGTGATCCAAAAATACTTGCTAGACTAAACTTTCCTCTGCCCCGCACCCTTCTCTAACTTCCAAATCCCATCAAATGTCAGAGGAGACGGCAGAAGCAAGTGTGTTGTCTGCTGCCTGGAAGCCAAGCTGCTGGCAGTGCCGTGTTCCTCTTCTCTCAGCTGTGCAGCCTGGGAACCAGGAGTAACAAATAAACAGGGAGGAGAGTTATGTGCCATCATGAGAACCCGCACATATGTTCCAGCCCCACGGTGACAACGCTCTGAAGAGCAAGGCCGTTCCAACAGGAGCAGCAGGCTGCGGGACGTTCATTGGCTTCCCCAGGACGGATTCTGCAGAGTGAGATTTTGCAGGATCTTGTCTGATACTTGGTGGGAGACTCTGCGGTCAGTAACGAGCGCCTATCACTGATCGTCAAATCTGCAGCTCGAAGATCCACACAAAATGTTTCACTGCACATAAAAATTCCTGTTGCTGGAATGAATACGCTGTATTTATTTATACCTTGGCCATAACATTTTGAAAGCTGCAGATTCAGCAGTGACATATGGTGCATCCAAAAGGCCTAAAAATCTTTTTTTTTTTTTTTTAACAGAGATGTTCCTTGGATTTTTCTCACCCTTCATGTTACTAGAGGCTGCTGTGAGAAGCTATTTTTATGAAATCTCAAAATAAAAATCTGAGAAGATACTACATGATTTAGGAGTTCCCATGACACTATAATCTGTCTACTACTTCTGGGAATGTGTTTCAAATGAAAAGGTATATGGTCTGGTGTATACCTGCATTTCTCAATAATGAATACATTTAAATGCCTTACTTCTTTGCTAGAGTTTGCAGCTTCCACTCACTGCCCTAGTTCCTCTCTGTGAACACTTCTTAGGTGCAGTAATTTTGAGAGCTATTCCGCTGAGATCTCAGATGATCAGAGGGGCACATCTGGCCTGCGATTACCCCTTCTCATCTCCCTCTCCCAGTGACAGCATTCTTCTGGCATCTCTGAGTCTTACAGACCTATAACAGTTCAGCCACCCAAAGGGAGTCTCAACTTTAAAAATATATCTTTTTAGTGCAACGGGAGAGTGCCCTGTAATTTAGAGTAGAGGCGTGCAAACCATTTTCAACAAGGTCATTTCAAATGAAAATCATCGTGAAAGTGTGAAGTCTTTTTATCAGCACAAAAAAATCTTCATTTTTATGGTTACAGTGTCACAACATATCAATTTCCTTTTTTATCCATTTGACAAGCTTTAGTAATTGTGAAAAGCAACATCCTCCTGAAATTCCAGAAAAAAATACTACCTTGGATAAGGGTCCTACTCTGCCTCAAAGTGGTTAGTAATCTGCTGTCTTCCTTGTTTTCTGCTATTTACTTGCTCACTTTATTTTAAAGTGATTTTCTTAGAATTTCGGCATGTTAGACTGGAAAGGAAGATTGAGAGTGTCATGCTGCCGATGAGACTGAAGCCTAGAGATCTGGAATGGCTTGGCCAAGGGTAGCCAGAGCAGTGGCAGAGCTGTTTCCTCCTGGGTATTGCTGCTTTCTACTACTCAATGATATAACATATATGGCTATGATCAAAATAACTTTTAGATGTTAAACAACAAGCTGCTATTTCGTTACTAAAAAAGCTACCCAAACATCCTCAAGCCAGTTGATTTCATCAATGATATGCCCCCCGCCCCTAAATTATATACCTAATCCTCTATCCTTAGCAGTTTTTAAACACCTCAGCATTCTGTTCTGTCATTCTGAATTTCTACAAGCTAGTGCTTTTATTTTTTTGAATTTTGGCATCATAGGCCTATGAAGCAATGTTTTCCTTTATCTCTCTTTTAGTAGAGGTAAAGAACAGAGAGATTTGGTGATAGTAGACTATGTTAGGAATTATGACATTTGTTTCCATCCTAGTGTAGCCACTTCCTAACAGTTTCCAGATAGGACACAGCACACTATAGCAAACAATAACTTGGGAGGAATTTTATTATTATTATCATTCATTACTCTAATTCTTGGTCAGTAAATAGGAGGGACCCCCATTTTCCCTTGTTGACTTTTTTTTTTAAATGGATATAATGATACCACTTTCCTTACTAAATATTTGAAGATTAAAAGAGTTAGTGAATTTTAAACTCCTGGAAATTTTAAATACATGTATATTTCTAAAGCCAATATTTTGAGATTTGAATTAAGATTTCCACATAATTTCTCAATTTCTTATATTATTTTCTTTTTAGGAGACTTTTTTTATACTTATTTCATATATCAGGCAGAATAGTCATGAGTTAGAAGAGACAAAATTCAATATAATATGCTTTCTACTCTCAAAAAGGTATAACCTATGCTTCTAAATGAGAGATCTTTAAACAAATAAAAATCAAGTGTTAAATAGCTGATGATGCCAGCAGAATACTACAAAAAAAAGACTGTGTTATAATTATGTGAGTAAAACAATGTGACTGTAGTGTGTGCTAAATACAGAAAATTTTGTAGATAGAACACTCCAATAATATTCATAATACCTAATATTTACTCAGCACTTTCTATATGCCAGATAAAGTGCTAAGCATTTAGTAAATAATATTTTCTATAACAATAAGGATGTCCATTTTGAAAAAGGAGAGACTAACAACTGAATATATAATTAGGCTCCTACCCATAGGTTATAGAATTTATCCAAGATCCTACATGTATACGACAGAAGAAAGATTGGGACGAGCACAGCCTTATTCAAAAGGCTGCATACACAACTATGTTTAGTTAAAAAACAAAACACTGGTTGGAGGTATTTTATAGGTGTGCATTGGATCTTGTATTAGGAAATTTTAAATTTATTTTATAGTAAAAACAATATGATATACAAAATCATTTACTTGTTATATGATCAAGTTACGGTTCAAGTTTTGGAGATCTCAGATTACCTTATAAAATACCTTCTATATCAACTCAGAATTTAAAAGAGGTGTTGTCAAAGTAATAAAGCTGCAAAGAAAATGTAAGCTCAAGTAAATAATTTTTCATAATGAATACAGATTTATGAATTTAGAACATGTCTCTTAATTTTGTACTGAGGTAGGAATTTACCTTGTTTGTACTACCCCCCTTTCACTTCAAAACCAGTAACTCTGTCACTAGGCTAAATGTCTTGTCACTTTAACATTCAGATAATGCACCTAAACCCTAATTTATCATTTCATCGCCCATAGACTCCCATCTGCCTCCCTGTCCATAGACACTCAAGTGGCTCTCCATTTAGTAAACTTCCCCGGTGGCACTTTCCAAGCTCTGTCTCTGATACATTTATTTTTACATATTTAGAGAGGTTACTATTGATAAACCATAACCATCTTTCAAGATTTGATTATAGATCTTTACTAAAATTTGGCGACCAAATCACATTATTTATATTTTATGGTAATGTTAATAGTCTCCACTAAAAAGTTAAGATTTGTGCCAGAATTATCCTTCTTTGGATCCAAAGTCACAATTCCTATACTTCTCAGTACTTAACACCAAATTTTTTAAGATGTGAGTTGTCTTGAACTCATTCCTAAGTTTCCCCAAGCTAGCTCTAGGGTGTTCTAAGTGATTATGAAGAGAAAAGAAAAAATAGCTTACTTTTTAAAGACTTACAGTTAAACCACCTGTTTTCAGGACCACGCGTTACCACCATCGTCTGGCTCATCAGTCCTTTCTGAGCCCAGAGCCTCACTAACACCCAATAGACCAGACTGAGTCCTTCAGCCTTCAGTTCACCCTGGGCTTAGTCCATCTTTCACCTTTTACTGCTACTTATCAGTAGACATGCTTCCATCTTTATTTTGTCTGCTACAACATACTGTATACCGAAATATTCTATTTACTAATTTTCTCACTATTATCATTTATTTTTAATTCTTTTTTATTTTAAAGCAAAAGGAAAAAATGTGAATGCTCAGTTCACCATAATGAATCAGAACTAGTGGTAAAATCTTGATTAATTAAAGGTAACTCTCTACTCTCCTGCTCTTTTCATCTATAGCTTCTCCACTTTTTACTCATCCTATAGTTAAAATTTCCTTGAAAAACTAAACACAGAATTTCTGCATTAATTCAAATAGTATTGCTATAAAAAAGAAGAAAAACAAGAAATGCTTATAGGTTTTCACAAACGGGACTCACCATTCCCCATCCTTCTTGTTCCCTCCTTTCTCTACAGTCAGAGGAAGAGTCACAGGAGTCATAAAGGCTTGTAATTTGTCCCCCTTTTAAATAGAATTTATTTTTTTAGAGCAATTTTAGGTCCACAGCAAAAATGAGCACAAAGTACAGAGTAGCCTTCTATGCTCTACCCCCAGACATGCACAGCCACCCTCACTATCAGCCTTCTCCCCAGAGTGATCAATTTGTTACAATCAATGAACCTACACTGACACAGTATAGTCCCCTAAAGTCCATAGTTTACATTTATATTTCACTCTTGATATTGCCCATTCTGCCAACTTGGACAAATATATAACGAGCTGTATCCATCCTTAAGGTATCAGACAGAGTATTTTACTGCTCTACCTATTCATCCCTCCACCAACTCTCCAACAATCTTGGCAACCACTGATCTCTTTACTGTCTTCCTTTTACCTTTTCGAGAATGCCATGTACTTGGCATCATACAATATGTAGCCATTTTAGATTTTCTTCTTTTACTTAGCAGCATGCATTTAAGTTTCCTTCATGCCTTTTCATGACTTGATAGCTCTTGAGTATTCAATAATTGGATATACCACAGTTTATTTACCTATTCCCCTACTGAAGGGCATATTGATTGCCTCCAAGTTATGCATAAAGCTGCCATAAACACCCATGTGAAGGTTTGCAATTTCTGTAACTTTTTCTTGGGCATAAATCAGTCAATACATGAACATTTATTTATGATAGAAAGTGCATCCAAACTCTGAACATACAAGTCAATAATGCTGAGATAAATTTGAAAATCATAGGTTTGGAATGTCTTACATATATGCAAATATAGATATTTTCAACTTGTAGTTATTCTCATGGTCCCCTTCAACAATGAAGTGAAGTTTTGACAATTCTCCCAAGGAATATCTGGTAAGAGAGTTCAAGGTGGCATATATAAACCCCATTGACACCACTTGGAAATAGTCAAAGTAGTTGTCTTTTTGTTAAAAAGACCAGACTCGTTCAAGTTTGATAATAAGTTTAAATTTTTAATTCATAGATTAGAATAATTGTATGAAAAAACCCAAAGCTAGGCTATCTCTCTTTCAAAGTCTCCTTGAGTATGCTCTGTTAGCTATTCAGCCATTTGATCAATACTTCAGCTATAGGCTGACAATTTCACTTGACATTTTCATTTATCATCCTTGGTCCATTTCCTCTGGTTTCTGACACCCTTACACATAATCACTTAACCAAGTGGGGGATTGCAATGGTGTGTCTGAAAAAATAATCCACTTTTATTATGTTGCCACTGTGTCTACAGAATTTGTAAAGCTTTTCATATTTACTTCCATAGGGTAGATTGGAAGATAATTGAGTCTAAAATCTAGAATCTGTCTAGTATCCTTAAATTCCTCAAAATAATGGCATAGTATTCCCTTGTCCTGTGGGAATGGTTTGTAACTCCAATCGGTTATGTAAGTCTAGCTCACTTCCTAGAGGTCTTCCAGTGTGATTTGGTCTTGGAAACACATTTTCAGATACTTTTTAACTTTATTATCCAAGACTCCCCACAAATGTCAACTCCTCAATGAGAAGCACCACAATATTATACCACCATACATTTTTTAAGAAACAGCCAACTATTTCTCTTTACACTGTCTAAAAATATTTGTAAAATAAAATAATAGTCTCCTTATCTCTTTCAAACATAAAATACCTAGAGCCATAATTCTGCTTCTTTGTTAACTGATAATTACCAAGTGTTAGAGCTCTATCTATATAATATAGCTTCTTTGCATGACTGAGCTAAAAAAGCTGTTTCAATATTGTGAAAATAAAAAGATAAAGGTAAACTAAGCCCACAGTTTCTTTTGGTCACACTTAGCCTTCCTAAAAATACTACTGATTCAGGCTGGGAGACCTTGTGTTTACAGAAGTTTCTTTCAACTCAAGAACAAACTATTTATGCTCCAATTGACATAATGAGTTTCTGGACCCAATTGAACCATACTTCCTTGTGTGGAATTCTGCTCTTCCTTGGTACTTTTGACAAAGTCTTCTAAATCTCTCACAGATGAGTGCACATCATTCTATAACACTAGTAAATTAAAGTGTTAATATCTGCCCAAACAAGAAGTATGAAAAGTCACCCAAGCAGGATATTTCTACCCAGGAATAATGGATGACCTAAATTGGCTGAATGACATAGACATTCCCTAGAGAGATGAGCTGATTGGACAGACATCTGCTGAAATGCCTTGGCCAGTTTTCCCTTTTGGGGAAATGAAAAGTAAACGTTCATCTGGCCCATTTTCAGACACATATTTAAGCCCTGAATAACACAGATAACCAGTACCCCAAATGTTATGCCTATTGCCTTCCTAGAAAATTCAGGGTCTCCTTTGCAAAGACAACCAACCAATTTAATCTGAAAATGTACATATGTTCAGCTATGGAAGAACAGGAGATCCAGCAGCAAATACGACATGGTTCTCATTGAGTGGAACGACCCCCACGCTGAAATAAGTATACTTAGTATAAGTTTAATATAAACGTGTAAAATGGTATAGCATTATGTGCATTGATTTCATGTTACAAGTCCCCTTGGTGGATGAGAAAAGGGGGTTAAAAGTGGTTTGGTGACCTCCTATTAGTAGAATTAGAACCTCCCTTTCTTAAACTTAAGTCCAGTGCTCCTCCTATAGATGTTACTGCTATTCCCTCAAATCTTGGAACACTGACATTGCAATGACTAGAATTAAAATATTTCTACCTAATGATATTTTTTAAATATAGAAACAGATAAACAGATAAAATATAAATGCCGTATTTCTTATAAACTATGAGTTTTAATTTCTCATAAACTATTTAAAAGTTTAAATTTATGGATGTTATTTATAACTGTATAAAGCACTTTTTTTTAAAAGTACTAGATGAAATTTAATAAGAACATTATAGGGATGTCCCTAAAATTATTTCCCAATAAAGTATACAGCTTTTTTTTTACGGTATACATAAAAATTGTCCTTGATCCTAAATACCCTGTTACCTTAAGCTCAGTATAATACACAAAGGAGCATTCATTCCTTAGAAATATAATAAATGGAATAATGCTCCCTTATATATTATATTGCTCCAATAATGCTCATTTTAGATGGAATAATATTCCATCCAAATATAATGAATGGAATAAAATTCCTTCAGAATTGTAGCTTTAATTAACAATTCTGAACATGGGAACAAAGGTGAAGGAAGCACAGGCATGAGATGCTAATTCTTTGGCTTCACTGCTTTCATTTGATGTTTGTACCTTGAAAGCCAGATTCCCCTCTCCTTTTGCCCTTCTTGGGTTGAGTGATAGGAAACCCTTGGTCCAATACACCCTTTGTTCCCCAAATCATCCTGGGATTATATATTTTTACTTAGTTTTTATTTGCTAAGGTGGTATAAACAAATAGGAGTGTCAATTATTTATATGAATTTGTCTAGAGTTCCCCACACCCCCCAAAACTGATGCACCTTTGGTCCTACTGTATTCAGAGTGTTCCAGAGAGGTAGGTCATTTTATGATCCTGTTCTCTGTTCAAGACAAAGTGGGTTGGCTCACCAGGAACATGTACCGTTTCTCTCACATTCAAGTTGACCCCCTGCATTCTCCTAATTACTGTGGGTTTTCCCTTTCCTCTGCTATAGAATGGTAACATTAACATTTTTCTCAAGGTTACATGGGGATATTTCTATTTATTCAAAGTAGATTATGTCTTATTACCACTGAAAAGTGCAAACACATGCAGATATTATAATGGCCTCCTTACTGATTTGCTTTCCTTCCAGTTTCTTCTCTAGGGAATATATCCTAGATTTTATAAAAGAGAACTTTTCCCATCTCAATACCCTGCGATGAGAAGTTTATGGGCTGCTCAGTATATATAAAACCAAGCCCGCGGTTATAAGTGTGGCTCAGCAGGCTCCCTGCAGTGTGTATGGTTTCCTGTATATTGCCCCACTCTTCTTCAACTTTCTTGAAGACAGAAATGACAAATTTAAAACCTGGTCATTATTATTCATGCAGACATGTTCAACTCAAGAGGGTGGACCACAGACTCCAATGCTCTTCGTGTACTATTTGCATATAAATAAAACCAATAAACTTCAGACAATGATAATTCCTCATGGATTAGACACGATGTTCCTTCTCAAGTAACTGAAATCAGCAATCCTATACCCCCGAAGCTTAGACATAACTATCCTTTGAAATCAATGAAATAGCAAGTAAATGATTAAGGATATGGTCTAGTCATATATTTTCTGTGTATGCTTAAAAACAGTGTAATATCATGCTTTTCTTCATTGTACAGTGTTGGGGAGCACCATTCCTATTTTTGCCCGAATGCGGCCTCCTTTAGAGCAGTGTGATGAATTACCTACCCAACTGTCCATGACAATCTGTGTATTTTGCAGCTAGCGTGTGCAGTATTTTATGCATATCCATCAAGTTCATTCTGTTGATCACACTGTTAACAATTTTAGTATCTTCACTAAAAGTTTTATTTGCTTATTTTATCTATTATTGAGAGAATTGTGTTAAAAAACTCTCCACTATGATTTGTCTATATTCTTTTGTAATCTTGTCAATTTTGGCTTATATGTTTGAGGCCATATTTTGGAGAGTTCACGAATTTAAACTTGTTACTATATCTTTCTGGTAAAAGAAGTCTTTATTATTACATAGTGATTCTCTTTATATTTAAAAATGTTTTTTTTTCCTTGAAGCCCATTTTATTCAACTAAACAGCCTGTCAACTTTCCCTTAGGTATTATTTGCATGGGAATATTTTCCCCATGTTTTGGTTTCAGCCCTTCATGACTTTATATTATGCATCACCTTTTTATAAATAGCATTTACTTAGGATTTGAATTTGTTTTTCAGGCCAACCTAACAATTTCATTATTAGAAATAAAATATTTTCACTTCTAATTATTGTAATGACCTATCTAGGTGGGTTTATATTTCTAATCCTACTTTGTTTTTCTTATATACAGCCTTCTGTTTCATTTCTTGTTTTTTTGCCTTTCTTATATTTTCTGGATTGATCATTTTATCATTTTTATCCCATTGTTTCATGTCCCATTGAAACTTATGCACTTACTAATCACTCAGTGGTACACTAGAAATTATAGCATATAATTACCAATTACAAATTTAATTTTTTCAACAATATGAGGACTTAGGATACTTTTATTCCATTTACCCTCACTCCTGACCTACTACTGTGCGTTTTCATTCTGTAATTCTTATCACCTAAAACAACATTGTTTTATGTGGTCAATGCAGACTTAGTTTTATCCACATGTTTATCATTTGTTTGAGCTTTATTTCTTCTTACATCTCAGATCATATGTCCAAGTGTGGATATTATTTCTTACGTCATGCGTGGAATTGCCTAGAATTCTTGATATGTGGATTAGGTTCTTTCATCAGTTCAGAAAAATTCTTAGCCACTCTCTCTTAGCTCTGTTCGATTCTTTATTTTTTTTTCTTTTCTTTCTGAAACTCCAATAAAAATAGTTTGGAGCATCACACTCTTAACCTTTCACATCTCTCCTTTTATTACCGTCAATGCTAAACCAATTCCGTCATTCTTTGTTTACCTGTGTCTCATCTATCTAGTTCTTTCTATTGAGTTATATTTGTTGTTCTTGAAGTTTGTTTTTTTATTTCTGGACATTTTAGTGGTTTTGTGATCTTTAAATAATTTTCTGTAAACTTACCATTGCTTGTATGTTTGTAAACTTAATAAACACAACTATGTCGTTATCTGGGCCTAAATATGAGAAGTATTTTGGGGTCTGTTTCTGCTACTTTTATTTATGGTATATGTTTTCCCCATGTACTTCATTATATTTTACTCTGAGATGCTTATTTTGCTTGAATATATTTATGGAACTACTGGGAAACAGGTAGCTTCAGAGATGAAAGGTTTTCTTCAAGTGCTTCACTGTGAGCAGATTCACCTTTTTTTTTCTGTTTCTTTCCTTTTTTTTTTTTTTTTACCATCCAGGTCATGTAAATCTGAGTTGCAATTCAGCCTCATAGTTGACTAGCATGAGCAATGTTCCAGAGACGCGCCTTGGTTTTGCTCTTTCCCCGGGTTTAACCGGGTGCCAAGGCAGTTTTCTTTGCGTTGTTATGACTGGACTGGGGGGAAATGGTAGGAGACTGATGTGGCTTTTGGATTCCCAGCGTTGTGTAATGGTGTACTTAGGGGCTCCCCATCACGGGCTGGCTTCCTAAAGGATAATTTAGGATAATTTGCTGGCTTCCTTCGGCAAAATTCCCGAATTCAAAATTTTATTGAGTACTCTGTCTACTTCAAGCTTTACGTCTGCACTTACATTAGTCTCTAATAATTTCTATACTAACTGGGAGCACTTTCCCATTTAAAAAGTCTGTAATTCTCCAAGTAACCATAAACTCTACTGTGAACCTCTGCTTTTCAAAGTATGGAAACCTGGACTCTAAGAGTGGAAAGGGAACTCACAGTTCTTTTAGTACAATAATGCTCTTACACTTTTACATTTATTTTATGTTTTTTGCATGCACATTTTAACTTTCCACAGATGTCATAAAGTGCCTCAAATGTAGAGGAATTTCCTCTTTCATCTCTGTTCTCATCAATAGGGTACTTGGTGCATAGCATGTACATATTTTTACTTATTTGAATTTGATATTTTGAGTTTCCTAAAGACATATTTTCATACTTTGTGACATATTTCTTTCCTAAAGATATATTTTTCATGTCAGAGTCAATTTCAAAAGGCCTGAATATGTCACAATTAGCTTTTAAGAAGTTTGCTTTAATTAACAAAATGCAAAAGGAATTTGACATTTACTTTAATCAAAGGAAATGGCACACTTTCAAAACTGGTTCTGCGTTTTTCTCTGACACTTGAACAGAACTCATTCAAATATTTCTAAATTTCCATCTTCTGGGTTAAGCATATGCTATTATTTAAGTGTCTCTTCCCTATGCGCCCCACTACATGGTGCACTATAACCAAATACACACACACACACTGTTCTACTTAAAATCAAGAAAAGAATCTTATCTGGGTCAAATCTGTTATTTCAGAGAACATGAAAATTTCCTGAATGTGAAAATGTAAATGAGAAGACAGCATAGGTAAGCAGACTTGAAATTTAGACACTTGAAATTTTGACGCCAGTTATTTATGTCCCTAAGATAAATGACTAATTTGCTTTGATAAGCAGGGAGATGGAATATCATGCAGTGTTTTAGGAATAATGAATAAAAATTAGATAGTAATTTATGTTTGCAAAGTATTATATAAAGGTTGAAATATACAAATCATCTAAAGAGAATCCTTAATATGCATTTAAGAATATGCCCTAAATATTTTTTGCCAAGCTATAATTCTTGCCTCCTAACCAAATACCATATGATAAAAATTTCCACTGGATGCGTGGCCCACTTGAGAAGAGTCTTACAGTAAAGAACATCTGTGGAAATTGTCAGTTTGAGTTGTACTGACTTTCAGAAGTTGGGAGAAAAATCTGACCTTTGAAGAACTTATCCTAATGGAATGTTTAGAAGGACACTCCATGGAACTCAGCAAAAATCAATACCAAACTCTACTGCAGTTTCTTTTCTCCCCACAATGACAACTTATTTCTGAATTTGAGAGGAAGACACCATAATGTCCAGCCCCCAATGACTACACTAATCTGAATTCTCGAAACGTGTTTCAAAGCTTCTTTACCTTGCTTTTGAGACTTTTAATCTACCATGAGTACTCATGATCCTTAATGCTTTGCAGTCAGAGGATGAGTCATCTTGACTAATATCTTGCCAACTGAAAGTTGCTAGTAAATTTAGTCTATATGTTGTGAAGAATAAAAAAAAAAAGTCAGTTAAACCCACTAAGTGGAAGCTTTGATTAGATTTAATTTATGTGCTATTACTTTTTAAGTAATTGTTTTATTTTCTGGGTCCAAAAAAGCAATAATGATAAAATTGGTCTTAAAATTTATAGCCAGCTGATCTTCAGATAATAGACTAATGACAGTACACATGAAGTAATATTCTGAACAAAAATTTAGAATGTGGGTTTTTTAAAATGTGTTTTTTTCCCTTCCTTCCATTTTTCTTTTTCTTTTATTTTTAATCCAGAGTAATCCAAAAATCCAAAACCTGAGTCAGTTAAATGTCTGACTTCCCTCCACACTTGGAATCAATACATTAGATATGGCCTTGTACAAATCCTGGGAAGAACATACAAGTCCTGTCCTTGAAGAGCTCTGGTTGGTGAAGTGTGTGTGTAATAACTATGACACACAGATGAAAGTGACAATGACCCCAAAACAGGTTCTGTAAACTTTTTGAAAGGTCAGAGAAAATGGCTTGCTTTCAGGGTTACCTTAAATGTGGCTTCAAATATTAAAATGAGAAATAGAATAGGGAGTGCTTTGTAGTTGGACTAAGTAGCATGGAAAATCTAGAGAACTAGAAAAATACAATTTGCAAAGGCAACACATGTCCTCAGGTTTTGAGTGGAGAGTGATGCCTAGGAAAATTGTTAGAAAATTGGGCCAGAAAGGAGAATGTCTCTGTGTTACCCTGATAAGTTGAGGAATATTATTTCTCTTCTGCACTTAAAATTATGGTTCTCGATATTTTAAGAAATAAAGCCTGTGGACCCTGACTCTTTAAAAGGTAAGAAGGCAATCATAATAGGTTTTCCTTTTTTTCCTAAGATTAATTTTAATGAAAAATGCAATTCATAACTTTTCATGTCTAAGTTTTCAAGGCTTTCTCCAGCGAAAATAGGGGAGAGATTGATTTAGTATCAATCAAAGCATTAAATAAAAATGGTTGGTGTTGTGGAGCTCAGGAATCTCCCATGAGAAGATCACTGAGAACTGAAGCCCATAAATGTCTGGTGAAGGTCAAGGTTCAACCTTGGCATCAAGGCGGGAAGGATTTGGAACTGACTTGCACAAGGCAGATTCTTCAGGGAAATGCTGTGTGTGACACATGAAAGTGTCAAACATGGTCTGCTTTTGGCTGGCAACAGACAATCTGAAACAGCCTGAAGAATCAGTGTCAATTGTTTCCTCCACGTGAAAGGGTAACATTACGTGGGGTGGGTCTGTATTGCAAAGCACAAGGAGCTAATGGAGTGCTCACAGGTAGGCAATGGTCAGCAATAAACTTCAGGTGTCATTGCAAGAATAGTGGAAAGAAGGCTAGGCATGGGATGAAAAACATATAAAAAAATTTGAATGACAACCACAGCTTAGGTTTGAACGACAGATCCATCACTAGCTGCGTGACCTCGAGCAAACCCTGTGAATCTTCTGGGCTTCAATTTCCGCATCTTTCAAATAGGGATAATAATTCCTGGCCTGTTTATCTCGAGGGGTATTGTGAAGGTCAAAGAAAATAAGAGGTGCAGAGTGGTTTGAAAATGTTCACCTGTTAAAATAAGTAATTATGTTGCTGTTATTGCAATGGAGCCTTCTATGTAAATTTGAAGGTCTCTTTTTATAAATACCTGGCTTGTGCGATTGTGATGTGAGAAAGTTTCTTAAAGTATCGTGCTCTAGTTTTCTCAACTATAAAGTGGGAATGATAATATTATCTACCTCTAGGATTGTTATGGAAATGATATTGACTATGAATTGTACAGTGCTTTCAACAGTAACAAATACATAATAAGCTCCATTTAAGTATATGTTACATACATACATACATATATATACATACATACATACATACATACATAGTCTCATTGTGTTTTCAGTGGGGTGTAGAAGAGAGAACCTTCTGTTGTAATAGAAGTGTTTGAAGGATAAGATAAGCAGGAAGTAAGGGATTGGTCTCCATTCTGTCTGTGCTTCATCTTTAGCTTAATTTTTCCTCTTTGCCTTTGAGAACCCCCATTCTTTTCATTTCTTCTCATTTATTACTTCTCTAGGTATATGTGCTTTTCTTTTTTCAGCTCACAGAGGTGACCCAATTGAGATCAGTGGTTACAAGAGCATATTTTAACTTCAGGTGAGGGGGCCAGCCAATGGGTCTTTAATACCCAATGATTTAATTAACTTTTAATTTGATAAGGCTCACTATAAATTTTTTCCAGATTTAACAACCAGTATTCACTGAAGCTGAATTTCCCTGAAATCAGCATTTCTGGGCTGCTGTACTATGCTGATGATTCATCCACACTAAAATGCAAGAAAAGATTCATCTTTCTGGCCAGTTCATAAAAAAATAGTCCACATAAAGCTTTCACTAGATCCCCATCACATTATTAAAACTCAGTACTGGATATAGGGCAGTGTTCTCAAAACTCAGCCATGCTTTCCAGCAAGAGTACAAATCATATTATCCATTCTTTCTAATGTCTGCGATGACTGGTTAGTCCATGTCTCTAATGGATTTAACAGTTGAAAAATAGGATGGATGCATGTCTTCTGATGTTTTAGCCCAGAGAGAACAGTCTCATGTGCTCTTCTCTTCTTTGCCCTTTTAGCAAAACATGTGCCAGAATACCTTAGTACTGTTGTCTGATCTGCAGTTAGAATGGTTTTCATTTTAAATCTGGTAAGTATGGAAAACAGGAGAAAATGCAAAGAAATTTCATTTCTAAAATCTGCTATTTTTTAAGCAACATCAAAGTAGTAAATTTTAAATCAGCGTTCTGGGCAAATTCTCTCCACGCTTTTATAAAAACTATTTCATGCAAGGCCTTTGGAACACTTCCAGCCCATCTGTTTCTACTAAGTTGTTATCGGCCAAGATTTCCTATCAAATTTATAACAGGTCTGACTGTCTGAAAAGAGCACATTTGATGTAAATACCACATAATACAGAAAGTAATGACTTCAATTGTCTTTATAGTTAATTAAAAATGACTTAATGTCTCATTTATAGTTATATGCACATCTTGATTTGTTTGTCTTTGTTTCTTAGGATTTGTTGTTGTTGTTGTTAGACAGTAGAAAACTTGTACTCTTGAGACAGAATATTCCAGAGAGTAAGTTCATATTTTGGTATAGTTAGATGAGAAATATTCACCCTTTTACCCCAATACCCAAATTCTTGTATTCTTGTTTAGAAACCATAGTTTATATAACAACTACTACTGAAAGCCAAGATATAATAGATATTTGAAATGAAGATATTAAGGTAAAATTTTTCAACATCTCTTTCTAATTAATCTGGGTCTCCCATCCTGTATCTTTCCTACCCATACTCTGGTTCCGGTTCAATTGCTTCTCATGCCAATGATTGAGGCCACATCCTAAGCAGCATCTCTCCTCTCTGTCTCCACATCCACGGTCCCTTCAGCCCACACAATGCACTCCTGCTAGGTAATTATCCTAAAACACAGCCTGTGCTCATACTTCCCCAGGTACAAATGACTCTTCAAATTCTTCCATTTGCCTGGAGAGCAAGGCTCCATCTCCCTGACCTGATTTTAAAGTTACTGTTTTCTTGCAAACAGACTGAACTATTCACAATTTTGTAAACATCTCTTTTACTTTAATGTCTTTCCTAAATAGGATTGCTTATGGTTGGTTTATCTCCTTTATCTCACAATCCCTCATTCTTTCTTGGTGAAATCCCACCTAATTATCAAGTGATTATTCAAGTGCACTTTTATGGCACCTTTTTAGGTGCTTCTCCATGCCTCACAACCTATGATATATATATGTTTCATCTTACACTGCATGAGCTTTATTTTTACTTCTTTTATACTATATGGAATGTTTCATGTTGTCATTATTTGGATTGTAGACTATGAAATTCTGGGGGACAGAAAATCTGTCTTGCCTTCATATGAAAACACAATACCATGAAGCTTAGTGTTCATTTATTTATTCATCTGTTAAAGGCGTATTGAGACTCTCTTGAGTCAACTACTGTGCGAGGTCATGGGACTAAAAGATTTACAACACAGAATAAGGGCAGGTAGCTTATGTGATAAGAATTCACAGGCTCTGAAATCAGTTATGGTCTCAAACCCTGACTACTACTTACTATCTATTTGTATTAGGGATCCCACTTTGACCCTTGGGGTGGGATTTGGGAACAATAACAATCTCATGTTGCTGGGATTTATTTATTGAAATAGTCCATTTAAAACTTCTAGTACCTACACTTTGATCATTAAATGTAACTTATTTTTTCATTCTTTCTTTTTTCAGTCTCCTCAGATCAACCAAAGAAAAGGTTAGAAAATAAGATAGTTACCATAATAAACCTCTCTAAGACACAATTTTAGAATCAGAGAAATGGAATTTTAAAAATTCTGATCTGAGTTACTTCTACGTTGTAAACGATGATTAGGAGCTTACAGGACAGTGGGGCTGTCCCAGACATGGGTAGAAGGTAGGGTAGGTCCCAGCATTCAAGCACAAAGGAAAGCTTTAAACAAGTTAATGTGGAAAAAGGATAGCAACACTTAGAGGATTACAACAAGTCTGCACATCTGGAATAGCCTTCTACAGCTAGGAGGGACAGGAGGCCCCCTGGGTGGAGCAGCAAGCTTGAGGAATGCATTTCATGTGTGTGTCTGTTTGTTTGGGGATATTGTAAGTTTTTTAATGCATATTTTCCTTTATTATTTTTAATCACAAATATAAAACATATTCAATCAAAAACATTAAACACAAAAATATAGAAAATGAAAATTACACTCCTCAAAAGCAACCACTATTACCAATTTAATATGTTTAAAACCAGAACTTAGTTCTAAGTATGTACACATATACCTCTTGAATGAGATTAGTGCCCTAAAAAGAAGAGACATGAGAGAGCTTGATCTCTCTCTGCTCTCTACCTCGTAAAGGTACATATGTGTACATACTCATATACCTATAGGAGGTTTTTTCTCCCTCTTGGTTAGTTTGTTAAAGTGATTATAAACATATTCTTTAAGTATTTTCTTAACTTACTTTTGTCACTTAGAGTTTCAAAGAGATCCATACATCTTAGCCCAGAAAAATGAACAAAAAAAACTAATTCCTGCCAAAATATTTTATTATTATATTATTTTGAATTACATGTGTATGATGATTTGTATAATTATTTCATATCTGTGGACATTTAAGATATTTGTAATTTTTCATTATTACTAAAGTGCTTCAATATTAACTTATATGTATATATCTATCAATCCTTGCACTTGTATCAGTATTATTATTGTAGGCATTTCTAGATGTAGAATTTGAGTGTCAAAGTTTGTTGGGTTAAACTTATTGGATTTAACAGATAATGCCAAAGTGCCCTCTGTGATGCACTGAATGATTTGGGGCTCCTATTCCCAATGTAATGTATTAGAAGGTGGGACCTTGGGGAGGTAATTTGGTCTTTAGGGTTGATCCCTTTGGAATGAGATTAGTGCCCTTAAAAGAAAAGACGTGAGAGAGCTTGATCTCTCTCTCTGCTCTCCATCTCATAAAGGCACAAGGAGAAGACATCTGTAAACCAGGAAACAGGGTCTCACCTGAAACAGGATTTGCTGGTACCTTGAATGACTTCCCAGCCTCCAGGACTGTAAGAAATAATTGTGTGTTGCTTAAGTCACCGAGTCTAAGGTAATTCATTATAGTTGCCCAAACTGATTAAGAGACCCTCCAAAATATTATAAAAATATTATCTACAATCTCATATAAATGTCTATGTCTATTTGATTATTGTATCTTTTCCTCTATGTGACTTTTGTTTTTTCCCCCAGAGAGAAATATGTCGATTTAGCCTAATGTTTTCTGAGTTTTATATATTGGTTAAGATTTTCTCAACTCCAAGATTATGAAAATAACCTTACAGATACTTGAAATAAAAAGCTTCTTAAAAATAGTTTTTACTTTCCTCTCTGAAACTATTGAACAGACAAAAAGTACAATACACAGAGTAAAAGTTCAAATATTTAATGAAATGACCAAATATTGTTCCAAATATACCCTTATAAACTGTGATGTGTTAACATTTCTATGGCCACAAGTCAATTGCTTAATCCCTATTTAAACTTACAAGTAAAAATTGTAATGCTACTGAGGTGTCTTAAGACTTACCTAATACCAGCAGCACTAAAGTTATTCTGGGAGAGGGGGGGGAGTTAATCTTCAATCATCCCTATTTCTGGACATTGTACTGGAAGAATATTTGCCTTACCTGATTATTTAATATAATCACAAACTTATTTTATCTGTCCAAATAATCCCAGATGTAAGACTCAACAAATCCAGTATTACATTATAGTTAAGTAGCAAACTAGATTTATAGAGATTTCTAGGTTATGTGACCAGGGAATTTGGTAGAGCTCTGCTCTTGATTCTATCAAAATGCACATCAAAAGAAAAAAAAGAAAGAGAATACCAACAGAACGATAAACTAAATATAGAAGAAAAACATATGACAAAATCCAGAGGGACTTTATCCTAATTACATTAATTTTGAGGAAAAGTTTAGAAACACTCTTATAAACTAGTAACCATATGTTCCATCTTTTGATAGAAAATATATGGACGACATCAAAGAAGTTAAAAAAAAATTCATTAAACTTCATTGTTCCTATAATTTTGAGATAGAAAGGCTTAACTAATCTGAGAAATAAACTGCAGTTCTCAAATTGCAGAGAAACTCTCTAATGAGCTCTTAGTAACCAGGGAATCTCATTTTCCCATCTCTCTTCCTTTATACATCATCACCCTTGTCTTTCAAAATCCCAGTAGCGATTTCAACTATCTAAACAATGATGAACATAGAGATTTATGGAAGGTAGTAGATTGGATCTCCCAAGATAGAACTCAGAAAAAAACAGTTTTATAGCTGCGTCTTTGACAGGAAGGATTATAGAGTAAGGCACACTAAAAAATAAAGTTGAGGATCTTGAGTCCAAGTTCCAAGTGTGCGCTCTTACAATTCCATTTACAAGCTACATTTTTTGATATTTCTTATATTCTCTATGTCACTGTTTCTTCATTTAATAAGAAGATGAAGTGAAACAAAGCATGTTAAAGTTTAGTTAGCACAGAAGGTTGTATATAGTAAACATTCAGTCAGTTTAATTACAGTCTTATTGTCATTATCATAATAATCATCATTGTGGTCACCATCATCATCATCATTTTCCTACTATTATTGTACGGAAAAATTAATAGCAAGAACTTAGCTTAGTTTGTGAAAGGGCATGATGTAAGCCAACACACAGAATATTAGGTTCAAAGCCCTAGCTAATAACATAGGATTAGCAATTACTTGAAATATTTGTTTTGTATATTTTTCTCAGAAACTCAAAATAGCACATAATTCCAGATATCTCCTCCAAACAGATACAGCTAACAGTGATAAACAGAAATTTAGTAAGATTTAACAACTATTCCTCAGTAAAATTCTGAGTATATTGAAAACAGGAGAATATTTTCTTCATGTAATAATAAAGAATGTCATTCCAAAATCTACTTAACAGCGTAACACCTGCCATATTCTCGAGTCTGGAATAAATGGCAGTAAGACAAATAAGTAAGAGCTCTAGCTATTGGAACGAGACACCACTATCACTTTCCAATATGCATTTTCTTTACTTTAAGACCCTGGAATTTCTTCTGAGAAGATTCTGGAATTCATGAGGGACATAAATGATATACTAACTTAGACCATAATAAATTCCTGGTATACTTAATTTTGAAAAGAAAATGACTTAACTGAAAAAAAAAAAATCTAGACTAATTGTCTCCAAGATGAGGAAACACATCCTAAACATAAAAGCAGTGAGAGAAGTTAACAAAGAAAAGATTAAACTATTTTATGAAATTAAATTTTTTAAAATCTGTGTCATAAAACAAAAAACCAATAAAATAGGAGATACAATTACAAAACTAATTGCCTAAAAGAGTTAAATTTCTTGGTAATTAGGGAGTTACTATAAATTCATAGGAATAAAGATATCCTTTATATCAATGAGAAAAGCATGGATTTCTGGCCTATAAAAATAATACTATTAATACATATATGAAAATAAGTAGCATTCAAAGAAATAAAAATTGAAATGAGAATATAATTTTACTTAGGATATTAGTAAACATTTTATAAAATATAAATTAATGTTCACAGGGGTGTACTATTAGTACAGTACACTCATATTGTTACTGATTTATCAAGGAGTTATTGTATTAAATCTTTTGCATACAGCATATTTACACAAGTTATATCAAGCCATTAAATATTCACAGCATCCCTATGAGGCTGGAAGCTGCTTTTGCACTGAGAGATTAACTTCACTAAATAGGAAACTGACTTTTGTAATGAGAAAAACAGAGTCCAAAGCCCAAGATCGACCCAAATTGAGGAATCTTATAGGCGATCCCCTAAGTGAGAAAGAATTGTGCCTTTAGGACAAACGTAAATCAGGAAAAAAATATTTCCAACCCAACTGCACACCACTGTGGAGGGCTGGTTTGGCTCCCATGCATCACCTTAGTCCTAGAAAGAGAGCTTATTCAAGGTAAAACAGCAAGTCAGGAGCAAAAGTGGGTCTTAACCATGTCTTGCTATTTTAATCTTAATGCCGTTTGTACTAACCCAAATTGTGGAAACTTGTATTTTTTGGCTTTTTATTTTTTATTTAATATCCCCTACAGTGGCATTCCTGCCTGTTCCAGATGGAGATAAGTATAGCTCAAAACTAAAATAACATCTTCAGAGAAAACACAACTGGATGCCTGTGAAAGGGTGGCAATAACGATAAGGGTGCTATTAATCATAGTGGCACCTGGATGCTTTTTTCCTACCTACATCCTTGTATAATAAGTAGAGTCTTTTATCTCTGACAAGGAGGATTTTACAGACATTTTCCCAACCAAAGAATATCCTTCCAAATTAGGAAAGAATTATGTATAACAAATCCCTACTAGCACTCTCTCAGCACTCCAGTGATCAATGTCTTTTCTAAAATTTCAAGTCTAATGTAAATTCTATTTGCCTCAGAATGACAGACACGGTCTTTTGAACCTAAAAAAAAAAAATAGTAAGGTAATACACTTGCAGAGACTCATGCACAATTACCTTAGAAAGATTAAAACTTAGATCCCCAAGGTGACCAAAAAGCCATGGTCATAGCCTTCTCCATTTAGGCCAATGATTCTCAATGGGAGGGAGGGGGGTGATGAAATTTCCCAGAAGAAACCTGGCTGCGTGTGGAGACATTGTTGGGTGTCAAAACTGGAGATGTGATATTAGCAGAGGTCAAGGGTGTTGTTCAACATCACACAATGTACAAGAAAGCCGCTACAGCAAAGAATTATGGTCAAATATGTCGTTAGTGCTGTTTATTTCCTATAGACTAAAGTTAAACAGAAGCCATTCAAGGATGTTTTTGTTTACTTATTGCCAAGTCTGCATCTTTCCCTGTGGAGAAACTTTCCTGGAATCATCTTCTCGCCAAACTTTGGTCTCTTTCCACACCCCTTATTCTCCATTCGACACAGGGAAAGAAGTAATTTCTGATTAGCAAGTGTGGAAGAAGGAACTGAACATGCTTATTTTAGCCCCAGCCTCCCTCCTTTTTCAGAAACAGATTGCTCACAAATGTGTGCATTCTAGGCATTCCCAGCTTCCCCCTGCCTCGTTACCAAGGCGGCCCACTCCAGGGATGCCTAAAATTATCTAGTCGTGTCAATGACTCAGTGTGTAATATTGTTTAATTCAAATACATCAAGCTGATTGGCCATAATCTGGCTAAACTACAAACCTCAGCCATTAAGCAGATTTATTTATTGACATCTTTTAGACTCCTGTGTCTTATTTCATAAATGCTTCAGAACTCAAGTAAAGGAGTTTTTCATTGTATTCTCTCTAATCTTTACAATCCCTATTTCCACAAGTCTTTTAACAATTTAGCCTTCTCTACATTCACACTGCTTCCTTAATGGTATTGTTTATCATTGCTTTATTTTCTAAACTATTCCAATCACGCAGTTAATCTCTGCCTCTATTCCTGTTTATCTCGTCTATCCTCATGCCCCATGGTATTGATCTTCCAGAGCACAGTTCTGATAAGGAGATTCTTTCAAGAGCCTTCAATTTTTCCTCCAATCCTACCATTAAAATACCCAAATTTCTTAGCATTTATATCAAGTGTCTGTTCAACCTGTTCCAACCTACACCTCAAATCTACATTCTGATCAAATCGGAACAATCATGATTCCCCTTACATGCTCTATACATGCCCATCAGTAGAGTGAATATAGTGTGAACTTAGATCTTTAATGTAGTAATACGCCAGTGACCTATGCTCTCTCTAACTCTATTTTCTCATTGATAATAAAGGACTAATTACCCCTGGCTTTCTTTCTCACAGGATAATTATGAGAATTAAAAATATACAAGAATTTTGTGTTAATGTAAGAGGCTAATATAATAATATGAGAATGTACATAGTTCAAATATGCATAGACAAGACTGTCGATGATTGGAAAGGTCATTAAATGTAGATAATTTCCTACATTTAATTTGAAAGAGGTTAACACAAACTTAAAGACTGAATTCTAGTACTTTATAATCATGTCAAATTCTGTTACATTAACTTTTTGTCTTTGCTTTTACTTATCAGAAAAGTGAAAAAATATAAATTGTTAGTGTTTATGAAGTGTGCATTTAGAGGGTTCATGTAGATTTTGAAGTTAATACTTCCTTTAAGATGAATGTATCTGGGACCCTTGAGCATTCACACATCAGTGCAGTGAATAATAATGTCCCTATTTGCATAATTTTTTTTCTCTGACAGCTCAAGGCACTTTATATATTACAAAGTTGTGCAAATTAATACCTATATACAAAGTCAGAAACTAAATACAATCAAGCAGAAATGTTAACTTCAACAAGAAAGTGGGCTGACAAAAATATTATAATTTTTTCAGTGATAATGATAGCTAACAACTATACAATGACTACTATATGGGGAAAGAGGGGCCCTCAAATCTTCCCCAAATCCATGCAAATTAATTATTATTATCCCCTTTATCTTCATTCATAGATGAATGAATTAAGATTCTGAGAAATTGTTTGGTATGTTCAAGGCCTTCTGGTTACTAAATAGTAAGCCTAGAATTCATATAGTAGGTTCTTAATAAATAATAGTAATAGTTGCATCATTATTATAATTATTGATATCTTTATTAATTAACCACTTTAATGCATTTTCTTTCTCTCCACATTCAGTTCATTATTTCTCCACAGTGCCCACCTCATACATCTCAGGCTATGTGTCTTTTTCTATTTCTACTGTCATCCCGCTCTCATTAATTCTCACCTATTATTTCTGAATTTCTCCACCTATATTTTTCCTTGGATTCATACTCTGTATTTTGCTTTATACCATGGCAAAACAGAGCTTAGCACAGTGCTTAAGAGCTTGGGTTGTGGAGTTAAATTGTCTCAGTTAATATCCCTACACTATTACCTTTTATTCAGACAGGGAACTAGCCATTTAACTATAATCTCATCTGCAGTGTGGTTATACTAATAGTGTCTACTTCACACATTTGTGGTTAAGAATTAAATTAGGTTATACTTCTGCATCACCTAGAACAGGGTCTAACACTGTAAAAGCTTTAAACAGTTTCCAAAAATAACATTAATGTTTGGAATGGACCATGAAATATTAATGTACTGGTTGTAATAAAACCATTGTAAATTAGAATTATACTAATTTACATGTTTGCTAATAGTTTAGAAATTTGCCATCTGAGAATTATTTATTTATTTAATATTTGCCAATTTTAATTTCCTAAATTCACAGAGACTTGTATATTGAAAAGCCAATTCAGTGATTATATAATTTCTACCCCATATTAATAATAAGAAACTAAGGCCCAGCAAAGTGAAGTTAGGAGCCAAATGTAACACAGGGATTTAGCGAACTCAGGTCCTCCTCTCCTGGGGTTCTATTCATGTTATGATGCTGTTGTCAACTATATTTTTCTTTAACCATGTTTATATCCCCTACTTTATGCTGAGTGTTTTCAGAGAAGAAAGAGACTCTTTCCTCCCAGTGCCCCTCAATATTGATTTCATAAGTAAATGAATCACATGCAGAACAGTGCAAAATAAATTCAGAACCATTGAACAAGCCAGGTTTTTTTCTTTCCATTCTTATCATTTCATCACTCTGAAGTCACAACATTGGTTTGAAGATATGTAGGAGAGTTTGCTACTAAAAAAATGCAGGGGCAGGGGGCCATGTTTTGGAATTTGGGGGGACTCCTTGTCCCAATTTAAACCACCATCACATTCTGCTAAGACATGATTGTTTCTCTGGAGAACTGGGTTTAGGACCAAGGTCAGATATCCCCAATTTTCCCTCTCCCTAATGCAGATGAGACATTCAGGAGTAGAAAGAGCCCTTGAATCTGTGCTCTCTGGGCACTTCTTTCGTTCAACCCATATTTGTGGAACAGCCGCTATGGAACAGAAATGCTACTAAACTCAGGGACAGAACAGTGTCTAAGATAAACAGTTTCCTTGCCTCTGGGAGCAATATTCTAATGGGAGAGAAGTACATTACATAAGGAAACAAAGAAGGTAATAACAGGGTCATGCAATAACGAGGAACTAGGGTGTAAGTGGGACAGGTAGAGTTGTCAAGAAGACCTTTCTGAAGAGGTAATATTTAGACTGAAAGCGTGTGCAATGAGATGCTAACCTCATGGAAGGGAGCACTTAAGTGCAGGCTCAGAAGAGGCAAATAATCAGCCAGTTTTTAAAAACCTCAACAAGTTCAATAAAGCTGGAGCTAAGCAAATTGCTAGAGGAGTGAAAAGAGATGATACAACTAGTGAGCTACGTAGAGGCCAGAGCAGAAGACAGTATTTCAAGCTAAGGAGCTTGAAATTTATTTACTGTCACTGGGAAGCTGTTAAAGACTTTGTAGACTGAGGACAGGTTAGGTGTAAGGCATCTGGGGCTCAGGCCTGGGGCTTTGTAGGAAGCCCCGGGCTCTTCAGTAGCCCCAACTGCATCTGCCCTGGCACTTAATTACAAGGAATAAAATAAAAAGTACAGTACACAAGGTCACATAAGGAGGAAATGTAGATTACACTCATACCACTTTTATCATCTTGCCATATAAAAGTTATGCAAAACTCTTTCTTTTGCATATAAATGAAGGTTAGAATATTTGGTCAACTGGAAATGTTGCTAGGCACAGCTGTCTGCAACTGCATGAAAGCACAATGCAGAGATTTATGATGAAACAAAGCTCCAGGCTGAAGAAGCACCAGAGATGCACCCTCAGGGGTCTCAGCCCAGGAGGGGAACCTCCAGCCAGGGGTGGGGAGAATCACACACCTGATTAAACGGAGGGTTTGGATATTGGCAGACCCTGAAGCTGTCATGCCAGGCACATGATCCCTAAGAGAGGCTGTCCCCTCAGTCCCCAAACGACTACGCATTTACTACTGCAAGAAGGCCCTGCCAGAAGAGTGGGTTTTAAGGCACAAGAAAGCCTAGTGGAGGTTTGGAAATACTCACCCCGCAGGTTGCAGAAGACGCAGGCAAAGGGCCAGGGAGGGGCAGGCATACTGTCCACGAGTTACCAAGACCCTGAGGCTGGCACCCCATCTCCCCAAGGTGAGCAAGGTGAATTAGATTTATTGTTTTTAAAAAAACAGATCAACTAATTTCTCTTTAAAAAATAAAATCTCTAGTTTTTTAAGGTCACTTCAGCTGGCTATTTTCTGGAATGCTGGAAGGTGTGGCCGGGACTGCCCTGCAGGCTGGTCCTTGGTGGGGGAGCCTAGATGGTGGACATGGAGAACACCCCCCCAGGTGGCGGTTCTCGTCCAGGTCATAGCTCTGCAGGTCCGTGAGCACCTGGCTGGCCTCCTCCACTGAACCCATCTGGATCAGGGCCACCTTACAGTCCTTCCGGAAGAACTTGAACCCTTTGACAATTCCACCATTGCTGGAGAAGAGAGTACTGAGATCATCCTCTCTACTTTGATTCTAATGAAGATCTTAAAACTGATCCTTGAAGTTTCCTTTCAGATCCTCTAGTAGCTCATTTTCAGAAGTTATGTGATTCTTTTGAGTCTCCTGGGTGCTGTGTTTGCTCTCTTATTTTTTAGAATTTTCTACTAAAGTACATGATGGGGTTTTTCTCTTCCTTATTTTCATAAAAAGGCCAGGCTTCATTTCTCTCAGTCACCTCAGGAGGTGGTGTAACGCTCCTCAGGTCCTCAGCTGAGGAGCAGCTTCGTGCACACAGCCTCTGCTCCTCAAGCTGCCTCTCACCCGGTGCACCCACTGCAGAACTCAGGTAGCATCTTCCTCCACCTCTTCTGGCTGATTCTTCATTCAGCTAAATGCATGTAACACAAGAAAAGCACATTCGCTGGCAAGCACTGCTACTTGCGGCCTGCCCATTTCTGCTGACTTCTATAGTACCTTTCTTGTGAGAATTATCCCTCCCGATTGCCACATGTCATTGCCAGATTCCAATAGTTATGAGAGGCTGAAACAATGAGTGGGTCATATCATGGCCAGTCTGTATATAAAAATAGAACTGATCCACAACCTGCAACAACCAGCCCAGGAAGCCAACCTACTATTTATAGTAATCAATCCAGGAAAGCAGACTACTATCCTTAGCAACCAATGCAAGAAGTTGAACAATAACCCCAGCCCGAAATGGCCAGGACTTGATGAATAACTGATAGTCTCCTTAATATTTGCTCTCATTTCCAATTTAGGATAAAGCAGAGAAAGCCAAATACAGAACTCACATAGGATGCCCTGATTCTAGGTAGCCCCCCTCTGGCCTCCCTATGGCAACAGCACCCCATTCGGGGCATACCTGAAGCCTTCCCTTTTCTTTGCTATGGAGCATTCCCACCCCTCTGCCTGCCTTTAAATCCCTGCTAAACACAAATGGTGGTGGCTGACTAGCTGTAGAAAGCTCTGAATAAGTAGCCTTTGCTTGCTCTCCTTTAAGTGGTATTCATTTATTTTCACACTAACTGCCCACTTGAATTCTGGGCTATCTAACTTCCACTTAGGTAAATGACTATGAATCAACTAATATTTTGGGAACAATGCATTTTAAGAAAAAAGCAAGATGAACCATATGCTAAAATTTGGGTAGTTTATTATTATTATTATTCATTAGCTTCTGCCTCATAAATATACCATTTTGGGGGTTTTTTTAATCAATTTCAGTTTTTAATTTTTTATCTTGCTGTAAGAAGGTGCTTAGTGCTGGCATCTTATAGCAGGAGTAGCCATGCTATTCTTTACGGGTATTAAAGAAAACCCCACAGGCCCCAAATGATGTCACTAGTGTGAAAAGCCCATGATGCCAAACCTAGATTTAATATCTGATCTAATTGCAGTTTCCACCTCTCCCAGAAATGTAATCTTAATCAACCAATTTGAAATTTTCTGGTCAAACACCAGCAAAGTAATTTGTCAGGTAGGCCCTCTCTATCACCCATAGAAAGAAGAGATAATCTGCACGACAAAAACTCTCCCCTTTCTCTTCCCCCAAAATAATTCTTTCTTCCCTTTGTTAATATCTCCCTTGCTCCACCCTTCTTTCTATAGAAACCTTCCATATTTATAACCCCTCTGAGTGCACTTCTAGTTGCTGAATGGGATGCTGCCAGATTTGTGGTCACTTAATAAAGCCAATTAGATCTTCAAATTTACTTGACTGAATTTTATTTTTTAACACAGGTATGTTTTATTATAACACAAGTTCTGACACACTAACTTCAAGGAGAGTAATGTGTTTGTCAGGCTGAGGACTTTGACTCTGTTCCATCCACACGGACAAACACACACAAACAGTTCCAGTGATTAATGAATCCCATTAGCTAGATAATTTTGTTTGTATTTTTTTAAAGTCTGCCCTCAAATGTATCCATATTTTAGACAGCAGAATTATTTTCTTTGAGTTAACCATAAACTGATTCACTAAAACACCTGCTGTCTAATAAATCTTCTAATTAATTGGATGACTTCTTATTAAGAAAAAAAGTTTAATTCCCATATTATGCTGCTAATAGCTTTGTGGCTTTTATAAATAAATGAGGACCTAGTACTCACACATACTATGGAAATTATCGGTCCATGGGCCATGTGTATGTATATAAGGCCCAAGAAATCATTTGGTTTGGCCCTGCCAAGGCAACTGCAGATGAGAATCGAAATTCAATAAATCCAGAAGCTTTTCTCATAGCTAATTTTTAAGCTGATAATTTTGTATGGCCCACCAATGATATTATAAATATCCAAATGGTCCTTGGCAGAAAAAAGGTCCCCCACCCCTGTTTAAAAGAAGAGAGGCATCAGGTGATTTAAAAGCAATGAATAGGTCTTCTCTTAGTTCTTTCTAACAACTGAGAGAAGCTGAATTTCACAACTTGTGGTTGCTTTGCGAGTAGTCTGTTTTTCTTTTATCTGCTTTCACCTTTGCACACAGCCTTGTGTCCTTGAGACACAAAGTAATTTAGAGTGGCTCTTTGCTATTCCTGGTAATTCAGCCTTGTTTTTCTATTGCACACTCCCAAGCTCAGTGTGAAACATTTATCCTACTTAATCATGACAGTGTAGATGCCAGAAGGAATGGAGTAAAGTAGCGGTGCAGCAGGAATCTGGCCTCAGTGACAAAGAATCCTGGCTCCTCCGCTTCCCCTGGGAACTTCCACTGCATGTGCCTCTTTCAGTATCTTAATATTTTCTTCACATATTTTCTTTCAAATATTTTCTTAATATTTTCTGCCTCAAATTATAAATTTATATTATGATCCGATCTAAAATTATTTTTCATTTTTACCAAATCTCACAAATTATTGCACATATTGGTAAAGTTCATGGGATGATTCACACATCTCCAACAGCTAGCTATAGGTGAATTCTGTGTGACTTATTTAAATTAATTTGATGCTGTAAACATGGTCCATGAGTCATTTGACTTTGAGGATTTCATGGAGACATACCTTATCTGAGCTCACACTAACGCTGACTCAGAGAACTGATGTCTCTAAAGTACCTATAGCTTTGAAGTCAGATGTTTCAGCATCATGCTATGCCCTCTGTTATTTGATTTCTCCCTCAATATTCTTTTTCCTCTACATAAGGATACAAAACAGAAGTGTGTTTACTAAGCAATAACAGTTAAGTCGTTTGATTGTTATGAATAATAATAATTACTGACACTGCAAACTCTGATAATTATTATTGCCAGTGTTTGCTATGTGGCAGGCACTGTGCTAAGGCATTTATATCTCACAGCAACTTCATGAAGCCGGTGCCATTTACTATCTCCATTTAACAGAAGAAAAAACTGGTCAAATAGTTAAGGAGTTTGCTAAACGCCACTAAATTTCAGTCCACGTTCTCATTTTGAATGGGCTGTTATTTCTTCAATAATTCTTTTAAAGTTTTCATCAGACAAGGCAAAAGTCTTATGTTAATTGCATTTCATAATCTTTCTTTCTTAAATCCAAGTTTTAAAAAATAAAGTGGAAAAGGTATGGGAGGGAGACATTACATTGCATTCATGTACTAGCTATTTTTAAAGAAATCTTTTTAATTTCAAATTTGATATTTCTCTATAGAAAGGATCAAAATGTAAATTGTAAAACATCTCACAATTCAGATCAAACCAGAATAAGGAACCAAGGTTAGCTGCCTCCAGAATCTGTTTCCTTAAGAGTTTCTATTTCCTCTCCAAAACTCTAGTTCTGTGATTTATCATCTCTGCTTCCTGAAGCAAACTACTTAGATTCCATGAACATTGGTTTCTTTGTCTGTTAAGTGGAAATGCTGGAAAGGTTGTGGAGATTAAAAAAGATATGGCTGGAAAGTGTTTTGCAAAGTGCCCAGCACTTTCTAAGCTTTCCATAAATAGTAATTACCAGCTGCTATCAGAGGGTGTAATAAAGTGGAATGTTGCCCACACCGGCAGCCCATTCCTGTGCTTGCTTAAATTTCTTTATCACAGTTCTACTGGGAAGATGAAGATTAAAATCTGAGTTGATATCTATCATGGTTTAACAAAGAACACTGGGATGAGGGAAATGAATCCTGACTCTCATCCCAGGTTGTTTGTTAACACAGTATGACACTGGGAACATTACTGAGCCTCTCTTAGCTCAAATTCACCCTTACAGAAAGACAAGGTAGGTACAATGATTTCTGACACCAACTACCTAGAATTGGGCTAAATTTTATAGGTTAAGGTCATGGTGCTCTGTAAGACTGTCCCCACTTCAAACACTAGCCACAAGTTTCGATCGCCCTCACTTTCAACCAGCTGGCTACAAATTTAGAGGCTGCCACTACCCCTCAGGTTTAATAACATGCTCAAAAGACACAGAATTCTCGAAAGGACTAAACTTAAGAGTACTGTTTTATTATAGCAAAAGGTTATAAATCGGAGCCAGTCAAAGGAAGAGATGCAAGGTCTTGGGTGGTCTTTTATCTTTTTTAATTGATTTTTTTTAGGGAGAGAGGGAGGGAGAGGGAGAGAGAAATATTGATGGGCTACCCCCTGCACACCTTCTACTGGGGGTTCAGTCCTCAACCTCGGCGTGTGCCCTGACCAGGAATCAAACTGGCAACCTTTCTCTGCACAGGATGACGCCCAACCAACTGAGCCACACTGGCCAGGGCTATGATGGTCTTAAATGCAAAGCTTTCTTAGACCCCAGGACACATTACCTTCCCAGAGCACTGATATTGTTCAGAGCAATAATAACCAGGGATGCCTGTCTGAGCTTTGGTATCCAAAGTTTTTATTGGGGTTTTTCTATGTAAATATGATTGATTTAATCACTGACCACACAGTTGAACTCAATCTCCAGCTCCTTCTTCCCTCCCAAGAGATTGGGCTGTTATCACATGGCTCAAAGCCCCAACTTTCTAATCACATGATTTGTCTTTCTGGCAGGGCCAACTCTTATTCTGAATCATCTCCTTTACATAAACTGACCAGGGGCCCACTGTGAGTCACCTTGTTAATGTAAACTATCAGAGGTGGTTCACCATGAATCAGAAAGACACTCTTGGAAATTTCAAGGATTTAGAAGTTACCTTGCTGGAAGTAGAGACAAAGGCCAGCCCCATACCTTATTATAAAGTAGGTGATATAAAATATGCTCTTTAGGAGCCCTTTGGTTTAATCTCCTACATAGTCAAAGACTATTTTTAATGGGAAAGTCAGAAAAGGAAAAGCAAAGGAAACGTGTGTGAAGGAAAAGCTCTCTCTCTCTCGAGACTGTGTTTTCACGAAGTAGGCTCAGAGGGAAGAGATGACTTTGGCTTCAGAAACATGTTCTGGCTAGGGGGACAAAAGTGGCTACAAAACTGGCAGTGATGTCACGAGTCCAATAGCTTACTGGTCTATTATCTAAAGCTTCAGCCACATTCTATTATTAATTCATGTGTCAGTTATATTCATATCCTATATCCTAGGGAACTTTTAATTGCGTACCAAAGGCCTTAGAATTAGAGTAGATTGTGAGACTTTATTTCCCCCGCTCACCTTTCTTTCCTAAACCTTATGATCTGTCACCTATTGCACGCAAAAGCTATTGGACATTAATGGTATTTTCCACATATTAGACAAAAAATGGTGTCAATACAACACACAAAGTTTAAACACCTTGCTTTGTTTGCAAGCCATTCCTGAAGGAACAAGCAGCTTGATAAGGGAAAGTAAGTATGTTAAGCCATCAGAGTCACTTATGCTTACCCCATACATTCGTACGATTAATAATCCCCACTCCCTACCCTTCCTTAACAGAAGACATCTTCTCTGTTTTTCTTCCCAAGCAGGCAGGTGGAATATCATCCCATTTTAAGCCTGCGTGTATATGTGTGGAGGGGTACAATCTTGTGACGAGACCTGATTAATGCCGCAATGAAAGTGACCCGTCGCTGAGACAATTAATGAAAGTGGAAAGCATTCCCATTTATATCATTGCGTGTGGTTGCCTACACAGAGGTGCGAGAGATTAAAGAAGTATTCTCTGTACTTTTTCTAATGACAGAATCATCTTTGGATATTATATCCTCAGAAGCTGTTTGAATATCAGTTTTCAGTTTAATAGACTCTTTGTGAGGAGAAAATATTCCTAAGATATCATATGGAACCAAATAAGAATGAATCCTCAAATTCCCTTTTCAATCATTTATTTTAGCCAATATGTAGCCAGGCTAAGCCAGGCTAGGTTCTAGCAGCACAGGAATGTGCAATGCCAGTCCAACCAGGTTTTACTATACAACTTTATTTTCCCTTTGTTGATGTACCCAGGTAAGTTACTGCTTTATGAGCAATAGCCTATTAACAGGCATTCCTATTGAATGACTTCTTTTGCATTAGACATTCCTAGGGAAATACAATTACCTGAATATTATTAAAGCAGCATGGAAATATATCACTCGAGAAAAGGAAAACCCTATACCAACTACATTCTTTTGGCTCCTCGTGTCAAATGCCTTCTCATCAGTTAAAATCTCTTTCTTAGCAAACTGATTTCCCCCTTTGTTTTTCCCTTTATAAAAATGTATACAAACATCTACAACCCTAATTTGCTATTTCTTACTTTGCATTATAAAGTTCATAGGAAAACCTGTTATTTCTGTCTCCAGTTCCCTTTATTTAATGTGGTGATGAATTATTCTCACTTTTCATTATATAGGAGATATACTCCTTAGAAACAGATATAGATTACCTTCTGTTTAAGCCAAAATTAGAAAAATCAAAGAGATGAATGGTAATTTATAGATCTACCAAATTAAATTATCTTCATAGTGATTAGTTGCCCCACTGTAGAACAAATATGATTAGCTTTCGTTTCAGAAACTTGTGTATTTTACATTTTAATATCATGCTCAAGCTTTTCTGGTAAGAATAAGAATGTGACAAAGAAGGAAAAAACGTGATTAAGCAAAGTCAGAAGAGCTTGATACTGCTGTTTAGAATCCATGGGTGTGAAATTAACTTCCCCTCTTTAGTTTCCCCAATTCCAAAAGGAGCTCAGACCTCACGAATAGGGCCCTGCTCTACCTGAGCACTCTCTGATTTCTAGGGGATGGCTTTTCTTTAGTCCTTTTAGCCACAAGCCATTCTAAATAAGCCTGGTTTTCAAACATCCACCTGATTCTTTATACTTCCCTGATAAATTATTTGATAGTTGTACACAATTGAGAACCTAAATTTATTTTTAAAAGAAATGGCTATTATTGTTTTACATATCTTGGGCAAAACTTTTCTTTCAAATTATTTGTTCTATTTGATCCATCCTAAAGATCCATCTTCTAGCCAGAGAAATAAACAAATAGATATTTAGCAAATGAGTAGTCTCCTCTCACTTTGTCTGGAATCTTCCTTAAATAAGATATCTAAGACACTTAGTTCATTTTTTAAAACTTCTAACAGTTCAAAAGTTCTCTTTATCCTAATATAGTATGAAAGTTTTACAGTATCCTGCTGACTCATCAATGCCTGACAGATATCTATATGTTAAGTGTTGAACAACACTGTCAGGCCTCTCCAGACGATAGATAATAATGAAGTCATGTACTCATCAATAAACCAAGTTTCGGTTCTTTTCACATATACACCACCCCTTCCTGTCCGGACTCCTGCTTCCCTCACTTCCAACACACAGTGTGCACAGGTATGATCTTTAGTTCCTTAAAAAATCTCCATCCTTTGTCTCACAAAAAAAGTCAGCTACATGCCCGGCCGGTGTGGCTCAGGGGTTGAGCATCGCCCTATCATCCAGGAGATTCCCGTTTAGGGCGCATGCCCCGGTTGGGGCTCGATCGCCAGTAGGGGGCGTGCAGGAGGCAGCCAACCAATGACTCTCTCATCACTGATGTTTCAATCTCTCTCCCTCTCCCTTCCTTTCTCTGAAATCAATAGATATATATTTTTTAAAAAGTCATGTACAATCATCATGAGATGTCCTGCGTGTTTTTATTCTCTTGCTTTATATAACCCATTTTCATATCAATCTCTGCCCTCCAAGATACTACCATGAAAAAAGTCTTCTAGGAGACCACTCTGGTAATTTCAATGCCACAGTTATGTCTGGTCCCATGTAAAAGCAGAGAGAGCGCCCACATTCAAATGAGGAGTCATATGTTGAAATATTGACTAGGGATTATAGTCTTTATGCTCAGAAATTTATAGAATATTCTATGAAGGTATATTATTCAGCTTCAAAACTAATCTTTTTCTTTCTAGGTCATTAGATCCATTTTGAGTGGGGAGGCAGAGCCTCCATCAACTTTCCTACTATTCTTTCCTCTCCCCTCTTGTGTTCTACAACAAGGTCAAATGAAAGTAGAAAAAGTGGAAACCTGCTCTCTTCTCCATTTTTAGTCCTAAAACCAAAGGCCCTGCTATGTGTAAACTCAGTTTGGGTTCAACTAGGAAACCCTGCTACTGGAAATCATTGTTTTTGATAATTAATTATCAAAAAGAATGTGTTTGAGTCCCCATGAAGATAACACTGGGGAACTCCATCTAAGTTCATTAAGCATCCATATACCACATCTCCTAGGAAGATGGTTAATAGGCAAGATGTCCAAAATTATCTATTTTATAGCTAGTAGAGCTAAATTGTAATGTTTGCTGGAAAAAAACCAGCAGAGTAACCACTCATCTTGTCAGTGACCATACTTCTGGAGATTTTCCCCTTCTTCAAAATAGCTTTGAACCTAAGCCAAAAAAAGATAAGGCCATTGAGAACTAGAAATCACTTTCACAAAGTCTTGCCTGCTACCCCCTGAACTCTTTCTCAGAGCCTTGTCAAATTACTGGCAACTATACTGTAATGCAAAATGTATCATACATGCAACCAAAAGGTTTGGGTTCAAGTTCTATAGTTAAGACTTACTGACTATAAGGACTTATAAAAATATAATCTACTGATCTGGCCTGCCATTTATGTATTTTAAGGGGTAGCTAATATCTACCCCTCATATTTGCTTGGAGGGTTAAACAAAATAATATTATATATATATAAATATATATATATATTTATAAATTGTGAACTGTCATAAGCAAGCATTTTGCCCTTCTTATATAATATACAATTCTTGATTTCCTTGGCCACCTGTTTTTCTGTTCACAAAAATAAAGGCAGGAAATGAGATAGAAATGAAAGAAAGATAAATATTCTTAATTGAGAAACAAAATTAAGAAATGTTAGCTACTCACCCAACATTAGAGGAGAAAATATTAAAGCCACCAATAATAAACTATATTGCTCTATAACAACATAATGGATAATTATAATGATAACCCCTCACAATCAACAACAACGAAAGGACCAATGCCCTGTCCTATAGAATACAAGGGAAGTTCTTCTTTTTCAAAATACTTTTTTAAAGAGAAAAATTCAGAGTGTAAATCTGAATTATCTGAAAAATCCAATTATGTGAAATACCACAGTTTCAAAGCTTTTGACTAAGTGAGGTCTCATTGAATCTAGTTCCTGGTGATGAGTCACCTTTCAATACTCCTCACGAGAAGGCAGTTTGAATCTCATTAAAATCAGAATCACTTATGGGATATATGGCCATTGACACTGTCTTACTTGTTAGAAATTACTTCCTTGTGCCACAAAAAGTGAAATCATTAGACAGATATAAAGGCCTAAGTGAGTATTAAAGCAGATGAAAATAGAGAAATTGAGCCCACTCTGTCTGTTTCTCACTTTAGCTAAAGTGGGCATCTTCACTTTTGCCTGATATATTTAATTGAATCATGACAGTGACTACCATACCATGGCCAGATGAAACACCATAGCTTAAAGAAAACTTATCTTAAAAAAAAGTTAAAAATTAGTTCAACTCACCAAAGAGAAATTAACACATAAGCACAGAGTTTGTTTTATTCTTACACCAATAAATATTTGCCAGAGCTAAAATAATCTCCCTTAGTGTTTGATAGTTTATAAAAAAAAAAGGTTAAAATTATGTTTAAAAAAGGTTTAGTATTTAAATGTGGGGTTTTTTTCAAGGTTGTTTTAAAGGTGGGTAGGTTAAAAGCCTCGTGAAGACTGCACTAAACAATGATACCTAGTGTGAAAATCTTAGAGACTCAAGGAGAATTGAATATAAAGAATATTAAGGGAATGCTGGTGGGGTGGAGGGGGTGGATTTGGAAAACAGAAGGGCTTAGGGCCAGGTCATGTGAAACCTGAGTATCAGTCTAAAGCACTGGAACTCTGAAATTATTGAGATAAAATAGAAACAACTGGGAAACTGAACAAAGCCAGAGCAGCATCCCATCAGTATTATTGAAAAATTAACCAGCTGGCCAAAAATAAATAGATTAAGAAGAGCTGGGAGAAATGGGAAACTGGATGGAGCTTTTGTAATTGCTCAGGGGAAAAATAATGGTACCTCTTTTTTAAATAACAGCTGAGGAAATGGACAAAAAGTGACAAATTCCCTTTCTGTACTTTTCTGCCACTGCTGCCAAATCAACAGGATTTGACAACTGATTAGATATCAAACTCTGAGGGAGACGACAGTCAAAGATTGCATCAATAATTCAGGAGGGGGTGACAGAAATGGTAATGCTGCTGCGCTTTACAGGACCCCCATTAAAAACTTTGTGACTGATGTGAAATGTATGATTTCTGAGGAGCTGCAAAGTAAACGGCATCTCTGTGGTAGCATCATATTGATTATTTCCAAGGCATTTACATGCATTCGTTGCAATGCAAGTTTGTTTGAGCCTGCCCTTCTCTAGTGACTATTAACTTAGGGTGTAAACTGACATGTGAAGGGCCTGAATGAATTGTAGCAGAAAGCTCTGTGATTTCCTAGTCAACCAAAACAGTGTAGTTTGGGTTGTAAAAATTCATTTTGAGAAATATTTATACCCACTGGTAATATTTATACATTGCTTATAAATGTTAATCTGAAATGTGAAAGATTTCAGGGCATCATTTAAAATAGCATCGGTCAGCTTAGTTGAAATTTCATATTTCTAAGTTATTTCTTTTCTAAAATCAAGTGTTTATTTAAGATTACAGTCACAAGATTCTGTTTCTCTCTTTGGTACAGTGATTTTTTGTGGTGCCTTGACCTGTTTTTACTTCTTTTCCTTTGGAACTGAGTAGATTGAAACATAGAACTTAAGAGCAAAGGAGAAATAAGGATTTGGGGGGCAATGCATGAATTGTCAATTCTCATAAAAACCAAGTTACCCTAAGGAGTCTGTTCTACAGTTCTGACCTGTCAGGATAAAAAGCCTCTGGCTCCTGGATGCTTTTGGAAATATTGGGTCACTTATGGAAAAATAATTAGAACTGTCCAAAAAATTAAATAGCCTACATTTTAAGGAAGTAAATTGCAGAAGACTGTGAGAAAAGGAAACCTTTCAGTAGATGTGCTTAATTTATTATTTAGAGGTTGTTGTTGATGGGAAGCATTTAGAAATAGCAGTAGAAACAAAGGATCTTGATTTGAAATCTGCACAAATACGAACTGGCGTGCTATTTTGAGGAAGTCACTTCCCCTGTAAGAACTTCAGTTTCTATAAAATGGAACCTTAAAAATGATCAAATATGAAAATAAAAATTAACTTGTTAAAGCACTAATAGATATAGAGGTATAAAATTTTAAAAGGTTATTATTTTAAACAAGACAGGCACTGGATTTTTCTCTCTAAAGAATAGAAACATAAACAATAAGAAGGAGAAGTTATGCACATGACATAGCACATGCCCTACACATTTATACATATACACAAACACTAATTATTAAAAGCTAAAACTAATGTTGTTTCATCAATGGCATAGTTAGGAGAGTGAAAAGGCAAATCACACACTGGGAAAGACATTTGCAAATTGAATATCTGAAAAATATTTATTCAAATTACATGTAAAAAGCTTCTCCAATTTCTTAAGTATAAAGCAGTCTTTCAATTTATAAAATGGACAAAAGAGCTGAATAACTATATCACAAAAGACGGTACTTAAGTAGTCAATAAGTATATAGAAATACTTAATATTATTATCCATTAGAGAAATGCAAATCAAAATCACAATAAGATACCAATACATGCTCAATAGAATAACTTTTTTTGTTGTTTTTAACCAACAATATAAGTGTTGGTGAAGATGTAGAGCAACTAAGACTCTCATACATTGCTGGTGGGAGTGTATATTGATATGAATGTATTAGAAAACTATCTTGCAATATCAATGAAGGCACATCAACCCCATGACCCAGCATTTCTACTTGGAGGTACATTTCCAAGAGAAACTTATGTGTTCATCAGGAGACACAGAAAGGATATTATTGGAAGTTTTTTTCATAACTGCCCCCGAGTGAAAGGAATTCACACATACTTCTAAAAAAGAAAGATTGGATATAATCATACAATGGGATACTATGCAATAAAAAGGAACAAACTACTGCAACAAATAGATTCATCTCACAGACTAACACTAAGAAAATTAAGCTAAACACAAAACACTATATTCTGTATTATTGTATTTATTTAAAGTTCAAGAGTAGACAACACTGAGGATTTCTACTATGATTATAAAATACCAAGTTGCAGGAGATAATTTTCCCTGCCTGACAATAAGAACAAGCCAGGTAAGTGACAAAATTATAGGTTTTTATAAAGCCCACCAGACTCACCATACAGGTGTATTCATGGCTATGATTTACTTTCATAGAAAGATACAAAGCCAGATCAGCTAAGGAAAAATACATGAGTGAAATCAGGAGGAAACCAGAAGTAAGTTTCCAAGAGTCCTCTCCCAGTGCAGGAGTACAGGATGTTTACCTCCCCCAGCAATGAGTTGTGGTAACACGTATGGACTGTCTGCCAGGGAAGCTCATTAAAGACTGTTTTCATGGTTTTTGTTGGATGCTGGTCACATAGCATGTGCCAAAATTCCAGACTCCCAGAAGGAAAGCAGGTGTTTAGTATAAACCATATTGTTTCCATAATGAGTTTAAGCACAATGAGCCATTAGTATCAGTGGATGGTAGAAAACCTCTTGAAATCCAAGTTCTCAGTTGTCAGCTGAGGACCAACTTTGAAAGAAGTTCTATAACAAGACTGACATGTTATCTCCTTTCTGAACACCCAGAAACTGGAAAATTGGGGGGATATTGCAGAGGGGGGACCTTTGGAAAGCAACCCAATAAAGTTGTTTGTAAACTCCTGGGCTTACTCTTGACCTGTGCATATGTGAATCTGATCCTACTCAGCATACCGGGACTTAGAGAACTGAGCCAATCTACCCAGACTGACTTCTGGGAGGTGAACACACAGGACAGATCTGAACAGCATTGCAAAGGCTTTGAAAGCTGAACTGACATCAGAACCACAGAGAGGAGAAGGCAGGTTGGAACATGTAACATGGGGTGAAACAGGTCAATTGCCTGCTAAAGCAAAATACAAACATTTTTTCTAGAATTTACCATACCCAGAGTCACATAACTTAATATTCAGAAAGTCCAGGATATAATAAGAAAAAAAGTGCTCAGCATATAAAGAAGCACAAAAACCTTAACTGGGATGGGAAAATACAGTCAACAGACAGCAATGTAGAGATGACACAGATTTTGGACTTTGCAACAAAGTCTTTAAAAGACAACTGCTAAAAAATGAATGAGTAATAGCAAATGCTCTGGAAACAAAAATTAAAATAGAATGTATCAGCAAATGCATAGAAGATATAAAGAACCAAACTGAAATTTCGAAATGGAAAAATGCAATAACCAAAGTATAAAAATTTCCCCAAAAGACTTAATATCGGAATGCAGATAAGAGAAGCAAAAGTCAATATGAGAGTTAAATTTAGTATATGTCAACTTGGTTTGGACAAAGTGCCCAGAGATTTGGTCAAACTTTATTCTGGATGTTTCCATGCAGCTGTTTTTAATGAGATTTACATTTAAACTGGTGGACTTTGAATAAAGCAGGTTTTCCTCTATAACATGGGTGAGTCTCATCCAATCTGTTAAATGTCTGAATAGAACAAAACACTGACCTCCCCCAAAGAATTCAACCCTCAGACTGCCTTCAGACTACAGCTAAACATTGGCTATTCTGAGTCCAGCCCAGCTTCCTTAGATTCAAGCTGCAACACTTTCTTGGGTCTCCAGCTGGCCAGTCACCCCCATCAGATTTTGAACTTGCCAAACCTTCAAAATCACATGAGCCAATTGCTTGAAATGAATCTCTACATTTATATATACACTTCCTATTGGTTCTGTTTCTCTGGGGAATCTTAACTAATACAATCAGTAAACTTGAAGATAGATCCATGGACATTAGCCAGTCAGAACAACAGAGGGAAAAAATGGGAAAAAATTAACAGTATATCAAAGGGCACTGTCAACGAAGTAAAAGAAAACCCACAGAATGATAGAATGTATTTGGTACTTCTTTAAAATATTAAAAATAGAATTACCATATGATCCAGAAATTTCACTTCCTGGCAAATTCCAACAGAATTGAAAGTGGGGACCCTAACAGACACTCATATACTCATTCATATCAGAATTATTTACAATTAGCAAAAGGTGGGAGCAACTCAGTGCATTAACACAAAAATAGATAGGCAAAATGTGGTATATACATACAGTGAAATATTATTCAGCGTTATTATTATTATTATTTTGTTTTCAGTTGATGTCAGTCAAATTTTGGGAAGATTTGGCAGTCTGGAGGACTGTGTCCTGAACCTTGAGTTTGGCTAAATCTGTTTAATAACTATTTAATTTTTTTAAAATGTATTATTATTGTTTTAGCAATCTCTTTTACTCTCAAATACCTCTACTCAATAATAGATGATCATTCTATTAGGCACCTAGAATTTTTTAAGTCCCTATAGGCTCTATTTACACAGGCTGTCAATGATCGCATCCTTTACTTTTACAACATTCTTTGTGCTATGTAACAAAATAAAATTGGGGGCATTTCCAGCTGTCTCTCTATCTTTCTCTCTCTCTCTCTCTCTCTCACACACACACAAATCAGTTCTCAAAAATACAACTGAGAAAAGAGTCTTATTAAGCAGCAAACTTAAGCAATAAATTTAATTGAACCAAGAATAACTTTATTCCTAACCTTAAAAACCCTGTAAAATAAATAATTTTCATATCAGAACCCAAGACCATAAATAAAAATAATTTCCAGTGAGACATAAAAAATATAAGTTTCCTCTAGCACAAGAAACTTTTGGGCCAGGGCATTTTTTCTATTGCAGTAAATTAATTTATTGCTAAATTTTCATAGTTAAATTTTTCATATACTCACATAACTCCAGTTATGTTTACCATTAAATCTTGTTTAAAATATTGTTCATGTCTTTAAGACCACAACTTTAGAGGATTTATGACTATGCATGGGTGTTGGATTTATACACCAAATTATCATTTAAATGCCTATGAAGATTTTAAAAATTAAAAATCAAAAAGCTAAAAGACAGACTTCATTTGGCTTAGAGGTATTAGGTTGAGAAGCACTTTCCTTAACAGTATATCACATGAACCAGATGAAGGCAGATGATCTCCCAGAAGGTAGCAAATATTTTGACCCACCCTCAATCTGAAATATTTTTCCGCTCAAGGAAAGAAAAACTGGTCCTGAAGATTCCAAGAAAGTGCTTTTCTCTGAAAATATTGTTCTATATTTAGAGCTGAAAATGTGTATCCTCTAAAAGTAACTCAAAGACTTGGAGAGTATATTAAATATAGGGAGCCCAAATAATGGGGGGGGAAATCCAGGAGAAGTATACCCACTTAGGATTATGTGAGTTTCCAGTTGTAGAAGGGGTAAGCCAGGTACTCAGCAATAAAAGGAAGGTCTATTATGTATTCTAAGACCTCCACAAGGTTAAGGAGAAAAAATAACAGCATTCGGGAAGCAGCATGCTTCAGTGCCAACACACTGGGATAAAAAGACTCACTATGCTACTCGACTGCTACATTTATAAAATTAGTGAAATGGGGGAATAGGTTGTTACCAGATTAATACGGAGACAATGAATAGATTTTAGTGGCCTTCATTAAGCTTAGCACTGTTATCACTTAGCAACGGTCTCATGAGAGTTAGCTGTGAAGATCGAATAGGAAAGCCTAGGAAAACCATAAATGTGATATTTAGAAAAATGTGCAAGAGTCGTTACTCAAACGTATGAAGCAATGCCATTTAAAAAAAACAAATAAAATAGCCCTGCCAGGGTAGCTCAGTTGGTTGGAGCGTCACCGGTACCAAAAGGGTTGCGGTGCCATTCCCAGTCGGGGCACACAGCCTAGCTTTGGGGTTCAAGCCCTGGTGGGAGCATGTATGGGAGACAATGGATCTCTCTCTCTCTCTCCCCTTTCTCTCTCTCTAAGAATTAGTGAAGACATATCCTCAGGTGAGAATTAAAAAAAAGAAAGAAAACAAAACAAAAAGTTGCCAAAATGTCATAAAATTAAGTTTTATTGAAAGTATATTATCCAGTGCTGATAATGGTATCTGAGAATTGATACATTTATGCATTGTGAGTGACAATATTTAGTCACTTAACCTTTTTGGAAAGCAATTTGCCAATATGTTCAAAAACTTTAAATATGTTCTTATCTTTTGGCCCAGGAATTACCATCTGGGAAATTAGGTTAAACAGAATAACTCTAAATATGGGAGATTAATGCCAAAGTATGCTAGTTACTGCGATATTTATAATAACAGTTTAGATTAAAAAATAATGATTAGACTACATATAATCCATTTAAATTATTAGGAAGACCTAGATCTATCTAGTCTGTTAGATAGAACTTTGCTTCAGTTCTACTGTTGATTTTATTTTCATTTGGCCAGTGTTACAAAGGTAAAGAACATCGAAGCCATATGGAAACAGTTCTGTGCGTCCTGTTCAAAATTCTCTCGACAACACAGTGAAGAATAGCTCAACAAGCCCCCAGTACACACAGCAAGGGTGGAAATGATCTAGTAAGAGTCAAGAATTTCAGTTGTCCTCTCAGACCTCTCTGTGGCCACAGTAATTCTCAAGTAATTTCCATGTTTTTCTCTTGTCCCACTGGCACACTCTAAAAATGTACAGTTGCATTTTCCTCTGCCAGGAGAGAATGAAGGCACCAAGATTCAAGAGTGATGTATGCAACCCAGGGCTTGTGCCTGAGCACAGGAACGACAGTTTTGTCTTTTAGTTAAGACAGCAGGGTCCTTCTTTCATCTCACTTTACTTGTCCCAAAGCCTAGAAACTACAGATAAAAAGGACAAAATGGAATCTCTCCGTCTCCTTTCCCTCGTGCCCCATCCCAGCTACAGCTTTCTGATTCGTTTCAGCCTCTTTGCTGCACAGACACGTGTAGAAGCTTCAGTAAGACTCGCAGTAGTAGCCGCGGAGCAGCAGCACTTTCAAGCCTATGATGCCTACTGGCGCGGCCTTTCCCGAAGGCACTCCATCAGGGATCAAAATACTTAGCCCAAAGCCGGCATGCTCCACAGGGAATCAGATGACAGAGCAGAGTGAGCCGTTTCAAAGGCTCATGTGTGACTTTGGGAAAATCAAAGTTTCTCTCGAAAGTCTAAATCTAGAGCTTAGTGTTTTTGACAAGTCAATTCAAACCCTACATTATAAATCGCAGCCCATTTGGAATACAGTTGGCTTTAAAATTTCTGGATAAAGAAAATGTTCTACAACATGAAAACTAGTCTTTGGCAATAGTGTTGAAACTTAATGAAGATTGTTTTCTTTTTGATGGTTACTGTGTGACAATTGAATCACAAAGCCAGAGCTCGCTAGGCAGACTTTGTATCTATGCAACTGCTAAGACCTTTTGGAACAATTCACTGACAACCGCCTCGGGTCACTTCATCTTTCAAGGAAGCTTATCAGAAAAATAAAGAAGTGAAGGCAGAAAAGAGTCAATGATAACTAAATTATATTTTCAAGAGCTGTTCCAATTCTCAAATTATATTATTTTTGAGATGAAAAATGTTATGGATCATGTATGTTATTGAGAAGAAAAAACCCTTTAAGACAAATTACTTAGATTCAAATTCTTCATCAAATATTTATGTGATCTCTAGTGGGTCAAAACATATCTCTGTTTTCTATTTCGCTCATCTGAAGAAATTATATTTTAAACTAACTTTATGATAACTTAAAATCCTGAAAAAGTTCTTGTAAGTAGATGTGGAAAGGTTGCTTCAGTGTATGGAGTATCTAACCCTTAGTTAAAGGCCCAAGGCCATAAAGAATTAGAACCTGAGCACCTGGAGGAGGATGGAGCAGTAATGAAGCTTCAGGCTGAAGTATAAGCCAGGATGCTCACAGTTAGTAAAAGTAAGGTTTTGTGTGGGAAATGGTGAATGTAATGTCAAGAATAATGAAATGTCAGACAAAATGACAAACAAAATGGCAAACAAAAATAATAATTTGGCGTCAGATCTTGGAAGGCCTCAGTTGCTGTGGTGTTTTCAGCCAATCCCAAACTTTTACATTGTTAAACCCCAGGGTCACTTTCCAGGGTGTGAGGTGCTTCTCTTTCTTTGCAATGGGCCCAGGAAGTCAGACTGCTCTCAGGACAGCTGTTACCATACAGCTCATTCCGTTCCATTCTAGGCTGACTGTATTTGTATCCCTTACCCTTTCTTATAACAAAGAGAAGCCTAAAAGAGCCTTAGTATAATCTCAAGCAGGCACAACTATTATGCTTTTTATTTCTTTGTTTTAATAAAGAAGTTTTCAAGAACATTCCTTACTGAATCAAAATTTATGTTTGATCACACTGAAAATAGTATAAATTATAAATCAATTATCACTATTAAAACTTAGCTGTCTAAATAACTTAAATTATTAAAAGGCAGTATAAACATTGATTTTTGCACACAAAACTAGGGTAGTTCTCAAGGTTAAAATGTTATATCTTGACTTTAAATCAATGTTAGTATTTAAAAAATATTAGTATATTTTTAAAAAAGAAAAGATTTGTTGAAAGTACCTTAAGATTGCCATATGCAATCTAGATCAGCATATTTGGCAAGTATATATAATTCATATGACAGGGTTAATACCAATAAGCAAAGTTACTATGAAATATTTTAAATTTTAAAGACAAACTGCTAACTTTTCAGACAAAAACAATTATTTGATAGAATGGGGCAACAGAAAAAATCTTAACATATTTCTTTTTTAAAAATATATCTTTATTGATTTCCGAGAGAGGAAGGGAGAGAAATAGACACATCAATGATGAGAGAGTCCTCATTGATCAGTTGTCTCCTGCACTCCCCAGACGGGGGATCGAGCCCTCAACCCTGCATGTGCTCTGACTGGGAATCGAACTGTGATCTCCTGGATCTTAGGTCTATGCTCAACCACTGAGCCACGTCCTGTTGGGCTTAACTTATTTCTTTAATATCAAATTATAGTACCGCCTGGCCCACATGGCTCTGAGGTTGAGTATTGACCTATGATCCAGGATATGGAGGTTCAATTCCCTGTCAGGGCACATGCCCCAGTTGCGGGCTCAATCCCCCGTGGGGAGCACGCAGGAGGCAGCCAATCAATGACTCTCTCATCATTGATGTTTCTATCTCTCTCCCTCACTCTCCCTCTCTCTAAAATCAATAAAGATATACTAAAAAAAAAATTATAGTACCAATATGGTAGTTGTTTTATTACATAGTAGTAAGTAACATTGTAAGAAAAAAATATTGCCTCTTCTTGGATATAAAAAATAGGATTAGGTAAGAAAATAATTTCTTCAATTATGATGACAGATTTTTGTTTTTATATATATGTGTATATATATGATAAGAAAAAATATGTGATGTATTTCTACAGACCATTCATTATTGGGCATTTATCACAGAGAAATGAAAATATAGGTTCACATAAAAAACTGCACACACAGGTTCATAGCACCTTTATTTGAAATAGACAAAAAAAAATGGAAACAGTGCAGATGTCCTTCAGAGGATGAATGGTTAAACATTCAATGACATGGTCAAAGATACAGAACTACTGATTCATTGGCCATGGCTAATGGTTTGAACCAATGGATAGGCACATGGAAGAAATGAGTGTGACATTACTGACAAAGAATTTGGAAAAGAGATATGAACCAAGCATCATAATATTTGTATCTCATGTAAACACTCAACAAAAAGAACCCCCTCTGCAGGAGAGTTACAAAAATGTGAAAATAGTATTGTAGCTACTCCCTTTCTCCATTCATTCTAGTGTTTGCTCATGAACAAAATGGGTATGAAGTCAGAGAGAGAATTTAAATACAGGTTCGATAAAATGGTGTTCATCTCATTAAGATGAGGACATCTCATGAATATTATGTTTAATCTGCCAGAATCAAAGAAAAATGTTAAACCCACAATGAAGGAAACTAGTTAGGGGAACTAACAAACTGACTAGTGTGAAGTTGAATATGTTGGACTACTTCCACCCTGAAAGGGTCAGCGATTTGCCCTAAATAGAATAGGTACTGGTATTAGGTCTGTTTTTTCTCTCCCTGTTCTCTATATTCTGACAGCAATACTCTATGCTTAATGAATTCACTAATATGAGAATATCTATAAAATTGCTTTTGATCACACATCAGAAGCAATATAATAGGCCTATCTATATTCATGGCAATTGCTCTCTTACCATGTAGTTAATCAAACAGAAGCATCTGGCATTATAGAATGTGGAATTGCCTATTGAAGGCACAAATAGAGCACAAGCTGGAAGACATCACCATGCAAAGTTAAGGCGCTTTCTCAGAATGCAGTCCTCTCACTGAACTAGTGACTACTTTATATATTGGCTGTGTCTCCCATAGCCAGAATATATAGGTATAGAAACTAAAGGGTTGAAATGAAAGTGGTATTCATTAATTTTTTTTCTCCATGATTGTGGGCTTTGGTAGCTTAAATACTGTAATATGCAAGAAAAATATCTTTTTCATTAGGGTCAACAATAATGATTTCAATTAATTATAAGTTGACATGGACATGAATTCTTTCAGGCTCCACTTATCACTGAATGCACAGGCTAAAAAAAGCAATTGGTTCTGATTATCAAGGAGGAGAAACGTTGGCACTATGCAATGCAGGCAGAAAAGAATTTATCTGAAATGCAAAGGTCCCTATAAAAGAGCTCCTTATTTCTTCTATGATCAGGGATAAAGATAATAGCAACCCAAATAAGCAGGAACCATGGGTTCAGACCTTCAAAATAAAGGTTTAGGAAACCTCGCTAGGTAAAGTGATCTACCAGGTAAAGATAAGGTGCTGACTCACAACACAGGCACAAGAGCGGTACTGTAGGAAGGAAGCCATTCATGAAAACTAAGCCCAATATTGTGAGCAGTGACAGAAAAAAGATGACTAGAAACTATTCAAACTATTTTCCTATGTTACTTGTCTATTCAATATTCATAAATTATGTCATTTTCTTTCCATGTGTTAATGACAGTAACTTGTATTAGCTCTTTTAAGAGATAATCCACACATTAATTATAGATTAAATCAATGAACACAATGAAGATCTGATCTTTACTTGTATGGCCAGATACCAATGTTCTCTTTCAATCAGATATTTTATTTGGTGGTACTCCTCCAACCAGAGACTCAAGAATCTAAGCTGCTTTCATCTTGAGGTTCTACCACTTAGTGACTTCAAAGTTCCACTGTCATCTAACTGGTAGCTGGGTAAAGAACATGAGAAGTTGGAAGACTGTGCACCTCACACCCAAGTAATTCAGCCTTCAACAATATTCACACATTATCTGCTGAGAAATACAGAGGCAGAGGCACTTATTTTTTCTTAGGTGGTTTTCCTAGAGTTAGAATCATGATCAGCTATAAATCCCAATGTAGAAATGGTATATTGCTACAACATTCCCTCAGTATTCCCTTTGGATATGTGTTTTCTGGGCACGCTGCTCCTATTTATTTAGCATTTCAAACTGGCCCTTGGCCCATACAAGTTTTCTTGTGCTATATGATAGGCTTCAAAATCAACGTTTTCATGCTAAAACTAGTGGAGTGAGTTCTACTGTTCACAATCACAAACTGAACAATTCATGTCTCAAAGGGTGAACTATCATGCATAGTGGTGATTTAGGGGAGGAGACATTTTCAAGCTGTGGAATTTTCTTATAATTTTTAAAAGCAAATTCAAATTTGGTGGAACTTAAATCCCAGTTATTAGAGTAATTGGAAAAAAAAAAAAATGAGGGCAAACGACCACTTTCTTCTCAAGCAAAAATCATTTGAGAAAGGCTGGGTCCATTTTCCTCATGAATGCCAGATGTGTTTTTTTCAGAGATTTTTTTTTTTTATTAATATCCTTTGACAATAACTCTATTTATCTAGCTTTTAACTTTTTTTCCCATGCAAACAGGTTGCCACAAAATCTAATTTCTTTCTATCTCAACTAGGTTCTATTATAAAAACATTCTTTGGAATATTACATGTGCTGTGAGTTCAAGCTTTCTATCTTGTTTTAATTCATATAAAGATATAGCTGGGAAGAGCTTCAGAAATCACTAATTCAATTTCCTCAAATTACAGAAACACTGAGACCTAGAGAGCATATGTTAATTATCTATGGGCAGTAATGTTTGGTAAAGCTTAGCCCCAAACCCCAATCTCTTGGCATCTAACTCAATGACTTTTCAATGTCCTTCTTAAAATCAAGGTTCTTACCAGGATAGTCATCCCCTTGTAATTCCCCAATTATAAATGTGACATTATAATCCATACTCTCTCAAAAGCACAGAACCTAAGATTAATAATTAATGCAAAGTTAAATGGCTCTATGTTAAGAGGTGTTATATCAAATAGTTGCTAAAATATAACATTCAAAAGCTTTACCATATTTAGGTTCAGGTTTTTATTATTCTGGGTTCTAAATTTCCCTCGCCCCATTAACTCTCCTCTTCAAATACCATTTTCCTTGCATTCTCATTGTCATAGTTAAATGCATTGTGTCAGTATGAAGAAGGAAGCTTTCCCACTAAATTAATTAGTCCCCATAACATGTTTTTTAAACATATTTAATGTATTCCTAAGAGTGACTTTGGTTACATTTTGCTGACAGACATCAGGGTCTATCATGCATAGCTAATTCCAGAGATATATTAATTATCCCACTTAAGAAGCTTGCCCAGATAAATCAATATTCCTTTCCTCAGAAAATTGCTGTTTCCATGGAAGCTATTTATTAATATGCCTTTTTTCTCAAAACATGAATTCCTGCCCTGGTCTCATGCACTGGTAATTGAGTGATACAACAAACCATATTTAAATGTGAATCAAGTAATAGAGGTAATAGAACTAACTACATTTAAATGTGGTTAGCGACCATTAGAACAACAAAAATCAAGTTGAAAGGTAGGTTAATAATTAACAAAAAACAGCCCCTTTTCTGGACATTTATGGGCATGTACCTCATCCCACTGTATCCTCTTTGTCCTCCAAATGCTTTGCTTTTATGCACAAAACACTTTCTTCAAATGAAAATATACAAAGCCCAGTATTAAAAGAGATAAAAGTGGAGTTCCTCTGGTTGACGTGCCTGCTTGACAAGAATCTTCTGCTCGGTTCCCAGGCTGGACCTTGATGGCACTCAGAGGAACACAGAGACACCAAAGAACACAATTTGAAGGTACAAGAAACTTAATGTTGAAAAGCATCTTAGAGATAACCTTGCCTAGACTGAAAAAAAAAAGGAATTCATTCTGCTTGAATCTGAGTGAATAAAGCCAGCAGCCATGGGCTTATAAACCCACCATCAATGGTGAGTGTAGCGCCCTCTTCTGGTACTCTTTGGCATTAAAAACATTCCTGACCACATGCTCCAGACTAATTCCGTTTTATTGATAACATCGCATGAGACATTTGGATATGTGCCCTAATATATTTGGTGTTTATATTCAAACACTGGTAATTTGGAGTTTTACCCCATCATTCCTTTATTAAGCATTTACTGAGAAGTAGAGTAAGACTTTAATTAGGGAAGCATCAGATGCTCACAAACTGAGTTTTAATGGACGTTAGATTTCAACCATATTGCTGCTAAAAATACTTGTTGCTCATCGGAGAGTAAATGCTAAATGCCAGAAAGAAATGACCACTGAAACTTCTCTAAACAAGTCTTTCCATAGTCTTCAGTCATACACATGATCATTCATTATATTATGTTTAAGATGGTTTTGACTTAGGTTTATGTTCACTTTAGTCAAGCAAGTCCTGTAACCTCTCAGGTAACTATCCATTTGAATATTTTGGTAAACTGACTGGTTGTTTGGATTTCTATTGCCCCAGCTACATAGGAACCCAATGTGTGTGTCCTTTTTGCTTCCTCAGTTCATTTACCTTTCCCCCAAGGTGGTGCCACTTCACCCTCCACCTCAGAATGAGTTCTGTCTAAGACTTAATTAACAATCCAGACATCAGTTTAAAGCAATGTAAGAAACTTTGTATCAGTACAAAGGAGACTCACAATCAAGCCAATTTCATTGCTGATTCACATGTACCCATTCTATTAAAGATCCCTTTTGGTTCACATGCACTGACTCAGATAACTAGACTCTTAATTTGTTTCCCTGTGCTTGACCCCTATGATAAACCATCTCTTTCCCAAATGCCACCTTAGGTGTTTGGACCCCATGTCTAACTGTAGAGTCATGCCAAGTACTGGGACTGTTCCCTGTATAAAAGGGTTAGATAACCCTGTGAAGAAAAATCCTCAGCATCAAATGTCTATAAGGAAATAATGAAAATAAGTTTTTGGCAAAGAACTTAAACAAAAATCCAGTCTTTCATTCAACATAGTAATTCAACAAGTATTTGTTGAACACCTATTATTTGACAGAGATTGTTTTAGGCATTGGAGTTAAAGTAATAGCAAAATAGATTAGGTCTCTATCATCATAAAACTTCCATTCAAATGAGGCAAACATACAATAAATAGATAAAGCAGGATAAAAAGATAGAAAGTGATAGCTGCTCTTGTGACACAAAGATATTTCTGAGAAAATAGCTTTTTAACAGTAATTTGATTTATCTAAAAGTGTCTGTTTTTACAACTAAGCTCTAAAAACAGAGCACCTAACAATGAGGTAACCATAGTCAAATCAGTCCCCAAGAACTGCTCAAGATGGGTCCAGATCATCTGCTCCCCTGAGCTGTGAAAAATACCTACTAAGAAGAGAATTTAAGATCTTTGGCTTCATCAAGATAGGAATCATCTGGATTTAGGAAAATCTCCTTGTTAGGCCAGCAATACTCTTCTAGAAACTGTCCATACTGCCTCCCCAGAGATGAGTATTAGAGCAGATATATCTAAAGCCAGGGAACATGGGTTACTGTTCACAAGAAGGCCAAGACAAGTAGAAGAAACTTCCCAGGCCCAGACATAATTAAAGGCAACCCCTACCTATAATCACCTCTACCACTTGTAGCCTTAACATCTTTATCTGCTGGTTCCCCAGGATTTTAGATCCTACCTGCAGGGTCTTTGAGACTTTTAATGAATCCAGAGTTAGGATGTTCTCCATGTCTTTTAGGAGGAACTTTAGCTTGACACCTGATATTATGTATGCATAGTATTTTTTTAAAATATGTCTTTATTGATTTCAGAGAGAGAGAGAGAGAGAGAGAGAGAGAGAGAAACATCAGTGATGAGAGACTCATCATTGATTCAGCTGTCTCCTGCCTGTCCCCGACTGGGGATCAAACCCACCACCTGGGCATGTGCCCTGACTGGGAATCAAACCTTGATCTCCTGGATCTTAGGTCGATGCTCAACCCCTGAGCCATGCCTGGTCAGGCTATGCATAGTATTTTAAATGTCCTATCAGCCCTTCTAATCTGTTTGCCACATTACAGCAATAGGGATTATTCCAAAAGGAAAATTTGAACATTATCAACAGGATATTGGATGAGAATATTTCTAGTCTTGAATTTGGCTGGGAATGAATGCATAAATTATCCTCTAAAAAACTTTTGGGTGCATTCATGCAGGACTTGCTAAAACAGAGCAAAGGCAGTAAAATAAATATGAGACTTAACAATTTATTTGAGCAGGAGCCTGAGCCATTGGAAGAGAAATAACATATTTTTTAATAAGTATTAATCTTATCCTTCCCAAGGAAAAAGTGAGGGAGAGGGAACATCAGCTTCCTCTAGCCAAATGAGGAGATGCAAAGGGAAGGAAAACACTTGGGAGATTGAGTGGCTTGCCAAAATGGAGAACTGGAATTTTACTTTGCTCCTGAAGGTTTACTAAACTCCAGAGACTTATAAGCACATCCTCAGGCTAAAGAAAGATGAAGACATTTGTGGAGAGCTTGAAATGTGGCCCCTCAGGGATGGGAGGGAGTATACATAATTTGGAAATTGATGCCTGCATTTCAGTTAGTAATTCTGAAGGTTGGATGTTCCTTAAAGCCACTCTTGAGACCAGGGCAAAGAAAGAGGGCCATAGGATGGCAAATCTGCAGTTCTACTGTTGGATGTGGTAAGAATGATGAACTTTCTGTTGGTCAAATGGATGTCATGGAAAGTAGTTCTTTTAAAGGGGACCCATTTTATTGGAGAGAGTGGTGAGATCAATGGTCCTCAGGGTATGAATGTGGTAAAACATCCAAGGAGCACCTAGAGGTAGAAGCATTTGCAAGAGTCCTATCAGAAGTACATTTCCCAGATGTATGAAAAAATTCATCTGGCAGTTTTGGTGGAGCCTTCAAATAACCCCAAAATACAATCCACAGAAGAATCTGTACACATACTGCAGACACCAAAAACTAAGAGTTCAAACCATGCAGTACAAATCATATAAGGTTTTCTCTCTTTCCTCTAGTTCCCACCCCTGCCTCCACCTCAGGAGAGTCAACAGCTTAAGGGGTTGAGAGTATTGAAAGAGCCAGATGAAGAGTCAAAGAATAGACTGTGACTTCTGTCCCACTGTGGGTTCCTGGGCCATGAAATAGACCTCAACTGGAAAGAAGAAAGATGCACAGAAATAGACTGGAACTGTATTTTAATATCTTAAAATAAGTTGCAGTTCTAAGATGAGACTTTTATTACTAAAAGGAAACATCCTCTTTCAGCCAAAATGGTAAAGGGACTATAATTTATACTTCCAACTGAAACAATAAAAAAATAGGAAAAACATACGAAACAACTGTTTTTAGATAAGAAAAGACAGTCATTCTCAATTGAGGAGAAAACAAATAAGATGAGCTGAACAATTGCCCTCAGCTTACAGACCAGAGAGAGTGTCTACCTCACAGTTTAGGGAGAACCATGGCAAAACCCAGGGATCCTCCTAAATTAAGAGACAGATCTGGGGTCCCAGGATGTTAGGTATCCAGATTGAGAAAGAGGGCTGGAGATGAAAGAGCTGAGCAAAGAAAGAGCTCTGGATATCTGGGGAGAATCCTCTCAAAGTCTTCAGCTGAGCACTGATAACATGTGTGTGAGGAAACTACCCAATGCTAAGGAAAAAACAGTTGGAAAGAAGCAAATATTCATTAGCAAGTGAACAGATACAATAGACACTGCTCAGCAATAAAAAAGAATAAACTATTGATACATGCTATAAAATAGAGGAATCTAAAAATAGTTATACAGAATGAAATAAAACAGACAAAAAGAACACATGCTATATAATTTCACTTATATATAGTTCTAAAATACACAAATTAACTTATAGGACAGAAAGCAGGCAGTGGTTGGTGGGTTTCAAGGCAGGACAGAGAGGGGAAGAGGTACTGAAAAGCTGCAAGATATGCCCATAATGTTTTTTGGTTTTTGTTTTTAAAGAGAAAAGGAAATTAGATATTACTTAGTTAGAGGTAGTCATAGGAGAAAATAAAGGCATATTATTTACACCCACTTTGAGTTCAATTTGTTCCATAAATTTGTTATAGCTACAAGTGGCTTCACAGCATGTTTAAAGTCTGGCTTCATAAAATAATTTACCGAGTCCCTCATTATGTGATCCCACCTGTTTCTCTACAGCTTTTCTCCTTCCAGACACCCTGCACTGCATCCCCACTGCATTTCACACTCCTGAACCTGGCACACCAGTAAATATCCAAGACAAATGTTCCCCAAGCATGCTATCCATTGCCCTCTCATAACACTTACCACATTTGTTGTAATTATTTGTTTTGTTATGTTTCCTCCTCTAGACCGTAAGCTCTCTGATTTGCTTGTTGCTGTATCCCCAAGAATATAGCCCAATAAGTCATTTACGAATGGCACTCAACAAATATGTGCTGAATAAAGAATATGAATATGGGTTTATATGAATAGACCCAACTACTGGGTTTAATTATTTTAACCATTTGGCCACTCCTGTTCTATATTTTGTTTCTACCAATTTATGGCAGTAAATCTGTAAGCTGCACAACAGTTGGGGATCTTATCTATCGTAGTCATCAATGCATCCCTGCACATAGTATGTGTTTAATAAATTTCATCAGGTGAAAGACACCTTCCTAGGTCTTTCTATTCTTTCCTCAGGCGAAGCAGCCACTTTTTTGTTTTCCATTTCAACCTCTAAGTTACAAATCTATAATTGTAACTTTGCTTTTTCTCCCTTTGCCAAATTTCTCAAGTCTCCTAATTGAATAAAATAATTCAATTAAGCATTCTCCTAACAACCAGACCTGAGCATGCTGATGAATGGAACTCATAAACTTCCTCTAATCCATCATTCATTCCACATTTCTATATTGCATAAAAGTCCCATCATTCCTAGGATCACAACGATGAGTCATCTTTGGCTTTTTTGTTTCCTCACCTCTTATAGCAAATTGAACATAAAGTTCTGCCAAATCTTCTGCAAATGTGTTATGCAACAAGTACTTATTGTGGGCTTATGACCTGCAAGGCACTGTAAGAGGCACTGATATCAAAATCACCTCCACTCTCAAAGGGCTTAAAATCTCATAGCAAGAATGTTATAAACAGACAAGTGGCTAATATGCTACAGAGTAAAGAGATTGCCATACAAGTGTTGCAGAAGCTCAAAGGAAATTATGCTCATTTTCAATTATTCAAACACATGTTATGGAGAAAGATTTTAGCAGATATAAGTGGGGGTGAAGATGTGTGAAAATGTAATTAGACGATGCGTAATTAGTGTATGGCCACAGTGTGGGCAGGATAGACTGAACAACAGGGAGGCAAGAGAGGACACATTTTAAGCAATACTATACAAGATAAATCCATAAAATTCATCGGTGTTTGCAAAACACATCAGAGGCAAAATAAAATCAGAGATTAAAGTCCACTGGGGAAGTTTATCTAATATATACATAAACTGAGATAGTTATAGTAAGAGTAGAAAGAAAATAGATTTAAAAGGTGCTGCAAAAATTTGCCCTGTCATACTTAGAAACTGTCTGGAGTTGGGAAGGAGACCAATGGTTTGGTGACATACAAAGTGCTTTTGTGATATTAACTCATTTTGGTCCTCACAAAAGCTTTATAAGATTTTTTAAAAAAAATACACATATTTCATTTAATTAGAGAATAAACTGAACCTAAATGATGTAAATAACTTACTCAGGGTCCTAATAGATAATCTTGAAGCAGAGTAGGGTCTCTGACCCATGTAACATCCTGATTTTCAGTTTAATGCTCTTTCTTTAAAAACATAGGAAGATGGTCATTGAAATTTTGTCAGAACTCATTGGAATTCATTTCCAGAATCCAAGAAGAAAGGAAGGGGTCTTGGCTCCATGTGGCTTATCCTAAATAGATGCATTGCCTGCAATGATCCACTTATTTAATCCATGTCAGAACATATGATCTGCAATAGTTCTTCAGATGTTTTCCCGCTCCAAACCCGTACTTCCATCTTCTGGGATGCTGGGCCTGAAACTGCAGACTTCTTTGGGGTCTTTTCCTCCACCGATGTCATTGTCAATAGAGGGTGCTAGAGGGAGGCTGCAATGTCGTAAGAGGAAGAGACTTGCCCCTTGCTGGTCCTCCTGAGGGATCCCTGTCCACCTGTGGTCCCTGCGAGCAGCACCTAAGCAAAGCTTTGTTCCTGTGACCGCAGCGGCACCCCCTTCATGGCCGCGAGGCCCCTCCTCTGAGCTGGGCCCCAGCAGTGGAGCAGCAGGGCCCTCTCCGAGGCTGCGCTTCGGGCCTGCGCGACCTCACCTCCCCTGTTCCTTTGGGGACAGCTGTCGGGATAGCAGCAGCTCCCAGCAGTTGCCACCTCTCTTACACCTGGGAATTCTTCTCTTACTTTTTAAATAGTTGGCAACTTTATACCTAATTAAAGTTTTTATATTAAATCTTCTCTGTCAAATAACTGGTGTGGTTTCTCTCTCCTTTCTTGACCTTAATATATCATGTTTCCTAAGACTCCCCCACTAATCTAATATCTAAAGAGGACTCCAATGGCCTCTTGCTAGCATCTCTAAATATTAAGTATGTTCCAGAAAAATTACCCACTCTTAACAGTCTTTACTCTTACTTTACATACAATGCCCCCCACCCGCCAAGAAAATAGATGCCCTCTGGTTTCTGTACATATTGTCTTAGAATGCCTTCTTTATGCCTCCTTGCTTAGACTAACATTATCTATCAGTCTTTTTCCTTTATCTTTTTCTTTCCTTTTCTTTTCTTTCCTTTTTCTTTCTGTCATCTATCTGTCTAGATATTTTATGATTTCTACTAGCTTTAATCATTTCTATTTAAAGACATCATGTAAATAATATATTATATAATGATATAAACCATATAATATAGTTTATATAACTATATATACTACGTAACCATATGGTATATCGTATAAGACATACATTATGATATATAAATCACAATCTACTTATATAGCATAACAATACAATATAGAGAATGGTACTCTATTTTTGAAAGAACAATTTCATTAGAGTGTTATCTAAGAGTGACAAATTGAAAACAACCTAAATGCATAAAATTAAAAAAGTGTTGAAGTGAAATTATGTTTATCTATTATATGCATTATTATGCATGTAATGTTACTTAACAAAGAATTCTAGTTGTGGAAAAATAATCATGACAATATTATTGAGTAAATAAGGATATATATAATATGTAACTGTGGCATGATCTCAACTATGTAAACATGCATACACTAAAACCTGGGGGGAAAAGCCACATTGTCAACAGTGATTGCCTCTGAATAGCTGCATTATGCATAATTTTTTTCTGACTTCCATGTACTTTGAGAATCAGAAGGACCCTCCAAAATGTAAGCCACTATCACTTTCCCACTCTCTCCTGTAAGTGTATATGGTCCTCAGAAGAGGAAATTTTTGTTTATACCGAGCAAAGTATATTCAAAGTATCTCATGTGGCCCTCTGGATGCAGCAGACGTTGTCATATAGAGTCATTTCTCTAACTGTAATTTGCTGACCTTACATTGTATAATTTCCGAGATGAAATCCCCATGAGATGTAGTGATGGAGAACAAAACTTTTGGAGCTAGAAGGCTTGGACTTTAGTTCCAGTGTGGCAATTTCTAACAATGTGTCTCTCAGTAGATTACTTCACTTTTCTGATCCATATCTTCTCATCTATAAAAATACATCTTTGAAAACCTCACAGGATCATTTGGAGAATTAATGAGAGAGATGACTTAGTCTGTGAAAATGCCATATAATCTGAAAAATCTTATAAAATAAAGTATTTTCTCTTCAAATTATTTTCCTTCTAGGACTAATTTACCCAAAAGTCTTAAAATTGTATCACTCCTTAAGCCTCTACATCTTGGCCTAAATGTTTTCTTTTTATAGACATCCATCACAATACAATACTACATTTTGAGCACACAAAAAAATTACAAATAAATGGAATTTTTCTGCAAGGATCAGTTGCCTTTTTGTAAGATTCCTTCCCTCTGTCTCTGCCTCTGTCTCTGCCTCTCTCTCTCTTTCTCCTCACTGCAGAATTTGGGTATATCATCTAAACCTACAAAAGGACATCCCTAAACACAGACAAGACATTTATTTAAGATGAAGAGCTGTGTCCTACAAGTAGAGAATGAAGCAGATTCCCTGAAGATCTATATTGCTATAATATATCTTAATTGATCACCGTCAGCATAAGTCATTTTAATGGCCTCATTATTCTAACCTTTCCCTGTTTAGGATTCTGAATTTTAAGAAGAACATATTTCACAAAGTGGCTTTCACAAACATAATCAATGTTAGGGGAATACTTGGCTGCTTTGGTTGCCAATTCTATTTTTGTATAGGCATTACATTATTTGGAGAAAAATGTTGTTGATATTAAGAAGACATGATCATTGGACTTAATCAATATTCAATTATTTTTATGCTGCCTACTTGACATTCAAACTGTTACATGATTTTGATGGTATATGGAGATCTCTTATGAGTAGATTCTCTCCTTATATTTGTTAAGGCTAAGATGGTAAGAAAATGAAGAATGGATTTCCATTTTCCTGTTTGAGGCACAGATCCACAAAAACTTACAGCTGTTCGAGTTCTTAGTGGTTTTTCATCTATTTCAAATTCCTTCCCCCCCAACACTGAAATGCCTTTAACTGCATCTCAGATGGGGCCATGTCTTGGACATTTTGTGGGATAGAGTTCATATGTATTCAAGGTAATCTATTTTATTTGATGGGTGAATTCAATGACTTCATTTAAATATTGAGCATTACTTAATATAGAGCTGTGAAGGGGGACAGATTAGATGAGTCAAGGCATTTTTTGCCCACAAAGGGCCAACGGATAACTTGATGCTCATGTCTATTACAGCGGTAATCATGCTATACTACACATAAAATATTGTGCCTTCCCTCCAGATGTACTATACATTTCATGAGAGTCGAGTCCATGTTGTTAATTTTCATAACCAGCATTGAATAAATGTTAGTTAATAAATAAATAATAAATAAGTGGGAGGCATAAAAACAATTCAATGTGTTTAGATACCTTTTTCATAGTCAACTGAAATAGTTACCCTTTAACTTGTACATAGCTTGACTAGTTTTATCGTATGAAGCCACCCTGCATAAATGTTCCCCATATTTCCAAGGCCAACATATATATACAGCTTATGATACACTCTTTTCTTCTGCAAAAACCTTCTGTTCCTTTGTCTGTTCTCTATAAATGATGATTATAATGATTCACCATAATGATTATCTTTCTCTTGACACACTTTATTTTGTCAACATTCTAATTTATCAAGGAATAAAATAAAAATGTGGGACACTATTAAAATGTTTTCTTCCATAAAAATAATGTTTTATTTGCAAACTTAAAAATGTGTTTCTACCTGGGAAAGTAGCCTGAAAATGAAAAATATAAAAACTATCAATTGCAGGAAAAAATATGAGTTGGAGATCTTAGATCTTTTATTGGCCTCAATGTAGGTTATTTATCTTCCACTTTTGACTTGTTGCTTTACATAGTCTACATCCTTAAATTGTAGTCCCATGCATTTCCTCCCATTTAGACAGGGGACGGGTACTTGAAATGACTTAGTTTCTATCAGTATAATGGTTTGAGATTCTTGACCTTATACTCCATTAATTTACAGAAACTCACTAATATTAGGTTTAATTCTCACTAATATTAGGTTTCTAGGGGTTGGAAGAGTTTTGTGGAATTTCAGTGTGCAACTTTAATGAAACATTAGCTGTGTTTACAAATACATTCCAAGCAAAGTCTGGTAGAACTGGTAAGGTGCAGTCATTGAATCTAATATCGCGTATCAAATAAGCAACAGATAAGATCATCTCATTACCCACCTTTTCCTACACTGAGCCATTCTTTCAGTTTACTAAATACCTCTTCTCCATAAAGTCTCTTCTCACCTTTACTCAAAGGTATTGTTTTCCCTATTCTATATGGCCTCTGTAAGATAAATCCTCCATAAGATGAATTCTCAAACTTGCAGATTGACAAATACTAAAAATGAGAAATTCACAACTTATTTAAGGATATTTTTATAGATTGACAAATACTAAAAGTGATAAATCCTCAAACTTGTAGATTGACAAACACTAAAAATGAGGAACTCACAACTTATTTAAGAATTTGTTTCTCACTTTGCAATGGAATAGACAAAATTAATAAACTATCTTTATTATATCTCTGTAGAGAAAAAGATTGTTCAAGTAACCAAACAGTATTTATATTTTTGAGAAAGACTGATGATCTCAATCAAGGTTGTGAAGCTGTTGTTTTATGAGTCTTGCTATGGAGTCCATAATTTATTTTTCTATCACTGTCATTGAGGGGAAACTAGGAAGACAGGATGACCGGAATATTTCTTTCACATTGCAGCATTGTGAGCTGATAAGGAGTCATTACATTCACAATATTCATTTATGGATATATAAAAACACTGCCCTATAAATACGTTTCACATACTCATTCTGTTTTCCTTCTATGTCACAGTAGGCAATCAATTTCAAAAAGGAGGATCAGCCTTATTCAGGCACACACAAGGGTTTGATGTTTACAAAAGTGGAAATATGGCTTAATAGATCCTTGCCTGCCACATTTAAAAATGAGTGTGACTTGCAGGGAAATGGGAAATGGGAATAGGAAAGGTGACAAATAAACTTTACAATAACCTTCCAAATGAGGAAAACAGGTCAAATGAAGTATTTTTAATGAGGTATTTTAAATGCAAAAAGAACCAGTACAGAGAATCTCATTCTTTAGACATCAAAAAATTTTTAAATATTTTTAAAACGTATGTTAGATATGAAACTCAAACTTCATAGGCACACATTTCTCTAGAGAATGAGTCAGTAGCTGTGATAAAAGAGCTGAGCTGTTCTATCTGATTCTGCATCAGAGGTGACTTCGATCCGCTGTTAAAAATTGCTAATTCGCATAAATGGATTTAAAAATTGATTGATAAAAATGCATGTTAATATTTGTACTACAAAGGTACTAGAGCAAGATTATTTCCCACTGAGATCCAGCTTTAATTGAGAAAGGAAAACTATTATCTTCCATAAAGTCCCAGTCAAAAATGAATTTATTGACTAATAGTTCTGCTTTCTGGGTAACGTATTCTTTTAATACTCTCCACTTACCAATAAATAGTTAAAGAATCAAAGTGCTGGTAGGTTAACTTATGTTAATCCTGCCTCCTCTACTTTCTGGATATGCAATTTAAGGCAAATCTTTCTCTGCTTCAATTAACTTACAGTTGTACAGAAAAATGTGGGAAAGAGTAAATTTATGTATATGTCACTTAAGCTGTTCATAAATAAATGTTAATCTTTTATTATTATTATTATTTTGACATTTTTCTGGACTCTGTTAGAAGAAAAGCAGTTGATGAGTTTCTGGTAATTGGCCTCCCAGTCTCCTCTCTGTTATTCTACACCTAAGTCAAGTTTGATTGTCAGACCAGCACCAGATTAATTTTCCTTCAAGACATTTGCATTTAAATTATTATTTTATACCCCCCCCCAAACTTTAGGGATAACTCAATACCTACTAATTAGAATTAACCAACAATAAAGGTGCTATCTGAAATATTTTTTATTATTCCACCTAACAAAGTGTTATTTGATGCTAATCAGTGATAGTGTTTAGTAAAGAGAAGCTGTATCTCTGTCAGAGATGCATGTATCCTATGAGTGAAACTACACTTCTCTTTTTCACAGTTTACCTAGTGTAGGATCTGGCAAAAATAGGCATTCACGTGGTTCTCTAGTGAGTGAATGAATGCATGAGTGAATGAATTAATGTTCTTCTAATGAGATCAGTGCCAAACCCTCCTCACAGAAGTTAATTAAGTATTGCAGTTACAGGTTTAGGTAGTGGGCATTTGTTGTTCATGATAATCAGCATCTTTTCCTCTTTTTTTTTTTCTTTTTTTTTTTCTAAAAGCACCTTGATCTGGATAAATAAGGCATCACTAGCATCAAGTTACATCATCATTACAGTTTCTTATGGGAAGTTCACAGGCCATTTTTAACAAGCACAGGGAGAGACTGCTATCACCAAGTACATTTTTATTATGCTTAATGACCAAATAAGGCTTCCTTTGGAAACAATAGCCTCTCACACTAACTCAAGTGTGTGCCACAAGTAGTTGCTATTCTGACCCACAGTTTCATGCTATATTTTAACAATAAGATATGAAGAAGGAGTTTGGGGCTCCAGGGTGCACATGACTTAACACTTCTGTTTGACAGATACGCTAAGTTCTTAAAGGTGTATATGGCAGGGATCCTTTCTCTCCCTCTCGGGTGTTTGAAGTTGGCGGGAAACCTAAACTAAGGATTAATGCCCCTCCCATACTGAAGTCCACAAGGGCATCTGTGGACAAATCTGAATGATTCTGGAATCAATTTTATTCTTTGAATACCTGTACTTTTGGTAAATGTAGAACCTTACTTGATATTAGTGTCCTTGAGGGTTAGTAATTAAATATGGATTCCCTTTTTTATAGCTATTTTTCATCTTAGAATTTCTTCATTTTTTCTTCTATTTTCCTTTTTTGGGAGTACCTATGGTCTTGGTTCCAAAGGCTGACCTGAAATAACACTGCTATTTGAGCAAACACAAAGATTGTCCTAAGGAATTCCCTATGAAGATCGCCCATGCCAGCTCATCTTCCTGAAGGTAAGGTCAGATGAGACCCTGAGCAGGTTTTTGAATTCAAATGGAAATTTAATTAAGTAACCTTAAGTCAATTCCCACTCAGAGATTCTATGCCTTTGTGAAAGTACTCCTAATCATCTTTTGCAGGGTCAATTGCTTCACCTTTTTCTATATTTGCCATCTAGCAATGCTATGTATGACCTTGACCACAATAGGCCTGGCTGATTAATAAAGAGTTTAGTATTGCCAGGAATGGAAAAATAATTGACACTGCACAGCCTACTGGAGCTGAAGGAGCAATGTCATTTCTGTCTGTGAGGGCAGGCACATTAGAACATAAAGGCTAATCTGTGGGCTCATAGAGCCCCACTAATCCTTGCAAACCATAAGCTGCTTTGCAAACTCTATCATGAACTTGCAAAGCTTGTTTGCCACACTCTAAAACTCACAGAAGCACTGAAATGTTTGCTTGGAGGACCCAGTAAGGTCGTTCACTAAGTGTTCATCAACCTGTCTCCAAGTCAGTTTTTCTTAAAGCATTTCTGACAGAGGAGAAGATTCTTTTAGTCTCAAATTTCTCAGGGGAAGGACAGTCTGTAACCTCTGTTGTAGTCCTTCCTGTTAGAAAACACCTCAAAGCTTAGAAAGTTTTTCTTATTGTCAACTTTACCTTTGTTTTAAAGAATGAACATCTTAAAAATTAAGTAAAGCAACAGCCCACTATATTCAGAAGAAAAAAATAAATCCCATAAAGAACAGTAGTCCAAAGAAATATATTAAACTATAATCACTGTTCTTCCTCAACTCTTGCTTTAAACATTTGATGATGTTTTGGTGACTATACTTTCAGCCTTACTTCCTATTACTGTTCTCTTCTTTCAATTATTACATTTCGAGCCCGCCAATACAAGTTGCATTGATGCATCAGAAGTTCCAATCATTTATTTCTCAATCTGGGAAACACTGTTCCATAAGACACATTTTCTCCTCTGTGAGGCTTCCCTGACCTCCCTTCAATCTCCTTTGTCTAAATTATCTCCAAACACAGTCCTTTTACATACATTTGGAATAGAACACATCAGCAATATATGATTAATTTACACATATTTCTCCTATATTATATCTACTCTCCTTCAAATTAGAAATCAGATCTTCTTTTCTTTAGATCATTAGTGGCTGGCAAATCATTTGTCCTCAATAACAATGATTAAGCTCAATGTGAGTTGTGCACATTTTAATTATAGAGATAAAAAAGTATTTAGTATGATATGTTATAAACATTCTTCCAAGAGTTTTCAATATCATCCAAGTTTCTCTAGAGCATTTAGAATCAGTGCCGACGCCAAGATAAGAAAGGTTTAAGAAGGAGAGAATAATTTTTAGTTTCCTCCTTCACTCTGATAGAAAAAGATGGGCAAGTAGATTGAAAAGAGAAATTAACAGTAAGTAATTAAAAGTATTCCATGGTTAAAACTACAATAATTCCCTTTGGCATGACATATAATACCTAGAGAAAACTTTCTTACTATACATATTGTATTAATTATTAATACAAAAGATCTTAGGAGAAATTAATTATACTTTTAAATCCTGGGTAATATTTTTATCCCGTGCAATATTCAAAATGTTTAAGAATTGGAAGATGTACAGATGAATGTCTCATGTAGGCATCAATTTAAAAATGTCACTCAGATCATGATCTTCTTATTGGATGGCTAGGACACCAGAGCCCAGTATCCTTTGATATATAAAAAACTAAGAATGACTTCCTTAAATGTCTAAAGGTTAAAGTTACCACAGAACTTCAACTTCTATAATGAATAAATACATATTTAATAACACTATTTTATACATTCCTAGAGTTATTTTTTAACCAAAGTGAGTTGGTCTTTTTCTAACACTTATCTAAGTCAACAACTAATCTAAGCAAAGATGAATGAATTTATAAATTAAAAAAACTGAAGCTTAGAGAGAAATTATATGACTTATTCACAGATCACACTGGTAGTGCATAGATCTGTACTTTGAAATTAAGTCTCTGTGTCTTACGTACATAAGACCATATATCATAGCTACCACTATAGCCGGGGTATAAAATTAGGGTTTGATTTCAACAATGGGGAAAAAAGTCTGGACTCCTGGTTTTAGCTCTGACATACAAAGAGTTTGGAAGTTGTTTCTCCTGCCCATTAAAACAAGAAAAATCTGGACAAACAAAATCAATTACTTTTCTTGGATGTGTCTGAGAATTGAGGTCAGAGGCATCACTTCAAAATCTGAGAGACAGGCACATCCAGGGAGACACTGCCAAGATCTTTTACCTGAAGCAAAATCCACTGGAGCTACAAATTGGTAAGGACACTTAAACAATAATTTTTATAAATTGCTGATAGATTAACTTGAGAAACTCTTGCATTTTACCTGTAGGAACCCCACAAGATTTTCAGTTGAAGAAGCAAGAAAAATTTCCTTTCTGTACCAGCAGGGGAAAGTAACCATTTTGAAAGATACATAAAGTATACCAAAGGCCTACTCTCCAATGGTAATTATTAACCTAACTCTGTCAATAATAATTTTACATGTAAATGTCTGCATACACCAGTTATCTGACAAAGATTATCAGATCAAATAAAATAAACAAGACCCAACTATATGTTGTCTAGAAATTTACCTTAAATATGAGAACACAGGTAGGTAAAAAGTAAGGCATAAACAACGTACTGGGACAACAGTAATCAAAAGAAAGCTGGAATAGCTGTATTTACTTAAGGCAAAGCTCACTTCAGAGCAAGGAGCATCATCAGAGATATAAAGGAGCATAATGATAACGGTGTCAACTCTAAAGAAAACATAAGCATCCATAACATATATGCACCTAACAACAGGGCATCAAATATTTGTGACAAAAATTGAAAAAAACTGCAAGAAGAAATAGACAAATCCACTATTATAGTTGGAGATTTCAACACACCTCTACCAGTATGATAGATCTATTAAGCAGAAAATAAACAAAGATATAGTTGAACTGAATAGCACTGTCAATCAACTTGATCTTTGAAATTTATAGACAAAGAAGTCTCACAAGTCCCAATGGAGGTATGAGGTTGGAGCACCTCTGACTCACCTCATCTTGCTGGTGTGAGGACATATTAAGAATGGGGGCGAGGGGGCTTCATTCTTACTGTTAAAGCAAATAATACTGGAAACCAAGGATGGCTTTAGTAAATATTTATTTAATCTGAATCTTTAAAATATTCTGATGCTTTATCTATAATTATTGTTTAAAAGGTTCGCTTTTTAATCTCCATACCACCAGAGAATTGATGTTTCACATAGATCTTTCTCTCTTTCTCTCTTCCCTTCCTCTCTTGGCCTATTTTCTGGTGCCATGCTACCCACTTGCAAGACTTCTTGTCATTTACATATTTGGAATTAAAAACACTCACTACCTAATTCAAAGGGCCCTCATAAACCCCAGTTATACCTACAGGAACTCTCCACTGTTGTCCAGACCTGCTGCAGAGGCTGGGCCCACTCTGCTCAGCGGCTCTCAGACTGAGATTGGCTTCTCCTGTCCTACCATGGGCTTCACAAGGGCCCAGCAGATGTATCCAGTTCCAAGCTCCCCTGGCTTTTTATTTTTCTAATCCTTCCATACTTTATTCTTTCATTCAAAATACTTACTATTTTACCACATTTTAAAAATTAAAAATCTTAGAGAGCCATTTTGTACAGAAACTCCGTAGCCCAGTAACTAGTGACCACATTGGTCCATACTGGATTGACAACTGTACGGACCACTGAGTGACAGGACAAATCAGTCATTCCTATGAAGTTTTTAGTACCTTCATAGAAGACGTTCCCTCTAAAGGTACGTGAGCAAGTTTCTTAATTGTGTGCCAGTTCCAAGAGCGAAAGAAAATCCAGGCAGTGAAATCTTGTTAGTAGCCAAAGGGGTATTGAGTAAACCAAACCCATCCACTGGCCTCACAGGGAGAAAGTCTTTTCCTGTTTTTATTTCCTTAACCATCACATAAAACATGATAGTTATGTTTATGGTCTTGGGAATAAGACAAACTTAGAATCTTAGTTTTCGTATCCTCACTGAACACCAATTTTCATCTATAAAATAATTATAAAATAACTAATATTATAGGATTCTTTAGAACTTGTTGAAATAGCCTGTGTAAGATACTGAGTTCAGTGCCTTGCACACAATAAGCTCTCAAAAGATATTCTCTGTCTCATCATTTTCCGTTCAGGACCCCAAGGCCAAAGATTAGAGCCCTTGTGTTTTATAAACTCTGGGTGAAAACTGGATTGTCATGTGCTATCCATAGGCATGTCTAGCTTAGTAAGAGCTATTCATGTTGTTATGTTTGCATTATCAGTCTATGTTCCTCCCTCAGCTTTCTTCTTGACCCTGTGACTTCTCTGTGATACAAATTCCACATCAATGACAGCTAAGATACCCCTGTTATCCCAGCAGAAACAGAAACATAAATCTGGCCCTGGGTGGCTCAGTTGGTTGAGCATCATTTCATGCACCAAGAGGTTGCCAGTTCAATTCCAGGTCAGGGCACATGCCTGGGTTGTGGGCTCAATCCCCAGTAGGGGGTATGCAGGATGCAGCCCATCCGTATTTCACATAGATGTTTCCCTCTCTCTCTCTCTCTCTGCCCTTTCTCTCTATATAAAATCAATGAAAACGTATTAAAAAAAAGAAAGAAAGAAAAGAAACATAAATCTGTCTACCACTGGATCTTATGTCTCTAGAGCCCAGAGTTGAAACAACTTGCTAAGTCACCTGGCTGCTCAGCCTTGCTTCTCATAAGGGGACATTTAAAACTCTCCAGATGTAAATAAGCATTTTCTTAAATATTTTATTTTACTTGGTATCAAAGCCTAAGATTTTTCTTTTGAAAATCAGACTAAAACATGCCATAATATTTCTGTTAATCAGGAAGGGGGGAAAAAATCAGTGCTTCCCTTGTGGCAAGGAGTGTGTTTGTAGATGTCCATGCAACTATGGGGAAGCCTAGAAAAAGAAAATGCTTACTATGACTAAAATACCTAAAGTTAACCATGACTCCTAGTGGGTTCTTCCCATATCCGGTCACCTTTTAAACCTGAAGTTGTGTACTTCAAAATTTACTGTGCATAAAAATCATCTGACAGTGTTTGTTTAAATGTATTCAACAAAAAATTATTCATTGGCAACTTGTGTCGGACACAGAGCAGGGTCAGTTCTTAACAAATATTTCCTAATTGATCGGACTACATAGTCACTGGCACCCGTAAGTATCATTTTATTTGGTTTCTATGTTATGTAAGACTGTGCTAGATGCTTTAAAGGGTATAATAAAAATTACGAGTTCTCACAATCCAGGCACACCTAGATTCAAACCTCAGCTCTACTGCTAACTAGCTGTGTTAGCTTTGATTTTCCTATTGGAGCTTGCTCTAAAGTCCATATGGCTTTTTTTTTTAACTATAAATATCTCTCATGCTACTGGTGCAGCTTAACTTATACTGTAGCCTGGACAGGCTACACAGTCCTTTCATGCTTTGGATCCCACTCAAAACTGACAGCCTTCCATTGTCGCCAGGTGAATGGGCCAGAGCAGTATTCCCAAGTATGAAATATGCTATCTCCAGAACCCGGAGGCATCCTTCCCAGTGACAGAAGTTGAGAGAGACATTAATTTGTCCTTAACTTATTTATGGGATGTCTCATTTTGCTGTCAACACCAAGGATTGACAATCTATAGGCCATAGGTCAAATTCTGACTGCTACTTGTTTTTTGTGAGCAAAGTTTCATTTTTACAGCCACAATAATTCATTTATGAATTATCTATGGCTATTTTCATGCTACAATGGCAAAGTGGAGTAGTTGTGATAAAGACTGTCCTGCAAGACTTAAAATATTTACTGTCTGACCTTTTGCAGAAAAGTTTTGCCAACAGCTGCCCTAAACCTCTGAATACTTAATAACTTCTCAAATCAGCAGAAATTCTAAATCTTTATAGGATTTATGTACCATTATTCGGAGCCCATGTATTTTACCAAACTTAACCATACTTATCAAAGTCTGCTCATTTATTCTGATTAAATAAGATTATGAGCTGGCAAGGACACCCTCTGACTTTCAACTTCGCCTTAAATTAATAATTAATCACACTGAGCCTTTCATTGCCTTTCTCCAAGGTATCAATCACACCTAGCAATGGCCATTCGGTTCCATAGCCCTTCACTGACTGCTTCTCCAGTACTTCTCAGCCACCTGACGCATTGCACCAGGAGAGCATTCTCATACACGCAGAGTGTTCGTTCCCAGTTCTCCATCAGTGCAACTTGGAACAGTTGGGCTGCCGCAGCATGCCAAGGCTATCAGTCCTCCGCCCACCACCAGGCAGGGGATACAACCCCCAGGTTCCATCGCAGTGTCTGCCTTCTTGGACTACACCTGGTGCCAACTGTCTTGATTTGGATTCCTCAGAAAAGGACAGTTTAAGATGTAGGAGCTCTTTTTGGGAGTGTGCACTAAAGATCAACTCCCAGAAGTGAGAAAGCAAGACTGGGGAGAGGAAGGAGCTGAACTGTGATGCAGTCACAACTGAGTTCTCAGCCAGTCCCCAGAGGAGCTCTGAAGCTGGAGCTGGATGGGCCCTTCAGAAATGTCCCAGATGGAGACTAGAAGGCAGTTAGTTGTACCTCCACATTAACCAGTTTTGCACATGGTCCCTCTTGAGGGCTGGTGTATAACTGTGGGTGAAGCAGCTCCCTTTAGTCCAGAGTAATTCTTGGAGCTGCTTATACTTGTGAACTGATAACAAGCAACAGTTTCAGCAGCTGGTGGAATGAAAGCATTGGTCCTGAAAGGAGGAGCTGGGCACCACTAAAAGTAGGTAATGGGGGATAAATCCTGAAAGTGTAGTGTAATTCCAGTTGTGAGATGGTTGGAACATCAGTACACTAATAACACAAGCTGACAGTTAATGCCCTTATGTTGGGTTCCCTGGAAACGAAGACCGTTTGCATGCAGGCTTACATATATACTGCAGATAGGACACTCTGGAAAACAGTTTGATGGTTTCTTAAAAAGAAAAACTTATATATAAATCAACAATTTAAACCCTTGGTCATTTATCCCAAAGAAAGGAAAATTTATGTTCACATAAAAAACCTGTATGAAATACACATAACAGAGTTATATTCATAAAAGCAAAAAATAAACCCGGATACTGTTTAAACAAACTGTGGTACATCTATACTATGAAATACTACTCAGCAATAAAAAAGGAACTAACTACTGTTACACATAACAACTTGGGTGGATCTTTATTGAATAAAAAGCCAATCTTTATGCTGAATAAAAAAAAGGACAGTCAAAGAAAAACAAGTACAATATGATTTCACTTATATGTGAAATCTAATGAACAAAATAAACTAACAAACAAAGTGGAGAGAGGTTCATGGATACAGAGGACTGATGGCTGTCAGAGTGGAGGAGGTTAGGGGCTGGGTGAGAAAGGTGAAGGGGTTAAGCAAAGAAAAAAGACTCATGGACACAGACAACAATATGGTGGTTGCTGGGGGTGGGATTGGGAAGGTGGGGGGTGGAGGAAGGTAGAAGAAGGCAAAGGGGGGGGGTAAATGCTGATCGAAGGAGACCTCACTTGGGGGTGGTAAACACACAATACAACATACAGATGATGAATTGTGAATTGCATACCTGAAACCTGTATCATTTTATTAACCAATGTCACCTCAATAAATTCAATTTTAAAAAGCCAATTTAGCCCATTCATATAGCATTCTTGTAATGACAAAAGAGAACAGATTAGTAGTGGCCAAAGCTAGGCAGTTAGGGATGGGGAAGAGAGAAGCTGGCTGTAGCTATGAAAGAGTAGCATGAGGGATCCTTACGATGGAACTGTTCTCTACGTTGACTGTGCTAATATACACAAACACACAAATGAGTGCATGTAAAGCTGGTGATATCGGAATAAATTAGATTGTGTCAATGCTCATTTTCTGGTTGTGGTGTTATATCAGATAACATAAGATACTATCAGAGGGTAAAGAATGTACGAGGTCTCTCTGTATTATTTCTTACAACTGCGTGTGCATTTAAAATTTTCTCTATAGTAGAAAGTTTTAAAAACTTGTTATATTTTGTACATCCTAGAAAGTACTAAAATAGAAGTTTCAACAAAATCATAGTTTGGAAGCATTTTTCAGGTGTTTTTGTTGTTGGTGGTGGTAGTGTGTTTGCTTGTACGAACTTGAGTGCCATTCAGCCAGGCTTTTGCTCCCTGCATCTGGTCTAGGGTCACATATGGACAGAGGACCCGCATGCTGTCTGGTTAGAGGAGAGAGGGTAAGAAGATCTAAGAGTTGTCTCTGGACAGAAGCTTAGGGCAGCAGGAAGGATTGGAGTCTTACATTCTATGTTGGTTTATTTATTTACCCTTTTAGCGTTGGTCTCAAAGTAAGGCAAAACCCTTTTAAAATTCATATGCCTGGGCATAAGTTTACTTCTCAAGTGATAAATGTTATTTTACAAACACAGATAGATACTGTAGCATGTTCAAGAGGAAGGCAGATGATTTCAGCCAAAACTTAATTGAGTGACTATCAGAAAGAGCTAATAATGTTTTGCTTATCTTGCAAGAAGAACTTCTTCATAAGAAATAGGATTATTTTTGTAAGTTCTCAGGATTCAGAATCACACTTCCAGGTGCAAATGACAAGAAGTACTTCAGGTCGGTATAAAGAAGAACATTACTGCCCAATAACAGAATAAGCTGCCCCAGGAAGCAGTGGGCTTTCGCATCCCCACATGGGTTCTAGCAGGAAATGGATGGCTATTAGAGAAAAGGAAAGTGTGATATTAAATAACCTTCTAAAATGCCTTTAATGGGAGTCTATAGGGTGAGACGCTTTATTACATTGTTTCTAATGGATTTAGCATAATTGAAGGAATAATTTTCAATAAAAAAGGATTTACTTGATATTCTTACAATAGCCAGAAGATCATTTCAGCACAAATTTAAGTTGGTAGCATTATACCTGATGCCCAAGAAAATAAATAGGTAACCCCTTTGATTTGATGCAACATTTTCTCTTTCCCAGTAAAGTAAAACGATCTGTTATCACAGCTTTTTTCAAATGTATGCTGAATGAATTTTTTTCTCTAAAATAAGAATGGAAAGAATAATTTGTATTTTATCTGCATTTGGACTTAGAATACTAACTACATTTTTTTTCTATTTTCCACTCTTTTTCTTCAATATTTAATAGTAACATCTCCATTTAATATGTTAGTATATAATTTCATTGTGTTTAAAATGGTCATTTTCTCCCCTTCTGTCACCTCTTTAAGAAGAAATACTAACTGTTCTCTAATATTCTGGATTAAGTGACACTTTTGAAAGGGGGAGTAAATTTAGATTTAATTGATGAAAATTACATTTCCAATAATGATAAATTCTCAATGAAAATATAAGAGAAAACTTAACAGCATTCATCTTTGCAACTGGAGAAATGTTTCACTCCATATGCAATTGCCTTTCCCTTGGGATATATATAAATATATACTGGAAAGGGAAGGCAGGTATGTCCAAGAGTAATGAGTAAGTCTCGCCCTGAGAACTGTACAGGTCAAAATGCACACTAATTCACAGAACACAAGTCTTTTTAAAAATATATTTAGCAATTGCTTAGGTTAATTTTTGATAGTGCATAGGAACTCTGTTTGCTAATTACTCAGGTAAAGAAATAAAATACTGCTAATCTTTGAAGGCTCCCACAAGCCTCTTGTTCTCCAAAACTGTGTCATTCTCCTACCCAATCAGAAAGATCATTACCATGAGCTTGGTGTTTGTGACACCCAGGCGTTTCATACCATTCTTTAGCAACTTTTAGGTGCATTTAAGAAAGGTATATTGAAACAAATATAGTTTCACAATGTACTTACTGTTCGTCAGGAAGAGATACCAAATGAGCCCTGCGGGAGAAAATCCCTGGACTGAAATTCAAGAGTCACAAACTAACATGTCATTCATCAGTGGACTTCACTCTCCAAATGTCTAAAATAGTCTAACAAAAAAGTTAAAATATTTTCATGTATAATTATGGGTACCTTCAAAAAGTCTTTATTTTGCCACCATCTACTACTTCACGGCCAGTGTAAAAATGTGTAGGTATACATGAGAAAGCTGTTACTATAACTGAGGTGTTGAATATGTGAAGTATTATAAAGAAATGTTACAGGACTTTTAACTAAATTAGTCGTTCCCAGCTTCTCGCCAAAATACAATGCTTTTCGTTGTTTTTTATTTGAGTTCTGTGATCTGTGATACTAGTAAAAGTAACTACCTTCCTAGTCCATTAATTCTCACAAAGTCATCAATAATTTTCTGATCTGTGTAAGTTACTCAGTAATGTCCTAATAATTAACTTTAATTTTAATCATGATGAAAAAATGACATTTTTCTATGCATTCTTATTCTTAGTAGATATTATTTGTGTGTGTGTGTTTGTGTGATACATGTTTTGTTTTACTTTTGGATAGGTATTTTTCAAATATTAAAACTACCTTTGGACCCAGAAAACTTATACAATTCAGGCTAGAAACCACTGAGCTGAATAATCCCATTCATATTCAAGTTGGAGACGAAGAAAATATATCTAGAAAAGAGATATAGCTTGCCTGCAGTCACTCAGTCTCAAGTTAAGCTGCTGCTGGAACCCAGTTCTCCCTAGTCAGCTCTAAACTGCAACGCCTGCTTTCTCAGTGCCTTCTCTCCTCAGAGCTTTCACTCACATTGGAATCTCCAGGGGACGACAATTTTTATAATTTTTAAATAATTATTTTTAAATTTCCCTATAAACAACTATACAAAATTTTATAATTCTAGGAATTCAATTTAATGATTGTCTGATTTGCTCCCTACAGCATTATACTTTATCAAAGAGGTCTGAAACGGGACCGATAGAGCATATTGATCCTTGAGTGTCCTGTCGTAAAATACACACACACACACACACACACACCGTGTTCAGAAACCATTTCACTCATCCCAGGAATTTTAAGTAGTCAGAATATACATGCTCCAGTTGAAATGTTTCTGCATTTTGCAATTACTAAATTAAAAAGCAATAACAAAGCCTCCAGAGGAATTTAAGCAGTAGCAAATGCTAAAAGGAAAGATACATCACTTCTAAAAAGTGTGAAAGAATCCTTCAACAAGCTTGAGTGATCAAAATGGAGATGTGAAATACTTTTCCTGTTAAAAGAAAAAGGATACTCCTCAGTAGATAGTCATCGTGTGTGTGTGTGTGTGTGTGTGTGTGTGTGTGTGTGTGTGTGTGTGATTTTAGGCAACATCTGGAGCATGGCCTTTGAGTATCTAGAGTAAATTAGGTTGGAAATCTGTTTTGGATTTATGCTATAACTTGAATTTTTAAAAAAACTTTTATATATATATGTCCTTTAGTCCGTTGCTACAAATAAGTCACCTAAGTGCCAATACAGGCTTCATTTTCACCTTTTTAGAGAAAGATAGGCATGTGTCCAGCTACTATATAAACACAGACTTGCATTACATTTACAGCTGAAAAATGACTGTATAGCAGTAGTCTACATAACTAAGAGCCTCCACTACTCTAAACACATGCATTTTCAGATGTCGTTTCTATGTTAAATGATTGAAGAACAAAAATATTTTAGAGTAGTGAAATTGTTATCAAAATATGGTTCCATTCACACTTGCATCAGAATCACAGAGGAGGCTTGTTAAAAACTGAGTGGGAGATCCTACTCGGACCTAAGGAATCAGAATGCCAGGGTGAGGGGCTTGAGATGGAAGAAATACTGAGAATTACATTTCAGAAAAGTTCCTAGATAATTCTCCTTCCTCACAGGCTCCATCTGGTAGAAGAGCCCAGATCTCCTCGCTAGCTCCATGAGAGCCCCTGGGATCTGTGCCACCATAAAAACAACAATAATAAAATAATCCTAGAATTGCAGTTGGCATAAACCTTCCATACTTCATTAGAAAGACAGTCTAACTTGTGAACTCAGTGACTTTGCAGATCCCTAATAAGAATCTAGAAAGTACTTACAGAGTCAGAATCATTGGGGCAATTACAAGAAAGATTTGGTAATGTTAGTTGTTAGTGTTTAGAAAAGATTTTATCTTTGAGAACAGAGCATTATTATTAAATCAAAAGCACATAAACTCCTCCTAGAAGCAATATTTTAATTGACTCAGCAACATGTTGCCTTGCATTCTTACTGATTATTTCTAAGGGAAATTGGTGTGTGTTTTTACATTTTTGGGGGGGAGGGGTAAGTGGATAATAAAATATCTTCCAGATCTCTGGCTTGGAGGCAGGACCAGCTGTCCAAATTAATATGAGATTCATAGGCCCAGGAACTGACATAAATTAGACTGAGATGAAGTAGAAAGTTTAATGGAAATTGAAAATAAACCCCACAGCACCTGCACTGGGCTTTTTCATACAGTGCCTATTCCCAGCCACCTCATTATGTTGACTTTGTCAGGAATGAACTTGGCACCTTGGGGCTCTCTCCTGGGGAGGGGAAGAGGCACGTTGAGACAGTGCATCATATTTTTACTCTATTGACAGGGGACTAAACAATCAGTTTTTAAATATCACTGAATTACATAAAAAGTCATTACAATTAAATCTATTTAATTCTGAATGCAAAAGAAAAATATTCAGAGGAATAACTGAATTTATTTATATTTACTTGTTTTGATTTGTTGTTAGCTAGAGAAAAAACATTCACCTTGCTCTTTAAAATAAAACATTGGGTCATCATGATTGTGTCTGTAGGTGTGAGAAATTACATGTGTGAGTGTGCCTCTAGCAGTTGGAACCCCCAGAATTAAACTCAGATTCTTGTTAATCAGAGTGGTACTTAGATTTGCAGCATCCATGCCTCCTGGGAGATTGTTACAAATGGGAAGTCTCAGGCCCCACCTGGACTTGCTGAAAAATTATACTCACTTTCATAAAATCCCCAGATGATTCAAATGGACATTCATGTCTTAAAAGCACTGATTTTGGCTGTGAAATAAATTGCCTCTGTTTAACTGGTTCAAAAAAATATTTATAAATGAAGATTTCATTTTGCTGGGGCCCTTGAAAAATGAAGGTGGTATTATGGCACAACATGAAATCATTTTAGAGCTGGAGAGGTCTTTGAAACCATCTTACCTAATCCTTTTTTATTGATTAGGAATCTAAGAGCTCAAAGGATGAAATGACAAACTCAAGGTCATGCAGCTTAAATGCAGAGCTAAAATGCAAACTCAGGTATCTTTAGTTCCAATTCAAATGTAAAAGTAAGACTCATGAAAGTAGTGAGTGAAATTTTAACATTTGACAGATATTTTATACCAGAAAGAAAAAAAATGCAACTTTCTCTCACTTTTGCCTCACAGAAATATACACATTTGTTTGTTTGTTTTCTTGCTTTATACAATAAGTGGAGCAAGCTGCCATCTGTACCTAGATGCAGACTTTAAAATTAAATGTCTCTTTTTTTGAACCTCCCTTTTGCTAGTTCTGCTCATCTGAATCTCTTATGTCCTACTCTGCCAGTCAGTTGGTCGATCTGATGAGCTAAATACTATCCACATTATTGTGGAGACAACAGGCAGCCAGGGATTAGGAGAAAAGGGCTCTTTTGAAGGCAGGGGAGAGAGCACAGAGAGTGGGGACTTGGATTGTGTTTTTTAATGGTTGGCAACTAGTAGTTAACCTTCCTGAGTCACAAGCAAACTGGGCAAGCCCGGAATCCGCAGGGCAGTTAAATCTATGCCCTAGTACAAGGGGGTGAATCGTCAACACTAAGAAGTCCCAGAGTTAGTGTGCTCCTGAGGCAGTCAATGGACATGTCACACGTGCTGTATTTTAAATGCTAACCTTTGCAGTGTGTTGCTCAAGCTATACATGTAGCAGGAATTTTGTGATAAAGAGTCTTAGAAGAATAACTACTGAGGAATGTAAGAAGATATTTTAAAAATGTACTTAAAGTATTTACCAGCATAAAAATAAATACAATTCTTAAAACATATTATGCTAGAATTTTAGTTTCTTGGGGGAATATACGTTACACTTTAAAAATAAGGTAAATATTGTTGAAGATGGTTAGGTCACTCCCTCATATCTGAAGTATTACCTCCTCTGGAGTCTGACCACTCACTGGTCAACTTAGCAACTGTACCTCCCACGAGGTTAAGGTACTGGGGGGGGGGGGGGTAGAGAGCTGAGGGAGAGGTTGGGGGGAGGGAAGGAGAGGACTGGAAAGGAGAAGGCCTGAGGGAAACATTTTCTGAGTCCACAGTATCTGGGTTATATTCTCCAGGCTCAGGCATCAGACTTCTCTTTGCTTTTCTGCCCGTGCCTGCTCCCTCGGTGATCTCACCCAGTCCCAAAGCTTTTATACCATCTTCAGGGTGAAAACGCCCCCGTTTAGGCCCCACCTTGGACCTCACCCCTGAGCTCCACATTTCAACACTACATCTTTACTTGGCTATTTGGTGTCTCAGAGGTATGATGTCCTAGATTTATGACTCTCTTCCACCTCCCTTACCTGCATCTCTAAAAGTACCCCCATTCTCAGTAAAGGCATCCTCAGCCTGTCATTTGCTGAGGCCAAAAACACTTGAGGTTGTCCTTGCTGTCCCACTTTCTCTCAACTCCTGTATATGCTCTCACCAAATGCTGTATGTCCAGCTCTTCTTTCAAGACATGGCCATAATCGGCCTATTTACCATCCCAGACCAGCTACCATCTTCTCCTAATGGAGAGAATTAGAACAGAGATCCTTACCTAATATGTGGATGCATACCTGCCTGACCATTTCATAGACTAGTCATCTAGGAAAAAGTTCTCAGTCTCTAACTGCTCTTGGATTTGGACTTGAGAAAAATATCTCTAATATCTCTCAAGATTTTGTAAGCAAAGGCCTGTGCCTCATGCCTCTCTCTCTCTGTCTCTCTCTGTCTCTCTCTCACACACACGCACACACACAAAGGAATGAAAAATTCAGGCTAATAAGTACCTCAACAACAAGGAAGTACAAAGAGGTGAGAAATTTAGTTGAATCTGCATTTAAAAAAAAATTTAAAAAACAACAACACAGGCATTAATTAAAGAGGGAAATAAAGTGTGTCTTGGGCAGAAAGAAAGCACAGGCAAAGGCCCTGTGGAAGGGTGCAACAGCACATAGTGTGAGAATCAAATGAGGTCCAGGCAAGAGGAAAGTGAGGGGGCAAGAGAAAGACTAGCGTTGGAGACACTGCAGGAAAGCCTGAAACCGTGCATGCGAGCAGCTACTAATAAGCAGCGTTACACAGTGAGCAAAATTTAAGCATTGACATATTTGTCCACTGCTAATTCATGAAGGCTTTTAATAGGTTACTGTTTTTGCTAAAAGAAAGATGGTCTTACTATTATTTTCGACATATCTATGGCTAAGGACTACATTCATACCAGTGCCATTATTTAACTCAAACAAGAGGGTTTTGAACTAAGACTAATACTGTGTAGAATTACTAGGAACTTTCTAGACTTGATCTTGCCTTGAACAATACTGATTACTGTGGTAGGTAGACTGCCTCCCCTAAATATGTTTATTTTTTATCCCTAAAACCTGTGACTATGTTACCTTTCATGGCTAAAGAGAATTTGCAGATGGGACTGCGTTAAGTATTTTGGGTATTTTGAGATTATCCTGGATTATCCAGATGGGTCCAATGTAATCACAAAGGTCTTTATAAGAGAGAGGCGTAAGGGTCAAAGCCAGAGAAGATGTGGCCACTGCAGTAGAGGTGAGAGGGATGCTGTCACAGGCCCAAGAACGCAGACTCTGGAATCTGAAAAAGGCAAGGAACAAATTCTCCCGGACAGGATCCAGAAAGAACACAGTCTTGCTCACCCAATTTAAACTTCTGATGCAGGAACTGTAGGATAATAAACGTGTGTTGTTTAAGCCATTAAATTTGTGGAAATTTCTTACAACAGCCATTGGAAACTAATACAGGTACCTACCATAAACTGAATGGAGGCATAAAGGTAAAGCAATTGCAAGGATTTCTTTCTTGGGGGGGTGATACTGATAAAGACATGCAACTCCACAATTTACATAATTCCACCACGTAGAGCTGTGCTGTCTAATACAGCAGTCACTAACACCATGTGGCTATTGAGCACCTGATATGTGACTAGCCCTGGTTGAGAATGGATGAGTATAAAATACCTAGTGGTTTTAGAAGACTTAGCATGAAGACCGAATGTAAAATGTCTCATTAATAATTTCGCATTGATTATATTTGGCAATGGTATTATTTTGGATAGAGTTAAATAAAACATGTAAGTTAAAATGGGTTTCACCAGTATTTTTCCTTTTGAATGTGGCTAATAGAATATTTAAAATATTCTAAATAGTCACATGTGCGAACTATCGTTACTTTTCTATCAGTGCTGATGGAGACATGTGCGTAGCAGCCCTACAGTTTAGACATCTTCACATATTGAAAAACTCCATAATCCCAGAGTCAAACTCAAAGTTAGATATTGTTGATACTTAACAAACATTATTAAACAAATGAGCTCACACATATTATGCAAATATGTACTAGCTCAATGCGTACATCTGAATGTTTTGCACATATATTAAAATTACCAAGGAAACCTGCAAGTGTTTTCTGTGATATTCCTCTCAGTATCAATTTTGAAGTCTAATGTCCTTTGAAATTTTGTTATAAAGCATGTGTATTCCATCTCATCTTTTATTTTGCTTCTCGGAATATGGCCTTATTTTTCCCTCTCCCAAGCAATGTAAACCTCCATTGGATTAGGATAATGTATCTAAAGAATGAGGAATGGTTTTGTTCATCTTGGCAAATACTTTGCATTGATTTTAATAATGCTTGCTGTCACATATGTGGCAAGAGAATAAATTGGACACTGATGCAAATCAATAAACTAAATCTGTTAACTGAACAGTAGAAATATTAATAGCTACGAATTTTAACAAGTCCCTTAAAATTCCAAGTTTTTTAAATTCTACCAATTGGAATATTTCTCAAGATACATTTCATAATTACTTAAAGCTTAATATAATCAGGCTTAGTTATTCTTGCTGCTTCATAAATTTTGTTTTCCACTTAATTACGTTAAGTATAAATGCTCCCTCCCTCAGCCCCCCCCCAAAATAATCCACCATATTTTGGTGATAGTGTTGTATAGCTATGTGGTTTTTGGGTGTGAATCATAAAGAGGAAATTAAATGGTATCAAAGGTGAAAAAAGAAATTATGATTGCAAACAAATCATAGTAATAACCTTGAATAAATGAGAAGTGGGTTTGAAAGTCATTTCCCTGGCAGCCCATTTGTCGATTAAATGTATCTCATCTGTTAAAGTGTGGCACCACAATTATCATTATTCATGCAACGTACAAGGATTCATTCTAAGTGCTACGTCTGTCTCCTCTGCACTTATTCCAAATGCATTTAAAGGGCAATTATTCTTAGAGGATAACTTACAAATCATCGTTCTAGTTCTATTTTCATTTGTAAAATCAGATTAGAATCCAAATAGCTTTTGCTCACCAAGTCAGTCCAGCAAAGATGATTGAGCCATATTTAAAGTGTCTAAATCTTAATTGAAATTATTATAAAACTTGGTCTTGTAATTTACTTCCTTTTTCATTAAAGGCCCCAAGTATTCTGGCTTTTCTTACTCTAACCACCAGTAATCTTCTATAGAAAAACATATGAACCATGAGACAATGTTTGAAGTGCTCAGTTTTGGATCTGTTTGTTTTCATTAGCTAAGCAAGTAGCACATTACGATTGTCTTATGTCAGGTATAGTGAATAGTAACAAATTAAAGTATATTGATAAAATGAAGGAAACACAAATATTGGAAAAGAGAGAGCACCAATGGATGAATCTGAGAGCATCATAGTTTAAAAGGGATGGCAGAAAAAGAGGATCACTTAGAGAAAATTAAGTAAAAGCAGCCAAAGGGATAGAAAGGAGAAGCCCAGAGAAAGAGAGTTGTGTGATAGAAACCCAAAAAAGCATAACGTCTTATAAACTTGAGTCTGGTCAAATGTCACAAAGGCATCAAGTAAGATCAGGATTTAAGAGGGTCTATTAGATACAGAAAATTGAAGGTGCTAGTGAACTTACTGAGAAAGATTTTTATTGGACATGAAAAGGAAGGAAATCAGATTGTGATTTATAAATACAAAATATTGAAAAGTTTTAAAAAATGTTTATTTATTTGTATCATGCATGTTTACTTATATAAGGTTTATCATGCTAATTTCTAAAATCACAGCAGCCGAAAAAGTAAATAATGATTGCTCCGGTTCCACTCTCTGCTTCTATTTCACTTTCCCTGCAGAAACTCACTCTGAAGAAAATGCCATTGAGACAGCAATACCTCAATATATTTCGATCTGTGTCAGACTCTCCTGCTCCCTCTTCCATTCACCAACCTTCTCCCAGATAAGGAAGCATGGCAGACTCGGCATGGGAGGCTTAAGATCGCTCTCTCTACTGGGATACATGTCCCTTGGCAGAAGGCTCTATTTTATAAGAACATCGTAGGTTGTAAGTAGCTTTATGAAAACTCAACAACAATTCAAAGAAGTCCTAAATATTTTATTGGAATCAGAAATATCAATTTAAAACCTATTATTTTTAAAATACATATTTAGTTTTAGCCACTGAAAGAACCTAGAAACAAAGACATCAGTAACAATGAGCATACTTAGAGGCAGACATTGGTTTCTAAGTACCATTTACCATGGAACCAGGGATTTTTGAAGAAATGGTGTCTTGTCCAGCAACATTCAGGTGATACTGAGACATATTTTGCCAGGCAGAAAGGGAGTGCCCAAAATTAATTGGGATATGTCAAAGGGATACAGAAGGCAGTGTAGAGGGGCTCCTTTTAGGCAATTTTGAAAAAGTTGAATATAAAAAAATTACTAACTCTAACTAATTGTACAATATTGAGTAAATAAAAACCTAAGAATGAATAGAGATACTTAAAAGGAGACTGGGACAAGGAGCTAATTTGCCATCATTGGAGTAGATTATTCACCAAAGTAAAAGCATTTACCTTATCTTTATACGACGAAATGAGTTCTTTCTCTTGGTGACACAGAAAGTTCTTTATAGAATAATGCTAGCAAATGTATATTACATAGAATGCTACAAATTGAAATTACAATTTTGCAATCCACAGTAAGATAATTGTTTCATGCAAGGATCATCAATTGCTACAGCCATTAGGGAAAAAAAGTTGTTGTAGAAAGGATATTCATACAATGCAAAAAAAAAAAAAATCATACCTCTTTCTCTACACAGAGACACTAAAGGCTTTAAGAGTGTGTGTTTCTGTGTGTGTATCTTTATAATGTAAATAACTGTTTACCACTCCCCTTGGAGGAGCAATCAAATTTATATTACTAGTATTAAAAAGTACTGAAATTATGTTCTTTCTACGTATCATATAATATAAAGTACACAATCTCATCAATGAAGTCATCTTGTAATGTCTTTAACTCAAACAGAATTAAGACATTAGATTTAACTTTCACTTTACAAAAAAATACATGTGATATTAAAACAAGTTAATGACATAATGAAAAAACAATTAGAAAAATATGAAACACGGAATACTCTCTAGGCAAACTGGTCTGGTCATTTAGCAGAGTCAATGTCATGGCAAAATGTGAAGTAACTCTTTTTAAATAAAAGACATAACAACAAAGTGTAGTGTTTGAACCTTGACTATATTCTAATTTGGAAAAAGAAATGGTAACAAAAATCATATTTTGGCTAAATGGGAATTATGAATATGGTCTCTGTAAATAATATTGGGGAAATTTCAGTTTTCTTAGTATGACATTGATATTGTGACTTTTGTAATAGAATGTCACTTTATTTAGGAAATTGATGCTGAATTACTAAGGGTAAATTAACTTATGCAACAACTTTTCTTCATATTGGAAATTTTTATAGTAAAAGAAGAATTCAAAATAATTGCTGACAATTCTTAAATGTATATCTTCAGTCCTGATTGCTCACTTAGCTTCGGATGCTATCTAACAGGCATCTCCAACTTTCCATGGCCAAACATAACCTACTGATCTCTCCTTCCAAAACAGCTACCTATCTGTGGTCTTCCAAAGCTCAGATGATGGGAATTCTACCCTCCAGTTGCTTAGGCCAAAATCTTTAAAACTATATTGTTAATACCACTTCTTCTCTCAAACCTCATATCTAATGTCAGAAAATCCTGTTGGCTCAAAAATCAAATATATTCAGATTTTGACTATTCATCACCTCCACTGCTACAATATTTGTCCAAGGCACCATCTTAACCTCTTGCTCAATTCCTGCAATAACATCTTAACTGCTCGTTTCCATCTTTGTCAATTTACAGTCTGTTCATTCTTTTTCTTTATGGGAAGATTTTGAACCACTGATTTGATTTCTTTATTAGTTTAGTTGACACTACAGTCTGTTCTTAACACAGCACCCAGAGTGATATATCCCACGGTTCCTGGGATAGAGGGGAAGTTCTGCCATCTTAAACACAACACTTCCACAGTAGTTACAATTTTTGTTATTTCATAGCCTATAAGGAGGGAGAAAGTCCAGCAAAAATATCTTTAAGGAGATGACCTGAAAATTACATACATCATTTTCTCTCATATGCCATTGGCCAAAACTTGATCACAATTAGCAGTAAGAGAGACTAAGAAATAGTCTGTTGTTAGATGATAGAGACTAGCTAAAAATCAGAGTATATGTTTCTAAAAGAAAGCACAGAAAAATGTATAGTAGGGGCATTCAAGATCACCCTTTAACTATTCTTGCTACTACGTATCATCAGTTTACTGCATTCAGCCCAAAATCCAGGATTTCATAATGCAGTCCCTTTATTATATCTGGAATTGGCTCTTTAAATCAAGCAATCTGTTAACTAAATGAGAAGATATCTGCTTTCTTCTGTCCTAATATATAGTAACAGAATAGAAATGGTATAACCATAATAAAGTGAACATTCAGAAAAGGGAAAAACGGGAGACACAGAGTAGTCAGTGTTCCACAGCAGCTATAAAGCCTAATGGACAGAGCTCATCAGGACTCTGGGGGGTTGGCTACTTTGTTCTCTCCTCTGGCTTCCCTTGGTTTCTGCCTTCTGAGAAGACCTCCTTTATCCTTTGTCTGCTATGACCCCTGCTTCGGGGACATCTTTGTCCTGTGTGACCAACTCTGAATTAGGATGAGTTGGGGCGTGCTTCCTCTTGGGGAGCTGGGCAGTCTTCACAGCCCACTCTATGCCATTGAACATCCGGGGCTCACGGTTGCTCTGGGGATCAGATAGAAGCTCTAACGCAGGAGAGGCTTAAGTGTTCCTCGGCAGTGCAGTTCCCTCAGGGGGTCTATTTGCTTCCACGCAGCACATGGGAAAAGTAGCACACCCACACTCTCCATAGGTCGTTACTGTTAAGACTGCAATCTTTCGTCGTTATTTACTGGCTCTTGCGCTAGTTCCACTCCTTAGGCCAAAAATGTTATTTTATTTTCCAAAGCTGTATGTGTCCTTTAAATATTTGAGTAGTTTTCTTTCTTTTTTTCTCTTTAGAAGAAATTAAATTATCTGGGCAGGCGAATCTCCACAGGCTACTATAAATGTGCAAATAATCTGCCACTTGCAGTGGATTTTTAATAGACCACTTGTCAGAACTCAGACTTTCTTTGCTTCATGCAGAATCAGTCCTTGTTATGCATTCCAAAAACAAAGCATCTTTCGTTTATTAAGAAAATGCACACTTAAAAAACCAATGAATTCTGATAGGGGGAGAGGGTTAGGGCTCACTGTCCCCCTGAAAGGCGGACATAACAACTATGGTAGTTTATGCAGCTCCTGGTTCTGTAGCAGTTTATCAGTCAGACCCATGTGAGATACCGTCTTCTGTCTTAGGCCCAAAATTTTAAATGGCCTGCATGAAGATAACTGAAATAACAGGAAAAAACAGATGTCTTAGATCTGATCTTCACATTTAGATAACTCTGGGTGATCATCTTATATCTTGCTATTTGCGGCACAAGATATAGTTAGGTTTTTTAACTTTAAAAGACCTCAGATTTCTAGGCTTTCCATCACTCTAACTTTCTAACCGCTCTAAATCCATTAGTGTTCTTCTGATGTCTATTGCCACATGAAACCAGGCCAGTTTTTCTTCATGTCCAATTCCTGCTGGTAGTCACCTGCTAAAAGCATAAGTAGCAGCCAACACATAGAATCATCCTGAATTTTGCCCACTAATTTCTTCACAGCTACAGTTTCAGGAGCACATGGTCTGCCTTCCAAGTTATAGCAACATCAGTTTTACGGAGTGCGTTGCCACAGCATAATGACATTTTCCGGTTTCCAATTCACAACATTTGTGAATCTTTTATCTGCCAACTTGTCCATGTCACATATAATCAGACTTTTCATGGTAGTATCCCACTTTCTAGTACCATTCCCCCTTCAGGAAATGCTTAACAATTAGACATCTAGAAAAATATCCCCAAATATGGTTTTCATAAGAAAAGTGTTTTTGTCTTCCCTATAATGGTTTAGAAGTAGGTAATTAAAGGCTGGTAGAGAAATTTTCAAGTAGGTTGTACGTCATTACCATCATTCAGCTACCACAGAGGAGAAAACGGAGGCCAGGGTAAGCGTCTTAAGGGAGATATCCAGGAAGTTGTAGGCATTACTTTCACTCTTGCAGCACAGCCAACAACTTCATCAGGTGGGCACACTTCATTGCAACGAAACATCAAAAATCAGCAGTAGGGTGCTCACACACTCACTTGAAATGATAGTTTTCCTTTATTAAAAATCGGAGGGAATAGTTATTGGTCTTTTTCACAATCACCTGTGTGCCAGTTACTCTACTGGACACTAGAGATGTAAAAGACAAAAACTGAGCAAGATATAATCTCTAGTATTACAGACTAACTCAGTTTAAAGGGAGCTACCTGTCTGTTCTGTTCAAGGTTGCATGACATTAACTCTCATATAAAGCCATTTCCACCCTTGAAAAAGAAAGATGGATAAAACATACAATCCTGGAAATAAAGGGAGAAATCAGCCTTAGAGAGAAAAAAAGAAAAAAGAAAAACCAAAGATTGTGCCCTGGCTGGTGTGGTTCACTTGGTTGTGCACCAACAGGTTGTCTATTCAATTCCTGGTCAGGGCACATGTTGGGGCTGCAGGCTTGATCTGCAAGGGGCATGCAGGAGGCAGCCCACAGATGTCTCACTCTCACATGGATGCTTCTCTCTCTCTCTCTCCCTTCTTCTCTCTCTAAAAGTCAATTAAAAAAAAAAAGAAAAACAAAAAGAAACGTTGTTAGAAAAGAGGCATGAGAAGATAGGAAAAAAAGAGGCATTTGCTTGAGGATAAAATGGTAAGTGAAAAAAACAAGTCGTGAGCCACATAATGTTTCAGTTAACACTTGACTACATATATAACAGGTCCCATAAGATGACAGTGGAGCTGAAAAATTCCATCACCTAGTGACACTGTAAGCATCCTCGACTGTATCATTTTCTCCTATGTGTCAGTAAATCTCACGTTGTTTTACCACGGCCCCTAAACTACAAAATCCACCGCTAACGTTGCCAGTAAGAGGTTATATCAAGTGATGGAGCTGGAAACAAAATTAAAAGTGATTAAGGACTAGGGGTGTGGAAAATCTGTGATGGTTATTGCTCGCCAGTCAGGCATGTACCATTTCACCACAGCTACAATCTTGAAGAACAAAAACAAAGTGATGAAAGCTGTTAGAGGATTTGCTTCACTGAAGGCAATGAGACTAATATTTGAGCCGGGTCTATTTTAGACACAGAGAAACTTCTAATGACTTGGATTGAAGACCAGACACAGAAGTGTATACCTCTCTGAGCACTATGACAATCACAAAGCAAAAGGTTTGTTTGCAATGTTGAAAGAAAAGGCTGGACCCAACTAGGGTGCTGAATTTACTGCTGGCTCTGGGTGGTTTAGATGATTCAAGAATTGTTACTCATTACAGAATGTGAAAGCAAGTGGTGAGTCTGTGAGCGCCGATGTGAAGGCAGCTGCAGGATTTTTGAAAAGCAGATAATCTCATTATGGAAGAAGGGTACTTGCCAGAGAAAATAATCAGTATGGATAGACACCTCCCTGTTTTGAAAACAGATGCCTGATAAGACCGTCAGCGTACAAAGGCCAAGTCAATGCCAGGTTTCAAAGCTGTTCAAGACAGGAGAATCGTCTTGCTTGGAGGCAATGTGTTGCAGGTAACAAATGGAAATCCTTGGTGATGATTTGGCACAGAGAGAACCTCAGGACTTACAAATTCGTATATCATTGAGCACACACTGCCAGTGCGCTATAAGAGCAATAATTAGTGATGAATGACGCATATTCTCTTCCAAGATGCCTTCCCAAATTGCTATGCCAGTGCAATGGACAAACGCTGTTTGGAGAATTACATACCTTTCAAGACTGTACTTATTGTCAGGGTGACGCCACCAAGGAGTCTATGAATGGCATTGGGAAGAAGACACTTGAGAGGTTTGTCCATGGCTGCAGAGGGTTTGCCCAGCATAAGGAGGTTGCAAAAATCAAGCAGGGGGCGATGGAGACAGCCACCAGCTCTAACCTGGGTGCCGGGGAGGGTGCACGAAGGAACGCCCAGAGGCGGTTCTTGAATTTCCTCATGAGGAGTTGTTCGGACTGGAAAAGGAAAGTACAGGGGGAGAAAAGGGAAGAAACCCCAAGAAGATTCATGGGGAAGGTTTTAGCAGAAGCCTCTGCAGACCTCAACAGGCTCCTTACAAAGGTGGAAAACATGGACCCCCAACACCAAAAGGTTTTCATTAATGAAGAATGTTCATGGTGCATTATCTTCTTACAAGCAAATCTACAATGGAAAAAATAAATAAACAAAGCAAGCAAACCACCATGGACATATTTCTGACAAGAGTGAGGTTTTCTGAAGAAGAGCCCCAGGCAGGACTTTCGGGAGGTTCCAAAGGGCGTTGTTATAGTAGGTGGTGACAGCTCCAGGCATGTTATTGACCCTGAAGACCCTCCAGTGGGACAAGAGGTGGAGACAGTAGTATTGATGATCCTGACCCTATGCAGGCCTAAACTAATACATGTGATTGTCGTAGTTTTTAACAAAAAAAGTTCAAAATGAAAGACTGAAATGGGCCAAAATGTTGGAGCCATTCTAGATTTCTCCTTTCAAGTTCGTTTCAATATGCAGTTAGTCGTTTGCATTTTAAAGTCTAAGTCCTATATGGCCTTATAATTTATACTCTCCTCTCCCTTTTCATTGCTACTGCTTTGGTAAAGACCTGTATCATTTTAGCTAAGAAATATTAAAATAGCCTCCTAAAGTAACTAGAGAGACCATTCTAAAATAAATAAACAAATGAACAAAGAAATAAATAAGAAGGTATTATGTCTCTATGTGCTTTCTGTGAAGACAAAATTCCTTGCCCAACGTCAAGCCCCTTCACAGGGTGGGTTCTGCCCACATCCCCCCTAACCTGTGCCGTGTCCTCTCGTGCACCTGTGCTGGCTGGCGTCATGCCAACCACTTTCATCCCAAATGCGTGTATCCTACTGCAATATTGATCCTTTCCTAGGAACTTCTTTCTTTCGTTTGTCCCTTATTTAATTCCTACTCATCCTTAAATTGAACTATCACCCACTATAAGAAACATTCTCTGATAGTTCCCCTTGCTACAGTTTTAAAATGTCTTCCATAATACTCTAGCTTCCCGAAAGATTAAATAATGTGTTTCATAGTTCAACAAGGAGCAATACCCTAAAATTTGGAGAATAGAATAATAAAGAGAAGAGAAAATCTTCCAATTTCAGGTAAAGGCACTTTTCATTTTGGGGGAGGTTGGGTGGGGAGGTGGAAATGAATATTGAATTAACCCACAGAGGGAACTCAGAAACTTTAGAACAAAATGTGAACACATATATTGCAGGAAAGAGTGCTTGATATAGTACAGATGTTATGGTCCTGACCTTTCCTTCTTTCTGCACCTATGGTCAGTTCTTATTGTACGTAGTTATATTCTATTAAGTTGCAGCAAACACTAAATCAGCGCTGAATTGCTTTTAGGAAACATATGAAGTTAGATTCCTGCGAGCTCTGGTTACATTTTGCCAATGAATCAATGCACACCTTTGCTTTATATGTGTTTCTGTTTAAAGACACCTTGTTTGACATATATTGCTGCTTCTGTAAGGCTGGACTAACTATAACCCATGCCTGAGTGAAGCGTATCTTGAGGGAAGCTTATCTAACACACAGGCTCTTCCTAAGCACACGTAGCCTTCTTGCACCGAGGAATACTAGACAGCATGGCAGCACTGCACATGGAGGCTACTTCAAACAGTGAAATCGCCAACAAAAAGCACAAAATGCAAAAAGACACGGCACTAAGTAGACCAAGGAAAGGACACTGGTTTACTGTGATAGGCAAAGAAGGAAGCGTGTCACCTTACACTACCTCAGCTGGCAACGTCAATATCAGGGGATCACATTTTTTGCTGCTCTGCACACACCTAAGAATCACCATATAAGAGTCATTAGTATTGATTGGGGCTTACAAATACATTTTAGGGAGTAAATTGGCAAATACAGAGTAGGTGAAAGACAAGGGCTAACTGTACCCAACTCTAGTTTTAGATTATCCAGGAGAGACAGAGAGAATCGGCCCCTCTTCTCTTAGCAAGCAGTGTTTTTGCCAACAAGAAAAGACAGTATTTCACCTAGTTGTCTGCTTTTGATTCTGGAAAGGTGAAATGCGTCATGTGGAGATGGTCCCAGTTAGGGCAGAGAGGACCAAGAGAGGATTGAGCATTCACGGTGATGAACCATACGAGCCGCAGCTCTGTCACCACACAGAGGACTTGGAGTCACTTGCCACTCTGACACTTATTAACGTGCCTGCTGCACAATGTATTATAGAACTGTACACCTGAAACCTATGTAATTTAGTAACCAATGTCACCCCAATAAATTCAATTTAAAAATCCATATATTTTAAAAAATAAATTAATAAAATAATAAATAAAATAATACAAAATGCCTACTGCTTCTGCTTGAATTTTCTCATATAAAGTCTTTCTCATCTTTTAATTCACCAGCAGTTCTTCTTCCATTTGCTACCCTCCTTTGAGAAATACCCTTTGCTTCCATACCTAAGTTATTTCTTTTAATCAGACTGAATCTAAAAAGGTACACTTTATTTTCCCTATAAAAAGGTAACATGCAACCCAGCCGGGTGTGGCTCAGCAGCTGAGCATCGACCTAGGATCCAGGAGATCACGGTTTGATTCCCAGTCAGGGCACATGCCCGGGTTGCGGGCTTGATCCCAAGTCGGGGGCATGCAGGAGGCAGCTGATCAATGACTCTCTCCTCTTTGATTTTTCTCTCTCTCTCTTTCTCCCTCTCCCTTCCTCTCTCTGAAATCAATAAAGATATATATTTTTTAAAAATCAAGAAAAAGTAACACACGGTTTTTAAAAATATTAGGAATTTTATTTGCAAAAAAAATTCTCTCTATTTTCAAGTTTCAAACAGTGACAAAGGTGGTAGTTACTCCCTCGGTGACTGTTGCTCTTTTTGTCCTTCGGTTCAGGATTTGTGACAAAAATGGAAGGCCATCTCCTCCCTCAGACTGAACACTTGTCTCCAGGGTGCTGGAAAAGGACCTTTCTCCGTGTCCTCACTCGATTTTTCTGTGCACTGTTTAGCTTAGCAGAACCAAAGCCCACACGCTATTAACCAGATGCTCTGCAGAGAATTAGAAACCTTGAAATAATGGACAGCCAGGCCCTGGTAGAAGGAAGCATTCATGCAGACAGAGTTGCTGTCTGCCTTAGACCCCGGTAGCATGAGGCAATTTACAACCTGTCATTTTCTCACGGAGTGGGAGGAATTCTTTGCGTTATCAACGAAGCACAATATAATTTAAAGTGTTTTTCTACTCTCCAACCTTTTGGTTTCAGTTTCCTGCATCTTCTGAAGGGAAAGGGTAATTCATAACTAAAAATCTGGCATAAAATTGATGCTTCATAAACGGTGGTGGTTGCAAAGGCAACACAGAAGGTAAGGAGGGAGGGGGAGGGAGGGGAAGGAGGGGAGGGAGGGAGGAAATGCTTGAGCAGGAGGGTCAGTAATGTCAAATACTGTTGAAAAAATAAGGGCAACAAGGACAGCAAAAGCGGAGTTTTGATTTGACAAATAGGTTATTTATAAGGAAGGAGCAATAGCAGGGCTGAAAGCCAAGAGCATAATTTCAAAGTTTAAAAAGTGAATGAAGGGGTCAGTAAAGCTGGTGGATTAAACTCACATATCTGATTCATTCTCTCCTGAAACCCCACCAAAACCAAAGTCCCACTGAAATATCCAATAATTTTTAAGGCACAAATCTACGAAGATTGGGAGAATAGAAGCAGAGACATCGATAAGAAAATCGTAGATGCTAGAAAGCAGGTGGAATAAAGACAAATGACTTAGTACACTGAGAAAGCCAAATCCTAAAGAATACATTGAGAAGAGCCAGGAATCATCTTGAGGAACTGATAGCATTGGCTAACTCTAGGAGTGGCGGTAATGAAGTATGATGTGTGTGTTTAAGGGGGGTGGCAGTAATTCCCTCTCCAGTTCCAGGGGTTCCACGCAGGAACCCAACTGTTTCTTAGGAGCGTATAAGGATCTCTGTGTCAGCACACCTTCGAGCAGAACATGGCAGGTTTATCCACTGCGGAGGGTAAAGAAGTCTGTCAGTCAAGGTTGACACAGTGGAGGACAGCGACTACAAGTGCCATGCGGTTAGGTGTGTTTTATAGAGATTAGGCTTTACACAACTGTGAAAGGGGCTGGAGACTCAAGGAAATGATCACCCAGTCAGCCTGAGAAGCCAAACGTGTATAACAGTGAAGTGAGACAGCGACGATGAAGCTCACAGAACCGTCTATGGGGAGCTTCTAGGTAGCTACTACCCCTGTGAAGCTCTAGCAAAGCCTCTGGCAGTGGGGCCCCAGCGGTCAGCGTGGTGAACACTCAGGAAGGAAAACTGGATGTGGAGCTCCCGAGAATGAGGGCAAGTGGGAACCGCCCAACTTTCAATGTCTGTCTGACCTATTGGACCTTGAAAGAGCTTCAGACTGTGCTGATTGATGCTTTACTTCTTCCCTTAATTCTTACTGTTTCACTTTGGCCAAATCTAACCTGCAACAACAGAGGGGAAGGGATTCCAGTAAATGCATATCCCAACTTAACCACATTGACCACTGGGAATGTCTAAACTGAGGCACCTCAAGGAGGGTTGATGGCTGATGTAGCTTATGAAATAAATTGATGCATCAAATAAATTGATGCATATAAAATGCTGATCTCCCACCCTTCTTCTCCAATGCTCTAAACAGAGGCAACTAGGCCTTTAGTGTCCAGACTAGAGATGGGAAGAGTCTTCTCATGGAATTTAACTCCCAACAAATGAGGAATTGACTCAGTCATGTCACAGTGATACCACCAGTCAACCAAAACCTATACACATGCTCAGAATTGTTAGTCAAGCTTTTAGTTCACAACACTCTCAATTATGAATACACCATGAGGGTCACTAGGTATCTGAGGAAAGCCTCCAACACAGAAGAAAGAGTCCAAAACAACAGATTGAACAAAACAACTTGGAGAAAGCTGAGACTATGAAGAGAAAAGGGGAAAAAAATAGGTATCATAGACATTTTCAAAGAAATAAGACTTTATGCTGCATTCATTAAGCAATTCCAGGATACTCTGAAACAGAACCACTCAGAAAACAAAAAGATATTCTACAAAAATTAAACATGAGAAGAAAAAATGTAAAACTCAATAGAATCTTTGTAATATAAGGCTGAAAATATCTCAAAAAGGTAGTCCACGTGATGGAGAAAGTAGAGCCAAAAAATTGTTAAATCATTTAAGAAAAATTTCCAGGACTGTATATAGATCTAACCAAATGACAATAAATCTCTATTGGGAAAATGCTGAGATGGAAGTTTACTTATATTTTTGGAGTTAGGTAGTGAGGATAAAGATAAATTCTTGTTTTTCATAGTGGGAAGTCAATAGATTATATTCAAATCTGAGAAAAGAAGTAGTGATACAACCCTGGTACTTGGAGGTATTAAAAGATTCAGAGATATGAAAGTACGTATAAAAAGAGTTAATTGAAAGCCTCTGTCTCTGAAAAAGAAGAAATGAGCAAAAGGGTCTAGGGATCACTATTTGTCTTAACAGGTCTGGTAGAATTAGTGACAGTGAACTAAGTACATGCTTAACTTATAAAATTCAAGCTTAAAAAAAATGAATAGGTGGTAAGGAAGTAAATGTAATCAGTTAGATTTAATTTGACATAAATAGGGAAAATACACAAAAGGCAATCCGTTGTTTGGGAGGCGTGGCAAGGAAAGGTGTGTGGGGGACTGTGAGAGTAAGAGGGAAGATGTGTGAATATTGAAGGCTGTGGGACAGCAACCAATAGAGATGAAAAGAATGATTATACAGGAGAAGAGACAGTGAACAGATTGATGTATTCAAGAATTCTTGGACAAATCAAAGCACACACACAAAAACCTTATCTCTTTGAAAGATGAGAGACACAATCTCCCAAGAACAAAGTAAAAGAGCAGAGGCATCAAAGAAAAATCTGACATAAGGAAGTGGGTCTTGCTCTAGAAAGACCTTGAAGCAGCCATGCCACAGGGCAAAGGAAACTTTCTCTGTGATGGAGGCGTACACACCATCTGAGTACTCTGACCACAGGGCCGACATCGCCACACATTGTGCCTCGGTGTTTTGAAGTAGACATGTTACTTTCAAAAGAACAACTTCTCATACAACATTCTCTTACACATTAATACAAGAATGTGTATGATTCATCTTCCATCCATCTCTCTGATTTTTTTCATGCCCTTCAACTCTAAGTTTAGGTCTTGATTGAAAGTATCCACTGTTCAAATAATAAATGGAATAAAATTATTCTGAAAACTGTAAAAATTAACTGACTACATGGGAAGAATTTGTTTTCTAATTAGGTAATTATATTCATTTCTATTAATCTTAAATGTTATCAGGCTGGGGAAATAAACTTGATTAATAGGCAATTAACAGAGAGGAAAATCCTCAAGTCTCTACCAACACCATTTGTAAATGTTCTATATCTTAATAAAATTCTATAGAATATAGAAATAGGCATTGATGATGCCATATTTGAAATGATATTATTTTTAAAATACGTCTTTTAACAACCCACTTTTTAAGAAAGCCATTTATTTGAAAAAGCAAACCTTCTCTCGTTCTTTGGAGGAAATGTTTATGGGATATGCATATGAGTTACATTAGCCATGTACCGGAATGCAAAGGGAACTTGAATAATCTTACAAATTTGACAGGATTCCCACAAACCCCAAAAACCACATTAACCAAACAGCTAGAGCTCAGTGGGCTTTCTAACAGGACAATTTGTCTCAAGGAAGGTCAGAGTGACCTTGCCAATTGCTGAGTCTGTAAATATGTAATTGCAGATTTACAAAGCAAAAGGGCTCCATGGTCTGCCTCGGCCAAACACAGTATTAGCACAGAAGAAAATTTGCTCCTTGCCCAAATTCCTATTCCCTCCTGAAAATATCCCCTAAGCTCCCAACACTTCAAGTAGAGACAAAAGGAAAAGTACCATCATTTGCTGAATATCTACTGTGTGTCTGGCACTTTATAAATATAATTGCAGAGCCCTGGGGCTCATCAATGCTAAATAGAATGGGGATTTCTACCAAGAAGAAATTAGCCACAACTATTATAATTAACATAGACGACTAATGAGAATGAAAAGCATGCTGTGCTCAGAACTATGCAGGGAGAGGGGCAGGAACACTGAGAGGGAAAAGGGCACACATCCGAGTCTCAGATACACAGTGCCTAGATAAAGATGAGGCTCAGTCATGACAAGAGAATGCCCTCCACCCCTCCCCAGGTTTGCACACATCAAGTAACAAGTAACTTGCAATAGACAGAGCTTCTGTGAGGCACAGCGAGCAAGGAACAGGAATACCACACACACACACACACACACACACACACCCCTAGCACATTGTGTTTGAATGTATAAAAATGAAAAAAAGAGAACTCTGGAACACAACCTGAAAAAAAAGATAGATTACAGAAAGAGGAACAAAGATTAGAAATGATAGCTGACATCTCTTTTCAGAAACCATGCAGAAAACAATGGAGTGGCATCTTTAAAGGGCTAAAGAAAAAAAATGCTGTCAAACTAGAATTCCATACCAAACAAAATTATCTTATAAGGATGAAGAAGAAATACTTTCTTTAAAAACACAAGCACCCTGGGAATTTATGGCTGGGAGTTTACAAGATATAAAAACAGAATTTATTCAGGCAGGAAAAATAGGCTACCAGACAGAAATTTGGATCTATACGAAGAGATAAAGAGAGCTAAAAGTTACATAAATAAAGGTAATATAACCTTTTCTTGTTTTTAGTTACTTTAAAATATAACTGAGTGTTGAATGCAGAAATTGTTGCAATCCATTTTGTGTTTATAACATATGTAATAGTAAAAGGCACAAAAACAATAGCACAAAGGATGAGAGAGTTAGACAACGAGAATATGTATTTGCAAAGCATGAAGTAGTATAATGTTATTTGTAGAGACTCTGATGAACTAAATATATAAAGTAACCCTTAGGACAACCATTAAGAAAGTCGTCGCATATTGAAAAGTATGACATTTATCATAGTAATATTTTTCCAATATATCTTCTTGGGCAAGGGACACAAAGAAAAAAAATAAACAAATGGGACTACATCAAACTAAAAAGTTTTTGCACAGCAAGGAAACCATGAACAAAATGAAAAGGTGCCCCACTGAATGGGAGAACATATTTGCCAATGATACATCTGATAAGGGGTATCCAAATTTTATAAAGAACTTATAAAACTCAACACAAAAACAACAAATAATCCAATTAAAAAATGGGAAAAGGACCTGAATAGACACTTCTCCAAAGAGGACTTACAGATGGCCAATGGACATATGAAAAGATGCTCAAAGTAGCTAATCATCAAAGGAATGCAAATTAAAACCACAATAAGATATTACCTCAAAATTATTATCATCAGTAAATCAACAAACAAGTGCTGGCGAGGGTGTGGAGAAAGGGGAGCCCTCCTGCACTGCTGGTGGGAATGCAGACTGGGGCCGCCGCTGTGGAAAGCAGTATGGAGTCTCCTCAAAAACTTAAAAACAGAACTGCTTTATGACCCAGCGTTTCTACTTCTGGGAGTTTATCTGAAGAAACCCGAAACACTAATTTGAAGGAATATATGCACCCCCATGTTCAATTCACCATTATTTACAACAGCCAAGATCTGGAAGCAGCCCAAGTGTCCATCAGTAGATGAGTGGATAAAAATGCTGTGGGACATTTACACCATGGAATACTACTTAGCCCTTAAAAAGGACATCTTACCTTTTGCGACAGCATAGATGGACCTGGAGAGTATTATGCTAAATGAAATAAGCCAGTCAGAGAAAGACAAGTACCACATGACTTCGCTCATTTGTGAAATCTAATGAACAAAATGAACTAACAAGCAAAATAGAGACAGACTCATAGACAGAGAGCAGTCTGACAGCTATCAGAGCTGAGGGGAGGGTGAATGGATAGAGTAAAAAAGAAAAAAAGAGAAAAACCTCATGGACTAGGACAACGGTGTGGTGACTGCTAGGGGGAGGGAGCTTGGGGGAGCTGGGGAAGGTTATAGGGGGGATAAATGATGATGGAAGGAGATTTGACTTGAGGTGGTGAACACACAATAGAGTGTACAGATGATGTGTTGTAGAACTGTGCACCTGCAACCTATATAATTTTGTTAACCAGTGTCACCCCAATAAATTCAATAAATAAATAAATAAATAAATAAATAATAGAAAAGTATATCAGAGCCAAACTGAAAGAGCAGCACAAACTGGAACAATTTGAGCAACACAATGAATAATTATTGAATTGGATTATAACACAAAGAACAAAATAGATATCCATTATTCCATGCTGATATAAACAAATGGTTAAATAAGTACAGGAGAAAGGACTATTGCATCTCCTCCTCATAGAAGAATCCCCATTAGTAGATACAGAATTAAAGGGGGAAATAGAAAACCACCATTGAAAATTCACAGTAAAATTGCTGTAGGAAAGACTCATGGAATATTAAAATCAGTAAGTTAAAGTTTAAGGAGTTATTCAGTATTTGTACACTCTCAATGTACCTCACCCTCAATATTTATTAAGTATAAAGAGAAGAAATAGCAATTTACTGTGCACAAATCTGACAGACACAACGTTAACCAAATTAGTAATGTTCACATAACCAGTAATAAAATATATTGATACAATAAGAAGGGCACATTACCTCTGTGGTACTTCTGCCCACTCAATCTAATCTTGACAGAATATCAGATAACCCTAAATGGAGGAATATTCTCCAAAATGTCTAACCAGAACTGTTCCAATGTGTTAGAGGCATGAAAGACAAGCAAAACCTGGGGAAGTGTCACAGATCAGAGAAGACTAACATAAGACATAAGAACTAAATGCTATGTGGGATCCTGGATTAGATTATAGAATGGATAAAGGCTCATTGGTGAGAAAACTGGTACCATTCAAAGAAAGTCTGTAATTTTAGTAGGATTGAACCAATGTTGATTTCTGCACCATGATTATGTAAGATAACGATAGAGGAGGCTGGGTAAAGGGTAATAGGGCCTCCCTCTGCTATATTACGTAACTCTTCCATAAGCCTAAACTTATTTCATAATAAAAAAAGATTAGATATCCATTATTTTCCCAGCTCCAGCTGTATGTGACCTGGGTCGTAGGCCTGAGCACCAACATTTTCTCTAAAGCTCCCTTGTTGATACTAATGTCAGTCAAGGTTAACAACACTGCTCTAAAGGGGCAAAAGAGAAAGTGAGAATAATAATATAAAGGGTCAAAACTTAATGAGCATAATAAATAGTAATTTTCTTATATTTGCCAGAAATTTCCTATATACAAAATATATTTATGCAAACCCATTTATGTATGTTTCAGCAGGACCACTGACATCACTGTGGAAAGAGAATGGGACAAAATAATAATTATGTCTGTATAATTGCATACAAAGTACTTCTGTTCATTTATATCTTTTGGGTCTTTCAAAAACAGGTCTATAATTTCTAATTTTACAATCAGGAGAAGTAAATTTGAAAGCCACAAAGAAAAATATGCCCTTTGAATGGTTCTTACACACTTTATGTTTGAGGGCTCCTGCCCTGGAGCATTAGGGCATTGGGATGGCGGGGGGGTGTTGCCGGACAGCCCATGTAGAGTTGATGGAAGAAGTGAACTAATTCTAACCTCTGTCTGAGTTCGGGACTATGAAGACCCCAAACATAACATATGTACAAACACAACCTATTTCAACATTCCTGCGTAATAGATGTCTGTGTGCAATTCGCTTCACCTTTGGACAGCATAGTCATTAGAAAGCTCCCATTCAAAATCAATACCACGACAATGTGGAGGATAAGAGGCCACATGCTAACCTGATAAGCTCAAGGAAGGCCTGCATGGTGGCCTTGCAAACTCAGAAACTCAAATAACCACAAAGGATGGTCTGAAATGAAAACTTTTTAACTAAAAGCAGTTTGTGGCAAGTAGTCTGTCCTAGGCTAGAGTCTTCCCTGACAAAAGTCAATCTTTACCTTAATTGAGACTGTATATTGTCTTTTGCATCTATGATAACATACCTTTGAAATATCAAGGTAACTTCCCTTTTTCTGGACCTCCTCAGGGCACAACCAATGCACCAGAGCAGAGACTACAAATCCTCTCATTGTTATTTTTATTGTTAGTGGTAACTATCCTCTACCCACCCTGTAAAAGATGTATATATCTATCATTTCACTTTTTATCTAATCACAGAGGTATCCCCCTGCTTTGCTTTCTATTGCCTCCCTAATCTATCACCAATGAACTTCGTATAACCCATTTATGTCTTCTCTTTTCATTGTAATGTATAACATAAGGTGCAAAACTGCCATTCTCCGGAGCATTATCTCAATCCTTTCAGATTTTGCTTCCCAGAAATTGTCTACAGTTTGGCTCAAATAAATTCATAAAAATTCTTCACAGGTTTGAATGTTTCTTACACTGACAGCTCCTTTCCATTCTTGTCTACTTGACCCTTGAATCCAGGCTTTGAAACATCTCCATTTAATTTAGCTGTAGCTTCGAGGAAGGAGGACAAGTGTGGATAAGAAGAAGAGTTCAGGGTGAGTCCTTGGCTCCTGTATTGATTCAGTCACTCAAGGACCTCAAGTACAATTGCACAGAAATGTAAAATAGAAAGATATAAATACATCCAAAATCTTCCCACCGGCCTTCTCAAGTCTTAATTCAGTATCATAAACTTGGTAGGCTCCCTAAGGTCACACCATTGATGTGTTTCGGTTTAAAGAAAAGGGATCAATATTTAAAAATGGGAAACTTCTGAGGAGGAAACAAAAAAGCAGTGTAGGTAACAGCTGCCGCCTCCGCAACCACATCACAATCACAGCTAAAATACAGAACCATCACTCAGAACCTCCTGAGATCTGGCTGAACAGAAGCTCTATAAGGAGGGAACTCAAGGAGCATCAAGAGCGGGAGGAGGGGCGGAGATGCTGGTGGATCGGGGCTGAATCGCGGAGCCAAGGCCACAGGCCCACACCCCGTGCTGCGGTTGAAACCCAGGAGGGAATCTCAGTGGGGGAGGTTTCCCAGAGGAGTGAGGGGTTCCAGCCCCACAGCAGGCCCCCAGCCCAGGGCTCCAGGGCCGGGAAGAGACGTCCCCACAACTCCGGGCTGTGAAACCAGCGGGGACTGTCCCTGAGGGTCGCGGAGGCTGCGGGAGCCCCAGCAGCTCCTCTAAAGGGCCCGGCACGGACTCACTCGGACGCTCCCTCGGAGCCCAGCGCCGGGCAGCAGCCGGAAAGGACCCGGGACACTCGGGGGGAACTAACCTGCCTGAAGTCGGGGCGAGAGGTGGAGGGGCGGCTTCCTCCCAGGCAGAAGGGCTGGCGGAGGCCATGGCTCCTTTGGCGAGTCCTCCCCGCACGCAGCCGGCAGGCAGGCGCCATGTTTGAATCGCCAGCACCCGACTCTCACCTTTGGCCCCGCCCCGTGATTCCCAGAGGCCCCGCCCCTCCCCACCTGCAGCTCATCCAGGCCATTTCCAGGGGCTTTTCTGTGCAAGTGGCCTCCCCAGCCTCATGCTTAGGACTTTCCTAAAATCTCTCAAACAAGCAGCAGCGGGCCCCATACGGCTTGATAAGTGGCCCCAGGCCTGGCACTAGCGGGAGCCTGCACTGGCTCATAGCTTGGCCTCTCCTGGGCACCTCCAAGCCCAGCACAAGTAGCAGCCAACTACAGTTTGCTGTGTAGCTCATGCTGGGTGGCCCTGGGCAAGGCACTGGCACAGGCTGACTTTGCACCTCCTGGGAGGCCCCAGAGACAGTGCACCTGGTGCTCAGACTCAACCACACTGGATTACAACCCTACCACACCCACGAGTGACACACTCAAGGGACACACTCAGTGAACACCAAAGCTCCACAGGGGGTGTCTCCAGCACAGCAGCTCTTTGGCTGTAGTTACAGTTGGTCCTCACAGCTGATTGGCCTGGGGGTCAATTCCTCCCAGGGATGCCAACAGCAACCAAGGCTCAACTACAACAGGACAGTGCACACAGCCCACACAGGGGAGCACCTAGAAGGCCCAGCTCAGGTGACTGGGGAGGCTGAGCCACTGGACCCTACAGGACACCTACTACACAAAGCCACTCTACAAATTCCAGGAGACATAGCAGCTCTACCTAATACATAGAAACAAACACCTGGAAGCAGCCAAAATGTGGAGGCAAAGAAACATGTCACAAAGGAAAGAACAGAAGAAGTCTCTAGAAGAGGAACTAAATGAAATCGATCCAAGCAAGCTAACAAATGCAGAGTTCAGAATTTTGTTTATAAGGATGCTCAACCATATTAGTAAGAGTATTACAAAAACAACTGAGAAAATCGATGACACAATAAAGTACCAATTTGAAATGAAGGCTACATGAACTGAAATGAAGAATAATTTACAGGGAGTCAAAAATAGAGTAGAGGACGCCGAAAATCAAATCAGCAATTTGGAACATAAGGAAATAAAAAACACCCAACCAGAAGAGCAAAAAGAAAAAAGAACCCAGAAATATGAATATAGCACAAGGAGCCTCTGGGGCAACTTCAAGAGGCCCCACATGCATATTTTTGGGGTACCAGAAGGAGAATAAAAAAAGCAAGAAATTGAAAACCTATTTGAAAAAATAATTACAGAAAACTTCCCCTACCTGGGGAAAGAAATCGACTTACAAGTCCAGGAAGCACAGAGGGTCCCAAACAAAAGGAAACCAAAGAGGCCCACAGCAAGACTCATCATAATTAAAATGCCAAAGGTTAAAGACAAAGACAGAATCCTAAAAGCAGCAAGAGAAAAGCAATTAGTTACCTACAAGGGAGCACCCATATGACTGTCAGCTAATTTCTCAACAGAAACTTTGCAGGCCAGAAGGGAGTGGCAAGAAATATTCAAAGTGATGAAAAACATGGAACTACAACCAAGATTGCTTTACCCAGCAAAGCTATCATTTAGAACTAAAGGTCAGATAAAGAGCTTCACAGATAAGAAAAAGCTAAAGGAATTCATCACCACCAGACCAGCACCACAAGAAATGTTGAAGGGTCTTCTTTAAGAAGAAGCTAATGAACAAAAGAATCTGATGAACCAAATAGATCCAGAGACACTGACGCATGCAATAGATGATCATATTTCAGAGGAAAGAAGGACGGGGGTGTGGAGTGGGAAGAGATTAACCAAAGAAGTTGTATGCATATAAACATAACCCATGGACCCAGTTAGTAGCTGGGTGGGGTCCTGGGGAGGGGTTGGAAGCCAGGTGGAGGGCGTCAATTGGGGGGAAAAAATGGGACACCTGTAACGCTTTCCACAGTAAAGATAAATAAAAAATAAATAAATAAATAAAAATGGGCAATTTCTAATCAGTGCAGATATCCAGGCATTGGCCCCAGGTATCTTAGTTGGTTATAGCATTTTCCCAATACACCAAGGTTGTGGGTTTCATCCCTGGTTAGGGCACATTCAAGAATCAACCAATGAATGCATAAATAAGTGGGGCAACAATTCTCTGTCTCTCTCATCCCTCTGTCTCTCAAATCAATCAATTATATATATATATATATATATATATATATATATATATATATATACACACACACACACACACATACATATATATATTTTAAGAATGAGGGTATCCAGCCTGGCCGGGCGTGGCTCAGTGGTTGAGGGTCGACCTGGGATCCAGGCGATTGGGGTTCGATTCCCAGTCAGGGCACATGCCGGGATTGCGGGCTCAATCAGTGACTCTCTCATCATTGATGTTTCTAGCTCTCTCTCTCCCTCTCCTTTCCTCTCCCTGAAATCAATAAAGATACTAAAAAAAAAAAAAAAAAGAATGAGGGTATCCAACCTCTCTCTCTGAACCACTGGACTCAATGGCAAAAATCAGGTAAATAAAACAAACAGTTGGGCACAGTCTAAATCACTTTCTAAATTATATTACTTTGCATTAGGGATGTTTTATTTTTACATTACTTGCCCAGTAAGTATAGCTATGTAAATTTGTAACACTTGATTACATCTTCAGGAGTGAATATTCGTTGCTGATGAAAATGGTGTATTATCTCAAAAAATAAAAATAAAAATAGACTAGGGTAAATGCTGGTAAAGATCTTGGGATGGATTAAATCAGAGGAATGAGTGAGGAGAGAACTAACAATCTTCGAGCACTGAAATGTGCTACTGACATGCTAAGCACAAGAAGTATTTTATTCCATTTACTATTTGCAGTGATACCATGCACAGGTATTAGCAGTCCCACTTTATAGATGAATCTTAGAGGGAAGAGAGCACATGCCCACAGCAGCAGATGTAAAGCTGGCAACTCCTCATTCCTAACTCCATCCAACACAGATTTGGACAATGGGAAGGATTAAAGGAGGGAAATGGGGAATCAATTGAAATGCTCTATAGCTGCCGCACACTGCCGCATCTCCCCCTGCACGAGTTAAGATGGTTTATTCTTTACTGTATTGCATTTCATCAGCGTACAGAGCAGGACGTCTGTGTCCTGAGATTCAGCACACTACAACCTAAACCTAAAGTACTGACAGGGCCAGGTAATCCCAGGATGGCAAAGCTGGACGGAAATTAGAAAGCATCTGGTCCAGTCATTTCCAAACCTTTCGTGTATGAGATGGGAATACCCCAAACAAGATTTACCCAGAAGACCCACCTGCTAAACAGATAAGCACAGGGCCACCCACGCTGTAGTGAAGTGGGGTCTAAAATATACTGCTCCTGTCCCTGCCCTAGTGCCTCCTACCAAGGAAGGTGCCTGTGTGCCTCTGCAGAAACACAGGGAGGAGCGGAAATAAGAGAGAAAAACTTCCTGAAACTTTCATTTGCTAAAGTCTAAGCTAATATAGAAATTCGATGATCACATTGGAAAATGAGGGATTTCAGACCCAAACTGACACATTGCATCAGCACAGAAGACAGGGAAAATAGCGGCCTGAGCCCCATCAAAACCTCAGCTGACTTCAGCCCACATCTCACTCATATTTCTTTAGAAAATGCCACAACTGAAAAATAATTCTCTTCTTTACCCAACCTGACTTAGAACATGATCCACTGGACTGAGTGGTAAGGAAGAAAGGGCCTTGAATGGACCGGTGGTCAGAGAACAATTGCAGTTTTATAGTTTTTCTTGATCCCAGGTCCTTCATCTGCATAAAAGGGTTAATAATTGCTGCCCTGCCAACCTCCCAGGGCTGTGGTGAGACAAAAGAAAAGTGGTTTTTATTTGTTGTTTTTTAATCTATGAAGTTTAAGAAAATAAAACTTCACCTTTTTTAATAGCAAAGTTCTGCAGTTTGGCAATGCATTGTTTGCATCACTTTGCAGTGTGCTGAGCGTATCTATTATTTCATCATTTCTGGCTATTATTATTTTAGTTCTCAGTTTGTATGCTTGATGGTTCCCTTTTTGACAGCCAATGAAATTAAGTGATCAGAACCCTTGACAGGCCATGTTATTCTTTCCGGGGAGCCACAGTTTCTGCTACCGTGAAAACTGTGCTTAAGTTTCTGAAAAACCTGGCTGGCCTAGCCTGCCTTTATTTTGTCATACTGCAAGCACTCGGTGGAGCTGTTTGTTGGGTCCAGCTGCAGCCTGGCTCTTCACAGCAAAGAGGTGCCAGTCAGCCTGTCACTCCCTTTGGCTCTGCTCCAGTGAGTCACTGTCTCCACCACCCTCTCTACTTCCTGGCAGCTGGAACAGGTGGCTGGAAGCTAGCAGCAAACTGTGGCTCCTGGCTGTTTGGTCTGCCACTAATGACAGCACCCCCTGACTTCATAAAGGTCCAAGTGAGAGAAAAGGAAAGGCCATTCTGACCTCTGACCTGCATTCCTTCCCACATGCTTCTTTGTACTATTTTCCTGTTCAGTAGGTGGGAGCTGACTGAAAGTGTAGAAGGTCAGTGCATTTCTTCAGGTCTGTTCATCAGACGGCTGAATTTAGAGAAAAGTTTGCTTGGTTGCTGCTAAATTATAAAATAATATAAAAACATCAGTCTTACCATTGTGAACCCTGAAAAAAAAGACACCCACTAAGAAGGCCTCCTAGTGGTTAATCGGACTCAAAAAATAAAAAGGAAGCCTGCACTGAACTCCTTACCTGCACTGAACCGCTTGCCTGCCCGCACTGTTTCTGCCATCTGAGCCAGCTCTTACTGAAGGGATCCGCGGACTCCTATTTCAACCAATGGGACTGAGGCTTTCCCCATCCAATCAGAGCAGTTCTATTCTGACCAATCAGGATAGTGCCTTCGGACCAGTCAAACTGTGAGGATTCAGAGTCCTCATTTGCATGAGGATAGACCAATCAGGGGCCAGGGTGGGAAGCTCCGTCTATATAAGGCCGCTCCCTCAGGCCTCTGGGAGCTGCTCCTCCTTTCCACCAGGGCAGGAAACCTGTGTGTCCCTGGCTGAGCTGGATAACCCCCCGAAATTATCTGGGAGCACAGCAGTCCCACAGCATCAGAGAGCAGAGCTGTCCAGTGGGAGAGGGGCCTGGGCCCCAGGGCTGCCTGGCCCGGGAGCTGCTCTATAGCCATGCTCTGTCACTGTTTGCACTGAATAAAGTTTCCTTCTGTTGACGTTGAAATGGTGCTGATGACCAGCAGGTGACACCTTCTGAGCTTAAGGCAGGAAAGAAAGATAATGATAGGATTGGTTGCTTGGCAACGTTATCCTGCCCCAGTCTGCACCGGTGATTGGAGGTTCCCGTAGTGAGTGACCTGACCTCTCCCCGCCTGTCCCCCATCCCCATCCCTCCTCTATCAAATTTTTTCCTCCACAAAAATACTTGAAAACCACTTCTAGCAACACACTGGTTAGCATGGATATTGAGGCAAGTGCATAGTGTGGCTGACTGTGCTAAGCTTGGACCGACTAGTCATGGGCACCTGCACTCTGAACACAGGGCAGCTGGAGCAGCAGAAGGGCTTTGGGGCTGACGCTGGAAACTGGCAGTGGGTAGAAGCACAGCCAGTTCTCCTTGCCTTTCAGGCTCTGAGGGCTCCCTTCCTTTTGAGAGTGCTCACAACAGCTAGGAAATTGTCCTTTTCTTTCCACTATTCATCGCTACTCATGTTGCTTGTTCTCTTTTTTCCCCCCTTCGCACTAATTTTCCTCTGAACACTTCCTGAATTTACCTCCACACTTCCATTTTTTGCACTCACTTTTCATTCCTTTTTTTACATTTTGTTTGCCAAAACAAGTTCTTTCTGCCCAGATACACCTTCCTCCACTCTTTCCATCCATTATATTATTTATGGCCTTCATAATTCCTCAGTTCTTTCCCTTTGTAATTTATTTAAAGATTTGTTTTTCCTTAAGCATATTTGCTCTTTATGGCTCCAGATTTTGGTTTTGTCTTGAAAGTAAATGTTCACAAGTGTCAGGTAGACTGAGAAATATAAAGCACTGTACTAATTGTTTCACCACAGTGAAAGGACCTCAGGGACGGCAGTCCTGCTGGTAGTGTGAACTCTGCACTCCTAATCTTTTCTAATCATGCCCCACAGGGAGATAAAGGAAATCAGAGGCTGCCTTTTCAGCTGTGGAGTTTTGAAGTTAGCTAGTGCAGTTCCTGGTAGGTTCCATTTTAACTCTCTTTTAGATAAAAAAATGTCTGAGCCTCAAAATCAAATATTTTCTTGCCACTCCCTCAAGCTCCCTTGTCAAGCTCTTTGCCTGAAAACACCAGGCTTCACCTTGTAAAGCAAAATCTTTTGGCCGTAGAGGGATAAGTGAACACTTTACCTGAAGAACAGGTGTGGTTTTGCAGATAAGAGCAACTAACAGAGCCGGTGCATCTTGACTTCACTTGATGCATTAAGTGTGCTCCTGACAAAGATTAATGAACATGAATTCTTATGGGGTAAACCATAGTTTGTCATAAGATTGCACTGTAACTGTGGAACCCTAATACAAACCTGAAAACAGGTTAAGGTCCAAATTTAAGTATCATAGCATACAGTTTATAAAAGGCTGGCTTTGATTATTTGCAATCAGTATTTATTTCTTTCATGTCAAAACCCACGAAAAGCAATCACAGATAACTACATTATTGCAGGGCAGTCATTAAAAGACATAGAGTCAAATAAGTCATTTTGTTACTTGCTATTTCATCAATAATTTATTCAAGCTCTAGGAAACAAGGACAACTCAAATAATAATTCCTGGAAGTTCAATAAACTGTCAAATGTACATATGAATATTCTACATTATTGCTTTGTCAGTGACTAGAACACCAAGGCCATAAACAGCTAAATCTAAGCTCCTAATGACCCTAAATACTGAGCAAATCTCCTAAGACATTGTAAGACAGTCACATAAATTATATTTTGGCAAAGAACTTTGAAAAATAATATTTCTAGGAAAACATGAGGAAGATATAAACAGCTTAAGTGTAGCAACAAAACCAATACAGGAAACAAACAGCTTAATTAATCTTTTCTTCTTAATCATCACAGATCCCCCCCCCCCCCCCGACAATGATCTCAGGGCTACTATTTGGTGTTAAAGTACCAAGAAAAAAAGTTATAAATACATATTATGTTTTAGTTTTTTCTCCATTAATTCATTTCTTAATTTGAGACAGGTTAAAATGGTGCTAGTAAGGAGGCTTTTTAACTGGCCCAGGAACACCTGATGAGAGTTGAACAAACATGACAGATTAACATAAATCGTATCACCAAAGTTAATTTATCTATTACTCAACACTGCACGTCTAACTTTATGTAAAATACTGCAAGTCGTACCAAAAGGCAAGGAAAAGCCCAATTCAAAGAGACAGAGCAATTATTAAACTGAGATTCAGATAAGAGATGTTGGAGCTATCTCAAAAGCATTGCTACGTGAAAGAAGCCAGACTCAAAAGGCTACATGGTGTTTGACTCCATTTATGTGACATTCTGGAAAACTATCAGGTTGCCAGTTGCTTAAGGCAGAGATTGAGATTGCCTGAAAGGGGGCACAGGGAAACTTATGGGCATGGTGTAAATGTGTTCATTTGATTTTTTTTTTAGCATTTAAAATTTATTTTTCAATTATAGTTTACATTCAATATTATTTTGTATTAGACTCAGATGTACAGTAGCATAGTGGTTAGGCAATCATATAGTTTACAAAGTGTTCCACCTATATTTCCAGTACCCACCTGGCACCATACAGAGTTATTATAATATTCCTGACTATATTCCTATGGTGTACTTTACATTCCATGACTATTTTGTAACTGCCAGCTTGAACTTAATCCCCTCACCTTTTTTTATCCAGTCACTCCATCCCCACCCCTCTGGCAAGCATCAGTCTATTCTCTGTGTCTATGAGTCTGGTTCAATTTTGTTTGTTCGTTTATTTTGTTCTTTAGATTCCACATATAAATGCAATCATGTGCTATTTGTCTTTCTTGATTGCGGTTGAAGTTATAGTGCTGTGTACGTCTGTCAAATCTCATTCTAACATGCACTTAAAATGAGTAAACTTTGCCCGGCGGTGTGGCTCAGCTGGTTGAGCTTCAACCCATGCAATAAGAGGCCGCTGGTTTGATCCCCAGGCAGGGCACATGCCCCGGCTGCGGGCTCCATCCCCATTAGGGGATGTGCAGGAGGCAGCTGATCAATGTTTCTCTCTCATTGATGATTCTCTCTCTTCCTTACTCTGTTTCTAAAAAATCAATAAAAACATATTTTTTTTAAAGTTAACTTTATTCTATGAAAAGTATATCTAAAGAAAGCTGATTCTAAAATTTTAAGATAATAATTCCAAATTTCTTAACTAACTTTTTAGCAAAAAGGCATGGTGTGATAGAAAGAACAGTGAGTTCACAACCAGAAGGGGAAAGAACAGAATTTGGTAAAAAGTAGAAAGGCAACGTATATGAAGCTCCTACTATATGTAAGACATGCATGAGATTTTTCATACATTTTCTTATCAATTTCTCACAAAAATCTCTTCTACAAATGAAGAAAGAATGGATAGCTTTTAAGTTAATTTACATAAAGCAATTTCATCGGCCAGGAATTTGAATTCAGCTCTAGTGTGTTTCTAAAGCTGTATTCTGGACAGTTTTCCATGTGGTTCTTCTAACCCTGCAGGAAAAAAAAAAAGTCCAGATCCAGTGCTAACCCTCACTGTGAAAATGTGTACACATCACATTCTCTGTCTGAGCATATTTTATTGTCTATGAAATGAGGTCAGAGTTTACTAAACTTACAAGGTCATTATAAGAAACAAATTCATGAGTATGGTAGTGTTTTTAATTCTAAGCCTTAAATAAACAATTGCCATGATTGCTATTTTTCATTTTCTCATTTTCCTGAATTATTGGAATTTAAATTCTGAATCTCATTGCACTAAATCAATGATCGCCCAGGTCACTGGCTATATCAAGGAAAATACTGTCAAGATTAAACATTTTAACCTGCTCAGAGAACACCTCTGTCATATTAAACAAATCCTATTTACCAACTCCAAGTTCAGCCATGTAATCAAAATGCAAAGCCATTGAAAAAAGCATCAGGGAGGTCAAATAACCCCCCTGCCCACAGACCACAGAACAAGAAACCAGGAAAAATTAAGCTGTCCAGAAGCATGAAACTCTGCATGGAAAACATATATTTCTGGGAGCAATGTCCAGAGGATTTTTCAACGCTGTGTACTTTATTTACCTGAATCAAAGTATAAATCTTGCACATATTTATCCCCAAATAAGTTCATCTGGATATAAACATCAATAAATCTCAGGGGGGAAAAAACAAAAACTCACTGTCAAAGTTGTTGTTATTTTGGTACTTCATTACGCATTGGCCTGTCACTGCATATGCATTTACAACTCCAACCCTAAAAAATAATGTTAGGAATATAACTCTAATAGTGATGGTGGCTGCAGGTCCCTCGGCAGTGAACAGAAGCAACAAACACAATGTAGATCTGTGCCTGCTGATTTAGCTGTTTGCTTTTGCCGGTGGAACTATACAATCCTGACACCACATTGACCACGGCATCCTTAAAGTTCCCCCCGCTTGACTAAATTTTAGACGGTCTTCCTCCCCCCAACCTCCATTTTCTTAGAGCATTTGCTTTAGAAAAATTGCCCTTGCAAACTCTCTCTCTACCTCTTTGAGCTGTACATCTTCCCTCCGCCTCTTCCCTTTTAAATATAATCTCCCGGATAGGGCCTCTGTCTCTGATCTCTGTGGGGAAGACAGGAGCCTAAGTTCAGCAAGTGCCAATTAGCAAACACAGATGGCCTTATCACATTGACCCATCTCCCTCTCTAACGCCTTCAGTGTGTTTTCATTAGTGCGCCCCAGCATTCATAAATCTCCCTGCCTTTGGGTCCTGCAGAACTGAGTTCAGTCTCTCCTATTGCAATAGCCTCAACTCTTATTGCAATAATCTTGAATAAAGTCTTTTTTTGCCATTTTAACAAGTATTTGGTGTGATTTATTTATTTATTTATTTTTAATTTCAGATCTTTTAAATTTTTTATTGAGACATAATTGACATACAACACTGTATAAGTTTAAGGTATACAGTATAATGACCTTTCTCATGTATATTGTGAAATAATGACCACAAGAAGCTTATTTAACATCCATCATCTACTCTTTTAACAACTTTCATATAAACCATACAGCAGTGTTAACTATAGTCATCATGTTGTGCATTAAATCCATAGTATTTATTGATCTCTTTGTTTTTTTAATGTGAGAAATGTGGGAAATTCTTTATTTTTTAATTTTTTAAAATTTATCTTTATTGTTGAAATATTACAGGTATTCCTTTTTTTCCCCATTGGCCCCTTCTCCCCTGTAGCCCCCCTCACCTCAGGCCTTCACTACACTATTGTCTGTGTCCATGGGTTATACATATATGCATATATTATTTTTATCAACCTACACACACAAACTGTATGCTACAATAATGCGCATTGCATTTCAGTTTGCAATATGATTTCAATCTAGTGTATTATTGTAGCATTGTAAGGCAAAATTAATATCCCTATGTTTAAGAAAATGAGCCAAATATTCTGAGGAATTAATTCTTGGCTAATGTTGCAGTTATTAACCAAGGAATCTAAAACTTGGACCCAGAGCACTTATGTCAAGGTCTAGGGCTCTGCAACCTGTATCTCACTAACAGTATTGCTCTAAGAAACATTTCACCAATGTTATGTTCTGGAAAAATATTCAGATATTTAACAACAGTTGCTGATTTATCCAGACTTCCTGATGGGGAAAAATTGATTTTGAAATTTAGGAGTAAATTCATTTAGTGTTCTAATATCATAGCTAAATAGACAAGTAGATCAATCACATTGTATTCTTACTGTAACAACATTAAAACCAAGTTTAACATCCTTGATGGTTAATGGGATCATGTGTATTTTGTTATATTAATATTAGTATAATTATTAGTATAGCATATTAATAAATGTTTTATTATATTACATTGTACACACCATTTTGTAGCCTCATGAATACTTTGGTTTAAAAAAAAATTATGTATTCAACTATAAGTAGAGCTAAGGCTTATGTATATTTTCATTAAAAAATGTTTCAATAGCATATTCTTTATGGAATTCCTTCTTCATTATTACTTGATTAATGAAAATCACAAGATTTTTAAAAAATATATAATTTGCCTAGTGCTATTGCCTTCTCCCCTTTCTACTGAATCCTAAGTTAAAACATAATTTTCTTGAGAATTTCTAATCTTGATAAACGACTGGAACTGCTGAAGCACGGTGTGCTCGTCTTTATCACGCTGTATGTGCAGTATCAGAACTGTTGGAATAATTACGAGATAACCTCCCAGCTTAAGAAGGGGACTCACAGACAGAAGGGAAAAGCTGGCTAAATGATCAGCATCTGTAATTAAGTGAAGTGACTGTCACATCTCCTCTCTGGCTTGAATGCTGGAATTTTAGACACTGAAATAATAAAAAGTAAAACTGAAATCTTTATTTTGCTAATCTGAACAGAATCCATGCTGAGGGAATTACCAAAAATGGACTCTTTGGGGAAAATGCAAATACATACACATATATAGGTACACAAAACATTAAGCTGCCTTCAGGCATATCCCAATAACTGAATATTCAGTCTACTAAAGTATTAGGATTACTTGAGGGTAACTGTATAGGGCAGATTTAGGTTGCCTATTTTTCAAATAGAAATATACACTTTTCCTTATTATTTTGAACTTACTTTGCATAGTCTTTTCCATTAGAAGCTACTATATGATTTCTCAGTGCCAAAGAGTCAACATCCAAAGCACGGTCCCTGAGCTGTAAATGTGCAAAATTAATATAAAGAAATATATTTACACATAAAAGATTGTTTAAAGCATGTTTAAGTCATGCTTTTTGGTATCCAGAACTGGCAGTTCTGGTTTTGTCTAAGATCATTGTGAAAGTCTTAAAAAATATCAAGACAAATTACTTTTAAACCTGCAGGCCACAGCATGGAGTTTTCTTAGAAGTCCTGGGACATGGGTTTCTTTGGCAAACAGGCTGACAATTCAAACAGATAATAGCTTCTTGAAAGCATGACGCTGTCTTCTTTATTTCTTTATTTCCCCAAATTGCTTAGCATAAGGCCTCATACAAAGTTAATGGCCAGTAAGTGTTAAGTTGACTGTGTTAGCCTTTCAAAGACTTAGGAATTTTTCATCTTAATATAAGTTGTTGAAGTGGTGAGTAACTTTAATATTGGCAGGCATGTGTTTGTTAAAGAATAAAAGCTCAATTTGACATCTTATAAAATTATTGTCCACTTTATTGAATTCCTTCAAACACTTCCAGCAGATTGCAGGGCCTCCTGGTATGGCAAATATTTGGTAGACTTAGGACTTCACTATGATCATTAACAAAAGGTATTTGTCAGTCCCTCAAATGACAAGAGCAAAGTGGATTCTAGGTGACATTACCAAAATACTAACAGAGAAAGCTCCTTCTCCTCTGCCATCCTCCAAGTCACTCTCCTAGGCCAAAGCAAGTGCCTCTTCTGTGCACTTCTAGCAAGGACTGCTTATTGCTCCATCTCCTTTGAAGTCTTCATGGATAAAGAAACTGAGGGTCCCCAGTACCTTTCTAATATGTGGATTTCTGGGGGTTCAAGAGGATGTACATTCTACAATAAATTCTTATAGAGGATGCCCGGCCGGGCGTGGCTCAGTGGTTGAGCGTCGACCTAGGATCCAGGCAATTGGGGTTCGATTACCGGTCAGGGCACGTGCCTGGGTTGGGGCTCGATCAATGACTCTCTCATCATTGATCTTTCTATCTATCTCTCCCCCCTCTTTTCCTCTCTCTGAAATCAATAAAGATATCTTAAAAAAAAAAAAATTCTAACAGAGGAGGAAGAAAATGATTTCATTCCTCCAGCTGAGTACGGTATGTAACAGAACTAGATGAGAGAAAGCCTGAGCTTTATGCACCGGTCCTTCAGGCAAATCTTATTTTCTCTGACACTTTGTGTAAGAACACTAACTGTGCCTTGAGTTGGTGATTCCATAAGAATCTCCCTTTGTGGACCTCTTTTGTGCCTTTTTTCTTCTGAATTTCTTTTCTGAATAGGATGTTAGAGCACAAAAGCTTTTGAAAAGGAAGAAATGAAAAAGAAATAAACTTCAAAGCTGAGTTAGGAGGGTTGGCGAGAAATGAAGTAATTGACTCATTTTTACTTACAAATGTCTCTTCTTCCTGAACACGCCGTTACAAATTTTGAAAAATAATTGTACTTTTTAACAGGGTGGAGAGATACCCTTCATTTACTTAGTGAATGAACCGACAGATGCTGATGTTCCCTGTCCACAGCTTGGAGGAGCCAGGACTTTGACCAGTGGGGGAAGCCTTAGCTCCGTGATGTCCTAGATGATTACCGACACTCAGGCCTCCCAGCCGTGCTAAACAACCTTTTCTTTTGCTGGGCAATTTATTCCCCCTATGCCACCACCTCCTGCAGTTCGAGAGAATGTATATTTTATTTCAAACAATGAAATAGAGGAAAAATATCTGGAGATATACATAAATTTTCAAATGATCAGTTATTTGGGGCAATACAAAATCTACTACCTAGAAAATGTCACATTTATTACCATATTCACATTTGAGTCATAATAGGAAAGTAAATAAAGTAGGGAGAAATGTTACCCTGCAAAATCTGTTTGAACATTTGGCTTAAACAAAGAATGAAGTTGGAAAATACAATAAAATGTGCACATGTCCTAAGTAAACAGCAGCAGATTGTGGCAAAACATTGGTAATACTATCTCATATTTGTTTATATATTAAATTACAATGTGATCTACACACATCTGTGTGACATTGTCAGGACATGATATAAGGTCCTTCTTACTGATGATGAGATTCATAAGGCATAAAGATGGAGAGAGATTTCATTTCCAAATCAGAAATATTCTACATGCTATAATCTGAGGAACTCTTCATTCGTTAATGACTGATTCTTATTTTCTCTTCTTTAGCTTACACAACATAATTTAAGAGTTTATATGCTAAAAACAAAGCATTCTACCTGGCACTCTGGGAGCCCTGGCAGTGAACCTGACACAACCCTGCCCAACATGATATGAAGGAGTTTACATGGCAGGAAAGATGACATCATGTCAAGATTGTTAGAGCTACACCTGTGCGGATTTTATGAATCATGTAGGGAGGAAGACTTACAGAGTAGGCAGGGAGATGTCACCGACGGTTTATGGAGGAAAAAAATTGCAATTAAGAGGAAATGGCTCAGGAACAGTCTCAATTACTGCAGACGAAACTCTATAGGTGAAGACGGGCATTTGGCTTGAAAAAAATAGATGTCAGAGAAAGTAACTACACTGGGGATTTTGGTATTCAGCATATACAACACCCAGCTCTCAGACACAGAAGAGAAGACTGGCTCAGAACACAAGCTTTGAGCAAGGTTGCTAGGGAGACTGGTTTGGTCACTAAGGCATGGGAGTCTGCTTAAGTTACCTTACCATCTCAAATTTGCTCCATCACCTGCAAAAGCCTCAGAGGATGGTTGTTAAAATTTAATTTCCCCCCAAATACTTAGTTCTTGGCACATGGAAAACACACAATATGCATGAGTTTTTCTCATGATTTAAAAAGGATTATGATGATAACATTAGACTACTTCAGAGAAAACAACTGTAAAAGTGAAATCTTATCATTAAAGCTTTGGTAAATCAGAATCCTCTGGCTTCGTGCTGATCTGACCAAACCCTCCTTGATAAACCCAATGACTAATCTCCAACAAGCTTCGATGGAGTTACCAAGAAGAAAGGGTAGGGGGCAAGCTCCTGGTACATCGGGCCTCATAACTTTCATTTGCTGCTGAAAGGAATTACCCACAGTCATTTATAATCCAGAGATTCGTGTGACTATAATTATTGGTTTCCCTGTTTCTCCAGCCTACTCTCCAATGTTCTTAAGATATAATTCGGTGGAAAAAATAAGATTTTTATTGCTATAAAAGACCTGAATTGTACGATTTTTATTCTTTTAATTATTCTTTTGTTCCAGATACAGTGGTAGTAAAATGGGGGCACATCTTCCCTCTCTTCCTAGAACTGTGGAGACGAATAAAAGACTTTGAAATAAGCACATTTGTTTTCAGTTTTAGTGTTCATTCTTTGAAAGAGCTGCACTAATTGTTGACAGTGGCCCTGCTCACTTTGCACAGCTCCCACTGGATGGAAAGTGCCAAGGCAACCAGACTCCAAGCTCCGTCCGCATCAGCATTTCATCCCTGCCCTACGATCTTCCTCAGGCCAGTTCCTTTTTCTAGAATGCCCTATTGCAGCCATTAGGAATCTAAGGTCAAATGCAAGCAAGCCATGAGTGATTTAAAATGTGATAATTATGAAAAAGAATTGTATTAATTTCGTAGGATTGCCATAAGAGAGTACCACAGTGTGGGTGGCTTAAAATACCAGGGATTTGCTCTCTCCTCACAGTTCTGCAGACTGGAATTCTGAAGCCAAGGTGGCCGCAAGTCCACGCTCCCTCTGAGGCTCTGGGGAGAGTCCTTTCTTGCTTTTGTCCAGCCTCTAGTGGTGCTCTTACATTCTTGGCATTACTTGGCTTGCAGCTCTGTCACTTCAGTCTCTGCCTGTTGTCACCTGGTATCCTCCATCTGTGTCTATGTCTTCACATGCATTTTCTTATAACACCCATCATATTGGATTAGAGCCCACCCTAATGACCTCAACTTAATTTGTTTATATCTGCAAAGACCTTATTTCCAAATAAGGACACATTCACAGGTAGTAGGAGTTAGTACTTCAATACTTCAAAACTTCTTTTATGGGGACAGAATTCAAAGTAATTAAAGGATTTTATGAAGTATAATATTAACACAGATATTAGATAATATTTTTCACATATATATTCTCATAACTGCTCAGAATAATGCTTTAACCACAGTAGGATATTAGAATACATATTGATTTGAATTTAATTTTTTATTTTCACAATGAAATGAATTACATTATATTATCTAGATGACACTATAGAATAAACCTCCAAGTTAAAAAAGGTACCTGTTCTTAGTAATGACTATATTTATCTATAGGGATGAAAAGAATTCTTCTGGAAATCATGGTTAATTTCCTGTTAAATTGAGTGTAAATTGTTAGAGTCAGGAAATTTTAGACTGCATTTCTCTGCATTTTTCTTTAGTTTCCCAAATCACTGTTTCACCTTTTGAAGTTATCTTGGTTTTCTTCACTGTGCCTCCGCTTTGGAAACAAGAGGTTTCTAGTTATTTGTAGAAGTCACTTAAGTAGTCATTGGGAAGCTGATTACATGGGTTGTGAAAACAGCTTGGCCAACTGTCTAGATGTCTGATTTTAAATTACTATCTCTATGGAGGATTCTCTTGCCTTTCTTACCCTTTCTTTTCCCTTTGTTAAACGGATTATTTAGAAATATGTGATATAAAATTTTTTTCCAACTCAAAGTGATTTTTTATATGATGCAACCATGCCTTCACATAGCATTACGTGTGTGATCTTAACAAACACACACACACACAAACATATATATTTACCAATAACTCCATATACACTTAAATCTTAAGTTATTTGAATACAGGTATAATTATGTAAGAATTGAACACCAGATCTTATTTTGTATACCTACCAATATGGGAAAATACAAAGGCTTATTTTTCAGCATTGTGAAATAATGATATTTTTTATTATGGCCTTGCTGAATAAATAAGAAATTTAATTCCATTTTACAATTTTAGGCCTAGAATCTGGAAATTCTGATTCTTAAACCAGCATTTCTTGACAAGGTGCCATACTGAAGCTAACTTTTCATCATTAATGTGTCTCAATTATTTTTAAAATGTACTTGTGCTTACAGATGCTACTTCTCAGTTAGTTAGAGAAGTCATCTAACTTGTACAACCCCTCGCCAACACTTCTGCAATAGCAAGTGTTCATCACATTTATCATATGCTAAACTCATTCCTCATGATGCCTAAAAGTTTTCAAACTAAGGCTCCTGGTTTCTTAAATTTTACTTAATAAGCCAATTAAGCTGTCTTCATTATAATCCCTAGAGGGTTATCCACCAAGACAATGCTCTTACAACTAAATTGTCTAATTGAAATATGTTCAATCTGTCTGAAATTTCCAATGAATGCTTTACTGTTGCGGACCAGGAAAACTCGAATGGGACTTGGACTCATCTAATAACTTGGGAGACAGATGGTATTGAAATGATACAGATGTAGTAGCTTCATTGATTCTTAATATGCCCCTTTTTTTGTTGACTCAGGCATTTTCATCAGCAAATGAAATGCTTGTTTCGCTGAAGTCAATGATTTGCACATTAAGTTGGGAGAGAAAAAAACACAAGGCAATAATTAAAACTTAGACCATTACTGCTATTGGGAAGAAATTTTCCAAAAGAAATCGTTAATTGTAGAAAGTATTTTTATATCATCACTTATTAATTTCTTTACACATTTATTTTTCTAATAAATCATTTTGAGGACCTGTCATGGTGGGCACCATGATAGCCGCTTGGAGATGGGTATAAACATGACTAATCTATGATTGCTTCTATTAAAGCTTATAAATAGAAAATAAATGAGTGGGAAAATTCAAAACAAGTTAAAAAGTGAGAGATGCCATAAAATATAAAGTACTGTCAACATTCAGACTTGGGAGAGACTATCTGTGACCAAATTAATAGGAGAAATAACCGTTAAAATAGAACTTGAATATGAGGTTGGTTTCAACAAATGGAGATGAAAAGGTAGACAGGTCTGACAGTATTTAGAAACCTATAAAGACTAGATATAACTCAAAGCAAATGGAAGGAAATGCAGCTATCTTGAGAAAACATAAAATTGGAAAGGTTGGTAGTTTTAAACAATGATTAAAGGGTTTGAACTTTACTCATTTAGCAATACGTATTATAAATTTTTTAGTAGAGAAACATTATGTTTAATGAAGTTTATAGATGGTGATCTCATATTAATTTTAAATATTTCAGTAGACACATCTAAAAATGTATAAAGAAGTGGGTAAAATTAATTTTATAGCATAGTTTTTATAATCCAGTGTATCCAAATATTATTATTTCAACATATGACCAATACAAAAAATTATTAGGTATTTTACATTAGACTTTGCACTATGACTTTAAAACCAATGCATATTATACAATTATTGCTTCTCTCAATTCCAATTAGGCACATTTTAAATGCTCAGCAACTACATGTGGATAGTGGCTACTATTTTGGACACAACTGTTTCAGAAACTTCATGTGGAATATCTAAGAAGTTGAATGGAAAGTTGTTGCCATCAGATTGAATGATGTATGTACATGGTAGTGATTGATGGGATAGAAATAGGTAAGATCATCAAGGGAATGAAGAGAAATATAAGAAGGAGACCATAGACATATTCTTGGCTAATATCATATTTCCCTGTGCAGGTGGGGTAAGAGGAGTGAGAGGGGAAGAAAATATATTAAATAAGTAGGAGAACAGAAAACACAAGAAGGGGTCATGAAAGCCAAAGAAAATGGAACATTTAAGAATTGAAAAATGCAGAACATTGAACAATTGACTGACAAACATTACAAGGAATAAAGAGACTGAAGTGTGAAAAACAGAAAACCTTGATTAATTTAATTGTATATTAGTGTGTTTGAAAGCAAGTTTAGCAGTAATCTCCAGTTAGGCAGGAGTGTTTTGGAGGAATATAGACAGAATGAAACTAATCCTATTACCTGACTTTCAAAATCCATTCAAGGAATCTATAGTAACAAGAGAGGAAGTCAGCAGGAGGCAAGCCCAGAAGGCCAGAGTGTGAGCTGACGTCTTGGACAAAGAAAGTCTTCAAAGTCCTTCCAAGCTGTTTAGAAGTGAAAATGAAGAGATGCTGTGATAGTGTATCTACAAAGGATAAGAGTTTGTTTGTTTAAGACTGTTAGAAATGTTGACATTTCAATAGGCTAAGAAATCGGGAGAAAATACAGATACAAGAAAATTAAAATAAAAACAGAGAAAAAATTCTAAAGTGGAGGCGTGTTACTCTTCTCAAGATAGGAAAAAAGGGAGGAAAAAACTTAGTAAATGTATAAAAATATTTGTAAAACATAATGAAATGAAGAGGTTACTAAAGTAAGTTCCACATGCCTTGAGCTTTCCCTAATACAAGGGAGACAATAATTTGTTCAAAATGTAAGGGTAGCAATAAAATTCTTATGAAAGTGGAAAAAATTTTCCCATCGACTAGTCAACTAAAGAATAAAAAAGAAACATTGGGAGAGTAGCTACAATATGATAGCATGAGTTTGCAGTGAACCCAATTAAGAGATTTATGAATTTCTTTCTTTGCTTTCAATTATGAGTTCAAATAAAACAAATCTGAGTCTGGGAAGCTGCAGATATTCATCAGGAAAAGGGAGTACCTGTTTTTTAAATGTTCAACCATTCTTTTCTTGCATATTGCAGGTTAACACAATGATCCGCTGCAATTTTTCAAAAATTCCAAATATCTGTGTTTCTCACAGATATCCATTATTCCTATGGCAAGAACAGTACATTTCAAAACAAAATGTAAAACAGTCATCTATTTACCATAGCTTCTTTACCCTTCTTCTGCACTCAAATGGATTTCAAGAGACCCTTTATAAATGTTTTCCTCAATGACAAGAATTCTGAAAACACATTTTAAAAGAGCAATTGGTATTTATTGCTCAAAATCAGAATTATTTAACCTTTACATGGTGAATCCAATCACCCTTCCACTTGGATCTCTATAATTTATAAAATGCTGGAATGGCATCACATTTTGTCAAAATAAATTTGAAATGGAAGTATCTTGCAAAATGTAAAATAAGAAGCAGATAAAGACACATAGTTACATTATGAAATAAAAATATGTGAACAGCTCCTGTGTACGCATACATCGGCTGGTGAACAAACAAGGCCAAAAGTTATGCTTGGGAGCTCTAGTGCATGGTAAATTCTGTGTGGCAACTTGATCCTTAGCTGGAGACCATATAGTTAACTTTAGACAAACATCTCAAAAATTAATGCCTTTTCTGTAGGTCGCATGGTGATCAAAGAAGAAAATTTCTTGAATTAGAACAATTTTGGCACGATCGAAATAATGGGTCTTGGAATCAAGAGACCCATATAACAGCTTTCACTCCACCAACAAATTAGCCAGGAGGTGACAATGGAATCATTCGTTTACTTACTCATTCCATCACGCATTCACACATTCATGAAATACTTATTAGCATTTAGTATGTAGTGGACACTGTACTAGGTACTAACAATACAGAGCTAAACAAATAGGAGCCACAGGATGTGCAAAGGCTCTGCCTAAAGTCCTAGTAAGCTGCTTGGATTTTAACCTAAATGAGATAGAAAGTTACTGAAACTTTTCAGCAGAAGAGTAATATAATTTGGTTTATGTTTTCTAAAGATCATACTTTGATTGTTCTATACATGATGGACTATGGTGCGTACAAGAGTGAAAGCAATTCTAAAGTTATTTTCACAATTATTACCTGATTGGAATACCCAAAGAAGGCAGGGAGGAGATTATTAGACTTACCCTCTTACTGAAATTTGCTGAGATAGAGTGCTCAGTTTATGGACACTCTGACTAGTGACAGAGCCAAAACTAGAGAAGTTTATTGGTTTTTCCATTAAACACAGCTGCATTTCAGTAAGCAGCTATGTATACAATCATCCAGTCAGCCACCACGTTAGCCCGGTGCATGTAAGTGAACTCACAAACGTGTAAAAATGTTTGAATTTTATCTTGGAGGAGTAAAACAATAGTGTTAAAAGCTCAGAGACCACCAGTTCCCAGTGGATGGGTTTGTACTTGAAATATTTTTCCTCCTGTTATAATCTTCAACAAGATTGGAATTCAGAACCATCTTTGTCTCTATCATGTCTTCAGTCACCTAATCGTAAGAACTTCTGGAATTCATTCCCTCCTATTTTAGATCTTGTAACTTAATTTTGAATTATTTAACAGCTTTTATCTAGTCTCCCTATCCTATTTCTTTCAGTTTACAAAATTTCAGCCCTCTGTAGCTTTCATACACTCTGGGACTCTGGAGACTCAGTTATGAAGAAGACAAATGTTCAAGAAATTCACAGAGGAGCAGGAGATATTTGTAAAGAAATAGATCCGAAGCAGCATAGGTAAATATACTTAGAATGCTTAACTGGGGCCCTAGCTAGTGGCTCAGTTGGTTGGAGCACCATCCTGTGCACTAAAAGGTGGTGGGTTAGATTCCCTGTCAGGGCACATACCCAGGCTGAGGGTTAGATCCCTGGGCCGGGCTCTTATGGGAGGCAACCAATCAATGTTCTTTTTTCTCTCTCTCCATTCTTCTCTCTAAAACTCAATAAAATAAAAAATAAAATAAAAAGAACGCTTAATAAAGAAGTATCACATACAAGTCACGAAGTTTCCAGAGGAGTCATGGAAATTTTCATGGAAAGGGGACATTTGAGTTGGCTCTTAAAAATGAAGCTGGAACTCAGATACAAAGAATGGACTGATGGTTGTCAGAGGGGAGGGCGTTTGGGGGTGAAAAAAATAGAGGGGTTAAGAAGTACAAATTGATACTTATAAAATAGTCATGGGGATGTATGAAGTACAGCACAAATATAACCAATAATATGATGCCAGGTGGGTACTGGAAATATTGGGGGAAAGGCTTTGTAAAGTATGATTGTCTAACCACTGTGCTGCACACCTGAAACTAATACAAAATAATATTGCAAGTAAACTGTAATTGAAAAATAAAATAAGAATATTAATTAATTAATTAAATTAAGGGAAAGAAAGAATAAAGCTGACATAAAGTTCAGCCTTGGCCTTATCTAATCTCTCTGCTTTTTTAACTTCTTTAAACCAGTGCTTCTAGAATTAAATTCCCGAAATAGAGTTATGATCATTGCAAATTTTTTACCTTTAGTATCTAAGGATGAAGTCTAGTCCATACTATGGAATCCAAAGTCCTTGATATGATGCTGCCCTCCTATTCCTGCCTCATCTCCCACCGCGGAGTTTCTCAATTTATAGTTACACACCACTATTGATGCTCAAGATGACTTTAGAAGGCTACACATTTTTAATATTAATAGCTTGAAATATATTTAGTGTTCATTAGGAAAAAATGTCTAGTATATCAAATTCAAATGTTTAGAATTATTTTATTTTATTTATTTTTTAAATATATCTTTATTGATTTCAGAGAGATTAAGGGAGAGAGAGAGAGAGAGAGATAGAAACATCAATGATGAGAGTCATTGATTGGCTGCCTCCTGCATGCCCCCTACTGGGGATCGAGCCCAAACCCTAGGCATGTGCTCTGAGTGGGAATCCAATCGCTATCTCTTGGATTCTAGGTCAATGCTCAACCGCTGAGCCACACCTGGCCAGGCAGAATAATTTTAACTAAAAAATTAAAATGAATATAGAATTAATTAAATAAAAAGTAAATAATGGTGTGCTGGTATATTGGCAAAATGTTTGGATAGGGCAAAACCGTAAATGTCATTAAATCACTGAAGTTTGGAAAATGTCATTGTAAAAGATATTCCTAGGATAGTCACCATCTACCAAAACCTGATAACCCTTCAAGTAACCTTGAACATATCTTGCATTTTCATAACCTTGTGTATTTGCTCAGGCCATTTCTTCTGTTGGAATTCTGATTTCCTCTATTCAATGATTATTTTCTTTCCTGACATCTGGTTTATGTCTTTAGAGTAGCACATTAAATATAGCCAATCATGTATTGAAATAATTTTTAGCATTGTCATCATCCCTGCAGTGCTGGGAACACCATGAGAGGGGGGCTTGTGCCTGATGGATCTGTCTGTTCTGAGCAGAGGGCCTGGTTCATGCTTCCCAACAAGTAAGTGAATAAGAAAGTACAATGTAGGTGTTTAGTCACTGTTTGCTGAATTGAATTGCTTAGGTCACTGAAAGAATCAGTGTCCTCGAGATCTCCGTTGTTAAGTGTCATTTCAGACTTGGCAATGATGAATCATGGCATCTGAAAGATATGTTTTAAATGAGTATTTATTGCGTAGGAACATAGCAAGTCCCACTGGAAGAGTTTTATGGGTTATTTTGTCAAATTAGCTCATATCGGCAAGAAAGCTCTACGACTGTGGGGTAGAAAAAGAGGAAAGAGAAAAGTGGAAATCATCATAACGTGATGAACATCTGTATATAATTTTACCATTTTTTTACATTTTCTTCACATCTGGATCATTTTACCCATGTGCTAAGTATTATTATTATTGGTGATGGTGGTATTATTATTATAATTACTAATCCCACATTACACTAAAATGATATACATGAAAGTGAAATACAGAACAAAGGTACCTTCTTGCCTTTTTTGTCTTGTGGATTTTTAATTTTTATCTTATTCTCTTAACTCACAAATCATAACTCTATTAATTTATTATTTATTTATTTTTTAAATTTATCTTTATTGTTGAGAGTATTACAGTTACCCCATTTTCCCCCCCAACTGATCCCCTCCGCTTCGCTCCCACCCCCTTCCCAGGCCTTCACCCCGTTATTAACCGTGTCCATGGGTTATGTATATAACTTCTTTGGTTAATCTCTTCCCATCCTCAACTCCCCTTCCCTCTTTCCTCTGAAATATGATCATCTGTTGCATGCATCAATGTCTAAATGATAGCTTTGCTGGGTAGAGCAGTCTTGGTTGTAGTTCCATGTTTTTCATCACTTTGAATATTTCTTACCATTCCCTTCTGGCCTGCAAAGTTTCTGTTGAGAAATCAGCTGACAGTCTTATGGGAGCTCCCTTATAGGTAACTAACAGTTTTTCTCTTGCTGCTTTTAAGATTCTCTCTTTGTCTTTAACCTTTGGCATTTTAATTATGATGTGTCTTGCTGTGGGCCCCTTTGGGTTCCTCTTGTTTGGGACCCTCTGTACTTCCTGGACTTGTAAGTCAATTTCTTTCCCCAGGTAGGGGAAGTTTTCTGTAATTATTTTTTCAAATAGGTTTTCAATTTCTTGGTCTCTTTCTTCCCCTTCTGGCACCCCAATAATACCAATGTTGGGTCTTTTGAAGTTGTCCCAGAGGCTCCTTATACTATTTTCATATTTCTGGATTCTTTTTTCTTTTTGCTCTTCTGGATGGGTGTTTTTTGTTTCCTCATGTTCCAAATTGCTGATTTGATTTTCAGCATTCTCTACTCTACTGTTGATTCCACGTAAATTATTCTTCATTTCAGTTCCTGTAGCCTTCATTTCAAATTGGCACTTTATTATGTTATCGATTTTCTCAGTTATTTCCCTAATAGTCTGCTTAAACATCCTTATAAACAAAATTCTCAACTCTGCATTTGTTAGCTTGCTTGGATCTATTTCATTTAGTTCCTCTTCTAGAGACTTCTTCTGTTCTTTCCTTTGTGACATGTTTCTTTGCCTCCACATTTTGTCTGCTTCCAGGTGTTTGTTTCTATGTATTAGGTAGAGCTGCTATGTCTCCTGGGATTTGTAGAGTGGCTTTGTGGAGTAGGTGTCCTGTAGGATCCAGTGGCTCAGCCTCCCCAGTCACCTGAACTGGGCCTTCTAGGTGCTCCCCTGTGTGGGCTGTGTGCACTGTCCTGTTGTAGTTGAGCCTTGGTTGCTGTTGGCATCCCTGGGAGGAATTGACCCCCAGGCCAATCAGCTGTGAGAACCAGCTGCAACTACAGCCAAAGAGCTGCTGTGCTGGAGACACCCCTATGGAGCAGGATTTACTTCAGTGGGGCTTTGGTGTTCACCAAGTGCGCCCCTTGAGTGTGTCACTCGTGGATGTGGTAGGGCTGTAATCCAGCGTGGTCGAGTCTGAGCACCAGGTGCACTGTCTCTGGGGCCTCCTGGGAGGTGCAAAGTCAGCCTCTGCCAGTGCCTTGCCCAGGGCCACCCAGCATGAGCTACACAGCAAACTGTAGTTGGCTGCTACTTGTGCTGGGCTTGGAGGTGCCCAGGAGAGGCCAAGCTATGAGCCAGTGCAGGCTGCCACTAGTGCCAGGCCTGGGGCCACTTATCAAGCTGTATGGGGCATGCTGCTGCTCGTTTGAGAGATTTTAGGAAAGTCCTAAGCATGAGGCTGGAGAGGCCACTTGCACAGAAAAGGCCCTGGAAATGGCCTGGATGAGCTGCAGGTGGGGAGGGGCGGGGCCTCCGGGAATCATGGGGCGGGGCCAAAGGTGTGAGTCAGGCGCTAGAGATTCAAACATGGCGTCTGCCTGCCGGCTGTGTGCGGGGAGGACCCACCAAAGGAGCCATGGCCTCCGCCAGCCCTTCTGCCTGGGAGGAAGCCGCCCCTCCAGCTCTCGCCCGGATCTCAGGCAGGTTAGTTCCTCCCCAAGTGTCCCAGGTCCCTTCAGGCTGCTGCCCGGCGCTGGGCTCAGAGGGAGCGTCCGAGTGAGTCCGTGCGCGGGCCCTTTGAGAGGAGCTGCTGAGGATCCCGCAACCTCTGCGACCCTCAGCAACAGTCCCCGCTGGTTTCTGGGGACATCTCTCCCTGGCCCTGGAGCCCTGGGCTGGGGGCCTGCTGTGGGGATGGGACTCCTCCCTCCTCCAGGAAACCTCCCCCACAGAGATTCCCTCCTGGGTTTAAACCAGGGCACTGGGTGTGGGCCCGCGGCCGCGTCTCCACCATTCAGCCCCGATCCGCCCGCATCTCGGCCCTCCTCCCGGTCTCGGTGCTTCTTCAGCTCCCTGGTTGTTGGGCTTCTGTGCAGCCAGGTCTCAGGAGGATCTGAGTGATGGTGGTTCTGTGTTTTAGTTGTAATTTTGATGTGGTTGCGGGAGGCGGCGGGTGCAGCTGTTACCGCGCCGCCATCTTGTTTTTCGTCCTCATAACTCTATTTAGATCAAATTTTATATCAAGATGAAGACCAGTCTTACACATGGGTGAGATCCTCTGTTCATAATGACGTCCCATTAGCTCTTCCGTTTGTCTCAATAAACATTCATGCAATTCACCAGAGGAAACAAACTTTTAAAATCATTTTAAAGTCAGTGTTTAAATTATCCTCTTTAGATATATATTTAAAATATATTCACATTATGTATACATATGCCCTTCAATAGGCATGTATGGTTATAAGCTGGAAATTTGTTCTGATGACTAAAGGCTAATTCTAAGCATTTGCTACATATTAGCATCTACTTTTTTCTTTTTTCAAAGCTAGTAAGTGAAGAAAATATCCAGAACATTTAATAGGATATATGTGTAATATTCTTTTTTTCCCTGCTCTACGAAGATGAAGTAAGTTTTCCTGGAACTGAATAAGTTTCTCCTAAGTCTAAATTATAAAGGGGATCATGACTCCATTAGTTAAAAGGAAAGTGCTCAGAAGAAAACTATTGTCTTTCATCTGCTAAAAGCAAGAATGAAATTACCCTAAATCACTGTATTAGACAGGGTTCAACCCAAGAAGTAGAAACATCAGGAGTATTATGAATAAGAGCTATACTATTTATTATGGAAGTTGGGTGTTACAGAACTGTTGGGAGAAGGTAGAAATTAAGGTTTAGAATGGAGATGCTGGGGGATCAGAGTAAATCGCTCAGCCGCTGTCTTGAAGCACTGGCAGTGATGGACAAGTCAGGGTTTGCATGGCAACCTGGGAAGCCAGGCATGTCTATCCATTGGTGTGTGACCAGGACAGGGAGCTGTTGAGAAAGTCTATGGAGGCTGTTGCCTCTGCCTCTTGTGGTGAGCCTAGGGTTGCCGCTGGCCAGCAGGGCCAGCAGTCAGAAGGAGCTGGACATGAAGCATGGGTAACTGAGGACACACTGACACCCACCATTACCTCTTGATCTATCTCTCAATGCATCTAACCACTATGACCTTCAGAGAGGGGTGACTTGTACGTCACTTCTCCCTTGTACATCTCACACAAATTTTCATTTTTGTCAACTCTGAAATGGAAGTACACAGAAAAGGAATCCTAGGAAATGTAATTCCAGTTGAGTCAAGTTGGCTCAGAAATAAAACAAAACCAGACTTTTTGAGGTCAAGTTTCTTGAGGCAGCGTATCAAAGTCATCAAGTGAACAGAATGTATGTTCTAGAGAAATTTTGGTTCTAAAATGTTTAGGGCAGAATCTAATTTCTAAGGCCAGGAGAAATTATTATTAAGCAGTGAATACAGTTAATGATATTTAGTAATTAGAAAGAAAGATTGATACCAATGTCTTAAATTTATATCAAAATATCAAGAATCCATAGTAAATAAGACACCATGATCATAGAAAAACAACTGTTTGAATCTTACATGCTGACTTTGCCAGTTTGTCGCATTTGAACTCATCCTGTCTTGCAGTTCAATTTATCTATAACCAAGGACCAGCCTTTGCCAGGGAACAGATTTCTGAATTTTCACCATGGAAACTAGAAACAAATGGCCCCTAAAATAGTGAGAATTGCAAGATAAAACTTATCTAAGAGCAGTAAGAAGCAACGCCAATTCATTTGGATTAATACCACCTACTGAGACATTTTTACTTTCAAATAACTTAGAGAAATTAAAATGCTCTTTACGCTAATCCTTGGGGCACTGAATATAAAAACACTAAAGAACAGTTTGATTTTAAAAAGTGATCAAGAAATCTCAAGAAGAGTGAACACAGGAGGGGTGTGGTGAAAGGGAAGCTTCAGGCAGCTTGACTGACACAAAAGAAGGACACCAATCGTTCTTCTTTCCCATGAGAAGGGAATCAAGTTCATGGCAACAAACCTCAGCTAGAGGATACTGTCTAGAGGAGGCTTTGGTCAGTATGGAAACACTGTGTAATACAATGAGTAAGTGTGGTTTGCTCAGTCATGATTCCCAACGTCCCTTTCTTACCAGTGCTGTGATGAATTGTGTCAATCAGTTGTAAATGAAGAAACAATCCTGTATCCCTGTTACTGTTACTAAGCCTATCATCATCTCTTTTAAAATCTGTCAGAAATCCATGTTATTCATTGTTATTAATGTCCTTGAAAGACTGTCTCTAGCTTATCTCTCCAGCCTCAGTACTGCCCTGCATACATTCTCTCTCAGTCACAATAGTCTTTCTCTACTATTTTTCATATGTATCATAAGCATCCTGGCCTCTGGGCTATTGGGCAAGTTGTTCATGGTGTCCTCTTGCCAATTCTCCCTGATTCAAATGCCACTTCCCCACAAAACAGTCCCTCATCCACTGAGCAAAACAAAACGCCAGCCTATTTTGGATTCACACATTAGATAATTTGTCATGGCTAAGTTACTATTTCACCTTTGTCATATATTTTTATTATTTTTAAATACGTTTTTAACCTCTACTAGGTATTTTTCTTAATAAAGGTTGGGTAGTGTCTTAATTTCTGCCCCTTTATCTTGCAAACCTAGTATATAAATGGCCCTCCTTTTAAGAATCTGTGGGGTGGGTGGTCTGTTCTTAATTCCTTACTATTTGATCCCTGGATAGCAATTAAACTTCAGCACATAAAAAATTAAAATTTTGGAATAAAATGGCTTATGTTAAAATAATTATATCAGAACGTCATGTAAATAAGCAAGTCTATAAGTTTACATTTATAATGAAATCACTTGTTATAAGCTCTCCACTAGAATGGGATCTTCCAGAATTTGGGAACTATATTATATCAATCTTTTTATGTCTATCATCTAGGATGGTGACTGTTTAAGTTTGTTCATTTAATGATTTTGCCCAGAGCATCTAACAACGTTGGATTAAATAAGTTATTATGTAAACAACATGGTTGCTGTGTCCACTGAGGAAGCTGTTTTATTAACGACGTGGTTCTACGTGATTGGCAGGGTAAGGCAGAACCCTGCTGAACATCTCTAAAAGCTGTTTATCTCTAAAACGATCACTCCAGATTAACCAAAGAGGAAACAAGACAGGAAAAAGAGCATGATAGACTCAGTGCTTGGGGAGGGCAAGGGCGGCACTGGGGAGAGAAGATAAAAAAGGACTGGAAGGGGTGGGAAGGAAAGAAAGGGAGGGGACAGAGGAAAGAAAAGAAGGAGAGGGAAGGAGAGGAGAGGAAGAGAAATTTTTTAAAGGTACACTTCAAAAAGAGTGTGAGTTAGACAAGGTAAATATTTAAATATATCTATCTATCTATATACATTTTCCTTTTTGTTTCTAAATTTTGGATTTCAATTTCTAATGGTAAAATTAATTATACTTTTAAATTTGTGACATGTTATTTTATTTATTTTACTTTTTAAAAATATATCTTTATTGATTTCAGAGAGAGAGAGAGAGAGAGAGAGAAACATCAATGATGAGAGTCGTCATTGATCGGCTGCCTCCTGCACGCCCCCAACTGGGGATCGAGCCCGCAACCTGGGCATGTGCCCTGACCGGGAATCCAACCGTCATCTCCTGGATCCTAGGTCCATGCTCAACCACTGAGCCACACCCAGCCAGGCTGCCCTTATTTTTTACTACCATTATACTCTTCCTCTATAGATAATTTTATATTTTGGTGTTTGTATTTATATTTTCTTTTAAAATGTGTTTCTCTGTTTTGTGTGTATATGTGCATTATTAAATTATATGAATTGTGCCTTACATAAACATTTTATTCTGTCCCTTGCTTTTTGAGTAGTACTATTTCCTCTGTGTACGTCTAGTCTGTTACCTCTGACTTCTGTGTAGTACATGCTGGTGTGTGTCCACCATATTTTACTCAAAACCCCGTGAAAGACACTGACATTGTCTACAATTCTTTGCCAACACAAACAACACTGCAGTGGACATCCTCGTACCATTCTCCTTATGGCCCTGTTCTAGAATTTGAGATATATGCCCACGTGTGGCTTGACTAGATCATGGATATATTCTAGGTACTGACCCACTGTTCTCTGGAGTCCCTGCACCAGCCTGTACTCCCATCAGCAGTTTATGCTTCATTCTGTCTTCAGAAATGGGAAATTTACTGTGACCAAAAATTCTAAAATGCATGGGTATTTGTAACTCTGATGTTCATGCTGCAAGGACTGTATCTCCTTTAAACTGCACTTTTTTAAATGCTTGAATTTTGTAAGCTCAGTTGGACTAGGCTCCAGGACCTACTCCTTACTGACCTTTAGTGAGTCACTTTCTCTTTCTGATCTTTCCAATTATTTATTTATTGAATCAGTCATTTATTTGTTCAAGCAATGCTAATTGAGCACTTACTTCTATCGCCTGATGTAGCAGGGGACACTCCATAGTCGGTGCTATGGAGACCTCAGTCATTCGCTCTCAGACAGCTCTTTGAGACCTGAGAGAGCTGGTTAGTCAAAAAAGTAGGGAGGAGAGACAATTATTGGGTCAAAGGTGGCAAGAAGGAAGCATATCCTAATAGGAAGACATGGAGCAACACTCCCCACAAGCTGGGATCCAGTCTTTGGGAAAAGGTGCCACAGAACAAAGAGAGGGAGACAGTGGCATCAGCAGGAACTCAGAGAAGCAGGAGCGAAGTGTGGAACCATCAGGGAAATGCAGAACGGGGAAGCCTTTGGGATTCTAGAAAAATTTCTGTGGATAGTATGGGAATATTCAAATGTTAGATAAGGGGCAGGGAGAGGACATCGATGATCGCTTCCAGCCTTTGCAATCCGTTTTTTCTAACCTGTGCTTATACTAAGTTAACCACTAGCCACATGTGACTACTGAGCCCTCGTAACGTGGCTGGTCTGAATCGGGATGCGCTGCAAGTATAAAACAAACACTAGATTTAGAAACCTTAGTACAAAAAGTAAAATATCTTCTTAATAACTGTTACATGGATTATATGTCGAGGTTATGTTTAAAATATATTGTGTTATATGCATTGTGCTATAAAAACTCATTTCATCTGTTTCTTTTTACCTTTTTAATGTTGATAATAGAAAATTTTAAATTATATATGCAGCTCTTATTTTGTATCTATTGAACAATGTTGTTCTAAATCGTTTGCTCCTGGGTAACCACAGAATATTGAAGATTCATCTGGAGTGAAGATTTTGCAGATCAAAAGGAGGAACTTTCTTTCTATTAAATCTGAACACTCCAGAAGGTTACTTTTAGCTGTGAGATGATTTCAACCAGAATCCCAGGCAGAAAGCATCTAACTAGATTATATGCTCTACAGGCTTCAGGAGAGCAGTTTAGAAGATTACGTGGGAGTTAAAATATATGCACATATCCCATTATATATCAATAAGATATGTGCTCAGAGAAGACTCCCACACACCACTTAGAATACTGGCTTAAATTTTTCCACTAGTAATGTAACTTTGAACAAAGAAGAAAAAAAACAACTAGCAGTCATACAGTGAATGCCGTATACTGTAGTTAAATGGCAAGGATGATTTGCATAAAAATAAATTTTTCATGAGTGTTTTCTTTTAAAAATGTCCTGCCAGGATTTTCTTTTCTTTGATATGGCCAGTTTAAAGAAAACATTACTCTTATTGAAATTTTATGATTGATCTTTTGCATAATTGAAACAATTTTAAGACTATTTATTAAATTATGTTTTGTGCCAACCTATCTTTACAAACTTCATTTCTGACCTTCCAAGGATCTCTCAGACTGATAGACAAGGCTGGTGTGCAAAGAATGAAAATACAGTGAAAAGTTGAAGAGTCTAATGATATTTAAAGATGCAAATGTAACATGATTGTGAGAAGCAGCTTATTATTCACCTATACTGTCTATATTTTTTCCTTAAAAACCAGATGACTACTTATAATTCAGAAAATGATTAGCTACTTAAAAAAAACCTCTCACATGAGCTAAATACAGGAACTGACCCTTAATTTAAATTAATGTTTTTATCCAAGGATCTGTCAAGAATGATGCAGCGCATATGTGTTTTTACTGGCATTTTATATTTCATAATTGATGTGTAAGTATCAGAGGAGTAATTTTTTCCAATCTTTTTGAGTCTTCTGTGAGAGGATTTTGCAGCTTTCATAGTCAGTGTGGCTCTGATGTGATTATGTATATGGAGTGTTACTGATCTGCAGAAGAAATGTGCCCTGAAGAGCAGGCACTAAAGACGTGGCTGTCTGCGCCCACTTACTTTAAGCCATGCTGCAGAGTTTGCCAGGGAAAAGGAGGTTGGGTGTTTTGACTCGATGCACTTTCTATAGGTGACCAGGTTTTATATTTCTTTTGAAGCACTAAGCTGTAACTATGACTTGTAGGATACCCTACGACAACCTTTAAAAGTGTCCAATTAAAAGCCATTTTCCCCCAAATTTCTAAATCTCAATCAGGAGACAAAAAGATTGAAAATAGCTATTTATATCTCCTTACTTTAAAAAAATATTATTTCAAAATCCATATTGTGAATGTCATTCAATATCACACTTTATATTCAGCTGGCAACTGGGTTGGATGGGACATTTCACTTTTTCTTCAAATCATGCAAGATTGGTAGAGCATTGGAATACTTGATTTTGATTACCCCCTGGGTTTTACATTTATATTTGGTATCTGGCCTTTAAGGAGAAAGGGAAAGACTTTCATTCAATAAACTGACTAGATAAAAATAATTAAAATATAAATAAACATCATTACATTTTTGGAGTTTTAAAGAATATCGGGTGTCTAGTTTGGGTAAGATAAAGTAACTACCAGTCACTCTGTGTTTTGCACTGAATAAAATCTGAACAGAATACATACAACAGCAACTTGAGGACTATGAAGAGTATCAGGCATGGGAAAAGATATGACTTTGGGTGGTGGGCACACGGAGCAATATTCAGATCTTGTAACATAGAAACCCACACCTGAAACCTGTATGTTCATATTGACCATTGTCGCCCCAATAAATTTAATTTTAAAAAGATAAGAAAGAAAGGAAAGAAAAGTATCAGGCAGATTGGGAAAGAGGCCCAGAATTCAATTATTGTACAGATGAATGGGTGTTGACTTTACCAATTTTTCTCCAGTATCCCCCAACCAACAGTGGTGTGGGTATAAAGGAGTGGATGGAGTGAGTTCAGGAGAAGCCCTCTAGGACAGACTTAACGAGCAAGAAAGTCGATTCATACTGTTGAGAGAAAATGTGAAAATCCCCTGTTGTATTCCTCCCTCTTTCTTTCTGTTCTCTCATGGCCTAAGTAATCCTGTGGTGTAGGCGAGACCACAGTAGCCAAAGCTCTGAGCAGAAGAACCTTGCTCTTAGTCAGCTGATGTGTTGTAGTTCCAAGAGGGTAGGACCAACTACTATTGCTGTTTGTCATGCTTGTCCTTCCTTGTTTGCCTGGGAATGTGGGCATACTTTAGGAGTGCACTGCAGAGCAGGATAACCAGAATCCCAGCTCTCTAGCTGAAATGAAATAGAGGACCCCCAAGGAACCAGAAAGTATGAGGAGGTCATGGACAGGAAGGAACTCAGGAAATGTACCCCAAATAACTGTTTGTAAGCTTTGGACTCATTCTCAAGCTGTGGACATGTGGATCTGATACCACTGAGCATTCAAAAGACTGGGAACTAAACAGAATCATACCACGGCCCATGTCTGAGTCTGGCCACTAGGTGGCACACACACTGGGCAGAGCCAAACAGCCCTGGGAATACTTTGAAAAACATGCTGGCATTGGAATCACAGACACAAGGTGCTGGTTGGAACTTTAAGGTCTGAACCTCACTCAGATGATTACCTACAAAGACAAAAACAAAAAGTCAACATCCTCCTAGGATTTAAAGAAGACCCAGGGTTTCATAATATAATACAATATGCAAAATGCTCAACATACAATTAAAACTATTTAGCATATGAGCTACTAGGAAAATCTTAATTTGCATGGAAAAAGACAATCAATAGATACCAATGGTGAGATGACAATGATGTTGGAATTATCTGACTCATGAAACCAAAGGAAAGAGTACTAAATAAATGTAATATATAAAAAAGAACCAAGTGGAAATTTTAGAGCTACAAACACAATAGGAAAAAACAAAAACAAAATCCTCCTTTAACCAGCTCAGTAGTAGAACAGAGATAAGAGGAAAGAATTAATGAACTTGAAGAAAAATCAATGAAAATGATTCTATCTGAACAACAGAGAGAACAGAAGAAATTGAAAAAGTGAAAAGAGCCTTAGAGATTTGTGGGGAAATAACCTCCCCCAAATCTAGCATTTATGTCATTGGAGTCTCAGGAGAAGAGAAAAAGTTTAGTGCAGAAAAAACATTTAAAGAATTAATACCTGAAAATGTCCCAAATTTGGTACAAGAGCTAGACCTAGGGATTCAAACTCAGTGAGTGCCAAACAGGAGAAACAAATTCGAGTCCAGGCATATCATAATCAAACTGCTGAAAATTAAAGGGGAAAAAAATCCTGTAAACCCCCAGAGAAAAATGACTCATTACTAACAGGAAAACAACCATGGAGGCCCGAAAGAAGTGGCACAGCAGTTTTAAATTGCTCAAAGTATAGAACTGTCTACCAGAATTCTACATCCAGTGAACATGTGCATCAGGAATCAAGGTAAAATAAAAAATCTTTCGTATGAAGGAAAACTAAGGGTGTTTACTGCCAGTAGATGTGTTCTAAAGAAATTGCTAAAGGAAGTTCTTAAGACCGAAGGGAAATAATATCAAAAGGAAACTTGGATTTTAGGAATGAAGAGAGAGCAACAAAAGGCAAACATCTGGGTAAATATGATGGATTAGCCTGTTCTCAAGTTATTTAAAATGGGTTTGTGAGTTGAAAGCAGAAATTTTAACATCTTATAGGGATTTCAATGTATGTAGATAACCATAATATAAAGGGATGGGCTAAAGAGACCTATATGCTGGTGAGGTTTCTATATTCCATCCAAAGTGGTAAAATATTAGACTCAGAATAAGCTGTAAAATGTTAAATATGTACATTGTAATCCCTAGAGAAACTAGCAAGTTATCCAAAAGGATTTTTAAAAAGGGGGAAATGAAGACATGCACCACAGAGGGTTAACGGAGGGAACAAACAGAATGAAAGTAGTAAACCTGAAACAAATACGTCAATAATTACATTAAATACAAATGATCAAAACATACTTATTAAAAGATATGGATTTTCAGAATGAATAAGGAAAATTAGACTATCCAATTAATCCCTGTTTTGCAAAATATATCCATTTTACCATGAGGAAAGGTTTAGAGGGGGAATTAACTTGCTCAAGCTCCTAAGGCAACTAGATTTATTTGAGAATTTTTTTTTTTTTTTACTTTTTAAATTTATCTTTATTGTTGAGAGTATTACAGTACCCCATTTCCCCCCCCCAATTGATCCCCACCACTTCATTCCCACCCCCTTCCCAGGCCTTCACCCCGTTATTAACTGTGTCCATGGGTTATGCATATAACTTCTTTGGTTAATCTCTTCCCACCCTTCACCCTCCTTCCCTCTTTCCTCTGAAATATGATCATCTGTTGCATGCATCAATGTCTCTGGATTTATTTAGTTCATCAGATTCTTTTGTTCATTAGCTCCTTCAACTTTTCCTGTAAGTGCTGGTCTGGTGGTGACGAACTCCTTTAGCTTTTCCTTATCTGAGAAGCTCTTTATCTCACCTTCAATTCTAAGTGATAAGCTTTGCTGTGTAGAGCAGTCTTGGTTGTAGTTCCATGTTTTTCATCACTTTGAATATTTCTTGCCAGTCCCTTCTGGCCTGCTAGGTTTCTGTTGAGAAACCAGTTGACAGTCGTATGGGTGCCCCCTTGTAGGTAATTAACTGCTTTTCTCTTGCTGCTTTTAAGATTCTCTCTTTGTCTTTAACCTTTGGCACTTTAATTATGATGTGTCTTGCTGTGGGCTTCTTGGTTTCCTCTTGTTTGGGACCTTCTGTGCTTCCTGGACTTGTAAGTCTATTTCTTTCCCGAGGTAGGGGAAGTTGTCTGTAATTATTTTTTCAAAGAGGTTTTCAATTCCTTGGTCTCTTTCTTCCCCTTCTGGCACCCCAATAATACGAATGTTGGGCCTTTTGAAGTTGTCCCAGAGGCTTCTTATACTATTTTCATATTTCTGGATTTTTATTTTATTTTTTTAATATATCTTTATTGATTTCAGAGAGAGGAAAGGAGAAGGAGAGAGAGAGACAGGAACATCAATGATGAGAGAGTCATTGATCCAGCCCGCAACCCGGGCATGTGCCCTGACCGGGAATCGAACCCTGATCGCCTGGATCTTAGGTTGATGCTCAACTGTTGAGCCACGCCCGGCTGGGCTGGATTTTTTTTCTTTTTGCTCTTCTGGTTGGGTGTTTTTGTTTCCTTATGTTCCAAATTGCTGATTTGATTCTCAGTGTCCTCTACTGTTGATTCCATGTAAATTATTCTTCATTTCAGTTCCTGTAGCCTTCATTTCAAATTGGTACTTTATTATGTTATCGATTTTCTCAGTTATTTCCCTAACAGTCTTCTTAAACATCCTTATAACCATTATAACCATTATAACTCTCTATCTGTTAGCTTGCTTGGATCTATTTCATTTAGTTCCTCTTCTAGAGATTTCTTCTGTTCTTTCCTTTGTGACATGTTTCTTTGCCTCCACATTTTGGCTGCTTCCTGGTGTTTGTTTCTATGTACTAGGTAGAGCTGCTATGTCTTCTGGAATTTGTAGAGTGGTTTTGTGTAGTAGGTGTCCCCTAGGGTCCAGTGGCTCAGCCTCCCCAGTCACCTGAGCTGGGCCTTCTAGGTGTTCCCCTGTGTGGGCTGTGTGCACTGTCCTGTTGTAGTTGAGCCTTGGTTGCTGTTGGCGTCCCTGGGAGGAATTAACTCCCAGGCCAATCAGCTGTGAGGACCAGCTGCAACTATAGCCAAAGAGCTGCTGTGCTGGAGACACCCCTATGGAGCAGGATTTACTTCAGTGGAGCTTTGTTGTTCACCAAGTGTGCCCCTTGAGTGTGTCACTCGTGGATGTGGTAGGGCTGTAATCAAGGGTGGTCGAGTCTGAGCACCAGGTGCACTGTCTTTGGGGCCTCTGGGGAGGTGCAAAGTCAGCCTGTGCCAGTGCCTTGCCCAGGGACACCCAGCATGAGCTACACAGCAAACTGTAGTTGGCTGCTACTTGTGCTGGGCTTGGAAGTGTCCAGGAGAGGCCGAGCTATGAACCAATGCAGGCTGCTGCTGGTGCCAGGCCTGGGGCTATTTATCAAGTTGTATGGGGCACACTGCTGCTTGTTTGAGAGATTTTAGGAAAGTCCTAAGCATGAGGCTGGGGAGGCCACTTGCACAGAAAAGGCCCTGGAAATGGCCTGGATGAGCGGCAGGTGGGGAGGGGCGGGGCCTCCGGGAATCACGGGGCGGGGCCAGAGGTGTGAGTCAGGTGCTGGCGATTCAAATAGGGCGCCTGCCTGCCGGCTGTGTGGGGAGGACTCGCCAAAGGAGCCATGGCCTCCGCCAGCCCTTCTGCCTGGGAGGAAGCCGCCCTCCACCTCTCGCCCGGATCTCAGGCAGGTTAGTTCCTCCCCGAGTGTCCCGGGTCCTTTCCGGCTGCTGCCCGGCGCTGGGCTCAGAGGGAGCGTCCGAGTGAGTCCGTGCCGGGCCCTTTAGAGGAGCTGCTGGGGCTCCCGCAGCCTCCGAGACCCTCAGGGACAGTCCCCGCTGGTTTCACAGCCTGGAGTTGTGGGGACTTCTTTTTCTGTCCCTGGAGCTCTGGACTGGGGGCCTGCTGTGGGGATGGATCCCGTCACTCCTCCAGGAAACCTCCGCCACCGAGATTCCCTCCCGGGTTTCGACCGAAGCACCGGGTGTGGGCCCTCGGCCTCCTCTCCGTGATTCAGCCCCATCCCGCCCGCGTCCCCGCCCCTCCCCCCGGTCTCGGTGCTTCTTCAGTCCCCTGGTTGTGGGGCTTCTGTGCAGCCAGGTCTCAGGAGGCTCTGAGTGATGGTGGTTCTGTATTTTAGCTGTGATTGTGATGTGGTTGCAGGAGGCGGCGGGTGCAGCTGTTACCTACACCGCCATCTTGTTGATACCTATTTGAGAATTTTTATAATTTCCTAAGTACCATCACCTCCTACTTTACAAAACATTCTCTTCCAGCCCTTTAGGATATGGCTGAGATTTAAAAAAATAAGAAGAAGGTTGGACAACGAGGCTGCATCCTGTCAGGACTGATTTAAGAGTTCACGGGAATGGGAGCTCTGCGCCTGTGGCAGGGGAGGGCGACACTAGGAGATCCGCCAAAAAACTAATAACCATACAAGGACAGAGTCCAAGATGGGTGAAAGGGCATCAAGCCCTGAAAGGAGCAGACTAGGTCTGATCCAATTTCTAGTCTTCCCTGTTGGAAAATAAAGGACCGAGTTTTCTCAGGCTTTTCCTGAGAAGAGTTGGCTAGCACTGTGACAGAGGCAGAGAAAGCGAGCCAGTTCCCAGGGATATATATTCTTTTGATGCCCACTCTTTGCATTCAGTAGGTTCTGAGCCCAGGAACTCAGGGACAATCTAAAATAAATTTCTAACTCTCCCTTTCTCATCATCGGAGAAAGGCAAGGGCTTATGAGCCTTGACAAGCTGTGATTCTGATGGAAAAGATAAAGGCAAGGGCTGGAGGACTGGGTATCTGAGCTTAAATGGTAAAATACAGGAACAAACATCACTGAATTACTTAGCTTTCTGGAGCAGACACAGAGTACTCTTTTCTTGCTTGTGGCAGGGTCAGTCCATGTACATATAATAAAGGGAGAGTCGCACGTTGCCTCTTTATTTGATTTCTAAAATGCAGCACTGGGCAGAGAAGAAAATATCAAGGATGACATTTTGCTTGCAGGGGACAGGTGCTCTGAGTGAAAGTGTGGAGAAAGCTATTGCAACTTAATTCTGTCCTGGGGATTGATGGTCTGTTCCAAGAGAATAAATCAGACAGATCAGGGCGCTAAGAGACAGCTCGCAGCCAGGACTGCGCTGTCTGGGGAAAGGGAACTTCTTTCAAGCAACAGAGAAGCCTTTCGTTGCACGTTCGCTCTAAACAAAATGGCATTGTGAACCCTGACGGCAGAGACAAGAAAGAAAGCCAGTTTTCTGCAAAGGTCCAGATAGTTCACGGATGCCCTTGATGACTTTGAGAACTACTGTTTCAAGACGGCAGCCGCAGTTTATGACCTCGTCCAGATCCAAATATCTTTGCAGAAATAAGCACCCATTTAATGGGGCTGTTTAAACAAACAGCCCTCTGCACTCAGAAGTAATTGTCCTTGAATCAACTCCGAGGATATAGACAAGAGTTAAATATAAGACCAAGTCCCTTATCAAGAAATCTCTAAATATACCATTACACCATCGCTAGATCAGGCAAGATGCCAGAGTACGTCAGGGGAATTACCCTGACTTAGCATCTAACATCACCTACTATTAAACAGGCTAAGCCTCTCCAGAAGGGGGGTCTTCTATCCGTAACCCCCATGGATATTGACAACTTACCAGTTGCCTGAAAATCCAGACTCATCCAGCCTAAAGAGTCACTTACTAAATATTGACAGTGCTTTTGTAGGAGTTCATTTAGCAGAACAGTTCTCAACTGCTACAGATGAGAATCATCTGTCTTCACTCTGAACCAATTACATCAGAATTTGAGGTTGGGGAGGGGAATGACCTGAGCCTAGGTAATTCTAATATGCAATCAGGATTAAGAACCACTGAATAGATCCTACAATAATAAATGAATAGGTCCCTTTGTTTCCTTAAATAAATGGAAAAGGCCTGAAAATTAAATCACCTTATGCATTCTAATAGGTGATTTAATTGTGGGACCTTTTCACCTGGAAGGCAGATACATGCATGTGACCAGAACCTAGGTTTAGTCAGAGAGGCAGTGGATTGGGGAAGCATGAAGAGGGGAGAGCCAACCCCTCCAATTTCTGCTTTGAGATTCAGGTTCCAGGTAACTACATACCCTTTCACTAAGAGCACCTGCAAACACATAAGCCCATAGACTATTATGTTGACTGTATTGTATGTAATTGGCCACAGTCATTTGTTTTTAACCAAGTCAGAAATAGCTCCAATATTTAAGATGGGGGATGTCAGCCAAGTGGGTGAGCGTCACCCTTGCCCATAGCTCCCTGCTTAGTTTGTATGTGTGCCTAGAAGTGCCAGCACTGGCGCTCTGAAAACAGTGTGGGTTGTACCTCAGTGAGACCATCAAATAGGGGTATTAAGATGGCCATTCTTCCATTTAACCAGATATGCTGAGCCAACAGAATCTGTGCTAGTTCATTCCAGGGTTACCTGCCCAAGGGAAATACTCAAAAAATTAGGGAAAAAAATATAAACTAGTTAGGAGCTAAGTTAGTCAAACAGTGGTGTGACATTTGGAGATGAACTGAGGAGCAAAAAAGATGAAGCAAAGGATGAAACCAGGATTGACAGAGACAAGCCAAAGCACACATGGGCTGACATGTAATTTATGTACCAAAGACTTCCCTTTAGTGTGTTCTCCTTGGGTAGGTCTTTGTGTGCTTCTCCCAGTCAAGGACATATTTTTAAAGACAACAAAAAACAGTGAAGAAGCAGAGCCAATACAATCAGGAGCCAATAAGGACATTTAGGTGAATGACAGACATATACGAAGGATGGTGGTCTGTAAGATTACAATGAAGCTGAAAAAGTCCTATGGCCTAGTGACATTTTAGCCTTCTGAAGGCCTTAGGGCAATGAATTACTGTTTTGTGCAGGTCTCAGTCTTTGGATAGTAAAACCATCTGCTAAAAATGCCTGGGGCACTCACCTGGGGCCCAGTGAGCCTCCCACAGACATCTCCCTTTTCTAAACCAGTGTTAAAACTGGGCCTGACTCTTGTGGTTCTTATTATGATTGCAAGATGCCTTCAGCAATACCATTAGAAAACATTAAAGAAAAAAAGAGTTTATTCCCTATAGGCCCTGGAGCATACAAGGCATGCCAGAGGGTAGACAGTGGGGAGAAAGAGCCCAGTGAGTCAGCTGGAGCCAACACAAGCCTGGAGTTCTGCTTTTATTGGGGTTCAGCTTGGGGACTTAGGGTTTCAGGGACTAACTCTTTTTTTTTTTTTTTTTTAATATATCTTTCTTGACTTCAGAGAGAAGAGAGAGGGAGAGAGAGAGACATAAACATCAATGATGAGAGAGTCATTGATCGAGCCCGCAACCCGGGCATGTGCCCTGACCGGGAATCGAACCCCGATCGCCTGGATCCTAGGTCGACGCTCAACCGCCAAGCCACTCCTGGCTGGGCTCAGGCACTAACTCTTTATTGGTGAATTTAAACAAGAGTGTGAGGAAAAACAAGTAACCCAAATGGTCAGTCATTGAAATTAAGGTTTCCAAAACAGAGGGGCCTCAGTGGAGGCAAGTGGCCTGCCTCTTCATCTTGCCTTGTGGCTGGCAAAGGGCTGCTTCCAAATAGCCTCATTGAAGTGGATGTCTTCGTAGTCAAAGCTAAGTCAGGCACTTGCATTACAAAAAGAAATGCCAGCTGCCAGAGTATAGGCTACAATTACTCAGCATTTTGTGTGGTGATGTTGTGAACAAGCCTACCGGGTTGCCATAGCAAGTATAGCACATACATTTACAGCAGTGGGCTATACTGTGTAGGTTTGTGTAAGTGCACTGTATGATGCTCGCCTAAGGACGGAATCACCTAATGACACATTTCTCAGAAGGTATCCCTGTCCTTAAAGAGCAGATGACCGTACATGAGTATGTATATGAGGGACATGGCACAGTAATTAAGTAATTAATACTGTTTTACAGATCAACTTGTCAAAAAGGGTTAGAAAAATAACATGACAATGCTGATAACATTTTCAATTCCTAAGAAAAATAATCCTGAAAGCTTTTGCTCAGCAAATGCATGTTACTTTCAAATAAAGTAATCTCCTCTGCAAAAATAAAAAAAGGAGGTCCATGGAAAACCAAAGGAATTTTATGAAAGAAGGTCACTCAAGGGTTGGATGCCCACCCACTTGTCACTCCTAGACAAAAGCAAGGAAAAAGCATTTTCAGGTCCTCAAAGCCACAGAAATGTTGGCAGTTTACGAACTTTTGTGAATGTGCACCAGGACACTGCAAATTGACTCAGAGAAAACTTTGAATAGGAATTTGAAGAGATAAGGAAATAATTACAGGGCAGGGCAAAAGTAGGTTTATAGTTGTGAGTAGGCAAAACAGTTAATTCTTGTATTATTATTTATTAATTATTGTATTATTTTCCATACAAACAACTGTAAACCTACTTTTGCGCCACCCTGTATTGAAACAAATTTTAAATTATAGAATAAAATAATGAGTCACTGAGAAACTAAGCAATAATTCTGATAAGTCTAATTTTTGTGTGTAAGGGATTGTTAGATTAATTCAACAGTGACTTTAATTAAAAGAGTAAAACCATGTGTCTCCTGTAAGAGCACATATTTTCAAAAGACAAAGACCTTCTATCAGAATGATCACCTCTGAAACCTTGCCCCAGCTAAGTGAGGTGAGAAAAGAAAATACATAGTGGTTAATCCCTGAAAACAGATTAATTGGGTCACACAAAATTAGGTAGGCTAACACAGAGTTAAGTAGAGGATATGTGATTAATCAATGAGTGGGGATTTTGTAGTATAACTGGAAAATTCTGAATATGTGTCCGTTTCTCAGACATAATCAGATTAGAATTATTCTTATCAGTCTATTAACACCCCTTTGCCTTAGTTTGAGTCATAGAGAAGAAAAAGTAAAAAAATAGAAATGAACTTGAAGGTTAATTTTTTTTAGATGAAGTTGTCAGAAGGTGAATGCAACTTTATAGAATCCTGCTATATATACCATCAGGAATGAGGAAGTGTTTTGGACCAGCTAGATTATATCAGAAACATCATGTTTTCTTGTGCACTCCAAGTTATTAGAGTTGGTTTTGAGTAAAATAAACAGAATGGTAAAGAAACAAAATATTTTAAAGATCTGAAACTATTTCACATGAGCAGAGAGCACTTCACATGAAGAGAAGAGTGCGAAAGGACAGTGATCTTCAGACACCTGTAGACCTTCTTGTCGGTGGAGAATTACAGTGACATTGACTAGCTCTAGGGATGAACTTTCAAACAGTGGTTAGAAGCTACAGAACAAGTTACTTCATGAGTAAGGACATTATAAAACCAGTATTGCTCATGAATGCAATAGGCTGCTTTGGGAGATTAGTATATTTAAAATCACTCAAATTGTTTAAGCAAATGCTATAATCTGTAGAGAAGATTCAGTAATGGCATGTATTGCTGTCCCAGGTTTTTGAGGTCCCAAATAGCCCTGAATTTTAGACCTGGAATAGACTGCTTGGGTTTTAAGAAACATTTTGTAATTACCTAATGTGAGCAGTGTTTTTATGGTTATGAAAAAGTAGATATAAGAACTTCTGATTTAGAATAGCCAAAATGCATTTTTTTAGTCTTCTTTGTGATGGTCATCTAAATGCATTAGACATACCAGATATATTGAGTTATTGCCCAATGGGTCACTTTTGTTTAAAACTGCAGCTGTTTCTAGCTTCCTCAGTGACCCATACAGTGCCTTTGGCATAGCAGGCATTTAATAATACAAGAGGAATTGAATCTTCAATGCCTTTGTCAGTACACCCTGGTTTATGAAAATGGCTTTCATTCATCAACATTTGCAGTTCTCTGCCAGTTTTTAGACTATCCAATGAGCTGTGATAGGAATTGTATTCATTAACAGACAATAGAGGTGTGTTTTGGTATTTTTTTTTGTTTTGCTACTCAGCATTCCATTTCCTCTTAATAAATCACTCTGAATTCCATTCAAATATTCACCACTCATCTATGCAGGCCTGTATCTTTGGAAAAGTGCATCTCACCTACAAGTCTAGGAAAAGGCCCTGGGTGACTTAAACTAGTCAACATATCTCAAGTTCCTGGCCATGGTGGTTCATTCAGTTATGGACAGATGGCCCAAATTGGGAGAAGTGAAGAGATGTTTTCTGGGGAATAATATAAGAAAATAGATGCTATAAATCTGTGGTGTCTGTAACCTATAAAAGAATTCCTGGCCCCAAGAGAGAAGTTATTACACATGGAAGTAGCAGAGCTGAGAGAACAGTGGACAAATTAAGTTTCAGTGATAACGCTGTGAACCCCTAGATGAAGGCTGTTTGGTTCGGGGAGTCTGTTTTGATGGAACCAGAAGTGTCCTAACAGAGAGTGATGCTCAAACATATCGAGTGCATTGACAAAACTTTGAATAACTTTTCCTTTTTATTAATCTCAACTCAGTTTTTTCCCCACCTTCTACTCTGCACATTCTTTCCTAGTTTCATTTATATTTCTTAAGCAAGTCATGTTTTTCATGTCTTCCTAAGTTTTCTTCAACCTATTTCCTCTACTTCAGGGGCCCCTTATAGTCTTTTATTACTCAGTAAAATCCAACCCTTTTTCAATCCTTGTCTTCCCTCTAGGTTTCCTTGTTGCATCATCAGTTGTATACAAAATCTTAGAAACATACCTATTGTAACACGTACTTTCGAGTATTACGTTATTTATTTATATTTCTGCCTTTCTTGGGTTTTTGTGTGACTGTAATTTAGTTGTGATCCCTAAACTCAACTGAGCCACTATGTAGTAAATTATGAATAAATGAATGTGCTCTAGTTCTTAATCTTAAAAAAGAGAAATGTTAGGTTTATCAGAGTAGCTTCATATTTAGAAAGTAATTTTTACTTTTGACTGCAGTGTTTAAATTTTTTGAGTTACCTCCCACTATAAACCCTTTTTTTTTTTTTTTTTTTTTTTAGTAAGGCACAGCACTTTTTCAGTGACACATTATAGGATAAACACATTTAAAAAAATAAAAAAGGAGAGACACTTCCCAAAGAAGTTTAATGTAAAAAAAAAGTGCAAGTATTTTGTGTACATGCATGAGCATCTCAAGATTATAATTGCTTTTTACTTCAGGAAGGTTGTGATGTATAAACAGTTTACAAATCTGATCTCAAAAAGCAATGATTTGAATAATCTGTGCTTTAATGCAAAAACAAAACATGAATTTGTTCAGTTTCTCATACAACATGTTTATTAAACATTTCAGTGTCATTAATTTCTTAAGATTGCAACATTTAACCTTGTAATGGAGCTAATACCAAATCCACTCATGGGAGTATATTTTGGACTTTTGAACAACTATAAGTGAAATGAACGCCACTGTCTTTCTAGGTTGCTTGGAGCAAGGACAAAGAAGCTTCAACTCATTCCTTCCAACTAATGAAACATCTAGTGATGCAATTTTATGACATTATTTTATGCTATTATTATAACATTAAGTATATTTTTGCTTCTGTTTGTTACTGACACTCAATATATCTTCTCTGAACATTACCAATTTTCACTTAACTTAGATTTTAAATATTGAATATTTAACTTGGGCTCCAGGAAAAATCCTGAAAAAATAACAATCAGCATTTAGCATCTTTTTCCTGCCCTCAACCATAAATTTTCAATTTGCTATGACTTATCATGGAATCTCTTTCAGGAAGTTTTTAAGATAACTTTTTAGAAATAAAAAAATAGTTGCCTCTGCATCATAGAGGGGATTCAGAACCATGAAGTTCTGAAGGAGTATGTGCTTTGATGATTGTGCCCACCTGTTTCTTCTTTTATTATAAAGTGGCAATTTTTACTATCATTAGAAATATACATTTATATATAAAGTTTTACATTCAAATCTCTTTATTTTTGATTACCTATGACTAAATACCACAAATCAAATAAAAACTCTATATAATATATCCTTATTTCAGAAGCATATGTATATATACACATATATATTTGTAGAACAATCCACTGTTTTAAATGTGATTCTGATTTTAAAAAATGCTATTTACAATTTATGACAGAGAAATCATCTCAGCTTTTTATGATACTAAAATGAGTGGGGCATTTTTATGTGTGAATGTTTCACCTTGTGCAGATGAAATGAAGCAACTTCATGGAAACCCTTCTCAGAGCAAGGCCTGGTACATTAAGCCATGACAGTGGAACAGTAGAATGGCTGTTTCTGGGTCTGTGTTTTAAAAAAATTGCTGTTGATGTAGTTGTGCCTCTTTGCCAAGGAATCAGTGGTCCAAGAAACTTTTCAATACACATTGAACCATTCTTGATCCTTTGATCTTTGTCTTAATACTCTCATCTCTTGCTAGTGGAACCACAGGACCACCAAGCTATATATAATGCCTATCTACAGCGTTGTCATTTTCTTCAATCGAATTCTTCTAAAAATCTATGTGGATTATGAGGAGGTCCAAAAAGCATTGTAATGTGCATCAAACTGATGTCTCTTTATTGGGCTAGGTTCATCCTGGCTAAAAATGTGCTATAAAATTCATATGCAAAATTCAAAACCCAAACTATTACTGTGATTGAGATTAGGTTCGCTTGCTGTCCTCCAGTTTGCTGGGGCACAAAAGTCTCTGAATTAGCAAATGGGACTAAAGCACCACTTTTTCTAAACCTCAAACTTCTAGCTTAACAGTCAAGTCAGGGATGTTGACCAGAAAACTATTCTGTGAGAGTCTCAGGAGCTTTGTTCTCATTCTTAAGCCCAGTGATTTTGAAACATGTTACAATAAGGATGCTGGGAATAAACATGTCTTAACTTATATGTACATAGCCAATTAGAAAGCTTTGCTAGAAGTCATACTTCTGGAATACCCCAATGGATTAATTTTTTTCAAAACAGCTTACATCACTTAAAGGAAAATAAGTGATGGATGAATTAAGACCCAGAAATCAGAATAATGAATATCAAAGTAAAGAATTCTTTTACTTGGAATAAACCTTAAAAGTGAACTATGCAAACTGGCTCATATTTTTGGAGGAAACCAGTAAATTATGTTTACATTTGCTAATTTTTTATTTTTTTGCTAATTTTTTAAAAACCTAGACAGTGAATACTGAGATTTCCTATGACAGGTTTCATGTGCTTCCAAAGGAAGCAGCAGGTAAGCAAACGTTGCCCTGTGCTCTACACCAGTTTCTGTCAGGGTCACGTGTAAGAGGAACATGAGGTTTCTGACTTACTGACTGAACTCGGTTGTAACCAAGGCAAAACTAATATCCAAATATTTCACTGTGGTGAACATCCACTTACATGATACGGAGGGAAAAATATACAAATTGGGTAGTTAGAACTCCGCTTCTTAACTGCTGTCAGGAAGGAGACAAATATGACACTAGATGACAAATGAACAGCCACTGAAACAAGAGGGAAGAATTTTGTTGGAGATTCATATCTCTATCGTATTTTCATAATATTTAACTGGATTAAATATATTCTGTCATGAAATCGTCAGTGTAATTGACAATCCTTTGAGAAGCTGTCAGGGTGTTCCTGATGGGGTTGTGGTGAGTGTATACATGCGTGTGTATGTATCCCCACAAAAGCTCAAGTCATTTCATGCTAAGTGAGCCTGTGACCCATTTTGTAGTAGCCTCTTTTTTATTTCCTTAAAGAAAATAAGGCTTTGTGCTTGGGATTTGTTTGGTCCTGAAAGTGACGGGAGGGAGCATTTATAATCAAGTTGAATCAAGAGTGACAAGGAGAAATACAACCAGGTTTTTTTTTTAAACAAGGGCATTCTTTTCCTAGAAGAGCAACATTCTTTTTTTATTTATTTAAATGTCTTTATTTGTTACTTTCCAAATATTTTGGTTAAACAAATATTTCTTGCAAGTTTGTGTTCAAAATCCTTGCCTAGATACATAACTTTTCTTCTTTGCAACTGATTAGGCAAATTCTTCCATTTTGTTTTCTGCTAATCTCCTGATAACATTAATAGAATACTTGGTGAAGTACACGAACCACTATTGCAGAATAATGATTGTGTAGAGTGAGAGAAACTATAGTGACCTTGAAAGAATACAGCAACCAATGGCAAGGTCATTGAAGTGAGGACCTAGAGCTTCTGCAAAGTGTATATATTTCAGGGAGTCATATTTGGAACAATACATGCTGAACAGGAGGAGAGGTAACATGCTAAGTCTTCTCATTAATAATATCCAAAAATCTGCATACATTTTTTTTTTTTTAACATTCTGTTTTGTTTTAATTTGGATGTCTCTACACCATTCCTGATTTGTAGGACTAAATAGATCTATTTTTTTCCAAGGCAATTGAATAATGTTCATTTCTTCCCTAATATTTTTCTAATACTTCAGTATCCCTAACTATGCATTTGCCTAATCTTGCACTGAGGGGTGTGTGTGTGTGTGTGTGTGTGTGTGTGTTTACTATGTTAACTTGCTCACACAACCCTGTCTGTTGAAACCATAGGTGGTAATTCCATATTGTTTCTCTAAACCCCTGAAAAATTCCATCTGTTACAAGTACCCTTCTGAGTTCTAGGAGACACTCTTATTGTTACTAGACTTATAAACAAGGATATAGAGCAATAAACAAGCCACCTGATTCATAAAATAGCAAGTTAGGAATTTCACAGCCATGCCTCTCAACATCATGGCAGAGTTTGGAAAATGCTGTATACATAAAACTCTGGTAATTTACAAAGGCAGATACAATTTGCTTTGACCAATTTTCCAGGATGTATTTTCTTATGTTAAACCCCTCTTCCTTCTTTCCTGCTGCAAGAGATGAAAAAAAAACTCTCTAAGACAACTAGACATGCACCTATATTCTCAAAGGTGTCCACAAAGTGAAAAATCAGACCAAATAGTAAGAGCACGCAAATTGTACATCACTGCCCAGGCATGGTAATAACAAAGAATTCCAAAGAGTTATTTCAGCCAAAGGAAAAAAAATGATCTAAATTACTTAAAAAATGAGATCCTAGGTTAATACCTTTAATAAAAATATGACATTCTCTTAGGAGAATCTGAAACTCTTTTTATTAAGGAATTAAATATGCTAATACCTTTAGATTCAACATAAGACTATCCTTTGCCTAAAATAATCTTAAATAATAACTTCAAAAATAAATTTTTGAATTTTCTTGATGTTAAGTGATTCCTTGTTATGTATCTTAGAGGCATTAGAAAAATCTATAAATAAATGTTCAATACCATGGTTTTAAAAAGAATCCTGAAAACAGGATATAATTATGTGCAATTTCAGACACCCAAAGAAAATATAAAATCAAAACAAAGCACTCATCCCAGCATTACCCAGAGCTTAAACTATTTAGGGCATTACATCAATTTCTAAGTTCAATTCTACAAAACCCATTTCTTTAAGGTAGTAACTTTATTTCATCTTTATTGCAGTTACGTCTCTATTACAATTAGCCCTCTATTAATAACTGCACAATTTACTTTAATGTTTGTAGAGCCTTGCTTGTTTGTGTGCTAATTGTTGAGCATGTGCATTTTCTACCACATTGCAACAGGAAAGCTTTGGTTCAATTTTCCTGTCCTACACAAAGGAAGATTTTGGGAGCCACTAGGTCCTGTGTTGCCATTTTATTTTTCTCTTCTTGGGTAGATTTATTGGAAGGAAATGGGTAAAGGGGAGGGGAGAACAGGAAGGGATGAGAAAGGGAACAAAGGGAAGAGTTCTCCGCTATGTTGAATCTTGATTCACAACTTTGCCTCCATTCATGGTCGGTGTTCCAGAGCTTTTCCTCGAACGCCCTTGTTTCTCTCCAATTTCATGTAGCGATGGCTCTCTGTACATACACACTGGAAAACAAAATGGCAATAATTACTTATTATTTGGTAGACATCAATTTGGACTCAATGAACCCCTCAAATTAGAGTTTATAATATTCTTAATTCTCATCGTGAACTCTTCTCCACCTGCAAAAACAAGTTTTAACTGGATAATATACTTAACGGATACACATGATCTTCTTCTAGTTCTATCAATACAACCTCTTGAGTCTTCTTGAACTATAGATAGATGAGTGGTTTCTGTTCTCTTATAGATAAGGCTTTAGGCTTCACTGTCTACTAACCTATACAACAGGTTTTCATCTAGAGTTAGAGGATGAAAGGGTATAACATTTAAAGGATAGATATTTATATATAACATTTAAAAGATATTTTGGGTTTTATTCCTTTGTCTGCAATTTAGTTTGGGTAGGAAAAAAAATCCTTATATTCATGCTTCTAATCTTACCCCACTGTAAGAAATAAGACATTGTCGTGGTAAATTGAAATATTTATTGTCCATTTTCAGAGTATCCTACATAAGAAATGATAATGGGAGAGAAGGCAGAAAAAAGTTTAAAAGAAAAAAAAAAGGAAAGAAAAAAGTCCCCCCGATTTTCCCAGTTACACCAGATTTCCTTCCCCGGAGGTAATGAACACAGTCCAGGGCTTCTCAGCAATAGGGAAAGTGATTATGCAACCATGTGATTTCGGTTCACATCCATATAAACGGTTCTTTTTCTCCTCCATTGCTTTTGTCTGGCTCTGAAACCTGTTCATCTGTAAATTATCACGGCTGTTGCTAGATTGCTGCACAGAAAGAACAATGTTTTTCAAGCCATACCTATTCTTGTAAAATATGATCTATCAGCATATTGAGTACATTGAAAAAGATTCGTTACACTGTTGTGAGGTGGACATGTGACTGTGGAAGAGCATATGAAATATTTCACTTAAGTACCTGGAGTTATTTTCATCCTTGACTTGGAAACAAAGGGTAAGTACCTCTATCTAATGAACCACCACTGCAATGCCCTGCTAATCTGAATGCTATTTCTAATCCAACAGCTTCTTCCCTGGGGCTTAGCCCTAGTACTTGAGACTGAGGTATGGCTGTGACTGAGTAGATGTTGTATGGATACGAGCACCAATCTGGGAGCCACACTGCCTGGGGCCACGTGATTACTCAGTCACCGTCTATCTGTAAACTTAGACACATTTTCATTCTGAAAAACAGCCATTTTTATCGTTATTCCCTGAGTTGCTGATAACAGCCACTCTAACAGGTGTGAGGTGGCATCTCAGTGTCGTTTTGATGTGTGTTTCCCGAATAGCTAGTGAGGTTGAACATCTTTTCATGTATCTGTCGGCCGTCTGTCCATCTTCTTGGGAAAGATGTCTGTTCAGGTCCTCCGTCCAGTTTTTAAATTGGATGGTTTGTTTGGTGTTGATTTTTATGAGTTCTTTACACGTTCTGGAGATTCGCCCTTTGTGCGGGCTGTTTGTAAACGTCATCTCCCATTCCGAGGGTTCCTTTTTGTCGGTGTTTCTTTTGCACTGATTCTGTACATTGCTTTGGGCAGTATGGTCATTCTAACTAGGTTGCGTCTTCTGATCCACGAGCACAGAATACTTTCCATTTCTTTGTGTCTTCTCCAATTTCTTTCAGCAATGTCTTGCAGTTTTCGGTGAGTAGGTCCCTCACATCCTTTGTGAAGCTTATTCCTAAGTATTTTATTCTTTCTGTTTCAACTACAAATGGAATTTTTTTCCATTTCTTTTTCTTAAATTTCATTGTTAGTATTTAGGAAAGCAATAATTTTTTGTACATTGATCTTATACCCTGCAACTTTACTGTATTCATTTATTGTTTCTCATGGTTTTCTTTTCTGATGGAGATATAAAGAATTGAGTCATTTGCAAAAAGTGACAATTTTACTCCCTCATTCTCAATTTGGATGCTGTTTCTTTCTTTCCCTGTCTGACTGCTCTGGCTCGAACCTCCAGTACTATGGTGAAGAACAGTGGTGAGAGTGGGCACCTTTGTTCTGTTCCTGACCTTAGCGGTTCAGTTTTTTATCACTGAGGATGATACTGGCTGAGGGTTTATCATATATGGCCTTTATTATATTGAGGCACTTTCCTTCTATACCCATTTTATTGAGTGCTTTCACCATAAATGGATGTTGTACCTTGTCAAATGCTTTTACTTCATTTATTGAGGCCAACATTACCCTGATACTAAAACCTGGCAAGAACAACACAAAGAAATAAAATTATAGACCAATACCTCTGATGAATATAGATGCAAAAATCCTAAACAAAATACTAGCAAATAGAATATAATACATTGAAAAGATAATACAACATGATCAAGTGGGGTTCATTCCAGGGGTGTAAGAATGGCTCAACATATGCAAATTGATCACTGTGATACAGCACATTAACAAAATAAAGGATAAACATCACATGATCATACATATATATTTTTAAATGAGATTTTAAAATATTTCAATTGTTGTGCTGAGAGGATCCTCCAGTATCCCTAAAGGACTAACTGCCTTTGACCTAACCTAACACTTTGTAGCAAAGTGTACAAAGAGAACTATCTCAGAAAGAACTGATCCTGTAATTTTAAGATGATGCCAGTGGTAAATTAAATTTTTTGTCTGTCTTTTACAAAAAAACAGAAGATCCTTATGGGAGATTCTACTGGAATCTTGAAGTTTCTTACCTGTATTTCTGTTATGAACAGTGTCAAAATCTCCAAAATTAAAGCATACCTTTATATGTGCTAAATACAGCCACTTATTTATAACTGGGTAGTGCGCAAGGGAACTTGGAAAAAGTAATGAAGTGATTTAGTTGGAAAGTTATTCATATGATGTCATAAAGCAGTTTCTCAGTACTGCCACTAATTAGCTCTGAAAACATATATCCCCAGGCCTGACTATGTACTGTTAAATCAAAGTCTCAATGAAGAAAAAGAACCCAACCTTTTCTTTCCTTTTTTAAAAATAAGCAATAGATTTTGACATGCAAATATCTTAAAATTCAAATTGGAGGTAAATGAAGGATGTTACTTTCTAATTTCCATTAAAAAATATATTTTTATAATTTTGTAGCTGAATTTCTTAGTGTTGCAATTTCTTTTTTAGTTTTCTTATGTTGTAGATTCTACCCATTTGTTTTTAACTTTTATCTTTCTTTTTTTTTTTTTTTTTGCTATGTCTCACATAAAATATTTCAGTTGTGACAACACAAATTGCTACATTATAATTATCACTGCAGATGACATTTCCAATAAGTTAACCCTGCGGGCCACCGGATATTAAAACCCCAGAGAAGTTTCCAAATTGGCATCTGAAAACTTTCAGTGTGAAAACTTTCTGTGTTTCAAAAGGAACAAAACTCACAAGAGTCATAGGAAATTGTGCAAGTTGCTCTTCTTCTAAGATAACTCAATCACTAACTTGCTGATATTTACATTAAATAGAATAATAAAATTCTGGAATTTAAAAAACTAGCTTATATATCTTACCTTCACCTCCAATAAATCAAATAGGTATTTCAATTTCTAATTAAATGTTTAGAGAAAGCAAAGTAAGAAATTGCATGCAAATGAAATAAAAAGAGAGTGAGCAAAATCTTTGCCAAACCAAAACATTAAATTTAAATTTCCTGGGCTTTAATTTTCAGTGTTATTTACAGGCTCTGGGATGTCAGTAATACTGTCTAATTTAAGAAGCTGACAAATGAAGGGGTATAAATCTCAAATTTTAATTAAAATGTAATTAAAAGAGCATAATCCAGTTACGGGGAAAAAAGGAGAAACCCCCCCTTCTCCTCAGTAACATAACTCTCTTGGATAATTGTACTAACATTCTGTCTCTATGCTATTCTGAGTGGTACACAATAAAACGATGAAAAAAATACAAGAGGAAAACTGAAGGCGTAAGTGTTCTATAAAGTGCATCTTAAAACCAAACTGTAAACCAAAATCACTGATTTTGCATCCTTCATTTACATATTGGGCCTAACCAATCCCTGATAACCTAGCCACATCCTTCATTTGCATGGGGGACCTAAATGAGCTGCACCTGCTGTTTTTGCTTCTCTAAACACTTCCTTGCTTTGTGCTCTCTAGAGCACAATTTAACTCACTACCTGAATTGGTGCCTCCCGGATTGCAATCCTTTGCTCATATAAATGTGTTTTATTCTTTGTTACAACCTAAACCTTTATTTTGGTCAACAGTATCTTGGATTCCTTTGATAGGATAAACTGTTCCACAAAACATTTATTGACCCTTTTAACTCGGCTTAACTAATCTTGCATCACTTTAATTCTAGTACTGACTTTCCCTTTTTTCTCTTCTCAAATTTCAATTACTCTTTGCCAACTAATAGCCAAAGATGAATTTGTTCAAGCATTCATTTGTTCATTTATTCCATGAACAGGTGAATATTTACTTTGTTCCAGGCAATCTGCCTGATTCTGTGTCATCTGCAAGAAATGACCTTTTGACTCCTGCCCTTCAGGAGCTCAAAGCTGAGAGTGAGCACAGCTATGCACACAAAACTCAAGGTAGAAAGGGCCATAGCAGAGAGTTCAATGGAAAGGAACACACAGATTTGGAGACAGATGACCTAATAAGTAAGGATGAAGAGATGAAGTGCTGGTTGTATAAGAAAAACGAATGGCTAAAGAATGGGGTAAAATAGGGAGGTGGTGAGGTACAGGACTCACAGGGCTAATTTGTGTCGGGCCTCCTGAATTCCTGGGTAGGCCATTCAAACCATGATTATGATATATATCAGCCTCGATTTGATAGTGAATGCAGAGTTAATAATATGTCCATCAAGTATATGAGTGCATAGGGGGAAATCTATTTATTCAATCTCTTTATCTAGAAGAACGTCTAACTATGTTTACATGACATGAATACAGCCAGTCAGATTAGTCAAGAAGAATCCTTCACACTGAATCTTACTGCATGGATTCCAGAAAGGTTGGCAGCATTTGAAGCTTTCATGAGTTGTTCTGATGCCCTGTGAACACAATCTTATATTTTAGGAACACACCTAGCTGAGGCACTATATGTATGAGAACTGCCCCTTATCTAATACAGATAATATTTAATATACTCCAAGTAACATAGTTTTGACTGCAACTGAAAGGTGGGGTTCACCTGGTCAAGGTAATTAACATGCTGAGAAGGGTTATCCTTTTGTTTTGTGGGGAGCTTAATTTAGCACTTAGGAAAACTAAACAACAAATGATTAGTCAAGAGTTACCATTCCCACATATGAAAATAGCATACTTTACTGTGCAGTAAACACTAATCACAATTTTATACTGCTACTAGTTAAAATCTGAAGTTCTGGAATTAATTTCTAATCATGTACTACTAAGCAATTGGGTGAAACCTTTAAGAAGCATGTCTAGGGAACTGTCTAGGTTCTGATCTTCAACAGTTATGTAAATTCTACCACTCTGCAGTTGTGTTTCTCAAATAATTCTGATCCCATGCAAGATTAAGTTTTTCTCTTCCTAATAATCAGGGCCTTATTAGTTATTGCAAAGAGCCCCAGTGTCTTGATGTACAGTAGTTGATATTTAAGAAGGGGGATTTCCTATCACTTTCTATCATAATAAGCTACTACTTCATAAGGAATAGCTTTATTTTGCTTTAGGAATCTTTGGAAACTTTTAAAAAAATCTCTTTATTCTTGAATATGTTCTACTCATTGCCTCTGTTCTATGCATTCTGGTCCACTACAGCTAGGAGAACAAAGTTTGATATTCTAGTTTCATTTAAGGAGTATTTTCCAGCCTGGGAATAAAGTGAAAAAACAAACAAAATAATCCATCTCCTTATCTTTCTTGTCCTCCCAGCTCCCCAGTCCTATTAAATAGAAACTCAGATTCAGTGTCACTACCCATTGAACAGCTGGAAACAAATTCTCCGATTGATTTAGGCAACCTGGGAAGTTCCTGTCTAATCCTGCCTCATTCAGAGCCTTGTGGGCTACTCTTTGGAACAGATTTTATTTTCAGTGGGCATGATTTGATGCTAGGACTGGGTGTGGAACTGCTTTCTAACTGTGTTTCTCTCTGATTTCACCTTCCACTATTCTCCAACAAATCTGACGAATATTCAGCGTCCAGATGATGCAATATCTGAATGATTAACAGTGTCATCACTCTTTCATCTGGCCCTTCTGGGTTGTTCTTGATCATGTTTCTTGCCCTCTTTCCTCTTTAATGTAGAAAAAAGAATACTTTCTGTTTTTTATCCTACAAGATGTTTGAGATAACTATATCACTATTCCTCTAACACATGTGGTATCATAATAGCTTTAGATAAGTGGTAAAGGAGATAATGTCCTGAAAAGGGAAGCATTTCTGTTTGGTTTTTAGTACCCCTTCTTCAAGTAAGTTTTCTTCCTATTTTTTCTCTAATCTGACATATGTTTCAATTTCTTCCTCTCCCCCTTCATCCCCCACCTCCTCCTCTTCTGGATATTTCCTTTTATTCATGTTTTGACTTTTCTTGATCTATAGTACATTGAAGCCAAAGAATTCACCTCAGCTCTCAGAGTGAGAATAAGGTAGAGAGATTTGATGAGAGAGTATTCTTGTTAATCTGCAGACACAAGACAAGTGGAGGTTTCTAACAATAGTCCACATCATTTATTACTTTAACACATGGCATTTAGTAGAAATCCCCAGTTCAACCCATTAACCTGAACAGAACACGTCTGTATGGTGGACACCAGCCTCCTCCTGACTTGGCTTAACTAAGGTTGTCATTTTCACAGCTGCCTGAGACGCACTGGCCATATTTCTGCAGCAAGCCCTGCAGTCCTGGTATCACAAATAAAATGCTACACTTGGTTCAAACAAGACCATAAGCTACGAATTTTGTAACAATATATGGTGTTTGCTCTATTTTTGCTTTATTTTTAAATGCAAGATTGTGCCATTAGAAAAGAAAAAACCCAAATATATATCGCTGGGCTTTGAAGTCTTGTTAACAATAAAATCCACCCTCTTTTTGTTAGATTAGGTATGAGTCTTTCCAAGGCAAGCTTTCCATTTAATATTTTTCTCTTATATTCTTTCACTGGTACCTCTGTTGCAAATGCAGTTATCAGAATATGCAGGCATTCCTTGCCATTATAGTTCAGATTCCCTGTTTGCAACTTTTAATGTTCAACAATCCACTTTATTTCAGTTATCAAAAATGTGTCTCCTGGAAACCTTAAACTAAAATAATGCTTTTCTTAAAATTATGAAAAAAGTGAAATTCAGAAGTTGCTGTTATTTATTAATCAGGCAGCTATAATAAACCAGGGGACAGGGACCATCCCATGGGTACTCTCCTAAGTGACAGCTGTCCTCATAACCGTAGCTAACATTAATTGAGCACTCACTATATATCTGCAGTTTATATACACTAAGATTATTTTAAATGATCCTAAAAGGAAGATCCATTATTGGTCCCTCTGGCAATCGAGTAACCTAAAGAACAAAGAGGGTAGTTTGTTCATAGTAGTGTGCTGATAGAGGGCGGAATCAGCACTCAGATTCATGTGTCATTAATGCCAGGCTCCTGCTCTAAGCTCATAGTCAAATACGTTAATGTGCCTGGAGAAAAACATAAACTTTGCTGAGTGGTCACAAGTCAAAATCTTGACTCTAAATCTCATGGGCGTGGGTGCTCAGCACTAGCTGGAACCCTACTGCTACATTTCCCTAGCCAGCCCCCTCCCCCATTCTCCCCAGGTGGCTGTTCCAAACCTGCTCTTTCCTCCTCAAGCTTCCACGCCAGCGCAAGCCCTCTGCAGACTGGGTAACAGGCCTGCCTTCTCCCCTTGTTCCTCTCCTTCCCCTCCTTCCCCTCCCCTCCCCTCCTTCCCCTCCCCTCTCCTCTTCCCTCCTCCCTCCCCTCCTCTCTCCTCTTCCCTCCCCCCTCTTCCCTCCCCCCTCTTCCCTCCCCCCTCCCCTCCTCTCTCCCCTCCCCTCCTCTCTCCTCTTCCCTCCCTTCCTCTCTTCTCCCCCTCTCCCCTCCCTTCTCCTTCTCCCTCTCCCTCCTCCCTCTCCCTCCCTCCCCGTCTTCCCTCCCTTTCCATCCCCCCCTTCCTATCAGTAGGCTGCCTTACTTCGTATTACCTTGAGAAAAGTGGAGAAGAGCAAAGCTTTCCTATTCCTGCCACGGGCCCACTAACCTGCAAACATCTGCTCCCGCCAGCGCTGTGGGCTCCTGGCCAACCTCAGCCCTGTGCTGCCACCGTGCACTCGGTGCCACCCCTACTCGGGAGCCCCCCTCCTACAACGCCCCTGTTTCTTTCCCATCAGCCAGTGAATACCTTGCAAGAGCATTAAACAGACAGCCCCCACTACGGACCCACCGTGTATCTCTCCTTCCCTTTCAGAGGGGAACTCCCCGAAAGTGTCACCTAATACCACGTTCTTCCTTTATTTTTCTCCTGTGACATCTTGCACCCACTTCAGTTAGACTCACTCCCCACGGCCATCACTGACATCACTCGTGCCGAGTCCCTAGCGACCTTATGCGACAGCACAGTGGCCTGTCACCCCGCCTCACTGGGTGCTAGGCGGCATCTGATGAAGGCCATGGCTCTGGCCCCAGTTTTGCCTTCCTAGCGGTGTGGGCCTAGCTGGTTACTTAACTTCTCTTAAACTTGGTTTCCTCAAGCTTGGAATTGGAATGGCAATCCTCACGTGCCTCTGCCCGCAGGGTCAGTGCCCATCGGATGAGACCCTGGGCATGGAAGGAAGCCTGTTGAAACTAACCATGAGCCGTGCAAATGAAATACAGAGTCGTACAGCTGCTGTCAGTGATTACTTTTATATTACTATTGGCTTCTTGCAAACCACTTAAAATTGGAGAGTCCTGGTAGTTTTGGGGAGAACTAGGTATAAGTCATTGAGTGTCAATCTTGCTCTGTAATGGAGAGTTGGAAAACCTGTGTGTGGGGCAATTATTGCTGCTGACAAATTCTGCTTTCTAGAAAAATGGAGGCAATATACCTCCAGTTTCTAATAAAGCTCAAATGACATTTTATAAAGAACCCCCTTCCTACATCAGTTTTCATCAAAAAAGAATAAAATATGACTAATCTTTTGATTACTATATCGATTTAATGAAATTTTCCTTGGCCTTCTGTAATTTACAAGAAGTGGAAAAGTTAGATGGCCCTGTTAGTTAATGCACCATTAAAGATATTTAATTGTCTTAATAGCAGATCATGGAAGGGTGTGGGCAATTAACATGAAGTAATTTCACACCTTAGTTGATGTCACGTGGAATCCCTCTGGAACTGTAAGGGAATTCTAAGTGCTGATTCAGAAGCAATGTATTTCCAAAGGAATCTACCCAGTATGCTGTAAATATTTATTGTAAAGAATCAAGAGACACTGTGAACAAAAAGATCTGTATCTTCATTTAGAAAGAGATCAGAGCAATATTTGTATGTAAGAGAGAGAGAGATGGAAGGAGGAGGTGTTGGGGACAGGTAGGAGGGTTTTATTAAAGACTAAATTCAAAGGCAGGAACTAGCTGCTTTGAAGGAGTTACAATGGTTTGGGGGGAAAAGATGTCACAGGCTGTCAGAGATCCCACACTCAAAAGATGGAGGAGAGGGAGTTGCCGCTATGATCTTTTCTGTAATTGAAACCACCAGGGGCATCAGGAGTACTGTTTTGCTCCATCTTCCTGTTTTTGTCATTTAGTATGGTTGGGCCAAAAAAACACACACACAAAAAAAACCCAAAAAAACCCCCAAGGATTGTGGAAAACAAACCATTTAGTTATCCTTCCATTTAATTGAAATAAAAAATTTTAAAATAAATTTGCTATTGGTGTCCTTTTAACTGGAGCTTTACCGCAGGACACCTGGTTTATTCTGCTCCTGGTGCCTTATTTCACAGCTTTCAAAGGGATTACTATTATTTTCCCTCTAAATTCAATTGTCATTGTTTCTCATCCCTCATTCACTGCCACCCTTCATAGCATTTCTCTGGTTCATAACACAATAACACAATGTCCATTCCACGGGGAAATGAAAAAGAAGCTTTTCACTGATCTGATTTTAAAAATACAACTTTCTTACAATGTCTCTTCATATTATTCCTATGAAACAGGTAGAATTTATTATTGACTTTATCTTCAGAGATTACTGAGGTTGAAGTAAGTAAATTATTTTCTCAAAATTACTTAGAAAATCATTTGCAAATCATTTATCAGAACAATTAGACATCTGTTTATCCGCGACTAATTAATTTCTATTAGGTTACTCTTTCTCGGTGATCAATTTAGTAGAATAATTGGCATTACCTGGACTAACTCCATATGATAATTTAACCTAGCACTAACAGGCACCCTCTTAATAGGAGTAGAAAATGTAAAAATGTAACATGTTAAAATATTTAATTCCATGGTATCAGAGTGTCAATTTACACTATAGTAGATTAGGCTAACTGCCATATATTGACCATACTAATCTGAATAAATTTAAATATTTGCTTCAGTCCAGATTTGACCCAAGTGAGCCCAGAAAGAACAAATTCAGTTGAGAACACCGAGTCTCAAACCTCGTTGCTATTAGAATCATTTGAACAGGTTTTTAAACCTGTTGACTTATAAACCTGGTCATAAATAAATAAATCAGAGCACTTGGGGGATCTGTTGTTCTGAGAATCTGTGGTGTTTACAAACACTCCAGATGGCTCTGATACAGGAGTTTGGGAAGCACTGATCTACAGTATGCTGCTGGGAATTAAATCAGCTGCCTTACGCACGTGTGTGTGTGTGTGTGTGTGTTAGTCCTATCTCCTCACTAAAGAAATAAATTGGTGAGAAGGTTAAATGTTCCTTTATTCCAAGTTTAATAACTCTGCAGCAATGGCTCTCAATTGCTACTTACTAATTTTATTTTGGAAACCTATTTTTTTCCCTCCAGGATTAAGTTCCTGAAGCTTCAGTCTTTGGAAAGTGCACACATTCTTTTCAGGGGGAAGAAACTAGACCCTGAATACCAATTCTCATATAGGAGCTGAGTAATGAGCTTCCTGAAGCAGGAAGGAGGCGAAAAGGAGGAGATTGTGTCTTGTACTTTGTCAAAGAGTATTTGGCTGTTGTATCTGAAACTAAAGGGGGAGGTCACCGCCAAGACAATTTAAATATGGGGAGTTGCTTATGTGTGGTGTGGACAATGCTGTAAAAGGGCAGTGGTGGGAATCACGAAGGCTGCGCTGTTGCCTTCAGTTCCAGGGGAGGGGACCCACATAAGTGGAGGTTTATGTGCAGTGCACATAGTAATATTGAGTCCATCCATCTGTCCGAATAAATGGCCTTGCAAACCCTCATTAGCTCCTCCTGTGTTCTGAACACAGGATGGGGGGTGAAGCTGTGTGGAGAACAGGCTGGTGGATAATTACTGTATTATCATGTAATCAGTGCAGGACTGAAAGACCCTCAAACTGGCAGAGCTTAATTTGGGGAATCCTGACATTCAAAATTATATCTCCAGCAAGACTGCAAAAAAGGCAGAGCTATTTGAAATAAAGAAGCAAAAACAAGACAAACCCATCCTGGCTCTCCTCCATAAAGGGTGGGTTCCCTGGACAAAGAAAGGAATTTACTGTGCACAGTACTGGACTCTGTCGGTATCAGTACTGGTGGTGGGCTTATGGGTTTACAAAAATTCCTTCCCAAACTGAAAATAACTGACAGCCTTTCTGGTTAAACAGCAATACGTCTAATTTCATATGAAGCTGTCATTATCTATTTCTTTTCTAAGAGTGTTTTCTAGTTATATGCTTTATATTTGGCATATGGAAAAAATATTACCAAAACTCTAAGCTAAGTATTATGGTTAGAATGTCTTTCATTTTACTCCCCCCTCCAACATAAGTCACAAACCCCCCATTATGGAAATAGCTTATAAAACTGTACTTTATTCATGCAATAATTCAATAAAGAAAATGGGTTTAGAATCTTTTTAGATGTAAATCCTATGCTGGGCTCCATGAAGGAATGGTTTTACAATAAAGTGCTTATAAAGACTACCACAGAATGTCATTGCCAAAGAACTTTAGGAGTCATCTGGTCCCAATTCTTCTTTTACAAAGTAGGAAATGAAGCCTGTTAAAACTCATCAGAAAAACTGATGCATTCTTAATTCTTCCTTGCTTTTAACATGGCATTCCCGTAACTATCCTATCTGATCACCTACCAATATGAATTTCTATCATCATATACATGCATACTGTCTCAACTTTGCATGGTTTAGAGTTAGCTAACTATTCATGTTGTACCATGGTACAACATTTCTGCTTTACTCTCAGTAACTTTTCTGAGTATTTGCATAAGCATAGGCTTGCTTCAGGCCCAAGGCCAGTGCAGGATAGGGGTTCCAGTGCATAGGCATTGGCACTAGGCTTCCTGGATTGCTGTCCCAGTTTTGTATTTATCTAGCCCTGTGATCTTGGACAGGTAATTACTTTAAGTATTAGTTTCATCTATAAAATAAAGATAAATAACACAGGTTGTTGTGAGATTTAACTAGATAATGTATTTAACCTGCCAAGCAAATGGTAAATTGATAAATTGTATAGAGAAGTAGTAAAAGACTTAGTAATATTAGTAATAATAGTGATTAGCAAGAGTAGCTTTGGGCTCTTAGCAGGGAGAAAAAAGTTCTCCTAAGAATAATGCCTAACAAAACCTCAAGTGTACATGTCTCTAATAATAATAGTGACCAGTAAACATCATTTAATGGTATGAAAAAATAAAAATATAACTGATGGATAATTATTCATGTTTTGTATTATAATAATGATATAAAAGTATAGATGAGGCACGAGAGTATGGACCAATTTCATGTGTATCAGTTAAGTCACAATACAGAGCCCGAAGGTCTCCATGAATCTAAAATGGCTTTTACTTCTATGGAGCAAGTATATTTTAGATTTATAAAGAAGGTTTGAATTCTGGCTCTGCCACTTACAAGTTGCCTGATTTGGGAAAAATTAGTGTTTCTGTGCTTCATTTTCCACATTCATAAAATGAGGATAGTATTAAAATCTTGGTGGAAATGGAATAAAAAATAAAACAGGCAATAATTGAGATGTGCGTAGTACAATAACTGTACAAAGCAAGTATTTCTAAAGCTGTTATCTAATATTGTTCAAAAGAGTGAACCTTGCCTTCTAAGACAAAAGGCAAAGACATTTCTATGGAATTAAAAGGTCCTTGATCTGAAACCAATTAAGTTCTTGTTCTCATTTTTGGAAGTGATTCTCATCATAAGTCCCTATGCTTTATACCTAAGGTTCATTCCCATAAGCTAGAGATACAAAGACTCTTGGAAGTAAATCCAAGTATTAGTAAATCTGATTTAAAAATGGACCTTATTTTTCCCCAGAAAAAAAGAAAATCACCCTAAAGCATCAGTAAATAAGAAAAATAAAAAACAAAACAATCAACTAAAAGCTGTCAGTGGGAACATTAGGAAATCAGAGCTATCAGAAGGTTAAGACAATGGCAGGCTGCAGCAGAGGCCCCTAGTTGTCCCAATCCCATTCTGCCACTCTTCCCAAATCACCAAACATGCACTTGTTAGGGAGTCACCCAGAAGAAAAACTATATTCTTCGTCTTCCCTGCACCAAAGTGTGGCCACCTGACTGGGTGTGGTCAGTGGGATGGAGGCATCATATGGCAGCTAATGGGGACCCTCTTGAAGAGAACATGGCACAGGCTTGTGCCTCCCTCTCCATCTCTTCCTCTACCCTCTGGCTGGAAGGAGGGTGTGGACTGGGTCACGGGGATCAGGGCCGATCCAGGGCCACTGTGTGTGGCTGCACTGATGCACGGTTGTACAGCATACTAGGGTGAGAGGCACTCACAAACGGCACAGCCAGGGTCCCAAACAATGGGAAGGCACAGCACTAGCCCTGGACAAATGACATCCAGGTTTGGTTTGTGAGAGAATAAAACTTTCTATGGTTAAACTGCTTTTCACATAGGCTTTGTTTTATATGCAGCAAACTTAATTCAATGTACACAACAAGAACTGTCTAGTCATCTCTTCCACATTTGTACTGAAATGTAGCAATAAATGTAGAGTGAAAGCAGCTCTGGAACTAGGAACGTGATCATTGTGTATATTGCTTTCCCAAAGGTATATGGACTCAGAAGGAAACCTAACTAGCCATGTTATGATTAGGGTGCAGTTATGATTAGGGTGGTAGGTCACAGGTGTTCTTTTTTGGGGGGGTCAGTATAAAAGATATTTTCCTTTTCCTTTATACTTTCCTGGACTTTTCAAAAGTTGTTAATGAGCATATAATACTTGCAAAACAATTAAAAAAGCCAACTTAAATGTAGGCAAAAGTAGGTTTACAGTTGTTTGTATGGAAAAAGACATGCAGGTTATAATTATTAAAATAGCTTTATTAACTCTGCATTTCATGTACACACAACTGTAAATCTACTTTGGCCCACCCCTGTGTGTGTGTGTGTGTGTGTGTGTGTGTGTGTGTGTGTGTGTATAATATTGCAGGACGTGACATTTGGTCCTGTCCAAAATGTCCACACTTAGAAAACCTCTCTGGGTTCAGATAGCCCATAATGCTTATTTAGACTTTTGGTTTACTATCATGTTTTATTGGTCCAATAATTGTGTTACGGTTGCACTGTCAATAGCAACCCTCTTTTTCTCAGTAGCCTAGCTGGTAATGACGCATGGGATGAGCTGGATGGGTTGGTGTGGAACAAATGTCTCCAGGGATGTTTGTGACTGGACCAAATATCAAGGATCTTTGGGCATGGATCATATGTCTCTGTGACATCTTAGACAGGGTCAAATATCCACTAATCATATATAAATAAAATGTATAATGCATTGCAATGCACTGCCTCAATTTTCTCATTTCCTTGGACTAGGGGCCTGAACTAATGTTTTAAGTAATTATAATGTGTGACATTTAAAGGAGAAGACTGTTATGTGGGTACATGTCCAGACCACAGCTGCTTTCTGAGCCTGTATTTTAAAAAGCTGTCTGAATGCAGTAAATGTGGTCACTCCAGTGATACAGCCTCATCCTATTTAAAAAAGAAGTTGCAAGAAGTGGGTTTCCTCAGCATAAAATTCGTTATTCCACTGCTTGATTCTAAATGGCATATATTAAATATCAATTAAATATAATTATCTTAAGTAATGAAGGGAGGGGAAGTTATAGGCTCATTTGAGAATAACATTTAATACTATAAGTAAATACTTATTGATCACAGTACAGTATGCTATTTTTTTTCCTCAAAAAATACAAAGAAAAATTAATACATTATATTGTTAGATATACTCACAAAGATGTAGAGATTAGGATATGAACATATTTCTAAAAGCCTTTTGAAAACTTTAGAGCACTAAAATAGTATTTCTGGTTTTTCAAGGGTGCAGTCCGAGACATTAAATTACTGTGTTCAAAACCAAAGGAAATTATATTCCAAATAGTAACTACCATTACTCTTCTAATTTCAGGAATTTTTATAGGTTTTTCTAAGTACCAAGTATCTGCAGTATAACTTTCTTTATTTTGTAATATGAAGAGGTACTGTTGTGTTTTCTGAATTTTTGTTCTAAAATGTTGCATTCTATGGAAACTTGACTGATTAGAGTCTAAAAAAGAAGTTTGTTTCATACCTTCAATAGGTTTTGGTACAAAATGTGACGAGGGCTTGGTTTTCTTCACTCTGTTCCCCTTCATAATTTGACCTTCTTTATTGAGTCCCAGAAACCACGCTCGGCCTGATTCTTGCTGACGGTACAATGTGGAAGAATAGATCACGTAGTAGTTTTCAAACACAGATTCCTTAAATTTGCACTCTGGAGTGAAAACATCCTGCAGAGAGAAAGAAAAAAAGATACAAAAGAGAGAAAGGATTTTAAAATGAATCAGCAATTGCTTAAACACAATGAACCTGAAATATAGGTCCACTGTTCAGAACAAATGAGAAGGAATTGCACATAATTTCTATTAGCCCTTGGTTATAAATATTCATCATGCAAAATCAAAAAACAAGATTTTATTTCTAAACAGCCTTTCTCCTATAGAACACTACTGCTTAGGTTATAGTCACTCACTGGTCTAATATCAAGACTATGCCCAGGTCCAAAAGCTGATCCCAGGATGTTTTGTAAAGTTAAGAGACTGGCCACTGTACACTTTAGTGGCTGTTAGCATGTAAAATGTATACCTGGGAATCAAAATCAAACAAAACAACAGCACACACATGCTCACCAGATGCTTTTGAAGAGTCTCTCCTAGAGGTACATAGCTAAAGCTTGTTCCACAAAATCACCATACGCTACCTTTTTGCTTAATGTCAGTAACTTCCCCTTTAATTCCTTGGAAACATATTTTGTTTTGTTTTTACTTAGTAATCAAAATCTCAGGTAAAAATACCCAGGAATAAGTAGTAGAAAAAATATTATTACATTGTCTGATCTTCAATGAAACAGGATGAGATTTTTGTTCAAAAAGGAACCTGGTGGTGAACACACAATACAATATACAGATGATGTATTATAGAATTGTACATCTGAAACCCATATAATTTTATTAATGTCACACTGATAAACTCAATAAAAAAAATTTTAAAACGAAGGAACCTTAAAAATCCTCTACTTCAATTCCATTATTTTGACAAGTGAGACAACCAAAAGGTTATTAGTTCAAAGTTACACCAAAAAAAATTGGTCAATGCCAGAACTCACACTTGTTGCTTCACAATCACTACCTCTCAAGCTCACTTTTTCTGCCTGATTCTTGTTTATTGACTTATGAGGAGATTTTATAATAAATGCAATACAAATCTTGGCTATTGTAAATAATACTGACATAAACATGGGAGTAAAGATATTTCCTCAGTATCCTGATTTCATTTCATTTCCTTTGGATATATCCCCATGTGGGACTGCTGGATCATAAGGTAGCGTAATAAACAAAGAAGGAGAAAATGGTAGCCATGTGAAGTACTGGATATGTTAACTAGCTTTACTGGAATGAATATTTCACAGTATATTCACATATATAAAATCATCAAGTTTTGCATCTTAAATATACACAATTTTTAATTGTTAACTATACCTCAATAAAGCTGGAAAAAAAGCCCATCATGGGTTAGATTCAAACATAGCTAAAATGAGAAGTTAGATAATACCAAATGTTGACAAGGATGTGGAGCAACTGGACCTCTCACACATAAATGATGGGAAAGTAAACTGGTAAAACTATTTTGGAAAATATCTTGCAGGATTTATAAGTACAAGTATATTCTGTGATCTAACAATTCTAATTCTGGATTTATACCCAAATGAAATCTATCTGTTAATAGTTGTCCTTTGGTATCTGCACAGGATCGGTTCTAGGGATCCCCAAAGTACCAAAATCTGCAAATGCCCAAATCCTTTATATAAAATGGCATAGCATTTGCATATAACCTATGCAAATCCTCCTGTATACTTTATATCATCTCTAGATGAACTATAAAACCTAATACTATATAAATTTTATGTAAATAGTTGCTATGCTATATTGTTTAGGAAATAATACTCCCCCCCAAAAGTCTATATATGTTCAGTTGAGACCCAGCTATGGTAGGCCTAACTACATAGTACACATCAACAGAGCTTAACTTTTTTTTTCCAAATATTTTCAATATGAGGTTGGTTGAATTTGTGGATGTGGAACCCATGGAAACAGAGGGCAGACTATATCTACCTGTATCTATCTATCTATCATCTATCTATCTATCTATCTATCTATCTATCTATCTATCTATCTAACATCTATCTATCTATCTATCTATCTATCTATCTATCTATCTATCATCATCTATCTATCATCATCTATCATCTATCTATCTATATCATTATCTATCTCCCAAAGACATGTACGAGAATGGTCATAGAAGCACTATTCATAATAGCCCCAAACTGGAAACAACTCAAATGGCCATCAATAGTAAACAAATATGCAATATATTCAGATAATAAGATACTACAGACCAGTGAAAATAAACAAACTACAACTATAAACAACAATATGAATGATTCTCATCAACAAAATGCGGAACAAAAGAAGCCAAACAAAGAAAAAACAGACAGCTACATACTTTATGATTCCATTTATATAAAGCTCAAAAACAGGTAAAACTAATTACTGTGGTAGAGCTCAGAACATGGTTCCTTTACTCAGGGAGGGTAGTTACTGAGAGGAAGCATGGGGAGGTCTCTGGGGTGCTGGTGATGATCTATTTCTTGATCTAGGAGCTTGTTACATGAGTGTGTTCACTTTATGAAAATTCCTTGAGCTCTATGATGAATTGTACACTTCTTTGTGTATGTTATTTGCCAATAAGAATCCACTGAAGGGTCAAAAATGTGGTGAAAATTAAATGACAATTAGTACTTCCTGAAATCACTGTCCTCTTAAAATCAAATTTTTCTCACACAATGAGCTAACATATGATGCATGGCAATTTTATACCAATAACAATCATTCACTCATAGGTTACAAATTTTGTTTAAGATGAAAATGTAACAATTTTGGATCACATAACTTATTAAAGAAAAAAATATTTTCTATCCTTTCTCCAATTCATTCTTTACACTTCTCATTTAAAGTAACTTTTTTTCAATTATGGCTGACATTTAATATTATATTAGTTTCAGGTTCTACTTCTCATCTTCTCATTGTAGGAGATTATATATATAATGCATATGTGTATATGTTTATTTACAAACAGTGCTTGTAAACTTTTTAAGTTAAAACCTATCACTTTAACAATAACATCAAGACATAAAAAGAACAATGGAAAAAGAATTTCCAACAACACATGGAGAAATGCACAATAAATTGTTTCTGGAAGATCATTTGGATTCTCCAGATTTCAGGTTTATATTCCAAACTGTCAGGCTGATCTTTGGCAAATCAGTTAACCTCTTTGAACCTCAATTTCCACTACTGAAAGCTGAAGACACGTTACTACAGACTCATGGGGCTTTAAAGATTAAATTACACAACACACGTGCAAGCTCTTTAATACCTGTAAAAACCCATACAATTATCTGACATTTCTTTTACAGAGAATACTCTGAGTTCATAACTTTAAAAATTTCTGCATTTCAGAGTGATACCCACTTAAACTACATTCTTAATAAGTAAAGAATGTTATGCGATTCACACACAACCACTTTTGCTCCTAGCTTTACCTGCAAAATGTGTTTTCCAAGTCATGTAGAAATACATGACTTGTCTAATCCTGTGTAGTTAATTTAATTAAATTGTCCCATATTTCTGATTTATTTTTATCCCATTCTTTGCAGATCCCCATTTCCTCTTTACTGCTCTGGCTGTAATAATCCATGGGATGAATGTGAAATGAATGAATGAACACTCATTGCACTGCAGCACTGGTCTCCTTGCTGTTTCTCAGAAACAAGCACAACCCATTTCAAGTCCTTCACAGCTGATAACCGTTGTTCTTAGAAACCTCTTCGATAACATATTAACCCAGCTTGATCGCTCATTTCATTAAGGTCACTGCTCAAATGTGACTCTCAAATGAGACTTCCCCTGACTACCTTACATAATTTAGCACTTCCTACAGTTACTTTCTAATCTTTTGCTTTTTTCTACATAACACTGCCTGACATTATATTACATATGAATCTGTTTAAGCTTTTTGATGGTAAGTGCCATGATTGTTATAGTCCGCTCATATTCTCAACAGTTCTTGGAATTAAAAACAAAACAACTACTTTAACAAAATAATTTAGTAAAAAGACATCATGAGACCTGGAATTTTATTCTTGCATTTCTCTAATATGTGTTATTAGGAAGATCACTTTCCTTCTTAGGTTCCCTGTTCCCCTAAATGTAAAAGAGAAGTGTTTGTTGAACTAGGCAATAACAAATGTCCCTTTCGGCTTAAGTCTTTTATATCTTTATTATTCATGTAAAATAAATAATGTCTTGACATTAAAGAGCCAATATAAAAATATTATTTCAAAATTAGTGCTTACATACCAAAAAATGGTAATAATATATTATTAAGAAAACAATGCAAAACAGTAATAAAATATAATAAGAGAAAATAACTTTACTATTATGGAAGTAATTATGACTAGTGATTCTCTCCATAATATGTAAAAATTACTGATTTTTCAAATATATGCTAGACACAAGGATCCTCTCATTTTTCTCTTTTTCCTTTCCAAATAGAATCCAAAACCTGATCTCTTTTCAATGTAAAAAAGCATTTTTCCTGTTTGCTGTGCAATGTTGTTTATTGGGTAGTGTATAAGGAAAAAAAGAAATAAAACATTTGATGATTCTTAAACATAATTTACATCCAGCAACTCCAGAGATAGATAGTACCTTTGATTATATAACCTTTGAATATATGGCTGTGAAGCGTCTGGTTTGCTAACTTCATTAATGACTTTTAGATGCACAGACCTTGCAAATCTTTGGTATATTAGCAGTTGCTTTGCCAAGTGTATTGTCGGACATAGTGACATTAAATCAAGCAAGAGAACTATTGTTTTCCATCCTGACAAGAGGCAAAGGAAATGCTAAAATATATTATCTCAAATGCAGCACATTTGAAAAAAATCAGAACAAATCTAATTTTATAACTTAAAAATACTCTGCAGATACAGAAATCTTTATATACTTTTTCGATAATTTTTACTGGAAAACTGCTGAGTTAATTTGTCTAAAAATAAAGGTTCTTTGTTAACATATTCTTTGCACTATCTTACAAAATGACAAGGTAAATTTATATCATCATAAAATAATAAAAACTGTAGTATATAGGAAACATAATTGTGGAGGAAGATAGACCCATAGATTCAAATAACTGATTTTATAACTTGGACAAGTTATTTAATTTCTCTGAAGTTCTGTGTTACCATCTATAAATCCAGACTAATGATACCTTCACTATATGATTATAACTACTAAACAAGACAATAAAGGTATGTTTAATATGATATGTGGCACATTACTTTCTTTACTTCTAGTTACAATTTTTTCAGATATTTGATATGAGAACAAGTTATCCTGAACAGTAGGTTGAGAAAAGTTACTTTACTTGTGGAATCCAAATAATGTATCCTGAGTTTCTCTTCCCTATAAAAGGCAAATCAAGGCTACCTTGCTTACGGTTAATTTGGTCATCTATGTATAGAGCGCACAAATAAATGTGACCATTTCTCTTTTTCTGGTACAGGATGTTTTTGACACAGCTTTAACAAGACAATGAAGACATTGAAATTGTTAAGGACTTTACTTACCTTCAGTCAGTTTAAATGGAGACTGCAGCCAAAAAAATTAAAAAAAAAGGCTGAGACTCAGAAGGGCAGCAATGGAAGAGTTGGGAAAAATCAGTAAGAGCAAAGATGTGTCATTCAAGACCAAGGCTAAGAACATCCACACCCTCATAATCCAAATTACTATGTACAGGTGTAAAAGTTGGACGATGAAGAAGGCTAATAGGAAAAAAACACACGATTCGTTGAAATGTTGTGTAAGAGGAGAGCTCTATGGATGCCCTGGACTTCCAGAAAAATTACCAATCAGGTCCTAGAGCACATTAAGCCTGAAACAGTGCTAGGGGCAAAAATGACAAAACTAATAATTCTGTCTTACTTTGGGCACACCAGGAGAAGGCAAGGTTCTTTGGAAAAGATAATGCTGGGAAAAATAGAAGGCAGCAAGGAAAGAGGAAGACCAAATATGGGATGGATTGACTCCATAAAAGAAGCCATAGGCATGAGTTTACAGAAGCCCAGCAGGGCTGCCGAGAACAGAAAATTGTCAATATCACTCGATCGATCAAAGGGTTGCTAGGAGTTGGAGCAAACTCAATGGCACTAACACACACATGGTTTTGACATGAATCTGAGATAACTGATGTGATTTTCAGGCTCTTAACCCCTCCTAAAAAGGCACAATACCACCCAGCCATTTGACTTAGCCGCTAGCCAGAAGCCTGCAAGTATGGAAGTGGGGTGGGAGTGGGAAGTGGGGGGCCAGTGGGTGAGGGGATATATCATTACTGCACTGTTATCATCAAAATTACTTCCAAGACTGAATATTTTGGAGACAGAGAGCAGGTATTGGAGGAAGAGTACAATTCTCCATTAAAAACATCCCTGGTTCTTATGAAGGGATCATGTACACAGTAGTCACCAAATTCCCCACTATGACCGAGTGTGAAAATCAAGGCAACCGCAGTGAATACCTGAACACACTCACGAAAGAGGCGGCTTGCTTCTGGTGCCCCAGTGTCTGTCTGCCTTTCTGGGAATAAGAATGAAAGTGGCGGTGTTTTCATATTCCCATATTCCAGTTTAAACATTGCAGTAACTTTAGGAAATCATTTTAAAGACTCTGAAGGGCCCCGGAAATGATCAACTAAGACTGGAAATGTGTTTTTTACGTGAAATTTCCCTATTTTTAAAACTCCCTGTGTCAACATCCTTGAAGTCAGAATAACCGGTATCATGCATAACTTCCTGATTGATGTAAATGACGGTAAAACTACAAATACATGAGGCAATGGTTTCCTGCACTTGTCAACTGGAATGACAGGGTTTCGGTCTCTGAGAGAGAAAAAAATACATGAGGTAAGCACCACATTAGCCCTGGCTTGCTTCAAGGCTCCTTTTAACCCTGGAACGGAAGGGTGAAGCTGAGGCACAGCACTTTCATTTTTCTTAAGCTGAGGAGGAAGAAATTGGGGTTTGGGATTATAAAGGGCCTTGAATTTGTGGATCAAGGTTCCTGAGAAAAGGAACCTAGTGGAATGGGGGAAAGACTCAGCGGGAATTCCCTAAGGACCCTGGGCTTATTAATAGACTGGACATGCTCAAGACGAGATTCCTCAAAGCCTAGCATAGAATAGCTACTTCAGGAAATTCAATGAAAACCTCAGAAAACAGTCTCAGATTAATGATCACATCTAACTAAGGTCCCTCCATTCCCACGCCCAGGACTAAAGACAGAAGCCAAATAGTCACGACCTACACACAACGCCGCCCCCCCCCCCCAACACACACAGAACCTGATAAGATCAAGAGGATCTACTACGTATTTCCCTAAATGCCAAGAAAAACACACATTCTTTGTCAGATGACAATATACTCTACAACATATACAAGTGTCTAACATGAGATAAAAATCAGAAAACATGGACATAAGCAAGGCAATGTAAGCAGTTAATAGAAAAGATCACAAGATGGCTCAGATTTAGAATGAATAGCTCCTACAAATGTTATAGGACTTAAAGAAAAAGGGCATAATTCATAAAAAAATAGGAAATAGCAGCAGCAAAAATGGAAATGATAAAAAAACAACAAAAAAACAAAGGAAAACGTTAGAACTGAAAAGGACAATATTTGAGGGAAAAAATACTGGGTATACTATTGACATACTGGAGACTGGCAAATGAAGGCATGAATGAACCTGAAGATAGACTGATTAAAACTATCCATGCTGAAATATACAGATAAGTGAAGATGTCAAAAAACGCACCAAGAGGGAAAAAAATAGAAGATGAAAAAATGAATAAATAATGATTAAAATTTATTAAATATTGTAAAAATAAAATTTCCTACAGATTCGGGTTGAAGAAGCTCAGTAAACTCCAAGCAGGATAAATACACCAAAAGTATACTCAGGCACATTGTAACCAAACTTCCGAGAAATAAAGATAAAGAAAAAAATTAAAATGAATCAGAGAACAGAAAAGGCTACATCAAACACATAAGCACTGGAGGCTAGAAGACAATGGAATAAAGTTATTAAAATGCTGAAATAAAAAACAAATTGAACTCATAATTTTATATCCAGTACATATATTCTTCAAAATTGGTAAGGTAAAGTGAAAATATTTTCAGATAAAATGAGTGAATTAATTTCTAGTGGGCTTGCATTATAATAAATGCTAAAAGATGTTGTTCAGGCTGAAGAGGGATTTTACCAGATGGAAACCAGATTTTACAGGAAGGGATAAACAGCACTGGAAATCATAAACATGTTCATAACTATAAAAGCACATACTTTTTCTTCTTTTAATTTTAAAACAAAAATAATAACATTGCAGTGAGGATTATGATGCAAAAACACATATATGCCATTGTAACAATAATTGACATATATTGTTTTATGGTTCTTATATTTTATGTAAAGTGTGTTAATTCTAACTACACTGTCATAAAGTAAGAGCCCCTATTGTATTTTTAGAGCAAAAACTATAAACATAATACAAAGGGGGTGGATCTAAGAAACTAATATCAGGATTAAAATAGAACATAATAAGCATTAATTAAAAAGAAATAAGAGACATGAAAAAATAAAAATCAGATGAGATAAATAGAAAACAAATAGCAAGGTGGTAAATTTAAACATTATCATGTCAATCTTCACATTCAATGTAAATAGAATAAAAACTCCAATTGAAACGCAGAATCTGTCAGACTGAACAAAAGTGCAAAACTCAACAATATTCTGTTTACAAGTGATACCCTTAAGTCTTATAGAGTTTGAAAGCAAAAGTACGGAAAAGCTATACCCAAGTCAATAGTAAGCATAAGAAAGTAGACATGGCTATATTAATAACAGACAAATGATACTTCAAGGCAAGGAGTATTATCAGAAGTAAAAAGAAATATTTTATAAGGATTAAGGGTCAGTGCATCAAGACCTAGGTATAATTATCCTACGTATGTATGGGCCTTAGAACGGGGCTTCACAATACACGGAGCAAAAAGTGACATAACTAAGGGGAGACAACAAATAAATCCACAATGACAATTAGAGATTTTAATATTCTCCTCTCAACAACTGTTAGGACACATAGAAAAATTTAGTATAGAAAGCCTGAGTACCATCAAACAACTTGACCTAATTAATGTTGTAGAACATGACACCAGTCAACGGCGAAGTGAAAGGTTTTTTTGAAGGCATATGGAACATTCACTAAGATAAATGCAGGCCCACGTAAGAAGTCAAAAGACTGATGATATCTTACACAGTATGTTCACTCACAACAAAATTAAAGTAGAAGTTAATAAATATTAAATACCTTAAAAATCCTTGAATATTTGGAGTTAACAACAGGCTTGTATAAAACCCATGGGGCAAGAAAGAAATCATAAAGGGTATTGAAAATAGTTCTCAGTGAACAGTGATGATACACAAAATATCAAAATGTGTGGACGCAGCCAAAGCAGTGCTATTGGGAAATAGGCTTAAATTCTCACATTGCAAAGCACATACCCTTTGACACATTTCTGGGAATTTGACCTGCAGATATAGTAGCACATGTGCAACATGAAGTATGTTCAAGATTATATTCATGGTAAAAATGTAACATCTAAATACTGAAAAGAATCAAATGCCCTTCATTGGGGGAACCAGTTAAATAAATTCTGCATGTCCACACAATGGAATATTATACAGCTGCTGAAGACAATAAAGCAGCTCATTATGTATGTATCACTATAGAAAAATCTACAAGGTGCATTGTTAAATAAAAGAAGTAATCTGTAAGTGTGTATTTGTGGATACCACTATTTGTATCAAACACGCACACATCATAATGCAATCACATATGTATTTGTACATGACATGCTACCATTTGCGTTAAATATACGCATATCTGCACATACACACAAATAGGTATGTGCTTGTATTATGTTTAGAAAGTCTCTTGAAGAACACACAAGATGTTGGCAATAGTGTTTGCCTTCTGGGAAAGGATTTGGGTGGTTGGAGAATAAAGCTGTAAGAAATAAACTTACTTCGCTCTATGTATGTATTACTGCTTCAAACAGTAAATTAAATTACGAGGGAAAATCCTGTTGATCAAATAAAATTAACCTCCTCGCTAAATGTGGCTTTCGAACATCTAATATAGAGTACAGATGCAAAAACAGTTCTATTTTAAATCTGATAAAACTTAGACCCTGAAATGGGAATTCACTTACACAGGCTCACACAGCAAGCAAAAGCCTCATGACTACAAGAATAAGTTCTCCTGATCCCATGTTAAAGAATGGTACTCCCTGTGAAAAATTCCTGCAGGAAGAAACCAACTAAACCCTCGTTAAACAAACAACTGCAAATGGACTAGCTGAGTTTTGAAAGAGGGAATGAGAACAAACCTGATTATTTACCCCATCTTTCATGTCCTGGTGAGCAGACCACCAGAAGAACCTTGGGCCTCAGGACTTGGAAAACAAATATTTTTTAAAATCTTCATCCTTATTTGAACTCTACCTGTTTCATTTTTCAGCCTTTGCACAATTTGGATCAATCCCCAAATCCAGGGGACTGGAAATTTCTCCCCTAATACTACCTGAAGTTCTGACCAAAGCTGGCAGAAGCATTAAATGCTGTGGGCTTTCCAGAGGACGATGACATTTCCCCTGCGCAGATGCAGTTAAGGGCTTTTACTGGGGGTGATGTGTCACTGCAGGCATGCTGTGTAACTATCCCCTCTGTCATCGAGGAGAAACAAACCCAGAATTTGCTTTGGTCGCTTGCTCATTGGGTTCAAATTACACTTTCATTTAAACATCTTCCTGGCAGTGATTACGATGCTCGGTGACTGGAACATTCCTCAATGAGGACCCACGGTAACGGTCAGTGAATGAGAAATGCTGGCTGGGGTGCACGGTGACTACAGAGGACACAGGGCTGCTGTGATGTTGCAGACGCCACAAATCCTTTTATTAATATGGAAGGAATGAAAGATTAAAAAAAAAAGCAAAGTGAAGGAAGCCTGGTATCCTGCAGGTGCCCAGCAGGTGTGTGCAGACCAAGCCCTGCCACGTCCCTGGCAGAGCTAGAAAACCGCCCCTCGGGTGTGTTCCGCTCAGTCTCAGCGAAGCCCGGCTGTGCCGTCACACCGGCCACTTTCATCTCCACAGCCTACAGGGTAATCGGCTACGCAAACAGTCCTGATAGAACTAAAAAGCTGGAGTTGTGTGTTTGGGTTTTTTAAATCTTTGCTGCAAATCTTGCTGTGATGATGAACATATTCACCACTAAAGAGAAATGAAGAGGGGCCTAGTTTACTTTATACGTACAGATGTTTTCCAGAGCTAAGCTTCCCGTCTACCAACATGCAAACAGAATTCAGAATCTAACTATTTACATTCTCTTACTCTGTTGGTTTTAGAATTGAAACTTAAAAGTTACAGCTAACAATCAACAGATTAATTGCCTATAGGAAATATCATTTACTTTTTCAGAAAATATTTGAAAAAGGGAGAAACGTTTTTAAAATAAACAGAAGTATACATTCTCTCAAGGAGCCTACAATATGACACTATAAACATGGGTATGAATCAGCATTCTCTTCACATTCTATGTTAGCTTACAAAAGGTAAAGATTTCATGGAGGGTGTCTGTACGAGATACTATTCCTTTCTTGAATTGACAACTAATTATATAGAAATTCAAATACATTTTAACTTGATAAAAGCCATTAACATGTATTAAGCAAAGCAAACAAATGCTATTCTGGGCCTGGAAGAATACAAGTAGAATGCTAATGATTGTTTTTTATGTTAATACTTTCAAAATGCATGTGAGTCATTTAAGAGTAAGAGTAAATCCATTCTTCTGATGTACTGTAAAATGTCACAGTTCCTCTTCAGTCCATGTCTGTATACCCCACTACCTTTCATAAAGTCTTACATAAATGTTGTTTAATGCTTTGTGAAGTGTACATATTTTTCCTGCACATATTAACCTGACTAGTAAGAAGGCTATACTTCCTTTTTGATATATAAATTCATTCTATTCGTTCTATTAAAGTCATTTTCAGAAAATGTCAAATGAGTAAGGAATTCTATTTTTAGATCACTGACTACAAAGATCAATTACTCTTAAATTTTATTTTGTGGAATGCTACATTATCTGAAAGGGAAACACTTTGTATTCATTTCCTGTTTTGATTTTTCTGCCCCTATGTAAAAAAAAAAAAAAAAGAAAAAACAACAAAGAAGAAAAAACTGGGTTGATGAAATAAAAAAAAACACACAAAAAAAACATTGTCTAGGATGAGTCAGATCTTGTTTTATGTTAATCTCAAATTCTCTTAACCTGCCTACAACTTTAGCTTATTGCCAAAGGGGTAGGGAGTGGGGAATGGGTGGGAAAAATAAATAAAGTATTTATATTCATTGATAGTTAAAGAAAGGCTAATATAAGCACAAGAAAATATTTTAAAATGTCAGCAATGAAATGCAAAAACAAAAAAGATTAGAAGATGAATTAGCAAGGATCAGACTATTTTCAGGGGTCAGAAAAAAAACAAAGTTTAGGGTTCGACTGTTGATAAGCACTTAGTATTTGACTTTGGTTTCCCCTGAAGTGTGTCCAGCATGCTCAAAGAGAGTCTTTGCTCTTTGGAAATATTTTGCAGCTTAGAGTTTTAAATTTCTTTTCTCCTTCGCAGAAGTCTGGATGAAACTAAAAAGAAACCTGGATTTTTAAAAACCATTTTATAAATGGGAAAGACCCAGCCTTGGAAGCCAACCTCAACCCCAATGCTGTTCTCTTCACTTGAAGCCAAGTGGCAAAGAGTCTCAGCATCTCGCCAATTTAGCTTGTATTCATGCTGAATAGAATCTGACCATTTTCCCTAATGGAATCAGCATGCAAATTTCCAGCATTCAACTTTTGAAAAGCTGTATTTAAAACGACTGTGTGGGAGAGCAGAACAATATACGAAGGAGATATCATGCTAGACTTGACAAGTTTTAGTTTCTGACACATAGAGTCTTTATTTGAGCAAAGGCAAAAATGTGAATAGCATAACTTTTTAAAAGAATTTCTTATAAACAGCTCAATAAAACTGTAAATATATGTTTGCCTGTATTTTCAAATTCAATGTATATTTTATATGGAAATCAGCTATAGATGGGCCAGCCAAAGCAGGTAGAGAAAGGGAAGGTTAATGTGTGGGTGACAAAACATCATATTTGATGTTTAATTCCTAGGTACTCAGTGAATATGTAATCCATGTATTCTTTCAGCTAACATTTACATTTTGTATGTGTTCTAATGAGTTAATGATATGGAAATTAATAGACAGTCCTTGTCGTCAGAGTTTAAAATATTATGAGACATAAAATTGAGTAATAAAATCTCCTTGTTGAGTGAGAATCAGGGTCAAAAAGATCTTCCTGAAAGAGGCTCTATTTGACCCTTGAATAATATATTGGAACTTAGCAGGTAGAGAAGGAAGGGGAGGGGAGGGGAGGGGAGGGGAGGGGAGGGGAGGGGAGGGGAGGGGAGGGGAGGGGAGGGGAGGGGAGGGGAGGGGAGGGGAGGGGAGGACACAAAAGAAAACGAAGGGAAGGGAAGGGAAGGGAAGAGGGAAGGGAAGGGGGAAGGGAAGGGGGAAGGGGGAAGGGGGAAGGGAAGGGGGAAGGGGGAAGGGGGAAGGGGGAAGGGGGAAGGGGGAAGGGGGAAGGGAAGGGAAGGGAAGGGAAGGGAAGGGAAGGGAAGGGAAGGGAAGGGAAGGGAAGGGAAGGGAAGGGAAGGGAAGGGAAGGGAAGGGAAGGGAAGGGAAGGGAAGGGAAGGGAAGGGAAGGGGAAAGGAAATGAAAGATTTTATTAATTCAATAATGAATTTATAATATTCTAATAGTCCAATAATCATGTGATTCTCTGAATGAAATATTGAATCCAAAGAGTCACTAATGAGATAGCCTGGCCTAAAAGATGTCAAACGGCATGAATTCCAGGCATAGGACTTCCATGTCCGTGCTCCACAGGACCTAATGCATTTAGGAGGTTCTGGTCTTTCCAAAGACTACTGTGGGATTAAAGACTGAAACTATGCACATGTTTATCTTTCAATTTCAAGTTGTTTTCCAGAGGTGGTGCTTAACCTCCAATTAGAGATACCACTAGGTGGAGCAGTGGTGATTTAGCTCAAATAAGCTTTGAGTGTTGGTGTGACAAAGAGGTTATTGCTCCCATGATTCTTCTTTCTTTTTCTTTTTCCATTTTTCTTTCAGAAACAGTACCTCAGAATGTGATTATTTGTATATATGGCCTTTAAAGAGGTAATTAAATTAAAATGAGCCTATCAAGGTAAGACACTAATCCAATCCAAACAATGTCCTTATAAGAGATTAGGATACGCAGAGAGACACCAGGGGTGCTCTTGCACAGAAAGACAAACACGGGAAGAGGCAGCAAGTAGGCCAACATCTGCAAGCCAAGCAAAGAGGTCTCGGAGGAAACCAACACTGCTGGCACCTTGACTTTGGGCTTCTAGCATCCTAAATTGTGATAAAATAAATTTTCACTGTTTAAGCAACCCAGTCTGTAGCATTTTGTTACACTGGTATGTTAGGTGGCATTTGTTATGGCAGCCCTAGCAAACTAATACACACTCTGAAAAAGATTCTGGTTTGGCCACCCAGTCTCTGCCACTCCTCTTTCCTTTGATCAGGGTGTATTAATAAGGAATTCTGCATTTGAAATTCAGGTAACAAGGAGGGAGGGGGAAAGTCTATGTGAGGCATAGAAGGTCAAGGAGGAGTTCTGAACATTTTATTGTTGAGGGAAGGCTGCAGAAAAGTATGGGAACATCTAAGGTAGGGTATATAGTTTATGAGAATTAAGAAAAAGGTTTTTGTTCGTTTGTTTTTTGATTTTTTTAATAGTCCTGAGAAAGATGCAATATTTAAGTTATTTTGCATAAACTTTATTTTTTTATCCATCTCACTTCTTTAGGATCAAACACTGGACAAAATTTAAAAAATATTGTACAAATAATACATTTTTCAATAACAAGCAAACAAGCAAAAAACACATTTAAGTTGAAGCTGACATGAAGTTTTATGTTTCAAAAATTCCCATATGTATCAAAAACTATTTTAAAGTGTAAATGATTAGTTCATTGAAAATATGTGTAAAGCAATAACATCTTAGAATAAAAACATAACTAACAGACCTAAAATATGCATTTCACAACTTTATACTAATGACTGAATTCTTACAAATTGTAATCCCAACTCTCTTTCTGAAATACTCTTCTCAAATACCAGTGGGTCAATATCTCACCCACGAAAAACATCTGAATTCAAATGTGATCCTGTTAGTGAAAAGGCCTTAGAAATTATAAAGTACCATATATGTGCAAGAGATTCTCATTTATGCTCATTATTCTGAAGAATGATGACCTCTTGGAAAAATATTTATTATTTCTGTCCATCCTTTTAGGCTTCCATTAGAGTAAGCCCAAGGGAAAGCAACACTAGAGCTTGCGAAATTAGACAAGATTGTTGTAGTGACACCCAGCACTTTCTCCTGGAGGGACATCTTCCTCATCACTACTTCTGGCGTTGGTGCCGCCCTGACACCAGATGGAGAAGTAGACTAGCATTTGCATAAGAAAATAATAAAGCCCCAAACAAACAGCAGGGGTACAGAGCAAAGTACAAACTGGGTAGGAGAAAGGTTCCCCAGAAAATAAGAGAATGGTATTGAAACATGCTCTGACCCTTTTTATTCTACTTGCCACACGGACACGGGATAACACTGAGCCTTTAGGCACACTGAGCACAGTGGTGGTCCTCTCTGGTGTTCTAGCATTAATTTTCAGGAGAAACTGGCGAAATCATGTTTAAATCTCATTTAATACAAAAACCTTCTATGCTAAAGGAAGGCCTATCCTGGTTAGAGCTCTAAGTCTTTGTCCCCAAGCTTTCACTTAGTGGAGAAAGTATCCTACAATTGCTGGTTTTGCGATGTTTTATAAGCAAACCAGAACGGAACGACTGATTATGGGCTTCTCAGTAGGAAGAGAAATTCTCTTGTCTTAGTCTCTCACTCTCATTGTCTCTTACACACACACTCACACACACTTTTCCCAGAACAAAATTAAAATATATTTTAAAAATAAAGCAGGCAACAAGAAAGGGCTTCTCACTCAAGAGGTTTTTAATGTTATTGATAACAATTTCCCCCTCTAAACTTATGAATTTTTTTCATGAAATCATAGTCACAATGTTTTAAAATTTAAAGGAGAGACCACTTGATTTTACAAAAACTATGGCCCTGAGTGGAGAAATTCTTTCCCCAAGGTTTATTTTCAAAACGAAAGAAGTATCTTTAATTTTACACTGCCGTACCAAGTGTAGATTCGACATGCATTTATGAACACCTGCAGCTATTTTTTATCCACATAACAAATCCGTGTATATATAACATATCATTGTAAACATACAGCATTGAGATGTTTGCAATTTTAAACAGGGAGCATTTTGTATCATGGAACTACCAATGAAATACAGAATCAATGACAACACGGTAATCTTTTAAATAGCAATGTCAAGAACACTTTTACCACCTGCATGGCAAGTGGAGTTATATTAGATTTGGTTGTCAAAATGGTCCTGTTAGGAGGTAGGATTACATAGAGCAGGACATGACTTGCTCAAGATAAATCAGAAATCTGGTCTGGATAATCTAGATTCCTATGGCTCATGTTTTTCAGAGACCAGAAAAGATTTCATAAGTGCCACATGTATTCTTAAATATTTTCAATATTTCAACCATGCCACATCATGTGGTTTGACACACCTCACAGTCTAGTTTGTCTTGCACTAGGTATATTCAGGGCTGCCATACCCATTAAAATATGGCTCCAAGAAGAGAGTGCCTGCTTTAGATATAGTCTAATCTGCGGGGAGAAAGGGAGGGCTTCAACTTTCCTACCCTGAATCCTCTAACTGCCACTGTCCCTCTACCACTGCTTTGGACACTGACAATGGACTGCATGGTGCACTCAATAGGGTGCCCACTTTCTTTTTTGATGCAATATAGGACCCATTCCTCACCACTGATTCAAGTTTTTATATTCTTTTAAGTAGGTTTAATTTCTCTATAGTCCTAGTATTATACATTTTTAAATTTAACTCTCTTATCAAACACACCCGTTCTCTTAGAGACTGATGATAAGAGTTACCTTGGTTAAGACTGGGTGGCATTTCAAGGCTATACATACCGCATGGCCTCATCTCTTGTCATCTATCGTTTTCTACACAACTGAGTCCAATAGCATGACTCGACCCAATTTGGGATGGGTTCCCAATCCATCCTGAAACACTTCCAAATGTTAGGAATGTCCTTATTCCTCCCTCCTTTTAGAAGAAACATTGACTCCAAATATATAATGTGAATATGTAGCATCACTGTGATCCTAGGAATACTATTAGCTTGTCATGCAAAGTAGTTGCTGTTGGCTCACCCTCGTGTGCCCAGGTTAGACTATCAGGAAACAGCAAGTTTCCTTTCTGTAAGCGCTACACACTGGGCCAGTGGCTGTGCGTAGTATGTTGTAGAAAGAAAAGCAGAATCTTTCTGGCTCAAACAATATCTGAACTCCTCAAACTCACATAGCATTGGATTTGTGCTTTTCCTGACATAATTATTGAAAATATACTTGAGAATTTTAAAATGGAGATATACTTTTTATAATACTTTCTATTATTCAAGAAGTTGATTCATATAAAGCAGAAATCCACTCAAATAAGTCAGAAGTTCATAAAATGGATCACAAGAGCTTTAGTTCATTATGGACATCTTGTGGTCTGCCCGAATTACCAAGGCACGTGCTTGGAAGGACAGTAACTCACATGCTTAGAGGGACCAGGCGGTAGCCTAAATTAATGAATCAGGCTGGGTGGGAGTTAGGAAACCCTGGATACTCATTTCTCCACTTGTAAAATGAAAGCAAGGTGTGATATTGGTAATACATTAGAGTTACCCACTCACATTACTCTGGGTAAAACTTCTCTCTCAGCCCTAAACACCGGGATATTCCTATATGGGCTTATTTTCATACAGTTAGATCTTTAGCACCCTAAAAATAAAATACTGAATAATTAGTGGAATTTTTCTCTTTCTATGCATGAATGTCATAGAGTTGTATCTGGAGGGTGAGTATGAGAAGATAATCATAGAAATGCTCCCTCCTTAACAGTTTAAAAATCAGTCCTAGACTTGAAACCTCAAGTCTCCATTGAATTCACATTAAACTATCATGAGACATTTAAAAAAATAATATGTATGCCTTTTGGTATGGAACTTGATTATGTTCATGTAACATAATTTTAGAGTTCTCACCATTAAGAAACTTAAATATTCACAGTGTAATCAATATTAGTTTTTAAGGTTATTTAATAAAGTCATACACGAAGGATTTATAGGATTCCTGCTTTGGGTCAGACACTGTGCCAAGGGTTGGGGTAAAAGAGTAATGATGACTGATTCTGTGCTCATGTAACTAGGAACTGAACGGAGGGGAACGTCCCTGCCAGGTGTCCTCCCCACCTTTGGCGTCGCCTTGGAGCCAGAGCTGGGACGGACGGTGCAGTCCCACATGTGGCCAGCAGGGCCCACCAATCGCCTATCTATTTCAAAGGCCTCCAGAATATTCATTTTCTTCTTTTACATTTAATTTATGATTGGCCTTAAATTTAAATTTTTATAAAGGCTTTATTTCAGCTAAAGTAGATACTATTTAAATGATCAAAGAGAAAAATTAGAGTCAATTAATTTTAAAAGATAGCAAAAGGCTATTTCAATGATCGCACTTAAAAATAATTGAGATTTTCTTTAAAGGCCTTGATGAATGCCACATTTTACAATGCCTAAGGCACAGATTTTAAGTGGGAATGTTAGAACAGAACAAGATGTAGAACCCGGAAAGTGAGAGATCATTATAAACAATAGAGAGATAAAATGCCACCATTCTTTTTAAGCTAGTATTTAGAGCTTATTATATAACACTACTTGACAGTGCAGGAGAATTTTTAAATTGGCCAGGAGACAAAAAAAAATCTCATCTATATATGATGGTGGTTAACAATGTGTTTGGCCGTTAAGAATGTCAAATATAGATGGAATTAATAACAAAAACATTCTAGGCTTCACATTTCTTACTTTCCTTCAAGAATAACACTCTAAATGAGAGCCATCAAAGTAAACTTGACAGCATTTTATAACATTCTCTCCCCCATTTTGAATCTATTTAGTTATCTCTGACAGCCTGACAGCACTCTTTAACACAAAGTATGGTACAGAGTAAAATTATAGATTAATGTTTAGAAGCCATATTTACACCGACAAGTGTCTAGCGTTACAATATATAAAGTAAGTACTAGGTATGGAAAATAATAACTTAATATGACAGTGGGCTGAGCCTGAGGGAAAAAAATCAGTGTCTACTGAATGGACTCTGCCTTAAGAATAGAGATCAGATATGGGATCTTTCGGGTTTCTGTATCTGTTTGATGAGATGAACAATTACTAGCAATCCAAGGAAAGGTAGCTTTTAAAAATATTTCTCTGGAAGTAATTATTTAAAACTAATAATAATTAATTACTGTTCGTACTGGTTGCTGTGAATTGGCCGAGGCCAGTTTACTTCGAAAACATGTGTGCAATTCTCTATAAATCTTTTTGGCAAGTCCTAATATGAAAGAAAACTATATTTTTAGTGTCATTTTGTTTTTAATTCTGTATTCTTTTCAGTACCTACATAAAACCCATGGACAGTTACTATTAACCCCAGGACCAGGAAACCGATTTTAAATACGTATCTTGTGTTTTCCTTCACTAGTCTTTAAAAATGTTTAATATTCAGCTGGCGTTTTTAATTGGGGATGAAACTAAGTCTGAATTATATGAAACTTAAGTATACATATACAGTGGTACCTTGGTTTCCGAATGTAATCCGTTCCAGAAGACTCTTAGAGTTCTGAAACGTTGGAAAACCGAGGGATCAGCAGGCGACAGCTGGGCCTCAGGATCTCGCCCTCAGCAGAAGCCCAGTGGCATGTTCGACTTCCGAGGCATGTTCGAAAACCGAAGCATTTCCGTCTGGGTTTATAGCATTCGGAAACCGAAACATTCGTCAAGGGAGACGTTCAAAAACTGAGGTACCACTGTATGTACATATATATATATATATATATATACACACACACACATATATATAAAATATATAATACCATTGGAGAGTAGTGTGTCTTTGTTATATTTCCTTTCTTGCCAAGCTTTTATAAAACACTCTGAAGTAAGCACCACAGAAATCATAAGGGACTTCTTAGTCCTTGCATTTGAAAACAGTGGATGGAAAGCTATAGGTTCTTTATTGTCCAAGGGACCCCCATGGTGCCCAAGGTGACCAATCAGGGCAACAGGGTGAAGGTGCTCACGGGAGGGGGAAGATTCCGTCCCTTACAATTTCCTTCAGGGGGTTCTCAACGCCAACCTACAAAGGTACTAATGTTCACTTTAATTTTAGCTTTAATAATATCTCCATAATTGTTGTAAACAGATTTCTTAATTCTATAGCTTTGTTATAAATTTTGAATAGAAGAAAGAACCCAGAGCTAATCCAGAAAAACACATCAATCCCAAAGACAAAGAGCTGAGCATTTTGCATTAAGGTAAGAAGATATGCTAAGCAAATTAAGCACATAAATAAGATTAGGAGAGAACATTCAATTTTTTAAGACAATATTTTAAAGCACCTAATTAGAAGTAAAATGTTCACTGGTGGCTCTTAGGGAATTAATGGCCTTTAAAACTCACACTATATATTTCTCAGTTTACTGAGTTAATATTTATTCTCTAACCAATAACCTGAGTAAAAATGAAACTGCACATTAGAGTGAGGGTGAAAACCACTGAGTAAATAGGGAAAATAACTGAAATCAGTAATAATGCTCACTAAATTTGTAAATATCGAGATGTTACATTACCTCTTGTGATTTCTCTAATAGTTGTTCTAGGTATTAAGAGAATCTCTAGGTATTTTAGAGTCTGAAATGGAGTGCTAAGGATATTGGAAAGGAAAACTGAGTTGAAATTGAGATATCAGGAATATAATAAAAGTTTTTTTTAAATCAATTCTTTATTTTAGATTTTTTAATGTTTTTTATTTATTTATTTATTTTTAATGATTTTTAGAGAGAGAGAAAAACATCTATCTGAGAGCAGAGCATATACCTGCTGCCTCCTGCATACCTCCCACTGGGGATTGAGCCCACAACCAGGGCATGTGCCCTGACCAGGAATCGAGCCAGCAACCTTTTCGGCCCAACCAACTGAGCCACACTGGCTACGCTAAAAAAATCAGTTCTTTAGATCTGATGTTTCCCAAATTCCTGAAGCTTATAAAAACCAATATCTTCACTCAAATAGCCAAATATATGTAAACAACTGAGATGTGTTTTGGAAAATCCTAATTACTTATAATGAAGAGGTAAATATGACCAACATGGTAATGTCAATTCTCAAATGGAAATTTTATGTTGCTCTACTCACTTCCTCTTTGGATACTTTCAGTGGCACAAATCTTATTACCTTTTAAGGTAATTTCTTCATTACCAGGCAACAGTTCATTAACAGACTATTTCCAACTTATGTAAGCTTTCCATTCTGGAAAATTTTACACATGTGCGTTTTAGATAAATTTGAATCAACTTAAGCAGTAAGCTAGTTAAGCTTGACCCAGCACAGTGTCAAGGAAATTATGTGCAAGATATGGGAACAAATAGAAAACAGCTAGAGTCAGTCACAATGCTAATTAAAATTGCAAATGTTGAGACGTTACTTGTCTTTCTTGGCCTCACTCATGTTATCTGTAAAATGGGACAGAGGAAGGGAAAAAACAACAACAGTATAGTCTCTAAAATCTGCTCTAAACATAGGAGCCTATGAACCTAAAGTAGAATGCTCACAATGCCAGAGGGGAAAATGGGGTGATGAGTGCACCCAACTGTGCTCCTGCCCACTTGTTCTCTATTCATCCACTTAACATTTCATCTAGGGCTAACATTCCATATAAAATATAAATCAGATCAGATGTCTTTCATACCTGGGATTTCTTACTCCTTATTTTTCATAGGTGGGGAGAGCGGGGGGTGGTTAGGATAAAAAAATAGCACTGTCTGAAAATACTGAGTAGCTTTCTGAAGGCAGAAGACAGATGAAGATCACGGGTGCACACTGCCTTTCTTCAGAAGCATGCCATGGAATATAGACAGCCCACCTAACCAATGTTTACTTATAGAGTCAATGCATAAAGTTTAGAAATAAAGGAGACTTATTTGAACATCCATGGAAAGCTAAATCTTGTAAGTGGCTATTAAAAAATGCAAAGAAACAATGTTCCTTGTCAATCTGGACTGGTGAAGAAAAAAAGACAGTCTAGTTTATTGCGAGATCTAACTGCTCCCTTTTCCTCTCTCTCTGAAAATAATTATATCATGTACTTGTAAGCTCAAGAATAAAAACATCACAATACAGGTAGAATAAAGAGTATTTTCTTGGTTGATGACCAGAATGATTCATATGTCAAAGGCTAACTATATATGCATACTGGCAGTGGGATTATAAGTCAATTTCCTAAAGATGAAAGTCTTGTTTCCTGACTCTAGGAAACAGCAATGCTAAAGAGACCAATCAAGAAAGCAATGCAAATTACTCATGTTTTAGAACATAATGATATTAAAGTCATAATGAAAATGAAAATGCTAATCAAGCCAGGATGAAAACACTTACTGTATACCACTTTTTCTTCTCTAATTTAATGCAGCAAAGTACCAGACTGAAGAGAGATAGGAGGCCAAATATATTCCCAAACTATTTTCCCTGGATGTGCTCACTAATTCCTGTAGCATGTTCACATGCCAGAGATGATCAAAGCCTCACAAATGTAGATTACAGTGTCAATGAGTGTTTGATAAGGAGGAACGAACCTCACCTGTAAAATGTCATGTTATCCTGGACAGGGCATACTCCCTCTCTGTCTTGGCCATTTAACTGGAAGAGGGAAAATTGGGGGGGGGGGGCCTTATCTAGACTCTTTCTAGCACCATACATTTAGTAGTCTCTTTATAGATCTGTGCTCCTTCAGTTTCCTTGATGTCAAAGAGAGGTTTTGTGTTTTACACAGGGTGGGGCAAAAGTAGGTTTACAGTTGTAGTATGTGAAACAGAATTTATTCTTGAATTATTTATTAATTATTGTATTATTTTCCTTACAAAAAAAACTGTAAACCTACTGTTGTCCCACCCTATGTTGTTATTTTTTTATTATTTTTTAATCCTTATCTGAGGATATTTCTTCTACTGCTTTTCAGAGAGAGTGGAAGGGGGGAGAGAGAGTCATCGATGTAAGAGAGACACATTGATTGGTTGCCTCTAACCATTGAGCCAAACCTGGTAGGGCCCCACCCTGTATAAGTGATCAGAGGTTAGTAATAGACTCCTACTAGAACCAGAAGAACTAGAAATGAATGGATAGGCTACTCAAGTATCTTAATGATAGTGACAATATTTTTGACAACCAGGTGAAAAAGCTAATAAAAACATACACATTTTTCCCAAAAAAGTGCCACAGATTTTTCAAAAACAGTGCCATAGTCCTAGAAAGCCCTATATAATCTGTCAATTATGAAAGGTAATCTAGAGAAGGCCATCGGTATATATTTGTGTATCAAGTTAGCTAGGTAACACTTGGGTAATGAAAGGAGAGTGCATAGGACTCAAGGAGCTAAGCAGAGTTTAGCATAGGGTTTGACACATTAACAGATGGCCAATAAATACTCCTTGTATGAATGGGTGAATAGAAATAAAAAACAAAAATTGAAATGGAGATGGACATATGGTGAAAAGGGGCAAAAACAAAGCTAAAAAATATGTCATCAAATTATAACTACTTCACAGATTTATAAATTTAATTTTCATGCATTTAAATAACACCTTTTTAAAAACCACAATGTCAGTGTGTCATTTCACTTGAGCTTCGCCACAGCTCCATGGGGTAAGCACTGAGACTAAGGCTCAGAGAGCTGAAGCAGCTCAACTCTGGCCGCAGGCCTGGTAAACCACAGAGCTGGACCTGGAACCCAATCTTATATTCATCCCTCTAAGCATACCACCAACATTGGCCCATAAAGAGGGAAACTCCATTAGCGTAAAAACTCATTAAAATCATGTTTACACTTTTATTAACTTAAAATCACATTTATTTAACTGATGTCTCATTAGCTTATTAGAGCTATTACTACTTGTCAGTCAGAGAGAGCAGAAAAGCAAGCAGGACAGTAATCAATGACTTTGTTAATAATGCCCTCGTGTTCGTGTACACGGACTTTCAGATATGGAATATACACTTGGAACCTCTGGAGAGCAATATTCTTCTCTTCTATTTACTAAGAATAAATATTTATTAAAAATGTATTCTTTTAAAGGTTTTCTTCCTGATAACCTCTTACACATGGACATACCTTTATTTTTTTATTTTATTTTATTTTTTAAAATTAAATCTATCTTTATTGATTTCAGAGAGAGGAACGGAGAGGGAGAGAGAGAGAGAGAAACATCAATGATGAGAGAGTCATGGATCGAGCCCGCAACCCGGGCATGTGCCCTGACCGGGAATCGAACCCCGATCGCTTGGATCCCAGGTCGACGCTCAACCGCTGAGCCACGCCTGGCCATATCTTTCATATCAATAATCTATTTGGTTTTGGATCATTTGCCAAATTTTTGCACTTATTCTAATGCTATAAGGAGATATATCAAAGGTACTTCCTATGCATAATGCGATTTATTGCTGAGGTTCCTCTGTAGTGAGCACTTAGGTTTTTAAGTACATAGTAGTAAAGTTACAAAGAATTTAAATAAATAACCTCTAAAAACCTGTTCCCCTTAGAGGATTATATTTAACAAGTTCATAAAAATTTAGAAAGTCTGCAATGTTTATACCTTAATGTCATTAAACATGAATCTCTCTAAAACCTTATATAACCAATGATATAAAAACCGGGTTGAACATTCAACTCTCCTTTATTTTATATGCCCCAAAAATAAATTCTAAAAAATAAATTCACATAAACCAACAAAGAAAAAAAAATCACACAACTTTAAGCAGATGCATTTTTAGAAATAACATAAGTCTTAAAAGAATAGTTTTAATGATCACTGTATCCCCCAAAATGAATAAAATAATGTCTAGTGAACTGTAGATAATCAAAAAAAAATAATAAACACACAGAAACTTAGGAGAGTTGAATTCATTGTTATTTGGAGATACATAAGAATATTTTAAGTGGAAGTGGCTTTTGAGCTGGGTTCTTGGAAGAAAAGTAAAATAACAAAAAAAAAAAGGTCTGATCATATATAGAGAGGATGCAAAATGGAGGAAGATCTATCAAGAGATAGTTAAGATAGCATAGTTCCCAAGAGCAGAGATTGGCAGGCGTTCTAAAAACAACGCTAGAGGAAAGGCAAATAGCGTCCTGATGTCTGGCTTTGGAAAGTCATGGGTGCTCTGTCTACACGACAGCAAATATCCAAGTATTTGAAGCTATGCATAATTGTCCAAAAATTTTAAATCTTAAAATTTCTGTATTTGGATAAAGGATATCTACCAAAAAAAACCCCACAAACTATAGTTAACATAATACTTACTGGTAAAAAGTTCAAAGCTTTCCCAGTAATGTCGAGAACAGGGCAAGTATATCCCCTCTCTCACCATTCCTTTTTAACATCCTACTGGAAGTACCAGCTAATGCAATAAGATGAGACAAGGAAATAAAAGGTATAGAGATTGGGAAGAAAGAAAACTGTCTTTGTAACCACATGACATGCTTGTCTATAAGGAATGAAGTCTTCATGAAGACAATCAGTTGTCATACCTCCTTGTGGGTTAGGGGGAGGAGACTATCTCTGATCCCTGAAGCCGAATGAAGGAGGCTCAAGGAGTAACACTCATAAATCTTGAGTTCCTGCCAAGGAGAGAGTGGTTTCTTATTCTCTGACTGGATGCTTGCAAAATTGAGCATATTAAGTCTCCCTGTCCTGATAGTATAGCTAAAGTAGGAAGCGACTCAGAATTCTTAGAAGAATGTGACTTGAGTCATCTGACATTTGGGGCGCAGTTGGCTGTGAATATAGAAATATAGAATGAGAATGTAGAAAATGGTATTCAGTTCAGATGCAGAGATTTGGAAATCAAGTTTTCAACTAGAATAGACCATGAAGGAGACCACATAGTAGTGTGGTGTGCAAGCAAAGAATATGGGGCTGACAGCTACTTCATCCCAGTCTCTGCATATCTTAGAGTGCACAGAAGAAGACCCCTGGGTCCCCTCTCGGTCTATATGCTGACAGCCCATTTGGCTATGGGGGAAAAATGGGATGTTCTACCCAGAGAAGTTGTTATGATTGTATAGCATTGATGGGGTCAACTGGAAACGCAGTTGGCCCTCTGAGAGGGTGTCCTAGGAAACTGAACATTATTACTGCAGGAAAACCATGCATATTGCTTCTATAGAGACCACTGCACCAGAAGCAGGCTAACCAAGAGCAATGCCGTGGACACCAATCTACTATACTCATGTGTCTAGTCATAAGTAGGCCTCTGCCTTCCCTATCCTGTACCCCTTCCCTGAAAAAACAAATACTCTAGGCCAAGAAAAGGTAATAGAAGTTACTGCACAGAATGCTCTTTTCCACTACCCCATAAAACTAAGGATCTTAGTTTTAGTCTCCAAAACAGAAAAGCAATAAGCTGAAATCAGAAATGAGTTTATAGTTTTATGTTAAAGTGTGCTAAGTTGTTGGAGACTCATGGAATCTACCCAGCAGTTAATTAAGAACAGGAAAGGGAGATTTGACAAAGTAAATTTAAAAGTAGTGAGAGGAAGAACAAGGCAAAAACAAAACATAAATACATCTCATGTTTATATCCATCAAGTTGAGACTACTCAATTAAATAAGAAGTATGGATGCATTTCTCTGATGATGTCTTTTGGTACATTTTTAACAGCATTCGATCTTGATCTACATTATTAAGTAAATGTTCCAAAACCATTATCACAAATCTTTGCTACATTATAATATACCAATAATCTTTACTGTATATTTTTCAAAAACAAACAACAAAAACAGAAGCGAACAAAAAAAATATTTTCAATAAGGTAGGGTGGATAATGTGGAGCCCATCTATAACTTAATTTCTTCATTTTGAAAAATATGCCTCATTGCTGTTGAAACCAACACTTGGTAGGAAAAATAAAATAACAGATTAATATTTAACTGAAAGAGTAGTCACATCTAAATCTAAAGCACTGCCCTGCCTCTACACATTCCTGGAAGGTCCCTTTGGAAACTGCCTCTGGAGCTTTCTTCGTACTAATCTTAGTGGTGGGAAATCTTATCCTATGAGGGTGAATGTAGTTTTTGGAGACAGCCTAAACTCAATTTCATATATTTTTTTACATGTTAGATATCAATCATGGTACTAAAGCCTGAGGATGGAGCATGCTTTTTAATTTTGTTTTTAGTGTTTTCAATTACACTTACACTTTACATTCAATATTATTTTGTATTAGTTTCAGGTGTATAGCATAGTAGTTAGACAATCATATACTTTACAAAGTGATCCCCCTGATAGTTCCAGTACCCACCTGGCACCACACACAGTTATTACAATATTATTTACTCTATTTCCTTTGCTGTGCTTTACACTCCATGACTATTTGTAACTACCGATCTGTACTTCTCAATCCCTTCATCCTTTTCACCCAGTCCCCAACCACCCTCCCCTCTGACAGCTATCAGTCTGTCCTCTATCTGTGAGTCTGTTTCTGTTTTGCTTGTTCATTTACATTGTTCTTTAGATCCCACATATAAGTGAAATCATATGGATTTGCCTTTATCTGACTGACTTATTTCACTTAGCATGATACCCTCTAGGTTCATCCATGCCATCATAAATGGTTAAGATTTCATTCTTTTTATGGCTAATATTCCATTGTTTATATGTACCACAGCTTTTTTATCCACTAGTCTATTATTGGGCACTTGGGCTGCTTCCATAGCTTCGCTATCGTAAATAACACTGCAATGAACACGGGGGTGCATAGATTCTTTTGAATTCGTGTTTTGGGTTTCTTCAGATATATACCCAGAAGTGGAATTGCTGGGTCCTAAGGCAGTTCCATTTTTAATTTTTTCAGGAACTTCCATACTGTTTTTCACAGTGGCTGCACCAATCTGCGTTCAGAGCATGTTATATTAAGGAAAGCATATCTAGGCTTTGGCATCAGACGTGGGTTTAAATCCAGGCTATAGACTTTATTGGCAGTATGGCCATGAGAAAGCTCCTGTGTATCTTCGAACATCTGTTTATTCATCAGTGAAGAGTAAATAATACTTTATAATTACATCGAGGGACTTTAATTATATATTATTTGTAAAGTGTATAGTATCTGGGACTTAGTAAACGTCCACATGTTACCCACTCCCACCACAGAAAGCTTTACTGTGTCGTGGCGCCTAAACTTCAAGTCTAGTTGTGAAGACAGACATATAATGGTCATTACAATAGAATGTAACTACTACTCCCGGGCATGAACAGATTGTCATGGCAATAAAGGGACAGATGATTGACTTTCTTTGGGGAGCTGGAATAGATAGAGACACTGGAGTTGGAGCGTGCAGAACAAGAAATTATTCAGATGGAAAAGGTGTGGGATACAGAGCAATCCAGGCAGGGCCCAAAGCAAATGCAGAGAAGAATGAAATGTTCGGTATATTTGAAGAGCGGGAGAAGTGAAGTGTGGCTGGAGCATATGGCAGGTAGAGGGAATGGCAGGAGACGTTGCTGGAAGAGCAGTTGGGGCCAAAATGTCAAAAATGTCAAGGTCCATCGGCGCTCTGCTAAAGGGCTTGGCATTTACCCAGCAGGCAGTGGGGATCCAGCAGAGGTTTTTTGCAGGGCAGTGAAACAAGTGGATTTGTTTTTGAGGAATGATTTCTCTGGCATCAGAGTGGCTGATGAATTAGAGTGGAGAGAAACCAGTGTCGAGACATAGCCATAGTCTCCTAACTAGGCTCTGCACCACCATTTCAGACACGCTAAGGTGGAGGTGCCCGTGGGACACTCAGCATAAACCACACTTACAAAACTAAACACAGGAAAATCCCACTGAAGGCAGATAAATTACAGGGTAATTATGCCCACTGCAAAAACATTCCTTGCTTTACAATAGGATTCATTTCAGGATCCCAGAGTTCCTTTAAAAAGCACATTTCCTAGTGCACTAGGCATCCCTTTACAGCTCAGGAGCTACTAGACAGAGGTAGGGGAAGTCAAGAAAATCTTAAATATATCGTTTCAAGAGTTCTTATTCAAAATCATCAAGGAATGAAAATAAAACCTTTGAAGTTATTGTTTATCACTGGGGAGAAGAATTTGATTTATAAAAATGTTTATAACTTACAGAAACAGCTATTTCCTAAGATGAGGACAATACGTGTCATGATAGTCCATAGAATGCACCCCAAAGATTTCAGCCACCACAGCTCAAAACACGATTGGGACACCTCTTTGAGACACGCCTTCAGGACAGTCTCTGGGCCGTCCTAGCTTAGCTCTCCGCCCGTGGGCGCCTCGCTGGCACAGACTTCAAGCGCACAGCTGCCAGCTTACATTGAACAAGCTCAGAGACTCTCTTATCACTAAAGAAAAGTTATGTGGCAGAAACTGAAGGCTGCCTCTCAACATTCATTCTTATTTTCTTCTTTGGTAACAAAATACATATTTTTAAATAAATTCATTATAAAAAAAATAAATAAAAGGCGTCCTTTACCAGCGTTCCTTGTAGCTACACATGGCCATCTGTGTAAATTAGGGCTCAGAGGATGTACACGAGTATGTTATGGGACTCTTAGAAAAGCTGATTAAAATGAGCTGATTTGTCTTAGAGGAAAGTATTTTGCTATTTTCTGCTTCTTCTGGCTGCCATCATGGAATGCAGATGTAATGGCTAGAGTTCCTGCAGCCTTCTTGAAGCAAGAGGTGACGAAAGCCATCACTGAGGACGGGAAACTAGCAAAACAGAAACCTGGGTCCACAATGTCCTCTGGAAATCCTGTTAGCTATGCCTATACACCTTCAGATCTCCTTTATGTAACAGAAATAAATGTTTATCTTGTTTAAACCACTAGCATTATGAATTTTTGTTATATTAAAGAGAATATTAATCCTGACATGCATTATATCAAAATAGAACATCATCTTATCTACATAACTTATCAAGATAAATATGCATAAAATGAATTAAGGAGAAATGTTCCATCATTCTGAATTTTCTAGTTTGACAGATAATTATGAGGACAATAAGAATATCCCCTCATATGAGTACAGAATTTTAGAGACAGACCACATTTAATCCTTGATGTAACTTAGAATAAAGCTGCCAGATTTCTATTCCCAGGTAAACAGATGATGAAATTAAAACTCAGAGTGACCTGCCCAAGGTCAAACAATACAACTGATGGAGTTAGAAATCAAACCCTTTGACTAAGAATGTATTGCCTTTCTGCTGATAACTTGCAGGTTCTGCATGTGAAAATTAGTTATATTGTTATATACTACTAATTACCCGATTTACTTATATGCTTCTTTATTTAAATAATTTTTTTTTAAAGAGAGATTTGGCTTCAGTGCTTTTCCACTGGGCTTCTGTGGGAGTAACAGTGATTAGACTTACCTTCCCACTTTAAACAACCAAAACCCAGACAGTGGTTTTCAGACATTGGAAAATAGGCAGCAAACAAATGTCATCCTTGAGAGAGGGGAAACAAACACAGTGAGAATTACAGGAGGAAGTTTCTAGGCAGCAGCCCAGAAGGGCAGAACCCAAACAGCCCACAAACTGAGTTGAGGAAACAGAAATTGGAGTTCAGGGAGCCAAGGTGGTTATGACTGCAGGGCAGAATACAAGAGAGGAGGGAGAAAACTCCAGACTTCTGCACAGCCCCCGAAGTATATGGATGGGTGCTGACCTACACAGTATAAGAGGAAATTACCCAAGGCTAGGGAAAGAGCCGCTAGAAACAATTGTTGGAGCTCGCACAGAGCTGGGAGTGGTTCCCCACATAACAGAATAGAAGAACCTGGTAATACAAGAGGCTTCGGAGAGAGCTCTGACAAAGAAATTACCTCTTATATATCATGTTAATAAAATTTTAGAATAGTGAACACTATAGCCACAGATAGCATATGGACAGCTGCATAGCCACCTAGGAATTTATGAAGTTGAACATAAATGACAATTGCAGTACTTCACTTTGACCTTGGTGTCTATCATACAATTAACCAAGTAATTACTACTCATTATTTCTAACCAAACCACTGTTCTACATATTGGGGTATAGCAAGGAAGAAAAAGAAAAATCTCTGTCCTCATGGAGTTTATATTCTGGTAGAGAGTGGAAGAGAGAGAATAAATGTAATAAATGTTACATTGGAGGAAATGAATTCTATCAAAAATATAAGTGAGAATAAGGAGCTGGGATCTGTTGTGGAGATGCTACAATTTTAATAGATTCATAGGTGGAATAAAAAACCAAAGCCCAGCAAGGAGGCCAGGGTGGCTGGAGAGAAATAAGCAGAGAGGAAAGCAGCAAAGAGATGAGGTCAGAAGCGTAGTGAGGGATCAGATCCCACAAGGCCACTGGAAAGATGTTTGCCTTCAAGTGAAAGGGGAGACACTGCAGAGTTTAAAGCAGAGGTGCACTGTGATGACACAGTTTAGAAGGATACTTTGCCCGCTCTTTGGATTAGGCTCCAATGGTGGAAGCTGGAAGACCAGCTCGGAGGCTATCACAGTCCTCCAGGGGAGAAGTGCTGATGGCCTGGACTGGTGTGTAAACTGTGGACAAAGTGAGAAGTCGTCAGATGATGCTTCTGTTTGAAAAAAAACAGAGCCACTGGAATTGCCTAACAGATTATATGTGGGGTGTAGAAGAAGAGAGTAGTGAAGGATGCTTTCAAGAGTCTTGTTTGTTTTTTAGCCTATTGGAAGGGTAGAGTTACCATTAACCTAAAAGGAAAAGGCAGAAGATGATTGAGTGTATTTGGGACCAAAGATCAGTTCTGGACACAGGAAATCAATGAGAGCTGAGGTGGTGATGCCACTAAATCTATTTTTTAAAAATTCTAAAGAAAGTATAAGATCTGCAGCATGGTAATTTCCAAATGTCCAAAAAAAAAAAAAGTCACAACATAAAATTCTTTTTTCCTTCCAAAGAACATAATAAACCCTACATAACTGCATATTTTAAAAGAAATAAGAAAACACAAAACTTCAGACTCTTGCTCCAAAGTGAAATCTCCCACGTTATACACAGGAACATTAAACAGCCTACGGTGTTCCCCCAAATAGCCCATTGTGCAACTCGGGCAACACGTATTTGCAATTTAACTTCTGTTTTGCCTGAGTTATTTCGTAAATGCATCCTCTTCATGCTGCAAGGCTGTCATTTATATGGACTTGCACAGCAGGGCCTACCTGTAAATACTGAGATCTCAAACATATTGATGCTCTTGGCATCACTTATTTGGTTGCAAGCTGCTGGGCTGTCTCCACGATGAACAGTTATTCTTTCACGGACAATGAAACCAAGGAGGTTATGCATTCACAGACCTGGAGTTGGAAACAGATAGACTTGTCATCTAGACCGACACTGTCATTTTACAGATCTGGAAACTGAGGACTGGAATAGAGAAGGATTTGCCAGAAAATGTCAAGGCCTGATTTAGCTCAGTCAGTTGCTTTCAGGAAAAATGGTATTTAAATGTGTGATGTAAAAACGGTGTGGGGAGAAAAATGGTTAAATTCAAATAACTTGTTATTTTGAAGACTGTAGGTGACAAGAAATTGTTTCTGCTGCTGTCTGCCCACCCCTTCTCCCTCGCTGCTTGAAAATGCAATGAACGGGGCAATAATTTACAGTACAATTTGTACAGGCAAAGCGAAGGTTTCAGCTTAAGATGGCTGAAATCAAAGGTCACGTTTAATACCAACCTTTTAAGCTGTGCGGACTCAAAGCAGTTTCAGGATTTGTCATTTAAAAGTCACAAATAATGTGGCTCCTTTTGTGGCATCCTGGAGACTGATAATCTCTCCTTTTATATTTTCTTCGGCACAAAATTTCACCAAAAAGGGAATTTTGAGACAAAAAGAAAGGTGGAAAGAAAAAGTGAAAAGATAGCTGGGCAATTTCTGTTAATAATTTCAAAAGCTAATCCTTGAGCTTTGCCAGCGGAGATAAGACGGTTGGCATCAGTGCCACGTAGTATAAAGAGAAAGACAGAAACAAATGTCCTGTCTGCTGCGGCAACTGCTCCAGTCAGAGCAGTGAGCTTGAGCCAGCCCCAGAAATGCTCTGACACCAACGGTTCTTTGCCCCATGTGCTTCCTCCAGCATAACTTGCCTTGTTTGACGTGTCAATCCCAGTCAGTGTCGAAAGCTCTGTATAAGAGGGTTCCACGTGGAATATTCCTACCTTTCTAGGCAAGAAAATGCCGTATGCTCTCTCTCTGCCTTCTTCCCTTAAAGCACAACCTTCCCAGTGAGCCAGCGACAGCTCTTTTTTGGAAACTACGTTTTTTTGAAGCTGCATTTGTAGCCAGTGGGGAAGCTGTGCATGAGCCAGTAGGGAAATCACCCTTTGAAAAAGGAGCACCTTATACGTGTTTGGAGCTCCTCTAGTAAGAGTATCTTCTGTTAAGTATTATTATGCTCTTGTATTTTACAAATGCTCATGTCACTTGATTTTCTCATGTGTAAGTATTTATCTCATTTCATTTGCAAAGCCATGTCTAAGGTACGGATTGTTATGCCACCTCCGTGATGATGAGTTTTCAGTAAGTTAAGCTGACATACCCAAGATCACCCAGCCTGGAAGGGGCATGACCCGGAATACAGAGAGAACATAGCTCAGATGACCCAGAGACCTTTGATGCAACTAAACGGTCCCCTATTTAATGTGGCTGAGGTGCCTCTCAAAAGACTGGATGCTCACAGTCCAGTTATTCCAGTGGAGCTTCTGGGTCCCTGGTCACCGTGGAGGCTGTGGCCACGTGTGACCGTGAGTGAGCTCTGCCTGCTCACGGAACAGAGCCCAGGATTGGCGAATTCCGGGGGTGCCAGGTGAAGACAACCCAAGTGAAGGAAAGGAAGCAGAGTACTCCCTTAAACTGTCACCTTCCTACGTGTTGATGTAACCTACCAATATTATGATGCATGTTACTATCCTATCAAACTCTCCAAGAGGCGGTTTCTCAGTCCACCAGATGCACATCCTTTATGGAGACGAGCTGTAATGTTTATCGAGCATCTACACGACTGCATGTTATGCTTCACAAGCCCTTGCTAATTAACTTTCATTCCTTTTTCACAATGACCATGCGAAATCAATGTATATTCACTTTACTGATGAGGAAGTGAAGGGTCAGAAGAGGCAAAACATTTCCCCAATGTTTCATATTTAATATGTGAGAGCACCCAGAATCAAAGCTAAAGCTGATAAGGAAAGGTAACAGTGAATCTTTGAGCAAGCACAATCCATTTTCTTCTACGAATCTTGGTTTGTGTTATTTCCTTTATTTGAAGATGCCCTTTTTGGGAGAGGTGGTGATGCTATCAGAAATTTTTGCTAACGGAAGACCTGGTGTGAGGGGAAGTGACTGCACAAAGTAACATTGTCGTACATGACCCATGTTTGTGGCAACAGCAAGGAAAGCCATAGCTACAGACCCGCTTCCAGCTCAGTCACATCTCCTGTGTTCCAAGTCGTTATTATGATGAAGCAACTTACACAAGAGTGAAAACCACCATAGAGAAAGGGAGTTGGTAAGTGACTTGTTAAAACTTGTTAAAAATGTCAAATCATAGGCATCATTAGGTTCTCCAGCTTAAAGCTGGGCCAAACGGCTAACAGATACCTTAAACATCAACCCTGGGACAAAGCTAAATAGCATGGATGGCTGCAACCTTGTAAGAATGGGTGGGAAGAAATGACTTTAGGATCTTTCATTCTGTAAAGAACAATATTTTCCAATTTGAATTTAGTTATATAAAATTAAATACTTTGGACACTGTCATCTGCAACCCAGGTCCCTCCTAAGGAGTGGAGACCTTACTCCTCAGCTGCTGGCAGAAACTGCTCATGCTCTCCGTTCCCCAAAGGTCCTCTGAAGAGAGTTGCCTTACCCGAGGTCACAGCACACTAATCGCCAACTCAGAGTCTGTTTTCCTGAGCCAATGATGAAGGGAAAGGAGATGAACGCTGATAATCATCATCCAGCAACTTAGGAAGCCTTTCTCACTCTCACCACACTGCTTACTGCAAGGTGCTGACCCTGAGCATTCTACTTGATGGCCTTTACATGGCAATATTTCATCAGAATAGTACTGTTTCTTCGATTAAGATTTTACTCATGATTCATTACCTATAGCACTGGGCCCTCAGCTTAAGTGCCTGATTCTTAATAATATGGGCCTTAAATGCCAAAAAGTAAAAAATAAAAAACACCAATAAATTTAAGACTATTTAATGCTGGGACCCCGTCCACAACACTCTTGTTGACTTGTATCTATTGTCTGTTAGCAGGTCTCTAATGAAGAGTCTTTCATGACATCCCCAGAAGCCCAGGGCTGTTTTGGGGCAGCTTAGATTGCGTTCCCTTATTGCCTCCAAAATCTTCCCCTACAGCGGAGATGCCGCCGAATTTTTCTTGTTCTATCCCTTAAAGTCATATGAAACAAATCCAGCTCTTTGACATATTATAATTCTTTGGCTATACAAAAACAGCTTTCTAGTTTCCCTGAAAACATCATCTAACACTCCCAGATTTTTAAACATTTCCTCACAGGACTTAACTTAAGACTCCTTTTTCCCATCCTGCTGCTCTCTTCTATTTGCATCCCACCTTCTTAGTATCAGTATGAAAATGTTAAATACAGTCACAATTCATTAACTGCGCAAACATCTGACTTTCTACTATGTACAAGGCATCAGGCTAGACCCTAGGAACAGACAGACTCTGCAACTCTCAGGGTATTTTACAAAGTATTAACCCTGAGGCAGTCTGTCTGTGGTAGATTTAGGATTGGGAAGTAGCCAAGGTGACCCTGGTTTTGCTGCTAACCAAGGGCAGAGTACTGGAAAGGGGTAAGACTGGGTCTTAGCCAAACCTGGAAGTTTGTCTGCCTTTGAGGCAGACTGGATTTTATCAAAAACACAATTCTTCAGATTCTCTCTTTGAGTAGAGGGATGTTTTCTTTAATAAAGCTTTATTCCCAACACTAACTCTCCTAAAAATTCATGGTCAGTGTTTATTTCCTAAACATTTCCCATGTTCCAAAGTAAATGGGAAAATGGTAAACAGTGTTAAATGTTATGCTTACCTAATAGTAATCAGAGTTTAAAAGGACTTGTTTAATGAATGGTAGGCCTTACTCAAATGAAAGATTCTAGTGAGTCTGTGGTCATCAAGACAGCCCAAGGAGGTACTGAATATCTTCAAACTATGACACATCTACGAACACCAGTGGTGTTGGAGGGTGAAAGTACAGGAACCAACTGCCTGGGCCTTTAGAATGTCACAAATAGTCCTTCAAAATAAGTTTTAGATGAAGTGATTCAGGACAACTTAAAGATGGAAGAACAATGTGCACAGATAATATATAGAAAGAAATATAGCCCAAGTCTTAGAAATTTAGGTGTAAAATGCAACAAACATTCACTGATGTATAAAATATAGAAAAAAAATTTACAAAGACATTTGACATTCCACCCTTGTTCCCAGCGGTGACTAGCAGTATAAAGGTAGGATACGGTAACTGTAAAACAATAGCTGTAATTTAAATACCATAAAGGCTAAATGGTGTGTAGATTTTGAGAAACACACACACACACACACACACACCTTTTGGTAATAGGGAAAGGCATTTGAGATGCCTTATAATTAAAATTCAGTTGTGATCAAAAAGGGGTAGTAAAAGGAAAAAAACACAGGAGAAAGAGAAATGCCAAGTGTGATGCACATTCAGGTGTTAGACATAAATCTGGAGAGAAAGTAAGTAAATTGAGAGAGGAAGTGGGAGATATGACTAGAAAACTCATTGGGGCCTTACTGACAAGGACATGGATGTGGGAATAAGTTAGTAATAACTGGGAGGGGAAAGAAAAACAATGAAAGCTGGTTTTCTTGTTTTCTTATACACAACAAAGACCACTGAGACAACATATTCATATTCATGATAACCAACTCCATTGGAGAGACGCAGATAAGGTTCTTTGACTGACGACAGCTCATTAGAATGTCCAGGGGTGAATCAGCTTCCAGTTCAGATACTTCTGCAACTATTCTCAAGAACTTTATAAATTCCTTGGACATAACTATTCTTGGATTTTTTTTTTTTTTGATTTTTTTTTTTTTACTAAATTGTCAGCATCTGGAAACCCAACAGGAAAAAATAATCAGTATTTGCTCTTGCACATCAGATTTTACCTGCTCTGGTGTGATGTTCCCTGGGAGGTAGAACTGGCGCATGCCAATTGAATTGTGAAAACAGGTCTGTTCTCTGTTCTACCCTCAAAGGTAAAAAGGCTACATCAATACATGATATTTTTATGGTATATGACACAGGCAAAAATCCAAATGTGTTTTTATGATTACATTGGCTGGTGCCTAGCAAGTCATCCTGATACAACAGGCTGGAAAATGGGAAATCTATTCAATCAACCAGTTTGCCCACTGTTTTCACCAAACTGCTCATTCTGGCTCTTTGTAAACAAAGGTTGAAACTCGGAACACTTTCATTACCTTCCCTACACAAAAAGCTAGGCATTAGAATTCAGAAAAATTAAGATAAAATTAAAACTCTGTATGTCCATTATGATGTAGCTGGGAATCTCCTCCAGACATTTTTTCTAGTTTTATTGAGAAATAATTGATGTACATCGTTGTATAAGTTTAAGGCAGACAGCATCATGGTTTGATTTCCATACATAGTAAAATGATAACCACAACTGGTTCAGCTAACACCCTTCTTCTCATATAGATGCAATACAAAGAAAATAAAGAAAAAAAGAAAAGTCCTGCGATGAGGACACTCAGGATTAACTCTCAAATAACTTTTTTATACATCACACACAATGTTAGCTACAGTCATCATGTTGCACATTGCATCCCTAGTTTATCTTACCTATCATATAACTGGAAGTTTATATCTTTTAATTACCTTCCTCCAATTCTCCCCCTCCCCACCCTCCACCTCTGCTTACTACAAGTCTGGTCATTTTTTCTACGATTTTTTTTTTAAGATTTCACATACAAGAAATATATCTGTTTAACTTATTTCACCTAGCATATTGACTTCAAGGTCCATTCAGGTTGTCATGAATAGCAGTATATTATTTTTATGGTTGTTTTCTGGATATGAAATAAAGGCACAAGCAACAAAATAAAATAAACAACCGGAATTACATCAAACTAAAAAACTTATGCACAGCAAAAGAAATATCAACAAAGTGAAAAGACAACCACTGGAATGTGAAAAAAAATATTTGCAGACCATATACGTGATAAGGGGCTAATACCCAACACACACAAAGAAGCCATACAATTCAATAACCAGAACACAAAACACCCACTTCAAAGTGGGCAAAGGGCTAGACACTTCGCCAGAGAAGACCTACAAAAGGCCCAAAGGTATACGAAGAGATGCTCAATATCACTGGTCCTGAGAAAAACGCAGGTGAAAACCACCACGAGATATGGCATCAGCCTGTCAGAACGGGGACCATCCGCGAGCCAAGGGTCAGGGGCGCCGGTGAGGCCTGGAGGGAGGGGAGGGCGCTCAGGGTTGAAAACGCAGCCCCCACGGGACGGGACGCAGCGACCTCGCTTCCGGACATACACGCAGATGAGAAGAAAACACTAACTTGAAACGCGATCTGCACCCCCAGGTTCACAGCAGCGAGATCGACGACAGCCCAGACCTGAAGCCAGCCTGGGTGCCCACCGAGGGGTGGGTGGCTAGGGAGCCGTCGTGGGCATCCAAGGGGGATCTCGCCCCTTGTGCCTACAAGGGGGATCTCACCCTTTGGGACATTTTCTTCCCTTTTCAGCCCAAGAGGCTCTCTTCTCCTCCTCCCTACCCCGCACTGCGCCTCTGGCCAGACTTTCTCTGGGGCAAGAGGTATGTAGTTAGCAGAGGGAATGTGACATCGTTAGTATTTTCAGATCAAATGCGCTCCCGTTGAAGGCATCTGGGAATCACCTAGAGATAATTCACATTACAGTTTCTTACAGCTACTCCTCTTCAGCACGTTACTCATCAGACGCGCGCAGGCCGACTGCTGCAGGTCACCCAGGAAACTGGGCGACCACACTGACGCCGCCGCAGGGCGCTCCTCCGAAGCACCTTGCCATTTTCAAAGGTCTATTTTGGGCCCGGCAGAAGAAATGGTTAACAAGTACATATTAGTGCAGAGATGCTGTTCTGTTTTTTCTCACATTGTTCTTCACTTGTCTTCTATTTCTACCACTGCTTTGCTCTTAAAATAAAATGCTAAAGAATATAAAAATGGATCAAGAGCAGCGATTTCTATTATCGGCTGCGATGCAGTCAGTGAGATCTGATTCTACGATTACTCAGGTGCTGTGATAATTTTTATGCCTTTTTAGTACCTGTTAACGTAGGGTCATCATACATAAAGCATCCCTGGTACAAGCCTGGTTTTTGCCTGTAGTCCTGGCAAGATTCTTAATGGTGCTCCTTTTTACTTGAAACTTTTTAAGGCTTGGATGATAAATTATACGGTTGCCTTAATTAATCATCTATTACATGCAAAATGTATTGAGGAATATAAGCAGGGTAATCAATGGCCTGGAGGAGCTAAAAATGTATAATCCAATTGAAATAATACAAAAAGTAGCTCACTATATTAATTACTTACAATGATTTAGTACTAAAATAATATAAAGATGTTGGTACATTTGGCACTATTACCAAAGTGACAAAAATAACATTTTACAAATCTCTGAGCCTAATGTAATACATTGTATGAAGGAGAAACTTCCCCACAGCCCATTAAAAAAATAAAGTACTGTATATAACCAAATAGATTGGTAGATTCTGTAAACCCACAGTACCTTGGTTAGCAGCAAAACCAAGGTCACCTTGGCTACTGCCCAATCCTAAATGTACCACAGACAGACCGCCTCAGGGTTAACACTTTGTAAAATACCCTGAGAGTTGCAATGTTTTCTGAAATCCAATTACCATATCCATTATTATTACCAGGCGAACTTATGTAGTATTTCTATATTTGCAAGGTGCGGTGCACACACAGCTCAGCAAAAAGGAGCTTGAGAAGTCCCTCGGGGTGATGATGGTGGTGGTGATGATGGTAATGAGGTAGAATTTCATTTCTTATAAATCCACATTTCTACTCTAGTCAGTTAAAAACAAATGTGAAGGATCCTGATCCCCTTTCTGCAGCTGGAATTAAATCTTTTTCTTTTCTCAGCAATCCTTGGTACTTAGAGTAAACAAAAATTATACTAATTTGGTTGGTAAAATGAAAAGACTAATTTTAGGGTTCAAATTTCAATTCTGCCATTGGTGTGCTTAACCCTTCAAGGCTAAATTTCTCATTTCTACAATGGAGATTACAGTAGTCCTACCTCCAACAAATGTGTTATAATGAAATGAAAGAACCTGGAGTGTCTGGCATGCTGCTGGTCAGACTTGACCCTGAATGTCAGTTCTCAACTGTACAGAATCCCCAGCCAAGGGAGGGTTAGTATTGTCAGTGAGGTTCTTGCAACAACCCCGTCTTATGCTAATAGGTGAGAGTGGTAGTTTTCAAACTCTAATACATAATCAAATCCGTCGAAGTGCTTGTTAAAATACTTATTCTCAAACCCACAGGCAGAATTCTGATTTTCGATGTTGAAGATTTTCCAGGACTTGGAATTTCCTACTGGCACCTGCTCACCCATTACCACAGATCATACCTGTATAAACGCAAGTTAGAGGAAATGAAGTCACGCCGCCGTCTCAAGGCCAACATTTCACAGTAAAAAGAACATAGCTAACCACTTAGCATCTCCCTCAGAAGAGCTTGCCAGCAGGTCAGTATGTGCCAAACGGAAGTTAACTTAAACCTTGAAACTGTTGTTGCTCCTTTAAATGACGCTTCTACTCAAAACCTCAATGTGCTCATCCTTTAACGGATATATGAAAAAAATTAAAACGCTCATATGTTGTTAGTGGGAATGAAAAATGGTATTGCTGCTTTGGAAACCAGTTCGACAATCCTTAAAGTTGAAAATGAAGCTACTGCATGACTAGTAATTTTACTCCTAGATCTATACCGAAGAGAAGTGAAAACACATGTTCACGCAAACACTTGTGCACAAATGTTCTTAACTGTGTGATTCATAACAGCCAGGAAGCAGAAACTGACGAAATGCCCATCAGCTGATTAATGGATAATTTAGTATATCCATACAATGGGACAGTATTCAGCCATAAAAAAGAATAAAATACTGACACATGCTACAACATGGATGAACCTTCAAAGCATTATTTTAAGTGAAAGAACCAAGACACAAAAGACAACACATTATATGATTCATTTATGAACCGTCCACGCAAATCCATAGAGACAGAAAGAAAATTAGTGTTTAGCAGGGGCCGGGGTAAGATGCAACGGGAAGTGACTTATGAGCACGGGGTTTTGGGGAGAGAGGGATAAAAATGCTCTTGAATTAGACAGTAGTGATATTTGTACAACCTGTGAATATACTATAATCCATTGCAGTGAACCCTTTAAAGAGATGCATTTTTTCACTATATAAATAAAAGGGGTCCCCATGGTTCCTCACTGCAATGAAACTCGAACCCTTCCACCCTGGTGTATGAGACTCCTCCTTCTACAGGCCTCTCCCTGCGTCCTGTCCCCCAGCCAAAGTTAACCATGGCTCTTCCCCAGTGCTAGAGTGAGTTTTCTCCTGCTTTAGAACATACTGCTTGCATCTTTGCTTTATGTGCAATTGCCATAATGTGTCACAAAATGTCAGTACTCCATACTTGAAGGCTGAGTAAAAGAGCAAACTTTGTTTCAATAACACACTGTGCCTTATTTTTATACGTAGCGATCTCCATTTGAAGCATGAGCATCCTTAAAATAGGAATAAAGCAAGATCCTGTCCTCTGTAAAAGTGACATAAAATGCCATCACTGCAGCCATAAAACACACACACCTATGCATACCGCGTACACAAACCCACGAGCAGACATACATGTGCAGCAAAGGAACAGATAACAGAGCTTACACAGGCTTACAACTGCCCTGTCTCCTCATGGAGCTGTCAGGAAAACACCTATTTTAGCAGCAACTTGAGAAGAAGTAAAACTCAGGAAGCAGAACTCTTGTACTTATTCAAATTTAGAACTCTAATCCCATATCCTGTGCCTCTGTTCTCAGTTTATGTGATTACCCTTCCTCTGTTCTTATGGGGATGTCAGTTCAATCGTCTCTGCCTCCAGAGGAGACTATTAAGTGGAGGCAACGTCTAAAATTGTACTGATCGCTTCCTGTGCTCCCCTTTGTCTGATTTTGGAACGTTGGAAGCGATGCTTAACTAGGGGTAAAATGTTCCCTTCCACCTGGTAAAGCGAAAACCCATTTAGTTTTGGTTACACACCTATCACACCACAGCAAGTGAGCAGGAGGTAACTAATAAGCTTAGCAAACTGAAGGAAGCAGGGACTGGAAATCAAGGCGACGTCTAGGAAGGAGACTCGCTCCCAAGTCCCCATCACTGACAAATGCAGGTCCGTTATTTCTTACTGAGGTCCATGACGACAGTCATTATTTTCAATGCGTACTTAAAATGATGCACCTCCAGCAAAAAATTAGAATTTCGAAGAATAAAACCTAATTGTAAATACATGGAGAGGGGAAAAATTGTTTTAAATGAACAAAATGTAATGTCCTTTTTCTACTTTTCCACATTTTCTACAAGAGAACCTATTACTTTAAAACGTCTTTTTGTTTTGAAGAAATAAAAAATAAGTAATTAGACGTGATGTCAACATATATCGCTCACCAGCAGTGTAAAAATGTCCTCTCTCCGAGTCCTGATATTGCCATTCTGCTCAATATATGCACTTAGACATATCAACTGCATTCCAGAATTACAATTAGCATTATTTCCAATTGAAATAGGTTAAATGTAACTAACTCCGCTCTCAACCACAACTGAATCCCATCTACTCAGCAAGCTTCCAGGTCAACCTGTCAAGGCTCATTGCCCTTGCACTGAACACACAAGAGCCTTAAAAATAATGGAAACTTTACCAAAATTATAATACCTTCTGGTGTTTTTGTTTTGTTTTGTTTTTTACCTTAGAACAAAAAAGCAATACATCCTTACAGTTTTCAAGATAAAAACCAACAAATCATCACAATTTTAGGAAGGAATCATACTAAGGATTGGATGTCATGTTCTAAGGGAATATGCCCTATGTTTGCTTAGGGCACTCTAACCATGGAGAGCGATACAAAGCATCATTTGCTTCACCAATTTATGTCACAGCTTTGGCTACAGGATTGAAGTGATTATTTAGCAAACCTGACATTAAGAGAGCCTATTAAGAAACAGTGACACAGCTCAATCACATTTCTAAGGTTAACCTATTCAATTCTTGAAATAATTTTCTGAGTTACATAATTAGTGTGATTCTCATTTCATAGGGGATCAAATAATTTCAAGCTATACAGACTTTGATATAACTGTGAGCTCTTTCTGAGTAAGGACACCACTATATCAAGCATAACTAGTGTCGCATCTGGCATACAGTTGAAACAATACATTTTATGGATCAAAATAAAAGAGAGTACAAAAACTGAGCCTTGGAGGGTTAAGTGTACAGAATTAACCAATGAAGGAGGAACTGAGATTTGAACTCTAAAATATCTTTTCATGTTACCAAGCCATATTGGCATAAGGTTTGTTTACTGTGTAAAATAAGAGTTGGTGATAAAAGGAAAGAGAAATGGCACCTTCTTCTAGCTGTGGGTAGGGAGCCCTTCACGTCTGTTTTTTAACTGTTTTCATTCACACGGGAGCTAAAATCTGTAGGACTGCAGATATTTTGGCTCCAATGTTTTCTACTGCCTCATTACTGCCCATTAGAAAACTACCTTTATGTTCTGGGTTATAGATTTTGCTTTTTGAGAAACTCTAAAATTTGTTGAGTAGTGTTACGAAGTCAGAGGCCAAACATGGTTTACACGAAATAACACAATGCAATGATTTTAAAATTAATAGCAGATTCTATAGACTAAGAAAATAAGCTTTTAACAGCACAAAATGAAGTAAATATAACTTCCTATGAAGGTTATGAAATGGCTATTATAAACAATTTAAATGGTCAAGGGACATGAACTAACTAAAGTATTTATTTTCATTATGTAAATGAAAAGCATCCGTTTGTAGAGTGTGAAGGACTGAGGGCCTTACGCTGTATTGAATAATTAGGAGCTCACACGCTAGAAAGGCCTGGAGAAGTCACACCCGCTTTAGTGTTCTTGTCTGTAAAATAAATACATCTCCTTTTACATGCTCTACATAACTGTTTTAAGAAACAGAGGCTATATTATGTGAGAAGGAATGCTGTAAATTTAAAGTGCCGTGGACGTGGTGGGGCTTATTTCCAATACCTTGCTACATAAAATGTGGTCGCAGTGCAGCAGAATCAGCATCCCTAGGAAATGAACTGAACTGAAGAATCCCTGACCCCTCCAGACCTACCGCATCAGAATATACATTTTTATAGTCTTGTTGTCTAATTTTAGGAATGTGTGGATAGCCCAAGGACGTGATGTGAAACTTGGGGGAACCCATGGCCGCTCACTTACACAGAGACATATCTGGTGTTGCTCTTTCACAGTCTAATCAGGCATTCCTCTACAAATCAAGAGTATGTTGATTTTTTTAAATTTGTGGTGTTTCTGCATCACTGTGCCATACTTTAGACTTCATATCATTGAATTTCCTTCAGATACTTTGTTCACTGCCTAACCACAAAGAATGTAAAACATACCTTGAGGTGTGATGATAATAATAATCGTAATTTGGCAAGAAGTAGAGAAAAAACACTCTTGATGCAGAGCTAAGAGTAAGAAACTCAGTAACAATAATTCCAATGCACTGGGGATAAAGATTCCAGGACAGAAAAAACACAAGGCTGTTACTGTTACTGCATATTCTTAAGCACCCACAGCTAATTTTGATGAGATCCTATGTCAGACTAACTTGAAATCTCGGGGGGGGGAGGGGGATTCTTTCATTTTTGTCTTTTTTATTTTTTACTGCCATAAGCGTAAAAGTCTCAATGTATGATTTTTTTCAAGGACAGCAGGAAGCCTGAAATGCAAGGAACGGCATAATCAGATTATTTCAGTATATCAGGAGAGATGACCTCTCAGTTTATGGAACTAGAATTGAAAAATAGAGACAGCAGATAAGGTCTCAGAATTTTCAAAACGAGAAAAAGCTTCAATAAAACTGAACACTTAAAGCTAAGAATGACCTACTTAAGAAAATCATTTACCTTTCTAATCTTTAAGCACTTAAACAGTTTCGATTTATAGTCCCTAGACACTGCCAAACTTGATTAAATGTGGAAGTTCACATGGAATGATATCCTTGATCAGTTTTACCTAAGAGAGGAAAAACCTACGCCATTCTCTCTGGCCTTGGCAATTATCTCTGACAGAATTCTGAATTCTTCCCTTTATTTTAAATGTGCTGATATATTACTGATGAAGCTTTCGGTCCTGCTGAACAAACTTGAAATGCATGGGAAATCTGAAAATGGCTATTTGGACAGGGAGCAGCCCCCTCTTTTACTCAGCTAATATTTAAAAGTCAAGAGTCATAGAGAATCAATAGCAATTAGAGAAGAACATGAACAAAGCGCTCCATGGAACTCAAAATAAATACTTTAAATCTGTATTTTTATGTATTTAGGTTAGGGCTGTTACAGTGAAGGGAGGTGTCTATAAAACTCGAAAACAATCATATGTCAAGTCTAGGCTAATCAGCTCATACAATATGAATTACTGGCCAGAAGAAAATAGAGCTCAAACTCAGTCCTGCCTTCTGCTTATGATATGCAGAGCTAATTCCTTAGGTGGACTTCTAGAGCTATTTCACTGCTCGATGTCTCAGACAGAATTAATTCTCAACAGATACTCCTTTGAAATAAATTCTGACAAGCTGCTCCAAAATATCTTGAGAATTCAGTAGTAAAACAAATAACATCTTTTTTTCCCCCTTGTGACTTCCCATTCACAAGGGTATTATCTTTGAAACCCAGGCTTGATGATGTCTGGCTACTCTCCTGCTACAATGAAGGCCATGGATCGGGGATGAGTTTATTTATTAATCTATTAGCCCCGGTTGTATCTCCAATGATCTGTTTCTCCTAGGGTGAGTCATTTTCTTTCTCCAAGGCTCAGTTTTGTTACCTGTAGAGTAAGATAGCTGCATCAAAAACAAAACAAAACAGAATAAAACAAAACAAAACAAAAAAACCAACCAGCAACTCTGAATGGAATCTAAAGAACAAAATAAATGAATAAACAAAACAAAAGCAGGCTGATAGATACAGAGAACACGGGGTGGTCAGAGACTAAGGGATTTGCGGGGACTGGGTGAAAAAGGTGAGTGATTAAGAAGAATGAATTGGTAGATACAAAATTGTCATGGGGATGTACAGTACAGTCTAGGGAATATAGTCAATAATATTATAACAACTATGTATTGTGCCAGGTTCATTACTAGACTTATAGAGGCATCACTTAGTTAAATTATATCAGTGTCTAACAACTATGCTGTATACTTGAAACTAATAAAAGATAATATTGAATGCCAACTTCAATTGAAAAATAAAAATAAATAATTTTTAAAATAAATGCAAAACTTCAATGATTTCATTCAGCTTGCATAAGAACCCTGCCCTGGACAGAACTGTAAATTGGAGGCTTGGGGAATGAAGTGAGTTATCTCTAGAGGGAAGCTGAGCTGGGAGTGGATCTAAGGTCCTTCTGTTACAAGTGTGTTGTTCTTTCCAACATCCTACCGCAGCCTCAGAGGTGCCAGAAGGTCCTAAAGTTTACTCTAACTCAGTGAATTCCTCTGGCCATCCCCCATCTAACCCTTCTGAAAAGCATAATCAATGGCAATCTTTGGACAGTCCTGGGATGGCTGGTATTCATGTCGAGTAAAGCCTATGGCTCATCTAATTCTCCCAAACCTGACAGGAAGAGAATTCTCTACTAACAATACTCAATTGGGGACGTCGCCCAATATCTGGGAAAGAACGGAGATTTTAGAGTCATACAAATCAAAGTTCCCATCCCAAAGAATGAGCTGGCTCAGTGCAGAAATTTCCCAGTCTCCATATTTGCAAAATGACAGAATGCCCACATATAGCATCTAGAAATGTGCAGCACTCACCATGCCAATGGAGCCCAGTCGGCATCTGTGGGATGAATAAAATGTCAGCTCCTTTCCACTTGCTGTGTGGCCTGTACACAAATGATAGCAACCGTGCACTATAGCACTAGTCACAATTAAGGGTGAAAAAAGAAACAAACGTGCGAATGGGTTTGTTTTGTTTGTTCTGATTATCTCAGAACTTCTGATCTCCATAGATTTTTTTTTCTTCTACCTAAGGGACTAAGGACAAATCCCTGAACTCCTTACTAAATTTTAGGAAAGAGATTGATGGTGGGAGGATTAGTGCATTTCAGCCTGCTCTTTTAATCCAAATTTGGGACAAAACCATTAATTTATGTGAAGCTTATCGGAGCAAGAACTCTGCAAATGTACTAGGTAGACTGTGAATCCTGCTGACCATGTAACTCAAGTCGCAATCAAGTTTAAGGCCGGAAAGCCCCAGTGAACACCTGAGGGCAGGGGGACTGGATGAAATGAGAAGTGAGAGCTGCATTCAACAGGAAACTTGCAGGGGTGGAGATCTCAGAAATAACAGTGTCTTTTTATGGAAGCTCAAGATCTGGCCTTGCTGGGAGAATAGAACTCAATAAAGAAGCTTGTCTTATAAGGTTTCCATAGGCCTTACACAAGTTAAATCCCTGCCTTTATGGGGCTCCATTAGTGCGCTGAAGGCTCAGCAGAAATAGAAAAACAGGTGCATTCATGCTTGATTTTTACATATGTTTGTTAGTCAATAGAAGCACAGTGAGAGAGGAATCCTATATTTAATTACCACATACGGAAGAGCTTTTTGGACTTTTCTCACCCACCAGTAAAAATAACTGTCATTCAAAATAGGCAAGTGAAATCCATGATAGAATGAGGCTACAATAAGTCGCTCGATGTCCCCTGATATTCTGCATCTACTTAGGAATACTGACTTTTCACTGAATTAGGATGGTTTTAAATACACTTACCTGCGACAAATAAGGATGCTAATATGCAACAATAGTGATTCAGCTTCTATTACATGAAAAGATTGTTCTAGAAGTTGCAAGGAATAAAAAAAAGACGTATCAGAAGCACTTGCTGCCTTCAAGGTGCTCAGAATCCAGTAAAAGAGAAGACCTAGTACACAGTGATCATATCACAGTTTCCCTCTTCTACCCACCTGCACCTGTTCCCTCCAGGCTCCCATGAATTAATCCTTCGAGGTTCTCCTTCAATCCTATGAAAAAAATAATCTCTATATTTTGTCAGTGAGTACTTTTTAATGTCTTATGGTTTTGAGCTGTTAATGTACTACCTCTTCAAAAGGAAGTAGACCATTTAAAAGGAGTCAACAAAAGCTTAGGTCGATAAACACGAAAAATAAGATCAAATGCACAATAAGATCAAATGAAGCCGAAATGAAGCCTGAATTTAAAATTCAGAATCCAAGCCTACATGATTTATAATTTTTTAAATTCAAAATTGATGTTGACCGGTCAATCCAGCAGACTGAGCTATCAGTATAGCTTTGCCTTACTTTTCTAGAGCACCACATGTCTGAGTTTTCTCTGAAATGTGTTTTTCTACACGGACAAGATTTTCTCTCTCACATAGATCATCGTTTTCCTCTTGTGAAGACTCTTTTTAAAAATAATTTCAATTATAGTTGATACACAATATCATATTAGATTCAGGTGCACAACATAGTGATGAGACATTTACATACGAGACGAAGTGATCATCCTGATGAGTCTAGTACCCATCTGACACCACACAGAGTTATTACAGTATTATTGACGATTTTCCCTACATACAAGTTGGGAGATTCTAATTCCAAGACTGCAATGCTCCTTCTTCTAAGTGTGAACTCCAGAAATATTTAACTGGCAACAATTATGAATTTGCTTGAATGCAACTTACTTTTTACTCAGCAAACACTTATTGGGTATCAATGACACGCCGGGTAGAACGGAAGGCACTGGAAACAGAAAGAGGCAAAGACATGGTCCCTGCTCCTAAGTATTCACATGGAAATCATAAAGGCAGGCAAGGAAAAGGCAGAATTTAATGCAATTGTTCTATGTTAGAATAGTAGTCATGAGCAGTAAGAGCAGTGGGAGGGCAGGAAAGGGGTGCGGTGGTAATTCCTGGAGATTCACAGAGGCCTCCACAAAACCAGAGAACATCGTGCCTTTGTCAGACCTCCTCAAGCTGAGTGAAAGCCAAGCCCTTTCTTCATGATACTTGAATACTAAAAGACTTAATAAATATAATAGTAAAAAAATGTGATTAGTGGGAGAAAGTTTTGACTTCACAGAGATTTCCATTTCATATCCACTTTGCTCGCTGACTTCCTATAAATTTGCTTGGGAAAGTATTGTGACTGTGTCCTCAAAGCCAAAACATTAGGTGCTTTGGGAGAATTCATACGCAAGTGCCTAGAAATCCCAGTTCCATGGAATCTCATCTCATTTACAAATTCTATGTTATTTAATACCTTCAGAATATAAACAAAGATTTAAAACTACCAAAATTATAGTTTTAGTTTTAAAGTGGTTCTTTACAAAATACGCTCGGATACAGTCACGAATTAAAATATGAATATCATCATTTATCTTCTTAGAATAATTACTAGTATGAATTTACAAAAATAATAAAAGGAAGACAAAAGAATTCCTGTAACTATAGTAACACCCATGACCACAAAATATAGTATAAGAGAAAGAATTCATCTTTAACAAAAATGAAGGAAATGCAACTATATAACATGGAGCAAATATATGAAAGAAGGAAATCCTTTCATGTAGTGGATCTTCAGGGACTGAGCCCCAGCAAAATCACTGTAAATACAAATTATACTGAATCTTGCCCACAGAGTTCTGAAAGTCTTAATATTTTGTAGATGGAGACATACTCTCCTCGACTGAAGATTTTAAGAACTCGTTTTTCAGATATTATGACAGGCTTTTCCATGTAGAGTCTAGTTCTAGTTGATATAAATGTTAAAGTGATAAAAGCTAAAGCAACTTTCAAGAAATGGAACCTTATGCTGAGGATAGAAGTGTGGTGATGTGAGAGGTGCTGAGGCACAGCCAGAGCTGCTCGCCCAGTCCTGTAGGCACGTTTCCAGTCTAATCCCAAATACTCAACAAGCAGATTGACTAATTTGGCATCCCCAAAAGACTTCAGCACTGAAGGGTTGTTTCTTCATTAAATTGCTTAGTAATTTTGGCTACAAAAACATTCATTCAGAGTCTATTAGCTTAAAGGTCATTGTATTTTGTGGTTACCCATGCATGCGATCAGATTTGGTTCAATTCACTCTGCTCGCCTCACAGGCCTGCACACAATACTATTTAAATGTCATCTGCTTTTCACGCTGTCAAAAAAGTATAAGGAGAGAATACTGGAATGTGGGCCTGTATGAGGGTGCATATTTTTCTGACAGCTTTCTGAAATCCACACCTAGAGATCAAGATCAGTGGCAGGGGCATGACAATTAAGGGTCAAGAATTTCATTCATTCATTCATTATATGTTTATTGATTCTATCCCATTTAATGAGGAACATATGAAAAGCTGAAGACATCAAATATGGAAAAGATTTAAAAGGAGGGACAGTCAACAACTTCTGAGTGGCTTAGTGGAAAGATTAAAACCAAACGAGTGAAGTGGATTTTGGCTTTAAATAAGACCTACCCTATAATGAGGGATGTAAAAAATGGAAAATGTTTATCTTTGGAAAGCAGAGCTCCTGACATATGGGTAAAGCATATGATGGCGAGGATGGATTAATATTTAAAGACATTCTTTATTAGAATCCACATACTATTGCTTATAAACTGAACTATGAGACCCTTCAAGACTCTCTTTCCTCTTTCATATTCTGTGATCATTCATGAGAGTTCTTGGGGAGGGATAAATGATTCCGCAATGCTTTATTATGTTGCATACTAACTACTGTCTGGTATCAATGGAGCTAAACTATCAACATCTACTTCCCAGATTACAAATTTCATCAATCATTACATATGACATTGTACAGGGTCAAAAGGGGTTAAGATAAAAATCACAATGGGAAATTTATTAACAGCCATTAAATTGCCTGGAAATGTTTAAGATATACACTGAACCTGAAACATTATCATGGAAGACAACCTTGATAATAGAATTCCACTGGTCCACTGTCAAATCCTACCTTCCTGGTAAACCATGTTTGCTATTCCCACTTGAACTACCACTAGGATCAGTGATGATTCATTAGCCGAGAGTATTCAGGACTTCAGTTTTAGCAGCTGTTTTGTACTCAACAGGAGACTTGGTTAGCAATTGCACAAGTCAGGACAAATCAGCCATGACTACAATGGAACTGTTCTTATTATCAAATAATAAATACAGTGGCACTTTGTAATTGTAAAGTCTATATAAATGTAACTTACTGTAATACTGTAATTATAATTATAAGCTCTTTGAGAGAGAGTATGTGAGATAACCTCTTGGCCCTTAGGGGAGTGCCCTTCACAAAGCAGGTGGTCGATCAAATGCCAGTTGAATAATAAAGTACTATGATAGAACACTTAGATGTTAATCAAGTTTTAAAAACTTGCCTCTAATTATACTGTATGCAACACTGCATGCACCAAGTATTCAATAAACATATATGAGTAAGAGTTAAGCTTGATCGAGCAATTGCTGAGGGTCAAACTTACAGTGCAATTTCCTGACTCAGCCCTCCCAGAATATTTAAATACAGTGACGCACTAAAAGGATTTCTCCACACTTCATGAACAGTGGGTAGTGTCTGGGATATTCAGATATGCTATACAAAGACCTTAGGAATAGAGATTTTTTCTTTTAACACATAGACTCTGGTTCTTATGAATGACTTTGAAAACTCCAGCTTTCCCTGTGGGAAAACACTGATTATTTTGTGTAGTACTCGAGAAGACACAGAGGTATTTGCTCTGATTCTTTTGATAAGACTATTCACATGGAATCTTCAGAGGGAAAAAAAAAAAATCTCTCTCTTCCTCTGATGGCACCATGACTATAAAAAAAGGGAGAGAGGTATGTGAGGAGATCTCAATGTTGTTGGAACTAATAGGCAAGCATTATAAATCACATTCTGTCCCTTTTTACACGATCCTGACTAAAGGCAATTTTGGGCTCCTTTCAAACCATTTGCATCAATAGACATTGAATGACATCATCATCTTTCCTATAAGACAAAAAAAATCTAACCAATGTTAGAGGCTGAAGTCTAGCCAGAACATGGAAATGTTTTAGACATTTTAACAGTTTTAGACATGGATATCATTGCTCTGATCTTTTAAATACATTTATTTTTAAAGCAACATTATTACTGATTCATATATACATTCGATTCTCCATTCTTTTTTAGTACTTATAGTGTATATTCATGTGGATAACCCGAAACACTGAGAATTCAAATAACATTTATATTAAATCTGGGTTTATATTAAACCTGACACATAACTTAGCTTGTTAAGGGATGCCAAATATGCCTGTCTATTTCTGTTTATTCTGATAAACTTTTAAATTTGGTTCTCTGGCCCTGAATACCCCACATTTGGTACAGAAAAAAACATTTCAAGAAACATACTTTTGACTGTGGGATGCACTTCTAGCATTAAACATCAACTTATTAAGCAGACACTCAGAAAAAATAAGAGTCATGATTTTGATGGGTTTGATATCAGTTACAGTCAGAACAAGAAAATAAGACACCTTCATACTGGATCGCCAGAGACGATCCACTTCATATTATACACCTCAGGAGATTTTCTTAAATGCAATTACCTGGTTTTGTTCACCACCACAAGAAAACAACCTCTCACATTTATAGTTGTCTTTTACATGGAAAAAAATAAAAAGGAAGATTTAACAGCAATGCATAAGCCCTATGAAGTGATGTTTAAAAGAAATAATGTTGCATCTACAGGAGAAACAGTTATAAAGATAAGCCTACCTTTCAAATAATTAAATTATTTTATACTGGAAATTATTACCAGATATTCCTTATGACCCAAAATAAGCAACCAGAGATATTTTAAGTGAAGTCCAGGAAGAAATTCTTCATCAAAAGGATAAAACATCTAGGCGCTTAAGAAAGGATAAGGTCTTTCCAACTCTCGAGTGGCAGCAGAAATAAAAATGTGTGTTCCTAGGTTGGTTGCTTCTAACTAGAATCAATGGCTCTGTCAAGATGCTTTTCACTGCCAAATATTTCAGAAATAATCACTTTCTTCAAGGAATAAAGTTATCATCTTTATTTTGATCAATGTTAGCCATTGTAAAAAATTGTGTGAATGGATTGTCAGGAAAAAAATATTCTGAAAACTACTACTTAATTCATATGAGACACATATCTCAGTGAAACTGAGGTGGGGGGGGAAGAACCCAAGAAAGGCTGATGGTGATAAAAAGCATTATATCAAGCGTGCTTTTCATGTTATTGCCTTTCTAACATAGTTCTCATTATACCCCCCGGGAGCTGACTTGGTCTTAATATGAACGACGGCAACAAACAAATAGGAGCTAAATCCTATTGGCAAGTCAGTTGTTTAGTAAATATTTTAGTAGTATGAAATGCATTCCCTTGAAAATATATTTATAAATTGATCAATAAACTTTGATCATTTCTGACCAATGGCATATAAAATATATCAAAAAATCATCTGATCTCCCTACTTTTGCACTGGAGAGAAATATACCCTGACTCGGGATGATGAAATATGGTCTGATTTCCCAGAGCTCCTGGGACCTGAAATCGACTCTCCATTGCCTACTTTACGGAGGTGCCCTGTCACTTACTCTTACCCTCCAAAAGACAGTATTTATGGGAACACGTAGACCTTTTTATTGATCCTGGACTTTGCTCCTAGACATGGAACTAATACTATAAAAAAAGAAAAAAAGAAAAAAATGTTGACAGATTATGAATCCTGCAAGAACAATGTATATTACATAATTTTTAAAAAAAATGTGGCAACAAGGAGGGAGGGAGGTAAGAGGGAGAAAAAAAGAAAGACAGAATGATGGAAGGAGAAAAGAAATTAATTTCTCTTTAGCCAATGGTGAGAGACCAAGGCCTTGAGGAAATTAGGATGTTCTATTGATTTTCTGTAAGATGCGTTCAGAAATACAAATTAAAGTCGATAAAGGAATTAATAAAAAAGATTGAGAAAAAAAGGTTCCGTGTGGCGAAAGCCTGAGGTGTGGAAGAAAAGATGGTGTTATTTGAATTATGTATTGAGCTCTGCCCTGTCACATTAATCCAGAGACTGTTTCAAGTTTTCCTGAGATTCCCAGCATAAAAATGCAAAGAAAATGTCCCCCCAAAATGACTTCATCAATGAAAATGACTCACTTTAGAAAGGCAATAAATCATATATTATAGTTAGCATATTTGTTATTAATTTCTAACTGTTTAAAACAGCTATATGTTATATCATCTTAGTATTCTGATGCATTTTTGTAAGAGCAGCCGTAGGTATTTAATTTCGTGTGTATGTTACAGCTGCATTCAGCACAGTGACATACAGTGGAGGATATTTGATAGATCCATCCATCACTTAAGATAATCACAGAGGCTATTTAGGAAGCATAGAGAAATGCCAAGATTCTTGAGCTAACAGCTAAACTTTAAAAATTCAAGTTGGCAGGTATTAAATGGTTACATTAAAATAATGAGTCAGCCCTGGCTGGTGTGGCTAGGTTGGCTGGGTGTCCCCGCATTCACCAAAAAAATGCCGGTTGGATTCCCAGTCAGGGCGCGCGCCTGGGCTGCGGGCTTGATCCCTGGTGGGGGCGGGGTGTGCAGGAGGCGGCCTGTTGGGGTTTCTCTTTCCCATCAATGTCTCTACCTCTTCCTTCCACTCTCTCTCTAAAAATCGATACAATTTAAAAAAAAAATAATAAGTTAAACCTTTCTAACAGTTTGCACTATGAAAAGTTTAACAATTCAATCCAAGGAGGTTATGACAAGTAAACAAATACTTTATGAGTTGATTTATATTGAACACATACAAAACTCCTCCAAATGATCTGGACTATTAGTTAACATTGCACAATTTTTGCTAAGGTTCTCCTGTAAAGTATATAATGCCATAGCTTAGCTTAGATGAGAAACAGTGATGTGAAGTGGTAAGAGGGGCTTGAACACTGGAGGCACACGAATCAGGGTATGAATGGTAATTTTACCAGTTTACCATCTGTAAGATCTTGGAAAAAATAATTTATCTGCTGAAACCTTGGTTTCTTTATTTGCAAAATGGAAGTTAATAACACATCCCTCCCATAAAAGGCTATGGTGAAGATTTAAAAAAATTCTACAGACAAAGCATTTATCAAACTACTAGGTACACTGAAGGTAAGACATCAATAAATGTCACCATTATAATTAGACTAACAGAAAAATTAAAATTATTAGTATTATAACACTGGAATTTTCCCACTCAAGGTCTTTTAGCAAAGACCTATAAATAGGCCTTGGAGTAAGACATACATATTAAAATTAGAATCTGAGGAAAGAAAATATTTCTGCATTTTACTATAGTAAGTACACTGTGAGTAGGTTTACAGTAGGAAAAAATAGTTAATGGTACCCAGGAAAGTTTGAATCATCAATGCTTTATAGGCATAATGTTAATATGCATATCAAAGCATGGATTTTTACAATGAATCGAATTCATATCTAATGTGATTAAAATTTGGATGCAAGTCAGATTCCGTTTTACATATCAAATATAGGCACAACTTGATCTATTATTTCTATTTTTTATTGCAACCTTGAATGATCAAAGGTAAACCAAATTTGTTTAAAAGAAATCATTAAAATTACATTTACCAAGGATTAAATTTATATATTTGTCATGTCTGACTCTCAGCCAGATTTTATGATAAAAGAGAGAAATCTGTTACATTTAATCTACCTATAGCCAAGCACACACATTTTTTCCTAGAGTGGTTTGTATTAAGCCCGTGGAACTTCTCCAGTGGCCATTAATGTCCTTCTCGGGGCCACACAGCATCTAATGAGTACAGTGCACCCACCTGGCAGGACCCTGGCTGGTGTCCCACAAGGCGGTCCAGTAGCCCATTAGATGAGATTTATGGAGCATTCTGACATGAGTTCTGGTGGAAAGCGAAGCTGCATGTCATTTCTGTTACGGCTTGTCTGGTGGTGCTATTGCAGATGATGAATTGTCATAAATATTCAGGTGCAGGCCAGAGAACAGTGAACCCGGCTAGCTGGCCCTAGTCCTATCTTTGTCTTCTTACGTAATCCTATCCAACTAGCCACAAGGAGGTGGTCTTACTTCCCAAGCAACGGAGTCATTCCTTTGATTTCCAGCTTTTCACTTATAAATTTACCAAATTTTATAATAGTCAAATAACTGAAACTTTTCATAAGCTGATCAAATATATATACTTTTTCTTTTTAAAGGGAGATTATATGTAAGGAAGAGAAATCCTTTGACATTTTTGCAATAATTTATCTTCTTATTGATTTGTACACTCTATTCAAATTCAGGGTTGCATTTTCACATACATTCTCACACACACACACACACCTATAGCTGACACACATTAATATGGATATTTTTATATTTTATATTTATTTATAAATAGAAATTTACCTATAAATATCATTTCTACTTATTTCTATGCATTTTGTAAAGTAAAGAAACTAGGATATACATACATATTTGTGTTTCTTTAAAAGTATAAATACTAATTTGCATGAGATTTAGTATGGCACATGCTATACATTTATTGCATTTAATAAAAATATTTTTTAAAACTACTTAATTTTTTCCCCTTCAATATGTTCTATCTCTGAGCCATTTTAATTGGATCAAAATGAAATAGATTCCTTGTGTATCAGCATAAAAATAGTGAAGTTCTAAAACTCTTACTTGAGAATACTTCCTTTTATGGTTTTATGTGATATATTTACTTATAGAAAGATGCACAGATCGATAAATAGTAGTACATATGGCAGAAATGAGCATTTCTGAACTCAGGCAATTTGAACTGAGATACTACTTTGAGCTCCTGGACTTTCATTTCATTAGATTTGATCTGGTTAGTGATGACGTGGAAGTTAATACTAGTTTTCACCAAGTTTAATTTTCAAATGTAGGTTTTAGGTATTAACTACCTCAGAAAAAAATCTCACAAATCATAGCTGTTTTCCATAAACTCGTAAACTGCAATTATGCTCTGATAGATTAAAATGTAAAATCCTACTAATGCTTGGTCCATGTTAAACTATCAGCTACTATGCAACAGTAATATAATGTAACTGAGTTATTCTTTAATATTAAATCAGTACCATTATTTAATGGTACATGCCTCTTCTAGTTTTTCAAGAGTTTACTGGATTAAATAAATACTATCATATCCTCTTTTTGGGGAATCATATTGGTATTAAAAGTCTCAGCATTGGCATTTGGTTATGGAACCAGGATTTTCAGTTTATGCCCCAGTTTTACAACTGTATTATTTAGACTCAACTTCCTATTCAACAGCAATCAAAATACAGCCTGGCCATCACCTAAATGATCTCTACCTCAATGCAGGAGAAAAAGAGAATGTCCTAACCCCTATATCAGCTGCATACATATTTCTTGTATCATGTGCATTCCAGGATTTTTGAGCAATTTTTCTTAAACCCTTATTCAACATTATCCTAGGATTCTGACTTCTGAAATTTTCTTGCCCAGTGAATGACTTTCTCCTCTGCATGCAGTGATAATTAATTATAGCTAGTTTATATCATGAAGGAATCTTTGGTGCTGGTTTTATTGGTTGGTTGGGTTAGACATGTGTTCTAGTCACGTGACTAGGGAATTTTTTCATGATTAAGCAAGAAAATACTACGTTGCCAGCAGTCTCCCTTAGAACCATGTTTCAATGGTCATAGCAAATACCAGCTTTCTCTACAAAGAACTACAAAGTTGCACTTTACACAATGGGATGAGCTAATTCTAAATAATAGTAGTAAATGTTCTGTTTTAAATGGGCTTGATTTCTGAGAGGGCTAGGACTGTAGCAAATACTTAGAAATCGAATTCCCGAATTCCAGTCCTGAACCTATCCTGTGATTCAGGACCACTGAAGCATGCATTTTTGTAAGACAGTGGTAAAACAACAGCAAAATGAACAAACATTGCAAATAACCTGTGTGGGAAGGTACTTGCTTTGGAACTGGGAAAATTTTACATGAGGAAAAATGCAATGCATACTCATAAAAATAATTAAAAAAGTAAATGCTGGCAGTTAGCACCATTAATTTAATCAATAGTTGGCTTATAATAAAAATACATTTAAACAGTAATTGCTCTGGAGTTGATTCATTTTTTTTAATTTCTAGAAAACATAAACACTGACTGCCTTATTCTTTTTCTCTAACTCTTAGTCTCCTGCTTTAACTCTTTGCTGTAATCCATATGAAGATTCAAATCTTTGTGACGTATTTCAGTTGTATACCTTTAAAGAAAGTATGAAAATGTTTATGTGACTCAAGAGCAAAACAGCAAAAATTGACGTACTGCCCAAGTTTCTCTAACAATAATACATGAAAGACATCTATGTTCCACATAAAGAAAAAGAAAGCAAAAAAGCAGAAAACTTACGAAAACCTCGTGTATCTCTGAATTAATTGAATATTGATTGTATGCTGTCATCGATGTTTAGCAACTCAATAACTGTGTCACTGATGAACCAAATTTTATCACGTGTGTGTGCATGTATATTTATTTATCCCCTCCATCTGCACTACCATCAGTATCACTTATGTAACTGCAATTATTCAGGTGAATACATTTTAATAGGGAATACAAAATCATTCCCTCGAGATTCCAAGCAAATTCCTTTGTTGTATTTAAGATCCAACCAAAGTGGCTTTTCTTGTGTTAATTCATTATACCCAAGGGCAATTCCTCTATTTTGTCCCTTTGTCAAGGTCATGGAGTTGAGCTTAATAAATACAGCTGCAAAACAGTATCAAAAGGAAAAATATTGGTCTAGCATCAAAGAAGGTTTTGCCAAGAAATTGAAAAGGGGAAATCTTTATATTAAAAATTTTGTATAATAAGCCAACAATTGCAATGCAATTATTAATTTTTTGTTATTTTTTGAGTGATGAGTAAGAACTATAATAATAATAGATGTTGAAGCTATTTTTTGAATGAGTTTAAAGCAACTTTCTATATGTAAAATGTAGCCACGAATATATCTATAAGATAAAGAAGAAAAATGGGAATTAACTGAGGTGAACATGTTACTACAAAATCCCAGAAGCATTATAATGGCACAAGGAAAACCTAAGTGTTTGAGTAAAACGCAGTGAGTCCCTGGCATGCCATGTATAAAGAGGAATATTTTGTGGATGAGACAGAAAAGAGACTTCAAGGAAATGTTTGTAACTGAAATGGGGGGATGGTTTATACTTTCTTCTCTAAGGAAACCTGTAAATAGAAAGTAGTTTAAAAAGATTTCCTCAAAAGAAAAAAATAGAATATTTGTTCTTTCCATATCAGATAACGTGAATAATATGAATCTTTGTCACAAAGTAATGGAAATGGTTTAACTGTAATGGTTAAAGGAAAAGTTTACCTGAGCATGGGATACGGCAATGAAAATAAGTCAGATGTTGGATTTTATAATCAAGCCAGGGATTCAAACCTAGGACTTTGAATCTAATGCCAGAATTCTTAATCTTCAGCCCATCTTGGAGAGATTTTATGTTATAGTCCTTTACATTGGTCTCTAATGCTAAATTGCCTTCAACTGGGTGCTTTTTGGAGACAGAAACTGCAGTAAAATATGTAGACTTAGCATAAGTTTATTATAACAACCAGCAATCTATTCCACATTGATTATCTGTTAGAATTTTTCCCCCCTACCTCAATCTTCCATTTCTTAAAGTATCTCTATAATAAAGATCAGTAACTTCAATTCCCAAACCAAAATCATTGTGTCAAAATATCCCGTACCTAGCAAACTAGCTTTTTTGTTTGTCAAGTACAGAGTCATCGGGGTTGTCACACTGCAAGACGCCATATCAGTGTGGTTTGATCATCGATATCATAAGTATATTTGCCTGTTTTGAGCTATTTACACGTCTGGCCTTCCCAATTAGTTTGTGTGCCCATGAGGGCAACTGCCATATTTTATATATTTTCAATCTCCCATAAAATTCATATTGTATTTAATTAACAGTGACCAAGTAATGGTTAAGAAGCCACATTGAGTGGGATCCTCTCCATCCTCAACTTTCTAAAAATATGTAAAATATTTAACCGAGATTCTTCCTATCTTGATTTAATTGAGGGACCAACATAGTGGCCATCAGAATGCATTCTGGCCCGGCCGGGCTGGCTCAGTGGTTGAGCGTCGACCCAGGATCCAGGCGATCGGGGTTCGATTCCCGGTCAGGGCACATGCCCGGGTTGCGGGCTCGATCCCCAGTCGGGGGCGTGCAGGAGGCGGCCGATCAATGACTCTCTCATCATTGATGTTTCTATCTCTCTATCCCCCTCTCCTTTCCTCTCTCTGAAATCAATAAAGACATATTAAAAAAAAAAAAAAAAAGAATGCATTCTGTGTGTTGCACAAATTTCCATATGAAGAATTAACATAGATGATGAAAGGGAACATATTCCACTACCCTTGGGCTGTTTAGCTACTGTAAGAGGTCCAAGGGTCAGAAATAGGATTTTGGAGGAAGGCATCCATCAGGCTTCTCCAGAGAGCTGTGCTCTAAGTCCCCTTTTCCCCACCACTACAGAGGAAGGGTTTAGGGTGCCACCTCTCTGCACTGGGAAGAGAAGTGGGGCCTGATTTACACTAAGAAAGTTAAATTTTGCTAACATCTAAGTAGTGCCGGGGGGGGGGTGTTCAGCTTGAATAGGTGAAATTGGGGTGCCAGGGCAGAGACTAGACATGTACCACAGGGCATGCAGGAGCTGAGGAAGGTTCTACAAAGGAACAGGCTGCAATAGAGATGGTTAAGGGAACTTCAAGTGAGAGAATATGTTAAGGAATCCTTAAAGATTCCATGAGAAAAGCACTCAGCAAAGAAAGAGACAGTTTTTATACTGGCCTGGACTACCCAAAGACTGCAATAACCATCTGCCAAGGCTGAGGTGGGGGGGTTGTGAAGCCACCTAGACAAACAAAGCCTGTCTTATTTTTACATCTCCCCTCCCTCTACCGAACGGTGGGCCCTGGTGGAGTTAATACAGCAGCTAGATAGTAAGAGATAGTGAGTAAGAGGCCCTAAGGAGGAAGGATTTAACTGTTGATAAATCAAGTTCAGAAGTTTCAGTTAACACCTTGGACTCTATCCTAATTAATGGAATTGACACTGTGTTTGTGACTTAAAGTGTCTGTGGGGCTGTAGAAATGTCAGGGGCCTGCTGGAGGCTACATCTAAGGATGAACAGAAAGCATTCCCCACTGAAGAAAGTGTAAGGGGGCATTGGGAGGAAAAACTTTCTGTTTCCTCTACATCATAGGACATGTATTAACACGCTGGCTACAGAGAGATTAGTCTTTGAATTGGTAAAGTGAATTCTCCCTACCTATAGTAATTTTACATAGGGTTAGGCTACAGAAAACTCATTAAGTCATTTCCCCAGCAGCTGTGGGATAATCTGAATTGTTTGTCATTTACAGGAAAAAGGGCGTGTAAAGAAGAAAGAGTAGCAGTGGCCCACGAATTCTGCCTTCTGGCCTGTTTCCCTGAGAGGTGACCAGTAATTTTTATTAGGGAGGGGGTCCAATGCCAAAGACAACAGAGGCTGCCACTTGAATACTTAAGAATTAGAAAATGTATTCAGAAAATAGCTGGAAACCCTCAGTATGCCAAGAGGAATGGAAAGAACAGGTTCCCAAATAGTGTTGTTAAAATTCACACTCCTATGCTTAACATTAAAACCCAGCAATTAGCTTACAAACCTTGGTGCTAGACTGCTATTAATTCTGTGCTGACTCCATACATGTAAATTAAAGCATTACAAGTGCCCCAGGAGCTGCCTCTGACATTTGTTTTGTATAAGTAAGCTGGCAGTGGGGAGGAGTAAACTTTGCTTTTAATTCCCTTGGCAACTGAGCTGCTGATCACTTTGTTAATTTCTTGAAAGATTTTCAAAAGCTGTTGTTTGAAGACAAAAGAAGTGATTAACACAATGCCTTCAATTGAACATGTCTTAAGCACTAAAAGTTACACAATTTAAGAAGTTTTCACAACAGTTTTTATATCTGGCTGGAGACACTGAGGTAATATTACATAATTATAGCATATGGTATAAAATGACATAAGAAATTAAATTTATTTTCTCATGTAGTAATCAAAATCTTGTATATTATAATTTATTATTCTCAATAAATCCTGAAAGTATATTAGGGAATACTGTTACTTGTTTTCAATTATTTAAAAAGCTGAAACAGGAATATCTGGTTATTAAAAAAATAAGGTAATAAACTGGAAGAAAATATCCATATTTAGAGACCTTTTCATCAATGACCAAGTAAAATGTGTAAATTCTTCATAAAAAACCCATTATCTATTCATCTGTAGGTTTAAAGTTTCCAAAAGAGGGCTAAGCTTTCCAAACACACAGCCTGGAACTGCTTAAACAAACGGCTTGTCCTCTTTTAAACTATAGTTTCCAGTGAATTTCAGGGACTTGATTACCTGATACATAAAATGGGAAGATAACTTGTTAGGGGCAGAAATAGAATAATGGAGACTAGCTTTAGTTATAAGAAATATTACTCATGCTCTGTTAACCGAGATTGTTCTGTTCTGATTAGAGAAAGCGCATTCTAACCTGGCTGAGAGCTGTATGCCCCAGGACATGGTAGTTAACTTTGGAATGCAGCCCATTCTCCTTTTCAGAGAGCTGCCTATCATCATGGAAAGATTAACAGCCTTGTTCCCAAAACAATGAAGTCCCACAGGTGAACGCCCTTTTCGACCCCCAGCCCACATTGCCTGTAACCTGTTAGCATTATTCCTTGCCTACTTCCCCATGCCTGTAATTCCTACTTTCCCATGTAATCTTTGTCCTTCTACCCAATATAAGCAGCTGGCTTACAGCGGGTGGGGGAGGTGTAGAGCAGATTTTATGTGGATGGATCCTGCTGTTCTCCCACACTGGCAGCATTATTGCAATAAACACTCATATATGATTCAACCTTGTCTCCGCTTAATTGGCTCAAGCAGTGACAGGCAGCCTGTCGGTTTTAAATTCTATTCCTTAGTATGGTTTTGAAACGCCTGATCTAAAGTAGTTGTTCTGCAAATACCTTCCATTCCTTCTCTCTTTTCTTGTAATGAAATTGTTCCAGGTATGACATGATATGTCAGGTGACTTTACCTTTACTATTGGTTTCCTGTCATATTGCCTGTTTCAAAGTCACTGTTCCTAAATATGAGGTAGAAGAAATTCATTCATTCTGCCAACATTTTTCAAGTTTTTTAGTCAAGCACAGCTCTAGCTACATTAGATACACTCATCAAGAGAACAGATGAAAATAGTTAAGCACCAGCCCACCCCTCAATAGACACATCCATCCTTAAAAGAAAAGGGGGGAAAAAAGAAGAAAAAAATATGTTAGATATCAAGAAGTTCCAAAATCTAGTGTCTCTAACAAAAAGGCATAGCATCTCAAAATTAACCAAACATTGAAAAAGTTTACTTCTCTTATGATGCTTTGCACTTTGAATTGTGGTCACTGGCATTGCCCTTTACTCCTCATAGGATTTGTATTTTTCTACCCTGTAAATTCCCTACATGACTGGCAAACTAGTGAGCACCTAATAGGTGTTGAATAAAAATAGGATTGAGTTAAGCAACGTGAAGATAAAAATCTTCATTTTTTCATATGTCGAGTATGAAATCATTTTGAGTAACTAATTAAGCAAAAGTTAATTACTTTATGGACAGTAGTTTAGTTAAGACATTTATAGATTACTAACAAAACTGAGCCTCAATTTAGACCTTTCTTATTAAAAAGGTAATGCTTAGATCAGCAATATTGAACCCATCAGTGTCCCACCCCAGACCTACACAAGAATCAGAGTCTCCACATTTTAACAAAATCCCTACCTGTCTTATATTCACATTAAAATTAGAGAAGTGCTCATGGATACCACTGGTTTTTAACCAAAACTACTTGTTAGTCTTGTGGTGTTATTTTTTTAAAAAAAGGGAGCAAAAAGAAAAACCTATGTCTGGGCCGCCTGCCAAATCAATTAAATATGCATATGAGTCCAGGGATGAGCTTTCTTTTTCCTTTTAACTCTCCACTTAGTTCTCAGGTACAGCCAAGTTGACAAGCACTGATTTGAACTAAACAAGACATAATGCTCGCTCTGCCATGGGATTCTCTGAATTGAAATACAAGAAACTGAGTTTTAAAATTCAAATCAGAGGAAATAAACCTGTAATATATAAAAACCAAAATAAGACCTTGCTCAATAGTCTACTGATTTTAAGGTCAAATGGAGAAATCTTTTAGTCTAAAGATGTCCTCTCATACCCTGATGCCATCCAACAAAGCATCCTATTCCTGTTCTTCTCGGATACAAAATTATCTTAAGTGATAAGCATCAGTATACACAGTGGAAATGAGCTTTAGAGCAAAGTTCTATAGAATTACAGCAAACTCTCCTTACCTAGGCTAAAGAGTCACCAACACTGTTATATTTCATCATTAAAGACGAAAACACTGTTTTCCCTTGGGGAAAATCAAATGAATCAATCCTCCCACCGGGTAAACTAATATCTTATTTTGAGTTAGGCTCTTGTTAAAAATTTGGCATAAGATATTCACATTTGTTTTCATAAATCAATATAACTATATAACATAGTCAGGAATCTGGAGAATGAATAAATGTTCTCCTAGAACACCGTAAATAAACTGATAATAATAAGTGATATTTTTGTTAATTCACCCTATCAACAAAATGGCTTTTTAAGAAGAAAGCCTTTTCTTAAAAGCCAGAGTCCATTTGGCTGGGCCCATCATACTTTTTGTCATGTGTTGGCAGAAAAGACAGAAGAATATGGTTTGTTCACATTCAGTGTGGCATCCAAAAGGGTCTAAGAAGAAAATCTTGGGCTACAAAACATAAACATATCAGGGAAATACTTGAATTCTATTTTAATTCTGTAAGATTTTTTTTAAAAAAAAAACAACACAGAAATTCTAAAAAGAGTGTAGTTAAAATAATTAAAATGATTCATTGTCTCATTTAATCCTGCATCAACCCAAAGAAGTGTCTGCCATGACTCCACTTTCCAAAGGAAGAAAATAGTGCAAAGAGGGGACGGATAACTTGCCAAGGCCACTCTTTACACTTTACTAAGTGAAATCTTCATAGTTATTAAACTCTTAGAGCCTTTAAAGTCAGACAGACCTGTATGAAAAGCTCTAATGTACTAGGGGTTATCACCTACATTTAGACCCACAGGATGGAATTCCAGCAGCTGAACACTAGGAATTCACAGCAAAATGTCTAAACAACCTTAAAATGTCCCTGGGACCCACTTTCTGATGCTATCAGCTCTACCTCTGTCGCTGTAAGAGTACCGGCTCTTGCTAGGTATATTCAAGTATGTTGGATGTCATCAATGCTTTTTAAGGATATCATCAGATTTGCATCATGGGAACTTTATAAATAAGTCAACCATCAGGACTTTTTCCCCTCATACTTTTTTTAATCAAAAGGAGGCCACTGAATATAACTCAATCGTTTTTAAAGGAGGTAACATAAAAAGTTCTTGAACTTGAAAGATGGACAAACAAGATGACTTAAGGTATGACTACCTGCTCATTTCAAGAGCGGGCTTGGAAATATTTCTTGGTTCAATAACCAAATCAAAGCCTGATACCTCAGCTGATTTCCTGACCTGTGATTTTTCAGCAGATCCATCTGTATAAAGTGTCCACAATTATATGTCTGGGTGTTGGAGTCCAGGGCCACTGGCTGCTCAAGCTGTGGACTCCTCAATTGCAGGCAGGGCCATTCACATGGACTCAGAGTCAAATGCAGGACCCAGGAGTTTTGTAATGTAATGGCCTTGGACAAGGAGTAGGCTGCTTCTTCCACTAATTATTTTTCACAATATTTATTTTAGCACCTGTTATATGCCATCAGGGGCTAGCAGACTATGTTCTACAGGACAAATCCAACTCACCACCTGACTCTCTACAGCGATGAACAAAATATGGTTTTAACATTTCTAAATGGTTGAACAAAATCAGAAGAAGAATCATATTCCATGAAATGTGAAAATTATGCAAATTTCAATTTTGAGTATCCATAAGTAGTTTTTCTGGAACACAGCCATGCCCATTCATTTACATATCGTCTATGGTTTGCTTTTAAGCTACAACAGCAGAGGTGAGTAATTGTGACAGATATTGTGCAAGTGAGAAGACTAAAATATTTATTACCTGAACCTTTCAGAAAACGTTTGCCAACCACTGTGCTACCCATGGTGATGAACAAAAGAAATATGGTCATTCAGCTTAGCAAATAATGCAGTGGGTCTGCTGCGTGAACCTCTACAGGCTTCCAATTCCTTCTCTGTATTGTAGGGATAAGAAAAGAACTCGGCTCACAGGGAAGGATTTGTTTAGCACAGTGTTTTGTAAATAGAAGCACTGTTGGAAATCCTAGCACCCTTTCCCCTCCTCTACCTACCAAAATCCTGTCTATCCTGCAAAGTCCTGATGAAATGTTACCTTTGTGTGCAGACCTCTCAATTTATATTGCTTCCTTTGTGTTCCCAGACCATCCTGTTATAGTATGATCCCTAATCTAACCTATACTTTGGTTATTTATAAATTCCTCCTTACAAGCGGGGATAATTTCTTGTTGGTTTTGTAACCCCCATAATATCAAGTATAGATAGGTCAATATATAGGAGATAGTCAATTACTATTTGCTGAACAAGTGAAAAACTGAATGAATGTATTAGTGGACGGACAACCGTGTGGGAGTAATTAAATAGGTTTATTGCCCTTCCAAGTAATACCCAGTATATAAGCTGGGAGTGTCACAGGAACCTCAGGGAAAGGCTGTCACCAACCAATATGAAATACTAGGCTCTGTCAAGTATATAATGTTGCTAACAAAGACATATATTCCACTCTAGGCCTTATTGGCTAAATAATAAAATGTTAGGGCAATATATGTTATTAGAGTCAGTGGAGGCACTAAAGAGAAAAAAAGGTAACCAATAAAATTAATATGTTAATTTGAAACTTTGAATCTATTCCATTTCTTTTTCTGCTGCACAGGATTTTACTCCCTCCTATATTATAAACCCAAGCGTTTCTATTAGCGATATTCTTCTCAAAAGTCAATTTGCTCTATCTTTAAGTACTGCACACACTTTTTTACAGCTAACAAAAGAAAAAAGAAACTCGAAAAAAAGCAATGAATGTGAATTACATCTCAATAAAGCTGTTATTAAAGTAAAAAGCAACAGAACCTGAGTTATAAATCAGGACTAAGTCTCGGCTTATTGGTTATTTGCTTTAAGAGACTAGTGCCTTGATGAATCAAATGAGGTCTTATGCTTATTTAAATTTTTGGTACTAAAATCTGAAAGACAGTTTTCTAAACAATGACCACAGATTTTTCCAACAATGCAAAGATCAGATGTCATCAAAGTATGCAAAGGAGGTTTAATTGAGCCTTAGTCCTTGGGGAAGTGACTTCATTGGAGAGGGCATCACAGGTTACTCTGCTGATTAATGCACCCAAGGCGGCAAAGCTGACCGGCTAGCAGCATGGTATCCACAGGAAGATCCCTAGGACATCATCTCAGGCTCCTGGCTCATTTGTATGCCAAACACAAGGTACAAGTTAGAGCTATAGCCCCAGTGTAAAATTCCTATGCATTATACTCTTTAATTGCCACAGATTAAAGGCTTTTTAAATGTTTGTGTTGCCTATTTTCATTTCAACAGAGTTTCCAACAATGCATTTAGAAGATTTACAACATCAGGAGGAGTCAACAAACTCCCTAACTATATGCCACAGAATCTTCCTACCTACCTAATCCCCATCCGGCCTTCTCTTTTGTTGTAACATATCAGTAAAGATGCTAGTATAGTAAATTTGGCATCACAGATATTTAAGAATATTCAACAAAAATTATAGCGGTTTCCCCCATGAAAATGCTCATATGCACATGTGTAAACTTGCTGTAAAATTTCAGGAGGCAAACCCATTCATGGACTCCAAATTTAAAAAGCTTTATATGACTATTTTTAATTATAAAATATATACAATATAATTTTATGCTATTCAAACTCATTAAAAAACATTACAGATAATTTTACACCCCAAATCACAACTTTCCCACAATGCATCTTTAATAAGTTTAACATAAATCACTTGTTTCTCCTCAATCATATATTCTATATTTCGCACGGTACTTCACCCCCTGCTGTCTTTATCTGTATATACTGTATTCACTCCTTCTCTACAGGAGCATCTCTGCTCCTCCAAGGAGGTAGCTGTAGGTTTTACAGATAAAGCTTTCATTTTAGAACATGACTACACAACCCAGCACAGTACTATTAAAGCTCACAAGTTCTTCCTAATGTTTAGCTTATTTTTTTCTATGCCAGTTATATCTATTGTCCTTTCCACTCCTGCAACATGAGCTAAAAGATTATGAACAGATTATCCAGGCAACAATTCTCTGACCTGCATATTAGCAAATCCTCTGCTTCTGATTTTCCACAAAAGCCTCATTCTTCCAGCATCTACTACTCTTCCACTCTCTGGGGCTCTCTGGTGGCTTTTACCTGATGCTAGACCTAACACCAGACCCCCAAAGGGGGTTTCAAATGGAATAAGTGGCTATGGGGGATGGAGAGCTCTCTTTTGTCAATATGTGAATGGCCAGCTTTAATAAATTTGCCCTTTGTACTCAAAGTTACATGTTACTAAGTCAAATTTTTAAGTAGTAAAAAGCATTACATTAGAACATTTAAAACATTTTTAAAATGTGTCTCTTCCAAATTTCAACACAATTAACTAATTTTATTTCTGCAAATTTTCATCCAGCTTTTTTACATGGGCTCAGAGAGTGTCACCAGGTATGATCAATAAGAATATACCCATTTGTTTGCTGATCTTATTAATGTAACGATGAAGTGTGACCTCTAGAGACAGACTCTCTGGTTTGAATTCCAGACCCAGCAGTTGCTAGCTGGGCAACCTCGCTCAGTTTCTTCATGTGTAAATTGCGGATAATAATAATACCGAACTCATCAAATTATTGTGAGAATAAATGAAAGTAAGGTGCTCAAATAGCGCCTGGCACATTGAAAATGGCCTAACAAATGTTAACTGTACCTGTTATGACTAGTGGTTCATTTCTGGTATATAACATTAGACAGGAATCAATTTTCCACAGTTACAATAGTCTACCTCAACACATGTTTAGTGGCTACAAAATATTTCTTTACCTCTGTATGTCTGAATTTATTTAATAATTTCTTTACCATTGGGTATATAAATGGTTTCCATCTTTCACTATTATAGCCAACACTGCAAAGAATATCTTCAGGTATATAACTTTATTTTTCTTACTTGAAATTATTTTATTAAAATAAGTTTCTATGAGTTGAATAAATGGGTCAAAGAGTATGAACACTGTTACTGAGTCTTATGTGATAAAGAGAACCCGCATTTATTCAGGTCAGTGGTTGGGTGTTTCATTCAGACAGAACACAGAATATCTGTAACACTGCAGCATTACTACAAGCCAATAACTTTTGCCCGGCCGGCGTGGCTCAGTGGTTGAGTGCGGACCCATGAACAAGGAGCCCACGGTTCAATTCCCGGTCGGGGCATAAGTCCAGGTTTTGGGCTCAATCCCCAGTAGGTAGCGTGCAGGAGGCAGCCGATCAATGACTCTCATCATTGATGTTTCTATCTCTCTCTCTCCCTCTCCCTTCCTCTCTCTGAAATCAATAAAAATATATTTTTGAAAAAAAGAGAATAACTTTTGTGGGGTTACAATCTAGTTCTGTGCTCCATAGCCTCCCACCTCCCAAGGTCAATGGAGTCAAGACCCAGTGGTTTGTTGAGGAGAAACCTTTCACAATGTAAAATCCTTCTGCTCTGATGACCACAGAGCTCTTTTTCACAGAAATAAAGTTTACCTGATGATCTTGGAACAATTTCCCACAGCTCACTGAAAAGTGAAAGCATTTTTCTTCCCTCCAGGGAACCTCAGGCTGTGTGTAAGATGGAATATGGCACTTAATTTTCTTGCACCTTAGTTGGCAACTGTTCAGTCAACTCATGAGCAAAAACTGAACTTTTCTTGAAAAATCTCTGCTAATGCTATATAATCATATGCCCATTTCATAGTAATCCCCCTTTCCACAATTTGACAAAAAGGGCTAAAAAAGGAAAAAAAATAACTTCAATCTAAATTATTGAACCATCATAGCAAGACTCATCAGAGGTACTGGGAGAGAAATAAAGTGAGTACATTACAGGAGCCAGGGAACTAATTCTGAATGAGCCAAATCCATAAAGCTCATGAATATCAATATATCTTACAGTTTACATATCCCTCATACTTCCAGCAAAGTTAAACGAAAATGACAAATATGTTTTTACACTTATATTACCTGTAAATTCTCCCAGAATATAGACAGGTCAAGGTGAAGATGAAAATTAAAGAGCAGAAGTACCCACGGATTCAGTGGTTAGAGTAACAGGGAGATGTAATTGGCGTTGGCAGGATGGGAGATCTCCACTAAACACGCATTAAAATCAATTCAAATTGAAGTGATGAATAGGTTTTTCTCGCCATTCTGAGTTTCTCAGCTGGATTACTGGCAGGCTACCCCATCCCATGCCATGAAGATGGTTCTTTAGAAAACTGGACCATGACCAATCCATTAGACATTGCCACAAATCTCTCTCCAAGTGTCATCTAAAAGTCATTAACTTTGAGCACAAAACATGATGGTCGTTTTATAAGCAGGAGATCCGTGCCTCATTCAGGAATACCAAAGAGGAATAAACCTCATGTTTGAAACCACAGGGTGTTATTTGTGTCACTGTATTTGCTCACATGCGGAAGGTCTGGTTTTAGATGAACTTAGAGGTTGAAATTCTCTTCCAGTTGTATGACCCTGTATTCTGTATCATTCATTCTTCAGTCATTTCCTGAGCCCATAACAATATCTGCATTGTTGAATGCTGTAAAATTACTTTATTATCCAGACATTTAGTGAATGATCCTCAGTCTGTTTGTTGGAAGTTATAATAACAGGGCTAAAAATGCCTGATTTGGGCCCTGAGGTCCTGAATTTAAATTTCTACCATGACCTCCCACCCATATTCAAAATTCAGCCTTTAAAACCTAACTTACCACTCTCCATTTACCTCCCTGACCTTAACTTAACCCCACCATCTCTTTTGTCTTCCCCCTCTCTGCTACTGGCCCTTTCCAATCTTTACTTTTTTTTACTGCCAACTTTTCCTCCAGGTATCCACTTAAACATTGCTATTCTTGGGAAGTCTTTCCCAACCCCTATCCCCAAATGAGATCAATCTACTCTCCTGTATCCAATTTTGAACGTTTTAGAAACAAACTCAGAAGCAATTAATGTACAGGTCTGAGGGATCCAGTGTGTCCCAAGGAAGAGACACAGAAGGGGAGGCATCAGTCTTGAGGGACTATGGGAAGAACCACTTCAAGGAGTCCACTTCCCAGGCTATGAAATGACTACTTAGTTTATTCAGACCCCTCAAGATAGCTTTTAAAAACTGCTCTTCTGGGAACGATTCTGATGGAATCTGACCTACAGCTACTCATTTCTCTTATCCAGGTCTAGGGTTTCCCAGGTGGACAGGAGAAAACTTTCCTCCCAGTGATGTTATAAGGAATGACTAATAAAAATGACGGCAAGTCCTGAAAAATTCAGAGCGATGCATAAAAAAATTAATGGCCCAAGTTCCTTGGAGCCATCTGAAAATGAAAAAAGCACTCAGGGACAAATCCAAAATGAAAAAGAAAAAAACCCCAAAACATTTCATATAAACACAATTTACTCCAGGAATTTTCAATAACTGTTATTGCTTTTTTGTGGCAGCTAAGCTCACAGAGGGCTCATTTCCTTTGAAGCCTACCTTTGTCCCCTTGCAGACAGGAAAAGGGCACAGAGGAGGTTATGTACATGCATAATCTGATTCTGTGAAATTGCTATGTCAAAATGTAACCTATGAAATACTGTTCCATGATTACAGACACAGAAACTTGAACCTAATTATCAGAAAGCAACAAACCACTCCGCTAACAGGATACGAATCCTCAACAATGGAAAAGGGGGCTGTGTGTATACATGATATGCTTGCTACTGGTTTATATGATCTTTCCCTATTTCAGTAAAATAAATAGGAAATTACATATAGATGAGGTTAGATTATTTATGGCTTATCACAAAGTTCAAGTTGCTTGATTATTTCCTGTGTGCCAGAAAGTGTGCACACTGAAAGAGAGAGCTCTCCATCACTGCGGGTGTCCAAGAATAGCCCAACTGACCACAGGCACATTCAGAGATAACACTGGAAGGGCCTTTCCTAGTCTGATGCCCTCTGACTTGTGATTTGCTAAATTTGATAAGCCATTACTTTCATACCGTTTTACAGACAAACTCCTGTCCAGTTTACTTTAGGAGAAAAATACCATCTATCTCAATGGTCATCTCTTTTCAAGTACTGTCAAAGATGAACAGAAAGCAGTGATGAATAAACTTTAAAACCAGTTTCTCTAAATGGGATTCAGGGCAGGAAAAGCGTGGGGTGGATTTTACAGGGCCGTGTTTCCCACAGATGGAAGAGCAAGTTAGTTTTATCACTTTCGTGCAGAGCAAAGAGGAGTTCTCTGCGAGGGGAGTTTCTCCCTTCATGAAACTATCAACCGCCTCCTCTAAGAGAGCTCCTGCGCACTCACACTGCAGTACAAATGAGCTAATGGGGGAATCCACTCGAACGCTTGCACTAGGCAGCCTAAATTTCCAGACACAGACTAGGTTGAGAGACACTGCCATTCATGACGCTGAAGAGCTTCCAATGGAAAAGGGAAAATATGGAAAACATACTATGATACAAAGCAAAAGAAGAAAACTTTACAAAACACAACTGGTTAAACAGAAGGAAAAAAAAGGGACCAGGCTTCCTTGGGCTGAAAACAGGTTTTCCACACAGATGAATCTGGAGTCTTAGAGAGTCCGGCAAGTTGGACTCTACGTGGAGACAGACTCGCCAACAGGCCACGTTGTGGTCAGCTTGACGCTCCCGAGTCAAGAGGCATCTCCTCACTTTATTGGTTGCTTGTGGTCTGGACTGGACGGCAAGCCATTCTCAAGGAGGTGAGCACATGACCAGCCCTCAGTAAATATTAAATGAATGAATGTGTTTGTGACCCTGAGGGAGCCAAGAGTTTGAAACACTTTCACTTCTAAAACTGTTTCTTTAAAAAATGCTGGAAAAATATTGATGAAAGGATTCAATCTCTGAGTACAACCTTGAGATAGCAAGCTGGGAGATTGGTTTATCTACCTGCTGCTGTGACCTTCCTGCTGGGTAGATTGATTCAAGGATTTGAGTCTTCAGGATGTCAAGTAAGTGATTAAAAAAGTAGAACTGGAAACAATGAAAAATGCCCGTCACTGGCATCATAATGATTGATCACCATTAGCCAGATAATTATACTGAGGCTGAGGAAGATCGTTATACACACAAAACCTAAAATAGATGCCTCAAGGTTAACACATCCTATTACCTCTTGTGATATCCTATAACCACTCCCTATACTTTATTTTTGAAGGTAAATATGGAAAAATAGGAGGAAATGGATTTAATAATGATTACTTCCCATATCCAGAGAGATGCTGAAATTATATGATATGTCTTCCCCCAAACATTACCTAGCTAGCCAGAACAGGGTAAAAATTCCCCAATAAAACACCCTGTGTAAAATAACATATTTAGTCAGTAAGAACACTTATTAAAATATTACACTACTGCTACGCCGGTGTGGCCCAGTGGTGAACGTCAACCTAGAACCAGGCGATCACGGTTTGATTCCCAGTCAGGGCACATGCCTGGGTTGCGGGCTTGATCCCCAGTCGGGGGGTGCGGGAGGCAGCCGATCAATACTTCTCTCTCATCATTGGTGTTTCTATCTCCCTCTCTCCCTCTCTCTGCCTCTCTCTGAAATCAATAAAGATGTATTTTAAAAAAATATTACATTAGTGAGGAATTCAGAGACAAGTTTATATGTATGTAAAATGCATATAATGCCATACCAAAAATAAATGACACAGCAAAACACATAAAATATTTCATATTTGCCAAGTGTTTATATACTTCACAATTTTTCAAAGTCTATTAACACACTTGAGAGAAGCTATTTAGTAATAAAAGCTGGGAAGGGCTTACATTGTGGCGAATCATTAAAAGCATTTGGTGGTAGCTAAGATAGTCGGGGTCTAAGCACTTGGCTCTGATGAGGGGTCAGGGGGAGAGGGGGGACAGAAAAAAGATGAGTCGAAAATAATGAAGAGCTGATTTCCACTTACAGCTGGTATCTAACTGGCTGGCTTTTCTGAAATCAAGGCCAATAATATGTGAGTCCTTTATACAGATATAAGCATTTGTTCAAATTGGCATGACTGGTTTCCAAATATGTACATATGGGGGACCCTAAAGAAACGAAGTTCCTTGAAACACAGACCATTTCCAAATCCACTCTGTTCCCTTCGTATCGGTCACCCTGAAAGGCTTCACATTCTTTTCTCCAATAACATCATCGGTACTAAGAGCAGAGCTGAGATTTTTTTTTAAAAGATGTCTTAATAAAAGATGCCTGACTGGCCTCAGGCACATCCCTTGGATTGCTCTTAGTGGGAAAAGACATCCTTAAAAAGTGAACAAAAATCTTTTGAATAACATGAATGATAAAGCTGGGTATTAATGTTTTAGATTAAAGATGATTAGTATCTACTACTTCTTTTGTTTAGTACCTGGCACCAGAGTTCTCGTAAGGATTCAGGCACTGTGCGTGTGCGTGCGTGCGTGTGTGTGTGTGTGTGTGTGAGTGTGTGTGTGAGTGTGTGTGTGTAAGTGTGTGTGTGTGTGTGAGTGTGTGTGAGTGTGTGTGTGAGTGTGTGAGTATGTGTGTGTGAGTGTGTGTCTGTGTGTGTGTGTGAGTGTGTGTGTCTGTGTGTGAGTGTGTGTGTGTGTCTGTGTGTGTGTGAGTGTGTGTGTGTGTGAGTGTGTCTGTGTGTGAGTGTGAGTGTGTGTGTCTGTGTGTGTGTGAGTGTCTGTGTGTGTCTGTGTGTGTGTGAGTGTCTGTGTGTGTCTGTGTGTGTGTGTGTGTGAGTGTGTGTCTGTGTGTGTGTGAGTGTGTGTGTCTGTGTGTGTGTGTGAGTGTGTGTGTGAGTGTGTGAGTGTGTCTGTGTGTGTGTGAGTGTGTGTGAGTGTGTGTGTGAGTGTGTGAGTGTGTCTGTGTGTGTATGTGTGTGAGTGTGTGTGAGTGAGTGTGTGAGTGTGTGTGTGAGTGTGTGTGAGTGTGTGTGTCTGTGTGTGTGTGTGAGTGTGTGTGTGAGTGTGTGAGTGTGTCTGTGTGTGTGTGAGTGTGTGTGAGTGTGTGAGTGAGTGTGTGAGTGTGTGTGTGAGTGTGTGTGAGTGTGTGTGTCTGTGTGTGTGTGTGAGTGTGTGTGTCTGTGTCTGTGTGTGTGTGAGTGTGTGGCAGTTGCATTATATTTACCTGTAGGAACTAGAAAAGGCTTCTACAGGCAGTGTCTTCTGAGTGAGATCTTGAAAGATTAATAGAAACAATACAGGAAAAATAATGGAGCGTTTGTTCAATGGTCATATATCCTTTTAAATTAGAGTAAGAACACCTAAGAATGCGCTTTGGGGACAAAATATGGAGAGATACGAATGCCAGGCCAAGGAATAGGGACTTTACTTCTTGTCCTCTGGGAAACCACTAAAAGTCAGAGATCAAAAGATTGGCCTGGTCACATTTTCCAGATAATTCCACATGCCAGCATCCTAAAGATGTCTCCTCACCGTCACCCTTTTGGGCTGGATTGGCATCCCTGTTTCCCTGGAATCTGAAACTAATGGAAATTCTGTTACCAAGAGCATCTTATACAGCAAACCGCCCTATACAAACCCAACACCTACTAATGAGAGATGTAACAACAGTTACTTACTTTTCTAGATTATAAATGTTAAAAGTCAGGAATTTATCAAGAATCATTAAACCTTGGAGTTGAGAGAGGCTCAAATATGCAGGGTTCCAAAGCAAAAATCTTGAATTGCCCCCAAACGCCCACTGATAGGAGACTGATTCGCCAGATGTGGAGCAGTCACCCTAGGGACTGTGGTCCACGTGTAGGCACTGAAAGTCTCCCCTACAACATAGTACATCTCACAGAGGAAACATCCGGGGGGAAGGAGTGGACAACAATACAGACGAAATCTAGAAATCTAGCGCTGAACAACATGAACAAGCCTGTTTAAACCTTTATCCAGAGAAAATCACAACATCCTGAATGTAGTCTGATACTGTTTTAGGGTGTGGATCCACTAATTTCTTTGTTCTGGTTTGTTTTTAAATTTATATTTTCTCATAAACTTACAGAAAACCAAAGTGCCTTATGGGAAAGCGATCCTCATTTTCATGCTTTAGGATGCTATCAATAAAATGGTTACTGCTGTTCCTATTTGAGAATAGTGTGTTTCTAACGGAACGTGTTGCCTCAAGTTTATTCAGATGCAACAAGATAAGCGTAGGCCAGAGGGAAAAAGCCATCGGCTGGCAGGAAAGCCAAATTTGAGGGGCGGTCATAAACCATCTATTACTTTTCTTGGCTCAGGGAGAAAGCACTCTGTAGATATCTTCATTCATATGCATAACTGTGACTGCAAAACCAACAGAAGTTGAAGATAGTTTCCAAAAAGGGAACAAAGAATGACGTTTGGTCTGCAGTGGGGGCAGCTACTTGGCTAATCCCCTTTGGGCTCTTCACTTGAAGCTTCTTTTCTTAAAAGTAAAAAAATATATATATTTAAGGTACACAACAGGATGACTTGACATACATATACATAGCGAAACGATCACTACAGTCAAGCTAATTAACACGGCACCTCCTAAGCATCTCATTATGTGTGTGAGAGAAAGAGAGAGAGAGAGAGAGAGAGAGGGAGAGAGTGTGTGTGTGTGTGTGTGTGTGTGTGTGTGTGTGTGTGTGTGTGTGATGAGAGCACCTGAAATCTACATTCATTTTGTCCCAAAGAGGAAACCCCTCTGCTGAATGTAACTGAGTAACTAGGGTGTTGCCTACAGAAGCTGACTTTGCTGCAGTGCTCACCACTGTTTCCACAGTATTTGTACTTTCCTCCCTCCTTGCTCGTGTTCAGAGCAGTGAAGCTCGATGCCTGGCCTTTGTACGGGGATCTGGCTGTCACAGTTGTCCCCCACCCCACCCCACCCCACCCCACGTACAAACATTTCCCCCTTAGCTGTCGGAATCTGTCATAAATACTTCTGCTTATCTATGAACTGTATTCCAGAAGTCAACCTTGATTAGCTTGTTCTCAAAAACGGAAAGTCATCCATTTGTTAATGGATATCGACTGAATAGGTATTGTAGACATAACAGGAATTTTTCAAACTGCACTTGATTAAAGCGTCGAAGTATGATGCACATGAATTCCAAAGGATGCCAAAAATATCAACACTAAAAACTAGGTAATGTAAACATTGGTTATACTGCTCTAAGTTCCATAAGGGAGGTGTGGAAGGGTGGGGCAGGGCTTCATAATGTCTTCATTTCAAACCTAGGAGAAAGTCTTCAGTAGGACCATTTGGAGAGCTCCATCTTCTTCCCACCATGTCAGGGGGCCTAGGAGACCAATGTCAAAACACCCCCCACCCGACACAGTTAGAGAGCAGGCAGAGTTGCTGACTGAGTGGCTATATTTTGACTGACCTGCATTCTCAAAGTTGGTCAAGGCAAGTAATGCATATTAAATTACGCAATTTAGCTTAGCATCTGACGGATATGGCTGATGAGACATTAACATTTTACATTTACCTAAGAGGTCCTCCTTTGAAAAAGGCTATCTTAACGTAACATGCAATCAAAAATATTTTTTATAACATGTCAACTGGCTGAAAATATAAACAATTTCAAAGTTCGAAGAAGCCCAAATCTAACTTTTTAAGACAGTGTGATGTGTTACACGTAGATTCATTAGTATTATTTTTAGAACTGCACAGCTGTTTTGGCAGCTTGTTTTGTGAATCCTATTTTGCAAATGTAATGAGAATTTTTTTCCTGAACAAATTTCAGTTAATGAAGCAGATAACACATTTATTTCCTTGTCAGAGCTTAGCATTAAATAAAAATGCGACAAGAGTGCAGTGTTTAAAATTTAAAACATGGCATTTGGTCATTTTACTTGCTAGTTATAAGATTAGAAGATAACTCAATATTTTAATGATACTATCCATGATTAGATAATAGTGTCGTTCAGAATTTCATTTCCTGTATGTCTTTCCTTACTTTAAAGTCAATAGTTATGCTGCTACTGCCTCTCCAAAACAAATCTCCAGTAGCTGAGCAGACACACATCATATCTAACAGGTTTTAGAAACTTCCTATATGCCAAGGACTGCTCTACATGCTTTGCACTTATTGATTTATTTAATCCTCACAACAATCCTATAACTAGGAACTATTATCTCCATTTGACAAATAAGGAAACTGAGGCAGAAAGAGTAACTTGCTCAAAGTGAATCGGTTAGTGAGTAGGAGAGGTACGGTCTGACCCAGACGATTCGATTAATGTGTAAGAAAACCGACAGCAAAGAAATAAAAATAATCATGATACAAGCTGAGATATTCTAATTATTAGTCAAGATGGTTTAGGCTTAGATGTGATACATCAGATGAATTTCTCTCAAGGCCTATCTTAACAGTATATAAATGTATGCCCTCTGTGAAGTTTTATTTCTCTTTCAGATTCTGTTTCATTACAAAAAGGGTTTGGGAAGACCCTGCCTATAAGAGAAGTTTTGTCTTCAACTTTTTACTTAGCACAGTGAATGATGAGGCCACACAATTTCGTCGGGTGTTTTCCTTGGATTTTCTACCGTTTCCCACACTCAGTATGTGTTGGATGTCAGTTTCCTAGGGCTGCCACAACAAATCACCCCAAACCGATGACTTAAAACAACAGAAACTTATTCTCTCACAGGTCTGGAGGCTAGAGGTCCAAAGTCAATATATCAGAAGGGCCATGCTCCTTCTGAAGGCTCTAGAGAATTCTTCCTTGCCTTTTCCAAATTTGGAGGGATTCCCAACATCTTCACTTTCCTTGGCTCTTGAATACACACTCCAGTCTCTGATTCCATCTTCATGTGGCCTAATTATATGTCTCTGCATCCTTACCTTTTCTTTAAAGGACACCAGTCATTGGATGTAGGGCTTACCCTAAATCACGTACAATAGTATCTTGAGATTCTTAACTAATTAACTCGGCAAAGAGCCTATTTCCAAGCAAGATCACATTCTGAAGTTCCAGGTAGACATGAATTTTGGGGGACACTATTCGACCCACTACAGGTGGGGTGGAGATACCGTGGCATGGCAATAAGTTGTCATTTTGTAGCCCCTCTGAGATTCCCTTGATCAAACATGGCATCCACGTAACAAGTACACATCTGCTGAAGGTAACACTGTGACCTCAGCCTGGGTAATTAGCAACACCCGGAGAAAACAGGTTTCAGAGATCTCACAACACTGGAGTGCAGGGATTACCAGGAGTCCTCTGGGTGAAATCCACCCAGAGGCAGAAAGAGTAACTTGCTCAAAGTTAATCAATTAGTGAGTAGGAGAGCTAGGGTCTGACCCAGACGATTAATGTGTAAGAAAACCAACAGCAAAGAAATAAAAATAATCATGATACATGCTGAAATATTCTAATTATTAGTCAAAATGGTTTAGGCTTAGATGTGATACATCTAAGTCTCTTTCTGTTGTTTCAGAAAACAACACTGGAGTGCAGGGATTACCAGCAGTCCTCTGGGTGAAATACACCCAGGGCTCACCTAAAACATAACAAATAGGTGTCTTCAGCCCTTCCAAATCAATTCCCTACAGTCCTTATGCAATCCTGGGGTGGAAAGGCTTCATGATACTTTCTGTAATGGCCTCCTCATTACACCACAGACGCTGGTATGAAAATGGCTGTGTACTTGGATATTTCAGAGGCGCTATTCCCATAAAATTCCAATAATAGCATACATTAGAAATGAAAACTCACCTAAACTCATTTGAATGACATGAAAGAGCAAACTTCTACTTACTTATTCACTTGCTCTCTTTCTTCTTCATTCACTTTAAGAAGATTAATAAGTTATATACAGTTCTTTTAATAAATGATAAAGGAATAAAATATGCATATTAAATTATTGTGGAGTTGTATTTTTAACACTTATTCTTAAAGTTACCACTGCTAAATGTTTCTGAACAATCATTGATTAATTCAGCATAGTGTAAGCGCCCTTTGTTCTCAGTTATCCATAACAGGTAGATAAATATCTGGGGCATAGTAGGTGGTCAACACATATTTTTAAAATAAATAATGAACTGAATCTAGAGGGGAAAAAAGTACAAAATTACTAGACTCCTAAATATAAAACATACCTCCACTCACTTTTACAGTAAAAAAATAATTTATACTAGCAGAGTTATCTCTTTGTTGGGATGATTTTCTATTGTTTGCCGTTCTTCAATATTCCCCCTTTAAGAAGTTGTTTGAAAAAAAAATTATTTAAGGAATAGCTACATTTGCTATGCCTCAAAATTAAATAATAAGAACTATGTTAATGACTATATCTCTATTTTTACTGTGGCTTCCAAGTAGCTCTGGGTCAATTTGTTGTGTCAGATAAAGAAGCTTCATAGGCCTTTATGCCTACAGGCTCTGCATAGCTGATTTTTTTTGTATATATGTATTAACCTCCTATTTTAACTTTTATTTTTTATGGTTTGGTTTATACATTTATGATTGACATGCTACTTTGGTATTGATGATTTCCACGAGCCATCTCAAGTCTATTGTGGACTAAGGCAAAGCATTTTCTAAAAGAACACACTCTTTAATAGCCCTTCCCAATATGACCCTCAAATTCATTTTTCACTCCTATCTCCCACACTAAGCAGTTTACTTCATGCTTTAAAAAAGTTTAAGCTTACAGAAAAATTTTGCAGAAACTACAGAGAGTTTCCATATATCTACACCCACACACAACTGCCCCTGTTATTTATATCTTGCATTAGTGTGGTACATTTCTTATAATCAATGAACAGATATTGATATATTATGATTAAGTAAAGCTCATAGTTTTCTCTGTGCTGTACAGTTCTAATGGATTTGAAAATGCATGACATCATATGTCCACCATATACAATAGTTTCACCAAACTTAGATAAATGAATAAAAAAATTATTTTACCTTTATATATTCCTTTATCATTTTTTTTTTTTTTTGCAAGGAAGATCTACTGGCAACAAATTTCAACAATTTTGGTTTGTCTTAAAAAACCTCTATTTATCCTTCTATTTTGAAAGGTAATTTTGCTGGATATAGGATTCCAGGCTGCTGGTTTTGTTTCCTTTAATCACTTTAAATATCATACTCCACTTTCTTCTTGCTTTCCGAAGATAACTCCAACCTAATTCTCTGCTTGTTCCTTTATAGGCAACACATTAGCCCACCTCTCCAGATTCATTCAAGATACTCTCTGTTTCTTTAGTTTTTCAACAGTTTAAGTAAGATATGGCCAGGAACAGATTTTGTTGGCAGTTTTTTGAGCTTCTGGATCTGTGGTTGGGTGCCTGTCATTAATTTTGGGAAATTCTAAGATATTACTTCAAGTATTTCTTCTTTTCCTTTCTTTCTACCTTGTCCTTCTGACATTCCCATTAAACTTACAGTATACCTTTTATAACTGCCCTACAGTTCTTAGTTATGCTATTATAAGTGTGTGGGGGGGGTGTCTTCATTTTTCAGTTTGAGAAGTTTCTACTGACATATATTCAAGCTTCTTGATTCTTTCCTTGGACATGTCCGGTCTACTAATGAGCTCGTCAAAGGCATTCTTCGTTTCTGTTACTGTTTTTTTATTGCTAGCGTTTCCTCTTGATTTTTTTAGAGTTTCCATCTCTCTGCTTACATGACCAATCTATTACTGCATGGTGCCCACTTTTTACATCAGAGTCCTTATCATATTAATCATATGTCTATTAAATTTCTGATCTAATAATTACAAAATCTCTGTCATATCTGAGTCTGTCTCTGATGTTTGATTTGTCTCTTCTAATTGTATTTGCCTTTTAGCATGCCTTGTAATTTTTGTCTAAAGCCAAAAAGGAATTGAGATAAACAGGCCTTTAGTGTAAGGTTTTATATTTATTTGGCCAGGAGTTAGGCTGTGTTCACTGTTTGCTATAGCTGTAGGTGTCAAAGGCTAAAATTGCCTCTACTGTCCCTGTTTTGCCTTCCCTGTTGCCCTCAGTTTTTCCCAGAGGCTTCTTCTCAGAGTATGAGCTTTGTGGTTCTTTACCCTTGTAAACCCATTATTACGCAAGAACCCTGTCAATGTGGTGACAAGGTGTGAGCGGGTGACGAAAAAGTTCTATATTCCTATGATTAGGTCTCAATCTTTAGTGGGCCTGTGCGCCTGGGCTGTGACCTTAACAAGTGCTTCTCAGCTTCCCTCCCTACACCTTATGTGAATTTTGAAGATTAATTACTGCTGCCCAATATTTATTAAATTCCTAGATAGGAAGGCTAGGGAGGGAGTGGAGTTCAGCATTTCTCTTCTCCCTCTTGATCAGGCTCTGGTAAAACCCATAATGGTTGAGCTCTGGTGAAATGCAAGTTGGTTAGGCTCTGGTAAAATAGTTTCCCTTAAGGGTAGGCTTTCATCAATGATAACAAAAGTTCTCAGCATTATTTCAGGTGGTTACTTCCCCCCATCCACTACCACACGCAAAAAGACTTTGTCTCTTATCTTCACCCTGAAAATTTGGTGAGGCCCCTGGAGCTACAGCTCCTGAGAGCATGCCCCCAGTGGATGCTGGGTCCCCAGGGGTTACCCTGTCCATGCTCTGTCTCCAGCAATTAGTCTCTCACCCTTTAAGTGTTCCTACCAGATGGAGCTGCAGCTTCTGCTCCCAATAAGCTCTGAGTTTTCCTGTTTTCCCAGTTTTCAGCTGGCAGTTTGACCCGTGGTCTCAATTCTCTGATGTATCTAAAAAGAGTAGTTGATTTTCAGTTTTTTCAGCTTTTTTTTTTCTTGTTGTGAGGACAGGAGTGATGACTTCTCAGTTCTCAACGTGCAGGACCAGAAACCAGAAGTTAGTTCACTTTTCGCTGCTCATTCCACACCACGTTTGCATTTGTTTCCTTGGTATGTGCTATTCCTTCTGCCTGGTATACCCTTCCTGTTTTTTACAGAACAGTAAGAGCCTCAACATTTCTCATTACCCAGTTCATGTGTTATTTCCACCCTAAAGTCTTTGATTAAAAATTCATTCACTTCCTAACTATGTGTTCTCATAATACAAGGTACTTAGAATATATGTATCACATCACATTATGTTTATATTATGTGCATATTATGGGCAGTGACTATAAGTTATGGTGTACTTAGAATTAAACATGAATTAATGATGTATTGTTTATTGATTCCAGCGTTGTTCTCTCAGGTCTGGCTTTGATTCACCTGATATTTCCTTCCTCATGAGCTAGACCAGCTAGTCTATGAGATGATATTTTTTGAGCTTACAATGGAGCCCTGTGATTCAGTCTTATTCCCTGTGTAAAGGCCACAGAAAGCTAGTAATATAGTTCCAGAGAATAATGAAAATTAATAACATGTATTCGTGAAATTTTGAAGATTAATTACTGTTGCCCAGTATTTATTAAATTCCTAGTAAGGGCAAGAAGGGTTTGCAGATGATCCTAAATTCTGCTGCCACATTGATGTAGCTTAATATTACTCATCTTGCAATTTTTAGTGGTTCCTCCCGTAGGTAAATTTTCTGTTTTAGCAAAGCAATAAAAAACCAGATGGACATGAAGCAGACGCCCCCTCTCCGGGACTGGCTTCCTCACCGATGGTGATCGGAAGATACCGCCCCTATTGTTACTGAGCTGTACTCAGTCACTATACTGTCAATATCTTAGAAAAGCACAATGTGTCCCATCTCACATTCATAACTTCTAGCCCTTTCCTGTCACAACCATTATATATCATAATCATAGTCTGGTATGCTAAACATGAAAGGATCCTGAGAGGTTCTCAGGTTCAGTCCTGTATTTTATCAAGTAGGGAGTTTCTTATTTATAGGGAAATATACCAAGGCTCAAGAAAACTAACTAGAATTTATACCCCACAGCAGCAAAAATATCTGTATGTTCTGTTCACTACATCTTCAGAATCTACAAGAGTGACTAATATACAATGAGAATTCCATAGGTATTTGTTAAATAAGAATGAAAGAACTTCCCAAATTTCCATTATGAATTAGGAGCCAAAGCGGAAATACAGCAAGGTTCCTGATTCCCAATTGATTGACCTTTCAATTATTTTTTTTTTTCCTCTCAGTTAATTCTCTCTCTTTATGGCTACCCTACATATCTTGGAAAATGGGGATGCTAGAGAACAAAACTGCTAAAATAGGAAACAATTTAGGAGAAAGTCCCCATCTTTACTTGTCTCTATTTTCTGCTGGTTAGAACCAGAGAAAGAAGTGTCAGTCACCAAACTCCAAACCGCAACATCCTTTCTACACTCCAAAGTTCTTAATGGCAAGAAGAAGCTTGCTTGTTACCCTTGATGATATCTTGGTGACCACATGGCACCCTGCCCATCACAGATGATCAATTAATATTGTTAAATGGCCGTCTGGTTATTCAAACACTTTGAGATCTTGGCTGCAATGTGCTCCAACTCCAGTTGTCCCCTACCATACCCTTCAAATAATCCTTACATCAGAAATTTCCAACATAATTGTAAAAAAAATATACTAGCTTTGCAATTTGGCTTCCCAATGACATGAGTCTCTAGCTAGCTGCAGGGGGTGGGAACGGAAGGGGGGAGGTGGTATAAAGAGGGGGGGAAAAGGTATCAGTTTATTTGGATTTTAGAAAAGTAGGTCATGCTGCAAAGTGCCTTTTATCACCCATTCCACAGGGGGAGAGTAATGTATGTCATGACTCTCATGGCAGATCGATACAGTTAGTGAGCAAAAAGAACAAAACTCCAAATCTCAAGTTCCCAATGACTCAGAAAACACTGGGCGCTGGATAGACTCTACTGCAATATCTTGGCTCTCACAGAGTCAGAGAATCACTGGGTTAGAAGTCTCGTAATGAGTTCCTAAAACCACTTGGAAAACTATCGGGGAAAGTAGACCTCTGACTCCTCGGGCCCTGGGTTATGCAGAGCGCCCCGAGCTCCTGCCAGATTGGTGGTGACACTGAAGTTACATGTGTTAGTGTGATTTCCCCTCAACAGGCTGAGTGGACTGGCTGAGCACTACCCCAGCTGAGCTCCACCAGTGAGTGAGTGGGAAAGTAGCCTATATTCAAAGGTACATTACAGCCCAGACATACGACAAGCTGTTCCAGTACACTACTTTCTGGGTGGGCTTTACCCTCACCTGGCAAATGAAGGAGCTGTTCAAGCCTGGAATTACTCACTGTGACATGAAGCACAATATGTCACCCCATTTAATCCCATGGCCCTTACTGGTAGCTAAGTGTGAATTGCCATTAGACTGGAATTACCTCCATTTTACAGATGAAGTATCTGACCCTCAAAGAAATAGAGGAAGTTGGCCATAACCACATAATTCTAAATGGGTCAAGCCAGTACTAAAATTCAAGCTTCCTGACTCCAAATCTAGTGCTCTTTTCACTATAATCCCAAAGAAATCTTTTTATATCAAGAACTTATTTTCTAGATCAATGAGTTATAAAGAAAATCAATTTATTATAGGCAATAAGTGAAATAAGTAAATGAAATATTGTTAGATGTAATTCACTCCTGTTTTTTTTTTAAATGTCATAAATAAATAAGCATTTCTCTAAGAATCCATCATGTGCATATAATTTTGTGACTGCTATTTTCTCACTTAGAAACGATTTCACATCCTGAAATTCTTTTAAATTCTCAAGCTCTTACTTCATCACCTCCCCTTCCTTAATAAAAACTGAAATGTACAAGAACCTAATTATATTTCAATTTTTGGTGTTCATGCTGTGAACCACCTTTTGGGCTGGGCCAACAGAATTATTTTCATGGATGCCCTTAGTAATTAAAACTTCTTGCATAAAGTAAATGAAATACCACCACTCTGCAAATACATCCTGTTCTGATAGTATTTAAGTAAGATTCTATACTATGTCAAGGTCATATTGTTTTAGTGGAAATAACCATAGACAATCGAGCAAACTAACTAACTAAGTGCACTCACGCACTATGACAACAAATGTCCGAGCATCTACCACGTGCTGGAGATGCAACAATGAGCACAACTTGGTGCCTCACCCTGAGGAGATCACAGCTCAGGAGAGATGGCTCTGTCTTCAATTACACACAAAGACATCCTATTTACTGACACAAGCATAGGATGGCTGATTTAGAGAGAAGCAGCCACGAATTCTACTCACACAAGTGAAGATTTAAAAAGCTGGTGAGAATTTAAGCAAATCTGGAAGTAAGGATGCTTTGGTTACAATATGAACTTGTTGCAGAAAGAGCTGAGGAGACGGAGGACTGATCCCAATGCTCCGAGTACTATGTAATCAGATACCTGGCTGGATTTCCCAACATATGTGTTGCGGGTACCATCAAAGAGGACTGGACTTTATAATAGATTTTAGAATACTTTTTTTTCCCCTCTCCAGCATGTTAGCTGCCCTAAAGTTCTTGCCAAATCATAAAACCCTCCAAGTCAAATGTGCATTAACAGTAGACTCTGGTTGAAAGACCTTTTCGGTTACCAGCAGTGAGCACTGTGGTGTTACTGAGTTAGGGAGAATTAAAACACCCAGAAATCTGTTCTCTTTTTAGTTACTCAAAGTGATCTACAGTCTGGCTGAACTGCTTGCTTTCTGGAATCATGACCAGACTTTTGGTTGCTTTAGGTATGCATACTAATTGAGCATACAGAGGCTTCCATGGAAGAATTTTTAAACAGTCCTCATTAAGGCACGTATGAAAAGATGGGATGAATATATTCACAAAGCCAATAAAAATCTTTCTATTAATTGTAATAATTTATATTTTAAAATCACTTAGGGTATTTTTATTGTTTTGAGCGTGCTGAGATTAATGTCTTATCAAACTGTCTTTAACAGAAAAAAATCAAATAATACAATTTCCACGAGAGCAGAATTTTGGCTACTTATGGGGAATTCGAAGGCACTATCCACTTGCTGCTGAGCATGAGATACACACGTGTCACGTGAGACCTAAACCTCATGACCTCTTAGTCAACCCTCTTGTGTAAAACATTATCATCCGTTCTAAAGTTTCAAACTATTGTCCCTAGAATTTACATTCTATCCAATTCTAAATATAAGGCAATCTACATAAAAATGACACTAAATAAAAAATTAATGGTCAAACATCTATAGAATTCTCTGAGTGACTCAGAAGAAATTAAAAGACTCCCAGATCCAAAAAATTTAAAAATCCAGTATTTGCTATACTAGACATTTCTCCTCCAAATACTGCCAATCACTTGATCTGTTTCTCTTTGCTTACTTCTCAAGGTTTAGGCTGAATTAACTAGCCTGCCATGAAAATGTAAACTTTCTTCTGTTTCCCGTTTCCCTTAGCCTGGCCCGCTTTGCCTCACCTGCACTGCACAACTCAGTACTGAATAGATGTTACCTCACTGCGTTCTCTTTTTGCAGATTGCCTCTCCAGAGAAATTGGGGAGAAACTCTGTCATATGTTTTTCTCTTTGTACCATCATGATGCTTAACACAACGCCAAGCATATAGCTTTGTTCGAGGTTTTTCAGAACTTAACAGTCTGTAAAATTTAGCTTATTGTTTTAATGTGCTTAGTTATTCGGTCTGTTGCATCAAAGAAAATTAGAAGCAGCAATGACAAAAAAAGGCTCTGAAAATGAACACAAGTAAGACTAGCTTACACGGGAAAAGCTAGCCAAGGCCATGAAACCACTAACCCCAGAATAGAATGGGGTCACTGAGTTGCGGAGCAAATAAATGCAAAACCTTACATGCCTCTGAGGATGTAATTGAAAAGAGTAAAGCATCTGTCTAGATTTCAAGTTCAACAACTATTTATTAAATATTTACTGTGTGCCAAGAACTATGCTAGAACCTGAGTTTACAAAGGTTGACATGGCAGCTGAATCATCCGCTTTTAAGAAACTCACTACTAATGGAGACACATTATATTGCTTTCAAAACAAAGTACAAAATGCTATAAATAGATATAAACACCCTACAGGAGCACAAGTAAAAGATACTTCCTTAACGCAGCCTGAGCCAGAAAGAGTTTCCTGGTGGACCAGCTTACCCTGATGGCTCCAGTTACTAAGAGAAAGTGAAGTTGTCAGTCACTGTGTGATAACGTATTATTATCTCGAGGAATAAGTTAAAAAAGGGCTTTAGATTAAAAATCTTGCCTAAATTGCTCTAGAATTTGGAGTGTTTATTAAAGGAATAACTTTAGGTAGAAGTGACAAGTTTTCAAGTAAAATGTGGGTACTGAAAAATAAGTCTATGAATTGCAATACTACTCTGTGTGACAATGATCTATCATTCACAAATAGGTAACAGAAGAAAATATTTCACAGCGAGGAACCAGAGCAATTTATAGCAATAATGCAGACTGTACCTAGTTATCAAGAAATATTATCGAAGCCGCAGCACAATTACATAAACCATCTGGGAGTCATTTTAGAGGAACACAAAACAGAGAATCTTTTCTCCCAAGGGATTCATGAATCTTCTTTTTAAAATTAGATTTATTTCTATGATTAATTTTAAAAAATCTTCAATAAATTATATATGATCTTTGGTTACAGATGAAGTCCAGTTAAATTTACATTCAAGACCCAAAATAATTTATATCTTAATTGACAATTCTACATTTCAACTAAAAGCCTGAAAGGTCATCCATGGCCATCCTATTTCTCGAATCATCAACTATAAAGTATTCATAATTAGAATCCTGACTATGATAGATACACTCAAGCATGGAGAGCTCAAATCAACCCTTTTACTTTTCAATAACACAGTAGACAAAAATCTTCAGCTACTGAGTCTATCCCAAACTAGCGGTGTTTGTTTCCAAGGCACATGGAACATTTTTATAAATTCAGTTTTGTATTTGGAACTGCACTTTAAAAATGGGCTATAAACTATGTACTGAAAATATAAGCACTCTTTTTCCATTTTAAATGTCTTTAAGACTTCCTCATGAGTTTTTATGTGTACCATGTTTGTATGCTTCGCTTTATATCACAGTCAAGAAGCACCACTCTGTAAGAGTGCCCTTGCTGTCCTAGCATAAATTCAAATTATTCACCAATACTCAAGCCTCTTAGTGCCACAAAATCCTTGCAAGAAATTAGGTGACATTCGGAGAAAACACCGATAATCATTCAGGAAATTGAAACATTTAAAATGATTTCATTAGCATTCTCCTGAAATTTTAACTTCTGATTTGGAAACATATTTCTTTTTTATGGACAAAAGGTGAAGTTTCAGTAACATCTCCAACGCTTACAAACAATGGACACAGAATCAAATTTAACGGTCTTTCTGTCCCTCTTTCCTCCAGGTGACCAGCAGTGCAACTGCAGACAAATGTGGAAAACAGTGCAGAGCAGCTCCAAGGGCAAAAACTCCAGCCAAGGTCATTGGGTCATAGCTTCCTCTCTGTACCACTTTGGGTTTGGAGCATTTTCTCAAATTGTGTATCCAAAACATATCCTGGAGAGTTAACAGTGTCACTGATTAATTCTGCTAATGACAGTTGCACTAACTCCAAGGCGTTATGAAACCACTGGCAAAGAAATTGATTGTTTTTAAGAAGTTTTATTTTGTTTTTATGAAGTTTTTATTTTAAGATCATTGTAGATTCACATGTAGTTGTAAGAAACAATACAGAGAATTCCTGTGAAGCCTTTATTTAGTTTCCCCCAGTGGTAACATCTCACAAATGTTACCTCTGCAAAAGAATAGTTACATTATCAACGAGGATATTGATATTGATACAACCTCCTGGTCTTATTCAAATATTCACATTTCCTCAATTTTACTTATACTCATTTGTGTGTGTATTTAGTCCTCTGTGATTCTATCACATGTATAGCTTTGTGAATCCAGCACCACAGCCAAGATACAGAACCACAGCTTCTCTTTTATATTGCTCAAAGGGAAGGAATTTTCCTCATTGAGTAGTTCAGAGGAATATTTGTAACTGAGTTATTATGAAAAGAGAAAAACACACACATCCTGATCTTATAAAATAGGGATTATTATGTTTTCACAAGAAATGAAATTAAACAGTTCATTTCCTCCCCTTTTAATTCCCCTGACAACCTTTTTGGGGGATTGTGCTAAATACCAAAAAAAAGTTAAGACACATGGTCCTTTTAAAGGAGATATATAAGTAACCTATGATATGTCAATAAATACTGTAATAGAGGAACACACAAAAAACCCATAGAAGAAAATATTCAATCAACTAACATTTGCAGCTTTGTTCAACATGCCACGCACTGGAGAAACACAATGTGTTAAGAGTATATTTATCTCAAGTTCCTCTGGAAGAGACAATGTTCCTTTTTCTCTATACTCAATTTTTCCCAGACCAAACACACACAAACAGAGAAATGTAAAAAGCTGACATATATCATGCAAAAATATAAAATCTGGAAGAGTCCAGTTGGATTGGAAGGGTTCTAAGGGCAAAGAACTATGAAATTGCTTAACAAAGCTCCCATTAATCAATCTGACACATTTGAGAATTTTCATACTTTTACCTCCAGCACTTCCAAAAAATAAAAATAAATAAATAAAATGATTTGATCAGCCTGGCCAGGCCGGTGTGGCTCAGTGGATTGAGTGTCCTCCCGTGAACCAGGAGGTCATGGTTCAACTCCCAGTCAGGGCACATGTGTGTGAGCTCAGTCCCCCGTAGGGAGTGTGCAGGAGGCAGCCGATCTAGGTTTCTCTCTCATCTCATTGATGTCTCTCTCTCTCTTACTCTCTCTGCAATCAATAACAACACATTTTAAAAAAAAATTTCAATAAAATGATTTGATCAGCCTCAGCCTACAGAGAAAATAGATTTTATGAGACAGCTGAACATCATTAATTCATTCTAGAATCCTTGATTTTACACCTATTGTGCCATCCCCACTCTATGTGCTGGGATACGAGAGCATACAAGGTAGACAAGGTCCCTGGTTCTAGAAGCTTATATTCTACTAGAACGGTCAACCAATAACTAGATAAAAATACGATTTCAGACAGTGACAAGTGCTATAAAGAAAACAAAAGAGGCCATGCGACCGGTAACTAGGAGAGGCAGGACAAGGCAGCACCTTTCAGCTTCTGTGCCAAAAGGAAGAAAAGAATGACAAGAAGGAGCAGCCATTGGAACATATGGAGAAAACAACCCAGGCAGAGAATTCAAAATACAAAGATCATTGAAACTCGACATGTATGAGAAACAAACTGGGATCTTGCTGGGTACTGCAGAGACCTGACTCCAGCCTGCAGAAGAAAAGAGCAGAGTCTAAAGTGCGACTGTCGACTCCACCTCTTATTATTTGTATTACGTGAGAGAGCCACTTTAAAACCTCTGTTTACTCACTATAAAATTGGGGTAATAAAATCTAATTTCTAAGTCTGTAATTAATATTAACACATATTAGATGCTCAACAAATATTAGTTCATTCCTCACTAGGGGAAGAAGCAGAATTTACCCAGTAGAGATTAAAAGTGATATTAGGTCCAATTAAAACTTATTTTATAATATAGCTGACTAAGCCTCATTAAACCTTCCAGTAACACTGCAAAACAGGTTTTACCATCTTCCTATTACAGATGAAAAAACTGAAGCTTAAACAGATCAACTGACATTTGCAAAATGACTCTGTATGAGAGTTCAAGCTTGGAACCAGGTCTTCTAATATTTCACTCCAAGATCTTTGGCAACACTACACTGACTACTAATTACATCTCTGTGTTCAAATAACACATCAATATGGCTTTAGATAAAGGGGTAACAGCTTCTTATAAAATAGTGAATGAAAGGAAAGTTGTGGTAGTTACATCTGTTTGCAGAGGACAGCTCTTAGGTTCAATGTGATTAAGGGCAAGTATTTTTGAAGCCAGATGAGCCTGGTTCTGTGGCCTCCTATTTATTAGTCACACAACCCCAGATAAACTTCGTTACTCTTCAGAAATTCTCATCTATTAATACTCATTGGGAGTTAATAGTATAGCAACAAAATGTGCTAATGATTAAATAAAGTAATGCATGTAAAACACCTAACACACCACGTGGCATATAGCAAGTGTTAAGTGATTGGTAGCAATAATTTATTTGCTAAAAACTTTTTTTTACCAATTTATAACTGGTAATTTAAAAAAGAATGTCTTTTTCGTTTTTGCCCATTAATACTATCCTCATGAAAGAAGTATACATATTAAGCTAAATGATGTGCTCTTATCTTATGTTTTTTAAAAAAATTGCATTAAGATTTCTAGTCTACATGACACATAGGAGTCGAAGACCATATAGATTTGAGATGATGGCTTGGACACAGGAGAGAAATCCATGACTTACTGTAGAGTTGGCTGACCCTAAAAACTTTCTACTGCATCTGCTGATAATGCCCAGCGTCCAGTATCACAGGTCAGTGTGATACAGTGGGCTCCATACTACACTAATCATGGGGTCCCTTACAAGAGTTACAAATCTTATAACAGAATATTTCTTGGTAATGGGCAAGAAGAGGCACAAATAGGCATTTTGTGGCTGAGGGTTCTGAACTCAGCTCTGGGTAGCTTACAGAAATTATATGGATGCTTTTTTTTTTTTTTTTAACACACGCTGTAAGTTACTGAACACTAGGATATTCAAACAATATTAGCATTTACCTCTGGGTAGCATTTTAGGACTTCCAGTGTCCTTTCAGAGTCATTACTTCATTTGATTCTCACAACATCCAGGTGAGTCAGCACAGTGAAGATTAATTCCTATTAGGACGCAGAGACTCACAGAGGAAAACTCATGTCCCAAGTTGCACTGCTAGTAAGCAGCATAGTCAGGGCTGACCTTTCAAATCTTCACCACATTATGACATCATGATACTTATTTCTTTATGTGATAAGCTGGGAAAATCCACTTGCTGCACAAAATAGACAGATTCTTATGCTACATTTTATTAAAGTGATGCCTTGTTAAAAAAAAAAAAAGTATTTCCTGCCAGTTATGTACAGATCATGTCCTTGTTAATAATTTGAGGGGCTTAGTGTCAGTTCTGGTCTAATAAGCTATAAAGTTATTTACATATATAAATCAATGCATCTAAACATGTATTCATACTTTTGTGTATCTATCATCCTGTCTACATATACATTGTGACTAACCCTTGCTCATTAAATTATCATCTCCCCAGTTCATGGACTGTACATTATTTTTATATGAATAAAGGCCTTTTTCTATAGTCATGTGGTGATTTCATACCATTGACTAGGAGAGCTTTTTGGATATTAAAAAATGTGAAAATATCTGGAGATATGAAACAACTTGTTAATTACTCTGTGGGCTAAGAGTTTAGGAATCCTGTGGGTATTGCTTTTTCTTTTCATTAGCACTACAGTCAGAGGAGTATTCCAGGATATTTCTCCACAAATAAGACTTTTTCTTCAAATAAACACTCTGGGAATTATTGGCTTACTAATCCAGATCAAAAGGTACACATTAATAGGTATATATGTGAGAAACCTTTGGAAATAAGGGAAAATAAATACACAGAAATAAACTAGCCATGAAAATACACTCTTTCCAAGTTTTAAGATAAAATATTGTTACTCAACCTTTGCCAATTAAATCCTGAAAGAACAGACTGTGAATCTCAAAAGGAAAAAAAGTCTTTTCCCAAAGTCCTCATAAAAGCAAAGTATGCTATGATTGACAATATTTGTATTAAATTAGCATTGGAACCATGTGTCAAACCCAACGCAAAATACCATTTAAATAGAAATAGGAAGGCAATGGAATATAATTTCCCAGTCAAAGCTCAATATATGTGCAGGTACATCCCACCAAAATAGGAAAATGGCTAAAATTGACAGCAAATTTTAGTTGTATACATGTTAACTTTAAAACCACTACCACTGCTCAGAATCAGAAGCTCGTTCAACATGACAACAGTGACTTTCTAAGGGCTCACCTTGTTCACGCATTGCCCAACTAGCTATTGGCAAACCATTAGTTTTCTTTTCAAACGTGCCTTAGCTTTGAGTTGGGCAGAGAACCAAGAATAGCAACCAATATTTTGTTCAGCATTCACAGACCCGTCTGGCATCACACAGTCACAGACAGAAACAATATGTTCCACCAAGTCATCATCTTTCCTCTCCAATTTTTGTAAAGGAAATAAATAACAGAGGAATATTCAAGAGAAGACCATTTCATTCATTTATTCAAATATTATACGATCGACTTAATGTCTAAGGTAGTGAGGTAAATATGAGGGAAATTCTTTTTTATCTTTTTGTTCTATTTCTCCCCCTTTTCTTTACATGTTTTCATCTTCTTGTTTTCCCTTAGTTTTCCTTTTGTTTCTTTCCATGTCCCCCCACTCGCTAGACAGCCCAGGCAAAGGGCCTGGGCTGAGGTGTATCTGGGGTGGCAAGGACACTGCCTGTGGCAAGGACACTGCCTGGGCCGAGCACCAGGAGAGGCCTGGCGGGGGATATTTTAAAGGTCTAGACAATTTCCTGGCTTCCAAATTTCACCTCTCTTACTCTGGCTCTCCTATCTAAAAACATATATATGTATATGTGTATACATGTGTGTGTTCAACTCACACTTAATTGAATAACTAACTTCTAAAGAGGTGCTTTTGGTCACACTTTCAGAATTTCCTCTATATTATTTCCATAGACAGATGAGGAGAGATAAAAGTGGGGGAGAGGCATTTCATTTTAAGTAGATCAAAGATTTCTCTCGTTAATCTAATTGTGAGTCTGTGTGATGCTTTCTGAAGGAAAAATAAAGGCAGGTTGTGGAAGAAGAAAAACACTTTCTGTTGGGGAGTGAAAGAAAATTATATAAAAAATTACTTGTCACAATTTCCGAACAGGAGAGAAAGTGAAGTGTAAGTGTCTAGGGCTTTCTACTCCTCTCTCTACTGCTGAACTCTAATGCAATTTAAAAGGGCTTTCTGAAGTAAAACTTAACATTATCTTTCCACCGCGGTATCCCCATGTCTTCAATTCCGATTTGATTTAGCAGTAATTCTGCTGGTTTGATTTGCCACCAGCGTGAGATCTTCGGTGTCAAAAAGAAATGCCAAATTCTGTTGAGATTTTGAAGAGGACAATTTAGTCGAGTTAAACCTCAGTAAACTGGACTTCTCAGGAGTGTAATACATCGAATCGCTATTTATGAGTAAATAAAGATTTGGAGGGTTTTGCACCTTTCAAACTCTCTTGTTCTCTGTAGAAGTTTTTCTAATATTACGTTTAACATCCCCCTGCCTTTTCTCTTCATTCAGGGCTGCTGCTCCCAGCTCTCACTCCTGTTAATGCCGTCACTCTCACTTTCTCTTTTCTTACATGTAGCTTCCCTTCTCCTTAGGCAAGGAAATCAGACAACTTAGGCTGGTAGAACTACAGATATCAGATCATATGAAAGCAGAATCATTGCTTCAACTTATCAGTAAAGTACAAGAAATTCCAGACAAAGATATTATGACTTCTCTTATGACTGTTCAGAGTGATTTTTCTTTCTTTCTGGTTTTCCAACGTATTTTAATTTGGAGAGAGCAATGACTGGATAGGTCAACTTTTTTCAACTATTAAAGAAGAGAGTAAGAGAAGCAACAGTAAGTAATCTTTCAAATGGATAAGGGCAAGTGAACCGTAATCAGACTGGGTAACTACTGCCTGACAAAATACAATAGCTCTTCATAAGTACATAGTGTTTACCCCTAAGAGGGTTCCTTTGGGCACAAAGAATATGAAGTCATCAAAAAACGTGGTTGCTTGGGACAGAGACCCTCAAAGTAACAGCCATGGGACTCTACCTTCAAATGATACCAGTGGAATGTAACAGGTTAAATATCCTACAAAGATTAGTGGTCAGTGTAGATGGAAGTAATTGTTTCTAGTGATACAAAATGATAGGGCTTTGAGACTCAGGATGATCCAAAGAAGGGTGGCATGCACCCTGCCTTGCTCCCTCGCTGTACTGGCTTACAAAGGCAAACCTATCCAAGAGAACCTTGCCTAGAGCCTCTGACAGTGGCTTGGATCAGTGGCAGGACTAACACTAGAAATCAAACTAGGCCCTCAGTTTTGAATAACCATCAGCACCGACTGCATAGTAAGCATTTCCCCAGACCTCACCTAACTATAATCACTGCCCTATGACTCTACAGGCTTTAGATGCTATTTTTTCTGTAGAAGTCACCAACAGAGGTAAGATCTAAAAAAAAAAAAAAAAAGGATTATTATTCTTCAGTTTAAAATTCAAAGACAGAATATCTGATGTGAATGGATCAGATTAAGGTCTACATTTCTTCCCTAATTTTCTTTCCAATTAAGAGCAGCAAATATAATCATAGCAGGGACACTATTGATTAGATGCTAATGAAGTGTTTTAATGAGAAACTACAGCAAAATATACCAACTGAAAATGGTTGCTTGATGGAATATTTTTAAAGGTGAATTTAGATTTGCTCTTCAATAATAGTCAGTTTAATAGAATATCAAATCATTTCTTCCCTAAAGTATCTGCCAAAATCAAGACTTTGTACAGAGACTACTTTTATCACAAACATCCCCATATTTGACAGTCATTCTAATATAAGTCTGGTTTACAGAAATACTGCAAAACAGACATTTTATTCTACTTCTAAAACAAATCTTCCAACATTGTCATGATTTAATAAGAAAACAAAATCTCTAAACCTAAGAGATTAATATTTATTTATTTTTAGTTTAATAGATTCTTCAGTTCTTCATGAAGAACATTATGATGCCTTCAAATCTAGCACACACAAATATTCTATAATTTTCTATGAAGCTTCTATAATCCCTTAAAAATCTGATGCAAATTTGATGCACTCAAATATGAAAACAAAAGAAAAAAATCTTTAAAGTCCCAACCTTACATTTCAGAAAAGAAACGTGATGGAGCTTCAGAGCGGTGCCGCCTAATCCTCTTATCTCCTTTTCACCGCTATCACTACTCCTGAATAGCTTTTAGCCCAAACCAGAGAACACAGGCTTACATCCAGGTTTACAAATGGAATAAACTCCTGGTAATCAGCAGAACGGCCCAAAATGAGATAGCTTAACTTCCTTCCAACTGCTTTGCGCAAGTTTAATTATCTAGGCTTCTGTTGGGCACAGCAAGGGTTTTACTAATCTCTTACTATCCCTTCCCCGGCACATGCTAGGAAGCACAGTTAAAGTGTTAAACTCAATGTATACACAGGTACGCCTGCTTCAAAAAAATAGAAAAGAGAAAGAAACCTAGTGGGTTAGAAGTCTCCTGCAATCGGATAGTCCACAAACAGGAATGTTTCACTCACTTTCCTGAAAATATCCTATAAAGCAACCATTTTCAAGAATTAAAAACCAACCCACAAGATTTTGGATGGCTACCCTGGTTCCGATGCAATACTCTGAAGAGGGAGAGAAAAGTGTGCTCGTTGGTAATTGAAACTCAAAGACCACATACCATGTTGTTTACTGCGGATTTCTCACCCGGCATCACAAGGAGCACTGCGATATAATTATTTTTAATTGCCAATTCACATATCTAAGGGAAAGAATGCATGTGGCTCCCAGAGGTACTGTTCTACAGCAGGAGTTTAATACGTCAATGTGCGCGTTAGCAGAAGGGAGCTTTTGTCAATATTCCGCTGGCACATCACTTGCAATAAAACACCACCGCTTAGAAATTATACAGGTCTTTCATTTGCAAAGTGCTTTACAGTAATTAATCCTCAGGACACCCAGTTATGGGGGGAAGAAGAAATAGATGATAAAACAGAGGATTTCAAGCAAGAAATGGTTTGGATGAGGCCAGGCCGGAGTGATTGTTTTGAGACTGAAACAGAATCTCTGTGCTCTTTGATGTGTATGATTCATATGTCTAATACGTTTTAGGCACTGGTAGCAGTAACAGGCTGTTTTCTTTAGGCCCACTGAATTTCACAAAAGTCCAGTTCTACACTTTGGGTGTTACATTTTTAAAAGCCACAGATTTTTTCCATACATCCTCACAAGTGAAAGAATCCCTCTACATTATTGGCTACATATCCTTTAACACTGAGAGCACATTTATAAGTGTTATTATATCTTAGACCAGCAATTTTCAACCACCTCACGGCACACGTAAACTAATTACTAAAATTCTGCGGCATGCCAAAAAATATATGTTTTGCTGATCTGACTAAAAAAGGTATAATTTTGACCATTCACACTGGACAGCTATCGGCGTGTTGGCTGTTGTCATTTTTATATTTGACAATACAAGGGAAAAGAAGTCAGTGTCCCCGACTAAACAGTCAGGTATTGCATGTTTTTAAATTTTTTGCAGCACACCAGTGTGCCTCAGCGTGCAGTTTAAAAATTGCTGACTTAGACCACCAGTGCTGTGGCAACAGATACTTGTTCACCACGGTGTACGTGCCCAAGACAGAAAACAGTGCACAGCACGTGGCTGCCTAGGAGTCACTCCCCAATTTTTATTGGACAAAGAACTACTTTTCTTCAGCTTCACTCGTTTGTTCACTTATTCATTACTCAACCATTACTGAGCACTGCTATTTGCAAGGTACTGAACTAGATGATTTAGGACAAAAAAATAAAAAGGAAAAAAATATGCCACTTGATCTCACGGAGTGCATAATTAACCAGAGACAGACAGTAAATGAAAAATGCAGATGATTAAGGACCACAATTGAGAGATGGGAACACAATAGAAGGAACAAATATTTGTGTTTGGTGACATGCAGAACAATGCTTCACAGAAGAGGTCGTTTTTACTTGCATTTTGGATGAGCAGGGTTCTGATAGGCAGAAGAAATCGGGGAAGTGCACTGAAGACTAAGGGAAGGCTGATTGTAGGAACAGCTTTCCTGTTCCCACCAATCTGAGGAAATATGTAGCTCAAAGAATATCATTTTTGGCTACATCCCGTAAATTTGAACTGGTTTCAGGTTGCTGAGAAATTCTGGATGAGAATGGCTGTGATTATCATACAAATTGGTTCTATGTAAATGTGTGTTTGTATCGTGCTTGAGGATACAGCTTATTCTCATATATTTTAAATATCCCTAAGATTGTTTCCCCTCTAATGTATATTGTATAAAAAATAGGGGAATTTAATCCTCTTGAACATAAGGCTGAAAGAATAGGTGAAGGACATCATAATTACTTACATGGAAACTTGGCAAAGGGTCCCAAGGAATTCTTCAAATACACACAGCATGTTTAATTTTGCTTGAGACCTTTACGCAGGACATAGCATAGTTCCTAAAATGAGGTTTTAACAGTGCTTACACATGGCCAGTGCTCAACGAGTACTTATTAAATGAAACATTCCCTGAAGAGTGTACAACCTGACGAGAACAGGGTGACTTCAGACAATGGAAATGACGGGACTGTCCAATGAAATTTTAAATAGGGCCCTTTGTGCAAAGTGCAATGCACAAAGAACTGATTTATATTTCAACATGATTCTTTTAGCTCCAAGACTAAGGTTTTTTCCAACGTGCCCCAGATACATTGATTCTATTGGATATTTCCTTACTGGGAGGTCTTAATTTCAGGACTGGAATCACAGAGATGCCCTTTATTTTTCTGCCAAGCACTCACTCATTGTCCCGCTGGGGCCAATATTCTCTATGGTTTATGTTCATCTTTTGCAAAAGCCAATGGAAACTCCAGCAAAGCCTAAGGGAGCACAGGTAATCCCCTCTGCCTCTCCTGGACTGGCGCAGGAAGGCTCCGGTGCCACTACTATAAGCACCTGCAGACTGAGTGTTCTGGGTTGGAAAATCTGAAGTCCTCTGTCACAATGGCAGCTCTCTTCTGGCCACTTGCCACTAGTGGTACTTCTGTAATTATAATGATTCACTTAAATGTCAATAAATGCAGGAGTAACCAACTTTAGGCCTGAATTGGATATCTGCTGAGAGATATCCCTCTCATTGAGGCCTACTATTAAAGGCTATTTAAAGTTGAACAAAAGAGTTGCTTGGAAGGTTATCTGACAGGTTACCTCAGTTTTCAGGTAAACACTGAAGCCCAAATATATTAGCACAACATCACAATCTTGGACAACCAATCTACCCACTTTCCACCTGTGCCTGGGGAGTGGGGTGGAAGTCACTTTTGGTCAAACCAGGTCTTCTCTAGGAGCAGTCATGAGAAGTGAGAGTTGTAGATAATTATATTTCAGTATAATTGGTTTCCTTTTTAATCTTCTGTATTTTCTATTTTATGTATTAAAAATTATTATTCTGCAAGGTGAATCCACAGGCTTCACAAGACTGTCAAAATAATCCATAGCATAAAAACATTAAGGATCCCTAAACATTGTCCAGTAGTTAGTTAACACAAGGGCATTACAAATGCATTAGGCCAAAAAGATGAGCAAAGTCACTGTCCGTAAGGAAAACAAGGTGAGGTATTGAAAATACAAAGAAATGGGGTTCTAAATTTTTACTCTGGAAAAAAGTGAGGGCAATAAAAAGGTGTTTGTGATATCAGAAATGGGGCAGATTAGAACTAAGCAAAATAAGGTAATCCCTGGGCAGGGCATGAATCCTTCTAGGACAAGCCTCAGGGAAGTACAGTAAATGCTCCCCCTATCTTGCAGGTAGGGTCTTAAAGGAATAGAGTCTCACTAAAAAGTCACTAGGCAAAGATAGACAAGAGCTAAAAATAAGTGCTCCACTCATTTGTTGATTAAATAAAACTTTATTGAGTACCCATCATGTATCAGGTACCACGTGCTTGTGATGGATAGATATCTAATGGTGCAGAAGGCTGCAAATAATCTCCTGTGGACTTTACAGTCTAGTTAAAGGGACAGACATTAAGTGACTAAGCACACACAAAAATGAAACATTAAAAATTACGATAAGCACCACGGAGGAAGAGAGTACTGAGGCAAGAGGGCATTATTTAGCCTAGTAGTGAGTGAAACTTAAGCTGTGACCTGAGAGATGAGCAGGCCTGGGCTGGGCAGAGCGGAGGGAGGGGCGCTGCAGGTAGGCGAAGAGCTGGGAAAGAAACAAGGGTAGAGAAGAAAGCTGTGTCCTAATCCTGGTACTGAAGACTGGGCAAACCTTCTTTCTTATGGCCTCCAAAGCAGAGCTAACTTTCCTCTTTCATAGCCTTTGTAACAAAGAGAATGGGAGAAAGTGATGAAAACAAAAGAGAAACCCTATTTCATTTCCATATTGACTGAGAATCCAAAACGGACAACTTGGAAAGTGCTATGGAGAATGCAGAAGTAAGTAAAGCACAGCACTTGCCACGCAGAACAGAACAACTGTGTGCGAGAGAAAAACACCGATAAAAGGGTGCTCAGGAGGGGCTGGAGCACAGCTCAGCCGTCAGCCCTCTGGACGGTGGCCTTGGGCAGGCTGCTCTCGGGCCTCCTTCCACATCTGTCAAAGAGCATGGGGCCAACTGACTCTGACATCCCTTCTACTTTCAACAGATTGTGCTCTGTTTCCCAGACCCTCTCACCAGAGGATGTTCCAACCCCTCCAACCGTCGGTAAGATTGGAAGCAGTTAATCTATTCCAGAGATTAAAGATATTCTTGTGACCTTTTTATTCCTTTTATAGTCCGGCTTTTAAGACCCTTGAATCTGAATTGTGCTGTGTGAAGACAATGAGTCACCATAATGTTCACCTGCTGATTCACTAAACACTTGGGGCTGGTGGTGAGGGTTTGACCAGGAGTGTCTACTAGGTCCAGGAACAGCAGTACTAGGCGCTGAGAATTTAAACACGTATCAAATATGGTCTTTGAACCTTTAGGCAGTCAACAGCTTAGCAATGGAAATGGTCATGCAGGACATAGTGACTCTAAAGAGAGTTTACTATTGGAAATCCCAAAATATGAATATTAAAAAAGCATTCTGAGGACACAAAAAGGGAGTGAACAAGTGGCAGTGATAGAGATAGGGGCTTCAGGAAAGTTTTGCCACAGGTTTTGCATTTGAGCCTGATCTCAAAAAGTGTAGAAGAGGTAACTAAGCAGGTGAAGAACATTCCAGGTGGACAGATCGTGGTATGTATAGGCAAGAAGCAGAAGAACGGACATGACGCTTTCCCTTCTCCAGCATCTATTTCAGTCACGTTGCAGATAAACAGGATTTTAAACATGGGAAACCATCCAAATCGAACAATTCTTATTCTTTCATCCAAATCCTAACGGGAACATTTTAAACTCCCTTCTGTAATTGCCAGGAAAACCATGTGTACCCTTATTTAGAAGAAATCGCTCTTACTTCTAATCAAACAATAGATAACTCTCCCACTGGAGCTGGGGCCACATTCTTCTGCATTTCAGATGTTAATTAGAATTTATTTATTCTTTTGTAAGGTGCATGAATATGGCCTGTCAGCAACTAAACACATTTAAACAAAAGGAAGGGGAAAGAACAAAAATAGGCTTCATGAGAAGCAATGAAATGCATCAAAATCGGAGATTCTGTCAGCCTGGTTGACAAAAACATTGACTTGAAGGATGTCCTTGCCAGGTTAGGACTCGTTCGTTTTCGTGCCACTTTCAACCTGGGCTCCGCTCCACTCAGAAATGCCTGGCTGGCTGGCTCTGCGGAGAGATGGCAGCTCCCCTACCAACAGGTGAAGCCAATGGGAAGCCGGCGGCACTGAATCCTGCGGTTAAGAGTGGCGACATCTCGTTTATCTGGCAAGTCCAGTGAAGACTGTATAATGTATGATATAATTACTGAGAGACTGAAATGGACATTCCCAAGCACCAGAAACGATTAGATTCTAGCCAATGTGATGGGAAAGTTGCCTAAAATGAGACCCATCTATGTGGGTTTAAATTATGCACAGATATCAGAGTGCAGCGGACTGTACTTAGGCTTTGGAGCAAGTAGACCTGAAGTGAATATTAGTTTTATCACTTACTATCCATGTGTTCTTACACATGATAGTTTTCCTGGGCCTTCATTATTTTCTCTTTTAAAAAGGGGTAATCTGACCTAACATACCCCATAGAGATGCTGCAGGAGTCATAAATAATGGTGGATGTAAAAGCCTTTGAATTTACCAGGCACTCAGTGAATAAATATTAACTGAAATTGCCTTGTTAAAGAGAATCAGTATTTAATATACTTAATAGCTTCATTTCCCATATGTGTAATCTTGGGTAAGTCACTTCATCTTTATTTCCTCACTTGTCGGAGGAAGACAATGCTAGGTTGTAATTTTGAAAGTTGCTATGAAGATTGAATGAATATATTTATACAGTTCAAACATGTAGCAAGCATTCAAAAAATGTTAACTAACATAATTATCATGACCATTTTCTTCCATCATTTACTACTGTGAGAACTTGAGAAGTTGTTAAATGGGACTGCGCCATTATTCCTACTAAACGGCCCCAAAGCAATGAGCTGTCGAGCTCAAGGCACACACGTCCAAGGGGCCTTGCACAGTGAGATCTTAACCCGCCACAGCTTTCTGACAAATGCGTGCACGTTCGAGGTTTATCCTCAAGCTTTCTACACTCCTTCTTGGACGTTAATTACTCACTTTGCTTTCACTTGTCTCCTCCCGATGTAACCTCTCAATTATTCCCTGAAATCACTGCCCTCCTTTTCCACACATAAATACAAATATGGACTTAGTCCTTGTAACGTTTGATTAAGCAGGCCTGCCAAGCACATAGCTCCTCGTAAGTCTTTCTGAACAGAGCACTGGCTTTTTAATCTCACTACCAATTTGCTCTCCTGGATAGGAAGAAGGGGACAGGAGAATTTGATTAAGGGACCTACAGCAGTCAGTTTCTCATGTCACACTCAAGTTCATTTACGCAAGATGATTTGTAATATTAAAAGGTATTGTATACACTATCACATATACCATAGTTTATATAGTACTAGAATATAATATTTTATACAGCTGAGAACAGATTACAATAGCCAGTATTTTCCTGGATTCAAATCAGTAGGACTTACTGACAGAAACTACATTTCCAGGCCTAGGTTTTAAAATATCTCCTCCGTTCAGTAACCCCAGGATTCCACTTTGAAACTGAGATGTTGCTCAGTCCAGACTTAGAGCTTTGGCAGGTTCCACGTAGGAGGCCTTGACCTGTGTACAGTCCCCCTACCCTGCTGGACTGGAAGCTCCATCAACAGAGACCATAAGCATTCCATCCGTCCTTGTATCACACGTCCCAAGCATCTAGCTCACTCTGTACTTAGCACATGCTCAATGAATGTCTATTAAATAAATAAATACTAAAAATAAGAAATGGAGGGTTGCAGGCGTGGAGGGAGAACAGGCGATAAACAGAGAGAGAAGAAAGGGCAAAAAGGATGGGGGAGGGGACAAAGGATGAAAGTGGAAGAAAGAAAACATGAATAATAAAGACATAGGCAGAGATCTCAAAACCTCTTAACTGCTTTCAGTAAAATCCTCAGATCACTTTCATACAGGGCATAACACTGTTTCCTACTGCCACTCTCATATATTTAGGATGACAGGCACCACTGCAGGTTACCAAAAAAAAAAAAAAGAAACTTAGTCTCAATTCTCATGTAAACTTAAAAAGCTAAATTTTTAAGCAGAGATATGATTCATTTCTGTTCACTTTCCTTCCCAGAATTACAGGTTGAGTTGCCCTTTCTCTATCTCCCTCCCACTCCCTAAGCCAGAGTCTCTATGCCCAGCTCTCACGCCTTCAAAGCATATTACTCACCCTTCCAGACACACACCCCAGCTAATATCCTGGCCTCAAATGAAAAAAAACAACAACACACAAACAAATAAAATTCTTAAATAGAAACCCTAAACTAGTGCAAGCAATGGAACATTCCTTTTTTCAAATAAGGGAGAGAAAGGATGCTTAGGCATAAAATATGTAAATCTTAGATCAGACATTGGTATTAGTGACTCCTATCACCTTTGAGTAACTTACTCTATTTTAATAGAGTGATAGTTACACTGGTCTGATCAACCTTCTTGGAATTTTATGTGGATCCACGACATCACAAACATGAAAGTTTCTTGAACATAAATAACAACAATGCACACAAAAATGCAGCATCAGAAACATTTCCTGGATGCATGTTTTTGTTTACATAATCTCTATCAGATGTTAGGAGACAAAATAACTTGGAAACTCCTGTACAAATTCACCTGTTAGAGAGGCCCTCATCTTCTGAGTCCCACCACCTCCATCAGGTATAGATATGAAAGATGCCTCAACATCCAGCTGAGAAAGGGCACCGTTTTTCTGAGAGGCATTATGTTGACCACTGAAAATTAGGCCAAAGAAATACCCTCTGTAGAAGCAGAGAACAAGACATCTTAGAAAAGGGCTTTTAGTGTGTATGTGACAAAGGAATCAGATACAGCTTGAGGCTTTCCAAAGGCTTTCAAGATAAGTGGAGCAAGTGAAAATGCAAAGTAGGGATCTGTTTGGGATGTAAAGTAATGGGAGGCAAAGAGAGGGGAGAACTCTACTTTAAAAAGGTTGGGGCCAACAAGGGGGGAAAGAATTAGTAGAGGGAAAATGCACATTTAAGGAGGGCCTACAGGGTCAATATTAGTGAGGCAAAACCTTTTAAAACAGCATGAAATTCTCCTCAAACTTACAGTAATCACTACCAAATGGAAGTAAAGCTTATATAATAGAGTTCTGACAGGAGCACCATCTTGGTCCCCCTATATTATGGCTGTACTTAGCATGAATTCAGCCTATGGATCTAGTTCAAGCTACCCACTGAAACACAATAAAGATCACAACTGTTACTGGGCAAGGGTAAAGTCAATGAAAAAAATACATTTCTGTAGGTTTATTGTGTATCAGAAAATCAGATAAGCTAGTTGAATCCACCAGAATCCAACTTCAGAAAGTAATCAATGTTCTAAATTAAAGCAATGTCAGAGAATTTCTGACACATGTGACCAATACGTACTAACCATGAATGACTTTTTGGTGGCCCGAGAGAGTCAACTAGCATTCAGTAAGGGCTCATTAGGGCAGAAAGTAATAAAAAATCACTTGCACGAATTATAATATCTCATTTAAGGATATTTATATATGTAAAGAATGAGTTTTAAATGATGAATGGACAAAAAAAATCTAGACTATATTTCTATTTTCTGATCTGAAAAAAAGGAAGAGTTGAACCAAATGATTTATATGTTTCCTTCAGTTTAAAAATAATAATAACTCTATAGCTTATCTGTTCATTTATTTTCTAAGTAATATTTATTAACTTCATTGTGAAAAACTGGAACTGGTTAATACTCCCATGGAAACCATGATCATTTCTTAAAGTATTTAAATGTCTGCAAAAAGTAGTTGAAAATGTGTCATATAAGAAAGAAATAATAATTTTTGCAAACTTTTTTAAAAAATATATATATCTTTATTGATTTCAGAGAGAGAAAAGGAGAGGGGGAGAGAGAGAGAGAGAAACATCAATGATGAGAGAGTCACTGATCGAGCCCGCAACCTGGGCATGTGCTCTGACCGGGAATCGAACCCCGATCGCCTGGATCCTAGGTCAACACTCAACTGCTGAGACATGCCTGGCCGGGCTGCAAACATTTTTAAAGCCTTTCTTAGGTATCAGGTATCATTCTACAAGATGGAAATTAAATAAAGATGGATGGATGGGTAGATAGATAGATGATAGATAGATGATAGATGATGATAGACAGAGATAGATGATAGATGATAGGTAGATAGATAGATAGATGATAGATATAGATAGATGATAGATAGATAGATAGATAGATAGATAGATAGATAGATAGATAGATGATAGATAGATAGATAGATAGATAGATAGATAGATAGATAGATAGATAGATGATAGATGATGATAGATAGATAGATAGATAGATAGATAGATAGATAGATAGATAGATAGACAGATAGATAGATGATAGATAGATATGGATATGGAAAGTGATTAAGATAGAGATATAATAAATAGAGAAATAGAAACACAAATTTGATCCTTACTACACTCATCAGCTTTAGAAAAAACACTATGTGCCAAGCACTGCTAAGCAATTAACATATATTCCCTGTGACTATAGACTGTAGAACTAGGACCGAAAAAAAAGCACCATAAGGAAAAGATGACCCTAGCAATCATTTCCAGTGTAAAATTCAGGTAATAAATTCCTCAATGTTAGATATGTTTCAGCAAAGATAGGATTCTAATTTTGGTGAATTTTAGTAAAGGAGCCAATCATTTGGTCTAGTTGACCTCTATGATCACTTTTATTAACTAAGAGTCCATAAAAAGCAAAGCCACAGTGGGCACAGTGCTAGATAGAAGATATAGGACAGGTAGGTTAGGATGATCTCTCAATACTAAAAGGAGACTTAAATCAACAAGGAAAAACTCACTGTCAGATTAAGCACCTGGGCTGGGGTTTAAGAGTTTTTGAGAGGCTGATTTGCAGAGATAAGGGCACTTGGACCCCAGTGAAGTCCTGAAATAAGTAACAGTGCTCAGAGTTATATTTACTGCCACACAAGATGAATCATGCCTCTTTGGGGAATGCGCTGCTGAAACTTCATTTTGCATTTTGGATGACTGGATCGGTCTCTCAAATAGTCTGGAATGTGACCAATTACTTCCCTCTGCATTTTTCATCCGAGGCTTAAGGCCTGTGCAACTCCCTTTTCCATTCTTACATCATGTATCTTAGATAGCAGGGACTTCGCCCGTGTCTCTTTATTTTGTAAAAAATAAAACACTGAATACTTAGCCTGTTTATAAATATATATTTGAGGATGAGGGCCAACAAGTACAATTAAGAAGTCTTACAAAAGACACTCTTTTTATAATAAACTGCTACTCTATACACCACAGCTATATTTCATATTATTATAATAATGCCAAATTGCTACTAGGATAATAAATGAGCAGATACCATGAAAAACTTTCAAGAGTAAAAACCACACTCCAACAATATCCACATCAAAAATCAGGCATTAAATTTCACCATTTGTGACGGCATGGATGGGCCCAAAGGGTATGTTGCTAAATGAAATAAGTCAGTCAGAGAAAGACACACACTGTGTGATTTCACTTATATGTGGAATCTAAAGAACAATGTAAATGAACAAACAAAACAGAAACAGACTCACAGATACAAAGGACAGACAGATGGTTGCCAGGGGGAAGGGGGCCAGGGATCTGGGTGAAAAAGGTGAAGGGATTGAGAAGTACAGACTGGCAGTTACAAAATACTCATGGGGATGTAAAGCACAGCATAGGAAATATCGTCAATAATATTGCAATAACTACGCATAGTGCCAGTTGGGCACTGGAAATATCAAGGAGAGCACTGTGTAAAGCATATGATTATCTATCTACTATGCTGTACACCTGAAACTAATACAAAATAATATTGAATGTAAACTATAATTGGGAAAAATTTTAGATTAAAAGAAAAATCTGTCGTTAAAAAGGCATACAAGTAAATTCTGAGAAGAGCATTCAGAAACCAATTTGTAACTGTCCCTATCACTTATTACCCAAGCACTCAAAACTGCCATGATGTTAAACCAGCTTGGAGGGTTAAGTGTTTAAGAACAAAACAAACCTTAAATATCAAAGAAAAATGCAAACCAAATAAGGCCCTTTAAAATACTAAGCCTGCAGCAGCAATCCATTTTACTGGATGGAGCACTATGGGTAACTCATTTTAGGAAATCAAATTATGAGAATTTTAAGTATCTCAGCATTATACAACAGAAAGTGTCTCAGGACCTGCATGGGGAAATTTGTTCAAGGTCTGACACCACCTTGTGACATTAGGTAAACCTCTTAAACCCCTACAGCTGCCACTTTCTAATACATAAACTAAGCACAATATTCCTTGCCATTGCCTACTTCACAGGGGAAGTGATCAAATAAAACAACGGCTGCAAACATACTTTATAATCCATAAAATACAATGTAAATATTTTATTTCATTCATAAAAATATTGCTTGCTTTTTGTAAATTGAAGAATCACTCGATTTATTATGTAGGAAATGCCTATATTTCTGGGTATCACTTCATTTTAAAGCAAAGGTTTAAGCCATAAATATATCAAATACATTATAAGATATAATATGCACAAGGAAAGAGAAGATAATAAAATAAAGACCCCTATGTAGCTGATAATGGAAAGAAAGCCTGCCTCTATGATTTAGATCACAAAGACAAAAACCAGAACAGGAGCCCCAGCTTTGAACTTCTCATGAAGATTAGGATCCTAACCACTGAAGCTGATGTGGTTTCCCGAGCGGCCACAGTCAGGCCACAGACCTTCTCCCTGTTTGAAGAGCAGCAGAAGGTAAAGCCACTGTGGCAACAGACAGCTCCGCCGCTTCTGCGGGGGTGCTGCCGGCGAGTAACGGGGTGGGGGATCCGGCGCTGAAAGCTGGAGGATGGTTAGGTACAGGCTTTGCCCTGAAGACACCGATAAGCCAGATGTGGAGAGAAAAATACCGACCGAACCTAAGGCAGAGAAAAAGAGATTGGAGAGAGATGCAAGCAGAATGCTATGGAAGGATGAAGAAAGGAAGAGCTGATTTATTTCGTTTCCATAAGGAAGATTTCATGGGGGGGGGGGGGGGGTGTATACTGAGGCTTGAAAAAACCCCGCAATATTGGTAAGTAAAGATGACAGAAAAAGTGCACGGGAAGGTGAGATACATGAAATGGCATAAAAAGAGGAGACATGAAGGGGAATGAAAAAGAACATGAAATAAGAGTCCTGATGGGGTAAAATTGTTCAAGGGCTTCCAAGGCCGGGAAAGAATTTTGGATTTTATAGAGGGGTTACTGGGGTTCGTTGAAGGCTTTGGAGGCATGAAGGGGCTAGCTTGCTTTTAAGGTGGTAAAATGAAAAATAGCATAGAAAACATGACACACCCTTCCAGAGTGTGCAAGGGTGAAGCTTTGGGAGAAGAAGAGAGCAGAGAAGAGAGGGAATAAAGCTATGAGGGGGGATAAACAGAAGTAAAAGCATCACTATATTCCCACTATAATCAAAATGGATAAATAATACATTTTTTCACATGCAAAATATCCATGCTGCTCCGAGACAGCTTGTCTTGCCAAGTTTTTGGACACTTACAGGACGTAGAAAGAAAATACTACGTTTATTGGGTGTTCAATGTTGAGCTGAATGTATTAGCTACTCTTTTATCTTTTAATATTCCTCTAACAAACTTATAAAGTAGATAAAATGCATTTGATTTAAAAAAACGGTGACAGTAGCTTAGAAACATTAAGTCACCTAAACTCAGCCAGCAGTAAGAAGGAAACTACAATCCAGTACAACTGATTCCAAACCCCTGGCACACACCAGGCCGCTCGGCCACAGTGTGAAAGGGCTTCGGGGCTGGTGTGGCCACACGGAACGGGAGGTGTTCGCAGAGACCAAATGGTGCGCAGAAACCAGTCACCAAACCTCATTTCAGGCTAAATTATATTGCAAGTTTTCAACTCTCTGAAAACTCTATGCATCCCGAAATTTGTTTGAAAGAATTTCTATATTTTTCTCTTCTCCTTTTTCAGATGGACTGAATTAAACTATACAAGGCTAACTAGGGACAGAATACTTAAAATGGTAAGTCTTTTGAGAATAAAACCTCACCTAATTCACTGAGTGAAAAGTAATATTGATTGACCCAGCCACTGGCCTAGAAAACAGACATAATGAAGGCTGTAATGAACACAAAAGAATGCTGGTAAAGTAATTGTGACAATGCCATGAGATAAAGCTGGATTAAAAGCCACATTTCACAAAACAGGCTTCTATTATGACATGAGATGTGCTTGCTCTGTCTAATGAGGAAGGTGAAACAAGCTAAACTGAGACCAGAAGATACGTGTCGCCTGTCAACTGCAAACTATTTCAGTTAGAGACGATCTTCAAGTAATTCTATCATAATATGCATAAAATAAAAATAAATATTTAATTATACAAATTACATCTTTATGTAACTTTCTTTAAATATTCATATGGGCTTCAAATTCAGTTAAAGCCTATTTAGAATAGTCATATTTAAAACTGCACCATAATTTGAAATTTCCAAATGTATATAAAGAAGTAATATGAGCTGCTGCAAGGCACTGAAACGTGCATTGGTAAAAAGATACAGATATTTCTATACCTTTTTTTCATTAAATAGCCCCAAGATCCAATTTTAAGTTATAAATATTTAAGGAGACATCACAAAACATTTTCAAATTGAAACAAAGAAAGGAGGAAAAAATACATCTTATGATTTAAGCACATACCTATCCCAATGTAGCACCTCGTTAACAGATATATATAAATTTTTAAAGCCCTGACAATAATAATTTAAAAGTCCAAGCTTAGTGCATAAATTCAACCACCAGTTCCTAGCAAATATTAATCTTATTTTCAAACTCTTCTCTCATAGCTGGTATTCTGTGGTCAAAATTAATGGTGTTTACATGTGCAGGACAGTTCACAATAAAAGCACAAATTCTACTCTGTTTTCACTCCTTTTTCCACTTTTGCTCCCACACCAGTGTTAACATTTTGTCACACCTCTCTAATCCTGAGGAAATTCACACCTTTGCGCTACTTCAAACAAACAAAAAATGCAATTCAATTAATGTGTCACGAGCCCATTAGGGAAAATGATTTTATTTCCTTTTTAATCTACATTAAATTATGATTAAATTCACCCATTCAAAGTGCACAATTCAATGGTTTTTGGTATATTCACAGAGTTGCGCAACCATCACAATAGTCAACTTCAGAGCATTCATTCCCTCAGAGGGCAACCCCACAGCCTTCACCTGCTCCCATTCAGCACTCTGTCACCATCAACAGCTTTCTATCTCCACAGGGTTGTCTACTCAGGACATTTCACAGAAATGGAATTACACAACGTGTTGTCTTTTGGACGGCTGCTTTAATTTAACACTGTTTCACAGCTGAGCCGCGCTGTATCATGTATCAGCACTTCACTCCTGTTTATTGCCAAATATTCCATTGAATGACTATGCCACGCTTTATTTATCCTTTCATCACCTGATGGAGTTTCTTTTACACATTTTGGCTATTATGAGTGATGTTACTATGAATACAAGTGTACAAAATATTTTTGTGTGGACATGTCTTTATTTCTCTTGGATAAATACCTAGCTGTGAAATTGCTGGGTCCTCTGGTACCTCGGTGTAACTTCTGGGGAACTGCCAGGCTGTTTTAGAGAATGACTGCACCCTTCTACAGTCCCACTAGCAGGGTATGAGGGTCGCATTTTCCCCACGTCTTCATCCGCCCTTGTTAGTATCTATTATCTGTCTCTTTAATACGCCCATCCCAGTGGGTGTGAGGTGGTATCTCCTTTTGGTTTGTTTGCATTTCCTTGATAGCTAAAAGTATTGAGCATCTTTACATGTGTCTATTGACTCTCTGTATATCATCTTTGGAAACACATCTTTTCTTCAGTGTCCAGATCCTTTGCATACTTTCAGTTGGTTCACCTGTCTTTTTAATTTTAGCTGTAAGAGATCTTTATGTATTTTAAATACATGTTCTTTATTAGGTACATGACTTGCAAACTTTTCTCCCCTCCTCTGGGTTGTCTTTTCACTTTCTTGATTGTGTGTACTGAAGCACAAAAGTTTTTAAGTATGATGAAAGCAAACATTTCTTTTTCTTTTGTTATTTGTGCTTTCGGTGTCATATCTATAAAACCACTGCTTAATCTGATGTCATGAATATTTGCCACTATGCCTTCTTGTATGAGTTTTAAGTTTTTAGTCTTACACTTGAGTCCATGATCCATTCTGAATTACTTCTTTATATATAGTGTAGACCTTTTATAATAATTTTTTGGGGCAACATGCTATTTTTTTATTGAATTTATTGAGCTGACATTAGTAGGAAAGATAGTCTATCCAATAAATGGTATTGGGAAAATTGGACAGATACATGCAAAAAAAAATGAAACTAAACCACTTTCTTATACTGCACATAAGAATAAATTAAAAATGGTTTAAAGACTTAAATGTTAGACTTGAAACCACACAAAAACTAGAAAAAAACATAGGTGTAAAATCTTGGGCATGTCTCATAGCGATATTTTTTTTCTGATATATCTCTTTAGGCAAGGGAAACAAAAGAAAAAATAAATGGGACTACATCAAACTAAAAAGGTTTTGCACAGCAAAGGAAACCATCAACAAAATGAAGAGACAGCCCACTGAATGGGAGAACATGTTCACCAATGATACATCTGATAAGGGGTTAATATCCAAAATTTATAAAGAACTTACAAAACTCAACACCTAAAGAACATACAATCCAATTAAAAGATGAGCAAAGGACCTGAATGGACACTTCTCCAAAGAGGACATACAGACGGCCAACTGGCAACATGCCATTAATCAGGCTTCAGAGGTCTTAAGACAATGCCAACAAAGTCTTTTTATTGAAATAACTAAGAAAGTTCTTGGAAATCCCTTACAAGTATTACTAATAAGGAAAGCACTTCATTAAATAGCACACAAAATTTTTAAAAAACATACAACTTATTCCTGGGTTCTAAAAAAGAGTCAAAATACACAAAGAGTACAATTTTAAAAATTCATGATGAGAGTTAATGCAAATTTTAAAATTTAAAAATATGCCAAGATCTAACGCATCATGTTTCTATAACCCTTCTTCCTTCTTTTCTGACCCTTAACAGTGTCAGCCTTTTATTGTGGGGTGAAAGCACAGTGCTTGTCCTTTCCGCCGCTCAGGGCCACAGCACCTACAATACTGCTCTGCACAAGGAAAATGGAAATATTTTAAGTCAAACAGATGATCAAATGGAAATGAATGAATATGAGAGCTGCTACTTGAAATGCAAGAAGTATGACAAAAGGAATGAAAACCAGTAAGGTTTACAAACGTTTCATCCCTATGAATACTTTGCCCTTATTCTTGCCTCTGCTGGTATCACCCCTCTCCTGGTCTCATGTCTCCTTTTCTCTCTTTTTGACCTTTAGGTTTTTGCTCAAATATTATCTTCTTAAAGAAATTTTTATGGCAGTGCCTTCTAAATTAGTTTCCTTCATTATTCTGTTTTTACAGAAATATATTTATCTTTTCCATTGCGCTAATCCTAAAGGATACATTTTCGTATTTTCATTTACAAATCTTGCTCTCCCACTACAGTAGAAGTGTTTTACATTTTATTTCCAGTGCCTAAGACGATGTGTGCCACACTGCCAATTCTAAATAAATAGGGAGTAAGTTATTGGATAAATGGAAGCAATGAAAAGCTGCTGATCCCTGGATTGGCGGGCAGCTCTCTTGAAACCACAGGCAAACACACCCATGCAGCCAATGTGATGCCCTCTTCCATGGTAGCTTTCAGTCCCCTCCCTACTGCCAATGGCTCCCTACAGAGAGACCTTTTCATATCCAGTGAAACAGAAGAATGAAACTTGAAGTAATGATGCTTATTCCACTTTGCCCTAACCACAGAAAGAAATTTCAGAGGAACTGTCCATCAATCTTCCTCGAAGGCTCAATAAGCAGAAAGCTCCTGTCTCAAACCTCAGGTGAGTTCTAATCTATTTGGACCTGAATAAAATAAAAGGTAATCTTTACAGCTTCCGGTCTCTTCTGAGTAGAAGTTCATAAAATTTCACCTAATATTTATAGTGACTCAAAAGACCTTATGCAACTTAATGAGGAGGCTACACATGCATATCTGTTTTTCAATCTGCTTACTAGGGAGCTGTCTCTCTCTCTGTCTCTCATCTTAGAATCTTACATTATGTCCACTTAAATTTTCAGTCTGGAGAGGTCTGGCAGTTGTCTGGTACCTACCCAATATCCCTTTGCCCCTTCCTATTAACAGAACCTTGGTTTTCATGGATACAGAAATATAAGTAGCTTAAAATTTAAAAAAAACAAAAACAAACAACAAACAAAAAGAAAACTAAAAACCCAGACATTTCTCTGTACTCTCCACCTAGAAGTGATCACATGACACAGTTCTATCGCTAAGAGGACATCACTGGAACTTCTGGGAAAATGTGTTTTCCTGATAAAGGCACCATCTCTTTCTCTGTGCCCCTTTATACTGCTCAGAACATTCATAAAAGCTGGTGATATAGGAGACATCTTGTACCACAAGGAAAAAGCCATATAAATGTAGGTACCTTGGCCCTCATAGGCCTGTTGGGCCAATCAATGAGCCAATACCAATAACTGTCTATCTCCAGACTTCTGGTTATGTGAGAAAACATGAGCCTCTGATCCCTTTAAACCACTTTTAAGGCTGTCTCTCTTATTCATAGCCAAGCTCAATTCCTGGTTGATACAGAAAAGAGAACTTAAGAATATTGCCTTGAACAGTTGGTCTCAAGAAGTAAAATCATATGAAGAAATTTTCAAACTAGTCAGTGAGATTTTGTGTACACACTGACACCTCAGATGACCCACTGAGTCATACAGCAGTCATACGCATAGGATCGTATGTAAAGTGACTGCAAAATTATTACCCAAATCTTAATCCAGGTCTCTTCTGAGAATCAAACAAGTACTCTCATTAATTACCCTAAGACATCAGGCATATACTGAAACTCTCCTGGATGAACCATGACATTTAGTTACCTAATGGGAGACTGATATTCTCAGCAGCCTCAAAATGAAGTTCTTTCCAGTTGGAGGTGGCTGAAATATATGTCACTTTCGACATACACATTTCTATGTGTCTAATCCATTTCCCCACTTTAACTACTAGATGTTAAAATTTTGTGGTACAGAAACACACTTTAGGTACATCATAAATGCAGTAGGCTTGAAGTCTCCTCAAAATATAGCACTCTGTGACCTGTCCCTGTCGGCCATCGCTCTCATTTGGCCACCCAGCACAGTGCTTTGTTGTTTTGTTTTTTAATGCTCTTTTTCACAATGCTGTCTGTTCAAAGAGCCAGTTTCCCTGTAGACTTGGTCATAAGACTGACCTGCGTGTGTTGCTCCGCTTCACCACACTACATTCCACTCAGGTCTCAGCTGAAGCCTTCTGATTTTCCCTTTGCATTCGGCAATCATAATTTCCTTCTTTTCCTGTCCCGAAGTCTATGAAAGTCATGGCCTGCAAACATACTTTATGTAGTGTATTTTCCTCCAACTGAGTTATATAAGGAAATAGTCTGAAGAAGGAAAATCCCCCCAAACTGAAAAACTGGCTTATGCTTGGGCGGGGGAGGGGAATGTTGAAGAAAGATTGATCCATACCTTCTGATGATTTTTTTTTGTTATTACAAACCAAAAAACACATTACATATGATTATTACTAATCTTTTCATTGGTTTTGGAAAGCAGATAGGGGAAGGCAGAATTAATAAGGACAGGGAATCTCCTTGGGGAATCGGGCTAGACCAGAAAGCCCTGGTAAAGTCAGAACTCTTCTGAAGGCCACCCCTGGATAATCCTTCAGGAGGAACGACATGGAGAACATGGTGTGAATGAAACTTGAGCATTCTTGGAAAATCGGACTGCTCTGAAAATCAGCTCATCTCGTTATTAGTTTATAAGGTTAAAAAAAATATATAACCCAAACTGGTGTGCACAAGAAGGGCAGTTACTGGCTCATGAAAGAGAAAGCTTCAGAGGTAAGGCTGGCGTGAGGTAGTCTCCACGCCCAGTTCCACAGGAAGCGAGCAAGGCCTGGTTTCTCCTGACTTCCACCCAGACCTCCTGTCCTCTGAATGCCGGAGTCACTCGAGGACAGGCTTTCTCCTTGTGCTTTTAAAGAGGCTGCTATCCTTTTTACCCTCTCAGCTCTCAATTCAAGTGTTGTGTTTGTTTTTTTAAAAAAAGGCAACTCTCTCTCAACAGAGCAAGCTAAGTTCTGGGCCTGAAGCTAACCGGCTCTAATTAAATGAGAAATACTCAAATACTCTGTAACCAACCTTGCATGAGCAGGGTGGCTAAAGACACTGGATTAGGCAAACCAGTAATCACCACTGAAACTAAGAGGAGAATTAACCCTACATGAACTTCATGGATTGGTGGTAGGAAATCGATGGAGGATACACTGAGCATCTTCTTTTTTTTCCTTTTTATTGAACTTATTGGGGTGACACTGGTTAACAAAATTATACAGATTTCAGGTGCACAATTCTACAACACATCATGTGTACACTGTATTGTGTGTTCGCCACTCCAAATCAAGGCTCCTTCCAGCACCATTTACTCCCCGCCTACTCTCCTTCTCTTCTCCCCCTCCCCTTCTCCCAGCACTCCCCACATAGCTATTACTTCTGCTGCTGCTGCTACTACTTAGAGCTAACACTGAGGATCGACTGTGCATTAGGCACTGTGCCAGGGCTGGACGTGCATCACTTCACTTAATCCTCACTATAATCCTATAGGAGCAGGCATTGTCCTTATTAGCCCCATTTTACATATAGAAAAACTGAGTCTAGAAGGTTAAGAAACTTCTATAATGGCACTAAAAATGTACATTACAGAGCTATGATTTATTTCTAAAGCTAGCATTCTTAAATTCTGTCTAATATTGCCTAATTTGCTAATGGCAAAAGAACAAAAATCTATAAATTTTGGATATATGACCACATGTTGGCTTAATGTGCCTAATGGTAAGGTAGAAAGGAACAAATATAAAATTTAGTGTCATTTTCAAATGATTCACCTGAAGGTCCTCATTAGTGCTGCTCTTAGAAACTTAATCCTGCTTTTATTTTTCAATGAAAAATGTTATTAGGAACACATATGCTAATTTTTACAATTAGGGCTAGCCCTGGACCTAAAGTATTAACATTTTCCAGAAGTTATAAAACTCTTGGAATAAAACCAACACACTTACAGCTGAAAGCATCATAATAAGTTAAAGATGGATGCTTACTATTATCCAATCCTTCCTGAGAGTATAATTAATGACCTGTTGATTCTTTCTAAAGAAAGGCAACATAATTCCAATTTAAAAAATGTCACATGTTTGCAAGGAACAAATGCCCAATTTTTTGGATGAAAGGATTCCATATTTTCTTTATTATAAGTTGAAAAGAATGCCCCAGTTCAGATATATAAAAATAGAAATATATACATATACATATATATATATAAATAGAAATATATACATATAGATGAGGGTAAAAAAAATAGACAAAATAAGTAATTCTTTTCTCAGTGCTATGGCCAGAAATTAACCTAAAATGAGAAAGAAATGTTATAAAGTTCAAGGAAACCACAAGTATACGGAAGAAAAAATTATGTAAATGACCCAAGCTGAATATTAACAATCTAATTGCTAGACAATAGTTGTATTTTGGCCTTTCACTTTCTATTTTAGGTGCCGTTAACTTCAACATTCTATGATTAACTTAGCATTAATGGCTAAGTGGTTCCCTCTCACTCTCGCTCTCACTGTCCTTCAATGTTAGGAACTTTATAGAGGTACCACTTGCCCCAAGAAATAGTTCTGCATAACTACATAATACCTCAGATTTCAGAATATTCCATGAGGAAGTCGGCTGATGAGGAAACTCAAATTCCAAAGTAAGTATTTTGTGCCCCTATCCTAGACATGCTTTAAAAATCTGCTATTGATTTTCAGCATGGAGTGGAAATCTTTCACTGAGAGATCAACTGTAATGACCAGGTGGCTTCATAAGAAAATGTCCTGGTCAATCTCTGTTTCTACCCCCCCCCTCCCCTTTTAGAAGCCCTGTTTAATTCAACAAGGAAAACATGACAACATCAATATCTTAAAACTATAACAGCAGCCTCAATGCAGAAGAATATGAACAATACGAGTCCTCTACCAAACTTTCCATATTTTAATAGGACATTTATAACCTATTTAAAGTTGAACAAATTAAGTGAACTAGAAAGTGTGTAGAGTCACAATCAGGAAAATTATTGCAAAAACCATTAAGACCAGATGGCCAATGAGATATTAGTGGAATTAAACTGCATGAAATGCATCCATCAACAGAATCAACAAGGTTTTCGCAGATACCTTTACATGGGAATTGCAGCTTTCAGTGCTGTGGGAGATAATGATCTCTACTAGACATGATCCCTAACTTCAAGGAGCTTGCATCTGACGGGATAAACAGGGCATAAAAACAAATTAATTCTAACAAAAGGAAGAAAGGAAATATACAGAAATATCTTATCCAAGTCCCAAATGTGAAAGTTATTTTTGGCTGCAGAAACAGAAAAATTTTATTGGGTCCTCAGTGATGGGAAAGTTTGGACATCTGTGATGGGGGTAAGCAAAAGAAATTAGAAGAATAAAATAAAGAGTACTTTCTCTTACTGTCTACCTTGTGGGTATAAAATATCTTTTTCTTATGGCTCTCAATGTTGACCTTCCTTTTTCTTCTCCCTCAGAGGCCCCTTCCATGTTTCTCAAAAATTCTTAATACAGTTTTTCAATATAAAGTCAGGATCTCCTTGCAATCTTGACATTTTCTACTCCTGCGGAGGCACCAGGTTTAAGCACAGAATTGGAAATGGTCAAAAGAATATGAACCAATCAAGAAGCCTCTCATTCTTGTTGATCTCGTTTTGATGAAAGCCATCACAAATGAGGGGACAGGCTGCCCTGGTTTTAAAGAACCATGCTTTGGATATTACATTATAATAGTATAGACTGGCACTTCCTTAACTGCAACAGCCAGTAGGATAATTGATGTTGATTAAAGAAATGAACATTGAACTCTAAGTTCCTTTTGCCTGACTTGCCTCAGCTATACAGAGTGAACTCGTTTTAGTCACTCAGCCTCTCTGTTTTCCAGGTGCAACTTCTATACTCAGTAATCATTTAATATCAGACTTATTTCAAAGCCAAATGAAAGTTCAGGGAAAATTTGAAAAACACTCCACAGTGGAAATGTTTCTTAAAAATAAGGCCAAGGGCAGCACAGTACTATTAAAAGCTCATAGTTTTTGAAGTTAACACCTAGATTAAGTTTGGGGTCTATTACTCACTAGGATGGGCTTATTTAAGTCAACAACCTTCTTAAGCTTTAGTTTTTCATCAATATTCAGTAGTTAATTCCTGTCCTTCCTCAGAGTTTCTGTGAAAACTAAATTTGAATTTAAAAGCCACTTAGATTCCACAAATTTTGTGGAATATAATGAAGAAAATAAACTGATGAACAAAACAGATCCAGAGACATAGAAGCAGGGAACAGACTGAGGGATGGGGGGTGGGGGAGTGGGTGGGAGAGATTAATCAAAGAACTTAAATGCATAACCCATGGACACAGACAATTGTATGGGGAAGGCCTGGGGGTGGGGTGGATGCAGGGTGGACGAAATCAATGGGGGGGGGACCTCTGTAATACTTTCAACAATAAAGATAAATTAAAACAATAAAGATAAATTTAAAAAATAGTAATTTTAAAAAACCACCTAGAAACAATAAAAACTAAACAAGCTATATTATTTGTACCAGCACAATCATTAATACTATTGCTATGACTATCACTGTATAGCTACTCTTATGACAACTTATAATATTACTTATGCATTAGAACATAGAGTGACTTTTAAAAGTCACTTTATCACTGACTACCTTCAAGAATGATTAGAATGGGTTAGGACAGTGTTAAACAATAAAAATTCATGTTCATGTCATTTGACCTTTGTGTATTCCTCAGTTGAAATTTAAAAAAGTATTAGTTTATAAGTGATCTAATTCTTATTTTAGATGTAATTGATACAAGGCTAAGACATTTTCAATATAATTGTTTTAGGGTTATAAAGTAAATGATCATAGAAAAATAAAACTTTTCAAAATATTTTAATCATTATTAGTCACTAAAATGCCAGTGATATGTGTGCTAAGTGCATCCAACTATTCACTAAAAAGACCCAATAGTTTTAACATAGTTACAAGTCCTAGACATGGTTTAAGCTATTCAAATTGTAAGTAAAATTTCCTAGATTCAAATATCAAGTCTCCCAAGTTGTCCAACTCATTGAGTTATGCTTTTATTTCATCTGATAAGGAGTTAATATTCAGAATATATAAAAGAATTCCTACAACTTAATAGCGAAAAAATAAAAAATGAACAAAGAGCTTGAATAGATATTTCTCCAAAACAGACATACAAATGGCCAACATGTATAAGAAAGAGTGTCCCATCACCAATCCTATGAAAATAAAAACCACAATGAGATATAACTTCACACGCGTTAGGATGAACACTATTAAAAAAAAGAAAAAATGTAATAAATGTTGCTAAGGATATTGAGAAACTGCAACATTTGTACACTGCTGGTGGGAATGCAAAATGATGCAGCTGCTATGGAAAACAGGATGGATTTTCCACAGAGATTAAATTCAGAACTATCAAATAATCTGGCAATTCCACTTCTTGTTATATATCCAAAAGAATTGAAAACAAGATCTCAAAGGGATATTTGCACACCCACGCCTAGTTCAGCATTATTCACAATAGCCAAGGTATGAAAATAATCTAAATGTCTATCAACAAATTAATGAATAAATAAAATGTAGTATATATAAACAATGGAATATATTCTACCTTTGAAAAAAAAGAAATCCTGTCATATGCTACAACTGGCTTAAACTTGAAGACAGTATGCTAAGTAAAATAAACTAGTCACAAGAAGATAAATACTGCATAATTCCATTTATTTGAGATATCTAAAGTCGTCAAAACCCGGAACAGAAAGAAGAGGGGCGTTTCCCAGAGGCTGAGGGAAGGGGAAAAGGGGAGTTGTTACTTAATGGGTACAGAGTGTCAGTTTTACAGCATGAACAAGTTCTAGAGATCGGTTGCTTGACAGTGTACATATAATTACACTATAATAATGTACATGGAGGAATGATTAAGATGGTAAATTTTATGCGTTTTTCATCACAATACAAAATAAAAGACGGGGAAAAGGCATGAGTTCAAACTATGATGTGCCCACTCTTCTACGAACAGATAGCAATGATGAATTAAAAAAAAAAAGCCCGGACGGTGTCGCTCCGTGGTTGAGCATCAACCCATGAACCGAGAGGCTGCCAGTTCGAGTCTCCATCAGGGCACATGCCCAGGTCGCAGGCTCAGTCCCTAGTGGGGGGGTGCAGGAGGCAGCCAATCGATGTTTCTCTCTCATCGATGTTTCTATCGCTCTACCCCTCTCCCTTCCTCTCTCTCTAAAATCAAAAAAAGAATATTAAAAAATAAATAAAATAAGTAAATAAAATATAATAAGTAAAAAATAAATAAGTAAATAAAATGTAAAATATATATAAAGGCCTATATGACAGAGCCAGGGTCAAAGCAAGCTAAGCCCTTGTATAGGATGGAAACACAAAGCACTGAGCAGGTCACAGCTGCAGGCCTACTGGGCTTCAGGTCCTGAAGGAGGCCCTGTGACCCAGAATTGTGCTCTGCTCAGGTCAACGTCAATAAAAGCCCCTGTGTAAACTAGAGGGCCAGAGCCAGGCTACCTGCCCATACCAGGGGCTGCAATCGTTTACCTGCTCCAACTCTTATAAAGCTGAAGTAAAATATGCTGTTACTACTTTAGGCAAGAGGCAATGACAATAGATACAGCCTCCCAGTGAGAGGCACTAGACCAAGCCACACCCTAGCCCAGGCCTCCTCCGCTAACCCCAATGTTACCCTAGGAGCCTTGCAATGGCTCATAATTTCTTATTCTAAGTGGGAGGCTGGATAGAGAAAACCAAAAAGAGTGTTCGGAAGAGGGCAGACCTCATAGGAAGAGGTAGACCTGGGACAGGGAAAGAGGAAGAGAAGTGTGCCTGTAGATCAAAATTCCAAACACATAAAGAATTCATTCTAAATTCTACTATAACCTAAATCTACTTCTAAAAATGGCATATGATTTCATTTTAAAGTGTAACTAATCAAATTGCCAGGAAGGATGGCGGTGCTCCCTGAGCAAGAAAACACCCTCAGGTCTGTCAGCTGTTTGGAAGGAGGGCAGAAACACTAAAAATATTTAGCAATCTATATACTTATGTATGTATGTATATGTAGATTAAAGCCACCTGTTAAAAATAAGGGTAAATCACCAAAGGGATGGAATTACACCCTACCTTTACAAAGTGGCAGAGAAATGAAAATACATAAACTACAATAATAAAAGCAAATCCAGAGGCATCAACAATCTCATTAAATGCATATGGATTTTCCTCACAGTCACTCTGTCTTTCCCACTCCCTCCTCTCTCCTGGAGAGAGGGAAATCGGAAGTAACAAGGGAATTAATTCTGGTTTAAACACAAATACGGACCAGGTAAATGACACTAGATAAGTGATATTTGTGAATTTCTCTTGCATGCTAAGTTTGTTTCTTTAGGACGCCTTGGGTGGCAAATCAGCCAGGCACCCCCCTCTCCCACTCCTTCCCCACCGCGAACTCAGGTTCTGGCCCTTACTGGTACGCCAGACTGCTCTGTCTCACATAAAGTAGGAAACTGCTTTTCCAATACCCTCTAACCTTAACATATACCAAACGCCCAGGACGGCCTATGTTAACAGGCTGTTTTAACTCACCGCAAGGCCCTGGCTGCGGGAGTGCTCTCCTGCTGAGCAAACCACACGGCAGCACAGCATTCAGTGTGATGAAGGCCCGATGCCAATTCTCTTTCAGGTCTGCCTCCCCCATGCTGGCCCCTTTAGCCCTGTAACAAAATCTTCAGACCTCTACTGACTGTTTAAAATGAAAAACCAGCACTTACTCCTATTAGTCCTATCCAGAAAGAGGGTGGTTTTGAAAGTAGGAGCCCTGATGATCGATGTTAGCGATGTTATGCTTATAAAGGAAAACTGTTCCCAGTAGCCCTGTGGGACCATAAGCGGGGAAAAGCATTGTGATTCTTGGTTTGAGGCAGGTTTCATTTAAGTGCAGAGGAAAACTGAAAATCTAGGTACCCCAGGCAGGTAACTCAGCAAACAGCTGACGACTGGCTTTACTAATGTCTTAGCTCCTTTACAAAAAAGCACCTACAGGAAGATTCTCTTAGTAAGAATTTCTCAAAACCTCTGATGGGCTCAAGCCGTGCGTCTCTGAAAATGCTGCAGAGTATATTCTTTAGTCATCTCATAATGAAAACCCAGCCGCCTCCCGGGAACTCTGGGACTGCATCCAACAGGGTGACCCCTCCACATTTCTGCCCCCTACACACACACACACACACACACACACAGGCTCTTACACAACTGCCTCTTGCCTATAGTACCACTGCCAGACTTTCTGTGTTTTTCTTCCTCCCAGACCTTTGGAAAGAAACTCTGCTCCAAAGAAATAAACTCTACAGTTTTGTGAAATTACAACCAGAATTATGACCTTTTAAATAATAATAAATAATGACTTTCTAAATATAAATATAAATGTAAAATACTCAGCCTTTAACTGTTGACCCGATGATTGATTAAATCCTTAAATCACAGCTGTCCTTAGATCATCTCCATGTTATAGCTTGTAGTACATTAAAATTTTTAAAACAGAAGTTTAAGAAACTGGAATTATTTAAAGTAACAACCTGTTATCTTGCCTTTTATTTTAATTTTTACGTTTAACATATAGACTCACAATACCTGACATGAAGAACTGTTAGAATTATGACACACCAAGAATAAAAGCCCATTGTTTTGACCAAAAATATATTTATCTTTGAGTATTATTTTGAGTAGAATCTGTTGGAAAATGTATATGTAAACATCTAGTACATAAATGCATATTTAGGTCTGAATATGTTCAATAGTAAAACGGTAACTTTAAGAATTCTAACATGAATGACAGATATATTACTAATATGAAGCATAGTATACCAAAGATTCACTTAATTGAATACTGAAAAAGTTTAATAGACATTATTCAATAACTAATTTAGAATCTAGTAGGCATAAGTGAACTTCCTGAATAACCTTGTGTTATTTACTGAGAACACAGAAAGTAAGGGTGGAAACCTGTAACCATGATGTTCAAGGATATTTCTTCGTGAACGACAAATAGACAACTCCCTTATCAGAGAACAGAAATTATATATACACAAGATTCAGTGCAGCCACATCCTCTCTCAGTGCATAAATTATTATCTTGAGAGCGAGACAGAATGTCATTAACTGCTTTCAAGTATGTCAGTGCTGATAACCTAGTCACTGATGTTAACTAACTTTATCAGCTTTGGATTTAAAAGAGGCATCAGACAACATCATTTTAAAGGTTCAAAAATTGTGTCAAAGAGAGGAGGTGATTTGCCCAAAGGGATAACTTCAGAGTAACTGAAATGCAAATAAAGCTCAAATATCCCAGCCCTTACTCCAGAGCTATTCCACAAATTCACATTGCCTGCAAAGTGGCCAGTTACCCCAGGAATTTGACATATCAGGTACTGCACAGACTTTATTAAACACAATGAAAGCATGACCTAATTTTAAAAGTTCTTCCTGCATACTAAGACAGAGAAGACTCCCAGACAAACTGAAGAAAGCTTCCTAAAACATCCTGTGTGCTTAAAGAAGAGGTAACAGGAGAAAGGAAAAATGACTCACTTCTGATATTAAATAGAAAGGTAAAATTAAAAAAAAATAGTTTATCCTCTGAGAGCGGAAGCTAAATGAAGAGAATTTACACTGCATGGAAAGTAACTAGCTCTTTCTCAACAGGACAAAACCTTTAACATTCTAAATTATAAAAGCTTCATAATAACCGTGACACACTGGGTCAGAAATGATAAAATTATGTCAACTTCCAATTTTTTCCTGAAATAATGGAATATGGTTACTCCAAAGCCAGTTTACACACACAGACTCACACACGATAAGGGACTTACTGAGCTGTAGAGATAGCCTTCGCCATTCATGGCCACATAGAGGCTGGCCTTCACCCCCTGGATGGCCACCACACGCAGGCCCACGGGAATTAGATTGAAGAGGGCTAGAGGGGAAAAAAGACAGAGAGGAAAGGAAATAAATCATCTTGTTTATTAAGAGGACTCGTCTGAGAATTAAAAACTATGAATTGAAATTGATAAGGGGGGGAGAGAGAGAGAGAGAATCCTAAGGATGGGGAGAACTCACCCTTCTTGTCTCTGCACCACCACTATGTGGGTTCAGGTGAACCACATAAACTGATCTGTACCAAAGGGGCTACATTATTAGAAGGTTTCTAAGGGCCCCACCCGGATCTGAGAGTCCAAGATCTCCCCTCTGCAAAATGAACATATATTCAAACAGTGTAATATAAATGTTTGTTTTTTACAAATAATTTAAACCAAAATTTTTTCAATAGTGGAACATATTTGTAGTCAGAAATGTTAGTAAATTATGATCTTTGTAACATATGCCAGAAGTTCTTCCTTTGTTCTTACCATTGTCCTTGTGGTACTGAAATAACTCAAGAAGGACAAGACCTTAGAGTCTAGTTGGGGAGAGAAAGCTAAGACATATGGAATCATCTGATACAGTGTATAATTTATGTCTATAATTAAATGTAATATATGCATTCTATATATATATTCTCTACGTTACAAAGTTCAGGGAAATGGAAGGTCTGTATGGAATGAAGTATTCAGGAAATGTCTTACACAGAAGATGGGACCTGAGCTGACACTTAAAGAAAGAGCAGCAGTTGAGTGAGCCAGGGACAGAAGGACATTCAGTGGGACAGTAAATGAGGTGGTTCTGCAGGGTAATAGGTGTGTACAGGAAGAGACTGGCAGATTGGAAGATTTATTTCATATTGAGGAGAAATGGAAAAGAACACCATGTAGATAAAGTAGGGATAAATGACTGAGATCCTGGCATCCTCATCTTAGAGATCTAGACTTCTCTAAATGGGCAACAAGAAGCTGACATACAAAGATTCGAGCTGCAAGATTACAAAAATGTGTGACTTGCAGACAACATAGTTTCTAAACCCACCACTCAGAAGCTGCACGGCTTTGAGCTACTCATGTCACCTCTCTGCTTTAGTTTTCCTGTCTGTAAAATGGGCGTAATAATCTTCACTGCACAAAGTTGACAGAGGAACTAAATGCGTAATCATGTCCTTGAAAGTGTTTCATACACAGAGATGTGGTCTCTCCATATAAAAGTTATTTGCCATTAATATATAATTTCCTGTGTGTCAAGTTCGGTTAGCATAGGGTCTGATTTAAAAACTCATATCACCCCAGTAATATTTAGGTTTATATTCAGAAGGTTACTTAATACTTTAAAAAATAATACTTCATATTTGTGCAACACTTAACTGTCAAAATGCCAATAAATCTATTATTGTATTTGACCCTCAATCACAAACACTAAGAAGAATTTAGGACAGAATGATTATCCTAACTTTTAGAAGGACAAACAGATTCAGAGGGATACCCAGGTAAAACAGCATCTGAACAAAGCTCTTCTCGATCTCTAATGTGGTTAGCTGCCCAAATTATCATAGTTCCCCTCGTAAGTTTAATTTATCCTAATATCTTTTCTTACCTTCTTGCAAAGTAATACAGGATTTAGTTATTTCCCTACATGCCCTGCAGCCAGCTGTGGCTGTGGACTCAGTACTGCCAGTCAGATGTAGGCAGAGGGTCTCTGTATGCATGAGGACCCCTTCCCTACAAACAGCTTGTGTCTCCTGCCCTGTTCTCACCCCTTCACCTTACTGCTGTTGGAACAGGGATGTGGCGGCTGGATCATCCCAGGTCCTGAAAACAGGGGCTACTCCTGAGGGAGCGGTGGCGGGCGAGCTAGAAGGAGTTGGGTCCCCGAGGACTTTGTGGAGCTGAGACACCAGTCGTGCATTCAGTTACCTAAGTCTGGCATTTATGTGGGAAAATAAGTCCTTGTTATTTTAGTTGGCGCAACACAGAGCCAATCCTAATCCTAACTGACAGAGATCGGTAATGACTGCAGTTAACATGGAAGATACAAAATAATGTAAGACACTTATACGCTGTATGTAGATGCATCCACTGGAAAATATCAAGTTCAACGACAATTCTTAAGATGAAAGTAATGACATGAAAAATTGTGCATAATGTCTTTCTAAGGTAAAGATTTCCCAGGAAAAATACAAGAATGTTGGTTCCTTTAACTGAAACAGAAATAGAAAAGCAACTATAAAGATTTATCTATTTGAGGAGAGTGAGAAGAATGAGAGAAAATATCTGCAAACCATATATATGAGGAGTAAAATATCCAAGATATGTAAGGAATTCCTCCAACTCAATAGCAAAAGAACAAATAACCCAATTAAAAAATAGGTAACAGGTCTAAATCAATGGTTCTACAAGGGTGATATACAAATGGCAATAGATGCATGAAAGTGCTCAATATCATGAATCATCAGAGAAACACAAATCAAAACCAAAGTGAGGTACAGTATCACCTTATACCTGCTAGGATGAACACTATTTAGAAAATCAGAAAATAAGGGTTGTTGAGGATGCAGAGAAACCAGAACCCATGTGCACTGTTGATAGGAATGCAGCCACTACGGAATAAAGGTTCCTCAAAAAATTAAATATAGAGCCACCCCCACCATATAATCTAAAAATCCCACTCCTGGGATATTTCAAAAGAGCTGAAATCAAGATCTCAAGAATAATCTGCCTTCTTATGTTCACTGCAGCATTATTCACAATAGCCAAGATATGGAAACAAATATCCATTACTGGATAAAGAAAACATGGTATGGATATATAATGAAATAATATTCCGCATTTAAAAAGAAGACAATCTTGTCCTACACAACGACATGGATGAATCTGAAGGACACTACGTATGCTAAGTGAAATAAGCCACTTCTAAAAGGACAAATACTGCCTTATTCCACTTACATGAGTTATCTAAAATAATCCAACTCATGGAAGCAGAGAGTAGAATGGTGGATGCTAGAAGCCAGAAGGAGAAGGCAATGGGTAGATGTTCAATGGGTATAATTTTTCAATTATGCAAAATAAGTAAATTCTAGTGATATGCTGTACTTACAGTTAACAATATTATATTATGCACTTAATATCTGTCAAGAGAGTAGATCTAACGTTAAGTGTTCTTACCCCCTCTCCACACACACACACAAGCAAAAGGGCATGAAAAAACTTTTAGAATTGGTGGGTATATTTATTACCTTGAATGTGATGATGGTTGCATGGGTGTATGCATATGTCCAAACTCATAAAATATTATACATTAAGTATGAACATTTTTGTATATCAATTATAGTTCAACTAAGCTGTTCTTTAAAAAGGTAATAAAAGAAAATGGTAAAAAAAATTAGTACAGGAATCCATACAGATTTGCAATGCACTGGAAGGATATTCTGACCGATCTCTAGATACTGGGCTCAGCTGTGTGACTTGCTTTGGCCAACAGTGTGTTAGTAAATACAAGCACAGTCTTGAAGAAGAACTGATCTACTCCTATTTGTGCATTTCCTCTCTTCCATTGCATTAAGAAGAACATGCACAAAGTAGCCTGCTGATCCTGGGAAAAGTATGTAAGACACCTTGAGCATAATAGCGTGGCCTCAGTAATCTAGCCAAGGCCATTCTAGATTAACTGATAGATAGCTGACCTTCAGATACGTAACCCAGAAAAGATCAGTAGGAGCTGCCTCGCCAACCACAGGAATGAGACAGAAGCCCTTGCTGTTGCATGCGTTGAGGCTTTGTGATTATTGGATACATAGCATTATTGTAGTAATGTATAAATGAGCAGAAAAAGTTATTTGGGGAAATGGGTAGTGGATCTGAAATGCCCTGAAATCTTATAACAAAAATTCTCAAATTTGATTAACAATCCTCAACATGAATATGCAATTGCCAATTATATACTATGAAGCTAAAATAAACTTTTATAAATTAAAATATAATACTAAAGGATCAACTTTGATTAATCATTCTATAGGATCCACTGGGTTATTTTTACTACAGAGAATGTATTATAAAAGTGTGATCATATGAAAAGGGGCTCAAACAATATAAATACAAAATAATGCAAAGGAAATGCATAGAATCAAACAGTTAAAATATTTTAATATTTCTCCAGATTTTATAAACTTTGTGATAGCTTTCATCTTTAAAATATAGTCTTTTTGTGATTTATTTTCTTATCCCACTCACTTTTGTACCTAATTTTCATTTTGTCATGCTATATTTATTTTTCAAAGGGGTTCCCTAAAGTTATATAAGTGTAGGACCTACAATACTTAAGTTAGTCTCAGAATGAAGTTTCAATGGAAGGAGAGAATGAAAGAAAGTAACAAAGGAGAAAGATAAAACTAAGAGAGATTATTACTTGAATGCCTACTTTTTTTTCAGGCATCATGCCAGGCATTTTGACATACAAAATATCATTTTTAATATAAACTATATATATATGACTGCTTCTCTTTATTTCAGGGTATAAAAGTCCTACCTTCTTTTTTGGGTACAAAGTGGGTAAATAAAGGAAATGAAAAGTGTCATCCTAAACTTTGGGGTAACATTCCACGGCCTTAGTTAACTGAACTCTCATACGGCACTTTGTAAATATCTTGATAATACCCCTGATTCAAATAATTTATTCAAATAACTTATTCAAATATTTACTGAGCACTTACTGTATGCCACATGTCATGCTCAGGCCAGGGAAATAGATGTATCCAACAGATGTGGTCTCTGGGGAATGACCTTCATCTGTAAATCTCTCTGAGGCTCCTACTATCCGGTGGGCAAGCTGAAGGCCCTGGAAACTGGTACTACTATCCTCGATACCTTGAATAGCATCTTGGTCATAGAAGTCATTACTCAATATTTGAGAAATAATGAGTCAGCAGTGGTTTCTCTTTAAGCTTGCTTATTTATAGCTTTTCTAGATTACATTTCCATAATCAAGCATTAAAAAAAACCCTGAAGGCCCGGCTGGTGTGGCTCAGCAGTTGAGAATTGACCTAGGATCCAGGAGATTGCGGTTCGATTCCCAGTCAGGGCACTTGCTGGGATTGTGGCTCGGTCCCCAGTCAGGGGCGTGCAGGAGGCAGCCGATCCATGACTCTCTCATCATTGATCTTTCTATCTCTCTCCCTGAAATCAATAAAGACATATTAAAAAAACAACAAAAAACCTAAACACTGCCCACACATAGAATATATTCAAATGTAGAATTGAAAGGGACAGCCAGAAACCCTACATAATACAAAGTTTGATAGGGCATAAACATAGGATGCATGCGGCCGGTGTGCGAGATGATTCATGTTTTGTGGGAATGAAGGAAAAGGGGAGACTTTGGGGAATCTTACACCAAAGATATTAGACATCTTGTAAAATTATATTGGACTAGAGAAAAGCAGTTCGTAAAAATGCTATGTGCTTATTCAATTTAATTTCTACCTAACAGAAGTTATCTCATTGACAATAAGGTGACAATCTGAAGCACATCTGAATGCACATAATGTGACTACCAGTAAAGATGAAAGTAGAGAGAAGAGAAAAGAAGGGAGGGAAGGAGAAGTAAAGCTCATGGCAACCAGTAAAAGTTCCTTTTCAACAGGCAAATCCAGTATGTTCCCAAGAAACTTCTAAGGACGGACTTCTTATTGCTTGTAATAATGAACAGCTATAAAAGTGCAGTTGTATTTTAAAATTCTGGGTTGAATTTGCTGAATAGGCAATAAAAATGCATTTTATGATCCACTAAAAACACAAGTAAATTTATAGTGGAAGATATTGAGACAGGATGGAACTATTTGGGGTTATAATCTGTGCACTACCAATACAACATTGTCTTGAAGATTCGGTATCGTTTCCCATACTTCAAAATGTTCTCAATAAAGATACTTCATTAGAGTGTGACTAATATCATATTCTAAAGTTGATACCATGTTATTTTCCCCTTTAATCCTAGTCTCTTGCAAAAATATTTGTAATTGTAATGTTTACAATAATATTTGTAGGCTGCTCAATTGATTTCCCATTAGTCATGAAATTAATATTTATTTCTGGCATTTATTTATCATTTACTAAGGTCAACTTTTCTCCCTATCTGTTTTTAATAGGAAAAGGATCTTAAGGAACAGTCAACCAAAGAGGAAATAGTATGAGCTCTTAAATCCTCCAATGCAAAAGTGGTAATACGCATTATGGTACAAAAATATTAAATTTTTAAAAATCTGGAAGCTATCAAAAGATTATAAAATCCATGAAATAATAAAATATTTTAATTAACTACTTGATGGATGCAAGTCAATAGAGTTCTTCTCCATTATTTTGTATTTATAATCTTTGAATAACCTTTTATATAACAACAATTTTATAATACAGTCAAGCAGATTAGTTGTTCCCTCTTCCCAATTCCAGAGCTTTTCATACACAGCATTTATCACATTGCTTTTTCATATTTGTTTGTCAAAGTCTCCCTGAAAACTAAGAATTCTTCAAGAACATGAAATATTTCTTTCATCCAGACTGCACTGAATAGAAGCCTAAACAATGTGGTCATTAAATTTAATTCTCTAAAACAGCATTTCTTACAGAAATTATGGGAAAGATGTGCTTGTCCCTACTTTAGCTATTGAGTCAAGGAAACAAGACTGGGATGAAGACTGAACTTCAGTCCAGAAGACAGAGCTTAGGCCATGATCCTTCTCCTAACATTGAACAGCACTGTGACCTTTATGATGAAGCAATGTAACCTCAATGACCCTTAGCATCTGCTCTGAATGCTTTACTGGCATTATGAAGATCAATTAAAATAACTTTTTATAAAAAAACACTTGTTAAATAATAAAAGCAAAATACAAAGTATCATTATTGTGTTGGTGGTGGTGGTTGTTGGTGTTAAACTTCCAAATCTAGAGCATTCACAATGGGTGAGGGGTAACGGGAACCTGGGCCATCGTTATATCATGTTTTAACTTAAATTCCTTAATATGTCATGAGAGAAAATGCATTTCATCTTATATATTTGAGATCTAGGAAGCACAAACAACTATGAATTTTAAATAAAGCAATAAAAATAATGTAAAAAATCATCATACTTTTGGCTATGTTGATACGATGCTTTCAACCTGTTGACCCACTTTATAAACAATTGGTCAAAACAGTTCAACTGTCTGATTTATTTTCCACATTGAATTTAGTGATTTGTGAGACTGATTATGGTTTGGGGCTTAGGGACTTAAAATTTTTCTTGTAAGCATTGGCTAATTGCAAACATGGTGGATTTTCTACATAGTGAAAATGAACAACATGACAATCCCTTTCTTTGACAAACGCTAGTAGAAATGTTTGCTTTCGCTCTAGTAGAAATCCTACCATTGGTTCTTAATCCTGATACTATCATATAACCTTTCCTGTGTTACTTCAGAGAGGTTCAGAAACTTAAATAATTAACAAGTCAATTCAATGCGATTTTTCTTCTTTCCTTGAGATGATAAATGAAGCATATCACTATCGATAATGAAAGCAAATGCCTGTCATCACTCATCCTCTGCAGCCAATTTGTCTTACACAGGCTTGTCTCACTGCCCATTCCAAGAACCCAGTGAATAGCACAGGTGCTGTCCATAAGATCAATGGGCAAAAACATCCTCCAAGAAATCTCTGCATGTTTTTAAGCTTTTAGATTTGTATCTTCCACAAATCTTTCCTCAAACGTTATGTTGCCCAAATGGACAGTGGCCGATTAGGTTTATTCATTAATTCACTCACAAATATTCCAGACATTGTGCTAGACACTTGTAACACAGTGGTATAAAAGACAGGCAGACACGGTACCTGCCATCATGGTGGCCAAAGTCTAAATTTAAAAAAAATAAATAACTCCACACATGTGCTCTGAATCCATCTTTACAGATGAGGGCACTGAGGTTCAAAGATGTGGTTCCCCAGGGTCTTTAAGTCCACCAAGAAGAGATAGGATATGAACCTAGGTTCCAGTGGCAATAAAAAAATTGTTGCTCTTAAAAAATAAAAGAGGCCCTGGCCCATGTGGCTCAGTGGTTAGAGAGTTGGCCCATGCACCAAAGGGTCTCAGGTTCGATTCCTGGTCAAGGGAACATACCTAGGTTGCAGGTTTGATCCCTGGCTCCCTGTCAGGGCGTGTGCAGGGGCAACCAATCGATATGTCTCTCACATTGACGTTTCTCTCTCTCACCCTCTCCCTCTCTCCCTTCCACTCTCTAAAATCAATGGAAAAAATATCTTCGCGTGAGGATTAACAAAAAAAGAGAGAGAAATTCTAATAACTACAATCTAAGCAGTTGTAAAAAAAGTGAGAAAAAAACAGAACTATAATAAATACATTTGGAAGCCTTAAAAAGACTGTTTCAGCCAAGTTAAAATGTCCCACCCAGAAAGTATAAAATCTTTAGTTCTTCTTAATTAAAATTATACACAAACACAAGCAAACGTGCTTGAGATGGTTTAGATCTATGCTCAACCAAAGCTTTGCACTTCATTATCATTAAATATCAAAAGGAGGCGGTTCTGAAAATGTACGCATATAAAATACTGATGAGCAATTCCATTTAAATAGAAGAAAGTCAGTGAAATAGCAGCAAAGAAAACATTCACAATTCCACTCAAGTTATGCTGACATTGACACACAGTTATATTTCCTGCTCATAATTTAAATATATACAGGATGAGGCAAAAGTAGGTTCACAGTTGTGAGTGTGCAAAACAGAGTTTATTCTTGTATTATCATTTATTAATTATTGTATTATTTTCCATACAAACTGTAAACCTATTTTGCCCCACCCTGGATATCAGTTTCATTCCATAAATATTTCTTTTGAAATAAACGTGGTAAGATATTTTTTAAAGAAACAAAGGGGGGATATAGAATTTAAAAATAAGATGATAATTTTTGTCATCATTCTCGCTTAAAATCTCTCCATCTCATTTCCTGTTACACATCCCTAGTTAGACTTTTTCCCCCCATAGCACCACATTTCACCTATCACTCTTTGCAACTGCTCAATAACTTTCATTGGTTCCCCATGCCCTAAAATACGATGTTTAAACTCCCCCATGTGTCAGTTAAGACCCTCTAAAATATGGCCCTTGATACCTCCACATAATCTCTGCTTCACCCAAACTGATCAGCTAATTTTCCCCAACACGCAGGAGCTTTCTCTACCAGGTGATTTCGTGCCTCCTGATCTGAAATGCAATTCTCCTGATCTTAGTTTACATGCTTTGTTCCTATTCTTCAAGATGTCATTTAAAACCCACTGAGCACCAGAGCTTTGGGGAATCTCTCTCATCTCTGAAATCTTGTGATTTTTCTGTACTAAGTTTTTTCTTACATAAATATTCAACCTCCTCTACTGTTCTGGGAGCATCTAGAAGGCAGGAACAGTATGGGAGTCGTCTTTGTAATCCAGTAACTGAAACTGAGTTGGCCTTCAATGTGCTGGTGATAATGAAGACGAAGTATACATATGGCAGTCATCTGTGAAACACCAATCATTTTGTGTAGCTGCCTAAGATCATGTCATAAGAAGACATTTGAGGCTAGGCCACAATGGATGTGAAAACTTAGTGATGTCTGCCACAGACACAGGAGAGGTACTTGGGCCACTTCTTTGTCATCTGCAGCTTGAGGGCATCTTTTTACAATAAAATATCACAAAACATTTCATAAAAGAATAGCAATTTGCACTGTACTTTAAAAAATGTCTTACTGCATAACTCTGTCTCAAAGTGTTTTGCTGTTGTTGCTTTTTAAAAAAATTCCGACGCCTTTCCATGCCCATACCAATTAAATAAAAACCTTCAGGATTGAACCTAGGCATCAATATTTTTTTAAACTCCTCAGATGATTCCAATGGGCACCATTGTTACAAAGCAGTTTCACATTCAACAGTTCTGGGGTAGTTCTAACAAACTCCCAGGTAATGCTGGTCCTTACCAACCTGCGCAGCCAATGGTCTAACGCTAAGCGTGGGCAGCATGGGCACCTCCTGCAGCTCACTGGAAGCGCAGAATATGAGGCCACACCCAAGAGCTACTGAATCAAAACCTGCAGTTTAACAAGATCCTTGGATGATTACCATGCACTTGCGGTTTGAGAAGCACTGTTCTAGACTGGTGATTCTCAAAGTACGGTCTTGTGAACTTGTTAGAAATACAAACTCTTCAGCCCCCACTCAGACCTACTAAAACAGGGACTCTGGGGATAAGTTCCCCAAATCAGTAGTTTAACAAGCCATCCAGGTGACTCTGATGTACATTACAATATGGGAAGGAACATTCTAAAAGAAATCACTGTTCTTACACTTGAATGCACTTTGAAATCATCAGTGTTATTTTAAAAGAAGACCGAAGTCTGGATTCCAGCCTCAGAGATTCTGCTTTTATTGATCAGGAGCAAGACTTGGGCATCAGGTTTTCAAACTTACCCGAGTGATTCTAACGTGCACAAACCTTGGAGCCACTGTTCTAGAGAACTTGGGCATAGGTGAGAGGTGGACTGTCTTCCTTTGCATCTTGGTAGGACTACCCCTGCTCAGATTACCAGCAGAATCAAAGGCCTGAGGACAGTCCATGCGTAACTGCGCTCATTCTAACCCCCTCAGAGGGAAATTCCAAGTGCAGTGGGGTTTAATCCTGTCTAAACCAGACTTTCATCTAATTCCCCCGAAGATACGAAAGGCTGGGTCTAGAACCTAAAAGTGCTGAAACTGAAGAGAAGTTGCCAAAAAGGCTTGTTATACAATTCTTCAAAGCTCTGCTCAAGTCCTACATTTCCCCTGAAATTACTCTTGATCATATTTCAGCCAGTATAGATTTCTCCTCTTTAGACTTTCCAAAGCATTTCCTTCCCAGAGGGCAAATGCGGTATTATACACTTTGGTCTTTACATATAATTCCAATTTACAGATGAGAAACTATGGCTTCAGAGGGCTAAGAAAATAGCCCAAGATTATACAGCTGGTAAGACGAGAAATACCTACTGAAATCCATAACTGTCACTAAACCCCTATGGGCTATTCACCTGCCACACTGCTTCCCACTTACCAGGACTGATCCCTGGCACACACTAAAGGAACCATGAAAATGTGCTCTTCTGCCAGTTCCTAAGTAAGAAGGCACAAAGCTTTATTTAGGATATTTTTTAAAAATTAAATTATAATACTATGGAGTGGGCTTAGTAATGCTGTACTGACACACTTTGACATTGGTTTCCTCTTCATTCTGTGTCAGTGCCAGGGAAAGCAGATGTTCCAAGTGCAACCTCACTAAATCCTGACTGGATGCCTGCCTGCTCAGTACCACTCTATCTAGACTACTGAATAATACATGAAAATACATACACGCGCACACACAAACACACATAATACACACCTCAAACTTCCTAAGTCAGATATATGAAACAGGGAACCACGTTAGTTAAGATCTTTAAAATGATTGTTTAATGGTTTACTATTTCCAAAAAAATGTTTTAATTTACAGTCTAAATACATCAAGCATATTGAAGAAAAACCCTCTCAAGTTTAATGTTTAGCCACTCCAAGGTAAAACGCTATAATATTTTATAAATAAATCACAGCCCCTTCTTAATGCTTTTTGAAAGTGTTGTGAGAAGAATGCAAGGGTATCATTTAGGGCATGTTTATTATGCACTGGGAAATATTAACCAGAAAAGAGAATCTGGGGCTTCAGTATAGAGTGGGTAAAGGTATTAGCTCTGGAACAAATAAACTCACTGAGTTCAAATCCTGGGTCTACCATTTAATATCTGTATGACCATGGGCTAATTATTTAAACTTCCCATGCTTCAGTTTACTCACCTAAAAAGGAGGAATGATTACTGGACCTGATATATAGGATCGTTATGATATTTAAATGAGTAAAATTTATAAAGTTTTCATACCTGTACCAGTTCCTTAGAAAGTACTCAGTAAACATTAGCTATTATTATCTAATATACTCCAAACTCATAGGTTAAGAAATCATGCTTGGCACACAGGTGATCATTTTATTTTCCAACTCTCTCATTGAAAATATATAGTTCTTTCCTTATACTTCATAGTAGCATGTGCTGGAAAACACCAGTCCACATGAGAATGAAGGGATGATCTACCCCTTACTTAGTTGGTGGCTACAGACTGAATGCCTGAGTGAACCAGCTACATATAACAAACCCCACTTCCATTAATTACTATCTACATTAACTGTAAGAATGCAGGCAATCTGTATAGCCTCTCAAGGAATAACTTGAGGAAGGAACACAGGATATGGATATAATAGAACTGAGTTTTCTTTACCGTGAGCAAATCAATTCATACTCAGGGCCTGAGAACCAGGCAATTTCTGGGGCATTTTTAATAATCTCCAACTCATCACAACTCTAATACTATTTACCACTACTTCAAGGACCCCTCTCCCCTACTTTTTTTTTTTACTCTCAAAGCTTGAGTGTATATATTTCTTTTTCTGCAAAATAAGCTTAAATTTAGCTGCTGGCCCTAGTTGAATAAAAAATGAAGCACAGTCTCCCTCTCTTATGGGTTAATGTACCATTTATGTACCTTCAGAAAATGATGTCCCTGTAATTACCACTATGAATATATACTCATATAACACTTTGAAGGTATATTTAATACTATGAATACTTTTACTGTTATCGCTATAGACTAAGCGCATTCAATTTTGTTTTCATGATGGAAAATGACTTCCTTACCTCGCCTTTGAATTCTCTGAAGTTGTCTATCATTCTCAAAACAAAATAAAATGTGATCCAACTTGAATTAATCCTTCGAACTGGGTGTTGTTTTGACAAATTCATATTCATTTTTGATGGGCTTGTTCTGTGAATTGAGTTCCACTCATTTATTCAACAGGAACCGAATACCTAGTATGTGCCAGGCACCATTCTCGATGCTGCAGCTGTAACAGCGCAAACTGCAGACAAAGCTTCCTGTTCCTGTGGAGCTTATATTCCATTTTGGCCTTTCAATTTAAATGGTAGGCTGTAGTATTGCTACTATGAATTAACTTACCCATATCAAGTAGCAAGGCCTTATTACAAGTCAACTCAGAGATCAATCAGGCATGGCCAATGCCCTTAAGAAACATATACTCCAAAGGATGTGAATAACTCACATAATAAATACATACAAATAACACTGCATAAATATCTTAAGAGATGTTCATGTGTGCAAAGAAAAAAGCAGGATTTCCAGTTAAAGAAATCAGAAAAACTTTTCAAAAACAAAAGCAGTTATTTTTGTTTTTAGATGATATAATCAGTGTGTATGTGGGGGGGGCATAAACAAGTACGGAATGAGGAAAATGTGTGGTATATATGGAGAGCATTTTAGAGGAGAAAGGACTCAATAAAATAAATAAGTGTATTAGTGGTAAGTGTTCTGGAGGGAAAAAATCAAGTTGCCCAGGCGAGTGAAGTGTTTAAGGTGGGGACTGAAATTTGCATAGATTAACCAGAAAAGGCCTGCGTGAGAAAAGGCCTCACCCTCGAGAAAGAGCATGAAGAAGAGGAGGGCGCGGGCTATTTCAGTATCTGGAGGAAGAGCATCCACGGAATATGTGATAGCTGGTACCAACATTTTGAGGAAGAACAGGGTGTGTCGGAAGAACAGGAAGAAGACTAGTCAAAAGAGGAAAGAAAACAGGATAGGTAACGGGCGGGTTTTATAAAAGCTTCTTGGTCAAAGGATAAGATCCGGCTTTTATCCTTAATAATATGTGATGAAAGGGAATGATCAGAGAACTGAATTTATCTGACCTATGTTTTAACCAGGTCACTCTGGCTGCCGTGAACAACAGACTGAAGGGGGAAAGCCCTAAGTAACGAGATCATTTAAGAGGCTACTGCACAAGTCCAAAGATGAAAGTAGCTTGTACTAGGTAGATGGCGGCAATAGGGGTATTGAAAAGAGGTCAGATTTTGTATAGATTCTGAATGTTGACCGAATTTACTACTGCTTTCAAATTCAATGCAAAAATTACTGTACCATCGTCTCTTACAATTTTGCTTTTTTTTGCAATGTGTTTAAAAGGGAAAGTTTCAAGTATTTTTCCGGCTGTCAAAGTTTCAGATCTGTCAGGAATATTGGAGATAATCTTTTCCAAACACCTCATTTTAAAGAGTAGAAAAACCAAGGAACGGAAAGTTTACATGACTTAAACAAGATGACACAGCTAATTAAGAACAGGATCTGGACTGGAAACCAGGTCATCTGACTCATAGCCCAAGCTACTTTGCCTTACATTGAGTGATATTTAAGTGGTTTATACTTCTCCTTTGAAATTTTATTCAGTTATTTTGATTTCACAAACACCGGATGACAGCTACAAGTATCCCAAACTCAAAAGTCTTCAGGGCCTATGCAGATAAGAGGAAAATGTGGGGCATCCACTGTTTGATTACATTAATTGAAACATATCTGTGTAGGCCTCTAGGTCGGGATCTTGGAAATTGGGCATCACTGCGCTGGCCACAAGGGCAAATAAGGATGATACACTCTAACAGGGTAAATATAAATGCAGATAAGGAACTGCAGTAGGCACGGGGTTCAAACACAGCAGAGCAAAATAAGTGATCAATGCGGAGTTTTGTGTGGGAGTGGCAGTTGGGGAAGGCCTCAGACAGACAAGGGGTAAGAGTTGAGAAGGGTTCTGAAGGGGAAGGTGGCTTAACAGGTGGGTAAGACTGGCGGTCATTCCAAGCAAAAGGAATTAGCATGTGTAAAAGCTCAAAAACATAAAACAGTGTAGAATAGGCCAATTTATATCACTATATATGTTTGTGTAATTCCCCAAACTTATGTCTGATCACACATCTGTCTAGAATTGAGCTCTGACTCTCTCCAGAAAATAAGTAAAAATGGAACAGATTCCACACATGCTTGAGATGCTAGAAAGTCTGAGTTTCAGTATGCTTTTCAATATCCCTGCTTTTCCTACTCTGTTAGGAATTAGGTACTCAAAGAACTAAATATGACAGTCCCAAGACAGAGACTGCCTTCATTAGCAAATGTGGTAACTCCAAACCCTGGGTGCAGAGGAGAGTTACCAGTTATCCCTCCCACAGTACATCAGAATCATCTGGAGGACTTGTCAGAGCAGATTGCTGAGCCCCAGCCCGGAGACTCTGATTCAGCCCGTCTAGGGTGAGGCTCAAGAAGGTATATTTCAAATAATTTCCAGATGATGCTGATGCTGGTGGTCTGAGGACTACACACTTTATGAACCGGTGACTTAGAGTACTCTTCAATACCCCCAGTTTAAGACCTTTAAAGTCTTTCATGTTAAAATAGCTGCCACCACTAAGAATTTTACTTCTGTTTCAGTGGCCACTGTGTACGAGCTCCTTATAAACAAGGACTCTCACCCTTACTGATGAGACTCACAACCACCAAAACCAACCGACAACACTGAACTGTGTTTTAGGCATTATTTTAAGCCCTTTTCATGAATCAACTCATTTATTCTACCCAACAACTGTATGATCTAAGTACAATGATGATTCCTCCTTACTAACTCAAAGGTGCATGATCTCAAATCAGCCTGGATTCAAATTCTGGCTCTATTATTTATGTGTGTGACTCTCTAGATCTTTATATACTCCTTGAAAATAGCACATAAGGATTTGTAAACAAAGATTTCCTGCCAGTAACATAACTTTCAGAACAAATGGTATTTATGAAAATGGAATCTGTCAGTTCTTCTAAGCATATATAAGCATATATTCATTTTTATAAAAGACTAAAAGAAAGGTTATCAAAATCTTAGAGATTCTCTGTTCCTTTCATTTTGTACAATAAGAGATTGTATAAATCTGAGAAAGTTTATGTGACTTGCCCAAGGCCAAGCACTGGTCACCTCACAGATCCCAGGACAGGCTAAAGACAATCTCAGTCCTCAGTTCTTTCTATGAAGACACTTGGTTAAGTAACTCCCATAGTATTCATAACCACTATGTATACTGCCTATAAATATGCCCATAAAAGGTCACAGAGTAAGTTGGAAGGAGGACAATTTCAAATTGCTCATGTTTTGCTTTATTGATCAGAGGGACACATTAGGGCAGAAGTCTTAGGATCAAAAAGAAATAAAAGACCAATAAGAAATTAAGAGGCCAAGGTAAAAAATAAGTATGAGGAGAAATTCCCTTTTAATTTTATGTGAATGAGTAAACTATTCCAGGAAACAGTTGCTTCTTGCTCAGACTCTCCACAAATATTATTTGGAGGAACAGTCTTTAAACTTAAAACACAATCAACAAAAACACATTCCTCACAATTGTCTATTACTTTACTTCTAGCTATTAAAATCAAAAGGCAACATTTTTCTTTTATTAAAAAGAAATCAAATGAAGTAACTGCATTTATAAGCTAAGGCTGAATATGAATTTTGCTCCTGAAAAGATATGCCACTGTAAGAGTAATGACATTTCATCTACCAGAGAGCTGCTCAGGGTTATGTAAATAACCCTGCTTCAAGAAAATCAGCAGGATAACACATGCGTTTCTTTCTCCTTTTATCCAACTTTAGGAGCAATTTCACACAAGTTGATGACATATTCTTAAAGTACAGATGACACTAGGAGAAAATAATGTCCCTATAATTGGATATGGCATGGTCCTTAATCTCCCATGAGTACTATAACATGTATGTATACTTAAGCAGGTGAAGGAGAAATAACCCCTTGTCCAGAAATGCCCCTTGTTAGGGGATTACACATCTTTATCATTCTTTGCAGCATCTCTATTTCCTTGATAAGTTTTCCCAACTAACCATTTGGATCATGTTTCTGTTCATAGTTTAGCAATACAGAGCTTCTGTTGGCTTTGGCTGTATCTATATACTTCGCTGTATAAAATATCATATGTTTGGTTTTGTACAAAATATCGTAACGTTTGCTATTGTATAGAAAACATAACTGGATGACTAAATTTTTAAATTTCCAATTGGATTTCTGAAACTCAGGTACAGGCCATTTCGAAAAATGTTTTCCTTCATGCTGAACTCATAGAGAATTTAATATATTCATAAAATCTGAGGAAACGCCCGGCCAGCATGGCTCAGCGGTCAAGCATTGACCTAGGATCCAGGCGATCGAGGTTCAATCCCCAGTCAGGGCACATGCCCGGGTTGCGGGCTCGATCCCCAGTCAAGGGCGTGCAGAAGGCAGCCGATCAATGACTCTCTCATCATTGGTGTTTCTATCTCTCTCCGTCTCCTTTCCTCTCTCTGAATTCAATAAAGACATACTAAAAAAAACCAACCCGGAGAAACTGCATTTGTATTTATAATTGGTATTTAGGAACTAAAAATATTAGAGGTCTAGAATCAAAATAGCTCAAGAAATAAATTCCAAATTAGTTAAATATTAAGTATAAAGATAAAACAATACTAAAACAAAACTGAAAAATATTTTAAAATAATATTTGAATGAGTAAAGCCTTTCTAAATAGTAGGAAAAAAGCTGAGGGCATAAAATCATATTCTAAATAAAAAATTAAATAAAGCATGGCTAAAAAATTAGAGTTAAGCTAAAAGGGGAAAAATATTTGCAACTCACATAACATAGGGGTGATTTTTAAAATATAAATAAATTTCCTACAAATGAAAAATAAACATTTTATAAAAACAGATATAAAAAGAAATTTTGTAAAAAGAAGTGTAGATGGCTCTTAAAGTAGATGTACAAGTGCTCAACCTAACACAAGATAAGAAAAATTAAAGTTTATATTTTTAAGCAACAAAGAATCAAAAGTCTGATAACACATTTTGTTGACTAGAAGGTAAAGAAACAGATACTCTGTGTAAATTTGTTTGACAAAGAGCAAATAGATTTCAAAATTATAAAAGCACATAAGCCTTCATTCAGCAATTTCACTTCTGAGAATCCATCCTATAAATACATTTGCACACATGCAAAATGACTTATGCACAAAGACATTCTTTATAGCACTGTTAGCATTAGTATAACATTAGAAAGAACTGAAATGTTCTTCAACAGAAAATTAGGTTGAAAAATTATCTCATTTAAATATGTGCTAATGTAGAAAAATCTTATAGATGCAACATTTTAAGTTAAAAAGGGTGTCGAACAAGACATTCTATAGAGGTATAGATAAATAGTATTGTATAGGTTGATAAATGCATAGATTATATGTGGAAGAATAAAATGTGACCAAGTAGAAGACAAGGACAGAAAATGCTTTTGACCCTTGTCAGCGCCTTCCAGCCACAGAAACACACCCACGGTTGAACAAAGTCGGGATTAATGACTCAGAGCCAAGAGGAAAAATACACAACATGGCAGAACCAGGATGCCTGAGTAAGAAGTTGTAAAAAAAGGACTTTGGTCAGGGCTATGGGATTTTTAGGGAGGTGCCAAGAAATGTAGATTTACTCTGCTTGGATGCCCTAAGGAGGCAGGCGTAACTTCATGATTGGATATCTTAATAAATTTTATCTATAAAGCAAGCAGAACAGTACAAGGTAAAGCTGTGCTTGAAGCAGCAGCAGCCACTCATATAAGCCGGATAAAGAAATATTTGACTTTTGTAGACTGGACACTATTCTTCTGTTCATCTGTGTTCAGATGTAATGACAAGGTGGTCCCGTTTCCCGATCCACCTGGACCCAGCGCCTTGTCTGGCTGGGTGCTCTGGGGAACTGCTCCTGCTGGGCAGAAGGTCACCTAGGCCGCGGGACTGGCCCTCGGGGACCGCTGTGCTCCTCAGCTGGATATCCTTTTGTGCCTTCAGGATTTTATGCCATGTGCTTATCTTACCTATTCAAAATAATCTTTAAAAAAATCTCAGAACTGCCCTGGCCAGTGTGGCTCAGTTGGTAGGAGCATCATCTCGAATACCAAAAGGTTATGGGTTCGATTCCTGATCAGGGCACATACTTAGGTTGTGGGTTCAATCCCCACTCAGGGCACCTCACACAGGAGGCAACCAATTGATGTTCTCTCTCACATGGATGGCTGCCTGTTTCTCTTTCTCTCTCTCTTCTCCCCCCCTCCCCCTGCCACTCCCCCAATCTCTCTCTCTCCCTTTCCCTCTCTCTAAAAATCAATAAGTACGTCCTCTGGTGAGGATTTAAAAAAGAGAAGAGTCTCTGAACTGAAGGAGACCTTAAAAATCACTGACTTCTGAGACTGTACCAGCCACCACCACCTTCCCCTCCCACACCAAGGGGGTTTTCTTGTAAAACCTCTTTACTAAAGCAAAACATGGGGGGGAGGGGGGAATCTAAAATAATCCTGGAATGAGTAACGCCTTCCTAAATAGGAAAAAAATGCTGAGGGCATAAAAGCATATTTTAAACAAAAAAAAAATACATAAAGCATGGCAAAAAAAATTTAGAGATAAGCAGTAAAAAGAGTAAAAATCTTTGCAACACATATAAAATAGAAGCGCTTTTTAAAATACCAGCTCTATGTGCCAGTGCAGCATCTGCTTGCATATCTCCAGTACCACTCTTGTGCTAATTTATCAGGCAGCTCATTCCACATCAAACGTCTCTCACTATTTTTTGTTCAGAGGAAATGAGAACAATGCATTTGGTTATAATATCTTAATTGTTTTCACCCCAGCATGTTTGACCTCTTCAAATGCATCTTCTCCTCTAGTAACTAGGGAGCAGAATAATTACCTTTCTAATTTTATGTAAAATATTCCCATTAATACTCTCCAAACTGCGATTATTTTTGTGGGGGTGTGGGGGCGTGCGTGCCAGTGTTCCAACAGGGTTTTGCATCTTTTGTTGCCATTACATTTGCAGAGATTCTTTATCTGTTACTGCTGACAAAGCCATGTGTTTTTGTCCTCAATTACATATAATTAGTCTTTTCTTCAGGAACAAAAGAACAGGTGTCCTTATCTATTCTATGCAAGATACCAAAGCAAGGTTGGTTGAACCTAACGATGTTTGGTGAACCAAACAGCAGAATTCTGACAGATGCTCATAGTAACAAGATTTTTTTCAAACAATTAAATGCTTTTACGCCTGCCCACACAAAGTGGAGAAAAAAAAGGCATTTTAACATTTTAGAGGCTTATAATAATTTTCTATTAAAAAATTGAGTAGAATTTACATCTTTCTTTGATGTCTGACATCCCCACTCAGAAAATGTATAAATAAAAGTTACGCTTTCGTTGAAAATTTTTCATTGAAAATATTGGGAGGGGGTATCAGAAAAAAGTACATTAGTCAAAAAACTGGTGAAATCTGAACAAAGTCTAAAGCTCAGTTAATAGTATTGTGGCAGTATTAATTTCCTAGTTTTGATAATTATACTATTGTTACATAAATTGGTAGTATTAGGGGAGCTGGGTGAGGAGTACACAGAATTCCCTGTATTTGTAATTTTTCTGAAGTCTAAAATTATTTCAGAAGAAAAAGTTTAAAAATATTTGGGTAAGAAGAGTATATAGCCAATAACCTAGATAAACTTTTGCACATCTGTACAAGGAGACATTCATTCATTCGTTTCATTTTTGTTGAGTACATACTATATATTAGAGAACATTCTAGGTTCTAAAGCTACATCAAAGATCAAAACAAAATCTCTTCATTCATAGAACTTACATTCTTCTGGGAATAAGATCAAAAATAAACAAATAAACAGCAACAAAAGATATGTCAGGTAGTCATGAGAGCTACAGAAAGAAAAAAAAGTAGGGTATCAGAATAAAGAGCGCCAAGGTGAGATGTATAATTTATAAAGGATGGTTTATAAAATATCTTGGCAGCACTGTTTGTAAGTGCCCTAAAATAGAAAAAATAATTATCCACAAAAAAGAGAATGGATAAATATATTGGCTATATTCATGAAATGGGATACTTTACAAAAATGAAAATATATAATATAAAGCAAATATATAACTATATATGCATCTCATAACCATAATATTGGGAAGGAAACGTACATACAATTTATGTACAGTAATGGTCTCACTTATAAAACATTTAAAAACATGCAAAGCAATATTATGAATGATTTAAGCATACATATGTCAAAAAATGTATTTATAATACAGTATGGACATAAAAAATGCCTAATGCAGGATGGTTGTTATGTCTAGAACTGAAGGAAAGCAGAACTCCATCAGAGACAACACAGAGGTTCCACATGTATTGCCAATTTTAACTAAATTTTAAGCCAAGGGCTGGGTGTCCAGTTGACTTTATCTTAGTCTTATTATTTTGTGCATCTAAAATATTTTTTAAGACCAAAATGTCAAAAAGTGTGGGCAGTAGTTTATCTTAATAAAAAATAAGATATTTTAAATTTGTAAATTTAGACAGCTTCTACAAGTATCTGACAAAATGTTTCACCTTCAAAGTGTATGTGTGTGTTACGCATGATGCTATCACGCATAGATACATATTTTATTATACATGTATGTATGTACATGTGGGCATGTATTTACACTAGCAAATGACCCAGCATCAGCAGAGAAAGCACTTTCAACTCTTTTTCTAGCTACAGTGAAGAAAGGACTTGTCTTAGTTGACCCCACACTGGGCTTCTTACCCCTGCCCCACAAGTCATGCATCTGCGGGGCAGCTGTCTGGCCTACAGCTGCATCCTATGGAGCTGAGTATGGCTACTTGACTTCCTTGGGGACTGAATCTATCTTCATCAATTTATAATTTTTCAACATTTTTTCTTTAAAGTGGAGAGGATAGTGCTGACAGAGGATATTAATATTATTATCTCTGGCCACCTCCTTTTACAGAAAAATATACCGAGATCAAGGGAAACCTCAGAGATAGCAGGGGTGACACAGCTTAGCAATTTCCCTGATTCTTTCCATCTATACTTGTCTCTTGCTTTACTAAATCCACATTCACGTGCAGACGCAATAGATGGAAACTCTATATGAAGAGGAAACAATTCTCATCCTTCTGTCCTCGGTTGAAAACGTGAATCATTTAAAGAATGCATTCCCACAAACAAACCAACAATGCAAACCATAATAAGCTAATCAACTACTTTGCAGAAAACTGGAATGCAATTCTTTATAATAAGATCTTTTCTTTACCGTAATTCATATTTTGTAGTGTGCAATATTAAGTGAACCAAGAATAATTTAGAAGGGGTGGGCTAGAGCACTTTCACACTTTAGGAATTGGAGAACTTTCCTTGATCTTTACTTTAAATTGAAAATATACTTCAGCATAAACTATCAGGCTTCTTAGATTACCTTATGCAATCTACAGGTTGTCAGTCTGACACAAAATCATATCCATCAAAGGCAATTCAATTGGACATCCATTTAATGAGCATTTACTATGCACTCGACGCTAAAGATCTAGCAATGGACACAGACAAACTTTGGAGGACAGTATGGCAGCCCACATAATTTTAGAACAACACAAATTTTCCTCAGTATATGCATATCATTATGCAGAAAATGAAAGGTAGGGTGACAGTGATCATTCTTGGTGCTGAGGTTTGTCTTCAAAATATTTCCAAAATGCGAATATCCTCTATTACACCTTCATGGTTTTGTTGGGTTATTAAACTCGTCAACTCTAAGGTTAAATTAGTTAAAAACTATTTCCAAGGATATTATTAATAGTATTTTAATATTTGGCATTTTATGTAAAAAATTATATACAAAGTTTTGGGTCTACTAATATTATCTTGTTATTATCACATACACTATAGAACATCACTATGCTATTTTAATATCGTCTTCTTTTAAGACCAATAATTTTTTCCTCAATCCAAATAAAAGAACATGTCATACACATATTATGTATTCAATGTTTACCTTAAGAAGTATGTGGTCTGCCTGAAATGATGTTCTGAGAATTATTTTAACATGCTTAGTCTTTAGTTCGAGGATTAACAACATCTCGTGCAGTAAAGTCTGTCGTGTTCCTGCGAACACTCATCACCATCCTGACACTACAAACACTGGGATGGAAGGAGCTTCTTGTCCCGTAACTGCTGGAGCTCCTTCAAGCTTCCTCACTTCTCAGTTAGTACAGACCATTTCTCCCTTATTGTCTTTGCTATAGGAAATCATAGCAAGGAAAATAAAGGAAAAGACACCAGTTTCTTGTAGTTAAATAGTTCAAAGGCAGCCTGGCCATGCTTTAAATCTACAATACACTGGGCTATACATTTCATTGTAAATGGATTTCAGGAAGCTAATGTTCCTTACTGTAGTCACTGTTTTCGTCCTTGGTCCCGTCAATGGTACCATCTGGGTGCATCTGCAGGAAATATCCCTGCTGGCTGAATAACCTTGTCACAATTCCTTTCAGCTGGGGTTCTGCAAAACAAAAAGAAATGATTATTCAAATTTGTATTTTGTTTATAAAAATGCTCACTTGCAAATTGTCAGAAACATTCTCTAAGTAAACGCATAAGTGCCAATGGCTTAAATATTAAAATAAGTATTTGGAAAGGGAGCATTTCAGTAACATATCTTCACACAGTGTTTTTTTTCCTTCTAGAGGCAGGGCCATAATACTAAGCAGCAATAAACCAAATGTAAATAAATAAAAGCTAATTATGATTAGTGGAATACAGAGGCATACTGAAAAGTAAATTACCTCTCTCTCGTGCATCTAGTATCTGACTGCAAGTTTATGTTCCCATTCCAGAATCACTGTTTAGGCCAAACTGCCACTGTAATTCTTAAGCTTCCAGCAGTAATAATCAGTCCCTGGAAGACTTTGATTTCTGCTGAGTGTCAACTGTCCATCAGAAACTCCTGCATTTTGAAATTCTGGTCAAGTTCAGCCAGAAAGAATGGCTTGGATGAGAACCACAGGAAATAGCAAAGCCATGGCCATGAGAAGTCAATGGAACGTATGTGGCCACAGATTTCACCTTCAGTAAATACCTGACCAGAGCGGAGCCCCAGTGCTAGTCATTTTTCCAAGCCCCTAATAAATCAATGTGTGCATATATCTCTAATTATTTTTAACTAGAAGTGGTCCTCAATTTTTAAAAACTCCCTACATGCTAATACCATCAAAATGAACTTTGTATACTACATTCGGATTTTTGTACATCACCTAAAATAAATATTTAAAGCTTTCTCATTGTGGTGCTGGCTCCAGCAATAATCCATTTTCTACAGCATCACTACCACCTTTCTCTCTGCTTCTGTGTTGAGCAAAATTAGACTATTCTAGTGCTTTTATAGCCCTAATTATTTCATAAAAATAAGGAGAACAAAAAACTCTGCTTCTCGTGATAAAAACTGAGGCAAAGATAGAAATCATATGATTGCTGAAGCAGCAACACGTTACCCTCAAAAGGGCAATCACTGAATTTCAACTGACAGTCAACTTCATTCCTTCACCCATTTTTTCAACCAATAACCACTCTGAATCTCTTTTTTCCCCCATGCAATATGCTAGGCACAGTGTGTTAAACTGGACACATTTATTCATGATTAGGTCTAAATAAGAATTCTATTTGAGGGTTCAATGAATTAACTCTTCGGGAATGGACCTGTTCCATATAACATTTGCCTATGACTTGATCACATATTTGGGGATATGAGGCAATGCCTATATAAACATGTCTTTCAAAGTAACCCTAAAAAGCAGAAAAGATGCATGTCATTCTGATTAATAATTATAATTATCTTTGTAAGTTAAATTTATTTAATTTAATTGTGGGCCTTAATTTCCTCATCAATAATATCTAGAAGTTAAAGTAAATTAACTTTAGGTCCATTCTGTGAGTCTCTATTAACTGTGTACATTAGAATCCCCTGCCCTGAGTAGTAGCAGCAATCAAGGAATAGATGCATCTTCAATGTGTTGCTTCCAAGGGCCCCACCCAATCTGATATACTAGGGACATGTTAGAAGAGCACAGAGCTAGCTAACCTCACTGCAAAAAAGTACCCTGTACTCGGATTACCATCTATCAAACCTTACTAACCTTTCCAGGCTCAGTTCAAGATCACCTCCTCCATGAAGACTTGGAGATCATAAGTGAGAATCACTTTCATAATCAGGGGAAATGAAAAAGACATATGTGCCTCTGCCATGAGGCTGACTGACATGCAGGTCCTGCTATGGCACTTAGCTCTCAACGTACAGTCAGAAGACCTCGCTTTGAACCACAATTGCCAAGTGGTCCTGAGCAAGTCATTTAACATCTAAGCCTTAATTTTCACAAGTGTATAAGGGGGGAAAAATAATTGCTATGCTAACTATAATCATTGAAAATTTCAAGTGAATAAACATATAAGATAGTATGAACTGAAAAACTCTATGAGATTATAAATACTAATTAAGGTCTAATTTTTCAACCATAAAAATCAAAGACACAGTACAGTGGGAGGTAAAAGGAGCATTCTCTCAGCAGACTCTATGTCTTCTGATTTCTGTTTTAATAAAATATTGATTGAGGTTGTAAAGTCACTAAAGTAAACAGAAGGCTAAGAGTAGAGGCTAGAAAAAGATAGAAGGAAAGGGACAACTGTCTTATAATTCATATTTTATTTCTACTCAGCATGATAAGGTCGCTTTAAGAACTCATGTTTTGGCTGGTAATGAGATGCATAGCAGCTTAGTCATTAATGCCTGCAAACGATTGTGTGTGTTTTTGTGATCCTCCTCTATAGCTGTAATTAAACACTTCTTTTGCTGTGGTGAAGCTACCTGCACCCCACCCCCACTGTTGGGGCCCTGGGAATTCAGGTTGGTTACTCCTGTTCAAGATAATGAGCGTTAGGTTTTTTCTACCATGCCCCACTGTCCAAAAGCAGAGCCAGAACAAGCTCCAAGTTTGAGTTTTAATTATGTGATAATCTATGAAAGTGAACGTCTTGCACTACAGATGTATCAAAGGAGGCCTGACCATCCACTGAACAAATGCCCTGAACCTAGGACGTGTCACAGAAAAGAACATCACCTGCCTGACAGGTCTCTGCCCCAGTCATCCTCTGTCAAATCCTACCAATCTTTCTAAGCGCAGCTCAAGGTCACCCTTTCTATGAAAGCTTGGTGATCATAAGTGAGGGCACTTTTATAACTGGGAAGACATGTTTTGTTGTAACTGAACCAAAGGGGGTCAAAAATGAGACCACTTTTTGGCATATCTAGTATCCTGGGTGCATTCAACAAACATGTTCTTTATCTGTCAGACTATGCATAGGGATCTAATAGATTAATGAAACATGGCTGTCCTCAGGGAGCATCCCATATAACGCATGAAACATATTTATATATAATACTAGCGTGGGATGGCTGTTAAATGACGGGTAGAAGTGGCGTGACATGTTGGCACCAAGGAGCAAGGGAATACTTCTGTCTCCAGGTTTGATGAAGGCACCTCACCTGTTACTTGAAGGGTGAGTAGGATTATCACAGGCAAAAACAAAAAAACAAAACAAAGAACAGAGAAAGGACATTCCAGAGCTAAAAACAATGCAGGGAGGCAAAACCACCCCAGCATGGCACTCGGGGTGATGCAGAGTCTGGAACAGGCACAACGTATGGCAGAGGTGCCCACATGCGCACATGCAGTAAGCAACTGTTCTCAACAAATGTTCACAGGTCAACAGTGAAATAAGAAAAACAAGGTCAATGGAACACATTTTTTATTATTTTTTTCAATTATATGATTCTCCTTGATTCTAAGATTATGATTTTCCATTATTTTTTATTAATTAATGGCTATATTATTAGGTGGAGGGTGGGGATTTGTCACTTTTTGTACTCTGAAGTGGTGTAGCAAATACTGTTAGCTTTTCTCCCAAATTAATTTCCTCTTTTTCTTAGGCGCCCAGCTAGACCATATGTCCTAGCCTCCCTTGCAGTTAGGTTTGGCAGATGAGTAAGTGTCATATGGGATGTAAGTGAAAGATATGTGTGCCATTTTCAGGCCATAGATTTTAAAAGCAAACATTCGCTTCCAAATTTTTGTTTCCTTAACACTGGCTGGATTTAGATGACAAAGTCATAGGGGATGTCAGCAAAATAAAATTCTGGACCCCTGAAAAACTGGTGGAGAAAGACAGCCATCAGAAATACCCACATTGAATAATTAGGTGAATAAGAAATAAACTTCAATTTGTTGTACACAGTGACTTCCTTCCTAAGAATACAATATGGAAAGGGGGTGGAGGGGTGGGGAGTAACTTCACAGTGGAGAAATCTGACAAATAAAGCATTACCTCAGTCACGTGACCAAGGTTAGCATCAACAGTCATTAATCGTGTTGATAGTATGTACCCTTGATATGATGTGATGAGCACGACATTATCTCTGTGATCTTCCTCCCAAAAATGCATAACCTTTGTCTAACATCAAACAAATTCCAACTGAAGAACTTTCTAAAAAATAGCTGATTAGTACCCCCCAAAACTGTCAAGGTGATCAACAATAAGGAAAATCTGAGAAACTGTCACAGCTAAGAGGAGACTAAGGAGACATGTCAACTAAAGGTAATGTGGTATTCTGGATGGGATCCTGGAACTGGAAAAAAAATAGGTAAAAATTAAGGAAATCTGAATGAAGTATGGACTATATCAAACTAAAAAGCTTTGCACAGCAAAGGAAACCATCAACAAATAAAAAAGACAACCTACTGAATGAAAGGAGATATCTGATAAAGGGTTAATATCTAGAATTTATAAATAACTCATACAACTCGACATCAAAAATCAAATGGCCCAATTAAAACATGGGCAGAGGATCTGAAGACAGCTCTCCAAAGAGGACATATAGATGTGGCCATACAAAAGACATATAAAAAGACATAAAAAGATGCTCAATGTCACTAATCATCAGAGAAATGCAAATTAAAACCACAATGAGCCCGGCGGGGTGTGGCTCAGCGGTTGAGCATTGACCTAGGATCCAGGCTATCGGGGTTCAATTCCCGGTCAGGGTACATGCCTGGGGGTTGCGGGATCGATCCCCAGTCGAGGGCGTGCAGGAGGCAGCTGATCAATGACTCTCTCATCACTGATGTTTCTCTCTCTCTCTCTCTCCCTCTCCTTTCCTCTCTCTGAAATCAATAAAGATATATTTAAAAAAAAAAAACAACACAATGAGATATCACCTTATACCTATGAGAATGGCTATTATCAATAAATCAACCAACAATACACTAATTTGATAAGATACATGCACTGCTGTGTTTATTGCAGCATTGTTTACAATAGCCGCAATATGGAAGCAACCCAAGGACCCATCAATAGACAGGTGGATAAAGAAGAAGTGGTACATATATACAATGTCCATCAATACACAAGTGTATAAAAAGTAAGTGGTACAAAGAATATCACTTGGCCATAAATATGAATGAAATCTTACCATTTGGGACAGCATGGATGGATGTAGAGGGTATTGTGCTAAGTGAAATAAGTCAGAAAGATAAAGACAAATACCATACGATCTCACTCATATGTGGCATTTAAAGAGCAAAATAAACAAATAAGCAAAACAGAAACAGACTCATAGATACAGCAAACAAACTGATGGTTATTAGATGGGAGGGGTGCCGGGGAGCAGTATGAAAAAGGTGAAGTGATTAAGAAGTACAAACTGGTAGTTACAAAACAGTTATGAGGATGTAAAGTACATAGGAAATACAGTCAATAATATTTTAATAACTATGCATGGTGCCAGGTGGGTACTATGATTATCTGGGTGATCACTTCATAAATTATATAACTGTCTAACCACTATGTGGTACACCTGAAACTAATATAAAATAATATTGAATGTAAACTGTTAATTAAAAAATAAAAAAGAATAAGAACTCATATTCCCTTCAGGACAACAGAGCAATTTCAGCAAAATATTTGAATTCAGAGCCACTTAAAAAAGCTGAGACCGGAAGCAGCTATCCAGACATTCCTGCTGACTTAAAGTGTAGTGCTGTGGGGCAGTTACCTCGTTACTGGATCAGAGTTGGAACTACGGGGCCCTGATCACACATGTCAGGATGAACACTAGATTGCAGAAAGTAAAATAAAATTGGAAATTGGAACGTACCTTGGAGTCCAATATCGTCCTTCACCAAAATACCTTCTATCCTCAACATCAAATGTTTTAAAAACAAAAAAACTGAGGCCCAAAGTGAGTGTCAAGATATAACCAGTATCTTGTACAAGCTGAGGGTTAGGGAAAAATAGGTAGAGAAGAGAGGAGGGGAGGAGCACCTAGTTGTGCTTGAGCTACTGGAGTGTGGGCCTGATAAAGAAAAGGGGTTATAGGAAGCTGTGCAAAAATAGATATAATATTGTACCCAAACTTAGAGAAAATGCCCCGTGTAAACTCTAAGCTAAAAAAATGTAATGGCAATCTAACTTTGTGCTGGAAGCCATTCTCAGAGAATTAATAGTACTTACTATGAAAACAATGGCCATATTTTGAAGCCATCTAGTCTGTACACTCCCCTCATGATCTTACTAGTTTTATTTAGTACTCACTAATGAAGGCGCAAGGAACTTCTTTTCATCTTTCAAATGAGATTATTGTGACTCGGAAAAGCTACATCACTTACTCAAGGTTAAGGAACTAGTTACTGAAGAGAAAGATCTAGCTTAAAAGTCTATGGTCCTAGCCACTCTCTGGCACTGCTCGGTCACTTTAAGAAGGACACTGACAAAACTGCAACATGTCAGAGTAAACGGAGCCAAATAACGAGGGTGCTAAGGACTGTCCTATGGAGAATGGCTGCATGAAGGGTGCTTATGCTACCCAGAGAAGGGAGACCTTGGGAGACGTGAGAGTTGTCCCTACTTTCTTAAGAGCAGACAGAAGTTAGAAGGAGCCAATTTGTCCCAAGTGGCTCCACAGGGATAGAACTAGGGCCAAAGGATGAAAGTTACAGGAAGGCAGGTGAAAAAGAACTTTCTGTAAATTGTATGCCGAGAGAACAGGCTGTCTGAGGAAAGAGTGGGTTCTCTACCACTTGACAGGAGCAAGCAGGGAGGAGCAGAAAAACTACAGGCGAGAACAGCCGTGAAGGACATGGAAGTCTCCAAAGGCTAAGCATTCCACACAACAATGCAAGGTCCTCTCCAACCTTGAGGTCCTGCAAAGTTTTGGGATAAACCAGATGGCCCCCTAAATACAAGTTCACTTTTCTGTTTTTTAGTTTGTGTTTAGGACAGAAAATTGAAAACATGTTCACCAGGCATCCTGAAAATGCAAAGTTCTTAGGAACTATTAAACATGAATTGTGGAGTAATCTGATGGGGTTTTTTAATCAGTCCCTGGGTTTACAAATGGGCTCTCAGTATGAAGGTGGAGTGTTGCCCACTTAAAGGAATTGGGATGACACAGGCTGTTAAATGTGATTCTTGTCAAGTGCTTCTGGGGCCTCAACTGCTGCAGATTTCAAAATTAGACTATTAGGGTTAGAAGTTGTTCATAAACAGATACATTTCTGGCTAAAAGATATAGACAAGAGCACATTTACGTACCATAAATCAAAGCCCCAGGCAAATCGGAAGAAATGGATACAGTAGGACATTTGAAAGAGAACAGAACTCTTATGGGCTTCTGAGCACACTGCAAAAATTACAACCACACTGAGCTGCGGGATTCATTACAAATACATGTGGTTTAACAAGACACATAGGCCCGAGGCTCCTCATTCACTCAGAAGACTGCAGTGGACACACCAAAAGGAGCACCTGGAGGAACAGAACACATGGGGCAGGAGACTGGTCCCATGACCCGCAGAATCTGCTTTGTGGAGTAAAGAGAGTCCTGTCCTGCCTGAGTCCTCAGTCTCTTCATCCACCTAACAAAGGTGACAGACAACATCAAAAGTAACCTACCTGCAACAAGTCATGGGAATCTTTGTAAAGTGCTGATAATTGCATCTATCTGAGCATTTTTTTTTTTTTTCAACCAACCGACAGCAATAGCACATTTCATTCCAAAAACAAGTATTTATTGAGCACTAGGCTTCATGGAGGGTATTCCTCTGGGCACAGGGGATAACCAGTGGTGTGCTATTAAACTAGCTCTCAAAAAGAGAGAGAGAGAAAGAATGCCAAAAACCTGATTTCCATGGGACTCGTTCCCATGGTGTAAATACACTCACCATGGCAGACTTAAAACTCCTCCTTGACATCACTAAATGCAGAATTGGCGCTGGGAAGAGGGGAACATAGTTAGCTCCAGCACACCACTAAATACAACAGCAAACAAGACGTGAAGCTTACATTCTAGTAGGAAAGACAGAAAGTAAAGAGATAAACAATATATAATACAGTTTGAGTATAAGTGCTTTGATGAAAACAAAAGCAATGAAAATTGATGGAGCATACCAGGGATGAATGTGCTGCTGTGGACAGAGCAGTTAGAAGATGACATCACAGAGCCCTGAATGAGGCGAGGAGCCAACCATGGGGGATATCTAAAAGAAGAGCATGCCAAGTGCAGGAAACAGCAAGTGCAGAGTAATGCTAATACTTGAAAAGATTAGGAACCAGAGGATTAGAGGCTCTCTGAAGAGCTTTCCTCCAGACCAGATGTTGGCAAACTCCAGCCCTACTGCTGCCAATTTTGTTAATAAAGTTTTATTGGAAATCGGCCAGGCCCACTCATTCACGCATTGGCTGCTTTCATGCTACAACAGAGATGAGTAGTTGCAACAGAGGCCCTACAGCCTGCAAAGCCTGAAACATTTTCGAAAGGCCCTTTACAGAGAAAGCCTACCCATGCTTATGAGAAAGCTTGCTGATGCAGTTACCTGCCCCTGAAAATCACAAGCCCTGCCTCCCTCCTCTGCCCAGAACAACTCAGTCTTCTGAGCTCAGCTTTCTTCCCCAGGGCCTTCCCTGACACCCGGAGGGAAAATTAATCACTCCCTCTGCAGAGCTCCCTGTGCACGGGTTAGAAGAGGACTCCCCACAGTTACAGCTGCTGGCTTCTGGGGCTATCTCCGGCGCTGAACTGCGAGCTCCTCAAGGGCAGGGACCCTGAATTATTCATCACTTCCTCCCAGCACCAACACAGTGCCAGGTGCAGGGTAGGTGAGGAGTGTTCCTATGTTGAAAGAAAGGAGATAAGTTATATCTAGTATTTTTCATTGTCACCTGTGACTTTCAGAGGAGCTCCTCATTTGTAAAAAAGCTGTTACAGCCTTTTAATATAATGCCTCTGGCCTTCAGTGCATTTTTTTTTTCCCTTTTCTGTCTCAGCCGCTCCACACTGAACAGTCTGACAAGCACAGCGGCATCCTTCATAAACTGCATAGTTTCCAAAGCCCCGAGTCACCTCGCACTTCAATGGGAATCAAGTGACCTTGAGACGGGCAATCCTTAACCTTCACGCTGCCTCGGAGCTGATTGGAAAAAGAACACGCTTTCCCAGAGTATCGTCTCCACTAAAGCTGTCTGAGCCGGGGAAGGGCGGGGAAATTGAGCTGGGATGTGCAGTGCCGATAAGGATGGGATTCTCGTACTGAGTCAGTTTTATTCCTCGTAGCATTAGCCCCCTCGCTCCCAGTTTCTCCTCTATAAGATGTTCATGAAAATTTAAAATAACTCGAACACCATTTGCCGACATGCACTAGGTGCTGGGTACAAAGATGGGTAAGAGGCAATTCCTGCCTTGAAGCACCCACGGCCTCATCAGGGAGACACAGACACAGCTAATCATTACAGCAGGCACATGAAAAAAGGACTGTCATAGAGGAACCAATGAAGTGCCTTGGAATTACAGAGCCCAGATGCTAATTTTACCCGGGATGTGGGTTCTGGGAGAAGAGGCAGTTGAGAAAGGCTCTGATGATGATGGAACACTTAATCTTCACTTGAATACGTAGGCGGGGGGATTTTGCTTTGAGCAGCATCAGCAGGAGCAGTGGCCCAGTGGGCCTGGGCAAGCAGGTGGGTGTGGTCAGGGTATAGGGACATAAGGGGGTGCACCCAGTGGCTGGAGGTGACAGCAGAGAGAAATATGGATCCAGAACACTCACGCTGCCTTATGCAAATCTAGTAAGTTTTACTTTATCCTTTAAACCAAGGAACTCCAAATTCTTTTAATCATACATCTCTATCTGTAAAAAAATTTACATCTATAGCCTCCGTATAGGTATGTTTATTATTTATAAATTGCATGTATGTTACCTATCCACATATTGTGCATATTATAAATCAAAGTTGAAATGTTTAAATGAGACCCATACTAAACATATGCAAAAATTAAAATAGTTTCTTTCCACAGACCGTCTCGCCCCACCCACTTCAGACAGAAGCCTGGGTACCACCACATCAGGCAATGGGGAAACATCTGAAGGCCTTTAAATCTGGGGATATACTGTGAGGGCAATATACAGAAAGCCAAATTATGGAGCCACAGAGACGGTGAATTAGAGTGGGTGGTACTTGGTCATGTCACGGAAGCCACTTACGGAGCTGCCACACATCATAAGGGCCTTGGGGAGGCAGTGGCACTGAGGGACGTCAGCCTGAGGCCTGAGGGTGCTTGGCAGCGCTTCACAGATGACAGGATGTGTAGACTCCCTTCAGTTCCAGAGAAATGTGCAACCTCTTTGTCCCTAAATCCATATCAATCACTAGGCTTCTAAGAAAGCCCTGGTTAAGTGTGGAATATCATTAAAATGTGAGGGAAAAGAGCTTAATATGAGCATTCCCAGAAGGCCAAACTACTTCTTTTTTTTCTAATGATTTCCGTTCATGAAGAGGCTATTGACTGTTGTCATTCTCACCGAGTCACAACTCTCTGGTCTTTCTCAGACTGTCACCCAGGGAGGTAGACCTGGAATGAGCACTGCCTTCCAGTCAACTCAAGACTGAGCTCCGGAGAATGCAGAACACACGATTATTTCAAACATGAAGATAATCCTAGAATCTTAAGTGTTTAGAACCAGAAAAGCCATTCAGGATGATATAAGTCCGGACTCATTCCACAGATGAAGACAGACCAGCAGGGAGAGGGGAAACCCCGTGGCAACACATCTTCCAATCCCCAGAGTGAGGGCTCTTTAATACACCATGATCCTTCTGTGCTGTGTCCCTTAGAATGAAATATTTCATATCGCCCACAGGTATCCTGGCCTTGAGCCAAACTAGCTGTATCATATCCAGAAAGCTATTTCATTTCTTTGTGCACAGGCACACTTTGCTTCTTGTGAAACTGAATGAACAGGACCTGCTTCTGAAGGCTGTTCCAAGGAACTAAGACTATACAGTGGAGGGCAGTAAAGGGTTAAGGGGGTTATATATATGGTAATGGAAGAAGATTTGACTTTGGGTGGTGAGCCCACAATGCAATATATATATCATAGACTTGTACACTTAAAACCTATATAATCTTATTAATCAATGTCACCCCAATAAATTTAATTTTTTAAAAAGAATGCACATTATAGTGTGTTATATGACCAGGAAATAACCATGCTTGTAGGGTAGATTTAACTCTCGGATAGAATTAATGTAGATACAAAGACCCATGGTTAGGAGCAGTAGCAATGGGCAAATTCTCCTGAGCTTTATGCACAGGCAACAATTGCAAAGCATTTACCACATGAGAGGGACTTTATGTGGATTACCTCTCTGAATTCTCACAGAAATAATTTAAGTCAGGTTCTATCATTGGGCCTTTTTTATAAATTAGGAAACTGTGGGTTATAGAGGTTAAGTCACTTGCTCTAAATCACAGAGCTAGTAAAGGCCAGAACCAGGTGTGGAACCAGATCCCTCCACTTCTTACACCTTCTCACCACAGACCATTGTCTCTGCAGGAAGCCTGGCATGCTGACACTTCTCCCTTCTTCCTTAGCTGTGATTGGCCCACAGAAATGGTAGAAACCCTATGAAGCCAAAGACCAGGAATAAACGGACTGGCAAACATTAAACTGGAGTTGAAGACACGGTGTTTGGCCTCCTGAAACAAAAAAGGGGGGAAAGTGCAGACGCTTCTATGCATACAAAGATTCTTCTGTAATAAAAGCATCTCACATGGCATAGAAAAATCTTCTGTTAGTCTTATGCCTTTTTTTCATAGACACATCTTTTGGCACCAGAAATAAATGAATAGGATGGGTTATTTGGGAGAGCACAGGCATGACAGTTTCCTGAGGTCAGAGGAGCTGCACGGTGTTGGACCTGTCCTAAAACTGTCCTGGATCTCGGAGGAGATCTGCTCATCCATACAGGCAAGCCTGGGGAACTCCTTCAGACACCACAAATCCAAACTGCCTGCAGGTAAAATGCTATTGTTTTCAAATGTGGTCCTAGTCTATCACCTTTTTTTTTTATAGCATTCACCAAGAAGGACTTGCAGCGTCAACCAGAGTTGAGGAGGTAATAATAGTTTCCACAAAAGAACAATTCACAGCTCCAAAAGCACATCCATCAGCCTCAACACAGTGGCAAGTTCAGTCCAGGCGGCATGGTGCAGTGCGGAGCACGGCCCAGGGCGATCCAGACAACTGTACGCTCCTCTCCATTCCCACTGCAACCACCTTTGTCGGGCCACCAATAGCTCCTGGCTTGATTCCTGCAACAGCCAGCCCCCTCACTAACACTCTTACCCTGTTCCCCTTCCAAACCAGTCAGCGAAGATATTTTACAAAATAAATTGGATCATGTCACTCTCCTGCTTAAACCCTTTAATAGGTTTTCCTTTTCATTTACAATAAAGCATCAAACCCTTAGCATGGCCTGGAGAACTTAGCACCATCTGGCGCCTGTCGACCCATCATCATCTAAATTTACTCTCTCCCTGGCTCACTAAACTCTAGGCACACATGCCTTCCTTCTCTTCAGACCTAAGGCATTTCCCTCTGCCTGGATTGATTTCTCCCTAAGATAAATTCAAGTCTGAAATATACCTTTAGAAAGGTCTCACCTAGCCCCTCAATCTAAATCTGCATTCATATTCATATTCATATATTCTCTGTCAACATACTATGTTTCCCCCTTCATAACACTTACCCCAGTTTGTAATTAGGTATTTATTTTCCTTTATTTAATGTCTATTTCCTCCTCTAGACTGTGGCATCCACGAGGGTGAAGCCATGTTTGCTTTACCCATCACACTACTTTCAGTACTTAGCACAGTGCCCACTAACACAGCACAGGAAGTAAACACAGATTTGTTCAGCAAACTGGTTTCATCTCTCTGGGCTTCAGCTTTCACCTGTGAAATGACAGCATGGGGACAGTTCAGTGGCTGCAAGTCTAGGAGTCCAAAAACCTAAGGGACTCATAAGTAGAAACAGACACGAGCTATTTTCAATACGCTAAAATTGAAAATGAAGAAAGTATTTTAATAGATTATATCCCTCATCACTGTATATTAATAAATATTATTTAAACTCCATTATAAAATATAACCTACACAAACTATAACAATGCAATTAACTTATTATCCAACATTACAACACACAAAAGAGAAGCAGTAATATTTATCAAAGTGGGTGACACACTTGTGGTGTAATTAGCGATTGTATGCTATACCCCAAATTGACTTTGGGAGGCTCTCAGGGACAACTTAAGAGCTACTGCAACAGAAGTACAAGGAACTGCCACTGTGACTGATGATAAGGGGCCATTACGGATGCACAGATGAAGAATTCCATGGAAAAGCCACGAACCAGTGGTTTCAGACAAGAGGACCAAGGCAATACTCTCAAGGGTGGCCAGTCCTCTCATTCCAGAGGCCTAAGGAGCTTGCGTATCTCCTGGCCAACTCTACAAAAGTATAGCTCAGGGTGCGATGCAACAGGGATTGATCTGTCCATAGCTAATGGTTCTCCAAAACTTTTCAGAGAGAGCCAGCTTGGCTTCAACACCTATTGAAAAAACTGTCAGCAATTTGCCATTTATACGTGATATATCCTAATAAGAAAGGGATGATCTGTCAACAAATAAAATGTTTAATTTTCATATGTTTTTTGGAAAAACAACTAAATGTTAAAATGTACATTAAATGTTATCTATGTGTTACAGAACCCAAAATAGGAAAAGATTTATTATCTGCTGTTTCAAAACCTTGCACTTTGTTCTATAGAAAACTGGTTTAATTTTAGAATCTCTGTCTTTGTTTCTAAATTACAAAATAAGAAAATAAAAGTGAATCTCTTTGCAAGTATGTATCCGCATAAAATTCATTCTCCATATGGATCATTTTATTGTCATAAATGGGAAACCAAATTAGAACTAATGTTCATGAGATTTGCTCTTTTAACTTTGAAACTGAGGTTTTAAAAACTTCTTGATGTGCCAGAAAAGAATTTTGATCAGTAATTTTAATTGAAGTTATGGTGCAGATTATCTTTACTGCAACTTGCAGATTTATCATAATTTTACATACGCATTCTCTTTCATTTATTTGCATTCTCTTTTTAGCAAGAAATATTTCAATCATGAGAAAAAGACAGATAACAAAGCTCTCAGTAAGTGCTTACACACTGTATGTGTAAATACAATGCATTTCAATCTTTACAACAGCCCTATGAGGTTACTTTTTTTTCTCATTTTACAGATGATGAGATTGAGGCACAAAGTGAAGTAATTGCCCAAAGTCCCATATTTGATAAAGTAGAAGGGCTTTGAGGATTTGAGCCCAGGAAGTCTGCCTCCAGAGCCCACGATGCAGGCTACCTAATGCTCTACTGCCTCTCAAACATCCATGCACTCACCATCCACATTTAACTAATATACTAATATTTCCCACAACTGCTTCAAATCTGTTTACATAATTAAAACATTACAGTCAATTCCTTAATTCCATTCCATTCTTTTCCTAACCAAAACCAAACATATCTCTGAACTTGATATGCAGCTTTCTTGTTCATATTTTTGTTCCTTTACTCCCTCCGTATATATCCACAAAAATTCATGGTGCTATTTTGTGTATTGTACATTTTTACATAAAATGCATCAGGCTGTACATATCACTTCAGGATTCTGACTGTCTCATTCAACATTTATATCAATATTATATGTTTGGATTTTAAATTTTCACCTGATCTGAAAGTCTCTCAACATACTAAAATTATTTTGCATCCATTGTAATTTCTGATTTCATTGTTTTTATGTCTATCATCTTAGTTTCAGTTTTCTTTCTTTTTTCTTTCTTTTCTTTTTTGCATTTCCTTGCATTTACTTATCCTCATGTCCTTTCAGTTGGATTCATTTCGGTTTCTCTCTTCTCCCTTCAGTTTTTCCATTATCTTGATTTAGAAGTTACAGTTCTATTTTTATTATTTTAGGGATTACTCTTAAATATTTAACATTAATTTGTAATTTAGCAAAGTTTAAGCATAACTATTATCAGTAAGTTCCTACAAAATAATATAAGCATGTTAAATCTCTGAAATCCCCTACTCATGTCACTGGCTATTACTTCTAGGTTCTTTTTCAAGCCCATGAAAGGCTTGTCATAGGATATTTGTACATCATTATGTGTTAGATAAACCAACATGTTTACCACCTTTGCTCACCATTGTATTTTCGTTTTTTCCCATTTATTCAACTTTTATTTTTTTAATTGCATTTACTGGGGTGACACTGATTAATAAAATTAAATAGGTTTCGGGTATACAATTCTACAACATACATTGTTCTGTGTGCTTACCACTTTATACAGAGCTTAAAAAAAACCCTCACCATTGTATTTTCAATCCCCACTCCCTATAGATTCAGCCTCTACTTTGTAAACCAATAAGGAGGGTCCATAAATGGTAAGATTTCTCAGTCTGTGAGAAGTCATTTATTTATTTCTCTCTCTCTTGAATTGTTGTTAAATGGATATACTGTAACAAATGATATTTTTCCTCTGCATTCTGAAAATATCATCTCATTGTCTTCCAGCAACCATTATTGTTGATGACAAGTCCCCGGAGAGTCTACCTATCTTTCATTTGTAGTTACTCTGTCTTTTCTCACTGGCCTGTTCATCTCTATAAATTCCTTCTTCATTTCTGGCACCTGAGGAATTCCACTCTTTGGTTTTGAGCTCAACTACTCATTTTCATTTTTTCTCTTGCCGTTAGATTCTCTCTAGCATAACCACCTATTTTTAAGTAGGAGGCAAAGTCCTTTCATAACAGCTCAGATTATAATAGTCAACATCTTATCTTTTCAACATCAATATTTCTTATGCCTCCTGTCTTGAACAAATGGTACATCATGAGGGCAACATTAAAAGTGTATAATATTCAAAACCATCATTGTGGTTATGATAGTGGGGAAGGGCACAGAATAAGAACAGAGTCACAGTTGTTTAATAATTATTCACCTTGCTAACTAGAGATAAGATGCTTCTTACAGACCCTGGAAAACTGGAGGATGCATTGCAGGGAGAAAAACAGGTCTGTAAAAGGAAATATATTTTAAAAGCAGACCAAGGACAGGACACACTTTAACTTGGTTTTTGTGCCCGAACCCTACCCACAGCCCCCAGGGAATTTGCCTCAGGAACACTGACCACTCTCTGGCCCCAGGAACGGGCTGAGCTGTTTGTCACATACTGGAAGATTAGCCACCTAGTTAAGCTCCTGGAGCCTGGAAGGCAGACCTTCCCATCCCCTTCCCCCGTTATATTTGTAGCTCACAGCTACAGGTAGTTACCTTCTCCCTCACCAGTATATAATCAGGCAACTGGCAAGGGGAGTCAGAGCAGAATTTCCAGGGTGACCAACTGCTCTCCCCATACTGCTGGCATTATTGGAATAAACACTCATATATGATTCAGCCCTGTCTCTGCTTAATTTGGCTCAAGTGGAGATAGGTGGCCTTGGACCCCTTGTGTCCACTATCAGTTAGAACTATACAATAAAATAGGACAAAAACAAGAACCACTTGAAAGACTGAGTTACGAACAAGCACACCTGTTTGATTCCTACAAAGTCTCAGTAACTGAGAGCCTACCAGGGCCAGGCACTATTCAAGGAGACTGGAGTACAGTACAGTAGGGAGCTCATTAGTTACATGTTCCCAAACTTCACATCTTAAAGAAAAATATTTTTAAAATAATTTATTCCATTGTCTTAAAGGAAGATAATACATAAAAACAGCCATCATTTTCCCTAGAGGACTATAAACCCCCAGCTGGGAAAGCTATTCTCATCCCCCCTCTGTACTTTACAAATGAAGAACTAAAATCCCAGTACAGAGTACATGACGCTTTTGATATTACACATTCATCAAAATTCTACCGGAACCCTGTCTCCTAGTTATTAATACAACTTTTCTAAAAATGCACAGATATGGACATAACTATTTTTGCAGTTGGAAACTAAATAGGTAAATCCCAGATTATTGACAAACGTAATTTTAGTAACCTAAAATTCAAGACTTCTGAAAGCAAGAGTGCAGGAATTAGTTTTGTACATCTTAGCAAAATAGCTCTCTAAGGAAATTCTCTGATTGGCACAGTTTATATTCTGATTTAAGAAGATAACATTTATATGTTCTTTCTTGTTTATTTTTAATCTTTTCCCCAACTCAAATCAGAAACACTTCTTATCTAGCTTCAATAATTCATGCCTATTTTTCTCATATTACTAGGTAATAAATACATGTGTAACTATTTATTAAAGATACAAATAAATACAAATTATAATATACATTCTGGGGAGAACCTATGCAAAATGTCAAAAATGTCCCTTTGTATTCTGATATCTGCAATAATAAAAGAATTAATTATAAGGACAAAAGGACACTAAGAAAACTTTAGTTCTTTTCTGCATTTTTTAAAATGTTTTTATTGATTTCTAGAAAGGGAGGAAGGGAGAGGGATAGAGAGATAAAAGCATCATGAATCGGCTGCCTCCTGCACACCCCGCACTGGGGATCCAGCCCGCAACCTGGGCCGTGACTGGGAATCCAACCGTGCATGACCTCTTGGTTCATGGGTGGACGCTCAACGACTAAGCCACACCAGCCAGGCAAGTAAGCTTTAGTTCTTTTGGAAATGTTCAAGTAATGAAATTTACAAAGTGCCTATTTCCCAGAATGCCCCATTTCTCACACATGCATATGTGCATACACAAATGATAATTATGAATTTTTCTAAAATTTCACATACCTAAAGATATTGTCTTGTTTTCCCAGTTTAACAAGTTTAATTTCTACTCACTATACACTGGCACCAAAATACTCTCAGAAGTCAGTAGAAAGAACACGGGACTAGAAGTGAGAAGGTGTAACTTCTAGTCCTTGCTCTGCAAACTGGGCGAATTTACTTGTTCTCTAAGGTAAGATTAAAAGAGTTGGATTGTCAAGGTCATTTTTAGATATTTTATCCTATGGTTTTAAAAACAATAATAGTGGTAATTATAAAGCCTTTGACTTATTATTGCATTATGTTTTAGTTATTGGATACCATGAACTACCCATATTTGAACATATTCAAACACCACAGTGGTATATAACATAAACCTTTTATAGCTTAGTGCTGGGGGGGGGGGGCAGAAATTAATAACAAGATCTAAATTAAAGGCTGCTCCAGAAATCTGTAAGAACACTAAGTCAGTTCCAATTTTAAGCAATAAAAATTAATATCCACTAGTAATTAAGTGGGCAATGTGTAGTTTCAGTTCCAGGTGCCCAAGCTTCTTCTTCTTGTCTCATTATTAAGAGTTACAATTGTGCTGCAGATAAACCTTTGGGCAAAGCACATTTCATCTGTTTGCTTAATGGACTGGTATCTTCATGGAATTCAGAGTTCTGGAACTTAATATTGGTTGCAAGATAATTTATAGTTGACTTCAACATCCACTCTCACATTGGGAAAACTCTTGGGTTATTTCAAAGCCTGAAACTTTGTATTAACTTTCATTTGCTTAAGTGAAAGCATACCAAACCCACATTCCAGAATCTGGTAGAGGAAACAGAGGTGGTGGCTATCACAGCAGAAATTCATAAGAGAAAATAAATAATCAGAGCCATGAAACACTGTGATAAGGTAATAATGATGATGTTACTTTAAAAATAGTGTTCATTTCTAGTAACTCTATTAATCATAGCAAGAAAGCAAAAATAACCTGGGGAAATCTGCCACTAATTGCTCTACTAAGGAGTACAGTAGAACTTCAACTTCTTAGCACAACATTGTTGACAGCAGTTACCTCATTTCACCGGAGTGGCTTCCCTCTCCCTCAGGGTCTAATAGCAAAAGACAGAATGTTGTGTTCTATACTTGGGCCACCGCTATTCAAAGACAATTACAATGCAAGCCACACGGGTAATTTTAACTTCTCTAGCAGTCACATTAAAGAAAGGAAAATAAATGGATGAAATTATTCTAGTAACATATTTTATTTAACCTAATATATCCAAAATATGTAATCAACATAAAAATTATTAATGATATATTTTACAGTTTTATGCTAAGTCCGCAAAATCCACTGTGCATTTTACTCTGACAACACATTTCAATGTGTCTAGCCATTTTTGAGTGTTCAAAAGCCACATCAGTTAGCGGCTACCATGCTGGACAGCACAGCTCTAGATAGACATATTTCTCTAAACAGCAACTAAAGGTCTGCTACATAAAGTAATAATGATCTCAGTGACCCATAATGTGAATTCCCAGAATAAAAAGATAGAGAGAACCACAAAGACTACACATGTTCTGAAAAATACGTATCAAAGGAAGATGCAAGATGAAAATTGTATCTTAAGCCTGTTGCCTGCCTGCCTCCTTTCCCCCCATCCTTAACACCGGCCATTCCTTCCATGAGCACGCTGGCCTTGGTACTGCGCCAAGAAATACAAGTGTGAACAAGACAGTGTGAGTCAGTGCCCCAGTGAAGTTGGCCCTGTTATGGGAAAGAGAGACCTTAATTAAATAATGCTATAATTAATTAATTACAAACATGAAAAGTGCCCTGAAGGAGTCCTGGCTGCTATGGAAGATAAAGGAGGGACCTTAGTATCAAGGGAGTTGCTGTGGATTGAACCTTTGTGTCCTCTCAAAATTCATATGTTGAAACCCTAACCTCCAAAGTATGGGACTCGGAGGTGGGGTGTTTGAGAGGTGATTAGGCTCTGCTATCATGCATGGGATCAGTGGCCCCATGAAAGAGTCCCCAGAGGAATCCTTCTCCCTGTGCAACCACGGGAGGTCACGGCCAGAAGATGGCTCTCAGGGAGGAAGCAGGTCCTCACCAGGCGCCAAATCTACGGACACCGTGATCTCGGATTTCCCAGCCTCCCAGAAATAAATGAGCTTTATTGATAAGCCAGTTTGTGGTGTTTCTGTTACAGCAGCCGGGATGGATTAAGGCAGGAGTCAACAGTGTGGTCCATTAGGACCTAACATTGAAGACAGGCCCTGAAGAACAAGAAAGGATTAGCTTGATGGAGCAGAAAGGTGAAGAGAAAACGTGGGAAGGAGAAGTCATAACATTCCACACAAGGACAGCAGTGTAAAAGAAATGGTCAAGGACAGAAAGAAACTGGTGAATTTAAACCACTGAAGGTGTGGCTGGAGTGGAGAGACTAAGAGTATATGGTATGTGGCCTGAGATGAGTGTTTAGACCACGTTGGAAGTAGTCAGAAAGCAAGAGTCATCCGGGCAACTCCAGATTGAAAATGCAGAAGGTAGATAAGACAACAGAAAGGGAAGTTTAGGTACACTTTTTATTGCACCTTCCCATCCATTAACTACTGATACAGTGGTCCATCTACACCCAGGCTGGCCACACCTTTCCGATCTATGTCAATGGAGCAACAATTCAAATACATAGCTGTAAAACTATGAACAGCACTGTACAAATATAGCTGTTGATTTTATGTAACTTTTGTCCAAGAATAATAGCCTTTCTTTCTTACCAATTACTAGTGTTCTTCTCTATTGCCTGTGGCAGTAAAAAAGAATGCATTGCTATTTAAAAAAAAAAAAGCACACAAAGTCGCTCAAAGAAAGCTGCTGGTTTGCCCAAGCAATAGAATTATTACTTCCTCCTTTGCTATTACGAACCTAGAGCAAATAATCAATGCAAATAAATTATAATTATGCAGCCCCAGCCTGTTTGGCTCAGTGGTTAGAGCACTGGCCCAAGGACTGAAGGGTCCCAGGTTCGATTCCTGCCAAGGGCAGGTACCTCAGTTGCAGGCTTAATCCCCGGCCCTGGTGGTTGGGGAGTGTGTGGAAGGTAACCAATTGATGTGTTTCTCTCACATCAATGTGTCTCTCTCTACCCCCCCTTCCACTCTCTGAACCAGCAGTGTTGAGTGCTACTAAGAGATCACAAAAATGAGGATTGGATAATATCGACTAGATTTAGTAAACTGAAGGTCACTAGTAACCATGGCAAGTGCAGTTTTGTTAGTGTTGAGGGTAATAGCCAAATTAGAAAGATATAAGGTATGAATGATACCTGCAGAAAAGTTGAAAGTAAATATAGAGAATTTTAAGTTTGAACATGAACAAAAAGAAGAGTAAACACCAACAAAGGACAGGAGATTGTGACAAGATTGAGAGAAAGATTTAAGCATGTTTCAAACTTTGCATATGGTAGATTCTTTGTCTCCAGGACGGATGAAAAAGGAGAAGGGATTAAGATGCACAAATTGCCAGTTATAAAAACAGTCACGGGATGTAAAGTACAGCATAGGGCACATAGTCAATGATATTGTAATAACTATGTATGGTGTCAGACGGTACTGCAATTATTGGGTGAGCACCTCGTAAGTTATATAAATGTCTAAACACTATGCTGTACACCTGAAACTAATATAATGTGTATCAACTGAAATATAAAAACTTAAAAACTACTTCTAAAAATTTTTAAAGAAAGATTTTCAATTGTTGAATTGAAAACAATTATCTGAGAGAGAAGACTTAAGATAAAGTAACCGACCACGAAAGTAGAAGGGATGAAATTTAGAACACAGGAGATTGGTCTCAGCTAGAAGAAAAACCTGCTTCATTGTAACAGAAGGAAAAGATAAAACAGATGTAATCTGCTTATTCAGATACAAAAGTGTAGAGGAGCACCCAAATATGGTGGTTCCTCTTTACAGTACGTAATTCTCTCTCAGAATTTCCAATACATATGTGAGAATTCTGAGGAAACACACACACACACACACACACACACACACACACACACACAGAGTCTGAGTAATGGCTTTATCACTGAGTCACTGCAGGTTCCCATTGCCAAGTCCAGGGGACTTGCCATTCAGAGGACTGTCTGCACAGACAGACTGGAAGGCCAGCTAGCTGTGTCCCTAAGTCCAGCTAGAAGAGCAAACAGAGACTGCGTTCAACGTCAGAACTTGACCCTATTCCTAACACTGTCATTCTGGGCAAGTCACTTAAATTCTTTGTTTTGTAATGTAGAGAGTAGAAATAGATGGTAGAAGACAGATTTATTGATTCCAGGAAGAAGGTATAAGAAAGGAAGCATGTACAAAGACGCAGATATGAACGGGCTTGTCATGTTTAATGACTTTCACTGTGGCTGTGGCAGTGAGTTCCTACGATGTCCTGAGCACTGTGTACTAAGGTTGTATGTAAATTATCAATTCTGTATGTCATTACCACTAGGCTCCTTCTGTTACTATTTATTTTTATATTATGACATAGTAATAACATTTCCTAAATTTATGCAGATGTTTTCTAATATGAATTATATATATATTATACTATTATGGATACATATGTATCCTATTTGGTCCATGAAATGGACTTTTAAGGTAGGTATTACTCAAACCCACTCCTAACATTTGTAGGGCTCAGGGCAAGAGACCCATATGCCATATGTCTCAGTCTAATATTTAAATTTACAAATCAAGGTAACTAACTGTTTAATAAAACATATTTGGTTTTGCTACTTGAAAATTATACCTTCCTAATGACTCAGAAACCCAGGGTCAAACTTAAATTTCCCAGAACATTTTGCCAACAAGGGAAGAACTGAGAAAACTTGTACCCTGGCTCATAGCTCACACCTCATCTTCCCATCCCAGGCTCCAGCCACCCCACACTGACAGAGGCCTGATACAGATTTACGTGGACACAGAAGCCTACATGGCCAAGCGCCATCCACACCTCCTGCAGCCTTGGTGACCCTTCCAGTCTAGGGATACACCTCCTGCAGTGCAATTTGTCCTGGGAAGAGGCCCACACAGCTCCTGACAAAGGGCTCAGCCCTACTGGGTGGGAATTCTAGGGTTCCAGATGGTATGGAATGAAGAAGCATGGGCTCCAGGTGAACATGAACCTTAGCCCCTTGACTTCCCTGCTCCATGGAGAAAGACTAGCCTGGAGGAAGGTCAGAGCAGAGTCCAGGACAAAGGTCTCTGTCTAAGAATTAGAAGACTCATTAGTATACTTATTAGACTATTTTAACATTAAGGTAACTGAGGCTCAGAAAGGTGAAGTAACTCTTACTTAGCCTAATTACTTGTACATTGTAAGCTTTCAATATGGGCTGAATAAACGAAGAAGATATTTATTTATTCAGACATTGTCTGAATAGGAACCAGGTTACCTTCTCTCCAGAGCTAATTCTATGGTTCTAATCTGACTTAAATACATATTGCTATAGGGGTTTTTCATGGATCTGTGTATATTTCTGTATTTTTAATCCTTACCCAGGTGTATGTTTTTATTGATTTTGAGAGAGAGAGAGAACATCAATGTGAGAGAAACATCGATGGGTTGCCGCCCATACCTGCCCCCGCCGAGGCTCAAAGCCACAACCTAGGTATGTGCCCTGACCAGGAATTGAGCCCACAATCTTTCAGGGTCCGGGACAATGCTCCAGCCAGTGGAGCCACCCAGTCAGGGTTGTGTGTTTTTTGGTAGCTCATTTACTCACACATTTATGTTTGTTAGTGTGTAAGTATGCATCTGCATTGCACACAGCATTGCACACACACACGCTATTCTAGCTGCTGAGTATCTCAGGAACATATCTTAAATATGCCTTGTAGCAATTACTGTTAGTGCCCTATTTCATTATTTGATTTTGCCCTACACAAATGTCATCTGTTATTTGATTTTTCCCTACACAAATTTCATTAGTCAGTAGCCTGACTAATTTATAACTCAGGGATGCAATGCTTACACATCTCACCATCTGAAACAACATTCAAAGCTTGTCAAAAATTACTTTTCTCCTTTTCTTAAGTTAATTGTAGATAAAATTATGATTTATTAATGATAAATTCTACTGAAATCCGGAAGAATAAAGTGAATGTGAAAGTTTCAAAACGGCTCTGATATAATCATTATGAGAGTGATTTATAAAATTTTCCTTTTTTCTTTCCATCCTTCTACATGCACGGCAATGCATGAACAGAAACAATAAAGTATGTAAAGAATACCCATTGAAAATGGCCAATTGGACAAGTGCAGAAATAAAACCACTTCTGATCTACTGGGAGGGACAACCTTGTGTAGTGGAAAGAACATTGGAATTAGAGTCAAAACCTGGGAGGCAAAAAAGAACCTAAATGAAACTGAGCACTTAATTATGCTTCAGACACAGGGCTAGAGTCTTTATATACTTTATTATCTTCCATTAAGGTCGACATAAGCTCTGGTATCTCTAAATACTGTAGATGCTCATAGTGGCTAATTATAGGACATCACAGAATTCAGTGACAGTAATATGAATAACAATGATATGAATATGAGAAAGAGCAATTGCGAGCAGGAATCTGCTCTGTGTTTGAGAAAGAACATAGGAAAATATCCATAGTGTTCCTGCCTCCGACGTGGGAAGCCTGCACTGCGAATCCAAGGATCGTAATCAGATGCCATTATTTCCAGTGAATCAGAACGTGCCCTGGCGGGCCTGCCCGGGGGAAAGCCCTGCAGAGGAGCTGGTTAATATTTCATGACGATACATCAGAGGAAGATCTCCAGTAACACCTCACAGTTGGCCCTTTTGTGATTTCACAGAACAGATGTGACAAGTGTAAGACCAGTTAGGAGTCACTCCGAAGCTTAGAATTTTAAGATTCAAGTGAACTGAAAGAAAGTATGTCTAGCCATATTGTTAGATGATTAGACATCCAAGAATGTCTTTATTTTTATTTTTTATTTGGAGAAGGAAAATGGCTTATTAATAAACTAATTCAGAAAGCCAAGTTCTGCTTAAAAAATCTTTCATAATTTGTAAATGGATTTTCTTTTATGACTTACTTCATTCTTTCAATAAATCAAGAGAGTTATTTTCAATAAGTAGAGTAACAAAACAGAAAATTGCATGACTCATTTTGTGTAGTTGAAAGCACCTAAAACATAAGTGCTAATGAAAATAAGCAAAGAGAAAAAATCCAAATCAGTATAATGGAATTTCAACTACAAAAAATGAATGTTATTTCAGAGGGTATCAGGATATATAGTGCATTTTATTTAAAATATATGAAGTTATAGAAATTGACATATATAATTTTTTTCTGGTGAAATAAAATGAAATGTCAGATATACTAGATGTTGTGAGGACTACAATCAGAAATCATAAACTAAAAATAATTCAGTCTATTAAGGGAGAGATATGACTTATAAACACATACTTTCAATGCAGTCATAAATGGAATAAGAGTTTGAGATGAAGGGATATAGAAGAAAAAGTAAAAATTAAGAAATTAATACCAATTGTTTTTTAATTAAAAACATCATAAATTTATTCATATTTTTCAGCTACTTCACATTTTTTAAAGCAGCTTGCTATATGTTGTCAGACCGTAAAATACTATATAAATGAGTACTCAAGTTTGGAAAAAATATTTAAAAAGATTCAATTTTTAAGAATTGAAACCGGAAGAAAAAGAAAAGTAAAAAAAGCAAAAACTTTTATTCATATCTTAGGAAATATAAAGCAGTGTCAAACTTTTGTCAATGATTTCCTGATACTGATGTCTGTGATACCTGATTAAATTAAAAAAAAAAAAAGTTAAAAAAAAAGGAAACAAAGACAACGAAGGAGGAAAAAAAGAAGAAGAAAACAATCTTATAATGAAACAGAATTGAATGACTAATGAATTGGAAAAGACTTAATTTAACAGCATCTATTCCACACACCTCTGAGGCCTGGGACCAGGGGGACTGAGCAGTTCCTCAGGGTGAACGCTGGGAACTGCTTGCAGGTGTCTGAATGCCATCCCTTCTGCATGAGAACTTCCTCCTTCTTAATCCTGGATTTTAAAAAGGAAACCAAGCTTTCCAGTGCTTACTGTTTAACTGAATTCACAAAAGTGAAACAAGCAGAAAAACCAAAGTGCTGGGACACAGCACGGTGACGCAGCTCCCCATCCCTATTTGTTTGCTCCCGTGCTTACCGCCCACTCCTACTCCCGTTGAAACCCTCCTGCCCCGCCTGCCTGGCTCTGGTGGCTCTAGTGGCTCTAGTGGCTCTACTGGCTGTCAGCGTGGGGGCTGTGGCTAAACGCACTAACTCAGGAAGGAGGATCCAGAGACTGACAGAACGAGATCTCTGGAAGTCATAGCCATTTTTAAGCCATCTAAAGGTGCTTCTGTACACAGGTAGCTACAAAGGTTTTTTCTGGGGAGCTAACACGATATGACGTATATGTTTAAAAATGCCTGTGTACCGAATGATCAGGGGTCCTAGGAAAGGGAGGTGGAGTCACCAGGTGCGAGATTACAACATTCCCGGTTGTCATAACAAGCCCCCCAAATCTTAGCAGTGACAGAGGGATGGAAAAAAGTTCATATAAAACTAAGATTGTCAGTTCATGTGATGTTAGTGACTATCCCTGATGCATCTTCTATCCCTTATTCTTGCCAGAAAGTCCTCAGTGAGTACCCCATGAAGAAATGAAGAAATAAAACTTTGCAGAGATCAAATCAGTGAGGTCCATGACTGGGTACAATGAATAGGGTTTGCTTGAGCACCAAAAGGGCAGTCAGAGAGAGCTACTACCTCTGGACTAGTAAATGCCTATCTCTTCATTAGAATAGTGCACAGACTATAACTGTGAAATTGTGAACAAAGATGTGCTCAAAACTCTTAAAATTAGACCCTATGAGACCTTTGTGCATCTAGTTTACATTCTGTGAAATCTACCTGTGAAAGTGCCGTAATCAATTCAGATGAGTCTAGACCAACTGGAGACTTAATTTAGAATGCAGGCAAAAACCTCTCAGAAAAATCCTGAGAGTGTGGCTAACATTAAAAAGTAGGAAAACTCCTACTGTGAAATTATCAAGTTCTTTTCTCAAAACACATCATAAACAGCAGTCGCAAGAACAGTTAACCAAACATTACTGTGCAGAGGGAGTAACGTGACCTCTTAAAGGCCTCACAGAAATTCGTAAGCAGACAGGATATTTCCTCTGGGTTTATCAGCGCAAACCTGGATTATAGTGTTTGATTCCAAGCAAGCTCCTCTACAATGATATTGATCAACTGGAGCTTGTCCAGAGGCACTTAATCAGGATCGTCAGCACACCCACTATATGCCATGCAATTTTAGATGCTATAAATCCTTTTGAGGTGCTATAAATCCTAAAAGGTACTTTGTGTTAGACTTCAACACAATTAGTAAGCTACAAAGGTTAGGGAACAGACCAAGCTTACTTTTAGGGAAATAACATGGTCAATGTTTCAAAGACAAAACTTAATTTCCCTATGCATACTGTAACCATACAGCACAGATAAAGAAATGGAAATAAACTAGGTAACTAAAGAACTCTAAAACTGTTCAAGTGAAAAGCTGACTACATGTGAAATTCCTGGTGTCCTGTGTTTCCTACAAACCCACAACCTTCTTATGAGAAAGACCTGTGTCTTTTTCTCTGATGCCTCAGACCAGGGTACTAGATAGATTAGAAGTACAGGTTATAAGTAGACAATGACTGTATGTCCAATAATTGTATGAAAACGTAAATAAATGAACAATGGTGATGGGATCAAAGTATTCAAATATCAAGTAACTTAGATGATCTTTAAAGTCCCCTATAACCCTGAGACTCTATGATTACAATATTAATGTGTGCAATATTGTTTCTAATTCTACATATGTCCTACCTACGTCTACCCAAATTGTGGGGTAGAGCTGGGTCAAAAAAGTTCACCTGACAAACTCAGAGGTCCCCAGGGATCAATAGTGTATATATGAAGATGACTCTAGTTATGGACACCCAAAGAGCATCCATGTTATTTTTGGTAAAATAACATGATCAGTGCTTTAAAATATAAAACTGAATTTCCCCTATGTATATTGTCACCACATTGCACAAATAAACAATGGAAAAAACTAAAGAAGAGGAAGGTTGAATACCAATATTGGGAATACACATAAATGAAACTCACAGAAACTCTAAATCCCATGTTAGGCAATATTTTAATTATACTCTTCCTTTCTAAATCTTATAATTTTACCACGATTGGGCAAAATTAAATTTCAGCAACTGTCCATAATATAAATGCAGTGACTCTTAAGAGTGTGTCAAGACTGATATTCAGTTTCTTCTTTATTGATCAAGTTGTGGTGGAAAATATATCAATAAGGTGTATACCAAGGTCTGGGAAACCTAAAACCTTGCTAATTAAGGCATGACTTTCCTCTCTCCTGCCATTCCAATTCCTACTGCATCCTATACTTTACCACATTTCCACTGTTTAATTCAAAATGGTTGTGAAACACATGTCATATTAGCTTATGCAGAAAAAAATTTTCAACTTTCACTCAATATCACATGATACCTTCTGCTGTCTATTCTGCATTGTTATCTCGAGGATGCACTAGTAAATAAATAGGACAAAATATGGCTCCACCATCTTACTAAATCACTTCAGTGTTGAAGTCCAAACTTATGTAACAGTCTACTTTGAATGCACAATAAAATACTAAAAGTAAAAAATACAAGAAAAATTTAGAAATACAATTTCTGTTCAATTAAATTAATGGATTTAAGAACAAATAAAGACTATACATGAGAGAAATTAAACAAAAATATATTTAAAGTTTTTTGCTATTCCATTTAATATACACATCAAATCTTCTAAAATTTCATATCCAAAATATTATTAAGCTATTTTCTTATATCTGACATACAGATATCTTGGAATTCAACCACTTTTCCTCTATAAAATTTTTTTTAATATATCTTTATTGATTTCAGAGAGAGGAAAGGAGAGGGAGAGAGAGAGATAGAAACATCAATGATGAGAGAGTCACTGATGGAGCCCGCAACCCGGGCATGTGCCCTGACCGGTAATCAAACCCTGATCACCTGGATCCTAGGTCGACGCTCAACCACTGAGCCACACCCGGCCAGGCTCCTCTATAAATTTTAACACCAGAAATATAACATCAAAAATGATAAAGCTTAAAGGAATCTCAGAAACCATCTATGTTTTTTTCTGAAGATGAGAAAATTACACTGAAGGGACTTCCCCAAGGTCAAAAAGACTCTGCCTTCAAGTCCAATGTTATTTCTATAACACCATGTTACCTGAGACAGAATCAAAGGCCTTGTTTGTTCATATCTTCTTAAGAAAAAGGCTGGGTTTCAAAGCAAGCAAAAGCATACATACAGAGGATTGTAGCATACACCAAAGACTGACTTAATGCTGCTATCAATAGCTTCACGAGTAAGAGGACAGGAAAGAAGAAAAGCCAATGAGGTAATAAAGAGTTGACAGAAAAAAGCTTTTTCATTAGACCCAATCAATACTGTATTCCCCTTTCACTGGGAGCTTTACCAAGGAAAGTGAAACCAGAGTGAGTATGTTCCCTCAAGGGTATTTAACACTAAAATGACTTGCTGGTTTCAACTGTAAATGTAAGGGCCAGGAAGGGCTGAATTTGAAATCAATGGCAAAGGTTATTTCTCGTTAACCCAATGTTAAGAAACCAAAGCCCGTCAAAATGAAATGGGTCCTTTCCCACATTGGCTACACCACTCACTTTTCCTTGGTTTCTGGGACAAAGACATCAATGAATATAAAGACGATCCCCCTTTTAGCATTCCCATAGAAACTGCTCCTTTTATAAGCGGCTACTCTGCTGAGAAACAGGCAACTAACTATATGCTGAGTGAAACAGGGCTGGCAACTGGAAGTTAGGTTGGGGAGGAAGGGAAGACATGAGATTCTAAATATTTATCTAATAGGTATGTGTCAAATGAAAACGGATTGATGATATTTTTGTATTTTAATACCAACTGAAAGTAAATTCATATTAGCCTAATATACTAATCCCTTTTCTTGCTCAGCATGTTCATAGTTGGGCAGAAATTCCCTTGGAGCCTGACTAGTACTGATGCGGTGAGCAGCTCAGTCGCCAACGGAATCCGCTTCACTTCGGTGAGCTCTTTCTGACCACCTACTATGCAGACTGCACCGAGATGACAGGGCCCTTTCCTACGGGAGCTCACACGCCGAAGGCAGAGGCGCCCGTACCACGTACTTATACACTAATTACAAGACAAGGCAGGCCGAACTGCAGGCGGTACAGCTACAAAGCCAAATGCAGCCTGGGGCCGGCAGTGATTCATTCTCCTGGGGAGGATGTGAGAGGCGCTGGCAGAAGAGATGGGAGCGGAGCTGGGCTTCGAAGAATGCGCCGCAGGCCGGGCGCAGCGCGGTGGCCGTCGGGCGTGTCTGGGGAGGGAAAGACAGGTGCGGGGTTAACCGCATCTCCGGTGCAAACAGCTGTCAACTACAGGGAGGGAGATGGAGAGCCGCAGCAAATGTCCCATGAATGTCAACAAGGTGGGGGCTGGCTGGAGCGCTGGCTGGAGAAGGGGTAGAGAAAACCACCTTCACTGCGAAGCCGAGTCATGTTGACAATATTATAATAAAACGGGCCGCTCCCGGCCAGACCTTAAACCCACACGTGGATTTTTAAAAGACGGATTGTGGCTGTTTTTTAAGCTAAGGAATTATTGTTTTTCTTGAAATACAAACATTAAAAGAGAAACTGTCCAAAAGAATGCAGCAGAACTACAGCTTGGAACACAGTAATGCAAATCTGGCCAGAGGGAACAAATCGTATTTATATATCGCCCCACAGGAAAAAAACTGGGACTTCCTCATTGTTGCTGTATCCTGTTCCCAAGCACATGACAAACAAATAGCTGCTAGGTGTCTGGCAATATAACTTGACTATAGGTACTTAAAAGGAACTACCCACATTTAAATTGCTCAAGACCAAAAAAAGATCTTGCTACCAGCATCTTGCAGTGTCCCACGGGAGACAGCTACGGCATAGCAGCAGTAAGGCGTTAGCTTACACCGAGTTTCAGTGCTTGCTCTGCCTTTCCCAGTGGAACGCCTTCACTTACACCTTTGACGTCTCAGTTCCCCCCTCCATAAGGCAAGTGATTATAATGAGCTCTGAGTTTTCCAATTCAAACCCACCAACAGGTTAAGTCGTATCCCCCACTAGGTGGGCCTACCAAGGCTGAGATCACTGATATTCATCCTCAAGTGCAGATATGTAATGGCATGAGGCAAAGTCTTAAATTACCAATTCTACCAAGTTTTTGTTGTTGTTGTTTTGTTTATTTTTTTAATATATCTTTATTGATTTCAGAGAGTGGAAGGGAGAGGGAGAGAGAGATAGAAACATCAATGATGAGAGAGTCATTGACTGGCTGCCTCCTGCAAGCCCCCGACTAGGGATCAAGCCCGCAACCCGGGCATGTGCCCTGACCGGGAACTGAACCTCGATGTCCTGGATCCTAGATCGATGCTCAGCCACTGAGCCATGCCCAGCCAGGCCTAACAAGTTTTTAATCAAAATTTCAGGCATTGTCTGGATTCAAATAATGAATCAAGGAGCATGAAGCTTGCTGCTCTCCAGCCTCACCAGCCTCACCCATCAGCTCCATGGAAACAAGCTTCAGACTGAATATGGTTGCTTAGCATGAGAAAGAGTGGGAAGGAGTGTGGTTTAGGTGAAAGTAACCAGAGGGCCAAGGAACCTCCATCTTCAGGTTCCCAACCAAGACAGTGGTGCCATTAACAGAACCCTATGAATGGAACTCTAACTCAATAAGCCACACAGTAATCTAGAAATGCAGCTCATGAACACCTCAAAGAAGGGAATTTTGTGTAAACACTAGGAAAAGCATTATTGCAAAGTGAATCTCCTGGGTGCTGCTTACCTCGTGACCTGTAGGTGGAGAGAGAGGAGCACGCAGACCTCTCGGAATACCATAGCTGCAGAAGGTGGAGGCAGCCCAGCCAAGATGCTGCCAACTACCTGACTGAGCAAAAGCTGTAGAGGACAATGTTCCAGCTGTGGGACCTGTTGGGTGAAGCAGGTTCAGCAAAAAGGCAAACAGGAACCCTCTCTACTGTTCTGAAAGGAAGGTGAATCTTCTCCAAGCTCCTAATGCGACATCCCACAAAGAGAGGACTACAGAAGAAGCCTGGATTTCTATCAATGCGATCTCCTTTCCTAGAATTCTGAGCTTCTGGCCCATCACCTCCCGTGCCACTTGCCTGTCTCCTCATGGCTACCCTCTGGTTGAAGAAATCCACTGCAGCCCTCCTTTAAAGCAATAAAGCATAACACCACAGCTTTAACTCTCTCCATAGAAACTTAGGTTTCCTAGGAATTGAAGATTCTTGTTATTTTCCATCATTTTGTACTGATTACTCAGACACTAAGCAAGCTTTTTCTTTAGGTGATTTCAGGGGGCTCTCCTTTCTTAAAGTCTTCTCCCTAACACAGCATCACAAACGGAATGAATACTACATGGACAACTCAGCTAGAGCTATTTGTCTAAACACAGAATCTGACGCTTGTTCTAACCAGGCAGTTTGAATACTGATCCCTGCTTCCAGTACTTATTTAAATTTTATCCCTATTTGAGGAGTATTAACTGATTCTAGGGCACTGTGAAGGTGATCTGGGTCATCTTACGAATTCCCAAATGAAACTGTAACCATTTTATCACCAGTAACAATAAAAAATATATATTCTATACATTTTTTATTTTCTTTTTCTTTTTATAATACCTTAAACTATCTCATAATTTTTCTCTCCTGAATTTTGTTCACACTTCATTTCAATCCTCTTTTTGACCTTAGGCTTAAAAATGTCTAAAACACTAAAGCGTGCTGGATTTAATTACTAATCCTTGGAGGAAGAGAATAGGCTTAAATTGATGTCGAAAGAAATAAAGACTGACGTTTCAGACAAAGATACGTTTGCTAGCACATTGCTGGTAATTAAACAGGGAATGCAGTTGAGAACATCCTAAACAGCAGACTGGGAAACATTTTTCTACTTCCTGTGTGAGTACCAAGTAGGAAGCAGATTAGACTTTCATGTTGCTAGTCATGAGTGTGTGTCCTGGGAGAGGGGGCTATTTAATGACTTTTCATGCTAAAAAGGCCCTCAGATATCCTTTCATTAGTTTTCCTGTTTTTCATAGAAAGAAACTGAGGTCCATTTCCAGTGCTGGCAGAGTGTTAAAAAAACAAGCAGACTAGGAAAAAGAAGCATGAGCACAAACCCAGAATCTACTTCCAACTAGTCTTGTGAACTTCAGAAGCTCCTGAGCAGCTCCAGGCCTGCTAGACCTTAGCACCCTTATGAGAAAACTGGAGACAGTAACTTCAGAATCCTCTTTCTCCGAGGCTTGCTGTAAAAGTACAGCACTCAGTGAGTAGGCTTGTCATTTACTCATTTATTTAACGGTGACGGAGGAACTGCAGTGATACACGCAGGATGCTAAGCACAGAGAACCTAGTGAGGAACAGGGCACAGGTCCTGTCCTAGGAGCCAGCATGCCAGTCAGAAAGCAGCGGCATATCACATCACGCGGCTCAGGTTGTGGACACCATTAAACACTGGAGAGATGCAACAAATAAGCAAAAGGAAGGAATCATCGTTATAATGAAAATTGGTGTGCACAGTTTCTAGGCATCATGAATGTGTTCCTTGCATCATGAACAATTATTCCATTCATTAAAGGCATTAATGCCTGGAATAATTATTTTTTGTTTAAGGCCCACAGGTATGAAATGATGGGACTGTAACAGGTCAGTGAGTCTCAACCCTGGCTGCAAATCAGAATCACCTAGGAGGTTAAAAACAAACAAACAAAAGTGATAAGTGATGTCTGACTAATATAATATTATATGTCAATTATATCTCAATAAAAACAAGTCCATTAAATATTAACATAAATACCATGTTTTAATGAAACAAAATGTTTTATTTTCCAAAACAAAGAAAAAAGAGTGAAAAAGTAGTTCATATGTTTGCAAATCTCTTTAATGTCTGACTTAATAGAAATTAACTGGATTCTCAAGTCTGCTTCTGCATTTAATCTCTAGTTATATGTTGTTTTGGTTGAAGTATGAAAATGTAACCTGATATGTGGCTGAAAAAGGAGGGACATTTTAATAGCCCTTTTAGATGACTACAGATATATCACAGGGTCTCTGGAAAACTCCAATAAACACTTATAACAGAATGAGTGGAAAACGCAAATAATTGATATTATTATTAAATGCTATTATGCAAATAGTTGTGAGCTTGTGGATACACTGGAAGGTTTGCAAGGTGCTCCCAGGGCCTCTGCACCACACTGAGGAATCCTTGCTCACACTGACGCTCTGGAAGCCTTATGACTCCTTTGCTTCTCTTCTGCCTCTCTTGCAATCCATTCTCTCCTAAGCCATGGCATCCATCTAAAAACACAAGTCCATCATATCACCCCCTACTTCTAACTCTTCTTTACACCCCAGATGAAAATTTGAAATCCCTCCAAGGGATTTTAAGGTCCTGCACAACTATGCCCTTGACAAGCTTCCCGACATCACCTGTGCCCCTTGCTCTCAGGATTCGGCCTATACTTCAATTTCTTCAAAAGCACCAAACGCCCTCTCACCTTGATCTTCATGTGAGATGTTCTCTTCTGCCCTGAACGTTCTTCCAGCCTCTCCGCCTGCCTCACCTTGCAGAACACAGCTTAAATAACTCCCTCACGTGACTTATAAGAAATATATATTTGGTCTTCATCCCTGTTCTGGCACAGAGCTCCTAAAACTCCTGGGATCTCCTAAGTGATGACACTGGCAGGATGTCTTGATTATGTTAATGAGGTGATTTCTGGACCAAAACTAAGGATAGGGGTAGTTGCTGCCAAGAGAACCGACCAAATGATGAAAAGACTGGAACTTTCAGTCCACCCCACAGCTCAAGGAAGGGAGAGGGGCTGGCGGTTGAATCAGTCACCAACGGCCAACGATTTAATCGTGTCTGTGTAATGAAGGCTCCATAAAAACCAAAAAAGGGCACGTTGGAAGAGCTCCCTGGTTGGTGAACACAGAGTGGGGCTCCTGGAGAGGGCACAGAAGCTCCACACCTTGTCCCCATACCTTGCCCTAAGCCTCTCTTCCACCTGGCTCTTTCTGAGTTATATTCATTCACAGTAGACGAGGGATCTAGCAAGTTAAATGTCTAATTTCTGTGAGCCACTCTAAGAAATTCATTGAACCCGAGGAGGGGTCAGGGGAACCTCTAATTTATAACCAGTTGATCAGATGTACAGCCAACAACCTGAACTTGCAACAGGCTCCTAAAGTCCAAGGAGAGGTTCCATTCACAGTTGGTTGGTTAGAACACAGGGGACAACCTGGCTTTGTGAAAGGTGTCTGAATGGGGGCAGGGGAACTGTCTCATGGGATTGAGCCCTGAACCTGTGGAATCTGACACTATCTTCAGATAGGTAGTGTCAGAGCCGAGTTCATTGTAAGACTCCCAGCTGGTGTCTGAGAATTTCTGTTGGTGTGGGAACTGCACCCCCCACTGGAATTGGGCGCCAGACAAACTTTTACTCAGAGGGACATTTCCTCACCAAATGCTAGTTATCTTCACTTTAGATATCAGCAAACTGAGGCTCAAAGATATTAAGAAACTTGCCCTAGTGTTCTTACAAATATCATTCCCAAAACTTGAATTCAGATCCCACACCGAAGTCCATGCACTTCATTGCTCTAATACACTGTCACTTAAACAGTAGCTTAAAAAAAAAAAAAAAAAAAAGACTAATTACCATAGGGCTCTTTTGACCTTGGTATTAACCGCTTTATGTTCAAAAACATCTGAAGCAATTGTTTGTGTGTACAGTCAAGAAAGTCTGCCCCTCTGGACCCAGGTTTCACAGCACAGAGAGTGCTTAGGTGCTCCAAGTGGCACCCTTTGATATTTCTAAGGCCCCTGGCATGCAGAGAGGGACATCCCAGCCAGGAGCCTGGGTCCAGCCCTTAACAACACAGCCTCAGGCCTGTTGATTCAGTTCCAGCCTGAAGGCCTCTACCAGTCTTCCCACTTCCCCCCATCCTCACGAGAGACCCTCCCTGGAAGCTCCAGATCAGACAAACAGCAAAGCACTTCCTCGAATTCTTCACTGGATTCCCTCCAACAGCAATTTCCCAGCTTTGAATCAAACTGAGGCATTGAGATTCGGCTGTCTTAGCCAAAGGTGGTGAAAGACAAAGACAGAGGAACTGCAGTGTAGGGGCTGGGGGTCATGGGACAGCTTAGCCAGGTCCTAACTCCAGGAACCTGAACAAGTCTTTCAGCCTCTTCGAAGCTTAGTTTCCTTATTTCAAATATGGGACAAAGCATGTCAGTTGATCACTATACAGATGATATATTATGGAATTGTACACTTGAAACTTACATAATCTTATTAACCAATATCAGCTCAATAGATTTAATTTTATAAAGAAAAGAAGTAAATGAGTAAAATATAAATAAAATTTTAAAACAAAAACATAAAAAATAAAAGGGGCAAAAAATGTGAAGCAACCGTAAACCCTGAAGTCACAGAGTAGTTAGTGGTTATATTTAGGAGTTATCATTATATGTGATTAATTTACAGACATTTTGCAAGTAAGGCTCCTCCTTCTCACAGATGCTTAAAAGGTGGCCTCGGAATCAGAGCCCTTCAGATTTGGTGCCTCTTCCTTTGGACAACAGGTAAAGCTCTGCAGTATGACTGGTAGGCCGTTAATAGAATAAAAAATGTAGTATATTGTGGGGGTCCCCTGTGTTTAATGAGGCTGTCTTTCAGAGTCCTCATCAAATACATAATAATCCTAGAAGGAAAAGTCAATAGCAAATATACATTATGATGAAACACTCAAGGAAGAGACAAGAAAAAATGAGTCACTATTAGCAAATTTTCCAAACCAAATCAACAATGTATGTGATGTCCAGGCAAAAACAGGCTCTCACCTAGAACAAAAGCAAGGTGGCGCAATCCTACTAAACCCAGTATGTTTTTAAAACACAATTTTATGACACAAAGCTTTAGTTTCTAAAGAACTTCCAAAATATTCCTCTTGCTTCCTCAAATACAAAGACTGCCTCATTTCCTGCAAATTGTTTTTCTAATTCTGTTCAAGAATATCGGCTTTGTTAAAACTTTAAAAGACTTAATCCCGAGTTATGGCCTGATGAGATCTCTGCGGGATGAAAGAAATCAGGAGATCCGAGATCGAAGTGCCTGCTACTTTATAGTGTTCTTACAATGGGAACATAATTTGCTGATGAAAATGCACTGCTGCAGGAGGAAGGATTAAAAAAACACATACAAAGCTTCAGTTTAGACCCTAGGGTGGGTTTCTGAGGAGAAAAGCTTGTTTTCCTGTTGTTGTTTTGTTTTGCTTTTTAGCAGACATCAAGCCAAATATCATTTAATTAAGCCGATTTTGTAGTTTAAAAAAGAAAATATAATAAAAGTGCTTGCTATACATGTAAAATGTCACTTGTCATATGAATCTATTCTTGACGTATATATGAACCAAAATTATTTCAATTTATAAAAATCTAATTTATATTCCATAGATCACCAGTAAGCATCATTTCCCCTTTTTTATCTGTCTTATTCTTGAAGTTTCAGTTTTCTGTGATGTTCCTTCATCTCTCTAAAAGGATGTGTTTGATAGTAAAATGTTGAATGACTGTGCTATTAAATACTATATATCTACCAAAACAAGTTGAAATAATACTAAAATATTTTGAATAACCATAACTTTTATAACAGTAGAAATAAGAACTCAGAAAAAATAGACAATTAAAAGCAATAAAATTTAGTAAAACTTACAATCACTTCTTTGGTTTACTATATCCACTCAGTGTAAGTATACTACATCATATATTCCTGAGTGGAAGGGAGAGAGAGAAAAACATGACATGAGAGAGAAACATCGATCAGTTGCCTCCCGTATGGGCTCTGACCTGAGACAAACCCACAACCTAGGTAAGTGCCTTGACCGGGAATCAAACCTGCAACCTCTTGGTGTACAGGATGACATTCCAACCCACTGAGCCACACTGGCCAGAGCAATATACTACATCAATTTTAAAAAGGGAGGGACATAGAAAACAAAATACTTCATTTATGAAAAATATCTAATTTAATTAGGCAAGGAATTTTCCCTGATTGCTGATTTTTTAATGCTCTGGTTTGCTGGGAGAAATTAAATTTTATGGGAAAATAATAAAAACACAAAATTGCTTCAAATACATAGATTTAGGTTTATCTAGTTACTCTGTACTTCCCAGAAAGGCACTCATTTGAAAAATGGAAGAGTGATACTGGATGACCTTCAAAGGGTCATGGCCATGGCAGCTCCAACATTCAGAGATTCTATAAACACCTTTCCCTTAATGATTGTGAATGCTATCCATTACCTGTAGTAACTTCCGAGTCAGAATATAAAGAGTTTTGAAGTCAATCATTTATACAGGTATTTCTATTCAAAAGTAAAACAAATAGAGGAAATGAATAAGCCATGTAACTCACATGGATGTACTAATAGCCTAGATATAGCAAATTAAGTGGCATCAACATTTAAGCAAATATTCTAGCAGGCCTGGCTCATACAGGTATTTCACACATGCGTAATGACTCAGATAATGACCATAAGAATGCTTCCTTCTTTATTATAAAGTGCACAAAGAGAAATGTTCTAAAGGCCTTTTATGGTTCAATGGCCTCAGCCAACTTGTCAGTTTAAGGCCTTCAACATTTCATCTCCAAAGAGCCGCAGCCCACAAAATGCCTAAGGAGCTAACTATTCATTCCTGTGCTGTGTATATGTCTTCGCTATTGGATTTACTTTATAATGCATGCTTGCTATAGGATGGTCATTTTAGAAACCAACTGCCTGACTTAGCCTATGCCTCCTCTACTAGTTACCTCCTCTACCCTGCCCCATTCCTATTCTCATTACAAAATAATAATGATAATGCCCTTGCCCGTGTGGCTCAGTTGGTTGGGTGTTCCTTGCACCTAAATGCTACCAGTTGGATTCCCAGTCAGGGCATGAGCCCGGGTTACGAGCTAAATCCCTAGAAGGGGGCTTGCAGGAGGCAACTGATGAATATTTCCCTCTCACGTTGATGTTTCCTTCTCTCTCTCTCCCTTCCTCTCTCTCTAAAAATCAATAAAAAATATTTAAAAAAATAATAACAACGATCCCTAATAGTAAAAAAAAATAAAAATACACAAAGTGATTTCCATCCTTTGAGAGAGGACATCTAGTTCTTCTTCATACTACTTTTTTTCTGTGTTGTGCTGCAAAAAGCACAGGCAAGAAAAACCAATTTGATCTCGGTCTAGTCCCAATTTTGCCACAATGTAGCTGTGTAAGCTTGTGTAAACCACCGAGACTGAATCTAGGATTTCTCATCTAAGTAAGGTGTTGCTGCACAGTCCCTGGGTAAGCCATCACATTGCGCTCCAGGGATGACATTCACAAAGTATCCAGTGTGAACCACAGCCCTGTAACTGTGTGATGGGAGGTCCACCCTGCCAGTTCTCACATCTTCATTCTGCAATATCACGATGTTGAAATCTGAGACATTCACCGTGTAATTTCAGTACTCTCACTGTTTATAAAGTTTCAGTATTGTACATATCAAAACTTGGTGAGCTAAGACAAGAGACTGGGAGACACCGAATGAGTCAGACCTGAAATCAGATATTCAACCGTGGCCTTTCCCATCCAATACTTGGCTTAGTTTCACTGTCTCAGCCTCACTCCCTGGAAAGTCTGGTCAAAGGAACGTGACCACTTTGCCACTTGTGACTTAGTTTGGAGTTCGCAAGGATATCGGTTAGTGAGCTCAAGAATAACTTAAATCTTACGCGAACATAACATCAAAGTGCTTATAAAACAGATTCGCTCAAATAATTTTCCTTTCTGGTGCTTGGTAACTTCATTCCAATTCAATTGAAGAATCCTCTCAGAAATTGAGATATGGAAGGCGCTATCTTCCTATAAAGAGGCTCATACCATGCTATGTGAATCAAGGCTGCTGACAGCAAATCAACAGATTAATTACGTGGCTTTTTGTTAGTATAGATAATAGCTCACTATCATCTTCCCAGGAAGCTTTTTGGCACCCCACACTCCCATTCTTCTAAGCTAAGCCTCAGCAAGCTGAAGCCCCCGGTGCACAGATACATGCATGTCACCCTTGCATTGGGCCTGTCTTAACAGGTATTGTCATCTTTCTGCCAGATTATTACTGTGACACTTAGCTAAAGGAAGTCACCAGTCAGGATCCTCTCTGCCAAGATGTATACTAAGTAGATGAGAAAGAGGAGCAGATTAAATGAACACTGATGAAAACAATAAACTCAGCAATTCCCTTAAATTCTAATGGGATGCTGAGGGAAGGGCCACAGGAAGCAATTTCCCTATGCAAAATTCAGCCATGCAAACAGAATCTGCAAATCAACTTCAACAAAAATCAGGTGAGTCTATCTTATCCATTCATAAATAAAATTCACTGATCATTTGTATTACCTTGTTTTGAACTGAGGAGGCTCTATTCACAAATATCATATAGTTATCCTAACTAGAGTGCAAGAATACTTCATAGACTGAGACATAAGAATCCCATTGAACTCAGAGGCTTGAAGTTCCTTGTAGACTACATAAGCCCTGAGAGAAGATGGCCCCCAAATGATCCCTGCATAATACCAGGGAATTTATTTCTCCTTAATGCGAATTACTTATTGTGCAGAGATAACTCTATAGCTTTGGCATAAATCTTCACCATATAAAATAAACAGGTTATATTAATTGAATGCAAAATAACAGAGACTTTAGTAGCTCCTGCCTTGGGACCATAATGATTTTGGTGTACTCCTGAAATTTACTATTTCATCAAACTCACAGAATAAGGAAATGAGCCCACCACAAAGGAAATAATGTCATCAACACCCAATGGAAAAATGAGATGAGATGCCTTCTTCACAAGACTTAATCCCAAATTTCTAAACTAATTCTGAGTCCCAATCAACTAAACTTTCCAAGCATTTTCCTCACCCCAGTGACCCTGGCCCATGTGCCTCAATCCTGGAACCCAGGAGAACATCACAGAGTTGCAAAGACGCCAGCCTAAACTAGTCAACTAATTGCAGAATGCAAGCTTTTTTTTCTAGGCGGTATTTCCTTTCGGGTCATCCACAGTATGGATAGAATACACCTGCATGTTGCAAATGACTCTGCCAGCCACGCCCAGAGGATCAACAAAGTCTGGTGCAAGCACAGACCAGGGCAATTCTGCTAGCATTCTCTCAAGCTGGGACACTGTATCACTCTGTAACTCAAGGCATCCAGTTTCCCTTTGTAAACAGACACACATTATAGCACAGCCATTTGAATTAAGGGCCAAATGAGAGAATCAGCTTCAGAAAGGCCATGCCAAGAAAATCTCTAATAAGTCTAAAGTTTTCTTTCCTCTCCCTGAGGCCAAACTGCAGAGATGATGTTTTTTCCCCCTAGTGTCCCCGAAAGTAAGTGTGAGTATACAAAGGATGGGAGTAACAGGGCAGAAAAGTGAGTGAGCAGAGCCCGGGGAGCCATGAGAGTAGTGGAGGCAGAGCCTAGGAGAGGGAGGTCCACCTAAAGGAAGTGAAAGGGCAGGCGGGAAAATGAGGAGGTGAGAAACTAATCGGAAGAGCTGAAGGATGCAGTATCATGTGTTGCTGGAGGAAGAGTCAGGAAGAGTGAATAAATTTAAGTTTGCCTGGTGTCTACTAGGTGTCTATTATGAGTCAAGAACTGGGCTAAATATCATGAGAGAGAGGGCGAGAAGGTGTTTATTTACAGTTAGGTTCTCAGTAGGTAATATAAGGGATGGATGGATGGATGGATGGATGGATGGAAGAAAAAATGAATGAGGTGCCCTCAGGGACTCTACAGGCTATAGGGGACTAGAAGTATTACAGGCAAAACTCTCATCCTAGTCAAACCATAGTTACATCAAGGTGTAAAGTGTTTTCCCAAATATGGGACAAGAAGCTATTAAAGGCAGAGGGGTGACTGAGAGATGTCTGAAAATTAAGGAAGGGGGGGGCAGGGTGGAAGGGGAGATCCTGGTTCCCTTCCATGCGTGCTCCCCAGGTGTTCTGCGGAAGGGGAGGGGGTGTCCGCCTCTGGGGAGCCCACTGCGCGGGCTTCTACTGACCTGGTCTCCGTCTCACCGGCCTCTTGCGGCCGCTGCAGAAGCGCACTTTGCTGAATACCCCGAGGACGTGCCTCTCGCACAAGGAGCGCCCGTCTTTGCTGGGGCTGGAGCGGCGCTTGGAGGCCGACACCCGGTCGCTGTTGGACTCCCTGGCCTGTCGCTTCTGCCGGATCAGGGAGCTGGCTATAGCCGCGGCCATAGCGGCTCAGCGCGCCGGGGCCGGCTCCCCTCGGCCTGGGGTGGCTCTCCCCGCGGCGCGAGGGCAGGACCCCGCGGCGGCGGGGGGGCGGGCCGGCGCGGGAGGCAGTGCTACTGAGTTGGAAAGGCTGCCGTTCCGAAAACCAGGCGCCCACAAGCTTTGCCAGAGTCTGGGCAGCGGCGACAAAACGTGTGAAAATCCAGATGTAAACTTCCCCAACCGCTGGCGGCGGCGGGGGCGGGGCGCTCCCGGGCCTTCCTGGGAACCAGGCTCCCGCACCCCAAACTTGCGCCCCCAAGGCGGATCGGGGTCGAAGGGGGCGGAGGGGAGTTTGGCCACGCTGCCTTCAGAGTACCAAGTGGAAGGGTTACAAAGATGTCCAAAACGACAAGCCCTGTCGGAGAGGCGCGAGCCTTGCGAGGTGTCCAAAGTGTACCGACACATACACCATAGAAAACCCGGCTACAAAGGAGAGTCCGGGCAGGTGCGGCGGCCTGCCTCCCCCCACCCCCGGAGAAAATACTTAAAAAGTGAATAAAACGTTCCTTTAGAGAACAAGCCACCAACCGCGAGCGAGGAGAGGAGGCAGCGATTTAACCCCCCGCGGCCCACGGCTCCGGAGCTTAGCAGGTCCTTCCCGGCGGGGTGGGCGCCAAGCCGCGCATCGCGCCCGCCGCCGTCTCGGAGTCCGGGGGCGCGCAGGGTGCGAGGTTGGCCGGAGCCGGGCGGTGCGGGCTCAGGGTGCGGGCCCGGGAAAGGCTGCGATGAGCGGAGAGCGGAGAGCCGAGCGCGGAGAGCCGAGCGCGCGACGCCCCGCCTGCCAGCGGCGCTGCGAACGGAACGGAGCGGGAGGCTGGGGAGGGGCGGGAGTGAGGGGCTGGGAGGGGGCAGGAGGGAGCCCGGGGGATCCTCGAGGGCTCAGCACCCCTCAGGGAGAAACCCGCGGGAGGCGGGCGGGGAGGGGGGTGCCGGGGTCCCTGGAGCAGGTGTTCTCTTTCCGCTTGCTTTCTGGCACGAGCCGGGCACAGTTGGTGATTATTTAGGGAATCCTGAATCTGGGATGACTCAGTAGTTGGAACAAGCCCCCTGAGAAGGCGGCGACGCCGGAGGAAGGTGTCCTCTCCAGCCCGGCGCCCGCGCGCCCGCAGCCGGAGCTCCCCGAGCGCGGCCCACCGGGCGGCCGCAGCGCAGAGCCGTCTCCGCACAGGCTCCGCGGGAGCGCAGCAGGCGGGGCGCGCGGCGCGCGGGGCGCGGGATCAGGTCAGCCCCGCGCCGCCCGGCCCCGGGGTGGCGCGCTGGCTGGCGGCGGCGGCTGGCTCGCAGGCAGCAGGTCCGATGGGATCACCCACGGACTCGAGGCCGCCCGCTCAGCCCCGCGCGGCCCATCCCGGCCGGGGGAGGAGGGGACCGTGTCCGCTCGCTCGGGTGGGGCGGGGGCTGGCTGCGGGCTACGTGGGCTGGAGGTGGCTGCGGCTCCCGGCCGGGGCTGCCCACCATGGTCTGGCGCCAGGGGGCGCACGCTGGGGAGGGGGCCTTGGGCCGTCCGGGCGACTGCGGGAGGCGGCGGAGAGTCCAACCCGGGTCCTGGGGGCCAGGCGCAGACTCTGGGGCCCCACAGGCCAGGAGGCAGGTGAGGGCTGCTGCCAACGCGCCCAACTCGCGCGGCGTCCGCTCGGAGCCTTGGGCTAGCGGGGCGTCCTTCGCTGCTGAGCCAGGCCCCGGAGGGGGCGCTCAGAGTGGATTCCCATTCATGGGCTGGGGCTCCGGGAGCGTGGAGCCCACGCAGCGCCTCGGTGCCGTCAGCGCCTCCCGGGCGGCTCTGCTCTCTGGGCTGGAGCGCTAGCTCCTTAGAAAACTCCAGGCAGGGCGACCGCCGCCAAGACGGCCGTGGGACCGAGAGGGTGGCGGTGGGAGAACCTGCCGTGCCGCTAGCCCACCCTCCAGAGGGCTCCGGGGCGCCCAGGTGGGCCAGGTGGGGCGCGGCGGCCGAGCGCAGGAAGAGCCCGAGCTCAGGTTCCTCCAGTCCCTTGCGCCCTCTGCGCCCAGACTCCCTTCCTCTCCTTCCTGTCACCCCTCTCCACCTTCTCCGTCTTCTGTCTCTCCCCTCTTCTCCTCTCTACGCAATCCTACGTGATTGAGGTTTGGATGAGAAATTCTCAGGCAGAGCAGGGAAACTGCAGCTTGGGTCTGCTCTGTCCAGTCCCTCCCCCAAGAGAAAACACTACCACAAGCCGGCTGGAGGACCCTGAGTGAGCAAAGAAGGGATTAAGGGTCTGGGCGCTGCCAGAAGGCAGTCCACCCTCTCTCCAATTATCTGGAGCCCGGAGAATTCTCTGTTTAGGAAGAAAAGCAGGGGACACTGAAGAAAGTAACAGCCTCTTGGGCCCTCAGGTTGGGCCCCACGTTTAGCTTATTCAGCAACAGGAAAAGTGTTCCCGCTTCCTTTGAACCCAGATTTCTTGGTCTTATCTGGAAAGCTGCAGAACGGGCTCAATCCCTAAAATGAGGGACCAAGTGAGCACTCTGCACTGGGAGAATGGAGGTAAGGTGACTGTGGACAAGGGCAGTCAACAGCAAGCTCTGGAGTGCAATCAGCTCTCCAGGAGGGCTTGTGATGACTGCTGGGTGTCACAGACAACTCAGCAGAGGAGATAATGCCACCCAGATTAAAACGCAGCATGAAAGATTTTGGGAAATGCAAAAGGAGTAATCACCTTCCATTCATGCCAAAGCCTAGAAGTGGCTATCAGTCCTTTTTACACTCTCTCTTCAACTTGTCTTCAAATATCCCTAACACCTCCCCTTCCCAGACACCTGGCTGTGCCGAGGGTAGTGCCCAAAGATTAAATGTGTGATTTCCAAGCAGAAACAGGTGTATGCTGGAACCACCCTAGTAGAGGGCAAGGAAAACGCAGGCCCTGGAAGCTACTGAAAATGAACATGGGACCTGGAGAGCTCCAGGAGCTCTCTGCATATGGTCACACACCAGTGAACCTAGCAGAAATGCACTTGGGCAATGAGAAGGACTGAGGTTTGTAAGACTGTTTAGACTATGCATTACGTCAAACAACCCTACTGTGTCTGGGGGTCTGGACCTTTCATGCTACCTCTGGGCAGACAGGGGTTTTTGGGGTAGACAGCTGGAAGGAGAATTAAAGAGCAAGGTGCCCTGGGAGGGGGAATCTCAACTGTGGATGGGAAGAACTCATCCCCTGCAGTAGTTCAGTGTGGCTGAATTAGGACAGAGAACTTTGGATTTTAACAATACAGAGCAAGACAGGTGAATACATTTTCCAAAGTGCATCTGGATGGGGCAAGTGGATCATCATTTTAAATCAAGGCAACACTATAGCATTTAGGCGAATATTCACATTCCACAGGTAAAACTATTTTCCTTCCTTGGCTGCCAGAAGACTTGTCTCATTCTTGAGGAAGGAAGGCACAGACAGTGCTAGCTAGCTTTGGGAGCTTCTTGCCTTTTTCTTCAGTTCACCACCCAAAAATAAAAAGGTCAACTAAGGTGAGACATCTAGAGAAATGGGAAAAGGTAGATGTACAGTGAGGCCTTGAGAACATATGCATAACCCATGGACACAGACAGTGAGGTGAAGGCCTGGGGTGGGGGGGTGGGGGTGGGGTAGAAGGGGTCAATGAGCAAAAAAGGGGACATCTGTAATACTTTCAACAATAAAGATAATTTTTTTTTAAAAAAGTACTTAAAAAAAAAATCATTGCTAAACTCTGAGTCTCTCTCTTATGCTCAAAATGGTGATAATCATTCCGAATATCCACCTCCCAGAACTGAATATGTATGCGCCAGCATTTGGAAAACTGGAAAATACCAAATGAGTGAAAGAGATGATGACAGTGTGTGTGTGTGGGGGGGGGGGGGTTGTTTTTTTAAAGAAAATGCATACTATTTTTCTGAGAAGCTTTTTAAAATGCAGATCCCTGATGGTTTCTCACAATGTAGAGAAATCTCTATGAGTAGAACCCAGGAATTTTAGCTTTTAACAAGTTTTTCAGGTGTGAAAGTTTGAGATTTTAATATATATATTCAGTGTAGATAATACTAGAAGGAAAGATAAACTCAGACTTTCGAAATCTAACACATTTTTCCAAGATTACAGTCCCCCGCTCCCCTCCACTCAAAAGACAAAAAGGCCTAGAAAGGGGATGTGTGTTCTCTAACCTTTGAGTGTGTTGATTTTTTTCTGTGAGTTTATAAGAAATAAGGATGTTTTGATGCAGAAGGCAACAAATGTAGCAGTCATAAGATAGAAGAGAGTGAAGGGAGGAGATGAAAAGGCGGGTGACAGTGGCTGTTTGAAGTTCTCATCTCTATCTTGACATGTCAGCATCAAATTAGGCATTTAAGGAAGGAAACAAAAACAATAAAAGTCAGCTTTTTGAGAGCGACATCGATCCCGTCTTTAGATCTCTATTAAAAGCACATGGTGATTACACGTGATTACACATGGTGATTACACATGATTACGCACTCCTGCAGCTACTGTCAGAGAGCTTTTCAGGTGTTTAGCCCTTTAAGTCTTCATCAGCATGACTGACTCCATTTCCCCAATGAGCCAAAGAGGTAATAAGCATAGGGAAATCTAAGAGGTTATGTAGGATCTATGTACAGGGCCACTGAGATCAGAAGCAATACTTAATTGTTTGATATTCAGAAATTCATAACTTTCTTCCCTGGGCCACTACATCTCCTAAGTCTTCCTCCACGAATACCAGGCCACTTGCAGTATCTTTGCATTTTGGGGTCAGGAATGAAATTAAATCAGCCTACTGATGATTTAGGTAAAACGATCAGGTTATTTTAAAGGGCAATATCTCAGGGATAACAATACCTTGGGTTTTAGGCTATCTTTCTTTGCATGAGTTGAGAATTTCCCTTTATAATTCTGGAAATATCATGGGTGGAAACACGTTTAATTACTTTGGAGAAAGTTGCCAGATACACATTGAAAAAAATCATTATATAGTTATATTTATATTTCTGACCTCCGGTGAAACAGAGAAGACATGGGCAGTCTTCCTCATCTCCATATTTTAAAGTGACAAAACACAGAACCTTTAATAGTCTTTCCTTTATTCTTAGGCCACATCTTCCAACTCCCAAAGCAAACTATTAGGGCTACTGTAGTTATTCACTTGAAACTCTGAACTGGGCACAGATTGCATCCAAGGCTTTGTTCTGTATACCAAGGGTAACACTATACACCTGTGCACTCTGCCTCCCCTCAGCAAGCTTACAGTTCATGCCGTCATGATCTTATTTGTCTCTTGTCTTAATCACCTACTAGCTGTCTGCTACTGGACAAGTTATTCAATCTCTCTAAAGCATATCTGCAAAATAGATCAATGAAAATAAAACTAGCAGTACCTATCTAAGTAGGCCGCTGCAAGGCTCAAAGAGAGATGACAGTGTAAAGCATGCCTTGTCATTCACAGACATCATCATTCACTCCTGGACATAACACACTTAAGAAAGGTTAGAAATCAACTGGAAATGAATGATTAACCTTGACATTGTAATGGCAAACAAAATTCTCATTAGTGGAATATTGTTAATGTCTTTGTCGGCTGGGAACACAAAGGAGCCTAGCTCTGCTCATACATGATCCCTCCCTGAGACCAGGCCCGATTCAAAGCTTAGTGAAAGGAGATCCCTGGGCTCTCGCACAGCAAAGCGTGATGGGCAGAAGAAGACCAATTCTCCATGAACTTTATCCCATACAGTAACTAGACTTCCATTTTCTTTTCTCTGCCAGATTGTCAGTTCAAAAAGGTCAGCAAAAGCACAATAACTTTCTAATAATTTTTGAATTCCTTTACATAATGAATTTCTTTATGGTGCTTTATTCAACAGTTCAACAACTGAATTAGTACTACCTGTTATGTTTCTCTGGTTTTGGACATTTCTCAAAAATCAGACAATAGATTTAATTCTACTTTATAACGCGTATTAAGGGTGCGATTCTCATTGCCCAAGTAGAGAAATTATCAATGTCTTAGAGAATGTCTCTTTCAACAAGAAATATAAGATGTAACTAATATGAGCCAACACTAAACTCCCTGCACAGTTCTGAGTGCACTGCAATTATGGACACATTGAATCCTTATAACAACACTTCTGAGGTAGGTTCTGCCATTATCCATTATTTTATAAATGGAGAAACTGGGGCACGGAGAGATTAAGTTGCCTTATCAAGGTCACCCAGTTAAGAAATGGTAGAGATCAAATGTAACCCATGTAATTTACTTCCAGAGCTTTCCTGTTATCTTCTGTCTTGCACTTAAAACAGAACAAAGTTTTGCCACCCTAAAACCGTCTTTTAGGATATTGATTTTAAGCTGCTTATTAAGAAACAAAAGACTCGAGAAGAACATTTTCCCCTTTTCCTGCCCAAGAGATTCAGATATAACGACCTGCTCCAGAAAAGGAAATCTTAGCATATTCAATACCTTAGCCTTAGCCTAAACTGAGTTAAGCACCACAGACAGGAAGGCTCCAAGCAGGGGCCTGTTACCTAGATCACTCCCCTATGTCTCATTCTTTCTGAACTGCCTGGCAGGAATGTGTTTGCCACTCTCTCAGCTACCCCTAAATTGCCCATTTTCGCTTTTGAAATCTAAGTACTTGTTCCCCTATTTTGCTCATTTGTCCAACATGACACATATACCCAATTTTGCCTCACTCTTTTTGGAATTTGCATGCTTATGTGAATTGCTTGTGCATACGTATTAAAATTCGATTTTCTCTTGTTAATCCGTATCTGTTAGCTAGAAGAACTTAGAAGGTGGGAGAAAATTGTGTGTGTGTTTTTTAGCCCCCCCCCACTGTATGTCAGTAAAAAATGGTACCATGAATAACTATAATCATGTAATAAAATTAAATAAGAATGGAATTACCATTTGCATTTATCCCCAGTATTTACTGTTTAAATACATCTCCCCATGTATTATCTCACTGAGATATCAACAACCTTGTAAGTAAAGTTAAGGAGGTAATAATACCAAATTTTACAGAAAAACTGAGACTCCAGTAAGTGACGGAATCGCCCATGGTCACAAAACAGATGAGTGAAGATCTATGAGTGTAATCCAGGCCTTTTGACCTCAGTGTCTCTCGTATCCTAACTAAGGTCACAAAGAGAGAAAATGGAAATGTTATCCTTTCATTCACTACTCTCTAGTGCTCCCCTGGCAGGGCTTTGCATCTTGTAAATGACCTTGAAGAGGTCATATAATGTTGGAAGGAAGGGGGACCCAAGTGTCCCCAAACTTCTCCCTCTGTTGTTTTTGCCTCTCAGCCAGGGAGCTGAGGTGGTGGTTGGCCCACTCTTGGCCAGAGGGTACCCTTCAGTTCTGAGGGCGTGGCCTTCAAACACTCTCCTCCTTAGTTCAGTAATTCAAGTTGAGCTTCATAAGAAAGCTATAGAAACTAAATCAAAACATGAAAAAAGAAATTTTTAAAAGGATAAAGTTACATTTTTCCCATCTCCATTCCCAAGAAATGTCCCTTGGATTATCTTGAATCGTGTGGTTGGTACTTGGTTATGCTCCTTCCCAGGTGATTTGAGGATGTTAGAAAACCTGCCTTAACTGACTCCCCATCACTTGAGCCCTTCTCCGATTTCCACTGTCACAGATCCAGCAATACCCCTTCTTTGTAGAAGGGACATGTGGTTAGAAGATTCCCATTCGAATATAAAACCCAAAAGGGCAGGGAGGTTGTCCGTTTTGTTTACTTTTCCACCTCCAGTGCCTAAAATGGCATTTAGAATATAGCAGGTGCTCAGTAAGTACTTGAATGAATTAACTTATTCATCCACCCATCCTTAGAACTTAAAAATGAAAACATTTACTCTAATATCAAAAAGCAAACTCAGCTGCCCTGGCCGGTGTGGCTCAGTTGGCTGACCATCGTCCTGTGCACCAAAGGATCTCGGGTTCAATTCCCGGTCAGGGAACATACCCAGGTTGCAGGTTTGATCTCAGGTCGGGGAGTGTGCAGGAGGCAACCAATTGGTGTTTCTCTCTCTCTCTTTCTAAAATCAATAAAAAAATAAAAGAACAAACTCAGTTAATTTGAGGGTAGCCTCCACATTTCCAAGCATATCATTTTGCTTTATCAATACCTCTAAAACTATCTGCTTCAATTTAATCCATCTACTAAAATCTGATAGCTTGAGAGGGTACATGGCACCTAGATTTATAGTCTGACCAACCATCATCACCCATATTTATGCCTACAGTTTCAGTTCTGATCTCTCTCTCTCACACACACACACATTCACAAAAGAAAAGGAATATAACTATAAGGAAAAGACAGAATGAGTAGTCAATTTTTAAAGTCTCAGAATATGATCAAAACGACCTTAAATGGTTTGATAATTTTAACATTCATGCTGTCACCCATCATTTTGAGCTGCTTTCTTCATGGACCATTCCTAGCTGCTCTCATTTCTAATTTTAGGCTCCAAATTTTCAGGGAATGGATCTTGTTGAAATTGCAGTCTCTTCAGCACCCAGCCATGACTGGCACTCAGGCTATATTATTAAAATTTTAATAAATTTGTATTTTTTCCTCTGTATGCACATAGATCTTGGTATTGTGAAAATAACAATTAGTGAAAGGTCCTGCTAACTCTGTGATCATAAGTATTTGATACTGAGTAAGATTTTACTGGAAATAACTGAAATATACAAAGTGGTTAGTGAAAACTGTCAGGGGAGCATATGGGAGTTTGTACGAGTTTGTACAAGGTGACCAGTAAGGTCATGTCTACTCCCGTTTTAGATTTCTCTAAAAATGCTATGTAAAGTAAAAGCATATGCAATTTAGAATAAATAATGTTTCCTTGCATAAAGTTACCCAGTCTTTCTGAGCCTAAGTTTATTCGCCTGTATACTGACTACTAGATAGGACTTAGATTAGCCAGAATAACATATTGAAAAGATAGAACTGGGTTTTGAAACAAGAAAAAGTATGAATAGGTTAATGAATAAATGGATGGGTAGATGAGTACATGGATGGATGGATGAAATATAGTATCTTTCATCTAAAAATCTCTAAATTCCCCTTGCTGGGCTAAGCAAAATAGCATAAAAAATAAAAATTAAAAATATCAGGCAAGCTTTCTTTCACAATACAGGAGAGGCAAACAAGAAAATATTCAAGAATTCTAGGGTAGTAAATAAAAGTACTTAGTAAAGTTGTCATTCATTTAACAATAATTTTCACATAAAATATCATCCCCTTGCACCTAAACTTTGTTGAATAATCCAGCATATGCAACAGGAAGTCAAGGGGACATTGGTGTATACGGCTGTGTGTCTATGAAATCTAAACCAGAATAGACAGACAGATAGGTAGGTAGGTAAGTAGACAGATAGATAGATAGATGAAAATACACATTTCACTACTCCAGAAAGGGAAATCCAGAAAGGGTAAGATTATTATATAAGGATACTTCTTTAAAGAGTATATGGAGCATGAAGGAATAAATAATATTTTTGTAATTTTTGGACAGGATACTAGTATCTAAACCTGTAGTGTGAGCTAGAAGGGATTTCATGAGGTGATCAGGTCATTCTAGATAATGTATAAATATTGTAACCAGCCTGAGACCATTAGAAAAGAGGCTCAGTGGTTAGGCATTGTCCCGTGCACCGTAAGGTTGCCAATTCGATTCCTGTTCCGAGTACATACCTGGGTTGTGGGCTCGATCCCGGGTTGGGGGACACGGCGGAGGCAGATGATCGATGTTGCACCATCGATGTTTCTCCCTCTCCCTTCCCCTCTCTCTTAAAATCAATAAACTATTCTTAAAAGGAGAGAGATGCACTGAAGACACAGAATTACTTCTATGATATTCCTTAAAAAGTAAGTTGGAAAATTGTCTCTGGTTGGTTGACTATGCAAAGATAACAGCAATGGCGAAGAGATTGAGAGGAAGGATAGGGTAGGAAAGAGAGGGGGAGCTAAGATTTATTAGGCACCGGCAATGCGCCAGGCACAGCACTAGACTCTATACGCAGTAACCCCCAAAGGCCAACATTGTTGTTCACATGTACAATGAGAAAACTAAAGGTCAGAAAGGTTAACTAGTTGCCTGAAGTACGGGTCTGCTACACACAATGGAGAAGTGACCTTCCCATCATCAGAGATGAGTAAGTCGAGATCAGGAGCAACACAGCAGGAGGAGGGGCCCAAGAGCTGAGAAGGATATTCTATAAAAGGGGTACAGTCAGCACCGCCAGGGTGCGGAGAGAACCAAAATTGCCGTACAATGCATCCAAAGCAATACTTGGAAAAACTTTTTTTTTTTTTTTTAAAGAAAATAAAAAGGTAAGGATGAATAAATGATGAAACTGATTGCTAGCTGCGAAAAATAAAGCAGAACAGAGCACGATTCAGGATTCAAGGAGACTGTCAAGGAAAGCGTATCGAGATAACCCTGTGAAGAAAGTGCAGGGCTAACACTTCTTTTGTGTGGTATTAATGTGTGCTGCAAAGGCTGACATTGCTGATTAAAGGGTTTGCTTCTGAATGAACAGCTGAGAGGCTAAATGATAACATTCCTCTGAGTTGTGGCATTCTAGAATGAGGAGGAAAAAACCATAGGAACCTATTAAAACACCAGCGAGGAAAACTCCCCAGGAAAGGGCAGTGTATAAAGCCCCTAGGGTTTAATCAAAACCACAGGGGGTTCTGTGGAGGATGGTCTTTGACCTTCTAGATGCCTGTGTAGGAAAGATCCCATACTGAGGCAGGAGACTTTAAAGTAACCAAACGCTAATGAGCTTAAAGGTGAACACAGAACCAAAGGGAAATGGTTAGGAGGGCAAAGAATTATACTAGGAGCTCTAGGATGGGGGGTTCCCTGAACAGAAGGTCTTGTGTTGGTAAAAGGTGGGCTCACACTCTACAGAGACTGAAAGCAGATGACTGTTTGCCGATGGCTAGGGGTGGGAGGCTTGGGGAGTAACAGCTAGGGGGTGAATGATGTCTCCTTGAGGTATTGAACATGCTTTCACATTGATGGTGGTAAGAATTCTTTTCTTTTTTTGAATCTATAGGAATGATGGGTGTTAACTAAACTCATGGTGGTAATCACCTCACAATGTATGTAGGTCAAGTCCCACGTCGTATACCTTAAACTTATACCGTGCTGTATGTCAATGACATCTCAGTGAAACTGGGAAACAATGCGGACTCATAGTGGAGTGTGAAAAGCCCTGGCCAGGGCTGCAGCTGTCTGCTACACCTGCCATTTCTACTCTCAGTAATCAGAGAGAAGTCTGGAGGCTCAATTTATGGTGGAACAAAGGAACTATTTAAACCTATGCAGCCGTTCGCAGCTTTTAACGTAGTATCTTTGATTTTGTTTTTTAGAAAGAAAAAAAAAATAATCACAAATTTGGAAAGCTCAAAACCAATGTGAGAAAACTTACGATAAACTGAGAAAAATTCTTACAAAATGATTTCTCAACTAAATGTTCCAAAGCACAATGAGAAAGATGGAGAGGTAGTAGGTGGTGGGTCGACAGTTGTCACATTCATGAAGCTAGGGGTTTTGAAAGGCAGCCATCCTGTTTTCTGCTTGACAGCATTTAACTTACTGTACATACAGTATTGTCAAAATTGGAGAGTAAGCCCGTGTCCCACTACGAGGCATTTTGGAGAAGACTGCATACTCATAGAGGGGTCATTTAACCTCTGTCCATCAGTTTACTTATCTATAAAAGGAGAAAATTTTAAAGGAAATAACTGATGATCTATATGTGTTAAGTCCTCTAATGGGAGGTTACTTCTGGAAGGGTCTTGGAATCAAGAATGACATTTAGTTTTAGGTCAGAGTGAAAACCTGACATGAAAAATGCTCTCAACTAAGAGGTTGAGAGCAGGCCTGACAGTTTCCTCTGATCCACTGACCAGATCTTTGACTCCATATCTTTCCTTATTGCTCAACCCAGGAATTCACCAAGGGTGGGATGCTCGCAGGTCTGTGCTTGCTCAGAAGGCCTCACCAGGATTTACGGTGTGGCCGCCTCTGCCGCACAGAACACTAACCATCCAATATCACACTGTCGTCCTGCAATCATCAGAAAGTAATCCCCAGTGCCGGCATTCCCAGGAGTTTATAATCCTAACCGAGCCCTGTGATGGCACAGCATCTCACTTCTGCTTCCTTGAAAACTGCCAGCAAGCCCTATTCTGCTTCTAAAGCAGAATCAAGCCTCAGTGTGTATCTTACTAATTTTCGCCTTTGTTAGAGAGCCCCCTGTTGCATAATGTGTGTAATTAAAATGTGCGTGGCTTTGCTAACCATTTCTCCCAGAGCCAGTAAAATGTGTGAAAGACTTAAAAAGAATTATACTGGAGGTATCCACAAAATGCCAACCTCTGATTTTCTTTTCAGAGTATTCAATCTCCGGGAGCCACTGGATTAGTATATATCTAAAAGAGCAACTTAAGGCAGCATTAAGTCACTAAATTTTGCATTTTAATGCATAACTGCTGTTTGCTTATTAACGGAGCCTGAGTGAAGAGTTAACTCTTTTGTTCCTTATGACCATTTGGAAAATGATAGTAGCCTTTCCTTAAAAAGACCTAAATGTGAAATCGCTGAATATAAGAACTGCGCTAGAAGGAACCCTAAGAAATCACCCCGTGCCAATGCCCTCAATTTCGTGGATTATGAGATTGAAGCCTGAGAAAGCTGTAGCCTAGCTAGGTCACACAGTCACTGGTGGCTGAAGCCAAAACACAGTCCTGGCTTTCTTACTGTAAGGTCACTGGTCTCTCTAGTATAAGATTTAATCTTTCAATTAAAGATTATATTTTAGACTTTGTTTTAAAGAAAGATTAACAGATAAAATCAAATATGTACAACAAGCTTCCCATTCAGGCCTGACAAATAGCCCAGTAAGTTATTTATGTATTACTATTATGACATGCCTGATTTACACAGGCATAAACAAAAGCTCAGACTGCTCAGGGAGGGGGCCAAGGTCACGTTCCTGTAAATGATGGCATTTGTACTCTCTCTCTCTCTGATCTCCTTAACTTGAAACTCTTTATTTCCTTCTTTGAACCTTTCCTCACTCTCCTCCCTTTAAACTTACCTGTTTAGGTAAAATCAAATCGTTTCTAAAATCTTCATTAAGCAGTATTAATGGTTTTCCCAAAATGCCTCGGTGAGCAGATAAAGAAGACATTTCTTCTGTTTTGCCTCAGTGCTCACTCCCCCTCATCTTCTTTATTATTCAACATTATTTTCAAATAAAACAGGATTCTTTAGAACCATAGGGACTGCTCTTACAGGTTCATTGCATAGGATGGAAAAAGGACTGATAATTCTCTTTGTAACCAGAGACGTGTCATTAAGATACAGAATTCTTTGTGATGCTAATGAGAATTTTCTTCACCGGGTACAGCTGCTTGCAAAACATCTGGCGCACTGTGCCAACGATGCACAGGAGCTGAAAGGCAGGACACCGATCTGGCCTGGGGATCTTCTCCGTCAGGTAATTTCAGGGCAGCCACTGCCTTTAATATATGGATTAGATGCTGCAGCATTTTATAGTCACATAAATAATTTCTTTAATTAGTTTACCCCTTGGTGCTTCTTTGACTTCGAAGATTAAATTAAATGCAAAACTTGCAACTCATTGCTGGAGTGTTTATTAGCCTGTAAGTCATCTTTAAAAACAACTACAGCTTAGGGAAAATTCAGTGAAGAAACGGAATTGCCTACGTCTTGAACATCTGTAATTTGAATCGCAAGCCAGGGGAGGAGAGTCCGTACAAAAATAGCCTGTTTAGTCTCTGTAATAACGCACCTACAGTGTATATACATAAAATGTTGTGTATGTATGTTATATATATTATATATAAAAATATATATAATTTTTTTAAATTGCTAAGGACACTGAAGGCAATGTGATCTATTGCCAAGTTTTCTACCAAAATATTTATTTTCCTTTCCTTCTACATCGCTCTATACCTCTATTTTTATCTATCCATATATTTTATCTGTCCCTCCATCCCTCAGTTACTGGGCACTTACTACATGCCAAACTGCTTAGCACATGGGAAAAATAAAGAAAATAAAACACTGTTTATCCCTGCAAAGAACTTACTCTCTGGTGGATAAGCTGGATCTTTTATGGGGTAACAGCCAAAATGAAACACATTCTAATGCAAGGTGGGCTCTGGGCTGAGACACACAGGAGAGAAAACCCCTCTTCTCAAATGGAAGGGACCATGCAAATTTTCATCTGGGAGTGACAAGAGGCCTGCCCACTCAAGGATATGCAGGATGTCGCCTCCCAGAAAAGGAATTAAGAAAGGCCTTGTAATCAGAGAAAAAGGAGGAACGCACAGAGGTGTCCAACAGCAGGCAGGCTGGGAAGTGCTCCAGGGCAGGCACTCTGGGTATTCTGTGCATTATTATATTTTATGTGCCAAGCTGGTGGTTAATAAAACTAAACTGATTACACAAAACAATGCATGAACAAACAGTATTTGAAGAGTGTTGACAGGTCACTTGGTTTAGAAAATAAGATGTATGGAAACGTACTGCAGAAATCAGTTTCCAAAGGAAGTTCAGAGACATGTTCGTAGGGAATATGATGTAGTGCTACGGAGTCTGTGCCGCATCCTGAAGGCAGCAGAAGATACTGAATGTTTTAAAAAATGACTGTGATACAATTTAATCAATAATGTTCTGTACTATTGCATCTTTTAATAAAAGCAATTGGAATAAATGTGGTACAAGTTAGTAGTCACCAGATTCAATTTATCACATTAAAATTAAATTATAGTAAACTAAAATTTAATACATTAAAATTACATGGGGATGGAAGTATCTTACTACAAACTTTCTTTTCTTTTTTTAATACTTTTTTTTTTACTATATCTTTGTTGCTTTCAGAGAGAGGCAAGGCGAGGGAGAGAGAGAGATAGAGACATCAATGATGAGAGAAACATTGATCGGCTGCCTCCTGCATGCCCCCGACTGGGGACCGAGCCCGCAACCCGGGCATGTGCCCTGACCGGGAATCGAACCCCGATCACCTGGATCCTAGGTCGACGCTCAATCACTGAGCTACGCCCAGTCGGGCTCTTTTCTTTTTAAAAAAAAAAATGTCTTTATTGATTTCAGAGAAAGGAAGGAAGAGGGAGAGAGAGATAGAAACATCAATGATGAGAGTCATTGATCAGTGGCCTCCTGCACGCCCCCTGCTGGGGGATCGAAGCACAACACAGGCATGTGCCCACCCTGACTGGGGGTCGAACCTCCATCTCCTGGATCATAAATCGACGATCAACTGCTGAGCCATGCCAGCCAGGCACTAAAAACTTTCTTAAAGAGCACAGACAGCAAAGGTCTATAAGGGACCAAATTCTAAGGTGTTACACTTACTTTACAAATGTTATGGAAAAGTCTCATGTGACCACATGTGTGTTTTCATAAGTAGAAAAACAGGTATAGATATCCAAAGCTTTCCCATGGGCATACATGGAAAAGTGCAGGACAGAGCGTAAGACCTGGGGTCAGTCCTGCTGCTTCTACCGCCAACTTGCCCTAAGGCCCTGAGTGCTTCTTCCCTTTTCTGGGCCCCAGGCCCCTCATCTAGAAAAGGAGGGGTAGGCTGGACCCCTCCATCGCCTCTGAGCCCTGACGGTCCATGAGTCCAATGAGGCAGTTGGGACGGGGACCTCAGACCTCACCTGTCACTTTCCACACTTAGCACAGCAGGAGGCTGGGTACACTTCGTTGGGTAATGAACCCCGCAGTATCTTTTGAGAGAGAAGGAATACAAGCTTTTCTTTGCTCATCTCAAAATAACAAATAAAGGTATAAAGTAAAAGATGAGGCAGGAAGCTACATGGGTGCTATGTTCTCAATGTTTGGGCCCTCCCACCTCAAACTTCTTTGTTGAAACCTAATATCCAATGTGATGGTATTTAGAGGTAGAACCTTTGGGAGGTGATTTTAAGAGACAACCCAGAGAGCTTCCCAGACCATTTCTTTTGCCATGCTTTCTACAAGGCACCATCTGTGAACTAAAAGGGGAGCTTTCACCAGATACCGAAAGTGCTGGCACCTTGAATTTGGACTTCCAGCCTCCAGAACTGTGAGAAGGACATTTTGGTAGTTCATAAAATTCCCAATTATGTTATGGCATTGTTGTTAAAGCAACTCAAACGAACTACAATAATTGAAAATATATTAGGCTTTAAGTTTAGAAATCTGTGTGTCTATTCAAATAGGTGTTTCGTTTTACCCCAGAGACACCCCATTTCAGAGGATGGCAATGCATAGAAATATCCCCTTATTTTTTCCTACATCATTTCAGAATTGTAGGTGATAAAAGGTGTGATACAAAAGAAAGATGGTAACACCCCAGTAACTATATTAAGAGCTGAAGAGACAGCACACACACTTACTTTTATCTTTAGTTATGTTTCAAACACAGACACTTACATAAGCAGCATCGGGATTCAAAAGAACCAAATGTCTCGAGAGTAGAAAAGTGTGTGACTTGTAATCAGAATCCTGAGTTTAAACTTTAACTCTTTAACTAAGTAACTATAGAACCTTAGGTTAATTACTAATTTACTGTCCTTTAGCTTGGCAGTCACCTCAAAAATTAGAATAAAAATAATTAGTAACATAATTGTTTTTGAGAAATAAGTGAAAAAATACATTAATTACTTGGCATTGTTCATGCCACATAACATGTGCTGGATAAATGGTAACTATGTATAAGAATGTGATCATCTGGGGCTTTTCAATCACATTTGTTGAGAGCTATAAGAGTAGGTAAGTGTAGCATTTTTTGTATAACACGTGGTGGTATCTAACATAGTCTACACTCAATAAACACAAAGGCACAAATAGTATTTTAATCAGCAGGGGAAATTTGATCGATAATTTGTGTTATCTGGATGGAAAAAGAAACACAATCCAAAGTTAATTATCATGAACGTGGTGGAGATTTTCTTCACTTGGGAAAATAGTATGAATAAGGATTTAGTGGCCCTCCCATCATCTTATTTAATGGTGTGTGTTTCTGAAAGGAAGTGTAAGTACCCCAGAGACAGGCCGACGCAGTCCTGACAGAGCGTCAGTGCAGCGAAGACACAGCAGCAAGGAGCAGAGCCCTCCCTGCCACGCAATCTCCCAGGAGCAGGGAGGAAGCCCATTTACTGCGGCCACCTGCAGAGCAGCAGGTTTCGGGGACACGGCCTCCTCTTATGCCTGAAAAAATCCCCCCACTGATTTCATATTCGTTTATACCAGAGTGCCAACCCAGAGCACTCAGCCAACTAGCCACAGAGAACATCTTCGAATCTCCACTGTGCTTCTCCAACCTAAACCAGAAGGAAGTTAAAAGTGTAGAAAGTTGGGCCAGGTGGGAAAGGCATTCCCTATTCAAGCCCCTCGAGGTTCTTCCCAATGGCCTTCTCCTGTGAACTCCTAACAGGACTCCCCCACCACACACACACACACACACTCACACACACACACACACACACACACACACACTCACACACACACACACACTCACACACACACTCACACTCACTCACACACACACTCACACACACACACACACACTCACACACTCACGCACACACACTCACACACACACACTCACACACACACACTCACACTCACACACTCACACACACACACACACTCACACACTCACGCACACACACTCACATACTCACACACTCACACACTCACTCACACACTCGCTCACACACTCCTGAACATCAAGGGCACTTTCTGGCTTTCTCATACCAAAGGCAGCTGCCAGACTTGCATTGTACTGACATGTGTCTGAGTCGTGTCTTATCTCCTTTACTACGCTGATTTCCTAGAAGGCAGGGGATCTAATCTGCTCATTTAGAAGCAGGCGTCCTAATTAAATGTGTGTTGGAAGGAAGGAAGCAGGGAGTCAGGGGGGAAGGGGGAATAAAAGTTCACATGTATGAAAGTAACAGGAACAAATTACGATGACATAAAACCACCACACTAATAATGATGTTGATTTTTACACTCTGAGTCACCAAATAACTCAGAGAGAGGTCCCTTTTAAAATTACAAAAATATTCGGATTAGGAATAAAAAAAGAAAAAGAAAAAAAACGACTTGGGATGATATCAACATAGAAAGAACCTAAACCCTGCCAGTGAGACTTCTCTTTTGTTCCCATAATTGAGCAGCGCTTCAGGATGTGGCAGAAGGAGTCCATACCTGGGCATAATCCCACACTGCCCCACGCTGGTGACGAGATCAGAGTTGGAAACAGTAAAACGTGTGAGAAAAAACTGTTAGCCAACACCCGTGTATTTTACAGTCACGGGAAGAGGAAGGGGTTCCAGGAGTCAATTCCTCCAGCACCTTAACTTTAGGTGAAGAATCTGAGGCTATTCCCTTAAATATTTCATAGGCCTTGAAACCTCCCCAACTCTTCGGGTGGTAATCCTCCTGCCAGGACTTACCTCTCCTGTGTTTGTCCCAACTCAGATGTCACCTCCCCTTTGACACCTTCCCTGCTCCTCTTAGTCAGTTTATTAACCCTCCTTGAAGCCCACTGGGTCACTTTTATACACTTTAATTTATAACATATATGCTGGTTTTCCCAACTAGACCTTTCCCAATGAGTTCCTTTTAGGCAGGAACTATGTTTATCTTACCCACCTGCAAATGCCTGGGGAAAAACAAGACTTCACAAATTGATATTAAATAGAAACATCACTGAAGGAGACCAGGGAGAGACTGGCATCAAGCACACTTCTTCATGAAGTCGAAGACACCCAACTCTTTATCTAATAGCCCTCACTATCTAATCATTTAAATCTTAAAACATTTTCTTAAAAATAGGCTTATGATTGATACTAAAAGAACAGATTGTATTGCGATGGGAGGGGAAGGAGCTGGTTCTCTACAGTTCAGCATCTTTGAAAGAGAACTGGGGGGAAAGAAACAACGCTTGCTTTCTTCGCTTAACTCCCCTCTTTTCTCCCTTCCCTCCTCTTTTACTGCCTTCATATGCTCCTGCTCCTTGGATAAAGATGAAGAATTAATAGCTGTATCCTAAGAAGTTATCATATCTCCCCACTTTCCACATCAAGTATTCCTTCTCTAGAACCGTGTGCCTGCCCCTTACCCGGAGGCCAGGCGTACGTCAATGAGGGATCCATGAAAACAAGCGAAAAGGAAAGCTGGTCAGTGATGGAGCTTGCTGGTTTAAAGCACAATCTATATTTCTTTTGGTGGAGGTTGGCCTACACTTTGCTGTCTATTGATCTGAACAAATGAGTTAAGATAGATAAGAATATTTATGGATTTGAGAGGATAGCTGTTAATGCAATTCTGAAAAAATTACTGCTGGTGTGTCGTGTCAGAAAATTCTATCAAGAAAATAAAATGAGGTTAAAGGCATTTAAGATATCCTTTGCAACAATTAAACAAACATACCAAGGTATAGCTATTGCAGATGCCTCCTTCCGAGCCACACGCAGTGGGATTTCATTGGTAATAAAAATTATCTCAGCTGCCTCTATGCCATTTGTGTTAAGTAGTACTAGCAATTTTAAGATAAGCTCATTTTTGGAGGACTTATAATTGCGTTAGAAATTGGGCCTTCCTGTGCACAGCCATGTTCATAGCAGCATTATTAGGAAGAGCCGAAAGGTGAAAGCAACCCGTGTCCGTCAGTGGGCGAGTGGACTGCAGGATGTGTGTACAAAGAAACATCACTCAGCCTAACGGGGAGGAAAGCCTGTCACACGCAGCAACACGCAGGGGCCTTAAGGATATTACGCCAAGTGAAATGAGCCAGACACACACACACAAACTGTAGGATTCCTCTCACATGCGGCTCCTAGAACAGTCCAATCCATAGAAACAGAAAGAAGGGTGGTTTCCAGGGCCCTGCGTGAGGGCGGAAGGGGGAGTTCTTGTTCAGCGGGTACGGAGTTTCAGTTTTGCAAGTTGAAAAAGTTCTGGAATTCTGACGCTACTGAATTAAATGCTTAAAAACTGTAAAATGGTCAACTGTGTTGTGTTTTTTACCACAGTTTATTTTTAATTAGATCTTCCTTGAAACAAAGTGCCTAAAATAATATCAACCCCACTCTGCCATTTAGTTTTTGATCGCCACTCTCTACATAGTTACTTTACAATGCACAAATATTCCTGAAAGTAACATACAAGTTGGCTAGAAGGTATTCTCTATTTGTATATTTAGCCCTGTTCTATGTAGGGTAAATAAATATATTTGGTTCTGGATGAAAAGGGAAAAGAAGAAAAGCATTTCACTGACTACTATTTTTTTTAAATCTTCACTCCAGCATGTGTTTTTATTGACTTTAGAGAGAGAGGGGAAGGGAGTGGGGGAGAGGGGGAGAAAGAGAGAGAGAGAGAGGGAGGGAGGGAGGGAGGGAGGGGGGGAGGGAGGGAGGGAGGGAGGGAGGGAGGGAGGGAGGGAGGGAGGGAGGGAGGGAGGGAGACATTGATGTGAGAGAAACATCCATCAGTTGCCTCCCACATGCACTCCAACCAGGGATTGAACCCGCAACCTGGGTATGTGCCCTGATCTGAAATAGAATCCAAGACCCTTCTGAGCACAGGACAACAGCCCAACCAACTGAGCCACACTGGCCATGGCTAACTACTACTTTTTAATAGAAAACATTCTAAGGAGGGCAGTGCTGGATGAATCTTGGTGACTACAGGTAAGTAAAGAAAAGAGTCCTATTGACACAGAATAAAAAAAAAACCACTTCTATACTATAACCAGGATATTGGGGCATATTTGTTATCTGAATATCTCAGTTTCTGAGAACGTGAGTTTTTCAAAAGGTTGAGTTTATGCACAATATTGACTATTTCTAAATTCCACTGCAGGCTTCTTTATTTCAAGAGATACCTGAGTTGCCTGTCAGCCCCAAGTTCCAATGGGGTCAACCCCTTCCCTCAAGCATCAGATATTATTCTGAAGAAATCTTGTAAGCAAAGGAATGAAGGAACAAACGATGATATGAGTTACCTTGAAAACTCCAACACAAATGTGATCTGAATGGAGAAATTACCTGGATCACTCTAACAAAGGCAAACCCTGCCCTTACCACCCACAATGGCCCTGGGATAAGCTCTCTACTTAACGCAGGAGCCAGGGTCTGAACAGAGAAACCTTGGTGGCACCTGTAAGTGGTATGCAGTAGGTGAAACCTTTCAATTTAAGGTTTGTATCACGTTGATTTTCTTAGAAGTCCAAACAGAAAGGGGCTGATTAGATCTTAGCTAAAGGGGAGAAGCAAAATAGCTTGAATCCCTGATGGTAAAGCTGCATCAAAAAGAAAAAGTGTGAAGGAGAATTTTAAAAGTAAAACCACTTTATTCCTATATTTCCATGGTGATTATTGTAAGATGGATCCAATGATTTTAGAAAACAAAGGAAAAACAAGACACTGCTGTATTTACACCATTCTACTTTCTGTAATAAAAAATAACTGGCATAAGTGATAAATCAGTTCCAACTACAAAACCTGCTGAACAGTAGACAGTTCTGACGGAATCACAGAATCCTGGGGTTGGAAGGCCAAGCTGTCCAGCTCCTCAACAATGACAAGCTTTCCTTGAAAATCTCCACCAGTGCACTGTCACCAGCTTTTCAGACCTCTCCATCCTTGGTCAGGCATGGCTATAAAAATGTCCTTCTGACACTAAGAGAAAAGGGATCTCCCCCGGCCCCAGATCCACCACTAGGGTGCCCTCAGAATTATTCCAGCACCTGTTTCACAGGGCGGCCTTCCAGATTTTTGCAGAGAGCAATATTATCTTGTCTGTTTCTTTGTCTCTGTTAACAAAACATCCCTTCAGCAATTCCTTTCCCACCTGCATGCACTCTGGTTTTAAATTCCCTTCTTAATTTGAACATCTCTTTCACCTCTGAACAGGCTAGTCCTGAGTCCTAGTTAATTTCAACTCATTAAAAAATGACTTTAAATATTTTCAACTTCATAAAGGCTATAAGTTACTTACATATGTATATGTCAATATATGATCATTTTAAAGCATAACTTAGACTAATCTTTTTATTATCTAGAAATGTTGGTGGGACATTAAACTCAGTACGTCAAACCAGCTTAGGTTGTTCCATCAGCTACCAGGTAACGGCAGTAACCCCACCTGGTCATTGGAAAGGAAGCCTGGGCACTCCATTGGACCGAAACCTCTCCTTCACATGCCCAAGCACAGCACACATGCAGAGACAGACTTTGCTCCACGTTTTATCCCCACAACGTCTCTTGTTTCCTCCTTTCTATCCCCACTGCTACCCCCGACCCAGGCTTCCATCAGCACCATTTACATGAGGTCTGCCTGCCTGTGGTTTCCCACCCTTAGTTCCATTCTTCAAGGGACTTATTTCAACAACCAATTTTCGATGTTTGCTGACATCAGTTATGCCCTAGGCCCTGCCCTAAGTGCTAACAGATTAAAAAAATTAATGATAACCTTTGCCTTAAAGTAGTTGTGATTCTAATGAAGAAAACAGATCTAATAAATATAGGAATTGTTCTACAGGGCAGAATAAACAAATATGATCTTGTTCAAAGTGCTGCGAGAATCTTGACTCAGATGGAGGAAAGGATAACAGTAAATCCAGGCCTTCAAGAATAAGACACATTCTAAACAACGCACCTTTACATGAGCTCTTCTCAGGTCATGCTTGCAAAAGGCAACACCAGAGTTGGCTGGGGGACTGAGGCATGCGTGACAGGTGAGCGGTAAGGCGGGTTCAACCATTTTAGAAGACAATTTGGGATAGGTAAGAGATGTCCTGAAAAGGTGACTATCTAAATATCTTTTTGAAAAAGTATGACAAAAAGTTTGTATATACACAATGAAATGTGGAGCAATCTTTAAAAAATCATATTACCAAATCAAATGAAGAAATGTAGTATTTACATATATAATAGTATATATATATACAATCTCTAATGGTGTGCTGTAACTCTCCCTGCTCAAACAAAACAAAGCCAATTCTGAGTTTTGTTTGTTTGCTTGGTTTTTTATTTTGGTCATACATTAATACATTCTCTAATTCGCATAGATATCAGTTCTACCATCACAAGGGTTGTTCAAAGGGAAGGGAATTTTGTTTCCTCATTTTACTGGCAATATCTGAGAAATAAATTATCTTAAACTCTGCTTCTTTGGAAAATAATTTGAGCCTGGACATTTAAAAACCTGTGCTTGGTGCCCGGCCGGGCATGGCTCAGTGGTTGAACGTCGACCTGGGATCCAGGCGATCGGGGTTCGATTCCCGATCAGGGCACATGCCCGGGTGGCAGGCTCGATCAATGACTCTCTCATCATTGATGCTTCTATCTCTCTCTCTCCCTCTCCTTTCCTCTCTCTGAAATCAATAAAGATATATTTTTAAAAAAAACACACACACACAAAAAAACCCCTGTGCTTGGAAATGTTGGGGGTGGGGGATTAGGTCCCAAACTGAAAGTCATTTAAATCAGGTCCCAAACTGATTATCACTGTAATTACAGCAAGGCACCCAGTGAATTGTATGGTATTAAACAAGTCAGGGATGCCATTCAGTGGAAATGACTCAATATCCAGAGATATTTCCATAAATATTGTCAAACTAAATGGCAGCATTTCCTCCATTCTACATAAGCCCTACTTTCTATACCTGTCTCACAGAATTACTGTAAGAATTAAAAGAACATAAGTAAAGCAGTACACAGTTGGTACTCAAAAAAACATGCCTTTGTCTTTCTCTGGTAAACAAATTCTAAGGTGGCTCCACCTGTCCCTTTGAGCATAAGTGGGCTGTGGCTATGATGGGATAGTCACACCCTGGGTTAGGTTATGCTACGTAAGATTCCTCGAGAACCATCTGTTGGTCTTGATGAAGCAAATGGCCACACTGTGAACTGCCTATGGAGAAGGCCATGTGGTTGGGTCCTGGGGGCAGCTTGTAGGCCCTGAGAGCGGTCATGGCTGACAGCCGGCAAGAAAATGGAGGCCTCAGTCCTGCAACCTCAAGGAGCTAAATTCTGCCAACAACCTGAATGACCTTAGAAGAGAACCCCAAGCTCCTATGGCAAACCACAGACACAGTGACTGCAGCCTTGAGATCCTGAGCAGAGGACCCAGCTCAGCTGTGCCAAGATTCCTGACCCACAGAAAAATAAGAAGCATATGTTGTCTTAACCACTAAATCTATGATAATTTGTTATGCGGCATGAGTAAATTAATATACCTTCCCTAAATGAAATGAGCCTGAGTGGTCTGTAGCATTTGTAAACTTCCTAAGGATGTCAAATCATTTTAGCAACTGCAGGAACGCAGCCAAGTTTTGTGTAGCCTGAAGCTCATACTGTTTGGAGCAATACAAAATTACTTTTTAAGTAAGTTTTAATTTAAAATAAAAAATAAATCAGGCCAAATTACACTTTCTTTTAAATTTATCTTTCTTGTTGAAAGTATTACATATGTCCCCCTTTTTCCCCCCCATTGATCCCCTCTACCCCACATCCACACACCCCCAGGCCTTCCCCACACTACTCTCTGTGTCCATCGGTTATGCATTTACGCATATAAGTTCTTTGATTAATCTCTCCCCACCCACACCCACACCCATACCTGTGCCTTCCCTCTGAGATCCCTCAGTCTGTTCCATGCTTCTATGTCTCTGGATCTATTTTGTTCATCAGTTTATTTTGTTCGTTATATTCACATATTTTTTAAAAATTACAAATAACATAAATATTACAATATCCAGGCATAGCTTTAATAGTTACTCTTTATGTCTGTCTGTATCTGCTTTCATTGTCTCTTCACACAACAATTTTGCAATATTTCCTATAGAGAAAATAGATGACTCAATCTTGTCTCTACCATGATTGGTTTACCTGTTTTTAATTATTAAGAGTAAAAATGTTTAATTCAGCTTGACCACTCATTATTGTTAATGTCATGTAGACATTTAGGATTATTATCAAATTTAATTTAAAGACAAACTTAATTCCTATTACATATGAGCTATAAACTTTGGAAGAATTTTCCGCAGGCCAATTTCTGTATTTTTCTCCTCTATGTGGGGTAAGTTCATACCCCAACACAATCTCTGGCTCTGCACTGTGTCTTGCCCCTCACCGAGTCAGCAGAGTAGGCCATTGGGGCATTCCTGACAATGATTTCCTCAGAATGACTGTAAACATAAATGATAATCTCCTGAACCCAAATTAAGTGCATCCCCAACTCAACTTCCTCATAGCCAGATCCCAAAAATGGCAGTGACAACTTCCCCGTCCTTCAACAGGGAACGAGTGATAAAGGAGACGGCTGAGAGGAAAAAGCTAGTATCCCTAACCAGTTGTGGTCAAAAGATCTTACTTTTGCAAACTGACAAAAACATATGAACGTGCGAACGCATTACTAGGGTCCCTCTCAGGGCCTTGGAAGGGTCTGGGCAAGTGAGGACCCCGTGAAGCTGAAGGTTGACTAGCCTCTAATCAGTGGAGGTATAAAATATCAACTTTACCTTGAAAGCTGTGAGAAATCAAGCTTCTTGCAGTGTGAGGAAAACAAGGCTTGGGAAGATTACATAACTTCCCAAAGTCTCATAGCTGTTAAAGGGTGGGGGCGGAATTGAACTTGAGCAGCCTGAACCCATACCCTTGACCATCTGCTATGTGGACTACATAGGAGCAAGCTTGTGACCATGCGTGTGCGTGTGTACTTGTGCATGTGCGCGTGTTTGGCAGACCGGAAAAGCAGCAAGCGTACTGTGACTCAGTCTTGATGTGGAGTAGTAGTTTTCTACGTTCTTAGTTTTCTACTTGATTACAATTGCAGCCTATAGAAATAGAGGGTGGGCTGTGGAGTTGATTTTAGGACTATAAGCAGCAGTCACTGCTACCCAAAATTACTGTAGCTCAGCAGTAACAGAAAAGCCGATCTCAAGCCCCAAGCCCACAGTATGCTAGTTAATCCCCCACCCCCCACCCCCCGGGGATCAAAAGTATCCTGGATAAACTAACTCATGACGGCTTCCCTCTCCATTTAGTGGGCCAGGGGGGCCCTTTCATCCAACTGCTTTTCAGATCTACAAGCAAGTCTCCCACTGGTGACGTCTTACCCACTGAAGGTTCAAAGAACACTGAAGAAAAAATCAGGAGAAATGGCTCCACGTCTCATTCTCACAATCACTCCACCTATGACACTCTGGGTAACTCCATCTCTCTGGGTCTGTTTCCTCAGTGGGAAAGGGGTTCTATAGCTGCTCCAATGCTCTATGATCTGTGATTCTGCCTTTAACCCACCAGTTGAAAGCATCAGAAGAGAACACATTCAAGGCTATGAGGTGAGGGGAATATCCTGGATTTACCCCAGATCTCTTTCTCATTTACAGCAATATGGGTTTAAAAATAAAACAAAACAACTAACTTGATTTCTTTGAATACTAAATGAGGAATGCATTTTAAGAGGCAAACACAGTGAGAATTTCAATTCTGGAATTGAAAGTCACTTACAAAAGACAGGAAATAATAGCAGAAGTATGTGAAAGAGCCCCTGCTTTCTCACTCCCTGATTGTAGAGCTTCTCACAGTGACAATCCCCAGGCTCAGGGGTCTCCTCCACTGGCAAGTTTTAGGAAGTTTGCACCACTAGTGTGACAGATGAAGTCCTGACAGCCAAGTTCTGGTCCTGAAGAGCTTTGCTCAGCCAGGGAATTGTGGATGAGTCTCTGAGCCTTACTTCCCTCACCTGTAAAGGAAGGAAGCTCACCTAGTTACTTCTTTACATCTTTCCATATCAGAAATTCTGTTGTGTGTTCTTTTGTTTTTGGGGGGCTTTTTTTTGTGTGTGTGTGTTTTCATTATTGTTGAAAGTATTACAGATGTCCCTTTTCTCCCCCATCGATCCCCTCTACCTGGCATCCACCCCGCCCACCATCCCCGTGTCTTCTGCACACTACTGTCTGCGTCCACAGGCCCTGTGTATGTGCATCTAAGTTCCTGATCCTCCTCCCCACACACTCCCCACCCCCGCCTTCCCTCTGAAATTCGCCCTACTGCTCTATGGCTCTATATCTCTGTACCTATCTTACTCATCAGTTCGTTTTGTTCATTAGATTCCACATATGAGCGAGATCATGTAGTCCACGTTGTGTTTTATTTTAAAGGCAAGTTACTGAGGAAAGGGAACTAAGCTATCGCTTTTGCTGCTGAGGTGTTCCAAGCATCAATCAAAACAAGCGCTCCCTCTCCTCGTTCTGCTGGTCTCTGCGTATCCCATCTGCTGCGCTCGTCTTCCCTGGGTGGAGGAATGTTCGATGCGTCACCACGCCAGGCCTCCTAATCACATTTTCAGAAGCCCAGATGATTAATAACATTTGCTTAATTGAATTCTGTAACTCCCTGGCATTATTAACGAGAATGTTTATTTTAAAGAATATTTTTAAAACGAGGCAAGGTAAGAAAAACGACGCATCACAATGAACGTATCTGCTTCTTTCAGTGAGCCCGAGGAATCCTCAAAGTTTTCTTCTCACCCTCACTGATCACCTGCTCCATGCGCTAAGTGCTGGGTTCTGAGGGGAAGAGCAGAACATGACCCAAGAAACAGTCATAGCCCTACGTTTGGGAAGTTCATGCTCATGCTGGATGGTGATCCAGAGTTAACCATAAGGAGCAGAAGTCCCCTGGACCCACAGTGCCCTATTTTTTTGTAGTGAGGTACCAAAGAGCAATACTTTCTTTTGTGTGTAGCTTTGACCCCTGGAATACAGCAGGAACAAGTCAGAGCTTAGTGCTGAAAATCAGCGGTTCTCAAGTGTTCATACACATTGGGGTCACCTGGAAGGCTTGTTAAAACAGATTGCTGGACCTCGCCTCTGAATTTCTCATTCAGAAGGGCTGGCATGGGGCTAAGAGTTGGCAGTGTTAATAGGTTCAGAGGTGATGCTGACGTCGCTGATGTAAGGCCCACACTTGGAGAACCTCTGTTGAAAGGAATGATCATGAGCTGAGCTACCTGGTCTGTGATGAGGCTCTGACACGGGCAGGGTTCAGAAGCTCCCCAGGTGTACTAATGAGCTCTCCCAGCCACTGGACTAGATGAGATAATGTTACTTTCCCCAAATCACTGCACTTCCAAGATACGTTTAAGTTGACATCTGTTTCTGAGCAGCTTGCCTGATTAATGATTTCTTTCCCTGTAGGTTCAAACTTCTAGATAAAGCTATGTTTAGGATGACACTTCCCATAAAAGACTAAAACTCAGCCCATGACCACTGACTACATACGAGGTGCTGTGTCTCCCAATGTTGTATTGTATTGGATGCTGGAGAACTCAAAGATGGGGACCCACCACAAACTAGGTAGGTGCTGAAGGACACAAAGGTTAACTTAACTCATTCACAGAGCATTGCTTGAGTGCTCACTCTATGCTGTGCCAAGGAGCTCAGGCTTTTTCCCTATAAAAATAGGAGGCTACGGCGGTTTTTAAAGATGAGAATGATACGGTCTCAATTGCATCTTTGTAGTGTGCACCTCAGATTCCTTAGAAGGTCCCTGCAGCAAGAGATGCTGGGAGAAAGGGTTGTAGTTAAGCAAGCAGAGGGGAGGGGGAAGAGCTCCCCGGGAAAGGGGGGGGGTGCAGGAGTTAATAAAGAGGCTGGTGACTGGGGGAAGAAGCTGAGAGAGCAGAAAGGCGACAATAAAACACTGGCAATGCCAGTCTCAAGGTCATTAGGAAAATCAAAATATCACTCTCGTTACTAAAAGGCATCCATGAAATACAAGGCGATGAGCGAGAAACATGCTACTTGTAAAAAGAACAAGTTGGGTCACAGCTCTGCCCTTTCGCCAGAGGTTTTAAGGAAAAGCCAGCGGTTTCTGAGAAGAGGGAGAGAATACATGCTGGAAACCCCCATCCCAAATTCACCTAGTTCTTCAGCCTCCCCTAATCTGGGAGCATTCCTGAACAACCCCTCTGCGAAAACCCCCGCCCTCCTGGAGCTTCTGTTAGCCCTCTAGTTCAGCTCTATTGTCTGTCTGTCTTTTTCTTCTTTCCTTGAATAAATGTGCTTTCCGAATCCTATTCTTTTTTGGAACTCGAGTCACCTCAATGGACTAAAAAAAAAATATTTTCTGTCCTGATAAACCCAATCTTTATTTCAAACACCTACAGCTATCCTAAATTTGAATCTGTCCTTTCCAGTCGCTTCTGGGCGTATCTTCCAAGTTATCCCCGAGGCACCTCAGACGGAAGGGTAGTATCTCACTCATTTTTACTCATTTCCCATGGATGAGATCTTACCATTTTTAAAAACCTCAAGTGTCCTGTGAAAGCATCTCTGATTCCGAGTGGATGCGGTTTTCCCGTCTGTGCCTTCCTCTGCAGCATGTCATCGATGGGCACCGCGGGGGCAGTGAGCATGCCTGTTCATCCGCTCGTCCTCAACGGCGAGGTCTGCGCTGATCACTTGTTAAATTGCTTCGGGGAGGTAAAAACTGCTACAAAGAGCTTATTTTAAGCCTTCCTGAAAATTTAGAGCTAATCTAGAAGAAGCCGTGCTCAGGAAAACCCAGTAGACTGGGTTCTCCTTATCAGTCAAGAGGCAGAACAGGGGATTCCCAGTCTTTTCAGGTTCTGACGCCAGTGCAGTCAGATGACTAGTTAATAAGTCTCTTTCTGCTCCAGGCTCAGAAGGGTAAAACCCAGGGCAGAGAACCCACCAGGGAGACAGATTTGCTGCTATCAGGCAGGTGTCCATAAGGAGAGAAACATTCGTGTCAAAGCAGACAACTAATCACCACTCTAGCCAAAGAAGCTCTTGCTTGGCCGGCGTGTCATCACAGCGGCGCTTGCAGTGTTGCTAAGTCCGCATGCGCTGCACCACTTCAGAGCTCCTCCAGCCCGCAGGCCTCTGGCTTCATACAGCCCCTGGTTTCAGGGGAATGGAGGCTGGCCCCGAGAGAAGCATTCACAGGGATGAATCTGAAATAACAAAATTTCGGCCTGGGAGTCACAAAGTGCGGGCCACTTTGTCTTGAGCTGCAACACCAAGTACGTGGGTCTAATCATAAGTGTGACTATTTGCAGCGAATCTTCAAGAATCATCCAAGACACAGTATAACCAACATGGGACTGTCTGCCTTTATGTGTGACTGGGAAGGGCAATCAGATTCAGGCTTGAGGTCTAAGGCTCACGCAGGAATGTGAAATTGCCTGAAGGTTTTTATTGAAAAAGTAACTTTGTTTTCTACAATAGTCCCTTCAGGAGTCACTGATTCAGCTTTATTCTCTCTTTACATACATTCTGCCACTATCAATATTCTTTATATAGATTTCAGAGCCTCCACTGGTAATTCACCCCAATATTTCTTTATGCCCTGCACAGTGTAGAGCTCTTTTACCCATTCTCAGCGCGCTGAAAAGAACTTCAGACTTTTTTCAGTACTTTCAGTATAAAGCAGCTTCCCACACAGATCCCTTTTAAGCCGCATGTTAATCTTCCCTTTCTGAAATCAAAATATTCCCATTTTTCTTGGATCATCCACTCGACAGATGTTTAGTGACTCCCCTCTAAGTGCTGGGCATTGTGCTGGGCATGAGGACACAATGGTGGGTAAAACCAGAATCCGCTTCTTGCCTCAACTGAGCTCAGAGTCCAGTGGTGGGAGAGACAGATGGAAACCAAATAATCCCAAAGTTACACGTGAAATTGCATCTGTGAAGGAGAGGCACGGGCTTGTGCGGGAGTATAGGACAAGGAGAGGCCAGCCAGGGGGGTCTTTACCGAAGACGGAAATGTTGAGCGCGTGTCCAAGGGCTGAGAACGGAGGTACCTAAGGGGACACTTTTTCGGGTAGGGGGAACGCTATGTGGGAAGACTCTGTGTTGTGAGAGTATAAAGAATAAGAGGAATATTCTTAAAAGGATAAAAGGTGTCTTTGTAGACCACTGGAAAAATACTGTCTTCGTTAAGAGCAGTTGGAAATCTACTGAAAGGTTTAAAAGAGTTGGGTGGGATGAAACGAAAACCTGTGCCTGTGGAGAAGTCTCTGTGACTGCAGCCTGGGAAAATATCCAGTGAAGAGGCATTTAGTCCAAGGATGGACTGGCTGGGAGTATCTTGCAATAGCCCAGGTGAAGCAAACAAAAGTGGTGGCAGTGGAGCAACTCATGGTTAGTCAGGTGGAATCGGGGTGGGAGCAACAGAACGAGTCGGAGGGGACCTCGAGGTTTCTGGAATAACAGTATCCTGAGCACCAGACACTGCACATGCCAACGCTGCCAACAGACTAGGAGAAAGAAGATCGTAAGTTTGAACTACCATGTGTTGAGCTTCAAAATTTTTCTTCACTGACCCTCTTCCCGTTCCTAGTTTTTAAAGAATCTTCTATAATTTCTCTTCTGGTATCTCAACAAATTAAAAAGACAGAGGGCAAAAAGATAGAAGGCAGCATCTCCGTAAATCTGTTTGGCAGATGGCAAGAGGATTTCAAACATCTGCCAGATTTGCAAATCCAACTCTGTTTACTTTTCTAATACATGTTAATCACTCAACAAACGGATTATAAAACAAATGACCCCTCACTCACCAGCCGCAAACTCTAACCCAACAGACCCTATGAGCATCCATCAGGAGGCCGATAAAATTTCTCCAGCCCATAAAACATTGTACTGATTTGACAATGACACCTGACTTACACTTTTACCTACATTTTAATGCATATAGAATCTCTTTCCAAATTAAGTGCAAGCTCACTGATGGCAGGAACCACAGCTTACATTTCTAAGGCAGCGCAGAAAATGCTCTAGGGTAAAGTACCTCAAATCCAGACACAATGCATACCATGCATTTCCTAATTCCTAACAGTGTGGTGAGCATCTGTAAGGGTATAATGGTATATGGAATAATAAAAAGAGAATTATATTTGGGTATTTGAATTCCAATGCCAGAATCACCCCTTAACTGGTTATGCAAAAGTGAGCAAATCGTTTCCCTTCCCTGGGCTTCAGTTACGTCAATTAGCGATCTCTGAAGATTCAGTTCAGCGGGATCCTGAACCTTAAAACAAGCATGTATCACAGAATCCATAACAGCTTTCCTTACCTTTCTTGAGTACATGCTGAATAAACAAAGGTGTGAGTAAATCTATGAATAAGTGAAGCTGAGAGAAGATGCAGTGAGTAGCAAGAGCATTAGTTAGGTAGTCAGGAAACAGAGATCCTAACTTCAGTTCAGCCCCTGACTCATGCTCTCATCCTAAATCAGTCTCCTCTCTTCTGTGCCTGGGGTTCCTCCCCCATGAAACCTCTCCCAGGGATGCTGCACATTTTTTCTCACTGTTCCAGCCCCAGACCAGGGAGCCGAGCTCTATACTCAATTATGTCCCTTTGAGAATGAAAAGAGGGCCACTAAACTGGAAGCACTGTTTTTCCAGTGTGAAAAGATCTCTTCAAACAGGAAATGACCGCACTTAGATTAATCCCGTAGATCAGGTCTGTATTACTTTCTCCCTCTTGTTGTGTAAGACACAGCAAGAGAAATTCTCCTCCAGGAGACATGAGATTGTTTAACAAGTGAGCCCTCATCAGTTCCAAAGCCAGGACCTTGAGGGGCAGGAACAGGCAGACACCAATTACCGCACAAAGACTGGCCTGCGTTTCCAGGGGAGCAACTCCCACTCTCTCTCCAACCATTAGAGAATTTCCCTGTTCGTAGTTCAGAGGTCCAGAGTTGTACCAGAATTTTATTCCCTAGGTTTGATCAACTCAATACAACCTACATTTCCCTGAGAAAGACAACAAAAACCTGTCTTTGCTGTTAAATGGCCTTAATCCCACCAATTGTACGTACATTTTAGAAGCCTAATTTTGATCTGTTGTATGTCACATAGGTTAAAAGTAGAGCGTAGTTGAAAGCTGCCAAAATAATTTTGCCAGGTAACTGAGATGAATCCTATCTAAAGAACCCAGTTATGATCAGATGGAAAAGCAGAAGCCACATGCCTTCTATCACTATGGGGCTTATCATTAAGCTGAAAGGATGAGCTTTATTTGGGAAGACTGGATTTTAGCTAAGCCTTATTACAGAGAACTTCAGACATCTGTAATGATTTCCACGCTCTTTATACACATGTAAACATTATAGTTACGCAGGAATAACCCTGAGTGAGGTTTTCATTGCTCTGTGCAGGTCTACTACAGAACCTCCCAAATCCAGATTTCAGTCAAAATTGAAATGTGATTGGATGAAATATTCTGCTTCTCTCATATAAAAATCTTCAGAAAAAATAGATACTGTAGGAGATTTTATAAAAAAACAGAAATAACTGGAAATATTATAGGGCATAGTAAGAAATAGGGCTGGAAAGGTTGATGGAGAACATTGAATACTTAGCCTAGTACCTGACTTTATCTTTCAGGCTACTGACGATGTAGAAAAGTATGTGTGATATCATTAGCATTCTGCTTTAGAATGTATAGCTAATAATTTTATTTTGGCTTAATATTTCAAATAACATTTTGTTTAGGACCTGAGTTCAATTTTTTTCTCCAGATATCACAAGCTTAGAAAACGACAATGGTTTTAAAGATCACTTTTAGCTCAGCAAAATCTGCATTTTGGTGTGGACTTTGCCTAACCCTTCATTCTTATATTTAAGGCACTTGCTTCCCACAAAATAAATCTGGCTGAAATCTCCGCTCACAGTCAAGTGCTGGTCCCTGACATATGTGCAAGGCTCTGCAGCTTATGGAGTTAGGAGAGCAGCAAAATGGGCAGGTGGAGATGAGAGGGTTCAAACATAATAACTGAGAAGCACTGGTACTGAATGCCAGGCATCGGGCTTATCCAGGGACTCACAGATCTATCCTCAAGTCCAGGGGCCATAGGTTCCTGGAGTTCCTGAGGTCCCTATAAAATAATGTTTGCCCTGGCCGTTGTGACTCAGTTGGCTGGGTGTCATCCTGTGAACAGGAGGGTTGCCAGTTCGAGTCCCAATCAGGGCACATGCCCAGGTTGTAGGCTTGGTCCCCAATGGGGGGCGTGCAGGAGGCAACCAATCAATGTTTTGATCTCACATCGATATTTCTCTCTCTAAAAACCAATAAAAAATCTTTAAAAAAAAAATAAAGTTTTACTGCATTATAGACATTTGCATGAAGTTTAACCAGTTAATTGTGAGAAAGAAACAGAAAAATGCCCAACCATCTGGCTGCCCAGGTTTTTGGCCACGCCCTTGAACTTGGATCAGCATGTCAAGGCCCTCATTCCCATCAGGGCTGTTCAACATGGCCTTGAAAGAGACCTTGGAAAAAGTCCTAGAAAGATCTGAGTTCCATTTCTTCGAACCTGTATTCACCATCTGCCACATTTCCCTTCTCTTCTCTCACATCTCAATATTTCCCATTCAGTGTGTTTTGTAGAAACATTGTATGCTTTACAAAAAGAACATTATATGTTTTTCAGTCTCAGAACTAATTTCATTTCATTCTTTGGTGTTATTTTTTTCATTCCTCTTTTTCCCCCTTGTCTTGGGTAAGGTTGTTTGGTGTCCTTTATTTAGCCCATTGATTCTAACATTGTTTCTGGAACAGGATAATGTGACCTTCAGCATTAGACAGGACTGGGGCAAGTGGGGAAAGAGCAGAGTATATCGTCATTGCTAATGTTCTAAGGATAATTCAAGCGAGCCTGTTCCATGATGCCGACAGGATCTCCCCAGATTCTCTCAGCTTTCAGCCGCACGAACAGGCCAGCTTGCTGGCAGGGGAGGCCAGGAACGGTAGGAAGGTGCCATCTGGTGGACTCGACGGAAAATGCTTCCTTCTGTGAGCCAGTTCGTTCCAGTCTAGCTCTCAAAACGCGTTTAAGAGATCTGTACTTTAAAATGCCTTGAACACCTTCCAGTCACTGAAGTGAAGCCTAAATTTATGAATTCTCCATTCTAGGTATTTTCTGAGTAGCAGCAGAAATATCTGTACAATGAACCTGTCCTCAGGTAAAATGTAAGGTGAAGGACAATCCCTAGCTTCTGTTCTTTAAACCAAAGATTTGGAGCAGTCAGAAATTCAACGGAAAAAGGGGCACTAACTATGCAGATTGCATTCAAGTTAAAATTCACAGAGTATATGAGCAGTAAATTCCACCCACGCTTTAAAGTAGAGCACTAATTACTACTCTTCCATTGAATCTTCCCTGAGGAAATCTCTTCTTTCCTTGGAACAGTCACCCGTTTTACAAAAACCAGTTACCTTTACCTATTTAACGCCAGTGATTATCAAAGGAGTGACCTATGGACCATTTACGTTAAAATCACCTGTAATGTTTTCTTAGCGTACAGTTTCTAGGGCCCTACCCTACAGCTATTAAAACAGAATTTCTGGGGCCAGAACCTAGGAACGGGCGTTTGAAGTTAGCACCCCAGTTCATTCTCTTGTTTACTGTGTACTCCAGTTAAACACCCCACAGCTTTGCACTGGATCCAGAAAGCAAGCAGGTTAGGAAAGGAAATGCATGTTGTACTATATAAGTTGTTCATAGCTGAGTTTCTTGAAATCTTGTCTAAAAAGCTTGCCCAATTAATTTCAGAAATTTCAAACAGATGCCTCCTCCCCTGAATCCTTCAGCCTAATCAAATCCTTACACCAGATGTGCACAAGTAGCAATGTTATTCCACCTTATTACTGCAGTTCCCCAGAGATCTGCCTGCTGGGCCGTCCTGGAAGGAGGCGGCACCCTCCCTCAGCTCTTCACGGGAACCCACAACACAACCTGCAGTGGCACACTGCCCAGGGGCAAGGTCTGAAGCTGCACTTGGAATCTTCTGGCGTCAAATAATTAGCCAAGCAAGAAGACTATAGCCACGAGAAAGGAGCCTCCCACCCACTCCAAACGCAGACGACCAGCTGTCTCCCCGGGAGCAGAGCCATTGCCCCCGGCCCAGCCGGGCCCCGGGGCTGCAGGATGACCCAGACACCCATCCTGCTGCAGCCGCTCGGCTCCCTGCAGGGCCCGGGAATCCTGAGTGGCAAGGGAGACAGTCCTCCGTTCCACACACCAGCAATTGTGTCATTAAACAAATGGCTCCACAGTGTCAGGAGAGGCATTCTTTGTGACAACCCAGTGATAGAATTTGTCTTGATTCCAGACATTGGAGACATCTGACTGGAATCGTGCATTTTATTTGATGTTTCAGGTTTATCTACAGAAAAGTGAGAATATAGCCAGGCATTAAAGAAAAGTACAATGTAGCTTTACAGTTGTGAATATGCAAGATAGTTTATTCTTGTATTTATTAATTATTGTATTATTTTCCATATGAACAACTCTAAACCTACTTTTGCCTCACCCTGCTGGTGAAAACTTTTTTCTCAGCTATGTTGCCATATACAAAACGCAAAACACTGGAGAGCTCTAGAGAACTCTAGAGAGTTCTTCTCTAGACCAGTGACTTTCCACCTTTTTCCTCTCACGGCACACACAAGCTGATTACTAAAATTCATGTTCACTTCTTGAAAGGACTTCATTACACAAGCATACCATACTTTATTCATCTGTTCCACGGTTGGTGGACACATGGATTATTTCTTGCTTAGAACGATTACAAACACGTTTTTATGACTGTGTTTTAATGTAGTCATGCTTTTTAGCCTAAAACACACCTCAGTGAATTGAGCCGCACGATCTACCCATCGATGTGGAAGATTATTTTTACCTGAACATGCCTCATCCCGTTATTCTGTACTCAGTAAATAAATCATTTTCTGATGTCAGAACTAGACAACCAACCGACTCTAAATCAATTTCCCTTCATCTTTTCTTTACTTGTAGCGCCAAATATGTGAGTTATAGGGGAGCAACCAAATACAAAAGGAAACATTCACCTAAAAAAGGGGGCGGGGAGGAGCACCTTAGCAGCATGGTAAGCTGCACACAGGCATTAAAAGTCCAATGTAAATACGCCTTCTACCCAAGTTGTGGAACCTTCCCGCTGTCCTAAGCTTGGGAGACACTATGCTTTGGTTCTACATTAGATGCACAGGTTTGGGAATGAGAAAAACATGAATTTGAATCCAAGTTCAACTCTTCCTTTTTTAAAAAATATTTATTTATTTATTTTTTTAGAGACAGAGGAAGGGAGAGGAACACAGAGAGAAAAGCATCCACGTGAGAGCTAACCACTGATCTGCTGACTCCCGCACACCCCTGACCGGGGATCGCGCCCGCAACCTGGGCAGGTGCCCTGACCAGGAATCAAACCACCGGCCAGGCTTTCGCCAAAGTAAGAAATGATACTGGTGGCCGATTACTGCAGATCCCAGGAGGGAAAGATGTCACAAGTAGGAAGAGAGTCTGGTGACAGCCAGAAAATGTTTAGTACATAACCCAGACAACCGATTGTGAACACAATGATAAGAGACACGATAAGCTCACAACTAACGTGCAGCTATTCGGGGTGTCTGTGGGCTTGGCAAACCCAGCTCCAGATAGTTTTTCGAGTAATGATTTCCCTGGAACATATACTAATACTTATTTTTATTTTAGTTGTTATTAATTTGAAGTGGGGAGAATATTTGTGAAATAATCTCCCCACAAAATGTATTTTCTCTTACTGAAAAGAAATGTTCCTATAGAGTAGGAAAGGAAAATATGTTCAGAATGGAAAGCGGACATAGAAACATTTTGAGGAAGAAATGCTGAGTTTCTCAGAGCGGACAAAAAGGTCAAAAGCTCTCTGGGACTCTCGGGGTCCCAGTGCCTTCATCACTCTGGTTCTCAGCTCAGGGTGAGCTGAAGGCAAGACAGAAATGTGTTGAAGAGGAAACTGAAAGCATACAGGGATTTGGCCCCAATTTCTGTTTGAAACTCTGGAAGGAAAATGCTTGCAGGAACCTTTGCATCAACCTGGTGTACCTCCAGGAGACCATCAATTACAACAATGTATTTAGAGAGAGAGAAGGTCAGGGTTAGCCCCCTCCTCTCTCATGATCTCTACTTAAGACGAACGCGCAGCCTATTGTATTTAGGACATGAATAACATTTCATAATTTTCTTATTTCACATTATACAATAAGCATATGTTTTGTTGTTACAAAGTTTTTATAAAACTATCAAAAATTGAATAATATCCCAATGAGTTGTTTTCCTAATGTACTTAGTATTTACCTTATTGTTGTATATTTAGACTATTTCCAGTTTTCACTATCACAAATAACTCTGGAATTTTCTCTTTTGAATGAATAAGTAGAATTGAGAATACACTCAATAACCACACACCTCCATAATACTAAATGTCAACAGTTCTGCTGGCTCACCAAACTCAATTCAACACATATGCCTTAAAAACCCACAAAGGTGAAAACATACTTGACACAACTCAGGGGATGCTCCAAATAAAAGCTAGGCCCTGGACAGTGTGGCTCAGTTGGTTGGGTGTTGTCCCATGCACCAAGAGGTTGCTGGTTCGATTCCCTAAAAAGGGACATGCCCGTGTTGCAGGTTCAATGACCAGTAGAGGGCATGAAGGAGGCAGCCGATCAATGTTTCTCTCTCTCCCTCTCCCTTCCTCTCTCTCTAAAAAAATCAATAAAAACATATTTTTAAAAAAAGACAGAAACCAAATGACTAACAAGGTAGAGCTTTGCAGAGTGGTCACCAACAGTCAGTGACTGCTCAGTCCTTCAGATCCATAATATGTTACCAACTCAGCCTGACTCCTTTTACCTGAACTCTGAAAAAAATACATTGATACAAGAGACGGCAACATCTCCTCCTACACTGAGAGTACACATGAAACACATGGTGTGATCAGAGCTTTTCAAGTTACTTTTGGTCATATGATAAAATTCAGGTAACATACTCAAAAATATGGTAAAATCCATGTCATTTCATTGTTTATGAGGAATATAAGATAGAATATTTTAAATTTAGTTGTGCTCTGAAATTAGAGATCCATTATTATCATGCAATAGATCTATCTAGTTATCAAAAATTCATTTCTGCTTTCCAGGGCTATGTATTAAAAAAGAAAAAAAACAAACAAAAAAACAGAAAACTAAATTTGTTACACCACTGAGCAACTTGGAACTAGGAGGCAAAAGGTTTGCTGAAACTCAGGGAAATCTTAACCAGAAGCCCTGTCCCAAGCAGAGCTAGTAGACAGAATCTCATTATAATGAGATATAATTAGTCTCACTATAATTAGATTATATTATAATCTGAGTAAAGCAGTAAATATTTTCAAAAAAGAAATATTTCTTGTGTGATGCATGATTATAAAATATTTTAATGGGCATATTTAAAGAATATGAAATCACTTAAATTTTACCCCTTAGAGATAACTAGCATTATTAACATTTAACATTTGTATATCTTTGGACTCCTCTCTCTCCCCCCCCGCCCATACATCCCCCCTCTCTCAGCACTAGGCATTTTCATTTTAAAGAAAAAGAACTGGCTAATTATATACACTTTTAAAGAAAAAAGAATTTCTTAATTATATAATTAGCTAACTATATATACTAAAATAATATTTTTATATTTTACTTTTATATATTTTTGATTAATAAAAACATTTAAAATTATGATTAAATAATTCATTCATGGAACAAATCCTGAGCACTTACTCTGTGCCAGGCTCCAGTCTAATCATCCAGAATAGTCCCTCCCTCCCTGTAATCTCATTGTGCGCTCCTCCTAAATCCATGTTGGCACTTACTAGAGTCTGGTTTGTATTATAAGTCAGTTTACATTCCTATCTTTCACACTAGTCTATGAATTCTTTGCAGGCAAGGACTGCAAAGCAAGTATTACAACCTGAGGTGTTGAGCTCTAAGTCTGGACCAGCAAATATGCTTAGTTAATATCTTGAGGATTCAGTTAAATGATCCTCCAGTGACAGAGACATCACTGCAGGAATATATGATCCCTACACATGCAAATGCTACTCACTCTCCTCTAGACTATAAGATAAAAAACTCATGCAATCAGGAAAGTTACCCTATTGATTTTTGTACCGTAATTTCTTACATCTCATAGGCATTCAGAATTAAATTATCAAATACTGTGGCTCCTTGGTTTCATTAACTAGTTAATAAAATTCTCATCAAAGCTAATAAAAGTTAAGCCTTAGTCTTGCTGCAAATGCTAAATGACAAGGCCAAACAAAAATGGCATTTTCTGCTTCTCTTGCATTTCAAAGAAACTGCCTGGTACTTAGGAAACAAAAGTTGGTCAACTAAAGTTGTTTCATGGCTGCTGACTGTGAATGCCACATTCTAAATAAAATGATTGGAAAAATTCTGTGCAGTAGCAACAATCACAAAACTATGAATCTTATTTCATCTCTTCTATGTCTGTGCTCGGTTCCCATGGGAACCAGACAAATTTTAAACTTGTTTCTAAAAAGGAAAAAAAAGCACCATTCTGCATGAGCCTTGCACCTGGGCACACCATGGTCATTGATTCAAATATTGAAATGGATTAATAATAGAACCAGTTTTAGAATGGTTGCATAATTTCCAAAAGGAAAAATAAATTAATTTTGAAAATGTATATACTTTAATCAGACTAGTTAAAATACGGTGATGCTCACAATTGGTACTGTATATATATATTTTTTAAATCTTACCCTAAAGATAATCTTCCGTGTGTGTGCATCAGTGTGTGTTTGTTTCAACATTTATAAAACCTTTATTTAGCACCTTTTATGTAAGTTGTGTTAGATATTTAAGCTACAGAGATAAATAAATTCCACCTTTATGTCCTGTAGGATTAGGAGAAACAAATGCATTTATGATATGGCAACAGTGGAAATGCAAGAAACAGTTTGGGTGTGTGAGAGGGAAGGTGAAATCAACTCTATCTTACATGTCAGAGAGAGTTAATAAGACCTCAATAGCTATTAGAGACTTAGTGAAAAAGAAAAACATTAGATGTTAGGTCATAAAGGCAAAGAAAATATAAAGCATGCTCCAATCTTCTTCCTTCTTGACTTTCTTCCTTTCCCAAAAGAACCAGCTGCACTAGCCATTTGGATCCTACAAATTTATTCATGTTCATCCTCAAGGTGGGCAGGAAGAGAGAGTTCTTTTTAAATTCAGAAACCTGCCTGGATTCTCTGAGTTTTGCCCAAAGCCTCAGACCTGAGCTACACAAATGACAATGAACCTCAGAATGTCCACTGAAAAACACGCAGGCCTCCTGGGCCACCTGGCTGGCAACATAATCCAGTACCTTCTCCAGAGAAGAGAAGGGTTTCACCTCCTGACGCAGAAGTGAAATCATCTGTATGTGAAGCGGAGGCCTACAGAACACAAGAGTTGACGTGAGCCATACTTGGGGTGTTCTAGGTGGTGTTCACTTATGACACAAGCTAGAACTCCAATATACTTGTCAGATCTAACCACATGCTAGACCACAGACACTGTTTAAGGAGTGGGGCTTCTTCAGGTTCCTAGGAGAATTTCACCCTTGATCTTAACAACTTTCAGCTACCCACGTCACTGGAGAGACCGTAGCACACAGTTACCCAAACCAGACGTGAGCCTAGCCGTAGACTTGCACCTGCCCTAGATTTGCTTAGGCTAACAAGGAAATGCATCCAGTTTCCTGAGAAATCACAACCAGGGGTGGGGGTTGTCAAAATGCAGAGTGCTAGGAGGAAGACCAATCTGGGAATAAACACCTGGAGGCACTTGGAGCCTTGCCGGTAATAAACCCTGCATTTCCTGTTACATTACCCATCCTCTCCCCTCCCCGTGTCCAACGAGGGCCCTACCTCCCGCTGTTCTTTCATCACTGTCAGGATTCCCTGTCCCGAGAGCCAAGTTCCCCACGGTCACTCTGACAGCCCTTGTTGAACGAGGCCCCTCTCGGGAGAGAGCGTGTTCGCCTTCCTTTCAGCCGCCCAGGGACATGCGGTCTTCGGCAAAGTTGACTGGGACAACGAGCTTCAGCAGGAAACTGCAGATCCCCCAAGGAATTCAAGACAGATCCTCTGAGTACGGTCATGTGCCACTCATCACAGCGAAATGCGTCGTTAGGCGATGTTGCGGTCACTGTGCACACAGCACGGGGCGCCTACACGAACCTGGACGCATTGCCCGCTTACCGCCCACGCAGGCTGTGCGGGGGAGCCGGTGCTCCTGGGCCACCAGCCTGGACAGCTTGTTACTGGACAGAACAGCACAAGATTCAATCAAGCACAAGAGAAAAGGATAAAATCAAGAGACTCGGGAACGGGAGGTGCAGGCGGCTGCTGCCAGCGTAACAGCATGCTCCTTCACAGCAAATCTTTTTTATCAGCACAGTAAATACATAAACCAGTAGCATCTCCATTTAGTGTCCTTATCAAGGATTATGTGCTGTTCAGAAGTGTGTGTGCTGTACTTTTTTACAACTGGCTGAGCAGTGGGCTTAAAACCAGCACCCCACAGACGCGTGAGGAACGCACTGGGCTGCAGGGTTACGCCAGCTATGACGTCAGGACTGTATACATTTTTTTTTGGACAGTTTTGCTTTGAAGCAGGCAAGAAAAGTAGGAAGAAAACCTATAAGGAATAGTAAATAACTTAAGAGCCTCAAGCCTGCGAAGCAGCATCCCGTGAAAGCAGGTTTAGGGGGAAGGGTGTCTGTAAGCAGATGGTATGACTATCAACCGCAAGAAGTGAAGCTTTCATTTTCATCCCATGTAGCTTCTCATTTCTTAAAGAAATACTATGTTTTCATCTCTACCAAGCATAAAACTGAGATTATAACTAAATTCACTTTCCATCTATCTGACCCCAAGTAGCAGTGTGTGTCTGTGTAATGTTTAAAATAAACCATTTTTATTTAAAGGTTACTGGATGATAGGGGAATTAATTAATTAAAAATATGGCTTTGTGTCGTTCTGAAATTAAAAAATATATTTTAAAAACTCACTAGTAACTAAAAAAAGTACATAAAAAGGCTATAATTTCAAATGTTGAAATTAATAAAAACTCCTAATGTCAATCAATTGATGGGAACATAAATTACTCTTGACAGAGGTCTTGATAGGGACCCGCCTACTCAAGAAGGCACTGCCAAGGGTCTCTAATGGACGAGTTCACTGAGGGTATTAAGTACCAAGGTCCCTAACTTTGGATCCAGGTGTCCACAGGGGAAATAGCCTTAAGTAAAAATAAAATAAGAACTTTATGTATCAAGTTGCACGTGCTAACGATATGAATTACATATGTAATTTAAATGCAATAATATATATTTAAGTACTATATATTACTGCATTTGATATATAAAAATAATATACATTTAAACACAATTAAAACATCCACCCATATAAGAGACGTACTTTACAGAACACATACTGTTAGAACGGGTTATGAAAAGCTGCGGGACATGAAAACTAAGGCATCGGGAGAATCTGTGAAGACTGGAAATCATGCTCGTGCTATCCTGTTAAACGAAAAGAGCCAGCTGCAAAATCACAACTATAGCGAAGTCCCAGGTACATAGCGGGGGAAATATCATCAAAAAGACTTGAAAGAAACAGACCAAACTGTTCCAAGTTGTCACTCTGGATGACAGAAGGTTTTGTTGTAGTTGTCCACGTTCTGGAATGACCACTATTCCCTGCACTGGAGTTGCACACCTTGTTTCCCTTGACCGAGGAGGCTGGCTGCTGTTCTGCCTTTGGGAATGAACTCTTCAAGTTGACCTAGTCATGCAGGGAAGTTCACACCACACAGCCTAGGGGTTGCACTCGGGTTGTGCGTTTGATTTCCAACAACATTAGACATCTTCCTGGCCCACGCGGCGGTGGCTCTACCCGAGGTGGGCGCTTGTGGAGCTCTGCGTCTGGAAGCTCTGGGCATATTGAGGAATCACCTGAAAGGGTCAGGGGAGAGGGAGAAGAGCCCGGGGTGGAGCTTTAGCTCCTTAACTCGCTTCAACCAGGGCAGCTGCTCTATGTCAGTTCTATTCTTTGATGTGCTTCGGCCGGAAGGATCTCCGCTTTGATTACGGCGCCCTCCGGTGGACTGGGGAGAGGGTGGCCAAGCCCCTCTGAATGTTAGGGAGTGAGAGCTATGGAAGTGGACACAGTGGGTGCTGAAAATGCCTCTGAGAGGTCTGGCTGGGAAGGAGAGAAACACCCCGCAGCTGAAAGAGTAAAGCTTAAGCAACAAAAAAAAGTTTCTAGCTCATTTTCATAGTTAATAAGAAAAGGCCCACGTCTCCAGTGATTGTTAATCATGGGTTTCCTTATTAGAGATCACATATATTATAATTAAAACAGCACATTACAACTTCTATTTAACATTATACAATGACATTTCTGTGGGTGTATATTAATGTAAATACCCTTTTGGCATCTAAATATGAAGAGAATAAGTCTCAGTTAAAGAATACAAACTCCCAGTTATAAGATGAGTGAGCTCTCAGGATCTAATATACAGCACAGCACAGATTATCTTTAATAATACTGTATTATAGACTTGAAAATTACTAAAGGGGAAGATCTTAAATGTTCTCGCCCCCCACACACACACAAAATGACAATTATGTGACATGATAGAGGTGTTAGCTGACTCTATGGTGCTAATTATTTTGCAACATCTAAGTATATAAAATCAATACCTTGTGCACCTTAAACTTACACAACATTATGTCAAATGTATCTCAAAGCTGGGGAAAAGGCCCCAATTATTCCCTAAAGGCTATGGGAGAATTTTTACACTGCAGAACCTTTTGTTAAACTAAATGCAAATTAGCTGGTTAAGAAGGCATCACAGAAGTTCTCTGATGTGCAAATCCACTGAAAAACTTAACTTCTCAGAAAGTACTGGGCAGGGCAACAGTGAAAGACTTAAGATCTTCAAAAACTCCCAAATTTTAAAATGTGTCATACAACTCTACGAACAACACAGGTAGAAGCCGAGATGAAATAAACACAGGACTTAGCTGCACTCAGAATCCGTGGAAACGATCCTAACCAGGTGGTCTCAGTTCTGTGCATGGGGCAGAACAAATTTGCTAGAGCAGGCCCGAGGCTGCTCCCTCCAGCAAGGCTGGCCGGCGGGGCTGGACCTCGGCGGGCACCTGGGAACCGGCCTTCAGGGTGAACTCTTCCTCCTCTGAGTAATAAACGTGGCTCACTGTGCATCGACTGTTTGTACAATGTAACTTATGCTGAAAGCCTGCTTTCCTTGCAGGTCTGCAATTCTGATAGTTGCTAAGGCAGAAGAAGCCTACGTGACCAGTCCCACAATGAAATCCTTGGGTGCTGAGCCTTCAGTGAACTTCTCTGGGCAGATACAGGGCAACGCGTTACTGCATTTGTCTCTGCTGGAGAAAGGAACAGGCTGGGTGTCCCTCACAGGACAGAGACCTGTACTGGGACTTCTACAGACTCCACCTGTCTTGCCGGTTGGTTCTAGCATGTGCCCTTTCCTTGCACTGAACTGCGGTGGTGAGTACCACTAACCCTGAACCCCACGAGTCTTCACAGTGGGTCCCAGAATGTGTGGCTAGTTCCGAGTATCCCTGAGACACGCACTGAAACCCACACATGCACGCTCAGAGCCAACAGCAAGCATGTAATAACCTCACACGTGTACAGTGGCCCAGCCCCAGAGCACAGTAGGCCAGGTGTATTTACATACACTATGCCAAAGGCATTCACCATCGGCCCCCTCCTCAGCAGGAGAGAAACGGCGCTATCCGAGGGCTTTCATGTCACTGATGGATTTCTTAGCCTCGTCTCAGTTCAGTCCACGGTTACAATAAAAAAGCACATTTACTGTGCTTTATACCCAATTTACTTTAATTTTCTTAATCTTCACAAAACTCCTGTGAGGAAGGAATTATAGATGAAGAAATAGAGCACAAGAAAAAGGAAACCAAGTGCTTCGAGCGAGGTAATGTTACCTCACATTCACGAAATGTGACGAAGCTGAAATCGGTCCCAGATCTTCAAATCCCTTCTCCTCCCACACCAGGAGTCCCCGCAGATGCTGCTGGTATATGGGCATTTATACGGGCAAAGAAGCCACACTAACCCCCAGTGAAACAAGAAGAAAAATAAAGATGTGACATAAAAGAATTGCCATATATTCTTAGTTATGCTCTGCCTTTTTAGGGTTAAAAATATCTATTTTGCTAGAGGCTTGCAGAAATAATAGATAGTGGCTGTTTCTAGTTATAACTTTGTCTTGTCTAATTATTTGTAACATCTTCATAGAACAAAACAAAACAGAGGCAACTATATTCTATTTGAAGACCTGCTCCAAATAGATTTTAGAATATTTTCAATTATTCAAAAGTCTTGGAATCATTTCTCCTTGTAATAAATGTCTGACAAGTTCATTTTATCTGCAGTGTCCTGGGTTCTGCTCCTCATCCTGCCATTGACCACTGAGTCGTCCAGGGAAGGTCACTGTCCCTTCTGGGGCATCAATTTCCTTATTAACAAAGGAGTTCACTTTGGGAAATTGTGAGGGGTCTTCCGCCTCTAAAGGTCTAAGTAATTCCTGGATTTGTTTTCTCTGCTGGTTTCCTGGCCTTGCAGTACCAGCAGGTAGCCACCGGGTGGCAGCACAGCACTACTTTAGCAGAGCGAGCCTCTGCGGGCCGACACCCAGGGTACTGTGCTCACCGAAGGGGGACCTGGAAGGTTGTGCTGTGTTGCAATTACTTTCATTAAGCGAGAAGCCTTCACACGTTAGCTGCCTCCCACACACCGTGCTGGGAAACGCAGCTACATCCACAGAGAAGGCCTCTGTTTGTTTTTAATTTAAAAGAAGGGTAAATGTTATTACAAATTTATAGAAACAGAAAGATGACTGTAAATGCTTAGAAACAGAAGCTGGAATGGCCTTTAGGATTATGTGCTTTTCTAAAAGATAGGCACACTGTGCATGCCGAGAACCACCCCATGCCCCATGCCTCGGTGGGGTAACGGCAGAGCTCAAACGTGAAAGCGGCCCTTTTGACTCCCAGGCCAGTGTCCCGAGCTTCACACACAGCAAAGCCTTCTCAGAAAGCTCGGTTAAAGGGAAAATGGGAAGGAGTGAGCAGAGACGTTGTGTGCCTTCAGCCCGCTCACCTTTTGTGTTCGCTGGGACACCACGGGCAAATGGCCCACTCCTGACAAAGGCTCAAACAGCTCCTCTTCAGAGGTATATAAATTTATAGCTCATTTCAGATTTATAAAAAAGTTGAAAAATTAGTACAGTTCCTCTCTACATTTCATATAACTTCCCCTAATGCTAACAACTTATACACCCACAGTACAATTGCCAAAACTGGCCAATTAATATTTGCACTGTATTATTAAAATTTTTACCAGATTTCCCACTAATGTCCTTTCTATTCCAGGATCCTATTTAAGGTCCCACACTGCATTTTGTTATTTCTATTTTCCTCCGGTCTGTAACAGCTCCTCAATCTTTCCTTGTCTTCAGGATTTTGACACTCCCGAGAAATATTGATCGGTCATTTTGTAGACTATCTCACAATTTAGGCTTCTCTGCTGTTTTCACATGGTTAGATTGAGGTTCTGATTATTTTTTTTTTTTTTTAAAGTAAAGCCACAGAAATAATGGTGTGTCCCTCTCAGTGCATTATAGCAAGGGCTTAGTGATGCCAACATGTCTTATTATCAGTGATGTTAACTTTGATCACCTGGTTAGGTGATATCTTCTGGGTTTCTCTACCATAAAGAATAAATGTCTTTGGGAAAATACTTTGAAACTATAGAAATATCCTGTTTATCCTTAAACATTCACCCACTGATGTTAGTATCCATCAGGGAAAAGTATTTTAGGATAAAATGAAATAAGCTATGCATTTTCACTGATCCAAGATGATGTGTGATGAGCTGAAGAGTGCAATCAATTCTAATTTCCTCACTTGAAATAAAATTTAAAATAGGTAATGTAAAAGAAGTCAGTGAAATAATAAAAAGGCTGATAACAAAATTAATTAATTTGAAAATAAAACATTTACTCGTATTAAATTTAATATCATTCAAAGCCTCAAGAAGGTAAAGGGTAGGAAAGATTTTTTAAAATTCAGCATTGAAGATGTTTCAACTCAAAATGCATGTGAGAATTGTATAAACGCACTACCGTGCTTTGAAAACCCAGCATTAGATCAATCAAATACATCAGAACGGCGAGTCTGACAGCTCTCACGGCCATGCGTGAGCACCAGAGCTCACCTGTGATTCCTCTGGTCTCTAGAAAGTCAGTTTCCTTCCACAATGGAAAATAAATCTCCTTTCCCCTGGGGTTCATTTTGCTCCAGCCACTGGGGCCTTTTCTCCAACTTTTGGGCAAACAGAGCCTATTTTGTCCCTTTGCTGCAGCCGACCGACCTTCTGTCTGCACTGTTCTTCCTCCCTATGTTCACTGCTGGCTGCTCATCAAATAGCAATGGTCCCCAAACCTTGCCTGAACCCCAATCTCAGTTACCTCCACTCCACAACTTATTACACCCATGCGGCTTTATTTCATGTTCTAATTTAAAGTATCCCATTTCACATGGTTATTTTCGCTCACTCCCTACTAGAATGTATGGCCTTCAGACGTGCTCACTGTCACATTGCCGGCTCCAGGAACAGAGCCTGGCAAGGACCGATGCTCCACAAACGCCTTGCTGGAGCTGCAGAGATGTACTCGGCGGGGATGGTTTCACTCAGATGCAAGTCTTCATCCCTGGGACAGGCTTGCCCTGGATCGCTGCCTCTATTCCTAGCTTCAGGAGCCAAGTACATGACCAGTACAACTGACACCCAGAGCAGACTTTTTAAAAATTTCCCCCCATAGGCCACAAAATTATTTTTAGTAGTAATGATAGAAAAAAATGCAAATGGCAAAAAATTATATCATTGACCGCTTTGTGCAATCAAGTCAGTAACAATGTAAAAATAATACAAAAATAAAAAATAAAATAATTACATCAATGTACTTCTTAGGAGAGGGAAAACGTACACCATGTTTTGCATTCTAATTCACTATTTTAAATTTTGGACACAAAACTTCTCCAAGTGATCACAGAACTGAAGTAACTCCAGTTTTGTCCATCTTTACAAACCCCACGTTATTTATTTATTTATTTATTTATTTCAAATCTACTCTCCAAATCCAGGAAGATGTAGGCACACACTGCACCCAAAGCCAGCGGGTATTTCTGAGCCACCACTGACTTACTCTTAAAATGAACACGGGTAGCTCTGAGCGGGCCTGTATCTAGGGCTATGTTCCTGAGAGGTCTCCAAATTAGTACCTGCGCAGAACTCAGTGTTTTAAGGGATAAGCAATTTTTAAATGTGCTAATTGAAGCATATATATATATAATACATATATATATACACACACATACATATAATTAAAACTCAACAGTAAGCAACTGCAGCAGACTTTTTAATAGGAGCATGTTATCTGACTTTTTGAATCGCCTGCACATGCTGATGATAAAAAGCATATGGATTTCACCTGGCTTCGTTAACGTTCTTAGATCTTCCACAGACACTGCACCCTTTGTTGCCTGCACTAAGATGGGCCTCCCATCGCCCCTCTCTGGCCACACCACCTGCAGGCTCCAGCAGTGAGAATGAAACGGAACCTCTCCTCTGACAACACTTTCCTTCCACATGGAACCTGGACGCCGTTCCATGTTGTTAACTGGCTTTTTCTCCCTCGTTCCTACCACCTCCTAGCACCCAAAGGTTCTCATAAGCCCACAGCTCAGGGCCTCCAAAATAAAAGCTTGAAGACTTAAAATCTCCTAGGAACTCCCCAAGGCCAATAACCTGAAAGTCCTAAAGGACGCCCAGCTATTCCGAAGAGGAAAGAGGAGACAGAGAGGAAGCGTAATGAACACTCTCTTTCCTCGTAGAAGGAAGGCGATCTCTTTCCTCAAGCTCTGCGGTCTCATCTGTGTGGCTCCTCGGTGCTGTCTCCCCCAGCCTCCTTCTAGGATAGGTTTTGATTCCTACTAAGGGTATTTAAAAATAAAAACAGACAACTCTATGTCACTGTGATTTTAAGTTTGTATTTGCTATTACTCCCACTACTTGTAACTTCCTAAGCATAAGTTCAGTTTCTATCCAAATAATTCCTATTAGCCATTCGTCTCTCCCCATCTCCATGCCTGCCCTCTCCTGCCAAGCTCCAGAGAGACTTAGTCTCTTTTAATGCTATTTCTGTACTTGAAAAAAATGTCTATAATCTATATGCTTTTCACTCTGCTTGCTGTGATTTCTCTGAGTGCAAGGTCTATGAGTTTACTCAACTTGGGTTTTTTAAAAAATATGTCTTTATTGATTTCAGAGAGAGAAGAGAGAGGGAGAGGGAGAGAGAAACATCAATGATGAGAGTCATTGACTGGCTGCCTCCTACATATCCCCCACTGGGGATTGAGCCCAAAACCCAGGCATGTGCCCTGACCGGGAATCGAACCGCAATCTCCTGGATCACAGATTGATGTTCAACCACTGAGCCACACCAGCCACGTTTACTCAACTTTTTAACCCTGACTCTCAGTATGTGTTCAATAAATGAATAAACATTTGTTTGAACAGAGGAAGCTGAGGACACAGGGTATGTTTTTGAACCAATTGAAACGTAGCATTGAAGGGAAATTTGCAGCCACACCTCACCCCCCAAACTGCAGAGGCTTGACTCACCCTTAGGAATGCCTGAGACTGCTTTATGTCTGCTTTTATGGCTTATTCCCATGCCTACTTCCAACAGGTCCTCTAGACCAGCTACATTACTTGAAGTCCTTTATCATGAGTAGATAATTATTATAGGGGAACCAAAGACATAGCCATCATCAAAGCCTGAACACATGGGTGACGAAAACAGGAAACTAAATACAAAAGTGACATTAGGTAGGCTAACTACACTTCACCTAAGCTCCATCCACAATAAAGAAAAGCAATATTAATTATTTACCAATATTTCATCTTTTCAAACACATACCAAGGAATGAGAGTGAAAACAAAATTGCTGTGTAAAGTGAAGGAATTTGCATGATTGTCTTCAATCACTTGTCCCCTCTCTCTAACAGGATGATACATCTCCACTCACTGTCACTGATCTGTCATACATTCTGTGGGAAAAGACCACATTCTTGCCCCATCCATTTGGGGCTTCACCATGTGACATGCATTGGCCAAAAGAATTTAAGTAGATGTCTGCTATAATTAAGCAGATTTTGACATAAAGTATGGTTTGACTCAAGCTTTCTTGCTCTTGCCCTCCACCATAAGACTATCAGGTCTCAGAAAGGGGTTGCTCTTTCAGCAAGGGTTCCAGAATGAAAGGATGTATGGAGCTACACTGACTCCAGGACTCATGACCAGCAGCACTCAGGGAATGCAAGTATGAATTAAACATGACTCAGTGTCATAAGCCACTGAGGTTTGTGGCTGTTTGTTACCCAGGACATGAAAGAAAACCTAGCTGATACATAGGGTAAATTATTGAAATTGTATTTATTTTAATTTAAGGGTAAAGAACATATCATATTTATCATTTTATAATATGGCACATAAAAAGTGCTCAGTAAATATTTCTGAATGAATATAACTACAATAAGGTAAAACAGGCTTTGTTTAATTATTCAGAAATTAAAACTAAAAATCAGTTTCCCTTTGTACATTGGACATCTGTTGTTCCTGTCAGTTCAGAATCTCTTCCTCTACTTCCAATAGCACCATCCATCCCTTTTAGAGCAAGTGATTAAGTTTCCAATAATAGGGCACTGGCCTCCCAGGACACAGTACTAGGCACATACCCCAGATTTTTGCCAATCGTAGCTCTCCATTTTCTCTGGCACAGTGATTAATTCATGGACAGGAATATGACCCAAGATGATGCCCTTTTCTTATATTTTCACATACAGAAATGGATGAACAAGACTACCTTTTTCTTTTCTTTTTCTGGGTTCACAGCTTCAACAGCCTGCAGCCATACCTAAACAGCGGGGGGAGGGGGGGTTGTCCTTTGCTCTGTCCCTGAAGTCCCATATCTAACCTTATCCATTTAGTTATTTCTTTCTGTGAGTAATCCTGGTACCTTTCTAAAAATTCCCTGCTTACTTAAATAAATTCAAATTGAAGTTCTGCATCTATAACTAAAGAAATGCTATTGAATACAACTTGAATTGAAGTAGCTTTCAACCATTGGTTTTATAAAGAAAAAAACAGAGGAAAAACATTAAACAGATCCAAATCCAAGTACTTGGCTTATAAAACATGATGCTCCTGGGAGCCAGTTGGAGAACCTACGTCAGTGGTCTGTTCTAGCTTGAAGCTGGTCAGCAGTGAGGATGGGTTGTTCTTGAGCTGCCACCCACACCCAGAGGAGACCCTTCCCCTTCATCTGTGACTTCAATGATCAGGACACAGACGGAGATTAAGTTATATGATGCACTTACAGAAGATGCAACTTGTGTACATGCCAATGAAGTACAAAAGGAGAGACAAAATTCATGGTTGCAAACCTTAAAGGACCTGAAATATCAATCTATTTCCAGATTTTCCCCCAGAAATATTCAAATAAGTGTAGAAAAATAAGAGGAAAACAGAAATTCAAGGATGTTTTTACCCATTAATGGAAGGCTGTAAAACTAAACTAACTGGGAAAAAGCCAGAGTCCCTAAAGTGATTGTGGATTACAGGATCAATAGGACAGGCACAGTTATTCTAGACCCCATCTTCTCAATTCATGATTTTTTAATGGCAAGGAAATGGAAAGGTTACAAATCACTGCAGAAGTTTATTGGGACAGACCACAACTTCTATGTGTCTGAAATTTTATCCTGATTGAATAGTCCTAACACATTCTCCCAGAGTTCATTATTTGCAAGCCTAAAATGATTCAAGTGGATGGATAGACAATGATAGATGATAGATAGATAGATGATAGATAGATAGATAGATAGATAGATAGATAGATATAGATAGATAGATAGATGATATAGACAGACAGACAGACATAGGGTGGACAGATATAGATACAAACCTGCCGTACAGATCCTAGGGAAGTCATCAAATGTTACAATCTATGAACTCCCTAAACCATCATCAAACAGCAAATAGAATTATTTGAACTCCATGAGTCAAACCTCAAGGTGACACCTGAAGTTGAACGCGAGACAAACACAGTGTCACTCAACTCGACAAAGGCCTTCCATGCAGGACCTAAGCACTGGCTTCAGGGCTCACCTGTGAGATTCTATCTTCTAGAGAGTAGGAAAATATAAAAATAATAATGATAGCTACCATTTTATGCTTTTTTATATCTGTTTACCTAAAAGGCTCAGTGCATATCTCATTTATTCCTCATAGCAAACTGAGGAAAATATTCTTTATTTAGAGATGAAAAAATGGAGCTCAGAGGTCCTCAACTAGTAAGTGGTAGAACCCAGATATAACCCCACCGGTCTGGCTCTAAAGTCCGATCCTCATCACTACTATACATGACCTCAGATGAATTACTCATCATTTGATTACAAAACACAGGAAGCACTTGATAAATATTTCATGAATGAATCAATGGCATTAAGTCTGAAGTCCTCAAAGCCATCTACAATGATGCTCCCTATTTGGGCAGTATTAATTCCCACAGTGACTTTTTGTGGAATTACCGCCACCAGTACCAGCATCGTGTGAAAGTGCAAGAAAGAAGCTTGAAGTTTAGGATCTGAGGACAGAGGGGGAGAGTGATTTCCCCCAGGTGGGTTGAAGATGTACTGCACTGTCTAGTTTTGCTGGCATAGAGGGTTTCCAGAAGAGGGCAGTGAGAGGAAAGAAGGAAAGACTGGTTATAGCCAAACTGTAAATGAGCTTGGGTGACCTTGACTCTGAAAGCAGTAGGGAGCCACTGAATGAGTCCTGAGTGGTGGAGTACCATGATTTGCATCATATATGAGCAAGTGTCCAATAAAGGCCTTTGTATGATTGAGGCTGAAAACAGACTGGATCCCAAAAGGAAACGTATTTTTGTTCCTTTTTTGGCACTCCTAATTTGAGAAGGTTTTACTTTCAGAAGGACTAATTACAGAAAGGAGAACACCGTGTAGGGAAACTACAGGGAGAGCGTAGGAATCCAGGGCCATTACCAGCAGAGCAGTTCCAGCCTGAAGGGACAAGAAGAAAGAGGGGTCGCTCAAACCCAGAAGGAGAGAAACTTGTGCAAAGCAGGCTACACAGAAACAAGTAGTGACATCCTGTCACGGGCAGCTAGAGACAGCTTCAGAGAAGAGGGAGTAGAGGAATACATACTCTGATTTCACTCTCTCTCCCCTCCATCTCCTGACAAGGCTCCCCACCGGGCAAACCCAATGGGCATCCAGAGTAGACAGGAGGAGCCCCTGGAGGAATTCACACAGGTCAGCCGCCCAGGCAGAAGGAGGAGGGTGCAGAGGGGATCTAGAAACACAAACTGAATCCATCTGGCTCAAAGTCTTCCAAATAACGAAGACAACCCTAGTGCGGTAGAGTTTACAGACAATTTTTAGTTACCTGTATTAACAGAGATGAACAGTAAAAACAGTGATAGAATCACTGAAATTATTACCAGTGTACAAGATTCTTTATTCCCAATGATTATGCAACAAAACTACATTTATTTTTAAACATTAGACTCATTTATATTGTATTTCAAGTCTGTACAAGTATGATGGCCATTCAGACGGAGGGTAAGGGCAGGGAAAGGGGAGGAGTCAAGACTGGCTTAGAAATACAGACGAGGTAATTTGATGTAGTGTGAAAAATTAGCTAAGAATTATTAATAGTAGACGACTGAGCATGGGTAATTAAGAACTTCGCTTGAAGCCACATACTGCTATTAGTAGTTTAATATGCTATTTGATCAATTATCTTTCAAGTTCATGACAGAAGAGGAAGCTCCCACAGACAGACATTCTGGTGCTTTCTAATCAATTGCTAAGTGATTTATGTCACTTAATCAGATACTTGATTCAACTCCTGATCACTGCTTTTGCACATGGGCATCCATAGGCAACACTTTTATGCCAGTGGCTTATGAAAAACGTAGGCCAAAATTCTATATTTAGCTCTGCGAAGAATTGACTAAAATATCCTTTGTAGGCAGTAGGCCTAAGATCTACCCCCATTTCAGCTCTCTGATTTTGGGCAAGTCTTTTGACCTTTTTAACCTAACATTTTTGCCCTATCTAACCTCTCATAGAGAATATATACTGAGTGCTTACTGTTTTCCAAGTACCACGTTTACCTCCCTTACTCATGGCAACAATTCAAGAAGTAGGTACTCCTGTTATCTCCACTGTACCAACGAAGAACCTGAGTCTTGTTAACTTAGGTAAACTAATTTACCTACAGTCTTGCAGCCAGTGATAAAGCCAGGATTTGAACCCAGACCCTGCCCTCACTCCAAACTATACACTCTAGCATTGTGTTGCCCTACACTATAATAGTCTTTTGGGGTTTGAATAAAAAAAAGTATGTTAAAGTTCTGTGTAAAGGTATATTATGATATAAATGTATAGATTTTGTTTTATGAATCCCAACACCTATCATCACTTCCTAAGTAAAATGCTTCAAAGAGACTATTCAATTCAGTCATATTATATATTAATAATATTCAATTTTCCTGTCACTGCCACAAAATTTTCAAATTCTCGATTGTGTGACAACATGTGTGAAGTAATTGAAAAGTGAACACTAGCTGCAAGAAAAAGAAAATTTAGAAAACTAAAAACATATACACTTTCCACTAGTATCACAGTATTTATTTAGTTGCTCTTCAGAATGAAGTCACGGTGTCGGTATGAGTGTGGACTTGAATAAGCTCAAAGGAAACATTTCTCATCCCAGTAAGCATGCAACACGTCAATGGCACGGCCTTGGTGTTAGGCTTTGTAGCTTTATTCCTACTACAAGTTCCTCTGCTCAGAACCTGCTCAGCCCACTTTTCTGTAAAACAGACATTATAGAAACAGAATAAGCCTCTAGTTGTGGGCATTGATCAAAATATGGAAGCTAAGAGAGGCACGCAGTTTGAAGAGCACTTTGAGCATCGAGGCATTCTCATCTGAGTTCAGTTCTGCTCTCCTTCCATTTCTTCTTCTGCTGGATACAGGAAATACATGCTCTTTTGAACAGGTGATAAATATGTCTGAGCCTTCCTCCTTCTCCTTAAAATAAAGGGGGGGGAGGGAGGGAGGGGGGGAGGGAGGGAGGGAGGGAGGGAGGGATGGATAAATAAATAAATAAATAAATAAATAAATGGAACTATTCCTCTTCCAAGCCTGTTTCAAGGCCACATCACTGCCGTCTATGTGTGTACTCTAACACCAGCACCCTTTCAACAAGCAGCAGCAGCTATCTCAAGAGACAGAGCAGTAAGATGGGTCCCTGAGCAGAGTAGAAGGCCATCTGCCCAGAGTCCCAGTCTCTGTCCGGGTCAGAAGTTATTGTAATGTGATCCAGTAAAGCCACATGGAGTCAGCAACATAGATTGAGTCAATATCTTTTTTTTTCTTTTTTTTTAAATATATCTTTATTGATTTCAGAGAGAGGAAAGGCAAGGGAGAGAGAGAGATAGAAACATCAATGATGAGAGAGTCATTGATCGGCTGCAGCCCACAACCCTGGCATGTGTCCTGACCGAGAATCGAACCCTGATCACCTAGATCCTAGGTCTACGCTCAACCTCTGAGCCATGCCCGGCAGGGCAGATTGAGTCAGTATCTTTAATCAGTTGCCCAACTGTAAAAAATCTAGGAGACTTTAAGCATTACATAGTTCATTTTTCATCAAAAAATGATAATTTTTTTAAAAAGTCTATAAACTCTTCTGTCTCCCACCAATAAACCAAAACAAATAAAACATACTTGTTGTTCCTCGGCGCCGGGTGAGTACAATGGGGAGAGCAGCGGAATCGGTCTATTAATCTCATGTGGGTAAACAAAACCATGTTTTGTATTCTCATAATAATGCTGCCTGGTTCACTCAGTCCATTTTAATCGAGTGCCTCTGTGCATCCAGTTCTGGGGATTGCAAAAGCTAAATTATATTCCCCACCCCCCAGAATATTGAGGTGCATAATGTTTATAAAAAGAGCAAGATGGGCTAAAGAATAAAAAATGTGGGTTTGAAGATCCTAAAGATTATAGCATATAAGTTCAGTAACTTATTATTGTCTAGAGTATTGGGAAAGAGTGTGTCACACATGTATGAGCCAGCCTTGGATTAAAAGACAGGCCGGCGGGGCATGGCTCAGCGGTTGAGGGTCGACCTAGGATCCAGGCGATCGGGGTTCGATTCCTGGTCAGGGCACATGCTCGGGTTGTGGGCTCGATCAATGACTCTCTCATCATTGATGTTTCTATCTCTCTCTCCCTCTCCTTTCCTCTCTCTGAAATCAATAAAGATATATTTTTTTAAAAAAAGACAGACAGAGCTTGGATTGGGGGGAAAGAGAGAAGGACTTTCTGGGTTGTCCTGCAGACAGTAGAAAAATAATAGCAGAGAGGACGTCAGTACTATGGGAATATCCGGCCGGCACCAGCAGGCTGAATCATTTCTCTGGGGGTGAGAATAAAGAAAGGGAATCAAAGAACCTAATGACAACTTACCTGAAATAACCTCAGTGCTAAATGTTGATGGTGATAAAGGCAGAATAAAGAGAAAAGGAATTATCATGAGACTCTGCAAAGGAACCTCATCATTCTTCTCACCCTTCCCCATAAAATCCCTTCTTTCTACCTCTGAACTAGGACAATGGGGGCCCTAACATTCCAGGTGGTTATAATCACACTTTAAATCTCAACATTAAATTCCTTCCATTCTCCTCTAGGTACAATTAAGGTATCCAAGGCCAGCAGGAGAGCCCATGACTAATTTTAGGGAGTCACTCAGAGTAGAAAAGACATATGATTGCTGTGCTGGCCAGTGGGAAAAGCAGCTGATGAACAGAGAAGGTAGCCCCGCCTTCTAAGGGGCTTCTGAAGCATATGGTGCTGACAAGTATGGAAACAACAGAACAGAGTATTTCACGAATGAAGTTGCTGAGTGGAGTAATTACTAAATGCAGAAAATGAATATCTCACAATGGGGGAAACATTAAGAAATCTCTTTTAACTCTCTCTAAACTGAACCAACATAAAAAGTTCCTGCCCTAAGTCCCAATCATTAGTAATATGGGACACAGCAAAAGTCATAGAGGGTCTTTGCCATTTATGTACTCTAAAAACGACAGCTCCGTACATTCTGAAACTTAGAAGGGAATCCAAGTCAGCCTAACTGCATTATCTTCTGACATTTTCTATTGCTATTGATTGATCAAAGTGTTTTCTTTGTCTACAGGTTGTGCTAACACAGATTAATTACTCCAATATCCACTTAAAATTAAATCAAAGGAGGCTGCATTATAATTGGTAAGATCTAATCATGGAAGCCATGGAAGCAGGGAAGAGAGTAGCACTGTTTAATGCTTCACATGCTTAATTTGTATTTCTGAAAGATCATGCAAATTTAACCTCCTTCCAAATGAAGTAACTGTAATGCTGACCAACGACACTTTCCACTCTCTGCATGTCTAGCTCAGGATACTGTATATAACAGGAATTTCCCTTCAAAGGCCTCTAGGGTTTGCTGAGTAATGCCTTAATCAGGGGTCTCCAAAATAAATTTCATGTAAAGGTATGTTAACATCAATTTTTTTTAAACTCTTTGAAATTAGAAAAAGCATACATGATTTGAATGGTTTAAAATATCACTTATCCTAATATATAGTAGACACTGGCTTTCCTTTTCAGTATCCACTGAAAAGCAGCCCTTTTGTTTGAACAGCTTTTTTACTGCTATCCCCTGCTCTAGGGGTAAGTCCCAATTAATCTATGTCAGTCAAGGTAATTCTACCCACCTTGTCTGTTTGAGGTAAATTAAGTCTATATAAATTAATGAGTGATAATTCTCTGGCACGAGAGATTTTTTAAAAAATTTTATTCACTGGTACCGACACTATCCCATGGGGTGTGGCCCCAGTTTGCTTCAGGCAGCATCCTATCTATGGCCACAGGGGGAACCAGCCTAAGAATGAAGCCAACACAGCAGATGGCTGAGCAAAAGAGAAGAAATCAAGTTCCTGATGAGAAAGTTATAGCAGTTAACCAGTCAACCCTAAAGTCTGATCTACATTTGGATTGTTTCAGCAAAATGAGCCAGATAATCTCCTTGGTGTTTACACCGTGCAGAGTCATGTTTGCCGTAAACTCCAGTCAAAGGCATTCTTAGGGCTACACCATGTTATGTTGTTTAATTCCTCTCAAAATCTACACTGAGAGGCCAAGACAATGGTTCTGAAAGCACGCCGAGCACAGTTTTATCTGCCCAAATCTGAAGAGTCAAAGGGGCCATCTGAAGAAGGGGGGATAATTTTAGAAGTTGCCACTAATGGGTTCTTCTGGCCCAGGAGCTCAATGCGATGTCGTTATCACCGAACAGCCTCATCGCTGCTGAGAACAGCGAGGATGCCACACCTCGTGATAGGGATCATTACGAATTAACAAATGTGCGTCTTGAATCTCAATCATAAAAATTACATCCATAGTGTTGTAGTATTTGAAAGGAACTAAGCAAAATACATGTGAAAATAAAAAACATATATAAACATATTTACATATTATTTAAACTATTTCTATTAAATGAGAACCTCAGCTTTTACTGGAAAACTAAACATTCAACTGAGGACAGTGCTATGATAAAACAGAACAGCATCGACTACAAATCTTAAGACAGTTGAATTCCTGACTCTATGCCTTTCAGCTGTGTGACCTTGTGCTGACTACTTAAACTTTATGAGGCTCATTCCCCTCGGCAGTAAAATAAAATAATGATTTAATTTTCAAAAGCTTTTAAGAGGATAATAGTGAGATAACATGCAAGAGCTTAATAAGTTCTTTATTATTTACATGCTATGATTTCCTCAGAATGAACAGCACCTAACCTGGTTGGAAAGACAACATGTGTGTGGTCAAACACCGGTTCATTCATTTCCACGGCCAGAGCTTTCAACTTTCCGTTGTCTAAAGAATAAAGTCTAAATACTTTTGAATAGAATTTACAGCATTGTATACAACCCACAACCTGGCTTCAGCTCATGTTTCCGGTCTCACCTCCTACTCCCACTCATCTTTACAAGCTCTACTTGGCAATGAACCTGCAGTCCTGCTTTCCTCTGCACCCCACTGTTCTCCGCCTTCCTCACAGAGAGCCCCCACATGCCGTTGTTCTTGTTATTTCTCCTCTAAGAAGACTCCCTCTCTGCCCACCTAAAATCTACCCACGCCTCAAAGCCCACTCCAAATGCCACCTCCCCTTAGGGGCCACCGCACCGAACAGGTGTGGGCCTCGGGAGCTGTCCCTAGTGCTGACTCAGAACTGGTACAGATTGTGCCTAACTTGATCTTTTCCTAGATCTGACTTTTGTTCAGTTATTAACTCCGGGATCTTCGTCCATCTGTCGCTCCAAGAGCACACCTAAACAGGAGGTAGGTACTGACTTACGCTGTCTGTGTCCTCAGCTTCATTTCTGCGAGCCATCGCCTAGGGCTCACGCTCCCCTGCATGACCGCGCTTCTCTCTGAAGACATTCACGTTTGCACTCTGCCCTGCTTGCTTCTACTGTTCAAGTCGCTGCTGGGCCCTTTGAGGGACGTTGCATTGTACGTACAATCGAGTGTTGTAGGACAAAATACATGCTGCTTACAGTGCTTTACTCATAATTTAATTGGAACTTTAAAAACCGGGAATGTACAATTCCTATCACATATTATGTGCAACCTCTTGGGTTGGGATTAGCTTAAGCCTGTTTACAGTTTTATTCCTTTTCATTCATTCATCTGCTTAGAATGTGCGGCAATTTGGTAAAGTCATGAAAATTCCATGACAAAAAAAGGGTTTCTATAAGAATGTAGGAGCGTTAGGTCAGGGATTTTAATTTGTTCATTGCTCTACCTCCAGGACCTAGAATATGGGAAGCTTCTCCGTAAATATTCTTTTGAATTAGTGAATGAATGTCAGGCTACGGAACACTCAGCCCAATATTGTGCTTCAAACACATGAGGCTACAAAATGGAAAAACAGGGTTGTACTTTGTGATAAAATCTCCAAAATAAAAGAACAAACTATATCACTTACTGACCCAAACACCCACAATTACTTAACTGTAAACTATGGCTTTTAGCTCGCATGTTATTTTCCTAGGCGTATCAATACTCTGGATCTGTAATATCCCTCAAGATAATAAAATTTGGCCATTAATCGCCTCCTGATAAAAGCAACATTTCTATTGGTTCTACACATTGTCCTGAAACAGGCCAACGGGCACCATAATTATGAAATGGTGAAACAATCCTGGGAATGCTTCCATGTTAGGAATAACCACTAATTATCACACGTGGAAAGAGAGTCATCCAAATCATTAGTGGTTATAATCACTAATAATCACAGGTGAAAGTAGAGTTATCCAAATTCTGCCAAGCGGAAGCCTGAATCATGCCTTCCAGCCACCCTCACACGCCTTTCCCTCTTCTTCCTCTCCCTGAGCCAAACTTCTTGGACGGAGAAGGACTCATCACACTCAGCCTGAAATGAAAGTCTCTCAGTCCATTAGCTCCACCTCTGTAATGTCACATTGGAGGTGACGCAATTGTGATTCTGTTCTCTTTCTTCAGTCCCACCCGATACCGAAACCTCTAACCCCTGCTAAATTAATAATGCCACCGTATCACCAAGCAAAAAAAATGAACAAACCACCACTAGAGACAGGTGTATGTTTTGTGAACTTGAATGAACAAGCACCTTGTTTTGCTGCTGGAAGGGAATAAATTGTGAGGAAACTGAATTTATAGACTGACCTGATTTCTAAGACTTGCTTAAAACAAAAAGGATCTCATATGACCATTTTTCTTCCTTTACAGCCACGCATACCAGCTTTTGAAACACCTGAATCAATGTTCTGTCCTTCTGTGCACGAACTTGACTGATTTCATGACAAATTAATTTGTCAGAAAGCAACAACTGCAGGTTAGAGATAGAAATAAAGTCACATGCAAGAGCAAATTGGGGCTATTTTGGATCTGTTAGCCTCATGACGGGATGCTTTAATTTATGCATCATAGAAATCTCTTTACACCACTCTGCCTGTGATTGCAGCAGCTCATAATGCGTGCCTGCTCTTTGGCTTCACTTTATTATAGAAAAGCTGGTAAAAAGTCACTTTATGTAACTGATAATTTGTTAGGGCAAGCTCACTTTAAGAGATGTTATCTGATAATTCTCTACCTCGTCATATCCCTAAAAAAATTAGAAAAACACCCTGGTTAGATGTCTCTGTTGGTTGGAGCGTCGCCCATACATCAAATGGCTGCAGGTTCAAGGCACGTTTGGGGAGCCTAAGGGAGGCAACCTATTGATGTTTCTTTCTCATATAGATGTTTTTCTCTCTCTTTCTTCCTCTCTCTCTAAAATCAATGAAAATATATCCTCGGTTGAGAATTAATAATAATAATAATAAAACCAACAAAAACAATAGTAATAATAAAAGGCCTGGGTGAGTTTTAAATCATCAAGTCAAATGATATGTTAATTTTCTCCTTAAAATATTTCAATTTTCCTATGTGGATGTAAAATTGCACATTACATAAAACCCTTGCTCCTATCCATTCTTCGCTCCATCTGAGACCATCATTACCAAGGCATGCCTAGCTAATATTCACTTCTTTTTTTTTTTTCCTAAGGGAGTTCCAACGTACTTCAGGGCACAGATATGCTTAGACCCAATGGGTTGTAATTAACTTAAGCCAATCTTAATAATATTATGCCCAATTTCCCAGCCTCACTTTCAGCAAGGGGTCATCCACCTTTGTTAATGAGACTGGGGAGGAAGTATTTGGGGGATGTTTGAGAAACTTTTACTCCCAGATGAAAGAGAACTGAGTGGCCAGCATCACTTTCTCACCCTTTCCTTTGAGTTTAGACTTGACGTCTGGAGCTACAGAAACTATCTTGAAACTATAAAAAAGAAGGTAAGAAGATGGGTGCAACATGCTAAGGATGCCACAGAGCAAACACAGCTCCTAGGTCCTGGATGGCTTTGTTGAGTTTTGCGTGAAATCCAACAAAACGCCTACTTCCAGACTTCTTAGTATTTGATAAAAATCAATCCAGTTGATTAAGACATTTGCTGAAGTCTCCTGTGACTTTCAGATACATGTCTTGCTAATTTATACAATTAACTTCCTATAAAATAGCTCAGGGCTTCTCCAAAAATCTTCCCTTTTTCCTTTCTCTCTCCAAATCTGTATTCCACCAGCGCTCTCACACACAGCATACCCTGCCACCCAAACCACTCACTACTCCCTGAATTCTCCCTGTGACCCACCACGGGTCTCAGTGGATGGTTCCTCCTTATTAGCAAAGTCTTCTGCCATCCTTGTTTTTCCTCATCAAAAGCTACATTAGTCAAAGCATATTCCAGGACTCAGAAAGTCCACTCCTAGGACGATTCCCAACAGAAAGGCATGCATGAGCTCCCAAAGAGACAGGCAGAAGACAATTCACAGCAGCAGGATTTGTGATGACCACACACTGGAGACAACCCAAGTGACCATCAACAGGAGAATGTGTGGTACGTTTATAGAGACAAAAAAGGAACAAACTGCTACTACAGCTACGCGCAACAGTAAGGACAGATCTTGCAAACACAACATTGGGCCAAGCATCCGGACATAAAAGAACATATGCTGTATTACTTCATTTAAAGTTTTACAGGCAAACTAATCTATAGTGTCACACAGAGCAGGATAACTGATGCCTTTGGGGAAGGTAGTGACTGGAAGGAGACACGGAGCGACCAGGGTGCTGGTAATGCTCTGTTTCCAATCTTCACGATGGTTACATGGATGTGTTCACCTGTGAAATTATACCAAGCTACAAATATATGACTTATGCACTTCTCTATATGTAGCATTTAAATAAAAAGCTTTCAAAAGCAAACAAAAAAAGTTTAGGCATGCCAAAAAATCATTAACATAACTGTATTTCTCCTGTAATCCTTTCTCAGGTTTCTCCATTTCAAGTTAACGTCTTTCTATCTTATTCCTCCACAGAATTTTGCCTGAGCCTACCTTACAACAAATATCCCAGGCTGCTCTGTACTAAGGTGTTTGTGTATGTAACACCCCTTTCCCCATAAGATTGTGATCTCCCTGAAGGCAAGGATCACATCTGTGTCATCTCATACTACACTGCACAAATGAGGTCAGGAAACATCTCTGAACGGAGTTTTAATTCAAAACAGCCTCTCTGAAATATACGTACATCCTTTGTTTGTGTGTGTTGTCTTTGTGTTTTTGCACTTTCATATCTATTAATATGAACATTTGAAATTCTGAAGGCAGCTGTCGGGAAGTCAAAGCTTCATTGGATTAAAAATGCAACCCTTTCACTTGCAGGTCTTCACTTGCCAATCATTAAGCCGTGGCAATTTATGCAGGTAGCTTCACCTCTCGGGTCTGAAGTCTCCTCACCTGAAATATGGGAAAATAACGTCTGCCTCATAGAAATGCCATGTGTCTCAAGAGCGTTGACGCACATACATATTTTGTAAACACGAAAGCACTACACAGTCTACAGGCACTGCTCTTCATCTGCAGAGAGGCACTCCCTAGCCTTTTCCGTGTCACGGCACACCTAGATAATTACAGTTATTGTACCACACTAGCATAAAATAACAGGGCTCCTTAGGGCTGGAGAACAGTGAGGATGCATGCTGGTTACAAAACCATAATTTATTAGAATTAAAAATTCTGGCTCAGACAGGATCAAGGTTTTTTTGTCTCCCCTTCAAACAATATAGGGTGGGGCAAAAATAGATTTACAGTTCTTTGTATGAAAAATAATACAATAACTAATAAATAATGACACAAGAATAAACTCTGTGTTTCATGTACTCACAACTGTAAACCTGCTTTTGCCCCACCATGTACGTTTATTTCCCCTGGTAAACTGAGCTCAAGCACAAAAAATAGGTCTCTGAGATAGACTGTCCCAAGCATCATCTAAAACCAAATAGGAGTGTTGTCCATCATAAAAAGATCCAGACTACAGACTCAAATTCCTAAAATGGAACTTACGATGCTGTGTTTATTTATTTAAGGTGGGCCTTTTGGGGCACCCCAGGGAAAAACTCTTGAAGCAGCCTTTATTTTATCTTAAAAGTCTAATCAGAATTTGTGAACAACTAATTAATATTTGAACAGGAAGAAAATACTTATTTCACATGCTTAATCACTTTGTCTAGTCAGAAGACACTTATCATTAGTTAATGGATGAATGTAACCTGCGTCATTCATTTCCTGACAATTCATTTCCTTTCTTTCTTTCTTTCTTTCTTTCTTTCTTTCTTTCTTTCTTTCTTTCTTTCTTTCTTCTTTCTTTCTTTCAAGGTTGCAGGTTCAATTCTTTTTTTTAAATTTTTTTTTTTTTAATTCATTTCAGAAAGAGGAAGGGAGAGAGAGATAGAAACATCAATGATGAGAGAGTCATTGATCGAGCCCACAACCCGGGTATGTGCCCTGACCAGGAATCAAACCACGATCTCCTGGATCCTAGGTTGATGCTCAACCGCTGAGAGAAAAAATACACACACACATACACACACACACAGAATTCTTTCTCTTCAATTACCGAGATACTAGTAGTAAAATGGGAAGGTGGAGAGGAAGAAACGACTGCCATTCATTACATTAGCAGAGAGTTTGTTGAAATAGCCTCACTTCTTCAGTGCTTCCCAAAGCATGGTCTGCAAAATGATTTTAGGGGACATCCAAATAGAACAGTAAGAAACTATGGTTCTGGTAGAATTACTGTTTTAATATTAGAAAAAACCCAGAATGTTAAACTTGTGCTTTTGCAGATATAATTGCTAGGTCAAGGCTAAATTGATTTTTAAATGTGTTAATTTAAATAAAAAGTAATTTAGGGAGCACATAGCTATAGCAAAATTATACGGGAGGTACATGAATGTCTAAAGGTTGGGGGCTACTGTGTTGGTAAATATTTGCTCCTTATGTATCAGTATGTGTGGGAAAAGTCTACTAACGATGCTTTCCTCTGAGTCAGTTCCAAAAGACTCTTCTAATTCATAACAGGACGCCGTGGACAGTGGGTGGCAAGAGTCCAGGTCCTTCATCTCAGTTCTGAGACTGTGTGCCTTTTAGCAAATTTCCTCCCTGAACCTCAGCTTGTTCATCTATAAAAGGACTAAACTGTCTCCAAGGTTCCTTCCAGCAACATCAATCTATGAGTCAAAGTAGAAAACATTAACTCTGCGTTAGGAGCACAGTTAGCTGTTAAATACGTCAATTAGACTTAGTGTTAAGTAGGTGGGCCATAAATTAAATTGTTACTTCGTCCACTCAATTTATGTACTTCTTCAGAGCTATGTGTTCAAGGGCTTCATTATTTTACAGTGAATTTTACCCCTTGAAGGAGGATCTAAGGAAGCCTCAGAGGCTGACAATTGTTCCTGTCATTTAAGAGATCAAGCTATACACCAATGACACTGCTCTGACCTCTGGATCACAAAAGAATGACAACATTTACCCACGGGTTAACCTGAGGCCTTGAGAATTGAAATGGCAAGTACTGTATTCCATGGCACCTTCTAAACTAAACCCAAAATCCTTCCTACTGCTTAGCACAACCAACCATTCCTGGCATCTCTGTCTTCCTCCACTAGAGCTCAGAAAATGAACTAGCTCTTCCTCACAGAAAGTCTTAGATTTGACACAAAGTGTTTGAGCTAGAAAAGAAAACACAGTACATCTATTTCTGCTTCATATCAGATGTTTTCACCCTGCTGCAATATTCCTACAGTCACACAGCATCTGCTTGTACAATAACAATAACTGGAGAGTCATTAGCAGCCAAAACATTCATGGGTGGACCCTGTAATTGCAGTCATTGTACTTCCTGTTCATCCCAGAGCTGCTTTTCAAACCTGACCCATCAAAACTACTTCTGCTTCCTTGAAATCACCAGAATATCATATTCTACTGCGATCTTCTCTAGGCTAAATGTCTTCATGGCCTTTAAGTAATCCTAGTAAGTCATGACTTCAAATCTTATTAGTATCCCGGTTATCATCTCCTAGATATACTGTAGTGTCATAATATTCTTTGGGAAACATAACATCCAAGAACAGATACAAAATTCTCCTTCCCACCTCCAAGCATCATGTGACCAGCATGGAATGCAATGGTACAACCTACTGTATCATTCTATTCCCTTTCTCATTTATAATTCTTTTCCCTAACTTTTGGGATACAGGTTGAAACACAGCTATAGTGCAGAGAAAGGTACCTGTGAAGCTCTGGGGCTTATCTCTGTATTTGAAACAGCTGTGGGAAGAATTTGGGGATCTAGGCTATCATGTAATTTCTAAAGTCTCTTTTAGGATAATACAAAAATTATCCTAATCTCTGAGGAAATTTAACAACACAATACTGCACAAAGCTAGACACCTACATGTGCACTTATGTGTGTGTATATAAATGTATATATAATGTTCATACATATACATTTTAATCAGTCAGCCTTAACTTGCATCACAAATGATGGTGGAGTGTGAACAGTCATTTTTCCAAGATATTTATGTCATGTAATATGAAACTGTGTTAACAAAATTTATTTTTCATAATTCATGTCAACAAACATGTATTTGGAAGTTGTTACTAACCATGAAATATTTTCCATTCATTTGATCTTCATAAGTCTAAGATGAAAGTAGGGGGAAATTAGCATGTTCATTTTCATATGAACACACAAAACTTGCCAAAATTCACATAATCTGTAAATTATAGAGCCAAAACTATGCTCCAAGCCTTTGGAATCCAGATCTAGTCCCCTTCACAGTAGTATTCTCCCTAAATAATCAGGTGTCTGAGCACCTAGTTTGGTTCTAAGATTCTATATACATCAGGTCTAAATCTTAATGGTTCCCCTTTGACCTAGTTTCTTGAACATGTTTGAGCTTGGTTTGGCAATCTCATAGCTAATTCTGCGTATTCTTGCAAGAGAAGAAAGCAAATGACCATCACTTTTGCAATGGATGACAATTTGCCTAAAATATTAATAAAAGTATTTCTAATCACAAATAGTAACAGCCAGATACTTCCATCACTACCCCCAAGAGAAACCACATGGGCTCCAAAAACTATGAGCAGCCTTCATTCACCAATGCTAATAGCATTCTTAGGAGGAAAAGTCCAAAAACAAGAAAAACCAAAGCTAAGGGATTAAACATTTACAAAAAGTAAAAAATTACAGTCCTGTCTTCTGCCACCTCAAGCTAATGGAATCTTGCCACCATTGCCTAAAACAAACATTCCTAAATCTAGCTCTACCCTATAATCACCGGGAGAGCTTTCGAAAAATATAAGTACGAGGGACCTGACCTTTCTGAAACATAAGAGGTCCAGGGTAAGACAAAGCAATTTGGTTTTTTAACAAGAGTCTGATGTGACTATGATGCAGCTGGTCAAAGCCTGGAGTTTGTTACCCATGGGAAGCCATTTACTCTTGCAATATCCCCCATCTCTCCCCTGCAACAATAGCTTTCATTTTTCTAGGCAATCATTCTCATCAGCATATGAATATGCCATAACATTTTTCATAAAAACAATGCTGCCATGACCCCACATTCCCTCATTTATCCACACAACCTTACTGCAAAACTCCTAGGAAGATTTTTTCTATGCTCACTGATCAGTGCTCATTCTCTCCAATATCTCACCTTCTAGTCTCATGAGCCCATTTGAATCAGACACTCACAGGCCCCTCGCCACTGAAATTTCTTCACAAGGTTACGGATGACTCCACATTTCCCAGTGGAAAGATCCAACCACACTCTGCATAGTACTGATCTCTCATCAGCATGTGACCAGTTGGTCCCTCTTTCTTTTGGTCTTACTTTCTGGCCAAGTCTTCACTTAACTCCTGTTATCACACTCTCCTGGATTTCCTCCACTTCTCAAGCTGCTTCTTCTGAGTCTCTTGGATAAGATTTAGCTACTGGTGGCTAAATACAGGAATATCTGAGTCTTATTCCTTAAATGTCTTCTATTCTATATCAACACTAACTCCTTATGACTGAATATAGTTCTGGAGCTCTAAATACCATCTATATGCTGATGAATCACACATTTATAGCTCCAGACCTGGCCTCCTCTAAATTCCAGTCCTTCGTCTTTCCATTCAATAGCTCCACGCTATTCTCCATCAAAGCTAACATATTTAAAACACAACAGTTGAGTTTATCCCCCCAAAGCAACTGTATCCTTCTTTGTTTCTCAACTCAACAAAAAATATCCCTCTTCACCTAGTTGCTCAGACCTAATTTCTCAAGTCACCCTTGACCTCTCTCTTTCTCTCAATCAATTATCAAATCCTGTCAGCTCTACCTCCAAAAATATCCCAAATCCACCTAACACATTATGATTCTATTCTAAGACTCTCATCAGTAATACTGTAATAACCTCCTGAATAGTCTCCCTGATACAGTCTATTTTCATTCTGCAGCCAGAGTGATCCATTTAAAATGTAAATGGCTTACACCATAGAATACTATGCAGCTGTATAAAAGAAGGATCTCGTACCCTTTGGGACAGCACGGATGGAATTGGATTATGCTAAGCAAAATAAGCCAGGCAAAGAAAGACAAGTACCACATGATCTCACTCGAATGTGGACTATAATAAACTGATGAATAAAATAGATCCAGAGACACAGAAGCATGGAACAGACTGAGGGATCTTAGAGGGAGGGTGGGGAGGGGGGAGTGGGTGGGGATAAATTAATCAAAGAACTTATATGCTTATATGCATAACCTATGGACACAGACATTGGTATGGGGAAAGTCCGGGGGTGGGGTGGATGCAGGGTGGAGGAGATCAATGGGGGAAAAAGAGGGGTATCTGTAATACTTTCAACAATAAAGATAAAAAATTTAAAAAGTAAAACTTAAAATTAAAAAATAAATGAAACCGAAAGATAAAATTAAATTAGAATTAAATGTAAATGGCTTACAACACCCTGTTCAAAACCATTTCATGACTTCCCAGAACCCTCCAACTAATTTCCAAAATATTTTCCAAAGGCCTACAAAACCATAAACAATCCCCTTCCCTCCATTTCCCCTCACTTTACTCCTACCACACTGCCCTTCTTGCTCCTCTTTGAATATGCCAAGCCTAGTCCTGCCTCAGGACCTTTGCACTAACTGTTCCTTCCAGCTACAGCAAGTTTTCCCTCTGTGTCTTCAGGCTTGCTCCTCACTTCCTTTGGTCTTTAAGCAAAAAGCTGTTCCCTCAAGAAGACTGCACTCTCCAAAACACTCTCCCTTTCACTTTCTATTTCCTTAATGCACTTATTTCTCTTTATAGCACTTACCACCACCTGACACTATATGCAGGCTAGTTATTTATTTATCGTTTGACTTGTGCACTAGAAAGTAAGCTCTTAAAACAGACATGGTTTTGCTCATCCCTGAATTTCCAGCAATTAGAGTACTACCAGGCAAAGAGCAGGCCATTGATACATGAGTGAAGAAATGAAGGAAGAAATTAGCAAATTTAGCCTAAAACACATGTTCTCTCTTGGTCCCATGCCTTCAGGCAGGTTTTCCTTTTTATACAAAATGCCCTTCCTCATTTTCTATGCAAGTTGATTGCCTATTTATTCTTTAAAGTGAATCATGGGTAACATCTTCTTCTCCTGAAGCTTCCCTGATAGGCCTCCGAGTATGTACACACACACCCCACCAGACAGAGGGAGCTTCTCTCATCTCTCTCTGCTTCCAAGATAAAATCTTCCTACCTCTAGTTTAGCACCTGCCCTTGAAGATGTGTTTTTTCCTTATAGTTTTGCTCCCAAGCCATACTATAAATTCCTTGGGGCAGGAGTTAATTTATCTTTATATGTCCAACACCAAGCACATACAGGAATCTAGTTCTGACCACCAGTGCTCACATGGACTTTTCTATTTCCTTCTTTATGTGCTAAGTTGTTTTCATTAGAAGCTGCTATACATTAATATGGTTACTACACCTAAAAGTAGTTAATCTGTTCTCTGCAGACACAACAGTGTCTGTAGATCCCACGAATTACACTCTAATACAGTACATATTTGTTCACCACTGACTGAGAACTACAGGGATCCACATCCTCAATAACAGATGTTAGTCTGGATACTGGATTCCATTATCACACCCTTTGCAATACTCTAGTTATTAGTCATCACTGAAGGAGTTTAAAGGAAGCTTAAATCAACAAAATACCCTAACCTCTATCATGTTGTCCTACTTTACAATGTGGACTAAAAAATCCTGTATTACTGATGCGAACAGCATTATCATAACAACATAGACCAGAAAAATCTGTATGCAACAAGATGTGACAGCTATATTGGAAGATGTAATTGATATTCTAAAGAAGCAATAAATTCCATGTTGCTAAAACTTACTTTTGCCACCAAGTCCCTCTTCAAGACAATATAAAATGGAGCTTTCTTTTATCGCGATATGGTCAGAGATAAACACATCAAACATAATAAAAGCAATAAATAAGTTATATCTGTATCATACTTTTTAGACTTTGCTCCTTTGCACTCCTACTACTTCATTTAGACTTCAAACAATGCCTTGATGGAGGTAAGGATGATTATAACCACCTTATTGTTGAGAATTTTGAGGCTCACAGAGGTTAAGAGAGTTGCCTAAGGCAATGCATTGAGTGAATGAAAGAACCGGATTCCAACCTATGTCATTAGAGTCCAAGTCCCAATTATACTAAGAATTAAAATCCTGGATTCAAAGATCCAACCACTTTACACAGACATGGGGCTCTGGACGGCTGCCTCAAGCTTGCTGGGCCTCGGTGTCTTCATCTGCCAAATAAAAGCATGTATTCCAGTCCTACAACTGCTGCCAGCACCCAAATATTATGATTCAGTATCTGAATCACTTATGTTCTATGCATATGATAACTGGTCTCTCCTCCTTGGAAGATTACAACACAGGTTTCATGTTTGCTCCTTAATATCTACGCTGTGATAATGTCAATAAGATTCATGAGAATTGCTGAAATTTGGTCATGCTCAAAAGTTTCACGAGGCAGAGAGATTAATCAGAACAAAGCCTTCACTCAGTTTTAGTGTGTGCCTTAGAAATGCACCCCACCCGCCTATTTGAGAGAGTTGCTATTCTCAGCTATAAGGAACCCGCTAAGGAGGATCAGGTGCCTTGGAAAGTAGAGCTGTCACAGATATACGAAGTCACTGGACGATCTCAGCTCCATCTATTCCCTTTCATTTATTTTCCTCTTAAACCTCTCCAGGGATTTGCTTCAGTCTTAAGCATTTAGTCTAGTTCCAGCTCAACTTCTCAATTCAAAAGGTGAGATGACAAAGTGCACCTATTTATAATTCCCGAGAGGAGGGAAAGGAAGGTGTGACATACAATCAAAGGAAAATGGACTGGACTGCAGACCATTCTCACTTGTCCCTGTGGCCCCACTGATACAATAAAACCAAACCCTCAAACAGGCAATTCTTCAGCAGATGCTGCAGATTTCGTCACCTGCAGCCCACCGGGCAACAGCCTCAGGGAAAAGAGGTCAGTTTCCTATGGACTCATTAACCTCTCCAGCTCTGGGCCCTTCTCCTCCTGCCCCATTCAACGCCCCGTCTCTGACAGGAATCCAACCTGGGCACGGGGGCTTTTCTCTAGTTAGCATGACGCTGGGTGTAAAGTATTAGGGAGGATTAGCCAAGTAAGGCTGCTCCTTCTACTCTGAGTCAGCACACATTCTTAAATGAACATACAGATAATAAATACTTACACTGCACTTAGTGCCAGGCAGTATTCTAAGAGCTTCCCATATATCAACTCATTTTATTCCTCACCACGATCTCCACAAGGTAGGTGCTATTGTTATTACTATTTTACAAATGAGAAAATCGAGGCCCTGAGGGGTTAAGGAACTTGTCCAAGGTCACATACGGGTAAATCTCAAAGTCAAGTTGAACCCAGGCAACCTGGCACCACAGTCCATGCTCGCAGCCACAACGGTAGACTGCCTCATACCAGGTACATGTTTCTGAACTTAAAAAATTTGTATTAGCAGGGATGAATTTCAAGAACATAAGATTGAGTGAAAAAATAAGATGCAGAGAGATAAGTGCAGTTCAAGACCATTTATCTAAATTTTAGAAACACTCAAACAATACTGCATATGGCATGTATCAAGAATATAAACACATGGACTGGAGTGACACCTGTTAAAGTCATGATAGTTGTTACACCTGAGGAGGAAGGGACTCTGGAATGCAGCTGGGGACAGTTCCAAGTAACTTTATTTATTTTTAAATATATCTTTATTGATTTTAAAGAGAGAGGAAAGGAGAAGGAGAGAGAGATCAACGATGAGAGAGTCATTGATCGAGCCCGCAACCGGGGCATGTGCCCTGACCAGGAATCGAACCCCAATCTCCTGGATCCTAGGTCGACGCTCAACCACTGAGCCACGCCCGGCTGGGCCCAAGTAACTTTATTTTTATCAGTTAAGACTGAACTTCTTTATTTTAAAAATATCTGAAATACATATGGCATAAAGTTAATTTGTTTATTCTGAGTCTTAAGTATATTAGTGTTTGTTATACTAATATTTGGTCATTTCTCTACATGACCCTTAAAAATAAATTACATATATTTTATCTTCTATTCCTTACCTTGCCTTCCAAATTCCAATGCCATGAACACCCTTTTCCAGCTGAGGTAATGAAGTCTATAATATTGCATTTTGAAAAACAATATCATAATGAGCATCTAACCAGGGCTAGTTAGCCTAATGTTAACTCCAACTAAAATATTTCCAGCTGAGTGATGAAAACAAGTTAACAATCAACAGACTCAACTAGAACTTGGACTGAGCACACACAATCATAGCAGCCAACAGTAATTATCAGAGAAGATAACCTAAAAAAAAAACACTGGGGAGAATTTATCACTACTGCAAACATCGCATCCGTTCTAGAATAATGACAATGCTGACTAAGAATGGCACACTGGAGAAACCATTAATACCTTAACTGGGATTTGTTATGCTCACATATTATCTCCCTTGTCAAATTATGAGTTCTTTTAGAACGGAGTTCATGCAGACCCACTGCTTGGCACATGGTAGGTCTCAGTAAATACTAGTTGAATAAGTATATAAATGAAGTGACATTCCTTAATGTCTTTGCTTTTCCAAACCTAAAAAAAGTCAACTCTTCAAGCAATAGGATAGCCAATAAGGTAGAACCTTACCATCCATTTGACTTTTGGATGGGGTGAAGGGGGGCTAGTAATTTTTGCTCACTAGCCTAAAAATCAGAATTTCCCCTTGTCATAGAATCTCCTTTGTTTTTAGAGGGACTACACTGTCGAGCCTTTCTAATCATACAAATATAAGTCAATTTCCTATTCTCTGTTGCTCTGAAAACCCCCAACCATTGAAGCAGATGCTTCCATCTGAGGTGTTAAGTATTTGGGTTAGTAATTTAAATTGGATATATTTTGAGCAGAAGGAAGTTCATGCAGATTTTAAAACTTTCCCCTACACGTAGGCTGCCCCATTTGAAAATGTGTGTTTATTCTTACAAGACCTATCTCATTTGCCCCAAGAGTCTGTGAGAAGAGACCATGCCCAGAACAGCAGGCCAGAATAATGCTCTTGGCAATCTACTTTGAAAGCAGAGATGGTGGAAAGGTGCAGTGCTACCTGGGCTCTACAAGCATTCCTCATCTGGTATTACTCAAAATGAAATAACCCCAACATTCAGAAATGTACCGATAGCCACCACGATGGCTTTTTCCGGACCAGGAGTGGCCGGACCATATCTTGTGCTGGGAGTGAGTGTTTCCTCCAGGAATACGGATGCTCCACTCTCAGTCACCCTGCAACATGCAAAGCAAGAAACCTCACTGTCTCTGTGGAACTAGGAGGAACAGTGTCTAACTGCTGGGGGAACAGAATTTCCATTGTGCAGAGACAGGCTAGGGACTGAGAGAGAGGCCCAGGAGCCTCTCCTAGGGAAAAAATATGACCTACGTACTCTAGGAGCAGTGACAGCTAGTGTCTGTCTTTGGATTTCTGTCCTCTGCAAGGCTGTACGCCTCTGCTTCCTAAAGACCCACAGTCTGGTTTTCTGCAAAGTTGAAAGAGGAAGGTGGCAAAACCCTTGCATCTCAGTGGTTCAACGTAAAGAAAATTGTTAGTGATATCAAATAAGCACCAGGGCAGATTTGTGGAATGTGTAAACATTCTTCAGTGTTTCCTAGAAATTACTTGGTAAGGGAAACACCGCAAAGGAATGGAAAATCAGCAATCTACTGAATAAGCCTCGCCGCAAGGACTTGGAAAACAAAAAGGTAAATTTACTTTTTAGTTCTGATGAAATCAAGAATTTTTCTGTTACACTGATTCTATAATATTAAAATTTAATGTGATTTTTTGGTTGCCTCCTGTCTTAATCTTCTAAATAATCTCAGCACAAGAGAGAGCTGAAACTAGAACATCATGGACTATTGGGAATAAAATTAGTGGACTATGCTTAATTTTCAAAATTCCGTTATCAAAATTCACTTAAAAGAGCATCACCCGAATTACCTGTGACAGCCATATGACTCCCCAATACCAGTTTACATTTGTTTCTATCAATGAAATAAAACAGAGAATTTTTCTTAATTCTATGGAGAATATGGTGTTTTTCAGATTTAAGGAAATAATCAGGAATCCTCAGAAATGAAATTGGCTAGATACAGAATCCTATTGTGTTTTACAAGAAGGCAGGCCTGTCAATAAGCAGCTAAACATAGAAATCAAATCTCTAAATATATCCTAAGATTCAGTATAGTACACATTTTTTTCCTTAAAAGAAAGAATAACAGCCCTGGCCAGTCTGGCTCAGTGGTTAGAGAGTCAGCCCAGGGACTGAAGGGTCCCGGGTTCAATTCCGGCCAAGGGCATGGATCTCAGATGCAGGCCCTGGCCCCCAGGTCCCATGCAGGAGGCAACCAATCGATGTCTCTCTCACATCCACGTTTCTTTCTCTCTCCCACTGCCTCTCTCTCCCTTCCACTTTCTCTGAAAAGCAACAGAAAAAATATCCTCGGGTGAGAATTAAAACAAAAAGAGAGAGAGAGAAAGGATAAGATACGATAAATCATACACTAACAGCAAGCATTTAATATTTTATGACACCAGGAGAGATGAAAAGCTAGAAAAAAAAAGCAGAAAACCCTAAGTACTGACCACACGCTCAGGATCTCACAGGTTAAGAACCTTACAGACAGTAATGCGTTTAATCTTCAGAACAACCCTAAAACTAAGCACTATCATTAGGTTCCATTTTGGGTCTGAGGCACAGCAAGACCAAGGACCTAGACCACAAAGAGCCGGGGAAACATCATCCGGCTGTTAGAAGTGTAAGTTACCAAAGGACACAGCAACACGCTTAAAAATAGTTACGCCTCTGAAAGTTACTGCTACAGGAGTAAATTTTCACTCCCACTTTCTATGCTTACTTCTTGGTCCACTCCTTCCCAAAGAACAGGCAAAATGTCTCTGATTGGTGAGATCATGAAGAGAAAACGTGGCGGATGAAGCTTAGTCTGTTGTGGGTTCGCTCTCTCCCCCCCTTCTCTTTCTCTCTCTCTACAGAAATAGATACGCATATTGAAATATTTGGAAAATATTTTTGTAAAGTGACATATGTGTTAGTATTTTTTAAAAAAATACAAATGGTCTACAATTTTTCACCCAATTACAAGTGATTTACATATATAAAGTCAATATGTATAAAAATAAGAAACAGCATAGAAAAGCACAAAGTTATAAAGGGAAATCCTCCTTCCTCACTGCCCCAGCCATAGCGCTCTCCAACTAACCACTATGAACAGCTTCCTGTCATTCCTTCTGGAAAAAATATTTTCCAAATATTTCAGTATGAGTATATATTTCCATAATTAAAATAATTGTTTAAGCTCACAGGGAAAGAAGCAAACAAAACATAAAATTTTCAAGTGATAACTTTTGTTTAAAAAATTCATCCACAAAGAATGGAAGGGATTATATTGGGGTTATGGTTTTATATGTGACTTTATTTTATAATTCTATTGATTTTACATTTTCAAAGGTTTCTCTGTTGAGCAGAGAACTGTAATAATCACCAGCTTGTTATTATAAAATGAGCACATTTTCATAAACATTCAAATAATATAAATATTTGTAAAGTAAAAATCAAGCCTTCCATCTATCCCTAAAGGTAACTGCTCCAACCCCACCCCACCCCCCGACACACACACACATATATATAGACATTTTAGATAGAGATACACATAAATTTAAAATTTTCAGGGGAAAAGACATAAATGTGCATTGATATATAAACATTCGCCTGAATAAGGCTTCATTTCCTAACCCATCCTATGTAACTGTAAGAGGAATGCTAGCCTGCCTGTCTCACAGTGAAGTTTGGAAGCCTAAAGGCCAAGAAAAGTGACTGATAGCCTCCATTTTCCATGCATGGCACATTTAGAAAATGCAACTCCAACTTTTCATTCTATTTCTCACCACGTCATCCCATCGTGCCTGTGAACACAGGACCGTCAGCAGGCTGGCACAGAACATTATTGCCTAGAATTCCTGATCCCAAGTGATCTTCTCCTTCAAGTAGCTGGAACCATAGGACCTCCACTATCTCCAGTCAATGACTTATGGACAGTGCTAAAATCGGTCAGGGGCAAGGGGGTTATCATATCATTTTGAGAAGGGCTTCATGAAGACTTTACCTATACTATCTGCCCACAAGTTCCTCAGTGCCAAGGTCAGATGCTGAACCAGCATGGCAATTCCCTGGTTCTCAAGTTCCTCCAAGTTAAGCAAATAATTAACGCCTTAGAGAATGATCCAGCTAGCAACAACCCCTCTCCCCTAAAAAAAGGAGATTGATTTTGTGCCACTAAGTTTTATTTAAAGACCATGCAATCGAATCCCAGCTGGCTTCATTGAAGCAACAACGTGGGCAATCAGTGACACCAACTGCAATGCTATCATTTCTATAAACAGTAATGAGTGGAGGGGGTAGGAAGGTACTAGAAGCTTATGTATACACAAGAAAGATCATTTCAGCAAGAGAGATTGTCTTGGCAGACTCACAGTATCTTTCTGATTGGTACCCTAAGAAATGCAAATGCCCTGCAACATTCAATAGCATTAGAAGAAATATTCGGGCATGGCATTCACAGCATTGTGCAATGAAAATAACATGTCACAAAGGTAGCAATTTCATACACTGAGTTGTACAAAGGAAAGTTTCATTGTTTTAAGATATTTCATGGAAATTGAGGAAACAGATGTACAAGTACTCCCTGGCTGTCACTTTCTAACTGTGATATCAGAGAACAGAACTTGCCCCTTTCTTAGAAGCTGGTGAATTATATCTGGCCATAAATAAACAACCGTATGTTGAATTAGATGCAGAGAGAGTATAACAGAAATAACTAGCAGGATATCTGAATATGAGTAAGGGTGGGTAGGCTTGAATCGAGTTGTAGGGTACTTACCTTTATAAAAAATTGCTTTTTTATACCAGCATCTTATTTTATTTCAAACACATTCTTCCAGTAAAATATCCAGAGATACTATTCTTTGCCCTAGAGCCCCTTTCTGGCCTTCCTCAGCTACCTTTTGAACTCCTAAATGCTTTCAAACTCAGGGAGATTAACATAAATCCTAGGCAAAATTAATTTTTCCTTCCTTGGGGTGATTCTTACGATAGGAAATTGACAAACTGAGTTTCCCAAGTATTCATCTTTTGGCATGTATCATAGTATTACACCTCTCATATACACATGTATTTGCCTGCTGGTCTCCACAGAACCTAGCATGCAATCCCTCCTCCTCCAAAAGTGTTTGCTGAATTTATAAAAATGGCAACCCCTGAAACCAGAGACATGTTTCTTTAACTTTTTATATTCAGATGAAAAGGGGCAGAAAGAAGGAGGGGTGCCAGCCATGGAAGGCTAGTTGGCATGACACAAGTATCTTATGTTTTAGAAGAAGTCTGACCTCCCTCCTGTCTTTTGCTGCACTTCACCCAGACGCAGGCAAATGGATTGCTGGTCTAGGACCCAGATGAGAGCATTCAGCCCAACCCCTTCATCATAAAGTACTGCCCTGGTTTTCTTCCTTTGCACATGGATCTTAGTTTTTAAGTTGAGAGAAGCAAAACATTTTTTTTTGCATTTTCCTTTGGCAAAACTACAGTAGTGATAAGAGCTGTCACACTGTTGCTGCTTTTCGGGTAATGTAGCCAGTTCTTTTCCAGAATATGCTTGGGGGCATCAGAAGGTAATTTCCACATTTCAGAGTAAGTGGACAAGAGCAACTGAGTCTTGAAGGGTCTTGCAACTAAAGTACAACTTTGAAAAAATAATCTCAGAAACATCAGTGGAGCTTCATTATATCTTTGGGGAAAAGACAAATATCATTTAAGAAGCAATATGCTCACTAGGCTTAGGAAACACACTAAATACAAGGGTGATTGATGACAAAGCCTCACACATTGGTCAACTAAACTAATTATTCTAACATTATGAAAGAAAACCAATACATCTATTTGTTATATATCAAAGATTATATCATAGAGAAATTGGAGTGTTTGACTGGAAAGATCTTTGAACATAGCCCAATAACCTTCCATTAAATTTTATTATTTTAAACTATATGGCCTTACTATATCAATCAGGGTAGGCCAGATGATGACTGACCTCAAAAATCTAAGTTAAGTATAAAAAAAGATGTATTCACTTCTCATTTTTGCTAAATATTCATCATGGGTCACATAGTGGGGCTCTGTTTATTACAAACAGGGACACAGGCTGATGGAGCAAGCATTACCTGGAACATCATCTGAAGGAAAGAGCCTGAGGTGAATTGTGCTCTAGCTATTAAAGCTTCCACCTGGATGGGAGGCCTGTCCCTTCTGCTCACACTGCATGGGCTAATATGCAACTCAGATGACCACATCTAATGCATCCTAAAATGTGCCCAAGAGAAAAGTCCAAAATATTGGGTGAAAAGTAGTAATGACTATTACATTTGCCCACAGTAGGCACTTAGCAAATGGCTTGTTTAAAGTACTGTAAGACAAATGAACTAATAATAAGCACTAACTTCTTGAGCTTTTTGACATTAACATTGAAAATCTCATGCAAAACAAAAAAAATCCCTTAGAAAATGAAAGCCATAAGGAAGTGATGGATATTTTGTATATTACATAATTCATATCATTGTAGCCATTGGAGCATCATTGAAATAGTGAAACATTTTAAGCTCAGGACATAAAAACAGCTCAAAAAATGATTCTACCACAAACATAAATGCCATGAACAAATCATCAATTATCCTTCAATCAAGCTTTCCAAGGCTGGATAATTGAAGGCAGTTAGACACTGAAGTCACCCATATTTCAAAATTAAAACAATGTGAACACCTGAGTACATGCTGTAGAGGGTAGATCTGGTCATTTATTTTTTTATTTGGTGGATTTCTGAGGATTGAATTTGAATTTAAAATATCTTCAGTTTATAAATACATTATTGTCATTTGTCTCAATTTTGGAGGGCACCTGTTACCCACATCTCTGAAGAAAAATACAGAGATTAAAGGCCTAAATGAATACTTAGAAGTAAAGGTAGTGTGGAGCTGAAAACAACTGTTAAACTTTATCTTTATGGAGAATCCCTTCCTGGGAAATAAGCTTAAAGCCATAACCATTTTACAATCAAACATGCTTTCTTGGATCACTTCACTGCCCTATAGAGTAGTTAAAGCCTATATCCCTTAGATATACAACCAGCTGGTGCAACTTAACTGTAAGTGGGCAGTTTTAATTTAGATGCCAGTACTATACTTGAAAGCAAGGGTGTAACTGAGTTTTAGTTATGTGTTTTTAATCAGGTTGATAAGTTACTTTTGCCTGGAGTGTTTCAATCCCACATCAAGGCCATTTAATGTGACTATATAGTTTAATCTCTAGACATCTGATAATTCTCCAAGCTACCAATCCCTAATTGACTGAATAACACAGAAGAATTATGACTGCACACAGGAGCAGGACAGCCTGTTAGCTGATTTTCTAAAATAGCTTAAGATGGTAAGAGGAACACAGTGCTCCTCCTGTCCAGTTGTGCGCGCGTGTGTACACACACACACACACACGCACACACACACGCACGCACAACTACTACTGTAGGGACCTACTATCGAAAGCGCTGCTCTCCTCTGTCAGGTGGAGACCTAACACAGCTTTCCCAGGAGCCTGGCTGCTAGGACAGGAACCCCTCCTCTCTACCTTAGAATGGCCTTTCCAACCAAAGTGATGAGAAACCTGTAACCTTAACAGCCTTCTTTGATACAATGCTTCTGCTTTCCTTCCAACCAGATCTTGAGAGGGAAGGAGCAGGCAGTAAGCTATTGTTTAATCCCTACTCCTCGGTGAGTTTATGTTCTTTATAAAGGTCCTATCTCTAGAGAAAAATGAAGCTGCTTTACTGCCCCTTTGAACTAAACACTTAGTATTTTATCAGGTTAATAGAAATGTCATATATTCTGAACAGAATTGTGCAGAATTTTAAACGTATCTGTCTTTTAATGGATAGACTCCCCTTGCTAAAATAAAAAATCATTTTTATTTAGAAAAACAGAAAAAAAAGAATCATAAGACACTGAGAAATAGCCTTAAACAATCCACTTAACCTTGTCTAAGATTGTCTTCTATTTTGATAGCTCATGCCAGCTCCATCCTACTGAATATAAATTAATATAAGGGATAAATTAGACAAAATATTAATAATTGAAAACGCCAAGAAAAGACAGGAGAAATACTTTAATTACACTAAAAAGCTTAAATGTTAGTAATAATTATTTTGTATTTTAACTCCATTTATTTAATAATGGCCAAAAAAATATTGAAATGTTTACAATTTCAAAAATTCAGCAATCCATTAATAGATTATCTTAGCCTCATAACAAATTATGTCACCTCTCTCCAGTGGCCCTCACTTCCCTCGACTGTAAAGTAATGGGGAAGTAACTGGCATCAAACTTTCTACTTCATGCTGACACCGTGCAAAATATTACTATGTGTCTCTTTAGGTTAGTTAAAAAAATCGAAATAATGCATTCCAGCCCAATTTTCATAAACTGCTCCATGGAAATGTACCTGAAGTCTCTACTTCAATTTGCATGTGCACATTGGGCATAACATTTCCTGTAGAGTTGCTGTGATGTCATGCTGTGGTGTCAGTTGCTGTGATGTCAACTCGACATGATTTCATGTAGAGTTGCTGTGATGTAATGGCACAAGTCATGTGAAAGAAATTTTAAAATGGAACACAATGATATCTAAAATATACAGAGCATGTATATGATAAGTTTAAAGTTCTTAAAACAGTGTCTGACATGTTGTGAGACAGCTCAATAAGTCTTTAGCTATTAATTCATTTAATTTTTACAACACCTATGAAGTACATACTATTACCTTAGTAATGTATCTTCAAATGAGGAATAGCAGGAACATGTAAGTTATATAAGATCATAAGAAAAGCGACAATCCAAGCAAAGCCAACGCAGTTCCCAGAAACAATCTATAATCTACATATTACCTCTGTCTGTGGAAAGGGTATGCAGGAACCTTTATGTTCACTACTGTGACTACACCATTTTAAAAGAATTCCCCTAGAATGATAGTTCCCCAATATAACCAATTACCCCACTAAGTAAAAATGCATGTATAAATGAAGTGCAATCGTTTCCATAAGATCACATGTTAAATTTAAGATTAAATGAGATATAGGAACCAGGCTAGAGCTATCATTATTTCCACTTTTTTCCAGATACTACTAAGTTCAAAAATTCTTAGTGATTTTTTTAAATTGTTGACACTATTACAGATGCCCCCCTGCCCCTCTTCTCACACACACACACACACACACACACACTTTATCCGCCTCAACCTCGCTCCTGCCCCACCCCGACTCTGGCCGTCACCACACTGCTGTTGGTGCTCACTAGCTATGCACATATGTTCTCTGGCTAATCACCTCCACTTTCTTTCACCCAGTCCCCCCACAGCCCTCCCCTCTGACCTCTGCCAGTCTGTTCCACGTATCCATGACTCTCGCTCTGTTTTGTTCATCAATTTATTTTGTTCATTAGAGACCACATAATAAGCGAGATCATAGGGTATTTGTCTTTCTCTGACTGGCTTATTTCATTTAGCATAATAATCCCCCAGGTCCCTCCATGCTGTTGAAACAATACTGATTTATGACTAGGTCTTCTGTCTAAGTCTCATGATCTTGCAACAACCTATGATGCCCAATCACATGTTATCAATTCTGTCTGGATCTGTGACTATTTGGGAAACTGACTTTACATGTAAATTGAGTATGTTGCCTATTTGTAAGTGAGGAAGTGCCCTGCCTAAGACAAGTAACATTCAATTTACTTGTAAAGTCAGTTTCCCAAATAGTCACAGATCCAGACAGAATTGATAACATATGTGATTGGGAACCATATGTAGGAAACCTATTTAAGTTATAATTAATTGGCATTTCATAGAAAAGGAAAACTGAAATAATATTAACATACATCTCTACTGGACTCCTGAAATATGTACTTTTAAAACATAAAACGTCAACATCAAGCGTGTTAGTTTAAAATGTAGTGGTTTGGAATCTTTTAGCACTTATAAACATGGTTGCAAAACAATGTTTAGGTAACCTTTATTAAATAAAGGTAAAAACATGAGATCTCATGGCTGATTTCATTTCAAAAGTATATATTCTTATATCTCACACAGAGTTAAAATAATTAGTACTTTTTAAGTGGTTTTATTTTGCAGTTAGAGTGATAAGTAACCAGAAAGTCAAAGTTTTAGAAAGGATGAATGAAACCTATATATATTCTAATCTTTCCAAACATAATCTTCATTATCTCCAGAAAAGAGTGAAAATAGGTAAGTAAAAAACTGAATCAGATTCACCAGAATAATATATGAGGTTTTAAACATGAAACCTGTCATATAATATTGTTAAAGTTTTGAACATTACAGTTATTTGTAATTCATGAACCTCAAAAAATTTGTTTTAAAACAAGCCACTTGTTTAGACATAATCGGGGCGTACCTTTCCTCCGTCCCCATGCCCCACCCCCATTTTGTAAGAGAAAACCAAAGGCACAAAACGCGGGTTAGCACCTGCAAAATTACTAGACATAATCACTTTAAAGGGAATTGACACCCTAAACGAAAGAGATGGGCCACGGAAAATGCTGTGAAACAGCGCGCGATTTCCAAGGCTTTCGTAGAAAAGAATCTCACGCATTTGGTTCTGGTTTGCCTTTTTTCATTAGAATTGTTTTTGCTTTTCTCAGCACCGCTGGTCCCTTAAAGGGCAGCTCTTCCTCCCCCCCCCCCCCCGCGCCTCTCCTGGGGGCCCTGCTGGCTAAGCCCAGGCTCCCGGGGACTCCCCAGTTTCCGCACGAACGGCAGCTGCTCGCTCTCCAGGGCGAAGCGCCTCCCCGACGGCGGCCGGAGGTCCGCTTTGCAGACGGAGCGAGAAAAACAGAAGCTGCCCGCTCGCCGCCACCTGTTCAAAGTCCCCTCTCCCGCCGCGCGCCCGCAACTTCGGGCGGAGACGCGGAGCGACTCGAGCGGCGCGCGCCCTCGCGACTCGCGCGGAGGCAGCCGCCAGGCAGTGCGGGAGCGGGTCGCCCGGGGCCCTCGGAAGGCACCCGAGCCCGGCCCAGGCGCGGGGGCTGCTGGAGCGCTCGGTGCAGGGGCTGAAAGGGAGAGAGGGTCCGCCGGCGGGGTCCCCGTCCCGGCCCGGGAAGGGGCCGCCCGCCCCGCCACCACCTCCCGCGCGCACGGCGGGGGAGGGAAGGGAAGGGCCGGGCCGCGAGCGGGGCGCGCTCGGGCTCGGGGGACAGCTCACCGCTCAGGCTGCTGCTGGTCCTCAGGCTCCTGCCACAGAGACACTGCAGCATATGCACTCCTTTCTTCAAAGAAAGCTCAAGAATCTTCATGGAGACGCGCGCGTGCGGGGTCCGGCCGCTCCCCGCCCACCGCCGCTAACCGTCCAACCGAAAGGCCGCCTGTCCCGGGGCGCCGGCTCCCGAGGCCATGGTGCGCGCCGCGGGGTGGGGAGCAGTCGGCACCTCGAGGGGCCGGGCGCGGGCCAGGGCGGGCAGGGGAGGCGGCAGCCCCCCGGGGAGCCACGGGCGCGGCCACACTCCCGTGGGAGCGAACCTGCCACTTCGGGACTTCTCCGAGAGGTCGCCGGTCTGCCGGCGGGGGGGTTACGGGGTAGGGGCTCCTTAGCAGAGGCCGGCCCCCGGGGGACGCGGGCGGGGTCCCGACCTTCTGGACTCGTGGCTCGGGGCACCCCTTCTGCTCTCGCTCTCGCCGTGGGGCGGGAACCCTGGGCCCCGCGGGCTGCGCGCGTGCGGAGGGCGACGGGGCGTGAGAAGGCGGCGGAAGGGAAGCGCCGGCAGGAAGGGCTGGACCCCGGGGCCTGCGGAGCGTCAGAACCGGCCCCGGGGAACTGGGTGGGGGGTAGAGCTGGGGAGGAGGGGATGCGGCAGAAAGAAAGCTCTAGGGCGCGAGCGAGGAGAGCGAAGATGCGCCTAGGTGAGGGCGGAGCCCCATGTGGCGTCTGGACACCTGGGTTTTCTGATGGGGCTCTGTGACCTTGGGTTAGTCACTTTCCCCCGAGTAGCTCGGGGCGGGGGGCGGGCGTGGAACAGGGAATTGGTAGCTTGGAGATTGCCCGTCCCTGCGCCTCCTGGTCTCCAGGAAAAGCTCAGCTCAGGCGCAGGGGGAAGCCGGGTGCAGGGGAAGGGAGGCCGGGAGGGGGCGCCAGAGGGAGAGGCAGGTGAGGACGGACCAGGGAAAGCAAAGTCCTGCTGGGGCGCCCTGCTGATCCGCTCTGACGCCGCCACCGACCAGGGGTGACCAGCGAGCTCCCTGAGGGTCTAAAGGTCTTGATTGTTTTTTCACCAGCAACCTCTCCGGCTTTACTTATTGGTTGGTTGGTTGTTCATTTGTTTGTTCCCATCAAAGCCCTTTTGGGAGGCTTATAAGTGAAGCCTACAAAGAGTGCTGGCGACGGGGCGGACCCCACGGTGCCAGGCGCCCCAGCGCGAGAGGGACCGAGGGGACACCGCAGTGTGGCAAGTGATTCAGAGCACAGGTGCGGGAGACAAGCAGCCTGAACTCAGATTCTTACTAGCTATGGGACCCTGAACAAATTACTTAACCTCTCTGTGCCTCAGTTTCCTCATCTCTCAAAGGGAGTTAGTGGTCTCTACCCTTGTTAAGTGTGAAGAAGACTCTTGATGTAAAATAAGTGCTATAATAGTGTTGACAATGATTACTTCGCTCCCCACCTGTAGGGTTTTCAATCACTTTCCCTTTCCAATGAACGCCAGGGTCCAGACCAGTGTCCACATTTCTGCTTGAACAGTTCAGGTACAGAGAACTCACCAATTCCCAAGGTAGTTCATTGTGCAAAACTTGTAAGAAGTTCTACACTGACACAGCCAAAAACTTCATTTTCATTCCACCCAATGTCCCAAGGCCACCTAGCTCTAGCGGGTTAGCTCTTCCCTGCAAGGGAGTAAAAACGGTTTTCATCACCACTTTCCCTTTTCTCTTCTCTAAGCTAAATCTTCACAGTTCCTATGATGTCCCCTAAAGACTGAGATTTAAGGTTGAAGTTTCCTGGAAAAATATTCTTTCAGAAGTCTCTTTTCCCCCTCAAAGGTGGTGGGAGAAAGCCAGAACATCTAGAGGCCCTCGGGCCCACAACCACCCCTAGCTCCACATACTCTACTCCTTTCAGAATTAAGCTCCAACCAGGCAAGGCCATTAGAGGTGTATCCAAGACTCAAGAAGTTATGTCCAGGCCTTTTTCCCAGCCAGTTCTTATAGCTGTTGCTCCCTGGAATCACCCAAGCTCTGTGGGCTGCAAGGTCCTGGAAGATGTTACTAAAGCCACCAGGCTGTCATCACTGGGCAACCTGGGTCATGGCCCTTCTCTTTCCATCCTCTTTGGGAATTAGTGAGAAACTTGGCTCATCTGGGGATTCTACCATAGAAATTCCCCAGGGAGGGAGAGGCAATTAGCAAAAGAAAAACACCTAAAAATAGCCTTTTCGCGCTGCAGCACAGGGAGAGAGCTTTCCGGTAGAGCACTCCTGCTCTGGAACCCAGTGCTAGAGCTATTTCTTTACTTTGAGATAAATGCTGTTTCTTGAAACATTAAAAAAATAAAATAGGACAAGAGCCTGATTCCCTCAAAGGAACTAGAGCAGAGCGAGCAGGTGCATGTGTGATTTTAAAACGCACATGCTGTCAGGAGCATCACTTTTCATGTTTGTAATGAGGCTCTCCTCTCTGCCTACCTGGAAGGGTCATTGCAAGGATCCAGTGCCATGAAACATGTGAAAGTGCTTTGCAGATTTTTATTATCTTTGCAAGATAAGGTGCTATCCCCAGCTTTCTGGGTTCTAGGTACACCTCACTGGCCTAACACACTGGCCCTTTTATTTCATTTCAGGAAGGGTTTACAGGTGAATCTTCTGTCTCAGCAAGACTGTAAACTCTTAGAAGGTAGGGCAGGAAAACTAACTGTCACAATTTGTATTCAAGTGGCCTACCGTCTTGTTTAAATGGCTGCTGAAGTGATACTTGTGGTCCAGTGTACTCATCACAAAGAAAATGAATCATCACAGTAGTTGAAAAAACAAACTGAGGGCTTACATGGACAGTTTTTTCTGTTTGTGATTGAACTCTCAAGTGAGCTCAGATTAAACCAAAGAGCACATATTTTAATGCAAAATATTTTCTTACTATATATTATGGACTTTTGGTCCAAGTAGATATAAAAGGAAATCGATCACTAGAATTTTATTATTCAAACTTAGTTTTTTAAAAAAATAAAGGTTCTTACCCTTATCAGGACTTCAATGTACATGCTTGTTAAAGCAACTCCTAAGGTGACATCCAGTTCCTCAATTAGGTACATAGATGTAACCTTCCTAAAGTATTTAAGGAGAACACAATTTTACAGGTACCATAACACCCAAAAATAAGACAAAACAAATAGTAGTAGCCAGGAGCAAAGGGGATGGTCGCAATGTGGCAAATTTTAGTTTAAGCAAAACTTCCAAATTTTCTGCTTTCTGTTTGTATTATTCTATAACCCAGTATCAAAATTTTACTGGCAATTATATATATATGTATATTAATCCTCACCTGAGGATACTTTTTTTCCATTGCTTTTCAGAGAGAGTGGAAAGGAGAGAGAGAGAGAGAAACATCGATGTGAGAGAGACACATCTATTGGTTGCCTCCCACATGCACCTCCACTGGGGCCGGGAATTGAGCCTGCAACCGAGGTACATGCCCTTGGCTGGAATCAAATCAGGAACCCTTCAGTCCGTGGGCTGATGTTCTAACCACTGAGCAAAACTGGCCAGGGTCTGACAATTATATTTTTAAATTTTAAATTCAAGATATGTTATTATTTTAATGACCAAATTTTAAATCATGTATCTGTCTCTAATTGAGTGGTGTGTGTTTTTTAAGTTAAGCATTCTTTCCATTTTAATTGACCTTGGACCAAGTCTAGCAAGTGACTCACCAGTGTGGTTTCAAAATTAAATAATCACTTTCTAAGAAGGATTAGAAAATCTGGTATATAATGATAGGTGAGCTTGTTCAAATTCCTAGTATCTAAATTTTTCCTTTTTATAAAGAGTTACAGTTTGTAGGAATTAATAATTGCCTGCGGGAGTTTTGAGATTTTTAAGTGGTGACTTATCTAAGACATTTTCTGTTCATATTAAACATAGGAATCTGTTGACTCTTGGCATCAGCTGTGCAATTAATCAGTGTATTTTTCTGCTTGGAAGCCTACATTGAATCAGTAATAACACATTCAAAATTTTGCCAGGCCAAAAACTTTTAATGAGTAGACTAATGGCAAAATGTCTGTCAAATGGAAAACAACTTATATTTTCACAAAGAAACCATAGCAACACATAAACTAAAAGATACACATCAGCATGACAGCTAACAGCATCTTTGCTCTATGTGTAATACATACAGTCCACTGACCGCTAGGGTAAAAACTGATCCTATATCTCATGCTTTATAAGTACCTTCAAATCCAATTTTGATAGGCAACTGCCATAGACTGAATGTCTGCATCCCCAAATTCATATATTGAATTCCTAACACACACCCCGCTCCCCACCTTGACTATTAGGAAGTGAGGCCTTTGGGAAGCTTCGGGATCAGGAATGGGATTAGTGCCCTTATAAAGAGACTCCAGAGAGTTTCCTGTCCCCTTGCACGCTGTGAGGACCCCGCAGGGAAATGGTCATCTATGAACTAGGAAGCTGGTCCTCGCCAGACACAGGATCTTGGTGCCTTGACCTTGGACTTCCACCCTCCAGAACTGTGAGAAATAAATTGCTGTTTAAGCCACCCAGCCTGTGGTATTTTTTGTTAGAGTAGCCCAAACACACAAAGGCAGCAATAAAATCAATTTCATTAGATAATGTGACAGAAATCACCACTAGCAACTGGCTTACTCTATTAATTACACATGGGCTAAATAACTTTTAACTATTTTCAGAAAAGCAAACACATGGGTTTTTTAAAAATTTATATTCTTCCTCTTGTTCTTTTTTATTCCTCTATTTCTTCTTCTCCATGCTTTTTATTTTGAAATAAATTTAGACATACAGAAAAGGTGCAAAATCATACAGAGTTCAAGTATACTCTTCACCCAGCTTCTAACGTCAACGACTTACACAGCCAGTGTGCAGTGATCAAAACCAGAACATGTGCACAGGCCCTGTGCTGGTAAATAAGCTGCGAACTTGCACCAGCGGTTTTCCCCACTAATGTCCTTCCTCTGTTCCAGGACCCAAATAGGATCCACTTTGCATTTCATTTTCTCTTTAATCATCTTCAATTTACAACAGAGGCTCAGTCTCTCCTTGTCTTCAGGACCTTGACATTTTTAATAAATATTCAACTATTTTGTTGAATGTCTTTCAAGTTGGGTTTCTCTGGTGTTTCCTAATGATTAGTCAAAGGTTACTAATTTTGGTGAGAATGTTACAGATGTGGTACTTACCTTTATCTTTAGCCTTTTACAATTTCTAGTCAAAATGGTATTTTTTCAAAGTGACTTAGATTAGCTCTCTGTTCCTGATCCTTTTCAATGTAGTTTATTGATTTATACAATCCAGCTTCACCATTTATTATTACTTATATTCCATACTGGTTGATTTAAATTATTTAATTAAAATTAATTAACTTTAGTTATTTATTATTTGAATATGTAAAACGATATGATTCTAAGAGCCTTGTATAAATTCCTTGCATGAGAGTTCCTGTTTCCCCACAGCCTCACCAATAGAACGGGTTGTCCTGCTTTTTTATTTTTGTCAATTTAATTCTAATGTCATCTTAATTTGCATGTCTCTAATTTTGAATGAGTTTGAACATTTTTATTTGAGAACTTATATTTTTTCAAAGGAATTGCCTGTTCATGTTATTTTTTCATTTTGCTATTGGAAAAAAAAAACCAAAAAACCCCACTTTTAAAAGACCAGAATTTGCCACCAAGGAGGGTCCTGAAATTAAATTATATTAATTTAAAATTTCTTGAGATAGGAGCTCAAAACAAGGTCATTGTCATTGGAAAAAGGGGGTAAGGTTTTAAGATAACTTTTCATTCAATCACTCGTCCATTCACACTTTCCACAAATATTTAGAGACTAAAAAAGAATCCTTGTCCTAAAAGCTAGTAAAGGAAGAGAGATGTGCAAACCGCAAGTAAAACACAGCTTTGCAATATAGGTAAAACTGGAGCACTCAGACCCCAATCTTCAAATAAATAATACTTCGGGATTTGCTGCTACAATGGGAGGTTTTCCATTCTCTTCTAATAACACTGTATTGAGTTGTTTTGAATAGATACAGAGCTTGTCATCTATTTAAAAAAAACAAAAAACTTTAAATATGATTTCTATGAGTCAAATAGGAGGAAAATGTTTTTACCTTATCAGAGCCAAGTAAGGGTTGTTTATTGTGAGAGATATGAAGTCAATCAATCCAAGATAGTTAATACTTGTGAATTTCAGGGAAGCAACATTTGCTCATTAGTCAAAACTCATCACCAAAATAGAGGCACAGTTCCCAATGTGCATTCTCACTCCTATCACCTGAACTCTTCCCTGACACTCGAAATCCCACACATTCTTTAAGACCTACCACAAAAGCCACCAGCTTCCTCTGGGAAATTTTCTCTGATGCCTCCTGACTCCACCCCAAACCAGTCACAACTTCTGACTCCCAAAACACACTGTGGTTCCTCCACCATAGAACTGACCTTATTGTGCCTGCACATGTGTGTCTTCCCCCAAGAGATTATGAGCCCCTTGACCTACAAATTCAGGTAGTTATAACTTTCATTTTTTATCTTAGTACGTAGAACATGTAGTAAAGAATTTATTTATTAAATATTGATACAATGAAGTTAACAAATTAACATTTAATATTTTATATTGCTGAAGTAAAATAATATGGGGACTTGTTATTGTGGATTTTTCATTGAGAATATTTTACAACTATGCACCAAATTATAAAATAATAACTCACAGAGAATTTAGAGTAAGGATACAGCTAAGCAGGAGATATGATTCACTTTTAAACACGTGAAAACTCGTAAGATTCACTCATCATCAGAGAACTATAAAATATACCAACAATAACACCATTGTTCAATTATTCAGATTTCAAGGATGAAAATATTTAATAAGCCAGTGTACTAGAGAATGAAAAGGAAGTGGGAACTCTGACGTCCTTTGAAAGAGTACACGTTGAATACATTTATGGATGGCAATTTGTCTCCATCTTTCCAAATGTAAAAAGCCACTTCTCCCAAATGCCTTTTCTAGATATTAGCTTCCTGATATAGTTGCACAGGGTAAACTAGTGACGACTGCACAAGGTATCAGTACAACATTGATGGCATGCTATTTGACTCTAATGATACCAATCCATCAATAGCGAACTAATTGAATTTTGGTGCACCTCTGGTTACAAAGGAATGTTTTGCAATTTAAAAAATTATTAATTTAATATGTATTCATATAAAAGTTCTCTGAAATTTATTACTTGAAATTTAATTGTATAAATTTATAATATATAAAATTTAATATGCATGTAAAATATTAAAATATACTACAGTTTGTGATAGAATAAAAGAATGTGCATACACTTATGTCTACAAATTTATGGACTCCTGAAAGGATACACAAGAAACTCACATCAGGTATAGTCTTAGAAAGGGGAATTAGGATGCTGAAGACAGGAGAGAGAAGGCGGCTTCCTTTAGACTGCATTTCATTTTGTACTTTTAAAGTTGGTACTATATATATCTGAAATATTACTCTTGTTTTAATTTTAAATTATGTACTATTTTTTTAAAGTGAGGTCTTAAATATATATAACCAACTTTTAGGAATATATATATTCTTCATTATATATAATAAATAATAAATAAAATGATAAATAAATATAGTTAAATGTGTACATTTTGTTCTGGCTAAAAAATATTACTAAGACTGATTAAAATACAAAATAGAGGAAGTGAAGGAGATACACTAGAATTAGAAATGTCATTTCCAAGTAGCCAACAGGATATAGTGTTGATGCCCCGAGTCAGAAGACTTCCGCCCAATCATGCCTGTTCAGTGCCTAACAACAGAATGTTCCTACCAAAAGAGTTTAGGTATTGATAAGACTTATCCTCTCCAATGAAGGGGGTACATGAAGTAAAAAACAAGACAAGTCCTAAGTGCCATGAATCTGAGTTATTACTCTTATTTTAATTTTAAGTTATGTACTAATTTTTCAAAGTGAGGTCTTAAATTTAGGTGGCATTGGAGGAAAGTAGTTAATATTAGCATAAAATTAAAATAAGCTGTATTTGACTTCCCCATGCCCTTGTGGAATTTCAACAATTTTGAGTATTAAAGACACCAAAAATAATAATGAAGGCACCCTTCAACTCCAGTAATAAACAGTCAACCAACCCCTTTTATCTTTCACACTATCCATTCTCTCCCAATAAAAATATCCTTAATTTGAATAACAAGTCTACCTGGTAAGTGAATTATTATTTTTCTTTCTATTCAATGCATGTTTATTGAACACCCAGTGCCTGTCATAAAGATAACCCCTGCCCCAGTCACCTCATGTCCAGGGGGCATGGGGAAGAACAGATAGCTATACAAATAATGGTGATAAGGACAGAGATGCTTGAAAACTCTTGTGAGAGCAAAGATGAAGGGAGCATTTTCATTTGCCTAGGGGGGAGGTAAAGAAAAAAAAAAATAGAATTCCAATATGGTGACATTTGACAAGAATGGAGTTTTTCTGAAAGACGGATAGGAAAAGAAAATTTATTTGTGGGATGACTTCATTCAGGGTTTAAGGGAATACAATTTCAACATAAGTCAAACCAAGATAGGCAATATTTAGCTCCATCCTTTCGCAAAAATGCAGACAAAAAAGGAGACATTGATTTCCCCTGAAGTCACATGGCTCCTAGTGGCAGAGATCCCACTCAAGTCAGGGCACGGCCTCCCACTGCAACATTCTTTATAAGGCACTGTGTGCTCCTTCTGGTTTTAATAGCATAAACATCAAACTTATTTATAAAATGCAGAGAAAGGATTTCAGGGCATTTTCTCTTCCCTGGGAATGAAATTTTCTCTCTGCAAATTATCTGCTTTCCAGAAGCAGAGGAGAGCCATTCATTTAAAGACCTGACCACAGTAAATGTAATACTGCCTTTTCAGTAACTCCGTGGTCTTTGCTGGGGTCGGCTTTCGGAACAGGCCCTGGGAGAGGGCCTTAGCTTGCGGCTTGGCTAACTCCTAGTGCCCACCTCTAACTGTGCATGTGGCTGTGGACCTGTGGTCGGGACGGGGGAGGGGGGACTGCTAACGGAACCACTGAGTCCTACCGAAGGCTTGATGGACACGTGGCACTTTGGAAAGGGAATCGTTAGCCCCCTTTAGGGTGCTTATTATACACACAAATACATTCACAAATATACACGCACGCATATCTCTGTGCCTCTGCAGAACGCAACTTAAGGCCAATAAGGCACTGCCAGCCACCAAGCAAGAGCTTCATGTTGAATTTTCAAAACCCCTCTGTGTGCATTTTCTTTCTGTCCGCATTTCTCCCATAAACACACAAACATCTTAAAAAGGAGTCTACTTACACCCTCTCTACTTTAGCACTTTTTACTCTTTCCTAAACCTGTTGAATGCTGCCTTTTGCCCGTATACCCCACTAGTGTTCTCATAAAGTCACCATGTACTAGGCTATTCTAGTTTCAAAGGGCACATTTTGTCCCAATTATACACAAAACTGTAATTATATGTATTATTATATGTATTAAAGTTATTAATGACTATTTCATAAAACCCTCCTTGTCTCTAGAAACACCACTTTTTTTTTTTACTTCTCTATTTAAATTCCATTTTCTTTCTTGTCATCCCCCAGTACTACTGTTTCCAGGGTTGCAGCCTCTCATCTCTTCACTCTCTTTACTTTTCTTGGGCATTGCTCTACAGATGTTTTATTCTGCTCATGAATGCTGACCAGATTCCTCCATAGTTTTTATTGCATATGTCCAGCTTCCCTGGAAAGCTTTAAGTAAGTGGTCCACAGGCACTTACAAAACAGCAAATCTAGGCACATCTCTTTTCCCCAAAACCTGTTGAGTTGCACATTTTAGTAAAAGATTCCATCATCTATACAGTTTCCAAATTCAAAAACTTGTAAACCATCCTAGACTCCTCTTGTTAACTCACCTCTAATCAGTCAGAGGGTATTAGAGATATTATTTCCTTAACATCTCGTCTCTCACATCCACCCGCTTTGTTCCTGTCTTCTTTCAGGCCCTCATCACCTCTTGCCTGATTACCGTAACTTTGTTATGAAAGACAGTCCAACTATCTACCATTTACCTTCTATGCAGCCAAAATAATCACCCCAAACTCAAATCCCTGAAGGAGTCTGCTCTTCAGAAACTTTTCAGAGCATTCAAGATAAAGTCAACAATTTAAGCTCCCCTTAAAGACCCTCGATAATTTGCCTCACCTCCCTCCATCCCTCCATGAAGTCCACTCCATTTATATCTTTGAGGCGCCCTGTTTCATGTGTGTGTATTTTGCAGATGCTGTTCCCCTTGCTTGGACATCCTACCTTCTCTCTTATCCTAATGAATATGTGTACCTCTCCTTCAAAAGGTGGGTCCAGCATCACCTCCACCAAAACCCATCCCTGAATAGGTTGGGTGCTCCTCTCTGGGGCTCACTTATGCATATTGCCTAGCCTAGAACTTTCACACAGCAATCTTTGATTTGTTTAATTTATAACCTTTATGTCTGATAGAGTTACAGGAGAACAAGAGTATTTGTTGAAAATTCAGCCAAATAATCATAAAAACTATTGTGATTGGTGCAAAAAAGGAAAGAACGTGGTGCTATATTGTCTAAAGTAGGAGGTGAGAATTGATCTAATTGGAAGAACCAAGAAAAGCTAAAGAACTTATCACATCATGCCTTGTATCACAATTGGCTGGGCATATGCTTTACATGTATTTCCTCACCTCCAACACACACACACACACACACACACACACACACACACACTTCATTCCTTTTCATGGCAAGTATGAGATTTATTCACTGTGTAACACTACCACTACCACCATCCTCCCTACACAGACTGCTCAAAACCCAAGAAGCAGTCAGCAAATACCTGCTGAATTGAATTGAAAGTTTCACCCAGTACTGTAGAAAAGTTATATGATTTTTTTTCAAGATTGAATTAAACATATAGTTCAACTGAAGGTAAGACCATAATCAAATTTGTTATAACCTAATATTGCAATTATATATAAAAGCAACATGTGTCGTGCATTGTGTCTTTCCCGAAAATCAATGACACACCTTCCAGATGGTTTCAGGTACCATAAATATAAAGGAGGTCTTGACATGAGTGCAAAGAAACTCAAGCCAGGAGAAAGGCAGCATTGTGAACCCTTTAATTGACTAGTTTAACATAATAATCTTGGAAGACCAACAGACAAAGACCTGGGAGAAGAGGTTCCTAGAGCACCTATCTGAAAGATCTCTTCTTCCTGAATTTGCAATTGTTTCCATTTCTGATTCGTAGGTTAATTATCAAACTTTTTAAATGGAAGGTCCAGAAAGATCTGGTTTCTATAGCCTTAAGCAAGTGAACACTGAATATATCTGATCAAGTGGATCCGTAAGTCACTGGGATGTTTCCAGGAGGGAGACCTGAATAACCTTCTTCAGTATCCTGGGCTTGTGTGAATTTCCCATTTGGATTCAAATGTTATTTACATTTTAGATCTGTGTTCTCTTTTGATCCATTTCTTCTCACTTGGAGAAGCTCAGTAGTTAAGACTTTTGCTTTCAAATAAAACTGGACCTGGGTTTACTTCTCAACCCTGACACTTACGTGATGCACTTCTCCAAACTTTATTTTTTCTTGTCTGCACAATAGTGAGTCTAAATAAATATTTCACAGTATTGTTGTCAGAACTAAATGAAGCAGAAAATCTCAGTATTGCACGTGCCAGAGAGTAAGTGCTCAGTAAATGATGGTCATGGAGATTATGGAGGTGGTGGGGATTTTACTGACGTTGATAACTTTGGAATAGTCTCCATTACTAATCCTTTTCTTATTTAAAAATATATTCAGCAACATCAATCATCTGTTAGTTGAGATTATTTTTATAACTTCTCTACAACATCTATATAAATAAGAACCATTTTTGCTTAAGGAAAGAATCTAAGAAAATTGTACTTTTAGTAGAACAGTTTTGAAGATTGTTGCTTCATCAAAACTGGAAGAAGAGGCTGCTAATGGGTATGGGGTTTGGGGGAGCTGATAAAAATGTTCTGGAATTAGATAGTGATGACGGTTGCACAACTTTGTGAGTACAAACACACACACACACACACACACCCTCAACTGTATCCTTTAAAAGGGTGAATTTTATGATATTGGAATTAAATTTAAATTTTAAAAAACTCTATAATAAAAATGTGCGGGCCTTTTGTACAACTATGAAATTGATTGAAATGTTTGAGACTTCAGAGTCCTACGTTCCCGAGTTCAAATCCCAGTGCTACTAGTTACCAGTTATGTGTGTTCATGGACGAGTTTCTCAACTTATTTGAGTTTCATTTTCTTCATTTGTAAAGTGAGGCTAATAACCTGCCTTACAGAGCTGCAGTAACAAAATAGGGGGGTGGAGGGAAGAAAATGCTTAAGGCCGAGTTTAGCCCTTATAGATTCCCCACAAATAAATTTGTCTCCTGTTTCCAAGATCTGCAATCTGCTTAACAAGGACTAGTATATGTTTAAATGAGGGCTTTTTAAAGAATTTTAAATCAGGCACGGCCGGGCATGGCTCAGCGGTAGAGCATCTACCTAGGATCCAGGAGATCACCTTTAGATTCCCCGTCAGGGCACAAGCCCGGGCTGCCGTCTCGATCCCCCGTGGGGGGTGTGCAGGAGGCAGCCGATCAATGACTCTCTTGTCATTGATTTTCTCTCTCTCTCTCTCCCCCTTTCCCTTCCTCTCTCTGAAATCATTAAGGATATATATTTTTTTAATTTTAAATCAAGATATGTTATAAATCACCCACTGACCATGCCTGTATTTAAATTTTATAATCTATAAATGCAAATGGAAACATCTTTCTTAAAGACTGATTCTAAAACTTTAAGGTTATTAACAATGTTTTGGATTCTTATATGTGAGAAGGAAAGGACTATAAAGATAAAATTTGGAAAATCCGTCCCTCTTTCATTTTCTACCACGTGCCTTATGCGGTCACTGACACCTTGAGTGAGAATGTCAGTAGCGATTGCTTAGGAGGAGGTGTTAGCATGATGCCCACTTATTCCAGACAGCGGATTTTTTTCTTGTCGTTGTTGGTTTGTTTTTAATCCAAGGCATCACTTAGACACTCAGCATTAGGGCTCCATTCTGGATTAGTAAACCAAGATCACAGCTCGGCCATTTATTAGTTAATAGGTTTAACTCTGAAAAAGTCCAACACCAAAGGTGAACAAACAGCATGCACCAGGATTTCAGTTATGTTTGGAAAAGAGATACACATGGGGGGGAAAGAATGAAGGCACATACACAAAAATAAAACGGCAGCTATTTCTCAGTGAATATTTTGGCGGCTACTGGAGATTGAGGGCAGGCAGTGCATTATGGTTTGCTCAGAGTATGACTTCTGGAGTTGGCCTTCCTGGGCTTCACTTCTACTCTACCCCTTACTGCCATGACACCTTTGTGCATGTCACCTAACCTCCCTAGACATCACTTTCTATTCCTATAAAATGAGAACAGTAACATATCACACAGCAAAGCTTAACTGAGAGCATGTATATCAGCACGAGGCGCAGTGCCTGTGGAACATTAAACACTCCACAGACGTCATCCATCTCTATTTCTGCATTGCTGTGCATTTTAACTTTTCTAAAATTAATGTTGAATACATTTAAAGTCAGAAATAAATATTTCTTTTTTTTAATATAAGCATTTTTTATTTTTATAAGTAATTTTTAAAAAAACTTGTAAGAATGCTAAATATTCAAACTACAACTCTTAAGACTATAGCATCAAAAAATATTTCTTCCATGGCCTAATATATGTGCTTCATGCTTGGATTCAGTGAGAGCTATGAAATGTTTGTAAACATGCTATTATTATTCTCAATACTTCTACAGTCAAATGTTGGAATTTTCTGAAAAAGCATAAGCTTTGAATTGGATGGAAATTTCTGATTCCTTGCACAGATTTATAGGGATTGGAAGTGGGTTTAGTAATATTCCTAAGGCAGCTACCAGGTACTCTCTTTGAAAAGTATACCAGTTTGTAGTTTTATTACATATGCCTACCTCTGCTTCCAGCCCCTTAAATGACACTTTTAAAAATAAAAATAAAATGCGCTTTTATTCCTGCGGCCCCAGGGTCAATTACAAACTCAGGGAAAGTGAGAGGCCAACTAACTATCCAGATACGCTAAGAAAGAAAAAATGAGATGTGTACATTCCAGAATCACTTTTCTAATTCCCAAATTTTTACCGCCTATTTCCAAAAACAGAGTTTAAAAACTTACTAGGAGATACACACACACACTAACAACAACAGCAACAACAACATATTCAATTTTCAAATAATTTTCCTAACCTAATTAAAATATAATTATTTTGTAGGGAATGTGACCAAAAGTGAAATATATTACTGTTTCTTGTGGGATTTTGCTTCTTTATATTTTTCTACCAGGAAGCAATTTTTGCATTTTCAAAGCAAAGTCATCTGGGGACACCAAATCCTGACCATATTTATATAACATGACACTTAGGAACTGCAAACACAAATCATACTGCTTCCTCTAACCCTATTTCTCCCACATACCTTCACAAGGGAATGACTGATGGATATAAATACTTATTTCCGAAAGGCATTTCATCTGACATCACAATTTTCCTCAAAGGAAAATATCCCAGGTTTAGTGGTTGTTTGGGGAAATAAATTTAAAATGGAGCATGCTCAGGAATACAAATATTTGTATCAGACATTGTTGAATATTTCACTACTTTCTTTAAAATCCTATAATACAGCCTAATATAGAATTTCCAACATCTGTCATGAGGCATTCAAGAACCAGCACAATCTTTATCCAGCTTTCTAACTATAGTTTCTACAGTATTGCATCACCCATAATTACTACAGGTCCACAATTCCATGTCTGAAACACTTGGGAAAAAGAGTTTATTACAATTCAGGTTTAGGGACACAAGACTGTATTTTTTTAAAATAATACAGTAAATGAATAAAATATTAGTACGAGCTCTATGTTGGGGCAGCACATGTAATCAAAAACATTAATATTTCTATAGCAAAATCTACAAATACTCTCATAAGTAGAATAAATAAAGATTATAAACAGCTTCATGTTAATTCAAGTCAGGTGTGGTTGTGCTACCAAATAAATTTTGCTCCAAACTTAAGGAAAAACACACAATTGTTTTCAGAGGCTCTTGGATTTAGAAATTATGGATAATGGATTATGAGCCTGCACTTGCTTTACCTGGAAAGAGACTTTTGAACTTTTGAGACTTTGTTCAGTTTCTTTCCTTAGCCCACAATGTCCTCCTCATGTCTCCTGGTTTAATAAACTCTAAATGGGCCAGTCCCAGCGTCAGCCCTTCCAGAGCGATGGTCAGAGTTCCCGTGGGCTTGTTGGCACAGCCCTCTCTCCCTCTAGGCTCGAAACCCCTCAAGGAACAGCCTGTGTCTGCTTTGCCACACAGTGCATTTTCCTCAAAAAAAGTAATAAACGGAATGAAGTGAGCCTACTGAAATCAAGATTATAGACAAAACAAAGCAAAGCGTTCAGTGTCGTATCTCCGTTTCTGTTTATAAAGTGCATTTTCACAACATTTCAGATTTTTAAACTAGCTTTATTCAGGATCTCTCTTTTCTGCTTCAATACATCTAAGCAGTGCTAAGAACAACTATGAGCAGTATAGTTACTAGCTTTCCATTCCAGTTCAACACTGAGCAGACTCCAGGGACCGAGTGCAGGTTAGCGCAGTGCTCAGGAAATGTGGGACAAAGAAGTACCTTTCTGGTAGATTTCACTCTTTATGCTTTTCTAATTATTTTACTACATTTGCATTATTTCCAGGAGCAGGTTTTAAGCTCTTTGGTGGATTAGAAATCTATCTCCTTTTTAAATATTCTTTGAAGTGCTCTTTGCAGACAATTAAGTGCTACTGAATGAATTAATGTGACCGAATAGTAATAATAATGGATAAGGGTAAATTATTTTTATATTGAATATTTAGGTGAATGGAAGAACTATTATTCTAATCTTGAAGATTACAGGACATATCTCCATCTAGAAATACCCACCTAACCCTCCATCCACAGGCTAAATCTTAATCTGATTTAGTCTCATGAACTCTACTGGCTCCACCTTGATGACTCACTGAGACCTTGACTCACGGCAGAGGTCCACAGGCCCCAGGCGGATGGCCTCTGGCCTTGGCATACCGAGACTTTGGCTAAGTGGACTCAGACTCAGTACTGGCACTGAGTTTGAATCTGTATCATCCTGGTGAACACAACTCACCCCTACCTGGTGACTCATTGAGAACCTGCCTCATACAACTCATGTACCACCAGAAGCTCCTTCCGTGACTGAGCTTAATAAGCAGCCAACAGGCAGAAGTGGATTCCAGGTGCTTTGGGCCTTTTGCTGACCTTTCCCAGGCCCCGTACTGGTGGAAGCTGGCCTCGGTAGGCAGTTCAGCCTCTCCCACGCATACCCAGGCCCAGCAGAAAAATCCACCAACCATGGATCACTTCGTGGCTTCTAACAGGTAGCCCAGGTCCTGTCATAGTCAATGTCTAACATTGACCTATACCAGAGTCCCTCCCCAAAGGCCCCAGATCCAACACACCTAGTAGTTGGCTTGAGACCACATCAGAGCACAGTTCGATTAGCTCCACAAGTAGCAATCTGAAAGGGAGGCCTCAGCTGGCAACAGACACTACTGGGGTAAGTTTGCATCATGGGGTTAATACCCACACAGAAGCACCTTGGTTGGGGTCAGTCCTCACAGTCAGCCAGCCTAAGGGTCAACCCCACTCACAGAAGGTCCAACAGCAATCAAGATTCAGCTACAACAGGGCAGCTCACAACCCACACGAAAGATACTCCTGGAGCACCCAGCTCAGGTGCTCAGGGAGACGGCACCACTGAGCTACATAAGGCCACCCTATGTCCCCCACCCCAAGACTGAGTGACAGAGCAGATCTACTTAATACATAAGAAAAAAATACAGAAAGGCAGCCAAAATGGGGAGACAAAGAAACATGTCCCCAAATAAAAGAACAGGAGAAATCCCCAGAAAAACAACTAAATGAAATAGAGGCAAGCAACCTACCAAATACAGAGTTCAAAACAATGGTTATAAGGACTTAGAGGAAGAATGGATGAACTCAGTGAAAACTTAAAGACATAGTAAGCATATAAAAGGACATAGAAACTGGAAAGGAAAACAGAAATGAAGAATACAATATCTGAAAAGAATACACTAAAAGGAATTGACAGCAGGTTAAAGCAGAGGGTCGAATCAGTGACTTAGAAGACAAGGTAGCAGCAAACAGAAAAAATAAATTTAAAAAATGAGGATAGTTTAAGGGACCTTTGGGACAACGTTAAGCATAACAATATCTGTGTCATAGGAGTACCAGAAGGAAAAGAGAGAGAGCAAAGAGCTGAGAACCAATTTGAAGAAATATATGACTGGAAACGTTTCTAACCTGGTAGGGAACACACACACACACACACACAGGTCCTCTGCCCAGCCAGTAAACCCCTGTCTCTATCTTGCCATCTCCTTGGCTGTTCCAACTCATTTAGGGGAAAGTTGTATCTAATCAATCATGATTGTCTTAATAATAAGCTAAAGTATTTGCAAAGATATGTTGTGGATGACACACCTTTATATTTATACAAATTATGGCTTATGTTGTAATAAAATGGGTCACATAGAAATTATATTAGATTCTAGACAGCTTGCTGAATAAAAATTGAATCTGAAAACCAACAGAAAACATTCTTCAACCTATAGTTCTTCAAAATATTTGATCAAGGTTCGTAAGAGCAGCATTTACCCACTGAACTAACGTTCTGACTAGAGCACTAGACAGGGTTAGCTCTTAGTCACTGCAACTCCAGCCATCACTTTCTTCTCTATAGCCTCTGCCCCCTTTTTCTTCAACATATGCTAAGAAAGAATACTGTATTTCATTGAAAATACCTCCCACGTAATGGCTAGAAAATTTACTGGAGGCCTCTGTAGGTTCAGAAGGTAGACGACTACAACCAGAAATAAAGTCAAGAAATGAACTGAGATTAGAGCTTTTCACATCATTACAGTGTTTGGACTTCCTTGGCTATACTTCTAAGTGAATAATTTTGAATGATACCCACGACACAAAGATTTCCAGTTTTGTAAGTATTAGAAAATGCTGAGGGAGAGAAGGGGAAAGTTAGTCTCTATGCATAGAGAAAGGCCTCAGAGCTCTTGTCAACTGGACAATAGACAACATTAAGCAATTTAAAAGCCCTAATTCCCAAAGCATTGACACACGTTTAAAAGATAACGCATGAAGTGAATATATTTTATAATGTTTAAATTCAATTAAGAATATTAGAATTTATAGAAATGTCAAATGTTACATAGTCCAATGCCTTCATTGGACAAATGGAAATAACTGAGACCTAGAGAAGGGAAATGAATCACTTAAGAAAATTAACAACTAATAACATAGTGACCCAACTTGGAGCAGACCTCAGGCCTGTCATTTTTAAATCCCTTCCAAAGGATTTTGTTTGGTTTCCTCCTATTTGTTTACCAAGTGTGTGGCGATCACTTGTATTTTATTTTATTTTTTAATTAAAAAAAAATAGGGGTCATTTGATTCATCAAAGTATGCATAGTCAGATTCTGAGCATTATTATTAATCCCAATGGTAGCTATTCTCTGATAACGTCACCATCCAGTGCCAGAAGCAGACAGATTGAAAGACAGGCGTGTATTTACTCAGCTGTAGTGTTACAGCCCTCCAAACACATGTACTAATATTCTTACTCATCAATAACAACAAACTATATTTTTTTGAAAACTGGCACTATTAACCTAAATGTCAGAAAGGAAAACTAATTCCCATACCTGATATACAACATGTTCCTGTGGCAGTAACTCATTAAAACTTGAAAAAAAGTTCATTTGGTTTGTTTCCACCAAAAAAAAAAAAAAAAGCCTTTCATAAGTCTTTATGTTACTTTCTAACTACAAACCACTACTGCAAACTACAAAGCACTAGTGGATGTTTTAGGTGAACTTCCTTAAGCCATACCATGCAAGCTAACGACACTAATAGTTGGCCAGGCTAGGGAACCTCAACTTTTTATTATGTCAAAGCCATTTAAAGATTTTAATTCAAGGTTTGCTGTAATCAAATATGTGTTTCAAAAGGGTGACTCTGGTACCAGTATTAAGGGGGAGGAGACCAAGTTATCCTGACAAGAATTTGTCAGACCTAAACTAGGGCAAATGCAGTGGAGATGAAGAGACGAGAAGAGGCTGAGATGCTGAGGACATGTAACTGATAGAAGTTTGTAACTGGTTGCATGTGAGAGTGAGAGAGAGAAAGAAGCTGCGATGTCCAAGCTCCTGGCAGCATGCTAAGTAGGAGACTGGGTAGGCATTTTTATTAATGATAGAATATTGGCTATTCCCAGTAGACTATGTGAAGCACCATATATAGGAAACAAAAGTAGGGTAAAATTGCATTTGAAAATAGGGGTAAGGAAATGAATCATAAGGAGCACAGCGTGTCATCTTTGCTAGGCTTTAAAGAAAGGGAGAGGGCTTGGCTTTGAGAGAACAGATAGTCAAACACAACTAGAGCTCCTGGTCAGAGAGCGGGAGGTAAGGGCAGGGAGGTAGGCTGGAGCTACACAGCGGAGGATTTCCAGTAGAGGCCTAAAGAGTTCAGAGTTCATTCACAAAAAAACAGGAGTCAAGAAGGTTTTATCATGGATTTAACAAAACGAATTTCAAAAATGCACACTAAACAGTTTCAAATATTTTAAAGAACAGAAACTTCTTTTTATTTCTTTCTTTTAAGAAAAAAGCAAAATTTACTACTGCACTGATTTGTGTATGCCAGCCAATCGCATACGCCTTATTAAATAACATCATGGATAAAGTTCTGGAACTTCTACTTCAAATCATGGCAAAGTAACTAGTATAAGACTTACTTTCCTGACATAAACAACTCACACGGTCAGCACACGCAATTATACAGATAAGGAAACTGATATGCAGAGTGTTTAAGGCCCTTGCCCCAGGTTATGCAGGTAGAACCAAACTGATGGAGGTAGATTCAGCTCCCAGCAGTCTGGCTCCAGATCTTAGTCTTACTGCTCTCCACTGTTTCTCTAGGGCCTCTTGAAAAGTGTCTAGCACTCTGTGCAAGACGAATGGGAGATGAGAGATTATGGAGATAGGGAGACCAGGTACTGAAATGGTTTAGACAAGAAGTAACAAGATCCAGGAATACATGATAACCATGAAGCTGGAGATTATGAAATAAATGAGGGAGATACTGGAGAAAAAGGGCTAATAAGACTTGGTGACCATCTGCCACCAGGAGCCTGGAATATTGGAACTATTACTTTATATGCAGGAAACGTTGAAATTCCAACAGCAGTATTTGGTGGATGCCCCCTGGATAGGGCAAGTGCTTTCATCTCTCTAAAATCCCCAACATTGTCCATTGCATATCTGACCAGCCAGAGTCTTGTAATATCTACATTTATTAGCCATAACTTTTCAAATGATATTTCAAACCAAGCCTTCTAGCTTCTGTCAAATAAGAACATAGAAAGACACTGGACCATTTCAGAGTTATATTGCCCATCTTCGTTCTGAAAGAAAAAAAAAATCACTGCTTTAAGAAAAACAAAAAATTCCTGAAAGCTTATTAGAAAAACAATCACCAACCATTACCAGGAGTGCCACAAGGTGGCAGCAAAGCATAGCATAAAAGCAGGCTGGAGGGCTCTTGTGTTAAACACTCTGATTGCATTTATTTTGTATGTATTTGCATATTCATTTATACCAGCTATATGTCATCTCCACATAGCACCTCACAGTTTACAAAGCTCCCACAAACACTTTCTCATCTTATCCTCACCGCCCTTATGTGAAATCCACGAGGATCTTGATTTCCGTGGAGAGTATGAAGCAGTTTTACTGCAGGTACCACAAGTGCCTCAGAGGCTCAAAGTTAAGGCAAAGCTCCGAACTTTGTCATTGTTTCTAGTAAGATGTGCTCCATGGGAAAGAGACTTCAATGGGGATGCTGCACCTTCTGCTTCAGAGGGGGAAAATCTAAGATTTTTGATAGAACTGATAAAACTTTAAGTGATATAAGGCTGTAAGAAATTCCTCGCCATAATAGAAGGAAAAAAAATGTAAAAAAGAAGAAAAAGGCATTTTATTATTTTTATAACAAAGACTAAAATATTTCTCTAAGACAAGGGGAAAACATATTTATCCTACAAATGATACTCTGTATTAGTTTCTTAGGGCTGCTATAGCAAACTACCACAAACTTGGTGGCTTAAAATGACAGTTCTAGAGGCCACAAGTCCCAGATCAAGGTGTCCACAGGGCTGCGCTCCCTCCAAGGGCCCTACAGGAGAATCTCTCCTTGTCCTTTCAGCATCCTGTGGCTCTGGGCCTCCAGTCCCTATGTCCATCTTCGCGTGGTCTTCCTCTCTCTGTTTCTTATAAGGACACTTGTCATTGGATTAACGGCCTACCTGGATAATCTAGGATAAGCTTATCCTGAGAATTACACCTGCAAAGACCCTTTGTTCAAATAAAGCCATATTCTCAGGTACCAGGGGTTGGGATTTAGATGTATCTTTTTGGGGTCCACCATTCAACCCACTACAGTGCTCTCATTATTTTACTTGCACATGCCTGTGGGGAGCCCACAAAATGTCCTACATTTTATGGACACCAGACCCTCCCACAGGTTTAGTTGCTACAGAGCACTACATCTGATTTCTGTCCCAGAGTCTGACACCATCTCACTGTGTCACTTGTATTCTCTCCTAGGGCTCAGTCTCCTCATCTGCCAGATAAGAAAGCTGGGCCAGCCAGTGGTCACAACGTCACAAGCGTGCTGAGTCTGTGAGGAAATCAAGAACAAGGCCGCTTCAGACACAAACAAGGGCACGTCTGCCTGTGCCAACCATTTGTCATGTTATAGTGGAATTGCCTTATCTCCCTCCTTAGTTATCTCCCTCTTTAGTTGTACGCTTGTTTATTTTCACATTTTGTTGAATGTCTACTTTGTGGCAGACCCAGTTTGAGGTTCTGGGACTGTAGAGGTGAGCAAGGAGGAATCCTCCTCTCGGGAACCCCACAGCCCAGCAGGAAAGACAGACACGTAAGATGACTGCAGTCCAGTGGGAAAGTGCTAAGGGCAGGTCCTCGACACACATAAGCACAGCAGCCCCAAGGTCAGCCCTGGGTGTGTGGGTGGGCGCCACTGTGAGGGAAGCCGCCATAGGGGACACACTTTAGTAAGTTCTTAAGGGTTGAATAAATTTCATCATCTGAGCAAGATTGTAGAAAGCAGTCCATGCAGAGTAATCAAGGTGCCGAGACATGAAACAGCAAGTGGGTCGGTGCCTTTGGAATAAAGTGTGCCAGAGGCTAGAATATCATCTGGAAAGATAACCAGGATCACTGCTACCATTCCCTGAACACTTGCTTTGTGCCGAACACCATGCCACACCTTCCTGTATGATGTATTCTCACAGCGACAGGGAGAATGGGAGTGCAGGCTAAGCTGGGCTGAGGTGAAGCACAGCTCCCAAACCTCAGCCGCTTCTACAATGAATGCTCGGTTCCCACCCACGCGTGATCTGGCGGGACTGGGTCATTCTCCAGGGTAGCTGTTTTCTAAGTGTTGGCTCAGTATCTGTTCTTCTTAATTCTTATAGCACCTTCACATCAACACGTGTTTTCACACTCATCAAAGGAAAACCTGGGCTGGAGAGTCCAGTACCAGTGACCGAATGCCTCCACACAGAAGCGACACATTCCACATCTGCTCACATTTCTTTTGTTAAGCAGGTCATTCTGGCACAGCTCACTTGAAGGGAGGGAGAAATGTCATGTCCAGAATTAGAGAAGCAGGTATTGGGGAACAGATGTAAGGCTTAACACAGGTAGCTGGCTGCCATCATTATTCTCATTTCACAGAAGGGGAAATCGAGACACAGAGAAGTTACTCAAGGTCACACAGCTGGTAAATGGCAGAGCCAGGATTTGTACTCAGATCTGTCTGACTCCAGAGACCCCACACTTTTCATTACTGAGAAATATGTATTCCATGCAAATGAGTTTGGACTTCATCCCACAGGTAAAAGGGAGTTATTGGAAGGCTGTAACAGGGAGAATATAAATCATAGTTGGATTTTAGAAAGATGTGTGTGAACACAATGACTGTGGATGGATAAGACCAAGGATGTGAGGCCAGTAGAACTACGAAAGTTTTCAGAGGGGAAATGATTAGGCCCTGCCCTGAGCAGTGCCTCGACTGAGGGTTATGAGGAGGCCCCAGATCTAAAGGTAGCTAAGAATCAGAGTACATGGGTTTAAATAAAGTAAGTGAATATAAAGGACAATGACAAAGGAAGGAGGGACAGAATATGATGAGCAGGGCCCTGGCCTGGGCAAGGAGGAATGCGAGGTGCCATTTACCAAGACAGGATGTCAGACAAGCACCAGGCTGACCGTGTTTATTCGTTTTCATTTTCAGTGGGGAGAAGGGCACAGGTGGTTCACACGTGAACGTGTTGCGGCCGAGTGGCCTGTGCAAGTCCAGCAGACACTTCGGCATACGGTCTTAAACGTATCAAAACAACCTTTATTTATAGATAAGTAAACAGGAGGAAACATGCAAAAGTGATAGTCCAAATCATCTGCTTAATGAAATTGCCAGGAGAGAGAGAGAAAAGGCCGTGAAGGATGGGGCAACCTGCCCGAACACAGGGCAGGGACTTCGCACAATCGCCGGAGAGCTCTCAGTCTACTCAGACTGAGGCCAGAAGACGTCCCCCAAGTGGGACTGACTCGGTTTGTGAAACAGAAACACGCCAGCGTGTTCACCATCCGGACATAAGATTAAAATCCACTGGATCCATAGCATTCACAGCGTCCAGGTCCAGGAGGGTGCCGGTGCCCAAACTTCACAATCCTTGAAATCAAAACACACACGCATTCTTGCTCTCTTTTTATCAGATATTTTATTATTGGGCTTATTACCAAAAGAACCTCTGTTTACTGTAAGCAACAGTAATGCTGTGTGTAAGGAAAAGAGAGTATGAACCAGGCCGCAGGGCCAGCACCCCCCCCCCCCCCCCCCCCCCGTAACTCCTGGCCGGCGCCTGCGGCAGCGGGCGGGAGGGGAGCGCGGGGCGCAGGGGGGCCGGGGCTCCTTCAGGGCTTCACGGTGCCACCACCCCCCGACGCCCCGCGGCCTCTCCACGCTCCAGATGACTCTCCACCTCCATTTCCACCGCTGAAAACAAACGGCACCGCAGCCCATCGGCCTCCCAGGAGCTTGGGCCTCCGACGGCTCCGAGGCCGCTCCGCCCGCGTGGCCGGTTGGCTCTGCGGCCGGGGCCACTCGGTGCCGTCGTCCCCGAGTTCCCGCAGCAAGGCCGGCCTGCGGGGACGTCAGCCTTTCTGCACACACAGCGGCTGTGAAATCTGCCCCCAAAGAGCTGATCATCTGCCTGTTCTCCCGCAACAGCGCCTCCTCGCTCCGCCGAGGCTCGCGCGCCCGACTCGGCAGCCCGGGGGCGCGGCCGGGCGGCGGCAGCAGGCGCGGGGCGGGCGGGCGCGCGGGGCGGGGCGGGCGCGCGGGGCGGGGCGGGCGCGCGGGGCGGGCGGCGGCAGCAGGCGCGCGGGGCGGGCGGCGGCAGCAGGCGCGCGGGGCGGGGCGGGCGCGCGGGGCGGGCGCGCGGGGCGCTCGGGCCCGGTCCTCCTCCAGGACGGCGGCTCAGGGGATTCCTGCGGCCTCACGGAAAGAAACCTGCCTCGTTCATATTGGGCCTCGGAACCTGCCCCTGGTTCCGAGGTTGCTCCGCGCCCGCCCTCCCCCCGCAGTCATTTAGCTTCTGCACGATCCCGAATTTGCTCACCACTGAAGCCGCTCCCCCCCAGGGCAGGTCGCCACCCTGCTCCACCGCAGCCCCAGCAGCTGCCTGGATGCTCAGTCCACCCGGCGGCCAGCTGCCCCCGGCCCCCCAGCTCTGCCCGAGCCCCTCCGGCCAGGAGCCAGGGGCGCCCCGGAACGCCCTGCGGCCCGGTGGGCCCAGCACTGTTTCCTTCCAGTTCAGTTGCAGCACAATCTCCCTTACACACCCCTGAGCTACCCACAGGGCCTCCTACACGAGGGGCTGTTCGCTGGACAAACGATAATTACCAAGATGAGATAGGAAACGGATTCATCACGCATCCTCGGGTATAAGAATCCAGGCACTGGGTGGAGTTCCTGATGACTACAACTCAATTTTTCTTCTTCTAGATGTTCATGTCTTCCTGAAAAAAGGTGTGTTTTTTTTTTAATTGCAGAGAATGAGCTCTTTTCATTCTTCCACCCTTCCAGATCGTATAACTGACAATGTTCTCTAAATGGCTCTTGGTCTTCAACGCTCAATTCGATTTTCTTCCCTGAGTACCCCGTTGATCTGCTGAGGCCCATGTGAGAAACTCTCCTAACAAGGGACAACCCACGGTGACCACGCACAGATTCAAGCTCTGTGCACCTTGTATTGTTTAGTGATGCAGCTGCAGGCGACTGAGAGAACAAGAACCACAAAAACTCATCAAAACTCTACTAGGCTACTTTATTAAGTGCTATTAAAGCACACAGTGGCCCATTCACAATTCAAAATTCTCGGTTTTTATGTAAAATAAAAATATACAGGGGGACTCACTAACATCATGATGTCACTTTATAGAACATATAAAAAGCCTACAGAGAAAAAACAGAGACCATCTTATGGTCATCTGTTTTATTATTTTACATAGAACAGATACTTAATAAATATTAGAAGGAAGAAAGAGGATGATGATGTATAGCTCTAGGGATAAAGGAATTGCACTGAGAAGAGGCGTTTATGATACTTGGATCAGCCAAGGCCGGAAGTGATAAACAGAGGTCTATACTCAAGGGTCTCATTCTACACTTGGTGGTCAGAGATAAGAAGGTAATTTGTGGAAAAGTGCTCCTTTTTTCACGGTAGGGGTTCTCATTCTCAAATACTTATGGAACATACCCTGGATCGGCCTTAAACAGCATCTTGTGAATGGGAGAAGGGTGGTGGAGCCCTATATAGTTTAAAATAAACAACAACAAAAAGCATAGTCAATATACTTGTGATGGTTAATTTTATGTGTCAACTTGACTGGGCCACAGAGGGCCCAGATATTTGTTCAAACAATTCTGAGTGATTCTGCAAGGATATTTTTGGGTGACATTAACATGTACATTGATAGACTGAGTAAAGCAGATTGCCCTCCATAATGTGGGTGAGCCATATCTAATCAGCTGAAGGCCTGAAGAGGGGGGGGGAAGGCTCACCCTCCCCTGAGTGAGAGAGAGTTCTCCTGTTATCCTTAAAATCTAAATATCAGCTCTTTCTTGCACTAGAGCAGGTCCCAAGCAGCCAGTGGACTTGAACTGGGACTCTGTGGATTTGAACTTACCGGCCTTGATAATCACATGAGCTAATTCTGTCTAATAAGTCTCTCTCTCTCTCTTCTCTCTCTCCATATATATGTATATATACATATATATAAACTTTGTTTATATATATTTATTTATACATATTCTATTGGTTTTGTTTCTCTGGAAAACTCTGATTTTTTAATACAATACCTACTATTTTTACACTACATACTTTACACACTTGAGAAAATAACTTGATAAAATTGTGATTTGTGAAGATATACAAAATAAACAACAGTGTGAGAAGACATTTTACAAGGTCTGTTTAATTGCCATCAGATTATGGTCCTGCCTCTTACATATTCAGTAAATGTCACTTAGTTCTCATTTGAGTTAGGAACAAAAGTATGATGACAGGTTTAACCATTTCTCTCCTTTCCCAGCCTCTCCAGCCTAAGGTGTGCCTGCATTTAGGGCTCCTGCTCAGCCGTACCCTAACAGAGGATCATAGGAGTGAGGGAAATGTCTCTCTATCCAGATTAAACATTACTATTGAGCCATATAGCTAGTGGCTCCATCATTCTGTTTTGGGAAGGGGTCACACATGGGACTCAAATATTTGGGACTCTTGTATTTTGGTGATTCCTCTGCAATTCATAATTTTACCTTTTTCTCTTAAAACATAATCCTAAAACTCAGAAGGACTGCAGAAATTAGCTAGTCAAAATTGTTTATTTTGGACACCAAGACTCAGAGAGGAAAAAATGACCTATAGCCCATGGCAATTATTACCATACCTGGAAAGCCTAATAGGTAATGAAGACTGCACTATCAACATGTATTTAAGATTCAAGAATAAAAAAAGAGTCCTGGCGGGTATGGCTCAGTTGGCTGGGCATCATTTCATGCACTAAAAGGTTGCTGGTTCGATTCCCAATCAGAGCACATGCCCAGGTTGAGGGCTCAGTCTCTGGCTGGGGTGCATGCAGGAGGCAGCTGATCAATGTTTCTGTCTCATATTGATGTTTCTCTCTCCCTCTCCTTTCCTCTTTCTCTGAAATCAATAAAAATACATTTTAAAAAAAGAATTTAAAAAAAGAACATGGTTGGATGCCTCATGAAAATCTATGATTCTGATCCTTTTCCATAAAACTTTTGCTTAAAGGATTATACCAAGAAAATAAAACTCTGAACCTCTCTGACCACCACTGCCCATTTTCATAGTGCATATTCCACTAAAAAATGAGCCACCTCCTGTCACTGAAACCATACTCCTATAACAGAGGTTCTCATAGCATTCTCCGATCAAACACCTGCACCAGTTCTTCATAGGAAGAAGGAAACGGGCACAGGTTCAAATTGCCTCGCCTGAACTTTAAGGATGTCTATAATCAGAGCTCGGCCTATCCTAGCCACACACATTCATATATAGCATGTGACTACGAATAAAGAGTAGTACAAGGCACAATACTTAGGGCAGTAGATAAAAAAGCCAGTTTGGAAGTTAATCCTCCAGGCCTAGTGAAGGCTTCAGATAACTGCAGATCTAGCCAACAACTTGACAGCAACTCACGAGAGAACCTGAGCCAAAACTACCCTGCTGAACCACTCCCAAATAGCTGGCCCACAGAAACCGTTTTAAGCCGTTAAGTGTTGTGATCATCTGTTTTGCAACATTGGATAACTTATACATCCATCAACAGAATGAATGGATAAACAAACTGTGGTATAGCCACACAATAGAATACTGCTAAGTGATAAAAGGGGTGAGTTATGGATACATACATCATGCTTACAATCTCAAACTAGTTACACTGAGGGAAATACACTAGTCAAAAAATAAAGAGTACTTACCCTATGATTCCATTTACATAAAATTCTAAAAAAGCGAACGAATCAATAATGACAGAGCAGATAGCGATGGGTTAGGAATGGGGAGGAGGCAGAGAGGGGAAGAAGGAGCTCAAGGTGGGGGAAGGACGTGGTTGCTACACGCCTTGATCTTACTATGGTAATGATTTCATGTCAAAACTTAAAAACTGTACACTTTTTTCATTCTGCACCAATTCAATTCCAGTAATGCCTTAGTAAAGTGTAAAAAAAAAAAAAGTAATTAAGAAAAAGTGATGAAGGCTTTGGGACTGTCCTAGGATTGTCAGGTTTGGGAGGAAGGAAGGTCACTGAGGCAACACCCACAATGCAATGGGAAGAGGGGTGGGAAGTCTCCTGCTCTCTGTCTCCCACTAGGTGGCGCCCATGCTAGAGCCTTTGTTTTTCTCTTTTGTTTAGTTCCATTCACCATTAGGTTTGCCTTTCGTAGCTTCTCTTAAGCCTAGTTATTTTGCAATTAAGACTGATGCATTTACACTCTGCTCTGGATCTCTTTTCTAAGTGATTTTGCCCTAATGATAGACGTATCACCCCAATATATAAAGTATACGGAGGGTTGTTGAGAAGATTTAAGCTGATATATGAAGTATCTAGCTGTCACTTTTTAGGTACTTAATACACTGCAATTATGATGTTAGTATTATTGCCATTATTGTAAAGTTATAGTCTATGATAAGGATAAGAAAGGAAATTGGTATTTGCTTTTTCTAATGGACATTTGAGTATTGTACTTTCACCATCCAAGTAACCTTAGTTTTAAATAGTCAGTTAAACCAGGCCACTGTGAGAAAGGGGTGAGTTGAGGTTAAACATTAACCAATCCTTTGGGAGATTAGGTAGTTGAATAGTGCTTTTTTTTCAGCACCTTAATGCAGCCTTTCTTTGCTGAGGGAAAAAAAAAAATCAATGTTGCTTTTGGGTTAGAAAAGTCAAGCACAGGGCCAGAAGAATCCCTGGTTTTATAATTTGCAGAACAATTTCAGGTTCACCATCTCATTTCATCCACACAGAAACTGTGTGGTAATAAATAAAGGAATGCAACCCCACTTTAGGATGAGAGAGCGGAGGGTAAGTCAGAGGCAATGGCTAGCTGACTACCACACGAGCAAGGATAAGAGTAGCTGACCCTAAATTGTACATTTTCCGTAACTCTCAAATGTTTTAGAAGGAAGGTTGATTAGAAAAGATAAAATAAGGAAGCACTGTGTGACTCAAACTAAAGAGCAATGTTTTAGAAAGTGCTAAGGAGAAACCAGGTCAATGCGGTATTTGAATACTATGGCCTCTTCTTAGAAAAAGAGAGTGGTTAAGTAAATCATAAATAAGTCATAATTCGGTCCATCAGATGGATCCTTTACGAATACTTCACAACATGAGGAAAGTGCCCACATTTTAATAATATGTTTGAAAGCAGAAAAGAACAATAGTTTAGTGCCGTATCTATTAGGTGACAGAGGAGAGGCAAAAAATGAATGAACAAATATCAAAACAGGTTCTTTTCAGTGTTAAGACTATAAATGGCTTTTTTTTATTACTTTACATTTTCCTACTTTTGAACTATGAACATGTATTGCTGTTCTTAGTACAAGAAAAGAATAAATTTTTTTGATGAACAAATAGTTCTGAGAGTCATTGTGCACGATATCCTAAATATTCAGCCCACTGTACTATTGTATTCATTCCAGGAGCAAAATTCTCAGACGGTATTTGTAACAAAGTGGAAACCTGATCCTGCCAGATTTACCTGGAATACTGTGTGCATTTTGGCAACATCGGAGAGAGGAAGCTGGAAGGAACTCCAAAAAGAGCTGGGACAGAGAAGAAAGGAAGGGGAAATTTTCCCATATGGCGTAGAGGAACTCACTCAAAAATTAGTCATCTAAAATGGAGGTAGACAAAGACGAAGGGGATATGAGTGACGCGATTGTAGTTTATAAAATAATCTATTACATGTGGGAATGTCTGAATCCCACTGAGTTTTAATCTCTCTAATAACAACTGTTCGATTCGTCTTTCTAACTTCACAGTGACATGCACAGTACTGGCCAATAGCAGGTACCTGAACTGAATCATAGTTTATAGGCTGAATAAACATGAATGTATCCAATAAATCTTAAAATGTTAATATGGGGTTATTAGGTGAAGCCCTAAAAGAATGTTTCAATTTTTTACAAGCCATTTTTATGACAGTAAATGTGAGTACATATCTGGCTCCACGTAAAGGTACAGGCAGATAGCAGGGTCTGGTAAGAGGGGTTAAGGGGTTGGGGGTGGGGAGGAGGGATCTTTGAAAGATCATCAACAAAAGTACTGCTTGGGTAAATTTATCTGAAAAAGAAACTTAGACTCAAGTTACCTGTATTATATCATAATGAGTAAGTAATAATAAAAGCAATCACTATGCTTATATAGCAATTACGGTATGTCAGATAGTGCTGAAAGCACTTTTCATGTATCAACTAATTTAATCTTCCGAAATGTCAAAGGTACTCTTATTCTCCTTCCCATTCCCTCAAGTTTACTAGTGAGGGAACTGAAGCACAGGAAGATTTAGTGCTTTGCCAAAGGTCACCCAGCTAGGAAGGAGCAGAGCCTGGATTTGAACTCACACCTTCTGGCTCCAGACTCTGCCACGTAACCCTCCAGTGTCCTTCAAGGGGAAACAACAACAATGTATATACCTATGCATAGATGACAAACGTATTTATCAAGCCATGGTAGTTTTGCCTCTCAAAGTAAATCTGTAAGCAGGAAGTGTGTCCTCACTTTTTGTGCCCTGCCCGCCATCCTTAAGTCCCATGACATTCAAGATTGGTAAAGCCACACTCTACATAGAATTCTGCTATGGCATGTCTAATGTTTATATGATTGACATTCAAATTTATTTTGAAAATACTACATGTTTCACTCAAATTATCAAATGTAAAGAAAGAACAACTCTCCAGATAATTAATAAGAAAATAAGAACTGGGTCACCATATGTGAAGCATTTTTGGGATTTGATGTTAGCTGTCTTATCATTGCAAAGTGAGTAAGCTCATATTATTTCCACCTGCAAAGGAACAGCCTTCATGAACTACATTTTCATCACACAGACACACAGCCCCTTTCTACAAGAACGCTCAGCCCATCTGCTCACATTTAAAAATATAAATTGAAGACCTCCCACGCTGCCTTTGGTTTGTAAAATGTCTATCACCAAATCTTTATTCCAAGGCTCCTTCAAGTCTATGATTTCTATTTTGTTCACTTTTTTTTCCATGGCTTTCACTAATTCTTTTTTAAGTACCTGGTGCCCATCATTAAGGTTTGCTGTAATAGACAATGATCTTTAGAGTTCAGGGTGTCAATGGTACCTCCATCTCCGTGTCTTCATTTTGAGGAAAGTTTTACTATTTGGGAAAACATTACTTTGTAGCCTGGTACTAAATCTGTTTCCAAGAAGGAAAATTAGGGTGCTCTATCTTTTCTCAAGACGTAAGACTTGGCTGCAATAACACTGTGAAAAATAACCCTTAAAAACACACATGAAAAGAGGAAAAATGTGCAGACAACTCTTGTATCTAGTCACAGCTCATTCCCTCAAGATCTATTTAAGAGATTAAAAACTAAATTGTACAGACATGGCCCTGAGCAAAGGGGCAGAGGTACCTGAGTTGCCTCCCCCGCCGTCCCACCCCACTCTGTTTCCATGGAAATATCCCCTCTCAGGTTGACAGGTTTGGGACATACAAGAGCTATATCCACATTGCAGTGAACCACATTTGATTCTTCTGAAAGCCTCAGGCCTAATTCTTTCTTTTTCCCTCCCTCCCTCCCTCCCTCCCTCCCTCCCTCCCTCCCTCCCTCCCTCCTCCCTCCCTCCCTCCCTCTCATCTGTTCACGCTCATTCAGCTTGACTGTGCTAAATATCATTTGCCAGGCATTGTCATAGGCAATAGAGGAACTAGAGGTGACAGGTCCTGCTCCCTGACCTCAAGGAATTTACAGCCTGGAGAGGTAGGAAGCCCAGTGCTGGGTCTTCTGATTTTCAATTCAGTGCTTGCTCTTTTCTTTTTTTCTTTTAAAAAATCTGAGATACGCAATGTTGGAGCCAAATTCTTTATTTGCTTATTTACTTACTTTATTTTGTGAAGGCACTTTACGCAATGAACCGTTTCAAGTTATTGCAATGAACCATTTTAAGTTCCAAACTGTTCCATGTCCCTAGCTGCAGAGGTGACTGCCAGTGCCTGGTATTAAAACTATTGGAATTTGTTGTGGAGTCAAGATTTCTGCATTTTGTAAAGATGGTTGAAATACTTATTTTTTAAAAATGTAATCAGAAACCAAAACTACTTCAAGCTTTCCTTGAAGTTCAACTCAAGGATTTTTTTTAGGATACAGATAGAAACTGCTGAACCATGGAGCAGGAATTGCTAAGTGAATGTGCCATGATGTTCAAATACTAGGGTCTTAGAGTTGGCACCAAGTCAGTTCATGCCTGCCGAGGACAACTGGTCTATGCCCCACGTGTGAGGACTTCCAATAAATGTTTCTCAATAAAGAGCCTTAAAAGATACTAATTTGCCCTGGCTGAGTGGCTCAGTTGTTTGGAGCATTGTCCCGTACACCAAAAGGTTGCGGGTTCGATTCCCAGTCAGGGCACATACCTACTTGCGGGTTCAGTCTCTGGTTAGGGCGTGTATGGGAGGCAACCGTTTCATTGAGGAGTAAGGCTGTTTACTTAAAATACACAGTACATCTGATCCTAAGGAAATAGAGTATATAAAATATCTATTTAAATGCTCTCTTTTCATAATAGAAAAAAATTGGGTGAAATGTACTCAAGAAGAGGAGACTGGCTAATTTTGAGATTAATTACATACATAATTTTGCTGCCATTGAACATTATACAGAAGAATTTCAATGACGTGGGCCATAAACACAATTTATGATAAGTGAATAAAGTAGGTAAAAAAATATGTGATACAACACATCTTTAAAATATTTTTAAATTGCAGTTTACATTCAATATTATTTTGTACTAGTTTCAGTGAACAGCATAGTGATTAGACAATGATGTGCTTTGCATAGTGTTCCCCTGATATTTCCAGTACCCAACTGTCATCATACAGAGTCAACACATCTTTTAAAAGTGGAATAATATAGGCAAGAATATTAAAAAATATTACCTCTGATCAGTTGGACATCCTACAATCCCTCAATTTTGTCATGATCTTTCTAACAAAGGGCTTTAAATGTTCTGCCCCCTCTAGCTGAGACACTCAACTCCCGCCGCTTTTCCACTTAAAGAACTCGTCCTCCAGGTCCACTCAGATTTCACTGCTCCCCAGCAGGCTCCCCCTTGCCAGGTGCTCCTGCTGCATCCTACCATGGCCCCCTGCCTTTGGCCAACACACCACCACTGCACACTTTATTCCAATGATCAGTTCGCTTATCTAAGAGAAAATCAGCTCCTCAAAGACTTCCACTGCTGTGCTTATATCTACAGTATCTACCCTCATGGTCTAACACACATGGTCTAACACACATGGTTCATACTCAAAACAAATTTATGAAAAGAGTAAATAAACTGTCTTATTTTCTTCCTATTACATTTCTGGTTTATACACATTTTCTTCAATAAACATCTATTTCTCTCACAAGTCAAAAAAAGATCGATGTCAGATATGTTGTTATTGCCTTTAAAGATCTTCATTAAAATGTAAGTGAAGACAATTTAGGAGAATTCAAAATTTCTCATCCTTCAGAATCCAAATGGCCCAGTGTCTTCTTAATCTTCTGAGGACACTGTAATTCAAAATCTCCCCACATCTTTCTGAATCTAAGTGGCATAGTGAATTTTTGATCCATCAATGTAATGAACACATTTACCTCAAAAATCCCATTCAGCTAAAAGATTATGAGCAGATATGAAAACACCTAGAGTTATGAATACATTATTCTCTTTAGGGTATTTACATGTTCTAATAAACTCCATGTTTTACTCATTGACAGTGTTTCTGCTACATTTTCACTTGTTTAGAATTTATGAAAAAATAAAATAACGTCAGGTCCAGTAAAAATAGAGTCCTTCTAAACCCTTGACTATTAAGCAGCTATGTATAAGAACTGTGCAGATGCTCAACTAAGTTCAACGTAACTCACCTTTGCGTTATGCTTTGCTGCTTTATTTCAGAATTACTCAAATTATGACAGCTTTGAAAATAGCTCCAAGCTTTTAAAAATAATTATGGTTGTGTATTTAGAATCTCTGTAAAGTTATTTTTAGGCTTCTAGCAGATCTTCAAGACTATTAATATAAAGAACAGTTTGATGCTTTATTTTTTTATATCCTTCCAAAGTGCATTCCATAAACACAAGTGGAAGTAACTGGCATTTAAAAGGTGGACAAATTTTACATTCTTAAAGTTAAGGTTCGTATCCAAGAATGAAGTCTTCCAGCTACTAAGCGTTGTAAGTAATACCTGGTCTAGAACAAAGAGAAGCAAAGAGAAGATATTAAGTGCCATGTTTGAGGTGCGAGAGTCCTAAAGGTCTGGAGCCAAGGTGGCTTGAATAGCTTTGAAGAAAGGTGGAATCTCAGCCCCCATGGTTGGTGATTAGAAGATGTGGCCAGAAATGATTCCCCAAATAGCACAAGAGAAACCTAGACATCTTTTACAAAAATGTTCTCTCCGAACTCTGAATTTCCAATTTAGCTTGTTTTAGAGCCTTAAAACCTGTTTCTGAAATATCATTTTATCTTTTTCTTTGGTAATTTTAAATCCTGGGGAGAATTCAGTCTAAGTAGCTTCAGGAAGCCTGCTGAGCTGCTTTGAAGAATAAAGTTCTGCTGACTTAAAAAAAAAAGCCAGAGCTCATAATCTCCTTTAGAAAACCATGGGGACATCAAACTGGTGCGCCAGGGAATCATGGGGTTGGATGATTCAGGTGTTTCTGAATTCAATAAGGAACCTTTTAAAGGATCTGGGACCAGCTTTATCCCACACCTGTGTCTCCTCTGACATTTCCTATGTTCTTTTTTGGAAGGAGTAGAAGAAATAAAAAGTTACTGGAAGATCAGCCATAGTAATTATTGTTTCTCTGATACCTTTGTTAACCCTTCAAATCATTGGCCATTTCCTCAGGGCCTGGCTCCAGATTCTCTCACTTGTATATATGAGAAAGCTATGCCCTTTTTCTTTGTGGTAAGACAATTTTCTTCTACCTCATGTGAAATTACACCCGTCCAATACATAATTATTTGCATTCATTTTTTCCATGTTTGATTACACAGTTATTTTTTTTAACTTTCTAGGAGTTACATTAGAGATCCCTGTGGGAAACAGAGGTCCAGAGAGGTCTGCAGATCCACCTGAGGCCTCATTCCAAGAGGTATCTCTGAGCCTAGAAATAGAATCCAATATGTGGGATCAGGACTTGAAGCTCTTTACATCTAATGGATCACCTACTCTTCACATAGGGGATTTGGCTTATTTTAGTAACATACCAGAATTTCAGCCATATTTTCTATATTTATTCATCTTCCATCCTTGAACTTACCACTAACATTTGTAGACAAAATCTTATACTCCTGGCCCACCCTTCTAGGTTGTGCCACCTTGTCCAGCACTGTCTGCTCCGCAACTCTCTGAAACCAGTTTCTAAGATTCTTCCCTTTCTCTGCTCCCTCTGCTTGGCTAAGGCACCTCCTCAGGTCCCGAATCTTTATTTGGCTATTACTCAATGTTGCTTTTCCTCTTTTGATGGATTATTGTAAAGCTGCCAGCAAAGCTCTGATCCTCCTCAGAGAATGCCATTCCCATCTCCAGACATCTCTGGAATGTGACATGTGCTTTTCAACAGTTTATGCTGGCCCTGGATGGGTGTCTTGTGCAAGCCAGCAGATCAGTTAAAGACAAGGCATAATTCAATCTTTGACAGATAAAATTCTCATTCTGGGGGCAGGCTTATTCTGTGGGATTCAAAACCAAGTGAGGAAAGGTCACTCTGCTTTCAATAAAGTGAGAGTAGTAATGGCAAAGTTAATTCAATATTTAAGGAACAAATTGCAGGCCAAGTCAGTTCTTTCTAGATCAGTATCAAATAACACATACAGCGTGTCTAACAGATGCTGGGCGCTGAGCTTCTTGACTGTGTACGCCAGCTTTACTGTGTCATCTTAGACTTCACAATAACCTTGGGAGCAAGAGGACACGGCCCAGGCCTGTCCAACTCCAAACCTCTGTATGTTCTATGATGTGCCTCTTTCCTGCTGGGGGCAGGGGTAGGGGTGGGGCAGTTTCAGGTATACAACTAAATCCTACTCTGGGTTGTGGTTTGGCACCACCTGGTGGTAATTTTGCTGTCCCACTTAAATGTCATAGGGATTGTAGGCCCAGTAACTGGCTGGGACTTCCAGACAGCAGCAGAGATTCTGGTACCTGTCTCACCAGCTTGACCCAGGGAGATTGGGGCTGTAGAACTGGAGACCCACTCTTCAGATCCCCACTTCCTGAGGAGGGATCACCTGCCATTTCCAGCTCTCCATGAACTCCCTACACACCTTCTCCCCCTCACCCAACAATGACCAGCAAAATAACCACAGGAGGAAGGCTAGAGTCAATAGTCAATTGCTCCGTATTGAGGTGGGGAAGGGGATTGAGTGTCCTTACAGAAATGGAATATTATGTCTAATAGGTCATCTTTACTGATAAAACCCCTTGATTACTTATATTTAGCTAAATGTATGTATATTTAGTTGAAATCTAGCAACATTTCTAAGAGTTGGTGAAAAAGAGCATATGTAGTTGTAATAACATATGAAAATAGGATATTGCATTGAGCCTAAATTAGCAAAAGGTAAAAGTTTAATATTGGAAAGTAGGGAGTGGCCCATAAAAGAAAAATTAATTATTATCATCATGATTACTGTACATAAAAATTTGCCAAAAGCATGTGTGAAAAGCAACCACACAAAAGTTAAATGGAGAGCTGGCAGTCATTGCTTACTATGTACTGGTGATTATTATTTTTTTGAGTAGGATGGTTGCATAACTCATATAATACAGGCATGGGTAACAAACAGATAAATAATATGTGACATCCTCTACAATTGATCCAGAGAATTACCAGATCAGTAGGAATACGGAGGCAGATAGACTTGTGTGCATTGGATTCCTAGCTCTGCTATTTACTAGCCTTGTAAATTCATAAAAGTTAATTTTCCTGAACCTCAATTTTCTCATCTATATAAAAAACATGGTAATATCCATCTCATTGGTTGTTATAAAGATAAAATAAAATAATGTAAATGAAGAACTTAGTATAGTAGCTGATACAAAGTAAATCCTTAATAAATAGTATATTTACTGAATAATAAAACTTGTAGCTGTTATTATTGAGATGATGATGATTAATTTATTCAGAAATGGTGCTTGAAAAGCTGACTTTAACATTATCAGAAGAGCTTGATTGCCTCCAACACGGTCTCTATTGCAATATAACTTCACCTGAACTGGATAGAGAGCAGGAAGCCCACCAGAAGAACATTATTTTCTTCCAGACGAAAGTATCAAAGAGTAAATTTCATCCCCTCACTTTAGTAGAGAAACTTTAGTTAATATACTTGCAAGCCTACGTAACTGCATAGAGATCCATTTAGTCTCCGATGAAAATGTGCATATGTTCAGCTGAAGACTAAACTAGACTCATTTTAACTCTTTTTAAATACTTCAAGTCTTGTTAAAGGTCATTCTATTAAAATATTGACAGCTATACTTCTTGTTAGTATGGTTTCCATTTGTACACATTTACCCATGTTTCACCTCGATAAATCTTATAATGTATTATTTCAGAAAGAGCCTAACACAATGATTCTTAAACTTTTTGGAGTCACTGACTTCTGGTGGTTTCCTCAAAATAATGTTTATAATGCACAGGGTATGGCACAAGTAAGTTTACAGTTGTCCATATGGAAAATAATACAATGATTAGTAAATAATAATACAAGAATAAACTTTGTGTTTCACGTAATCACAACTGTAAACCTACTTTTGCCCCACCCTGTATATAATACATTGCTTTATATGTACACACATTATAAATACACAATATACACATACTGTATATATACTATGCATATATATAGTATATTAATATAGAATATGTATATATAATATATACACATATTATACACACAACACATACACCATATATCTTGTCTAAATTCTGGAGGCTCAAATCCTACTTAAAAACTCTAGGTCTTAAATCAATTTCAGAGTCACATTAAATCCCAACCCAAGGACACGGACAATGGTGGGGAGAGGGACTGGGGAGCGGGATGGGATGGGGTGGAGTGGAATGAGTCATTGGGGAGAAAAGGGGACATCTGTAATATTTTAAACAAAAATAAAATAAAATAAAAAATCTTCAAGATTAATGCCAGCAAGGCCTACAAAGGGAAAGTGCTGCTCATATTCTCTCCACCTGGCACTCGTCTTGATGAAAAGATATTATCTTTTGGTTGTAATACAACCACTCAACCTTCAATATAGAACATAGGTAAGAGTGGTATTCAAAGTGGTTACTAGTCAGTCCTGCAGGACATCAATCAATCAGAAGGGATGCCTTTAGTGCTCAAGTGAGTGAGTCTCTGGAGGCCCTCGGTGGTTCCAGGAGTTAACTCATTTAGTCCCTGGACTGTGGAGGGTTGGAGAAGACCGTTCGTGGCAGAAGCTAAGGTGGCAGTAATGGGAGAGCCTTGGAACAGCAGAATATGGTGTACTTTAATATTCTAGCATTCGGTACAGCAGTATTGAAGGATGCTATTTAAATATCAGGTCTGTGTTTAGGTGTAATGGCAAAGAAATAATTTCATGCTCAAAATCAACTCAAGTTACCCTTGTGAATGTGAGGAAAGAGAAAGAATTTCCAATCCTAAAACCTTGGGCACACCTTCATAGTAGATGGCTGAAAAAGACAAAAAAATGAACTTATTTTTGCCTTCCTGTTAGGGTATTTAATTTAGTTATTGCATCAATGGTTATTATTGATTGTGGGGGCATGTATGATTTTCTTAGATTTTATAGCACTTTTGAGAAACAGTGACATGTTAAGAAATCCATCATATGGTATTACATAATAAAAATTAAAATAATACAATAGTAATAAAATAGTGTTACTATGAAAACAATAGAAGTTATTTTATAATAATGACAGTCTTTGTGCTTTAGACTTTTCATGTTATTTTACATATGTCAACTCTTTTAATCCATGCAGCATCCTAGGATACAGGGATTATCTCCAGTTTACACTGGATACTAAAGTTCAGAAAGTTAACTTGCTCAAGTTCACACAGCTAGAAAGTGGGAGACAGTATTTATATCTAGGTTTTCTGATTTGAGTTGAGGGTTCTTTTCACTACATTAAAGTATTCTGTAATTCTTAGGATTTTTCTTTATGCAGAAAGTCAATGGGTAATTCAGTGTTCTAGAGATTAAAAGAATGAGACCTCTTACCATTTTACCTATTACCCGTTGTTTGTATTTGTGACCCTTTCTTGAGATCTGACACCAAGATCTTTCATACCCAAGTTCTGAGACTGGAAGAGGTATGACAGAGGTCCCTTGAAATCTGCGTCAGCCTGGTGCCAGGGTCAAGAATGTCATCTTTTATTAGCTTATTTTCTAAACCTAGCCATACAATTGCATTTAAAAAATACAAATCAGCTATAATTACCCAAAGGAGTTTATTATTAGAAACTAATATAATGGCTACAGGAGTGGGTAACAAATCATTTATACAAGCAGATTATGCTATCTTGTTAGAAGGTATAAAAATTATCAGAGAACTTGCAAATCATAACGGGTTTTGAAATGAAACAGAAAGTCAGCTGAGAAGAAGAAAAGCACTGCCCCAGATGTAGCTCTCAGCAAATTCTATTGCCCTGTTTCTAAGCGTCTCAGTCCTGCCAGCAGCCCGGTGTGTCAGACACAGCGCCTGTTACGTAAGTTACTCGGGGACTCGGGACTCATGGGCTGGAGGGAGCGAATGGCCAGCAGAGAAAGGCTGAGCCAGGCAGTCGGCGAGACCCCTAGACTCACCGGATGACTGATAGAAGTAAGGTTCCTTAGCAGCCCCCTCCTTTAACGGAAGAGTGACTGATGCCTAGAGGACAGAAAGTATAGTGGGTGGTAATTTTAAGTTTAAATGGAGGTTTTTAAGCAAATGACTGAGCAAGTAAGTACTACCTTCTATGGGGAAGGAGAAGGGTGGGGAAAGGAGAAGAGAGACCCGAAGGAGCCAGTGTTGGGCACCCACCACATGCAAGCTACACTAGAGAAACTCAATTTCTCTTCTCTACTAGTGGGAGGTGGGCATTGTTTGTATTACTATACAGCTGAGAAATATGATCTTGGGAGAGTTTTTAAAAATTGCCTGAGGCCACTAGTCTAGTAAGTGGTAGAGTGGGGATTCTGACCTGGGTTCTTCCATTTTCAGGTTTGCTCTTTCCACCCCACCACTGTGCTCAGTCTAACACTCAAGCTACAGGTACCAATTCAGGCAAAAATTATGAACCGAGTGTCCAGACTTAGTGATTTATTCTGGAAAAAGCATATGTACAGAACCAGGGGTGTGGACAGAATCAGAATATATACAGAGTTTATATAGAGATAATATAAAGAGAAAATTCTGTAAAGAAGTTTAAAGCCTTAACTGCCTGACACATTGTTGGTACCTTAGAGATGAGTTCATTCATTGAGAAAGCACATGTAGTTTTTAGGAAATTAAATCCTTACCATTCTAACTCACTTATTCTTAACTAAAATTTATGTTAATATGTAAATAGGAGCTGCAGAGAATTTAGAAAGGCTTATAAAAATGTGAACGTTTTTCTTTTCAGCAGTAAAACATTTCTTTCCAGGAGCATGAAGGAATCAGATAAAGTAGACATGTGTCTATCCCAAACCATAAAGCCCACAGAAATTGTGCTGCTGGAAATTTTTCCAAAATGATTTACACATCCATCTTTAAAATAAATAACTTCCTTTTACTTTAAGGCCAGAGATGGAGGTTTGAGTCACAATTACTCATGTCCACTGCTTTCTGTACCACACATCTGCATAATCACATGATCCTTGCCACATTTTCTTGAATTATTGACTGTGAAATACAGACTTCTTGGCCTCAGATTTTAAACTTTTCTAAAAATGGCACCATCAATCTATGGTTCTGGCTTGATAAGGACCAAAGACTCCAGATGAATGGATGACCGGATATTGCCATTCCCTGCGTAGCCCTGCTCTCCTCCCTCCCCTTTCGCACCCTTGCTTTGACAGCCCTCTGCATCTCCCCTCCCTCTGCCCCATATCATCTCCTAAGCAAACACCAGCCCTCACTCTATCTGCTCAGCCCGCTGGGATCTCCTCTCTCCAGCTTCTATTCCTATCCCTTCCCACCTAGTAGTAGAAACACTTGGTCGGAGTCTGAGTTTTCCACTAAAGCTGGGGGGGTGAGTCAGTAAGGAGAGTGGCGTCGAAAGACTGGGCGGCACCAGGCCCTGCACAGGTACGAAGCAGACCAATGTGGCAGCTTTGCTCTGAGGAGGGAACTACCTGCCCCTGTGTGAATTATCCTGCTCACTGGAAGTTTCTAGCCAGCCCTTTGAATCACAGGTAAGAGCCCTTTCACACAGAGTTAAAAAAAAAAAGAAAGAAATGGAGACTAAGGACGAAGTTTGCTACCATGGGGTGGGGGTCTTTAGCTTCAGGACATCTTTTTTTAACTATGTCTTCACTGATTTCAGAGAGAGAAAGGGAAAGGGAGAGAGAGAGATAGAAACATCCATGATGACAGAGTCATTGATCGGCAGCCTTCTGCACCCGGGCATGTTCCCTGACCAGGAATCGAACCCCGATCTCCTGGATCATAGGTCTATACTCAACCTCTGAGCCATGGGGACATTTAAATGCCTTAGAATAGCTAAGAGTGAGGGAAAACAGAAAGGATGAATTGAGTCAAAATGTGCTTGTTGTATTTTCTAAGGGACTAAACCAGAAAGTAGCGAGGTGGTGGTACGGAGGGGAAGGTTATGAAATAAGCTGGCCATGGCTCCCAGCCTAATCTGCTTTATTCCCATCAGCCAGGGGGCTTCAGGCCAGCGTCAGGCAGGCCCTTTACCCCGAGCAAGGCCCTGCAGTGGGCTCGGTGTGCAGTCACCCTCCTCTTTCATCATTCACTCATGAGGTCAAAAATCATTTAGAACCCAGTGTGGGCAAGGCGCTGTGCCAGACGCCTGGAGTTAAAAAATTATAAAGATTTTCTGTGCAAGTCCTTCATTTTACCGATGGAGATTTTAAGACCTGGGTGAAGGGTGGATGCATACCTGTCAGTAGGCAGGAAGCTGAGACTAGGCTGTTCCTACCTACCACAGATAAAACTGGAAGCTATAAGCACTTTTTGCCATAGTGCCTAATCACAATGGATTAGCCAGAAAATTTTATAAGAACCACTAAGTGACTACTCTTCTCACTCTACTTTGCTAAAGGCAATGTAGGCAATAAAAATAGATTAGGCAAGAGGGAAAATCTCTATTAGGGCAAATAACCCTGGAATTATAGCTGCCTCTTCTTCTACTCAACCCTGATGGAGTCAACTGGAATTTTGTCTGGAGTTGTTTTATCAGTGTTGTCTTAGTGTTGTTGGAGATTGCATGTTATATACAAAACCCTGTTGGGATAAGTTCTCTCCTTTGGAAGAGGAAGTTCTGTCCTTGGGAGCTGTCCCGGCCTTTGCTGGCATCCCCTGGGGCATCATCTGAACTACCTGGTCTTGGGTGTTGGAATCCAATCCTTCTTCCTCTGCTGCTACCAGCATCTCCAACCCTGCCGGGGACCCTGGTAAACAAATATTTATACATTGTCTTTTCCTGGTCCCAGCAACAGATCCCTTTGGTCTGCTGGCTTTCTTTCCTCTTACCATTATTTCCTTCTCAGGGCTACTGGAAATTTCTGTTTGCTCACCATGCAGTGTACGCGAGTCTGAAAAGTGATTCTCTTTCCTATCTTTTCAGGCTCCTCACCAGCTGCTGCTCCTGTGCCAACCTAGCATCATGCAGGACTCAGAGCTCCCCCACGGGGCTTGGAGTTGCCCTACAGGACAAACACCTTCTGCTCCAGAATCCTCTCAAACTTACGCAAGGGTCCTCCCTTCCCCTTACCTCCAGAGCTTGGCCTGAGGCAATTCTGGGAGACTCCTTGCATGTCAGCTCAACCCATAGCTCCTCCAACTGCTTCTTCCAGCCTTTTAGTCACAGTCTTGTCCCCTTTTGTGTTTTACAGCTCTGACTCATTAAAATACATCCAGAGTTGCTAATTCCTCACCTCTCCCCACCACTGTGATGGCCTGAGCCACCATCACACTTCACTTGTATTATTACAGTTGACTCCTCGCTGGTCTCTGTTTCCCGCCCAGGCTCTCCAGAGTCTGTGTTCAGAACAGCAGCCACAGCGATTCCTTTGGAAATGCAAGTTACATAACTTACACCATGAATCCCCTGCTCAACAAAACCCTCCCCTGGCTGCCCCTTCACAGAGTCAGGCCCGAAGCTCTGACCCTGCCCCCCGAAACCCTGTGTGATTTGCCCCCCTCTCCTCTCTGACAGCCTGCTCCAGCCACCTCCTGCCTCGGGCCTCTGCAGTCTGTCCCCTCTGCTCAGACCACGGATCGAGAGGCCTTCCTTCCCTCACAGCCAAACATAAAATAGCAACAGCACCTCTCTCTCTGCCCTGCCCCCACCCCGTGGCACTTATTACCACCTGACTTACTATTTGTTTATTTGTGGTGGGCTCGTGGTCCCGCTCCACTCCTCAGAATGTGAACTGCACGGAAACACTTTGTTTTCTTGACTACTGTATGCCCGGTGCCTGGTACATTTTAGATGCTCAATAACTAACTGTAGGATGAGTGAATGAATAAATAATGAATGAATGAATTCTAAACTAGGAGTCCGCCCAACTCTGACTCTTTTTATGGAACGTCAATGTTTTAAAAATGAAAAAAACAAACAAACCAAAAAACCTCACAGGAAGCTTGCATTAGGTTTCCAGACTCCTTCCTTTTGTTCGGCTCCTTTAAAATTCTATTTTGTAACTCAAAGCTGAGCATTGATTTCTTTGTACCGGATTGCATCTGCCCTCCCTCTGAGGCTTGAAAGATACTCGCTCAGTGGGCAGAAGACTCTGAAACAGCAAGGGGAAAGCGGGGAGAAAAATCTTCTCTTTGTGAAAATCCTCAAATCGCATCCCTGTAACCCAAGAATATTGTAGGAAGGATTTAAATCACTTTGGTCCTACTGTGCCTAGACACTTCTTTCATTCTCAGTCCTGCCTCAAACTCCTTAAATATTGATAGGGTAGGCAGTTTGTATCTTAGGTTGAAGTTATAAAACAGAAAGCAAACTGCAAGAAAGCGAGGCTGCTGAATTTTCTGAAGAACACGGGGAGCTGAGGCCTGAAATGTCTGGTAAGGACATTTGAGCAAGAAACTGCCCTGTTAGCTCTGCTTTCAAAAGCTGGATAATAGGCTCCAACAATGAAACAGAGAGCTGAACTGGACGCAACAGGGAGAATGAATAGAACGAGGGGCACCAATTGATGAATAGAGTATTTTTGGAGCCTGTAAATTCAATAATGGTTTATACCTGGGTTGCAAGGTGGCAATCCACAGTTATCTGTCCTCAAGCATGTTTTATTTAGCCTATACTTGTTAATGGAAAATTTTCACATGGAGGTCCTGAGTCTTAGTCTTCTTTTAAAAATTCTTACTTGTAAAAGAAAAACTTATCTAAACACTGGAAACAACAGAAAAAGATTCTGACATGTCCTTTCAGTCATGACAGAACAATGTCTCCTACACCTCCCTAAGATTTACACTATTGTCTCAGCCCCAAATTCTAGGGATGTGATATTGTTTGCTTTACTAGTTGCTATTGATTAAGGCCAAGAATCTTTAGATGTTAACTTATAGAAAATTGGTTGCAAATTATTTTTTTCCAGTAGGAAAAATAACCCCATAGGTAACAGTTTTATTACTTTGTAGGTTATTAACCAGTTTTTTAACTAAATCTTATTTCAGTGTTCATTCTACTGTTGATCATAAAGATATGCCAGTGTCTCATTTTTTCCTTTCATCAAGATATATCATCTTGTTAATTTCTTATTAATGGAGTTAAATTCACCTTTGACATGTATTCACTGTATGTTTGTAAGACAGTCATGTTTTTATCTTTTGGAAAATTATATTTGGACCTGCTCACATTCCTAAGTGACAACCAATGGCTAAAATAGTCAGTAGCTGCCACCATTAAGCAGGGGTGCTCTCCAGTTCAATAGTCCCCTCCTTCCACTCCTTATAATCTTCCTCCCAGCCCCCTCCCTCATTCATGCATCCTTCCTGGCCTGTTAGTCTATCTGTCCATAACTTCTGACTTGTACCTTGAGGTTTCATCGGAGCAGTGATTCTTACGCTTGAGCACCCATCAGAATCCTCAGGATTTGTTAAAACACGGAGTTGCTTGAGTCTCACCCCAAAAGTCTCTGACACAGTAAGTCTGGGGTAAAGCTCAAGAATTTTCATTTCTAATGAGTTCTAGGTGATTCTGAAGCTGCTGGTGCAGGGACCACACTTGGAAAACCATTGCTGTAGTAAGTGGTGGGCCCTGAACTTGGTCTTGACCAGTAAGAAGATATTTTCCACTGTAACCATTTGGCAAGTTGAAAGCAAGGCAGTCAAGTAAGTTTCATTTTGAACACTCTTAACACGTAAATTGTAACATATGAGATAGCGGATAGCTTTCTGCATGATGCTTCCTCTACTTGAAAATCAATTGTTGATGGTACGTGAGGAACAAAAACAGCAAGAATTATAAATTTATTATAGAGTCATGGCCCCGCTCATGAGTCCATTTTTTGTTTATCTTCATTTTGAGTTCTTTGAGGGCAAGAATGCCCTAGTAGCCTTCCCAGTGCAGGGCCTATCATCAACTAACTCATCATATGGGCCTGGCAGATACCTAAGGATTTACACTGATACATTTCTATGTATTCTGATGGTTTCATAGTCATTATCTCATTCAATATTCACAACATTCCCATAAAACAAACAGGGCATGTGTATTACACTATGCTACAGAGAAATAAGCTGATTTTCAGAGAGGTCATGTGAATTTCTCTAGGAAACACAGCAAACACATGACAACACCAGGGCCAGTACTTAATCTTTTGTCTTGCTCAGCAGAATTATTTACTGACACACAATAATGTCTAGATTACTAATATCATGAGGGCTTACGGAAAACTAAAAAAATTCTTAAAATACATTTGGTCCCACAATAAAAAACTACTTGGGTCACAAAGAGCAGAAAACATCTATTTTCCTTTAAAAATGTATTTCCCACAACAGCTTGGCAGTGCCTACTTAGAATAAGATAAAAAAATAGACTCTATGTACCCAATTAATCAGCTTCAGATAACAAAGGAATACTCTGACCTTTCTGGAATTTAAAATTTAGCAAAGAGAGATATTAATGGGTAGAAATGGGACAGAGGCCAGAGTCAGACAAACCTCCACTCTGTCACTGACGAGCTGCAAAACCCTGAAAAATCATCTTACCTCTATTACTTTTCATTTCCTTGATTATAAAATAAACTATACACACACACACACACACACACACACACACATAAACCTAAATTTCTTGTAAGGATTAAGCAAAATAAACATGTAGAAATAAGAATGAACATATAGAGTAGGTAGTCCAGGGCCTTGAGCCCTGAGAGGGCCCAATAAGGGCTAGTTCCTCCTTCACTCTAAGTCCTTGGAAGAGCAGAAGAATCCACTGGGGCTACTAGGATTTAAACATCAAAAAAGATTTGGGGTGAATAACTAATGCTCATTCCCAATGAATCCTCACAATTTTGTTGAATTGTTCAAGCACCAAACCACAGCATATTCCAGACAAAGCAAATACAGGCATATTATTGAACGCTGATACAATTCTCCATTGACTGCTACAATAAGAAATTGTCAGCACATGTTAGCACATGGCAGGTGATTTAAACGGCTAAGTCAGGGGCAGCAACGCGTTGTATTTTCACTTTATTGTATTGTGGTGCGGGAACCAATGAGAAAGAACAAGGCACCAGCTTAAATTACAAAGGAGAAAAGGAAGGAAAATTGGATGAATTGCATTCATCCTGGATGCAGAAATGTCATACAATTATAAATGGCATGAAAGGAAATATACATAATTATAGTCTGCACAGAACTGGGAACAAATGGAAAGGGTGGCTGTGGCAACGGAGAGAGAGAGGAGAAATCTGAGAAACGGGCCACTCTGCATTCCAGACACAGGAAGATTTCCTCTGCACACAGCGCCCTGGCTAGACTTGCCAGTTATGTGTGTGACAAAGCAGAAAACAAATGCAGTGATTAAAGTGCTGAATTCATCCTCAGACTCAAGTACAGCTTATAAGGAAGTAGGGAGCCTCCGTGGATGGCAACCTGGATGTACAGGATGCGGGACAGATGGCATACCTGGAGTAGCTAAATGCATATTCCCTGGGGATGTGCTCATGAACAGTGAAGTCTGCCATGAAGTTTGAGCTTGATAGGAAGAGAGATATTAGAAAACACATCACACTTTGTTCCCTATTGTAGGAACAGAGCAGCCTCCAGTTGTGCTAAAGGGACCACCCACAACTCCCCTGATGGAAATGCAGTCGGATTTCTGTGATTTGTAGTAAAACAGCCTCCCTCGGCTACGCTCATTACCGCGTTGTTGCAGATGCCTACGGTCTATATAGGATTACAGAAACCCAACCAACTACACTTAGAGAAGCCCGAGGTTTACTCCCAGATTCCACCGCCACTGAATCACGGCGAGAGAATGCAAGCTGCATGCCCGGTGCACTGCTGGAGGATACTTTATGCCCAGAGGTTGGCTTGGTTATAGTCAGCTACACTGAGCTCTGCTACCTGGCTGATGAAGCTCTCCTACCTTCATTCCTCGTGTCATTTATAATAATTCTGCATATACTAAGTGCTTAAGTGCTAAGGGGTGGGATGAGCACTCCACATGAGTGACTATTCCCTGCTTTAAAGTACAAGCCTCTTTGAAAGCTGAAACCCTGGCTAATCCATTAGTTGGGGGCTTGGGAGTTTTGGGTCTTGATATCCTTAAAAAGTAGTGCTTCTCAAGCCTGTCTCATACATGTGAACTTCCTGGGGGTGTTGTTCAAATGCCAAGTCTGTGTCAACACGACTGGAGCAGAGCCTGAGGCTGTGCATAGCTGAGAACAGCCAGGTCGCTCCCTAGAGCACCCGGCCCCGCAAATAGCAGTTGCTTTATAAGCGTTAAGTGGGCTAGAATGAAGGTCACTCACTTAGAGTAGCCAGCCAGGTTCAAATCCAAGGAGGGGAATGGACTAGTAGCTAGGTTTCCTCCCGCTCCAAGTACCAACACACTGTTTAAGGATGGCAGCTTGGGAATTCTGCGGACCTGAGTTTGGGCCTTAACTTTGTTGTTTACTAACTCTGTGACCTTGGATAAGTTAACTTTTCTGACCTAATTTTCTTACCTGTAAAATGGCTAGACTACCTACATACTACCTATATTATCTGTTAAACATTGCCCACCTCAGGAGGGAGTTATGAGGATGAAATTAAATAATATACTAAAAATGCATAGCACAGTGCCTGGCACCTGGGAGGTAATAGAAATGACAGCCAATGTTATCACTGACATTTATGTGTCTCCAAAGTTTCTCACCTTAAACAGGAAGATGAGAGTAATTTTAATGGGGGAGAGATATATTCACTTACTAAACTACTACTTATTTATTGAGGGTTCTTCTGAGCCAGGCATAGTCTAGCACTGAGGATCCCTCATTTAAGAAGGCAGAAAATGACCCTGTCTCCATGCAGCTGACATTTTAGTGGGAGAGAAAATCAATAAATAATTAAAACTATACATAAATCAATATAAATCATGATAAGTGTTTTTTAATAATGAAGCATCTGACTATATTACATTCCGGAAAAATCACAGTTGTGAAGACAGTAAAAAGATCAGGGTTGCCAGGGATTGGGGGGGGGGGGGGAATAAATAGGTGGAACATAGAGGACTTTTTTGGGACAATAAGCTATTTTGTATAATACTACAATGGTAGAGACTTGTCATTATACATTTGTAAAACCCACAGAACGTACAACACCAAGAATTAACCCTAATGAAAACGATGGACTTGGGGTGATTATAATACGTCAATGTAGGTGTGTAGACTGTAAGAAATGTAGCATTTGGGTAGGAAATATTGATAGTGGGGGAGGATATGCATGCATACGGGAAGGGGCACATGGGAGCCTCTGTACTTTCTGTTCAATTTTGCTGAGAACTTAAAATGTCTCTAAAAAAATCTATTAGGAAAAAAGAGATATAGAGAGAGTGGGGGGAGGGAAGGAGGGAAAGAAGGAAGGAGGGAAAGAAGGAAGGAGGGAAGGAAGGAAGGAAGGAAGGAAGGAAGGAAGGAAGGAAGGAAGGAAGGAAGGAAGGAAGGAAGGGAGGGAGGAAGGAAGGAAGGAATCAGAGGGTCAGAGAGCAGCTGGCAGGGTGGGTAAGGTGAGGGGTATGGTGATCAGGGAAGTTCCCTCTGAAGAGGTGGGATTTGTACAAAATGTGGCTGATGAGAGAGAGCCAACCATACAAAGCCATCTCTCACCTCTTCCCTCAGATTTTCAGCCCCTGATGAGTCTGTGGACATGCTGAAAGTTACACATATTCTCAGAGGTGTGACATGGAGTTGAATTATGCTGATGAGAAGGGTCTGCTCTGAGGGGACACAGGTTGCTGCCATGGTGGGCACCTAAACTCAGTATCTAAAGGTGCAATTTCAGCAGGCATGGGCTGAGGAGGTTATCTAGGAGACCACTCTGTGTGTGACCAGGCAAAACAGTGCTGCTTAAGAATATCTGGCTTTTGCATCAAAGTCAGTGCACAGTACTAATAACTGCCATTCGTTCAGCACTAACTAGTCAGCTGTGCCAGGTATCTGACTCCCATTAACTATTAATCATCACAAGGAGCCCTGTACCCAAAATACTGTTATTCTCTTTTTACACAGGAAGAAACAAGGCTTAAGAAATTATAGAAACTATCCAAGATAATACAGTCATTAAAAACCAAAGGAAGATTTGAACCCAGATCTGTGCTAGTCCCAGGCCCAGGCTGCCAAACAGCTTCCAGCCAAGAACTGCCCCCCACGCCCTGCACAGCTGGGTCTCCTCTCTGACTGAGGAGCGTAATCTCCCTCCCCAAACAGTGTGCTCTGTCTTAGAGCAGCCGCAGTAGCAGGCTGAGGGAACCACGGGCAGACAAATGTTTATTCCTGGCACACAATAAGAATGCAAAGACAGCGCTTCAAGGACAACACATGCGTACACACACATGTACACACGGATCTGGCCACCTTTCATCTTCTGATTGCGTCTCTGTAACTTTTTACGTTTTCATTGTGGCACCACAAAATGAGTTGTTAGTTCACCCTTGACCATTGAACATAAGAAGCCTGCTACTTGGCTAAGGTTGTGGGGAGAACATACGCCAAGCGCCACATCTTAAAGCAATTCCCATGAAATCCACCTGTACCCAAGGGGACCCTGCTGGGGCTTTTAGGAGCAGTGTCAGAGGAGCCATTCTGCTGAGAGGGAGGATCGGGAGAGGGCACCTCAACCTTACAGAAAGGAGGTCGAGGCTCGAACAAAGGGCAGGAAGGAGAAAGGGTGGTATTTGGAGTTAGTGGGAAGGAGGGGTTTTTGAGGTGACAAACGAGTTTTCATCCTGCTGCTCCCTTGACCTTCGGTCTCATTATAAAACACACACAGTAACACCAGGGTAAGGGGAGGCTGAATACAATGTGATTGCTATCACCTATGCCCAACACGCAGCACACTCCTCAACTATACAAATTTCTTTTCTGGAGTAAGAAATTTTCTTCATTTTCAATCCACCATTTTAAAAATAAGTTCTCATTACCCTTGTTACTGCAGTGCACACTTCAATAATTTTATGTAAGCTCTCCATCCATTTCAATATAACTTTGACAAAGAAAAAAAAGATATAAACTTTCTGTTAGTAGAAATTTGTCAGCCGTCTCCATGTTAACACCAGCTAATAAGAATAGTGACCATTCCCTGAGCACTTACTCTGAGCCAGTCACCACCCAAAGAGACTGAAGGCAGCCTCAATGCATAAATGATAATGCATTACCATTTATATCCTCTATCAGTGTTTCCTCATGCTTATGTGTATGAGAGGCAGTGTTGGGACGTGAACACTGGAGGCTGAAGGTTGTTCCTCTGTGATGATGATCTGGGAGGTCCCGGCACCATTCCCATTTTACAGATGAGGGAACTGTGACATGGAGCAAGAAGTAATTGGCCCAAGTCACTTAGCCAGTCAGTGGTAGACACAAGATTCAGAACACAACTCCATAGCTCCATAGCTGTGTGGAAGAATATTTACCAACAGGAAAGGAATATTAGCAATTTTGGTGCTTCCAAGGAGCAATCTGCAAGATGCAGCGCCTGCCTTTAGATTTGCACCGAACCTGCTCTACGACAGAACCTTCTCACATCTCTTTCTGATAAGCAGTTCATGTTGGGCGGGACCCAGGCCATCCAGCAGATAGAAAAGGCCACAAATTCCCTCTGACCTCCTGGGAAGATGCCTTTACATCTACAAGGAGGTGATTCCATTATTTCTGCTTTACTGTGAACCTCAAAATTGCTGACAATTCATTAATTCAGCCTCTGGGAAGATCCAGGTCCCAGTGTGAAGCCTGTAACCCTTATGCCAATTTGATAATCAGTACAGGCGGAACACAGCTCTTGAGGTTGTCTGAATTTACCAGCTCTGAAGGGTTTAATGCAGAAGCAGCCCATTACGGCATGGTCGGTTCCACATATTCTGGCACTTAACTGGCTCAGCAAGGCAGGCGCAAAGAGGAAGATACTAAAAAAAGCATTTGGCTGAGCTCTAATGGGCATCCAGCTTAAGGGGCAGAATCTGTAGTTAGTTTACTTCTGTGTTCCTTCCGGGCAGAGCTTTTATCGCTCCATTCTGCCCCTAGGTGCCTTTTAATGACTGAGGCATAAGTAGGTCAAATAAACTCAGATTCTGTAAATTCTCTGTATTTGTTACACAGGCCTGCAGGCCTGGGGCGTTGATTCTGGACAGTCGTCACAACCTCGATGCAGGCATCTGCTGTAAGCGGTGAACGGATGCATCTCATCCAGGCCTTGAATATACTCAATCAGATCCATACAGCAGTGATGTTCCTAAAGCTAATCATAAATTGGGGGGGGGGGGGATGCATGTGAAAGGCTGCATTTACAGGACTGCTCCTTTCCACTCTCCAAATATTTTTTGGCTTATGATTATTGGTCCTTACAGAGCTGGGAAGTTACCTAAACGAGGAGGGGATGTGATCGTGGAGAAGGGGTCTCATTCTATCTTAGTGCTGTCGAAGTTAGTGTGACGACCGCTGGCCTGAAGCATTGCATTTCTGCCCCCATGATTCCGGCAAGCAAACATCAAGGTCAACAACATGTCCTAAGACCATGTAGGTCAGCCTGGTTGCTTCTTTCATTATACTCCACTGAAGCCTCGGCTAGGACATGTTTTCTAAGGTGTTAGGAGGCCAAGAACCTATGAGGTGGTTGTTATTACATCATATGTTTCATGATTCCCAATCTGTTCTTAGTGCAAAGTGAAGCCTTCTAAAGTGGATTCAAAGCACACAGAAAGGTCCAACCATAACTTATTCTTTTGTATTCCTCTCAAAGTGTCAGACACAAACCTAGGCACAAAATCCGTGTTCACTACACTTGCTCAATTGGCTTAAACTGATACAGACCCTGTCAAACCACGTCTGCTAAAGTACACTTTGCTTCACCCTCGTGCATGAGCAGCACTGATGTTCAGCCAGCTGTGCGCCTGCACCTGCTGTTTGCAGCTGGCATCTGTTCAGATTTGGTCAGTGTCTGTGCTGGGCCAGTTGTAAAATATTTTGAATGTCACGCACGATCATTAGTATTCATTTCCAACCTATTGTGACAATTTGTGTCACTATTAATTAACGTTCAGAGTTACTAAGGATCACAGAATCTCAGTATTAAAAGAAATTTCAAGCTCATCTATTCGCACTCTCTGCTTCCTCACGAGAAAAGCATCCAAGAAAAGTAAGCTGAGGACTTGATGAAAGTGAGTCACATTTTTCTTCCTTCATTTTGCTTTTTTCTTTCTGCTTTTTTCTTTTGCAGTTGTAAAGAGAGAATCATTAGACGTTTGCACAGGACTCCAAGAACATCTGAAGGTTAGAGTTGCTACAGCATATGTCCAGTGAGCAAGCTGTCTGCCCTCTCCAGTCTTAATGCATTGGTCCATAGATCAGAGAAGAGATTCACATTGAACTTGACCACTATTTCTCTCCCACGTTAACACCCTGGTCCTAACCATCTCCATCTCTCCCAGATTGTTACAATCGCTCCTAACTGGTCTCGTTGCTTCCCCCCATTATCCCCTTCATCTATGCAGCATGGCAACCAGAGTGGTCCTGTTAAAATGTCAGGTCACTCCTTGTTTAAAAACCTTCAATGACATCCCATCTCTTTAAGAATGAAAGCCAATGTCCATGCTTAACTTAGAAGAAGGTCCTACAAGATCTGGCCTCCCCATTTCTTCTTTGCCTGCATCTTTACTCTTAATTACCTATTTCTTGAATACACCAGGTGTGTGGTCAGAGCCTCAGCTCTTGGCCTGGAAAACTTATTCCCCAGCTACTCCTTCACCTCCTTCCATTGTTTACTCAAATATCTTCTCAGTGAGCCCTCACTCCAATTCCCTACCCTTCCCAACTTTAGTTTCCTCTTTAGCCCTTATCATCATTTTACATACGTGTGGTTTTCCCCAGCTAGATTGTAACATCTGTAACAACCATAACTTTTGTTCACTAGCATATTCTCAAAGCCCAGAACAGTGTCCATCACAGAGTAAGCACTTAACAATCAGTTATGGAAGGAAGTAAACAGGGAAGGAAGGAAGTAAACAGGGAAGGAAGGAAGGAAGGAAGGAAGGAAGGAAGGAAGGAAGGAAGGAAGGAAGGAAGGAAGGGAGGGAGGGAGGGAGGGAGGGAGGGAGGGAGGGAGGGAGGGAGGGAGGGAGGGAGGGAGGGAGGGAGGGAGGAAGGCTGCCTCCCAGGTTGTGTTTAAATGTTTTAGAAGGATTCTGCATTCTGCTTTGCTTGTGGAAAAAATTAAAACTTCACAGGCCTTAAAAAAATCAGAGCATCCTTTGGAGCCTTTTATGGATCTTTTCATAAGTATTCATATTTTTAAATCTACATATCAAAAAAAAAAAGGAGACAGCAATCAGATGTTTACCTATCTTTGATATTAGATCATTTCAATACTTTTTATATTATTATATTAAGGTTGTATTAATTCATCCAACAAAATATTTATTGAGAAGGTACTATCTACAAGGCCCCTGCATTAGCTGTAAGAGGATCTGAAGCTATACTAAACACAGTCCCTCAAATACATAAAGAACAAGTGTCCCATCAGGCAATGGTCCTCAACACAGCTGCACAAGAGAATCACCCAACAAACTAAACAAACCAATGCTTGGCGCTCAGTTCCAGAAAATCTGAGGAGCAAAGGGAGAATTTTCAATACTTGCCAGGTTATTTTATCTTCATCCCAGATTTCACCACTGTTATAACATAAAAGGGACAGATACTGAGGGCACAACAGATATAAGAGCTCACTGGGTACTAGGAAGAGAGTAATCACTTCTAGTCAGAAGAGCATTCATTTGTGAAAAGTTAATAGTTGGTTTGGAGGGAAAAAATAGTTCCATGTTTGAATAAATGTGCAGAATTATTTATCCCCCATTCTCCTTGGAGATTCGGTGTCCCAGGGATCCTCTCTACACTCCAGTGAGTTGTGGGAGGTGAGGCAGAGACTGTGAGAAGAGCCCTTCTTAGGCTTAACCCTATTAAAAAGGGCCATACAGAGGCTCTGGGATGATAACCATATTTGGGCACATAACTCTATATGTGCCCTTTATCTCAGGAAGGGAGCTGCAACCAAAGCCAGTTCTTGCCATGAAAGCAAGCCAGCCCGAGAAGTAGACAAAGGGTTACATTTAAAAAAAATAAACTTCAAGTGGCCAGATGAAGTGTGCTCTGGTTTGCTTTCCCTGACCCTTCCCTGGGGTACTCCTCCCTACCCGTCTTCTTTGAATTTTCCTCACAGTTTTGGACCAGATTTTTGCATTTGTTAATCTATGGAGCTTGTATATGGTTTCCTTTGTCTGCCTTTTAAATCATTTGGGAGAGAGATAACTCAAGTTCCACTTTATTCTGCTAAGTTAGCATCTGTAACCAACATGATCTGAATATCACCACTGTGTTTGGCCTGCCTGGTCTCTTATTCAACTGATAATATGCTTCTTATTTCAAAATTACAAATAAATAATAATGAGACTGATTAAATGAATTATGATGGATCTATATGATGAAACACTTTGTAGAATTAGAAATAACATGGGGGGGGGGGAGTTCACCATATGGTAATAAAAAAATATTTGAGGGAAAGATACAAAGCTATTTATAATATGATACAAAATAAGACATAAAAGTTATATCTGTGGACTAAGATTATGACTGCTATTTATTTTCTTCTTTTGATTATTATATATTTCTTAAATCTTCTAAGGTGAACATATATTAATTTCAAAACAGAAAACAATTAGGCAACTTAAAGCCAACAGTTTGTGATGTTTTAAATGGAAAGCAAATAAAGAGAAATCCACTTTCTTTACACCCCTCCTCCAAGATACTTGGTGCTCAATGACCAAATTTTACTTTGAGATTTAATTTGGCATAACTATTCTGAGTTGAATGTTCCCAGATTTTTTTAAGGAAAAAAAATTAATACTCATAAAATACTCTGGAACCACAAACTGTCAGATAGATAAATAATACCGAAAACACAAGATGGTGACCTCTCCCTGCTCAGTTTTCTTGCTGGGAAGACGTATTAATCCTGTTTACTGCTCTTTTGCTGATCTTTTTTTTACTTTCCTCTTGTTTTATTTTTGTACTTCAAAGCAAAAAAAGGTTTTTGCTGACCAGTAGAAAGCTTGTTGAAGTCAATTATTCCTTGAAGACTTTCTTTGCACAATTTGCTTGCTGAAAAATTTCTCAGAAAAGAGATTAGTGACTTTATTGTGCAATTTGTGCTGTATTGAATGCCCCCAGAAGTTTCTCATTTTGTTTATGAGCATTTATATATTAATGGCTTTTATCGTAGAGGAAATAGTATAGACAACCTCCTCACAGGTGCATCACAGATACCCTGCTCTTTAATTTTTCTAGAATAGTGTGATGTGAAGGTGTTTGCTGCACAAACATGACCCTGAAGACTAAAAGCAAAACAATATGGGACCCAATTCATTTCTCCTGATCTGATGGGTGGTCATGTTTCAGTTCCAAATACATGCAACTGATAAACAGTCCAACAGATGACTCTGGAACAAATGCTCTGTAACCTGTAGACCTTTAACACAGTTTTGTACAGATTTACACATATTTGGCAAGAATTATGGCAGGCTCAAAGATATTAGATATGGAGCAATGTCCCCAATTACCCCTCCAATTAAGGGAAGTAGAGAATGAATGATCCCAAGTACAATGGATAAACAAACCACAAAGACGCATTCCCACTGATAGTCATATTATAGGGAACATTCAAAATGGAATCTTCGATGAGTAAAATTCCAACACCATGTAGGCTTCAAAATGTCAACTTTTTCTCAGTAATTATGTGAAAGATCCCAAAACATCACTTACAAATTTCCAATTGTAATAAGGCCATTAATTGAAGGAATGTAAATTAATTCATTTATCAGTAGCAAGAACGGTCAACCTTGGAATGATGGATGGGTTACTTATTGGATCAAAGTCACAGTGGCTTGCAGTTCCCTGGCGCCCCAGTGTTCCTCTCCTTCTCCGCTGCTCCCTCAGACAGTCGCACTCATCTCTCCCACACATATGGGCTTGCTCCCAGGAGTATGGGGGATGAGAAAGGGTGTTTGATGTGGTACTCTATGTATTTCTACTGCAGATCATTTTATGTCTAGATTGTCATTTCCTCCATGCTTTTCTTATTTTTTAATTGCTTTTTATGATGTTTTTCCCCCTAAGGGTCCAAGTTCAGTATGGTAAAGCTAAAATTACTTCCTATAAACCCTCTTTTTAGAACATGCCTACAGTACAGATCCTTTGTTCACCATCCATTTTATTTCTACATCTTGACTAAAATGAAGATAACAGAATGGGTGCTCTTAGTATTCAGATTGCTTTTAACTGCTGACAAGAACAAAGAAGCCTATAGTCCCCAAGCACTCTTTAATCCCTAAAAAGCTTCACTGGTGATTGGGAAAAGAATTTGAGCCAGTTTAGGAAAGACAATATTTCGTTTAAATTAATTCTTCCGTATTTTTCTATACTATCCCTTAAAATTGCTCATTACCTCAAATACACTGACAGAGCAAAATATGTTTCTCTCATTGCTATAGGTGTTACGGTTTAGGCATTCTTTTTGTTAAATTTCATTTTTTCTCAGTGCTGCTACATTAAATTTTCAAAGGAAACACTTTTAAAAGTGTTACCGAATATTTCCTGCACTGTAAAAAGGCCAGGGGAGAACAGAGAGACACGTGCCAACAGGGTTTCAGGTAACTTGCCTTTGAGAAATGAGAGAGATAAAGGTCTTCTATGAATTCTCCATGTTCCTCGCTCCATCCACCCCGAACTCTAGCTAGAAGAGCGCTGCCTACTTTTGGGAGACCTTGACTTCAGATTGGACTTCTGGGTCCTTTTGTTTGTTAGTTTGTTTGTTTACAGATAATTTTCTTCCATTTTTTATTCTCTACTTAAGAATTTTTTATGAAAATAAATTATCTTGAGGAGATCTACTTTGCACTCAAATAGTCATAACAAGAAGATTCTGTATACTATTAAAATATGCTCCCTCCATGTGTCAAGAGCTCTACTGTGGGCTGAGATACAGACTCGCTAAGACAGCTTCCATCTCTGCCCTCATGGGGTGTAGAGTCTAGCTGTTCTGTGTTTTTGCTCCTATGACATGATAAAAATGTTATAAACCTCCTTTAACGATTTTAAAAGAGATTATTCAATCTATTAATACTTACAGTCTGTAAAAATAAACCACTAATTACACATTTAAATGTGTATGTGTTTCCTATTAGGGAACCAAAAGGTTGGAATTCTCCCTTTCCTATAATTATAGAACTAAGATTTCCATTATAAAAATAATGGTAAGGTCTTGAAATCATTTACTTACAAATCATTTTCTTTCATTGAAATAATGCAATGCTAATTTTCCCCACCCCACCCCCAATAAAAATGTATTACTCCACCCAAGTGGCAAGTATTAAATGCCATTTTAATTAACTGCCAAACTAAACATCCTGTACATTTAAAAGATATACATGATATGTCTAAATTTTAACTCTTCAATTCCAATTTAAAGAATCTATCATGAGGAAATAATCAACGAGTGGTCAAAATTTACATACAAGGAAATAATTCTAGTGGGGTAAAAAGGCAAAAAAAAAAATCTTAATATCCGACAATAGAGAGTGGTAAAATAAATTATAGTGTATTCATGTCCTGGAATATTATGCAATAATTAAAGCTAAAGAATATTTAATAACATGGTAATATATGACAGGTGGTGAAAGCAGAGTACAAAATTATATATAATCAATAATCATACCTATGTATATGTTCATTTTCCATTGATTAAAGAAGATTAGAAAACAGTACACCAGAATAGTAAGTGTTTATTTAAGAGCAGTGGGATTGTAGGTGATTTTCATTTCTTTGTTATTATAATAAGTTATAATTTTAAAAGTTCTGCAATTGGTAGTTATTAATTTTATATTTAGTAAAACTTTATATCTTAAAATATAACACATATAACCTTAAGGGTACTCTACTGATAACTACTATATTGTATAGTTATCCATATGTAATCTCTTCCAATGGAGCAAATTTTACCAAAAGGATAAACTTAGGTTGCATTTGATTATTTGAATCATTGCAAAAATGAAAGTATGCCACCTTGTCTCAGCCTCAGGGAACTTTCAAAAGCACTGATGATTTATTTGGTTTAGCTTTTGTTTGTTTTTGTTATTTCTAAAGCATTAAGACCTATAATCTGAGAAGCAAGGGAATATCATAAGTAATTTTTACCTATGACTCTAAAATAGTTTCATATTTACTTAGACATGTGTATGTCATCAACTCCTAAAAGCTTCAGTCATTACAACTATTCTTACATCAGATTATTACGATCCCTAAGTTTATTGTTTCTTATATTCAATAACTTGAATAGCCCTGGATACCCAGAGCTTTTGAAGCCTAGACTCCCAGAGTGTTATTGCTTGAAGAGTTCCTAGAATGGGCTCTGAGAAACTAAAATTGGGATATAAATAAACTAGGGGGAAAGGTGATATAGATAATGATACTTCAAGAAGAGAATATCAGTAGCTTTTCTGCTTAATACATGAGAGGCAGTAAAATTACAGAATTACTTTCTAGTTAGGTTGCTGGAAGAAGTCTTCTGCTGTATTATATGCCCCCTTGCTCATTATGAGAAAATCCTCTGTTAAGGTACACTCTGGGGAAATAACCAAAAATCAAACATAAGAAAAAAGGTGAAAGAAAAGGGAAAGTTTAGTCTAGAAATGAGAAGGTTTGGGTTACAGAGGCACAAAAATGCTCTTCAAATACGTAAAAGACAGTCATATAGAAGAGAGACTTAATGCATATTTTTCATGGCTTCAGAAGGCAACACTTAGCCCTGCTGGGCGTGGCTCAGCGGTTGTGCGTCGACCTAGGATTCAGGTGATTGGGGTTCGATTCCCAGTCAGGGCACATGCCTGGGTTGCGGGCTCGATCCCCAGTCGGGGGCATGCAGGAGGCAGCCGATCAATGACTCTCTCATCATTGATGTTTCTGTCTCTCTCTCCCCCTCTCCCTGAAATCAATAAAAAGACATATATATATATACTTTCATATATATGAAAGTTTTAAAAAAATGAAGGCAACATTTAGAAAAGAGAGAAGTTTTTGAAGGTATATGTCAGTTCCATATAAGTGAATATGTGTGATGCAGTTAAATCCAAAGGAAATTCCAACTCAGGTGCTGGATGTGTTGTTGGCAATGGATGAGCCTAAGGTCTACTGGCATCAGCTGGCTTCTAGGTAAGCATTGTGATTTCAGGCTGCGGGAGAAGTGGCAAGAGAAACTGGGAACCTGGAGGGAGGTTTCAAAATGTCATTGGAAAGGATGTAATGGTGTCCATCCAGAAGTGTAGATTGCTCTTTTGAGAAGGGAACTGAAGAAGAGAGGAAGGCTGAGCAGCAGTTTCTATACAAAGGAAGTCGGGAGATGCAGAGGGCGAGGGGCCGCATAGGCCCTTACTCATAAGATTGGAGTGGTCATCTCCAATTTGCTGTACAAAACTTACCTCAGCTAGGCCATTCTGAATTGGAAATCATCCAGCAGCACCTCTGTTAGTTGTGATATTGGTATTCTCGGAATGGGCAAGGCCACGGCATCCTAAAGCACTATCTAGACTGAGTAACAGTGCTTCTCAAACTTAAATGTACAAACAATCCAGCTGAGGGTCTTGTGAAACTGTTGATGCAATGCAGTGGGACTGAGCTGTGGGCCTGGTTCCACATTTCAAATAAGCTCTCACGTGATGCTGATAGTGTTAGACCAGCAACCACTGGGCAGGGTTTTGCTAGAGATTTTGTGATGAGAAGAAACTGACAAGAAGCAGCCAGAGTGGGCACGGAAGAATTGGGGAGATGCTGAAACACAGGGTCTAAAGCTGGCACGCTGTTTTATGAATATTCTGGAACTGCTCTCCACCTACAATCTGGACACTCCCAGAAATACTGGGGATACTGCAGTTAGTCTAGGTGTTTTAGGAACACAGAGATGGGAAAGGACAATAAATCTGGATTCTTGAGGTAGATGTGACTCTATCTGTATCACAGGATGGCAAAAAAGACTCAAAGCTGACTAACAAAGGGATGTGAGAACTTGGAAAATAACCAATTGCTTTCAGTGAAAGTTTTCACACTGAAGCCATGTAAGCCCTTATCATAGGAATTATAGGAGACTTGTTGAGATCCTTCCTTACTCTACCCTTTCCTTATTCTACAATGGAATCGCTTGGCTATAAAGAACAGTTATGGTTTATGTTTTTATGGCTTGTTTTTAGGAGACCTCATGTTGAAGAGCTAAGAAAAATGCTGAATTAAGCAGAAAACGCTGCCAGTGGAATTGTATTCCAAATCCATAGGCGTCTCTTAACTTAATGTGCATCCTATGAGCTTACATTAGACTCTATCCAATTTTTAACAGGTAAATACCATTAGATGTAAGGGGTGATAATAAAGAGATAGATTTCTGAAAATTAATTACTATTTCTAAGAAAGAAGGAATGCAGGAAGGAAGGAAGTGAGGGAGGGAGGGAGGAAGGGGAGAGAGGAAGAAAGAAAGAGAGAGAGAGAGGGAGGGAAGGGGGAGGGAGGGAGGGAGGGAGGGAGGGAGGGAGGGAGGGAGGGAGGGAGGGAGGGGGGAGGGAGGGAGGAAGAAAGGAAACTTAAAGTGTATAATGTACAATAAAATGAGAATTAGGTAATGTATAAAAAAGGCAGAATGTTAATGATAAATTTGAATATTTTCCTCCCCAAAAATTGAGCCAAAAATAGTCTCCCTATCCCTCTGGCCCAGAAATTGAAGCCTTCAAAATCTGAGCTTCAGTTTCACTGAAAGTCACTAAAGCTTTTAGATAAAATTCACAGATGGAAAAAAGAAAAGTAATAAACCTGTTCAATTACAAATGCTGCTTTGCCTTCATAGAGCAAAGCTTGACCGTCACACACACACACACACACACACACACACACACACACACATATGATTATCTGCTCCTTGGTTGAGAACAGTTTTTAAAAATTGACCTCATAGTAACAAGCATTACTGAGTCCCTACTAAGTGGGCAGCACTTGCCAGGGGCTGGGGATGCACAGATAGGGCCTGGTTTACAGTCTGATAGAAGATATAGACAGATACCCAATTAAAAACAATACAGTGTGCTAATGACTTAAAATAGAGCTATAAATATAATCTTCAATCACAGATGAGAGAAAATTTAATTCTCCTTCTTTCCCCCAGGGGTGGGGACCTGGAGGAGATTTTATAGAATAGATGACACTTGAGCCACGCCTCAGAAAAGGAGCAGGGATTTCCAGGCAGAGGACAGAGCATGTACAAAAGCAGAGAGGGGTGAAAGCGCAACATAGGAACTGGGAAAGGTGTGCTTGACCAGTGTATGTGCCAGGGAGGTGCAGGCTGTGGCCAAAGAAAGACATTTGGGTCTTACCTGGCGTCCCTGCCAGTCTCTCCTGCTCAGTTTCCTCTGAGCATGTCCTGCTGACATCATTGAGGACTTGCTGTGGAAGTCACGGCCTTTACTTACTTCAAAGGTTTCACTGGTGACCTGGGCCTGATATAGTGTGAGGACCATGACCTCCCTCTCCTACCCAGGCAGGAGATTCTGGCACTTGCTTAGAGTAATTCCTTTATTTTTGCTTATTTAATTTTCCTATGAGAGAAGATAAATTGCTCTACTACAAACTTATTTGACTATAAACTCAACATGTTGAAGGAGAAATTGGGAGTATCTCAGCACTATGCTTTATTTTGACACGTCCTAAGTCAGAAAACCTCTGCCAGCTGGCTGATTCTTCAGCAGGCACAGAGGCATGGAGAGTGGCAACCTGGGATGACCTGTCCCCAGTCCCAGGAGGCAAGGGCTTCTCGTTGAGATGGGTTGAAAGGAAAAAAGCAATCTACTGAAGAAATTATTGATTGTTTCAGGCCTGGATATCCTGTGGTCATTTTTGGCAAAGGGTGAGAAGAGCTTAATGGAGCCCCTCTTCTGACTGCCCACATTCACACGTAAACTCTCCTTGGCATTTGGTTCCCATTCCACTCCATTTCTGCCCATTCTATCCCCACAGCCCTAGCTGAGGGAGACATGAACATCTACTTCAGCTTTGAATTTAGAGAAAGAATTCACGATCAGTTCAAAAATATAAAATGGACATTCATACACACACACACTCAAAATCGGAAAACATTTCAAGCTTTCAATAGACTAAAAAAGAGCCCATTATAAGCATTTCTTGCAGTAATTGAAGAATTTGCCAGAAAGGCTCCCAGGACCCATATTTCACCCACCCCAATGGATGTAATATACAAGAGTAATCTGCATCCTTTCCTGCAGGGCATTTGCTTGCTCTGTGCTCTGCATAAAAACTGTAAGGTAGGAAAATGCCACCCTGCCGAGGCTAGTCAGCGTGCTGCCAACCTGCTGCCCAAGCTCCTTGTCTGATAAGCTGCAGATAGGTGAGGCCACACTGTCACTCAAAACCTAATGGGTTGTTCTCCCTAGTGTATCATTCACTGGGAACCTTAGTCTATGGGCACCACTGTTATATTTCATTTCTGAGGTCCATTTTGACCCAGAAATTTTCCCAGATTTATCATTAAGCTCAAAGTTTCTAAATTGCCACATACTCAGCTCTGAAGTCTATATTCAACTTTGAGATAAACCAAAAAGGTTGGATGTCTGCTTCCCTACATTTTGTGAGTGATCAAAACTTATCACAGTAGCCACAAAAGAGAACTGGGCTCAAGATAAAGAAACTCAGTTCTATGTCTACACACCCCAACATGAGCTCCGGGAGCATCACCCCCTCTGCCCCATCTGCACAATTGGGGGATGGACTCCCAGCACCACCTGACTCTACCTTATTAATTTTGTATTTCTGGTCAGGTAAACTAAGGGACTATGATTATACTCAACTTGAAAATTTCAAACATCCCTCTCTTAAACCTCACATTTTCTTTAAGCAATCTATTGCTGACCTTAAATCCAACCATTGCTGTTGTTTTCACCTACTCCCAAAATGATATGTGCACTTTTCCCTCACATTTCCTGCCTGCATTTAGCCATTAATTTTATAGAGAAATTTCTTTCCTCAATGAAAGTTTTCCCCAATGGTCAGTGGGTTGAGTAAGAAATTGTTATTATTTTTAAAACAAAAGTTCTGTTTAGTTTAGCTATCTGATATGGCATATGATAAAGTATGGGCTTTGAAATCTGACAAAACCAGGGTTGGAATTCCAGTTCTGCGCTGTGGTCTTAGAGAATGTAACGGTGTCTCGTTTTCCCCACTGGTCTGGGGAGAATGGCCGTCACACTATTGGGTCATTTTAAAGAGTAGAGATAATATAGTCACTTCACGGAGCATAGTATCTGGCACAAAGGAGACAGTCTCACTGGTGGGAAAGTTTCATCTTCAGTTTAGGGAAGTAGCAAGGTTAAGTTTAATACATAAAGAAGATCATAAGCAAAAAGCAAATACAAATAGCATATGCACACACACACAGCACTCGTGCGCAACTTCCTGCCTCCAGCCCTAAGAACCGTAGATCTCAAAACCAGGAGGGACCTCAAAAATCTGGAAAGAATGGTGAGATGCTCAGCACTGTATTCCACTGCCAACAGTGGAAATGCTATGATCACAAAGTCTCCGGGGGGCAATAAGGAATTGGGTACATGTCTTCCATCCCAAATTTTATTCTGTGCCGAGAGGTCAGATATTACCAGGCTTCTATGAAGAAAGTTGTAGCTGACTAGGATGGAAAACTCAGATCTGTTCAGTTGTTGGTGAGTAGCCCACTGAGAGAAAGGCCTCCTTCCCAGTTCCTTGACAAATGCAAGCCAAATTTTAAATCTCACTGTTGTAAAGTGCCATGGGCACAAATAAATATGCACAGCAAGGTTTCCTGTGGCCAACTGGTGCGTAGATGTAATCATTTTGCACAGCATGCCCTCCTGTAGCCCAAGGGCACTGAGCAAAATGCAGCCACTAAGAGACAGGAAGGCTATGGAGCAGAGCACAGCGAAGCAAAGGGGTAGACTGGAGCCCAGGAAACTAGTCAAGTGCTCCTTTCAACCTCTTCTGGAGCCATTCTTTAGAAATATTGCTTAAGGGATGAGACAACAGGTAAGTCAGTTGATAGAAAATTCTCTGAGCAGTAAGCACTAAACTCGGAATCCAATGATTGGATCAGAGGTTTTCAATCTTCATTGTACAGTAAGACACCCCGGGGATGCAACATGGTCTCATGGAAACAGTGACAAGGAAAAGAGGGGGCAGGAAACACCGCTAAGGAAGGATGCATGTGGGATTTGAAGAATCTCTGGGCAATTGTGAAATGCCATCCTTCCCTTTTCTAATAGATCCAGGGGCCAGGCTAGCTTCCATCCCTTACTCGCTAGGAGAGCCTGGGCAGGTCATTTAACTGGTCTCATTAACCAGAGAAGGTATTCTCATATTGTGGTTTTTTTTAACTGAATTTTTAAAAATGTATCTTTATTGATTTCAGAGAGAGGAATGGAGAGGGCGAGAGAGTTGAAACATCAATGATGAGAGAGTCATTGATCGGCTGCCTCCTGCACACCCCCAACTGGGGATGGAGCCCGCAACCCGAGCATGTGCCCTGACCAGGAATCGAACCACAATCTCCTGGATCCTAGGTCGACGCTCAACTGCTGAGCCACGCCCGGCCGGGCCTCATATTGTTTTAAAACTCAAATATGATAGTAATGAATATAGGTGTACTTAGAAAACTTTGAAATGCCCCATATGTAAAAATAAACAGAGTTGTCATCTTTTTTACCAAGTGAAGACCCAAACACACACACACTGGTGGCTGGAGAAAAAGGAAAATTTAAACAACCTAAGTATGGTTTTCTGTTAATAGCTCAGGATCAAATCTCTGACCAAGTGATTAAAACGTTTGCTCAACTTATGTTTTGATACTTAGCAGCTGAACATAAGTGTAAGGTGCTACTTACACCTTACCAATTAGGGGCTGATACCACAAGGTCAGTTTAATTCCCTCAAAGTTCCTCTAAACATTATGCCCTAAAAATTGTTGTTGTTGTCCTTTGGCTTCGTGCAAAAGGGCCTGGTGTTTACTTTGGTTTGTATTCTTGTTTTTTAAATTAAGTTTATTGTGGTGACATTGATTAATAAGATCATATAGGTTTCATGTGTACATCTCTATGATATATGATCTTGTGTGTTCTGCTTTTTATCCAGATAAGTTGGTATTTTGTAGAGAGCGACTCATTATGATTATGGGATGCTACTAGGTTCTCTCCTAGGTTTGCCCAGAGTAGAATGCTGGCTCCTAAGCATAAAGAACAGAAATGTATCCCTCCTGGTACAGAAGCAGCACAAGATGGGACACTGCAGGAAACGGAGAAAGGTCAGCGAAGTCTGGTAACTTCAGCTGCCTCCCCACTGTCATTAGCTCTGGAGGTTTCTCATGGCACATCCGATCTTACGAGAGGGAGAAGCATTTGTGACTAGTTGCTAAAACTACATGTTTGAAATGTAACTATTTTATAGAGCCTCCAAAAGCATGTTCAAGAGTGTATAATTAATGTTGAGATTGGGTTATCACAGTATTAGACAGAGGTTAATTAAATATGAAAACACTCCATATCTTGAGCCTGATCAGGATGGAATTATGAGGCTCAGTGGTTTAAGCTCCTTTTGTCTATATCTTCTCAAGAGTTTATAGAAAAAATTAGTGAAATGCTCTGGTGATCTTTATAGAAATATACATAAGGCACACACCCCCTTGGCAAATGTGGAACACCCCCTATTTTCAATAAGAACAGTTCCCAGAAATGAAACTAAATCAAGACTAATAAAAGCTCTACTAAAATGAGGCTGATATGTGTAGAAAGGATATTTAGTCCTGTTTCCATTTATCTGAACATGTTTTTATTGATTTTAGAGAGAGAGGGAGGGAGAGGGAGAAAGAGAGAGAGAAACATCAATGAGAGAGAAACGTGAATGGGCTGCCTCCTGTACACCCCCTACTGGGGACTGAGCCCGAAGCCCGGGCATATGTCCTGACCAGGAATTGAACTGGTGACCTCTCGGTGCATGGATGGGACAACACTCAACCAACTGAGCCAGGGCTGTTGTCATTTTTTAAAAATGTTGTATAAACCTAATCATACCATATGTACCTTTGAGCCTGAATTTTTTTCACCCAGCATAATTCCCTGCAGGTTCATCCAGACTGTTGCACATATCAATAGTTTGTTCCCTTGATTGCTGGGTAGTATTCCATGGAATGGGTGTCCCGGTTTGTTAAACATTCACCTGTTGATGGATATCTGGGCAGTTTTCAGTTTTTTACTGTATTACAGGTAAAACTGCTATGAACAACTGTGCACAGATTTTTGAATGAAAGTAGTCTTCAGTTTTCTGGAATAAAACTCAAGGGTACAGTTGTAGGCTTGTATGGTAACTTAATGTTTCATTTTATAAGAAACTACCAAACTGTTTTGCAGAGTAGCTGCACAATATTTTACTCCTACCAGTAATATATGAGTAATTCAGTTTTTTCCACAGCTTTGCTAGCACTTGATATTATCGTTATTTTTATTTTGGCCATTCTGGTACATGTGGAGGATATTTTTATTGGCCACTGAATGCTGAGCTAAGAACAAGAGATTGAAATTGTCTTGCCACTGATTTGCTGTGTGATCTTGAGTAAGCCATTTCCTCTCTGGGGCATTGTTTTCCTGCATATAAACTAGAAAATACCTAATAGTCCTTTCAATTTTAATTTTATATAATTATGAAGGTTTAGAACCTAGGAATGCCTTAAAAAGTAATTAATTTGCTTACTGAGTAGGAAATTATCTTCCTGGGGCACCAGATGATATGTGAGCCCTTGGATATATTCTTTCCCCCAAAATAACCCACTGCACATAAGCAAGTTGATTTACTTCATCTAAAATGAACTCCAAGGAAGCCTCCCCTTTGCCCTACATGGCAATAGGAGTTACCTAATCTTCACGATAACTTCATCCCATATTTATTTATGAACACTTTTCCTCTAAAGAATTGGAAATGATAGCTAGATATTACTAATGAGACTTCAGACAGAAAAGGGACACCAGTGATCTCAAGAAAGCCACTCTGCCTCTGCAAAAATGGGCTCTGGAGTCAGGTTTCTGGCTCCATCGCTATTTCAAACAGCCTTAGAGGGTAGAGTCTAGGAGCATGAATTTTTAACAAGGTCACCAGGAGATTCTTACTAGTAACCCAGTGTTAGCCTATGGCCCAGCATTTGGGAACTACTAATATAGAGCAAACCCTCATTTTATAGACAGAGAAATCCAGGATAGAAAGAATTTTTCCCTAATAAGTCAAGGTCATGTATCCAATAACTAACAAAGGCTGAAACTAGAACTCTTGCCATCTTTCACGTGCACCTAACCCTTTAGGACACATGCTCCCTAACAACAACAACCCACTTTTTAAAATGGAAACTATATAGTCCCAGCCTGATTTCAAACTTTACCTTTCATCCACCCCACAGCTGAGGCTAGGGCTATGTTTTATTCTGCAAGCTTATTTCCAATCCTTGTTTCCCCTCCAAATTTTGTCTCATGACACAATTTACTCAGCTGGCTCCAGTCCCCATTCTGGAGTTCCCAGTATCAAGCCCTTCTTGCCAGCAGCCCATTCCTTATCTCCATCCCCAGTTCCCAAGACATGGCCGCTTTTTTTGCCTTTGTTCTCATAACAGGGATCTTTTTCTGCTAACCTGCCTCATACTCCAAAGCCCCCGGTCCATTTGCTGGCCTCAATTTACTTCCCAGTTTCCCTTTCATAGAGAAAACTTATTCTTAAACCTTAGGCAGGTGGCTAGGCCCTATTACTCTGATGGATGACAACTGTCCAGATATTTGAGACAGGCCCACCCCAGAGCGTTCATCACTACATTTAGTTCAACTGCTGGGATACAATGCTACTTCATCCAACATATCATTCCCGCCTTCCCATGGCAACTGCTTAAATATAACTGAAAATACTGCTAAATTCCTTTGTTCAATAGATTGAGCCCCTTTTACACAGAAAGCTGGGTAACTTCCAACCCCTTGTCCCACAATAGTTGACAAGTCTAGCACCAGGATGTTTCAGTCTACTAATTTCTGCCACATTTTGCTGAAGGTAAGTGGCCCTGTCTCACTAATTCCAAACTCTGACAAATGCCATGCCACTTTCCACACTGTCCTGAACTTGCTTATATCCCCTACTAGACATAGCACATTGAAGGTAAGAGGCAGAGTCCATTAGATATACCATTGTATTTCTAGGTATAAGGCAAAGGAATAGAAACTAGGAGACTCAAGAGGGAGCAAAAGGTTTTGCAATAAATAATGGAATGCAAGCATAGAAAATATTTTTGAACGTTGGCAGCATGCTAAGGGGCAGTAGGTGGGTGCCTGGGGTCCTTCCGTGTCAGCAGGGTTGGGGAGGGAGCTCCTTAGTAAGTAGAATTCTAAAAATCCAGGAGTCCAGCTCCAGCAGCTGCACCTGTTCCTTTTGCTCATTTGGTAAATCACTGAACTGCTCTATTTCAGCTCCTGTGTGACAAAAAAACACAACTCCTAGATCTCTCAGGAGAGCAATGAAAACGAACTAGCAGACATTTACCAAATCATCTGAGAATGAGCTGAGCTAAACAGCTTTACACATACATTTTCTCCTGGTACATGGAGTTCCTTTACTCTCATCTAATCCAAATCAGGCAGGAATGCAAAGGTGTGCTTTTACTAGGAAAAGTAAGTAGCAATTGAAAAGCAGAGCATGGGATGCTAATGCCCAGGCAGATTTTTATTCTAACTGGATGTACATATTTCACTCATTAAGCCATAGCATAACAACTTGCATATCTGTGGAGAAAAAGGAATGATTCTGACTAAATGAAAAACACTGCCAGAGACTACAAATGCATTAACCTTCCCATTTTGGCCAAAGCACGTCTTCACCCAGTAAGTAAATCTCTATAAAATTTTGTTGCCATTAAATTTCAAATGCCAAAAAGGCAAAATGACATGAGATTAGACAATAAATACTGCTAATTCTACTGTGAAATAACAGGCATAAGGGGCCTATCACTTTCCTTGACACATAGTTTATGCTCAGTCACTGTGAGATATATTTCACAATCCTAGAAAACTGCTATTGAAATTTGCAAATATTGATCGAACACTTTACAACTGACAAATGTCTTCTTATTTTGATTCTGGTTCATTTAATTCTCACCAAAACACTCAGAGGGTATGCATTACCACCCCCATTTTACAATGAAGGAAATTATGGGTTGGAGGTATATTGGTTTCCTAGGGCTTCCAGAACAAAGTACCACAAGCTGGGTGGCTCAAAACAATAAAAATTGATTCTCTTACAGTTCTGGGGGCCATATGTCTGAAATCAAGGTGTTAGTTCCTTTTGGAGACTAGGAAGAGTCTGTTCAGTGCCTCTCTTCTAGCTCCTGGTGGTTGCCAGCAATCCTTGGTGATCCTTGGTGGTAGACGCATCACTCCAACGGCTGCTTTTGTCTTCACATAGCTTTTTCTTCTCTGTGTCTTTTCCTCTTCTTATAAAGACACGAATCATTGGATTTAGGGTCCACTCTAAGCTAATGTGACATCATCTTAATTTAATAGCATCTACAAAGACCCTATTTCCAAGTAAGATCATATTCTGAGGTTCTGGGTGGACATGTTTGGGTGGACATAATTCAACCCACTACAAAAAGGGTTAAATTACTTCCAAAAATCATATAGCTAATCAGCTGTGGAGCTGAGACCCAAACAAAGATCTATAAGGCCATCTCTAAATCACATCTTTCTTCCATGAGATTCTGCTGCTCAGGCCAAATGGGTTCATATGTGCTGCTGTAGCACTGGAATCATCCTGTATCACTTTCCAAAGGACCTCCTGGTCCATTCAACCTGTTCCAAACTACAGTAACCAATACAGAATGAACTATCTGTACAGTTTTCCACAGAGCTTCCAATAACCTCCTACAGCCAACAGCAGAAAGCTCATGGTCATCACACACATGACACTCCAGCTCAGCACCTGATCACCACTTCCAGGGATCTCTCTTACATCTCAGCATCCCTTCATGTTCAACCTTTATGTTCAAAGAGATGAGTTAACTAACTGCTCCCATCCTCTTTAGCCTTTTCATGACTTTATATCCTTGTTTCTTCTCCTGGAATGTCCTTCTGCCAGTCCATATGTACATGCTCAAAATCTGCCTACATCCAAATTCATCCCTATAGGCCCAAGGCAGATATAAATCTCTATCCCCTTAATTCCCAAGCACTGCCTCTTTGCTTTAAGATGGTACTAACCAAAATCTAACTTGAATAAGACTTTGTTTTTCTCTTTCCTTCTTTCTTTTCCTTTCTTTCTTTATATATACACATTTACACATGTGCAGATACACACATGAACATATATAGATATATACATATATGCATGTATGCACACACACCTAACACTAAAAGTAGAAGCTGAGCTCCTAGAGAGGAAAGCTAACATCTAACTACCTGTCAGAGTGGATATAGCCCTATCGTTTCTACCAGGAAGATGTTCAATCATTAATAAATAAAGGAACAAATGTATACATTTAAAAATGAAATAATTATAAGAGCTTAAAAAGAATAATGGATTTTAAGTATAAGCTCATAATTAAAAAGGAATAAGAATCATTTTGAAAAATATCATGGCTGATTACTACAATCGCAAAATAACTGGAAACTATTCTTACAATGATAAAAGTCAGAGCTTTAAAGTGGCTTTGGAGCTGTCCAAATCACTTGGACTGTTTCAGTGCTTAGAACATTTGAAATATTTTCCAAGCACCTCCATGGTCATATCTCTTCTTCCTTTAGGCCAACCCTGGTTGTGTTTAAGAATATCACTGTCAACATCATTAAATATCCCACAGATGTGATGCTAAGGTTGATGTGGTTATATACAAATATATCATAAAGCATTAGTGTTTTACTTAAGCAAAACTAGGAAAGCCCAGTTGATCTTGCAATGTCACTTCATAATTTTTAATAACTTAGTGTTGATTCCCTAGGTGTACCAGGACCTCACAGTGTTGGACCTTAATACATTTTTATAATGCTCATGACTTGGCCTGAGGCTTTGTTTACACTAAGCCAAAAACAAGAGAGCAATCAGTTATTTGATATCATTTAAGCCAATAAATTGATTCTTTAAAATCTTCGCTGTGCATTTTTTTCTTTCTGTTCTATTTTTATGTGGAGAGAAGGGGTTTATTGGAAACAAGGGGCCATCATCTTAGTGCTGCTGAGAAGGTTTTTCTGCTGAACTTCTAAAAAAGTGTGGAGAAGATGTAGAACTTACTCTCTTTTGATTAAAGGAACCATGCGATCTTATGATAAGACCTTAAAGATCATCCAGTTATCAACACTTAATTGAAGATATCTATATCAAAGTACACTAAATATTTTGTTCCTACCTCAGGGATGGAAAACAGGTTTCTCTTTCTTGACAAATTCCACCAAGTGATACTAACTACTTGGAGCAATGCATTGAAGATTCTGAGACTGAGGGTGGGATCTGGAGCTAAGTGGTGCATATGTACTTCCAATAAATATTTATAAGCTCTGAACCCATGATACACTCAGGACCTCGAATACAATTATGCACAGTAACCACTTTACAAAATACGTGCTATGACTAGGAAGACACCATACTAATATTAGCACACATAGACTCAGTCCTCCAAGATTGTCAGTTCTGAATATTTGGATATTTTAATCCATGGCTTCCCCATCTTATATGGTAGCCACTAGTCACCTGTGGCTACTTAAATTTAAATTAGTTAAAATTATTGAGCAATAAAGAAAAAAAGAGAGAGAGAACTCATGGACAACAGAGTGAGGTGGGGGAAGGTGGAAGAAGGCATAGAGGGAATAAATGGTGTTAAAATATATATATTTTAAAAACCCTGAAATTTATTTCCTCGGTCTCACCGCTAGTCCCACATCTCAAGGGTGCATCTGCCACACGTGCCCAGTGACTGCAGTGTCGGGCAGTGCAGATCTAAGATACTTCCATCATCGCAGAAAGTTCTATTGGACGGCACTGCGTCATCATTTCGTGATGCTGAAGTCTGCACAAGTCAACCCTTCACAAATGGGTTCATCAGTCTCTTCCAAGACGACATTTCTTCTCTCAGTCATGAGTCAGGGCTACGGTAATGGCTGGTCTCCTGCAAATGTGTGGGTGCCCGTGGGTGTGTCAAACTTGGTGTGGGGAAGGGGAAGAGTCATAGCTACTGGCTGCTCTGCCTGCTGAATCCTTCTCTGCCATGGGGTGACTTAGCCATGAGAGTCGGCAGAGGTGACTTCAGGGGACTTTCCCCTAATGACTCAGGTGTCCAGGAGTAAAACAAGATGTTTTCAGAGAGGCCTGTCCTAAAACTCTGCCATTGTATAATCCTTAACTGAAAGCACGATTGGAAGCTAAGATATATTCTAGGTGGACAAGTGTTTTTAAAGTCAGAGAGAGGAGAAGGCAATGGCACTGAGAGAGTGCTCCTGATGAGGGAGTACGAGGAAGCCAAAGGCCCACCAGGCTGCGCGGCACGCCCTGGCAAACCACCTCTGGCTGGAGGCTGTCAGCTCAGCCCGCCACAGAGGACCATGGCTCAGAACACATCTGATAAATAGATGCTTCCTTTATTATTCTTCTTATAACATCTCTCTCCTGCTCTTATTTCTTTGGGAAGGCAATGGAAATCTTGCTAAATGCTGACAATGCTTTGGGCTGGTTTTGTAACGACACCTCAGTGGTGCCAAGTTCCCATTGCCCTCTTCTCAGGACCTCTCCTCTGGCCACCAATGCACAGGCTGCCTGGCACTTCTCTTAATCCTTTCACTCATATTCCCTTTCAGCACAAATGCAACACTAAGCTCTGGGAAGATAGGATCTGTGTCATATTGGTCTTTGTGGCCCTCGACAGGTCTAGCATAGTGCCCCAAACAGCTGAAGCCAAAATGGCATTGACATTGCACTGTGGCTCTGGGAGTCTGATTGCCTGGGTTTAAATTTCTTCTCTGCTATTTGCCAACTGTGCTTTTCACATGTCACACAAAATATTAAGGATGGAGTTCTTTTTCAAGCTAGAGGACCCAAGATTGAGTGCTATCACACCAACACAATTCAACATATGTTTCTGAGCACTTACTTTTTTATGGATGAAATGATAACACATGTGCACTGAAAACAATATAATATTTCTGCCTTTAAATATATATGTATGTGTGTGTTTAAATATATATGTACAAATATATGTGAGTATAGATACACACACACACTCTGCACATATGCCTACCACTTTATTATGTATAGCAATTGAAAACAAAAGCACAGCCTTTAATAGTTACTTCTGCAATTATTTCTGTGGGTCAGAACTATGAAGTTTCCACAGGGGAAAGATAACTAGACATTGGAACCAGCACTTGAAAAGCCTCTATTCTGTGAAATAAGAAGTGCTAATATAACACAAAGTATTGAGTTCCATTCTCCTCTGTGCCTCACTTCACTCCCCAGGCCAGTAGGCACTTAGGCGGGCACATTACAGCTTCTTCCCATTGGAGCCACACCTAGGTGACTTGAAATGAATCCAGAGATATTGGAAGTGAAAATGTTGCTACACCAAATACTGAGAAGGAAATAGATATTGAGAAAAATTAAGGCAGGTAATTTGCCAAGCATTCCAGTAGCAGTTTCACAGAGCACATGCCTTTCAAATGCTATTTATTTATGTATTGAATACTTTCTTTATTTAGCAGAGCTTCTATAGTGCATAAACCTCAAGAAGTAAACTTGTCTTTGGTCCCAGAGCCTATGATTGAAATTTTAAAATACTGTTTTTAATAGCTGTGTGTGTGTGTGTGTGTGTGTGTGTGTGTGTGTGTGTGTTTATACTGTTCAGCTTCATCTGAGATGCAGGATCATGGGCTGTCAGAGACAGAGGGAATCTTTTGGATCACAGAGTGCCTTTGAAAAATTTTTTCTAAGCAATGAAAATGCTCAGATACAAATTTAAAAGGAATCTTGACGTCTATAAGAAGAAAAAATGGTGTCTTTGGGCTTATAAATCTTCAATGTTTATTTGGAAAATACTTTAACTGTTGGGAGAAACCCTGAAGCATCTGTTCTGAGTCTTAAATTGGAAGGGCACAGTTTGAAAACCAGTGGTCTATTCCAACTTGATAAGGAGCCTGAGGCCCAGAAAGAGAAGAAACTTGCTGGGAAGGGGGAAAGCTGAGTCTCTAAAGGGCTTGCTCACCTCCAGCCCAGCGTTCTTTCTATTATAACATGCGGGCTGGCTTTCACATGTTTGCAAGTGGGAGTTAAATGGTGCAGCCTCTAAAAATTGCAGCTCCTTCCTAGCTCACTTACATATTATGGAAGAATGACTTAGGGTCTTTCTCAATGGCACTTATCCAACCTACAATGTGGGCCCACAGAGAAGGCCAATTACCACTATTAGCAAATTACTAGATACAACTTTTTTTTTTCTCACTTTAGACACAGCCTTAGCTAGCATTAAGAAAATTATAAACATAGATATGTTACTGAGTCACTTGATATAACTGGGAAAAAAATTTTCTACTGATTCTTTCTTATACTGTCAGTGATGCTTCTATTAAATATTAATAAATCGTATGAACATCTAAGAGAAGAAGGCAGTAATGGCGCACCTAATGACTGGGGTGAAGGGAGAGATTTCATTAAAACATAACCTGTAGTTTCATGTGCTCTGCAAGCAAACCAAATGTCAACTTGTTTCAAAATTACTGCCATCATATCCTAATAGCTAGGCACCTACTGGGAAATACCTAGAGGAAATAATAAACAATAACAGCTCTTAGCAATTGAATAATATATTTTATCCACGGATTTGAAATTTCTTTAGAAGCACTAACTAATTAAGTTTCACCACATGCCCACAAGGTAGGGATTAGTTCCCTGTTTTATACATGTGCTCACTGAGTATGAGCTGCAGCCCACGTCTGTGGGAGCATTGGGTAGGAAAAATTCCATCGAATTAAAATATTTTCCAATTCACTGGGCAGTGCAGTGATAACATGGCAGTGCCCCAAGTGATACCCAGGAGGCACTGAAAAATTAATGCTCATCCAAACAGCTCGTTTCATACAGAGAAACTTGAGAACCAAGAAAAACTGAACCCATTGCGATGCAGAAATCAAGCTCTAGTTATAAATGCATTTAAAACATCAAAGCCGAAAAGCTTGCCAGGAGAAGGGCTTTTGCAGGTACATTTTATAGATCACATAGAAGTAAAGATGGACCCCAATAGTGGGAAGTTATCTAGAACCACTCACCCAGCAGCTGGGTGAGAAGGAAAGCTCCTAAGAGATCACAGATACATCTCCCATGAGTACAGAAAGCGGGGTGAGACTCAAAGGAGGGTGTGGCCTGCCCACCGTCACAGTCAGGCCAGTCTTGCACAGCATATGTAAATATGTGAGTAAGTAAATCAAAATTGTGGTTGGTGAAAGTTTCTTTTTCTTGATACATTTTTTTCTAAATTAGTGGTTGGCAAACCATGGTGGAGAAGCCAAACCTGGCCTGCAGCCCATATTTGTATGGGCTGAGAGTTAAAAATAGATTTTATGTTTTTTAAATAGTTGGAACATAATAGAGAGAAAAACATTGTGCCATAAGTGAAAATCACATGAGATTCAAGTTTCAGTGCCATAAATAAAGTTTTATTGGAACACAGCTTTGCTCATTTGTTTGTTCACTGTAAATGGCAGCTTTTGTGCTGTGACAGTTAGGTTGTGGCAACAAAGGACATACTTAGTCTCAGACATTCACTCTCCAGTTCCTGACAGAAAAAATTTGCTGACTCCTCTAAGTCACACATCTCAGAGATATATTATATATTTATAGGTCTGCAAATACAGCACCTTTTGTTTATAGGTAATCAGAATTTGATTTATATCTTTCTGTGTCTTATTTACGCATCCATGGGCTTATCAGATGGTTTCATCCAAAATTTCAAATATCAGAATTTTTCCTGACTTCTCAACAATCACTACTCTCTTCTTAAACCATATTTATGTCATTCAATCTTGTTTAAGACATTGTCACATTTATTATTCCATTAATCTCTCACAAAAACTGGATGAGGTGCCCCAGAAAGAACTATTTATGCTTTACAGAGGTTCCGGGTATTCAAGTGACTTTCCTAAGAGCTCGGAGCACTAAGCAAAAGATTCCCACCCTGACCCAGAACCGAGGCAGCCCTGGGAAAGCAGTGCCCTGACTAAAGGAGCAAACACAGTCAGGGCTGAGACTGAAAACGCCAGAAATGTAATAAACATTATAACAACCCAAGTTCTAATTCTTTCCTATGCATAGTTTTCTTTGGGCGGCTACCAAGCAAGGTTTTTGACTCTGGTTGGCTGAAGAGAGAGTTTTTCTTGCTGCTAGACCATAATTTTAAAACAGTAGAAAAGACTGGTATATGATAAAACACTTTTGGTACCTTAATTTTGGTGAAATAATACAAGATTTAAAAAAGTTGAATTCTCACTCTATAATAAACAGCATCAATTAGTTCTCACAAAATAAATGGGTCTTGGTTGCTTGGGGTTTTCTTGCTCATTGAAGTGACTCGAGTACCCTTAGAATGTCTACGTGTGAAAGAACCTAGGGGGCCTGCCATGCCAAACTTCTGGTTTTACACATAAAATATGAAAGTCTAAAGACGATAAGTGGCTTACCCAGAACTACAGCTTGGGTCTGCTGGCACTGTATGCCCATTCGATCCCCCATCAATCACACTGCCTTTCCTAACAAGTTCTCTTGGTGATATCCATTGCCAAAACCCAAGTATATGATTGGGTGCTTTGCTCCTGTTAATATAATGTACATACATTTCTAGAAGATTCCTTAAGAAACCATAACTTCATTAAATAGCTTCGTTAGGACATGCCTCAAGGAGCACGGAGTCTTGTATAAATTCTCTAAAATGTTCAGAGCTTTGTCTGCACCAGAGTTGGGGTGAAACGGAGCCCAATTCATTCAGCCGTCTCTAACCCCTGCAGATAAAGTCATATCTCTTCCATTTATATTTGTGCAATTGTCTTTCTGGACCCAGCTTGCAACTTTATGTATACATCTACTTTATTTTGTTGCAATTTGATCATGATTCACCAAAAATAAAAATAAATTTTTATTTAATCCTTGATTCAACAAATGTTGTTGTCATATATCAGTCACTGTCTTACCCTTATGATAGTACAGTCACTTCTACTCCTATTAAAATAATGTAATCAATAATTACTATTAATGTTAAATGTTTCCAGCATCTCGGGTGCTGTATGAGGCACTTTGTACACATCTCCTCACTTCAAGTGTTAAATGCTCACCCAAAGCCGGGACTGCAAATAGGGATCAGGATTTTAACCCAAGTCTGTCATTGTCCAAAGCCTGAGCCCTCAAGAGAGCACAGTGTTTCCCCTGAAGGAGCTGTGCCTAGTATCAGGGAGAGACATCTACCATGATAGTTAAAGCAATGTGGTGCAAGCTATTATTCAGGTAAATATACCGTGTGATTTAGCATAAACGGAACAATAACTCTTCTGAGGAGCGTTAGAAAAAACTTTAAGGAATGTATGGCATTTGGGCAGAATCATGAAGGATGACTAGACGTTTACAAAGCAGAGAGGAGAAAGGCGACATTGTGGAGAGAGGGAACTCTCTGGGGAAGGATGCATTGCTTTAAACAATACCATGTTTGGGGCACTGAAGGCAGCCTGGCATAATTGGAATAAGTGATACAATGGCTCCTGCTGAAGTTGAAGAGGCAGACAGGGTCTTGCAGGCCAAGCAGTGGAGTTGGGACCTCACCTGCCAAAAATGGAGCATTGCTAAAGGCTTTGAAGCAGACTGACATAGTCAAACATTTTTTTTGGTTGATCTTCATGTGAGGATATTTTTTCCATTGATTTTTAGAGCAACTGGAAAGATGGGAGGAAAGGGGGTAGAGGGAGAGAGAGAGAGAGAGAGACATCAATTTGAGAGAGACATATTGATTGGTTGCCTTCAGCACACGCCCCAACTGGGGCCGGGTACTGAACCTGAAAACTAGGTACATGCCCTTGACCAGGAATCAAACCCATGACCCTTCAGTGTGTGGGTCAACGCTCTAATCACTGAGCCACACCGGCCAGGACATCAGAGTCAATTTTTATATTTTAAAAGATCGCAGTGGTGTGGAGTATGTTATTAAATAAAACCAGAGAGAGAGATATAGGGAGAGACAGTAATTAGGAAGTCATCACAACTGCACAACTGAGAAAAAACAAAAACTTGAACTAAGGTAGTGGTGGTAGAAATATAAAGCATATTAAAGGTACGTTTAGCAGACCGAACCAGTTGGACCTTATGACCAATTAGATATGGAGGGCTGAAGAGAAACTAATCCGAGGTGATTTTCAGGTTTCTGGCCTTGATGATAAGAAACCATTACACAAGGCAGATGGGAGCAGAGCTGGAGAGGAAAGGTAATGCGCCCAGTTTTAGAAACGCTGACTGTGGTATTCGTGAGGAACATTCAGGTAGAGGTGTCAAGACGGCAGCCCACAGGAGAATGGAGCTCCAGGCCTGGGAGAGAGCCAAGCAGGGAGCCATCAGCACACTGGTGGTAATTAAAGCCCATTGCTTTTCCAATATTTACTGAACGCCTGCTGTGTGCCAGAAATTGTATTAGATGCCAGGGAATAAGCAGTTACAAAAACGGGTTTAAAACAGAAGTCTGGCCCTCCGAGAGCCCACATCCTACTAGATGTTGTATTTTATTTTTTCTCTTCCAAAATTATTTATTAGAATTTTTCTCCTTGTTATTGAATTGATTTGGGTGACACGGGTTAACAAAACTACACAGGTTTCAGGTGAACAAGTCCACAACACAGTCTACAGAAGGTTATATTTCAGAGCCCACAAGTAAATCCACAGTTGCAAGTTAAGTACCGTAGAGCACTGTAAAACAGAGTGACGAGGGCCATGCAGTCTCCACCGGGTGGGGGTGGGTGGAAGGGGAAGGGCTTTCCAAGATATGGGGCATTTAACTGAGACCTCAAACCTGATCAGGAGTAGGTAAGTGAAGATGACTCCAAGTGGGAACAGCTTATGTGAAGGCCTGAGGCTAGAATTACTTGTATTCAAAATACTGCAAGAAGGTGAATGTGCTTGGGATGCAATGCAGAGCCTAGAAGGGGAGGGTAGGAAATGGTGAGTTCAAGCAGACCTATTCCTCCAGGGAAGTCTGTAGCTTGAGACCCAATATTAATCAATTAATCCATCATTCCTGGGATATAGGAAATTAAGAGTAAATGAGGGGTACAGGGGAAGAAAAGGCTATAAAAGAAACAGTTATCATTCCCAACACAGTACAGTATGTGCTATTGAGCCTCTTCCTCTCAATTAATATAAATAAAGGAACTGTCACTCATGGCTAATTTCTCCACCAGAAGTGTTCTCTTCTGGGAGTTGGAGGAGGGATCGATTAGGTACTTTGGTGAGACTGAAGACCTCGTGGAACTGGTAAACAAAATTTGGTATACCCATACAATGGAATACTATTCAGACATAAAAAGGAACGAAATACCAATGGTATTACAATGTAGATGAACTTGAAGATGTCATAGTAAGTAAAATAAGCCAGACACAAAAGGCGACATATTGTAGGATTCCATCAATATGAAATGTTCATAATAGGAAAATCCTTAGAGACAAATTATGGTTGCCAGAGGCTGTGGTGAAGGGAAGATAGGGAATGACTCCTTAATGGATATGGGGTTTTCTTCTGCAGTGATAAAAATGCTCTGGAATTTGATAGTGGTGATGGATGCACAACTCTGAATATACTAAAAACCACTGAAGTGCACACTTTAAGAGGGTGACTTTATGGCATGTGAATTATATATCAATGAAGATGTTACTAAAAAAAACCTCATGAGACTCCTCCTTGCATTTTGTTAGTCTCAACAGATGATAGACATAAAGATAGATCAATCTAGATAGCTTGCTTACATAGATTTTTACCAGAATTAGTTTTTTAAGCTGATATTACATTTGATGATCTGTGGCTGAATTTATGTCTACATTTAATAATGACTTTGGAGTTTCAGTTCCATAAGATTATTTTCTTACCTGGAAAGATGATGAAAAAGTTTTCAGTAATCTATCATATAAATGATGTCAATAAGACAGAGTCCATGTGTCTTATAAGACATTGCCACTTACTACCCTATAAAGGTACTATACTATCAAGGAGTCTCATCCCTTGTGCTGAATGATAAGGCTGACAGATAAAAAATGAGGCAGAATTAAAATACACTAGGGCTTTGATGAGGCTTTGGACTCTACCCACATGGCATATTCATCATGATAATGTGTTTCACACACAATCTATCCTTCCTGTACTAACTTACTAGTTTACTTCAGTCAAGAAAATGGACAGGGATTTAAATTTATCCAATATTTTGAAAACAGCCAAGGAATGATTTAAAATTTTAATATATTTCTAATTTAAGAAACCCAGTGACTTACTAAGATGTTGAACTGTCCTAACATCAAGTACTCAGGAAATACTGAGAAACAAGTATTCTTATTAATTTTTCAGTTTTTTTTTTTTCTTTTTTAATTAAATTTATTGGAGTGACACTGGTTAACCAAACTATACAGGTTTCAGGTGCACAGTTCGACAGCACAGCATCTGTACACTGTAGAGTGTGTTCACCTCCCTAAGTCAAGTCTCCGTCCGTCACCGTTTATCCCCCCATGGCCTTCTCCACCACCCTTTGTTTTCTCTTGATGACTAATAAAGAACAAATAGTTACCTGATGTTTATATGGACCTGGGGAACATAGATTGATACTTATTATGGGTGTTTAGAGAAAAATAGATACATGAATATATATGATGGAGATTGCTGCAAATTAGCAAATTTCTTAGAAAATAAGATGCAAATAAAAGAGTAAATAAAAAGTAAATCGGCAAGAGAGCAAATTAAGTAGGTTTCAAAGTATTTTCATATCTGTTAACAAGTTTGATCTTCACACCTGCTCTATTTCACAGAGAGGGGAAACAAGCTTAACAAGGTAAGGCCACTACACAGACACACTTCTAGTAAGTTTTATACAAACTCACATCTTCTGACATCAAGTCCAGTGCATTTCTGACAGGACCCAGTATTCTTCATTAATTTTAGTAATATTATTAATGTTATTTTTCTTATCATAAGATAAAACAATATACACAATTATCAGAAAGTGAATAATGGCTTATGGTTGAACAGAAATGGTCTATGGTATAAAAACTGATTAGTGGCATAGAAAATAACATATTTTGAAAAATATTTGATTTTGTTGAGTTTTGTCATTGCTTTTGCTCATTTCATTAGAAATAACCAAGGCCCATATATACCTGAGATGAGTGAATCCTTCACATCATTGGGTGTTTCCCCTTTGGCCAGAAACAAGTTAATTTTAAAACCCACCAAACTTCCACCTTTATTGTTCTTCCTTCTTCTCCAGCTAGATAAGCATCTCCCAAGTAAATGATAGTTGCATGATTCTGCTCCGTGCTCCAAAATTAAGGAGAAATGGGGGAAAATGAGAAATAGCATCAGGAGGGAGCAAACAGAGAGGGGAAATAAGGGTTTCAATTGAGTAATAACCCAACATGGACTAAATTTACAGGATGGGGCTAGAAGGCAGTTAGGGATTTCCTCGAACTTGGGGTTGATTAATCTCCAAAACGGATTCTCAAGTAGATCAATAGACTCACTCTTGGAGTTATTCCAAGTCATTATGACCTTTTGGAGATGGAATAGATGTTGAGTATGGAGGAAGGGGGAATTTCAGTCTTGAGAGATCACTAGATCATACTGAAAACCAGCCCAACCAGGGTGTCAAAGTTAAAGGCATTTGAGTCGCCCTACCCAGTTGCAGATATCTCAGCTTTCAGATCAATACCCCAATAAGTGGCCATCATCTGATTAAATGAATAGTCCCCAGGCAGTGGAAAATTCATTACTGTGACCCAGCAAGTGATCTCATCTACCCCCATTCATCAGCAGAGGACTACTCCCCAAAGCCCAAACCTCAGCCACTTCACACAGTAGAAGCAACTATAATAAATGGGGTGGCAATGATAATGTGTGCTCACTGAGCAGAGAGGGGTTGGCCTCCCAAAGTGCAATGAGCCCCATTATTGATTAACTTTCCCATAAGAGTTTGGCTGCTTAATTAAAAACAGTTTCAATTCTTGACTCATAAATTACCTTGACAATCTAGTTTTCTTCTTATTTTAACCTTGGTTTGTAATAAATACCCTGGGTTCTATGTGTTATTAAAATTATACTGAAATCTCATTTTAATGTTTTCACTGATGAATGCTTTTCATATAAAATGATAGTCTTTTTAGGATACTCTATGGTATATTCCACTCCTGTTATTTTTCTTACTAGCAGTTTCAAGGGGTGGGGATCATTGGTTTTTGAAGCAAATGGTTTATCTTTGATAACCTGGAAAAATGAAAATCTGTTCTCTCTCTCTCTTGCATATCTCATGAAGGAAACCATCTTTTACTCTGTTATAGACTATAAGCAAGAGGAACCAAAAATAGTCACAGGGAAAGCAACAAAGAGTATAAATCTGACCATGTCACATGTCCCCCAAAACACATACTCAAAACTCCTCTTTGCCTACAGAACGAAGTTTGAACCCTTTATTAGCAAGTACAAGGCCTTCCAGAAACGTGCCTCTACCCTTCTTCCCCATTGTCTACCACCAGCCTACACAAATTCTGCATTCCAGATCCATCAAGAGAACCATGTCCATCTAAAGACGCCGTATGTTCCACATCTCCATGCCTTTCCACCTGCTGTTTCCACTACTGAAACCGCCTGCCCGGCCCTCGTCCCTGGCTCCTGACAAACTCCCACTCATCCTGAAAGAGAGCTCCCATCTGCGGGGCTTCCCTGAGCCACCCAAACAACTTCCCACTCCCTGTGCATGTGCCAACCTCCCACCTATTATTTACTCCATCATTGCACTTGTTACACTTCACTGTACGTTTTTCTCATCAATCTATAAGTTTCTTCCAGACAAGACCTGTGTATTGCTCAACTTTGTATCATTAGCAATTGGCAATGTTCCACAATCCAAAAAACATCCAAATTACTTGGAATAATGAGCTGGTAGAAACAGGCCCAGGGCTAAGGAGTGTCACTAAGCTTCTTAGACTCATAGGGGTGGGATGCTCAGGTGGGGTGAATTGGGTACCAACCAGCTATGTGAGCCTGGGTATGTGGCTTCTGTCTGAACTATAGTTTTTTCTCTGTAAGAGAAGAAGCCTAGATAGATAACATCACTGAGGGCCTCCAGCTCTCCCATCCTATCATTCCTGGGACTGTTTCGTGTTCTAGAAAATGATGAGGAGGTTGAGCAATAGGTACTGGTAAGTGACAAATAATAGACCTCTTACTAAATTCAACACTTCCACCCTTTCCCTCATCTTTGAAGACAAGCAAAGCAACAAGACCAGAAAATTTTCTTGTAGACAACACATTTAATATGGATCAGTAAAACATTAAGTTTAGTTCATTATTATTTTACAAAATGTGTTCAAACCACTGTTAATTTGGATCATTATGGAAGATGTACATCCTTTTGTTATACATAGAAAATTTAAGCAACTAACATCATATTTATATTTACGTAGGAGTTAGTTTGCCAAAGCATTGAAATACAGTATCTCATTTAACCCTCAAGAAATCTCTAGTAGTTAAGACTTTTTGCATTGAACAGATAATAGAACTGAAGTTCAGAAAGGGTCAGTGTACTGCCCCAGGTCAGGCAACTAATAAATGTAGAGCTAAGTTTCAATTGCCAGTATCTAAACTTCAAATTCAGTTTTACTCTGTATGAATGCTCCCCCTCCCTTCAGGCACACTATTCATGCAGAGGATGCTGGTAAGTGAGAGGAAAGGGGAATAAAAGATTTGTTTATACATTCAAGAAATATTTGCCAGGTACCTATTCTATTCCAGACACTCTGCCAGGTGCCAGGGAAAACCAAACCCCACTCAATCCTGCCCTCCTGGACTTCCAGCCCTTACACTTACAGGATAGATTAAAATGGATACAACTAACTAGATGATCAGGGCAGATGTTATACCTGCCCCATAAAGACACAGACAAGGAGCTATGGGAGCACACTGTTAAAACAATTCATTCTGTTTCTGAAAATCAGAGCGAGACACAGGTATTTAGCTGGACCCTGATAAATGAGAAGTATTTCAACAGGTAGACACTGGAAGGGAAGACATGCCAATGGGAAAAGATAAACCATGTATGGCAGCTCAGACAGAGAGCCAAGGCTCGCCTAGGGAGGCAGTTCTTTTGGCCAGTGTGGCAAGACAAACACTGAGTGGGCACCAACTTTGTTCAGAGAAAGCCAGGCAGCTCAGAGGCTGCAAAGAAAAACTCCCCCCCCCCCCATGCTTTCACTCTCCAAGCCTTTCCTGAGAGGATGTCTACATGCTTTTGGCTTCAGAATACCCTTAAAGAATGGTTCTCAATGTGTGTTGTCCAAATAGGTAGCACCGGCATCACCTGGCAACTTTAAGGAATGCAAATTATTAGGCCCTGTTCACAAACCTACCAAATCAAAAACTCTGGGAAGAGGTTTTTATGGACCACTTACGTCACATTCAAGTGTGGCCATGACAGAGAAGAAGGTGCGCACACCCATTTTCTGCAGTCTTCTGGTTTAGCTTAGAACTGGTTGCAGTTCAATTTGATAACTAGTCACCAAGTTCTCTCTCTGTCATCACCGTGATTAGGCAGGATGTGGTGATGGGTAATAGCTGCGGCTCTTGTTTTCAAGTTTACAGTCTGTTTTCTTGGAACACAAAAAATGCTCTCACTTTTCCCCAACGATGCCCAGGAGTTTCTCTGGTTCCTTCCGGGAACGCTTCCCCAGGCTCACTGTCTGCCCATCAGCACCTGTCAACACTGGGCTCAAATGACACTGCTTCCCCTCAACCACGTAAAACCTCCTCATAGGCAACACAGACAAAGAATCATTTCTCCTTTACAGAGCTCTGTGGCCTTCTGGGGACACACTACAGATCTGTATTATTAAAAATATTCTCATTAGTTCCTGTATGCCCCATAGAAAACCTTGATGCAAATCATTTCTAATTAAGAAAAAGATAATGAATCAATTTTTTATTAAACCATCGTAAATGAATAAAAAGTCTTTCTTTCCATATCTATTCCTCATTTTGGACTTCTTAATGTGATCGCACCGCACCGCCCAGACTTTACAAATATTGCACGTTGCATAACAAAAATATGAAGCACCCCAGGATTTTGCCATTGCAATAAAGAAATAAAGGATAATTATGTTGCTTATGAATTTTAGACTTGGAAGTAGGTGTGAAGGAAGCTGATGTTTTGGGGGAGTTTTTGGGGCAAGTGAGGGGGCTAGGAGTGAGCTGTAGGCTATCTGGGTGTGCTTCCCAAGTCCTCCTTAGCCGCTATTAATGGGAAATGCATTGTTGTAATATCACATAAGAATGATTATTTTTTGAGATAATTCACTGCTACAAGATAACTTTGGAAAAATAGAATTTGTTGCCTTTCATTGCCAAGAATGGCTAAAATCTGATCTGGAACTACATAATAAAATTAACACAAGCAATACAATAACATTTTGAATTTACATGTGCTTTTATATATGATATTTCAATTAAGGTTCACAATAGCTCTGTCCTACCACAGTCTCTTGCCACAGGTGGGCATTCAGTACATCTATGATACAGGACAAATAAATCATAGGAAGGTTAGAGGTTATTGGCCCCATTTTACAGATAAACAGTGAAGCCTGAGAATGAGCAAAAGTGAAAGAGCCAGGAAATGGTCTATTTGGAGAACAGAGGATTCTTGACTCCAGTCCATCTCTCCTCCCACACCAGACACCTCGCAGCATGACAGACCTGAGTGCCACTCCTCTGCGCGTGTCAAAAACGTTCACAGTTTCCATAAGACAAGAGAAAGTGTGCTCTCATGACGCTTCCAATAAACTGTAGCTGTGCAGAAAACCCCACAGCTCATCAGCCATTTCTGACAGATCAGTGGAGGAAAAAACAGGCAACTAGGTTGGCTGACCACATCTTTCACTTTTCAGAGGAATGATACAGTTTTCCACCTCGTTCCCTGGGGCCATGATCGAGAATCCTTCCAGTTCTGTACTTAGGAATCAGGAACCCAGGTTAGCAATAAAATGCAGTACTAACATAATAAAAATTACTTGCTGTCCAGAATGTAAAACATTTTATTGAAGTCCTACTTCATGCATTCGTGTATATAATATCCATGAGATGAATTCCTCTCCAAATTCTCCATGTGGCAGAGATGTCTGCTGCCTGACCAGCATCTATTCTCACTTCCTCCTGATTAACACAATCTCTGTCACTGGCAGCAGCAACATGCCCAGCTACATATACCAGCTGTCCCCTTGTAGACAGGTTTTCAAATTTCAACAAGACAGTTTTAAGAGGGACTTCGGGAAACGAGAAAGTCTTCCAGTGGCCGGCCCTCCTTCTGCCCTTCTCTTTTCCTCCATCTCTCTGCCTGAAACTCAGATGTGATCATTGGAACTGCAAGAGACAGACATCTTTTGACCATGAAGTGACCTTAAGGATGGAAGCTACCCAATAGGAATGGCAGAACAGAAGGATAGAGGAAAACTGAGAGACCAATAAAATCATATGGCGATCACCCAGCCTTGGACTGCCTACCTCTTGACTTCCATGTTAAGGAAAAATTAATTATATTTAGTTCAATTCACTATTATTTCAGATCTCTGTTACTAGTTGACCAATTTAATCACAGCTGATGAATTCCCCCAAATATGGACAGAATAAAGAGTCAGAAAAACTTTATGACTGAATTTTAGAATTAAAGACCAATTGAGTAATATATGGGCCAGTGTTCCATTCTAACATGGACTAAAAGAAGCAGATAATTTTCCCTAAATAGACAACCAGAAACAAAACTTCATCAGGAGTCTGAGTCATACCAGAGAAGATGATGGTGTTTGGAACCCTGCATAATGATGCAATAGAGGTGGGGGTGGAATGTGGAGAAGTGAATTAAGGCCTGAGAACTTTAGAGCAAAAGATTAATGGAGAAAGGCAAGAGGTTTTGAACTTAAGGGTCTAGCATTACCAGCCCCCAGAGGCATGAAGCCAGAAAAGAAATCCCTTATCCTTGTGGTTCCGAAAATAAATAAAAAAACTTTCCTGTGCAATATCTGGCACAAGACTTAAAAGTGGGCACGTGCTCAATAAATGTATGTTGCTTAATTCATAGCCATCTGGAAAACCAGTGATTGAAGTGTACCAGGGAAGCCTCATTTTCAAAAGACTGCATGAGACCCACTGTTACAGCCCAATCCTTTCCCACCCTCCTCTCGCTGTCACTAAAGATCACCAAACTGAAAGGGGAAAAGACAGTCATGGGGATGCAGAGTACAGCATAGGAAATACTGTCATTAATAATGTAATAACTACACATGGTGTCATTTGGGTACTGGAAATATCAAGGGGAACACTTTGTAAAGCATATGGTTGTCTAACCACTATGCTGTACACCTGAAAGTAATACAAAATAATAGTCAATGTAAACCGAAATTGCAAAAAAATTTTTTCAAATTTTTAAAAAGAAAAGATACACATAGAAGTAACTGCAAAGAGCAGTTAAATGTTATCAAAGCCTCGTTGCACAAAGGGAAGGAGAACTTTTAAGCACTCAGCATTAACTTGTGACTGCTTTTAAAACTCTACATTTGATATTAACACATTTACTTCTCTAGTACAGAGGTTCTCAACCAAGGTGATTTTGCCTCTAGTCTCTTGAGCCATTTTTGGTTGTTACAAGCAGGGTGGGGGGAGGTACTTCTGTCATCTAATGGGTAGAAGCTGAGGATGCTCTTAACCAGCCATACTACAGTGCACAGGAGAGCCGTGCCAAATACAGCCCCTTCAAGGCGACAGTGTGATCTCCCCAGTGTTGACCATCTTTTAGTTCCTGTAATATTTGTTAATTCATATTTAGTTCATGGATATTTTTCAGAGTATTTAACAAGAGAACACCTAAGAGTGTAGGATTATAAAAATGTGATATATGATCTGTAATTTTTGGAACTACTGAGCCTCCACTGTATTTCCTTAATTATAAAAGGCTGGAAGTAAAAAAACAGCCACAATTATTAATACACATTATTTAGCAGGCACAAAGCAAAAAACAAAACAAAAAAACTTTACAAAGAAATCTCATTAAACCTACAGAACATTCCTGAGGGATAGATGTGATTATAATCATTTTACAGAGAAAACTCTAAGACAACGAAAGAGACAATCCCATGTCCAAGGTCATAGAATTTATAAATAACAAAGAATCCCAGAATATACCAACCACAGGAAGCCTAATGTGTAATCATGAAATTGCTGCTATTCTGGATACTTGTGTTTAGTGAGTCAAAAGGGTTTTCCTCCCCTTTAAGTTCATAAAAGCATTAACTTTCCCACACAGAATGCTTTCCGAAACACACTATATATTTCTGCTCTTTATTAGGCATATGGTCTTGAGCATAATTTAATCTTTTCTTAACACGTCAGGATGGTTATGACAAATATCTACATTGTCCTGTGCTGCAATGTCCTCTGGAGCTAATAAAACGTACAGAGCTTCCTGTCTTCTCACCAGATGCCCCGCTGCTTTTAGAGTCTTTCTGCCTGGTTTTCATCATTTTTCTTTCTCTGCCTCTTCTGGCAGAGCCATGACTACCCTTCTCACTATAACCACTGTGCCTGACTTCAGGGGTTTCTAGTCATCTGTGGGATGAAAAAAAATCACCAGGTCTAATTAGGACTGTATCTAAAATTAAATCCTAAAAGAATATCCTACAGTGGGGTGGACTGAGAACATGTAAACTTCCAGGTATCTCTTTCTCTCTTCCAAATTCATTGTGGCTTTACTTCCTGCCTTGTAGCTAGGTTCCAGCCAGCTGAGTGTGTTGGATCTATGAGCTTCAGACTCATGAGATGTTATAATAATGGACATTTTATTCATCATAATTTAGAAAATCCTACATTTGACTGTATTCAATGGAATGTTGTGCTATACTTCCCCCACGCTAAGTATGTCTACTAACAGTTAAACCCAAATGTATCAATAGAAACACATGTCCTATAAGTATCCAAACAATACCTTCAGTTTTTAAACATTCCAATCCCCATTTTTAAATTGGAAAAAGATTAAAATACTAATAAAATTCTCAAAACTAATAAATGTGGCAACATAGGAATTTTCAAAGGCTGTTTTACTCTGGGAGAAACTACGTTTCTCCAGTGAGGCCACAAGACCATTTGGAATTTTTTTTCCACTCCATCATTGCTCCTTTGGAGAATGGAATGGACCTTATCAGCACTTTGCAACTGCAGATGCAAAATGGTGCACTGGCAGAGACACTGTGAGGTTTAACTGGGACAAAACATAATCAGACACATCAGTGATTCTGGAAATTGCTTAAAAAAAAGAAAAAAAAAAAAAGAAAAAACTGCTAAGTAATCTATCAGTCCATTGTTTTAAAAATATAACATTTAAAAAGATGTTCTGTATAGTTTTATGTCAACAAAATAGGCCCACGCTTTGGTTGAAAGCCCATATTGAAATTGCCGGTTGCCAGGTCCTCAGGACTTGGCATTTCAGAACACTGCATTGTTTCTGTGGCTCACCGTTTGACTCTTTCAACACAAGATCAGCCACTGGTTTGCCAGAAAGTCCCCTTGGGTCCCTGAATGCTGCTACCAACCGTTTGATTGCTTTCTGCCACGACTCTGTGAAGCTGAGCCAGCTCCAGCCTCTGCACTAAAGTTGTCATGGAGAGCAAAGCAGAGTGTGTAAGCACGCTAACTAGCAGGTGGAATTTTAGAGTGCATTAGCTTTGGTTTATTTGGAAAATAAAGGGTGGGCTTAAGAAGAGATTAAAAACTTCACCTTTCTCTTAAATCATGGTTTTATGTAACTTGGCTTTTCAATGGAAATAATCTATTTCTTCAGTGGAAGATTAAGTATAAAATGACCACTGCAGGTAAGATGGTCACAAAACTCATTGGCTACATATCAAAATAGTTATCCAATTAGGGTCTAAAGATATAATGACTGAAAAGGTGGCTGCATTTTCCCTTGAAATCTTTAGAGGTCTCTGTCCTTGCTCTAGAATAACCGTAATTTGGTACATTCTAGAAACCCAGATGCTAGACCCTTTGCAAAGTACTGCAAAAGAAAGTTGTACTTGACCCCTGTCTTCCAGGTATTCACCAGGCTAGCCAGGACTCTGAGCTGCTTCCCCGTGTGCTTTGAGTGGATCACAGGACAGAACAAATCAGGTTTGAAAATCACCACAAGATTGTTAGATTCAGCTGCTGATGCTAGGCTGCCACTGATAGAAAAACATGAGCTAAAGAATAAATCTCTTCTGAAAAGATTCCAGGAAATTACAGCCACTGACAGTAAGTCTATGGCAGTACATTAGCATGACATCATAAGGGATGAAATGTTGATACATCCGATGGCACTTCATTTTCTCTCCCCGCGTTGCATTAAAACACACAAAAACAAAAATATGACATGATATCACAAAAGCACTGGAAATTGATAAATACAGCAACAATTTTCAGCATCTGAGATACTCATCCATAAGAGACAAGCAGGTGGCCTCCACCTGAGATGATATGTCTTTAAAAGAAAAACAAAGAAAAATTCCTTTCATTGATCTCCTACTGCATCCTACGTGGTCTGAGTAGCTTCCTTACTCCTCAGTCCATACCCCACAGCCTTCCTTCACCAGGGCGTGTCCAGAAGGAATAATGTTAGGGGAGGAAAGGAAAGGTCAGAGGAAAAAGGAAGCAGCCCCAAGGTCATCCTCTCGGGAGTAGCAGCAACTGACCTCACAAGACAATCACAATTAACTGAATAAAATATCCCCAAAGACATGTCACCATCATCCCCCAGAGGTGATATCCTTGTCTGATTGTAGAGGCAGTTTTTCCTGGGTAGTCTAAGTGTTCCATTTGTTAGCTTATTTCTGCCATTTATGCTCATTACAAACTCATTTTCACAAATATGAAGCACTGCAGCATCCAAAATAATAGCCTCCAATCACTACATTAGCCACCACATTAATTAACACTCTAATGAGATCCTCCTCTTAGACTTACTTGAATGCTACCCAGGTTAGAGTAAGTTTCTAGCACATTCCTTTTCTATGAGACAGGCTGACTTTCTTTTTTTTTACTTTTTTAAAATTAAATTTATTGGGGTTTGTTTTCACTCTCTGGAGCCGGCTGACATGGGTCTTCCACAAAGAGGGGCACTTGGTGTGATCACATTCTCTTAAAGGCAGCCCAGACTCTGTCCCAGGTTTGTACAGATTTAACGCCTAGAGCTGGGACTTCTACAAATAAAGCAAACTTTATGCAGCTGCTTCTCTTTTGTCCGCGAGTATCATTTTCATTATAGATTAGGACCAAACCTTTACAGTAAATATTTTTCTATCAAAAACAAAAATATGACTGATATCACAATAGCACTGGAAATTACCGGATTTTATAGTCAAAGTTTTAACTACTACCCAAAGGAATAAATCATAATCAAGGCTTTTAATCAAATAATAACCTCCTCAAATGCACAGCTACTTATCTATTCAGTATTTTTTTTCTACAAAGGCCTTTGGGAGACCTGGTTTTCAGGAAACCCGAGTTTTACCCCATATTCCTCTACCAGCTGACTAGATTAAAGGTGACCCTTCTCTGTGCGGGACTGAGGTAACAGTGAAGGGGGCAAGGCCAGGATTCTGGTTCTCATGCCATGCTCTCTTTAGGCACCACCAAAACCCAGGATGAAACAACACACAGCATGCCTTGGAAAGACTGCAGACAGAGAAAGTAGCAATTGAGTAAGATGATCTGTGTTGAAGGACTCTGTAAATTCATAGTTACTGATACAGTTATATGTGGTTGGGAGTAGGGTGAGTCTATAAAATGAAAAGAATTAGATTTAGAATTGGAAGACTTGAGCATAGTTGTAGTTTAGAGAATGCCACATCACCACTTGGAGCATCAGTATTCCCAAATGCATTAACGGTTCAGCTGTACTCTTCTAAAAGAGTTGTTCTGAAGGTCAAATCTAATACTTTGGTCAAAGAGCCTATCACAGAGTTTAGCACATAATAGGGTCTCAATAAATGAAGTCCAAGGCTGGTAGGTGGCTAGCGCTTTTGGTCTTTCACATGCCACACAATTGGCTTCTTTGAAGTCTATATAGCCCTAGGGAGCTAAGTATCCTCAGGTAACTGCACCATCCAATCCCACTAGCCCCTCCCTGGTCATCTCCCTGAGGGGAGACTTTCAGCATTTTATAGCTCTCCCGATTTAATGGGCTCTCACGTCAGAGAAGTCACTTAGAAGCTAAATTATTATTATGAAACATAAAGAAACATGTTCAGACTTCAGAACGTTAAACAGGCTCTGACTCCTATGCAGCATCATTTTCCTTTTCAGAAAGATTTCCTTGCAGCTGCAATCAATATACGTTTTGGCAGAAGGAATGCTAAAGAAAAAAAATCTTCCAGATTATTTCCAAGGATTTCACTTTTGCCCATACATATGGATCCTACAATAATGTTAACAACGTCCATTTGTTCTGTGCTTTGCAGTTAACCTAGCATTTTCACTTGCATTTTACAACGCTATGAGATAGACTGGCAGGTAGTAATACTCTTACATTAGAATTGGAGCTCCTGAGGGTCAAAGTAGCCATGTGAGCTGCTCCGATTCCTACCGCTGAGTGACAGAGCAGATCCTGGGTCTGTGGACATGGAGAGTTCATGTTTTCCAACACACCATCTGCCTCCACTTTTCTCAAGATACGTACAACATGAAGTGGCTGGAATTTTGAAGTTAACCCAATGTCTTCCTCATAACTTAACATTTCTTTTGTGCCAATCAAATAAATCCATTATGAGATTTTTTTTTTAAAAAAAGACATCTTATAATAAGATGAAGAGCTCTTATAACCCAATAATAAAATTAGTTAAAATTAGACAAGTAGTAGCAATTGAGCATCACTGAGCATGAGTGCTTCCTGTTTAAATGAGCAACAGACTTGCCAAGTGGTTAAAACCACTCCCCACAGTTGCCTTAGGACCACATAGCTTGGGATTTTAAAATTTAGATCACAGCACTAAAACTACCACCAGCATTACTTTCTTAATTTATACGAAAAAAAAAAAAGATTTTTGAAATTACCAAAAAGCCAACCCCTGATTAGATTGTCTACTGTTCTTTCTTCTGCAAGAAATACAGAATTCAGTACAAATTGAAGTCATGTCTGCTTTTAAAAATTTTAGTAACATTTAGTTTTTGTATAGCTAAGTAATACCTACCTAGTGTAGAAAATCTATAAACAAAGAAAAGCATAAAGAAGTGAAACAAGGTATCCAGAAACCACACCCAGAGTTCAATGAGACTTTTAGTGCATTCGTACTGAAAATCCAGCAAAATCAGGTCTCAGTTGATCTAAGAGTAATCACAAATATGATTTCTATGTCAGAAAGCTGGAGATGTTTACTGAAATCCAGACAAAATATGCCCCGAGTACAGGAAATAAATTCCTGAGGAAAGAAAGGACTCTGTCGTTCTCCACCTTCCTGTTCCTCAGTCAATTCAAGGTGCTATCTTGAGTTTTATGTCTGTTTTCTACTCGGTTTTCTTCAGCTTAGTTTCATTTAAGAATTTATTTTCACGCTATGAACTGACTAGAAAGAGGCAAAATGTTTATCATTTTTGCTATATTTCCAAATTCACCAGAAATATAGGTACTTGTTCATCTGTAGTCAAGATATTTCAAGAAGGGTTTGTGAGCCTCTCTTCTGAACTGGTATGTCATTTTCCCAGATGTATGCTGAAACATAAATACAAGTGTTATGACTCCTTTTTTAGCACTCTAAAAATATACTACAAATAAGAGCTATTATGAAACGTGAAGCCCACTCAGTTTTCATAAAACAAGGTCCATATTCTAGGTTTGACATAGAAATAGAATTGTAAGTAAGAATATAAACTACTGAACTTGGAAGCTACCTTGGAAGTCTTTAAGTCCAAAGCTTTTGTTTAATCCGAAAAAACTAACAAAGGGAAAGATGCTCTTCCAAGGTCAGTATTGAGTGCAAACGTCCTGAAGGTCTAGCATGTGATTGATGACTTACAGAAAAATTCCACAATGGATATTTTTCAACCTCAGTGACCCTGTAATTTTGCCTAATAGTCAATCAAATAATAAATATTTAGAAGATGCCAAGGACATGATTGCATTAGTAGGTTAGAAATAAAAAGATACTAAAATAGATTAGATGGATGGATAGAGGCTTAGATGATTAGATAGATAGATAGATAGATAGATAGATAGATAGATAGATAGATAGATAGATAGATGATAGATGATAGATAGATAGATAGATAGATAGATAGATAGAATAGAAGATAGTAATAGTTATATAGTCATCATCCCAAACAAATTTACTATGTAGTTAGGAAAGCAAAAAAAAGTATGTGATTCAACATATTATTCATAATTATATAATATCATTCATTACTCAACTATACATTGATCAAGTACATTCTATGTATCATGTACTTTGCTAAGTGCTAGAGTCCAAACAACAATTTTGGAGAATTTATCAACCTACTGGTGGAAACAAGCATGTAAATACCAGGAGTAAATGCTATAATAGAGGGACTATAATAGCATAGAAGAGAGAAATTCTTTATGGAGAAGTCATAGAGGACTTCACACCAGAGGGCCCACCTGAGCAGTGTTTTAAAGTAGGAGATCACTGTGCAAAGAGATGGAGAGAAAGTACCTCTGACAGAAGGAACAACACAGTTAAAGATGGGAATGAGAGAGCATAAAATATTGAGAATTTCAAGTGTGGTGAATGGAAGACAGTGGTAAAATATAAGTCTAGAGATGTCAGAAGGAGTTAGATATTGACACATTTTGACACCCATTTATCCTGCAGGCAATGAAAAGCCAGTAAAAATCTGGAAGGACATGGTCAAACATGTATAATAAAAAGGTAAAAATCAACAATAATTTTATTTCTGAAAATGTAATCTAAGGATGTCATAATAAATACATACAAATATTTATCTATAAAGATGTTTATCATTGTGATGTTTGTAATCACAAGAACTAGAAACAACCTAAATATCCAAGAATGGGAAACTGGTTTAATAAATGTTGGTAGATTCTTATAATGGATGAATGGGACAAAATGGCAGTTTAAACACAAACCAAAAATTCCCTGTTCCACTCTGAACTCAGAAATCAATGATAAAAAGAAATAAAAAGAAATGACAACATAAGTTATATATAATTGAAAACAGAATATGCTCAAAAAGGAATGAACAGATTCTGAATGGCAGCAATATAGAGGCGACCCATAGTAATAAATGGGGAACAAGCTACTAGTCTATAGGGGATTGAGAACAAATATAGATATTGGGTCAGGATGCTTAATGGGAGCATGTAATGGAGAACAAATGTGACTAGTGTATGGCAGGAGGGATAAAGCCGGGCTCACCAAATGAATCTGGATGCTAGAGTTGTACTGCCCACCTGAAATAAATGTGATGGAAAAGCCTTCCCACTCTCCTAGGGCAACTCTGAGGACAGAGGCAGAAATGCCCACATCAAAATGGGATTGGGCCTGTGCGGCACGTGGATGCCAGGCGTAGGACTCTACTCTTCCCAAAGGGAAAACTCAAGCTGAGCTGCTATCATGAGACCTGATTTGGAGCCATGCATTCTGTAGAACCCAGATCCAAGGAAATGCAAAACTCCCCTACAGAACTGGAGATAAATTCCCCCAAACTGAAGAGAAATCCCCAGAAAGAAGGTATCTCAAATAAGAATTTTAAAGCACATTTAAAAATATCAAAAATGTGATATAAAATAATCAGACCCAATGAACAGAATAATTCATAGGCATGAAATAGAGAAAATAGAGAAATTTAAATAAGAATTTTAAACAGTAAAAATTAAAACCCTCATAAATTAAAAAAATGATTAATAATCAGTATATAAGAACGGAAGTTCATGAAATAATAATAGGCAGCTAAGAAACAAGAATAGGCAAATAAGAAAAAAGATAAAATCTTAAAAATGAAATAAAGTTAGTAGGATAAAAATCTCAGCAGATGAGCTTAACTTGTATACCGAGTTAGAGTGGGATTTAGCATTGGCGAAGTGGTAGTTCCTATCAGTATGCTAGAAAATGCAAAACAGATAAATAAACTCCAGTGTGTAATAGGTATTCCCGAAATTGATAGTAGAAGGAAAGCAATGTTATAATGGCCGAGAATTTCCCAGAATTGAACATTGACATGAGCCTGATTGACAGATTGCACCAACTTTTAAAGTGTGTTTCACAGAATCCTACAGGTTCCTGACATCTTTCCATGGGGTCTACAAGGTGAAAACTACCTCTGCAATAATATGAAGGCTTTATATGCCTTTCTCATTATCAAACTCTTATGACAACGTGTTCTCTAGAGGCTCCATGGCATGTGAGAGCGTTGCAGAATGAACTGTGTCAACATCTGGAAGAGCTGCATCACTCAGTGAACCCATGTTTTCTAAATGATCAATGTATGATGTTAAAAGCATGGATACAAGATCCATTCAATGTAGAAGGTAGAAAGTGTATAAAAGTTCACTAGTATGACTTCAAATTCCCTATTGCAACTAACTTTTAAGAAACCACCACTTTTTGTGTTCTGGAATGGTGTTAAAGAAGGAATCCAGAGATATTTGAAAGAACTATGGAAATATTCCTCTATTTTCCAACTATACACCTGTGTGAGGCTGAATTTTTAAATATATTTTAACCAAAACAATATTTTCCACAGATTGCATGCAGACACAGGTGAGAACCCAGCTGTCATCTATTAAGCCAGACATGAAAAGAGATTTGCAAAAATGTAAAGCAATGCAAAAAAACTAAAAAAACTAAAACAATGCTATTCTTCATACTAATATTTATGTTTTGAAAGACCTAGTTATTTTTTAAATGTTGCTCAAATTAACATATAATCATTTGCTTTTATTACTTATTTTTAAATAAATTAATTTTATTTTCAAATTTCTCAGTTTTAGTTTCTAATAAGGTAAATATCAATAGACACAACTCAAACAAAAGCTCACTGGAATCCTCAGTAATTCTGAATTCCAAAAAGCCTGAGAACTGATGACATATGGATAATATTTAAAAACAATGATTTTTAATGATAATGTAAATAATATATAGTGACAGACAATAAAAAAGTCATGATATGATGCAAAAAAAGCAAATCAAACCATGTATAGTGTATGATCCTATTTTTAAAATAAATATGGATGTCTTATATACATATTGAGTATGTATTCATGACAAAAATGTTTACATTGGTTGTTTGGCACTTACTAGTCTTTAGGTGATTTTTCCCTGTATTCTTTATGTGCATTTGGAATTTTTCAATTCTTCTATATTTATTTAATAAATATTATTTAACAAGGTTATCTTGTCAGGGGCTAGCAGCAGTGAACAAAATAGCATGATCCCTCCTCACATGGACCTCATAGTCTAGCAAGGGATTAAGAATAAACCAAATACATGTACTATTTAAGTTTAAGGCTGTAAGTCTTGATTAGTCTTATAGCCTAACTGGAATTGGAGGGGACATAAGTTTGCTCGAGAATAAGAGAAAATAGATAGATGGATGCATGCATGCATGATAGGTTTCCCTCCGGTGGATGTGAAAAACAGATTGAATGAGCATGAAAACAAGAAAGAAGGCAAACACATTCACCACGCAGGAATGGCCAGAAGTCCAGAGTGTGCCCGAGTGCTAAGGAGAAGTGGATGCGCTCAGAAACTGGGGGGGGGGGGGGGGCTAATTAGGAAGGCATTTAAACGAGGTGACTTTGGGCCTGTGTCTGGAGAGTAACAGAAAATGTTATCTCTCAACTGAATGCAAAAGTGTATGTAGGGAGTGAATTCAGAGTAAAACACCTATTAGAAATGCACAAACCCACAGCATGAGTTTCAATATCAAATAGCAATTATATATTCATTTGCTATCAAACTTTGTTTGATAACTTTGGAAAATAGAAGGTAGGCAGGTTTATATAGACTCATTGACTAATATGTGCACTAAAAACAATAACTTAGAAGGAATTCTGGTCAGAATTAAATTTGCAGGGTGTTTTAAAAATTTATCTTTATTGTTGAAGTATTACAGATGTCCCCTTTTTTCCTCCATTGATCCCCTCTACCCCACATCCACCCCACCCCCAGGCCTTCCCCAGACCAGTGTCTGTGTCCATGGGTTATGCTTATAAACATATAAGTTCTTTGATTAACCTCTCCCCACCTACTCCCCCCTCCTCACCTTCCCTCTGAGATCCCTCAGTCTGTTCCATGCTTCTGTGTCTCTGGATCTATTTTGTTCTTCAGTTTATTTTGTTTAATACATTCTACATATGAGTGAGATCATGTAGTACTTGTCTTTCTCTGACTGGTTTATTTCACTTAGCATAATACTCTCCACTTCCCTCCATGCTGTCCCAAAGGGTACAAGATCCTTCTTTTTTATAGCTGCGTAGTATTCCATGATGCGAGTGTCCTGCAGCTTTTTTATCCACTCATCTACTGATGGGCACTTGGGCTGTTTCCAGATCTTAGCCATTTCAAATTGTGCTGCTATGAACGTAGGGGTGCATAAGTTCTTTCTGATTGGTGTTACAGGTTTCTTAGGACATAGTCCTAGAAGTGGGATCAGTGGGTCAAATGGCAGTTCCATTTTTAATATTTTGAGGAAACTCCATACTGCTTTCCATAGTGGCTACATCAGTCTGCATTCCCACCAGCACTGTACTAGGGTGTCCTTTCCTCCACACTCTCACCAGCACTTGTAGTTCGTTGATTTATTGATGGCTTTTTATACTGGCAATTTCATCTTCTTTTTTTGTATTTAGGTATGCTATCTTTAAAAATCAGTAATTTTTAAGATTCTAAAGATAAATCTTTTATTCCTAACAAAGCTGAAATTGTATGTAAGTGTTCATTTATTTTTTAAATAACATAATGGTAGATGATCTAAAATAATCTAATTTGGCCACAAAGCATGGCTTGTGTGTAACTATGTCTTCATTTATAGGTATATCTGCAAGAGGAAGGTCTATGTGGAGTGTAAACATCTGTGGCATAGGCAAGGCTCTGGTTCAATCATCCCTTAGCTGCCACTTTCTGTGGTTCTCCAAAGTTTAACTCAAGGCAATGGCATCAGTCAAGAGTCCCAGCATACTTTGCTGAAATGATCTAGTATATAATCTAACACAAAGGATAATACACTGGGATACAGCTACAGGCAGATCAACCTTTCTAAAAATAATATAAGCACAGTAAATGGTCTCACATTCTTGGGCAGAGGTTTATTGATTGTGCAGTAGTATGACTCACAAACTGTTAATGCACTAAATGAATGAATTTACAATAGCTAAGATCTGGAAACTTCAAGGCAACTGCATCTAGTACCCCAATGAACATGGTTAAAGCATTATTACTACTCTCATGGAGATATGTACATAGTATAATGGGAAAGCAAGAATAGTTTAGTACAATTCCCCTTGAGACTAAAAGGAAAGTTTCATACAGTTGATAGAGGTTGCATTCTGAAGATGAGTAGACGTTTGCCAGGTAGAGGAAGGATGAAGGAAATGGGAGAGGTAACTGGACTGAGCAGTGTCAAGTGCATGACCTTTGGGTCAGCTGGAATGTAGATGGTTCTCCCAGATGGGGCATCCCTCGGTCTGTCTCATTCATCAGCTTTCATCTCCATCCTAGCATGAAAACTGGAATATCATGAGTGTGAAAGTTGGTTTTGAACAAATAAATGGAGGGCATGGAAGGGGGTGAGTGCTGTTGAGGAAGGCAAAGACCAGATAATAAATGGTTTTATACATCAAGTATAGGAATTTAGGTTACCCTATAGGGCCACCAGGAAAACAGTAAGAAAACATTAAAGGAGAGTGATGTGATTATTTTGTGCTTTAGAAAGAAATCTCTCTGATTGTAAAGTAGAAGATATACCAGAGGAGACAAGAGTGGAGGTCGGGAGACAGGTGAAAGGTTAAGAGACTCCTTAGAGATTATACTCTCCACTGGTTATTTCTTCTGGATTAAGAAGAGTTATAGAAATCAATTACTAAAGACAAAAAGTTCATGGGCCTTCAATGGAAATTCCATGGATTACTTATGTTCTCTAACCACCAGTTTTCTAGCAGTCAAAAGTTAACCCAATGTGCACTAGAATCACTGGATGAATAGGTGAAAATACCCATCATCATTTACCAGCTGTGTGACTTTGGGCCAGTTGGTGGCTTTAACCTCCTTTCCCCTACTGTAAAATGCATGTGAAATTCCCTCTCTGATACCTCACATGCTTTCTATAAAGATAAAAAGAGATGATGAACGGATAGTCCTTTACAGAGGAGAAATAAATACTCCTCTAGTTAGGTGAGAAGCTGAAGGATATTGTGAAGTAGAGGCATTCAGCAAAGCATCTTGGTCAACAAAAAGAAATAAAATTCAAGATCATGTAAAAAAAAAAAATCAAAAGCTAGCCAATCCCATACTCAGTGCAAAAATTATACGACCTGAAGTTAATTTTAAAGGAATAAATAACTTTACATTATAAACTAGACTAAAATGAATCTGTCAACCCTTAGGGCACCATACCAAGGAGCTTGTATAGACAAATTTCTTTAGTTCACTAAAGAAACAGACCCAGGGAGAGCGCTTGGTTTACTCACTGTTATAGTAAATTAATGGCCAAGGTGGAACCAGAACTGATCTTTCTTGAGTTCCAATCCAATAGTCTTCTATAATAAACTGCATGAATGTGATAATCACAAAAAAATGTGGAGGTTTTTTGTGTTCCATAGAGCCCTACAGTTGTGAGAAGGGCCCAAAAGTGGGTGGGAGGAGATGATAAAAAGAGGGAAGCCCTCCAATACACACCTCCCAGCTGAAATGCTTTAAGGATAATTGTGATTTTTTTAATAATAGTATTGAAAAATAAGATTCTCCTGCTACCAGAGAATAAATAAAATAAAATCATTCCAGTGTCAGAATGGTGGGTTTTTTTTAAGTTTGGTGTGAATACTCCTAAAAATTCTAAGTTGATGAACACATTGAAATTGTCACTCTAAGCTGCTACCCACGTACTTATCTCTATTTACCTCCAATCCCTGCATACATATCGCCAATCAGCTTGGGAAGATGCATATGGCTTTTACCCGTGACTAATCAAGCACAAGAGGACAGGTCAGTGAGAAGGCACTGCTATTTACTAAACAGTTGAAGTAGTAACACAAACAGACTTCTTTAAAAGTAATAGAGCACAGGAGGTAAAGACTGTGTAGGCGTCTTTTTGTCCCCTTTATTAACCAATTTGCTTAAATCTCCATAAATGTTTCTGGGCATCTCTGCTACCAAGAAATGGATCAAAGCCATAGAAACATGCAGCCCAGGTACATAGATGAAGTTTAGAACCCTCAGCACTAATAAGAAGAGTTGAAAGTGTTCCCAAAGAAATAATGGGCTGGCCCTGATCCATTGCATCCTCTCACCTTATCTTCCCTGCTCAACTCAATTTCAGTGCACATTTCATGTGTCAGATTCTGTGCAAGGCATGCTGGGAGATACAGAAAGCAATAAGACATATACTAGAGAGCAGCATAAACGGCAATAAGAGGCATATGTACGTAAGAGAGGTGCAGCTGCCATGGTAGAGGAATGAGTGATCACTTCAAGTTGAAGGTTCTGGCTAGGGGAAGATGATGTTTGAACTGGGTCTTGGTAGGAAATTAAGAATTAGAAGGGAAGTTATTGACTATGAAATACGTAAATCTAGGTGATTCACTTCCTTGGGCCTCCTGAGCATAACCATGTGCTCTCATCCTTGATTCACTCTCTGCAGCTAACATGTTCATGTTGGCAGGTTGCCTCGAAGAGCCAGAAAGGGGGCAACCACGAAGAGGCCAACCATGAAGAGGCCATGGTGTAGCAAGAAAAATGCAAAAAGATGTTATTATGTAAATTACAATAGTCCTCCTACATTCATGAAGATTACATGCGGAGACCTTTCCAAATCCCCAAGTCCTTGAATCCAATTCATTCAAATGTAAATGCTGGGTATTTTATGACTAGGCTCTCTCACTAAGTAATCACTCCTACATCCAGCTTTGTAGCCCTAAGAATTCACATTCATGCTCAGGAATTTTTTCTGCCCTATCTCATTTGATCCCTAGAACAACCCCAGGGGAAGTTATAGTCCTTGAAACAAATTATCACATGCCATAATCATTACATGAGGATTACATAATAATTGCATGACAAGTTATTACATGCCATAACTGTGGTCCGCTGCTTTGTAAATAATCAAAACACCATGAATGTTAAAAGTACTGATGCCAAATCTGCCCACTATAATCTACAGAGGAAGAGGCCTTGGGCATTTAGAAATTACATATTCCATCTAGAATTTCATTATCCATTGGCTAACACTTACTATAGTAAATACATCATGTAAAGACCAAAATGGTAAATAAATGACTGTGAATAGCATGTTAGGAACACACCTTGAGCCTGGACACCTCGCATGAGGCCTACTCTGTGATTAAAGGACAGTTGCTGACTTCTGAGATTCCATTTTCTTCAACTGTACAAATGGGGTGGGGCCCAGTAAATTTTGTGATCCCTACATTGCTTTCCACTGATAAAAATTTGCATAATAGTAATAAAAAATATTCAATTACATGAACAAAAGTCCCTATTAATTAAGTATTTTCTGGTCTGTAGATCCTCAGAGATGCAAATGCGCATTCCGGGAATGGCTTTAACACATTATCCAGCTTTAGTTGAGGCACAAGGCTTTGAGGGAGATGTGCTTTTTCCAAAAGAGAACATGGAGTCTCAGGAAAGGGAAAACCGGTGTGTTCCAGCCTCAGCATGAATGCAGAGGATAAAAGCCCACTGAGGCCTGCAGTTGCTGTCACAACCAAGAAAGTAGAGAAATATAGACCAAGGGTTTTATAAGAACATCATACCCTTAAGCTTTGCAGCCTTCCCAAAGGTGGACTGATCTGTCTACCAGTGTCATCAGTGGCGGTATCTTCAAAATGGGCAGGGCCTGAGTACTTGTCTTTAGGATCAGGCAGGCAAGGGTGAATTACCAGTATTATCCTGTAGCCAGTCCTAGGGCTAGAGCAAGTGGGAAGGGAAAATCAGCTGAGTGACTGAAGCCTGTGAACAGCTTGAGCACTGGCAGGGCCAGGGATAGTCCTGGGACAACATAGCAGCAGGGTCCACCTGAGGTCCACCATGGCCCATGACACCAATTACATGAATGGGCATGAATGTATAGAGTTCATATTCAGTGATTCTTCTGTCCTTCAAAGTCAGCACAGAGAAAGGCTCTAAAATTTTTAAGGAAAATTAAGAACCGAGAATTTAAGATCATCTATATAGTGACATGAATCATAAAACCAAGAATCTTTATATTTATTATTTTATAAGATGGCTATATAAGTTATTGTGTAAACTTAGAAATTTTCAAGTATAAGATGTTATTAATTATCACCCCAAGATAATAAATATAAACGGACATATGGCCTCTCTAGCCATAAAGTCCTTTGCTTGCTATCCACAATTTCACCTGATCCATTTTCACAATCCTAACACAGGGAAAGAATGGAAGTTTTTATGCCTATTTTAGGGAGGGGGAATTTTATTCACAGAAAAACAAAGCATCTTGCCCAAGACACACAAATAGTAAGCTTACAATATTTGATAATTAATGTTCTGATAAAATATATATACACATTCAAAACATTAAAAACAAATTAAGAATCAAAAGGGTATATGTGCATATAAAAATAGGTTACTGAACTTTTTAAAATTTAATATTCCTCAGGTGTGTGCTTCATAAGTCACTCAAGAATGGCTAAGCAGAACAATGAAAACAACTAAGATTTGTGCAGTGTGACTCATTATTTGCATTGATTGTAAAGACTTGGTGAGATCCAGCAGTGTTCATACGCCAGTAGGGTCCTAAACCCAAGATTCCACCTCAGGTCAGGCTCATTCAGGTTGACACATCCTAGATAATGTCAGACTGGAAAGGTTACAGTTTTGACAAGGTTTGTTCATATGGAGAATGTAGAAGATAATGAAGGCACTGCTGGGAACCCATCAAACATCCACAAAACCAGAAGGTCACACAAGTATTCTTGACAGTTCAAAGAAAAGAATAAGTCAGTTTTCCCTCCCCCTTTGTGATAAGTGTTTAGAATTCTCTGTTGGGGCAATCCCTGGCCCAGCTCACATTACTACAAGCCAAAGGGGTAAGTATAATGCTATTAACCAGCATAAGACTTCCTAGACAGGACAGGAGAACTTCAGAGAAAGTAGTGCAGAGTTGAAATAAATTTAAGAGACCACCACCAAAGCTCTCTCTTTACATAACAGGACAAGGCCTCAGGGTCTATGTGTCTGTGTCACCTCACAAATCAGAGGTAGAGTTGGCATCACCTCTCAGGTTTCCTGTTTCATGGACCAAAGCTCTCTCCATGCAATAGTGTATGGGACTGAATTAGAGTGGATTCAGTCTATATGAGTGTGCGGCTTGCACTGTTTCCCCCAAATTCATATGTTGAAGTTCTAATCTCTAGTTCCTTAAAATGTAATCATACTTGGAGATAGGGTCTTTACAAAGGTAGCCAAGTTAAAATGAGGTCATGAGGGTGGGCCCTAATCCAATAGGATAGGTATCTTTATAAAAAGGGGATGTTTGGAAACATATATGCATATGAAGATGGAGGCAGAGACAGAGTGAGGGTTCTACCTGCCAAAGAACAGCAAAGATTTCCAAGAAGCCACCAGAAGCTAGGGGAGAGGCACGGAGCAGATTTTCCCCTATTGAACTCAGAAGGAACTAGCCCTGCTGACACCTTGATCTTGGACATCTAGCCTCCAGAACTGCCAGACAGTAAATTTCTGTTGATTAAGTCACTCAGTTTGTTGTATTTTGTTAAATCAGCCTAGTAAACTAACACAATGAGTTTGGGATAGACACGCAGCATTTCTCCAATGCCTAATAAGCTCCTGGTCTTCAGTCTGAATTTGCTTATTTCATAGTGACAGGCTGTCTTCCTGGCCCCAGCCCAAACATGAACCACAGAGATTGCTTGACTTTGTGTAGTGTGAAAGGTCCATTATCCCCAACACACACACTAAAGATGGCATTCCAAATAGTGGCCTCACTGCCTCCTCACCTTTCAAACTATAACCCTCCAAACAAACAGCACAAAACTCCCTCAGCTGCCACACTGAGAGTTGACCGAGCCTAGTTTGGTGGGTAAACCTGAGCCCAGCATTTATAATAACTTGTGAACTTCAGGGTTGAGATCACTTCATCCAGCCTCTCCACTCTTTATCTTATCCCTGCAGAAGTCTAGGCCAGAAAGAAACTGGAGGTCATGTCAGGCAAACTCTAGGATACGCAGTGAGGCTCTCAGAGCTCTGGCCTAGAGCATCCAACACATACACATAGAGAGAATTGCCTTCTCTTTGAGCTGTATTACCAATTACTTCATTATGAATAATATATTCCAATCATTTTACTAGCTAGTTTAATATATTGTCTTTTTTTCTTCTAAGACAAAGACAGATGCAAATGACTCCAAAGAATAAGAAACTCTAAATTTGGAAATTTTAAAAAAAGCCACTTGGTCTGTGTCTGAGCAGAATGCCTTGGCACCAATGAAAATGCAATGTAACCTCACTCTCTTCTTTCTATTTTTCAATGCAAGCTGCCCCACCAAGAGGCCTGTGAATGATGCAAAAGAGCTTCTGGCATGTTTCTCATCCCACACAGAGGTTGTACCCTGAGTGGACTGCCTGGTATTGGAAGTTCTGAATTAGGCAATATGTACTATTATAAGTTTGGAGCAGACTGATTGAGAATCCATTCACCAAAAGAAGAAACACTGGAGTCATTTCTAAATTAAGCAGGTCCTGGGATTATATTCCTGACAAATACAATGTGATTCCACTGAGCCCATTGGGCGGGCTTACTGCATGAATGCTTTCTATAGCTATTCCATCCTGAATAAGACATCCCAAGAACGATTATACTATAGAACACCCACTTCTGGATGTTTCTGTCACCATATTTAATGACAAAATAATAACTAACATCTACTGAGCCCTTACTATATGCCTGGCTAAATGTTTCAACTGCTTTTTATTTATTATTGTGTGCTAATCTTCACAACCACCTTGTGGAGTACTTTTATTATTCCCCTTTGCAGGTGAGAGAAGCAAAGCAAAGACAGAATGGTTTCAGAAATTGTTCAAATTCACATAACCAGTAAATGGCAGGTGCAGAATGAAAAGCCAAGCTGGGGGCAGGGCTCCCACTTTCAACCACCACCCTAGACTCCTTCTCGCACTAACAGCCATGATTTTGTTTTCTCTTCATTTCTTTATGTGAACTTTTAGAGTTTTGGGACTACTCCTCTCTCAGCCTTGTCCTCATCACCTCCAATTCATGATTATCGTTGAAAGACTAAGACTCATCTGTGTCCTATGTCCTAACAAAACACATTCTCTCCCTCCATTCAGCTTTCTCAGTTCCTCTTAGATCATCTGACAATTTCTGCCTCGTAGAGTTTTGCAGATTTTAAACCTCCCTCCTTTCCCTACTGTTTGTATATGGGCAAAATTTATGGTTGAGTCATGTCTGAAATTTCCCCAAATCCCACCATATTCCCTTGCTTTTAGAAAGATTTTCTCCATAAACAGTATGGAATAAATGAAAATAGAGTCAATTCCCTGGCATGATACAGAAAGCCATCCCAGGCCCACCTTCAAACATCCACTATGATGGGACCTTTGGCAGTGCTCACTGGGTAATGGGGAGGACTTGGAACTCACTCTAGAGCAGAGGGTCTCAAATTTGAGTGTGCAGAATCCCCGGGAGTGCTCACCAAAACACAGACTGCTGAGCCCCACCCCATGGTTTCTGATTCAGAAGGTCTGGGGGGGGGGGGGCATGAGATTTGTACTCTTAACAAGTTCCCCCATGAAGAGAATTCTGAACTCTGCAGAATTGGGACCACACTTTTGAGAAGTACTGCTCTAGATCCCAACTATGGAGAACGGTAAGTATTTCAAGTAAAACAGAAATAAGTAGACAAGTAAGCAGCTCCCTGAGAGTATGGCTATGGAGGAAATAAAGGAGCATGGAAGGTCAGGCTTGTATGGCAATATGAGCAGCTGGGTAAGGCTGGAGCATGAGATGAGCAAAGCGGGGCATGGGAAGATAAGCAGAATATTTGGACTTGACCCCAAAAATAAGCAGTTCAGCTCCATCTTCAGATCATAACAAAGTTTGGATTCATTTTCCATATAGAGAGGCCCCAACTCCCAGCCTCCTCTCCCCAACCACACCCAGGGATCTGAAGCAAGGGCCAAACAGCTTACTGTCCTAAGGCTTCTAAGCCATTATGGATGCTTCATGTAGCTCCTCATCATAGCTGTGCAACATTGTGGGGACCAGCTGGGCAGGCAATGGGGCTTTGGACTTGCCGTTACATTTCAGGATGCAGGGCAGGAGAGAGTAATTCTTCCTGAGCCAGAGGAGCCAGATTCTCTCTCCCATTGCCCTTGCCACCTGGTGGATGTGCGCTTACAAAACACCACGGTTGAAAAGACAGAAATAACAAAAACAAACCTTTTCTTTTGCTTCTGTGTTAGTAAAGGATTTCTATGCTGTGGGCTTCTGTCAATGGAAAAAAATAGCTTACCCCGTGTGTCCCATTCCCTGAATGCTAAGAAAGCAGTTTTAAAAGGCAGAAGCAGAGATGTAGCAGGGGGAGGATGTTGCTGGTCCCTCAGCAAATTCCAGAAGTAAGCATCCTTTCTGCAAATCTTCTTTTGATCAAAGAATTAAAAGGGAGTAAGGAATCATTAGAAGAATCAAGAAGCAAATCAAGGCTGAAAAGGTGATGACTGCTACAGAGATGGTGCAAAGAGGACAAGAGGCTCTGGCCAGGGCCCGGGTTGAGGGCGTAAAAGGAGCTGGAGGAGCTGTACACCCAGGCGACTCAGCTGGGGCAGCAGGGGGTGGTGGCAGGCAGGGAAGATGAAGAAACGGCTTACTGCAGGGATTATTCAGGTCAAAACATGGTGAAAGCCAAGGAGGTTAGCCTGTGAGGTGAGGTCTGCTGCAGACACAGGAAAACTCGGCAACAGAAAAAACAGTGATTGCACAGCAGGAAACCCAGCAGGGACGTGAGAGGCATGGGAACAGTCCAGCCAGACAAGCTAGGGTTTACAATGTGACTTGTTCCCTCTCCTTTAACCATAGCTTCTACATTTGAAAATAAATGAAGCCTGTGAATTTCTCCTAGCTCTCAAGTACATGAGGAAGTACAGTCTTGCATTCATTCAGTCCACAAAAATATAAGCACCTACTACTTGGAGGTAGTTTGATGGTAGGTCCATAAAAACACACAAAAGTGGGCCCATCTTTAAGGAACAAGCTCATGAGCTGTCAGCATCACAAAATGGGAAGACTTGGAGACTGCCTTAAACTAGGCTAAATAATGTGGTATTTACACAAAGGTGTTTAATAAGGGTCTGATGCTGGAGACTAGGTCCCCAAGTTGTTCCATTGTTCACCAATATAGTCAGCACAAATGTAAGTATTTCATTCATTCCATATTGTTCCTGAAAGTAAGCCACTTGGCTCAATATAATACAAACTACAGAATGTTACTGCAAATGGGAGAGGGGAGAAAGGTCACTGTCCAAAGAAGAAAGGCCAGTGAGGTGTCCATCACAGGAGACAAGGTAAGAGCTAACGAGTGTCTGACCTGAGAGAGGAGAGCTATAGGGGCATCATAATTTAAACTGGAGATGATAAAAGGGTACATGAAGTCAGCATGTGTGAGGAAAGGGGGTGGGGGCACTAAAGATGACTCAATGTTCCTGCCTTGAATGCCTGCGTAGATTTTGGTGCCATTTGACAAGTTGAGAAAACAGGGAAAAGAGAATATTTGGGGAGAAAATAAAGAGCTCAGTTTGAGCCAGTAGAGTTTGAGGTGCTTGGGTTCTGAAGTTCAAGAGAAAGTTCTGGACTGGAGATATACAAGTCATAGGAATATAGAAAGCAGTTGAAGACAAGGAGCACATGGTATGTTCGACAGAGGGGCTCAACTGAGGCCCCTACCTTCCCGTGTCCCTTCTCTATGAAAGACAACGCCTAGCAGCAGAGGACTCCTACTTTTAAAAGTTGCTCCTTGACCAGAGAGATTTCAAAAAGGAGAAAAAAAAATCATAAAGAATAAAAAATGTCAGTAGCTGGAAGACATAGTTTTAGTTTTTTTCTTTCCCAAGCATTACACAAGTCCTGCATTTATTTTAAGGCATTATCCATACAGGGATGCAGGGAGCAAAGACAATTAGCCACACATATCCACTATACAAGCTGGTTGGGGTCATAAATATCATCTAGTCAGCCCAATGCCTAAACCTGGAAGTAGGGAAAAGGGACATGTCCAGGGTCACAGTATGATGACCAGATGTGTCTTCTTTACATTTCTTTTTATTTGTTTCCTCAAAACAAAATGTTCAGAATGTTTTGTAGACATTCTATGGTCCCAGAATGTGATACTATTCTTCTTTCTCCTCTTTTTTATAAAAATGAAGAAATTAAGATCATAGGAGGTAGAATTGTTTCCTGGTCATTTTCTCATGAGTTAACTCAGGTTCAGAACAGAGCCAGACCTTAGCTTCTGATTTCTCTTTTATAACAAGGTTTCCCTAGGCCAGAAGAAATGGTGACAGACATCTCAAGTTTTTTGTTCCAGCAATTCCCCCAGCAGTGGTCTAATGACTTACTAGCCAAATAGAGGCCCTAGTACAAGCAAGGTAAACAGCAGATGCCTAATATTCTTGACTGCAAGGCCCTCAACATACACATGCAAACACAAACATGCTTGTTTCCTTTCCCCCTCCTACCTCCAATCCCCATTGTTTCCTAAATGTATATATAAATCTCCTAAAACATTTTCCATTTTTGTCTCAAAGCTCTCTCCCTGGGATAAGAAAACCTAACCCTGTTGTGATTCCAATTCCATCTCTACTGGGTATCAGTTACTAATTTGGGGGTATGCCCTTCACCTCTGGACCACAGTTTCCTCATCTGTCAAGGGAGAGGTTTGTACTAAATCATTTCAGAGTTTTATTCTTCCTCTAACAATGCATGATGTTCCAATGACTAAGATTATTTTATCTGAAATATAATTTCCTGTAAGTTAAAGTGTTCTGTAATAAAGAATGTGTCTGTCCCAAATGATCTCACTTATATGTGGACTATAATGAACAGAATAAACTGGTGAACAAAATAGATCCAGAGACATAGGAGTATGGAACAGACTGAGGGATCTCAGAGAGAAAGCAGGGGTGGGTAGGTGGGGAGAGATTAACCAAAGAACTTATATGCTTATATGCATAACCCATGGACACAAACATTGATATGGGAAAGGCCTGGGGGTGGGGTGGATGCGGGTGGAGGGGATCAATGGGAGGAAAATGGGGACATCTGTAATACTTTCAACAATAAAAATAAATTAAAAACAAACAAAAAAAGAATGTGTCTGGTTTTTGTCCCGGATTCTGAGAGGGAGGTTCTAAACCCTTTGAATTTCCCAAATGATGGGAGTATCTTTGTAATTCATGGTGAGTCCTCGAACCACAACTGAGTTTAAGCTAAGGAGGTAACTTATGATGGGGCTGGTTGTGCCAGAAAGACCAACTGTGTGGAGGGTTGAGGCATTGAGCCTGGGGTTCAGGAGGGGAAGAAAGCTACAGAATGGGTTCATTCACTCGACTAATGATTCAATAAATTATGCCTGTGTAATGAAAGCCCAATTAAAAACTGGACACCGAGACTCAGGTAAGTTACTTTGTTGGGGAACAAACACGTCCATGAGCCAAGAGCGTGACCTGTCCTGATTCCACAGAGAGAGGGGAAGAAAACACCATGTTTGGGACCCTCCCAGATCTTGCTCTTTGTGTCTCTTCATTTGGTCCTGATTTGTATCCTTTTAAATAAAACAATAATTCTAAGTATAGGGCTTTCCTGAGTCCTGTGGGTTGCTCTAGCAAGTTATCTAATCTGCAGGGTTCATGGAAAATCCCCCTCCAAATTTGTGGCTGGCATCCAAAGTGAAGGCAGTCTTGCTGGAGATTGTGGCCTTAACCTGTGGAGCTGGTGCTTCCTCCAGGTGGTTAATATCTGAATTGAACTGCAGTATCGCATGGGATATACCTATGAGACAATAATTATAATTTGCATATGTCCTTAGACAAATGTTACGGATGCTCTGTGGCTTAGCTGGTGGTGTGCTCTGGCAGCACCACGGTCCTTATATGATTACAGGAGATCAGCAGCTGCCATCGTTTTGAAATAAGGTTATGCTGGTGTGAGAAATGGCATGAAAAGCTGTTCCAAGATGTCAAAAAGGACACACTCATCTGCACCAGCACAGCCTAACAGGGCTCAAAAAAGAAACACTTGCCTGCAATATTAAACAGCTATTACAAAGTTTTAAAAAATTCCCGGGGGGCAGCTGCCATCATTCAGGTGTTGACTAAAGCCCTGCCTAATATATCGTCTCTTTAACCACTGCTCTGTGGGGCTTATTTTTATTGTTCTCAAGCAATTCAAATATTGGTCATCCAGAAAATTCATTCCTTTTTTTCCTTCCTACAGGCATAGGGAACAGAATTGAAATCACTGACACAACCGAGCCAAAACAGATTTAAGAACATCTTTTTGTTCTAATGTAAACTCAATCTCTAAGCTCCTGTGCAGTTATAAACATCAGTTAATTGATCACAACCGGCAGACAAGTGAGAATCTGGCATTCTTTTAGGAAAGGTCAAATTAAGTTCTAGAGCCAATCCCTCCATGACACTGTAAAAGATGGTCCCAATTCAGTGGTTTCAATGGGCTGAATGTTTGTGTCCCCCTCAAAGTTCATGTGTTGAGGTTCTAGCCCTCAATGTGATGGTATTTGGAGGTGGAACCTGTGGGAGGTAATTGGGTTTAGATGAGTTCCTGAGGGTGGGGCCTTCACAATGGGATTAGTGTCTTAATGTCCTTGGAAGAAGACAGATTTTCTCTCTTTTCTCTCTCTCCTCTCCTCTCCCGGCCTCTTTTCTTTCTCTCTCTCCCTCTACCTCTCTGTGTCTCTCTTCACACTCTTACACTGAGGAAAGGCCATGTAATCACACAGTGAGAAAGCGGTGGCTGTCTGTAAGCTGGGAAGCAGGGAAGCAGACCCCCACAGAAACCAAATTTTACTGGCACCTTAATTTTGGACTTCTCAGACTGCAGAACTGTAAGAAAGAAATACCTGTCTTTTAAGCCACCCAGTCTGTGGTATTTTGCTAAGACAGCCCAGGCTGGCTAAGACAGTGGTACTCAAATTGTGTTGTTCTAGGAGTCACCTTGGGGGTGCTTGCTCTCAGTGCAACATCTTGAAGAGGATCTGAATCCAGAGGTCCAGGTAGGGTCCCTTAAGCCTGCATGACTTAACTCTTCCAGATAATCCTAACATAGGATAGAAACACTAAAACATTTTCTAGTGCTCCTCCCATAGGTCACCACCGTCATGGCACCAGCACATGCTGTCCACAGCTGTGTTTGTGGAGCTAAAATGGAAACACACATCAGACCCACCAGATCTGTGGTAGAATGTTAGTGAGCAGTGAGTAACTATCACGGGCGATGCATTATCAAAACTGATCAAAGACTCCTTGACGCTGTACTTGCCAACCAAGAGCAACTGATCAAGGCTTGTTTTTTTACTTGGAAAAAGGTCAAGCAGCTGTCCATTTGCTTTTTTCTCTCCAGGGCCATTTAAGGAAGTTCATCTGCTCCAAAGAGCTGCTCTTAAATAGAATTGATACTTGCAGAAAAATGACTGAGGGACTGTATTCCAGAGGTGGCATATGTTAAACTATTTTCCATTTTTGTTTTCCTTTGGTGGAAAAGAAAATACAAATGGTAATTTCTTCTTTCAGTAATTCAAAATCAAGGGGAAAAAAATATTTTTATGACAATCATCACACTTTTATAGTGTTATGCTTATAATACTCTCCTTTTTTGTCACTGTCATGACCTACATTTTATTAGCACTTTTAACATGAATCAAAGGACATACCTCTCTCATTCATTCAACATTTTGCAATTTACTAAACTCACTTATATAACTTTCATAGTCTTCATGATAATTCTTGAAATAGACAGGCACATAATTTTCCCCAGGGCAGATAGTATTGAACCTAGACATGGACAAGAGCTATGAACTAGATTAAAATCTCAGCTCCCCTACTTGCTTGCCAGTGGCCTTGGGCAACTTAACCTCTTTGTGCCTCAGTTGTTGTTGTTTATCTGAAGAATGAAGATAATCAGGCCTACCTCATAGTTTTGCTATAAATATTAGCAAATTAATATCTCCAAAGTGCCTGGCACATAGTAAGCACTATTAAAAAGTTTGTGAAATAAAATTCAGCTCAACAAGCATTTGAGTGTTCACACATGTGAAGTCCTGAATGACCTGGAGATAGGATCTTTACACCACAGTTGCTCTCGTCAAGGACCTCCCAGAGTAGTGTTGAGAGGTAGGCGAAGGTTCAACAAATACAAAACAACTTCTTGGGCACCATGAAAGAGTACAGGGGATATACTGGACTACAGTGAAGGGGAGGGGAGGGGAGGGGAGGGGAGGGGAGGGGAGGGGAGGGGAGGGGAGGGGAGGGGAGGGGAGGGGAGGGGAGGGGAGGGGAGGGGAGGGGAGGGGAGGGGAGGGGAGGGGAGGGGAGGGGAGGGAGAGGAAGAGAGTAGGTTTTCAGGCCAAGGGTGCCATATGTATGAGTAATAACAATACTGCCATATCTTTATTATCTATTATATATAAGACTATATTGAGTTAATGACCTACATTTTATTAAATCCTGACAACCATACATCAAGGTTGGCCTCACTGTTATCATTTTAGAAATTAAGAGCTTGAGACTTAGAAAGACCTACAGTATATTTTTTGAGATTATAAAGTAACTAGCAGAGCCCATCTGTCAACAAGAGTGGAGCTGCACAGGCTGTTTCCCAGCACTCTTCCGTCCTAGAGGCAAAAGTATGCGGCATAATCAGGGATCTTTTGAAGAAAGGAGAGAGATAAGGAAGGGGCTAGAAAGAGGTGGAAGGTAAAGAGGATTGTCATGAGCTGGTTTTGTGTTTAAGTAGGATAGTCTTAAGCGTGCTAATGATCTGAGAAATCAGTAGTGAGAGAGCACGAAAACACCAGAGATTTGGGAGTAAGTGCTACAGCGTCCATCCCACAAGATACAGAAGGTGACAGGATCCAGGGTAAAAGCTGAACAGCTTAGGCTAAACGGAGTCAACTCTTGTTCTGAACAAGGAAGAGGGAAAGACAGGCACAGATAAAGGCAATTCCCTGTATAATGAAAGGGGTGGAAAGCTGGGATTCAGACCAAACTGTAGGCCCTTGATCTTAGGCAGGAAAATCACTGGAGTGAGTGGAAGGTGCCCTTCCTCTCTCTCTCCCAAGCCAACAGCTTGTGAACACTCACATTCTCTGTCACCCACCTCATGCCCCAGGTGCTCTGATTGTGGTGCAATTTTTTATTAAAACCTTAACTTCCTTTTGTTCCCTCTTTCCTTTGGTATTTCAAGTCAAGCACTAGGTATTTCCTTGACTCAGGTATTTTTCCAGTAAGGAAAACAGAAGCTATCCAATCATAGCTCTTAGTCAAGAACAGAATCATTGAGGAGACCATGAAAGGGGTCTCTGAAAAGGATCTAGATGGAAATTTTTTTCCTTTGGGACTAAAAACATACAGAGGCGAATGCTGAGGGGCAGCAGGGTGGTGAGCGGCAGTGCTCTAGAGACCGAGGGCAGCATGGCTTGCCTGGTGAGCTGAGCCCCAGGCAAAAAACAGTTCTCAGTAGCAATAAATATTCTCACACCCCAGGCATGGCATACACTCTACTCCACGACAGCAGCGAATGGCCACAAGTGCTCTGAGGCTCATAAGATCCAGGTAGGACCTTGACTCCGCTTGGGAGAGGGGCTAAGGTCCAGTAATGAACTGAGCACCAGGCACAGGGAATCAGAGTCAACTTAAGCTGACTGAAGTGAAAGAAAAGAAAGACATATTTCTTTGCCTCTGAATTAATAGGTTACAAGTCAGATTCAATACAATGTTTATTTGCTGCTCTAAAGACAAACATAGCATTTTCATCTTGTGCCTTTGCTCAGACTGCCTCCCCACCCCAATGCCTTTCCCTACTCTGCAGACTCTGAATATCCAAAGCCTATCTTCTGTTCAGAAAGAAGTAGAACGCCACCTGCTAGGTTGAGCCTTCATCTTGTGAGGGGCAGGGGGGAGTGACTCTCATTCTAGTTTGTCCTATACACATGTCGTCATTAATCTGTAGGCTCTTCGAGAGGATTTCATTCATTACTGAACTCTTTCTACCACCTACTATGGTGACTTTCATGCACAGAGTAAGTTCATAGTAGATGTCTTATATCATTTTTCACTGAACAAACTAATAAAATATGAAGATTCAATTTGAGATTAGTGAGCTTTAGTTACTTAAAGAATTATAGCTCAGGATCTGAGTCACATCCTTAAAATTCTGTTAGAACTTTTCCTCACCCAAAGCATGATTCCTATACACAAAGAATTGTTTACCCAGTAGACTCAGTTTTGCCTACTATCAGGTTAATTAGTCAGCAAAAGATGAATCATCCACTTTCTGAGTGTCATCTAAGTGATATCAGGGCATAGTTTTATACCCTGAAAATTGAAACAGTGATATTTTCAAGATTACAGTAAGCCATGGTGAATGGTGGGCTAGCAAGCTCTCTGCAGACATGAGAGTTTTATCTACATGTTTTCCTGTGGTACTAAGCTAAACATCATCTGTCATCCTATAACCATGAGCAAGAGTGGAAAAATCCATTTGCACCCATCAGAATGTCCCAGCTACATTGCTCAGTTGTCTTGTTCTGAATTTGTACCCCTTTCCTTCAGGGAAGCTGGAGAGGCTTTGCAAAGGAGCCCAGTGCAAGTGGCTGATGCCAGCAGCTCTTACCAGATTCACTCTTTATTGGCTCCACTGGGGCAATGCTGAAGAGTTTATAAGGGAGTTTGCATTTCTAGTACCAGCAAGTAAATGAGGGAGGGGCCCAGGGCAGCTACTGGAGCCAATAAGAGAAGGTTATAGTCTGGGTTCAAAGAAGAATGGTTGCTTTACTTTCAAAAGCTAATATATTGCAAGCAAGCCTTAAAGGGATCTTGGAATGGAAAGAAGTGACTGCAGCCCAGAGACTGCTGGGCCAGGAGGCATGAAGCCTGGGCATGAGACCTGACTTCACTATTACTGAAGTGGGTGACCTTGCCTCAGTCACCCAGCCAATGGGGAGAAATAAGTGTCCTAAGAACCTTATAGTAATGCTTCTGAAACTTTAAGGGGCTAAGGGTCTCAGCAAATGCAAATTTTAGCTCAGTAGGTCTGGGTGGAGCATTTCCAACAAGCTCCTGGGTGATGCAGATCTGCTGGTTTTTAGACCTCATTTTGATAACAAGGCCATATAGGACTGCAGAGGAGACTGAATGAGGGAGGGGCTAAGGAAATGCTTTATAAACTGCAATGTATTAAGGAAAGCTATTATGATTAGCAATAATGGAAACAGGTGCTTCTCTGGGTCTTACAGCATTTCCTGCGGGTACTTGCATTTCCTAGGTGTGCTTGTACCTCACCCTACCCTGAAGATCTGAACCAATTTTTAAGGGCCTCCCTGTTCTCCCCCACCTCTCAATTTGTTCTCATGTGGTTGGTTCCAGCCCAAGGGCTGACTTCTCCCTTGGACAGAGCAGTGGGATTAGCTTCACCCAGAAGGCAGCAGGCTAATGCAGTGATTTCCCAACTCAGTGATTCCCCAAAGGTGACTGGGGAGACGGGGGCAGTCTCTGAAGAGCCCTGTGGAAAAACACACAGCTCCTTTAAAAATCCCCAACAGTTCTCAGAGGTATCCGCTAGACTCCCATTGAGTTTGCAAACAGGACCAAGAGAATTTCATCTTTTGCAAACTCATTTGCATTTTTTTTTTTTTTTTTTGTCTTCCATCAGCAATGTGAGTGAGGCTCCTGCAACATTGGAAGAGACGTTCACATTTTCTAAGGGGAAATTATTGGGACTGTTCCAAATTTCTGATATACAAGGGCATTCACAGCAGTTTAACTCCAGCCTCAGCTCAGCCAGAGCACTCCTTGTTAACCTGAGAGATGCAGACTTTAGTTGTCTGAGGGAGCTGGTTCTGGTGGAAAGCACCCTGTGTTAGGGATGTGTTAGTGTACTGACTAGTTGCAAGGGCATCCTCTAGGAAATCTGAGGTTTGACTGTGATGGAAGCCACCAGTCAGGAGAAGTAAGGCATGAGGATGGAGGTGGACCATGGCTGACCAAACTTCATCTCCAACACTCTTCATCTGACTTCACAGGCCTTCTTGCTGCTGGGAGAACCTGCCAAGCTCACTCCCATCTCTGAATATTAGCATTTGCTGTTCCTTCCACCTAGAATGCTGTTCCCCCAGATGGATCCTTGCCTTCTCATTGCTTGATCCCTTGCCTACTCAGGTCCCTGGCCACATGTCATCTCTTCAGTGAGGCCTTCCGCGACCTATCTAATTAAGATCCTAAATTAACCCCCCAGTGTCCACTAACATTCCATACCCACCTTTCCTGGTCTCTTTTTTTTTTCTTCAACATGGTACTTTTCACTATCTGACATAAAATGGTTTACTCATTTGGTAGTCTCTCTTCTACCAAGACAAACTCCATGAAAAAAGGAAATTTTTTTGTTTTCTTCACTTTTCTATGTAGATCAGTGCTTAGCACACAATAGGTCTGAACAAAAACTGGTGAATAAATAAATAAATATTTTGGGACTGGGGAGGGGGATGGGACGGGGTGGAATAGGTCATTGAGAAGAACAAGGGACATCTGTAATATTTTAAACAAAAATAAATTTTAAAAATTAAAAAAATAATAAATAAGTAAGTAAATATTTTAATCAATTATCGGATAAATTAATAATAGGTTACTAAAATGTTGAATCTCAGATAATGTGGCTGCTAATAATAACTATATATATATATGTATATATATATGTATATATATATATACATATATATATATATGCTTTTCTAACAAAGTTATTTACTTAAAAATTTAGTGTTCTGGTCTGGGATGTAAACGAAGCTGGTGTATCTAAGTTCTGCTTGTGGTCAGCAGCTATGTAGGTATATAAGTTTATAGTGATCCCTTTCCTGGCTTCAGACTCTACAGCAAAATATAGGAATTACACCAGAGTCTTAAGTCTGTTTCAAACACCAACATCATGTAATACTAAAATTAAGAATAGCACTAATTTCATTCCCAGCAATAACAACAAAAATATTTACTGAGTATTAACGGTGTGCCTAGGACTTGAAGGCCAGAAAGACTGCTAAACATAGACTTTGGCTCCAATAGAGCTTACTTACACCACTAACAGCAAGAATAGAAAAGACAAAAATTTAACGAAAAGTTAAATATTAATCCAAAAGATACACCAAACAAATAATCCAATTTAAGAAGGGGCAAAGAACCTGAACAGACACCTCTCCCAAGAAGACATACATATGGCCAACAGATATATGAAAAGATGGTCAACTTCACTGCTATTAGGGAAACACACATCAAAATGACAATGAGATATACCACCTCACACCTGTTAGAGTGGCTGTTATCAGCAAGACAAGTAATAACAAATGTTGGAGAGGTTGTGGAAAAAAAGGAAACCCTTATTCACTGCTGGTAGGAATGTAGGTTGGTACAGCCACTATGGAAAAAAGCCTAGCATTCCTCAAGAAATTAAGAATAGAGTTACCATAGGACCCAGCAATCCTTCTCCTGGGTAACTACCCAAAAAACTCGAAAACATTTATTCGCACTCCTATGTTTATTGTAACATTATTCACAGTGGCCAAGACATGGAGACAATCAAAGTGTCCTTCAGTAGAGGACTGCGTAAAGAATATGTGGTTCAGGCCCTCCCTCCTGGGAGCAGCCCGAGCCTTTGTCTTTGCATTTCTCTTTCCCTTTCTCTTCCCCTTTCTCTTCTTTCTACCACCCCCTCACCCAGCCACGGTAGAAAAATTTAATATTAAAAAAGGAAAAAGAATATGTGGTTCAGCCCTAGCTGGTTTTGCTCAGTGGTTAGAGCATCAGCCTGTGGACTGAAGAGTCCTGGGTTCTATTCTGGCCAAGGGCACTCACCTCAGTTGCAGGCTTAATCCTTGGCCCTGGTCAGTGGTGAGTGGGAGGCAACCAATCGATGTGTTTCTCTCATATCAATGTTTCTATCTCTCTCTCCCCCCCAAACCCCTCCCACTCTCTGAAAAGCAATGGGAAATATATCTTCAAGTGAGGATTAAAAAAAAAAAGATGTGGTTTATATATACAATGGAGTACTACTCAGCCATAAGAAAAGATGAAATACTGCCATTTGCAACAACATGAATAGACCTTGAGAATATCATGCTCAGTGAAATAAGTCAGTCAGAAAAGCTAAGAACCATATGATTTCACTCATATGTGGGATATAAAACTGAAACTCATAGACACAGACAACAATGTGGTGGTTACCAGAGGGAAGGGTTTGGGGATGTGGGGAGTAAAGGGTGCCAAATATATGGTGAAAGAGGGTTTGACTTTGGCTGGTAAGCACACAGTGCAATGTACAGATCATGTATTATAGAAATGTACACTTGAAACCTATATGATCCTATTAACTAATGTCCTCCCAATAAATTTAATAAAATAAAAAGATAAGTTGGATTCCTACACTGAGCAGTAATGATAAATTCTAATATTTCTGCCAGCTCTATGATTTACCTTCGGTTCTCTGAAGAATTGAAAGGGTTAGATACTTGCCAAAGATGAACAAATAGCAACAGAGCTCTTGCTATTTTTTTTAATCTTCTTCCAAAAGGTGGTGATCACTCCCATTTTTCAAAAAGAGAAACTGCAAAACACCAGGAAGAAAACCTGTGTTGCTGTCAACAGCCCCTAAGCCTTTCACTGTGCCCATCATATTGTTCCCTGCCTTGTAAACATTAATCCCTTTGTCCCTTTCAGAAACTCTTTCATGTTAATGCTACAAAGAGAATCATGTGTCATGAGAGAGTTGTCTTCCCTCAGCCTGTGTAAAGATAGGTATGATAACTGTCCTTAAAAAACTGCAGTCACTGTCTCCTAATGAAGTCCCGTAACACATTTGTGACTTTCAAGTGTATTCTTTCCTTCTCATCTCTGGTTCTCATCGTCACCTGTCAACAAATACCAGCCACATCTCATCTTCTGGATTCGGGTATTACGTCTGTAAGATGAGGGGTCGGACAAAATAACACCCATGTCATTTTGTTATACCTTAGTGTTTTTCACAACAGGAAATCTGTTTGGACCTCTCTGCCCTTTCATTTCCTTCACAATTTAAAGGCATAGAGGAGAGATGAATCAGAGGTGATGGTGGCTCTCAGAAAGCTATACCCAATGGGACATTAACACCACTTCTCAGTGTGAGAAATCTCCAGTAATAACTGTTCAGTTGTGGTGGGTACAAAGACCCACTACTACTCATTTATTTCTAGCTCTGGAGAGAAGAGCACCACGATCTAGGCCACATAACAAACATTCCGTGATTCCTAACTGCTTATCACCCACAGTTAACAAATCCACTCTTCCTTACCACACTGATTCAGTGGCAGAAAGCCACTGACACGACAGAATAAGTCGTCACCTGCAATACTTGGACGGAGGACATGCATGTCCCAACGTATCATGAGCTTGCCCTCCCATCCCAATCGGCCCCTGAATTGTGTGTCATGACCATTCAAACCCATTGCATGTTAGATCACAAAGTCAAGTAACTATTCAGAAGCATTGCAGAAAGAGGAAAACACCTTGACTTAAGTGTCAATAGACTTTCATGTAACTTCTCTCTTCACCACTCTCTCTGGGGTTCAGTTCCTTCTCTGTAGAATGAGCGGTTGGCAAGACAATTCCCACATTTTTTGAGTCAGCTATTTTATTGTACCTAATCACTGTTATTGAAGGAAAAAAAACACCAAAAAACATTTGAATGTCTCTGCTCCAAAAGTAGCAACAGAACTTAAAGATAACTTGAGAGGTCATTTTATTCAGACACAATAAAAAGTAACTTTAACATCCAGCGGTCTTCAAGTCTTGTCTTAAGAAATGATTTAAGATTCAGCAAGAGTCCCTGTGCTGGGTCTCTGCTGGGCGCCGTCAGCACTAACATTGCTTCTCTCAGGGTAGCAGGGAAGCTCAGGGCTCACATAGAGTATCTCTCTCTCAGAAGCCTTAGGGTGGCCACTGGCACATTTTGAGCTCTTTCTTTTTCAGGTTAAGCAGCTTCGATTCCTGAACCTGTCATAAAGTGCTCATTTTACCTGCGGACACTTTCTCTATTTTTACTAGTTTCTTCTAAACTGCAGAGTTCAAAAATGGACACAATACTTTAAAAATATCCAGATAATACAGAATATAACCATAGATCATATTCATGAACCCAGAAAATTATACTTCTTTAAATAAAATATGAGATTTGTTATATTTAACCTGCTCACATAAAATAAAATTAGAATTTCATTTTGCAGTGAAATGAATAAAGTCTTGTTGCATCATAATAAAAAGACATATTTCAGTTTTAGCAGATGTTTCACTGGAAGGGAAGCAGAAACAGAGCAATAACTTCTTAGCATCACGTTTCCTCATTTTATGAGTGGAAGCCACTTAACACATTAGAGTAGAGTCATTATTAAAAGCATTTGGCACCACAGAGTCACGCTTCCTTGAAATATTAGCACTGCATTAGTAACTTTGGATGCAGCATGAATTATTTTAAAAAGCATTCATGGACTAATACAGTGTGAACAGCAAAGCAGACTGAGATCGTTTCAGTAATCTCCCACACAAATGAAGGTCTATTTGCTGCAATCTTTTTTATGTGTTTTTTTTTAAATCTTCACCAAGGATATGTTTTCATTGATTTTTAGAGAGAGAGGAAGGGAGAAAAACACCGATCAGTTGCTTCCTGTGCGCTCCCAGACAGGGGGTGGAACAAGCAACTAGGGCATAGGGTCCACCACCCTTCAGCGCACAGGAGGGCTCTCCAACCAGCCGAGCCGCCTGTGCAGGGCTGCCTGCTGCAGTCTTTAAACAGACCCTGGGCTGTGATATGGGGGCGAAAACTGCTCCAGGAGACCATGATTATAATCCTGATTTTCTACTTGAGCAAGATACTTCTTTTGTGAAAATAACTTAAAAAAAAAAAAAAAAAAGCATATTGCATTTATTATCTGTAACGTTAGCTAACTGAAATAAGGTTTCTTCTAGCTTTATGATCCAAACCAACATTCTATAAATACTGGATAAGTTCACCTTAAAATATAGATGGGGTTGAATTCTCACATAACTTCGAAAGTTTGTTACACCTTCTCGTTCTAAAAGGGGATGGTTAATTTATGATCAGATATAAAAAATATTCCTCACAGGTCACTTAGGGCAAAACTTTCAGAAATTTGAAAGAGTTGATTACAGGTTCCCACCTTAATTTTGAAAATAAAAATATATCCTATTGCTATTTTCTCTACCTTACTTAGGCTTTGAGAGTTTCAAAGGATTCCAAACTAATTTCCAGAAAATGGGGTCTTTTCCTATATCTGTCAGAGTCTATGTAATATTTAAACAAGACAGTATATGGGAAAGCATGCATACGCTATACAGCATTTTAAAGATGCTATATTTTTACTTGCCCTCCACCTCGTTAGCAAAGCTAAGCTCTCCTTATCCTACACTATTGGAACTTCGTTACCTCTTACAGTTTTTAACATATGCTCTTTTCTACATGAGATCAACCATTTCTTCTAACAGAAATCGTCTTATTCACTTGTGCATCTACAGTGCTTAGCACAGTGTCAAATTTTTTTAACAATAATCAATAACATTTTCATTGAATGAAGGAAAAAAACAAATTTAAAGCTGCCAGAGAATGTATCACAGCTAAATGTGCTTTAGCTGTGATAGGCATAACTTCTCTCGGACTTTCATCTGCAGTTAGTACTTAGCCTCTTCTGTAAACATTCACATTCCTCCCAGAGACAAAAGAAAAAATTAGTGGATAGGAGATTCCCCTGGTTCCTTTTCAGTGCTTAAAAAGATTAAACTTTGCCATTTTCTTTAAAATAACTCCTTAAGATTTGTATTCAAAATATATCATGTGGGTTTATAATTGGTAAGACTTCTGATTAAATAATCTAAACTTAGAAACACCTTTAAATACATAACTTCTTATCACTTATACTAAAAAAAACACACCCTAGAAAAGTTTAAGCTGAAGAGAGTCTCTGGATCATCATTTCTTTAGCCCACCTCCTATTACTGATGACGCAACAGAAGCACATGAGGTGAAGTGACTTTGCCAAGGTCACTGCAAATCAGTGCCTGAGAGCTGAGCAACCCCAGGATGGACTCCAGGTCACCTGATGCCAGCGCAGTGCTGTTCCCTCCCTTCCTGTCCTCTCCAATTTATCTATCCAGAGCTAACTGATTGAGCAGAAGCAACTGCGAGCAGTCAGAGCTCTGTTCATGATAACTCGCTTTGTCATGGTCCTGTATGGCCTACAAAGCACTTTCCACACTCTCCTTGAGTCCTCCCCCAAAACCCTAGAGATAGGACATTTACTTCTTTTTACAATAAACTAATGTAAAGCAATATGTCCAGGTCACAAAGCTAAATTTGAACCCAGACTTTTTTACTACAAACCTAATTCTCTGTACATAAATTCACAGCACTCTCTGTTCCAAAGATACAGTCAGATAAAGGAAAAGAATTATTCCACCAGAATCCTCATTTGCACCCAGCCCAGATTCTAAGGGGCCTTCCCAAGTAACTTTGTGAAGGGTATTAGAAATGTAAAGGTTGATTTCAAAAGACCTTTAACACTAATCAGATGAATAACCCATGCAACAGGAATAGATGAATTAAAAACAGGACAGGATAGCCATCAAAACGCATGCCCAGCAAAATGAGTTAGACATCAAGGACAAGAAAGCGCTTCCTTTCCTACTTACTTTAGCCCATGCTTTTGAGCTGAGGGAACTGGAGCACTGTTACCACCAGTCCCCAGAAAGGGAAATTCCAAGGTGTCTTGAAGAACAAAAATGATGGTAGCTGTGGCTCCAGAAATGCACCCATGGGAGCCAATACAGAAGTCTCTTTTTTGACACTCAGAAAGGTCCTGAGAAGTACAGTCTGCACCCCCCAGTCACTAGGGTCGGGGCTGTCACTAAAGACAAGCACCAGAATGTTAAAGGTGTTCAGAGCAGTGTTGGAGGGAGCTGACAGGGAACAGCACGCCAGGCTCTCACGGGTTCCAATGGGAGGGAGGGAGAGGGAGCCAAAGATGGTGAACTCGGTACATGTACAGCCCCATGGCACAGGGACAGGGACAACAGAGAAAGGCCGTTTCATTTCTCATTTTAGAAACAGCAGAGAGATTGCTTCTAATGAAGTGAAGGAGGGAGTTTTTATGCCTAACCTGAGTTCCCCGGGCTGAAGATGGCTGGCTCTCTTCCACGGGCATCAGGAAGTTAAGTCACAGTGAACAGGATCCTTCTTTACAGGGCTCTGCGCTGGGGAGGAGATCTGGGCGATGGCTCACAGGACAAGGAAGGGGCAGTGGAGGCTGCGCCACACGGTGTCGGAACACGTGTGCCGTGTGCTCTGTATGGCTGTGTCCATGTGGCCATAATAAAAAGTAGCACAAAACCAAATAAATAGATATCATTATTTATCAAGTGCTTTATATTTTTACTCAATTAACTTTCTATCCTATAGTTAATATGTGTGAAGTCCTTGGGGATTACAAAGAAGAAAGACATAGTCTGTGCCTTCGTGACGCTTCTAGCCTAGAAGAGGAGCTGGGACATGCACCCGGGAACTATATTAGAGTGTAGAAAGGTCACGCGTGGGGCAGGGTCACAGAGCCAGCGCAGGGAAGGACGTCTCATCAGGGAAGGGCCAAGAAAAACTTTCCTGAGGAACGACAACCTCATTACTTGTGGATATAAGAATTTAATATACAGGGTGGGGTAAAAGTGAGTTTACAGCTGTGAGTATGTGAAACACAGAGTTTATTCTTGTATCATTATTGATAAATTATTGTATAATTTTTCATACAAGCTGTAAACCTACTTTTGCCCCACCCTGTACTTCGGGAAGATATTATAAGATCTCTCTCTCTTTTCTTTTAAATCCTCACCCAGGGATATTTTTTCCATTGCTTTTCCAAGAGAGTGGAAAGGAGATAATGGAACATCAATCTGAGAGAGACACTGGGGCGGGGATCAAGCCTGCAACCAAGGTACATGCCCTTGGCCGGAATCGAACCAGGTACCCTTCAGTCCGCGGGCCGACGCTCTAACCACTGAGCCAAGGCTATATGGCCAGGGCTATATAAGATCTCTTTCAAGTTGTGTTTTGTTTAAATGAGTAATGTAATTACTGTTAGTATTATATTACTGATAAAGAACTTGTTACTGAATGATACATTTTATAGTTCTTATCTTCCCCATTATATACCATTTGCTAATAGTTAAGTCATGAAACCATAAATTTAACAGAATACATTACATTCTTCAGCATTTACTGCAGACAACACTCTCCGCCTCTTCAAGATGTTTAAATTCTATGTTAGTACATCTGTTGTGTGCTTTCAAGACAATATAAACATGGAAAAATCTCAAAAATATATTGCAAAATGGCATAACCAAAACTTCATTTGGGAAGTCATCCCCTAAATTTGCTGGGTGAGTATAAATTCAATCGATATTAACCTGTGCAAATAAAAAGAGCCCTGTTCCTCCAGTTTAAGACCCGTGGCCTTGCTTTCTGAAGATATAACGAGAGCTCCAAGCCATTCTGTCTTGATGGCATTACATGCAAGAGCTCGGAGCTCTATACCTGTATCCAAAGCACAGCTCCTTCATTTGAATTACTCTTTTTTAAGAAATCCTCAGGGATTTTCAAAACCGGTACTTCCAGATCTCTGAGACTCAGAGCTTCTACTTAATAATTTTAATCCTATTTATAGATAACTGGGCTTCAGGGATAGGGTGCAATTTGATTTAGTGGATAGAAAAATAGTACGGGAATCAAGAAACCTGACTTTCAGCACTGAATTTAACAGGATTGAGTTACGTTGTCCCTTAGCCTCAGTTTTTCCAGGTAAAATCAAGAAGCTAAAAATGATTTTCAAAGTCCCTTTTGACCATAAAGATTCTTTTACAGTGCCGGAAGTCATAAGAGGATTGTTCTGGGGTATTCTTGTTTGAATTGTGAGAGCTGAGACTCATTTCCAAACATGAATTTGAATGTAGACTTAACCGTTGCCATCTCTTAGAGCCTCTAGCAATTGTTAAGGTGTCCATTATGGCCTTTACCATATTGCATCCTGAGCAGTGGTGTCTGTCTCCCATGCCAGTGCAGAAGGCTCAGGAAGTCCAAAACTGCCTCTTATTCGATGTTTTGCCAGTGCCCAGCAATGCATGACTCAGGGTAAGTGCCCAATGGATGCCTGGGTAGTGGAAGAATAAATAATGTCAAGGAACTTTAAAAAACTATCTGACATGATCTTCGTAGTTTCTTAACCCTTGTAACTCTTCTTAACCTTGTAACTATTTACAGGGGCTTTCTCATGGGAAAACTACTTTAATGACCTTGGTCTCTGACAGCCTAAGTCAGAGGAAGCCAGCCAGGGCACTGCCCAGAATTCTACAACATGCTATCTCCAGGAACTCTGAACTGGGATTATTTTTTTGTAAGATTACTTAGTATCTTTTGAAAGAAGAGAGACTTTTCCAATATCAGAAATTAGAGGAAAAAAAAACAAAAACCTAAGAGAAAGACTAGAAGATAGGGTTGAATTTATTATCTATAAAATAAGGGGGGAAATGTGTGAGATGGAAAAAAGGAAATAAAACATATAAAAATTAAAGACATAAAAATAAATTTAGGATATCAATATCTAAGTAACAAGATTCCCAAAATGGTGAAAACAAATTACAACTAAAAGAGAAGAAACAAAGACTAGGAAATCATCAAGGAAAAAAAAACTTCCAGGAAATTATCTAGATGTAAAGAATATGAGCTTCCACATAAAGAAACCTACTAAGTACCCAGAATAATGAGTGAAAAGAAAACCACAACAATGCAAATCTTTATAATTTTTCACAATTCTGAGGGAACGTATAGACCCTACAAGTTTTCAAAGAGAAAAAGTCAGGCATGTTAAAAAAAAAAAAAAAAAAAAAAGGAATCAGAATGACATTGGACCAGAACAACAAAACCAGGAGAGAGAAGACATTATACTGGTGCATTTAAATTCTGAAAGACAATTATTTCAACATAGAATTCTATACCCACACAAATTATTGTTCAAATACAAGGTGGGGAAAATTAAGTATTTTCAGATATGCAAAGGCCCAGAAAATTAACTACTATGTATCTTTTCTCCACCATATTAGGGAGTGAACTAGGAAAGAACACAGAGAACTGGAAATTCAAATAGCCCGGCAGAGATTTTCCAGGGTGATGGAAGGACGATCCCAGGATTACATCAGTGTCCAGGGCGTAGAAGGAAGTCAGAAGCTTCTGAGAGAGATTACTTCCAGGACACGGACTTAAAAAAAAATAAAATCTGTGCATCTGAATGTCTTGACATGAGGCTAATATCACTGGCAGAGACTTGGAGCTAAATAATGAAAAGTATGTAGAAAGCCGAGCAAACAAAAAACAAGACAACTATCAACCACAGAAAAAAACGAAATCTTAAGAGGAAAGAAAGAATAAACATAGATTAACTTGGCATAGTCATAAAAAGCATTTACCTAGTCAAAATAATGTAACAACTACATACTGATCCCAACAAAGAAGTGATGTAACAGGCCTGGGAAGATGGTGGGATGGAAAGGATGCCTGTTGTGGTGAGAATGCAATTATGAGAGAGATGAAAACTTCATTTCCATGGTGGAGCATGAAAAACAGAGGTAAGAAATTGAGAGGCAGTAAGAAAATAATATTATTTAGAATATGGAAGTAAATATAAAAAAGAGTTGAAAGTGTTTCTCTCTGGACAGAAAAAATTGAGGGAAGGCACAAGGAACTTTGATAATATACTTTCTATGAGACAAAAAAAAAAAGTTAAAAAAAAAAAAAAGCAAAGGAGAAAACCCCCTCAAATTGTATTCATGAGGAATCGTCTTTCTATCTGTCTTGCTTCAGGAACATTTCTGAAGGGTTGAATAGCACCGGAGGCTGCAGGGTGCCCTCTGACACCCTCACGTCTTCACTAAGACCTGATTCAATGGTCAGTTGAGATGAAAGGAGGTTGCTCAGAGAAAAGACAAGGCTGCCCTGGCCATCTGTCTCACTGCGCCTTATGGTTATTAGATGAAAATCATCTGCTGACCTTCATTTTCAAAATCTTGTTCATAAATCTTTCACCAGCCAGGCTGAGACCTTCTCTATACAAGGTATTCTGGATTTGAACCATTGATTGTGGCTGTCCAGTTTGGCAGTGTCTTCCTAGAACCGTTTTAAGACTCTGATCCAAAAGTAATATCTTTGTAGAGTTACCATATTTACAGGTCTGTGTTGAGTTACCACTAAAAGCTCAGACTAGAAAGTATTATGCTTGGAATTTGCTTAAACAGTTAAGTAAACCTGAATCCATCAGACTCAGCAAAAGTCCATGGCTATGATTTTGTACCAGAGGTTATAATAAGGCAGTTTTGAGATACTTACTGATAGCTCCATTTCACCAAGCACTTAATATATGCCAGGCAGTGTGGTAAGCACTTTCATATATTATCTCATTTAATCTTCAAAATAACCCTATGAATAGATACTGTTATTATCTCCATTATATAGATGAGAAAATCTAGGTTTAGGGAAATGAGTAAACCTTGCCCAATATCTTCAGCTAGAAAGCAGACAGACAAAAACCAAAACCAGAATTCAGTTCAGAAACTGCTGTTTTTAATTTATTTTCTCTAAAAAGAGCCAGAATATCAAAAGATACCATTGAAAGAGTGATCATAAAGTTGAAGGCTAATATATTTCTTGCATGAGTCTTCATATATTTAAGGATAGAACAGTTTCAGGGACTTGATTTAAATAGTTGCAACGTGCCTACATATTAGTACTTGCATAGTGTTGCCCTATTATGATAATTCTGAGACTTGATAATAATTTAAAGATCTTCAGGGAGCAATTTTTGAACCAAAACATTTCAAAAAGATTCTTTTGACCATTTTCCTAAAATACCAATCTATTAGTTTTAATGTAAAAATTTAGGGGGATTGAGAGCCAAAAGGAAACAGAAATGAAACTCACACTTCCATTAGGTAAAGGAAGCATGTCAGCAGCAGACGGTGGCAAAGGTCAGAGGATGAATACTGAGCATAGCATATCCTCTGGCCATGGAGTGTGCTTGCAGAAATGCCTTGCTTGGTAGGGTGGATATTTTCCTGAAAACCTAGAGAATAATAGATTTGCAAGTAGAATTGTATTCTAAAAACCCTGGAATCTAATTTTTCAAAGACATCTATATTAATATTTTTGAAATGTAATTTATCAGCCACATTATATAATTTGTAACAGGCCTGCCCGATTTTCTCCCAATTTTTCTTTATGACTTATCATTCATGGTATCTGTCTCCCAGCCTACCTGTTTCATGAGGGCAGGGACTTTGTCTTGCCACTACTATATTCAGCACCTAGAACAGTGTCCAGCATAACAAATATTTGCTAGATGAATGAATTAACCAATCACTTAATCTTTTCCTAGTTGCTACATGTACAGGGGTGGGAAAAAGTAGGTTTACAGTTGTTAGCATAGAAAAAGACATGCAGGTTATGATTATTATAATAGCTTTATTAACTCAAAAGAATGTCACAATGCAACTGTAACCCTACTTTTGTCCACCCATATATGTTAATGACCCTTTACCTTTGCTTATACCATTCCATCAGCCTGGGATACTTCTCCGATGTTTCAGTCCCATCTCTTCTGCAAGACCAAACTCAAATGCCAACTCCTTTTTACTGTATTCCCACAGATTATATTTCTATATTTGGTGTAATAGTAGAGGATGTGAACCTTGTCTCACTCATTGGTTCCTGGCCTATAACTCCTACTTAGAGCAATGCACACAGGAGATACGATCGTGAAAGTAAATGCAAAATTTAGTCTACATTTTCACATGCATTGTCAGCTGTCAGCTTCTTCTAGGCTTCTGTTTGTGTCTGTCTTCAAAAGCCAGTCTGTGAGGTCTCCGTGAGGTCAGAAACTGTGTCACTTTTCATGTTGAGTCCCGATGATAAGCAATGTGCATGGCACAGATAAATGGATGAATGTATGCATCCATGGATTTCCTTATTAATATACTAGCCAGTGTGGTTGTGGGCATGCTGGGTGATTTTCTAGATGTAATCTTGTTGACTCATTTAAAGTGTAGAGTTCCTCATGAGAATGTTACCCTAAGACCCCTTATCTGACATTCTTCAACAATCAGCTAAATATACATGTATTGCTAGATAAAACATCCAAGTACAAGGGAATCTTAAACTAGATTGTCTACTCCAGTGGTTCTCAAAATGTGATCCCTAGACTAGCAGCATCAGCAGCCCCTGGGAACTTGGTAGAGATGCAAACTCTTGGGCCCACCCCAGACCCACTGAATCAGACAGAAACTATGGGAGTGAGACCCAAAAGTCTGTGTTCTAATGAACCGCTAGGTTATTATGATGAACACTAAAGTCTGCAAACCCCTAACTGGGCACATTGGGCAGAAAGCTGTCCTCACTATTCTGACATAAACAATGGAAAGTTTCCTAGACCAACAACGTCAACATTCCTGTCACAAGAGTAAAGTTTTCTCTTCTGAGGAAACTGGATTTCATGTTAGGCCAGACAATGGGAACAAATTAGTAAAATATGATCAAAAAGATCAGCAAATTAACCAATCGATGCCACTACTCTAATTTTTATAGCATGACAAACCAGTACGTCTTAAAAAGTATCATTTTAAACTGTATCCCACAGCTGCATGGCAACACAGAGAAATGAGTGAACAGAACCAGAATAGATAAATGAGCAAACTAATGAGAGCAGCAAGGGTCAGCAGGCCATAGAAAAGCATGAAGGAGTGGAACCGATTCCAGACGAGTCACGGCTGGTGTGAAAGGCGGGTAGGGGAAGGAGTAGGTAGGAAGAGAAGCAAGGCAGCAGCTTCCCGCATCAGGCAGGAATCCTGCCACGCATCAGGAATGTCACGTGTGGTGGTGCGAAGGATACCAAACACTGCGTCTAGTTCTATGCAAAGAGGCTACCGTGACAGAGGGGAGGCTGAGGCCAGGATCCAACCCCACCCAGGAACGCAGGAAGTAGTAAGCCTAAGGGTCAGATACAAACCCCCAAAGCAGAAGCTGTTGTTACTGAGTGCTGATTTTATGTTCCGTTCTTTATATATATTCTCTTTATTTGTCCCACTAACCCTGAGAGAGCAATTGTACAAATGAGGACTCAAAGACACAGAGGTACATCTTACCTGAGTCATAGGGATTCACACGTTGCTAGTTGTGGACGTGATTTCAAGTTTTGTAATCTTTCTCCTACACAAACGAGCCTCGCAGAGAGGCAGAGCAGCTGTTCCAGGAGAGCTGGGAAAAGGAAGTTGCAGCTCCGCGCTTACTTAAGCCCCTGGGTTTGGAGCCAACCCCAGGCACAGGAGAGCAGTGGGCTCTTCCTCAAACCCACCTGAGAGCAGGCAGGAACCGCTGATGTCCCTCCAAACCTGGTTCTCGTTGGTCCACGGTTTGGGGAAGACTGAGCCTGCAGAGGTCAGGCACCTTGAAGGTTAACGAAGTATACACTCAATTTTAGGTGTATGTAAACAGCTAGATTATTTTTTCAGTACCTAATTGATTTACCAGACTTGAAAAAGTATACCTTAGATGTTGGCTAAGTGGTTAAGCTCACAGACTCTTGAAGCCAGCCTGCCAAGTTACTTAACATCTCGATGCCTGGGTTTTTCACTCCTTGAAATAGGGATAGCAGTAGTGCCTGCCTTATTGGATTGTTGTAAGGATTAACTGAGTCAATATATATAAAACACAGTGTTTGGTACATAGTAAAAGATATGTAAACATTATTTCAAAAGAATCCGTTATCTCAAGTATCCTCTCAGTATTTCACATGAGTAAAGCACAGAATCATGAAGCATGAAGAGATTTCCTTGAGTTCAGTTTAAGTAGGTTTGTTTAAACGTTTATCACTGAGTCTAATATCTTGTGTACTATGCTTTATTAAAAAAAACTATCATGAACTATTGATGAAAGCTTTGAAAAAGGAAAAGAATTCCCTCACAGCCCAATCACCATTACCTAAATATTGGCAGTTTTTGCATATTACCATCTACTCTTTGTCCCTGGACATACAAATTTTACATTACTGTAATCAGTACATATATTCTCATCACTGGTTTGTTTGTTTTTTGTTTTTTAATCCTCACCTGAGGATATTTTTTCCATTGCTTTTCAGAGAGAGTAGAAGAGAGAGAGACACACATTAATGCGAGAGAGACACATCAATTAATTGCCTCTTGCATGCACCTAGACCAGGGCCGGGGATCAAGCCTGCAACTGAGGCACATGCCCTGGGCTGGAATCAAACCCGGGACCCTTCAGTCCATGGGCCGACGTTCTAACCACTGAGCCAAACCAACTAGGGCATCACATCACAGTTTTTATAATTATCATCATATCACAAGTATTTCAATTATAACTCATGCTTATAAACATGTTAATGGCTGTTAAATAGTTCACCCCATCACTATATTTTACTATTTGCACAATCAAGAAATTCAGCTTATTAACCATAAAATTCTTTTACTTTCTATAACTTTCATCTGGATACCAAAAAAATGATTCTTCTATCTAAAGTGATCAGTAGTCAATCACATATCAGAAGAGATGATTATTGGTTTTTAAATTGTTTGAAGATCGTGAGAGATCAAGTGAAATTATTTTAGAATATGCTGCTAATGATTGAGAACTGAGAGAATCAAACGACCATCCTATAATGTTGGTAGAACACTCAATTCTTGAACTCAGCGTTATTCTGTTGGCTTTTCCTTTTTCTAGAGGGGGCATGCTGGTTAGGGTTGGAGGGAGGAGAAACTATATCCACCAAATCAACACATATGACTAATGTATAAATAAACTAACCTTAATTGTAAAAAAATATGTGTGAGAGTAAAAAAAAAAGTTACAAAAACATAGTGCACAATCTGCTGAGCAAAAATGCCACTGAGTTAGTCAAAGAAATAGGAGAGACCAAGGTGCCAACCACAAATCCTTAAACAGAACATATCCACTGTAGCTCCTACATAAACACATCACAATGCTGGTCCTTCAACTCCAGAGTTGAAAAGAACCTTGCCTCTAAGCCACTCCTGTTTCACAGGTGAACAAAGAAGGTTAGGGAAAGGAAGTGACCAGCTCAACCTCACACAATGAGCGGCGGCAGGAATCAAGATTCAAATCCAAGTCTCCAGACACCCAAGCCAGGGTCTTCTCCTCAAGGCCCCGGCAGCCATCCCCAGGTCAGACATAGTTGGGCCTCTACTGTGGTCACAGTCGTGCAATCTACAAACAGCCAAGTAGCAATTTTCCAGAAGTCTTAGTGCTTTCTCACTTTGGAACCAAATTAATTCTTCAATCCAGTTCAACTGCTCAACCCAGTTATAGACCCAACAACTTCAGTCACATAAAGCAAAGCATTAAAAAGCTAGCTCAAACCAACAGTGGGTCCTTAAAAATTAATGTGGTAGCTATGACCACCCTCCTTTATTTTCTATAGATGTCAAGTCTAAATAGGATCAAGTAAGGGAAGAACACAAACAAGCTAAATAAGCAGTTCCTTTGTAATAAGAAAGTAGAAATTAATAGGCAGACAGAGGTAAAGAATGGCTTAGGACACTGAGCTCCGGAGAGAAGGAAGAGATTTTTTCCCCAGGTTCCACCAATGAATGGAGGGACTAGAACATGAACCCAGGTTCTCTAGTGTATCATCTAATGTCCATTTCATTTCATCAGAACATGCATGTGTTTCCTATGCCTCTGTGAATCACCCCAGTATACAATCTCGTGCAACCAGCATGCATATCCCAGTTTGAAAAGCTTGGCCTTCGAGAATCTAACACATAGTAGATACTCAGTAAATGCTGCTTATCAAATAAAGCAATCAATCATCTTGTTCTAAAATTGCTTTGTTGTCTCCTCTGCCTTCCTATCATTGAGGGGTTTGCTCTACGTGCATTATCAGTTTGCTTTTCATGCTGATGTTGATGCAAAGCCCATAAATAAAAAGTAACAGTGTCATCTCATTTTAAATTTTCCATTGGCTTGCAAATAAAGTGGCATTTACATGGAAACCTTTCTTTTGATACACGGCAAGTATTTCTCCTTTAAGTTCCAGAAGAGAGAAAAAAGTAAACCAAATTCAACTTTAAATTGTGCTGGAAATGCTGAAAATATTTTGAAATGAAAGAAGAGCCTTTGGAGAAAACTGCTTAAATAATCTAATTTTAAACTCTCCAGATTATAACCATTAGAATGATCATGTAATGAATACTGTGTAGTTCTCTTGTTTGCAGAGCCTCTAAGCACAATGAGACAAAGCGTGAGAATGAGACAAAGGGCTAAAACATCCTGACATTTTTTTTCACTGTAGAAACATACCTAGATTTTCAGTTTCCAAAAAGCTGAAAGGGCGTTTCCTAATTTGCCTTGTGTTGAGGTTTGCTAGCGCCGTCTGAATGTTAGCAGTGTCTGAGGGTCTGAGCAGAGCCTAATCGCTTCACACGGTGACAAGTGCAGGGATGAATGGGAGGGGGAGAGATGGGCACTTGGCAGACTGGCCCTGCTGCTTCCTCCTGCCTGCTGGTTAAGCGAATGTTTGATGTGTTTAGTCATCTTCTGAATGGCCTCTGAAAGCTTCTGGATTTTTTTTTTTTCCTGCAGCCTTGTCCCTTTGGGCTGCTTCTCAGGCTAATGGCCAGTCCACAAAGAGAAACAAAAAACGAACCACAGAACGGTAGCTTCCCTTTGCTTCTTTCGCAGAGTTGAAAGCCCGGCTATCAATTATCTGTCCTCTCTGAATCACTGGCGGCGGGGTTTGCTTCAGGTAAAATGCAAGCCAGAGAATATTCTAAAGAAAGACGGTGTCTGTGGAGAGACAACAGGTGTCCTTTGGGACTTCTGCCAAGGCACCATCCGTTGCATCACAGCCCCAAAGTACCACGGTCTGCCCGGGTAGGAGTCCTACACTCCCAGAGACAAGGAGACAGAGGCCATTTCAGAAAGTAACTGAAGGGAAGAGCAAACTAAAATTAGAACTGCAGACATAGATCCGGGGAAAAACCCCACCGTGCTCTGCATGCCAGGATGCTAAGGAGGAGGTGAGGGTGAAGACGTTGGGACGCAACGTGTCGTCCTAGCCTCAGACCCTGGCCGTGTCTATCTCTATCCCAAGCCTGTAGTACAGAATTTAGGTCCCTCTTCTGCACGTACACTTTCTTAACACCAAAGGGGAGGATGATAAAAGTCAAGGCCGGGCAGCGGGAGTCCAGGAGTGTTCCCGATAAGGGACACAGGTACACGTTATAGTTTCATAGTAACCGCCCTGTAGCTGATCTACGGATCCATAACTGAGAGTGTACATGCTAATCACCTAGGTGCTCTCTAAATATCTGAGTCCCGTGCACCGTAAGGTGGGTAGCCGGTGATTCGGATGTGCACCCCTGATTAAGAACCTCTGTTCAAGGCCAGATTTTACAGTCTATGTTTTAAACCTATCCAAGGTACAATACATGACCCAATATATCTCCACCCTCAATTCCACAAGACGTTATATAACTGCCTCACACTAAGCCTGAGCAACATAGAAACAAATAGAGATATTCTAGGAGTTACTGTAAAATATATAACATAAGCTCAAAAGAAGTTCCTTTTGGTAAATGACAGCCTTTGCTTTGCAGAAGGCAATGGAGATGATTTGTTGAGTGTCTGCGCAGGATGCTTGCTGCTAAAACTACAAAGGTGGCAAAGGACCAATATCTCCCCTCCAGGGTCTCACAGTCCAGTGAAAAGACAAATGCAGCTAATAATGATGAAAGACTGACTCTAAAGAACTGTAAATGCTTTATTGGTGAGTTTAATTTCATACTCATGATATTATGGTATGGGGCTTGAGGTTGGTGCAATAATTCTTATTTTACAGAAAAAGTTAAGATGAGTTGCCTAAGTCACTTAGTCTTTCTGAGCCTCTGTTTTGTTATCTATAAAATTAAGTTAAAATGTCTAATCACAGACTTTTAAGAGAGATGACATAATAAAAGCCCTTTGAAAAAATGCAAACTGTCTCATGAATGTTACTTATGGCTGTTAATACATGAAAAATCAGGAAACCAAATATTAACAAACCCAATATGCCATTACGGTCACTGAGTAGGCACACAACACCATGCCTAGAAGGGGTAGCACTTCAGAGGTTGAAGGCGGAAAGAAACAGGGATAAGAGAACAACAGGAGATAACTCACTAGCCGCCTCCGGACTCCTTACTAACACTAACAAGCCTCACAATGGCCTCCTAAGTCACACAGTAGATTACCAGCTAGGTATCTAGTCCGTAGGAACAGCTTTTAGAGTAGATACTTAGCTTGAGTTCAAGTGTTCTCCCACACAACAATTTTGTCTAAAGAAACCAAAAGAGGAAGGAAACAGAGGCATTATTGCTACGGAATGTTAAGTGCCTCTCTAGTGGTCATTAATTACTGGGTGATTTTATATTCTAGCCTGCTGGGTAATCTACTCAAACTCTGAAAGATAAATGACATATGATGTTAGGCATGCGTAAGAGACATGCGATGTTAGAAATCCACAACTCTCGAGCCTGTTCGTGTATCCCAAGGATGTAAGTTCCCAAGGGCAAGCCAATGCGCTCTTTATGTCTCAATCCCCTGCGTTTAACAATATGCCTGAACAATGTGGTAATTCAGTAAATATATTGGCAAATAAAATGAACTTCCTGTAATATTTAAGAATCCTGAGACTCAAGAGGAAAACTGAAAGGTCTCATGGTGTAATAGCATTAAAGCTGGAGAAAAGACAGGGAACTCCTATGTCCAATGCCTATCTATCACATTATGCTTTTTACTGCATTATATTTTACTTATCCCACCATGATGGCCTCAGTGTTTTAGTTGTTGTTGTTTTTAACCACAAAGTGGCTTTTCTTAAAATCACTTCCGAGCTCCCTACATGAGTTACTATATAGACATTTCCTTTCTCTCCTGTGGGGTGAACCATCCTGGTTGCAGGGAAATGACTGTTCTATAGATTAAATGCATTAGTTCATGGCTCCGGCTGGACTCATGGATGGTGTGAAACCCAGAAAAGAATTGAATCTTCACTGAGAACATAAATGCATTCTCTACAGAGAAAGCAGTTCAGGTTATTGACTTCTATGTTCTGGAATCAGATTGATGCTTCTGTGGTCCTCTTGGTAGCCAAGCTTATATTGCCTCTCCCAATTTACAGTCTCCTGATGCACAAGCATGGTATGATAAACTAATCAAGGCTATTCAATTCAACATCCACAATCTGAGTCCCGAGAGTACCCATTTACATAGGTAAATGGAAATGTTTTATCTGAGCCAGGCACCTGGGCAGCTGCAGGTATGTTATTCACACAAGGACAATGTGTTAGAGGAGATGGGAGAGTGAGACCTTTAAGATCAGAGATTGCATCTTAGTTTTCTTTTATAGTCTCTGAACTAAGCACATTGGGAACATAGCAGGTGTTCAATAAACATTTGTTTAAATAAAGAGCATAAAAATTACAACGCTGATTATAAGAAAGGCAGTGTATAAGGGACAGACAAGTACTTAGGTCATATAAAGTATGCCAATAAAACATTAATTAGATATAGGGAGTTAAGGGGAGATTTTACGGAGCAAGGGCCACATGAAATAAATCTCAAAAGAGCTGAACACAGATATATGACAATGGGGAAAGGGTAAAGCTAGATTCACTCTGCTAAGATGTACCTGGATTAAAAAGTCTAATATCACACTATCATGGGTATAAACCAAGACATTGTCAGGAGCTCAGAACAGGTAGAAAATAAGTGGTTCAAGATAATTGGGGTAGAAAGTAAATGGCTAGAGGAAGAGCAAGAGGGTATTTAAAAGTGAGTTTGTTTTCTCATCTAACCACGAGACAGGCTATTTCTTTTCCTTCCATTTATATCCTGTCAAATGTAACAAGAAGACCTATACATGATTATAGATCCAAGAGCTTCCATATTGATTAGTGAGATCATATCAAATCTTCTCTACTGAGGGGCCTGAAGTCATTCTCAGATATAATCAGCTCCCTAAAATCCAGACCGGTGCTTCTTAAACTTATTGTGTATATAAATGACCAGCAGATCTTGACGAACTGCAGATGTGATTCAGTAAATGTAGGGAAGGGCCTGAAATTCTGCATTTCTAACAAGTTCCCAAGTAATGTTCATGCTGCTTTAATGTTGCTGTTAATGTGGTCTGTGAACCACACCTTGAATAGCAAGCCTAGACCAGTGGTTAGCTCTAGCTATCCATTAGCACCAATTGGGGAGCTTTTTCAAAATACCAACGCCCAGGTTCCACTCCAGAACCAATTAAAACAGAATGTCTAGAGATGTGGCCTAAGCATCTTTATGCTTTAAAAGCTCTACAAGTGTTTCTAACATGCCAGCCTGATGTTGAGAACATAGCTAAACAAAGGCAGATGTAATGTAGTAGACAGGAGAGGAAAAGAAGAGGAGAGGGAGAGAGAGAGAGAGAGGATGTGTATAAGACAGATAGATATTGATAGAAAGATTATAGATAATTATAGATAGATAATGATAGATGGTATGTAATTATAGATAGATAATGATAGATAAATAGATTAGATAGATAGATGATAGATAGATGATTGATAGATAGACAGATGATAGATAGAACAAATCTCTTTCCTCACTCTAAATCAATGCTTCTCAAACTTTAATGTGCATACAAATTTACAAATTAATTACCTGAGGATTTTGTTAAAATAAGATTCTGATTCAATAGCCCCTGAGTAAATAACAAGATTCTGCAGTTGAAAAAGCTGGTTTTCAAACCACATTTTGATTATCAAATCAGTGGTTCCCAAACATTGCTGCATCCGGGATCTTTTAAAAACTACCTATATCTCTTTTCCACCCCAACATTCTGATGTAACTGGCATGGGGTACAACCTAGGCATGAGGATGGTCAGAAAGTATGCCAGGTGATTTTAATGTGCAGCAAAGTTTGCGAACCACTGCGAGGCACAAATTATGTCACAGCTGTTTAGACCATGCATCAACCAGCCCAAACCTCTGAAGTGATATTAATTACCCTGGTGCATAAAGATCACTGGAATTAGATGATGACTTGATTGCTAGGTCAATTGATTTATTTTCCTCTCTTCTTTACCCTGGATGACAGGAAGTGATGCAAAGCAAAAAGGAAGAAGCAAAAGAAAATTGACCTTATTCATAAATAACTGAAGTTCAACTTGCTACAGACCTTGGACAAGTGTTCAAAGAAAGATTTTCAAATGCTAGAGGTAATGTGAAGGTTGTCAAATGCCAGCGACAGGATTCAAGAGTAACTGGGCCATTAGAACTTTATCTGGGATGAAGAACTCTTGAACCCTCAAATGAATCATGCCATAGTGCTTTTTTAATCTACCTTAAAAGAGTTTCCAGTAGAAAAAACAATCACATGTACTTATACTTGGGAACACCTTCCTAGAAACAGATGTGAATCAGTTGGGGAAAGAAGTCTGTATATAGCAGCAAAAAGTATAAAAGATGAACTAATTTGAATGGGATACAGATACACACCTCTCAATATACTCTTTTTTTCCTTCTATAATAAAAATTTTAAGTTAGCTACAAGTTTTAGCTGTGCTATTGGCATCAACTTAGAAAATAAGGCCAATATGGGGGAAAAAGTATCCATTCTTAATGTGATCACTACCTGGCTAATTCAGCTTTGTAAGGGAAATCCAAGAACTAACACACATAAAAACTTTCATCATGTCTTTTGTGTGAGGCAATTATGGTACCTCTGCAAAATTACCACACTATTGGCTTGGGACAAAATTTTTCATTGCCTTTTGGTCAATGCTGTGATTCATGCCTGTGTCACTGTTTTTTTGGATAAGCACAGAAGTTCTTGCCTGATCCTTCTCAGATATATTTTTCAGATTCTTTCTCCTTTCAAAACTCCCAAGAATGGCAGAATATCTAGAACTCTGTGCTGTCAATTTGAGATATAAACCACCTGGAACTCTGAGTGGCATGTAGTATATTTTAAGGGAAAGGAAGGCAAATAAAAATGTATTGCTAAGAGATACATCCTCTTCATGATGGGCCAGGAACTAGTATATAAACTGGAGCTAAATGTTACCAAGAATCCTTGTCAAAAATAAAAGAGAGAACAAGTTAATAACCGACTAGCAGGTGTCCTCTAAGCACACATACGGAAACTGTTTCATAGTAAAAGGATGCTCTCTCTGTCATTAACTTTATGTTCCAGAAATACTTAATGAACTGGAATATTATAGACCTCTCTAAGATTGGTTTCTCATTTTAAAATGGAGTCTACAATAAAGTTAATAAATATATGCCTCATTATACTTATAGACATGGATTTTCTCATATATGTACATTATTGTTAGTCATGGAAATGTCCATCAGAGAATCACAAGAATAATTTTTCTAAACTGAAAATTGCCAGCTAGCCTGAATTGATGTCGATTCAGTTCTTTTCATACTGCAAATGCTTACCAAGGTTCAAATAGTTAACCCTATTGATTAAATACTTAAAATACTTTTTTGAACATATACCTTCTGTCATTCAACATGCTAGTCTTATTAATCAGCCCAGAGATATGAAATGCACCACCATTCCCTGATCCTGAACACATTAGCACAATGACTGACATTCCTGGTTTAAAAATAAAACCTTGTTTCAAATATAGCTTCTCTGCTGCTTGGTAATGAATATAGTTTCATTAAAGTTGACATCATTTCTTCTGATTTCACCAGAATCGAGTATATCCAGTATTCCTACTGGGTGTCTGACCACATCACCTAAGGCTCTTGCAGTCTGGTGGGTGTTTTAAGAAGGAGGGAGAGGAGGAGAGAGAAAAGACCTGCATAGATGGAGTTAAACTCAAAGGATACCCAATCTTACAGTTTTCATAGCCATTTTGGTTTCTTGTATTAAATATGCCATCCAAAGTTGAATTTTACAGTTCGTTTCCCAGTTACTAGGTGTACATCATACAGAACTGCTTAGGAGGAGAATATTAATATATACATGTCCACAACTAGTAAACGCATCATGCTCGGGAGTCAAGCAGTACTCCCGATACACTGTTCTTCTTAGAGGTCAGTTCTAACGCATGCTGTTTCAAATAGACCCAATTTCCCTGCTGATATCTATTGCAAATGCAGTAGGATGTGGTCATACACACCCAGAAATACCATCTTCGTGGGGTGGGGGTGGAGCAATCCAAACATTTTTTATAGCAATGCATTATTGGATATCAGATACAAACGTGCCTGTCAGCAGTGCTGAAGCAAATGAATTCTGTTTATTCGAGCTCATCCGTTCCATAGAAGAGAAACTGCTTTACCAACACAGCTCTCCTCCCCCACCAGCTGAAGACTCTCCCCACCTCCCCTACCCCAAAAAAGAATAAATAAAAACAACTCATCACACTTCACTAAGCAGCTGATGGAGTATTAAACACCGTCTTCCCAGCTGTGGGAGTTAAAAAGAAGTGGCCCTCCTGCCAGGGTTCCCGGTGCTGCAGCGGGCACAGCATCTCCTCCGAGCGACCTGGTAGGTGCTCGCTCCCCAGGCACTGCAGTCCCCTCGCCGAGGGCTGCCCCGGCCACACGCACCCGCAGGGCAAGTCCCCCGGAGGCGACGGCGACATACCTTTGCTCTCCATGTCGGTGCCCTCGGAGTGCTGGGAAGTTCAATGGAAGTTGGCCGGAAGGTGGGGGCCCGCTTCAGATGCCCAGACCTGGGAAGCCAATCTGATGATTTCGCCCGTACTTCCTTCCTTCCACTCGGGCTTCCTGAAAGATGGGATTTCTTAAACCCTGAAGCTGCAAGCAGCCGCCAAAGGACGCCTCGCAGCGGCAGCAGATCGCCTCTACGGGGGAGAGACCGCGACGCCCGCGGCGTGGGGATGCGTGCACGCGCCCGCTCGGGGGTTACCTGGGCCTGGGGGCCGCCCGCGGGAGCTGTCCTCCGAGCTCGGCGCTGCAGGTGTAGTGACAGATCATCCCACTCCGCTCGCGGGATGTGCGAGTCGCCCGGGCGCTGGCACGCATGCGCAGAGCGCCCTCCCTCCGCGCCCCGCCGCCCCCCGCCCCCCGCCCCCCGCGCTTCGCTCCCCAACACGGTCCCGGTCATCCCGGCTGAGCGGCTGGGAAGCAATGCAAAAAATAAACACCGGACTGGATTTTCCTTTGCAAACTAGAAAATGGATTGGGTTGGGCTGCGCCCTCCGGTCCCACAGGATTTTCCAGGATGGATTACGGTATGGCCCCCGAGCTGGATGCAGTTTTGTTCAGAAGGCAGAGGGAGGGGGGAAAGAGAGGGAGATTGAGGAGTCCTCCTGAAGGGTCATAATTTGGGGTTCTCTCCTCGCTGCTGCAGTAACTTTCCAGGTGTCCGCTTCCCCCTCGCGGACCCACTTCCCCCACAGGGTTTATATTTCTCTTTGCATTCCCCTATTTGTTTTTGTTTTGTTTTGGGGGGGATGGGATGGGAGTAGCCCTGGAGCTAACAAAGCCTAGTATTCTCCCACTTCTTTGCTGCTCAGACTTGAATTTTCTTGCCTCCCTGAGGTCCCCTTTGCCCCCACCCCAAAACTTCCATGAGCAGGCTCCAGGCTTGGAAAGTTCTCCAAATAACGTCACTGAGGACATTTTGGGGTGCTTTTTTTAGCTTTTTTCCAACAATCTACCAATAAGTAGAGTCTCCAAAAGTGAGGAGGCACCTTATTGACATAAGTACTTTAAAACTGTAATATCATCGTTCTATGAAGGTGCAGAGGACGAGTGTTTTTGTGTATAAGGCTATAGGAAAGGGTGCAAAGCCAAAAGTTCCTTGAAGTACCACTTTCCTATCAGTGTATTTTGAAAGCCCACACTATATTTACTTTATCTGCAAAATGTTTAATTGGAAATAAATGTGTGTTTACTACCTATTTTTCTTACAATAGTCCAAATTCTCCCAAGAGAATATCCTCTCCTTGAGAATAGCAGTCTTATTCTCAGGCATAAAAACAAATCTAGAAAACTCTGTAGCGTGGAGTGGCTAAGAAGAGAGATGCGCAGATTAATCACACTCCACGTTACACAACGATCCCTCCATAGACTTCTAATCCCAATTTTCAAAACACTGAAATACAATAAAATGTACTCCCAACAAGAAACCTGAGGCTGACTCTAATTCAATCTTCTGGTGATTCAGAAGTCATCCTGGGATTTTCCAGTGCTGGAAGGCCTTGATTACAAATATTAATCATGGCGGTTCAGCCAGACTGGGACATTTATTAGTGGAGGGCTCCTGCTGATGAACTGCTGTGGTTTAACAAAGCCTTCCTCCATGAAGCACTAAGGAATTAAAACCCTGGAGTGTGGGATTACAGAGGCCAAAACCTAGGGTCTGCTAACCTTTGGGCTCTTCAATTGCATGCCCAAGTAAATATTCGAAAAAAATCACTAAACTCGGGATTTCTTTAAATTTTGATAGGTTTAGGAAGTAGGCTAAGGGTGAGAGTAGAGTTGTTCCTTAAGAACAATAGTCTATTACTTCCTTAAACGTGTTCTTAATGAAGCTCACCTGATACTTATTTTCTCACTATCACAATCTGGTAAAATATTATGATGAGTATACGTATATATGAAGACAGGTGGATGAAGAGAAAGATAGAGAAGAAAAAAAACAGAGAGGTGAATGGTTAGAAAGAGAAGTATACCCAAGAACACACATGAGAGAGACATCAACCAAGAGGTGAGGAAGAGACCAGAGGAAAGGGGACTAGGTTGGTGGTACTGCTGGACCCAGAAAGGGGCATCTGACAAAAACTATCAGAGCAGAATGTGTGTAGAACTGTTAGGGACAGTATTATGGGTGGTTTTATGTTCTTCTCTTTCCTTATCTTCTTTTGCTATAATGTGCAAATATTTGTTGTTTAAAATATAAATATATTAAAGCAACTACTAAGGCTGATTTCTCAAAAAAGAAAAGAATAGTAGTCTATTTCATTGGGATAAATATCTTCTGGTCCTAACACTTTCCCTCTTAAAAGTTTTAGAAAAGAAAACAGCTTTAGAGTCCATCTATCTACATCCTTAATAGCTACTATTTTATAGATGGAGAGGCAGGGAGGGTGCTTGACTTGATAAGAGTCACATAGTGGAGCAGAGCCAGGCTCAGAACCTGAGGGTCCTGCCTCAGAGGCAGAGGTGATCCATCTACTCCAGGATGATTTCTTATGTAAACACCTCCCCATTACCTACAGTGAACAAGAACAGGGAGAGTCCCCTAGTTCATGAATTTTCATGATTTTCATTCACAATTTTAAAAACCAAGATGCTTTCTTAAATGGGACCTAAAGCAAATGTAATAGAAAATCTGTGGTCTGACATTCAAGACCTTTCCACTACCTAGTTCCAGACCACCTTTCAAGGCTTCTCCAAGCTTAACTCCTAGACAATACTTGCCATTACCCTAAGCAAACCTCAAGAGTTTCCTTTTCCACCTTTACTTACATAGTCATCCTTGGAATATCTTCACCTCTAACACAAATGAGAACATATCTAAACCTTATATCTTCCTCAAGATTCAACTAAATTTCATCTCACTCCTACAATCTTCCCAGATCCTTTTAATCAGAAAACATTTTTTATTAAAAAATAACCATATTGCTATATCTTTACCTCTTACATCACCTATTACTATTTTGTATTATAATTATTTATGTGCATGTCTCATTCCTATTCCCCATCCTTACTAAAAATGGGTTCCTGATTCATCTTTGTAGTGGATAGCGTCTCTTGAATATAGAAAACAGTAGTAAATGTTTGGTGTATTATAATATTTAACATACATGTTTTGTGTATATGACATTGACTATAGGTACCATGATAACAAGTAATGGTGATAATAATATTGAGCTAACACTACTGTGAGCTTACTATGTGCCAGGCACTATTATAAGGATTCCAAATGTTTTAGTTAATTTTATCTTTATAAAATTCTATGAAGTTAGTACTATTGCATGTATTTTAAAGATGAGCAACCAGAGGCACAGAGAGGTTACATATGAATAAAACATGACCACTCCCCTATAGAAGCATAAAGCTTATTTAAGGTGATAGAACATAAATAATTTTAAATATATAGTAAGGTATAAGATAGAGACAATCACAGTTGGCATGGGAGCCCAGAAGAGGCTGGGCAGTTAGCCAGCCTGTAGGTTTTAAAAGTTAGAGGCTAGAAGCCTTCAAGGTCTTCCCCCTTTTGTTAAAAAAAAAAAGATAGGGGTCTAATCCCCCACCACCTCCACTACCAAAGTGGGAGAGGATATAAGGGCAGAATCCCCTTATGAAAGTGTCAAGAAATCATTTGACCTAGTTATGATGAACTTGCTTGATGGAGAACTTGAAAAGGGGGAAATAGACGAGTAGCCTGGTAATTCGCTATTTCAAAATGCCAAGATTAGGTGGAATTAGATCTCTTATATTTGGGGTGTCCCCTTTCATCATCAAAAACTGTCTAAGTTTGAACAATAAATTATATGTCCATATTATTAATGCTACACAATTGAATCAGAGTAGCATCACCAACACTGACACTGCAGCCTGATTGTGGTTAACCCATGTAATGGATTGGCTATGTGTGAATATTCAGATTCTCTAGCTTTGGTTCCCACTAGAATGTACAGAAACAACATAAATAAGTGGGATGAACAGCAATGTGTTACATTATAATTAGCAATTTAAAGTCTCAATAATATGTCAAGTCAATTACAAGCCCATATAGATTTTTCCCCATATACTCACTGTATTCTCGCAGAGTGCCAAATATAAATTGAGAGGAATTTGTGACATTTTCTTTGGGCCCAATTATTTTCTTACTATTCATCTTTTATAATTGGATAATCTATTGTAAAGAAAATAAGAGTTCACCATTTAGAACTGTTTTTGGTGATGACGGTGAAATCAACTCATCACCAAAAATGAGTATTCACTATAGGTCAGAACAGGTGATTAGCTCACAGTCTCTACCGAGAGTGTCAGTTCCAAGCTGTCATAAGAACGTAAGCTCCACAAAGATAAGGACCATGTCCGTTTGTTCACTGTTGTATCTCCGGCATCTAGAACAGTGTGTGGAACTTAGAAGGTTTTATTTAATACTTGATGAGTAAATGAGTTTAATGAAATAAAGCTCTTTCATGACCTCAAAGCCAGTTCATCTGGCAAGTGGAAGACAACAATCAGCAATCCTGATGACATAAACAGGATCATAAATAACCTGCAACAGGCAGCAAGATTATCAAGAGGAAGTTAACAAATGCGTGCAGTGTTTACTCTTGGGCAAAACCCATAAATTACCGGGCCTAGGTTCAAGTATCTCTTAGGCAGACTATTACGTGGGCCATGTCTTCACAAAGAGTCTAGGAAGTTGGAAGAAATTAGTTATAGAAGAAGGAAGAATAATGTAGATGGCAAACATTTCAAAGAAAAAAAGATGGTGAGCTAATGTGGCAAAGCCATGTGAGAGGAGCAGTGCTGTAGAGGCCGGGCAGTGTCCCTCAGAAAGCTGACTGTCTTTATTGCACACCAGGTGCGAGGCTTCTACCTCCTTCCTGAGTGAGGGTGAAGTACAGTCTTCCTAGGAAGAAAATGGCAAGTGATAAAGTTTTGACAGAAATGATATAGGCTGCAGGTATGCGACGGATATAAGGAACAGTCTATAAAAGATGGGAAGTGGCAAAAGAAGATGCAGGTCATCTGGGTGTATCTTGCCAAGGAATCACTTGCCTACATCCTTTGACAGTAATTTCTCTGGAGGCTATTAAGAGTCTACAGAGACTTACAGAGAGGTGAGGCAAAGTAATGATGCATAGGTAAGGCATCTGGAGGCCAACCGACAAACATTTTGGACATTTCTTGCTAAGGCCTTTGTCCACTTGACAATATTAGGGATTTTTATATAAGCTATTAACTGACAGTTTCAAGGACCATCTGTTACACTGGTGTGGTGCCTATTTAAAATGGGGTGTGCCAATCTCGCTAATGTTTAGGACCCAAGTAGACACAGGTTGAAATAAGTTCCAACAGATTACTAGAGGGGAAACACTTTTCAACTAATTGCCCCTTTTCATTCTGGGGATAAGAAATAACATGGCAAAATGACATACAAAAGTAAATTCTTAAATCTGGTTGGGATCATTATGAAGACCAACCCAATCCTCAAGTTCTGTGATAAGAGTAGATTAACATACATCACGTTTTAGTCTAAAGATGCACCATTACAATGCTGCCTCGAATGAATATAGACATTTGCGATAAAGCCATTTCCTCACCCTATACTCTCCACAACACAAATCTCAAAAGAACGAATGCTCAATATTTTTTTCTGGTAAAAATAGGACATGAATAAGTAGTTCTAAAAAGTCAACATTAGCCTTAGTTGTTGTGGGTCAGTGGTTAGAGCTCCAGACTGCACACCGAAGGGTCACAGGTTCCATTCCCAGTCAAGGGCACATACCTAGGTTGTGGGTTTGCTCCCCACCCTTGGTCAGGGCACATGCAGGAGACAACTGACCCCTCTCTCTCCCCCTCCCTCCTTCTCTTCCACTCTCTCTGAAAAGCAATGGAAAAAATATCCTCAAATGAGGATTAACAACAACAAAAGTCAACATTAATTCATTTAATAAATATTTATTGAGAACCTACCAGATACTAGTCTAGGTGTTGGGGTATACCAGTAGTCGGTGGACTCACTTTACATTGTAGTTTCACAGCTAGAAGAAACTTCATAAATCTTATAGTCCAAAAATGATACAAAAGTGAAAATTGAGTTGAGACTCAAAGTAGGGGAAAAACAACTTTGCCCAAGTCAAGTGGCAACTTACAAACAAGCTTAGGAGACCAGTCTACCGATGCTCCATTTCCTTACAGCTTTCTCCATAATGGTATGCACATTGTATGCATTCTTTGGTTGGAAGATTTGTCCTATTTGTTTGTATTACACTGCAAACTGTGATTTCAGAACTCTATTCATTTCACTTGTTAAACACAACTGGAAATTTTTATTGAAGAACTGAAAAATGGTAACTACACTAAGTATATTACCGGCAATAAACAACCTCTATAATGTATCCTACATGATGCCTCATTGATGTGGCACAAGTGTGTCATGTGCGCAATGAATAATAGCAAAGATTTCTATCACTACCAGTGCTCTTACTTGGTGAAAATCTTTCTGGTTTATATTTATATTCAAACCTCTATTCACTCAGTGGCTGCAGCTACTCAGGCAAAGTAAAATGCAAAAATGAAGCAATTAGCCATATTACTGGTGCCAAAAACTATGCTATTATAATGGAAGGAAAAAATTAATGAGTAATTTCAGCCAAATGAAATTAAATAACAGCAAAAGAATACAATAGCATAATGGATCCCACAGGTGTATTAACCCAAGGGCATTATTAACATGGACTTGGAGGATCATGACCAAATGCTGATAATACTGACACTCCACAATTTATCCAAAAAATAAAAGCAAATGGATTTTTGCATTTATGCTCTTTAAAAAAGTACTTTCCAAAATTCTTTACATTGTCATTTTCCCCCTCTTTAATCATTTAACCCACTGAGATGACCCTATTGTACTAGCTGTTAAGAAAGCAAAGATGAGTGTTGTATGTAGAGGTGGAACTCAGGCTGCTGTTGTGCACAGAGGGCTCGTTCGTGTACTGATTTCTAGATCTTGAGGTTGTGAGATCATGATGCTGCTGATGTTCCCACGCCTTCTGTCAGTCATATGAGGTCTATCTCAATGTATATATCCTGCTTTTCATTTGATTTTAAATTTATGCCTATACATTATAACTGGCAAACGTTTCATTCAGCCTGCCCAATCTCTTCTAATTTCATTCAACAAGCATTTTTTTCCTTCTCTCTGAAGAATCACAAGGGATTAATAGTTAATAATTAATAGCTGTTACAAGAAAGCTATTGGAGAGGGTTGAGACTTAATCTTGGTTTCTTCCTCTATTAAAGAAAGGAATTAGACAAAAGAGCCTGTAAATTCCTTCTGGCCCTAACACTGGGAGTTTATGTATGTGGACACAGCACCACTCCTCACTAGAGAGCGTGCTGGCCCTTGGCTATCACAGGATGTCACATTCCTTTTGGCACCAATGTCGGAGCTCAAAGGGACCACTAGGGCTCCTTTAGTTTTATAAGAAACCTGTAGGGTAAGACTTTGGATATGAACTTGGAATTTCTTGACTCCAAAGCCAATCCTTTTAATCACTGTCTCCCAGTCTCTTTATTCCCTGTGTTGATGAGGTACAAAGCACTTGAGTACAAAACAGAGACTAGGTTGAAATGAAGAAAAAATAGTCTGCTAGGCCCCATTAATGCCATTCGACCACTGCGGAAAGAGTTGCGAATCCTCTCCAGATTGTCTCTTTCCGCTTGCCTCACTGTCTCCCTACCCTTTTCGCTTGTTTTTTAATTGTTCACCCTCTACATCATGTCAACAAAACAAGTTAGCAGTTGACTCAAGGCTATAATAAATAAAGGAGGACAGCTCAGTCTCACAGAGCTGTAGAATCGGATGGAACCGTTGGGTTCACTCCTTCTCAGCCTAGGAAACTTCCTTAGCCTTCAAAATCCAGTTAAAATGTTCCCCTGAGAAACCTCTGAACCTTCATAGTATTTTCAGGATTGCTCATGCGTGTTTATCATTTATTTATATGTCTGACTCGCTTTAAATATCAGCGCTTGCTCTACACTAGATCTACTATGTAGTTCTGCTCTTTCTCTCTGAATCTCCAGGTTGGAGAAACAATGTTTTCCACTTCTGTATTCTTAGACTTCAGCTTTTTTCAGTCTCTTTCTTCTCCCTCTGGTCTTGGGATTTCCCACCTCCCTAACTGTTTACCTCCCCCCTCTCAATACCACTTACACACACATACACACACACACACAAACCCCTCATTAACAATCTCCATGCTTGGATAGACCTCCATGAGCTGAACCCACATGCTAACTCAGTCAAGGGAAGAGGAAATGATTTGGACAAATCAATGCATGAATGACACGTATCCCATGGATTTTTATTTTCTGGTATCAAGTTCTGAATATAATTAAATATTACTGTTTGGTCCTGTTACTCACTCCCTTCAGTTTTGTCCCAATTATAATTTCTCATCTTAACCAGGGAACTTAAATACCTCAATTCTTGGTTTTATCCCTGAATGGAGAGTTTTCCTTCCCCCTTTAAGTGAAATGTTAGCTTCCCTAGCTAAATAAAGCAATCATCTGTCAAGAATCCTCCCAGAATACAAAGAGCCACTCTATCTTTCTAATAATGGGTGTGGTGTTTTCTCAACTGAATGTAAGTATGTTAGGAAAGCACATTTAAAAAGATGACATATTCTTGCAGGATACATTACTGTGTATTTGTAAATCCATTTCCACATTGATGCACATACCAAATCATTTGCTGTTATTGCACTCAGCATTATTTGCTCCAGATAATAGTGCCAAAAGACTAATGCCTTAGAAGTACAGAAAGCAAACATTTGGGGGCAGCATAGATAGAGATGGGAGAATCACCAAGAGAATGGTGCCTTCTTACATTTGAGTTTTGTTTCTTAATTATTTTAAAGGGTGGAGCTTATGCAACAAATATCACCCAGGCCCTGAATGGAGGACAAGGGGAGTCTAAATGCAACAAAAATGAAAGAAAATTGAAAAAAAACAAATGGTTTATTCATCTTAATTATAAGATGAAAATCAGAATTCAGAAGAGGTATCAATCTGAGAAAAATCAAATAAGTTTATAAAATTAAGTTAAGCATCTTTCTTTGTGGTTTATGTATCCAATAAGATTAAAATGTTGTGATTTTATCACTCATATCATAAAATTGCTAAGGGAGGAGAATGACTTGTTCTTGTGTGGCCTCAGAGAACTTATCTAAAGGACGGTGTGACAACGTAGGAAGTCAAACTTCTTTCTCAAGTTGAAAGTAGCCTCTAAAACCTATTTTAAGATACTTGGCCAGCTTATCTTTATACTTACTTATATTATGGATTCCATACATTGAATTGAATAAACATCTTAATTTTTGTCTAACATCATGCTGAGTACTTTATATGCACTACCTAATTAAATCAACATAATAACACTGATAAGAAACTGAGGCTCCAAGAAGATATACTATTTGCCCAAATTACAGAGCCAGTGAGCTATAGAGTTAGAAACCTAAATAGTTACTTTCAGAATTGAAGATCTGATCTTTGCATGGGCCTCAAGGACATTTTATGTGGTAGGTAGAACATCTTCCACCCAGTGTTTGGATAAACCAGTGCTACAGGAGCTCAAGAGAGGGAGTGCATTTCTTTACCAGTTAAAGAAGAGACAGGGCACCCTATGCAGGCGTGGGGAACTTTTTTTTTTTGCCAAGGACCATTTGGATATTTATAACATCATTCGCGGGCCATACAAAATTATCAACTTAAAAATTAGCCTGCTCTATTTGGTCAAACATTTAATTAACTCACCCCTAATGGGATGGCTGGAACTGCTTCTCTTTGGTGAGGCCATGGCAGGGCCAGAACAGACAATTTCAGCCCGCGGGCCGGACGTTCCCCACCTCTGCCTTAAAGGGTGAAAAAGCCATTCCAGGAAAGAAGAGAAAGCCATTTCTGGCAGAAGTTCTAGCATTAAACTCTAAGTACAGAGAGAATATAGAGTGGATTTGATGTGAAGCTACTAGTCTGATGCTCCTGGAGTGGAGAGAAGATGGGGAGAAAAGAGGTACCACACTGAGGATGGGGCCTTAACACTCAGGATCCCCATTATAACATTACCATTACCATATCTGCCCGTAGGGCCTTCACCATTTCAGGCGGCTTTTACAATGTTGGAGTAGAGGAGTTGCCTGAATAGAAAGACCTTCCAAGGTAACTTATTTCCCTCTATTAAAGCTCTTGGCCTGCTTTCCCTTGGACTTAGCATTTACTGTTTTTATGTTTACTTGATCCATCACATGTAGTTCTTTGACTTCAAAGACTGCGTCTTGCTCATATGTTTTTCCCCAGACCTATCTTTTCCAGTGCAGTTTCTTTGAGGGTACAACCTTGACTTTCCAGGTTGTTGAGACTGCACAAAACAAATCGTGGCCATGGGCAAATTTAGATCTCCATCCTTTGACCTCATGCACTCAGCAATTTGATCCTGGACTCTTTCTCTCGACATTGCCACTAGCTTTCCATCTGACTTGCATTTAATTACCTCCTTAATCAGCATGATGCAAGATCCAACTTTTGACCTCCCAGCTGTGCTTTTATCTCTCTTCCTTAACTCCATGAGTTTTAGAACAACCTTCAGAAAGCCCTTCCAGCTCTACCTCTTCCAGGGCTTCTGCTCCCCTAGAAGTCCCATTGGCTCACCTCTCCCATCCGCCCTGCCCTGCCTTGGAGGCATGGTCAAGAGAGCACTTGGCACAGAGCCTAAAAAGTGATACTACAATTTATTTACCACTTACTCTACATACTGTTCACTTTGTATATATTATATTTATTCCTTACAACTCTTTGAGTTTGTGAATGATTATTCCTAAGGTTCACCTACAAGTAAATAAAGCTAACAAATGTTGAACTTCGCATGTGGTTGGAATCAGTAATCTTTGGTGAACTAAATCTCAACACTTCTCTCCCAGTGCAATTCCTAACTTTCTTCTTTCTCCTATTTATTTTTGTTTAATTTTTTTTATATGTTACTGCTATAATAAACATGAAAAATTGTTTTAATTTGAATTCTCATGAAATTGTGCAGAGAAATTTAAAATATCCTGTCTATGCTCAGGAGAACTGAAGTAGGATAAATACTGCCAAGTAGATGAACTCTTATTATTCTCAAGAATATGCTAATATTTGCACTGGTTTATCAAAGCACTTTGGTGAGTATTTAAATGAAGGATATCGTGGAATGATATCACCAGTTTCATACCCTTAGCTATTGACATTGTTAATAAGTCTCAGTTAAGCCACCAGATCTTTTTAATACTTGTTTACATTTGAGAAATGGTATGGTATATATTATAAGTGACTATTTGGTAAAAACGCAGGCACTCTGAAACACTAATTTTGTCAATTTTTAAACTCTACAAATATGCTTAACTTGTATTTTCAATATGGTAAGCAGAAGGCAGTCAGCAGCAGCAGTGGTTTTCTCACCGCTACATTTCCAGACCCATTTTCCACTTCTGCCCATGCCTGTCCTTCTCTCCAGCCATGCACCTCCCATTGTTCCCCCAAACACATCATTCTGTGTCATGTACCTGCGCATTTGTCCATGCTGCTCTCCCTGCCTGTGAAGGCCTCATGCCACTTTTGTTTTCTAGCTCACTCAAAATTCAGCACAGGCGTCAGCCGTTCCAGGGAGCTTTCTTCCCATGTGATTCCATGTTCTTCACCCAGGCCCTCAAGGAACTCTGAACATTCCCCTTTCGTGACTTAAAGTGCTGGGTGACCCTAGGTCTCCCCTTTCAGACCTTCTAACCTTTGTGAAGGAAAGCACTGTGGAGTAACAGGTACAATATCTCATACAGTGTGACACACTTAACAGACAATAATAAATATTACATAAAGGCAGGAAGCAGGTGGTCCTGAAGGAAAATTGAGGCACACAGCAGGTATGTGACTCATCCAACATCACAAAGCTGGTAAGTGGCAGAGTCCCTGTAGAATTCATTCCTCCTGCACCCCCGGGCCAGGCCCAACCCACTATTCCACACTTCTCTATCACTAGTTTGGGGCTCTGGGCATTTTTAAAAGAGTGGAAATTATATACATATATATGTGTGTGTGTGTATACATGTATATATATATGTACACACACACACATATATATATGTATTCATTTGATGAACTTCTTAAAGAATTTGAAACAGAAATACGTAAAAATTAATAAATTAATTGGACATAAGCTAGATAACTTGGTAAATGTACCAAGTCCTAAGTCACCAGTAATATTGCAATCAGTCTAGTGTAATCTTCACAGTAAAGTGAGGAACAAGAGGAAGTTACTTCTAAAGATATTCCTATATATTTGCTTATATTTAAACCAAGAAGGAAGATGATTCTGTGATTCAAAGGAATATAGTCAAAAGGAAGATAAGGGAATTTCCTTTTTATTATTTATGTGGTCTCATTCAAGCCAAAATATTACTTATCAAATTAAACTAATAACCATTATGGCTATTGAATTTCTAGGGCCATTTTGCCAAAAGCAAGCAAAGTACTCCTGGTAATTATATCAAATCCCAACTAAAGTAGTGATTAGAAAAACCATTATGGTAGATTTTTCTGAGCCTTCATTCATCAGGAATTTTAATGTCATTTATAATTCGAGAAGAGGTCAAATTTCTAGTTGCTCAGAGAAATCTATGACATATGAGAGAAAGGGTGAATTATGAAATAGTAACTATAGACCAAGGATTTAGTTTGTGATGAGTAATCGTTAAATGCTTCCAAAGAGCATTTTCGAAGTTTTACAATATTGTGTATCCAATTAAGCAGAAGTTAAGCTGGCTGTTGAGGTGACTGACAAGAGCCTTTTCCCATAGCACTGCCTGATGTACCCTCCAGTCTATCCCAACAGGACCACTCTAGGTGCCCAGGAACAGCTTCTGTCTCTTAGTGTCTAGCACATTGTTCAACAACCAATCTTTTTTTAAGAGCTTGATTGAGGTACAATTGATATACAAAAAATCTTCACATATTTAATGTACATAATTTGATGAGTTTGGACATATGCATACACCCCTGAAACCATCACCAAATCAAAGTAACGAACATATCTGTTACCTCCAAAAGTTTCTTTGAATCTCTTTATTTGTATTGCTTGGTTTGTGTGTGTGTGTGCATGTGTGTTAAGAACACATAACATAGGATCTATCCTTTTAACACCTTTTAATGCACACAATGCAATCTTGTTACTAGAATATACTACAGGCAGTATGTTGTACAGCAGATCTCTAGAACTTAGTTATCTGGCATGACTGAAACTTTGTATCAATTGAACAATCTTTTTCCCTCAAATTCTTAGTTATGTACAAATTTTCCCAAATAGCATATTCTAGAAATAGAACAAAATGGAAAACCTTTTCTAGTTCCATCAAATCCTTTTTACACTTTGTATGATTTGGATAAACAAATTCTGTCAGGAACTTTTTGTTGAATGAGTGGACCCTTTTAATTATCTTTGTATGTTCTTGATCACCCCATAGTGAGCTTTCGGAGAGAGAAGGTTCTGTCATCTCTGTGTCTTTCTATGGTTCCATGTTCCCTAGAGATGTCAAATTGACTATCAACAATCATACTGAAAATGGTACAAATGACCTATGTTACTAATGACTTACCCTACGCTACTGTTCTGGGTAAAACTGCTAGGGCTATTCCAACACTGGGAAGCTCACTCTGAGCCCTCATAGGAAATATCTGAGAGGCCACGAAGCTGAAAATGGGAAACATACTTCATGCTCCCTTATAGCACCTTGGGCTGGCTTACCACATCCTTGTTGACTCCCTGCTCTCTGAGTCACCGGCACATGAAAGGGGAGCTTTTATCCCAGCATCTGAAAAATCGTCCACTTGGAAAAAAGAGCCTATTCTCTGGAGGATTAAAGTGAAATTGCAAGTCTGCAGCCAGGTGCAGGTTCTGCAGGAGTCAGCTCTGGGACAGACGCAGATCTCTCTCAATCAATAGCTACATTTAAACTTTTCTTTCTGAAGCGTCTGAAATTGAGCCGAGCAAAGCAGTTCAGAAACCTAAACCATGTAAGTGGGGTCACACAATGTGCCTTTCAGCCACTGACATCGGTTCTCATTATGAGCAAATAGGGCAAAGGCCCGGTTTGCTATAGATGAAGATTTGTGTCTCAAACCAAAGGGGCCAGGTTTCAGTTTGTAAAGCAATTATTTTTAGCACACTGCAGGCTAGGCCACTACCTATCCTAAGCTCTGGGCTGCACCCCTGACACCCACCCTGTCTGTGCATGTGGCTTTGTAAATGTCCCTTTTCTTCTATGGATCTGAAGTTTCCTGTAATGTAACAGGGCATTAACAAGATCAGCAACTCAGTCACTGTCAAAAATACTGCCCAACACATAGTAGGCAAACAGTAAATACTTGCTGAATGAATGACTGAATGGAAATTGACTGAGGAATGATGGATTCAGCTTTTAACAGCTCTCGAGCTCAGAGGAAGGGCACTCTGTAAATAAGGACCCAAGGCTATTAGCATTGACTGGCTGGTATTCAACCCCATATTGCCTATGGTATGAACTTCTAAATACAGTCTGCACATTTAGAGGCTCAAAGGAGCTCTAGAGACCGCATTTATGTTCTGTGGAAATGACTGCTAAAATAATAATAATGATAATGATAATAATAACCCCTTTTAAACTTGAAGTTCTTTTCAGTTTGCAAAGCACTTTCACTTCCATTATCACATTAACTCCTCCCAACAGCCCTGAGAAAGAGATCTCATTCCTTCAGGTTGAAGAAATTGGATTCACAGAAGTGATGTGACTTGTCTAAAGTCACAGAGCTAGTAAGGAACAGAACACAATCTCAAAATTAACTGTTCCCAGGAAAAATCCCCAGGCAGCATTTTTTCTATGACATGGCACCTACTTTTAAATGGATTTCATTTTAAAGAACAGTAATAATTCAGCCAGTTTTTTATTTAATAACTTTGTAAAAAAATCTTACTTATGAATGGATTCTTGTTAACATTGCTTCAAAACAGGTATTATAGCCTGGCTGGTGTGGCTCGGTGGTTGAGCATGGCGCTATGAATGAGGAGGTCAAAGTTCAACTGCCAGTCAGGGCACATGCCCGGGTTGTGGGCTCCATCCCCAGAAGGGGGCATGCAGGAGGCAGCCAATCAATGACTCTCTCTCATTATTGACTTTTCTCTCTCTCTCTCCCTTCCTCTCTCTGAAATCAATAAAAACATATTTAAAAGAAAACAGGTATTATGTCGCTTTTAAATCATAAAGAGTCAGTGTTAAAGAGGGCCTGGAACTCATTCACACACATGCACACCTGCTCCATTCATTCAGATATTTATTAAGCTCGTCCTTCACTGTGAAATAAGTGCACAGCTCTGGGGACGTGTTTGTCCTCAAGGATCCCAGTTGGGCTACATCATAGGACATGTAACAAACAACTACGCTACAAGGTGAAAGTTTTTCAGCATCATCTGCGCAAGGGGTAAGTGACTGGTAGGTGAGGAGGGGTGCCAACTGCCAGTTAGGGAGCTCAGGGAAAGCCTTGTGGCATTTGTGCTGGCCTTAAAAACAGAGAGTTAGAATCAGGAGAGCAAATGAAGACGAGAAGGGCTAAGAGGAGCGTGAGCAGAGTGGAGGTGCCTCGGGGCAAGAGAGGAGCTGGGTTTTCCAGTGTGGGGTACCCAGAGGAGTGGGTTAGAGGAAGCTGAGCCAGGTGGCGGGAGGCCGTGAATGCAGCCTCGCTCACAGATGAGAAACTGAGGCTCAGAGAGGTGTGACCCCCTCTTTCAGCTGTCCTCACACACCCCTGAAACTGCATCTGCCGATATCCTGTCAGCTAACAAGGAAAACTGGTATCTTGACTTACAAGAGCTAAAACATTTCCAGGCTATTTTCTCCCCAAATACAATACTGTCCAAAGGTAAAACAATGCTATTCAACGTCCACTTGTCCACGGCACCTAGTCCCACACTGAGCTTCCTGGCCTTCGATTTCTCCTAGTGTGCTCTGGTTGAGGGCTTCATCGGTGCTGTCACTCAGTCTCTCTTCACACCACCTGTAACTACCCAAGCCCCTGCTCGGGGCCCGGTGCCAACAGCTGCTAAAATCCAAACAAGGTATAAGCAATTTTTCTGCCTACAACTGGTCATAAATAATGCTTGTCTCTATTGTGAACTAACAGGTGTGCATGCACTTTCATGAAGCTGTTGAGCAAGGCATCTGTGAAATGAGTGAAGTAGTGAGGCAGAGTGGGGAAAAATACAAGCTAGGCAGTTAGAGAGTCAGAAGATCTGGTCTGGCCCTTTCTTTATTAGAGCTAGTTTGCTCTTCTCCCCGAACTTCATGCTAATAGGTTTGTTGCAAGTATCCAGTGACTTAATGGATGTGAAAGTTGTCTATAAACTATAAATTGCTGAACAAACTGGGGCCCTGTTATAACAATCATGATTCACCTCATTATTTGCAGTTTCGCTATTAACCATAAAAGAGGCCTCAGAGATGATCGGTTCCAAGCTTCTTGCCTTCTAAACGAGGCATCTAGAGAGGGGACGTGACATGCTCAAGGTCACACTGGAAATTAATATCAATGTTGAACATTATATCATGACTACCAACTCTCCCCTGCCCAGAAGCCTCTCCACTGCAACCAAAGGCTATGCTATCAAGTAGCCTCCCAAACACGGCCTAAGTGGGACTTGAAGTCTTTTTAAAAAGGCATTTTATGTATTGATCCAGAACATGATAAGACGAGCTATTCGCACCACCCACATCGAAGTGAAAATAAAGGAGTCACATAGGTCAAGTGATTTGGTTAAGTTACAACAAGATGAGATGAATAAGGAAGGAAACAGCACGAAGTAGGCTGGAGGTCAACCTTCCAGAAGAGACCACAGCGCCAAATTCTTGCAATGACTGCATTCTACTGCTATTTCAAATCACCACGGCTCTCCTGTTCAGAATCCTGTATAATTCAGATCCATATATATTGACCTAAAATTTTCATTTGAGGAATTCCATGACCTCATTTGCAGTAATTGGAGTCAGGCAGATGTGGAATTGCCAGTTCTGCACGACTCAGTCACCTTCCCACCCATACCTGTTCTGATGGATTTAGCAACAGCTTATCTCCTGGGAACTTTGGGCAAACAACTGCTTCTGCTTGACCTTGTCTCCCCCCCCCCCGCCCCCCCCCCCACACCACCACCTTATCATGCATAATCTCAGTCCTTGGAGAAGATTTACTTTACTACAAACTCTTATTTCCCTATCTAAAACCTGTGGGGCTATGTGTTTCAAGAATCCATACTCATTTGGATTTTAGAAATATAGTCCAGGACCTTTCTTAATATATTACAAATACCTTAGCAGCATCTGGGGCAGGACCTCATGATCAAATTCTTTATTTCTTCAGCAAAACCTAGGAATAGTCTCAATAAATGGGATAGTAAAGACTAGAAACAGCCTCACCTCAGAACAGGTCAGGTTTTGCCACCAAGTGAGTTTGCTGCACATTTACAGAAAACAATAAGATTTTTAGAGTTTCTGGATTTCAGAATTGCAGATGAGAGATTGTGGATCTGTACAACTTCTCAGTAGTTCATGGACTACTCAAGTCAACTAACACTGATATTTCCATATGTCTCTCAAAGACAGTCACCAGTGTCAGCTGACATGTGCTGAATTGATTTTTCCTATGGACCTTTCCTGATGTCATAAGGAAACACCACAGAAAATAAAATACGTACTTTTTATTTTTTCATTTTTTCCTTTCAAAAGAACCATCTTTGTTATCAGCAGTGAGATCAAGTACCTGCCTTCTCCTGAATCATCAGCATGACCATGGGACATGTGGAATGATAGAAGGATAAGGGTGAATATGAAGATGATTATTGCTGTGGACTGAACTGTGTTCCTCCTAAATCCATATATTGCAGCCCTAACCCTCAATGCAAGTGTACATGGAGATACAGCTTATAAGGAGGTAATTGGGTTACATAAGGTTATAAGGGATGAGGCTCTATTTGATGAGATTGGTGTCCTTGTAAGAAGAGACACCAGAGTGCTCTCTTTCCCCCTCTCTTGGTCTCTCCCCCTCTCTCTGTGTCTCCAACCTCCTTCCCTACCATGTGAGGACACAGCAAGAAGGTGGCTGTCTGTCTGCAAGCCAAGAAGAGAGTCCTCACCAGAGACCAAATTGACTAGCACCTGGATCTTGAGCTTCCCAGCCTCAAGAACTGTGAGGAATAAATTTCTGTTGTTTAAGTCACCTGGTCTATGGTATTTTGTTATTGCAGACCAGGCTGACTAATACAATTATTGTTACAATTCTACCTATCATATTGGCTGTCTTCTCATGCCTTATACATGGTCATGAGTTTTAGTCAGAGTAATTTTGTTTGGGGTATACAATATGATGCCTTACTGTTTGTACAGCATTTATTGAACACTAAACTCAGCGTTGGAGATCTGAATTCTTGACCTAGCTCTGCCACTTACAGATGTATGAACCTAGACAGGTAACTTCCTTTCTCTGAGGCTCAGAAAGTTATGGACTGGATAGTCTCTAAGTTTCTTCCTACAATGACATCCCAAATATTGAGAATTTAACCACACCCAGTTTCCATTTCCCAGTAATGCTTTTTGGCAAGGCCAGGAAAACACTCTAGAGAATCATTATGACATCCCTTTTCCCCGCTCCACCCCCAAAACCATTTTTATTGTTCTCACACTTACCTCTAGGGTGTTAGTAAGATCGATGGAACCATTTGTGTTTTTCAGATGAGAAAGCTTCTCAGGAGCGTCCTTGTAGCTTGATTGTGGTTAAAGCTGCCCCATGAATTGCTGATGACCTGCATTTTTGAAAGATTTTGAGGTAAACGTAAATTACAGCAGGGTCAACTTGGGGGTAGGAAATAATTCTTCCCAAGATGCCCATCTGGCAATAGTCTGAGAAAAAGCTAAGAACCATATGATTTCACTCATTTGTGGGATATAACACTGAAACTCCTAGACACAGACAATAGTAGAGTGGTTACCAGAGGGAAAGGGGCTGGAGGTGGGGAGTATAGGGGACCAAATACACAGTGACAGAAGATGATTTGACATTGGGTGGTAGGCACACAATACAATATACAGATCATGTGTCATAGAAATGTACACTTGAAACCTATATGATCCTATTAATAAATGTCACCCCAATAAATTTAATTTTTAAAAAAGATCAGGGAAATATCCTCTACCTCTATGAACTATCTTCCCGGCAGAGGCCAGGTCAGGGGAGGAAACACAAAGATATAGAAATGACTTCTTTGCCTAATACTATGATTGCCCCTGTGAGTCAGGCAGGGGTGACTCCACTTCCTCTGCCCACCCACTACTCCTTACTCCTTTCATGTGTAATATTTTCATGCTGATCTTCAGTGCTTCCCTGGTCTCCACCAAACCCTTTATCCCCAAGTCTGACTACACTGCCTTTTCTCCTCTCCTCGTTCTAACACATCAAAGAGATAGTAGTCCCCTAAGAGATAATGTTTATTATCTAATCAATGCTCAAACTGCAATATAACTGATGTATTATAGTTGATATGACCTGCACCATCTTTAAGTTACATTGTCATGTCCCTAAAACATTTATAAAAGTATTTATGCCAGAGGTTTCTTATTCTGACTATGAATCAGAATCACTTTAAAATCTTGTTAAAATATAGATTTCCAGGCCAAATTGCAGACATCCTGAATGAGAACCTGTGGGAATGGTGCTCCAGGATCTGCATCTAAACAAACTCCCAGTACTTCTTAAGCAATTAGCCTAATATTAGTCATTTGGAAAATGCTAGTGGTGGTCTCATACTCACTGAAGCAGAGACCTCGTGTCTTTAATCGTGATGGTGGTATTAATTCTAAATCTTTACTGCATAAAGCAAAAACATAATTCTAACAACCTAAAGGGAGATTTACTGTGATGACACTGGAGTGAATCATAAAACACGGAAAGAATGCAGCTGGGCTCAAGAACAACTAGCAAGTTACCTTCAGGACTCTTTTCTGTCTCACATCTCAACTAGCTTCTGAATATCTGCTTGGTTTTTCCTTCTCATTCAGCCAGGCTTTCTCCTCTCCTCAGTAGCAGAATGTGACTGCCATCATTTCTCAAATGCTACCGCTTTTAATCCATATACCCAGACAATTTTTTGTCTGGGTATATGGATTAATTTTGATTTTTGTCTAGGTATAAGTACAAATTGTAAAAAAAGAGGATTTGAATTGGGCAACATCAGGTGTCCCTCTTCCTCAAAGTAAACACAATACAAATACATGCACATATTCATCTCCTTTCGCCCCCTCATGAACCATGACTCAGAGGTTAACATGAAAGTTGTCTCAGTCACCCTGTGCATAGGGTTTGGTGAATGGCAGCAGTTCTCAGAAAACTCTGGGAAGTTCCTATAAAGGACAGTTGGAGGGAGAAGTGCTGGATGAGAAAACAATGAATACACATTACAGTCTATCTCTCTTAGTGCCCATTGCGGTGCTTAGTTCCTACTAAGTGCTCAATAAACATTCATTCAGTAGAGCACTCTGCCAGAAGTAGTCAGAAAATCTGATTTCCAGTGCTGGCACCAACACCGTCTAGATCAGTTTCTACATCTAAAGAGTGGAAATAACAATATGGCTATCCACTGAACAGGAAAAAAATCAAAATTATACACACACACTTTTATTTATATCTGAAAGTATTGTAAACTGCAAACTCTATAAATATTGAGTACTATTTTCAACGATCTAAAATATATGTTTGTATTGAAACCTTCTCATTCATTGTTTAAGACTCATGTGCTTGATTTAATAAGGTCATTTACTTATGGGGATGCAAACAGAAACATGAAGTCCACCTTGCTTGAAGATTTTCTCTTTTATCAAAGTTACCTACAGTTTAAATGTCTTATTTCAACAGAGCCTGCTTCTGGGAGCAGCCACTGAACTTGCTACATGCCAAGCCCCATGGTAAGCTCATTTTACATATTATCTCATTTAATACACACAACTACCCCTTGAATTAAGCATAAATAGCATCTCTATTTTACACAAAAGGAAGTTGAGTTTTAGAAGGATTTGATAACTTTCTCAAGGACACACAGATAATAAGTCCTAGAAACTAGATTCAAAGAAACTCTATCAATAAAATGAGTGAGTTTGAATTTGTCTTTCTTAAAATGTCACAAAAACTTCTACATTACCCAGAAACACATTGTTCACAGTCTCCCTATAACTTGCTTTAAGATATGACTCATTCATTAGTATCTTTATAGCTAAGCTTTTTAAACCATACACATTTCATCCTCAAGGCTAATGCTTTAAGTGTTCTTCACTGAATTATTCCCCGAACCTGATTCTGATATATTTTTAATTGAAAAACATTGTGCTTGGACTACATGCAAAAAAGTAAATTGCAAAATCTGTTTGTAAGCCAGATGTAAATGGCAAGATGACTCCTCAAAAGCCTATAAGGACTCAACTTGTAAACTGCCAACAAATAAATCAATTAAATTTTGGTCTTAATTTGTATCACTTCTGGGGTTTTGCCCTTCTGGCCTAGCTCTTCTCCTCTCCAGTGTTTTCTTTCTCTTTTCTAAGTAGACTTTCAATCCAGATTTTCAAACACAATCAAAGTCCTCTGGCATTATATAAACACTGTATAATAATTGTATGCATCATAAAACACTGAGTCAGAGAATATTAGGGCTGGGGTGAACCATAGTGATGTTCTAGTATAAGCCACTCAGCTTACAGAGGACAAACTGAGACCGAGAGAGAAAAGGTCATATAGAAAATCAGTATTCTTTTCACAGAGAATTCCATAGAGAACCGCTTTAGAAGTCAAAAAACATTGTCACATTGCTAATTACTATAAGCTAATTTTCTATTCTTGCCTCGGTTTATCCATCTAAAAAAATGAGAATTAAATGACCACTAAGAAAACTTCCACTTCTAATGTCTTTTTCTCACCGCTAGAGATATGCAGTTATGTCACACATAGATTCCCATCCCTATCTGTACTTTTCCTTCTGTATGTGTATTCATATCTGCTACTCAGAGTTAACTCAGTATTCTAAGTTATGAATTTCCTGGAAAATAAGAAATTATTGGTACACTAGTTTTTAAAATTTTCAACTTCATTCTTAAGGTCATTCTGAAGAGACCATGGATATTACACAATATCACTTTAGTAACATGGCATTTCAGTCTGGTTCCAGAGACACTGTTGGTAATCAGACACAAGTTAATAAAAAGGAGCTGTGTTAGATTCTATTTAGTGGAAGTGACAAATTCTCAGAAGACTTAAGCAAAATGAGTCTATTTTGAAAGAACATATAAGTATCTTGTAAAATAATTGAACAGCAAAGCCATAACTAGCTTCAGATATAGCTGGAATCAGGGACTTCAGAGTCTCAGGACACCCTCAACTTCTCCTCACTGCTTCTCTTTAAGCCCTGGCCAGTGTGGCTTAGCTGACTGAGCATTGTCCTGAGCACCAAAAGGTCACCTGTTCAATTTCCAGTCAGGGCACATACCCAGGTTGTGGGCTCGATCCCCAGTACAGGCCGTGCAGCGATCGATGCTTCTCTCTCACATCGATGTTTCTCTCTCTGTCTTTCAAATCAATAAAAATATATATTTTTAAATATGGCTTCTATCTCCTCTTACAATAGACCATCTTTCTCCACACTTTGGGAAACATGGATGCCAACACTAGTGATGTTTTTACATGCTAGCCTTTCAGTCCACAGAGAGACAATGACCCTATTTTCAGCCCAAAGACTAAAAATCTCAGAGAACAGTGACTCTGACCTGGCGTGCGTTATGTATGCCTACTTCTAAACCAAATAATTGGGATCAATGGGTGTAAGGCACTAATGTGATAATCTCTTAATAAGCAATTTGATGAAAAAAAAAGACAATTACAGAAACGGGGTTCTTAGCAGACCTTCCCTAGGTTTTCACTCCATCAGTGAAGTTCTAGTTTCCCTGAATACAAGATTGGTATTTGAAATCAAGGGGAAAATTATTTTCTGGGGTACTGGAAATAATTGAAAGATAACAGTGGGCTCGGGATAATGCTGTAATAAAAAATTAGTGGCCTGGTTGGAAGTTCAACTTCAAGTACATTTTTACCCGTCTTTTACATGCTGGTATGCTATGGAGACTGCAATCAATTTAACCTTTCTAAACAAAAAATATTCAGTGTATTGAAAGCACTGCTTCACAACGCAATCCATGTTTAATTTATGACTGACAATGGTGGAAAATAGAATTCGTTTTCTATAAATTCATTTTCAATAATTTCAGTTTCAAGTGAAGTGGTAATACTTGAGTTTAACCTCGAAATATTATATAGTATATATATGAAATATACTACATCTAGTCATACACTCCCTCACAGTTTAACTAAACTTTCCCTTCTTCAACTGCTTTCCTCCTGCCCAGCCGGAGGTGAAATTCTATCTGTGACAACAGAGGGCCATGTGCTAGTACTGGCACCAGAGCAGCCAAGCTTTTCAGTAGTGCCTAACCCTGTTCCTGAGTTGTGTGGGTTAGAGTAACTACCAACTAGCATTTGGGATAGTGTGAAGAGGAGATGGGGAGACCAACACTATTTCCCTTGTGCCAAGAGTCACAAAAATATCGTTCTCCTGGGAGTTGAGTGATGAGGGAGGAAGTTCGTATCATGAAACCAGTTGTTTTGAATGATCATAAATCAAACATGAGATTTGTTTTACTTTTCTGAAAATGCAATCAAATCATTTAAGATATTTTGGGTGTTAAAAGTTTTTTCAAAGACTTGTTTTCCAGAGAAGCTTTAGGTTCCCAGCAAAACTAAGAGGAAGGTAGAGAGGTATCCAGTATATTCTCTGCCCACACATGTGCATAATTTCCCCCATTATCAACTTTCCCCAACATACGGATACATTTGTTTCAATTATTGAATCTATATAGAAACACCATTATCACCCAAAGTGTATAACTTACTTTAGGGTTTACTTTCTGTGTTGTACATTCTATGGGTTTGGACAAATGTATAAAGACATTTGTTGACCATTATAGTATCATACAGAGTATTTTAACTACCCTAAAAATTCTTTGTTCTCTACCTATTCACTTCTCCCTCCCATCACCCCCAGCAGCCAGTCTCCATAGTTTTGCTTTTTCCAGAATGTCATATATATAGTATGTAGCTTTTTCACATTGGCTTCTTAGTGATATAAATTAAAGTTCCCTCCATGTCTTTTTAGGCTCATTCATTTTTGGTATTGAAAAACATTCCATTGTCTGGATGTACCACAATTTACCCATTCACCTACTGAAAGGCATTTTGGTTGATTCCAAGTTTTGGCCATTATGAATAAAGCTGCTATAAACATCCAAGGGCAGACTTTTGAGTGAATACTAGTTTTCAGCTCCTTTGGGTAAATACCAAGAGTGAAAATGGATTTTATGGTAAGAGTATGTTTAGTTTTGCAAGAAACCACCAAAATGTCTTCCAAAATAGCTGCACAATTTTTCATTCCCACCAGAAATGAATGAGAATTCCTGTTGTGCCATGTCATTGCCAGCATTTGGTATTGTCAGTGTTCTGAAATTTGGCTATTTTAATAGGTTTCTAGTGGTATCTCATTGTGTTTTAATTGGCAATTGACAAATAGATTAATGACAGAATGGAGACCCCTTAAACAGACTCACAAAAATATACTCAACTGATTTTTGAAAAAGGAGTAAAGTCACTACAATGAAGAAAAGATAGCCTTTTCAACAAGTGGCGTTAGAACAACTGGACATCCACATGCAAAAAAATGAATCTAGACACAGATCTTACACCCTTCACTAAAAGTAGCTCAAAACAGATCACATACCTAAATGTCAAATGCAAAACTAAAAGTCCCAGAAGATAGCAGAGGAGTAAATCTAGATGGCCTTAGGTTTGGTGATAACTTTTTAGATATGACACCAAAAGCACAATCCATGTAAGAAAGAATTGATAAGCTAAACTTTATTAAAATTAAAATTTTATGCTTGGCAAAAACATTGTCAGGAGATGAAAAGACAAGCCATAAACAGAGAGAAAATATTGGCAAAAAAACATGTGAGAAAGGGCTGTTATCCAAAATATACAAAGAACTCTTAAAAATTAACAATATGAAAACAAACAAACCTATTAAAAAATGGATGAAAGACCTTAACAGATACCTCACAAAAGAGGATACACAGATGGCAAACAGGCATATGAAAAGATACTCCACAACATATGTCATAAAATGTGAGACATTGTGTGTGTGTGTGTGTGTGCATGTGTGTGTGTGTGTATACAGCATTTGGATTGCTCAATTTTCAAAAACAGGTTGAGATGACTCATAGATTTCTTAGTAAAAACTGTAACAAATATTATGTCTTAAGTTTTAAAGTTAATCTGGGAGATATTTATTTTACTCGTAAGATGCCCAAGATGTGTTTTTATTCATAGAGAATATATACAGTTTTAGTACTAGTTGAGTTAATTAAGGAAAACTAGTGAGGTCATAACAGGTTAATTATCACAGTTTTGAGCAGGCATAATCTCTCATGATAAACAGTTTGTGATTTTAAATAAATAAATGTTTCTTCAACAAATATTTTTACCAAATGCATTTAATTACAATCAATATAATTGCAAGTATATAAGCCAACTGCCTTTGGAACTATTAAAATAAAAATATTAATATTATAGAAAAGTTTATCTGTTCCTTTTAGTAAACTAATTGAGATATAAACTCCACAGGGTTTTGTTTTGTTTTTTTATGGCTAGTACAAACTTATACAAATTTTGTGGTAAATGATGATATGTAAACATTTAGCAACCTTCTCCGCTGCCTGTTTAAACATAAGCTAGTAATTACTCCATCTTCTGTTCTCAAAAGTACTTGTGTCAACACCATATCAGGCCCTTGAGTTTCCTGCTTTAAAAAAAAAAAATGACTTGCAGACTCAGGCTTTAATTTTCAATTTAATCAGGGCTAACTCAAAGATGTTTTAAGGTCTATAATAATTTATTTTTGCAGAAATGTAGAATTTTATCAGAACTATAGAATGACAGAAATTTTAGAGACCATCTAGCCCAAATCTCATAATTTTGCAGATAAGAAAAGCAACACTGGAAAATGTGAAAATATGCTGAAAATCACAGTGCAAATTAGCACCAAAGCTAGACTCGAGAATCCAGGGCTCTCCTAATTCCCAACTGACTCCTAACCTGCTTAGACTTCTTTTAAAGTCAAGTTTCATTAAGTAGAATAGAACCGAGTGGGATAGACATCTATTCTTTTCATCAGAATCTACCAGACTCATTGGTGGCTAGATTTCTTAGAGAGATATAGCACTGTCCTCAAAGGGAATGTAATCTGAAAGAAAAGCCCAGGTAGACACATGTGAAAGAAAAGATATAAAGCAGTTTTTTTCTAATTATTTAGAGTAACAGAAGAACACAGTGGTGCACTTGAAGGGGATTAAGAAGTACAAACGTCCAGTGATAAATACGTCATGGAAATATAATGTACAGCACAGGGACTACAGTCAATAATATCTTAATAACTTCATGTGGTTACCAGACTTAACTGTGATCACTTTATAAGCCATGTAAATGTTGTATCACCATATTGTACACCTGAAACTAATATAATATTGTATGTCAACTATACTTTAAGAAAAATAAATAATAAGTAAATAAACAAATAAAATTCTAAGAAATATGACTGGATAAGCACCCCTGTCAATTTCCCTCTTTTAATAAATACCACATATAGGAAAGGACAGAGCCTGATATATTAGACACAGTTTAGAAGAAGAGGAAGGACATTAGGAACTACTGGTTCTGAAAACAACCTAGAAAAGACAAAGCTGGTCAAAGGTATTTGGAAAATACTGTTATGGACCTATAGTGAGGGACACCGTGGAAGGAGCAATATAACAGTGGGATACCCTTAGTGTGCCTCTAATATGTAATCTGACCCACATTTATAAAAATCATTTAAAAATTCTTTCCTAAATACAGAGGAAGACAAGACTTTTTAAGTCCTTAACTTCTCAGGCCTGATCTTATTTCTTTCTATAGTAAGTAACAATGCTAAATGAGATTCCAGTATTTCGGACCATTTCAACCCTCACAGATCATAACCAGCAGCTTGGTTTGGACAGATCCTAAGTTGCCTGACTTTTGTTTACATGGAAGATAGGGGAGTGGTCCTTGTTTTTATCAAAAATTATATTAGGCAAGAACAATATGTAGGCATCAGCAAAGACATTATTTAAAATGTTAGTAGAAAAACAGGGGAAAGAAGAGAAAAATCTGTATGTAGAGCAATCTGGGTGATTAAACTTTTTCTCTTCAGATAAGAGCAAGTTATTTGCAACAAAAGGGGATTATAAATTCTGCCTGTTTTCTGCATAATTGATTCTATTTTAATATCAAACTTCAATAGTTCTAATATGTCCTTACAATAATTGTTACTGCAATTGAGACTGCTGTCATGGAAACCAAAGAGAAAAGGAAATCCCATAGGTTCTTCAGTTCTCACTAGATGATAAAATAAATTCATATCAGATTACACCAGCCCACTAGGAGGATAAGACACTCAGAAAGGTTCCTATCACATGCGGCCTGGAGAATTTAATAAGCAATATCTAAAACTCTGAAAATGCAGCAACTTTCTGATCTTTGACATGAACCTGGTGTCAAGAATTAAATCACAAAGCCTAGCCCTGACAGGAGTGGCTCAGCGGTTGAGTGTCGACCTAGGATCCAGGCTATCGGGGTTCGATTCCCGGTCAGGGCACATGCCCGGGTTGTGGGCTCGATCAATGACTCTCCCATCATTGATGTTTCTATCTCTCTCTCCCTCTCCTTTTCTCTCTCTGAAATCAATAAAGATATATTTAAAAATAAATAAATGAATAAATAAATCACAAAGCCTAAAGACAGCTAGTTCTCAAGGGGCCAAAAACAAAGTCAAAAGTGTCCTCACCAGTCTCAGAGACTTAGAGCATGTTTTCCCTTTTGTGTGTGTGTGTGGTGGGGCAGTTGTGTACATATTAGATCTCATGGTATGTAATAATACTGGTATGACACACTAAAGAAAATTACTTTGGAGATTCTCCAGAGAGTTTAGTAAAAAAAATTGTTAGATTTTCTTTTTAATATATAATCATAAAATAAATAAAATAATATATTGGGGGAAATGTTAAATATTAAATTTGATAAAATTTAGGAATCAAATATTTTCAAAAATTTGAAGAGAAATTAGAAATTTTGTCAATGAACAAAAAACTTTTAATTTAGGTTTCTTTTAAAATTTTTATTTATTGATGTGTGTGTAACAGAGAGAAATATTAATTTGTTGTTCCACTTATTTATGCATTCTTTGGTTGATTCTTGTATGTGCCAGGACCAGGGATCAAACCTGCAACCTTGGCTTATCAGGACAACACTCTAACCAACTGAGCTACCCAGCCAGGGCTAATTCAGGTTTTATGCTTGAGATGACTGACATCCAATTCCTCACAAGACTTCTTAATGGTGAGCTCTTAAAATTCTTGATAGTCATCATTGATGAGAAACCACTTGAAAAAGTAGATGATAAAAATTTAAAGCCACTGGTGTTTTTCACAACAAGCTAAATATTTAAAACAGTTGAAATTAAAGAATCTAACAACTCTTCTTTAACTTCCATTTTCAAATGTAATAGTGAATTGAATTTTCTTGTGACTTTTAGGGGGGGTTTGAATGCAATAATTTTTTATTCATATGAAATTTTTCAAAATAATGATAATGTTTTACTTGCAGATGGTACTAGCATTGTAGAACAGTCACATTGAAGCTAGCCTGGACTATGCTAAATGGGTATGTTGGCCTCAAACAACGACAAAAGTATCAGATATTAGTGAAGACAGATTTGAAAACTGTATCACCAGGAGCCCATTGTCACCCTCCACAGACCTTGGAACATGGCCTCCTGCATGATTGCATTCCTTTTGTCCAAAATGGTCAGCCACTCTCCACAATTGGCAGCTGAGATAGAAACTGAGGTGGAGGAGTACCTCCTGGGACATTTGGGGTTGCCCGTCAGAGCAGAGAGTGCTGGTTTTCATTCTTCCAGTTTGTGGGCACCATGGGGCACACGCTCAAATTCTTCTCCAATCATGATACCCTCTAAGGAGCCTCAGACCTGAGGCAACTGGCTTGGGAGCCTCAGCTGCTGCAGAGCATGATCAGTTGCAAGTTTATCAGTTTCTTACAGTACATGCATTAAACTGTTCAGAGTACACTGGCTGGGAAGCTCTGTTTCAGACAACAGTTAGCATATCTCTATGACTTTCTTTCACAAGTATCAATGTTCTCAATTTTTTAAATACAAGGCTATAGAGAGCATATTCAGGGCTAGAAACTTTCATAAATGTGTTTGTGTTCATGGAGTCCAATTGATTGACTGATGAGTTCATTCATCTCTCTATCTGACAACTCTTGACCAAGTACTTATTCTGTGCCAGGTACTAATGTCAGTCTAAATACTGTTGCAAATGGTTCTGGATCCTTCGTTAGGCACTGGGAGTCTGGAATTTTAACTCTAGAATAAAGCAATGTTACTGCCCTATCCCACATCAAAATCAAATGAGCTAACCAAGGATCACCTGTATCTACTTTTTTATAGAATGTGTGTCACCTCTCCACTAGCTGATTTATAAGATCTAAGTTTCTCTGGGTATTTGTCTGATATGTTGATACCAAGTGAGGGGGAAGTACCCAAGTGTCAAGGCATTGTAAACCCTGGATCCTTCAATACTTAAACCCTAGAATTTCAAAACGCCTAGAGCTCACAAAGATAACCTGCCAGGGGAATAAAGAACAAATGTTGTATGATGAGTTGATATATTTTATGTTTCCTAGTAAAGTCCCTCCTCCCATCCCCTACATCCTTGCCTTGCAATGTTGTAGCAGCGTGAGGGCTCATATTGCTCATTTTTTCCCTTGGAGTTTTCTGACTTCAACAAGATAATAAGACCTCACAATTTTCTGCAAACCAAATTAATCTTCATTTTCTTAAGAACCCCAAAGAGCTCTGAAAACCAGTAATATTTATGAAGGAGGTTCATAGCTCTTATCTTCAGAGATATCATGCTTTAGGGGGGAGGTGCACAGATGGAAAGTTGACCATCTTGTCTTCCCCACAGGGCACTACATTACAGCTCAAACAGCTCACCACTGCCCAGATGTGCAACGTACACTTTAGCCTCTCCCTGTTCTTTCTCTTACTACTCATTCTCTAAGGCCTGGTATTAATGTCACCCACAACAAGGCCCTCCTCACCACCACCACATACCCCTGTAGTCACTGTTCTTGAATTTCTACAGAACTTTGTGCATTTTTTCAAGGCACTTAATACATTGTACTTAATTACTTGTTCATATGCCTTAACACCACATTGAGCAGAGAACGTTTTACACCCTTCATGGGCCTGTTGGTACTCGGGAAACATTGGCTAGGAAAGTAAACACTACCTTCTCAAATTTAACTGCCACAAACCCAGCTTCCATTTCTAGCTCAGTTACAGTTCTGCCCTCAGAGCACAACTGTATGTATTTCCTTGATCCTGACATGCATATACTTTTCTACTCTTGTTTTATGGTCTTCCTCTCAGGCTGGGGCTTCTCCACAACCCCAGGCCTCCTTCAGACTCCTCCAGTTACTGCCAGGTAGAAGGCAACTGCTACTCTGCTGCCCCCTGGGGGATCTCAGCCAACATAGATAGACAGGATTTGTGCTGGTGATGTAATGAACTTTACCAAGGGAAGCATCCGAGTGATGGATGGATCTATGAGAACAGAATGTGTTTGTTTCTGTGAACAAGTGCAAGTAATAGATACAATAGTAAGTTAAGCCTCAGGGTTGAAACTTTCTTCCATAATATGAAGCTTATCTCTGAGCATCTCAGACTCTGTAGACAGTATTGCAATAAATTGGCTCTAGTTGGACTTAGTATATGGACATTTTCTTTCTAGGTAATATTCAAGATTTTCAAATAATTTCTCTGAAATTCCAGATGTCTAAATAATAAAACAATAAATCTTTCAGCCTTCCTAAAACTTCAGTTTCTTCTTTTCATGTTAGACAAAAAAATAAAGTACAATGAAGTTACATAGAGAGGATCTTAGTTGTTGGGGATCATTTCTAATAACACTCTCCGCCAGACAATCACTATAGAGTGCTCTGAAGGTCTCTATAAAAGCAACTACTGTCTATAAATGCAAAATATTTTCTATATTATTGTTATGGAGACTAGGAGCTTTAAATAAATGCATTTCAATTAACTGTCACAGAAAGAACAAAAACCAAAGAATTGAATATAGATTGGAGATATTTATATGTCACCAGGAATTCACAATAGAACCTGCAGAGAAATAAGTTAAACAGATTTTTCTAATGTTTAAAGTTAGAGATTTGAAAAAATATTTTACTCCTAAATTTAATGTTACCTAAATTTTGAGTTAATGTAGGAAAACCCAAGACATTTAAAAATGAACAGATTTTGGCAAGCCACACCAACACAAAGCTACTATAAGAATAAAACAGAAAGTAATAATCAAAATATTTACAAAATGAAACAAAATCCACAAAGTAAAGAAAAATGTACCAAAACTGCTCCAATATGAATTTCAAACAATTAAACAAATATTTGCAGATATGAAAGAGCATTTCAATTCAGAAATTAAAAAACCCAGGATAGAAGAAAACAAAAAATAGAAAGATTGTGAAATAAAAGTGGACTGAAGCTAGGAAAAATTAGAATATACAGAATCTTCTCAAGTTAATACTGTACTCTAAGGTGCCTAAAGGAATATATTTAACTGAAAACATAATAAAAAAAAATCATAACTAGAAAATTAGATTTAAAAAACAATACCATTTACAATAGCATCAAGAAAGTCTAATAACTATGAATAAATCTAATAAAATATGTACGAGATCTTTAACTTACAACCAAAGAATATAGCTAAAATAAATTAGAGAATATCTTATAAATGCAGAGCTACATCACATTTATAGATTGAAAGATGCAATGTTTTTAGTTGTACGTGCGTAAAAATCAATTACAACTGAACCTAAAGTTTATATGGAAATGCATAAAACCTAGAATAGGTTTTGAAGAACAACAACAAATATAAAGGACACATCCAGATTTCAGCCATAGTGATTAAAACAGTGTGACATTGGGCACAAGGTTAGAGAAATCAACCATAAAAACAGAATCAACTATCCAGAAATGTGAGTGTATGTTTTCTTGGTTTTTAACAAAGGTACTTTATAATTCACAGGAGAAAGGATAGTCTTTTAATAAATGGTACTGGGACAATTGGATAGTCATATGGAAAAAATAAATCTTAACACCTCCCCCCACCTTACACACAAATTTTATTTGAGATAGATTATAAATCTAAATGGCAAAAGATGAAATAACACAGCTTTTAGAAGAAACAAAAGAGAATATGTTCATGACATTTTGGGTAGGCAAAGATTTTTTAACAGAACGTAAGTAACAATAACCCTTAAAGAAAAGAACTTGAGAAATTGGACTTTGCTACAATTAAGCTTTTGTTCATCAAAGACATCATTAGGAGAGTGAGAAGACAAGATACAGACTGAGAAATGTGTTTACATTTATATAACAAAGGACTTATATTTGGAATATTTAGAAAATGCCTACATATTCATAAGGAAAAACAATAACAATTTTAAAAATGGGCAAATAATTTGAACAGGATATTTAGCAAAGAAGATATACAAATATCCAATCAGCAATAGAAAAATTATTCAATATCATTATTTATTAGACAATGCAAATTAACTGGCAATGAGACGCCAGTACAGACCTACTGAAATGACCACAAATAAAAAGGCTAGCAATATTATGTGCTGGAAAATATGTGGAAAAACTGGAAATCTCATACATTGCTGGTAGAAGTACAGACTGACACAACACTTTAGATAACTGTTTGGAATTATCTACTGTCTGTCATCTGAATCAGAAATTCTATTTTTACATATATACCCATGAGCAACAAGAGCATATATCCAATAAAAGGACAGGTACAAAATTTATATTGGAGCTTTATACCTAAACTGTCAAAAAGAGGCAAAGTTTAGAAACAACGTAGACATAAATTTGAAAAGAAAAAAATATTAATCTTTTAGAAGATAATATGAGAGAGCAACTTGAACCATCTGATAAGAAAGAAATTTGTAACAGGATGAAAGATTGATAAATTTATATTAAGATAAAATTAAGAATTTCTGCTTATCAAAAGATGTGATTAAGAGAATTCAAAGGCAAATCACAGAGTGGGAGAAGATACTTGAAACATCTGTAGCTAACAATTCTACTCCTGGATTTATGTCCAAAAGAAATGTGTGCATATAAGTACCAGGAGGCATGAATAAAAACATTTATAACTAATATTTATCATAACTAAAGACAGTATACGATAATATAAATAGTGGTGGATTTGTGTAACAAAATATCAGATAGCATCGGAAATTAACAAACTAAATTTTCCTGAAACGACAGGGATGAATCTCACAAACACAAAGTTGAGCGGAGAAAGTTGAATACAAAAGAATGATTTCATATATACACAGTTCAAAAACAAAGTCCAACTAAACAATGCTACTGAAAGGTGCAATAGCATACAGGAAAGGTATAAAGAAAAGAAAATAGAAAAGAAAAAGGAAAAGGAAAAGGAAAAGGAAAAGGAAAAGGAAAGGAAAGGAAAGGAAAGGAAAGGAAAGGAAAGGAAAGGAAAGGAAAGGAAAGGAAAGGAAAGGAAAGGAAAGGAAAGGAAGAAAAGAAGGGATTATTAAAAAAATTTAGCAGTTACAATTCTTAGGGCAAAAGCAGGTTACCCTATTTCTTGATCTGGGTGGTAGTTAAACAGGTATTTACCTTTCTCAAAACTGGTTAAAGTTGAGTTGTTTCACCCTAGCCAGTTTGGCTCGGTGGTTAGAGCTTCAACCCTGGCACTCAAGGGTCTTAGGTTCGAGTCCAGCCAAGGGCACGTACCTCAGTTGCAGGCTCCATCCCCAAGGGAGGCAACCAACGGATGTCTCTCTCTCACATCAACGTTTCTCTCTTTCTCTCCCTTCTACTCTCTCTGAAAAGCAATGGGAAAAAATATCCTCCAGTGAGGATTTAAAAAAACAAAAAAAACAAAAAGTTCAGTTGTATCTTTGTACTTTACTCATTTTTCTGAATGGAATGACATTTCACAATACAGACAGCATAAAAATGGCCTCTGTTTTCATTACCTGCCTATAACCGCTCGCTTACTCTTGGAAGTATTCTCTCACTCCTTTAAAGACTATAATCCCGGGGGAAGATGGCGGCGCCGAGAGACGCAGCGGAGGCCCCCTCCCAGCCCCGGACTCGATTGACTCCTAGAATCCTACAAGCCAGCTTGGAAAAACCAGAGACACATACCTGAGTGGACGGAGTGCGAGGGGGAGCACTGAAGAGGCATCACGGAGTCCGGTAAGAGAGGGGGGCGTAGGAAGGGGGCGCCCCCTGAAGCCTGCGCTGGGCGCCGAGCCCCGAGGCCTGGAGGCTGCCAAGCTCCCTCCCCTCGGGAGTGCGGACGGCCTCCAAAGTGGGGACCCCACACCCGGAGCGAGGAGAGGGGAAGGAGCACCCCGAGCGGAGGGCTGAGGGATGGGGGGGGGTGAGTCTGCAAGGAGAGGTCGGCGCCTTCCTAGGAAACAAAGCCTCTAATGGCGGACGGCGCCTTCCTAGGAAACAAGGCTTCTAATGGCGGATGCTACCGGTGTCTAATGCTCAGGGTGCCGACCACAGGGAAGGACTGTCCCAAAGTGTGTGGCACCCGAGTGGTGAGGGACCAGAGGACTGCGCTGAGCAGCCGCACACGGGGACCCTCTGCCTCCCTGTGGGGCAGTGTGTTGAGCCCCAGAAAGCGCTGAATCTGCGGGGCGCGGGGGAGGGGAGGAGCCCTCCCGCCCTGAGCCCCCGGTGCCTAGAGGCTGGGGCCTGTGACCAGCCCTGAGGGTGTCCTGGTGGCCCGTGAAGCCGCCCCAGCTTTGCTGAGACCAGCGGTGCCGGGAGCTGCGTGGAGCTGACTTGGGTCCCCTCCCGCTGGGGGCCTTGGCTCATGGGCGGCGGGACCTTGCAGGGCGGACTTTCAGCCTGTGTGTTGCTTTGTGCGTTTGTGAGTCTGATCGTGGAACTGGCTCCCACCTTCCCGGCGTGCACTGGGGGACAGACGAGCGAAGGCTGGGATTGGGGTCTGCACAGTGGACGGTCTGAGGGGCGGGCCTGGTGCTGCCAGCCAACCAGAGCTGAGCAGGGAGGGGCTCACTGGGGCCCTAGACACACCCGCAGGGCACAGTCCTCAGGGGGAAGGGAGAGCAGCTCACAGGAGGACATCACAAGAAGAAGGCTCTCACGGACTGTTGTTTGGAAACTGGAGGAAATGCTGAAAACCCTGCTGGGGGCTGGGCAGGCAAAGGGCTCACTGGAATGTTCTTAATCGAACCCACTGAGCCCAGGCTGCTGAAACGGCCCATACAGAAAAGGCAACAGGCTGAAATCAATCTGAAGCTGCAGCAGGCCAGAGCCTGGGGGGCTAGAATCAGAGGACAGGGTAGGGACTGAGGAGCTGGCTGTGGAGCAGAGACTAACTCCCACAGAGTGAGCGCCTGACAGCGACACCCCTAAGGGGAGTGATACCCTGAGCTACACTAGCCACCCTGCACCCTAAAGACTCTACAGAAGACTCTGGAGTAAGACCAGGCAACTACAAAGTTGGAAAATAGCTGACAGGAGGTGGTCCACGGAGAGCCTCAGATCAACCATCTACCTAAGGACACCAGAGCCAAACCTAGAGGGCTCCTCACAATGGGTGATACACAAGCACCTCCCAGGAGAACTGAAATCAGCACACAAAACAATGAGCCTCAGACAACACAAGCGGCCCAGAAGAAACCCACCTGATTCACTGTCTTTTGTTTGTTTATTTGTTTTTTCTCTTTTTCCCTTAGGAAGAAGAGAAAGGGAAAAAAAAAATTATTTGTTTTTTCTTTTTAAATTTTATAATACTTAAAAATTTTTAAAAAATTTTTAATTAATATGTTTTCTTATTTTTTTAAAGAATTTTGTTTTGCTTAGCTTGTTTTTTATTTTGTTTCTCTGTTTTGTTTTGTTTCTTTGCTTTGTTTTGTTTTATCCTTGCTTCTAATATCAAGACTTCCTTGATATTCCTGCATAATGGCTGGGACTTTATCATTATAACCAACAAATTTACTGCTTTTCTCTATAGTTTCCCCCAAATCTCTTGTTGGACTCCCTCCCTGCCCAGGCTTTATCTCTCTCTCTCTCCCCTCTCGATCCATTGGCATATATTTTTTTTCCTTCTCTTTTCCTTCTTTCTTTTGCTTTCCTCCCTTCTGTCTTCCTGTCTTTTTGTTCGATTGTTAGTTTATCTTACTCACTTTAATGTATTTTTAGTTTTTCATTTTCAATTATTATCCTATTCCTATCCTCTCCCTTAATTGTTTGCTGGCCCTTCTCTCAGAATCTTTTCTCTACCTCTATTATCTCCAAGTAGCTTCTCTTTTTTTTTACATTTTAGTTTTTTATTATTATTTTCTAAATTTTAGTCACTATTAACAACAATATACTTCTCTCTAAGCTTTACTTTTCTTTCTCTTTCTTTTTTTTAAGCTATTTTTTTCTCTCTCAAATTTGTGTTCTCCCTTCACTCTCCCAGTTCTCTTTTCACTTGGATTGTTTTCATTGTGACTGTCAAGATATTTTGTAAGATACCCCTTGTTTCCTGGAAGTTTAGTTGTGTATTGTCCTGCCTTGCCAGCACCCATACAACAGCTTACATGACAAGGTCGGGGCTGAGACACACAGTTAGCCAACCTGAGAGGAGAGTCCTCCTAAGGACTGGTCAACAACACTCTAGACCCAACCACAACAGGAGAACGCAAAGAACCCACAAAAGGGACACCCACAAAAGGGACAAACCTAGAACAAAGAGCTCAGAAGTATAAGGAAAACACACCTCTGGGCTCTACTGGTCTCACAATACAAAATCCCTCCCCACAAGACTGGGAGACAGCAAATATACCTAATACATAGATACAAACAGTAAGAGCCACCAAAATGGAGAGACAAAGAAACAACCCCCAAATTAAAGAAAAGGAAAAATCGCCAGAAAAAGACTTTGATGAGATGGAGTTAAGCAAGTTATCAGAAACAGAATTCAGAGTATTGATTACAAAGATGCTCAAGGAACTTAAGACACTAGATGATAAGATCGAGGACTTTAGTGAAAACATGAAAAGAGAGATACATACCATAAACAAAACTCAGACAGAGATAAAGAACGCTGTATCTGATATCAAGAATGCACTGGAAGGAATTAAAAGCAGGCTCAATGAAGCAGAGGATAGAATAAGTGACTTGGAAGACAAGGCAAGTCTCTACAAATATAAGAATGAAATCATATCAAGCATCTTCTCAGATCACAATGCCATGAAACTAGAAATCAACCACTATAAAAAAACTCAAAAATATTCAAACACATGGAAGCTAAATATCATGCTATTAAACAATGAATGGGTTACCAATGAGATCCAGGAAGAAATCAAACACTTGATGGAAAAAAATGAAAGTGAACAGACAACAACCCAAAATCTATGGGACACAGTGAAAGCAGTCCTGAGAGGAAAATTCATAGCATTACAGGCCTATCTCAAGAAGCAAGAAAAAGATCTAATGAACCATCTAAAACAACAACTAAAAGAACTAGAACAAGAACAGCAAGAAAAGTCTGGAGGAAGTAGAAGGAAGGAAATAATAAAGATCAGAGCAGAAATTAATGATATAGAGACTAAAAAAACAATACAAAAAAATCAATGAAACCAAGAGCTGGTTCTTTGAAAAGATAAATAAGATTGATACACCTTTAGCCAGACTCACCAAGAAACAAAGAGAGAGGACCCAAATAAATAAAATCAGAAATGAAAGAGGCGATATAACAACTGACCCAGCAGAAGTACAAAGGATTGGAATAAAATATTATGAGCAACTATATGCCAACAAATTGGACAACATGGGGGAAATGGACAAATTCCTAGAAACATACAACCTTCCAAAGCTGAATCAAGAAGAGGCAGAAAACCTGAATAGGCTGATAACAACTAATGAAATTGAAGCAGTAATCAAAAAACTCCAAGCAAACAAAAGTCCTGGACCAGATGGATTTACAGGTGAGTTTTACCAAATATTCAAAGAAGAATTAACACTTATTCTATTCAAACTATTCCAGAAAATTCAAGAGGAGGGAAAACTCCCAAACTCTTTTTATGAGGCCAGCATCATCCTAATCCCAAAACCAGATAAAGACACTACAAAGAAAGAAAATTACAGGCCAATATCCCTGATGAACATAGATGCTAAAATCGTCACTAAAATACTAGCAAACTGGATCCAGCAATACATTAAAAAGATCATACACCACGACCAAGTGGGATTTATTCTGGGGATGCAAGGCTGGTATAACATCCACAAATCAATAAATGTGATACATCACATAAACAAAATGAAGGACAAAAATCATATAATCATATCAATAGACGCAGAAAAAGCATTCGACAAAATCCAGCATCCATTTCTGATAAAAACTCTCAGCAAAGCGGGAATAGAGGGATCATACCTCAATGTAATAAAGGCTATATATGACAAACCTACAGCCAACATCATACTCAATGGTCAAAAACTAAAATCATTTCCCTTAAAAACAGAAACAAGACGGGATGTCCACTTTCACCACTCTTACTCAAAGTAGTACTGGAAGTCCTTGCCACAACCATCCAACAGGAAGAAAACATAAAAGGTATCCAAATTGGAAAGGAGGAAGTAAAACTGTCATTATTTGCAGATGACATGATATTGTACATAGAAAACCCTAAAAACTCCATCAAAGTACTACTAGATTTGATCAACGAATTTGGCAAGGTAGCTGGATACAAAATCAACATCCAGAAATCAATGGCATTCTTATACACCAACAATAAACTCTCAGAGAAACTAAAAAAAAAAAAAAAAAAATACCATTTACCATTGCAGCTAAAAAAAATAAGATACCTAGGTATAAACTTAACCAAGGATGTAAAAGACCTATATTCGGAAAACTACAGGACACTGAAAAAAGAAATAGAGGAAGATATAAACAAGAGGAAGAATATACCATGCTCATGGATTGGAAGAATTAATATCATTAAAATGTCCATACTACCCAAAGCAATTTATAAATTCAATGCAATTTCTATTAAAATACCAACGGCATATTTCACAGATCTAGAACAAACATTTCAAAAATTTATATGGAACCAAAAAAGACCCTGAACAGCTACAGCTATCTTGAGAAAAAAGAACAGTGGGAGAGATAACTTTGCCGGACATCAAACTGTACTACGAAGCCATTGTAATCAAAATGGCCTGGTATTGGTACAACAACAGGTATATAGATCAATGGAACAGAACAGAGACCCCAGCAATAGACCCACGCCATTATGGTCAGTTAATATTTGACAAAGGAGGCAAGAACATACAATGGAGTAAAGACAGTCTCTTCAATAAGCAGTGCTGGGAAAATTGGACAGATACATGCAAAAGAATGAAACTAGACCACCAACTTTCACCACACACAAAAATAAACTCAAAATGGATAAAAGGCTTAAAAGTAAGTCATGAAACCATAAAAATCCTGAAAGAAAACATAGGCAGTCAAGTCACAGACATCCCATGTAGTGGAATTTTCACTGATCCATCTCCTAGGACAAGAGAAACAAAAGAAAAAATAAACGTATGGGACTACATCAAACTAAAAAGCTTCTGTACAGCAAAAGAAAACAGCCTCAAAATACAAAGGAACCCCACGGTCTGGGAGAACATAATTGCCAAGGATGTATCTGATAAGGGGCTAATTTCTAAAGTGTACAAAGAACTCATACTACTCAGCATGAGGAAGACAAACAACCCAATTAAGAAATGGGCAAAGGACCTGAATAGACACTTCTCCAAAGAGGACATACAGATGGCCAAGAGACATATGAGAAAATGCTCAACTTCACTAATCATCAGAGAGGTGCAAATTAAAACCACAATGAGGTATCACTTCACACCTGTCAGAATGGCACCATCAACAAATCAACAAACAACATGTGCTGGCGAGGGTGTGGAGAAAGGGAAACCCTAGTACACCGCTGGTGGGAATGCAGACTGGTGCAACCACTATGGAAAACAGTATGGAGGTTCCTCAAAAAATTAAAATGGAGCTGCCTTTTGACCCAGCGATCCCATTTCTAGGAACATATCCTAAGAATCCTGAAACACTAGTCAGAAAGAATATATGCACTGCGATGTTCATAGCAGTGCAGTTTACAATAGCTGAGATCTGGAAACAGCCCAAGTGCCCATCAGTAGATGAGTGGATAAAAAAGCTGTGGGACATTTACACCATGGAATACTACACAGCTGTAAAGAAGAAGGATATCATATCCTTTGGGACAGTATGGATGGACCTGGAGAATATTATGCTAAGTGAAATAAGCCAGGCAGAGAAAGACAAATATCACATGATCTCGCTTATACATGGAATCTAAAGAACTTAATAAACTGATGAACAGAATAGATTCAATGACACGGAAGCATGGATCAGACTGACGAATGTCAGAGGGATGGAGGAGGGTGGGTGGGTGGAGGGGGAGAGAGTAACTAAAGAATTTATATGCATATATGCACAACCCAAGGACAAGGACAATAGTGGGGAGAGGGACTGGGGAGGAGGAGGGGGCTGGGTGGAATGGGCCATGAGGGAGAAAAAGGGACATCTGTAATATTATAAACAAAAATAAATAAAAATAAAAAAATAAATAAAGACTATGATCCCAAAGGTATGACACAATTCTAAAGTTCTTTCATTATAAAATATAAAACAGAATAGAAAATTATATCTCAGTAACATGAAATTACATCTCCCTACTATTCTCATTACACAGGCTAATTTTCTCTATTTTTCTCATGGGGAAAAATTACAAATAACAGATTGTGATAAAACTGGACAAAGCTAGAAAGATAAAACAAGACATCTTCCTAAAGAAGTAAGGTCTATACTTTCTGTCAGGACCCAATAGCTGGCCCAAAGGCTCCTTCTAGCTCATGTTTAAAAAGGAAGCATAGGATCCTTGCCAGGCATAGAGAAAGAACTATCCAGTTACAGGATAATTCGAAAGCAATTTAGTCAAATAGAATTTAGGCCCGAACAATTAGATCATCATTCCCTGTAGTAGAAACTATGTAAATTAAAAACTATTTCTTCAACATTTGGAGTAAGGAGACTGGATCTATGCCTGTTGTTTTGAAAACTGGCCCCATACATGAAGGGCAAGGAGAGACTGGAAGGAAGGGGCTCCAGATGGTAGGTGGCAGGTTTGATAAGCAAGAGAACTTACATTCAAGGCTTGCATTTGGCACAGCAAGACAGCAGATCCCCACACCCACTCGCTAGAATCTTAAGTTTATATAGGGGCCTTAACAGGTTTAGTTTATGTGCCGTCCAGATGGTCTCAACAACATGTTACTCTCTCAAGGCTGTGTCCCTGAAATCTGCATCTAGTGTGGGAATGGTGGGCAGATCGCTCATCCCAAGGACAGGGGAAGGGGTGAGGAGCCTCCTAACATGGCCTGATTGCCTGAGCCCAGCTCTTAGGTAAACCAAAGTCATGTCCTCTCAATGACCACTTCCAATAATACCTCCTTCCTCAAGCCCTGTGGCCTAGGAAAAGTCATTCTGTTTAAGCCTCAGTTTTGTCCATTGTAAACTGAAGGAAATAATCTTTGCCCTAAGTATCCCATAGGATATTCTGAGAAGCAAATGGAAAAAAAAAAGTAATATCTTATACATATGTATACAATTATGTATCTCTTATACATAAGAAAAGGATTTCTGTGAGTTTCATAAACTCCAAAAAGGTGATTTCACATGTGTGGAGTGGGTGGTAGGGAACCAACATGGAGTTTCTTCAAACAATTTAAACTCTAACCCAAGGAATGGGTTGGGATAGAGATGCTGGGATGGGATAGAGATGAGACTGACAAAGGCTACTCTAGAAGTTATAGTGGGAACTCAATTAGAAAGCTGATCAATGACTCACTTTAGGATTACAGCAGTCAACCTTCCAGAGTTACTTTAAGGAGTGATAACCTCAAATGAAGGATTTGTCAAAAGATCTTAATCTCAGATTATTTTGCCAGTGTAATCATTATTTAATATCAGAATATTTTCCAGTTTAATAAGTTAAACTCCCAAGAAGCTAGAAAACAAAGAACATATCTTGTCTCAGTAATCCCAACACTGCAGTGCCTGGCATGTGATGTTTGTTATATGACTGAATTAAGTGGATGGTTTTGTCTCTCTTGTGTCTTATAAAATCTATTAAAAACTTTTAAAAATGCAAATGTAGCCCTCCTATAACATGGCACCAGTCCTAGTTGATTATAATGGTATTTCTTTAAATATTCAAGGAATATGCCATTTTTAATATTTAAACCCTTTAGATGAATTTTTAATGGCAGTCTTTTCAATTAATTTCACAAGGTCAGTCTTATCTTGACATTAAACTTTCTCTATAGCTATAGTTACTATTTTAAAAAACTATATAATGAAATAAGAGTAGAGATCACATTTGCAGTAGTTGGAACTGTTAAGAAAAACAGAAAACTTTACTGATACACTGACATAAAGGAAATGAATTCTATGTTTCTGAAAGGGACCTCAATGGTATAAAATATCAATTAATCAATTTAACAGAATGCCTCAAAAATAGAGGGAATAGCTCAGACAAATTTTGGAAACATAGTGAGATAAACTTATTTCTTGTATAATGAAACACATAGTCAAGATACAATAATTAAAACACTGTGGATATAAAATAGAAACAGAAATGACGGAAGATGGAAATAGAATAGTACATTGAGCTCCAGAAAGTCTACATCAGAATTTAATACATTTGTGGTATTACATAATAGTGGGGAAAAGACATATATAAACAAGTGGTAGGAGGAAAATAGACCAACAATTCATAAAATAAGTAAATGAGACAAGTTAAACCTTACATTAAAAATAAACTCCAGTAAGATTAGGGAATTAAATATTTTTAAATGTACAAAATAAAACATGAAAAGGAACTAAATGTGAACATTCTTATAAGACTTTTCTAAGAAAAATTTTTAAATCAGTAATCATAAATAAAAAGACTAGTAGATTTTAGGTTTACAAAATCTCTATTTCTGTATATGAAAAAACAATAAATAGCTGAAGAGTTGTAAAATGGTGAAGCAAAGATATCTTTGCTTATATTTTGTAGCAAATCAACTGAAGTGAGAAAAAACAAAATCTTTTCTGAGACAGAACTAGGAAACACCCATGATTCAAGTCACATATATTTGAGGAAGAACTTCTAAGGGTCGTAAAAACTGGACCAGGGAAGGAGGACATGGTGGGAGCATGATCCTTACAGAGCTCATGGAAGTAGCTAACCAGTTGCCTCTAAAATATGAGGCACATGAAGGGAGGCAAAATCAATGACCTTTTATTTGGGGATGAGGAAGTATCACCTGGGAGCCTCTTTGATTCCCCTTTAATACCACATAGAAAGAGGCAAAGAAATGAAGGATAAATGAGGAAAAAAGCAAAAGAAAAGAAGCTTCCAAGCAGGTGCAGCAGCTACTACGTGCAGGTAGGAGAGAATCTGTGATAGACAAGAAGCTCTGCGGTCGCTCATCTTTCTCATCCAGAGTGAAGAACAGGACTTATCCCCTAATAACCACAAACCCTGTTTCAGTGGGGCTTCATTCTGCATCAGAGAGAATTCCTGGCCCTTCCAAACTATCCTATTGGAAATAACTAGCCCAGGAAGAATTCACTGCGTTCAAAAACCAAGGTACTTGCCATGAGTTGGCATTGCATGATGTTGTTTATAATTTTACCAGAACTTCCTGAAAGAAACACAATCACCAGTACAGGGGCGAAAAGACGTGAACAACATCTTTAATGAGATCATCAAAAGCCATTTGTACAAAACCAACAATAGTAGCAAGACTTGCATGAAAGAACTGTTGTGTAGTAGAAGTCCACTACCGTATCCTAAAACCTATCAAAACTAAAAAATTACCTGTGGACACAAACAGCAGTGTGGTGGTAGCCAGAGGAAAGGGGGTGGGGGATGGGAGTGAAAGGGGTCTTAACAGATGGTGAAGGGAGAAGATATGGCTTTGGGTGGTGGGCCCATAGAGCAATATACAGATCTTGTAATATAGAAACCCACACCTGAAGCCTGTATGTTCATATTAACCATTGTTACCCCCAATAAATTTAATAAAATATTATTTTAAAAAGAGGGGAAAAGGGGGGGAAAAGGAAATATAAATAAAAATATTTTTAAATTACCAAGTGCTCCTCTATAAGAAGAGAAAAATACCATCCTGATGGGCAACTTGTATGCATTGTTTGAGAAATATCAAAAGGGAAATACTTTCACAAGGCCAGAGTTTTGGTACACATAAAGGTAAAAAAAAAAAAAAAAAAAAAAGGGGGGATCACATGGATAAAAAGTGTTAAGGCCATCGAAGCCCTCAAAAATCTCAGATATAACCATCAAGCATTCTTTTCCAGAAAGATAAAGCCCTATGCTGAGGGGGAAATATTGGGGGGGGGGGGGAATTGAGCAGAGCAGGGACAGTGACGATACGGGGAAGAGCTCTGAGAAAGCAGATCCTAGGAAGTAAGAAAAAGCAGAGAGCACCAACCTGGAAGCAAGGCCTGTAGAGGTGGAGGCTGGAGCACACAGGGCCAGGGGCAGAAAAGGTTATCGAATCCAACTTGGTGCTTGAATCCACTGTATCTGAATCTAACAAAGCTACACAGAGAGGCCATATTTAAAATTTTCATGATAAAAGAGAAGGAAGCCATTGAGCTCTGAAGCTGGGAAGGATACCTCCTCCATCCCTCCCAACCAACAGGAAACTCCTCTTAATAGTCCAGAAAACTCACCTTATTTAAACATAGGGGGGAAAAATACAATTTAACCCCTTAATATACAAGTTATAAGAAAAAAATCAACAACATTAAAATGAACTTTATAAAATTCTATGAGAACCTAGAAAAATGGGCCCATAAATCAGGTAAAAACTCGGATGACAAAATGAGCTAAAATACATTAAGAAAACTATTGCACCTTTGATAGAACAGCACAGATCATAAATAGAAAAGCTCAAAAATTAATTAGAAAGTATATGAAGGACATGAAACATGAACGAAGAGATCTCCAGAAATAATTATGAAAAAGTTTTCCTCTCTTCAAACAATTTGATCCAAAACTATTAGATAAAGCCAAACATGGTAGGCATCCACATGAATTGAAGTATGTGTGTTTGTGCGTGGTTGGGGCGGGGAGTGGGCATATTAGCCTGGAGAAGGTGCACTAGCAGGAGAGGAGAGTGTCTTGGGTGGCGGGAGAGCAGTAGCCCAGGGACCCATGTCAGAGCTCTACTGGGATGAGAAGGTCCCCCACATGCCCGGTTACAGGCTCGATCCCCAGTGGGGGGCGTGCAGGAGGCAACCATTCAATGACTCTCTCTCATCATTGATGTTTCTATCTCTCTTTCCCTCTCCCTTCCTCTCTCTGAAATCAGTAAAGATATATTTAAAAAAAAAAAAAAATAGGTTTCTCCGAGAATGAAGACACAATGTGAAAAGAAAACATTCTAAAAAAATTTTTTTAAAGTCTCAAATACATATGCTGAAGTGAAACTCCAGGGAACTGATAAAATATTCCCCAGAATGGTCAAACCAAAACCTATGCTAATGTGCAATTTCAATGCTAGAGAAAATAAAAACGGGACTGGGTAATCCAAATAGAAGACAAAATGATATTGGGAACAAAATCAATAGTCAATTTAAAAATAAAACATGATTTTGAGTGGTTTTTCTTAGCTCTTGATGAGTTCATAGGTGTTAACACTGCTTAGTTGGTGTCTATTTGAGGAATCAACAGAATTTGAGGTGACTAAAGATTGTTAGTCTCTGTGGAAAAAGCACAGGTGAGAACATTTTCAAAGAAGTTAAGAAAAGCACTAATTCTATAGAACCTGAAGTGGAATCTGCCAAGATGTGTCACAACTGATGGAAGTTAAGATATGTGTGAAGCAGAACAAGAACTTAGACTGACACATTTATAAAACCTGTAAAAATATAATACTTAAGCCTATTGCCATTCATCAGCAGGTATTCTGAGGCAATATTTGAATTGATCATGTATATAAACCCAGTGGCATCAACCGTGAACTTCACATACTCTTGTAGATAAAACCATCGGCAATTCTGAGAACTTTTGTTCAGAAATAGAAGTTGAATAGCCTTCGCTATTCAACCACACAGAGAGTTGGTGACTTAGCACTAGGGAACTGTTTCTGTGATCTTTCTGGGCACCGGGCTGAGGTTACAAATTTTCTTTATGAGAAGGACAGCCCTCCATGGCTACTGTGGAACCTTGAATGGCTTTGAAAATTAGCTATTGCTACAAGCTTGATAATGCTTCTTAATGAAACCAACCAAAAATAACCGGACAAAATAGTGCTTATAGGTGACACTCAGCTATAGTCACTCCAGTGACAACTTAAGTTTGAATCTCAAGTACCGTCAAACTGCTTTATATACTTCCCATTCTGTCAAAAGTTAGAACAAGAAGTGAGATTCCATTTCCACACAAATTTGCAGCAGATATATTTTCCAAGCTTTAAGTTCAGTTCCAGCAGCATTTTTCAGACCTCAGTATTTGAAAAAATGGAACTACCTGAATTTCTTATACTTCGTTCCCATAGTGGCCCCTCCATACCTTCCTAAGATTCTCCCTCATTCTACAACACTTTTCCCAACCATCTCCATAGTTTTATAAATCCTTGTATCCTTCAAAGCTTTCCCTAAATATCCCAGCCGAAGATTTCTCTCTATGCTCAACTCCTGTGACAACTATTAGCTGGTCTTTCCATTTGATCCTTTCTGTATATAACTTTTTCTGCTTATTATATATCCACCTACACAACCAATATTTCCCCATAAACGCCCTAAGTTCCTCAAGGGAAAAAGCTACATCTTAGAATACAACTTAGTAGACTCTGTTGGCAATAGCTGAAACACTGGGAAATGTTGATTAACTGCTTAAGCAAGTATTTTGATAGTTACAAACATAAAAGTGATGAATGAAGGAATCTGGAAAGACTCATCAGCACTCTGCTGCTACAAATTTAATTCAACCAACAGATCCTAGGTATTTACTTACTTTTGGTTAGACATAGAAATGAACCTAAAATTGTCTCTACGTCCAGGAAATAAAGGTTAAGTGGAATTATTTACTGCAATAGTTCTTAACTATAGGCAGTTTCCTCCCCAGGGGACATTTGGCAATGTCTGAGCACATTTTGTTTGTCACAGTGGGAGGTGCAGGGTGCTACTGGATGTAGTGAATAGAGTTCAGGGATGCTGCTAAACATCCTACAATGCACAGGGCAGCTGTCCACAACAAAGAATTAATCTGGCTCAAAATGTCAATAGTATCATTTTTTTTAATATCTGAGAATATAGGCCTGCTGTCCTCTCTCAACATTCATTCCCATTTCACTGAAAACTACGAGGCTGGACACTGGTCCTCTTTCATTTGGGTGACAGTAAACATCTGTTGAATGAATAATTGAGTATTGAAATGTTAACCACTCTTCTTTCACTCCACAACACACTGGTTTAACACTTGCTGACCCTTCAGAAATTTAGACACCATCTCATCTCATGATGTGTAATATTCAAGACAGTGACACCTTTTCTTTGAATGACTTATTGTGGGAAAATCTAACACTTAAGGTAGGTAAGAATAGAGATGCTCCATCAAGTCAAAGGTGAGGGATCTGGAGCTCGATAGCCAGAACACTGTTGTATCTCCTAAAGCGAACATTGAAAATCCAACCCATTCAAATAACAATTGAGAAACCTGAAGTAGAAAGTAAAAGTAACTAGAATAAATTACAAGGCTAGATAGTGATGGTCATTAACTGAAGCTGCATTCGTTCAGTAAGTGCCTTGAAAGACAGATGTAGGACAAGGGTTCCTATTTTGTTGAACTAATCTCTTATCATACTAGGCGTGTGTGTGTGTGTGTGTGTGTGTGTGTGTGTGTGTGTGTGTGTAGTTAGAACTCCTCTATTTTTTTATATCCGAGCATCCAGGGCTGACGTCCCCACCTCCACCCCCACATTCACTTCCATTTCACTTGGCTGAAAACTCCATGGGGCCCCCTCTCCATCATGGGGATTTGACTCGAACAAAATCTGTAGATGAACTAACTATAAAGACATTTCAATATGAATCACTCTTTCCAGCGAGACAGGTACTTCTATGAAATCAATTTAGGCAGCAGAGAATTAGAGAAGTCCTGTAATATCCACTTGTCCTTCGATGTAGATACGTGATTCTCAATGGGGAGAATGTCATTGCTAATGGTATTTTGGAATTAGGAGAATGTGTAGTTTGAAAAAACATAGTCTGTAAATTTATTTTTAAAATCCCCTGCCTATAATTTTCAAACCTTATAATTATACAACCCTTAGAAAGCATGTCAAAATATTTTTGGCTGGCTGGTAAAAATACTTAAAAGACAGAGATTCTCTAATAATAGAAAAGTAAAAAGGGGTGTCTAAGAATTTTACTAGGAGAAGCTGAAGCATGAGGTTTTTGTGTATCAAAAAACTGCAGCATGTTTTAAGGTGGGAGACAGAAAACGGAATTTTATGTAATGATGTGGGGCCATTCAATGTCCTACATGATAGCTGCTGTTAAAACAACACAGAAGATTGAGTCTGGACGTAAAAAAATAGAAAATAAACAGGAGCCAATGCCAAAGTTTGGAGATCTTCTAGGCTAGGACCTTCATTGTGAAGATGACAAAACCATTCTTCAACTTTGTTCTTCTGTCCTATTCTCTGTTATACTTTGCTTTGACTCTACTCCACACTATTAGCATAAAAAACATAAGACGACTGGAAGGTCAATACGACAGCAAAGAAGGCCCTCGCTGGCTGGAGTCCTGCTGTGATCTTGTCAGAGTCACAGGATTATGATGGGAGACATTGCTCCAAAGGTTTCTACCATGAGGTGCACGTGGTAGTTAGAGACTAATTGAAGCAGATTTGTATACTCAATATAGTCTTACCTTCTTGTCACGCAAATCCCCAAATGGCTTTGTTTCTCTCAGAATTTTTGCATAAAAAAATGCTGAACAAAACTGATGTGTGAGTTTGCTAAGGTCAGTGCTCAAGCTATATTTAGTGACCTGAGAGCCAAAAGAAATTTCAGTTTTCCAGTAAAATCCTTTTGTAAGCCACAGCTTTATAAAATGTCACAAAGACAGCTGTGCAGAGGGCGCAGAGAGATCTGTACTTATGACCACGAGACTGGCCTTGGGGAGCTGGCAGAACAGTAATGCCACCTAGAGTGAAAGGAAGGAGAGGGGGGTAAGCAAAAGCAGCCTCCTCTCATTAACCTCCCCTATCTGAGCACTCCCTGCCATTTCCATCTGCCACCGGTCATCTGGAGCCCCTGCCTGGATCTGCAAATCCCATTTATCAGTCGTAAATTGTACATTAATTAATGTCAGGTGTGTACATAAATTTATAAATCTAAAACTGAGATGATTTGGCAACAGAGGCAATCTTACACTGGGAACGCCAGAAAGGAAGGGAGCGGCTACCCCGGTTCTGCACTTCACAGGTATGGAAGTAAAGTCAGAGAAACAACTTTTAGCCTCTACCCACATTTAGCCCCCTTTAGCGTCTGTGATTAATTGGTGGAGCAGAAGAAGGCATATGGAAGCTGTATCAATGTGTTTACCCCTACCAAAGTCACACGAAGAGTCTGTTCATGCTGAAAAGAAATGGGAAGTGATCTAGAAAATCAAACATTCTCATCTCAACTGTCATACCAACGTGAGGCTCAGTGTGTCTGGGAAGATCTTTGAACACCAGTGCTTTTACGTGGGGGATTAAAATGTGACTTTTCTGAAATGTCTGCATTGTTCTTAACCCACAGACCCAGGCATATGGGCTCCCTGATGTTTGATGAATGTCTGGACCCAATTGTAGATTGAAAACTGCCACCCGAACTCAGGCGGCCAGGGTCACACTACATTAGTATAAAAGTTTAGTCTCATATAGCAAATGATCTATGAAGCATGATGCTTTTGAATGTACTGCTGTTAGGATATCACTATAAAATGGAGAGATACGATTATTGTAGTTAAATTATTACAGCTTGATTTCTAGCTTATACAATGAATGTTCTGTTCAAAAGTAAAGCCCTGGCCGGTTTGGCTCAGTGGTTAGAGCGTCGGCCTGCAGACTGAAGGGCCCCAGGTTTGATTCTGGTCAAGGGCAGGTGCCTTGGTTGCAGGCTCGATCCCCGGCCCCAGTCAGGGGCAACCAATCAATGTGTCTCTCTCACATTGATATTTCTGTCTCTCTGTCTCCCTTCTCCTCTCTCTGAAAAGCAATGGGAAAAATGTCCTTGGGTGAGAGTTAAAAAAAAAAGAAAACAATATATTTTCCAGCTAATTAACAGAAGAGGATTTTGGACGTGTTGCCAATAACTCTCCACTGGCGAATATTTATTCTAAACAATGTTTAGATCATATATTGTTTACCTACTGAGGAAATGACAGAATAAGAGGTACATTTTTTTAAATTGGCTATTTTCCTCAGAGAGGAGCGTTAATTATATCACTTCAATCAGTGAAAAATACGTATGTTTTTATCTGATATTAACAAAGTAACAGTAACAGGAAGTGACGCCCAACCTTCCTTTAGTATAAACAGCAGTTAGGGCTCCATTTAATGGCAAAAAGTTTTACCCTCCAGGTCAGCATATGGGGAGCGTGAAATAAAAATCCTTCCTGGACCCCTCTAATGATCAGCTGGGAGGGACACGGCCATGCAGGCAGCCCTTGGACCACCCGAGGGAGGAGGTTCTGGAGTGAGCTTAGCAGACGACGGTCACCTACTTCCCCGAAGGCCACGGCAGGGCCCTGGAGCAGCGGGAAGCCGCCCGGCCCCGGGCCCGGCAGCTGCTGCTAAGCACAAGCCCACGCAAGGCTGACTCGCCAGGAAGCTTTCCTCAGCAAGGCGGCCTGATCCCAAATAATCAGCTCGTACCTGTGACCAGCCAGTGGGCCTAATTCCCCCAGGAAGTGTTATGAACAGTCAGGCTAAAGCGACCTCGTCAGTGATGCGAAAGCGGGTGTGTGCGTGTGTGCAGGTGTGTGTAAGGGGGGCCACGCAGAAATGACTAAGGGCTCTTCTACCAGCCCCAGAAGACACCTGCCTCCCCGCTTCCTCGCATCTCCACCTGAAAGTAAAGTGAGCCAGGTATGCCTGCCTCTCGTTTTCTCTGAAACAATGCTGAACAATTTCAGGGACACTCCCTATTTTTCAAATGTCTTTGGATCTTACAGTTCAGATGAGAAAGGCAGAGAGGGCAGAACATAAGCTACTCATAACATATGTGAAACCAGGTCTCATCAGACAATTGAAAACCTGTTGAGTTACAGCCTGTGAATTCCCAGAGCCAAAAAATCACTTATAAGTAAAGCTGAAATTCTGACTTCAGCCTCAAGGCATTTTACATTGTACCTGAAACAGAAGTGATTTTACCAGTGTTTCGGCTTCAGAAGAAAGGTTAGTAGTTCAATGATTTTCTAAGTTCCAGACAAGGAAAGGTATTAGCTCCATCCTATTTTTACCTACCTTCAACACGGGGTCTGGCCCGAGTCTTAGGTTTATAGTGCTGATCGTAATTCCAGGAATTAAAAACAGTTTTAAAATTACTAGATCCCAGGGGCCTCTGGACTTTTCAATGAAGTTTAGCAAGAATTTGTAGAGTTCCTCACTAGAATTTGAAGTAGCAAAAGGAGAAAAAAAAAGGTGCCAAAAAGATCACTGAAGCTAGGTTCTTATGACACCTGTAACAAAATATTGTCTGCAAACAGCATTTGAAATACCGTAAATGTTGGTGACTTAATTGGAGATGCCATTTCAAAACACAGGTATAGCAGCAGTGTAGACTTGACTTTGAAGGGAGCCAATGCCTTTGAATGTGCCTGCTACTTCAGTGGTTTATAACAATTTCTTTTAACTCAGGAAGTTTAGCATAAAGGTCAAAGTATAATAAATTTTAACAGACTTCACCAGGTAAATATTTATTAGTTATAGAGGCTATGCTATTCTTTGGAATTAATTAAATCAGATAGCATAAACCAGTTTTTAGATAAAATGCATGGATACCCTTGATATCTATTCCTAGAAAGAAAAGAGACAAACAACTTAAATAGTTTAAATACACTGAGAGAGTTTAGTGTGCCAATTTAAATATTTTGATGAACTGAACCACATTCAAACTGCTAAAAGAACTAAGTGTTGCCCTAGTAGGTTTTGCTCAGTGGTTAGAGTGTTGGCCCACATACTGAAGGGTCTCAGGTTCGATTCCGGTCAAGGGCATGGACCTCGGTGGCAGGCTCAATCCCCGGTCAGGGCACGTGCAGGAGGCAACCAATCGATGTGTCTCTCACACTGATGTTTCTCTCTCTCTCTCCCTTCCACTCTTTCTGAAAAGCAATGGAAAAAACATCCTCAGGTGAGGATTAAAAAAAACCAAAAAACTAGTGTTGACTCATTTAAGTAGAAAGTCCAGTGGGAGGAGAGGTCTCAGACTTGGGAGGGGGTAGGGCAGAGTGTGGTGACTTATGTTACCCACCCCCATCTCACTGTCACCCAGTGTCAGTTTCATCCTCAGGCTGACTCTAGTCATGATTCTGTGACAGCTGTGAGAGTGATAGAGGCCAAGGGCTTCGTCTTCCATATCCAGAGTGCATGTTCTGCCCAGCATCCTGATCTGGAACCCGAGCATGTCTGATTGGAGCAGCTTACATTCCACGCCAATGCCCAGTGAGTGACTGTGGCCAGGGAAATGGTTATGTCTACTGGCCTGCACCAATCGGTGCAGTTTGGAGCTTGGGATACAGTCATTTTCCAAGAAGGACATAGATTATGTGGAGGACAGGTAGATACTAGTAAAAAAAACAAATAGGGGAAGGGAAGAAAGAATACTGGGTGTTCACTACAGGAAAATCTGGTCTCAAAGATAATAGTAAGCCCCAATTTTACTGAAAATTACTGTTGGAATTACTAACAATAGTAGCCTCATTACAAACTAACAACAGCAGCAACAACAAAATTCCAAGGCCAGTATGTTTCTTTTATTATGATTATTTTTATGTTTGACTTAAGATGGTTGAATGATTTCATTTTCATTTATAAACATTACATTAATTCCCATGCAAAACCCCAGGACCACCACATATGCCTGATTTCAATCGAACCTGTAAGTCTGGACATTCAAGATCAAAACCACAATGTTGCTTGACTTTCCCAATAGTAGACATCGAGGTCATTGTTTGAGAGATCAGCAGGCCCCTGACCTCTCAACCACCACAGCTGGCAGTGAGTCCGTACCAAAACGGAGCCAATGCTTTGTGGCACCTACGCATGGCAGGAAATTTTATTCATGAAGATGGGATAGCTCTACACCATGGCTGCTGCCCACAGAGACATCCTGGTTTCTGCTCTATAGCCGACCTGCTTTTGAACAGGCATATCTTCTATTTGGGGATTGTAAATTCTTCCTGCCAGTTTTCCTCAAAACTCTCAGTAGAAGCAAAGAGACTTTACAAAAAAAGCTTACCCTTATAACCCCAAAAGAAATACATACAAAGACACCTATTCTATCAAGTATATATTTTCCCAGCTTCAGGTAAAGTCACTCAGCAGGTATAAAGCTTTAAAAAGTTCTCTCAGTAAGACAGGAACCAGGACTATCAGAGAGGGCAAAACAGGAGCCCACAATTAAAGAAGTAAACAAATGTAAAGAATCCCTCCACTGATTGAGAGAAATGGGCTAAAAACAAAAAAGATAGCATTTCAACAGAGAATGTCAATTTATACTGAAACACACACATGGGAACTCTGACAATGGCAATGGTTTCATTAGTGCAAATAACAATTATAATGGTATGTTCTTTAATAAGGTTTAAATAAGGCTTCAAATAATTACACACACTAAAACTACCATTTGGGAACCTTAATTCTGTTTGGAAAGCTGTCAAACACACCCTCCAAACCATCCAAAGTTCTGATTTGAGGACAATTACATTCAATGAAGTTGCTCCAAAACAGAATTGTAGCATTATCAGTTTCGAAGTCGACAGTGTTTGGTGGAAAGGGGAAACTACTCTGGCCACTGGTGAAAAGAATTCGATCCGCCTAGCACACCAGGTAGTTCCCAGGTTCAGGAGATTCTCAGATAGCTGTAGTGATGACAGCTCATTAAAAAAAATAAAGACAAATAAACCAAAACAAAAAATAATAGAATCCTTATGTGTCAGAAAGAGGTCTATTTCCCCATTCCCATTAACAAATTCGCAGAAAGTATGAAACAGGACAAAGCAAGAGAATTCATGGGCATCTTCGTCTATGGCTCAAGTTCTTCTTTAAAAAAAAAACCAAAAAACTATGTGACAATAACTATAAACAGTAAACAAAACCAGAGGCAGAATAAGAAATAGTAATATACTGTTTCAGAGCCTGCACCGTCCTGCAGAAACAGGAGACTTCAACTGTGTCCTTCACATCCAATCGGGGCTGGATGTGTAAAAACGGAAAGACAGCGGAGCGGCACAAACCACATGACACAGGATGTGAGTTTCAGAACCAGGAGGGGGAAAAGGCAGCAAAATGCTCAGAAAAATTTATCATCAATTCTGAAATGGGGCCTTGTGACGTCATCGGGGTTAATAAAGACAGAGATGGACTTCCCCGGGTTCTCAGTCACCAGCTGCTGCAGTTTTTTGGCCAAACGGTCGTCGGGCTGGTTGGGGTCCCCTCCGTCCGACTGCGGGGAGGGGATGCTGGTGGTGCTCCCTCGCCTCTGGAGCTCCAGCGTCAGCCGGTTGGCTGCCTTGACGTGCTCGATGGCCGTGCGCAGGTGCTCCGCGGGGTCTGAGCGCACGGACGACAGCTTCCGCGCCTGGAGCACCACGGTCTCCTCCGACAGGTGCTCCAGCATGTTGCACTGAGGGATGAAGTAGTTGGGGCACATCTTGTTGACCAGACAGTGCTGCAGGTCATCAATGAGGCCCAGCAAAAAGTGGGCTGCATAGTCTTCTTGAGCCAAGTAGTTGGCGGGCAGTCTGTCGCAGGCCCAGAGCATCATGCTCCGCAGGTGATAGGGGCTGATAGCCTTGGGCCGGGACAGCAGTTTAATGATGATGGCTTTGCACGCCTGGTAGGCCTGCATGAGGCTGCTGGAGATGCACTTCTTCAGCTGCACCTCGCTCCTGGCAAAGGACAGCCGCCATTCGTTGTCCTTTTTCCCCTTGTAGGAGCAAGCAGGCACCAAGTAAAACCCACTGATGACCTCTTCCTCCGTGATCTTCCCATCCCAGAAGTGGTTCTCCATGAGCCAGCTCTGGGCCACCGCAGGCCAGCCTTTGAAGGACACCACCGGGACAATGTCGTACAACATGCGACTGCTCCCCACACCCAGAATGATGGAGATGATGGTCCCGTTCTTCTCCACCTTCTCCACCTTTGGCATCCCGCGCTGGGGTTTCTTCTGGATCTCCGACAGGACGATGCTGATGGAGTCATAGAACCAGTCAGCCACTCTGGTTGGGGAGAAGAAGTAGTTGGTGGCACCGTTGATATGATCCACGATGGTGCAGCAGTCTTTCCATTTACTGATCGTCCCCTCGTCGAAGAGCCGGAGGCTCAGCCAAGAGTGGCACAAGGCTGAGTGGCGCATATCGAGTGTCACAGGCTGATTACGGTCATGCAGCTTAAGGGCTGGCACCAGAAGGGTAAAGTCCATATCGTAGTCAGTACCCCGGGCATAGATATTAAGCTCATCTAAGTCCAGGTCCACCACGCCTTCCCGGACTCCTCCAGAGAGCAACAGGTACTCATTGGCCACTGGAAGCTTTTGGTCCAGCTTTTGCACCATTCCTAGAATCAGAAAGAGAAAGTACTATTACAGGAAGCAGACACGAGAGCCACGCATTAATACAGAATGTGCGGAGCCTCCAAAAGCCACCACTCGTCATCAGTGCAAAACCAGACCTTAGGCTCCAGCACCGGCCCAGCTTGAATCCACCCTTTTCCAACTGGGAGAATTATAATAGATTTCTCTCAGTGACAGCAGAAGCACTTCCAATCATAAACCAGGGCTCCTCTTCCCCAGTCATCACCTCGGTTAATGGTATCGCCATTCACTTAGTCGCTCAGGCTGAAAACCCCAGTAAGCTTCAATCCTTCCTTCCCGGGTCTCTCTCGGCTGCCGTCAAACAAAGCCAGGCTCTCTGGTCTCTTGCCAAAGCAGCCTCCCCCCCCAGGCTCTCCCTGCTGAAAACGGTCCTCTACACCAGCAAAAGTCAACCTGGGCTCCGAACGCACTGGAAGTGGGACACTTTCAGGGGGCAGTGAAGTCACAATTCTCTTCATAATACTAATGTAGTGTTTGCCTTTTCACTGTGTTGACACTTGAACTGATGGCACAAAAGCAATGGGAAAGCAAAGCTGCTGACACCTTAGCACTAGTCACGGCGGTGGAACCAAACCGTTCGAGCAGTCACCGGATTCTGTGCTACTGACATGCCCTGGCATGAAAAAAAATCCAGTTTCACTTCAGAAAATCCTTAATGGGGAAAAAGAAAAAAAAAGATTAGTTTTAGTTTTGTTAGATGCCAACTCTTGAGCCACCTTTCGTATATCCTGATACCCTGTGTGAGAAATGGGAAGGAACCACAAAGCACTTCCTCTTCATACTGAAACACAAAAGCTGTCTCTAAGAAAAGTACCCATGTGCTCTGGCCGGGTAACTCAGCTGGTTAGAGAGCCATCCCAATACACCAAGGCGCAGGTTCAATCCCCGGTCAGGGCACCTACGGAATCAACCCATGAATGCATAAATAAGTGGAACAAAAAGTCTATGTGTTTCTCTCTCTCCCCCTCACATCCTTTCTCTCTAAAAATCAATCAATAAGTTTAAAAAAACATGTGACTCTGAGCTGTGGCCTAAATTAGCTGCTTTTCTCCAGGACCATTTTTACTTTAAAAACAATTGATAAAATATGGGTATTCAGATGGGTATTTGATAGACATTTTCATTTTTAAAAATTACCACAATGAGCCTGTCTTCATGAAAACAACTGAAATGTTTATTGCCGATGTAAAAACTGGAGCTTTCAATAAAAAATAATAATTTTTAGAAAACTGATCTTCATCATGAACCTAACATTTTCTCAAATAGTATACTCTTCTGATGAGACTGGTGGTAACGTTACAAATGTGATTTTTAAAAGATATTCTGAGCTCTTTGAGAGTGAGAACCACATCTCATTAAGCAGGCATAGGGGTCCGGATGCAGGAGGCACACAAGTGAAGCTACTATGACTGAATGACAAATGGCTAGATGGAATTAACAGAGCTTAAACATGAAGTGCTGAAATAAAGACTAGACATAAGTGACGGTTCCATGAACAGCATACAAACCTACCATCCCTGCCTCCTGTGCTTTACTATCGGACAGACGACCAGCATCACTTTCTGTGATTTATTCAACAACTTTTGCCCATCGATTGCAAAGAACTACCACAAACTACAATGCCATTATTCTCTGAAATTACATTTAATCAACATAGTTTGTTATTCATAGGACAACACCGATGCAAATAAATAAACCATATATACGTATCTGTGCTACCACTATATATTTCAGAATTTAACACTTACTTATAAATAAAAAAAATTCTCATTTTCATTCTTTAAAATCCTATTTTTCAAACCACATTAACCATGAAAAAGTCTCTTATTTAGTACCATCTCCTTCCCTACAGATTGGAATATAGCAAGCTATCAATTTCTTTTTAAAGCAATCAGTAAGTTATCCAATGGTAAAGAGGCAACAATTTATCAAAAAGAAAATCCAAAGTACCTAATTTTGGGAGCTCTTTCTCACCCAACCTGTGCTAGATGAGCCACCTTCTTCAATAAAGGACAGCTTGTCCCAGCTCCTGGGGGTGCTGTAACCCCTTAATGACTGTGTGAGCTGTAAAGAGCCACCTCAACCAAGGCCCTGTCCCGTGATTGGGGTGGGGGTGGAGGGTACACATCCAATAACTGATTGGCGTGGGAGGGCTCCAGTTCAGGGTACTCTGAGGAGTCATGTGAATGCAGAGTTCCCGGTGGGGAGCTAAGGCTGACCCTGGGCCCTCGGGGAAATCAAACTCCCTCTGCCTGACCCTGCTTCCTTCCCCTCCCTGCTCCTTCCACAGGTGCAGGGCCAGGGCTGCTCCTCAGGAAATATCCCACGTCCATTATAGGGGCTGCTTCCTGGGGAACCCAATCTAAGTCACTATATCATACTAAGGAAGAAAAGAAAGAAAGAGAGAGAGGGAGAGAGAGAGAGAGAAAGAGGTCAGGAAAAAAGAAAGATACAACATAGTACCCCAAGCAAAAACAGCCTTCCCTACAAATCAGTGTGGAAAATTTATGTTCCTTTTAAAAGTGTTTTTAAAATCCAAAGATTAATAAGCAGGATTTAAAATTATATAAACACCAAGACAAAGGCTCATTTCTTTTTTTTAATCCTCACCTGAGGATATTTTTTCCACGCTTTTCAGAGAGAATGGAAGGAGGGGAAAAGAGAGAGAGAGGGAGGGAGGGAGAGGGAAACACCAATGTCAGAGAGACACGTCTACTGGTTGCCTCCTGCACGGACCCTGACCGGAGCTGGGGATCGAGCCTGCAACTGAGGTACGTGCCCTTGGCAGGAATTGAACCTGGGACCCTGCAGTACGCAGGCCAGGGCTAATTTCTTAATTGTCATCATGTTTCAGTATTAACCTCATCTGACACTGGCACCAACACTGCCGCCCCAAGTTGCAGCTTAGTGGTAAGAGGGTAATATTGACTTCTCAGAAGCCAGAGTAGGTTGTGAAAACCATTTTCACTATTTTATAGAGTTACATGTAGGTACTGTTACATTAAAAGAGAAACATCTGATAATGAAATAATTTCCTCACCTTTGTTTCAAATATTCTTTCACTGCACTATTTGGAGTGCCACAAACATAAATGGGGGAAAACTGCAAACTGCCGTACTGTGGTTAGTAATCAAGATCTGAATCAATGGAGAGCGGTGCTATTATTTGGGTACAACGCCATTGTCCCCTTTTAGGCATAAAGAACTCAGTCTTCCGTGCATCCTTTTATAGACAGGATCACACTGGCTCTGAGCACAGTAACTAGAGCCTGTCTTTACAACCAGAATAACTCAGGCAGTAACGGGCTGGGCAATCATCTGTTTACAAACATGTCCCTGAATTTTGCCTGGGATTGTCACAAATTTGGATAGTCATAGGTGAGAAAAAGCTAAAACTCCCTTCTGCCCTCTGCTGGACTAAAGGAATATTTTTCTACCTATTATCCACTAGATGACTCCTTTTTCCTCCCAACTGCTGCTTAGGCACCCAGGGAAAATGTTGGCCCTTCTTTCAAAAACAGGCATATCAAGTATTTGGCTAAATGCTAATATTGAGGAGTTAGGGTAATTTTGAACACTTCTTATTCCTTTAAAGCACAGAGAGAACTTCAGCAGCAAATAGAATATGGCTGAGGCTCATTTGCTAAGCTCCTAAAAAGTTAGAAACGAAGTCCCTAAGGCCACACTGTTCTGAAAGCTAATCCCCTGTGATCCGCATTTACATTTCCCCTGCCAGAGACCATTAGTCTGCAGTTTTATGATTTGGTAACATAAACCGGAGCCTTCCCCCAGCATTATGCAAACTCAAGTGCCCATCTTGAAAACTTTCCTGGGCCAAGTTTAAGTGAAAATGAGCTGACATCAGCTATCACAGCAGATGGGTTGCCACGCAACTAAAACACAGCCAGGGGCTGGGAAGGAAAAAGGGGGGGAAATGCAGTTGTACGCTTTGGCTGTAGGCATCAGTTCCAGCCAGTGCCACCCCTGAACTGATCCAAGGATGTTTGCGCAACTGCAGGGGGGTAAGATTGAGAGCCTCTGGCTGTTTAGGTACCAGTAAGTTATCCAACAAAAGGAAGACGCTCGCAGACCACCGAGCTTGTTGGAAGCAAAGAAAAGGTGGGATGGAGAAAGAGCTTATTCCTCTCGGTGGGTCTTTTCGTGGAAGTATTACCATAGGTCTGCTCTTAAACCACAAAGTAAAACTGCCTCAGTTCCTATCACTGACTCCTCGACTTCAGTTTATTTCATAGTTTCTGCTTAAGAAGGCCTTAATATTACTGGGGCCTTGAAGGAATGAGTTCCCTGTCACCCACTGTGTTTTTTGCTGATTTTCTTTAGAATATAGGGTACAAAATGGAACTCTGTCCCTGACTCCCTTGTACTCTCATGAATAAAACTTTAGCACATTCCATTGAATTCAAATTACTAACCTGCATCCCTCAAACACAAAATGCCAGAATACTAATAACAGGGCACAGGAACTAGGCATCATTTGAAATCAGACAGGTAGCTTAATAAATACCAAGTAGCTGAGAGAAATTAGTACTTGTATAGATTCCTTAAAAAAAAACACACAAAAAACCTGTTACATATGGTGAGCAGAGAAAAATCTATCAGAGGAGTAAAAGGTTTATGTCTTATCATTAAAGCACAGAACCAGATACATTTTATCTCTTTATCTTTGCCCATATATATAAAAAGGTTTCTATGTAGTTAAAAAGGACTTGAATACCTCCATATTATTTGTTGTTTTGTAAGAAAGTGTTATTCCTTTTGCCCCAACTGTGGCACCAACAACAGCGCCTTCTCCTGGCAATGACTCTTCATGGGGGGAGGGTGCAGAATGGGACCATGTTGACAAAAGTCCTTCTGTGATTCTGATACACTCCCAGGGGAGCAGTTTCCTTGGTTGTTAATCAACAAAGTAAAACCTTCCTATAAAAATATTATGATTTATGATTCAAAGGGGTAAATATCCTTGCCAAGCTTCCCTGACATTCTGAGAAGTAGGCATGGCCACCTTCTTCTAACAGAGTCACCCATCTATGGGATTTTTAATGTCCTCAATTTGGGGAATATTTTAACATTTCCCTCATTCATAACCAGAAATCATATATATGAAGTTCCTCATTTTAACAAAGCATGTTTGTAAAAAAAACACTAAGGTTTGAAGAGGAAAAATAACAAATTCAAGGTCACACAGCCCTAATGACAGATTAACAATGTTGTCTTCTTTCCACATTTGTGGCAAAGGTCAAAATGCCACATACATACTGTTCTCCCAAGACAATGACCCAACTTGCCATGAATGCAGAGTGGCCCTGAAGGGGAGTAGCAGAGGTCACAAGGCAAAGTGCCAGCTTTATGCTTTCGTTGGTCAAAGCTGGAATATAACCTTGGACAGGCAGAACACATCTGACCACCCACATTAATTATAGGAAAGAATGGACCTGACCCGGCTTGCAAGAAGCTATTAGTACTGTACTCTGATATAAATATACTATTAGACACAAGCAATACAGAAGACAGACACCAATAGAGATTCCCAGCTTTTCAATAATATGCTGAGTGGTCATTAATATTAATAATTATAGTAATATGTTCATAAATCAAAGAATCAGTTTTATTTGGCATGATTTCTGAGATAACTGAATGTTATTTTATTTAAATCCAAAATTGATTAATTCACATATGGTAATGACCTACTGACCAAATTATATATAGTAACAGAAATGATTCAAAAAATGCCTCTTCAAAGAAGTCCTCCTTGATCTTTCCTCATTTTGACACTAATATGTGTGCAAGAGCCTGTCAGAGTAAGACAGGCTTGGGTTTGAATCCTAGGTTTCTCATTTACTACTTAAGTCTGACATGTTATTTAACCTCTCTGAGCTTCCAATTCCTCATCTATTTAAAACAAACAAAAACCCTATAAAATTGCCCTTTTCGGGTTGATATGAAATGTCTAAGCAGATAGTAGATATTGCATTAATTTCCCCATATGTTCTTCTCTTTCTCTACCACCTATAAAACTGGATTAACCAAATAACACCTATTCCCCAGAGTTGTTTTGAAGATTTACCTGAACAAGATAATCTACCGAAAGCCTCTAGCACACGTAAGGCATACAAAGCATGTTAGAGAAAAGGAAAGGAGCGGGCAAGCTCTCCCTCGGCCGCCCCAGCCGGCTGCTGGCCTGGGATCGCCTGCTCTGCCGGAGGCCACGGCGGAGGCCAGGCGGGTTCCAGCCCCTCCTTGCTCCCTGAGGGCCACTGCCCTGTGCAACACGTAACCCGTCCCCTCTGGGAGGGTCTTGATCTGAATTCTTACATCAGCACATTCTACACCTACTATCACAGGGGGCTGTGCTCACGGTTTATTTTCCCTCCTACACGAGATAACAGTGTAAAACATTTGGCACAGTAACTGGCAAAGAGGCTCGGCAAATGAAAGATATGATGATCATAGTCAACAGCCTAGAAGCCCGGGTAGTCAAGGTTTCATCACTGCCGCGGCTAACCCGCGGCTAACCCAGGCCGTGGGGGTAGACGGCAACTGCTTGTTGAATGTGCGGTTTGTTTCCTTCAACTCGTATACCTCACTAACCAGAACCCTGGGATCATGACACTTGCTACAGGATATAACATGAAATATAGTCAGCATATGTCTAAGAAAATCACTTATTAATAATCCAAGTCAGGTGGAGGAAAAAAGCCTGATTTCTCATTATTTTCATTCTTAAAGTTAACACTCAAGTTCTAAAGACTGGCCGGCGTTTTGGAAGTCTACTAAACCACTGTGCAGAGAGCGCACACGTGGGTTAGGCCTGGATTCAAGTCCAGTTCATCTATGGCCAACATAATCAACACCCTGGGCCTGTTTCCTAAATGAAGTTGTGGCACAGGAACAAGGGGAGGCACACCCAGTCACTGTGTGGTCAGGTGCTTAGCTGGCGGTCAGTGAGCGGGGGGCTCAGCACGTGCCCACACACGTTATCAATATATTCTCCCCATCCCTAAGGCCTGCCCTCTCCTTTCTTTTTAGTTCTTAGAATCATTTCAAAGCTCACGGTTTCTGCCAATCAGAACTTACTGTGAAGACGCAAAGGGGAGTCTAATTGGCCCCACTTAGCAGTTTCCCGCAGTCATCCCAGGGCACAAACGCTAGATTTTCCATTTACAAGGAGTGCTCACTTCAGAAGGCTCATCCTTGACAGATAAAAACAATAGCAGGTGAAAAGCAAGAGTGCTGCCAATATGGCATCAAGGGGCTACAGAAGGATACAGAACGTATCAATGATGACAGACTACCTTTCTCAGGAACAGAGAAGCAATAAACTTGTGATGGAGATGTTCTGAATTAGGTCAACTGTATCACAATCACCTCTGCCTGGGACCCAGCCCAGGGGGGTTTCCATTTTGCATTCCTTTCTCGTTTGATAATGTATATGCACTACTCTAATATGTAAACAAAATTAATAGTAACTCCCTATTATTATATAGGCTTCCCTTGATTTTACCGTTTCCTCCTACATGTGAACACATGAGTATGTTTCGGTGTGTGTGGAGGAGACACTGTTGATGCCCTGCCCTGCGTCCCCAGACTGCTCTTGATTTCACTTGCAGCTTCATAGGTAGTTTCCTGCACCTGGCAGCTTCCCTCCTCAAGGCCAGTGGTTCTACTCCAGGATCTACCAGGATGTGCAGGGGAGTCAATGCAGTAGAACTGGTGTCACTGGGGCAACCCTCAGCCAACAGAGGACAGGAGTCAGTGGGCAAATGCCCCAGCTTCTCCAGACTCTGGTGGGAAAATTCTAAGGTGGAAAAAAAGGAAAAGAAAAATTCTAAGATGGGTTCTACACAAATTACCAGGGGGTCTGTACACTTAGCTCATGAACAGACCCCCTTTGTTGACTTTTCCTGCTTCTCCGTTTCAACTGCTCTGCTCTCTCACCTCCCAAATGAGCTACCACACCATGGCGGTTCTTTCTAAAACTGGGCGGGGAGGGGGGGGCAGGCTCATCTCTGCTAATAATTCTGGATCAAATCACACCTCAGATGTATAATTGGCCAAAAGAACAGAAGCATAAGCCGATGATACTGAATTACTTGCTTTCCCACATCAAGCCTCAGATCTAGTACATGAATCTTATAAAACTAGATCTGAGCACTGCTCTCAAAAAGAGCTCATCAGCTGCCTCCAAAAAGCAAATGTGTTTTCCGGTGCATTGAGAGGTAGCACCTTGCCTATTCATTTTCTGCCTTGCTGATAACCCAGTTTTTCTCATTTCCCAAGGGACATTCCAAAACCTCTTCCAGGTCTGGAGAACTTTGGAGAGATGTAACTTCATACATTACTTCGAGACAGGCCTTCTTCCTCATACTACAAAGAAAACAATGGGGAGCAAGGTTTGAGGAGAAAAAGTTGAAACACAGGTGAGTGCAGCTTCCCAGTTTATTGCAGGAACCAACCTTTAGAGTGGAGACTGTTCAAATGGACCCCCTTCATTCAGATGTAAATGTCTCAAGCTGTATACAAAGACCGAAGTACCATTTCTCATTTAGCCTCTGTTTGAGATTATTCTGCCTGTTTCTCTAAATTGTATGGGGAAAAAGTCCAAATGACATATTTAATCTCTCCATTCAATGACCTTTGTCCACACCTTCTTTAGTGTAGTGCATAGACCAACTATCCATCATTTGTTGACCTGTCAGTGTCCCTCTGTCTGATGACCTGTGGACTATCTCCAAACCTAACACAAAAGAAGTTAGTTGGAGGAATGAATGAAGGTATCACCTAAAGATAGAGTTTACGGGAATCATCCAGGATGAAAATGTCAGGGCGACATAGATTGACAGTGTCACTTCCAGACATGATAAGACTTCAGAGCCACTGTATCTGCAAGCAAGGAAATCATACTACCTACTCAGAAGAGATGGAAGGGAGAAGCTAGGAGCCTGTTAATGAGCTGACCACAAACTCTATGGTAACTACACAAAGGCACCTCCTCTTGTTCTCTGAGAATAATTTAACTCTAGGACATTTCCCAAACTACCAATTTTCAGTCAACAATCATAGCCGGAGACTAGGAGAAAAATGACTATATAATTATAGTGTGATCTAAGATCAAAGTCTAATACGGTATTTTTGAAAAAGATTATGACTACACTTTTCCTTTGATGTGCAAGAACAGACAGGAGTAAAGCAAGTCTGTCTTACTAAGCAATTCCCAATAAGTGCCAGGAGATGGCACCCTCACTCCATCCATTCACTGAGAGATTCTAGAAGGGCTCCCAAGTCCTAAAATCCTAGAATGAAAGCTCTGGGGAAACAGAGGCTTAGCAAGGAGTTAAGACTATATTAAAAGCATCACCCCAGGGCCTGTTTGTCTCCAGGTACCACCAGTGACTCACAACTTTGCCTTTTGTTCTCCCACAGGGAATCTAGTCACTCTGGCGCTGACGGGCACCATCTAGGCTGACCCAAGGCTGAAAGCTGCCCTGTCTGGGCAGGCAGTGTGGTTGACAACTGAGTCTCAAAGTGTATTGAAGACTTTGTTGCAAGACACAGAGTTTCAGCTCTCTCATTTGCTGCAGCTGAGGTGAAAAAACAAAAACAAAAGACATGAATAAAGCTTCAGGTGCCAGGAATAAGGGAGAGAAAAGGCAGAAGAAACAGTCCCCGACGTCATGACGATGAGGCACTCCTCTTTCTGCAAAACGTTAGATTCTGACTACAGGTAAATACACTGAAAGATGTAAGGAGCCCAGATGATTAATAAAAAAGTTGATTTTTTTAAAACTTGGTTTCAATCAATGAACTCAAAACAAACATTGCTTTACACTGTATGACGCTCGGCAGTTCCCAGAGAGCGGCCACAGTCATTTTCTCATTGGTTCTCAGCAACAATTCTGGGAAGAGCATTACAGTTCTCATGGCACAGAGGTGGAAACTGAGGCTCTTGGTGGCTGACTGGCCCACACACGTGCACAAAATAGGCATAATGTAGTTCTTTGACTTTACCTAGACTGAAAACTAGTCTGACCATACACTATTATTATGAAGGAAGGAAGCATACCATTTGGATTCTTCACCAGGTTATCAATTTGTTTTTGCAGGATGGACAGAAAGGGATCAAAATGCAAAGCTGCTCTGCCAGGGGCAATCTAGAGATGGTAAACCCAGAGGTCTCAGTCATGCCTACACTGACTGGGTTACTACAAGATGGCCCTCTTTCCTTATCTGCACCAGCAAAATAGACACATACCATGCCTAGAAAATAACTTGTCTTTAAGTGTCAAATCAACAGTTATTAATTTTCCATATGGCTCACTGCTGTAATACCGAATATATTAATAATGGTGACCTATATTGTCTTTATCTTCATTTAAATGTTACTTCAAACACTAATAACCTCAATCAAGTTTCGAAACAACAAAGTAGTAACATCCAAAAATTCTGCTATTTCAAGAAATAACTCCATTAAGAAGTCATATAAGTTTTTCCATTGTATAAAGCTGGAATATTCCACATAACACTTCAGATGAGTACAACTACACCTATACCCAAAATTTAAGGAAGGGCTAAGGTATCAAATAAATGTTTCCAAGGAAAACAGGCAAGAAAAAGAGTACTGACAGCCTGAGAGACCAATGAAGAGCAGAGTCTACTTCTGAGCCACAATTCTCCACCTGGTAATTACTTTCAGTATCCAGGTAAAAACACTTTATCGTTTGAGCTCGAAAAGGTTAACATCAAAAGAAATCAGACTTAAAAAAACACAAACCAACCAAAGCCCTGTGGGGAAGCTGAAATTTGCGGTTTAAAAGCTTGAGTAGAACATTTGAAAGAGGGGCCGATTGTTGCAATGTTTTGAAATCCGAACCTGCACAATGAGGGAGGAAAGTCAAAGGGAAAGTCAAAAAGCAAGTCTCTTCATGCTGAAGTTGGAACTGGTATTTTGAGAAATGGCTTCTTTCTCTCACTTTTCCTCCAACCGTCATAAAACAGAGCACAAATCAGTGGTTTGGGGATATAAGAATGGAAACTCGATATTCTAGCCAGAAATTGTGAACTAAAATGCTGCCTATTTTTTTTTAACTTTATAGTGTTGAAGGATGTTGTTTGAATCAGTGGCCAATTCTGTAAGTCTTGGACTCCAGCAGATGAAGTGTAAGTTGTATGTGCAGGCTCCATCCCCGGCCTGGTCGGGGTGTGTGTGGGAGGCAACCAATCAACGTGTCTCTTGCACATCGATGTTTCTCCACCCCACCCCCACTGAAAAGCAATGGGAAAAATATCCTCGCGTGAGGATTTAAAAAATATATATGTTTTAAATTGAGACTGTCTGCTCCCTCCCCCTCAAATTCAAAGCAGAAAGTTTAATTGCATGGACTCAAGAAAGGCAAAGCTGTCAAGTTAGAGGGAGGGACTCACTGTACAGTAACTCTCTAAAATTTTCAAGAGCTGAGATGACCTATTCTTCAAATCAGGAAAGACAACTTTGGCGGAACTTTTGGAAATGTGACAGTAATTGAGATTCAGGAAAGATAGGATATCTCTCATTCCTCACAAAGGGTGACAGATAAATAGCTGGGAGGTGGGGATATTAATTTTGCTTTGAATGAAAAAGATCTACTTTTTGCTCTGGATATTTTTTCACACCTTCTATCTCCCTCCACCCAGCAGGCAGTGGCTGATTTCTGTCCTCTATTCAATCTTAAGCTTGGAAAAAGCAATTGTATAACAACCAAGACTCCTTAAGGGCTCTTGGCGCACACCAGCCCTCACCTGGGAGCACATATGTGGGTTAGTGCGTATCAGCTGTGGGGCTGCCTTGGCAGTCAAGCAATAAACCGGTGGTGATGGGCACAGTGACAGCCCAGGCCTTGAAACCGGAGATCGCACAGTTTGAATAGAGAAGTATACAATTTCCAAAGCTACCGACTGTCCTGGAAGCAAAGTTAGACACGATCGATTAAATACAAACACCCACATTCAGACAGAGTCCCTTCCAAAAAATCCAGCCAGATTAGGTTTTATACTGGTGAGAAAAAGACTAAATGACAAACATTCTTTTAAAAGATGGAGCCTGTGAGAAAGTCATTAAAGGACTCAAACCCAAGTGCAGTGTGAATCTGAGATGCAGAAATCCCATTTTTAAGGTGGTGACAAAAAATAGCATTTGTGCACAGACCCAAGACTGGTCAGGAGAGTAACGCTCAGATGAAAAATTCTGTAATTCCATTAAAACAGGAAGAGGGGAGTTTGGAGAGAAACGCTCGGACAAAACCACATGGAAGTTCTCAGGGATTCCACTAGAGGTCACGCCTTCCTAATTTTTCTTTCAGTTGCTGCGCAGGCTCTCACAAAAAAAACTAAGGAGAGGAAAAGGGCCTGCAGGTTGGGTACATATTTTTTAAATTCATACCTAATCTTACCGATGTGCTCTCGAAGTGAGTCAGGAATGAATTTGGGTTCCAGAAGCGGTGCTTCTCACCGACACGGCCCAGATGCCCACATGCTGTCTGCAGGGATCCTACTGAAACGGTGGGGTGTCATACAGCCACTGATAAAATACCATTGCTTTGAGATGAAAAAAGGCATATGGAAAAGAAAGCTATCCTAAGAGATAGCATGGATAATGTGATGGAGATATTATGAGTTTAGGATACAGAAAAACTTGAATGAGAACCCCAGCTGCATGATTTTTTAACTAAAAGACATTTGAATTAAGTTGATTTTTTGAAACCTTAGTTTCCTCACTTTTAAAAAAATGAGGGTGATACTACATCTTTCACAAGGCTATTCTGAGATGTGACAGAAACAGGTACATAAAGCTCCCAATACAGTTTCTGGAACTTTACAGGTGCTGAGAAAATGTACTTTTTCATTTCTAAAATAGCATTCTGTTCACACTGCTCCAAGTCAGTTAATAACACTGGTTTTATCTTGCTACTTGGGCATGTGACTTTTTTTTAAAGAAATGGCCCAGTATTTATCTATCCAACCATCTCCCTCCCTCCCTTCTTATTTGTTTTCCTTTGATTTTACTGCCCCCGTGCTTTGTAAGTGTCAAGCAATGGGGGCTGAAAGGACAACTCTACCAGCTTCGCAAGGCACGGAAACCCTTTCAGTGAAAGGTTACCACAAAGTACCTGGTAGGGAGAAGTCACAGAGAGAGTGGAAAGGGTGGGAAGGGAAATAGGGGGGAAAGAAAAGGCAGAGGCACTACTGTTACGGTCAGTTTTATAATACCATCTTTCCTGCTCGCTGATCAGTTTGAAAAATGAGTAAAATGTAGTGAAACCCTGGAGAGTGAACAGATTCCGTACGGTTACCACAGTGGTTCTCTAACCAAATGCAGAACCACCCAGAGAGCTTGTGAAAGCACAGATTGCCGGGCCTCGGCCCCCAGCGTTTCTGGTTCTGTGGGTCTGGGGTGGGCCTGAGAACCTGCATTTCTAACAGGTTCCCAGGTGATTCTGATGCTGCTAGTCCAGGACTACACTCTGAGAACTGCTGGTTTAACACAGTCACAGAATTTACAACTCAGCTGCGGGAAAGAAATGGAATCAGATTGAGAAACCCAGGCTCTAGGGTTTATTAGATGTGTGACAGAGAAAGTCACACCTGCCCTGACTCCATTTGCTTACCTGTAAAGAGGAACAATGCCTGGCTACCAATGAGGTCATATGAGGCTCAAAAGAGGAAATGGGTAAATTAAAACTTTGAAAAATTAGAAAATGCTCTGTAAGAACAAAGTATCATGATCAATAATTCCAAACAGCCTATGACAGTTAATGAGAGTTGTCAGCTTGTCTGCACCAGGGGCACCCCGATTTCTGGTCAAGTATTAATGAGTGTGTCTGTGAGTGTGTTTCTGGGTGAGACTGGCATTTGAATGGTGGGCTCAGCAGTCTGCCCTTCTCAATACAGGTGGGCATCAGCCAATCCTTTGACGGCCTAAATAAAACAAAAAGGTAGAGGAACGAGGAATTCACCCCCACTTTTTCCTGCTATGCTGTTTGAGCTGGGACATCTCATCTCACAATCTCTCTTGCCCTCAGACTGGGACTCACACCATTGGTTCCCAGGTCCTTGGAATCAGATGGATGACACCACTGGCTCTCCGGAGTCTCTAGCCTGCACACAGCAGGTAGTGGGACTTCTCAGCCTCCATAATTATGTGAGCCAATTCCTTGTAATAAATCATCTCTATACACACTATTGATTCTGTCTCTCTTGAGCACTCTAATACAAAGAGATTACTCACAAGATTTTCTCAAGATTAGAAGTGACAGTCCTAGGTTCTAGTCTGGGTTCTGCCTCTGACTTACCCTGGACACACTTGACCTTTTTGGGCGATAGTTTTACATCCAGCAAAGGATTTGGAGATAAGATTATTTCTCCAGTCTTTCCAATTTAAAAATGCTATGGTCCTACAATCAGAACATGACCAGGGATTGGGCTCAGGTGGGCAGGTCTGTCAATAGAGGGAACACCCTCTCCCCTCCCAGAACTGAGGGCAACCTCTTTTACTCTGCCTGCACGGATCACCTAGCCGTAACCTAAGGGTCACAGCTTTGTCCACATTTCAGTACAGACCAACCAGAGTCCAGGTGTGCCGTAGGCCCTGCCAGCCTCAGCATGAGCTCTTATACATTCCAAAACCAAGCTTCCTATTGGCTATCATAAGCAAAACCAGTAAATCTCTCATCGTGAGACAGGTACAAACAGAGCCCTAAACCATCAATTCAGTTGATAAATGCTTGAGATTCTGTCTCTATGATGTTTGTTGCACTGTGCCCTCCCCGCACATCCCGCCGCCACTGTGCGTCATTGTCACAGTTGAGCTGAGGCCCTCACATCTCCCACAGGGACAACTGCAACACCTCTTAATTGAACTCTACTCACCCAGCATAAGCTGCCAAAGGAGCTTCTAAAAGCATGACTCTAATCACATCACTCGTCTGCTCAAAACCCTTTGTAGTCAAGGCCTCCCACATTCTGAGCCAACTACCATTTCAGCCTTTACCTGACATGTCCCTCAGTGGCTCCAGCCCCAACGTGGAGCCCCCATACGACGCTGGTTCCCCCAATACGTCCTGTGCTTTCTGGCTCAGAGCCTTCGCTCACTATCTTCGTTTTTCCCTCCACTCTTGCCTGGTGAAATCCTGCCAATTCTCCTCCTCCTAACATCTTTTGCCTCCTAAACCCCCCACAATCAGATACTGTATAATTTCCTGATTCACCTGATATTTTGTATGATTTACAGTGTGACTTGCATTGCAGAAATCCCATGTCTCACACAAGAATGTGAGTTTTTTGAGGTCAGGGATGGAGCCTAACTCGCCAGTGTCCCCCTGAGTTCTCTGTCTGGGGTTAAGCTCCTGAGATCTAGAACGGTCTATCCTGATACAGAATGTGACACTGTACTAAGAACTGGCTTGTACAGAACTGGCAAATGGTGGAATTACGTCAGCATAATGAAAGTAGTGTCAGCTTATATGCAAGTTTCCCAGAATGGTAATATTTTGTACAACCAAGGAAGAGCAACTAAACCAAATATAATCACTGACCTGGAGAGAGATGATACACACACCCCTCCTGGCTCAGAGGGCATGTGGTCTGTGAAAGAAATGCTGGGTTTTGTTTTTATTGTGTATATATTTATTATGATTTTAGTCCATTTTATTCTTATCTCTAAAATTAAGCACCTGTATCCCTTCTTTACAACCCTTTTTATCGAGCACCTTTAACCTTTTTTTAAAGGTAAAGTCCTACCTTAGAGTAATATTTATTTTTTAGTATTGTCATTGCTTTTCTTAATGTCCTGGTTACAAAGTCAAATGGGTTTCTAGTGATTTGCTCATAACCCTGTTTTTTCCACAATCCCTGTTGTTTCTAGAAGGCAATTTTGCAGAACAGGAAGATGTTAAGGAATGTGTACACTGTATTGTTACATAAATGTCTAGACTAGTCTTCAACCAGGGACAGAAGTCAGCCTGCTGGTCTGAAAAGGAATGATTGCTGATTGTGAAGTCCCTCTGGGCAATTACTGTGAATGTCAATTGCTCAAGCCAGCTCTCATCTAACTGAAAATCAGAGATGCTGGGGGAAGACAGAGCTGACCTGAGCAGACACTAGAATATAAGTGACTCATAGCTTTCCTGGAGAGCTGAGCACGTCCACAGAATGCTAGAGCCAGAGGCCACTGGGCTCCTGAAGAGGGAAAGGACATCTAAGGGGAAAAGGCATAGAAAGGGGGAAGGAAAAGAAAAATATAGAGAGAGGTGGGAGTCAACATTTCCAGAGTGTCTGCTATGAACCAAGCATATTATTTGTTATCTCAATATTTACATGCAAAAACCTTTCAGTTTGTGGCTTTACCCTCAATTGACAGGAAAAGAAAGCCAGGCCCAGTGGTTACAGGATTTGCCTAAGGTAAAAAACACAGGGTTGTCTGAGCTCCAACACTGGCTTTTCACTGCAGTGGTGGCTTCCCAACAAACGCAAGCGCCGAGCCTCTCCTGGAGTCCTGTCATGAGTGGAGGGTGCGGGCAGGTGAGAAGCACAGGGAGTCTGTGTGCCTCCCCCCGGCACCCCAACCAACTTCATTCCTTTCACGTGCTGGGCTTCCTCTGATGCTTCTATTTGAAGTAAGAGTCCTACAGTTTTAAAAGGGAGGGGAGGAAAGGTTTGAAAAACCACTGCATCAAATCTAGCTGGCTATTTCCCAATTCTGCCTGAGGCTGGCCTTCAGCGGAAAAATAAATCAGTGCTTACAAAAGATCTACTCTCTACAGAACACCGCTGTGGGGTCCCCAGCTCCCTGCTCTAATCATTCCAACGCTGTCTAAAAAGGCTCACCTTGTGCCAACTCTCCTGGCTCATTTGACTATCTCTCCCCCTTTCCAGAAATTCCACCACAGCTCAGGAGTCTGTGGAGCTGCAGGCAGCTAGGAGAGCAGACCCTCCATCTGCAGCCCACGCTCCGGGGACAAGCGGTGGATCCCTAGGAGCTCTGAACTTGAAGCAGGATGCCCAGGCCCAGTCCTGGTGCTCCCGAGAGGGTGTCACTTCCCCTCTCCTGGCCACTTCCTCACTACCAGAGAATGGTTGGACTAGATCAGCGATTTCCAACCCATGCACAGCAGTCAGGGGCACTGACCTCAAAAAAAACATGCAAAAGCCAACACAATAGCTGCCCAGTATGAATGTTGTCAGATCAAAAATTTCAGTAATTAGTTTACCTGCGCCACGAGATGAAAAGGTTGAAAATCGCTGAACTAGATGGTCTTTAATGTTCTTTTTGACTTTCAGGAGTCTATGCAGAAAAAGAGTTTGTGTTTCCGTGTTGAGGGGATGGAGGAGGAGATGTATTAAAAGTGAGTGTAGACTGAATCAGAGCTAATAGGTGTAAAGGGCATGCCCACAGACACATACAGAGGCAAACAGACCCCTCAGACGGATTATTTCTCTAAAAGTCATGAGTACTAAAGAACAGATGGGTGAGAAAAGATGATATGAATGCTGATATAGCTCACACAGAATGAAGCAGGATACATCTTTAATCATCCTGAAAGAACAACTCCTAACAACACAAAAGGTAACTGCAGATCTTCACAAAAGACCTTTCGAAGTCCTGAGGTGAGGCTCTGTGCTGCAGGCAAAGGACTTGTGTGGAAGTCTCTTTAAAAGTGGTTACAAAGAAAATAACGGGCACTGGATTTATAGCCAGTCTCTGGGCAATGAATGATTTGTCACTTCTCCTTCTGGTATTGATTCTCGCCCCAGACCTACGGCATTTGACTGTTGATGAAAGTGCGTGCATCTCAGGGCCTGCTCTGCTGGGTTTGCAACCCTCCTCCAGCACCCTGCCTGGCTGTCTGCAAGGGCCCCATGCTCCTCAGAGCAGCTCCGCTGGCCTCATCTGTGTACATCTGGAGGTGCCTACATCGCAGCTTCACCGCTTATTGGCCATTCCCAGAAATCTATGTAAACCAAACAATACTCTGACATTAGCCACCCTTCAAATAACAACATACCTATCACTTATTAGAAAACTCTCTTGGGTGCTGCTGCCTTCCAGATATTGCCAACGCTGCTATCGAACCATTCCTGGCCTCTTAATAAGCTATTAATTGAGCGTCTACTTTAATCAAAGGGTTTTTTATGTACTGTCTTTCATTTTTATGATGCCCCTGAGTAGTGTGAAGAAATTTAACTCTGAGGTTACTTACCAAAGTTATAGTCTGTAGGTCTGATTTTTGAACCCAGACATCTGGCTCAAAAGACAGAGTTGACTTACAAACATCTCACGCAGGTATGTGCTGACAACTCTCCACGTCTGCTTTCCCCCACTCCTCCAATCATCCCCACAACTTCGCTGTTTCCCTGGGAGATGGCAGTGTAACGGGCTTTCAAAGAGGAAATGGAAGAGCTGCAAACACAGGGCGGAGAAGAACTGACCTGGAGACACTTTCAGGCCTGAATTTTCTGTCTTTTCCCTCTCCTCCTGCCTGAAATTCTACCCATCCAATTCATTTTCACAATAAAACAACAACAACAGAAACTGCTTCTTGGAAGTTAAGGCTCTAATTACCATATACTCCTGAGTATAAGTGTGTTCAATCAGCGTGTGACGTTCTCACCACCGTGGAGACCAGCTGCCCTGCCGGAACGGGTGATCTGACTGAGTGGGCTGATTTATAGATTAACAAAGGACCTCGGTGGGCCGCTGGAGTGCAGGAAGGTCCGACAGAGGTCAGAAAGGGGGCCTCAACAGGCAGTGCCACGGAGATGATTTGTTAACTTCAAAACAGTGCTCATCTCTCCTCCGCTTCCTTCCTCCTGGCAGACTCCCACTCCCCAGGCACAAGCTAATAAGATGAGTATTACAGCTGAGCTGCAGGCGGCGTTGAAATGGCACCTGTGAACCTACAAATTCTTTAGAATGTTTTACGTGGAACTATGTGATCTGCTGCTGAGCAATCAAATATATGGGGGGGCAAAAGTAGATTTACAGTTGTGAGTATGCGCAACAGAGTTTATTCTTGTATTCTTATTAATTATTGTATTATTTTCCATATGAACAACTATATACCTACTTTTGCCCCACCCCATATATTCATCATAATCCTAAATGTGCGGCTATCAAGCGACATTCACAGAAAGTCACAAGCTAATCACAAGCCCCACAAGCAAGCTTCACAGTATTAATCCAAAGGAAAACGGGGAGTGGGGAACCTGCTTACATTGGTCATTCCTAGTAGAAGCAGTTTCGGGGAAAGCCTGTAATGCCCTGGGGAGTGGTTTCTTCTGTTCCACTGTAATTATTGGTTTCTCCCCAAAATGAGATTCAATAGAAAAAGTAAGAGAGGTTCATTTAAGGCACCAATTTTGATTGGCATGGTAGGAGAGAATTATTAAAATGGGATCTTGCCAACTTTATTACTCTCACGCCTTTTAAATATCCACCTAGAAGTTATCCTAACAGACATAACAGCAAATGCAAATGACTGGGCTTCGTAAACCATAAAGTCCAATGCCAGGTAGGTGGTATCAGGGTGACTCTGAGGGAGCACGAGATCCAAAGGGATGGGGAGGACCGGACTTAAAAATCTGAAAGAGCCTGACCTATTCCTTTTGAGCTAGTGACACTCTCTGTGGCCACAAGCAGGTCACATATCTTATATGGCTTTTGCTTCTCTGTGTACAAAACAGAAGGAAACATTCCATCACTCATATTCACTCATCTCAAAAGCGCATGGGCCCCAAGAACATCTAGTCTACCCGCTACACTTTATAGATGAGAACTCTGACTGCTAAAACCCACAAAGCTAGTGAGTGTCAGAGCCATGACTAGATCAAGGTCTCCTAACTCTTCACCCACTGCTCTGATGCCCTAAGAGTATAAGAGTCAAGTGTCACCACAGAGAGGTGGTGAGATGGGCTATAAACTATAAACACAAATCCTTTACAGGACAGCCTGACCATGATTAGACTAATGCCAGCAATCAGCTGACATTCACTTTCTACATTTTCCACTACAGACATGCCAGAATATGGTAACATAAAATGATAGAAGTCATGTGGATACATTTATAAGCCAGGATAGTATTCACTCAAAGTTGGTTTGCATCTTCATACATATTTTCACACTGAATAATCTGAGTTATAGTTTATTTATAGATGGCTTTAAGCAAACACATCTTTTTTTTTTTTTTTAAAGCAAACACATTTAAAAGAAAGAAAATCAAGATTACCTATAAGGAAAATCTGTTTAAAATAGGTTTAATTCTAATGAATGCCAAACAAAAACAGATACAATTTGCTTTAAAAACACTCAGTAAATAAACATCGAGAATCTCTAAAATGACTGGCAGCTGGAGAATTCCTAATTATGTCTACTGACAGCTTAAAGAAATGCATTTCTCCAAGGTAAGTCTACTCTTCTGACTGAGAGCTGAACAGACAGGGAAAAGACTGTTCATGGCTGGCTTGGACTTCTAGGTACACATTCGTATAAGTAATTCAAATCCACTTGTTTTTTAATGAAATTGATAGAGAAAAAGGATGAGAAAATATAAAAATCCTGGAAATAATTGGCTCCTATTCCAAAACATAAGAAAAATACTTATACAAGAAGGGTATCCCACAGACAGCCTGATGACCTTCAGGGCAAGACGACAATTAAAAATCACTGCACCTCTGCTCTACGCTGATATACGTTCAGTAGGAATTCATCTGTGTGAGAACTCTGTAAATATAAGTAGCAATCTCTTGTGTTGGCAATATACCCAGCTTTACCTAGTCCCGAAAGGTTCTGATCACTGAGGGACTTAAATCCCAAAGGGAGAGCTTGAGATTTCATTCTTTAAGGCCTGTTATCCATCTCCTCTCTTAGACTGCAAGCTTCTGAGGACAAGAACCATGTCCTCAGTGCCTAAGGCCCCTGATGTAAAAGTCTAATGCACACTGGTCTGATGAAAAAAGAAGAAATTACTGAAGAATGCTGGAAGGTGTAATAAGACCTCAAATATTTTGGCAAAGAATTCAGGTCATTTTTTAAAATGAGGGAAAGTTTAAAGTTGGGGTTTGTTAGAAAATAAGGGGAGGGAGTCAAGTATGAGAGAAAGCGTTGTAAAGGAGGTAATATCTTGAGCAAAATTTTGAAAGAAAGTGGTTTGAGGATGTGGGTGGATTCTAGAGCTGGCTCTGCCAATTAAACGAACTTCTGAAAAAAATAATGAACTTTTCTGGGCATCAGTTGCCTCATGTGAGTATAGACAACTTAAAATACAGGGTGTCCCAAAAAATGTCTACATGCGGTAACAGCTGATGGCTCCACTTTGAAAATGAAATGTATTTTAATAAACACTGCCCTTATAATTATTCAATGTGTGTATATACATTTTTTGGGACACCCTATATTTTTCAGCTCTGGTGATCTGTTTAAAATAGATGACGTTCATAAAGATGTGCTTGACTTCAATTGTGGTCCACAGACTCTATTTAAGGAGGAAATTATAACATCATTTTAAAATTTTCATTTTCATTTAAAATTTTTAAAAAATATGTTTTATTGATTTTAGAGAGAGAGGAAGGGAGAGAAACATCGAGGGAAACATTGATTGGTTGCTTCCCATACACACCCCAACCGGGGACTGAACCTGCCAACCCGGGTATGTGACCGGGAATCAAGCTGACAACCTTTCAGTGCATGGGATGACACTCAACCGAGCCGCACCAGCCAGGGCTCATTTTAAATTTTTAACTTTGAGTGTTAATCTTTTGTCATCCCTTCTCCAAAAATCATTCTTTCTTCTCTCCACACCAAGCACAACCTGTGTTTTATCACATTCTGCCATATACAGAAAAGGTGCTAAAGAGTCCTGGGAGTTACACAGAGGACAGTCCATTTTCTTCCCAATCTTCACCTTATTTTAAGGAGCAACTTAAAATATGAGATCATCAAGTAGCTTTCCTTGAGTATGTCTGACTTAAGGGTCCTCCTATGTGCTTTCAGACTACTGTGGGCTCCCCCTAACATGTCGCTGAAACACTACTTACTTACCTATCTCCCTATTAGAATGTAAACCCTGCAGAGTAAGGGTCTGGTGGTGTTCTGGCCTATTCCCTATTTTATTTCTAGTTCCTAGCACAAAGTCTGACACACAGTAAGCATCCAAAATGATTACTGAATGAGGAAATGAATGGGGAAAATGGAGTTCTCCATCAATGTGTGTGAGGGGAGGGAGGAATGGAATTCATTGCAGGCAAATTCTCTTGCCAAGCAAGTCAAGAAATGGAGCATGCAAGAGACCTCAGAGATCATCTGGTCCAACCCCCTCATGTTCCAGAAGCCAAGGAATCTTGGCATAGTGCCGCATGACATATAAAAGAATGCTTCAGGAAACATATAAAAGAAAATTAGGTAACACAAACATTCTCTCTAATAAATGAAGATAGCAGCCCACATAACCTGCAAGGGGAACTTAAACTCTTCACAGTGGTGATTTTAGTTGGCCTTTATTAGTGCCTTCAACTGTGTCCACCTATTACCCAGGGGTGTCAAGTCTATATCACCCAGGTTCGATTACTTAGCATGTAGATCAGGCAAGTCTTGTCTCTCTCCCTCCCGAGTTTCTCCAGCCTTTCAGCGCTCATTAGCACCTCCAACAGAAGGCTGAGGAAATGAAACTCCAATCTGTCACTGTCAAATGTTGAACCAGCAAGTTGTATCAGTCCCACCCCCACATGGAAGTGTTTGGACAATTCTGAATCAACAAGATGTTGGCAGCTGTGTCCCTACGGTTCAGTAATTGCATTGTTTCCTACTGTGCTCTATGGGTTGTGGAATGAATTTATTAAATAACCTACACAAAGGAAACGAGGTGTGGGCCAGTGAAAACAGCTCTGGGCTGGGTGTTGGAAGACTGTCTTTAAAGGCTCACTTTGACCACTAGCCTGGACTCCAGGTTTTTTGTCCTCAGGCTCCAAACTATTTAAGAGGGTAATAATTCTGCCACGGGCAGTAGGGAAATCTCCGGCACCTAAGCCATGTTTGCTTACACCGCTTTAACATGTATCCAACTCTCTACACGCTGGAACCCACGATGCTTACTCTCAGCCTAAATCATGCCCTTTGAGGAAGACGGCCAGGGCACAAACTGCACCCAGGGCACTGGCATCTCAAAGTCTAACTGGCCACTTCACACTAGAAGACAAGGGTTAGGAAAGCAAAACTGAGCCCAGGTACAAGTGTAAAATGAAGTGATTTAAATACACACAGTATAGAAACCAATTCTATTGTCTTTGGTAAGTTTGCCAATTGATATCTGCCAGGTGTCTTGGGTTATTAAAACTAGTTGGTGTTGCCCTGGCTGGTTTGGCTCAGTGGTTAGAGCGCCGGCCCTTGGACCAAAGGGCTGCAGCTTGGATCCCAGGCCAGGTCGGGGTGCGTGAGGGAGGCAACCAGCCAATGTGTCTCTTTCACATTGATGTTTCTCTCTCTCTCTCCCTCTCTCCATCTCTCTCTCCCCCGCCCTTCCCTCCCTTCTTTCCACTCTCTCTAAAGATCAATGGAAAAAATATCCTTGTGTGAGGATTAAAAAAAAAAAATAGTTGGTATTTTGTAAATCTAGGTTTCTACTGGCTATGTGAAGGAATAAGAAATATTTTCAAGTGAAATGGAAGAAAACTTGCTTGGTGAAGTTTCATAAAATCCACCCTATTTCAGTTAGTGTCAAACTGGCTACTAAATCTCAGAAGGCAGACAGGGTTGGAGATTGCAGAGCATGTCCCCAGAGAGTCACCTGCTGAGGGGCACGTGGAAAGACTCCCTGGCTCTCTGGGGTTAGCCGGGCCTTAGGTAGTACAAGGATTCTTGGATCGTTGGGATATTTTTTTCTGGACAAAGAGAGAGGAGGCTGAGTGAAGATGTGATCGAGGAGGGCGCCTTCTCCTCACCCGGGAGCTTGGCACTCCCTCAGGGCCCTATTGTTGGCCTCAACTGTCTTTCCATTCTTTCCTTAGAAGCAAAAAATATAAAATAATAAATGAACAAAATTGAAATAAAGCTCTCTCTCAAAGTAAGAAGCAGAATTTCACTTCTTTCCAACCTCCCCAATCAATTATTTTATAAATAGAGGTCACTTCAGATTCAGTCCTTTACTGGAATCGACACGTAGCCCAGTGGTTCTGGCCAGGTGGTATGCTCTCTGACCCCTTACCCTGGGTTTGACGTCTCCACAGTGGGGATTACGACTGTTAAGGTTTAGATAGGCATGTGAAGCACACAGCCCAGTCTCAGCAGACTGGAAAAGTCTACCCTAGGTGGGCTAAGTGCTCTATCTCCCAATCTCTGATTTAAACCTCACAAAAACCCTAGGAGGCAGAAACTGTCACTATCTCACCGAGAAGTTAAGTGACTACTTAAGGACCTAAAGTCAGATAGTAAAAGATTTGGGAATTACACCAGGTCCGGCTCTCTTTAGCTCTTGCCTGCTTCTGAGACAAGAAGCTGGTGTCAATTCTGGGGCATGTTGGTTTTTCTATACTAACCTGGTGGCAGTGGCCTACAAGGCACTCTATGAGATAAATTAACGGTACTGTTTTGCCTCTTTTCACCTCTCTCAAGAGGAGGAGAGTGGTCCTGGCCAGTTTGGCTCAGTGGTTAGAGCGTCGGCCCACAGACTGATGGGTTCCAGGTTCAACCCGGCCAAGGGCACGTATCTCAGTTGCAGGCTCAACCCCCAGCCCTGGTTGGGGTGAGTGCGGGAGGCAACCAATCCATGTGTCTCTCTCTTGTCGATGTTTCTCTCTCTCCCTTTTATTCTCTCTGAAAAGCAATGGAAAAAAATATCCTCAGGTGAGGATAAAAGAAGAAAAGAAGGCTGGAATATGGACACAGAAGAGCTCTCCAGCCAAGCGCAGGCCAACAGCCCCACGAGCAGCGCCGCAGTGAGTTGTGAAAAGCCGCCCGCAGCGCCGCGCTGAGTGGGGGATCCGGCCTGGCATGTGCGGGGGCCCAGGACAGGAGGCCAAGGTCTCAGCTCACTTCTGCCTCAGGCCTGGGGCCAAACCTGTCCTCCCAACTCTCACACCTGCTGTGGGAAGTCACTTCCTCGGCTGGGGCCGGTTTCCCTACCTGGAAAGTGGTGGGTTTGAACCCACTGATATATATTTTTTAAAGCCATGTTTTTTTAGGTATGACTTATGTCCTTATGCCCCTGTGCAGTCAACCCCCTCCCTGCTCAGGCCCCAGGCACTGTCCGATCTGATTTCTCACCCCATAGTTTTTCCATTTTCTGAATGGCACAAAAATAAGAGTATGTAGCTTTTCATGGCTGGTTTCTTTTGCTTAGCATGATGTTTTTAAACTTCATCTGTGTCGGTGAATTAATTAAATTAACAGCTTGCTACTTTTTATTGCTGAACAGTATTCCACTGTATCAATGTGACACAGTTTGCTTATCTACTCACCAACTGACACCAACTGGGTTATTTTCAGTTGTTTTGGATTTTTATGGTGTTTTGTTTTGTTCTGTTTCACTAATATGAGTAACTGTTGTAAACACTGTATGTGTGGCCTTTGTGTGTGGACATAAATTTCCTTTTTTCCCCCCAGGTAAATACTCAGGAGTATGGCAGTTGTGCCATTTGTTAAGTGTATGATGTGTGTTTAACTTTCTTATAAACTTTCTTATATCTCCAGCCATGGTGGGAATATCGCACTGGCTGATACTTAATGGGTAGGCTCAGATAATAACTGTAATTCCTGGTAATATGTCATTGATGTATAGACTCTTCTGGAGCAAAGGTCCCATGAAATGCATCCCAGGAACCCCAAGCGCAAAGCAAGTGCATAGACTAAATGCCGAGAGTCCTCCCAGCTCTGATAGGCTCAGTGTCCTCCTCTTCCTTCCCTAGGACAGCTTGTTCGGTAGACACTAAATACCAGCTTTAGGTTAAAACCTGTTGGAGATGGACTGCGAAACCACCACCTACTCGTTGAGTAAGATAAATGCTCTCACCTCTCACAGGCCTGGTTCCCTCCGCAAACTGCAAGTGATCATTACCTTACTCTCAGGTTGCTGGGAGAGTAAACGATGTAATGTATACGCTTGGCACACAGTATATGCTCAGTAAATATCATTCTTAGCTCCTACAGTTATAGACTGGCATGGCTGCTAAAGAAGTGGGAGGTGATAAATTTGATTCCCTTCCAACCGGCCCTAACAACCACTAGGATGTGCAAATGAAGTTCCCTGTGTCCCATAGCAGAGACCTCACTAGGTTATCCAGCTAATTTCACAAGGTTCAAGAGTCCCCCTCTCAACACATTATATTGGTTTATTCATTATTCTATTTATTTATCATGTATACATATGTGTGTGTATTGCAGAGAGAAAGAGAGAGAAAGGAACAAAACAGACACAGTTCCTCTCTTGTTGAGCTTGCAGCCCAGTATGTCCCTCTTAACTGATGCAGAGGAAGGCACAGGGCAGAAGCTGTGCCATGGGTAAGAAGAAAGGCAGAGCGCCAGGGCCAGCACTCCAGATCTCAGCCAAGCAGCTTCAAGTGTGGCAGCAGTTATGGGACTGTGGGTTTAGAATTTTTCTGAGTGTGTGCGTGTGCGTGTGAGAGGAAGAAAGGAGAGAGGCAAGAAAGGAGGAGGGGGGATCCATTGACGGCAGTGAGCTCTGAATAATGCATTGACACGTTTCATTTTAAGCAGTTTGTGTTCCATCCCACCCCCACTCCCTGCAGGCTAATTACCTCCCCATTTTGAGCACCCAGCTGTTGCTGTCTGAAACCTGACCTTCACTGTGAAGCGGCTCCCAGCTAGAGGCTGCCTACCTAAAACTGCATGGACTCTTCTCTGCTTTAACCTCTCCCCGCCTTATCCAACTTAGTGAAGTAGCCGGTTTCCCTAGTTCCTCCTCCCCAAACCATTTGTCTTTCTGCCAAAGCAAACGGGGGAGGCAAGTACCCCTTGAGGAAAAAGGACTTGGTTGCAGTGCAGCCCTGCAGAGAGTGCTGCTGGAGGCCTGCTGGCTCTGTTCATTTTGCTACTCAAAGCCTGGCTCACTGGCCAGAAGAAAGGGCACCATATGGGAGCTTGTTAGAAGGCAGAATCTCAGGCTGCATTCTGGACCTCCTGAACAGGAGACCCAGGGAAGTCGTGGGTACATCAAAGTTTCCAAAGTGTCAGAACAGGATAGAAATCCTAAAGACTTTTCATTCACTCAATTTAAGAACTTGACCTAAGGGTATGCGATGGTCAAGCAAAACTGTACTGGAAAGACAGTGTGGTGAGAAACAGCCAGCCCCCAGTGAGCCTCACTTTCTGATATTCGTGCCCTTGTGTGGTCCCTTTGGACACTGAGTCAGGGTTGGTCTGTGTGGCAAATCAAATGTGTAGAAATGACAGTGTGAGGCTTCTGGAGTCTGGCCATAAAAGGCATTGCATTTTCCTAATGATCACTGACACTGAGCATCTTTTCCTATGTCTATTGGCCATCTGTATGTCCTCTTTAGAGAAGCATCTATTCAGGTCCTCTGCCCATGTTTTAATTGGATTGTTTGTTCTCTTGGTGTTAAAATCACAATGGAATATCACCTCACATGCTATCACCAATAAATCAACAAACAACAAGTGTTGGCGAGGATGTGGAGAAAAGGGAGCCCTCAGGCACTGCTGGTGGGAATGCAGACTGGTGCAGCCACTGTGGAAAACATTTTGGAGGTTCCTCAAAAAATTAAAAATGGAGCTGCCTTATGACCCAGAGATTCTACTTCTGGGTATATATCTAAAGAAACCTAAAATGCTAATTAGAAAGGATATATGAACCCCTATATTCATTGCAGTGTTATTTACAATAGTCAGGACATGGAAGCAACTCAAGTGCCTATCAACAGACAAGTGGATAAAAAAGTTGTGGTACATACATACAATGGAATACTACCTCGGCCATAAAAAAATCTTACCATTTGTGACAGCATATGGACCTAGAGGGTTTTATGCTCAGTGAAATAAGTCAGAAAGAGAAAGACAAATACCATATGATTTCACTTATATGTGGACTCTAAAGAGCAAAATAAGTGAACAAACAAAATAGAAACAGGCTCACAGATACAAGAAAAAACAGGTGATTGCCAGAAGGGACAGGAGTTGGGGGACTGGGTGAAAAAGGCGAAGGGATTGAAAAGTACAAATTTTGGTAATTACAAAATAGTCACGGGATGTAAAGTACAGCATAGGGAATATAGTCAATAATATTGTGATAACTATGTATGGTGCCAGGTGAGTACTGGAAATATCGAGGGCAACACTTTGTAAAGTATGTGATTGTCTAACCACTATGATGTACACCTGAAACTGATACAAAATAAAACTGAATTTAAACTGTATTTGAAAAGTAAAATTTTTTAAAAAGGCACTGCAGTGTTTTCCTGCCTTGGTCCCTTGGACCACTTGCTTCTGGGGAAGCCAGTCACTATGCTGTGGACATTTTCAAGAACTTGTGGACAGGCTCACACAGGGATGCACTGAGGCCTCCCTCCCACTGACACCAGCATCATCTTGCCAGCCATGTGAGTAAGTCAGCTTGTAATGAAACCACTGGCCCCAGTCAAGCTTTCAGATGACTATAGGCCAGCAAATACCTCATCTGAAATTTCATCAGGGAGCGCCCCCCCAAGCCAGAACCCCCCCAGCTAAGTCACTCTCAAATGCCTGACTCCAAGACACTGTTTGATAGTATTTAATATTACTTTAAGCCACTAAGTTTTAGGGTACTTGGTTACTCAGCTATAAATAACTAGTACAAAGACAGAAAGCTGGGTCTGAGACTGGGCTCCTCCAATCAGCAGTGATTTTCCAGTCACGTCACCTTTTATAGATGCCTCATCTGTAAAAGGAGCAACCACAGTTCATCAAATGCTCAACACTGACTATGCAGAGGCACCATTATTTCCTTTATCACTAGGACAGGGAAACGGTGTCATCAAATTTCTACATCATCGATTCTAAAATGCATACTAATTTAGAGATTAAAACTTGTAGGAAAATGTGCATCATAAAATCGATGAAATATGGCCTTATGTTTGTTCTGCCCACCACACAGACATGCTATAAGGGTCAATGGTATAACAGATGAGAAGGCACCTGGAGGGGCCTGATGGGCAGCATCCTGAAGCACCAGGACTTGAAAAAGGGAACCAACATTATGGTTCCAGACCAGCTAATTAAGCTGGCTCTGCTGGGGTTCATCATCTCACTGTTAATGCTATTGCTTTGGGCTCCTATCAAAATTTATGCTTAAATGACTGTTACGAAGCCCAACAGCAATCAGGGAAAACCTCCTATGGCAGTGTTGCCTAAACTTGCTTGGACATAAGAAATCACTTGGTGCATTTGTTAAATATACACCCAGGCCCCTTGCTAGAGACTTTGATTCAGCAAATCTGAAATGGGCAGGCACTGGAATTTATGTTTTAACAAGGGCCCCAGGCAGTTCTTATGAACACATGGGCTTTAAAACACTGATCTAAACAAGATAATATCCATCCACTTACTAATATTTTTCCTTGCATAAAATCATAATAGAAAATAACAACCTGGTTTCCTTAGCTATGTTCCCATATAAAAAAAATGCCTTCATTGCAGTACAAGATTTTATTGAGGGTCAATGTAAACAAACAAACAAAAACAAACAAACAAAAACTGTCTTACCAACTACAGTTTGCCATTGACTGGAAAATTTATTGAAGTAACAAAAAATTAAATTATACTCTTTAATGTTTGTAGTATAAAAATCCTCGTAACAAATATATTAAGGAATATAGCTCCTGACAGGCTGACCGCTTTCCTTTTTCATCAGTTAATAACAGTTGCTGGGCAACCGTATTTCCTTTTTTGCTTAGACTGTCAGGAATTTTTCACCTAAAATTCATGCCCCCAAACAATAAAAATATTAACAATAGTTATATGCCTTGGTTAAAAAACACACCCAAAAGCATAGCTGCTACTATCCAAACCTTTCTGTGAGGTACTGGTTTGTCCCGTATTTTAATAGTCATGTTATAGTCATGCCTTTTTTTTCCCCAGACCTTCAAGTCCTTTTGGAAGTAGTAGGAAGTACATTTTAAAATCAATACTGTTCGTTTTGTTTTGTTCTGTTTCTCATCACATTTAGACTAAGCAATGACAGCCCAATTTCTAGCAGCTCTTCCTCAAGTTGTGTGGGTACCTCCTCTCATGCCAACCCCATGGCCAGCTTTAAAACACCGCAGGAGTGCCAACCCTATCTGGGCCAAGAAACTATTTCTTATTCAAGCCAAATACTTAAAGACAATAAACAGAAAATAAATTTAAACTAGCTTCTCAAAAGGCTCTTCTAGTCTTTCTCTGGTAGATAAAATAATCTTCTGACAATTTGACCCAACTATGGCAGCAAAAACAAAGCCATCCTTCCCTGCCAAAACAGAAAAACTTCCACTTCACTTTTCAACATTACTCATGTGCCTTCAGTTTTGCACCACAAATTCATCCTTGACCTGCACTTCTAAATACCTCACAAACAATACTTTAAGTCCCTGGAACCCTACTGTGAAAAGGGCATCTCCTGACAGATGGGAAAGCAAACCAAAGCCTGTCAACCGTCGCCACCCTTCCCAGCCCCACGGAGCAAGGAGACACTGGGCAAGGATTTCCGCAATCGACCCTGGGGACCGGGTGCACACGGCGTGTCAAAAGGACACGACGAAGTTGCAGGACTTCGGGAATATGAAGCAGTGCTACCCGCTGCTGTCCCATCCCGGCTGCCAGCCCAGCTTCACTCTGATCTTGTGGAAAATGGTCTCACTGCATGAGGTCCTCGCGACTGTCCCTCTCCTCCCAGTCTCATCTGTCTTTCCCACGACCCTCAGACATTCACACCGTGGCACCTCATTTGTCTGTCTCAAATGTTTGTCTCTCCTCCTAGATCAAGCTGCTTGAGGTCAAGGATCCCAGTTAATTCATCTCTGACTTGCAGGACCAATCAAATTACCTGGTACATGGTAGGTGCTCGGGCAGTTTGCGTGAATGAAAGAATCTAGTTCAGGCATTTTGAGGTCCCTAAAATTCCTGACTCAAATTCATTCGTTATGCAAATAAGGACACCAGGCCCAAAGAAATGATTTTTCTCCCCAAAGTTACACACACACACACACACACACACACACACACACACACACACAACACAAGACAAAAATCCAATTCTCTCATTCCCAGCCCACTGCTTTCCATTATGTCACCTCTTTGCCTGTGCTGTTCCCTCTGTCTGACCCTTGTCTTCTGTCACCGCCTCGCAGACCTTCCAACTTAGCATCTCCCTCCATCCATCATTTCTCAACCCACAATCAGTCCTCAGGGGAAGCCTTCCAGCCTTATTTATCTGTTCCCATGTCCGCCATAGTCATGTTCCTTTCCTTTGGAGAATTTACCCCAACATGCACTTACACTTTGAAAAGGACAATTATTTTATGAAGGCCAGCTTTCTCACTAAAATAAAAAACCCCTGAGAGTAGAAACATGTATTCGTTGCTGTTGTTCCTGCTATATCCCTAGAGACTAGCACAGGAAGCTTCACTAAACATGTATTGAACGAATAAATCATTTAAGAACTCTCCAAAAATAGAGAGTGGGTCTGTGGTACAAATATTCTGTCTCATGAACAGCAGATATACAATAAGTCACAAATTGTTCTTGTAAAACATGAAAAGATATTTGTGTTTGCATTCAGGTAATTCGATATGTAAATAGCATGTAGCCCACAACTCAGATGTGCCTGTTTCAGACTCTGGGAAATGTGTGGGCAGTCTTTCTTTTCTCAGGGGGTTCACCACAGGAAATGCTACTTATTTCATCATCAGCGTAAGACAAACTGGGTCCACCAATGTTATGCTCACAGAATTTCTTTTCCAGGAAAGACTGAAAATTCTGTTGGATTATGTAGACAGTTGCTTTCTTCCACAGGTAAGATATTTGAGAGGATTATTTTTATTTGATTTGCCCCCCTCAATCTTTTAAAAAATGTCTTAAAAGTTCACAACAATTGCACATTTTATTCCAGTTAACCCAGAGAAAGGGCGAGGTCACATCTCTGATTCCCAAGTCACTTATGGATTCTACAAAGTATGGATGACAATCTGATGTAATTTCTTAAAACACTTTTAAACAGTCTATTGGGTCTAAAACTACTTAGACATCAAAAATCATTTTTGGTACTAATTTTGAAATTAAACTAAAGAAGTGGATCATTCTATTGTTGTTTCTCTGTTCTTTACCTGTTTAAATATAACAAAACTTCTAATTTGAAGATTTACTAGCCTTACTCCTATAGCTCATAGTAAAAAAAACCTACTCTCCTTTGGAAGACCAAGAAAGTGTTTTTAAAAAAAAAAAAAAAAAAAAGCCCTCAGACAAAAAGCTTTTGATTAGAGGATGTCATCATTTTTAGAAGTTCTTAGCACATTCCCAATGAAGTGCTATCATAACCTTCCCTCCTTGGAGCATGAAAAAATGTCATGCTCCTCCTAGCTTGGGTATCTCACAGGTGCTAGAGAGGCAGTAGTGAGATCAGAGAACATGGCTATATGCACTGATCTGTCTTTGAGTGGATGGAATTGGGTTATAAATCAAAAGACTTAATTACAAACCCTGTACAATTCCCTCCTTGGGCCTCAGCATCCTCTAATATTAATAAGGGCATCTCTCAGAGTTCCCCTTTATAGCCAGCATTCTGTGATTCCAACTTTGACTCTACTAACACATAGGGATAATCTCTGAACTTGTTTCTGGAAAATCGGGGAAAAGATCAGATGTCTTCAGGTGTTTATCTGTTCTACCTCTGTTATAGACACCCGGGGGGGGGGGCCTGCACCCACCCCAGCCATTGTTCACACTAGATCCATAACACACAAAAGTAATTTGTGTGTAATTCGTAAGCTGTGTTCCTCCAAAATTAATATTTTGAAGCCCAAACCCCTAGTTAACTCCAAACGTGACTGTATTTGAAGATAGGACCTTTAAAAAGTATCAAGTTAAAATGAGGCCATTAGAATGGGCCCTAATCCAATCTGATCGGTGTCTTACAAGAAGAGAAAACTGGACACAAAGAGACACCAGGAATGTGAGCACACAGAGGAAAGACCATGTGAGGACACAGTGAGAAGAAAGCCATCTGCAAGTGGAGAGGAGTCTCAGGAGAAACCAAATCTGTTGACACCTTGACCTTGGATTTCAGCCTCCAGAACTGTGAGAAAATAAATGTCTGCTGTTTAAGCCACTCAGTCTCTGGTATTTTGTTACAGCAGCCTTGGTCAACTAATACAATGCTGAATTGATTCATCTGTTTAGACAAGAACTTGGATCATCCCTATATCTCTCCTTTCTCTAATGAAAAGATTTAGTCTAAAGCAAGAAAGTAACTTTCCCAAAGTCACATAGTTACTTAATGCCAAGAGTTAGTAGAACAGAGCTCTTAGGGGGAAATAGTTTCCCTCAACCACTCAGACTTTTTCCTTTAAAAAATGCAGATCACACAACAAAACATTAAAATTTGGCCTCGTCATCCAAATGGTGCACATCAGAAACCATACCCAGTGTACAGTCATAAAGTTGGAAGGACTAATTTTATATTAAGATTATGATATCTCCTTAAAGAACTCAAAACACACACTGAAATACGCCGTGTGTGTGCAGAGCATTCTGTCAGCATCTATTGAGCGGAGTAGGTACCAGGACCTCCTCCTTCATCCCAGAAGGCCAAGGTCCTCCCGTGAGTGCTGCCACAGCTACTGACTCTCTGCTGTGCTCTTTTCTTTCCAAGCAGGCCTTCTGAAGTCTGTATACACAGAGAGGCACTCAAACATAAACATGCCTGTTTTTAAGACTAATACCAGGTATTAGATTCAATATTTGCATTGGAACCTATTTCCATTCTTGGCTCCTGGTCACACACGTGCCGGATCGGGGACACGGCTCCACGCCAAGCACCAGATGGGGCTCAAACCGGATCTAGCTGCAGATATAACAAGGGTGCAACATCCCAAGGCATGCTCCTCTACTACAGATGAGGTTAAGATCAGGCCCTGAAAGAGAGCTAAAATGTAGTTATCCACAGCAAGCCTTCATTACCAGAGCTGAATTGAAGAAAAAGACAGGGTTCTACTTCAGTGGCTCCCCAAGGATATTCCCTGGACACGTTCAGGCTGTCTGCATCTGACTCACCTTGAAAGGGTTTTTTGTTTTTAATATAAATTCCAAAACCCCATTCATAGGATGCTCTGTTTCATAGGTCTGGGTTGGAGTTAGGGGCAGGGATTCGGTGAAGCCAAAGAAGATAAAATACACGCCAGTACTGGACCAATAACTAAGTGCTACGCATACTAATAACTATGATACTAACATGTTTATTATAAGCCAGGGCATACATATCGGAAGGTGACAGGCCAATATACCAGGACACCTTAATTCCTTTTACATACACCCTCTCTGGATTCATGTAACTTCCTTCTAGGGGCAACAAAGCCCCTTAGTGTCTCTAGGGAAATTCCAGCCACAGGGACAGCTCCCTGCTTCAAACTGTGTTTTCTCTCTGGTGGACATGTCCTACCTGTGGTGTTCCTAGCAATTATGTTTGGACAGCGCTGCAAAACAACTGCCCAAGCTCCCTGATGAGTAGTAACTCCTCTTGAGGACTTACAAGTGCTCCCCTGAATTTCTAAATGTCCATTTATGCTGAAGGTGAGAGTAAGAAGGAATTGCAAATAAACATGGATGTTTCTGGAAATATTTTGTGCTTGCTGGTATGTCTCCATATATATACTTAAGCATTATTTATCTAGATAAACATATGAATATAGATATACACAAAATGAAAACTAAATAGTGAGACAGAATTCTACTGTGACCACAATGGGATCTTCGTCAGAGCTCCAGAGAAAAGAATTTGACTCACAGTACAACTGCTAAGAAAATGGCAATGAACAGAAAAAACAAGCTTACAATCACCTAGGAATATGAAAGTCTCTGAGAAAGCTCATCCCTAATTCTTTTTCAAATCCCCTTCTCATCCTCTCCTCCCCCCTAGTGTTTTTGGACTCTTTGAATTAGAGAACCAAGAAATCCCACAGTTCAGGAGAAACTCGTTGTGGGAAGGCATGTAATATTAAAGTACCCCATGGCTATTACTGGAAAAAAAAGTCTATCCATGCAGAGATAAGGAAAGAGCTGAAAAAACAATACTCAATACTTTTCGAAGCATTGGGGGGTGGAGGACATATCTAAATCAAATAGAATTTTTTAAAAATCTATCTTTAGCCAGTAAGTAAAAAATCCAAAGAGAATTACAACAATAAGTCTGAATGTCCCCTGCGGACATAAAGGATGATCATGAGAGGGAACACAAAAAATTGAGGGGTTCAAGTTTTAGAAAGCCACCTGCAGTGTCCCTCTTTCCACAGAGAATAAAGGGAGAGTGACTGAAATTAGAAACACTTACACTCATTCCACACTTTGAAAGTGAACAAAGGGGGCCAGAGTTTAGTTCAAAATCAAACAGAAAATCAAAGCTCCTCAATTCAACCACCATAACTTTTGAGCTTGAGGGTATAGGTACAATGAGAACTTTTCCTCTCTCTTTTCTTTCCTTTTCTTTTCTCTTTTCTTTTCTTCCCTTCCCTTCCCCCAATCCCCCCCAACACACACACACACACACACACACACACACACACACACACCACCCTCTGAAGCTAAGTCACACAGCATATCTAGGGCACTTTATCGAGAGATTCCATTTTAAATTACAGCCCAATCCCACCAAATCTAGAAAACCCAGTCTGTTTCCAAGAGCCTTCCCTGTTTGAAACAGATGAGCAAGGTTTTGTGGCAGGAAGTTTCTTGTGGTGGGAGGTGACAGACTAGATCTCCCCAGATAACCAAGTATAAAAAACCCTGCTGAAGCATGGCACTCTGAGGAGCCTCCTAAGCTGCCTTACTCAGTAGAGCAGTCGGATGAATCAGAGGCATTGATTAGACAACTGCTGAATAAATAAAGGCCAGGAAGATGAGGTTTCAGTTGATTTAAACAACTTCTTAGAAACTTTTCCTATCTTGGAACTATAATATACAAATATTTCCCCATATCATTGGGTGCCATCCAGTTGTTCCTCTTAATTATCACCAAAGCTTACAGACTTCATAATGGAAAGAACATAGGTTTGAATATGGAAAGAACACAGGTTTGATAATGGAAAGAACACAGATTTTAGATCAGAAAGACCTAGTACTGAATTCACAAGTTCTGCCACATAACTCTTCCAGGCCTTAGTTTCCTGCATTAGTTTATAAAAATGAAAAATAAGAAGACCAACAGGTTATCATAAGACAAAATAAACATATCCATGAAAAGCATTCTGTATGAATTAAAGGAGTCACAACAGTGAATGAGACCAGCCTCTGATCTCAAACAGTCCCAGGCTATCTGGAAAAACAGAATATACACATGCAAAAAGACAAGGCAAGTCCAGCCCTGGCCGGTGTGGCTCAGTTGGTTGGAGCATCATCCCGTACACCAAAAAGGTGGCAGGTTCAATTCCCAGTCAGGGCACATACCCAGGTTGAGGATTCGATCCCTGGTGGGGGCACATGTGGGAGGCAATCAACCAACGTTTCTTTCTCACACTGATGTTTCTCTCTCTCCCTTCTCTCTCCCTCTCTCTCCCTTCTCTCTCTTCCCCACCCTTCCTCTCTCTAAAATCAATTAAAAAAAAAAAAGAACAAGGTAGGTCCAATAAACAGCCTCCACCCCCAATGACTTTACTTTCTGTTAGTCACATCCTTGAGTGGTCATCTCCCACAGTGTGAAAGGGTTGGTCAGTGTGACCAATAGAAGTGATGGTCTTTACCTTTACTTCCCAGATTAGATTACAAGCACCACTGGAGCTGCCATTTTAGTGTCTCCCCGCCCCTGCCCACACACACACACCAGTCACCTTGGGAAAGCCAGCTGCCACATCATTGGCCCTATGGAGAAGAACTGAAGTCTCCTGCCAAGAGCCTCTTGAGTGAGCTTAGAAGTGGTTCCTCCAGCCCCAGTTAAGTCTTCAGATGACTCTGGCCCTGGCTCACACACTGCAACCTTATGAGAAACCTTGAGTCAGAACCACTTACCTAAAGCACTCCTAGATTCTTGACCTTCAGAAACTGTGGGAAGTAATATATGTTTGTTGTTTTAAGTTGTGAGGTAATCTGTGGCCATCAATCAATAAATAATACATTAGCCTGCACTAAGAGTTGCAAGGTTTGGAAGAGGGAGAAACTCCTGGAGGCTGGAAGTTCTTTGTCCAAAAATAGGTTTTGAAGGAGAGATGAGTTAGTGAGAGGTGAGGGAGTGGTAACATGCCACGGACATGAGTGAGCCAGGCAGAGGGGCAGGAAAGTATCAGACAAGTTCAATGGGCAGTGCAGAGACAGGGACGCCAGACCAGCATGTCGCCCACTTCTGTTCAGGCCACGGCCAGCAAGCAAGGGTCCTTGAGCAAGGAAATGACTAGGTGGTACCCAGGACCGAGTTCCCACTGGTGGGAATGTAGAAAATGGATTACCTACGTGAAGACAGAGACAGGGAAGTCAAGCAGGAGCCCTCCGTAATGAATGGAGCTGAGCCAGAATGCAGCTGAAATAGGGATGGAGAGAAGAGCTGAAGAGAGGTGCATGATGACTGTGGCCCACCAGGTCACACTGGCCTCCCACGGCCACCTGCCACAGCTGGAGGTTTCCACACATTCCCTTGGTCATTTAATCTGTGTGCATCTTAGTTACACATCTGACAACAAAGCTACCAGGGATACATCCTTCTGTCAAAGCATCACCATTCATGCATATAACATGCTCTTCTGGTACACAACGCATCGCGCTACAAAATTAATGCCGTAAATATTGTAGATGTTACAAACACAAAATCAGAGTAAATGTGTAAGCTTTGTTTTCTCTTAGATCATCTCAACTGCAAGAACTGACTCCAAATTATACTGTTATCTTTAATAAAATAAAGTCAAGTACTGATAAAAGAGGACTCACTGTGGAAGTGATACACAGAAGATTCAAAAACAATCTCTCACAGCAGTGACAGGTCTGAGGAAGGAAGCACTGAGAAGCAATATTGATATTATCAATCTCGTCCAGTCATCCTATGTAACAGGAGAAAAGTTGTCAAAATGCCAACGGAGATTCAGTGGGGATCTTTGGGATTCTCTGGGAAGTGGACACTGTTCAACTACTCAGAGGTTGTCAAGGTTGCTACTCATGCTGAGTATCTGGCCATTCTAGTGAAACTTTAGCAGAAAAACTGACAAAAGGGCCCTACCCTTAGGCAGACTGTCTTTGGCAGTTTTAAGGGCCTGGGAAAAAGGAAGGAACATGCCATTGGGATGGAAAGAACACATGTGGCCTCTCCTACTGCACATCTGTTTGGCATGTACGGGGGGAAGGCTGACCCACACTCATTTTGCAGTTGGGAAAAATGAGGCTGAGAGAGATGTAAATCTACTGACCCAAGTGACACAGGCTGGAGAGTCAATCAGGACGAGCATCCCAGTTTCTCTACCCCCAGCCCAGCACTCTTCCGCTTTCACTTAATCCCATGCCGGAGAAAAAGAAGAGGAAGGAAGATTCTCCCAAAGAGCCTCCAGTGAATGCACTATGCTCTGAGATTTACTGATCTCATTCGGAAACAAAACTTGAACCTGTCTCCTATAAACGCAGCCAGCTGCTAGGTCTTGTGAGGTAGAGATGAGTACATGAGCTTCTGGAAGCAGGGATGGGTCAGTTTAGTAGAGAAAGTGGTCAAGAGTAAAGGGGGAACAGAATTAGAGGAGAAAGTGACATTCAAAAGGTGGTTACTGTCCTGCTACAAGGCTTCCAGCATAGGCCCTATGGAGGCCTGGGAGGGAGATTAATAGGGGACCAGTTGCAAAGGGAGACACAAGGCAAACTGCAGAAGCTTGGAATTCCAGAAGTTTGAACTTGGCCTCATAGACAGCGAGGAGACATGGATGCTTTTACTTAGGAAGTAACTAACAGGATTGAACCCTGGATAGGGAGAGGCTCAATCAACCGCATCTGTAACTTGCTCAAGGACTATCACTTAGTAAGTCCCATCGGCGAAACTACAAAAGACAAGTGCTAAAAGCAAGCTCCTTCCTGTCGCTGCCATGTTGTAGCAGTGTGCTGATCTGCCTTCCTATGAGGGAAGGCGCTAGGAACCCAGCTTCAGGAACCTGTCTCTCCATCCACTATGATGAAACAGTACTGTCATCACAGCTTAGGGACAGTTCTGCTGACCCTGTACTGTGTTGGGACTACAGAGACACTGAGCGCCCTTCCAGGTTCAAAAGCAATAGAGGTAGAAACATTTGCTCATAAAAACTGAACCTGATAAATTCACAGAAACATAAGCATATCTCTATTTGTGAAACAGTGAAATCTGTCAAAGGAAATGTATTCAGTTTGTACATGTAAAAACTAGAGCTGGGTCAGAAAAGAAAGAGCTCAGAAAACCTGTATTCCCATCCTGGCTCTGCCACTTCCCAGTAGTCAAGAAGACTACAGGAGAGAACTGCTTCCATCCCCAGCCCAGGCTTGTGTGCAGCCACGGCCACTCTGTAAGCAGAATCAGACTAAGAGCCCCTGGAATTTACTTGTATACTGAGCCCCACTTGTATACTGAGTCCAACTGCCAGACTTGGGCCAGAACTCCTGCCCTCCCAGCTCTAGAACTACCTCCTTTCCTTTCATACCATAGCACATCATTGTTAATTATGAAATATGCTGCTATCGTCCTGGTTCTGACTCCTGCTCAATGCCGTTCTTTCTAGTTCTGCCTCCCTTGGCCAGAGGCCTACACTGAAACCGCCTGAATGGGGCCCCCACCTCGCCAGCTGGAGGCGATCACTAATGCAGCCTGGCCCTCGCACCTACCCTGTCCCTGCCTCTGTGATGATCGGGCCTGAACACACCGTGCCCATCCACATTCAAGTTTATTTTTATTTTACCTTCGGACTTTTTATAGAGAGTGAGTTTAGACAATTTTTGTTACAGTAATGCTCGTTAGTGCTCATGGGCATTAAATCTCCCAGATTTCATTGTCCTGGCGTCAGGTGGATGGATGCCCACACTAACGTGTTATTTCACAGGCAGAAACACCCTTTCCCTAAAACCTTTGGAAACTGGCAGTCATTATCCCCTTCCACAAACCGACCAACTGTGATGCCAAAGCTTCAAATGCAACTCAACAAAGGAGGTGGGTAAACAAATGGCATCACCCACTTCTTTACAAGGAGGTCTTCTGGTCATTTCTTTCTGCTGGCAAATGAAGCCAGCAAAACACACTGAAAGAAACTTGGTGGAGGCTTAAGACACCTCTATAACAGAGCTCCCATATTCTAAGAACAGGGTGCGGACTCCAGAGAGAGAGAGAATGCTTCCAAGCCCTCGCCCCCAACACGGCCCCTGCCCCACATCAGCTCTCAGGGCCTGGTTCCAGCCTGTCCCTTCACAAGGACACCATTCACACAAAGCCATATGTGCCTGAAAAAGAGAAACTGGAATAAGCAAAGGGCCCTCCTTTGATCTGCAGGAGAAAGTTCCCTTCCAACCTCCCATCTCTCAGCCAGGCGGCTGGCAGCCTCTTTCCGTATGTTCCTCCAGAGGAAGGCCAACAAGATTAAAGCTCTGGCCTTTAGTTCCCACTTGGAACTTACACAATCGGTGATTAACAGCCTCTTTAAAAAGAGTGATCCTCTACTCTATAGATTTGGCTGCTAAGTAAATCTGATCCCGAGTGAAAAGAAACACATGTATTCATTGTCCTATTTCCTTGGGAAGCTCGGAAGTTGCAGACCAAATGGTGAAAAAACCTACAGCATTGTAAGAGAACCATTACCAGGACCACCACATATTCTTCAAATGACATAATTTACTGAGCAAGGTTTTCTTCCCCTTGTAATTAAGAGTCAAGGAAAGAGTAACTTCCATCAGTTACAACTCCCAGAAAGAACAAAGCACCAGCCATTGCTAGCTCAGGGCATCCAAAAGGCTCTCCTGCCACGGTACTGAGCCCATGGTGGAGGCCTTCTTGTGTCAAGAATCAAAACTGCCATTCGAGAATGTTCTCTCCAGCCCTGCCTTGCTAAGCATCCCCACCTATGCTGCAATCATAAACGGCTACCACAGGACAGAAAGTTCACGAAGGTGGGCAATTCTTGGCCTCCTTAACCTATGATTCACACCTCGGCAGCTCAAGCTTCCTGCCCGACAGCTGCCAACCTCTGCCGTCCCCACCAGAGCACTCGAGAGGGCCTCCCGGGAAGGGCGGTGCAGAGTCTGAAATGTCAGATGTCGCTCTGGACCACTCCCTTTTCCCTCCACCAGAGGCTTGGAACAAGTGGCACACGGGAGTCCACGTTCACTTTACTGTCTTAAATAATGCCTTTAGCAGAATCATTATAAAATTCTGAGTGAAAACCAAACATCCTCATGTCTGGTTTAGACCCTAAGTGCAGTCATCTCCTAATTCTGTCAGTTATAAATGTTATGAAACTCACACAGCATCTTATCTTACTCACAAGCCTCACTCTCATGTACATTTGATATATATTTATATGTAAAATAACAGCAAGAGTAATAATAAAAAAGCAATATTAATTGAGTACTTACTATATGCCAAGCTTAGAGCACTTCATATGTATTATTTCGGAAAATCTTCATAATGGTCATATGACGTAGCCTGCTTTGGCATTTTGTTGGTTTTATTTTTTTAACTAATTACTGGGACTACCCCTTTCCATTTCCTCCCCCATGCCACAAACCACACACTTGGATCAATGTTCTTATGTGCACATACCCAGATCTACACCACTGGCCCCACTCCTAGCATAGCTCACCCCACTCCTAGCCCACTCCTAGTCCTCTCATGGAATTGGGAGATTTGGGATCCCAGACAAATCCCTTTCTATTGAAATAGACCAAAGCTACCCTGAACAAGCTAGCCATGCAGTTTCATTTAAAATCAGAGGGCCCAGCAGGCATGGCTCAGTGGTTGAGCATCGACCTATGAACCAGGAGGTAACAGTTGGATTCCCGGTCAGGGTGCGTTCAGGGGGACAACTGACTGATGTTTCTCTCTCACACTGATCTCTCTCTTTAAAAAAAAAAAAAAAAAAAAAATCAATAAAAACTTATCTTCAGGTGAGATTAAAAAAAATTATTTTCTTTAAAGAAACACTAGATATGTCCAACACAATCCTTCGGTATATCTTGACAAACATCACCTTGCTCCCTCCTTAGAGTCAACCAAAGACAGTGAAAAGAAGCAGTTAGGGATCTTAGAAATTCTGTCTCTCAAAGGCTAATTCTCCACATTATAAAATAGGAATAACATCAACTGACACGATGAGTTAGGATGAAACAAGATGGCAGGTAACAAGATGGTTCATGATACATAGTAGGTCCTTTATCTTCACTTCTAGCTTATAACAATGGGACACCATTCCTCATGACAGCCCAAAGTGTAAGTTCCTGCCAGACAAATGACCCCTGATTCAACACAGCAGCAGATCAGTTTCCAGACTCTGCAAACTCCATAATCCACCCACTTAGCTGACAATATACTTTAACTACAATATCCTAAAGCTGTTTGCAGGGCACTTTTCCCCCCAGAGGAACTACAGTTGGAAATGATTATTTGGACATGATCTGAAAAATGTAAACAGTTGTATCCACTACACATGGAGTTAAAATATTCTAGCCAGTAAGGGGAGGTAAAATCAATACACAGATGAAAGCTCCATCAACAAAATTCAAATAGAAACTCAATTTGGGCTTAGCTTCAAAGAACCGTACACTCTTACAAATAAAATATAACCAACACAAATATATTTATGTCTACAGCTGTAACATTAGCATTAGTGGCAGCTTGTGTACACTTATCGGCCAAGAAATGCTCTTCCATCTGGTCACATACCCGGCATTATATACATATTTTAAAGTTATTCAAATATTTCCTACGTGAAAACAGAGAGGTTATTTCACGTAGACAAATTTGGAAGAAGTCAAGTGCTAAATATGCTGCAAAGATCTGCTTAACCCACAGAAACTGGCATTTTCCGTTTAGCCTGCCAGTTAAATGCCTACTCTGCTTTTTAATTCATTCACCCATCTCTGCAAACATTTGAATTGACATTATGCCAAAGAGCTATCGCACATATCTCTAATGGGGAGGGGAGAGGGAGTACAAGAGCTCGAGCATGAATTTCACACACGGAAGGTATCTTCCACACATTCTGCCCCAGAGAAGGCCCCACACCAAGCCAGATAAAGTAAGTAACATTGGTGCTTTTATACAATGCTACTAGACACTAATGCCACAGAGGCTGTCCATTCACACAGTAGATAATGTGACTAGTGTTTGAACCATTTCCTACTCCCAATGGGATAAGTTGGCATTGTGTAACAGACAAAGTATTTTGCAGACTAAAAGTATACTTCTGAGTTTATATTTCTAACCTGAAGAAAACCTTGTGAAATAAAATAAACCAACCTATAATAGCACCCAGGAGCATATACTATAAATGATTCAATATTAATTGCTAAAACTTCCCAGGACAAATGAAACCCTTGGCTGGTCATGTGTAGCCAGTAGCAGGAGAACCCACCGAGCATGCCTATGGCATGGCTAAGCTTCTGCCGTAGGAGGTGGTGACTTTCCCTTGAGGCTCTGATTGACCAAAGGCAAGAAAAGAAGCAAAAGTATTCAGAGGGCCCCTAGAAGCCTACAGAGTCCTCCAGAATTCCCCATTCTGGACCCACCACAGTCATGATTTTTTATTTGGTGAGTAGTTCATCTGTTTACTCAAAGAAGTGCACTTAACATATTAAAGGTTTAATATCATTCTAAGATTCTCAAACCGCATGTACAGATGTGTCAGTCTTGTATTCAGTCCTGAAATGCTGCCATTGCAGTCAGAGGAAAAGCCCAGAGTCCTTGCTCCCACCACTGCCCCTGTGCAAATACTAGCTACACTGGCCTGCGTGCTATTCCACCAACATCGGAATTCTGCCGGGGCTGGAAGACACCTCCTCGTGCACTTATAGCCCATCTTTAACCACCTGCAAGTTTTTGCTTCAACATCACCTTCTTACTCTATTTAAAATGCCCACCTCTTCCCATCCCCTTTTATTCTGCTCTACCTTTCCTTTTTTAAAAATAACTTTCACTGTATTAAATAAAATAAAATAAAATTTATTATGTCAATTGTTGATTGGCTCTTTTCCCTGATAAAATATCTAAGTTCCAAGAGAGTGGGAGTCCTCCATTCTGTTAATGATGCTGGTCTCAAATGTCTAGAACACTTCCTAGCACATAGCAGGGTCTCAAATATTGGTTGAATGAAAAACTGATCTGCCAGAAACAGAAGCATTCTATCACAGAACAATTCCCTGGGGCTGTACTAGGGTAAAGACTCAGCATGGGAAGTTCTATCTCCAGGGCAGTCACCCTATAATGCAACAGGAAAGAACCTGCAAAGGAACCCAGACAGCTGCTGGATAGAAGCTCAGGCAGAGTAAGAGAAATATGTGCAGACTCGGGCAGGACATATACCACCCAGCAAGCAAGCGTCTCATCACTCACTGCAGGTTTCAACACCTTCCAAGGCACCTCACTGCATGGACTCTTCAATTTGCAGTTCAGGGCTCTCTAATCTGGCACCCGCCCGTGGTATGTCTCATTCATTCGGTCACTCATCACCCGTATGGTGAGCTGAGCACACCCTCAGTCCTGCAAGTACTCCTCTACATTCCCGCAGAAAACAACTGCTTGCTCTCCAGTCCCTGCCTGCCCCTGGCCCTGCCCCACCCAGGTACACAGACTACCTGAAAACCTCAGGCCTCAGGCTCAGCCCGCCCACTGCTTGAGTCAGCAGCCGTGACCAACCCTGGCAGTGGATCAGGAGCCCCACCCCATCTCCATGCAGACACATCACTTTTGCTGGCCTCAAAGCACATAACCAAAGGGCATCTAAGAATGGTTCACACTGTATCAGCCACTCCCGAACCACAGGCCACCCCAGCTCTGAGCTACTGACCCCACAGTAGTCACTTAAGACCTTTGTAACGTTCTCCATGTTTATAATCATTTTTCAATGTCTTATAGCCTCTGAAAGGGGGGTGGGGATTACGTGGGGATTAAGAGCACAGACTGGGGTTAAACCAAGCCTGCTCTGCCAATTATTAGTTGTGTGACTTACCGATGCCCACTTCCTTAGGTATCAAATGGCGATTACAGTTGTATCAACAAAGTAGGTTTAATGTGAGGACAAATGGACTTAAAAAGGTAAAGCTCGCCTGGATGGCGTGGCTCAGCGGTTGAGCATTGACCTAGGATCCAGGAGATCGAGGTTCAATTCCTGGTCAGGAAGGTGTTTTCCTCTTCTTCCTCGGACACTATGGGCTTCTCCAGGATGGTACCCAAGTCTTATCACTGTGTTCCCTAAAGTCCCCAGCAAAAAGCAAGACAAGCTAAGCGTCACATAAACTAAGTAACCAATGGCAAATGTGGAGCCAAGATTTTCTAGGAAGTAGCAACAAAGACTAGAACCACTGAGCAGCTGTGAGGAAGGACTGGCCAACTTGGGCAAAGTTCTCTCCCCGGGCCCTTGGAGCAGCGCCAGCATGCACTGATTCCCTGTGGCTGAGGGGCAAAGGCAGGCTCCGCCGACAGGGGAAATGAGTCAATGGCAGAACTTGGACGAACCAGTTCAGGGAGAAAAGAGGCGAAAAGGCAGGATGGGCGTGGGGGTGGGGGCTACCTCATCCTTTAGTTGGGTTCATAACCAGAGACTGCAACTGGCATGCACAGCATCATTTTCCAAGAGGCAGGCCTATTTATTTATACAGTCTCTCTAACTGATGCAATGGCTACAAAAATAAGTGAACTGGAAAGGAGAGAGAATGCCATGGGAAACACATAGGCACATATTTCAAAGCAACAGTTTCTTTGCTTGAGCTGGCAGACAGTAAAAAAGTCTTCAATATATTCTACCTCTCAGCTGAACCATCCTTGCAGCCTGTGCGACATACATGTCCTTAGCTGAAATGTTCAACGGAGGAAAAAACAGAAGAAGGGCAAATGAGACATAGCCTCAAATACGAGAAGGAAAATAGTCTATTTTATGGTGGAAAGAAAAAATTCTTTCTTGCCATTTGCTAGAAAAGTTGTAAATACAGGAAATTTAAAACAACGAAAACAAGATAAAATTTGTCAGTAGGACTGACATAATTAGGAGATGGGTAACGAGCAGGTGAAGCTCAGTTGTCCAGCCAATCCTCAAACTGTCGCTTACAGAAATATTCAGAACGAACTCCCCACCACAGACCCTCTGCACAGTCTTTCTGGGTCATTTCCATCCAGATGCCTGTTACTCTCTGCCTGTAGCACTCTTACCACCTTTCCAAATTACTCGGGTTTGCCTATTTCTCCCTTCATCACCACCCAGAACTTCAAATTCTTTTTCTTTTTAAGTGCTTTTATACCATCTCATCATATTTCATTTCTCTCAGCTACTTTTCTTTCCATTATCAGTGCCCTGAATCCAGCCCTCAGCATCTCTCTTCCTTTGAGACTATTTTACTTTCCATTGACCTGGTTTATCTTCAGTCTATTGACTCTTTGATACACCTTCACACACCCCAACATTATAAATGAACAAAACAAATGAAGGAAAGAACAAAAGGAACGAATGAATGAATGCCTGCATGCATGCAGCCTAAACTCTTTAACCTGGCCTTTAAGACAGAACGTGCCCACCAACCACATCAGCCTTCCAGCCTCTTCTCCCACTTCAGGCCACTTCACTCCACATCCCTACACCATCCAGCAGTCACTCTATTCCACGATGACCCTATCAGAATTCAATACTCCTTTCTCTATGGGGCACTTCTGTGACAAGCAATTTTCCACACTAAGGTAGTAATGTGGTTTTAATACAATGTGGTTTTATCATTTGACACTCACCAAGTTTCAGGTCACCACAAATGCAACCATGTCTTATCTACAAAGCCTTATTGACTTCCTATGATAGGTCAGACCTGGGGTTATAATAACAGTGTCAGGATGACAAACTGAGTATTGCTCAATATATGCACATTAAATATGTAAATGAATAAATAGCCCCATATAGAAAAATGATACCTGTAAATATTTTGCACCATGCTAAATGCCAGATACTGTATTAAATGCTTCACATATGTTTCTGGGTTTTTTCATGTTTGTTTCTTTGTTTTTTCAATTAAATCCTCAAGTGACCTTTCGGGTAGGCACTATCATCTCCATTTACAAATAAGTAAACTGAGGTTCAAGTTTCTAAGATCACAGAGTCAAAACACAGCAGTGCCGGGATTCATTAGGCATGTTGACTCCAGAACCCATTCTCTGGAATATTAACCTCCTCTCCCTTTCTCCCTCAGTCTCCACCCCCTTCCATTTAATGGATTAAAAAAACACACACAAAAAGGAAGCTTGGAGAAGTTGTAAAACAAGACAAATGTACCAGAGATCTACATGTCATAATGTTTCCAATGCTCTGAATAAAGGAAATCAGAGGAACCTCAATTATACTCAGGAGGGGCTGCCCCCCACAGAGTCTTATCAGAGGTCATGTTTGAGCAGGTAAGACATGGGATGTCTTCTTTAGCACACAGACTCTAACACTAGCCTTGGAGCCTCCACATGTGGGTTTAAAACTCAGCTGAAGCCCTGGTTGGTGTGGCTCAGGTGGTTGAGCATCTTCCCGTGTACCAAAAGGCTGCAGGTTCGATTCCTGGTCAGGGCACATGCCCATGCTACGGGCTCAATCCCCATTACGGGGCGTGCAGGAGGCAGCTGATGGATGTTTTGCTCTCACACGGATGTTTCTCTCCTTTCCTCTCTCTTAAATAAATAAATAAGTAAATAAATAAATAACTTTTTAAAATAAAACCCAGCTGGTGCTTTTTAATTGTGTGAGCTCTTACAGATCACTTTAGCACCCTTAGTCTGTTTTCTCATGGGTTTAATGAGACACAGTGGGTGCCCCACAGGAGAAGTGAGGAAACATGGAGGAATCCAGACTCTAAGTACAATGAGCAAAGAGGTCCAGTTTGTCTTTTTCACAGCTGGCATTGCACTTGGCATGTTTTCTGAAATCTGGGTCATGGCTTCCTGAATATTTTTCTTGTTCACTAATAACCTTCTGCCAACTTGATATCTAAGTGCAGGCACTGATTGAAAAAGAAAAAAATTTCATCATCATCATCACCAGGACCCCAAAACAGAAGGAAAAAAATTAAGCAAAAAATAAAAATAAAATACCGTTCACTATAGCAAGAAAAAGAAGTACTTGCATTTCATTACAGCCACATGACCACATGCTTTTCATAATGGGACACATTTAAAGGCAGAAATGAGAAAGGCAAAAGAAATATGAATGAATAGATTAAGAAACCTAACTGATATCCTAAATGTGTAATCAAAAAGAACAGGCCTTGGAATATAAATTGAAAGATCTGCTCTGAGAGAAGCAATTGAAAGCCCAAATTGAACAGTCTCAGCAATTTGTGGGAGAAGAGATATTGCGAAATGGCATAATGTAGGAACAAAGAACCAAGCATTTTTATCTGGCTCCCAACAATTAAATGAACCTACCAATTCCACATGAAAGATGGGCTTTAAAGAACCACAGTTAGAGGAGCATTCAAAGTCAGTCTGAGTTCATTAGATACAGGGGAGAAGCAGCTACAGATTTCAGAACCAGTGTCTCCAACCCAGGCCAAGAGGAGCCCGAGGCAGACCAGGGCCACTGCACCCTCAAAGGGAACCACTCTCGTTAACCCATCCAGCCTGCACATCTCGCCCAGCTTCTGTACCTGTCCACATGCCCACAGTCCCCATGGTATCACAGAAATGAGGCTAAGGAAGACAAAGCCCTGGCTGCAGGTTATGAAGGCATGTGGTCAATTTTCCCCCTGCCTCTCATGCAGAGAGGGGAGGGAAATTCCGCCCCCTGAGATAGTCTCAACTGTGACAGGGAAAAGGTGAGAACGAATCACATCAGGAAATCAGGTTCTAAGTCAACGGATAACGCAAAAATTACATATGTTTAAAAAAGGTTTGGAAATCCCTAAAATTACGCAAAAGGTAGGGCCAGTGTATTTTAATGCATATACCATGAGAGGAACATGAGACTTGAGGCCAAAGGAGAGAACAGACCTCTCCACCAGCCATCTCCTGCCCCTAAGGACACTGCTTTATGGTGGGACTCTAGACTCCAAGTCACCAGCACCATTGAAATTGCTCTCTCAATTTTTTCAAGTTATATTATCACACTCCATAATTGAAAGAGCACAAAATATATCATCATATTATAAGTCCTACGTCAATCATAGAGATGGCTAAAGATCAATATGGTAAAATAGATGTAAAAGTCCCATGAAAACAAAAAAGTGCTTAGCAAAAAATATTATTCATCTGACACGTGAACTTCAGAGAACTCAGAAAAGTCTCTCCAGTATCTACTACAGGGCTATCAAACTTTCCAGGTACTCAATAAATAATGGACAGATGAGTGGAGCTATGAATCAACTAACCCTGCACACAGTCTTCTCCTGCAGGCTACAAAGGGGACAAGGTATGTCCCCTGGCCTGTCATACCAGGGCTCACAAACCAGCTGGAGAAGACACTTTCCCAGGACACAGAGTACCAAAGACAATACACCTGTAGATGCAATTTTCAGGGTACAGAGCAGAGCACTCACAGTGGCACAAGCCGTGAGCTGGACTCATCCACAAAGGATGAGACTTGAACAAGGATTTCATTACACAAAATGGAAGAACTCTGGAGCAGAGGGAGCTCTTAGGAGTCAGTTATTCAATTCCCTTATTTTAAGGTTGAGAAAACTAAGCCTTTTAAGGGTCTTTTGGATGCTAGGCTCAGAGAGCAACAGCAGCACCTTCACCAAAGACCATGGATGCAGAGGGGTCCCTGATCCCTCCCAGAACAAATCTTGCTTCACCTCACTGGGAATACCAGGAGCACAGGCCTGGCCAACAATATGAACTCGAGTCATTCATTAAGCACTATGGAAGTGTGTACACACACAGACGCACACATCTTTCCTTCTCCTTCGCTCCCCTATGTCCTCCCTTCCTCCACAGTCCCTGTGCACAACAGAGCTGAGAGCGCGCCAGGAGCCGGTCAGTCAGAGCAAGAACACAGCTCTTCCATCTTCAGATCCCAGCTCAACTCATCTTCCAAGTGAGTCCTCCCTCCTGGACCATTCTATCAAATGACAACCATGCTCTACCATCTGACATCCCATATATACCTTTTCCCCTCTCTCCTCAGAGCAGAAGGTAAGGACCATGAGCAGTGATGTTTTCTTCGGTGTTTCATCCACAGCACTGGTCACATATTATGTACTCAATAAAATGATAATTTCAAACAATGAATAAACGAATATCAGAAATCAGAGAAGGCTTCAGGAAAGACAACATTTGATCTCATCTTTAATGGGAAGTGGTCTTCAGAGAAAACACACACATTGCCAAGAAGTAGGGACCAGAGTAGATACCACATATGGCAGAAACAGTGGCACATCACACCAGTGAGGGGTTCCTTTGTCTGAAAAATACAATGTATAAAGAAAACTAAAGCAGAGATAACGCAGAATGAGCCCCAAAGGTCTGGTAAAGTACATACACACAATACTGTATACATAGGGGTAGAAGGCTACCACCCAATCTCAGGAGGCCACTTTGGTGTCCCCAAACTCACAGAGGCCTTTTAAGAAAGCATTTCAGCTGGGAGGAAGGGGGTGGGCCAGGGGAGAATGATTTCTGAATGCCAATGCACGTAGCACAGGCTTCAAGCTGTTGCTCACCAGGCCAAGAGACTCTCTGAGACAAACCCCGCCTCCCTCTTCAAGCTGCCTTGGCTCTGGGTTGGGCCCCCCCAGAAAGGCCAGCCGGGTCTCCCCAGCTCTGCAGAGTTGTGTTTTCCACCCCTATTCAGATTCATGCCCCAAAATTCCAGGCAGAAATTCTCAAGGTGATGTAGGGAGGCTTTTTTTCTTTGAAAGTTTTTTTGTTTTTTTTTTTGTTTTTTTTAACGTTGCAAAGACTGATTTGGAAAACAAGCACATTTCAAAAGGAGAAAAGTCAGTAGCATGCATAAAAAATGAAGGCAGCACAATATTGATGGTGGCAATTTAGGAAAGCTGGCACAATGCACCTCTCCAATCCACAGAAAACTGAGAGAAAATATAGTCCACATTGTGCAGTAAATGGAGATAACAGGACCTCAGGATGCAGGCAGGTGCTGAATGTGCACGTATAGCCTCTGCACTGTGCCTGCCCCGTGACCAGCACTCCAGGGCTGCCTGGCAGAAGCGGGTGGCATTACCAAGGTCTGGGCCATGTCTTCACTTATGTCCTGCCTCAGAGGGCAACCATTCCCCATCAGTAATCCAGACACACCTGAAATAAACCCACAGGCATGACTGAGAAACTCAGTGTTCAGGTGAGAAAGGTTTCAAATACCAATTTTATTTATTTCCCTTTATTTATTCTGTAAGTAAAAGCAGATTGGTAATAAATAACATAATCTTCAGGTAATCAGCTCCAAGTCCCTTTTGGTTCTGACCATCTATGGTATTCATTTATTTATCTGTATCAATCCATTCAAATGGAAAGGGGTGGGACACCAGACTCAACATGCACCCAACCAGCACTCAAGTGTCAGAGATCTCCCACCCAATGGTATGAAGGAGCTGTCCCCTACCTCGTTGGCAAATCAGAATAAGAACAGAAAACTCTGAAGCGTTTCCCACAGCTGGCCCCAAAGCATATATGGGTTCTGTTCTGATCAGCTATCTGGGGACAGAGAAGCAACACGATGGCCTCTAACATAGACCCATTTCTAGTGAAGGCCCCTTCCTCTACCCCCCATTGAGATCCCTACAGTGACAACTCAGGGATAGAGGTGTTTCAGCCATAGGCCAGTGCAACAGGCCAAGTGCAACCGAGAAAAGTATAACCATACAAGGGCCAGGTCTGCTCTTGGGGTCAAAATGCTAGATAAGAGGAGAGCTTAGCAGCATCACATGCCACCAAGAGCAAATTCAAATGTTTCAAAGGTGTGCACTGGCCACCAAGATAGTGGGATTGAGGCTGCAGGAACAGAAGTGTGTTTCCTGGAAGCAGATGTGCCAGCTTAGATCTATGCTCATACCACACCTGGAGATTCTCATTTAGTTTCACCCAACACATAGACAAACAGGGAGTTCCATCAGCATGGAGGAAGCCTGGTAATAAAACTACACGCTGGATGATTTGAGAAACTGGGGAGATATAGAGGGCAAGAGCCTTGTAGTTCAGGAGCACCATCTTCAAACCCTGAAAGCTCCCCCTCTTTCCCTAGAAAGGAATGAGCTTATTATTCCATATTCACGCCGAATGTAGAATGAAGGAGGTGGCAGGTAGGTAGAGTTGGGTCTAATAATGGGAAAAATTCCCCAACAGTTGCCATTGAAATATAGAAAATTTGCCTCTGAGTGAAGTAACTTCCCGGTGCTAGAGATGCTGAAGTGAGGCTGACAACCATTGGGAAGGGAGGCTGAGGAATGACTGAGTCCAGATCCCACAATGGGAGGTCAAAGAGTTGTGTGGGTTGAGTTGTATCCTGCAAAAAAGATACATTCAAGTCCTAATTCCGCCTGTCCCCTTATCTGTGAATGGGGCCTCATTTGGCAATAGGGTTGCTGCAGATGTTCAAGTTGATATGAGGTCTACTGAATCTGGGTGGGGTCTAAACCCAGTAAGAAGAGGTGTCCTTCTAAAAAGAGGGAAATCTGAACACAGGCACACAGAGGGAAGGCGGCTCTGTTAAGATGGAAGCAGCTACAAGACAAGGAATGCCAAGCACTGCCAGCATTCACCAGAAACTAGGGCGAGGCAAGGAAAAGGTTCTTCCTTAGAGCCTTAGAGGGAGCATGGTCCTGCCACCTCCTTGATTTCAGACTTCTAGCCTCCAGAGCTGTGAGAGAATCGATTTGTTTAAAGCCACTAGTTTGTGATAATGTGTTCCTGCTGCCCTAGGAAATTAATACATATCCCAACACCTGAACCTGGTGACATTCTGTCTATGCCTTAGGAACTGACGGTTGTTTTCTAAATAAAAATTTTGATGGGGAACTACCATGAATTCTTGAATCGGAGGGATTTCAGGAACCTGCTTTAGTTTTTGTCTCTTTTTAACTCATTCATGCAATTATTAGACATTCGCTGCATACTTAATACGTGACCAAAATTCTGCTAAGCCCTGGGGACACAAGGATGAAGGACTAATGATTCCTTCAAAGAGCTAAACACCCACCTTCCACCATAACCTGAGAGATGTCGGTACATCAGTGATGGGTGCTGTAACAGAGGCATCTACAAAGAGAGAGACGGATTTGTGACTGTGTAACAGGGGAGAGTTTTATATCTACACTAGGTCTCTAAACATAGGTGTGCTCCTGCTGAACAAGGTAGGGAAGGAGCCCATGCTCAGAGACCTTAGAGTAACTTCTCCAGATATGGGCAGATGTAGAGTAAAAGGTGGGACAAGAGATAGAACTCAAGAGCATCCCAATTTGTACACGAACTAGTCCTGGAAACCTCACAGGTGCTCGGATCTTTGAGCCTGAATTTTAAGAGTCCTATTCAGTTACTCTCCTCCCTCCCAGAGCACAATGTCATTTTCAAGTTTCATTTTAGAGTAACTAGACCACTATATTCTTTCCCTACACTGGTGATGTGCCCACCTTGCAGTTTTAGTGGGGATATAAAAACTTAAGATTCTCACTGATGAAAAACTGCGCAGAAGACACGACAGATGGTCTCCCCACTCCCCCAAATACTTCTAATCCATTCATTTCCCCTCACTCTGACATCTGGAGAAGGGAGAGGCAGAGATGAAACTAACACTGCTTCCCAACAATGGAGGAGCATGAGAGGACGTCAGCATGTCACATCTGACAGCTGTGAGCATCCTCCAAACACAATTCCATAACCTCTCACGTATAGAGCTTCCCCTTCCAGGGCTCTCTCACATGTTCTGGGTTTTATTCTTACAGCAACCCAGGGAGCTGAGTGGTGTCGATGAGGCCAGAAGGAGGCCCAGGGGTTAGGTGAACTGCAGGTTAGAGGCTGACCCAGATTAGATCCCAGTCTCCTGCCCCCCCGGATGCTCTTGCTATCATAGCTTTGTATTTTTCTTTTGAAGCATGTAAAAGGGCTTCTGGGATTGTATTTTGGGAAAAGTAATTCAATGGGAGTAAACTACTCCAACGACATGACTGAAGATTCCAGTGAAAGGACGGAAAGATCAAGTCCTGCTCTCCTTCATCTTACAAGTAAGAGGCATTCATGCATGTGATTGAAATAATCCACATTCTGGATGTGGGGGTCTTAAGAAATGAGTCAAAGGTAAAGCAGGAACAGAAGTAGTGGGCTGCATGAGTTGTGATGGATCTCAGGGGGCAGACCTGCTCTACCAAGCCCCTCTAATGCCCCTCTGAGCCCCAGCTCCACCATTCTTCTGTGTTCAATGTATGACCATATCTGCCCCCTGTATAAAGCAAGCACCCAGAAGTTGCTGATATCATGGGTAATGATGTAATCAACTCTTCAGAAACAGAACAAAGCCACTGACCCTTGTACCCCACGGACTTTTCTTTATATAGCAATATATTAAGCTAACTGTTCATTTCCAGTACTCAGAATTTCTCCCAAATGTTCAGGTTAAGAAAGCAAATGTAGCCCTGGCCAGTGTGGCCCAGTTGATTGGGTATAATTCCATGCACTAAAAGGTTGCCAGTCAGGGCACATGCCTGGGTTGTGGGCTCAATCCCCAGTATGGGGTGTGCAGGAGGCAGTCAATGGATGTTTCACTCTCACATCAATGTTTCTCTCTCTCTCTCTCCCTCCCTTTCCCTTGCTCTGTCTCTAAAAATCAATTAAAAATATTATTTTTTTTTTAAAAAGAAAGCAAATGTAAACTTTCAATACAGACTAAAACTACAAGGTACGAGTGCAAGCAGAAATTACATTCTTCCCATAAGAACTAAAAACATTACTGGCATTGTCCCTTTACTTTGCAAGGATCAAAAAACAAAAACTGTCCATTAAATCACATCTTCTGGTTATGTTTCTCTAATTAAGAAGGGAATTAATTCAAGGTAATAAATGAAGGCTACATTTAATCAATCTCCTCACCACACAATATGTGTGCTTTAAAAGATGTCTTTTTGCCTGATCCATAATGTTAAAGACACGGTGCATCTCAGCACACGTGGGCGCACTCACATATACATGGGAGTGCTCACATATACATATGCACACACATGATTCTGAATTGTAATTTATTCTTTTCCAGGTGCCCAGGTTGTAAATGAATTCTAAACTCATTTAACTGTCTTGCATTTCCATGAAGACAGTGCTTGCTTTTGAGGCATTTGAGTGATCACATGAAACATAAGGGCATAAAAAGCCATCTGTCCTCACACCAGGTATAAGGTAACTCAGAGGAGAGAACACAGTTCCCATCCTTAGGAGAGGAGAGTTCACTGATTTCTGGAGAAATTGCTACAATGCCCTGCATAACCACCTTGTCTAACCATCTCTCTCCTCCTTCCTCACACACCTAGAAATGGAGGCCAAGCCCTGTGTGAGGAAAGGTTGTAAATTTTCCCAGAGGGAATGGAGAAAACTATTTCCAGTGCTTCTCTTAGGGCATGCATGCAATCAGTTGGCACCAACCAACAGGTTGGAGAGGAACAAAAGACAGAAAATACTGAAATACTAGGTTATGAAATGACTGACTTTCAAACAAGAATATGCCAATGGCCCACTCCTGTGGGAAGGCTGGGGTGACGGGAGGAAGAGGCAGCTGGGGCGAGCAGTGGAATCCTCAGTCCCTTCCACCCCGACCCCAATCCCCTCCCACGGAGAAATACAACAAGCAAGGGGGGATCCTCTACAGCACAATTCAAACAGCCTTATTCTCTTTGTTCCTGGCTGAGGAAGGAGTCCCAGCAGAGCCCAGCAGCCCAAGGCTGATCAGAACAGCTCCCTACAAACTGACAGGCAGCGTTCTGTCAGCATCTTATTTGCGGAGGAAACCATATACCTTGGCTCACCCTGCTCTGGGCCCCCTGGCTCACCGTACAGACAAAAGGGGAAGGAGCAAAAGGCGGTGAGTACAGGAATTCTGCCCAGAATAAGGTACGGACTTTTATCCAGGTCGTTGCTTGTTTTCATGTTATTTCTGAAAAGAGGGCAATGAGAAATTAGATCAATCGCTGCTTCTTTCAGGGCCTCGGGTATTTCATCTGTGAAGGAGGAGGTCCTCTCCCCTTGAATGTTGGTGAGCTCTGTGGCTGCCTGATCGCTAGAATACCACGGAAATGACGTTCTGCAGGTTTTCAGGCCCAGATTTTAGGAAGGTAGCAGCTGCCACTTTCTGTCTCTTGAAGCACTGTCTCTGGGAGCCTTCACCTTCCGTGTAAGAAGTCTGACTTACCCTGAGGCTTCCATGCTAAGAGAAAGGCCAAGCCAGGCACACAGAAAGACTGGAGGTGGGGGAGAGACTGGGAGTGAGGGAAAGAGGTGTCTACCAGCTCCCAGCTGAGGTATAGAAACCGGAGAGCAATCACAAACCACCCCTTCTAGGCCCTGTCTGAAGGGGTCTCAGGATCCTCAAATATAATAAGTTGTTACACTTTAAGCCACAAGGTTTTAGGGTAGTTTTTATGCAGTCATCAATAACTGAAACAGGGACCTATAAAAGTTCTTCCAGCTCTAATGACTGTGACCTTTATGTATCTCTGTGGTTCTCCACTTCCTACCCCATCGTCACTGGGGCAGCCAGAAGTCAGAGGTCTGGGTGCATGGTGTATGTTGGACCTTCACTGTCTGAGTTTTCCCCATATAACAAGATTTTCATTTGAAAAACCACCCCTCCCCCACTCTCAGTCCACGTAAAAGGAGGGGACCCACCTCCCACTGCTCCAAGGGTAACCCCACCCCCTATGCCCAGTGGCCTGATCATCCCTCTGATCACAGTGATTGATTCAGGGGTGGGTAACTCACTTACTCAGAGCCAATGAGACATAATGAGGCTTTTGCTAGGAATGCTGGAGAAGCAGCTGAGCTTCCCAAAACTCCACCACCCCCACCACCACCACCACCGGACTTGAAACAGAGAAGAGGCAGGTGGAGCAACAGCAGAAAATCTCTCTGAAAAGGGAGTCAACACACTGGGAGACAAAGCCAGGACAAAGAAAGAAATGAGGACTGAGGGCATCATTCGACTCTTTTCATCAAGCCAGCCCCACTCATGGATTTGTCAGTGATGCAGGGCAATAAATTCACATTTTGCTTAAGTGAGTTTGTGTTGAGTTTTCTGATATTTGGCTACTGATGAAACTTCTGACAGTAAATGGAGAAGGGGCATCACTGGTCCTTGCGCTCTTCCATTCTTGGCCAATCAGTCCCCAGTGGCAAAGAAAAAAATCGTCTTAAAGTGAAGAAAAGACCTACAGACAAAAATTTTAAGCATGTCAGGGCTCCAATGTCTAGTCCTTTTCAAAATGAAAAGACTGGACTAAACCATGTCCAGGGAAGGAAGGATTCTAACATCCCTAGGATTCCGTGAGTGCAACTCTTCCACACATTCACCGCCACACACAATCGTGAAAAACCTTAGATAACCCAGCAGATTGGTATTAATGGGTAGCTAAGCAAACTGCTTAAGCACAGTGGGAAATGCTGAAGCTAATGAATGGTAAGTTGGGGACTATGCTACTAACTGAAAATGTATTCATAAAATAAAACACTAAATGATTAAGTAGGCCACAGACTAGTTAAATAAATGTACTGTGTTTAGTAATAAAATCAGAGGAAGAAAAATAACATGGCAGTACTGGGTAGTGGAGGAGATGGACACAGTGAATGAAAACAATCCAGAATCTGAGGCTGACTCCAGCGGAGGTCTGATGGGCTAACCATCCTGTCTTCCCCATCACTAGAACAAACCCCATGCTCAATTATCCGGAGTCACTTAGCATGTGGCTAACCCTACCCAGGTTCTCATCATGGTTGGGTTTCACAGGAAAGTGAAAGCTGCCAATTAGCCAGATGAAACACTTTGCTCTGCAAACCTCACCCCACAACCCTTGACCTCAGCATGCACTTGGGGCTATGGCCAGTTCCACAGGAAGGAAGAGTAGCTGCACCTACTGCCATCTATGAGTCTGTACCAGCCTGCATAGGCCAAAGCCATCAACCTGCCACTAGCACCATGAATAAAGGAAAAGACCACTGCTCTCCAGGCAACCACTAGCACTGTCTACAATCTGAACTGAGCTCAAAACAGAAATCAAACAGCAGGAAAAAGGGCAGCTGCAGAAGTCATGTTATATTAGAGGCATACGGCACAATTCCTAAAGGAAAGTAAATTATACAGCAATGGCACTTGGATGGATGATGCCTGGGTGGAGCAAGGGCCTGAGACTTATCAGAATGGTTTGCTGAAAAAGGCCAATCATCACCATTGTGAAATAAATTACACAACCAAATACTGATGATCTTGGCCTAGAACTGCTTGCACACAATGATCCCAAAACTATGCAATCAGGGCCACCCCTCATTTGGGGACACAGAGAGGACTACCTCAACCTGAGTCAGGAAACTTGGATCTGAATCCCACCTCTACTCCCCAGCTGAGTCTCCAGGTAAATGATATCCTCTGACTCCCAGCTTCTCACCTGTAAAATGGGTAAGTAAACCAAAACATTTAAGGCATAATAATAACTGCAATGAGTGAGCACACTGGATCAGCTGAGGGTTTCATTTTATTTTTTTAATCCTCACCCGAGGATATTTTTTCCATTGATTTTCAGAGAGAGTGGGAGGGAGAGAGAGAAAGAGAGAGAAACATCCATGTGAGAGACACATCAACTGGTTGCCTCCCGCACTTGCCCAACCAGGGCCAGGATTGAGCCTGCCACCGAGGCACATGCCCTTGGCTGGAATCGAACCTGGGACCCCTCAGTCCGCGGGCTGACGCTCTAACCACTGAGCCAACCTAGCCAGGGCAGCTGGGGGTTTCAGTCATGCTACCCTTGTACTTAAAAAACACAAAACCCATGTTGAGGCAGGCAGGTCCAAAGATAGTTTCTCATCAAATGCCTTGTTAAATGACTTCCAAATTAAGAATGGTCTCCTGTTGCTATAACTCAACACCTTTCTCCTTCCACTCGGTGTGCCCTGACTGATCATCTCCATCCTCAGGGCAACTTCTCGACCAGACACTATTCAGTCATCATCATCATCATCATCCCCACTCTTCAAAATGAAACCCCTCCCCAACCCCATCTGCCTCCCCCCACACCTTGACAATGGAATGGGCCCTTTACACAGTTACTATTGATATGATTACATTAGAGTCAAGTAAAGATTACCAGTACTCGAGTGTATAGCTTCAGACACTACAAGGGGAATTTCTAGAATGACAGAACTTTATAACTGGAAGAGCCCTGGACACCCCTAACTTCCTGTCATAGCACACAAAAGAGAGTGACAATATTTGTATGATACTGGGGTGAAGAGGAAGAGGCTTCCGGGGCCAGAAGTAACTAGTCTCAGGAGGCCTCCCTGCCCATTCCCTCCTCCCCATCTACAACCCATCCACTGCCCAAAACTGAACAACTGAGTTCCATTCAGTCTGCCCTCCCTTCCCTCCCTCTTCCCCACCATCCAGCCAACTTCACAGCTGCAGAAACCAAGTGGCGTCCTTTGTGCCCCTCCCCTATCACCCTTCCTCGCCCACCCTGACCTGCTGTCCTGTCCGCGAGCTTCACTCCCTGGAGGTGGAAGATCCCCTAGTATATCAGCTCCCTTCACTTCAGCATGAACACATGCCTGCCTAGCACACAGAAGGTGCTTTATAATGTTTAATTTTAACATGTCCCCTCCCCCGGTCCCTTTAGGTGAGCAGGTTCTTTAGTCACAAGCGCTAAAGAACTGCACCATCCCACTGGTTTCCCTACACTCGGACCACACCTTTGTCCTTACGGGAAGCCCCCCTCCATTCACCCTAACATGGGTGTGCCGCCTGCTCGTTCCTGAGACCTCGACAGATACAATGTCGAACAAGTAGTTATGTTACATCAACACCAGAACAAGCTGCATCACGTTTATTAACTCAATACTAAGTCTTATCTGCAACCTGTTAAAATGTCACCCACCCACCCATTACCCTGTTCTTCACAGGTCAGCTTCATGAAGACACTGCTCTACCCCCTTAATACCATGTGGAGTATCTGGCAACTATGAGAGATTCAGATGTTGGCCAAATGCAAGAACGAGTGAATGAATAAATGAACCAACAATATGGTAAAATATCTGACGAGAAATAAAAGTTAGAAAAGTGAATGTAAAGTAGGATTACCATACCATATGGATGGGGAAAGGGAGTAAAAGAAAATAAAGCCTGAATTTTATTGTTGTTATGTAAAGACTGTGGGTGGATTTTTAATTTTTAATTTTTCATTAAATTTGCTTTGTTTATACAGCAATAATACTTTAAAGAGAAAATATTTTGTCACTAAAATCTGGAATGAAAATGGAAATGTAAAAAGGATGCATTTATATATTTTATGGGTGCACAAGTGGAACACATTTCAAATAAACTTTTTCAAGAAACAACCAAATGATTAAACATGAAAGTTGCCTCTCCCTCTGTACAAAGCTATTAAAGAGTAATTAAGACTTTCCACTGTGTGAAGCAACCTCTTGCCTAACAAAGTTGCCATAATCATGTTAAGACAGGGCAGATGGCATTGAATGATATGTAAATGGGGCACAGTCCCCATGCGGATTCATGGCCCACATTTTCCATGTCAGCAGTTCTTCCCGAGAGGGGGACAGCATGGCCACATATATTTATTTCTGCACACTTTTCAGATGTTCAAATCAACAAACAGGAGTGTTTCCACTGCTAGACAGATGGTAGAGACTTAGTTTCGAGATCCAGGTCAACCAGTAAGTAGCTGCGTGACCCTAAGCATTTTCTTTATGCATAAAATCAGAGGTTCCTTGGCAAACCTGGGAATCCCTACAGTTCTGACATTCTATGTTCACTACCTGTGGTGTCAGGATACCCAATGGCAAAGGTGGAATGTCAATATAATTTCATGGATGTTCCCCAGCCACTGCCAACTCAACAGGCCCAATGCCAAGCTCTCTATCTCACCTGGAAACTTGTTCCCCTTTGCTCTCCACACTCCTCGTCAGTGAATGGCTCCACCATGTGTTCCTGTGCCCAAGACAGCAGCCTGGCTGCTACCTTGGATTTCTGCCTCTCCTTTATCACCCACATCAAAAACAGTCAACTGATCAATTTTACCTTATAATTCTCTCTTGAACCTGCCTGCCCAGCTTTCTCCATAAAAGGCCCCCATCATCTCTCTCCCGGACTAGTGCAATACACTCCTCCTTCAGTGACTGCTCCCCACTGCCTTCAGTTAGTCTATTCACATTGTAGCCACAGTGGTCTTCCCAAGGTGCATTTCACTCCCCCGCTTGAACCCTTCGATTGCTCTTTATCTTGAGGATGATGCCCTATATTTTGAGGTCAGTGCACAAGGCTCTTCATTCTCTAGCCCTTTCTTACTCTCTGCCTCACTTCTTGCCACTCCCTCCATTCACTCCATTGTCAGTCATACTAAGCTACCTGTGGTTCCCCAAGGGCCATGTTTTCATTGGGTTCCAGGCCATTGAATATAATATGCCCTCTGGCTAGAACACTCTACCTTTTCTCCACTTCTCCATCTGGTTCCAGCTATTTCCTACCACTGGCCCTTCAGACTCCAGTCTTCTCCAAAATCTTCTTTAGGGCTACAAAACTGGGTAAGGTGCTCTTCCTATGTGCTCTTGTAGCACCTGATACGAATCACTCAGGATTGTAGTTGTCTGTTTTCTGAGTGAAACTTGAGGGCAGAGACTTGTTCATTACTTATTTCCTGGATCTAGAACAGCATTTTGCCCGTGGTAATTAATATATGCTCGTGGGTGGATGCACAAAAGCGAATGACAGCGAGAGAAGAGGAAGAGAGGGGTGAAAAGCAACCAATTTTTAAGCAAGCCCAAGACCCTGGACTACAGAGAATGTATACTGGCCAGGACGACAAGGAGTCCACAAAGGCCTTGGCTGCACACTTACATTTTCTTAGTTTTCTAACTTAGGAGATGAAATGAATTCCAGACATCACCATATTTATTTTGGGGAGGGGGGGTGTTTTTAACCATTTTTAATTCATTTTTTTATTTTTCAATTACAATTGACATTCAATATTATATTAGTTTCAGGTGTACAACATTTACTGGAATTTATATAACTTATGAGATGATTCCCCCAATAAGTTTAGTACCCACCTGACATCATACATAATTATTACAATATTATTGACTATATTCCCTATATCTATTATTTTGTATTCAAGCTGTATTATTACCCTCAAATCATCTTAGATGATTCCAAGATCATCTTAAAAGAACACACATACTGATGTAGGTCCTAATTTTTTTTTAATCTGAAGTTAAACTTTCAAAGTAATGAAATCTATAACAATCCTTCTGAGTGTTTAGAACCATTTCAAACTAGGTGCCCTCCACCAAAAATGTCATGCATGTACTTTCCCAATATTGAAACTTCCTTCTCGCCATTCCCACTCTGAGCTCTGCCCATCTCAAATAAAAGGCTCCCCTGGCATCCATGGCTGTGACAGTAACAGTACAGTTATCTCACTGTCTTCCCACATGCCTTCATATAGAGATCTTACCATGGGCTCCATGTTCACCTGTAATCACTCAAATATACATTGTTAACCCGTAGTTACATAGTATGTGTGTCACTTATCTGTAGTTATGTTTGCCCCAGGAATCTAGCTCAAACTCCCAGCTAATGGCACCTTTATTAACAAGAGTAACAGCTAAGTGATAGCAGGCTCCTCAGATCGGGGAAGGGAGGGTTTTGTAAACTCACATGCAAGTATTCCAGATCGATGCATATGTTTCACACATCTTTCATTCCAGAAGTTTCCATATCTAAATTCTGATGGACATTTTTGTTGTCAAAACTTGGAAGGGTTAAAGATTCCGGTTGTTTGGAATTTGGGGTTCTCAAGTGAACTATAACCCCCCTTTCACACAAACCTATGGTTGCAAAAGAAACACACACACACACAAACAAAATACAGAGAGGAAGCATGATGGTGGCGAGAAGACTTGGAAGAGGTAGGGACTGTCCTACCACATGCTCACCTTTAACAGTCCCTCTCCTTCCTCCCATCTCCCACCACACAAAATGAAGGCAGTGAACTAAATGACTTCAAAAGACTTTTTGACTCTATGGTGTATTATCTACTTTCAAGTTCTCTTCCCCCAAGCAGGACTGTCATTAAAAAAGTGGACACAGATGAGTGCCTTTATATACCTTTCTCCCCGACAGAGAAAATTGAACAGGGAATAAAAAGCTTAACAACTTCTTTGATATCAGGTCTTTGCCTATTACCTTTTACAGAATAAGGACTCATTCGGCAGCATCTTCTGGTCTAGTTTGCCCTTTCAAGAAAAAATAACTTTTTATAGCTTTGAAAAACATCCATTAAGCAAGGGAGGGTTTTGAATGTCTGCATTTATATGAACTGTGTCTTGCAGACCTCTTAAGTCCTCGCCGGCATACCTGCTGATCACGAGGTAGGCACTTCGTGCTGAGGAGGAGGATTACTGTGTCAGCACAGCTCTAAAGGAGCACCCCCACCCCCCAAAAGAGAGAAAGAGGTGCTAAAGAAGCCATGGCCAAGCCTAGTGCAGGCCTTCCTATCTCCCTAAACTCACACATATTCTAAAATGCACACAGCAGTTGCTGGCTAAGACCGAAGGTTAAAGGCACTACAATAAACTGAGTCTTGGGGATTAAGAGGGTGGATCAAGAATGACTCTCTAGCCCAGCCCACGTGGCTTGGATCAGTGGCCGAACGTCAACCCATGAACCAGGAGGTCACAGTTCGATCCCTAGTCAGGGCACAAGTCAGGGCTGCAGGCTGGATCCCCAGTCGGGGGTGTGTAGGAGGCAGCCGATCAATGACTCTCTCTGATCATTGATGTTTCTCTCTCTCTCCCCCTCTCCCTTCCTCTCTCTGAAATCAATAAAAACATTTTTTTTTTAAAAAATGACTCTCTCTCTGCCTCCAATGGTACTTACTAGAGAGGAGAGATTCCAAGGGACACCAGAGCACGTGTGGCTCTTTTTAAGCCAGATGTCACCAGCACAAGAGCTGGAACCACAAACAGCCTTAAAATGAAGGTCTCCCTGGGGCCCTGGAGAAGACGGAGGCACAGGGTCCATTGCTGCTCCCAGCATTAAGCAAGACAACAAAGCCTTTGAGCAAATGCAGTGACTGGAACAAACCCCCATCGGGCTTCAAAAAGGCATCTCCTGCCATCTCCATCTCCATATGCATTTCAGGCTGACTAGTGAAATTATAATTTCAGTTGGAAATTAAAGAGTGATTCCAGAGGTTATGCAAATAGGGGACCTCAAGAGAGGAAACTATTCATCTTGTGGCAGGTTGAAAGTAAGGGGGGAGAAAAGGGGGGTATCGGTTAGAGATAAAACACACACACACACACACACAAAAACCCTTCTTAATCAACTCCTAGGCAGGAGCTTTCAAACTGACATAGAGAAATTTCTCCTAAAGCGGATAAATCTTTCATTGATTAATGTCACAAACAATTAAAATAGATTTTTATTGTAGAGAATGCCATAGCAAGAAAGCCTTTTAAGTTTTCCCCTAAAACCACAGAGCGGTCAGCATCAGCCTGGCCTAAAGCCAAATTCTTCAAATGCCAAACTTCTGAGGAGGGCTAGAGAGGACAGGGTGAGCTCACTCGGAGGAGGAGGAGGGGATTAGGGAGATCCGAGCTGCAGATGTCACTGGCTCCCAGGACTTCACTGCAGGAGGGACTGCAGTAGCCGGTCCTGCCAGTGGTTACTGAGCCATTCCACAAACAACAAAATCGACTGCAAAATCCACTGTTTCTGGTTGGGTTCTCCAGAAGCAGAAGTAGAAGCTGAGATGGAGTTTGTGGTCAAGATGTTTATTAGGAATGGACCTTTGTAAAGGAAGGTGGAAGCAGATTGGGCAGAAGAAGAGATGGGAATGCCAAAGCAACCAGAGAGAGCCTGAGCCTATGGGTGGGGTGTTCTGGTGTCTGGGGAGCCTTCATACCCCATGTCGGCAGATCGCATCAGAGGCAGGTGCCCCATGAAGGGCATGGTCAGCAGTGAGCACCTCTCCACACAACTGCAGCTCAGGTGGACCCTCAGGGAACTGCCAGCTAACACAAGGCTGTCTGCAGACCTCCTTCCATCCAACTGCCAGCAAGCCCTTCCCGCAGAGGATACCTGAGGGGAGCATCTCTGTGGTTAGCACACCCACCTCTTCCAAAGACATGACCTGTCTTTGTAGTTATGATTAACTTAAAGAATATAAAAAGTTTAAGTTGTATGAATGGGGATCTCTTAATTGGAGTAAAATACAAAGCAATAGGAAAATATTTCCATTTGTACTTTTTAAGTGGACATTTTTCAGATTAAAGAAAAATCAATCACAAGAAAATGTTGCTCATCCCATTAACTGAAAATTATATATTTACACATACGCACACAAATACAGATGTAAATGCATATATGTATACAGAGGATGGTCTAGCTCTAGAAGGATAGTCCAAAACTGTTGGGTACAGTCATCTCAGGGTGCTGTGATTTCAGAGGATTTTTGTTTTCTTGTTATCTTTCAGTATTAATTGAATTTTCTGTAACCAGCATCTATCTTTGCTAACAGATACAAAGGTGCAAACTCAAAACAAAGCACTCTGTGGAGGACCTCTCTATGCCACCCAGGACTCCAGGCAAGAACTACTCCACTCTGGAAGAAGGAACCGAAGCCTACAGCAAAGTCTCGATCCAGGAGTGACTTACCACAGAGAACAAAGGCTAATCTCTGGCCACTCTGTACCTCAGTTTCCCCACCTGTTAGCTGGGGGAGGGAGGAAGCTCAAAGTGCTCTGCAACTCCTTGCAGCTCGATGTTTTATGGTTCAACGACAAATGTCAGCCACTCTGCCACCCCATTATTTTTTGAAATGAGAAATTAAATGTGACAAACATCCAAAATAAATGTCTATATTTGCTGTAAAAAAATTGTACTGACAGCCAGGAAGTTTGAGCTCTTGGTTATTAAAACCCTTCTGAGAAAAGCAGCTGCTCTCGGGTCTTTGCTACAGACGCTGCTAAAGTTTATGTCACAAACTGATCAAACCAAGAGTAAGCGCATCTGTACCTGTGGTGGCAAACAGAGGAAGGCGTCTGAGAAACATGGCAGGAGGGCCACTGGAAGCCCCCATGTCAGGTGGCAAAGTCTGGATCCTGTGAAATGTTACCACTAGAAAGGTATAGATGAGGGGTGAGCAAGACTACGTGGCATCAGTGTTTGTCTGCTCTTGTCCCTGAAAGTACTGGGCTCTGGTTGTCATTCTCTGTAGTATTTGTGTTTCTTCCTGGCCTTAAAAACACTGAGACCCAAAGGGACTGTGAGCCCCAAAAGATCATTCCCATTGCTTCTGATTCCTGAAAACAACGCCTTGCCTCCCTATGGGGATGTTCATGGAGTAGCCTCTGAGGCCCAAGAGAGCATGATCGTCTGTCTCATTCATCGGCTCATCTCTAATGCCTGCTCTACTTACTACTTGGCTCAAAAGTGACATTCAGTAATTGTTAAACAAAATAAACAAATAAATGAATGCATAGGATCCTTGGCTAAGTGCAGTGACACGAAGGATGTTAGAAAACATTATGCAATGCTTGAAAATGAAGCAAAAGGAAGGCAGTATGTAGTTTCGGTGCCAAACTGGAATGTTATCTAATGGACACACTCAAGGATTATTTGATTTCTAAGGGATGTACCTGGTTTGATTGGCAAATTACCACTGATTCGGGTTAGGATTTTGTGAAGTTACATGTAAATCTGTGGATTTTTATCCATTATAGATGCATACAAATTCTGATTAAGAATGAGAGCCCCAAATCTAATTGTTTCATTGCCCTGTAGGACATTAACCACTGTTGCATCTAACCTAGCAAACTTATTCCAATATTCTTCAGTGCCTATAACTACACAATTCCTCAAATGCTCTTTGAACCAGCTTTATCTTCCTACTGATTCCCTCATTTCTAAGCTAAATACTTCTTTTGACATGCTCATTTTATATTCGTATGAACATAATGTTTATAACTTTTTTAAAAATTACACATTGACAGGAGAAATGCTAGAAAAAAATACCTAGTTTCTTGCCCAATGTGAAGTAAAACGCGTTAATAAACATTTATATTTTAGGTTAGAAAGGGTAGAACTGGAGATAGATACACCAAAGTACAGGGAATTAAAGGAATTGCTTCTAGCTTAATTCATGCCTAGATTTTCTATTTATTATAAAGGATATAAATCCTTGACATTCCCTAAAAGAAGGGGGGAAAGGAAGCAATACATTAGAAGGTACCTAGAAACACTACACAACAGCTATAATCTTGGCTGCAGTTTCATGGGAAGGGTCCAAGACTGAAATTTCAGTCGCAGGGCTGCTGCTGTCAAACAAGAAGTCGCTTCTCTCTAAATCCCGGTTCCCAGTTATGTGATTATTAAATAGTTCCCTGACTTGGAAGAGTTAATTCACTTCTGTTGCAGCTACCTTCATTCTGTGTAGAGGAATCTCACTGTGCTAGCCAAAGACAGGAGAGTCTTTCTTTCATTTGCTTTAAAAAATAAAAATAAAAAAATCGGTTCTATTAATGACAGTGCTGCTGCCTGAGGGCATCAATCAATTCTGATGAAATCTCACAATCTTCTCAGGCTTGGCCTGTTTGTATGGTTGTCTCCCGGAATCTCAGTCTCCTTGTCACAGTAAAAAAGCTGGACATGAGTCAAAACCACTTAGATTCACAAGGACACAGATTCACACACATGAAAACCCAAGTTTCAAGTCTTGGCATGGGAATGTATCACACACATCAGATGAGACGTCCCTTCCTTTTCAAAGTCAGGGTCCAGGGCCTATGCAATGATGTTAGCATAGAATCAGACTGCATTTCCTTGGTTGCTACTGTGTATATCCGAAACCAATCATTCCTTAACTTCCCCACCATTCAAACATAGTAAATCATTCTGTGATTTTGCACTAACAGCTCTCCCTTTTAACTATCTGCAATTGAAAATTCAAGTAACTACTGTGGTAGGAGGTCGAGTTAAATAGTGGAAAATGGGTTTGTGTCAAAATCAGCGATCGTTCCATCCTGATCAAAGTCAAACAAAAACTGGTTGCGCTGAGAATCTCTTTCTTACCCAGGACTCCGTCTCCTCGAGAGCATCTACCACAGCACCCTACACAGAGGACGAGCTCAGTAAATATGTGATGAATACCTGGGTGAGAGGGCAAATCCATGAATCACTTAGAGAGAGAGGACAGGATCACTCCTAAAGAGGTAAGAGCTGATGCGAGAAGATTTAGTGCCATGTAAGAGCCAGGAAGCAATTCTTCTGCTACATCTGGCACAATTCAGACCCTTAAAAGATAATTATATATGTTTCTGGAAGATTAGAGATATTTGAGAGTTGAGATAAGAGCAATAAATATGATTGAGGGGACAAAAATCGGTTCTGTGAGGGAAATAAAATCATAATTGCAAGGGTTACATTAGACCAGAGGCAGACCTTCGGGCTGTCTTCAGGTACCGGATGTGTGCCTACGGTTGTGAGCCCAGCTTAATTACTAACAATAAAACACCCACAACCAAGGGATCTTGATGTTAGACAACCTGCAGGAACAGCACATTATTTAAACTCTTGGCAAGGAGGATTCTATCACTTTTGTCAATGTGGCTTAATTAACATTTCTGCTCCCCACCCCCAGCACACATACTTCGGTTTAAAAGCCTGAATCTTCCCAAATGCCAAAAAGAACATCCACATTGATTGGTTTCAGTTCCATACTCATGAATAAATATCCAATGTGTGACCTTTAACACACCCTCCAGGCAAGGATTATCATCATGAGATGGGTGATCGGTTGTCCCACTAGGAAAGCCGGGATGAGAGGAAGGCCAGAGTGAAGGAGAAGGGATTAAGCACGCAACAGTCCTCCAGGAAGCCCCAAGAAGCCCTTCTCGGGATCTTTAAAACCACCATCTGTCTCAGATGACTCAGAAGCACTGCTATCCACAGATGGGGCAGCGACAAATGAAAGGGAGAGCCACGCGCAGGCTCCGTGATGTGAGGCCACAGGCCACAGCAGAGCTGGCACCCTGTCACCTCAGATATTCCTTGGAAGCAGAACTACAAATTCCAATGAAATAAAAAATGGCCCTAGCCCAAGGTTATAACTCTCTGGAACTTCACCAGACTCCACACAGATCAGGTGGGCAGGGCACACAGACCACTTCAAACTTGGGACAATCTCACACACTTCACAAGGGGATCCTTTTCATTTCAATGTCTTTAATCCTAACAGGAACCCCACCAGTTACATCATTTTTGTAATTTTTGTACACAGTACCCATTTTTTCGTGATAAGCTGAGGGTAGAAATGTATCATACTTACTAACATTGTTGAGTACTTGAGTTTACAAACTATTTGCACATAAATTGATCGGTTTTTAAAAAATATTTCTTTTGCAGTGTTTCCAAACTACATAACAGAAATAATACCACGAATACCCATGTATCCATCAGGCAGCATTAGCGAATCTTGACACTTTGCCACACTTTCTTCGGAATAAAATAACAATAATAACATTTAATAACAAAAAACCTACAGATTCAATTATTCTGTTCTACTCTCCTGTCATTTAGAGAGGCGATTACTATCCTGAAATGTGCCGATATCGTTCTCAAGCATTTTTTCATACTTTTACCATACATGTGTAGTCATAAATAATATATAGTATTGTTTCTGGTTTAACACTAAATAAATGGTGCTGTGTGGTACAAATCATTCTGTAACTTGCTTTACTAAACTTTATGTTTTGAGATTTACCCATGTTGGAAATATGACTACTTCATTCATTCTAACTGCTATATGATATTCCAACTTAATTCAATTTTCACAGTAACCTTGTGCCTGAAATGATGAAAGAGTCACTATTTTGCTCAAGTCTAAGAGGCAATGACTGACTGAGACTTAGTTCTTCTTACACAGAGTTCATGCTCTTTTCCCAGCAAAACTCTTGATTTCTCAAAATAGAAGACGACTGGAAATTACAAAATCTTTACACAAAATCCTGCCAGGCTACAAGTTAGAGGAAGAAAAGCCTCCACTCTCACCACTGTCTCTAGATTCTTCATTGAACAAACAAACAGAGCCATCAACTTCCTGTAGAGAAGATGCTGAACTCAATGTCTTCATTTCTTTTAGCTGAAGTACAACCTGGGAAACTTGAACACTGACCAGGTATTTGATGCTATTAAAGAAATAATATTGCCCGGCCAGGCGTGGCTCAGCGGTTGAGCATCGACCTGGGATCCAGGAGATCTTGGTTCGATTCCTGGTCAGGGCACATGCCCGGGTTGTGGACTCGATCCCCAGCAGGGGATATGCAGAAGGCAACCAACCAATGACTCTCTCATCATTGATGTTTCTCTCTCTCTCCCCCTCTCCCTTCCTCTCTCTGAAATCAAAAAAGATATATTTTTAAAAAAAGATGCATCTTTAAAAAAAAAAAAATTTACTTTTTGAAGTGTGACAATACTGTGGTTATGTTAAAAGGAAAGAAATGTTATTTAATGTCTGTAGAGTTTGTTTTGCAAGATGTAAAGTTCTTGAGGTTGGGTGCACAAAAATGTGAATGTACTTAACACCAGTGAACTAACTGTACACTTAAAAATGGTTAAGATGGTAAGTTTGATGTTATGTGCATTTTACCACAAATTTTTTAAAAAGGGCAAAAGATATATGTAGGGATAAATGACATGTCTGGAATTTGCTCTAAGATAATCCTGGGTGGGGTGGGGATAATTGATAAAACAAAATTAGTTGAGTTGGTAACCCTTGAAGCTACGTGATGGGTAATGTGGGTTTAGTATACTAGTCTCCCTACTTTTACATTTAAAATTCTCAAAAATAAAAAGTCTTCAACAAGGCTTTAGCCCAAACAAAAAAATAATTTCATCTCACTAACAAGTTGGTTCACATTTAGGTGGAAATAAAAAGCAGCATATTTTTCAAACACTCATGGTCTGAGACCTGCTTCACCTGTTCTAGAATGGAGGGTGCTCTCCAACTCAATGTGCACACGATTTGCCCTGGAGCCTGTTATCATGTGGCTGCTGTTCAGCAGGACTGGGGCAGGGCCTGAAAGGACACATTTCTAACAAGCTCCGGTGCAGCTGCCGCCATGGGTCACCCATTAAGTGGCATGGAAGTAGGGAACCTGAGGGCAGGGAACAGGTGGGGAGCAGCTTTATTCAGATTGCTTCTCTGGGGACTAGAGGGGCACCAGCACTGCTGCTCAGTTCTGGAGAAAGGTCTCCCCACCCCTTTGCACCCCAGCACCAAGCACCACGACTCACTCAGTGGCAACTACCAAAACGAAGGACAGTACAAAAACAAATGAATCCTAGCTACTGGGTTTGTTCTATCAGGGTCAGCCTCCTTCATCCAAACTCATTAACTAACAATGAGAAATGACTGCTCTAAAAGATTTCTGCTCCAGAATCTATTACGTAATGACTACACCAAAGACACATGTCCAGAAGTCAAAGTTCAGAGGCCCAGGCAAGACATGGGAATCATTAACATACCTTGAGGAGGTTAAAAGAGCAAAATAGCTTGGAAACTGTTAAATTCCATCTGATAAAGAAATAAAATCTATTTACATATGCACGTTCCTGAACAATCATCAAATCTCTGAAAAAAATAAAGCATTTCTACCTATGAAAAATATTGTCCCACAAAATACAAGTAGTCCCTCTAGTTTTATGGTCATCAGGTGGACCTGACCAGAATCTTCTGTACTTAGAGATTGCTCTACTATCTGTTAGACTAGCCATGCCCAGAGGGCGGGGATAATAATTTGGGATTCCCTCAATTAGCCAGTCCAATTTGTGATTAAGCTGTTACCACAGGACCATATAGTTTCCATTTGTTGAGAGCTTGCTAAGGGCTAAGTAAGCACTAAACAGTTTATGTGAATTATTTCACTTAAAATGCTTTGTCTTTACTCATTTTCTTCTGAAATCTAATTATAAGCTTCCAAATCCCTTCACTCTTTGCAAATATCTTTCCTAAATTGTTAATTCTTGCTTTTCTCAACAGGGCGTGATGTAATGGAGAAGGTACTACACCCTCTGCCCTGTGAACTCCAGGTCCAAGTTCTCCAAAGTTCAAGCTATCCAAAGTCTAGAGCAGCGATTTTCAACAGGTGTGCAGCAAGAATTTCTAAAACATGCGCTACCTGACTATTTAGTCTGGGGCACTGACCTCTTTTCCCTTAGACTATCAAATAGAAAAATGACAACAGCCAACACAATAGCAACCCAGTGTGAATCAAAATTATACCTTTTTTTCTGTCAAATTGGCAAAAATATATTTTTTGGTCTGCTGCAGAATTTTAGTAATTCATTTATGTGTGCCATGAGATGTAACAGGCTGAAAATTGCTGCTCTAGAGAAACGGATCACAGCATGCATGCCCTTCCTTCGCCACACACACAGGCATGACAAGGACTAGCCACAGGGAGGGGTTACAGAAGAAACCCACACTGTCCCTGCCTTTAACAAACATCCAATCCAGTGGAAAAGTCACCAGCAAAAAAATGAAAATATATTTATTGATTTGACACACACACACAATTCCGGTAGAACAGGCAGAGGGAATCCTTCTGACGAAAGAATTAAGGAGGTCTCCATTAAGATCATTTTTCAGCCTGAGCCCTGAAATATTCGTATAATATGAACTAAGGCACTGAAGCATGTGAGAACCTAGACCCATGAGCTGCTTGGAATGGCTGGAATGCAGAGGCTCAGACTGCTGGAGCTCCCTGGAGAAAAGAATTCAATGAACTGGTCACTCTGAGAGGTTTCTTGGCTCTGAATGTTTAATTTTGCACTTAATACTTAATTTTTACATAATATGGATTATTTTTAAGTTTTGTTGTGCTTAGCCCCAGAAGCATTTCCTTGGGGCTGTCCCCTGCGGGGAAACTACAAGACACCTACCTGCCCAGTCAGGCCCTACCTGCCCTACCTACCTGTCCTAGAGTGTCCTAGAGTATACCACACAGCTGATAACACAGATGATAACAAAACGCACCCACACAGTTTCTAGAGGCATGTTCCAGGGCTCACAACACAGCCAACACTGTCATCCAAAATACTGAATGAAGAAGGAAAACAACACGCATCCGGAGAACAAAGACTTGAAAAGTGTCTTACAGATTATTTGCCAAGTGTGCAACCTAACACTAACATATTATGGTTCAGGTGTCCATCCCCAATGAGAAAGAACTCTACCATTCCTCAGATTAAATTCAGTTCAAAACCCTCTGCTACAAAGATTCCGTTCAGGAGCTGAGCACCCGCCTCCAGAGAGAAGGCACTGAGTTTAACAAAGTAAAATAATAAAAATGCTGCTGCGTCAGTAGGAAACCCAAAAGAAACCAAAGTGTGGACTTTAGAAATGTCTTCTCTGTGAAGAATGGATTTCAAGGAATAATAAATGTCTGATGTCATTTGTGAAATGACAGTGAGTAGAAAAACAATTCTTTTGACTTTTTCAAATTCCCAGAAAACACAGAAACAAGAGCAACCTTTTCCTTACATCCTTCAGCGTTTCTGTGAAAACAGCTCCTTGGAACAAGTACCTGAAGAATGCTTCCGACTCCGGTGTAGGAGAGGTGTGTGGATCAAATATTTAAAAGCAATTTGTTAACAGTAACGCGCAGAAACAAACCAAAGTCTCATCAGTGTGCAGACAGTCAATTTTCACAGGTCACAGTTGTCAGGGGAAATTCCTAGGAGACATAAAAGGACTAAGAAGATTTTTCCTAGTCTTTTCAACTTTTTGGACTTAAAGAGATCATGATGTGAGTGAATCTTAAAAATTCAAAATAAAGAGCTTGCAGTTGCCCTTTAAAGAAAGCCTGGGTTTGGGAGGATGGGGATGGGTAAGGTTTTAATGCCTGAAGAGGCATCATAACAAAAGGTAAACCGGAGCCTCCTGCATGATCATTTTCTAGACATTGAAAAAGTCTCGTGCAATCTACATTGTAAAGAATTAAAGAAAAAAAACCTCACCTATAAAGTTAGCAGTTGGCATGCCGCGCCCCCCCTTGACTGCACAGGTTACAAACTCATAAATTCTGAAAGCCATGGAGCCAAGTGGTTGTGCTATCTTATAAAAACCTTTGAAACAAGTGAATTTCAGCAAAAAAAAGGTACCTAGTATGAGACTATGGCATACAGTTACAATGCGGCCCTCACCCCCCCATGGCAGGTGGTTACTGATGCAGGATGTGCGTGCCTTCTGGAAGTCCCTAAGTACCAGGTCCAGGCAAAGCAATGGCGAGAGGGAGAAAGAATGGCAATTTTACAATACTACCTAATAAAAATTCCAAAATTGTCTTGAGTGGGGGGGAAATTATGGTGACATGCTCAAAGTTGTGTTTTTAGAGGTCATTTTAATCATTTCTTAACAGCTTATCTCAAAGAAAAACACCACCACTCGGGGGAAGATGAAATCAAAGATTTATTTAGAATACAAAACATACAACATCTTCTGACTTGTATAAAGTTCCTCTGGAAGACCCCTGCTGAAATTAATTGGGTGAGCCATTTTATCTCAAAGAGGTAGGCAAGAGAGCTGAGAGAGCAAGGTGGTATTCGACTTGCTTTCTTAGCTCTCACTCCCCCAAAGAGGCAGCTCAATGTTGGCCATAATAAGTACACACCTCCCCCCCTTCACCCCCTCCTCCCTTCCGTTCACCCCCACATCAGGAGGTATCAGCACCAGCTCCACTCCCCAGAGTGGGTACCTTTGACCGTCCATCCCTGTCCCTCCGGGCTTTCATTTCCTTTCTGTAACAATGACGGCTGTCATTTTCCTTAGATACAAACTACATGCTAGATACCGTGCTAAAGATGTTTTATACTTAATCTGAGCCTCACCCATAGTTAATGAATTGCCATGAGGGCCAAGGAAGCTAAGACTCATGCTAACAGTTGGACAGGAAAAGGCAAAGCAGGGATTCAGACCAAGGACTGTCCAACTCCAAGGTCCTTGCCTTTTGTTCCTTCCCACACCTCTACACGGCATTAGGAAAAAGAAAGTGCTGACCTGATGTCTGCTAAGGGCCCTTCTAGCTCTGACCTGTTATTTCCAATAGTGTTAATCTCTAGGTCTAGAAATTCCACGCATAGGACCTCATCTTGTCCCTGCCTGATCATTTGCCTCCAGCACGCTCTGGGTGGAAGGACATGGATCAGAGCATCTGGGCAGCTCTGTCACTTATATGAGTTTGCTTCTATCTATCCGGTGTCTCACACTGGAGTTCTGCGGCCTCCTGTCACCTGCCTGTCAGCATACCTACTAGCCCTGGCTTCCCTTCATCCAAGAATATAGACTGTCCGCCAGTCTGTGTCCAGGAATAAGTTTTAGAAACAGCCTAAAATAAAAACTGCAAATGTTTTAATATATGCTTACACCCTGCTTGATGTTTTCTGTGCACTAACTCAGTAAAGTCTCAAAAATCCCCATTTATTTATTCACTCATCCAGCATAAAAATATCAAACACCTTCTCTATGCCAGGCACTGTACTGGGTGCTGGGAGATAACATCCACTGCATTTATATCTACTACATGAAAAAGGCTCAGAGAGGGTAAGTGGCTTGTCGAGCTAGGAACAAAGTGGCAGAGAGCAAAGATCTAAGAAGTCTAAACTTGAAATGATGACAAGGTGCCAATGCTCTCAAAACATCTCCAATAGCTTACTGATTCAATACCCAACGATACACAAAGTGCTTTCACATACATTATCTCATTTAACTCATCAAATCCACAACTAGTTTTAGAGAAAACATTGGTTCCTTATATTTCCTTATACTGTATAGTACAATAAAAGTAATTTTATCAAGAGTAGGTCTAAGTATCTCACCTTTTAACTTCTGACAAGTCACGAACCTTCAAGTAGCCGGATAAAGCCCTTCTTTCAAGAATAACAGGTTAAGCCTAATATGCCCACCTATGCAAAAAGTACCATGAGAACAAGTTACTTCACAAATAGCTAGTATTCTGGTGCCAAACTAAGCCTATTTCTTAAACTACCAACTTGAATTCAACATACACTACGGAATCTCTTCTCTATGCCAACATTTATTTACTTTTCTATGTTACAAAGAGTATACACTCCTAGCAATCTCAGTGTGGTAGTTAGAAAGGGAATGGAGAAAAGAGATGAGAGGAAACTGAACATCATTCCTGTCTACAGGGAGTAGTCTGACACTGGTATGTGAATAAGCAGATCCCGTATTGCTACAGTTTCCAAGAGAAAGCATACAACCAGTTTTTCTAATAGCCACCTGAATTCTTAGACGGTGCTAATTCAATTGCGTGCTTGTTTTTAATGCAATCAAGGCCAAATATAACAGGCCTACGAGCCAACTTCAGGTTGCAGACAGTTGATGTGTAACAGCTGGATTAGAATAATGACTAATAGGAGAAGATGAAAAGTATCCTAAGAGGCACTGACTCTGGCTGTTTCCAAACGGGCGAGAGAAAAGCAAAAGGCAGGTACTTGCAAATGGACTGAGAGAGAGGGGAGGCGATAGGAGTTCCCACCTACAGGACATTTCCAAGAGCTTCCTTCCCAGGGCTAGTGCACCGCCAAATGAGGTTCTGAATGGGCATTATTTAACACAGTGCCTGGCACCGAGTACACAAACAAGAAATGTTAATGTTCTATTAGTAGCCGTAGTATAGAAAAAGCTCAGATGGGTCTGCCACGTAATGTAACCTTCAGCAAGCTACTAAACATCTCTGCCTCTCTGTTCCCCTCTCTACAATGCGCTGGCACAGGCCACGTTTTGCTAAGCATCAGCTATCATTCCTGTGTTAGAGGGGATGGGAAGCCCTTTCCAAGGTATAATGTGACAAGTAAGAAAAGGAAAGCTCGGAAGGCTGTGAACACAGACAGAAGTTTTAGCAGATTATTTTAGAACAGTATAATCTGATTTTACGCATATTACCTAACCCATCTGCACCTAAACTGCTCAGTTTGCAGGATGGGAAAATAAAAAACTACTTTCCTTACAGGGCTTGGGGGTAAAATCACATTGTACATGTCAAATATAAACAAATGCTAGCCCTCATATTCAGTATAAAATTTCTGTTCTAGGAAACACAATCATAAGACCACCCAGAAGCGCACGAGAAAGTGGCAGCTTCCTGTTGCCTACACTTCATGAATGGTGCTAAATAGCCAGCGACCCTCGCTGCTCAGCATCTGCATGGTCCATCATCAGCTTCCAAAGTGTTTTCACTCTCAACAGGCTCAGTGAGCCTCACACCCACCACTGACTGGGAGTTCAGACAGTTTCGTCCTCATTTTACAGATGCAAATTTAGAAACTGAGTCTCTGAACATCTAATCCAAAGCACATCCCCATGTATCAGTCTGCCTGCCTGTAGTAGTCCATAAGTGCTAGGTAGAAAGGCTCAGAAAAATCTTAATTTAGGAGCCTGCTGAATTCCTCTTAATTTTCAGTCATTGCTTATTAATATGGCCAGTACAGGCTGACTCGGGGCTAATGTTACAGCAATTGAAAAGTAGAAAGTAGCTCTATAATTACCCTAATGCTTCTAATAGTTACACAATGGGCATAGAATTAGGTACAGAAGGGGGAAAATTGTATTAGACGCCTCTGAACCTTTGAAATTGCATTACTTAGAACCTTGGCAAATGAGCAGTAAGTATTTAAAGCAGATTAAGATGCATTTCCCATTTGGTGTGCTATTTAATTTGCACGAAAATATTTGGCTGTCACTGTGGGTGTACACCGCTTGGGGCCTTTCTCGGCGCCTTCCACGGTGCAGTCACAGCAGCTGAGTGGGCAGCCCTGAGCTTCTGCACCACCAGTAGCAGCAGGGGCCAGGTTACCAACCTCGGAGCCTGGGCCAAACTCTCCTGGAGCTCAATGAGTCATCCTGCTGAAAGCCACAGGAAGGGATCTGAGCTTCCCCACTGTGTCTTGTGACATGACGCCATGACTTCCTCAAATGAGAACAGAAACTGCTCTCCAAACATTCCCTCAAAAAATAAATAGCCCCAAACCAACCACTGTAGCAAATCGCCACATCTACCCCAGGAATTTCAAATGTATAGCGATTTGATGCCAAGTTTTGATACCAGTAAGAGTAAAATGACTGTACTTACAAAATCCTAAAATTATCGACCAGAAGGGCATCCCAGTTTCCTCATTTGATGGAAGGGGAAAGTGAAGGCTGGAGAGGGGAAGTAATGCTGAAGATGACATAATATGGTTCAAATGCCCATTACACGACAATACTCCACCTCCTAAAAGACCTGCAAAACATCCCTTACAATTCTTAGCCTTGTTGGGACAGGCTCCCTGACCATCTCTCAGGACCCAGCCCAGGCATTCCCCATGCCCAGGCTCTTTTCTCCCCAAATGGTTTTCAAATACAGTTTGGTCTCCCCCAGATTTCTTGCCTGCCCAGCCTTCTACCTGAACCCTCTGAAGACAAGTACAGGCCTTTTTCATATTGGAAATCTCTACCTCTCATCACAACAGAGGCAACAGGTAATTGGAACAACAAACTCAAGAACATCTAAAAGCTGCCAGAATCTTACAAACCTTGCCCATGGTCCACAAGGTATAGTCTAATTTTTTTGAGCATTATTACACCTTCTTCTATTCCTGATAAAGCTCCACCACTCAGTTCTTTAAGATGCTCCCTTCTCCCCACCCAGCACCCCATCCCTCCATCTCCCACCTGAACAACAGGCATTCTTAGTAGTGCTGTACCCATCTCACAGGGCAGCCAGCCCTCAAGGGAAAAGACAGGTTTGTTCGTTTTGTTTTGTTTTTAAATATCTTTTTTTATTGATTTCACAGAGAGGAAAAGAGAGGGAGAGAGAGAGATAGAAACATCAATAATGAGAGAGTCATTGATCGGCTGCAGCCCACAACCCGGGCATGTGCCCTGACCAGGAATCAAACCCCGATCGCCTGGATCCTAGGTCTACGCTCAACCGCTGAGCCACGCCCGGCTGGGCAAGACAGGCTTGTTTTCATCCAATCACAATAAAAAAGGAAGATTAAGAAGCAAGATAATCACTGATAAGAAATCTTCTCTTTGTCTAGCATCTCAGAACACATTCCCAAACTCTTCTTAGTCTTTCCAAGATTCTTTTTGGTATCCAGCTCCTCAGCAAGGTCACCAACCCCCTCCACACAACCCTCCAGTCACAGAGTCCGACAGAAGCAGGAAAAGAAGGAAGTGGGTGGTGGGTGGGTGAGTGGGGGCCGGCCAGGGAACACTCCACAACCCCCACTTCTCAAGAGACCTGGAGGAGCAGAAGTGTCTTACCTACTTGACATCTGGTCTGGGGCCCACCTTCTTCATTTCACCAGCAGGTGCCCAACCTCCAGCACACCCTAAATTCTTAAAAGAACTAGTATAATCTTCAACTCCATATGCAGACTTTCACGTGGGAATTCCACATTCTCCCACACCTAAGCACATACGACAATCATCTTTAAGTCGGGTCTCCCTAAATCATCTCCCTTTCTTCTAAGTGACAATTGTTAATATAAGTATGAGCTGTACTTGAATCTAGCCAGGAAAGAGGTTTCAATCCATGCAGCCCACCACTATGGATGATGGGGGAGGCTCTGTCCCCTCTTCAGGGCCCCTTGAGTTGGGTCTACAGAGTGCCCGGGTAAGCATCCTGCTTGGTCAATCCTACACGTTTTTGAAATGTCTGGGAAACTATTCAGGTAGAAGAAATATCTGTTAGTTTCCTGGAAAAATCCAGCTTTCATTTATTTACAAAACAAAAGAAAAAAAATCAGTAAGAGCTCCATTCTACCTACGTAAGAAAATGTTGAGCCAAAATGTTTGAACAAAGAATTACACTAGATGCTAAATCATCATGATTATTATTCAGATAACTTTTTATCCACTTCTCTGTTCACCGGCTGACCCACTAATCCCATTTCGAGGAGGTAAAAAAACAAAACAAAACAAAAAATGATTTTCAGAAAGCCATGGGAGAAAAGGGCAGTTGCATGTACTGTGTTGCTCATTTAATATGCTACACACCCGCTCATTTAATCCTCAAAACAACCCTGTGAAGTTGGCATTCTCATCAAAATCCTTACAAACTAAAACAGAGTATAAAATTAAAAGATGAAAAACATCTTTTTTTTAATCACAAATGGAATTTTGTCTGTCACCATTAAAAGTGTGAATTTTAGTTTAGCACCTGCCTCATCCCCAGGAGCTTTTCCAGAACTGCCACCTTCACCATGAAGCTCCAGGACATCTTTTACCCCTGTTTTATTAAAGAGAAAACAGGCTCAGAAAGGATAGCCTGCCCTAGGTAACACAGCTATCCCCTCACAGCTAAATTCTGACTCCAAAGTCTACATTCCTTCTTCCCACTGCCCCACCCTGCTTCCGTCACCTCGGAGACAGACACAGGCGTGTATTTCCTATTTGTGGCACTGATACCAGCCCTCCCTTCCCGATTCAGGACAAAAGCACTGGCATTGTTCCTCTCAAACAATAAAATCTTACGCAGAACCACGAATGTTGCCAACAAGGATGTCAGCCTGGTGTCCTGTTAGCATTTCATGGATTTTTGCAATGCCACAGTTGGCCAGCTGCTATCTCAACAGGCAATAATGCAGCTACAATTCTTTGATATTCGGAACTCAACTTTGGGGTGTCTTGGGTGTCACTGCAGCAGTTTGCCTATGGCTATGGGACCGCCAGCCGCAGCAGAGGACATGAGATGAAAGGAGCAGAGCTGCCTCTAGACATGAGGAGTAAGAAATAGTGGGAGAGACAGCGAGGGAGAGCCAATCACTCCCCTCTCATATTTCTAAAAGGAGCATCGAGGTACAACAATAAATAATAAATCTCCTCCATGAGAGACGAAAAAGACAAGGAAAGAGAAGATGGTGTAGTTATTAACAAACAGATTCCGTCATATGAAATAATTTTCCCTCAACAGATCAAACAACTCTCTGGTGGCCAGGAGGTATTTACTGTAAGTTGGTGACAGGTGTCAGAGAGGTTGCATAGCTTGTTCAGTGCCCTAAAGCTGGTAACGGTGAGGAGACAAAGACCCAGGTTTCCTGGCGGCTCTTTCTGCTCACAAGCCTCTGACATGGACAGGGGGCCTCACCCACTCCGGAGGGAAGTCACCGGGTTGCCTGTTACCGCTCATACCAGCACCTTGCTGTGTAGCAAGAGAGAGAAGCGAGGACTGTGACAAACCTAAGAAAGAAAGGGTGGCACTTCTAAAGGAGGCAGCTGCTGTTCAAGATCAGGTGATGCGGGCCATAGAGGAAATAAGGCCTAGTCCTCGTAACGTTTTAAGCTGGAAATCTGGTGCTGTGAAAAATCTCCCAACTTTTTGAAATGTGTGCTTTCAATTTTCAAAAACACCATGCTGGTCAAATCAAACACATGTACAGAGGAAACAGAGCTCACAGGTAACCAGTTCTAGATAGAGCAAAGAGCCGAGTCAGATGCTGGTTCCTGACTGAGCCATCCCAGGGCATGGAGTTATTGATGCTGTAAATCCACATGTCCACCACGCACTGTCTCTCATGAGTGCAGACTACTATTTATTTTTTCAAATATATGTAGATGCTATTATGAAAAATGTCAAAGTAATTTACATGATTAACTAAATTCATAGTAGCTCTCTATAACTTCTCATTTCCCACAATGAACTGACAGTAAAAATATAACCACTATCATTTGAATCCTCATACTTTTTTTCACTGAAAAAAGTGATCCTTATATTTAGAAAAGGTTGGAAGCGATTGGACTAGGCAATTAATGCCCATATTTTTATAATTCCATGATTATATGCTGCAGAGAGGTGGGAAACTAGGCAAGGAAAAGAAGCCCCCTAAACACACCAAGGAATAAAACTCAGCACACACATGGCCATCATCATAAACTGCATGCCAACTAACTGCTAAGTTCAAGAATGAAAGCAAAATAGCCAACAATACCAGCCATATTTATTGAGCCCCTCTCAAATATTTACTGAATCATGTTTCAGGCAAGCTAAAAGAAAAGACAAAGACAGATATGTGCTAGACTATAACTGAGTTTTTATGGGGATGGGAAATGTCAGAAATCAGTCACAAATAATTACAAATTCATAACTGATCAGTGCAACTAAGCAGCCTGTGAAGCTAAGATGCCAGTTTGGGAGAAACTGACCTGTTCTGTGTCAGCCTGAAAGGCCACCAATATTGAGAAACATTGATTTGAATGAGTTGAGATCTTATGGGTAAGTAGAAGTTAGTTTTGTGGGCTGTGGTAGGAGGGATGGGACATTCCAACAAAAGGCCTCAGTGGGAGGGGACGTGGTATTTCCAAGGAACTGAAAGACCAGTGTGGCTGAAAACAAGAGTGAGGGCCTCTGAGGTTTGAGTTGAGGCTGAAGAGGTGGTTGAAGAGGAGTAGAGCATTGAGGCCTTCTAATCATGTTCAGAATGTCTGGGTTTTAAGAGAGATTGCAACGTCCATACCTCCCATGATGCCTACCTCATAGCAGGTATGCAAGAAATATATGGTAAAACTGAAGCCATGGCAGGAGATGAAGCTGGAGAGTGAGCAGGAATTGCTGGGTCTTTGAAGGCCTAGTAAACCAGACTAAGGAGTTTAAACTTCACTTGAAGAGGGACGGGCTGGCCCAGAAGGTTTCAGGTATATTTAAAAGATGACTTAGCATGGAGAATGGATAGAAAAGATGCAAGAGTGGAAGGAGAAAACCCAGGGGGAAGATTGTTACAGTAATCCAGGAATTAGGTGGCAGTGGCCCGGCCTGGGTGGTGACGGTGGGACTGGAGAGAAGAAAACAGTCTAAAGAAAGAGGCAGGATTGACAGGCCTCGGTTCCTCTCCAGCACAGGGATAGGAAGGTGAGGGGAAAGCTCAGGGTGACTGTAAAGCTCCTGTCTTGGGCACTCCGCTGAATGGTGCTGTGGCTGCTAAGGAGGAACAGGTTTGGAGCACAGAGAGACTCCCCTTGGATAATTGATTTGGGGCATCTTTGGGACATCCAAGTGGAACTGTCCCAGAGGCAGCCAAGAGATCCAGATGGACACAGGTTTGGGAGGCAGCAGAGACACTGCTGTAAAATGGGAGGCTGGAGAAAGTGCGAGGAGAGAAGAGACAGAAGCAGTTATGGAGGGTTGGACAAAAGAATATAGGTCTGTCCTTTATGGGGACATATATGGAAGCCAGGGGAGAATTCAGGAGAGCGGCCAGCAGTGTCAACTTGGAGAAGGAATGACAAACCCAGCCCCTTGTTGTTTTGTTTTGCTTTTTTCCTTTAGGTTACTGATCATAATCTGTACTTTTTTTTCTTCTTCTTCATTGTCCACCTCCTCCTAAGACTTTTAAAACAAGATGAGGGTCTGTTGCCCTTCTTGCTCCTGCCTGGCAGAGGACTTGTTGTACAGAGGTTCTCCAAGGTCTCTGCTGAAGGTTTGAATGGAGAATACTGCATGAATGTTTCGGAAGCAATCAGCAACGAAGGAGAAATGGCAGGTGAAGGGGGCGGGATTAATCCCCAGGGGCGGTTTCTGAGCCAGAGAGAGAAAGGGATCCAGGAGGCAGGAACAGGGGTTGGTTGGTCTTGAATTCCACAAAGATACTTAGTAAAATCACTTCCCACCAATCCTCTTCCCCAAGAACCAGAGATTATAAAATTCCCCCCCATGAGTTCTATGTTGTCCAGGTGGGTTTGCCAATCTAGGATGTTTCCATTCCCACTGATCTTTTATTGCAGGAAAACCATGAGTAAGTAGGCTGGAAATGAGGCTTCTCTGAGCATTCCAATTCCAAGCCTCTGAATCATGAGCAGCACTAAGATCTCAAGAAGTTATTTCATCCCAACAACAGATTTCATAGCATGATGCCAACGTGCTTCAATGCTTTAAGACAAGTCAATGTACCAACATCTGCCCTTAAAAAGGAGGGCAGCTAGACAAGTTTATTTAACAGACACTCATTTTTCAAAAGTAGTCACAGCACTAAAGAGGCATATCCCTTAGTTCACATAAAACCCAATTCAATTTATAAGTTTTGATTTCAAAGTAACTTTCTTAAGAGTACATTTTGGCCTCTTTCACTGAAAAAAGATCTGCTCCCCATTCTCCCCACAATGGTAGACTACATTAACTATGTTCTAATTAAACATCCTAAATCTGGAATGAAAGCCACTTGGGGAAGGGGGGGAAGTGGAGGAGAGAAAGGAAAAAGCCTGTGCTTTCATAAGACTGCCCTAATTTACTTAGCATCAAGGGCCCAGTTGACCTTTAGAGAGCCTTAAATCAATCAGTTAGCTAGGCCACACCTTCTTAGTTTCAAAATGAAGACTGTGGTAAGATGTGATTTCATACAAAGGACTTTCAATAAACAAAAACCACAATCATCCAACGAATGTTTGCTCTGAGGGCTGCCAAGGCCAAACGATGGAATGAAGAGACTCTAGCCCAGGAGCCACAAGATCCATATTGGCACCTGGCTTCCAGGACAGTAAAACCACCATATTTTCCACCCTGCCCGCTATTCCCACACTTCCATCACCCCCCTCAAAGTTTAGCATCACCTCATGTTTATATGCCAGCAACCAACACAGAGCCTGGCATTGTGATGGCACTTGGGTTTTAGAAAGGTACAAGGGACAGAGTTGGACTGCCTAGGTTTGAATCCAGCCTCTATCACCAGCCTGAGCAATTGACTTAACTGCTAAAGTTTCCTTATCTCTAAAGCTGTGAGGATTAAATGAGTTAATGATTCTAAAGCAATGGAACAATACCTGGCAAACAGTGAGGAAGAGTTTCCCAATATCTTTGTCATCCTTACCACCATCAGTCTGACCTTGAGTAAGTCGCTATCCACTGTGGGGTTAAATTTCCCCACCCATGAAATCATGGGGTAGATGAACTGATCTCAGGAAGATCCCCAGTGGCTTAGCTCCACTATAATGCTTTGAATCCTATTACAACTCTAAATCCTGCTCAGGCTCAGAGCTCTCAGACCCGCAGCAAGAAGGGAAGGCAGTGCTGGCTCCCCTTCAGGTCCCTGAGGCTCTCTAGCCCAAGGAGCTTCAGCTCCTCCCACCCATAGGCTGGCCCAGAGTCCTGCAGTCCACCTTCCATATTACAGACACAGAGTGTTCAGAGATGAAAATATTTGACGTGATCCCTCAAAGCTGTGGAAACAGCACAGGCGTGAGAAAAGGACACTTCAAAGAAAGAAACCAGAGAGGGAGAGATGGGCCAATCAAGACAAAAGCAAACACACAGACCAAAAACACACTATACCCATGGGGTTGTTCATCTAGGATCCTTTGTCTTACAGCAATTAAGAGAACTTCAAACTACACGGGCAGCTCTGGAGCAGCGGGCATGTTCTTACCTTGAAGCACAGCCCTCTCGGAGGGACAAGCCCTCCTTCAAACCCAGGCAGACCCTCCCTGGGGAGCAAACTCTTCCGAGTGAAGAGTCTCAGGAAGCAGTTACTTGCTGGACATTTCCCTAACCTCCACTCGGACCAAAAGCAAGACCAGTGTTCAGGATGATCAAGTCCCCTTTCCTTTCTGGCCTCAGCTTCCCCTTCTGTAAAATGGAGGAGGGAGGAATTCCAGCCAACTCATTTCCAAGTTTCCTAGTGTTGTAGGCAGCAGAAGGTGTTAGTCCAGTGAGGTCAGACGGGACCTGGGTTCAGCAAGCTCAGTACTTCAGTTCTGGCTAGAAAAGAATTCAGAGCCAAGACTCCAACTGTAAGAGAACATTTATTTATAAAATCACAGAGGTAGAAGAAGTAATTTGTAGAAGAAATGGGCTTAGGAACAGGTTATAGAGGCAAAGGAAGGGCCCCAGGAGCTTGGGGGTCAGGAAATTAATGGTAACGTGCGGGGGGCGGGGCGAGGGTGAAGGGAAAGGGAAGGCAGGGGTGCTCCTAGGAGGGAGAGCACTCCGGGTCCTTAGTCTTAACTAAGGGTTGTAAGGGTGGAGATTTTAGGGGAGGTCCTAGGGGAAGACCTGAATATTCAGCAGCTTTCCAGGTGTGTCTTTTCAGGGTTGTGGTCTCCACTGATTGATTGGTCTGCACCAGAGCTGGGGGTCATTATTCAATGCAGCTGGTCCTGAGGTCAGCAAGGCTGGTTTTGCTGCTTTTCTGGGCCTGGAGCTGAAATACAACTGAGGCCCAAATGTTATCTCTACAGAGGAAAGGTCAGGAGGAAAGGACACCCTGGGGGCAAGGTCCCACCCAGCAACTGTCCTATGCTAGGCACCCAGGGCTTTCTGCCCTGGTGACCTTCTGTACCTGGCCATAGTCCTTGCTCTGCTCATGTCTGTCTAACTGCCTACAACATCAGCAGCATTAAAACTATAGCATTCCCATCAATGGCTTCCACTTTGCAGGGGGAAAAGATCCTCTTTAATGAGATAAAAAAGACGGTTTAGAGTGATTTGCTATTTTCTGCCTGAACCTAGACCTCCTGAGTTCAAACCCCACTCCACCGGTAGCTCTGTGAATTTGGGCAAATTACTTAACCTCTCTGTGCTTTGGAAGTCTTGTCAGTAAATAAGAATAGGAAGAGTAACCCTTCCTGAGCGGGTTGGCATTAAGATTAATTGTTTAAATACATAAAGTATAACATACTAAGAATTGTGCCTAGTGTGGTTATTATTTTCAAAGTTACATAGTTTTCTATTCAAAGGGAATACTTGGGAGACAGTATGCTAAGATTAACACCAGCACACACACACACACACGCACTTGGCAGAGAGCTAGGAAGTCTAGGTTCTAGGTATCATTCTGCCCCGAAACTAGCTGTGTGTTTATGGGATGAACCAAAGCACTGCTCCTCTCCGGGTCTCAGTTTCCAGAGCAGGCACATAAGGTTGCCCTAAAAGTATTCAGATCAGAGGAGATACACTGGCAGCCACAGTGTTCTGTTTGACCTGCAGTTTTAGACCACATATGTTCCTTTAAGATTTGATTTTTATTCTCAGTATTTAAAAATCTGGAGATTTTCCATAAACAACCAGATTTATCGTGTCTCTTAAAACATCTGAAGTTCTATCAGCCCTGGCCCCTTTAAGCAATGGTTCTGAAAGCGTGGGTTCTGGACCAGTAGCAGCTGTATCACCTGGAGACTGACTAGAAATACAAATTCCTGGGGCTGAATCCCAGACCTGTTCAATCAGAAACTCCAGGAGTGGTGCTGGCAATCTGTTCTAATAGCATTGCAGTGGAGGAACAGCTGGCAGGGGCTGGGAGCAGTGACCCTTTTTAGAAAAAAGATGTAGCCCTAGCTGGTTTTTCTCAGTGGTTAGAGCATTGGCCCTCAGACTGAAGGGTCCCGGGTTCAATTCCAACCAAGAACATGTACCTCGGTTGCAGGCTTGATCCCCAGCCCTGGTCGGGGTGGGTGCGGGAGGCAACCAATCCATGTGTCTCTCTCACATGGATGCCCCCCCCCCCCCGGCCCCACTTCCACTCTCTCTGAAAAGCAATGGAAAAAATATCCTCAGCTGAGGATTTTTAAAAAAAAGGTAAATAGATGTAAAAGGTTGTCTCACTCCCCAGTGCACGTCCCCCACTCCCAGGTGTGCCTGACTCTGACCCCAAAAACCAGTTGGCATTTACTGAGCTGCCCACCACTCTCGTTTTCCTTAAACTCTTTTTGTCCCTATTGTCCAGTCCCCGGTGGGCCTTTGGCTCACCAGCTCCTATCTAGACAGACCACCCCTTCTCACAACAGGGCTATGAGCCCCTTGGGCACTGATGCCAGTAGGATTATGTCATTCCAAATCAGAGCCATAGCCTGGATGACAGCAGGCTGCATACACCAAGGGCACAGTTAAAACTGTTGAGTTTCCTTTATTAATCACAATCCACACAAGCAGCTGCTATAAGAACAGCTGCGGCTGCTAAAAGGATGATCTTGAAGCAGCCTAGAAAAGTGCTTAGGAGTTGAATACCAATAACAGACATGCGCAGGCTTGTAACCTATTGACTTGGTTCTTCCTCCAGATCTTCCCTGCCTCCCTCTGGGCCAGAAATCCTCCTGCTTCCACACCCTGGGACAGGGTGGGTGGGTAGGGGAGAAGGTTCTAGGTTAGCGTAACACAGATAATTTGGGGTACCTTTAAAGGACTTGAGTTTGACCCTACCTCGATCCTTTGGTGACCTTGAGTGAGTTACTTAACTTCTCTTGACCATCAGTGTCTTCCTATGTTAAGACAGATACAATAATAACCTACTTCATATGGTTGTTGTGATGTCAAAATCAGATTATGCATATAAAAGTATCTGGTAAACTGTAGAGGACTAGATAAAAGGCTTATTGTTGTCCCATGAAAACTGCTGTTTGACCCATAAATGATCTAATGTAGCACTCACTGCTTCTAGCCTAGGGCTATCAGGTGAAATCAGAGAATCACATGACTACAAAGGGCCTTCTGAGGATCTGTAACCCAACCTTCCAACACCGCTTCCCTCCCCACCAATCCCTGAATGCCCTGAACAAGAGCCAAGCCAAAGGGTGGCCCCACATGGAAAACCTTCACCTGCAAGAAGGCCACTCATTCCAAGGAAAGCGGCCCATTCTTTCCACCCCGGGCCTAATCCGAACACAGACCATTCCTCTTTGTGGAGGCCAAATGAGACTTGCTATCATTCAAGCAGCCCTGAAAGCTTGAAGCCCACCTGGGGCCTCTGCACATGCTGTCCTGTCCACCTGGAATACTCTTCCATCTAATCTTCAGGTGGCCAGGTCCTTCTTGCCCTTCCATTTCAATGTCTTTTAGAGAGGCCTTCTCGAAGGGTCTTCACTCCATCCTACCAGTTAACCTCCAACATCACACTCTGTGCTTTGTTTTTTTAATAGCACACATCCCAATTTATCCTTGTTGAATCCCCCAGAGAACAGAAGTCCTATAGACATAGTGACCTTCCTTCTCTGATTCAACACTGTGCACTTATCTAGTAATTGTATCACAGTAATTACACTAGCACATGGCAGGCACTGCAACATGTGTTGAATGAATTTATAAATGACCGAATCCTTCACACCATTCTACACACATTGTAGATATACAAATACTTGTTAGAAGAAACAAAAACCTAAACAATACTTACACCAACTCCCACTACTAACTTAACTCATTTCACAAAGAGTAATCATGGCTTCTTGTGTTGAGAAAAAATATATAAAAAATAAACAAAATTGAACAACAGCTCCCCATGTCAGCTTTATCCACAGTGGCACTGGCCCTAGTTATCTGTTTCTTTATCTTGTATAGAGGGAATTCATGAAAAGGCACTTAAGTGGACAAAAAAACAGATAGCTGTTTCCTGGAGAGAGGGCCTCATAATGGCATAATTATAAACTGTCCTTAAAGAAATGACTCAGCTGCCAAGTGCTTACCCAAGTCCATTGTGAAACTGACAGGGACCCTAAGAACTAGTTGGGCAGGGCCTAGCAATCAGATGTGGAGAATGCATACCTACAGGGCATGTACTTACCCATTTCATAGTCAATCAGCCTCAAGGGCTATATACCTGTGGTCAGGGGGAGGGCAGAAAAACCCAGACAGGAATGAAAGGTGCTACGCTGGCCTTGTCTGAGAATATAGACTCACCCCAGCAACCCATGAAAGATGCCTGAGGGTAAAAAAGCCTACAAAAGCTCTGGGCAGGCTGTGTGCTGCAGGAGACACTCAGATCTGGGTGGATCCTGTTCTATGACTTACTTTAGACCTCCCACTAAGTCACATCACCTCCAAGTCTCAAAACTAATCCCATCTGCAATGTGGGTTAATAGTTCCTACACAACCTTTCTCAAAGGCCTGTCCAAAGAATACCATGCCATACCAGATGTGAATATTTACTGTAATCTGTAAAGCACTGTACAAAGGTGGGTTATTGAGGGCACATGATAGTAGTTTATCATAATAAAGTATCACTATAATTTGGATTCCAGAGTAGGCATATGCACACTTGCAGGTTGACTGATAAGCGTGTGGAACACCTCCAGGGGAAAGATGACTTATGCTTTGTCATAGCTTCTATAAGGCCCCACCTGTGGGCATGCTGGAGGCCCACAAGTACCCTAGGTGCCTATGAAAGAAAAGTCAAGGTCTATAAGAAAAGGGACATTTCCCCAAATCACTGTTTGCTCTCAGTCAACACACTATTGCAATCACTTGGGACATTTCTTAAATTGCCCTGTGGTAAGTCTTAAGGACCTTATTCTTGGAAGGCAGAAAAAACTCTGCTACCACATAAGGAGATCAGATTAAGATTTTCTTGACCCCAGCAAAGACTATATAGCATGGCTTAAAGGAAAGGGAAAATCATAAAGAGACAATGTCAGAAAGTGCTGATTCCTTAAATACAGCCTGAAATAAGCTCACACAGAAGGTCTCCTTTAAAGTGAATCAAGTCACAACACTGTGAGTACCTACTGTGTACATGACCCCAGTGGGTGCTGCAAAGATAAATGAGCCAGGGATTCTTTAACCCAGGGCATGAGAAAGAATGTGCTAAGAGATAGAAAAGGGGACCAGGTGTTAGGAAACAGAGGAAAGGTAAATTGTTTTCTCCTTGGAGAGAGAGGAAATCTTCATGAGTCAAGAGGCATTTGAGCTGGGAGAAGAAAACAAAGCAGAGATAAGGTGTCAGAGGTTGTGTTTAGAAGCTGAGACTCTTAACTACCTCTGTGACAGATATCTTGACAGGCTGGAAAAGCCAATGAATCCGAGCAAAAAACAGTGTCTTTAAATGAATATGATGAAATTACACAGGACCTCAAAGAAAGTAGTATTAAAACACAAAATGCATTTAAAGAATAAATTTGTGATAGAGGACCATGTGATTCATGTGATTCATGAATGCAGTAAATAAAATCCAGTAGCAAGTCTAATAGCCACCATAATTTCAAAGCAGCAATAAATGATTTTTTGAGATATCTGTAACAACTTTAATGTGAAATGAAAGTATCTGTGATTTCTGTTGGTAGCAAAAGTGAAAGACATAGGTACTACTATGCTTTGTTACCTACTTTTATAATGGAAGGAAATGCTATATTTCAGTTAGAGGTTAATGAAAATAAAGATATGGCTTCTTCTCATTCAAGTTCATAGACTCCATGCTGTTGTTTCCATGGACCCAGGTTAAGAAATGCTGATAGAGAAAACAGCCTAAGCAAAGGAAGAAAGGGAGAAATATAGTCAGTGTCACATGACCATGCTGAACATACAAAGACACAGCGAGGAGATGACATTGAAACCCTCAGAAGTCACCAATACGAAGGTTCATCATCCTCAGTTATTAAATCACAGAATGTGCTCTAAGTTCCAGAACAGTATCTTCTTGTGGAATAAAAGAGGAATGAAAGAAGCTAGGAGAACATCTTTCCACAGGTTTCAAGTTATAGCTTCATTTTAAAAGTATGGTAGATGTGAGCATGTTGATGAATTTACCAAAGAACACATACCCAATAAGAATACTGTTAGTAAGACTTTATGCATGTAAGAATGAGTGGGTGTAAGCATGTTTATAAACACAGATGTCTAGAAAAATGTACATAAAATATTAACATATTTAGAATTTGGGAGTGATTTTACTTTCATCTTTGTATTTTCTGTAATTGGAAAATGGGCAAAAAGAGGTCCAAAAGAGGTTAGGAGACTTTATTCAGGGTCACACACACCATACAGTACAAAATAGAGCTGGTACTAGAACTCAGACATGTCCTTCCTTTGTGCTGCACAAAACTTTTCAAATTCAGAATTTAATGTTCCTGGATGCATAAGGTAGGTAGTCGTGTGCTGCACAAGGACATTTCAGTCAATGGTGGTCCCATAGTTATAATGGAGCTGAAAAATTCCTCTCACCTAGTGACGTCATAGCTGTTGTTACGTGGTAGTGCAATGCATTTCTCACGTGTCTGCAGTGATGCTGCTGTACAGCGTTTCTAAAGCACTGTAGTGTACAGTAGTGCACAGGAAGGTCCCAGGCCTTCACATTCACTCACCACTCACTCACTGGCTCACCCCGAGCAGCTTCCTGTCTTGCAAGCTCCATTCATGGTAAGTGCCCTATACAAGTATACCACTTTTCACCTTTTAGACCATATTTTTACTGTACCTTTTCTATGTTTAGGTATGTTTAGATACACAAATACTACGGCGCTACAACTGCCTACAGTATTTAGTACAGTAACGTATATACAGATATGAAGCCTAGGAGCAACAGGCTACCCATCGAGCCTAGGTGTGTATAGTAGGTTATACCATCTAGATTTCTTATAAGTATACTCAATGATGTTTGCATGACAAAATCACTCAACGATGCATTTCTCAGAACAGATCCCATTGTTAAGCGACACATGACTAATTATTAGCCCCAACTTACATATTCAGAAACCGAGGCTCAAAGTTTGTTAAGTGACTTGCCCAAAGTCACACAGCATGTAACTGGAAGAGTCAGGGCTAGAATCCAGGTCTCTTCCCACTCCTGAGGGCAATAATACTAGTGTCATTGTTAAAAGCAAGGGTTGCATTAGCCTGTCCCAGCTATGCCACTTACTTGCTTGTAAACTTAGGAAACTCCTGAATTTTTCAAATCCTATTGTTCTGCATAGTCCTTTACTTCCAAGTGTTAAATGATACGATGATGTAAAGCCCTATTACAACCTCTGATACAGGGTACCCTCTAATCATCTCAATCACTACACCTCCCCACCTCTGTCCTGGGTGGAGGACTCCAGTTCCAGGAGCCAGTAGACATATCTGCTCTTTAGGCTCAGCAGTCGGGTTCTAGTCTCAAAAGTCAAGTGGGACCATGCTCATTGCGCTAGGAGCAGCTCTACTGAACAGGGAATGCACATCAGGTAAAACACAGGACAAGATGCCAGGGTGCTGAGCAGCCAGTTTGGGGATCCTAGGGATTCTGATTCAGTAGATCTGAAATGGGACCAGAGATTCTGAATTGTTAAAAAGCTCAAAGAGAATCTAAAGAGCTAACATTCAATGACAATTCTCAGCCTGACAAGAGGGAATCTAACATTTCTGCGAATATAAAAGGGTCCCAGTCTAATCTAGAGCAATGCATTATCCAGTGGGCAACACGAGGACATCCGGGGAAGACCAGGATCATCAACAAATCTAGGGCTCTTCTGTCAAAACAAAGGGCAGCAACTGCCCAGAGCCATGGAGGTGAAATGAAATCAACCCAAACTAGCAGCAAAAATAAATGTTCTGAGGGGCCTCCCTGCCCTAGATGCATAATGTTGTCAGAGCTGGAATAGGCTTCACAGATGATCTTGTGCATCATACAGATACAGCACATTAGCAATTTGAACTCTAAAGAACTTATCAAGACTTGGAGGCCCACCAAGCAGTGATTCGCAATAAAGTCCCTCAATAAATAAATATTGCTGAATGAATTAAGAGAAAAGTGGCATTCAAACACCGGAAAAACAGGGCTTCAAAATGACCTAGTGTGAAGATACAGGAAGTGTCTAAAAACATGGTAGGTCCAGCATCACTCCAAAGTACCACACCGTAAGTTTAGAACTTAAAAGCGGCCATGTGGTATTTATGGGCCTGAAAAGAGACAAGAGCCAGCAAAACTATATTCCTCAAGTTGGTAGCCAGAAAGGAGAGAAGGGTCTCCAAAAGCCCATATGAATTCCAGCTTGGGCTCACTATTTCGTCCTTAGGAACCTGCATACTGCTTGCAGGCAGTGTAACATTCAGTAAATATTTGTTGAATGCATGAAAGTAAGAGAGGGAAAGAACGAGATAGACAAAGAGAAACCTTCCCTGCTCCTAGAGGCTAAGCAGGCTACTGAGGGCAGCAATCCCCAGGGAGGGGGCCTTTCTGGTTGTCTGAACCAAGAGGGAAAGAAACTGATTACTAGTACAGTGGAAGGAACACAACCACTTGGGTTCAAATTCAAACTCTGTATGACCTTGGCATAAGAACTAGACTTCTTTGAGCCTCAGTGTCTCATCTTAAAAAGGAGATAATACTTCACCTACTTCACCTCCAAAATAGGCATGATATTTATCCTTACGAAGTTGTTGGAAGAAAATTACGTGAACTAATGGATTTGTGCAAAGTAGCTAGCACAATGGCCAGCACACAGTATGAGCTTAACAAATGACAATGCATGTTAGAATTAATCATGCCCGCTGTAGCCAGAGCCTATATTCTCCTGGGCCGCCTCTACTCATACTCCATAGTTTTTTCTGATACCAAACTGTAGATATAATTCTAGTTTAAGTTCACTAGATTTCCTAATAATGTCCATTTCTTGAAATAAATATTAAAATCATGTATACATTCTTTTTCAGTTTACAAAGTAACTTCACATTCACACATAATTCTGAAATGATGCATTACTGTTATTCATATTTAGTAGATGAAAGAACTTAAGACCGCTTAGCCAGCAAGAGGCAAAGTGGAATTGTCAGAGATTTTAACATTTTATTATAATGGCCATCATTTTCTTAACCAGAAATTCAAACAAGTCATTTTATTGTGGAATAAAATACTGCAACTCAGACGGCTCCAGAAATCACATCAGATGCTGCTTGGATCATCCTAATATTTATAGCTGATATCAGAAACAAAATCCTGAAAGAAGCAACAGTAGTACTTTTTTAAACAAAGGCCTTCCTCTGGTCTTAATGCATCTATTATAAATAGTCTCAAGTAGGAGAGGAACATGTCAGAGTCAGGCCAATAAGTGTTTTAGCAAGATCGCTACCATTTATTAGCCATAGGGCCCTGGATGATTCTTAACCCCAGTAAATTTCAACATCCTCATCTGTGCAATGGGAAAACATTGCTCCTAAGGTTATATGAAGTTCCTGGCATAGGGAAGACAAGCAGTAAATTATAGCTATCTAACAATCACGCCATGGTACTGACCATTCATTCAGACTACAAGCAGTCTAAGTGATTACTTGTCTCGCTCCTGGCTTCTCTAACTTCTGCATAGCCCCTGTTCTGCAACAGGGGACACAACCAGTCTCCACCCGACCTCACCAGGGAATGAAGATAACAAAGGAGCTGGCGGAGACATTATGCAAATACTAAATATTATTAAAACATTAATGAACTCTGGCAATTTCCCTGAATTTTGATAAATGGTATGTATTATGCACTGTCAGCCTCTCACACAATCTGGGCTCTCAAATATTAACCAGATATAACAGCAATCACTCTCCTCAAAGACCAAGGTGTAGAGAAATAAGGAGTCTAGATGATTCCAGATAATACCTGTCTCCGAAAGAATCGGAATCTCTGTACAGAGAATGTCAGGACAGGCCACGGAGATTACAGTGACCACCAGCAGATTCTGATCAACTCTGCAGTCTATGCAGAACCCAGCTTAAACAGGGCAGTGGAGTTTCTTGCTGCTGAAAGGTCACTGATTGTGACAAATGTCTACCACCACTTTGCTCTTCTGCACATAGTTGCCTCCAAACTAGAAATAACAAAAGGGGTTGGGAAGCTGAGGGGTGGAGGGGGTGGGCTTCAGTCAGGACTAACAATCGTACATAAAGAGTGGCTGCCAATTGCCTAAAAACAGAGATAGCTCATCCACAGCTCCAGGAAAGAGGCTTGCTCTGCCATTTCATTCTGTGTGAGGGAAATAATGTTTTTAAGCTGCTGACAATCCTCAGGTACAGCTCAGAGGCAGAACAAAGCCAAGAGGATGCGCCCCTGCCCCCATAACTCCAAGAAATAAAGGCCTGGTGCCACCCCAGAGGTACCTTAACAAGCTGAGGGTCATTAAGATACCTCATTCGAATATTCATGAAAGATTCAAGGCTGTGGCAAGTGAAACAAAGTGACAAAAAGAGATTTTGGGTTTTAAGCCAAGCGAAAATCTGCTTTAGAAAAAGTAAATCCACACGGGGACCCTTGCTGTCTCCAAACCTTCAGTTGTCTAGAGCGGCCAACACCTCATTAAGGGAAAGCAAGGAACTCACAAATGAATGCAGCACCACACACAGGCAAGCTCATTTCACCATCTGCCTTCTAGTGTCCAGAGGGCAGAAGGCTTAAATGACACACTTTCCTGATTTTTCTCCTGCAGGTGGAACTATCAAATTCCCAGGGGGCAAGAAAGATGTCTTTTGCAAGGTCAACTGAGTAAAAAGGAAGAAAGGAGAATTTAGTTCACCTGTCAACACAATGCCACTCATGCCATTAAACACACTTGTAAATTAAGCACCCAGGAATAAGAGACCCTTCATACCTGGGTAAAGGCTTTGCTCAATCAGTGTATCAGCCGTGGGGTTAGCACAGAGGTTCCTGATGTGCTGGGCATTTAAACTTACCCCTCCCCACATTCTCCCATTTTCTGTTCCCAAACTATCCTGACTGGTGGTGACCCAGCATCTTTTTCCAGTGAACGACGTAGGGCAGGAAACATCGGAACTGATGCAGGGGCTATAACAACACAATGTCAGACTTCCATTATTTGTGTCAAAGAGAAAAGCCATCCTCAAGCAACTTAAATAACTGCTCTGAACCTTCTCTGTGTGTCCCCCCCTCCTGAGAATCACTGTGCTGGTTTTCAGATCTGGTACTTTGTAAGCTTGTAGGCTTCCCTCTGGAAGCTCACTCCCACCAAGTTCAGCGGTTGTGTTAAACAACAAAATCATCTTCATTTCATCTCAAGAGTGGCACGGTCAAATCAATAGAGAGCTTTTCAACCGCAAACACAATCTAGGATACACGTGGGGAGTGTGGACCAAAAGGTAAAATCCAGCCCCAAGTTTTATCACGCTTTATCCAACTTCTGAAAGCATCACTCCTGGAGTCCGCAAGTTCAATTTTATTACCCGCCACTTGGGCTGTGGGGAGGAAGAAAACCGTGGAGGGAAAAGGTACCCCACAATAGAACCGGCAGCAACAGACACAGAAATCCAAGTAGCTGTCCGGAGAAAGCCAAGAGCTCCGTCTTCCCCCTTCAGTCAAAATTTCCACTGCCTGGGAAACCGGCGAGCTTGCATTTGTGGAGAGCGCAGGGAGAGACCCGCGTCAGGGCAGCGCCACCCTCGGGACCCCAGTTCCGCGCGATGCTAACCGCCAGGCCACACGCTGCGCGCCGGCCACGGTGGCACCGTGGGGCCGCGAGCTGCGAGGCGGCTCCCGCGGCGGGCACTCTCACTACACCCCACAGCAGCACCCGAACCACGGGACACCCGAGGGGGTCGGTCTCCCAGGCCAGGCTCCATTCTCTCACGCCCCATTCAACCGTCAGGGCGAGGACCTGCAGGTGCGGGGCTGGGGGTAGCAGCGGGCGGCATATTCCTAACCCCCCAACGCCTCCGAGGTTCGAATCTCAGGGCACCCCTCGCGGCCAGCACACAAAGAGGAGGGGCCGGCGCCCCGCGGGGCCGGGGAATTGGGAATGACGAGCTCCGCCGGAGCCCGGGGGAAGCACCGGAAATGCTTCCGACCGCTCACGGGGAAGCCGGTCTGCAGATCGGAGCGGCGAGAACTCCGGGCGCCCAGCCTGCTCCAGAGGGTAACGAGGGAACCCCCAACAAGTTTGGCCGCCGAGGGCTCTGGCATGACAGCGCCGCGCCGCAGGACCACAGGAGCAACTTGTCGCTCGCGCGCCGAGCCAGAGCCCCAAGCTATCCCCGTGTCCGAGCTCAGGACCTGACCCGCGGAGCGGCGCTGGACAGGCGCAGGTCCGAGCCTCGGGGCCAAACCCCCGACTGCGAGGCGCCGCCGGTCCCACCTGGACCGCGCCGCTCCCAGGGGTCCCCACCCGTGACACCCTTCACCAGGATCCCGCCACCTGCCCGCCGGCGCTGGCCGGTGAGAAATTAACAAAAGAGCCAGTGAACGGGGGAAAGGGACCCCGAGCAAAGTATAGTGAGGTGGGGCGCTAAGGGAGCTCCACCTGCCGCGGGGAGCAGAAGCGGGACGGAGGCGGGTCGTGCCCCGGCGCCCGGCTCTGCGCAGGGAACCGAGGGGGAGGAGAGCGCGAGGGGGAATGGGCTCGACCCCGCTCCCATCACTCGCCCACACCTCCCCCTTTTCCTTCTTACCCAGCATGGAAAAGATGAAATCCTTGGCTGTGTGAATCTCCAGCGCTCTCTGGTCGTCGTATTCCCGCTGGTCGTGCTTCGTGAATTCTTGGATGAGTTTGTTCAATTCCTCCACCCGAGCTCCGGACCTGAAATCCAGCTCCGGGAACGTCGGCTTGTTGTTACAGCCCAGAGAGGCTGCCTTGCTGGCGGTGGGAGCCGCCATCTTCATGCAAAACGCGCCGAGCAGCAGCTCCGCGGCGGCGGCGGCACCCACCCCGCCCCCCACCCCGCCCCCCGGGGCCTCCTCCCCTCGCGGGCTCCGCGGCGGTGGCCCGGGACCGTGGGCGGGCTGGAGGGCGGGCGGTCCCGGCTCGGCGCGCTCCGGGCGTCCCGGCTTCGGAAGGAGCTGCGCTGCAGCGAGGGTGCGAGGGTGGCCCCGACACCCTTTCCTGCGGCCCCACGCCGGCCCCGGCACTGCAGGTCCTTGCCCTCCCTTGCCCCTGGCTGGCGGCGGCGACCGCGGCCGTCCGGCCGACCGGAGCCTCCTCCAGGGCTGGGAAAGTGAAGTGGAAACAATGTGAAATTCACCAGCTCTGAAATCAACAAGCTGCCGGCTCCGCGTTACGGAGCCAGCAACAGCGTCCCCATTTAAAGGGACAGCGCACCCAGTGGAGAGAGGAATAAATAAATGACCGAGGTCTGCGCGCCGATGCCACTTGGCAATCCGTGCTCCTGCCGACGTGCGAAGTGCGGACCTATTCCTTCGCCGCCTCCCCCCGCTTGGGGAGCAGGGCTTGCCGAGCGCATCCTAGGAGAAAGGAGTCTTCCTCAACCTGATTTTGAGGGCGGTATTCTGGGCGAGGACATCTCTACGGGAGAATTTCCATCTCAAGAACCCCAGTGTCTTTAGGTGGTGAAGGAACTTGCCTTAAGGATTATGAAACCAGTCTTCTTCCCTTTTCTGAATAGGTTGCCAAACAAGATAGGATTAAGAGCCTCAAAAAAGAGAGTGCCCACGCCACCCCTATATAAACTCATAATAGAAATTAGCCACTAAAGTATCCCTTACCTTTGCCCTAGGTAATTAATTTTCCTGGATAATATCTCATTCAACTTAACATATAATAAGCCAATAAGATTCAGTCTGCTCCAACATAAAGCTGGGGAAACGAAAGTGGGGTGTGGGTGTGGGTGTGGGTGTGGGTGTGGGTGTGGGTGTGGGTGTGGGTGTGGGTGTGGGGGAGGGGAAACAGGATGAATTGTTCCAGGTTCCAATGAATGTCAAATGACGAGGTGAAAATTCTCTCCTTCAGTAAATACAGTTTGAGAACCCACTGTTTGCCAGGCAGCGTGCCAGAATCTGGTGGTCAGTGATAAGCCAAAGGGCGTAGTTCCTGCAGTGGAATTATACTTATTTGACAAGGCAGGTTCCATCTAAGTCAAGGTGCTTTGGCTCGAATAGGATAGTGTTTATGAGGTTTTTGACTCAAACACTTAGGAGGCCTATTGGTTCTTAGAGACAAAGGTAATTCCTCAATATCCATCTGTTCTCTAGATTGCAGTCCCTGACTTATGTAGTACCTTACTTATTTTTGTACCTGGGTTCTCATGGCCAACAATACACACTGTTTTGTTAGACCAAGAAATTAGTCCAGGATCTTCCATGCCTTCCCCTATAAAATGCAGATAATAATTCCTGTCTCATAGATTGTTTTAAGGACTACATGAGAGAGAAAGTGGGTAAACCTCTTAGTGCAATGCCTGACACAGTAAGTACAGTACTTAAATGTTAACTGCTACTATTGTAATAAACTTTTTTCCCACAGCAATTAGCCCTGCACCGGGATCCTCAATATTTGTTGAGTCAAATAATGTGTGAAGAACTTTGGCATAACTAGTTAATTTATTTTGCTTTTTGGTATCCTTCTCTTTGAAACAAGCTTTCTCACCCACTCAATATTAAAGAAGGGGGATACATATGCCCAGGTAAATGCTAGTGGACTAATGAGGTAGCTTCTTAAAACGTCCAGTTTCTGCAGGTCTGCTGCACTGCCATGACTTTTCATCTGAGAGGGTATTACCATTAATTGGGCAGTAGCAGAAGCTATACAAGTGGTTGGAACGTCAACAAAAATTGATCCATTCCCAGCTGCCAATGCTTCTCTCATGATCAATCCATCTGGGAGACAGCTGGCTGAGGCACAGTCATTACATGAATCAGAAGGATCTTCGTTTACCCATGTAAGCAACAACCTCCACCCTACGTAATACAATTTGAAATAATTCAGGCAAAAAGGTCAAAGCACTTTTTGTTAATTTCCAAAAGCATGAGTGAGGCATTGCTCCTCCCATTTTCTACTTTTCTTGTGATATCTATATTCATAGAAAATAGTTAGCAGGAAGTCTTCTGATTGTGCCCAAGCCCTAGTTCTTGAATGTTTTGAATGAGTGAGTCAGTGGTCTCTGTTCTTTATTGTCAGTCCTATACTCCATCAGCCATATCGGAATTCTATGAATCATTGACCTTCCATGAACCTGTATATTTAGAGAATGTACTGAATAGTTAACTAAATACCTTTTATGTGCTCTTTAGAACTCTGATAAAATGGTATAAATATCCCTTATTAAGTAAGCAAAATAAGACAGGAACCATAATTTCCTGAATTGGTCTCTTGGGAGACTTTTTAACCTCTGGGCCCTTAGACTATGAGCTCCTCAAGGGCAAGTGTTATGTCTCTTGACCTTTGTAAACACTGCACTTAACAGAGTTTCTGGCCCATCTTATAACCTTAATAAATATGCTTGAATAAATGAATGAACAAACTAACACCATCCCTCAAAGTCCAGGAAGCCAGCATTAGGTGATATCTGCTACAGTTAAATATCTTAATGTAAGTTATCTATGGTCTCCCAACAATCACTTAGGAGCTGTTATAAGTATTTCTGCTTGACTTTAACTAAGTGCTTCTATTTTCATGCCATTTTTTCCCTGTGTATGTCATATGGCCTAAGAGAAAGAAGGGTAATGGAAAAGCGAAGAGAGAGAGAGAGCATAATTATTAGAAGAGATTAAAGAGTGTCTTGGTCTTGTAATAAAAGTGCACATTTCTAGAGTTTTGACAAATGATGCAGGAAAGGTCAATGGAGTCGACCATCTGAATGAGCACTAAGATAGGTTTTCTGTGACTTGGTCCTGCAGGATGAAACAGACCAAAGAAACACTCTGCCTTTCCAAACTGCTGTCCCACTCACAGGTAGGACTACCCCTCTACTTTCCACTCCCAAATTTTATCAGCCTGTGAAAGAAGCCTTCTTCTGGCTTCTCTGGAGCTGCTTGTTTTTAAATACAGCTCTAAAGTTCTGTGGTAAACTCTCAGCCATGAATAACTGGACTGTGCAGAGCATGTATTAAAAATAGTAAGTTCCACAACCATATGATGGATTAACAAAATGTAATTTTAAACAAGGTTTCTTTGGTCAGACAGATTTAAATAGCAGCCCAGGCTTCAAGATCTGGCCTTCAAGGGCAGTTGCATTTTCAAAAGAAGTCTAACAAAAGAAAGTGGCCAGAATTTCTTATGATTTGAAAATGTGGGCAGGGAAAAGAGAGGCAAACATCATAGACGTGTGGAATGGTAACAGCAGAAGGCACTTGAGGGATACATTTTACCCTCCACCTTCATTTTGCAGATAGGAGAGCCGAGGCCAGAAAGGAGAAGGGAACTTGCATAAGTAGTAGAGACAGTGCTCTTTCTATTTTTCATGCTAGCTTCAAATTTAGTAAAGATTTATGGTGTTTCCAGACCATCAGAGGGGACATGAAAAATGCCATGGAATTTAACCAGAATCATAATGAAATCAAAAGAGGAGAGTGGGCAAAATGCACTCATTGCACTTGAAAGTTAAATTTCAGTAAACCAGGACTTGCTGACATTTGGAATTACTTGGCTACTGCTTTTTCTCGCCAGTAGGTGGATAATCAGGACTAGAGCTGAATCCCCTTGTTATCTCACCAAGCCATACAGGTGCACACAGCCCTGTTTTGGGCAAGTTGGGCAATTTTACCTCTGGTGAGATTAGGCAGTTGTAATATCAGTGGGGTTCCCAGGACAGTGGGGATAAGTCTCCTGACTCGCTATTGCAGTCTAACAAGCTGAGCTTCCAGTGAAGCCCATCCTCTCTGTCGCATTCACATGGTTCACCTTTTTCCACCCCTCCCAACAGTGAAGGTATGCATGGTTTAGCTGTGAAGAAAGTGTAGCAATATAAATCTCTCCACCCAAATCTGTCATTTGGTTCTCTACTCCTGTTATTCTCAGGGGAGCCAAATCTACAAAAGAAGAAAGGGAAAAAAAAAAAATAGATTCTAGGGTTGGCAATAACATCTGATAGCAATTATTTACAATTTGTTATGCCTGAAAATGATAGAGCATTTTAGGTTTCAACAAAGCACTTATCATAAAAATGTGTTGTTTATCTGGTCATCACACCCTCCTAGAAAAGCAGGTTAGTCTGGACTGTTATTGTTATTCCCATTTTAGAGATAAGAAACAGAAGTTCAGAGAGATAGTAATCTTTCAGAGTTCAACAGCTAATAATTGTCATCCTTCTGCTCTCTATTTAGATGTAATTTCTGGCAAATAGCTTTTGTTGAACCAACTCTACCCCACATACCAAAGTCTAGGTCATGTAGGCTCTCATCACCATTGGACTCTCATGGCTCTTCCTCAGACTTTATTGTAGCTGTCTAATTATTTACCTGTCTCTTTAACAAACATGTGTGCTTAATGTGTGCAGATACCGTGTCTATTTTGATCATAGATGTATAACCAGTACCTCTCACTGGGTCTGAACATAGTAGTTGTTCAATAAATGTTTGATCAATGAAAGAGTAAATGAATGAACCAGGTGGCTGGCTCAGTTCCCAAACTCAGGTCTTTTGATTTATGACCCAGGTTCTTTTCATCAAATTTTACTGACAGTTGTTAGCAGCCAGAGTATCCAGAAAGACACCAACAATCTCTTTGGAGAACTTGACACTTTGCCCAGCGTTTCACATATACAGTCTGATTCCAAAGCTCAATTCAAGTTCCACAATGGCAAACAAAGCCTTTTGTTCCTCTTTTTGCTACCTTAAAATCTGAGCTCAGGCCATTTGCTCAATAAACTATGTGAGAAAATAACAAAAAAATTTAAGTCCAAATTTTCAATTCTCTTTCTTTTGGGGGAAATCCAGTCGTCTTGACCTCTACACATCAGGCAAGAAAAAGCAAATTGATTAATTGCTCTAGAAATCCTCTTCCTATAGGAAAGCCTTCACCTCACTGAGGGGGAACTGGACACCCTCTCACCGATGCTCTCACGTAGCTCCATTCTCTTCCAGCCCTTGAACTTGCCAAAGTCTGGGCGGTGGGTTCTCTACACCAATTCATATCCCGCCTTATATGTACCTTGGGCACTGGGGCAGGTGCAGAGGGTACAATATCTTGTCAATAAAGACTAGAGATGTGTGGTTTGCTTTCCTGTGAGCAATTAAACAAAAGGCCATAACAGGGGAAATTAATTTATATTTTTTGAGGGGTGACTATAGAGGGTGGAACCAGGAGAGATGTGGCAGTTAGAAAAATACAGGCTTCAGCCCAGGATACGGAAGCATTTTCTAACAATGGGAGCCACGGTGCACAGAACATGCTGCCTCATGAATGAATAAACTCCCCGTCACAGGAGGTGTTCAGAGCCCTGTTACTCATCTGTCAGGCTTTCACTTGAGGGAGTTCCTGAGCTGGTAAGGGCCGTAGGCTCTGGCTCCGGAGGTGACTTTCAGCTCTGAGAAGCTACGACTCTATGATTCTTTTTCAGTGAGTGTAATAATTGAGAGCTAGTTCCCTACAAACATCCGCCTCAGAACAGAAGTGTGTTTTGCACTCTAAATACAAAGTGTTTTATATCCATGTTCCCATAAGGTCCCATGATCAAGGGTTGTATCTTTCTTTTTCTAGGGTTAAAATAGAAACAGATCTCATTGTTTCTGGCTTTTCTACTGTCCAATTCTAGCAGGCTATTTCATTCTACCCCATACAAAGAAATGCTGTGGTGCCCCAGACATCTCACACATATTCCACACCCAAATTGCATTCAGAGAAGCTCTCAGGAAAAGAAAATGAAAGGTCTTCCCTTTAACACATTTATTTACACACTCACATTGTGATGATAGAAGCTGGCTCTCTGAGCAGGCATGGGGGATGGTAGTAATGCCTGCTTGTTTTCTAAAGCTTGTCAAAAACTGATTCTCCATATCCTGCACTATAACAAGTTTGTTTGAAAAACTTGGCTCCCCCCCCAAATTTATTTATTTATCTGAATAAATAAATTCAGATAAAAGTAGTAGGCTGAAAGTCAGGAGACTGATTCTAGCCTGGCTTCTGCCATTAGCTGGTTTCGTGATCAGAGGACAGTCCTCCCCTTTCTCTGAAACTTCTTCTCCTCAAGTGTAAATGCACAGAATAAGGTATCACCCAGGCGTGACATTCTGAGACTGTGACTGACATAAAAAGACAAATAAAGCAATCTTGTGCTCAGTACAATTTCTTAACACATTTTATTTACTTGTTTATTTTTCCCCCAGTCTATCCTTGCACTACTTGACATTCTATAGTAGGATGCTCCAAGAATTTTTTTTTTTTAATCTGACAATTAGCCTGAAATCACGAGAGGAGAATCTGTAAGTGCATTAAGGCCCCCTCCTTGGCACATCTTGGCTAATAACCTCCTACTCTCTGCTGGCAGGCGATGAAGCAAAGCCTGGTATAGGGCCTCTGGGTCCTTAGGGCCCAGCCAGGGCTCAGCAGGTAAGTTCAGACCCCAGAAATCCTTCTTCCCACCGGATGAGGGGAAACAAAGGCTGTCTGTAGAAAGCACCCCAGGAAGCATTTATAAGAGGCTGCAAAACAGTTATAAAATAATTTCCTGTCCTAAACTTAGAAGCAAAGGTTCAATGTTCTGAAGACCAGGTGCAGCATGAATTTATTTATGGGCTTTTATAGCCGGCTTATAAAGCCCTTGGGGACAAGGAATTGTGGTTTAGGCAAGAAGCCTTAAGGAATCCTTTTATCTCTTTACAACCATGATATGGAAGAAGTTTGGTCCTAGGTTTTCTTTAAGTGCTTTGGAAAAAAGTAACTTTATAAATCTCAGGTAGTAATTGACGATAGCATGATTAGTAATAAAAGTAATTACAGTCATCATGCAGTGAGTAATATTCAGGCACGTGTGATGACAAAAATACATGCAAGGTCAAGGATATCATAGTCCCGCATAAAAGTCATTGACATTAAAGAAGCATAGGGAGCCTGGCCGGGCGTGGCTCAGCAGTTGAGCGTTGACCTAGGATCCAGGAGATCCCATATCAATGAGGACTCTCTCATCATTGATGTTTCTATCTCTCTCTCTCTCCCTCTCCCTTCCTCTCTCTGAAATCAATAAAGATTTATTTAAAAAAACAAAAGTGTAGAGAGAAACTCAGATTTCTACCCGATTAAAATCTTATTAATACAGGTGACTAAGATGGGGTGCAGAAAATAGAAGTGACTTGCCTATGGGAACACATGAGAACACACAGGTGCAGAACTGGGGTTTTTTCTGTCATACATGTTAACACAAGAGCCCAAAATATGTGAGGGTAAGTTTAAGCCCAGTAAATAGCCAGAAGTTTTACTTTCCATAAAGTGTCCTTTTATTTCTTTACTCATTCAACAAATATTTATTAAATTCTATTATTTGTCAGATACTGTTCTAAGCACTAGTAACAGCAGTGAACAAAGCAAAAATTCATGTCTTCCTGGATCTTATAGTTCAAGGAAGTCACTTAATTTAAATGATAAACTGGATATATTGAGCTACAATTAACCTCTCCATCTTTATCAGTCAGGGTTCTCAAGAGAAACAGAACCAATAGCATATACATATATAAAGAGATTTACTTCAAGGAGTTGGCTTATGCAATTGTCCAGGGTGACAAGCTCAAAATCTGTAGAGCAGGCAAGTCCCATGTCTATAGGGCAGGCTGGCAGGCCGGAAACTCAAGGCGTTAATGCTGCAGTCTTGAGGTAGAATTTCTTCTACAAAACTCTGTTATTTTTAAGAACTTCCAACCGATGGATAAGGCCCATCCACATTATTGAGGGTAATCTCTTTTACTTAAAGTCAACTGCTTGTAGCTATTAACCACATCTACAAAATAATTTCTCAGCAACACCTAGGTTAGTGTTTGACTAAATAACTGGGTACTAGAGCCTAGCAAGGTGACTCATAAAACTGACCATCACACAATCTACTCAATAAACATTTATTAAGTGTTTATCACATGTCAAGTCCTAAGGTAAATCATTCACAGTCCCTGCCCTCTAAAAGAAGGGCATAAGTCATACTTAAATAAATACATGAAAATAGGAAGGATCCACAAATATGAATCTACAAATTCATGAAAGGTAGAGAACAGCAGCTGCATTTGAGGGTTTGAAAAAGAAACAATACTTCAAGGTAAAGAGATCAGGAAGAGCTGACAACACGGACAGTTAACCTTGTCCTTGGAAAATAAGTAAAATTAGAAAAAGGGACCCAGGAGGGTGGGTTCCTAGCGGAAGAAATGGCATAAGGCAAAATGCGGAGTCAGGAAAATGTGCGATGCATACAGAAGTGTTAAGTGGTTCAGTTGGGCTCGAAATATAGAACCTTCATCAAAACCTCTTTTATTTAGCCAGCGATTACTCAGTGCTTGTTCAAGCACCCATTCTAAAGATACTAAAACATTTGCAGATGGAACAGAGAGATCAAGACACTCCTCCAAAGGCCTCCAGGGAAAACCTTCACATACAAGCCAGTGCCACTTTCTTTCAAATACTAGGTACTGTTGACTCTTCAAAAATGAGTTTTATCATCCGTGAGAAGGGAGACTATGCTTTATTCTTTGTCGTTTCAGTTTAACTGTCTTTGAAAAAGTCACGTAATTCTTTGATAGATGGAAGAAATTTATCAGGCCCTAACTTTTAAGGAACATATAGGCATCGATGCCCCAAACAAGAGGCTTGGGGATTTATATATCATAAAATTAAAACTTCACCGCTTTCACCACTCAGTTAAGGGCATTTGTTCATTTTTGTACTATAATTAAATTGCTATTATCAGGGGAATGGTATGCAGAGAGAAAAGATATATAGGAGCCTCAGGGTTCACAAGAAAGTCAAATTCACCCAGGACTCCTGTTATTTCACAGTCGTCTGCTTCGTATATTCTGTTTATTGCGATTCCTTTCAGCCATCTTGTTTCCATGCTCTACGTGTCTCCCTCACTTCAAGGAGTAGCTGCTGGTTTAGTCAGTTATCATACAATAGATGTGGCCCACAACTTACCCCACAACCAGCTTCCCTCACCCCTGTATTCAACTCACCCCTCCTTTTGCCTGCATAGGAATTCATCGTTTTTGCTACTGAACTAACTAACCAGCCATGGGTTTGTTCCCCAAGCTGATGGTTTTATGGCATTCAAAACAATGTGCCTCACTTTGAGGCTAATGTAACATTTTCAAAAACTATGATAATGATAGGAATTAGAGGAATTCCTTTGTTTAGCTTCATAACACCGTGAATTGAACAGAAGGAACTGGACCTCTCCTTCCCCCTCTGTCCCTTCTGCTTCCCACTGTATGAAAGGGAAGCTGAGGACCCAGACTGGGAAATGGCATCATCAGGTGCCTGGTCTCATATCTCCATAAAGTACATTACTTGAATTAATTCTATCAAACCGACTAGTAAAAGGGACACTAGGGAGAAATGAAGTTATTGATCAGAGGTATTAAATAAACGGACATCACCGAGGAGTGATGTTCTCAGATGTGCAGAATGCTCGAGGGGGATCAAAGTTCAACTTCCTCAGAGGAGAGCTGGATATCTGTCTTGTGCCGATGTTCAATCATTTCTAAAGGTGAGGAAATCTAGAAAGTATATAAAGGCTAAGAACCATATTTCTAATTTACATAATGCTTTAGATTTATTGTACATGACATCATTTTAATGCTAATCCCCACAATAATCATGTTTGTAAACCATGGATTCACGAACTATTGGATCGCATTTTGGAAGGCAGTCAGCCTCCACAGCACATGAACAACACCTGGGTAGGTGTGTCTAGGAGGGTGCGTGTGCGTACTTCCCAAGGGCAAGTGTGGAGAGACAGTCATGGAGCATCTTGGTGAGGATAAGTGGTAATCACATCAACTAGCTAATGGTCTTTGTTAAATAAAATTTCCCCCCAAGAGTGGTAATAATCTAGTGTAACAAGGTTCAGTTTATTGTGTTTCACTAGTCTCAGGATAGACACTCTGTTATCTATCCCATTGGGTAGAAAAGCAGAGTATCTCCTCCAAAGAGTAGACATCCTCAGAGACAATCACCATGGCAGAGACAGGGACTCAGAAAAGCACTAAGGCCAGGTCCGAGGCAGACAGGAAAGAAGAAGCCTCACTCACCTGGGATTGGAACTTGAAGCTATGAAAAGTCAAAGGCACTTCCAGGTGGGTCAGGTTCCATTAGGCCGGCTGTGGGTGGGTGGAGGTGTGAGCAGGGTGAGACATCTGTTTCTTGCCGGCTTGACCCACCACAGGTGGGACTGGAAAAGCTGAGGTGTGGCTGATCATTCAAGGGGTAAGTGCTGCTGTGCTGGGAGAGTGCAATAGTGCTTTCGCAAGAAATGTCTCTGGGAAGAGGAAATCTCGGGTGGCACAGCATCAGCAGACATCCAGCCCCTCCACTCTGGGATCCTAATCTTGCCATTGCCCTCCTTGAGAGATTTTAGTCTGAGTTTACTCAGGTGATTCCCTTCTAGGTTCATCCAGGGATAACATTTCAGTGATAAACCCGTGGAGCTAGAGACTGCATGCCAGCAATCTATTCTTGATGTTCTCCAAAGGATGTTCACCACAGTGGCGGTCCTTCACAGTGCATGAAAGACAAGCTAACTCGTGTATTTAATCCAAATGGGGCTCGAAGTCGCTTTCAGGCCTGTGGTGATCACTCTGCACCTGGCTAACTCCCCAATGTTCCAACAACTTCGTCCTTAGTAGCTAGTATTTTCTGAGCACTTATCAAATTTCAGAGACTATGTCATTCGGTCTTCACAATCTCCTTAGGAGGTGGTAGGATTATTCCCATGTCCAGAGGAGCAAACAGGTTTGAATTGATTATGCGACTGTCCAAGGCCATGTGGCAGTAAGCAGCACACCTGGACTTTCGCCTGTGCCTACTTCAGTCCAAGTCCGTGATCTTGACCACCACTCTGGGCTGCCTTCCTGGTCGCCTCCCAGAACCTGTGACAACATACGGGGTAGAGCGCTAGGTGGGAAGTGTACAGCTGTTTTAGGGGGACTTGACACTGTGGGTTCGTTGTTTGGCAGCTGTAAGAACTTTAGGTTGCCTGGCTTCTCTGAGCCTCAGTTTCCTTCTCTGCAAAATGGATATTACTCTTCCTTCTTAGCTACAAAGTTTTTATAGAAGGAATGTGAAAAGATGGAATGTGAATAAAACTGTAAAAATACTTAAAAGATATGAGGAATTGTTACACCTTAATTTTAAATTTTCCTAATATTTCTCAGGAATTAATGAGGCCTGGGGTTGGGGGAAGGAATCTAAGGGAAGGAGGATATCGTTCATTCATTCAACAAATACTAGACACCATGGTGCCCCAGGAATAATGAAGAACAGGTGTTTCACAGCTTCAGGATAGCTAAGCTGTAAAGAACTTAATTTCTTTTTTTTACATTTAAATGAGACTACCACTTAGATCAGTTACTGCGAAACCATCTCTGAATTGCTGCCTGAGCTATAACTGTGTTGAAAATGAAATTTTAAAAAAGTGACCTTAATGCTGGCTTTCAAGATGACTTTGGACAAATCAGTACATTTTTCAAGCTGTAAATTACTCCCCAAATGGTCTACTTAGATAGTTTTTTCCCTCTCAGAAAGAAAAAAAAATTGTTGACTCTTCAAAATTAAAAGTCTACATCCCAAATAAATATCACTGTGGAAATGTAATTCAACAAGTATTTTCTGAGTGTTTTATGGGTTCTGTACCCTGCTAAGAATTGGATTGTTCAAGGGGGAGGGGTGCAGATGGTACTGTTGATTACCATGGTCTGTAAGACCTGGTCCCTACCCTCAAAGTGGTAATAATTCCACAGAACTGTGCTAACATATGTGAAATTTTAGAAGTTGAGACAGGTTAAGGCAGAAATGGACTCAAACCAGATGTCACTGTAAGAAATAAGTGCTTGGGCATTCTAAGGGTTATGTTCTTGGGTTAGGATGGTGAACCCTTTGTGTGAACGTCTGCAAGTGAAGCAGAGGAGCTTTAATTTGGCTTTGTGAGGGATTAGTGAGCCCATTAAAGGTTTTAGAACAGAATAGTAACATGATGAAAAGATATAAAAAATCTAAATCCAGGGTCCTATTTAGGGCCCTTTTAGTTTTGAAGGTTTTATTATCAGAAATAAATCAAATTAAGCAGAGAAAAAAAATTGATATAAGTGGAGAAATTTATTAGCTCATATAACTAGAAAGCTCAAGTAGTGGACTTTGGTCATGGTGGTCCAGGCATTCAAATAACGTCGTCAGCTCTCAGATTGGCTTCTAGGCTATCTTCATGCAGTAGTAACACAGCTCTCAACAGCTCCAGGCTCTTGTGGGCTTCAGAGGTTAGGGCCCCAGAGAAAGAGCCTCTGGAGACAAGACACCATAGTGAGCTCTGATTGGCCCAGGGAGGTTGTACTCATCCCTGAAAACTCATGGGCAGAGGGATGAGAGCTGCTTGGTTGGTCAGGACTGAGTCATACGAAATCCCCAAGGGAGGGAGGTGGCCCCCACCTCCTTTACCTGGAAACATTGAGTGAGATATTTACAGAATGAGGGTGGAATAGTTTCTCAAAGGAAGGGATATTATGCTTACACACACACACACACACACACACACACACGCACACATCACCCAACCTTGACTTTGACACAGTTACAAACTGAAATAGAACACCTTTCTTTTCTTTTCTTTAAAATGTAGTTTGTTCCTTTAAAAATTGCTTTTATGCTTTCATTTTGTAGGCACTCAATACTGTGAGTAATAGCTCCCATTTTTTTGTACCTAACACAGAAATTTCTCTATATGCAAACAAGTTAGGTTCTGAAATGTCAGTTGTAAGTCCACTTCTTTGTAACTGGAAGAAGAAGGTGCAGCAGAGCTGTATAGGGAGACCCCCAAAGGCCCTTTCACAGTGTAGGGTTGTTACCAGAAAGTGATGCCCAGCCTGGGCTTATAATCCTGCTCCTGCTCCTGCTCCTTCTTGCTGATGGGAGATATGAAGAGTGATGTTTGTCCCTTCTGGGTGGATGGTAAGAGGTTGATGTGTCCTCCCCACAACCCCTTTCTCTGTCTGTTATGTGAATGGAGAGGCTCCTAGGACCTGATGGACAACTGAGCCATGAAACAGAGAGTTCCTGGCTTCCTGCACATGAAGTGTCACTCTGAAAGCATCACTCACATTGAATCCTTCCATGAGTGAGAAATACACCTTTATTGTGTTAAGCCAGCGAGAATTAGAGTCTTACCTTAAGTTCAGCTGGGTTTAATCTCATCATCTACACCCTCTTTTGAGTGTGACCTTTGAAACTTTAAACTAAGTACTCACATTTTTCCTTACAGAGATACTTTTCTTCCAACCCCTTTTCCAACAATAAACAATTTACTCCATATGCTGGAAATCTGTTGAGTCAGGTCACCTTCCTCCCTAATTTCTCTAAGTATTATGAGAAGCCCTTTAGTACTTTAGTTACTGTGTCTACACTCACTCCCTTTTCACTAAGATCTTAAACCCACAAACTATTCATAGCTTGTGACAGGTCTCATCAGCAAGGTTACCATGCTTCACCTTTAAATTCTTTAGCAAACTCATGGTCTTCTCTGTTCTGAATGAACATATTGCTACTAACACTTAAATGGTATTCTGGGGCATCAGTCACTTCTCTTTTGCTCTTGATGATTACTGCTGATTGCAAAGGTACAGACAGATCCTTGCACCTGCTTCATGAATAGCTTTGTCTTTAGATATTTTCCTGCAGTCTAGTGAATCATGCCACTTAAAAATTTTAAATATACCCTGCCTTGTTTACATAATTATCATGTGCCTCTTATTAGCATTTTCAATACTTTCCTTGCTTTTGCATTTATTGGCCATTATGGATTAATAATCTTTGCAAAACAGCTTGAAACCTAGACACATAAAGCAAATATACAGGAGAGTATGAAAAAAACACGTTGGCTTTATGACCAAAGACAATGGCTAATGTCTCCTGTTGATGGTGACATTTACAGAATGAGGGTGTATTTTTACCTTGTTCTTAGCTTAATTAACGTGAGTGAACATTCCTAAATTGTAGAATCTTGGAATGCCAGACCTAGAAGGGTTATTCATCCAGTTAAACACCTACATTTTATACATGAAAAGAGAGACAGGGAGAGAGAAAGAGAGAGAGAGAATGATAAAAGAGAATAACAGATTCCTGGTCACACAAATAAAATTTAATGCAAATGTGAACGGAGCAGAATTTGATATATGAGGGGTTTTTAGGTTTCTTCCAGTTTGCCCCATCAACTTTTAATAAAGACAGTTTGTTTTCACCAGCGCAGCTTCTCCCCTCAGTTGTTTCAGAAAATACTATCTTGGCCTAATTCACAGGAGAAAGCAGAGAGAGAGATCCTGCTGGAGACACATAGGACATGATGTGGGTTCGTGTATGTTTGATCAATTCTTAGGTTCCGGGCAATGGGGAAAACATCAGAGAAACTGAATGGGTCTGTAGGATCAAGATCTGGGAGAGACAAGGGGAAATTTTTGGTGTGGGGTAAGAGACTGAAGGACTCTGCAGAAGCCAATGCTCTTGAGATAACTCAAAAATTGAAACCTACACTTTCACCTTTGCTCTCAGAATCCAGTGCTAATTAGTTGGAAAGACAGTCATTTCTGAATTATAGCCAATTATTCTCAATATCAATGAATGTTCCAAGTGTTGTTGAATAAATTAAATTGTGCAAAGTACTGCTTCTCCGGCTTTTGTTTGAAATATCCCTAATACCAATGGAAAGAGAAGTTTTATCCATGGGGCTGGGGATGAAGCCCAAAGAAAAACATTTCTGACACCTTTAAAATGTATTAGGATAAAGCCTATGAAATCGTCATCTTTATGGGCCAAAAATGGAGGTAGAATATTGGAGATTTCCTATGGATCAACCTAATATAAGAACTTTACTTTCTGTTCACAATATACTTGTGTTTATTTTAATATAAAGAATGTATTTAAATTCCTTATCTGTAGCTAGAATTATAGGCCAGTAAGACATGTCATGTGCAGCCTGCAGCTTTGGGTACCCTCTGGCAGGTTAAAGTTTGGAGAAAAGCAACAGGCCTCTCAGAGACACATGCTAGGCATCTTAAGAACCATCAGGAAGGGACCATCTTGATTCAAAATCAAACTCAATGTCAGGGTTTGCAGGATGGCAAGAGGTCGGAGTGTAAGAATAAGCAGAATAAAGTCCCTCCAACAAATAATAAGATCCCTAATTATTTTAGTTTTGTCACTTCCATAGTACTAAGTATGTTCTGTGCCAGCGACTCCTATAAAATTTCAGAGGTGCTCAGACTGGGGTTTTCAGAAACAAAGTTATACTCCTAAGAGCTAGGAATATCTGTTTCATCTTGATTACTTCTTCCCATGTGTGTGTGTGTGTGTGTGTGTGTGTGTGTGTGTGAGTGTGAGTGTGTAGGGGAATTTCTCCGTGTGGAGATTGGATCATGCTTTACTGGAAAAATGAAAGCAAAGGATAGGAAGCAACGTGTTAGGCTCTCAATCCTAGCTTTGGACACAGGCTCTACATAATTTGTAAGATGCTAGAAACTTTCTACCTTTCCCATATAGTTTCTGTTAGCTAATACCTGTTTCCTATTCAGATTGGTAGTGAAACTCTTAAAATTAGACCCCTGGTGACTTTTCCAGGGGATAGAGTGGGACAAGTTGGTAACATGGAGAAGGGGAGAGGCAATAGGGTAAGTTCTCTGAGGTCTAAAGGAATGAAGATAAAAAAAATCCTAGGCCTGAGAAATGGCCCAAGGGTTTAATGTTAGGAAGATAAACAGAAGGGAAGCCAGGTTCCTGAAAAGCCCTAGAAGGGGACACTCCAGTCACGAAAGTGAAATTATATCCACAGGCTGTGCGGGTGAAAGCCTTGAAGACCAATGAGTCAAACCTAGAAGGAGCCCTTTACAGGGAAGTACAGAGTATTTGAAACCCTATTTGTAAGATTTGAAATCTGACTTGTAAGCGAAAACCATTGGTCGCTGGTTTCCTTTTAAAGATCCAAATTACTTCAGGAAATCATTTTTTTCTATTTCTCAGAGTCATCTGTCAATTTTTTTCACCCAAATCTTAAAAGAGGGGGGCCACAGTCGAGAAAATGTTTTATCTAATCCAGACTCATACCAAACACTATGTATTTAAGTACGTATTTTATTTCCAAACGAGTTTTTCTTGATTCTTGGGTAAAATCCAATGTTTCTCCTTTAATACGATTTCTTGGTCACTGCCAGAACTTTAGAAAGAGCTCTCATTTGATTTTTAAGATAACTAGCAAACTGTGTATCTATACAAAAGTAATTTTGAGCCTCAGCAAAGGAGTGTAGTCAGCAGATAATTTACTCTTGTGGCTTTTCATTAGCTACCTCTCCCTTGGGGCAATTTAGAGGTTAAGACCAGACTCATCCACTTTCTCGGCTGCTGTTAGAATTACCGCTGCAATTTACCAGAGTCAAAAACCTCGACAACTCTCACCAGAACTAACCCTTTTAATTGAGCTAGATGTCATTTATTAAGTGTCTCATATGCTATTCATTTTACATATATTATTTAATCCTCTCAACAATCCCGTGAGTTAGAGCTAATCTCTATTTTAACCAGAAGGAAGTAGGTTTTGAGAAGTTAAGTCATTTCCCCAAGTCATACAGTTAATAAATGGCAGAATTGTCACTGTCTTTGTGACTCCAAAACCCATTACCGTTCTGCTCTGCTTCTCAGCTTCACAGCATCCCTCCCCTTTAACCTCACACATAGGATGAAAAACTCTGCCATCAACATAGCTCCTGGGATTAAGAGGGTCTAAGAGGAAACAAAAAGACTTCATCTGCTAAGGTAAATGCATGACCCCATTGCTATAGTGGTTTTCATCATTTTTAATGCAATGCAGTCTCACCCAGAACCTTCATATAAAGTAGAAATACATTTTATTAATGTACATTTATCTGGTAGGTTCCAATGTATAGCATTTGCTTAGTACAAAGAAGTGAGCTTATTTTTATAAATGTAAAAATTTGAAATTAGGCATAAAGATCGCATTTTAATTTTTATCAGCTTGATTATTAATGAAATACAAAATATTTGCTCCCTAAAGCACCTTCTGAAAAGTATTACTTTAGAATCCTTCCTTCTCCCTCCCTCCCTCTCTTTAAAGCGTTGGTACATTTAGCCACCTTCTTCTAAGAAAGAAAGGAACCCTGCTCTTAAGAGCTCATGTATTAATCAAAAGAGACATAGCATGATCACAATTAATGAAAGGACAAAAAGTGCCAAGTGAAGTAAAAATGTTATGGGAGTTTGAACCAGGGGTGACTATTCTGGCTGGGCATGGGGTAGGGATCTCGGGAGACTGTGACAAGGAGGTCGTTTTTCAAGGGTGGGGGGACAGTGCATGCTGCGGTAGAGAGAACGGCAGGGAAAGACAAGGCGATGGAGGAGAAGCGGCAGATGACAGAGCTGAAGGGCCATCATCCGAGTTGTGCCCGGAGGAGAGCTGTGAGAGTGGCACTGGACAGGTGAGCTGGTGCCGGGCGGTAAGTCTGTGACTGTCTTTCTGAGGAAGCGTGGCCCTTCTGCCATAGGTAAGGGAACATCAGAAGGTGTGAGCAGGGAAGTTAAGGCAATCGAGCTGCCCTTTTTATGAGCTTAGCCTGAGATCATCTCCTATGGGACGTGATGGAGGCCGGGGGAGCCTCCCGCTAAGGAGAACTGTGGAGATGATCACCCTGACGCCAGTGGTGGGGAGTCGTTCTGGGGGCAGGATTCTTCATGATGAGGGCAGGAGACAAGGTCAAAGCTACGCCGTGGGAAGAGTAAGGCTGCAGGGGTGTCCTGGTGTGCTGCACTGAATGGCATTCCTCCAAAGCTCACGTCCACCTGGAACTCGTGAATGGGACCCTCTTTGGAAAAAAGGTCTTTACAGATATAATCAAATTAGGATGAGGCCATCCCGGATTAGGTTGAGCCTTAATCCAATGACTGGTGCCTTTACAAGGGTAAGAGATTTGGAGACACGGAAAGACACACAAGGAGGGGAGACGGCGATGTGACAGTAGAGGCAGAGATTGGAGGGGTGAAGCTACATGCCAGGGAACGTCAAGGATTGCTGGTGACCATCAGCATCTAGGAAGGGGCACGGGATGATCCTTCCCGAGAGCTTTCAGAGAGCACAGCTCTGTGGACACCTTGATTTTGGACTTCCAGTCCCCAGAACCAGGAGAGAATAAATTTCTATTGTTTTAATCACCAAAGTGTGTGGTGATTTGTTACAATAGCTCTAGGAAATCAGTGTACCTGGGCAACCTTAGTGAGATTGCATGGTAGTGGTTACCCCTCAGGGACAAGGAGAGATTTATAAAAATCCAGTTACTAATGAGGATACAGCACCTTTCTATGCCAAATGCCACAGTGGGCTTTTGTGGGGGACACACAGCTGAGCAAGGCATTGCTCCTAAGTTGACAGTCTCACATACCAGTTAGTGGAGCCTGAATAATCGAGGTGAGCAGATACAGAAACTGAGACTCAAGGAGGAGAAGGGACTTACTAAAACCCACAGGAGCGTAAGGTGGCAGAATTGGCCTTGAATTCATCTCTCCTGCTCCTAGTCCAGCTCTGATGACAGATTTTCACACGAGAGTACAAGTGAGGAGTGAGGAATGGAGACAGAGGCTTAGAGAAAGGGGCTGGAGCTCTTCAATGATCAGCCCCTGTGTGGTTTGTTGTTTTTTTGTTTTTGTTTTTAAACTCTGTCCTGATCATGGAGAAGATGAAATGGAATAAAACATCGCTAAGGGAGTCAGTAAACGAGAGTCGGGAGGCTATAAAGGAGGTGGGGCGTTGGCTCTGCCTCAGTTCTCAGTGCTGCTATTAAGTTGCTAACCTGTTGCTAAAGTCAGCTCAGGGCTGAGCTGTAAACATCCTGGCACAGCAGCTGCATGGCCCATACAGCCTGTGTCTCCTCTTGCAGTTTGGCCTCCCTGGTTTGCACATTGGAATTAACCAGTCTTTGGTCACCTAGCCAGCAATCCTTCCATTTGCATAAAAGAGTTATACTTTGTGGCTTTTGCCTTTATAAACCCTGCCTTTCTTTGTTTTTTTTTGTTTTTTTCCTGAGCATAGTTTGGGTTGCTACCTGAATCTGCGTTTCTGGGATTGCAACTCTTTTTACTCAAATAAAGGCTTTTGTTCTGTATTATAGCTTGAACCTCTTTAGTTAGTTCTCAAGATGGAAACATGGTTATCTGTTTGCAGATTCCCAATTCCCCAGGCCCCAAACTCCCCTAGTGTCTGAGAGTGCTGTCCTATTTCTTTTCAGTCTCCAAAGGATGACTATGATGACTTAATTGCTTTGATCATTTTAATCTCAGCTGCTAAAAGATTGAAATTTAGAATAAGTAGGTCACCACTCTTCAGAACAAATGTGTCAGATGTTCCATTAGAGCAAAACTAGAAGAGTTCGCCAATCCAGATCACCAGAAAACCCTCCACCTTGGGAGAGGCATTTGGTACGTGTTTCGCATCATTCAGTAACATTACAAACTGGATTTTGGGGGAAAACATGCAGGTCACTGAAGTTCATCGTTAAAATATGAACCATTCAGAAAGGAAGGGAATCTGGCTGATGACAGTCTTAGTCTCTGGTCAAGGGACATGCTTGCTGGTTTCTAGACTGATAGAAATGCTCACTTATTTACTTAGAGAATTGAGTTAGTACTTAAGTAGGCACTACCTCTAGATTATCTCCCTTCGCCTTCAAAACAGCCTGAGAGATCTCAGTCTACTCTATCATTTTAGAGGTGATAAAGCTGGTCCCCCAGAGAAGGCAGATAACTTGCTGAAAATACATTAGCACAAGAGGAACTCTCATATAAAACACTTGGAAAGATGTTTGACTTTTTTAGTCACTAAAGAAATAAAAAACAAAATAATTTTGTGGCACTACTTTACATCTATCAAGTAACCAAACATTTAATATTTTAAATATAATGTAATTTTATCCCAATGATGATCAGGCAAGGAAAGAAACACACCCCTACACTGGAGATATAGTAAACACTTTCAATTGGTACAATTATTTTCAAAGGCAATCTGCTAATTTAAACCGCATGTCATAAAATGGCCCCACCCTATGATCCAGGACTCTACTTTTATGATTCACATGCTAAGGATTTATAAATTAAAAGAAGAACATGATTTGTTCAAAGATTATTAAAATAGTGTCATTCAGAATTTGAGACCACTGCTACACTCATGTAGTCTGAGCTCTTTCAAAAACAGATGAACAAATTGAGTCCTACAGAAAAATGATTTCCCAAGGTTCTGAGCCAGGGGTAGAAAGATTTTTCTGTTCCATCCTGAAGCATTTCAGTGAAAGGCTGAAAACAACTGAGATCTCCCCAAATCAAAGAGCCATTTAAACATCATTGTTAAGAAATCTGGCTTTCTGGGTTTGAATTATGACTCCACCAGTTACTAGCTGAGTGGTTTAGGGGCAGATACTCAATCTCTTTGTGTTCCATTTGTAAAACCAGTGTCATACTTTTGCATAGTTCAGCAACAGCTGCCGCACTAGGTTTATGTGGGCTCTGATCGACTTCACGACTTTGTGTGGGCAAACTACAGAGCACCTTGCCTCATGCCCACCTCTTGGCACCTACCCTGAGGCCTCCCTGCTGATACTGAGCTGTGGCATGTGCCAAACTGAAATAATCGTGTGTGTGTGTGTGTGTGTGTGTGTGCGTGTCGGGGTGGTGGTGGGGTGGATAAAAACTTTCATGGGGCAGATAAAAACTGGCAGATAAACAATTCCTCCTTTCTTCCCTGTATGACTGTCTGAGATGTAATTTGTGCAGCTCTTTTGCAGGATGATCTCACGGGGGGGCTGGTTTTGTGACATGGAGCAATTCACCGTACATGGCGGTAACCGGCTTGATAACACACCCTCAACCCACTCTTCCCCCTTCCTTGCCTCATATCACTTTTCCTTCACCTCTGCCTTGCTGGGATTGCCCCCAGAATAAAGCAGTGTGCAGAACCCTTGGCTTCGGGCTCTGCTTTCTTTTCCTGATAGACTAAGACAGAAAATACCCACCTCGGAGGGTGGTAGTGAGGAAACACTAAATGAGTAAAAATAGATAAAGTGCTTAGGAGAGTGCGTGACATATAGTAATTACTATGTAAGTGGGAACTATTCTTGTTATACTGTATGACTGTGTAGTTCTGTCAAATGGTAAATATTGAGACTGCTCTGCTACATGGAACAATGTTAACCAAAACCAGGACACCAGGAAGCAAGCATCACATGGATTGTAACTCCATAAAGATTATATATACACACTGGTGATGGAAGGGATGACACTGAGCTGGAAATTGTGACTCTGGGGAAGAGGTGCTATGTTTATGTTTCCCCACAGGTGTTTACTTATCCAAAGTGGCGTTTAAATAAACAGAATGAGTGTGGTCTCTGGGAGACTGTACACATCCCTGCTCAGAAATACAATCCAGCGCTACAACTCCTCATAATTGGAAAAGCCTTCCATGCAAGACTTTTTTTATGGTGCAGTTTTAAGCCAATTCTCTTTAATTTATTACTTATGAAGATTGAAAATCATGGGGCAGTAGCTTTGATGAAAGAACTCATTATACCTGCAAACAGAGCTCTCTGCCTCTATCTTTCATGGGGCTGAGATGGCAAGTTCCCAACCCACTCAGGGCCTGAGATCCTCTGCATTAGATCCTTAGTACACCCCCAGTTGAGGGAGAGACAGAGGGACTTCCCTCTCCTCTCAGTGCCCTTGGAGTCTGGGCGAGGAAGTAGTGGTAAGCAAATTATGAGGACTGAAGCCCCGAACATGCTTATTTAGAACTGTATGCTTATTTGCCCCTGTGCAGAGCATAGCTTGGTGTGGGCAGGAAACATTTGCGGGTGTGGGAACGGGGGTGGGGAGATTCGTTCTGCTCCCCACCCCCATTCGTTTGGGAGCACAGCTTCGTCTTTGGTCACATGACCCATCTAAGTTTAAACCCTCTAGTGGCTTCCCATAGTACTAAATCCAACTTCTCGTACTGGTTGCAAATTGCTTCTTCGACCTGCCGACATCTCAGGCCTTGGTTTATACCTCTCTCCCTCCCTGGCTCACTCCTTTATAGCTGCCTCAGGCATTTGTTGTTTGTTTATTTGTTTTTCATCTAAGGCTCTTCTGACGAACAGCCTAGAATGGTCTTTTCCTCAATGTTAGTCCATCTGGTTTCTTATTGTCATTCACATCTCAGTGCAAATGTCACCTCTTCAGAGAACCATTCCTTGGCCATGCAATCTAAGATACCTGAGTCATTCCTTACCCTCTACCCAATTTTCGTTCTCTGGAGAATAGCCATTTGGTTTAGTTCTTGTGTTTAGGTTTCACTTGTTTGCTGTTTGGCATAAGCTTCACAGGAGGCAGAACCTTTCGTATTCTCTCCTTTTGTTCTTCCTTAGAAGCTATAATGGTGCCCAACACAGGGATGCACTAAATAAATATGTTGCATGAATATATGAATACACAGTGTTTAGCAGGCTCTTGCAGGTGGTTCAGGCAGAGGAAAAACTTCAGATGATAGCCTTTTCCTCTTTCTTGAGCTGGAAAGTAAGCCAGACATATTGCTTTCTACCCCACTGTGCACCAAATAAATATTTTATTAACACCTTCCAGGTGGCAAAGGAAAAGAAGGCGCTGAGGCAGATCCACCTGTGCTGTTGAATTTGTTAGTTCAGAATAGGAACTGGTTGAAGGATAACACATAAATCCAGATTTAAAGACTTCCTGTAAAGCTACAGTGATCATGACAGTGTGGTATTGGTGATATTACAGACACATTGATCAACAAAACAGAATACAGACCCAGAAACACCCATACAAACATGGCCAATTGATTTTGACAAAGTTCTAACGATTCAATAAAGAAAAGATCGTCTTTTCAACAAGTTATTTTGGAACAACTGGATATCCATATGCAAAAATATGAACTTTGACCTAAACCTCATACCTTATACAAAAGAAAACTCAAAATGAATCATAAAGCCAAAGTAAAACACAAAACTATAAAATGAAAGAAATCATAGGATAAAAAATTTTGGACCTGGAGCATGGCAGTATCTTTTTTTAGTGACTTAAAACAACACAAACTTATTATCTTACATTTCTGAAGGTTGTGAGTGCTAAGTGGGTTTTACTGGGCTGAGATCAAGGTATCAGCAGAGCTTCAACCCTTCTGGAAGCTCTAGGGTGAAACTGTTTTCATGTCTATTCCAGCTTCTAGAGGATGTCTGCTTTTCCTGGCTCTTGGCCCCTGCACTTCATCTTCAAAGCCAGCACTATAGCTTCTTCCAATCTCTCTTTCTCCAACCCTGACCCTCCAGTCAGAACATCCTTAAACATGACACCAAAGATATGATCCATTAAAAAAAAGTTGACAAATTGGACTTCATAAAAATTAAAAACTTATACTTGGTAAAAGAGACTATTAAGGTAATGAAAGACAAGCTAGTTATTGGATAAAAATATCTGTGAATCATATTTCTGACAAAGAACTTGTATTTAGAATATATAAAGAATTCTTAAAACTCAATTGTAAGAAAGCAGACAACTCAATTTAAAAAATGGCCAAAAAACTTCAACAGACATTTGGTAGAGAGGAAATATAGATGGCAAATAAGCACACAAAGGGATGCAATAGGAAAATGAAAATTAAGCCACCGTGAGATACCATTACAGACTTAGTAGAATGGCAAAAATTAAACAATTAAAGAACAATAGCAGTTAACAACACCAACTGCTGACAAGGATGTGGAGGACCTGGAACTCTCATGCACTGTTGGAGAGTAAATGATATAGCCATCCTGCAAAATAGTTTGGCAGGTTTTTTAAAAATATAAGATTAAAAAAGCACTGACCATGTGACTCAACCATCCCACACCTACGTTATATTTGATGAGTTGAAAACTTATGTTCACACAGAAAACTGTCCATAAATGTTTAGAGCAATTCTATTCATAATCATCAAAACCTGAAAACAACTCCAATTTTTTTCATTAGATGAATGGAAAAACCCCATCTATACAATGGAAAACTACTCAGCAATAAAATGGAACCGACATGGAAGCAATGGCATGGATGAAGCTCAAAGGCATTACACGGAGTGAATAAAAGCCATTTTGAAAGGTTATATACTACATGATTACGTTATATCACATTCTCAAAAAGACAAAACTGTAGTGACAGAGACCAGACCAGAGAGCAGAGTTTGGTATGGGAGGGGAGTGTGACTATGGGAGTCATGTGCGGAGGGGTTATTTTAGGGTGATGGAGCTGTTCTGTATACTGATTGTGGTGCTGATTACATGAATTTATACATGTGTTAAAATTCATAAAATTGCACTTCAAGAAGGTCAGTTTTACTATATGCAAATTAAAAAAATTAAAATGAAGACAAATAAGAACTGACACCAAGACCTTGAATCCAGATTTCACTGTTTTCTAGCTATTGTATATTGGTGCAGGTACTAGTCTCTTTAAACCACAGTTTTCCTATTACTTCAAATGCAAGGAGGAGTATCCATATTTCATAGGATGTTTGATGAATTAAATGAGACAATGCATATAAAGTTGCTCACGCAGTGGCCAAGAGTGAGTACATGATAAATATTAGCTGTTAATATGGGGTCACTATTTTCAGAAGAAAAATCTTGAGATAAGCCTGCATTTCATGGTAAAAAGAACATGAGCTCTGTAGAGAGTCATACTTAACTTTGAATTGTTTGTCATCTTGGACAAGTTAATAACCCTCTCTGAACTTCAGTCCCTTAATCCAAAACACAGAAATAATAATATTTACCTTATAATATTGTGGTGAGTATAACAATTAACATATGTATAATACCTGGCACTTAGTTGGTGCTCAACAAATGATAGGTGTAATTATGATTTAGAGTATTTCAATAAGTAAAACATAATTTCTTCTGACACTGAAAAATTATGCTTACAAATGGATAAGCCCAAATGACTAATTATGCAACCAAAGAAAGAACTGGTGTCATGCAAAGTTTGTACTAGACTTGCCATTCACATACATTTTTCTGTTCATAGCCAAAATATTAATTGGTTAAAATGAGCACTGTTGCATTTTCATGAGCTCTAAAAGGGCAAACAGGTTCCTCCAACACAATGCAGAATCGATTTTCTATGATAGTGTGTATTTTTCCATCTTGTTACTTTAATTTGCAAATGAAGTCCACAGTTCTATAAAAGTGGCTTTCTTCATTTTATAATGCTTTCCATTTCCCAGCTCAAGGCTGTATTTGGAAGTAAATTAAAGGAACCCAGAGCCAGCTAGAAGCTGAGGAACCCAGGGCCAGTGAGAGGCCTAGTGGCCTCTGCAGGCTAGGAGCCCAAAAGCTGAATTCTGGATTCATGGTTTTCTAGTTTGCTATCATGAGCATTGTTTTTATCGACATTGTCATCATCATCATCAAACAGGCTCTGGTTAACCAAGAAGGGCTTCTTGCTTCTATAGCACCTCCAGTCTTCCTGAATATTATTTAAGCCATTTTTTTAACCTTTCTTCTTCCTTTGTTCATTACCCATGAAAAGGGAAACTGTTGCTTTAAGATGACAAAGCCTGCACATTTAAAGAAATGATGTCACTCTGTCATCCAGGTGTCTAAAAACACACCTTTAGCAAAAGTCATTTCTCAGAAGTTAGACTATTTTTCACTGTGAATAAAATGCTCTGAAATGGATGATATGGTTCTACTGTTGCTTATGACATTATGGAGGTTACTGATGGAAAATGGGGAACCCAGGACTCAGAGTATAAAGCTAGAAAATATCTTAGGAATTATAGCCTAATATTTTTATCCTATCAAAGGGGAAAATGAAAGTCTAAAAAATATCCTCGGCATGTGTTACCAACAAGTGAGAGGCCGAGTCAGAATGCGGACCCAGGGCTCCTGCCTGGAGGTGGGTTCATTTTCTCTCTATCACATCACCTCTCCAACAACAGCCCCCCCATATTTTCTTTTCCTCTCTCTCTTTTAACTCCAGACTTTATTTGATTATATTCATTTGTTTGTTGTTGTTAGTGCATGAAAAGACTCTCTCCTGTTCTGTTATTATGTATTTTCTCCTTTGCTCACAATTGTCATTCCTGGCCCTTTCTCTCCCCTAGACACACATGTGATCTGTTCATACCTATGTAAATACTGTTCTATGTATATGTTTTGATTTACTGAAATTTATTGTGCTATACATCTTCATTCAACATTATGCTTTTAGGCCTATTCGTGTGGCTATACGCTTATTTAGCTAAATAACTGACCGTGGCCTAGTATTCCATAGTATCCGCATACCACATTTTACTTATATTCCCCTTTGGTGGATACTAGGTGCCACAGTTAATTTCCTTGTAAGTGTCCCTTAGTGAACTCATGGGAGAATTTCTCTGGCTATACCCATTTGTGGAATTCTTAGGTCATAGGATATAGCCGTTTTTAATTTCACTAAGTGTTGTCAGATTTTTTTTACCCCAAGGCTATGTTTTACACTCAAATCAGCAGTACCTATTGTTCTGGTCTTCTCATATCCTTATCAATATTTGATATTATCTTTCTTACTTATTTTGCCATTTTGATGAGTGTAAAGTGGTATTGAATTGTTATAATTTGCAGCCTTCTGATTATTAATCTTTTCACATACTTCTTACATGATCTGTTTAAAGTCTTTTTATATCCTTTGAGGACTCTTCTGTTTTTCTCTCTTTTTTGTTGATATGCAGGAGTTCCTTACATATTCCAGCTATTCAGCCCTTCGCTGTTATAGATGTTCCAAATATATTCTTACAGTCTGTCTTTTGTTTGTTGACTGTTATGTCTTTCACTGAACAAAAATTCTTAGTTTTGATGACGTCAAACCCATTAATTTTTAACCTTACGGTTTGTGATTTGGGATGTTTCTTTAGAAGACTTTATCTTTGACAAAGATACCCAACATTCTCTTATGACAGCTTTATAGATTTAACTTTTAGGTCCTTAATCTACCTGGGACCCATGTTGGAATATGGCATAAAGTAGGGCTACACCTTTATATTTCTTCATGTAATATTAATACTCCTGTTTCCCCAGTGCCATCTAAGTAGTCCACACTTTCACCATTCTTCCACTCCAGTCCCATTTAAAATTTCCAGGATCTAAATATTTTCCACTAAATCCAGGAAGATATCCTGAACCACAGATACATTCTCTAAATCCAGAGAGGAATAGTCCGCATCCTAATTAGATATATTGTTGGCAACTCAGGCCAAGAACCAGGAGACAGGTTGCAAGGTTGAAAGTCTACAGGCTCTATTCATGGCAATGCAAGACTTAGCTCAGCGAAACGGAGGCTGCAGTTCAACAGGAGAGAGCAACCTTTCATGGCTACAGATAAGAGGACTAGACCTGATTGTACCTCCATGAAGTGCATTGGAGGTGCTGGTCTGTCTTGAATCCTCTCTGAACTTCATCTGCCTCAAGTAGAAAACTGACTTTTATTTGATGTAGCAAGCTCTCAGTTAAAATTTTATATGAAGAGTTTTTGAAACTGAAGAAAATTTTAGAAAACCACTGGTATAGATGATTTCATGAGTTTTTCTACATTTTCCTGTCAGGGGACTACCTCTGCTTTGAATATTAGTTGCAATCCATTATTAATATGACTTCGTTTTTAGTTCTACCTCTAAGTTGGCTATTCAGAACAATGGATGAGAACCACTATGGCATCCTGTGCTCTGCACATTGAGGGTCAATAAATATTAGATGAGGGGAAAAAGTTGATGATCCCAGGTAAAAGAAAAGGGTCATTTTCATTTTTTACTGTCAGTAAAACACAGAGGAGAAGGGCATTTTTAAAAAAAGATGAATTGGTCATTTTTCTTTTTTTGTTCACAGATTAAATAACACTGACATACTTTCTGAGAATGTTACATTAAGCTAACTCAATGTTTTGAAAGTTGATTATATGATGTGATGTGATGCAGGGGGAGAGAGTAACCAAAGAATTTATATGCATATATGCACAACCCAAGGACACAGACAATGGTGAGGAGAGGGACTGGGCAGGGGGGTGGGACAGGGTGGAACAGGTCATTGGGGAGGAAAAGGGACATCTGTAATATTTTAAACAAAAATAAAATTATATAAAAAAAGAAGAAAGTTGATTATAGAAACGCTTTATATAGCCACCCAAAGACGCATATTGTGCTGGGCTTTACTTATGAGTATACGAAAATCACTTGAGTGAGTCCTGAACTCAGCTGTTTTTGGAACAGATGATGATGTGTGTGAGTGAGTGTGTGTGTGTGTGTGTGTGTGTGTGTGTGTTGTTTAAAGGAAAGGAGATCTGTTTAACAGTCATACAGTCATAAATAGTTGGAAAGAAATGAATCCTCAACCTGAGCAGGGATGGCAAGCTTTCCCAGATGGAAATGAGGAAAATTGTTGAGAAAATGTAGTTTCAGTCCACTGAAAACCTCAGATTCCTGGCTACAAACCAAGCTTTATTCTTCAGCAAAATACCTTAGGATCTTTAATCCTCATTAAATTTTTAATGAACTCTTTAGCCAACAGGGTAGCTCAGTAGAAGATTCCAGTTCTGCTTTTACACATATGTGGGGAGAATCCACCAAAGGCAGAAAAAACAGCTCAATCCTTGGGATGAAAACATTGCAAAGGGAAGACATATGCAGGAAGGGCTTCTTTGAGAGACTGTCACAAGCCCAGTAATTGGACACAGTATATCTCCAGGACTGTTGCCCTTGAGAGGGTTTTGCAGATGTTTGCAGTCTCAGTTGCCATGGCTGATGGAGAAGCTAAACCACACCAGGAGGTACTGAGCTGGCCAGGAGACTGTTCAGAGGCTGCAGTGAAAGCTCCTCCTGGAAACCAGGGAGGAGAAAGGCAAGTTAAATATTTCTTATTTGATCATTCCTTTGAAATGTTTTGCTGAGGGGTATGAAGAGGAAGGATCCAGTTTCACCACCTCTGAGCCACTGGATCTGGAAGAGCTGAGGCTTCTTCTGAAGGGAACCCGACCAGTTAGAGTCTGAGGCAGATGTGCTTCCCTTCCCTTTACTCAAACCCAACAAAATATCGAAATATCTTCTGCCTAAAGTGATGCCTCGATGTACTTTCTCATTCACTCATTTACTCAACATGTATTGAACACTTACGATGTGTCAGGCACTGTGACAGAAGCAGGGGAATCCATGAGGATATGGCCACTGAAAGATTTCCCACAGCGGGAATTAGTGACAGGAAAGCAGTCGGGGAGGCAGGCTCACGTACTGTTGAGCATGAACTCTGGTAGCAGATGGTCCCAGTGCACACCCCAGCTCTGCCATTAGTAGCTGTGTGACTTAACATGAGTTCCTCCAACTCTCTGTGTCGCAGTCTCCTCACCTGTAAAATGGGGTCATAACTCCAACCTTGTAGATTTAGATTTGTTGTATGGATTAAATGATTTAACGCATGTGAACCATGTGTTACAGCACCCAGCATGTACTATGTGCTCACTTAAGGTTAGCAGTTGTCCTGATGTAGGCATTAAGGGAGCACAGAGGAGGAGCATTAACTCATTGTGGGAACAGGTGATGACCTACATTTATTAACAAAACCACGATGGATGATACCAGCATCTCTTGTGGGGGTATCTTTTATTGCAGAGATCCTGAAGCTTCTCTCCAGACCAGGGTCTGTTCTCCACAAAGATGATCAGGAGCAGTCCTCAGGGAACTGGAAGGCCAGGGATTTTTTTTTTTTTTTTTTTTTTTACAGCTGTAAACTGTTGCTCCCTGTCTTCAGTTCTCAGCTGAGCCCAGCAGTTTCTGGGAAAAATGAGGAAAAAGCAATTACTGTCATTTCCCCACCAAGCCAAAGGGAAATGAGTGACTCACCCCAGCATCATGGAATGTCTGAAAGGGGATTTCTCTCTCTCTCTCTCTATTTTTTTTTAAATATAAATATATCTTCATTGATTTCAGAGAGAGGAAGAGGGAGGGAGAGAGAAACATCAATGATGAGAGTCACTGGTTGGCTGCCTCCTGCACGCCCCCTACTGGGGATTGAGCCTGCAACCTGGGCACGTGCCCTGACCGGGAATGGAAACACGATCTCCTGGATCCTAGGCCGATGTTCAACTGCTGAGCCACGCCTGGCCGGGCGGAGATTTCTCTTTTTATCCGAAAGAAATCTGGGCACCTAAACTAGGCTACAGCTGTTTCCCCATCTAGGCAGCTTTTGTAAAGTAATTTATTTATTTAATACTTCTACAAACTTTATTAAATACTTACTGCACGCTGGAAAATGTGGGCTGCAAGATAAGAGCCTATATTTATTGACCACCCCCTGAATGCCAAACACTGTAGAAAGTACCTTCTATATCTAGTCTAATGCTCATAACACATCCTTATGAGGTAGGTTCATTATTACCCACAGGAAGCAACTGAAATACAGAGAGGTTAACAAGTAATTTGTCCAAGGTTATATAGCAAGAGAGGAAATGGTAGAGCAGGGATTTGAACTTGTGAGGAATGAGCTGAGAGCCTTAATGCCTAATAGCTACGTTTCCTTCTCTCACAAGATATAACCGCAGCTGCCTTTCCAGTGAAGGAGCCAGAAGAGGGAACAGATCATTAATATACAGTGTTAGCTGTGCTCCATAGAGGTGCGAACAGAGCACTGTTTGAGCACAGAGGAGGGAGTGAATGCTTCTCCCTGGGAGATTCCATTTTAGCTATAATCAGCAACGTACTTAAGATTGTACAAAATTTCCAAAATATGTACAAACCTGGAATGATGAAAATCTGTTGCAGTGAAAGAAAAGTTTAAACTCTAAGATGAATAAAGACTATAAGCAGACTAGGCAATCAGCCTCTAAATGAGCAAAAGTCAAACTAAAAATTCAAGTCTACTATGCCAGGTAGTATGTGCTTAGTGCTGCTTCCGAGTGACAGACCACAGGCTGCAGTGCTGTTGGCCAGAGTCATGTGCAGTAACCTCAAGTGCCAGCTCCAGTTCTAGCTCTGGGAGGGTAGTGACCATGACTTATCTATTATTTCCATGTACCTTCCCCTTTCCCACCACTCCAGGTGTCTAGACCACTGCCTGGCTCAAGGTAGGAGCTCAAAAATGTTCATTCTGACTCTTTTAAAGTTAATTATTCTACTGACCATTTGTCTAAGAATTTTTCTCTCTCTCGCCTTTCTTTGTTTTAATTTCACACCGCATTTGTATTTATCACAGATGTTGCAAAGGGGCAAATTCTAAAATTCATCCCTTTTGACGTTTGCTAGAGGGTCCATCAAAATGAAAGGTCCAGATAAATTCTGATAGTAACTTTTGGGTTTTCTTTATTAGTTATCATAAAGTATTTTTATCGGTTGTCCTAGATAGCCAAAAGTTAGCTTAAACATAGTGGGGAAAACTGGTCCCTAAAGTTTAAGGTCTGTCCTGACTTTCTGCTCAGGTCTGATTTTGTGAACAGCGGGGACCAACTAGCACACATCCTGTTCCAACCCTTAGCATCAGAACTATCTGCTGAAGGAGAGAAAGGAGAGAGGAGACAGGGGAGAGAGAAAATAAACAGGGATGAAGATAGTGAGAAAGGGTCTGTTGGTCTGAGCTCAAAAATAAATGGAGGAGGCAAGCACGCTCTGCAAAGGGCTGCTAATACAATTTTGTCACTGCATCTCAGGAAGCCAATTGCACTGTCCCCCCTTCCAGGAGTCAGTAAGAATTTGAGGAAAAATCTTTAGTAAACTTTATCTTTTTGAGTGCAAATCAGTGGGTATTAATACGCCTGATCAATCACCAGCCCAGCTGTACCTGAGAAATAGCTGTTACCTGCAGTACTGTGGGCGTCAGTTTTGTCAGTTAAGCTGCTCAGGTGCCCAGTCATTGCAAGGCTGCTCCCAGTGGCAAAGGCGTTGACTTTGACGTCCTTCAGACACACTTCCAGGACATTCAAGATGCTTCCATTAATTCAGATCTCTCATTGTGCTTATAATAGACCTCTGCTACTAAATATGGCCCTGCACCATCTGTTGCCACAGATTTTTCTTATTCATAGTTTCTTAGTAATTTATATCAGAGTAATAAGAGTCTCAGCATGTCTCAGTATCTTAGAGTGAGTTGCAAGTTTATTTTTAAACATTTTTACTAAGAAGAAAGTAATGTTTAAATATCTGCGATTTAAAATCCAAATTTATTAATGTATTTTATTTATTTTTGTTTGGAAATAGTTCTTACAGCTTTTTAGTGCCAGAATCTTTATTTACCATGGCCAAGATCATAGCACCAGCTAACAAACAACATTGTTTACAAAGATGTTGTGGTTTTTATGTGTTGTTCTAAATGCTGTTTTTTAAAATCAATGGCGAATTAGATACTCTTCAAAAATGTAGCTGGGATTTTAGAATGAGGACCCCAGGTTTTTAAAAATCGAGATGAAAATCATATAACATAAAATTAACCATTTTGGTTTTTTCTATAAAATTAACCTTTTTTTTTTTAAATCCTCACCCAAGGGTATTTTTTCCATTGCTTTTCAGAGACAGTGGAAGAGAGAGAGAAACACTCATGTGAGAGAGACACATTAATTGGTTGCCTCCCACCTGCACCGGAACCGGGGCTGAGCCTGCGACCGAGGTACATGCCCTTGGCTGGAACTGAACCCGGGGCCCTTCAGTCCATGGGTCGGCGCTCTAACCACTGAGCGACCCGGCCAGGGCGAAAATTAACCATTTTAAAGGGAACGGTTGGTTGGAATGTAGTGCATTCACATGGTTGGGTGGCCCCAACCCTAGTCCAAAGCATTTTCATCAAGTGAACCTCCATGTGCATTAAACACTTACTCTCCATTCTGTCGTCCCCTCAGCTCCAGACAAATATCAATTTACTTCCCGTCTCTGTGGATTTACCTACTCTGCATATCTCATGTGAATAGAATCATACGAAATGTAACCTTTTGTATCTTCTTTCTTTTACTTAGCATGATGATTTTCAGGTTCACTTTTAAGCATGACTCAGTGTGCTTTGTTCCTTTTTTTTTTTTTTGGTTTAATAATATTCCATTGTATGTATGGACCGCATTTGTTCTGCTGGGGGCCATGGAACCAAAGGAAGTTTGGAGGAACCCGCTCCTCATGCCCCGATGGTGGCTCTGAGGATGCAATGGGGGAGTGGCTCTGGCAAATCAAGGCTGCCTGATGACAAGGACGATATCAGGGATGGAGCTGCAGCCGGTGCAGGGTGTGAGATGGAGCCAGTCCCACCAAATGGGTGAAACGGCTGGCATGGCTATTTCCAGCACTTTGAATCACACCGTGGGAAGCAGGATGAGAGACTTAGAGCCTGCCACCCCGGGATTTTGCTGAGGCAGAGAACTATATAAAAGGAAGTTTCAGAAGTGACATTTCCATGCTATAGCTGGGGCATAGATGGCCACTATCCATCAAAAATTTGTATTTTCTTCCATGGTATAGAGTTGTTGCTGAGAAGCGGCTGCTCAGTAGCGGACTGACTACGTTTCCCAGCCTCCTTATATCTAAATGGAGCCACATGATTGGTCCTGGCCAGTAGAAAGTGAGTGGAAGTGTTACATGTCACTTTCAGGCCATGGTGATTAAGAAGCTCGTGCCCCAGCAACATGCTCTGTCTTTCTTGACTTCACTGGATATCACAGTCCAGGGCAGCCCTGGAAGCCATGCGTTAAAGCTGGCAGGGCCTCGTCAGCCCTAGGTCCCTGAGTGACTTTGTAGAGCACCCATGTTGGACTGTTATGTGAGTGAGAAATAACTTTTTGGAGGGATTCGCCATTTGATATTTGTGTTTGTTGTTTACTGAAGCTAGTGTTATCCTAGAGCAGTGGTTCTCAAACCAACTTTGGCATACATCAGAATCACCTGGGGGCTTGTTAAAATGCTTTTTTGGGCCCCATCTCTGAGTTTCTGATTCAGTAGGTCTGGGTTGGGGCCCAAGAACATGCACTTCTAACAAGTTAGCGGGTGTTGTTGATGCTGCTGATCCCAGGGACCACACTTTGACAGTCACTGTCTATAAAAATGCAATAATACATAGAGTCAAGGGAGGAATGTTTACCAATCTGATCAGAAGAGCAAGAAAATTAAAATTAATTTAGCAATTATTTGTTCAGCTGTCTTTTGTGCCAGGCTAAGTCCTGGAAATAGAGTGGTCAGCTCCTTGGGCAACTTACCATCCAGTGGAGGAGAGATACCTCAATCAGTACAGAAATATAATACTGGATTATCAAGTACAATGAAGGGAAAGGGCAGGGAAATGTGAGGCCAAATATTAGAAAACCTTCTCCCGTATAGGATAAGGGTTTATAAGGCTCAGAAAAGGCTTCTCTAAGGAAGGGAAGCCTTTTAAGGTAAGCCATTTAAGGTAAGATTCTAATGTATGTAAAAGATAAGGATTTTACTTTATTTTTGCTTTCTAAGAAGGAGAGTGTGTTCTATGGGGGAGAGAATGCACAAGGCAATCAAGAAACTGGAAGAAGGCCGGTATATTTGGAAGAGGGAAGCGAGGGGAAGAATGGTAAGAGACAAAATTAGAGAGGTGGAGGGGAGCCAGATCATGCATAGGATGGTACGTCATGTAAAAATTTTTATTTTTATTCCAAGAATGGTGTGAAATTATTTGAGTGTCAAAGGAGAAGAAACAGAGTTTGCACTTAGAAATAATTTTATTCCTCCCCCTCCCATGTTCCTATTTATCCTTTCTTAGAATTGAAGGAAGAATTGATAACAAGTTCTTAGAAATACAGAAACAGAAAGACAACTCTTGTGAGCTTAGTGGACTGAGGTCATGAAGAATGTCTTTAGGATCCTGCTCCTGAAAAAAACTCCAGACTCAAGAGCTTACAGAATGGCCCTCTGCCCTGTCACCCCACTCTACATTCTCAGAGGAGAGCCTTTTTACCTGGCTTGGATCACTTTGGTGTTTATGTGTGGTGGTGGTGCAGAGCTTGGGGAAGGAAAAACTGGACACTGCATTTGACAGTTCCACTAGGGTCACTTGGAAAAGAAGATTTACTGATACCATAAGAAGAAAGAAAGGATCGTATACAGACAAAACAACAGATGTCCTCTACAGACATCTGCTAAAGGGACTTGGAGAGGCTTTTGGAAGGGAAAGGACTCCAGTTAGGCTATAATAAATGGATAGGACTTGAAAAGGTGGATTTGGGTGACTAGGAGAAAGAGGACATTCTAACTGGAAGGAACAAAGGTATGGAGAAAGGATGAGTACGGGTATAATCATGACCTGGAAGTAGGGAGAAGGCTGTTTGGACCGTAAGGACATAAATGGAGTAAAATAAACAGGATGACTGAAAGGACGTAGAATAGAGCGCTAACTCACAGTTCAGGGTTATGAAATGATTGGATGAGACAATGAATATGAAAGTGTTTTGTGAACTCTAAAGTTCTTTGAAAACTATAATGATTTTTATATCTATGAATTGCTTTAATTCAAAAATACTCCTCAATAAATTGAATTTTTTACACTAGCATTCTCTGAAATATGTCATTATTTGCAAAATGAGAAATGTAAGTAGAAATTCTGTAATTCTTAAATAAACCAGCCTTAATGTGATATACGTCAATACGCAATCATGGAGAGTTTCAGATATGCCGAATTATAACTCATCTTTCTGAAAGATAACTTTCCAATAAATCTATGTATTTTCCAGGGATAATAAGTGACTTTATTATTTTTCTGAGCATCTATGACTACAGAGGTAATTTACAAACATTATGTCCTCAACAATTCTCACTGAATCTGCCAAGTAAGTGTTATTGTCCCCATTCTTCATAGAAGGAAAGTAGGGCTCAGGAAAGTCAGATCACTTTCCAAGGTCACATAGCTAGAGAGTGCCAGAGCCAAGACTCAACATTGGATCTGTCTGTAAAGTCAGTGCTGTTCTCCAGTCCCACACCAGCATTATACTTCCACTTAATGTTCCTTGACAGGGGGACGGGGCCTAGAGTGGGTCTGCCTTGGGCCAACTAGTAGTGTGTGGGTTCTTGACTTTCTGCAGGAAAGATTTCACAACATGAGTCCAGGTAATTTTGAGAGTACATTTATTACAGCTCGGGACAGTGAAACGAAGGAAGGGCTTAGGATAGAAGAAACAACGAGAGAGCCTATGTGGGGCTGCTTTAGCTCTCTAGAAACGTTATAGAAAAAAAGTACGCCATGCTGGGTTGCGTGAACTCACTGAGAACTAAAAGTCACAGTGACTGAAGTGACCCAAGGTGGGACTGCTCTTCTTAGCTCACTGGAAAGTCAGAGAAAAACAGGGCCTTGGAGATCGGTTCAGAGGGTAAACCTGCGAGGAGCTGCCACTGTCTGCTGCTCCCCTGGTTGCAAGTCTCATGGGGACCTTTAGAGTTTAGGAGAAAGAGAGCTGAGATATAAGAGGTGGATGTGCTCTAGCGAGAGCAGACCATCGGTCCTTTGTCTTGAGGTTTTTTATCTTTCTTTAGCTGGCAGGAATCCTAGGGGAGGTCTCAGGAGAGGGTCTTAACAGAATATTCATTAGCTTTTCAGGTGTGTCCTTTGATATGTTGATTCATCAAAATGTGTGTATAGAGGGGTCAGGGTTATTTTCAGGTTAGAGGAACTGGGACAGAGGCCCATCTGCCCCCAGACAGTCTGGAATGTGTCAACTATTTGCTCCTAAGTGTCCTTGGTTAGGGAAGACCAAATCTTGTGATTCATTAGTTGGCTGTGAATTGCTCAAATTGTTTGGCCTTGTTTAATTATTTTGTTTCAATTTCCGTTATTCTACTTGTCAAGGAATTTCCCTAGCTTCTTACTATCTTGCCTCACTCAATATGCCACCAAGTCCCATCATTACTATCTAAGCCACAGGAAGAATGCCAAGGCACCTAGCAGGAAGGTGTGCAGTCCCTAGTGTGGTTTGAATCAGTAAAGGAATAAGATGACTGAGAGATGGGTGTTCGTGATTTCAAACATTTAGAGGAGGAGAGCCAGTAGTTAATGAGTGCCACTTCGGGGTCCGGTACTGTGCAAGATACTTTCTCATATTACTTCATTTGATCCTCAGAACACCCCTGTTACATGGGAATTATTCTGCCTATTTTGCAGTAGGAAACCATGGCTTAAAAATATGCCCATTGTTCAAATTAAGTGGTAGATCCAGTTTTTAATCAGTCATTCATTCAAAATAATTTTTGAGCACTCTGGGTCCTTAATACATATGTGAACTAAGTAGACTAAGATCTTTACTGGGGCTTACAATCTAGTGTGGGTAATATGCAAAAAACTTAACACAAAATCATATGGTAAGTTAAAAAGTCAAAAGTACTGCAGGTAAAAAAAAAATAGAGAAGGGTAAAGGGAAGGAATAGCTTGAAAAGTGGATTTTAAATAGGATGGTTTTCTCACACTATCCAGAGTTCTAAAAGTTGTTTGTCAAGGAGTAATCTGTTTTGCTTACAGGATCTCTAAACTTAAGGTCTTCCTGACTTTGTAGTTACAGCTAGTGAACAGGCAGAATTGAAGGGTCTTTTTCACAACTCGTGCCTACATGCATGGGAATTTCAAGGAACTAGAGACCCCACTCCACCCCCACCTTCATCATTGCTAACTACCACACTCATCTTGAATTTTGCCTGGAATTCCTTCTTTAACTCAACAAGCAATTGATGTGCGAGGCTATTTGATGAACTGCCTGAGAGCTGCAAAACCTGGGATCTAATTTCAGGTCTGCCATTAATTAAAATTTGACCTTGAAAAGTTTTCTTCTCTACTCGGGGCCGATATCTCCATCTGATAAATGAAAAGTATTGGCATCTGAGAACAATTCAGCTTTAACACTTTGTGGCTACAAAATTATGCTGGAAAAATTCTAGAATGTCCCAGTTAAAATTGTTTTAGCAGAGAAACTGGGCCTTAGGAGAGAAATTTATGTTTTCACATATCTTAATGAGGTTTCAGAATCAAACTTCTCTTTTAAAATCAACCCAAAACATCACCTGGCCCAGATCACAGCCCTGCCTTCTTTTGAATAAATAGTAGGAGCAGGTGCTCTGCCATGGATGGAGCAGCCTAACAGGACTGCCTGTTCATTTCCAAGGGTAGCTCAAGGTGTTGGAATGACGCCGCAAGGCCCCATATGGCTTGGGACCTGGTTACCTTAGCAATCGCTTCCCTCCCAACGCAGTGTCAATTAACAGGCAATTAAAACTCTCAACTGCTCAGCTAATGGTCCCCAGATCGAAGTACCAGAGCATGAGAGGCAGGAGGTTTTCATCCTTTAAAAAAATTTTTATTATATTTTTAAACTTCTAACATCCCCTTGGTTCTGGAACCTGCCACATTTATGAATTCCAGGATTGATATATATTTCATCATTTTTATTTGTTATTTGGTTTGTACATTTACTATATTACTTACATGCTTAAAAAAGACATGAAACTTTAATGGCTTCCAATCATTCATGGAAATAAATCTGAAATTTTCTGCTTAATTTTCTCTAAACCCTCCTTAACATAGTCCCACTCTCACTGACCAATCACATTTTCCACACATCCTTTCAAGCACTCATTATTTATATTCCTTCTACCCCAAAGTCTACATTTTTGTCCGCCGGGAAAAATCTGCCAATTTGGTAAGCCCAGCTTTGGGCCAATATTATGATCAGTCCAGTTCTCAATTATGATTCTGAGTATCAGGTGTAACTAGAGTTAGAATAATTTTATTTCACTTATTCATAAAAATTATCCTTATCAATTTTTTCTCCACAAACAGATTAAGACTCCTGGAGGGCAAGTGCTATGTTTTATATTTTATTTCTGTCCTCAGACCCTGACTAGCACAGTGGCACTCATCATTGAGGGCCACTTAATAGGGAATTTAGAAATTGTTGCTATTACATGCGATTTGATGGAACTGGACATTTGGATATTTGGGGCAATGAGCTTAGAATCATGCAATCTTAAGCCTTTAAAGCATTAGGGACCTTTGGGATTAATATACCAAATTTGTCATTTTACAGACCAAAAATACCCCAAGATTTAAGTAGAGGCAGTGACTTTCCCAAAGTTAAACTATAAGTAAATCAAAAGCTTGAATCTAATCCCAAGTCTTCTGACTTAAAATTCATGTTCTTTTCCCATCCCCAGGAGTTTGAAGCCTTTCCCCTGGGACACGTTTGACAGGCGATGTTCGCTGACCAGGCTCGCCCTTGGGCACAGCCGGAGTTGCGTACAGGAGCTGGAGGGGCCACTGCGGCAGACCTCTCTCTACGATGCCCAAGGACGATGTCATGATGCGAACGGGAGTCACGTGAATACAGCTGTCACCTTGCTGCTTCTCTGATTTTTTAAAAGTTGCGAATGTCTGTACTTCAAATATTAGAATCAGGTGACCTCTAAAAAACCGTGACTCTGCACGTGAAGCTGTGTCTTTTGACCACCATTCAATAATGTATCACGAACTCACACTGTTAAAATTTCACTTTGTGTCGTCAGCTGGGTAGGCTGCCGAGAAGGTGTAGGTCAGGTCGAGGCTGATTCTTCCACAGCCTCTGACGTACAAATTCCAAAGCACAGGCAGGACACAGAAAAATGGACCCCTAGGGACGTGGCCGGTGCGGAGAGGGCGCTGGGGCAGCGGGGAAGGGAGCCCGGGGCCGGGTGCGGGGCTGTGGGCGCAGCTGCAGGGCCGTCGTGCGGGGCAGGCAGACAAACGGGCTCAAGGAGGCGGCCGGGAGGCCCAGGGGGGTTAGGCATGAGCTAGAGGGGCATGGGAGTGGGAAGTAGCAATTACTCAGCTTGTGAGTGGGAAGTAGCAATTACTCTTGGGTAGAAATGGTTAGAAAGGCAGAAAAAATGTCACGATGAAGGTGGGATTGAATGGCTGGGTGCGAGAAAGGAAAGACAGACAGAGGCTGCTCGCTTCGGCAGCACGTATCCTGAAACTGGAACGATCAGAGGGGGTTAGCACGGCCCTGCGCAAGGATGGCACGCAAATTCGCGAAGCCTTCCATGTTTTTTCTTTGGAGAGAAAAAGGGACATCTGCAATATTTTAAACAAAAATAAAATTTAAAAAAAAAAAGAAAGCTGGAGGGAAGAAAGAAGGGAAGGGGATTTTTTAGTGTAAAATGGGCCAGTTTCTGCATTAGGCACTTCACATGCTTTCTCTCATCAAAGAGGCGGACAGACATAGTGTAAGGGTTGGGAACAGAAAGGACACAAAGGAGCTCCCCAGTGGTTGCTCGTGTGTGTGTGTGTGTGTGTGCACGTGTGCGAGTGACTGTCACACAGAATCCTCCTTGCTCCACAATCTTTGGTGAATGACTGTTGTTCTACCCAAGTAGGAAACAGATTCTACAGAACCAGTAACATAACTGTACTTGTAATAAAATGTCAAAGATTGCTTATAAATCACTCAGCAAAACAAAAGTGAACAATTTATGTGCCTCAAAAGTAAAATACATTTCAAGTACTTTAAATGACTCTGTGCCTCAATTTCATCATCTGTAAGAGGGGATAATAAGAGCAGTTTTATTTTAATATTTTATTGCTATACTTATATAGTTTTCTTCGAGATAATTATAGTACCTACATAATAGAATTGTTATGACTAATAAGGAGGTTAATATTTGTAAAGTTGCCCAGCACATTGTGCTATATACATGTTTGTTGAATAAATAAAAGTAAAATAGCAGTAGGTTCATAGGTTGTCAGTATTCAAGAGAATGGAGGGACTACTGGCCAAACCATTTCTTTTAAGAAACTCAGTTGATTTCCAAAGAAGGGAAATGATTCACCTATAGTCTTTCTTCACAGTTAAATTGGGGCAGAGGGAGTAGCAATAAAGACTCCTGATTTCTAATACTGTATACTTTTTACTAAAACACACACAATAGGCAGCAATGTAGTACAGATTTGACAATACTACAAACTTTAACACTTCACCAGAATATTGGCTTTTGGAGGGCTGTGTCTTGTCTACCTCTGCATCCACAGTGATAACCTAAACTCTGGGTAATCTGATGAACTAATGAATTAATTCTCATTTGAGGCACTAAAAGCTCATCGAGGCTTAGAATTGATAAAGTAGGAATGTTTTGAATAAAAGAGTAACTTTTTAGGTGTGACAGTTTTTCTAGTCACTTTCAAATCTTGCATGTAAAATCCACAGCCCCACATCTAACACAGAGCAACTCTCAATAAATGCCAGCTATTATTTTTAGGCACTTGCCTACAGGCCAAGATATGATGGTGTAACTTGGCCACTAGTTCAAAGACACTGCCAAGTCTGTTGCTCTTTCCTTTGTAGATGTTGGCAGATAGCAGTTTGGGGGAAACATCTGACATGGCAGAAAGGGGTTGCAAGGAGGTGATAAGCTATTGCCCAAATGTTGGTCACTGTTCCATTTAACAGTAATTGATTTTTTTCCGTATCAATTAAAAGCAATCAGCCCTGCAGAATTTCTCAATCCATATTGTCCCCTGCCCCCCCTTTAGAGTTTTAAGATGTTTGTTTCCTGTTAGCACTATTTTTATTCAGTTGGATCCCGTTGGGGATTTTATGCACTTTTCCTGTTTATTTGTCTTCCTGTTTCTCAAAACAGGACTTAAAAGATGAAGATGAACAATTGGAAAGCACTTTGTAATGACCTTTAAAAATTATTATTAAATATTTCAAGGTTTTCACCTGGCCAACCCTTCATTTCACAACATTTAAGGGGCAGATGAGAGGAAACTAACAGGGTTTTTGAGACTTCCAGGCTGCCACAAAAGCTTGCTCTTGCCTGATCTGAACTCTTCACCAGTTAATTCTTTCACTGGAAGCATTCAACTCTTTGGCATGTTTCTCACTCTGCCTCTTGGGTAGCAAATGATTCCACGTTCTAGCTGTGTGCTCTTAGGCAATGTTCTTACCCTCTCTGAACCTTAGCTTCCTGTTGTACATGGAGGAAGTGTCCTATGATGAGGAAATTAGAAAAGAGGGTCTGCGGGGAACAATGAAGACAGAACGCAGAGAATACATTAGCACCAGTGGTTATGCCAGGAGGATATTCATGACGGCAGTCAGTGCAATCAAAAGACTGGAATGGAAACTGACTCTCACTCACCAGCTTTCAGGTAAATTACTGAACTTAACGCTTATTCTTCATCATAACTCTTCATTTTAATATCTCATATGCATTTCACTCTTGGAATCAACTTTGTAAACTTGCAGCTCTTTCTTATACTTTAACAAATTTTCAGCCCCAGAGATCTACAATCATTGATCCTTCTACTGTTTTGCTCTCTTTGTGTCTCTTCATGCCTCTTTCCCTAGCTCCCTTTATCAAATTTGCCTAACAAGACCCAAAGCTGGCTAAATTCAATACTCACCTACACTGTGACTGCACACATGCAACTAAATGTAACTGGAAAATATCAATTAACCATGTTGTCTGGTCTCACTTGAAATTCATGATCACACATTTCAGAGGGGCCTGTAGTGAGGCCTAGTAATACCATTAAATTTCCCTCGTCCATTTAATCTCTTATTTGGTTATGTTCCACACTCTCTCCTATCTCTTCCGACTTCCGATATCTATTCTCCAAACTCACTCTCAGCTGATGACCTTGCTTCTTCATTTGGAAAAGAGAAATTGGAAAAAGAAAGAAACTTCAATATGCTTCTACTACTACTTCTACCACCACATCTACCACTTCAACGCCATCCGTACCCATAGGGTTACTACAGCCGAACCTTCTCTTCTATCTAAGGTCAACTTTCAGACTCATGCCCTAGATCCCACCATTTCTTACCTACATGGTGACATCCCGCCAGTATGTCTCCCTTCTCTGTTCCATACAATCAGTTTTTTCCCCTCTCTGTTGAATCATTCACATACACATACAAAGATACTTCAATCATCTCATCTTAACAACAAGCAAAACAAACTCTTCCTGACTTTCACCTACCACCCCACTGCTCTGTTCACTTTTACAGCAGAGTTTTCCATACTAGCTGTCTGATTTCTCTCTCCCACGCTTCTTTTTTGCTCTGTACTCACTGTGCTTGAATTTTGTTCCCACAATCTCATTGAAAAAAAGAAATTAGAAAGGTATCCATGTTATTAAATTCAGTGGTTCTGTCTGGATAGAAGCATCAGGAACTATTGACCCATGTAATTATCCCCTGCTTCAAACAACTCTTTTACTTGACTTCTGGAATACCATTCTCTCTCGGTTTTCTTCCTACATCACCAGGCACTCCTGTTTAATATCCTTTGCAGTCCCTCTTCATCTCCCCAACCTCTCTATACTGGACTGCTCTGGGGATCACCCTGCTGTCCCCATCTCTTCTCTGTTGATATTCATTTCCAAGGGGGTATTGTTTAGTTTCAAGGCTTTAAGTACCATCTATGTGCTAACACTTCCAAAATATTTATCTCCAGCAGAACCTCCCACTTGAACTCAATATTCATGTAGCGAACTGTCCACTGAGCATCCACTTGGATGTCTAAAAAGCATCTCAGCCTTAACATGTCCTAAATCAAACTCTTGGTCCCCTTCACCCTGCTGACATACTTCTCCTCTAGTCTTCCTCATCACGGTACATCGCAACTCAATCCTTCTAGCTGCTCAGATCAAAACTCATCATTAAATCTCCCCTCTCATTTCTCATATCCTGTCAATGAGCATATCTCATCAGTTCAACCTTCAAAATAAATCCAAAATTTGACCACCTTCTCAACTACCACCCTCTCAATACAATAGACATATGTGAGATTATGTTACTTCTGGTCTTAAAACCTTTGAAGAACTTTCCATTTCCCTCAGAGAAAAACATTACAGTGGTCGACAGAGCTCCAGGCCCTACATGACCCGGCTTCCCTCACCTCTCAGACATCATCTCCTGGCGCCCCAGCCCTCTCTGATTGAGCCGTTTCAACCTCTGTCCTATTTCTTAAACACACAAGGCACATTTCTGCCTCAGGGTCTTTGTACTTGGTGTTTTTCTGCCAGAAATGGTTTTATTCCTTAGCCTCATGGCTTGCTTCTTGCTTCTTCAGATTTCAACTCAAATATCGTCTTCTGAACGAGGCCTTCTCTGTCCACACTACACAGCACAGTGCTAGTATGTACATGCGTCCACTCCTCCCTCTTCCCCTGATTCTTAATCATGCTTAATATTTTTTCCTCGGCACTTACCATTATCTGGTGCACAATATATTTCTTTGTTTATTTGTCTTTCCTTCTGTTTTCTTTGATTATTTTGCTCATTGCTATATCCCTAGTATCTAAAATAGGGTTTAAAAAGCAGCAGTTTTCAATAAATATTTAATGAATAAATAAATGAATGAGACTAATGTGTTAAATTGATTCATATATGTGCACTGGAATCGGTGTTTTGTCTGAGCATTTTCCAGCTTTTGCTAGGACTGCCCCTCTCCCCCATCCCTGCAGTTACTTAGGGAGCAGCTATGTTTTACAGTGTGATTCTGAACCCCTGGCTACAGTTGATGGGCCGGGGATGGACACCCTGGGTCAATTGTTTCTTCCTTGGGAATTTGGTACTAGAACTAAGGGAGCTCTGCCATTTAATGGCACCATAACATTTTTTCACAGGTGCTGCAGATCTTATTTTCAGCCAAGAGATCCAGATACAGAGGTTCCTATCAAAAAAGGAAAATAAACTATCAGAGGGAAACAGAGGTGACAGATGGCAAAGAAGCTCTGTAGTGCTCTAGTCTCCATTATAAGTTGTTTCAGGTCCAAGGAGATCCTTGCCCTTCCTGCTACATTAAGGAAAACACCAGCTCAATATCTGCCATTCTGATGGTGGTTAATAAATATAATTTTATCTGAACCTTGAGGGGGAGGGGATCATATCTACATCTGTTTAATCTCAAGATCTTCACAGTAAGACAAAGCAACCTAAGCTGCAAAAATAAATGTTTTATAAACATTGACATCTCACCAAATTTGACAAAGAAGGGATTCCGTTTTGTTTTCTCTTTGTCTTGGAATGCAGTGTGATGTAACGAAAGGACAATTAGCCCCCAAACAGGAAAACTGAGTTCTGGTTCAGCTGTAAACCTGGGCTGGGTATCATTCCTCTCTAAACCCCTGTTTTGTCACCTGTAAAAGAAAGGGACTGGATTAGGTGGTCCGTGGACTATTTTCCAGGTCTAGATTTTAGAAGGTGGAGTCCTTAATGATATAGGGCACTATATGGAGACATGTTCTTTTCTTGTTGTTAAATACTTCAGATATTTTAAACATTTGTCTCTTTTGTGACTGCAATGGATCTGAACCCCTGCGTCTGTGGGGAGTTTTCTACCTCATATGTCTTGGTGGGAGACAGAAGTTGTCTTCCACTATAGGCACTGCAGAACTCAAATATTCACATTCCCATTTGTCCTGTGCCTAGTTTTAGGTTACATGATGGAAACTAGGGCCACCAAGACCTAAGACCAAATTGGAGAGCTTGTAATTAGCTGGGTTCAGGTGCAGCTTCCAGTGTTGACCATTGTCATCTTCCATGTCAAGGCTGAAGAGTATAGTGGCACTGCTTGGCATCCAGTGTTTATGGAGGGCGTGTGGGGTACACACAGCACTAGATCGGTAACATAATGACTGTGGTCCTAGCAGGCCCACAGGTCCCACTTTCCCCCTTCTTTCTGCTTCTGTGATTCTGTGAGCCATCCAGCTCACTGTTCTTTCAATAAGTTCCTTTCTTACTTAAATTTGTCACAGGTGGTATCCCCCAGCCAATTTCTGCAAATAATAACCCTGACCGAAAAATCAGATTAAACAATGGCTGATCGGTTCAGCCCAGCTAAACTGTGTTCAGTACCCAATCAGCATTTAACTATGTGAAAAGCATTGGACTCTGAGCTACATCACATTAAAAATAATAAAAATGTCAATACCTTTTTATTTTTCAATGGGTAGTGTTTCAGAGTCATTTTTCTCTCTTCTAAGTAGGCAGTAGGCAGGGTAGAAATTATCTTCCTTTTAATGTCTTATTCATTAATTTAACAAATAAATTTTGATCACTTAGTACCAGCCACACGCTTTTCTTGGCACTGGGGTAAGAAAAAAATTGATGAGGTTCCTGCCTTCAAAAAGTTTACATGCTGTTAAATGGTAACTTTTATGTGATGCCTATTTTACCACAATTAACAAAATAGTTGATCTAATAGTCTATACCCTTTAAAATGTTTCTATGCTCTAGAGAAACAGAAAGCAAGTAAACAAATAAAAAAGGATAATTACAGATTGTGATGAACTTTCAGCAAATAAAAAAAAATCAAGGTATACGATAGACAGAAACTGGGAAAGAAGGAGGGTCAAATGGAGAGCGACCTTACCTGCGAAGGTCTTGGAAGACTCCTCTGAGGATGGGACTTGTTAGAGAAGGTGGGGTCAGTTATGTGAAGGGTGAACTGTTCCAGACAGAGAAAAGTGCACGTTCAAGGGCACTGAGGCAGGAAAGAGCTTGGTGCGTTGGAGGAACAAGAGGCCAGTGTGCTGGAGCCTTGTAAGTGAGGGGCGCTGAGGAAAATAAGGCACAGAGGTCAGAGAACTTGCCCAGGTTCTCATGCCTCAGGACACAGTCTCTCTATCACATCTGTTGGTTTGCAGGGCAAAATTGGCCGGATCACCTGGCTAAACTGGAAATTCCTTGAAGTAGGCCCATGACTTATTAACTTCCTTTCTTTCTCTGCAGTCGTGACTAGTGCAGTCTCTAACAGAGCCGGTGATTTGTCTGATTAATCAGGGATATGAATTAAGAACTGATTGAACTTAAGGTGACTTCATGGAAGATAAGTGATTTCTATGGACTCTTTATTCTTAGTCTTCAAAATCAACTAATAAATTCACCATCCATTTACTTGCCAGGACCACAGTTTAACCAGGGCACACAGTTCTTAATCTTGTGCAGCATTTTTAGCTGCCTTGGACTGGACTAGCGCCGCCGTTTCAGATCTCATGCGCAGATGGATGCTGATGTCAATGCGCACATACAGGCAATTGGAAAACAACATTAGAATTTATTTCAGCCCTACTGAGAAAATTTCCCAGAAGCATTTTCCTATTATTATAGTCTGTCACTATTATAACTAAACTGGAAGAGCCACTTAGGAAATAAATTTCTTGGTAATGAGTAACATTGACATAAATGTCACAAATCCAAAGGTGATCTGAGGACAACAGAAATAAGTTCTTGAGAAAGCAAAATAAAACTGTGAGTTCTGTTCCATGCTAGCCCCTCCTTATGACATCCCTGATGTTTGGATAATATATTCCATGCATTTTCAGCTCTCTCCAGTATTTATATATTTATGTCTACATGTATGTATATACCTTGTATATATATGTATGTATTCATAAGAGCTTTACAGCCATGCACGGCATAAGGATGATTTAGTCAACAATGGACCACATGTACTATGATGGTGCCATAAGATTATAATAGAGCTGAAAAAGTCTTATCACCTAGTGATGTTGAGCCATTGTAATGTTGTAATGCAACATGTTATTCACGTGTTGGTAACGATGCTGGTGGAAACAGACCTACCATGCTGCTAGTCACATAAAAGTACAGCACATACAATTTTGATAAAGTGAATTTATAAAATTTTTAATGGATCCTGCGTATGGTGCCGTATCTAAGAAATAGTGGCCAATTCAAGGTAACAAAAATTTTCTGATTTTTTTTTCTGGGAGTTTTATAGTTTTAGGTGTTACATTTAGGTCTATGATCCATTTTGAATTCACTTTTATATATGTTGTAAGATATTATCAAAGCTCACTTTTTTTGCCTATGGATATTCAATATTCTCATGCCGTTTGCTGAAGAGACTTTTTTTTCTGAATTACCTTTTCTCTTATGTCAAAAATCACTTGCTATATACATGTGGGTCTCTAGATTTTCTATTCTGCTTGTTCTATTTATCTTTACACTACTACACCGTCTTGATTACTGTAACTTTATGATAAAATTTGGAGTCAGGTAGTGTAATTCCTCCAAGTTTGTTCTTCAAAGTTGTTTTGGCATTTCCAGATGAGTCAGCTTGTCAATTTCTTTTTAAAAGTCCTGCTGGAATATTAATTGAAATTGCTTATAATTCATAGATTAGCTTGGGAAAAATTAGCATCCTAATATTAAGACTTCCAATCCTTGAACATACAATCACCTCAATAAATACATTAAAACATATTTGCTTGGAAATCTTCCTGGTCTGCTGTTACTCAAGCCACTCCATATTTTATTTTTTCATTTAATGTTAACATGGTTGTTATTTTTCCATACTTTTACTTTTAACCTGTTTATATATTTATATTTAAACTGTTTTTTTTGTGGCAGCATATGGCTCAGTCTGCTTATCTAATCTGATATGATGATTTCTGCCTTTTAATTGGGGTGCTTAGACCATTTACATTTAATATGATTATTCACATGATTGGGCTTTAATCTGCTATCTTGGCATTTCATTTCTATTTGTCTCATCTGTTTTTTGTTTCTTTTTTCTTCTTTTTCTACATTGTTTTGGATTAAATGAGTATTTTTTTTTAAGATTCTATTTTATTATATTCTTTGTTGACGAATTATAATTATTTGTGGTTTTTATTTTACTTATTTATTTATTAAATCTTTAACCAAGAATTTTTATTGATTTTAGAGAGAGGAAGAGGGGGAGAAAGAGAAAAGGAGAGAGAGAGAGAGAAGCTTCGATGTGAGAGGGAAACATTGATTGGTTTTCTCTTAATGTGTCGCAACCTAGGTATGTGCCCTGACCTGGAATCAAACCCGTGACATTTGGTGGATGGAATGATGCTCCATCCAACTCAGCCAACCAACCAGGGCTGTGATTTTATTTTAATGGCTGCTTTAGGGCTTATTTTATTCATCTAAACTTTTTCTAGTCTATCTTCAGGTGATATTATATCAATTCACATCAAGTTTTTGAAACTTACAAGAGTATATTTCCACTTCCCCTCTCTTGACTTTGGGCTATTATTGTCATACAGTTAACTTCTACATATGTTATAAACCCCACAGTTTATTGTAACTATTTTTGTTTTAAAATGTGAATTATATTCACAGATAATTAAATAATAAAATTTTTTCATATTTATTCCCGTTGCTACCATTGCCCCCTCTTCAGAGCCTTCCCTTGCTCACTACCTTTTTCAAAGCAGTCTTAGGAGGAGTACAATTTAAAAACTATGGATAGAACCTTCTTTTCTGGCTCTAGCCAAAGTTGGTTTATCTTGCCTTGTTGTCAATAAAACTGGGAAGCAGCTGGCTACTAAAAGCGCATCGAAGGTTGTCAGTGTGGAAGCAATAAAAGGACATTATCCTTCCAAAAAATTATCAAGCTCTTCACAATTTGCTGAATCATTTTATACCACTTCTGTTTGCTGAAATACATGATGCTTATAAAACACAATGCATCTGGAAAACTTGTCAGCTTTCCTTCATCACTAGGCTGTTGGAAACTCCAAGGGGAGGTGACAAGATAATTTGGACACTCATCACCCCTCAGCCCTTGGCACTGCTATTATACCCTGAGAGTGCCAAGATCTTGGCAGTCTCTGGATTTGGTTGTTTGAGCTGCAGGTGCTTTGGACGGACAGCCTAACAGGTGACTATTAGGAACCTGGCACTTATAGATCAGTTTTTGGAAAAGAGAGAAGATATAGACACTTTTTATTCTCAATGTTGGCCTTGATGCAAAATATGAAGTTGGCACAGAAAGCTGATATAAGTGGGCAGGTGCCTGGTACCATCTTTCCCACATTTGCCAGCTGTTTTTTCTTGGCTGGTGTCACCAGAAAACTTGTCCTGATACCATCAGACACACAGGCGTGTGCAGACATGGTGAGGCTCTGGCATAAGCAACACACCTAGGCTGGCATAGGAACATGGGCATAGGTCAGGGTGCCCTTTCCCAGTCCTGCCTGGACAGTGAAAGTCACCAGGCTTTTGGCTAATAGTTCTAATACCATACCTTCCAAAGAGGTCACCTACAGCCATATAGATGCTGACTAGTGAGGAGCATAGTTCAGGCTGAAGCTGGGGAAGAAGCTGCCCCAAACCCCGTTAACATTTACTGATTGGCACTAGGCATCATTTCAGGGGCTAAGAGTAGTTCACAGCAGTATGATCCAGGTCCTTAACCTCAAGGTATTCAAACTGGTTGGTAACGAATAGTAAAAGGTGATCAAGAGATAGATGATAATAAAAAAAGTAGTGACTTAATGAGGCAACACATTCACTGCCGAATGACAATTGTAGATGGTCAATTTATGGAGATCAGGACAAGTACAGACTGGCTATACCTGGGTGGTTTTTAGAAGGCAAAGATGGGCTGATTTTTAAGTGAGATAAAGTCTTCAGAAATGGTCATTTAGTACAGAAATAGTGAACCAATTTGAAGGAGATAAAATCAAGCACTTAGTACTAGAAACCAAGTGTTTTGGGCAGAAAGAGACCAAGAAGGAAGCTTAACATCACCATATCGGTTTTGGTAACAGAGATTATGGGTAACATAGCTGTGAAAAACATGGGTTCTGAAGCTTTGTCATTTACTGGCTAAGGTAACCTTGGTCAAGTTTTTTCACTCTTTAAACCTTGGTTTCTCATCTGTAAAATAGGAAGAATAATATTACTAAATTTCTTCAAAGGGTTATAAAAGGACAAAATGCATTTACATATAGCAATTAAGCACATGGCAGTGTCTGACACAGTAAATAGTTTATAAATATCACCTAATATTGGTGGTTTTATCCGTGATAGTAAAGTTTGTTGGGAACCATACTTTGAAATAAAGTTGAAAATGGGTTGTGGAGTTTCTCTTTTGAAATTCAATAAATGTCACATTTCTAGTAAAAAAAAAAAAAAAGGCGGTGAACTGCAAGGTCTTAGCAGTGTCTTCTTTTCACATGAGGCACCTGAGGCTGAAAGATTATACAACCAGGTAGTGGCAGAGCCTGGGGGCAAACTCAGGTGTTCTGATCTCCTGTCCTGCCTCCCCCCTCCCACCCTGCAGCACAGCCCGTATTTACAAAGCCAGGGATGGTGGATGTGGTCACCGAGGGGCTGGACTGGGCAGATTGGAACTCAACTTCATCTTAATTTGTTATCATTCTTTTGATTCTGGGTAAACTGTGATTTTTTTTCAGCGTTCTTTACGCAGTTGCCTGCCAGCATCTGATAGTCAGAGGGAGGGGCAGCAGCGAACGTCTGGCATTTGTCAGTGAAAAATGCCCAGTACATCCCATAAGGCTCTGGCGGTCAGCCCAACCCTGGGCGAAGCACTCCCCGCCCAGGCTGCAGGTCAGCAGAAAGTGATTCATTTTGGTTATGCACTTGAAAAAAGCAGGAGAATCACTGGGCTTTAATGAGCATATTTAATTGGTGCTTTTTCTCAGGAGAAGCGAACATATCCTCTTGATATCTGTCATATGAAGAGGGGAGAGGAGACTCCCAATGACCTACACACAAACAGGGCTCCATTTCAACCATAGAAGACAGAGTCGTGGGGAAGTGCCGGCCTGTCAGGAAGAGACATTTTTAGTAGGAAGGTTGCCTGAGAAAGAGCCCTGTCCTCACAGAAAGCTGGAGAGGGGATCATGGTCAGGATAGCTGTCCTTGGAGCCAGGGTAGATTCCTTAGGTATGAGCCAGGATGTGTTGCTTGTGTACGTGCGTGTGATGTATATTTTCCAAGTGACCAAAGACATCGCAGAGGCCTCTTTCTTGTTAGTTGGATACCATAGTGTTCTCAGCCTGGCTGTGATGCCTGGATCAAGAGAAACTGAAGATCTTATATATTTAAATCCTCGTATGTTCATTAGATGCTTACTGCCTAAAGGTGAAATTGACAGAGTCCCTGCCTCCTAGAAACTCAAGGTCTGCTCAGAGAGACACATAGTGCCATGCAGTACATACCTCTTGGGGTAGCCACTCTGCTCACAAGGGTCTTATGTTCTCTAAATGGAGGCCCCTCAGGCCCAGGGGAGGTAGGCCTCTAGTGGGGCTATATAGTGTGGATAACTTTCCAACTCTTAGAATTGCAAATTGGTCCAAGGCTAGACACTGGATATAAGCTGGTCCCATCTAGTTCCTCTCTGTTTGTCTGTTGGTTTTTCTCCCCCCCCCTTTCTCTCTCTTCTCACTCTCTCATTTAAAACTAAGAACAAAAGAGATAGAGACTAGGTGTTATTGGAATCAAACTGCATTAGTGGCAGTACTCTGGGCAAAAGGTCTATGAATCCCAGAATTTTCTTTCCTTTCCAAAGTCAATACACCCTTCAGTTCTGGAGGATGCTTGCCAGTCTTTTCCAATAACTTTTGTTGCATAGGTTAGTTTGAATTGGTCTTTTGTTACTTGCATTTAAGAGGCCTGATTCATATAAGTGATATGAGTAAAGAGGGTGATCAGTAGAAAATCTGTAGAAATAATAAAAAAGCTGTAGTCCATTTGCACAATGGAATACTATGTGGCCATAAAAAAGAAGAAAAGCTTATCTTTTTCGACAGCATGGATGGATCTGGAGATTTTTATGCTAAGTGAAATAAGCCAGTCAGAGAAAGACAAATACCGTATGATCTCACTTATATGTGGGTCCTAATGAACAAAATAAACTGGTGAACAAAATAGAAACAGAGGCACGGATACATGGAACAATCTGACAGCTGTCAGAGGGGAGGGGGGAGGGGCACACTGGATGAAAGGTGAAGGGATTAGCCAAAGGACATATATGCATAACCCATGGACACAGAGGACAGAGTGGTGATAGCCAGAGGGAAGGGGATGCGGGGGCTGGGTGGAGGTGGGCAAAGGAGGGGGGCATGAGGACATCTGTAATAGTGTTAACAATAAAAATAAATAAATAAAAAAATAATCTGTGGAAATAACTAGGGTTGGGGGCAAAAGGGAGAAAGGACAGCTAATCTCACTCTAGATGCCTCTTTCAAAAATAAAGGGAGGCTGCACATCTAGGGACTCTCACAGAACAGAGCTCGAAAATGCAAAAGATGTTGCACATTTATCAATTTCCTGGTATCTACTAACAGCATGGTAGAGTAAAGGAGTTCTAACTTGGGAGTCAGAGTTATTGTTTTGGTTCTAGTTCTTCTATTAAAATCCTGAATGACATTGGCCATATTGCTCCCTCTCTCAGTCTCGGTTTCAATATATGTGAAACATAGAAAATGAGCTTAATCTCCAAGGCTCCTTCCAACTTTATGGCCAGTGACTGGTAGAAATTATAGATTATGATATGCATCTACCTAGGCAATAGTAAAATAGGTCCAATATCCCCAAAGATGTAGAAAATTACTAAGTACTATGCTTTACAAAGAGATTAGGAGCTGGACTAAGAGTTCCTGCCATCAGTTGGAGGCCATCTATTGTTAACTCTCACAACAGGATATTTTTGTCCATCTTTTTTCAGTGTACATACCTGATAACTTTTCAGTAGAAGACAGAATTGCCATAAATAATTATTAATTGTAATATTAATAATAACTAAATATTTTGAGTGCTTACTGTCAGCCACTATACTAAGTGTGTGGCTTGCATGGTCTCATTTAATCCTCTCAACACTGAAAGGTAGAAGCTATTATTTTCCACATTTTATGAGTGAGGAAATTGAGGTTTAGAGAAAAAGTTGCCCAGTGTTACACTTCATTTCAGGCCTGCCTGCCTTCAACATTTATGACCTTGATATACTATGGTGAACTTCTTCAATATAACACCTGTGTCATACTTACTACTTATCAAGTATTTACTATGTGTGAGAAGGTGGGTTAAGAGTTTATAAATAAAGGTAACATTTTGGAACAAGGGTTGGAAGACCGATTTTGGACTCATGATTCTTAAGAACTTTCTGGCCATGAGTGCTATCCAAAAATGAGAGGAATTGACCAGAGAGGTCACGAGTTACCTGCCACTTAGATGTGTTCTCCTCCCATCTCCTAACACAAATGATACTTAGAGGAGAAGTTTCAAGAAAGTAAGAATCGTTGTGCTGGGGAAAGAGAGTAAAAATGAGCAACGCATGAGCTCTCTTGCATTCTGAGCTCCTATGAAAATGCTGAGGAAGGCTCTTCAAGATATGGCCTGGGGGGGGGGCGGGTGATGGTGGTGGTGGAAATAACTCTTAGGCCTATCAGAAAAGCTGTCAAGGAACATGGAGTATTAACAGGGTTAGCCATGCAATCACATGACTTTTTTTCTTCCACACACTGTAAATCAATAGAATTAATGAAATGAACTTGAGCCTAACCTCTCACTGAGAGAAGGGATACAGTTTATCATGTATATGAATTGTGCGATTGGTAGGCCTCCTGCAGCTCAGCAAGGATTGATCTTTGCTACTTTGCAATGCAAACCCCAGTTCAATTATTCCTTTTGCAACATGATTTTCCTTGAGTGTCAGATAAAACCCAATGCTTCAGTGTATGACCTCAGCTAAGAAAAAGATCATGGTGTAAAACACAAATAGTCCCCTGGCTACTAAATTTCTACCACAGGTTTGGATATTCTAGAAGGAAGAGTAAATGTTGCTCCTCCTTAATTTGTTCTCAAATAGAACCCTTTGTCTTTTTTTTAGTGCAGTCGATGGACCTGCAACAAGGCAATTTGTTATCCTAAAAGGATATGAACAGGACTTCTGACATTAGTATTCTTGAGTTTGTATAATCTTAAATGGGCTCAAGCTTTGAATATATGAATGAGCATGGAATTATATGGGACATTTCTGAATGACCAAATGAGACTAAACTAGGGCCCCCAAATTAACATTTAGTTTTCTATTAGACAAGCTGTCGTTTATGCTTAGTATGTCAATGTGATCTATATGATCACGAAGTCCAACGACTTTAGGTACAGATGGGACAACTGAGGAATAAGTAGAGGGAGTTACTTTCCCAAAGTTACATGACTATAGCAGCATAATTGGGACTAGAGGGACTGACCCTGCAGTGCACATTCACCCAGGGCTCTTTACAATATTCTCACACTCCTGCATCAAGTCCCATCCACCATGGCCAAGTATGAGCCATGGACAGAACTGGGCAATGACTTACCTTCATGAGCACTGAGGTGGAAGTGGAAGTGGCAGGTTTCTCAGCTCAGAGCTGGATGATGTACGGTTAATTTGGGATGACTTCTTGGGGGCTTTTGAGGCTCCATGCTGCTTCTTTAGCCAACCAGTGTAGGATGGGGCAGAGCCTGAAGCAATGATTCGCCTACATAGGGAAGGTTCTTGTTTAAGTACTTGGGTGCACAGCTGAGGTGAGAACAATTTCTTCAAGCATGAATTTTCATGGGAGATTTTTCTTTCTTCTGAAAGAGAGTAAGAGGTTCGTATCTGCATCTAGCAGGAGAAAGGGTGAGAAGAAAGGATGGGCTCCAGGCAGACACTGAAGAACTGTTTTCCTGAAGTTCTCCAGGAGCCAATGAACACGAGCATTCTTTCTTTGAACTCAGCTGCTGCAGCGAGGGGAAATGAGGTCATTTCCTCAGCATCTGTGAGGATCCCACTATCTCTTTACCCAATTGGCAGCTTGAGGATGCAGCTTTGGGAGCCCCAAGGCAGTGGGCTCAGGAGCCTTAGTCAAGGACTCGGCGGTGGCAGAGAGGTACCACATGACCCTCAGGGAGCTTTGTGGGCAAACCACATTGATAGGAATGTTTATGAGTTCACCTGAGATACCCATTTGGGAATGGTAACGGGGAGAGGAGAATTTTGCAGGGGATCAATTCCTGTATCACTGCAAGAGCCTGAGGAATATGGGTTATTAAGGTTAAGAAATGGTGAAAAACTTGAAATGACATGGAGAATGAGAGGCACTGCTCCTCCCTCTTTTCACTTTTTTCATCTTCCCAGGGCTATTCTTTTGGAATTTCTCCTTTTCAGGAATGTCCTTGATGTCCATTGATTTTTAAATATGTAATTAAATAGCCATGGAGGAGGAAAAGTTCATGACATGATTTGCCATCCACTCTAAGCCTCTTGGTTTATGATCGGCTTGCCTTTAAACATTTTAAAATTACATTTCCTTGATATCTACAAATTGCAAATCTCCGTAATAGATGCTGCAAAGCACACAGCCCTGAATAAGATAAGGTCCCTGGGCTGCAGGAGCTCACAGCACTAGAAGTGGCAGGGAAGACATATTCATAGCTGCTGCCACAGGAGGCTGTTCGTCGTAAGTGGCTTGAGTGATACAAAGGAAGCATCTTAGAAACTGAGGCAGGAGGAAGCATGTCTTGCAGGTGACAGCAAGGGGGACTTGGCTGACATTTTTCTGAGACTTAAAGTCGATCAGGCAGTAAGATTTATTTTCATTGCAATAAAACTATTTTAATTACATTAAGTGCACATAAATCTCTAATAATCAAAATGTTTATTTCTATAGTGACATTTATTCAACAACCCCTAAAAATATGCTGATAGTCTTCTGACTAGAACACTTCTTGGTAGACTGGTGTCGGGCAGTTTGCCCCTACCAGGTCCCAAGTCACTAGCACTAAATCCAGTGTGACCGGGGACTTGTTCCTGGCCATTCCATGTAGAGTTGTTCAGGTTTGTACAGGCCCAACAAATTGTCCCCTCTTGTCCATCTGGGTTCTGAACCAAGGGAAATGTAAGACTTAAGAGTAAGGTGGATGGGAGGCCAACATATTCTATTATCAAGGAAGCTGATACCAGAGGATGTAGTTTCTATTTATGAGCTAGTGAGCTTACTAATACTAAATCCCAGAAACAGAAAGATTTACCACATACGTCTTTGTAAAACTCAAGGCAGGAAGTAGAGCAGAATGCATGCTTCTTACAGAAAGATCAAATCTCAACGTGGAAAAGGGGAGATGAAGAGACAAGACTATGCAGGTTCATTGCTTAGTTCCAACCAATCAGATTCCCCCCCCCCCACAGGGAGGGGTAACACAGCAGCCCACGGGAGGGGTGGTGTGGAAGAAGCATTCCCACTCCCAGTCCTCATGACAGTGCCCTGGGAAACAAGTCGGATTCCGTGTAGCAGGGATAATACTTACCTCAGTTCCCACTTGAAAGAACCAGCTGCAGGCTGGAGGCAATGCAAGGAGGAATAAAAAAGAAAACCACAGAGATATACTCTTCAGTTTCTTCCCTGCTTCCTGCCACATCCTCTCTCCTTGATCACCCTTTCCCATTCCCATGTCCATCAAATCTTGGCCACAGAAAATCCTGCCTCAGTTTACTATTTACTTCATTTTACTTTAATCATCTAATGAGTTAGGTATCGTGCCAAAGCATCATCTCTCAGGACATGATGGGGAGGGAAGTGGGCTTTGGCAGTCAGTTATTTCTTTTGGATATGTGGCTAGTCCATCAGTTTAACCCACACTGTTAGATTCTCCTTCCGCCGTGTGTGTGTGTGTGTGTGTGCGCGCGCGTGTGTGTGATCCCAGGTTCTCATAAGCCCCTTCTGTTCTTAGTGGAGTCCCTACTTATTCCAGAACTCTCTGGCTTACTCTAAATTCTTTGGATTCACCCTTTCTTACTCTCACAGCTAGAGAGAAATATACATCTATCATTTACATATAGACGAGCTGCATACATCTTATCCACAAAATTCACACATTGCAGCCAGATATATACTTAATAAATGAAACTAAACCTGCACATATGCTAACAAAAGGTACTAACATGTTAAGGATGAATGTTTGTGTCCCCCCCCACCCCAATTTATATGTTGAAATACTAACTCCCAATGTGATTGTATTAAGAGGTGGTGTGTTTGGGATGTGATCAGATCACGAGGGTGGAGCCCTCATTACGAGATTAGTGTCTTATAAAAGAGACCCCGGAGAGCTCTCTCAACCCCTTTCCACCTTGTGAAAATACAATGAGGAAATGGCAGTCTGCAACTGGGAAGACGGCTCTCACCAGAAACTGACCGTCCTGGCGCCCTGATCTTGTTCTCCCCGTCTCCAGAGCTGAGAGGAATAAAATTCTGTGGTTTATAAGCCACCCAGTCTATCATAGTTTGTTATACCAACTTGAACCAAGACACAAGTCAACATCTTTAAGAGCAAGTAGCCTAGCCTATCAGTCTCAACCAGCTGTGCAATTTTGATAAGGTACTTCAGCTTTCCTGGTCCTTGCTTCTCTCTTCTGTAAAATAAAGGCATAAGAGTTCCCCAGATGTAACTTTATGGAGTCACCTTTTTATGGATTTGTTTACATATGTATTTATCTTTGTACAATACCACTATTTCCCACAAATGAAATTATATGTCACTCTATAGCTTGCTTGTTTGTTTTTAACTTGAAAATATAGCTTTGTGATTTTCTCATTTCTCAACACTGGAACTCTCCACCCCCTGTTACCAGAGACTTCATGTTATAAATGCACTGCAGTTTACCAGGCACTCTCTTTTGTGTGAATACTTAGGTTGATCTCAATTTTCGCTACCACAAACAATGCTATAATAAATACCTTAGTACGCACCTCTTTGTACATATATGCCAGTATTCCTTAGGAGACACACAGAAGTGAAATTTTTGTTCCAAGGGTACAAATATTTAAATGGTAGATAGAAAACTGAATGGGTGGGAGATTAGCAGTGGTGACTGGTCCCCAAACCACAAGTCATCCAGTATTTCTACCTTTCCCTTATCCTCCAAGACCAATCTTTCTACAAGAGTTGTTGGGTCTCCCTTCAAAATATAACTAGAATCCATTCACTTTTTAAAATCACCACCGTTACCACCTTAGTCCAAGCCACCATACGCTCTTATCTGGTCTGTGGCAGTAACTCCAAACAGATCTTCCTGCTTCTATCCCCCCCCCCCCCCCCCAGTTAAAATGCTCTCTCTATACTGCAGCCAGAGTAATATTTTTTAAATACAGATTTGATCATGTTACTCCTATGTGTTAAATTCTTCAATGACACCCCATCTCACTAAAAATAAAACGTAAACTTCTTCCCATGGCCTTGCATATCCTACACGATGCTCTGTAATCCCACTCCTCTGACCTCACTCGGGACCACTTATTTTATTCTGGCCATTTTCATCTCGATTCAATTGCCTCAACTTGCCAATTCTGTTCCTACTTCCGAGCCTTCACATTTTCTCTCCTCTGCCTGGGAGGCTCCTGTTCATTGCACAGCAGGGTCCTTTTTTTATTCTTTAATTCCCAGTTTAATGTCATCTTTTCAGAGATGCCTTCCCTGATGTCCTGTGTCAAGTAGCCCTGCCTCCCCGCCCCAGTTAATTTCTATCACATCGCTCTATTGATTTCCTTCATAGCTCTTACAAGAATCCACAATTATCTTATTTAATTATTTACTTGTATATTATCCCTCTTGCCCACTTACAGTTAAGCTCTATCAAGGCAGGAACCCTGTCTATCTGTTTCTCTGCCCGGGGAAGGTGGCAAATGTTCAACAAACAGATGCCTAGTGAGTCAAGAGGCCTTTCCAGCAGAGGTAACACCTGCCATGGGAAACACCCTGATAGTGGAGAGCACTGGGTGAGGTCAGGACCAGAGGGAAACCAGGGTCACTGAGCAAAGAGGCATGGACAGGAGATAATAGAGAAAGGCTGGAAGGAAAGCCCCGGCCAGGTTGCAGAGGGTCTCCAACAACAGAGTTGATCATTTGGGTCCTGCGCTCTCTAGCTCAGCTCCCCACCATGTCACATTACAGTGAGCCAGCAAGAGACTCACGCAAGAGAGCCTGACCTGTGCATCTCAGAATGTGAAACTTGGCCCAGGGTTTCATTTTTTGAAAGTAGGTCTTGGTGTATCTGCTTTATATTTCACTTTCAAGAAGGTTCAGCATCTCTTTAAATTCACAGCTTGTTTTTCTAATTTGACTTTATTTGATCACTTTGAGTTGGAAGAACTTAATAAAATGACTTCTAATAGCCCGGCCTGTGTGGCTCAGTGGTTGAGCATCAGCCTAGGATCCAGGAGATCGAGGTTCGATTCCCGGTCAGGGCGCATGCCCCAGTTGCGGGCTCGATCCCCAGCAGGAGGCGCGCAGGAGGCAGCTGATCAATGACTCTCATCATTGATATTTCTCTATCTCTCCTTCTCCTTTCCTCTCTCTGAAATCAATCTATATATAATATATATATGTGTATATATATATATATGTATATATATATGTGTATATATATATATATTAAAAAAAAAATAAGATGGCTTCCAATAACCTCGTGGCCATCACCCTCCTCCCTCCCTCCCTCCCTCCCTCCCTCCCTCCCTCCCTCCCTCCCTCCCTCCCTCCCTCCCTCCCTCCCTCCCTCCCTCCCTCCCTCCCTCCCTCCCTCCCTTCCTTCCTTCCTTCCTTCCTTCCTTCCTTCCTTCCTTCCTTCCTTCCTTTCCTCCTCTCTTTCTCTCTCTCTCTCTTTCTTTTTTTAATTCGGCAACTGTACGGATCTCCCTAACAATTAGGAAAAATCCACAGTGACTCTAGAACCATTAAGGTATGTGATAATCTAATTAATTTTCTTAGTCTAATTAGTTACTTCTTTTTCCTTAAGGGATATTCATGTTTTCTTCAATTAAAAGATATTTTTAGGTGTTCTGAAGTACGCAATTTTCTCTGTAAAAGAAAAGGCTTTACTTTCTTTATGTTGTTTGAACAAAACCCACTAATCCTTTCGAATAATTTTAGGTGTCTCTTATATACTTGGAAATATAAATTATGGCATTTAAAGATCTAGGAACGATTTTCTCACAGCACTGGTATCTCATGGAGAAGGGGCTGAGGTTCTTGAGTTTCAGCATCTGTCTGTTAAGAACAACCAGTCATCAAGTGGGAAGAGCAGGGAATCCTCACCGAGGCCCTGCGTTCAGACTGTGGCCCGAGCCTGCCGCCAAATCCTCGGGGGACTTCTAATCACTTCACTTCTTGTTGGAAAGAACTGCCAAAACAAACTTATTTTTTGTCAAAATGGAAATCAAAAGGAAAATGTGATTTGCTTGGATAATTTCTCAAGAGCACTTAGCTACAACAGAGGTACCTATCTTTATTAGATATTTTAGTGAGGTTAGTATAGGAATTCTCTCCATAAAGGACCATTCGATTTTTGTTATGTGAACAAATTTTAAACAAAACAGAATTTAAAATATTAGTCTGTAATCAATTTTATAAGTATATAAATATTTGAAATTCTAAAATTAAAGCTACATTCTTCATTTTCATCCCCAAATTTGCTCTTTGTTGTTAATACGTCACCATTAGATGAAAGGAGCTAAAGTGGTTGTAATTGAGATGTTATTTGGTTCTTATTTTAGCGCAAAGCTAGCATATTAATAAAACAGCATATGAGCGTCCTGCTGTGGAAATTATAAACTGAATTTTCAGAATGGGCTTGTAGCCAAGCAACAGCTGAGACTTATTACAGCATCATTAACTTTTCACCACCATTTAATCCCTTTATTATTTTTTATTTTTTTCTGTTGTTTGGAATAATCTTAAAATGTGTTCTTCAAGCTGTATTTTGGAAAATAGATTGATTAGAAGGTGAGAAAAAAAGAGGAAAAAGTAATAGAAAGGAGGGAAGGAGAAAGGAGAGACCGAAGTGAGAGGGAATGGGAAATAAGGGGAGAATATAGGAATAATAAGAAGATTAATATATTTTTTGTTTCTGTTTTCAAGGTCCTAAACTGCCTTTTGATTTAGAATAGTAATGTTAGAATTGTGGTTGTTTCTTTCACAATAATCTGTTTTATTTTATTAGTTCATTAAAAAACTTTTAATTTTGAAATAATTATAGATGCACTGGAAATTGCAAAGATAGTGTGGAGAGGTTCAGTGTATCTTTTACTCAGTTTTCCCCATTGGTTACATCTTAATATATATTAATATGTATATTAATATATTAATATATGTATATATACTATATTTGATATAGTACAATATTAGGACCAGGAAACTGACATTGGTACAATGTAAGCACATAGCTCTATGCCATTTCATCACACATGTAGGTTGATACAACTTCAGCAATCAAGATTCAGAACTAATCCATCACAAGGATCTCCCTCTTTCTAACTTATTATATTCCTACCCCACCCCTTTTTCTCTCAACTCTTCCCCCTCCCCTATCCTTAACTGCTGGAAATCTCTAATCTGTTCTCTGTAATTCTGTCCTTTCAAGAATGGAGGAAAAGGGACATCTGTGATAAAAAATCATGTTGTTACAAATAAAAAAAAAGAATGTCATATAAATGGGACCATACAGAATATAGTGTTTTGAGATTGGCTATTTCCACTCACCATAATCCCCTTGAGATCCATCCTTCTTGTGTGTTCATTAATAGATGATTCCTTTGTATTACTGAGTAGTATTTCAAGAATGTGTTTAAGTAATTTAATGAATGCTAAGATGCTCTCTTCAGTGAAGCATTGTTTAGACATTTCTATGCTAACTGAGGAGTTAGTAATCTTATATGATATGGCCAGTTGCTTTCATTTAGGCTCTGATCCTCTGTACCTGTTACATCTACTCCAAGAAGCGCTCTCCTCAGCAGGCCTGGCCCCAGTTCCAGTCTCACCTTCACTGAACCACCGCCGGGCCTTGCACTGGTCTATTTTACTCTCCTGCCCAGGCCGTGCCCAAGGAGAACCGGCACGCTTGCCCTCCTCTGGGCTCTCGCTTTATCTTCTTCCTGCCTACATGTTGCTACGCTTTTCTCCTTCACTAGACTGGGTGCCTCTGGAGGGCTGAGAGCGACCTCTCAGCAGTTTCTGACAATGAGTGGTCTGTTCTCAATAAATGCTGGTCATATTGATTTTGAATTTACATAAATTAGATTAGGGGTTCTGACTTTGTTGGCACACAGAAGTCACATGGGGGGGTTAAATGAAAATGTGATCCTTGGCTCTCACCCTCAGAGATTCGAGCTTTACTGGTGTGAGCTCAGTTAGGGTGTTAGGGTTTTCAAAGCTCCCGGTTCATGCAGCCAAGATCTAGACCCACTGCCTGGGCCAAGTTAAAGTACTTTTGTCATAGATAGAATTTAATCTATGTAGGAGACACTGTGTTGGGCTGTTCTTTTTTTACTTATCCACTATATGTATGTATATATGTATGTGTGTGTTATATAATATATATAACATTGTATTATATAATATTATATATTATATAATATTATATAATATATATAGTATTATATAATATATATGTGTGTGTGTGTGTATATATATATAACTTGTGAAAACAAGCATTTACTTGCATTTTGATGTTTAGATGCCTCCTATATGTTAACAGAAAGATTTTGTGTATGAATTAGAATATGATATTGTGAATCTTGCTTGTCACATTGATTCTATGGAATAAATTCCACAAATACAAAAAGTGTGTTCTCTACTCTCCATAAAATTTAAGTCAATTCAAAACACATTTTTGAGTCTTCTAAAGTAGTCATTAACTAGTGGTTCTCAACCGTGGCTGCACATTAGAGTCAGTTGGGGAGTCTTAAAATCCCAGTGCCTGGGCTGCACCCCACACCACTTAAGTGAGGTTCTCTGGGGATGAGGCCCAGACACCCACACCTTGTAAAGCTCCCGGCATGACTCCAGCGTGCAGCCAGGGCGGAAGAACCGTTGCCATAAACTAATACTCTTCCTTTTGGATATTCCTGATTTTTCTTTGTAAACATATATGTAAATGCTTTTTGTATACATGAACTAACTTTTATATTAATTGGGTGAAAGGGGGGAGTGTTACTTATTCTACCCTCGTGCTGTAAGAAAATCAGTTGTCATGAACGGCATGCTCTGCGTTTTACTGTTGACAAAGAGCTTTCATGTGCTCCCTAAGTGCCTCATCCCATCCTAGTCCTAGTTCTGAAAGGGAGTCAATGCCAACCCCACAGCTAGATAGTAGGGGGAAGAGATGCTAAGATCAGACTCCAGGGAACCTGCGCTTTCCTTACTGTACTATCTTTAGGATATAGACACATACGAGAAATGCAGAATTGTCTCTGCTTTAACTTAAGGTAATGGGCTGATTAACGACACACCCCTCCCCAGGAGAAGCCCACATCCTAATCCTCAAAACCTGTGAAGATGTTACCTTACAAGGCAAAAGGGATTTTGCAGATGTAATTAAGTGAAGGATTCTGAGGTGAGGAGATTGACCTGGATTAAAGTAAATCACAAGAAGACAGGAGAGTCAGAGAAGGAGATGTGTGAATGGAAGCAGAGGTTGCAGTGATGCCATTGTTGAAGGGAGGCCATGAGGCAAGGAAGGCCGACAGCCAGGAAGGTGGAAAAGGCAAGGAATGGCTCTCCCTTAAGCATCCTCAGAAGGAGCACAGTCCTACTGACACATGGATTTCAGCCCGTAGTACCCCGTTCAGACTTCCGACTGCAGAACTGTAAGGCAAGACATTTCTGTTATTTGGGTTACTACATTTGTAGTAGGTAATTTGTTATAGCAGCAATAGAAAACTCATACATTTAGTTACTTTAAAATTAATATTTGTTTGCCAATTAGTAGTTTGCCAAATAAAGTAATTGGGTCACGTTTAAGTGTTATGTTATACCAAAAAAAAAAAAAAAGGTCATCTTAAATAGGTAAAACGCTTTCAGTGTGTTCAGTTGCCTGTACTGGGAGACACCCCGGAAATGAGCCAGCAGAGGAAATTGATTCTCACCATATCCTGGGGTGCACGATCACTGGGCCAAATGGTGAACAGAGTCACCAGCTTTATTTAGGATGTTATTGCTTTTTCTCTTGCTGTTTGGATCTCCCTCCCTCCCTCTCTCTCTCTCTTTCTCTCTGATAAAAACATGTAATTGACTTTGAAAACAAGTTAAAAATTCAATGTATGATTGCTACTTCTTCATAAAGTTAAAAATCCCATGGGACCAATATAGCACCAGTGATATTAGGGATCGTGTTGGTGGAAGGTGAAATCTAGGGAGGTGGAGGGCTAGGAAAACGGGAAAATGATGAGATATACTTATTCTGGGAGCCACTAAAACTTGGAACTGCAACCAGGTGGTGGGAATTGAAGACACAGACTCATTATGTTTAAGAATTTTCTAACAGTCCAAGTATTTCAGAAATGAAAAGAAATTTCTTTTTGGACATGATGATCTCTGAGAGATCCCAAATATTCAGAGATTAAGGAACTACAATGTGGGGAAGAGATTAAAGATTGAATACCAGATATGAGGGGGTTTAGATCCCTTTAAAATGGAAATTCTCCATGATGAGATTTATATGGTTCCATTTCTGGTCAAGATTTGTTCTCTCTTTCCAAGGAGATTAAAGTGGCCACAAGTACAATAGTTCCTACTCCACCCATCCATGGTTTTGCTTTCCGTGGTTTTAGTTGCCCGAAGTCAACGGTGGTATGAAAACATTAAATGAAAAATTCCAGAAATATACAATTTATAACTTTTAAATTGCTCGCCAATCTGAGTAGTGTAATGAAATCTCGCACTGTCCTGCTCTGTCGTGTTTAGTTCGTGAGTCATCTTTTCATCCATTGTATGCAGGCTGTGTGCCCTCCCTGCCCATTAGTCACTTAGTAGTCATCTTAGTGATCAGACCCACTGTCAAGGCATCACAGTGCTTGTGTTCAAGTCATTCTTATTTTAATTAATAATTGCTCCCAAGTGCAAGAGTAATGATGCTGGCAATTCAGACCTGCCAAAAAGAAACTGAAAAGTGCTTTCTCTAAGTGGAAAGGTATGTCTGTTCAGGAAAAAACATAGTATACATAGGTAAGATCCGTGGTTTTAGGCATTCACTGGGGGTCTAGGAACATATCCCCTGTGGGCGAGGAGGGCTGCTGTAAATGCATACGTGCAATCTTCTTCTTATTCTCTTGCTCAATTATTTGCTCACCATAGAAATTCCAAAATGTGGTTCTTCTCTTGTAAGATATAGTGCCTTCTTAAATAACAGTTTTTCTAGAGAATGGAATTTAACATCAGATTTTTGTTTTGCTGGTGCATCCAATGGAGTTATGTGTGAATTTCACCCAAGTCCCCTTACTATGAGGTTTAAATTCTAATACATGAGAAGCTAAGGAAAGTGTTACAGGGAGACTTTTGAGGTTGTCCCTATTTTTTTTTCCCTTTAAAGTAGGTGCCACGACATTTCCCAACCACTGGGTTTTATGTTTAAGGGACTGTGAAGGAGAAAGCCTCTTCAGAGCCCTTCTGGGTCTGGCTGCCATCCATGATTGTCAGGGTCCTGCCATGTTAAATCACACACCCAGATACTTCCAGATCGAGCCCATCCATCACCTACCGGTGGTGACGTGGGCTGCACTGTCTGTAAATCTGGTAAAAATGATGTATTTGTGCTGTGAGATGACATCCCATTATGAGATCGTGATATTCCATAGCACGTGGTTTGCTATTTGTGACAAAGATGAATTTCACAGTGTGCACAGCTGCTGAGAGGCTGCTGGGCCTGGTGGACATGTGTAAAAGAAAGGCCCCTTTCAGGACATTCCATCATAGCTCTTCTCTACTGGAAATAATCTCTCAAGACTGCCAAACATGTTGCCAAATTGAATTTTCTCTAAAGGGTAGCTGAGTTCTTAGGCAAAGAAAAATCTAAAGAAAAAAAAATGTATAGAATACATTCATCAACACTTCTTGATTGCATTTATGGTTAATGATCACAGGCCCCATAGTCCACAACGTAAGTTATATGACAGACTCCCGTGCGCTTGGGGCATGTAATCAGTGCAAAGTAAAAACTGTCTTTACGTTTGAAATGAAATAACCTAAGATGTTCAGATTCTTAATCCCAGAGTCACATATGGAAGCATTTTAAACATTCATCACTATTTGGTCCTACGTTGTCCCAAGTCCTTGCTTCATAAAGTATGGTGCTCAAATCAGCAGGATATTATCATCACCTAGGAGCTTATTGGAAATAGAGTCTCTTGGGTCCCATCCCAGACCTACTGAATTAGAATCTGTATTTTAACAAGATTACCAGGTGGTTCTTATATACATTAAAAATTTAAAAGTACTATACTAGGTGATATTGGAAATGTTTCAGTTTGCTCATCAGCACCACTTGGAACAATGGTGATAATATAACACAAATGACTCCAAATATATAACACAAATAACTCCAAATATATGTACATGTGTGTATAGTCATTTTGCAAAGCATTTTCACAAATCGTTACCAAACTCGAGCTTTCCAATAACCTCATAGGTAGGTAGGTACCATTATTCTTATAGTCGAAGCAATTGAAGTTCATTGTGATTAACATTTTTACCCAAGATGTATGCGGGGAGCCCAACTCAAACTCAAGTCCTTTCTCCCCAAGCCCAGTACTCCTTTCTTATCATTGGTAGAGCATGTGCTGCGAGTTTGTTTCTGTGCAGGAGTTATGGGCGACTCTATGGAGCCATTCACACACACCCACTTATCCCCATCATGAACAAGAATAGGCCTCTTGCAAATGACCAGCTGGACCCAGGGTCACTGTGTGTGGCTGAGTCTGTGCAGAACTTTTTTGATTCCAGTAGTATCAAACCTGACCTTCATCATATTAGTTCTGGATTCTGACAGGTCCAGCATCAGCTATGGCTGGATTAGGAATTGGTCACATGGATCACATGGATACACAGACCTGTGACAAACTATTAACTCTACAATTTTTTTAAGTACCCCGCTGCTCTAGAAGAAATTTCCCAGGCCAGCCATTGAAACACAGACCCATATAACAAGCACTCTGTGTTATATACTGCCTACGGTAAAAGACCCTTGAAAATGCTTTTGATGATGATAGAATGACTTATTAGCCACTACATGTAATGTACAATATAACTATTGCTCTGTAGACTTTCATGAATTGGCTCTGGCTTTCACAAGGGGCCTTGTGACAGGATAAAGTCAGCAGTCAGGGATGCTAATGGGGCACAGGCTGAAAGAGTTCTGCAGCCTCTCTAGGGCCTGGTAGTCTGAGGAGCCTGAGGCTATTCAAGAACCTTCTGGGCTTGTGGATCTAGAGGCCACGGAATGAAAGGGACGTGTTTCAGGGCAGGGGTGCAAGGAAAGGCTAAGTGTATTAGACGCAGGTCTATTGTTGCTCTAGTGCATAATATGCTGTTTTTCATAATAGCTTAATATAAAATTTTTAACAAAGAAGGTTTTGTTTCAAAGAGAACACACTGATGTACAAAATTGGGGAGGGGGTTTGAGAAGTAAATTCATTGAGCTTCTCATTTAATATTCTCAATTATCACCTTTGAAAATTCATCAGCTTACCTACAGAATGGGCTAGATAGGCCCTTAAGGAAATTTCAAAGTGAAAAATGAACGTGGAGCCCTGGCTGATGTGTTTCAGTTGGTTGGCGTGTCAACCCATATACAGAAAGGTCACGAGTTCTGTCCCCGGTCCGGACACCCACAAGAGGTAATCGATCGCTGTTTCGCTCTCACATTGATGTTTCTCTCTCTCTCCCTTCCTCTCTTTCTAAAATCAGCAAGCATAGCCTCGGATGAAGATTAAAAAAAATAAAACAGGAATGTGGACAACATTGCATTTTTCCCCCTGAGCTGAGGAGTGGATGCTGCAGAATGTACAAGAACTGTAATGGAAAAAATAAACGGATGGCAAGGCAGAGTTTAACCTGTGTTCTTATAGATCAGTGAATTTCCCATTCAGATTTTGGGAGAGTCACTTCCAACATGCATAATTCATACAAGGAATGTTCTTAGTTGTATACAATCTATATGGGGATTTCTAAACATAAAGAATTCTCTTGGGATGTTAAACACGAATTCTCATGCTTTACTGGGTCGTCATTTCTTTCCTGTAATTCTGAGAGAATAAAAATGAAATTCTGGCTGCATTTCTACCGCCTTCCTTCTTTATTCTCCAAAAGCCCAATCACGCAAAAACGCCCTGGCGCAACCTGCCTGGTTCGTGAAGTCACATTTTGTAATGACGTGAACCTTTGTTGAAATATTAAGCACGGTTTCTGGCGGCCGCCCGCCTGCGGTCGCGCTGGGGGAGTCTGCCTTGTCTGGCAGCGATGCTCTTTGGAAGCGGACTTGCCTTGTGAATTCTCATTTATTCTTTTCCGGCTTCTTTCACTGAGAATAGAAAGGACCCGATCTATTGTGAAGCAGGAGGAAGAGAAATGCTGTGGACACTTCTCTCCAAGGCTCTCCCCCCCCAGGAGGCGCCCTGTGCCTGGAGGACCGTCCCTGCTCAGCGCAGTGTGTGTGTCTGTCTAGTGTGGATTCTAAAGCACACTTGGTCCATTAACATTTCCTCACAAAGCATCCCAGGGGAAAAGGTTGGTAAATATATTATTCATATAAAATAGTAATGATGTCCATGATAGAAAATGAGAAACTAAGGGGTTTTCGTATGGGAGGAGAAATCCAAAATTTCAGAGGAGACTAGACGATGTGAGAATACCCTATGTGGGCACTCACGCTTCAAGCTTTCCTCTCCTTTTTGTTTTCCTAGTTAAGAAATTACTATATGTCAGGCACTTTTAATTAGCTCAACTTTAGAAATAAAACTGAAGCTCAGAGAGGTTGGGTAACTTACCCAAGGCCACACAGCTAGCCAGGCAGAGATTGAGTTCAAACCCCGGTTTGCTGCTTTAGACCACGACACTGCAGGGCCTTGCACGAGGGGCTGCGAGACATGCTTTGTAAACTGTAAACTTGCACAGTGCACGTCGGGGACGGCGGGAGCTCTGCGTCTGTGCCTCTGCCCCCTCGCCTTTCCTCCTGGCCTCTCCGTTCCGAGACGCCTTCGCCACGTGTCTGCGCCTGTTGGAAAACTCCTCTTTCACAGCACCGCTCTAAGGAATTCCCCTCTCTCTCCCTTCCTTTTCTTCGTTGGTATTAATGCCTCTCACAAGTGATACACAAATATATACTGCTAAAGGAAATCCTAAGAATACAGCAAAGGCTGAGTCCCCTGCTGTGCCCAATTCCAGCCAGCCTCTCTCCCTGAAGAAACCACATTAATTTTTGTTAGGTATTTACTTGCACTCATGTACCTATAAATAAAAAGGTTTGTTTTTTAAAAGACATTAACATATTCCTTTAATGTCACTCTGTCATTTTGGTTGTTATTGTGATTGCGATTTTTATTTTATATTTTCTAATTGGTTTTACTAATATTTAGGAAAGCTATGGGTATTAAATTTACCACATTGCTGAACTCTTAATCTCCATAATTTAAAAATCTGATTCTCATGGATTTTCTAGATTGACGATCATATTATCTGCAAATGAGACTTTTTCCACTTCCCCCCATATTTAATAGATGTAGTTGTTCCTTTCTTTAGTCTTAACGTCATTGGAGAAGACCTCTAGTCTAATGCTGAGTAAGAGTGGTGACTGTGCGTCTTTAACCAGGTTCGTATTTAACTGGGACTGTTTGTAATGTTGTTATGACATTTATTAGGTTCCTGGCATGTAGCTTCTCTCTAGTTTCGGGAAGTTTTAGGGGGGTATCCTCTGATGGCTTGTAAGCAGGAATAGGTATTGAATTTTATCTAATGCTATTTTTTCTGTATTAGGTTCTTACCTGTTGAGATTATTTTATGGTTTAACTCATTTTCTCCGTTAATATAGTAAATTACATGATGTTTCTGCTCGTGCCATTTCGTAGTCCCCTTATTGGCTAATCAGTTTTAACCCATTTATATGTTACTATTTGCACGCCTACCACACTCTTATTGCCTGCAAACAACATGAAGGGCTCTTGAAAATCATATTACTCTCATATTGTGGATTCTCAGTTAATGTTGAATGACATGTCTTTATAAAAATTCATGTCTGTTACGTCACCTGAGGAATACTGTAGCAGTGCAACTAGGTATTTTTCTTAAATTTTAAATATGTATAAATTGAAGCTCAGGTCCAAGGACTCGAACCAAGTTAAGGTCAGAGCTAAGTCTCACATTTAAACTTTATTACTCTAGGGAAAATGCTCTTTTAGCCAACCCATAGATATAATTGCCCTAGCTTGGTGACACGCATCATCAGAGGCAGCATTCGTATCGTTCACATTTGTGGGGGACCTAGGCAGTGTAGAGTGGAGATTTCACTTTCTGGATGGTGGTTCTTCCTAACTGGAGGGGGAAAAAGTTGATCTCACGGCAGAATTTTTTCATTTAGGCCCCATTATTGACCAGTAACCAGTCACCCAGCCCAATTCAGGTGCTGAAATCAATACATGCCACAAAAGATTGCATTAAAAAGACCCTTGCTGCTCCTTGCAGGGGCCTAATACTAAACATGGGTCAACTATCAGAACTTGACCTCTCAGAATCACAGAAGTACAAAGTTAGCAGGGACCTCAGAGATATTTTCTGCTACTTCTTTCTATTTTTTTTTTTTTTTTAAAGATGGGTAAAATGAGATTCAGGAAAGACAAATGAGTTATGCAAGTCAACCTGAGTGTTAGTAAATGTCTCATACAGTCTAGAACTACCTCATTTGTTACTGTTTAATTATTTGTTTACTATCTCAAAGAAATGCCTGGCCAGAATAATCTTTGCTCCTTTCTCGGCAACAGCAGGCTACTTAAATTGGATCTTGGGCAAAGATCAGACAGGTTTTTGAACAAATTTGGAAATGCAATGGTGGCAATGGCAATTATAAGTTTCATGGGCTGCAGGGAAAATTTTAGAGACCTGAATGCTCTCCTAGCTCCTTTCACTGGGGCACAGTGATCACAGAGATGGAATCATGAGTGGGGTCCTGGCCGTGTGCCAATGAACCCGAAGCCAAGAGTCTATCAGATTTGGTTTCATTCGTTCAATATCATACTATCATCATTGTCGATGGAAAGCAAAACCAAGTCTAGGGAACACTGGTTATCCAAGGAGAGTATTGGAAAGGCATTTTAAACAAGACGCTTAAAGCTGTTCTTAGGCTTGACATGCGTATATTAAATCCCTACATTATTAGCAAAACTACTTGCCGCAAATCTCATTCATTTTACTAGACATGCTACAGAGATACTTGGACAGATGTAGTCCCTAGTCTTTGAAGCACTAGTTTTGCAATATATCTAGATGTCTGTTCTGTATCATTATAAGACGTAATATATTTTAACAAAGTAAACAAATTATTCTAAGAATATACATACACATACATAAATAGAGCATTTTGGAAAGTGGTGGTGTGCAGGGTGTATTGGGTTTGTTTGGGGAGTGTATATGGTAGGAGAGGTTGTGAAACGTCATAAAGAAATTTTGATTTTAAATAATAGGTAGAATACATTTCCTCCAGAAAGCCTTATTATCTTTCTCACTCTGGCCATTTCTGCATTCGCAGGTCCTCAAAAATTCAGCCAGTAGCACTTTTGTTTTTCACACTGATATGTTATTTTGTAACTATTTTCAAGCCCTTTCATGCTTGGTCTTTCCAACAAGACTGACTGGAAGATCCTGAAGAATATGACCATTTTGAAATTTTTTTGGTATCATCTCTGCAGCCAGAAAGTGTCCAGTTAATGCATGTGAGTGTGCTATGTGGATTAGCACATAGGAGACAAGGCAGTCAGGTGGAAGCTTTAATCAGATCGAGAAAACCAAAGCATAAATCCTTGCTCCAAACTCCAGGCAGCAATGGAGGCATTTTAGAAGACAAGTACATGAGGCCTTGAAAGTTGCTTACCCTGCAGGGGTGGGGCCGGGGAACAAATGTTTTCTCCCTAATTGAGCTTCTAAGAAGAAGTTGCTTCCTATAACTTTTCTATATATTAATCACCCTATAGTCTAAAACAAACACAGAAAAAGAATTAGTGTTTTCAAACTCATATAGGTTTCCATTAGATTTCCATGGTTGCGAGATGAAGTCTCCAGAAAATACCCACCAGAGTTAAAAGAGAGAGGATATGCCTAGCAAACAACATGCTGCCACCTTCTGGTAAAGTAGTGCAGAATATTTTTTCTGTTAGTCCACTAAAAAAAAAAAGAAATAATTATTATAATAAGAATAACATTTGTATTACACATTATAGCTAAGAAACACTTTCCCACTCATTATCTCATTTAATGCTTACAAACTCCTTATGAGGTAGGCATTACCCATATTAGACAAAGGAGAAAATTGAGGTTCAGAGAGGGTAGGTAACTTTCAGAAAGTCACACAGTGATTGGCAGATGCAGGACTTAAACCTTACAAGTGAAGATGAATTATACATCAGCACAAGCGAAGAGTAAACCATTATTCCGTGCCTTGACAAATAGTGAACATATCTGCCAAGCACTCCGCAGAAATGTGTGGATTCTTTCATCTGGTCAGAGTCTTGCAGTGTGTGACTGACACATAACCCACTTTCTGGCTCTGTAGAGTGTAACAGTGTCTCCTCCCTGCGTGTTGGGAGTTGGGGTGGAGTGGCGTAGGGAGCAAATCTTTCTCCTCTAGCACTCTTGAAAGCAAGATATATTTTCTTCTACTCTTTTTTCTCCCTTACAGTTTTCTCAGTAATCTTTAAATACAAATTTAATAAAAAAAAAAACTTTGGTGGCTTCCTAGTAATCCCAAATCCATACCACAATGAATGGCTCCCACATCCAGGTTCATCTCCCCTTACACACTCCCTGCACCCTATCTCACCTGACCCCTGCACATTCCCTTTCAGATGTTAGATATTTTTAGCAGTTTTTCCATCTGACTCTGCTTAGTGGTACCCTATTGATCCTTCAACGAATGCCACCTCTTCTATTAATGATGCCCTGACCTCTTTAATATGTGTTGAACACTCTTCCAGTCACCAGTGGGGATTATTTCCTTCAGCTTTTAGGATAGCTCAGGGCTTCCCTTTCTATTGGTTTGTCTCACTAGTTTATCTACCTAGAGGACAGAGACTAATCCTTATTAATTTCTGTAACCTCCAAAAAACTTGGCATATATTAGGTGTTTGGTAAATATTTGACTTAAATTGAAAAACCCAGGAAACACCAGCCCAATTGTAAGAGCCAGCACAAATCTTTCCATAATGTGGGGAACACAGGGAGACAAGTGCCCTGCCCACCACTTATCAAATCAATGAAGAGACCATCTAAGGCAGGGATCCTACCTCTCCTCTCCACTCTTACCTTTGCTCTTTCCTGTGTAGGAACAATAATTTTTAGAACGATTTTTCTTGTAGAGCCTCCTTTCCCCCATCTATGCTTGTGCATCAAATTCTCAAATCCTTGCTAACAGAAAACACTTTTGTTAGGGACCCCGTGTGAGTGATGGTATTTGCAGTCAGTATATTGGTCTCCAAGAAGGCTTGTCTGGGGTTGTATCGAAATAATATTGGCTGCAGAATAATATTTGTATAAATATGTTAGAGCTGTTTTATCCTTGTTATAGGATATCTTCCTTTCTAACTTTTATTTTAAAATGATTTTTAACCCAGAAAAGCCACAAAAATAGTACAAAGAATTCCCATCGTTTATTCCCGTTAATTTATACTACAGTCTTTTGGGAGAGTATTTTGCAACTAAATAATGATTTATCAACATACAAGAATATTAGAAGCATTAATTATTATACCAAAAGTTGAGAGTGACCTAAATATTCCAAAATAGATGATTCATTACATAATTATATAAAAATAATAAATCTGTAGCTATTAAAAATAAAATTCTTTAAAAACATTTAAAGGGCCATGCTCAATGTTTTAATTTGTAAGAGCTGCCATAACCAAGTACCACAGACTGAGTGGCTTAAACAACAGGCATTTATCTCTGATGGTTCTGGCGGCTTGCAGATGGCTGCCTGCTCCCTGTGTCCTCACATGGCCTTTCCTCTGTGTGCACATCGCTGGTGTCTCTTCTTTTTATAAAGGAAACCAGTCATACTGGATTAAGGTCTCACCCTTATGACCTCATTTACCCATATCTTTTTAAAGGGCAACCTCCAAATGCAGCCACCTTGTGGATTAAGACTTCACTATATGAATTTTGGGGGGACATGCTTTAGTCCACAACACTCAAGATATCTTAACTGAAAATACCATAAAACCATAGTATTTATAGTATTATTTCCATTAAACACACTCACACACATATGCAGAGAAAAAATAGTGTGGAAGTTTACATGTCAAAATTTTAACAGGTGATATTTCTGAATCGTTAGATTATGAGTTATATTCATTCACTACATACTTTATCACATTTTGCAATTGTCCTTAATAAACTACCATTACTTTTCTAATTAGCAAAAATGCATTATAAGTAACACAAAAGTTTAATAGCTTGCAGGTTCTTTCACGTACATTAATGTATTTGATCTCTGCAACTGTGCTGTGAGGTAAAAACAGAAATTATGTTTTTCAATTTATAGATGACAAAATTGAAGCTCAGAGAGGTTAAGTTGCATGGCCAAATATTCAGCCTAATAATCAGAATGGGTCTTCTGACTATTAAACCGATGATCTCTCCAGTATGCCACAATTCTCCAAAATACAAGTCTAATAATACTCTGTGATTATCTCCAACAGCTTATTAATGTTATTTATGAAAGTAGAAAAATAGTAACAACAGCAGCATCAGTATCAAAACAAATGTTTCATGGGGATGAAACATTTGAGTGGTTGTAGTCTCCTGTGGAAAGATTTGGGATACAAATAAATAGAAATAAATAGTAACTTGGATTGAAAATTATCACCGACTTGTATTTTTCTGCACCCTATTCTTATGATGGTTGTACATTTATTAAAATAAAGCTTAATTGTAGGAACAGAGACTCCTCCAGGTCAATAATATTAAAAATACCCTATTTATAATATAGTCTTTCCCACTAAGTCTTCATTCCTATGATGAAATCAACAGTCACAATAATTACCATGCAAACTGATATTTTCTAAGGTGAAGCCTGTGTTCTATAGACTGAGTAGAAGTCAACCCTGACCCTGAACGACTTCAACCTATAAGCTGTACTGGCTGGAGCTGTACTGGGCATCCTTCTGGGAAGAGGGCATGGTGGAAAACAAAGAACTCTATTGAAATACGGCAGAAAACCTCTGTAACTCAAAAGTGATGTTTTTCTAGCACCTGCCGTGGAACCAGGATTATACTATGTGGTAAAAATAATTTTTATACGTGGCCCATGGACAGAGCGTCGGGGCCAGACGTCAGTACCTGTTTCAGTGCTCGGTGCCTCCTTGCTCTGTGCTAACAAACTTCATCCAGGCATTGTGGATCTCTGTTAATTTGCAGAATGACAGGCAACTGAAGTAAAAGGAGTTACAAGCTGTATTTCAAGACTTTCAAAAAGGTTCCATCACTTGGTGCCGGTTGTCTTGAGACAAATGGTGGGGCATTCCTTCCCAAGGAGGCTCCTGAACAGCTGTCAGGCCTAATCTGGGTGAGAGATGAAACAGTGACCCCGGGTTAAAGGCTCCACCGTCTGCCGCAAATCCCCCGAGTTATCTAATCTGTCCAGTGGCACGGGCTTTCTGCAAAGGAAGCGTTATTTTATAGCTGACCCTTTAACAAAGGGGGAACAGCAACTGTTAGAAAATGCAGTAAGTAGTTGTCCTGAGATCATGCTGCCGGGATAAATCCTACAGAGCTTTAAAAATAAACTTCGAAAGGACAGATAAACATCTGGAAAGCCCACACAGACTGTGCACCAAAGGCATTGTATTGCAGTGTGGAGTATTGCCTGGGTTCTTAAAGGAACACACACACACACACACACACACACACACACACACACACACACACACACACACGGCATCGGGAGCCTCAAGTCCTGCACATTGGTCAGCCGCCTCCAACCAAAGTTCTAATCGGTGACTCTGAAGCACTTGTGGAAATGTGAGCAAGTCTTTCTTGACCTTGTGTTCCTGCCTGTAGAGCAAAGCAAACAGCCAAAAAAAAAAAGGGGGGGGGGGATTTGAACTAGATGGTCAATCCTTGGCCCATCATTGTTTTTCGTCCTTGCACTCATCACAGACGTAATCCTTCGGTCATGGCATTCCCCCCAACCTGATGCAGCCCCAGGATTCTCACCAGCAGCTGGTCTTAATCAGCATGTGAGATGTAACCCATTTTACCTACGTGAAGTTCAGCGACGCCCATTTCCGTTTCCTCAGCCGTCTCAGCAGGTGTAGTGACTTTGACCCATGCTGGCACCTGTGGCACAGCGTAGAAGAATGGCCATCAGAAGGACATGGCAAGCACAGTGGCACCAAGATCGTTTGGGGAGGAATTTTGGGGTTTCAGAGGTGACCCACGTGTCACTCCAGTTAGTAACTTCTGGAGTCTGAACCAGAACCTAGATCCTTTCTTATTTGACACCTTTTCCAGGGTAACAGAATACCAAGTGAGTAATAAATGAATGATTCTCTTACCATTTCTTACCCAACGTGCTTTTCCTCTGTCCGACCTCGATGCCCGTCCATCCGCTTCAGCCGCTTTCTTTGCCTCTCACGGTGTGAGCCTCCGGCCTGTCCGCGGTGACCCGTCACACCTCTAGGCTGTGATCGGCTGTTTTGTAAGAGGCTCAGGGCAGAGAGACGGCTGACATCCTGCTGGCGGTCTGGGTGCAGGTGTCTTCGGGCAGGTTTCCCGGAAGGAGGCCCTGCGACAGGACTTGTGTGCAAGTGAGTTATTAAGAGAGGGCCCCCAGGAGGAGCCACTAAGGTAGGGAGGAAATGGGATGTGGAAGGGGAAGAGGCACAGCAATTTCTGGCCGAGCTCCCACTCCAGCCCGATTCCACAGGCATCCTTTAGTGTAAAACACACATCAGCTTGTCCCCACTGGAGGCAAGGGAGCTGGGCTGCTACACTTCTTCACCAGGGGATAGAAGCTCCAGATATGTCAGCTTTCTGCAGGAGGAAGCAAAGCGCCTCTGAAAAGAGTCACAGGTGTGGGTGTTTAGAAGCAGAAGCACAATGGCAGCGAGGGAAGAGTGAGCTGAAATGAAAGGAATCTGAGGGAGGCTGGCCGGAGCACCAGCAGTGCCTGCCACGGCAGGCCTGGGATCTATAGCGTAACTGGATTTTACATTTTAGGGCATCGCAAATCTCTTTGGGGACCTGATGCATGCATTTGACTCTTACCTCAGAAAAACGCCAATGCTTCCAGTGGCCAGCACTCATGAGGCCTGAGTTAAAAACAGCAATTCTAGTGCATCTGAGAGGCTGCATTCAGGCTGTTTTACCTAAAGAGTACCTTCCTAGGCCTCCGTTCCGACAACTCCGCTCTCCAAGGAAATGCCATATGCTGAGTTGCATAACCTCATATTACCTTATTGCTCCCGTGGCTACAGCGCAGAAGGAGAGGGCATTTTTCCAGCCGGCCTGGTTCAAAGCCGGAGCAGCACTGCCATGTGACCTCAGGAAACCCTCGGTCCTATTAGCTAGAGTGACATGAGCGTAATGAATAACAACCTCCGTTACTGAGAAGCATCCCTTGGGAGAGACGGTGCACAGACTCGAGACCTGGAGAATATGGATAGCAGGTCTCCTTGGAAAGTGGCGTGGAAACTCAGAAAATCAAACGAAGCCTGTGGGATCCGCTGGCACGTATGTGGCAGCTTTTCACCAGTTGCCTCTGTGCGCCTCACTTACAGACTCCCTGGGCTCCACATCTATTTAATTAACAAGAGGCAACTTCTCCTTCCTCATTGTAGAGAAGTCCATGGAGCCTTGTCTTGACAGGTCAGGTGCAAAATGACAGATGAGGCTGAGTCCCACACCCCTTCCCCCACACCAGCCACTCCGGCCCTCCCTGCCCGCCTTGGAGGGCACAGCCTGGTTACCAGGCTGCTGCGCGTAGGAACCGTTGCCGTCCTCCTGATTGGAGTCTTCATGGAAACGAAGGAAAAGACCATACCTTGACATTTGTATATAAACCTCTAGAATTATTTGTATCTAAATGGATTATTTAGCCTTTATTGGTTAAAGATTTTATAAACTTATATCATTTCCACTATCATAAAAAACTATTGATATTAAAAATATAAAATATGTAAAAAAAGGCAGAATAGGATTCTATTTGTGGAGAAATATGTGTAAGCTTATATAGGGATTAAAAATATGAACATACTCCAGCAGTCTGCTAAAAGTGGTTACCCCTTGGGGGGTGAGGCTATATAGGGATTTTTACATTCTCTGTGTGGTTTGCATTTTTAACAATGAGAAAAAGTACAATGATATTTTCATTAGAAAAAAATTTATTGTTAAATCAGTTTCACAAGGAATTCTGTCTTTATTCTCTTGCTTAAACAACTATTTTTATCATACCTTGTCCTATTTTAAATCTTTTCATGTGTAACCATTATAATAATTATAGGGTGTATGTAATAATTTTTCTTTGAGCTTTTTACTTAATTTTATTTCATTTGCACTTTTCTAAGAACGTAGTCTACATGTTTTTATTAATGGATGCTTAATTGTCCATTGATTCAATATCTACTTTTTATGGCATAGTTCCCTTTGGAAATTATATAGTAACTTTTTGCCAATATAATGTGAAAAGGGTGGCTAATCAGGGAGAGAGAGTCTCAAATTTCTAGCAAGGTCCTTGAATTGTTATCACCAGAAAAAGAGGTGATAGATCATTTGGAAAACTGCCCTGGGCTTGTTCTAAGCACATCTTTCCTGACTTCCAGTAGATAGTTCCTGGATTCATACCATGCACAGTGTTGTGCTTGGTACTATATCTTTATTTCTTGAATTGTAGCATTATGGTGATTTCCCCCTAGAAATCTATTGGGTGGAGGTCATCTGAGTCCAGGCAGCCTACCAACCAGCTCCAGGGAGTAGCCTGAATTTCACAGCCAGCCTGTAATGCTCTTTACCATTTAAGTCATGTAATTAAAAGGCAAGAATATATTTCCCCAAAGGGTTGGGCCAATATGGACATCAAGCATTATCCTCTCATGGCTAAGGGGAGGTTCTTTCCAGAACCAGGCCTTTTTTGGGGCTTATGGAAGAGCTTCCATATTCTCTCAATATTCATCTTACCCTTCTTCTGCAACAGTTGCTCAAGAGTGCATAACAAATCTCTCTTCCCTCTTCTGGATTGCTTCTCTATTTGGCAACAAATCCAATCAGAGTTTAAATGCAGAGCCATGTGGCCTGTGATGTTCCTATGGGCCATTCCCTTCTATTTATAGGTACAGAGACAGGGTCAAAGAGAGAATATAATTTGTTCAAGGACACATAGCATCTGCCAGCCCTGTGTATGGTGGAGGCTGGTGAACCTTCTAAAATGGGTGTCTGCTGGGGGGTATTCATATCAGCCTGTTAGTATGTATCTCCATTTTTACATTTCTACATCAGTCTGTATCTGGCCTGAATTATATAGATTCATTGCTCTCCCCAGCTGTAAGTTAATTCTCTACCAGTGATAGCGAGCATTTTTTGCTGTTATGAAAACTTTTCCATCCATATAGAGATGCTCCTTGACTTACACTGGGGTTACATCCTGATAAACCCATAATATGTTGAAAATACCATAAACTGAAAATGCATTTACTACGACACTGTGGAGCATCAGTTGTTTACCCTCGTAATCATGGGGCTGACTGGGAGCTGCAGCTCACTGCTGCAGCCCAGCTTCACATTAGAAATCATACTGCGTGTCGCTGGCCTGGGAAAAGATAAAAATTCAAAAGTCAAAGTACAGTTCCTACTGAATGCGTGTCTCTTTCATACCACTGTAAAGTTGAAAAATCTTAAATTGAACCATCATAGGTCCGGGACCACCTGTAACCTCTATTCTTAGATTCCAAGTTCCTGTCTTACATATGCATTCCCTGGAGAGACTAATAAGATAACTTTAGTTAAAGTTGACTGAAGGAAAGTGTATTTCTTTTCTTCTTGAAGGACTCACAAGACTTTTTTGTAGAACAAAATAATATAAAGGCTTAAGAACTTGGTCTATCAGTATTACATTAGTTAAGGCTTTGGAGTCTCAAAGACTGTATGACAATACAGCTGTGAGAGGACAGACAGGATGACAGTTCCACATTTACTAGCCATATTACCTCAAGTAAGCTACTTACGTCTAGGCCTCGATAACCTAATCTGAACATTGGCGTAAGTATCATCTACCTCATACGGGTGATAGCTGTTTTAGATGAAATAATGTATGTAAAGAAATTAGCACAATTGTTTCCATATGGTATGCACTTATTAAATTATACTTAATATTAATTACCTTTAGGGAGTGGTATTATTAGTAGCATGGTTTACTAGTAAAGAGCATTGGGCTCAAATGTTAAAATAGAAAAAAAACGAAAAGAAAGCAAGTGGCTCCTATTCTAATTTACCTGCTTCTACTTGTCCTGAGCAATTCCTTTGATTCCATCTCACTCTAGAAACTAACATATTAACGCTGACCATGGATACTAAAGTAGTAGTAGGACCAAGAACTAGATGGACCACTCGACAGGAGGAACACGTATCTTTCCTCTCCTCTGCAATTAGATCTATCACCTAAAACAGGTGCAGCCTGGGGTATGCTCCCATGAACGGAGATGAAATAGTCCCTCGTCAGTTGGTTCAAAATGTGGGAAAACTTGTCAGTAGTCGAGTTGGACAGCAGGGTCTTATCTTTTCTTTCTTTTCTCTCTCTCTCTTTTTGTGTTAGAAGACAGACTGCCTGCTTAATGATAAATGAGCATGCCTCTCCTCACTGCTATGTAAGGGAAGCATGCATTTAATCCTAAAAACACAGGCAAAATTACCAAAGTGAAAATATATTCCCTGGAGGAATAGATATAAGAATGCTGATGTTCACGGAAGTGCTGCTGCTGGTGGATTTGTAAGGAGGGGGCAACACTGATGTTTACATTAGGAACAGCTGCAATTGTATTGGAAACAAATGCTTAGCCTTGCATGACTGAAATGAAGATGTATGCAATGAAAGTGCTCTGCATAGGGATATACAGATGTATAACAATTATTATCATTGTGAGAATTTAACTGCATGATTATGAAATTCCAATTTCAACAGACAATAAGAATGGGAAGCATTGTCATTATTTAAATTGCAATAAAGAATAACATTAGATATTAAAATATAAGTGTAAAAAGATTCCAATTTAGCTAGCATAAATGTTACAAAATTTTTATTAAATAACATTTTTTTTCCAAAGCAATACTATTTGTTTAAAAAATTTAAAATTATCCTGATAAATTATGATGAAGGAAAAGGGAAATGGCCAGAAACCCAAGATTATGAAACCCTGACCTCCCACAGCCCTCTCTGCCAGTCTCTGAGGAGGTTCCCCAGGTAACTAAGTCACCTGCTTTAATACCAGGAGTGTTTTATTCCCAACCTTAGTACAATTCCTTGTGCTTTTGTTTATCTAGTCTTGAAGTAGAATGAAGCTGTGTCTTTTCCATCTTTCACCAAAGCATCAGTACATAGGTACCTGGCTGCTCTATATTGAATATACCTTGAGCTGCCAGTCATGTTTCACATCTATTTGGGGTTATTTTCCTTAACTTTTTACAAAGTAAAAATGGAAAATCCTAATTTACAATTATAGGTCATCAGCAATGGGAGTAAGTGGTGACTCCGTCAGATAATCATGGTTGTTAGGATTAGTGAAGAGCCCAGCAAGATGGAGAAACATTTCACTGAAAGTTACTTTCAACTGTCTGTCACATACTAACTGGGAATCTCATGTTAAAACTGGAAAGCTGGGTATTTTAACTTGGGAGACAGCAGGAAGTAGATTAATGGTCTACTCTCCAGTGCTTTAATTCTTTGTGTATTTACAGTCTTCTGGTGGGGCAATTTGGGTGTGTTTTTAAAAAATGCTCAATTATATCTTATTGATTTATTTTTCTGCTGGGAGTAAAAAAAAAAAAAAAAATCAAACTCTAGGAAAGATCCAAATCCCTGATGACAACACTGGCTTCACCATAATTCATTCTTCATAATAAATGTGATATATTTTCCTAAATATTAAAATTTATATTTTATCTCTAGGATAATAGATACAAGGTATTCAGATATTGACTATAATGTTGAACTATCTCATTTGAGCGGGTCACTTAAAACGATAGGGGTGGTGGTTTCTGATTTTAACAGTGCCATAAAAATTGTTTCATTTCAAACCTTATTTAACCGCTCATCATAAGCACCTTTCCCCTTTCCCCTCAACAATCGGCAGACTTATACATGGAGAGATTCACATACATGCTGAGTATTTCTTTGAACAGCAGGCTAAAAGACATATACTCAGGGTCTACAATTGAATCACAGCCATAGGATTCACTACTTCTTTCAACACTGAATTGAGATCAGGAGGTATATTGTTGACTGCCACCTGTTCTCTCTGAATAAACCAGTGTGTGGCCTGGCATCCAGGAGCAGCCTGTAATCTGCACGCTACAGGCCTCCCTTGCTGCCCACATAGCTAGTTCTGACCCCAGGGCACCATTTTCAGTCTCCCTCATGGCTCACAAAATCAGGTGCTATCCAACTGAGAAATCTGTCATTTGTAGTGTGTGTTTTTAGGGATAAGCAGAATAAGTCATTGCATTTTTTTTTCCTTATTTAAAGTATAGCTGCTAAAAGCTGATCAACATTCTGCTAACAAAAAATGTTTTCATCTCCTTGTAAAGTTCAGCATCTCTTAGCACGCCCATGGGATGCTGGTTGCTTGATCACATCACATGCCATTGATACTATGTACAGTCTAAAAGTGCCATTGGGTAAGTTTGCCAAGAGCTCATTCTGTTTTCTCTCTACGTAAAATGTTGTTAATGACTTTGTCTCTGGTTTTACATACTTTTTGGCAATAGTGACATGTCTATTTTTGCTACTTGTAATGAGAATGACTTATTTTGATGCTTGAGTAATTTAGATGTATGAGTAATCTTGTCTCATATCTAACTTTAATAATAAAATTAATCAATTTGCAACAAAAACATTATATTGTGTTCATTCCAAGAAAATGTGTGTGGTTTCGCAGGGAGGTTGCTGTTCTGTTTTAGAGTGATGGAAAAACTTATGGCTTCATGCCACTGAATGACAGGTTCACAGACGATAAAACTGGGGACAGGGAGCCAATGGGCCACTTGTCCTGTAATATCTGATTTTCAAATATTCACTTTTCACTTCCTTTGTGGATTTTCCTTTTTCTAGATGCTTGTGTAAAATCATCATGACTTCAGATCCATTAGAGTTGTATTTGCATTACTTTTCAAGTGACTAATGCTCTAATGACCTACTTTTGAGCCATTTTCGAAGAATGTAATGCAACATAGTACAAATAATTGAAACTTAATTCTATCAAAATAAACAATAATATGAAAACAATGGGAAAATTATGTGTGTGTGTTTTTAAACAAACTGCACATTGTTAATTGAAATAAACAACCAATTTCTCCATTAAAGAATATTGTGTAGAGTTTGAGACTGTAATGTGAAGGCTATAACATGATTTCTGGGAAAAATAATAATTTTGAATTTATGAAAATTGTATCGCTTCATCACTTTTCCTTTGAAATTGCCAGCTTGATGAATCTAAATAACTAGAGTCCACCAGCCATCCAAAGACCATATTTTGTGCTCCCTGAAGTGTTTACCATTTCTCCCCAAGCAAAGAAAAGGTGAGGAAATCACACCAAAGGAAGAAATTTCTAAGTGCCAGAGCAGGGCCGGCTGGAGGTGAGCCAGCGCTGGCCTAGGAACCAGCCGGCCTGCCCTCCAGGTCGGGGGTAGTGTCTGCTGGCAGAGTGACTGTTGGTGGCGGGCGAGGCTGTGTCTGGGAGAGGAACCATTTTAAATGCGGTGCAGAGAGTTGCAGGTGCACCTCCTGTTTTCTCATGTTATGCCTTGTGCCGAACACCCGGACACGACCGGTACAATTAGTGGACTGCTCACAACACACTAGAAATCCAAATTGTAAAATTTTTGTTTTTAAGAAGCCTCTGCCATCCAGCCATGTCCACATCAGCTTCTCCTAGAGTGAGGCAGGTTCACACACTCAGAGCATTCCCCAGTGGGTGAAGCTAAAGCAACCTGCACTTTTTGTATTTTCTTGGGGAAAACGGAAGACCTGGGAAACTGCTCAGTGATTAATGGGAAGGTGTCCTGCGTCCTCTGTGGAACTGCTCCAGCCCCGTGGTGAGAACATATTAAATCAGAGCTTTTGAACACCTGGTATGATCTCCCCACCAATACTCTGTTTTTAGCTAAGGAAATTCAACTAATTCCATAAATATTCACTGTGTGCCTATTAGAGCCAGACCCGCGGCCAGGAATCGGAGTTATGGAAATGCATGTCCTAGTCCCTGTGACAGATGTCCACAATGAACTACATTAGAAGGCAAAAGTCTCCCAGTGCAGGAAGAAGGGATGAACAGAAGCTACTGGGCTGGGGGCTGTCGGGAGGGTGCTTCGTTTCCCAGCTTGTGTAATGTACCTGACTTCTCTGTGAACACCTTTGTAAATACGCCGGTACATTTAATGACTTTTGTGAAGCTTAGGTGAGATAATAGTGTTTGGAAATTGCAGGTTCTTAACCAATTACTTTCCTTTCCTCCCCCTCTTTCCCTTCCCTCGCACACTATAAACATACTGTAGGCAGGGACTGAGTGATGCTGTCCCCGTGTCCTGTGTATCTGTCATAGTGCTTTCCCTTAATTATGCTCAATAATGTGGATTTAGATGAAATAGTTCACTGATTGTATTTAGGAAAAAATAACCAAAAAAGTGATAAAAAGAAAGAAAGGAAGGAAGGAAGGAAGGAAGGAAGGAAGGAAGGAAGGAAGGAAGGAAGGAAGGAAGAGTTGACCTAAACACTGTTGGCAAAAGATAAGTAACCAGATACATAGGCCTGGTGGAGGCACTTAAGCAGATGGGAAAAGACGGATTTAACAAAAATACAAGACAACTCTAAGTTCTGAATGTGAGATAATATTACCCACTTTTCTCCTGCCTGTGTTTGGCCAGCTGGGACTGCTGAGCACACACTAATAATGTGTAATCAGAAGTGACACTTACAGCAGCCCTGCAATTTGAAGCATACGTTCTACCGCATTCACCAGACGCTCTCTACCTCTCTAAACCCCACCTCCTTCCTGGGAGGTACTAAGTGAGGCCTAGTCACTTAACGTGAGATTTCCTAATGTCACCAGGTTACCCAAAATGGAAGAATTTGCAAAAGCTGGAGAGGGAAATTTTTAGCTCAAAAGTTATTGTTATTGTTTATTCCCCCCCTTCTTCATTTATTTATTTTAATCCTCACTCGAGGATATTTTTTCCATTGCTTTTCAGAGAGAGCGGGAGGGAGAGAGAGAGAGAGAGAAACATCTATGTGAAAGAGACACATTAATTGGTTGCCTCCCGCAGGCGCCCCAACTGGGGTCTAGGAATAGAGCCTGCAACCGAAATCTGTGCCCTTGTCCAGAATCGAACCTGGGACCCTTCAGTCTGTGGGCTGATGCTCTAACCACTGAGAAAACTGGCAAAGACTTCTTCTTTTAAATCTATAATACCAAACAATAATTCCAGCTGATTTTACCTCCAGAATAAATTCTTTAGAGAAGAAGCATTTAATAGACCCGTTTTTCTCAGTGCTGTATAGACAGAGTTCTAAGTGGTATTATTTTCCTCTTAGAAAATATTACAACCATCACCAAACCCACGCCTGCCTGGATTACCCACAATTCTGATGAAAACAAGTCAAAACACCTCCAAACAGAAGGGCGGACTGTAGTTAACATGACTTTCATTAGATTAATCTCATTTTTTTTGAAGCCACTATTTAACTCTTTCAAGTTGCATTTTTATAAATTACCTAAGCTGGGGGGGGGGGTTCTTACTGACAAGACCAGGGCCTGAAATCTACTCCTTTTTAGGCGGCATTCAGCATCTGTTTGGTCTGCAATCCTGTCCCAAAAAGGGGTAGACTCTCTAACATCCACCTGATCACTAGGTCAGAATCCTGGGTAGCACCCTTACTTCCTCCCTACCACACGCGTTTACCCAAGTTCCAACCTTGAGACTGCCCCATGGCACAGGGCTCCATTTAGCACTCCCCTTGCCCAGCTGCCTTGAATTATTTATGTATTTGTATTCCTAACCAGAATGCAAGTTATTTGTAGGGCAAAGACCATGTCTCACTTGCCCTTCGCACAGAGATTTTGAAATATGATAAGCATTTGCTAAATAAATATTCAGTAAAGTAGGTCAAGTCATTTGCTATAAGTGAGGATCAGATTCCCAATTATGCAGCAGTGTTCATTGTCAACTATTTCCCCATTCAAAAATTAATTCTAATTCTAGTTGGTATTATAGTTGGAAAAACATTCAGAATAAAAAGCTATGAAAATATATGTATATGTGAATATAATTCAATATTGTTGAATGAATAATTATAATATATATGAAAATACACACACACATACATACATATATACATATATATTGTTGAATGGAATTTTTCCTGTTCATTGTTAATATGTTTAAGTTGACTTTATAGCAAAATATATTTAAAGAGACTTTGGTATTTAGAGTCTGTACTAACAAGATAACATTAAATTGATATAAGCAAATTTCATTAGATAGAAGTAAATCCCTAATTAGCTTAAAACTGTAAGATATTAAATCATAATATTTATCTTGTCAGATAATACCATACTGAAAAAAATTACCCATGCTAGCCGGATGAAAGTACAGCATATATTACTCAACTACGGGGATTCAAGATATGAGAGATAAATACCTCCGCCATTAAACTAGTATAGAAATCAGATGTTCAAATGCCTACAGAGGCCAGGCCAGGAAAATAAATGCTTCTAAGTGGAACAGCTGCTGGCAACCCCAGGTGATGGCTGCCAGTAGGGAGAAAGGCCAGCTCTTGTCATAGATGAAGGAAGCTCCAAAACTGCACCTATGTGGGAAACATCTTGAATTTCAAATGACTTCGGTTTTGTTTTGTTTTTTTTTGTGGAGGGGGAACCAAATGCAGATCAAAGAAAACCTATCTCTATGTCCTATTTAATTCTATAGGTTGTCAATTCCCAGATAAATCACAATATCTTTAAGGTACCCTCTCTGACGCTGAGATTTTGATTCTATTGTCTAGAATATAATTTAGGTAGCAGGAATTCTTTCATAGTTTCCACCAGATGTTACCCATCTTACTCTTACTAAAATTATCAAGCCACTATGTAAATAATATAGTGGAGGCTTTCCTTTAAAAAAAGAAAAAGAAAATCCCAGAGAACTACTGAGGGGCTTAATCATGTGAAAACACTGCCAATCTCCTCCACAGCATGGAGTCACCCGTATAGATCTTCATCTCAATGTTTTGCGTCTTTTCTAAGCAAGACCCATTCATTGGGAATGTTAAATGACATTTTGAAAAGAAAAAAAAGTAAACCCTGAAATGGCATCCCTTACATTATTTAGGCCTCACTTTTGCTTTAAATCCTTGTCAGGGATGCCACAACTATAGGCATGCACCTGCAGAAGTACTATGACTTTGCTACAACGACTGTTAATTTGTCAGGACCCAGACACATTCACTCCTTCATACATACATTGACCACACTGTACTGTATCTCGAAGCAGATGCCGATGAGCAATTAGTGGCCTTAAATCCAGTTATATTCTAAAGATAATGTTTTACCACTTTAATAACTGTTAATTTTTAGATATAAATGTAAAGTAATAGCAAATGTTTTCTCTAATGTTTGGGAAGTTCTTATGTCAGAGTCCAGCAAAGGTATTTTGAGGCTAGGTCTCATAGCATGAATTAGTTTGAGTGTAATGAATAATTTGATTAGTCAAATTAGTTTGGAAAATAGTTAGATGTCAAAAACATCTTCAATCTGCCTTCATTTTACTAGAATCATGCTTCCTGGCATCTCCCGTACAGTGCAGCAGCCTTTTATAGCACACCTGCACTTTCCAAAGCTTTCCATGAAATCCGTGGGATTCAGTAATTCGGTATTCCCTCCGTCAGCAGCCTCTGGGTAACCCGCTAGTGGAAAGCTCGGCACCAGCCCCCGAGCAGAATGAGATGGAGAGGACTCTTGTCCTCAAGCATCACAGAGGATGGTGAGAGACCGGGGACCTTGATGACCTGCACTCTTCCAGTTGACGCCTACCATGCGCTGGCCTAGGAGGGCGAAGACAGGCGTGCCCTTCCTTTACAGGACACAAAATGTCCCATAAATTAAAAACAATTCTAGAACATATGAAATTAAACAAATAACAGAGTAGGTTTCGATTCTATAAAGAGCTTAGAGGAGATGCCTCATCCTTTGTCATTCCCTCCTTAAATTTTACGTCCTGTCAAAATAGAACTGCATGTGGGTTTCTGCACACAAGTCATTGTTTCATGCCTCGGGTTCTTCCCCTGGGTTAGCCTCTCTGCTTGGACCCCCACCCCTACCCGCACCCCCACCCCGCCTGCCGCATGTGCCGCCTGGCACCCCCTGTTCCGCCTCCCCAAGCCCCCGTGCCAGCGTGTCCTGTGCACCGACCTCTCACCCCACCTGCCTCTTACCTTTTATTTCAGCGGCGGGGGTTCCTGACAGGGTTTTGCCTCAGGTCCCCATCTGTGACTGTCGTTTCCCAAGCGCAGTGACCATGTGCGCAGAGTTCAGGCTGCCCTGGGAGTCAAGGCCCTGGAACACGTCGTGGGCGGCCCTGAGGCAGTTTGCTAACGCCTCAGAGAATCTGGTTTGGAAGAAGAAAGGAGATGAGGAGGGGAGGCCGCGGGAAGGGGGGCAGGGAGCGAAGAACAGGGAGGGAGGGAGGAGAGAAAAGACACGAGCATCAACACAAGGCGCGCCGGCGTCCAGGGAGAAAACCGAAGGCTGCTGTGACTCCAGTGGGATAACCGTGTGAATGCTTTTCCCGTACCAGTGAAAAGATCATGTGATTCTCCTTGAATTTTTTTAAGTTTTGATTTTTGTGTCTACATTGAAAAAACGTGACTGTTTTAGCTCTGAGCTTCTACAGTGAGTGAAAAGCTGTGAATTTTTTAAGTGATAAATGTTCAACAGATGGAGAAGCCATTGGCAGCGATTCTCAAACATTTTTGACACCGTAAATACCAAGGAGCTTGTTAAAATGCAGATTTCTGAGCCTGGACTAGACCTTCTGAAACAGACTTTCCGGGGGTACGACCAGGAATCTGCATTATTAATATGTACTACATGTTATTGTGATGCAGTCTAAATTCATGGAATTTTAAAAAGCACTGGCTTAAATAAACAAGCAAAATTAGTGTTAATAAAAAGTATAAGTGTTTATGTGTGTGTATTAATCTGCTAAGTACATGTGTAAAGATCAACAGCTAGAAACTTCTATTCATCATAATTAATCAAGGAAATGAAACACCTATAATTACAAAGAAAGGAAATGTCTTCTTTGACTCCAACATTAAAGAACAGCTATTTGTTTTAAAATATTAGTCTAACTGAATGGAACAGAAATCTGTAAAAATATCACCCTTAATTTTAAAACAAAAATTGCAATAAAAATGCCCAAAAGCATCACAAAAAGACTGAAAAACATAGGGTAAGTCTGTGTTTATTTTCACTTTGTAGTTCTAACTGTGAAAGCTTTTCTGTTATGCTCCTTAAATGTCCCAGAATTCCCCAGCCTGTGCGGTCCCAAATTATGCTCTCCAGGGCTCCAGTACACTTATTTTCAGCAAGCCTAGACTTTAATTTATCTTCCCTTCACAAGTTCTTCGAAACAGGGAGTGCTTAGGTGTTCCCACTTCATCCAGGTTGTTCGCCAGTTCATTCGGCTCTCTGGTTCTTGCTTTGAAGCATTGCTTTTGCAATCCTGAGAAAACTTTACTCAGTTTTTCAGGCTATTGCTGCTCTTCCAGAACCACCTTAGCCAAACCACAGATAGAGGTGAGAGCTGAGGCTCCGAGATGGTGGAGTAGGTGGAAGGCACACTCACCTCTTCCCAGGACCAAACTGGAATTACAACTAAAATATAGAACATCAACCGGAATAACCAACTGAAGACTGACTGATCAGAAGTCTTATAACCAAGGATTTACAGAAGCCACATCAAGACTGGTAGGAAAGGCAGAGATGCAAAAAGGGCTGGTCCTGCCCCCACAGGCAGAGGCTGAGATTCCAGAAGGATCTCTCAGCTGCAATGGTTCCCTCTGAGGAGCATGGGGTCTAAACCCAGCCCAGAGCACCAGAGCCAGGAAGAGGTGCTCATAGATGTCATCTTTCTTAGATGGAGCACTCACCTCTTTATGGCATCAGCCTGGGGGACTCCCTGCTGCCCGACCCTGCAGAGTTCACAGCCTGCTGAGGAGTCAGCTGCCTGGGCTGGGGTGTAGAGGTCTGGGTATACTTACAGGGTATCAGTGACTGAGATGTCTGGCTTTGGGGTGTAAGGGGCATTCCCCCACTTTTCCATGAACCTGACCAGTGCTTCCCCCTCAAAGAAGACCCACCAGACCCACCCGGCAGGCACCCAGCAACCCCACCTTTCTGACTCCCGATGGCTCCGCCTTGCTGAGTTCAGTTTCCTGGCAAAATCTAGGACAGGCCGAGTTGTGTGACTCTAGGATGGGGACCATTTTTTCCTTGTGCACCTGACTGGTGCAGAGCCTTCCCTTCACATGGTCAAATCTTGGTCTGTTTGGGCCTGATAAACCTTGCTGGTTTCACCCTGATGACTGCCTGAGACCCTGGCCCACCAAAAAGGTCTGTGGGCCCCGATGTAGGGCAGCTGGACTTGGCGTGCCCTGGGACTCCTGCTGAGCGGGCTCAGGCCCAGCACTGGCACTGAGCTGGAACCGGTATGGATGCGGTGACCACCATTCGCCCCTGCCTGGTGACTCACCGCCAGCCTCCCTCGTGCAGCTCGAGGACTGCCAGAGGCCCCTTTCAGTGACCGAGCCCAAAAGCAAAATAGACAGAATTAAAATAAGAACTAGAAACATTTATAATCATAAACAGAAAGTTTAATACATTTCTCTCAAGATGCAATGGAACAAGCAATAATCTGTGAGAGAAAAAGAAAATAAAAAATAAATAGGGACCTACTTTTAACTAAAAGATAATGAACATGTCATATAAGCACTTATGGGATACATCTAATGCAGGGCTAATAGGGGTGATTATAGGGTCAAGTGCATAAAGTATTTGAAAGAAAGTCTCAAAATCAGTGTCCTAAGCTTCTATCTTAAGAATCTTAAATAGAAAATAGGAAATTTAACCCGAAAGAAGAGGGATAAAGAAGGTAATAAAGATAATAACAGAAATTAATAAAGTAAAAAAATACATGAAATAGAGAAAAATCATTTAATCTAAAATTTGATTCTTTGTAAAGATTAATAATCCACTAATAAAATTTATCAGGATAAAATAAGAAAATATACAAAGTTATCAATAAAAGAAATGCAAAAGACATCATTTTAGATGCTACAGATATTTTAAAAGATGATAAAAGGATCTTACAAACAATTTTATGGCAATATTTGACAATTTAGATAATTTAGAAAAAATTCTTGATCAATACAACTTGCCAAATCTGACCAGGAAAAAAATAATATACGCAAATATTCCTCTATCTACCAAACAAATTGAATCTATTTAAAACCCTACTCCAAAAGAAAACTCCCAGGTTCAGTTAACTTCAACGGTGAATTTTTCCAAATGTTTAAAGAAAAAATATCAACCTCACAAAACTCCTCCAGATATTTTAAAACTGTTGCATTCTTCTCTGTTCTTTATGCAACTGAATAACTTTGATTCACGAACCTAACAAAAATATTAGCAGAAAGGAAAAATACAGACCAGACAAAAATCCTTAGAACAAAAATACACAATATAGACAGAAATCCTAAAGAAAATATTTGCAAATTAAAGTAAGCACTACATAAAAAGGTATACATTATAATTAAGTAGTTTATTCTTGGTGTTAAGGGTGATGTGACACACACAAAAAATTAACATAATTCATGACATTAATATCAAAAACAAAAATTATATGATCTTATGAGATGCAGGAAATTATTGTATAAAAATTGTCATCTATTCATGATAAAATAACCTTAGCAAACTAGGAATAGAAGGGAGCTTCCTTAAACGACAAAGAATATTTTTATAAAATGTCTATAGCAAACATCAAATTTAGTAGTGAAACATTAAAAACTTTCTCCTTGAGATACAGAACAAGCTAAAGATGCTGCTATCGTTACTTCCACTTAACATTGTACATACTGGAAGCTTGACCTGGGAAAAGACAAGAACAGAGTACAGATTTGTGTATACCTAATAACATATCCTTTTAGAAGAATAAATGAGAAAATACACAATCATAGTTGGTACTCTAATCTTTTTTTAGTAACTAATTGAACAAACAGGTTTAAAAATAATACAAAAGATTTAAACAACATTGTTATTTACTTTGACAAAATAGACATTTACAAAAACTGCAACCATCAACTAAAGAATAGATATTATTTTTCCAGGTGCACCTGAAACTTTAACCTAAGAGGGACCATATGTTGTGACACAAGGCAAGTCTCAACAAATTTTTTTACATTTACTTTTTATTGTTGACATCATTACAGATAAATGGGTTAAAATTAGTAAAGTATGTTTTTAGAGAAAAGTGGAATTAAGCTATATATCAATAACAAAAATGACTTCCCAATTACTTGGAAATTAGGTAGTACACTCTTAAATAATTCCTGTTTTAAAGAGAAAATCTCAATTGAAATTAAAAAAATATTTTAAGTGTATATTTCTATGAAACATATATAATCATATTAACCAATATCACCTCTATAAATTTAATACAAAAAATATTTTAAATGAGTAATAATGAAAATATGATATAGCAAAGCTTTTGTGATTAAGTTAAAACAATGTTTAGATAGAAAATTATGGCTCTTAATGCATATATTAGGAAGAGCATTGATAATCAATTTTCTAATTTGTTAAGCTAGAAAAAGAATAGCAAATTAAAACTAAGGACAAATGAAGGTAGAAAAGAATAAAGATAATAGCACTAATCAATGAAATAGAAAGCCAAAAGACTTTACCAATTAATGTAATTCATAAACTTAAAACTGATTAAGAAAAATACTGAGAACAGACTAACAGCATTTAGAGGGGAGGGAGTTTGAGGGACTGTGTGAAAAAGGAGAAGCTATTAAGCAAAAACAAACCAAACACAAACAAAACACCACACACAACAACAACAACAATTCACAGACACAGACAACGGTGTGGTGATTACCAGAGGAGTAGGAGGAGGGAGAAGCGGGTAAGGGGGGATAAGTGGTGATAGGAGACTTGACTTGGAGTGGTGAACACACAGTACAATATAGAGGTGATGTTTTATAGAATTGTACTCCTAAAACCTATATAATTTTATTAACCAATGTCACCCCAATAAATTCAATAAAAATTTTTTAAGAAAGAAAAATAAAAATAGAGAAAACACAGGTTCTAATATCAGGAATAAAAATGAGGACATAGCTATAAATCCTACAAATATTTAAAAATAATAAAAATATTATGAACAACTTCATACCAATTTGACAATTTCATTAAAATGTACAAATTTCTTGAAAAACAGAACTTATCAAAACTGACCCAAGAAGAAAGAACATCTGAACCCTCGTATCTATCAAGATATCTGAATCCATTTTCGAAAATCTTCCCACAAAGAAAACTACTGGCCCTGATGATTTCTCTGATAAATCTTAGAAGGTTTTATGTAAGAAATAATGATCCCAACTAAGATCTGCCAGAGAACTGAAAAAGAGGGAACATCTCCCAAATTATTTTATTGCAAGGGTATTAGAATAAAGGAAATTTACAGGCGAGGCTCACTCATACACATAGAAACAAAAACCTTAAACAAGCATTAGCAAACTGAATAAAAGAGATAGTCACGACCTGGTGGGATTTACTTCAGGAATGCAAGGGTAGGTCAACAATAGAAAATCAATCAATGCAATTTACTATATTAATACAGTCACAGAGGGGGATTTTAATACATTGTGTTCAGAAATTGATAGCTCATGCAGAAATAAAAGTGGCACTGTAGGAAAATGAATAATGCATTTAATTAGCTTGATCCAGCACCTACATAAAACTCAGCATTAAGCAAATAGAGAACCTAAATTATTTTCAAGCATACACAAGGAACATTCTCCCAAATAGACCTTCTATAATGGCACAATGGGACTCATGGCATAGTCCAAAGAACTGATATCATACAGAGTGCATCCAATTACCAAAAACAATTAAATAAGAGGTTAATTGAAACGTTTTAAAAAAATAAATTAATTTGAAAACAAGACAACACTTAACTCATAAGTTAAAGAGGTAATCATAATTAAATAGATAAAATATTTAGTTTTGAACAAAACACGGAAATTATATATCAAATTTTGTGATGCTTCATTTACTTAAAAAATCATGAAGATAAGTGAGATAAAGTTTCACATCAAGGAGTTAGAAAAAAATCAGAACAAGCAGAAAGAAAATAGGAAAAGGAGTTAATCAGAAATTAGTGAAATAATTAAAGAGAAAGAAACTTTCAAAAGTAAAAGGCTAATTATTTGAGTAATAAATCAAACACCGGACAAAACTGGGAAAAGGAAATAAATCACAAATAAATACTAAAAGAAATGTGAAAAGGAATATATTACAAATATAGTTGAATTTTTAAGATTTATCAAAAGAATATCATGAACAACTTTTGCCAATAAATTGGAAAGTATAATTTAAAAACCTGACCAAGAAGATGTTTAAAAACCAACAGATTAGAAGCTTTTAAAAACTAGATTAGTAGTAAAAAGCCTTACCAACATAAGGTAATTTTATAAGTAAATTTCTCCAAACCTAAATGGAATAAATAACTCCTTTAATACGCAAATTGTTTCAGAGAATAGAAAAAGGAGATAAGTTATGTAACTCATTTTTAAGGCTATTATAGTTCGATATTACTAATGAACATAAACGCCGAAATCATAAGTGACATAATAAAAACAAAACTTAACACAGTGTTGTGCACACACTCACACACACACATATTTGAGCGAACTATATTTACTCTCGGGAACAGTAATTCAGCGTTAAGACTATTTATATAATTCATCACATAACAGGTTTGATGGGACTGTGAGATGCATTTTAGAAAGGGAATTGAAAGTAATATTTAATTTATTGTGTTTTAATAATATCTGAAGCAATTATGACAAAATCTTATTCCATCTTGGTGATATGTGCATTTATTATATTATCTGTACTTTAGGATTTAAAAAAATTTCCCCCAATTCTCTACCAGCTTACAGCCAAGGTTTTTTGTATTAGCAATAAAGCTATTTGTTACTAGAAAGCCCATAAAAATCAACCTCCTATTCTTTGATTTATTTAATTATGGTGAGATTTTTGCCTTTGCTCATAAAAGAATAAAAGCCATCTGTCTGGCCGTGAACGAGAAAATCAGATAAGCCTCAAAGGTCATGAGTTGCTTTCTGAGGTTTCTTTGTTTTTTGTGCAGTTCAGGGCTCTGAAATGACGCTTTTCTGTGAGAAGGAAAAGCCTGTTCCCCTTTGGGAGGGCTGTGTTTTGTGGGGTGTAAGGAAACAGCAGGTCCCAGTACCCGAGGCAGGCTGTGAGGTGAGATGCCACAGTTTCCCGACGGCGGCTCCCTGGTGCCTCCCCTCCTAATGTGAGTGCTGGGTTCCATTCCAGGCCGCTGGCCTCATATAAGGCTGCCTCTGAGCCAGGGTGCGAAATATTCATCTCCACATGCTTTCTGTCGCCTGACACACCATCTGTCTCCCTCCTTGGAGAGGCACGGTGGAGAAGCAGAGGTGGAATTTAATCATCGAGGTCTCTGGGCTATGGAACTCCCAACTCCTGAGCTGCAGCTAAGCTCTCCAATCCCTTTGCTGTGGGAAAGAAGAAAAGAATCGTTTTTGCATTTAACTAAAACTGTACCTATTTATTAATCGATTGATTCTCTTCTCCATCATTGGCATCATCAAATGAAAGTTCAGTGATGCTGTTGATGATAATGCTGATTTCAGGAAGCACAAGAATACCAGGCTTCTTCGTGTCTCTCAACCCACCCATTAAGGCCACGCTTGCTGGATGCACCTAGGTTTCTGCCTTGACTGGAGATGGCCTGAGAGGGTTGGACAAGGTAACGCATGCTAATGGCTTAGGACGTGCCTGACACAAACTAGGTCGGTGTTCAGTATGCATTGGTTGGCCTATGGCCTTTACCCTCAACCCCATCCAAATACTCTCTGATTTGGAGGACCCCACAGAAGGTGGGATTAGAGGACTGGCTCTGGGGTCATTGGGAGATTTTGGAGGAGGCAAGTAGACTTTCAATTGCTCCATGACAGTTTTAGAAGGTTCTGGGTCTTAGATCAGAGGAAGAGGGAGCCCTGCCTTAGGCAAAGCTTTTCTGCAAAGGGCAAGATGATTTGGTCTTTACAGGCCTCTTAGAGTCCCTGTCACATATACTTCTTTGCATTTTTCTTTTACAACCCTTTAAAAATGTGAAAACCATCCTCAGCTTAAATATAATAAATACCAAAACAGGCTGTGGGCTGAATTTAGCTCGAAGACTATGGCTCACTGAACCTTGCCAACCACCTGTGCGAGATTCCCTAGGCCCAAGGAGTGGCCCAGGGGAGGAGTATGGCAGAGCTTGGTGTCTACACATATGTGCACGAAGCTCCTTGTGGTAGGGAATGGCCACAAGAAAGGAAGAAACAGGGTTGGTTGTGGGGTTGGGTCTTGTGGCTAGATTTCAATATGTTGTGTTGTTCTGGTCTGGAACTCCAAGGTGTCTGAGAATTTTAAATTTAAAACTGGACTTCATGTAAGGTAGGTACATTGTCAGTGGATTGTGTTGAATAGTTTGTAACTTTTATAAATTTAGCCATAGGCTACATGGGCCTTTATTTGCATTTTTTTTTTTTTTAAATATACTTTTTTATTGATTTCAGAGAGAGGAAGGGAGAGGGAGAGAGAGATAGAAACATCAACGATGAGAGAGTCATTGATCGGCTGCCTCCTGCAAGCCCCCTGCTGGGGATCAAGCCCGAAACCCGGGCTGATGCCCTGACTGGGAATCAAACTGCGATCTCCTGGTTCATAGGTTGATGCTCAACCATTGAGCCACGCCAGCTGGGTTTTATTTGCATTCTCACACAGAGCCTCACAAATGTTGACAGCAAACGTGTCCTAAGCTATCAAATGCTCTCTTTTTGAAAACAACCCAACAATTCCTTAGTCAATTCCAGGAGAGCCCTAATAACTCTGTTGCTGATATGTATTCCCAATGGCAGTCATTGCCTAAATTATATCCAACTAGAGAGACGAAAACTGAGCCAATCTTGAAGAGCCACACATCTGTCCCCAAAATTCTACCTTGTTACATATAATCTAGGAGTTAGTATTCCCAGATCCTCTAACTCAGTGTCACAACTCAAATGCCTACAAGGGTCTCAGTAATTAAAATGAGAGAAGCAGTTCAGGTGTTAGAAAAAATACACACTGAAGGGGGAAAGCACCCCCTAAGAAGGCACCCGCCACTCTTCCAGTGACTGCTGTTACAGAAAAATGCTGGCATGGTGTTGCCAAAGTTTTAATTTTCTTAAAAAACAAACAGTAAATCTGACAACCAATTTAAATTTAAAAAATATCCATGTTGGTCAAGCAAACTTGTCTGTGGCCTAAATGGCAGTTGGTCCCTTCTAGTCTAATTCTTTCTAATTAAATAGGAGGCGTGCTCAGAGGGGAAACCCCTCTCTTACACCTACTTATCCAGAGTGTCACCTCTGCATGCTCTGGGAACTAGTTATAATGCAGAGCACCTGATAGTGAGCTGGGAGGCCTGCTTTGCCTTCCCTGTTCTCTGAGATTTGGAGCAAGCTGTTTATCATAGTTCTTTGTTTCCAGCTGGGGGGATTGGCAGAATGGTATTTCAGTTCCCTTCCAACTTGCATATTTTAGATTAAAATAATTGTAATCAGAGATGTGACCTAAGTAAAATTAAAGCTTGCTAAGCTTTGTTTCATAGCATTGTACCACTGCAAAAGTTATTATAAACCTGTAATCTGTTTATCACATTTTTTCAGATCTGAATGTGGTAATAAGAATTTGTTAAAACAGAGTTTGCAATACAATGCTATTTATATTGAGTGTCAATAGGATATATCACCTTTACATTCTCATTTCACATGTGTAAAATGTTCTTTAATATGAACATTCACTAGCATCCAGAAGACATTATCATTACCCTTCTTCCCCTCTGGGGGAAATGCCCCAAGGATACACAACAGGTAAGTTACAACAGCACATTTTACATCCTGTTTCCTGTGTTTTGTTTTTGAGACCAAGCCATGCACAACACCTCCTTGTTTCTCTGCTTCTAGGAGAGACTTTAGGCTCAAGCAATCCTGCAAGTGTAACGAGGATGATTATATTTATAAAAATGTGACAGTGTGCCACAGGGGATGGTGCCACACTTCTATCAACAAAGGAGGAGACGCAGGGCACATTTTTAAAACCCTGAACTAAGTGACAGGAGATGCCAGAGAGCAGCCGTGGAGGTAGGAGATGTTGGCAGACATATGTAAGGCCAGTCTCATCAGTGATGAGGAATGTCATGAGCCATCCTCCAATCCCCCAAGTAATTTTTTCTTTTTAAAAGCAATTTATGGAGATATAATTTATATAGCATAAAATTCACCTATTTTAAGTGAACAAGTCAGTGAATTTTAGTATATTTACCAAGTTGTATAAACATCACCAAAATCTAATTTTATAACATTTCCATTAACCTAAAAAGAAACCTCAGGCTCACTTACAGTACTCCTCATTCTCACCTCTGGCTCCAGGGCAGCTACTAATATACTTTCTGTCTCTATATATTTGCCTTTTCTTGACATTCTATATAAATGAAATAATGTGTTCTTTTGTATCTGGCTTCTTTCGCTTAGCATAATGTTTCTGAGGTTCACCCATTTGCAAAACTTCCTTCCTTTTTATTGCTGAATAATATTCATGGATATATCACATTTTGTTTATCCATTCATCAGTTGATGGACATTTGGACTATTTCCACTTGTTGGCCATCGAGAATAATTATGCTATAAACATGCAGATCTTTGGGTGAGAGCGGTCATTCTTGACTTGATAAAGAATTATGGTTTGCAGCTCAGTTGCCTTTTTTGTTGTTGTCATGTAATAAATTTGAGGGAAATCAACATATATTCATGTAATATCCTCTCACTCACTTGCATCCTGTTTTGCAAGAGTGAATTTGTTCACACAGGCAATTTGGAGTAGCCTTGAGGGGCATTCATGGGCATTTGCCAGGCATGTGAACATCATTTGTCAAGTTTGTTCTAGAAGATAGAAGTCAAGAGTAGCTCTCGTCTATCCTTAGCTTGGCTGCACTCTTTTATGAAGGGTTGACCTCTGAATAGACAAGAACACTTCACTGTCACCCCTACAAGGGGCATGCCTTGGGTTCAACAATCTGGGCTGCTTGCTTGTTTCATTCAAGGTCAGCTCTAAGAGCTACATTTTCTCTTTCTACATGCTCAAGGGAGCTAGCATGCTGTCGTTTCCTTTTCAAAGATAACACCTGGAGATTCCTCTCTTATCTTAACCCTCCGCCCACCCTAATACTACAGATGGTACTGGAGCAGTCTTGCTCTCAGCAGCTTTCTTCCCTCTCCCCATGAGTCTGGTTATTCACCTCAGTGAGAAAACAGTGAAAAGCAAACAAAGAGGCAGAGTTCCCGTAGACGGTGCAGGATGATTCCCTGATCTGTAAGAAAATAGAGGGGACCCATTTTCGGTCCTGTTCTGAAATATCCCTGGGGCTCAGGCAGTCTCTCTTTCTTAGGCCATTTCTGGCCAGTGCTCTCATGTTTAACTTTTTCCCCTGAGAGTGGAGCGTTCCCCTCTCCGCCCATTGTTCTTTCAGCTCTTCCTTTTTAATAATTCCTCTCTTCTAGCACCACAACTGAAGAAGAGAGAGGTAAGGTGAATGTGTGAATTAGCCTGAGCTTTCTCAGCTCAAATGGATTATTAGGAAATCAGGTGATCCCCATTCCTCTGGCTTCATTGCTCCTCCCGCCCATTTCCACCCCCTCTCTAATAAACATAGGAGAAATGAAATAGAGCCATCTCTGAGTGCAGTCTAAACATCTTTGCCCATCCAATTGTCAGCCTATATTTTGAATGTTGCAAGTGGCTGCAATGACTTTTTTAACAGTGATTTTTAAAACCTAAACTCCCCACCCCCAAAGTCCTTTATTAAGAAGGATTTGGGTAAATACTGACTAGAGCCCTGATGACACTCAATACTGAAGGTCATTGCCTGTTGTTTCTTCCCTGTGCCCCACAGTCATTCTAAACACAACACACGAATGAGAAATTTGTCTTTGCTTTAGAAGAGCAGCATCTTGCAAGCTTTCCAGAATATTATAGTTATAATGACATCTCTAATAGGGACAGAGAAGCCAGTTCACTAAGAATGTTTGACATGGCAGATTAAATTTCTTTAAAATCTAAACCCAAACATTTTTTTTGCTTTTATTTTATTTTTTAATCATTTTTTATTTTCAATTACAGTTGACATACATCATTATATTAATTTCAGGTGTACACCAGATATTACATAATAAGTGATCACCCCAATAAATCCCATACCCATCCAGCATCATAAACCAAAACTTAAGAGAAATATTATCTTACTATGATACAATGACATCAGCCCAGAGGTTTTATGGTCACTTCTCTCTTTTTCTTAGTCATTTGATTGGAATTCCTTTGGTTCTTTTGTCAGCCAGATCTGAGTTTGAATTTTGGCTCTACTTAGCTGCTGCATAATCTCTCTAAGATTTGTTAATAAATAGGGTGGCCAACTCTCCTAATAGGCTTAGGACTAAGGGGTTTCCTGGGACACTGGACTTTCCTGTTAAAAGTGGGAGTCCCAGGACGAGTTGGTCACCCTACTTAATAACATGAGGATTAAATACCTGCCTGAAGGTTTTTGTGAGGATTCTGAGCCAGCAGAAAGCTTAATCAAAATAATTTTAAATGAATGAAAAATGTGTTTATCCAGCTCATTTCGATAGTCTTCCTTTTAAAAAAACTTTGTTTATTTCCCCCATCACCATTTATCCCTAGCTGGTTCTATCTCCACTTGACATCCACCTTCAGTTGTTGAATGAAAACTTCCAAAAACCAGAATCAAATATGTATGGATTAGTGCTTCTTTTTGTTTAAGTGAAGATTTTTAAAACTTATGGCAAAATATACTTAACATAAAATTTATCATCTTAACCATTTTAACTGTACAATTTAGTGCTGTTAAGTACATTCACATTGTCGTGTAACCAAGCTCCAGACTTGGTTTTATCTTGTAAAACGGAAACTCGATACCTTTAAAGCACAGCTCTCCATCTCCCTCCCTCTGGCACCTGGCCACCACCGGTCTACTTTCCATCTCTATGAATCTGACTTCACTTACCCATGTAAGCCATACAGTAATTATCGTTTCGTCGCTGGCTGATCTTATTTAGCATAATATCCTCGAGGTTTATCCATATTATAGCATGTGTCAGAATTCTCCTTTTCAAGCCTGAGTAACGTTTCATCGTGTGTGTACCACACTTTGTTTATCTGTTCATCCATCAATGGACACTTGGGTTGTTTCTGCCTTTGGCTGTTGTGAATAATATTGCTATGAACATGTGTGTACAAATATCTCTTTGAGAGTTTGCTTTCAATTATTTTGGATATACACCCAGAAATGGAATTACTGGATGGATTACTGCTTCTTTAACTTCAATGTGCACACAAATAAAAGTGGGATCTTACTGAGATGCATATTATATTTTAGTAGGTTCTGGAATATGGCCTGTGTTTCTAACAAGCTCATAGAATAACTGCTGGTGGGCAGACCACACATTGAAGTACAGGGGCATAGAAAAAAGGAAAACAGCTTGGAAGTGAAGAGATCTGAGTTATGTACAGTTCTGGCTCTGTCACTGACTGGCAGCACTGCCATGGGAAAATCATCTAAACTCTCTGGACCTAGTAGGCCATTTACAAAATGAGGGGCTTGGGCTAGATAACTTCTAAGGCCATTTTCTTCTCAGATATTCTGTGTATCATGTCTGCCTTGGGTAAGTTTTATTTTCTTTTACACATTTGCAATAAAATTCATGGAAAACAATAACTCCTGTGTTGTAGTATTGGAAGGGTTGCTGGCAGGTCTAGAAAGCCATGGAAATTAGATTAATAGATCTAATAGATCAATAGAACTATAAATTACCAGACCAGTGAGGAAATGAGAGTAAATAGATTTGCATAGAAAGTGGGGCCTTCTCCTCAACTCTGTCAGTTCCCATTTATGAAGGTATTTATCAACTTCACCCGGGCCTACTTTACCCAGGCAGCCATTTCTATTCAAAAGAAGAGAAAGCAGAGCTTTCATAGGGAAAAAACTTTCATTTGAAACACTCAGGAGGAGAGTGCTTTTAGTTACATGTAATTTCTGATTCAAGGACAAACAGGGGAAAAGGAAAATGAAATAAAGACTCTCAACCAGATTTCAAAGTTATTTGTATGTGTATTAAAGTTTAAGATGGATGGAAATGGGACTTTTAGGGGTGAGCACACTATACTGCATACAGATACAGAATTATAATGTTGTACACCTGAAACTTATATATAATATTATTAACCAATGTTCCTCAGTAAAAAAAAAAAAGGAAAAAGGAACACTAATCTTTCATAATTCCACTTCCACTTCAGGGTATATGTGCAGAAATCAAGGGGAAAACCCTGACTTGTACTATTTGCTAAAGTGTAAATTCTCCTATATCCCCACTCTCGATCTACCAATGTGAAAAACAATGGGCTAGCAAAATTTATGAAATTTAACAACCAGTTTTAATGAACTAGTACAAGCCAGCGTTAGCATACCACTGAAGAGTAAGTTTTCTATAACTGAGTTGTTGTTATTAGATAGAAGAAACTTCTAATAATCTCTTCTTTTCCTCTGTTGCAGTTGTCCTCAACTCTGTCTGTATATTAAAATCACCGGGGCGACATTTAAAAAGCACTAATGCTCAGGCCTCATCCCAACCCAATTAAATCAGAAATTCTTAGGATAGAAGCACAGGCAAAACACTCCCTCAGGTTTTATGCATTGCCAAGGATGAAAGCAACAGCATCCTTGCTATCAATGCCGTGCCATCCAATGGTCTGATTACATCAATGTTTCAGGTTCTTCCTCCTGCCAAGACAGTATTCACAGAGTCAAAGAGTCAACTGTGTGGAAGTGAATGATACTTTCCTAATCTATCAGGTAAACTTTGTGTGGGCTATGTGGATTTCAAATCCACTTACGGATATTGATGTCCTGATTATGCAATGGATGATCAAATGTGCTTGGACAGACAGTAGGTCTTATTCTAAGGCTGAGTAACTAAAAGGAACCAGCAGGTTTAAACAGGTAAAAACTGCTGAGGCTGGCCCGGCTGGCATGGCTCAGTGGTTGAGTGTTGACCTATGAACCAGGAGGTCACCATTCCATTCCTGGTCAGGGCACATGCCTGGGATGCCTGCTCAATCCCCAGCAGGGGGCGTGCAGGAGGCAGCCGATCAATGACTCTCATCATTGATGTTTCTCTCTCTCTCCCTCTCCCTTCCTCCCTCTGAAATTAATAAAGGGGAAAAATGTTTAAAAAAATTACCAGGTGCTTTTCCTTCATTGTGGAAGGCCATAGCAAAGATAGAAAGAGGCCTTTAAAAACAAAACAAAATGAAACAAAAACCCCCAAAAAACCTGACAAGGCTGGTGGCAGTCATGCCAATTGAATGGCAGTCTTACTCTCCTAAATCCTACTCTTTAAAACTAGGCGTGGCAGAACTTTATGGAGAGCGGGGAAATTGGGATTAAAGAGCAGGTGGGGAAAAAATGAGGTTGTGATTAAAGAGGTGGAATTTGGAATTGAGATGTTCAGAAAATAATTGCATTCAGGACATGATCTACTAGAAGTTGGAAATGAATGTGTGAGTTGTTCGAGAAGAATAGACTGAGAGCTCACTGGGATGACAGTCATCCAAGGCCAGAGAGTTTTATGGAACAAATGATGCATAAGTGATGGGAAGTCACCAGTGATATGGCAACTAGGAGGAGGAAGAGGGTGAGAGAGTAATAATATAACCTGCAATACTTATTGAGCATCTACCATGTGTTAGGTGCACCAGGAGGTACCTCGTATGCATTTTGTCATTTATTTCTCAAATCAGTCTTCTGAGGTAGTAACTGGTATTATCATGTCTATTTTATAATTAAGAAATTAGGTAGAGAGGGTAAGTATCTTACCCAAACATAGGTTATGTGTTGTAATTAACTCATCTACAAAATCAAGTCTCCTGCTCCAGAATCCACTTTTTAAACCTCTATACGACTGCCATTTGTTGAACATTGGTCATGCATTTGACATCGTGTAAGGTGCATTATCTCCTTGAATTTCTACAACTCTAACATTTTGTTATCTTTATTCCATGGATAGGAAACTAAGGCAGCAGTGAAGTGACTGCTCATGGCTAAAGGAGGAAGAAGCAGCAGGGCCAACGCTTGAACTAAATCATGGCTTCAAAGTGTGTTATTTGTGAAGTCCTCAGCATCTACTCAGCTGATGCTCTGACTCCTCACACACTGCTTGTAAAAAATTCTGCTTCCTGCTTTTTGTCCAGTCCACCTGCACGGCAACCCTGTCTACTCCACGCCGACTGGGAGCACACAGCCACAGGACTGGGTTCCAACCCTGCCTTCAAGAAACAGGCTGACCTTGGCCACTTTCCTTTGCCTCTCAGCCTCAGATTTCACATGTGTAAAATGGTCTGGGGGTGGTTGGAGGAATGAACTTTAGTTTCCTTTCCAAGGCTAAGATCCTTATTTCTCATTTGTGTCATGCCTCAATCATTTTGATGTCGCTTCTAAAAAATGGGGGCTCCACTCCTCTCAGGACTCTTATCTGCTCTGAGCCAAGGCTGAGACTTTTTGAAGGACACAGTGCCATTCAATGCATCCTTTTTTTCCTCTACTCTCTTTTGCTGTCTGTAAGGAATTGTGGTTTACGGCAGCTTTTATCTCCATGGTCCTCCAGGGACAGGAGCAGGCGAGGCTGGAGTGAGTGGGAAGGATCTCTGCTGTGGCCTGCTTCATTCAGAGTGACTGGCTCTCCATTTGTCTCTGTTGGAAGAGCCAGTCAGCAGACGTAGGACCCGAGGTTCTTTCACATTCTTTCTTGGCTGGTCAGTGATGCATAGAGTCTATTAAAATGCCTGGATGACCAAGAGCTCGATTTTTCCAGACGAAGCCTTCTTGGCAGTGAAGAGGCTGTTTCTCCCCCTTAGCAACCATTGAAGAGTCAGCATTGGTAGCCTTGGGGGAAGTACATCTGAGCTCGCTGTATTAACCTCTCTGGCACGGCCTGGTGGCCCTGGTCCAGCAGTTAGCCAGCCAGCGTTGGGGTTTACGATCGCTCAGGCGTTGATGAGTGACCATGCTGACTGTGCAGCAATGCTTAGCAAGGGAACTTATTACTTCTGGGCTCTCTAGGAGAACATGTGAGAGCTATTTATTGAGTTCTTTCCCCACAGGTTGGAAGTCTGGGCAATTCTATGCTTCCCCTTTCTAACATATGGTTAGAAATATAGTGAGCTGATTTCTAAAGCATGAAGGTTACAAATTTATGTATCAGTGGGGTTTGCAGGTTTTTCCACTTTCTGAGCAGGGAGACTTAGGCTGTTACATAGGTTTGGTGATGGTTCTACCGCACCATAAATTCATGGACGTGACTGTGTGATAACCTGTGAAGTCCCTACGTGAGAGGTTAGTGTGATTATTGCTGAATTCCCTGATTTGTATTCCCTACTTTCTGATTCTGTTAAGGATGAATTGTCTCTTTTTAAAGAGATTTTTAAAATTGATTTTTAGAGAGAGAGGAAGGGAGGGGGAGAGAGAGAAACATCGATGTGAGAGCAAAACATTTATTGACTGCCTCCTACATACCCCTTACCGGATACTGGACCCACAAACCTCAACCAGGAATCCAACTGGCAACCTTTCAGTGCACAGGACGATGCCCAACCAACTGAGCCACACGGGCCAAGGTGGAAGAGTTGTCCAGTGCCACGCCCACTCCATTTTTGATATTGATTTGATTTTCCTCTGTAGGCCCACATTTCCACCCATGACTTCTCAGGGTTCTACTCCAGCCTCTTCTTTCTTTCTCTTCCCGGCCCCCACTCTGACAGCTCCATCCACCTGGAGAGGGGTGGATTCGGAGAGTCCTCCACTCGAGTGTCCTCTGCTGCCCACAGCTGCCCTTGGGCGTGGGAACACTGGATTCAGACCTGTTACTGCTGACTTCTAACAGTGCAGTTCTCGCCAGACCCCAATGATGACAACAGCAGCTACCAAAGCCTGAGCACCGGCCATGGACCAGGGCTCTGTGTGCATTTCCTCTAACCCTTAGAACAACCCTGCGAGACAGTACTGTTATTACAGTTTGCATGAACCAGGAAACAAACTCAGAGAAGTTAAGCAACTTTCCTGAGGACACACAGTTAGTGAGCAGCAGAGCCAGAACTCCGCCCAGAGACCACGAACTTACAGAGCTCACTAGTTGCTGTTATACTAAATTGTTTCTCTCAGAGGTGGATGTTTTATATTTCACAGATTACAACCAAACATATACATTGGAATGAATAGGAGTAGACCAGGGAGAAGGAATTATGACTAAGAATATCTTCATAATGAAGGCAAACCTATTTTCTGAGCACAGATATAAGGCCAAAGGAGGGTTTTCATGTATCGTTAGTGAGGGTAGACTGGGATTTGTGTCACTAATTTTCAATATAGTTCTCATATATTTAAGCATAAGGTTAACCTTTATAGAACATTACTAGCTTCTGTGAACTGGCACTGGAGTATAAAACTTCATATATAAGGCAGGATATAATAAAGATACAGGTAAGCAATTAGATTTAAAGACTGGTGTACACGAGACACACAATATCATTATATCAAAATGATTATATATATTAATAAGGGATACTATTTCAATCATGCTTCAGCAGAAGGCACAGAAAGATTTTAAGTAAAATAAACAAATATAACAAATATAGGCATGTTTTCATCACTTAATTAAAACCCACTAAGTGGCTTCCTCAAGACCCTTAACAGATATGACCATAGGATGAGATACTGTTTTCTATTTAGTAATTCAATTAGGAAAAAAAATAATTCAAGTAGATCTTAACCTCCAGTCTAGAGTTTGAATACGTGAAGTGTCTCAGAAACATGCTATTAATAGGGCAAGGGCAATGATAATGAAATCTACATAACTACATTTTTATGGCACCTTTTACAAAGGAGTTTTGTTTTCTTAGATGAGTGATTATTCGAACTATTTCAGAATATGTAAAACTCTCTTTACAAAGGGATTTTCAGGGGTGAGCTGCTAGGTGAGAAAGTTTCTGGTAAAACTGTGAGTTTCTTTTTGACATCATAACAACCTTGATTTCTAACTCTAAAAGATAGAACTTGCTGGGGAGGGAAGGTAAAATGCTTAATGGCTAGCATAGGGATGTTTACTTATTTGAAGGGTGCACAGTATGGAATAAAGTGAAATCTTTGCCTTTGCTATTCTACTATTGAATGGCACTTTCCATACGATCTATTGTAACATTCAAAGAGCTCTTTTCTTTTATTGTCTGTGTACATAAAATAAATGTTTTGAGTTTTGCTACCTAATGTATTGCTTCATACCTGGATAGGACATAAACAAACACATTTTTCTTTAATCTTTAACCTACTGGCCTCTTATTATAATCAAGGATAATAGCAGCATCTAAATCAGATTGTCAGAAAACTTTAGTCACTTTATAATCTCCACCATCTTCCTCAAAGATGCTCCAGATGGGTTTATAATTCTAGTAAAAATAGTGTGTCTGCTATATAAATGCAATATTGACACTCAGCTTGAAAAGCTATTTTGTTATAATATAAATTCTGGAACGGCTGCCAGTCAGGTTACCTCAGATGCACCTATGGTTTTGAAAAGATTATTAACATTAATTTTGTAACAATGTGCTCTTCATTTATAGTCAATATGTCTAGAGATGGAAGCAATGAGAGTAGTCTATAATTTAAAACCCAAATACCTTAAGTAAAAGGCAGAAGTTTTAAATCATCATCATATGTACCTTACCCTGGCATTCAGTGCTCTCCACAACTAACCACAGCCTTGTTTTCTAGCAACATCACCCATGTTATCACACATTCCACACTCCAGTCATAATAGATTCACTCATCACTCCTGATCTCTTGGCTTTTGACATTTCTGATCCTTCCACCTATAATATCATTTCATGTCCATCCTCCAACAGTAACTGGTGAACTCTTACCAGTTTAAGGCTAGCTCTAACTCTACATTAAATAACATCCAACCCTCTACCTTCTCCCTGTGTCCCACACCCCCAACCTCAGTCAGTTGAAATTGAATGTTTCCTTGTTTGTATTTCCAAGGTCATTTATATTCACTTGTAACTTATTAAATTAGTTTCCTTGGGACAGATATTATCATAATCTATTTCAGAGTATTTCTATGTCAGTCACGAGATAACAAGTTTATTGAAAACAAGGAGACTGTCTCAAGTATCTCTTCACTTCCCCCAAGCTTGATATCGCCGGTTAAACAATTGAATTGATGATCCAACTTCTAGTGCAAACAAATTCCCTATGAAGCACTCACAGATAATAGCAGAGAAGTATTGTGTAAGAGTTTGGCAGATTACCCTTTCTTTATGTAAACCACAAAATCTGTAAAGTCAATTTCCTTCATTTAAAAGTCTACAGTAAATACGATAATGAAGTAATCCAAATTGGCCTGTCATTGAAAAGGTCGCTTCTGAAAAGGAAACCCTTATCATAATTAGCCCTAATGAGGCTTTATTTCTAAGGTTATTACCTTCTTCTGATTTGTTCTTTCTTTAATTTGTAACGTTGTTTATCTATTAAAATTACTTGTAGTTTTAGCTCTTCCAGTCTCAGGAGGTGGAAGCTTCTCACTGGAACACAGCCATGTAACCTAGTAAGTGCTACAGAACGCTCTTATTTCTTAACATTCTTCTTGTAGGTGGGACTGTAGTTTGTTGGAGGCTAAATAACCCATTGTTAGAAATGCTTATTTTCCATTCTCTGTTTGATATTCTTTTTAAGATTTAATCAACACCCTCAGAATTATTCCTTAATTTCTCCCATAATTCCTCTAGTTCAGTGGTTCCCAACCGGGCGTGATTTTCCCTGGGCTTTGTCACCCCTGGGAATCTGCGCCAGCCTTTCATTCCCTCCCGCCTGCATTTTGACAGCTCCATCCACCTACCCAGGAGGTGGGTGACTTCTAGGATGTCTTTGTTCTGAGTGTTCTCAGGCAATATTTGGAGACCATGTTGATGATCTGTCGCCGATGAAGGAATGCCATTATTGGCACCTGTGGGTGAAGAGTCCAAGGATGCCGCTAAGCATCCTACAGTGACAGCCCTTCACAATAAGTAATAATCCAGACCCAGGTGTCAATAATCCTGTTGTAGTTGGATCTTTAGTGATGACAGAAAACAGTCTTTTCTGTATACTTTATTGTAACTATTTTATGGTGACTATTAGTGTCTGTCTTTACCTGTTTAATGCACTCATGGGAATCTCTAGTGAAGATGATAGCTTCCTCTATAATTCCTACCTAGAAGTTAAGGCTTTGGTCCTATACTTAGTATTTGCACTTTTTTTTCTTTTCATAAGCTTTTACCTTCTCTTTGAATGGGTGCTTTAAAGGTAAAAGTTACACTCCCAACCACATGTCACTTAAATAAATAATGCTTTGTACCTAAAGGGAACTTGCTATAGCAAGAATACCATGTACGTCAGCTGATAGGTCTTGCTGTTGTCCTTTTGACTCATCGGACTTCCAAAGCAACCCCTCTTTTGCTGCATTTGGGAGGCTGGCCCGTCCTGCTGTAAGTTACCCTGAAATATGTAACTGTAGCAGGACAACTATACCTATGTGTTAGTAGGGGTACTTCAGTGCTGGTTCTGCCCTTTCCCAGCCTGAGCAGAAGAAAGATGTCCTCAGGCATTGTTGGACAGGCTTGAGTGCTAAGGTAATTCTCCCTCAACCCGAAGGGAGAGCTCCAGGTCTCAGAGCTCCTCTTACCCAGCAGATTTCATGTTCTGCACCAGCTGCATTGACCACTGAACTTCCATGAAACTAGAGAGGCAATGGGATGCCACATCCTCTGACTTGAATTAACATCTGATCTTTATTCATTGCGTTGCTTGTTGTTGGTTCATAGTAAATTGACACAAAGCCAGCCTGAGTCATCATTTTTCAGATGGTAGGGCCTAGGTCAGGCTCTGTGTCCTATTCTACATCAGCTCCTTTACCACTTGGACTCCACATCTAATCTCTAGAGCACAGTCGGAGGGGAAATCCAGATTCATAGCACTTTCATTCAATGACTCTAAATTCTTTCTTTATATGAATCAATTTTACAAATTTAACGTAATTAGCAGCTGACACTACAAAGTGCCCTGGGATACTTTCTCAATGCTGTCTGTTTAATCCCAGAAACAAAAGTCATTTACTTCATTATTAAAGACTCAGTAAGATAAAGGGCAAAGTAAAGTTCCCTTCTGGGATACTTGAAGCAAAATGCCAACCTTGTGTGTGTTATGTGTGCTGGTGTAAATGCTTTTGGAGGAGGATTTTTTGGGATAATGGGCTTTCCCTTCTTAAGATTACAATATGCAGCATTAATTTTTCCTGAAACCCCTTAATAAGAGTTTCCTGCACACCTGTGTCTCATTCATAATAACCAGCTATAAGTCAACTACAACATAATATCCAGAGTGTTTTCCTTGAATTCAAATATCTTTTAGTGGAGCTATTGTTTGCAAATACCATCTCCCATTCCCTCTGCTGCCTGTTTGTTTTGTTGTTGGTTTCTTTTGTTGTGCAGAAGCTTTTTAGCTTGATATAGCCCCATTCATTTATTTTTGCCTTTATTTCCCTTGCCTTTGGGGTCAAGTTCATAAAATGTTCTCTATGACTAAGATCCATAAGTTTAGTACTTATGTTTTCTTCTATGTAATTTATTGTTTCAGATCTTATATTTAGGTCTTTGATCCATTTTGAATTAATTTTTGTATATATACAGATCTTGTATCATGGAAATCTACAACTGAAACCTCTATGGTCCTTTTATTACTCTTGATGGGGGTGAGGTGGACTTGTATGAAGAAACTGTAACCTCAGCCTGAGTCAGAGTGTTAAATCCTATATGATTGAAACTTGATTTCCCAATAAATTAGACTCCTGTTCCATGACCTTATCTGCTAACTTTGTTTTTGTCTTAAGATATGTCTGTGATTGAGCTAAAAGATTTTGCTTTCTTTTGAGAAATAAGCAATGAATGACTCATTGGCACTTAAGAGGAAGAGGCAAAACCAAGAATTCTGTAAATTCAACTCAGTCCTTGGTTTCTACATCACTTCCCTGCCCAAGTACACAGAACCCACAGAGACACAATCCATACTTTTAATTGTATACACTAATCTTGTTTTAAACTTTCTGTAAACAGAATCACCTAATATGTATTTATTTATGCCTGGCTTCTCTGACCCAGAAGCCAAATGAGTTATTCATGTTGTTGTTGCATATAGCTGTAGTTCAGTTATTTTTATTGAGTACAATATTCCACAAAATGAATATATTACAATGCACTTATTCACTCCATTGTAAATAGACCTTTGGTTTGTTTCCAGTTTTTGTTTCCATCTATTACAAATAACTCTGCTATGGCAACAAAGTGGATTGATCTGGAAGACATTATGCTAAGTGATATAAGTCAGTCACAGAAGGCCAAACACTGCACGATTCTACTTACATAAGACATCTAAAATAGTCAAAGTTATAGAAGCAGACAATTGAATGGTGGTTACCAGGGGATGGAGGCAAGCTCACATGGGGAGTAGTTGTTCAATGGGTATAAAGTTGAAAAGAAAAAGGCAAAAGATTTACACAATATGAAGAGAAAAAAAAGAAAATGGTAACTATGTCAGGTGATCAATATGTTAATTAGCTTAATTACAGTGATCATTTCACTATGTTTGTATGTCAAAACTTCAAGTTGCACACCTTAAATATACACAATTTCTATTTGTCAATTATACCTCAATAAAGCTGGGGAAAAAATCTTCAAAACTAAAAGTAAAATTATTTTTTAAATATTAAAAAAACTGCTATGAACGTTGTTATACATGTTTCTTGAGGTACAAGTGCACACCTAGAGGTAAAATTTCTGGGTTTAATGGTATGTGTATGTTCAACTTTATGCTTTTTTTCAACTTTAAAAATATTGCCAAACCCTTTTCTAAAGTATTGGTCTGCTCTTACTAAGACTTTGGAAAGGTTATTTTTTATCTTTTGTGTAATCTACCTAGATAGCAAAACCTCTGTGTCTTACCAGAATAGCCTCTGTGGTCTATGTTGACTTTATTGTGTCCTTAATTACTTAAAGGAACAAAAATTTCTCACATATAAAGGAGTTAAAATTCCTTAAACAATCATGTCACCTCCTAGGTTTACTTTTAAAATATTTTATTGTCACTTTGTTTAATAGATAGCTAGCTACTGTTTCTCATTCACCCATGATCCTATCTTTTTTTACTATTAAATATTTAAAGTTTTAAATTTTATGATGGTAAGACCCATAATCCCATTTTAATTAAGTTCAAATGTGCTGACAATTTTATTATTATTAGTTTTTATAAAATTGAATTCTAACTAATATATTTTGTACCTAAAACCATCTTTGAGATTTCACAGAAGGCCCCTTGAAAATCACTAAGGATTTTTCCTTCCAGCTTATAAAGAGAGGTGCTAGAGATAGGCTTATTTGATATGTTACTATTGATTAGTTGCATGGGAAGTGTTGTCAAATCAGGAAAATGTTTAGTCTTCTCCAGGTTAAATCTGTATGGGGAAAATGTTATTAATGTAAAAGTTTCAGTAATTGTATGCTGTATGGAAAGTCATTAGAGATTTGTCAGTGCTTCACTGTCCATATGATTCCCATCATCAGAGTTCTGGTGTTACTTTCCCTGATATCAGCGACAACAATATAATATTATCTGTCACAATTTTAGCTGTTTTAAAAAATGTTAACTTGATCTCGATTTTACTTCTTTAATTTGAATCTAGCATATTTCAGGCCTGTGACTTTTAATGAAACATTCACATATGGAGTTTTGTTAACATACAGATGTTTACTACCCACTCTGGACTTACAGAATCTCTTTACTTAATATTCTTGCTATAGTCTAACTATAGGTTGTTACATCCACTTGGTAAATTCATTGTATATTATGTCTTACGATGGTTATATGTTATATCCGAACATGTTTTTCTCTGTAAAAGATTACATTCATCCATTTTTTATAAAATAGATGTAACGTTCACTATTCTGTGAAAATAGGGTTAATCATTATGTTTAGAGATATTCTGTCCAATTTTAAAAACTGATTTTATTATCTTACTTTGCATGCTGTAGAAACAACCGACTTTTCTTGTCGATTGCACTATTCTTGAAATGAACACTCATCAAATCTTTCATTTTTGAAAATTATGGTATTAAGTTAACCACGGCCATTGTCATGTGCAGACAGTTCTGTTGTTTTGCTCTGATGCTTCCCAGAGAGCTCCTGCAATCAGTCACAGGCCAGAGTACTTTGCCCTCCACAAAGGACTTTCTCAGGGCCCCTTGGGAAAGGACTATGCCAGCTCCTTTGGAGTCCAGGCATCGGATGATACTGTCTCACTTAAACGACTTTGAGACCATACCTATGATCTGAATCAGGATTTTCAGAACTTTTGCAAGAAGCAGGTGGGTTCAGGAGACTGCCAACCCAAGATTAAGCAGAACAAGAATTAATTATACATCAATGAAGTAATAAAGGATAACTGTGCTTTTTGTTTGGAATATCGCTCATGTTTTAATGTATTTTCTGGATATATAAAGAATCATTTATCTTAAGCTATCTATAACTTATAACAACTTAGTAGATTATGCTTTTGTAAACTGAAAAAAAATACTTGTAAATGTCACATTTTTCTCTCTGACACCTGCAGAATTCAAAAACTCTTTTCAGTATTTTTTTTTATGGCCAACATAGTTGTTTGCATAAGTTTTACAAGAATCTGCCTTCCTTGTTAGCAGGTATAATTAGAAATATTGGTTTTACAGTTGTTTTGTTTAACGTTGGGGAAGGTGTCAAAGTCATACTCAGAGACTGAGTCTGTTTTGGTCGGCAATTTATTTAACACAGGGTTGCTGTGGGAATTACACTAATTTCACAGGCCAATAGCATACAGGATAATATCTCTTAATAAGCCAAATAAAGACATAACATTCCAAACAAATAACAGATTAATCACACTATTGTTTCAGGCTAGGGGAGGTGAAAGGAGTAAAGTCTAAATTTAGAGGTGAACCTTTTATAGGAGCTTGGTTTCTTGGGAGAGACGGCTTAACCAACCAAGAGCTGAAATGACTTCAGCTGCCAGCTCAAAACAAAAGTCCTTTTTGCTAGAGCACGTTGCTAGGGAACAAAGATGCTGGTGTTGGCAGGCAGAGTAGTCTTCTCCCAGGGTTATCATTGCAGGGACCATTGCAGGTTTAGCACCACTGACAGCCAGAGTGGCCTTGGCCTTGGCAAGAGCACATGTCCCTTCTCTTTCTGACACTGCTTCATGGTTTAGCACCACTGCTAACCAAAGAGTGGCCTGGGCCACAGCAGGAGCAAATGTCTCAAGATCTTCGGAGAGCTCTTTAGGTCAGCAAACTCACAAACTTTCAGTATTTATGGTCTAAATGTCCCCTTGCCATATTGCTCCTCCACATGTTCTTATCAATCAGCCCCCAGGGGGGCTCACTGTGTTATGATTTTGACATTTCCTTAATTTTATTTATCTTAGACAATTGAAATAAGACAAATATTTATTTTTCTGCCTCTCGGCCCAAACTGCAAACATTGCCACCAAATTCATCTAATAGAACTGAACACCGGGACCAAAAAACAGAAAGGTTTAATAGATCTTCTCCAAGAAGCAGATTTTGACTGGCAGAAGGGAAGTGAGCTCTATGGAGATGGGGAATCATCCTCGAGATGGTTGTGATGGGCTTAGAGCAAGAGGAAGAAAGGATCCAGTAGAAGCAGAAAAGAGTCACAATGTCAGCGCCTCCTGAAGAAATTTTACTACCCAAGTAATATGTGATCACTGTAGAAAAATTGGAAAGAAGAAAATATTCTCCAGAGATGATCAAAGCTAAGATGAGTTTTATCTTCATGTACATCATCCTAAATTTTGATTAGGCATTTAAGTATATGTATGTGAACATAATTTTTTTTCAGAAATTGTAATATTGGATATTTGGGGTCTTCTTAATTTTTGCTATTATAAACAATCAGTAATAATTACCGCTGTAGTGAATTTTAATGTGCACATTTCGATGTTCTAGTTACACGTGTCTATATTACCCTCCATAAATATAAAACAATTTTTGTACTAATTACTTGTTATAAATAAAGGAAACAATCGATAACATTTTAAAATACTAGGAACTAAGCAATATTCTAGATGCTTTGCACAGAATATTTGCACATTATTAAGCTTTCACATTAATTCCATAAGAGAGATACTAATGCTATGTCTATGTTACAGATGAGGAAACTAAAACTTCACAAGGTTAAGAAAGTTGTCTAAGGCCACACAGCTAGTGAGTGGCAGAACCAAGTTGAAACCATCCCTGAGTCCAGAGGCTGTATGTGTACGTATTCACAAATATGCAGCCATATACAGAATGTGCCAGATTAAGTGGTAAAATTGGCATGCATCTTTTTATTTTAAAAGCCAAATTTCAATAGCACCAACATTTTGCCTAGAAGGAATGTACACTAATGAGTCATTTAACATTTTGCATATTTTAAATCTTACAACAATCATGTGAAGTAAGCAAAACAAAACAAAACAAAACCATAATCAGGGCCAGTTTAAGATCTTTAAAATCACTACTCTCTCAAAGGTTAAGGCACTCATACATTCCCCCACCCTCTTATGGCCTTCAATGTGAAAACATTTCTATATAACACAATGGGTATAAAAGAGTCTAATAAGCTCTGAGTTTTCTTATTATTTTGACATCGATGTTTCTCTATAAAATTAAAAATTTAAATTTTCATTTCTCTCTCTCTTTGGTGTTTTAGGGTGTGTGGAGCCTCGCTTCCCTGGCTATTATCTCAAGTGCATGGAGTGCTTGAGTCTGGATGTGACTTTAGGCACCAATAACATTGTTATTTTGGAGACCGAAAAATGGATGCCTTAACCAGGCTTGCACACCTGGCAAAAGAAGGAGCTGGAAGCAGGTTGAGCTTCCACTTTTCCTGCCCAGTGCTGCTCTAAAGTGTGCTCCACAGACTAACCCGTAGACAAAGTGTTTGTTCAGGAACCTCAATGTGTAGGCTCAGAAACTGAGAGTAGGCTTTTAGAAACTTTTATAGCAAATTTTCACTGCCCTGACACCCAAGTGTGTGACTGGTGGACTCATCTCAGTAAAGAGGGTGTAGACCAGTTGTCCAACTCAGTGGGGAACCGCATGTGTGTTTCTGGTTATGCATAGTCATTGCATTGTTTCAGGTATTTTTCCATGATGGACTGGGGCTGGGAATGGGTTGTCACATAAAATACAGGTCACCCAGTTAAATTTGAATTGTGGACAACCATGCATAATACTTTAATAGAGCAATATCCCAATAATGTTATGGGATGCATTTCTACCAAAAATTATTTTAGATTTATCTAAAATTCAAGCATGCCCGGCCCGGCGTGGCTCAGTGGTTGGGCATCGACCTAGGATCCAGGCAATCGGGGTTTGATTCCCTGTCAGGGCACATGCCCGGGTTGCGGGCTGCAGCCGATCAATGACTCTCTCATCATTGATGTTTCTATCTCTGTCTCTCCCTCCCCTTTGTCCTCTCTGAAATCAATAAAGATATATTTAAAAAATAAATAAATAAAATAAAATAAAATAAAATAAAATAAAATAAAATTCAAGCTTAACTGATTGTATTTTTGTTTACTAAATCTGAAAAACCCGGGTGGGGTTGCTGGACAACTGGCCCTTCATCGCAGCTACTGTGAGAAGCTCTGCTCCAGTCTCTTCAAGAGCTCGGTCCAGAATGAGTCTTATTCAGGGTGAGTTCAGGCTGAGACTAGAGCCTAAGTGTCTTCCTTTGCTCCACTCATTTGTTCGACACACCTCCCCCCCACCTGGGTTAAACCCACCCATGCTTTCTTTTGCTAATCTACTTAATTATTTTTCAAATCTAGATGCTCACAGTGATACTGTTTTTTGTTTTTCTTGGCCTTCAGTGGCTTTAGGAGAGTAGGTGTTTCTGAATGAGATTTCTGCACCACGTTGAGGATTAGTAAATTAACGCCTAACGGCACTTTAAAAGATGCAAAAGTGCTTCTCCACAGTTCACTAAACAATAACATTGTTTCTAGAGTACCTTACTGTTATTGTCACCTAAGCTGTTTTTCTGTGTTTTCTACCATTATTCAAATCCATCTTGAAAATTCTCTACTTAAAAATGTATGACAAAACACCTACTGTATCTTGTGCGGTAATTTGTGCGCAGGCAAAATGAGCGTGTTCTGCTTACAAAGAACATTTGAGCAGCTCAGAAGGGCAAGTGACCTCAATTTCCACCATTATAAAACTGGGTCATTGGGCTAGGGGGTCTCTGGGGTTCCTCAGCAGCTCAGATGTCCTGTGATTAAAAAAGTCACCAGAGAAAACCAAAGACTGTGTAGAAAAGAAGAGCAGCAGCTCACCTGCCTGCTGAAAGGGGAAGCCCACGGGCTGCGAGATGAGTGCCCTTGACCGCCAGGGAGCAGAGGTGCTTCCTCTAAAGGTCCTCTCAGCTGCCTCCCAAGCAAGGCAAGTTCTGCCAACTGATGGACCGCGTCAAGGCGCAGGAAGGGTGAGCGCTGAGGACGGGCTGGGGGGAGTCAGGAGGACTGGATTTCAGCTCGGCTTTGCCACTCACTAGCTACGATTAGGGAACAATTCATAAACCAAATGACCACAGCTACCCCTGCCCTCTCCGATGGCGGCACGATTCGTATCGGATGGTTACATTCTATTGAGGGAAACATCTGGAAGATCTCAATGAGCTTTTTTGGTTGTGAAAAGGTGGGGTTTAGATGATTAGGGTCACCTCAAAGAGAATTAAGTACACTGCAGGACAAAAGATGGGAATGCTAGTGCTGTTTGTCAGAGGAAGAAACTGGGCCCCTGGAAAAAGAGATATGGAAATTGTAGAGCAAATTGTACAAGCTGAGCAGGGCCCATACTGGAAACACAGCTGGGTGGCCTGTGAGGGAAGGGGGTGGCGATACGGCAGAGGGCGAGACTTGACCAAGGGCAGTGCAAGCGTAAGGAGGGGCCCAGCGTTATCAGATCTTTCAGTCTTTCAAGAAAAGTCAGAAATCTGGAAAAAGATCCTTATTTTAAAATGTTGGAAACTAAGTAAAATTTTATTTAATTACGGTGCTACCAACAAAATATGTCTGTGGACTATGGTTTGGCCTTTGAACTACCATTTACAAATATTTGATCTACAGAGAAGGGGTCTGAAGGAGGAAATAAAAAAGAATTTTAGTATAGTCACGTCTTTTTTGAGTTGACCTATTTTATGTTTGCCATAAGAATCTTAGTTTACTTCAAATTCTCAGTAAAAATTTGATATATGCAATAGCTTGAATTTGTGATGTTTTATGGAAATGAAGAGAGGATATTGCCTAGATGAGCAGAGTGGTATAAAAGGGGTTGGCAACTAATTGCAAGAGTGAAATAAAATGGAGAATCAAGAATGCAGCAGAAGAAATCTGAAAAGACAAAGCGAAAGCCTTCCAAGAACACTGAGAGAACCATGAACACCTCTTGACAACAAACACATTAGGGCAATGTCCTCGGCTTCCGGAGCAAATGAAATGGGGGCCAAGAATTTCTAGTTTGATATGAAAAGAGTGACACCAAAAAGCTGGAGAACTTGGAGCTATCCAGTGGATGATAGTTAATTTACAAAATAAATGAAATGACATAAAACAGCTCAAATAATATCTGCTGTTAAATGTTTTGAGGGTGCCGTAGACTGGAAATAAAAGGAAATAAGGTTTGCTCCTGGGAGCTGGGACAGGTATAGGAGCTTTGGTGATACTCTTTCCTCCAAAGTTGGCCACCTGCTGAGCCAACCCAGAATTGCAGGTCCTCAAAAGCTCAGAGCAATTAGGGAAAACCTGTAGTGATCTGGAGAGAGGCTTGAAGAACCTCGGGAAGGAGAAATGATAGAAAGGAGGCAATATGGAGCCAGATGAAAAGTTGGGATCTCCATGGTTTCAAGGCAAATCATTTTCTTTTTGGTTGAAAGCTATGATATGGAGTCTGTGTATCCATGCTATTCTGGAGAAGCGAGGCCATGCAGTATACAAATATAATGGGCATTTATTTCTTTGAGAGATGTTGCTGGTATTCTGAACTCAGAAGGCAGCTGGTTCCTCTCTCCCTCTCTTTACTCTTATAAAGCCTGTGGGGCTTAACATCAACACTCCCAAAGCCAGCACAGGTTTTCTCTCTCATGCAACATGCATTTGTTTCAGCCTCATTGAGACAGAAAGGGTTCATGGTTAATAAATTCGGAGAAATCAGCATTTCCATTCCCCATGCGAGTGCCAGGCTTCTGAACAGGCGATGGAAGTGCTATGTTGCTCAGCACCACATTTATACAGGGGGAGAGATTTTGCTACTTTTCCCATGAGAGTGTCTCCCTGCCAGAGAGGGAGCTACTGGCCACATCATCTCTCTGGCCATCACAATAGTTAGCATGTATTGAACAGAGGCAGAGTGCTCTGTACTATCTGAGGAAGCTGAAGAGTGCTCTGTCTGGTCACAGCCACCTTCCTGGATGACACATTGGGAGGAATGAGGGGCTGGCATCATAGGAGAGCTAGTACTTAGTGCTGACATTTACGGATCACTGCACTGAACATTTGACATGAATTATCCTATCTTTTCTTCCTCAAATCTCAATGACATAGATGTGGTTGTTATCACCATTTTATGGCTGAGGAACTGAGGCTTACAGATATCAGGTAAAACGCCTGAGGCCACACAGCTAGTCAGTGGCAGAGCTCGGACTTGAATGCAGGTGTCTGACACACAGCCCAGGTCCTCATTACCTGGCAAGGCCATGAGTGACTGCTGGCCTGTATGTGGCCTCTGCTCAAGTCTCTCTGGAACTGCAGATGCCAAACTTACAAAAGCACCACGTTGAGAACAAAGGCTGATCTCTTAAATTATCAACAGGCCATCCAAGTCAACTTCATGGTGCCAGAGCTGGGCCATTGTCGAATGACCTGAACACCTGTGAGCATTGCCTCAGAAACTCTTTCCAGCCTCACACAGTTGTGGGTTTGGCCTTCCACACTGCTTATGCCACCCCAGGCTTGGATTTCACCAGGAGCACTGGGGTGAACTGGAGCTTGACTTTGTCCTAATCCGACTTCCATGCTCCCCACACAATTTATCTTAACCACCTCCACATCCCCAATCTCTCCTGATTGGACTGGACACACTATGTTAAAAAAAAGGAGAGAAAACCTAAAACATGGACATGTGAGGACAAAAATTCTACCTTGGTGTCTTTCTGTTGCAATTGACCATCAGAATTCTCTTCTCATCTTCATTACCAAGTGGTCTATTCATTTCTCCCATTTTATTTTAATTTTAAAATTACTATTATTAAATTTTATTTTTACCTAAGTGATCAATGTACCCAGCTAAAACAAAAACGGTATAATGCTGACAGGATTTTAATGAAAAAGAGCAATTCCCTCTCCCCTAGGGCCTCACTCCCACAAGGAGCCACCTTTACCATTTCAGCAGTTTCTTCTGGTGGTGACTGACCTTTATTTTTAGAAATACGTTGAATTGCATATTTCTTGATTTCTCCATTTTAAACTTTAACTCTTGACTTTCTATTATTGTAGATGAGAGTTTAGTGCTCCTATACGCCCTCCACTCCCTCCCCACCCCATGTTCTTAGTACATTTTTATCCCGGGTTATGGTTAAAAAAATAATCATGGTGACTAGTTAAATTCTGACTCTGTTAAAAAAATGTGTTTAACCTTCTCCCAGATCTGACACTGTGATGTCCTCCTGAGTCCCCCACCCCACTTCCTTTTTCCTGCAGACCACCCTTCCAGAACTGTCCATCTTCCGCCTCCGGTATGAACTGTTTGTGCCCCAGGTCTGCCGCACAGCTGTCGTTCTAGGACCTCCCTGTGCTCTTCTCCTGATTCCTAAGCCTTCCTTTTCCTCATTCCTCAGTGTTCTCCCTTTGTTTGGTTGTAGAACAACCTGCGGTTGCTTAATGATGTCTCCAAAAGGAGAGCATGTAGTTAGTCTTTCGACTTTAACCACAAAGGCCTCCAGAGACAGGGAACTAACTTAATTCTCCATTGCAGAGACATGCTGGCTATTACATCTACATGCTAAAATCGTTTTTATTCATTCATAACACCAAAGCATTTTAAACTCTCCTGTTACCTAGACTTTTTCCTCCAGGTGTCCTCACGTTTTTCAGTCTTCATTGTCAATTTTCCACATAATATTCAAACTAAAAGCCTGTGGCAAGCTCAGTACATTCCTGGGCCACTCAGCCGAGCACTATCTCAGTTCTTGATAATAAACTTCAACTTCTCTGCTGGCCACTTTGTTCCCCCTCCTGGGACCAACTAGGGAACAGTAGGTCAATAGCTTTTTGTGGACCGTGGAGTTGAAATTAATCTCAACATACCAGTTTAGTAGCGCTACAAAGTGGAAATCGCCCCACTGCTGAAAATTCCCATGCTTTCCTCCGTTCCAGTCTGTCGGGTACTTGACTTTTCATTTCCTCCAAAGCAGTGGGGCCTAACGTAAAGGTCTGTCCCCTACCCGGACCAATTGTCGCGAGCCTCCGCTGCAGCCTTGTCCTGTGCCCCAATTCCCATATCCCTGTCCTCTTCCTACAGGCTACACTCCTCTTACAAGCATCCCCTTATTTAAAGTTTTTCATGTATATGGTTATTTTTCATGACAGTTTAAAGTTCTAGTTCTAGTGGTTATTTCTGCTATATGATGACATTTTCAGATAATCTCCAAGGCTCCTTCAAGTTGAACATTCTGTGAGTTTGAGTATTAGCAAAACATAATGACGAAAGCATGGACAAGGTTGCAGTCACGGTCAGTCCTGGCTGTTCACAGATTTCTGGTTTCTCCCACTTGCTGTAATTCATTATTCGCCATTCTTAGAGCTTCTTGTCAGTCCTTCTTAAAACCACACAATGCAATAAAAATACCCATGGTATAAATTTTCTTGGAGAGGTAGCAAGGACTCTGGCTTTCTAATTCAGGAGAGAAAGTTAAGCCATCCGAAGAGCAATGAGTCATAATTAATTGCAAAAAGGAGAAGAATTCGAAGTAGCCAAGGTGATCTCCCCATCTTCTGGACAAGAGCAACGGGAGTGAACCTGGGGAGCAGGTTAGGCAAGGAAGGGGAGAGAAACCAAGTTTAGAGGAAAAGTTTTTGAAAGTGAACCTGTGGGGCAGTTAGCTGAAAGTAATGGAAGATAATAAAAGAAGTAAGGCCGTTCTTTAATATACAGAGATTAGATAATTAAGGAGCCATATCTGGATTCCTTCCCCCGTGCCTCTGAGGATCATAAAGTCTAAATGGCAATTAGTAATATTCTTAGGGGGACAAGACACACCACAAATCATACTTTTCTGCTTCCCCTGCAATACTTTTGCACAGATGGAATCAGGTTAAAGGGAACAATAAAGACAAAAGGAATCACAAGGTGAGGCAGGTCTATGAGATATGAGACCTCTGGGCTATGAGAGCCTTAAAATCTCAGTGGATGTGAGACTGACATACCCAACACCTCACACAGGGCTCTGTCCCTAACGGCACACTGGACACTCCAGGAATCAATGAGTAATTAATCTCATCAAATTTGCCTTAGGGAGGCTGAGGAAAAGGAAATGTTTGACTATAATTATATCATGAGTGATGTATAAATGAGCTAGATTTTAGAATATGCTCAAAAGACTATTTCCATCGTAGCCACATTCGTGGGTTGCCGTCCACTGATTGGCAGTGTGGGGTGAGAGGCTAATACGGAAAGATAAGTGAAGCAAAGCTTATGCTTGACGATTGTGCCAGGTCTTCATCCCCTCTTCTTTCGTATTCACCGACCACCTTCCCAAAGCAATCTGTCAAGCAAGTTAGGCTTCATGAGAAATTCAATAATGCTAAATATTCACTAAAATATTTGTCTTAAGCCTGAGCCAAAGGCCCTCAGAGATTCAGACGCCTAGGGTTGTCGGACTTCCCACAGCGAGTGGAGTTCACGGGTCTGCCCAGGGAACTCATCCATCTGCTCCGGGGAGGGTAAGAGTCACCTGCTGCTCTGCTGTTTTCCTCCACTGTGCGTTTATTTCCGGTCTCACTTTCAGTAGTTAGAGCAATAAGCCTGGACTAGGACCCTGAAGACTGAAATCCTGCTGCCTTGTTAGTTGTGTGAAATTCTCAAACATCTCCAAGTTTTCTGATTTGTAAGACATGGATAATACCTACCTCACAGAACACTGTGGGAAAGAAAAGATTTTAAGACCCTGAAAATCATCCCATAGCAAGTAGAATATAATCTTGCACAGCAGCCTAAAAGACCCCCTTTTGATCTAGCCCCTGCCTATCTCTTTAATATCATCTTCTGTTTCTCTCCCTTTGCTCTTTCAGTTCCTGTTATTGGGCCTTCTCCCTATTGTTCAAGTATTGATCTCTCTCCCACCTCAGGGCCGGAGCCATCTCCTTCAGATTCCCTGCTTGTTCTTTGCCATCCAGCTCTCAGCTCATGTAGCATCTTTTCAAAGACGCTTCTCTATCCATCGTCTCAAATATTTCACACCTACACACTCCATTCCTACTACCAACTGGCCATAGCCTATCACATTATTCTGTTTTATTTTCTTAATACCAATGATCACTGTTTGATTTTATTTCACAAATTTGTTTACTTACTTGTTCATTAGTTGCCTCTCTCCAATCAATAATATAAACACTAACAGAGCAGGAACCTTCTAGCATCTGTACTTGGAATAACATCTGACAAGAACATTGTAGATGGTAATAAATATTTGATTGAAGTAGTGAATTCAATAAATGTTTGGACTGATATATTTTAATGAAAGGAATTTATAATCTGTGAAATGCTTGCACATGTAAGATGCCATTTACTTCTATGGAGAAGGTACTAGAGAGGAAAGAAATAAAGAAATAAAAATACTAAATTTTCATTTTAATTTTGCTTTTCAATAAAAAAGTAGGACAAGTCACTCCTTTGCCTGTCTGTACATTGATTTTTCTCATCTGTAAAAGGAGAAAAGTGATGTTTACCTCATAGTTTGTTTTGAGATTTAGATTTAATGTTGACAAAATCACCGTGCACACTGAAGGTGCCCAGGTAAGTTTCTATCATTGTCCAATGTATGATCCTAAGTTAGAGGAATAAGGAAGTTCTTAACATCATTTTTATTTCATAAAAGCAAGAGTTTTGGGTGGTGTTGATAAAAAATCACGAAGGAAGTTTATTTTACCCAGACTCTTTCCCAAGGCATCAAAATCCTGTGATCCAGGGCTTCATTTGCATAAGTATATTTGCATGTCCTAATTAAAACCTTTGGCAAGACTTGGAGAAAAGGAATTTAGGCTTTTGCCCTCAAGAAAGAAGATAATTCTTTCTAAGACGGCCACCACAACTTCATGCTACTGGAGATAGGTGGTGAAGGCATCAATGTTGCTTACAGAAATTAGACTGAACAGTCATATTAACATCAACTTACAAACGAAGCAGGAGAAGCCATTTCAAATAAAGCGCATTATATTTTATTTTGTTTGTTTTGCCTATTCCAGCTCTGTGTAATGACAGCTGTTCTAATGCTTTCACAAAGAAGGCTGACTGTAAAGAAATAAGAAAGAGAGAGAATATGCCTCTGCTTGATCTGACTATGCACACTGCACTTTTCTGCTGAGGTCCAGAGGTTCCTCAGAGACACACACAATTCAAATCCTATCCTTGGGGTCCACTCTCTGACTGTAGGGGAAACTTGGAGCTTCACTGACTGACAACCCTCTAGTACAAGGCTTGGAATCAGAAAGTCTGGACTTGGGTAGCAAGTCTGCCATTTATGATACATGTGGGACCTTGGGCTAACTAACCATTGTACCTTCTCTGCTGCAAAGAGAGAGAGAACTGACATCTGCCTCATGGGGTTGTTGGAGGGATTAAATAAGATACTATGTGGAGAAAATCCTCTGTGAAAGGCAAAGTGCTATATAAATGGCCCACATTTTAAATGCAGTTCCCCTTTACCCCTGAACCTTCTTCCACAAGGAATTATGATGTTGCTCCTCTTGCTAGGTAGGATTGTAACACTCAAGGCCCTGAGTGCTCACTGGGAAGACAGGGCCATGGCACAGGTGCAGCTTTTCTCCTTCCTGTGCCTGCAGTTGGCGTTGCTAATGCATCACAACACTTTTTCCTACTGATTCTGGAATCTCAGAATTCCCACAATACCTCTCCAGCAGCTACCATCAACTGTTGCAGTTGGCATGGAAGATAGAACTGATTGGTCATTCCCATGGAGCCTCTATAGCCTGTGGCCATAGTGCCCCGTATGCTTTTCTTTCAGACTGAGGACACATGGAGTGCAACACAGGTGCATAGAGATGACATGCCCCAGCGACAGACCTCCTTCTGGGTCAACACACACATACACAGGGCAGTGCTGGCTCAAAGTCAAGGAACCTCACACTTCTTGGGAAGCTGCCTTTCTATGTTACATCTGAGTTAATTTTATAGTGAAGAAAAAAGCAAACGTTCAGGAAAATGTTGGCAGCAGTACAATTTACAATCAATCAAGTTGCCTGAAGAGATGTATAAATGGGTTTGGGAGAGAACAAAGGCTCTGGGACCAAGGAGCGAATGTCAAGTTGGCCTTGGAACTGGTGTGAGTGGGACACTGAGGAACTGGACAGATCCCTTAACTGGCTCTATGTTTTCCTATCAAATAGGATTATTAGGAGACATTTTTGGCTTTCAGTTGAATCAGTTCTTAAGCATTGAGAAGTGTGCTTTAGAGAACTCAGATTTTCATCCTGAAATGTCTTCCTTCTCAGTTCCTGAGGGAACTTGGCGTTTTGTGGATGTGATCGTAGGTTCTTCATTGGAACTCGGATGTCAGTTGCAGTCCTAAATGAAAAGAGGTTGACCTGCACTTCTCAAGCACCCCCACTTGCAAAGGGAAACTATTTCTTTAATTCAGTCCTGGTGTGAGTTTGCCAAGTGTGAGGTGACCTGCTCTATTATTTTACCAAAGTCAAGGAACCTCACACTTCTTGGGAAGCTGCCTTTTCCCATTATCTACACGAGATGAGAGGGACACCTCTCTACCTTGTGTCATCAGGGATATGACAAAAGAAAGACTCATGTATAAACATGTTTTTAATAAAAAAAAGAAAATATGTTTTACATGCAAAAAATATGAAAGTCTTAGATTTTCACCAGCCTAATTTCCAAAGAGGCAATTTACAATTTTTTATGTCAATAAATATTTAAGTCCCAGAAGCGAAGAAGCTCATGAAAGATGCTAAGAACAAAGGAAGCAAAAATTATTTTTCTGATCCTGAAGATTGCTCTTCCATTTGCCATAAGGGTCTGGCATTAGAACCCAACTCAAGAAATCTATCTTTAAAAAAGCAGATCGTTATTTGGGACCAGGGAGATTATAACTCCTCTTATTAAGTGCTGATCTTTTATTAGGCATCTTTCATTCCAGTGTTGAATAATTAACAATGCCCTTGTAGTTCATAAATTATACTTTTTTGCATCTTACGCATCTCATTTGATCCTCACAGTGCAGTTTTAGTAATATCAACACCAATTTTCTGAGGAAATATGAATTCTCACATGGGTTCAGCCACTTGGCTAAGACCGCATCATTAAAAAGTACAAAGAAGAGGACTTGAATCCAGATAAGCTGATTCCTAAAATGGTGTTCTTTACTGCCACATGCCACCTAAAGAGTGACTCAAGACAGGGAGTATGTTTTTTGTGAAGCTAGAACAAGGGATTTTTTTTTTTACCTAACAGAAATGCCTGGGGCCAAGAAAGGAGCTAAGATAAAGTCAACATGAGAAATCTGAGAACCAGATAGAGAAAAGCATATCCAAAGGGGCCAACGATGCCAACTTTGGGATTGGACCGTGGTGACATCAAAACAAAAGCAGCTGAGAATAAACAAATCAATTGATTTGTGTATCAGCTGATATTTGCAGTGTGTCTTGGAAACTAGACTTTTTTGATGCCTGAGTTAATGGTTGGTTTCATAGGCCAGAAGCAAAGAGGGCAATTTATAGTCTGCCCATGCTGGTGGAGAGAAAGTACCTGACACCCTTCCAGGCTGGATTTCTGCAGCTCTCTGGCTTTGCTGCAATGGGCTGGGTGGCATTTGTGAGCAACTAAGTAGGTCAAGGGCTGTTACTGAAACAGAGTGACAGGGATAACATATTTTAGTTTCTTGTTTCCAATAATTCAGAATGTCATAACACTTAAATTCTAGTTGAGGTAGGAATGGAAACTGGCCATCCAGGACTGGACATGTTTAAGAATGAAGGGAGCATGTGCACCAGTGATGGAGAACAGAGCCAAGCAATAAAGGGAAGACACTGCCAAAACATAAAAAAACCTGGAGTGACATATCCACGCAGCTGACTCATGGAGAAAGCCAGTCAGAGACCAGCTCAATAAAAGGGGCTGCAGAACAGGGCCCAAGCCTGAGCTTTTCCATCATAACAGTGATGGCTGTAATTTAGTGTACACTTAACTGTGTGTCAGATATGTATAAAGTGACTTACAAATAGTCTTTCATTAATTTTCAAAGTACTATGAACTGGTTATTTTTAAGAATATTTTTGCAGATGAGAAAACTGTGGCTCAGAGAGATTCACCGGCTTATTTAAAGCCAGCAGGAGGCAAACCAGGGCTAAGCCAGGGACCCTGTTCCAAAAACTATGCACTAAGCTGGAACAACAAATGTTCTTCTCATTACACATTGTGGTTAGGCAGTAAGTTGCGTGTGGTGAACCACATTTAATAACTTTGCTCCAAGTCTTTTTTAGACATGTCAACTACAGACAGTGGATTTTGCCAAGTCTTTTCTTTATGTTTATATATTGCTCTACTGTTTTTTAGGACCCTTGGCAACAGTTGTGACCTCCTCTCCATTCATTTTGAGCTTTAAAGACCTTCATTTAGGAGCTGACAACTCCCTGGGTACCAGTGTCTAGCTAGCTTGTATGATCTTAGGAAATTTTATTGACCTCACAATGCCCACTGAGCATCATGGGAACAAACAGTTCAATGTTTCAAGCACAGCTCTAAGGAGAAGAGGTTCACAAAGATTTATATAGGCCATTGTCCAGGTTGTAACATCTTTTATATTTCTTTTCTGATTCCTTCCACTCCCTGTACATCTCATGACAAGCAGCTGAGGACACAGACAAAGGAGAAAGCACAAGACAGCAAATGCAACCTTAATAGACAGCCGGTTTGAAGGTGGGTCTCATTTTGATCTGTGAGTGTCCTACGGACATTTGGCATCACACTCTAGAAGAAACCCTGGATGAATCTGCTTGCTTTCTCTCCACATTGGAGCCAAAGGTCTACTGCTTCACTAATTTTCTAGAAAACCTCAGGATTACAAAAATGCTAAGGCACTTCTAACTATCCCCTCTAAATGAAGGCTGTAATGTATTTTAAGACAAAGGGAATTTGGACCTCATCAAAACTGGAGGGCTTTGCATTGAAAAACAAAGGGAAGGGGACTGTAAGAAACATGTACAACAACCCTTAAACTCAGTTTCTATTACAGCTTTTTGATGAACTCCAGAGTTCCGGAACAGTATTGTATTTGTGGTTTAAAGGGTGGTTATTAGAGCGTAGAGAGTGTTTTAGTATTATTCAGTGCTTTTAGTTTTAAGCAGGAGAAACTGAATCTGTGTGATTTAAGCAGAAAAGTAATCCATAAAATAAATATTGGGAAGTTATCCGGAAGCCTGGAGAAGCAGACTCAGAACAAAAGGAGAACTCGTCTGTTGAGTATCTGCTGCCGCGATGGCCACAGGTGGCATAAGAACTCAGGTTCCTTATGGTCCCTGGATCCTAGATGCCGCCCCTGGTCAGCCAGTGAAATAGATTCTTCCCAGGCCCTACTTCTTTGCATCACTGGCTCCTGGTTTGAATTTCCACATGGGTGGATATGATGGACCAACCTAGACTGCATGTTCATATTCTAGATTCAGAGGAGGCTGGAAAAATTACCATATGGTCCTGTTGGCCTATAGAGTGAAAGGTTGGCATTGCTTCTCTTCAAAATTTATAAGGTTGGAAATTTCCCAGTCATGGGGTTGGAGGTGTTAAGATGCTGGCTACCCAAAAGTGTGGCACTTTTTGTCTATGCCTCCTCTAAATTTTCCAAATGACATCATCTTCAAATTCTGACACAGACTAATGTTTTAAAGACCATTACTTGTGTGTTTAATTTTTTCAGGTCTTTTAAAAAGTTTCTGAGATTTAAAATTATTTTTATACCATTCTTAAAAATCTATTCAAAGACTTTTTCTGGGTAACAAGCATGATCCTAAAAGTAAGTCAATTTCCCAACCCGGTAAGATTTATTTTTCTTGTTGGGTCATTTCTATTTAGCTTAGTCAGTCAGAAATAAGCCCATGCTTGCTTAAAAAAATTAAAAATTAAAAACAATCAAGCAGATAAAATTGACAAGATAGAAAGTACTTAACAAATATCTACTACATAGGTATCTCTTTGTTTTGAATAAATAGTACAAATATAAACAAATTCAACAGAAATTCAAAAAAGAGATTACTTAGAATAACAGACACTCTATTCTCTTAAACAAACTTCAAAAGAATAATTCAGAATATACTACTCTTTGTTCAATCCCATGAAATCTGTTTAGATTCAAAATGATAATTAAAACATGATGGAGTCCCTGATTCCTTGTGACTCACCTAACACAGCACATGCTGCCTTGTACTAGTTTTTTTTTCTGCTGCATGTTAGTCTCCTTAGTGATGATGTAAGTTACCTTGGCGGCAGCGATTCTTTCTTAGCCATGTTTCTATCCACAGCTCAATCATGCTGCTTTGAAAATTATAGCTCTTCTCTCTCTGTATATATATAAACTATATAGCTATCAATATATAATTAATAATTAATGTGTAGTCAATTAATTAATGGTATATATAGAATATATATGTACACATATATATACACACACATATATATACATAAAATATATGGGTAAAGATGTGTGTGTGTGTGTATGTACATATGGAGAGAGAGAGAGAGAAAATATATGGGTAAAGACCATGTTGGACATTAGACATAAGCAAGAACTATCAATGAAGCAATTCTTTCTAAAAATGAAAGAAATGACAGAATCCTTCATGTCTGTGATGATTAATACTATGTGTCAACTTGCCTGGGCCATGGGGTGCCCAGGTATTCGTTTGAACACTATTCTGGGTGTGCCTGTGAGTACGTCTTCGGATGAGATTACCATGTGAAGCGATGGGCTGAGTAAAGCAGATTGCTCTCCCTGTTGCAATGGGCCCATTCAATCAGATGAGGGCCTGAATGGAATGAAAAGGTGACCTCATGGATAAAAGGGAACTCCTCCCATCTGACTGTGTGAGCTGGGGCACTGGTCTTTTCTTGCCTTTGGACTTAAACTGGAACAATGGCTTTTCTTGGGTCTCAAGCTGTCCAGCTTTAAGACTGAGTGTTAAAACATTGGCTCTCCTAGTTCTCAGACCTTCAGACTCAGGGTGGAACTGTACCAACTCCCTGGTCTCCAATGGACTGATTGCAGATCTTGGCACTTAGCCTCTGTAATCATGTGAGTCATTTGCTTGTGATAAATCTCTCTCTCTCTCCTTCCCTCCCTCCCTCATTCTCCAATCTGTTGGTTCTGTTTCTCTGGAGAACCCTGGCTAATTCAATGTCTGCTAAGTTAAGGTCAATATTTATTATTTTCTTTGTGGTCTATAGCCATGGCCATTCATGTATCCTGGGCTGCAGCCTACTTGTCAATATTTTTTTAACTTTATAGATTGTTCTAAATATGACAACAAACTCTAACCCCTCATATTTTCAAGGAAAACAGTATAAAAGCAACTCTGTGTGAGTAAATGTTTCTAACAAGTAGATGTTACTCTTACCCAAGTCTGTCTAGAGAGCCGTATGGACACTGGCAGCATGGATAGCATTAGATTATGGATTCAACACGTAATCAGACATTTATCGAGACTTTATTATGTACAAAACATTGCTGGCTTTTTAGATGAATGTTCTCCTGTGTGTGAGTGGGCCACCAAGGCTGAGAATGCAGAACCCATTATTATGAGTTATACTGTAATTTTTTTGACATGCCATCTTTATAATTTTTCTTTCAATGGATATCATTGAGGCATGATTCATCAATATCTTTCTTCTCCAGAAATAAAAGATCTTTTAGTGAAAAGACAAAAAACGACGAGTATCAGTTTGTAGGTTAAAATTTAGATACCGTGGTCTTATGATTACAATGGATTTTTATGTGCTTAAAAATGTCCTAGTTTTTCAACAAGCATATCATAGTTATAAATAATAAAAAATGTTTCCCTCAATTACAATAATTTCTGACACACACAAAAATTAAAACCTTATTTTACAATTTAGTGAGTTAATATCAATCACGTGAACCATTGGGAAACTTACAGTTGTATGTCCAACCAACTAACATTCACCCCAGACATAGAGGTAAAAAGTTCATTTGCTATGGCATGACACATTCTGCAGTCTCTCAGTTTCTTAGTCATAGTTCAAAAAGTGATCATGTGGTGGCTAATGTTGACACCATTTAACATTATTCCCAGGAATGAAATATTTGATTCAAATATATATAGACTAAAAATTTGAACAATTCTTATTAAAATAAGAAATAAATAAGCAAACAAAACAGGACGCACATATAAAAATATATAAATATAAAAACATAAGCCGAATCTGTTCTTTATTACTTTTTATTTGGTTTCAGATGATTTTCAATTGGAGTTAAAATATCTCTTTAAGCCAAGAGTGAATGTTTAAGTGGAGCAGACAGAGCCCCTGCATCAGGCAGCATTGACAAGTCTCTCCAGTTTAGTGATGGCATAACAGGGGAAAAATGACTTCGGTCGGGGAATTTCCATTTATATTAATGATGCTATTTCCACATCTATCTTCCTTTCTCAACCAACTTGTAAATCTTTAGCTCCCAAATGTAGACATGACAACAAATATTTATTTGTTCTGTGAATTTTCAATTTGAATGTGCATTTCTTGTACAGGAAAGCAGTCAACACAATGAGACATCGGCTGGGAATAGTTATCTAGGCATATTGAAAAATGGATAGCGGTTTTTCTACATTTTTAGCAAATGAAAATTTTTTTCTTTAATAAATATTATGGGTATAACTCTTGACAGTGTATGGCTCTCATTGAATCAATCCCATTAGCATTAATATTTTTGTAAAGCACACTCCGTGCACAAAGCACCTTAATTTTCAATAGATTTGAACATGGGCATCATTCATTCTGTGTGCAGATGTTCTACATGCCTTAAAATTAAATTAAACCTTTACATATACAGTATGTAAAGTTTAGATGAATATATAATAGATGATAGATAGAACAAAAACATGTTTTATTTAGATTTCCAAAGGCTTATGATATTTATTCATGCCCTTATGCAGGATAAAATGTGTTAGTAAAAGGAATTAATTACGTGATTTTTTTATCAATCCTGTTTTGTCATTTCTGAAATAAGATTTATGCTAGAGTATTGGTTATTTCTTCTGGTGCCCTTCACTAATATCACAAATACGAAGGAGTTTGTTCTTTTTTTAATTGTGCATGTCTAATCATAGGTACTATGAACAGTGCAAAAAATTCTAGATTTATGCTGACAATACTGTGTGACTCTGGAAGAGGACCTTGGCATTTTTATTTCTCTCATTCTTTACTTATGAACTGGAGATAACCCCTAACTCTCATGGTGATTTGAGACTTGAATGGGTCCATGAGAATGTTTTGTATATCTCAAGTGAATTCTAATACAGTGAGAGGTATGTCTGTCTACTTTCATGATGGTAAGTCACCTTCATCTATTTATGATCAATAATATCATTTTATAGTTAAGTATTTTGTATGCTAGATATTACCACAATGAAGATTTAAAACAGCCTCTTGGATGCTTGCCTCTCTTTGCTGTTTTGGGCCTTCAATATTGTATAGATAAGCAATGAAACAGTGATTTAGAATCATAAAAATCTGGAGCAGAAGGAACATGGGAGGCCATTGTGTCCTTTGTGTTGTGTTAAGTATCTTCGGTATAGAATGATGGGTAGATGATTTTGAGGGTGCCTACTTATAAGGCTGAATTGTGTCTAAGGTTTAGATGATATGTTTCTAGTTATTGTAATATGGGTGCATGGTCATTTTAAAATATGATCATAATTTTTTCTTCCCTTTTTTTAGATGAAATAATGTTCTAAGCAAACAGCCTCAGGTTCTTTGGCTTTCACTTCCTTACCTCAATGCTCATAACCCTTGGTATAAGGTGGGTTAATGTTTCTTAACCACCGAGAGAACTCAGACATTGATTCAAATTATAAATAGCTAGGTGCTGACTCTCATATGACTTTTCGAGATTATTTCATGATTACATGTAATTTTTATTTGGAATGACTTGGGTGAGTAAAATTAGTTTCTGATTAATGAAAAAGATAAAGTTAAGTTAAAATCACAGTTAGAAAATATTTTCACACTATAGATATTAAGCCGCACTATTGAAATACTAGAGACCACATCCTAACCATTGTAAAAAAATAGAAGAGCATAGTAAAGCCTGAGTACCTGGGTTCAAATCATGACTCTACCGATTCCTACCTCTGTGGCCATGGTCTCAGTTTCCTACCCAGGAACAGTAGTAGCTACAGTTTTGTAGTCTAACAGTAACAATGCTGGACCGACTAAGCTGCTGTGAGGATTAAGTGGGTTAGTAAAAGCACTAAGAACATCATAATACATGAGCTATTTATCACCATCATATCCTCCTACTCTTTCCTTAAAAAAAAAAAAAAATTCTAAATCCACAAAATCCAAACAAATCATTTATTGGATCAGCTTTTTTCTTTACAAATTCTAGGTCGAGTTTCAACTAAATAACTTTTTATATTGTAAATAAGGAGCAGTTGCAAGCACAGTAACACACCCACTGATCTGTTGCACTAAGTTCCAGGGCATTGAGAAAGCAGAGTAGCTGCCCTGGCTCATTAATCTCCAATGGTTAAAAACTCCGATACAATACACTGACTTGTCTTTAACTAACAAAAACATTTATGTAAAGAACTCAGGCGAGGAATAAGGCCTACCATGTGAAATCCTACGGAGCACCAGGCAGGCTAAGACGTAAAAACCTAAGCAGATTCCTTGTTCTGTAGGAAAGTCAATAGGGATCATAAGGAGAGTGGAGAGTGTTCAAATTGGGGAAATACATGGATGCCAAGGATCATTCATGGGCTCCAGCATTTTGGGGGCAGTCCATAGGGTGCTGGGAGTTTAGTGGGTCTCATGGGTCACCAAACAGCCCTCCCCTTTCCCTGCAGACCTCATTCTGGGCTCCTAATTTCTTCTATGCTGAAGAAGTGGCCAGCATTGTACTAGATGATGCTCTACCAAAAACTGCAAGAATTTTTTAGTGGCAGAAATACACCAAATGTAGATTTTTAAAGAGAGAGAGAAAGAAAAAGAGGAGGCGTAGGGGAAGTTTTTTATGCTGTAAACTGCATTTGAAAAGAGGCAGGGAAGGGACCATGAAGGAAGGGGAATGTCTGAGTGGGATTAGAGCTTTTGATATTCCTGTCCCCTCTTATGTTTAAGGCCCTGAAGAGTGCCAGCAGGGGCTTGCAGAGGCGGGGTCCCTCCCAGGTCTCCCATTTGTCTCACTCTGGTGTCCCTTACCACCTCCTACCTCAGTGCTGCCCCTTTGCTTGGATTCTTCAAATTGGTTGTTCACTTAGACTCTCTGTGAGCCTTTTTATATTATAAACATGCTCTTTTCAGATAGCTCTGAGATTTATGATTCAGTCCCTCCCACCTCAGCTCAGAGCACTAACTTCTACGTGTTTACCAAGGACAAGAGTTAAAATTATGAACAAGAAGTGACAATATGAATAGAAGATTGATTGCCTCCTTGTTGCCTCTTTAAAAGGATTTGATACATTTGCAGAGTCACTCTTGTAATTATCATGATCAGTGGCAGTTCAAATGGCATAATGAGCTTACAGCTTTATCACTGGAGCTATAAATGAACGTGCTAGATCACCCCACTGTGTCAGCAGCGGCACCCAGTCCCACTGCGGCGTCCCGCTCACAGAGACCCCTGGGCAAAGGAGCCGTCACCACAGGGAGAGGCCTTCCTGCTCAGCCAAGTGAGAAGAATCCTCATCGTGGGGAGGGAAACAGCTACGGAACACCAGATGCTTGCTAATTATTTTCAAATGAAACTGACTGGGCTACATCTTAAACAAAGATAATCTGGAAGGGTAAAATAATGTTGGTTCTTCCCTTGACTTTTGTAAGTAGGGGTAATAAATCCATCTAAAGTACTCATCACTGTCTCTACGGCCAGCCCTTCCTCCAGGGATTAAGCCTCCCTTTTTGCCCCCAGAATCGCATTCCGTGTGCCTGGAGCTAGATACTGGGGGGCTCAAGCATTCTGCAGGCCTCACTTTCCCATCTGCCCTTCTGCTCTCCTCACGTATAAGCCGTTTGTTCCTTATCTTAGCTCCCTCATCGTGACCTGCTCTGTTTGAATTCAGTATGAAATGGCTCAGGACTTCCCACCTCAGGTCTGGCTGACCGTCACATCAGACGATGCCTTCAGGAATCTCTGAATGTATTTGAACCTCTAGGTCCCTAAATGTTTGGGAAAAAGGCCAACAAATTTTGACAGATGCACCCTCTGCTCTTTCTGGGATATAAGCTAATTCTGGAAAAGCATAAGCCTTCTTTATGGAGGAAAAACTCAGTAAAAGCACAGAGCCAGGGAAAAATTAGAGCTGCCATTCAAAGGAAATGGACCACACAGAGGAATGAGAGTTGCTCTCCACCTAAAACAGATGGGCTGGAAGAAACAGGCACATTTAGAAACTTATTTATTTATGTTCTCAGAACAATTCGAAAGGGTCTTCTATCTCTAAAACTAAAACAAACAACCCCCTGAAGAGGGACCACTTGATATCAGGTAGAATTGTTTGGAGGCATAAATGAGATCTCCAAGTTAGGAGCTGATGGGAACAGTAATATGAAATGAGTAGTGCTAAACAGTGCCTTTCTGAAGTATTAAGACAAATACAATAGTATATTCTCTTGACCTTAAACATAGCTTGGTGTGGCATAGAGTTTAAGGGATATATAATATTTTTTTCCTCACAACTCTGTTGACACTGACATCAAGATTAATATCTTTGATATATAAAACATTCATGGGAAATAATAAAAAAATAACAAAACCAAAAGTATAACCAAAAGGGACCAAGAAATAACAAAAAAATAACAAAACCAAAAGTATAAGCAAAAGGGACCAAGGTATCTATAAGCAGTTATTTTTGGTCCCTTAAGGCAGAGGCTAACATAAGACTTTTGTGCAAGTGATTTATTTGGTGAATGCAGGGGGTAGCAGTGAGAAACTGAGTCAATTGAAATAGGGGAGAAGGGAAAGCCAATGCAATGGTGTGTGGTTGATTTGGCCACACCACACAGCAACTGAGGCTCAATCCCACTGGGATGGGCTCAAGAGTGCAGAGAGGGATCAGAACCATCCTCCCAAGGATGGCTGGGGAGAAACATCTACTCATTGTCTCGCATCCCATTGCGAGTTGAAAGTTGTCCCAGGGCTGCTAACTCCCCAGCACTTCTGAGCTCAGCAGGCCTGTTTGCATGGTAGAGCCTGGCCCACACTCCACTCCATACTCAGGGAAGCCAGGAGCACAGCAGGCATTGAGTGCAAGAGAGCCACCTGCCTGGAACTGCCATGTCTGGAATCAGGATGAGGCTGAGACACATCTGGTATAACACAAAATAAAATTACATGAGAAAAACACACCTGAAAAAGTTCACCTTGGCTGCTAATCAAAAGAATGTAAATCACCACAACACTGACTATCTTGTCCTCTGATAAATTTAGAGTGATTTTAAAAATGACTACTTAAAGTGTTTTAAAGATGTAGTAAAAGAGGAAGATTTCCTCCCACTGCTAATAGAAATGCATTTTATGAACTTTCTAGAATTAAGTTAATGATACAGATTGTTATGGGCTGAATTGCTTCTTCCTCAAATTCATATATTGAAGCTCTAACCCCCAGTACTTCAGAATGTTACTGTATTTGGAGATATGGCCTTAAAGAGGTGATTAAGTTAAAATGAGGCCATTAATGTGGGCTATAATTAAATCTGACTGGTGTCCTTACAAGGAGAGGAAATTTGGACATACAAAGAGACAATAGGGATTGTGTGCACCTATGTGAGGACACAGCAAAATGGTGACCATCTGCAAATCAAGGAGAGAGGCAATAAGAACTAAACATTTTTTACAGTATTTTATAAATTTCACTTTTAATACCTGATGGCATTAACTAGCCAGAAATGCCTGAAGTTCATTTGAGGTAACATTGTTGGGTTTCATTTTAGTCTATTTCTCAGTTTTCAGAAAACAAAAGATATTAAAACACAGGGAAATTGAAACAGGGGAAAAAAAGAATATTCAAGACAATAATGAAAAACAACCAGCTGTATTCAGTTGTGGAGCAGGATTTTGAGGAAAGAGTGAAGGTAGAGAATATATGAAATAGAGTCACTGTAACTAAGCTGCTAAAATTATTAACATTATGAAGATTGCAGCATGAGGACAGACTCTACTCTTATTCTAACTACCCTGTGAACTTAAACTTTGAATTTTCCAGTCATGTGTAATTACCTGGATATACATCTGGACATCTATCAGACATCAATACAACAACTCTCTACTTACCCTGTGAAGGACTCATGTATCTAGGCCACTTGATATCCACCTGACATTTGTTATCGAGACCACCTGATGTGACCAGACACCCATCTATAGACTAACTGGCACTCATCTGTAGACCTCCAGGCACCCATCTGTAGACCAACTGGCACTCATCTGTAGACCTCCTGGCACCCATCTATAGACCAACTGGCATCCATCATCGGGAATACCTGATATCTGACTGACAACCATCCTGGACCAATCCTAGGGCTAACAATGAAGGATTATTCTCAAGAATGCACTTTTTACTGTAAGAACTCTTAACTTTTCTTTTTTCTTTGGGATACTTCTGGTCTTTTGCCTCACTGTGTTCCGAGTTTGCAAACTCTAAGACCCTTGAACAAATCTTCACCATTTATTTCTAGTCAAAGCATCCAGATTCTTTTGGAGTTCATTTGACAATTTTTAAAAAAGACAAGCTGTTAACTTCTAGTTGCTCTTACAGTTCACTGCTGAGAAATAGTGTCTCTGCTTATTAAATCCAGAGCTAAAATTATTTTCAAATAATTATTTCACTGTTCACAACCCACTGAAAATATGCTTAGAGCCTAACATGTTCCTCATAGCAGAAGGTGCAATGATAATATTTAATGAAACATGAGGCTGAGAAGCATCTAAACAGAAGATATTTGCTTTGCCATTGAGGATTCCCTACCTTGAACCAATATTTTCCCCCAGCAAATATCCTTTGCCTGGGTTCATGGAACATCTTTCTGCCATTTCATGAGTTGCTAGTGAGTTGATTAAAGCACACAGACTGTGTTGTTAACAGAACTGTGTTACTTAAATAAGGTATACATTAGGCAAATTGTACTCTTGGGTATTTCAGGATTCCACACTCTATTACTATTTCATCTTTCTTTATTCTGCATTCCAAAGCCAGTACTTTTCTCCCACCAAAGTCCAGACTCAATATGGATAAAAACTGTCCTGGAATTCATGGGACTTTGCTTTTCTAGAATCAACTCTTTAAAAATCTTCTGGTATATAGCTTTTTCAATGATAATTAGTCCCAGGTCCTATTCTCTTTGGCTTTCATCCAAACTTTTTCTTTTTCTAAGCCTATTTCTCTAAGAATGGCAAACATTTTAATAAACATTCTTATAATTCCCTTGCCAACTCTTCCAATCACATTTCCTTAAAAGGACCAACTATTTTACTTCATCTTGGTAACCTATTATGTTCTTTAGAAACCAAAAAAACAAATTTTAATATATTAAATTTTACTGTTACTACAGTTTAAAGGATTTGGGTATATACTTACCACAGTGTTTTTTTTATTCACTTGTCTATTGATGGGCATTTATGTTGCTTCCACAGCTTGGCTATTGTAAATAACATTGCAGCATACAGAGGTTCATATATTTTTCAGATTAGTGTGTTTCAGGATTCTTAGGATATATACCCAGAAGTGGAATCAGTGGGTCATAAGGCAGTTCCATTTTTGAATTTTTGAGGTAACTCCGTTCTGCTTTCCACAGTGGCTGCACCAATCTGCATTCCACCAACAGTACGCGAGGGTTCTCTTTTCTCTACACCCTCACCAACATTTGTTTGTTGATTTGTTGATGGCAGCCATTCTGACAGGTGAGAGGTGATATCTCATTGTGATTTTAATTTGCATTTCTCTGATGATTGGTGGTGTTGAGCATATATACAAAGGAATATTACTCAGCCACGAAAAAGAATGAAACCTTACCTTTGCAACAGTATGAGATGGACCTAGAGGGTATTATGCTAAGCGAAATAAGTCATCAGAGAAAGACAAATACCTAATGATTTCACTTACATGTGGAATCTAAAGAACAATATAAATGAACAAACAAAATAGAAACAGACTCATAGATACAGAGAACAGATGGATGGCTGCCAGAGGGGAAGAGGGTTGGGTGAAAAAGGTGAAGGGATTGAAAAACAGAGATTGGTAGTTGCAAATAGTCATGGGGATGTAAAATACAGCATAAGAAATACAGTCAGTATTATTGTAATAGCTACATATGGTGCTAATTGGGTACTGGAAATATCAGGGGGAACACTTGGTAAAGTATATGATTGTTTAACCACTACAATGTACACGTGACATCAATACAAAATAATATTGAATATAAACTGCAATTCAAAAATTTTTTAAAAATTTAAAATAAATTTAAAATATATATAAAAAAAAGACTCCGGTAAGTTTCACTCCTACAACTCAATTTGATCTCGCTTTGCATTGCACATCCTGTCTGAAAGTCAGTGCAGGTTAAAATACTGTCAGTTCAAGGTTCTCCTCTCCTCTCCTTCTCCTCCAGGGATGGCATTTGACCTTGAGGAAGTTTATATCTTAGGGAGAGGCAGGAGAAGTGAAAGTAAGTTTGAAGTCCCTGACAGCATCTCCAAGATCTGCTACTAACATAACATATGGTCTGTCCCCTACCGCTGGGTCCTGCATGGTGACCATTCAGACAAGGAAAGAATGTAGCCTCCCTCCTTGGCTCCGTGCCAGGAGTGATATTTAAAAGATTTCAGCTCTGTATTTCCCAGCAGGTGACTGAAATATCACACCCTTTTCAGTGTAAGCTTTCCTCACCTCTTTTAAGGAACTTTTTGACAGGTAATGGCTCTCACCTTCAGTAAATTTCCATATTCTATTTCTGGGCATGAACTTTTGGATTTCTTTCTCACTATCAGTGAATTATCAGAAAAATTTAGGAAGAGATTGTCCTCAGACCTCTCCTGTCTATATTCATCACTCTGTCTCCATGGCCAGGTGGTATGGGGATGACTGCCAAAAAGGAAATTGTTCTTGAAAACCCTCAGCTGGAAGCTGGTTCTGAGATTTCTCGCATTTCAAAAGAAAGTCTGTCTCTGTGTCACCTGCCCACTATTTTTTAATTCTCAATTATTTAATCACCCAACCCAGTTCTCAGTTCTCTGTTACCTGATATATATATATTAAAGAAGATGAGGAAAAGTGAGAGAAAAACATGGATAAGCTGCATGGTATTTACTTTCAAATTCTCCACCTCATACCTAATCCTTGACTGTTTACCAAAACCTCTCCTCTCCCAAATTTGATGTCTTTGTTTATTAGTCTTGGCTTCTTCCCTCTCATCCATCAATCCATCAAAGAGACACACACACTCCATGGTTCAAATGAGAGGAGTCATGCTGATTAGTGTAACCAGATGTATGCTCCAGCTCCAGCTGAGGTTTAATGAAGGAACCAAATATGATTATTAGCAGAGGAGTACCACAGGATTCAGCAAAATGTCCAAGAAGGTAAATGCTTCTCTAGGTGGATGACAAATTTTGGCTGCAATTGAGTCTAATTAGGAGAAAGTAAGTGCAGTTATATCCTCATACGTAAATTGTGTCTCATCCTTAAAAATGTTAGCACAGTGGAAGCTGTCGATCGGAGCACGAAGACATCATTTGACATAGAAAGCCAGAGCTGACTCTACCTACAGAATGGCAGAAAGGCTGCACTAGAGGACGTCATAAATTCCCTGATACTAATAGCAAGTGAAAACTCCTTTCAGAAGAGAGATTTTTGCACACAAAGAGCCCCAAGGGATGGTACAGCAATGGAAACATCCATCAAATAAGGAAAGGGTGTTTAGAAAATCGCTCCTCTGACTCCATCCATCATTCTATCAGACACTGCTGTGTTAATCCATTTACCACCGCTGAGCGTGAACCCAAAGACAAAATGCAGAGGTATTCCTTGGGGAGAGCTTTCGACAAAGCTTCTGCTGAGGCTAATGCGGACAATGGGACTTTCCCCCATGTCACATCTAAGGAATATGGAATGCAACCTGCACACCAACATGCAGCTGCAGGTGGTTTTCAAATGTAAGTCATTTCTTAACTCTTTGGCCTAGGGAACTTTTTTTTCTACCCTCAAAGCTCAAGTTCTGAGTTGTGAATACATGCTGTAGCTCCATCCCTGCCTCTTCAGTGGTGTATGAACTTGCTATTAGCTTAAGGATTGAAAACAAAAGGTCTTACTTCTCTGAATCTACTGTGGGTTATTAGTTCTCCACATAAAAGGAAAGGGTGTTTATTAGAAATGCTGGCATGATTATAGAAAACTCTTTACAATATTACTTTCTTAGCTTTATAATTGCCTAAAGAAAGAAAAGCAAATGCCAAGTGCTTACACTGTTATTACATGCTATCAATTTCAGCATTAGTACCTTTATAATGAAAATAATGCTTTTTTTTGTTTTTATAAGTGCTTTCGTACCTTTTATCATATTTGATTCGGTTTATATGAACGTTCTGAAAGTTAAATACTTCCTTACTCTATCAACTAATTCAACAAATAATTTGTTGATGTAATTGAAGAAATGTATTTTTTGTGAAAATATGTGTGAAAGTACATATGGATGTAATTACATTTGGATGGAAACAGTTTGGGGCACATTATGCTTTGGTTTTTCCGTGGTGCCTTAGTCCTGTGTGACGGAGAGTGAGAGAGAAAGAAGCTGTGCTTTGTGCAATGACCATGGGTTGTAATAGCTGCTTCAGAGGACAAACTGCCCAACCAGTGTCACACTTTTAAAATGGATTGTTTCCTGTAGAGAATGGTACAGGCAAGTCCTTCATTTAATAATGAGGGTAGATTCCCAGGAAGGAGATCTAGCTTTGAGTCTCTTCAAGAACTGTGTAGACTACTATAATTCACTTGTAATAATGATCACAACATGCTATGCTAGTTGGTGCTTTCAGCCTCTTTGAGTTGAACCTGTTTTTGGTATAAAATATTGCACAGATATGATAATACAGTTGACCCCTGAACAGCACAGGTTGGAACTGCATGGGTTTACTTCAACATGGATTTTTTTCAATGAATACTGTAAAGGTATGTTCTCTTCCTTAAGATCTTCTTAATAGCATTGTCTTTTCTATAGCTTACTTTATTTAAGAATACAGTATATACTATATATAACATACAAAATATGTGTTAATCAACTGTTTATGTTATCTGTGAGGTTTCTACTCAACAGTAGGCTATCAGTAGTTAATTTTTGGAGGGAGTCAAAAGATATACAGATTTTTGGCAGCGCAGGGTATCAGTACCCCTAACCACCTTATTGTTCAAGGGTCAACTGTACTTGCTTTTTTTTGTTTGTTTATTTGTTAATCCTCCCCCAAAGATATTTTCTCCCATTGATTTTTAGAGAGTGAAAGGGAGGAAGGGAGAGAGGGAGAGAGAGAGAGAGAGAAAGAGAGAGAGAGAGAGAGAGAGAGAGAGAGGGAGAGAGAAACATTGATGTGAGAGAGACACACTGTTTATTTGACTCTCGCATGCACCCTGCCTGGAGTGAGGTGATTGAACCTACAACCCAGGTGCGTGCAAGGGCCAATGCTCTAACCATTGAGCAAGTAACACTGGCCAAGGCTGTACTTGCATTTTTATTTGATGACTGGGAAAATTGTAAGGGAAAACAAGTTTTATTAATTTACCAATACATACTTTTATAAAAATTTAACCTTTTATGTATTTATTATTTTTTCTTTTTTATTGAATTTATTGGGATGACATTGGTTAATAAAAGTATATAGTGCACAATTCCATAATGCATCATATGTATGTTGTATTGTGTTCACCACCCCAAGTCAAGTCTCCTCTATATTTATTACATAACAAATGGTCCTAAAAGTAAGCACCTTAAAACAACAATCCTTTGTTATTGCTCATGAGCCTGTGGATTATTTAGGTAGTTCTGCTCATTTGGGCTAGTTTAGCTGTTCTTAGGTGCATCACTAATGCAATGTCATCAGGTGCTTTGTCCCTGGGAACTGGCTAGTTCAAGCTGTCCTTCTCTAGGACAACTCACCTCTGCTCCATGTGGCCTCTCATCCTCCAGTTCCTATTTGCATGGCAACTAGACAAGTTTCAATAGAATGAGTGAAAAGCCTCTTGAGGCCTAGACTGGAGGTTGGCAAACTTTTTCTGTAAGGTCCACATAGTATATATTTTAGGATCTGCAGGCCACACTCCCAAGAGTTGCAACAACTTAACTCTGACATTTTGCTAAGAAAGCATCCATAGCCAGTTTGTAAGTGGATGGGTGTGGCTGTGCTACAATAAATCTTTACTTACAAAAATAGACAGCAGGCCAGATTTGGCCAGTGGGCTGTAGTGTGGACTCCTGGCCTAGACTTAGAACTGTTGGTAGCTTCTCTTTCACTTCTTGATAGAAGAAAATGCAACCTTATTGCCAAAGGGATTTGCTTACAGAGAGGGAAATAATGGCATCCTACTTCTGATGGGGAAAAAAAACAACCTACCGTAATTTTAATATACCAAGAAAAAGTCAAGAAAACAGGGGGAAATCCACAGAAAAAGCCAAAAATAAGATAATACAAAGCAATATAAAATAAATTTGAACATATTATTATACACAAATGAACAATAAATGTGTGAGGATTCATCTCTCAATTTAAAGCCATAAAGCCAAAATTGGTAGACCTGCAAAGAGGAATTTTAAAATTCATCATCGCTGTGGGAGATTTCAGCTCATTTCTCTCAATAATTGACTAAGCAAATGACATTATGGAGTGGCACCGATGCGGTGCATACTGAACCATGCTGCAGTTCTAGTCCTAGGTATACATTCTGAAGTTATTCTTATACACACACACCAAGATTTTATGTGCAAGGTGGTTCACAGAAGCATTGTGCATAAAGCAAAATACTGGAAACAACCAAAATATCAGTCAAAAGGAGAATGAACAGAGAAAATGTGCGTGAGAATCCTGCACAATATGGAAAATGAACTCCAGCTACACGAAGAATCACAGGGACTGAAGGGAGTGTACAAAGCAAACTGAAGAACAGCACATACAATCTGATATCATTTACCTAATATTCAAAAGATGCAAAACTAACCAAAATATTTTTAGGAATAAATGCATATGTAGTAAGACTATTAAGATGGTGCTTACCTTTGCAGGTTAAGGATAGGAATGGGGTGGGGAAAGGCATAGAGAGGGCTTCAAATATTCCCCTTAAGGAGGGGCTCCATTGTTTGTGTACAGTCTCTTTCTAATATAACCCAAATAGGCTTTTGAGTTTCCTCTTCTCTCACCCATTACCTCATTGGCATAATACATACCCTGTGAGACTGAACTCCTGGAGAGAGAAACAGGTTATGGGCCTGTGACAGATGAGGCTGTGGGTTCTCATATATAAAATTTCCCTTTGACCTTGTAATTACATTATCCAGAAAGTGGAAATTATATCTCATTCTACTAAGCAGAAAAACTTTAAATGCCACCTTTTCAAATTCTTATTATAAATTATATTTATGCTCAGTAGAATATAATTCAATTTTTATTTTTTATTAATTCTGGTCTTCATACTTGATTTTAATAACGTACATTTAGGAATTTTTGTGTCACTTAAAAGACTCTTCACAGTAAAGTCTACAAACCACGTGTGATTGTTTAATCCACCAAGTAAAGTGTGCTGCTCTAAAATGGACCCTGGTGTGGGTGTTTTCCCTAACCTGATGCCATTCAACCAGGTGGCCCACCTATGAACTTTGAATCCTACAGTAAATGAAACTGAGTCGTAGGCTCTCCAGCCCTCCTACTATTACTAGTCTGGAATCTCCTTACTCGCTCATGATTGGAGTGGGTGGAAAAGAGAGCAGCAACATTTTCCAACCTCAACCAAGGCCTCCCCTGTAGAAATGACCTCCAGGGGAACATGGCTCTCCTTTGAGAGTTGGAGGAACGGGAAGCTACAGTGCTGAGAGATGACTGTCTCTTAGATGGGATGGAGCAGAAGCATGGACTTCACTTCCTTCCTTTCCCTTGTCCTTGTGCCCAGGCACCTTTGGGCCTTCTGGCCTTGCTTTTTTTCCTGTTTCCTGCTGGCCTGTGGGACTTGATGGTGGCAGTGAATCCCCATGGGCTGCCGCTCACCACTCCCTACCTAGTCCCAGGGGTTTCTCCTGCTCTCTAGCTCTTCCTGCTACACAATATTCCAGGGGACCATCCTGCCTCACCTGGATCCCCCAGCCAGTCAGAGCTGCTATAAGCCCCTACAAGGGAAATTTACACAGTGTCAGGGTTAAGTCTTCATTTATATGTTCACACATATTAAATGACCACTGGTGGCTAAGAATGTTATCTGTAGAGCAAGACTGCCTGGGTTCCAACCCCAGCTCTTTCACTTACCAGCTGTGTGATCTGGGACAAGTTGTCATGTCTTTGTTCCTTGGTTTCCTCATTGCAAAATGGATATGATAAAAGTGCCCACTTCATAGGTTTGTTTCAGAAGATTAAATTAGTTAAAACATTGTAAAGCATTTAGGACAGGCCTAGAATGTAGTGAACACTCAGTGTTTGCAATTCTTTCTGTTGTGTTTTAAAGAAGGTTGTGGGTGCAAAGGGGATTTTGTATCTAGAGACCAAGCATGGACTTTGAAAGAGCTATAACAGTAATGCCAGAGCAGCAGTTCTCAACCTTTTGGACTCAGGATCCTTTACACCCTTAAAAATTATAACGGATCCAAATAACTTTTGTTTTGGGGGTTATACTTACTGATATTCACTACTGGAAATCAATATGAGCAATTTTTAAAAGGTTAATTTATTTACAATAACATTAATAACTTCCTTTCATATTAACACAAATGACATATGTTATAAAAAATAACTATTTTACTAAAAAAAAAAAAATGTAGCGGGAAGGGTGGCATTGCTTTCCATTTTTTCAAATCTCTTAACCATCTGGCTTAATAGAGGGACAGTGGAGTCATATATCTGCTTTGCAGCTGATCTGTTGCTATATCACATCTCATAGCCTTTGGAAAACACTGTATACTTGTGAGAGAATTAGTATGAAAAAGAAAAAAACAGTGGTTTAGTACTACTATGAAAAGCTTTGACCTTGTGGACTTCCTGATAGGGCCTCTGGGAGCCCTGGGGCCCACAGATCACACCCTGAAAACCACTGTGCTAGACTATGTAAGGGTAGGAAAAGCAAAACAAAACAAAACAAAACACAGGATTAAGAGTTGGGCAGAGTGGTTTAAACCCTGGCTTTTCTGCGCTTTAGCAATGAGACCTCAGAGCTGCGTGCTTGCTGGAGCCGGGCTTGGAACACTCTGCCCCTCGCATCTCATTTTTCAGCCTTCAGCTTAAACACCACCTCCTCAGAGACAAGCCCTTGACTACCCACCGAAAGCAGGTATCCCTTGTGATTCTGTAGCATTTTTCTTTTTAATACTTAGCACAAAGGGTAATCATCTTTATTTTTTTGCCAGTTTTTGACTGCCTGTCCCAGCAGTAAAACAACTCCCCGAGGTCAGGCCCTGCCTGTTTTGTGAATCATTCTAATTTCAGCACCTACTTTGACCCCTCTCTCTCTTTCATAGTTCATATTCAATCCATCAGCAAATCCTGTAACTCCACCATCAAGCTATATACAGAAAGAGATCATTTCTTGCCTCTAACCACAGCCCAAAAATATCAAATGGGAACCTCTAGAAGTAAATAATTCATAAGTTTAAAATTGAGTGCTTTCTGGGTAGGGTGATGAAATCTTGCACCCTCCTCCTCGTCCTGCCGGGACATGAATCAGCCCTCTGTCCCTCATCTCCACGCTGCCCATTAGTCACTTAGTAGCCGCCTCAGTAACCAGATCCACTGGTGTTGCAGTGCTTGTGTTCAAGCGACCCTTATGTCACTTAATAATAACCCTAAAGGGCAAGAGCGGCGATGCTGGCGATTCGGATATGCCAAAGGGAAGCTATAAGGTGCTTCCTTTAAGTGAAAAGTTGAAGGTTCTCAACTTAATAAGGAAAAAGGAAGTTATATGCTGAGGTTGCTAGGATCTATGATAAGAACAAATTTTCTATTCAGGAAATTATGAAGAAGGGAAATTATTTGTGCTAGTTCTGCTGTTGCACCTCAAACTGCAAAAGTTGCTGCCACAGTGTGTGGTAAGTGCGTAGATAAGATGGAAGAGGCATTAAATTTGTGGGTGGGAAACAGACAGGAAACGTGTTCCCACTGATGGCAATGTGTTGCCCAGAAAGCATCGAGTCTATACAGACACTTCAGCAAGGGATCCCCGAAACCAGAGACCACATTCGCAAGACTTTGATTACAGTATATTGTTGTAATTGTTCTATTTTATTATTAGTTATTGTTGTTCATTTCTTATTGTGCCTAATTTTTAAATTAAACTTTACCCAGGTGTGTATTATAGGAAAAAAGCATAGTACATATAGAGTCCAGTACTACCTGTAGTTTCAAGCAACCATTGGGGATCTTGGAACGATCCCCCGAGATAAGGGAGACCATCGTAGTTGGCATTCGTTCCCTCTGCTGTTCCTCTAAATGACCAATTCCCTCACTTCCTTCAGGCCTCTGTTTAAATCTCAGTCATTTTACTAGAAAGACCTTCTACAACTAGTCTCTGTAAGATAGCAATGTCCCCTGCTCATCCAAAAGTACCCTTGTTCTCCATGCATCTTGAGTTGATTTCATTTTCTACTTAGTGCTTATTAACATCCAATATGTTATATATGTATTTGTTCATATTTTACTTCTCTCATGAAAATGTATAATTTTCTTGAACAGAAATTTTATCTTTTCTGTTCACGGCTCTATCCTCTGTGTTGAGAGCAGTGCCTGACGCTAAGCAGGACCTCCAATGTTTCTGTTGTGTGAATGAACGAACGAAGAGGTCACGTAAATTATATGAAACTCAGTTTCTTCTTCTGGACAGTGAGGGGAAATCAAAGCTGTCTTGCAAGTCATGCTGCAGAATCAGAATAAGGGAGAAGCCGTTTCCCTGATCTCCAGGTCAGGGTCAGAGGCTCCTCCTGTGCCCTCCCCTGGCACTCTGAGGTTGTCCGGGTGACATTTGTTGCAAAGAGCTTGCTTCCTTGTCTCCAAGAGGACGGTGTCATAACCCCAGCACCTAACCCAGTGCTTTACCACATGGCGGGTGCTCAATCGGAGTGTGATAAATGAATTCATGAATGGGTGAGGAAACAAATAACACTGAAACTAAGGTTTTAAAAAAGAATGCTTGGTCCTGGGCATGCTTAGGCTGCTGTGTGAGGAAGGGAAGCTCGCCTCTCCTTTCCGATCAGACCCAGACTGGAGAAGGGAGAGAATAAACAGAGAGCAGACTGGTAATAGCAGCACTCCCATTTCAACTGATGGAGACCAGAGTAAAAACTACGAAAAAATACTTATTAGCTGCAGACCACTTCTGGTCCCAGGTATGCAGCTGACCTAGGGCGATCGCAGTTACACTGTGGATAGCAACTGTCCCTTTTAGGAGCAAGTCATATTCCTGTTTTTTTAGTTTTTACTTGTTATAAATAAATTCTTACAAATTAAATCCCACAGTAAAATGTCTTGCTCTCAGCACTATATAATCTTTCCAAATGGAGTGAACTGGCTAAGTAAGACTCTAACCTGTGCAGACTGACTCTGTGAACACACTTAGATGAGAAAAATCTGGATGGATCCAGTGCCAACTATATTATTTTAGTGACAGGAGATAATATAATTTCCTTAGTCAACGGTTCCTAGCCTAAAAACTATAGGCTCATTTCAGGAAAACATTTGTCAGATTTGCTTTTTTTCCTATGAAAGAGGATTTTTTGGTAATAGAATACCTATTAGTCTAGGAAAGAGTATTCTTGCCTGGGCTCTGCAACCTACTAGTCAGGTGACCTTGGTTTTAAATTACATAACCTTTCTGAGCTATGATTTCTTCATCCAATAACGGGGGAATTGCAGGAGATGACTCCTGAGAGTCTCTGGCTCACCTTTCTCTTTCCCCAGCTCCTAGAAAAGTGCCTAATACTAGAGGGTGTTGGTAACTGTTCAAAGAATTATGATGCATGATACTGAGTAACTATGATCTTCTCTGTCTTTTGCATTTTCATAGAGTAGCAACTCTTGGAACATATGTGTACCTCAGTGCACGCTCATTGAAAAGGAAATGGTTTATTCTTAGTAGTAATAAAGATGTTAAGATAATGTAATTCAAATTGTGGGTAATCTAGAGTAAACTTTTAAAATATATTATTTTGAATGAATAGGTAAAAAAAATTAAATAATTGTGACCTGCCCCTTCCTGATGTTTGCTTGAGAACCCAGCCATGTGGTTTCTGGTTCATTGCCTTCACATGGGAATTTTTTTATTTGTTTTTTTCACACAGAAGAGCTCCCCAAGAGAGCTCAAATCGGAAGATCTCAGGACACAGTTCTCAACATGGAAAAATCAATGAGGAAGTGAGGTCTCAGGTCCCTCGATGCTTTCAGAGTCAATAATGCAAGTGTCAAATTAAAAAGGAAGCTCTCCTACCAGAAATACAGAGAAAAGATAACATTTATGATGTTCTATTTTCCCCCAGGAAAAGAGGAACTCCTGTGGCATAGTGAAAGTCTTGCACTGATCAGCCCAAACAGAGATCTTTAGAGCCCTCAGGTAGACACAGTATAGCCTAGAGAGTTGTGAACAGAATCACTAACTTACAGTGCTTTGTGGACACATGATTTTCTTCATATATTTTGACTTATTGATATAACATATGGAACATCTGTGGTTGTTAATCTGTTACACGAGCATAGTTTTCCTAATAATAATCTGCTCACTTGTAGATATAAATCAGGTAGGACCTGTGAAGACCTCAACACAAAACCCTTAATCTTGCTGATAGAGGTGCTGTGCATGTTCTGTAAACAGGGCATGTCATCCTCATGCAAGAATAGCACATTTTTGAAATAAACTACAGCATTTTTATGTATCCAACTGCTGCTTGTCATTCAAAGTTCGGCTCTCTGGTCAACTCTCTCCATAAAGCCTTCCCTGACCTCTCCGCTGAAAATGAGTTCTCTCCACTTTAGAACTCTGTTTCTCTCTGGTGGTCCTGAGAATTTCTTCCTTCTGTTACAGTCACTTGGGCCTGAGGTTTTATTCTTCGGCTGGGCCAGTGAGTAGGCACTATTGTGACAGTGCTGTGGTGACCTAACCTGCACACGTAGCCTAGCAGACAGCCTAGCATAGATTGACCTTTGTTTACAGTTTATGACTTTGCCTTGTTTAACCTGGAGCCCCACTTAGATCACCCTAAAATGTGTAAGGTTTGTGTACTGCTATCTTGTCATTTGCTGAAAGTTTCACAGGAAGATCAAGCTGTACTCAGATGTGTATTCTGACCTACGCAATCCCTGGTGTTGAAGGTTTCCAGGCTGTTTTTCAGGAACAAGCCTGGGATGTTTTGCAGGATCCAGGGTGAATCATCTGAAACTTCCTGAGACCCGCTGGAGCAGCCTGAAGGACCCTCCAGTGACCTCATCCTGAACTTTCCTCATTATATCCTCTTTATAATACTTGAACATGCCATGTTTCTGGCTGTGTGTGCTGTGGAATGTCCCCAGCTGTACAAGCAACCATGATGTGTACCTCAATGTTTACGAATGCTTTGTTTAGGGACACAGGGCCCTGGGACGAATCCCTGGTGTCCTTGCTGTCTTTCAATGAAGTTCCTTCTCATAAAATCATCTTGGAGTTAGTTGTCTTTTGCTTAGCAAGTACTGAGCATTCAAACCCAGCTTGTTCTGGAAACAATCCGACTATCATTGTCTCCCCAGCAGAGCCCATGGCTCCCAAAGAGATATCTGGCATGTAGTAAATAGTAAATAGTGACTGAATGAAACGTTAATCCAATAGTTTGGAATTAAAGATTGCCTTTTCATTTAAATGAACTCGATTTGATTCAGCTTTAGGAACTATTTCATACAGAAGCCTTCTGGCTCAGTAGATGGAGGTAGGCCTGGAAGTTGGGAGATAATTCCTACTGCTCATTTACTAAGACCCTTGGGGGAAATTGCCTTACTTATCATTTCTCTCCTGGGAGAATACAACTGAAAGGGCACTGAGTCTATTTCCTGGGCTGCACAGAGGAAGAGGGACCTGTGTGGATTGGCACCATGCATTAATGGTCGAGTCAGCGCTGGGGCCTGCCTCCTGACCCTAATCTAGATGACACAAGTCAAAGTGGTGGTTACTCTGGTGAGGGATTCCCTGGGAGGTGCGAGGAAACTCTCTTAGCTGATAGACATAGTCTCTATCTTGATCTGGATGGTGGTTGCAGGACTGTACACACAGTCCCGCATTTAAGAGTTGTGTATTTTACTGAGTATAACATTATACTTCAGAACAAAAGAAAAATAACTAAATGCAATATTTTAATGCAACTACCTAGTTTCTCATCTGTTATTTCACTATTTCTATTTCTTACATGTCTGCAATTCTTCTAATTAAAAAATAATGCATATTTAGTAAGATTTCCACTGTATCAGACATATAAAAAGTTAAAAAATAAGTATCTTTCAAAATGTGATTCTCCAGAGGGGTGGGGGGAAAGCATTGTTAAAAATATATTATAGCCCAGCCGGGAGTGACTCAGCGGTTGAGGTTGACCTGGGATCCAGGCGATCGGGGTTCGATTCCTGGTCAGGACACATGCCCTGGTTGCGGGCTCGATCAATGACTCTCTCATCATTGATGTTTCTATCTCTCTCTCTCCCTCTCCTTTCCTCTCTCTGAAATCAATAAAGATATATTTTTTAAAAAAATAAAAAAATATATATATATTATACTGTGAAAACTTAGAAGACACCTACTAAGAAGGGCTCCTGGTGGCTGACTGGGCTCAAACAGAGCCTAGCAGCCATTTCTGCACAAGGGCTCTATGCAAACAACACTCAACTGAAAAGTCTGTGCTGAAATATTAGAAAAATATTAGAAAATATTAAAATGTCACCAGTTCTTCTATTATTGAAGATCCTAAAACAGGTTCATATTACTGCTCTGTTTCACAGATTTGTTTCTAAGCACTGTAGAGGAAGGAATGGAAGGGATAACTTAAGTAGCCAAGCAGAGAACTGACAAGGTCTCAGGGAGCCGTGAACACAGGTGTCCCGATGATAAACATGCAGCAAGGTTTTAAACTCCCCCACACTTCCACTCATATCAGCAGAGGGGAAGCAATTGCATTTGTCTTCTTTTAAGTCCCACATGTTGGCTAGGGAGGTGAGGAAGGTAGAAACTGTCTATTTGAGCTTAAAACTTTATCAGCTCTTCCCCTTCCCTTGTCTCCATCTCCTGAACAATTACTCCTAGGGCTGAGCAGAGGGTGTCAGAGCCTGGAGTGCATGATTGTGCCACAGACTAAGGAAGTGCTCAAAGAATAATAGGGACAAATAAAAAAGACACAGAACATCAAAATAATAATGACAGGAAGGGATTATAACCCACATTATATACACATTGATTGGGAGTCAAGAAATAAACTGAAAGTGTAGAGAAGCGGGTGTTTACAGGGTTTCAAGGTACCTCTTCACAAAGTACCTGTTAATTAAAAGGGGGAAGAATAACTTTTACAGTGGATAAATCTGGCAGACTTTAATCAAGTGATCAAAGTAACCATCATTAGTAATGGAGCAAGTTGAAAATTATATGCCACTTGATTGGATGCAATGAGAACACAGCATCACTTTTTTTTAAAGCTTCTTTTTTATTATTTTATTTGTTGATTTTAGAGAGAGAGGAAAAGAGAAAGAGAGAGAAACATCTGTTTGTTGTTCCACCTATTCATGCATTCATTGGTTGGTTCCTGTATGTGCCCTGACGGGGCCTGAACCTTGGCGTATAAGGACGATGCTCTAAGCAACCGGGCTGCCCGGCCAGGGAAACATCACTCTCATGATGGCCCTGCCAGAGATGAATAACTGAGATTTAATTGCGAGGAAACATCAGAAAACCTAAATCAAGGGATATTCCACCAAATAACTAAGCTGTTATCTTAAAAAACTTCAAGGCCTTGAAAGTGTTCTAAATAAAAATAATTAAGGGGACCTGCATTATGTGGTTTGGAACTATGTCCTGTTTCTATAAAGGACATTATTGTGATAGTTGGTGGAGTTTGAGTGGAGCCTGAGGATAAAATGGTAGCAATTTATCAACGTTAATTTTCTGATTTTAATGGTTGTGTTGTGGTCATGGAGGAAAATTTTCTTTCCTTTCCTTTTTTTTAGGGGGGCGGATATGAAGTGTTGAAGTACTTGGGGTTTATAAGGTATCATGTCACCAATTTATTCTCAAATAGTTCATGGGGGCAGGTTTTATACTATAAGTACAAGTCTTCTGTAAGTTTGAGATTATTTCAAAATTTTAAAAAATCTACTTCCATGCAATGATTTAAACAGTTGTTTCAGATAACATTCTACTTTAAGGCAGAATGTTCTATCTGCCTCTCCCCTCCTTCTGCTCTTCTGGTCTCTGAGGGACTGTCTCTTGTCACTGGTTGAGATGGATGTCAACTACCATGTGGTCTTTCTCTCTCGGCTTGGTAAAGTGTAGTGATGCCCCCTGGCTGCTTCTATCGATCTCATCCTAGCTCTTGCTCACATTTTAGACCCTCCTGAGTTTCTGCTATGCCCTCCACCTGGCCCCTGGCACAAGCAGTCCAGCTCCAGCCTCTGCTATGGAGTTTCCCCTCCCATTGCTTTGTGGCCTTGTGGCAAGTCATCTACCTCATGAATCAGCCATTTCTGAGACTTCCCTCTAGGAGGTAATCAGATAGATCTATACTTATATGAGCCTCATGGTCCTATGGGCTTCCTCAGATCATCTAAAAGCGATTACCATTAAGGTAGAAATAATGTGCTGTAATGTAAATAAGGGTTTAGAGCTGATTGAGGAAACTAAATATCAAGGCCTCTTTTTATCTAATGGTGTTACCAAATCTATTCTGACATGGTTGGTGTGGGGAATTTCTCCCACCTGGAGAGATCTCTTTCTAGATCCCAAATGGGAATGAGACTACCCTCAGCTGTCTCCTTTACCCAACGTCTCTTTGGGCTGGGAAGAGCAGATTTCCTTCAGGTCACATCCTCCTACCTTCTCACTTCTGTCACAAGGCTAGATGTTCTTGGTGGGCCAGAATCTTTCCTCCATACAACAAGAGACACCCCAGGCTTAGTTGCTAATCCTTTTGTCTTGATATAGAACTTAATTTCCTGCTTTGGGGCAATTAACTGCAGCTTGAGCTAAGATGCAGAAAGCAGCAAAGGAAGACACCAAAAAATCTAATATAGTGTTTATTTTATGACTCTTTATTCCAGGGAGTAAAATTCTGTTTCATTGCGACTTATGGGAACCAATGATCCTCTTAGAGCCCAGAGCCCAGGTTGGCCATGGTGCAATGAACACAGTACAGGCCCTGTATTCTAGTCCCTATGCCGTCATTGAGCTATCCATCTTCTGCAAGTTGGCTATCTTTCCTGAGCTTTGGCTTTCCCACTGGTTAAATGGGAATATTAAAGACAAAAATAAAAATTAACAAAATACCTTTCTTGTTAGTGTCTTATTAAAGGAGGTAATTAACTTGACATATAAATGATGTAGCAGAATTCAGCAAAAAAAATAAAGAGTTGTGTAACAGGACAGTGAAGTCTAGCCCCCTCACTGTCACATGCAAACTTTATGACTTCAGACAATTACCTTCTGGGCCTCGTTACATTATGCATCCAATGAAAACAATAATATCCATCTGGGTCTATAAGGATTTAACAGCGCTAAGGGATTTAAAGAAAACGAATTTTGAAAAATGATTTCATTGCTATATAAATATAACATTATTAACTTCCTCATTTTCCTATAAAATCATTGTTAGAGTCTCTGCACGGGAACATTTAATTTGTTGAGGAGAATAAGAAATAGGTCCATCTATTACATTAGGGCCCCTGGGGTAAAGTCAGTCCCTTACTGAAGCCAGCCGTAGAGCAGAGTGTAAGAGCGCTATTCCACTGACTACTTAATGCCTGGTTAAATAAGGATGGCTGTGAAGGTGCCAAACAAAATACTCAGGAGTGGTTTATGTTGTGCGTATGTGGTGCATGTGCAGAGGGTGGGCAGTGGAAGAATTTTAAAACAACATTAGAACCAACCAGAAGTCGATCTGCTTTTCATTATTACCATGTGCTGGTGGTTGTAAACCATCCTGTGAAAAGATACAACCCCTCTCAGCACGGACCACGGCCCCCCTTGTTACGCCCCTGTGCTCAGGAAGAGAGGAGAACTTCATCCCTGCAAGGAGAATCCACATGCTACAGGGAGGAGGCTCTCAGAAGATTTCCGACAGGAGCTAGTCTGTGAAAGCTGGGGCTCTGCCCTGCTGACTTGCAGCTTAATGTGGAAAGATCAAATCTCGGGAGGCAAGCGTCTCCTGGGAAAGTGCAGAACCGGCTTTGATTGAGGGTGAAATTATATAAAACGCCTTCTAGGTGGGTGATCATCTTTATCTATGACTTGCTCTTGCTTCACATTTTAGTTTTGAAACATTTCCTTTCACTGCTTCTCGCAAAGGAAACTATTCTTTTGGACTCCCCATAGTTATACCAGAGATTGAATCTTTTATAACTTTCCATTAACAGCTGAGTTCTACTTTTTATCTCTAGGTACAATTGCTATGTTTTTTTCGGTCACAGCTGGGGTCCTTTTAAATCCTCATAATCTATAAAATTCAAGTGCAGAATCTAAACACGAAACAGAAAACTTTATTCTGGAAAGTAATTAATACCTAGATGCTCTCCAAGTGTTCTCCAAAAGGAATCCTATGTATCTGCTTGCTTACCGGGGTTCTTTGTTTTTAATTCCGGTATCGTGTTTTTCAGTTTATTTCCACTATGTCCATCTTCTTTTAAATCTATAACCATGCGGGTAAGAGTGGTTTTAAGCACTTGTTTGCTAATTCCAGTGCCTCAGTTGTCTCTGAATCTGTTCCTATCCCCTCCTCCCCACTCGACACCCTGTTGTGGGTGACATCTTTTTGGCTATTCAGAGATAAATATCTAGTAATTTTATTAATTGTCTGCTGGACATTGAAAATGGTCCAATTTCAAGAGTCTGGGCATTTTTCTTCCTGGAAGGAGTGTTGGATTTTGTGGCAGGAAACAACTGACTGAGATCAGCAGCATCCCTTTGAGGCTTGTTTCTGAGCTCTGTTAGGTGGGATCTAGCGCAGCCCTCCGTCTGAGCCTGGACTCGCTGGCTCTCAGTGGAGAGCCCACAGTGTTCGGCAAGGTCTCCTCCCACAGGGGGTCGAGCTCTATGCCTCCCACACTGTGGGAAGTTCAAAACCTCCCATGTGCTCACAGTCCCGCAGTAGCTCTTCTCTGCCCAGCCTTGCTGACCTCCCCCGTGCATCAGTGTTGTATCTGGACAAAGATAAGAGGCCGCTGTGGATTTCCGCAGCTCCTTCTCTGTGCAAATCCCTCCTTCTGGTACCTTGATCCATGAGCCCCAGCTGCCTCAGCACCCGGACCCTCATCTCTGCTCCTCAGCTGGGTGACACTGCTCTGCTTGGCCTCCCTCCCTGCACCCCACCCCACCCCACCCAGACGTGCCCTGGCTAAAGGTCAGCCATCGTGCGGCTCACTGAATGTATTTTTCTTTTCTTAGGAGTCATATTCCTGAGCTACCTACTGTCCCACATCTGAGAACAGTTACTTCATTATTATATCCACTTCTGTATTTATTTAAAGCACGAGTCTAGACCTGTCAGTACCGAAAGGCGAAGACTAGTTTTCTTACTTTTTCTCTACTGTTTTAAATGTATTCATAATTTTCAAAATATGTTTTATTGACCTTTAGAAAAGAATCCTCTGTGGCATTATTTGCCAAAATGTGTTCCGCTGAAAAATTAAAATGACTCTGTGTTAAAATCGCTTTTTGAAAATAACATTTTTCTTGACAGTGGGACACCTCAGAGCCATAAAAAGCTGAGATGGGTTGCAGATTTTCAAGGGACTATATTATTTGCATTTTTCAAATTCATTTGACCAGAGAATTCATTTTTAAGAGGTTGTCTTCTGGGAGGACTAGACGAAGGACCACGTTTGGGGTCCCGCTGCTGGGAAAGTGACTTGAATGGAAGCGTTGGAAGAGGGACTGGAGCATCCTCTGCGGACCTTGACCCTCTCATTCCATGACCCTCGGGACTGGGCCAGACAGAAGGAACGTGGACATCCGGCCACAGGACGATGACTGTGGACTGTCTGTCTGAAGGCAGGATCAGTAACCATCATGTGTAGCCAAGAGTAGCTCAGCTTGTCAGCACCAATAGGATTTTTTTCTTCTTTTCATTTACTGTTTCTTTTCCTTTTTCTCATAAAAACCCTTGCTTTCACTCTGTTTTCAGATATTATTTGGGTTTCTGCCTGAATCTGAGCTTTTTGCCTCGCAATTTTTTTAAACTTTAGGCTAACACGGCTCCGTGATTGCTATTTATTAATTTTATTAAACATTTATATGCCTAATTAAAAAGCAAACATAGTTGTAACTATATTAACTATCTTTTAAATTTTTAGATAGAGCCCGGCCAGGCGTGGTTGAGCGTCGACCTAGAATCCAGGCGATCAGGGTTCGATTCCCAGTCAGGGCATTGCCCAGGTTGTGGGCTCGATCAATGACTCTCTCATCATTGATGTTTCTATCTCTCTCTCCCTCTCCTTTCCTCTCTCTGAAATCAATAAAGATGTATTAAAAATAAATAAATAAATTTTTAGGTAGAAAGTAAGCTTAGCTTTTTCTTTCTCTTTCTAATAACTTTCATCCAAAATTATTCCAGAAAGTTCTCAAGAAATGTATGAAGATTGTGTACATAGAAGTAGAGTCACAGTTGTAAATTTGCAGTTGGGCCCTTTCAATATCTTAAGTATCATGGGAAAGGGGGAGTTTTAAAGGGAGACATGCAATTTTATATTATGAAAACACGTATTTCATTTTGATATTTTTTTTAAAAGAAAAAAAGTCATTTTTTTAGACACTATAAAAAAGTCAGCATTTTCAGTCTGTGAAGTTATCGTCTTATCATGCTGTTTGATAAATGAGGTGTTGCTAAAGATGTGGAAATGATGGGCCTTTAGTAGCAGCAGCAGCAGCAGCAGCTGTTGGAGCTCTTTCTTACCATTAATAATTAAATCATTATAAGTGTTTCTTACAGAGCAACCGTCCTCCAGCACATTCATGCAAAGCTCTGTGTACAGCTGGTCTGGGGCAACTCCTCACTGCCACATGTCTAAGAATTGTATGGAAACAGCATAGAGGTGGCAGACACAGGGACAATTGACCGAGTGAGATTCAAGGCCCGAGGTGCAATTTGGTTGTTCCATTAACCTCTGCCAAGCAGAGGCCTCTGGACCTCAGTTTCTCCAACAAGAGAATGAGTTCTTTGGACTAGATGATTTCAGAGTTTCCTTCTAGCTCTTACGTTCTACAGATCTTGTTGAATAACACTACATTGACTAAAAAATAAGTATGTCGTTTTTATAAAGCATTGCCTCTCTGGCTGGGAGTGGGAGAGATGTGTTCTGAAAAACAATGGAAAAGATGGCAGTCAGGCAATTCATAGGTTCATTTTAGCTTCACTCCTGTAAACAGAAAAATTCTTACCCTTCGAGTTTGTCCTTTGTGACTTAAATAATTCCCCTAATCACAATCAATTTGTCATCTGTCAAAACCTCCCATTTTAGTTCTTGTCAAGTGACAAAGGTGATAGTTTTTCTTCTGGAACTTTATTCCATGTTAGCTTCCCACTGATAGGGGAAACTATAAAGCAGAAGAGGCTCCCTCCCCGGAGATACAACAGAATTTTCAGAGAACCAGAACAAAACGTTTTCCAATCCCTAAATGAAACCAGGAGGAAAAAATAAAGCATTACGGTTTTAGTTGCTAACAAAGGCAGAGAAAGAAAAAATATCAGTTGCTATGTGCTTTGTGCTCAGCACAAAGTGAAAAAGGATTTCCTAGTACAGCTCTATGTTATCTTCAGCTGCATTATTGGTTTCGATGACAGCAGAAGGGGAGAATCAAAGATTAAAGCCTTTGTCTTCCCCAGGGCCTCCAATGCATCCAATAGTCCTTTTGTAGGAGCTTTGTGTATGGGCACCCATGGGCTGCTCTGCTCTCCTGTCCTGCCCGAGGGCCAGGTGAAGGAGGCCTGCAGGGTGCAGCTCCTGGGCTGCACTCGCTCAGGCGGCACGTTTACCCAGAGCTGTGGAGAGCAGGACTGGGGTGCTGCAGACCGGAGGCTGGGCCGCAGGCGGAGCTGCAGCAGGAGGCTTAGGCCTGAGAGGTAAGGCAAGTGTATGAATCGGAGGAGGAGACTTGAGATCTAACACAACGAAGACAAACAGCAGAGTGCTTTCCCCTGGCCGGGCCACTGGGCTCCGTTTCTCACTGGGGAACTTTCAATAGACCACAGCGTCTACGCAGTCCTCTGCAAACACGGCCGCTCACTAACTGTATGAACTGGGCCAGTAGCCTTATTGCTCTGAACTTCAGTTTCCTCCTCTGTAAGATGCGGATAATACATTTAATAAAAGTAAAAGAGGTGAGAACATTAACCTTAACCCTAAGGTGGTGATGAGTTGTAAATGAATGGATACAAATGATTAGTACCCAGCCTGTCACAGTCAGTCGTTGGAGCTGCATCCTGCTGCCCTAGAGCTTTGCCTGCTTCGGCTCTTCTTAGTAGCTGCTAGAATATTAACTGCAAGAGAGCACAGATCATCGAGTCCTTCAGGTTCGCCGCTGTATCTTCAGCCTAGCCCAGCGCCTGGCAAATAGAAGGCACTTCATGAATATCTGCTGAGTGAATAAATGAATAAAGAAATGAAAAAAATTCTGGCCAGCACCCCTAGACAGCCTGCCTTGGTCCCTGCGAAGGAGGGTCATGCAGCCCCCAAACACCAGGACACCCCAATGTGAAGGGTTCTGACCCTGCTAGGTTTGGCAAGGGACTCCGGCACAGGCCTGGATATTCATATTATAGGGCTCTGGTTATGCAGGCAAATATATTTGCTTTTTACTACAGTTCCCAGTACTTTGGTCCAAGTCTTTTTTATATATATGCATGGGAGTATAATGTATCTTTTTTTGGTATTTTCACATAAACATTTTAAATTCTTGGTGGTGAGCCAAGAGAGTAGTAGTATCACTTTGTCCTATCTCCCATCTAATTCCCCAAAGAGCAATTACGGCCCGCATTTCTCTTCAGCTGCTCTCCTACAATAGATAGGAGGTGTACACACATAGGTCATTATCCTGGCACAGGTTTTCCACACTGAGATTCAGCCACTCGAAATCGGGTTTAAAACCCTTTCAATGGAATGGTTAATGTTTTACTATGTCTCTTGTGAGGGTCTCACTTCGAATGCATGGAACGGAGAGAAGAGACGAGTGAATAGGAGACGTGCCAGTGACGCGCAAACCGCAGGCTCAGGAGTTGGTGACTGTGCCGGGGGACGATGCAGCGCGTCAGAGAGGAGTCATAGGAACGAGGGAGGTGGGCAGGGAGTCAGCCCGTCACCGGCAAGCTCCCACAGCATGCTGTTCAGACTGCTTATTATAGCATGCACCACATTTTATGCCACTTTTCTTTTTTTTAAAGTTGTTTTCTACTCTTGCCGGGTGGCTCAGTTGGTTGGAACATCACCTCATATATCAAAAGGTTGTGAGTTGGATTCCAGGCAGGACACATACCTAAGTTGTGGGTTCAATCTCCACTCAGGGCATGTACGGGAGGGAACCAAATAATGTTTCTCTCTCTCTCTCTCTCTTTCTCTCTCTCTCTTTCTCTCCCTCAAAAAATAAAAAATATATCCTCACGTGAGGATTAAAAAAAATTTTAAGTTTTTCCCCACCACTATATTGTAGACTTGATGATGTGGACCTGTCTTATCCCAAGAGTCTAACATGGTCTGGTATATATAGTCATTCCTAAAAAATTTGAATGGGTGATTGGAAAAGTGGTTGGTTGGATGAATGGATAGATGGATGACCAGAATATAAGAGAGAAGGGAGAAAGAAGAGGGAAGGTTATTAAATAGGAGCTATCGAAGTATCTAATACCTTGGGCACTTTCCAGGGTTGACCCCAGGCGTAGAGTCTACTTGGGTTTGGACTAAGGGAGACTCTCCCCTGTGGAGAGAAGAAGATGAATGGAGGCATAATTTGAAGTCAGAGGCTGAGTCTAATATGATAAGGAGAAAAGGCCAACTATATCACCACCTGGGAACCAGAATCAAGATCTAAATCTGGAATTAAAAGCAGTAGCTTGAAAAAAGTGAACAACAATTCAGACACTTATTGGAAATAGATACTACCATCTCTTAGATCTGACATGTCTATCTTAGGACTATTTATGAGAGGACTGGCTCTTTTATGCAGAACTGTCCTTCAGATTCATCCCAGCAGTGTTGGAGAGGGCACCCAATTCCATAGTATATGTCCCACCCCATGCATCCTCACTAGCCAGGTCTTCAAAGTCCTGAGGCCAAATATGGTTTTGGTAAGAGTCCAGAAGGTGTTTGACAACATGTTAAGGTGATCATCTTAAATTCTGGGATCTAGGAGATGCGCAGATCAGAGTCTTGACTGGCCAGATGGAGCAGAAAGTGGTGTGAACAGTGTGGACAAAAATAATAAAGGAGGGTGGTTGAAGTTGTAAACTGCAAAACCACAACGTTGATTAAATGAATTGACTTGAAAGACTTGAGGTCACAGTCCTCCAGTTTTTAACAGGTGTGAGGGCTTCTTGTGCATCATCTCCTCTGCTAGATTCCCGGCTGGCACATTGCTTATTCTTGGTGCAAGGGAAAGTATCTTCTCTGTTCTCTTAAGTGCTCTGAGGCTATTCCAGGAACCCTCTTGCTACTGATGAAGTGGCAGTTCTTGATATAGGGAGTTTGGGGCAAAATCAATACTAACTTTGAAAAAGGATGGTCTGTGTAGAGGAGCAGAGTGTGATATTATAGGCAAAGCCTGAGGGTTTGAATTAATCAACCAGTCCCATTATCTGCAATGTTCTAGTGCCCCATTGACACTCCAGGTTGTTCTTGGTCTAGGGGAGTTATGTGATGGGCAGGTTGGTATAAATATGTAAGTCCAAGCTTGAAGAACACATTCCAAAACAAAAATTTAAACCAAGGCCCATAGTCAGAGATCAGACAGCTAGGTAGTCTGTAAAAACAGACAACCTTTTTGAGTTGTGATGGATGATATAGATGGGTAGGAATAGGGTGCCAGTACCACTTTGATGAGAGCACTTGACAGTATTAGGAAAGTTTCTCGGTCACCAGGAAGCAGAGGACCTGAAATATAGCCTGTTGATAGCATCCCAGGGCGTTAGCGATGAGGAACAGTGCAGGTCTTTAGGCCTCCCAGAACCAGCTCTATTCTAAGAGTAACTATTCCAGATACTTGTGTGTTTTTGAAACATGCCCGTACAAAATACCAGAGGAACCCAAGATCATAGATAAGGCTTTTAATGGGCTTTGTTGTCCCGACATGTCGGTACAATGTCACAGCTCCTAGGCGGGGACATTCCTTATCAGCAGTCTCACCTGCACCCCACCACTGGAGTTGCCTCTGCTGGTGGCTGTGCCTTGCCATCAGGCATTGCTATGCATATGCGTTGTTGTTTGTCTAGTTTGGTTTGTCTTGCTTTTAGGAACTGAGGAGGGCTAGATGATTAAAGAGTTTTCTAAAAAAATAATTTCTCTGGATGTGGCAATCTCAGCCTCCTCCCAGTTTGAGGGCTTTCGTAATAGGGTTTCTGCCCATCAATTTTGCTTGGAACAAATATAATGGGGAATTTAAATCAAAGAATGCAGACCATCTGGTTCAGGCCATTTCCAAGGTTGCTGCCCTGTAGTCAGAGGCCACTAGGAGCACACCTGCAGTTGAACAAACTGGGCTCTCTCTTGAAGCGAGGGGACTGCAGGGACTGCCACAATGAGGAACTGTGGGGTGTCCCAATAAAAAGGTGTTCGAAAGGACTTAGAGGGTTTGGTTAGGCTGTTTTGGAGAGTGTCCAAGGAGATGAGGGCTTTTTCTGGGTTGTGTGCTGTCAGGAAGTGGGAACAATTCTATGGTTGGCTATCTTAACAAACTCCACCTAGAAGGAGGGAAGACTAAGCAAGGCTAAAGCTGTAACTGGTAAAGCAGCAACGGTCACTGTTCTTAGCCAGAAAGGGAAGTGTTCACTTTTTGTGATTTGCATGATTTGACTTTGCCTAGAAGTTATGAAGTGGTCTTCCTTAGTCTCACTTCATCACGGACAAGGAGTGACCTTCTCTGACGTTGGCATGCTCTGTAATTGTTTGTGTACAACAGGAGAAAACATGGCCTGGCCATGAGCATCAGGCGAGCTTCTAATGACACTGAGGCCTCACTGTGTTGAGCCAGGTCCCCATGTCAGGAGCTGCTTTTCTCTTCTCGCTGGGCATGCCACACTCTTGTAAGTCGCAAAGGCCCTGTTGGAGTCAGGGAGCATAACTCACTCAGATGTTTCCAATGAAGAGACTTGAATGAAAGAACTCCTTTTAGAGAGGTGGGCCAGGTTAAGGAAACAATCAAGCGAAGGTGAGGTACCCAGAGACCAACAACAATGGCAAGCCGTTGCCACTGCGCCACCACTAACCCTCCCCCCCCCCCCCCAGAGCTGACGGACAGGGGTAGTAATTAGTTTTACTGGGGCTGCCCAGAAAAGGGGCTGCCCTCTAGAAACTAGAGTTTTGGAGACAGGCAGCAACTGTCACAAATGCTTTGGCAAAGCAGGAGAGATGGGGGAAGAAAGGTCCAACCCTTCTCTCCTGCAAGTGCCTTCCATTGCACAAGTAGAAGCCAGTCTGCAAGGGAGCGTGGGTTATGCAGTGAGAGCTTCCCAGGACTTGTGCCAGGGCAGAAGAGAGCAGAGAAGCAGTGCGGGGGTGGGGATGAAAAATAATCAGCAGGACTTCCATAGCAAGAGGTACCTAGGTGGATTGGGATAGGCAAGAAGTGTCCAAGGATGAACCACGGATGCAGATATTGTGGAAGGACAGCAGTGTGTATCCTGCGTAAGGCCATTGGCACGTGGAATTGACAAGCAACAAACAAATCAGAAACAAGCTTATTGTTTTTGAGGAAAATACATTGCTGAAAGAAACCATAAGCCCGGTCTTGAAAACTTTTGATTGTAAAAATCTTCAAGCTTCCAACTTCTCAGAGGGCAGAGCTAGGGACTGCAGAAAACAATAGGCTAGGTCCAAGGTTTATTTCCTCCACTACCGAATAAGAGCTCCTCGCAAGACCCACCCGTCAGTACCCCATTCTTGCCACGGATCACTGCCTTCTGAGTTAGCCACACGTCCTTATTCCAAAGCGGAGCTTTTATCTGGACGTCCCATTTAGGTTTGTCCCTGGATGGTGAGCTAGGGGTGGGGTGACAAGGACCTGTTTTTTCTATATTCCCAATATTTCCCATCCATTTTGGATGGAAAGGACCCCATGTCAGAGATCCTGGCCTTAGAGATAGTAAGACAATACAGCGTTCAATATTAGCATTGTCTCCCTTTGGGAGGAAGGCAAGTGGAACTTTGGGGAACAGATAAGTGAAGAAGATTTTAGGCTCTGGCTGGTGTGGCTCAGTTGGTTCAACATCATCCCAGGCACCACAAGGTTGCCGGTTCCATTCTCGGTCAGGATACGTGCCCGGGTTGCAGGCTCGACCTCCGATAGGGGGCATGCAGGAGGCAGTTGATTAATGTTTTGCTCTTGAATTGATGTGGGTTTTTTTTTCCTCTCTCTCTCCCTCTCCCTTCCTCTCTAAGAAACCAATAAAAAAATCTTTAAAAAAGAGAGAACATTTTAGGAAGCTTTGCCCTATATTTTCTCAATCAATTCTCCTTTTTCTCCTCTTCAGGTCTCCAACAAACACTTAGAATATTTTTCAAAATGTTCAGAGATGGATTTCTCCCTTCCCCTAAACAAGAATAGGTTTCAAGGCAGGAAAAAAGGTTGAGAAAAACTGGGTTTACAGAGACATCACATTTATAAGAAATATACCATTAGTAAAGCAGTGTTTTAAAATGAGCATTATGGTGCAGGGTAGAATGGGTCAAGGGGGAAAAAGGGGACATCTGTAATACTTCCAACAATAAATATAAATTAAAATAAAATGAAATAAAAGATTTGACTCTGAGTCTGGATAGGAAATTATTTATCTCCCCCATGTTCTGCTTTCATGAATGAGCCCAGTTTACTCACTATATACATAGGTTATTATATTTATTTTTAACTCCAGGGTATTTACGTCATGTGCTGCAAAGCCAAAGAAAGCTCCAGTGTCCTCTTAGAAAATGCATGCTTGTCCTCTTGCACTTTGCTGATGAGGTGACCCACAGTTGCACTGGCTGAATCACGCCTGCACCTGGCAATCACTCGCTCTTCTGGAGACTGCATCCCATTAAGCATCAACGGAAAAAGAACTCTGGCCAAGTAAAAAGAGGGGCAGAAAATGCAATTCTGGTCTCTGGTAGTGAATGAACATAGATTATGCCAAATCTTTGCCTGGTGTCCCTGGATGTGAAACACGCACAGAAAAGTGGCCAAATGTGTAGCTCATTCTTCCTTCAGAACAAAACTGCAGTGCTTTTTTTCACTGCACAATTTATACATTGCAAGAATATGGGGCACAAAACTAGAGCTCGACGTTCCCCAGAGGAGGTGTAATACAATATGAGAAGTATCCTCCAATAGACAGTTTAGTGACAAAGAACTGGGTCATGAATGTCCCCATCCATGTTTTCTAAGAGTAGGAATACTCTCTCCTCCACTTAATCCCTCAACTGCCTACCTCATTTTGCCTCTTCTCCAAAAGGGCTCATTTAAGTAGATCCTTTCTGGAATCACAACATCACAGAATGTTGACATAGGAAAGCTCTATGAACAATTTTGCTTCATCCCCTTGTTTTAAGTACTGGAATGCTAAGCCCAAGAAGGGTGAAGGGATTCATCCAGGCTCAAATTGCTAAGTGTCAGACTCAGGACTAGAACCCCAGGCTTCCACCTGTCTCCTGGCCCAGCGCTTTTCTCTTATTTATAGATATTTTTCCATTTATATTCAGATTCCTGAATGTTGTGAGACACTTTATCAACCGAATTCAGTTGGTATTAAACTACAATTCTAGATTTGTAATGCTACAGAAAAGATTTGTAAGAGGCCACCTCAATGCTTTATTCATAGGGAAACAAATAGTGCTCCTTGGATTCTTTTATGCCTCGTATCCTTTATACTCATAGATCTTCCTCAAACAATGATTTGTTGCCTGATAGTCTGGAGTGAGATGTATTGACGTGCCAAAAGAAGGGATTTATCCTGAAGAGGGGGAAGTTAGCAATTGTAGGGCTCCACAAAAATGAAAGTAGTGTCATTTATGACTGTTAAGGTTGAAAACTATTCAATTAGTTAATTCATTCTTCAGTCATTTCATATCTATATATTTAGTGCCTGTGATGTTTGCAAGATATTGTTCTAAAATTCATAGAGAACACAAGGTAAGAAAGGCCACGTCTGCCCTCAGTGAGCTATCCTCTAGTCTCCTAAGAAGAACTAAGTAATTATATCAAATAGGGTATTTTGTTTGGGTGGAAGGGGAGAAACCTTAGATGTTTCTGAAGGAAAAGATTAGCTGGCACAGTTTCCCTACATAGCCATTTCAAAAAATAGCTTTATTGACATGTGATTGACAGACAATAAACCCATATGTTTAAAGAGAGCAATTTGATGCCTACATTTTGACATATGTAGGCATCCATGAACACATCACCACAGTGAAGATGGTGAACATAGCCACACCGTGCAAAATTTGCTAGTGCCCTCAATAATCCTACCTCTCATCCTTCCTTGACCTCATTCACCAATCCCCAGGAAACACTGACTGGTCTCTGTCACCATAGATTAGAGTACATTTTCTATGATTTTATGTAAGTGGAATCATAGAAATTTTTTTTGGCTTTTGTCATTCAACATAAGTATTTTGAGCTCCACCTACATTGTTGTGTGTATCAACAGTTAGTCATTTTCATCACTAAGTAATATTCCACTGAATAAATGAACATATATATATATATATCTCACAATTTGTTTATCCATTCATTTACTGTTGGGCTGTTCCCAATTTGGGGCTATTATAAATTAAACTATGAACAATCATGCAGGTCTTTATTTATATGGACATATATTTTCATTTACCTTCAGTAAATACCAAGGAATGGAATAGCTGGGTCATATGGTAAGTGAATGTTTAACTTTTTAAGAAACTGCCCAACTGTTTTCCAGAATGGCTGTACCATTTCGCGTTCTCACCAGCAATGTATGAGAATTCCAATTGCACTACCTTTGCCAACACTTGGTATGGTCCCTCTTTACATTTCGGGCATTCCAAAAGTATCCTTATCGGTCCATTTATGTCCACTGATTTATAGAGAGACTAGTAACCTCTTTAGAAAAAACCCATCTATCATTTGTGTTCAGACCGTAGGCAGAGACAAAACCCACCATCAGGAAAAACCCACCTTCATTTACCATGAAGGAAAAGGAGGTGTGCCAGAAAGAACCAGACTTATAAATGGAGTTGAAGAAGATTGTCAGTCTTGGAACTGTGTGGTAATAAAAGAATTCATCTTGCTCCAGTTTTGCTGGTCTTATATATATGCACAGGGGAGAGAGTTGTTACATCCCTGAAGCCTAAAGTGCTTGAAAGGTGCAAGCAACCATGTTAAGGGTCTCTTTTCTGCCCACATATCATACAAAGGTGTGCTGTTCTCTGTGGCTGAGTTGTTTCCATTCTACCAACATTGGGTGCAGTAGCTTCCCAGCTCCACCGGGTCCCAAGTGGTGGCAGTGGCATTGGTAACTAGAAATGTCCAAGCAGGTTAGTTACCTCCCTGATAGATACACAGATATTTCTAGGGCATGGCTTTTATTTGGCCCGTAGTCAATGCCCAACAGGCTAAACTGAGCCTGGACGTGTGCTCTCACATATAAATGGCACCAATGGTGACAACTGGGAAATGTACTTTGAATGCACACTCCTTAAAAAGGACCCAGGTTCCTGGTGGTAGAGGCTGGTCTCTCTTCTGGATAATAGAATATGTCTCAGGCATAGTATTGAGTTTGATCTGCATGTGGAAATTAGTGTATCTTAGACATTATATTTAATTTTATCTTCCTAAAGAAAATAGTGTAGAAAACCTCAGACAGGGCTAAGGTATAAATATTATATTTCTACCCTCCATTTCCCCTGGTGAATTTCCTATTTCTTAAAGTGAATTCAAATTATTTGCATCTTCTGAAACTCATAAGAATCTTGCAAGGTCAGCAGGGCTGGGTAAAGGGTTATTTTCCTTGTTTTGCACAGGAGGAAACGGAGACTCAGCCCTGAGTGTCCTGCATGAACCCATATGCATTTCAAGCTGCAGAGCCAAGGCCAGAATTCAGGCCCTCTGACTACAAGCCAGTTCCTTCTCAGCTCTGCCAGAGAGCAAATCAACGGGGAGGCTGCTGAACAGCTTCTGGGTTGTCAGAAAGCCGAGTTTGTAAGCGGCTTCTGGAACAGAACTGATGACAGCAGGTGAGACGGGACAGCTGCTTCTTATCAAGTTATAATTCTGTGTTAGGAGCTGCCACAGAACATCCTTCATCTGCCCCCGAGGAGGCCGCGAGACGCACCTCACTTTCACTCACAGGTGAGGTCTTTCAGGGGGCACAGTGTCAGGGCTGCGAGAATGGGCGCTTGTGCTGAGCAAAATGACTCCCCTGCGAGAAGTAACAAAGATAGTAAGGGAGACAAAAACAAAAGAAAGGCAGGCTCACTCACATTTTCATTCTAAGGGTTATTTAACCACCAGAGACCTATAGTCCCGAGTTAGGGATTAGAGACGCAAATAGGAGTAATAGGCCCCAAAGCTGAGGAGTTTGGATTCTGAGGAGTTCACAATCGACTGGGCAAGAGATGAGCACCTGTGACAGGCTCTGCTTTAGAAAGTTATGAATAAAGTGCAGTGAAAGACGAGGAAAGGGAAACGCTGCTTCATGTTTGGAGGGGTAACGTTTGAACTGGGCCTTGAAATGCGAGGAGCTTTTACCACTGAAACAGGAGACACAAGAGCCTAATGAACATGGAGACAAGATGACATCTGTCGTGGCCAGGGAATCTGAGGCAGTTGTATGTGGCTGGAACACGTGGTGCAGGGACTGGGGGTGGTCAGGCGAAGGAGGGGGTAGAGGTGGGGGGGGAAAGGAAAATGGGATCGGGTGTCAAGGCCGAAGGGAAGGGCTGAGGCCTTTGTGCCTTCCCTTGCAGGTGGAGGAGAGGGATTAATCAGGGGAGTTAGGTCTGATCAGGCCTGAGTCAGATCAGGTCTGAGTCAGAAACAATTCTGGAGGCCCCGTGGAGGTTAAACTGGGATGGGTGGGACAGAGTGGGCAGAAAAAGTAACTCAGCAAAAAAGGGCATGCTTCGTTGGTAGCAGAGCTCTTTTTGCATTTCCTTTCCCTTAAATTTGCCTCTGCTCTTTGATGTATTTTTTTTTTTCCAGTAGTTTCCAGGCATTCTGGAAATATTAGTGCTATTTCCCACCAGCCCAGGAGTTACCTCCATTGGTCAATGTGCATATCCATTCATCAGGGACCATAATAACGTTAACCGTGAGTCATCAAACACCAGCCTGAGTATTGGGGCGAACGCTGCCGAGGAGCTCACACACACAGTATTGGGGCGAACGCTGCCGAGGAGCTCACACACACGACGTGACTGCTTTGCAGCGTCCATGACCGGAGCCGCAGCCCTTTCAAGTACGGCTGAGTCTCTGGGCCCGTCACAGGCCACTCCGCTGCGGATGAAAACTGCGGATGAAAACCGCAGGCGCTGTCCCGTAAGATGGCAGCACTGGCTGGATAAAACAGAAAGTGAAAACCAGCAGCCCAAGGATTCTTGACAATTTTTTCTAGTGATGAGCCACAGATAATCAATATTCAAAGTTTCACATTAAGAAGTTGAGTTTCAGGTGGCCCTGGGAAAAGTAAAGATTAGTTATCTGCTTTAAAAAAAAGAAGAAAGGAGGGAGGTTGTTCCAGGAGGCCTGAAGATACCGGTTCAACCGGTTCTTTGGTCCTAATACCATCAATCCGACAGTGTGAGCAGAGAAAGAGAGAAAAGTCACTTGAACCAAAAACTTGGTTTCCATGATTTAGTGTCCTGGATTGAATGATTGGTCTCTGGCTAAAGTGTCCAGTCAGTTCAATGAAGAGCCAAGTTTCATATATAGCCCAAGGCAGAGAGAGGGCATCTGTGATACGTTCCACATAAGACAATGTCTTTTATATTTTTTGAAACAGATCGTGCTATAATTTCTTTCGCAGTTCTATTTTACTTAGAAATAAAATACTTGTTTTATTTATGTCCTTAAATCTACTTAGTCAAAGTTTCATTTCCACAATATCCTCCTGTGTCTACTCTCTAACCGTGTACTTTGGGTAGCGACAATCACAATCATTGCTAACATTTTGGCACTTACCAGTCATTATTCTAAGCATTTATTGTTTATTAATTTGTTTAACCTAAAAAGGTAGGTCTTCATAGAATATCGTAAAATTGGGGAACAGAGAGGTTAAGTAACCTACTGTGGTCACACTGCTATGCATGGCAGAGCTGGAATATAAAACCAGGTAATCAATCTGTCCTTAACTCTCAGAGCAGAGCCTGGTTGCAGGTTCATACAGCATGAGCATGAGAATTTAGTGGAGAATCAAATTATCTCAAGGGCAATGTGTTCCCCTTTTAATGTCCAATCTTATTTATTTATTTGATAATTCAACAGAAAAAATTTAAAGCCATTTTCCACTAGAGTGGAGAACCTGCCAGTTTGGTATTAAGATGTGTGAACAGGGCAACAGGCCAGTGTCCTTATCCCAGATGGCACGTGTGACAAAAAAGATGTCACAGCCAGTGGTGATTTTCATTAATTCTGTTTTACCTGTCTCTCCTCCATGCTTTGTTGCAAAAGATATCTGAGTGGATAGGCATTCAAATGCCACTCATTTAGAAATGTCCACCTTACATGCCATCCTAAATATCATTACAAAACATGAAAAGCTCCCCGTACTCTCTGAATAGCTACAGGAGAAAACAGTGGGGTTACACAATGTCTGTGTGCTCATCTGAGGTAGGGCTTACTTGAAAGTCTGGTAGTGAGGACACCTGTGTCTTAAGGGCCTCGCTTTCTTCCCTTCTGCGTCTAGGACTCTGGTATTCTGAGCCGTTATATTTCTGTGTGTGTGCCCAAGAATTGGAGGCCTGGGACAAGAATGCTTGAGATTAGAAACTAAGGAGGCTCTCTTTGTCTCCTCTCTCCCTACGCTGAGTCCAGTATAACTTGCTTTCTTATCTATTGCCTCATTTTTCAGACCTGAAATATATCTTCACTCAGTGGTTGATATATTAAGGCATTGATAGCTCGTGAAAGATGTGAAGAGGGGAGCTTATTTGGGCATCCAGATCCTAATTCCTTTTCCAGACTCTCTTGGAACTTGGAGGACACTGTCATGGACCACACAGCATCAGCTTGTCAAGAAGTGCGCTTTGGTAAGTTATTTAAAAAATATATAAATCCCTATTCAACATCCTGAGTGTCTGATTTACGCATGTTACATAAAAACCTGGTCTTGGTTCTTTTGCAAAGCATGAATAAGAATGTGAAATCTAGTAGGAAAGTACCACTCTGGCTCCTGTTCTTAACTCCCCACCCCCCCTCCCCCCTCCCCCCTCCCTCCTCAGCACAGCCGCATTCATCTCTCAGCAGACCTTCCCTCAGCTTGCCTCCTCCTGCGCCCTTCTGGGGTGTGCATGTCTTTGGCCACTTTCCTTCATCTGCCTACCCAGTTCTCCCGTTGATACAGCCTTCTATCAACCTTCTCTAATAGAATTACATAAGTAATGTTTTCCACATAATTGTTTGAAAATGTTTTCATTTAATGGAACAATAATTAAATTGAAAAGATAAGTCATATAAGTGGCTGCATTTTCAAGATGTGAAGGGTGGAAAAAATGGGAGCATTACAGGGTGAAAGCACTCTACCGGGCATTCATGGGTCTTGTGGGATATAACCGAATGGCTTTTTGTTGCCATGGTGGTTTTATTAATCATACAGTTCTCCCTTGCCTGCCTCCCTCTCTAAAGGCTAGAAAAGCCAAATACTTACTCAGTTTCTCTTGCAGATAGGGGTGGCCCCTGAACCACCTCTAGTCAGTAAAATATAAAGAAATTTCTGCTAGAAGATTCTAGGAGAGGTATTGGTCTCCCTGTTAAGAGAGAAGTGCAGGAGGAAAAAGGCTCTGTCCCACCACTTTCTACTTGGGAAGGTGGTGGTGTGAGAACATGATGGTGGGAGCTGCTGCAGCCACCTTGCAGCAAGGAGAAGGCCCAAGGAATTGCAGAGCCACTGACAGAGGGACTTGATATCATTACGCTGCCGAAGTAGTCATTCAGCCTCTATTTACTGAATCCTTATTAGGTATAGGCACTGTGCTAGTGCTGGGGATTCATATGCCCCTGCTTACAGGGAGCTTACATTTTAGCAGGAGGAAAGACAGCCAATATTAAATATGTCAGCTAGAGTTAAGAGCTATGGTAAAAATTAAGGATAAAAAAATCTGGAGAGTGATGAGGGTGTCATTTTATATAGGTTGATAATGAAAGGTATATCTGATAAAGTGACACTTGAGAGAGATGAAAGGAGTGAGGGAGCAAGTCATGCAGATATTGGGGCAGGGGGGGCAGTGGGAAGGAGTGTTCCAGGAAGAGGGAACAACACGTGCAAAGGCCCTGAGGGAAAGCATGTTCAGCATGTTCAAGGAGCTTCAGGAAGACCAGAGAGGCCAGAACTGAGCGAGCCACAGGGAAAATGTAAGGGAATGAGAGATCACAGGCTTCCAGATCATTTAGAAGCGTGAACACTATGGTAACTGTTTTAGATTTCATTCTGAAGGACATAAGAAATCGTTGGAGGATTTTGAGTAGAGGAGCAATGCATTACTTAAATTTTACTTTTTGGTACTTCAAAAAGCCTTTAAGGCTGCTGGATATAGAAAACGTTGAAGGAGAGCAAGGGAGGAGACAGGAGACAAGTGAGAAAAATACTGGGAGAGCCGATGATGGTTGGCCATAGTGGAAGTGGTGGAGGTAGAGAAAAACGTTAGATTCTAGATATATTTTAAAGGTCACACCACCAGGATTTGCTGATGGGTTTGATACTTGGTATCAGACGTCTTATGTTATGAAAAAAGTAAACTCTTGTTTAATCCACTATAAATGTGGTGCTCACTTACAGCTGAAAGTATTTTTGATATAGGTGGGAACAAAACTATTTCTTCACATGTTCTTTTCTTTCCAGTTTTACAAGTTCTAACTGAATCATTAGTCTTGAATCATTATAGAGTTTTTCTATAAAGTTTACTTAATTATTAAACTCCATTGAAATATAAGGACATCGAGGCACAGATGGCTTAAATGATTTGATTAAAAAGTCACAAAGCCAGTTAACGAGTATTGAGATTACAACTCAGAGTTCAGATTACAGTAATAATACCAGATGCTAATACAAAATAGCTTCAGCTGTTTCCACACGACTGGGCGGTGGCTAGGCCAGTTTCAACACAGGGCAGCCCCCTCTTCCTCGGTGCTGAGCTGGCTTTGTCTGGCACCGAGGGTGTTTTCCTGGCAAACTCTGGGTCCCGCGTGGACGGGCCTCACTGGGGTTCACGGGGCGGCGCATGGCCTCATTGCCTCTCTAGAAGCAAAGATAAAGGAGAAGAGGTTGGATCTGCTTACTGGGATTCTGCCATGGAGAACTGCAAGGGAGAAAAGGAGAGAAACCTGGCTCAGAACGAGAAGGCTAATTTGAAGCACTTCTTTCAAGTGAAGGCAATCAGAGCTCCTTCTTCTGGTGAAAAGCATGGTGGGTCAGTCACAAGACCGAGTGAGCCTCGCACACACTAAGTGATCAAAAGAGGCCCCTTTGGAGGACTTGGGAGAGTTTCACCAGAGCAGTGCAGGCCAATAGGGGCATAATGCCAGCCACATAGATAATTTTAAATATTTAATAAGCATATTAAAGATGAGGTTATAACACAAAGTATTCTTAAGAACCCATTATAATTTTGCTTGTTTTAACATATTTCAACTAACACACAGACCATTCTAAATCATTAAAATCTAGAATAATATTTGAGAAAGAATATTAAAGGAATATCAAAGACTCGGCAGTGGAAGTGAAAATGGGTAATGCCCATCAAGATTAATATAAGGACTAAATGAGATAACATATATATTTTACAAAATAGAGCATTGTGTGAATATGCCTCTCTGACTAGTATTACTTCTTTGTCTTATTAGAATATTAGTCCTTGTTATATAAAGACTTCAGATATCTGCAGGTGATTCTTTCCCTCCATGTGCTCTTTGCTTTTAAAGCCATTACACATTAGGAAACACTGACCACGAATACTTTATTTTATTTTATTTTTTATTTTTATATGTTTTTATTGATTTCAGAGAGAGGAAAGGAGAGGGGGAGAGAGATAGAAACATCAATGATGAGAAACATTGATCAACTGACTCCTACACGCCCCCTACTGGGGATGTAGCCGGTAACCCGGTCATGTGCCCTGACCAGGAATTGAACCGTGATCTTCTAGTTCATGGATCGACGCTCAACCCCTGAGTCATGCCAGCTGGGCGGGAATACTTTTTAATCCCAGGAATAATCAGTTTGATAAACTGGTGGCATTCTCTCCAAACATTTAAGGAATATATGGATCTGTACACACAGCAAATCTAGAGAGTTTTTAAATGTAGCAGCAAGTGTGGGGGGAGAGAGAAACACTGCTGGTTTCTCAAGCCTTTCTGAATAAAAATCTGATTTAACTCACTGTATTCTGAGAGATATAAGTACATGTAAATATATAAACATGTTCTTTTTCTCCCTAATGTCTGAGATTTCTGAATTTCTCTGTAATTACATTTAGCAGGGAAAACATCCATGCCTGTGATGAGCAGCCCCTGGCAATCTGTCAACCCTCAGAGCATAGTAACCACCAATCACTGGCCCAGCCCTTCAATAAATACTATAGGCCACATGCATGTACACTTATGAAACTTCATGGGTTTCCATGGCTACGGGAATTTTAGAGCTAAGGCACATTTACTATAGCTTTTCTTGTCACCAAGAGTCCTGTAAACACTTGTGCTTTAAGATTTTGTGCAGAAATTTAGCATTTTACGGAAGACCAAGTCAGAATTACCTTTTCCCAAATGCATTGTATAATTTTAGGGAAAAGTCCCTAAAACCATTTATATTTGTGGCCTTTTTTGTGTGATGTAGTTTTATTTATTGGACTAATAAAAGAAAATAAAGGTTTAACTATATTGTCAGTGTCACTTTTAAGTGACAGATATTTGTGCTATGTAAATGTTACAGCGCATAAATATGACAACTTACTGGGAATTTAAAATGGAAAGAGGCAAACATGGCCAGCAGAATAGAAATATTCTGTATATATTTAGCCATTTCTCTTCCTAAATATGGTGAAATGTAAGTGTAATTTCTAAGGATACCCTTGTGTTGTATCTATCAACCAATCATAGTTTGATTTTATTCTTTCTTTTTAAAATATTTTTTAGTAAATTTGTTCAGGTGACATTGGTTAACAAAATTATATAAGTTTCAAGTGTACAATTCTATAATACATCATCTGTATATTGTGTTGTGTGAATTTATTCTTTCTTATATATTACCCTTTTTGCATATTTAAAAGATGTTTTTACAAACCTGTGAAAATGGCAGGCTATTTTATTATTTTTCCCATTTTATACATGTCCCATGTGATGCAGCCAGCATGTGGCAGAAATGGGATTAGAACCCAAGACTCCTTACTTACTGTCCATGGCTTTTCCATTGTCTTTTCCCTGGGCAGAATGCAGGCAGCTTCTTCCACGGAAGGCATAGCCATTTCCTTCCTTTCTTGCCGAATGCTGATAGGTTTCTGTGCCCCTGACCTGGGCTCCATTAAGTCATTCTGCTCTCCATCTGTCCCCTTGACTGCTCCAGAGACTTGGATCGGCTTAATTTACCAAGCTGAGTAACTTTAAATGCACAGAACCATTGGGAAGCAGCAGTCACAGAGATATGACAGAGCCTGGATGTGCACTACATGAGAACTCTATAGGAAAACAGATTTCTAGTTCCAATCATATTGACCAAGAATGTACAAAGCAGATTGAATGGGAGGCTCAAGCAATTTGTACAAAAATCCAATTTGAGAAGACATGTTGCCTGGATAGTCCAGTTAAGAAAAAAGCTTTTACTTTAACAGCATGGATTTGGGGGGATGGGGTTGGAACTATTTGAATGACTGTCTCAACTCTCACTTACTATGCTCATATAGCCAACAGCCTCTGGCACCTCTGGATCATCTCAGCAAATATCTCTGTTAAAGCCTTGAGATCTTTACTATATATACATATGTATACATATATATATGTATATTTATTTATTTTTTGCACTAGGTCTCATTTACCTTGGTGCAGGTCCTTTGTTTTTGTGGGGTTTTTTTCCTTCTAAAATGAAGACTTTGCTTTTACAGTCTGATAAAAGAGGGAGTCTGGGTAGAAGAAGAGCTCTTGACTAAGAGGCTGGTCCTACCCCACAGACCCTGAGTGAGGAGCGCCATGGCTCACGACTCAGAGCAACTGCCAGGACTTGCGTAGTCATGAGTTTCTTGTGAGGCTCAAATGAGATAAAGGATATGAAAATACTTTGCTAACTGTAAAATGAGCACCCCCAAATAGGTTGGTTTTTTTTGAGGACTGTCTAACATTACACAATGCCAATTGGTTTTAGACTCCATGTGCTAAAAAAAAAGCAAAAAATGACTTGGCTTTCCCAGGGCTTTTATTGGAATGTGGACTTTACTCATTTAACAGCAAGTATGACTAAATCCTCTCTATTATGGTTACTTCAATGTTTCAACCCTCTCAACGCAATCAGGCAGCAGCTCAGAGTGCCACTCAGGTGATGCTTCACTTAATATGAAAGCCAAAATAACAGACACTGGTCATTTGCTTGTAATCTAACATTTCCTCCCATCACATACCATGTGCAGCCCTTGAGACCCCAGAATTACAGCTCTAGATTCGGACAAATTTGGCTATTACTGTCCAAGACTAATTCTTATTCTTTCTGAAGGGAAATGTTAATTCTGTGCTCTTCATCCATAGAGTACCTATGAGTGATTAACTTCTCTTCAATCTATAGAAATGTAGGGAGAACTCAGAGCTCTCCTGAACTGTAAAGCTTTGTCTGTTTCTCCTACAAATTTCATTCAGGCATCAAACTGAATTCACTTTTAATCAGATGCATTTTATCTATACCTGGCAAGGACCTAGGAGTAAAAATACAAGATTTATTTCATTTTAATTCTACTGTGATGCATTTAATCACAAATACCCCAAAATGAAAAGACAATTTATCATTTTGCCCTGACTGAGCAACCCTTTTCAGTTGATATTCCTGAATCCATAATGTAGGGAGGAGGCCAGATGATTAAGTGTCTGATTAGAGAAAGCAGATTAACCTGGCAAACATAATAAATTTAGCTCATAAGCAGAAAGGCTTTATAAGGGCTCACAATAAGTCTTCTGTATAAAAACACAAGCCACTTCTTTTAGTGATGACTATATTGAAACAGTTGGGGAACACAATGCAAAATGCATGTTTATGGCTTTCTCTTTGAGACGTCAAAGCAGTCTTGAAAGGCATATCTGATTCAGTCTATAACTAAAAATGTATTAAATAGGGAATGTGTAAGAAAAATAGAAACTCATAAAAAACAAAGCTATGACCTCTCAAGTGTTCTAGTTTCCACCTTACTAATAATTGTATCTAGATCTCACATGCTTTCAGTGTCTCTCTAGGTCCTCTGTTTCCAGCGGTGCCAAAGCCTGTCAGATACACCCTTAATCTTCATAACAGATTCCTTTATAAAAGCTGCTGCGTTTTTAGGTAGTTCTATCACATCATGACAAAACACATAAAATTAGTGAGCTATTTCAGCCTTTGAATTAGAAGGGGAAAAATGCCTTTCCTTTTAGCTGAGACTCCATTTACATCAGAGTAAAAATCTATGCTGGGACTTATTTGAAGAGAAGTCCTGTGCAGTGCTCCAAAAAGTGCACTTGGCAAGCCGGCTGCCTGGCTTCCTCACTTAGCCGGTTAGTGTTTCTGGCCTCCTTTTTTGAGCAATGAAGAAAAGGAAACTCTTCGTGCCCAGCTTTATTTTTAAACTCATGGCTGTACTTCTGGAGGCCCCTGGTCTGAAAGAGAGGCCCTGCTCTGTCACAGGCGCCCAAGCCACTCTGAAGAAGGGACTGCTGCTAGGGACAGGGCAGGGGAGGTGGGAAGGGGAAAGGGAAGGGGCTGCCTGAGAGTCTTGTCTTCAATGAAGGCCCCATCCAGAGCCAGGTGAATTTCCCACTGGGGGAAACTGGTACCTGGAGGTCTCGGGGTACCCTTTCTTTCTGCTTTCTCCCCTCTTCCCAGTCTGAAGTGGATCTGAGGTGGGAGGGCGGGGACAGGGAGGGGTCCCTGTGTGTCCTCACAGCCCCTGGGCGCTGCATCAGCTGACAAGCACATTCCTGCAGGGGCATGTGGTGGAAGCAGGGAGGTTTTGTTGTTTTGTTTTTAAGGCCAGTGCTTTGCCCGCCTTTGCTGAGTCAAAGGCTGAGATGTTTTCCTTGGGCGCAGGGACCAGGATTTTTCCCACTGCGGAGAAGGAGTCGGTGTGGAGCTAGGAGGGGGCGTACTCCCGGTGGGCGTAGCGCGTATTCCTGCTGCACATGGACACTTGTGGGCCGCACAGGCGGGTTAACCGCAGAGCCGCAGCCGTCCAAGTTAGTTGCGCGAGGGTCCCAGTGGCCGGGAGGGGTGTCCTTGGTCGAGTACGGTGCCGGGGCTGCTTTTTAACCCCCGGGTTTGTGGCCGGCTGTGCGTGCAGACTGGGGTGCGGCGCCAACGCTCCCGGGGTGGGGAGGGCGCCGCGTGGGCGGGTTGGGAGGGGGCGGGGGCGCGGCAGGGCCGCCGGTTGACCCGCGAAGGGGACCCCCCGCGGCGGCGCGTGCGCTGCGGAGTCGCCGGGCGGGCGTCTGGGCGCCGCGGGGCTGGCGTTGGCGCTGGAGGTGGCCCTGGGCGGCCGGGCCGCCGCTGTCGCCTGGCCCCCCGCGGGAGCAGAGGGAGTCCGTGGGCGGCCGGTCCGCCGCTGTCGCCGGGCCCCCCGCGGGAGCAGAGGGAGTCCGTGGGCGGCCGGGCCGCCGCTGTCGCCGGGCCCCCCGCGGGAGCAGAGGGAGTCCCTGGGCGGCCGCTAGCGGGAGGGCGCGGCTGCGAGGCGAGGCGAGGCGAGGCGAGGCGAGGCCGGCTACCCCGGGACCCCCGCAGCGCCGCCCGCGGGCGGAGGACCCGGCTCAGAGCGAGGTGCGCGGGGCCGGCAGGGGGGACCCCAGGCTCCCGGGGACACCCGCTGGAGCCGGCTGCAGCAGACAAGGCTCAGAGCCTGCACCTCCCTAACTAACCGCCCCCCTTGAATGGGAGAACAGAGCGCTCAGGCGGAGACTCGCTTCCCCAAGTCACACAGCTGCTAAATGGCAGAACAGGGACTGGAGACCCGGCCTGTTTCCCAAGGGTTTTGAAGCATGCTGTCCTCACTGAAGTGGAGATGAACAATAACACCAGTAGTTATTATTATAAAATGTTAGATTTGGGAAATATGGGTGGCGCTATTACTCGGATATTCAGGACTACGAATGTGATTTCATGCTGGAAGAAGCCAGCCACTCTGTCCCCCTTGGGCTTGATGGCCTGGACCCCTCATTCATGAAACATTTGCTGGGAAGCTTTCTGTGCCAGGCACTCTGCAGGAAACTGGAGGCAGAGAGAGAAACCAGAACAGCCCCCATAGCAAGCAGAAGGAGAAATTCCTCAGACACCAGTACCCGACGCAGGTGGAGGCAATGCAGGGGCCTCAGACAGGGCTCCTGGAGATGTCACCTCTGGCCGATTGCAGGGAAAACTCAGGGAGGGAGCGGCCCCTGACCTGGGTCTTTAAGAGCGGGTCATGTGGGGACATTTGGAAATGGGCAGTGTTAGCAACAACACCCCAGGTGAGTGAGAAAAAGAGTAGTTTGCTTTGCCTAGAATGTAGGGGTGAATTAGGAGGCCACACTATAGAGGGGACAAGGTGGGGCGTCGGTAGTGGGGAGCTTTGGCGGGATTCCAAGCAGAGAAGACAGTGCAGTGGCTGCCCATGGTTCATCTGGTTGGAGGCGAGCCCTCAGCTGGAGTGGGGGTGTTGCATCAGGATCCTGTGGCTCTGAGGGTCTGCGAATTGGCCAGCCTGGGAGCACAAGGCTTCAGGGCCACCTCAGTGTAGCAGGCCTGCGGCTGAAGCATGCGGCTGGAGTGGCACGGGGTCCAGCTGGAACCAGGAGACTGCTGGGCTGTGGGGATAGCCCGTGATAGTGTTTGTGACTTCCATAGCGTTCTCGGGAGTAGTTTGGGAAAAAGTGCCGTTAGTATTCCTGTAACACAGGTGGCCTCGTGGACACGAGCAGCAGTTAAGCAGCCTGTCTCTCTCTGTGCAGTGAGCAGTTATTTATCTATTTTTTGATGCATCCCCAGGGACCAACAGGGAGCTATAAACAGGGCAGCCTGTTTGGGCAGTTGAAAGGGGAAATTGGTTGTACAAAGATTACAGATTCACCTTCGTGCCACTCTTTATTATAAACTCTTCAAACAATTCTGTGCAGATGAACTGTTAAAATGAAGTAATTGTCTTACAGGTGAGACACACAGAGCGCACTAGAGGACTTTATAAATGTATCTTTAATTGGTTCAGTGTTATCTTTTATGAAGCACTCCATTACATAGTAGCGCCTGAATGCGATGGGTAGATGCGGTCCATGTAAATCAAATTACCCAAGCCAGGCACGTTATAGCCATTTCCCTAAGGTATGAGTCTGGGCATCTTCTAGATGCTTCTGGCCTCACCTTGACCCCTCACCTGCTGGAGAAGAGCAAGGATTCCCCAAGGCTCTACTTCTCATTACTCACTGGTTCCATATGTGAATGCTTAGAAACGTTCTGTGTGTTATATGAAATATATATTCTGTGTGCTTTGCAGCTTCTCTATCTAATGGGTATTTGGGAAGAGGGACAGGATGAAATACTGTTTCGTAGCAATTCCTTTGGTGAATGATGTTAATCAGTGGTATAAGGCAGGGACCTGCAGTCTGGAATAAGAAAACAGACCTGGAATTGAAATCTAGTTCCCTCACTAACTACTTGTGTGACTTTGGGTCTGACCCTTAACTCATCTGAGCTTCCGATTCTTCATCTGTGAAATGGTGATCATAACAAGCAGCTCGCAGTTGCTAAGCAGTCTAACAGCATGAGAGGAGGGCTGCAGAAATGTCGGCCAAGGAGGCTGTGGAGTGTATGGGGAGAAGCAGTTAGGATTAGGAGCCTGACCTTGGAGGTAGGCTAACCTGAGCCTAGGTGTGGGTTCTGCCCTTTCCCGCTGTGTGATTTTGGATGTGTTCCTGAACTGCTGCGAACATCAGGAAATAACCATATCTATTTTGTGTTGATTTGAGGATCATACCTAGCTCAGTTTCTGGACAATAGAACAAGAGAACATTATAATTGAAAGGGACTTAGAAGTCCTCATTACTCTAACACCACCCCACCCCCCATCCCTGCCATGGAAATTTTATTTTTATCAACCCTGACTGTGCTTAAATATTCCCAGTGACGGAAACTACAATCTGCACAAGGTGCTCCATTCCATTATTGCATCATCTTCAAGGAAAGAAAATAATCTTTCTATATGGCCCAAGGCTGCCTCAGTGTAACTTCCACATATTGGTCCTATTCTGTGCTCTGTGTTTTTTTAAAAAATAAAACATTGGTCTTTTTTAAAAAATATTTTTTTTTGAGGTAAGTGTAGATTCATATGCAGTGGTAAGAAATAATACAGAGATTCTTTGTACCTTTACCCAGTTTCCCCCAGTGGTAACAACTTGCAAAATTGCAATACAAGACCACAACCAGAAGACTGACATTGACCTGGTGGAGATGCAGGACATTCCCATCACCACCAGAATTCCCCATGTTGCCTTTTTATAGCCACACCCCTTCCCTCTCATCACTTCCTTAACCCCAGGCAATCACTACTTGTTCTCTATTTCTATAATTCTGTCATTTCAAAAATGTTACACAAATAGGATCATACATTATACAACCTTTGTCATTGTTTTTTTTTTCACTCAGCACAATTCTTTGGAGATTGATCCAGGTCCCTGCATGCATCAATAGTTTGTTCTTTTTAATTCCGTAGTAGTAGTAGCCCATAGTATGGCTCTACCATGATTTGTTTAACCGTTCACCTATGGAAGGCCATCTAGGTTGTTTCCAGTTTTGGGCTATTATGAATAAGCTGCTATAACATTTGTGTACAGATTTTTGAGGGAATATAAGTCTTCATTGTCTTCAATGTCTGGGATAAATGGCTAGGAGTGCGGTTTCTGGATCACATGGTAGTTGCAGGTGAAGTTTTCAGAGAAATCGAGACTTCTTCCAGAGTGATTGTGCCGTTTCGTATTCTCACCAGCAATTGATGAGTGATCCAGTCATCCTGCACCCTTGCCAGCATTTCGTGGTCACTGTTTTTTATTTTAGCTATTGTGATAGGCCTGTAGGGCTATCTCATCATGGTTTTAATCTGCATTTCCACAATGGCTGATGATGTTTAAGGTGGCTTCCTTCACATTTGTGTCTCTTCTTTGATAAAATGTGTCTTTGTGTGTTTTGTTCAAGTTCTAATTATATTCTCTGCTTTTATATTGACAAGTTTTGAGAGTTTGTTACATGTTCTCATACGAGTCCGTTCTTGGATATGTGGCTTGCAAATACTCTCTCCCACTTTGTAGTCTGTCTTTTTGTCTTTTTCACGGGTCTTGTACAGGGCAAAAGTGTTTAATTTCTGATTGTCCGTCTTTCCTTTTATGGGTAGTACTTTTGGTATCGAGTCTAAGAGCTCCATGCTCACTCTAGACCCTGAGGATGTCTCTCCTGTGTGTTTTTTGTCTGTGATTCATAGTTTTACATTTTACATCTAGGTTTCTGACCCACTTTGAATTAGTTTTTGTGCAAGGTGTGAGAATTAGGGCGAGGTTTTTTGTTTCTTTGCTTGTTCTTTCCCTGTGAAAGTCCAGTTGCTCCAGCAAAACGATTTGTTAAAAATCTTGTATAAAATAACATATAACCTTGGGCAAGACTAATTATGTACCCGGTTCTCTTTCCTCTGTCTTAAAAGTGAGGGGGTTGTATGAGGGCTGGATGGGTGTCATTCAGGATCCATTTCTGGAAGGCCTGGGGTCCCAAGAACCTGGGTAGCAGCAACAATAGAGCAGATGGGGCTCTCATGCCCCTCGCTGACTTCATTCAGGGCAGGGCTGCTTTCTATGTTTTATATTTTTAAGGGTCTATCTGATATTTGATTTGATAAGGGCCCCACTGCTCAAAATAAGATTGGAGAGCACTGAGTTAGATAAAATCTGAAGAACCTTTCCGAGTGTTCGGTGTGAGAAATCACTTTTCCCCTTACATATTAGCTTTCAGGCGCCACTCTGAGTTTCCTGAGTGCTTACTCATATGAAATGTTTTCCTTGTGATCCCGTCACCCCTCTTTCTAAATATGACAGGCTTCATGAAATCAGTGAAGTTACATTTCATACACCAGTTTACAAGTTGCATGTCAGAATTTAAAATGTGTTCAGTGTATTAAAATTGTACAGTAGAATCATCCACAGAATTATCATGGCTGAAAGAGAGGAAAGAAGCTAAAATCACACATAAGCCACGAACCATTCGACCTTTACAAACAGCTGGCCCTCTCCTGCCCTGCGCCTGCCTCGCTCTTGCCGGTTCACAAGCTCTGGCCAACAGCGCTCAGCCAGGTCCTGAAGGGTTATTCGCACGGCTTTTGGAGATCAGCAGTTCAGCCAGCGTTAGGCCTTCTTGTGCCTGACTTCAAAACCACGAACCTGAGACTCAGGCCCTTCGAGTGGCTTTCCCAAAGGAACAGAACTGGCAAGTAGAAGACCTGAGACGAGCTCGTATTTTTAACACCTAGTCCAGTTTTCCTCCCCTCTCTTTATTTTATCATATAAAGGCTTCAGTGGGTACTTTCCAAAAGTTGGCATTTTCTGACACTTTTTATCAGTAAAATGGGTTAATAACAAATGAACTCAAGATAGTTGGAGGTTTTTAAAAAATGAAATAGGATTAATTGAGTTAGAGCACTTTGAAAATAAAAGTTGCTCTGCAAAGTGCTCCCTGTTTAAATGATGGTGGTTATTGTGAGCTTGGCTAGGTCTCTGACTTCTAGCAGGCAGCTGCTGCGCTTGCCGATCCCCATTCATTGGAAATGTGTTTGTTGATATTGTAGCATATTATCTGTTTTTCTTTTTAGTACCCACGTGGCCAAATTGTGAACTGCCATATTAATAAGACTCAAACGTATTTGAGAGGGTGGTTAGACTTAATGGTTTCCATAAAGTTGTTTTCAATAGTTATTTTTCAACAGATGAGCAGCTGTAGGCCACATTTGTGTGCCAGTATGATGATTGAAGTTTTCAACAGATGGCACACAAATACTTGGGGAAACACCCTCCCAATATTAACTGTGGTATAAAAGACTTGAAGAGTGCCAGAAAAATGATAGTTTGTCTTCCCAAGTCCTTAACTTCTGCTATTGTCATTATAATTTGGATGATTTGGAAGTTTCCCTTTCTGGCACTTGGATTTATTTTGTAACTGAGTGAACATCTACGTTAGATGATGAAGGACCCTCTGTTGTCAATTCGATAGTCAACATGTATTTAGCATTAAATCTCCTTTTGATTATTGATGGATGTTCATAACTTCCTCTTGCTGAGTCATTCGACTTCTGTACCATACATAAAAACTGTAACCTTCCATAAAAATAAACTGTAAGAGACTTTTATGTTCTTTCTGAAAAGTATTGATTTATAAGGGAAAAAAAACCCTCATCAAACTTAGAATTTTCAGACATGCTCATCAATATGAAATCCCCGACCTTCCAAATTACCCCACTTCAATGCTGACCACTTTGTACTGGTTCTGGGCTCAGTAAGTGAGGAATCAGACAGTAAGCAGGGCAGGGGGTCAATGGGGGGGGGGAATCTGTGGGGGTGTTTGTGTTGTCACAATGACGAAGGGCATTTACTGATATATAGTGACTGCGGACCAGAGTGCCTAGATGTGCACAGCACAGTTTGACACAAGGGAAAATTGTCCTCTGTCCTACTAGATGCCTGAATTTCTGGCTGGACGCTCATCCGAGCCTGGAGATTATGTCTGCTTAAATTAGCTCATAGAGTAAGTTTTGCAATACTGTGTTTTTCTCCACAGAATATTAGCACCCACCCATACCTCTGCTCTTTGATTTTATTATGCTGTTGTATGAAAGATTGAAAGACTTCTCATCTTCTGGTTTTGAATCCTGACTTTTTCATGCTCGGTAAGTGCAAGAATATAGATAATTTATTATGTCTTTTTGTGTAGTTATTAACATGGTAAAACAGATATTAATATAAATGTCCTTCCCTTTTCTATTCCAAATTGGGCATCACATTAATATTTTTGAAATTTTGTCTATAGGTAAATAATCTGTGAATTTCTGGATTTAAAGAGAGAATTATAAGATGCTTATTATAATAAATGGGCTCTAGAGTTGCTTCAGAAAATGAAGCAAAGTCTTTCCCTACTTGTCCACTTTTACACACATAAGGCAGTGTTGGAGTCATTCAAAGAAACAGACAAGGGCATGAGTCTAAGACTTTAATAAGGAGTGAAATCCCAGTAAATTCTATCTCCCTTTGCTTCTATGGATGTCTTAAACTGATTTTCTTCTGGCAAGTAGTATCACCTAGATTTTCTTTATGTCTGTCATTACAGATGGCGTTTAATGGTTGCTTTAGTTTGAAGTATCCTGGCAACCCCCGGCCAGGAGACTTGATTGAAGTGTTTCGTCCTGGCTATCAGCACTGGGCCCTGTACTTGGGTGATGGTTATGTGATCAACATAGCACCTCTAGGTAACGTTTGATTCCAGCAGCTCCTGGGATCTTTTTAGTTTTTTTTATTACAAGAAAGAATCATGAGCGGAATCAGAAAATTCAACAAAATAAAATGTAGAAAATAGATAAATAAAGCTGATCTAGGCTCAGGGAAGAACATTTTAAGACCAAAGTGGCATTGAAAAAGTCACAGAGGCCAATTAACATTAAAATTTAATACTTCTGGTTAAAAAAAGAAATACAAGATTCCTGGTCAGGGCACATACCCAGCTTGTGGGGGTGGAGGATAGGGTGGGGGTGGGGAAAAAAGAAAAACACAATTAAAAAGTAAACAATCAGTTGGGAAAAATATTTGCCAAAAACATAACAAGAGTCACTGTTTTTATATAGTACACAAAAGAATTATTTCAATTCATTCAACATCTATTTATAGATTACCAAGTATGTGCCAAATGCTATTCTAAATGCTGGGGATACATAAACCAGTGCCTGCAGGGTAGAGCTTACCTTCGGGGGGGGGGGGGGTAGAGAAAGAGGGAGGGAGGGAAAGGAAAGAAGGGAGAGAAATAGAGGGAGAGAGCAGATAGCAATGTTAGAATAAAGGTAAGTAATATGGAAAAAAAAAATCATAGAAGCAAGATAGGAAGTGCTAGAGGGTTAGGGGCTACTATAATTTTAAATGAGGTGGTCAAGAAAATCTTGTAAGAAAGTAACATTTGAGAACTTGAAAGAGATGAGAAAACCAGGAAGATGATATTCAGGAAAAGAGTTTCTCAGGCCAAGTGCACAGCAGACACCCAAATCCCCCCAAAACCAAATAGGTAAAGAGTGATGAACAGTTTGTAGAAGAAGAAAGCAAAAGCCAATACCCAGCTTTAAAGGTTTTAACTTTTTAGTCATCTAAGAATTGTCAGGTAAAATGACAGATTTTATGCCTATCATATTAGCAAAGGTTAAGAAATGGTAACGGTCATTGTTGATAAAGGTATAATGAAATGAACACAAATATATTATTGATAGAAGTATAAACTGATAAAATATTTTGCAAAAACAATAATATGTGTTAAGAGTATTAAGAGAGTTCCCATGCTCTGACCCTATGACTGTACTTCTATGAATCTATTCTTGGGAAATATCTAAGAGATATAAACTAACATCTGTATAAGGGTGTTCACATCTATCTCACTTGTAATGGCTTAAAAAAGTAGACAATGGCTTAATGTTCAATAGGGCAATGGTTAAACAAATTATTATTTAGCCACAAAATATTAGGCATCTGTGTTTGGCAGTTGCAAGTGGAGGAAATCAATTTCAAATTAGCTTAAACAAAAAAGATAACTCATTGTTTCACAAGGGAGAGTAGAAAGGCAGAGATGGTGCTGGCCTCAGGGATGCTCAAGAGAGCTCTGAGCTCTACCAGGACTCTGCCTCACATCTGCCTTTTTTCCTACCTGTTGTCCTCATTCCCCACAGGCTATGTCTCTCTAAGAAGCCGAACTGATGACCATCAGCATCCTTAGGCTCTTATTCTTACAATCTTGTGACCCAACAGAAAAGACAGCTAATCCTTCGCTGTTGCAGTTAGAAAAATCATGGAGAATGACTCCAATTCATCCAGTGGGGGTTCCCTACCCCTTGCTGGACCACCACGATGCCCAGGAGAATGGGACACTCGTTGGCCTAGATAGTCTTTTCCAAAAAGAAAGAAGCAGTGATGAGATGAGTGGCTAGAACCAGACAGACAAAACAATAGCCACTATAAACCATTAAAGATCTCATTTCCGGACATGTTTAATTGCATGAGAGGTGATCCTCGTATGATATTTATTTGAAAATTCCAGATTAAAATGCAACATGTAATATAAAACCCAGTTTGCAAAAAAATAATATACACACACACATGAATACACACACATACATGCACCTCTACGTGTGTTAAGACATACGTATATCAAGATAATAGCAGTTATTTTGGGGTGGCAGAATGGATGATTTATGTTTATGTGTTTATGCTGTATTTTTCTATATTTTCTAAATGTTTAGAAATGAGCACAAATTAATTAGGAAAATATGCAGATAAGTAGCCTGGAGTATTTTTTTTACTCAAGATACCTTTGAAGAGAAGTGTTTATAGGCATAAGTCTTACTATCTTGAGAACTTTTAATGAAGTCATTTTTGCAATATTTTGAAATAGTTGCTGCTTGTTCTAGAATATTGAAAATAGAAATGGCAAATAAAATGACATTTGTGATCCAGAGCTGCTAGGTTCTGCAAAGGCTGGTGACTAACACTTAGCAACTCTTGACATTATTTCCGTGATTTTTACATCTGGAAAACAATATGAGATTTTGGTGCTGTTTCCTTATTTTCATGTCATAAGTTTCATATTAATGTGGTCCATGCACTGAACTATGGTTCTCTAGACTGAATCCCCGTTTATGTTGTTAACTACTCATGTGATATTTTGCAAGTCAGTTTACCTCTACAAGCTTCAATTTCCTCATCTGCAAATTGATTACATCTAACTAGTAAAAAAAAAAAGTTTAGTAATTCTAACTAGGAGATACATGCTCTAAGAACTTGTAGTATATAAGAACTTTCAATGTGTAAGATTTGGAAATGCTGCTCCAATGAATAGGAGGTTGGCAGATAGAAAAAAAGAAGAGTGGAAAAGAAAGTTTGCTTTCAGTCATCACTAAAAGGAAAAGAGTCTAAACACTGGTTATCTAGACACCCTTCCTCTCGTGATTTATTGGAACAATGGCCAGGCGTAGCCGTCTTGGACAGATAGAGAGGGACTGGAGGCTGGTGTTAGAGCTGAACACTGAGGAATTGCCTGTCCAGCCTCAGAGACTGACTGTGGCAGGCCAGGACACGAAGGTCCCTGGCAGTCTAGGCAAATACTTACCCATAGAGGCAGCTAAGACGTAGTGACAGGGGATGAGGCATTGTAACAGGTGGGTAAGCCACCGCATGAGGCCACATGTAGCAGACAGTCAGGTTCAGGTTTAGAACTTGGCCAAAGAAACTGGCAAAAAAAAAAGCAGTGACTCCACCTAACCCCAGCTCACCCCTCAGAGATTTCAAATTGGACCCAAACTGAAACCTGGTTGAAAGAATAAATGTAAAATAATGAAGTATGGGTAAGGAATGCAGCTTAGGCGCTAGGGCAGCCCTACTGACCATGATGCACTACTGCTAATGCCCAACAATATTAGTTGGGAAGGGTTCACATGCTGAAAAAGAGACTGATTTATAGAAAACACGGGCAAAGGTCCCATCTGTACCATGTTAGAGACATACACCAAGATATCTAATAATAATACCAATAATACCAACTGATAGAGAATTTATTACTCAAGAAGGGATACAGTTTTTGTACCCAATTTACTCTTGGGGAGATACAAATTTTCCAGTGTTTTCTTGCATTCTCATACAGTATTAAATAAGTGTATTGGTAAGTTACAATGAGTGCTTGAGGCTGGTAAGATTAAGTGATTTCTGGTTTAGGGATAAGTTGGGAACAGAGCCGGGTTCAGTTATCCCAGCGCTTTCAAAGTCTTCGGGTGGCCTTGGTGTTCACTGGGCTGGCTCACTACATCTTGCTAACCAGAATTCTCCTTCCAGGGGATGGCATTCCTGCATCATTTACAAGCGCCAAGTCTGTATTCAGCAGAAAGGCCCTGGTGAAGATGCAGCTCTTGAAGGATGTTGTGGGAAAGGACACATATAGAATAAACAATAAATATGATGAAACGCACCCTCCGCTCCCCATGGATGAAGTCATGCAACGGTCAGAGTTTGTTATTGGACAGGAGGTGGAGTATGATGTGCTGGTCAACAACTGCGAGCATTTCGTGACTTTGCTTCGCTATGGAGAAGGCGTTTCGGAGCAGGTGAGTTTTCTTTCAGTGCTATGTAAGGAGTTGCTTACATTGGGAAAGTAACTGTTGACTATGGTAAGGTTCCTAGGCCTCATACAAAATGACAAGAACAAGAAAATATGAGAACATTGATAGACAAAGCAGGGAATCGAGTTGTCCAAGGCCACGCAGCAAGTTAATGACCAAACTGAGACTAAACATGAATGTCATAAATTTGGGGTAGAAGGGACTTGAAACAGAATCAAGACCATAGTTTTCTGTTAGTCTGTTGCCTTTTGTCTTTCAATATTTCTCCCCATGATCCTGCCTTACATCAGACTTAAATCAGTAATCTTACATACTGAAAAGAATATGCTGAAAAGATGGGTGACTTTTTTGAGTGGGAATCCATTTGCCAAAAACAATGGTAATTGTAATAGTCTCTTTCATTACCTGTCAGAGGAGGCCAACTGATGACATACCTGGGTGGGTTTGTAAATGTTTTCTATCTCCTTGCAATACAAAGTTTCAAAGACATTTTTTGCTTTTAAGTCAATGCTGTGATTCATTGAGATTTCAGATTATTTTTAATGGAGTAACTGACCTTATTTTTAAAGTAGCTTGCAACTTTGTCATTTACCTCCACTATTTTGTGCTATGGCAAACTTCTAACTAAAAACATGCTTGATTCAATTGCCTTTTTTCTACCTATCATCCCACCAACTCAGTTCCATCATTGATATTTTAACCTAAAGGTTTTTTAAAGTGTAGAGAATGAATATAGAAAGGCTTCCCGTATCTTGAAATGGTGGTTCAGTTATATAAACATCTATTCTAAGGAATGACGTTAAAATTTTTCTCATGGAAGCTTAGGAAAATGGAAGATGAAACATAAGAAAGGGTACATTTGTTTTCATTAGGAAGTATTTAATTGGAAATTCATTTTTATTGGGAAATACATTAAGGTAATGAATGTATTGCCTACATGGAACAATAAATTGCTTCTGAGCCAGAACACAGAGTATATACACACAAATCACCTTTCATAGCCAGAACCAAGACCCATGAAAAAATTAATCATTCCTCAACAACTAGTAGAGTGCTGCTCAGTTCTGATGAAGATGGTGCAATGACAGCCTTCAGAACCTTCCTACGCTTTGCAGTCCTGCTGGCCTGAGATAGAACTCCATCTTCACCACTTACTAGCTGGGTGACTTTGGACACATTGTTTATCAGTTTCCTAATTTATAAACTGCAGTTGTTTTGTAAATTATAGGAGATATTTGAAATTTCTTAGCATTCTGTATTTTTTTATTTTGTTTTTTCCATCACCATTTACCCCCTCTATACCCCCACCCACTCCCCTCTACCCACAATCACCACACTGCTGTCCATGTCCATGAGTTCTTTTTTTCCCCTGAACATTCTGTATTACATATCATCCATATTAATAAATGCTGGATATTATTCTTAATTGACTATTTTAGGAAGTTTATAGATTATTGGCACTCTTTAATAAAATCTCTACTGATCTAACAGGAAATACAGCACTTGAATAATTATTTTTATTACTGTCAATAATCAATAGTCTTACTATTAGTAATAGCTACTCTTAGATTAGTTTTTTGAGCCCCCTTAAGCCTTAGGGGGTTTGAGTTTACAGTGGTTTCCTTGGGAAATGACTATGTATTTCCTCCAATTAAAAACACTTGTAAATGCATTTTTTTAACATGAGAAAGGTAGAAGGATTGCGGCCCTATCTTTTTCTTCTTTGTGCTTTTCTGGATATTATAACCTTGCAGGTCAGATCCCATTGCATACAAATCCAAGGGATTGTTCAAATTACATGGGATTTTACCATCTAGACTGCAACTTGAAATAAGTGTTTGGGATCTGGGGAAATGAGTGCACTGCCTAAGTGGCTTTAGTATTATAGTATCTGGCCTGTGCAATCTTTGGTTTTGGATCCCTTGGCCTCTTAGATTTATGGGATTTCTCTCACATGTTGTTTTTCTAAGTGGCTGAAAAATACCCAGTGAGTTAAGTCTGCATCTAGCTGGGGCCCCCCTTACCCACAGGACCCTGAGTTTTTCCAGGGCTGGACCCTGCTGTCATTTGACACCTCTGTTTAAAGACACCAATGTCACCTTCCTGTTTTTCATTGTCTGCTACGTTTCCCTGCATCAAACCTTTGGGGGGGCTGAGCATTTGCCTGGAATTGTATGAGGATAGGGCTTGATTTATCTATGATCCCTGTGTGATTATTGGTTCTGCCCGTCTTTGGAATTCTGTCCTGTACCTTGTGTCTCCCTGCTCCTTTTAGCACCCCATGTGCTATGTGGGTTGCTCTATGCTCTCTCCTGGAAAATAACTTAGGTAGCGACTAATTAAAAATTACAAATAAAATAACCAACCAGAAATAAAATTAGAATTGTAAACTAACATAGGATTTGTCCGTTGTTTGCCAGTACCATTCTCCCTGGCAACCAGGTGGCAGAGCAGGGAGTTACAATCTCAGGCCTTGTCCCTGCAGCCCTGAGGGTGGTGGCCTGCAGTGAACACTCCTGTCATGCACTTCTTTCCTGGCCCTGACTCTTTCTGCCTGTTCCCAGCTGGGAGGCTGCAGCTAGAGAGGCAGCCTGTGTGAGTACCGTAGGGGTGGCAGGCTCAGGGAGGGGGAGGCATGGGGTAGACTGGGCATGTGCAAGTGTGAGCTGGGTCAAGTTTTCCAGCATTGGGGCTGGTCTCCAGCGTCACTTGGGGAAAATATTTTGTCTGAGAGCCTGATTCTTAAATTCCAGAGAACAAGTGTTTTCAGAACACTTGATACTGAAGTATCCAATTGTGACCTTTGGGTCACAAAATTGCACTCAAACCCATGCAGATGGAAGACGATATTAGCGGAGTACCATGAAAACCATGAATATTCACTAGATCCCTCAAGATCATGATGATTAATACCCTTAAAACTATAACTGTCTGAACTCCTTTATGGACAATTGAACTTGAGAGTGGTTTATTTTAGTTTGTCTACATGGAAAATTAAGTTTTGACATGATAATTAACATCAGTATTGACTTCTTTTCAAGTTTATCAGAATACAAATGGTATCTACCAAATAAGAACTTACGGGTATCTAGCTCAGATCACATCTTGAATTATTTTGCTAACAGACATTCTTGAGTCAGGGAAAACACACACACACACACACACACACACACACTTCACCCTGGTATAGATCCAACCAAACCAGTGTGTGTATGGGGTAGTGTTGTGTAGAGGGTAAACATATGGTTCAAGAGTCAACTTATAGCTAAACATTCTGGCCTTAAGACCTCGGGCAAATCACTTCTAACTTCTCAAGTTTTGCAAAACAGGAGTAATGCTACCTCCAGGGATACTGTGATGATTAGTAGGGGTTGTGATAATGAGTTTATTAATGGGCAGGGGCTATAAAAATATGAGGATTATATATATGTGTGTGTGTGTATTCATCTATATCTTGTCATAATTATAAAAATTATAAATTTGTTCCTTCATCTTCAGTCAAAATTTAAATTTTGCTTCGAGCTTTAAATTTATCTGTTTACATTAAGATGGGTCTTCGGTTTAAGAGGCCACCTAAAGGTTGGGTTTAGGACACTGAGACGCCTTTAGAATGAAATGTGTTTTTTGTTTGCCTGTCATTTCTTTGTAGGCCAACAGAGCAATAAGCACCATTGGGTTTGTCACAGCCGCTGCTGGTGCCTTCTCGTTCCTGGGCCTGTTTTCAAAAAGACAAAGAGCAAAATACTATTAACAATTTACTGAAGAGATATTGGAACTGAAGACATTTGTGAGGAGGGAAAAGAAATCGCTGGGATAAATACTTATTTTCAATGCATCATTATTGTTTCAAACTCCAGTGATGGATGGCCAGCTCTTTAATAAATTGCTTACTGATATTATCTCATCACTGAGCCAAGGAAATGTTTTTCCCTACGAGCATAGATTTTCTGTGGCAGCTTGAACACGAAGCAGTAGCCTTTTGAGGGAGCCAGCGGAGGATCTTAACAAAATCACATTATATTTTATCTTCTACTATAAATATTATTTTCCTTTTCCCTAAGGGTGGCTATTTTGTATTTGCCAGAGGGAAGAACAGATTATATGTGATATTGAAAAAAAATGATAAGAGCTCCAAATTGTTAGGGCTGACATCTAAATTCATACTCCTTTTCTGGCCAGAAAAGAAACTGGTACATTCAGCATTTGGTTGGGCAGTTTGGGGAACCTGGGTTAACAAGGCATTTGAAGGTGCGCGGCCATCTCCCATGTCCTGTGGAGATGGGCGGGGAGAGGGATGGGTGGGAAAAGGGGCTCTTTGCTGCAGCGTTTCCGACCCAGTGATTTCCCTGGAAACAACTCATTTATCAGAAGTCTGTGACAAGCAAGAATGGGCTGTTACTTTTACCTACGTTGTTCCCTTTGGGTTTTGAAGTATTTCAAGGGTTTTAACCTTAGAAAGAGATCGTTAAAGTAGGTTCAAGGTGCCATATTTAGAAAACAATATCCCACATCACTTTTTAAAGGCTTTTACTGTAAGTCAAGGAGAGTTGTGATTTTATTGATTATATGTTGAATGAAACAAATTACTTTTTAATACCTTTCCAGTAGAATTCTTGTTGGCAGCGGGTGGAAGAAAATGGTTGCAGGTCTCTTTACCCTAAGATTTTATCAGACATTCTAACATTGCCCTACAAAAGACAGTAGCAGCCAATGACATCCTTCAGGTGACATCACTGAAAACATGGCATTAAGTAAAGGGAATGCTCAAGTAAATTTTGAGGGGTGTGTGCAACGAAGGAACTACGACTATGGTAGATAAGGGAACAGAAGACTCAAGGAAAGACTTGGACCTATTAATGCAGGGTGAAGAGTGACAGCAGAAGGGGTCGTGTACCCCAGCCAGGGCCAGTAGAGACCTTACCTCTCTTCCCAGTTCCCCGACTTTTCCTTTTGCTTTCTTATGGTGCCAGCTCGGCTTTCCAGATAACCCCAAACCCTCTCTTCTTCATCCCTGGACCTCTGAGGCGGTATGGGTGTCCCCTCCCAGACACCGTGATCCAAAAATACCCCTTTGTTCTGATTCTAAATTTAGTTAATTTAGTTTCCTGTTTCTTTTGTGTCCTGGTGTCAAGTAATAGTTTAAAAAATGAGCACTTTTCTAGTATTGTCAAATCAGTGTGAGATTGATGGCAGTTTAATGTGTTCTCTCTCCCAAGATGTCTTTACCTTTTAATAAAGGTGACTTCAGAGGGCAAATCTTAACCCAAAACTGGAGACTCGGGTGTGGTGGAATCACAGCAGTGGCTGATGGGGGCAGGAGCAGAATGGAGGAGAGACCTTTTGAGAGTCCTCATGTCAAACCTCTCTAAATAACTCTGGACTTCTCCACTCCAGAAGACAGTCCTCGCTGTGCTAGATAATATCACAGATGCACTTTAAAATTAAATTCATGGATTAATTTTTCACATACATAGTGTTCCAGGTTCCAGTAATTTTCACCCTTGAGGGTAAGCTCACAAAGTTAATCATCAGCGTTCCCATAGAAATGGCCACTCCTGCCCTGGCCGGTGTGTCTTAGTTGGTTGGGCGTCTTCCCATGTACCAGGGGGTCCCCTGTTTGATTCCCCATCAGGGCGCATGCGGGGTTGCTGGCTTGATTCCCAGTAGGGTGAATGCGGGAGGCAGCTGATCGATGTTTCTCTCTCTCCCTTCCTCTCTCTCTAAAAATCAATAAAAACATATATTTTTAAAAATTGCCATTCGTGTTGATGGTCAGCTTTAGTCAGTGAGTTTGTTTTTCTGTAGGTCAGCAATTTTCAACCAGTGTGCCGTAAGAATTTTTAAGACATGCACTACCTGACTATTTAGTCAGAGGAACTGACCTCTTTTCCCTTAGATTGTCAAATAAAATGACAATAGGCCGCACAATACCCGTCAGTGTGAATGAATGAAAATTATACTTTTTTTTTGTCAGAAAGGCAAAAATACATTTTTTGGTGTGCTGCAGAATTTGAGTAATTAGTTTATGTGTGCCATGAGATGAAAAGGTTGAAAATCGCTGCTGTAGGTGATCATTTGACACGTGGCCATGCTCACTGTGCTTTTATAGAATGTTTTTTCCAAGACTATTAAACCTTTCTCTGAGCAAATGTTCAGCAAAGTTAAGTATAGAGTTCAACTTAGTCATGTTCCACCTCCACAAAGGTATGTGAAATAAAGATTATCACCTATCAGACACCAAAAAGGTTGTTTGAAAAACTGGGGCAAAAAATAGGTGTACAATTATTAAATCAAGAATTTAAAAAACCTTTTAATGCTATCTAAATGTCACAGGCTATCAACTGACTCTTCTTGCTCCAAAGGTCAAATTCCTAAATACAGATATAACAGTTCAAGGTACCCAAGTTACATATTTTTTATGTTGGCATATTTTTTCATCATAAGATAAATCTTTTTATCCTTTATTAGGAGCCACTAAATTAGACACATTTTGAAAATTATCGCTCTCCAAGAGCTGTGCACACACACACAAAAAAAGTTAAAAAGCATATAAAATGTAAATATACAGGGTTTTTTAAAATAGAAATTTGTATTTATGCTGTTGGTTTGTGTAACAAAGTATATAACCCTATTTACAGAAACAAATTGCTGAAATGTTAAAAAAATTGTTTTCAATTCTAAAGGTTTCAGAATTGTAAATACATTATCGAAGCCATAGGTCACATTGTTCTGCACATTAATTGTCGCTCACCGATGGGACTGCTTACCTAATTGCTTACGAACTGTTAAAGGTCTGTTAAATTAGCAAAATTAGATCCGTTGTTACAAGTAGAGCCTAGTAGATAATATACAATATCCACTAGGGATAAATGTCCTCTCAAGGTCACAGTGCGGTTGATATGTACACTAAAGGTAATAATGTACACAGTATATTTGTAAAGGATGTACCCTTTCTTGTGGTTACTAATGTGCTTCAATAATTGATTTGGATAATGAAAAGATGAAGTGAAACTTAAGGTGGTTTAGTAGCCTGATAATTGTCATGCTGTAGATACAAACATTATGGGTCCCTCCTGTAGGACTGTGTTTTAAGATGAGCAATGTGGAGTTTGGGACACCTTTTAGAATTAAAAAACAAACAAAACTTGAGGATTTCACCTGTCAGTAATAAAGAGTAGATACAGGTGCTATGCTTCTTTTACTTAAAATAGTACATTTTAACAGTTTATTTCATTACCTTTGTGATCTACTCTGGATCTAGCTCATTGGCCCCCAAACAGTCTGTTTTGGGAGATGCCATCTTCAGTGGAGTTTGCTCAGACCCTAGCTGTGCCCAAGCCAAGGTTATATGCGATGAACAGAATCCTCCATCATTCCCTACTCCCACACAGCTCCAGCTTACTACACTTACAGCTGAATTTTCTGAAGTAAATGTCAATTTTGTTTCTCTATTACAACCATACAAAAAAAGCAAAAAGAGGAATTTTATGACCTTGGAAAAATATGTGTAAATAAATGTTCATTTCAAGTGAATATAAGGTTAAGTAAACTTGTGACAATTTATTGAGAGGTTTATTTTTTTTCAGATGCTTTTCTTTCTCTAGATGAAAATAAAAATATATATGTGAAACTTTCAAAGACCGAATTCTTTTGCAATTTCCCTTTTATTGATGTTCATGCTATTAATGTCACTACTGTGAAAAGTTGTGCATTTTAACCAAGATGATGCTATATAATGTGAATAAAGATTATTTTAAAAAAGATAATCTGGGCAATGTATTTTTCCTCAGTGGTAAAGGATAGGAAACAGTAAACATAAGCACATTTAAGTTCCTTTGTTGCAAAGCTCAATAGACTGAGAAATGTGCTTTGACTCCGCAGCTGGAGACAGAAAAGATAAAGGTAAACATTCTCACTTCCCCGCAGTGCTTAGGTTTCTGGGAAAAGGGGGAAGCTGTTAAGCATGTGCAACAACAATTCTGATTACAGTCTAGTCCAAAAATGCTGTTCTGGGGCCCCGCCTCCCCATCTGAGCTTTCCCCTTGGAATCTGCTCGGGGCTTTCGTAGCCTCGGTTGACGTAGGATCCATTTTTGCCATCGCCGGAATAGTCCGTCTTGTTTGTGGGAGGCCAGGTGCAGTCTTCTGCCAGCTTCTTTTGCCAGTTCCTATACTGACTTTTCGAATAGAATCCAAATTTTTTTTTGATCAATAGCCAGAGCTCTCGATTTTGAAGGATGACATCCTGGAAAATCGGTGGAAAAAAACCCCAACCATCACCCACTCCCCCCGCTGCCGCTCCCCCAGCCCCCCGAGACGGGCTCACTGCCGCGGCTGTGCTCACGCCTCCTCCCTGCAGGCCCAGGAAGCCTGGCCGGTCCCCTCCCTTTCCCTTGGGACGCAAGGGCGTACTTGTGTTCACAGAAATCTGCTGAGAGTACATTTCATTTCCACAGATTCCTAGTTGAATCCTGGCTGTTGATTCACTTAGAATTCTTTTACTGCCCGACTGAAATGCTAGCTAGGTACCGTACGCAGTACTGTACTCCAAACCAAGGAAAGGAGACAACCACGGCTACCTGCCCCACGTGCACAGAGGGGCCAGGTAAAGGTTTGTTGAATGAATGACTGAACTCTAGCAATCAAATGGAATTTGTTTTCCATTTGGGGGGCTCTCTTTTTTCTACGTTCACATGCACACAAGTTTTACACATAACAGAATTAGTCAAATTTTGCATCCCACTTTTGTTTATACTAGACTTTCATAGGCAATTCGTAGCTACAGTCTTCTTAATCTTTTTAATGATTGTATAACAATTCTTCAGATTGCTGTATAACTATCTAAATAAACAGCGTCTTTACTTTTGAACACTGGAGCTAGTCTAATATTTTACCACTGTAGTGGTAAGTACTATGATAATACCTTCATACACATAAGTTTTTTTTTCTCATTTGGGGTTTTTAAAAAATACAGTCTCAATGAGAATTCCTCAGTTAAAGGGTATGAGAAATTTTATACTGATTGTATTACACGGAAAGAATATATATATATAATTGGTTGATCCCTTTCCCAAGGAACTTAGAGTACATAAGTCTTTTTTAAAAAACCATCCTTTAAAAAAAAATAGTGCCTGAACCTTTCAGTGAGTAGGCAAAGTGATTTAGTGACACTAAGTAGAAGAGAAATGCTGTAGGAGAAGACCTTCCAGGGTAAGAATTGGCTAGAATGAACAACAGCTTCCCTTCTCTCCTAATTAAGGGAACCCTCCTGAAGACAGCGCTTCACTTTAAATGGCCTCATTGAATTTCTGGGCTGGAAGGTCACCTGGTCTACTCTCTAAGGGGTTATTGAGAACACTAGAAAAGTACAATGCAGCGCCTTCATGTGGAGCAAAGTTAGAGCTAATTTGATGTTTTGCTTTCTATGCTACAGATCCTGAGAGCATTTCTATGCAGCCTTCAAAGAATTTTAAATCACTCTCTAAGGAATTTCCCCAAAGGGTACATGGACAGTTTTTACAAACCCTTCATAACTATCACTAGTGGGGACAGAAGTATTGGCTCTAAAAAATGAGCATCTGTGAGAATGAGACCAGTTATTTGTTTATCTCCCTGGAGGAATAATAGGAACCATACGGAAACCACTTTACCTCTACAAAGAAGGCCACGCAGAACTGGATGAAGGCAGCCACCAAAATCCAAACCCTCCATGACGTTACGGTTGGGATGAACTGTGAAAAAAGAAATACTACTATGATACTTTTCATACCTTACACTTTGAAAAACATATTATTTTATTTAACATATATATTTGTAACAACTCTCTGAGGTTGGAGAGTAGGCATTATTTTCACCACTTTATAGATGAGAGGGTCAGTACCTTGCCCAAGGACTCAAAAGCCAATAAATAAAAGGCAGAACCAGAATTCAAACGAGAACTGCCTGCCTCTTGCCCAATGCTCCCTCCATGGCCTGATGACAGCCATGGAGTAAATGTGCCCTGGGTCGCAGACCTGAGACAGGACACTCTGAAGCCTGTGTGTCTCTTCATTTTTGTCTTTTCAAATAGAGGGAAGAGGGTATACGATTAAATCATTCATCTAATAATCTTATTATTTCTAATTCTCCCAAAGCAAAATCTACTTGAAATTCATTCTTTCAGTGAAATTAACCTATGGGTAAACATAAGAGGGACAGAAGTTTAAGTTTATTTTAATTGAAATGAAGGGAACGTTTTCTGAGCAGATCTTCGCAGCCCTAAATCCAATGGCTTGATGAAAGTCAAACCCACCCAACCCACCTCCTTTTAAGGGTACACTTGTTTACTGAATGAGAGAGCTACAATTTCCCATGGCTGCATCCAGAGCAAAACAACAACAAAAACCAAACCTACACAGCCCCATTTCTGACCCTAAATGGTAGGATATGGATGACTGTGCGTGAGCTGTCTTTAGGACTAAAACTATAGATCCTCCCCAGTGTCTCGACGCCCACCTCTAAATCTCATCTGTTCTCATAGGAGTTATTTCCCCAAGTGGAGGCAGCCTTTTTCTGGGCTGTGAAATGCAGCACCCTGAGTGCCAGGGCTGTCTGGAGAGGCTGTGAGATGCGGAATGAGTCAGATTACAGCGAAAGTCAAGGGCCAACCATTTTTTATTTCTCCCCCAATGCTGGGTCCAAGAAAGGGTTCGCTAACCACTTAATACATCTAACTTTAATCCACTGTGCCCTGGATCAAATGTTGTCCACTGAAATAAAACTCCCTACAGTCAATGTCCGACAGATGGAAAAGCGATTGGCCTCTAGTCTACCTTTTCTTCCTCCTCACAACTACATTATGAATGATTACTATATGTTTTTAAATATTAAAATTGAATTATTGTATTAGTGCATAAAATTTATTATACTAGTATAACATTGAAGAATAAAGTATCCAAACATAATATTTCAAGTGTGAACAGAATCGATGTACCCAATTGATAATACCAATAATATGAAAACAATCAGGGCCTAACCTACGGGAGATCTGTAAATGGGAATAAGTTCATGATATTCAGCAGTCACAGAGACTATGGTAACAACAGAATTTGAAATTACAACGCAAATATGGCCCCATTGAGCATGTGAGTCGTAACGGATGTGCAGATGAGTATCACTTACCTCCATTTCTCGGTATATATCTTCAGAATCAGAAAACAAAAGGAACACTGTGAGGCCCGAGGCAGATATCAGGAGAAATGAGAATATATCTGAAGAAACACCAAACATTATTCTTAGATGCTAAAGGGATGTTTCACATAATTTGGCACACATTGTGGAATCAATTATCACTGTTGGGCAAATACTGAATACATCTTCGGATGTTTTGATATAGCCTCATATGTTTTAAAATATGTTCTAATGCTTACAAGACAAAGGTGGTATCTTTTTTTTTTCTTGAAAAAAATTTTCAAATAGAGGGAAGAGGGTATACGATAGAGGTCTTTATTGATTTCAGAGAGAGGAAGGGAGAGGGAGAGAGAGAGAAACATCAATGATGAGAGTGTCATTGATCAGTTGCCTCCTGCACGCCCCCTACTGTGCGTTGAGTGGGAAACCTGGGCCTGTGCCCTGACCAGGAATCGAACCGCCATCTCCTGGATCATAGGCTGATGCTCAACCGCTGAGCCACGCTGGCCAGGCCAAAGGTGATATCTTAAAGTCTTTCCTTGAAAGGCTGGGTGTAGAAAGCTGCTGACAAATGTATTATAGTAACCTCAATAAAGGAGCTACCTCAGCTGAGGAGTCCTGGGGGGCTGGGACATCCTGCAGTGACCAGCCCATGTAAAGGGTCACAGAGAGGCCCTGGTGCTTCATCACCATGTATCTGTTGAGTCGTGCATGCATGGACAATTAGTCCCCTTGGTAGTACCTCATTCCCTGTGTAGATGATATTCTTACCCTCCTGGCAAGTTCCAATTTTTCAACAAAAGCCCAGTTCAAATGTTACTTCATCTTTAAAGACTTCCCAGTGATCTTTGCATGATTTTCATTTATGTATCAACGAGACTGTAACCATTTGAAAGTGACTTTGTTTCTGCTTCTCTGGGAGTCTGAATTGAAAGAGCAGATGAGAAACTAGCCTGCACATCTACTGGGTTCTCTCTCCCCAGCCTCCCGGAATTGCTTTATTTTTGGAAACTAAACTTCCCAGAATGCAATGTGCCAACATCGCTGTTCTTACCCCCAACCCCATCCACTCCTTTGTCCATCAGAGCTTTTAGGTACTTTGTAGGTGGTGCCTTATAAATGCTGTTTTTATAGAATTAGCACCTTTAGGCCAAAACAGTAGCATTAATCGGTGTTGCCATGACATCAGTGATTGTCATAATCCTCAAAATCTATAAACAAACAGACAAACAAATAAACTAGGTTTTCTCTTATGCTGATTATTCTGGGGTTGAAGAAATCAGAGACAATTGCTCTCTACTGAAGGCCATAATTTTTGAAGCCACCAGAGCTCTGTTTTCACCCTTGTGCTCCCACACCTGCCCTCATATTCACCTAAGCCTCACTTTACACACACAGCTAGAGGCAGCACCTCCTGGAGAATACCTAGGCTTGCTCTGGAAGGGTGTGAGGCAGAGAGGGGGAAACCTGGGGCTGCATCTCCCCAAATTAAGCAATCCGAGCAGCCTCACGAGAAGGCCCCAGGAGATGGTTGTGCGGATTTTTCATTTACTTCATTGTTTACAAGTCCCAGGGACCCAGATGCGGGGAAGATGATACCCAAACGTCCATCCCAATAAAGGCCTGGTGCTCACTGGCAACTGAGTGCACATCACACTGTCCTCCGGCTAATGATCTGAAAAGCAGGCCAGGCCGGTGCACGAATGAGCAGTGTGGAAACAAAATTATAAGGCTCTCTTTTTAAATTCAGCTTTGATTGGAAAACCTAATGAGCAACTGAAATGAATGCTGCCCTCCTTGGTTAGTCACTATTGATGAGGAAATTTAAAGAATGGGGCTCTGTTTATACAGGTGATTTGTAAAGACAAGTCCTGGGCAAGCCATTACAGATTATTTTCAGATAAGTGAATATTCACACCTGTTTTTATAAAAATTTAGCCTGTACTGAGAACAGACTGACAGTTGCCAGAGGGGAGAGGGGCTGGGTGAAAAAGGTGAAGGGATTAAGCTGAACAAATCAGTAGTTACAGAATAGTCCTGGGATGTAGAGTACAGCACAGGGAGTATAGTCAATAATGTCATGATGGCTGTGTACTTGGGTAGGTACTTGGGGCAACAGCGGGGAGGGGGTACCACTCTGTAAAGTGCATGATTTTCTGGCCAGTTTGCTGTACATCTGAAGCTGGTGCAGAATGTTGTATGTAAACTGTGGTTGAAAAAAAAATTTAATCTGTACTTTTTTTATATCTCATAACATAAGTTAATCTTCTATCAAAGGCTAATGTTAAGAAGGGTAAAGACTTTTTTGTTATATCAATATAAAATTGCTTGTATATTTTAATAGTAGTTCCAAGAACTTTTGACTTGTAACCTTGCGAGAATATGATTTATTCTATTGGTTAGAACCTTTTTCATTTAAAATTATCAGCTATGCTTGGCATAGGGGTTTGAGTTTACCCGAAAGCTTTAAATCACTATGATGCAACTAGTCCAGCTCTAAAAAAACTCAATTTAAGCAAAAGGACTTTGTAGCTACAATTCAAATGAAAGTACAAGCTAACGTAATATATTCTTCTTGTAAAATACATGTATCTACAATAAATTAGGACCATAAGAGATTAACTTTAAAACATAAAGCAGAATCTTGATTTGTTGTGACAAGAGCCAAGGGCGCTATCAAGCACTGTTTCAAAATTAAGAAAAATTATAAGAAATTCAGGAAGAAGTTTATAGAAAATTTAAATTAAAAGAAAATCTTAGCATGCTCTCAAAACCTTTGATGAAACAGCTATACAAAAATAAAGGAGGGGAGATGAGAACAGAGAAAATGTGAATATGATTGCCAAAACTGGTTTATCATAGTACTAGCTTGTTTCCAATTTAAGAATAGAAATGAGACTTGACTTTCTAATATCTATGGCTTATTTAGAAAATTAGAGATTAGAGTTTGTGCCTTGTGATGTACTAAACTGTAGTTAATTTTCCAAAGCAGGAAATTTAAAGCTAGATTATCTGATTATGATGATAAAACTAGAAATTACTAACAAAATTTAAATTAAAAATCCCTTCAAACATACAAATTAAAAATAAAGTTCTAAAAACCTGTTGGGTCAAAAGAGCAATAAAGTTTGTTTATAAGATACTGAGAACAAAAGTATCAGGATATTGAAAACTAAATCTTTTTCCACTTGAAAATTAAAAATCACTGTTCTGAAAACTAGTGGGTCAAAGAGGAAATTAAGTCATAATCAGAGACACATAAAAAGGTACAGGATGCAGCCCAAAATACAATTATTCATCCTGAGTGCTTTTCTAATTTTACAAGAAAAAAAGAATAGGTGTAAATTACAGAATAAATTCAAACATTAAAAAATTTCAAGGAAAGTAAGAAATGAGAAAAAAGAATGAAAAGAAACAAAAACAAATTAGAAAACAGAAAAAAATACAGGATTATTAGATCTGAGAGCTGGTTCTTTAAAGACAACCAATAAAATTACATTTCTGGTTAAAAAATAAATAACACACATAAATATTATGAGAATGAGAAAATAGTAAAAGAGTCGTAGAAGCATTAATAATTATAAGAAAGTATCACTCAAAATGCTGTGCAAAGGCTTGAACATCTCAATGAAATGGGGGTTATCTGAGAGGAAAAATGTTATGTTAAAAGCTATTTTTAAAAGAGGATAATCTAAATCAATCCTTAATAATATTTCTTTCAAAGGAAGGATTTGGAACCAGATGATTTTACTGGGTTCTTGCAAACTGTCAAGGAACAGACCATTTCTATCTAAAAAATATTTTTCAGAGGAAAGGAAAATTTGAAGAGTTTTCAGGTCTAATACTAAACCAAACAAATACTACACAAAAAACTTCAGACCAATCCCAAAATGAATGTAGTTATAAAAAAGTACAAAATTTAATTCAGTGAAATTTATAACCCACCACAAATAAGTAGGGTTTCTCAAGAATAAAGATGATTTAATAAGCTTATTAATATAACATTTCTAGCACTAAGTCATAGGAGAACAAAAAGCATAATCATGTCAGGAGGTGAGGGAAGGAGTTTGATGAAATGCATCTCCCATTCTAGATTTTAAAACACACTTTTAGCCCGGCCTGTGTGGCTCAGCGGTTGAGCATTGACCTAGGATCCAGGAGACTGAGGTTCGATTCCCGGTCAGAGCACATGCCCGGGTTGCGGGCTCCATCCCCAGTCGGGGGCATGCAGGAGGCAGCTGATCAATGACTCTCTCATCATTGATGTTTCTATCTCTCCCTCTCCCTTCCTCTCTCTGAAATCAATATATATTAAAACAACAACAAAAAACACACTTATAATTTATTGAAAACAGAAAGGTATTTCTTCACATGACGTAGCCTACCTTGAACCAATGTTCAAAATTATATTTACGAGTGAAAACTACTAGAAGTCTTTTCATTCAGTAGTAGAACTATCTGCTATTAGCACTATTATTTAACATTTTCCTGGACATTTTGGACTCTACACTAAGACAGAAAATACAAATAAACTATAAACATTTTAGCTATGGAAAAGGAAGAATAAAAACTATTATTTGCGGATGATCATAATTATCTTTTTAGAACACTCAACCAAGGGTAAACAGCAAAATTCCAAAAGGGTTCTGGATAGAAAATAAATGTTAGACAGCACTATGCCTTTTACATACATATAATCAGTTAGAAAATGTAATGGGAAAAAGCCATTCAAGATATAAACAAATATACAAAAAACATAAGATTAGTTTCTTAAATAAATGTGCAGGATCTACCAGGCAGAAAATGAGAAATATTTAACAAGAGACATAAAAGGAAGCATAAATAAATGGAGAGACATGACATGTTCTTAAATGCGAAGACTAAAGTGTATAAGCAGATATTTCCCAAAGGGGATTTTTTTAAAAGCTTGACAATTTATTCTAGAGTTTGGCTGGAAGAATGAACAAGTAAGAAAAGTAAGAATTCTTTTTTATGTGAAGAGTAATGAGGATACATCAACTTTACTACTTATTAAAACTTATTATAAAACTACAATTTTTAAACTAGAGTGATTCATCAAGAATAGGCTGGCATATCAATGAAACAGAAAAGATGGTTTAGAATAAATTAATTATATAAATTAATATCTAGTATATAACAATAAATACAATATTAAAACTTACATAATATAAATTATGCATATGAGAAAACAATAAATATATATGAATATAGTATTATAATGGTGGCACTACATTCAATTAAGTAATAAGAGACCAAAAGGAATATTAAATAATAAAATCTTCTGGGAAAACTAGGAACTAGTTGGATAAAGTAGTTTGATTTCTACCTCAAATTATATCCCCAAATTAACATTAGATTTTAAAAAAAAGCATTAATAGAAATTTTAAAAATGAAATAAATGATAATCTGATTTTACAACGAGAAGAAATTGGGCATAAAGACAACTGGAAAAGCTCATACAAAATATAAGAAATATAACAGCAATTCAGTGAAAAAATGAATAGAAATATAAATGAAAGTCAGAAATGACTAATAACATGGAAATATGTTCATCCTCACTGGTGATTAAAGAGATGCAGGGAATGATTAAAGTAACTTCCCCAATGTTATAAAGCTATCACGGGGTCAAGTTGTATTTGAAACGGTTGGAAAGCCTTTTACAAAATATCTTGACATATATGTAGGTGCTTAAAATCCTTCTTGATGGCTCACAATAGGGCAGGACTGGTGACGATTTAATAGTGCCTGTGCTTATCTGCCAGTGAGCAGGTTCCTGCCGTGGGCTCTACCCCCCATGAAAATGACCACTTAGTACTCAATTTTAGACCAATGCAATTGTTTCCCTCTCAGCCAATCACTTCAACAGTGAGTTGCAACTCTGGGGAGGGTAAGGGAATGGAAGAAAATATTAGAAAAGAAAAGGTAGACCTCATATACTTACAGTTTGTGTAGATGGGTTTCCGAAATGGCTTTCCCTTAGAAAAGATAAATGCTACTGTGACGCAGTTGATGGTGGTGATGGGCCACAGTGTGGTACTCTCAAAGCTTAAGATTGAACCAGGAATCAGAGTTGCATTTCCAGTCCAGTTTCTTTCCAAACTCATATTTGTTGAGAAATTACTTTGGTTGTCCAGAAAGCACTCACTACAAAAGAATCACCAGCATTTATGGGACTTTTTATTTCATTTTTCTCCAGCCGGTGGAACAAAACTAGTTTACCGCTACCACAGAACCTCAGCTTTCAAACTGTTCCAGCCAATAACTACCAGGACATAAAGCTCTTGCAATGTCAAAGCAGAAATAAAATTCAGAGGAAGTCAAGATTTGTTCTTTGGCCAGCATTCCACTGAGAACAAGTGATCTGTTTTGAAAGGGCTTGAATGACCATTTTCTATGGAATTCCTTTCAATTCAGAGTAAATGAACTCTCTCTCTCTCTCTCTCTCTCTCTCTGCATGTGTGCTTGTGTGTGTGTGTGTGTGTGTGTGTATGTGTGTGTCTTTCCTGCACAAATGTAAGCCTCATAACTTGGGTCTGGATTCTGAATCTGCCCACTCTAATCCACTCTCTTCACACAACCAAAGGCTCTTCCTAAGGATCTAAACAGAACACTTTCCTGCTTATGAGTGTCTATGGCTTTATTTTGCTAATAAATTAAGTTGAAATCTCTTAGGCAGGCCCAGAAGCCCTTCAGACTCTGATCTCAATGTACCCTTCCAGCCTTATCTTTTGTGAGTCGTTCCATGCTCCTTATATTCTGAACATATAGGAATATTCCCTGTTCCCCAAATATCACCAATTGTACACCTAATTGTACACCTCGGGGTTCATACGTGCTGCTCCTTCTAACATCACCCTACCTTAAACATCTTTATACCTGCTGGCCAGCACACCCAGTGCCCCCATTTCACCCTTTTAGAGCTGCATTTAGCTCCTTATTTTGCAATTACTCCTTCATACATTTTTATTTTCTACTCCTGGCATGAGAGTTTCTTGAATGAGGATTTCTTTGGTTTTCTTTTCTTTTCTCTTTTGTTTACTCAGATTTACAACAAATGCTTAGCACCTAACACAGTGATGCCACATAACATTTGCTCAGAAAAATATTTAAGATATGGGCTTTCCCACCAACTGTTTTTGTAAATGAAGTTTTATGGAATGCAGTCATATCCACTTCTTTACATGTTGTCTGTCTATGGCTGTTTTTTCACCCTAACAGCAGAGTTGAGTAGTTGCAATGGAGATCACCTAGCCCACAAAGCCCAAACTATTTACTATCTGGCCCTCTACAAAGAAAGCTCACCCCTGGTCTTTATGATATACAAACCACTAGGGAGCTAGTACATTCATTCAGTCAACCAGCCATCAGATCTATACCTCAACAACCAATGCAAAAATTTTTTCCCATCCATTCCACATGGCTTACCCCAGAAGTAGAGGCCCATTAGCTGTGTTCTGTGTTATATCTCATCATTGGTGTTTTTCAAGGTGGAGGCACAACTTTTGTTAATTAAAATTTTAAGGTATATGCTCAAACCCAGTTGTGCAATGTCATTGGGTATTCATTGTACCACCTTCAGAAAGGAAGACTAAAAAAATGAACATTACCTGTATCTGTAGACCTCACAGTACCAGGGCTGCTGCTTCACATAGAGAAATGCACAAATCTGCACAATGCAGGTGAAAAGGGTATTCAACAAGACCGAGAGCAGCAAAGGGGGAGAGAGGAGATGTCCTGCGGGTCGATATGGAGCCAGCTTTGGGTAGGCATGAGTTGAACTCACTGAAAGACAAATGCACTTTTCCCAGTTACAGTTTCATTGTTGAGAATAAAATATTGAGATGTGTATTATTTTGAGTCTTGCCTTAGGGCTTAGATTCAGCACATATAAACTGAGAATTTATATCTAGGAAAGCACATTGTCCAGTTGCAGATTCAATGCTATTAAACTTTGCCTCTTCCAGGTTTTGGTTCTACTTTCAGAAATGAAAAGTAATGGATTCAAAAGCTCTATAATTAATACCTTAACCACACTGCATGGTGCAAATATTTTCTCTACAACCAGATTGAGCAGGAAAGGTATATAAGAAAAGAAGGTGGACTTCCACATGGATAAGCATTACTATTACTTCTCAGTGATGATGGAAAAGTGGAGAGTTAAAAAAAGGGGAGAAAGAAAGCATGCTAGAAAATTTTTTTAAAAAAGCACTCATTCTGTTATACATTCAGCCAACATTCCCTGAGCACTTCTGTCTACCAGGATAGTTGCTAGGAGTATGTTCTATTCTCCTGGAAATGTGTGTAAATGGAGAATTGCTAGGGCACATTAGACTCGGTTAGGAAAAGGAGCTCATAAAAAATATTGCTTCCAAATGAGAGCATTAAAATATATTATAGTATCTACATCCTCCTTAGAAGAAGCATACATTCTAACAAGCTGATGAAAATGGAATGTACTTCTTGGGGAAGAGCAGAAAAGAAGCAGGGGAAGGTCAGCGATTAGATACATCAGACTTAAAGGTTTATATCATAGTCATGTTCAGTTCTTGCTTTCCTATCTGTCACACTGTTCCATTTCATAACTTATCACTGATTTCTTTGATGTGAGGAAGTGTGTATGCTTAGGTTTGTGTTCATGAATGTAGGGGCAGGGCGGTGGGGATTGGGTGTCTAGTTTGGGATAACAAAACTCTAAAGCAGTTTTTCAATTTGCTCAATGTTTGTTCTGGGGTAACCATGTTAAACTCTCTGACCCTTCACTTTCTCATGTATTAAGTTAATGTGTTGGAATATCTAAATGGTCTCCAAAGACTCTTCCAACTCATCTATCCTAAAGTTCTATAGCTAAGGCTTTACCTTTACCAATTTAAACAATATTCCCCCAGGAGGGTGCTGGGCTAAAGGCTAAGGGGTATGCAGAGAAGAAGGAATCTCATCTGCCCTCAAAGATCTTGAAGTCCAATGGAAGACACGGATGGGTTGTGTAATGAAGATTTTGTCCCAGATTCTTGGGAGATTACCTCTAAACCCTTAGGATAAAGAATTTGGGTGGTCTTTATTCCCAGTTCCTTGGGTTTTTCTGAATTGATAGGGGTATCTCTGTTTACTCATGGTGGGTCCTGACAGTTTGTGCCAACAAGATGACTCATGGTGGGTCTGAAGAGAGTTTGTGCTAAGGAGATGACATAGGATAGGTTCTGGCCATGCCAAAAAGACCAGCTGTGTGACTGGAGAATTGGGACTTTGAGACTCCTGATATCAGACTGACCTTCAGGGAAAGAAGAGGAGTTGGGAATTGAATCATCACCTCATGGCCGATGATTAAATCAATTATGCCTCAGTAATGAAATTCCCATAGAAACTCCAGACACCAGAGCTCAGGTTCATTTCCCTGCTTGGCTATACTCTACATATCATCACACATTTATGTGCCAGGACAGTGAGGCAAACTGACTCTCCAGGGAGAGGACAATGGAGTGTCATCTTTGGGACCCTCCCAGATCTTGCCCTATAAGTCTCTCACTTTAGCTGGTTCTGATTTGTATCCATTTGCTGTAATAAAGCTGTAATAATATGTGTAGCACTTTCTTGCATTCTGTGAGATGTTGATGTGAATTACTGAATCTGAGAGGGTAGTGAGAACCTCCACATTTGTAGCCAGCTAGTCAGAAGTGCAAGTGGCAAGGGGACCCCTTGACTTATAGTTAGCGTCTGAAGTAGGACAGCCTTGTTGAGGCTGTGTCCTTCATCTGTGCAATTTGGCCTAAGTCTGGGTAGCTGGTGTGAGAAGTCAATGAGTGGCACACAGGAAGGGACACACAGTGTGGGCTGTGGTCAGAGTTGAAAAGAGGTGCAAGGAGACTGTCCTTTGTGGGCAAGGAGACAGCAGGTAGAGGCTGCAGTGCTTGGAGTTCTTTCTGTGTTCCCATCTGCAAGGTAGAATGTGCCCAGAGTTTGTAAAGAGGCCGTAGGTAGTGAAAAGAGGTTTAATTTTATCTGTGCACCTGGCTTCTCCTACTTTGGTCTTCTCTTTCTCAGATGTTCATTTTCTCGCTTTACTTTTATACAGAACTAAGGTAGACTGAAGTATTGGCCTCATCAGGGCAGAGTAGACTTTATCACTCCTTAATTTTGGTTTCACTGAGTGATTTTCTCAGGCCAAAGAAATGTCAGAGGTTTGAGCTGGGCTTGCTCTCTGCTCTCTGTGACCTACAATGAGAACATGCCTGGGTCTCTCCATTCAGCCTGGCCCCAGGATGAAAAATATGGAGCAGACCTGAATCAAACCCACAGCCTGGACCAGTACCAACTGACTTACATCCTAAAACAGAATGGCTCAGCTGAGCCTACCTATATGACTGTTGAGTGGCAGTCAACTTAAGAACCCATGCATGGGTGTTGTAAGCCAATAAGTTTTGAGGGTAGTTTGTTAAGCAGCATTATTGTGACGATATCTGATTGATCTTGAGTCCTTATATAAAGAATATTTTAACTTTTTCCATATTAGAAATTCCTAGCACTTTCTGACAGAAAATTTGTGCACCTGACTATAGATAAGTATAAAAATAATGACTACCATTTTCGGACTCCTGCTAGGTTCAAGAAGCCATGTTGGCATTTTATAAATGTTATCTTTATTTCCTCAAAGAGCAATGCAAAACAGGTATTTTATCACCTATTTTACAGGTGAAGAAACTGAGGTTCACAGAAGTAGAGTCCTTTGTTTAAAGACCCACAGTGTGAGTGACAGGATGGCGATGTAAACTCAAGCCTGTTTCATTTCGAGCCCCACGTTCTCTGCTCTACAGTAGAATGCAGAGATCTCGTGAATTAAAAATGATAAAATGAGGAGCCCTGAAATACAAGCTTGTATAGCAATATTGGTTCTCAGCAGCCAGAAAAGCTTCTCTGAACTGCCCAGTTTTCCTTAAAATGATGGTGTTGATATATGCTGTCAGATTGCATGCAGAGGAATGAAAACTTGTGGAGTGATATTTCATTCAGAATTAATCATTATGTCCTCTGAGTTTCCATAGCACATTACTCATATTGTCACTAAGGTGAGGGTGTCTTGCATTAAACTGAGCTGTTTACACAGGCACTCAGCAGACTACGAGCTCCCTGAGGGAAGACAGCGCATCTCATTTCACTTTCTGTACCTTATTGAGCCCAGCACAGGGCCTGCTGTGTGGGATGACTTGGAAGTTTGCATTCCTATACTCAAAGTAGTTTTTCATTGTTTAGCAGCATTTGGGTGTAATTTAGGTGTGCTTCTCTTAACTAGTTGGCTTACTTCATATTATGGACGTTTCAAGTCATGTAAGCCATGTTTCAGGAGCCTCATGGACTCGCCTAAGTGACATGCAAAATTTTGAGTGTGCGTCATGAGATTTTGAAGGTAAAAAGATCTATATTTTCCATCAGATTCTCCAAGGGGACCAAGACCTAGAAAATGTTAGGTGTCACTGAAGCCCTGATGAAATTTATAGAAGAGTTGTTTTTATAGAATATATGAATTCCCTCTTATGGTCTCCTTTTCTGGACACTGCCTCCTCCCATATGCTGGAATGGTTGGCCTAAATGGACCTGAACTGCATGACCCCACCTTTATTCACAGAAATGATTGACTTAGAAGTGGGCATCTGACCCAAGGTAGGTCAGTAAATTTTTTCTCCAAGAGATTTGCAAATAAGATTCTGAGAGGCTAAGCTAATTAGCTATGGAAGACAAGCAGAAAGGATATAGAGATTCAATAGAGTCACCATTTAGGGTCATTTGCAAAGTGAATGAGTAGAAGACAGATGAAAACAATAAGAATAGAAAGAAGAAAAAAGAGACAAGGTGATCTCTTGGAAATAAAGCAGCCTTCAGTGTTCCAGTTCTCCTCAGGGCCAGGTGCTTCTGAATTTCTGCTCTCAGAAACAATGACTCTGCCTTGAGTCTTTCCAAGTTTCCCACTGAGCCTGCTCTGAGACGAGAGGCTAACAGGCATGAAGGTCAACAGGATATTGCCATGAGAAAAAGTAAAGTAAACCCATTGCCATGGAAGTCAAATTCATAACCAATAGCATGGAATTAAGTGTGTAAAAGTTCAAAATAACTTGCTCAAGGTCATCTAGCATTCTGAGGCAAGGCTAAGACTACCACCCAATGTTCTGGATTTCTAATCAGTCTACTTGCACACAGTCAAATCTTTTCAAGGCCTCACTGAGTCAGGATCATTGCAAAAGAAGAAAGAGTATAGGAGCACATGGGGATATCATTAACCTTGCAATGAGTGCTCATAGTGTGTGCGGTACATTGTGCTACGCACATCACGTGTACTTTTTATCTGATCCTCACAACCCTATGAGGACATTTCCTGTGGGGAAATTATTTGCTTTATAAATAATTTGCCAAAGGTCACAGAGATAGGGAGTGCTGGAGGATGGCAATGGCCTTCCCCTTCAGGCTACTGACTGCTACCTTAGCTTTTGGAACTTTCTGTTGTTTTTTCTTTTTAGCATTGACCTTATTTGCAAATAACTCATATAAATTACTAAAAAAATCCAACATGGCAAGGCAATATCATTGATTCAAAATTATCCAGTTGCATGAATATTAATAACATGTAAAAAAATATTTAACTGGGCTACAAAGAGACATTTCAACCCTGAGAATAAAAACTGATATTACTTGCCTCTCTGATACTTGTAAATTCTGTCATTGGGTTGATGTAATAAATTACTTCAATATCAGTTTCATGTTTTAAGATTCCACATGAAATTCACACGATTATAAATATCCTGCCCTGCCTGATGTTTTACCGTTATTTTTCAAAAACACTTTTATTGTTGAACAAGGAAAAAGAGATGACTGCATCACTCTTTTTCTCTTCTCTCTGTTGAGGCGTTCGCCTTTCTCACTTATTAAGAGTTACTATCAAACCCGAGCTCTCTGATAGGAAATACTGTATCAGTGTCATCTGTAGGGAAGGAAGTGAGCAATAGCTGCTGAAAGCCACACCTTGCTTTTGAGAGAATTTCACGAGAATAAAATGCTAGCATTTGTTCTCACACTTCAAAGACTTAGCCAAAATCTGGTTTCACGTCAACATGAAGCATAGCTGAATAATGGAAAGTGACCTTGGGGTTTTAAAGATTTCCCTTTCTAGATTTCCTGTACATTTTTCTATGTACAAGGCAGAAACCTACGCAGAACTCAGAAGACACTGACAATTTTATGAGGCTAAAACCTATTTGCTTTCAAGATATTTTAATGCCAAGTCTGAGGACTTCAAGCCTCAATTTTTCCTCAACACCACTTTCAAAAAATTCATAGGAAATGAGGTGTTAATAGTTAAGATGCATCTTTCTCTGAAGCTCTTACTTGTATGAACATGTCTAGAATTTCATAGATAAATACAAGTAATACAGCTTACTTTGCTAAAGAGCTTACTTGTTAAACAGACCATCAAGGTAATGGCTGCATCTTGAATGAGATACTGGTAATTCCCAAAGAGCTGTAGTTGCTGAAAAGAAAAGAAAAGTAGGTGTAAGTGTTGCTTCTGCCACTGTAGCATTTGATCATTTCTAACACTTTTTGAAAGCAGTCAGGAAGCAACAGCTATTTTTCTCTCCTCTTTAGGAAGAAAGTGACCTGCCCTAGGTTTTCAGCATCTTGCTGGAGAGAATGAAACCAGATCACTATTTTCCCAGTCTTCAACTTAATTCCATATTAGCAATGGGGGTCTCTCAGTTGGGAAACACCTTCTTACTGACCACAGTAGTTCTGGCAGCTATAGTATCAGCTTGGACAGTTGAAGTCTAACATAAGATATTAAAGCCTAAAAGTTCCTCTGGGAACTTCAAGCTTAAAATTTAAAGTTAAGGCCTTGAATCACTCACACATGTCTCTCTCCATCTTTATTCATGGATTGAGTTTACCCCATAGTTCTCTTAGGTGTCCATTCACTTTCACAAATTGAACAAGTGCCTCTTCCCCAAGTAAGCCCCCTGCAGACTTCAGTCTGGTACACCTGTCTTTCTAAGATTTGTGCAGACATAGAACTTCTTTTACATTCACACTTATGGAGTTGAAGTATTTAAATATAAAAGTCAACTTGATACTCTCTAGGAACCTGCCTTGCAACACCTTTTGCAGCCAGGTCTGTTTATAATTAGATTATAATCTGGCTCTAGGTATTTTACAGACCAGACATATGCAAATGAAAAACATTTCTTGCCTCTTAGAGGGTGAACCCAAGGCCCAGAAGTTTCCAGGTACGGTCCTTGGGGGACATTCCTATTTAGGTCTAGACCATCAGAGTGAATGGCTTCAGAGTGGACTATGATTCCAACTCTATCCACAGAGACTTTGGAACTGAAGTTCTGCTTTCCTGTTTTTGAAAGGATGCAAGTGGTTCTTCAGTGTCCCTCTCACCCTCCAATTCTTCCTCTGTCTTCTTTACATTTCTTTCTCATATCCTTTCCCCCTATTTCCTGCTCAGAATGGTAAAATGATATATAAGCAGGGTGAGGTGAAACGGAGAAATTTTTAAAAGCTGTTTCAGTTTTCATTCTAGGAACAGCTTATATAGAACTATAGAGGGCTTTGGGAATCAGCCAGCCTAACTCTCCAGAGGCAGACAAAGGCTTGGCCAAGGGCAAGATCTAATATTTTCTTAGTGACAGAGGCAGAACTTGAATCTAGGTTTCCTGACTCCCAATCTAGGTCTTGTTTCTATCCACCTGGTTGCCCCTCAGCCCTCTGTGTGTGTGATTCTTGCTAGTAGTAACACCCACCCGATGCTGGAGTCTGTGGCCCTCTCAGTCACCTCTCCCATGCCTCAGAAAAGCAGTAAACTACTTCCCTCCCTGAAGTGGTTCCTGAGCCTGTTGGATCATTTTACTGCAGAGCAAGTTGTGACTGGACTAATGAAGAGTACTTTCAACCTAAACATATTTCTTCCATACAGCTAATTAATTCTTAAGCGTTTATTTGTATCATTTAATTTAAATTTTTATTTTTTATTTTTTAAAGAATGGATCATCCTTTACTAATGACATGGCTAAATGTGCATACTCTGGGCAGGTTCGGAAGTAAAGCTCTGGCAGGGGAGTTTTTCAAGCCTTTGCATCCTTCAAAATCAAATTCAACAACTTCTCTCTCTTTTTATCTGTTCTTAGCCTTTTGCCAAAAATATTCCACAGTTGGTGACTGATCCATTTCCTGCTGCGTTATATTTAGGCTGCTCTGAAGCTTCCTTCACCATCGGAGCGAAGAAATAGAGGCTCGAAGAGGCCAAGTGTCTCAGGTTATCTAGAGAAAAACAACGCTCCTACAAGACGGAGCCGCATCTGTTTATTTCCAGCTCCATGTTTCATGCAGATATACCAAATTCCCAGTTTGCACACATCTATTTTGAGAAATGTCATTTATTTATAAAACATTGAATCCTGTGTAGGAGCTATACCCCATCAAGAATAAACCAGGGATGTAAATGCAATTAGAACTAGAAAAAACATATTTTGGTGCATACCCAATAGAGCAGTGATGTGCCAACAAACTGGATTATGCCATACATGGTCAAGTATTTAAACACCCCAAAGGATGACACCAGAGCAGCTCGGCCTTCTCTGTTTAAGGAAAAATAAAAATGACTGGTTATGCCTGATACACACCTTCCACTCTCCTTTATATTCTAAAAGGAGTTTAATTTTTAATAGCTTGTTGACATTCATTCGCTTAACCGCTGATTCATCTTCTCAACTATTTATTTCATTACTCACTCATTCATTCCCTCCTTTAATCATTTCCTTGCTCATTAATTCATGCACTCACATTTATTTAGAGTTTATGAGGTACCAGAGTTATGCTAAGTGTCATGGAGGATATCAATAAATCAGGCTCAGTCTTTATTTTCAACAAGATTTCAGTGAATTAAGTAGATTAACATGTATATTACAAACACAATACATTATGATAAGGTGAAAAGTGTCAGGCGTTGACTTGACTGTGACTCGTTGCCTCCTAACAACACTTGCTTCCTGAGGACTGAGCTGTGTGTCCTTCAGGGTCCCTTAGAGCCATGAAGCTAAAGGACAGGTGCTCTGGCACTTTAGGAAATGTGGATGTGACCCCAATATTTATTTGAAATGAAGTGGGTTTTGTTGGCTTCAATCCACCAGGAAGAACCCAGGGTACTAATCTGAGCTGCTGGGGGGATCAAAAGAGATAAAGACAACAGTAAAAACTGCAGCTTAAAAAGTAAATAGTCCCCTGTTTAAAAACTTGTGTTTGGGCCATTACTCCTCTAACTGAGGCTCGGCTGGGTGACGGATCACGGCAGGCTGAGGAAGACAGGCGAGCAGGGGTGCAGGAGGGGGTGGGCACTTGGCAAACAGCCCTCCCTGCGGCCTCCTCGCGGCCAGGCAGGAGCGCACCCACACGGCGGCAGCCCGCGTCCTCTTTGTTTCTGCCCAGGTGACGTGGACACCGGCACTGCTCAGGGACTTCGGCAGCAGAACAGGGACCTGAGAAGGAAAACCTAAAAAGCTAAATAATAACCACCTTGCCTCAGGCAAATGAGAACGTTCGGGTGGGAGATGGGCCAAGATGCAGTGGGCAGATACTTTCCTTCAGGTTATGAGGCTCCACTGTTTGTTTTCAGCACAGAGGGTGGAGGGGAAGACAAGCTGAGAAGGGGCGAGCACAGGAAGCCTGGGTCACTTTCTGCCCAGGCTTTGTGGTTCATCTTTTTCTGCAGTTCTGTACATTTATTAAAAAAAATTAATTATAAAAAAAGAAAAAAAAAAAGAAAAAATAGCCCGGCCGGGCGTGGCTCAGCGGTTGAGCATCAACCTAGGATCCAGGCAATCAGGGTTTGATTCTCGGTCAGGGCACATGCCCCAGTTGTGGGCTCGATTAATGACTCTCTCATCATTGATGTTTCTATCTCTCTCTCCCTCTCCTTTCCTCTCTCTGAAATCAATAAAGATATATTTATTTTAAAAAAAAATTAAGACGCATATTCAAAGGAAAGTGAAGAAAAATTCTAAGTAAAGAATACAGGGTGTTTGCATGGACCTCCTGAATTACTGCTCTCCCTAATCAGCATGCATCTTAAGCAGCTCGTTCACTTATTTATGCATCCCACAAACAGTAATCGGATGCTCTGAGGTATCCAGCTCAGTGCAGGCACAATGATACAGAAATGAATAAGGTGCAGTTCTTACCCTGAAGGTCTTGAACTATAACTACAGAGTTTCAAAAGGTAAACGTGAAAACCCATGGGTCTGGACCTAGGCATCTAAAACTGCACCTCATCGCCCCCCGGAGGATGTTTTCTCCTGAATAAGCATGCACCAAGGAGGGCGAGGGTACAATGAGCCTCACAGAGCTGAACCACGTCTAATTTTTACAAATCTATGAAATATAAAAGCAAAGAGTCTCTACCCTGAAGTCTTACTAAACCATCTGCCACTAAAGAAATCGTACATCATGACTTGTAATTAAAAACAGTATGCTGCATTCATAAATGCATCAGGCCACACGTGTAAGAAAGAGCATCTGAAGTTCAAATACCACTGCCTTTTGGATGGACCAAGCAGGCACTTGGTGCACCCATCCAGGAGTTTAAACTCCCTATGCAAGGCCTCCACACCTGGTGCTCCAGCTTCACCTCCACTACTCCCATATGATAATCCACCCAGCCCAATTGGACTATCGGGCCCCTGCACTCTCCAATGAAAAGCCCACTTCTAATCCGGCTCTCCATTCCCCATGCCTGGAATTCCCTCCCTGCTCCTTTTTGTTCACAAATATCCTGTCCATCCTTCAAGTTGAAACTCCCCTGCTAAAGCCTTCCATCTGGCTGGGGTTATCGCACTGAACAACTGGGAAACTGTATTGTTGGATGTTAATTTATTTAGAACTAATTTATGGAGCACCTCTCTCTTATCAGGCAGAAGTTTCTCTGTTTTGTGATTATAACTATCTATATTCTTCACTGGAATGTGGGTCCTCCAGGGCAAGGCTCTGTCCCATTCTTAACCCCCCATGTTTCCAAGCACAATATTTAAAAAGAGCCCCGGGAGTTGTGTTAATGATGGAAAACATGAACAAGGGTGAGGGTCCTGACACTCGTTTTGTAGTCACCATGAAGGTAGTAGGACAAAGGCTTCAAGAGAGTCTCCAAAAGCAGTGAAACATGATGCCTGGTTGGCTAGGGATGAAGAAGAAAGGGTAGAAGGCCCTCTGAGCTTCTGAGCCTGGATGAGGGACTCTAAGGACCAAATTATCCTCAGAGGCAGGGAACCTGGGAGTTAGGAAGAAGAGTGCTTTGGAGGTAGGGGAGGTGATGATGTTTGAGGGTATGGAAGGACACAGGTGCAGCCATCCAGTGTTTAGGGAGATGTGTGACATGCAGCCAGATAGGGGCATGGAATTTCTAGCCTGGCACCTTTAGGTGAGTGATTCCTGCCAGTAGCTGCCCATTCAGATGCACCAAGGGGCATGCCAGAGGAATTTATGGTTATCTTTTTTGTATAAATCTCAAGACTTAATGATGTCTTCTAGACCACGGGCCATCTTTACCCCACAATGTTATAGGAAACAACAGGAGAATAGGACTTATGGAACAAAATATAAAACCTATTATATTATTCTTAACTACAATATGGGTAAAAAAAATTTTAAATTAAATATGAGTAAAGACAACATCAGAAATGTGAGTGGCAGTAAGGGAGCTACATGGGAAAATAAACAGTTTTTAATTCCTTCCCCTTCCCTAGCTATTGCCAATCAATTGTAAACGTCTTTTATGCAGTCATGTTGGATGTTCACTAATTGTTATTTTGGGACATAACACTATTTGTGGAAGCTATCTGATGGAAGTTCCCTTTCTGCTTCCCCACCTATTGTCAACTCCTGCATGAAAGGTTCCAGTAAGCGCTCAATGTACAAAATAAAGGAGAGAAAAGGTAAGAAAAGCAATTACTTTTTAAATACCAACTCTAGCTTTCAAATGTCCACATGACACAGCCATTTATCCTTTAAAGTTCAGCAAAAGTCACTTTTCTGTGGCTTTTACCAGCATTCTCAAGCAGCACTAATGGCTCCCTTATTTGGTGCCCCAACAGCACTTTACCCATAACTCTGTTGTGACAATTATCACTAAATTATATTTGAAATCTGTCCAGCGCCAGACAATGAGCCCATCGGTCATGGGGATTGATGAAGACGTGGCTTACTTGATAAGATGAGGCACACACTCGATGTTGGCTGTTTTTGAGGTGAAAGGTGAGGCCACGGATGCCTCCTGTTCTGACAAGGAAATGCCTGCATGAGCCATTTTCAAAGCCTGGAATGATAAATCCACGTTACACTCAGGACTCCTCAGGCCAAGCTTTAACTTTTCAAACACCATATGGCTATTCTTTGCATTGCAGGGTTTATAACACTGCACCCTTCCACCCCTGGGTCTCTGATTATGTTGTCCCTGGAATACCCTTTCTCCCCTGACCTACAAAGTCACAGGTTAAAGAGGCACCAACTAAACAATGATCCTGACCTACAAAGTCACAGGTTAAAGAGGCACCAACTAAACAATGATCCAGAAGTAGAAGAATGGAGTGGAATGTGTGTGTGTGCATGCCTGTGTATTGGTTGTAGGTATAGACATAATAAAAAAAAATGGAAGCGTTCAATAAATCTATTAAAAAGATGATAGCATTTGGACACTTGGGAGGAACTTTAATTATCACAGTTCTTACACTTAGCGGGTCATCTTGATGAGCAGTAAGGAAAGATATTCAATCCCCACCTTTCCCTAGGCTTCCTGATCCAGCCAACCAGCCAACTACTGGATGGAATATGGGGCATACAGCATCTTCACTGGACACAGGGACTATATTACACTCATCAATAACTCGTACAAGGACATGTGTTGCCTCATTGAAATGAAGGTTAATTCATTTCTCATCAAGACTCAAAACTGTTCACAGAAACAGACTCACAGACACAGAGAAAAAACTGATGGTTGCCAGATGGAGGGGGGTTGAGGGGTTTGATGAAAATGGTAAAGGGATTAAGAAGTACAAATTGGTAGTGACGAAATAGTCATGGGGATGTAAAGTACAGCGTAGGGAATAGAGTTTATAATATTGCAATAACTATGTATAGTGTCAGATGGGTACTAGAATTATTGGGGGAATCACTTAGTAAATATATAAATGCCTAATCACTGAGTTGTGCACCTGAAACTAATATGAAATAATATTGAATGTCATTTGTGATTGAAAACTAAAAACTGTATTTCTAAGAGTAATTATAAAACATATTGCATGAAAATACTTTAAAAAAAAAAAAAAAGACACCCACAACCTGGTTGGGTGTTTCAGTTTGTTGGAGCATCATCCTGTGCACCAAAATGTTGCAGGTTTGATTCCTGGTCAGGGAACATACCTAGGTTGTGGTTCAATCCCCAGTCAGGGTGGGTAAGGGAGGCAACCTATCAAAGCTTCTCTCTCTCCCTTCCTCTCTCTCTAAAAATCAATAAACATATCCTCAGGTTAGGATAATAATAATAATAATAATAATAATAATAATAATAATTTTAGAAAGACTGAAAACTTTTCAGAAAGTGCACAGAGCAGACAGTGACCAATAGAGAGGCCAGCAAGCCCTTGATCCTACAAGAATTGCGTGGGCATAAAATAAGATTTTGTATTTCTGCAGTTCTGTAGAACTACAAAGCACTATGACTAATACATACTAAGTTCATGGTCAATAAATATTAAAATATTTCCTTCTTCCTCTCTTCTTTCTTAATATTTTGCATATCTATCATATAACTTAATACCATCTACTTGATGTTGGGTTATTTTTATACATGATTCTTTGCTCCATCAGACAAGGAACTCTTTAGGGGAAGAGGCTACATCCCTTTTAGCACTTGATTTCTTCAGTTTTTTCTAAACTCCACATAATTAATGGAAATGGGTGCTCATTCTAAATTTTGAAGAGTGGACTAAAAACTGGTTTCTTGTGAAGTATAAGGCAGAAAAATTCATAATCGATCTCTAGTTATGAACATAGTTTTACACAGAACTTTGAAGAAAACACTTAAGAAAGAAGTAAAATAAACATTCAGATCTAAAGTATCTAATAGGCTTTGGAAATACAAAGCAATCCTCTTCACTCCTTGTCCTACACATTAGCTAGTAAAACATTTTCTTATGTACAGATGTCTTCAAGATAGAGTATTGTTTCAACCATACCTTTAGAACTCAGACTATAGAACATGTACTGCCTCCTATTTTGTATGAGAAGTAATCTGCTGAGAATCATCAAATTTAGGTTTTGCTATAGTATATAACAACCGAATAGTTTGGTCTGGGAACACATTGAAAGTGTTACATATTTTGCTTATCTTGGTTCAGTCATGAATTTATATTAAGGCTGCAGCCAACAAATCAAGAGAAGGCTGAGACTCAGAAGGGCAGCAATGGAAGAATTGGGAAAGATTACTAAGAGAAAAGGTGTGTCATCAGAGGCCAAGGTTAAGGTCATCCATATTCTCATATGCCCAGTTACTAAGTACAGATACAAAAGCTGGACAGTGAAGTGGGCTGATAAGAAAACATTGATTTGTTTGAAATATTGTGTTGGAGGAGAGCTCTACAGATACCCTGGACAGCCAGAAAGACTAACAAGTGGGGCCTAGAGCACATTACACCTGAAACATTGCTAGAAACAAAAATGACAAAACTGAAACTGTCTCATTTCAGGCACACCATGAGAAGTCAAGGCTCTTTGGAAAAGACAATAATGCTGGGAAAAATAGAAAGCAGCAGGAAGAGAGGAAGACAAATATAAGATGGATTGACTCCATAAAGAAGCCATAAGCGTGACTCTCCAGGAGCTGAGCAGGGCTGTTGAGGACAGGACATTAGGGGCATCACATATTCATACAGTCACCAAGAATCAGAGCTGACTCAATGGCACGTAACACACATGATTTCATTGAGTGTAAAAATTTGGAGGTAAAATCAACTTTAAAAAACTAACCTTAAAATAGAAGTTTGGCAGGAATAATGCAATTTGCACATAATTCAAAATCTTTAATCATTAGCTTCAAACTTTTCCTTCACTAAGACTTTATCAGCTGTGTGACTTCGAGTAAAAAATGAATTCACTTCCCTGGACTAATTTTCTTATTGATGACATGAGAGATTTAAACCAGCTAGTCTTGCAAAGTCCCCCTGGGTCTGAGATAGGGGAGTCTAAGTAGCTTTCCCTTGTCTTTATTATTCTAGGTGTTGCCAGAAAACAGCTGAAGTGACTCATTTCATTTTACTCTTCTCCACTTCCAACCCACACTCAGGGAGAGTTGAACATAGACAGCAAAATAATGAAGTGATTGTTGGCAGGAAGAAGAGACAGAGCCCAGGGATGTGGGCTCCTCAAGAGGGATGTTAGTGAACTGCCTGCGTTAATAGAAGCAGCTTCTACTCACCCCACAGTCGTTGGCTCCATCTCCACACATGCCCACATAATAACTGCAGGGGAAAGGATAAGAAAAATTAATTGCAATGCCTCACTTGAATAATTTTCATCATAACTAACTCACATGCGATGTGTGAGCGTGGGGGGTGGGGTGGGGAGAGAAGAGTCCTGAAGACATATGGAATCAGGCTTCAGGAAACTAACCCTAAGAGAAATATTCTCAGAAGATTAAGGCTATTGCATTGTTTAAATTGTTCCAATCAATCACATGGAAATGGTAGTGATACTGCAGGACATCTGCAAAGATGATCACACACTTCAAAAGAAGTCCTGTTTGATTATACACATCAAGGCGAAGCTTAAGGGTGCATAGTCATAACCATAGCACTTGCCACAGAACCTAATGCATACACCATAACCTAATCCACCCAAGTTTTGGTTATTGACTGCTGCTGAGAGTTTAGAGTGATGACATCAGGATGAGAAAGATTTGGAAAATGGTTTAACATACATAACTAGAGATAGATATACACATTCTTGATGCATCCTGGAGTGAAAATGAGATAAGATGCCAGTTTGGTGTGCAAACATAAGGATATAAAATAAAAGAGTAAATATTAAAGCTGTTGCCAAAGAAAAAGGAATTTCTGATTTGAAACATACTCTGTCTTCTATTATAAGTAAATAATACATTATATTTATTGATTACTGACACTAATGTTAAAGGCTTAGCTGCAATTTGCCAAAAAACAAACACATGAAATAACCAAATCAGTACAGGGAAAAATAAAGTTTTTAAAGAATTTCCTTATTATTAGTTGACAAAGAAATGACCAAAAGTGGTCAAAAGTAAATAAATTCATATTTGGCTAGTGTAAATGAAAATCACTCTATAAACATTTGTATGTGCTCATGTACACGTCGTAACTATGCACATTTGCTGAAAATGACTTCCTTTCTTCAGTCTCTAATATCTGTATCACACAAGGAGTTTTACATATTCTAGTGTCCCCTGGATTCAGAAAGAGAATCCACGCAACGGCATGCACATTGCCAATGATAAAGGCATGGAGAAGAAAATCGGAAATTTGAGAAGACAGCTCATTCTGAAATAGCATATATGTTCCTGTATCCATTTTTCCTTTAGAGGATGTAGCTTTTTAGCTTTAAGCATTTAAGTTGGCAAGATTTCTCAGGCATTTGAGAAGGGTAAAATGACTTTCATCAGCCAATATTATGTAATGACCATGTAAGTGAAATAGTCATTTTAGACACTGGTTACTAACCCAGATTCAAGGCATTATGGGAGTTACGCAGCAGTTTTTGAAACTCCCCCAAGAATGCATGGCAACAAAAAGTAATAGTAAAAGGCAGTCTCCTAATTTCACCCACTACTTATCAGCATTTATCTAAAGTGTCACTACTCTCTGTTCCTTTTCACTTCTCAGAAATCCACAGCCCAGAAACTGTAACATTCCCAGAAAGTAATAGGTAGGTTTGGTCTCAAGAACAATTTCATTCTGACATGACTTGGTCATCTTTATTTTTGAAGGAGATAAGAAAGGATTTTCTTTTCTTTTTTACTTTGGTCTCTATACCCATTCCCTTCCAGGGCCAGATACAGTGAGAATGTCATTCGCCTCTTTCCTGGAAGATCTGAAATTATTCCAGTATCTTCGAATGAACCCATCTCAAATAATTCTGGGTGATGTCACATGCTTCCCCATTTTCCCCATTCTGAGCTATAAAAGACCCTGCTGTTACTATTCTCTACATCCAAGCAGGCAATCTTCCTCTAAGATATGCCCTGTGGGCCACAGAACGAATGCTCTCTGGGGCAGGAAACTTCTAAAATGGTCCTCAGGGATCCACACCTCCTGGTATTTGTGATGTTGTGTAATGCTCTTCATTGATTGTGGCTGGACCTAGTGACTTGCCTCTAATGAAGAAAATACAGTGCAAATGATGGCATGTCATTTCTGAGGTGAAGATATAAAAATGGTGATCTCCCTCTCTCTGATTCTTCTTCCTTGCTCACTCTTATGGAAACCAGTGGCCACTTCCTTGTAAACTTCCTTGTGAACTTCCTTGTAAAATAACTAATGTGGCAAGGAACTGAGGGTGGTTTTTGTCCAACAGCCAGAAGAAAACAGAGACTCTTAGTCCAAACAGCCACAAGGAACTGAATCCTACCAACAATGTGTGAGTTAGGTTGGTGGCAGATCCTTCCCCCTCAAGTGCTGAGATGATTGAAGTTCTGGCCGACACCTAATTAGAGCCTTGTGAGAAACCCGGAGCCAGCCAGAGAGTCAGCTAAGCACACCTGGATGCCTGACCCACAGAATATAAAAATAATAAATAGGGTTATTCTAAGCCACTAAGTTCTGGGGTAATTTGTTACACAGTAGATAACGAATACACTATGCTTTCATACAACAACACCTACTTTAATTTCTGAAATTCTTCAATGAGGCTTGTTTTTTGCCCAGGAGACATTCTTGCAAAAATGGTTCCATTCACCAGAATCTAAAGAGAAAAACAGCCTTTGCAATAAGATTAGAAAGAAGAACACTTTTAAATAAAAGAAGAGCCCTAAAAATCACTTCTGGCCACTGTTTGAATATAGCATTGGGTAGTGGCCATTAGACCAAATGTCAGGAAAGGGAATTGTGGGATTTAATGCTTTAATATTGAACTTTCACTCTCAGTCCTCCATCACAACTCTATTAATTCTTTCCAGGCCATTTTCCCAAGATGGGACAACCTCTAATTAATAATAACAACTAAAAAGTAACAGAGCGTATGGAATCAAAATGCTTAAGGAAATACAGTTGTTTTTACTAAACCCTGTCCCCACAATTGCAGCATAGACAAAGAAAGGAGCAATATATTGATCCAGAGTTGAAAAGTAATCTTCTATTCTTAGCTCTGTCCTAACTAGCTGCACAGACCTTCAACAAGTGACAACCTCTCTGAGTCTCAGCTTTCCCATCTCTACAATGAGGAATTGGACTAACAGCTTTCTGGAAGCCTTTGGGGTCTAGAGTCTATGGTCCTGGATGGGTAAAATGACAGAATTCTCAAGACATGGCTAACAGATGGTTGCTGCCCTGGGTGTGTGGCTCCACTTATCTCCCTCACACTGACAGCACATCCCTGCACAGCACTATTTTAAAATAGACACACAGGGGACAAGGTAACGAATGATTTTGAAAATAAACCATAGGGCTTTTGTTGCCTACTGCTGTAATTCAAGAATCCAGACAGGAGGGGGAACAGAGCTCATCGGGACATGAGCTGGTGGCTTTTAGAGAGAAGCTTACCCACAAAACCATGTGGAGGTCCTCCCTGCGGAGGAAGCAGGAGGAGGGAGGCGGGGGTTGGACTGGCCACCGGGGGACCGGCTGTACCAGACCCCAAACTCCCAAGAGGAGGCCATGTGCGTGTACAGGACCAGGTGGGCATGGGCGGGCCACGAAACTGCAGAAGGGGTGGTGCCTCTTTGGGGGAGTTTGTTCTTTAACCAAGGCAATCTCAGTGACCTCACCTTCACTGCTCCCATCCCCTTTTATGCCTCACTAATTTGAGGAGGAAAACAAAACACTTCATTTCTCCAGTACTCACTTTTGGAAGCAAGCTGTTGAAGTGCTGAAATAGCACTTGGTATGATTTCCCACTCATTGCAAAATGATAACAGCTCCCCTGTTCTCCAGGAGGCACTGAACTGTTTCCAATGTTAATGTAGGTTTCCTAAAATCAAAAAGCATCATTTCCACGTGGGCTCTGGGCTCCTGAAGGACCCCTCTGCTTCCCTATGTTTCCCGGAAGGAAGGATATTCATGCCCCATAACCACGTGAGGACCAGCAAACACGTAATGTGTAATTTGCCCATGGAACTTATGTGAAGAAGACACTCAGAATGTCTCCCAAAATAACGAGTGAACATGCCATACTGTAACACCATGATGCTCTGGATCCTACCCTGGGAGACAACATGTGTGATGTCATTGTGCCGAGGAAATCATTCGAGGCACCAGGCATTGATTCCAAGAAGAACAGGGACATTCTTACCTCCCCCTCCTTCTCCCCGTCATGCAACCTTTTATTCCCTAAGATCGCTTAGGAGTCATTCCTTCAAAAATCATTTTACAGTCTTCACTGTAAAATAAGCACACGCTTATCAGAGCATAACTTCTCTCAGCCCCTGCCCTCTCCCCACCCCGGAAGGGCTTCTTCCTGTCTTTCACCTGTCAGTGTGCCCCGTCACTGTGTTCCTGCCCCACAGGAGAGCATCCGATGGATGCCTACGCACTCCTCATGTCAATAGGTGATGATGGCTTTTCATGCGACATTCTCAGAGGGCCTAACATTTGCATAGGTCTCTAAAATTCAAATAGCATAAAAGGTGAGAAAATGTTATTCATTAGAGGAGTTCATCTTAGGGACTGTGCTTGGAAGAAAAAATAGTTTTATGTGCCAAATTGGAAGGCAAAGTGCATCCCCTTCCAACCCTCATTGTGAACCAGCCAACAAAAGGCATGCTCTGAAGCTTTCCACCTGAGGCAAGGACAGGATTGCTTTTGCTTTACTAGAATGTGGGGAGAGAGAGTGTGGTGATGGGGAGCCAGAGAGGAGGAAAGCCTGAGGCTGTGATGTGACTTCTCCCAGCAACGACCAAAATGTCAGTGAAGGTATTAAATTCACAAATGGGTAGTGTGAGTGGACTATTTGTTAAAAATTAGTGAGGACCTGAGTTTCACCATACAGTGAAATTGAGGCCACATAAATTGATGTAGAACTCTGCTGATGGAGAAGAGAGAGCTGTCATCTTTCACAGCCCATGCAGTGGGGTTTGGGCTAAGTGAAGACGCCTCTTCACAGGGTAGGGCAGGACCACCCTGTGCAGTTTGTATACTGAACAAAGGCCTACTCAGCACTTAACAATCCAAAGGGCTGGTCGGCCAACAGAAGAGAACATCTTTGTAATTTATCCCCGCCAGGCCCACCTCTTTGAATTCCCATGAAAAAAGAGGTGGTCCACATCGTGATGGACTGTCAGGAGCAACCATTCCCTTCCCATGAAAAAGCCATCCTGTCACAAGTACACAGGGCCCTTACTCTCAAGAGAAGTTGACACCTGTTAACTGCATGTCACAGGTACAGCACAATCTAAATGCCCATGACCTGGGTGGAAACAAACAGACCTGAATTTGATATCCTGCTCTGCAACTTGCCAGTTGTATGTCTTGGACAAGTGTGCCTCCCTAGGCCTCAGTTTTCTCACTTGTAAAATGAATAGTTTGTCCAACTGTATAGGGTAACTGTGAGGATTAATGGGAATTATGGATATAAAGGTGGTTTTCAACCACAACTGAATGTTGGAAACAACAGGAGGAAGGGCTGATGCCAGCTCCCGGCCCAGAGGTTCTGATCTGATTGATAAAGCCTCGGCGTTGGAAGCTTAATCATCTTCCAAGTCACTTCTATGTCCAGCCAGAACTGAGAAGTGCCAGTGGAAATGCTAAATGCTTAGCAAAATGTAAAGCTCTAGACAGATGTGAAGATTATTACTGTGATGACTTGAGATGCCAAGAGAAGGCTGCCTAGGGCCAGCATTGTATCAGCTCAGGCCACAGAGGGGCCTTTTAACATTTGCTCACATTCTTCCCAGGTCCATTCTCTTGGTTCTCTACCAGCTTCCAGGTCACAAAGGCAGGAACAAACTCTTCTGGTTCGTTGGCTTCGACCAGGATCACTTGGCTCCCTTGAGGGACCATTTCAGAGTTCTTTGCAACAGTAATGGCTGTTTGCAGGTTGTCACCTAGATGACAAAGAAAACCAGTTTGCTTTATGTATATACCTCTCAGCAATCAGAATTGAGCTCCCCCTCTCCTGAGTGTCCATACTACTTTGTTGGTGTTCTTTGGGGGCATTTATTGCTTTCTGCTTTATTTTATAATCATTTATCTTCCCTTCTGCTTCAGTCTGTCTGCCCTAGTGGTCAACTGCTATGCCTGCATTTCCCTCCCACGGTAGTTAGCATCCTGGTATCCTGAACATTGCATATTTCCAAAACATGCACAAATGAATAAATAAATGTTGGTCATTTTATGGCTAATCCTCAGGAGACTGACAGCTCTTAGTGGTGAAAGTAATCTGATGGCATAATACCGTCCTTGGGCTCTGGATTCCAGTTAAGCAGAGAAAAGAACACAGTGCTGGACCATGCTTGGATTTGGTCATCACGTGCCTTGCCTGTCTCCACTGCCCTGAAGGACAGTCCAGCCGAGGCTCACACCCTTTACAAGGAGGTCTTTTTAGGGTTATTGATGAAAATACATCCGTTCTTGTGTTTAAACCTTTACTGTAAGCTTCTTAGCAGTGTGCTGCTAATCGTGGGTAGGAAGAGTGGGCATTAGAAAAGGAAAATAAGATACGCTTACTGCCTCCAAAACTCATGGTGGTGTTGGGGGAGGTACAAATTTTTCCAGGTAACTATACCACGGGGTAACAAACTGGACAGCAAATCATCTTTCCTTCTGCCTCAGTCATGTGAACTCACTCAGCTCACATGGTATTTTTCTTATGTCTGGGAGACACTCAGCTTATCAGGCCTCCAGAAATACATACCGGTAATCATCACAGTCCTGATGCGGGCCTCTCTCAGTTCCTTCAAGACTGGTTTGGTTTCCTTTTTCAAGCAATTCTCCATTATGAGAAGTCCCAGAAATGTTAACTCTGATTCCACCTTCTCTCTTTGGATCCAAGAGAAAGTCAATATTAAAGCTTATTTATATAGTCTCAAGAGTTGGATTTATTTCTTCTTTTTAAAATTTCTAAGTTTTATCAATGTAATATATGCTCATGTTTAATAAATCAAAAAGAACCCAAAGCTTACAATGAAAACCAGAAGACCAGGTCTTCACACTACCCTCTACTTCTCAGAGGCAGCAATCACTTTTATATCTTGTAGCTGCTTCTAGTTTTCAACTTTATTTTTTAAAACAATGTGCTTATCTTCCAACTCTTCTGTTGGTTTTAAATATATTGTTAATCATTTATATTTTTCATTTCCAAGACCTTTTTCGAACTTAATAAAATTTCAATTCATTACACATTTATTAAGTACATACAGCACACAGGATAGTCTAGGAATAGCTGAATATGCTGTCATTCATTTCAGCTTCTATCTGTAACCTCCAGTAGATACATGATATCAGCCAAGGGTCTGAATAGTTTTCAGAATTTGAAATTGGAGCCTTGGAAATATAATTCAAAGTTGGATGGGAACTTATCTCTGTAGTAGAGTCTAAGTTGCTTCATCCTTCATTTAAAAGCCCATTTACTAAATAACCACTTTATTTTAGATCTTATATTAGGCACTTTGGTGAATACTCAGATAAACAGATATAAATCCTGCCTTAGTGATCTCAGAAAACATCATGAAAGAAAATGTGCCTTAACACAGAACTTGTTAAAATCCCATCATTTAACTTCATGAATTTCCATTATGAATTGGATTAATATTTTCTCATTAACTAGAACTAAAAGAAAGATCCAAAAATCTTCTCACTAATTTATTTTGGTTTCATCTCTATTTTAGAACTCTTCGCCTTGTTCGCAGGCACTTTGGCCTCTTGTGGCTCAGCATTTCTAGCCGAGTCCTGCATCCAGGCCCTTGCTCCCCCGATTCCTATTGCCTGCAATGCTTTTCCTCAGGTATCTGCATGCCTTCCTCCCTTACTTTACTCAGATCTCTGTTCAGAGGACTTTCCTGACTATCCCAGGTGAAATGGCGTATGCTGTCATTTCTTAAAATCCTCTCAAGCTGCTTTATTTTATCCTTGAGTGCATTTATCACTACTTGACAATATTGTATAGATATGTTTTATTATCTGTTTCCCCCATTAGCATTTAAGCTGATGAGGGCAAGGATTTTATTTTATTCACATCTGAATCCTCAGAGTCTCAAAGAGCATCTCACAGTCAAGCTCAACAGAACTTTGCTCAACCAATGAAAGGGGAAATCTTGGTAAAATATAGGATGTCTCCCCCAAAAAGTATATACACACTTTGAATAATTATAAAGGCAGTGTTTATTAAAATACATTTCATTTTCAAAATTGAGCTATCAGCTGTTAAAGTATGTACACATTTTGGAGGGACACCCTGTATTTCTTCTGTTTTTTAGCTTGGGTTTATTTATTTTTTCCTAAGTCATCGCATAAAACTCTTTTACTTCCTTTTCTGATGGCAGTTTTTTAGAACTTTTTTATTTTCTAATTGGAAAACTTTGCTAAATATATTTTGATTCTAAAAAATATCAAAATCCTATTCCTTTACCCTGTTTGAAAATAGTAACTAAATTCCAAGAAGCACAATAGGCTCCTGATATTCTCTTAGGAAATTTGAGATGGCTAGAAATCTAGCACATTTTATCCTCAGTTTTTCATTTTGGTATATTTAGAATAAAATCTATCTCACTAGTGGCTTTTAAATAAGAACATCACAGCTGCATTTGTCTGTGGCAGCTGGGTGGCGGCTACATTCCATGTCAAGCTACATAAATCTTCTCTTCACACATGATCTTAATGTACGTTATTAAAATTTGTGTCTTGAAAAATTACAAAATCTTGTGTGTGATGGGTCTCCATGCTTGCTCAAGAATAACTAATACCTTGAATGTTAAATCTGAAAATGCCATTCCTATATTTCAAAATGAGCTTTGTGATTCTATTTAGAAGATTAAAATGTCATGGCTAAAAGGCTCCTTAGAGACAATCCAATCCTACATTTTATAGATAGGGGAAAGTGGCACTATAAGAAAGGGGCAATGATTACTGATTATATTAGAGTAGGTGGAGTTAAGTTGTAAATATTAATGTTGAACCAAAAATATCCATTTCTTTTTCAAGGGAGCTAATTTTACATAAAAGTATCTCTTTATCAGTCACACAAAGTCAAAGACAAGTGATGCATAGATAATTCATTATTTGGTTTTTCACAGTATTTCTCTACTTCTTTGTCATAGACAATTAAAAACAGCCTTTAAAAATTTAGAAACATTGAAGAAAAAATAATCTACAGATTATCCTCTAATGAAGACCATTCATCCCCTCAGTGTAATTAAGGACACTGAATTCTCTTTCATGCAAGGAACTCAGTTTGCACTCACCACCTCTCCAGATCTGAGGGAGGTGTATTACTGAGTCCTAAAAGAAGTCAAATGTAAAGGATTCTGTACAACTGTCAAGGTGCCAACTGTCTTCTTCCCTCAATCCCTTTGTATGTAGGTCCCTCAAATCAGTGATCCACATGTTCCAAGGTTGAAGAAAGGTTGGTCACTTTTGGTGGGATGATGGAATTCAGGGCAAAGAGAACTCGCTAGCATCTGGGAGTCAGAAAATCTCAGCCCCCATCCTTATTCTGCCACTAACCAACACTGTGACCTAATCAAGTCCTCCCAGTGTGACTCACAGTTAGCCATCTCTGAATTAGGGGGCTGAATGAGATTGATTCTTCATCTCTAAGAGCTTTCTTAATGATTTCAGCTATCCATCCATCCATCCATCCATCCATCCATCCATCCATCCATCCATCCATCTCCTTCATTCACACAGAGCTGATTTCTGAGTTTCTTACCTGGATAAACTCTCCACTTCTGAAAGCTTCCCCATGCTCAAGGCCTTATGAGCAAGGGCAATGACACGGAAGCCTTGCATTGTGTAATTCCTCAGCTCTTGTGGGAAATTCTTGGGCACTGCCAGGAGAGAAAAGAAGGGTAAATGAAAGGTCACACTGAAGGTCATCCAACTCCTAAGCAAGACTCTGGGATGGAGTCACTATACCTTGTTTAATTTTTCACTCCATAAAAATGCTTTAATTAAAAAACCACAGCTTCAGTTAAAGGCCACAAACAACTTCATAGAGTGTTCTTATTACTCTGACAGAAATGAATGGCAAAGATGTTCTGGTCATCAACTGGGTATCAAATACACTGGCTGGGTTCAGTAAAGACAGACCTCAGGACTATGTCTACCTGGACGAAATGAGGGAAATATTGACTCTCTAGATCAAGGGTCAGAGAACTACAAGCCAAATTTGGCCCATTGTTTGTTTTTGTAAATAAAGTTTTATTGGAACACAGTCATGCCCATTTATTTCGTTGTCTGTGGCTGCTTTTGGGCTACAATGGCAGGGTTGAGCAGTTGAAACAGATACCAAGTGGCCCACAAAGCCTAAGTCATTTATTACCTGGCTTTACTCAAAAATATTTGTTGATCCCTGCTTTAGATAATGGATGACACAATGCCAACATTTGTGTATTTTGACATGGTAATCATTACTAATGTTAGTATACTTACATAATCTTTATGGTTTATAGTATGCCTAAAAAGCTAATAGAAAAAAAGCATAGTATAATGGGAGGTGTGGTGGCTTAGGTAGCAAAACACCTGACTTCTAGTCTCCAGTCTACTACCAACTAGCTCTCTGATCTTGGGCATGTTAAGGTTCTTTTCTGCACCTCGATTTTACAATATATAAAAGGAAGGGGTTGTGGCTTTCTATATGCCCATTCAGCTCAGACTTTCTGTTATTCTAAAATAATCTTTGGAGGTGGGGATCTAATTTCAAGGAAGCTCCTACCTCTCTATTTCTTAAGTACAGGGGGGAGGGGGGATCACTGACAATGTTATTAGCACATGTCAAGGACCAGAGTTTAGAGCAATAGGAAGAATTGGAAGGGTTACCAGAAGAAGAGGTGGCAAGTGACTCCAAACCTGATGGAGCAGGGGCAATAGTTACCGGTTAAAATGTCAAAAAGATACTTATATCTGTGTGGCAGAAAGAAACAAAACAGCAAAGTATAAGCCATCAATCTGTAAAGGATAGAGTTAATGGGAGCTTGAAGATTAAAGTCAGAGAAAAGGGGGCACTTCTAAGATACAAAAGACTCCAAGTTGAGACAGAAGTTAAAGCAATCATTTGCCAAATCAAAAATTCTGCACGCAAGTTGATGGATATGAGCAATCATAAGGAGAATACAGAAGAAAATCAAAAGAAAAAGGCCTATTTTATCCAAATGAACTCATCTGAATGCAACAGCATTCTTATAAATCTGGGCTGCTGCTTAGAGGGTGCATATGTTTATAAGACTAGGAAACAATACAAATCAGCTCAAAATCTTGCCCAGAAAGATGAAATTATTGTGAAAATGAGCAGTCTAATTTATTCTAATCACTGTTTTTTTCTAAGAGATTTATCTTTTCTATGTTCTTCTTCTACCAGTGTCTTTGAGGCCCCTTAAGTGGTGCCAGCTCCCCAGGAAATGATGGAGCACCCCTTCTCTAGAATTGGTCTCGTGTCCCAACCTATCCCTTTGGTTCCCTCTTCCGAGTGCTCCTCACTGTCGCCCACCCTGGTTTTCTGAGCCCCGTGTAGCTTTCTATTCTGGCTCCTGACGCTCACTTTACATCTCCTTCCCTGATACCCCATTGTGGTTGGGCTTCCTGGCTGGACCACAGCTGGGTATTTACTCTCTGCCTCTTTGCCTTGAAATTATCATGTCTGCCTCATCAGATCTACCTGTCCCACTTCCCTCCCACTGGGAAAACAACCACCTCCACATTTACTGAGTTAGGCTTGTTTGCTTTCTGTGTTAGGACTTTTAAAATACTGTCTCTCCTGAAAGAGAACTGTGTCAGTTAGTACCTGTTTCAGATCTGCAGAACTTGGCTAGCATCTCCGGTGCGCCTTTCATGTAGACATGGAAGTGGTCCTCCCCTGCCAGCTGAGCGACCACAGACATCCTCTGCAGGCCCGAGGAGAAAGGAAACTGGCGCAAGATGGTGATGGCTTCCACGGGACTCTGAGAGTAGACCCAGAAAGGGGCGTTTAAGAACCTTTTAAGTGAGATTTAGCAGATGCACACCAACAAACAGGGCTTCCTCTGCAATGAGCTCAGGGACATCATGAAATGGTGCACTTGTCATAACATGGGTATTTTTCTGGCTGCCTCTAAGGAGATTCCTTTATCAAGCTGTCTGGTCTGCAAGGCCTTTTCCTGTGGCTGCCTAGAGAAATCCTCCTCATCTCCCAGGTCAAGCTCACAGGTCGCCCCTCCTTGGTGTTGCTTCTCTCTCCCAGAATCAGTATTCACTCCCGCCTCTGGACTCCTGCAGAGCTGTCTTCGGCCTTTATTATAGCACTTGGAACATTGTGTTACACTTATTTGTACCTCTATTGATTTTTCTACCAGCCCACGTGCTCCTCCAACACAGAGCCCGACATGTCTAGCTTTGAAATCACTCTATCCCTTAGCACCTAGCACAGTGCTCTGGCCTATACAGGTGTTCAGAGAGTGCTGAGTACATTGATGGATAGATTCAGGAATCAAAGAATGTGCAAACCAACTCTGGGCACTGTTAGGATAAGGCAAAATAATAGGAATATAAAAATGTGTGGAATTCAGGGGAGTTTCATCAGTTTTAAGGGGAAAGAACTATATGATTTAAAGAAACAAATCATACCCGACTGGCTTTCGGTCCTGGTTTTATTATTATGTTTGAGTCTGACATCCTAAATTTGCAGTAGTCTGCTTTGCAATCTTCCATTATCTGTTTTGAAATACAAACATTCATAAGATTCCTTAGGGGAAAATAATAAGAAAGAAATTTCTCTCATTTGCATAGCACTTTAATCTTTTCAAAGCCCTTTTCACATATTTTCTCTTCTAGGCCAATTATCTTAATACTGCCATTGTCAGATTTCTGTTGTGTTGATTTACATTAAAGGATCTTATTGTTGAATGTCAAAGGGCCAGAAATATTGTGACTGCATTTTAAGGAGTAATTGACAGAAGAAGTGCAAGCTACAGGCCAATGGCTCTTCCTAAGTGGTATGTCTAGTAATTGAAGGGAGGCTTAAGTGGAGATTTACTCTCTAATAGAGCTGAGCACATTAGCTCTCAGATGAGTTAGGACTGAGTCTTGAGATAAACATGAGACTATGTCTGGTGCTATATCTATGCTTCTCGCCTAATTGGTTAGCTAGAGAGTTAGCAAGTTAGCTGGCAGCAAATTAGAAAGCATATTTTTAAAAGGTTTGTATTTTTTGGATATTATAACAGTATAAGCCATACCATTTAAGAAACTAATATTAACCTAAAATATAGGAAAAGCAATCAGATATACACATAGTAGAGGTCAGAAAATAGGGAACAACAGCTGGTCTTTGTCACTTATTTAACCTTAGAAATATCACTTCATTTTTACAGATCTCAGTTTCTTCTAAAAAACACTCTAACATCCCTTCTAGTGCTAAAATTCTTAGTTTATAAGGACTTTTTCCTTCCCCCTTATGTTTAGTGAAAGGCTTCTAACTACCAAGAGATGTTTAACTCAAGGCTGCTTCTCACCCAGCTTTAAACCCGATGAATAATAATCTTGCTCTTTTATGCTTTGTTTGGGGTGGATATAACTGTTCTTAAAGGCTGTTCTTACAGAGCTCATACTAGAGGTTTATGCTCCCACACAAGAGCCTAACTCATCTGTCATTTGTGCAGATAGTCAACCCGCTTCTGATGGAAAAGGGAGAACTACCGGAACCAGGATCAAAGTCACATATAGTAACACGTGCCAACTCTAGTGACGCTGGTAAGACATTGCTTGTAATAATTACCCTGCTTCCCCCTAAGATCCAGGAAAGTGAGCACTGTTTTGTCTTCATGTCAAAAATTTCTCCAAAACAAATGCTCTAGTTATAACTTACTGATATCAGAAAGTTCCCTGTTTATCAGGCTTCTTCTTTTATTACTTTGGCCTCTAGAAAGCTGCAATTTTCCTACTATACAGCTTTAAATTAACCTTTTTGTGAGATGTTCTTCATGTCCCTACCATCATTGTTCCCTTTTCTTTACAACCCTGTTTAAATGCTGTCCTGTATTTGATGTATCATTTTAAGTAGATTTAGAACATTTTGGGGGGAGGACAGGAGAATGCAAGTAACTAATTCATTCATTCATTAATCCCCTCCGTGTGTTGGGCCCTTTTAGGCTCCCAGTCTCAATGCTCACCGTAAGTCCCTGAGGGAAGCTTTGTTATTTCAAATGCACTGATGAGGTACAGACTCAGAGTCTCAATTCTGAATTTGGGGTCCACATCTAGAGAGTGGTGGAGTTGAGAGATCTTCCCATCTTGTCACAACAGCTGCCCAGATGGGTTTTTAACCTTCAACTGGCATTCACACTCAGCTCAGAAAATTGAACCATTTGGACTGAGAGCCCTCCAGTTTGGTGTGTAACTTGTGCTGTCTAATACGGTAGCTACCAAACACTTGTAGCTATTTAAACTTAAATTTAAATTGAAGTAAATAAAATAAAGCATTTAATTCCTCAGTGGCATAGCCACATTTCAAATGCTCATTAGCCACATGTGATAAGTTGTTACAATATTGGACATCACTGCTTTAGTCTACTGTTTCTTCAAGGAAGTTTTAGAGAATTTTTTCTCCAAAACATGTTTTGGCCTCTCAATAAGGTTTCTGTGATCAAATAGATTTGGGAAATGCGGCATTTCATAGTCTCTCTTGAATATTCACAATGTACCACAGTATATTAAAGAAATCTTGCAGTCAAAATGATTTAACTTTGTCTAAATAGCACTTCCCAAATTCATCCGATCATGGAACCCTGTTTCTTGTGGGGCTCATTAACAGAGTTCTTTGGCACAGAGCTTGGGAAATTCAGGTAGGATCAGGCTTCATTTGTGCATTATCATGAATCTTTTCTGGGTTTCAAACAAAGTTAGAAAAGCTTTAGCATTCCCAGTAAGGATTTCTTCAAGTTTTCCTCATTCAGTTGAAGCAATACACTATTACCTTACCCAGGCAGTGCCCTCAAACATCTTGAGATCCAGAGGGTCTCCCTGGATGGTACCATCCAGAAGGATCAGAGAGTGGCAGCTGGCCATGGCGGCACACAGTGGGCCCCAGGGCAAAGCCTTGCCCGAGGCAAAGCTGTGGACTTCCTGAAAACTGGTAGAGATGATTGATAAGTTAAGGTCTTCAACAAAATTATTTTGCATCTGTGCTCCTTAAATCTTACTAACATAGAGCTTCAATAATACCTAACCCCTATGCTGAAAACCTTTAATAGCTCCCTGTGTCCTATATGAAAATGTCCAAACTCCTGAGCCTGGTATTCAAGGCCCTGTCTGCTCCAGTTCCATGTTATCTTACAGATTCTACTCTTACTAGTGTACTCAATGCACAATTTTTCCAGAGTCAAGTTAAACTTCTTGCTATTTCTATACTTGTGTAGGTATTTCCCTGCCCTTGAGCGCTTGGAGAGTTTGCAGGTATCAGCTCACTGGGCTTCCTCATTTTCCAACTGGAGTGTTCTGCCTACAGATTACTCTTCATAAAACTCTCTTTTGAGATGGATGTGAATTTCCTTTTCAACAGTTTACCCAACTGGTCAGCCAATGCTGGAATTTCAGCATATAGAATCAGAGGGACTTTCATCAGGGTGCTTGCAGCCAACCCACATGATGGTAGAATCGAGCAAGGGAAAGCACCTTGTAAGGCTCAAAGTTGATTCCTGCAAACTTCCCAGAGCTGGCCCTAGAAAGGCCACACACTCCAGGCAAAAAGTCTTTAAGCTGATGAGGTAGCGGGGATGAAAAGGATGCCTCCTTGCTGTCCTAGTGCCAGCTTTTAGCTCATGTCTCTAAAGATTGTAGCCATATACCCTTCAAAACCTACTTTAAATGCTGTCTCCTTCAGGTGATTTTCCTCAATCCACTAATTTTTAAAATTAATTTCTACCTTTTATCCACTATGCGATTATAAAAACCACGACTGTGTATTACATCAAGCAATTGTTACTTCTCTATTCTGATATTTGTGCCTTAATGTTAACTCTTTTCACAGCCTGTGTTGTCGACTGAAGGTGTGCACATTTGCACCTTTTTATCCCACGAGAACATGACCTCTAAGGGAAGAGATGGAGCTCTTCTTTTCTGGATTCCCCACCACACTTGCTGTCCAGGAAGTCCTTGCAGTTTTGAACTAAGCACAGTCTTGATTTCACTCTTTGCTTCTCTGTTTCAGTCATTCAGCTTCTTAATCATTGACCTCCTTCTATTCCGTTTTTCATGGGGAGTCTGAAGGCCTACATTCCCTGTCTGATTCTGAAATTAGAACTCATTTAATTTTTAAAAATTAGAATCACTGGGAGCTGGTTCCAACCAATCATTATACATATTTTATGTGACATTGATCCTTCAACACTGGAAGGATGGATTGGAGTAGCTCCAAGGTAGCCTGACCAATCACACATTCTTTCTTCACAAAGGTGCCTACCAATTGTTAGCAGTGGGGACAGTCCCCCAGAGGTCCAGCCCATCTTCTGTAAGAGTGCCAGTCTGGAAAAAAAAAAAATTGTTATTAGCATAAGATTTAGAGCTTTTAATTATATCATGACTCACATAAAAACCAAGTTCCCAAGAAATTAAAATAGACCTAGTTGTCCAAAGCCTTCTCTTTATAAGCATCAAATATTAAATCAGAGAAGAGCACCTGAAAGAAAGGTTCAGCAGGTGACAAATGATTCCCAAAAGACCATGTTGATAATTAGATGATTCTAATTACTGACCATTACAACAAAGTGGAAGTGATTTGTTTTTGTTTGTTAATGTTTTAACTTGTTAAATGAGAGAGACTGGGTGTGTGGATATCTAATAAGAACCAGCTTTGACTCTTAGTTGGCACATGTTATCTTTCTGAAGCAGAGCTCAGAATTTTCTTCTTTTGTTTTAAGACAATTTAGTTCACAGGCTGCCATCTGGGTCCACACAATTTTTAAAAACACGGGCGACATGGTGACTTTCCAGTTTGGTAATAAAATGTCATTAAAGGGCTTTGAGAATAAAAAGAGCAACAGAGGGCTAAACAAACGTTAATTAATGTCCATGAATGGGCTTATTGTTAATGTAACAGAGAATTCAAAAGAGAACTGAGTACGATCATAGCACTTTTAATTTGCTCATTGTTGCACAGTCCGTCACTAGCTACAGATCCCAATGTCTTCAGTAGGTAGGCTAACAGCCTTGGCCTGCTCAACACCATTCAGAGTAAGGAGCTGGGACTGCAGTGTCAACACTAGGAGGCAGAGCAGAGCACTACGAGTGTTGGGGGATAATACCCTGTTTCAACACTGACGCCAGGCCTCTAACAATACTTTTTAAAGGTCATCTCAGTATAAGACTCTGAATTTTCTAGCTTTCTACTAAATGACATCTTCCATCATTACAGACCATCCCATCAGCATAGTGCTTTACAGTGAAATGCTTGCAGTTCTTACAACTGAGTAAATAGGGCAGAGACAGTCTCAGGCTACAGGTGAACGGAGCAACCTCGGGGCACAACGGCCTGGAAACTGGAGAGGAAGAACCAGCGTTCAGTGGTCTAGAGTCTTCTACTAGACAACAAATGTAAAGTGAATTCGGCAAAGCATGTGGAAGGACAAAGCCCAAGCTGACTTCTGAAGAACTAAGGCATCTTTGTTGTAGTAATTCATTTGGACTTTAGAGAAAGCTAACGTGCTCGTGTGAGTTAGCCCTTGAAGAACAACATGAAAAGCTATTTGCTTCCTTTCCCTCCTACATTTTATAGGAAACCCTATCTGCTTGTTTCTAAATCCCCTTGAGTTGTACCATTCCAAAAAGACGTAGCAACTCAGTCCAAATGGAGATGTTTTCCTGGTGATTAGATTATGTTTTTAAGCATCAATATTTTGAACATGAAAACAGAGATGGCAGGGCAGCAAACAGAAATGGGACCATGTTATCTATCTGCGTAAAAATGACCATTATACAATAAAACTGACCAGAGAATAGAAAGAAACCTAAATTGTAGTTGTGGTTCTGAAGATAATAAAATAGATAAAGAAAAATTCTTAGCATAAATCCTAGCCCAGGCTTGGGCTGAATTAAATAGAAAAGACAGAACCTGTTTTAGAGAACTTACAACAAACCAACGTCCGCTCAAGATGTACATGGGAATAAATGTACTCAGAAGCTCACTGGTAAATATCTTCCAAATTGAAACAGCACTAGATGGAAATTCAATAATTCAATTAATTGTAGAGTGCTTTATTCCTACATCACGATGGCAGAGCTTTATAATGTGAAAACAAGAAACTTAAAGATAATTGCAGCTCAATCTTCTTATCTCAAAAGTCACGCAGAAAATGAGTATCAAATTCAAGATTAGGTTGCTCATTTTGCTGATCCCCAATCAAGATTTCTTTGCACTATAACATGCCATCATGCCACCAAGAGTTTGGCCAAGCTTGCTGAGGAGTGGTCCCTGACACAGACTAGCAGAGGAGCACAGGAGGATGGGGAGGGAAAGCTTTACATGGAATGTAAGACAAACACCCTGTGTAAAATTAGCTCTCAAAATAGCCAAATATAATGAACATATTTTATAAATCTTCCTCCTATATTCTAGATACTAGTGAGGCCATTGGGTAAGTAATAGGAATCCCTATCAGAAAATATCCAAAGGGCTGTTATCCGGCCCTGAATCGAAAAGAAAGCTACTGTTAAGTTAACCCTACTGGTTCCCCATTGGTGACACTAGAGGACTTTCTTTGCCAAAGCAAATAAAAAAGAATAGGACTAAAGCAGTCTGATGAATTTCAGAGGGAAGGTGAGGGTGGGGAGTGGGAGGTGGGGAGATTAATCAAAGAACTTATATGCATATATGTATGACCTATGGACACAGACAATAGTGTGGAGAAGGCATGGGGGAGTGAGAGGGGGTGGGATGGCAGGTGGAGGGGATCAATGGGGGGAAAAGAGGGAGACATCTGTAATACTTTCAATAATAAAGATAAATTAAAAAAAAAAAAAGAATAGAATGATCTAAGAGCTATGCCACTTCCAACTAAGGATGAAGACTTGTCAAGTCTGCACATGGTGTCTCTCCAGTTTGTCCACTACTCTCCATTCCTGCCCCAATTTTGGTCTAGGGCAATGAGTGAGCTCTTCAGTTGCCCCCAGATAGCCTCCTGCTTCAGCCCTATCTCCCTTCTATCCCTTCTTACCAGTTCTCCCACTGTAATGACTAAAACACACCTATTGAAATGTCACTGGTCTTCTTAAAGAATGAGAAGGGCTCCCATTCCCTTCATGACAATGCCCCACTCCTTCATTTGGCACATCAGACCCTGAGCAATTGGGCTTCTCCTCTCCAGCTACATTCCCTACCGATAGCCCACATTCCAGCCACACCCCAATGAACCTGATCCCCCCATGCTCCAGGCCCTCACATTCCTGTGCTTCTGAGCTGCTTGGCTCTGAGCCTAGGACCCATTCTGTCTAACAACCAAAGCCAAGCTCAGAGGTGGCCTCCCACCTGTGGCAGGTAACTGCACCTCGATTCTTTGTTTGTACTTGTATTAAGCACGCATCTCACTGCATTGTCGTTATCTGCATTTCCATTTACCTGCTTCCTTAGCTGGACCATGAACTTCTCAAGAGCTAGGAACATGTCATTAATGGGGCTCTTTGCCAATGTGGGTTAATTAAAAAGTGGCCAAGCCTTTATGGATTATTCAAATGCAAATGAACTGAAGCCCTGGAAGGAAGAAGCCAGGAGCATTGCATAAGAGCAGTGAAGCTGGCCTGCCTGAGCTGAGGGCACCAACTGAGCGTCAGGCAGCTGACACTGAAGTCCCTCCAGGTCCCCTATAGGAGAAAGGAGTGGTCTCAGGACCTGTTCAGCATGTCCCATCTGAACTTACTCCTCCTTTGCCACCTTTCCAAGGCCCTAAGCACGGAGACAACCTTCCCTTGTCCTGAGTCGTGATAACCTGGGGAACAAAGGAGAAAAGATAGGCCAGAGAGCATGAGTGGGGCCATTGTCCACTCCTGCCCTCTCCTTAGAAGAAGAAGATCAGGAGAAGCGAATATGTTCACTTAAGCTCAGGATGAAGCACTGCAGGGAACCGACATGCCCCTCATATTTTTGCTCTAAAACAGCCAGTCCCTCCTAGAAGTTATTACAGTAAGAGATTGTTTTGAAACCCAAAATAGAAACAAAAAATATTAAATTTCACAGGACTAAATTCATGATGTGATGACTAATCCACTTCCTCTGGACTCAGTAACACAGGCTTCTAGAACAGCCATTTTCAACCTTTTTCATCTCATAGCACACGGGAGCTAATTACTAAAATTCTGCGGCACACCAAAACATATTTTTTGCCGATCTCACACACAAAAAATAATAGGTATAATTTTGATTCATTACATCAGACGGCTATTGTGTTGGCTGCTGTCATTTTTTCTTTGGACAGTCTAAGGGAAAGAGGACCCGGCCCTGACTGAACAGCAGGCAGTGCATGTTTAAACATCCTCGAGGCCCGGCTGGTGTGTGGCCACTCGGGATCGCGAGCTCACTCGAGCCCACTGTGCGGCCTTCTCGGGCCTCAGTGCTCCCATCTGGGAGATGAGGGCACCGGACTGCACATCCGAGGCCCTTCCCAGCTGTGCTGTGCCCTGAAACCATTGGCCTCCAACCCGGAAAGTTAGGCTCATACTTTGTCAAAGCACACGAGGTTTATTTGCCCGCACATATTGATTCTCTGTGGGGAGATACAGAAGATTTTCTTTTTCTTCAGCCTCTTCTGTGCATACACGACGCCTGTGGTCAGGGCAGCTGGCAGCACCGGGGGGACAGTCACGGTGAGGAGGATCAGGGCCATGGTTGCGGTTTCTCTTGGGGAGACCTGAAGAGGGGAGGGACATCTGGGTTAGCCCAGCAGAGCAGGCCGGCCCCCTTCCTGGCACCATCTCCTGCAACACCACAGGAGCTCTAGAAACTCAGAGTATTCCCAGCGAGTGAGCTCTCTCTGTGGGGCCGAGTGTTCTCTTGGCTGTGCCTGATGAATGAACAAATTGTCTCCCACTGCACCACAAAGGAGGCTCTGGTCCTGACCCCACATCCTCCGTGCCCTTTCCTGGCTTGGTTTCTCTCCACTTAGCATTCCTTCCGCTAAGAGTGTGCATCCGTTCTTGGCCTACCCACACACCCTCTGGACTTCCAGGGCTCTGGGACTAGCCTTGAGTTGTAACATTTTGCACAGTGACTTGACTCTTGGATTATAAATCTCTCTCCCCCTGTAGCCTACCGACTCCTTGGGCGCAGCAGCTGTGGCTTGGCCATGTTGAATTTATCTTGTCCATCTCTAGACAGAGAGCTTAGCACAGTTCCTGACACCGAGGAGGTGCTCAGCATCACAATGAATGAACGGCAACTTGATGAAGACTATGATCAAGATTCTGCCAAGACCTCAGCAAATATTATCTGCTACAGGGAAGCCAATAATAAAAATAGCTTGTTCTCACTGGACACACACTCTGGCACAGGCACTGTGTTAGGCTACACACATTACTTAATTACTCCACAATAACCTCATGATGTAAATACCATTATTTTTCCTTAAGCACTTAATAAAAGAGGAAACCAAGGCTTAAAAAAATTAAAAACTTTAACAAGGACACATGCAAGTTAAATGGTGAGGATCTGAGCTCTAGTCTGTCCTACTCCAAGGCACAAATGCGTAACCAATGTGTTTTACTATCAAGCCAATTCTCAAGGAGCCAAGGTTCCAGGCAGGTCTGAAGAAGGGCTGATAAGGGCAGGGCCAAGATCAAATCACAGAGTGGCTTGTTTCATTTTTCACATACCCTAGGTTTTTATGAAGTTAACCATAATTTTGGCCATAAGGTCTTCTTTTGAGTACTGAAATCACAGATTCAATTTCAGTAGCCATGGCTGCTAGATACATCTTTGGTCCAATCTCAGTTTATTGTGAAATCCATCATTCCCTGCTCTTCCCTTCCCCAGCCACAGAGGAGTTTTGACCCTAAGGACTCAGCCCTGCCTAATCCTGAGCTGGTGAAGAGAGAAGCAGCCAACAGCTCCACAGGTTTTGACCCACACGAAGATAGGGTCTGCGAATAGCTTTGTTGCTTTGGTGCATATTGGATGTTGAGTCCTGCTTAAGAAACCTTCCTTCCCCATCACTGCCAGGACCTCCTGGTCCACAGGACAGGGCTTTTTGCTTATTTTTCTGCTGAACACTCCTGCTCCCCAGATGAAACTGGTACATTGCCTGGAAGTTCACCCCCTCTGGCTTTGATAGTCTGCCTTGCTCTTTCAGGGTCCATTCTATTCATGCCAATATGACCTGGCCTCCTCTAGATGTGCAACCTGGGGACTTATTTCATATTGAAATGACCATTCAGAGATCAAGTGAGAGCATGAACATCACCTAGAAATTCTTATAACTGTGTCTTTGCCCATCAATATTCACCCCTCTCCATCCCAACACACACACAGAATGTGCTTGATGCTACCAGTTGGGGCATTGTAATTAGACCACCCACACTCAGTTTCATACCCACGTTAGAATCCTTATTTCTTTTCTTCTTCCCTGTGAGCCCACACTGCTACCATCTCAGCATGTCTCACAGAAAAGACAGCACGGCTCACAAGAGAATCAGGCCCTCAGGACCAGAAAAGCCTGAGAGGTCAACTGTGACAACCTTTCCCTCTCCAGTCATCACAAGTATTAAGAGCGTGACCTCCAAATGAAACAGACACCCTGAAGCTTAAAAGGAAGTGGGACTCCATGCACCATGCAGCTCTGTAAAAATAGACATTGTATTTCATTTCAGAACCTAAAAAAAACACACAGGGGCAACTCACTGACTGTATGGTATGTTGGGTATGCCCTGGACAATGTATACACTCAAATATGTCAACACTCACAAATAATCCAGACTTTTAGGCATGGCACTCAAGATCTCCTTCAATCGGATCTACTTCTATCTTGTTAGACTTAATCTCTTAATTGCTTGCTGGTGCCAGAGGAGCTGTGTGCATTTCTTCTTGGTGTTTGCTCACTCAAATTAGTATGCCCTGCCTGATCTCTGCTCTGATTAACTAACCCTCCCCATCGCATCAGGCTTAAGAAACATGTATTTCCTCTGAGGCTCTTTGGCTTGGGTATCACCAATGCCACACATCAGTAACCTCTCATTCCCATCCAAGTGGTGAAAGGAGCTGTGAACTTTGCAACTTTTTACATTTGCACCGTCCAATATAATTTTTACTAACCACATATGGCTATTTAAATTTAAATTATTTAAATAATTGAATTAATTAATTTAAAATAATTGATGAAAATAAAATAAAATTGAAAATTCACTTCCTCAGTTACACTAGCTATACTTCAAGTGCTCAATAAGCATGCACAGTTAAGGGCTACCAAACTGGAGAGTGTCCATATTGCGTAGAGTATTTCCATCATCTAAGCAAGCTCTACTGGACAGCATTGATTCACAGAATAATGGGACTCAGAGGTAACCTAATTTAACCCTTTGAGTTGGGTCCAACTCCTTGAGAAAACTATGCTATTAAAAAGCCTTACCCCCAGTACTTACTCCATGGTACATGTACACACCAAGGGCATAGAAAAAACCCACAACTCCAAGGAAGGCCAGGAACACTATGAACTTGAAGGCATCACTGTATAGTTTGAAGTTCAGAGGCCGGGGGTAAAGGATGGATCTCACCAAGTCCCCTTTGGCTGTATTGTAACCTGCAATACAGGTGGATAATCACAGGTGGAGTAAGGCCCTTTTATACAGTTTCCTGAAAACCAGAAGTGGTTTGCATTGAATTAGGGGTTGGTTAGAGGGTCATTTGAATATGGAATGAAAAGAGCATTGCTGTGATGTAACAGTGTATTTACATTTATTCTTCTCACAATTTACAGGAAACAGTAAGTAGCATTCCCTCAGCCCAACTCAGTTTCTGTTTCTCTGGGAGTCGATGCTTCAGGGGCTCACACTGGAGCTCCCCACTCACACGTGGGCTTGGGGAAAGAAGGAAGCTGACGAATGTGGTGGCCAGAGAAGACGAGCTTCCCAAAGAAGAAGACTTTAAAGCACAAATGTGTCGAAACTAATAGAAAATTAAGAGCAGAGGAAGGCACAAGGCAAGCAAGTTCTTGAATATATATGTCTCTGATCATGTCATTTCAGTTTTATGCTCCAAAACCTTCCAGGACACCAATTTTTTTTTAGAATAAAGATCACATTTCTAGGCTTGGCATTTAATGTCCCTTTAAAGCTGTTCTACTCTTCCTTGCTCAACGTCTGTCTTAACCATCACTGGTCCCAGAAGACCCCTGTGCTTTACTTCCTTTGTGTTTTGCAGACACAAATTAACATGTTTTTCCAGTTCTCTGATGTGATCGGCTAAATCCTTCCTATCCTATCAGGCTTGGTTCAAAATGCCATTTCATCGAATAATGCCATTTCAGAGTTCTGTTTTTATACTTCATATCAGAAATATTCTCTGCTTTTTGGAGTCCCTGTAACACTTGGTATATGGCCCCCATCACTGCTCTGTGTTTTAGTTAGGTATCAATCCATCTGTCCCCCCGCACCACACCATAAATCTTCTTTAAGGGCAAGGAGTACCTCATGATTTTTTTCTGTAGCCCTCAGTGTAGCCAATAGCACTTGGTAGATATTCATTAAGATCTAAGTTATTAATATCTAAGGTTGACTACTATATATTCTAGATATGAGTCAGTATCATATGTATGAAATTTGCCTTAATCCCACTACTTGACGAACATCTGGTCTCCTGAAGCATGGCTTGGCAGGCTTAGTAGAAAAGAAGCAGAATTTCCTCTAACCTGTCACCATAGCATTTTATAAGCTCAGATCATGTGGTTTCCATGATCTCCACCCATTAGTTTCTGCGTATCAGCAGGCTGAGAGATGTTCTCTTGCCCACTGACTACTTTAAACAAAACTTAATGTTTTTAATTTGAAAAAAATCAGGTATAACAATTGAATCTTAGCTTAAACTAAGGCAGAGAGATATCAAAGTGCAAGGTGTGTTTTAGGTCTGTGACTAGGTCAGGTGGAAGAAACACAGCTCAGGGGTGACCACCAGAGCGGGGACAGGTCATAGAAGGTGTCAGCTATGTGATGTCATGTGAAAGGCTGGGACTAATTTTAACAATCTTGAAAAATCCTTGAGCATAATGTGTGTAAACTGCTTCAAGTTATGTTTTATAGATGTGGCTTGGTGATAGATTGAGGAATAGGTTAGAGAAAGGTTGAACGAAATTCAAGCAAAAGTACTTGAGGTGAAGGTTGAAAGGGAACAGTCGAAAGCATGTTTCTGTTGTAATAGTTCAGACAGGATATGGTGAAGCCCTGGACACAATGGGGGTGAAGGAGAGGGAGACAGGACTCAGGAGGTGTTTGTGAAGTGGGCAGGATGTGGTGCCCTATCTAGTAGGGGAGAAAGCGAGGAGTTACGATGATATGAAGACACTAGCCAGACGGTGATGTCAACAGAAAGAAGTGATGGGGAGGGTGAGTTCACGTTCAGATGCCTTGACTTGGAAGTGTGTGTGGGGAACCTGGGTGGAGATGTCCAGCAGGGACCTTGACATAACAGCCCAGCAAGCAACTCTGAAAGAAAAATGCCCTCACGTGATAGTGGTTGAAACTGTTTTCTCGGTGCTCAGAGTGGGCAGAGAGAAGAGAAGAAGCTCTTGGACACAAGGAAAAGCAAGGACGCGTTTTTGCCTTTGAGGACATGCACTTTATCCCTGTGTTTGCTGCACCATCTACAAGGGCTTTAGCAAGAAGCATTCGTTGGACAATGGTGGCAGCTCAGAATAATAAGGGCCTGCTTGGGAACAAGTGTGGCTGTTATTTCCAGAATGTGGCAAACTCCGTAATCACAAACAAGCTTTCCCCCAATCCAGCCCCCCCACCTTCAATCAAAGACTAAGTTTATGAGAGTGGAACTGACTAACCTGTTTGCAAAACGACTGCTCTCACTGGGCCCTGCGCAGAGGGCTTGACTTGGATCACTTCCGTGCCACAGAAAAGCACGTGTTTCCGATAGTCCCCCGAGCTGTGGGATTTCCAGGGCATGGTATTCTCCGTATGGGGCAATGGCGTCTTTGTGACAGGTATACTTTCTCCTAAAGAAGATTGCATTTGGATTCGGTGTGAGCTCTAGTTATTTAGAGCTGGTGCTCGACAGTTTCAAGAAAGTACACAAGCCACAGCTAGCCCGTCTGAATGCCCATCCACTGAGTCAGATGACTGTTCTTAGGGATGCTGGCGATGCAAGGTGTGGGACACTGGATTATATTTGCTAAGTGGCTCACAGAACTCAGGCAAACACATACTTACATTTATCAGCATATTAAAGAATATGATAAAGGATACAGATGAACGGCCAGGTGAAGACACACAGGGTAAGGTATGGAGGGTCCCTAGTGCAGGAGTTGGGGTGCATTACCCTCCCACAAGTGGATGTGTTCACCCACTTGGAAGCTCTCTGAACCCTGTACCATTGGGATTGTATGGAGGTTTCCTTGCATAGACGTAATCAATTATCAACTCCATTTCCAGCCACTCTCCCTTCTCTAGAGGATGGGGGTGGATGGCTGAAAATTCCAAGCTTCTAATTATGACTTGGTCTTTCTGGTCCATCCAGGAGCTCACCCAGGGTCACCTCATTGGAACAAAAGACGCTCCTAGTGCTCTTAACACTTAGGAAATTATCACGAGGAGCTTTTTAGGAGCTTTGTAGGAGGGTGATGCACCCCACTTCCAGATGAAGCCTATCCAAGACCCCTTTTATCGTCTCATTTTTTTTCTGAAAACTCCTTAGGCTTTCCAATTGTCATTACTAATAAACTTCAAACATTTTTGCTGGATTGTCACAGCCACCACAATCTGAGCCTCACTGGCTGTTGTTCCCTACCCCAGCTCCAGCTAAACCAGGCCACTTGCACATCCTGTCATGACTGACTCCCATCCTTTGCCAGTACCATTCCTCTCCTTTCTGATGGCTGTGGAATGGGATATTTAAGATACAAGGCAAATTAGCTCAGAGTTCAAAAAGATACATTTCAGAGACAAAATAAAAATGTTAATAATACTTCCTGGCTGTCAGATTTAAAAAGCACTAGAATGAATTTAAATTCCATTAGTCTTTTGCTAAATGTTTAATTAACAAGAAAGCATGTCTTATTTCTAATTTGAGAATACTATTATATTGATTTATAGTTATCCAAATTTAGGTTCTGTCTCTCCTTCTATGTAATAACTGAGGGCAAGGACTGTGACATGTATAACTTTTTATATTCTTCATTTTCCCTACTGGTATGTAACAGGTTCAAAATACATATTTTTGCTGAATGCTTAGACTGATAAAAAAAACAATTACCCAGGTTTTTCTATGATTGGTTTTTCAAAACTAGTTTTCCACCATGGTGCATTTAATACATCCGAAGGTGCAAGAAGCAGTAAAATGTTTAATATTGGTCTTGCATATTCTTCAGGAAATTCCTTTATCCAAGCACTATCCGTAAGTCCTTTCCTTTAGAACAGTTATGATATCCACTCATCGTGTGGATTTGTCAGTTGCATTCTAAATGGCTTTGTAAAAGGGATAGAATCTGACAAATCTCCAAATTGCTGTGTCACATTGTTTTAAAATCAGCCTTTGCAAAGGCAGATACTTATAGAATCACAAGTGTTTTTCTGCCTTTGGATCATAGAAAATTAATCCACAATTTATAATTAGACTAATATTAATGAGTAGATTCTGCACACACAACCAACTTTATTGGAAACAGGCAGGAAGCTATTCAGTCACCAGAGATGGCAGTCATTGGACGTAGTGTTCCACAGATAAGGTTCAACTCAGACCATTTTACACAGAGACGATGATTTTCAAGTCTCTCTTACCCTGTTCACATATCAATAAGGAGTCTCGCACTTGGGTTTTCTTGGAATCCCAAGAAAGAATGGATCTTCCTACAAAAGTTTGGAGGCCTGAGTAGAGGGTTTCATCATGAATTTTAGAGTCTACTTAAGAGTAAGAACAAAGGCTTCCTGTACCCCATGCTTTTCTTCTGCTACTTTTCTAGCTAAATAAAAACCCCTGGACTGGCAGTGGAGAGAAAATCCAAAGGAATCTTAGATATTGTGTGTCCCTGGGAGCAGGGTCCTGCACCAAAGTAGGGTATGGGAGCTTTCTAGGAGTCTGTGGAAACTGAGAGCCAAAGGCACCTGGGTCCACCTCCTTTTCCAGGTAAAAGGCCTGGGACGTTCCCCAAGCCCAGATTGAAATGGGGACACCAGAAAGAAGGGCTGCCCTAGACTAGAGCCCCCTCCACGATGCCTTGCACCACATCAGGCAGCCAGGCTAGAATCTGGAGCACCTCAAACCGATGGGGATAACTGTCTGACTTATACCAGACTCTTCACACTGCACACCTCCAAGAGTGGCAAAATTTGGAGCCAAAATAAAAATTAAATGTAGTTATAAAATAAAGTGAAGTTTCTTGCATATTTGAGCTTCATGAAATAAGATGATGCTAAGGAGATGGGGGGGAGGAAGGTCTTACAACAGGCATGTGCTATAGATGGGAATGTCGGGTTGAGAGACAAAGATGAGGCACACAGAAACTACAGCAGCAGCTCTGCTCGCCTCAGCACCCTCCCCCTCACTCCCAGGGTCCCTCACGACTGGGAGCAAATGCCACCTCCAATTCTAATTCGCTCACTTGCTAGCTGAGCAGCCCTGATCTCTTTTCACTTCAATGCCCTCATCTGTAAATTGGGTATTATAATAGCTCTTAGCCTAATTTGTTTTATACCACAATGAAGTGAGATATAAAAGTTATTTATAAAATATAAACTGCTCTATAGGTGCTAGGAGTATTTGCTGTTCTTGTTTTTACATATATAAAGACTTCTATATATGTAAAGGTCTATTTTGCAAATAGAGAAAAGATACCTGAGTCACATTTGTGGACAAATGCTCTAGGAATACACTTTCAGTTTCAGGAATTTAACCCTAATCTGTTTGTTCAATCAGCATCCTTTCCACAAATAAGCACATGAGTGGAAGGATCTATGTAGCCTGTGTAAGCAAGGATTTAGAGGATGGTGGTGCTTAGAGCTTCTTGAAGAAATGAATGAGAAGTATTTCTGTGTTATGTGTCTGTCTGTGAAATTGACTTTTACCAGTATTTAGATTACATAGATATTAACTCTAGTGACTTTATTTTCCCAGAAACAGACCCTAGAAAAAGCCGTTTACCACTGAAGGTCACTTTAGGCCAGTTTTGCACATCTGTGGAAAGAGAGTCTTGTTTACCATTTCTGCTTCTCTGAGACTCTCTGAGTGTTTCTCAGAATCAAGGCAGGAACTGTGCACCTGAGTCAGGCCCAGGTGAGTGAGTCCTGCTTCCCGCCCTCCCGTTTGCTCACAACCACGCTCTCTGTCACCGGTGAGAGAAGCCAGCCTTCGCTGGCAGGTTGCTGGGAGATGTGAGGCAGGTGCTGCCTCTGAGTGAGGAGGACAGTTCTGGGGCTTGGGGCTTGCACATTGGGTACTGTGGCAACATTCTGGATGAAGGATATGATTAGCATGCAAATCCTCATCAGTGGCATTATAAGAAAGTTAGATTTCAGCACATTAAAGGGTATTTTGCAATTACACTGAACATATTTGTGTTTACCACATTTTCTCGCCTCAATTTTAAATTAAGCAGACTCATTTTTAATTTGAAATCTGCTTGTGTTTTATAATTTAGGAAAAATAATGATTCCCTTTACATTTAGGTGATGTTAAAAAAGTGTGTGTGTGTGTGTGTGTGTGTGTGTTCCTGTCTTTAGCTACTTGGAAACAGAAATATGCAACAATTTGTAAGCACAAAAGACAAATAGTTTCTACTTTTGTGCTGCTATAGAGCCTCTTCGTCTCTCACTAGGATGTTCTGTGTTGTTGTTGTTGTTGTTGTTTTTGCCTAAAGAAAATTTTGCAAGTGGTGCCTTACTAATTGCACAAATTCAAGTGGACTTTACAAAGTACAAGTGAGAACAAGGACAGTTTAAACCATAACTAGAAATCTGGCTTCCTGCTCGGTGAGCATCTAGAAATATGATTCTAAAGAACAAACCTGTTACACCGCCTGTTACTTTCCCCGAAGGGTGAGCTCAGTCTCTTCCCAATGACACCTGGGACCTGGTCGTCCATCTATAGAGAGCAGGGCTGGATATAATCTCTGCACCCTGCTGGATGTGAGTGTTGGTAGTTTTAGGTTGTGTTTTGTTTGGATAGAAATCAAAACCACTCTCATATTATGAACAAATTGTGCATCAAACTGTGTAGTGATCCCACCCTCCTCGGAATCCAAAGCACCCAATTCACCCCCCACCCATGAAGCAGTCAATTAATCACATGTTGTATTGGACTTCTTTTTTCAGTATTTATCGTGGCTTGATTCTTTTACTGTGCAATGTTTCCTGTTTGCATATTTTGTGTCTCCCTCAGCCATGCCTCAGTGCCTTAGCAGGGGCCGGGTATAAGGCAGGTGCGCATACAGTGACCTGCTTTGCCAGCACTCGGCCTGGTGTTGCACAGGAAAGAAGATGCTCCGTGGCAATGCCTACCTGTGAGCATGCCTTCGTTCACCACACAGCTTCCGTCAATCAGAACAGCGTCGCATGGCAGTGAACACTTCCCTGCAAGAATGAGGACATCTCCGGGAACCAGGAGACGGGATTCCAGCTCCTGCAAGCCTGCACAACAGCAGAGTTTTCATGACTAGCTGACCTTTTCCTCAAAAATGAAAGCGACTGACAAACTCTTGTCAACCTGTTGACAAGCACTACCCTGAACGTTCACCCTTTCCAGCCCCTTCCCACTCAGTCACAAATTCCCAGGAACCAGGATTAGGGATTTGATTTCTGGGCTAGAGCAAAGAGTTAGCTCAGCCACAAGACTCGACGTCGATCCTCGTACCTGGGACAGTGCTCTGCCCACAGAAGACGCTCGAGGGCATTGGTCAAAGGAAGACAGACTGCCCCTCTACCGCTGCTTATTCTCTTGGGCTGAGTTCCTGACCCCCGGTGGCACACTCTGTCCTTTGAATGAGACCTAATGTCAGACAGCTTCTGCTGCCCTGGGCTACAGCCTCTGGTCCCTCACAGAGAGCCATGGCCGCCTCCCACCCCCGGGGCTAGGTCAGGAGCCAATACCAGTGTCCAGCCAGCCACCTACAAGCCTCATTCAGGCTTGTGTTCTGGATAACAGATTAAAGTGCGTGATGCGGAGTCTGTCTGGAATGCCTAGTTAGGGAAACCAAAAAGCCATAAGAAGGCTTACCTAGTAATATTTAAATTAGGGAAATACGGAGGGCAGAGGAAATTTGAAGTAACCCATACATTGGGTAAGGCTGGTTTAACCAGGGCTGGGATGAGGGTGAGCCATGCGAGGTACCTATGGTAGAAAATTCAACAAGGTTCTCACTCTCAGGGTTGCTGCAGGTACAGGTCAGCATTTGCATGGCCTTGCTTTCTTAAATTTTGCATCTCAGATGCCTTATTTGCCTCACCTTAGCCCCAGTCCTGGGTTCAATCAGAAAAGCCTTTTCTGTCATTGACTAATAATAATACATGAGACTGATTCCACCCTGAAATATTAGGGTGCTAAAGATGGCAGAACACACATCACTTACCTTTGCCTTTTACGATGATTGTAACCTGGACTTTGTTGTGGTCTTCCACAAGGTTGTGCAGCTTAACTGATTGCTACCAATTGAAAGTCAATGTTTAAATATTAGATTGTCCATAACGCAAAAACAACTTGTTCTCAATGCAGTAAATACCGAGGCTGCTGTCACAGTCAAACAGATTCTTAGCAAAGACTCAAGTTCAACTTTGGACGCTCTTGTTTCCCTGCCTCAACCCCTCCTCTATCCAACCTTCTATTTGCAGAAGCAAATATGCTCATTAGTTTGATGCTATTTCAATCCCAGGACAAATAATGCACAGCCACTGCCCCCCAGGGACCTAAGCGAAGCTGAAGCACAGATGCTTCACTTCTGCAGGATGTATGGTTAGACTGGGGAAAATGAGATCACAAACGGGTCACTTCCTCCTCTGTGCCTCTGTTTCCCTGCCTGTAAAACATCAAAGCTGAATGTGACTTGTAAGTGAATTTTCCTTGTAAGAGTCTGTGAATACTTGGGTTGTGTTTTAATTGTATGTGGAACAGTCATCCCCTCCTTTAGGAACTGCTGGATTTTCATATTGGGTAAGTCTACAGTCAAGTCACACTGCTTTGTTGGAATCCTGAAGCTGCCACTTACAAGTTATTTGGCTTAAGTCCTTTCCTTCAGCTGAAAGTGAAGAGAACCATAGCTATTTTATGGGGTTGTTTCAGTTAGTTGATTCTTGTCTTAATTGTTCCTTTGGATAGTATGGACTACTATGATACGAGCTCAGAGAGTGTTGATGATTAATAAGAAGTTGTTGGGAAAACCGTTGTCTGAGTACACCAGCCAGAAACATTGGCCTGAGGTGGAATTCACTGAGATACGACCCTGTGCAAAGCAGCCTGGAGAAGTGGACGCAGCATCTCTTAGCTCAAGAGATAGGAAGGCAGAGGTGAGGCTGCTATGCTGTCCACACAGTTTCCCCCATCGACTGTAGGGGGCGCCATCAGCTAGAGGGAATGGGATGCTGCCCCCCTGGGGCATCCCTGGAAGGCACTGCCCATCTCTGTATAGATATCAGTTACTTAGAAACCCATAAGTAGAAGAGTTCTGAATACTGTCAACAGTACTTAAACACAGCTCAAGCTAATTCAAATACAAACCTTTTCCTTTTCTATGTTAGAGTAAATTATTTTTACCTGTTCTGTGGGTGATTTTTGACATTACCAATGTCACCAGGCTAAGACAAACATTACACACAGTTATGCAACTCTCCTCTTGAGAGGACATAATGAATTCTGTGTTAATATTTATAGACAATTTATTATTTACTTCAGTTTTGCATGAAAAGCTAAACTTCAATCATTTGGACCAATTGAGTAGAAGTGATATTACTGTTTGGCATGTACTCATAGCCCTAACTTGACATCCTGAGGCCCGCCTGTGGGGCAGCCACTTCAATAATGGGTAACAGTGAGAAAGTCTGCGGTGGTTCCGTGGCAAGAACACTGGATGTCGCCAAGGTTTCTGGGTTGTGGGCCAGGCTTCCCCACTAACCAGCTATGTACCTGTATATCAGAAATTTCATCAAATAAGTTAGTTGCTTCCTCTATAAACAAATGACATTGAATTGGATCACTTTCAAGTTCCCTTCAAGCCCTAAAATGGCATTGTACTGATCTATTTTGTGTATCAGACATTTCTTCAAAACCTCCAAGGCTTCCTAGAAGAAATACCCAGGGTATATTGACTCAAATTAGTGTTCTTTTGAAAACGTTATGCAACTGCTTCATGCCAGGCAGTGTTATAAGCACTTAGAATATACTGCTTGATTTTTTTTTTTTTAATTTTTAAAGTAATCTCATAATAAAAAGGTTATTGTCTCCAACGTACATATAACAAAACAAAAACAGAAAAACAGGGATTTGAAAATGTTAAAGTAAGTTGCCCACAGTCATTTACTTACTAAGAATTAAGATTGACAATCAAACTCAGGTTCATCTGGCTCTAGAGCCTTTTCTGTGGATGAAAAGTGCTTGGAAACAGCTCCATCTCCTTTAAGAAGATAAGCATCCTTCATGATAAATTTCCTTCAGTTACTTTCTTGCTTAGCAAACCCTTTTAGTCAATGCTGTGGTAACTTCCACCGAGTCAAGACGATGACAATCAACACATTTGGAAGTGGTAAAGCATGAGTTAAGAATGCTGGACTGTAATTCTCAAAACTCATTCTGGCCTGAAGCTGGCTTTGTTGGTCAGACTTAGCACTCTGCGTAGCTTCCACGCCTCTGCCAAGCTATTCCCTGGAATGTTCATCGCAGTGTCCTACTAGCAAACTCTTTCTCATTCTACACAGAAAGCCCTGCTCAAATGTCACCTCCACTCCATAAGTCCCTACCACCCCCAGGAAGAATTAATTGCTCTGCTCTCTGTGTTCCCACCTGTATCAGTGTACTGATCACATTCCATTACAGCCATCTGTCTTCTTGTCAGGTCTCCCCTGCGAGTCAGGCGGTTCAAAGAAGGGACCGCGTATTCACCTGCGTATCCCCTGAAGTCCCTCACATAGTAGGCCCTCAGCAAATATTTATTTAATAGAACTGGATTATTCCGCTTCCCCAGCAGCACTGGAATAGGGTAATGTAAGCATCCTCTTTGAGCTAATGTACTCAGAAGCTCTACAAACACAGGTTTCTATGACAACCACCCAGCTAGGAGAAAGCGAGTGCTGTGGTGCTTGCCACGATTTTGAAGCTCGCTGCCTGATTTTCATTAGGCCCCCTCTGGTTCTCTAGTCCCTGTTCAGTGGGACCAGAATCCGTTTTCAAGCCTAATTTGCATACTGTTATTATTCGGCATCTGTGCTATGTATCATCCTGGTATTTGCTGTGGCTGGATTTCCTCCAGCGATAAGTAATGACGGCATGAACTCAGGTGTCTTTTGAGCCCAGCTCAGTCATGAATGAAGCAGTATTGGCCAGATACTCTCAGCGCTATTTCTAGCAGCCACCCGTGGAGCCAGCAGTGGAGTGTGCAATACAGTTCAATGGAAATACAGTTGAGTGTCAAGGTTTGCCCTCAGACCCGCACCAAACTTGTTAGAAAGGGGCTGGACAGGGTGTTTCTTGCTTTGACAAGGTAAAATATTTCTGTGTGGCATGATTTAGGGCTACTATAGATGCAGGAAGATGTTTTATTCCACTCTTGTCAACACCCCCTTCTTACAATTTTTAAAAGCATGTGTTTGTTTAGCATGACAGAGGATGGCAGTAGATGCTCCTTCTTTCATTCCTACCAACATCTGCTTCTGTTATAAAATTATCAAACAATCATTTACTACCCCAAGGAGCTCACAGGTCTCTGAGATTTTGCTCAGTGGGATGGGGTGTTGTTCTTGACTGAGGAGTCAGGAAACCTGGGACGAAGGTCTACGGCATGAGCAAGTCACTTCACCTGTCCGAATCCCCTCCCCTCTTGCTCAGGTGGGGAGAGGTATAGCAATGGTACGTGTATCATTTTATGTTTGCTGTGCCCCACACAAGCACATCCATTATGCATGCGGGAGCCCTTTGAAAACTATAAAGCGCTAAACAGATATCGACTATTGAGGATTTGTGATTTAAACTGCAAAGATGCAGTTTCAGGAAACTGGCCCATTTTGTATAGTTACAAGATGCCTTACAGGTTGGGTCAGATCAGCTTTCAGTAACAAATACTGACTGCTAATAGGATTAGTGTCTTTTTAAAGAAATCTTGCAATACTGCCATCAAATCTGAAGTTCCTCTGTTAGTCACTGTTTTGAGCAAAGGCATTTAGGAATGTTGTTAAAATGTAAAACCTAAATGTTTAAATTCCATTAAGGATTTTAAAATAAATATTTTAAGGATTACAGATAATAAAAAGAGGAAACCTAATTTTGGAGAAGACATGTTTAGAAGAACAGGAAAAACAGAAACCATAAAGAAAAGGAAAAGATATTTCATTAGACACATTTTTAATATCTGATAAAAGTCAAGTCTAGAAAAGAAAAATAGGCTAAAAAATAAAACCTTCCCACATATATGGTGGATATAAAGATGCAGTAAATAGAAAAAAATAGAAATCTTTATCAGACAAAGAAAATTTATCTCTTTTCTCTAGTAACTGGGAAAATGTAAATTAAAACATCAATAAGACACAATTTTTAAAAAGCATATTAGATTGAAACATATTAAACATCAACATATAACACCAAATGTAGGTGAAGATCTGTGGAAATGAATACTCTCATATGCTGCTGATAGAAGAATAAATTATTTAATGTGGAAAAAATAGTATCAATATCTATTAGCATCTAAAATGTACATATCTTTTCATTTAACAAGTGGGATTTTGGTTGCTTTGCTAATATATGTGTGTGTGTGTGTGTGTGTGTGTGTGTGTGTGTGTGTGTATGCACACACTAATATGTAAGGGCACACCTATATTGTAGTTATGTTGAACTAAACATATTTGTGGTAGAAAAAATGGAGAGGAAACTCATTTTTCATAAATAATAAAATGATTGAGTAAACCATGGTATGGTAGCATGGAATAACACATCATTATTTTTAAACAGGATCTAGAAGTATTTGCTTACTTGGTAGATGATCGTTTTATATTTATAAAGTGAAAAATACAAGTTCCAGATTAATGTCCCTGGTAAGATCCTTCTTTAGTAAAGCAAATTAACAAATACATAAATGAATCTCCATATAAACTTGGAGTTGCCTCATGATTCAGTCTGATGAATCCTAAATGAAGTAGTAGAACATTTTCTAGAAAGATGCTATAGAAATCTGAGACCTAAAGGGGCTGTGGAGTTATAAGTAATATTAAGCTAAATACTATTTCAGAATGGGTTGGTATGTGATTTATAAGACTGTGTGTGTGTGTGTGTGTGTGTGTGTGTGTGTATGTTTTAAAGGAAGATTTTAACTGGCTATATAATGAACAAAGATGGTAAGAGAGAGGGAGAGGTCATAAACTATAAACTTACTATCACCAATGAGAAGTTTGCATTACACAGGAATCTGGGAATTAGCAGGACAACCTAGGAGGGTCTTCAGGAGTGAAGAGAAATGTGAAGCCCTTAAAACCCATGTTCTGGTTAATAATGCGCATGGAAAACATACAGCTCCTAACAAAACTAAGTTGGAGTCACTATGGGAGAACATTTAGTCACAAAGGAAAATAACCTATCTTACAAGACAAAGGAACAAAAATTGAAACACTGAGTTAAAGGAGCTCAAAGAGAGAGGGTTTGGAGGCAGATGAAAACAAGTGGCACTGCTGTCCCAGCCGGGGACTTTTGGGACATAATTGACAGGGACATTGGTAAAGAAGATCTCTCTCTTCATCTGACATCATGAGCCCTGCAGGGAACATATACCTGCAACTGCTGTGACCATCTTTGCCACTGTGTGGAGAGTCTCTATCTGGGTGTAAAGACCACATATAGTAAAACACTTCTCAAGCCATGATTTGTAGAAAAATGATCACAGGCTTGAATGTTGGGACAAGATCAAATTACTATAAAAAATTCATAAATATCTACTCTTGAGTTCAGTAGTACTTATTAAATCACAGATAATGAACAGTTTGCAGACTAGCTCCAGTCCACAGACCATACTTTGAGCAGCACTCTGGTAAAGCAGGGTGAAGAGATAAAGAAAAACAGATTCCTATTCATTGTTTGAGTACTGTGCCTGGATCTCTCCAGGCCCAAATAAAAACAACCCCAAAATTGTTTACACGAGTTCCTTAATTTAGGTCAAGTTGGGTTTCTGTCACTACAAAGTTGAAGCAGTCTTTACTAAAACCCATGGCTAGGATGCTGCCAATCGTTCTCTTTCTAAAACTATGGCTCGCATCATTAATCCACCACAGCCTTCATTCCCATAATATTCAGACACAGCCTAGAGTCCTTTTGAATATAGTATTCATTGCAGCCTTCAGTCCATAATCGGAGTTTCCAAAGACATTTAAATCTACCCAGTATTCCTGCAGCCCTCCTCCTGAGATCTCACAGTAAGTAAGTTCTTGCTTTTTTCTTTGTTTTGACATATGTTTAACACAGCAAGTACTTGCTGTCAGTGGAAATTTCATGGATTTTGCTTCTCATATAACCAGGAATGAAATAGAATCCAACTGTGACTTCAGTTCTTACCTGTCGTAAATCATACACACTTAAGACAATGGAGATGATGGACAAGATGATGATGGCCACAGAGTATTCCACGTAACTCTGAGACAGCCACAAAGTTAAGGTGAAGGCTTGGAACACATAAAACGGATTTAAAACCTGCAGGCACAAAAATAGCATTTAGGTCACTTGTAGTCAAGATGATGTCATTTCTTTATAGAACAGTATTTCCCATTTTTTACATCCAACAACCTCTAATATTTAACAATGCACTTAGCACTCCATTAACTTTGGTGGAGACAATGTCAAGCACATAGAATGTAATATGATCAAAACTAAATTATTTTAAGCACTCAAAGGCATGGCCACAAATTGATCATTCTTATTATTTTGAATCTTCAAAAATATATTCCAATAACAAAATTCAACAACTTACCTTTTTAAACAGATTTACCCATAGTGGTAGAGAAACATGAAAACTTCAATTTTGAACATTTTTACTGCAGGTTTTTTGGGGGGTTTTTTGTGTGTGTAATCACATGCTATCGAATAAGTCAAGTTGTGCAATAAAAATTAAAGATTCTACTTTGATCCAGGTCATTGTAAAATAATATACTTTTGTGTTAGAAGTCTGGGCACGTGCCCAGGTTGCAGGCTCGATCCCCAGTAGGAGGCGTGCCGGAGGCAGCTGATCAATGTTTCTGTCTCTTCTGTTTCTTTCTCATAGGTGTTTCTATCTCTCTCTCCCTCTCCCTTCCTCTAAAATCAATAAATACTTATTTTTTAAAAATGATAATGGGCCCGGCCGGGCGTGGCTCAGCGGTTGAGCATCAACCTAGGATCCAGGTGATTGGGGTTCGATTCCCGGTCAGGGCACCTGCCCAGGTTGCGCATTCGATCCCCAATCGGGGGTGTGCAGGAGGCAGCCGATCAATGACTCTCTCATTATTGATGTTTCTTTCTCTCTCTCTCTCCCTCTCCTTTCCTCTCTCTGAGATCAGTAAAGATATATTTTTTTTTAAAAAAATGATAATGGCAGCTGAAAGGGCAACCCCATGGAGTAGAGCTAGAGATGGCCATATGACGTTCACAGGTGGTAAGAATTAAGGAGCCTATCTGAGCAAAGCAAGGACTCTTTTCTTGGTGAAATGCTCTTTATGATGATTATAAATTAGATGAAATATCTAAAACTAGTGCCATTTTTTCTTACCTCTACTTTCTATAATCCTCTAATATATTAAATACACTTCTACTTTAGTCCTAAAAGTGAACTGATATCTGACTAATAAGCTAATAGGCTGTGTCTTAAGAGTTTTTTAAACCCTTAGATATATTTTGTACATTAAAAAAGCAGACCTTTGGGGACAGAATGGATGAACCTGGAGAATATTATGCTAAGCGAAATAAACCAGGCAGAGAAAGACAAACATCATGTGATCTCATTTATATATGGAATCTAAAGAACATAATAAACTGATGAACTAAATAGATCCAGTGACATGGAAGCATGGATCAGACTGACGATTCTCAGAGGGAAGGTGGTGGGGTGGGGGAGGAGAGATTAACCAAAGAATTTATATGCATAACCCGAGGACACAGGCAACAATGTGGTGAAGGCCTGGGGAGGTGAGTGGGTGTGGAGTGGAAGAGGCCAATGGGGAGAAAAGGGCACATCTGTAATATTTTGAACAATTAAAAAAAAAATTGTTTAAAAAGTGTTTGTTCCTTAATGATTCTTATCATTTCCTTTGCACCATGCTTTTCTTACACATTATAGCTTTTCTGGTCGCTTGGCATAAAATGCTCTAATTGTAGAGTATGCACTAATGATAAGATGATTTCCAGTTTATACAAACTCAGTAGAAAATTGGTTAAATACTCCTTGTAAAAGAAGCAAAACCATCATAATTAATGCAGTTCCCTTATTTAATATTCTTCTGAAACCACATGTGAACAAAACAGTTTTACTTGCTTTTCTTATATTAAAAGCCTGGTAAGTAGGTGCCAGAAAAACTAGCACTCCTTTCAAAATAGACCAACTGACACCTGGGAGAGTCTTTGGCAATTTGAAAATGTACTTAATAAGTTTGAAAAGCAGCCTCCTTTTTCAGAGTGGCAGGGACTGTGTATATGTGGGGACATGGGGTATATGGGAAATCTCTGTGCCTTCCACTCCATTTTCCTGTGAACCTAAGGAAAAGAGTCTAATAAAAAATTTATTTTGTAACAGATAAGACCATGCTCAAAAATAAAATGACCATCTTTGCGGATTAGAAATAGACTAGAAACATGCAATTGAGTGGGGACTAATGTGATCACCCTACTGAGTTCCAGACAAAGACAGAAGAGAGATAGATAGATGCTCAGTTCCAGTGGGAGTAAGACAGAAAGTGCCCCATAAGTAGCAGGAGACAAATTCCAAGCTTGCAGAGAAAACAGGGGTAGCAGTGGGGATCCCCTGCCCAAGAGCAGAGGCTGAGAAAAGTCACAACAAACAGTGGTTCACCAGTGGAGAGAGAAGTAGAAGAGAACAGAGCTTGTGTTTCAACTGTGAACTTGTCCACACCCCAACGTGGCTCAGCGTCTGTATCTAACAGATCCCCAAGGGACGGAGTCCAAACCTCCAGTATAGGCCCTAGTTCTGAACTGGGGACCTGAGAGGACCAGTAAGAGGCAAACACAGAACCATTAACGAGGGAGAGTGAGCGCAGGAAAAAAGACAAAAACGAAGAGGGGAAAATCCCACTTGATGAGAGTTTAGCAAAAAGATAAAATAACTTCAAAGCACACAAAGAAAACACTCTAACAAAGAAAAACCTGCTAACAAAGGAAGAAGTCATTCTAGGAAATGGAAACAGCAGAGCAATATGAAAAAGACCAAAATAATACATCTAAAATCCTCAAAAACATCATAGAAATCATAATATTGCCCCCTCCCCCCCCACCATAATCATCACCATCAAAAATTTAAGAAAACAAACAGGAGATGATGAGACTGGACTCTTCCCTCACACTGGGAAGAGACTTTTTTAAGTGGATTTGAATTTAAAACAAGTAATTATTGAAAAGAACCAGTTAGAAATCCTGTAACAAAAATATATGTTTATTAAAACTTTTTTAAAAAAGGAAACTTCAATAGATAAGAAAAGCATAGGCTAAAGGCAATGGGGAAAAACAAAGCAAATTTACATGAAACACAGACTTTGTTCACATCAAAGTGCCCACTTGTTGCTTAAGAATCCCCTGAGCAGCAGAAAATAAAAAGTAAAGGATGGGATAACAAGCGACAGAATTGAGTGTTTTGGAAAGACAGCCAAAGTAAATTGCTTACAAGAAAAAAGAAAAAACAGGCTATTTTGATGGTTCATTTTACATGTAGGCTTGGCTGGGCTGTAGTGCTTAGTTTGGTCAAACACTAGGGGAGATGTTGTTGTGCAGGTATTTGTAGATGTCATTAACCTTTACAGTCAGTTGACTTTAAGTAAAAGAGATTGCTCTTGATGATGTGGGTGGGCCTCATCAAATCAGTTGAAGACCTTAGGAGCAAAAACTGAGACCTCCCAGAGGAGGAGAAAGCCTGCCTTAAGACTGTAACATAGACGTCCGGCCTGAGTTTCCAGCCTACTACCTGCCCTGCACATTTCGGATGCAGGACTGCAACATCAGCTCTTGCCCCAGCTTCTGGACTGCCTACTGCCCTACAGAGCTCAGGTTTGCAACTCCCCACAATGGTGAACCAACTCCTTAAAATAAATTTACATCTATATCTAAAAAAAAAAAAAAAAAGTAAAGTAAATAGTTAGTTACCTGTTTAACAAGCAGCTTCCATATGGGTTGGACTTCAACCTCAATGGCATTGGGCCCGCACACTAGTCGTCTGCAGGGGATTGATCATCTATTAGCATCACACCTATGAACTCATGAATAAGTAAATACAGGTCAAACTAAGCAGAAGTCACTTCTCTACCTTTTTGGGATTTTGTGCTTTCAATTAAAAATGAATGTGTAAGTCCTAAAATACTAGTATATTTTAAAAATGAAAATCAGTGCCTGATGAACAAAGCTGTTTTTCTGGTTAAAAAATGTCTTATGTTCACTACAACTCAAGAGCCAAGTGATGTTAGAAAGGAACTGTGAGTTACTTTTAAAATAATGTGATTATACTCTAAGAGCAGCTAAAAAAAAACAAAAAAAACCCCACAGAGATGAAGATGACTAGAATGTTCAGGCGTCCAGATTGCTCTTGATGTTAGAGATCACGTCTGCCTTACCCTGGTATCTCCAGCACCTAGGACAGGCCCTTAGTGCATGAACTCAACAAATACATGAATGAATGGGCCAACAGATTGGAAGATCATATATGGCCTTCATGACTAACACCTTGTAAATCCACGCATATGTACATTCGAAAAAGAGCCCTCATGTATTTATAGCATTGCACAATTTGCAAAGCTCTTACAAAAGATTGTCTCATTTGATTCTTACAGTAGTCCAAAGAAAGGGCTAATATCCCCATTTTGCCAAAGGGAAAAACCATTCAGTGTGCATGTTTTGCCAACGGGGCATAAATCTAACATTAATCATGGCAATGTGGCTTTTAAGCAGAGGTGACAGTGTCAGAAACTGCAGTGAGCCTTTTATACATTATCTCCTTTGATCCTCACATTATCTCATGAGATTTCATCTTTATTTAAAGATTACCAAAGTAAAGAAAAACTAAGTAATTTTTCCAGAATATCAGAGTTAGAAAGAAGCAGAGCCACGCATCACAGCATGGCCTCTGCGACTTCCATTATTCTGCCTCAGGAAGTCCCCGAGGTCAAAATCTGCAGGTGGGTCTTTGGCCTAAGGGGTAAGAGGGAGAAAGCCCAAACTGGTCTGACTTCTAAGCCTTGTTGCTCCAAGTATAATGATTACTTGCAATGGTCAGAGAACTCATTCCAAGCCTTCTGACTCCATGCCATGAACACATTGAGGTCCAGGGATGTTGGGAAGCAGAGGGAGGTGAAACTGCACGTGCTGCTATTTGCCTTTACAAGTCCCTAACCTCACACTGGAAAGAGACCACAACTCAAGTCACTTTGGTGCTCAGGATTTTTTCCCCAGAATCCGTGGAAGTAACCTGTTGTTGGCCAAGAATAAAAGCTTCTCGGGGTCCTGAACTTCGTCTTCTCTCATTCTCTCTCTGCTTAGAATGCCCGCCCCAATCCTTCACTTTGCAAATGCCTTCTCAGCCTTTCAGAGCCAAACCTGACAATAGAACCTAGAGGTCGAAAAATTCGAGATCTAACAGACCTGGGGTTGAATCCAGCTAAGCCTTTGCACTTGCTGCTTCCTTCACATGGAACCAGTTTCCCTGACATCTTTGCTCACTTTCTCATTCCATTCAGGTTTCTGTTCAGGTAACACCTCCTCATTGGGAGCCTTCCCCAATAATTCTATTTAAAATTGCTACCCCATCCCCCAAGTCAGATTCTCTATATCTCCTCAACCTATGTCATTTTTCTTTAAAGTGCATTTGATAATCTAAAATTACCTCTTTATTACATGTTAACAAGCATGTAAACAACAGACTGTACCCTCCACTACCGTATAAGCTTCTAGAGGACACTGACCAACCTGAGTGCATAAAGCAGACCCGAATTCAAGAATTTTTTTGTCGAATGAATGACTAGGTGAATGAGGAGTGAACCTTGGTTCCTTGTGTGTGAAATGGGCTTCCTAATACATGCCTAGTAAAATTGCTATCAATAACATGCGGGATAAATACGTAGAGCATTTAGCATAAGTGCCTAAGACATGACCAGCTCGCAATAAGTAGCAGCTATCTTCGAAGACTTCCCTACTCCTTTAGGCACAATGAACTGTATTTTTCTCTCCTCCAAAGAACCCTTCTTTTCTTAATAGCAGCACGTAGCTCCTTGAATTGTTACATACAGTTACATGTCTTTCCCCTTAAATTTCCTAGACACTCCTTAATGGCAGGGATGAAGCTTTTTCGGCTCCGGTTTTCTAGCATCTAGGGGCACAGTGTCTCACACAGAGGGTGTTCCCTAAATATTAGACTTAATAAGTGAGGGCCTTTGTGACCCCATGTCTAGAATACCCTCTCCCCTAACAGGGCTGAAAACCCAGCAGCACACAGGCTGGGGAAATTCAGTGCAGAGAGGAATGAGCCAAGGGCCTGGGGCACTTCCACTTTCCCCGCCTGGTGAGACGGTCTCTGATGTTACTAGTAAGGGAGGGAAGCTGGGTGCTCATGAGGACTGAGATCCAGAGGATTAATACCTGCCTGTAGATTATCCTCTTTAGGGCTTATCTGGGCCATGTTTGAGGTTTTTGTGTATTTCCATTTCTTTACTTCTCATATTATACCCTTACTTTTCATCAAGCAAGCTCAAGGCAATTAATATCACTCAACCAGTCAGATTAATTTTTTTGTAAAAGGATTAGTTTTACACTAAAAAATGAGGGGGAAAATTGGGGCGGGGGAATGCTTCACATTTTATTTACTGTCTTTACCCTCCAAATAGATAAGCTTATAACATAAAATGTGCCTATATGTTTATAAGTAGGTTATCGCCTCTGTTCTTCATATTTGGAGAATTATATGCTCTGTCTTGTTTATTAGATTGTCAAGTTCTTTATTGTGTGGACCAGATTTAAATTTAATTATGTATGATGTTTATCAAAGCCTGCCACTTGATAAATAGGGACATGTGAGGTGGCTGCCCTGATGGAAATCTTCCCTGCAGAAATGGTTTTCTATACTGTATATCTACATTTGTATAAATGCCCCAGGTCAATCTTTTAAAGTCTTGTGGTTAATGCTATTAAACCAATATGTTTTAATGACATAAACTCTTTGCATTTCAATATATTAAGCATTGCATCTGAAACCTTATATAATGATACCGTTCCTAAGGCTTTTGCAATATTGTCATAGTCTAGATGTTTGCTTTATCTTTTCATAGTGTTCAGTCAAAGAGAAAACTTAAAAACAACAGATCAGTAATTCTCAGACTTGGGGAATATAAGAATTATGGGGGTGCCTGCTAAATATGCAGAGTTTGTTCTCTCACCATCATCCCTGGCTTCTACCTACTAAATCAGAACGGTGGGAGCAGAGTCCGAGGACCTGTATTTTAAGTACCTAATTGCGTCTCAGCTTGAGGATTAGTGTTTCTGCCTGACCACAAAGAAGGTCAGGCAGGGAGTGTCCCTAAAATTGGGTAAGAAATGAAGCTGATTATTAAAATTCTGGGGAAGGCTTACAATAGTTTTCTTTCAGATTCACCAGGATTCACCTCTTCAAGTTATAGATGAAGAAAGCAAGGACCCTAATCACTGTGCGTTCACACATAGCATAAGCATCTCCTCTGCCACTGCTCTTCTTAACCTATGTGTCCCTAGATCTATTCTCACAGTTTCTCTCTCCCACTCGTCAGTAGACGTCTCTGGGATGATGACTACGTCTAATGTATCTTAACATCCCTAGTGTCTTGCAAAGCGCCCGGCATATTAGAGGCATTTTGTTAATCGACCATGAATGCATTCATTTACTTGTTCACTCCACAAACATCTGTTACGCTCCTCCCATGAATCAGGCACTATCCCGGGTGCTGCAGAGACAGCTGGGAATGACACAACGAACCGAACAAACAAAGCCCTCGTTTCCAAGGGCTGTTCTTGAACGTAAAATGCGATCATAATATTGTCTTTGTCTCTCTGAGGATTTGGAGGATTCAGGAGCTGATGTTTACTAAATGACTCAAGATGTTTTTGAGAAGAAAATTAAAAAGACAACACAGAGAAAACTGTTGTACGATCCTGAAAGAAAAGATCGAATGTTACTTGATTGCATTGTTCTTTTAGTCTTTGCTTTTTAATAACTTTGCCTATGATGTGAACAATTTAGAGTATGTCTTCTGATGCCAGGAAATAAGCCGGGGTTATATGATGTTGATGAAGCATTATGCCAACAATTCACTGAGCACCAGCCCTTTGATATTTCGCTTCCTGCTGGCAGAGCTCGCCCTGGGAGTGCCCCAAACCCTACCTGATGGCCTGCTCTTCCCGGGTCAGACCCAGTCCGAACATGTGATGGATGTCGTGGCAGGAGTGGCTGTCTTCCAGCAACCTAGGGTGTGGTCAGGACAGGAACCACCCTTCAGTTCATGGCATGCAATGAATAGGACTTTTTTCTTTATATCTCAAAGAAGAATTGAGAAAAAGTCGGACTTACCCCACTTTCTGAAACCTCTTCGTCAAGTTGTCCCAAACATACCTGATTTTCTGCACTTGGATACATCGTAGCTGCAATGACAAGTGTGTTAGGCCGTGTGTCATTCACAAAGTAAAAAGGGGAGGCTTGTTTCATGCAGGTCTCCACACAGCTCTCCTCCTTAACACATAGCTGGAACTCCCAATCCAGCAGTGTGATAGTCAAACTTTCATCTAATAAACACATTACTTTTTTTTTTTTTTTTTTTTTAGAAAAAAACATACCATAACAATGCACGCTTAAAATCACTTACTTTTAACTCTGGCTTCACTACGGCTTGGTTTATGACAGAGTGGTGGTCAGCTACCAGCGGCTGCTCCGGGTTCTTGCTTATAGGAAACTTTAGTGCGGATAAGTGGAGGCAGATCACCTTTTTCCTCATATATCTTTGAAACTCATCCTAGAAAGGACAGTCCAGCCTGTGAAATTCTCCAGTGTTATCCAGTAAGGCACTCCATCAACCAAATGCCTGCCAACTGCTACCCAGTGGTTCCCAAAGTTTGGACTGCAGACAAGAGCATCGGCATTATCTTGGAACTTGCTAGAAATGCAAGTTCTCAGCCCCACCCCAGGCCTACTGAATCAGAACCTCTGGGGTTACAGCCAGCAGTCTGTACTTCAAAGAGCCCTCCAAGTGGTTCTGACTTGCACTAAACTTTGAGAACCACTGTGCTGGGCAGTAAAGAGAAAAATACACTTTTCAGGAAAACTTTATATTTGGAGAATAGTTTCTGGTTATCTTAAAAATCACATCTAGATGTTTTAAATGTGTAATTTCCTTTAAAACACATATTTTTGAAAAATTGAATGATCATTCCATGATAGGTTTCTAACAGTTATAACACCAATAGCCACTGTTCGTGTAATGGCTAAGAGCAGTGCCAACTAGCTTGATGTGGTAGAAGTGTCCCCAGTATGATATGGAAGAAATGGCCTTCATTCCTGGGTTAAAATAAGAGATGGCAAACAGATTGCAAAGCCAGTTTTGCCATCTCCTATTTGGGGACAGGAAAATTCTTTAAATAAAGGAAGCTCTCCCCTCTGGAATGCTAGCCAGCCATCGGTCGTGCCACAAAGGCGACACAATAGGCCACGCACCGTCGTCCTTAGCAAAAAAGTATCTGCTTCTTGCAAGGGGCAGGGGATGCAGTTGGCCCACACCCTCCACCGGGGCTTCCAGTAGAACAGCAGCAGCAGGGCCCCACAGCTCAGCACCGATGCTGTAAGGCAGAGGGCTCTGCGCAAACTCCGGGTCTGGTAACCGAACACCTCCTGGAGAGAAAATAAAACATCACCCTACTTTTCTTTTTTCACATAAAGATATAATTTTGTTCCTAGAAACAGACTGTAGATGCGGCGATGTTGACGGGGAGGAAAATCTGGCTATGGCTGCTTGAATCAGATTGATTGCTTACAGCTGTCAGCTGATAAAATAAAGAAGAACTCATCTCACTGCCCTGGCATATGGAGCTAAGACATTAGCCAGGAGAAGCAAGGAAGGGTGAGAGTTGTTTGGTTCTAAATACCCTTGAGAGTCACCTCATAATTTTATAAAATGCTTCATGCTTTGGACCAGTTCTACTTTCTTTAAGTATAAATTTTTTTTAAATTGTTAATATGAATTTACTGGAGATGATAACGTGACAGACTATGATCCACACTTACTTTCTAGCTTTATTCGAATTTGACATTGATTAATAATAACAGGATTGAGAAGAACTGAAAGTATTAATAACAGTACTGCATTCTGAACCAGTAGGATGATGTAAATTGAGAGATTATCTGTGGACATCAAAGACTTCCAAAGACAGCTTAAAGGTATTTACCCAGAGAGTAACATGCTGGAATATAGGGTGACCCCCCAAAAATGTATACACACACTTAAAATAATTATCAAGGCAGTGTTTATTAAAACACATTTTATTTTCAATATTGAACTATCAGCTATTACAGTGTGTCTACATTTTTTGGGACACCCTGTAATTCTACTTTTAATAATCGGCTAGTTAATATTTGTCATAAATTGCATAAAGACTTAAGATGACATTTTAGGGGAAAACAAATAGCCCAAAATAATATATTCATTTATTTAAAGCCAATTTATACTTTCCATCTTCTACAATGAAGATTCACGGTATTGGGTTTGGTTTTTTTATTTCAAAAACTAGATTTTTCAGACAATAAAATGGTGGTAACCAGGGGGTTGCAGAGTGGGGAGCAAGAGTGATGACGTCTAAAGATACAAACATATAACGAGCACTGAAGTAGCCATAGAGATTTACTGAACATAAACAATAATATTGTACTGTAAGTATGTAATGCAATAAATATCATTACATCAGCAACCATATTGCAATATATAAATATATCAGAGTAGCATGCTACATCTTAAATTTACACAATGTTGCTTGTCAAATTTTTCCAATAAAACAAAACTAGCTCTTCAGTGTATTTGGAAGGCCCTAAGGGATGTTGATTATAAGTGACATTATTACTATACTATGATTTTAGGTTCTGTTCTTATTTTTATGTTTTTTTTATGGCTCTGAACTCCAGATCACAGAGCTGTAATGTCAAGAAAATAGTTTTTTACTGAGTTTCTATAGCACTTTCAAATAATGGAATCTTCTGACTTTTACACTAGTTTAGATCATGTTATAATAAATCTCTTGGCTTTATTCTTTGGAAAAGTTTTCATCTTCAATATGGCTATTTTCATTATGTTTTCCTAATAAAGAACTCTATGGTAGATCAAGATTTTAATAACAGTTGTTGAAAGTAATCCTTAAACATAGTGGAGAGGTCACAAGCTTAATTAAGAAGCAAAGATGTAAACTTGAGTCACTGGTCTGCTAGTTACCAGTTATGTGAACTTAGGTTAATCATTTCACCTCTAGAGAATTCCAATTTACTCCTCTACAAAAAAAAAAATTAGAAATATGTGCCTTACAGGGTGCTTAAGCTCAAATGAGATAATGTTTCCTTAAACTGCAAGGTAATTACAATGTTAAGATTTCCCTTCCCCTGTTCCTCGGCACTATCCTCCGCCTGAGGAAAGATGTTCATGAGGTTTAGTGATGCAGCTACTGCATTTTGAGATTATTCACGCTAAGGGTTAAACGTTACTTAGAAGCATGTGTACATTCTGCTTTTAAGTGTATTTTTGGTTGGTCTCTTTTCTCCCTAATCTTCTCTCTGATTCTATAAACCTATTTTGGTTTTATTTGTGAATTTACTTACTTATAGTTTTATTAGACTCAAATAAAATGTATATGCCAGTTCACATATGATATCATAAATATGAATCATTTTACTAAGTGATTTACAGGAGCTTATTGCCAAAGCCCAAGTATGTGCAAAACAGATGCAGAAGAGTTAAGAATTTTAGTCCAGCTTATGGCGGAAATGACATTCGTCAATGACTTTCCCACTTTCTGTTTACATACCCACAGCAATGACATTGGTGATCATAATTTTGATTCCTTCCCATTCTTTTTTTATGCAACAATTTTTTTTATTAAAAAAGAAACTCACAATGCTAGCAAGACTGCAAGGAAATCACTACAGCTACATACCGCTGATAAGCTTATAAATTGGAATAATTCTTTAGGAAAAGCAAGGTGACAAATTATATCAAGAATTATAAAGGTGTTTCTATTCCTCAAATCCATAATTCCACACTCAATAACATACCCTAGGGAAATAATACATAAAGTAGAGAGTGATGTCTGTAAAGATGTTTGGTGCAGCGCTATCTGTAATAGCAAAGTTATTGAAAGAACGAAATGGCAGCTAATGGTGCAATAGGATGTGACACATCGGAACAATGGACTGTTGAGGAGCCGTCAAAAACAAAATGCGTGAAGTCAAGGTAGACACATGGAACATTGTAAGCTGATTGTTCTAAATGATTAGTTTTCTGATGGAGTCAGAGTCACTGAGATTTCTTCTAAATATTGAAACACCCCTAGTAAAACCCATGAAGAAAAGCAGAGGAGAGGAGAAAGCGTGGAGCAATATGTATACTGCGCAAGAGGGAGGCGAGTGGAATCCAGAGCCTCGTGAATGTGAGGATACTGGGAACGGGAGTGAGAGGGTCAGAGCTCAAGCCCGTCACACATGCCTTCTGCTGGTAAGTGAGCTTTGTCACCTGTTTGTTACCTGTGCGACCTCAGGATTTACCTTCGCTAAGAGTGTGCTTATGGGATTTAATAACACAGCTGGAAGAATAATGGTGAGGGTTCAATGAGAGGTGCCACATGCGGAGCGTGAGGCAATCTCCGGGGCAGTGTCAGCAGGTGGCTTGATGACAGGCCGGTCAAGGAGGAGAGGGGACTGTTCCGGGCCTGGGCTGGAATGTCCTGAGTCAGGGCTGCTAATGCAGACAGGCTGGGCTCCCCGAGGACAGGAGCCCAGGGCTGCCACCGCCTGCGAGTTGAGTAGAACAGCCCAAGAGGCCGTGCCCACCTGCACGGAGGCTGGAATGGCATTCTCTCGAAGCAGCGATCTTCCCTCACTCTTTCATTTCCCACTAGAATTCTGTACCCAGGCACCGGGAGGTAGCGGTCCTAACGACCCTTTCCTAAGCCCAGAGCAAAGCAGCAGCAGCATTAGGAGCAACGATGAAATACAGACAGGCCTTTGGACAGAGGTTGCCTGAGGTGAATGTAGAGCCCTGTGGGGGTCTTTCAGCAGAGCCTCTGTTCTTTGTAACCCTCCCCCTTGCCTGCTAGAAGTTCTTGCTTCTGTTTCTTGCTCCATCACTTACTAGTTAATGTGATCTCAGTATATGACTTAAATTCCTTAAACTTTATTTTTATATTTGATGTTTTAATTTATCTTTATTGTTAAAAGTATTACAAATGTCCCCCTTTCCCCCCTTGGTCCCTTGCATCCCCTCCCCCCCCAGGCCTATTGTCTGTGTCCATGAGTTATGCATACAAATTCCTAGGTTAATCTCTCCCCACCCCGCGTTCCCTCTGAGATCCCTCAGTCTCTTCCATGCTTCTGTGTCTCTGGATCTACTTAGTTCATCAGTTTCTTTTGTTCATTAGATTCCACATAGGAGTGAGATCATGTGATACTTGTCTTTCTCTGACTGGCTTGTTTTGCTTAGCATAATGCTCTCCAGGTCCCACCATGCTGTCTTAAAGGGTAAGGGGTCCTTTTTTATTACAGCTGCATAGTACTACAGGGTGTAAATGTCTGAGAAGATGCTTGATATGATTTCAATCTTCTTGAAGTTGGAGAGACTTGTTTTGTGTCCTAACATGTGGTCCATCTTTGAGAATGTCCCACGTGCACTTGGGAAGAACCTATATTCTGCAGCTTTGAGGTAAAATGTCTTGTAAGTGTCAGTTAAATCCATTTGATCTAGTGTGCCATTTAGAGTGAAACTCCCTAAACTTTAGATTCCTCATGTGAGAAATGTGGCTGGTTGTAAAATGCAACTGAAGTAGTCTGGTATAGCAGTTCAAAACTGGGCATAATGCATGAAAAGACCAAATTCAAATCTTTACCATGCAGCCCCACCAGCATGGCTCAGCAGTTGAGCATCGACCTGTGATCCAGATCGAGGTTTGATTCCCGGTCAGGGCACATGCCTGGGTTGCAGGCTCGATCCCCAGTGGGTGCTGTGCGGGAGACAGCCGGTCAATGACTCTCTCATTATTGATGGTTCTGTCTCTCCCTCTCTCGTCCTCTCTCTGAAATCAATAAAGATATATTTTAAAAACAAATAAACAAACAAACAAATAAATAAATAATAAAAATGAAAGCAAAGTCGATTTAAAAAAAAAAATCCTCTACCATATAACTACAAAAATGTCCCTGGGCAACCCACTTTACTCCTGATGATTCAATTTCCTCCTCCCAGAGTGAGAATAAAAACAATATCTTCTAGGGTTGCTGTGAGAAACTAATGAGATAATACATGCAAAGCATTTAGCTCAGTTCCTGAAACATTTTGAGCATACAATATGTGTTAAAAGTTAATATTAGCTTGGGTAATATACAGTTCAACAAAACTTCAAGCCATTGTGAAATGATTTGACTATAGGCAATATTCAGAACTAAATGTTATTTACCAAAACCATAAGTTATATATCTAATAGTGATTGGTCCAATGGTTTACACAAAATTTTTGCTTTTCCACAGAGCACAAATTGTCAAAACTGAAGTCAAATACAGGCCCGAAAGAACACTGCTCACCTTTGTAAAATGTGAAACTCAGAAAAGGGCTTTAAGATAAACAGCAAACTGATTCAAAGGTTAACTAGATGCCATAACTATACATATGAGTGTGCATGCACACACACAAGCACATGCGCACACACACCAGCACAGTCATTCTTCATTTGTACAGAAGTAACACAGTGTCATAGAACATCCTCTGATGCTATGCAATGTAATCTTGTATATGTTACTAACTGAGCCTCAATCTCCTCAATTATAAAATGGATATTTGAGGGGCTCGCTCATAGAGATTAAATGAGAACCTACATAAATTTCTAGCAGATAAACAGTACTTTTTCAATTATTATTTTTTCTTTCTTTTCTTTATAGGTAGCTCTTACAGTTGCCATTGAAGATAGAACCAATTGGCTAAATTCCTCAAGAAGAATTGTGGGGTGCTGCTTCATCTAAACATGCTTTCTCCCCCCAAATTCTCCTTTGGGGATACTCTTGGTCACATGGAACCATCCCCTTGGGTCTCCTCCTGTCCCTGCTCCTGACTTTTCACTGCATCTGGAGCACTAGCACTTAGGAACGACTGGTCTTGTGAACAGGTCCTTTTTAGTATTTGTAAATCCTTTTATTCCTATGTTCACTGTTCACTTGTTTATCCATCAAAACTATTTGTTGTGGACCCACCAGGCACAGGCACAGTAGTATGTGCTTCAAATCCTTGCAATGGGTATTTAGGGTAACAGTTCATAACACTTACTTACTCAAACAAAGACTCTCACAGCAGCACAAGGTTATAAATTTATTTACTCAAGACATAAATAACTCTCAGTATTATAATTATTTCCTGTGAATGGCAAGGCCAGTTTATTTCTATGACATGTTAGGCTTTTCCATGAGTGAGAAGTTCCCATAACCTTAGAGTAAGTCAGCTTCTTCTATGCAGGCTACAGATTTCAGTCCCTTGAATTAGGGCCAAGGAAAGATAACTTCTCTGTGTCCTTTCATGAGACTAGAATTCATCATGTTTTAGCTTCTTTCTTTTTAAAAACAACCATCGCAGCACCAAGTTTCTATTCATTATTCACAATCTACCCTTTGTTCTCTTTATCTGGACATGTCAAATTGTGTTCGTTTGTGTGTCAGATAGGAGTGCATTCTTAAAACTCTGCTCCCTTATCTCTAACTCTGCCATGTTTCTAGGTTCTTTTCTTTAATGCAAAGATAATATTGTCTCTATCAATGGTCCCTGTTAGTGTGGTCATTATTCCTCACCCTCTATTAGCAGCTTGGGTTTCGCCACATGTAATAATTTGTGTTAGTTTCCACTAATTACTAAGCATTGTTAATTATAGTTTTCTATATTTTGCCCTGCATTCATACCATGGAGTGCCCTTTGAATGGGATAAAATGTCTTGAATTACTTCCACTTTTGTCTGTATTTGACAATAAGAACTAACTTTTCTAGCATGGAGACTCTTGTGGGTCCCTGGACCCAGTTCCCACTACGTGTGCTCTTGGGTGTGTGTTTGTGTGGCAGGGAAGGGGTGGGGACTTCCCACACAACACAGAATATATTCTGAACACCAGGTGGATGTTGTACAATTCAGCTCAATTCTGACGCCATTTACCTGAAGATAGCATCAGATGCCACAGGTTGAGGGATCAGTACCATAACGCTGCCTCCCCCCAACTCCAGGCAACAGTGGCAACTCCAGGTAGCCACCTATACTTCTAACCGACTGGCTACAAATTGGAGATTCCAAGAGCCCCCTGCTTGAGTTTGATTAACTTCCCAGAGCAGCTCATTGAACTCAGAGAAACATTTTACTTAGTAGAATACTGGTTTGTTATAGAAGGATATGATGCAGGAGCAGCCAGATGGAGGAGATGCATAGGCCAAGGTATGGGAAAGGGCACTGAGCTTCCACGCCCTCTGCAGGTGGCCACACTCTCAGCACCTTCACATATTAACCAACCAGAAAGCTCTCTGACCCCAGACCATTTAGGTTTCTGTGGAGACCTCACTACCTAGGCATGACTGACATTGGCCATTGGCAACTGATTCAACTTCCAGCCCCTCTCTCCTCCGTAAAGTCCAGAGTGGTGGGACTAAAAGTTCCAAGCCTCCAATCCCATGGTTAGTTCTGACAACCAGCCTCCACCTTTAGGGGGAGTCCAAAATTCACCTCATTACCATAAAAAAAGGCACCATTGTTGCTTTCATCACTTAGGAAATTCCAAGTTTTTTAGGAGCTCTGTGCTAGAAATGATGACCAAGACCAAGGATATATTTCTTTTTTTAATTTTATTTTATTGAATTTATTGAGGTGACTCTGATTAATAAAATGTTATGTTTTAGGTATACAGTTCTATAACACATCATCTGTATATTGTATTGTGTTTTCGCCACCCCAAGTCACCATTTATCCCCCATAACCTCTTCTGCCTGTCCCCACCCCCATTTACCCCTGGTAATAACCACACTATTGTCTGTGTCTATGAGTGAGTGTGGGTGGGTAGGAAGAGATTAACCCAAAAACTTATATACGTATGTGTATAGCCCATAGACACAGACAATAGTGTAGTGAGGGCCTGGGCCCGGGGGGGGGGGGGGCGGGCAGGTGCAGGGTAGAAGGAGTCAGTGGGGGTAAACAATAAAAGCCTGTACAGTGAGGGTTTCTATCGGTGGGCTGTTGTGAGGGTGACATGAAGTACTGTGTGTCAAGTGCCTAAGTCAGTGCCCCATGCAGTAAGGATTAGCTGCTCCCCAGAGAACAGCGCTCAGGAATGACAACGAGGTTCAACTCTGGAGGCTAGTGCAATGCCTTAGGTCCATGCTGAGCTCAGCAAAGTGACCCTGAGCTGCACTTGAGTAATCTCACAGGCCCACCCTACCCAATTAGGTTCTTTGTGGGTGTTTGATTGAAGGAATTTATTATGTGCCCGAACAGTGTGTGGTTTTCACCACAGATCCTCTCACACAATCACAAGTGATTGTTCACTTGAAATGATGAATGCAAATAGAAGTCAGGGTGGGCCATGGGGAACCTTTGGGAAAGTAAGAACAACTGGGCAGAGGTTGTAAAAGTCAGGGACTGACAGCCTCCAAAGGCTGGGATTAGACTATGCCCAGGTTTAGTTTGGCCTATCGATTAGCAAAAAAAATAAAATAAAAATTATTTTCCAAAATTTATAATAAGGCTATTTCACACAAGCATACCAATTTCTGGCTTCCCTTTCAAACTCTGAAGAGCTGACAACACTGGGCCTGAGACTGGGTAACAGCTTCCTCTTAGTCTATGCACCTCTGTTCCCACCAGAGCTACTAACTCACCCATGGCTCTGATCCAACTGAACAGGATTTGCATCTGTGCTCTGTGCCCAAGCTCACAAAGAAGATTTATGAAGGAGGAATCTGTAGCCCCCTCCTCTTCCCCAGCATTCCCTGACAACATGACATCAGTGTAGTGGGATTCCTAATAGATTTTTTTGGTGGGTGTTTCTAGAAGTGTTTGATCACCAACGAAGAAGTAAACTGTGGCGCCTGGCCTGTTACTTAATGCTTTGATACCCATGCCTCCTCTGTGATTAAAAGAATTATAATACTAGGCTATGAGCTTTACAAATAGTGAACCTAGAGAAAAATAAAGAGCAGCCAAAGACTTTTATGAACACTCATCTACATGTTGAAAAAAGTAAGTACTGGCACAGAGTTGTTTGGCCATGAACACAGGTGAATAGATTTTTATTCTGTGAATTTCTCAGTCTGAAGATTTTAAAGTACCTTACCATTGACAAACATATGGGAGCCACACTTGTTATTTAAATTTCCTAGCAACCACATTAAAGAAGTAAAAAGAAGTGAGTGAAATTAGTTTTTATAATATGTTTTATTTAATCCAACAAATCCAAACATTGTCATTTCAATGTGTGACCAATGTAAAAATTATTGAGATATTTTACACTTTTTTTACTAAGTCTTCAAAATCTTGTGTGTATTTTACATATAGCACTTTTCATTTCAAACTACTTTCCTAGTGCTCAAAACCCACATGTGGCCAGGGCTGCTGTAAGGGACAATGCAAGTGATTAAATCACTTATTTTCTTTAGGTTAACTAACAAGGGTAAATGCATGGATTTCCCACAGAATTCATAGGGAACTGGGAGGCCAGGCAGGAAACAGACACCCTCCTCACATACGAACCCTACCCACTGGGTTCTTTTCTGCCCCCAGGGCACCTTCTCTATCCCATCCCCCTCTCTCTTTGTTTCCTTTCTCATTACCTAACCAGAGACACTATTGCAGCACAAACACAAAGGATCTAAAGAGGAAGGAGTGGGCTGGATGCCTAGCCTGTCACCTGTAGGTTGATGACCTTCTACGTTATTCAGACTCCTTGGAATCAAATTTCTTTTCTATGAACTAGGATTAATTTCTTCACTGAGTTCTGCAGATCAAATAAAATAATAAAGGTAAACTCTTCAGCACCAAATAGACACTGTAGGAGTTTTCAAGCTTTCACTGATTCTTTTTCAAGATTTATATATGTTTGGTGAAAGGGGAGCAGGGGAAAAAGAATTGCAGAAGTAAGAACTTTTTAAAACATGCACTAAATCCCACACCACGCTCTATTCCTCCTTCAGTACTTGGTGCTTCAAACCTCTCTATGCAACTAACGTGACTTCCACGCAAAGCACACTGAGCCTAAGCTATACGTACATACCAAAAACATAAGAACGATAAAAAGAATAGTTTCAGTTTTTGCCTGTTTGTCCAATTACATTAAGACCCAGAAGATAAAGAGGGAACACCTCAATGAGCACCATGTAGGAGTGCACCTGATGCTCTGCAAAACGTCTGAGGAAGCTTCACGCAGTCTTATGCCTATTAAGATGGCAAGAGCACCATCATCTAGAAGACACACTTTCTCGGACCCTTAGGTTCCCCCACTATAAAACTGACCTGGGATCTCAAGGAGCCTTACAAGGCTGAAACCTGTTCAGGTTCTAAAGCCAGCACCTACTCAACAGGCCCTGCCCACAGCCCCGGGACTTTGAGAAGACTATAATGAAAAGAAGGGAAGACTCACCAGTTCATTCTCCTCTCCTCGGTTGAGCAAAGCCCAATGGTCTTTCTTACTCTTCTCCTCCATCTAAACTGGACCTCCTGGCTAATTCCTTGGGGAAATGCTAAACCTGCAGAGGCTTATATGAACTCCGAACAGTTACTACTTATCATTGCTGTTCTCAGATGCTTAAAATCCCTCAGCACATACCTCACCTATTATGCTAACAAAGGAAAGAGAAGAAATACTTTCCTCAACTGCAGGATTAGTCTGTTAATCTCTTTGCTTGTGTGGGTTTTTTTCCTTCCTAGTACTTACTCGCTGAGCTAGATGTGAGTGCCTCCAGACTTAAGCTGCTGAACTAAATAGGTAATTTCCTGGGCTGTCCATAAATGTCTCAGCCAATGAATGGAAATGACCACTTTGCTAAAAACCTGAGACAACAGGATTAACCAGCAAGAAATGAATAAAAACACCATGGATTTTGAAAAAGGAATGGGCATATTGGGAGTGAAAATAATTGAAGGAAGAGATGTTGGCTCACAAGTGGGAATGTAGGAATCATTTTGGAATCAGAAAACTCTGAATTCTAATCCCTGCTCTACTGATGAACCTGGACAAATAACTTAAAATCTGAATTCTAGGTTTCTTTGTAAAATGTCAAAAATAGTTAGAGGTGATATAATTTTTAAGATGATATTTATAAAAGACCAACTATATGTCCCTTCACACTCAATGAGATAGATCATCATCATCATTACCATAATCATAACACTAATCAAGAAGAGACAAGCTTTTAAATAGTAACCTATAACAATAATTTGATTTTTTTCCCCTTTCCCTTTTTAGTTTACAAAAGCTTTCAATAAGTGAAGTATATGGAAAGAAGAGGAGCTAAGAGGGCTGAATATTGGGGGTGTCATCTAAATTTCCACAATTGTATAATCACCATTATATTGGATATTTTAAATTGGATAAGTTCATCAAAAATTAAGTATACTATGATCTACTCAGTGGTTCGATTAATTTGTTCATGATAAATATTTTGTCATTTTATTGCCTTTTTATTGTATCCAGTATACTTAACAAAATCCTTGCCACTTTGGCCATGGAGGAAAATTCACTAAAAATCAAGACTAGTAGAGAACATACTTGACTTTCCATTGCCTGAGATAGTCCTTGGTTGCCTTGAGGGGGAACCAGTGCCCACCTTGAAGTTCAGCAGAAGTCAATGTGCTTTCTGGCCCAGAAGAAAGTGACAGATGAAAAGAAATAAATAATTACAGCTTTTCGTGCCAGAGAGGCTAACTGAGATACCCACACTAAGGAATAAATATGCCATTGCAAATGTTGCATTTTTAAGTAGTACCAATCTAAAGTTGTGCTCCGATTTGGAGAAAAGAATCCTGGATTTTAGAAAAAAATTAATAAAAGACTTGAGGGGCAGTCATCATTCTCTTCTTACTGATCATGTATTCAATCATATTTTTGCTAAAAGAACACTAACTTTGGGCAGAATGACTTAAAAGCACCAAGGATGAATCATGATTTGTCTAAAAGTGGGCATGTGACCTAGGTCTCAACCATAAAATACAAAGGAAAGGCAGGTGGGGGCTGGCGTCTTCTGGGAAGGATTATCCGACTGATGAGGTAACTTTTTTCCATCCTTTATACTCTTCCTTTCTTTCAAGGTGGTGTGAGAGGAGGCGTTGCCTAAAGCATGGCAGCATTCTTTAGATCATAAAGAGGATGGAAACTGTCATGTTAAGGACAGTGGATAAAAGAATAAAAGACCTTAGATTTTGATACCACTGAGCCATGGAACTAGGCCTAGGACTCCCTAGCTCCACACACCTTGTTAAAGATATAATTAAATGTTCTTAATAAAGCCACTGTTGTCTGCAACTCCATTCAACTTTTCCTCAACAATTTTATGGTCCAGGCATTATGTTAGGCCTTCGGGATTCAGTGGTAAAAGGAGAGTCACTATCCTAAAGGAGTTGACAGTTACTTGGGAGAGACAAGTAAATAGCCTCTTAAGTAGGAAAGACATTGAACTCAGACTTAATGGGATAAGAGCAGCTTCCTGAAAGAAGTGACATCTGTGCGGACCTTTGAAAGATGAGCAAGAAGCGAACCAGGGGGAGGAATGAAGGCAGAGGCAGGTGGTGAGCACACTCGAGGCCTGAGAACAGAAGAAAAGAATGTGTGAAGAGGTTCAAGGAGGTGATAAAATGTAGGGGTATTTGGGGTATCAAGAGATATGAAAGTAAGAGTTGAGAACAGAAGGAAAAAGGGAGAGTACTGAGCCATGGCACTGGAATATAAACAGAGATGTACCCAGTCATAAAGAGCTTAAAAACTGGGGGGAGGAAATAAGATGGCGGCGTGGGTAGCAGCTGCACCCCCGCCTCCCACAACCACATCACAATGACAACTAAAACACAGAACCACCGTCACTCAGAGCCTCCTGAGATCCGGCTGCACAGAAGCCCGACAACCAGGGAGCTGAAGCAGCACCGAGACCGGGAGGAGGGGCGGAGACACGGGCGGATGGGGCTGGATCACGGTGACGCGGCCGCGGGCCCACACCCGGTGCCCCAGTTGAAACCCGGGAGGGAATCTCGGCGGTGGGGGTTTCCCAGAGGAGTGAGGGGTCCCAGCCCCACAGCAGGCCCCCAGCCCAGGGCTCCAGGGCCAGGAAGAGACGTCCCCACAACTCTGGGCTGTGAAACCAGCGGGGACTGTCCCTGAGGGTCGCGGAGGCTGCGGGAGCCCCAGCAGCTCCTCTAAAGGGCCCGGCACGGACTCACTCGGACGCTCCCTCTGAGCCCAGCGCCGGGCAGCAGCCTGAAAGGACCCGGGACACTCGGGGGGGAACTAACCTGCCTGAGATCCGGGCGAGAGGCGGAAGGGCGGCTTCCTCTCAGGCAGAAGGGCTGGCGGAGGCCATGGCTCCTTTGGCGAGTCCTCCCCGCACAGCCGGCAGGCAGGCGCCATGTTTGAATCTCTAGCACCTGCCTCACACCTTTGGCCCCGCCCCGTGATTCCCGGAGGCCCCGCCCCTCCCCACCTGCAGCTCATCCAGGCCATTTCCAGGGGCTTTTCTGTGCAAGTGGCCTCTCTAGCCTCATGCTTAGGACTTTCCTAAAATCTCTCAAACAAGCAGCAGCGGGCCCCATACGGCTTGATAAGTAGCCCCAGGCCTGGCACTAGTGGCAGCCTGCATTGGTTCACAGCTTGGCCTCTCCTGGGCACCTCCAAGCCCAGCACAAGTAGCAGCCAACTACGGTTTGCTGTGTAGCTCATGCTGGGTGGCCTGGGAAGGTACTGGCACAGGCTGACTTTGCACCTCCCGGGAGGCCCCAGAGACAGTGCACCTGGTGGTCAGACTCGACCATGCTGGAATACATCCCTACCACATCCACGAGTGACACACTCAAGGGGCACACTCAGTGAACACCAAAGCCCCACTGAAGTAAATCCTGCTCCATAGGGGTGTCTCCAGCACAGCAGCTCTTTGGCTGTAGTTGCAGCTGGTCCTCACAGCTGATTGGCCTGGGGGTCAATTCCTCCCAGTGATGCCAACAGCAACCAAGTCTCTACTACAACAAGACATTGCACACAGCCCACACAGGGGAACACCTAGAAGACCCAGCTCAGGTGACTGGGGAGGCTGAGCCACTGGACCCTACAGGACACCTACTACACAAAGCCACTCTACAAATTCCAGGAGACATAGCAGCTCTACCTAATACATAGAAACAAACACCTGGAAGCAGTCAAAATGTGGAGGCAAAGAAACATGTCACAAAGGAAAGAACAGAAAAAATTTCTAGAAGAGGAACTAAATGAAATAGATCCAAGCAAGCTAACAGATACAGAGTTCATAATTTTGTTTATAAGGATGCTCAACCATATTAGAGTATTATGAAAATAACTGAGAAAATCAATGACACAATAAAGGACCAATTTGAAATGAAGGCTACAGGAACTGAAATGAAGAATAATTTACAGGGAATCAACAGTAGAGTAGAGGACGCTGAGAATCAAATCAGGAATTTGGAACATGAGGAAACAAAAAACACCCAACCAGAAGAGCAAAAAGAAAAAAGAATCCAGAAATATGAACATAGTATAAGGAGCCTCTGGGACAACTTCAAGAGGCCCAACATTTGTATTATTGGGGTGACAGAGGAGAAGAAAGAGAGCAAGTAATTGAAACCCTATTTAAAAAAATAATGACAGAAAACTTCCCCTACCAAGGGAAAGAAATAGACTTACAAGTCCAGGAAGCACAGAGGGTTCCAAACAAGAGGAACCCAAAGAGGCCCACAGCAAGACACATCATAATTAAAATGCCAAAGGTTAAAGACAAAAACAGAATCTTAAAAGCAGCAAGAGAAAAGCAATTAGTTACCTACAAGGGAGCACCCATATGACTGTCAGCTGATTTCTCAACAGAAACTTTGCAGGCAAGAAGAGAATGGCAAGAAATATTCAAAGTGATGAAAAACATGGAACTACAACCAAGATTGCTCTACCCAGCAAAGCTATCATTTAGAATTGAAGGTCAAATAAAGAGCTTCACAGATAAGAAAAAGCTAAAGGAGTTTATCACCACCAGACCAGCACTACAGGAAATGTTGATGGGTCTTCTTTAAGAAGAAGCTAATGAACAAAAGAATCTGATGAACTAAATAGATCCAGAGATGATCAAACATCAGAGGGAAGAGGGAAGGGGGGATGGAGGGTGGGAAGAGATTAACCAAAGAAGTTATATGCATATATGCATAACCCATGGACACAGTCAATAACGGGGTGAAGGTCTGGGGAGTGGGTCAATTGGGGGTAAAAATGGGACACCTATAATACTTTCAACAATAAAGATAAATTTTAAAAAAAGAGCTTAAAAATCAAGTCAAACTGATTGATCTTTTCTTTGGGTGATGGCTAAAGGACTCTCTCTACTAGCCAAGATCTGAGACTGATACCGTTATAAGTAGCTAGTTATTAATAATAGGAAACGAGCAAAGGGAAGGCCAGGCATTATAGGCATGATCATCTGGGCAGCGTCACCAGGAAGTTGCAATTTCACACTCCCCAGGGAAACACTGGCCATTCCCTGCACTTTGCTGGGGGAAGGGCCTGGACAAAGGGGAAGATGGGTACATGCACAGTGAGTCAGGCTGCCAGTCAAACCTGGGAACAGAGATCATTGGCAATAGGGAGAAGGGCCACTAAAAGCCCATGAAATTTTGGGGATACATAATCTCACAGACAAAGGAATTCTCTCTCTTGGCTTGGCACTTTTGGCTCTCTGGTCCCTTTGGCTTTGTACCTGACCATGTTCCCTCCATAGCCATGTGGCCCTGTAGACCTCACCCACAATGGACTGATGAACTGCAGAGGGGAACACAAACTGGACTAGCCTGATGCTGGATTAGACTGTGCTAACATGGAACAGAAACTCTTGGCAACAGCTTTAATCCTAGCTCTGCTGAAGCCACAGCTACACTTCTACTATGGTGGGACAGAGGGAAATGGGACCTTGGAAACTTGGGGGTTTGATCCCACAGAAATAATGCTTTCTACAATATCTCATCCCCCTTGCAAGTCTCTCAGTCTCTCTCTCCCTTCCTCTCTTTGAAATCAATTTTTAAAATATATATTTTAAAAAATCTCCAAAAGGTAAAATTTGGGCAATTATCAAATTGTTTTATTCATGTAACATTTTATTTCCTTGACCCACTCTTTAGTTTTAAAACAATTAAAAATTTGAAAAGAAAAATAAATTTAATTTAAAAAATACTATTCAAATTAGTAATTTATTTTAAGTATGAACTATGCACTTACTATACAAAAATATTTCTACTTGCAATGTGCGCTCTGTTTCATTCTTTCTGAGGAAGAACCTTGGGGACAACAAAAGACAAACAAACAAAAAAAACCGGACAATTAAATTGGAGCCAGGGAATGGAAATCTGAATGGTCTAGTTAAGGAATTACATTTTGTACGGTTTACAGAAAGCATCCCTTAGAGGTGTCATAGTAGCTCATCCAACTCTTCAGCTCTTTTCAGTTCTATTCTGCCCGCATGTTCTAGGTCCTAAAAGGAGAATCCAGAGATAATTGAGGCTAGAACGCTGGCCTTGAGCTCATTCCACTGGACCCAGGCTCAGAATGTCAGTCTTTTGTGTTCTCTCCTTTCCTGTAGCTACTCTTGTGACCCATATGACAAAGGGGCTTTGACAAGCTCTTCTGTCACTGACAGGTTCAAGCTCGGCTAATCACAGACATACAAAGTGTTCATTGTTTAGCTTGGACGCTCTGAGGTGACTTTCTCCTTCATAAACTGGATGGTTCAGACCCTGTTGGCAGAAGTTACGATGCTTGAAAGTGATTGATTGTTGGAATATGTGAACTGGTAATAGAAACAAGGCAGCCCAGGGACTTCTGATTAGAGCACGTGAAGCAAAGGGGAAAGAAATATTTCTACCTCACCCACTTACAGCTGACTCCCAATCAATGAGGAATAGACTTCCCTCTTCTATTAATGACTTTTCCCCCAGAGTTCTCATTTATGTTCCTATTCTAGGCATGGCTGCCCCTCCAGCTGCCCTCCAAAAGGGCAAAGACACAAGTTAGGTAGCTGAGCTAGCTCTTCCATGGCCCTCATGGGAGTCAAGTACCAGAACATGGACAAATCCTAGGCTCTACCTGGTCTTTATTATAAAATTAGCTTCATGCATTGCAGATATATTGGAATTTGGTGTCGACCACTGAAGCAATTTTTCTTTTTTATTTAATTGTTTTTGTTTGGAATTTTTAAAACATATTCTCTTCAGTCATTAAATAAGTATTAATTGTTTTACTCTATTATGGAGTCAATTCTATTTCCTAATGCTTTGTGTGTCCCAGGCCTGTTGGTACTCACTGCCCTTTGGATCTACCAACTTCTCTTTGGAGGCCACTCCCATAGCTTATTATACAAGTGAAAAATGGCTCTTACCATTCAAGGGAAAGAACCATCCATGTTCAAATCTAAACACTTAGCTCCAGGAGTTGCAGGTTATGGTAGGTGCTCAGTAAACACTGCATGAAAGAACAAGTCACTTTTTCTACCTTGGGAGTCTGCTTTACCATATTCCATTTTGCAGATTAGGTAAATGTTTACAGAGATTTCCCTTTAGGATGGTCAGTAGCAGAGTGGAAAATGGAACTAGAGCTGGTGTTGTCTGTGGTCTGTTCAGATCCCTTTGGATGCCTTCAATGCCTCCACAGGCATTTGTGTGTCTTCTTCTAATGACCTGTCTTTGTAACTCTGCAGAGGATTGCCCTTGATCCCCTTTGCCCATTCCAGCAAAGACCCAAAAGTGCCTGGCATTTCCTCCCCACCCCCACCCTGGCCAAGCAGCCCTGAGCCAATGACTAAGGCTGGAGTCTGAAGAGCCTCTCTCTTCCCAAGACTGGAGACATTCAGGTTTATATTCCAAAGCTCCCTGACAGCATTGGGTTGAGGTTAAGACTGTTCCCAAAATCACATTGTTATTTGTTTCTTCTTCCACTCCCTTACCAGTTTCTCCTAGGACATTTCCATTATAAAATAAATCCATGTCTCAGTATCTGTTTCTGGGGAACCCAACTTCAGAAAAGAATTCAGTGTTGCTAATATTTGTATATTTCCCTAGATTTATGTAGGCACCATCAACCCATTTCTCTCTCTCTTTTTTTTTTTTTGGTAGGGGGAGAGGAGGCGACCTGAAATATTAGCAGATTTCATCTTCTCATTCTCTCACCTGGCTATTGCCCATTACTCTCACTTCAAAGCCTCCAGTTTCCTCTCCCCTTAATTTAAAATTTTCCGTGCAAACACCCTGAATTTGTTCTAACCATTCTTTCTGCCAGAGATGTTAAGATTGTTCCAGGAGAATTCAACAGCTCATTTCACGCTGCTGGGAATGTATTGACTATTGTCAAGGACTTTAGGCTTCTCAAAGTTTATGCCATGGTACTCTGTGTATTTAGTAGCTGCATGGATGCAGAATGTCTGTTTAACATCCTGGGAGGTTTTCCAGATGACTGACCACAAGAACAAATCTACACAGACTGCCAGTTGTATGGCTTGTTGGCTGAGCACAGTAAGTGCCACCAGGAATGAGTCAAGTGTTAACCATGTTTGTCAGGTAAGTCACCAACTGGAGTCTGACTAGCGGCCAAAAAGATGCCCCAGTGCTGTCAGATAGATACCTTGGTGAACATTAAACTTGCATCTCTGCTCCTCTCTCTGCTGCTGAAAACACAGATGATCATGGAGCCCAGGGAAGGACTCTGAACAGAAGGAGAGAAATTGGTGTTGTCTCTGCTCAAAGAATGGGTTCAATTTTGTTTGTCAGCTCAAGAAGCTTCCCCAGGAAGAAAAAAGCTGGGATGAGGTGAGATGATTACAAAAATGTGGAATGAATTTACTTATAACACAGTACACTGGATTCCAAGATCTACCCTAAAAAGAATATAACCTCTAAACTGATGTCCTGAAGCTGGCTTATTTCTTACTAATCAATTCCAGGTGATCTAACCTGGTTGGAGAGATGAGGATTCCTTCGAGGTATTCAGACCTGCCCATGGTCCAGGATCTATTATTCTTTTTTTCCCTTCTCTGAAGGGTGGACTAGATTGAATATTTTAAGGAGTAGAGGTTTTTGGCATAAATTTTCAAGCAGCTTAAAAAATACAAAATATTAAACACCGCTCTGTTTTTGCCTTTGGCTGGTGGCAGTGTTTTCTCCCCTGAACTTTGCCATCAGGTGATTATTTTGTCAAGAATACAGTACTTAGATTTCCAACAAAGAGCCGGGGAAACTGGGCTCACCTCAAGGGAGAGAAGTCCATTAGCAGGGTTTCTTCCCACCAGGAACAGCTTTTATAATACAGAGTAGAGAATGCACAGGGACAAGCATACCATTTCCAAGGGAAATATACCACAAAATGCTGTGAACACTGTTAAAATTGGCAGGAAGAATTATAGATGAGTCTTTATGAAAACAAGTGCATGATAGCACATCTAGGGAAATAATCTAAGTTATTCTTTTAGGAGTATAGTTCCTAAACCAGACCCATCCCAGAGATTCTGATTGAATATACCTGAGGTTGGGTCCTGGACTTTATTTCTAACCATCTCCTTGGGTATTTCCATGATGGGTCAAGTTTGAGAACCATGTTCCAAAAAGAAGCCCATGAAGTGCTGGAGATTATTCCCCAGAGAGATGGGCTAACACGAAGGGATAGCAAAAAGACCAACTGCACACAACCTACAACTATGTCTGAATCTGGGCTGCTTTGTACACATCTTTGCATCTCAGAGGAGAGCTTAAAGACTCGGAAATCATCCAAGAAGGGCCTATTTATACAGCAATTTTCAAGACAGGCAGATAATGAGACAAAATGAAATCTAAAAAGAAAGTTGACTCTTTTGAAGTGGAAGTAATTGATTCTTTGAACAAAAGGCTGGAGGTAGGCCACTCTGTATGGTATTTTAAATAAATAAAAATAAACAGATCAACTAAAAAGAATGATTTTAAACTATTCATAAATTATAGGTAATTACAATTTAATTAAAATAGAATTATATTCATTCAGTTCCTAGAAGTGTGTGTTTATTAGTTCATTCTTCACTTATGCATTCTTTTATTTCCTCCATTACTGATTCACACAACACATTAAACAGCTATCCTATGTGCAAGGCCAAGAAATTATGCGCCACATTTAATCTCCTTTGATTTTTGCAGTTATACATGCGGTAAGAAATAATATTCTCATGAGAATATTCCAAAAAACTAAGATGTAGACATAGGGACTGATTTGCTCAAAATTACAAATCAAAGAAATCAGGATTAGATCTCAGACCTGCCTGACTCCTAGGCTTATATTCTTAACTGCCATACACCGTCGCCCTAAAAAGACACCTTTGAGATTGACTTTATCTATCCAAGTGATGTGTGGCCCCTGATGATGTGATCAGACATAGGGTACTGGTTCAAGAGCCCATGATTTCAGCTAGTGTGGCTGCTCCTATGCCCCCAAAGGCCACTTTGGCTGCCCTCCTACAGACCAAGTGCAGTCTCAGACTTTGCTGGTCTCAGCCACCCACTCTACCCTGGGACACCTGTGAATCCTCCTGCCTGCTGTGCCAGGGTGAGGTGTGGGCAGATACAAAGATTTGGCCTTTCCCAAATATGACTCTTGGCATCCAGACCAAATCAGAGTTCAGGACCCATCTAGGGAGGTTCCAAACCTACAAAGCTATCTCCAGATTAAACCAGTTTTTAATTAGTCATGGATTGTGGCTGAATTCTTGAGGCTATTTATATTATCAAATTCTCAAAGTTGGAGGGAGAAGATGGTGGTGGAATAGGCAGACCTTTCTCGCACTTCCTCCCAGGGCCAGACTGGAAATACAACTAGATTGGACATTCACCCAGATTTACCAACTGAGGTCCAGCGGAGGAGACATATCAAGGAAGGATAGAAAATACCTGGAGGCTGGTAGGAAGGGCGAGGTCGAGAGAAGGCTTGACCAGCTTCCCCTGGGGCCAGGCGAGAGTGAGGAAGGATCTCTCTTGGCTGCAGGAGGGTCTTTTCCCTGAGAAGCTCGAGACCCGGAACACAGACTGTGCCCCCCAGCCCTGAGCAACTGAGTCAAGACCAGCGGCCCACACAACATTCAGCCTTGAAAGGCAGCAGGGCTTCTGGCTGCCCTGGAGACTGGAGCCAGTAAACCATAGCTGGTTGGAGATAAAAGTGGCAGTTTTGTTTTGTTTTTTTAAAACCCAGAGCACAGAATTTTTATTTGCAGCTACTCCTGCCACCTGTGTTGCCGTATGGGCCACAGGCCACCACCCTGAGATAATCTATGCCGATTCCATGAGGATTCTCTGGGTCTCACCCACCCTGAGATTGGTTGCAGAGAACCCCAGGGCTCCACAAGTGCATGCCACTGCATCACCCTTGGTGACATTCACCATCCCTTTTAACCATTTCTATCTCCTTTAGCCATTTGGAGACATGCTCAGACTGTTTATGTCACCTTTGTGTCTCTGTGTGATACTATCTGCCACTAGCAACATGCATCTTCCATATCACAGAGTCACATCACTGCCAGGTGACAGAGGCACAGGTGTATTCTTTCCACCCTGCTTTTATTACACTCTGACACACAGAGTGGGCGTCTATTTATTTCTCTCTCTGTCTCTATCTCTATCTCTACCTATCTCTTATTTTATCACAGATTTCTTTTACTCAGGCCCTTGCAAAAGTTCCTAAAGGTAGGGTAAAACCAGGTAATACATTCAGAAATACATACCCAGTTGTATTCAAGTTTTGTCCCTGTTTCCTAAAATCTAGTGTTTGGTTTTTAAACAAGTTTTCTTTGCCTCATTGTCTCTTCTCTTGGGTTGAGTATCTTCCTAATAGAGCCTTTACACTTGTGTGCAAATAAGCCTTTAAGTCCCTCTACATACTGAGATAGCCTTTGTAGCATATGCCCAACCCCTCTAATTCCACAGCCCACCTCCACACAGCCACTATATAAATGGACAGTCAAACTCACTTAGCACAACATTGAAATCACTATACTTGGTGCTGTTGGTTGTTTTTATTCATAGTCCTATTGTTTTAGTTAAGCTTCTTTGTGCTGAATGGAAAACAGATGTTCACAAAGGCGGAGAAATAAATCAACAGTGATTATGATACATTTTTTATTCATTTGTGCCACAGCTGCTTGTTGAGCCCCAACCATAGCCCTGTGCTAGGTGCAGAGAGGGAAGATGATGAATCAGGCTTGGTCTCTACCCTCAGAGGATGTGCCTTCTAGTTAATGTGAGGTTACATGGGAATTGGAGGAAGTTAAAATACCACAGGACCATGATATAAGGTAAAATGAGCCACACACTATACAATGGAAGGATAGAGAGAGAGTGATGCATAAGGGGATCTCCCTTCTGGTTTGGCAGAGCAGTGACATTCTAATTGGATCTTGAGAAATGGGTAGGATCTTGATATGTGAAGATGAAAGTAAGAATTATTGATGCCCCCAAAGAGAAAACAGGATGAGCAAAGGTATTAATGAGAAAATTGCTGTATGACAGGGATAAATAAGTTACTGAATGCTGGGAATAATAGTTCATTGCATTACTGAGCACAAGAAGAAATATCTAAGATGAGGTCAGATGTGGCCAGTGCAAAGGGCCTTGAAATATTTAGTAGGCAATCTGTATTTTATTTGGTAGATAATTTAGACTATGAAAGGTTTCTAACCATGGTGTGACATGATCAGAGTTGGGCAATAGAATTCATAGAGACCTTGAGAAGCAAAGATAGAGAGATCTCAGTTGGGAAGACCAGTTAAGAAGCTCTTATAATCATGCAGGTGGTGGCTAAGGGTCCTGGAGAAGAGGAGGGTCTACATGAAAAACACTGCCAAGAGAGAGTGTGGGGTCTTAGGAACTGATTGGAGGGGGGACAGGAGGGACTCTTCATTGCGTAGCCATGTTTGTGGTTACAATAGTAAAAGCCTTCACCCACAAACCTTCTTGATATCACATGGAGTCACCATTTTTGGCTTGCAACATAATGTGGATGGTGCCCCCTTGAGTTGTGTAGTGCGTAATACTTGCAACAAATATGAGACCTGTCTGCAGCATCCACAACTTCAACAGAGTTTCCATAGTCGGTCTGTATGCAGTCTTAATCACAGACCCGTGCTTCCTGAGATTTTTCATTGAGTTGAAACACTCAGGGGAGAGGGCTGGAATGAGACAGCAAGGAAATAAAACTGGGAGAGTCTGGATGGCTAGCTGAGTGCTCTTCAATCAACCATGACATTGCTTCATATAGTCTTACATTCTTTTCCCCAGTGGATTAAAGTTTCACTAGCAGTATCTAGCCAAGTGTAAAGAACATGAAGGACTTTGATTTGGTAATCGGTGGACTTGGACTGTAGACTCGGGTCTCTCATTTCTTAAGGGTGTGGTCTTGAGTAAGTACTACTCTTTCAACCTCAACCACCTGAAGGGTTGTCCAAGTACTATGTAGAAAACAAACAAGCTAGTGGGGCAAGGACACCATTAGGAAAAGTATTCAGGGAAAGCTTGTTTGAAGAAGGGACAGGTGAGCTGAAACTTGAAAGAGAAGAAATCAGCCAGGAGGGTGGGGGATTGGTGGTGTAGGGGAAGCATTCAAGGCAGAAAGATGGCAAATGCAGTCTTCTTGAGGAAGAAGCTTGCTTGGTGTGTTGGGGAAGGCCAAGGCCCTCTCAACAAGTCCAGAAGGGGTATGTTTTGTAGTTGTTATTTGTATGCCTTCAATTTTGAAGGAAGTCATTTTGTTGATTAAGTTTAGAGTGTTATTTTAGCAAGTTTAATGGAAACCAAAAATGCAGACCAAATATTGCGTGCCAGCAGTTTTCAAGTTTTTTTAATGCATAAAGAAATGACCATAGTTCAAACTAAGAGAGACTATATAACCCTAAAAAGCTGTACAAAGCAGGGGCTGAGCAAAGTTCAAGCAGAGATATAGGTGTCTCTGATTTTACTCTCTCAGCAGTGGGAGTTGACCTCTTCTGTGACTGATGGTCAGGTTCAAGAAAATGTATATGAAAACTAGAAACTTTCTCTAAAGCAAATTATACTAGTAATGGCAATCCATTGGATAGTTGCCTTTCTTGTCTCCTTGTTTTTCAGTGCTACAGACATTTCATCCAGGGGAAACAACATGGGAGAGACACGGCACGGAGCTCGCAGGGAGAGGTCCTATGTCTGAATCCAGCTCCAGCTCCTCCGCTCACTCGCTGTGTGCCCTTAGACAAGTTACTGAGCCTTTTGAAGGTCTGGTACCTCATCAAAATAAGGAGGATAGTAAGTAATCCTTGCTCTGTCTTCCTCCTAAGATCATTATGAGACTTAAATGAGAGAGGGAGTAAAAACTATTATGTATCCTCTTAATGCCCTGTGTACAAAGCCGGGAATAATAACATCTGCAGTGTTAGGAAATGACTAGAACTTTGTAAAGATGTTGCTTTGATTCAGCGTCACTGGAAGAGATCACAATGTTTTATTAGCCAGAGTGAAAGACTCTACTACAGAAAAGAGAGAAAGAGATTGATGTTAGAACAACAGAATTATATATTTTACTTGCCTTTATTAATACAGAATAATTTATTATGGCATAAACTAAATACATGGCTCTGAATAAATAATCACTTTTTCCAACCATTACATCTGCAAGCACACTGTGGATGCATGTGCATTGTGTGAGCACATACAGACACAGACGGCACAAGCATATTTCCATTCTCAGATTATTTCATATTTAGTGAGAAGAGCCCAGAGTTGGGGTTCTCTATGGATAAGAGCTGTTTACCTTGGAGTGGACATAAAAGGGACACTCTCAAATGATTTGGGTCAGGTGACTGTCCTTTTCTCCTCCAAATCCTGGTCAGAAAAGCACATTGGGCACAGGTAACTCTGCCTTTGGGTTGGGGCACTCTCCCAGGTTCTTTTCCTCAAAATTTCAAACATCTGTTTCTAAGAAAATGCACACATTAGAAGAATTTCACAGCTGCCAATTTGGCAGTCAGGACCCCGCACTGTGCGCCTCTTTTTTAGGCTCTTACCCCCAGTAGAAGTCATCTTCCAAGGTACAGAGCAGTCACATCTATTTGTCCACACCGTGGGACCTCACAGGGCTGAGAGCCCGTCCTCCTCAGCCCATCTCCACACTGGGTAACCCTGATATTCTGTGCAGTAGTAAACGGTTTACATCGCAGCCTAAGACTGAGACACTGGGCATATCCAGTCTGAAAGGGATATTGCAGGCAATTGAGTTCCATCTGATACTTGACTTCTTTCTGTAACTGGTCTCTGAATATCCACTTGCACCTCCAGCGTCACAGAGTACACACCCCCTGAGGTCCGAACTTCCACCTCCACCAGTGTTGCAACGGCAGTGGTCTTTGTGTGAGCCCCGTCATTCTCATGGTGCTCTTTACACACTGGTCGTGCCACTGGGCATAAGTTGCAGCCTTCTTTTCCACGGTAATCCAAGTATTTAAGCACAATTCTCACACACCTGGGCTCCCCATTGTTTCCAGAGTAAGCACTTCCTGCTCCTTAATTTATTGCCTCTAAGATACAATTAGTCTCAAGTATGGTCTTCAGAGTGAGTCTCTTTTTGCAAAGATTATAAGACTGTTTGGCTGGTGGAGGACTGGAGCCCCTAACCCTTATTCCCTGCCAGCTGCGTGTGAATTGCTGAGGATGGAATCACTTAGTGCCAAAGAAAAAGCGACTTAGTCTCAGATAGACAAACAGACTCTCAAAGGTTGTTGTTTTGTTTTGCTTTGAACGCATCTCTAGCCCAAGTCTGGCAAGATGCCTGAAATTTATTTGAACAGAAGTCCCTGGTATTAGCACAGGGTTATCTCCTTCCACCTGGCAAATGAGAAACTCATTCTTTGTTTGACTGTGAGAATATGCCAGGCACCCTGCCCTCCTGGAGTTTAGTCATGAGAAGGCATTTGGAAGCAACAGATTTGCTCAGAAGATCATGCCTGAGGCTCAGCTCTGCTTTCCTCAGCCTGGGTCTGTTTTCACATCTAGAGTGGAGATGATGAGCCCTTCCTTTTCGGAGTCCAGGAGAATTGTGCAATTCCCAAGAGCTAGTGGAGGTGATAGCACTTGGTGATAGCTTCTCTTAAGTATGAGCTGTGCACTCTGCTCCTTTTTTCTTGAATTTCTTGGGGTGACATTGGTTAACAAAATTATATAGGCCTTAGGTGTACAATTCTACAATACCATGCTCAGGATTTCAGCCAGGGAAGGGAATTATTGCAGGTGCTGATGTCACCCACAAAGCCAGCCACTTGTTCTGGGCTAGGACACTCAACCCTGCCCACCACATTCACCTAGGATTTGATGTTCATAATGAAAATTTTGCTTTTGATTTAAAATAGTATTTGTGGATTTTCTCCTAAAGCTCAGTATTGTCTGTTGAGCTAACAGAAACCTGGGTGTTTTCTGTGCTGAATAAATACAGTATAACCAAACTATAACAGTGATGAAATAGGAGAAATTTTTGTTTTCTGAAAACAAAAGCCTCAAACCTAAGAAATGTGTAGGTTGTGTAAAGACTTACATCAATGGTAACATATTATATTGTAGCACACAACTAACTTTTATGAAAAATAGAGCAGAGGAGTAAAAATTCTTGGAGTTGGGCATGTGAGATGAGAGTTCTTAAAACTCAAAGGTTCATAGGGTCAGGAAATGTAGGGATTAGTGGACAGAACCAGGATTCTTTGATATGTGCAATGTTTCCTTCTTTTCCAGGAATACAAGGTGGACCAACTACACCTTTTGTGGGGTCCAGGGCAAATGGACATGTGAGAACTTATTCAAAGAATTTTAAGATGGCAACAGCAGAGCATTAAACCAAGAGTGGGGTCCTTCCTGCAAAGTATGGGCCTTCCTGCAAAGTATGTGTGACAGCACAGGTCATATGCCCATGAAACCAGCCCTAAACACAGGAGACTATGCTCCACAGTTCCTTTGCCAAACCCTGGTTCATGAGATGTAAGTGGAGAAGAGATATGTGCCACTCTTGGGGTCAGGCAGTGAAGAGCCCTTGTGTGATCTCCAGTATCTTCCTTCCCCTATGGAGTCTGTGTGTTGAGTGGGTGAAGCCATCAGATTGAAGCAGTCACCACTATAAGGAGAGCCCTTCTAAAGAGTCGTCTGGATCAAGAAAGAAGCTCTTGTATGCTAAGCCACTGAGATATGGGAATTGTTTGTTAGTGCAGCATCAGCTTAGGACATCCTTACTAATATGTAGGGGAAGGCCAGATGTAGAAGGAAATGTCTCTGAAAAGTACTGCAAAGGAAAGGAAACTAGACAGTGAAGATTGTGTGATGGTTCCCATGCATTTGTTTTTCTATCAATGAAATAAGAATTCAAAAATGACCTTTAACATGTTACAGTTCTGTGACTATATGTAGCGCTACTTTCCCTCAACTTATTTAAAAAATCTATTATCTAAGAAGGAAGAATACATCTTCTCCTTGAGCCTTCCAGTCTCTTGGCACATTGCCATCCTTGGCCTAGTCTTGATTCACTGAACATGTCGAATACTCTGAGGCCAAGAGGAAGGCACTCTCCTGGGGCAATGTTCTGCTCTGCAGAAAGTATTTTATCAAACACTTTAATTTGTCACCATGATTGAATAGGTGCTTGATTCCAAAAATTCCTGCTGATATTGTAAGAGTCTCATTGCTTTAAAAAAAAATCACTGAAACTGGTCCCTTTTGTCATTGTTTCTATGTTTTATCAACTTGGATATCCTGCTGTCTTCAGAGTTGTTCCTCATGGCTCTCAAACACTGGATTGCTGTAAGACACCCCCCTGTCACACTCCGGCAGGTCCGAGTGGGATGTTTGGTTAAGTGGGGGCCAGCGGGGGTCATTTGCCAAGGCCCTCTGCCATATCCGATACTGGCTTTTTGAGCGATAGCCAAAATAACTTCTGATTGTCATCCACAGGGCTCGGTTTTCAATAACGGCCTCCTGCAAAATAAAAGAGTTGCTCTTTACAACCAGAAGTCAAATGTTTCCAGGTTATGGCCCTCCATAGACTCTATAGGCACCACTAAATTGGCTGCTTAGACCCAGCCTGACAGAGAATGTCAGCCCTGGACAAACAAATTCAAGGTGGTTTCACACGATAGGTCTTAGCCTCTCAAACCTTTCCACTTAAGCAACTCTTCTGGGAAAAGAGAATGCATAGCTTGAAGTAGTCAGCCTCAAGGATGAAATTTCTTGGGAATCTCATATAGAAATTAAATTTCAAATCATTCAAATTTTGCAGTCCACTGCATCCCACATCCATATTTGATTTAATATAAAATGACATTTAAAATTACTTACCATCAAATGAAATTGACCCTATAGAAAGATTGCCACGTGCACGGTGTGGCTTTGGTAAACCCTGGCATATTGCTGCACAGTCAAGAATAGAGGTTGGTAAAATGGAAATATGGGCCACAGTCTTGGCATTGAACAGATCTAGATTTGAATTCCAGGTCTGACACCTACTATGGGCAAATTGTTTACCTTATCTGAGCCTCAGTGATTAGAAGTAATAATTCCTTCCTCTGGTTTGCAGGGCATAGCATGGTTCCTGCCTCCCCTTTCTACCCTTCTGAACTACTCATTTAACAGGCTATGCACTGCGGCCCTCTAACCTTCCCCTGCAAATAATTGCAATGCATTTTTTTAAAATTGCAAGATGCCTCTCTTTAGAAACATTTTGGTTGGCCATTTTATTTCATGAGTTAGACTTAGCCTTGAATAAAGTACAAGATGTAAGTTATAATACAGAGTGTGTGAGAGGTTATTATGTTAAGTTTTCATTTTTATCATGTTTAGTCATGAAACTGGGGATCCTTGTGACTTTGATTAAATTTAGTTTTAAACCCTGGCTCTAGAAATAATATCTCTCTGTGTGTCAATACCCCTCAGAGACCTATCTTTTCCCAGGATAATCAGCAACCCCCAAGGCAGTACAAGATAGTAGCTGGGACCTAATGATCACAAGGTCCTGACCTCTGACAGGCTAAAGTAACATCTTGACCTGAGTTATATTTCAGTTCCTGAACCCTAAGATGGAACCACCCCCTGGCTACTTTCCTATGAGACCGATCAGGGGGACACTGTATAAAACCACAAGACCTGAAGAAATGATTCATTACCCTTACCTCACCTCCGACCAATCAGCTCCTAGCAGGACCCTGAACTCCTAACCCACGGTATCTTGTGATTTTTCCCTATATAAACTGTGACTTATACACAACAGGGGACTTTGGGCTTTTGAGCATTAGTTTCCCACTCTCCTGGGTGAAGCCATTCATCAGTAAAATAGTGAACCCTTCTCCACTGCAATTCTCAGGGTCTAGTGTTTGGCTCTGCTAGTGCCCCTTGAATGAACTCCTTCTGTTCTCTAACAGTCACAAAGGTTGACCATCTTAGAAGTTATGAAAGAAATAAAAAAAAATATGGACAGCCAAGCTGTCCCACAGTATTAGAACTGGTTTTGGTGTCTATATATGGTATCTTTGTTAAATTGAAAGAGTTAATTCTGTAGTGTTCTACAAAGAACTTTGCCAGAGATAGTAGTTTTCCTGAAATCCACTCATCTTTGACAGTTGAGTCCCATTGCCCATGGAAATAATAGAGAACTAGTCTGAACTTTCCTATAAAAATTGATCTTTGGTGGCAGGCTGTTAAAGACCCGCACAGCCAGTCTTGCAAACCTCAGGACTCACCTAGACAGACCTGTTATTCTACTTTCCTACAGCAAGGCTTTTGTCCTCAACTTCACAAGAGAGCAATAGTTCTCCTTGGAGCTGGGACAAGGCAGGATCATGGGTATCCAATTAGTGGTTTTAAAATCTAACTTACCTTCTGGAAATCTTAGCAGGCTTTAAACAAAACAATAAAACAAATCAACACACACATATACACACACACACAGAAAGACTTTAGTGCTCTACACCATGCCTTGAGCTTATTCACAACCCTAGAAGTAGGATGACCTGGATCACTTTGCTACTCTGGAAAAGAAAGCTAAGCCTTGAGAGGTAATCTGCCCTGTCACTCTATGTTGTAAATTAAATTCCGAACTAGAAACAAAAGGAATGCCTTGATAAGATGCCATTCCTAAAAAAACAAAAAACAAAAAAACAACTTGATCACATGAGCTCTCCTGACTGGCTACTCAAACAATTCATGCATATGTGTATATGTCTATACACACACACACACACACACACACACATATACATACACGCACACTCAAACACATAAATAATAAAAATGGGAGAGGGATTAAAGCTATAATGTGTCTTTCAGCTGAAGGTTAGATCATGCCAATAGGCAAAATAAGAATAAGGTATCATTCAAACCTGTTTGCTCTAGGATTAAGGTTAGGGTTAGACCTCTCAGCAAACCAGGCAACGCTCAGGGCTCTGCACAAGGACGCCAGCTGTCCCCCACACTTGTCGTGTGGTACCTCTCTGGGCCATCTCTGCCATAGCCCGGCCAGCTGGGATGGAGTTAGCACAGCCCATCCTAGGGTCCTTATTATCTTGTGTCGGACATACCTAGAGCCACCGGGGAAACCATCTTGCTGCATCCACTGTAGTCTGAGGTCTTTTAGCTACTCTGCTCAGCTCACCTCACGAGGCAGGAAACCATAGAGTGCGTAATTTTCCACTACAATTGTCTTCATCAAAGACCCAGACGGCTGGGGTTTGTTCCTGAGTAAGTACTGACAGCAGGGCAATGGGTACTTCATGGAGGAGACTCGGGGTGGGGCCTGGAAGCCTGCACTGCTATTTCTCAGTGTAGAAGCTGCTGGGAACCCACACTAGACATCCACGAGTATCTCAATTTCTCACTCAACATGAGAAACAACGGAGAAACTTTATCTTCCATGAGTATCACATTGCCCTCTCTATGTCTGGCATTGTGCCCTAGGATATGGCACATGGTCAACAAATGCTTGTGGAAAGTATGAATGAAGAAATGAAGGCCTGAATGATTGGTAGACAGATGTAAGGAATAATATAATAATCATAGCTTATATTTACTAAGCTTACTTACTATATGCTTTTCACCATTCACATTTCATACTCAGGGTAACCCTTGGGGTAAGGTGTCATTATTATCACTATTTTACAGATGAGGAAACAGAAACACAGAAAAGTGGAGTAGCAAGTGCTGCCCAAGGTCAGGCAGCTAGAAAGGGTGAAACCAGGATTCAGACCCAGGTAAACTACCCTTGGCTTGCACTCTTAGCTGTAAAATGCTGACTGTGGAATGGCTTCCTGCAAGGGGACTGTGGCAGACTGTGTCACTTGATGCCCCCTACAACCCATTTCTCCCAACTCTTCCCTGCTTGCCTAAAAGGAAAAAACACAGATAGTCTGGGCCAATCTGTCTACCATTTTGGCTTAAATCCACTTTCCCAGAATCCTTTTCTACTCAGGATGTCAACGAGACACAGTTCTAACCAAAGGGGCATATGAAAAAGTCTGCAGGTGGGCTGTAGGAATTTTTTTGTTCACTGGTAAAAGATTCATACTTGCAGGAAAAAGCTTGCTAGTGCCTCCCTGCCATTTTTTCCCCTACACTGAAAACAGATGCAACGCCCAGCTGTGCGGAAGCTTTCTGGGCACCATGAGCAGCAAGAACAAACATGAAAGGCCAAGACCTAAGGCGAGTGGGATGGAAAGGGCAAAGGATGCAGATCCCCAATGACGCCCAGTCACTAAACCAGCCCTGAGCCACTTACTTCCATTCTTCTTAAGTGAGTCAGTAAATATCTTTATTGTTTAAACCACTGCTAGCTGACTTATGCCACTTGCCTAACTGACCTAGGCGTCAGGGAAGCTTCGTGAAGAGGCTGGCACTGCAGCTGTGCCACAGGACAGAACAGCACTGCAACACGCAGGCGTGGGAAATACGGAACCGACAGAGGAAACAATGACAGAGGGACAAGATACCTATTCCCTTAAAGGGCAAAGACCATCTTTCTGCAATTCAGTATGAGGACACCCATGTTCTTTTGTTGACTTGGTGGCTTTGGAAACCATATGGCTCAGCATAGTGCTTCTCAGTGTGTGGTCCCTGAACTAGCAGCACCAGAGTCCCCAGGACACCCGATAGAAACAAAAACTTGTGCTTATTCCAGACCTACTGAATCACACATGTTGGGGCAGGGCGGGACAATCTGTTCTTTGGCACGTCCCCCAGGTGGTTCCGATGGCCAGTCAAGTTTGAGGAGCCCTGGTTAGCCTAGACAGAGAAGCTCGTGTAACCCGCTCTTGGCCTGTCCTGCCACCAGCTGCTGTGCAATCTTCCCCCTGCTTACAAAATACTGCGGGAAGTCAGGCTCTGGGTGGCCTCAGCCCTCCGTGAGGGCCCCCTCACTGGGACAAGCCTGGGCTTGTAATGAGAGCGGGATGGGGACACCTGGAGTCCTGCAGCTCGCCTCTCCTTCCACATGGATGCCTTCGGGGACGCCTTAACTGACAGCGGGCTTTCAAGAATGGAGACTGTGTCCAGCAGCACCGAAGGACAGAGTGAGCCGCGGAGCAAAGGAAAGGGGGGCACAAGCTCATTGTACTGAGGAAACGGGAGCTGAAGAAGAAAGGCCAGGGAAAGCTCACTATGAATCTCATTTCCCATCTGTTAAGTGAAAACGATACAAGTTCTTAAGTGAAAGAAGCCAGACACGAAAGGCCACGTATTGTAGGATTCCCTTTATATGAAATGTCCGGAATAGGCAAATCCACCGAGACAGAAAATAAATTCGTGGTTGCCAGGGGGTGGGGAAGGAAGAAGCGGGTGTGAGGAGTGACTGCTAATGGGTACAGGATTGCTCTTGGGGTGATGAGAATGGTCCAGAACCAGAGAGTGGTGGTGGCGGCACAACTCAATAAATGTACTGAAAATCACTAAACTGAACACTCTTAAAAGGTAAATTTTATAGTGTGTGAGTCATATCTCAGTTTTAAAAAATTAATTGAGTCTTTATTTGTAAATTTTATAAATTAACAGGTCCTTAGAGTTCATAATTCTAGTCTTCCAGCTCCACTTTACAGGTAGGAAAACAAATACCTTGTCTTGAACTCATCTGAGCAAAGCACCATTTGTCCGTGTTGCCAAGGAAGGGAGCCCCTGGCATGGCTGAGCCTTGTCAGCCAAAGCTGTTCCTTTTTCAGCGTCCCCTAAAATGTCCCCCTCCCAGTGATCAGCAGCCTGAGGGCACTTACCTCCACAACAAGGGACACGATGAAATTGCAGCTGAGCATAACGACAATGTAGACCCTCCACAGAGCAGGAGTGCAGAGCAGCTGGCAAGAAATGAGGACAAACACATGCTGGAAAATGTCCATGTGTTCACAGCGTATGTTTTCATAGGTTATAAATCACACATGTAATAGACACATACATATACATGTATGTATATCTTATATACCTGTATAACATGAATGCTTTATGTATGTTAATATTTCTATGCATGTATGCACAAAAACCAGTGTGGAAAGGTTATACCCAATGATTCCAGTGATTTGCTGACTATGATTACTTTCTTTTCTCTTCCTTTCCTTTTTCTCTGTAATTTCTAAATTTCCTAAAATAAATCTGGTCACCGTACAACAAAAAATAACAATAAAAGTACTTTTTGTTTGTTTGTGTTGTTTTGCTTTCATGGGTAATACAGGAATGTGGCTGTACTCCGAGGAGGCTCTGAGGGTACACATGTCACACCTGCACAGGGACAGCATTGCCCTTCTCTCTCTGGGGCCACATCTCTCCTCAGCTGAACCCTGCTGGTGCGCCCCTGGTCAGGGCTTCACTCTCAGGACTGGGTGCACAGTGGCACAGGCTGTGCTTTCTCAAGGGTGCTCACCAACAGAGCAAGGGGGCTGTCTCTTTCCCCACTTCCTCTGTATCTTCCCTAGCTCCTCTCCATGCTCAAAATATATATGTTAAATATGTATATTAAATGGATGGATGAATGAGTGAAACAAAGCCAAGTGCACTGTACCCAGCGCTGCTTCTTACATTGCCTTTGCACTGGTGGGAGTAAAGACTGGTACAACGTGGAGGGACATGCTATTGAAATTAAAGTGCAAATTCACTTCTAGGAATCCATCCTAGAGATGTACTTGTACATGGTTGAAATGATATATGTATAAGGTATTTTATTGCAGCTTTGTTTGCAATAGTAAAAACTTGGAAACGATCTGAATGTTGATCAATAGGGGACTACCCATAAATTATGGTATAGATATATACACACACACACACACACACACACATATATATATATATAATGAGATGCTATATTAGTGTAAGAAAATGAGGAAGTTTTATGCACTGATAATGGATCAATTACCAAAACAGCCATGACCATGCTCCACTCACAGCTCCTGCTGCTGGGAGGATAAGTGACAGGTGTCCCAGCTGCTAGATGCAGAATCTGCCACCACACTCACCCTAAGGCCATGCTTCCAGGGGCTGCTCAGGACTAATAGCTGAGGACAGCAGGGCTTCCACTCACACTCATTCTTGTGAGACACTAGACACCTCTGATAGGAGGTGACACCTTTGGCTCCACTTTCTTAGAACTGTGCTGTAGTCCGAAACCACTTAGCTATGCCTCCCTTCTTCCCGCTCTCCCCATAGGGGTCAGACCACATAGTGTGGTACCCTCCCCACCTCTTCCAGCGTCCTGCTTTTTTTCGTCCCACAGGCAATTCCTCCAATGACTTTCTTACACATCTCATCTCACTTTGGCATCTCTATTTCAAGAGACCTGGACAAATGTAATAGTTTGGTACTATCTGTGTAATAATGTGACAGAATACACATATAACACACACACACACGTATATATGTAAAAAAGTGTCTGAAATTATGTAAAATAAACTGGTGTCATCAGTTGCCTCCAGAGAGGGGAACTGGTAGCTGGGAAATGAAGATAGAAAGGAAATTTTTCACTATATAACTTCTGACGTCTGAATTTTTAACCATGTGAATGTATTCTCCATTTAAAAAATTCATTTTTAAAAATGAGCGACAACGTTGCAAAACATCATGATTCAACTTAAAATAAAATAAACTTCATAAATCAGACAGTGCACATTTACAATATATAAAATTTCAAAGATGGAATGATAAAGTGAATGATGTTATAATTTTCCCCGCCTGCATATTCACATTTCTAAAATGTACTCACAATTGTGTACTAATAAGAAAAGTGATTATTTTTAGAGTAAGCAATAATTCTTTGCAGAATCCTTTGCAGAAATGACTTCATGCATGTTCCCTTCCAGCCAATTATGTTCCCTATTTTGTTACAGCAGAGGACTGAGCCTCTCGGTTAGAGTCTTCACATTAGAGAGTGTGACTAAGCCCAGCATGTCTTAATCTTAACTTCTGCAGGATTACAAAGTTTTAACTCACTTGGAAGACAAGTGGACAAAGACTCTTTATCTCCGTAAGTACTTAATGTAATTCACAAAGACACTTAACAACAGTGACAATTACACTGCTAACCAGTAATGCAATTATAAAAATGAAAACTGCAGGTAGACATTAGTTTATATGTCACATTGGGTTTGCGAAGGTACTGTTGGTTTGGAAAGCACGGTGTGCTCCAAATGCTTGTCTACATTTAGGAAACTGATACACAGCCACCTGCCAGTCATTTGTTGCCATTATGTGCCATTTGCTATGCAAGGCACTGTCTGTACAAGAATGAATAAAATAGGATCTTGGCCCTCCTGAGACTTGTCTTGGAGATGGAGAGGCAGGGAGGCAAGTTTACAAAGTACTAAGTGAGAAAAGTTCAGTTTCTTTTATCTTCTCTTTTGCTTTCTATTTACTGGTCTAAAGGACATTTAGTAATGATTAACTTCTACTTGAAAAGTAGGATAGGTTAGATTTAAAATTTATATTTTCCCTTGCTTGAATTCATAAAATTTTTGTCCCTTATAAAGTTTCAAAGTTGTAACAAAATCTAAGAGAGTTCATGAGATAAGGCCTGGCTCTTTAACAGTAAGTTTTGCTCATCAGTTTACTTTGTTCATTATAGCAACAAAATAAACTGAGGGACAAATAGGACCAGAGACATGGATGCATGAAACAGACTGACAGATCTCAGAGGGGAGAGGGGAGCAGGGAGAGATTAACCAAAGAATTTATATGCATATATACAGAGCCCTTGGACACAGACAATAGCGTAGTGAGGGCCTGGGGTGGGGCAGAAGCTGGACAGAGATGGGTGGTGGGGGGGGAATATCTGTAATACTCTCAACAATGAAAATAATTTTTTTTTTTAAATAAAATAAAGGGGGAGGTTGGTTACCGGAGGGAGGAAGTGATGGGATGGGTGGAAAGAGGAAGGGGAATATAGTCAATAATATTGTGATAAATTCACACAGTGCCAGATGATTACTAGAATTAGTAGGGTGGCCACACCGTAAGGTATAAAAATGTCAAAACACTATGTTGTACACCTGAAACTAATATAACCAACAGAAGATTATATACCAACTATACTTAAATAAAACATAAATTTAAAACAAAAAAAGAGTAAGTTTTGCAGACACTAAGTATGAACATCAGAAAAACACAGTTCTAAAGAAGTAAATGATGTAAATACAAATTTAAGAATTAACTGAAAAAAAATACTATAGACAAAACTGTTTTAAACAGATTGAAAACAGAAGCATTCAGGGAGACACTCTCTCACATTTGAGAAAGAAATGTATAAATAGATTTTCCAAACTTGAAGGGAATCTTTTAAAAGAAAAATGTTCAATGCTTTGGAAATTGTTGAAATCAAAACTAGACAAAATTTTACTTCCTGACCAGTTTAAATTAAAAATGTGAATGAGCTTAGCAGTTTTTAAAACTGTCCCAAAAGAATAAGTTGGCATTGAGAATCCAGGCCAAGTGCAGTTGGGAGCCTTTTGAAGTCGGGCGTTCGACAGCTGCGAACATCCCCGCACCCCAGAGGTGAGACTTACGTTCAAACGCGTGTACAGATCTGGAATATCGGCAAACAGGATGAACAGACACACAGCCAGCTGCACGACCAGCACACAGACAAACAGATCTGAGGGGAGAAGCGCACAAACTGTCAGAGAAATGGAGCATCCCATCTACTGAAAGACATATTCCAGAGTCATGCTGATTAAATTGAGTTGATTTTCACGTCCAAACACAGCCTAATAAATGAGAAGTTCTCATTTCTATGTAACGGATCTCACCTCCAAGATTTCTATGCATGTCCTTGAGGCGAGTGGAAATTTTCACGTCCATGTTATAGGTTTCAGTTAATGAAATTAGGAAATATATATATAGGGCAACATTGGCAAAATACACTTATATTACTATAAAAAGTTATTTTTATTATTACAAAATAGATGCCTTGCAGGCATTCAAGTATCTGAGTCTCTTTAATGTAAATCAGCCGTCTCAAATCCTTTTCTGGGAAAAAGGAGGGCTGTAAATAAACAAATGTTTAACTTGAAGTCATATAGAGGTCAGCATTCAACTGCTTTGTTATCCCAAGAAGAAGGGTGAAATAAATTTCTATGAACAAACTTTTATGAGGATGTTAATTTTTTAACTTGTGCTTCTAAATTTTTCCAATTAGAGGGGGAGCGATGGTATCCAAATAAATGCCCTAAAGGAAAAGCAGGTCACCTACTTCTCCTAACACACACTCTACCCCCAGCCCAGAACGTAAGGAAGTAGAAGGTACTTTGGCCAAGAGCCTCCAGAACCATCTGTAGTCAGGTTCCTCCAAGCTGAACCCACTCCCAGCCTGCCAGCCACACAATGCCATCCTGACCATTGTCTTTGGTCAGGAGACATGTTCCAGCTGAGCGCTGGGTCCCTCCTCCCCACCTCCTCCAGGATGAATCCTGACAAGTAGAGAAATAAATGAGTCTTCCCAATTTGGGGTGACCCCATAAAAAGACACCTAGAGACTAACTCTTGGTGAAGGTAAGAGGTGGATAAAGAAGCCTTAGTATTTCATGCAACTTTGAGAGAGGGAGCAAAAGAGGCTGCACAATGCATTTGGCAGGGACCTGGAGTGGAAATCGGAAGACCCCGAATAAGTGCCAACGCTGCACCTGGCCCATGAATGACCCAGGCATGCCTGTCGTCCTCGCTGATGACCTCTCACCTCTGATCCCGTACAGTTTTACTCACAGTTTTTATAGGTCGGCTGCCTAAATGGTTTTCCTTTAGAGAAGATAAGAGCCACAATAATGCAGTTGATTGTTCCCAAGAACCACATAGTAGTATTCTCAAAACTCGGGATGGCACCATTAATTTCAACCTTTCCTGGAGCAGTTGGAGGAGTGGTTACATTTGAAATGTTGTTATTCTGCACTGTGCAGGCACTAAAGAGGAAACGAAAGAAACTAATGCAGTAAGATGACAGACAGACACCTATGGCGCATACATGCAAAACTTCACGCCTGCAATGTTACTATAATTGCCTACACTTTGGGAAAGAATATACTGAAAAATAAGGAGAAACAAACCAGCACAGATAGATCTATGTTTTGGATAGACAGATAGATGATAGATTAGATAGGTAGATAGATGGTTAGATAGATGATAGATGATAGATAGATAGATAGATAGATAGATAGATAGATAGATAGATAATGATAGATAGATAGATAGATAGATAGATAGATAGATAGATAGATAGATAGATAATGATAGATAGATAGATGATAGATAGATAGATAGATAGATAGATAGATAGATAGATAGATAGATAGATGATAGATAGATATAGATGATAGATAGATGATAGATAGATGATGATGATAGATAGATGATAGATAGATAGATAGATAGATAGATAGATAGATAGATAGATATAGATGATAGATAGATGATAGATGATAGATAGATAGATAGATAGATGATAGATAGATATAGATGACAGATAGATGATAGATAGATAGATAGATAGATAGATAGATAGATAGATAGATAGAGATGATAGATAGATGATAGGTAGATGATTAGGTAGATAGATGATAGGTAGATGATAGATAGATGATAGATGATAGATAGATATAGATAGATAGATAGATAGATAGATAGATAGATAGATAGATAGATAGATAGATATAGATGATAGATAGATGATAGGTAGATGATTAGGTAGATAGATGATAGATAGATGATAGATAGATAGATAGATAGATAGATAGATAGATAGATAGATGATAGATAGATAGATAGATGATAGATGATAGATAGATAGATGATAGATAGATAGATAGATAGATAGATGTAGATAGATTAGATAGATAGATAGATAGATAGATAGATAGATAGATGTAGATAGATTAGATAGATAGATAGATAGATAGATAGATAGATAATAGAGATAGATAGATGATAGATAGATAGATAGATGATAGATAGATTAGAGAGAGAGAGAGAGAGAGAGAGAGAGAGCCAAGTCATTTATTTAAAAATTGAGTACCAATCATGTATATTAATGCTATGTGGAAGAGAGAGAGATGAGTAAGTCATAATTCCTGCCTCAATTGGCTTAAAATCTCTAAACATTTATAAGTAGGGTGACCATACAATTTATCATTCAACAGGAACAGATTTGAATATAAAAAGAAAAGCTATTAATAATTTCATTGGATATCAGGCTTAAACTGGGGATGTCCTGGCAAACTACAATGGTTGGTCACCCTAGATAGAAAAGATGGTTATAGATCATTATCTAAGGCAGGCAAAGATGAGTGCCAATGAATGCTACCATCAAATTGTGCTACAGAGAAACAAAGGTCACTGGAATTACCCAAGAGACTTATGGAAGCCAAATCCCGTGGCTGAATGAAGACCCAGCTGTCTCCCATCATATGGGGCAGGTGATGTTTGACAGAACTTAAAGAGTGGGAAGCTGGAATCAAGTCTTTGATCGTACCTGTGCATCTCTGTGTTGTACCAAGGCTGCCTCTGAACCAGAATGAAGCCCACAATGTGCATGGCCAGGCTGAGAAGGATGTTGAAAATCACAGAGAGCAGCAAAGGTGGGGAGATCAGCCGTCCCGTGGGTCTGAAAGGCACCAGCTTGGGGTAGGCACCATTCAAATTCACTGTAAAATAAATTCAAGTTTTATATGTATGAGAGCAGGGAAATGTTATATTCTTCAGAAGAATGGTGTAACTTCTTGGGTCCACACATCTGAGGAAATTGACAAGTTGAAGTACATCATAAACTGAGTGAACAATACAATAAATGGATTCAAACTGAAGTCATATGAGAAATTCTTAAGACAGCAGACATAGAACTATAAGATGCCCTCTTTGCATCTATTAAATGGGCAAAGACTATTAAATTATAGGTGAGGGAGGATTAAAATGCACACTGCTTGTGGGAATATAAATTGACAAAAACTCTCTAAAGGGCAATTTGGCAATGAATATGAAGAGATTGAAAAAATTTCCCAACTTTTTACATAGTTATTCCACTTCTGAAATTTTATCCTATGCTAAAAAAATCAGAGATGTAGAAAGATGCTCATCACAGCATCATTTATGATAAATTATGGCACATCTATATAATGGAACATACAGTCACTAAGAAGTAATGCTTTCAAATATTTAAAAAATAAAATGATGGGTAACAGCAACAAAATATAGAGTATGCAGCTCCAAGATCTCATCCCTACACAGAAACATTGAAAACAAGCAGAAATTTTAAGAACCAACTTTGTCAGAACTCTAAAAAAAATAGACAAAGGTTTACAGCATCCAAACAAATGCTTAATCAAGAAAAAGGCAACTTAAAAATGTTAGGAAAGTTTTGTGCAGTTCTACTTGCCCTTGCCTGCCTTCCCCCAGCTCAGTGGCAATCTTGAAAATGGTAGTACACATGTCCTGTGGGGACCCTGCTCCCTGATTACAGAGAGGGAAGAGCAGACTTTATCCACAAGTTATTTTGTATGTCTGTTCTAACTTGTCTGGGGACTTCCTGAAGCACAGTGCAAGGTGCTCATCTCTGTTTCACCTAATGCAAAACTTACTTGGGATGGAAAGCAGCATGCACTGCTCCAAAGCATTGTAAGGTTAACAAACTACCCGCAGTCACCTGGAGCAAAAGATTACATTTGATACATAAAATAAATGCCTAAAGCCTGGCGAGAAAAGCTTAAGTAAATTTCTTTAGGAAAGTATGGTATTCACAGTCACCTGTGTGTACTGGGAAATACAGAAAGCCATGTACATGCCCAGGGCAAGATTCATGCTCAGAAAAGACCAGAAAAAAACTCTACACTTTCAGCTCTGGATGATCTTTAGACTCAACACTAGCCTGGCTAAGTGTTGAAGTGCCCGGCATAGAACCAACCTGCAAAGACTGGGAGAGGTATTTCTGTGTTCACATTTTTTTACACTCACAGAGTTCAAGGAAATCTCTGTCAAAACACTACCTGAACAAAAGCTAAAGGAACAGAGATTTCAGTGACCACACATGACAACTGATACAGTCTTTACAAAAATAATTTAGAAAAGTCACTAAACAAATGGACTACTACAGCCTTCAAAAAACAGAAAAACAAAGAAAATAAAGCCCAAGGGAAAGGGGAGAATCTGATTTCCAGAGTTAAGGCATTATAAAACTCAATGGAACAAAACAAATTAACAGAAATCATCTCTGAGGAAGCCCAGATATTGGACTTACTGAGCAGAGACTTTAAAACAACTGTCATAAATATGCTCAAAGTACTCAGTAAAATCAGGAAAATAATGCATAAACAAAATGAGAATGTCAGTAAAGACAAAAGAACCAAGAACAAGGCTTGGAACATTCTAAAAGTTAGAAGACAGATAAAGGAGTAGAGGTCAGCAAAAGAGATGGGAAGACTGCATTCACAAAAGTGATAGATAATTCAGGAGTGTGTGGTAACACAGACCCAAAAGAAGAAATCTTTTGTGGAAAGAAAGTGCTGTTGAGAGATTCAAGTAAAATTAGGAAAGAGAAGTGATCATTGCTGTCAATGGAAGTCATTGAAGAACTTGACAAGAGCAACATCAATAAGGTGGCTGCTGAAGCATAGATAGTAGCTGCTTCCCCTGAGCCCGTTCTCCAAAAACAGAGCTTTTGAACAAGTTTTTTAAATGATAAGTTGGCATGATGGTTGTTAAGATTATGATGAGAAGATATAAGAGGAAATAATGTGAAAGCAAGATCTGTAGAAGCAGCAATCTAAGACTTGTACTTTTTCACGTGTCAGCAATGTGCACCCTTCCAGCTGGTGGTGGCTGGAGCTGGCTCACACTGGCTCACAAGGGCCAATTCCTGCTAAATTTGCAAGCCAGTTTTTAAACACAGTCATCATTAAAAGTAAATTATGTAAATTTACAATTAAATAAATATATCAGAAACAAAGATAATGAACCCCCCCCAAACTGATAATTTCTTAACTATTCTACATTTTAGAATTATCTATGTCCTTGAAGTTAATAATGTAGATTAGACTTAAAAGTGTGTCATGTCTGTTGCCATTATATTGTGAACAATTTTTTTTTAACTGCGGAAATACTCTCCTAGCCTTCAAGAACCATTATCCAATTCAGCAAATAAGTTGCTCGCATCACTGATGAATGGTTAAAGTTTCAACTTAAGTTTTCATTGCTTTGCCATTCAAGTAAAGAAAAATGTCAACAAAGATTCACGTTAAAGCGAATTCAGTCATCAATAGCATAGGTTTACTATGGATACAAGAATTTGGTAAAACTCAGCTAAAGCATTTTGTGAGAATCAATTGACTAAATGGAATTTGCAAGAAAGACATTGCACATTTTATTATTTAAAAATTGCTCATCACACTTTTTTTTCCAGTGAAGTTTATAATAAACTTACTAGCATATATGTACAAACATTTTTTTGAAAGCCAGCTATTAAACATTTGCCAACCTACCACTGCCTCACCCTAAACACCAGCTCAGGCCAACCATTCAAATTCATGCCCTTAAATGTTAGAATCTGGCTGATTGAAATGACAGAATTAGAGATGGCAAGTGGAGAAAGTGTGTATACACAGCTAGTTTCAAAGTTTGACAATAAGGGGGACAGCAGATAGTGGTGGATTTGGGTCAAGGAAGAGCTTTCAAAGAAAGAAGCTATGGAAATATATTTGTATGCTGATGGCAATGGTCCAGTAGCCCAGAGAAAAATTGACTAGATCTTGAGAAGCTAGGATTTGGAGATGGAAACATATAAGCTATATATTAAGCACACTTCACCTATAACTGTACCTGAAAGCATAACAAAGAGTGTTCCTGATTTTCAAGGAACTTTTTTATTTTAAATATTTAGTGACCTTTTATGGAAGCTCCATTTTTTGGTGTGAAAAACAGCAAAATAACTAGCCAGCTTTTCCTTTGATAACATTTTCTTTCAGGGCTCAAAAATGAAGACTGTTTCCTCTTTCCCGCTCTCTATACACCTTTGGGAATAGCCAGACATTGCATGTGCTGCAGCTGCTCTCCCCCCTCTACTGGACCAGCCCTTCTGGGGCTGAGGGAGGCAAGCTGAGGGGAGCACCTCTAGGAAGAAAGTTATAAAAACGTCTTACTCGTTGCACCAATAAGAGTTGTAATGACCAGATCCTGGAACAGAAACTGGTAATTTGATAGGCTGTTCGTCTCCTGAAAATAAAAAGGAAAACAGCTCAAAAGAGTCGTGACCTTCTGAATGAAGCTTGACATCCATTTCATTCATTTTGTCACGGCAGCATAGGATTGGCAAGCAAATTACCAAGGAGGTGGTGTGGTCAGGGGCCTGCTTATGTTGGTGGGTGTACTATGAAATCCTGTCCCACCAGGAGGCCCCGTTAAGCGCTTTCTGGACTAGGTTCTTTGTGCACCACTATTAGCCCTGGAGAGGGGAATATCTCCCTCTATCAGATTCATCTCTGCTCCCTTCCACTTGTTTGCAGAAAAGTTGGGATTTGCTCTGGCACACTAAAAGAGTACATTTCCAATAGTAACAAGTGACAAATGTGTGGTATTCCTACCTAAATCTTACTGATGAAAAATGACAATAACTGAATTATTTGCATTTTGGGGTAACATTAGAAAGTCCCTGATAAAGCACTTTGATATTCTTGAGAGAGAAAAAACATTTAGGTCTTACAGATTTCAAGTAACTTAACCCTTGGTGGAAAGGAGATAATGATGACCCATGTTCAACTCTAGTTTTGAACAAGAATTATTGTGATTTCAAAATAGGACCAAATTTCTATAAATAGCTCTTTTTCTCCAGTTCATTCATTAGTGGAAAGACATAGGTAATCTGAAGATAACAGAACTAAAACTTTCAACCCAGGAGCAAGAGAGCAAGATGTAGAGATGAATCTAGATGTACATAGATATCTCCAGCACAAATAGAGCTCCCTTTCTCTTTGTTAGTTAATGAAGAATCCCCCATATGTTGAGTCCACAAACAGTAGTCATATATTTTCTCCTTTTATGTTTGGTTAAATGGTAAAAGCCATCACAAGACCTATGTTCTTTTGTAGTATGACATGCAAATGTTTAAATCCCTGTGTTCAGGGAATCAGGGATATGCCGACTTGTACTAGATCATAAGAGTCCATTGCTAGATTTTCAAAAATTTTGTGAACACAGACAATATAAAATCTTAAATTATACAAATTTACTATTAAATTATATTGAAAACAGAGGTAATAAATACTCAAAACTCAACACTTCCTAATCACTTTCCTACACTTTACTTTTATCTATGTTCTTGAGGTTATTCACAGGTCTCGTATCTATATGGTGCAAGTACTACATAATGATATTCCATTGCATGTTTCTCCCCAACTCCACGTTCAGGTGGATAGCTTGAAACCAGCCATGGCGGGAGTATTTACACCACTAAAATTGGCAAACATTAATAATCAGGGCTTATTTTTCCAGGGAGAGCCAGTTTTGAAACATTCCAGCACCCAATCAGAGAATCATCTCTTTAATGAATGTTATTCGAGGGGAGAGCTACTCTGGATTGGAAAGACAAAGACCTGGTCTAAACAGGCGAAAGCAACAGCAAGAGAGAAAGTGATTTATTCTATTCTGATCCTCAACTACCACTAGGTAATTCTCTGTCAGAGTCAGAGAAATCACACCAACAACTTTACCTGTGCACATTTGTCTATTTCTGAATTATTTCCAAAACATTAAAGATCATTTTAGAGGGGTTGTTAGTGCTCAAGTCTCCTATTTGTTCTTTATTTAAGAAGTTGCCAATTGAGAGTGCACTATCCCTGTCTCACTTCTCTCTAACCAAGAGGCTAGGTCCCAAGTCATACCCAGTAGAGCAGCAGAACACCAATATATTGAATCATGCTGTACAGAGCCATGTACTTAAACATGCAAAATGAGGTGACAAGGGCTGCACGTCCTTCCCTGTGTGAGAAAAGAAACAAAAAGGTAATGAGATGAAAGTAATGGAAAGAAATGAGGTCAGTTATTCTGTGCTGTTCGCCTGAGCTCAGGAGAAAAGATCGAAAGTCTGATTATTCCATTGTTTGCCTGACAGACTGGGCAGCCTTGAGCCAGTGGGAGCTGGCTGTCAGTGTGCTAAACGACTAAATTTTCCAGAAAGGCCAATTCCACTCCGAGGTCCACAGGCCTTGATCCAGCCAGGGAGCCAGATTTAGTCACTCATCCTTTCTGCAGACATTAGTTCGGCTCAGAGTCTGGGGACTTGGGCTGGTCCCAGATCTCATACCTACTCACTAATGTGATTTGGAAGGTCATTTCCCTTCCCTTGGTCACAGCTTCTTCATCTGTGAACCGAGGAATATGAGTAAGATTGAGGGCTTAGGGGCTATTTTCGTGCAGGTGCTTCAGGAGTTTGGCAAACACTTTATTCAAATTTCATTTGAGAGTCCCACCTTTTTCTAAAACTGGACTAAAATAATAAACACACTCAAATTAGTCATATATCAAATTTAAATAGACTAGAAACAATGGGGATGTTCATTTTTGTTACCATTGTTTTACTTTGAGTAAATAGTGTATATTTAAAGCATGAAATAAATTATGAAATACCACTTTTTTTTCTTTCCTTTTGGAAAAAATAGAGTGTAAACTTACTTCTGGTCATAGTGGTTTCCTGGGATTCCAAAGCCTGATCCTCACACCAAGCTTTTTCCTGTATCAGGGCTTCGCTGCTGCCATCGCTCCGCCCAGAAGGCAGTGTCTCCCACCCCTCACTCACCTCCTTAGAGAGGCTTTCCCATGCGCCTCATCTGGTGCAGCCAATTCCACCACTCCAGCATCTTCCTGCCTTTCCAAGTCCCCTGATTTATCTGCACATGTGCTTACTGCCTGACTTCACTGGAGGAAAACGTCATGAGATGGAAGGACGTCTGATTTACTCACTTCTGGGTCCCCAGTGCCTCCAACTGTTCCTGGCACTAAGTATCTACCTTATAAATATTTGTTGAACATGTGAATAAATTAAAACATTGGAAGGAACTAGCCAAATCATTATTATAAGGTGACGGAAGGAGTATGACATTTGTAGATAAAACACATTTAAACAAAACTAATTCTAATGCGGTCCAATCCTATGTGACTGTGTGAGTTTGAGTAGTTCTCTGAGCCTCAATTTCTTTTGTTTGTTTGTTTACTTAAAATTTTTTCAAATTTTTATTGTTGACACTATTACAGATGACCCCATTTTCCCCCCCTTTTGCCCACCTCCACCCTGCCCCACCCCTAAGCCTCAATTTCTTTATTTGTAGAAGAAATAGTGACCATTCCTACATCTCTAGGCTTTTTGAAGTACAAGAAAACAGGGATTAAAGCACATTTTAAACTGTAAACACATAGCAGTTATAATAACCAAAAGCAGTCACGATGGTAACTATCTCTGTCATTTAAATAAAATGCAGCAGACGTACATATCCAGTGGTGGAGGGAGAGAACAAAGGACCAAGGGAAATTTTAGTAGAAGCAGCAAAGGTAAATATTTTGGAAACCAGAGATGGGAAGCATTTCCCAAGGCAGCATAAAAAGGCAAGAGGAAGGAAGGCAAATGGGGAAGAGAAAGTTTCCCTCAATCCCCCACTATAAAATGTTTAAGGAGATACATTTAAAATAATAGCAATAATAATAATAATATAATTAACACTTTCAAAGCTATAACAAGTTTCAGATTCCAATTTTCTAAAAATAACCTATTCAGTGGCTTTCATTAGAAATACCACTGCTCTCCCACAGTTAATTTTAGCTCGGGGTAAGTCCACTTGGGAGTAGAACGTTTGACTTCATCTCTTGCAAAGCACCCTCCCCACCCAAGGATGCAAAACTTCCCTGGTCTTTGACTTGCAGAACAATGGAATCTGATAAGTCAGTCAGAGAAAGACAAATATCATATAATTTCACTTATATGTGGAATCTAAAGAACAATATAAATGCACAAACAAAACAGAAACAGACTCACAGATACAGAGAAGAGACTGATGGTTGCCAGAGAAGGGTGGGTCAGGGGGCTGGGTGAAAAAGGTGGAGGGAATGAAAAGTACAGACTGGTAATTACAGAATAGTCATGGGATGTAAAGCACAGCTTAGGGAAAATAGTCAATAACATGGTGCCAGTTGGTTACTGAAAATATCAGGGGAAATCCTTTGTAAATATGTGATTGTCTAACCACTATGCTGTACACCTGAGACTAGTACAAAATAATACTGAATGTCAACTGTAATTGAAAAAATAAATAAATAAATAAATAAATAATAAAATGAAAAAAACAGTGGAACCTGTACCTAGAAATCAAGAGAGATTAAAACAATGCTGGTGAAAACACTTACTTACTTGATAAGTTGAGGTACACACTCAATGTTTGGAGTTTTAGAAGTGAAAGGTGAGGCCACAGATGCCTCCTGCTCTGATAAAGAGATGCCCACATGAGCCATTTTCAAAGCCTGAAAGCAAAGAGTCAGCTTACGCTCCATGCACACTCACATACATCTCTCCTGAGGCCTCATAAGAAAAGGGCCAAATAAGCTGTTCACAACATGCTGGGACACCCAGTAAAAGAAGTGGGAACTTCAGAACAAAATTTTACCCCATTTAGTCTCTAAGGACCAACTGAGTTATTGCAGTTGGGAGTCAAAACTCTCCCAACCCTCAGTATCAGTTTCTCCATCGAGAGGAGCAGGGAGAGTGTATATCCCAGGAGATATTTTCTCTAAAGGGCTCTGGGCAAGTACAATCCAGTGTGAGACTACGGTCCCCACACTGGCACTACTTACCCCACAGTCATTGGCTCCATCCCCGCACATACCTACAAAGTAACTAAAGGAGAACCACCACGTCAATTATAGAAGAGATCAAAGCAATCTTAAATGCTAATTTCTCTAATTAAAAAGATAAAATGAGCTTCCTTACTTAGGGCTCAAACTTATTATTTCAAGGGAGTTTCCCTAATAGTCTGGTTTGACTAAAAAGTAAACTTTGACGCAGCAGTTGCTACAATGGATAAGAATTCCAGGACGGCTCGTCCCAGACTCCAAGCGTTCCAGGGAGACCTGCACTTCACTGTCTCAGAAGCAGCTTTGTCAGCTGCAAGACGGGGTCTCACAGTTACGCATAAGACGGCACGGGGGGTGGGGAGGGCACAGCACTTGAAAGCAGAAGATTGAGATCTGATCGGCCTGCTCACTTCACTGTTTGGACTATCATTTTTCTCTCCTACAAAGTGTTAGGTGTATTCAGCGAAGTGCTGTATGGGAAAGTGCCTTATGAATTCTAAAATGATAAATAAAACTTGCTTGTTGGTGCTGTTAACAGTTCATAAGGAAAAAATTGGCCGTGTTAGCAGTCACTCAACAAATAATGCAGTGCCAGACCCAGAAGTTGAAGAAAGAAAATACATCTGTTCTTCAAACAGCTTTCTGAGGCTGAGCGAATACTGCTCTTAAGTCATTGACAAAGATCATGGGTAATCTGCTTTTTAAGGTAAGAGCACTCTGACAGCATTTACAGAATCTGCTGGGCCTCTTTTTACTCGCTGCTCTATGAAGGCAACTAGGGTGCGCCTGGGTTCTCAGCCACGTGGAGATGGGGCCTTCTGAGCGGAGGCGCCTGCAGAGCGACTGAATGGAGGAGCAGCAGGACGGAGCAGCAGTGAGCAGGAGGAGCCCTGTCTCTGTGGTTGAGCAGCAGAAGGAGAGGAAGCCTCAGGACTATGGGTTCCACTAACAAAAAATAAATAAATAAGCAAAGGGTCCCAAAGGACGGGCACTTTATTTGGACTGCCCATTCTATCAATGGAAACCCTCTATGTTCGAAGAGAAATTCTCTCTCTGATTCAGGGTGGAGAGGATGCTTTGGCATAGAATGTTTGTATATTTTGAAGGTTATTTGAATCTCTTGTCATATAAATGTCCCTATGTCATAGCTGTGATAATAGTTTGTACTAATGAAGTCTAACTTTTCCTCGCCCGTTCGGGAGCTGAGCTCAGTTTACCTCTCCAGGCTGTTTCTCACCACACCTGTTCATGTCCCTTATGTTCTAGTCAGTGGTTCTCAAGTCTGGGTGCAAGACTGATTTATGTGGAGAGCTTTGAAAAAATACTGACTCCCAATCCCCATGTAAGCAATTGAATCAGAACTGCTGTTTTTTCAAAGCTCCCAAGGTGACTGACATGTGCAGCTCAGTTAAGAACCACTGCCCTAGCCAGAGTGACTTCCTGTACCTCTTACTCTCCCCTGACTGCCAGGCCCCCAGGCACTTCACGCCACCAGAATTGGGAAAGAACCTACTCCAGTTTCTGAAATTCTTCCACCAGACTGGATTTCTGCCCAGGAGACATTCTTGCAAAGATGGTCCCATTCATCAGTATCTGTAAGGAACCCAAAAGAGAAATATTTTATTATATCAGCTGGTCATACATGAAATAATTAATAACACATAACACTAACAGGGTAATGATATCCATGAAGGAAGAAAAACATTCTTTTCCAAGAAGTCTTCCTTTGGATTTTAAACAGACATTGGGACATTGGTCATCAGATAAGTGACCAGGGAGATCAAAATCAGTAAAGATGACTACTTCATAAAAATATATGGTGGAAATGATGACCTACAAGAATTTAGCTCAGCTGCCATGGAGAATGGAAAAATCCTGAGCTTAATGGAACCTTAAGCCAGTAGAGCATGAGAAATTACAAGGCTTCCAGGAAAAGGAAATGAGGCGACTGCTTCTCAGAAACTTGTTCAGAACTAGCAGAAAAACAGCCTACTGGTGAAATAGTAAAGCAGCTAGTGCAGTCTTGATCAATTGTAAAATTCAGCTGATATCCCAAACCTGATTTGGACTATGGAACATTGATGGTTTGGTGGTATAAGAGCCTCTACTGGCCCCTCCACCTGATCTCCATTCTACAGAATCTAAATTATCCTGTGTTATGTCTGAGGGCTCCCTGCTCCCCCTGGCAGTAAATTCAGCTTAGTGTTCACTCAGCTTCAAAGTTTTTATTCTTTTTTTTAAACAGTGCCTAAGATGGTGAGTAATTGAGTGCAAATAAATTATCTGCCCCCACTATGGGTTTATTCATCATCAAGAAAGTTCTTAAGTTTGACCCTTTTCTAGGTAGAGGTCCTCCATCAAAAACCTAGTGAAATTCCTCCATTCCTAGCCCATTTTCTTGTATAATTGCTGGGTTTCCACTACACTGTGAGACTCCTAACCATGGCAATGTAGTGACAGCTACCCCCAAGTAATGCTGATGACTTGAGAAGTCACTATTAATCCTATAAATCAGCAAATTTCAACCTTTATCATCTCCTGGCACACATAAATTAATTATTAAAATTCTGCTGCATACCAAAAAATATATTTTGGTCAATTTGACCAAAACACTGGATTGCTATTGTGGGGTTGACTGTTGTAATTTTTTTATTTGACAATCTAAGGGGAAAAGAAGTCAGTGCCCCTGACTAAATAGTCAGGTATAAGAGATGGAAAATTGGCTAATCAAGTTTACTTATTTTAAATCTAGTAGGAAATGAGACAACAGTAACTGCTATAAAAATATCTCCCTCTTTTATGATACATTCAATAGGTATCTCTTACCTGTTTAGAGGTTTGAAATTACTGAGGGTCATTCTCTGTAAATGACATTATCAGCATCTTTACCAGGAGATCAGTACCATTTAAGAACTTACCTTTGGCAGTAGGCTGCTGAAATGTTGACTTATAACCTGAAAGGATTTTCCACTTAGGGCAAAATGATAACTTTCTTCTCTGTTATTATCAGAGACTTCTTCCCTGATGTTAATGTAATTATCCTGCAAAGCAAGACACAGTTATTTTAGACTTGATAGAATGTTTAGGACCACAGCATATCTGAGAGAGGACAGCAATGGCAGTCCGGGGTCTCTCTGTAAAAGTCACATACTCCACTCCCGATTCCTCAGGGAAGCACTTTCTCTTTGCTAGATCAACCTTTGCACATCACGACCTCTGTAGTGAGCAGAAAAATAACACTTACTCATGTCCTGTTCTCAGCCTGATTTGATCTCGGGGAGTCCAGACAAGAGCACATCTCACACATTTCAAGTATAAAATACAAAAGCACTGCAGCTTAACAAATCTCTCCCTGAAGTGAGAACTTACAGGTTTTTTCCTTAGAGAATTAATATCGTTCCACAAGGATACAATAGAGATGAGATACTGACAAGATTGGGGATAAATGAATAAAGCTTTCTTCCCTAACCTGAAGATATAGTCTGATTTTTCAATTCACACAGTGGTACCTCTCCTAGAGATTAAATCCCCTTTGAACTCAAGAGGGTGGCTGGCAAGCAAGGGAAAAGTGGGAAATTAGATTTCCAGCCCCATTACTATATTTTTTCTCATACAGAGCCAAAAGCTTTTAAGTTTAAAAGAATGGATTATTTCCAGCACCCAGGAAAGCACTGGACCTCAAAGCTCAGTTGGAAAGATATGGAAACTGATATAACTGAGCTCTTCACACTGCATATGTGTTAGACATTTGGAGAAGTAAGTTGACCCCAGGTCACCTGTACGGCTCATACAGCTCTGCCAGTCAACGCTGCTCAGTCACCAACACTATGAAACAAGTTAGATGACATGGCAGAAAGTCTGTTTTTAGGTATACCTGATTCCCGTAGGCAATGTGTTTCTTCTCTTCTACTACATTCCAAGATATAGATGCTGATGAGGACCCAGCACTTTCATTTGCTTCAATGAGAATGACTTTCTGGCCTTCAGAAACCATTCCAGACTTTCTGGCCACTGTTATTGCAGTCTGAAGGTTATCACCTAGAAGAAAGGAGGACTATCCTAACATGAGGCTGAAGAGATAGAACGAATTCATAGAGGGCCTGGAAAACTGGGGTAAGGAGTTAAGGCTTGGTTGTAGGTGTGAGGAGAAATAACCTCTCATGTCTCCCTCAGCCCTGATTGTCCTTGATTTCTCCACCCCTTTCTGGTTCTTGCTGCTTCTCATCTCGTTACTTCATGACCTACCATTATATTTTTTCAGAGAGTGGGAAGGAAAAACAAAAGGGCAAAACTCAATTTTATTTCTGTCATTTGTTAACAGCTTGGTAACATTTAGCAGAGCTAACTGGTTTTCATTTTTGTTTTTAGTCATCACTTGAGGACACTTTTCATTGCTTTTCAGAGAGAGTGGAAGGGGAAGAGAGAGAGAGAGAAACATCAACACGAGAGAGACACATTGACTGGTTGCCTCCCACATGTGCCCCAACTGGGTCCCTGTGGGGGTCAAGCCTGCAACTGAGGTACATGCCCTTGGCTGGAATTGAACCCAGGACCCTTCAGTCCTTGGGCTGGTGCTCTGACCACTGGCCAGGACAGAGCCTACTGTTTTTACATAGTATCTGGTGGTTCCACTTCCAGCAGAGATGGAGCAAACCCACTACAATCTATCTCTCCCACTGACAACAATGGAAAACTGAACAAAAATACAAAAAGCAACCTTGAAAGTAAACATAAGCAAGCAGAATGTGAAAGAGAGTCAAATTTGGAGAAACAATGTACAAGGTGCTAAGGTTCTTGGCTTTTTTTCTCTTTCCTCTCAGATATTTGACCCTAGAACTGTGCAAGCAGCAAAAACTCTGAGAAACTAGCCTTTCTGGCCAGAAGAACAAGGAAAAGGAGTGCCTGAGGGCTTAAGAGTTATGAGGGAAATCCTGGGAAAGAAAGACCTAGGCAAGGAGACTAATTCAGTATGTGTGAACTATAGTAAGTCTCTGGCCCAAGTCAGAGCTGTGCACGTGCAGAACAAATCCAAAGAAGAATAGCAAAGGCGATATTAATCACCTCCTATATTTCTGAATTTATCTTGAAAACAAAACAAAATTCACTCTTCAGAAAATTTTAACAGTATCCAAAGTCTCAAAAACATCGTATTTGAAATATTTAGGATACTCAACATACAGTAAAACCTGTAAAGTACGGCATATTCTCAAGAAAAAGTAATCAACAATTAATTGCCCATTCCAAAATAACCCAGATGTTGTAATTATTACACCATGGTTTTAAAGGAGCTATTGTAAGCCTCCTCCACATGGTAAGGTTAATACCCTTGAAATAAATGACAAGATAGAAGCCTAAACAGAAAAAAATATACTCTAAAAAAGAACCAAATGGCTACTTTAGAACTAATCAATATAATAATTGAAATTGTAAATATTCACTGGATGCACTCAATAATAGAATGGAGATGAGGAGAGTCAGTGAATTTGAATATAGAGCAATATAAATTATACAATCTGAAGAACAGAGAAAAAAATCTTAAAAGAAAAGAAACTGAAAAATATTAAAAAGACTCACATTTATGTCATTAAAGTCTTCCAAAAAGAGGAGAAAGAGACTGGAACAGGAAAATTGTTTTTAAAGAAATAATAGCTAATGTGTCCCTAATGTGTTTAAAAATTTAAATTTACATATTCAAGAAGCTGAGTGAACAACTCAGTGAGAACCAAATCCAGACACATAATCAAACTGCTAAAAACCAAAGTTAAAGAAAAGATCTTAAAAGCAGCTAGGAAAACAATCATTACATATAAGGGAGCAATGATTCAAATTAACATCATCACAGATTTCAGATTAAAAATAATGGAGGCAAGATGACAGTGAAGCGACATCTTTAAAGTACAGAAAGAAAAAAAACTGCCAACTCAGGCTCCTATAGCTAATAAAAATATCCTTCAGGAATAAAGTAAAAATAAAGACATTTTTAGATAAAGGGAAACTAAAATAAATTTTTGCCAGAGAACATGATCAAAATGAAATGCTAAAAGAAATTATTTAGGCTAAAAGAAAATGATACCAGAGTGAAACTTAGAATATGAGGAATGAAAACATAGGAACAGAAACAATAAAAATTTGGGTAAATGTAAAAGCCTATTTTTCTTCACTTATGTTCTTTAACTCTTAACTGTTGAAAGTAAGATTTTAATTGCCTGGTGGGGTTTTCATTGTCTGTCATTGTCATACACATGAAAACTGTAACATAAAGGAGAGAAGGTACAGAAGGTTTATGGTTGTAAGGCTTCTTGAAAGGGTAGGTATGGATGTTGTAATTCCTGGAACTACTAAAAAATAAATAAGATCTGGCTGGCTATCCTTAGCATAGGTTTCTACCAAAATCCTTACGAAGACCCTTAAAAGAGCCAGCTGGTGGGAAGGACCTGCTGTACCCTGAGGCTGGAAGAGTACAGGGAGCATTGAGAGCTAAGAGGTTTCCTCCACCTGCCTCAGCAGGACACCGGCAGTTGGTCTGCTTTGCAATGCAGGCCCATTTTGCATCCCACCCACTGGAGTTCTACTGTTTAGGATATGCAGCCCAGACCTGAGCCTCAGTCATCCGACAAAGATATATAACAACCTATTTAAGAAACCCCAGTAGCTAGATAGGAAAAGATCAGGCAAAACAACCAGAATACATAGGGTCAAAGTAGCGCAGCTGCAGGAGACAGATAAAACCTGCATTAAAAAAAAAAAAAAAAAGGTTTTCTAGAGCCATTCCCACTACAAAACATGATTTAAGAACTTAATTCAGCAGGTAATTTGGAAAAGGTAATAGTCATTTTTGAGACTTGAGTTTGTGGTTTGAGAAAACTGGGTGCAAAAAAAAAATCTTAAAGCACAAAGCAAAATTATAAAAACATAACAGCCACAAGAAAAAAGAAACTGAGAGGACAGATCCAGGAGGCCTGTCATATGGATAATAGAAGCTCCAGAAGGGGAAAAGGAAGGAGAGAGAACAAAGGCAATAATTAAATGAACAACAGAAGAAATTTCCCTGAGAGGGAGAAGGCAGATTAAAAGAGTTCACTATACTCCAGGCCAAATTAATGAAAAATGACAAACTTACAGGCACATTCTGGCAACATTTCTAAACTTCAAAGTTAAAGGAACAGGATTATATGCAGAAGAGAACAAGTCACCCCCAGCGGGCTGACACTGAGCCTATAATATGTGATACCAAAAGCAGAGGACAAAGGAAAGACGCCGACAGATTATTAAGAAAAAAAGGAATGTAACCTAAAAATTCTACACTCACTCAACTGTCAAAGAAAGATATTCCAGACTGTCTGAGATATCAGAGTGCATAGCACCCTTCTATCCTGCCCAAGGACAATTCTTGAGAAAAAATTATAACCAGGCAAGGAAAAAAACAGGACAGAAATGTAATATGAGGGAAAAAGTAAAGAGGAGGGGGTCAACTTTTATTTCTACTTAAGGCTAATGATTAAAGGTGGATTATGAGAGTGTGTAATATAGTGCAAAATAAAGGGGTTTGAAACAGAGGTCTCATAATGTGGGGAAACTTTAATAAGTAGTAAATTAACTCAGCAAGACCTAAAAGTTGGATTGAGGGACTGGAAAGGGAGAGAGTAAAAGTGGTCCAAATGTCTCTTGGATTGTGGAGGCGGGACTAGGGGGATGGGAAAGTACAGAAGGGAATGTAAAATATTCTGGAGTTCCCAACAGTAGAACGGGGTTCAGGGGACGTGGGGTGGGGAAATATTCTATCTTGGTAACACAATTAATAGAGTTGAATGCTTCTGACTATGAGATCAGGGAAAGGGAAGACATACTCAGAAAATATGAATGCATTAGGAAATCATTTATTCTCAATTCAGAAACATTCCTTAGGACATTTCACAGATTTCCTTGCATGATCCTTTCTCACCACTCCATTATTTGTGTGATTTGGGGTTTGGGAGTAGAAGTAGAGAGGACAGCATTTCTTTTACATCTCCAGAGTTGTAGATCTCATTATTGATGGGCTTTCAGGGCAGTTTCCCACCCACGCTGACTCAGCAGTCTTCTTCCCCTACCATTTAACAATAAAATCATCATCTGCATGGCTTATATCTTCTCATTCAGGTGATATCTTAAATGTCCCTTCTCAGAGACGGCACTTCATCTAAAGTAGCCAGTCAGACACTTAGCCACATTACCCTGTTTTGTTTTATGTGCCTCATAACATTCATTGCTAGTCGTTTATTTGATTATTTGGTTATCAATTGATTGATTTTCTATCTCATCCCACCTGAATGGAAGCTCAGTTAGTACAATAATTTTGCCTTTTTGTTGTCCATCTCCAGAACTAGAATGGTGTCTGGTCCACAAGTCAGCAATATTTGCTAAATGAGTGAATCTGTATTTCCATATCAAATTCTTACTGTTTCCTACTTTTTTATATATACCTGTGATCATTACTGTCCTTATCTGGGCTGAGATGAGCTCTTCCAGGATGGGTTTTGTCTCTTCCTTCAATCGATTCTCCAAGATCAGCAATCCCAGAAATATCAAGTCTGATTCTACCTTGTCCCTGGAAGTATATATGCATATAAATATATATGAATGATTGAACAGAAATAGCACATTGTAGTCCTTCTTACAGGAAGCAAAACAAAAAGACAAATATCTTCCTATCAGAGTGGTGCCAACTCATTCATTCAAGCACCATTCCTGAGGCACTGAATATGTGCCAGGAACCATCCAGACAGGAAGGAAACACAAAGATGCTGAGACATTTACTCTGACTGAATCAAGAGGAAGAGAGTTCTCATTAAGCAAAAGATTGGCTTTACCCTTTGTGGAGGATGAACTAAATGACCACAAAGGTCTCTTTCATCTGCTGTGGTGATTTTCATTACCTCACCTGCTGGCAACCACCAGAGAGGAGCTCTACCTCTGGTACAAAGCATAATGAAAAATAAGTGAGGCACAAGAAAAATATAAAATGCCAGTTTTTCTACAAGCCAAAGCTATAATAAATAACATTTAGTCCCAGGGGTATGAAGCCATAATCTCAAAAGCATAGTCTCTCTTTAAAGACCAACCTTCCCCCTCTGTCTCTCATCTGGTAACTTTGCTCTTCTACATAAAGTATGAATGTTTTTGCAGCAAGTGGAGTCTCTGAGGCCCCCATCCGCTACAAGGACATTTCCAAGACATTCCAGAGGACCAAGTGCAGGGGAGTACATTTGGGGTTGGGGACTCAAAGATTCTTCCAAGATTCATTTTTCTGTGATGCAGACACCTCTAGTAGACACAAGAGCAAGACATCAACATTGCCTATATCTGGCTGAAATAGAGATGAAAGCAATGCCCAGAAAAGCCACTTTGCCTTGCTGGCTTTGTGTGCTTCACATTGGCCATGGGGCATGATGCTTCCAGAACACTGCTAACACGTCCACCAGAGTGGGAGGAACTGGACATAATCGAAACTACTTGCCTCAAAGCAGGCTTGGGAGGATGTTTCCTATTCTTCTGAACCTGCAATTTAACTCTCTCCACGATTTGATTCTACACCATCTTTTCAGGTTCATCTATCACTAAATTCTTCACCCACCCTAATCTCCAGTCAGATTGGACCACTCACCAATGGTATGCTCCCTACTCAACCATTTCTAAACATTTGCTCTAAACATTCTTTCTTATTTCAAAAAAGGTTCTAAATTCCCCATGATCTGTCACTGAAATCCATCCTTTATTTCAAGGCCTAACACACATGCATATTATTTCTACCTCAGATTAGCTTGTATTTATTCATCCATATATTATCATTCTTTGCTATCTGATCTATCTGTCTCAAAACTACCTGGTTCAACAACAAATTAAAGAACACCCACATAGTACTAAACACAGAGGAGGTGCTCGGCCAATGTTTGCCTAGTTAAAATGTTCTGATGTCTGCTGTTATTGTTTGTTTTTGTTTTGAGGGTTGTGTTTTTTTTGTTAGTTTTCACCAGAGAATATACTTTTCAATGATTTTTTTTTTTTTTTTTTTTAGAAAGAGTGGAAGGGAAGGAGGAAGAGAGAGAAAGAAAGAGAGACAGAGAAAGAGAGAAATATCGATGTGAGAGAGACACATCGATTGGTTTCCTCCTGCATGCACCCTGACTGGGGCCAGGGATCAAACCTGCAACCCAGGTTTGTGCTCTTAACCAGGTATCAAATCTGAGACCCTTTGGTGCATGGGCTGAAGCTCTAACCACTGAGCAACACTGGTCAGGGCTGGTGTTATCGTTTTTTTGCCAGGCAACCTAGGAAAATTCATTTCCTCTTTCAGAAATTCTGCTGCCAGAGGATTCGCAAAAGAATTGAAGTTAGTCCGTCAAGTCAATGATCACTTACTGTTACCCAAATAAGTGGAAAAAATAGGACAAAAGAAAGGGGAGAGAATATACAAGGACTATAGTAGCTCCTGACTCCAGGGATTCCACGTTCAGTTGGGAGAACAAGATTAGACTTGACCACCTTGTTCATATATAAGGCTTGGAAAGGTATCACGATGATGCAAAAATAAGAGTCCTTTGGAGTCAGAGAAGAAGGTGTATTCATTTCTGGGTGGAGTGGCTGGAGAAGTCTTCCTGGAGGAGGTGATATTTGAGCTGGCCATTGAAGGATAACTTAGTTGATGCCTGATTGAGGTTCTCCAATCCTTCTAGTGGCCCTCATATCCAGGCCTAAGGCTTTTGATATTTTCAGAGATGATATGACATGAGCAAACCACAAGACATTATATCAGGCAAGAAAATGGCTACAGGGCCAAGTAGCTGACATAGTCTCGTGGCCTACCTTGGCACTCATATTTCTGGTTCCTCTGGCACATGGTCTTTGTAAGGTTCAATGCATAGTAATTAGGAGTTCAGAGCTGTAACCCCAGCTCTGCTCCTACTTTGCTATGTGACCAAGGGAAAATCGCTTTCTTTGTTTGGTAATCTATTTCTTCTTTTGTGGGGGGAAAAATATAAGTGGCAAAACTATTTCATTTCCAAAGCTCTAACATTCTTTTCATGAATATTCAGTCTCAGCCAAGAAATAAAGAGGAAAAGCAGTCCCTTAATGGGCCTCAAGCAATGCATCTTGGAATGGCATGCTATCTTTTCCTGCTTCTTGCATAGACATTATATCTCTTCCTGAAGCATCTAAAAATAATAAGGAATGACTGTAATACAAAAGGAGCATTGTCACCCTTGTGACCATACTCCATGCCCTTATAATCCATGTGACTTATAAAGGATGCAATATGCATAAAGTGGGCCAAGAACCCTCAAAGAAATTATGATATCTGTGCTGGTAGCACTCTGAGTAAACACATAAATATAAGCACAATCACAACAGAAAGAATGTTCTATGCTAATCAGGGATTAGCAAAGTTTGGGTAAATTAATTTAGCTAGGAATAAATATAATGCTGATGTGGCTTTAACATAGGAGGGGCAAATGAGTGACCTGAGTTGATTAAATTGCAACAAATACACAGAGTTGCAACAGCCAAAGTGACCCTTAAGGGTCACATTAAGCTGGCCCCAGGGAGAGTGACCCAATATGCCCAGCAATCCAATACTCGATGACTTTAGATGAGCCACTTCTGCCTCTAGGTCTTTCTGCCCATTCACAAAGTGACAGGGTTGGGACACATCTGTGATTCTCAGCAGGGGTGATACTGCCTCTAGAGGACATTTTGGAAACTTTTTAGACATCTATCTATGCAAGATTTTCTGCAATGACCAATGCACAGTGAAGAATTGCCTTGCACTCCACATGCCCTTTGAATATTCTACAGGACATGCATAGACACTAAAAGATTATTTATATTTTCCTAAGAAAGTATAGGCTTATACTTTTTTTATTATACTACATAGCATACTATATCATAGTATATATAATACAACTATAGTATGTTAAACAAATATAAAATTGTTTATACTTCCCCTAGCTCTGTTTTACATATAAACACAAAGTATTTGTGCACATTTTTAATATTCTATTGAATTTTCCAGGAATGTAAGTACTGTGTAAGTTGAAAGGAGACTGCGCTGTTTTATGAAGTTTTACCAAGAGTTTTAAACCATTTCACAGTCACCTCACTGACAGCAAGACTGCTCATGCTATTTGAGACTTCAGTGTATAACACCTGCATCAGTCTGCATTCCCAGCTGTTTCAGCCCTAATGATTTTACACACAGGTGCAAGCAACGTATTGCTTCATTTAGTTTTAGTGGAGCCTGCTAAGCATTTATGGAATTATCTATTACTTTTGTAGTACATTGTATTTTTTGCTTTTATTTTAAATGTATATAGAATGGCGTCATTTATTTTTACAAAGAATGTGTGCAGATTATATACATATAATTTATTTTAGTATATAAAAAGAAGTGGTACAAAATATAGTTACAATAAGAGAGTGTTGTTGAGTCTGACAGGGTTGAACATAAATACATTAGCCCTCCTAAATTTAAAACCCTAAATAACAAAATAAGCCGTGATTATCTCCAGAGCAATGTTACCAATAATGGCTGGAATGAAGTACTGGACATAGCATTGAAGGTGAAATAAACATGATAGCCTAAAAACAGCAGAAGATAAAACAACAAATAAAATTGAACTAATAGTCCATTTTAGCTTTGGAGGATTCCTATTTTAATCTAATCATATCAAAACTTTCTCTACAATGGCCACTCTGAAGCTTTTCTTGTTTTTCTACAAACATTACTTGGTTTATGTAAGTCCGAGCTATATTTTTTCATTAAGTTGTATATGCCTTATGAAGAATTTTTTCAGACAAATGTTGTTTTCTAACTTTCAACTAATTCACCAACTATAATTTTAAAAATTAGCTACTTGTATTTGGTTCAAAATGGGGGCATGACCATAATTTCACACTATGAAACATCGTGTATAGTCAAATATCTGTTTTCACACAGCTGTATAATCACATCTTATGTCACAGTGTATGCAGCTATTTCTCTTAAATGCTCCCAGCCAGGGTTCACATCAGCTTTGTGATCAGGCAGGATGGGGATGACTGTATCCCTGTGGACTAAGTTCAGGGGCATTTCATCCATGTGGATCCAGCACGCTCGCTATGTTGCTGAGTCCCCTGCCCAGCCCAGCACATCTTCCCACCCAATCATCTTGCTTTTTGAAAATCTCTCCACTCACCTTGTCAAGGCAGTGGTGTGGTGGTCCATTTCTAGCTTTTTGTAGGCCAGTGCTATGACCCGGAATCCCTGTGTCGTGTAAATCTGAAGTTCACTAGCAAAACTAGTTGGTACTGTTCAGAAAATAACACAAGATTAGTAGGCAATATTTACTCCTCAGTTGGTACTGGTGAAGAAATTCTTTACAAACAGACCCAATTCTTGACCAAAAAAAAAGAACCACATCTCTAAAAAGGTATATGACAAGTCAGTGGATACCCACCCTCAATACAACTACATTGTCAGGACTGATTTCTTGGTTTTCAGTGAAGCTGAAATGAGAAGGAAGCATTTCAAAAACAAAATAAAGGTAAAAGGATGGGAAAGTGTATAATTCTTTTTTCTCCAGTTTAACCAACAAACACTTACTGACAATCTACTATGTGCGGGCATTGGCTCTGCAGAGATTATACTGCAGGACCCACTCTCGGGATCTCTGTCTAGTAGGGTAACAGACAGTAGACTAACAAATGCGATCGGATGAGATCATTGCTGTGACCGAGGCAATGGCAGTGTGCTAGGCTATGGAAGCACTTAGACAAACACATGCCTGTCTGAGAGGAAGTGGTTAGATGAAGGAAGGGAAAGAGCATTTTGGCCGAGGGAGCACCATGTGCTCAGGCACGAACACATGAGGCGGTCACCGTGAGTAGGTAGTTCAGCTCTGGGAAAGCACAGAATGGGAGGATGGGATAGGTAAGGAGTATCTGTAAAGTCAGATCATGAAGGAGTTTGAGATTTTCCTGGAGCCTATGGGAAGCAACCAAAAGAAGAAAAGTGGAAAGTGACAGCATAGTTATAGTAGGTGATGGAAAAACTAATCTAGTCAGGGTATAGAGGGTGAATCAGGGTAGGGATAACTGGGAGCAGGGGGTCAATTCACCAGCTATTGAAGTGATCCAGCAGAGGGAAGATGAGGACCTGGGCTGATGGAGTGATAGGGCCATGGATTTCAGGACAGAGGCACAGAGGGAGAGGGACAAATCTGGAAAGAACCTTAAATTGGGGAGAGGGGGAGAATGGTAGTATCTTTCATCAAGATGGGAACTATGGGAAGTGAGAAAGAGAATCTTGATTTGGTATTGAGTTTGAGATATAAATGAATCATCCTATTGGCAATGATCAATAGGTATTTTGATTCATAGATCAAGTGCTAAGGGGACATATTGGGGCTAGAAATACAAATTAGCCAGCAGAATTAGTCTGTTCACTTACCTGTCTCAGGTTGGCAAAAGCTGGCCACCTTCTCTGGTGCACCTTTCATGAATGCCAGCCTGTCACCCCCCATCTCTTGGACAATGACTGTCATCCTCTGCAGTGCTGATGAGAATGGGAACTGATGCAGGACTGCAATTCCTTCCACTGGGACCTGGTTGAGGGATGGGGAATGGAGAGGGACATGCCAACATAGCTTCCACCTATTGAAAATTAAAAACTATTCCTCCCTCAATCCTGTTTTTTATCAAATAAGGGAAATGTTCCCACCAATTTTCTCATGTGGGCCTGATGGAAGTTTCCCCTTGAGGTTGGGTGTTGCAGAGTGGATAGCAGACAAGGCTTACCTGGCTGGCTGTTTTGCAGGGCTTAACTACCATGGTGTGTGCTGGCACTCCCTTGATGTGGAAATTGTCCCCAGAAATAGCCATTTCCTATTTCACAAATGGAATATTTTTGTTGTAGAAATTTATTTCTTGTTCATCCACTGATACCCGCCCCTTGAGAAAATTCTCAGACCACCTCAATGATTCTCACTTCCTTCCCTTGGCTAGATGGAGGTGAACCAGTCTTATTTTGCCACAGAAAAAAATAATGCATTGAAAATGCTGCAGAACTTCAAGGGCAGACGTGTCTGAATTATTCATGCAATTTATCCTGCCTTCTCTGTTGGAATGCACTGCATAAAGAGCTCAGTCTCTATTTCTGAAGAGCTTCACACGAAAATAGTGAGCATGAATAACCAGACTTATTGTGTGTGAGGCAAGCACCTTGCTGTCTTTCTTTCCCTGGAGTTCATAGCTGTTCCTGCTCTTCCCTCTCAGTCTAATTTGAATTGATGGTCCTCAGGGTTCAGCAAGGCAGGGACTGTGATGTACATGGTTAATGCTCAGTAAACACTCAGTAATTGCTCTAATGATGACCCTAAATTATAGTCAAATGAACCTTTCATCAAAGATGTCAAAATGCTTTGTAACCATTGCATTGAGTGACTGAAAAAAATCTCAGATTGGAAATTGTAATTCCTACTTTAAAATGCACAAACAGTAACCCAGGAAGGGTAAAAGATCAGCAAAGTCATGTGAGACATGATTACAGAACCACATCCTACTAGAGTTGGAAGGAACCTAAGGGTCATCTTCTTCGGAGGGGCTCACACACATAGCAGTGGAGCCCAGAGCTACACCTGGCTGCAAGGGATGGAGGTGGGCTTGGGGCTGAGTAGGTAGGGATGTGTGTTCCCTAAGCTTTACCTTTATTCCCCATGTCAACCACAGCAACTCTATTTGTTTATTATAAGGTGCTTCTGAATAAGGTTTCCTTTTAAGAGAATATTCCAGCGTTTTTGTTTCATTTTATGTGAACATTGCTGGTCTACTTCCATCCCCTCATTTTAAGGTCATGTGAACCAAGCGCCAACAAGAGAGATGCCTTCGCAGGGTCAAGTGCTCAGCTAGAGCAGAGCCAAAACTAGAACCGAGAGAGCGAGATTCCTCTTTCTGAACAGCACCCCTTGCTCTTAAATCTACTTTAAAGTCTCAACAAAAGCTCTCATGTTTCCCTTTTTGTGTTTCCAGCCTTGGAAACAAAATTGATGCAATTTTAATAGGAATAAAACTCACGGTAACAACGAGTTATCCTAAGCATGGGGGAGCATGTTTCCTAATCTCCATGTTCTAGAAAACTTTGAAACCAAACATTGCTCATACTACAATCTGAAAATTTGGAAAATAATGATATAATAATTATAACTACATTAACATAATTGAGCCTGTAATAGCTGCCAGGAATTTTTTAAGGGCTTCATTCATTCCATTTCATCACAATAACCCTACCATGGAGATACAATGTACGAGGAGGAACCAGGCACACACTGGCGTGCCACTCACTACTTATGTACTCCATATTGGAGACCTCACATTTTATATGTATTGACTATCTGTGATAAAACTTGTGTGGTTCTGGCACTGAAGAAGCTTTTTAGATTCTCTGCAGATCAGAGGCTTACCCAGTTGGTGGCTTCAAACATTTTGATGTCCAGAGGGTCTCCCTGGATGGTCTCATCGAGAAGGATCAGAGAGTGACAGCTGGCCATAGCGGCACACAGTGGGCCCCAGGGCAAGGCCCTGCCCGAGGCAAAGCTGTGCACTTCCTGGAAGCTAAAGTAGAAAGGGGAAAGGGCTTCAGTACAGTTCTCCATCCAAAATGGAGCTTCCAGAGGTGACTTTTTTCAAAGAAATTTTATATGCTTTGTTATATTACATGCCCACTCTCCGGTCCCCCCAAATGATTAGTGCTTCATTCAGCTATCATCCTTACATGAGTTCCGTGAGATGAGCAAGGTCTTTGAGGTTCTTTCAAGCTCTTTCTTTCCTCTTTTCTTGACTCCTTCTCTGGCATGGATTTAATTCCAGAGGTATGGAAGGAGCTAGAAGAATCACCTTTAATTCTAAGCACATCTACTCCCACTCCAGTTATGACCACTTCATTTCCAATGCTGTGAGACACAGCAGCCTCACTCACGCTATGGCTATTTGTGTACAGCTGTATCTCCCTCATTAATCCTTCAGGGCAGCACTATGTCCTCTGTATTTCTCCAACATATTTGATGTTTGCCCAACATGAGACAGTCAAAAATGTGTGAGTGAATAAATGAATGAGTAGGTACTGAAAACCTGAAAGAGCATAACAGTAAAGAAATATACCTTAAAAAACATTTTTTACAGGGACACTGCATTCCCCTCTTCCACCCTGGCATCGAGTGCATCATATTGCAGTCATCACTACCATCACTTCCTACAGAAAGTGTCTTCACCTAAAACCTACTGAGATACAACTCCAACGTCACATGCAATGTGCTTTCACGTCCTCAAGTTCAGCCTCTGGCTCATTAGAGGTCTGTCCTCTGCAAGCTGTTGTCAGTCCCTTCTTAACTGTGAAGCACAGTAGATGGCCCAGAGAGAGCTCTTCCTAGGAAGACTTCTGATGGCAGAAGGTGCTCCCTGAACACTGAGGCAAAACGTGTTCCTTGGAGCCAGTCAGAATCTACTTGTTCTCCCTCCTCCATGTGTCAACTTTTGTGGACCGGCTGGGCTATACCCTCTCTTACCCTCCCTTCCTCTGGGGTTACACAAGGACCTCTAGCTGTGCCTTCAATATGCAGTTTGCAGACCATTCACCTTTCTGGTTAGTTTCTTGAAAAAGTTGTTATTTGTCATAGTTTGCCTTAAAATGTGGTCTTGAGGATCAGACTATTATTTCTCGTGATATGGACACTGTGTTTCTTTAAATACTACCTTGGGTTGCTCTAGCCTTTTGTTCTCGGAAGCAAGCCTCCACGTCACAGTGTTAACTCCTAATCCAGCCGTATTTCTTCCTGGCTTCTTCATTCAAGCTTCTCTAAGAGTTCAAAAGCTCTAGGCTGATTACCGACCCTATTGATCCTATCTATTATTATATATGAAAGAATCAAGTTATCTTAGTGGTTTACAACAGCCCCGGGTATTTTAGTAAACATGTAAAAGGAAGAAACCACTGGCACTGTGATTAATGTGGAAGCTTAAGCTCACACCGAAAAGAAACGTTGATCATGGAAAAAGGAATCTTATTTTTAAGACGGCACATAGTGTCATCAGTATGTAATTCTGAATTCCTGAGATTGGGTCAGACTCTGGTTTACGCAACAAAGAAACTCTCTGCCATCCCTGGCCTTGTACTTTTATTTGAATGCCTGTCATTTATCAGGTTCAGGTGGCCCAGGTAGTGTGCCAATGGTTCTGTAAGTATCTGGCACACTGGGCAAGCCCTTTCTGGAAAAGATAAGAATTACTAGAGCTCACCTTTTATAAGAAGATATTTAATAGCCAAATCTCAGGTGCTTACTTCTTACCTAGAACTGCATCTGTTTTCTCTCATGTTATGAATTAAATTTGGCAATATTTTTAACATTTTAAATTGTTCTTTTAGTCATTTGAAGCCAACTTTCACCCTTTTGAAGGAAGGCAGGAATAAAGAGTAATGGGCCTGTTAATCAATGGCCTAAATATTATATCAATTATTTTTATTTAAATTTGACAAATTACATTTAGAAATAAAAAGTTTGATAAATAAGTTTGATGTCAAGTCAGCAAGTAGAACTGCACTCAAAGGATGGGACACATTTAGTTCATTTTAGGTAAGCAAACCCACTGTGCATCTGTCTACTCTGTGTGCCCGGTAGAGTGCTACAGCACTGGGGACACGAATGTAAATAAGAAATAGACTGCTCTCAAGACGCACATATATTTTAATAAATGCATACAGTTTTTGTAGAAGCCGAAACAGAAAAATATTAATGAACAAGGAGACCAGGTATATACCCAAATCTATCTTCAAGGGAAAATAAAAGGAACTTAAGAAAGTTTATACTTATAAAAGGCTTCTTCTGTAGACAAAAGCGGTTAGAAGTACCCAGATTAACTTCTTTAACCCAGGAAATAGAATTGTTTATAAATATTTTATATTCTTGTTTTAATGTGAAAATGTATTAGACACTTGTGATTGGAATATTTTGTGGATAAATTGTTGTCTGCATGATGCAGAACAACTGCTATGGGCCTTTTATGAATAAAATACTTTGTAAGTAAGAAATACCTTCATCAAAAAAAGCAAAAGGTTAATGCCAAATGTTTCCTGTTGCCATCACGCTGGAGGTGGCAGTGGAGGGAAAAGCAGGCAGAGGCTGAAGCCAGGCGCGGCCGCCAGAGGGCCTCGGGGAGACCCGCGGACCTTCAGGGCGAGCTGAGAGCTGCCAAGGGGAGCCCGCAGGCAAAACGCGGGCTTCTCCCAACCGGACTGCCAAGGAAATGGGTACACTGGCTGCAGCCCCGCGGGCGTGCCTCTCGGCGACACTGACACTCGGTACACACAGTGAGCGCGGTGGCCTTCCCTCTAGCACAGCGAAGGCTTCGGTTTGTTCAAGGACCGCGGCCTCCCTGAAGAACAATGCCCTAGAATTGTCCCAGTTAGGTTCGCTGGGCCAGCCTCGGGCCCCTGACTAGCATGCTGCCTGCAAATTATATTTTAGCAAGGATTTGAACGCAGGGTCAAAACTCCTTCATCTCCTGGGCTTGCGTGTGGCGTGTGGCAGGCGCTGCGGTGGGGTGTGGTGGGCAAAACATGTTTTAGTGCAAAGTATTAATGGATGTATTTAAGAGGCAAAATTACATGAAGCTACGCTGGCTCCACTGCTCACCAAAGCCAGAGCTGAAATGTCTCTATTATTAGTTTTCATATGAAAACACAGAGTTCTGGGAGTAGAGAAGCTACAGTGCATTTAGTCCAGGGTACTGTGGACAATAAAGGGGTTCTATGAAAGGTAACCTCACAGGTGATCTGGTCATAAATTCCTAACTGGGCAGGTCATGGTGGATAGTCAGGCCCCAGACCTGCAACTTCTTTAGTAAAAGGTTTATCTTTGCCTTAAGCAAGCCATTATCCATTGTTTCTGTGCATCCAGTTAATGCACCTTTGTAAGAAGCCTTTGAAGTAACCACCCTCAAAAAAACACAAAATCTTGTGAACTATCCTGTACCAATCCCTGCCTTGCTTTCCCCACCTCCATGTAGTCTTCCTATGTTCCCTCCTTAATTTCAAACACATAAAAGAAACTACAAACTGTCACTCTCCAGAGCATTAGAGATCTTGCTTCTCAGCAGTTGTCAGCTTTGGCTCAAATAAACTCATAAAACTTCTCTACAAGTTTGGATGTTTTTACGTCGATAGTACTCACCCATTCTTATCGCAGGGCACGACTCCCCAGAGATCCAAGCCCTCCCTCGTTAAGGTGCCTGTCTAAACAGAAACGAGCACTCAGTTTACTCTGAAGATCTAGTTCCCCTTTGGAAAGACTAATAAGGTATGTTTTAATTGAAAAATATATGCCATAAAATTTTATAGAGATCAGCACTTTAAGCAAGAACAGTACAGTAAGGTGGGTATCTGGACTCCTGGGGGAAGCTTTGATGAGCTCACACCAGTTTATGACAAGCTGGCACTTAATCACTTTATACTTTAATGTTCTTAGCAATAAAAAGAAGAACCCCGTTTCTGCCTTACATATTTCAGAGGCTTGTTTTGAGGTTCTTAGGGCAGACTAAATGGATGGGAAAGTTCTTGATAAGCTTATAAGAGCTATAAAATGGATGAATCCCAATTTTTATAGCAGAAGTTAAAAGTTTGTCATCAGAAATAAGTAATGGGACTAGAAGAATTTTTTTATTGTTCTAAAGAAATGGTTTGCTGTTTGACATATATTTGGTTAAAAGGTGCTTGTTGGTATTTTTCTACACGCAGTATAACAATGAAGATTTATCTGGGTTAAAATACCAGCTGTGTGGTCTCAGCAAATTGCTGAATTTCTCTAAACATCAGAGCCCTTACCTATAACATGGTTATAATCATATAGGGTCATTGTGAAGATTAAATGAGATAATACAATAAAGTGCTTAATTTAACGTCTGGCATAGAGTAAGAGCTGATAATAATGAAAATTACTCATAATTATTATTTATTTTATATTCAAATTCTTGTCACAATTATCTCTCCCACCCCATTTCTTTTTCTAAGTCTAAGGATAATATGATTTCATAAATAAAACATCTTTCCTTATGATGCTAGTTTGATCACAAAATAATACTGAAATGGTGGCAAGAGCCATATTAACCTTCTGTCCTTGGTAGATTGCTCAATAGTCAAACAATTAGATAACACAGCTCTGATCTCATTAATTCTGTGCAATCAAAAATCTTCAATATACTGTTTGATGGGTACAGATTTTATGTTTGGGAAGGTGAATGAAATTATGGAGATGGGGGGTGGTGGTGGTCGCACAATTTGAATGCACCTAAAGCCACTTAAAAAGGTTAAAATGGTAAATTTTATGTTATGTATATTTTGCCACAATAAAAAATGTCAAGAAAAGGAAAGGGAACAATAAAAAATAAAAACCTTCGATGGTTTCCCACTGCCTAAAGAGTATGTAAAAATTTCTTAGCCAGACATTCAAGGTCTATAAACACACTTTCCCATTACTAATGTCCTGCTCTTGTCAAAATCACACTTCATTGCTCTCCTGACTCTATGCCTTTGCCCATATTCAACTGCTTCCAATGCCTTTGTATTGTATATATTTTTTAATGTTTTTATAATGTTTTGACATCTTAAAAAATCTTCCTAACTGGAGAGAGACCCCCTCTCTGGGGCTCAGGCAGGGGACTCAGGCAGGAACATGTCTTTGATATGCAAACTAGCCAAACCTCCTGTATCAGTCACATTCCCCAAGAGATAACATTCCTCTGCCTTAAGTATCCCAGGGCCAGGTACCAGACAAGTAGGGACCATCCCTACAGCCCAAAGCTCTCCAAAATCATTCGAACAAGCCAATCATCAGTTGTTTACCCTGCCTTGTCTTGCGTTTCCTGCAGAAATCCCAGTAAAGGCCATGGCCTAAGCAGTTCCCTCCCTCCTGCTTTGCTTCCTGATCAAAACCTGGCTTTCTTCCTGTGGGCCTGCATGGTGAGCTATGCCTCACCTTTCCAGGGGGACTGTGAGTAACATTGACCTTTCCCTGTCACTACTCAGTCACCTTTATAAATTAAGACCCAGACACAAAACCTCCCGTCATTTCCATCTTATCCTCTCACTGCTCCCACCTTCACCCCAGCATATGTGTATATAGACTAGAAGAACACCTTCAAGAGAAGATGGAATAGAGGCTGGCTGGGAGTAACTGCCATATCATCAAGGATGACTTTAAGCAATATATTGCAGATGCGAAAATATAGTAAGGGTCTGATGGGGGCTTTATTGTAACCAAGTTTCACAGTAAAGCACAGCTAAATAAAGTCTCCCTTTTTCCATTCATTCATTCATTCATTCATTCATTCATTCATTCAAGGTATTTATTGAGCACTGACTATGCCAGGCAATATTCTTAACATTAGGGATACAGTAGTAACCATAGTAAAAGGTTTACATTTTGTTCTCTGAGGGTTTTGGTGATAGACAGAATGCTATTTTAGTTAATTGTGTTTCATCGACTATTGGAGCTAGAAGGATCTTAAAATATTCACTAATGCAGTGCCTACTGTTCCTTCTCTAAACCCTAGAATCTGAGAGCTCAAGAGACATCTTTCCTAGGTCACACAGCCAACCAGGATAAAGTGAAGCCAGATACCCACATCCTATGTTTCCTGCCTCATGGGGCTGTAAAGCACCAACACAGAATAACAAAAATGGGAGTGACAGTGAGGACAAAATACACATACCTTGTCAAAGCAGACAAGGTTTAATTGCCCACAGACATTGATTCTCTGGGGGCTGATGCAAAAGATGCCTCTCTTCTTCAGCCTCCTCTGGGCATAGATAATGCCTGTGGTCAGGGCGGCAGGCAGAGCAGGAGGAACTGCAATTGTGATGACATCCAGGGCTTTCTTTGCCACCTCCCCGGGAGCTTCCTGGAAGACAAGTCACTCTTTCACTATTACAGATAAATGGGGCACGAACAGCTTTATGAATATGATTTTTTCCTTCTTTTTGTTTACTTCTTTAGGTCAAATTTCTAGAAATAATATGAAGCAGTTCAAACCAGGGTCAAAGGGTATGAACATGTTCTGGCTCTCAAAACATTTTGCCAAAGTGCAAAGAAAAAGTTTGTAACAATTCACATGCTACCGCAGAGAACCATGGACCAATTGGCCATATACCCTCACCAACACTGAGCATCTGGGTTTTAATTAAAATTCCTCATTTCATAGCTACAAAATACTACATTACTGGAATAAATATATTCTCAGATTGAAAATAGTGTAAGGAAATAGTGTGCAAGAGTAGAAGTATATTGATATCTCAATAAACAAAATGTTTTATCAGATCTAATTGTTATTATGGACCTTGGTGATCAGTTGCTTATATTGGAGAGCTGGGAGTCTATAGGCCAGTTTTGGTGTTTGGCTTTGTTTCCCAGGTTTATAAACCACACCATAGATTAAGGTCAACATGTAGAGTATAAAACAGACATGGCTAAGTGTATATGCGCATGTTGTACAAAAACAAAAGCAGCTTACCCCACTGAGTACGTAGACACACAAAGTATAGATCATCCCAATGGTGGCAGTCCCTATGAGGCACAGGAGGAACCTGATGGCATCCCTGTAGAGCTTAAAGTTTATGGGCTTGGGATACAAGATGGATCTCACAAGGTCCCCCTTTGCAGTGTTGAATCCTGAAATGGTAAACACACACCCCACCCTCTCAGGATGACAAATCCTACTGCTGGTGCTCTTCTAAACCTCAACATTGCTTTATTTTCTCTAGAGATTTTAAACGGTGTTTAAACCCAAATACAAGTAAAGGATAATTGGGAAAATATCTCAGTGCTAGAATGGAAATATCTATTTCAGAGCCTATCACTCTGGCCTTCCTTCCTTCCTTCAATTTCAATGCATCCCAGAGATAAGAAAGCACTATACTGGGAGCAGAGCACAGTTTTTCCAAATATAACTTCCTTTTAAGGAACTGACTCATGAGTATGCATGCGCACACACGCACACACACACACACAGAAGTCACTTGAATTTAAACTAAATGGCCTAGTAAATACTGATGGGCTCAATTTCTAATACTTCTCAATGTCAAGTTTTCAGTTTCTAGTCCTACCTAGAAAGAACTTGGGATTTGAGGTTAGAAGGCCTGAGTTCTATGTCCAGCTCTGCCAGTTCCTGGCTATATGGTTTAAGTTCACCTAAATTGTCTGGGCCTGAGATGACTCATGTACAGAGGAGAGACGGTAGGCATCTTTGTTCTGCAAGTATGATATGTGCAAATAGTTTATAAACTACAAAGCACATAAATAGTAATATTGTCGTCAGTATTACTATTTTTTAAAGGCATATACCATAGTTCAATTCACACTTAAAATATATAAATTTAATATATTTGGTTTGTTATCTAAAGATTGCTCCTTACCTAATAAATTTAATACACTAGACAAACTGAACGAAAATATTTTATTAAAATAACAAACTGGAAGGAAGAGATGCTAACTAACCAGTCTGCAGTACCACTGCTCTCGCAGGCCCGGAGCAAGCCCCCTTGGCCTGGATCACCTCTGTTCCACAAAAGAGGACATGCCGCTTGTAATCCACATCGCTCTGTGTTCTCCAGGGCGCAGAGCTATCCGTCTCGGGTAATGGAGTTTTAGTGACTGGAATGCTTTCTCCTACAGAAAACAAGCAATTCATTTGTGAGGCGAGGTGCCTTCACACATTTAAATCACGCACGCATCCTATAGTAGATGTTTGTTGCAAGCCTGCCATGTGGCAAGAACAACCCTAGACATTGGAAATACAAGGAGAAACATAGTGCTTGTTTCTAAGAGGTCTGTAGTCCAGAGAGGAACACAGACATGTAAACAAATAAATATAATGCCATATTATAAATACTACGAGTATTATCAAATCAAACATCGATGCTGAAATCTGCTGGAAATAATCACATAGAGCGTAGCAAAGCACTGTGACCTTAAGTAAGTTATTTCTCCTCTCTGGACCTCAGTTTTCATATCAACAAGATGCAATGACTCTTAAGTGTCCTCCCAGCCCAGCATGCTATTTATAAATGAACTACAGTTAGTGCAAAATACCCAGATTTGCCAAATCTTGCATCATCAACTTTTTCGACATTTTCAAGCCAAGCAAGGAAGAGCTTGGATTTTTAACTCTGTGGATTTCAAGGTGTTCTTAAATGTTTTTAAACCCTCCAAGTTACCTGAAGACAAATTTTATATAAAAATAGTAAACATAAAAATAACATAATTCTGAAACATCTAATGATCTCTATAGCCTTTTAAGGTAAAATGACAGGGTTGTAACAACCCTTGGTTCAAGAAGGAAATGCTAAAGACTCAAAAAGTGATGACTGTATCAAACTTAGTACACAGAAAGCAGCTTTGCACTGAACTCTCAGCTATATCCAAGGCAGAACTGTTAATGAGATTTGTGGGGATAGGAAGGGCTCACAGCAGCCCCACACTTAGCCTTTGTCATTCAGGAAGAGGAGGAGCCTGGGAGCACTGGGGAGGCTGAAGAAGTGAGATAGAACCACACCTGTCAGCATGCCTTCATTCACCACACAGTTGCCATCAATCAGAATGGCATCACAGGGCATTTGCATTTTGTTCCCTGTCAAAATTAATAGATCTCCTGGGACCAGGAAGCGTGATTCCAGCTCTTGGACTCCAGCTGAAAGTGTAAGAAGACAGAGTCAAGTCAGTTATTTTTCCCACAAAAACACAGTCCACTGTCTACCTAAATTAGAAATCAATGAAAAAAGCAAACAGGACACTTAAAAAAAGGAAGTTATTCCTCAACATTGATTCAAAATCCAGAAACAATAAGAAAAAAAGCAATAAATTCAAATTACATAAAATAAGAAACCTTTGTGAGGCAAAAAATAAATAAGTAAACAAAAAAAAACCAAAATAATTACAAATTCAGAAAATATGTTTGAAACTTAAAGAACTTAAAGTATAGACAAAAGACTAATGTTCCTAACATATACGGTTCCTAAAAGAAGAGATGCATAGCAAATGACTGTATAGCAAAATTGATGAGATGTTAACAGACAGTTCACATACACATACACACAAATTGCAAGGGGCATGTTAAACATTTGAAAAGATGTTTTTACTCATAATCAGAGAAATGAAAATTACTTCCATCTTTCCTTCCTCCTTTCCTGCCTTCCTTCCTTATTCCTTCCTTATTTCCTGCCCTCCAAAGCTAAAAGGGGTTAAACAAGATAGACATCCATGCAGGGGACTAGGTGAGGTGGGGATGAGGGTGGAAGCCCGCTGTGGGTGTTGGAACCTGAAAAGGATTGCTTGGTTCAGGGTGTCAGAGGCCAGGGAGGGAGAAAAGGACCTCCAGAGTGGCAGTGGCTTGGTGCCGGATGTTGGAGTTGGAGCATGGGAGTAGGGGAGGGGACATCAGCAGTGATGGATGATGCATTACATCCAGGTGAGACTGATACAGTAATTAGATATAAAGGGGCTTGTGAGAGCCAGGTTTCTCAATGAAGCAAGGAAGTTACAAATACAAACCAAAATAAAACTAGAATGAACTCTGTGGTCTCCATAGAATCGAAGACAAAAGTATAAACTGATGATTTTCAACAGATAGAGAAGTAATATAGATGTAAATGGCAATCCATTAATACAGAATGAAAGATAAAATTATAAAATCACCATTTAACAACTATCAAAGCAATAATTAATCTAGCCAAGAAACACCAATGTATAATAAAACTAGTGGGTAAAAATTTGATGAGGATGATTTACTTATATAGTCTCAAAGTATCTCTTACCAAAATAATTACTAATTACAAAGAGAAAAAGTAAATTTACAATAGAGAAACCTGGCAGACACCATTTAATTAAGTAATCTAAGTAAATATCACTACTAATAGGACAAATTTAAAATATGTACCACATGAGAGGAAGCAGTGAGAACTCAACGTTACTTCTGTGATATTCCAGCTAAAAAATCCATAATCTGAATTTAACTATGAGAGAACATCAAACAAATCCAAGTTGAAGGACATTCTATGAAATAACCAGATCAAAGAGTCAAGGTAATAAAAGTCAAGGAAAGATTGAAGAAGATTAAAGAGACATTGCAAATAACACTACTGTGTAATCCTGAGTCCTTTCCTATAAAGAACATGATTGAGACCATTGGTACAATTGGAATAGTTCTGAGCATTAGTTGGCATTAATATATCAGTATTCATTTCCTAATATTAATATTTGTACTGTCATTTATACAGAAGAATGTCCTTGTCTTTAAGAAACATACACTGGGAGATTAAAGATGGGGTGGACTGAGTGGACGCTACACTGACACTCTACCAGGACCAAACTGGAATTACGACTAAAATATAGAAAAATCATCCTGAATAATCAACTGCAACTAAAGATGAGCTGGAGAGCACCCTCATAACCAAGGACCTAAAATGGAGACTGAATAGAGACTGGTAGGAAGTATGGAGGCGCAAGAAGGCAAGCTGGGCTCCCACAGGCAGCAGCTGAAGGCCTGGAGAGATATCTCAGCTGTGGGGGGGCTCCCACTGAGGATTCTGGGGCCTAAATCCCAGGCTGGGCTTCCCAGCCCAGAGCACCAGAACTGAGAAAGGTGCCCACATAACATCTGTCTGTGTAAAGCAGCTGGGTTTCTGTCTGCCGGGGAAAGAGGGCTGGAAATGCAGGAACCCTCTTAAAGAGCCAATGCACAAAATTTAATGTGCATCCACTCACCTTGGGCTCCAGCAGAGGGAGGGGAGAGTGGACTGGATCTATGTGAGAAGAATCTAGGGCTGTGGGCTCTGGAGACAGAGCTCAGAGGACACCCCTCTGGATTCTTGTGCCAAGTCACTCCCCCATACTGCAGAGGCAGACATTTACCTTCCAAGCAGCTTTGGCCTGAGGGGAAAGCAATTGTCCCACCCTGATGGAAAACCTCTCACCCTACTCAGTGGAGTTTCTACAGCTCGAGGCTCATTAAGAGAATCAGATTAATCATCCTGCAGGCAGAGGCAGGCCTCAGAGTGCTTTGAGTCTTTGCCTGATCTGCTTCTAGACCTTGGTCTTGGAAAAGCAGGCTTTTGTGTGCATCTTGGTCTTGTCCAAATGCACCCAGCCCCAACGGAGGACCTCAAGCTATGGGTTGTTGACAACTCCAAACAGGGTACTCAAGGCCAGTCACAATCAGTGTCTGGCACTGGCTTGCACCAGAGAACTTCCAAAAAGACTATGAGTCCTAGCAGGTTTACCTAATACATAAAAGCAAACCCAAATAGGCAGCCAAAATGGGGAGACAAAAAAACAAGCCCCAAAAGAAAAAACAAGAGAAGTCTCCAGAAAAAGAGCTAAATGAAATGGAGATAAGCAATCTATCAGATATAGAGTTCAGAATACTGATTGTAAGGATGCTCAACAGCATGAAAAAAGATATGGAAACTATGAAAAATAACCAGTCAGAAATGAAGAATGACATAGCAGAAATAAAGAATACACTGGAAGGAATAAACAGCAGATTAGAGGAAGCTGAGGATCAGATCAGTGAATTAGAAGACAGGGTAGAAAAAATCACTCAACCAGAGATCCAAAAAGACAAAAAACAGGAGAACAGTCTAAGGGAGCTGTGTGACAACATGAAATGTAACAATATTCAAACCATAAGAGTGCCAGAGGAGGTCGAAAGTAAGCAAGGGTTAGAGAACCTGTTTGAAGAAATAATGGCAGGAAACTTCCCTAATCTGATGAAGGAAAACATCATACAAGTTCAGGAAGCACAGAGAGTCCCAACAAGAAGAACCCAAAGAAGCCCATGCCCAGACATATCATAATTAAAATGCCAAAAATTCAAAACAAAGAGAGAATATTAAAGGCAGCAAGAGAAAAGCAATCTGTTACTTACAAAGGAGCTCCCATAAGGCTGTCGGCTGACTTCTCATCAGAAACTCTACTGGCTAGAAGGGAATGACATGAAGTATCCAAGGTAATGCAAAACAAGGATCTGAAACTAAGACTACTCTATCCAGCAAGGCTATCATTCAAAATAGATGGTGAAATAGCAAGCTTCCCAGACAAAAAAAAGGCTAAAGGAGTTTATCACCACCAAACCAGCATTGCAAGAAATGTTAAAGGGACTGCTATAATAATAAGAAATAGAAAGAGAAACATAAGCATAAAGAATTAAAATGGCAATAAATAAGGACCTATCAATAATAACCTTAAGGACTTTAAAGGAGAGATCAACAGCAATACAGCCATAGTCATGGACTGTAATACCCGGCTGACTTCACTGGGTAGATCTTCCAGACAAAAAGTCAACACAGAAACAGTGACTAAATGGCACACTAGATCAGATGGGTTTAACTGATATTTATAGAACATTTCACCCCAAAGCAGCAGAATATACATTCCTCTCAAGTGCACATGGGTCATGCTCAAAGATAGACCACATGTTAGGACACAAAACCAGTCTCTACAAGTCCAAGTAGGTTGAAATCATATCAAGCATCTCAGATCACAATGGTATAAAATTAGAAATCAACTACAGTAAAAACACTCAAAAACATTCAAACACATGGAGGCTAAATAGCATGTTATTAAACAATGAATGGGTTACCACTGACATCAAGAAAGAAATAAAAAACTTCCTAGAGAAAATGAAAATGAACACACAACAACCCAAAATCTATGGGACACAGTGAAAGCAGGCCTAAGAGGGAAGTTCGCAACACTACAGGTCTACCTCAAAAAGCAAGAAAAATTTTTAGTAAACTATCTAACCCTACAACTTAAAGAATTAAAGAGTTCCCCTGTGAAGCTGTCCAGATAAGGGCTTTTGTTCGCTGGGTTTTTTTTTTATTACTGCTTCGATTTCATCAGTTGTTATTAGCCTATTCAGGTTTTCTGATTCTTCCTGATTCAGTTTTACATGATCTCATTCATATGTGGAATTTAATAAACAAAATAGACTGAGGAACAAAATAGATCCAGAGACATAGAAGCATGGAACAGACTGATGAATCTCAGGGGGAATGAAGGGGTGGGGGAGGGGGGTTGGAGAGATTCATCAAAGAACATATGCATATATGTATAACCCATGGACACAGACGATAATGTGGTGAAGGCTTAAGGGGGGATGCGAGTGGAGGGGATCAATGGGGGGAAAAAGGGGAGATATCTGTAATATTTTCAACACTAAAGGGGAAAAAAAGAAATACACACTAACATATGGGGGTTATGGAGCCACATGTCAGCAACTTATTCTTAAATAGTTTAGGAAAAAAGTAATATGAACTATTCTTGCAACAACTCCATAAGTTTTAAGTTATTTCCTAAAAAAAAGACAAAAAGAGAAATATACATGATATAACATTGCTCACCTATCTGATTAGAAAAATGTAAAAGTTTGCCAGCATATTCTGCTGGCAAGACTGTGAGGAAACAGGCACTTTCACACATTCCTGGTGCAAATGCAAACTGGTACAAAGTCTAAGGAAAGAACCTTGGCAATATCTATCTTTTAAAAGTGCAAAGGCATTTATTCTATAACTCAGCAATTTTATTTCTCAATATCTACACCAAAGATAGACTGGCAAAGGTGTGAAAAGACCAAAAAAAGTATAAAAAGACATATATGCACAAGGCTTTTTTATTACAGCACTATTGGTACTAGTAACAAACTGAAGAGGAAAAAAAAATCCTTCAATAGAGAACTGATCGAGTGAACAATGACTCCTCCACACAAGTCTGTATTAGGCAGCTGAAACAACGAATGAAGAATATCTACATATCTTTCTATGAAAGGGTCTCTGGGAAACATAGTCAAGTATGTAAAATATACACACCAGGAAATATATGTTAAATGTGTATGTTACACTCTTGTTATCTAAAAAACAGCAGCTAAGTATGTCCTATTCTGTAAATATATTATATAGCTATAAGTATTATATATAATTTGTTTGTAGTTTTAAGTGTAACAATGGACCACAAATAAAAATGATAACTATAGAGAGAATGAGAACATAAGGTAGAGAGAAAAGGGATAGACTAGAGTCACCTGAATGTCCTCTGTCTTAAGGATTTAACTTTCAAACCATGTATATATTTTATATAATATCTACACAAACTAATACCAAAGTAAATTTGGAAAGCTAACACTAAAAGTCTAAAGCAAAATGAATGAGATGAACCTATCATGTTGTTGGCATAACCATACACAAAAGAAATATTTTGAGAGATTTTAAAATATGATTTTTTATAAGTCAATCCTCTCATGTTTTTATTTATTTATTAAAATATGATTTTTTTTAAAAAGTATAATTTCACTGTATATTCTTAATAGTACATCACAAACAGGAAAACAAGAACTTAAAAAAATCTTAAAGTGCTTTTAGGAATCATATTGTTGCTGGGTGTCTTGGTTTGATATTCTGATATCATTGTGTATAACAGGGTAAGGCAAATAAGTAATTTGTTGCTGTTATTGAGAACTGGGACTTCAGGTATGGAGAAAGGAGGGACAGTAGTACAATCAATAAAGGAAAGTAAAAAACCCACAGTTCTAAACTTGAATTGGGAATGTCAGTATGAACTCACAATGTATTTTGCCTACGCCTAGAAACGATTAGTAACACCACAGAAATGACCCCTCCTGATGCTCTGATTGAGGCCTCTAAGTACCATACCTAAGAGCCCCTTCGAAAAATGGGTGTGTCTCAGTTTGGAGCAGGAATTGTTCAAAATGAGTTTGGAATACCTTGTTATACCAGAAATCACTAAAACATTCAAAGACTACTAAGATCATGTCAAAAGAACTCAGGAGCCAACCTAAAGAAGCTCTAAATGGTTGAAGATGGGACAATTTCAGCAGAATAAGAACTGCAACAGATGGAAATGTATCAACCATGTTTACCATTATACATTCACAATGACACTCAAAAAAACCTTTGAAAATGCTAGAGGATCAACCCGTTATTTTGATTGCTGATAAATAAAGAGGAATAGCCAGACTCATTGAGAACAGGCTGACGGGGGGGGGGGGGGGGGGGGCAGGGCTGGCTTTGGGGGGTGGAGGCATTGAGCAAAAAAGGAAAAGAGAAAAAGCTCATGGACATGGACAACAGTGTGCTGATTGCCTGGGGAGGGGAGGTCGGGGGAAGTGGAGGAAGGTATAGGGGGAGTAAATGGTGAAGGAAGGAGACTTCACTTGGGGTGGTGAACACACAATACAGTGTACAGATGATGTATTGTGGGGGGGGAATGTGGAACGACTGGAATCATTGTTGGTGGGCATATAAGATAGCACAACCACTTTGGAAAAAAGTTTGGCATTTTCTTTAAAAGGTAAACATTTTTTTCTACTACATGATCCAACCATTCCACAGTTATGTATTTTCCCATAAAAATGAAAGTGTGTGTCCATACAAAGACTTGAACCCAAATGTTCATTGTGGCATTATTTGTAATAGCCCAAAATTAGTAACAACCTAAATTTCCATCAACAGGTGAGTGGATGAACAAATCCATGCAATGGGATTCTACTAAGGAATAAAAAGAAGTGAACTATTGATATACTTAACAAAATGGATGAACTTAAAAATATTTATAAACTTTAATCCCAATAAAATTAACCCGAAATATATTATGAAAAACAAAATATGGATACTGTACAATACCATTCATATAAAATTGTAAACATGAAAACTGGGAGCCTGCTGATGGGGGTAGGAAGAAAGTGGTTGAGAAAGAAGATTACAAACAGGCACAAGGCAACTTTGGGGGGCAATGAATAGCCATTATCGTTATCTTGGTGATAATTTCATGGGTGTGTACACAGTCAAAACCAACAATTTGTATACTTTAAATATGTTCATTTCATTCTATGTCAATTTTACCTCAATAAAGTTGGGTTTTTTAAAGTAAGAAGATCTCCAGTTTCTCATCTCTTTAAGTAAATGCACAGGAAAAGATGAAAAGAGAGTAGCAGGAACCATTAGAAATACAAATTTAAATCTTCTTCTGATTCCATATGGACAACACATAGATCTAAAATAATGGGACTTACCTTTTCTCCCACATACAGAGACTGTAATGCTATTATGTGACTCAACTAGACGGTGGAGTTTTACAGATTGCTGAAAAGAAGGGAAAATAGAAAAAGGCTTGTTTATTTCAGGATAAGTCCCAGGTATTATTCAGTAAAGCACTAGCCTTCTTTAAAGATGGAGCACTATGTTGTGTCTTGTGGCCAACTGAATGTACTGGGTACAGACAAGACTGAGTAGCTTATTACTGAATTATCAAAGCATTCAACTTGTGCTCTTCACTCAGCAATTAGAAGTACGCATTCTTTAGTGGAAAGGAATTTCCCAGCGTGCTCTTCCACTCAACAGAAGTTTTGATATCCATCAATTTGTGTTTAGTTTTTAAATAGATAAATACTATCAAGAACTTTGATCATTCAGATATATGTTTATAATAAATATCTTCGAGAACTAAGAATTATTTCAGTTTTGGGACATCCCACATTAGAGTTCTTAATCTATAATTTTTAAGGAGTTTGGTGGTCCATACTATTTGCTTATAGTATATATTGTTCTAATAGTGAAATATATGGTACATTAAGAGTGAATCAATGAAAGAAGACAAAAGAAAAATATAATAAAATTATATTTGATTTCACATTTATTAAGCAACTTTGTGTGAAAGACCTTTTACCTGGTTTGAGGGGTGGGGGATTGTTAAGGGTCCCCATCGTTAGTGTGAGTGTGTTTATTCTGATTTTGTCATTTAAGACACTCTCTAAATCTCCTAGTTTTAAATCATTTAAAAGTCTGATCAATATGTCCTAAGAATGATTAATAGAATAGATAAAGTCAAAGACAGAGTATTCTGCTATTAATTCATTTCTTTATTTATTCATACATTCACTCAACATTTATCGAGCAACCTTTATGCTCCCAGGACTATGCTAACAGTCAGGGACACAATAAATGGTCACCAAAAAAATTTTGTTTCTTACAATCAAGAAATTTACAGCCTAATGGGATAAATATATTTAATCAAATAATTATATATATAAATGTATCATTATAATCAGTAATAAGAGGGAAGAAACAAAAGGTGATTTTGGAGCATATATAGCCAATGGAAGCAGTAGCAGTCTTTCTTGAAGAAGTGACATTGAATGAAACAGGTTGTCCGATCAGAGTCTGGAATTCAAAAGAGGTATTTGGACTTGAGATATATATAAATTTACAAGTCATTAGCATATGCCTTTAGAAGTCATTGATATATGTAGCTGTAAAAATAATGAAAAATCTCTCAATGTACTCATACGAAAAGCCCCTCGAGACATATTATTAATAATAATAAAGCTAGGTAAAAAATAATACAGTTATGTTACCTTTACATAAGAAAAAAAGAAAAGCAAAATGTATATATTTGTATTTGCTTGAATTGCCTAAGTTTTTTTTTGGAAGAATGCACACAAAAAAAACTAATAAAAGTGATCAAACAAGTGGAGGGGGAGAGGAAGATGGAACACACATGGTATGCAAGGTTGAGTATGCACCTCATTGCATATATTTTCACGTTGTTTCGAGATGCCCACTTTTTAAAACTCCAGGTGGGGGAAGGTAAACTATAAATCAGAATAGAAAAGAGCAATTAGAGAGCATGGTGAGTGTGTTGTCAGTGAAGTCAAAGGGGAAGAGTACTTGGTAAAGAAGCACTGGAGCCATTAACTGGGCCAAATGCAACCAAGAAATTTAGTGAGATCTGTACTGGGAGTAAAAGTGTCCACTGTGGGAAGGGGACCATAAAATCAGCAAGCAAACGACCAACAACCCAGCAAAAATTAATGGAGCACAGAAATTCAGTTCATAGCAAAAGAAAAGCAAATAGCTTAAAACATGAGCAAGTGCTCAGTTCATAGTGGAAAACATGCTATTAAATTGATGGGATTCTATTTTTGCTTATATTGGCAAAGATAAGGAAAACACTCATCTACTGTTGGGAGAGTGTAAACTGGTATTGTTTAAGGAGTATTTGGGCAACATTTATTAAAGTAATATACCGAAATCATGATTAAGTAATTTCCATTATATAAATTTTATATCTTCATATCAATATAGATATAAACAAGCACACACACATATACATCTGTTATATACATATATGCTTTTATGTGATATAAATTGTATACTTGTAATTTATACATATTTATACATACACATACTCGTAAATGTGTGAAAAGATATATGTGCAAGAATCATCATTGCTACATTGTTTTAATAGCAAAAAACTAGAAACAACCTAATACTCATTAATATAAAACTGGTTTAAAAATTGTGGTATACCTAAATAAAATATATTTGTGCAGATATGGAAAGATATTTAAGATTTATTCAGTAAAAAAATGCAAGTGCAAAACAGTATACATGGTGTATTTCCATCTGTGTAAAATAAATTAATGCATATGTTTTTAATATCACTGAAAGTATACAGAACATCTGGTCCCAGTAGATGCCTTTTGAAAGGGAGCCTGGACACTGGGAGAACTAAAGTGGGAGGAATATTTACTTTTCATTTATACTGTTTTATTCTGTTTGAAATTTTTTAGCATGTCCATATATATTACTCCTTCTATTAAGAAAAAAATAACTAGTTAAAAAAGAAATTAAAAAAAAAATTAAACTATCTCTGAGCCTTAAGATCATAGTGGTGACCTTAACAAGGGTTGTTTAATTAGAGGCGTGAGAGAGGAATCCAGGTCAGTAAAGGTGAACAGCGAGAGGGAGGTGAGTAAGTAATGACAGTGTGCATAAAGAACTCAGGAAGTTTTCCTGTAAAAGGCAGAAGATAGGTAGAGTCATAGCTGAAGGTAAAAGAATGGTCCAGAGAAGGGATTGTTTCATTTGTTTGATTTTTTTTTTTTTTTTTTAAGTTGGGAGAGTTTTTGAGTATGGGAGAAGTTTAAGTGCTGATGAGGATGACCTTGTGGAGCAGGAGCAAGAAGGGGTCATCTGTTGACTGAATAAGCCCTCTGAGAAGGCTGGAGAGGATGCTATCTCCCGACAGGCAGAGGGCACTTTCTCCCCTGTAATGAGAGATCAAGGCAGGATGGGGGCGGACACAAGGGTCATGTGGCAGTTGGAAAGCGGGGAGTTGAGCAAATTCCTGTTTTATGGCTTCTATCTTTATGAAACAAGTGGTATAATTAACTGCTGAATCAAGAGGAAAAATGGAACATGGGCAGCTAGGCATCTCAGAAACTTGAAGAGAGATTTGGTTTGAAACCTTAATTTCAAAGAATGAGAGCAGAGACATATAGAAAGATTGCCCAGATGAGGTTGGCATTCATGGTTTACAGTGCAATCAACCAATCTGCTCTATTGGATTTTTTTCCAACAGCTCCTGCATCTGCTGGTGTAACATAAAGAAAGCCATGATATCGATCAGAGCTTTGACAAGTAGGTACCAACAAACATAAAAAGCAAAGAAGTTAATATTATACAGAGACTCTTCCACCTTCCACTCTCCTTCCACCATCTTCAACATCTATCCGGATTCTCCACATATATTTTTTCATTTATTCACAATTCATAAATCTTTACATAGGCTTCTGGCTGATCTGCCTGAATAAGCCAAAAAGAGGGCAAAAAGAACTTGAAAGTTTAGGAATTGGGATGTGAGAGAAGAGAAAGGACCAACAGCTGTTGAGCACCAGCTACTGTGCTAGATATTTACAAATGTGCTCTCATTTATTATGGAGTGGGCAAGGACTATTTCCTGATTGTCCTTTCTATCAACATTTCAATAAAAGTATTACTGCTCTCTTTCGGAGACTGCAAGACTGGTGGAGAAACTTACCACTCTGAGATCATATACTGCCAGAGCCATGGAAATGATGGACATCAGTATAATGGCAAACGCATATTCCTTATAGTCTTCACTAAACCACAGACAGACGCTGAAGAGCTGAAATACGTAAAATGGATTTAAAACCTGTCGGCAGACAAAAAACAAGGGACATATTTAGGCTTCACACTTAGCTATTCATTGACATTTATTTTCATAATCATCTCTATGACATAAAACATCCCACACAATACTCTTATTCTTATTATATTATTCAGCAATTGCCATGTGCCAAACACTGCACTAAGCAACTTCATCTGAATTTGCTCTTTTAGTACCCCTAATTATCTTTTTAACGAGATGTCATTACTTATCTCCATTGTAAAGATGAAGAAACTGAAACTTAGGTCTTGAGAAACTTGCCCAACGTCACGCAGCTGTGACTATCACAGACCAGGATTTGAACCCAGGCAATCTGGCCCCATGGCACCTTTTTTAATCACTGCTACCCTAATAACTTACCAAGTAGTGCCTCACATATCCTCATGTTGACCATCACAACAGTTGTGGAAGGAGTAGACATGATAATGTGGACATTTGGGAGGGTGAAGTATTAGTTCAGGTTTATAAAGTTAAAATGCTTCCCAGTCTGCTGTTTTCTATGACACAATATCTGCCATAATTGAAGCCATTAAAGCACTTTTAGATGAATGGATGGGTGGAAGATGGTATTTCCTCATAAGTAAAGAGCCAAATGGAAAGTAGTAAGCTATAACTGAGCATCCAGAACTCTGGGAGAAAGTGGAGGCCAACTCCAACCGTTGTAATCCTGCTTTGGTTCAAAAGGTTTGTGCCCTCATTCAAGTTCCCACCTGTCTGAAACAGGAACGGTGATCTTGCCTCCTATTAGGGACGAAGCACACAGCAACTTTGCCTACCACTTTCTCTTGCTTTTTCCATGCCTGAAAGCTTGCTAGAAATATTGAGAACGTACTTTGAATTTATAAGCTTTTTTTAAGGCAAGGAGGGGTGGAGGTGAAGTGCAGGAGAAAATCCAGAATATAGCTATGTAGATATAGGTTCATAATAATCACTATTAAATAAAAAAATAAGCCCAGTGATAGAGCCAAAGAGGAAAAATTCAGCTCCAGAAATGATGGCCAACTCTTCTTTTCCTTCCACACACACTTTGAGATCAGTAGAACTAAGAAGGCCGAACAGGTATTTTTCTTTCCTACAATTTTGGATGCTGAAGAAATTATATATGTTTCACATAAGAAAAGACAGGTTTTCAAATTTTTATTATTTTTTTTTGTTTTACAAACTTGAGACAGACTAAGAAGCAAAGGCTTAAAAAGAAAAAGAATTTGTGTTTATCTAGTCAGTAGGAGGTTAAGTAGACACATGAGCATCTTATACTGTGTCAGGCAATGTGTGCAAAAGATGGACTTCAAGAAAAGTTAGAAAGAGATATAAAGAAAATATGCTTGTCATTCTTTGAAAATATCCCAAATTACAGTTACCTATTAACAAGTAGCATTCTTGATCGTTTGACTAGAACCAAACTTCTTTATTTTCTATCCAGCAGCAAAAGAAAGGAATATTACCTCCTTGATGAGTAGTTTCCAAATTGGTGTGATTTCAACATCAATAGTATTACGCCCACAGGTTAACCTCCTATAGGGAGAGATCGTAGATCACTCAGTTGCTAAAAATTAAAATGAAACTCATTTCTTGCCCATTCAAAAAGAAGATCTATTTCATGTTCACTTTCTCACTTTGGGATCAACGTAAGTCTCCCTCATTATATACACTCCCACTCTTCTCAAAATAACTGGGGAGGGGAGGATACCCAGGTTCCAAAACAATAAACATAATCATATTGCATCTATTAAACCAAACTCTGAGGTCTAAATATTTCCCTCAGGGTAATTTGGGTATTTAATATTAGCAATTGTCTCATTCAAGTGTTTCAAGATTGGCATTCTCTCAACTCTAATTCTCACCAACTCTGGCTCCGTAGAAGTGGGAAAGAGGGGTCAATAGGAGAGAGAAATTCTACTGATAAGGAATACTGTGCCTACCTTCTTACTCCCAATCAGTTCTAGAAAGCTGCAAAATTTGTTCTAATGTGAGTGAAAAGGTGTTGTGTTCTCAAAAATAGCTCTACACAGAGTTATACAGTCCTCTAATTGAAAACCCAGAGATGTGTTTCTTTAATTATCACAGCAATGACCCTTTATGAGTTATTTTGCTCTTGAGAACACTAACCACTGTCTCTGTGCCTTCTGTGTAGACGCTCAAATCAAATAGCTTGGCCGAACGTACTAGAGCAGTGCTTCTCAAACTTCAGTGTTCATATGAATAAGTTTGTGATCTTGTTAGTATAAAGATTCTGATTCAATAGGGGTGAGATATGATTTTGCATTTCTAACAAGCTTCCAGGTGATGCTGATACTGCAAAGTTCTAGGTCTATTCCAAGGACAGGAAATGGGGTGGAGGGGAGTGTGAGAATCATAGGAACTTAGGACCAGCAAGGCCTTTATAGAGTTTTCCTCCCCCTTTTAACCATTAGGAAACTAAAGCCCAGAGAGGAGAAACTATTTGCTCAAAGCCACACAATGAATTAGCAACAGAATCTTAATATTCAGTCCATTGCCTTTCCTAAAACTTCTCCTCTGCCCAGTAACTGACTTGGAATTGTGGAGCTATGGGTCTTGCATGACATTCTTCTGCTGCTTCACAATTATTTTTAAGTATGTTCTCGTAGTCTAACATATATTTCCTGATTGCAACAAAAACGGGCTCAACCTTATTATTATAATAACCTTGTGAAGACTTGTGTGAGATAGAAAGAGCACCAAACCTACAGTCAGAAGTGTGAGACTCAGTTCTTTCTCTGTCATTTCCCGTCTGTGTGATCTTGTGCAGACCACTAAACCTCTCTGAGCCTCAGATTTCTCATCTGTTATGTTGGGATGACCAGTCTGTCCATTCTACCTGCCTCACAAAGCTTCTCTAATAAAGTGAAATAATATACGTGAAAACATTTAATTTAGTACTACTAAGTAGAGCATTACAATGTTTTCTGATATTGACCCATTAAGGTGACTATTAACTGGCTGTCTATTTGGCTACCTGGTCAGAGTCCTTTAGAACAGGTGTATATAACAGTATGCATGGTACCTAATCTCTTGTTCTTCTCTTGTTAGGCCTGATCCAAATTTTAGATGTATCTTGGCAGAACTGAGCCACTCTTCCAGAGAGCTAAAATAATAATGAGAAAGACATATTTAGGAATAATATTTTTGAGATAACATCTTTTCTTCTTTGGATGCAATTGCTGAAACAACTTACCCAATTTTCTGGAACTGTCCTTCTAAGTTGTTCCAAACATATCTTATTTTCTGCACTTTTATGCACCTCACCTACAAAAGAAAAGTATTAAGAAAATCTCTAGTTTGGGGATCAGCAAATATACAGAAGTTCAACAGCTAAAGAAGCATTTGTGGAAGAAGCAAAGATAGAGCCCTACTATACTTATTTAAGATTTCATCTTTTCCTAACTTATCCTATCCTTCCTACTACACAAATGGCATTTGTCTGGCTGGCTTGGCTCGGTAGCTGAGTGTCGACCTCTGAACCAGGAGATCACAGTTCAGTTCCTGTCAGATCACATGCCCAGTTGCAGGCTCGATCCCCAGGAGGCAGGAGGCAGCACATCAATGACTCTGTCTCATCACTGATCTATCTCTTTCTTCCTCTCACTTCCTCTCTCTGAAATCAACAAAAAGGAGGAAAAAAATTTTTTTAATAGAATTCTAATTTCATTAGAAGTCATCATTCTATCAACTTGTATCATGGACCTACTATATGGATAAGTACATGAATAAAACTCAGTCTCTGCATTTCACTACCTTTTAACCTAACAAGGAAAGAAAATATATTATAAAAAAAGAAAACTATACCATATCATCAAATATGCACAAGTCAAAGACATAAAAATATAATAAAGTAAAAAATATAGCATTGAAATACTGTAGACATATGGAGAGGGCAGGTGACAGAGGCATCATGGAGAAGATGACATCTGAGCTACAGCCATGAAAGACTGGAAGAATTTTGCTCAGATGAGAAGGCAAGAGAGCATTTCAAAGATCTTATGCACAAGTTAGTTTTGGGGGAGGGGCAAGTGAGTTGGCCTGTTTGAGGAATGGAGAATGAGGGTGGAAAGATAAGTAAAGATCAGATTTTACTGCCCTAAATGCTAGAATGAGGTAGTTAGGACTTTGTCTTAGAGGCAATGAACTTGCAGAGTAACGTAAAAAGGGGGCACTAAAAAAGAGAAGGCTGGCAGCAGGTACTAGAAAAGAGTGGTGAGGTTATTGCAAGAAGTGCTCCAGGAAGGGAGGGTCTGAGGGTGGTGGCAGTGGGGAGGGAAGGTTAATGCTTATGACAATTTTGCCCCTTTGTTTCTGATTTCTTTAAACAACTTTGTATATGAATCTGAATTTGCATTAACTGGTGACCTAATTAAGGACAAAGAAAAGCAGTGAGACTGTCATATTGCTATGGAGGAATGGTTATAACCTCATTTTGCCCATTAGAATCAACTGAGGAGCTTTGAAAAAGTAGTGATGCTGGGTCCCAGCCCCAAGAGATTCTGATTTCATTTGTCTGAGATGTGGCCTGGGCACAGATATGTTTAAATTTCCTCAGGTAATTCTAATGTGCAGCCAAAGTTGAGAAACAGTGTTCAAGACTTCCTTTTATAGCTACTCTAATAATTGTGTACTTGAGAAATTCAACTAAATTTCTCTGCACCTCAGTTTCTCTGAGGATAAGCAAGGCAATTGGACAGACTGTTTCTGAGTTCCACTGCAACTCTGTTGAATGTCTTCTATATCTATAAATATTAGAGTCAGTATAACCATTAAATAAATACTAAAACTGGGAAGGGCATATAGCTGGTACCTAATAATGCTCAATACATTTTTTATTAAATCAAAAAATGTTTTGTACAACCACATGTCAACAGAAGTAGAGTTTAAATCCCTCATCTCTAAGACCTGGGTTACCTCAAATGAATCTGAACCCTGTTCAATAAATGCATATGTTTACACACACACACACACACACACACACACACACACACACACACACATTTTTAGTTACCAAGTAAGAATGTTAAATGCTGTTTTTTGTTTTATTTTACAGAATGGGTTTATTTCAGTGAGGTTGGTTGCATAATAGCTTTTAAAAATAAATTCCATTTTCCAAGTGATTTCCAGTATCAAATTGGAATTAATTGTCACTGGGAAGGATTCTTCCTCCTTCACAAGCTGCAAGTTAGAATGAGGAAGAGTATTTGAAAGTAATCAGCCTGCTGTATGTTAGCTGTAATGGCCCTTCTTTGAAACTCAAGTTCCTTGCCTTATATTTCCCTTTCTGTTCAGTACTCCTCACAGTTTTATAAATGGAGCTGGACTGTAACCGCAGTTATTGCTTATTTACTTAGGGGCTTTTCACAGCTTATGTTTAGTCTCTTTCATCACCCTGTGGTTGGACAGATATTATTATCCTCTTCGCTTCACCTCCAAAGTTCATTTGGATTAAGTAACTTGCCCAAGATTGGACCTGTTAAGAAGCAGGGCTAGAATTCAATCTCAAGTCCACCTGGCCCCAAATCCAGTTTCTCAAATGATCTAATAGTCAAGCTAGTCTCAGAAGGTCTGAAAATCCCATAACTTCCAAGATTCAAATTATATAAAGGGAGGGTTCCCCACTTCATTAAGTCTTTAAGTTTCAAATCCACGTTGGAAAAATTTTAAAGGATAAATGATGGTAGAATGTTAGGCCCCTGCCAAGAACATAGCTCAGGAGGTTGTGAAACCACAAACTGAGATTGAGAAGTTTATAAAACCTAATGGACAAAAAACATCAGCAGAGGAAGGCAGCAATAATGAGGAATAAAGAGGTTACTGATAAGTTTTACCTCAGGCCAGAAAAAAGAAAACTCCATTAACTCCTGACCATTTCTAAAGCCATTCTTCAAAGAGTAAGAAGAATGACTCTGCCGTAGACCTTTTAAATACCTTACAGATCCCCCTAGCAGGAAATAGCTCTGCCTAGAGTTTCTCTGCTTCCCTCATCACCTTCTGAGGCTCTAGGCTAGAGGCTGGTGAGGGGTAAGTGTTGTACTTGCAAGGGGTGGAGTTTATTTGCCCTTCCTGGAACCCGAGACCAGGATATAGTAATCAGGAGATCAGGGCTCTGCTGCGGGGTGAGTTTCATCTCTGGCTCAGTCCCAGGGAGCTTCCCTCTCCCCAGCTTCCTGCTCATTTCCTGCAGGCCTGTGAGGGCACCCCGTTTAACAGGTTAAGCGCTGGCTTCAGTACTGCATGCGATCCTGCAAGGTGGCTCTTAGAGCCTCCTCTTAGCTTGCGTTGGCAAACTTGACCAAGTTCTTGGCTGCAGGCTCCAAGCTCACCTTAAATAGCCCTGAACGTTTATCATTTTAGTTTTGTTATCGTTATTTCCATCCGAGTTGTCAGCCTGCTCCAATTTTAATGAAAGTTTCAGTCCTTTATGAATATGGCTCATTATAGTTCACAAGTCACCTTAATATCCACCCTCTTTTTTTAAGTTCAAATAGCCCTGAGCAACAGGCAAAGATGGGGTTATCACTCATATTTTACAAATAAGAAACTCAAGGCTCGGAGCAGCAGAAACTAGCCAGACTCCCCACGCCTTGTGTTGCTAAGTGAGGATGTCAAGCCTGGGGGCCAGAATGTTCTGCTTCAAGCCCTCTGCCCCTCCTCACATTTGCCCTGTTTCCAGGAGCATCCCTTTGCTTGTTTGTCCCCTTATTTCAGTTAAAGGTGCCCGAGGTTAATAACACTCTGAGAGCCTGTCTGTAAGGCTGATTTGGGATGCCTGTTTCTCCAGGTGAATGGCCACCTAATGAATTAAGCAGTCTGTTAGTTGAAGCTGCTTGACCTCTTTTGTTTTTGTTTGTTTGGGCAGTTAAGATAATTGGGTAAGAACAATCAACAGTACAGAAACTGTTCAACAATTGACAGTTATTATTTTTTTTAATTGAGCTTGAGCTCACAAAACTAAGTTAAACAGCTATCTACACATATATAAATTTAAAATGGTCTCTCTTATAAAAAATGTTTTTAATATGGATGCTCATGAATCAGAATCCATGTAGTGCTTATGCGGTACGGAAAGGTGGGAGGAAGGCAAATACATTTGAATAACAGGTCCAAAGTAAGGTCATCTTGCAGGCCCAGGAACTCCCTGGGGTATTCCTGGGTGGTCGCCTTTACTGCAGAACACACTCTGTCACGTAGATTATTATGCAGGGCTTGATGCTACTAAGAGCTACTCTGTAGTGAGCATCTACTATATAATGGCACCATATTAAACTTTGTATTCCCTAATTTGTTAAATTTCATCAATTAATATTAGAGGTAGGCAGAGTTTAATAATCGATCCAAGGTTGTCATCAAGGTTGCACATAACCATTTATAATGTTCTACACTGTCAATTGATGGTTAGCACAGTGGAGGATCTGAATTTGATCTTACGTTTTGGGAGAAAAAAAGATTAAATTTTTCTAGCATCAGCAGTAACTATGAAGGTACTTACCTTTAAGTCTGGCTTTCTTATGGCTCTATTTATGAGACACTCCTCATCTGCAATGAGAGGGTGGTCAGGAGTGAGACCAAACGCGCTGTTTAATGCTGACAGGTAGATCCACATTACCTTTTTTCGAAAGTAGGTTTGGAATTCATCCTGAGGAAATAGACACCAAAACCCCCGTGAAGTTAAGAGAAGTCATCAGGCTAAAATTCAACCTAAAAAAACATCATTTTAATATAACTCTATATGTTTGTGGAGCTAATCAATATTCTGGACAGAATTATATACCTCGGAAAGCTGGCAGATATAGAGCCTTGAGGAAAAGAGCCTTATTGTCACTCACTGAGGATGTGAATGGGAGGCACTGGCACACACAACAGAGCTCCAGGGTCGAGAGGCAGATTCTCAGGTAAGAACTGGCTTTCCCTATTACCCTCCAACCATGGGGCTGTGGCCAGATGCAAAATTTCACAGGAAAATAGAGCAAGTATTCCTAAGGGTTTCTGTGAACCTCTGAGGGGGAGGAACCCAGGTCATCTAAACCCTGCCCACGTTTCCAAGCTTAACTTCAATTCTACCTCTTCCAGAACAGCCCCTTTAATACTTACTCAGGGGCTGGAGATGGGGGCAGTAGTGGGGGAGAGACACAAGGACTGTCACTATACTAACTCCAAAGGATTCTAACTGTCCCTCTCCTGTGCTCCTAAGCACTGTCTGCTTTGTATTCTCCTAGTTCATCTAAACGATCTTGTAGGAAAAAACCCTTATATCTCATTCATGTGGACAATGGCAACCTGCTCAGTGACAGTCTGATGAATGGATGGAAAAAAGACTGAATGCATGGACAGAACATTCCCAAAGGTAATTGTCAAGATGTCAGCATGAGTAGGACTGAAAAAGGTGCCTTCTTTCGTGACCTTCATTGAAGCTGCTTCCCTTTGCAATTTACTGATGACTTTCATCACAGAAGAAAACTAGAAGGGGCAGCGCTGGATTGAGTAACAGGTACCACAATGGTCCCTTAGAGACTGAGGTGATAATAACAGTGGTTATTATCTGAAGTGGTTATTATCTGAAGAGGATTTTATGATACACATAAAATTCACGTGGATGCCTGGTGAACCACAAGAGCTAGGAAGGATGGCAGGGGGAGTCAAGCCTGGGAAACAATATGATGCCTGGGGAGTGTAGGTCAGAGCTGGGAATTATCTCCACAACACCCACTTTTTTAATGAACAGTGTCTGAGCTGACTCTGCAAAAGACAGAGAGAAGATATAGTAGTTACTGTAGCTAAATCTCTTACACCAGCTCTCCTCAAGAGAAGCCCACCTACATGCCTTTGCTCCCGCTGCTTCCTTACCCTGGAATACATATCATCCTTTCCTCTCTTTAAGTTTCCATGTGGCTAGATCTCAGCCATCCATTCAGGGTCCAATTCAAAGTTTGGGGACCTCACTAATTTCCCTGGATGACCTTTCCCCTAAACCAATAGGGTGCCGAGTTTCTTACCACATTGCACCTCCATTGCATTGCCCTTTGCCTGACCAGCCCCCTTGGACTGTGAGCGGGGCTGTGTTCTGATGCATGTCTGTGCTCCAGCCAGGTTTAGCACAGGTTGTGTGTGTGTGTGTGTGTGTGTGTGTGTGTGTGAGAGAGAGAGAGAGAGAGAGAGAGAGAGAGAGAGAGAGAGAAAGATAGGAAGAAGGGGGAAAGCAAAGCAGAGGGAGTGGGGAAGGGAGGATAAAGGAAAGGAAGAATGGAACGCCTTAGTTGAAATCTGAACGTTAACAAATTAATTTTAAAAAACAGCAAAATTATCTACTATCTCATATTTTAAAAGATCACTAAATCAAATCAAATTTGTATGGAATTACTTTCCAAACTTTGAATGACTGAAGAACGCTAAATTTTGAATGACTGGGCCACTGAACTGATGGATAGGTTCTAGGTGCTGCGAGCCAGGTGACTTAGAAGACGCCTCAACATGGTTCAGCATTACGGAGTTTTGCCTTTGGCCGCATCAAATGGGGCTTTGTTATGAGAAGAACTTTGAGTTACTAATAATGACAATAATAAAAATAGTTAATATTGATTTAGTACTTACTATGTCCTAAGCACATAATACTACATATGTATTATTTCATTAGTGCTCAAAAACCTTATGATGTGGCTACTACTGTTCATTATCTTCCTCATTCTGTAGGTGAGAAAACTAAGAAATAGAGGGTAACTGTTAGAATAGAGATTGGACCCCCACCTCACACCACTTACCCCCTCCAGAGTCCCCTGTGACCCTCTCCTCCACATTTTGTTTAAAAATACAAATTTATTGGACTGCCTGAACTGGGACTGCCAAAGAACAAACTTTAATGAAAAACTTGGTAATAAAACACATAATTTGTAGGTAAATGGGAACACAAATTATAAAAGCACCGTCAAGACCAGAGACCTCTGGCCACCAAGTATGGACAACTAGGAAGACAGCTACCCTTGGTACTCTTAAGTAAAATAATGTTAACTACTAATTTTCATATGATTACTTAGTATTTTATAAAACAACCTTTTTGTGTCAGTTATCTTATTTTAGGCTCAATTCTTCAAAGTTGGTATTATCATCTGTCTCTATTTCACACATGAGAAAACCCTCCATGAGCAAGGGTAAGAACTGCTCAGGCCAGCCTGGTGTGGGTAGCCAGGGAGAACTGGGGTGTGAGGCCAGGGCTTCCCATTCTAGATCTTGGCTTCTTCCTCTTACTTGCAACAAGTTGTCCCATGGCGTTCATGTATGAAAATCACTTTGAATTGTGCACTGTGTAGCAAATAGCACCCAGTTTCTCAGAATCTCTGCTGTCTTGGCAACAGAGAATCCAAGTCCCAAAATCAAACTGTCATCCTATGATAGACTTCTAGACTGTAATGCTTAAGAAGGAAAAGCCAGAATGGAACATTGGAACTCCCAAGCTCTCAAGGCCAGTATTAACCCAATGCATCAGCTACATGCATTAGCCTAGGTGAGTATTAAAGACACATTCATCAATACACCTCCATCTTATACAGCTTGTAGCATGACTAATTGGAAGGTGCTTGGGTATGTTTGCCTTTAAGCTCACTGTCATCCCCTTGACCCCCTGGGGCCATGTAATTCCTAATTCCTTGTAATGCAAAGTAGAATTCCATCATCTAAATAAAGATACCACAATGAGGCAACCATTTTTCTTAGAGTAAGCTAATATTATTGACTTTTTTCTTGCTCACTACCCTATTAAAAAAATAAAACTCTGTAAAATCATCCATATTTTAAAAGAAATTCACCCAACTCTTTAAGGAAAAAAAGGCAAAGCAAGTGAAGAAAGTATGTCAAGGTGAGTGGTCACTCAAAGTAACATCATCCATTTCTTTCCGTTTTCAGTTTGGCATTGTCCAATATGGAAAGAGGACAGCCCCTTGTGAGTTCAAATCTCAACTCCAACCAGTCTTGAAAACCACTGCAACAGTCTGAGCCTAATTTTTTTTAATCCATCAAGTGGGGATGATAATACCACATTTCATGGTTGTTTGAAGGATTAAATGCAATAATACATGATGCACCCATCTGAGGTCTGGCCTGGACCAAGTGCAACAAATACTGGTTGAGTACAGCTCTGTGCCTTGATTTTCACAGTATGTTGTTCTGAGATCCTTCTGTAAATAGAAACTTCTTTTCCCTTTGAGTAAACTTCAGAATCTACTGTGGTGAAAACACACAAAGGGGCAAGTCAAAGCATTGGCCTGAACTTGAAGTGATAGTCAGACTGCTTTTAAATGCCAAGAGATAAGTGCCTGGCATTTATCTATCTATTTTTCCTTTCTTGAAAAGAAACATCGTTACTTGGATATTTCCACTTCGTCTGTTTGCCAGCTCTCTCAAGCAATTAATGATTTGTAAAATACTTAAATGCACCAGAGGAGCTACCACTTTAAAGAACTGTGTTGTAACACGAGTGATCCACACTGCCCCTAAAGCTAGACTTTTAACACCTCAAGTGTCATGAGCAGCCTTTACCTCCCCTTTCTCAAGAGAATTAACCAGGTCTGTCCTCAAGCTCTAAAGGAGGGGAATGTGAAATAATTCAAGAGTGCTTTTCAAAGGGCTGAGTAGACACAGAGGAACCTATGTTTGACCTGGACAGAAAGATAGCGAAGGAAACCTGGGCATTTTTTATTTCCCGTGGCCTTGCACTTCCTACATCTGAAAATGCCAGACTAGCTTTAATCTATGAGTGAAGTGAGTGACCTAGCTCATCTTGTTCCAACCTTTTATTCTAAGATTTTCATCTCTGAGAATTTAAAAGCAGTGTAACCATCACTTCAAGTTCAGGCCGATGCTGTGACTTATCCCCTTGTGTACAAGTTTTCTCCACAAAAATGTACTTCTGAGTTTGCCTTAAAAAGAAAAAGTAACCCATTGCAAAGTTCCAAAGAGACATTAGGAAATCAGGAGATGGAGACATCTCAATGCTAAAAAGCTGAACTCTAGCTGAAGCGAAGAACTTAGAGAATTATGGGTAAAGTCATAACTTACATTTCTCAGGCTTCTTCCAAGACACTGTGCTACCTTTGAAAACCCATAACTTTGGCAAAAAACTATTCTTTCTGTATTTAAGTATCATTTATGTTTCTTTCTCTTTCCCCCTCTTGGCCAGACCCATTGATACTGTCAAAACCTTGACCTCATAATTCCAAAGTAGCCTCGCTGGAAAAAGTTGACATTGACTAGAACTTAGAATTTAGTTATAAAATGGAGAGAAAAAGCTCTAAGCATTGGAAAAACCCCACACTAATTATTTTCTCAGTACTCCTGGGACACGTTGACCAAAAAAAAGGAAGTGGGGCAAGTGCCAAAGCAGGGAAGATATATGACAAAGCCTATGTCTAAGGCTATGTCTATGTTTGTGTGCAAAAGAGAAAATCCTGAACAACTCAGCACATGTTTCCGGAGAGATTGGTGGGTTTTATTTGTTTGTTTTTACAGTCATTTTCTGCGGGAAGAGGGAGTAGTGAATTGTCTGAAATATCTGGAGATGCATTCTAGAGTTAAGAAGTAAAGAAGGAAAAGTGAAGACTGGTTTAAAAATGTGTGTAGTAACCAATGGCCATGGAATGCCTGCATGTCAGTCAGAGTTTCATCTCAGTACTTACAACACACCACCTCGTTTGGTCCCCACGATAGTGAGGTAGATACTAATGTTAGCCCCACTTAACCAAAGAGGAAATGGAGGCAGAAATGGGGTCAGTAACGTATTTGCCTATTATAGATGGAATTCCCCAAAATTCATATGTTGAAGCCCTGCCCCTCAATGTGCCTGCATTTACAGATATGGCCTTTAAGGGAATAATTAAGGTTAAGTGAGGTTATTAGGGTGATGCCCTAATCCAACAGGGCTTGTTCCCTATTAAGAAGAGATAGGGACACCAGAGTTCTCCCTCTGCCACGTGAGAATGCAGAGAGAAGGCACCTGGCAGTCTGCAAGCCAGGAAGAAAGTTTTCACCAGAAACCAGTCCTGCCGATACCTTGATCTTGGACTCCCCTGTTTCAGAACAGTGAGAAATTTCTGTTGTTTAAGGAACCATCTGTGGTATTCTGTTATGGCAACGTAAGCTAATACATTGCCCAAGGTAGGTAAAGAGAAGCACTGGGAATCAAACCCAGGCACTCACTCCAGCTCCACTCTTTACTCTTAAACCACTTAACAGTATGCCTCTGGGGGGTCTGGTCCCTGGACAGGCCTCCAGTTTGGACCCTTGTTCAACTCTCAGTAGATGTTTTGCTTTCATTGCTTAAAGCTAGGGTTCCTGAAAACTTCTTTTAACTTCCCTCTGCCTCTATCTCTAAAATGGGGGGAAAATAACCTCTACCAAAACAGACCAAATACGACAATATATATGCAAATACTTTACAAACCATAAATCACAAAATAAATGGCCCTGTGTTATAAAGAGAGATGACTTCAAAACTATTTGTCTGAACATAGAATCATTTCTGAAAGCCCAGCCCACAGCATCTCAGGAATTTTCAGCTAAATGTCTAAGGCAAAGGCAGGTTGAAATGGAGGGAGGGGGGAGTGGGATTCAGAAGAGGGAATGTGTACTTAAGGGAAACATAATACTATCTTCTCTTACCTTCTCAATCACTGCTTCATTTTAGTGTCTTTGTAATGCAGTGCTGGTAGAAACCGTGAAACCATTTATTACAGATTCATTTACATTTATTTAATGGAATTAATAAATAGAATTAAATAAATATTGCACACCTGCTGCAGCCATGAGCTAGGTGCTGCGGGGAATGAAAAGTAAGCCATGGTTACTGTGTTCAAAAAGCTTATGATCTAATAGGAGAAAAAACTATAAAAAGGAATGTGGCGTAGTGGGAGAAATCTCCAGATTTTGAGCTTCAGAAGAAAGGTTCAAGTTCTTTGTCCACCTATTCCCTTTACATGGACCTTTCCCCATGTGCTCCTCCCCACCAGTTACCATCACCTTTTAACTCTTAACATCTGTTGGAGCTCAGGAAAGTCTATCCTGGCTTTCTTGACTTGGTTATATCCCTGTTCTGTAATCCTACCATAACTATGAAGCGTTCCTAAGTAGCACTTGTAACAGTTGGAATTTTTACATTTATTTGTGTATTGATCTCCATGATGTCAAGAACCCTGATTTTGCTAATTGTTATACTTTCTGTCCCCCACCATGAGCTACCACTGTGACTGGCACACAAACTGTGCTCATCAAATTTATGAAGGAGGGAGGAAGGGAGGCACCTGGCTGACATTTACTAGTTGGCAAAGTTACTTGCTCACGCACCTGTAAAATAGAGAGGATATTGCCCATTTCCCAGGGTTATTATGAGAATTAAATAAGGAGATGCTATTTTATAAGGTGTAAAGTGAATATTCCATTTTAATACAAGGTAGACTGCTCAAAGCATTCTAGCAGTCAGAGATGAAAATACACAGCTGAAAGAGAAATAAAGGAAAGGTCATTAATTCCCTTCAGACTGGATCAGCAGAACTTGATAGAGAAGGTAATATATGGCAGGGGCATGAGTAGGGTTGAATCCGTAGATGTTTACTCTTTAGAGAATGTGTGTGTGTGAGCGTGTGCATGTAGGTGCAGATGTGTGTGTGTGTTTGAGTTGACTGCTCACCAGAATCCCACTCTGTAAGGACAGGGATTTCTGTCTGTTTTGTTCATAGCTGTATTCTCAACGCCTGCAACAATGTCTGGAACATGACTGTAGCTCAGTAAATATTTATTGAATGAATAAATAATAATGAACCAATAGTAACGGATGAATGAATAGAGGAGATACGGAATATCTGGTGAAATTTTATGAGTGAAAGCATAGACAAAACATCGAAAATGGTGTTGATGTGGGAAACCTGGGCGTGGAGAGACCAGGTTGCAGAGGAGGTGGAAAGAGAGGAGGTAAGGGATCCGGGAAACATGAACACAAATGCTTGTGGCTAGTGAATACCCTGGAGGGGTCGTGGGCCGATTTGCAGAACTTCTGACTTTGCAAACAAAAGCCCCCTAGCACTGACATCTTTAGGTGAAACAGGAGGGAAAATGCTCCTGTTATTGAAATGTTGAAGTGAAATTCCCTTGGTCCGCCTGATAACCAGTCATCGCTAAGTCCTCTGCACAACATGGGCCTTTGACAGCATGTGACATACAATGGCAGTGAAGGAAAAAATGTGCCTGTAATTATAACAAAGATGAAAACTATGGAAATCATCAGGAGCATCTGAATTTAAAATGCCAGTGAATATAAATCATAGTATTTGCATAGAAATGTGGCATCACTACAGACATTGGTTAAAATTCAAAAGTAGGTGAATAATGAATAAAATGCCACTTTCAAAATTATAAAATAAAAGTGTTATTGCTCTTATCTTTTAGAAAAATCTTGCTTGTAAAGGCATTTAATATGAGAAGGGGAATTGAAAATAAACTGGGTGCTAAAGACTTGCAGTCAGTGCATCGTGGCCTTTTTAAAAAAAATGTTAAGAAATCACTTCCTAATCAGCATCTGTGATAATGAGCTGTAATCTTACCAGTGTGAGACTGATGATAAATACCGAGTACTGATTTTTTAATAACATAAAAAAACAGATATACAACATATTTTCAAGTCATGTAGTCCTTAATGGAAAGTCTTTACAGTCCAGCCACTGTGATATAATTCAAATAAAATCTTTTTTAAGGTGTCATTTTAACACAAATAACTAGCAGCAGACTTTTAAACTATTGGTGCCCAAAGCTTATTTTTATCTAAGGCTCAGAAATAATTAAATTCTTGTCTAATTACATAACGTCTAATTTAGAACCTCATTTATTTAGTCTCAAATCCATTTAAAATGACACCCCAAAGCAGGTAATTAAAAATTAAAGTAGAAATCAAGATGAAAAAGGCAAGATTAAAGCTGGTTTTGACTGTTCTGATTAGTAGAGAAGGGCGGTGAGATGGTGAAGGGCCTTGGTAGACTTCTTTTTCAGAGGCAAAGAAAGAGGTGGGGTTATGGAACGCAGCTCCCTGAGGCACCAGTGACTTTTTGAATCTGTGTGGTATATGTCCAGGTGCAAAGCTGACACCATGCAACTAGGACAAGTGACTTGATTGGGCTTCAATGTGTGTTGGGGATCCCCAGCCAGAGGAAACCTCCTCCGTGTCTCCTGTCCTAGAAGAGATCCCAGTCCTCCTGGCTACACCGGGGAGAATGCAGCACCCAACAGGCAGGGCCCTTGCATGTGGGTGCGCCTAGTCTACAGCAAGCTCTTTGGTAGCAAGCCCATGGAGTTGCTTCAGCAAAATACACACACACACACACACACACACACACGCACACGCACAATCGAAATGGTCATTGGTAATGAATTTTATAGTTTGCGAATGTCTTTGCATGCATAATGTCACTTCATCCTCACATCAGCCCAAAAAAGAACAGGTGCTTTCACTAGTCTCGTTTTACAGGTGGAGAAATTGAGGCCCTGAAGGGTTAGGTAACAAACTGAAGGTGTGACACACCTAAGGTGCTAGGGCTAGACTTCAAAACTCCTGAATCCAGGCCCGGCCAGGCGTGGCTCAGTGGTTGAGCGTCGACCTAGGATCCAGGCGATCGGGGTTCAATTCCCGGTCAGGGCACATGCCCGGGTTGTGGGCTCGATCAATGACTCTCTCATCATTGATGTCTCTATCTCTCTCTCTCCCTCTCCTCTCCTCTCTCTGAAATCAATAAAGATATATTTTTTAAAAAACAACAACAAAAAACTTCTGAATCCAAATTCCAAAACACACTAGCTTCCTGTTGGCTGACACATTTTGATTTCTCTTGCTCTTATGGGACCTTTCTCCCTCTTGAAGGGTCTGAGTGGCAGTAAGCACTTCTGTTTCTGAGGTGGTTTCTGCCACAGCAAAGCATCGCCCACTGAGAACTAATTTGGGGAAGAGGAAGTACCCAAGGGGTAGGTGTAAGTACTTTGCCAATCCTCCTTTTATGCCGGAAAATAAGGATCTCACAGGTCCTTAAGTTCACATGGAGGGGTTTGATCTATGAAAGGATCCCAAATATGTGGCCTTCCATATGTTCTTATGTCTTAACTCGGAGCTACAGAAAGCAAGCCTCTCTCTACCCTTGCTCCAGGAAAACACCTAGGCTATGTACAGAAAGACCACTTCTAACACTTTGCTAAATCTGGATCATTCCCCTTGAGACTATGTAAATATATATTGGCTGAACCATAAAGCAAATGTCCAGGCTTCTATTCTTCTCCCAAGAACCAAGTGAGCTCATAAGTGGGAGTGATACTATCTCCAGCAGTGTTTCTCAAAGTATGGTCTTACTTTGAGACCAAGCATTAGCATCAACTGAGAACGTGTTAAAATGCAAATCTAATGAATTAGGAACTCCAGGGGAGAGAGCAGTTAATAAGTCCTCCAGATGATTCTGATGTTACTGAAGTTTGGAAACCACTGGTCTAAGTACAGTTGCATGGGAACAGCCCTGCGCTAGGAGCCAGGATACACGGGACTTGGTCCTAGTTAGGCCCCTCACTCACCTAGGAATGCAATAAATCGTATCCCCTCTACAGGCCTCATTTCCTCACTAGTCAAATGATGAAGTCTTCCTTGGTAAGGGCCAGACATACTTCTCTAATGCATATTCTGTGATCCTTCATGAAAATTATGGTTTGAGCCAGCATTGGAGTAAGGCTCCCAGCCCAACATCATCAATATGGCTTGCTCTTACTCCACAATAATCTTTCCTTCTTAAAGTCTTGAAGTTTATTTTCCAAAAATCTTTAGTTGAAATACAGTTGAACTTGGGAGGAGGTTGCCTCAGTTCTCACATTTATTTTCCAAAAATCTTTATTTGAAATACAGTTGAATTTGGGAGGAGGTTGCCTCAGTTCTCAGTTCACAAGTCACCTAAGCTGGGACAAAGAAAAGGTGGTTTTTGAAGCAACCAGGATCCAGGAAGAAGGGTCTGGGCTAATGCCAGTGGAGTAAGTCAACAAAGACAAACTTCATCCAATTGCCAGTTTCACTGAGGTCTAGCCCCAACTCTGTTAGACGAAAATGTGGAATTTTTTGGCCAGTTAAAAGACATTGCTATCTTCCTCTCTTTCTGCATTAAATAGAATGTTTACTAGAGAGATTGCTCTATACAAAAAGAAGCTAACAGCTCAGCAGAGGTTGATTTATCAAGAATCTGGTTGTCATTCTAGGTCATTTGGGCTGATGCATTATTAGAGACACTCAAGCAGAAAAGCATCCTCCCTGGGACTGTCCTTTGATGCCCAACAATAGGAATGTTCACTTCAGCCTTCAGCCACCACTCGTTTATGGAATCCCTACCATATGCAGGAAATAGGGATATAGCAATTGAGTTAGAAATTATCCCTTTCTTTAAGGAGCTGACAATCTGGCAGAAATTATGCACGTTCCCTAAGTGTAATGAATGCTAGGAAGAGGTATTATGGGAGCAAATTCAGGGAAATTCACCTAATGTCAGGGCCTTGGGTTGGAAGAGAAAGACAATGACCTTAGGGACAAGATGGTTGCATTTCTTACCCTAGCATATCTGCAGGATGCAACACACTCCCATCAATAACTGTGGCTCTCTCAAATGAGCAGGGGAAAGCAGCGTCCTCCAAGGAGTGCTCCTCCTCGCCTCCCTGCCTCTCCCCTCCCTTCCTCAGTTTCCCGATGGAGGGGGGCTGGGATAGGCACGAACATGTCAGCATGCAGGAAGAAAGCTTAGTGTGCGTTTTGTAGCCCGTAACCTGACTTAATTACTTCCCCGTACCTATTATTTTTGGCTATTAACATGGTTATTCTCTGCTGTAATATTCATACAACTCACAATTTTAAAAGGAATATCCTGTGAAAGCCCATAATACACAAATGATTAAATCCTTGGTACACATGTAAAGGCAGGGCTGTGATGGAATCTGAGGTTCAAGCTCCCTGCCACCTGCTTTGTGCTCCTCTCTCCACAGTCGTCCCATAACAAGGTGGCCAAGAGAAAGGGCCACCAGGAACAAAACCACACCCACACTTACTGTTGTCCTCAGCAATACGATGTCTGCTTCTTGCAAGGAACATGGGACGCAATTTGCCCACACATGCCAAGCGGGTCTCCAGTAAAACACCAAGGGGAGGATCCCAAATGAGAAGATGGATCCAGCAAGGCAGAGGGTTTTCCGGCAGCTGTGAGTCTGGTAGCCAAATATCTCCTGGGGCAGAATGAAAGGGACCCCAAATATTGGTTAAACACAATAAGCAACAAATAAGTAAATTGGGTTTTGGTGATGAAACTGAGAGCAAAGAGTAAAGAAGTTGAGCAGGTTGAGGTGAGGAAAGGCTGAGGGGTTGAGAGAGTGGGGGAGAATCCCTGACAACGTGTAAGACCTGATCCTAGGCCTCCAAGAAGTTGCAGTCTAACTGGGAAATTCAGTTTGTGCAGTATGAGCACCCAGCTACCCTGTGAAAAGCACTATGCTAGGTGCTATGTTGTCTTGTTTAAGCCTCACAATCATCCCCTGAGTAGGATATCACCCTCAGTTCACAAATGATGACCCTGAGCTCAGAAAGGCTGAATGGGATGACTTGTCCAAGGCCACAGAGCTAAGAAGTTTGGCTGCATTATTCAAACTCAGGTCTGTCAGCCTCCTAGTCTTGAGCATGATCCACAGCCTAGATATGACCACGAGACAGGTGACAGGAGCACAGGTGACCCCAGCATCCACTGACTCCCTTGGCTGGGACTGACAGCCTGGTAGTTAAGAAGGACTAGAGGCAGGCCTTGAGTTTGGAGTCAGGGTTTGGTCAAAGTGTTTGACCACAAGAGGATGAACCACTAAATGCCACCCTGCCTTTGGGAGTTTGGGGCAGAGCTGTGCATTCACACCCTCCTGTCTTGTTCAACAGCAGAAAGAAGAGACTATTTGGATTGTTTCGACTGATGCCTATTGAGCACCGGCTATGTGCCATGAGGTGATATGAGGCCCAGGAAGATACTAATGTGAAAGGGACAAGAGTCTTACCTCTCACAGACTTATAATTTGGACAAACTTCTTTCCAAGTAAGGCCTTGGACAGAATAGAAAACTACCCCTGAAGTGTATGGCCTCAGTTTCACAACTATATCCCATGAAGCCATAGGTACATTTTATACTGGTTAGAAAGGCTCAGTTGAGAAGTAGAGACTCCTGGTTAAAAGCACATTCTCTGGACCAAGACACTCTGGGTTCAAAGCCTAGCTCTACCACTCACTGGGTGGGACCTGGAGGAAATTATTTAACCCTTTATTCCTCAGTTTGTCACCCATAAAATAGGAGTGGTGATAGTACCTCACGGGATTGCTATAAAGCTTAAATTAGTTAATATGTGTAAATTCTGTGTAAGCATTTACTGCTACTGCTGTTGCTACTACTACTATTAGTTTACCATTTCCTGAAACTGACCTGAAACTCATCTGAAACGATACTCCTTTGTTTATTGGCATTTAGATCTAAAAATCCCTAGTGTGAACAGTTCTGGTCTTGTTAGAATTACCTGTTAGGATAACAGGAGCTGGAACTTGCAACTTGGAATCCACCAGCTTCTCTACCTCCCTTGATCAAGATTACATTATCAGAAAAGGTTCTGTGATCTTTGGCTGAGAGTTGCTTTCGCCTGTAATTATTAGGCTCCTTCCTCTCACTAGCAACACATGCAGGTGGTGAATGGCTTTGTGGGTATAGCCCATATTTGGTATGCCTTTAATAAATGTTCACATTGATTCAGAAAGACAAGCTCTTAACTGAGCTTGCAAAACAAGAAGTCTATCCTGACATTAGGGCCCTTCTGTCCCAAGCTCAAGTGCTGCTCTCCAGACGTTAACCCTGGATCCGCTCCATTCCCCCATCACACCTGTGGAGGAGTCCCGATCCTAAATTCCACACCTGCCCTGAGTTCATCCTACCATCTTCTCCCATGCGCTTTTTTATGTTCTATTTATTTACTTATTTATTTTAATATATCTTTATTGATTTCAGAGAGAGGAAGGGAGAGGGGGAGAGGGAGATAGAAACATCAATGATGAGAGAGTCATTGATCGAGCCCGCAACCCGAGCCTGTGCCCTGACCGGGAATCGAACTGCGATCGCCTGGATCGTAGGCCGATGCTCAACCGCTGAGCCACGCCTGGCGGGGCTGTTCTGACACTTTAAAATAAATCAACTTCTACCATTCAACTGAGCCAGTTTATCATCTTTTTAAATATTACATTTAAGAGCTTCCTTATATTGCCGTTGAGCCCCATCTAACCTGCCTGAGTTATGCCCGTTCTATGGCACAGCCTCCCTGTCACCATGCATTCTTGTACAGACCATGCAAGGAGAGCCTTCTGTAGTTTCCAAAGTGTCTTCATGTTCATTATCAAAATTAAGTAAGCAGGAATGATTATCCTCATTTCCTAGCTGAGAAAAACTATAAAGTTTAAAGTTATTATATGTAACAATTATTATTAGCAACTATTTTGTAACAAGGATATCAGCTAATGGTAACAGAGCAAGTAAAACACTTTACCAAGCACTTTACACGTTTAGTGTAAAAAAAAAAAAAAAAAAGATTAAATAAAGCTCATCCATAACTCAAAACTGAGCTTCCAGTCTAGACCTTTGCAGCACATGGAAGATACCGTGAGCTGGCCCTTTTTACTCTAAGGCTCTTTTTCATTCTGTCCTAAATTTCAGTTCAACTTAAATGTTTTTTAAGTGTCCCCCAAATAATGGGCATGTGTTAGACACAGTGATGAATGAGACCATGTCTCTAACCTCAAGAAGCTTATTAGTTTAATGGGAAGAGAGGCACATAAGTAGATGAGATTAGATAAGGTTAGAGCAATAAAAAGATTAAATAGAGGGGTGACTATAAAAATTGTCATCTAAATTCGGTCCTATTAATAACACTGAGACAACAGGGGTAGACCAGAAGTGTCCCAGGCAAGCCCGGTGAATACTCCCCTAGTTATACCAGGGTATTACCCTAAAAGTTTGCCAGCTCCCAGTCCTGTGGAGATTACAACACCAGTTAGTAGCTCATGACCACAATCCACTGCCAAATTTCAATAGAAAAGCTGGAATAGTGTGGATAAGGAGTGTTCAATTACTGTTTGTTGAAATAAATTGAATTGGACTAACTTAAAGTGAATTGCATTGCAGGGACCATTATAGATACTAGGTTTAATATTGCAAAAATTAGCATGGTGCTGTTTATTACCACCCATAGCAATTTACATCCTGCATTATGGAGCAAGGCCTTCCATGTCCCTGAATATGTTTGAGGGAAACATCCCAGCTACTCCGCTCTCCACTCACTCTTACCTCCCACAAAAAAAGAAGCAATCAGCCAAAAATAGAATATTGGGAAAATATCAACAGAATATCCCACTCATGGCAGTCTATGTGCATCATGAAATAATACACTGTCCCTTTCTTTGTGCACCTCACCCACAGACTCTTCTCCTCCCTCTGCCCCTGGGCATCTAATCTTTTGTGTCTTTAAGGGCCCCAACTTTGCCTTCCAGGTGTACAAGCCTTCTCCCCTGCAGAGCCCCTGCAATCAAGAAGCCAAGCTGTGCTCCCCAAAGCAATGGTCTAAACTTTGTTACCAAATAGTTGCCAAAGCCGACAGAACCCCTAAAGCATCTATAGACTCTCCCCAGAAAAATACATAGAGATGCGCACACATAAACTCCACCGAGATTCAGGGGGTTCCCAGAGTCTAGAGAGGACCCTGCCCTAGAGGGTCCCTGAGGCCGAACCAAGGCTGATCTTCAGAGTTTAGACTCTGTGCTTAACTTAGGGCCAACAGTAAGCACCTAGTAAATGTGAAGTTATGGAGGGACGGGCTCAGGGAAATGCAGGTGAGGGTGGAGGGGGACAGCAAGAGCAGGGCAGTGGCTGAGTCCAAGAGGCTTCACCAGGTGGTGTCACCTGGGGCTCGCGGGGGCCCGAGAGCACTCTCAGCCTTGTTACCCCATGGCCTGCCAGGAGGGAAGACTCAGGTTAACCAGGTCAGAGATGAAGTGTAATGAGAGAGTGAGATGTATGTACACAACTGTCCACCAACCGGATAAACATATGGGTAGGCACTGAGAGTCTGTTTTCTCCCTAATGGCACCATCGCCACAGTTGTGACTGTCCGCCATGGAGCCATGAGCAAGCATAGTGTTCAAAATGGGCTCTGGAGTCGCCTCTGACCATCTCCACCCTGAGTAACACGCCTCCTTTAAACATATTAACTTACTCTATCAAATTACAATCAAATCCTGTTGGTCTGGGAGTCATTTGTTCTCTTTAAAACAATTTTGCGTTTCTCTACTGGCTTCATTAAATATTTGAAAGTTTAAATAATTCATTTTTTAAAGTTCACCTCCTGAAAGATAATCTCTTTTCTCTTGTTTTGGGTGTGGAGAAAAAGTTTTACCATAATTTCCATGCATTATAATCCACCTCACTATTTATCCCAACCCCAAGCCCCATTCAAATTCCTGCCTTAGTAGCTTCTTGTTTCACACCCTTTCCTGATAAAGGATGACTTTCTAAGGTCCTGTCAGTTAACTGGCTCCTCGGGCCAGGTGGGCAGACTTTAAAAGCGAGTGACGTTATCCAGAAACCTTAAACTGGAGGTTTAAATTATGACCTACACAGATTTCTTGATGGCCTGTGAAGTATTTCATAAAATTTTAAATTGGTCCTCCAGTTATTTTCATATAAAAATTCTGATGCCTGCCTTTTCTTTAAAGTAAATAAGAAATCATAAGCCCTGGCTGGGTAGTTCAGTTGGTTAGAGGATTGTCCCGAGACGCCAAGGTTTCGGGTTTGACCCCTTGCCGGGGCACATACAAGAATCAACCAATGAATGCATAAAAAAGTGGAACAAATGGATGTCTCTCTCTTACTCTCTCCAATAAAAATTTAAAAAATGAAGTAAGATACATCACAAATTGTGACCACACTGTACCTACATCCTTGCACTGTAAGAATCATCTAAAGAGCACCAGGCATGTGCATAATCCCCCAGGAACTAACCCAACACCATCCAGTACCCAGTGAGAGGGAGCCTGAGGTGTGTTCACACGGGCGGATCTTGAACAGCACTGCAAACCAACCAACTGCAGCAACTTGCAGTATGTGTGACTCTTAGTAATACAATAAAGAGTAAGTGAAACAAGTCAGTGAGAAAACTGAAAACCTTTTCATAAGGTTAAAAACAGCTAAAATTTAAAATATATTTTCAGGATACACTTAGGTAAGGAAAACTCCATAGAAAGGAAAGCAAGGGGAAAATGAACACATGAGGCAGGATAATGCTTACCTGTACCAAGGCAAGGTGAGGAAATGAGGGGCTACATTGTCAAAATAGGTTGTTGTTAAGGTGTTTGGGCCATCACAATATTATAAAGATCTAATTAACTAACTAAATGAACGCAACACAGCACAGGTAAACAATGACAATGTGTCATGGACCAAGAAGACAAACAATCTAACTGTGAGCACTGAAGCCTTAGGAAAAAAAGGAAGAAAGAACCAGCCAGAGCAAGTAAGAGATGCTTCCCTTTAAATGAGTGAGTGTTCCCCCTTTTCCCATGGCCCTGCCATGCTTTTTTCCCTCCCAACACTGAGGCCATATGTCAGATTCCGTTTCTCAGCTCATGCGGGGTCTGCTCATTGAAGTTACCCCCTCACCCTATTATAGGCCAGTGGTTTACAACCAAATTGAGGGTAGTTTTGCCCCTGAGGGGATATTTGGCAATGGCTGGAGACATTTTTGGTCACTCTCAACTGGGTTAGAGGTGCCACTCACATCTGATGGGTAGAGACCAAGAATACTGCTAAATATCCTACAATGCAGAGGACAGCTGCCCCCCAACCTTCACAACAAAAAATTATCTGGTCAAAAATAATGCTGTGTTTGATAAGCTTGCTATAGGCATTTGAGTTTCCCCCACCTAACCTTAGTAGGCGTCTAGGTCCGAGTGCCCAGGGTGTCATCCTCAGCGCCAAGAGAGAACTAGAACATTTTGATACGAGATCTATAGTAAAAAAGGATTCACACTTAATGCCAAATGACCGCTAAGGTCAGTAATGATCACAGCAACTCATTTTGCAGCTGAGGGAACTGAAGTGCTAAGAAAGAAAGAAAATTTCCCAGTTGTCTGCCCCTGCCTCCCTCCCGGACCAGAGCAGACCCATCTCACTCTCCTGCAGCCACAAGGACTCAGCATTTCCTTGAACTCTCAGAGCCCTTCCTTGAGTTCTCCTTTAAATGTTTCCTGCTCAGGGAGTTTTCAGTCCATCTCCTATATTTTGATTATAAGCCCTGATCTTTTACACCCTTTACAAATACTTTTTTATCATTTTCACAATTTGCAATTAGTATTTTTTGCTTGCTTTCTTAACTATTCTTCTTTTCTGCCCCTAACAAAAAGACTTTCGGTTCTGTGAGTTACAGATTTATTCAAGCTTGTTTCCTCCGATGCTGTTTACCCAGCACCTAGTACATTATCTACATGTAGTTGTAGCTGGCACTCAGAAAATATTCACTGAATGAGTGAATAAATAAATGAGTGACCCTAGTACAGATAAGAGGGAAGGAAGGCAGCCGATCAATGACTCTCTCATCATTGATGTTTCTCTCTCTCTCTCTCCCTCTCCCTTCCTCTCTCTGAAATCAATAAAGATATATTTTAAAAAAAAGAAATCATTTTTTTAAAAAAAGAAATACTCTCCAACAATGACTACGTAACAGCTGTGTCCCATTTTCCATGAACAATGTTGATAACTGTTGAGTGGTGGCAAGAGTGAGCCTTGAGGGGATGTTTAGAAGTCAAGTGGCCTGGCCACCATTCTCTGCCGAGGACCAACTGCTAGAATGTCATTTAACTCAATTTAACTCCTGGCTTTGGAATTTCACTTTTCTCTCATTCCTGGCTTTGAAATGCCACTTCTCTGGTCATTGAGTCCCAGGTCTCTTGCCATAGCATTACCTCACACAGTCCTTATGGGAAACAGTGAAATGGCTCTTGTGTCAGGTGTCTGGTCCCAGAACCAAGGAACTCATCATAGAAAACTTTAGGTGCTACATTCCTGACATAAAGCCTTCAAGGTGTCTTTGCTTCCATTTAATTCAAATCACCTACTGTGTCTGAGGCCACGGGGAAAGCAGGTCTGCTGGAGATGAATTTCCCACCCTCAAGGGTCTGACAGGAAAGATGATGAATTGAAAAATAAGTATCATTCAGAGCAGAACACATCGTGTCATATGTTTTCTGAGGGGAAATGTTATTAGGTTCAAATGATGAAAATATACTACTGAGATGATGGGAGAAAACTTTTCAGGAGAATTGCTACCTGAGGTGAACTTGGAAGGAACTGTTAGAATTTCCATAGTCACAGAAGGAGGGTAGGAGAGAGGGTAGGCCAGATGGAGGAACGAGACTTCAGCAAAGGTGCACAATCTGAAAACGTGGAGTGTATTTAAGGACAAACGTCAGCTTAAGGTATTACAGGTCTGTGTACCATTGTGTTACAATGAACCCAGCCAGGTATGGCCATATAATGCACCTTTGGGTGGCACTCTGGGACTCTCCAACAAGTACTCTACTCCAGCTAGCTATTGGCCAAAGGAGTCTGTGGAACCCTTAAAAACTGCACCTCCTGTACCCCTCTACAACCAGCAGGTGGACCCCACGTGGCTTTCCTAAAGGTGGTGTCCTCAGGTGAAATTAGGAGCAGAGGGGCCGCTGCCTCTGGCCATTCTGACTGGGGGGCAGAAGGGCTGGGGGCATCTGTGTCCTTTGACTGATCAGAGTTTCCTTTTCTTAGCTCAGGAGGTTGCCAGCCTGAGATGAGGAAACTCCTCCTTGTCACATGGGTTGGCTGAGAGAAAAGCAACCTGTCCTACCCACCCCTCCAAGGCAGGCGAGGTAGCACCCCGCCCTGTGGATAATTTTCCACTTAGCTAAAGCTCATGAAAACGCACAGGTCACATAAATAATAACTTCTTATTATGTCCCACTCACCATACATATTTTTCATATTCTGCTTCAATCCTCACAACCCCATAAGAAAGGTAATATCAGCCGGGGGTGAGAAATAAGGAAGGCGAGGTTCAAGGAAGTAAGGAATGCACCCGGAGTCACCCTGCAGGTGGGTAACAGAGCTGAGTCCTTCTTACTCAACCCCTTCCGCCCAAGAAGGCTGCCTCTCATGAAGACACTCCCTCCTCAGCTCTCGGATGTTGTCATCTGGCAGGTGTCACGGGGGGCAGTACTTGAACTTGGGCTGATTGCTTATGCTTGAACTAAACAATCTGCTGTCGAAACAAGTTCTTGGGTTCCCTTAAACAGGTTTTCACAAGCTTCAAACTGCAGAGTGAGAGGGTTTGGGCAAGGGGAACTCCACCCAGCAACCAGACGGTGGTTTCCACAGGTAACATTTTAATCTTGTGATCTGGCAACCTTTGGCCAGAGGCATTTTCTAGGTTCTCATGTGATGCTGAAATTAAACTTTTTTGCTTGTGACATTTGAGAAATGTAAGACAAAGCACAGACAGGTCAGTATCTGGGATGACCATCCTGCCTGGGAGCTTACTCACTGCACTGACTTACTCTCAGAATAAAGACCTAAGATAGGACAGAGCGAGAGAAAGGCCACGTTTAAAGATGAAACACCTGCATTCAAGACCTGATTCTGCCACTTATTAATTTATCATCTGGAAGTTACTATCCCACTTAAAAAATAAGAATACACAGGTTTGATCCCTAGCCCTTGTCAGGGCAAGTGTGGGAGACAACCAATCGACGTGTTTCTCTGACATTGATGTTCCTCTCTCTCTCTCTCCCTCTTCCATTCTCGAGAAAAAAAAAAAAAAGAAAAATATTCTCAGGTGAGAACAACAACAACAAAAAGGAATGCTAATGCCTACCTCACAAAACTCTTATGGTAATGAAGTAGGATAACAGTGGTGAAAGTGGTATTCAAATATAAGCTGCTATTATGAGGGCAATTAGACTAAAGGCCGATCGATACACCCTCAGTGACACCCTGGCATGTCTGGTCCCTCCTTTTTCAGATCAGCTTCCCTAACCACACAATATAGAGTAGCTGCCCAGTCTCTCTAGCACATCATTCTACCTTAAATCACTACCTGATATTTTTCTTATTTATTTATTTTTTTTAGGAACTGTTACTAGAATGTAAGTAGGTCTGTCTTGTCCCTTGCTGTAACCCTGGCACACAGTAGAACAGTTTCTGGCACATAGTAGACTCACAAATATTTTCTGAGTGAACGAATGTCTCGGATGATATTATAGGGATTCCAATCTAAGGAAGTAGATCAGAATAGTATTAGACTGGTAAACAGAGAGGCCAAAAATGACTACCATAGACTGTAAACATCTGGTGGAGCTCAACAAACACCCAGTCAAGCATCATTTTGCAGAGAAGAAAACAGATCTTAAGAGAATTCTCAAATAGGATCACGTAGAGAGAAAGCATGGGAAAAGCAATGATCTCCTTCCAAAGTCATACTTCTACTCTTTGATCAATGGCAAATTTATTTGGCAATAAATTGTATCCCCAAGTATTATTTGTATTTATTCCCTTACCATAGGATTTTAGAAAGCAAAAGAGGGAGGAGTATGTTATCATGAACTCTAAGGGAAAGAAGGGTCAGAGATTATCTGGTCCTGCATTTCTTTTACAGCATGAAACTCCTCCCATATCTCCAGTGAAGCAAGCTCTACCTCCTGGGGAAATCTGTTCCATTTTCAGAGAGCCTTATTAATTATTACACCATGTGCCAGGCATTGAGTTAGAGATCACTCCCACTCACCACAAGCATGCCCATGCACAAATACTTCCTTTTCCATCTGAACAAGTCCATTTTTATCTGTTAAAGCAACAAGAAATCAACACAAGTATATTTATCTTTCATTACAAGTTATGTCTAAACAAGGGCCTGTGTAAATAAAAATTATTTTGAAAATCACTATCTTACCAATCTCTCATGTTGAGAAGGCCTGAAATCTTTTTCATATAATGGTAGTAGATGAAAAGCATTCTCCTCTTCTCTCAACATCTAATTAGTTCAAGGTCTTTTCTTTTTGATTTTAGAAATATTCATAGGAGCTTTATTTGTAATAAGCCAAACCTGGGAATAACCCAAACCATAGAGAGATCAATGGATAAGCAAAGTGGCTATTCATAGAACACAGTCCTACTCAGCAGTAAAAAGAATTAGCTATTCACATAAGCATTATTGTTAAATCTCAAAACAACTGTGTGGCATGAAGGAAACCAGTAGTTTTTAAAAGAGTATACATTCATGATGCCTATAAAATTATAAAAAATATGAGCTAATATATTGTAAAGGAAGAGAAATCAATGATTGCATGGAGGGCTGGGGAAGGCAGGGAGAAAGATTGTAAAAGGGCAGGAGGTAGATACAGAGTAGGGTAAAAGGTCTCTGGATTGTGTCTCAGTATTTCTCAAATTGGTCTCCTCTGGCACACCTCTGATACTATTGCCCTCTTAGTTCAACCTGTATTCTTTCTAAAATCACTGCAGGAGCCACTGTCTCCAGGTCACCTCTGTCTACACTGTTGTCCACACTGCTACACAGTTACCTTTATAAAAGGATTTCAATTCCTTATAGAGTGACCAACCATTCTGGTTTGTCCAAGACTGAGGGGTTTTTTAAGATGTAGGCTGTCAGTGCTAATGCCCAGAAAGTCCAGGCAAACCAGAATGGTTGGCCACCTACTCAGAACCATAAATCCCTTTAGAATGGCATTACAAATTCTTATTCATCTTCTCACACTATCTTTTCCACCTCCACTCTGTTTTATCCACCCCACTCCGTCACACATACATCCACCCTGCGCACCAGCTTTGCCAAGCTACATTCAGTTCTCCAAATGGAATGTGCTTTGTTCCTTTACATCTCAGTACCTTTGTACATCATGCCTCCTTGATTTAGAACGTCCTTTGCCTTATCTAGGTTTTGGTAAAACCCCTATTCACCCATCTCAATTCTTTTCTATTGGCACGTTTTTACGGAAGTCATCAAAGAATTGGCTGTTATCAGAGCACCTTGCATATATTGCTGTCAACGCACTAGCCCACTGAACTCTACTCTCAACCAGGTATTGAGCCCTAGGACTTTTCCTTATATACCTAAACCTAGCACAGGGGCTCACACATCCTAAGTACTCAAGAAGTGAGGAAAGAAAGGAAGTTTACAGGGAAGAAAAAGCTAACAGAAAATACATCAAATGATAGCAATGACAGAACCATGGCTGATATTTATTTATGCTTTCAAAACTTTATAAACTAGAATGTATTTTAAAATACAAAGTAATACTATTTTTAGAAATAAATGAAACTTTCACTTCTAGAAACATGGAGTAAACTTACTTTCTCTTATTCTTCCCAATAAGTTCAACTAAATTCCCCAGATAGTATATAGAAGAAAACGTAAGAAGACTCTGAATGGTGAAGAAAAGGTAAATTGGCTAGGGAACTTGGGAACCAAGGACCTAGAGACACAGTAGTGAGTCCACTGGCTTAGGGTATTTTGTTTGTGGGGTTTTGTTGTTGTTGTTGTCATTTTTGCCTCATCTATGGCTTGAAGCAGAATAAACTAACAACCTGAAAACAGGAGCAGACAAAACACACACACACACAAAACAAAAGCCTGATCTGTCTTACCAAATGACCAGGAAAATGTCCAAAGTTCACACACACACACACAGAAACGTGGTTCCAACCCACCTGTACCAGCAAAGGTCAAGTGAGGAGTGTAGACTGCTTTCCTCATCATATTGTAAAGAGGCACCTCAACCTACTGCAAGGATGATGTCCCAGAAGTCTAAGTAGGGATCTAGGACTTTCATCTTCTCCAAGTAGCAATAAGCACCCTTCCCCTGGTGGTGTCAGTGGAAACCATGTGGAGCCTGATCTGCACTCCCAACCAGTAGTAACCATGCTGGGTGTTGTCAGAATAAGTCTAGTGGAGAGTTAAGACTTTTTACTACCACCTAGCAATAAGAAGACCCCATCGCAAGGCATCGGTGGAGACCACGTGGGGAGTAGTGAGGCACTCCCAATCCTCCAAACCTTAGAGGTTTGATTGAGGTATAATAGAAAGTTGAGACACCCCACCTCAACAAACAATAATGAGGAGCTTCCCCGACTTCAAGTGACATTGGAGGTTGAGTCAACCTGGATTTTTGTAGTGCCCTACTCTTACTCTACTGGAGCATTGTCAACAGAAGCCAACTAAGACATCAGTTTTAAATAAAATCCAGAGTTTTATAATAATTCCTAATTACATAATACTTAAAGTGTCCAGGTTTTAACTTTTAAATAGTCTCACCAAGCACAAGAAGATCTTAAACTGAGTGAAAAAGCACAATCGATAGATGCTAACACCAAGATAAGAGAGATGTAAGAATTATCTGATAAGGATTCTAAAGCAGCCATTATAAAAATGCTCTAAACAATTATAACCACATTCAAAACAAATAAAATTATGGGATATTTCAAGAAAGAAATAAGAAATATAAAGTAGAACCAAATGGAAATTTTAAAAATGAGTAATAACAATTATTGTTTTAAAAACTCAGTTGATGGGCTGAATAGTAGAATGAAGGGACAGGAAAGAATTAGAGAAATGAAAACTAGAACAATAAAAATTGCCTGATCTGAATTACAGAGAGAAAATAGTCAAAAAATATTGAACAGAGCCTGTGAAACTATAAGAAAAGATCATGTCATTGGAATTCTGGAAGGAGAAGAGAAAGAGGGCATGACTGAAAAAATACTCGGTAGCTGAAGTTTTCAAATTTTGGCAAAAGACATTCTCCTGAAAATTCAAGAATTTGAGCAAATCCTACACAGAACAAACCTAAAGAAATCCACAGAAATAAATATAATAATCAAATTTGAAAAACTAAAGACAAAGGAAAAGGCCTTGAAAGCAGCCAAAAAATAGTAATATCTTTTTCAATTACAGTTGACATTCAATATTATTTTGTATTAGTTTCAGGTGTGCACAATAGCGGTTAGACAGTCATATATTTTACAAAGTGTTCCCCCTGAAATTTCCAGTACCCAAATGGCACCATATATAGTTATTACAATATTATTAGCTATATTTTCTGTTAGGCAGGTTGGAATTTGAGATGGAAAAAGATGTATTAGGCAAATATTAGTCAAGGAAATCAGAGAGGTTATATCAATATCAGATAGATAGACTTCAGAACAAAGACTACATTTTCCCTTAAGATCAGGAACAAAGCAAGAATGTCCATTCTCACTGCTCTAATTCAATATAGCACTGAAGTTGTAGCAAGACAGAAAGAAACAGCACATGGAAATAAAACTGTTTCTATTTGCATATGACATGATTTCTCTAAAGAAAATCCCAAAGAATCTATCACAAAAACCTTTTAAAACTAGTAAGTGATTCATTGTGGTCACAAGATGCAAAATAAACATATAAAGATCAATTGTATTTCTATATATTGTACCAGTAATGAACATGTGGATGCCAAATTAAAAATACAAGACTTTTACAATCACAAAAAATGAAATATTTGGGTATAAATCTAACAAAACACATACAGAACTTGTATGTTGAAAACTACAAAATGCTGATGAAAGAAGTCAAAGAAGATATAACTAAATGGAGAGACATGCCATGTTCATGGTTTAGAAAAGTCAACATAGTAAAGATTTTATTTCTCCCCAAATTGACTTATGGATTTACTATAATTTCTATCAAAATCTCAGTAAGATTTTTTGTAGATATATGTAAGATTATTCTAAAATTTATATGGAAAAGAAAAAGAACTATAATAGCTAAAACAATTTTGAAAAATAAGATAAAGTGGGAGCAACCAGTCTACCTGATTTCAAGAAGTTATATAACTATAGAGACCTTAATCGAGACTGAGTAGCATTGGAACATAGATTAACAGACTAGAACCCAAGAAATAGATCTACATAAATATGCCCAACTGATTTTTGACAAATGTGCAAAAAGAATTCAATGAAGAAAAATAGCCTTTTCAACAAATGGTGCTGAAGCAATTGGACATCCATAGGCCAAAAAAAAATTTTTTAATGTTTTGCTGTTGTCAACAAAACAATCAGTGGGCCAGATTTCACCCACAACTCATAGTTTGCAGACCTCTGCCATAGAGAAACAACAGAAACATTTAGCGTTGCACCTGTAGCTATAGATGGTACCTACCTTCACTGTTAATTGAAAATGAAAAATCACATGAAAGTGCTTAGCAACGGTCATAAGACCTCATAAGTAGCCAACAAGTGTTAATTATTACTCTTATTAAGCAAGAATCAGTCTGATCAATATCTGTTTGGATCTGAACAGACAGAGTTGGTCTCCTTATCATCAGCAACCTTAGCAGCACAGTAAACAGTATCTGTCCTTCACATTCCTCCTGGTAGATGCCCCTTGTCCCAGAGTCCCGGTGGCTTTCAAAGAGAGAATCACACCAAGAGAAGGTGGCTTCTTTAAACTATCATAGGAGATATCTTTCTAAGACTTTCTGAGGTAAATTTCCAAGAACTATGCCATGTAAAAAGTGGTTGAAAAACCTGAGTGTGCTTAGATTGGAGAAGACATGCCTGGAGGCGTGGGGATGGGGGACATACAAGAACAACTTTTAAATGCCTGAGTTGTAGAAATGGAAGCCTGTTTTTTGACAGGTGGCCCCAAAAGACAAAAGAAGTAAGACTAATACATTCAAGTTAATGGAACCATATTTAAGTTCAACACAAGGAAGAAATCTTTAAATAGTCAGTTCTATCTTATAAATAATTGATCTTATGGTAAGTTTTCTTCTCTAAGGGCATTTAAGGAAAGGCCAGACGGGTGACCTAAGGGTCAAGAGAAAGTCAGATAAGCCTTGGAGAAGCTCCTCGCCTGAGATGCAGTGATTCTATGGAGTAGGTGAAATGAAGTGTAGTAAATCCATCGCCTATATCTCTACATTCCAATCCATATTTACCATTAGACTTGTATACTATTTCATGTAAGTTTGGAATGTAATTATAACTAGCTACATTCATCCATCACTCATTTATTTGTGTACTCTAAAAATATATAGTGTGTACTTACTATATGTGAGGCATTTTTCTAAGTACTAAAGATATAACAGTAAATAGTTGATTTTTTTAAAAGCCATTAAAAATTGATTGGAAAAGTATATCTTCCTTGGGGAAATGAAATATTCCACTTTTATTCACATATTAATTTTGCTATTTTCAATTGCTACATTATTTATACAGGAACACTCTGTAAGCCATTATTTCAATGATGTTAAAACTTAAAAATAATTTTTTACTGCTCTAGGATCTTGTGTAAAAATTCAGAAGGAAGAGGGTTGGGTTTTTATATCCATAATGTTGAATGTCCCCATAATCAGGCCTTTATTAAAGAACAGATACTGTAACTGTGACCACAGGGGATAGAACTTGATACCTAGGTAATAGGAATTCTAGCTTTTATTTATTCTTTCTAGGTAGAAATAGCAAGGGGAGAGCTACATAGGAAATTTTTATGAATTGAAATCTGAAGCCCCCCACCTAGTCTGTTGCTAGAGCCCCATTCGCCTCTGCACCATGAATCTTCTGTGGTTTGAACTGATCCTTTACATGTGGGTGTGCATGATGCCTTTTGCCTAAAATGCCTTTAAATAAATAGAAGCTTCACAACTTCCTATTACACACTCCCTCTTCATAGTTCTCTGGGATGGAGAATAGCAAACATGATCTTTCTGAACATCAAAAATCATATCCCTTCATGGAAATTCGTCGTTAGTCCTGATCTCTACTCCTGAGAGGGGTATTGGAAACCACTGTGGCCTTGCAAATGTGTAGACACCCAAAGGGTATGATTTTAGGACACTAAGAAAGAGTCTCTGTCTTAAAAAATATGTATCCCTCCAGCTTATACAAAACTCAGACACAAGTTATATGCAGAGATGTTCACTGCAATATTATTAGTAGTAAAATAGAAAACAATCTATGTATATAAGAATAGGGTAATCATTAAAGGATATTATACAAAACTCAGACACAAGTTATATGCAGAGATGTTCACTACAATATTATTAGTAGTAAAATAGAAAGCAATCTATGTATATAAGAATAGGGTAATCATTAAAGGATATTATATAGCCATTAAAGTTATGTTTTTGAAGTATTTTAATAACATGGGGAATATATATATGAAATAGTATTAAGTGAAGAGAAATGACATGAAAATATGCAGTATGATTTCAAATTTAATTGAAAAATGGTGAGGCACAAACAAAAAAGACTGGAAGATAAATGTATCAAATAAAATACTAACGGTATTTGCCTTGGGCGATGGCATCATTGTGATTCTTCTTTTACTTCTATATTGTACACATTTTAATCATTAAACATGTTTCACTTTTTAAATCAGAAAATAAATAAAATAAATCTGCCTCTTCACAGATATCTAAAATGCCAGCAGGAAAGCTCTATATTTTATATTCTTTCTTGCCAAGAAAATCACCTGGGGAACATGACCACTTTAAGCATAGTTGTTTCAGTTCAGTTAAACTATTATTTATTAAGTATCAGATTTAATTCTGTTTGTTTATTTGTGTTTTTTGTTTAGACCACCCAATTACCATTTATCTCACTCCAGGTAATAGTATCCAATACCCAATAGTATCCAATACCCAATTTTCATGTCAGACCCCTCTTCACCATCCTCAGCTGATGTGTTTCATGTAGAGTTGACTCTGACCCCAACTCCAGGAGTGAGCATGTGACCAGGAACAAGGTATTCAAACATTAATAAGTTTGAAAAGGGGAGATGATCCAATGAGGAAAAATGAGTATTTTGCTGAGACTTTTGAAAGAAAAGCAAATTATTTTTTCCACTAGCATAGTACTTAGGGATATGTAATCCTAAAGTTATCAGAAGGCCCCATGTGAAGTTTGAGGATAAAACCAGCATGACTAAATTGACAAAGATCCATTGCTTCTAAGCAGGAAATCTCCCAGGATGCCAGAAAAAAATCCATTGACGCTGAATGAAGAACAGAAGCAAAAACCCTCTCCCTTCCACTCTCCCTAAAAAACAATAAAAATACATATGTTTTTAAAAAGGCCTAAGGCAGTATACTATTGGAGTTTGAGCAGGAGCCTTGGAGTCAACTGGCCTAGGTCCAAGATCTGCTTTTGCTACTTCTTAGCTTCCAGATTTGGACAAATTATACAATTTCTCAGCGCTTCCTTTTGTAAAATTGGAACTAACACCTTAATTGATATTTGGATAATTGGATATAATTGGATAATTGAGTCAGGGAAAAAGATAAAAAGTCTTGTAATAATTTGCACAAAAATCTTCAATTTACCTTATCAGAAACATATTAAGTAACTTCAATGTTATGCAAGATATAGACATAAAATAAGATAGACCCTGCCAACAATAACTCAATCAGCTGGGGGAGAAAGACACATGACTCTGCTGTGAAACCTAATGAAAATAGCTGTAATATGCATTCAAATCTATTCCAAATAAGGAAATAATTAAGAGTGACCCAGGGACCTGGCAGGGCATGGCTCAGCAGTTGAGCACTGACCTAGGATCTGGGAGATCAAGGTTCGATTCCCAGTCAGGGCACATGCCTGGGTTGCGGGCTCCATCTCCAATTGGGGGCATGCAGGAGGCAGCCGATCAATGACTCTCTCATCATTGATATTTCTATCTCTCTCTCCCTCTTCCTTCCTCTCTCTGAAATCAATAAAGACATATTTTTTAAAAAAAGTGACCCAGGGGCTCCCAGATGGCTTAATGAAGGATGTCAGACTTGAGGTGGGTTCTGATGGATGGGCAGAAATCTGATGGCCAGGCACCAGCATGAAGACATGTCCCTGACAGAGAAAGTTTGTAATAGATTCAGGCAAGAGCAAGCAGACCACATTTGGGTGGTCAGAGAAGATGAGAAGTAAAAGATTATCTCTTGGAATTTGCCCAAAATAAAACCCACACAGGGTGGCTTGGCCTCTGATCAAAAGATCCTTATTATATTTGGCAATTACAAGTTGAAGGAGAGCAAAGTTGTAAGTAAATGTGTGCCGTAAAAATTAACTTACTTTTCCATTAAAAAGCAAATAGATGTAACCAGTCATCCACCCAAACTTAATTCTTGGATATTTTTGTCTTTGAACTGACCTCAAAACATTGATCTTTCCTCACAGTATCATCTTCTCTGGACTTGAGTACCAGGGTTTCAAAGTCCTCTAGCCATGGTTCCCTCAAGAAGCTAATAGGTTCTAAAAATTTCTAAGATGATTGCAGTCTCAGCCAGGGAACTGTGTGCAACAATTAAAATCAGAAAATGTCCTGACCTGGAGACATACAATTCTCTGGAAAGCATAACGTGTATTTGGGCCTCCTTGCTGTTCTTTTCCTGAGGGGGCATCTAGGGCATAGTTGTGCGCATTGTTCATCAGAGTAGCCTTAGGCTGAGGACAGAGTTGAGAAGACAGTGTTCTGAGCTGCCTTTCAACTCTTTCCAGGCTGTGGTTTTCAGGCAACTCACCAGGGTTTACATGAGGTGCATCCAAATAGCTGTAAGCCATTTAGGTAGCTGGTCTCACTCTGGCTATTCTTCACAAAGCTTTGAAGTAGCCACAGAGCTTTGAAACTGGCACCCCAGAATGAATCTCCTCTGGACACATCACCAAATCAACAAATCTTTTGAAGGCCAAATCCCTGTGCTTTATGTTTTCTGTGAGCCTGAGAACCCTGTAGGTTTCAACGTTGGTTATCATTTATTGTTAGATTCATTCTTTAGTCATTTATTATGAATAATTCACACAGCAATGGCCATAAATTTCCAGTTCCCACTTAATGCAATGTCTCCAGATATGTTCTCCTTTCTTTGACCAAAAAAATCTCACAGTGCTTTGAAAATATCAAGAGTATCACTTAAATTCGTAAGCTGTTTCGTAGTGATTTTATTTACCTGTGTTAAAACATTTTAAATCACATTTTTTGTGGGTGCTGGAGAGGACCTCTAGAGACCATCTGCATCGATCCCTGGTTCAAGCCAATAAGGTATTATTATCTCCACCTTGTAAATGAGGTGAAGCCAAAGAGAGGTGATTATGACTTGCTTTAAGGCTGTAAGAATAAATAATGGCAGAGCCAAAACCAAAATGCTGGACTCCAGCCTCCTAATGTTTTGGGTTTTTTTTCCCCAGATATACCTGCTGTTTTTGCCACCATTGATAAATAAATTAGTGCATCCAGGGTTTAGCAAAACAAAGAGGCTGCAGTAGACCAGTATGTTCAAAGTGCAGACTTAAGCCATAGCTTGCCATTTACTTAACCCAATGAATGTGAACATATCACTTAATCTCTATGACTCAGTTTCCTCACAAGTAGAAGAAAGGTGATAATTCCACACAAGATTCCTGAGGCGATTAAATAAGTTACAAGAGAAAAGTTCTTAGTCCTGATCAATCACCATGTAAGTATTTGCTATTACTCTTGCCATCCCTACACCCAATCTGTTCCTAATTTTTTCTATGGAATTAAGTCTTGGCATTACTTTCTTCCACTGGAAAAACTAAGAACTTTAAAGATATCCTTAATAACTATCTCTTCTCTCTTGCCCTAGAGTCAATGAATTACAGCCTTTTTAACTCTCATTTTTAAATATCTCTTAAATCCATTCTCTACTCAGTATCCTATCCGACAGGGCTATAGTTTCATCCTGAATGCCTTACTTAACTATTTCAAACACCTTCCTGGTCTCTTTTCCTCCAACCAACCTTCCTTACCCCGTGATGTAACATCCTTTGGAAAGGCAAATCCTACCAGAACATTCCCTGTTTCGAATCTTTCAGCAGCTTCCCCATTGTGTTTGCCAGGCTGGCATCACAGTCATTTTGACAAAGTCCAGCTCCAGCATCAAAGATTCTAATTCACTAAGTCTGGAACTGGGCCTAGGAATCTATTTTTCATACAGTCCTCAGTTTTTCATGGACCAATGTTTGGGAAAAGATAAAATGTACACTCATTAGGATGTGATTAAGTCCTTCACACTCTGACCCTCAACTGCCCCTTCAGGGAAATTAAATGAATCTTTCCCCTTGAAGTTGTCTTTGACTGAGTTGCTCCTTCTGCACTCCCAAAGCTCTGTATGCAAAATTCCCCCAATGACACCCATTTCATTACACTATCATTGTGTTTTCACCCCTAGTTCCCCCATTTGTAGGGCCAGCTTCATGGGCATGCAGCTTGTGCAGCCAGTCACCCAGAGCCCTTCTTTCAAAAGGCCCTGAACTTGATGTAATGTTCTGCTACAGCCATCCTGAGATTCTTAATAATTGTTGAACAAGAGGCACCTCATTTTCATTTTGCTCTGGGCCCCACAAATTATGTTCAGTCCTGCCCACTCAACTGTGAACTCTTTGAAAACAGAAGCTATTTGCTATTCACTCAAAATCCTTCTTGGTTAGAACAGAGGACTCCTGGTACAGAGTAAGAGTTTGGTAAATATTTGTTAAGTTTATACATGAATGGATAAAAGGATAGAATAAAGTATCAGATAGAAAAATAGGGTGGTATGGCTAATTAACTCTGAAAGATAAACTTTGTTTATGCTTGGGGAAGAGAGGAGTCAATTGATAAGTTCACAAGATGACTGACCCTTTCAAATAAGTAACATAAATTTTCCTAGGTTTATCTTTATATTGCTCCAACTGCTTTTTCTTTCAGCCCCGCTGCCTCCTTGTTGTTCCTGAAATGCTAAATCACTGGTTAATGGAGCTTGCAATTGCACTATCATAAAATATGCCCTGAGTGTTCGTGCCAAGCATTGTGCTAACTTTGAGGGTTACTGGGAAAGGGAAGGGGAGGCCATAGAAAGGTGAGCCGGGCAGGGACCCTGTTTTCAAGGAGGAATTAAATCTTACTCTTTAAGAGCATCTGTCAAAGATGAGTTGACTTCATGGGAGTTTTGCAGCAATGAATCGAAAATAAAGACACTAGACTTGGCCAGTGGCCCAGCTTCCTGAACATTTCAACTGACAAAATGTCTCAGTCTGAAGACAATTCCTCCACTATGAGATCTGTGGGTTCACTAGTTAATATTGGCAACCAACTAGGAGGTGCTCATGAAGCATAATAAGTAAGTGGCTATTGAGGTGGGGGAGGTGCTTTTGCTCCCTGGTGTTAGAGAAGAAAAGACCAACATCAGCTATCAAAGTGAGCCAAATAACTGGGGAGAGCAGATGTCCCTAGCTCATGCTGGAGGCAAGACAGGACTTCCAATGTGACGAAGCCCACACACCACCGTGCTGCCATATTAGTGCCAGCACCAGTACTAACTTCTTGCTGTTCTCAGAAATGACATGGACATTCAAAGAGAGTTTCTCTTACTGTTCCACAGCCCCCAGCCTACTAGTTGATAGGCCATCAGTGATAAGATTAAGAGATTCTAGTCAAAAGAGTCAAATGCCAATAAACATACAGAGATGTGTTCCACTTCAAGTCAAGGAAATGTAAAAATAACACAGCCATAAAGTATCATTTTCACATGCCAGATGAGACAAAGTTGAGAAGATGGATAATGCTTAACTTTAGCGATTATGGTAGAGAAAGTGAGTAGTCTCAAAAAAAGATTGCTAGCCAGAGTATAAATTAGCACAACCACAGTCCTAAGGAGGGCAATTTGGCATTATATATCAATCAAAATTTAAAATGCACATCCCCTTTCATGCAGCAATGCCATTTCTAAGACTTTATCCTAAGGAAATAATTTGAAAACAGGTAAAAATACATATACAAAGTTGTTCATCACAGACAAAAGTTTAGAAATAGTCTGTGTGCAACATGAAAGATTTGCTTAATATAGCATAGTTTATCCAAACACAATTTAGTTAATTAGTGAGAAGCTCATTTATTTTATCCCCTTCTGGTTTAATGTAAATTCCTTAAATGTGTTTTCTGATTATTTAGCTAACCTATCATTAAAATAGAAAATTTCAGACACTGAAAAAAAAATACAATTTAAACATTTAAATGGTTATGTGGAGCTATAATTATCAAAAGGAAAATATATCCATAATATAGGTTTAGGTGTAATAAAAAGGCCAGATTATAAAAAGGTATATATAAAATGACTCCATTTTTTTAATTAAAAAAAATACAATTTTGTGAGTATGTGTGTGCATTCTTTTAAGAATAGATTGTGATTGGTGTTGCTTTGGCAGGATGCATAGTGCAAATAAATGGATGATATTCAAATACAAAAATATCTCTATTCTATTTGGAGATCTCCAAATACAAAATCATGGGGGAAACAAAGGTAAGTCTTGAGGAAATAATATGTTCAGTAGTGTGCTGGTAAATATTTAACAACTGGCCATTAGGTGGGGCAGGATGAAAGTCCTTTGCAGCATTTCTCAATTTCTATGACAAATACTCCCAATGTTACTCCTTTCAAGCTACTACTGTGACGTCACTGAATGCAGAGTCAGGAAGACATGTACAGCAGCACACCCGTACATAGTATTTCCATGATACATATACAACATGCAAATAATTGCAGGAGTATAGATAATGCTAAAGTGCAGTAAACTTATTAGAAAATGATGAGTTTTGTGTATGCACTTTTTCTAAGTCTGGGAGGAGAGTCACTAATATAATATTGATTATGTCTTAGTGGAAATTTCATGAAACATATTTACTTCATTCTTTAGGCCTTTATGTGTTATTTTTTAAAATATTTTTACCATGAACATGTTATCTCTATAATCAGAAAAAATAAATCAAGATGGGGTTTTTTCTTATTTGTTAAAACCTAGGGGGGGAAAATATATCAGGGAACATTACTTTTAACCCAAGTTTCACTGGAACAAAACACTTTTCCAAAAGGATGTGACTCAGGATAATGGTGAGCAATGTTTGAATCAATTAAACCACGGTATCTTTGTTTAGTCATGGCGAAGGAAATGAGCATTCAGTGTTTATAAGGCCTTTCAAAATATAAATATGCAACATCAGAATTCAAAGGCCCTCTGGTACTCTTACTTTATAAATAACTAAATTGAGTCCCAAGACAGGTAGATGGTTTCCCAAGGTAAGCACTACAAGGCAGGGTATAAGGTGACTCAGGTCCTCTTTGTTTATAAATGGCCTCTATAGCTTATGGTCAAAGTACATATTCCTTACTTGTGATTATTTGATAAGAAGACATGACCTCATTTGGGAAAGTACTATTCATTCTATTAGCTAATTGCTGAAGTCCCGACTCTTCCATCTTTGTTTAGGTAATAGCAGCTTACACTTCTCCAGGATTTTATACTTCTCACAACACTTCTGCATAGATTCCCTCAGTTGCACTTCATAAGAGCCTGTGAGACAGGTAGGGTAAGAAGGACCACTCTTATTTTACAGATAAAAAAACTGAGGCTAGAGCAGGCGAGCGGCTAGCCCAAGGCTAGTGAGAGCTAGGCGTCTGGTCTGGTCATGGTGCTGTCTGGAAGTCGGCTTCTTTTTTGAGGCCCTTCTGAGTCATCTGGGTGTACCTTCTCTGAATGTGCACTTCTCCCTTAGTCTCCCTTGTCCCTTTGACAAATTCTTTCTTCCATCGGCTCCGATCTCATTTTGTACTTGAGGGTATTATTTCCCAGAATTGCTCTTTAGTTTGTTTCTTTTATTCTGGAGTGAAAGATAGTACCCAGTTTCTTTGGGTCTGGACATATTCTTGTTCTTCTCTATTTGGCATGAGGGCCAAACCCTACCATGCTGCTTCATCTGGAAATGTGACCTAATTTCTATCATCAGAGGAATGACTTCTGCAAAGGTGCCATGGGTACTATAAAGCACTGAACTGTAAACACTTGGGTGTGACACGTTTCTAGATAATCTTGGCTTTCTAACCAGGTGAATGTTGAAGTCTGAGGAGGCAGGCTTGCTCCAAAAATACAAATCATCCGTAAGAGAATGGGTGCTGGGGAATCTAGGATCCTGTGTTCTCTTAAGCTTTGTTTTATTAAAGGGAGGAAGTGGGTTCTGCTGTTAAGAGTGCAATGTCTTCGGGAAGAGCTGAGAAAGGTACCAGTGAGCTATGTCCAGGTCCAGAGACCAAAGAGCTTCCAACTTATACTAACCTGTGTGGTGCCTCAGTTCCTGGATTTATGCAACCTGAGACAAGGAAATTCTCATTCCATCAATTTCCTCATTGCTGACACTGGAATCATAACGCCTGGCTCACAGGGTGTAGTGAAAACTAAATTAGCTAGAGGCCAAAAAGGAAGATATTTCATAAACTAAAAATTGCTATGAAAATATGTGGAATACATTTAAGATACTGTATCTTGATAATTTTTGAAGTTTACTGCTCTGGGCAAGGGGAGTGGAGTAGCAAGTTAAAAAGGGACAGAGTGTCAGACACTGCAACAGGCAGGTGGCCAGGTTTCTCCAGGCAGAACAGGATGCATACTAATTGCTGCACCTCCACTGACTCTGGGCAAACGACTCCTCTCCAGAAAACACACTGTCCCTTTCCATATCAAAGGCTCTCTCCTAACTGGGCTTCCAGCCACATGCAGAACTCCTGGACGCCCTGATGCACTGGGAGTGGGGTGCTATCATGAAGATGAATATTAATGAAACTGCTTCTGGGGAATGTGTAAGCTCCAGAAGGGATAGCAGTTTCCCTAGAATTAGGAATGTCTACTCTCAAGGACTCTTAATGACTCTCGAATGACAAATTGTCAAAGAGCAGAGATGAGTGTATGGGAAAAACATAGGTGTATTTTGATCTGATAATTTACGAGAGTATTAAAAAAATTAGAGGAAAGAAGACACCACCTTCTGGTTAATAGTGTTCAATGTGGGAATCAAATTCGCAACCTAATATAAGGAGTAATGAAACACTCACTCTCTAAACACTTTGGAAAAATAAAGATAGGGTCGGAAGGTCATTTCTGGTGACATTTACGGAGGTCCTAAACACAACTGTCATTTGGTGATCAAATCTAAGAAAGTGTAAGGAGATGGTTAAGAAAGCCACATAAATTTGGGTGCCTTTTATCCCCTTGTAATTTTTCAGCTTTGATAGCAGAAGGGATCTACTTTGGAAGGTCCAAAAAATGTTGTTGCTATAGGAACAGGTAAGCAGATTAGACTTGAAAGTCCAGTTTAGGAACAAAGAATTTAACAGACAGAGCTAAAGCAAATAACCAAGAAAGCATTTTCGGTTTGTTATTTACATATTAATTTCTGGAAGATAAAATGCCATGATAGAATGAAAGCATTCCATTTTAATTACACCATTACTGACATAAAAGCCCGCGCTTACACAATGAGCAGAACGACCTTATTACATAGAAATCCGCATTTCTAACTCCCTCTTGATTACATTGTGAATGAGAAATACAGCTTTAAACTCAACAGAGTATCAGAATCATCTTTGATTTTCTACAGTTCCCCAGAAGGGAGCACATCTAAAATAAAAGAGAACGTGAACTTAACCAACTTCTATAACTAGGGAGCTACAGGTGAAATTCTAGAAGTAAAGAGAAACATGTGTAGGATAATTGTTAATATTTTACATGTTTTTATTGCCCCACCGTCTGTGAACACAGGGCCGTGAGAAGAGAACAACTGCCCTGTTGATGTTCTGCCCCTTCCGATGAGGGGCTACACTGCTCCCAACCTTAGGGATTTGCTGAAATTGTTAGAAGTTTTGTACAGAGCTTGCTTCACAGGGAAGGCTCGAAAACCCTCCGAAAGCCGCATCGTGCTTCTCTTCCTTTCTGCTCTACTTTTCAAAGGAAACATTCTTGATAAAATGAATACAGTACTTTCCGTCTCCCACATTTCTGCTGTCAGAGGTTGCCTTTAGGGGACAGAGAGGCTTCTTGGACCTTGCTTTTGGGCACAGGATTCCCCAGTGGGATTGCAGAGAAGCGCGTGCGGGCGTGTGTGCGGGCGGCCGCCCCGGGAGCCGGCAGCAGGGGAGAGAGGAATGCGCTGGAGTCTTACCATCTCGTTCTCCTGTCCTTCGTTGAGCAAAGCATGCTGGCCCTGGTCGAAGTGGCCCCCCATGGAAAGGTGCCTCCACGCCTCCCTCACCTCCCCGGAGCAGCCGCGTCCCGGCCCGGCTGCCAGCTGGCTGGAAGGATTAAGGATCCTCCAGGTACAAACTCCCTCTGGAGCACACACCTCCACTCAGCAAGTGACAGCGCTGGACTGACTCCTCCCAGGGGCCACCCTCTGCCCTGCTGGGGCACTTGCTGCCTGCTCCCTGCATTCCCTCAGGGCAGCTGTCCCCAAGGAGGCTGCTCCCGGGCCGACCTTTTCGTGCCCAACTTACAGGGAGAGAACCCATGGCCTGCCAGTGGCTGCCAGCCTAAGGCAGCAGACTGCAAAGCCGAGGACAATGCGGAGCTGGCACAACCTCCTGGGGACCTGGGCGGGCTCCAGAGCTCCCCGGCCTCTGCTTTATCGGCAGAAGCTGCAGAGCTGGGGTCCGGGTGAGGCTAACAGAGCCGCAAGTTCGATTTGATTAATGAAAGCCCCAATCCCTCGACTTTTAATAGTAGCCAAATTCATTTTACTTACAAAAGGTACAAATGATAGCCAATCTTCTTCAGAAGGAGTCTGTGATGACATGCCTTTGTGTGTGCACAAAGCATTCCGCTTAATGGGTATGTGGAATTAAGTTCGCTTTTGTGAAAAACACGTAGAGAGAAGACAGAGGTGTGATCAAACTATTTTATGTAGTCACGTTTCACTAAAATATTGGTAGCTAAGTGCTTAAGGAGGGCTGGAAATAAAATAATCAGGCAACTATTGGGCAACGCTCATTTTTAAATTTATTCACACATTCATTCAGTGCACATTATTTGAGCGCAGTGACTACATATGTAAATCAAGTCATAGTTGCTCCCTTCAGGCTGATGTAGGGATTCAAATGTGCAAACAAACACAACAGAAATTGGTTAGTTACTTTGAAAGCTGGAAAGGTGTCTGTAATAATCACCTTCATGTATGCAAAAAACATCTACTTAATGTGTATATGGAATTAAGCTTACTTTTGTGAAAACACATAGAGAAAGAACAAAGGTATAATCGAACTGTTTTATGCAGTCTCCTTTCATTAAAAGGTTGTTAAACTCTTAAGAAGGTCTAGAAATAAAATAGCCTTCCAACAGCCCTGCACAGTTATTAGTCTTATTTCATACATGAGCAATCTTTGCAGCCCTGCACAAGCTCCCTCGGCGAGGTGTAGATCCTGGCTTCAGGAGTTGGGGTGACTACAAATCTACTGCATAATGGCCTTTCAGTTAACAACAGACCTCATACACTACAGTGGTCTCATTAGATTATAACGGAATTGAAAAGTCCCTAGCCCTAGCTGGTGTTGCTTGTGGTGAGAGTGTCGACCCACGCACCTGAAGGGTCATGGGTTCGAATCCCAGTCAAGGGCATGTACCTGGGTTTTGGGTTTGCTCCCCACAGCCCTAGTCAGGGAGGCAGCCAGTCGAGGTGTCTCTCTCACACTGATGTTTCTTTCTCTTCCTCTCCCTCCCTCCCTCCCTCCTACTTTCTCTGAAAAGCAATGGAAAAAATATCTTTGGGTGAGAATTTAAAAAAAAAAAAACAGAAGAAAAAGAAAGAAAAATCCTATTGTAATTAGTTTCAGCAATAATGAAAATAAAATCCCTATTGTCTAGTAATGTCACAGACATTGCAGCCAGTCGTAATGTCACAGCTCAGTGAGATACTCAGTGTTTGTGACAATGCTGGTGTAAACAAACCGACTGCGCTGCCCATCGTATGAAAGTATAGCGCATACAGCTATGTACGGTACATAATACTTGATAATAATAACAAATGACTATGTTACTGGTTTATGTATTTACTATACTACTTATCATTATTTTATAGCGTGCCCTTTCTACTTAAAAAAAAAGAAGGGCCTGGCCCGAGTGGCTCAGCAGCTGAGCATCGACCTAGGATCCAGATCACGGTTCGATTCTGGGTCAGAGCACATGCCAGGTTGCAGGCTCGAGCCCCAGTCAGGGGCATGCAGGAGGCAACCGATCAATGACTCTCTCATCATTGATGTTTCTATCTCTCTCTCCCTCTCCCTTCCTCTCTCTGAAATCAATAAAGATATGTAAAAAAAACAACAACACGGTTTGCTGTAGAAACAGTATGCCATGTTGCGCTGGCAGCAGCCCCATACATCATGTGTTTGCCGAGTCTCTTGATGGCAGCCTTTTCCCTTCTGCTTGGTGTGTTCTCCCCAGCTTTAAGCAGCACCTGACTGCATTCCAGAAATAATGGATAAAGTGGAAAAGGAGTGTCCATTGCAATTGGATGAAAGATTTTGCCCTTCCTTTTATTCCCCCCAGAGAAAGAAGCAGATTTTGTCATGGAATCAATTGCTTGCCCAAGCTTTTCAGCCGTCAAAGGTGGTGTTTTGAGTATCCCCATTTTCCCAAGGGTGCCACCATGGGGCCAAGATTTACATGGACTGCTCTCCTGGCTCATGCGATCAGAGGAAGGGGAGTCAACCTGGAGGACCCTGGGCAAGCCTCAAACAGGACCAGGGCCAGTCCGATTTGGGAAAGGCAGGAGCTGGTAGGGAGCAAAGGACAAAGAACAGCACAGGAAGAAAGAAACAGTCTGGCGTTATGGCATTAGAGCATGTTTATGGTGGAAAATTAGCTGATATAGACAAATGAGTAAAGCAAAAAATGAATTTTCCTACTCAGAGGTAGTCACTATTCGAACTTTGCTGTATTTTTTTCTTTTATTATAGCCTCTGCATCTATGGAAAATATTAGGCTCATGTTACATATAAAAATGTGCATCTTGTTGTTCACTTAATATTTTAGTATATATACTGAGTATAGCCAAGAATATTCCCTAATGAGCAAAGTGGAAGAAAGTGGTGATAATAAAAGTACCTGCCTCATAGAATTAATGGCAAGAAAATGAGGTAAGTTAAACACTCACAACAGTGTTTGGTACATGGAAAGTATTCAGTGAATGTCAGGTATGATTATAGTAAATATTTTCTACTTGACAAGTATTAACAAATAGTCTTTCAGAAAACTCCTTTACATTCTTCACATAGGCAAATCATCAAATATTTCAATAGTTATTGAAAATATTGTGAGCCACAACACTAGGCTCTGTGAGTGCCATCTGAGGTAAGAGATGCAGTCTGGTCAAAGAGACTGAAGAAATTAACAGTAGCTCCTCCCCACCCCCAAGAGTGGGCTAAAGGGGTGAGAGATATCATGGAAAGGAATGGCGATGCAGAGGTTGCCATTGGGAAGTGTGACCAGGGCTCATTCTGGGACAGTGCATGTGTGTACATGTATGTGTGTGCATGTACGTGTGTGCCTACATGTGTATGCGAGAGAGAGAGGGGGGAACACTGTGGGGATAGATGGAAATGGATGCAAGACTCTTGTGAGGCCCCAGCAGATCAGGGATACACACCCAGAAGCAGCCACAGATTATTGAGGGCCGAATACAAGCTGAGTGGGGTCACCAGTGCTATGAGGAGGGAGGCAGGCGGTTGCTGTGAGACACATGGACTGTTCAATTGTGGAGAAGGTGTAAGCTGCAGACCACCTGTTCTATCACAGGGGCTAGAAAGAGCAAAGAAAACAAAAGGCTGAAGATTCAAATGAAGGCTCATCAATGAGGTAGTAAATGTCCGTAAGTGAAACTGGAATTTAGGGCAGTAGCAAAAAGAAAACTGAGGCTCTGAGCAGTGAATTGACTTGCTCAAGATCACACCATGGGAGAATATGAGGCAGGAAGTGAGTGTGTTTTTCACCTTCTATTCCAAAATACTTGGCCATTTAATAGTGTTTTGTATTCGAGCTCCTGGCTGCCAGATGCGGGCAGAGAATTCGGACTGGGGAAGGTGCCCTTTGCAGGGACACTGGGAGGGGGCAGGGAGCTGGGATACCTCAGGTGGGACGTCTGGATTGGAATCCGACCAGCCAATCCCTGAAGCTTCTTCCAATGTCAAGATGATCTGGCTCTGAATTTCTCTCATTTAAAAAAGCTGGGGTTGTCCACATTAGACAGTGGTGCTGGCAGAGGTCAGCTCTGATTCTCCCTCCTCCCAGAGCTCTCCGATGGCCTTTCAAAGGTCCCTGGAAACCCAGGACTCCAAAACTTCCCTCCTGAGCCTGGCATCCTTAGATTAAACTGCCCCTTTCAATGTTAAGAACTTCCCAGATGTCAGAATACTCAATAATAACAGCAAACGCTTGCCACATGTTCACTCTGTACTATGCACTTTACATCATCATCTCTCCAAGTTTTGTACTAACTCTAAGAGATTTATTAGAGGTTAAGAAATCTGTGCTAGGCCTGGCAGGGTGTGGCTCAGCGGTTGAGCGTCGACCTAGGATCCAGGCGATCGGGGTTCAATTCCCAGTCAGGGCATATGCCCAGTTGCGGGCTCGATCAATGACCCTCTCATCATTGATGTTTCTATCTCTCTCTCTCCCTCTCCTTTCCTCTCTCTGAAATCAATAAAGATATATTTTTAAAAAAAAAAAGAAGAAATCTGTGCTAGACCACACTGATAGTAAATGGCAAGGCAATCATTGGAGCCCAAGCTATTGGACATTGAGGCTCATACTCTACTTTACTGAAATATAAATGAATTATAATAAACTGAACATGTATAAAGTATAAAACATGTCAGGTGTACACCTGTGGAAATATTAGCACAATCAAGAGGACTGGAGCCCTTTGCACCTGTTAATTCTAGTTCTTTCCTTGGTTTCAACTCCATCCTTCTCATAACAAGCAGTCACATATTTGAGGACAACTAACCTGTGCTTCCTAAATCTCCTGTTCCCAGCACAAGCTTCTTGATGAGTGCCTGCAAATGCATTTCATAGAACAGAGCTGAGTTTCTCTGATCAGCTTGTTAACCCTCCCATAAGGGTTTTTCCCAGAAATTGGATATTTGAATGCTTCTCCAGTCTTCCAAAAGCCATTCAGCTTTTGTCAAAAGACACACAGGCCAGGAGCAGGCTTGCAAGTGGCAGCCAACAATACCCATAGGCAAGGCCCAGGAGGCAGGCCAGCCAGGGTTGGGAAGTATCAGGGTTAGAAGCGCTTGTTCATGTCTAGTCCTAAGAGGCTGACACCCTTCTAGAAAATAATCAATTTGCATGTGTGATTAATTGAGAAAGATTAATAAAAACATTTTGGTTTTTTCCATTTTATATTTTTTAGGGGATAAAAAATTCCCAAGTACTGTTATCTTCAACTTCTACTAATATTTCTTCCTTTAAAAAGATTCTTATCATTTTTATGTCATCTTATTTATCCTTCCAATAATCCCACAGAATAGAGCAGTAGTAATGATATTCCATTTCATTCAGATAAAGACTGAAGTATAGGGCAATTAGGTAACTTGCCAAGTTTCCCATTGTTATCTAATGGTAGAGTCATAATATAAACTGTTTGATTCTTAGGCTGGAATTGTTTTCAGTTCATCAGGGGTTTGGGGGCGAGTGGCAGAGAGAAACAAGGAACAGTGGATGAAATCCCAAGTCCAAGGACTCCTTTGTTCAAATACACCCTTATATACATCACAGTACACACACAGACATATGTTTTCTGCTTTTACAAAAACAGAATTATATTCTACGTGGTATTCTATAAGTTAACTTTGTAGTTAATGTGTCATGGACATTTTGCCATGACAATAGATCTACCTTATTCTTTTTCTTAAATTTACCTTTATTGTTGAAAGTATTACAGGTGTCCCATTTTTCCCCCCAGTTGACCCCCTCCACCTCGCTCTCACCCCCTCCCCAGGCCTTCACCCCGTCATTGTCTGTGTCCATGGCTTATGCATACATGCATATAACTTCTTTGGTTAATCTCTTCCCACCCTCCACCCCACTTCCCTCTTTCCTCTGAAATATGATCATCTGTTACATGTGTCAATGTCTCTGGATCTATTTAGTTCATCAGATTCTTTTGTTCATTAGCTTCTTGTTAAAGAGGACCCTTCAGCATTTCCTGTAGTGCTGGTTTGGTGGTGATGAACTCCTTTAGCTTTTCCTTGTCTGAGAAGCTCTTTATCTGACCTTCAATTCTAAGTGATAGCCTTGCTGGGTAGAGTAACCTTAGTTGTAGTTCCATGTTTTTATCACTTTGAATATTTCTTGCCACTCCCTTCTGGCCTGCAAGGTTTCTGTTGAGAAATCAGCTGACAGTTGTATGGGTACTCCCTTGTAGGTAACTAACTGCTTTTCTCTTGCTGCTTTTAAGATTCTCTCTTTGTCTTTAACCTTTGGCATTTTAATTATGATGTGTCTTGCTGTGAGCCTCTTTGGGTTCCTCTTGTTTGGGACCCTCTGTGCTTCCTGGACTTGTAAGTCTATTTCCTTCCCCAGGTAGGGGAAGTTTTCTGTCATTATTTTTTCAAATAGGTTTTCAATTTCTTGCTCTCTTTCCTCTCCTTCTGGCATCAAAATAATACGAATGTTGGACCTCTTGAAGTTGTCCCAGAGGCTCCTTATGCTATCTTCATATTTCTGGATTCTTTTTTCTTTTTGCTCTTCTGGTTGGGTGTTTTTTGTTTCTTCGTGTTCTAAATTGCTGATTTGATTCTCAGGGTCCTCTACTCTATTGTTGATTCCCTGTAAATTATTCTTCATTTCAGTTCCTGTAGCCTTCATTTCAAATTGGTACTTTATTATGTCACCAATCTTCTCAATTATTTTCATCATACTCTTACTAATATCTTTGAGCATCCTTATAACCATTATTCTGAACTCTGTATCTGTTAGCTTGCTTGGATCTATTTCATTTAGTTCCTCTTCTAGAGATTTCTTCTGTTCTTTCCTTTGTGACATGTTTCTTTGCCTCTGCATTTTGGCTGCTTCCTGGTGTTTGTTTCTATGTATTAGGTAGAGCTGCTATGTCTCCTGGAATTGGTAGAGTGGCTTTGTGTAGTTGGTGTCCTGTAGGGTCCAGTGGCTCAGCCTCCCCAGTCTCCTGAGCTGGGCCTTCTAAGTGCTCCCCTGTGTGGGCTATGTACTCTGACCTGTTGTAGTAGAGCCTTGGTTGGTGTTGGTGTCCCTGAGAGGAACTGACCCCCAGGCCAATCAGCTGTGAGGACCAGCTGCAACTACAGCCAGAGAGCTGCTGTGCTGGGAACACCCCTGTAGAGCAGGATTTACTTCAGTGGAGCTTTGGTGTTCACCAAGTGCACCCCTTGAGTGTCATTCGTGGATGTGGTAGGGTTGTAATCCAGCTTTGTTGAGGCTGATCACCAGGGGCACTGTCTCTGAGGCCTCCTGGGAGGTGCAAAGTCAGCCTGTGCCAGTGCCTTGCCCAGGGCCACCCAGCATGAGCCACATAGCAAACCGTAGTTGGCTGCTACTTGTGCTGGGCTTGGAGGTGTCCAGGAGAGCCAATGCAGGCTGCCGCTAGTACCAGGCCTGGGGCCACTTATCAAGCCATATGGGGCACGCTGCTGCTTGTTTGAGAGATTTTAGGAAAGTCCTGAGCATGAGGTTCAAGAGGCCACTTGCACAGAAAAGCCCCTGGAAATGGCCTGGGTGAGCTGCAGGTGGGGAGGGGCGGGGCCTCTGGGAATCAGGGGGTGGGGCCAAAGGTGTGAGTCAGGTGCTGGGGATTCAAATATGGCGCCTGCCTGCTGTGTGCGGGGAGGACTCGCCAAAGGAGCCATGGCCTCTGCCAGCTTTTCTGCCTGGGAAGAAGCTGCCCCTCCAGCTCTCGTCCAGATTTCAGGCAGGTTAGTTTCTCCCTGAATGTCCCAGGTTCCTGTCAAGCTGCTGCCCGGCGCTGGGCTCAGAGGGAGCGCGTCTGATTGAGTCCTTGTGCAAGCCCTTTAAGGGGAGCTTCCTGGGGTGCCCACACCCTTTGGGACCCTCAGTGACAGTCCCCACTGGTTTCACAGCCCAGAGTTGTGGGGACGTCTCTTCCCGGCCCTGGAGCCTTGGGCTGAGGGCCTGATGTGGGGCTGGGACAACCTCAGTCCTCCGGGAAACCCCCACCACCGAGATGTCCCTCCCGGGTTTCAACTGCGGCAGTGGGCCCGCGGCCACGTCTCTGTGATTCAGCCTTGAAGCGCCTGCGTCTCCGCCCCTCCCACCAGTCTCAGTGCTCCTTCACTTCCCTGGTTGTAGGGCTTCTGTTCAGCCAGATTTCAGGAGGCTCTAAGTGATGGCTGTTCTGTATTTTAGTTGTAATTTTGATGTGGTTGCTGGAGGCGGAGGGTGCAGCGGTTACCTACGCTGCCATCTTGTTTTTCCCTCAATCTACCTTATTCTTTTATTTTCCTTATAATTTTTTTAAATAGTACAAGCATAGTATAACCCATAGTGGCCAAAAATGCAAAACCTGTGTTGGCGCTCCCAGGGAATCTGATTTGGTGGGCCTTGGATGGCACCAGTTCATATGCAGTAGGAAAGCTATTGGAGTCACTGACAGGCACCACTGGCAAAGAACCTCTGCTATTCTGTGCCACAGCCTGTGGGGTGAATGAGACATAAACAAACAGGCAACAGCAAAACACACAAGCAGTCAACAAGTGCCCGGGTTCCAGAGGAAGGCAGAGAGGAAGGGGAGAAGGCCAGGCTCCATCCCCAGTGGAGACACAGAGAGGAAGGGGTGTGTTTCATAGGGACTTGCAGAGGAGGGAGCTGTCTAGACTGCGGAGAGGGCAACAGCCCCCAAATGTTTCTAGAAGAATAGAGATCAGGCTGGAATCTGGGGGTCTTGTTTTTAAGTTGCAATTGTGTGGCAACAGTGTTTTTACCGAGATTGTTCATTTCAGGTGCTTTGGCAGGGCTAGTGGAGGGTGTGGAGAGCTGAACCACCTCAGAGAGCCCCCTTCAGTGCCACACTAACTGGAGGAGAGTCTCAGGACTAAGGGTGCATCAGTTCCACTTTCCATTCTTTGTTCCACCAGGAAATAATAATTCCTGTGACCCATTTGCTTATAGAGTTGAAAGACACGTGTAATATAAACAATTAAAAGTTCTGAACTTCATTGGTTATTCATTTCAGCCTCTTCTGCCTTCCACAATATCATTGATTGATCCACTGAGAGTCTTCCTCCCTTCTGTATAGCATCTTAGTTGCTGATGGAAGAGAAAACTCACATAAATCATTCCCAAGTGGACATTAGGAAGGATGGCAAACAGGGAGTCCCAATAGCCAGTCCCAGCTTTGCCTGTCTCTCTTTCTCTCTCCATCTCTAACAGGTATCTGTTCTTGATTCCTGCCAGGGGGCTCAGCCCTGTTCCTAGGTCACCCCAGGCCCATGGTGGGAGTCCTGAATTTATCTCAGTTTCTCTCTCCACTGCCCAACACCAAGTCACACTCCCTACCAGTCTAACCAGAGGCTATGCCCTGATTTTGCCAATAGAACTCCTATCTCCTGTGGGTACCACTGTTCCCAGGTTCCTGTCTGGCAGCCTTCCTTGAACCTCAGAACCTTTCTAGGAGTAAGGATTAACCTTTGTCTTGCCAGGCTCCTACCAGGAATTGGAATACTGCCCCAGGCCCCAAGTCTCCGGTTGGGCTTGGTCACTGGAGGACAGACTCCTGGAGCCAGCTTCCTGTTTGGATTTCCAAGCATCACCTGCCCCATGTTCCTCCTTGCTGGGCTCTAACTGCTTGTTGGAAACATTGCCACTTCTGTCTCATGGCCTCCCTCCCCTTCCCCCTTGGCCAACTCATCTCCTGAGCTGGAAGCAAGATTGCCACAAGCTTCTATTGCCTGCTAGATTGGACTTCCTTTGTCAGCACCTGCAATTTCTGTCTGTTCCCCAAGTGCAGATTTTCTACCTCAGTGGTATGTCCAACACCACATCCCGAGCCCTCTCTACCATGCCTAAGTAATAAGACATGTCTCACAATTCTGTGATATGTCCATGGCTTTACACAATTGGTGTGTTCTGGAAACATCCTATTTAAATCTAACTTTCCAAATAAAGTCTTAAATATTCTAGAAAGAATGTTTCAAAAAATCATTTTCTGGTGCTTTTATAAAAAAGTGGGGAGCAACATGGTACTGTATGAAGGGTATTATCTAAGACCCTTAGTCCTCGACTTGAGTCCCACCTCTCACAGATTGAGATCTTGGAATAATCATTGCACAGTCTTCCTGGAACTTTTTCTTCAACAATGAGGGTCACTTAGTCATTTTTAAAGTCCAGTCCAGTTGTAGCAGTCCTTGATTCTTAATAGTGACACCTGAATATGTATAGTTTTGTATATTTAAATATTTAGGTTAAAAGTTCTCAACATTAACTACACTGGCATGAGGTTTCTGCCTGGGTATTTACTCTTTTGTTGTTGTTTTTATAGACTGTCCTTAATGATCTGAAATTGTTATAATAAGTGACTACTTAAGTAAGCTTCACAGAAGGGGAGCTGCCTTATCTTTAGAGAGAAACTTTTTATTTTTTATGTTTGGAAATAAAAGCAAGGAGGACTCTTCTGAATGCGGACATATGGGCTACCCCAAGCCACCTGAGAAAAGGTCAGAACCCAGTACCAAGCAGAGATAGCCAAGAGCAGTGCCCCTGAGAAACAGAGACAGCCATTAGCCAGCTCCTTTCTTTGGTAATTAATGGGGAGGCTCTGTATATTTGCATTAGACCCTTTAATCTAAGGGTTACTAAATGTTTTACAAACATTAATTAATTCAGTTAAGCTTCACATCACCACCTTGAGGCAGGCAGTTCCTCGTTGGGATACCACATCTTTGCTTGCTCCCATGTCGTCCCAGGTTACACATTAGTGCAGATGAGCATAATGAATAATAACAGTAAAGCCTTGATCTCAAGCATTTTACAGAGATCAGATTCAGGTAATGAGGGTTAAAGAGAAAGCTTGAGGGAGTTCATTGCCGGTGACGACAAGACACTCATTTCAGGCTCTATCCACTCCACACTGAAGACACATGGCCTTGAACAGCTGGTTGTGACTCAGTCCTTTGTTACTTAGTTGCTACAGCTCTCAAGTTACTTCACAGAGATGCTACAAGGAATAATGTTTGTAATATGGTGTGCAGTTCTCAGATGAAAGGCGGAAATTAATGTGTGATGAAACATTAGTATCACTCATCTTCTCACCATCTAAATGGGTTAGGCAAGGGAAATAGCAGCATGCTCACAGTAGTGGCAGAAACCAGGCCTGCCGTTGTTTCCGTTTCACATCTATTATATACACCCAGAGAGCCCGAGAGCTGCTCAGAGCAGCAGACACACTCCTGGGCTAAATGAAAGCAAGCTGAAACACCAGATCAGCAAAGAAATAGCAAATTATTTACTCTCTTCCTTTTTCATTCTTACTTGAGATGGAGTGTTTAAAAGGAAATGAGTGCAGAGAGAGAATCAGGGAATGGCTGAAGCAGCTTTCCTCTCAGGCATTCTTCTCAATTCTGTTATTAGTCTGGGTGTATAATTCATAGTCTCCGAATGAGCTGGTGCACAAGTCCTCCTTTGTGCCTTTGCTTTCAGTCTCCTTTGTCAATGTTTTCCCTCTCTGTCTCCATTTATCTAAACCAGCAGGGAACTCCCTACTTCCTTGAAGCCTTTCCTGCCTAACTCCTTACCTGGACTCTCTGCCACTCCTTTGTAATTAGCACACATTTTGGATACTAGCATACACTTCGGTGTTGGTCTTGCTTCCTAATAGACTTAACTCTTCCAGGGCATCTTTAATTAATCTCGATCCTTCATTTAGTACAGGTCATGGCATGCTGAACTTAATTACGTAAATGTTAAATAAATGGTTGAATGGAATCTGTCAGCAAACTGTCAAAATTTGAATTCAGACCACACCCAATCCACATCTGCTATTCTCACCACACCATATCTCACCCTGTGAGGCATGGGAAGTGCAGAATAGAAATATCAAACAGACTAAATTAAGGGATGGAGAGACTGATATAACGAATAAACTTTTAACTCCTTTGGGTAAATACCACGCAGGGGGGTTGCTGGGTCATATGGTAAGATACTTAGTTTTGTAAGAAACTATCAAACTGCCTTTCAAAGTGGTTGTACATTCTGCATTCCCAGAGGCAATGAATGAGAGTTCCTGTGGCTCTACTAGATCCTTCCCAGTATTTGGTGTTGTCAGTGTTTTGGGTTTGGACCATTTTAAGGAGTGTGTAGTGGTATCTCGTTGTGGTTTTAATTTGCAATTCCCTAATGACATAATCAAATAAGTTGAAAACATGTATACACAAACACCCGCACATGAATATTTATAGCAACTTTATTTGTAATTGCCAAAATTGGAAGCAACCAAGATGTCCTTAATGTAAGTGCATAGATGAGCTGTGGCACGTCCAGACAATGGAATATTATTCAGTGCTAAAAAGAAATGAGCTATCAAGGCATGAAAAGACATAGAAGAAATTTATATATGAAACTTACACGTGAAAGAAGTTAATCTCAAAAGGTAGCATACTTTATGATTCCAACTATATGACAGTCTGGAAAAGGCAAAACTATGGAGACAGTAAAAGAATTAGTGGTTGCCAGGGGTTAGGTAGGAATGAATTAAGGGGAGCAGAGAGAATTTTTAGGGCAGTGAAACTATTCTGATACTATCATGCTGGATACATGTCATTGTACGTTTGTCAAAACTCATAGAATGTACAACACCAAGAGTAAACTCTAATGTCAACTGTGGACTTTGGATGAAAATTATGTGTCAGTATAGATTTATCAATTGTAGCAAATGTACAATTCTGATTGGGGATGTCGGTGATGGGGGAGGATGTGTGTATGCAATTTTTTACATTTTTAGGGACTTATTTTGCTATTTAACTTGAGCTTAAACGCTGTTATGACATAACCAGATTTGCTTGATGAGGGAAGTTTATGTGCAGTTTTTCCTGTAACTCAGTCAAATTGCACACTCACCTCATCCCCAGAATGGTTCAGGAATTGCCAAGTACTGTATATTCAGGAACCCAGCCAGGAGGAAACAGTGCAAGTATTGTCATTTTTAAGCAACAGAACCAAAGATTTCTCTCACACCTAAGTAAACATAAGCCTAGTGCCCAGCTCTTTGTTTCTAATGCAATTCTCCTTGGGTGGGGTAGGGCAGGGGATGGCTGATAACAGGATCTGGGCACCAAACATAGAAGATGAGCCTGGCCATTTAGTGCCAGAAAGTAAACAAGTGATTTTTAAAAAGAGCAATAATGCGGGATAAATAAAAAAGGTATTTCAACAACTGAAAGGGCTCCCAATGACCAAAACTAAAATAATTTGAGTAACAAAATTTAAAAATTGGGTTTGGACTACAATCCAAAGCATAAGATAACTATCCATGAGCCTATGCTGATGTGAATAAAGTATAGAGTAAATAAAATAATGGGGGGAAAGAGACAAATCTCCTACGCAGAAGAATCCCAGTAATTTATGTACACACTGCCCCCTCAAGGAGGGTCCGTGGCTCCTCACCCTTTCAGTGTGAGCTGCTTATGGCAACGTCCACCCAAGAATACAGAATGGGGAGAGGAAAAATAACTGCAATGGAGAAACCTGACTGATACTGTCTTCAGCCTGGTGGTCAAGGTCAACAACAGTGATAAGTCATGTTGACAGTATGGACCCTTAGTATTATGAGATGAGACGGACACTTTACCTCTGTGATGTTCCCCCCAAAACTCATAATTCCAGCCTCATAATGAGAAAAATATCAGACAACTCCCAGCAAAGGGACATTCTACAAAATCCCCGACTAGTGCTCCTCAAAACTGTCAAGGTCGTTAGACACAAGGAAAGCCTGGGAAACCATCACAGCCAGAGAAGCACAGAAGACATGGCAATTAAATGTGACATGGTATTCTTGAACAAATAAAGAATATTCCATTAAAACTAAGGATAGCTGAATAAATTATAGACTTCAGTTAATAGTAATTTATCAGTATTGGTTCATTAGCTGTGATCAATGTACCATACTAATGCAAGATGTTAACAATAGGGGAAACTGGATTTCAGACATCTAGGAATTCTCTGTACTATTTTCACAATTTTTCTATAAATCTAAAATTATTCTAAAATTAAAAGTTCATTCTTTCCAAAGCAGTGTGACTACAATGTGTTTGTTACAGTGACTGGAAGCTGCCTGTTTTAAATTTGTAGCATCCACACCTTTGTTTTATCACCTTGTTAAAATGATTGAAGCCGCCTTGATGGCAATGTCAGGATTTAGATCTAGATTGATGGTATAAACTGGCCTGGGCTTTACGGAACCAACCAACGTTGGTTTAGTGAGATAACTCTGCCCCCTATGGGCGTAGTATTTAATCTACATTTAATGGCAAAGAACAGCCTTCATGCTTCAGTCACGTTTGATGTTTCAAAGTCTGGGCAAGAGTCAAGATACACTTGGAACCTCTGATCTGCTGGGACCATATCCCACTTTGCTCATTTACACAGAACTTTACCCCCTGAGTGTCCTCTGTAAAAAGACGCATCCATGTGAGGGAACCGGCTGATGGAAATGTGAACAGCATGGCTCACTTATAAACCTGTCAGAGACTGACAAATGCAATATGATTTCACTTATATGTGGAATCTAATGAACACAATAAACTAGCAAACAAAATAGAAACAAACTCATAGATAAGAAAAACAAACTGACAGCTGTTGGTGGGAGGGAGGCTGGGTAGAAAAGGTGAAGGGATTAAGCAAAAAAAAAAAAAAAAAACCCTCATAGACACAGACAACAGTGTGGTGATTACTGGAGGAAAAGGGGGGCAGATTCAAGAGGGTAAAGGGGGATAAACGGTGATGGAAGGAGACTTGACTTTGGGTGGTAAACACACAATACAATATACAGATGATGTATCATAGAACTGAACACCTAAAACATAATTTTATTAACCAGTGCCACCCCAATAAACTCAATAAAAAAGTTTAAATCAGAAAAAAAGAAAAGAGTGTATAATGCCTATAACATATAAAATATGTATTAATCGACTTTATGTTAGAGTTAAGGCTTCCAGGCAACAGTTGTCTATTAGTAGTTTAGTTTGGGGGAACCAAAGTTTTACGTGAATTTTTTAAAACTTATCTTTATTGTTGAAAGTATTACAGATGTCTTCTTTTATCCCCATTGATCGCCTCCACCCCATAACCGCCCCCCCCCGGCCTTCACCACACCATTGCCTGTGCCCATGGGTTATGCGTGTATCATATAGCTTCTTACATGGCTTTCGGAATGAGCAGGGGATTGGTGCCATTAACTGTTGTGTAGTTCAAGGGTTAACTGTATACACATGTACCCTTAAACAATGACACGTATTTCTTAGGTCACCATGTGCAGAAAATGTAACATTATGTTTTTATATCTCAACTTGATTATTTTTGATGCCTCGTTTTTTCTAGTGGCAGAAAGTGAATCCAGTCAACAATGAGGTAGCTCAGTCACTGCAGGGCACTGCCAAGCACTTTCTGTTTAAACAGTTGGGTAAGGATTTCCCCCTTCCCTCCTTCTTCCACTGGATTGGCATCTATCTATATCTCACCCAGCCCCAAGAAAGGAACAAAGTGGCAAACTGGGCAAAGGAAGCAGAGGAAGAAAGGGTTCTAATCTGTGCTTGTTTTATGTAAATACCTAAATCCAGTCCTGTTGGTTGAGAAGTCCTCGGGTGCTGTGCATTCCTATGATCCCCTCTACTGGTATAACCTGGAATAAACCACTGTGAACAGGTTACCTTTGTCTTCCTCAGATGCAAGTGTCATTGCTGCTTAGGTGGGTCGCCAAACTGGGAAATGGTAATTCTCACGCTCCTGGTGGTGTTTGTGAGCTAGATTAAAATTATAGCAATAATACAGGAATGAGCACTGAGTGCAAGGTCTGGGCAGCAGAATTAAAGATTATAGTCATTGGTCAACACTTACTTTGCTCCATAAAACAAAGTAAACCCTCTGGCCTAGAGAACAGGGAACAACAACAAAAAGTGGAAGTCTGTGAAACAACGTTGTAGAAAAGAATGGAAGGAGTTATTTTATGTGGAGGGGTGGCATAATGCCTACCACACTAAATGAGAGTTCACTGGTAATAATAATCACAATAGTCATTATAACAGAAAGATCCAGAAGATCATATCCACAAATTTGTTGTCTGTGAGTTTATTTACTATAGGGACAAGAAAAACTTTATAGACAGTAATTTTGCATCTTTAATGTAATGAAAAAGAAAAAAAAGCTTCATTTCTAAGATACAGGCACAGAAAGCAGTAAGATAAACAAAGGAAATATTTCAAGATCTACAATGCAAAAGCACATTTTTTTTCAAGTACTTAGAAGGCAGGAAAGAGCAAAACTGCCATTGTAGGAAATGAAATTGGTGATATTGCAAACTTGAGATTTCTTCTTAGATTGCAGGAAAACAAGACAAAAATATAAAAATCATTAAAAATAAGAACATAATCAAAATGAAGAATAAAGATTAGAAGTACAATTTTAAAACAACAGCTACTCCCAGGTGTGGTTGGGCTGGATAAACCTGATACTTCACTCACACACACACACACACACACACACACACACACACACACACACCCCTTTAGTATCAGAGAGAGATCAGTCAACAGAATTTATAATAGAGCTGTGCAGTTGGCAGAGCCATGTCCCTCACAAAGAAATCTGCATCCGAATCCCTGGAACCCATGAATATGACAAAAGGGATTTAAAGTTGTAGGTGTAATTAAGGTTAAAAGATTATGCTGAATCATCTGGGTGGGCCCAATGTAATCATAAGGGTCCCCACATGGAGAAACAGGAGGCAGAAGAGCTAGTTGTCAGAGTAATGCAATGTTAGGGAGATTAAACCAGCCATTGCTGGCTTTGAAGACAGAAATGAGTCCCAAGCCAAGGAATGTGGGAAATCTCTAAAAAGTACAAAAAATGGATTATTTTCTAGAGCCATCAGAACAGTACCACCACTGTACACACTGGCTTTTAGATCAGTGAGATCTATTTTTTATTTCTGCCCTGTCACAGAACTGCTACCCCTTACTGGGTCCTCAGCATGTTCTCCCTCACGCCGTTTATTTTTTCATATGTGTGTCTGTCTCCCTAACCACACCATGGTTATGTGAGAGCAGGAACTGGGTTTTACTCTTTTCTTATATTCCCAAAGCAGAATTCATAGGAAATGATTTCTAAACATTTGTTGGTGAGGATTATGACATGCTCTTCTGAGTGGTGGGGAGAATTTGATAATAATGCTTGTGCAAATGTGTATGACTTAGCTAGTTGCCCTCCCCCAGGAAACCACAGAGGAAGGGTGCAGTGTCAAGGAACTTGGGCATCTCTCAGGAAGAACTCTGCAAAAACTTTTATGGTAAAAATTTAAATATAAAATTTAAAAACCAAATGCAAATATTTTGGTTTCCATTAACATCTCCCATTATCTCCCTTTCTAAAGATACCTGCTTTATTGAAAACTTTGAAAAGTGTCTCTTTGCAAGTAAAAGTAATGTCTTAAGAGTTTTAAATAGCAGATTGCTCAATTCCCAGCTGAACCTGCGAATTTAGTTTAAAATAGCAAAATTATTTCATGACTCCTGGGCCAGAAAAAAATATATATACATATATATATTTAAATATATCTTTATTGATTTTAGAGAGAGGAAGAGAGAGGGAGAGCGAGAGATAGAAACATCAATAACGAGAGAGTCATTGATTGGTTGACTCTTGCACACCCCACACTGGGGATCGAGCCTGCAACCAGGCATGTGCCCCGACTGGGAATCAAACAGAGATCTCCTGGATTCTAGGTTGATGCTCAACCTCTGAGCCATGCCGGCCAGGCAGATAAATATTTTTAACATCCATTTATTTAAGTAAATAAAAAACATGTTAACAAATTCAGAGTATAAAAGAGTTTACAATATAAGTAAGTCTTCCCTCCACTCATGACCCAACATCTTCAAGTTCTTCCCCAGACCCTACTTGTGAAGGAAAATCACTCCTATGTGTCTACTCTAAATACCCTCTGAATACTCTGTTCACTTCTGACTCTTCTTCTCACCGAATGTGTTGGGAGTGGGCTGGGGGGATAGATTCCCTCACACCAAGCAATTCTCAGATTCCCCAGATACCAGCTGGGTGCCCTACAATTCAACTCAATTCTGAAAGTCTATGTGGAGCTAGCCTCAGATCCCACAGGTTAAGGGCTCAGTCCCACAAGAATGATCTCCCTCCTCACTTCAGGCTTCAATCACAAGTCCAGGTATTTCTGTATTTCTGATTGACTATCTATGATTCAGAGGTTCCCATGACCCCCTCCTGAGGTTTGATTGATTTATTGGAGTGGCTCACAGAACTCAGGAAAACATCATATTTACTAGATTGCCAGTTTATTACAAAGTATATTAAATGATATAAATGATTAGCCAGATGAAGACATACTTGGGCAAGTTCCAGAAGGGTACCTGGCATAGGAGCTTGTGTCCCCTTAGAGTTCAGGGGCACAATCCTATCAGCACATGGATGCATTCTTGTTCACCAACCTGGTAACTCTGTGAACTGTGTCCTTTTGGGTTTTTATGGAGGATTCATTACTTAGGCATAATTGATGAAATAATTGGCCAATGATGATGTATTCAACCTCCTCAGAGGTGAGGATGGGGCTGAAAGATCCAATCCTTTAATCATGTGATTGGTTGCCCTGGTAACTAGCCTTCATCATTAGGGGTTTTCCAAAAGTTGCCTCATTAACATAAACTCAGGTGTTGTTGAAAGAGACTTCTTATGAATATCAAGACACTTCTTTCACATTTATCACTTTGGAGGTATGTCAGGAGGACAGAAACCAAATGTTATAACAAAAGATGCCCCTATTGCTCTGGTCACTTATGAAATATCAAGAGTTTGGTAAGCCATGAGCCAGGAGAAATGACTAAGATCATATACTTATTTCTTATTATAAATCACAATATTACACTGCACTTCACTAGCGCAGATCAACTCAAAATACTTTCCTGGGTCAGCCATGTAAGATGAATAATGCCTGTGTGTTTGTTGTGTAATACCATCGTAATTTGTATTCTTTCAACACCACATAATTTATTTGCAGCTATGTTTTTTCTTCTGGGAAAAAAAAAAAAAAAAAAAAAGCTCTTTTTTCTTGTTTTGGAAACACTTGACCCTCTCAGTCTTTCATTTTTTCACTTTTGATATAAAATAAGTAGTGGTTCTCTTTTCTCTGATTTTACTAAAGAAAATACAAACACAAGTTTCATGATACATGGCAATTGATATATTCTTTAATTTCAGGAAGATTTGAAGAAGGAATGAATGTAAACTCCTGGAGAGGACATGAATGTCTGAAGGACAGAACCACTGCTTGGCTCCTTGTTTCACCTGACTTTTTAAAAATTTTTTATGTAAGCTTGATGTTGTCAGACCTGACACTTTAAGAGAAACCAGAATTTTTTTTAATGTGAAATTCCTTCATTTTTAAGTGTTGGCAACAAATCCAATGCTATTTTTAAAATACTGAGTAGGCCAAAACAAGCCAAAGGAACCAGGTCTGCAGGCTGAATTTCAATCAATGGAGGCAGTTTGATTACTAATATCTGCCCTTTTTTCCTCATGTGATACTATATATTAGAGATTGTTTCTCAGTAGGACAAAGAGGTCTTATAGGCTTTCTTGCCTAGTGTGAATATATTTTATTTAACTGGCTCTTAGCTATGGGCATTTATGTTGTTAAATTAATTAAACAAAGGGGCAATTAGACTGAGATGGTTCTAATGCCTTGTCAGCCTACAGTGCAAACCAAAACCTAAGCCTGTAAATGCTTTAAGGTTAATAAATCAAAGCCTGAGACAACCAATCACGAACAGCCAACTAGGCTTTCCCATATAGGGCAGCCACTTAGGCTATAGCCGATCAAATAATTTTCTTGCTTTACTTCCGTGTCCCTAGAGGAGTCTTCCCCCAGCTCCTGTCAGTGGAGCACTCCTACCTCCTTCCAGTGTGGCACCACCTGACACAAATCAATTTTAGATAAAATAAACTCTTAAAATTTTTAATTTGCCTGAGTTCATCTTTTAACTATGTTGATTCCAATCGTTTGCTACACGCAATGAAGAAATATCATGCATACATCTTTGCACATATGTGGGAGTGTTTCAGTAGGATAGATGCCTAGAAGTATGATTGCAAAACCAGGGCTTTTTATAATGTAAAAATAACCCATATATGAAAGGGGTTGCTACTACTTGGTTTCTCTTCTTCTTCTTCTTTTTTTTTTTTTTTTAAACAACTAGCAAGTAACAGGAACAAAGACAGGTTTGTGCAACTCTGCAATCCTGGAAAGATCTACAGTTTGCACAGGTCATTATAACAAGTTCCTATCTGGACCTGTCATTAAAAGAGTTAGCACAATAAACATAATAAAGAATATTCCCGGAGTCCTGCATTTGGGAAGTTTGCTACCTACGGCTGAGTCTATACTGGGTGCTGTTGTGAATGGATGGATACTAACTGGGGATTTTGATCTGAAAATAAATTGTTTTATGCTGGGGGGGGGCAGGGACACAAGACCCTTTGATTTTGGCTATGCCACTAATTGCCTTCATTACCTTTCAGGGGCCACATTTCTTTTATGGGCCCCCGTTTCTTCATAAAACATAAAATGGTAAGAGTTGCAAGGGAGGGGAAAGGGTATTTAAAACCATAGACCTGACCTAGGTTACTTAGGGAAAGAATAAGATGGAAGGGGAAGGGGCCGGGATCTCTGGGATCTGGGTCCCTCCAACATCGAGGGGTTTGGGAGAGGAAGAGAAACCAGCAGAAGAGCGCGGGGAGCAGCAGCTCCCGGAGAAAAAGGTGCATGTACCGTCCTGAGAGCCAAGGGGGGGGAGCTGAGGAAGGGGCGCGCTGCACCCAGCGCTCAGAGCTGCAGGCCGAGGGGGCCGTGGGCACGGGACGGCAAGGGGGGCGTGGGCACGGGACAGCTAGGGGGCCATGGGCAAGGGACGGCTAGGGGGCCGTGGGCACGGGACTGGGAGGGGGGCGTGGGCACGGGGCTGCTAGGGGGCCGTGGGCACGGGACTGAGAGGGGGACGTGGGCACGGGGCTGCTAGGGGGGCGTGGGCACGGAGCTGCTAGGGGGCCGTGGGCATGGGGCTGCTAGGGGGACGTGGGCACGGGACGGCTAGAGGGACGTGGGCACGGGGCTGCTAGGGGGCCGTGGGCACGGGGCTGCTAGGGGGCCGTGGGCACGGGACTGGGAGGGCGCCGTGGGCACGGGACGGCTAGAGGGGCGAGGGCACGGGACTGAGAGGGGGCCGTGGGCACGGGACGGCTAGAGGGGCGTGGGCACGGGACTGAGAGGGGGACGTGGGCACCGGACTGCTAGGGGGACGTGGGCACGGGACGGCTAGGGGGACGTGGGCACGGGGCTGCTAGGGGGCCGTGGGCACGGGACTGAGAGGGGGACGTGGGCACGGGACTGCTAGGGGGCCGTGGGCACGGGGCTGCTAGGGGGCCGTGGGCACGGGACGGCTAGAGGGGCGTGGGCACGGACTGCTAGAGGGACGTGGGCACGGGGCTGCTAGGGGGACGTGGGCACGGGGCTGCTAGGGGGCCGTGGGCACGGGACTGAGAGGGGGACGTGGGCACGGGGCTGCTAGGGGGCCGTGGGCACGGGACGGCTAGAGGGGCGTGGGCACGGGACTGGGAGGGCGCCGTGGGCACGGGACGGCTAGAGGGGCGAGGGCACGGGACTGAGAGGGGGCCGTGGGCACGGGACGGCTAGGGGGACGTGGGCACGGGACGGCTAGGGGGGCGTGGGCACGGGACTGCTAGGGGGACGTGGGCACGGGGCTGCTAGGGGGCCATGGGCACGGGGCTGCTAGGGGGGCGTGGGCACGGGGCTGCTAGGGGGCCGTGGGCACGGGACGGCTAGAGGGGCGTGGGCACGGACTGCTAGAGGGACGTGGGCACGGGGCTGCTAGGGGGGCGTGGGCACGGGGCTGCTAGGGGGCCGTGGGCACGGGACTGAGAGGGGGACGTGGGCACGGACGGCTAGAGGGGCGTGGGCACGGGGCTGCTAGGGGGCCGTGGGCACGGGGCTGCTAGGGGGCCGTGGGCACGGGCCATTTCCACCCCCCGGTCAGATGGAAACCCAGACGACAGCGGCTAAAGGCTGGACAAAGTGATTTCTGACGCCTCTATAAACTTCACAAGCTTATTCCAAACCTGCAACTGGCCTAATGGACCCGAGCCCTTCAGCTCTGAGCTCGGGAGGAGTCCCTGGCGACTCCCCAGCCTCCCCGAGCTGGTCCTACGGGGTGCAAACATTTTGTAATCAAAGAAAGGCGCTGACAGCGAGGAGCCCCGTCGGTTTCTATGACTGTATTACGTCCTCGTTCTGTACACGGTAGGATTCTCCATGCTCCCTGAATACCTAAATGTTCTTAAATTGGTACCACCCGGTGAGAACTCATCGAACCGGGTTGCAAACGCCTCCCGTTCGCGCGTCCCGACCCGAACCAAACCTTCAACCCGCGAGGCTGCGAATTCCAACCCGGAAACGGCGAGGGCGGGGCGCTCGGGGAGGGAACACAGGCCCCGGGCTCCGGGCGCATGCGCCAGGCCGGCTCGGCCCTTTCGTGCCGCCCTCCTGGAAAGGGCGGGGTGGTGGTTTGCCTGACGGACCGGGTACGGGTGCCGGGCGGGCTCTCGCGGAAGTCCATGCGCCATTGGGAGGGCCGCAGTGGCTTCTCCGTGTCCTTGTTGCCCAGGGCCTTTTCCTGGGTCATTCCTGGAGCAGGGGCCGGACTGGGACTGACACCCGGCTCCCGCGTGGCCGTCTCAGCGCCTGTGTGACCTCCTCGCTGGAGGGATGTGGCGTCTACGCCGGGCCGCCGTGGCCTGGTAAGTGCAGGCTCCGACCCGGCCCCGTTATTTCTAGGGCCTCCAGAAAGACGGGTTTGCCCATCACTGCTAACCGGAGGTGCAGATAACTCTCAGTACAGACGGAGGGCGGCTGCAGGATTCCGGGATATTTTTGAGGACCCGGAGGGACAGGAGCCCTGACGGGCTTACCTGAGGTGCCAGCTCCGGTGCTGCCCTTGTCCCGGTTCCTGTGCCACTGGAAGGTTCTGGGCGCCTTTCTGCCTTGGCCTGTCTCTGTCGCCCCTGCCCTTTTCACCCTTCTGACCTCCCTGCCATCTCTGTCTGCGGTTGCTTCTTGTTTTTGCCTCTCCCTCCCGGGTCTTTGGTTCTGTCCATGTGTCACCTTTTCCGCGTCTCTCTTAACTCTTTCTTCTCTCTCCACGCCAGGCGTGCCTTGCTCCTGCAGGGCACTTCCGCGCCTCTCCCCGGGTGAAGGGGACTTTGCCTCTTTCCCTAGTCCGCTGTGTGACCGTGATTTTGGAGCCAGGTCTGGAGCGGTGACGCATAGGGTGTCAGAGATGGTAATGAGAGATGCCCTGTTAATAGCAGCTTTTTTCAGAGTTTAGGCGAGGAGTCTTGGTTTTGGATGCAAGGCGATAAGTGTGGCACCAGCTTTCTAATCACACTGTTATTGTTGCTCTGGCCTGGTTTAATTCTAAGTAGAGAATCGTAGAAGTCTTTTCATTTCTATGGGTTACTATATGCATTTTAATGAGATTAAAATGACTGTATCTGTATGTGTAGTTGTATTTTAATATCTTTAGATACCTTCAGAGTTAACTCATTGTTGCAGGCATTTCATAAGAAGTAATATACATTAAGCAAGGTTGAAAAAAACTTGGTTTTCACGAATTAACTCAACCTCTAAACAGCTGTTTTGAATTTTTTTCAGAACTTTTTAAATAGTTTTGATAATTTATAGTGTTTATAAAGAATAGAGTTCATTTATTTCACAAAGCTTAACTTGAGATTAAAGTCAGAACTGGATGGCATACAATAGTTACAGATTTTGTCAGTTAGAATAATTGGATACATTATTTCTAATTTCATGAAATTTTATTTTCTGAGTAAATCCACAGCCCTTGATACTAAAGTTATTTACAATCTTTTTATTTCTACTCAGTATTTACTGGGGAAACATATCTAATTTTCTTTAAATAGAGAAAAGACTGCAGAAAATAGCATACTTTGTTGAAGCAATTAATATCTGTAGGAAAAACTTTAAAGATTGAGTTTAAAAACAACCTGATTAATAACTAATATTTGTTTATTCAATTGGATGCTGTTGGGCTAAATTGCTTTTGAAGTTACTATGGACGCCATAAAGTTAGGGCTTAAAAGTGGCATCTTATGTTGATAGCACAGTTTAGCTACCTGCAGAAGTAGAGACTTAAAAAGTGAAAAACCCCAAGCTCTGGAATTTGTCTTCTGCTAGAGTTCCTCTGCATGTTATGAAGAAGTACATTTAATTTTCTATGCTTTAACAGATGGGAATATAAAAGCATTTTTTGACTTATATATCTAAATACATGCTGATAGACATGTAAGAAGACCAATAACCAGCATTTATTTAGATGCAATAAATATTTGGGTAAAATTGTTGAAAAAGAATTACATATTAGGGAATGATGTACAGGTTAAAAGAGATGGTAGATGAGAGAGAATAGATGATTTCAGGGGGAAAAACCTTATGTTGGTTCATGTTTGATTTTTAGTTTGGCTGAATATGGAAGTCCATTCAAAATCCTTTTCCTTCAGGACTATGAAGGTATTGCTACAGTTTTTTCTATCATCCTTTGTTACTAATACAAACTCTCAGAACAATCTGATTTTTGTGTTTGTAGGTATCATGTTTTTCCCTTCATGGTAGCGTTTAGGATCTTGGCCTTATCTTAAAATTCTCAAGGTTTTGTCCAGGTGTGGGTCTTACCCATTTCCCACTCTTTACCCTCCCACCCCAACCCCCACTCATCTGGCCTGACACTCATGCCTTTCTGTTAAAAAGATTCTTCAGTTCTGAGAAATTTGTCTTCTTTTTTTTTTCTTTATTTTTTTTTCCTTTTATTTTACCTGTTTTCTTTTTAGACATCTGTTATATGAATATTGTGGGAGGTTTTTTAGATTGTTCATGATTTCCAGAATATGATCTGTACCTATCATCTGTTGGAGAAGTATGCATGGACCACAATATGTGTATATGCACACTTCAAAAAAAGTTATAAATGTACCTCTGTGCTAATTAATTATTTACATTATAAACTGACTCTAATATAATCTTGAAGGATGAGATACAAATAAACAACCTGTATCTAGAAGCTTTCTTCCTCAATCCCAGGGAATCATTTTACGAATCCCATGGATTGTATTTCATAGACACACTTCTCTGAGTCACTTAACTTTTCTACTTATTTCTTTATATTCTAAGTTCTGTAGAATTTCCTTAACTCATTGTGTGGTGTTGCTGTTCTTTTTTTTTTTATATTGGCCATTACAGCTTTCATCTCCATGAACTCCTTTTTAACATTTATTAAACTCTTAAAAGATATGTAATTCTGTAAATTTTGTATTGTGCTCCAGTAGCTATTTTTAATACCACCTGCTTCTATTTTCTGTTTTATATCTGCAGTATCTTTAGGAAGTGTCCTGAATATATTAATTAGAATTTTGTATCCTCACTTTTTCCAAGATGAATAATGGTGTTTATCTTGGTCCTCATCTTAAGAGCTGCTGGTTTTCTGCAAGAGCCTCGTTATCTAATCATATTTAAACATGAAGGACTAATGGTTGATATAGGTGCCTGTGGGGGTTACCCCTGAATGAAAAGGTGATTGAGCCTTTAGGTATATGATATGTCAGCTAGTAGGCTTCATTTTAGGGTTTATAGGGAGTGAGCAGGCTATCAGAGAACCCCTACCCCAACACACACACACACACACACACACACACACACACACACACACACACACACACACACTGGGGAGCTTTAGCTCTTCCATGCCAGATATCCCTACCCCTACACACATGCACACACACACTCACACTACACACATACACACTGGGGAGCCTTGGCTCTTCCTTGCCAGATATCCCTACCCTTACACACATACACTCTCTCCCTCTCTCTCTCTCTCTCTTTCTCTTTCTCTCTCTCTCTCTCTCTCTCTCTCTCTCTCTCTCTCTCTCTCTCACACACACACACACACACACACACACACACACACACACACACACACTGGGGAGGTTTAGCTCTTCCTTGCCAGATATCCCTACCCTTACACACATACACACTCACTCTCTCTCTCTCTCTCTCTCTCTCTCACACACACACACACACACACACACACACACACACACACACTTAGGTCATCATCATGAATTGGAAGCTCTAGAAGTAATTCTTGAGGATGCTTTTTCAACTAGGATTTTGCTTTGCATCAGTTATCTCTTCCAGGTGACTAATTGAGGAACATTTTACATGTAGTTCCTGATTAGGACTGCCATACACTCTGTCTTTGTCCCCACCCACAGCTATTGCTGCCACCATTGTGGAAGTTAGAATTTTACGGGTTTGGAAATAAAAGATGAAGAAAGTACAGCAAGCCCTTGAATACAGTTGTTGCAGTCTGAGTTGTTTCATTATAACTCAGATGAGTTGCCATAGGAACTTAACTCTTGTTTATATAAGTTAGTCTGGGGTAAAACTGGTTTCATTATACATCATTTGCAGAACCAGAACCAATCAATGACATTAAGTGAGGACTTAACTATAATGAAAAACAATAACATCTTAGGGATATGACCACTCAGTCTTGAAGTTCATCTATTTTGGTTATATATTTGGATTAACTATTTTCTAAAAGCAGCAAATAATTTTTTGAGGCTTAAAGAGCTATTCAGTCATACATTAGTGGGGATTAGTGCAACTAATGTTGAAATGACATTTATTGAGCACTTTTTCTGTGTTTATTGCTAGATTCTTTCATCTTTTTAAAAAGTTTGCTATTTAATTATCCCAATAGCTTATATTCATTAAGCAAATTTATTTAGTGTCTACTACTTATGATGCATTGGGCTAGGCTTTAAAAATACAATGGTAAGCAAAACAGGCAGAACCCTGGCCTTACGGAGATTTCGGTTTAATGGTAGAGACAAATGTTAATTCAATAATTAGACTATTATGTAATACAAATTTTATAAGCACTGAAGAAAAAATACCGGGAGCCAAGAACTGTAGCAGGGGGACTTGAATAAGAATGAAGGTTCAGGGAGAGGAGGAATGCTTGAGGTGAAACCATTTCTAACAAGAGTAACAGGAGCTAAGTAGGTAGAAGAGTTTGTCCAGGAACAGTGGGCATTATGGCCCTGATGTGGGAAGGAGCATGGTGCTGTTGAGGATCTACATGAGAATCCTGCCTGGAGGTGAGAGGGAGAAGAAACTGGGACCAGACCGTGATGGAGGGCCTTATAGACCAGGAGTTTGGATTTTATTCTAGATGCACGGGGGACATTTAATAGATTTATGCAGGTGAGTGACAGTGATCAGATTTACATTTTGGAAGAGTGCTCTGGTTGTACTGTGGTACAGACCATTGTAGCCACCCACTAAGAAATGATGGTAGTGGAGGTGGGAGAAGTGGGAGGTTTGAGGTCTGTGCTGAAGTAGAATTAACAGAGCTTGAGGGTGAGGGAGAGTCAAGAATCATCCCCAGGTGTGTGGCTTATGTAACTGGGTAGGGCTTACGCTGTTTTCTGAGAGGAGTGCTGGGGGGAAGTCAGGGTTTGGGGAGGAGGGGAGGGAGCAAGGTTTTGGACATCTTGAATTTGAGGTATTTTTTACAATACTTATTTTTATTGATTTCAGAGAGGGAGAGAGAGAGATAGCGACATCAATGATGAGAGTCATTGATTGGCTGCCTCCTGCACACCCCATGCTGGGGATGGAGCTGGAAACCTGGGCTTGTGCCCTGACCAGAATCGAACCTCAATCTCCTGGATCATAGGTCAACGCTCAACTGCTGAGCCACGCCTGCCAGGCTTGAGGTATTTTTTAATATCTAAGTAGTAATATTGAGTAAGCAGTTGGACAGCAGGATCTGGAACTTAATTATTTGTATTAGACATAAATTTAAGAAACATGGGTATGTAGATGGTAATCAAGGAAATAGATGTGGATAAGATTGCCTAGGAAAAATGTATACAGTGAGAAGAGAAGTGGGTTTAGATCTTAACCTTAATAAACTCATAACATTTAAAAGATACTGTAGTTGAGGAGGAGGCGAGTGAAAACTAGTGACCAGTGAGGTAAGAATAAAACTGGAAACTGCCAAGGAAGAGAGAGTTCCAACAATGAGGAGGTGTCAACATTTTCAAATATTGCTCAGAGAGTTAAAATGAGAATAGAGAAAACAAATGCCCATTGGAAAGCTTTTGGTATACTCTGTAAAAGCCATTTCACTGAAATTATACAAATGAAAATTAGGTTGATTTGGCTTTAGTGAATAGCTAGAGAAATGAAATGAGGTCTTTTCTCCCCTCTCTCCTTTCAGATGAGAGAGACTTGACTTGTGATTCTTTAAAAGGCAGGAGAGGAGAAAGAAAATTCAAAACAGGATTCTCTAGGGGGAGGAGCAATTGCTGTAATCTTACAGAGATTGTAGAAAGAGGGGGCAGCTAGAAGATATATGTGTAGCTGCGGTAGGTAAACAGCATGTTTCCTTCTGATGGCTTCCATTTTCTCAGTGAAGTAGGGGGCAAGGTCATCTAGGGAGAGTTGGGGGAAGTATGGGGTGATGTGGGAGGTTAGAGGAGGGTGGAAAATGACTGAAATAGTCCTAGCAGAGAGTAGAAGAATGTATTGATAAGAGAAATGAAGTAAGACTTCAGGCAGTCTTGAGGGCGTAGGTGACATGTCTGTCCAATAAGGTGTGATTTTCTTTAGTAGTGCTTCATTCCCCTGGTCAGACAGGGAGAAAATACATAATAAGGATCATCCAGGGTTTATATTTTGCCAGTTAAGTAAAACAAAATGTCAGAGAACAAGGGAGTCTAGAATATTTGCACAAGAATTATTGAAACTGTGAACTAGGGAATTTAAGGTGGGTAAGTGGGTAAATAGATAGATTGGAAACTAATAGGTAAGAAGACAGAAATATATCAGTGACTTGGTTGTCTCATAGGGTCAAAGATGGTTGTAGTGAAAGGGAATTATGGTCTGAGAATAAGGTACTTGGATTAGTGATTACTAACTATGACTCTGATATAACTATTATTTAATTTTAACAGATTGAAATAATTTTAATTTTAACAGATTATAAAAATTCATAATTTGTCTTTGATTGCCCAACTAGTAAGCAATGAAGCTGTGATTGGAACCAAAGTTTTATCTGATTCGAAAGACTTAAGTGGATGTAAGAATAGATTTGAAAGAAATTTGAGCTAAATGTTGTGAAACCATGAACTCCACAGTTGATTCATCTCTTGAGTTTTTTATTTCTGTAAGCGGTAACTTTAGTCATCCCAGGTAAAACCTCATGGTTATCACTTACTCTTCTTTCCTCTCCTCCTATGTCTAGCCTGTCATTCTGGTATCTACCTTTCCCTTTCCTTTCTCGCGGTTGCTACCTCACTTCAGTTTCTTCTTCCTTACATCTAGACAACTAAAATATGATCACCTTTTCTCTCCACTTCTGATTTACTTACCTGTCTTCTGATCTAACATTGTGTCTTTGTGATTTGGGGCTGCTATGAGAAATTGCTATACACTGGGCGGCTTAAACACAAACATTTATTTCTCATAGTTCTGGAAGCTGAGAGGTCCAAGATCAAGGTGGCAGCAAATCTGGTATCTGGTGAGGGTCTGCTTCCTGCTTTATAGACAGCCATCTTCTCATTGTTCCCTCATATGGTAGGGAGAGAGAGCTGTGCTCTTTATCCCCGTAGAAGGGTACGTCTCAGCGTGGAGGCTCTACCCTCATGACCACATACAGACCTGATTACCCACCCCCCAAGACCCCACCTCCAAATACTATCACATTGGGGATTAGGCTTCAGATTTTGGGGGGACATAAACAGTCTATAGCACATGATCTTTAATATCTTTTTAAATTATCTTTTAATTAATATTACTGTACTTGGAAACATTCAGTGGCTCCGTTACCTACAAAGTAAAGTTGAAACAGCCTGACGTTCAGTGGCTCTGTAGTTTGTCCTTCGACCTCCTCTCCAATTTCACCTTCCACAGTGAACCTTCTGTGCTAGCCTGTTATCCTTGTGCCATTTCATTGTCTTAGCTCCGTACCCTTCTCTATCTGGAATTTCTTTCACTGTTTTTGGCTCTTTCCACCTCAGTAAGTTTTACTTTTTCTTGGAAGTATTCCCTGACCACCTCAGCCCCTAGGGATCACTCGCTTTCTGTGAACTCTTGTGTCACTGTCTCTCCTGCTCCTCTGGCACGGAGGCATTTGTTATGTTTTTCATTGTCATGTGTGTCTGATGCTGGGGTAGAGCCCATTTTGAAGTTAAAATGAGGACTTTGCTTTTCATACACTGAGTTTGAGGTCAGGAGAATTGAATTTTTTGGTTAATAAAAGATGACAGACCTTACTTTTTATAAGATGGGGGAAATTACGATTTATGAGGTAGCACATACTGCAACAATGCCTGGCACACAGCAGATGATTAATAAGTATAAGCTACTGTGTGACATGGTGTGGTTGGCCACATGCTCTCGTATGTGTGTTTTCCCTTTGTTATATTGCTCTTTTTATATAATTTTCTTTGCGTTGTTACCTTGTCTGATCTTTCTCCCATACCCATTTGTGTTTCAGCGAGGTCTGCCAGTCCTTAGTGAAACACAGCTCTGGAATAAAAGGAAGCGTACCACTGCAAAAAGTGCATCTGGTTTCACGAAGTATTTATCATTCATGTCATCCTACCTTAAAGCTTCAAAGACCCCAATTCAGGGCATCATTTCATCAGTTTTCCTCTCTGACTAACCTCCCTTTACGCAAACTGAAACTCTCTCCAATTAAATATGGCTACCAGCCCCGCAGGAATTTTTGGCCGGCAAGATTAGCTGCAAGACTCTTAAAACTTCGATATCTCATACTGGGATCTGCTGTTGGGGGTGGCTATACAGCCAAAAAGGTGAGTTTAACTTTCCTACCGCTTTTCCAATTATTCAGCATGATTATTTTAAGGTTTTCATAGCATAAGTGATTTTTCTTTAGTGCAATAAAATATAATTAGATGTTTAAATATTTATTGTGTCTCTACCATATGCTGGATTTTTATTTATTGATTGATCTTAGGGAGGGAGGGAAGGAAGGAAAGATGGAAAGAGAGAGAAATAGAGAGAGAGAAATAGAGGCTGTTGGCTGCCTCCTGCACAAGCCCTGACCAGGATCACTCTGCAACCCAGGTATGTGCCTTGAACCAGAACTAAACCCATGACCTTTTGGTGCACAGGACTCTCCAACCAACTGAGTCACATTAGCCAGGGTTATGCTAGATTGTTTTAATGGTGTGAATAGTAATAGGAAAATACCTTCCAAATTTTAGTTATAATTATTGGAAATTAAAATGGCCTAGTGGAGCTCTGGCTGGTGTGGCTCAGTTTGATTGGAATGTTGTCCAATGCACCAAAGGGTCATGGATTCGACTTCTGGTCGGGGCACATACGTAGATTGCTGGTTCAATCCCTTGTCAGGGTGTGTATGGGAGGCAGCCGATAGATGTTTCTCTCTCACATCATTCTTTCTCTCTTTTCCTTCCTCTTTCTCTAAAATCAATTTTTAAAAACCCCACATATCCTCGGGTGAAGATTTTTTTTAAAAAAGGCCTAGGAGAAGGAATACTGTGCTGGGAGTGAGAACACTTTGGTTTGATTTTTAGCTTTGCCATTTAGTGGAACAGATGGGAAACTTAAGTGGCATATTCATGCAGCTACTTCTTGGCTGGGACCAGAGGCAAGGTGTCCTGACCCCTGGTCTGTCTTCCTTCTATTCCACAGTGTTGTTTAAAGCCATGCCATGAAACCTGTTTGAAATGAGAAAATATTTTGAAATTTTACATTTCTCATATTCAGTAAAGGAACATTTACATTTTTACATGCTTGCCTGCTAATTTGTTTTTAGAGGAATTGAGGCCACTTTGTTTCTAAAACTTTTGAACATAATGTATCACTCTTAGTAGATTAGCATGTTTTAATTAAAATAGTTTTTCTTATATTTTTATATGGCATTCAGAGCATTTGACTGGCATTCTTTCTTATCTTTTAGACTTTTGATCAATGGAAAGATATGATACCAGACCTAAGTGACTATAAATGGATTGTGCCTGACATTGTTTGGGAGATTGATGAGTATATTGATTTAGGTTTGTATCATCAACATTAACTTTTTTTTTTTGGTCTTATCTATAGGAAAAAAAACTAGTTGTGTTGAGATAGTTTCCTAACTCATGAGTTGAATGTGTAGTAGTTTTATTTTAATGATAAAAATAATAGACTATCAAAGAAAAAATTTATGAGAAAAAGAAAGTATCTACTAGTCCATCACTTTAACAAAGCTGCCACTGTCCTTAAGGAGCATGCTCTTTTAATTGCACCAGTTTTGTGTATGTGGTTAATATTTTTGTTTCCTTTTTAAAAATTATATAATCGTAGTGAACATACCCTTTGGTATCTTATCTTTTGCTACCTAACACATTTTGTTTGCATTTTCCATACTACCAAGCAACCTTCCCAAACATCATTTTCAGTGTTGCGTGTTACCCAGAACTGATGCACTATAACCCACTTAACTAGCTCTTTTTGATTGGATACTTTGGTTATCTCTATTTTTAGTAACCAGATTCTTTGAAAGTCTGCTAGTGTCCAGAGTAATTTCTCCCTATTATCAGCCACTGTCCCCCTTCTTCTAACAATAGGTAGGTGAGAAAATGTGTATTTTATAGCTGTGATTGTCAGTAAGTCATGGTGATTTTTAAAAAATTTTTGGATGAAATTATTTTCCCCAGTCTCTTTTTAAAAACTATTTAATTTCTTAGCTTAAGTGTATATGGGGGTGGAATTAATCTCTACATACACTTATTCACAGTACTTCCTTTAAGATAAAACTGCTGTGTTGACAAAGATATTTGCAGGAAACATACTCTTTCAAATTATTTTTTTAGTATTCATGAGGATTGGTTTTTAACTCAATACATTTGCCAGTACCATGGTATGGTGTCCGACAGCCTGGATTCTGAACCTAGACTGCCTAGGCTTAAAACCCTGACTCCCTCTCTTCTTTGCTGTGCTGGGGTCCAGTTCCATAATCTCTGTTCCCCAGTTCCTCATATGTAAAATGGGGTGATCATAGAAATTTTGTAGGGTTGCTCTGAAGATTAAGCAAGTTAATGCTTTTATAGCACTTAGAATATTAGCTGGCATATATTCTTATTCTGAGAATATTTATGCGTTTTGGTCTTCTCCAGAGAAAATCCCTTCCTAATTCAGAAGACCCTATAAAGTTGTACCAGACTTAGACAAAATTGTTGAATGTTTTTAAACAAAAATAAATGCTTTGACCATTTTATAAATAAAACAAACTAAAATAAAATAAAAGCTTGCCTTGGGCTCTTAATTATTACCAGTTGGTAATAGGGACTATGAAAAGAGGGAGAGAAGCAATGGAATTCTGTTCCTGAGCTTGAACTGGGATGCGATCACGTTTTGAGCTAGGCCAGGTACTGTAAGAGATGTTTGTCTCTTTTTTCTTTGATTCTTTGCCTCTTTGCTGTGACTTCCTTCCCAAAAGTACTTCCAATTCCAGTCCAGTGTTAACATTGTTTATACAGTGCTCTGTCTCAAGGCATTTAACTTATAAATCAAAAGTCTCCATCTAAGCCATGTGTTTGGTGAGTCTTTTTAAAAAAATTGTATGGCTTGTGAAATATCATCAGAATAACACATTGTTTCAGATATATATGTAGCAGCCGTAGTTGTAATAAGGAGAAAATGGGAAAGGGTTTTAATTTAAATGTATATATAGTGATATTTAAATTTTATTAATGTCTTATTACTTTGAGACTGAATGAAGTTTTTGTGTGTGCGTCTTCTCCAGAGAAAATTAGAAAAGCCCTTCCTAATTCAGAGGACCTTGCAAAGTTGGCTCCTGACTTTGACAAGATTGTTGAAAGCCTCAGCCTGTTGAAGGACTTTTTCACCACAGGTAAGGAAGGACCTGTGTTTGATCTCATTTAAAATGCTAGGAATCACAGAGGAAAATTAATTAGGTGTATTTATTTGTTTATTTCCATCTTTTAAATGAAAACATTTAGTACAAATGAAACACAGGTTTTTGGAAAAAATATATAATCATGAAGTTTTGTTGTGCAGTGATTTTAATTTTTGTTTAGCCCAACAGAATGAAAGTTTGCAACAACTTAAGCTAGACCTTAATCAGTGAGGGGGAAAATATCACTTGTTCTTGACAAGTAGATGAGACTTCCTATGTGTTTGCTTTTCATAATTGGTTAGAGCCAATTTGGTGATTTTAAAACAAATTTTATTATGATAGACCATAATGAGTAGAATTTACTAAGGTTAATCCTGGTGTATTTGCCCAATTACTGCCCTATCTTGATATATACCTGAGATCTCAGACATCTTTGTTTGCTCATTCCTGTTAAAGTTTTACATTTCTATTTCCCCTTTTGCTGATTTTTCACAGGTCACAAATTGGTTAGTGAAATCATAGGAGCTTCTGACCTACTTCTCTTGTTAGGTGTGTAAACAGACATTTTTGCTGATCTTAACATGCCTTCTAAATGCTTCTAATAAACTACTTGCAAATAAAATTGCAGACCAAATTTGTAATGCTGCTTATGCTAAATTTCAAAACCCCAGAATTATATTGGGCAAATTCATTCTCCTTTAGGTGGAAGTAATAAAGTAATTATTTTGTAGTAAAACTAAAATTCCTAAATATGTATCTGTATTTTAAGATTAAAGCTATTAAAAAGAGAGTTTGCTTTACCAGAATATTTTCTTGAAATTGATCTGATTGTTTTTGATAATTGAAATGAAAAGTAATTTTAGTTTGTCTCATCTGTCCTGTCATAGGTAACATTTTAAATTTATTTTTTTTGCTATATGTAATCTTTACATAATGGCAGTGGTATATGGCTGAATTGTAAGTACACTCATGTAAAATACTTATCAAAAATTGCCTTATTTTTTTATTGTAATTTTCAGTGATATTTTTAAAAATAGGTTAAACACATGCTACAACTTAAAAAAAAAATTTTTTTTTTTTTTTTGCATGGGTTAAATAAGAATAGTTTTCCAAAAAAAGTGATACTTACTCTAAAATCCATTTACCTTTTCTTAAAATTTTTATTTATTTATTGTTGACTGTGACAGCATGGATGGACCTGGAGATTATGCTAAGTGAAATAAATAAGTTAGAGGAAGACAAATATCACCTGATCTCACTTATATGTGGAATCTAATGAACAGAATAAACTGATGAACAAATTAGGTCTTGAGACATGGATGCATGGAACAGACTGACATCTCAGAGGGAAGGGGAGTGGAGGGGACAGGAAGAGACAGGTTAACCAAAGAACATACATGCATATAGGTATAGCCCATGGACACAGACAATAGTGTGGGGAAGGCAGGGGCTGGATATAGGGGGCAAAGGAGGGGAAAATGGGGGACATCTTAACATAATTTGGAATTTAGATTATTGACATCACTGGAGAATTTAAAGGACTGCGTGTTTATTTTGAAGGTTCATCTGGAGAAACCACGTTTAGAGCAACAGATCATGGACCTGAAAGTGACAAGCATTATAGAAAGGTAAGTATAAAGGAGAATTCTTCACCTAGATAGTCTTGTAAGATTTTTAAAATGTTTTTAACTTACCTGCAAGACTTGAAAATGGTAACATCTGAGGAGCAAATATAAAACACCTAAACAGAGTATTGTTACTAACCTTGGTACAAAATGCAAGGTATATACAGCATATTTTATGAATATGATTGGAGAAGTCTGTTTCTTTCAGATATGTTCTGCAATATATTAGTTTCAACAGTTTGTTCCTAACGAAGGGTTTGTTGTTAAATATGTATGGAAGAAGCTGGTATAAATAAAACAAGCAGGCTTTTTTTCTTTTCCCTTGGATTTCTCAGATCTTAATATACTTTTGCGCTTTGTGAAGCTCCAGGAGAAGTCAGAGCGTACAGGGTTTTCCAGATTTATTTAGCAGCAGAGCCCTTGTTCATGAAATATCTTCTAGGGACCAGTGTTTTATGATACACACTTAGGGGAAATATTAAGGGAGTAGAAAGCAGGTTATAGTAGGGAATAAATCCTGTTACACTGATAGTCAACAAAATTATGTATGTATGGGGTTATTTAGGGTTTGTCAATTTCAACACATACATTAAAAAAATGCATATGACAGTTTTAAGAGAATCGCTTATGTAGTATAACATACATTGCTCTGTAACCTTACATTTTCTTAGTCTTTTTTTATATTTTGGAATTGGTAAGATGACTAATTCCTTGAATATTAAAAAGTGTCTAGATATATAGATATCTGGAAAAAATACTCTGTGAACATTTAAAAATAAATGTGGACTATGTAGCTTTTATACTGAAGGTTATGGTATGAATACATTGAAAAGAAATTATTTCATGTTTGAGAAGCAGGAAGAAAATTTCTATGTATAGGTTTCTATCTCTCTTTCCTTTAACTTTGAACTTTTTACATAATATTCCAAGATTTAATTATATTTCAAGAGGTGTTTGGTTTTTTCTTTTACCTTTTAGCTTGATCTTTTGGAGAAAATATATTTTGAAACGTGTGTGTGTGTGTGCACATAGGTGTGCATTTCCCTTTTAACTTTATATCTTTCTTTACATCTTTTTCATTGGCTTTGTTATAATCAAGGAACACCCTTGACTGTTCATGCTACTGGGGAGAAAAAATTGAATAGAAATTAGCCAATTGTGCACAGCTTAATTTGATCCAAGGCCTTGGTCCTTAATACAGGTAGACCTACTGTACAGAGAGGAGCTAATCAAATGGGGGAGAAGGAACTTCTGTTATAGATATGGTAGTGTGTTTTTGAGTGACAAGATTTCTTGTTGCCTAGGTTAGTCAATGGAGGTCTGCATCTCTGCTTTTCTCTGCTATAGCCTAGGATCATTTTGGTGAATGAGAAACCTATTTCAGGGCCTGACTCAGATAATTCCCTTAAGATCATACTAAGGTGATACATGAACAATCAATAAAAAATCAGGAGCTCTACAATATGGGAAATGCAAGAGTATGGATCTCAGGGAGTTTAATTATTTTTACAGATTTGATTTTATACAGCAGACATAAAATCAAATTTATTGCTTTATTTTATAATTTACTCCTTTGCTTGTAGGAAGATAAATACCCTTGTAGACTATTTTCTGTTAATTTTTTCTTAATTTATGGTGATTATCTTTGCCCATTAAAAAACTCACCAATTATTATTTTCAACTGTTAGTTGTAAATACTAAATCTAGAGTTGGAATTAAGCTGCTTTTTTTACAGGCTAAATCAAACTGTAGCAAATCCTAGTATAAAAATTAATATACAGAAAAAGCATTTTAAGCCTCTACTAGTGGTTTTAATGCTATTAATATGCAGCATTATGGTTTCAAGGCTTGACTGTTACCTGTGATACTTGAGAATAATGAACCATTCAAATAAGATGTAGGAAAACTGATTTTAAGAGTTCTGGCTACAAATTGATGGTTTAAGGTAATGAAGGAGAAACCTTAGCTTAGCCCTAGCCTTTTTGAAATTACTCTAAAACACCGAGTTTGAAAATTTGGGCAATGATTAGAGGTGGTAGCTGATACCTTTTTGATTGGTTTGGTCTGGTGTCCAAGAGCTCCAGATTTAAAACAGTATTCAGGGTTTGAAGCAGTCATACCTTAGCTTAATGGTTGTCTGGTTTGAACCTAGGTTTCTGGCTGGACTTCTACTAGAAATATAAAAGTAAATGTGAATCATATTTTTAAAAATAATAGTAATAAATTGAAAACATTTCAACAACTAGAACTAAAAAAAAGATTTGTGCTTTCTAATAGGAGAACACATCTGGAGAAGTGCTGGCAAGTAGTGGAACAGTTAGGACCTTTCAAAGTCAACTGATGTGAAAGTGACGGGCAGTTGAGGGAACACAAGTCAGATTGTTTGACTTGAGTCAGACAGAATGAACAACATGATGAAGTGATTACCTGTGGTTCCCAGTCTGGGGCACTAGACTTTTAGGTGTTCTGGAAAGTTGTAATGGAGGTCTTCAGAAGGTCAGCAGAAAGCACACCTTTGCACATAAGAATGTATGGGCTGACTAGACATCAACTTTCTTTGATTTTTGCCTGGATTAACATCCATTCAGTTTGTGGACAGTAGTTATTTATGTTATGTTGATGAAAAGTTCTGGTATGTATCTTTGATAAGTAAAAAAATGGAAAAAATACTGAAACCACTTTTTAATAAATGTTTTTTGTTAATCAAAAATTTTAAAACTTGTGTCCTCTTTAAAATATTAGAAAGAGCCCTTGTGTGAACTGAATAATATTTTTGAGACTTGGAGACCTTTAGAACTACCTGAAAACAAATTAGAAATTGGAGTGGTGAGCCTATTTTAGTGGTGAGCAAATTGATTTAGTAGATTTCTATATATTAGTCATAATACATTAACGGTGACAAGACTACTTAGTGTATCTCCCTTTTTAGATTCAGTAAGATTGTTGTGTTGTAGTGAAAATTTGCTAAATGAGACATTTTATTATCTGTGCTTTTGTTCTATCATGTTTCTAATTGTTCATAAACATATCACAGAAATAAGGAATATGGTCATTCTAAAGGTAACAAGCACAATTATAATTTATAGAAAATATTTGGAGGACCTTTTAGCAGTCTAGATCATGAAAATATAATTTAAATATAATTATTAAACAGTAATACATTATACTGCTTTTCTTTTCCACATGTTACTTTATTTCTTATTTGTGTGGCTTGTATTGTACCTCCCAGCTGAAATAACTCTCTTTCCTTTCCACTGCCTCGTTACTCATCCTTAAAGCCCAGCTCAGTTGTCACATGCATTCAGGCTTCTATAATCATTTTCATTCCATTAATTATATGCTTCACATTTAAAACTCTTACCATATGTAACACTATCTATTTTGGTTTGCATTCTTACTATTGATGGAATATTCCTACCACAGAATCTCTGTTCTCAGAGCACCTGGGATAGTGCTGAGGTCTTAGCAAAATCAGTTGATTTAAAGTAATAAATTTGATTGATGCCAACAAGAGTGAGCCTAAAGATTTTATGTCATATGTCTTTTTGCTCTGATTACCTGTGAATTTCTCTTGGCCTTCAATATTTGGCAGCTATTGAGGAGAACAAGAATGTGAAGGTAGTACATACTGAATTGTAACAAAGCAGTGTTTCTTAAGTACTATTTATATTTCTGGAATTCCTTATATAACAAATGTGGTAATAAAATGAGATTCTCACAGCCAGCACCATCAGGTAACTACAGAGTCAGGAAACTTGAGTTGCCTGAGCATCTAACGACCAGAAACTTATGCTTGGTTAAATTCTTAGCCAGGAAGCCAAATCACTGTGTACTGGAGTATAGTGGATGAGAAGCAGAAAGATCAGAGGAAGAAAAACTGAGAGGAACTGCATGAGAAGTGGAGTGGGAAAACAGGCACCCTTACTTTATTCCTTAGTAATATGCATACTGCCTTTTTATGTCATTTAAAAAACATTAATTATATATATATACACACACACACACATACTGTATATATAACACTTCATAGGAAATTTGGAACAAAGGGGATTTATTAGATACTGTAATATTCATAATACTATTACTAATGGACTGATTTGTTTATCTTTTAAAATTATTATTTGTAGAAACTGTCCAAGTAGTAAAATTGCATATGGTATTTCTGAATTGAAGTAAGTTAAAGAATCCAAGTCGAAAGACACATTTCCTTCTGATAACCAATAATAAAACATTTTTCAGTTCCCTATAATTATCATAAGCATTTGTGTATTACTGAGAGAGAGAAAAATAGGAAAATAGTTCTTTTTAGCTAATCAAATAGCAGAACTATTCAAACTGAAAAGTAGTTTAATGACTAGAACGTTTTTTAAATAGAAGAGGAACGATGTCTTCACTTTCATAAAGTTCTTCTCTGGCCCCAAGTTATTTATAAAACTCGTATAGCAGGGATTGGCAGACTTTTCCTTAAATATTTTAAGCGTGCAGGCCATAAGGTCTCTGTGGGCTACTCAGCCAGCCCACCATAGTTTGCCTCCTCCTTGTTTTAATATAGTTTGAACCTGAAGGGTCAGAAGTACTTTGAAAATAATGAGAGCGAAGTGTTAACAGGATGGTATCAGGTACAGATTCTGTAGTCACTCTGTCTGCATTCAGATCCTGCGTTTTCTGCTTTCTAAGCTGTGTGACTTTGGACAAGTTCCCTAGCTTCCCTGAGTTTCTGTTTACTCTTCTGTAAAAGAGGAAATCCTACCTGATAGAGTTGTCGAAAGGACTATGGAAAGCCCTTTAGCATAAGATCTGGCACATAATAAAATTCAATAAATATTGGCTATTAGGATGACGATGATGATGACTATGATCATTATCTTAGACTTTTAGTGCATAAGTAAACAGTATATTAACGTCATATGATTAATTTCCTCCCCTTAGTCTCTGTGGAATCTGTTCTGGGGATTGTGAAAAGTAAGAAAATGGATTATAGGATTGATTAGTAGCTTATCTACAGAATAGTCATTTTTTAGGAAACCAGTTTGGATTTTATGCTGGAAACTTTGCAGTATTAGGTAAAAGTATGTTGTAATTTGATTCATTCAAGCAACAGACATGTGTCATGCCCTACTCTGTGCTGGCTCAAACACATCCAACATGTCATTGTTCTAGGTACTAGGTATAAAAACAAACAGGGTAGGGGCCCTGCTCTGCTATACATTTTTAAAATATGTTAAAAATATAGTATTTTAAACGTACTCACATATGAATGACTTATAACTTCAAGATTATTTAAAAATTTTTTCTACCAAACTCATCAACTTTTAGGTTTTTGCAGCATTTTCAGTTAATATTTTGGTTTCTGGAGTTATCATTGATTTTCTTGACCTGACATAATATTTTTAAAAACTGAGAACACTGTACATGAAATATGAGACTATGAGAGCTGCAGTGTCAAATTGACAATAGCTAGGTGTTTAGAGAGTATATTACCTAGTTGTTTACAATAACTTTGTAGCAGTTATATTTTATATATAATATATATCATTTAAAAATAGGTGCTACTTTTTGAGAGAAAAATGTCTGAGCTTAGGAAAATATTTATTGGGGGAAAATGTGTTTTGTCCATTTAAGGAGTGTATCTTGCACAGTAGATACACATATTTCTTCCCCTTTGTATTCCACATGGCCTTAACTTAGAAGATGTATAGCCTATCACTTGGTATTTAGGGTGAGATTTGGTGCCTAAAATTGGATAAGGGTAACATCCATTAGTCGTGTAGCATAGTGTAAATAGCTCTTTCTATGTCTAATTCTTGTGTTTTTTTCCTACTTATTTTTCAGGAGGTAACAGTTAATTTCAACTATATTCACATAACAGTGCTTCCTTCAGTAACAGACTTGGAAGGAAAGTGAAGTGTCACTAGAAAGAGGGTGCTTTCTTGTAATGTAATAGATATTAGAGTATTTACCATACAATTTATATAGAAAATAAACAATAAATTAGGGAAGAGTGTTTAAGCTATAAATAAAAAAGAATTGTGTGACTGATAGACCAGGACAGTTAAGGAAGGTGGAATATTTTATCGCTGCTTTGGCATTGTATAAATTAGAATACCGGTTGGTATATTAGCTGAAGCACAGGTACACTACTATATAAGCCAACATGGGAATTCCCTTCTTTAAAGGGGAATTGTTTTGAAAAATCGAAACACTTGGATAATTAAAAGAAGTAACTGTGATAAGTTACTAAAGGAATAAAAGGAAGTGGATTTGGAATAAAAATAAATTGGATCTTTCTGCTTGATGAAAAACAGTTGAAAACATGACATAAAAAATTATGGGAATGATGAGGTAGTGAATTGGCATTGTCTTTCTTTGATTGACTTATCAAAGACCATAAAAGTATTTATTTAAAAGATACATCTTTATAGATGAGGTTTTTATAAATGTATCTTACACTGTTGAATTTGGAAACAGTGTTGAAATTTATGTTACCATTTGATGTTCTCTTACTTGTCATGCAGAAATATCAACTAGTTTTATCCTGATTGATAGTGAGCCAGTGCCATTATTATTGGCAATGATTATAGCGTCTTGTATTAAAACTAAGAATCAAACAAAATAAAAATCCCCCAAATTACACGCTAATACTTTCCCTTAATTTAAAGTGCTTTTTTGTTTCTATTTGCTTTTTCTCTGAAAAACTTTTATTTCTGTAAGTTTTTGGATTATATGAAGTAAACAGTTATAAAGCCTCTGGGTGATTCTACTAATTAAAATTTGAATGTATTTTAAGAGACTTTCTAATTGCATTATATAAAATAAAATATTTTTGACAGTTATTTTAAAAAGCTCTGAAGCTATCTGAAACTCCTAATTTAGGTTATTTTAATGAGTATTAGTTTTCCTAACTCTTTTTATTTTTATAATCTGATAAATATTGAGCCCATTGTTTTCCAGATCACTATCCTTAGGCAAATTAGTGACCTCATTTATTGGAACATAGTCTTTTTAGGGTTTCTAATTGAGAAAATATTTGGCTTGTGACATTGTCAATTTTTAGTTGTCTTTTCTCCCACATTTCTCAAGATCAGTTATCTAATAAGGCAGGAGTTAAAACTATTGAACAGAAAATGACATATATTTTAGTATCATGACACATGTAAATACATTGTGATAAAAACTGTACCAGATTAGCATTTCATGATTATTGAATGGAATGAATTTTAAACATAGAAATGGTGATTATTTTGTACATAGGTCCAAACTGGGTTTTGTTTTATTTTTAATTTTTATAATTATTATATTATCTCCATCTCTCAATTGTGTTCTTTTATAGTACTTTTGCTTTAATGATTGATATATCCTATATTCTCAAAGACTATTTTTAATTAATGTCAAAACAGCTCATAAAAAGTGAAAATTTAGTCAGACTACTTACTTGATGTTGTGTAAAGTTAAAACAGTGTCTAAAACTTTATTTTTTAATTTGCAAAAAGAAAAAACTCTAAATTTTAGTCAAATAAGCCTGCATGTATAGGCATGTAGAATATATGAATTAATGTAAAACCTTGATTAACTTGATGCTCAGAAATTCAAATTAATAGTTTTGAGGGACTATTAATGTTTAATTGAAGACATCAGATATGAAGTAAAAATACTTAAAAATAATAATTTAATAAGTAAATAAACCATAATGTACCCTCTGATCAGTCCTATGAGAATTGTGGTTGAGAATTAAAAGATTCGGGCCTATATGGTCAACACTTGTTCAAGAACTGTTTCATATTTCCCTCGTGGGTATAAAATCTAGAGTATAAACTAGTTCATATTGGCAATTCAAACATATGGGCTGAGGTATGTGTTTTCTCTAGTTTCCTGTTACTAGGAAATTTATTCAGTCACGGCACCAGCTTCCTTGAGCATTCTTGGTTAGCCTACGTTTTATTGTAGGTTGATATTGCATATTTGGTTCATTTTATTCAGCAGTCACTTACTGCATGTTCCTTTTCACTTTTTAAACTGTGCTGTTTTATATTTCTGAGACATCTAATTTTACTAAGGGGAAAAAATGGAAATGTGGTACAGAGTCCAATTATATAGTGGCTCTTAAAGGTGCATAAATGTTTCCATTTTTTATATGATTTCCATTCCTCCCTAACTTACATCTGTTCCTTTCTTGTGCCTTTGGTTTAACATTGTTCTCCTCCCCAATTTTCCTCTTCTCCTCATCATAAACTCACGGCAGGGTCTGCTTGGTGAGCTCATTCTCTTACAACAGCAAATTCAAGAACATGAAGAGGAAGCACGCAGAACTGCTGGCCAATATAGCACGAGCTATGCCCAACCGAAGCGCAAGGTGATGGATGGTTTAAGGGGGCTACTGATGTGTTCACATTAATCAGCCATTTCTACCAAGATCATGTCGCCTTAATCCATTCATGGACTCCAATTATGAGAAATTATTTTTGACAAAGTAAAAATATGAAAGATACATAATACAAATATGTAGCTTTCCTGGTGTGGGTAAACATACCCAACAGATATATTTTCAAAAAAATTAGATTAACTCAAGAGTCCGTGGGTTTGTATTTAGGGAAGAATTATGAATTGTGGTTTACTTGGTCCAGTTATTTTGTCACCATAAGTTCATAGCCAACTTGTTGACTTACTTGTTCTCCAAGTTTTTATTTCTAAAATGAAAAGGATTACTGTGGATGACCATGTTAAGTTATTTAAAAAATGAAATGTATTTGTTTTAGCTGAAATGGATCTGCAGAGAACAGTTTCATTTTTTTATAGATGAAAACTAGTTTTATTTCACTTTTGGGCATAGTTGGTAAATTCATTGCATAAAGTTTGTCCACATTCGTCAGTAAAGTCAGCACAAATAAATTTTACCTTGGACCACTGAAAGAACATTAGAAATCTGATCTAAATCTGTTCGCTAAAGAACAGATTCTAATAAAAGTCAGCATAAATCTATATAAATACTTGGTTATAGGTACACAACCAAGAAGACCTTAAAAATATGCTTTTGGCTGTTAGATGATCCCACAGTGTATATCCCAAGGTTAATGTTTAAAAGGACTTTCAAGTCAAAATGAAATGAATGTAATGATTTTAAAGTTATATTCTGATGAAATCAGCTAATCACCTATTATATTAGAAAAGTTTTAAAGTTATGTGCAAATCTTAGGAAAAAAGATTCAATCATACATATAATTAGCTTCCTTGTAGGTTCTGATTTGGAATCAAGCAATATTATAATGATTTAGTGCAATACCTCTGCTGACTAACCTTGTCTCATTTTGGTGGTTAATACTTGAGAGCACTTATCACAGTTTCATTTATTTTTTCAGTTTCACTCCCTGGCTTTTCTCAATTCCATGGCTGTAGAATCAACTACTGTATATATTTAGCTTTCAGTGAGTGAATAACAATAGGTAGATGTAGAAAATAAATTATTTTCCTACTTGGTTAAATTAAAGCATCCGTGTTACCAAAGAAAGATTTATTTTAAATGGTGCTTTAGCATTCTCTGTTCTGTATGCTATTGCAAGTGCATTTAAACAAATAATTTAGCAAATTGGATGCTTAGGCTCATCCTTCTAGCTTTGTTACAGAAGGAAGGGGAAGGAGTTATTATGTCCTGTTACGTTATTTAGAAATATGAATATGGTTCCAGTTAAAAGTTGTTCTTAAGTGTTCATATTGGTAAAATAATTTAAAATGAGTCCTATAGATCTGCCATTTTCAGATTTTAAGATATGGTTTAAGATTTTTTTAATCTGATGATATAAGGGCTATTCGTAGTGAGCACTGTTTATTTTCTGCATTGCCAAAGGTTAATGCTCATTTGAGATCTACTTGCCTTTTTTCAGGCATCGAAAAGTTCCTATTTCTAATACTTGTTGGATTATCCACATAGCTCTTCTGTTCCTCGCTTTCCTTGTTTGTAAAATAGAGACTGACAGGACTGTACCCTCATCTATTTATTATGACACACAGTGGAGCACCAGACCGAGCCTTTTCCTGCCCACTGTGAGGTTACCTTGTGTGAAAGTAAATGGGACTTTAAAAACGATTGATGCTCTTCTGTACTGACCTCATTCCCATTACTATTCTGATAGTTTTTTTACTGTACCTTCCCTCCTTTCCCCCACAGATGACTTTTCAGCTCTTCCCTATCATAATGATCAAAGTCCTAATTCACAAGATTTTTATCATTCCAGGCATTTGATGTTTACTTGAGGTACAAAACCATAGCTTTTTGTTGCTTTTAATCATTCTTTCTTCCTTACCTTCTTGAAAATATAAGTAGGTCTTCATTTTTTATATCTTAACTAGTAGCAGTAGCTAATAATTTTTCCCTGTATCCTCTGAGCAAAGGAGCTCATGCAGTGATAGTAGATTAAAACTGCCTCTAGTAGTTTTGCCTCTTATGAATATGTACCTAAAGACATTTTTGAGTCTTTTCAATTTATATATTTTGGTATTTCAGAATTGCCACAATGGCTTAGTAGGAAAAAATACTTAAAAATTTAAAATCAGGCTTGGTTTTGTGAGGAGCTAGTAAAGGTTTTTGTCTTTCAGCTTTAGCTTGTTTCTGCGGAGGATTCCGCTCTTTCTCCATCTGTTTCACAGCCCTGGAATTGTAGAAAAGCCCTGGTTTCAAGACCATTGATACCCATTTCTGTCAGGGTGAGTTCTAAATTCATTTCCTCATACAAACTGAATATATTAAACCACAGGACAAGAACTTATTCTTGTCATAAGGAGTTGAATTTTATCAGTAAAGTGCATCACAATAAAATATACCCAAAATGCTAGTTAAGACCTTAAGTAAGTGACAGGTTAAAAATAGCATGTGCTAGTCTCAAGAAAATATGCAGAAGTATCTTCTCATTAGTCTTTAATACTTATTTTGTAAACCTAAAGGCTTTCACTTTGTTTCCTAGAAAATATTAGGTGTAATTCTTGACACCACTATCACTTGTCTTATAACATGAATTTTGATGTTTCATTAATTTAAGCAGATAGAAGGTAAGACAGTCATGCAGAAGGGCAAAAGATAAATCTAAATACTCCTAAAAATATGAATTTATAAAAATCTTAACAGTTATGATCCTAAATACTGTTGGCATAAAGATCGTGTTTGTAGTATTCTAATAACCTTTTATCATTTTAACTTTTTGTATACCCTTTTTATTTTACCAAATTACTAAATTAACCTCTTAAGCCCTTGGCTTATAGTAAAGAGTCTAACTTTTTTGTGTAATTGTATTGGTTTCTTAATTATTGCTCCACTGTATAGAGCCATGTTGAATTTTCTCTTGTAATTTAGAATATGTTGCATGAAATCATTAAATATTCACATTCAAACTAAAATAGTTTATACTAATACTGTTTATACATTTCATACTAATTTAACTGCAGTTGGATGAATATTTAATGGAACAAAGTAAATCAAAGTATCTTTTTAAATGAATTGGGAATTTAATTTGCATAACAAAATTTTATGACCACATTGTTAACAGTGTGATGGCATGCCGTATGATTGAAATGTGGAATTATTTGTTTCTTCATTGGCCTTCAATATTTTGTTCTTTGGGTTGTGGGCTCTTCCGCAACTTTCTTGTTTCCTCACATTTTAGGAGACTATTAATAATTCTTGTCCATTCTACACAAACACTGTCAAATGAAAAAAGTTTTTATCCACAAGTCCTGATTGCTATACAGGAATGAGAAAACAACAATAAAGTTTGTTTTATGTTATCATTTTTTCTAATTATTGAAACATATTTAGAGATTTTTAGGCATAGGCCTTTAAGGAAAAAAATAAATATGTAACTATCATTTCTAATAAGCATTGTCATTTTTATTTAAAAGAAGTGTTTGGAGAAACTTTTGAGAAAATATTTGAAAATAGGAATTAAAATCTCTAACTTTATTGCATGGATGAGAATTATTAATGCCTTCTTAAATAAACCCGTCATTTAAAATTTTTCATATATATTTGCTACCATGATGCCTTGATTGCTTAGACAATGAATAAGAAAGATTTACATGAATTTTAACCTGATTTTTGTGTTTTATGAAATAAATTCATGTTTACAAATTTTGATTATCAGAAATTAAGTCAGTTATTTTGAAAGACTAAGGATGGCAACTTCTGTACCTCCACCAAGAAGTCAAAGCACAGTTATATGGATTTGTCATAAATGGCATCACTTTGATTAAAATTGATCATTGTGTTTTATATTTAAAATTGTCTTGTGACTACTTTCAAGCCTGTTATACAATAAACTTCTATGTTGTTTTTGGATATTTTATCTTAGAACTATTAGTATTCATAACAATTTGTAGTTTCCACAATACCTGTGGATTTCGTCCTACTTTTGTTTTATGTCCAAGTTAATTTTAGTTGCTTTACTCTACTTTATTGCTACTGATGCATTTGCTATATTATGTGTTAGCACACCTTGCACTAGAACTAAATTTAGAAACAATCATCTGGCTCCAGTTAAGAGCTCTGAAAATGCAAGTTGTTATTTGCATTTATTAAATAAATACTTCCCTACTTACAGAATGGAAATGCATAATATTTGCTTAAAGTATACACTATGATCAATGAACTTTTTCAGTACCTTTAAATGATAACGTGTATCTGACTTCCAAAACACATTTCTATAGAGTTGTCTATGTTTTAGTTCCCCATGCATTCCAAATGCCTGTGCTTGAGCACAAAACAAGCTATGATGAACATAGTAACCATATATGTCTTAGTTTTCTAACAAGCCATTCATAAGAAATGACTAGAATGGGAAAAGGAAAATGATTGCTTTTTAAGGTTTTTACTTAGTATAAAATTTTGATGAGCTCTTTTTATTGATGAGTACAATTGTTTTTTACTTGCTTAAATGTCATTTGACTTAAAATCTGCTTTGATTAAATATGCATATAAAGTCAGTAGTTTTTACTCTTAAAAATACTTTTTAAAAATTTTAACTTGCTGTACAGCACATTCTATATAAACCTAATTCTACTCAAAATTAATTTCTTTTAATTATGTAGGTGTCAGACAAAGAGAAAATTGACCAACTTCAAGAAGAACTTCTGCATACCCAGGTGATTCTGATGAGTGAGAACCAGGAACTTTTTCTTACACTCGAATATAAGTTTGGTGATGTGGGAATTAATTTTTTTAACAAAAAGCTAAATTTGGTATGGTTTAATGATAGAACATTATTATCAGTAGGTGCAAAAAAAAATGCAAAAGCTAATTGAAAAATAAGGAATAAAGGACCTTAAAGTGTGGTTGAGTTAAAATGTGTAAAAACCTATTTTTGAATGAACCTTGTGCTTATAATTTAAAGAAAAACTATGGAAAAAATGAAAGAAAGGGGTTTGTCCTTATGTAAACCTATGCTTACATTTTTACATTTATAGGCTAATTTAAGTAGCAGTTGAGTCTACCACTGTTGTAGTGAACCCTCAGGAACTTTTTCCTTTGCTTCTCTAAAGTCCCAAACCAATCAGATTACCAAAGAATGGTTTCATCCCCAGAAATTATGTAGATCCCATAATTCATTACATATTTACAAAGAAATGAGCCAGAGGAAATCCTACCACCCTTATAACATTCATTGATATAAACCTGTGGACTTGTGCATTTATACTTGTTAGCCACTGAGCATTGACACAAACACTATGGAGAATTTATGATATAAGTAACCCTGTGGTTATCTATATCTGTAATATCCAATAGAAATATAATGCAATCCACATGTGTCATTTAAAATTTTTACATTAAAATGTAAACAGGAACATGTAGAATTTATTTTAATAATATATTTTATTTAACGCAGTAGATCCCAAATAGTATCATTTAAACATGTAAATAAATCAGTATAAAAAATATTATGTGTTTTATTTAATTATTTATTTACTGAATCGTAGAAATCTGGTGTGTATTTTACACTTAACATCACATCACGATTCAGACTAGCCACATTTTTTGTACTTAATAGCAACATGTGGCTAGTGGCTACTATATTAGAACAGCAAAGATCTAGTTCTTAAATAGGGCCAGAATTTTGTTATATATACTGTTATTATATGCAATTATTATATACTATTATTACATACAAGTGAATAAATTCTGTAAAAAAAGGTTTATAGTAGAATCTAACTTATAGTTCTACCTGTCTCATACTATATAAACTAAACAATATGTTTTTCTTTAATTTGGCTTAAGTTGGACATTCTCTGAGGATAGTACCATGAGTTCCTGTTATTTACTATGTTCTTGGAAAATTGATTACAACCTAACAAAAAGTTCTAAGAAATATTTTCCATTATAAAAGACATGGTATTATAAGTTGAACATAAACATTCTGCTGGTTGTAGGGTGGAGTAGTCCTTAATAGTTTTCCAAACCTTGTTACTGCCTAGAGAAGAAATTATAGTGTGCGAACTGAGAAGAACTATTAGAAAAGTGTGGAGCCAAGCATGTACTTCGACAAAACAACCTGTCTGAACACATTAAATCTTCTTAAAATCTGTTTTATATCAGTATTTTAAAAATTAATATGTAACTTCTGGCCACAGAAACTTACCAAAACTTGGAAGAGTTTGAGCCCTTGACTCAGACCTATATTCGAAACTGACCTTGGATAGGTTACCAAGTGTCCCTAACCTCAGGCTCCTAATCCATTTAACCTTTGCCTCTAGTGAAGGCTTAAGGATGTTAATGCAGGTGAAACATTCACTTAAGAACCTGTCACATAATGCATGCTCAGGTACTGTTAACTATTATTATTTTATATCATTTCAATTAAAATACTATGGGGAATGGGACTAATTTGAATTTTTGTCAAATGTCCCTATAATAAGCCTTAACATTTTGATGTAATAGGAAATATTGCTTCATGGAGTGTACTTAAGGACTGGCTTCTTTAAATGCTTACTTTTTTAAGTAATTTAATTTCTTAATTGTAAATAGCAAATAATTTTCTAAATAGCGTGCCAAATTATAATAGAAAACTATAATGAATTTCATTGTTTGAGATAATATTCATAATTTATTTTATTTTCAACATTTTCATAGGAGCTTTTTAAATGAAATAATTTATTTTAAATAGTAAGGAGATATCACTTCAGGATTGTGAAAGCTTTTAATTTAGACTTAATGAATGTTATTTATTAACCCATCTTTTTCCTATATAGTTATGGTATTATTTTGTTTCAGTTAAAGTACCAGAGAATCTTGGAACGGTTGGAAAAGGAGAACAAAGAATTGAGAAAAATAGTGCTGCAGAAGGATGACAAAGGCATCCATCACAGAAACCTTAAGGTGTTTAAGTTTATCTTCGTTTGTTCTCAGAACTCAGCCACTTCACACCGCACATTCATCAGTACTAGTGTGAAAGGGACCATAAAGTGTTCTGTCCTTGCCTTTCTCACCTGCTGTCCTTCGGGGATAGGGGCATTCTCTTCCTGTGTTAGGACATTTTACAAATTGTAGTTTCCAGACATTTTTTAAACTATGCCCACAAAATCTTCACACTTTTGACAGTCATTTCTCGTGAGTCAGTTTATTTTTTTGAAATAACCTAATTTGTCTCCAGGCCTATTTCATTTCTACAGCTACAAAACTAGAATTCTGAGTTGACAGACATTTATTTGTATATGACTTACCATCTTGTGTTTCCAGTGAGTGATTAGTTTACTTTCTTCAGTTTTAAGAAAGTTAACATTATCTTCTGGAAACTTCTTTAGGCATTTTAAAAAATGTTTGAAAAAGCATATGCTGGTACTGTTATCAGCATGTTGGTAATTATCATTCTCAATATATTAAATCTTATTATTGCCCATTAAACCAAGCTGTATGTGCTAATTTAAATTGAAGTAATTCTTTTAACTTCCATCCCAATGTAAGTAAACTGAATTTATGTGTAGCAAAACTATAATAAATCATGCCACATACTTTTGGTACCATGGTCCAAAGATACGTAATTGTAGTTTAAGCAACATGTACTAGTAGTTCTGACTCTAAATCATAACTGCATAAAACAAATAAATAGCATGGCTTTACTTACAGGTTACACACGTACGGCACTTGAGAAAAGTTATGTCCAAGTGTTAATATGTTTTGAGAGTTTATCTCAGAAACAGTATTTTCTGTCATAAAATAAAATTATAATGGAAATTAAAGAAATTTCTGATAATTTTTCAGTGGAGGGATAGCAGTTGCTTCCCATTTATTATTTCTAGGTGTTAAGAGATGAAAGGAACTGTAGACCCTCATTTTGTCATTTTGTTTCTACCTTAGCATTAAAACTACCTTTAGTTATTAAATACTTGATAGCAGACCTTTTTTCCCCAGCCTGTGTATTTGTTCATTTATTTATCAAATACTTACTTGAACCTTGTTATCTACCAGGTACCATGTTTGATCCTGTTTCTACATACAGAGAAACAATACAGTATGTCTGCCCCTGGTGCTCTCACATTTTAATCTGCCCAATTGTCAAAGTACACTTAGTCAGGCTTACTGATTTAACAGTTTTTTTGGTCATTCTTTCTCCACTTTAATTCAATTTTCAGCCTGTCTCTCCACCTCCCTCCCCACCCACCCTCTATCTATCTATCTCTGTATCTGACACACACACTGCATTTGGTAGAAGATGGTTTCCTTTCAGTTGGTCACCTGACCCCTTATTTGGCATTTATGGTGTTAATGGTTTTCCTTTGTTGGGCATTTAGTATTAACTCTTCAATATTAAAGAATAACTTCCCTCTTTTACCATTTAATTAAAAGGTTAGAAAATCCTGAATTAATATATTTTAATAATCAATATATTTCTAAATAAAATAAATTGGATAAGAAGAAATGGAATTTTATTTTATATTTTACTATGAATATGTATTTACATAATTAGAAAAAACAATACAGTGATAATGGAAAAACATTTTGAATTTATCAGCTTTTTTCCTCTCGACACATCTATGGTATTTTTTTTAATCTTTTCACTGTTTAATTAATATTATTTTTTTAAATTTTATAGAAATCCTTGATTGACATGTATTCTGAAGTTCTTGATGTTCTATCTGATTATGATGCCAGTTATAATACACAAGATCATCTGCCAAGGGTAAGTGAAAACTTAATACATAGTGAATTTGCTCCTTAGCAAAAAACACTTTAGGTTTTAAAAATGTTAAACGTATATGTACATACACACACACACACACATGCATATAAGTCTATATATTTTTTTACCTATATAATAGGGACATATATTTTTTACCTATATAATAATTATGTTCTAAGTATTAAATGTTGTTTGAGTATTTTGATCCACTGGTTGACCTATATTTATGTGAAATAAAGGAAGGCTATTAGATATTTGACATTATGTATTCATAATATCCATGATATTAAAGTACCTGAACAGTGGGTTAAGTTCAGCACATTAGAGAAATTTAACCTCATAGAATTGAAAATATCTTTGTAAAGAGAAAACTAACTATGGGAAAGATTTGTGGAACATGAATGACCTGGTTTTAGAAATAGTGGTTTAAATTAACACAAGTTTTTAATAAAAGTTGGCTATAAATGGATCTAATTCATGTTTTGTTATTTACATTTTTAATGTGCATACACGTATCTACTATCAATTTTTTCATGGATGATTTTTTTTAATCATTTAACTGTAGATATTTTAAAAGACTAAAAAAATCTCCGCAGCATTTTAAATGTATTTAAATATACGTTGGTATAGAATAATATGAATAAATGTTATTTGTTTTGCCGTAAGGTTGTTGTAGTTGGAGATCAGAGTGCTGGCAAAACTAGTGTGTTGGAAATGATTGCTCAAGCACGAATATTCCCACGAGGCTCTGGGGAGATGATGACACGTTCTCCAGTTAAGGTAAGAACATAGGCCATCTGAATGAAGTTTTTTAGAAAAGTAATCGCTTCAGTGAGCTTTGTTCATTGTGTTGAAATGAAGAATTTTAACTAAAGAAAGAATTGACACATAGCATTTGGAATTATTCCTGTAAGAGAATTATTCCTGTAAGAAATCAGTAGGAGGCACAGCCAGGAAGCCAGTGTGACAGGAACTGAGTGAGGGGAAAGTGATGGGAGAGGAGGACAGGGGTGCAGTGGGAGACCAGGCTATCCTGTTAGTAGGCCTTTGGAGTTTATAAAGATAATTATATGCTATATGTAATAATCTATTGAAAAAAAGATGATGCAAGAGAGAGGGAGCAAAGTCATTGAGGTAAAAGAGGCTGGGACTTAGTGTACAAGTTGTCCATATCTAGAAGCACTGGCAATTCATCCATGGTTACAGTAAGGAAGCCTATGGCTACAGAGTCTTTCATTCACAAAATATTTATTAGGTGCATAATATGTGCCAGCACTGTTCTAGGCATGTGTTGGTAAACAAAACAAATATCTTCATCATAATGGAGGATATGTTCTAGTAGAGGGAGACAGATAATAAATAATAGACATAAGTAAGTTACATAGTATGTTAGAAGGTGGTAAGTGTGCAAAATAGAGCCAGGCAATGGGAATGGTGGTGCCAGGGTGTTGGTAGACTGCATCGAGAAGGTGACAGTTGAACCAAGACTTGCTGAAAGTGAGGGAGGGAGTATGTGGGTATCTACTTCAAGAGTGTTTCATGTAGAGAGAAAGTCAGTGTAAAGCCCCTGAGGTAGGTAGGTGCTTATATGTTCAAGGTCAGTGTGACTAGAGCAGAGTGAAGAGCAGTTAGGTGATAAAGTCAGAGGGATAAGGGGGGGAGCAGATGATTAGAGCCCCGTAGGTTGTCCTGCGAACTGTGATTTTTATTTTGAATCAAATGGGAGCCAATGCAGTGTTTTGAGCAGAGTAACAACATTACTTTTTAAAAAGCTCACTCTGACCGCCTTGTTGAAATAGACATAGGCAAGAGGGGTAGAACCAGGGAGACCAGGTGGGAAACTATTGGAGTATCCGGGTGGTACTGGGACCAGAGTAGCAGCAGTGAAGGTGATAAAAAATGGTTGAATCTGTCACGAAAGTAGAATCAACATGATTTTTTAACATATTTGATGTGGAAAGAGAGGAAGTCAATTGTGAGGATGACTTGAGGTTTTTGGCATGAATAAATTAAAGCATGTAATTGGCGTGGGGAAGTCTGTATTAGAGTGAATTAGCTTTCGGGAAGAAAATCAAGAGTTTGTACTTGCTGAGGGAAGTTAACAAATAAGCAGTTGGATGTAAAATTGGGAGAGCTATCTGGGCTCGAGACTAAATTTAGGAGTCATAATAAATATCTAAAGGTGGTATACAGAGCCATGATCTTACTGGATAAGCTCACTATGGGAGTGAGTGAGATAGAGAAGACAGCATGAAGGCTTGTGTCCTGGACACTCCCAACATTAGAGATTGAGGGAGACGGAAACAGTGAAGGAGCTTGTGAAGGAGCAACCAGTGTGATAGGAGGAAAACCAGAACAGTGCGGTCAGTGTCCTGAAAGTCAGAAAGAAAGTGTCCAAGAGGAGGGAGTGATGGGCGGCGTCAGTGCTGCTGATAATCAGGTAAGGTGAAGACTGAGAACTAATTACTGAATTTACAGTAGAGGCAAGTAAGTAGAAAATGGAAGTTGCCTTCTAATTACTTCCACTTCCTCAGAGACATAAGAAGCTAAGCTATCAGCTGTTAAGTAAAGAGAGGGGAGAAGGTATTGAAGATTGAGTAAGAGGAGAGTGCAAAGGCTTTTCTAGGTGAGTGATGAGTCCAGGATTGAGTTGAGGGAAATCCAGAAATCTTAGGATTGCTGAGTCATACTGAAGTCCCCGTTGAGGTCTGGACACAAACTTAACGGGACACTGTATGATTGCGTATTTCTTTTCTTTTAGTTCAGAAGGTGGATGTATTATAGAGTAACTGGAGAATTGGAAACTTGAAATCACCAAGAATGAAGGCCAGAATAATGGTAGAAAATGAGACATTGAGGCTGATGCTAAAATCTTTTAGAAATGGAGTCTGTTTATGATGGCAACAAGCAGCCTGGTGTGATTCATGTAGAGTGCACTGGGGTCTGGCTGTGAATTCAACCATCCTGTGTCAAGCTAGTTTCTTTTTCATTGTTCCACAGCAGCGATTTTCAACCGGTGTGCTGCAAGAATTTTTAAAACATGCAATACCTGAATATTTAGTCAGGGGCACTGACCTCTTTTCCCTTAGATTGTCAAATAAAAAAATTACAACAGCCAACACAACAACAGCTATTTGGTGTGAATGAATCAAAAGCATATCTTTTTTTTTAAGGCTCACAAAACATATATTTTTGTGTGTGCCTCAGGATTTTAGTAATTGGTTTATGTGTGCCATGAGATGAAAAAGATTAAAAATCACTGTCCTGTGATATTACTTGAATGTACCACACTTTACAGATTCATGTGGGATACTTCTAATTTAGGACCTCATATCATGCTCTGTCATGCACTGTAACAACATTGTTAACCTACCTTTTACATTGTTAGCAGCACCCTAATTGTAGTGGTTATGGATGATGTTATATTTTAGGAGGAGTTCACTTTCTTCTGTCAGGTGATCCAGCATGGACAGATTTCCTTGAAACCAACAAGGCTGGTGTCTCTCTCCAATGTATCCTTACTCCTATAATAGTATTTACCAGGACTTCTCCTCCTTGGTAGACTCTGAAGTCTAGATTTTTGTCTTCCCTGAAGAGTGAGAATGCCAGAAGCTTGACTTAGCATGTTAGTCTTGTTAGCAGCTTCTTTCTACTTGTTTCTTAATGTGCAAGTGCCTTAAATGGAAATTGTGTGCAGAATGTAGGGCTCGGAATTTGGAGATTCATTTCTGCTGTACATGTTTCTCTGGTACCTTGGCACCCTAAATCGTGCCTGCTTGGTAACCCCAGCTCCTCAACCCAGTGAAACTGCTACAGGTTTTAAGCTCTTCTATCAGGCCGCCCTGTGCTACAAATTAGCAAATGCCTTGAGAGAAAATACCTGTAGGAATGTCCCCCACAAATCCTTTGGGGTCTTGGACTCAGTCCAGGTTTCTCTCTGAGGCCTTCAAACGGCTGGTTTTGGTTTGTTATCTAGCCTGTTTAGCTAATCTCAGTAGAAGGAATTGTATTTTAAAAGTGAAATCAGATCATTATAGTGAAGCACGAAAAGTTACACTTAAAAAATCAAGGAGCCCAACCAGTGTTGCTCCATGGTTGAGCATCAACCTATGATCCAGGAGATTGTGGTTCAGTTCCTAGTCAGGGCACATGCCCCAGCTGCAGGTTCGATCCCTGGTTCAGGGCGTGCAGGAAGCAGCCCATCAATGACTCCCTCATCATTGATGATTCTCTCTCTCTCCCTCCCCCTCTCTCTGAAATCAATAAACATTTATTTAAAAAAAAAAAATCAAGGAATGTGAAGTTGATAAGTTGAAACCACTGACTGTTAACCTGTAAGTTGTTAGAGAATTTCTTGCTCAACTGCACTCCTTCGGGGAGGGCTGCTTTAGCTCTCCTTTAGTTAGTGCCACTCTCTTCTGTGGCACCCTAGGTGTTGCTACACTGTCCTGTTATCTCTGTATATCTCTGTCCCAGTAAGTGAGGCCGAAACCAGGGACAGTCAGTCTTCATGTGTCTCCACCCACAACGCTTGACACAGTTAGCTCTCAATAAATACATGTTAAATAAATCAGTTGTCCTTTACCTAAATTTATCTGTGAAGTTAAATGCAAGATTTTCTTTTAGTTTTGCAGGTTTTATTGGTGGTTTTGTGCTTAGTACTCTAGATAGCATGGACTGTGAAACAAGAGGGGCAGCAGTATTTTATGTCATGCAAGATATAAAGTAGCCAGCAGTCTTGTTGGGCAGTCACAATACCTGTGACAGATGTCGGGACAGTACAAATGAAGAATTCTGTGGTCTCCTCGTTGCCATGTCGACAGCCCCCAGGGATCCTCCTGATGGGTATTTGGTATGAAGGGACACCTGGATTTGTGCGATGCAATGGCCCTGTCTAGACCATGTTAGTGCTATGGGAATTAATATGAATTGTAAATGCATTATTACATCTCAGCTTTCTATTAATCTCAGGTGACTCTGAGTGAAGGTCCTCACCATGTGGCCTTGTTTAAAGATAGTTCTCGAGAGTTTGATCTTACCAAAGAGGAAGATGTAAGTAATATTCATGTGAGGTTTGTGTGTGTAACTTTATAACCTGCATAAGCTTATGAAAGACAACTAAATGGAATATTTGTTGACTGAAGATTTTCTCAGGACTTTGTTGTTTTCCCTTCATAGCTTGCAGCATTAAGACATGAAATAGAACTTCGAATGAGGAAAAATGTGAAAGAAGGCTGTACTGTTAGCCCTGAGGTGAGTGTTGCAATTCACTCAGTGTTTTATGGAAATCTAATGGTTATGATTTGAAATAAGTCATGATATTGGCATTGGCATGATATTGTTTGGATTGCTGCTATTCCAAGATAACATAGACTTTTTTAAATAGTCCAAATAATGTATCATTTTGCCGGTAATTGTTTAGAATAAATACTTTTGGGATCAGAAAAAGAATAACATTTTTCCGAGCACCGTATCTGAATGGGTGACATACAGAATTTTCACAGTATATATCACCAAAGAGTTCCTAACAAACTTCCCCCCAAATTTGTTTTGTTTTGTTTTGTTGTGTCCCAAGTAGACCATATCCTTAAATGTAAAAGGTCCTGGACTACAGAGGATGGTGCTTGTTGACTTACCAGGTGTGATTAATGTAAGTATATACAAAACTTGTATTTTATCTTATTCCTGTGTGGAAAACATTTATAATGACATTTAAAACTTTTTTCTTTAAGACTGTGACATCTGGCATGGCTCCTGACACAAAGGAGACTATTTTCAGTATGAGCAAAGCTTATATGCAGAACCCTAATGCCATCATCCTGTGTATTCAAGGTAAATCTAATCAAAAGATTTTCATTGCAGTGATACGCTTCCTTTAGCAATCCAAGCTTTGCTCTAAATATTCATGTACATAAACATACAAGATAAACATGTTTCACCCTCTGTTGTTCATTTTATTAGTAAATAGAATTGAAGTTGAGAATATTTTGATACATTTCACTGTAGGCATCATAGAAATCTTTATTGGCTAGAATATCTTTTCATAAGAAAGATGTATTAAGAAAATTTTTCTTACTATAATGTAGACACAACAGTGTAGCTTGTGGAAGTTTTTAAAATCCATCTTGTAATTAATTATTACACTGTCATTTTTAATTTTGTTTTTCAGATGGATCTGTGGATGCTGAACGTAGCATTGTTACAGACTTGGTCAGTCAAATGGATCCTCATGGAAGAAGGACGATATTTGTTTTGACCAAAGTAGACCTGGCAGAGAAAAATGTGACTAGTCCAAGCAGGGTGAGGGCAAGTTCTTTACTGTGAGACAAAAGATTCTTTATACAAGATCCAGCTGTGACAGGGACTGTTTGTAAAAAAAAAAAAAAAAAAAAGTTCTTATGGAATGCTTTATCAGGGGTATAAAGTATTTAGTAGAAGGATTTTTCTTGGTTCTCCGTAAAAACAAAGTATTGGAAAGTTATAGTAAATTACTTCAGTGTAATTTTGAGGTATAAATAAAATTCCATAATTATAGTTTGCTTTAGAAATACTGAAACTGCTAATGTTGAATACACTACTTTAAATAATTTTGCATGCTGACATACAGTCATTAAACTCATTTGTGGTGTTTCATTTTTTAAATTTTCTATTTAAATTGATTTTCATAAATTAACATAAAACTAGTGACAGTATAGATTCCTTTTGGACCTTACATATGCCTTTTATTGTTGTTGTTTCAGGTAAGCATCACCTTTCCTAACTGATCAAAGACTATGTAAACAGATTTTTATAATAGAGAAGGCATTAGTTTAGGTGTCAGGCGTCAGCATTCTTATCTATGCTCCACCAGTTGGGTGTGTCCATGGGCAAATCTTGTTACTTTTTTGTATCTAGTCAATGCACAATTCAGCCTGTTAGTTTAGTTCAGAGATTTTCAACAGGTGTGATGCAAAAATTTCTAAAACATGCAATACCTGCTAGTCAGGCCCACTGACTTCTTTTCCCCTTAGATTGTCAAATATAAAAACTGACAACAGCCAACACAACAATAGCCATCTGGTGTAAATGAATCAAAATTATACTTTTTTTTTCAGATTGGCAAAAAATGTAACATACTTTTTTATGTGCCACAAAATTTTATGTGTGCCGTTAGATGAAAGAGGTTGAAAGTTGCAGGTCTAGTCCATCTCTAGGGTCATTTTCATCTCTGAAATTCTGTGACTTCAACTTCTGTACATGGTGTTTAGTATCCCTCAAAGAAAGAGTTTTTTTCAAGGTAACATTGTGTGTAAGTTTAGGGTTCACGTCTTAGGTCATGCTCTCTCCTTAACTGTAAAGGAATAAGGTGTCCTGGTTAAGAGCACAGAATCAGTAGCCAGGTTGCTTGCTTTCAAACCCTGCCCTACTGTTTGCTAGCTTTGCAGCCATGGATAAGTTAAGTTTTTAGTGCTTTAGGTGTCCTAGTCTGTTGGAAATAAAGATATTAATGGTACTAGCTCATAAGTTGTGAAGGTTTAATGAGTCAAGTATTTGTTTTAAAAGTGGTCAAAATAGTGCTTGGCACAAAAGTGTTATTTACCTAGTAACTGTCATCTGTTATTATTATTATTATATCTTTATCTCCCATAGAACAACAACTTTTGATGTAGCACTCATCCCTCATTCTGTTGCTTAGAATTCCTCTCCTTTCCATCTGAGACTTTCTGGGACTGTCCCTCTCCGTCAGGGGTTCCCAATACAGATCCTTTCTATTTTTACTGATTGTCTAGAAGGACTCATAGGACTCAAGCACACAGTCATACTTACACCTAAGATTTATTTTCAGTGAAAGAGATGAAGCAAAATCACAAAGGGAAAAGACACAAGAGGTGATGCTTAGAGGAAACCAGGCTCACGTTTTCAAGAATCCTTTCCCAGTAGAGTCACAGAGGACATGCTTAATGCCTCCAGCAACAGGTTGCTCATTAGAGACTCGGCACCTAAGGTTTTTACAGGGGCCTGGTTATGTAGGCGCCCTCAGGTACCAAAATTCCAGATGCCCAAAGGAAAGCAGACGTTCAGCATAAACCACATTGCTTGCACAATGAGCTACTGTTATTTAGGGAACATTTTATATCAATGTAGGGAACCGTTTATTAGTTAAGTTCCCAGATGCCAGCCTAGGACAAGCAGACCTTTTTGAGGACAGCAGCCTCAGGCCTGCTGTGTTAACTCTTTTAACTCTGACCTTGGCTTTGCCTTATTTTATGGGTGAGGCCTGCTGTAGCAGTGTTGGTCCTAACATGGAGAGGGAGGGGGAGAAGTGAGGTAGAAGCAAATTTCTGTGCGTGCTTCCCATCTCTCTTCATTCCTTTCATTTCTTTGTCTTCTTCTCTAGGATAGTGAGTTTGTAATTCTTCTGAAGTGCAATTGAAAACTTATATTAGTCCTTTTTTTATACCAGAGTCAGCGCTAGCTTAGGAATGTGACCTATCTTAGAGCAGGGGTTCTTACATCAGTAAGTCTTCAACTGAATGGGCTTCTGGGAGTAGGAACTCTTTTAAATTGTATGAATGATCTCATTGCAAATGTGCATTTTTCTGGGAGCAAAGTCTGTAGTTTTCGTTACATTTAGAAAAAGATTTTTGACCCTAAAGGAATTGAGAACCAATATATTCAAGTATTTTTTTTAAAAAGAGTAAAAAAAGACAATTCAACTCGTTAGAATTTAGGTATTTGAAGAAGAGTGTGGGGAAATAATAGCAGCTACCATGTATTGAATCTTCTGCATTCAGGGCACTGTGTTAAATATTATTTCAGATAATCTTCTTAACAACCATGTTGAAAATGTTGTAGCCTATTTAGGGCCATATAGCTAGTAAGTGGCAGAGCAGAAATTCACACAGAGCCCTGACACCAAAGCACACTACACATCATTCCAAGTTTTCATTTTGGTACTTGTGTTTTAATAATACATTTTTCATATACTAAAATTAAATGTATTTATTTTTTTCTCAAATAGAAATTCAAATAAATTTTAATACTTTCATATAGATTTTACATATTTAAATAAACATATACATATACAGCAGCATTAAATTTGCTTTCTAAGTAGTATGTAATGCTCTTTAAAATTACATACCTTTATCTCACATTCATTTTTCTCATTTTTATAAATAGATTCAGCAGATAATTGAAGGAAAACTCTTCCCAATGAAAGCTCTAGGTTATTTTGCTGTTGTGACTGGAAAAGGTATGCAAAGATGGATTGCTGGGATTGCTATATGCGAAGTGGTGTTGTTTTCAAGTAGTAAACATTACTTTTCTTAGCGAGAACCTTACCATCATCTTTCCCTAGGAAACAGCTCTGAAAGCATAGAAGCAATAAGAGAATACGAAGAAGAATTTTTTCAGAATTCAAAACTCCTAAAGTAGGTATTTTGCTTGAAAATTTAAAGATTTTATAGTGAGGAAGTAGCTTAAACTAGTAGTTCTCACTTAAAAGTTTGTTTATAGCTGTTAGTTTAACGCTGACTTCTCAGAATTTTCCCCAAGTAGTGATCTGTATCTACTAAGCAAGTCCTCCAGCTATTCTGACAGAATTGAGAGAAATTTGTCACATGGTACAGTGCATGCTGACATAGAAAACTGCCCAAGTGTGGACAGTGAGAGACAACATGGATACCCTGAAATTGTTTTATTTATCAAGTGATTTTTAAAAATCAACATTTACATTTTTAAATACATGTACCCATTTCTCTTACAGTATTGGGGAAAGTTGAAGTGCGGCTGGGGATGCAAAGGGGTATCCCTAAGTAGATATTGACAGAAATTAACAGAAAATTAGATACTAACAGAAAAGCAAAAAGGAAGAGCTAAAGGGCAACTGAATTGTATTCAAACTTTATATGTAGAGAGTCTCTTGAAGTGGAAAAGTATGTTTGCCTCTACATTAGTATAGTAAATCGAGATAGTTCTTATAAACATAATCTTGAGTATTATCTGATGGGATAGGAACTGACAGGTGTATAGAACTTTGCTGTGCAATACTGTAGTCACTAGCCTTGAGTGGTTATTTAAATTTAAATTAGTTAACATCAAATGAAATTAAAACTTCAGTTCTTAGTCACACTAGCCACACATTTCAAGGGCTCAATAACCCCATGTGGCTAGTAGTAGCTACCATATTGGATAGTTCAGAGATAGAACATTTCCTTCATCATAGAAAATTTTATTGGACAGTGTTGGTATAAATATGTATGTGGGTATTCTCATTAGGTTATCATAACAAGCACATTCTCAAACTTAGTGATGGTATGGTCCTTTTGCCATTTTAGTATTCTTTAACTCTTGTTACTTTTTATAGGGCAAGCATGCTAAAGGCACACCAAGTGACTACAAGGAATTTAAGCCTTGCTGTATCAGACTGCTTCTGGAAAATGGTACGAGAGTCAGTTGAACAACAGGCTGATAGTTTTAAAGGTAAGTTGGGTTTTTGAAATAAGGTAACATATTTAGACATTGTTTTAGCTAGCAATCTTAGGCATCCATCAGATTCTTTCCTCCCTTTCTTTAATAGGTACTTTTCAGTTCATTTACTATTAGGTAATGTGTGGAGAGTGGAAAAAGTACAAATCTTCAGTTGTAGTACTACAAGAACAGGGTTTTTCCTTTCAGAGGAAAGATTGCTGGGAGCACATTGTGAGTTTAAACAGATTAGAAAGTTTGCAGTAGTATTTGGGAGAAAGAGCTTAGTAAACTGCAGTGAATTCAGAGTCACCCTTTGGGGGTAGGTGGTGGAGGGGCGGAGAGGAAATGTGTTAGGAATCAGAACAGCCTTTACTTCAGCTAATTCCTGAATCCCATACTTTCCTGCTCCATGGCTTTGTCCCATCGTTTCATTTGGTGAGAGTATACATTTCTCCCCTTTTCTCATCTGGAAATCCTACCTATTTATTTATCCTATTTAGTCCCTGAGCAACCTTGTAAGTATTATTATTATTCCTATTTTATAGAAGGGAAAACTGAGGACAGAGTACCTTACCTAAGTGACACACCCAGAGTCATACAGCAGTAGACCCAGGATTTGAATCTTGGTACAAATACATAGTCCATGCTCTTAACAGCTGTACCAAACTGCTTCAGTTGCATGTTTTGTGGATTGAAAATGTAGAAACTAGAGTCAAGGAGATTAGTTTGGAAAACTTGCAGTAATGGGATTCTGAGATACTGAGAGTCCAGAGTAGTCAAGAGCCATAGATGTACACTCATATTCAGTTAATGGAGAAGATATGCATGTTAGCCTTTAGCCACTGCCTCGGGGAAGAAGGAGAATCCTCTAACTTGAACACCTTTCCTTCTTCTTCAGCAACACGTTTTAACCTTGAAACTGAGTGGAAGAATAACTATCCTCGCCTGCGAGAACTTGACCGGGTAATATTTGTGCACCCCATGTATTTTGAATATATCTAATCCAGCAATTTTCAACTGGGGTGGTATGCTGCAAGAAGTTTTAAAACAATGCAATACCTGACTGTTTTAGTCATGGGCACTGACCTCTTTTCCCTTAGATTGTCAAGTGAAAAATGACAACAGCTCACACAGCAATAGCCGTCCGGTGTGAATGAATCAAAATTATAACTTACTTTCTTTTGGATCGGCAAAAAATACAATATATTTTTTGGTGTGCTGCAGAATTTTAGTACTTAGTTTTTGTGTCCCATGAGATGAAAAGTTGAAAATTACTGATCTAATCTGATATTGCACTCTAACAAAATGTATATTGATGAGCAAAATCTGGTATGCCAAATTGCTTTGGTTTTGACCATTTAAAAATATTTTCTGAGATGAAGAGCATTTTTAAAGGTCTTATAGAATTAACATTTTTATGTCATGTAAACTTTTAAAAATTATACACCAACTTTTTCACCATTTCAACATTTATTGTGGAAGAATAAACTCTAATTTAGTGGGATTTAAATACTGGGGTGTGTTTTTTTAATTTTAAAATGCCACTGGTTGTAAAACAGTGTCGGTTTACTAATACGCTAAATTAATATGTATTGTTACTTTCACATAACATTTGTTATGTGAAAAATTTATCTGAACAGATGTTGTCTGAAAAACTGCATTCAGAATTAAGTGAATAATCCAGACTTGGGGCCGGTTTCTTTGTCCTCGCCTGGATATTGGCTTTTCTGCAAAAGAGACTGGGAGAGAAGAGCATGACTGCTGGTCATGCATGCTTCAAACCTGAGCACATCCTGCTGGCCTGTTGGAGGCCGTGCCTTTAGTTGTCTCTGAAAATTGTGGCAGGGCAAATGGACTCTCTTATGAAAATCTTACTTACTTGTATCTGTATTGCCTAGAACGAATTATTTGAAAAAGCTAAAAATGAAATCCTCGATGAAGTTATCAGTCTGAGCCAGGTTACACCAAAACATTGGTGAGTATCTAACCTTTTCTGGTAGACTTTACTATATGAATTATAATGAAATAATGGTGATAAAGTAGTGATTTATTGCGGCCTTGGCTCATCCCCCAAAACATAGGCAGGAACATAGAAGTATCTAACCACTATTCTGGTCTACCTAATTAAGTATTTAAGTAGAATAAATTATGTATTTATTAAGTATATTTCAGAAGAGATATTCTGAAAGATAGCTTTATTCTCCTCCTTTTTTTTTTGGTAGCTGACAGAATGACTTATTTAAAAAATAATCAGGTTATCGCAGTCCCATGCTCAGAACCTATAGTGGCTTCATAGAGCACAATCCAGAGTTCCCCAGTTTGCCTTCAGAGGTCTACATGATCTGGCCCCACTACCTCTTTACCTCCTTCTGCTCTGCTCTTTACTGCCTTGCAGTTCTTTGGGCAGCTTTATACTCTTTTTAAATCTTGATTTGTCTTAGGTTTTTTTTTACCTTTAATATGTTTTGTACAAATCACTTTTCAAATTGAATCCTATTTGAAGAAGTTTTTAAATAGCAAGTAAATGTGTCCTTTTGAAAAATACTCATGCAAATCTGTCCTTACTACCATTCATTACAAACAGTTTCTGTACCTCTTCTGTTTGCTCAGTTGAAGATTATCAAAATTGCCATACATAGCAATTGTCCAGTCCTTAAGTTTGAATTCAGTATTACTAGTTTTCCCATCTTGGTGCCCTTTCTTCCTCAGGAGTGAACCCTTTTCTCTCTTCAAGTAGTCCAAGTTTGCCTGTTTTCAATCTCCCCTTGTCAAAAAAAGGATTCTGATCTGATCTATACTTATTGATTGATTATGTACAGCACAACTTATCTTTGCTATTATTTGGTTTTTAAGCCAGTTTGTTTTTTAAGTTGCAGGGGATAGATGTATGTGTGTATGTGTGTGTGCACACAGAGAATGAATATAATACTACTTGCCTTACTAGGTAGTATGAGTATAATGTACATAACAGGTGAATTGTAAACTATAATAACTAATAATGCCATTTATGGGAGAAAAATATGATGCTTCTGTAAATTCCTGGCATCATCAAATGGCATGGTTGGTTTTGGTTAGACAGAGCAAACCTGAAATCAAAGTATACCAGCACTAAAGTGAGCCTTGAAGACAAATCTCATTTATTTAGCTCACAGGTGGCTAAGGAGAATTGTGAAGAGACAGGAAGCCTACATTGCCAGATTGCCTGTTGAGAAGGCAAAGGAGAGAACTAGGACAGCTGGCTGCCAGAGATTTATTCTGTGCTCTGCTGGAGCAGATGATTTTGTATATTTTCATCATTTTTTTTTTCAGACTTTATAACTTAACACAAACATAGATCAAAATAGCAGGTCCTAATACTCACTGTTCATGCCACATTGAATTCACCTGCATTGTACCTAAAACGTTTTATTTGTGTGCCATAGTTGATGTTGTCTTAGGTAGTACCTTTTTCTGGATAATGCCTTATGTGATATTTTAGAATGCATGCCTAAAATGCTTAAGATTATTTAAGTCACAGGGATGTTTAATATGCATATGGTGATCTGGAAGCAGTGATATAAGCATTTTATGTCCTAATGTGATAGCTTTTTATTTATTTATAGACATTCAACTATAATTATATTTTAAGAAGCTTATTGGGGGTTTAGGCTTTACATAATGATGCATTATAGTGAGAAATGAGCTCTCAAAATTTTCACGCAATATACCTGGTTATCAGGAATCAATTACTGACATTAAGCAGGAAATATTAGTATATCATTAACATAATGAGACCATCATTGCAGTTTTGTTTTTTTTTATATGTCATTTGGAAGGATAGCTGGCTGGATTTATAGAAACACTTTTTTTTTTTAATATGCTTTTATTGATTTCAGAGAGAAGAAGGGGGAGGGAGAGAGAGATAGAAACATTAAGGATGAGAGAGAGTCATTGATCGGCTGCGTCCTGCATGCCCCTACTGGGGATAGAGCCTGAAACCTTGGAATGTGTCCTGACCAGAAATTGAACCTTAACCTCTTGGTCATATAGGCCGACTCTCAACCACTGAGCCATGCTGGCCAAACATGTAGAAACACTTTTTTTAAAAGAAATGGTACCATGGTATGGATGAAGTTTTGGTGAAAGGTATTATGTTTTTTCTGTTGAAGTTAGAAGAATGAAAAGAAAATGAGAATGCATAGTTGAGTCCCCTAACTCAAATTTGAGGAATTAGAAAAGATTTCTGATAGAATTTGATAGTTAAAGGGTGAAAGGGATATTAAACAACCAGGAGGTGAGAGCAAGGGTGAAACAGGTAGATGAAGGCAGTCACCCCTGGCTTTAGCATAGAAAGAGGCAAGAGGCGAGTGATAAAACAATAAATGTAAGCAAAACATAGATTATTCTGGGCCTTACAAGCCAAGTTCAGAAGACTGGAATTTATCTCATGAGCAGTGGAATCCATTGAGGAGGTTTAGGTCAGATCTGCATTTTAGAAAGATCTTTATAGTTGAGAAAATGGAACATAGGTGGAGAAAATTGTAAGCAAGGAGACAGTTGGCTATTGAAATAAACTACACAAGACATCATAGCAGCTTGAACTTGAATAGTGGTTGTGCAAGTGGAGAAGAGGAGACATTTTGAGATATTTAAGAGGTTACCTAGAAGATAGAATTGACAGGATTTAGTGATTGGATGTATAAGTGATGGAGAAGAGGAGTCAGTTAAACAGTGAGTACATTGATATCCAGTAATTACATTGCAAGTGACTAAAATAGATTCATGTAACAGAACACTATTCATCAATAAAAAGGAGTGAGATATTGATATACATAGCATAAATCTCAATACGCTGAGTGAAAAAAGACAAGAGTACATGCTGTATGATTGCATTTATATAAAATTCTAGAAAATTTAAACTAATCTGTAGTGACAGAAAGCAGATCCAGTCGTTACAGCTTTGGGGTGATGGATAAGTTCATTACTTGATTGTGGTGATGCACAGGTTTGCACATGTGTCAACACTTTAAATATGTGCAGTTTATTGTAAGTTAATGATACTTCGATAAAGCTGTTTTTATAAACTTAATATTATATTTACATTTGGTGTTCTTGAAACTCTTGCTTTTTTAAATTTCAGGGAAGAAATCCTTCAGCAGTCTTTGTGGGAAAGAGTATCAACTCATGTGATTGAAAACATCTACCTTCCAGCTGCACAGACCATGAATTCAGGGACTTTTAATACCACAGTGGATATCAAGCTCAAACAGTGGACCGATAAACAGCTTCCTAACAAAGCAGTAGAGGTTAGGATATAATTTAATTAAATGGGTAAGAAGCATTATCTGAAGGGAGTAGGAGCTGTGGATTTTAGGTTTTATTCCCATCACAGCCACTATCTTCCCTTTTGTCCTGATACTCCATTTATTCTTTATTCCTCGTCTCTGTGTTGGGATTAAGCTCAATGCCGCCACCAGTTACTGCTGTTATAGAACTTTACTGATTGGTATGGTGTTGGTCTGAGGGTATTATTTTTTCTCCCAAAGATAGCATTTAACAAAACTGTCAAAATTTGCCTGAATGTGAACTGTTTTTAACTTCTTCTGTGGATAAAGATTCCATAAGGAAAATGTTTAATGAATAAAACATTTCATGTATTGATTTTCTGCAAGGCTCAGTCATACTTAAATACTCATTTCCTTTGTTGGATCTTGCTAGAAGGTTAGACTAGAAATTATAAGAAAGTGTCGTAAAGAATGCATTTCTGTCACCCATATATCTTGGCCCGACCACTTAGTAGCTGTGTGATCCTTGGGCTAGTTACTTAAGGTTTCTGTTTCCTTGTCTATAAAATAGGGGTGATAATTGCCTACCTCATAGATTGTTGTAAGGAGTAAATGAGATAATGTTGTAAAATACTTAGACAATACCTGGCCCATAGTAATTGCTCAGTAGGTGCCAGCTGCTGTTACGATGGGGTGATGACCATCATCCAGTGATCAGCCATGCATATCACTCTGAAGCATGATTGTTCCAGCTAAGAGTCAGTGCGTCCGGTGTTTCTGTGTGAGGCTGCCCACAAAATTAGAATCAGTGTTAAAAATAATTTTGTTTTTCATACCTACCTTTGAAATAAAATGTCAGTTTCTGATTATTCAGGTGTATTTCACCCCTCTCCTAGCCTGTTCCAGCCCTACCTTCTTCACCTCTGTCTCAGTTTCCTTAAGCCACCCTTTCTAAGAACTGTTGTAGTCGTACCACCTAAACTGCATGCTGCTGACCCCTGGTCAGTTCTCCACACTTTTACCCCTGAAGTAATTAATGCTGCCACCACTTTACTAGCTCTCCTTACTATTGGCCCTGACATTTTTCTGGGCCCTATCTCATGGTAGGATATTTTTATATCCTATGGTCCAAGCAGAGGAAGTGGCCATAGAAGTGGCAGCAATTCTGTCTCTTGCCACTCTGCCCCTTCACGCCTGGGTGTGGTAGGAAGATATGGACATGCTGAAGGTCAGGAAGCATCGATTTTAATACCTCACTGTGTATTCTTGGACATTTACCTTTCTTTATGCTTAATTTATTAATGTTTAAAATGAAGAGCGCTAAATATAAAATACCATTAACTAGCCTACTTTAACTTTAAGTAGATTTAGTTCTTAATTACTTTTGACACTGCTCTTCCTTTCACTATTCATGTAATTAGGAGTTAGCTATGGTACAAGACTGAATAATACTCAGCTATGTTTGAAAATATTGATGCGTTGTTTGCATAAAGGCAAAAGTGTGAAGAAGACTAAATCATTAAGAAATTTTTAAGTTTTGCTGTATGGAAGAAGCAGGCAAACTCAGGTGTTGTAGAAAGTGAAATAAGTGAACTAAGCCTTGACTGGCGAGAGTGCACACCTCATCTAAAGAGGGCAGCTCCTGTCCAGCTCTGGCAGGTGGGGTTCTGAGGGAATGTGGGTGTAGTGTTGCCAGACACTTCCAAAGAGGCTGGAAATGTAGACCTGTATGTGAAAGCTCTTGCTTTTTAAGTATTAGGTACTAATTTTTAAAAATTTAAAACACCATGTATGTCCAACAACACATGTCAAGAGTTCAAGTTGACCCCACTGGCTACCATGTAAGATCTCTAGTCCAGAGTTTGTATTTGATGACTTTCTTATAATGTGGCTTCATATGCATTTTCTGATAAGCTGGATTATCAAGTCTATTTGACTTAATTTCATGTGTGTATTTTTCATGTTACGCATTAAATAAAAGTATGTAGTATAAATTTTTTCTTTTAAATAATTCTAGGTTGCTTGGGAGACCCTACAAGAAGAGTTTTCCCGCTTCATGACAGAACCAAAAGGAAAAGAGCATGATGACATATTTGATAAACTGAAAGAGGCTGTGAAGGAAGAAAGTATTAAACGTCATAAGTGGAATGATTTTGCAGAGGACAGTTTGGTATGTTGTTTATATATTAGGGTGTCAGCCTCATATAGTTATATAGTTTCTCAAATTGATGCTTTTATAGGAGACTATTTTTATATGACTGAATCAGATTCTGAATGTAAAATAGTAAAGGAAAGAAATAGATTTACGATCTGTAATTGACCCTTTGACATTTCTCTGCACTCCTGTAATTGCCTTCTGTTATTTCTTGCTTGGCTATCATTTCAGAAAAAAGTCAAACTTCTCAGTAAACAGGCTTCTATAAACTTCAACAAATTTGTCATCCATTAGCCTGAACTAATAGAGGTTAGCTGCTTCTCATTTTACTCTCCATGGTAATGAAAGAAATTAGATGCATTGATTTTTAGTGGATTTAAGTCATAAAATGTTAGACTCCTAAAATCGTAATGCTAACTACCACGTGTTGATTGCTTGCAAGGTGCCAGAGCTGCTGTGTACTTTGTAAGCATTCTTTTATTTAGTTCTTTTTTTTCCTTCAGAGAATAAACCAACTTTATTTTATAACAGTATTATAGAAAGCAAAACATCATTTAATACAACTTGAAACTGCTATAAATCTAATCTGGCATCATAACTATACATAGGGTCAAAAGCAAAGAGAAAAATATTCATAGCAGTTAGTAAGCCCCTCTCAGGTCTCTGGGTCAGCTCTCAGTGGTCTAGCTTTCTCATACCCATCAAAAAACCACCGCCTCCTTGACTATCTCCTCTCTCTGGTGTCCTTGAACCTGTGTGAATCAAGCTATCTGAAAGAGAGAGGCCAGCTCAATAACAAAAGGTCCGTTTTACATGCAGACAGGGAGGTTTAGTACAAAACAAGCATTCTACACAAATGTTCAAACAATGGGAAGTACTGAAATTTGGACACGTTAAGAAAGAAAGCACTGAGGTTTTAAGCTGCCTGAATATTTTAGTAGAAGGGAAGAAATCGTTTTCTCTTTCTCCTCCCTTATGTTTCTGCGAAGCGTGGGCACTGTGGTGCAGTGGGGTCTCTAAACACAGCACGTGGTCAGTGAGCTTCTTCATAATCCTCCAGTCTGGAGACTCTGACTTTCTACTAACAGTAAAAACTCTCAGGACTGGAAAGTCAAAGGATTCAATAAAAAATATCCCCAATGAATTTCTCAAACAATAGAAAATTTTCAAGATGTAAGAAATGCTTTTAATCCATATTAGTAATTTCTCATAGAGTATATTTACTGCAGTCTGAAACCTGTAATATTTACTGTAATTTGGTGGGGAATTCAATGGGGGGAATCTGGAAGAAGGAAAGTCATTGTCCAAGTCAGTCATAGTTTCCTTTCCCCACAATAGCACCTGTTCCAGTGAACAGCACCTTACCAGCTGGGCTGGCTTTGTTCACTATCATTGGATCAAATGAGTCATATAAAGCAGGTAGTTGTACACAAAGTAAGAAGGAAACAAAGTTCCCTGAGTTAAAAAAATAAAAAATCAAGACTATTTAGACAGAACCAAGAATATTTAGAAGTGGTTATAAAACAAAGTGACGTATTAAAATGAGAGGGAACAGTGTAGACCAGAGCTGCTAAGGTAAGGTTTGGTGTTGGCATTTTAATGCTTCAGCCTTCTGATCATTGTTACCAGCTGTAGCATAAATTCACTGGAGTAGTGGTGTGGCATTAAGACTTGAAATGGCCAAAAGTCTTCAGGTTCACCAAGTTAATGTTGTTTAATAAGTAGATTTCTTAACTTACTCTTCCCCTTCCTCCAACTCAGTTTCTTTGTGCACTACCACTCTTGTGACCGACATGTCCAGGTGCTGCTCTCTGGCTTCCCTGATGGCCCCGGCCAACACCTGGTCACGATCACTATCTGCATCTCCTGTGATCACAATGCATTCCTCAGTTCTTCTTTCAGATAGTCCACCTTTTATAGTCTTGGTGATGGGTGTGGTTGTTGTTGTCAACATGGAATCAAGTGTGATGGTTGTGCAACTCAGTAACTGCACGAGTCACCAGCAGCCCCACTATCAGTATGTGGATACTCCTATGTAATGGTTTTGGTCTCAGTTTGGACAATAGGGACTTCCTTGGTGGAGATTTCTGTCCTTTGTGAGGCATCAGGAATTGTTTCCACTCTGCCTTTACCACAGGTGACTTAGAGCAACAGATAATTTGTGGCAAAACACCAGTGTCACTATGAGACACCTCTCCTTTAACTTCATGCTGCTTGTCCTCTATGTCTTTGCTCACATCTTGCTTGATGGCTCCTTCGTGTACACTCTTCTCTGTATATGTCTCTGGGGCAACTCCATGTTCCTGGGTCACTGATCCTGCTGTGCTTACACTGGCCCCTGCGTGTTTGCTGTGGCTGGCTTCTGGTCCTGCTTCCACCCTCTACTACCTGGGCTGCTCAGCCAGGTTCTCCTCCACCCTTCTGCATTCTCCCGTTCTTCTTCTGTGGTGCCCTCAGTCACAGTGGTGGGACCTTTCTTATTTCCTCTTCTTTGGCCACTACTAAGTTATAGGACTTTTGTCTCTTAAGATGAGGAGGTATGAATTGAGAGATGCCCCTACTCACCCTTCTGCCTCTTCTGGCGGCTTGGACTGCTTTGGCTTTTAGCTTGAGATGATTGGGAATCTTTCCCCTCTGTATCAGATGGCTGTTTCTGCTGGTTTTCTGCCACTGCTTTAGGTTTCTCCTTGGTTGCATCTGCTCCTAACTGGGTCAGATTCCTTCTTTACTTTAGAAGTCATGGTTGCAGCTATGTCAGCACCAGTTTGTAATTGTTTTGCCTCACAGAAGTTGTTTTCCAGCCACAGGCTACCACAGATTGTTCAGACCTTTTGGCAGCAACACAGGAAACTGCCCTTTAAACCCATTCTCCCACAAAAATGTCAATTTCTAGGCCTATTTAGTGCTTAAGCAGTCCTGTCTAATATTGCCATTGGCAAAGCTGGGATACAAGGTGGAGTCAGGAGCCTGTAATTATGAAGCCTGGCTCCTGACTCCACATGTGATAAATCTTTTGTTATGTAGAACATTCTCATCACCATAATCAAACCTTACTAAGCACCTGCTCTGCTCAGACAGTTAAGAGAGGCACTCTTTTTTTTTTTTTTCTTTATTAAAATATCACAGCTATCCCTTTTTCAGGAGAGACTCTTAAAAGATAAGATGAAGCAGTTTTCTAGGAAAATGCATATCTGAGTGTGGTATGGTAGTAATTATAATTTTTGGAAGAAATATTTGTCTTCATATTTGAAAATTATATTTATTCTTGTTAGCTGCCTTATTAAGACTGGCTTTCTGAGAGAATGGTGCCATTTTCATTCAATAATTACAAAATTTGGAAACTAATTTTCTTATAATAAATAACATTTAGTTATGATTGGTTAGACATTTTAAGCTTCCCAACAGTACATTTTTCATTGCTGTTACCAGTGAGATAATGGTTATTTTTTTTTCTCCTCTCTTTTCTGAAAATGCTAACACATAGGTCATATGACAAAAAGGAAAGGTAGAGCCTGGCCAGTGTGGCTCAGTGGTTGAGCATTGACCTATGATCCAGGAGATCAAGGTTCATCAGGACCCGAGTCAGGGCACATGCCTTAGGGCTTGATCCTTAGCAGGGAACATGCAGGAGGCAGCCAATCAATGACTCCCTCATCATTGATGTTTCTACCTCTCTCTCTTTCCGTTCCTCTCTCTGAAATCAGTACAGACATTTAAAAAAAAGAGAGAGGTAGAGGTGACCTGAATCATCAACTCCTGAACTCTAGGGTTCTAGGTGTTGGATTTTATGTAGTTAAATATACTACCACCCCCCTGCAGTGATCTTAGAGATGGTCAGCTTATTTAATTTGGGCTAGGAGAAAATTTCCACTCTTTGTTTTTAGACAGAAAGCTGACAGATAGGCAGATAATAGGACCTTCTGCACAAGTGTGGAAGGGACATACTTTGTTGTTTGAGATACATCTGTTGTTTTGGGTATCTGCTAAACTGTCAATTTGAATAAAATTACTGAATGATAGACACAAATCAAATTAGTTGTTTTTCTTTCCTGTTATTTCAGAGGGTTATTCAACACAATGCTTTAGAAGACCGGTCCATATCTGATAAACAGCAGTGGGATGCAGCTATTTATTTCATGGAAGAGGCTCTTCAGGCTCGTCTCAAGGACAGTAAGTAGGGCCTCGGGTTACTGAGTTTTGAGTAGTCTCAGCAATGAAGGAATCATCCAACTTCAGAGAATATTTGTAAAAACAAAATTAATATTTCAAGGTCTTTGTCATTAATTTGTGGGACTTTTTTAGTCATCTGCTTAGTAACTACTAAAAATATTAAATAAATTAGACACGTTTCAAGAACTGATAATCTGAAAAGCTACATTCAAAGTATTTTAGTGTTTGCTACTATACAGGCAGTTACTTTTCATAGGTTGTAAACATATATGATTAAATACTTTCTTATCTATGCACCCTATGAATCATAATTTTTTGTTCATTTCGGCTGACTTTATGTTGATTGCTATATCACTTTGAAGTAGTTCAGAAAGCAAGAATAATTATTAGTTATAATGTATGTATTTGGTAAGTGATAAAATTCATGGTGAATTTTAAAGTTTTTTCAAACTTTTTTTTAGCTGAAAATGCAATTGAAAACATGGTGGGTCCAGATTGGAAAAAGAGGTGGTTATACTGGAAGAATCGGACCCAAGAACAGGTAAAACAAACAAATCTCTGCTCTGTGATGGTAAAATTTTGTTCATTTTCATTCAAGCAGTAAAATATAACCTGTTCATGCCTCTAGACCAGTCTTAATTATTTCCAATGTTTATGTTAATGTTTCTAAAATATAAAATCTTCAGAATAAACAGTAAACTATGAATGAAAGTTTTTTTAAGTGGAGTAGTTGTGTTATTAAAAGAAGGGGGAGATGAAACGTACCCCTTTTGTGGTTGATTACTTTATTCATGTCAGTTCCATATTTGAGGTAAATTGAAGATTAAAGTTATGAACAAAAGCAAAAGAATGATAAGGATTTTAGAGAATGTAGAGTGAATGTGATTAGAATAAAAAATATAATATGACTACTTTTTAACCTTATTCTGTTACATTGTCCCTGTGTTTTTTTGTTGATTTTCTATTCAGATTATTATATTTTTTTACAATTTTTGCTCCTATGTCCTCAAAATAAGTGTAAAAATTCAGACAGGAAGCAGAATTATAGAATTCACTTGTTTACATTTAATGAGCACTTCAGAAAAACAAAATGGTAAATAACTACGAATGAGTAAAAGAGGGGAAGTATGTTGATTGTTAAGGCCCCGTTCCCCACGCCTTTATTCCTTCCTTATTATGGCCTCTTCCCCTACCTGGCATTCAGTCTTGCTACTCTCGTTCTTGCTCATTCCCTGAGTAAAAGAGTGTAAACAAAACGTGGAACTAGAATACATACATGAAGGAAGTCATGAATCGGGCGGGGGGGCGGGGGTGGCGTCCAACCCCCTTTCTTGTTCCTGAATCCATGTGATTAGAAAAGGGAGATGAAGAAATGGAAATATTGAAAGGAGCTAAAGAGAATGAAAATTTACCAAATTAAACATTGTTCCTATTTATGTATTTTAAATTTTAAATACAGAGTTAATTACATAGTCAGCACTCTATTTTTTCTAGTTTCGTGCATTTATTGTTTCATATCAGACGTGAGTCCCAAATTGTCTTAAGATAGTGAGGGGACAGTATCCTCTTCTCTTTTTTCTGATACGATTCTTGTGGGGAAAGGAGCCATTAAGAGACCGGGGGGAAGGTGAAGAAGTGGTCAGAGTGCGTGGCAAGGTGCCTTCTATGTTCAGGGCACATCAGTCATCTCTGCTGTGCACATGGACTGGGAGGGAGGAGGGTCTGTCAGAAAGGAACTCCTAGGGATCCATCAGAGGTTTCTGACCTTGAGACAGGAGGAGATATTGATTGGAAAAAACTGGTGTAAGGCAAATAAACACCAAAGAAAAACAATGTCTGACCTTCAAGTCCTAGTGAAATAGGCCTAGAGTCTCCAGAGCAATTGATGGCAAAACTTGCCCCAGTGACTTGTGCTGGATATGCTTTGGTCAAACACTCTCAGAGAGAAATGATTCTGGTTTTAAATTATTTTTCTCAAGAACTTGAGCCCATGGGGCATCCCTTCAAGAGAGGCAGAGGAACTAGTTTTAAGGTCAATGCAAGGATCTGCAACCCAGAGGAGGAATATGGAAACCCTCAGACAGGAGCGTTCCCCCCCCAGGCTTTCAGGGCAGCCTGCGTCAGACTCAGGGTGACTTTAGAACAGAAGCCATACTCTAGAGTGTAGAGGGGATGGACATCGGAATCTCCTGGGAGGTGTTTGTGAATGTTTGTTTATTCTTTCAAACAAAGCCGCCTGTCACACTCCTGTCAAGTTCTCCTCTAACCTTGCTAACCCTCCCACTCCCAGTTGAAAACCACTGTTCTAGACCTCATACCTGGAAATTACGGTAAGAAACAGATCTAGGGGACATTGAAAATATCTCTAGGTCTCACATTGCAAGTTTAAGGCAGCCATCTACAATTCTTTCTGTCTTTTTGAGTGACCGGAGTTAGCAGGAAAAGAAACTTTAGATTGTTTGTTAGGAATGAATTTGTGTCACCTGTTGCAATAGAAATATATTTATTAAAATTGGGACTCTGTTTTTATAAGTGTGCCAAATCGTGAACCAACTAAACACTGTCTTCTTTCAAACATTTAAAGTGTGTTCACAACGAAACCAAGAATGAATTGGAGAAGATGTTGAAATGTAATGAGGAACACCCAGCTTACCTTGCAAGTGATGAGATAACTACAGTCCGAAAGAACCTGGAATCCCGAGGAGTAGAAGTCGATCCAAGCTTGGTAATAAATATGCCGAAAGCATGAATTTGCTTCCTTAGTCATTGTTTCTTGTTAAATAATGCCTTTGGATTCCCTTTTTCCTCACTTATAATAAATATAAGGATAAAAATAATTACAGTTTAGACTACTTTTTGCTTACCTTCATGATGCTTATTTGGGGAAAATTTGAAAAACAAAAACTATTTCTGAGCCTGTGTTTCCTAGTTAGGGTGTAAGGGATTGAAACCTCATTTTAACATTAGCTTAAGTTAAACCCAACAAGAAAAGTAATCCTAGTGGGGAAAATAGTCATATAAGAAATTTCAGAGCCACTTGTAAATTCTTTTAAAGATTATCTGCTTTTTATGTTTTCTCATTTGAGAAATGAGTGTATTTATTCCAAATTCTACCAGAGGGCAGAACAAGAAAAGTAAACTGAAATTCAGAACAGTTATAGTTGTTACACATGTAGCTTTACTTATAAACTGAAAATGAAATTAAGACTTATGATTACATGAAATTATTAGTTGAATATAGATTTAATTTATCCACATTGTTCAGCTCTCATTGACAATATATTGTATTCAGTTTGCTACTTTTAAATTTTATGTGGCTATAAGTGTTGATACTTTGGTTAATACCGTGAGTGGGAAGGACTTTATCCATATTTAGGATATGGATTGGCTTCATATCTTAGTTACTTTCTGTGAGCAAGAAAATCTGAAGTTTTTTCCAAGAGACACTTTGTTCAGTACACTTTATGAAGCTGTAAAAAAGGTAGGAAAGTGCTATGCCATGAATAGTGGATGGACTAGATGTCAGGAGACATGAATTCTAGTACAGTTTCATTCCGTTTGCTAGTAATATTACCTTTAGTAATTGATATAATCTCTTTGAGCCCCTTTTTCATCTGTCAGATGGTGGTGATACTTTTTCTGGCTACTGAGTATTATTGTTTTCATGCTTAAAAAATGACAGTGGTGTGAAAGAATCTTAAACACTATAACAGAGTATACAGCAATAACATGGGCTGGTTCACATTGATGTAGTAACTGAAACTTAATAATCAGAAAGGAAATATTGTTGGGTTGGTTGATGGGCATGGTCTGAGACCATCTTCCTAGTCCTGATTCTGTCTATGGCTCACAACCTCTTTTTGCATTGCAATCTTTACCTTGAATTAGGGGAGGATAACCCCTACCTTATCTACTCCATAAGATGATTATTTTACTATAATAGCAATGCTTATTAAAAACACTGCAAATGTTGAAGTACATAAGCTGGTAAGGGGACAGAGTAGTAGTAAATCTAAATCTAATCTTTGTCTTGAAAAAAAATTAATGGATAAAAAAGGTTGTTAGAATAATAACTTTGCCATTGGTTTTGATTAACTTTTTTAATATTAGATAAGCTTTGTATGTGACTTCAGAATGTGCTTAATCTGAAGAGTGTATACTAACTCTTTGGTCTTTGTTTTCTTTTTTCATTTTAGATTAAGGATACTTGGCACCAAGTTTATAGAAGACATTTCTTAAAAACAGCCCTAAACCACTGTAACCTTTGTCGAAGAGGCTTTTATTACTACCAAAGGCATTTTGTAGATTCTGAGGTAAGGTTTCCAAAAACAAGTAGAAATGTATTTCAGCAATAGTTTTTTAGATGCTTAAAAGTAAACTTTAGTGTTGGCATTAATTGTAAGTCCTTTGATCTTCTGGAAAAAATGTGTGATTTATAAAGAATAACGTAATCCCTATCTTTTCAAAGATATTTATCACTTTGGTAGTATCTGCATCTTACATGCACATCCTCTCAGTGCCTATGAGATTGTGTGCATATGATGGGTACTAAACCTTTTTTTAAGAATTAGCTTCTTATATTATAAAATAATACATTCCCATGGAGAAAGTAAATGCAATAAATAAATGTAAAAAAAATATGCAAAAGGGAATAGTCCCTTATAACCCTTGACCTAGAAGTAATTTTAGTTAACATTTTTATATATTTTTGTTCAACTCTTTCTATACAGGGTCGTATGTGTGTTTATGTGTATAACATTATCATCCATTGCATAGTAGAAACTATACTGCAAAACAATTTTTTATTGTGCTGGTTTCCTCTATTAGGTTGTAATTCTTTTTTTGTATCACTAAAAGATTGTTTTAAATAATTCTTTTGAAGAACTGTGTAAAGTTTTTGGAATGGACAGTTGTAAATAGTTTAATGTCGCATTTTACAAAGTAATCTCTAGGTGGCAGCAGACTGATGTATTTTGAGCATTTTCTTAAAAGCAGAAATTGTTTTTAATGTATCCTTCTAAAAGAGCTCTATTAATCAGTGATCTTATTTGAGACCCCTGAAATGCTTTCCTTTTGATTTTCAGTGGCTTAAAATAAACTTACATTTAAATGCACCTATGTAAAAAGTGGCAATTTTTTGCATAATTTTAAATGTTGAGAAGACCTCTTTACAGAATAAGCTTCCTTTTAAAAAATATCATTAATTTATTTACAAGTACAGCTGAATTTCAAAAATGTATTGAGTATACACTCAAAACAAAAAGAGGTTAACGTAAGAACATATTTTAACATAGTTGTGAGTTGAAACTAAATACAAATTAAGGGTTATAATATGCTATGGATTTCTACTTGTATATAATGTAATGAAATGCTCTACTTCTCAAGTTTATTTGCTTTCTTATTGGAATTAAAGCAAAGTTATATAGATGTGGGATAGATAGACCCCAAATCATGCAGAATTTGATGAATCCTGTGCAGAAAAGGTTCAGTAGCTTATATTTACAATAGGAATATATATGTTAGGTAAATCCAAGTATTTTTATTTAAAGTTTATGCTAGAGGTTAGGCTAGAGGTTCTCACTCTAGTAGTTTTCTATGTTTATGATCAAATTTATGTATAAATTTGCATCTGCTAATCTTAATTACTTGGTATTTCAGTTGGAATGCAATGATGTTGTCCTGTTTTGGCGAATACAGCGCATGCTCGCAATCACCGCAAATACTTTACGGCAACAACTTACAAACACTGAAGGTAAGCCACAAGGGACCACTTTCTAATTTTGACATAAAAAATAATAGTAACAACACCCATTTTTAATAGCATGCCCAAATGTTTCCTTTACAATAGATTTCGTTGAAAAAAATGAAAATCATTATTTGCCCTTAAAATATTAATGAAAATAAATCAAAATTGAAAAAGATGGGAGATAAAACATATTAGGATCTCTCTTTATGACAGAAACTCTGTTAGAAAAGAACTCCTAAGCATCATTTAGTTTTTTTGAGAAATCTACACTTCTGTTAAAGTGTCAGAGCTTGAGAATATGACTCTCTGAGAACAGATATTAGTTTTATGTTGTAAAAAGTACTGACTAATAGGTAAATATTCTCTATAACTATGGGAAGTCTGAACTTTGTGATGAGAAAAATAAGAACTTACTCTCGATATATTGCTAATTTCACATCCTTGTGCATTCATAAAAACGGTGCTCCTCAGGTTTTTTATTTACTTTGAACAGTCAGACGATTAGAGAAAAATGTTAAAGAAGTATTGGAAGATTTTGCTGAAGACGGTGAGAAGAAGGTTAAGCTGCTCACTGGTAAACGAGTGCAGCTGGCCGAAGACCTCAGTAAGTGGTTGTTCCTGCCTTTCACCTTCCTGCCTTTCCACCATCCCCATTTCCGTTTATTTGTTCATCCATTTAACCTCAGACTTGCAGAAAACTATATACAAAGAACTTTTCTTCCTGAACTATTTGAGGGAAAGATGCTGACTTGAATCCCCATCGCTTCCAATTACTTTAATGTGTGTTTCTTGGAAACAAGGATTTTCTCCTAGCAACCATTAAAATCAGGATGTGGACACTGATACATTACTACATCTAATTTCACACCCCATTCAAGTTCCCCCTGTTGTCCTACTATTGTCCTTCCATGTAACAAGATGTTCCATGCTCATTTTTACTTTACCTGACCTAGCTTTTTTTTTTTTTTTTTTAGAATGGTTTTAGAAATCAGGAGCTGGGAACTAGGTATGCTCATTGTTACCAGAACATCGCTGTTCCCACACCCTCTTAATGGAAAGAGCTAGGGAACAAATCCTGCTTGTGTGCGGGTACACACATAGATACATATACACCCATTTACCTCTGTGTTTCTAGTCATACATACATGTCTATATTGAAAGCTATAAGTTGACTTCGATACCATTTTAATGTAGTAATACAATTTGTTCTAGTTTTCTCTTTTTCCATATTTGTAATTCTTTTTTCTAGCACTGAGAAATCTGGCTTCAAGTATTAATATATTTACTTATTTTGGTCTTCCCCTTATATGTAACCAAACTTGTCACTATCCCCTTCATTGAACAAACGTTCTTTTTGCCCAGCTCAGGCTCTTATCACTGCCTCCAGGCCACCTGCACAGTGCCTCGCCCTGTGTTGATACCCTTTTCACCTCATCTAGGCTCTGACATCTGACCCTTTACGCAGACATCGCCCCCTCTCATTCTTTTCTCCCCCTTTCCCCTAGTTAAGGACATGCCCTTCATCCTATTTATGCTCCAACACCCTGCACCAGACCTTCCTATATATGTACTCTCCTTACTTCTGGGCCAGACCACCAATACCCCCGTGGGGACTCCCTCTTAAACCTGGTCCAGCTTTCTCACCTACACTAGGCAATGTGACTTTCCCTCCCCCTGCACCTTCCCACCCCTATTCCAGCTTGACCTTACTAATCACTTTGACACTTTTGGGGGGGGGGGTAGTTCTTTCTTGATGGTAGTAGGTTCCTAACTTTAAGGTGTTTTGATTGCTTATTAAGATTTACTTAGACCCTTGAGAACCCAAGGAAGTCAGTAAAAGATTAATATTATTAAATAAAAATTAAAATACTGGGGGTTGGTGCTTCTGTTTGAGCTTACCATGTTACAAGTTCCCCCTTATTTCAGCTTCATGAAACAAAGTACTTTTTCTTTCAATGTTTACTTAAATTTATTATCCAATAAGGTTTCTGATAAAGAAAAGAGCATATGCTGAGTAGAAAGTTCTTCAAATTTAAAAACAGTTTCTAAGCTGAATTTATACCACTGCAATATAGTCACTAGAATATCCCAGAGAAAGCAGACAGTTTTCCTATTTTATACCCTGTGCCTAAGCAGCATGCTGTCTTCCACAGCTTGTCTTTATTCTCTCTCCATTTCTAAGTTATCTGAGCCCTTCATTTCTGTCTTTTCCTTTTCTTTCTTTAAATAATCTTTTTTTCAAATATATTTTATTTTAACTTTAATGTCCATTTTCTGTTGCCTTTTTTTGGTTTATTTTTTTCATGCCACTTTGGCAACATACTTAAGTTTGTGCTAACTTACAGACCATCTATTTTTAACTCAGAATTGCCATTTATTAGCTGTGTTATCTTGGGCAGAGTATATCCCAAAGCTTTAGCTTTGTAAAAATGACCACGTACTATAATGGTTATTGCACAGCGCTGTTAGAAGAATTCATTCAAAACCATTTGGAAGTCCCTGGCTCATAATTTCATGCTAAATTAATACTGTTCCAGGAAGAACTGTGTCGTTGTTACAATGTACATAAATATATCTTTTCTATTCCTCAGGACATAGTTATCAGACAGTAAAGTAATTCAATGTATTTTACCAGCATACATTTTTAAGTGATTAAAAAAATGATGTATCTTTCCTCATGTTTTATAATAGAGCCTTGTGTGTAACCCCATCACTTTCCATTCTCAATTGGATTCTTTAAAGAAAGGATATTATACAAATTCATGCACCGTCAAGCCAGTTCATATGTTCTGCTGGTTTTCCTGACTCTTGACTCCCTTGAAATGATTTACTGCTTCTGTACATATAAAATTATGGTCCTGTTAATATCCCAAATAATGTACTTGGAAGCAAGTGTTTCATCAGTGACTCAGCTTCATCAGTCCCATTAAGAAAGATGAGCCATGACTTTGTCCATTAGTTGAAAAGATTATCGAGTATCTTATTATTTATCTACAGTCCAACACTTGGGAATATGGTCATGGATACTTTCAGTGAGAAAATATTAAAGTTTAACAGTTACCACTGTTACAGATCAAACTGTCTAGTACATTTCAGATCAGTGTCCAGTGTAGCGTATTCAATTAGAATATTGTGTGTTAGGTAACAGAATTTAGAGAAGAGAGGCAGTCAAGAGAGTTTTTACTGTAATTTTAAAATTGTACAGGGTAAAATATTGTAGACATTTGTAGTCTTAAATTTGCTCGATTTTAAATCATTTCACCACTTTACTTTGGAGATTCACCAACTTATTGTTCTTTAAGATGAGAACATAAGAAGTAGTGCAGTGTTCTCTCATATACCATTCTCTCATATACCATGTTCGCTAGTGAAACAAAACAGTGGAGCTGGAGTTAGGAAGGTCAAAGAGATGAGGGAAGAGCCCACCTCTTCGAGTCTCAGGAGGCTCGATTTTAAATCATTTCACCACTTTACTTTGGAGATTCACCAACTTATTGTTCTTTAAGATGAGAACATAAGAAGTAGTGCAGTGTTCTCTCATATACCATTCTCTCATATACCATGTTCGCTAGTGAAACAAAACAGTGGAGCTGGAGTTAGGAAGGTCAAAGAGATGAGGGAAGAGCCCACCTCTTCGAGTCTCAGGAGGCTCATGGGAGGAAGTGTCCTACATGGGAACTAGGACTCTTTGGAGATGCAGTAGATTCCATAACTGCAGCAGGGAAAGGTAGGATGAGCCTGAAAGTAAGCAAGTAGTTGAAGAATGGCAGTGACATGTCACCAAGATATAGAGCCAGTTTAAAGAGACTCCAGCTGGCCAAGACTAGGACAATTTGGCCATCAAAATAAATAATGAGAGATATAAATTATGACCCCGTGAATAAAACAAACCCATAAGTTAATAATTATATAAATAAATGAATAAAATCAGTGATGAGGGATGGGATATTTATATAATCACGCAAAATATCTCCATACAAAATAATTAAAAGCGGAAAAAGAATAATTTTATATTGGAGAACCCTGGCAATACCACCCAGTCAGGTGGTCAAAGTTAACACCAGTAATGGTCAAGTCAGACCTGTGAGCACCTTATAGAGCAGTGAGAAGAACCCAGCATCACTTCTAGGATATTCTTACCAGTGATGCATAACTCAAGTCCAATTATAAAGATACACCAGACTGAAATTAAGGCACAGTCTACAAAATAACTAGCCTGTAATCTTCAAATGCATCCAGATCACGCAAGACAAGGGAGCTGTTCCAGGGTGAACAAGACTAAATAAATGCAGTGTGTCACCTGCACTGGGCCTTGTTGCTCTAAAGGACATCAGTGGTCCAGTTGGTAAAACGTGAAAGGGGTCTGAGGGTTACATGTAGTAGTTCCTCAGTGTTAATTTTTAAGCTTTAATTGTTAAATTGGTATTATTTAGGAAAATATCTATATGTAGCTAATATACAGTAGAATACTTGGGGCTTTGGAGGCGTAATGACAGTCTATGAGGAACAGTATGTTCTTTGTGATAGTCTGACAACTTTTCTCTAAGTCTAGGATAATTTGCATAAAAAGGGGTAAAAATGTTTAATTTTGTTTTTATAACTGATAATGGGTCAGACTCACATCAAAATAATTTAGAGAAAACGAGATTTTTGACTCTGAAGATATCAAAAGACTGCTACCCATGGACAGTGTAATAAGATCCATGGCTCATCTTTTCACCTGGGTTTATTTGCAGTGTCTGGTCAAGCTTAGACCCGTCTGGTGTTTAAATATGGCCACTATGACTTTGATGAGATTGTTTTGATTTTGTAGTGAATTTTATTTCAAAGGATATTAATAGATATTTAAATTCAATGTTAACTTAGATCAAATCTGTTTGGATTCCCAACAGAATTTTTAATAATATTTCCAACCTATTTATTCAGACTGCAGTTTTAAAATGCTTTGTTTGGAGAGGGCAAGATTGCCATGTTATAGCTTAAATCAAAGATTTTCTTTCTGTTATGGTCTGTTTCATGATTTATAAAATTTATCTTACAATTGTCACCATATCGAACAAGTAGTAGTGCCAGCGTCTCACAGACTTGTAGAGCTTGTTCTCCACCACCACCCCCAGCACTGGTGTTAATTGCTGGCAGTGTTGCTAAACTGAGTCTCATCGGCGCCACCGGAATCCTCTCCTTGTTTGTGTGACTATGGTTCAGCTGTTAACTAGGTTATCGTGACTATTTGGACCTTAAATCAATTGCTTAGGATTCATAGCTTAGCTTTCTTTGAACTCTTTTCACTAAAGCTCGAGTTACACCTTTCCTTCTCTGTGTGCACAACCAAAGAATCGCTCATAGCTGGGTTAAACGAGCAGCGCCAACCGTTCAGGTTGCTCTTTCCAAGAACTGCGGAGACTTTCTCTCTATTTTACAATAAATTCCTTTTCATTTTTGTATCAGAACCTGAAACTGTTTATGAATGTCTCTTTCAGTACTTTCTCTCCCAGATATTAGCTTATGGGCTCTACGTGCACTCTCATAGGTACAGTCATTTTCCTCATTTTATAGGTAAAGAAATGGAGGCTTAGAAACACATAGATAATAAGTGGAAATATTAAGACTTAAATTAATCCCAGGTCTTTTAACTACTGTGCTGAACTAATTTGAGAAAAACCTGAAGCCTTTAGAAAATACGATTGAATAGAATGGTCCTTTATATTTGGAAGCTTTCGTAGTTAACAGCGTGCTTTCTGGGGTAGGTCAAAAAGGCATACGTATTAGTGAGGACCCTCACCATCCTTTGTGCTTCCCACACGGTAAAAAGCTTTGCAGTTTAAACTGTCAAATGATATGAAACTGATAGAGCGGCGGGTAAGAGAACACTGAAATGTAAACAAGGCCACATTGGAGGAAGTTACTTTTCTCTAGGTGACTTGTAGTCACGTCTCGAAGTACATTGAATGACTGTCCAATCCCACCACAGTGGAGTAGCATCTGAGTGCCGAGAACTCAGACACAGCTTTTCATGGGATGTGTTCATGCTTAGAGACAGATCCAGCTATAACAGACACAGAATATTTACGGAGCAATTGAGGCTTTTTGGTGAGCTGCTCTGTGAGTGCGGAAATGTTTTATAGTAAATGTCAGTGTATTCACATTTCTTGTACTTCATAGAAGATGTGCTTCAGTCAGAACTGAATACTGCATATTTACATCCCGCTTACCAATGAAATGTGAAAACAGTGGTGAACTCCTTTACTCGGGCTACCATTTCATTACACAGGCATATTTTAATGCTATGGTGTGATGTCCTTAGTGTTAAAAACAGTGTAGCTTAAAGAGGCTGGTAAATTAGAATTTTCCAATATCCGCGCCTTTTTTCTCCCGCAGTTAATTTGCTCTGCTGACTCCCTACGCGAGGTGGCAACAGCTGGCCTTTTACTAGAGCGGGGATTAGAGTGGAGGAATCACAGCAGCGTGCTCGGCCTCTCGCCTCTGTTGACTGTTCTTTATTGTGTGATGCCTGAGCATCTCCCAGACAGCCAGCAATTGTTTCTTGAAACTTAAAGTTTGTTTCTCTTGGGAGGGTACAATGCTGGTGGGGCTGGCCTTTGTGTCTCTTCACTTTCCCAGTCTCCTCTTATCATCCACCCTAGGCTTTCTCTTGATAATTAGAAAGGAGTAAAGACACCAGCTTTGTATCTCAGTGTGCGGGAGATTCCGTTTTGACTTTAGAAACTTGGAAATATAGGCCACAGATGGAAACTTTTTTTCTTCTGAGCTACCAGATATTCAGTAACAAATCATTTTTATAATGAAAAGTTTGTTCTCCATAATTAATGTACGTTTTTGAAACTATGGTCATGAAAAGGGAGCGGCAGCAGAATGGTTCAGCACCACCAGCTTAAAAGCCAAGATCAGCGGAGAAATGCTCCACAGCTGCCTAAATCACACGTCTAATTAATAGGATAGTTAAAGATCTTCCCACCACATTAAAACTGGGTAAAAAGGAATCGGGACATCTGTAGATGGAACCCTTGGCCAGAATGATTTTGTTGTTCTTCACTTAGGAAAGAAAACTATCAGGACGTCCATGAGTTACTCCACACTCCTACATTCGCCCACGCCGGCCACGTGCCTGAGGGCCCCGTGTGTAAAAGTAGTGGCCATGAAGTAGTGTGAGACTGAAAATAATCCTGGAAAGATGATTATGGTCAGAATTTGGAACTTAAAATTATAGAAAAGGAAAGTCACGTGTTTAAAACTGTTTTTCCACAGGTGGGGCCCTGGCGTGCGTATTTTGGCATCTCCCTCCATAGGTGATTCTTCGCATGTACCATCCCCCCCCCCCCCCCCCCCCCGTCTGCCCCCAAACCAGTACTCTAGAAAGTCCTTCCCATTCTCAGCAGTACAGTTAGGTTGACACCTATCTTCTTTTAGTAGGACCTGATAAATCGTGTGGCTGTTGAAAATTTGGTAAGTTATTTGAGCTATATCTATAGTAGTGTGTACGTTTTGTTTCTGTAGAAGTAACCAAAGAAAATGAATTTTAAAGGAAGAAGGGATGGAATGGAATTGTAGAATTCTAGGTACCTGGGCCCAGAGAGCATTTAAACAAACAAGCAAAAAAGCACAATTCCAGAAAATAGAGTAAGGTGCCCTCAAGACAAAGCATGAACTGTAAGGACCATCCGCCCTTTATATCTAAATACGGTTACTGTGTTTCTTTGGCCAATAATTATAAGACCGCAATACTGCTTTTCTCATCTCCTGGCTTCCAGCACATCTGTAAGCGCCTTTTCCCTGTGTCTCTCTTTTCTTGTATCTCTCACTGTGCCTTCTTTTAGATCATTATCACCGGGTCCAACGCCAGTATTTTTCCTCTGCCCTTATTTACCTCCTGTCAGTGATTAAAACCTTACTGAGGTCCTGCCAGTGATGTTTAACTGAGCAGAAGGCAGGCTTCCCACTATAGGCAACCAAAATAACCAATTTCAGGGGGAAAAATTTATGTCTATTATGATTGATCTGTTCTGTCAAAGTGACTTGGTTCTTTCATAAAGTCACCATCCCTGTATGTTACATATTGTATGTGTTGCATGACTGATCGTGAGCTTTATACAGACGCTTCATTGGCCCCTTCTCTTGACAGAAGGAAGCTCTCTCTTCTCACCCTAAGGAAGCTTTTTCTACTCTGTCATGCCAGAAAGCTACCACCTCATTTCCCTCATAGAGCAGCTTGCGTTTGCCACACTCGCCCCGCACCCACTCCCTTGCTAACGCCTGTGCCGTGACTTTGTCCCTAAGGAAACCACTTCTTTCTGGTCACCAAGGATTTCCTAGTCGCCAGTTCACCAAAACGCTTTCATAATGTGTACTAGGAATTTTTAAGTTGATTGGAGTATTTTTATACTCTTTGATATTTGTGTACTTATTGGTAGAAATGAGTATGTTCGGAAAATGGAAATATTGGAATTTTCTCTTTTTCACCACAGAGTAAACAAGACAACTTTTTTCTGTTTTATGTTATCAGTGTTTATGGTCTCTAAGGCATCTTTTCAGGGTAAAAGTGATTAAATTTTTAAATTTTGCCTTTGTGAGATAACGTTTTTCATAGTAAGCTGAAATTGTCACATTAAAGCATCTAAGGAAGATAGTGAAGATTATTTTTACCTTGAGTCTGCATAGATGACGTGGACTCTGCTTTATGTTGTAGCTGAGAGCAAGAGAGATACAAAGAATCAGGCAATCCTTGGGAAGAGTCCTCTGTGATAGAAAGTAGTCATTTACACACACAGTTCTGCACGAGCCTGGGTGGTGTGCTTTCTAGGTTATTGGTGAGAAAATCCAGACTCAAAATGGTGCTTTAAGAGTCAAGCACAGGCCCGGCCGGGCATGGCTCAGCGGTTGAGCGTCGACCTGGGATCCAGGCAATCGGGGTTCGATTCCCGGTCAGGGCACATGTCCGAGTTGCGGGCTCGATCAATGACTCTCTCATCACTGATGTTTCTCTCTCTCCCTCTCCTTTCCTCTCTCTGAAGTCAATAAAGGTATATTTAAAAAAAAAAAAAAAAAGAGTCAAGCACATTTTTCATGGCCTAAGTCTAATTTTTAAAGGCAGCATTGAAGGATATTAATAAATTGGTACAAGATTAAAAGAATATTTACTGAGATATCTATAATCTTATACAAGCTACTAGTACTCCATGCGTTACTAGCAAGTATATTCTTTTTACTTTAAACTTACGTTTTCACTGATTAAAAGTAAGAATAACGGTAAGAAAGGTCTCTTCAATTTACAGGTTGAATTTTTTTTATCATTTTAAAGTAGGTTTTATTTATGTTATTGTGATACGTGTTTATGTACATATTCTTATATCTAAAAAGGATAGTGCACAGAATTAAAGCTAGGAGTTAGGTTGTCTTTTTCCCTTGCTAATACCACTTCCTTAGTGACTGAGTTCAGAATGAAATAACATTTGAACTTGGGATTAAACTTTGATTTGTTTTATTTTTAATTATTTTATGCATTCTCTCCATTTATAAGATGGAAAAAAAGTAGAATATAGTCATTGAAAACAATCTAATCACAAACAATCCATTGACCTGTAAAACAACATATTTAAAAAATAAAAGTAAGCAAGACATGAATAATTATTTTTAAAAGAACAGTCTTGAAAGACAAATTGATGCACACTAAACTGGTAACCTCTGTGAAGGAGAATTCTCAGGGCAGTTGGAGAGGGAATTAAAGGCAAAAGGAATTTTAATTTTTTACTATTTTATACATTTCTAAACTGTGGTTTTTTTTCCCAAATAAGCATTATTTCATATTCTTAATGATCATAGTCATGGAAATGATGAAGCTAATTCACGATATGATCAATCTTAAAAGTGACAGAATATTTTCCAAAATAAATTCTTGGTGATTGTGACACCAAGAGATATTTTACAGGGCCACATGGTAATTGCTCCTCATGGTACTTCAATGGTTAGGATTCACTTCGATTTCTTCTCATTTCCAGTAAGTGCCTGTCATGGATCTTTCATCTGTGAATAAATTGAACTCTATCTTGAACTAGTGAAGTTTTCGAGCTTGTGCAGCCCATTTAAGATAATAGATTTTCTCTACTTCACTGTTATCTACTGTGCATGAAAATAGTTTGTTTTTATTTCCCTTAGAAGAGCTGTTTTCATTTATTCCTTAGTTTTAGTATTTTGAGTTACAGAAGGAAGTTTAGTTAGATCATTTTTTCCTGGGCCAAGGAATTCAAGTCTTTTTAGTCCCTCCTTTTATTGATGTCACTACACTCTGAGTCATATGTGCAGACTGTACCTGTTTTCACCAAGTACACTACCAGAATTTTTAGGTGTTTTTGTTTTAATCCTTTTGTTTTCACAGAACTAGTATATGTGCATTGTGGAAAGTTAGAAAATATAGATGGCAAAATTTATAAAGCAAATGTCACTACCTAGAGATAACCACTGTGACATTGTATTCTAACAAATTTTTAATGTGGTCTTAGGGACTAATTTCTGTCACACATTTTCATGAAGAGGTCTTACTTAGGTTGGCTTTCTCTTACACTTCAAATCTTCAGTTCATTGTCACTGCTCCCATTTCTGGTTTCTCAGAGTAGGCTATTTTTTTTTCTTCATATAAACTTATTTCAGAAAAGCTCACTGAGAGGAAAAGTAGCATTAGTAAAAATAAAACCTATAGTACCAGTTGCTTTAAATATGTCAGGTATACCCAGGCTATTTTGTAGCAAAACGTGTGCTGAGAATCACTCTCTTTTGAAAGGGAATCCCTGCCTGTATTCAGGACCTTGGCACTTCCTATGTGTCCCTGTGCCTTCGTTATGTTTCTTCTTTCTTCAAAAATGTTCAAGTCATTCCCATCTTAAATCTGTCAGATTGGTTCTTCCATGCACTCTAGCTACTTTTGATCTTGACTCCCTTTTAAACAGGAAAACCTTTGAGTGTTTCCCTGCTGCCTCCACTTTTAACATCCACTCAATTCTAAACTTTCACATTTCTACTTAAATTGTTTTTTCTAAGAGTGCTAACAATCGAGAAAGCAATGAATAGAAAGTATTCCCAGGTAACTGCATGATTTGGTACATTGGCATCCAAATCCTGCTTGGGACTCTATATCTTTCCCTTACATTTGCAGAGAACTTTATACTTTATGAAATGTGTTATGTTCATCCAGGCTTGTACCTTGTAAAGGCATATGAGGCTTATAAGGTATTATCCCCATTGTTCAGATGGGGAAATTGATATTCTTTGAGGGAAATTATTTAGCTAGTTTCCTAAATAGTTATGGGGCTAACAACATGTGTTAGAGATGGTATCTCTTTAGACTTGTTTGGGGATTTTGTTCATCTTTAGTCTTTGGGTTTGTTCTTGTGGGTGACTGTTCCTATAATTTTGCTTCCTTTTTTCTATTATTTTCACTGTTAGTTTTAGAGCCTACTCTCCTAGTTAAACTAATTATTAAGTATCTAGGACAATGGATTTGTCTCCTAGAGACATATGAAATGGTTTCATTCTTCAAAAAGGATAACCCAGGTTTATAAATCTATGTATGTATCCTTATTGCTATTTTTTCTTTTTTTTTTCCTTTTCTATAGAAAAAAATAAGTGTGTCTTAAAATTTAAAGGCGATTTTTCTAAATTAATGAGTATGTGAAATTAATTCTGAAGTTATTTTCATTTCTTTGGGCCTTATTGTGAAGGCTTCTAAAACCAGTATCAGTAGTGATACCTCCTTACAGGATTGCTGTGAGAAATCACAACTGAAGACGTGAAATCAGCCTCGTGAAACACGAATGCCTATTGGTTCTCCTTGTGGTAAATTTAATAATACTTTGTCCTAATGTAGCATCTTAGTTAAGAGATATAATTGTATTTCATTTTTGCTTTTCATCCCAATTAATAACTTTATTAAAGTCTGTAATTTTTTATATTCCATATTTTTTCATAAACTTTTGGTTTGGGTCATAAACCAGAATTACATTCTGTTTTTGCATTATTTTCTCTTATGTTTAAAATTACATCAATGAGCTGACTGTTTAAGAGTCATTCCCGTGGTTCATTCATCTGTTGCGCCTCCTTTTAAAGCTCCAGCACTGAAGGTCTTTTGACAAACCAATATTTATAACAGTTTGACCGCGGGATGAGGCGCCGCGCTTGCCTTTGTGACGGCTTGGAGAAAGCCCTTCCAGGACCAGTCACGCAGTTGCAGCCCTGACCTCTCTCTGAGGCTGGGAGCGTACATACAGCAGCATGTGTTTTCTTGTCCCATTGACTGTCCATTCACTTCCCATCTGTTTTGCAGCCTTAAAGGAACAGAAGGGGCCCTCTTCTTATAAATCTGTCTTTGCAAGTGATAAATGATGTCCTGTCTCTTTAAGGGCTGCCTGGGTGGTTTTCCTTTTCTTAAAATGTTTCAACTTTTCTCCTAACAAAATTCAGGATAAAATATGCTTTTAAGAATAAGAGGGAATAGAAAAGAAAAAAAATGATGCATTATTTTAAAACCTTAATTGATTGGGACTGACTGTTCTGGTCATTAGGCTAAAGCTTTCCAAATTAATTACCTTAGTCATATTTTTAAAATTGTATTGATATTTAGATTGTTCAACGGGAACAAAAGGAATGTGTTCATTTTGAGATAGTGTATTTATTTAAACTTTTCTTTTTGAGAAAATAAAGCAATGTGTTATTAATGAGTTAGCATATAAAATAACTTTTAAAGATTTTTTTTCCACCGTAATTTGAGTTGATATATGTAACTAATATGGAGCATTTTATATACTGGATACAGAAAAAAATAATTCACAGTGGACTTATAATCTTAAGGTAGAATCAGTCTAACTTTTACATTTAAAAGACAACCATGAATCCCATAAAAATTTAAGTTTTTTTCTTTTGTTGCTGAAAGTAAGTACTTTAAGTATAGATATTTATCATTGAGTTTCCCAAGAACTGAGGAGAAATTAATTTATTTTTTCTCCCATGCAAATATATTCATAACAGTTTAAATATGACACATATCCCCCCCCCAAATATTCTTAAGTTACTGATGTAAAAAGCACTACCAGTATAAAAAGACCACTTTTAGAGTGTTACAGTATATTGTATGAATCAGCTGCCTAGTGGTATATCTTCTTCAAACTAGCATGATAGTTTGTTTATTAATTCCCTGCCTTATCCCAAAAAAGGATTTGAGGCAGCTTACAAAGACCTATCTTGTGCAAAATGTAAAACTGGAAAAATTAAATGGAAGGGAAGATAAAATTCAGGCAAGTGAAATAATGTGAAATTTGGGATAAGATTGGTACCCCCTCAGAATACATGCTCAAGGGTTCTAGATACTTTGCTATAAGTAAGCTGCAAATTTAGCCCCGAGCTTCCTAGGGGCTGATGAAAAATGGAAATCAAAGTCGATTGCTTGGTTTATGCTAGCTCTCAGACAACGACACAGAAGTTGCTTAGATGAAACAGGTATTCCCAGTACACACACCTGAGAGAAAGTTCATCATCCTCATAAAAGGAGCACTGAGTTATATGGTATAGTGAATCAGATGGCTTGCATATAATCATGAATTTCATGGGGCTTTTTCATGTTCTCAATGTTGGCCAATAACATAAGGAATTCTGAGCAAAATAAAATTGATGTAGTCCAGATACATAGCTATTTGTTTTGGCTTATCTAAAACTGAAATACATAGTATCTAGAGAAATAGATGAATTATACATGTTCCATCTAGTCTTCCATAAATACTGTATTATTTCTTACAGTTGAGCCTTTTAGTAAGTATCAGGTAGCAGAAAGTTCAAGGTTTTATACTCATTGACATTGACACACACCTGGAATGGTGCTACTCTTTATTGGTTAAGGGCAGATCTGTAAGGATTAATAGTTAGCTGAACCGAAATTAGGGTTGCCATCTACTTAGGAGAGTTGAAGCTCCTAACCAATATAAAGGCCTGAGTATAAAGCTATATACTTACTCTATGTTCATCCATACTGAAATCTTTTGGAGAATTGGTTTCAAAATATCAAGAATGTATTTTGAGAGGTTTTGATTATATTAGCCAAAAGGTGCTTGGTAAAAATGCTTACAGTTAAAAGAGGTGTGTGTTTCGGTTTTGGGGTTTTTTTTTAAAAAAAAAAAGCTAAATTCATCCACAAGTCACTTTGAACTTTTTATATATTGAGCAGACATAAGTTGTAATTTGCCTCACAGACTTTCTTCTGGCAGATTTTTTTCTAAATCCTGTTGTTTTGGGGTTTGAAAAAAGAGCAAATTTTTAAAATAATCATTAATATTTGAATTAAGTACTGGTTAAATCAGATCACTCAACAATGAATGAATAAACAATATTCATGAGCATCTATTACATAGCATGTGCTGTGCTAGGCTGATTGATTTTAAGTGACAGACTTTTTGTAAGTATATGATTCATACAAGCAGTTCCACATTGATTCCTGGAAAAGGCAGTATAAAACTGGTCTTTCTAAAATGAATTATATAGCCCTGTGAGAATAATATTGTCATTTGTGATTACATTTTTTTACTAGGAGCTTAACATGAAACTTAAAATGATAGTAAGTGATAAACAAAAGACAATAAACATTTAAAAAGATGCAGTTAGAACGTGATCAGTTAGAGCTGTACATGTCAGTCCTAAGTTTTAAAGTAATACGGACTTTGGATTCTTCTGGACAGATTCCTTCATTTTGTAGATAAAGAAACTAGGACTGTGACTTGCCTACAGTCATAAGGTTAAAGGCAGAGCCGGCACTAGAAACAGTTCTCCTGATCACAGTATTGTATGCCTTTTAATACACTGTTCTGTCCTTATAAAAATCATGTAAAATAACTACCCTACTGATTATTTTGGGATGTTAGACCAGTGATTTCTAATGTTTTTTTCATCAAACACTCTTTTCATATTGTATATGCCTGTAAAGTCCATGTTTTAGAAGATTTGTCTAGAATAATATACCTATATTCTTTTTAATTAGAAACACAGTTACAATTATATCTCCATATCTCATAAATGATTGTTATGAAAGTAGATGTACTGCTAGCCCAAACAAAGATTTTCATTTGAACTTCTGAAATAAGGAAATAACTCAGGGAACTGTTACCACTTCCACAAACCCCCTTGAAGTCTGGGACCCCACCGAGCTTTGAAATTACCATACCAGCCTCAAATAGCTTTCCAGAACTCAGGAAATGATGCCTTCTTCTTCTGTAATAAGCAGTCATCTGTTTGTCTTCATTAATGAGTCTGTTTAAACATAATTATGTGTATTTGTAGGGAAAAAAAACTACAGGGCCAAGATTCAGAAGATAAGTGTTAGATGTAGTTATACGCCTTTGACTATCTCTCTTTGGTTCTCCCTTTCATTAAGTGTAAAAGGTGCACATTTCCCATGTGCTAAATCTAAGATTTTGAGTGTAGTTTTGACAATCTTGAATCTGGTCTTTCATTCACCTTTATTTTTTATTATTATTATTTTCTTTGTTTCCCTTTACTCTAGGTGATTCCTTTAAATACTGAACTTCTAAAGAGCACTTCCAGTATCAGTGTCTAATAAAAAGCAAGCCTTTTCAGGAGCAGTATATAATACATGATAAGAAGTGTTCCTTTAGTGTTCAGTGCTGTAGTGAACAGCTTTCTACAGCAGGATCTCACCTTCATGGTGTCCTCACTCTTGGTACAAAGTGTGCGCAGCGTGTTATGAGGCAGTTCTGCTGGGGCACGTTAGGACCTTAGGATGTGTGGTTCACTTCAAGTCCAGTGCATCAGTACCTTTGTAGCTTGTTCTTTTATGCTCTCTTTAAAAACATCAGAAGTTGTAAAAGGTTTATTTCGGCGCATGCAGTAGTGTTTTGTGTGTGATTCTTTGTTCCTGTTCTAAACTGTTACTAACTACTGAAGTGAACCTTCTCCCGGGTTTGGCCTTGTGGTATTCACATTGTATTCGGACCTAATTACAGATTAGTCTGTATTTGAGGCTTTTAGAGCGCGTATCAGAAGAATCAAAAAGAATTTGAGAGTAGCAGTATCATTTCATGTGGAGATAAAGAGACCCAAACCATGAATGGGTGTCAGGTCATCTGAAGAAAGGAAAAAAAGAAGGAACTTCATTCACTGAGACTGACGGCTTATGAGTTGAGGATTATGGGAATATTCATGACTCAGTCAAGAAGCACAATGAACTGATGTTTGAAATAGCTCATCTTTTAAGTAAACATTGGATAAATGGAAAGTAGACTCAGTATTCACTGCAGAACTGGCTATTTCAGTGTAACAGAAATAGCAGTATGTTAATCCCTTCCTGAGTTGGTTTAATTTATCAAGTAAATCACAAACTTTACAAGAATTCCCTAGCTATAAATATATAATGCAAATATTTAACAGAAAAGGGAGCTTGCTTTATAATTAGTCATAGTAATCTGTACACAATTCTGTGGGAAAGTAATTTCTAATGATGAAATAGATTTGAAAACACTAATATCTGGGACATTAATTTGGAAGGATCAGAAAGTAGGAAGTTTTAGTCACTAACCTTTAGCCTTGATTTTTATTGATAATTCAGTTTTCTGTGCAATGATGGCATAGTTAGTAATACAAGAGAGAGCTGAAAACTTTCATCAGATTTAAAATGAATGAATTCAAACATGGGGCATAATGCTTCTTAATATTTGTAAGATAGCTTCCTTATAAAGTTTGAAATCGGTTTCCTGTCTAAAGCTGTGCCTGTGCTTGTGTGTGTGTGTAGTCAGCATATATCAGCCTCCTTAATACGGTGCTAGCATCAATTTGAAGTTTCTTTTCCCACTGGTGTGTTTTGAGACCTGAGCGTTGTTCCGTGTTGCCTGTGTGGTGACCTGTCAGCTTGCCCTCACTGTCCCTGTGTTCCTTGCCTCCTGATCCAGGCTTGCTCCAGCTCTGTGGTCCTGGCTTCCGCCCTCTTGGTCACTGGTATCGCCCAGGAAGCCTGTCAAGTTGGGTTTGTGGGGGTTTTTTCCTGCTTGATAACCGACAGCCCTTATATTCTGCGCTCTATTTGGGGGATCGTCATCATTTATCAAGTACTCATTGAGCATGTACACTGAGTCTGACACTGCTGTACACACCGAAGATGCTGATTTTTTCGGCCCAGTTTCATACTCATGGTTCTCGGGGGTTTCTCCAGACGTGTATAGATCTGGTCTGCTCAGGAGGTGATGATGCTCAGCAGAGGAGAATGTATTCTATATTCTTTAGTCACCCCTAACTAGAACAACCTAGGGGGTGCTCGGGAGCTGTTCGATTCTGGAATTTTTACCAAAACATGTCTTATTTCACATAAACAGTAAAACTTATAACAAGTACACTAGAAATAATAGCATTTGTGTTGTTACCACTTGGTGTATATGGCAGCAGATCCAACGAGTGTTTCTGAACCAGGCAAACACAGCAACTCTGCAGACTTATTCCTCACCTTTGGCACTGATGCCGGCAGAGTTGTATGAAGACCAAATAAAATGGGGGGATTTGAAATCGCCCAAAACACATCAGACACTTACTTCATAGACATAGAGTGGAGGTGGGGAGTAGGCAGGGAATTTTCAAAGGCAGGACATCCTCTGTGTCTCCACGTCACTCATTAAGGACATTGTATAAGTGAAGGAATGAACCAAAAATAAATTTTTTAACTTAGTGTTAAAAGGATACATTTATCACAATTCTTTTTTTTTTTTTACATTAGCCTCCACCCTCTCCTTTCCTCCTCTCTCCCCCCGTTACTTCCTAGAACCTTACCTAATTGTCCTTTGTGTCATTCTTGAGGTTTCAGAGCATGGTGTTACAGTGTCCTGATATTCTAATTGTAAAGTATTTGTAAAAGCAGCTTTTTATTGGAAATTTGTAAATTTTTTACTGTATGGTGTTTATATAATAGTTAATTAAATACTTTTACTTTCATTTAGAAAACAACATGGCTTATCTCTAATTTCAGCAGAATTTGAATTTTTTTTAGACACCTGTGCTCAGTGTGGCTCTTGGTGTCTTTCAATACAAAGAGATCTTGCTCTGAAAAGTCTCTTGTGAGTGATGCTACTGTACCACCCGCTCACAGATTGTCTGTCCTCTGAGGATGGAGGTCACTGACAGGGCAGAGGGATGGATAGAGTTGGCCCTGCAGCTGCCTGATTGTACTCAGATTGTGGAGCAAATAGAATCAGGTTTCCTCTCTTCATACAGTACAGCTTCCCAAGTAGAAACAGTTCTCAGTAAATGTTCAGAGATGCTGTTGGGGTTCTAAACACCTGTTTTAGATTTCCATGTGTTGTGCTGTTTAAGCTAGATGATTCTTTTAAAGACCCCATACATTTCCAGAATTCTATGAGATGATGTAGAAAACTCTTTTTTTCCTCCTATCCTTCCCCCCTTTTTTAAATTCTTCAGCTGACAAACTGTACTGTGGAACTCTTAAGAATTCATTGAAGAAAACCAGTGAAGCTGTTTCTAAGCAACTAGATGAATTCATTTTAGAAATAAGAATGTGGCCTTAATTTGAGAAAGGAAGTGCTTACTGGTTTGACTGCTTAAAAAATAGTACAAACTAGTGCAGACTAAACTTCCAAGAGATGGTTTAAGATTATGTTTCCTAATTTGTCTAGTTTAACTTTTACGTAAGGAGTTAATGCTGCCTTTGTGAAAACTATCATCATGTTTTCTCATTGAATAACTTGAATAACAGTAGGGTTTGTTTTCCTATAGATTTTGTGCTAGTCTCAGAATACCAAGAATTAGAACTGTTAAATTACTGGCAGAAAAATATGAAGACACTGTTCTTTGTACACAACCACGCTAGGCTCTGTTGAGTTCCTGTAATGCTACTAAGAAGTTATAAAAATGGACAATTGTTTGTTTTTTATTGGCTGCTCATAACAAGTGATCTCACTGGTAAAAAGGAATGCTTTTATCTTTAATGTAAAAGATGTAAATGTTGAATATTAATGTATCGTACATGATTTTTCTATAAAGTAGAACCTTTTCCTCGATATCACTAGCTTTGAACCAGTCACTTCACTTGTTAATTCCCACTAATAGGTTAAATTGTGTTAAAAGGACAAAAGTATTTGTTACCATGCCTGCTGTGACCTGTACTTTACAATAAGAGTTGCATGATCAAGTTGGCAGTGAAGTAGAATAAATCACAGCTTTTCCATGTTAATGCTAGCAGATTGACGTGCACTGTGAAGAGTTTGCACTGTTCTTTACACTTCAGAGAGAAACTGTGGGTTTTATTTTGGATGTCTATAAACATGAAAACCGAAAATCAGATAAAATAATGTGGATCCGTCTTTAGTGGCTCTGCTGTTTTGACCCTTCCATCCTTCATTCACAGCTAGAAAAGTACAGTTTTGTATGTATTTTAGTGTCACTGCCCTTTTCATGTTTGTTGCAAATATTTCCTACAGTTTCTTTTGTCTTTTAATTTTAGAACATTTTGACATATAAGGGGTACATTTTAATGTGGTCACGTTGCTCTTTTGCTTTGTAAGTCTTCCCATTACTTTATGCCTAGAAAGTCATTTCCCAGTCCAAGGCCAGTTAAATACCTGTATTCTCTTTTAATTTTTTTATTTATTAATTTATTTATATATTTTTTGTTCAGAATATTGCAGGTGTCCCTTTTTCTCAAACAGTTTCATTATTTTACATTTTCCTTTATTTCATATATTGCTAACTGTGGGTCCTTGGTTGGACTCCAGAGAAACTGAGCACTCCTTAAAATTCTATACATAATTATATATATATATTTATATGTGCATTTTTCTGGGTAAGATTCCATAACTTTTATTAGAATTTCAAAAGGGTCTGTCATATGCCCCCCCCCCTTTCCAAAAAACTGTGAAGAGTTCCTACAGCCTTTTTGGGCTTTATGTGGCTGCCAGGCGGTGTGTGGTGCCGAGGTCATTTTTCCTCCTTTTCCCAAACAGTTGAAGTATCCCAGGCCATTTGTGGAATGGTTATCTTCTGTGATTTGTGGTGCCTTTGAAGGATTAGTTTGTTTTTAATTTATTATCTCTTTCTATCTCCACAGAGAAAGTTAGAGAAATTCAAGAAAAACTTGATGCTTTCATTGAAGCTCTTCATCAGGAGAAATAAATTGTAATAAGTGAGTAAAAGTCTTCTTTCTACATTGTTATTGACTAAATGCAAAATTTATATTTTAAACTTATTTTAATAGTTTATCATTGTACTTGACTATACTTGCTCTTTAATAATACTTTTACTGGCAGGAATCTCTAAATTTCTTTTTTTTTTTTTTTTTTTAATATATATCTTTATTGATTTCAGAGAGAGGAAAGGAGAGGGAGAGAGAGAGAGATAGAAACATCAATGATGAGAGAGTCATTGATCGGCTACAGCCCGCAACCCGGGCATGTGCCCTGACTGGGAATCGAACCCTGATCGCCTGGATCCTAGGTCGATGCTTAACCGCTGAGCCACACCTGGCCGGGCTCTAAATTTCATGTATACTGTTTTTTTAGTGACTTGATCGCCTTTGAGCTGAACTAAAAATATTCTTGAGAACTCCATTTGAACAGAACGAAGGCGGACAAACTCTAAGACATTTTCTAATATGCAGGTGGCTCGTGAGTTTTCTGCCTGTAAAGAATTGCACTCTGGCTCTCATTACTTAATTCCCTTGCTCGTACTCGATGGATCACTGGTGTATGTTGGCTTACAGAGCTTTTTATCTGGCTTCCCTAAGAATCTCATTAATTGTTCTTAATCTTATTCTCCTATGTTTAAAACATTTAGATGAAACCTTTTCCTGTGTAAAGTAACTTAGATAGCCTTAGTACTCTTCTGAATGTGTGGACTCTCTTAGCTAATTCTATAGTCTGGCATTATAAATATGTTCCCAAGAATGCCTGGCCGGGCGTGGCTCAGCAGTTGAGCGTTGACCTAGGATTCAGGTGATCGGGGTTCGATTCCCCGTCAGGGCACATGCCCGGGTTGTGGGCTCAATTCCCAGTGTGGGGGTGTGCAGAAGGCGGCCGATCAATGACTCTCTCATCATTTATGTTTCTATCTCTCTCTCTCTCCTTTCCTCTCTCTGAAGTCAATAAAGATATATTTTAAATATAAATATATATATATATATATATATATATATATATATATATATATCTAAGAAAATACTATATATTGAAAGACTTTTCTTAGTAGCATCATCAATTGTTAATTATCACTGAAGAATTATAATTAGTAGGTCTTTTGCTTTTACTGAAGAAGTTGAGCAAGGGAAAATGTTCTGATTAAGACATTATTATTTATTTAAAATATTTAACCACTTTATTTGTGAGCCTTATCCTAGGCACCTGTAACACAATCTGAACTGGAAGGAGTAGAAAAATGTGAAAGATTCCCTCCCTAGCTGCACTCGGTTCAGAAAAGGACCTTAAGCCTCAAACTACCTGCTTTCCTCTACTGTAGGGGCAGTCTCTTTACAAAAGCAGGCTAGAAAGGGAAGCACAGCTCCGTCTAACAGCCCACCAGCCATGAATGAGAGAGGAAGAAGTTAGATACAGCTTTGTTACTTTGTTTTGTTTGTCTCTTTCATAAATTAAGACACATGTGCAGATGTATAAAAAAATATATCTAGAAACTAAATTTCCATCATCTTTAACACAGACCAAAAATAATTCATTGTTTTTAAGTGTCAATGTTTGTAAAAGTTTTATACAACTTCAGTGTATGAAAATTTTCTCCTAAAATCATAAAGTGTTATGATATTTCCTTTGTCATCATAATTACTAGCAATAGTTAATGTTAGAAATAAACGTTTTGACAACCTTCTTCATTTGGAGATTTTCTTCAGCACCGAAGTTCACTTGATTTTTTTGTTTACAAGTGTCTATTTTTGGAGGGTGGGAAGTCATGAATGTCACAGAAACCCCATTAAAAATATAAGCTACATTTCTGTCTTTTTAATGAAATGAGGAAGCCCAAAGCAAGCCAGTGCTTTACATAGTAGTCACTTCCCCCTGATGGTCAGTGTGACATGTAGAGATACCATTGCTGCTGGAATAAGCCTTTTCTTGCCAGTGTCTGTCCCAAGTACAGGCCAGGACGATCCAAAGAGCTGGGCAGTGATGGTATTTGTGTACTGGGAAACCATCCCACTTTCTTTGTTCCCTACTTGTCTATAGTTTCTAAGGCCCTTCTCATCCCCTGGGAAGTACGACTCTGTGAACTGTTACAAATATCTGTGAATTAAATAGATGATCAATTTTAATGTACCTTGCAAATCCATTTAAAATACTAAATCTGGCAGGACGGTAGTCTTGCTTCATTCTGTTCATTTTATAAAAGTTACCAAGCATCTTAGGGGATAGTTTCTCAATGATAGTTGTAACGTGGAGTTCCTCTGCCTGATAGTTTTAATTAACTGATTCTCATACTTGTTGAAAATATTTATACCCAACAGTCATACACAGATTCCTTCTACCCATCGGTTTTAATATGCTAAGTTTTTACTGTTTTCTCTAAGAAATGGATTTCAGTGTCTTTTGATTCATATATCATGTTTGATGAAATTGTTATATTATGGTAGGTGATACTTTAAATTTAATAAAACTAACAAATTGCATACTTAGGCAAATAAGCTTTAGTATTTTTATGATCTTTCAGTAATGTCTCCTCAGACCTAAATTTATCAAATGTGTTTGTTTTTACAGAATCCTACTCATAATGTCATCACCTCTGCATATATCTGAAGAAAGAAAACTCCAGAGTCTTTTGTCTTGCTTTTTTCCTTCTGCTATCCCACCTTTCCAAACACAAAATAAAGTCATGGGATAAAAATCACGTATGTGTTAGAGGCACTTTAACCACCAGCTGCCTTTTGAACAGAAGAGCAGGGGAAATGGCATTAACATCCTATTTAATTGTATTGATGTGACAAGTTGGGATGATGTAAGTGGTGTGACCATTAGGTCCAGTCCTTACAGATGAGAGAATTGCTCTCCTGTTGTCTTACTTGTGGTGGCACCAGTTCAACTAATTCATTAGCTGATGTAACTCCATGTCAGTTTCTTTTCCAGAAAAAAAATGCTAGGTGTTTTGAAATAAAAAACTTAGAGCAATTTTCTAAAAGTAACAGCTGTATATAAAATATTGGTAACCCACTAAGTTGTCTTCTGTATCTGTAATGTTCTATATCCAGAAACTCTGTGGCCACGGTAATTCATTTTATATCCATCACATGGAAGAAAACTGACAAAAGAGCCCCTCAAATAGAGTGATTTGGATTATAACAACTCCACGTACGTTCAGCGAAAGAGATTTCAACCCTTTGTTGACAGCTTGGAGAGTTGCCTGGCGGCGGAGTCACTAGAAGCTTACCTATTGGATTCAGTTGCTGTTTTTGCACTCTCTGCATCCATTTGAAATTCATTCATTTTGGATGTTGTATACTTAAGCTAGGCTTTCTGTTAACAGTGGTTTTTTACCTGTTGACAGAGCGATTGGATTGAGACACTGGACAGGGAAGATTAAGAATAATCAATTGACTAATTACATTTAGACTATTGTCAAACATTTCAACTAGGCATCAGGAAAAGGCTTTCTTTCATAGGACTATATTTTAAGTAGAAATTATTTCAACAATTAGAATGATGTTGGCCATCCCCCCTTAACTGAACGTTTAAAGAAAACTATAAAGTTTAATTTATTGCAGTTTAATTATAATGATACCCTCACAACATTTTCATGTTTTATATAAACATTTTTTTATTGGCTAAAGGACTTTAAAGCAAAGAACTATGCCATTTTTTATTTAAAATGTCTTTCTCGTTTAACTCAGCTCTTTGCTGCCATTTCGTTAAACCTTTAGTATTCTAATAATATGCCCATGGTGTGACAGTTTTTATTTACAGTTTACTTAATTTTACAGTTTTCTTGGAATTATATTTTGATAAGAATTCCTTGCCACGTGGCATTTTTAAAAAAAATTTAACATTACTACAACCTTCCTTGTGATCTACCTCTCTCAAGATCTGACACTTAATAGGCAAATTTGAAGGATATCACAGAGTACTTCAGAAACTGAGAGTCCAGTGAATACTCGTTCTACACTGTTTAATGAGAAAGGCAGGTCCAGCTTTCAGCAGCTGGGAGCAGGGTACATTGTTACCTGGTAGATGAGTGGTCAAGGACATTTCCTGTCTTTTAGTTTTAGGGATAGTGGGTGAGAAGAAAGGGGGCTCCCCAGTGAGATGACCTCCTGGTATCCTCCCTCCAGCCAGTGCTAGCCAGTAGGTAAACCCTGCACTGAAGCAGATATCATGCAGTTAATAATTCTTCTGTAATTGTTGAACACAACCGCTGTACAACTACAAGTCTATTTCTGAATCAAAAAGGAAATAGGGCCATATTTATTTCTATGAGCTTGCAATAGGAAAAAATGCCCTCGGTTGCATTTCCACTGATTTCTCTTTTATTACATCCCTTTGTATAAATTTAAGAAAGGGGGGTGGGGTGCCTTTATTTCCTTGAGGTCAGTATTTGTAATTTAAATAGATAAATAGATAAAAATGAATATTATTAAAAATCCCATATAGGAGTCCAGACGTCTTCCCATGCCCCTCGATAATATCACATCTCTCATGGATAATATATATTTTTCTTTTTTTCACTGATCTCATACTAAGCATGCCTTTTTTTTTTTAAGCTAGGTACTTATTAAAAGCAGATGTTAATAAAAGAAAAAATAAAATTCAGATTCTCAACAGTACTCTGTGTTGTGTCTGCAGTTCAGAAATTACAAATGATTCAGATATAAACAGATCACTTCAGAAACTCAGTGTACAGAAGTTAAATTCTAGCTAGACCAGGAATTATTTGTTTTTAATGTCAGGATTTGCAAAGAATAGCGTGAACAAAGCTCTCTATGGAAGACTGAACCATGTAAATAAATTCTATCTAAATTTTACTCAGTCAGGGTATCGATGTAATAAGCCAGTCTATGGAGGCAGTACAGCAGGAAACAGGCTCTTGCTGCTTCATGGTTGAACCAGCAGAGCTGTACGTACAGCTGGAGCAATCGGCATTTTTTAGTAGCTTAACTGTATTCTCTTCTCTTTGTGTTAGCCCCATTTTCCAGTCTTTACTCCAACAAACTCCCCATAACAGCCTCCAAATGCAAAGGAACAGAGTAAAATTGAATAGGGAACGTTGCAGAGCGTAGAGCTTCCTAACCCTAGAATTTGAGAGTCTTACATGTGATGATAAGACTCAGAATGTAGCTTTAAAAGATAAATCTTTTATTTAGTTAAGAATTAAATTTATTTATTTCAGATTTATTTATCTGTGTAAAGAAATATGGTATTTTGGTTTTCTGATAAAGGGGATCAAAGTAATGCTTTTTATCTCAATTCTCTAGGCTGGTATAAGCTATAGCTTCAGGTTCTTTAGCAGTGTGGAAATGTGCTTACGAATATGCTTATCTTTAGAACGATCATGGCTTTGTTTAAATATTTAGAACAACCTTGTGCACTGTGAGTGGACTTTGTATTATTTTTTAAAACCTTCATACTACATGTAGATGTTACTGCAATTTATCTTTTGCCTGTGCTTGATCTAAGGTTGTTTGTGTAGATTAGTAATTAAAGATATTATCTGAAGAGAGCATCTTTCAAGTTTTCTCTGTTTTAATGAGGGAAGGAGGAAGAGAGAGACAGAGACCCCTCTGCACCTACGGTCATAATTTGACCCCACAGTATAACCAAATTCACGGTGTAACAAGCCTCTCAATGTGTCCTTTCTCTGAATGCTTAATTCATATGCCTCACACTTCCCAGTTGTAATCTCATGGCCAAACAATGCCTTTTGTTCATGTCTTGATACTTGTCAAAACATTTTGGTTTTGGTTTTTTTCTGGTAAAATGTATCAGAAATGTTTTTAAGCTACATTTCACTGCTATCGCCATCATTTTTACTAATGCTGCCAACACGTTCAGTTAAACATGAGGGCTTACTAAAAAGTCACAACCAAGTCTTCAAAGGAAATAACCTTAAAGATCATTTGATTCTGTCTACCACCTGATTATTCCTCCTCTCATTTTTTATTCCTCCCAGAACTATCCTCATAAATGCTGCTTATTAGTATTTGTTGAGCATCTGATGTGTAAAATGAGGCAGGATTTGTGTCCATTCCGCTGCTCACTGGTGGAGCGACTCAATCACAAAGCACCACAGCAGCAAAACGGAAATTAGGATTTTAGCCACATGTCAGAAAATATGGTCATGGTTTACATGGCCTGGCACTTGCCTAAGCTTGTGAAACCTCTGACATTTGTGAGAAACGGTGCAGGGAATAGGTTAACTCCATCTTCTCACTTTGCTAAAATTTATCAGTGAATTAGGCTAAATCGTCAAAAAGCAAAACAGCCTGGACTTGCCTTTACCCGCCTCTTAATTTATCTAATATGCCCTTGTCTTTTACCAACAAATACTGTATGTTGTACCTATTTGAAGAAAATGCACAGTATCTTTTGCAGAAGCAAAACCTAATGACGTCTCTGCCATTTCAGTTCATTAAAGAACAGATTACTAGATAATTCAGTGACAGCTGAGTTTCCTGCTCCAGACAAATGTATACGCTGCTTTCCTTCTGTGAAAGAGAACTCAGGACCTTACCCATTTCTTTGCTTCAACTGCCAGCAAATGTTGAAATTAATTTACCTCTTAACAATGAACCTGTCCATTTTTCTGCACCCTTAGTTTGTGCTTCATTTTTGTTTTTAATCTCTCCTTTCCGTTCATCTTAACATAAGTAGTCATGAACAAAATGCAGTGCTTACTATCTCCGTTAAGAAATGTCTTCATCTAGAGGGCGTGAGCTGAAAGTTCTGGCACTTGTGGTCAGTGACACTCCAGGTGCCACACGGCCAGTACTCTGTATGCCAGGCGTATATAATTGTTTGCTACAATAGCTTATAGCACAGTAGAAACCAGAGGTCACCTAGCCCGTTCATTAAGAACGCAGCACGCGCCCAGTGACAACAGTGACCCGCCTCCTAGCCGCGTGAGGAACACTCGCCGGAAGGAGGTGACCGATGTTTGAAAGAAAAGGTGTACAGCTAGATGCCTCAGTCTGCAGCCATTCCGGGGACAGTAACACACCTACGGGCCCATTATAAAGGTCTTAGCAGGACGCAAAGAAGTGTGCTGTCACTGACCACTTGCATCTTGGGACCCATCTACAAATTCCCCTGAGGCCTTTTTAATAGTATCTTATCTTGACAAGGATTGATCCTGTGAAACATTTTTGGTTTTCCTTTTAAATTTTGAAGTTAAGAAAAGAACTTAAATCTAGAGCAGTGATTTTCAACTGTTGTGCCACAAGAATTTTTTTTAAAACGTGTAATAATACCTGACTATTTCATGAGGGGCACTGACCTCTTTTCCCTTCGATTGTCATTATACCAATTTTTTTAGTCAGATCAGCAAAACGTATTTTTTGGTGTACTGCAGATTTTCGTAATTAGTTTATGTGTGCGATGAGATGAAAAAGGTTGAAAATTGCTGCTCTAGAGCAAAGGAACCAGTATGTCTTGTGTTTTGTATCCATTATCACAGTCAATATTATTTCCATTTTATAGATGAGGAAATAGGCTCAGAAAAGTTTTAAGTATATAACTTGTCTAAGGTCATTCTAGTGACTGACAAAGTCTAAACAAGTCTGGCTACAAGCCTAGGTACTTTCCAAAATATGCTTTCTCTCAAAAATACTTTTAGGAAAATGAATTTACTTATGAAAGTAAATAGCACAGTGATACACGTAGAAAATGCAAAATGAGCTAGCTTTACAGAAATGGCCCAGGGCTGTTTTCTCTAACTCTGAGGCTGTTGTTGCATCACAAGAATGAAAATAGCAGAGATGTGAGGTTCCCTATGGGCCCTGCAGGACTAGGCAATGTTGGAGATTCAGAGGGCTCTCATCTCAGACCTTTGTCTTAGGAGTAAAAATGACAACTTTGCAATTTTTCCTCAACATGTTAATCACGTTACCCTTCCCATCTTCCCTATGCAGGATCTCTAAATCTTTTTGCGTTAACCCAACTATTAAGATACAGAATTATTTTTACCCCAGTGTTTAATACCTTGATTATGTTATTTCCCCAAATTTTGACTGCCTTTTTGTTTCTAACAAATTTAATACTTGAAAGCTATGAGCAGAAAAGCCTTTACAATTTCAACTCAATTTATTTTCAGGAATATCATATATATTATTTAATTTTCTTGCCCTGAGTGTTCCTAGTTTCCCAAGACTGTTGGAATGGAAATAGGTACTTTCGAGCCAACATTCTCAGGAGTTCATCTGCTCATGTATCGAAGCCTCCTGATAGGAATGCTTAACTGAACACCCCTGCCCTTCGCTGCCTCTGCCATATGGGAGGCTCTCGGCATGAGCACAAAGCAACTCCCATTTTCATACTTTCAGGTTTCTTGTTTTTTTAAGTATCTGAGACATTTACGGTCTTGCTAATTATAGGAATGCTATGGTCATGGCTGAATCGGGGTTCCCAGACTAGCTTCATTCACATCCAGAGCCCTGTTGACACCGAAAGGGTAGAGGAGGCTTTTGGACCTCGCTCTCTCCCTTGGGTGCCCCCCTCGGTGTGGTTCGCCAGCTGTGTACCCTGCGATTGGCTGTGCTTTTGATGTGCAGATACTACAAGTTGGTCACAAACCTGTGTACAATGGGCCTGTTCTGGTTCATGTGAAAATCAACATCCTTTTTTGTGTTCCCGGGTGACAGGATGCTACAATACTATTAGCATTTGCAAAGAGTGTGCTCTGTCCAAGGGTGTAACCGCGGATCGTGTGCTGCTCAGTTTGTGTTTCTCTATTATGTGGGAGACACAAAGAAGCTGAAGGCAGGCAAAGGCCTGTCAAATCCTGTAATGTAGCGCTCGACCCCCAAACTCCACTTGGCCTCCACGCATCTCTTGTTCCCAGTCCCACCCCTTCCTCTGAATGGGCTCTGAGGTAGGTAAATGAATGCAGGGGCCTGGTGGGCGGGGGATTCCTTTCTGACCTCATTCCTGTACCATTTGTTTGCGGGCTTGTAGGGGGAGAGGAGGACATTCTGGAATCCTTTGTGTCAAATCATTTTCTTGCAGGTTGGGGAGTTAATGGTAACTTTGTCCGAAGGCAGCCGAGCAGAAAGCCTCCACGACCAGGCGTGGCGAGCCCGGCCTGCTGCCCGCAGGACGGAAGGTGGAAACGGGAGGTTTCTAGAGCAGATGGGTGTGCGCACGCCCGCCTGTTCAGCATCTGGTGGCGGGAAGCTTCAGCCTTCCCGTGTGTGGAAGATAGAGTCCTGGTGCCTTTAGAAAGTTTCCTCTTTCTGAGCCTCCACGGCTTTTACACTGATGCCTGTCGTGTGGAGAATCCTGCAACCGGTTATATAGATTCGGAATATTTTTCAAGCCCCTACCACCTGGCTAACTGTAGAGTACAATGTGATTTCTAGAGGCGGTGTATCATTTTTTACCCTCAGGCTTAGTTTATCTAGAAAGTGAATTAGAGTTTTAGAACGATTGCTCTGGTTTTGCTAAAAGGAAGAAGGAAAGAGGCCCGGAGAGAAGCAGCAGTGTGTTCAATGAGTAGCTAGAACCCCTCACTCCCAGGCAAGTGCTGGTTCTGCTCCATAAAGATTGAAATCAGGAACCACAAATTCAAAGCCTCCACAACCAGGCATTTGTAAAAAAAAAAGGGGGGGAGGGGATCTGAATATTCACATGAAACCTCCCTCCTTTGAAATTTTTCAAATCACCAATGTGTGAGTTAGAGGGAAACATCCACCACCAGCATGCTGCCCCCAATTTAGACAGTAAAGAAAATTGTAAAAATTTTTTAAAGCTAGTCTTATTGCTACATTTTTTATCATGTTTTTATCAAAAACTAATTTATGTTAACATAAAATTGTTTTATTTTTTAATTGAGTAAATATTTTAAATATTTCTTAGCTTTAATTTCTGATATATCAATATCAAATATTGAATGAAATATTAAATAGAATAACCCACATAAACTAAAGCTCTTTGGGGTACTCAATTTTTAAGAAATTAAAACTTTGAAAATCACTGCTTTGTGCTATGAGGCTTAGCTTTTGTTTAAAATACCTGAAGCAATGCATTCCCCATGAGAATTACCTCTTAGTTTCACAGCCTGAATTCAAGATATATTTTAAATCAACAGCAAGTGTTAGAAGACAGTCTAGCAAATGTCCGTGATCGTTGGGGAGGTTGAATGTTCACATCAGCTGTCACTCTATGAGAACTGCTCCCCGAGGATGCCAGGGCGCCCATGTCATCGCCTCTGCTGGACAGTCTCCAGGCCGCGTCTCACTTGACCCGTCACTGTGTTTTGCACCTGACCACTCCTCCTTTGAAATACTTGCATCTCTTGGCTTCCCCCACGGCACACACTTCTGCTTTTCTCCTACCCTTCTGGCTCTTTGTTTTATGTCTCTGCTGGTTCGCCCTCCGCCACTCAACCCTTAAGTGTTGGAATTGCAAGCTGGCCCTCCTCTGAACTATAGTCTCTCCCTAGCTTCAGCGGTAATTTCATTACCGTTGATCCCCAGGGGAGGTAAACATTATCCCATGCATTTCTCAAAGGTCCCCGCAGCTAAGCTCTGTATCACATTCTCCAACCCGCACTCACTCCACTGCCCTATTTCACTAAGTGGTAAAACCACTCACCTGACTGCTCAAGCCAGAAACCAGGAGCCATCCTCACCCCTCCGCGTCCACATCAGATCACCCACAAGGCCTATCACCCAGCCCCTGCCCCTCTGTCACGTCCACTCCTGCCTCTCCATCCGCCCCGTGCCTGCCCTGGCCCGAGCCGTGATCTCCCGACTCACGGCCTCCCTGCTTCCCTCGGGCTCACCTGCCTGCTGCCAGGTGGTGACTGTTATCCTGCTTAAAACCCTTCCATTGGTGGGCGCTGTCCTTAGGATCAAGTCCCAAATCCCCATCAAGGCTTTCGAGGGTCCCGTGAGATCCGCCCTCCACCTTCAGCCTCCTTTCTCCTTGTGTCCAGTCCCGTGAACTTACAGGTCTTTCAATACTCGCTGTGCTACCCCAGGCTTGTGCACAGCCTCTCCTCAGCCCTCACTCCCCCATCTGCCTGACGAACTGCCACTTGTCCTAAGGGCTCAGCTGGATCATTACCTCCTTGAGGAGCTCTTTCCTGGCCCAGCCCCTGCTCACGCTACTGTGGTTGTTGAGAGGGCCCCGCGCCCTACAGTTTTCCTCCCTAGTCCATGTCACATTTCTAGTTCCTTGCTCAGGGTTCGTTCCCCCCGTTTAGACTGTAGATCCCGAGAGAGGAGAGACACCATCTGATTTTCCCACAGCACAGGGTCTGCTGCAATAGGTTTGTATCGAACGAATGCGTGAGTGAATGAGTACCTCTCAATGATGGAGACGTGAAGTATTTTAGAGACTTCAAACCGTTTGAAACAATGGCAGAAGGAAATCCCTGAAGGAGAGCATGGCAAAGCTAGTTGCTTGTAGCAGTAACCTCAGAACCAAAGACGCCAGTTCTCCTGACTCCTAGCATGATTCCATTCCCCAGGTGCTGTGTTGCTGGAGACTGAAGGCCTCGCAAACAGACAGACATGGGTTAAAATCCTGGCACTGCCACTTGCTGCGTGGTGGCAGACAAATTCTCCTCTAGCCTTGGTTCATCTCATCAAAAAAATGTGTGTGTGTGTGCGTGTGAGTATACATGGAGTTTTTAAGATTAAGATAAGAGAATACATTTAAGGCACTTTCAAAGAGCCCAGCACATGGTCAGTGTTATTATCATCATTCCATGTTGGTTCCAATTAAGATCCACTCCATGGTTATTTCCAAACCAAGGACTAGGCATGAGAAATACCGATGGAATCCTGCCCCTCTCCTGCAACGCTCACTCACTCACACCCACACCTGAACGTTTCCCAAGCGTGTTCCTTCCACACTCTGAAGAGCACAGGGTTACCCTGACCCCCTGTTTCCCTGGTCTGGCTTTGGTAAGGCCATGGAGCTGCCCCCTCCTGGCTCTACCCGGAGGACTCACTACCTTGCCCGCTGACAAGCTTCAGCTGTGGCCTGCGTGCGGGGCTTGGTCCCTAAGAGCACAACCCTCTGGCACTGGTGTGTATTCGGGCAGGCCCCTGAGCGTGTTTCCTCTCGCACTGACTCGGTGGGTTGCACTTACGGATTCTGAGGACTCGGGCAGCCATATTGTTCTTCGTTTCTCTTGAAAATTTGCTGAGAATTTGCTGTAAATTACTATAAAGCTCGGCTGAATGACACTGTATATTGGGAATGACATTTTCAATGCAGCGAACAGTACTTTTGTTTGCTTGAGGACCCACCATTGACAGAGTCTCCGGCCTGGGTACCAGGGAGAACTGCGCTCCCCAAGTGACTGGTTTGCTCTGACCTATGAATCATGTTTCTTCCATGTCTTTGGCTGCTAGGAAGCCCAAAACTAAATCCTCAGCTTCTCCTTGCTCTCAAATGGAAACTTGCATTTACATGTGTATAGTAGTAAATATTCCCCTGACTTGATTTTATTTGCCTCCCCGACTCCCATTTTATTTTTGATTACTTCACCTGAATTTTTGTATTTCCAAAAGCTACCTCTGATTCTGTTGCCAAATGAAGTGTAACCATGGAAGTGCATGCAGCTACCAGGGATGCAGTGAGTTTGTTCTCTGTGTCCTGCAACCAACCCTTTCTAAGCAGCAGGGTGCACGTCTGTAGCTTCTTTGTTGTTATTTCCTTTACTCCATCTATGAAGTAGGGACACGGGTTAGTGATGGGAAGTGGCAATGAAAGTGGGTTGTCCGTCCGGCTGGGGAGGCCAGCCTGCACCAGGGCCTGCAGAGCAGAAAGGCCAGCCAGTGAGTGGGAGGGGGTGAGCAGCCCCCAGGCCGGCAGAGGAGTCTGCTTCTCTAATGAAAGGCCCCTTCTTTCCAGGGGATTATAAGAATATTCATGACCCTTGAGATCAGCAGGTGAGGCTCAGCCCTCCCTACTCATCCTTTGGGCAAATAGTCCAGAAAGCCGAGGTTGCCTGGATGAGAAAGGAACAGTGGGAGCTGGGAGCTTTTCCTGCTTCCCTTGGCCCCCAACTCCCTTTATTTTCAGGGGAGGGCAGGGTGGGGGGCACTTGTCCTGAGGTGAAGCAAGGACTGTGTCTTTCATTTCTAAAGAGCAGGCTGCAGAGGCCGAGGCAGAAGTCCCGTGACATGACTTGAGACACAAAATGGTATCTTAGCATCGAAGACCCCCTTTGACAAGAAGAAGAAAAGCCCCTTTCTTCCCAGCCCGGATTAGGAGAGCAGGGAATTCTCCGGAACATGTGTGCATTGTTTCGTGGAGGGCGGCCAGGCTGGCCTGGGGCTCGCCTCCCAAAGTCAGCCCAAAGAAGCTTGTCCCCGTGTAATTAAAAGGGAAGGGAAACAGCAGGGAGTCTTGTTCCGCTGCTGCCCACCAAAGTGGGGATCCCGGGGGATGGTGTGGCCCAGGAAATTGGCTAAATTAATGGTTATTGGAGGCCTCACTGAATGTGTGGGCCCCGGAGGCAGAGAGAGGGCAGGGCACCGAGTCTCATCAGAGCTCTTCTGATAAAATGGGAAGAGAAGCGCTCTGAGAGCAGAGGTGCCTAAGCTCCTTGCCGCCAGGCTGCATAGCAAGGCTGTCCCCAACAGGCACCTGCATCGAGGGGTCAGCCCCTCCCCTCGTGGAGAGCAGAGCCCCAGGGCAGTTTGTCCAGCTGACGCAGGCTGGCCATTGGCTCTCTCCAGCAAGGCTGAGAGCCAGGAGGTCACAGGTCAGGGCCGGAGCTGGGGCCTGGAGCTCACAAAGGGGGAGCGGGGACTTCCCCTGGCAACACCAAGTTTCTGGAAAGTAGTCTCTTGTATTTATCAGTGGGAATGCGTATTATTGGGAGAAGTAAAACCCTGAACTGGAGGGGAGCATATTTTGGATTTATAGGGTTTAACACAGTTATGAAGAAGAAAACTCCATGAAGACAAGCTTTACGACTGCTATTTCCCAAAAACTTTAGTTCAAGAATGTGAACTTCATGCCTTATTTTCCCCAGTTCCCTTCTCCGCAAATCCTGCAGAGTGGATGTACAGGGCACCTTAGGCAGTGCCAATCAGCAGTCCCCAAATTCCTGACCCATCTCCTGAAGCCTGACTCCTGAGGTGGATGGGGAAGATCATAGTGACAGCGACCCAGTGGGCTTGTTTTCCAAGACCCCACGCACTCTCCCTAAGGCCAGGCACTGGCCGAAGGCCACACAGAGGGGCAGGCAGGCCCCAGCACTCGCTGTTTCTGGTAAGTGATGAATCCAAGTCAATATCCTGAAGTAGACGTGGCTCCTCTGGCTCTGCAAATATTGGGCCAAAGACTTGAGCGCAGAGACGCTGTTGACAATTACGAGATGGTGGCATTGTTGTCTTTGTCACCATGAAGTGCAGCTCGATGGAGCCTGGCCTAACACCCTGTGTACACAGAGGAGATAGTGTGCTCGGAGGCCCCTGTGTTTGCTCTGCCAATATTCCAGGGCTGCCAGTCCTCCATCCGCCCCCTTCCCCGGGGCAAGCTGGAAGGAAGAGAGGCACACCGTTCTCGCCTGTGTGCCCCGGAGGGGGTGCCAAACACTGTCCAAGTCCCACGCTTCCTTTCTACTGTCTTGACAGTTCACTTTTTAAAATGTATTTTTATTGGAGTGTAACATACATGTGTCATCTGTACAGCTTGATGAGTTTTCACAAACTGTCACCCATCTATCACGAGGGTCAAGAACAGCATCCCACAGGCTCTCCTGTGCTCCCTCCCAGGGGCCCCTTCCTGCAAAGGGACCAGTGCCAGGACTGCTAACATAGATTAGTTTCACCTGCGTGGTGCCTTCTGATTTGGAAACTTTCTCTTATAACTTGAAGCCAACGTGCTGTGCGTTTGTCCAGCAGGGCATGATGACCGCGCAGCCCAGCCCAGCACAGACTGGGCTCAGCTCAGTCTCAAGCTCGGGGGTGGATGGGCTGATCATAGGACTGTTAACGCACAGGCTCAGGTGTATGTTTGTTTGTTTGTTTTGTTTGTGTGTTTTTTTAAAGGAAACAGGTTAACTTTATTAACTTCTCTTTTCTTTAAATTTTATTTTTGTTTAGAATATTACAGATGTCCCTTTTTCTCCCCAATGACCCGTTCCACCCCGTCCCTTGCCTCTCCCCAGTCCCTCTCCCCATCATTGTCCGTGTATGTTTTAAGAAGGTGGGGCCTGCCCTGCCCACCATGCCTCAGTGTACCTCCTCCTTCCAAACCACCATCCAGAAACATCAGAAGATAGGCCAGTTCAGAATTCCCTCCACACCACCAGGATTCACCTGATTTGTTGCAGTCCCGAATCTGGTCTATTCTATTTGGAAACCATTCCAAGCAGATTGAGAAAGGGAGGCTGGAAACTCCCCTCTAAACACTTTCACAGCATTTATCTCACTCCCTTTCGCATTCCTTACACCTTTTTGTGTAAAACGGCTGACAGAAAGCATGCCAGAGCTGAGGGCTCCACTTTCTCACCTGCAGGTGGGCAAATTGAGTCCCAAAATGAGAAGGGAGTTAGTTGCTTGAGGCCATGTGGAGTGTGTCCCAGGGTAAGCTCCTTCCAGTTTGCACACCCAGTCCCAGAAGGCTTTTTAAGGACTTTATTGTTAATGTCAAGGGACAAAAAATCATCACCCCTTTCCCCAAGGAAACACACATACAAACACACAACAGCAAAAACAATGGTTTCCATCCAAGAGAATTCTCCATTTCACCTACCTCTCCCCTGCATTTCACATCAACATCCGCACCTACCCCCACCCCCAGGCTTTTACAGAATCTGCTCACTGCATGGTCACAGCAGCCCTGAGCTCTACTACTGTGATCCTCATTTTACAACGTCTGTGTTTAGAAGTGTATCGCCCAATATCACATCCTGGGCCAAGAAGCTGGCTTGGAGATGCCAAGTTCTGTAGAGACTATCTAGCCCCTGCTGCCAAGCCAGGTCAGGCTCTGTCCTCTGGATTTCCTGCGCACCAGACTCCGGAGCATGGATTCTGCGAGCCCCACTCTCTGTCCTCAGCATATATGCGAGATCCGCAATCGCCAGAAAGTCAAGAGATGATACCGACTAGAGGCAGAGAGGGGCTTGGCGGAGAACGCCCCACCCCAGCCCTTGGGCCTCTGTGTGGGAACCCAGATGCCCAACAGCCCCCAAAATCTTGGCCACTTTATAACTTTCCTTGTCCAGAGGCCTCGTTTCACGCCCCTCATTCATACCAGCAACACCCAGGCTTGGTCCTGTGCCAGGAAGGCTGGTGGCCCGGGGAGGGAGCGGACCCGATGTCTGTGCACGTGGGCAGGAAATTCTGGACCACTCTGCAGGGCCCGGGAGCCTGGCACGAGTTCGCTCCGGGCGCGGCGTTCGTTCTGTTTCCTTGCGTTCTGACTCCGGGCCTGGCCCTGGGCTAGGCCCTGTTCCGGAAGACAGAGGGGAGCAGAAAAAATGCTCTCTCAGCTCAAGAGTCACACAGTTTGGTAGCGATGGAACATGAATAGAGTCATAATCCTAGATCACAGGCAAGAAGTAACTTTAGAGAACCAGCGCTCTGAAAGGGGCAGGGCAAAGAAAGCCCATTCAACCAAGGTGGGCTTTGTGGAGGAGGGGGCATGTGGTCTGTGTTGAAGGACATCCTTCAGGAAGCAAATCGTATTGCATCTTTGGCTTAATAAACCCTAATCGTGGTAATGGGTGAGAAAGTGTGCAGTGACGATGCACCTAATGAGGCCTGACACATAACAGGTGCGCACTGTCATGCAGGGAGCTAGGTGGCAGAAGGTGGCCTGGTGTGAATAGGTGCAGTAAGTGTTTTTGTCAAGGAACTGAAGGAAGGCTGGGGGATGAGACTGAAGAGTGGCATTTGGATTAAATTGTGACAAGCTAAGGACTTTCTATTTTTATCCTGAAGGTGATGGGAAGCCATGGAAAGCTTTTGAGCAAGAGAAAGACATGATCAGAATGGCTTTTTCAAAAGATCATTTTGACTGTAGTATGGAGAGGGGAGGAGAGGGGAGGGGAGGGGAGGGGAGGGGAGGGGAGGGGAGGGGAGGGGAGGGGAGGGGAGGGGAGGGGAGGGGAGGGGAGGAGATTCTGAGATGAGGACTGGGGGTTCGGCTAAAACTGGAGGCTGAGCCTTTTGTGAGTCTTTTACCAAAGCCCAGGTGTGAAATGACAGGGTTTCAGCCGACCATGGCAGTAAGGGCAAAGAGGATGGGACCACACAGAGGTTGACTTATTTGTCTGTGGCTGGGCACACTCTCCCTCCGTGTTGGTGTGGGGTTGGGGGTGGGTGGCGAATTGGTGTGTGCTTCAGTCGAATGGTTCGCAGAGAAAGCCATCAGGAAGGAAGCCCTGGGGTGGGCAAGGGCAGTGGATGGGCCAGGGCTAAGCAGCGGCTGCCCCTGACAGCATCCTGGCTCTGGCCCTGGCCTCGCTCCTGAGACAAGGTCCTTCTCAGCTGTACCTTGCAGAGTGGAGATGGACTCAAGCTCAGGAAGCCTGGTTTTAGGCTCTTTGTTGGACAGCGTGCCTTTTACTGAGCACCCATGACTTGCCAGCGGGGGCATCCTGGCATATGTCTCACAATTATCCTTTGAGGTAGGTTATATCGTGCCCATTTTTCAGGTAAGAAAACTAAGACTTCAAGAGGTCAAGTTATATACAACTGGAAGCGAAACAGGAGTTCAGGTCTCTTGATTCCCTCCCCAGTGCTCATTCCAAAGAAGAACCTGCCAGTGTTCAGCAAGATGGAGACTCAGGATGCTACACAAGCTTTTGAAAAGAGATGTAAGGGTTTTAAAATTTTATTTTTAAAAAAATTACAAAGATTAATTATATTTTTAAAGTTTTATTTTTAAACTAATTTCCAAGTTACAGAAAAATTACAAGAGAGTGACAAGAATTCCCACACACTTTTCACACAGACTCACCAGTTGTTAAAAGTCACATATTTGTTTTCCACATTACCTTTGAAATCAGGAGTTTAGACCATTTCCATTTAGTGTGACTACTGATATGGTGGGCTTAAACCCATCCTGTTCCTATTTTAAATTTGTCGCCTTGGTGTTTTGTACTTGTCTGGTTGACTTTTTGTCTCCTCTTTCCTCTTTTTCTTTTTTCTTTTGAATTAATTGAATGTATGTTATGATTTCATGTATCTCCTATTTTGGCATCTTAGCTACACCTCTTTGCTTTGATTTTCAGTGTTAGCTTGGAGTTCATGATGTACATCTTTAATTCAAATAATATTATATTCCACCTATTGATATAAGAACCCTACGGAAGTGTTCTTCCATTTGTGTTTTCTCAACTTTTGTGCTATTCCTATCATACATTTTATTTCAACATACGTTGTAAATTCCCCAGTATATTACTATTATTTTTGCTTGAAACAGGCAAGATTATCTTTTTAAAAATGATCTTTGAGAGATTTAAATAATAAGAAAAATCACATGTTCCTACCCATGTGGTTAACACTCCTGACGCTCTCCATTCCTTTCTGGAGATGCAGGTTCCCATCTGCTATCATTTTCAGTGGATTTCTCTTAATATCTCGTATAATGTAGGTCTCTGCTGATGAGCTCTTTAAGCTTTTATATGTCTGAAGAAACCTCTATTTCACCTTCATGATTGAAAGATATTTTCTCTGGGTACAGAATTCTAAGTTGTTTTTCCTTTCCAGAACTTTAAAGATGTTTCTTCACTGTCTCTGACTTGCATTGTTTTCAGTGTGAAGTCTGCTATATTCTCCTCTTTGCTCCTTTGTACATGCTGTGTCTTTTTTCTCTAATTGCTTTTTAAATTTTGCTTTTTACCACTGGCTTTAAGCACTTTGATCAGGATACGCCGTATTGTACTTCATATTTTTGTGTGCTTGCGGGTTTGTTGACCTTGGATCTGTGATTATGTAGTTTTTTAAAAATTAAATTTAAAAGTTTTAAAAGTTAAATTATTTCTTCAGTATTTTTTCTGTGCATCCCTTCCTCTTCTTCTGTGACCCACTTACACATACAATACATTAGGCCACTTGGAGCTGTTCCACAGCTGAAGGGACAGTTCATTTATCTTTTTGGGTTTCATTTTGGCTTTCACTTTGTGTTTCTGTTGCTATGGCATCAACTTCACTAATCTTCTCTTCTATAGTCACCGATCTGCTGCTCATCCCATCTGGTCTATTTTTCATCTCAGGCCCAGAATGATGGAAACTAGAATTGGTGGGTGGAGAACCTAAGCATGCGCCTGGAGGAATCAGACATTTTCAAGGAAGAGGCAGCCTTTGAGATCAGCCTCAAATAATGGAGAGTGAGGGTATTTTAGGAAGAAATAGATGCGGATAAAAAAAACGAGAGTTTATCACTGGCAGAGGGGCCAGCAGAAAGCAAGGCACAGAGGTCAGGAAGGGCCCTGCTGGTATGGACATAAGTTGAGCAGAGTATGGGAAAGGATAGAGAATGGACTGGAATTCAGTGGAGAAGAGCCTTGAATGTCAGAGGGAGTATTTTGCATGTTTTTAGAGGCAAAAATATTAGACTGGAATTGCAATCAAAACTATAAAACTCAAAATCAAACAAAATCATAACCAGAATTCCTAAGAGAGGTGTAGTTACAGATTCCTTGCATCAGAGTTGCTGCCACTCCTGGGTAGTCAGCTCTCACATGTGAAACAAAAGGGCTGAACATTGCTTCTCCACTGTTTGACATACAAGATCTCTAGGTGTCCTCCTTCTCTAAATGTGCAGATCTGGAGCAACTGGAATCTTCATACACTGTTTGTGGAAATTCAAAATGGTACAACCACTTTGGAAAACAGTTCTCAGTTTCTTAGGAAATTAAATATATAACCTACCATGTGATCTAGCCTTTCCATTCCTAGATGTCTACCCAAATGAAAGCACGTGTCTATACAAAGATTTGTACACAGGCGTTCATAAGCAATTTTATTTCTAACAGCCAGAAACTGGACATAACCCAACTGTCCACCAACAGAGAAATGGATAAACAAACTCTGATATAGCTATACAACGAAATACTACTTGGCAATCAAAAGGAGCAGATTAGTGATATACGCAACAACCTGGGTGAATCTCAAAAAGATTATCCCAAGTCAAAGAAGCCAGATTTTTTTAAAGAATTCCTAGTATATGATTCCAGGGATTATACATTCTAGGAATTGCAAACTAATATATAGTGATAGCAGGTCTGAGGCTGCTTGGGGACAGGAGGAAAGTACTACCAAGGGCACTAGGAAACTTTTGGGCTAATGAATGTGCTCCCTATCTTGATTTTGGTGATGAATTCAGATATGCTGAAACGTATCAATTGTACATTTTAAATGTGCAGTATATTGTAAGTTATACTTTAATAAAGAAAAGGGAATATAGGCTTCTGTGTTTCACGGACATGAATTCAAATCCCACATGTAAATCCTACTCAGCAGTTACAGACTGTGGGAGCTTAGGCAAGTCATTTAATCTCTCAGAACTTCTCAGTATTGTCACCTGTAAAATGAGGGTGATAATAATTCTACCTTCCCTATAAGACTGTTAGGAACACAGAATGAAATCATACATATACATTGCTTAACACAATACCTGGGACCTAGTGGGTGCTTAATGAATATTAATCATTATTAAAGTGCTTCCCATAGCACCTGGCTCCGTAAAATTTCACCCTGTCTCCTCCCTAACCTTCACCCACTGAGCTCTCTGTGTTTGATCATGAAACAGTCTTGGCACTCGAGGTGAAGAGGGGTCATTAGCTATACCAGGCAGAAGAAGCCAGCTGCTGAGTGACAGTTGAGCTAGGTCTAGATCTCCTCTCTCGTCCGCATGTGGATGTGGCTGATGTTGGCACCACCAGAAGAGGGCTGGAGACAGCCTTCCTTGGGGCTGTGACTTGGCCTGAGAGGAGCCTGGCCTGGCGGGAGTCCCAGCCCTTCCTTTCTCCTAGGCCCGCACGGAACTTTCCACGTCCACAAGTGCTGAGCAGCCCTGCAGTTTGTGGGCCAAGGCCCTCCCGCCAGGGTGGAGCAAGCACTTTGGAGGAGGGTGGCCCTATTGTCCAGGGGATTCTTCGGCCACAAAGGCCCTGCTGAAGTCTCCACAACCCTGGAATAAAACTGGGACTTGAACTTTCATGAAAGAACAAGGCCTGCTCTGTGTGGCCGCAGCCCTTGAAACTTTAGCAGCCGTGGCTGAGACCGCAACCCCACCACTAACTTATTCTGGCAACAAAGACATCCCCCTTTCGGTTAACCTTTTACTTCCTCTGAGTTCCTTGACAAAGGGCTGCAGAGTGTGGGGTGGGGAGTGGGGCTGGGAGGTGTGGTCAGGATGGGGGTGGCGGCTGGGAATAGTGAGCAGGTTTCAGATGCAGTTGAAATAAAAGGAGTTTGTTCAGCTTCTCAGGGAAGGTTTGCTGTTTGCCTGGTGGCAGGTTTAAGTATCAGATCAGACCCACAAATGAGCCCTAATGGGAAGTGAGCTGAGCTCTGAAGGCCAAACCTCTTGGAAGGATATCTGTGAGCATTGTCTGCGGTCTGGGATTTGGGGAATTCTGAAAGGAAGGTGGCTTACATACCCCTGCGTTTACCAAATGTATTGCCAGGACCCAATTTGAACCTCACAACCATGAGGTTCATATTATTTCCAGATGAGGCAATGAAGGCTCAGATTGCATTTGAGCTTTGGAGTCAGGAAATCTTGTTTCATTCATTCATTCATTCATTCATTCATTCAATAAACACTCAAAATTGCACAGTGTGGGGAGGTGTGGGGAATACAGTGGTGAACACAATGCAATTCCACCCTCGGGTTGTTCACAGCATAATGATTCGGGTTCATCATGTTTTGTTGTGTGGTCTTGTACAAATTACTGAACTTTTTTGAGCCCCAGTTTTTACCTCTGATAAATGGGATTCTCACCCTTTTAAAGGATTGCCATGAAGATGAAATGGAATTAAATGAGTTGATATATGTCATAGCCCCAGGGCCTACCACACATTACACACCCCATAAATCTGGCCATGAAGGCTCTCAGTGAAGAGCAGGCCGGGATTCAGGCTGGTCTTGTGCTCTCATGGGTCGTATTTCAGATGGGAAGAGCCAAGGCAAAGCCTGGAGTGAGGCAGCTGGAAATTCCCTAGAGCCACATCCATCCTGGGATGGGGGAAGACCCAGGGGATCATGCTATCCAAAATTAAACTCCCTCATACACAAGGAGCCCCAGCTTTCATTACGGGGTTCTTCTAAAGGTGCTATATAAATTTCAGTCACTCATTCATTCCAAACATATATTCGTTAGCGTCTTCCAAGGGCCAGATGCTGGGCAAATGATGTTGCTATGATTCCGTCCAGTGGGGGAGGCAGACAAGCCACAGGCAGCTACAGAACCAGTTATGAATAGGGGTGCCCTGAGATAACCGAAGGCCCAGCCTTGGTGTCATGGGGCTGCTCCCTCTCCATTTCTCCTCCCCCGGCTAGTCACCTGCAGTGTTGCCTCGGAACAGGGTAGGTCTAAGCCTGCCCTCTCCTCGCTGTTGCCACAGCCCAGTCCACACCTCGCCTGGCTGCTATGTCACCTGCTCACAGGTGGCTCTGTCTCCAGTGTCTCCCTCCTCTATCCCACAAGACCTGCCACTCTCCATGTTCAAACATAGCTCACAACACCTCACTTTTTTGCCCCCAAATCCTCAAAAGCTCCACTGATACACATGTGAGACCTCTACAAATACAGCCCCCAACCTTCATGCCCAAACTACCCTGTGTGCCCTCTCGGCTCCAGTAAAATTGGCAGCCATTTCACGATCAGACAGTCACAGTTCCCTTCCTTCAGGTCCTCTCACCTGCTTGCTTCTAGCACCAGGAAGACCATAACTGTATAGAGAGAGTTTGCTTTTTTTTTACCAGTTGTTATTCTGTTAATTCTCAAATCAGTTTCTAACTATTGACAGTAATTACTTAAGGAGCGACACTTCCCAGCACAGGGCACCTTGCTTTGCAGTCCATTTATGCCTATAACTTGTACAAAGTTCTCTTCACAGACATTTCCTCTTCATGAACACTCAGGGAAGAAGGTGGGTGGATGTGATTATTAGCAGTTATTTCCATTTTACGGATGAAGAAATAGTAACAAAGAGATAAAGTGATAGGACCCCATTAAAATGCAAATTCAAGACCTGCGAGCTCATGTCCTATGTCCCCTCCCCCTCCTATTAGGACCGAATGAATTGTTTTTCATTGGGGAGATTTGTGTAATGAATGCTTGTTTGTTGAATAACACAGCAGAAGAACCTTCCAGTCAGCATGGTCAATACCCCAGGGGACCCAGGGGTGGCACCAGCAGGCTTCGCCTGCCTAGTGCCTCAGCCTCACATCCCACCACCTGCAGTTCCACTCACACCTATTATGCACTGGGCCAGTGGGAGTAGGGGGACATCGGTGGTATCTCAGGCCATCCTGCCTTCTCGCAGTGAGCAGTCCTGGTGGAAAATGGTATCAGCAGAGACAGGCAGGGCCGTGGTGACGCAGAGGCTGCCATCAGAGGGGCTGGGGCCAGCACTCAGGATGCTCTGTGCAAGCAGTGGGATCTGAGAGAGCCTGAGGGAGGGAACCACTGATTCACAGAAGGGGCAGAAGGAACAAAGGAAAGGACAGCATGCTCTGGGGTGGGGACCAGCTGGATGGAAGTGAAGGGGAAACGCGGGGGACTGCCCCTTCCAGGGAAGCCCCCACCTCTCCTCTACCTGAATTCTCTCTTAACTCAGGCTGAGGCATCTTAGATGCTATAGTTTCAGATTTAAAATAGACATCTTTTATTATGCTCTTATTTTTATCAGAAATACTGGAAGAGTAGGATTTTTTTAAAACAGAAAATACTAGATGATTTTGAATGCATATGATCCCGGATGGATCCTTAATGGAAAACAAAACCCAAATAAACCATTTCCTCTTCTGCTATAAACTAACCTAACACTTGCGCTGAACTCCCTTTGCAGCCACATAAAAGGCCGGCGACGCCAGGCCAGCCTGGTGTGCGTCCTCCGTGGGCCGGCAGTTTTTCCCAGCTGGAGCCTGGGCTGCTTCACGCTGGCGTGGGTCCCCTGTGCTCGGGAACACTCCCGCTCCTGGAGTCGGCCTGGCTAGGTGGGCCGGAGGTGCCGTGGAGGTGGGGGCCTCTGGAGAGGAAAGTCGCTCTGACCCGTTGGAGTGGCTCTTCTAACTGGCAGTCAAGGCCCCACAGGCTCGGGAAGGAGCTATTGAAATTTAATTGTGCAAACCCACGTGGCTGATGGGAAGGACACAGGAGGGGCTGGGGAGGGGGCCTTTTTTTTCTTCCCTTTCTTTTCTCTCTCTTACCCCTACCCGCCACGGGATAAAAAGAAAGGATGCATCTGTCTGTCGCAGACTTGGGACTTTCTTAGGGTTCTCTGTGTAGTGTTATTTGAAAAAAGACAAAACCTCCAAACAAAACACAGTTGTATTAGCACAAAAGTCTAACTCAACGGTTGAAATCTCCCTTTCCATTCCCAGGGATGGGTTTCCCAAATGAACCCCAGCTCATCTGTACAGACAATGGGGTCCCCAGGGAACTGCATGTGGTCAGACCAGTGAGTGAGGGGCCAGTTGGTCAGTGGGAAGGGACACTCTCCTGGTCTCTGTGACCTCCCTGCCACTCTATGAAACAAGGCATGAGTTTCCTGTTTTCCGCCTATGTCTCCAGTGTTCAAATGTGATCCCAAATGCCCAAAGGATCAAGGCATGGGGCATGTCTATGTTCATGCTATCAGCCCTGATGTCACTCTCAGTTTGCTGTCTTGTCTGCATTTCCCAGGAGACTGTCACCCTCGCACCCAGCACTGGGCCTGGGCCGGAGCACAGAACACACGCAGTAGAACAAATACGTATGAGTGTGTATATGCTTATCTATGCATTGTCTCAAGTATTTTTAAAAGTTTGTGAAGATTCCTAAAAAACAACAATAACAACAAAAAGATGATCCTCAGCTGCTAGAATCCTGGAAACAGGGTGAAACCTGGCACCAATACCTAAATGGGTGCTTTCAGACCTGGGGACATCTCTGGGGTGCTCCAGGCAAAGTTTTGGCTGAATTAAAGGAAAGATGTAGGAACTCCAACCTAAATTATTATATTAACCAGGTAACTGAGTGAAGCAGAATTTGGGGCCATGAGGACACACCCTAGGCTGTCACAGGAAAATGGAATATGTTTTTAGTTTTGATGCTGGGGAACCTTCCGAAGGAGAGGCCTCTCTCTGGGATAAAATCTCGTGTACATCCAACTGGAGATACTGCATCTGGGGACACAGGCCTTTGGGACATCAAGGCATGGAGTTTACAGAGTCACAGGAGAGCAGAGCCGAAGAGAATGGAAAGTTCCTTCAGCCCTTTGTTCTAAAGATTCAAAACCGAAGGCCTGGAAGAAGCTCTATTTAGAAGGTAAACAGGTTGTAACTGTTTCGCCCTCTCAGCCCAGTGGGAGTTGATCTGCAGAAGCTCCCAGCCCCTCACCTCAGACCCAGCGTGTTCACTGTGAAGGTGTTTGAAGTCAGGAAGGTTAGCCTATGGGGTAAATACTTTTCTCATTCTCATGCCTTCGGGGAGACACCAGTCCCATTGGGGCCTCCTCGGCCACAGTGTAAGACGGCACCCTCAGTCCCTGGTGCAGGGGAGGCCACACCCCCACATGGCCTCTGGCCCCATATTGGGCAGCGGCCCAGCCTGTGTGACACAGGGTGGAAACTGCAGAATAGAGTCCCAGCTAGTGGGGCAGGATGTCGAGGATGCTGAGAGCAGCCTGGCCTCACACTCGGGAGGCACAGGGACAGTCTACGGGCTGGTTCTCTCTATATACACATTTCTTACAAACGCCGCTGCTGTGTGAGGCTGCTGTGGTGGAGGTGGTCCATGGCTTTGCCTCTTTAATCTGGCCCCATCCCTGTCCTTCAGAGTCCAACTTAAGGCTCTAAGGCTCCTGTGTGGCCTTGGTAGGAGCACCGTGGGCCCAGGGCCAGGCCAGGCCTAACTGGTCCTTTATTCTTCCTTTCAATCTGCATGTGCAGCCTCTTGAGCAGGCCTCTGTCAAGCCGTGAGCAGTGAGCAGTTCACAGACATCCGGAGGACCTTCGCTTTACTCCCAGCCAGGCCCTCAGAATCAGCTTCCCCAATCCGGAGCTTTCACGGGGTAAACAAGCCTTCTATTCGCATTTGCTGCTGCTGCTCTCCTGGGCTTCCAAGCGTTTTCTGTCCTGCCAGGCTTTTCTTTCACCTTCCTCCTCCTAAAATAAGACTTCTCTGCCCCACGGTATTGAAGGTTGGTAGATATTTGAAGGGGGCGGCAGAACTGGCTCAGGAACAGAGACAGGAGGAAACAAGGAGACGCTAAGGGGCCAATGGGACAGGAAACAACATGCAGTGCGGAGCTGGGAGAGCAGGGTATAAACCTGTCTCTGCACCTGCAGCTCAGGCAAGTTCTCTCTCTGTCCTTGCCTCAGTGTCCTTACCTTAAAAAGGGGATCAAATAGACCTAATGCATGGGCTTATTGTAACACTGAATAAAATAATGAACATGAAGCTTTGCATAGTCCCGTGGTCCAGGTCTGCCGACTTCCATTCACCCACAGGAAATTCTCTGGCCAAAGTGAAACTAGCAGACAAGGTGGCATTCTCTCTATGCTAATGAAGTCGTTACATAATACTCTCCCAAGCCTCCCCAGGTGTGGTGGCACAGGGGAAATCCGATCGCCCTGTGGCCGGTGCCGTGGGTGGGGCCGGGCTGTGGTCCGAGGATGACAGGAGGCACTCAGGGAGGCTCTTGCTGTCCTGAAAGAGAGGGTGGTTTGGAATTGCCCTGATTTCCCTGAATCGTGTTTTGTATAAGAGATGCTTGTCCAACGTTTGAGAGTTTATGGAATTTTTTTAAGTGACAGATATGATAATTCCCATCAATCCTGAGCTTCACTTAAAAAATTATCTAAACCACTTCTTGAGACCAATAATGCTCCTCTGGTCAAGCTCTGGGGTTGATCCTATCTGGGGCTGGATTAGCAGGCAGCCGAGTGACTTAATCAGCAGTAACCTCCCCTGCAAAACTCCCCTCCATGGCCTGCCAGCCTGCCTTGCTGCCTAATACCACCACAACAGGGCAATTCCTCTGGTTCCTTCTGGAAGCCAATCACCCAGAGACAGGGATCAATATCTGTTATCAGCCACCGGGATGTCTCAGGGCCAATCCTATTTTTTTATTCATGTATTGTTCTGCAGCTTGATCTTTTTCACTGACTATATCTGGATATCTCTCATTCAGTATATGCAGGCTTCCCACATGCACTTTGTAATGGCTACATAGGGAAGGAAGGACCACCCCCCAACCAGGACTGTCTGGCAACAGTAGAGCAACCTTGTAAGGTAATGAGATTCCTGTCACTAGAAGTGGTCAAGTGGATACTACCTGCATAATTAGTCACAGTGAGGATTCCTGCACTTGGTGAGCAGGTTATAGTAACAAGAATAAGTAGTTGACACGGACGACCAATTACTATGACCCAAGCACCATTCTAAATACTTTACATGGGTTTCCTCATGTAATATTCACAGAACTCTATTAAATAGGTGCCCTTAATATTGCTGTTAGCACAGATAAGAAAATGGAGGCACAGGGAAGTTAAGAAACATGTCCAAGGTCAGAGGTGGTATGTGGCAGAGCCTGGACCCACACCTGGGGAGGATACCTCCAGAGGCCAGGGTCTCAACCTTAATTCGGTAACACCTACTTTACAGGAGTTCTCTAGGTAAACACCCTTCCATCTCTGGGGTTTGGTGACTCCCCACTTTGCCAAGAGCTGGCACCATTGGTGTTCCTGTAAAGTTGGATCTGGCTGGCTGGTACCTTCCTTTGCTCAGCCAGGCAGTGAGGCAAACAAAAGATGTGTTTTTGAAGGATGACAGGCTTGCCCTAGAGGAAGAAGACGGAAGGAATGTCCCCTCTGGGGCATGGCTCACCAGGGAGGGGCAGGAGGCCACCAGCATGTGTCTTTCAGTTGACATCCAGGGCCCAGTCTCAGGGGCAATAGAGGCCCACTGGGGCTTTTGCAGTCCTCTAGGGGCTGCCCCAGCTGCTCCCATGGGTATTTTGACCTGACACTCAATCTGGCTTGTGTGCACATGACTTAGCCTCAGGCCTGGAAGGAGATGAAACCATCTGGGCCTGGCACATGCTGACTTGGCAGCTAACTGAGTGGAAGCCAGCCAGTGCCAGAACTCCTGCCCGCTGGGAACAGGCTCCGCCACAGCCAGAACGCCTGCCGTCCCTCTACAGGAACGCTTCCTGCTGATCAGATTTCCTCACAAGGATTCCCGGGTCCCTTTTAAAGAAAGGATAGAAAAAGTAGAAAACAAATTCCCTGGCACAGGCTCTTCAGGCTAATAACAGTCCTATAAGCTACCATTTATTGAGCACCTACTACAAACCAAGCCCTTGACGAAATGCAGTTTCTACTGTGGCTTCTGGTGGTGGTCCTACTCATACCGGGTGACATGGATGGAGCATGTGTGTCAGGCACGGAGCGGCACAGGAAGTAGTGCAGTGGTTAGAAATGAGCCAATCCCAGCTTTTCCACTTCCTGGCTGTGTGACCTTGGGTAATTCATTGAACCATTCTGTGTCGCACTTTCTTCTATCTCTGGAATGGGGATAAGAAGAGTAGGTTGTCCTGAGATTGAGATAAGGTGGAAAGCACTTAGCATAGAATCTAGCACTGAATAAACTTTATCTTTCATTATGAGTAGTATCTCACTTGTTATTAGCAATTATTTATTAGGTCACTATTGTTATTAGCCCCATTTTATAGATTAAAAAAATAAGGCACAGAGGGGTTCAGTAAATTGCCCAAAATTACATAGCTAATAAGTGACAGAGACAGAATAGAAACCCAGGTTTTTCTGGCTACAGAAAAATCACTCTTACCTGTCAACTGGATTGCCCTCAGCAACTCCTAGAATGCTGACGTCAACTTTCAGGGGTGTTCCTTAAATTGTTTCTAGTCACTGATGTGATGAGGAATGTCAGATATTCCCTCTTATACCGATAGGCTGCTCACCTAGAGAAATTGCTTATATTGATCAAAAGGCCAAGGACCTTTTGCAAGGAATTCAATTAATAAACCTTTCAAAGAGAAAGCTGTGGCAGAAGTGAAGTGAAATGCAGTGTAGTTTGCTGGAGAGACCCACGTTTCCTTTCTGGATTGCCACTAATTTGCCATATGACCTAGCATGTTATTGGCTTTCTGTGGGATCAGTTTCCTTACTTGCACAGTGAGCATTGAGTCTCCATGCCCTTCAAGAAGCCTTCTGATTCAACAAGCATTTTTACTCAGTCATTCATTCAACCAGTTTTATTGAGCACCTACTATGTGCTAGGAACCATTTTAGGAGCCAGAAAGGCAACAGCAAACAACACTGTGGGTGTGGTCCTTGCCTTCACAGAGCATAGAGGTTGATAGAGAGAAGCAAACAGTTAATGAGCACAAAGCGGGGGGTCACCTGAAAGCACAGGGCTGGGGCACCCCACAGAGGGCTCCTCTCCAGCTGGAGGAACCAGGCAGGCCTTACTGGGTGGGGGAAGGGGGTGTTTCAGCTGAGACCCAAAGGTTGAGCAGGTGCTAAAGTGGTGGGGGTAGGGGGAAGTTTCTGAGAAAAAGAAGCAGATTTGTCCGTTGTGAACACGGCACATTTGAAGAAGAGAGTGAAGTGTAGCGTGGCTGGGTCTCAGAGGGGGAAGGGGGAGGAAGTGGCTGGAGAGAGGCTGGGCAGCAGGCAAGGCCTTGCTATTATGCCAGACCTCAGCAACTGGGTTAAGGGTTTTGATTTTATCTTTATTTTTTGTATATATTTTTATATCAGTTTTTATGATTATATGTAAATTATACATTCACCAATTTTAAGTGTGCATTTTGAGGAGTTTTGATAAATGCATATAGTCATGTAATTATTACCACAATCCAGATAGAGAACATTTCCATCACCCCCAAAAGTTTCCTCCTGCCCCTTTGGAATCAATTCCCTCCTCTTATGACAACGACTGATCTATCACTATACTTTTGCCTTTTCTAGAATTTCATATAAATGGAATCATACACTTTGTAGACTTTTACTCTGTATCGTTCCAGTTTTAGTATATGTGCTGCAGAAGTGAGCACTGATTTTAGCTTTGAATCATACAGGAGCAACCCAAGGGCTTTAAGCCCACTTGCAATTTAGAAAGATCACCGTGGCTCCACCACAGGAGAGACTAAATCAGAAGAGGTGAGAATGGAAGTGCACAGAACCGGGAAGGAGCTACTACAATAGACTGCTGCAGAGGCGATGGTGCCCTGACAGGGACAGCAGGCCATGGAGAAGGAAACAAGATATGAGGGCAATTCAGAAGGTGGAATAAGCAGGACTTGGCCTCTGGGGCTTCAGTGTGGTGCAAGAATTGGGGGAGAATCAGGTAAGCAGAGCGGCAGCAAAACCACGCAGGGAAACTGGGTAGTCAGTGGGAGCTGACCCGCAGCTGGGCCACACCTGGGGCCTGAGCCAGGCCTCTGTTCTTTGCTCTCAACACAGGCTTTCCTGGATGATCCTGTGACCCTCCCTAGGCTCACAGCTCCAGGCCAGACCTGAGCTCCAGATCCGCCCAACCAGCTTTGAAGTGGCTGTTCCTTCTTGGCTGTCTCTGAGCACCACAGTGCCAATGTGTTCAGCCAGAACCGTCCATCTCTCCCGCCCTCACCCTCTGCCTCCTCCTTTTGGGAACCCCCATTTCTGCAAACAGCACCACCCTCCATCCAGCCCACTTTCAAACACAGGCTGTCCATGGCCACAGGGAGCAGTGCGTGCCTGCAAAATCAATGCACACCTCGGAAACTCTGGGTTTGGCTGAGCAGGCTGTTGTGAGGGGCAGGAGGGGGAGAGCAATTATCGGCCTTCAAGACTCCGCCTGCGCTGTTGGCAGGCAGGTTTTTTTCCTGGGTGTCAATACAAGCCCAGGGTCATTTTTCAGTTTGCCGATGGCTGTAATTGCGTAAGGCTGAGTGGCTCTCCAGAGAATCCCTGCCGTTCCCCATTCTCTCCTCCCCGACACTGCTCTATAGACACGCCCCAGGCCATGGATCATGTTTTTCACATAACCCGTTAATTACTAAATAAAACAACCCAGCTTTCAACCTGATTAGCCCAGATTAATGGCCAGCAGCAGGTTTCACGCGCCCGCACAATTTATCACTGAAAAGAACTGTGTCTTTAATGATTTAGCTACCTGGCCTAGCAGGGCCTGCTCAGGGCCACGGGCCTCCGAGAGCAGTTAATTGCTGTTCTTCGTTTCTGACCTGGAAAGGCCCAGGTGACAGTTCCCATTAGCCAGGCTTGGCCTGCTTGATGACAAAGGATGGCAGGAAGCCCTTCCCTCCCACTTTGTGCCGAAGATATATCGAGGTCAAGTGTCCCCAGCCCCACCACGCCAGCTGCCAGCTGGAACAGGTTGAGTCAACCTGTAAATTTATATGTTTTTCTCCCTCCCCCCACCCACCTCCTGCCCTTTCTCCCTTTCTCAATATGTTGCAAGAGTGAATCATTTTTGTTTGTAATTGTGAAATTTCACTAAGAATTCTAGGACCTTTCACAAAAATGAGAGAAAAAATTATTTCCTCTGGTTCCTTTTTTCTACATTTTAGCATGATTTGTTCCTGCTGTGGGGTAGAGTGAGAACATTTCTTTAATCATTTATCATTGAGAGATCCTTTGATTAATAGGCTCTTCAAATGTCAGCCCTGGTCTCAAGCATCTGGTCCAGCTCTTGCATTTTTCAGTCAAGGGCACTGAGGCCCAAGGCAGGGAAAATAAGTTATCCAAGGTAACATGGCGAGCTAGTGGGAGATGGAAACTATGCCCGTTTTTCAGGGGAGGACACCAGGCCCTTGTTTTGTCCAATAGGACTTTCTGTAACAACGGGAATTTCTGTATCTGTGCTCTCCCATAGAGTGGCCACTAGTCACATGGGGCAGTAGAAGGGCTGAATTATGGCTACAGTGACTTAATTTTCAGATTTTCCATTGCTGTTGTATAGAACACAAGCGATTTTTTATGTTGATCTTTTATCCTGTAAATTTGCTGAACTCATTTATTAATTCTAATAGTTTTTTAATAGAGTTGTTTTTAGAGCAGTTTTAAGTTTACAGAAAAATTGGGCAGAAAGTACAGAAAATTCCCATATACTCCCTCCCCGACCTCGCACCCAGTTCCTTGCCTCCCTATTGACATCTTACATTAGACTGGTATGTTTGTCATAATTGATGAACCAATATTGATACATTATTATTAGCGGAAGTCCTTAGGTTAGGGTTCAGTCTTCGTGTTGTCAGGACTATGGGTTTTGAAAAATGCATAGTGTTATGTATCCATTATTAAAGTATCATATAGATAGTTTCACTGTCCTAAAAATGCCATGCTTCGCCTATTCATACCTCCCTCTCTCCCCCAACCCCGCGGCAACCCTCGTCTTTTTACTATCTTTATAATTTTGCCTTTTCCACAATGCCATACAGTTGGAATTATATGTAGCCTTTTCAAACTGGCTTTTTTTCACTTAGTAATATGCTTAGCATCATGCCTTTTCACAGCCTGATAGCCTTTTTTATCACTAAATAGCATTCCATTGTGACAACGAACAGAGTATATGACAGTTTGCTTATCCAGTCACCTATTGAATAGTATCTAGGTTGCTCTGAAGTTTTGGCAGTTATGAATAGGGCTACTATAAACATGAGTGTGCAGATTTTTGTGTGAACATAAATTTTTAACTTATTTCGGTAAATTGTACCAACGAGTGTGTTCAATAGATTGTATGGTAAGATTGTGTTTAGCTTTATAAGAAACTGCCAAATTGTCTTCCAAAGTGGCTGTGCCATTTCACCAGTAGCGAATGAGAGTTCCTGTTGCTCCACATGGTCGCCAGCCTTGGTGTTGTCAGTGTTTTCATGGATCATGCCTTTGGTGTTGTATCTAAAAGGTCATCAAACCAAGGTCATCTAGATTTTCTCTTATGTTGTTGTTAAGGAGTTTTATAGTTTTGCCTTTTACATTTAGGCCTATGATCCATTTTGAGTTAATTTTTGTTGAAGATCGTTTAACTCTATTTCTGAGGGTCTATTTCTAGGTCATTCCACTGATCTCTTTGTCTATTGTTTCATTAATACCACACTGTCTTGATTACTGTAACTTTATAGTAAGTCTTGAAGTTGGTCAGTGTCAACCCTTTGTTCTTCTGCTGTATTGTGCAGGCTGTTCTGGTCTTTTGCCTCTTCATATAAACATTAAAATCAATTTGTTAACAGCCGCAAAATAACTTCCTGGGATTTTGACCAAGATTGCATTGAATCTGTAGATCAAGTTGGGAAGACCTGACATCCTGACAATATTGAGTCTTCCTATCCATGAACATAAAATATCTTCAAGTATTTAGTTTTTATTTTATTTCTTGCGTCAAAGTTTTGTCATTTTCTTCCTATATCTTATACATATTTTGTTAGATTCATACCTAAGTACTTCAATATTTTAGGCGCTAATGTGAATGTTATCATATTCTTTTAAATAAATAAATATATATATGTATATATACATATATATATATATAAATGATTGATTCTTCAGAGAGAGGAAGGGGAAGAGAGAGAGAGAAATGTGAGAGAGGAACGTCAATCGGCTGCCTCCTGTGGGAGCCACAACCAGGGGTCTACAAACTGCAGTCTGAGTATGTGCCCTGACCCGAATCAAACGCGACACCTTTTGATGTATGGGACAACGCTCCAACCAACTGAGCCACCTGGCCAGGGTCGTTATTATGTTCTTAATTTCAAACCCCAATTGTTCACTGCTGGAATATATGAAAACTATTGACTTTTGTATATCAACCTTGCAGCCTGCATCCTTGCTATATAATTGCTTATTAGTTCCAGGAGTTGTTTTTTGGTTTGGGAGATTTTTTTGGATATTTCTACAAAGACAGTCAGGTCATCTGCAAACAAAGACAGTTTTATATTTTTTCCCCTAATCTGTATGTTTGTCTTTCCAAATGTTTGTTTTAAAATAATTTTCATATGCTATTTTTGCCTTTTTATTTTTCCTCTTTTTAAAAAGGTCTAAAATTTTACTATATTTAAATGGCAAAATAAAGTGTTTAATGTCTAACATTCATTTTTTCAAATCCTATCACTGTATTAAATGGTCAAAGTGACATAAGTTTGTATATAAACCATTAATAATTAGGAACTAATAAAGGATTCCTTGTTCTGAATGGAAAATCAGCTCAGAACTTTCTGACAGAATTGTACTTTTTAAAAGTTCCCTTAGTAAGTATTCGGTTTATGGCAAAATTTCTCAGTTTTGATTTGAAAATGTCTTTATTTTGTTCTTCTTGAATAATATTTTAGTTGGGTTTACAATTCTTGGTTAAGAATTGTTTTCTTTTAGCTCTTTGTCTTTCTGTTGACTCTAAAAATATGTATCCTGCACATTTCTTTAGACCCATCTTCCTGTTCATAACTTTTTTCTTCAGCTACTCCTAGTTTTATCTTTAATGTACATTTAGGGTTTTTTAAATTATCCAATTAGTTTTAAACTGTCATAATTCAATTTTCTCATGTTTAGAATTCTCTTTGGTTGTTTTACACAAATGCCTAGACCTTTTGGAGAGAATTTTGTTCCTTGCTCATGTTTTTTTAATCCTTTCTTTTGTTTCCTAAAGCATTTTCTTTTGTTTTCTTAAAACCTACTTATTTTTTATTCTGTGTCACAGAATTTATATATATGAGGTTCTTGGGAGTTAATTGTGCTGTTTGTTATTTATGCTGATTCTTGTTCATAGCAGTTGTCTTTTTTGGGTGTCTTAAAATTTGGGATTGTGAGCTCATGTTCAGCTGGGCTTTCCTGTGAGGGTTAAAGGTTCATGCCTACAGGAGGACGGGAACTTGCTTCTTCCAGGTGGCCCTGGGATGCTGTAACCCCCGACCATTTTAAAGTCAATTCTTCTGCTTGGGGTTCCCAGTCCAACATAGATAATGTGAATATAATCCCTCGTGCAGATAAGTTTCATTTTCACCTTTCTTTTACCAGTGGGCAGATTATTTTTACTTTAGCATTTTACTGAAACTATAGCCCTTGAAGCTTCCCACTGTTGAAGGGTGCTCCAGTTCTAATTTCCCAGTTTGCTCAGGATGAATGTCTAGGCTTCGGTCCCCTGCAGGGCCATCCTGACTCAGGTTTGTTTCCGAGATTGACGAATGCTCTCAGAACGGCTGCAACTTCAGCACCAACTCCCTCTTTGGTTTTGGCTCCTGTTGATTTTTTTTACTTTCAGGTCAGCTCAGCTCTAAATCGGGAGGTTTGCATGTTAGATTTCAGCCAGAATATCCATATGTTTTATTTCAGGAGGAATAAAGCTCTCCTCCACCTATTTGCCAGAAATGCCATGGCCCAAGTTGCTTGCTAAAAGGAGTCAACTTTTTACTTCATTGTTAAATATCACCTTTTCTTTGAAAGGATGGCTTGTGTGTATATTGAAAATATCTACTGACATACTACCGATCACAGAAAAGGGCAGCATATTTGAAATAATTTGTATTTTTGTAAGAAAAAAAACCACATGTGCCTGATTTTTAAGTGCCTTGCCATGAGATAACCTGTGGGGTTTTTATGGTTACTCGCCAACTTCTATTTAAAATAATTACTAAATCTACCTAACCGGGCACACATGAACTGCATATACCTCGTAATAAGCCTGGAACAAATGATGAGGATCTGTCTCCAAGTTAGGGATATCTCACTGACATATCTTGGATGAAGGCATCATTAATGTTAATAAAACTTAAATTCTATATTTCATAATCAAATAAAAATATGTAGAAATTCTAATATTTCTTTTCTTCATCCCAGTGGCTAATCTCACCCTCCCTCTGGGGTACAGGTGCCAGTCCCTACACTGGAAACATTTTTGGTTGTCACAGTTGGGAGAAGTTACTTCTGGCCAATGAGTGGAGCCCAGGAATTCTGCTAAACACCCAACAATACACAGAATAGTCCCCACAACAAAGAATTATTTGTCAAAAATGTTCAAAGTGCTCAGGTTGAGAAACACTGAATTAAAGACAAATTGCTCAGAGTGGCGATTCCGGTGTCTTAGTTTCATTCCCCCTGGTACCTTCCACAGTCCTCCTAGTTCAGGTGCAAAGGGCTACGTGTGCTTCTCTCCCCGAATGACCCCCACCCTGCGTGTTTCGTCCCTTCCAGCTCTCCGCACAGTTCATGGGTGTGGTGTGTGAGTTGTTTCCAGCTGCAGTGTTTATGATTTAATCTCCTACCTCAGAACTGGATGGTTCGCGGGGTTCAAGAGAAAGGCATTTTTCCTAATGCTGTGCTTCAGGCAGTTACTCAGATAGCGTCATTATTCCACACCAGAGGCCTTGTAGGTCTGGACTGTTCCTGTGAAAGGAAACTCCAGGCGACTGCACTGCAGTGTCTCAGTCACAGGGTCCAGACAGAGGTGGGGTGAAGTGGGGTGGAGTCGGAAATGCAAGAGCGGAATAAACGTAGTAGGCAGGTGTGTGTTGCGGGGAGAAGTTAAAAGTTTCAGATGGCATATCCAAAACTCAACGCAGCTTGCATGAAATGGCAAGCAAGGTCCAGGGCAGACGAGCCAAGAAGGCCAAAAAGGGTAAGAAGGGGAATTCAGGCTCCAAACCACTCATTAAAAAGGCTTTGAGGAGGTTTGCTAGGAATTAGAGGGGAGCTTTTCACCTGTTTCTGTTCAATCATGACACAAACCTGGATCAAAGAGCACTAGGCCAGTGGGTGGAGTAAAATCAACCATCGCTACCAGGTGTGCCTAGGACTCTGCTTCCGCCCCGGGGACCTCACCTGGGCCTGAGCCCACCCTGCCCCACAGGCTGTCTGGCCTATCAGTGGCTTTCCACGTCACGGAATGTCCAGACCACACGTATTCCACCCCCGCCTTGCATTTTATAGCTGAAGGAACCAAGGGCACAACAGCCTGGGCCCCATTCCCGGCCGGGCTCGCATTTTTGAGGGCAGCCCTCCTTGGGTGGAGGGGCCTGGGAGCAGGCACTCTCCTTGACCTCGCAGGCCCCGAGGGGAAAGTGAGGTGGGTCAGAGTGTACCCTGGGCCCGCCTTGGCATGGGGAGCCGTTCAACTTGGAAGGATATTCAGCCCAAAGAGGAACCCGATTCGGCCGCACAGAACAGATGCACAGAGGCTTTTGAAGCCTGGATCGATGCCTTTTCCCACAAGGAAAAAGGAAAATCCATGGTGAACCTCTCACGCTGCTAATGAAAAGGAGACGGGGCTGCTGGGGTGGAGCAGCCAGGCAGTGGGGAGGAGGCGTTCAGCCATTGAACTTTTTCTGCTTATGCAGTAGATCTTCATTATCTACACTGTCCTGTGGTTCTCCAGTTCCCCAGGGAGATGCTTAATAACATGAACTGCTTAATAAGCAGTGACTGGTGCCTCCAAAGGGCTGATAGAAGGGGAAGGCAGTGCCGCCTATCTCCTAGTTCAGTGTGTTTCCTTTCTCACAGCTGATCTTTGAGATACTAGCAAGAGTCAGAAAAGGCAGCTGGCTCCCCACACAGGCCTCCAGCATTTGCTGGTGGAAGCTGACTCCAGGGCAATGTTGGCAGTTACTTTCCCTGAAAAATTTTTCAGGAAACTACAGCTTTTACTTTGTGTTCTCTTGAGGACAGATTTCCTACTTGGGCACTGTCTTAGGCTCTCCCCCACAATCACATTTGCCTTTTTAAAAATTTTTATTTACCTAACACTAAACAGCTCTGTGTGTGCCAAATAATGATCTAGGTCAGTGATTTTTCTACCTGTGGAACACCAAAAAAATGTATTATATTTTTTGCCAATCTGACAAAAAAAAAAGGTATAATTTTGCTTGATTTACAAAAAAATAATAATAGTAATTACCTACCCTTTTTGTTCCAAAGTGACTTTTTAAACAAATCAGGTGCCTATACTTGTATATAAGGATTTCTTGCACCAAGAATTAACCAATCAGATGCAACCCTATTATGTGATGTGACCAATAAGATGCAACTCTATATATGACCTATATATTTGTGGTTTAGACAGGGCATTCATACTGGATGGCTATTGTTGTGCTGGCTGTTGACATTTTTTATTTGACGATCTAAGGGAAAAGAGGTCAGTGCCCCTGACTAAATAGTCAGGTATTGCATGTTTTAAAAATTCTTGCAGCACACCGATTAAAAATTGCTGTTAGGAGCTTTATAAATGTACCTATTTAATCTACAGAAGAGGGTTACAGAATTAGGAACTGTTTCTAAACTCTCTTTGAAAATGAGGAAACAGGCACAGAGGGGCAAAGCCTGCCAGCCACAAGTCGCATGGCAGTTCCCACGATTTCTAACCTCTGTCCCAGGTGCAGGCCTGGCTTTACTCTTCCTCTGCTCGCCATTCAGAGGCCTGCACCCGTTTCTCTTTCTCTGGGGCCCTCCCAGGCTGCCCCTCCCTCGCTGCTCTGCCTCTGCCTCTCTCAGCCTGTAGGTGACATCCACATGTTCTTCTCATACATGTTCTCACTTATGCATTTTCAGCTAATTCACGAGTCAAGAATTTCCTCAAAGATCAAAAATCAAGAAGAGGCATTTCTCTCCTAAGAAAACAACTTGAAAAAATGTCAAGGGTTTTATGCACAGACATATTATCCCAATGTCACTTGTAAGGCTGAAAAACTGAGAACAATCTTAGTGTTCACTGATAGGGATCAGTTACCAAATTATAAAGGAGTGTCATGCAACCATTAAACATAAGAGGGAACATGGGGTCCACATTATATCTAGTATAAGGGTTTAACTATCATCAGTGATCAGTGGATGGGGTAAGAATGTTTTTAGTAACACCTTTGCTGTTACCTTATTGTTGCTTTAGGGCTTATATTATATATCTTTTACCTATACCTTCAAGTCATACTATACCACTTCATGCATCACAACCTATGTGTACTTTCATTTTTCTTCTTCCAGCATCTGTGTTAAACATTATACTTCTACATACATTATGAAATAAACCCCACAATGCACTGTTATTAGTGTTGGTGTGGGTGGGCTGGCCCCAGCGGACACGGGCCAGGTTGGCAGGTTGGGTTGAGTGGGTTGTCAGGGGAATGTTGGGGTGAAGCGAATATTAGCAGGTTAATGCAGGGAGTCCAGATTAGGACACTTTCCTTAGAAGGGCATTGAATTTTGTTCTTAAAAGCAGTTAAATGATTGAAATATTTTTTTGGTCCTGCCAGACTTGTTTCTTTTTCTTTGTGAGAGTGGGTCTGTTTTTGTTTTGAGCTTAGCTTACGTGGCCCCAATTTTAGGTCATGGTCCTTTTTTTCCCCTTTTTGAAAAATATATCTTTATTGATTTTGGAGAGAGTAAAGGGGAAAGAGAGAGAAAGAAACATCAATGATGAGGGAGTTGTCTTTGATCGGCTGCCTCCTGCACGCCCCCAACTGGGGATCGAGCCCGCAACTGGGGCATGTGCCCCGACTGCGAATTGAACCTCGATCTCCTGGATCCTAGGCCGATGCTCAACCACTGAGCATGCCCAGCCAGGCATGGTCCTTATTCTTAAGGCATAGCCTTTCTGGGGTCTGAACTGCATCCTCACAATTTCTCTACTCTGCTTGGACCAGAGTCCAATGTCTCTCAACACTGCCAGACTTCTCGGGTCTCTGTTCAGTCCTCAGGCCTGCAGCACATGACCTCTGCTAAGCCTTGTGGATTCTTGGCCTGTGTATGTGCAGCTCTGTTCTCAGCCACAAACCCACAGTTGATCCCAATGAGGACTTCAGGGGCCTGGCTTTCTGTGAAGTTCTTTCTTCTCTGATATCCTGCCATACAAATTCTAGCCTCTTCTCTAGCCTGGAGTTCCAGCTTCTGCCTCCTCAGCTCAGGGAGAGCACTGCTCAGCTTGGGTTCTAACTCATCTGTAGCAGGGAAGTACCCTGGGCAGAAAACTGGGGTGATCATGGGAATCCACTCGCATAGTTCGTGTCTCTCTAAAATAAGTCTTCTACTGCCTGTTGTTTAGTGTCTGGGAACAGTTGTCTCATATGTTTTGTAGTTGTTTGTCTCTGTTTGTAGTTGTTTAAAGTCGGAGGTGAAGTTACGTACCAGTTACTGCATCCTGGCAGGAAACACAAATCCCCACGTGACTTTAATTCTTTGCAATGTTAGCCCCCCTGATGCTGCAGAGTGGAAGGGCCTAATTTCTCTTAAATGATTCTAATATTCTTTAACAAGTCCTCCTTGCTTAAAGCAAGAAGTCATGTGTCATTCACCCTTGGCTAACTGTGTGATTTAACTGAGAAAGTTTATGGGGATTAACTAGAAACTGGCCCAAATGTATTATAGAAAAACGGCTGCTTTATTGCTAAGCAAAATCTTTTCTGACTGAAAACTCCCCAAAAGGAAGGGGTTTAGCATCAGACAGACTTATTCTTCTAATTTTCTCCCTTACGCTTAGGAAATAAATGTGGTGTCACAGCCCATGAAATTATTGTTCCTTGTTTTACTCAACTTCTGCCAGAACCCCTATTTCCAGGTTAGCAGAAAATTGGAATCTATCTGAAAGCAATAAGCACTAAATGTCATTCTTGCAAAAACCCATCTTAGCATAAAACGTCACTTCCTCACTGCCCAGTGTAAATTAGTCCCTCCTATTACTCTTGCCTTCAGCTCCCTCTTCTTGTACTTCAAAGACATTTTGTAGTTACACACACATCTGTGTGGCTTACTCTTTTGTCTCCTCCAATAGATTATAAGCTCCATGAGGGCAAAAACCTTGCCTGTAGCCCAAATGTCTAGCATAGTAACTGATATATAGGATCTAAGAATTGTTTGTTGAATGAATAGGTGAATGAATCCACAAATAAACAGATTCCTTTGAAATTAGATCAAAAACGATAAAGATAGAAAGGCTTAAAGGATTAAAAGAGAAAGGACTAGTTTCTAAATAGCTAAAGTTTTTAATCTTTAAGATACACAGCCCTCCTGTCCAGCAATGACTGTGATGGGCTACTTTTTACTTGAAACAAAAATTGTTCCAGGAGAATTAGTCAAAAGATGCTGTTACTGAGAACCGAGAGTGTCTGCCCTTCTGTAGGGCAGCTATGGTCAAACCAGGCCTGTGTGAGACATTGGCCCTCCCTGAGAATAGCATGTACGTGGGAAGGACTTCTTGTCCTCTTTGGGATGGTCCAGCATGCACGGGTTTTAATAACTCCCAGGGCACTGAAGTTTCCACATGTGGCCCAGAGAACATCCTGTCTTCTCTTTGTTATGGTGGCAGGAGAAACCAAGAACAAGGGCAGGGCATTCTTTGACTGAAGGAGCCCTGGATACAGAATGCTAAAGACTGTTTGTCAAAATGTCTCATCTTGTGCGTGGAGAAACTTGGTCTACTGACCAAGATGAAACAGAACAAACCGAAGGTCACCTAATAAGTAAGGAGCATCACAAGGACAAATTTCCAGGACATCTACCTCAAGTTCAGGCTGTTATTATGTGTTTGTTCCCCTCCCCTTGGCTTTCCCACTCACTCCTGCCAACATGCTAGGCTGTATTTCAGTGGAGTCCTTATATACTCTAAAGTAAGAAAGTGATATTTTCTATCTCCTGTGATCAGGGAACATCAGAAAAGAAGCCTCTATTTTGGCAATGCACTCCTAGGAAAGTTTGAAATTTCCAGGGCAATGAGAAATTTCATTGTTTAGAATCAAGAAAGGCTACACTGAACACCAAGCAGGATGAGAGAATCAGCCTAGGAGTTTCAGGGCCCACACATGGCTGTCTCTGACCTGTGCGTGAGCTAGGAGATGCCATTTCCTTAGCTGCACATCTGTAAAATAAAGGGGCTAGAGCAGATCATCTCTACCATTCCACCTGACATATCTTATTCTAAAACAGCAGCATGCTTGAGGGAAATGTTATTGCCATTGTATAGATTCTTCTGTATATTCTCTGAAACATAAGAGTCCTTGTTTCTGGAGAAATATACACACAGAAGCCTGAATTTGCATCCCAAACAAGCAACCTGAGAAGAAGTCTAGTGATGGTAGACATCCTAGATAAATTTACAAAGCCCGAAACAGTCCCCAGAACCATTTCCCCCACAGAAATGAGGACTTTTCTGCACAACCTCTCCTTTGGGGTTTAGGACATCAGGATTCTACTTCTAGTTTCTCCTCTGACCAGCAGGCAGGTCTAGTGAGCTCCCTTTTATGTCAGGGCTTCCTCTACAAGTTTAATAAATAAAGACAGAAACAAACTATTCATGACTATTATTCATATCTGAAGTGAGAGTTGTGTTTGATGAGAAAAAAAATCTAAAAAACTCTTAAAATGCTTAGGAAGACATACTGTTACCAGTTCAAAGTTTCTATAAAAAATAGTTTTCTATGAAGTCCTTGTAAATTTCTACAAATCTTTCCAGAGTGATTCTTACAAACATCTTTCACATAGAAATCATTGTTCTATGGCAAATAGAACCCTGTTGAAACTGATTACTAATTGTGGCCATCACAAAATTGTCAGTAATTACTATCCTAATATATCTCCATTTTATATAATAAGACCTGTTCCGCAGGTATTTAATATGCATAACTTAAAATATACAATGCATGCTGTTATAAAAGCAGAACATGTGTGTCTCCATGGATTGTGCGTTTTCAGGGAGGAGTCCAGCAGCTGTCTAACATCTTCATGACACATCAGCTAATATGAGGGTAGAGGAAACAAAGATTGCTGGATACAATTGATGTGAAGGAGTTTACAAAAGCAGAGGGAAACATTCTGGGTATAATTAAGAAAACTAACAACTTGATGTTATTAAAAGTGAGGACAAATGGAACAAGACAGCCTTTTTGTCATATTGACCACAAAAATATGTTTTTTTTGGTAAAGTTGAAATGTAATTCTTAGGTGGAGCTGTGCTTTTCAGGATATACTGACTCTCAGAACATGTACAGGGATGGAGTTGTTCCAGAAGATTCTCAGGGTCTTCTCCAGCACAGGATTCTCAGAGTTGGGCAGAGGTAAGACAGGGCCCTGACTTCAAAGTTGCCTTTCTTCCAACAACTCTGCCTCCTCCCAGGTGGAGCAGTGCTGTCCTGTGAGCTCGCTGGGCTAAAGACAAGCTGTTGGAGAATCACAAGAAATTGGGAGATCTGTGCTGGGGTAGGAGCAGAGGTGGATCACAAACCCAGAGGGAAGAATGACCCTCAGAGTCTAGGCAGTCTGAGCTGGAATAAACAGATCTAACCCCTCTCATCTACACAAAGATATTACTCAAGTCATTTTCCAATCCTGCATCCTCAACTTTCCCTTCTCTATTAGATCATTGTCAACAGCCTAAACAGAAATCATAAGCGGAATCCCAAATGCCCCTTCAATTATCACCCTGTTTCTCTCCTTCCCTGGCCTGCCAAACTTCTTGAGAGATTTGCCTTCTCACCCCATCACCAAATTCCACTCCTCCAATTCTCTTTTAGTTCCCTTGCCAGACTCATCCCGCTTCCATCACCACCTCCCCCCTTGCCACCAAAACTGCTCTTATCAAGGCCACCAAGAGTGTCCAAGTGGCTAAATCCCATGGCCAATGCTCATCTCTCATTTTTCTTAATTGTCAGCAGCATCTCACCCAATGGAATGATTTTCTCCTCTTGAAATTTCTTTTTCACTTTGCTTTCTGGGCACCATACTCTCTCCTATCAGACTGTTGACCCCTTCTCAGCCTCCAGCTAATGCCTCCTCATGACCCAGCTGCTACAGGTTTCTGTGTTAGAATCTCTTTTCTCTACTTGGTGATCTCATTACTTTGATAGCTTTAAATTTTGAATTTTGTATCTCCACCTATATTAGTTTCCTTTTCTGCTGTAACAAATTACCATAAACTTAGTGACTTACAATGACACAAATCAATTCTTTTGTAATTCTGGAGGTCAGAAGTCTGAAATGAGTCTTATGGAACTAAACCAAGGTGTCAGCTGAGCCGGTTCCTGCTGGAGGCTCCTGGGAGAATCTGTTCCTTGCCTCTTCCAACTTCTAGAGGTTGCCAACATTCCTTGTCTGGTGGCCATATCACTTTAAGCTCTGCTTCCATCATCACATCAACTTCTCCTCTGACTTGTTTCTTCTGTGTTCCTCTTATAAGAGCCACTGAGATGACACCTAAATCATCCAGGAGTACCTCCCCATCCCAAGATCTTTAACTTAATTACATTTACAAAGCCCCTTTTCCCATAAAAAAATAACATTCAAGGGTTCTGGATGTTAAGATGTGAGCATATTTGGGGAGCCATTATTCCACACCAGCCTAGACCACTCTTGACTCAGACTTGGATACCCAATTGCCTACTCTGCAACTCTGCTGGAATATCTAATAGGCATCTTAACATAACATGATAATAAATAAGCAGTTCTTAGTAAAGTCTTCCTCATCTCAGTTAATGCCAATTCCTTCCTCCTAGTTGCCCAATCCAAAAACTTTGCAGTCTCCCTTAATTCCTCTCCCCACCTACCCCCACCCCCACATACCACATGCAGTTTCAGCAGCAAATTTATTGCCTGTCTCATAAAAATGTACCAGAATCCTCCCATTTTATACCATCTCCAGTGCTATCAGCCTGTCTCAACTCTTCATTATAGTTCACCTAGATTTTTGCAACACCTGATTGGCTAGTCTCTCAGCTTCCTGCATTGCCCTGCTGCAATCCATTCTCCACACAGTAGCCTAAGAGATCCTGCTAAAGCCTAAGTTGGATCACGCCATTCTTCTTTTTAAAACTCCGCCAGTCCCTATATGGCCTGTGCTGTCATTATCTCTCTGGCCTCATCTTTCACCGCTATCTCCTTCACTTACTCTGCCCTAGCTACACTAAACTCCTGGATGCTCCTTGAAAATGCCAGATATTTTCCTACCTCAGGGCCTTTGCACATACTGTTCCCTTTGTCTCAGGGGCTCTTCTCCCAGATGTTCATGTAGCTCACCCTCTCACATCTTTCAGGTATTTTCTCAAATGCTACTTTCTCAGCAGTAAAGACTTCCCTGACCTCCACAGATGAAGGTCCAGCCCATATCTTCTCCCCACATCAGCTCTCTCGATCTCCACTTTCTGCTTTATTTTTCTCCATTGCTTGTTTCTCTTTCAGTTGTTGCTATCTATCAGTCTCTCTATTTTACATATTTGTTTTGTTTTGTTGTTTTTCCCCTCCATATTGTTTGCTTTTTTTTCCCCCCTAAGCTATAGATTCCATGGGGAATATGCATTTTTGTCTGCTTTGTTTCCTTTTATAACCCAGAACAGTGCTTTGCATATAGTAGGACTCAATGCATATTTGTTGAATGAATGAAAGCAAGTTTTTCCCACGTAGCATCCAGGTCAATAAATGTGGCATTTACTGCACCTGTTCTTTTACTTATTTAATCATTCAATGTTTTCTGAGAGTCTACTCTGAGACTAGCCCTCAAGGAACTCATGGTCTTTGGGGGAGAAATATGTGCTGTGATATTGTGATTTATAATAAAATATATACATATTTAATCTTCATCCCCAAGTCCTGGCACAGAGTTCCTAAAACCCTTGGAATTTCCTATAATGAGAGCTATCAAGGTGTCTTTTGTGACACTGAGGTGACTTTTGGACTGCATCTAAAGATTTGAGCTGGTTGCCAGTGAAGCCAACCATGTGAGTAGAGGGTTGGAACTTTCAGTCCCACCATTTGATTTCTGGGGAGAGAAAGAGACTGGAGATTGAGTTTAATTACCAATAGCCGATGACTTAATCAGTCATACCCACGCAATGAAGCCTCCATAAAACCCAAAAGAACAGGGTTTAGAGAGCTTCATGTTGGTGAATCAGGACACTTACTGGTGCCACTGTGCTGGGCCCCAAACTTTATGGAACAGAAGCTCCTTTGTTCAGGACCTTGCACTACGAATCTCTTCATCTGGCTGTTGATTTGTATTTTTTAACATCCTTTCTAGTAAACTGGTAATCTAGTGAGTAAACTGGTTTCTTGAGTTCTGTGAGCCACTCTAGCAAATGAATCAAGCCCAAGGAAGGGGTCATGGGAACCTCTGATTTATGGCCAATTGATCAGAAGCACTGGACTTGCAATTAGCATCTGAAGTAGAGGACAGTCTTGTGGGACTGAGCCCTTAACCTGTGAAATCTGATGCTATCTCTGGGTAGAGAGTGTCAGAAGTGAGTTGAATTGTAGGGCACCCAGCTGGTGTTGGAGAATTGCTTGGTGGTGTGAGAAAAAAAAACACATTGAAATTTGTGTCAGAATTGGACATGTAGACACCTAACTTTAGTACAAAGCAGACTTAGAAGGGCTACAACAAGAATTCCAAGTGCAATGGGGAACACAGAGGATGGAGAGAAACATCCTATCTTGCTGGTGGCTTTGAGTGATTGGAAGTGGCTTTATGGAGGGGGTGGCATTTGAGCTGTGACTTAATGGATTTCTAGTCGTACCATATGCTCAAGGCAGTGTCAGTGTTCCCTCGAAGCACAGCATGGGACCTGTTTCCGTGACTGTGACCCTAACACCCACCAGCTTGAGGGCTGAAAGGCTAAGCTTCGAAGGAGCTTAGCCTCCTCCTCAGCCTGGGTCATCCTGGAGAGCTCTGAGGAGAAAACTGAAAAGATCACATCTGCCAAACAGAAGGCAAGGCCTTCAGTAAGGTCGAAGAAGAGTAGTCTCTTCAGGATGTTATCCTTGGAGTCTGAGCAGAGAACCTGGGCAGGAGATCTGAGCTCTGCCAGGGAGGGGGTAGGTGGGCAGGAGCCAGGCCCCTTGGGCTCGTGGGCTCTGTTGTGATGGCTGAAGAGAGTGTCATTGAAAAGCAAGGATAAAGTAACAGGCCGTGCAGCCCTGAATGGCTCCCCTATCTCTACCTCCTGGTGGCCTTGAAGTCTCATTTGTCCACAAGAGGATGGAGGTTTTGTGAAGAAACAATGACTGGTTGCCCCAGCTCTCTCTAACCTGACCTTCTGTTCCCATTTCAGACTTGAGAGTGAAGTCCTCTTGGTTCTTTTGTTCTTATTTTCGTCCCCATTCTTGCAAATGTCTTCAGAGGCAAAGGCAGAAACAAATAAAGACTTGGTTTTCTAACTACCATGGTTTGAAACTGCCCCTTCCCCTCTTGCTGATTTCCCAGGGCCATTGGGTTTTCTCACAGGTTTGAGGACGTAATGAAACTGGACCCCAGTGGGAATGAAGCTCCCGTATAGTTATACCCCTTGACCAGGGCAATGGTGGTGGCCGACGAGAATTTTCTGTGTGCTTGGCACAGCTTTGGCCTCCATGAGGCTGCAAAAGAAGAAACACTGGTGGCAATCCAGGTGAAGATGGTGACGACCTGCGGCTGGGCCCAGGCCACAGCAAGTGGCGCCAATGGAGGAGGGCTCAGCTGGCATGCTGAATGCCTCACCTGCTTCGTGGTGCTCCTGCAGTGGGAGTGAGCATGCAGGATGTCTTCCTGAAGTCATTCCATGGAGAACATCAGAGACCCAAGGTCATGACTGACCCCATCTCTGCATGGGGTCCGGCCCTTTCCCTGGGGCGATGGTGACCGTGCTCTATTCTGTAGCCCTTGTGTGAATCTGTTTCCCACCAGCTTTAAGGTGAGCTAAGAGCACCTGGACCACAGCCAAGCCCAGGACCACCGCACTGGTTTGGACCATTGCCGTGCATGTGGAACAGAGGAGGGTGTAGACCTCAGGCTCACCTTCTTTCCTTCTGTCACGTGATGACCTGTGGGCTGACCTCCCTCCTTCCTCCCTCTGCCTGTGGCAGTGGATGGCTTAAACAAATAACTTACCTTAGGAAAGAAAAGAAGTGGTAAAATCCATGCCTCTGCCCCAAAGAATTCCCTTATGTAAGCTAACCCCCTAGACCCAGATGTTCTGAGCTGATGCGGAATTTGGTGTTTGAAGAGACTGAGTGAAAATAGATCAGAGAGAGCCCGGCCGGGAAAGACGAAAGGAACGCTAAGCTAAGAGGCCAGGTGGCCCTCAGGAAGAAGCCGCCTTCCACACAGGCCTGCCCGAGCCGGGGTCCAGGTGCCAGAATCGGAGGCTTTAAGGAGTGGGTGCAACCTCAGGGTCTATAACTTATTTTTAAACTATTTAGTCAATTTTGCAATAAGAACGGAAAGGAAGGCACCAAAATGACAAAACCAAAATAGCAAAGCCTCTTTCCCTTATATACGTCCACCTCTAGCCACACGAGTCTCCTGACTATGCACACGTGCCTCTATGGAGGGCTAACGCGGAGCCACACGGCCTGGGTGGCGTGCCTCAGTTTCTCCATCTGTGTAAGGGAGATAATAACGGAATCTACTTGTCAAGGACCCGATTAGTGAAATTTTTAGAACAGTCTGTTACATGGATATGAAATAACATCAGTACTAGAGGTGGATTAGACAGCCTGCCACTCTCCCCGCCTCAAGGTCTCCTCTACTCCTCCCTTTCCCTTTAAGGGGTCCATCTGTGGTTCAGAAAAATAAAACCCTTGCCTCTGCCCCAAAGAGTTCCTCCTTTGCAGGTCAGTTCTGGACCAGGAGCACACAGGTGCACGCAGCACCCCCTTATCATTTGGATTTAAGGTTCCTCCGAGGCAGGGGGTGTCCTATCCATGTCTGTGTCCCTTATGCACTCACACAGGACGTGACGCACAGAAGGAACTCGGGAGATTCTTGTAGGAAGGAAAGTTTTCCCCTCACCTAATGACTTCTGGCATTGCCTTTTCCAGTGACCTCCCAGCGGCTGCGGGAGCGGGCAGGCCTGGGATTATTGTCTCTATGTTTAGCGGCCCAGAGAGGGGATGGCAGCATCCACATTCCCATGAACATCAGGCCAGGGCACGAACGCAGGTCTCCATGCAGGGCGCTTCCCCCTTTTCACCATGCCCATTCCAGAGGCGGGCGCTTCCCTCTTTTCACCATGCCCATTCCAGAGACGGGCGCTTCCCCCTTTTCACCATGCCCACTCCAGAGGCGGGCGCTTCCCCCTTTCCACCATGCCCATTCCAGAGGCGGGCACTTCCCCCTTTCCACCATGCCCATTCCAGAGGCGGGCGCTTCCCCCTTTTCACCATGCCCATTCCAGAGGCGGGCGCTTCCCTCTTTTCACCATGCCCACTCCAGAGGCGGGCGCTTCCCCCTTTTCACCATGCCCATTCCAGAGACGGGCACTTCCCCCTTTCCACCATGCCCATTCCAGAGGCGGGCGCTTCCCCCTTTTCACCATGCCCATTCCAGAGGCGGGCGCTTCCCTCTTTTCACCATGCCCATTCCAGAGACGGGCGCTTCCCCCTTTTCACCATGCCCATTCCAGAGGCTGCCCTCATCTCCTCACTTATTCCAGCCTTTCCAGAGGGTCCTGCTTATAACTCAGGAGAGACAGGAGCTCAGCTCCCGGAAGCCCAGTGAGGCAGGAGCTTGGAGAGGGGACCCAGCTTGTCCTCTGGGCCCCAGGCTATGGCCGGTTCTCAGAGAAAAGCCACAGGCAGTGATGCTCTGAAGTGGCTGTGCCAAAACATCCTCGTACCCCGGGCAGTCTGGGCCACAGACATCCTGGCCCTTCCCCATTCTTGAGCCCACCCCACCCCATTCCTGAGCCCCCAGAGGGTGGGGAGGGAATTACTGTGGTAGATATTACTTGGTAATTAAGAGGAAAACAAACAGAAAAAATGTGCCCTTTTTTTGGCTGCATCAAAATGTTTCTGGCTTCCAAATGGCCGTGTGGACTCGCCCCATTCTGGCCTCAGACGCAGCCTGTCTGTGTTTCTGGCTCCTGGGGCTGTCGAGCTGAGTCAGCATCGTCAGCTGTGTGGGGAGAGGCTGCTATTGAATCTTGTGACCAAGGGCCCTAGGAAGCTCTGGAAAAATAGTGCTTTATAATTGCACATCGCCTATCACTTTACAAGTCACTTCTCCATTCATTATTCATATGACCCTCACAGCTCTCTGCCTAGGTCAGCAGGATATTACTAGGGGCAAAAATGGATTTTGTAAATCTCCGTAAGCTTAGACTGGCTGTAACCCTAATCACAATCCCTGGTGTGAAAACTATAGCATTGGAATCTAATACAGCCCATGATGGAGATGATGGAGTTGTTCCAAAGAGCGAAATGTAACCTGGTGCAGAGCCAGCACACCTGGCTTCTAGTCTCCCTTGCCAAATGAACTTGGGCAAGGCACAGCCCCCTCTGGGCCTCAGTTTTCCTACCTGTAAAGTGAGATTTACGATCCTCAAGATCTTGCACAGCTATCTAGACGAGGAAATACCCAGAAATAACATTACAGGGTTATTATATACTTAATTTTGAATCTCTCTCCTCCTTTCCCCAAACACATACATACTCTGAGGTGGGGTAAATGTCTGTTGAAATCAATAAATTCATGAAATTGTCCCTAGTTGTTAGCAGATCAGTAGACAGTGTCTTTCTTAAGCATCTGACCCTAACTTCATTGTGTGATTTCCTTTTTAAATTAATGGCTCCTGTGCTCATGAAGGTCTCCTGAAACTGCAAAAGGGTTGTCAGAAGATGGAATGGTGCCCAGAGGACCCAGTGGGCCCTGCGCATCGACACATCTTTGCTGTGACCTCAGAAAGTGACCTTCCTTCTATTTCCTTGTTGGCAGCAGAAGGAGAGAGGATGGGGGCGCAGGACCCAGAGCCTTCCTCTCCACTCACAGCCAAGCGCAGAGAGTAAAGCGTAGATGGCCACTTCTTTCTCCCTCCTGTGCTTATTAGGAGAGTTGCAGGCCCAAGGCTGCCCTGTTTGCCTGTTCAATTTCGGGGCAGCAAACGAGGTAGAGCACAGTGAGTACACAGCAACTCTGACTTGTGTCGTAAATTGCATCTTAATCCACAAATACCCTTAGAAACAAAAAAATAAACAGAAGCTCAGTCATTCAGCCAAGCCCAACAGTGTGCAGCTGATGTTGTGAAGTGCTAAACCCTGTAGATATGACAATTGTCATCAGTTCAATGAACAAAACCCAAGGTTGGAAAGCAGGACTTTGAACATGTGTTTATCATCAATAGAAACGAAACTCATAGTCACATATCCCTCTCTACTGGGCTGAAAACAACTCCTGACAAAGGAAAAATGAATTTGGTTTAGGTTTAAAAAGCAACATTATAAAGAGCAAAAATGTATAATGATTTTTTTAACATTTAATATCAGTCACTTAAACAAATATAGTTCATAACAGCATTTATTTTGTGACAATTCCAGAGAGGGAATTTATTAAAATAAGGTGAAAATTCACTAAGTAAGCAAAATTGCATTCGTTGCTTTTGAACTTAATAGTGGTTTTAAAATTTTAATTAAATGTATTCAGTCCTTATTCATACGTTTTAAACAGCCTTTGCAGAAATTCTAACAACTATATTGGTTATATATTAGTAAGATAGAGAATTCAATATAAATTAGTGAATTTAATATTTGTTATACCTCAAATGGGTATAAAATACGTATTTTAACTGTGTCAAGAGACTTTTAAAATTCTATAGGAGATATTTGCTTTGAAGTATAGATCCTAGAAAAGGGAATAATTTTAATGATCAAATTTGTATGTGTTTAACTTACAGAGCTTCTCACTTAATATAAAAAACAAACAGATTTTTATTGTGGCTCTTGAAAATTACTACACAAAATACCGTAGAAAATTTTGCAGCCACCTAAAAGGAGTACAGATTTTGAAAGAAGGAGCAGACAAGTGAGAAAAAGCAAAAAGTCAGGCTGGGGGTTATCAGGGGGCCTGGCAGGTCTGGAGAGGCCTGGGAAGGGCACCCCCCGCCGCCCCCTCCTTGCAGGCAGCCCCGGAGCCCGAGACGCCAGCCACCGCAGCTCTGCCCCCCAAGAGCAGCACGGATGACAGGCGCCATCAGCCGCAGTCCATTTTCCACTGACAAGGTTTCTTAAAATAAGGCTGTTCAAAGCTCCGGAATCCAAACACTGGGGTCAGGGCGAGCGGCCGCTCACACATCTTCCACCTGACGCCCCGCCTATTACAGCTAATTTCTTTCACGTGTTGGGTATAAAGGGCGCTCTATATAAACTCCGCGCTCGCATCAGGAGCCTTTCATCTAACAACCGGCAAGTACTCCGAGTTTTATGGAAGGAGCGAGAGAGGCAAGCAAGGTCAGTGACTTGCCTAAGGTCGTGGGGAAAGTAAGCAGGGAAAATGGAAACAGAGCCGCTGTGCCCCGACCAGCCTGCAGGCCTTGGTCTTAGCCTCTCCCCCGAGCTCTTTTCTGTGACATGCAAAGCAACCGGCAAGGAAACAAGATGAAATGGCATTTTCCCTTTTCTTCTGCTGTCTGACAGTTGGAAAAACTGCTCTACTGAGATAGTACCCAATTTCTTTCTAAAGTGTTCAATATAGCCCCAGCAGGTGTGGCTCAGTGGTTAGCGCCTCGGCCCGCAGACTGAAGGGTCCCTGGTTCGATTCTGGCCAAGGGCGGGTACCTTGCAACCAATCGATGTGTCTCTCTCACATTGTCTCTCTCTGTGTCTCTCTTTCTCTCCCTTCCATTCTCTCTCTGAAAAGCAATGGGAAAAATATCCTCTGGTGAGGATTTAAATAAAAAAATTAAATTAAATTAAAAAGCATTCAATATATAAGACGTCGTCGTGAAAGGCCCTCCTTTCTTGATGCTGATGACCATGATGCTGGTGGTGGCAGTGGTTGATCTCAGTAGAAGTATTTTAGGCTTTCCCCCACCACAGCTCTTTAGAACCAAAGAGCCCCTTAAGGTTTCTTTTTTGGTGTGTGTACCCTGACTGGGAATCCAACCAGCAACCCTCCAGTGCAGGGGACAACTCCCAACCAACTGAGTCACACTGGCCAGGGCCCCTTAAGGTTTCTGATTTTGCAATCGCGAAGGCCACCCCTTCCCCAGATCCTGATTTGCCAAGGCCTAGAGGAGGAGTGTGACTGTATGGAACAGTTGGAGGCATCCAGCCCTCTGCTAGGGTTATATCCTGTTAAGGGCTGATGGTGACGACTGTTTGTTTTTACCATCTCCCACTCCCTGTCCCAAGTTGGACACTGAAAATGAGGTCCTTGTAAACTCCTTCAGCTTGAGAGTTTCCAGGAAAGAGAATGTTAATTTTGTTGACAAATTCCAGTGTCCTGCAGCCCCAGGCCTTAATTCTTTGTGCAAACTCTTGGTCCTGAGTTTGCATGCCCCTCTTGTGCCCCTAATTAGTCTTGTCATGAGCTCCTATGCTGTTGTTTTAAACACAACCCCGTGTCCAGGGAGCCAAAGAGTTCTTTGGGATGAGTAGTGTTGTATTTGTGTATATTTTTAAAAAATGGTCATCACTCCTCTCGCCGTGACCGCCATCATTTTTTCAGGGGAGGTGTTGCCATAGAGATGTTGTCTGATCCATCTCTATTGATATCCCTCTTTAAAGGGGGCCCTGAATAGGCACTGAGGTAGGTAAATGTATGCAGTGACATTGAGCGGATGATTCTATTCTGCAAAATTCCTGCACCATTTGTTTCTGTGCTTGTCTGAGGGCTGGGACACGGTGTTGGGTTTTGTTGCACGTGCTCTCCTCACAGGCTCGGAGTTAATGCAAGCCTTGTTTGGAACCACTGAAGCAGAAATTTCTCTGCTGCCAAGGACAAAAGCTTCACAGGCCACCTCAGAAGCTGCTTTGGGAAGGCCGTGTCTCCTGGGCTCCCAAAGGAAATGGGAGATAACGTGGAACATGGACTAGCCCCCTCAGAACTCCCCCAGCCAGACACATCTGGCCCCATGGAGTCTTCTCTGGTGAAGTGTGGGCTTCTCGAATCAAGGGCTTTAATTTGATTTGCCTTTTTCCAGTCTGTTAAGAGAAATCATCTTGAAGATCTGTGTGCTTTTCTGTCTGTGGTGAGCAGTGTGTTTGCACAGCTATCTGCTCTGTCGTTTCCCTCTTGGGTGCTGGGGGACATGCTCTCCTAGGAAAAATAGAGTTTTATTGCTTCATGCTTTTGTGTTTAAACTAAATAACACCCAAGTCCTCTCCCCCCTTTGAGAAAGTGAGTAGGAAGAAGACAGGGAGGCAGGATTTATTGAGCACCCTGTGTCCTGGAATAGTGTCTTGGACTTGGTAAGGCACCATGCTAGGAGTTTCCAGAAATATTTTTCCATTCACTCTTCACAAAAGAGGAGTTATTAGCCCCCTTTTACAAAGGGTTAAGTGACTCACCCAAGGCCACACAGAAGATGAATGGTTGCCCCTGGACTTGATGTTGGGTATTTCGGTCCCAAGTCTAGTGTGTTTTCCTGGACCACAGCAGCCTTGCCCCCTGCCTCTGTGTTTGGTGGCCTCTGTCCGCGGACCAAAGCTGTGTGAGTTAAGTCAGTTTTCTCACGTCAGGGCACTAGGGTAGCCTGGGCGAGGCCACCCATTTCCTCATGCTCCTTGCTCTGACCCCGGTGCTTAGCCATTTGGTCATGGCCGGCCCCTGCCTGATGTTAGCAGCATTGTAGAAGGGAAGGGCATGAGGACAAACGTGGAAACTGCAGAGCTACATACGTTTCCTGAGCTTCAGGATTAGGTCCAGGGTGGTTTGTGTAACAGTGGTTCTGGCCCCCAGATGCTTGCTCCTCTGTTAAGTTACTCCATGTGTGGGTCATGTCAGCTGAAAGCTGGGAGGCAGGGAGGGCACCAGCTTTGTCTCTGCCGTGCATAGCTTTCCTGTGCAGATCGGGGAATACAGAACTCCAATGTTCATCCATCCATCCATTCATTTATTCACTTACTCTTAAAAGCATTCATTCATTCATTCAGTCAGTCAGTCAGTCAGTCATTTAAGTGCTCAATACACACTCTGGGTAGGACATGAACCAGGTACAGGAGTCTAGTACAAAGGATGCACAAATGAATAAGAACTGGACCCTGTTTCCCATAAACTCCGAAATGTATAAACTTAAGCACCCACAATAACAATTAACATCTGCCCTTTACAGTTTACAGAATGCTTTCACATCTCTTATCCAAGTTTTACAATATATCATATGGTAGGAATTATTGCCAAATCCATTTTACAGATGAGGAAAATGACACAAAGAGTTGTCCAAAGTCAGGGAGTGGTGGGGCATGAGCTTGAATCCCAGTCCTTTGATCCCAGGTCCCGTGTGGGTTTGAATGGTCCCAGTCTGGAGGAGCTTTTCTTAATTTCTCTGCCTACTCTTTTATGACCAAGGAGCTAGCTGGTTTGGGATAACGAGAAGTCACCTATATTAGCTCTATCTGGTTTCTCAAATAGCTGGGGAGAGGAGGGGTGTTAGGGTAGGGAGTAGTGCTCAATACACACTCTGGGTAGGACATGAACCTGGGAGTAGTGATATTTTACAGAATTCTCCAGGAAAGACTGCTTTAGCCGTGTTCTAGTGAGTTCAAAAGTGGGTTGCTAGGGTTCCACTATTTTGGACTAAAGTAGTGATTTTCCATTTTGATTGCAAAATGGAAGCTTAGAAACACTCAGGCCTGGGTCTCCTCTCAGAAATCGTAATTAATTGGTCTGAGAAGGGGCCCAGGCATTGCGTCATCACTCACATGGATTCTAAGCTCGGATGTTCCTTGGCCCCCACGCACAGAGCTCAGCTTTGGCCTGTTCTACAGGTGTCCCCTGAACAGGAGTGCTGGGGGGAGGGAGGTGTATGCTCCAGTGGTGGTCTAGAACTTAAGGGGCCTCATGCCCTGCTGGGTCCCATGCTGCAGTGTTGAGACCTTCATGGACCATTGGGTGGACACTAGAAGTTAACATCTAACTAAAAGTGATCTGGGAAGTAGGACTAGTGACTGAGGTTAAAGATTGCCTTTGCTGACCCAGGATTCCCATGCACTAGTCAAATATGATATCCCTGCTTTCCCACACTTAGAGGGGTGATGACAGTGTGCCCAGGAGGAGAGGAACGAGAATGAATTAGACATCCCCCCTCCTTTTATGGAGCTCACCGTCTGGAGAGAAAATACACAGAGATCATTTTAATAGAGTGGGGCATGCAGAATGGGGTGGCAGACCCTGACTGCAAAGGCTCAGGAAGGCCGCTTGGAGAGACCACTTGGTTTGGTTTTGAAGGGCGAGTTGAATTTCTCCAGGCCCAACTGTGGGAAGAGCCTTGCAAGTAAAAGGCACAGCAAGAAGAAAGGCGGGTGGTACTCAGGAAAAGCAAGAAATCCAGTGGGATGACTAGCAGGGGAACCGGTGAAAGATGAGACTAGGCCAGAGAGTGCAGCTTTGCTCTCTATTCTAGAGACTAGGGAAGACCAGGAAGGGATTTCGAGCTGGGCAGTGACATGGTCTGTGTCTTGGGAAGATCATTCAGTTGGTGGTGTGGGCAATGCATGGGCTGCCGTGATGCCAGTGAGCCGTAGAGACTGGAGGGGGGACCCATTAGAGCCGTTGCAGGGCCAGAACTGGGCAGTGGCTGGAGGTTAGAGAGATGGGGCCCCAGGAGGTTGCTCAAGCCCCTGGAGAGGAGGCCAGGATCCTTCATGGTGAGCGAGGGGCCAGCAACAGCTCCTGTAACTGCTGTTAGAAATCAGACCTTCATCCTAGGCAGACGCCATCCTCCACCTCCTGCTCACTGCTCCCTGCAAAGTCCTCTCAGGCACTGCTCCCCAGGTCCTGGTCCTGCTGCACCCCCCCCTTGTTAATTCCCTGCGGGGGCCAAGCTGCATTTGAATGTGCCGCAGACGTACCCACATGTGGGGCCTTAAATGTTAGTCTCTTTTGTTGACCAAGTGCGGTGGGGGGAGGGGAGGCTCTCCCAGGGCTGAGAGTTATTAGTCAAACAAAGGAGAACCCTTTTAATTAGCTCTCTGCACGTCTGTGCAGGGCGGAGGGGAGAGGTGCAGAATCCCCAGTTGTTCTGGTGATTAGATACAACAGGGAAACGTTCAAAACATCTGGGTGTGTTTATACCTCCAAAGCCATGACCGAAACACACGAGACTTAAACCAGCTAGCTGAACCTTCCTCTCAGCTTTTGTTTAAATTTATTTGCAGACACCCAGGAGGAAGAATTGAGTGATGATGGAAAACCTTGGGGTCAGCCCTCCCTCACTCTCGGGGCTACTCACCTGGCCCGCTAGCAAAGCCAAGGCCTGGGGAGGCAAGGAGAGGGGATTTATCAGTCTGAGAAAGTTAGGCTATGGTGTCGCTCAGGGCACCCTTTGTTTCATTACCAAGTATCCCACTTAATTCCCAGTGGGCACAAGAGACCACCAAAGCTAGGGTGGCAGTAATTGGCAGAGAGGTCTCAGCAGGTTCAGGACTTTCAGCTGAAAACTAGATAAAGACCCACACCCAACTTTCTGCAACATATAAATACATAGCCTAAAAAAGGGAGAAAAACAAGGAACAATGAATTGTAAGAAATTCATCGAGGGTCACTGGCAAACGCAAAGGAAAGACTGACAACCCTTCATCCCAGAAGTATCTGTTTTGAAGCATCTGGCAAAATTCAGATACCATGGAGACTCTCCAGAGTGACTTTTTAATGCAAATAACAAAGAATAGTGTCCTTTTCTAAATGTTACACCCAGTGTGAGATAGATCTTATACTGATGCTAACAGGAAACATCAGAAAATGAAGACAAAATGCCCAGGGCTAGTCTCCTAGGATAGTCACCTCTATGCCAATCCTGTCACCCTGAGAGTCACAGAGGACAGGGAGCCACTCTTCTGTCTGAGGCCTTGTGTGTGTGTGTGTGTGTGTGTGTGTGTGTGTGTTTCTATCTAAGAAAGACTGCTTTGCAAAAAACGTTTTGAACAAATTGTGCCCTTTGAGCGAAGGCAGGGCCAGAACAGAAGCCGTCAAGCTTTAATTTCTCTGCTAATTAATGGTTGATCATCTCTCCTTTTATGATTCTTGACCCCAGAAGGAAAATTTATTAGTACTTTTAGATTTTGCTCAGTCGTGCTAAATGAGGCGTGTAATGCACTAATTTAGTGCCTCGTTAGCATAAGCAGAGCCTCCCCAGCCTGCTCCCTTGGTCCCCACGGAGGGCTTTTCTCTGGAGCTGTGGGGAATTTACCTGGAACAGGCTCGGATTATTCAGGCTCAGGTGCCCGAGAGGCCACAGCCAAGGGAGGATGGGGGGCACTGCACCCACCCTGGGCTTTCAAATAGTGGATCTTTCATTTTAATGAGAGTATTTAAACCTCAAGTCTTCAAGTTGCTTCACAACAATGTCCCCCCGAAACACCCAATATCACAGGAAGAGTATTTTCACTGCCTTAATCCCACCCCTCAAATGAAAGAACAAAATCTGACCCCTAGGAGAGGATTTCTGTTTGTTGGGATAAGGGACTGTGGTGTCCCAGTTGATGACACTTATATTTAATACAGGCAGTTAGCCCAGACGTTTGGTCGGTATAAATGCCAGCTCAGTAAATGCTGAGGTTTGCTCCTTGTATGTTTAAAACCCTGAGAAGCCTGCTCCAAGTTCAATAATTCAGGGTCTGGGTTTAAGGGAGGCAGGGAAAGTGGAGAAGCCGGCTGAGCAGGGAGTGGGGACCTTGCTCCAGCTCTGCCTCTGCCGCCAGCTCCCTTTGGGAAGTGAAGAAAGACACATGCCCTTTTTGGACCTGTTTTCCCATCTGTTACCCGATGTGTAAATCTTCCTGCCTAAGTCCCTTCCGGTTTTGACATTCCATCATTCAGCAAGTGGGCAATGCCAGAGGCAGGCAGGGCGGCTTGGCCACAGCAAGGGGTTCAATTAAGAAGAGTTTGAAATATTAGGAATATTCAGAAAGTCCATATTTTTGGAGCTCAGCAATTCTATTTTGAGGAGTGTAACCGAAGGAGACCATTAGACAAATGTCTGAAAGTAAAGGTATTTATGAGACCATAAGGGATTGGTTAAATAAAATATCTATATGATGGGATACTCTGAATCCATTACAAATAACACCACAGAATATTGTAGCATGGGAAGAGGCTCACAGTATTTTGTTATGTAAAACCCAGTGTTTCTAAACAAGGCTTCTCACATGATACTAGTTTTACAAAAATATATCCATAAATGTGTCTAGACAAAGGTCTGGAAAAATCTACACCAAAATGTTTACAGCATTCCTTACGGGATAGGATTCTGGAGGGATTTTTGTTTTCTTCTTTATACTTTTCTATATTTGTAATATTTACTTACAATGAATATTCATCACTCTCAGAATCAGAAAAAAATATAAATTATTTAAAGCAAATAAAATCTTGGCTCTGAATATGTATATATTTTTTACATCTCAGTTTTCACACATATTAAATAGCAACTATCAACGACCTCAAAGGGTCGGGAAAGAAACGATTTATTGGCTGGAGGTTCTTAAAGGAAACTTTGCAAGATCAAAACTGTTGGATATCTTCACATCTCTGGATGACTGCATTTTAACACCGTAGAGGCAAATGTATAAAGATTTTCAAATGAAGAGCGCCTGCCTGCGTGTGTCCTTATGATCCCAGAGTGTCAGTCTTGCAGAGGCCTTCAGGATGGTCCAGGCCAGCCCTCACATTATGCAGACAACGGGGAAGGAGCTGGCTTCAGGTCTGAGGGCTGGTTACAGCAAAGCCAGGACTAGAATCTGCCTCCTGACTTCAGTCTCTAGACCAGTGCTATAAGGACCCCTTCCCTTCTCCATGCCCTGGGAAGAAGCAGCAAGTGGAGATTTCCTTCTGGAGCTTTCCAGATAAGACTTCTGAGGGCTTGGGTTCCTTTCTTCTCAGTGGAGGTCCTGGGCTCTGGAATGAGGCCTCCCTGCTGATGCTGAGTCTGGAGTGGGCATGTCAGGTGCTGGGGCATCCACAGCACAGCTACGTCCTTCTGAGAAGAAGAATTTGTTTTCTCTGAAGTATGTTGCTCTTCTTGGTTAATTTGTCCTAAGGAAGGGTAGCAGAGATTGGAAAAGTCAAAATAATGCATTATCTGAATATTGAGTACAAGTTCCTTGGGAACATCCTCACTGCTGGGAATAGTGCTGGGTCCTTGGGTGGGGGGAGGGAGTGAGGAAAAGGGTGGAGGAGATGAACAAGATGCTGCCCTGCCCTCAAGGTGCTCAGAATCTAAGAGAGGAAATAATCAATCAGTGTGAACCAGGTGCTGTAAAACAGAGTAGCCTACAGAAGCTTGAAGAGGTACAGACCAAATACACACTGGGGGACTCCAAAGAGCTACTGTTTAGTTTGGAGGGAGGAGATCCCTGAAGGCTTCCTGGAGAAGGTGATCTTTGAGATAGGCCTTTGGAAAACAGAAAAGATGTCAACATTTAGAGGTAGAAGAAAGGGCACTTGAGGTTGAAGAAAGCAGGGGATGATTGTAGGGCTGGTGTAGATGCAGAACAGCATGGGGACGAATGGGGGGGATGGGACCAGAAACAGGGAAGGGACCCATGTGGCTGGAGCTCATTGCAGGTGTGAAAACATGGCAGGAGAGCCACATGTTGGAGGGAGGTGGAGTCATGTCTTGAGGTGCTTGAAGACCCTGTAAAGTGTCTGGACTTAATCCTACAGACAAAAGAAGGCATCGCCTACAGAATTTTGAGCTGAGTTGTGTTTTAGAAAGATTTTCCTCACAGTGGAAGGAAAAAGACAGGAGTCAGAAACTTGGCTTTAGAGTAAAAAACAGAAAAACCCCAGCCCCCTCCTTCTCCCAGGTGGTGTAAGGAGAGGAACCAAGCCCTTCAGTTCTCCTGGGACTTCTGGCAGCTCTTACAACTTGTAGAGAAAAGCTTCGGATCTGCCTGTTCCAGCAGCATCAGTCGGGAGCCAGGAAAATGAGGTAGGTAGAGTCCTTGGTAGCCCCTCTGTAGGTGATGGGAGGCTGGTGCCCCTCACCCCCACCACCCAGGAGAAATTCTGCTCCCACTTGAGAGCCATGACCCCGTGTGGTTCTGAGTCTGGAACTGGGAAGCCACATTTCCCGATGAAGGGATGCCTCAGGAAATCATAAATCTCGCAAGATTTATGGGTCGGTCAGGAAATTCCTTCTGGAGAGTAAATAGAAGAGGTGAGGCAGAGGTGGGGCCGCGCAGGGGAGCGGCTGCCTGGGATCCTCCTGGCACAAATACTGGGCTTGGCGGGGGTGGGGGTTGGACCATCAGAGCACGTCCTTGAGAAGGGCTTTAAAGATAATCTAGACTCTCTCTCTCTTTTGCTCTTCTCTGGCTGATTTCATGGTCCCGTCTCTGCAAAACTACCACAAGGAGGAACTAAATGACCTCTCAGCTCTTTACCCCGGGCCATTTGATGCTGGTAGTAAAACCAGGGTTCCCACTCGGGCCCTGATGGCGCCGTGGGGCTGCTCTGCCCAGCAGAAACTGCAATCAGTGGAGTCTCACACATCACCCATGTTGGGGCGGGGGGTTAATGAGAGGACATCTGGAAACTTCCCTTGGAGGGATACATCTGGGCCTGATTACCTTCTTATTTATTGTCTTTTTACTCTGGAGACAGTCCCATATACCCACCCTAAGGAACAAAAAAAAGCGTGCACAGCATCCCAACACCCTCTGGACTGCCCACAGCCCGGCGCGCAGCCACCAAGTATGAATCCACAGACAGCACGAACCCGGGCGCACACGGGCACCCACATGCACGCACTCTGCCTCCCCCTTTTCGGTCTGATGTCGGTTGAACAGTGCACTCGCTTCACCGTCAGAGACCCCAGCCCAGGCTCTGCCCCAGGCCTGGTGAAAGCCCCGCGCTTCCCGCCTCCCACGCCAAGCTGGTTACTAGTGTCCGCCAGCAGAGGGCGACCGGAGCTCTCAGACCAGCAGGCCGAGCCCTGCCGCCCGAACTCCTGCCCCCCCCCCCCCCCCCCCCCCCCCCCCCCCCGGAATGGGATAATTTGGGAGTCATCTGTGGGAGGGCTGCCAACGACTTAAATTTACAACTTGGAACTTGGATAAGTTTCCCCAGACGGGGCATTGGAGGGGAGAGAGGAAAAGGGAAGGGGAGCAGTTCCTCCGTGGGTGGGAGTGGGTCTGGCGAGGGCCGGGACAGCTCCAGCTGGGGCAGCCAGAGAAGTCCTTCCTGCAAGGCCTCACCCAAAGAGGTGTCTGAGGCAAGGGCGGTCACACCCTGCAAGTGGAAATGCTTTCACTGGTGTGAAAACCCAGAGAACAAAAAGATTCACAGATGAAAAATGAAGCCAACAGCAGCTTTGAAATCATGTCCATTCCTCCCACTCCCAATCTCTGACTCACCTCTGAACCCCAGTTTCAACCTCTCCTGCTCTGTGGAGCCACAGCAGACCTTCGTACCTCGTGTCAGAATTAATCACCAGCTGCCTCCTTGGGCCTTCATGGCACCTCACTCCCTGTGGCATTTGTCACAGCTCGCCCAGTGTTGCAGTTACTTGCAGAAGTGCTTCACCCCTGTTTGACTGTGCTTGCCCCAGGGCAAGACCAGACCCCATTTATCCCAGAATCCCCATGGGCCCATCACAGCGCCTACTCAGAAGTCCTGAAGAGTCCAAATGCAATTAAGGACATTCTCTCTAGGAAGTCACTCGCCTCTCTCATGGTCATCACTAGAACCTGGAGAAAATTCCTTCAGCTGGAATTGGGAAGCCGAAGGAGAAAATCCGTTTTAGGCTGGGTCGCAGGACTCATGCATGCCTTTTTCTCCTGAGATAGGTAAGACACACACACACACACACACACACACACACACACACACACACACACACACATACGTCTCACAGCTCCAGGAGCTGTGGAGTCAGAGAATGCAAAAAATGTGGTGGTGCCAGACACAGGGAGGTCTGGAAATGCTTCTTAACTGAACCTTTCTGGGAGCAGGCTGGCTGGGGAAGGGACAGGAACAAAGAGGAGCATGGAGTGGAAGGGCCCAGGGTGCTCCAAACTCGTCTCCTTTGTGGTCAACTTAGAGACAGCAAAGGCAGAGCCTTCAGTTTCTTCGCATAAAGAAGCGTTTATCTCAGTGATGCCCACTGAGAGATTTGCTCTGTTCTCAAACAGCTCTATCTATAGAAAAGTCTTCCCTAATAGGGGTCCGAATCCATTTTCCTGTACCTTCCACCCATTGGGTTTACCCAGGGCAAATTTACTTGCTTGGAAGGAAATAGATGTGGGAGAGATGGGGCTCAGGAGCTTGTGCAGAGTGTCTACTAAGGCTAGACACCTTGCATACGCTATGTGTGAACAAGAAAACCCCGGGCTATTTTTGTCATGGGTGTTATTGTCCCCATGCTGCAGATGAGGAGAGTAGCTCGCTGGGAGAGGTCTATAGCTTGCAGGAGGCACACGTGGGCTCTCATCCAGCCTGCCCTCAAACGGCTTCCCTTGAAATACCTGGAGACACGCTGATCTCTTCAACTCTCCCTCCCAGCACATCTTGGCCAGCTTCTGGGATGCCCCCTGGCTGGTCAGCATTTCCATACAGTGAGGTTCCAGTGAGAGTGCGTGTTGCTTTCCTTAAACAGCATTACATGCCAGCTTGTACCCAGTGGACTTCATCTTTTGCTTGAAGAAATGACATGAGCCTTGACTCCTGGACACACATTGGCCTTGGCACTCTGGGAGGGGGCACTGAGTGGCGAGGGGAGCCTAGTCTGAGGTCAGCGGACATCACACCCACCAGCCAGGCTGGCTGAGACAGCGGCCTTTTCTTCCTGCTCCCCCACTCTCAGGTCTGTGGAAATCCTTTGTCCTACCTCTTCCTCCTGACTCCCACCACCCATGGCTCCTCTCCTAGTAACCAGTGTTACCAGATATGTTTATTATGTATATAAGATAAGCAAAAATGTATGTGCGCACAGTTAAATTTTCCTTTTTTAATACAGTTATCAGCATACCATATCCACTGTTTCATACCTTTTCTTTTTTCTTTTTCAATATGTCTTTATTGATTTCAGAGAGAGGAAAGGAGAGGGAAAGAGACAGAAACATCAATGATGAGAGAGTCATTGATCGGCTGCCTCCTGTATGCCCCTGACTGGGGACCAAACCTGCAACCCAGGCATGTGCCTTTACCTGGAATCGAACCTCAATCTCCTGGATCATAGGTTGATGCTTAACCACTGAGCCACATCAGCTGGGCTTCTTTTTTCTTTTTACTGAGTGTACATTATGTTCAAGTTTATGGACCGTGGTTTAAATTCAACCCCTTCCGTTCCATAACACCAGAGGTCTAAACCTGGACCCTATCCTGTGCACCCCAAACGTGATGCAGCTGAAACCCTTAGTCAATGTTTATTAAACACCAACCCCCACATAGATGTGAAGAAATAATTGCAGATAACTTTCTTGTTTACATTTTCCAGGAAATCAAGAAACTTTGCTCACATCTTTGGGAAATGTGATCCTTATTTTATAAGGAAAATAATCATCCAGGGATTGAAGTGATTTATTCAAATGAAGTTTCTGTTCTATTCTAGATTCTCTGATTTTACTCTTTGGAAGCATTAAAGTTGAGCTTCTGAGAAAGAAGAGACTTGGCTGAGCTTTCTCAATAATATTTTCAAAATACACAGCCATGCTAGATGGAATTACGCTGTCATTATCACAGCTGAGGGCCCCAACTCCCTACTTCCACCTTGACCTGAAGACAGAGCACGTACCTGACCATTTTTTAAACCTTTCTTTTAGCTTCCCTGGCTGTAAAGAAGTGATCATTCAACCTGCTCTTAGGATTTTAAGTGCTCCAAAGTATTAAGTACCTAGCATTAAAAAGAACAAAAAATATATTTAAAAAAATACCAACCAGCAAAGTGCTGAGAATGACACTCTGTCTTTGCCTAAGTGTATTATAAGAAATGGAAACGCTGGCCTCTGGGGGGCTGTCTGCGGAGCGCAGGAGTCCAGGAACCTTCCGTGATATATGTGCAATAACTTAGTTATACTGGAGAAAAGATCTAAAACAGACATAGTTTTGGGACATTTGTGATAAATGGTTCTTAACAAATTGAAGCTGATTATTTCTCTCCCTCGCATTCCCGAAGAGGTGGTCCTTGCTTTTAAACACCGTTGATTCCTGGAAACTCCATCTTAGAGGGAAATCCTACTTTAAATCGCATGGTTAAGGGCCGCTCTCTTCAAACACGTTGGGTCCCATGGGAGACCTGAATGGATGAAAGTGCTGGGAAGGAGGGAGAGGTACTTTTGGGCCATGTCTGACGAGAGCGGCAAACATAGAAGCTGCTTCAAATAATGTTCTATGAAGAGAACGCACTTGACTGGAAGGAACAATCGGTGCGGTTATTGAGTTACATAGACGGCCACTGAAATAAAAAGAAATGCTGATGGAGACACTGAGGAGCTGACGCGCCCGAGGAGAATGGGAAGTGGGGCCCTCCCTGCTCGCCGTTTCTTTCTCCCTTCATCTTCTCCTACTACACACCTTGGTCCAGGGTAAGCAACAACCTTCCTCCCCGTTTCCTTACAGGAAGTGGCCTTGCAGTGGTCCAAGGGAGAGGATTAACAAGTGAGGAAAAGCCTGTGGTCTTCTGAGGAGGGAGAAATCACATCCGCCAAATGCAGAGCTTAGAGACCGGCCAAGAGATGAGCTTCCTGTCCGAGCCAGAAGGACCAGGAGCATCTGAGACCAGAAAACCAGAAACCAGCTCCTAAGAAGTAACCCTCGGGGTCAAGTCAGTCTCCATGTGCTCCACATTCCTTGTCTATCATTTTAAATATCGAATTGAAACAGGTGAGTACTTGCCCTTTGATCCGATGGATGGTTTTGGCTTCCAGCAGAATAAACATGGAGAGGCAGCAATGAACTCTCCCCAGGCTGGAACATACATCCAAATGCGGGCTGGAGTCTCCTCCCCAAAGGGGCTGGAGGAGGAGCCTGCTGGGAAGGAGATGTTTGCTGGTCCCAGAACTGGCAGTGAGCTCTGTTGGGGGTATGTCTGGAGTTGGGCTTGGGCCCTTGTAAGTGAGCTGGCATGGTTCTCTTCAGGGAAAGTGCCCAGAGAGGCCTGGTCCAGAGGAAGCTGAAGGTTTCACTTGCTTGGCATCATCTTGGGTGAGAGTGATCTCGCAGATACCATCTCTCCCCACCAACTTGGCAGGAACCTGGTTCTGTGTGGGGAGGTGCAGAGTTCTCTTGGGTCAGGTGAGTACTCCCAGGTGAGCCAGCACACAGAGCTCCTTGTCTTCTCGTCAGAGGGAAACTAGTGTCCACAAGAGACAACTATAGCTACACACCCATTCGTGGCTTCTCTCAACACGCATGGACTGTGTGGCAGTCTAGTCACTGTTGACCCAATATATCCCTCTTCCCTTCTCCCCTTTTTCCTTCGTAGCAGACCCCAACTGTATTTGAACTAGCAATGAGACTATATTCCCAGCCATCCTTCAGCTGGAGTGGCCACTGAGATACAAGCAAAAGTCATTAGGTGGGTTTTCAAGGTGGTGACTTAGAAGGAAGGGACCATGTTTACTCTTGCCCTTCCCCGTCTTCCCTGGATTGCAGAGGTGATGCCTAGGACTTAACCCATGATCTTGGCTCTTGAGACTCATAAGGAAGTTGTGCTCTAGAAATGGCTGAGGAAACATCTAGCAGGAGCTTTACTTCCCAGTGATTAGGGTCTACAGCTTATCTGCAGATGTTTTTAGATAAGCAAAAACAACACCACTTCAATAAACTCCCTGTGATTTGGACTCTGTCACTATTAGCCAAAAAAAATTCCTAACTGATTCAGGCTGACTCATAAAGTAGTGAGCTCTTCACCACTAGAGATGTGCAAGCATCAGCTGTGGGGTTAGTGGGGTGAGGGGGCTGGTGGGCGGGTGGGGTAAAAGCATGTGTTAAACTATAAGCCTTCAGTATTTTATATTCAGTGACTCAGGCTGTACTGTGTGTGTACCACCAGCATTCTGAGAGGGGTTCAACCCCAGCCTGTTGCGGCTATTAGTTCAAGAGTTTTAGTCTGAGCCTTAAAACAACAGGCTAAAAGGAGAGAGAAATTCCCCACAAATCAGGAGCCAATTTGAGTTGCCTGCTTTTTAAACCTGAAGCCTTAGGTGCGAGGATGCAGGTGGCTCCCTAGACAACTCCCACGTCAGCGTGACTACCCTTTGGGCCTATAGGGGGCACTAAGGAACTATGGGATCTCTGCCTCCTCTGTGGCAGGGTCAGGGCTCAGCTCTCCAGCCATCCCTGGCCAAGGAGAGAGGAAGGAATGAAGCTGGGGCTGGGTTATATAATGGGTGGGAACAAAGTCCTCTCCCTTTCCCGATTCTTCTTAAAGTTCTAAAAATGCAGAGCATCTGGTTTTAAAGTACAGAAGAAAATGCCCCCTGAAGTCCTGCATTGAGAGCCTGACATTTCTGTCCCTGAATCTGAGACTGGGAAGGGGCTTTGGAGACCAGCCAGTCCTCACCATTCATTTAGCAAATGAGGAAACTGGAGGCCCAAGCAGGGAAGTGCTGGGTGCAAAGCCACGCAGGGTGTTAGCAGAAGATGGCACGAGGTCGAGAAATTTCCAGCCTAGTGTTTTCTCCACCACACCCACCACCATCGCCACGTTTGTTTTCTTTTCCGGCCCTTGGGGGACTCTGGCAGGGCTGGGGGTCTGATGTGAACTGGAATCTGTTCAATTTCACCTCTCATTGCTCCTGCCAGCTCGCCAGCTCTGGCTGACGGAGGCAATTAGAACCAGACATCCCATAAGGGCATTCCAGGGAGATCTCTTAAAATTCCACAGCAGCTGGGGACTTGCCTTTTCCTGCAGGGATCGTCTGGTGTGTAAAATACCCAGTTGTGTAAATGACAGAGTGGGAGGGGGGTGCTTACACATATACTATCTCCTTCTCAGTACACACTCACCCCCAGGCAGAAAAATAGAGGAATATTCAGTAGCAATCTCTTTCCTTCCTACCTCCCAAAGAGAGAAGTTAGGAATTTACAGGCCACCCTGGGAACATCTAATTACTTGCTTCTGAGGGATGAGCATTGTGTTTGCAGTGGGTGGAGGGTGGCAGAGGAGTGGGGGACATTCCTCCTTTTCTTCTACCCCCTGCAGATGGCTGCTCACCACTGGGACAGCCGAGGGGTGTTGGTGGTCAGCTTAGCTAATACACAATCACAAGTCCGTGGCTTAAAGGTGTTACCTCAGTTTATCTGTAAGAAGCTCAGCTTCTAAAAGACAAAACAACAGATCAAGGGACATCAACCCAAGGCCGCCGACTTTGACTTATCTGCCTGTGACGCCCAGGGACTGCAGTGTCCCAAACTGAAGGGAAGACCCTGAGTCTGAGTTGATGGCAGCCCTCTCTGTTTCTCAGGCCTCCCATTCCACAGTCGACCCAGGAAACCTTGCTTTGACCAACAGTGTGCCACTGTCAAATTGACTAGTGTTTGGGGCAGACCCAGAGGGCCTTTTGTTAGAAGTTAGTGGGAAATGGCTGAAGGCATTGGGAAGACAAGTGGGAAAACTTTATACCATCTTTAATCTGAGGATCACGTAGGAGCACCTGGTCTGTGATTTAGGGGAGGGAAGAAAGGAACAGAGGAACATGCCTAAGACAAGTCTACATGCCCCAATGGTTGCAGAGCTTAAGCTTGAACTTGTTTCCCAGCTTATGATACTTTTAACACCAATGAACCACCACTCCCAGCTCCTCCCTTTGAGGTGGGATATTTGCTTGAATGTCCTAGAAGAATAGGTGTAAAACAATTTAAGAATATTAAATTAGTTCATGGTTATTATGATTTTATTAGACATACCCAATACGTCTATTAAAAGTATGTCCTGGACTTTGTGGTTAATTGTTGATTAATTGCCAACCCATGTTTTATGTATTAGGTCAGTCCTAAAGGGGTGGAGCCTTAGTGCTCTCAGCAAAACCACATTTTTGAGCAATTGAACTGTTGCGCTAATAGGGGCAGGAAGGCTACAGGCATTGTCATTGATAATAGAATTAATATTAAGAGGTCATTTGTACCAGGAGGTCCTTTGCCAGTCTATCCTATAAGAGAAACAGGAATGCTCTTAGTCAAACACCTGCACCATTAATTGCCGAGAGAAAGCATCTGTCTTTTACTGTTCACATTCTCTCTCCTAACCTCTTATCCAGGGGTTTAGGTGCCTTGGTTTCTTTGTTTCTTAAATGGACATAAGTTTGGGTGTAACACTGAACCAGTTCTAAAGGGACCTTCCCAGTTTAAAAGGGGGGGATGTACTGTCACTTGTGTCCCCAAATTGACAGGAGCGACTCAGGTGTAATGATGAAGGGATGTACTCATCTGTGTCCAGTTTCTAAGGACAGAGAAGCACAGGCGGGCCTGGGGCAGCAGCTGCTCATCAACCCTGGCAATGTTTCTCTGGGAGTTTGTGGTCCCAATGTGGAGAGATACTTCTTCTCAGGGCTAGAGTCAAGAGTCTGAGAATGGGCCCCTTGGATCACTTGGTTCAGGGGGACTCTGAGGAGCTGGGATTCCAGAGGTCACTTGGGAGAAAGCGAGCGAATACTCTGCTCCCGAGGCTGAGGAAGGGCTCAGGAAAAGACAGGGTAGCTTTGAGAAGGGGAGGGGAGAGAAGAAAGGGCATTCCCTAGAGCAATACATGTCAAAGCTGCTAGAACCACTACGGTAAATCCTTCCACTTAACTAATGGGGACCCCAACTGGGATGTGTCTTGCCCAACACCACCAGCTAATTGGTGATAAAGTTGACATTTGGGTAAGGGCTCTTTCCATCTGGGGCAGTGTGGGCCCTTTGCAGGAGAAAGGAGGTGTTAGGATGGAGGTGAGGAAGAGACCAGAGGACGGAGGGTAAGGTCTCGAAGGGGAGATGGTCGAGCCCCTCCCAGTCAGGAAGACTGACGCACACCTGGGTGATGGTGAGCGGGAGGCATCCTCTCTCTAAGCCCGAGGGCTTGTCTGCACAGCGAGGGAAGGACGAGATCACCAGCGCCCTTCCATGCTAGAATGCTGTGTGGTCCCACCAAAACATTGCAAGGGCTTGCTGTGGATTTGGGGAAAATTGCTCAAGGTCAAAACTTCTGGGAGAACAGATATGCAGTCTCAGATACGAAGTGGGATATATGGGGGCAACAGGACAGGGTAAAAAACAAAGTGCTATAAGCAAGACAGAAGACAGCTAAGGGGTGAATGGATGAACTGGTGGTGCTAGGGATGGAGAGGGAGAAGACAGAGGGTCAGCTCAATCAGAAATGCTGGAGGAAGGAACGGTAGGAATCCATGAGGGGCAGCGCTGTAGGGCTCCAGCCCAGGGATGTGTAAACCAAAGACCTGGGTTTAAGTTCTGCCTCACTACTTACTAGCTTTATAACCCTGAACAAGTCACAGCACCTGCAACTTTGCTTTCTCAGTTGTAAAATGGGAGGAATGCTCCCTACCTTACCAGGTTGTTGAGAGAGTTAAATGACATGGAATATGTGGAAATGTCAAACAGAGTTTACTCATACATGTATTGGTTAATGTATTCATACATTCAGCAAGATGTGTTATATACCTACTATGTGCCTGGAATCTAGTAGGTACTCATTAATGTATTTAAAAATAAAGTGGGGCTAGACAATGAATTTGCATAGTATGACTTTGAAGTCTAGAATAATCATAAGTATTAGGGAAGTTGGTATATGGAGCCATCAAAAAGATAAGTGAGTTGCTTGGTAGTCATCATTTTGGATAAAGTTGATGGAGATCTGAGCCATTCAGTGAATACTAGGACTCGCCAGACTAAATGGAGAGGAAGCATGGGTAGATGTCATCCAGAGACATATAATGATTCTCCTTTGACAGAGAAGAGAGACAGAGGTCTAAAATTTCACAGCTTGAGCATGAGCTATTTAAACCAGCTCTGTAACAGCTCTTTCCCCAGAATAGGGACTTTGGGATTCTATCATCTCAGGCCTAATCCTCAGAACAGTGGTCACAGGTGGCTTCCCTAAAGATGTTTTACCCCATTGTTCCTCCAGTTGGGATCCTTAGGAGTTTTAGGAGTTTATGAGTATTGCAATAGAGATTTGCAATCTACTTTCAAAATTTTAAATGGTCTGTAAAGAACCATGTGCCCTTACAATGAGGTTTTATTTGGCTAGAATAATATCAACTAGCCATGTTGATCAGAGCCTCTGGCATGTGCTTTGATGCACAAAATAAAAAAAAAAGAATAAAATAAGGAATGCTTAATAAATTTGGGGGCTGAGGGCAGTAAGGATATGATTTAAACGATTGAAAATATAATGGAAAATTTTGTTAAGTTCAACTTTGATTAAACTCTCCCCTTTTCCAGTTGAGTACCCAGAGTTGAGTGAAGCAAAGAAATTTGTCCACGGTCATAGTGCTGCTCAGTGGCAAGGCCAGGCGCAGAACCCAGGTGCCAGGCCACTGGACTTTTTACTGCACCTCAGTGGTCTTGAGCATGGTTTTGAACTCTTAAATCAATCTGTGGATATTAGTTAAAATAAGTCACCTCCCTAAAATCATTACCTGGGTATCAAAGGGAGAAAGGATTCTACAGGGGGCTTTCCCTTGGGCTCCTCCCAGTTAGAGCAGAGGGTCTAGTCACCTGGGGAGTGGTTAGTCCAGCTGATGTTTGTCTGGTGGAATTTTCCCAAGCAGAGGGAAGACTGACAGGCAGGAATTCCCTGGGAGGTTCTTGGGGAAGATGCATATTCTCTCTTTATCTTCAAAGCAAATGTTCAGGAAGGGAAAGGACACTTCCCATAATTCAGGCTGAAGCAAAACACAGACAACATATCAGACTAGCATCTCATCCACGAGGTGGAGAGGCTCCCTGGCCAGGGGTCACTGAGGAAGTTTCTTGTTTGTAGATAAGACAGTGGGATACGTAAGAAACATCTCCTATCTGAAAAAGGATACCTGGGTAAACCTATGTTTTCCAAACGGAGAATTGTGCACTGGGACTTAAAGTTGTGATCTGTTGAAAAAAGGTGTTTCATTGAAATGTGTCCCCCACTGTAATCGGGTAAACAGCAGAAAACATTTTACCTTTTCCTCAGGACACAGAATTCTGGGAAAATTAGGTAAGATGAATTTAAGTTCACAATGGCCAAGTGGCCGTACGTTTTCATTTGGGAAGGCTAGAGATGCCTCATTGGGTAACATCTAGTGGTTATGTTTGCAACATGCCATTTGTTTTTCTGTTTCGGGGGGGTTTTATAATTTAATAAAATGTTCTGTTTGGGTCCCTTTGAGCTATTGGTCTCTGTGGTTTCCGCAGATGTAAGATTTCATCCTGGCCCTGCTTTCTTCCAGTGAAGTTGACATACTCTGATTCCAACTGGATATGCTTAATGGTTACACAGAACTTGTGTCGCTTTGCCTCGTCCACATGACAACCACCTGATTATGCCAACTCTCCCTGCCTAAAACCCCATGGTGGATTCCCATTGTTCTTAAAACTGAAAACCTCTTCATGTGCCTTTTTGGGAATTGCAAGGACTGGCACCTCCCTGCCTCTCTGGCTCTTGACTCTCCTTGTTCTAGCCATAGTGCTTTTCTGTTATTCCTGTGTAGTCACCAGGGTCCCCCCTACCACAGGGCCTTTGTACAGGCTGCTCCCTCCACCAGATACCTTTCTTGCCCCTTCACCTGGTTAACACCTACTTGTCCTTTAGATACCAACCTCTCTGTCATTTCCCAGGAGAAACTTCCTCCATGCCCCCTCTACATTAAATTCCCTATTGACTTGTGCTTAGACCACCATGAACCCCTCCTTCTTTATAGCCCTGAAGACAGTTGAACCTTATTTCTTGTGTACAGTTATTTTATTAGTTTAAACCTCTATTAGATTGTGAACTCACGAGGACAGGACGTGTTGCTGTTGTTACCCTCTGCTGTGTCCCCAGTGATTAAGACAGTGCTTGCTACATAGTAACAGTCAAATGAAGGGATAACCCCATATTTGGCCCAGAGTAGGTGGTCATTAGAGTAGCTGAATGAAAGTGGGAAGAAAAGTGTTACGAGTCAACAGAGCTGGGTCCAGTCCCTGTCCCTCCGCTAACTTGCTCAGTGACTCTACACTGGGCAGGGCCTGTCCTTCTCTGGGCACCAGAGCCTGCTACCCAAGGTGGGGGTTGAATCACTTTCCTGTGCTGCGTGGGCTCTGAAGGACCTGAGGCTGGATCCTGCCTCTACCACCTTATAGCTATACAACTTTGAGCCTGTTGCATCACTTCTCTGACATATTATTTATACGTTTAAAGTCTCTCCAAGTTCTAAAATCTGTAAGGACTCAAACCGAGCCAGTGGCAGTGAGAATGGAGAGGAGATGGAGAATGGAGAGGAGACGGTGGTGAAGTAAGTGAGCAGGACCTCAAAGTGTGGTCCCACAGCCTGCAGCATCGGCATCGTCTGGGAACTGCATAAAAATGCAAAGCCCCATCCCAGATCTGCTGAGTTAGAAATGATGAAGGTGGGTCCCAGGAGGCTGTGCCTTAAGAAGCTCTCCAAGAGGTTCTGATGCAAGCTCAAGCTTGACAGCCACTGGATTAAAGGTTGAGGGTGAGGAAGAGGAGAATGTTGAGGGCAGGGGAGGTGCTAAGAGGCCCTGGAACTATTGCAGAGCTGGGCTTGCCTGTCTCTAATAGAACCCACTCCCTGACTGAGGAGCTCTCTGAGGGACACAGGAAGTAGAGTGGAGGGAATTAATGTGGGTCATCTACAGGTAGAAAACCCACTTTTACAAGGGACATTAAGTAAGTTATAATCAGGGAGAAACTTACATTGTGATTTCATGAGATGTCCCAACACAGCTTGAAACAGGACAAGGCCCTGGGAAAGGGGATCATCCACGCACCTGTGTCCTGGAGCATCTGGCGATCTCAGACACAGAGAGTCAAACGGCACTGAAGAGACTTAGCTATTTCCTTTCCCCGGAAACATCTTGGGCTTGAGAGATCCATTTGTGCCTGAGCCATCTCTCTCCTAATGAGGAGTTAGTTCAAATAGGCACTGTGCAGTTCCCAGGCATGCTTTTTATTCTTGCCAAATAATCAAACTATTTAATAGGTAAGACCTTGAGGGAATGTCTAAACACAGCCTCACCCATAGCGCCACAAAAGTTTGAACAATAAACTCAACATCTGGTTTCTTGTCTGTGACATTACCATAGGGATGCTGTTGAGACCAGGGAGCCATTGTTGTAAATCCACACAACTTGGAATCTGATGAACTCTCTCTTCACTCTGTACTGATGCATTTTGCACGTGCTTTGGCTATAGTCCTTTTGAGTTTGCTTGTTTTAATCAATATATTGTACATATATATCTTGACAACTGTTATCTGGTTTTTTAACATTCTTTTGTATGTGCTGAAGTTTTTTCAAGGAACACTCATGATCATTATCATCATAATCATCATTGTTATTTAACAGCTAGTGTTCAATGGGATTCTGAAAGATGACACTAGAGAAGCATATTCATTTAGTCACTCATTTAACAAATATTTATTTAGTACCTGTTGTGTGCCAGGCTCTGGGGGTAGAGCAGTATTCACAGTTTTTTGAGATAAACAAAGTTCAACTTTCAAGGAGCTTATATTTCATTTTTTAATATAGACTATAAATAATAAATTATTAGATAAACATATAAGTCATCCGGAGGTTATGTGTGCTGTATTAAAAAAATTAAGTAGGAGAAGGGGATAGGAAGAGTCAAAGAAGAGAATATAACTGTTGGGTAGTCAGGGAAGGCCTCAGAGATAAGGATCCTAAAAGAAAGGAGGGGGTGAGCCTTGCAGATGTGTGAGGCAGGAGCTTACCAGGCAGAGGGGATGGCAGGCACAAAGGTTCTGAGATAAGATCTTGCCTAGAGAATGGAAAGAGCCAATGTGGCTGGAGCGGAGGAAGCACTGAGAGAATAGAGAGAGACGGGTTTTGAGCACGTGTGAAGAGCCAGATAGAGCGGGACTTTTTAGGTCACTGTAATAAATTTTGCCTTTATTATGGGCAAGGTAGCAATTATGGATTTTGAACTCAGAAGTTATATAATCTGGCTTCTGGGTTTTAACAGGAGTACTGTGACTGCTATTTGAAAATAACAGTAGTGGGGCAAGGGAGACCAGTAAGGAGGATCTTGCAATAATCCCTGTGAGAGATCAGATTTGATTCAGAGAGATAGAAGCAGAGGTGGTGAGCAGTGAGGATTCTGGATCCCTTCTGAAGACAGAGACAACAGGATTCACTGATGGAATTGAAGATAGGGCAGAGAGAAGGGTAGAGTCAACTCTGACTCCAATTGTTGGCCTGGGCAACTAGATGGATGGAATTGTCTTTAACTGAGAGGAAACTAGAGGAGAGGTAGGGAAGCACCATTGGGGGTTCAGTTAGAAGAAGTTAAATTTGAGAAATTAATTACACCTGCTGAGGCTAGAATTTAGAAAGACACACTAATGAATTTTTTTTTTAACTCAAAGACAATATAGAAACAAAGCTTGTAGTGATCCTGTGAAAAGTAGACTGGAGGCGAGGAGACTAAAGGCAGGGAACAGGAGGCTGGGACCTTAGAGTTAATGAGGAGGCCCCAAACAAGGACAGAGGTGAGTGAGGAAAGGAAGCAGAGTTGAGAGATATTTAGGAGGCAGACTCACTTAGACGAGGTGGCAAGATTAGATGACAAGGCCAAGAGATAACTTCCAGTTCCAGCCATATGCCCAGCAAGATGAGGTCATGAAGATTCACAACCCATTACAACACCCACTGGAAAATAAGTTTTCACATTCTAGTCAGTGGTCCACTTCTAACATCATACCCAGAACATCAAAACTAGAGGGTCACACAGGAGCTGGGGTGGTTATTTCAAGTGTAGATAATAGGTAAAATACATGAAATGTTATTCATCTGAATTTTAACTAATAGCACTCAAACTTTAATTTAAACACTCAACCCTCTGTATACGTAAAAATTGAGCAGAGTTTTGCTATTACTATACTGCAGCTCCACCATTGTCTTCTTCTGGCAGTGACTTGCTTTCCTGTTAAAACTTTTAAGCAATCTTGTGCTGTATTTATTACCTAAAGCAATACATAATGGACTAGACAGGATTATTGGCCCAAATGACAAAACCAGATGTAACATGGCAGAGTTTTTCCTATAATCACACATATATCTTTGGCCTCATATAGCTGTTCATTGTAAATAGGAAGATTCACACCAGGGATTCCAAAATGGGCAAGGAGGGGAGCAAAATCACACATCCACATTCCTTTGGGATGAGGTCTCAGCTTCTGGCCCTGGGAGCCTTACAGGGTTGCCCACAGCAAGTGATGATTTTCAAATTGTGAAGGGACCTCTTCTGGGAGACAGCCTGGTGGAGAACCAGTCTGGAGTTGGAAACCTGGGGCTTAGTGCTCCTCTGCCACTGCCAAATTCTAAGATTTGGGTCAAGTCATGTCACCACTTTGAGCCTCCGTGTCTTCACTCATGGAGCTGGGCTAATATAGTCCTTTTCTTAAATGTTTTTGTCGTGTTTTTCTACCTAGATTATGTAAGCCCCATAAAATAAATTGAGAAATGGAGTTTTCATGTCCATTTTTCTAAAAGAGTTTATGTAAAATTGGTACTATTCATTCCATAAATGTTTGCTAGAACCCACCAGTGAAACCACCGAGGCCTGGAGTTTTCTTTGTGGAAATATTTTTGACTAAAATTATCAATTGAATATTTTTAATTGAAATTGGACAAAATAAACTGATGAAGAAAATAGGTCCAGAGACATAGAAGCATGGGACAGACTGACGAATCTCAGATGAAAGGTGGGAGTGGGTGGGTGGGGAGAGATTAACCAAAGAACTTATATGCATATATGCATAACCCATGGACACAGACAATAATGTGGTGAGGGCTGGGGATGGTGTGTGGGTGTGGAGTGAAGGGGATCAATGGGGAGAAAAGGGAGACATCTGTAATACTTTCAACGATAAAGATAAAATTTTTAAAGAAGACATTGGACTATTTAGATTTTCTATTTCATTTTGAGTCAGCTTTGGTAAGGTATGTTTTTCAAACTTTGTCCACTTCATCTAAATTATTGACTTCATTAACATAGAGTTCAGATTCCCCCATGATCCTTTTACTGTCTACAGAATCTGTAGGACAACCTTTCTTTTATCCTCAAAATTAGCCATATGTGTTTACTCTCTCTTTTTCTTGATTGATCTTAATAACAATATTTATAAATTTGATTAATCTTTTTAAAGAACCAACTCCTGGCTGTGTCAGTTTTCTCTATTTGGGGGTATGTGTTTTATTTTGTTGCTTCTTGCTCTTATGTTTATTATTTATTTTCTTTTATATCAGATTTAATGTGCTCTTTTTGTCTAGCTTTTAAAGATAGAAACTTAGATCACTAATTTTAAACCTTTCTTCCTTTTAAATATAGGTACTTAAACTTTAAATTTCTCTCTAAGCATTGCTTTAGTTGTATATCATAAATTTTGATATATTATATTTTCATTATCAGTCACTTCAAAATTTTTCTAATTTCCCCATAGTTTCTCCTTTGACCACGTGTTATTTAGAAGGCTGTTATTTAATTTCTAAATATTTGGGTGATTTTCTACATATCTTATTGCAATTCATTTCTAATTTAGTTACAATGGTTTAGGGAACACATTCTATAACATTTCATTCATTTAAACATATTGAGATTTATATTATGGCTCAGCAAATCTTTGAACTTGGTCAATATTCTAGTTGCAGCTGAAAAGGGTGTGTATTTTACACTTACTGGGTGTAGAATGTTCTATAAATATCAATCAAGTCTTGTTTGGATCTATTTCTTACTGTTTGCTTTTTTGTATACTTGTTATATTTATCACTAAGAGAGGAATTCAGAACAATCTTTTTAAAACATAAATCAGAATATGTCCTTCCCTGTGTAGTTTTCAAAGGCTTCTTAATGTGTTTAGAACAAAATCCAAACTCCTTTGGATCTGGAAAAGACTGAGTGATCCAGTCTATTCCTTTTTCTTAGGTCTCCCCTAGTGCTCCACAGCACCCCTGCCCCCTCCATTAGTTACACTCCACTCACTCTGGCCTTTTTCTTGTCCTCTGAACCCACTAGACTTATTTATTCCTCAGGACTTTTGCATCTGCTATTCCCTTTGCTTGGGATTATATCTTCACCCAGATACTCACATGCTGGCTCCTCCACACCCCTTCAGTCTCAGCACAAATGCCACCATCTTATAATAGGCCTTCCATGAGCTCTCTAGCTAAAGCATTCTTGATCGCAGCACCATGTTTATTCCCTTTGTAGAAGTTTTCACTATTATAATTCTCTCCCTTTATTAATATTATTGTTTATGGTTGTATGATGGGTCTGTGGAGTGTTCCATCCCCAAAGCTGAGACTAAAGCTGGCTTAGAAATGGATGGTGGATGGAAGGATGGTTAGATGAACCATCACCATTTTATGTCATTCAACATTGTCTGTCTTATTTCCTAATCATTTCTATCTGGGTGCTATGACTGGACTGTGAGGTCTTTTAAAAAAAATTTTTTTTTAATTGAATTTTTTAGAGAGAGAGAGGAAGGGAGAGGGAGACAGAGAGAGAAACATTGATGTGAAAGTGAAACTTCAGTTGGCTGCCTCCTGCATGCCTCCTACCAGGGATCAAGCCCACAACCCTGGCATGTGCCCTGACTGGGAATCAGACCAGCCACCCCTTGGTGCACAGGATGACAACCAACTAAGCCACACCGGCCAGGGCTGAGGTCTTTACAAACAGGAATTCATTCTTCTTTACCTCTGTGTATCTGACACAGCACAGCAATTGCTCAGTAAGTAATTATTGGACAGAAGCATGGATGGCCCTTTCAAAACTCTCTGTGTGTATCCCCATCAGCAGTCACTTTACTGCATCTTCCTTCTCAGTCAACTAAACCAGAGTTTGGCACAAGGCCTTGCACATAAGATACGCTCAATACATGTTAGTGGACAGAAAAAAGAAAAGCAGAAAGAAAGGAAGGAACTTGTCACAGCTCTGATGGATACACTGGCTGCCAGTTTCAAATCTGGGGCCCCACAGCCAAAATGTCACAGAGGATCTCCTTGCCCCTTCATTATCCGGGGAAGTAAGAAGAGCCTCAGTTCTTTCATGGATGGTCCACTTCACCCCCGATCACAGGCATAGGAAGCAAGGATGTGGAAATAAGTTGGGAAAGTCAAGGTTCTGTCCCATGAGCCCTGTAGTATAGAACAGATGCCACAGAGGTAGCCCAGAAAAATGGTGACCAAAGCGTGTCCATGGGCATCTGTCTGATGAGCTTTGAAGGCTTAATTGTTTCTTAAAGCTTTGTTGGAAATGAATACTTACTGGTGGAGAAGAAAGAATGAGAAATGTGCAGCATGGCCCATGAATCCATTTTCCCCCAACTGTAGAACATCCAGTTTCTTCTCTTTTGAAGGATTCGAATTAACCTGGGAATTTAAAATTGTCATCACTGTTCTGTGTAATACTGGGTTCAGTAGAACTCCCAGAACTTCCCCTCACTGGACTGCAAACTCCTCGTCTATACCAGCATATTGCCTTGTCTGCTCTCATGCCCAGACGCCTGCTTGACCCCAGGTTATACTCAGCAAGTGGGCCTTGAGTTGACAGGGTGCAGGCTTGGCACCTGCACTGTTTTTACCTGAGGTGCATAAATGTTGAGATGATTAGTCAGCCTTTGTGGTTCACCTGTCCCTCCAACATACATTCACCCAGTACAGCTCTGCAGATCCCACAGAGGGGCTGCCCATGTTGGTTCTGGACTTCACTTCATTCATTTTGTCTATAATGTGAGGGACAGCAGGGGTTAGGTGGGGTTTTGACATATGGTGTTTCTGTTTCCATACAGTAACCAGCCAAACCATTACAGAATATTAGGTATTTTAAAGAGTGGAAAATCTACTACCATTTGGCTTCCTTAGAGATATATAATTCTGGAAAGGTATGACATTAGGACTAACCTATTTTTGGACTTAAAAACCTGTATTAAATTCCAGTAATAAAAATCAGTAAATGCTATATGTAGAAATGCCCAAACGCCAGGGTGAAAACTGACTATGACTGGGGAGCTAAATCAGAATTCAAATGTATATAATTCACCCATCAGATCCCAATGTAATACTACTGCAGGATGTGTAAAATCAAAATCTCTGACTTTGCATGATAAAAAAGGAGGTTTAGAATAAAAGTTTTTAAGATTAAGAAACTGGAGATATTTCCTGTCCTGTATGACTTTCTAAAAGGCATATTTTTAGGGTATAATATGTATACCTATGATGTATATTAAAAACATTTGGATTCACCAACTTATTTTGAAATAAAAAAGAATAATCTATTAGAAAAATCAGGACAAGAAAGGGCCTCTATTATCAGATGTCCAGCATGTCTGTAAAATAAGCAGGTTGGTTGACAGCAGAGGGTCTGAATGCCACTTCCCGAGCTGGAACCAGGCCCTGCAGGGCATTGTATCACCGTGCAGGCTTAGTAAACAGGTGGCTTGTTGGGGCTCTCCATGGAGGTTCTGAGTCAGCCAACCAGGTCTAGGAACCACTCTTCCAAACAGGACATTCAAGGACCCTGCCCTTCATCACCAAGGTAGTCAGAGTGAAGGTGGAAATAGCATTAGGGTCCATCTTCCCTGGAACTGGGCCTCTTGTTATAAAGTATTTTGGGTCCCCAATAGGTGTTCAAACCCCTCAGTTCATAGGTGATACCCTGCTGGCTGCCAACTGCAAACCGATAGCTTTAGCAGCACCAATTTCATTCATTCATTCATATCACAGATAATTACTGAGGACCTGCTGGGGATGCAGCAGTCAATAAGTACAGGCTTCTCATGAGTTCATGAGGATGACAGACAAGTCAGTGATTCCAGAGACAGCAGGCTGTTATGGAGCATCTGGGAGTGCACCTCATCAGATTTGGAGGAGTCAGCTAACGCTGATGGATGAGTGGAAACTAGTCAAAGTGAGAGGGAAAGACCTGTGTTGGTCTATCCTCTGAGGATGACTGTATTTCCCCTTCAAGCTAAAAAATATATAAAAGTAAGAAAAACTATTCTGAGGAGGCAGGTAGGGGATCAGGAGTATCTGTCACAGAAGCCATCAAAATCATTCAGTACACAATGTTAGTTTCTTAGTTTTGATCACTGTACCATGGCTATGCAAGATGCTAACATGAGGGAAGCTGGGTGAAGGGTATACAGGAACTCTCTGTACCATCTCTGCAACTCTTGTGTAAATTTATTTCAAAAATAAAAGATTTTAAAAATAATCATTCAGGATTGAGAAAACAGGGGACAGACTCAAGGTAGTGACTGTGGGAATGGCTGATGCAGGCAGATTTGAGAGATATGCATGAGATAGAATAAAGAGAATTTATGGATTGACTAAATGTAGTGACTTTGAGGTGTTTGTGGTGAGAGCACTGGGTGTCTAGGTCTGGGGTTCAGAAGGGAGTCAACATTAGATATAGAAATTTGAAAATCAACAAGAAACAAATGAGAAAAACATGACCAAGAAACTAATTGAAATAATTGGGGTAGATGGAATCTTCCTGAAGATGATATGTAGAGTGACAAATAAAAAAAATGGATAGAGGGAGGAACCTTCAAGAAGGAGTTAGAGAAAGAGTAAAGTGAAAAGAGCATTCAAAGAGGAAGGAAGAACACCAGTCCAGAGTGATGGCGTGGAAGGCAAGGGAGGAGCGGTTTTCAAGGAGGAGGCAAGATCCCCTTCAGAAAGCTCAAGCAAGGTGGCAAGGCACTGACTGGGTTGTTGGCCACCTTTTTGAGTTTATCTTTATTTTTTCATTAAATGTTTTTGATAGTGCAAAAACAAAATGAAAAAATCAGTGAGTATTTTCAAGTGCCTACTTTGATAAAACAAGCCCTGAACATTAGCCAGCCTGGTATTGAGCTGAAACCATGTATGATCTTGGATGTCAGGCAGGCCTAAGTTCTAGCTGTGGCTCTGTCACTTGCTAACTAAGTGAACTTGAGTGAGTCGCTTAATTAATCTCTTGGACCTCAGTTTCTTCATCTGTAAAATGAAAATATGCATCATGCTCTTTGAGGATAAAAGGAAATATATATAAAGCTCCTACCATAGTGTCTGGCACATAGTGGGTGCTCAACAAATGGCAGCCATTATTATGGGCCTGTGACCTTTTTCTGGGCTCTAAAGCACCCTGTGCATTCATTTACTGGGTCACTGACCACAAGGTACTAAAACAACTTGGTCTTTATGACTTTCTCCCAAGCCCAGCCCCCACCAGATTGCCAGCTTCTTAAGGGCTTCTTATTCAACTTAGTTTCCCCATCAATCATCACAGGGCAGACATCCTGGATAGGACCTTCATTCTGCAGGATCAGAAGGAAGCATGGGAGGAAGGTCCTGCCCTCAGAGATGTCATGGGAAGATTTGCTCTACTGAGATGGCATTGGAAGTACCAGCCTGAAAACAAGATAGTCGCATGCTCACATGGGTTTGTTTGTAGCTGAAGGTTATTTTTCAGACTTTGAGAGCAATCTAATTCTGGAAATCTCAAGGAAAAGATGGTGAATCAAGAAAACTGACGAGGATGCTTGGCACTAACAATCTGGCTGATTCATCCAAACTCACATAATATGACTCTAGAATTACGGAGAGTATATTTTTCTGAATCAAAGAAAAGCACATGAAAATCAGGATACATAGTCTGATCAAAGATTGTGGGCAGTTATCAGGTATAAAAAGAGATCTGGAGAAGTAGAAGATTGGATATCAGGGCATGGGAATTGTCAAATCATTTGAATAGTTCCATGAGAAGCACCTCTGAAGTCAGGGACATCCTAGACTAATAACAAATGAAGGCTCAGCATGGTTTACGTGCCCACTGCATTAGTTTTCCAGGTCTGCCATAACAAATTATCACAAACTTGGTGGTTTAAAATAACAGAAATTTATTATCTCTCAGTTCTGAAGGCCAGAAGTCTGATATCAAGGTATCTGCAGGGTTGATTCCTTCTTGGAGATTCGGAGGGAGAATCTGTTCCCAGCTTCTGGTGGCTGCTGGTAATCCTTGGCATTCCTAGGCTTTTAGATGCATCACTCCAGTCTCTATCTCGGTCTTAAATGGCATCTTGCCTGTTTCTGTGTCCAAATTTTTCTCTTCTTATAAGGATACCAGTCATTGGGTTAGCAGCCCCAACCCATGACCTCATCCTAACCTGATGACATCTACAAAGACCCTATTTCCAAAGAAGATCACAGTCACAGGTACCAGGGGTGAAGACTTCAACATATCTTTTTTGGCGGGGACACAATTCACCCTGCAAAACTTCCAGGCCCTCCTGCTGGCCCTCCACTGTTGCACACTGTTCCCGAGCCCCTGAGAATTACTTGCAGTTCTTCAATCTCTCCATATTCTCCCATATCCTTGCCGATGCCTGTCCTGGGCCTTCAGCCATGAATGCTTCTCTCCACCTCTTCTCTTCCACCTGGGCAATTCACAATTATTTTTGAAAACTCAACGGACGTTTCCTCTTTTCTTCAAAGCTTTTCTTCCCTCTGGCCATCGCCATCTCTTGGAATCAGTTATCAGATTTTCAGTGCTCCCCAGATGCCTTTGCCCATCTTGAGTGTGACATTTAGCAAGGCAGATTGTGACAAATCGCTGGCATGCCTGCTCTTCCCACTAGACTGCAAGCTCTGTGAAGACAGAGACCGTATGTTTATCTTTGTATATGCCCTGTGCCTGCTACACAGTGGATATTCAACTGCATAATGGGCAGCACTTGTTAGGAAGCTTAACTCAATGCTCTGTGGCTTTCCATGGGTCTGATTGAACAGGACAGCCCGGCCAAGCTAAATTGTGCCATTTCTTCTAAGCCAAATCAGCACTTTCCATGGGGTCAAGGATGGGCTGCCAGTGAATTTCCAACCTGATTTCCTCTGCTCGCAGTCTCCCTGGGAGGTCTCCATGCTGGACTCAGTCAGGCCAAGCCTGGTGAGAGCTGACATGCTGGGCAGGTCGCTCCCACAGTCCGCTTTAATGGAGGCTGTAAATAGGGGCCGTTGGTCCGTAGGTCCTTGTGCCACAATGCAGCATTCAGTGGCTGCTGTGGGGTGCCTCGTGTGTGTGTGGGCAGCTCATGGTCCAAGGCCAGCAAAGCCCCATAAATATGTCAGGCCCGTGCAAAGGCCAGCACTCTTTGGGCTTTTTTTACTCCTTGCTAGTGGTTTTCTTCTTAGTCATCTGTCTCCTTAAAATAGGCTCTTCCTCTTCCCATCTGGGGTTCCAAGCACAGCAAAGCTGAGGTCAGAAGAGAAACTGCACAGATAGTAATGGCATTTCAGAGCTTGAACGTGCTCTAGAAAGTGGGTGTTATTTGGTCCAATCCTTCTTTCCGTAGGTGGGGAAACTGAGGCCTGGGATGGGAGAGAGACTTGCCTAAGATCTTGCAGAAAACTGTCAAGAAAGAAGGAGAGAGACTAATTCTTGGACCCCAGACCATGACTCTTTCTCTCCAACCATGCCATCTCTGCCTGTCTCCTCCAAGAATGAAAGGAATCACATTTTAATTGTCATTTAGTAGCAGAACAAACTATGGAAAAGTTCTCTTGAACCCATTCTCTGCCTCTATCCACTTATTAGGGTACTAACTATTCAAAGAGGCACTGTCCCCATTCTTAAGGAACTTCTGCCCAGGACAGAATGGGGACAGTATTTGCTCTCCAGGGTGGTGGCATCAAACATCATGGTTATTGGAGACCACACCGCATGGAGTATTATAGAGATAAACATGGACTTGGATGTTGACAAATTCAAAATGAGCCAATTTAAACCTCTCACTAAAACAAAACCCGGCTCATTCTTCACCATTTATTTATAGGGCTCAACTGCTCACCAATTACTATTTTAAAAATAAGAGGAGGGGGGAGGACCCTTGGATTCCTTTGAAACTCAAATCAACAAGAGCCAAATTAACTCCAGCTCTCCATTTGTGGGCGTTGATTCTGTCACCACTTTTCTTCAGCTCCTCCCCTCCCCACCATTCCCCAGTTGGAGCCCTAATACTGAGATAAACAGAAGTTCTCATTTGTCGGTATAGTTTGGAGGCCCCCACCCTAGCCTGCCGCCCATCCGCCCTTATCTGCTTCTACTTCTACTCCTGTGCCCGCAGCTTGCCCTACTGACACGCGTTCTGCACTGCACCTTCACTGCCTCTTTCTCTGCGTGGAGTCCCTCTCTTCCCTTCCTCCCCACCCACACCCCTCCGCCTTCTGTCTCCATCTGCCCAAATGCTAAATCCACTCTCAGTCCATAAAACAATATTGCATCTCTCCAGTCTAATATTTTCTTCATGGAATGTTCAAGGCACTTGATTTGCCTTTTCTGTGAAACACTCGGTTTCCTGCCTTGTGATGGACTCTCCATCCATTCGTGTGTCCATCTATCCATCATTCAACCATTTTCTGAATATATTCTATGTGCCAGCCACAGTGGAACTCACATCCCACTGTGGCAGACAGAGGACAGTTATAACAGAGTGGCCACTGCCATGAGATCTAAAACTTATTCTGAAGGCAATGGGACATCATCGAAGGATTTTAAAGAGGCCAAGTGGTTATAGGAATCGATCTGCATTTTAAGGACTGTTCTTGGAGCTAATGCAGAGGAGAGATTTGGTGAGGGTGGAAGTGTGGGCGTGAGGGTAGTGATGATGCCAAAGTGAAGGTTAAAATGCTAATTAGGAGGTTATTGCAATAATTCCAGCAAAATACTAAAGCATGCCCCAAGGGAGTAACAGAATTGGAATACAGAGGAGGAGAAAAGTGGGGTAGAGCTGACAAGAAGTAGGGGTTGTAGGCAGGGACTCTGTACATCCAAGACCCCAAGGTTTCAGTCTGGGGTTCTTGGGTGGAACAGAAACTGTGGGAAGGGCCGAGGCACTCACTCCTGCACATGTTGTGGTTAAGGAGAGTGGGGACAGGAAGGTAGAGATGTAGGCAATGACACCTACCATGTGGAGCTGAGGTTCTTAGCAGGCTGTAGGTACTTATGGACATATTTTCGCTATTGGCCCTTGAGGTCAGGAGCAGGGACTGAGAATTACTCCTGTGTTGCTGTTTTTTTCTCTCTTGAGTATGCTAGATTCTCACTCACTCTGCAAATCAATGAAGGATTGAAACTCTAAAATAGATGATACAAGTGGAGAGATGCAGCTGTTTATGGAGCAGAGTAACCAGTGAGAGTATAATTGCTCTCGCTTGCCACTCACAACAGCTCTCTGACCCTCGTTTCTTCACCCTTACTACGGATGCTGATTCCTTGGACACAGGACCACTGTGCGGCCATGATGTCAAATATTCTCATCAGCGTGCCCCATGAGTCTGTGGAAGAAGCACTGGCATCAGACTTGAAGGTTTCAGTTGTGCTTCTGGCCATGCCTTTGGGCGAGGTTACTTCCCTTTACTAAATCTTAGCTTTCTCTTTTGTAAGGAGGATTGACTGCAGGATCTGGCAGGCTATCTCCTAGTTTAAGATTCTACATCTCAGAGATACCATGAGCAAATACTGATATAGAGAATTGTAATCACACCGGACATACCTCCAGGCTCACTAGTTGAGGAAAAAGATGGTGAAATGTATCAAATGTCCCTTAGGAGACCAGAGCTGAGAGGTTGATTCACTGACGTCTGCTTCTCCCCAGGAGAACACCGGTTCACATTTTCTTTCCTCCACAAAGAGATTAAGGGACCTCAGCACGGGGGGTGTCTATGCCTGCAACAAAACAAGAAGTGAAACATATCCACCTCTCCTGTAAAACAGTTCACTTTGTGCAGAAAATGCCAAGACTTTGTTGATGTCGGAGGAGGAAGGACTGAAGCTTTGGGCGAGGGTGGGGCCTTGGTGAAGACACCGAGTTGATCTGTGGATTCTGCCATGATTGCGTGTGTTGTAGTGGAGAGGACATGGGACTGAACCCCGGTGGGACTTGGCTGGAATCCTGCCTCTGCTACCCACTCATAATAGGACCTTGGGTAGTCACTCAGCCTCTCTTAGCCTCTGCCCCCTCATCTGCAGGATGAGAGTAATAACAACAAACCTGGACAGTGGTTACAGGACCCAGCAGAGGATGAGGCCAGTGAAGTTAGCGGTCTCTTTAGTTTTAGAAGCATTACTCTTCAAATTCCACTTTCCAAGCCAAGTCCAGGCTGCCAGTGGGTGGTGGGTGGGCCATCTTGGGGTCCTCTGGCTGTGGTAGGGATAAGGGTGACTTCTTCTGTCCACACAAAAGAGAAGACTTGCTTCCCTCAGCCCTGGGGAGCCCTTTCATATGCGTCTGCCGAGGCGAGTGGATTAGGCAAATACAGGCCACATGTTGCCAAACAGCATCTCTGTCCGGGCTTGTTCAACGAAACTTCGGTGGGGGCCCTTCTTAGCTGGTGAGACTGCAGCGCTGATGTGAACACTTCTCCATCACGGATCAACTTGTGGACAAGAATGAATCCTGTTTGCCTGATCCTTCCAGGGGTGGGGCACTACTTCAGATGAGCTGGGGTTTGGACAAAGTCCAGGGTTTTGTTTTCCGATGTGGAACATAGCAGGAAGGTTTCTGTGTTTAAATTAAGCACCCCCCAGACCTCTTCCATCAGAAGGCTGAGGTGGAGGTGTCAGAATGTGTGTTGGGTAGGGGGTAGGCAGAGCTGTGAGCGCAGAGAGGGCTTTGTATTACCCCAGAGCATAAAAGGATGAGCTCCAGCCGGGTTTTTCAAGTCAACATTCACTGACTTATCACCTACGTTTGGTGCTAGACACAGGCGGAGCTGAGGGAGAGGCAATGGGGGCTGTGGGGTTTTGTTTCCAGACACAGAAGCTACAAAGGAGGAGTGGGCTCTGCATAGCTATACTACAAAGCAAAATGCAAGCACCCAAAGTTCAGAAAAGTGCTGTTATCCTGGCAAATCAGACTGTGGTTCAGGCCTCTGGCCCTCACAAGATAGCCTCAGGGTTTTAAAGACAATGTAGCTACTTTCCTGAAAGAGTCTCTATCCAATGCACCTTAGTCTGGAAGGAAAAGCAAAGCCAGCACCTGCCTGAGAGAGAAGCTGAGTATATTCATATCTCTATCCATTCTCTCAGCCGCAATTTGTGAAGTTTCAGCAGAACTGGACCTTGTCTGCTGCTTCTGTGATTTGTCCTTGACTTTCATGGTGACCTGGCATAGAAGAGACTTCAATTAGAAGCTAACGAATGAATGAATGAATGAATGAATGAATGAATGAATGAATGAATGGGTAACACAAAGATGAGCATATCTTGGCCCTGTTGCAGAGGGACTCTAGGGTGCAAATCTGGAGTCTTGAATCACACAGTCAACCACCTACTTGAGCAGAGTCCGATCGACGTCCAGGCTTCGAGCACAGTAATTTACTCTGCTCCACAAATCCCACATTGGGACAGAAGGCCAGCCTCCTGCCTGGGCAAGAATGGAACTCAGATTCTTGAGTTTGCACTTATGTGGTGGCAAAAATTACTGACAGCACAAACATATCTGCCTTTTAGGCAGATCAGAGAATGCACCTGAGAATTTAACTGTGAAGACCCTGGTGTTGAAGACCTCACACAGTCTGCCTCCCACCTGCTCTCTCCTGCTCCTTCCTCAGAAGGCACTGCTCTCACCCTGACTGCCACCTGATCTTATCACACCCTTCTCAACCACTCCTGCACTTCCCCACCTCCTTGATCTGGCTCAGGATGAACTTCCATTATCTCTGCCTGTTCAACCTTTAGCCAGCTATGGCATTCCTCACCGTCGAAGCGCTCCCCAATCCCTCCACTAGAGATTAATCTCTGTCCACTGTGTTAGCAGAATCTGGTGACTGTGCTTCTGTCAGTGAGAGCCTTGGATGTGGAGTGGGGCCAGTGGAGCCCACACTGAAACAGTGTCTGGGTGGGTCAGAAGAACAGGTGAGCCGGGGAGCTCCTGGCATCTACGTGGACCAGCTGCTTTGCTGGGGTTACTGGGGCCCTGAGTACTTTGGTTCCTGGGCATGTTATTCAGATGAAGACAAAGTGGTGTTAACTCAGGAGCCTGCTCTCTGTGGGGGGAAGCCTGGACAGTGTGAGGGACCGAAGGACTGAGAGTGTTCCACTGTAGCTTTCCCATGTGCTTGTCCCACACTTGTTCCTTACACTAACGGTGTTCGGGTTGATTTTCTTCCAAAACAGCCAGGTGAAGCTGTGTGGGGAGCGCACAGTACAAGGGGCTGAGCATGAGATGAAACCCAGGCCACCCTCCACTTTCTCATCTGGATTCTCCGCTTGGGTTTCACTCATCCAGAAGAAGGGATGCCTTTTCCTAATCTAGTAAAGCATGGGCTACACGCCTGCCCCCAGCGTTTGCAGGACCCAGGGTGGGAGTACAAATGGAGGGCTATATATTTTACAGCTATTATATAAAACTTATAAACTTCAGGCCATTCATTAAAATACATTCTCTCCTCTTACTTTGACAAATAGATCTTACCAATGACCCGAAGGCTGAATTCTAATTTAGAATTTCCCCAAATCTTGGAGTTTTGGGAAATTCTAAATTAGAATTGCCAGAACTCAGTAGCAGATGAGCAGTTAACCTTGCCTTGCCCCCTTGCCCTCCTTTCCCCAGCAATATCCTTGTCCATAAGGATCTTTGCCCGAATCTGGACACTGTGGCTCAGATCACCACGTTCTCGCCGAATCCCTTGGCTGCAACTGTTCCTTGACTATGCCTGGCCTGGAGGTGCACATACTGGCAATGTGCCCATTGGAGACCCATGAGTGTGTCATGACCCACACTCAGGAGGACAGACATGGGGAAATTCCCATGCAGGCCCTGAAAGTGGCTAGTGGTGTTTTGGCTGGAAATTAGGGAGTCCCAGGTAGCCTGTGTAAGGTCTAGAATAGGGAGTACAGACTCATGATGGCCGTGTGCTCTTGGCCTCTTGGACTCCTTGCCCCTTGGAGATGAGTGTGGCCCTGAAAAGTGTAGGACCACCTGCTGCACAGGCTTAAGGGAGGGTTGCTGGACTCTAGCAGCTCTAGGGGCTAAGTTCCCCAGCAGGGCAGATAGAACCACTGAACCAGCAAATGTGGGCCTTCCTCTAAGGCCGCCTCATCTGCCCAAAGCCAGGTGGTGACATCCAGGTGGAACATGCTGCCCTTTCACCCAGCCCTTTGATGACAGGCATCCTGTCTTCTCATTTATACTCTTGATAGCAACTAGCACTGTCCTTCAAGGCCTGAGTGTCAGGCGCGGGTGGGGGGCAGAATGTCCATTTAAGATTTGCTTTGTATGTGCAGTGAAAACAATGCTGAACTTGGAATTAGGACACCTGGATTCTCTCCCAGCTCGGCCACAACTCACCCTGTAGACTAGACCGATCAGGTTCCTTCCCCAGGCCGTACATTTCCCCATCTATAAAATAAGGGTGCTGAGCCAAACAATTTCAAAGTCCCCTTCAGACCTGAAGGCCTGTGGTTTATGACTCCTGCGAGCTACATTTTCCCTTATCTGTCAATCGTTCTCAACCCTGGTGCTCATTAAAATCACCTAGGAAGCTTTTAAAAAATACCAGAGCACAGGCCCTACCCATTGGAGGTTCTGATTCAGTTGTTCTGGGGCAGGGCCCAGGCAATAGCTCCCCAGAGGATTCAAATGTGCAGCTAAGTTGAGAACCCCTGTTAGAGTAGGATCCGAGTCCCCCCCACCCACTACCCACACACAGGCGAGGAAAAATGTAGCAGGACAGATGCCTGATGCTCAAACAGAGCAGCTGGAGGCAAGGCTAGACGCCGGGATCCCGGGGTGGGGGTCTCCTGGCTACTCTCAAGGGAGCTGCGGATAAATAGGGCCAATTTCCTGGCCTCCCCTGTGTACCTCCCATCCATCTTCCCACCCTCCAGCTGAGAATCGAGGGGGAGGAGGAGATGGAGCAGGCAGCTGCCTAATCTGGGGAGATTTTCTCATGGGTGGGGAGCGGCTGACTTTTGGCTCCAGCCTTCCGCCCCCCTCCCAGCTGGAGCTGGAGCGGCCAGAGTGAGCGCTGGGCTGGGATCCCAGCTGCTGGCAGTTGTTCCCATGTTATCTCCCTGACAGCTGCGAACCTCCTGACGTGCTGCCTGTGTGCATGTGTGTCCACATGTAAGCATGTACTCTAGCAGAAAACAAGATAAAGGGATCATGATGTTACTATTCTTACTAGACTTCAAGACACCCCTTAAGCCTTTCCCGACCCCGCTTTCCTCTAGCCCGTGACGCCCTCTCCTCAGTGCTCCCCTGAGAACCTGGTGCCTCCGCTCATTGAGATTCCATCCAGCAGCAGCTCCATACAACAGCTATCGTCTGCTGAGTGCGTACCAGGTGCCAGGCATTTTCCTGAGTGTTTTAGGTCAATGATTCTATTTAACCACCAGAACAACCCTAGACAGCAAGTACTCTTACTATTCCTATTTACAGATGAGCAAATCAAGGAACAGAGACGTTCATATTTATTTCAAGATCACAGAGCTGCCACGACTCAAAGTCAGGAAGTCTGATGCCAAAACTTCAGCTATTTCTCCCCCTGTCGGTAACTGATGGTGGATGAAGCTCTGTTTGAATAAAAAGTTCTGACACTCTAACAGTGGTGTTGCTCAGAGTGACATACATTTTATACTTTGATATCTTGTTTAGATTGGGCTTCTTCTTAGACGACATTGGCTAAACTCGTAAGCCACAGAGTCGGAAGCACCTGTTGTCGCCTCCACAGGGCCATGCTTCTAGGAGGACTGTAGGAGACCCCCCTTGAGAGGAGAATGGTCCAGGGAAGGCAACACTGTCTGCACTGGGCTCCAGGGACCAAAACACTGTTGAAAAACCACTGAAAAGGAGAACTCGCAGTGATGGTGCAGAAGGTATAGATCTGCACCCTCCCACCTGCAAAGACTTCCACTCCCTGGCAGCCTGTGTGCGCTGGGTCGTTTTCCCTACAGAGGAGCGAGGTGGTGTTGAAATCCACATGCCGCTGTTCTCGGTGATGACTCATGAGATGCATTTCCAAGACGGCAGGCCAGGGCCTGAATCCTGCTGTGGCCTGGTGTCCGTAAAACGTTTTGGTTTTGGTGTACTGTTTTTGCTGAGCTTACTGACCTAGTATATGCATGACTGTGGGGATGGGGCGACCTACCGAGGGAAGATTGACAATGAGAGCAGCCAAGATCTTTACCTCCTTAGTCCATATTCTAAAGTAGGAAATGATCAGTTAGATGAAAAAGGTAGACCATTCACTGCGTTGCTCCACTGATGCCTCCCCCCAAACAATCTCATTTTAGCTCCCAAATTGCTTTTTATGAATGGAAGACCCATTCTCCTCTCTCTTTAACTAGATTTTTTCCTCATTTGGTTAATTATTTGTTGTATGGGCAAGTCCTTCCATTTTCCTTGACTAGGTTTTAAATTTTCATTCACTGCCACACACAAAGAAATTAAAGCTTTTTGCGAGAGAGAGTTGAATCTTGCTTTAGTGAAGTTCTTTCTATGGTGTAAGGCAATGCTCCTTGAACATTACCTAAGAATCCGCTGGTTGTCTTGTTAAAGACGCAGATTCTGGTTCTGTAGGTCTGAGATGGGTCTAGGATTCTCCATTTGTAACAAGCAGTCAGGTGATGCCATACTGCTGGTCCCAAGGCCACACATTTTTTTGGTAATGTATATAAAGCATTAAAATTTTTTCCAGTTTTATTGATATATAATTGGTAAACAATGCTGTGTAAGTTTAAGGCGTACGATGTGATGATTTGATATACAGGGTAGGGCAAGAGTAGGTTTACAGTTGTTTGTATAAAAAATAATACAATAATTAATAAATACTAATACAGAATAAACTGTACCTCATGTACTCACAACTGTAAACCTACTTTTGCCCCATTCTGTATGACTACATTGTGAAATGATGACAATAGGGTGAATACATTCATCTTCTCACATAGCTACCATTTCTGTGTCATTTGTGTGTGTGGTGTGTGTGTGGTGAGAACATTTAAATCTCTGTTAGCAACTTTCAAGTACACAATACAGTGTTGTTAACTGTAATCACCATGCTATACATTACGCTGTCAGAACTAATTCATCTTATAACTGGAAGTTTGAGCCCTTTGCCTGCCTTTACCCTATTCCCTGCCCCTGGCAACCACCAATCTACTCTCTGCTTCTGTGAGTTTGGTTTTTTGAGGTTCCACATAAAGTAAGATCACTAAGTATTTGTCTTTCTCTGTCTGACTATTTCATGTTGCATAATGTTCCTAAGTTTCATCCATGTTATTGCAAATAGCAGAATTTTCTTCTTTTTATGGCTGAGTAACATTATTTATATATATATGTATGTATGTGTGTGTGTATGTATATATATATATATATATATGTATGTATATATCCCTGTCAGACTGCCCTTACACCAGGTCCATATAACTAGTAATTAATCTATGATATATGATAGATATTATATATGATAGGTATATGATAGATACATCACATATCTATCACATATATATCACAATTTCTTTGTTGAAAAATATTTGGATTGTTTTCATGTATGGCTATTGTAAATAATGCTGTAATGAACATGGAGGCACACATATCTCTTCGAGATAGTAGTTTCCTTTCCTTAAGATGTATACCCAGAAGTGGGATTGCTGGGTCATGCCCAGACCACACATTGAGGTACAAGTTGTAGAAAGCCTGTGAGACACACTCATCCAATTAATCATGATGCAGGAGACTGGAGGCCCAATAGTAATTCAAGCAATGCATCTACAGTCTAAACAGCCCATTGGCAGGTGTATAATGCGGCCCCATCCCTAGAGGGAGTCTTATAAGCCTCACGCAGCCTCTTTTTCACATGTGCCATCTCCTGTGAGACTGTCCTTACATCCACATCTCTGCTCCTGTCTTGTCCTGAGGCCCTGAAGCCATGTTTTCCAGAGATGCTGGGCTGGCTAGAGAAATCTCCTTCCATCTCTGACAGGTGACAGCCCTCCCTCCTTCCAAATCAGGCTTGTTTGGAAGAAGCCCTGGCAGTGGGCAATGATTCATGCACACACACACACACACACACACACACACACACATACACACACACAGAGCTTATGGGTTTTAACTCTCTGCAGGTTAGGATGCCACAGGCTTTGAAAAGGGAGCGTTGAATAAGGCAGGCAAAGTGCCGTAAAGACGAAGAGAGCAGGGTAGAATGAAAGAGAATGCAGGGAAATTATTTTAGATACGCTTCCCCAGAAAGGCCCAAGGAGTGAGGTTGGAGTTGGCACCTGAATGAAGTGAGGGACTGAGCTGTAAGAGATCAGGACAGGGCATGGGGGGCAGAGGGCTCGGCAAAGGCAAGCCCTTTACAATAGGAAAGAGTTTTTAGGTTCTGGGGCAGAGCTTCTCACACTTTAGTGTGCAGAGATGCCAGGGGATCCTACTAAAATGCAGGTTCTGATTCAGCCGGTCTGGGGTGAGCCGGAGATTTCTGCATTTCTAACAAGCTCCCAGGTCCCATGGCCATGCTTTGAGCAGCAAGGAAGCAAAGTCCCAGGAACAGAAGGCAGAAGGGCATGCCAGGGGCAGAACCGGGAAGGGGAGGCTGGCAGGAGATGAGGCTGGATGGGGGCAGAGCTTTGATGGCCATTGAATAGAGTGGAGTTCCTTCTACTTGCCAGGAAAAGTGGTTGGAGAGTTTTGAGCAGAGGTGTAACAGAATCTGATTTTTACTTTAAAAGTTTCACTCTGACTTGTGTTAGGAAAATAGACTGGGGAAAGGGGGAGGAAAAGGACAACTAGGGAGGAGAGGTAAGTGGCTACTAAAGATCCAGGGGAGCGAAGGTGGCTGGATCTAGGATAGTGGTATCAGAGGTAGAGAAATGTATAAATAGAACTCCCCTGTTTACACCCTGGGAACCCCTTGGGAAAAGGGACTGTTTCAATCATCTTTTTCCTTTTCATTCAAACTTCATGAAAGGTAGCACCCCTACTGTTCTATGGAAACTGCTCTCCCAGAGGCCACTGGTGACCTTCCAATAGTAAAATAATTCCATTTTCAAACTCTCTCTCTCACCACTTCTATTCAACATTGTACTGGGGGGAAGGGCCAGTTCAATAAGGTATTTAAAAAGGGCATACAGATTGGAAAGAAAGACATAAAACTATCTTTTTGTGAACTATGTGATTGTGTATGTAGAAAATCCTGTGAAATCTCCAAAAAAGCTACTAGAACCAACAAATGAATTTAGAAAGGTCACAGGATATGAGATCAATATACAGAAATCAATTATATTCTATGTGATAGCAAAGAGCAATCCAAAAAATAAAACTTCAAAACTACCATTTAGAGTAGCATAAAAATACTTAGGAATAAATGTATTAAAGATATTTAAGACTTGTACAATGAAAACTATAAAACAGTCCTGAGAAATTAAAGATCTGAATAAACAGGAAGATTTGCCATGTTCATGGTTTGGAGGTCTCATTGCTGTTTATTAGAGAAGGCAATTCTCCCTAAATTAATTTACAGATTCAGTGAAATCCCAGTAAAAATCTCAGCAGGCTATTTCATAGAAATTGACAAACTGATTCTAAAATTTATTTGGAATACAAATAATCTAGATAAAACAAAACTTATTTTTTATTTTTAATTGTGGTAAGTGCACATAAAATAAAACTTATCATCTTAACCACTTTTTAAATGTAGAGTTAGTAGAGTAAGTGCATTCACATTGTTGTATAACCAAGTTCCAGATCTCTTTCATTTTGTGAGACTAAAAATCTGTACTCATTGAGTAATGACTCCCATTCCCCCTTCTGCCAGCTCCTGGAAACCACCACTCTACTTTTTGTCTCTATGAATTTAACTATTCTAAGTACTATATAAGTGGAATCATACAGTATTTGTCTTTTTGTGACTGATTGATTTTACTTAACATAATGTTCTCAAGATGCATCTATGCTGTAGCATGGCTTATAATTTCTTCCTTTTTAAGGTTAAATAATATTCCATTATGTGTATATACCACGTTTTGTTTATCCACTCATCTATCAGTAGACACACTTGGGTTGCTAACATTTTGGCTGTTGTGAATAATACCGCTATAAACATGAGTAAACAAATATCTCTTCAAGATCCTGCTTTCAATTCTTTTAACTTTTTGAGGAAATGCCAAAATATTTTCTATACTAGCTGCACCACTTTACCTTCCCACCAACAGTGGCAAGGGTTCCAATTTCTCCACATCTTTGTCAACATGTTCTTTTGTTTTTTTTGATAATAGCAATCCTAATGAATGTGAGATGATATCTCATTATGGTTTTGATTTGCATTTCTCTAATGTTGATCAACTTTTTATGTGTCCATTGGCAATTTGTGTCTCATCTTTGGAGAAATGTCTATTCAAGTCCTTTGCCACAAAACAATTTTTTCAAAGAGCAAAGTTAGAAGACATGTAATACATAATTTTAAGACTTACTATGAAACCACAGTAATTAACACAAAATAGTATTAGATAACAATAGACTTAGAGATGCTTTGAACAAAATTATGAGTTCTGAAATAGACCTTCATATATATATATATATATATATGAAGGTCTTTATATATATATATAATTAAATATATATATATATATATATATTTAATTTTGATTAAAGGTATAATCAGCATAATTCAGTAGGGAAAATATTAGTCTTTATAAATGGTCTTAAAATAACTGGATAGTCATTTTAAAAAGATATTAACCTTGACCCTTTTCTCACACCATACATAAAAATTAATTCAGTGGATCACAGACCTGAATGTAAAAACTAAAACTATAAAACTTCCAGAAGAAAACAGAAGGAAATTTTTGTGGCCTTGAGTTAAGCAAAAATTTCTTAGATTTGACACAAAAGTACAAATCATAAAAGAAAGTTTTGATTCATTGAGTTTCATCAAAATTTAAAAATTTTTTCAGTGAAAGAAAATGAAAAGGTAGACCACAGGTTGGGAGAAATATTTGTAACCTATCTGATTAATATTCAGAATACATAAAAAACTTAACACTCAATTATAAGAACACAAACTACCCACTTAAAAAATTAACGAACACTTTGAACAAATATTTCACCAAAGAAGACATATGAATTGTCTACAAGCACGTGAAAAAAATGTTCAACACCACTGATCATTAGGGAAATACAAATGGAAACCACAATGATATACCACCCTATGACCACCAGAGTAGTTTAAAAACCCCAATAATATCAAGTGTTGATAAGGGTGTAAAGAAACTGGAACCTTCATCAGTTGCTAGTGGAAATGTAAAGTGGTATATACCCTTTATAAAACAATTTGACAGTTTCTTTTAAAAGTAAACACATGCTTACCACACAACCCAGCAACTCTACTCCTGGGTACTTACCCAAGAGAAATGAAAATATATGTCTTCTTAAAGAGTTGAAAGTAAACATTCACTGCAGCATCATTCATGATAACCCCAAACTGGAAATAATACAAATGTCCATCAGCTGGTGAATGAATAAACAAAATGCAGTGTATTCACAAGTGGAACAGTACTAACTATAAAAAAGGAATGAAGTCCAACTATATACAACAATGTGGAGGAATCTCAAAAACAGACTAAGGGAGAGAAGGCTGACACAAAAGACTATATGATTCTATCTGTATGAAATTTCTAGAAATGGCAAAACTTTAACGACAAAAGCATATCACTGGTTGTCACGGGCTGGATGTAGGATTGGAGATTGATGGCAAAGGGGCCTGAGGGAAATTTTTGCAGTGATAAATATGTTCTAATGTGGTAGTGGTTGCACAACTGTGTAAATTCACCAAAACTCATTGGTTGAACCACACTGGCCAGGGTGGGAACATATTTTGGGGGGGCTAATATCTAGAAGTGAATTTGCTTGGGCATAAGACAGATGCGTATTTAACTCTAAAGGAAACTGTCAGACAGTTGTCCAAAGTGTTTGTACCACTTAACTCTCCCACCAGCAGTAGATGAGCGGTCCAGTCTCTCCACATTTCCAGCCCTTGAGATGGCCAATCATTTCGATGATAGCTATTCTGGAGGGTGTGACGTAATACCTCATTGTAGTTTAATTTGGATTTCCCCGAGAGCTGGTGGTGTTGAACACTCTTTCATGTGCTTACTGGGCACTCCTATATCTTCTTTTTTGTGAAATGTCTTTTCAATTCCCTTGCCCATTGTTTTTTGGATCATTTGTCTTTGTAGCTTTCATTTGTCAGACAGACTTCTTGATTTTTTAATTCTAAATATTTCTCCTTTTGATCTCTTCCTTGCATTCTACTCCAACTGCATGAGTTCAGGCCCTTCCCACGCCTCAACTAAACCGTTAAAGAATGCCTTTGACACTAGTTCTCCCTCCCTATAGACTGTCTTTGATGAAGGCAGAAAAGTCACTATAAATCAACCAAGTCGCACCTCTGTTCCCTGTAACTACAGGAGAACATCAGGCATCTTAGAATAACCATGAGGCCCAGACTGGCTCCTCGGCTGCATCCCCATCACTCCTGTTCTCCTGATTTGCAGACTAGCGGCATCGTGCAGTCACTGTCGCGCAGTTTCACACTGCTGGGCCTTTGCTTGGGCTGTCCCCTTACCTGGACTACCCTCCCCACTTCTCTCTCTCTCTGACCCTTCTTTTAAGAGTCAGGTCAAATGGCATCTCTCCTGGGGAGCCTTCTGCAAACCTGCAGACTGAGTCGGGTCCCTCCTCTGTGCTCCCATAGCAACAGGACATCCATCCATCTGAGTGGCCCTAGTCGTGTTGACATGCTTGGCTTCTGCCGCCCCCTTTGCTCCTCTTTGCTTTGGTCCGGAGGCTGTCTTCTTTATCTTTGAACTTACAACTGTAACCCATGAGAGGAGCTCAGCAAATGCCTGCTGACTGAGTCAATCAATGGCAATTCATTTGTGTCTTAGACACTGATATCAGGAAAAAGTTACTCAAAGAAAGAAAGAAAGAAAGAAAGAGAGAAAGAGAGAAAGAGAGAAAGAGAGAAAGAGAGAAAGAGAGAAAGAAAGAAAGAAAGAAAGAAAGAAAGAAAGAAAGAAAGAGGAAGGAAGGAAGGAAGGAAGGAAGGAAGGAAGGAAGGAAGGAAGGAAGGAAGGAAGGAAGGAAGGAAGGAAGGAAGGAAGGAAGGAAGGAAGAAAAGAGAGGGAGGGAGGGAGGGAGGGAGGGAGGGAGGGAGAGAAAAGTGTGTGTGGAGGGGTAGGAAGGATGGCATGAGATGGCGTAATTCCCTCTGTTTGAACAGCAGGATCCCCTCTGCTGGAAAGCTGGCTGTGGAGAAGAGCTGGCTTGCTGTGCCCGCCCCATGGAGTGGTGCCCTGTGTACTCGCACTGTCCTGCCAGTGAAGTCCCAGCATCGCCCACCCTAAAGGGCTGGGGGAGCTGCAGGTGATGGCTGCCCATTCTCTGCCTTTTGCTCTCATGGCTTGTCACCTAGCAGAAGACACAGCAAAGAGACTTGCCCTCCTTCTACAGAGCGGTTTGTCAGCTCCCAGAAGCACCGGGCAAGGTGGAGGCTCAAAACCCACTCAAAATCCCGTCTTCGGGCCTGCAGAGATTCTGTTGGCTCCCTTTTCTCTCTCTCCAGAGACCCCTGTGGGCGTTCGTGAATTTCCCACCTGCGGTGCTAGGCCCCCCACTCACACCCAGGAGTGTTTGAGTTAGCGCCCAGGTGCTGGCCTTAGCAGCTTGTTAAATTATAGTGGGAGGGAGGGAAGCACCCAAGGCTCTTGTGCTGAGGATCAACCCCTCCTCCTGTGCCTGGTTCTTCTCTACAGCATCTCTGTCTGGTGGGATTTTCATGCCAACTTAAATCCTCCAAACATGGGAATTCTTCACCTTCTGATACATCCTGTTCTACCTAAAGATAGCTGTGCTAGTCAGTACTCTCAATTTTGAGCTACAAATGGTGCTCCAGGACTCACCTCCCCTCTGCTCCCCATAAAGCATGGTCCACCCTCCGGGTGCTCCCATGACACTGTCAGGTATGTGGAAACAGTGCTCCTGGTCCCCAAGTCTTTTCTTCTCCAGGTCAAAGGTTTCCCATCCTACAAATCTTCTCCATGTGACATGGCTTCAGGTTCCCTCAGCAACCGTCCTGCTGTTACCATGCCATCTGCAAACGTTCCTTGGCCTCCAGAGGATTCAGAGCTTGGCCATTCTCCTTACCCTCCCAAGTCCAGTCATCTCACCAAACCAGCTTTTTTCTTGTTTATATTTATTTAGTTGGCCATGCTCTTGGCAAATAGACACAGGGTGTAAGCTTACTCAGCTGCAGTAGCAGCAAAAAGGACCGTGTCCCGTTCATCTCTGTCTCCCCATGGTACTCACTCCAGTCCCTGGGAAGGGGTGGGTGCTAAGGAAGTGTTTGTGAAAGTGAATTGAATTAAGAAAGCTAGCTGGAACCTTAGAAAAGATTATAATTACGTGGATTATATTCTACATAACTGATCAGATGGATTTTTTTAATGCCTCAGCTCTCATCACCAACATGATCATTCCCTAGGTGGGGAAAGGATGGTGAAGAAGCTGCTTTCTGCTAAGGCAGGTCAAGGGAGTGCCTGCTATGGGCCAGGTTCTGTGCCAGATTCTACCCCAGAAACAGCTTTTCACCTTCCCTTTGTCAAGGACAGCACAGGATCTACACTTTGTCTTCTTTATCTCCTTCTTGAAGCACATGTCTCAGAAAGCTTTTATCTAAATCAGTTTGGAGAGCCCATTCTTGTGTTTCAGATTCACATGCATGCTAACAGCCCAGTGGAAGGGCAGGAGGTTGGCATCTACCTCCCAGAGCGGATGGATGCTTTCCCAGGAGACCCTTGGCTTGCCTGACTTAGCCTACAAGGCCGCTGGCCCAGGGCCTCCCCTGCTCTGGGCTCTAGACCTTGACTTTCTCTTCAAAGTAAATTGCCAGGAAGATTATCAGTCTAAGGCAAGCCCTCCCAACTCATGGATGAAGGAGAGGTTGTCCCAGCACAGATCCTGAGTCTGAGGTCAGACATGGGACCTGGGCTGCCTGCGTTTGCCATCAATTTCCCTGTGACCTTAGGCCTGTCTCTCTGGAAGCCAAATCTCACATTTGTAGTGAGCCCTAGAGACGCGTAGGAGTTGGAAGCAGTCCCTGATACTGCTTTAGGACACTTCAGTTTCTGGAAGCATTCCAGATCTGAAGAAGGAAAAAAAACCACACACCTCATTGCCAAGATGAAAATTTTAGAATCAAAAGTACTTTCCTGTGTATTTACTTTTTAGTCTTAAAGGTGTGGCAAAGATGACCTTCTACTTCCGCAAGAGTTACAAAGCCTCAGATGCTAGAGCTTCTTGCTCTGAAAAAGATTTTCTTTTTTCTTTTCTTCTGTTTCATTTTTTCCTCTTAGCTTTATGGGGGGTATTGGGAAAAGTTACTGAGTTTGCACACTGTAGTGCACCAGAGTGTGAAAAAGATCTAGGGAAACCTAATTAAAATATAACACAGTTATAAGACAAAAAGCCTATGCAATTTCACGCAAGGCCTTCAATGCTAAGACTTGATGCTAACCCATTCTCTCAGCAGACAGTGATCTTCCTGAGTTTCACAGATCTGTGGGGGTGAGGGACCTGAGGGGCCTGAGCCAACCAGGACCACTCAGCAGAGAAAAATGCCCTTTGTGGCATTCAGGTTGCATTTGTCTGGGGTTCCCACACATACCCATGGAATCTGGAAGATTAACAGTGAAAAATGACCTATTTTAACAGGTGCACACTTGTGTGTAAGTGGAATTCAGCCGAGCGTGGAATTATTTTAACATGGAAATAAGTTGTGGACATTCAGAAACATCACTCTTCTGACCACACAGGAATCAGACACATGGTCAACATTTGAGAGTTTCTCAGGACTGGAAACGGATGTGTCGGCTGGATTTTTCCAGAGGAAGCTACAATATCACAGGGGCGTAAACATTGATGTCTACAAAACATGACGGTTCATGTTTGGATTCCTTCTTCAAAGCGTGTCCCTTTTCTCAGGGGAACAGAGAGCAAAACTCTCAGTTATTAAGTCTGTTTAGGAAAGATAATGTCAGTGACACCCAAAAGCAACACGTAAAGTAAGGGCACATTCTCGGCGCATTTTATAAGGCTCAGTGGTCCAGAGAAGTTAGCCCTGGTCAGGGTGAAGAGTTCGTATTTGCAAGAAGCCTGACCTATGGCAAGATGCTGACCTGCTCTGTGCCTTGACTTTCTCTGTTGTAAAATGGGGACTGTCAGCCTGCCTGCAGCCCCTCACAGGGCGTTGGAAAGAACAAGTTAGCTGATGAATGGGAAGATGCTCTGTGAATGTCAAACACTGTCCACGTGGCTGAGGACTGTCGTGGTCACTGACTACATCATTGCTGTGAGCATGACTTGAAGCTGTCAGTGCCGTAGGACAGAGCAACACAGGAGGGCTTGTTGGGTCCCGGTGGTGTCTCTAGAAGACAATCATTTTTTTCAGGGTGACAGCTGGTCTTTTCTGTAATTTGACATTCCCAGGAATCTGTTTATTTGCACATGGAGCTCGGGTATGGGAATTCTCAGAGTAATCACGGGGTGGGTGGAAGCACTTTTCCTTAATAGGAAAGAATTGAGACCTGCCTTTTCAAAATAGCCAGATGATATCTTGAAAGAGGAACTTAAATAGCCCTAACGGTATGATTTCAATGTCTCTGCATCACGATGTTGTGTGTGGGTGGAGAAACGCCTCAAAGAAACATTGACTCCTGATCATTTCTTTAGGAGAAATACATTGGCTGTGTGACTTTGTTCAGGTCACTTCACCTTTCTGAGGTTAGCATTGTCTCCTGCAAAAGAAGGAAAATTTAACCCTGCCCTGTCTACTCCACAGGGCTGTGTGTGCATAAACACATAGGATAGGGCAAATGTGGTCACTATGCTGAAAGTGCATTTTTTTCTTTGTCTCTTCTGGTCTCTTCTACACACACCATCTGAGGCTATGGATAAGGTAATGTCATTCAGAAAGAGGACATGGTGTACATATGGAAAATTGGTTTCTGAGGGTTGGCTTTAAAAGGGAGTGGATGAGCCATGTTTGATCAGGGCTAATAATTTCGACTATGTATTTAATGCCTACTATGTCCCATGTCATCATGTGACTTTTATAACAACACTGGGAGGTAGGTATGTCTCCATTTTGCAAACAAGGAAGCTGAGGCTCAGAGGAGCCCACTGAGTTGCCCAAGGTCACACAGCAGGTAAGCAGCAGGGTTGGTTTAGTGCTCTGCTCTGTCTCCTGCAGAATCCGGCCTCTTCCTTGCTCCTGCAGCATGGAGAACAGGGGACAGTGCATGAAGCAGGGATCCCCAGCTGATCACAAAGAGCAACAAACCAGTTTCTGAACCCATGTGTCACTTTTGTTTGTTTTGAGCTGTTTTCCCTAAGTCTGTTTTCCCTAGGTCACTTAATCTTTAGTCTTTTGTAGTCAGTTTTCCAGTTCTCAGGCTCATAATTCTGTCATTACCCAGCCTCACATGCCACTACAAATGCTCCAGCTCCCCGCCTGCTCCACCCTCTGTGCCCACTCAGCCGTCACAGGTTCCCAAACTGAGGTTGCAGGATCCACAGCAAGGAGCATGGAGCGAGGGGGCCTTGCTCAGGAGTGATGCCCATCAGACTCTGGGCCCCTGCAACAGGGAGCTCCTGGACCCTGGCTCTGGCCACCCAGGAGACAGGGCCTGCCTGGGCAGCACAGGGGCTGAGAGGTCCTCAGGCGGCCTTGTTTACTGTCGCCCAGACTCCGGGCCTGGCCCTGTCAGCCTGGGCCTGCCTGCGCCCTGGGAAGGATGGGGAGGGGGTAGTTTCAGTCGCTGATGAAAGCCACTGAAACCAGAACCAAACACACATGAAAAGGAGGAAAGAAGAGGCACAGCCAACTGCCGGGTCGCAGGCGTGATTGGGCTTGTCTCCCACTTGGGGAGATGGAGACAAAGACGGCGTCATCCGCCAGAATGAATGACTGTGCCTGCGTCCGCCAGGCCTGGACCAGTCTGCAGAGCGATGCCTTTGGTTTCGTGAGTCCCGAGCAATATCCCCCCGCAGAGCGGGCTGCTCATATCCATATTCGGGAGTCCTGGGTATTGAGAAACCGTGAATGGTGTAAGCTGAGAGGCAGCACCATCAATTCCTGTCTAGACTAGATTTTTGGAATCCAGGTTCCCAAGATGAAAGGCTACATTATGAAGACAGGACATAAATCTACTCTGCCAACAAGACCCACATTCACCTCGGATTATTTACACCTTTCGCTCCCTCTGCTCGTTGCCTGTCCCACTGCAACCCACTCTCAGATTCTGACATATTCACTTAGTACATCATGCCTGTCAGTAGCCGATCACATATATTTCCATTTTTGAAAGGCCCCTTCTAACTTCTGCAAAGTTTTACCTTTTTGCTTGGACCTTACTGACACCCTTAATGCTAAGTAGGGGATCGTGTTAGTCATGAGCGTGCAGTAAAACCTGGCTGGTGAGAGTCACCGAGTGTGGGTTACTAATTCCGCCTGCACCGCACCCTTGGTCCCATGCCCGGCACCTCTGTGTGGCGGTTACTGAAGGATGTGGGAAGCTGCTGGAGCAAGGCCCCTGACACAGCCCTTTTCAGAACTGCCAGCCCAGGCTCCTTGGCAACCAGAGTTCGCCATCTGCCCAGTCACCCGGGGAGAACACGGAGGTCAGTGAACTTCTGTTCTGGGTGTTGAAAACCAGCCATGGGTTCCAACCAATACGGGGAGCCAGTTCTGCCTCTCGCCCAGTCTCGGCTCTAGCATTCCCAACTGTCTATGGGACATCTCGACCTGGATGATCCCTTGATGCTTAAAACGTAAGAACATGATGCTGGGGCAAGTCACTTTATCTGCTGAGGTCTCCGTTTCCCCATCTTTATCATGAGCAGATTGGACTGGAAGAGTCTCTCAGATCCCTCCAGCAGAGAGCAGTGAGAAAACAGGACGTGTGGGCTATGAAATCAGAAATGTCCACGTCCATACCCTGGCTCTGCATGTGGCCACAGGCAGGTTTCTGAACCTTTTCTGCCCTCAGTTTCCTCATCTGTAATAATACCTATAGGCCCATAGGTGTAATTATTCCTGGTCTATAGCAATGCTAATGATAGCTAACATCTATTGTCCACTTCCCAGCAGCCGGGCTCTGCTCTACGTGCCTTGCATATACTGAGTCAGCTAATTTGTAAGAGAACCTCTACAGAGAACCAAGGTTAAGAGGGGTTGCATCTTTCCCAAGCCATCAGGTGCTGCGTCTGGAATTTGAATCCTGTAGTCAGACTTTAACTATTGCTCACTCTCCAAGAGGAACCTCATAAATATCAGTTTCCTTTCCTTTTTCCTTTTTTCTTCTAGCTTTGCACACTGTTTAATTTGGTGTCTGAAAAAAATCTGTCTATTCTTTATGTTTCACCACTATCCTTCTTGTCCCACATAGTCACCTGTGTTTCCTGCCATTCTTCCCAACCCCCTTTACTTCCACATTTTGTGGTGTTCCAATGAAAGGGAACAGCTTCTGCAAATGTTGTATGGCAAGAGGGGCCAAGAAAGTAAAAGCAGGGCAGGCTGAGCTTGGTAAGCTGAGGGATCCCAGATACTCTGGGCTCTGAGAACCACATGAAGGAATTTTTTCTGTATGCTAGGAGAAATTAGAAACTTCTCAAGGCTGTTAAGCCAAGGAGTGACATGATCTGGCTACCTTTTTGAAATGAAATTTTTGTACTAATAGAAACCTTTTCAACAGCCAGCAATGCCTTCCTATGTTTCAGAGCCAAAATTCCTCTGCCTCACATTCAGGTATCTGTCCAACACCCAATCAGGGTGTGTCTCTGGGTTGGGGGTGAGGTGAGGGGCTTCCTGGATGGGCAAGTGCTCTAGTTGGTGTCTAAGACTCTTTCCTCCCAGGGAGTCCGCAAGTCTGAGTCCCATCTCCATCTTTCACTCCTGATGCACAAAGTCCCTCACCCATTCTCCATAGGTGGCCCTTCACCTCCTTCCACATATCACCAAACTGTCTTTCTTTCTAATTTACCTTTCAAAGTGCTTTTAATCCTTTCTGATGAACTCTGGTCTCTATGTTTTCAGAGATCTGTACATATATCCAACCATCCAGTGCTAACAAAGGATATTTCCTAAACACCTACTAAGTGACGAGGGCTGTGCTAGACACTGAGAAGGACACTAGCCCTGCCTTCAAGGTGCTCACATCTAGTTTTGGGGATAGGAAAAATTGTGTTAGCAGATAAGTATTACAATACAGAGATAAATATACAATGTGGTGGGAATTCAAGGGGGGAAGGAGGAGTGACCACTTCAGTCTGCAGGAGGCCGAATTTGCCTAGAGCCTCAGTGGCAGATCTGGATGCTCACATAAGAGAGTAGGGACACTCCAGATACAGGACACAGCAGAACCAAGGCTGGGAGGCAGGGCAAGCACTGTTTGGGCCCAGGGAGCTGTGTGTGAGGGTGGAGCACGAGTTGGCTTGGGCTCCTGGGAGATGAGCCAAGGGGGTTGGGGCAGAGTCCTGCAGGCACCATACCCCTCTTGTCCACTCACAGTTCTCCTCTTGCATCTAAGCTTTTGAGCTACTATAAGACAGGGTTTAGCCACTCCTCTGCCTCTATAAATAGCTTCAGCACGTGGAACTGTGATCTGAACAGCATGGATGCTCAGAGATTCTGAGAGACCCTCGTGGGCTCTGCCTCATGGGCCCCACAGGAGGAGGAAGGACTTGGGCCAAAAAGTGGTGGCTGGCCACAGGATGTCCACCCTCTCTCCCATTGCTCAGGCCATTCCCACCATCTATGGTTCTTTATACCCATCACTTCCAAATCCTAACTCTAAAGTCTCAACTCAAATGCTACTCTGCCCTGTGCCTTCCCAGGATCTCCAGGAGGCACTACTTCATCAGTGAAAATTGGGAGCTTCCTGAGAACTGTCCCTTGCCTCTCCTGCACCCCTGGACACTGCCACCCCACAAATTATTTGTCTGTGTACTGGACATTCTGCCTTTCAGAGTGAACGATACTTCAGGCATCTCTCAGCCTCCTTCTTTCCTGAAATCCTCCAAACCCTAACACAGCCCCATCATTCATTCCCTGGAGCAAGGAGTGCACGTGGCCTGAGATGGTAGCTTTGAAGAGGCACGATCTCTCCCTAGGCCCTGGGTGCTGCCTGCTGGGGGTAGTGCTGGGGCCTGGGTGGGGCCTGGGGCAGCCTCTAGCATTACCTGGAGCTGTACTTGTCTGACTCTGGGCCTACTTGGCAGCTGCCCCCTCTGCCCTCAAGGAATGCCTGTGACTTGATGGCTGAGCGCTGATAAGGTGAGCCATGCCGTGCTCTGCTCACCGACTCCCAGAACAATCAGACCTGCAATCTCTGCCCTGAGTCACTTGGGGGGCACCCCTTCCGCCTTGTGGTTTTTGTGACCTCTCCCTCACATGTATTAAAAGCAGCAGGAGCCAAAATACATACCTGCCAGGGAGCTGGGAGAGCTCAGTGAGGCTGTGGGAGTGAGGTAAGCTCTTTCTTTCCCTGTAGCATTTTGGGGCATGTGCTTTTCTTTCCTTTGGGGTAGAATCTCCTCATTCCCAATAAGGTAACATGAGTCATATGATTTTACCCATGACTCTCTGCTGATTTACAAGCACCTCAACTCCTTCACTTCCGAAAACCAGGGCAAGTTATCAAATAATTTTACAAGGCATTTACTGCCAATCTCTATGTTCCCAGTGGTGTTTTAGGGTTTACAAAAGAATTACAGCCCTAACCTGCCATGTAAGCCTCAAGTCCAATCGCATCCCCAATGCCCAAGGCTCAGGAAGGGGTTGGCAGCAGTCACAGGGGCTGCCATCTCTTCCCTCCTTTGGTCTATATATTCGCAAAGCCAACAGGCTTTTGCTCCAACTGTTTCCTCCAGCTGGAATTCCCTTCCACCCCCACTTGTTTATGCATTTCTGCTTACCCTTTTCAGGCCTGGCTGTAGGTGAGCAGTCACCAGGAAATCAGAAGTATCTCCCCCCAGTCAGAATTCCTGCCCCCAGCCTCCTTGCTCTCAGGACAGATGTCCATGACCCTCTCACAGCACCACTTGGTGTCTCCAGCCAATGCTGTCTCACACACAGAGGATTGCGTCAGTGCTGTGAAGAGACAGGCAAATACCCAGAGGCCAAGAGATCTGGGTCCTGGTCCAGGCTGAACCTCGTGCCTGGGTTTTCCTCTTTAACATCTTCTGAGGAATGAGGGGCCTGCCCAGAGCAGGCTCCCAGTCCTGGCTCGGCCCAGCCCCATCTCCTGGGACACTTGTCCAAAATACAGATTGTTGGGTTCCCTTCCCAGACTAATGAAATCAGACTTTCAAAGGGTGCAGCTAAAGTCTATATTTTTAGAAAGCTTCCCAGGCAACCGGTACATAGTTCATCTGATTCCTGTCTCAGGACTAGGGTTGAAATACATAGCTCTAGAGGCCTCCTAAAATGCTACAACCCTGTGCTTTCTTAAACAATGAGTTTTCTTAATTTGATGCTCCTTGGAATAAGCTACATTAACACCACCACCATGAGAATCAGCCTGGTGCATGAACGGGGAAGCCCTGGGTCATGATTCTGTTTTCATGTCTTTCAAGGGGCTACTCGTTTCTGTAGAAATTTCAGGTAGCTGAAAGCACATAACTATCACCAACCCATTTGTCTTAGTTACCTCAGGCTGCCAAAACAACATACCATAGACTGGTTGACTGAAACAACAGGCATTTCTTTCTCACAGTTCTGGAGGCTGGGAAGTCTGAGAGCAAGGTGCCAGCAGATTCTGTTCCTGGCGAGGGCCCTCTCATGGCCTGCAGAGGGCCGCGCTCTTGCTCTGTTCTCACATGGAGGGGAGGGAGGGAGATCTGGTGCCTCTTCCTCTTCTTACAAGGGCACGAACTCTATCAGAGGAGGGGCCCACCCCTGCTGCTTCCTTTAAATGTTATCACTTCCTCACAGGTCTTATCTCTAGTCACAATGGGGCTTAGGACTTTAACATGTGAATTGAAGGTGGGGAGGGAGCAAACATTTTGTCCATAATACCATATATATATGCCTGATGCTTTAGAGAAAGCCAAGCTGGCCTAACAAGGCAGATTGGAGTCTAGATAAATTTTATTACCTATTTTCCTCAGTAAGTTCTTGAGAAATAGCTGCTGTTCCCTCTGTTGTGCAGGTAATTCAGCATTTACAATTTAGAAAGACCATGGTTGCTCCTCCCTGGTGGTGGTGTGGGCTCCATTTGACATCTGTGTGCCCTCCTGCTAGGCTTCTGGACACGTTTCAGGTGATTCTGCCTGTCTGAACACTCCTTGCCCCACCTATTTCTCAAGCAGGGTTTCCAACTTTCCCCCCCAGTCCTGTGATCAGCTCCATTTCTTATTAACAACAATGCCTTTCTACCTAAGTCAGCTAATGTTGGTTTCTACTGCTTGCAACTCAGAACTCTGACTGACACATATATCATGTAAGGAACGATTAAAGTAGTCATGAGTGTTTGGTTTGAAGCAGGGAAGTCTCAGGGAGTTGCTATTTATCTACAGATATCTGAAGGGCTGTCCTGTGGAAGAGAAACAGACTGCTTCTGTGTGGCTTCAGAAGACAAAACTAGACAATGAGGAAAGCTCTGAGGAGAAATATTTCAACTCAACACAAAACCTTCCAAGATAGCCCTCGGGAACATGATGCCTGGGGATGAAGTGAGCTTGAGCTGGGTCACTGTTGGGGTTAGTGGAGGCTGGACCCTTAGTCAAGGGTGCTGTACAGAAAGGATCTGTTCCCTGGAGAAGGTGCCTCTGCTTCTAAGATATATCTCCATTTACTTGCATTTCAGGTCGATTCAGGTGCCATTTTAATAACTAATCTGCCACAGGAGGAAAGAAAGGGAAGGGAAAGAAAGGAGGAAAACCATCTAGTCTCTTACTTAGTCATTTTTTATCATCTTACTTTTCATGATGATAAGAGGAAAAAGTAAACCATGTACAATAAAGAAAATTTGGTTACTATAAAATGTTTAAAGTAAAAAATGCATATCACCTATAAACCATCACACATTTTGAGGTATTGATTTCTAGTCTTTTTATGTCAATAAATACATTAAAATTTTTTGTAACAATTTTATTGAAATATAATTCACAGACCATACAACTCACCCATTTAGAATGTGCACGTCAATGGTTTTTAGTATATTCACAGAGTTGTGCAATCATCACCACAAATTTAGAATGTTTTTCTACCCCCCCAAACCCCTTACCTTTTAGCAGCCATCCCTATTTTCCCCCTTCCCCACTCCTCACCGGCTCCAAGAAACCATTAATCTATTTTCTGCCTCTATAGATTTGCCTATTCCAGAACTTTATATAAATATTATATGTGGTCTTTTTACTTATAATATTTTCATGGTTCATCCTTATTGTAACGTTGAGTCAGTACTTCATATTTAGTGCTGAAAAATATTCCAGTGTATGGATATGCTATATTTTTTATCCACTCTTAGTTGGTTAATATTTGGTTTGTTTCCACTTTTTGCCTATTATGAATAATATTGTTATGAATATTTGTGTACAAATATTTGTATGGGCAGATGTTTTTATTTCTCTTGGGTAAATACCCAAGTAGAACTTTCAGGTCATATAGTAACTCTATGTTTAAATCTTTAGAGGAATTGACAGACTGTTTTCCAATGTAGTTGAACCATTTTACATTTTCACCAGCGGTGTATGAGAATTCTGATTTCTCTACATCCTCAGCAAAACTCAATATTATCTTTCTGATTATAGCCATACTAGTGGGTGTGAAGTGGTATCTCATTGTGGTCGTTACACATTTCCTGATGGTTAATTACTCATCTTGTCATGTGTCTATTGGACATGGTATACAGTCTTTGAAGAAATATGCAGATTCTTTCCTGATTTTTAAATTATGTTATTTGTCTTTCTTAATATTGTTTTAAGGGTTCTTTAAATATTCTAGATACAAGTCTTTTATTAGATATATGATTTTTAAAAATTTTTGCCCACTCTTTTGGTTGTCTTTTCACTTTCTTGATGGTGTCCTTTGAAGCACAAAATATTTTTAATGTTGATGAAGTCCAACTTACCTATTTTCCTTTTGTTGCATGTGCTTTTGGTGTCATATCTAAGAAACAGCCTAATCCAAACTGATTAAGATTCACCCGTTTTCTTCTTAGGGTTTTACAGTTTTAGCTTTAAAGTCTTTGATCCATTTTGAGTTCATCTTTGTTAATCATCTGAGGAATGGGTACAATTTTGTCCATTTGTATGTGGATATCCAGTTGTCCCAGCACCTTTTGTTGAGAATATTATTCTTTCCTCATTGAATTATTTTGGCACCTGTGTCAAAAATCATTTGACCATAACTGTGAAAGATTACTTTCTTTCCTATCACACCAAACAGAACTGGGGCTGTTCCTTGGAGCTCAGTGAATGCAGACGGGGCCCATTGTCTCACTTTTAGAAGTCACAGGGGTGGCAGTGGTGATGGGGAATATTATTGCCCCAGAATCCTGTGGCCAGGGTGCTGTCCAGGGGAACTGGAGAGTGGAGTGTGGAAAAGAGGATCACACTGGCTAGACTGTGGGGCCCTTGAGAATCTGAGTGAAAGAGGTGTCACCCCACCCCATTGGACCTTATCCATGGCCTCTTCCCTCTGGAGGGCAAAGGCTGGGGGCAAAGAGGAAAACAGAATAACACCGTAAAAGCTTCTGGACCTTTAGCCAAGGAACAACTAGTCCCAAGCAAATGTACACAAAGTTGTTTGAAGGGAAGCATGACATGGAAATGTAACAATAAATAGCTGTGTTGGGCCACGCCACTGCTGCCACGGAAGAGCAGGCTCCGGAGCTGATCTCCTGGGAGGAGCCCCTTGGGCAGAACATTTAGTCACACAGGAAGAGCACATGCTGGTGGGGCCTTCCTCCCTGCAGCACCATCTGGGTGAAAAGAAGGTCAACATATGCAGATTCGGAAGCAGAGGTTATGACATGGAATATGCAGGGACTTCCCTCTCTGAAGCCACCGTTTTCTCAGATTCAAAATGAATGGCAAATTTTTGCCCACTGCTTTCCCCCGTTCCTGTAGTGTTCCTTACCTGATTCAGTCCGGGGCCCTCGCCGAGCCAGAAAGCCCTTCAGAGCCTGGCAGAGAGAGCACCGCCTCCCGCCCTCTGCACCCAGTACCATCTGGAGAGTGGTTGCCAGGGTAAGCCCCACATGCTAAAAACAGCTTGTGCTTTGCCCCTGGAAGGACTGAGAGCCACAGTGGCTTACAGTCAGGAGACTTGACTTCAGCTCTGTCACTCACATATTTGGTGGCTTGGGGAATGTCATTTGGCATCTCTGGGCCTGAATTTTCTCTCTGTGAAATAATTCAGGATTCAGTGATATTTGTGTGTTGCAAAGCTCCTTGGGGATCTCAGCCAGGGGTTCTCAAGCTGCAGCCTACTGGCCAGTGCTGTTCACAGCCTGTTTTTGTAAATAAAATTTTATTGGAACACAGCCACACCCATTCCTTTACATACTGTTTATGGTTGCTTTCGCACTATGTGGCTGAGTGGGTAGTTGAGAGAAATACCAACTGGGTAGCTCACAAGCCTAACATATTTACTATTTGGCTTTTTATAGAAAAAGTTTACCAACCACTGCTCCAGGCCAACCTGCCATTTTCACAGCAAAGAAACTGAGGCAAGCAATTTGCCAAAACTCATAGAGCAAGTCAGAACAGAGGCCAGGAGAGCCCAGCCTTCCTGATTCACATCAGCCCAAAGTTGTCAGCTGGCCTAAAGCTCTCCATCCAGTTCCAGACACGGCGTGGGAGCTGTGTTGGAGATGGAAGGGGATGGTCCCGGGAGAGAAGCCTGTGGAGTTGGGGCAGGGCCCAGGGACTTCCATGGCAGGGCGATCCTGGTGAGGTCTGCGTGGAGGAGAAGACATGGGTCAGTGCTGGGGCCACTGCCCCCGGGCTGCTGTGCCCGAGAGCAGAGCCAGGTGGCTCCCTTGAAAGGCACCAGCATTTCAGGTGGGAATCAGATGAGGGTTGGCCTCTGAGGACATTTTAACCACAGGTCACAGATCTTAGTAAACTTTACTTGGCTTTTGAACCACAGGGAGACATTTCTTCTTGGCTTCTTACTCACTGGTTACTTCCTCCTTCTAGAATTTATTAATCCGACTGGTTAACCATTGACCCCAAATGCAGCCTCCTCTTGTTTCAAATCCTGTTCTCCCTGTTGGCTTCAGAAAAGAGCTCCCACTAAACAAACCTACTTTTCTTCTCTTTCTTTTCACAGCCAGAGTCAAGTGATAAAGGAGGTGGGGTCAGGGGTGCCATGTTTGCTATAAAAGACACACCCTGAAACCTGGGTCCGGGGAGGGGAGGAGGCCCTTCTGATGCAGGCTGGCCATGCTCGGAAAGAAAGTCATCAGCCACAAGAGAAAAGCAACTTAACTGAATGGGCGGGGGGCATTTTAGAAAAGAAATTTGTAAAATTGTTAATGTATTTGATTTCTTGATTATTGAAGAAAAGGTCATATTTCCTGCTTCTAAATAATTGCTAGTTTGCTTTAATCCCCCCAATTGCAGGGAAATGGTTCAAGAAAGGAGAATCATTAAAATAGAGGAGAAATGGAAACGGCTGCTGGAGGAAGCGAGAAGACAGAGGGTCTGTGGCAATTAGGGGGAAGAGCCTTCGGAACAGAAACAGCCCGTTTTCAGCCCCATTACTGCTTTCTTTGAATTGTTAGAATCCTCTAGAATGTAAGCTCCATGAAGACAAGGGTTTCATTTGTTTACTGCTGTGTTCCTAGCACCTAGAATAGTGTCTAAAATGGGTAAGATGTTCAAATATTCCTTGACTGACTGACTGACTGACTGACTGACTGACTGACTGAATGAATGAATGAATGAATGAATGAATGAATGAATGAATAAAATATTAGTGGCCTGATCACTGGTCACAGTCTTTCAGCAGGTGATGGAGGCTCCATAGTGGTTTATTCAGAAGCTGCTCCCCAACTGGGACAGAAGCCACCATGGCAAACTTCACGAAGGATAAGAAGAGGAACTCTCTCCTGAACCATTCAGACAAGCTCCAGAGAAACATACTCCCAAGAACAGTATTATTACCAAGCACCCAGTGACACCCAGACAGTGACCACCACAGCCCTTCCATTTCTACGTCTCATTTAAGGGGACGCTATAGGAAGTTATACTTTATCCTAATAAACCACTAGTTAGTGAGCACTGATTTTGTGTCAAGCATTTTACATGTATCTTCTCACTGGATCCTTACAAGAAACTTGCTAGGTGGGTATTATCACCCTCATTTACAGATGAGGAAATGAGAGGTTCACAAATTTTCTCAAGGTCACACAGCAGAGTTTGGATCAGTCCTAGGCTTGTCTTCCCACCAGCCACACATTCTGCCTCTAGCTATCTCTGTGACCTTGGGCATTTCATTTCTTTCCAGGCCTCACTTGCCGTGTTCTCAAACCTAGGGGGAGGAGTAACACTATGGAGAAACGTTTTCTATGTGTGGGTTTGTGAACAGGTCACTTCATTCCGTAGTGGGCCACAGCATCATTTTGCTTTTGGAATTGAAATAACAACAACCTTTACTAGGGGGAGCTCAAAATGTTTCCTCCCAACTCAGTTGGGGATACCATGAGCCAGCCACTCTGCTGAGTCCTGGCCCTACTTTCTTCTCTAAAGTCAAGAGGAGCCCAGCTGGGCTCCCAGCACCAGCCTAGCTCCTCTGGTTGCAGGTACTTATAATGGTCCAGTCTTCTTTTCCATTTGTTCTGGACAAAACTAGGAGTAAGCCGGCCCCTGCAGGGGACTGGACCTGGGGCATCATGCCAACATAGGCGCCCCCGTGTTCTGGGGGCTCTTGCCTTCAGGCACCTGCACACATGCTTCCATCTGAAACTGAGTCGCTGGGGAGAGAAGCTGGAGGAGGGCTGGCTTCTGAAGAGGAAGAACCATGGGGAGCCAGCTATGTTCCTGCTGGGCCGTGAGCCCTAATTCTCTTGTTGTCCAACTGAGGAGACAGAGGAAGTTCAGATTCTCAACAATAGAAAGAACCTTAATGATAATTAAATATATGGTTTTCAAGCTTTTATTGGCTGCAGACTCCAGTGTGTAAAACAATTAAAAACCTATCCTTCTGCTTAAATCCTGAGGAGTGAGGCTAACAGCTCTCTTCTCCAATCTCCCCAAAATGTCCTGCTTTTAGGTGAAATCCAGGGGTCTCCATAGAGCACTGTTGGAAATTATTCTATCCGACAAAAATCTCTAAATTTTGCACCCAGAGTTCTATAAGGTGAGCCATTTACCGAGTTTGACCCTCTGGCTGGTGGCAGCCCTGAAGCTCACATTCGGGACTGGGCCACTGCTTTGATAAATCAGTAGGGGCGTTAGGAAAAGGGTCAGAGGTTGTGCAGTAGGTCACTACAAGCCACATACAGTCAATCAATCACCTGAGGGTCAGGCGTTTCACATGGGCAACGCTGCAAACAGGCCACACTGAGAGTGAGGCAAGCGGTGACATTCCTGCTTTGTCTGTCTCTGGGCTTTGAGCCTCCAAATTCATTCTCTCACCATGAGTGCCTATTGTCCCAGTGCCTTGTTCTTTACCTTTATTACACCTGTTATGAACCTCATCCGTATGTCCAGGTCCTTGGTTTCCCCATTTTTCCTAAGTCTGTAGCTCTCTCTTAGTTCATTCCTTTCCAGAGCCACCCTAGCCCCTGGGAGCCATCGCTCTAAGCCATCTCTAGCCAACGCCAGGCTCCTTCACTCTCGGGCAGTGCTGGTCTCTGTGCGAGGACTCGGTGTCCAGCATCTCCAGCCTGACCCCTCTCCTATTCCTCCTCGTGACCAGATGCTGAGCGCTGGTTGCTACCGGCCAGCAGGTAAAAGCAACAAGCCCAAGCTCCCCACGGCTGAGAGGGAGGACAGTCGTCAGGAACAACTTGTGTTTCTCAGCCTGGATTTCACACATCACCTAGAGAACTTTAAACTACTAAGGAGCTTGAGCTCCACCACAGACCAGTGAAATCAAAGTCCATGGGGCTGGGGGTCCAGCGCTGGTATTTTTTAAAAACTTTTAAATTTAATTCTAATATACATCAGAATAGGACATAAAATCTTGGCAAATTTTCACAAAGTGAATACCCACATGTTCTTACCACCTACACTGAGGAAAGAAAGCACTACCAGCAGCCCAAAGCCCCAACTCCGCATGTCCCTTCAGCCCTTCTTCCCCAAAATAGTAACATTCATCCAACTTCTAACACCACATATTTGTTCTGCCTGTAACAGAACCGCAGAGTGTGCATGTTTGTGCCTGACTTCTTTGATTCAATATCTCATTTGTAAGATTCACCCATGTTTTGAGTAGCTGTTGTGCCTTGATTTCGATTGCTGTATCGTAGTTCGTTGCCTAACTACACGTAATATATGTAACTATTCTACTCTTGATACACACGGATTGTTGGCAGTTTTTAGCTCTTACAAATAATGCTGCTATGAACATTCTTATACGTGGTTTTGGCACACACATGCGTGCGTTTCTGTTGAGTATATCTCTGGGAGTGGAATTGCTAAGATAACGCCTATTTCAGCTTCAGTGGGAAATGGCCATTTGTAAGTTTGTACCACACTGGTGTTTACAAGAGCTCCTCAGGTGATTCTATGGGCAGCTAGTGTTGAGAACCCTGCCCAAGGCTTACTAAGCGGCAGCAAAACCAGGCCTGCTGCCAACTATCACCCTAAAACCCCTCCCTCATCAAAAGACGGTGAGGGGAAGAAAGGAGGGCACACTTGGCCCTGTCCCAGGGGAGACACTGTCCTTCTCTGCGCTATGAAGAATGAAGGGACTACACCCAATTCTGAGGCCAGGGAAGAGCGGGTCTCCACAAGAATCTCTCTTAGAGACTGGGGTGTCTTCAGGTAAAAGAGACTGACACCTCAGTCACCGGCCACCTGCTTACTGAGGGTGTAACCCGCAGGCCCACCCTGACTGCCACCATCTAAATGGACTGACAAAGGGCAAGAGAATTCCTGGGACAGCTGGCCACACATCCTAGGAAGAAAGGGCTCCACATGAGCGTAGAGACAGTGCCCACTTCTTTTCTGGCCTTGACAGCCTGCTGGTACCAACAGGAATTAGGAAGGAGTGTGGAGCCCGCGCTCACGAAGGGAGAAACAGGCACCTCCTCCCAGTTTCCTGCCACCTTCGGAGTGTGTCTCTGGCAATTCCTGCTGCTCCCAGTGAGCAAACACAGAGCCCAGGAAGGGACAGTAGCCACAGGACTGTCCAGGGGCTGCCAAGTGAGGGAGGCCCCTCACAGGGTGGGAGCTGGGGGCATAAAGGCCAGCAGGGCCCTGGTCTGAGGGGTGCTCTGTTATAAGAGGGATCAGCATGAAGCTGCAAATGACATCCTCACTCTTCCTAGAGGCCACCAAAGCTCAAAGAGCTGGAGTGAGGCCCCTACGCCTCCCTACCATACATGAGGCCAGAAACACAAAATGACTTCGCTTCCCTGGCCCGCTTCCTGCCCCAGGTCCTAAGGAAGGGGTCCAGGACCGGAAGCGGGAGGCGAGAAGCGCTAGCCCGACGCCTTTCCCGCCTTTCCCACACGCACCCTTCAAGGCCTGAGGACAGCAGTGCCGGCGGGAGAGCAAAGCTCTGAACCGGGAGGGAGGTCGGTGAGTTAAAGGAAATTTGACTGATTTTTTTTTAAAGACAAAAACATAAAATTCATCACTTCAAGCATTTTAAATGTACAATTCGGTGGCTTTTAGTACATTCACTTGACTGAGATTTAATTAACAAAATGAGGAAGTCTTTTCACGATGCCATTAAGGGCTAGGAGGAAAAGCAGGATGTAAAGGACAATTTTATGACAATTCTGTGAACTTTTATTAACCCTAAGCATCTCCACTTGTATATCTCACACGTGCTTCAAATCCATGATACCCCACAGGTTCTACTCCAAGAGCCCCGCACACCCGGCACCGCCTGGCACTCAGGTGTCAGCATGGGCTTCGCTTCCGTGGCAAGGCCTAGCCTGGCCACCACCACCTGCCTGCCCGGGCACATACCACCATAGTTTAATGTCTTTATTCTACTGGCTTTATATTTTTCACACTGCTGATCACTCTCTTGCTGATTTACTTGTTTGCTGGTTGATTTTCAATATTCATTATTCATCCTTTAACCATAAACTATAAACTCTGTGAGGGCAGAGACCTCCCGTGCCTTGTTCTCCACTGCGTCCCCTGAGTCTAGAGCTGCTCTACTGAGTACAATACCCACAAGCCACGTGTGTGTTGAGCTTTGGAAATGTAGCTAGTCCAAGTTGAGACATGCTGTAAGTGCAAAATATACACCAATTTCGAGACTTAATAATTAGATAATGTAAAATATCTCAATAATTTTAATATTAATTACCTGCTGAAAGAATACATTGGAACAATTGGATTAAATGAAACATATTAGAAAATTAATTTTACTTGTTACTTTTTCCTGTTTAAAATATGGCTACTAGAAAATTTAAAATTATATGCTTAGCTCACATTGCACTTCTATTGGACATCATTGCTCTAGAGTCTAGACCATTACTAGCTCATAGCAGAATCATGAAAAATATTTTACTTTTCTTCTTTGTGCTTTTTGTATTCCATAAGTTTCATATAGTGAACATGTACTATTTTTATAATCAGAAAATAAAATTAACAGCGAACCAAATCCCACTGGGAGGCTGGGGATACATCATGGTCCCAAGGTCCTCCAAAAGCCTTTTACCTGAGGGTTTCCAGGGATCAGTATAATCATTAGTGAGGCCTTATCAGCTACTGCCTCAGGCCAATATTGTATGGTCTCACATGAGTTTCTTAACTTTGCTAAACTTTGAGTCTCTACTGTACAAAATTAGAGGGTTGGCCAATAAGATTAAGTCTGTAGAACTTCAGAATTTATTAGCACTTTCCTTTATCCTATTGCCTCCTCACAGTAGCCCAATGGTAGAAGCAAGCCCGATCTTATCATCACCACGTGAGCCTAGAGAAGACAGAGGCTCTGCAAGGTGAGGTCACTAGCCCAGAGTCGGACAATGGTCAGCAGCGGTCAGGATTTGAAACCAGGTGTTCAGGCTTTACACCTGGGACCTGAGTTCTTTTTCTCTCTGAACTATAAACTCCCATCCTGTGATCAAATTCCAGCCAAATTTCTGCTTTCTCAGCCACATAGGCTAAAACTAATCTATCTTCTTTATTTCTGTATTCCGAGGATCTTAAAGGCAGCTCTACTGCCTCCTCTGAGTCATACACATCTGTAGTTCTGCCTGCTCTTCCTCAAGTGGCATTGTTCGGGGGCCACATACCATCTGAGACTCTTAGAATTTCAGAGCTGGAAAAGATCTTAAAGGTCATCTGGCCTAAACAGCTCCTGTCAGCCTTTTACAGACACCTTTTCATCTGAAACCTATGTCTCTCAACAATGCTCCTGAGGGGTGCCTGGTGCCAGAGGGGGTGATAAAGGTGCCCTTTCCCTTCAGGGCCACCAGACATGGGCCTGGTTACCATAATTCAAAGGGGGAATGTGGAGGCTGCAAGAACAAGGCAGGGTGACTCAGCCTTTTAACAAGGACAGGGCTCACAATGGAAAGATCTGAGCGTTCCAAAGGGAAAGAAACTCAGAAAGGCCAAGACAACTCACTCACAGAGAAAGCCACTTAGAACAAATCCCCAGGGCCAAGAAGAAACCCTTGGAAAAAAGGCTCTCTTCTAAGAGAGCTCTATTGTGTGTGCTCTGGGTCAAAAGAGCCTCCCTGTGCAAAGGGGCTCCCCCACCTGCTGGGACTCTCCAGAATGCGTTCCTTTTCTTCTGTCCGGGTTCAGCAAACTTCCTGTTTCCTCTATCCCAGGGCACTGAGCCCCTTCTGCACCGGGCAGCAAGGGCGACAGGGCTTGGCAGCCGTGGTGGCAGCTCCCTGGGCACTGGCACAGAGTTACTTAGTAAATACGACACGCAGCTTTGATAATTTCTTGCTTCACTAGGCTCTTGGGAGTCTTTCCATCTGCATTGAGAAAGAGAAGTTGTATTTTCTTTGGTTCAGAAATTCATACTTTCATTCTGTGGAGGTCTTAGAGAAATGGATGCCTATTTCTAATACCAACCCACTGAGTAATGTATTTTAAACTAGCAGCAAGCAAAAGTTTTAAAAAGAAAAGTTCCTCGTCCTCCACCCCAAGCCTTCAGGAAAGCTTTGTTCATATAGACATTTTAAAAGCAAAACTTTCCTCAGGTTGACTGGAAATACTTCACGTTGGAATGTCTTTTACCCAAAACAGTTTATACACATATAAAACCAAAAATTCCTCCATCATTTTCCCCTCCACATAAAATCTTTTGGTGTTAATAAATGTTTCCTCATTGTGTCCAGTTTTAGGGCTCTCAAATGGATCCTCTGAGGTCATATTCCTGTCTTTCTAGGATTCCATGAGATTGTTTTATATAAGGGAAGGAATTCTCATTAGATATTTGTATCAAAGAACTGTACACCTCAGACCTCATTGATTACGTCACTCCACCCCACTTGATGTCAGACTCCCTCCAAGGCATCTTAAATCCACTCCCGCCAGGCCTTTTGCACGCTGAGAGTTTGGAGACATTCTCATCAATTACCACAACATCCATATGAGAGATGGGCAATCTCAATTTTTGAATGATGAAACCAAGTTAAGAGAGGTCAAGACATTTGTCCAAGGTCACAGAGCTAGGTAATAAGAGATCAGAACAGAGGGGCTCCCGAGTCCTTCAGATGGTCATCCAGCCACTGCTCCATGGCCCCTGGCCAGGAACTCATTTCTCTAATCAACTCATGCCACTTTGAGGCTGTTTCTGCTGTTTTAGGGAGTTCTTCCTTGTAGTGAGCTGAAGCCTGCCTCCTTGTGACATCCAGCCGACCGTAAGTGTGGTTCCATACCTCTAAGCAGGAGCCAGAACTGTCATTGAGGACGTTACACAGAGTGCATTCTAGGAAGTGCAAACTCGTGACCCACTTACTAGGAAGTATTGTTCCTGAGCTCTGGGTCAGGAAACGGTGAAGATGATATGCAAGGAAGTATCGCCCTAGGGTGGTGCTGGGCCAAGCCCGCAGCTTCTACGCTGCCAAGGATACGGAACTCTGGGTTTCAAGAAGCATTGGAGGGAAGCTAATCTAGGAGGGGGAAGCAGACAGTGGACCAGAACCCCCATACCACAGGCCTGTTCATAGCAAGACAGTCAATGCAGGGGGGAGACACATGCTCTGGTTAGATATAAGCTCCAGATCCCATCCAGTGTTTGTCTGAAAGCCATTAATTTCCTGGGTCTTGGATGGCAGTGACCTGGAAATACAGGCCACACAGGTCATGATTCTGTGTAGAGACCTCTCCAAGTTCCCCAACCACTATGCCCTCTGCCTGCACATATACCTCTTCACCTCATGGTCTCACCGTGAGCTGTTTACACTAGTCCCTCCTCTAGACTGTAACCTTGTAGTGCACGGTTAGCAAACAATGGTTCACAGGCAAATCTGACCGACCAGCTCTTTTTATAGATAAAGTTTTGTTGGACCACAGTCACATCCATTCATTTTTTTTATTGTTTATGGATGCTTTCTCCACAATTGCAGAGTTGAGCAGTTGTAATAGAGACTCTATGGGCCACAGGGCCTAAAATATGCACTACCTGCCTCTTAACAGAAAAGTTTGCCAGCCCCTGTTCTAGAAAGCAAGGAGAGCGTTGCTCATCTCTGTTCCCAAAGTTATAGCCATAAGTTCTTTACACGTAAAACAGCAGTGAGTGAAATATAAAGGAGATATCATATTGGGGAAGCTTATGTAAAATACCTAGCACAGAGCCTGGCCTATAGGACAAATGCCCAATAGGTATTAAGTAAATAAGTGAATGCGGTAGAAGGTCGATCCACCCAGAAGGAAATGATGGATGTGAAAGCACTTCCCAAGCCATAAAATGCTCTAAAAGAGCATGATGGGTTCTCATCATTGTCGAATACAGAAATGGCCTGTATTTGATCCCCTCTGGATTCCCAGATCCTAATTTTTATGAGTAAAATCTCACAGAAAGTCTTAATTTAGGCTGACTCCTATCCCAATTTTTACATGGCTGCTCTTCATCTCTCTCAGCATCTCTGTGTACTGATCTTTAGTTTGGATCTTGAGCTCCTTGAATAAGAGCTACCAAGTACTGACTGCTATGATGGTTTTGTACTGAACCAGCCTAGTGAAGCTCAAACTACATTTCCCAGATTCCCCTTCTTTGCATGGCCCTCCTTCCAGCTGGCCACAAGAGAAATTGGCATGAGATTTGAAAGGCAGAGTGAAAGAATTATTCCACCTGAAGGTCAGTGCATGTCCCCAGGTGTCACCACAGCTCAGCGCAGGCATTATCACTGATCTGCTCACTCACCTCCTTGGCATGGGGCAGGAGCCCATTCTGCAGCCTTTCCAGCTCCCACTGAGTCCTGGGTCAGGCCTGAGCGCAGCTCCATGGCCAAGAGCATAAGCTTCTGCTATAGGCCACCCACACTGTTAGGGTTAGATGTGAAGAGAGACAGGCATAGGTCCCAGATTGTTCTCACTCTCTTCTGCTTCAGATCCAGCTTGTCTTCCTGACTCGAGTAACACAGAACCACCAGGAGACAGAGGCAAGTCTCCCCCAGAATTCTGCACCAGTGAGTGCCCTTTGTGGTCCCTGGTTAGTAATTTTTCTCTTCCAGACCTTTACATCCACAGCTTCTTTCACAATTGTGAAAAGTCTAATTCCCATAAAAAACTGTTTGTTTTGTGTCATCGATAGTGGCTCGGCTTCTCTGATTAAACTACGAGGAAGAGATTCTAAAGGATGCATTCTCTGAATTGGTTCTGGAATTGCTTTCTGGAATGGGTTCTCTGTTCTTATTATATTTAAGGGCATAATGATCCTGATGCCAGTGATAAAAGGCACACTGGTAGGCCATGGTATGCAGTGCCAAAACAGCTACTTAAAATATTACCAAAACACCTGTAATCGAGTGCCTATAGAAGGCAAGTCTTTAGATGACGAAGTAGTTGCTGCCATAGATTATTTCAGTGAAAATAAAGAGGAGAAAGGGATTGATAGGTAGCTTCTAAGTGTGCTGGAGAAAGAAAATTATGACTTCAGGCCTTTAAGTCCCCAACTCAAGGTCTGTTTAAGGAAAACCCGTAGCTCCTATGGCTATAGGACCAAGATTTCTCCAAATCAATCCCAATGTCTAATCTTGTGCTGAGTAATGCAAATTAAAGTTACAAGTTCACAATGTCTCTTATATTAAAGTTAGAACATTGACTGTGAAGAAGTGGGACCCTGACGATTGGGATAGAGGCATATGGGCAGTTTTAGATGCCCATAGAGGCATATGGGGAGCTTGAACTCTAAATTTGGCTGAACCTTCTTTACAAGTAGCAGCACTTCCCCCCTGACTGAAGAGCTCAGTCTACCTTTCTTGAAAAAACTTTCATTGAACCTGATCAGGGACCAAGGACCTGAAGTGCCTTGCAGAAAACTACTGATTCTTCTCAAGACCCATCCCCAAACCCTCTCATTGTTTCTAGACCTATAACTAGACTCAAGTTTCAGCAGGTCCCAGGGCTTACGGATTAAAGTGTGACCCATGTGAAAATGTCATATACAACAAAAGAACTGCCAAGTTCTACCAATTTATAATCACAGAAACATGGGGAACATGTTTAGAAATGAATCAAGAAATAGAGCAAGATGGCCAAAGGCTAAGGAAATCAGAAGTCTGGGGTAGATTTATTATGTGAGACCTGTTTACCCACCTTCTAATTATGTTTCCAGGAGGGTCCCAAGGACACTTCTTTCACCAAGGCCTTGTAATATGGTGCTAATATGGTACATATACCACAAGGGGAGCCCCAGTATATTTGAAGAACCTATAGTAGCCACTGAAGTGAGTTCCATGAATTCATGGAAATGATGGGATGCCCAGGTGGCAGAAGCCAAGTGTAAGACACTTAATCATCTGAGAGGAGGTGGTTACAGAGGAGCCAAAGCATTAATCAGGATGGTTTGACCCTCAGAGAGCTCTTTGGCCTTGGCTAATTGATCATAACGTTCTGAAAACTGAAACTGATGAGTGTCCTATTCAAGTCTTACATGATTTGTATAAATTGCAAAGCTCTAGGTCTGGCAAGTAGAGGTGACTTGATTACAGTAGAAAAGCATGGCCTCCTCGATCAAGTCCCAGACTTGAGCCAATTCTCACTCAGTCCCATTGCCATTTGAATGAAAGAGAGCTGATCCTGTGAGGAAGAAACTACTACTTGGCCCAATTTAAATAATAAATACTTTTCTAGCTTTCCCCAAAGGTACCTGAGGGCATTTACCAGTGTAACTTTGCATTGGGGAAAGGAACATGACCACACCTTTCAATAATTACTGGATATTGGTTCTGAATTGACTAGTTTCAAGAGACTGAAAATGCCACTGTGGTCCACAGTTAGAATAAGGGCTTATGGAGGCCAAGTAATCAATGGAATTTTGGCTTGGATCCATCTCACAGTGGGCTCAGTGTGTACCTGAACACCCTATAGTTACTTCCCTGGTTCCAGAATTGCTCATTTTATGCAGAGACACACTCAGCCAGTAGTATACTCTACATTGTTTTCCTTATCTGTGGAGTGAGGGCTATTATGGTAGGAAAAGTCAAGTGGAAGCCAATGGAATCACCTTTACCTACAAGAGATTAAGAAAATATCACATTTCTGGAGGCATGGCAGAAGTTAGTGCCACCACCATGGACTTGAAAGTTGCAGAGATGGTGAATCCCACCACATCCACATTCAACTTGCTTATTTGGCCTGATAAATGGATCTTGGAGAATAACAGTGGATTATCACAAACTTAATTGGTTTATGGAAAAGGAACTTCAATTGCAGTTCCTTTTCTGGATATGTTTTGTTACTGAAGAAAATCAGCACAACCTCTGGTAGCTATTGATCTGGAAAACATTTTTTCCCCCTCTGCACCTCTTATTAAAGATCATCAGGAGCAGTTTTCTTTCAGCTAGCAGGACTAGCAATACACCTTCACTGTCCTGCCTCAGTGCTATATTAAACCCCCAATCTATCATAATCTAAGCCCAAGGATTTTGATAGCTTCTCTATTCCACAGTATATCACACAGGTCTACTATGCTATGACATCGTGTGAATTGGTCCTGGTGGGCAGGAAATAGCAGCTACTCTGAATACCTTGGTAAGAAAAAAACAAGCAGATGGAGGAAAAGAAATCTTGAAAAAATCAAGGGCTTGCTATTTTGGTAAAATTTCTAAGAATCCAGTGATCAGGTCATGTCAAGATATTTTGTCCAAAGTAAAAAAGAAGTTGTAATATCTGGCCTCTCTTACCTCTGAGGAAATAGCAGAATGTCCCCATTAACCTCTGGATTTTGGAGGCAACTGTACATCATTTGAGCTTGGTACTTCAGCTCATTTAATGAGTAACCTGAATGTCTGCCACTTTTGAGTGCGGTCCAGAAAATGAGAAGACTTTGCAATGATCCAGCCTGGCAAGCAAGCTGCTCTGCCACCTGAATGGAACATGTGATTCAGCAGATCTATTTGTGCTAAAAATGTCTGTGGCAGATAAGGAAGCTGTCTGTATGGAACATTTAGCTGGTCCCTATTGGTAAGGCACAGTACAGACCTTTAGGATTTGGGTGCAAAACTATGCCATACTCTACAGATAATTATCTCCCTTTGAGAAAGTTTCTACCTTGCAGTTGGGTCTTATAAAGACTGAATGCCTTCCATGAGCTACCAAGTTACCATTAGACCTGAGCTGACCATTATGAAATGAGTTTTGTCCTTGCTCTCTCCTGCTTCATGTCCAGCATTTACCCCCAAATACCTTTCCTGCTGACCTGTAGTGACTTCAGGTCACCATCAAATGCAGAACCTTACATTGACTTATTAACCAGCATCACTTTGTGGTCTCTGGTGAGTGACTCTTCTCTGATCCTCCAACTGTCCCCTTCGAAAGTCCAATGGATACATAAATTTTAGTATGGTTTTCTAGTGTCATGGTGAAAATATGCAAACTACACACTCCCACCTGCGTAGATGCTGTTGTTCCTAATGTTGAGAAAGGGAAGCCAGGCACAAAAGACTACATGTGTCTGATTCCATGACATGGAGGTCAAGATGATCAAGATGAAATCATTGTTCAGGGAGCAGAGGTGCATACTTAGGTGTGGGAGGAGAGAAAATCAGGGAAGTGGTTGACATAAAAATGATGACAAAATTTATTTTTGGTAGGAAGAGGTGTGCCAGGAAGGGGATCTGGGGTGCTGACTGTGTTCTATTAGTTGACCTGAGTGGTGGTTATGCAACCACTCATTTTATAATGATTCATTTTGCTGGTGTATTATGGACTTTTTCTGTATGTATGTTGTTTAATGGTGTTAAAAACCCCACATATCACAGCGTTCTTAAAACTTTTCCAGTGAGAATACAAAGGATGATTTGCAGGATTCTTTTGGAAAACCTCAAGTTCTCAAGTGCCATGCTGGCAGTGATTTCCCCCATAATACTTCCTTTTCTGCCCAAGAAACAACACTTTCTTGGACCTCTTCACTTTCAAAAGAGGGCTTTTTTCTTTTTTGCAAAGATTTTATCTCTTAACAGAATTGTCAGATGAGTTACCAGATGGAGAGTAAAAATGGGCAGAGTGATCCCCACCCTCATGGGCCAAATGATATACCAGGGACACCCTCTTCACAGTGCACCCCATTCAAATTCTAAGTCACAGGCCCTCAGGGACCCTGTGAAAGAACTGATACCAAAAAGTGGTAGGTCTTTTAATACAATGATAGCCAACACATTTACTGTGCAACTTATCCATTCCCTTTTATGGATGAAGAAAGTGAAGCATGAAGACGTTGGTCAGTTTCTATCTAGGACATTGAAAACCTTGGCGTTGGACAGAGGTCATCTGACTCTACAGCCTGTGCGAGTAACCACCAACCATCCTACATCTCCTGAGCTTTGTCTAAATTGGGATCAGCCCATATTCGGGAATCTTTAAATTCTCCCTCTTCCTCGTGGCCAAATAATCTATTTCTTTTTCTTTCCAAAATATCTTTTGATTCTATCTTTGACTTTTCATTTCCTCAACCTAACACTGGCCAAATTAATTTCTCACTTGGTTCATTGCAAAAACCTTTGATCTGCTCTAAGTCCAACTCCTCTCTCTCTAGCTGTAAGTCCTTTGATGGTTGTCCATTGCTGCCAAGTGCAGACCCTCACGTGACTTAGAGTTTCCTTCACAGCTTGGTCTCTGCCTTTTGTTCAAGTCTTATCTCCTTCTCCTCTCTTTGTATACCTACCCTCTAGTGGCCCCAGGCTATTTACTGTCCCCCCTGTGCACCAGAGATGTTCTACCACAGTACTTTTCTTTGACAGCCCTTCTCCTGCCCTTCCATCACCTCCCTGGTCCCATTCATCCTTCAAGACCCAGTGTTAATGCCAGCTCCTCTGGGAAGCATTCCTTGATGCCTTCCAGCCAGAACCCACTCCCCCATTTCTCTGCTTCAGTCTTGTCATCTTTATCAGAGTCTGCCCTAGCTGACATTTGCACAACTGTCAGCTCCACTAGCCTGTAAACTCTTGAGAACAGGGGCTGTGTCTTATTTACTTTCTGATTCCCAAAGTCTGGTAAAGAGCCTGACCTATGCTAGCTATTCAGTTAGTATAAATGGATTTGTATCACCCACTTAAGTTCGTAGCCAGTGGTGAGGACTTACATGGCACTATGACATTCTCTTGTCCTGACATTCTGGCCCCATTTCTCCTAAAGCAAAATGGTTAAAGCAGAAGTCAGATGGATGGAGCCTTTTCCCGGCCAGAAGGAGACAACTGATCCTGGAACAGCACAGAGGACTATTCATCTGGGGTGCAAGCTTGGCTGGATGCCCACCTGAAACAGACTTTCCCTGCCCTAGTCTGGGACTCCAAAGACTCCGCCAAGGTGAATCAGGACAAAAGAAGTGGAAAATTCCCTATTCACATTTCACTGAGAAACTTGAACCAGAAATCAATGTTTCAGGCCCAGCCTGTCTCGTTTTCCCAGACACGACTCCCTGACTCTCCAGTCTGCCCTGAGAGGAGCTGTAGCAGAAACAGAGCAAAGCTGCTGGGAAGACTTTCATGTGGCTTTCACTGCGAGAAAAACACCATCCCCCCTGGATGCCTTCAGAACACAGATTCATTGAGAAATCTGGCTTTTCTTCCAGGCAGGGCATGGGGACTATTTTTCAAGGGAAAGCACATGCATAATTGCTGGAGAAATATACACGTTTAATTTCCTTTAAGCCCTTGAAACTTTCTTCCTTAAATAAATCATCCTGCATGGTCCTGAGACCTGAGACCTGGAAGTGGTTTTGTCCTGGCCCCAAGCCACGGCCTCCAGAGAGAGGGACTCTGTCCCATTTGGACGCCCACGTGAACACACACGATGCTGCCTTGTTCTTACCCTAGTGGGCAGACCAGATGGAGTTGTTAGAGCTTATTATCTGTAAGGCCTTTTCAAGAGCTAAGCAGGTAGCTGACAACCTGACTGCCTTATAAATTAAAAGGCATAGGAAATAACTATGCTGAGAGAGATAACAAGGCGCGCAAGCTTGGGCAAAGAGATGACATGCAAGCCTTTGAGAAGCCCATTGTTGGAGTTGACAGGGACAGTGGGAATTGAATTTGACAGACCTCTCAATTTACAGAGCAGGTCATGGACGTCCACAGAGGAAAATCCTGTTGCCAGTATTTTCCCAGGGACTACCTGGGGAACTGGTCACAAATGCCATTTTCTGGCCTCATCTCCAACTCAGAGGCTCTGGGGATTCCCCCAGGAACTAAGTATTTAATCTGCTTCCCATGTGTTTCTGATGAGCCCTAAAATTTGGCAACCTGTTGTTATGTGCTTCTGGCCTTTCTGCTTAGACACAGGCTAGGTCCTACCTTCTCACAGGCCTCAACTGCTCTTTCATCTGGCTCTGTTTGCCTGTCCGTCCATCTACCATCAGTTCATCCTGGGCTTTCTTACCCCCAGACCACCTCTAACCCCTAACAACACTCTCCCCTGCTCCCCTCCCACCCTCCTCATCTAAGGCTCCTGGCATCGCAAGCTGCCAACTTTAGGAGACGGAAACAGCACACTTCCATCTGGACAGGACCCCAGAGAGGATCTAGTGTTGCAGACTCCTCCCTTGTCCTCCATTCACACGCGTTCCTTCCTCCGCTTCCCCTTGTGTGTTAAGTGATGACATTACTTATGGAAGCAATAGCACCTGCTGTTTCCGGAAGCCGGAAGCACTGTGTGGTCTCCAGAGGGGTTTGTAAGGTGATAAGGGCTTTTGAATTGGGGACTTGCTCAAGGCTTATAATAAATTGAGTCCTGGGATTATTTAACAAGAAATAACCATTTTGCCAAATGTTACGGTAAACTTCTGGTCTGTATGGTTTAGAGCAGCGATTTTCAACCTTTTTCATCTCATGGCACACATAAACTAATTACTAAAATTCTGCGGCACACCAAAAAATATTTTTTTTGCCTATCTGACAAAATAAAAGCTATAATTTTGATTCATTCATACCAGATGGCTATTGTTGTGTTCGCTGTTGTCATTTTTTTATTCAACAGTCTAAGGGAAAAGAGGTCCGTGCCCCTGACTAAACAGTCAGGTACTGCATGTTTTAAAAATTCGTGCCAACACACCAGTTGAAAATTGCTCGTTTAGAGCTTTGCTAAATCCATGCAATGGAACTTTTGTTGTTATAATCTGTTCTCTCTACCCACCCACTACCAGCCAGCAGCCATTAATTTCAGTGTAGGTCATTTTTTTATTTTATTTTATTTTTTTACAAATATATCTTTATTGATTTCAGAGAGAGGAAAGGAGAGGGAGAGAGAGAGATAGAAACATCAATGATGAGAGAGTCATTGATCGAGCCCACAACCCGGGCATGTGCCCTGACTGGGAATTGAACCCCAATCGCCTGGATCCTAGGTCAACGCTCAACCGCTGAGCCACGCCCGGCCGGGCAGTGTAGGTAATTTTGAAATTCCTTTGTGAGTGATATTTAGTAGGCCTGTCTAGCCTTACAGGAAGCGGAGAAAGGGTACAGAAGCACATGGCTGTGGTAAACCTGGGCCACATCCCTGCTTCACTTCTTACAGCTGTCAGACCTGGAGAACCTTCCTACTCCTGCTTAGAGCTTCAGTTTTCTCATCTGAAAAGGAACTGGCAGATGAGGTGTTATAAAGTCTAAGAGTATCTTGCTGATGCTGACATATATTGAGTGTCCCCCTTCACAAACTTCTGTTTCAGAGGATGGGCTGCAAAATGTCTAGGCCTAGTCCCTGTACTCTAAGACTCTTCCTGGTAGTGAGAGGGCCTGTATCGAAAGAACTGAAAGCTATTGAAGAGAGAAGAGTAGTTTCTGAGTCACTACCATTGAAATGGTAATATTACAAATAAGCACTTGGGATGCCGTCAATCATGGTGGTGGCCACCTTAAAGGGATAAAGACCAGATTGCCTGAGTTAGACTAGATAGCATCCAAAGTTCTTTCCATTCTTATGATTCTATAATGGCATATTGAACTTAGCATTCAAGGCCCCTCATAATCACATCAAACCTGTCTTATAGACTCATCTAACATTATTCCCCCTACCTGATAATTCTCTCAAGCCATGCAGTTTACCATGTCCCATGAATATCATGCCCCTTTCTGCCACCAGATTTCTGATTTTTGTACTTTACATGCTTCTTTCTTTTTTCCAATGTTAAATTCCACCCCTCCTTGAAGGCTCTCTTCCATCAAGCTCCCCCTGCTTTCCCAACTGTAGTCCACTCCTCCAACCTTCCATCTGTACTTCTCATAGGATACTAACATTAAACTACTTGTGTTCTAGGTATGTGGGAACACAGCTTACCAGATTGAGGACTCTTTGAGGACAGGTAATGGGTCTCAAGTTTTCTCACAATGCCCCCAGCACCTGGCACATGGAAATTGTTCATAGAATGATTATTGAATTGGGCCAAGGAATTCCAAGGATAAATTCACATACACTACATCTTTGGTTTTAGTAGTTTTCTTATTTAAGGCGTGTTGGCAACAAAGATCAGGTACTTTCTCAAACAGTTTCAAATGAAAATATGGGTTGCTAAAAGGATATGGGAGACTATCATTGACCACCAAGGACAGGAAGCGAGAATTGTTGGGTCACAAAGGAACAGAAAAGTCTCTCTCTGCCCTTCAATGTCTACAGAATCTATTGTCTCTAACTCTTTCTGCATGTCAGTTCTATTCTCCTCTTGGCAGACTGGACCACTCTACAAGAGTCTTATTTTTCACTCTTCTATAATTTAGGTTTGTCTGTGGCTCCTGTTTTGTTATGCATAGTTCTAGCTCCTGTCTTGATGTCTCAAGACCTTTCAGTTCAAGCATACCCCTAACTTGAGTTTCTATGTCTCTTAGCACAAATTTCATCAAGAAAGAAGCTGATTGGCTTGGCCAAGGCTGAAGCCCAATTTCATGTGTCCATACCTGGGTGAATCAGCTGATGAGGATCAGAGATACATGATACCAATATGACTTCTCAGGTCCCACCCTTTCAGCACAAAAGGAACTTGTGGGAGGGTTGCATTGCTTCCCAGTAACTGGCTATTTAGTTGGATCGGCATTCCTAAATGAATCTAATACAGAAGCCATGTTATGGATCTACAGTGTGGATTTACAAGTCAAAATGTTGGCTGTTTTCTACTAGGATGCTTCCCAACATGGGTCTCTGGGGTTCATGGGAGCTAAGGGCTGCTTGCAGGTTGGCTCAATCTCTCTTAGGACCTTCTACTTGTATTTGTGTTTCCAAGAGATACATGGATGGAGCAGGCAAGCCCAACTAGATGGATATTTTTGGCTTGCTCTCCCAGTAACCAGCAGAGGTGATGTGGGGTTGACAGGATGAGGAACTAGGGAAAAAAGAAAAGAATAGAGATGAAGGGTGTGGACCCATGGAGCCAGGCGCACCCCCACTAAGTCATGGAGAGGACACTGTGAGAGGGAATTGAATGTCAGAGCAGGTTCAGGCTGATGCCTCAGGTTGATGCTTGGGCACTGTTTTTGCCTTCCTTCTGGATCATTCCCTTCAGCCTAAGACAGATTATAGTATAGATCTCTACTGACCCCCTTTCACTCCTCTCCAACGACTACTCCAGTTTTCTATTTAACTGACGATGATTTCCATATTCACACACTCTCTCAGAGAGTTGCCTAAAAAACACAAGGATCAGTTCATGGCTGCTGAGATGTGGTGCAAATGGTGCTTTACAGGAACTTCTGGGAACTTCTCATTAACTAACCACTGCACCTGCCCTTATTGTCCATATTGGCTTAAACATTGAAAGACTAATACTTTATAGCCAAGGACAGGAAGCCTGTGGTGGCATGCTCCCTGTCATAGCCCCCTCTCACTGTATTCTCCCTCCTCTCTTCTCTCCATCTTCAGGAGACTCTTGCCTACCCTTGAAGATTCTATTTAAGTCTCCTCTTCTACAAAGCCTTCCCTGACTTTACAGCCATAACAAACCTCTTTCTCCTCCGGACTCCAATATCTTCTTCTTCCTATCAGGAAGGGAATACTTGTCATGTTCTACTTGGGTCTCCTTGACAACCCTGGATGCTCCCTGGTGGCAAGAACCACATCTCTTTTTCAGGACACTTGACACCCACTAACCTCTGAGGGGTGGTTTCTTCCCACTAACTTTTTAAGCAAGATTCAATTTCCCTTAAGCTTATTATGCTCATCTCAAAATCAGGGCCAGAAATTATCTCCACCCCACCTACTCAATTCCAGTAAGACCAACGATGGTGAAAGATTTGCAAATCCTAATGAACTGTAGGAGTGTGTGGGACTTTTCTCGATGCCTGCCTCATTGTCCTCAGGGACAGACTGTTGGCCTGGCCCATCATTACGTCCATGCGTGTTTATGTTTCAATGCTCTGATTACAAATTGTGAGTTGGCTTTGACCCTGATACTGATGACAGATGCACCCTCCCTTGTTTGTGTGGGTACCTTCTCTGTCCAGGGCAGTAACCTTTCAATAGCACCTGTCGTTTCACAAGAGATGCCTAAAAATTGCAAAGAGAAGGACAGAATTAGAGCCTTTTTCTTAGGCTTCCTGTGGGGTGTGTCTTAGTAGCCACCTACAGGGCATTGGTGTGTGAAGCCATTTCCTTCCCCTGGCCCTTCATTCATTCACTTACTCATTCACTCACTGGCTTCAGGGCCCTCCTTCAAATAAAGCAACAGGAATCACAGAGGAGGGGGTAGGTGCTCTGGACGGTCTTTGCAAAGGTTCTCAGGGGAGTGCAGAGGAAGAATACCTATGCCAGACCTAGGCAGGAGCTTCCTGTGGGAGGCAGCATCTGAGCTGACTCTTGAAGGAGAAGAATAACCGCATGCCCTCGAGGAGGCTGGGGAGGACTTTCCTTGCAACAAGAACAAACAGCTTGTGCAAAACCTGGAGGTGAGCGAGAACACGGTGTGCTCAGGAAAGAACAAGTTGGTCACAGTGGCCGGAGTGTAAAACTTCAGGAGTGGGTGGGTAGAAATAAAACCAGAGCAGGAGGCAGGAGCCAGACCAGGAAGTGTCTCAGGAGCCATGGCTTAGGACCTACTCCCAGAGATACCTGAAATTCTCCTGTTAAAACTGGCTGGAGGTGATGCAAGTAACCTGTGGCAGAACCCATCTCCAGGCTCCTAAGAGCAGGGCTCATTTGCTTCTTTACTATTTGCTAGGTGCCCCTGGCCAGGCTGCCTCTAGCCACACACTCGCCTGAGCCTTGCCAGGGCACTGAGAGCGAGGAGCCCCAGCCCTGAGCCAGGCCTGGGAAGGTGTCTCAAGTTCAGCCGAGTGCTGTAGCAGCTGGCAGGGCATCTGAACTGGGACCAAAGATCCCCCTGGGGGCGGCCAGCCCACGTAGCTTCCCAAGCCATCTGGCCCTTCCCTTCCATGGTTGATTTTCACTTTTCATAAAGACGTGTTCGTTTAGGGCACCAGGAGCAGAGGACAACCTGATGGGGACCGCATGCCTGCCCTGCTGCGGCCACTTTGGTTCCTGCCCAGGTGAGGCTGCAAGCATCTTGCCGTCCTTGCACCAGCAGCCTTCTTAGTGGGTCATGGCTTGCGGGGAGCCCCCCTGCTACTTAAAAGATGAATGGACCCGGAGGATCCCCTTCTCGGAGGGGCGATGCTGGAGAGTGCCGTGTCCCCCTCTCCCCCTAGCTGGCAGCCACAAGCAGGCTTCCCACAAAGATCCTGGGGCCACACAAAGGAAATGTCAAGATAGTGAGTCACCCAGAGGCTCGCCTGCTGCTTGGGCTACTGGCCCACAACAGGACCTTTGTGCTGCACTCCAGGAGGACAGGACAGGCTCAGGGAAGCAGACATTGCAGGGCGCTGAGTAATGCGTGGAGAGGGAAGGCATCTCCACAGGAAATAGGGCCGACTTATGGGCGCCACCACTGCGAAGCCAGGGTGCTGGACTCAGGCAAGGTTTACAGAGTGCCCAACTGCCGCCATCTGGTCATACTGTGTGTCCCCTATGAGGGTACACTCTATTTTGCAGAGGACTGTTTGCTTCACCGTGGTGTGAGGGGCCTGAGACCTAAGGCCATGCCCACTCAACTCTCTCTTCCTACCACCATCCCTAACACAGACTGAGAAGGTGCAGAGATGGATGGATGGATGGATGGATGGATGGATGGATGGATGGATGGAAAGAATAATTTATTCATACAAATACTACAGTATGTGAAGAGCTAGCCCAATGCCCTCTTTTCACAAATGGGGAAATGAAGGCCCAGATAGGAATGGCTGGAACTAGGTCCCACAGGGAGAGGTGACAGCTTTAGAATCTGGGTGCTATGCTGCCGGGCCTAAGGTGCTCCACTGTGTAGCTGCTGTGTGTGGCTCAGGGAACCCCAGGAGGGCATGACTGATGTGTGGGCAGAGGTCAGAGTGGTGAGAAGTCACAGTGTGGATAAGATAGCCATCGAGGGCAAGGCAGGTCCTAAGGATGTGCTGGGGACTGAGGGTGAGAAACCAGAGCCACAGGAGACAGTCTCCAGGTTTTAAGGGGATCACAGTCTCATGGCCGAGGCAGGTCACAGGGTTTACATAAGATGGGGAAAGAACCAGCATTGTTGATCACCCTGTGAATGCCAGGCACAGATATTCAATCCTTTAACCCTGAGGAAGGAATCATTGCAGATAAAGAAAGTGTCTGGGAGACCAGTGGCCTCTGGGACAGTCAGTTGCCAGCTGTCAGGGCCTCAGAGTGGTGGCAACTTGGTGGGGCCACCATGTGATAGGGCCAGGCTTTCAGCCTGGCAGGCCCAGAAACTCAGTCTTGCTGGTGCCCACATAGGGGGCCAGTGTCTCAGAACTAACTCATATCAACTCACGCTGAATCCAAGATACTAGCAGGAGACTGAGGTGCCAGAGATTTGAGGTTTTCTCACTGTGAGAAGGTGAGCAATGCAGAGCAAGAAGGCTGCCTGCGAGTGTTGAAGCAGAACCAGAGGTTTAGCACACAAACCAGGACACTCTGTGCACCCATGGCCCTGTTTCCACAGCAGGTGGCTGACCACAGGCTGCACATCTGAACTCTAGGGCTGGGCATGCCCAGAACAGTGTGCATAGACGTGGCCTTTCTCTGTGGCCTTTTCTTTCCTAACTCCCAAGAAGACCATACTCACCATGCTCCGTACTTACCACAATCTTCTTTCAGCCTAAACCAAAACAACCGGCTGGTTGAAAGCTTCAGACCAGCTGATCCAGCCACATGCTGGGCACCCTGATGAGATATGGAAGGTCCAGAAGGCGTGGCCTCCTCTTGACCAGAGCTTAAGGCAGACACTATCCATTCATGGCATTTCCCAGTTCCTTAACAGAAGCTGATTTTAAGGCTGAGAGTACTGGGCTTCCCTGTCCTCTCCATGAAAACTTCCTAAATTATCCAGTTTAAAGACAAGGAGTTTAGAAGTGTAGTAACTTCCCAAAATCACATGGCTAAAAAGTGATGGCACCAAGATTCAAACCCACTCTATCACACATGCCCTCCTTTAAGACTATTAACAACAAATGATAATAAAGGCCATCGATTGCCAAGGACTTGCTGCATGCCCAGCATATGTGCACAGCACTTTATATATGATTTTTCACATAATCCTCACAGCAACACCAGGAGACAGTTCTCGTCTTTGAATTATAGGTGAAAGTTGAAGTACAGAGTGGTAAAGAAATTGCCTGAGCCAGGGTCACACAGCTGCTAAGTGCAGGAGTTGGATTTCAAACCAGTTTGTCTCCCTTTCCACCCGAGCTCTTAGCCACCCCAGTCCATGGCCTGGCAAAGCACAATTTCTGCACTCACTCACTGCTCCCCCGCCCCCAGGTCCTGCCCTGGGGGAAGTGGCCCTGTCTGGGATTACCAAAGTCCAGAGCCTTGCCCTCGGCCTTGTCAGTTTAAGGATTAGGTTTATATCAGCTTCCCAGAGAGGAACAGGTTCAGGGAGCCTGACTTATGATGACTCACCCCAAGAGTCTAAGCCAAACCTAAGGAGTTGGTTCACCTGTGAAGTACACTGGCCAGAAAAAGATTGTGTAAGAGCTTCGAAGTCAGACGTAACTGGGTCTGAAACTCCATCCACCACTTCCTAATTCCAAGACCTTGGACACGTCATTTACCCTCTGTGAATCCTAGTTACAGCTTGGAATATGGAGAAATAATGCCAACCTTGAGCAGTGACTATGGCTTAAACAGATATTGTAGGTAAAATGTTTAGTACAGTGGTTGACGCTTAGTAGAAGCTCAATAAATGATAATACTTCTAATTGCTGTTATTGGTTGAAAACTGGGCTTGGCCACCTGATAAGGTCTCCCACCCCCTGCCTGGGGGGCAGGTTACATTGTAAAAAACAAATTCCAGCTCAGAAAGCTGGTAGGAGAACCCAGGTAGGAGGGTGGGGCCCGAGCCCTAAGCTTCTGATAGTGGGATGAGGTGCACCACCCTCCCCCCCACCCCAGGTACTTCTGTTTGAACACCCAGTTTGAACTCGGAGCCTGGCTCTCTTGGACAGACTGCTCAGCACAACAGAGTCTCTTTCCTCAGTACTTCCTTCCCACTGAAAAGCAGGCCTGAGGGGACCTCATCTTCCAGGCCCCTGGTGGGTAAACTCTTATTACCCTTCAAGGCCCTGATCAAATGTGCCTCTAGATGTGAGGTCTTCCCAGCTCTCCCAGCCAGAGGTAGAGCAACTACAGGCCAATCACACAATAAGCAGCTTGCAGGCGCTGGGACACACCAGTGAAGAACAGAGGTGTCTCTTCTTGTTCCAGAGCTTGAAATCTACTGGGACAGTAAACAAAGCAAACAAGCCAACCAAACTGTCACAGCTTCTGGTCATCGCAAAGAGGGAGATAGCCAGTGTGGTGTGTGATAGACAGTGACTCGGGGGTGATGGGTATCAGGAAAGGCCTTTCTAAGGAGGTGGCATTTACCCTGAGGCCAGAAAGACGAGATGGAGCCAGCTTTGCCAAGAGCTGGGAACAGGAGGTTCCCAGCATATGGAATAGGTTTTTCTTTCCCAGGAGGGAAAAAATTCGGTGTTTCTCATTGTTCACAAAATCAGTCTGGAACAGATGGAGGAGGTGGGAGGAGCATGGCAATCAGACACAGGTAGCAAGGCCTTGTTCCTCTGTGTATCCAGCCAGATGTGTGATAGTGAGGATAAGACTTGTTACCATTTATTGAGCACTTACTACGTGTCAGGCACTGTGTAGGCATTTTCCATAAACTTCTCACTTAATCCCTGCCACCAGACTCACTACACAATCTCCACATTCCACTCTGGTTTTGCTGTATTGCCAGTACTTCCCTGCAGGTTTGTTTCCCTGCACACTCCCCCTCCACCCCCTTAGACTAGAAGCTCCTCTGTAAGGCGCCTCGGGACCCCAGCACAAGGCACTAGAACAGGGTGCTGCCTTATCTGTGGAGTTTTCAGCAGCACTCCCCTTCACCCAGTCTTAAGCATTTACAATTTGGGGGTCAGTATCAGACATTGGCACAGTTCAGATAAAGTTGTAGAAAACACATCAGGCATCTTGTGATGATTTAAGAAAAACTTAATTGCATCAGTAGCATGCTCACAAGTCTTATTTAGGTCAGCCAGTTGCGGGACGCCCTACACAGGGGCCGATCTCACCCCTCTGTGTGTTAGTGCCTACCACGAAGCATGGCAGTCCCAGACCTGCCCCCACCCCATGGAGTGGTGTGGTCTTCGCTGGCCATACGAACACGCTGAAGAGAGCAGGGGTGAGTCCGTTCCATTCAGCACCATCACTGAGCACCTACTAAGCCTAGACCCCGTGGCAGATGTTCTGCTGAACATAAAAATGAATTCAATGTCCTGTGCTCCCTTAGTCCCCATGTCGCAGGACTGCGTGCAATGCTCTAATGGAAGTAAAGCAGCACAGTGATGGGAGGTGATGGACACAGCAGGAGCCGGATCACAGAGAGCCTTGGATGCCAGGGTCAAAGGCTTTGGGCTTTTGCATGACAGTAATGGAAGAAGAGGTAACCTAAAATGTGGTTTTCATTTTTAATTCTTCTTTTGAAAGTAAGAAATTGTAAATAGCTCTGTTTTAAAAGGGCCATTCTGGGAGAAAGTGAAGAAAATAACAGAGAAAGGGTTTGGAATAATAAGCGAGAAGTGTGTCCAGAGGGAGGCATTTGTGATTGGAGGAGACTGGAGTAGCTCTTGTCATCCAAGAATCAAAGTCTTGCTCTAGGTGACGCGTTGGAATGGACCTCTTCTTCCTCCTCATATGTTCTCATCTTGTCATTACATCGCCTTGGGCAAAAGATCCTAAAGGCCCTTCTAGCTCTAAACATCTAGGTTTATATGACAAATTCAGATTTTGTCAGGTTAAGTTGACTCAGGTCTACAGAGCACCCAAATGAAGTTATTATCCTAAAGAAAATTATAGTCAGGTCTATAAATAATACAGCCATATTGCATATTTACACATACCTTATTGAATCTTGGCAGATGGTGCAACCTATTCTGGTTTGATTTTCAAATGAAAATGTTGTTTATTGCTTAAAGGCAGAGAGCCGTGAAAAGGCAGTTATGTTATTATGGCCATTAAAGACAGGCTATATATATAGTGTCCCTCGGGTAGGTCTCCTCACCATTCCCATCTGGAAATTTACCTCCCTGAAGTTTACCACAACCAGTGGAGGTGGTTTGTTTTGAAAGTGTAACACAGAGATAGAAGAGAGCACCACTCGGACAAGGGCGGGCTGAAGGGGTAGGAGACCACCCATAACTCATCCAGGCCCATTTGAAAGGCATAGGAAGCCCTTGGTGGGGACTCGGACCAGAGGGTGATGAAACAGTAGTGACCTTGAGCCAGGGGTCAGCAGGTTGGTCCAATCCCTTCTGTCATGGAGTCTTGGTCTCCACATGAGCAAACCATGTATGCCCTTCACTTTCCCGTGAACCGGGGGCTAGTCAAGGTTAGACTCAAAGGTTCTTTGGTTTCTCAAATCACCAAGTCAGAGTTCAGTGATCTAAAATAGATACAAGATGATCCCAATGTGAAGATTATGGTTAATTTATGGTAGGAGCAGATGCGCCTACCTGGAGCATCTGTAATGTGCATTCATGTCTGAATTGGGGGCACTTTTGAAGAATAGCTGGGCTCACAAATGCCATCTTCACATTAACAGGGGGCAGGGGGAGGACCTAGAGGATACTGGTTACACCTCAAGAAGACTAAGAGAGAGAAGCTCCCCGGGGACAATGGTTTTATCTTGACCCTCAGGTGTCCAAGGATGCTAGAGCACCCAGTGACTGTGAGGGATGGGGGCCCAGCCTGGATTCCCACTCTGAGCAGTTCCACACCAGCTGGTAGTTTATTTTTGGAAGTGATCCCAAGAAACTGGGGTGAGAGGCTGGGGAGAGTAAACAGGGAAGAAGGAAAGACAATCCAACTGTCAATGACTGACTTGATCAGTCCAGTGAGAAACTGGTGCTTGAAACTGGGGACCCCTAATGAGCAGTGAGGAGAGTCTTTATCCATCACTGGCTCTCACAAGTCACTCCATGGGTTGTTAGCTCCCTCTTGCCTCCAGGTTTCTGCAAGTGTCACGATGGAAAAATCCGTTTCCTCAAGCATTCCACAAGGTGATGGCAAAGGCCCCCAGGGCAGAAAGTGAGGGAAATGAGGTGCTGGAGCATTTGTAGCTGGAAGCCCAGGCCTGGCTGGAGTGAAGCGTGGGCTGAGAGGATGAGAGAGGGCATAAGAGGTGCCCCATTCATCAAGTTAGAGAAGTCAGCACTTGGCAGCAAGCAGGGATGGGCTCACCCAGTCAAACCTGGACTCCAGTCAGGGATGGGGAGCTGGTCTAATTTTGTGTAATATTTTTACAAGATTCTGGAAAGGGAATTTTCTTAGAATGGAGAAGGAAAGAGTGTTTTCTGAGGCTTAGGTTGGGTGCTGTATAGAATGTGAGTAAAAGAGTAACTTGCCCTAAAATGTTCAGGTGTGGAGAGTAAGGCAGGCGGAACAAACCACATTGTTCCAGTGTCCCCTGCGTGGCCACTGCGATGACGCTTAGAAGCATAGGTAGAGAATGCGCCCAGCCATTCTAATGGATTGCCGACGTAGCTTTTGTTTGCATGTATCGAAATATGTATTTTCCGTATGCTTTATTCTTGATGTTCCTATGCAATATTACAAAGCACATAGTTTTCTGTTTTTCGCTCAGCATTATGTTTTTAAGATCTGACCAGTCATAACCAGTGGGTTTCTCCTAATGGCTTGCATAATGTTCCATGGTGCACTTTGACGATAGTTTAGTTGTTTATTAGTGGTGACCAAATCAGTTTCAAATATAATGCCATAGCCAGCAGCATCCCCTCCCTGGCCCTTCATGGACCTGCGTGAACATTTTTTTTAAAGATTATTTTTTTACTGATTTTTAGAGAGAGAGGAAAGGAGAAGGAGAGAGAGAGAAACATGGACGTGAGAGCAGAACATTAATTGGCCGCCTCCTGCACGCCCCCTACCGGGATGGAGCCCACAACCCTGCCCGGGAATCAAACCAGCAACCTTTTGGTGCACAGGATGACGCCCAACCAACGGAGCCACAGCGGCCAAGGCTGTGGGAACATTTTTGATGCATAACAAATTGTGGAAGTGCTGGGCCACACAGCATACATCTCCTCAATTTGACCAAGCATCCTCTGAGTGCTGTTCTAACCATATGTGGTAGTCCACACTCCACCAGCAATATATGAACGTTTCTCCACCCACCAATCCATCAGTGCTTGGAATTATCCAGCTTTTCAAAGTCTAATAGATCTCAGTCTCATTTCTTCTTTAATTTTCAATTTTCTTTCCACCAGTGAGTCAAAGTTAGCTTGCAAGTATCTTCTCCTATCCATCCCCATTCCCAGGCTTTACCCACTTTTCTATTGCAGTGCTTAATTTTGCTTGTTTATTTAAGAGTTGCTTATATATTTTAGATATTAATCCCATCTCTATTTGTGATATTGTGAGTCTCTTTCTGTTCCCTGTCTATTAATTTATTAGTGATACACTTTACTTAGCAGAAGTATTAAATTTTAATGTAATCCATTTTATTATAAAAAAAATTTCTTAATAATCTCCATGAGAAGGGCTTTCATAATTTATGTAATAAGTCTTTTGGTGAACAGGTAGTGTTTTTTCTCCATTTTTTTCTCATTGGTTACAATGACCTATTGAATATTGTCCTTCTCTGTGCACTTGTGTAAGAATATTTGAAGAACACATTTCTAGGAGTAAGATTTTCAAAAATATGTCCAGTTGAACTTTTAGTGGAGATTGCCAAGTTGCTCTTAAAAGATTCCTGCAGGTTTACACTCCTGCACCCTGCTGGTGACCGCGCCTTCTCACCACTTTTTGATCTTCATGAATCTAGTAGGCAAAAAATGAATTTTACTGTTCTTTTCATTCACATGCATTTAATTTTGAGGGACAAGAGACATTTTTATCATGTATTTATAAGCTAGTTGTTTCTCTGTCGGAGGCTGCCTGTTTAAGAGCCAAATTAATAGACATACACATGCTCTGTGTTTAGGCTGTGCCTGAACGAGTCATGATTAATCTAAGAATCACCACTGAAATCTGTGGCAGGTGTTGTGCCAGCTATGGGATGACAATATGGGGCAAAGATGATATAGCCCCTGCCCACTGCACTTACAGAGTTGGAGGGAGGATCCAGATAATCCATTGATTCAGGTCATGTGCTGAGGTGTCACGGGGAACTAGAGAGAGCCTCTAGCAGGGTGAGTCCTCTGACCTGCCTCACCTTTCCACCCAACTAGAGGGGGTTAAAAGTTAAAAAGTTAAAAAGGCAAAGAGAATGGGGCAGAGATTTCTCAGTAGGAAACAATAAGACTGCAGTGCGAAGGCTCAGGTGACAGACTGCATTAAAGGAAAGAAATTCAGAAGAGGTGAAAATGGTGGGGGCGTGGAAGGGTGGGGTGGGATGGTCAGCAGAGGAGAGTGACAAACTGCTCAGTTTGCCAGGAACTAAGGAGAACCCAGGCCTCTCAGTGCTACAGTCCTTTGTTATACTGGGCAAGTTGATCACCCCGGAGGGCCGAGGCCATGGTATAGGACTGCTTATAAACCGTAGTAAGGATTTTGGACTTTACCTTAAGGGCAATAGTGAACTAGTTTTCAACGGGTAAGTGACGGTTTGGAGTTACATTTCTCAAAGTTCAGCGCTGTAGTATGTGTGTGATTTGAAGGGGGCAAAGGGGTGGGGTGGCGGGGTGGAGCCTGCAAGACCAGCTGGGAGGCAGTTTGCAGTGTTACAGGTGAGAGATGCTGTTGCCTTGAATCAGGATATTGGCAACAGAGACAGAAGCCATGGGGAGATTTGAAAACTACTTAGGAAGTAAAATCAGCAGGATTTAGCAGGGCTAATTGTTGTGTGAGTGAGAGAAGGGGTGGGGGGTTTGATGGTGTTGCTCTTCTCTGACACTAGGAGGGGAGCTGTAAGAGGAGAGGCCTGGGGTGGTGTCAGGAGGAGGGAGATGATGGGCTCACAATTCACTCTGTAGAGGGAGGGGCCTGAGAGACATTCAAGTAGTCCTGTGTAGAGATCTGAATCTGCAGTTTAGGAGAGAAGATTTTGGTGCAGTTAAAATTATGGGCAATGTCACCTTGAAAATGCTAACTGATGTCATTGGAGTAGAAAATACACTCAAGGATGTACAGGAAAGTGGGATTCAGGGCTGTAAACATAATGACATTAACACAAAACAAATTTTTAAAAGCTTGCATAAAACTTCAAATCAATCTGGTTTAGAATAACTGAAATATATTTAGTGAAATTGTCTTTTATTAATTTGTGTTTTAGCTGCCCACATAATTCCACTGGGGTGTGTGTACGTGTGGGGAGAGGTGTGTTTGATAAGACACCTTCCAGTTATCCTTTAGATCTCATGCTGCTTGTCAGTAAATTTGTCCCCTCTTCCTGCATGTAGCCCATGGTGTTAGGAAGGAAATTCTGAGGATTGAGTCCCCAGAACACAGCCAGCAGGCCATCCTCAGCCACCCAGGCCAAGGTGTCATTGGCCTTCGGTCACATGACTGGCCCAGGTCTCCCAGTTCCCACCCAGCGCCCTCACTCATACACATGCTCCTGGTAGAAGCAAGTTTGTTAGAACAGGAGGGCACCCTGGTGTTCCCTGAGCAAGCCCAAGGGCTGGTTTACTGTGAGAGTGCAGTGTTTGTGGGGAAAGGGGAGGGTGACACTCCCATATATCTGTGGGACAATCAAGGCCAAATAAGCTGAACAGGGCTTGGGGACACAGGACACAGAGGTCTGCTCACCGCAGCCGCAAGCTTGCTCCCTCCCAGAGGCACATTGCTCTGGGCCTGGCTGGCTTTGGGGAGCTTGCTCACGCTCTTCTCTCTTTACAGAGCGAGCAGCCGAGGCCTGGCCAGCCGAGCGGACGGCCCTGGTGCCCTCTAAGGGAAGCAGGGGAAGTATCAGCAAAGCCTGCCCGTCAGAGATGTCAAGCTCCCCCTTCCCTGTTAGGTAGAACGTATATAACACCTTAGCTGCTCACGGTGTTTTCAACGCAGCGTCCCCTTGTCAGAGATGAAGACACATGGGTACATAGTGATAAGTGGTAAGGGTGGCACTTGAACCCAGGTCTTCAGCTGTTCTTTATTTATTTCATTATATACTTAACAGTTACCATTACTTGGACATCTACTAATTGCCTTACCCTCTGCTAGGCCCAGAACGCAAAAAAGAGTGAGACCCACAGCCAACTTCAAGGGCACAGGACTCTTCTCTCACCCTGCTCAGGGCAGACATTCATGCCAGGTTGCCCTCCGTGAGGATACCAACATCCTGCCCTTGCCCACTCGGGTTCTGACGCCCTGTTCATTCCACTGCGGCTGAGTCCCCACGGGTCTCTCTTCTCGCCTTGCTTAAGATACCCCACTCATTGCACTTGGGCTCCGACACACAAAGGGCCACCTTTCCATGTGGACAGCCCCTTAACTCTCCATGGGCCCCAACTACCCAGCGGGTCACCACCCCCTTCTGTGAACCTCCTCCTCACCAGGTTGGCTCTACCCTCCTGCTTTGGGCCACCATGGCCACTCCCCACTCAGGAGCCGAGGCCTACCTTGCTCCGTCTCACTTAATGGCTCCTGAACAGAAATTTCGGGAGGGGAAGAAGTGAGCTAATTTTCTTGGCCTGTTGCTGCATCCATGCTTCTTCGTTCATAGTCCTCCGCTCCGTAGGAACCCACTGCCCCCTGGGATTGTTGAGTCTCCAGTTCAGCGAGGTCTTCACTGGGTCCCACGAGGGCTCTGCTCCTTCCCGTTCCATCTCTGTGCCACCTGGCCTGGAGCTCTTCAGTAGCCAGTGCTATACGGGTTCTGTGGGAATGTGTGAGAGGACACCTCTGCTCACCACTCTGCTCTGTCACACTCTGCTGGAGAAGTCCCCGAGCAGTGCTGCTTGGGTTCAGCATTTCACAGTTTAAAGTCAAACAGCTTTTCCAAAGTGGACTCAGGCCAGCCCTGTTTATGTCATCTTCCCCATCTGGTTGGAGACAAATCTGAGTAACAAATACCATGATGTATGTGGACTTCCTCCCCTCTTCCAGCTTAGACTTTGAGCTCACAAGATCAAGCTTGCAGTGCTCTGTTGCCAACACCCCTGAGATAAGTATCTCTCAAGAGGCTCCTCAGTCCTCACAGGAGCAGACTTCTGGTTGCCCACCGCCACACGCTCTGGACATTTCAAAACCCTACACTGGGGCCACTTCAATGATCTGGCTGAGCATTCTGTTCTCAGGCTCTTTCCCTGTCCCCTAAATGCACTCAATACACAGCGGGGTCCCCATCTTGTCACCCAGATGTTGACTGAGACCCTGCCATACTGAAGGCTGAGGAGTTGCAATGGTTCATGGCAGAGACAGACAAGGGCCCTTCTGCTAAAGTTCAAGTTCCATGTGTAACCTGAAAGTACCTGGATGCTTTTCCCTCCCTCCTACCTTAGCCTTTAACCAGACTGGATGCAATTAGAATCTGTTATTTTATGATGAGTTAAGGGAGAATTAGATAAAGGAACATTCAATGAGGAAACTCGGCTCTGGAAAGAGATTTATTAGACCATGGCTGTCCCTAGGGAAGGCAGGGAAATTCATTGCTAAAATATACAGAAAGGACCAGGCTAATTCTGGGAGATGCTATCATTGGCCTAGATAACCCAACTCTGCTTTTCCATGTGGCATCTATCCTTTCAAATTCCTGAATTCTAACACAGGCTGAATTCTAGGCTGGTTTTGATAGAGGAGTGATGATAATAGAAGGAGCTCACCTAGTTTATGGGAAAGCGGAGGGAAAGTCCCAGCTGCAGAAGAAGCTGAGCAAGGCACTTGCTAAAACTGATGCCATTGGCAAGAGTGTGGCTCAACTTAGTCGGAGCATGTCAGGCAACCTCCGCCCCATGGAGAGGACTCTTGGGTCCTGCTAGGAGTCCCAGGGAGTGACTTTACCTCTGCTTAGGGACAATCCCACTTCCAATCCCACGAATGCTCCTCTGTCCCAGTGTGCCATCACCACACTAGATATTGCAGTCCTACCCCAAGGAATGTAGGGAAGAAGGGGATGAAGTGGAGCCTTGTTCTCGGGCATTTGATGGTGGGGGATACAGTAGATTCTTGGGCATAGTAGCATGCAGAGCAAGGGACAAACACATTACATTGCCCTGTCCCAGTGCCATCTTACTCCTGCTATGTCATCACCCAAGTCCCTAGAGTAATGCTAGCCAATAGAGCTTCCTTCAATAACAGACATGTTCCATATCTGTGCTGTCCAATAGGGTGGCCATTTATCCATATGTGACAACTGAGCACTTGAAGTATTGCCAGCATGACTGATGAACTGAATTTTAATTTTTCTGCGATTTTATATAATTTACATTGCCACATGTGGCCAATGGCTACCATGTTGGGCAGCACAGCCCTGGAGGATGCTCACTCTGCTGGGCACAATCATCTCACTCAGGCATCACCTGTGATGGCCTGAAGTCCTTGGGGTGCCAAGAGGGTGGTTTGTGTGGGGTGGAGAAAATCACCTCTCTCCCTGTATCACTCAGTTATAGGGGTCCCAGGGAGTGCTCTTTCTGCCATCTTCTTCACTTTTTCTTAACTAGTTTTTTGTGTTTAATTACAATTCCTGATTTTCTTCTGGCCTGTGAGTCCACACATTCTGGGGTTTGGGATGGATGTTTCAGAGATCTGTGACTGAAGCTGTGTTACTGACAGACTTTTCAGCCCTGGGTCCTCACTGCTCAGCAGGCATCCTCTCCAGGAGCCCTTCACGTCCCTGCTATTATTACCCCTCTCTCAAGCCTGAAAAATCAGCTCCTTCCTTCAAGCTCACAGAGTTCTGAAATCAGCTGCTTGGTGAAAGTCAAAATAAAAAGCTGAACAGACCGGGCAGTACAGAGGAGAAATCAGTTTTCTCTGGAGCTGTGGCCCCCAAGGTGTAGTCATGGAACCAGCAGCATCAGCAGCAACTGGGAACTTGGAAATACAAATTCTGGGGCCCAGCCCAGAGTCTTAAACCAGAAATTCCAGAGGTAGAACCCAGCAACCTGTGTTTTAACAATCCTTCCTCACTCTGAGGCCCTCTAAAGTGTGAGAACTGCAGGGTGATGGGTGGGGACAGAGGAAATAAGGCTTGCTTCTTGCCCTGGGGCCTGCAGAGGAGCTCATGGGCAGATGTGAAGGGAGACATGCTTGGGCATAGGACCTGCCTGCATCCTGCAGCTAGTGTCTGAGTTCAGCACACTTTCCGCTGTGTGTTTAATGACCTTGGAATGATCGTTTTATTGATTTTATATTGTTTAAAGTAAATGGCAAAACATTCTTTAGAGTCAAATAAAACTTTGTGTTTTTAAAAAGGAGTTCTTGGTTGTACTTGATTTTGTGTTCTAAATTTAACTATTATCTTTATACTAGCTTTTGAGGGTTTACAAAATGTACCTGGTGAACTCATCCAACCTCTTTCCTTTGACTCCTTAAAAGAAAGCAGATAGCTTTTAATGCAAAACTTCTATTCAAAGAAATCAAAGATGAATGGCTAAGATGCTGCTTATTTAATAATTTCTTTCTCTTGGACATTTATTTCTCTATCAACCTTATTTTCCTTGCAATCCACCTACCCGCCCTCCCTTTCCCCCACATACTTCCTGGTTTTAACAAGGAAACCAGGTAACCAAGCTTGTTAAAATTATGCAAAGTTAAGGATGAAGCTCTAAGCAAGAGACTCTCTCCCTTAAGTGTACTTTCATGCATGGGTGCTACTCTGAAATTTCATGGTTTAGTGAAAAAAGCACAGGGTTATAGTCAGGCAAATTAAGGTTGGATCCTAGCTCTACCTCTTATGAACTAGTCATTAAACTCTAAGTCTGTGTTTCCTCGCTCCCTTGGCTCTAACATGGGGCTAAGGATGTGTTGTGGGGGTTAAATGAAATAATCATGTGTAAAGTAGCTGGCACTTAATAAACACTTACTGATTGTTTCTGCCTTTTTTCCCTTCTTCCAGGATAATGGTGGCATGTGAAGAGCTCAGGCTCTGAACCAGACTAACCTGGGTCCAGAGCAGCCACTTACTGGTTGTGTGATCTTAGGTGAACAATTGAACTTCTCCTCTCAGGTTCCTCACCTTAGAATGGGGGCAATGAAAATAAGATCTGTCTCATAGAGCTGTTGTGAAGATTAAAAATCTTGATACATGCAAAGTTCATAGAAGAGTGCCTGGAATACGGTAAGCACTCGATATAGCTTAGCTAGTGTTAGCGACCTTATTATTCTCAGTTCTCAACTCTGTGAATAAGTGAGGTTGCCAGAGGTGTAGCCTGCAGCTGAGTAACACGCTCCATGCTCTGCTCCTTTCAGAGCCTGATCACACCTTAGCACCACGTGACTACTTCCAGGAAACAAAGACTCATGCTCCTCCAGGACACCTTTATCATTCCTTGATTTTTAAAATTTTTGTTTTGATGGGTTTTGATGGTTCATGTGATCTATATCACATGACAGCCATTTTCCTACCAATTTCATGAAATGTTATGGAGAAAAATATTTTTTAGGGAAAGAAAACCAGATTGACCAATTCATTGGTTCTCCCACTTGGTTACATAAGAGATTTAGGATGACACAGCAAAGAGTCAAACTTTACACTGGTCCAGTATTTTCTTTTTTAAATTTTATCTATAATATCTCAAAAAAAAATGACTCAATCAAGTCACTAAATTAAATAAACTGAACTGTAGTAGAGTAGTTTTGTAGGTATCAGTACTATTCTGAATGAAATCCTACCTTTATATGAGTATGGGTGATTTTGACAGAAATTTGCATGAGGATAGATTCCTGCTTAGAGAAGCTTTCTCTTACCACTGAACTACCTGAGACTGAAATCCAAGAAGTTCTCTGCAGAGTGAATATTCTCCATTTATAAGATTTGGCTCCTAGAAGTAAGAGGAATCCCACCCTTCATGTTGGAATTCAAGGCCCATTGGTCTCATGTTTTATTACCTAATCCCAACCTTGTTTTTTCTCCCTGCACCAAATCAAATCTTCTAAGTATGGCTTACTCATTTCTTGCCTCTTTATGGAGTACAGCTAGTTACACTTCCAGATCCACCTGCTTCTGCAGGACCCCTTCCAGGACAAGCCCACTTGCCCAAAGCTGCTGTGCTGCAGGTACCTGCTCAGCACCTCCTGACATAGTCTTTCAGTGACTCATCTGTAATGCCCATAAAATAGCTTACTGATTTTTTCAAAACAGAATTCTCTATCTGTCGTTCTCAACTCTGCCTGCACATTAGAATTACCTGGGAGAGGGAGCTACCTGGGGGGACTCAATAAATGCAGATACCAGGCTATACCACCACACCAACTGAACCAGTCTCCAAGGGTGGGCTCATCTATATTTTTCAAAGCTCCCAAAGTGTGGCCAGGGCTGAGATTCACTCCTTTAAATGGATGAAGCCTAAGTGAGCCTTAGAGGCTCAGAACTGGAAATAGGACCACGTCACATGACTCCTTGCTTTTCACTTCCCGTCAGCATCCCCCCAGCAGCAGAGGAGAACCACAACTTCGGGCCCCCACTTCCTTCAGCTCTCCCAGCACCAGCCATCAGGGCCTGTTGTGTCCCGAGCCCAGAGCTCTGAGCATCACTCCTGCACACCAGTTGTGGGGTTTCTTCCGCTGAACTTACAGGTCTCATAACACTATCTCTTCCCTTCTGTTCACAGCTTTAAATGTAATAGATTTTCTCTGTACAATGTTTCAGTGTCCTCAGTGTCCCCTTTCTCATCTCTCAGCCTTCCAATCCCCTTCTCATCAATTCCCTGTATTAAACTCTCTCTGTTTAAAATAACTAGAGTGGTTTCTATTTTCCTGATTGGAACTGATTAATACATTATCCCTATTTCTTGCTGCTACAAAGGTACCTCATCTAGTGTGTTTGGTATATATCTTTGGATATGAGTAAATCCTTGTAAAATATACTTTTTTCTGTTGTGATTTCAATTTACATAAATGTTATTGTGCTACACATCACATTCTGTTTTCTTTTATTCATATTGGCGTTTTAGTTCTAGTTCACTTTTCTGATTATTGCATAATATTCCACAGTATGCATCCACCTCATTTCATTTATCCATTCCCCTAGAGACAGTGTCTGAGATCATCACCAACTCCCTGCTGCTGCAAACAAAACAACTCTGACACGTGAGCGTTTTGATGGCATTTCCCCTGGGGTCGAGCTGGTCAGACATCACATGCTTTCTTCAGTCGGGCGCATACTGCACATCAAGGTTGCTCTCTGGAATGGCGACAATTGTGATGTTTGCAGTGCCTGTTTCCTCGCTTCTTCACCAGTATTTAAGATCTGTTCACCTAATTTTTGCAAATTTAGGGAGTATGAATATAATTCTGTAATTTTATTTTACATTGCTTTGATTACTAGTGAGGTTGGGTGTCATTTGTGTACTTCTTAAAGTTTCCCACAGAACTTGCCTACACAAAGCCTTTGACTATTTTTCATTGCAGTTCCTATTTTTTTCTTGTTGGTCTTCAGGAGTTCCTATGTATTCTTTTAATCCCACTAGCTTAAGGCATTGCAAATATCTTCTCTTCATCTCTTCTTTAATGTTTATCTCATGCATAACTTGTTGAATACAAAAATTTGATATTGTTGTTACCAAATTCATCAATATTTTGCCCTAAGGTTTGTGTTTTTTAAAAATTTAAATGTACTGGGGCGACATTGGTTAATAAGATTATATAGGTTTCAAGTGTACATTTCTATGATACATGATCAAAATCATTTTGTGCTTTTGGATTCTTCTTTAAGAGTCCTTCTCCAGCCTGTCTGGCATGGCTCGGTGGTTGAGCATTGACCTAGGATCCAGGAAATCGAGGTTTGATTCCTGGTCAGGGCACATGCCGGGGTTGAGGGCTCGATCCCCAGCAGGGAGCATGCAGGAGGCAGCCAATCAATAACTCTCCTCACTGATGTCTCTCTCTCTCTCTCCCTTTCTTTTCCTCTTTCTGAAATCAATTTTTAAAAATCCCAAAAACCCATATGTTAAAAAAAAGAGCCCTTCTCCATCCCAAGGTCACAAATATATACTCTTATCTTTTCTTCTGTAGCTCCCTTTGGAGCTTTATAATTTTACCTTTTTCATGTAGGTCTCTAACCCATCTAAAATTCACCTTTTACTTAGTATAAGGCAGGAATTCTAGCTTTATTTTTCTTGAAAGAATAGACCATATTCCCAACCCGGTCTGATCTCTTTTCATTTTATATGTAGAAATGCCAGGCTCTCCTCTTTGTGCTAGAATTAAACCTCTATGATAAACAACCCAAATTCATGATTCATCTAAATAGTTTAATGAGGTTTGACTAAACTGAGACCATAAAACAGATAGGGAAATGATCACGTGCTTCAAGATTTCTCACCAGATTTTCTTTCCATCACATCTCTTATTACCCCATACTGAGGCTCTTGACTCTTGCCAAACACACCTCTGGCCTTCCCTTCAAGGTCCCTCCCTCTTGATGACCTGCCTTCACACATGCCACCCCTGTGGAATGTCTATGCCAGGCCACTTCCTTCTTCTCTGTGCCACACTCATCTCTCTGAAGACTGTTCAAGGGACTCTCTCCAGACCCAACCCTCTCAATGCTTCATTAGCATTGAAGTCTGCACTTGGCCCTAAACATCCTGGGCTCATTAAACTCAGGGTGTGTGTGTGTGTGTGTGTGTGTGTGTGTGTGTGTGTGTATGTGCCTGCTTTGCATAGTTTGTAAAACCCTTTCACACTCTCACTCGTGACTCCCATAAAGCAAGCAGGGCAGTAAATGTCTCTCCCATTTACAAATGAGGAAACTGAGGCTTGAAGAGTTTAAATATCTTAAAATTCAGGCAATTTGCTGAAGCCATGCAGTGGGAACAAGGAATGGCTGGGACTAGATACCAGCTCCTCTGGTTCTAACACTTTTTCTCAGCCTGGGCAGAGGGCCTATCTCTACAATTAGACAGATGGTTTGTCAAGGGCAAAGCAGGGTTTGAACCTCCAGAAAGCACTTGCCTCAGCTGATCCAAGTGAACTGCAGGCACGGAGCACTTGAAGCCTGGTCTTGAACTCCTGCCCCTTTGCTTGGGCACTAACACTCTACTTAGCCATAGAGCATAAGCCCTCTTATAATGCCGAGTTCACACTGTAGTAGCATTGACCACAGCTATGATCAAACCACCCTTTGCCATTAGTATTTAACACTACAAGTTCCATGGGGGCAGGGGCCCTCTCTGTCTTGTTTATAACTGTATCATCAGTGCCAAGTTCTATGCTCAATAAATACTTGCAGAATGCATGAATGAATAAGCAAATGTTTCCTGTGCCTTCTCAACCACTGCCTGGGCTCTTGTGCTCAAATCACCAAGCACCTATATTAGCAATGCTGATAGTCATCCGGCTTTAAGCCCCTTGCTACTGTATACCCCTTCGAGGTGGGCAGCTGTGTTTGCCACACACCTTTAAGTTCAGTATGAGGTTCAGCCTGGGACCAGTACCACATCAGGACATTTCTTCCAGCCCAGGTTCTGCCTGATCCCTGCTTGCTCTCCCTTCTTGGCCCTGCCTCCCCAACTCTGTGTCCCAGCACATCCCATGTCTAAGGGCTCTCAAATCAGGGTCCTCTGTGGCTCCTTCTGGAACCCAGCCTCATGGTATGCATGAAACAGACTGTCAATAGATGATGACAAACAATGAGCTCTTTATTCCTTTTGGAAGTCAGATTTTTCATCTGTCTCATAGACATGAATGGAAAACACAGCTAATTGGTAAATAGGAAAAAATGCTTCCCACTTCCAGTAATGTGCCTACTCCTGCCGATGTTCAGAAATGTCAGAGAATACATCAGTGGTAAACAGTATCTCTTAAATGGTTACCCTGGAAAAAAAAGGTGACTCTAAACACTCCTAGACTGTTAGCCAGGTCAAGAGAATCACTAGAATGTTCTCCCAGAGCACTCACACCCTGCCTAGATGAGCTTCCCATTAGATAAAGAAACAAAATAATACGACACGTACAGGAACACATATACACACATGTGCACACACATAAAGTACAGACTTGGTTTAGAATGGTAAGGTGTTTTGGGACATAGGTTTTGGAATCAGACAGAAAATGGTTTAATTTCTGCCTCTAATTTTTCTTAACTAGTTTTATCTTAGGCAAATTATTCCTCTGACTTTGTTTCCTCATCTATAAATAGGGGCAATAATACTTACTTTATAAGGTTGTTGCCAGAATTTAATAAGATAGATAAACAAAGCTCCAGGAATGCAGTAAGCGGCTGTTACTAGTATCAGAACAGGACTGTTAACATTTTACAGTTGAGTGTGTAGATGTTGGATAATGCAGAGTAGAGGTGGCAAGGAAGGGGGCCTGGGGAGAGGTAAGCTCAGAGCTAGGTTTGGGGAAGGGTAAGAAAATGGTTTGGAAGAGGGTGGTGAGGAGGATGTTTGAGGTGGGAATGAGGTCCTGTGAGGACACAGTAAGGAGAGGGTTCAGCTCCAGGCCCAGGCCCTAGCTGTGGCCGCTGCTGAGTAGTCCCGGGGGGCAGTCATGCATTTCCTCTGGATCTTATGCAATTCCTTACTCTAGTGGTTTTTTAAACTTTCCACTGAAGAAGCCTTGGACATTCTGCCCAGCAGCCTGTGAGGCTCTGGGGGTGCCAGGCTGACTGGTGGAGATACCCTGGCCTTGAACATGTCTTCCAACCCAGCCATTTTCTCATCCTACTCAGGGCTCAATGGGACACAGCTTGTTACTGAGGCCAGGGAGCAGCAGACATCTCTGAAGTTCCCATGGAAAGGCAATTTACATTTTGTCTCTTGTCTTTTAATTTTAACAAGCCAGGGGAAATCTTTCTGTGTTCCAAAGTCTCTTCTGCTTGGGGAAAAGATCATATTTAAGGACTTGCTATTCCAAATGTAGAACAGCAGCAACAGTGTCATCGGGGAGCTTGTTCAAAAGGCTGATTTCAGGTCCCACTCCAGACCCACTGCATCAGAGTCTCTGAGAGTAGTTTCCAAGAATTTATATTTTTAACAATAAGCTCTCCAGGTGATTCTCATGCACACTAAGTTTGAGAAGCACTCATTTAAGGGCAAGTTTTGATACACCAGCCTCTCTTGAGCTTACTTACTCTAGTTACCTTTGGCCATGTGATTAAGAAAAAGTCTTTCTACTCAAGGGAACAGGAAGTTCACTGTAAGATACAGTTGCCAAATTTTTTGTTTCAAAACTTAGAAGATTTTTAGAGAATTCCATTGTGGATCAGCTAAGAATAATCATAATTTGTACTGACCTACTATATCAGAATTCTTAGATTACAAACAAGAGCAATGGAATCTCACTATCTTAAACACAGAAGGGGTTTAGTAGAAGATACAGGACCACTTATAGAATCAGAGTCGGAAAAATCAGTGTCAGAATGGCCGGGAACCAAGGCAGGCCCCAGGTAGCAGGAGCTAATGGGCAGTCTGGATAGGAAGCTGCAGCAGGGATTAGGTGACTCCAGTGGCTTTCTGGAGCTGCATCTCTCCATCCAAAATACAAATCCCCAAGAGAGAATCTGACTGGTCAAGGCGTAATCACAGGTCAAGCCTTGGCTAAGGAAAGGCAGGACTCCTAACCAATGGTCCCAGAGCCCCTCAAGACAGCATGCAGTGGGTGCGGGATGGTTCCTCAAAGCAAAATCGGGTGCGGCTCCCAGACATGAATGGGTGGAGCCAACAGGCAAGACAAGGGATGCACCCTGCCTCTCCAGGCTGGCTGGGTTTGCCTGGACATCAGCAGGAGCAATCCAGATGTGTAAACCTTAAGAGAGATGAAAGGAAATGTGAAAGTTTTCTTAGAGAGGCTTGGGCGAGTTCAAAAGCTAGGAAAAACAGAGTGGAGACAAGAGTGCGATTAGGTATAGTTGTGAAGGCCAAAGAGAATGACCTTAGGTAATAACTTCAAGAAGCCCAGCTCCTAGGAGCTGGCAGGGGCAGAGGCACTGCATGCTCCTGAGAGGGAGGGAGGGAGGGAGGCAGAAGTTCAAAGCGGTGTCTGTGAGAGCCGGCCACAGAGGATGCAGGCTCTGCTGGGGTGCAGGCCTCTCCACCACACGCCTGTAATGTGAGCGCCCTGTAAGGAAGGACATCGCTCCCTCAGCATGACGTGGGGTGGCGCTGGGCTGGGGTGGCCAGGGGCACAGGAGGAAGCCTCTAAGTTACTTTTGTAAGCAATGTAACAGCAAGAATCCAAAAGAGGCAATCTTACCGGCGTGTTCTAGAGACAATTCCCCCCACCCTGCCAGCGTGTAAGGGCTTACAGATCTTGATATTTTTAGAGAAATGTTAAAAATATAAACTTCTATTATAAGATAAAAGCTGATCACAGCTATTGAAACCAAATTAAAGGCACTAGAAAAGTATGCAAAAAAAAAAAAAAGGAAAAATCACCAGCATTTAATGAGCACCCACTATGTGGCAGACACTAAACACTGAATGTTATCTCACTTAATCTGCAAATAACCCCAAGATCTCTATTTTATAATTAGTTTGGGTGACTTGCTCATGGTTACATAGATAATATGTGGCAAAGCCAGTATTTGAGGTAGGCATGTTTAACTGCAAAGCCTGTTCTAAACATTACTTTAGCAAAATCTTTATTTATTAGCAAAACTTTCTATAAAATCCCATCAGAAATAAAGCTTTTATAGCACTGAATACATATATATTATTGTACAAATAACTATAGGGAAAAAAACTTGCATTTTTCTGTAGTGTTTGTTTACTTTTTACACAGTAGGTACTTAAAATACATAGTAGGCATTATGTATATAGTTGTTTAATGCCTAAACATTCACAGAGATATATATGATTAGAAATATAAAACATATAGTTATTTTAAATTCTAATTTATTTTTAGTTGGCCAAGTCTAAAGAGAGCCCATCAAAAATAACATACCTAAAATAGATTTGACCAACAATGTCATCATAAAACACCATGAAAATCTAAAATTTCTCAAAGAAAAATTGAGAACTGTTTCAATACCAAATAAGGCAGGGCCAAAGGCTTAGTGTTTATTATACATGGACCCCAATGAAGTAAAGTGAGGACAGAGTCTACCAGAGCCAACCAACTCTATAACTGCACTGGGCTGATTTAGGTAATGAAACCAGGCCCTGTAGTTCATCAATGTGACAGTTTACTCCCTGGGACCGCCGTACCCTGTCACAAAGTCAATGGGCACCAATACTTGAAGTTTTGAAGTCATTCCAGGGAATGGGGGAGGGGAGGTACAACAAGGAACAACAGAAACTGTAAGGTTTTAGACAGTCTCTTGGAGGGTAGGATGGGGAACTATCAATAATATCTTTTCCTCTAGCAAGGCCTTCATTTAGCAGAGAATTGAAGTAGTCTCCCTGGAATCTTCTAGAATGTTGTGATCCACAACCCAAAGGCCCGCAGCCTAAATTCTAGACAAGATGTGTTCTCCAGAGTGTGATCTCCCCTCCTGGCCCAGCAGGGAAGGATTCCCAAACAACGGATCACACCCCTTGGACGGCATTTTAATAGCATCTCCGTCCATGCTAGAGCGCTGACATTCCAATTTGATTATTTGGAAGCTGACAAGTCCCAGCCTCAGCCCATGCCAAAGGGATCCCCTTTCCCTGAGTGTTGCCCTTACTCCATCCACCCACACCTATTCGTTCCCTAGTGGTCCTTCTGCATGTCCCTCCCCACCCTCCAAGCCATTTAGAAGGCAGTCCATGCATGACCCATCTCCCTGCTCATGCCAGGGCTTAGCCCTGGGCTTTATATTTGGCTGGTGTTGAATAAATACCTAGGGAAATGCTAAATAAAACAAATTCTAAGAATAGCTGTGCAGGAGTGTTCTGTGTACCTAATTTAGGAACTCTTGCAGGCTTGTGCAGATAAATATCTGTTTTTAACACCCACCACAGATTAGAAGTGTATAAGCAAAGTGTCTGGCACTTAGTAGGCTTAATAAATATTGGTTGAATGAATGAATACATTAACTGAAGGATGCATGCCAGGCAAGGAAGGTTATAATAAGCATTTCAGCAGTCCTCAAATCAAGAGGAAAAGTCAATAGCAAGAGTATAAACAGACTCCATTACACAGGGAAATTAATTAAAAATCCAAAAATCTACAAGATGTATGAACAACTAAAAACCTTCTATATATCAGTCAAGTATCATTATGTTATCAGCATATCAGGGCAGGTGCCTTTTAAAATTTCTCAAGTTATCTTAACTTTTCAATTGATTGATTTAAAAAAAAAAAATAGCAGAAAGTTTCATGGGAAACTTTGAAATAAGATTTAACTTTAAACAAATGTACTTTAATTCCCTCCTTCCAGATTGCAAAGGTCAGACTACTTTCCAAGGTCTGGGTTTTCTTTAGAGAGGAATATGTGCAAATTAGAAATTCAACGAGAAAGTCAGACCTCCTCCCGGGAAGCACGGCCTCTCTGCTTTTTAATAGGCCTCTTTTCCATTTGGTTTGAGATAAAGTGGCCCAATTATTTTAGAATCCCTTAAAGGGAAAGATATCCATAAATTAAGCTACAGTCCTCTCCTTATTTCCCAGAGAAATTAAACTCTTACCTTAAATGACTTAAATCACATGGCACAGAACCAGACAAAACTCTCTTCTGTGGAGTTACAAAAGACAGACACGGCAGCACAGAAGTTTGGAGCTAAAAAGATAAATAGAAATAGATATAAACACACACCCCACTAGCAAAATTCAATGGTGAGATCAAAGCTAAACCTTTTCCTTCACAGAGCTCCTGTTAAGGTTTTTCCCTCTTCTGCACCATAATCTGAGTCTCGGATACTTTCGTTCCTATTCAGCCTCAAGATCAAACAGCTCACACACATCTGCTGGGTTAGTTTGTGTGTGTGTGTGCGTGCGTGTGTGTGTGTGTGTGTGTGTAAAGGCATTCAATAATTGATGCGGGTGAGAGGAGGAGTTTGAACATCAACATAAAAGCAACAACAAAATACACCGTAACACTCCTCCTGCCCCTGGAAATGAGGGGCCCGCTGGGAGATGTGTGCACGTGAGGATGCATGTTTGTGAGAAGTGATAACATGATACAAAGAAAATTTTCTCAGAATGCTTGCCTGATCATTTAAAATCATCTTTAAAAAAAAATAAAAACTAGTGTTTTATTGCATCTTTCTTCCAATGGAATCCTGCCCCTGACCTGTTTTGAGAGCTATGAGGTCAGAGGCCTGGCCTTGGGGAGCACGATGCAGTCTCGTGCAGGAGCTAGGTATGTATATACACGTACAAGTAGGACAGGAGGCCAAGTGTCACCATTAGTCAACAGGGATCTTTTGTGGACTTGCAGGGCAAGAAGTGCTGGATTACCACTAGGAAATAGAGAAGGCTTCCTGGAGGAGGTGGCATTTGAACAGAGCTTTGAAAGATACACAGGGTTTTGTTAGAGAAGCAGGGAAAGCATGTCACAAGCAGAGGGGCTGGTAGCAGCAAAGTGGTCCTGGAAAAATACAGGCATGTTCAGGGTCCAGTGCAACTGGGCTACAGGGGCTGGGATTGGGAAGAGACCACAGAAACCTATGAAAATCCTCATGGTGGGATGAAGGGTCAAGGACACCATATATGACGATGTTGTGTTTCTTCATTCTTCACTTCATCTTTTCTCTAGTTCCAGTTACTCTCTATCCCCACCCACCCCCAAATATAATCCTTCTGTTTTCCGAACAACAAGGTTCAGCAGCATGCTAAGGTCCTCTCTTAGAAATGACGCAGTTTAAGGACAGCAATGTCCACTGATGAAATATCAAAATAACCTGTGAAGAACAGTGTCTAAATGAGCCTCAAGAGGCAAGACTTCATAGTCTCTGCTACCTTTTCTGTGGGTGACAGTTTCTCCTCCAAAAGCCATGAGCTCTGCTATTTGAGGGGCTCAGTTCTGGTCTCTGCCCTTCTCACAGACCATTGTATTGGTCAGCTTAAGCAATGCTAGCTGCTGTAACACATAGCCCCCAAAATCTCAGTGGCTTAATACAATAAAAGTTTATTCCCTGCTCATGAAAAATCTAATGCTGGCCAACAGCTCTCTTGGGTGAGCCTCTGCATCAGCCCTTATGACTCAGGCTTTTTCCATCTGCCACTAACCTGCAGTGTGACCTTGGGCAAATCACTTCCCTTCTGTGGACTGCAGATTCTTCATTTATATGATGATGCTAATAGCTCTTACCCACTGACCTTATAGGATTATTGTGACTGTCAAATGCTTAGTAAACAATAACTGTAAAAGCAATTAACTTTTATCAAATTCTTACTATTCAAAGGCACTGTGCTATGTGTTATAAGTATCATTTTATTATAATCCTCATAACAACACTGTCACAAAAGTCCTACCACTATTATTATAATTGTTAAATGGGTTGGTTTTTACATTCATAAGTGAGATATAATTGCAAAAGAATATTCCTTGACCATAGTAAGCATACTACCTCTTCAGGGCCTAGCACTTGCTAATCCCTTTTTCAGAAAGGCTCTGCCGCAGTTATCAAGGCGGCTTATGTTCGCCCTCCATTCAGGCTCTAGCCTATGTTATCTTACCAAAGGGGATATTCCTATCCACTCTCTGTATCCAAAGTGTCTCCCCCACCCCCATCATGCTTCCTTATCTCCTGACCCTGCTTGAATATTCTTATAGCATTTTAACCCCCTGACATATGGGGACTTTATGTAAGTATTTACTGTCAGTTTTCCCCAATTAGATGATAAACTCCATGAAAGCATTCACTGCTATATCTCTATTGACTAAAACAGGGCTTAGCACATAGTAGGTGCTCAGTAAATACTGGCTGAATCAATATAACCCAATCCTTATTTTATGCTGCAAATAAATGCGGTGACACGATGCTTAGTTAGCTGACTTTTCTTTATGTGCAAAGAAGCTGTATGAAAAACACAACTATAGTATTCAGAGGGCTCTGAGTCTAAAACATTGACCCCCTCAAGCTTAGGGTGAAGAAATCTACCAGCTGCAACCTGTCGGTTCTCTCCTGGTGAAAGGTTAGAGAGGGAGCATGCTCTCTTCCAGCCAAATCCCAGGCGTCTGGGTCAACCCTTAATCAAGTTATCATATCTAGCCAGTGTCTCCTGGATCCCATCACTTCTGAATGAGAAAAAATTTGCAGACAAATTTCTAGCAGCAGGCAATTGGTGCTCTCCTGCAAGGCTGCCTGAAAAGCACCTGCAGCGTCAGCAGCCCCCCCCCACTCCTGCTGGGAGGCAGCTCCAAGCCTCTGGCTTTGGGACTGGAGGTTCTCTGCTCATTCACTTCCAAACCACCTGCCACTCCGAAGTACTGCTTGGTACCAGCACTGCCCTGGGCTGGGTCCAGATGAGACATAACCCATGGCCAGGCTGGTGACATATCCCTAATGGGCTGAGTCGCTCTGGTCAAAGGAGAAGGCTCTGCCCAGAAATCAGGAAGCCTGTCACTACCAGCAAATCCTGCCATCCTCGTTGTCCCCATGCTAAGGGGCATCTGATTAGGTTCCAGCAAAGTTCACTTTAACATACAAGAACTCACATTCCGCTCTTCCAGGAAGGAAGGGCTGCACTGGTGCCTGGGCGTTATCCATATGTGTCCAACTATTTTCACTTTTCAGTGAAAACTGTGAGAGAAAAACAAAATGTGCTTCTCCCCCTTCACCAAAATGGAGATTTCTTTTCCCCCCTAAGAGAGAGACTTTTGCTGGAGAAAAACAGCCAAGAGGATAAAGATATTGGCAGCACTTCATGCCATAAATCTGATTAATTTACCTTGTGACATTCTCAACAAAAAAGTTAAGGGTCAGAGTCTTGCCTGCGAAGTGACCTTTCACTTGCAGCCGAGGCGGGCACAATGGGGCTGGGCCGCCTTTCCCGGCTACCTGCTGCTTCCCACAATGAGCTGGACACAGTTTCAAGGGGATGGAGAGCACCTCCAGAGCAAGCGGCCTCCGCTCCCTCGCCTGCGAGTGCAAAGCGCCCAGGCCAACATCTGCGCCTTCAGTGTTCAGACGGACCAGACAGGAGCTGGCATCTCGGGACAGAGGGGAAGGAAACTGGCAGAGAGCTCTCCCTGTGGCCCATTCCATGGACATATATTTAATAACTTACGGAAAATACAGATGTGAATATGAATAAGCGTGATCCTTCCCTAAAGCAGCACCAAGGACGATGTCACCAACTAAGACAGGACACAATCAATACCTAAGGCACGGGACGCTCTCGATGCACTTCATAGGGTGACTGGGTGATGGAGTGAACGCCAGAGCACGCTGTACAAAGGAGGACACGCGGGAGTCAGAGTCTGCAATTCCCCACTGGGGAAACTCAGAGTCATCTTCATGTCCAGCTCTTAAATTACACCAATACGCATAAGGGATATAAATCAGGTGACCGTTCCTCTTCTTCCAGTTATGTTAAAAAAATCTCAGACCAGGCAAGATCCCATGAGGCATAAACAGCGTACACTGGGGCCCCTGTCGCGGTGGCTCTTTCTGGGAACGTGCGGCCTCACGTAGGCCACGTTCAGAGATTTCTCTGCTCTTGCAAGTTGCCATGTCATGAAGCCAGCAAGCCTTGCAGCTTTCCAGTTCTGTGTTTCATCTCAGCTTCAGCAGAATGTATGAATAAAGGGGTACATCTGGCACAATGGCACAGCGAAATGGGAACCAGACACTCAGTCAAGCACCACCGAGAGCTATTTATCCGTGGAATTAACCTTTTGTTCAACATTTGTTTTGTGGTGGGGCGGTGCTGTGTTTTTAAATTCACATTTCTCCAAATCTCTTCTAAAACACCCAATTTTTGCTGATTCAGGATTTCACATGCCGGCAGAAGGCTGTTTCAAACAGCTGGCAGCCTTGGAGGCTTGAAAACCCTCCAGTGGGCAGTCGAATCTGGCTCCCCGTAGATTTATGAAGCCACAGATGGGCCCTGGTGTGCTCATGTGAGAATCCCAGGCAGGCCCAACCCCATCTGCACGCTGAAATTGTGCCTAGACAGAAGGCTGGGCACATTCACCTTCCAAATTCACTTTGAAACAGCTCAAAGTGTGAAGCGAATTTTTGCCACTGGAAGGCCTATAGCATGCAGGCAAAACACAAGGAGGTGCTCAGGAAAAAAGAAGGATGGGGGGAGGGAAGAAAGGGAGGGAGAAGGGAAGGAAGGGAGGGAGGGAGGGAGGGAGGGAGGGAGGACTTATCAGAGAGAGTACCTGCCAAATTAGCACTGAGAACACAATTGCTCCATGACTGGTCTGAGTGTTGGTGATGAAGTCCCTTCTGAGGGTCACTGACCATCGGGTGGGTTACTTTTTATGGCTCAGCTCCAAGAAGGAACAAACGATCCTCACATGTCAGCCTAGACAGGGCCCCTGAGAGCATTTAATTCTAGACATGGCCCAAAAGGAAGTCGCAGTGGTTGTTACTGTTGCTGCTTTGCCCGGGGTTTACGTGGAGGCCCAAGGGAGGGGGTGGAGGGGGAGAGAGTAACCAAAGAATTTATATGCATATATGCACAACCCAAGGACACGGACAATGGTGGGGAGAGTGACTGGGAAGGGGGAAGGAAGGGGGGGAAGGGTCATTGGGGAGAAAAAGGGACATCTGTAATACTTTAAACAAAAATAAAAATTATAAAAAATAAAAATAATAATAAAACGAATCAGAGAACAGGCTCTGGTTGAAGTAGAAGAGGTGGCCAGAAACCCAGGCCCTGAGACATTTCTTCCCCTTCCCCCTTCCCCACCAATGCCCCACCTCCCCTCAGCTGGCCCACAAAAGACTTTGAGGTTGAAACCAACTGATCCGTTCCAAGGCACAAGTCAGCAGAAGGTCTGAGAGGAGGGAATTGGCCCACCGAAGCGTTAGTGAGAACACTGGGACCAGAAACAAGTCTCCTGTCTCAGCCGGGTGCTTTCCCTTACACCAGCCCAGGCGTGCGCCGGACATCATCATTTCTTGATTCTACAAAAAAGGAATGGAGGCTTCTACAATTATAGGGGAAGCAAAAGGACTCGAGCTTGGGATTGTGAGTCCTGCCATCCCAGGCACATATTCCCAGCTGGGGGACACTCACTGCATGTATCTAAAACCACCTTTAGCCCCAGATTCAGACAACCAGACTTCGCCTGTGTGCCATATGTCTGATCTTAGAGATTTCATTTTACGGTGAAAATATAAACATCATAATAAGAGAAAAGCTGAGCTCGTTTATCCAGTATTCATGAAGGCTTTACTTGTAATTTATTGATTTTTTTTTTTTAAATAAAATAAGTTAGAGTACAGCAAAACAACAGGCCCCGTGTTCTCCAGGCAAGGTAGGGCCTGATGCCAATGGTAGGCCGATCTTAAGTAGAATAGAGCTGGACATGTTGGGAGATATATTTCAGTAGAGAAATCAATGACAGGACATGGCACAATTTGAGCAGATGAATAATGTGAGCAAAAGACGTTCCCTGGCTTTTAGAAAACATTGTTTTGGAAGATTATCCAGACTTGCAATTTAGTACCAGATGTTGGCATCTGGAGAGACACTGATTTGACAATTTGCCAGGAAATAGGAAGAAAATACAAATGGTAGTTTCAAAAAAGAAATTAAAGAAAGAATTGCTGCAATGGCCCAGCAGAGCAGTCCTGGAATGTCAGAATGCCAGAGTTTATTACCCAATTGAGCTCGAGCGACGTCAAGTGCCGCCTGGGCTCAGAAGGTTCCAGAAGGGTATCTGAGGGTGAGGAAAGGGAAGGTTCTTTGGTGGGTTCCATAAGCAGTCAGTGGCAGGGGAAGCAGGCCAGAAGGTATTGCAGGCCCTGTGACGTGGTTGCAGGGCTAAGAGGAAATGGCTCTCCCAATGTGCTATCACAGCGGCTGTGGTTGGGCCCAGCCTGATAGCTAGGCTCTGGCAGAGAACACAGGAAGCTGGTTGACCCCAGCCATTAGCTCAGGCGGGAGCAGCCAGCCCTTCTCCAAAGTCCTGGATTCCAGGACACAGCACTGCAAATTCAGCCTAGCAGCCTAATAGTCCTTGCCTCTCATACCCTCTTCTCATAATATTGCACTTCCCTGTTAGTAGCTAGCAATTCATTTGAAATTTTTGTGAGATATAACTTACATGCAGTGAAATACTCAGTTCTAAGTGCTTGATCAGGGTTCACAAATGAATACAACTATGGGCCCCATACCCTGATCAAGACATAGAACATTTCTATCACCCCAGAAATTTCCCTCATGTCCCTTCCTAAGCAATGCACACAACACAAAGCAGCGCTGATCTGATCTCTGTCACGGCGGATTAGATTTGTTGTTCTAGAACTTTATATAAACAGAATCATACCGTGTATCCTCTTTTGTGTCTCACCTCCTTCACTCAGTATGCTTTTGAGATTCTCCCTTTTTTCTTTCTGAGTAGTATTCCACTGTATGGATATACCACTAGCACCATAATTTGTTGTTATTCATTCACCTGTTATTGGACATCTGGGATGTATCCAGTTCTTAGCTACTACAAATAAAAACTGCTGTGAAATTCCTGTTGAAGTCATTGTGTGGACATGATTTCACTCCTCTAGACCAAAAGCCTAGAAGGAAAATTGGTGGGTCGTAAGGTAGATGCATGTTTAATTTAAGAAACTGCCAAGCAAATTTCCATGGTAGTTGTTTAGAGGTTCACAAAGTGTGTGAATGGCTGCACTGCTGTAATGTGCAGGTGGACATGTGGAATGGAATGGTGAGCATGCTGGGCTGGCAGTCGGGGCACCCAATGCCTGTTTCTGTTGAAGTGTCTGGGCCGCAGTTTCCTTATCTGTTGAGAGAGGAGGTTGAACAGGTGATGCCCAAGGGTGTTTCTAGTTCTATTCTGAAATAACAAATTTTCTATTTTACCACTTTCTAGGAAAGTAAAACAAAAATGATTGGCTACTCTTCCCTTTAAAAGCTAATATCTGATTTATTGGTAGGTTTTTTTATAACCTACCAATGGAGTTACTAGGTTTGTCATGTAACAATTTCAAGCCCCTAGTCAGTTATGATACATCCAACTGCAAGAAACAGAAAATCCCATTCAAGCTGGCTTACCCGATAAAGAGGAGTTACTGGCTCATGGATCTGAAACAGGCCCAGAGGTAGAGGCCAAGGACCAGGCATGGAATGACCCAGGTGCCCACTCCGCTTCTCTGCAGTTTTCTAGGCTTTGCCTCCTTTCTGTGATAGTTTCATCCTTAGTTTGGTAACAAGATAACAGCAGTGCCAGGCCTCACTTCTCCCCACAATGGAAGAAGAAAAACTATACTTTCCAGTAGTTCTTTCTTAAGAATGAGGAAATTTCTTGCCCAGAAGTTCCTAGAAAACTTCCCCTCCCATATCGTTGGCCCAAATTAGATTACATGCCTTTCCTGACCAATCTCTGTGGGCAGAACAATGCCATGAGATGATTCCCAGGCAGTTAGTGATCCATTAGGCTCATCAGCCTACTACCAAAGCTGGTGTGAGGCCAGCTCCCCCTAAGGCATGAGACTGTGTGGAGATGGAATAAGCACCCCCCAAAAGGGGGGAAGGATATTAGTAGGCAACCAGTGTCCAAAGAGAGTCCTCCTTCACACGTATAAGTAGCACATGACCCTTACCAAGGGCTAACAAAATTGTAAGGGATAATCCAGAATATGCAAAATCAGAGGCAATTCAGGAAGTGTGTTAGATTAAATATGATCACAAGTACATCGCAACCCCTCCCATCAAATGTCTATTTTCACGTCTATTCCCTCATCTCCTTGAACCTGGAAAGCCTTGTTTTGACCAATAGAATGTGGCAGAAGCAATATTGTATGTGCTCCATTTCCCAGGCTTGCAGCTTCTGCTTTCTTGCAATACTCCCCACACAGTGCACAAAACCTAGGCCGGCTGACTGAATGGTGAGAGACAACACAGAGAGGGGGCCCAGTTAACAACCAGCACCAGGGCCCTGGATGTATGAGTGAGCCACCTTAGATCCTCCAGTTCCTGTCAAGCTGTCAAATGACCACAGTCACATGAGTGACTCAGGGCAGGATCAGCAGAAGAGCCGTCCAGCTGATCTCAGCCAACCCACAGAATCATAAGAAATAATAAACCTCTGTTGTCTTAAAACACTAAATTTGGGATGGTTTATTATGTAACAACAGATAACTGATTCAGGAAGGACCTTTAAAACTCTTGCAGTCTCTCCACTGGTTGATTGTCCACTGAGCCTGTTAGGTACACTAACTACCTGCTGAGGTACAAGGCAGCACCTTACATTTTGGAGAGCTCTGTGAGGATGTTTTCCCACTGTGGAGGCAGACTGGGCCTCCTGATGCTTCCATCCCTCAGCTCCGATGCTCACTGGGGCCTCAGAGAACAAGTTCAACTCCTCAGCTACACAGAAGCACTTCAGCTGTCTGGTCACCTTCTTCTATGCACAAAAGACCATCTTTCTCTTGACTGAGCAATCCTGGTCATCAACTCTTCATTACTGATGGAATGGAGGATGGTGAACCTAGAGAGTCATGTTGCAATGACCAAAGGAGGGTATCCTAAAACCCTGGGGCCATGGCCAGAACATTCCATAGGCAGGGGCTGGTCAGACTTGAAGAAGCACCAGCCAACCTGATTGGTGTAAAGGTGAGCTTCTGGAGAAGATATATATTACTGGGCTGCTGAAAGCCCAATGGGGCCTGAAGACAAGGGAAACAGGATATCTGAGAAGGAGGGTTAGAGGCCCAGGGGTTGGTTCAGGGAGCGGGGTAGGAGTTGGCACAGAGAGAATAGGAGATATTGAGCCAAAAATCAGGTCATCAGGGGGTGTGCAAAGCAGAAGAAATAAGCAGTCAAGAGGACCCAGACTTTGGTCTTGATTTAAGAGAAATGAGGTCAATAAGAAGGGCAGAGCTGTTGCCTGAAGGTACAAGGTGGGTTAGCTGGAAGCAAAGACCTGGGCCCAGAGGACAGACTCCACTCAGAATTCTGTGCCCTGGAGGAGCTGGTCTGTGGACAGGGCAGGAGTAGCCACTTGCTTTACAATGTCTTCAGGCTGGCCACTGCCTCCCTTTCGCCCTCCTCACTGTCTTGTTGTGGGAGCCTTGGGCCACTGGCAAGCAAGCCTCCAGCCTCTTAGCAGAAAAGGCACCCATGGCTGTCGGCCCAAGGCTCTCAGAGTGCTGGGTGAGTGTGTGTGTCTACCACAGCAGCCCTCAACTGCCCTAGAACAAAACCACATTTCTTTCTTCTCTTTAGGCTGTGGAGCATACTTGAGGAGGCCTCAATAAATATTTGTCACAAGAATTTTGCTGCAGTCAAACAGAAACTTGGATGACACTTGGAAGAGACTACTTCAAGTTATTCCTCAGCCACTGAGCTTCTCTGTGACTCTGGCAGGCAGCCTCTCACCCCACTTCTGTGGGCTCAGCAGTTGAGTCAGGGAGCCCACCCTGGACTGTCATGTGGAGGGTGAGTGTGTTGAAGACATAGTGTGTCCTAAGTGGAAGAACTGGAAGGTGTGTTCAGGACCTGACTCCTATAGCAGATCCCCCTGACCTCTGAGCCCCTGCTTCATGATCGTGGGGACTGGGGGGTGGGTGGGGCAGACCACAGGCTCAGAAGCCCAGAGAGCAAGTAGCTATGGAGAAGGAAGGTAAATCCTGCTGTTCTGTGGGGAGACCAAAGCTTTCCTCAGGTCATGAGGGGAGGGGGGCTCCACAAGACCACCTCCAGGGCGAATAGAAGAGTCTGAGGAATGGTGGTGCCTGAGCTGACTCTGAAGGAGGTGGGAGACCAGCCACACAGGAGCAACCTGAGTTCAAGAACTAACTCCCAACCAACTTACCTCCTTCAGCCCTTTTCATAAAAATGTTATGCCTTAACTTTTCTTGGTTATTCAATCATGATGTCACAAGCTACTGACCACATACTCCCCTCCCCCCACACTCCAGGAGGTGTGTGTTTTCCTGAGATTTTACATTTTCCCATCACTAATGATTTGCCCCCTAGATCTGGAATTGAGAAAGTAAGTTAGCAGGTGATTACAGACTTATCATTTCCCTTCTCTTCTTTAGAAAGCATATCAATAGATCATTGTGAATCTTTAGATGGAAATTACAGGAACACACAATGTTTAGAACTTAATGAGGTGATGAGGGTTAGATCAGACAAGCCCGGGAGCTGGGAGCTCTGGGATTGTGTGTGCTGAGGTCTGTGTGAACCGCTAGGAGAGAGGCCCTTCGTGAGGTCACTATTACCACTGTGCCTTCAAAAGTAAAGAAGCCTTTTACAGAGATAAGGTGAGTAGAAAGGCAGTTTTTACCTTAGGATGAACTATTATTTCTTAAGCTAATCTTTAAAAGTCAGGCCATTCCACAATGTGATAAGAGAAAGAAGAGGATTTAGTAAAAGTTATGTCACCAGAATGTTGAATTATCAAATCTAAAGAGATTTTGATAGCAATTAAGATGAAAAATATTCTCCAGGGAACCAAAAATCTTTGCAATGAAAAACCTGAGGCCGGAAGTGTGTAAGTGATTCATCCAAAATCAAAGGCACTTAATTTCTTTGCTTTTTACACCACAGAATCACCGGGCTTCCAATCAGAGGGCACTAAAACCCAAATCACTTGCTTCAGTCAGAGAGGTCTGAGCACGATCCCATTGCCAGGAAGTCTGCCCGGTGACTGACAGTGTCTAACTGCTTCCAAGTCCGCCCCACCAAATGTAGCAGCGATTTAAGAGTTAAATCTGACAAGTGCCAGAGCGCTGGCTCTGATAGGAGCCTGCAGAGCTGCACGTGAGCCACCAGAGAGCAAGGCTCTTCGGACATGTTTCTTCTCTTATCTTGATGGCAGGGGTATTTGGTGCCCTTTGTGTAACCCCAAAAGCCTCGAGTCTGACAGCAAAGTTTGCAAAGACTGTCTCCAGTCTGTAGCCGTTGCAAGTGCTTTTGCAAAGATAAGGCTGTTTGATAAACAGATAAACTTGGAGCTGGAAGGGACTTTAGAGTTTACCCAACTCAGCTCTCTAGACTTTTTTTTTTTTAAATACAGAGGAGGAAGTTGCAGCTCAGAGAGGAGGCAAGAACCACCCAAGGGCACACAGTGACTTACGGGTGTAGGAGGAGCCAGGATGCGAACACAAGCTCAGCCTCTGCCTTGCACAGGCTCCCCTGGGGAAGGCTGGCTTCTCAGAGGTCCCAGAGCATTCCTTCAATGCTGGCCACAGGCTTTCTCCCATCATCGCCCCCAGCCCATCTCCTGCTCTGCCTTCGCTGACTTTGCATAACGGAGGACTGGGAGCATGAAGCAGAGTGTGGCTTTTGCAAATGAGTCAATAGAGTCCCAGTTTACAAGAAAAAAAGAAAAAGTTTCTTAAGCAGCCGGTTAAGAATCACTCTTGCTAAATTCCAGTTCCTGGACCCCGTCCCAGGGTAGGTGCTCAAGGAACCTCTTGTTCAATAAGCACTTCTGGGCAGCTGGGCTGCCACTTTATTTCCTCAGCGTGGCATTCAAGGCTCGTCATCACCAGGCCTCAACCAGCCTTTTCCGCCTGATTTACGGGGTCTCTGCCCATCACGGCGCTATACATCAGCCTCATCGAATTTTCGGTGTTTAATAAAATTGCATTCATGGCAGTGGAAGCTACCATTTACCTCCGGCCTCTGAAGTATCACAGGGGTGCCACCTCATGGCTGTGCCTCTCTGAGGTAGGTGACGGCACCACCCCACTTTCCAGTGAAGAGTCGGAAGGTATAACTTGTCTAAGGGCACAGAGCCCAGAGCCCCCAGTCACGTCCCAGCACTGTCTCCACGAGCTCAGCCTTTGCTTCTCCCCGACACCCTGGCTGACGCCTTTCCCTCTACAGAACTGCCCCTGCCCTGCCCGCATCCCCGCTGGATAGTGCCCGCCGCTCCCCCAGCAGCGCCGCCTTCCTGTGCCCTTCCCAGGCTCCTCCGACTGCGTGCCTCATTCTGGGGGTGACCACACCTTCCCCACGGGCCCTGCCCTGGGCCACACCTGGATGCTGCGGGAGATTCCTAGATGGTCTCCACCGGCACTCCACACAGCAGCAGGAATGATAGTCTCTAAATCCATAATATTCAAAGTTCTTAAGCTCCAGGTGCTCCCCCCACCTCTCCCCGAGAGTCGCCTCCCTCCCCGTGGCCTAATTCACTCTCTGACTTCACGCCTACGCCTCCCCTCCTGGCCCACGCGCCTGAGCACCATGGTCTGCCGTCCCTTTCCCTCCTCCGACGCCCCTGCCGTGCACACTCCTGCCTGGGGAGTGGCTGCTCCTTCTCCACAGAAAGCCTCGGACAGCCACCTGTCTCTTAGGTCTCTGCTCAGATGTCACTTTTTCATGGGGCCTTCCCTAACTATTCACTATAGGAAGCTACTCCTTGTGGCCTGTACAAATGCGGAGGCCAAGGCCCAAAGACAGAAGTTCATTATTCCAGGTCCCACGTGAGCCAAAGGCCATCAGGACTGGAACCTGGATCTCTCAGCTTCTCATCAGTCCCTTCTATGGCCAGGAGGTCCCAGCGTCATTCTTCCTAATGCATGGATTTGTTCAACTTCTGCCATGCATGGGCCGTATGATCACAGGCAGAGGGCTTCATGTCAAAGTCTTAATTTTATTAAACGTAGCGAGGGAGTGTGGAGAGAAGCAAGGAGCATGGATGTAGTTAGCTCTGAGGTCCTTCTGAACTGAATAATCTTTGATGAACGATTAAGCTTTGCTGTCTGACACCCACCTCCCAGGCAGACCCAAGATATGCAGAGGCTAAAGCAAATAGAATTTTGAAGGCCTTTTATGAGAAAAAGAACATAAAAGATTACAAATAAAATTTAGCTATAAACATATTTATTTAGAAAGCTGGTAAATGCCATGAACATTTAAAATCCTAAAGACAACTTAATATTTTAGTAATTAACTGCTTATAATGTGTAATTTCTATCTGTACTATTTTTAACATTTATATATATATGTATATATTTTAATCCTTACCTGAGGATATGTTTATATTGATGTGAGAGAGAGAGGAAGCAAAAGAGAAAGAGAGAAAGAGAGAGATAGAGAAAGAAACAGCAATATGAGAGAGAAACATTGATTGGTTGCCTCCCTTATGCACCCCAACTGGGGATCGAACCCACAACCTGAGTGTGTGCCCTGACAGGGAATTGAACCTTCAACCTTTCAGTGTACAGGATGACACTCCTGTCAACTGAGCCACACTGGCCAGGGATAACATATATTTTTTCCTAACTACTTTTTGATTGCTTTTTAATATGGCAGTGGTTTTGTTATATTATGTTTAATAGAGATAATAAAAAGATAATTCACCCTTTCCTCTAACATGATTGACTGGAGTTTGTTTTTTAGTATTATTATTATTATTATTATTAAAAGTTGCAATGCATAAAACTCACAATTTCTCCCTAGATACATTTGATTTTTGTATCACCCCTACAGGTCTGCATCTATTTACACAGAATTACGGTGAATTCTATTTCACACAAGTCTCATTTTAAAAGGAAAACCATATGGTGCACTCATAATTATAAATAATGCCCTATTAAGCATAGTCCTGACTCTGCTTTTGCCAGCATCCCTGAAATGGAACCCTCCATTTACAATTTTATACAAGGGGTGATTAGAAGCATTTCCCCAGGCTGGCCTGTAGCTCGGTACCGGGCAAGCATCGCTTCTCCTCCGCTCCCCAGAGACCTCCAGTGTTTACTTTAACTCTTGATGGGACCCTCAGTCTTCAGCTCTGTGTCATGATAGCAGGTGAGTTGGCCTGGTGGAGGTACATTCTTGAAAGTCATCCTTACATCAGAAAGGCTGGAAATAACTTCATTACACGGGAGAGACAGCAAATCACACAAATATATCCCATGAGGCCCAAATGAAGGGTACCCCAACTCCAGGTCCTCTTGGCTGGAGTGCACAGTTGCTCTGGGGCCAACATTAATATCACTTGATAGGCCTGGGGGTAAGATGGAGGGGAAATCAGAATGGAAATTGCATTTTCTTAAGCAATTATCATTAAAATATCTGATTTCTGGGAATTTTACAAAGACAAATGACAATGAGAACACCTTGGAAGGGCCTGTGATGATGAGAAGCTGAAACATTAGCCTCCCTGTGAATTCACTTTGCCCTTGAAGAAAAGGACTGCCCACTCTGCCCACCTGTGTGACAGGAATCCAGCCAGTCCAGTCAGGGAGTTAAATCTGGGGAGAAGAAGCCTCCTTGATTCCACAATATATTTCCCTCTCTGTGGAGTAGCCTGAATCAACTCCAGGCAAGAAGCTGGTTACAGAGCAAAGCCTGGATGAATTCAAATACAAAGGATTACCTGGCGTACCGCTTAAAACATTGCGGCCTTGTATGTCATTCCTCGTGTTGAAAGTACTCCGCTGTCATTTATAGTTCTCACACCATTCTTGTAAGACAGGCGAGGCGGATGGCAAGGAGAACCATGGCAAGGCGGTGTTGAAGCCATGGTTCAAACAGGGCCAAAGTCTGGCAAATGAAATACAGGGTGGGGCAAAAGTAGGTTTATAGTTGTGAGCACACAAACACAGAGTTTATTCCTGTATTATTATTAATTATTGTATTATTTTCCATACGAACAACTGTAAACCTAATTTTTTGCCCCACCCTGTGCAATCAGCAAGTTATAGGGAGGAAAAAAGAAATCAAACATTGAAATCTTCACTTTGGGTATGCTTTCGTCTTGCTCTAAACACCACCTAGTGCTTTGTATCATGGGGGTATACAACTTAATGGCAATATTTTCTCTGGATTGGTGGCAACTACTTTTAGAAAAGGCAAATTTTTAAGGCAATTAAATGTCATTGGCTACCTTCTTAACATATCTCATTTTATCTTCTCAAAAGGATTACGGAGTAAAATAGCTTAAAGATGAAAGAGGGTGACTTTCCATTTAAGGAGCCATCCACTGTTTCTGTTGGCCAAGAGATCCTTGATACACATCTGAAGATAAATAGTTAATAAAGGTGTTTGGATTGCAACATCTGTTGCCATTCTTGGAAGCTGGGACTTAATTGCAGACTGGAGCATCAAATCTTCAGAAGGTTTGTAAGACAGAGATTGATTGGGGTCACCAGGTTACCCAGGAGTAAAATCCCAATCCTTATCTTTAAAATGCAGTGTCCAATTGATTCTCCCTGGATCATTACACACAGCACATGGAGGCAGGGCCAGGAGAGGAGTGCTCAAACATTTTCCTTTTCAAGATACTTTCAAAATTAACTGGAGTGGTGCTTTGATTTTGGTGAAGAGTCTCAAAGCAACATGCCAGCTAAGGCTTTGGGATGGAAGCAGCAATGTTATGTTCATGAATAAGTACACCCCCTGCTTTTATATCCAATCGAGAGGGCCCTGTCGGCTTCCCACCTTAGACACCAGACCACAGATGCCAAATCTGTCCAGCAGGGTGAAGCGATAACCTGTAAATCAATTCATAGGATCTACCTGCCATTAGCAATCTATAAAGTCAAAACAATAAGTGAGAGGCTTTTACGATTAAGATGTGATCAGCCCTGATCCCCAGGGGCTACTCCTGCCTGAGTCCAGAGAACCGAGTTCTGGTCAGGCTACAGTGCTAAGTCACCATGTGATTTTGAACAGGTCACCTCCCTTCCTGGGCTGCCATGACTTCATCTTTAAAATGACGGAGTAAACTAAAAAATGTCCAGCATTCTCAGAATTTGAACTTCAAAGTCTGTTTTTTCTTATTTTCATTAGTATCACACTCTGGGCCTTACTTGAATACCTTTCCTGAGGCTGTGGCTCCTCAATTTGAGGACCCATCTCCCCAAAGACAGGCCATCTACAGAGGAGGCCTAAGCCCTGGTCAGAGGTACTATGGACTGAAAGGCCGGGGGGTGAGATTCTCCAGCTCTGAGTCTTGCACTGATGGTCAGTAGCTCCTAAAGAAACCCAACCAACATATCTCTAGAGTCTCTTTCATAGATCTCAGAAAGTCCTATACAGATGGCAGCATCAACAGAATGCAAAGGCTGCTTCATCCAGGAGAGTTTAGGAAATGGACTCGAGGCTCCCCAGAGGACTTTAATTTCACTAGATTTCCTTTTTGGCAGACATGAACAAAAAGTCCAATGTGGAAGATAACTCCTAGGACCCGTAATACCAGGGAAGCCTGTTACATGAGTCTGTTTGATTCTAGTAGTTGAAGGAGCCAACAGTCCTCTCAGAAAGGAGGGTGTGAGAAAATCCTAGGGTAAGTTCATTGTCATATTTATAGGCTTAGAAAAGAAGAGACATTCAAGGGTCTACTGTGTGCCTTGTCTTTTTAGCACCTAGAAGGCCAGTATTTACAAGTTCAGATTCCAAAGGCCACAAAATACCAGAAAGGGCTTCCCTGAAGAATTCTAACAGCCTCAAGATAGTATTAATTACCCCCTGTTATTAAAACTAAATGATTTTTAAATTCATTTGTATTTTACAATAGTCAAATCAGAAAGTTAGCATCTTGTAACAAGGATGACAGATTTGTAACTTCCAAAGTACAGTACTTTATATGAAATAGAAAAAAAATTAAGCAGTTCTGTAACAAAGTTTACTGAGCTTATTTATGATACAGTTGTAATGTAGGGCATTGTTTTACTTAAAAAAATTTCTTTTATTTGGAAAGTATGCATTTGGAATTATTGCATAATTTTATCATTTGTTGAATGCTTATCCCAGCCTTAACAAACCATTTGGAAAGAGAAGAAACATGAAATCTATTCGTAGTGCAGCTACATGCTCCTTTAAACACACACACACACACACACACACACACACACACACACTCCTCTACTGATTCCTCCATAATTATTCAAATTTCTCTGGTCTTCTCTGATCACCTCAATTAGCTCTTGCACATTTTCAGAGGTTTAGGAGGGCTAGAAATTGCTTGTTTCCAAAGCTAGGATGCTTTCTGCTACCTGGTCATCCAGTACTATATTTATGCTCAATTGCATTGTATCCCAAGAAAGAGAAGACATACTGAGGAGACGGCTTGACTTTAACTCCCCCCTTTGTTCCCAGCCAGGGTACTCCAGACCGGCCCAGAACAGGGTTTAGCATATTGTACCAGGCAGCGAAAGAATGGAGTCCTCGGTGCTTATACTAATCCTCCTCTTTACTAAATAAGCAAGTCAAGCTTTGGGGGTAGGAGAGGGAAGAAAATTATATAATTTGAGTTAATTGGTTTGGGGCTACCCAAAGCCCCAGCTGTCTTGAAGGGAATTCTTTGGTCTTCAAGACCCAATTAGAGACATTCAGCTGATGTAAAATAGATTTTATTCTTTTTTTCAAGTCATTGTCAAGAGACTCAGCCTCCATACCATACCAAAAAAAAAATACCCTTTAAACACAGCCTTCCCAAAAACATTCTGGAAACAGGTATACCTAAAGGCATGGGAGAATACAAAAACATGCTAATTAACTAGTTTATTTTACAAATTCAAGAATGCAACCTTGAGAGATAAGACAGGAACTCCTTTTAACAACCGTACAGGTACTCTAAAATGCATGTTAGTTAATCACATTGTTTGAACAAATGGCTCAACCTCTCTCTTTTTTCCCTAAATAGGGATTGGTTGGACAGGTTTGAGAAATTCATGCTTGGCCTTCCTAGATCTGAGAGGAAACCACATGTGACTCCCATCTGAATGATCAGTGTGTAAGGCATGGCCTTGGCAACATTAACTTGCAAGCAATCACAGTCTGAGTTTCCAGGTATTCAGACAGAGCAAGAACTGTGGGATGTTTAAAGCCATCTGGGGTGCACTGGCTTTTCAGTCCAGCCGCTTAGGCAAATGATGCTTGAAATCAGTTTTTGTGGATGACAACAAAAATCATTCCTTTTGTGAGGTCCATGCAACCCAGAAAAATTAGAAATAAGAGTCGTAAACTATAGAGGTAGCACCTGGGTTTACAGAATCACTGCTTGATGCCGCAGTTGTTCGATTCAGCTATTTCCTGAGACAGCACCATGTGCAGAACTGGAAAGGAAATAAAATCAGGACCATGTCCTAATCCTCAAAGAACTTTCATACATACAGGGGTGGGAGTGATGCAAGGGGCCACAGAAACAATTGTAGAAGTCGAGGGAAACAGAGGCAGGGCACCAATGCACATGCAAGGGTAAGAGGAGGAAGGGCCTCAGCTAGTCAGAGATCTTATAAACAATGTGATGCTCACGATGGGTCTTAAAAGCTCTAAGTGATTCTGGCAGACTTGAGGAATCACTTACAGCTTTCCAGGTTCCTCTTGAACATGGTTTTGTTGGGGAGGTTCGCCCAAACAGAGGGAACAACATGAAGAAAGGAATGAAGAGAAAGGTTTAAGTGGAGAGTCTGGGAAACGTTGAGCAATGTAATTGAAATGCAACCAAGAGTGCTGTGGGAGCACATGAAGCTAGAGTCTGGAGGGCTAGGTCAGGTGCAGATCTGAAGCCTTGGCTACCAAGGTGAGAATTTGTACTTGATTTCAAAAGCAATGGGCGACATCTGAGGATCTGGGCTGAGGAATGGTGAGATTAGAACAGTACTTTCACAGGGGAGGCCTGGAAAGCAGTGGGCTGTGTGGCAAGAAGCCATGAGAGCCTAAGTGAGAATGAAATCCCAACCCCAAAGAGCAAACGCAGAGTGTGGAGGCCATGAGCCAGCCTGGGTAAAAATAGTTTATCCAGTGGAAAACCAAGGCAGGCTATCTTCTATAGCCAGTGAAAACACTGATTTCTAGATCATCAAGATGCTTTCATGAGAAGTGGCTTTAATTCATTTGAAAGATATGATTGAGCACCTACTGTGTACTGGGCACTGTCCTGGCCTTTGGTGAACAGAACAGACATAAAACAACAGTGAACAAAACAGACATAGGTCCTGCCTTATGAAGGAGGTAATTAACTGTCCTTCAGTCCTCAGAGTTCCCTTCAAAAACAACAGAGATGAAGGACCAGTTTCTAAATAAAAGCACCCACAAGTACAGCCCTGTCCTCTAGACCTTACAGCTGCTAAGCTGTTGCCTAGATTAGGAAGTACCAAGGTCACGACATGTCTCCAGGAAAGCAGGTGCAAGCAAACAATGTGCAGGCTGCAGACAGCTAAACCAGCAGAGTCAGCGCACAAGGGGCAACATCAGGTAGATGGGGGTACCCCAAAAGCCAGAGGGTGTCAAAGGCAGAAATAGCAAGAACCAGACCAGGTGAAATCGAGGGCCTGAACTTATGTCAAGAAGTGAGAGCCCGGCCCGGTGTGGCTCAGCCATTGAGCATCGACCTAGGATCCAGGGGATCTTGGTTCGATTCCCGGTCAGGGCACATGCCCAGGTTGCAGGCTCGGTCCCCAGTTGGAGGCTTGCAGGAGGCAGCCGGTCAACAACGACTCTCTCATCACTGATGTTTCTATCTCTTTCTCTCCCTCTCCCTTCCTCTCTCTGAAATCAATAAAGATATACTAAAAAGAAGAAGAAGTGAGGGGGTAAGTCAGCAGGCAGCCGCACAGGAAGGAAGGGCAGGCCCTGGGATCTGACGGTGTCTGCACAGCAAGAGGAAGGCTCTGGCTACAGACAGCTCTGCCCTGGCCCTGGGCAGGTGTCAGGGACTCGGACACCTCAGCCATTTGACGTGATGCCCACAGACATAAGCAGTTGCTTCTCTGCCTCCCTTGTCATGAAACTCTGCTTACCAGGCGAAATGCTGGTCCCGGTTGGTTTTCTTGGGGAGTGTGTCTACAAGGAAAGGATCGGCTGGACGTGAGTTTCCAGGTCCCAGGAGAGGTCAAGTCCACCTGGTAAATGGATGAATTAGAATCCTCACCTACACATCAGTTGCCTATATGACAGGCTCTGGGAACAGGATCTTCTCAGGGGCTTGGCGAGCACTGAACCCTGGGATAGGGTGACTTTGCCTAAGCAGAGCCAACCTTTATACAGGTCACTATATACCAGGCACTGTTGTGAGCACCTTAGATTATTTCATTTTCTCCTTACAACTACCCTATAAGGTAGCTGTCATGCTTCTGAGTTATGGTTGGTGTTAGTTAAGTAACCTGTTTGAGGTCGCATTGCTAGTAAGTGATAGAGCTGGAATTTCAGCCCAGGTCTTCCTGCCTTCTGCCTCTGTTCTTCTCTGTTGCCCACTCTCAGCACTACTGACATGCAGTACACATTAGGGTGAGCGCACCTGGCGGTCCCTCGGTCTCACTGTCACCTCACCTTAGCAGAAGCATTCACTGCAATAAATGCACTCATGTCACTGGATCCTTATTAGACTCTCGAGGAAGGCAGGGTAGGAGCCATCCTCTCCTTTTGACAGAGAAGATCACTGATATAGGCAGACAAAGCAGCTTGCCAAGAGGTTGGCCCGAGAGAAACCTGTGTCCAAAAGTCCTGTCTTCTGACTCCCAACGGGGTGCTCTTTCCAACGGGCCTTTAGGGACAGGGCGTGTTTCTCTCATGGACACAGCTGGTGCCTAGCAGAGCACCTGGGGTGTGGTAGGTGCTCAGAAAGGCCTCGTAGGACTAAAATGAATGACATTGGGCCAGCCATCTATCCATGTATGCAGTCTGAGTCTGACCCTAACCTCAAGGGACAGTGCCTCGGAGTGGACCATGGAAGGGGGCCTAGAAAAGCAGACCACAATGATCACAAAACCATAAGTCTTGCTTAAGGCTGCCTTGGCCCAGACTTTTCTCTGAGCATATTGCGTTTCTTAATGCATTTAGACTTCACAGCAACCCCAACAGCAGACACTACCCTAGCTCCCCTCTTATAGATAAGAAACGGGGAGGGCAGGAAGTGTCAGCAGAATGCCCAAGGCCACGAGACCAGCAAGCAGCAGAGCCAGAATCAGGTTCCTCAGCCCTCACATATCACGCAACCGCGTAACCACACCACGCTGACTCTCAGACGAGTGGTTTCCTCCTGCCCCAAGAAACCACTTTCTTCCCAGGGTCCCATAAGAGGTACTCTGTGGGTCTCAGCCTCCCTACCTGCAAAGTGAGGGGGCTGAGCTCCAGGCTCAATAACAGCCTCTGATCTTCCAGTAGATTCATGCTGGCTTCCTTTGGAATATGGCCCCATGAAAATACCAGCAGCCCCTGCCTTCAGTCTTATTTGTGCCTTTTTAGGGTTACATTTAGCAACAGTTTCAAAATCTAAAAACCCTAAGGAAACCAATGGGGAAGCCCACCTATAACTCCTCCTACTCCTAAGAAAGAGGCGGAGTGTCCTGAGCTACAACCTGCGGAGATCAATCCCTCATTAGGACGCTCCAGCAGCAGGGGCGCAGTGGCCTCTGTGGGGTCCTCATCAGAGCCCTCTGGGAGCAGCGCTCTGAACGCTGCTCATTAGCTCCTCACAGGCGCGCTGGCCCCGCAGTAATTGGGCTCCTGTCAGCCAGGCCCACGGGGACCCACAGCTGGAGGCTCAGCCGGGGTCCCCTTTTCTCCCTCCCCCCTTTTATTTATCTATTTACTGGGCCAAACAATGGGGAAGACTAAATTCTAAACAGCCTTTGTTGTTTCTGCTCCGTCATCCTAAGTCAAAGGAGTGGAATTCAAAAACAAAGCCATGAGGCATAAGGACAGCACATTGTAGATGGCAGATAGCTCTCGTTTGTCAACACAATGGAATAGCGACACAGTTGGATGAAGCGCCAGCGTGGAAGATTCACACCCAGTGGGGTTTCCCTGGGGGTAAACCCTCAGCAAAGCAGGGTATCATCTCCCAGGGGGACAGGTTCAGCAGCCAGGGAGGGCACTGCTCACGCTTAGATGAGACTTCGGCCTCACACACCTCCATGTGGTTCTGGCCCACAGTTGTGGAGTGAAAGCTGGAGGTGATTCAAAATCCTTGAAACAAAAGAAAACTCTGAGCCAAGCTCATGCACTTATTCTTTCAACAAAATTTATTGAGCACCTACTCCGTGCCAAGTGCTGTTCGAGGTTTCAGGCTTGAAAGAGCAGATAGAAATCTCGGCCCTTATGGAGCTTATACATTAGTAGATGAGTTAGACAAGAAATAAACATACACTGTCAAGAAGTGGCAGGTAGTATGGAGGAAAATAAAACAAGGTAACAGACAGAGAGGGAAGAGAGGAAAGGAGGCGATGTTTTGGACTGGGTGGGCAGGGAGGTGCCATGCAAAGGAAGCAAGGATGTGGGTCATGCAAGTATCAGGGATAGACTGTTCCAGGTGGAGGGAATGGCAGGTGCAAAGCTCTGAGGTAGAAGTGTTTGCTTGGCATATCTGACCACCAGCAAGGAGGCTGCTATTGCGGATTGCAATGAATGAGGGAGAATTTAGGAGATGCCAACCTCAGACCTTCTGCTTCAGGAAGAGATGGGAGCAAAGAAGCCAACATTATTATCCTGTGAAGCTGTCTGGATGAGCTATTGTTGCTAAAATCTTTGAGCTCCTGAGTAAAGTGCCTTTTGTTGTATTAAGGAACAAACTACTACTCATCCAACTGTGTATTTGGTGATCTGCTCTTTATCAGCTCCCAGGAGACCCTCTGCACCAAAACCAAGTCAGTCTTTTTCTCCAGAGACCATCTGATTTCTATTATGTGAGATAATTATTTCTCCTCCTTGTCAATTTGCAAGAAAAACTGTCTCAGCACTGGTGTGCTAGTAAATGTTTAACAACTGGATCTTTGGATAAAAAGATAGATGATAGATATAGATGATAGGTAGGTAGATAGATAGATAGATAGATAGATAGATAGATAGATAGATAGATAGATAGATATAGATAGATGATAGATAGATGATAGATAGATAGATAGATAGATAGATAGATAGATAGATAGATAGATAGATAGATAGATAGATAGATGATAGATAGATAGATAGATAGATAGATAGATAGATAGATAGATGATAGATAGATGATAGATAGATAGGTAGATAGATAGATAGATAGATAGATAGATAGATAGATAGATGATAGATAGATAGATGATAGATTACATACACACATACATAGACAGGTATAAGTTTATTATAAATTGTACTGATATAAAGAGTGTGTAGCACACACAAAAAAAGCAAATACAACACTATCATAAATTTCATACAGCCAATTGAGTCTCACAAGATGCTTTTATTGATTGCTGCTAAAATCTTAAATAGGTAGCCAATCTATGGTCGCAGGTGACAATGAATCTAGCTCTGACATGAACGATGGTTGACACGGTGGGTGTCACCGGGACGTTGTGCACAGGAGGAGGGACTGAGGCCTCCTGTTGCTGCAGGTCAGTAACAGCATGTGATCAGCCCCGAGTCTTTCCCAGGTCAGCAGGAGCAACAGTGCGTGAATCCAGAATTATAAACTCTGCAGAAAGATAGTCCAGCTCCATCATTTCCAGCAATGTGACCTTGGGCAAGTCCTTAACCTTTCCATCTCAGCCTCCTCGTTTGTAAAGTAAGACTAGTAAACACGTCAATCTCCTAAGATTATTGTGAGATTTAAATGAGTTAACATATATAAAGTGTTCAGACAAATGCCTGGAATAAAGTAAATATTCAGTCAATGATAGCTATTATTTATATGATAATAACAGCAACTATTATTAGAGGAAAAAACATTTCTCGTGGCCTCTTCTGTTGGGAGGGATAGGAGGGAGGGAGATGGGACAGAGAAGAGGGTGGGGAAGAAGAGAAAGGGCGCTAGCTGGGAGAACAGGCATATGGTTTCTAAGGCTGCCTCTGCCACCATTTAACTCTGTGACCAGGGCCAAAAACACTTCCTCTCTCTGGACCTCAGTTTCTTCATCTGTAAAATGAGGTTATTGGATTAGCTCCGAGTTTCCTAAGCTGGGTTAAGCTTTTGGGAAGCTTTTTTAAAAATCTGGGTTCCCAGGCACACCTTCTGGTTCACTGAATCAGGCTCTGAAATTGTGGAGCCCAAGAATATGACTTGGTTTTTAAGCTTTCTAGGTGAGTCTGATGCATCCAGGTAGCATTTAAGAGCGACTGGATTCAACTCCAGGAAGGCAGGGACTGGGTTTCGTCCACAACTACATCCGAGTGCCTCTGGAATAGTGCCTGGTATAGAGCTGGCACTCCGTAAATCAGCTTGAATTGTAACTGAATGGAATGAATGAATGAATGAATGAATGAACATCAGCTTGGCCTCTGCCTGAGAGTCAGGATATGGAGCTAACAAAGAGCAGGCGGAGGGTGAAGGCAGTTAGCTTGCTCAGCAGCTGGGACATACTGTGCTCACCCTTCATGAAACCTGGAAGATCCCAGGGGTTTCGGGACATGCTTCTTGTCACAGGCAGTTCCCCCAGAGAGAGGACTTTAAATCTAGCTAACTTCCTCCGTGCTCTGTTTGGGGGCTTCATAGCCCACATTTTCCAGGTGCTTTCCTTTAGCAAGAATGATGACAGACTCTTCAGCCACTGCTGTGTGGAGCGATGGGGAAGCATTTCCAATTTCCCTGATAGAACAATATACACAGACAGATGTGATGTCACTTCACTTTGAAAAGGTGTTGGGGTTGGGAAAATGTTTCCAAAGTATTTTAGAGGGTTTCATAAATGACTAATAAAATTTATATGTGTGGGTTATTATCTGAAGACTATAGTAATAGATAAAATACTTTTGAAGGTAAGGTTTTATGGGCTAGCATTACACTTCCAGATTTCTATTGCTTTAAAAAATAAATATGTGAATCTGGTTCCATAGGTCGTAAAGGAAAAAGCCCCTTTTATTATAACATCTTCTTGTTTGCATGTTTAAAATGCGTAACCCAGACTCATAGTTTGCTGGAGAGGTTTAAATTATGTATTGAATTGCTGGCTCTATCCAAAACGATCAACTTAAATATTGTAGCCTTGATTTTGACTGATTTGCTAAACCTAATTAATTTGAGATGATTTATATAGTTAATCACAAAAGCTAAAATTGTGCAGCTGCTAGAAGAAAGCACAGAGAAATGTCTTTACAACGTTAGGTTAGACAAAAATTTCTTAGATGGGACAGAAAAAAGTATTAATCATAAAAGAAAAAATTTTTAAATTTGTCTTTCTCAAAATAATAAACTTTTGCTCATCAAAAAGATGCCATTAAGAAAATGAAAATGAAAGCCATAGACCAAGAGGAAATATTTACTATACCTATATATTAGAAGAGACTTTTATCCAGACTATATAAAGAATACCTACAAATTAATAAGAAGACAAGCCAATAAATAACGGGTAAAAGACTTAAATAGACACTTTATGAAAGGAGATATGCAAATTGATAATAATCACAGGAAAAGGTGTTCAACATCATTAATCATCAGAGAAATTCAAATAAAAACCTAATGAATTATTTCATACATATTAGAATGGCTAATGTTAAAAATACTGATATTACCAAATGTTTGAAAGGAGGTAGAACTACTGAAACTCTCTTACATTACTTTTGGAAGTTTAAGGCAGTGCCACCACTTTAGAAAACTGTTTGGTGTTTTCTTAGCTTCTTATATTATAAAGTTAAAGATACACCTAAACTTTGACTCAGCAATTCCATTCCTAGGTAATTCCCCAAGAGAAATGAAAACATATGCCACAAAAAGTCTTATACAAAAATGTTTGTAGTAGCTGTCTTCCTTAGTGCCCCAAACTGGAAGCAATTCAAATGTCTATTGGCACAAGAATGGATTACATTGTGGTGTAGTCATACAATGGAATACAACTTACGAATAAAAAAGATTGAATTCGATCAACATCACAGATGAAACTCAGAAGTACTATTTTGAGTGAAGGAGGCCAGACAAAAAGAATTCAAATGATATCATATCATTTATATAGAACTCAAGAACAGGCAAAAGTAATCTATGGTAATAAAAATCAGAACACTGACTCCGTGGGGGGGGGGGGTGATTGCCCAGATGGGGGCAGAGTCTTCTGAGGTAATGGAAATATTGTGGATCTTGATTGTTGAGTGGGTTAACAGGATGTGATACTTCTACTTAAGATCTGTGAATCTCACTGCATGTACATTTTATCTCACAAAGTGGGGTTCAATAATGTGTGATGTTGTGGAGGGGTCAGTGAAGAAGTAAAGAATGAGAGTATAGAAAAAAAAAAAGACAATTAAATTATACTTTACTTTCAAACGTGCGCGCACACACACACACACACACACAATGTAAATATGTGTAAGTATTTACTGTGAACTGGGCCAATGTGGCACAAAGCACCATATACTTTAGATCCCTTCCAAAACATATCTTCAACTCTCATTTTGAGGAAGGTCTTTCCTTTATTCTTTTCACCTCCTTTGGGCTTTATTACAAAAATACCCGTACATTTGGAAAGCGAGGGAACAGAAACGCTAATTCTGGATTTCACACTTATCAGAATCCAAGACAAATTGTTCATTGTTGACATGTTCAGATTTCATTTCCTGCCTGATTCTCTTAGGGAAAGAAAACTTGAAAGGAAATGACTCTCAACTGCCCCCCGCCTCCCAAATCTGGCCACTTGATTTGAATCTAGCAGAAAAAAAATATTTTCAAGAATAAAAATAGTTACTATTTTTATTATAAGACAGCTCTTTAATTGACTCGATATCACCTTCCCATTAAGACTGACCAAGTGATGTTCTCCACAATAGCATCTCGCTTCATTACTAAAGTACTGGTTACATCAAAATGTAACCACATGGAAATGAATTTCCCCTTTTCACTTCTCTGTGCTTGGTTTCCATGGAAAAGGGCTAATTACCTTTTTAATGGCCCTAATTGATGGGCTTACAGATCATATCTTTCAGGCCCCACTTGTGTGTGGTGGAGGTGGGGGTGGGGCAGCTCTCCTTTTCTCTTGACCCCTCAGCTCCCCCTCTTCCCTATTGGAAGAAGGCTTGCTGGCTCATGAAAGGACCCTGCCTTGTGTTTCTCTGTTTGCAAGACTACCTGCAGCCCATTGTGGGCTGACCAGGAAGCCTCTCTTTGTCTTGGCCAATTGACACAGCTGCACACTCAGTAAATAGACTCAGATGTTGAGCTTTTGTTTGAAGGATCTTTTCAGATTAATGCAGAGAGAATTAGTTTTTAAAACTTAAGCTGGAGCCAGGATGAGTAGAATGGAGACATGAGCCATTGAATTCCCATCCACAAAATGAGACCAACTGTCTTACAAGGGTGTTTATCCCTGTTCCTTTGGGAGGTAACACTGAGGGGAGAGGTTTCCACTCAGACCATTGTGAGAAGATCTGACCAGTGATTACAGCGGCTCCAGCTTCATTCTCCAAGGGGAGAGAGCCCCACCCTTGATAAGTAGATGCAATTACTGCAAAATATTTGTCTATAATTGATTTAAGTTTTTTTATTTCCAGATCAGAGGTTCTGAAAAAGGTACAAGAAGATCCACGGTTTACAGCAAGGACAGTTTTAACAAACTTGCAGACAAGGCAACAGTCTGGAGTTTGTGCTGATTAGCATCTCGGATTCTTCAGGCTTCCTCTATTATACCACCCAATGTAGCCTTCACTCATGGGCTCATGATGAACCAATCCCTGTTGGGATACAGTGTAAGCCGTAGCTCCCAACCGATGACTGGTCTCTTGAGGGTGGGTCCAAACCTGGGGTGTGCCATTTCACTTAACACAGGTTGGAACTTTAGTCACACTTTTGTGATTGGAAGTACTTTATGCCTCCCTGAGACTTACAGACTCATTTTTCTCAAGCTACAAATGGAGGATGATTGCCCCTCTCTGCCAATATTTCTGTGTATTCAGGCAGGCAGTGTGATGTGGAAGGAAAGTTGGCTTTAGACAGATCTAAATTCAAATTCTGCCTTTGCCACTCACTAGCTGGGAGATCTTAAGCAAATCACTGCTCTGAGCACAGACCTCCTGACTAGGACATTTAAGAGTACGTGTCTCACGGTCTCGGAGGTTGAAAGTTTTCTCATATGGATGTGAAAATGAGAAGCACATTTCCTAGAGTAATGTAGATTCCCCAACACGTTGGCTCTTCCTCTCTAGGTCTCTGCTTTACAAAGATTTTTTTTTTCTTTTAAGAAATAAAATTTTTTAAAAAATGAAAAAAGTACCAAGTGAATTACAAAGATACATACATGAAACAATGTCCCTTCATTATACTAAACATTCAAGAAATACTAAAGAATGGCTGCTAGCAGACACTCCCGACTCTAACCTTGTCGACTTCTCCTTTCCTTGCTCCGTCTCCAAAGTCTGAGTGACTGCCACCCCACCACTGAGTGGGCACACCCAAACCACCACCACCCCTTCCCCACATACACTCACTAAGCTAAAAAAGAACTGCTGACCAAGCAAAAGAGAGGAATCAGAAAGATGCAGAGCCATCCCAGAGGGACACAGAGATCCCCATTCCCAAAAAGTGACAATTTCATCAGTGCAGTGTACAGTATACACAGGGTGGTAGGTAACATATTTCCCAGAGGAAAACTGCCCTTCCCATTCCAGGCTATGGGACTTAAAGAAGAATGCTTATTCCTCTTTGGCTTTATAGAGACACTAACCAATCTGGATTTCCTATTGCATGTTTGGTACAAATTGCCTTGTGCTGAAGAGTCGGGACACAAGGCCAGCCTTGCCCAGCTCACTATGGGCTTATGGCCCTGAAACATTTGAGAGAATTAGACTATATCACCTTAAAAGCCCTTCCTGAGCCAAGCATCCAGGGCTCTGATTCCCCTGCAGCTTCCTAAAAGGAAGGACGCAGGAGCAGAAAATGTGGGTTTTGAACCCCCTCCAATCAGGAAAAAGGCTGACAGGATGGGCTGCATTTTGGAAACCTAGATCAGCCCCAGGTTAGGTTAGATTTCGAGTTTTGACCAGCTGGTACCTTAGACTCTAAGAAATTAACATTGGAAAATAAGTCTGTGCTGTGGGAAATAATAAGAGAAACTGTGGGTGACTGAGTTTTAAATCCCAAAATACATCCCCAAACTTTACTTTAGTGTCACTTTCTTTTGTGACGTAGAGTCAAAGAGAACTTCCCACTCTGGTCAGCGATGTCACAGTGGGAAGAACTCAGAAGGGGAATCAGGAGAAAGGCATCACATCTTGTAGGGCTTTGGGCTAATCCCCAAACCTCTCAGAGCCTCCGTTCCCTTCTCTGTGAAATGGGGATAGAATTCCTCCCTACAGACAGTCCTCACCCCGTGAGAGGAGGAGCCCGGCAGAGAAACAGGGAATGGTTTGCTGCTGCTGTATTGCCTGCTTGTTACAATCCCTCTATGGAGCAAAAGAACAGGCCTCTGCTCCTGGAATGGGCCATGTCCATCCAGGTTGTCATTGAACAGTTCACCTGGGAAACGCTGGCACTTCCCAATAGGCTCCCACCGGAAGTGACAGTATACCAGGAACGTCGACATTGAAAGTTCAGAGAGAAGAAGAGAGTTATGGGAAAGCATTTGAGAACCCTGAAACACGGTGGACTGAAGACATGCGCATCTTGGTGAACTGACAGGGACCAATAGCTCTAAGCTTGTACCAGGAGATGCAAAGGGAGACTGGACAACAGTGCCCGCCCCTGAGGCTTAGACAAGACGATTAGGAAGCACCAGGCTGATTCCTCCACTTTGAGCCTCAGTGTCTTCATCTGTAAGAAGTAGGGGCAGGAGCAGATGACTCCTAAGGCCCATCTATCTGCGAAATGCTGAATCACCCCAGAAATCAGCTTGGTATTGATTCTCCTCATGTGGGGCTCCTCAGCCTGGTTTCAGAAACAAAGAATGGTGAAAGCAGAGCCTTTGGTTTGGAGGCTTCAGACCTTCAAGCTATTTCTCAACCTCACTCAGTTGGCCTTGTCCTAGGTTCCTGCTTGACTCAATCTGCCTAGAGGTAAGCAAAGGGGCCTTTGGTAGGAGCCCGTGGATTAATGACTGGATGAGGCTCTGTGAGTGCTTCCTCTGCCCTCGGGAAGGCTCCACAGAGCGTCTAGAACTAGAGTTGCTTCTTAAGGGGTGAGCGGGAGAGCACCGGTGGCCAAGCATTCTAGGCAAAAACAAGAACCCTGCAATTCACAGTGTTCTGCATTTCAGACATTGTAGCAAATTTCTGCTGCAACAAATAGTCCCTGAAGTACACAGTGGCTTAAGCCCCACACACATTGATTTTATGCTCATACACAGGATGGGTGGAACAGCGTCCACCCATCATTTACATTTCTGAGCTGACTGAGGCCCTGCCATTTTTAATAGTTGGCCTCAAAAGTTGCCCAGAGGGTCATCTCCACACCAGGCAGCCAGACATGACAAGAAGCATGGAGGTGGCTCTTTGTCACTTCTCCCACCCACGTCTAACTGCAAAGAGAGCTGGAAAATGTAGTCTGGATGTGTGCCCAGAAAACATACGGCAACATGGATTCCTGGGAATTGCCAGCTACCTCTGCCACAGTCTGGTCCATTTCTTCAGGAGAGCTCAGAAAGTAGTCAAAGGCCCAGGCAAAGCAAGGGAAAGAGGAAGGAAGGTTCTGGTAGCTGGCAGCAGTGCTCTGGGGGCAGGCAGTCATGAAGATTGACTCAAGCCAATTTCATTTTACTCCAACAGGATAAAGAGGGCTAGAACCCACAGCAAGGGAGCCTCCACATCTCTCTCCACTTATGGAAAGGAGAGTGAGGGAGTGTGGCAGGGTTGCCTTGTCACAGGCAAGCTGTCCAGCGTCCCAGGGTCAAGTATGGAAACCCCCTGGCTCTCCCTGGCATTGCCCTTGGCCCTGGGTTCCTCCTCTTGCCCTGCTTTCAGCCCCTCTTCCTGGGCAGGCTCCAGTGGCCAGGCTGTCACATGGCCTGACACCTCGGCGCTGTGCCCAGCCTGTGGGCCACTTCAGGCTCCAGTTACTGGTCAGAGTTGACTCAGGAGCCTGGCCCAGCCCTGTGGCTTTGATGAGATTTCATCATTCTCCCCCCCCCCCCACCCCACCCCATGCTCCTTGGCTGGGTGCCAGGGATTGCTGCACAGAACTGCCCCGGGCTATCTGCTTTCACAAAGAGGAGGCCCTCCTCTCTGGAACCTGGAGGTGAAGAGGTGAGGAGATGAAGAGGTGAGGCTCAGGGCTCTCAGGTTTGTTCAGCCTCAGAACCAATCCCAGGCCAAAGCCATCTGCCTTCACCCAATTTTCCCAAGGGGTAGAGACAAGATAAAGGACAGAGAGAATTAACACTGAACAACTTGTTAATGATTTTATTGCAGGTTAAATAAAAAGTCTCAAATAAAACTACTGGAGACCTTCTTTAACCTTACCGGGCTGTAAATGTGTATTAACTCAATTACTATCAGCAATTAAGGCCCAGTTTGGGAACAGTGGCCTGAGACAAAAAAGACATTATCATCCTGCAGAATGAATGCAGAATAAAAGGAATTTATTCCACCTTAGCTAATGAGCAGCTGTATAGGGATGGAAATGAAGGCCTTTGCCTGGGGATTGCTTTTGACGTTCAGACAGGGAGAGGAGAAAAGGTCTGCCTGGACGCAAAGCTCTAGGAAGCACATTAGGGACATTGTTACAATGCAAATGAGGATGACCGTTGTGTTTGGGTGGTTTACGGGTTTAGTAAAAGGAGTAACATTTCAATTAGTGGGGAAGGAATGAGAACCTGCCTCAAAAGGCTTAATTGGCAACTTGGCTTTCCCAGGGGGCTTTGAAGTAGCATCCGAGATGGAAGGTTTGCAGAGATGGATGAAGAACAGCACAACCGCAGGGCCCTGGGCTGTTGGAGGGAGAGAACAGATGGGGGTGCTCTGAAGGTAAAACCCACAGCGCTGCACAAACCCCAGCCCCAGCCCAGCGCTGCTCCAATCTCCAAGGTTTAGGAAGCCTCCTCCCCCCCCCTCCCCCCGCCCCTTCACTCCACCCAATTCCTCTCTGAGCGCGCCAGGGGCCCTTCCCTTTCTAAAGCAGCCAGTCTCTGTGAAGCCACCTCGCTGTTGAGAACTGCAGCCCTAACCTCACTGGTGTGGAATTCCTTTTTCCTCTCAAGGGTCCCTTTTGCAGGGTAGCTAAGTCCAGCCCTGCAAGGCTGGGAATTCAGCTCCTAATTGCTGTGAGTTATGGGGGAGGGGGCACTATTGCATACAAATGTGTATTTTCTGCGTGTGTTCAAGGCCTAAGGGTCTCAAGACTGAAAGAGGCGAGTGTGGCCTGACCTTAAGGCAAGGGCTCTAACAGGTGTCTTTCAGGGTAGATCCTCTCAGAGTTTGCAAATTGTCAAAGATGTCCAGCCTGCATTATTCTGGGTGTGGTTCCCTGGCTATTGCATCCACATGAGGGCTTCGTCAGTGTAGCTCACACTCAGGACTCACTCAAACTTTTTCATACATTTTGACTGCTTTGGGGTTTTATTTCTCAATCCAGTCATTCACAGGAAATGGTGATTATTATTATTATTTTTTTTTACCATGGAAAAACCCTCCAAAGGAAATATTACAGATAACATGCCAAGATAATTGTTTGAAATGAAGTTTGGGAAAAAATTTAACTAATCCTGTGCTTTAGTTGAAAGATAGCAATCTGACCAGGGGTTTGGAGCGCCATCCAAACCAAGCCATCTCAGTGGTGAGCTGGTCTCTGAGCTTGAGGGGGGAAAAAAAAAAGAGAGAAAGAAAACCAGAATGAAGTTCCAAGTGACCCCACAACTCCCTTGGTTCTGTTGGTGTTGACTTTCAGGAGGACAAGCTCAACTCCCTGGCCATGTGAGCATCTGTGAATGTGGACTGGGTTTTGCTTGAGGTCTTACCAATGAACCCTGAACTAGAAGCTGCAGTAACCCTCCATTTGAAGCAATCAGTCCCAAACACAGAGGACCCTAAGCCGGGCTCTCTCCCTCCACCCTCTCCTGTCCTGTGGGTGGCTTCTCCTGGAATGCTGGCTCATATCTCTGGAGCCTGCGGTTTGGGGATTGCCATTAGCCAAATACAACAGGGCCGGAGCATTTATTTTGGGTCTAAAATGGGAACTGGACCCACCCTTTGAGTAATGCTCATACCTCAGTAGGTCTCAGCATTGACCAGCTACTTTACAAGGGACCCTCTTCCCACCACCCTGCTTGCCCATGTAGAATGACCACCCCATCCCCAGTCTCTTCCTTTGCTGCTTCCTCAGAATTAGGACAGAAAAAAACCACATCTGTATGCACCCTACACATCCCTGCATCCTGGACAAGTTGGACCACCAAGTGACTGTTGTGACATGTCTAATCCTCAGGCCACTGTGAGGAGCAAGAGCTAGGGACTTAGCACAGTGACATCAACTCCTGATTGTCAACTACGAATGAGAGTGGGCAGGAGATTCTGCACCAGTTCCCTAGACATCCAGTGACATGAGGCTGTTTAGTCCCTACAAGGTATTATTGACTATATGCTTCGGGACAGTGCAGATTCCATTTTAAGTGCTGGAAAAGACCTTAATATCATCCTAACCAATATATGCAGGACAAACTGAGGCCCAGATGGTAAGAGACCTACCTGGGTACACACAGGGGGTGGAGGGCAGAGCTGAGACCTAAACCCAGGTTGTTGGACTGAGGCCAGAGCCTCCCTACTAATAATGCTGAGGTTCAGCTCCCGCTTTCTAGTGGGTTTCTGCCTTGGCTGGTGTGGAAGTTAGTTTGTAAACCCTGCAAAGGAAGAGAGGCAAAAGGAAGCCAGCGAGCATTTGCCAGAGATCTTCCTGTAATGGATAAACAAGACATTATTATACAGGCTTGCTTTACTAAGGGAGCATTTTGCATACTTTCTCCTTGTTTCTTCAAACCCCGTTATTATAATCAAATCTGCATCAGTGGTACTTTGGTTAATGTTCAGGAGAAAATTCTCATGCAAGACTATTAGTTTCAAAGTGCAGTTTTCAGTGTCTAAAATATTTCCTCCCTCAACCTCACAGAACCTGTAAGGGCAAAAGGCAGGATCTATAATCTCCATTTCTATAGAGAGGAACTGGGCCTAGGAGGAGTGAAATAACTTGGCAAAGCCACACTTCTCACTAGCGGCTCCTGCAGACCTAGGACCCAAGTCTTCCAACACTTTATAGCATCCTACCCTCCAGGGGGTGGGGAACAACCTGGCTCAAACAATACCTCCTCACTTACTCCTCCCTTTTGGGGGGCAATAAAATCAATGCTCCTTTGAAATATGAGAGTTGGGATAGATGACCACGTGTACTTTTCCCCACCTCCCCTTCTCTCCTCCACCTGGAGTTGAAGAATATTCTGAGTCAACACCCCCAAGCTGACCCTCTCCACCCGGAGTCCTGGGCACCATGAGTGCCTCTCAGGCCTGGCCCACAGCGGCCACCGGGCCGCTCCAGAGTGGATGCGAGGAGCCTGCAGCCTCCTGCTGTAAAGGAACAGAAGGCAAGAAAACACATCAGTCAATCTGGGGCTTTGCAGAGGAGATAAAATCTCTTCCATGCTGATGCCTGGGAGTTTCTTCTGGAACATATGAAGAAAGAAGTGAATAGTGAAAGGTGGAAAAGATGAGCTAATATGGACCGTTCACTCCCCAGACTAGAGTCTCGCCAATAAAGCAGATAACAGAAAATATTTCAGAGAAGAGACACTCAGCAAATAAGCCCCCAAAAGAATAAGAAAGAATTCCTTCCACACAAATGTCTCCAAAGCAAAAATACAAAAGACATGAAATGTGTGCTGCTTATAACCAACACAGGAGGCATGCCCAGCGTGAACTCACACTCGAACCTCCTGATATTAATAAAAAATAAATTTAAAGAGAGCAATGACTTCTTCTAGAACAATTCCACCTTTGTGTCTACCCAGCTCAAATGGACTTTTCTGTAGAAAAAAAAAACATAACAATTTTCTACTGGAAAATTGTGTGTGTGTGTGTCCACACTGTGCGTAAAAACTTGTATCTTAGTTTGAATTCTCTCGCCCATCTCTCATCTAGAAAATGGCAATGGCCTCAAAACTGGCCTCCCTGCCCCCCGTCTTGAACCAGCCTCCACACTGCTGCGTACACGGCAGATCTGACCACTTCCCTCCTTTGACAGGAACCCCCCAGGGCTCCCATCACCCACGAGATAAAGCCCACCTCACAGACAGAGCCCTTGCCTCCATCTCCAACCTCAATGCTCATCGCTTCCTGCCTCACGGTTTCATGGTTTCCTGCCCAGACCAGACGGCCTCCCTCCTCCGTGACTGCGCCGGCACTGGACCCTGCCCAGGAACCCACCCTGCCCTGCAGGACGCCTCCCTCCCACCCGCCCTCCGCGCCCAGGCACTTCTGCTTGTAGCGCTCCGAATGACCTGTCTTTGTGTCTTTGTCGGCTACTCTTCTTCTTTTTTAAGCTTTCTAATGAGGAGTAACATACACCAAAAACTGCCCAAGTATGTAAAGAGTTGAACGTTAATAAATTTCAACCAGTGCCCAGAACAAGAAGCAGACATTATATTTTTGAGGTCAGAGGCTGAGCTTTGTTCACTTCGTAACCTCAGCACCGTGCACAGTGGCTGGCGAATCACTGAATGGCTATCACCCTGTCTCCTCCTCTCTGTTTGACCCTCTTACCTTTTCTACCAAATCCCACTTTACCTGAGTTGCCTAAGGAATAATTCAGGATTTCTCCCCAGGCTTGGAGAGCCTGCATTCTGAGTGATGAGGTTGTAGAGAAATGTTGGCGGCTGGGAGTAGAGGGATGGGGAGCAGCTTGACCGCTGAGCAGCAAACCTGGATGTGCAACAGTTAGATCCGAGGTCTGGCCTTAAGAGAAAAGAAGCCTTTTCTCTCTATAGACTTTCAGCTATCATCGCAGCTGCCAGAGCAAGTCACAGAACTTACATCCTTTAAGAACAAATGAAGAAGTCACCAGAGACTAGCACATGTCAGCCTTCCCGCATTAGGTCTAAGAAGGAGGAACAAGTGGTGTATGTTTCTTTCACCTTCAACTTCTGGTGCCAGGCATTAACGTCCCCTTAAGGCAACAGCTGGTACCACCCCTGAGGAGGCAAGAGCCTATTGTGCCTATACCCGTGAAAGCAATAGTAGGATGTGTACCATAGAGTGGATGCTTCCTAAATAGTAATATTCCCATCCACACACTTCTCCAGAAAGCCCACAATGGGGAAAAAGAAACCTACCATTTATTTAGCACTTACTATGTGCCAGGCACTGTGCTAAGTAACCACGTACATATATCACAACATTTATTCTTCACAGCTACTCTCTCCAGTGGGTGATATTATCCCCATTTTACAGATGAGAAAACTGAGCAACTAAAGGTTGGGATCTGAACCCCCATCTCTGATTCCAAAGCCTGTGATAACCACTATACTGTAGTGCCAGGGCTAGCTCTGCTCTCCCGTGTCCCAGTCACTGATGACAACATCAACAGCATCAAGCTTGAGACACCCTGATTTAGAGGATTTCCCCCAAAGAACCTGTAAAGCTGGGCTCTAGGTGGACTGGATCCATCTCCAGTTGGGCCTTGTGAGCAGTTGGGTGAGAGTTTACTCCACATTCTCAGTCTCACTGCTAGGAATCCAGATTCAATGTTATCAGGGCTGCAGTCTGAATTTTTTTTTTTAAATATGTTTTTATTGATTTCAGAGAAGGGAAGGGAGATGGAAAAAGAGACAGAAACGTCAATGATGAGGGAGAGTCATTGACTGGCTGCCTCCTGCACACCCCTACTGGGGATCGAATGCCCAACCCGGGCATGTGCCCTGACCAGAAATTGAACCGTGACCTCCTGGTTCATGGGTCTATCCTCAATCACTGAGCCACGCCAGCCTGAATTCTTATAGTGGATTTTCTCCTGAGGAGTTAGACTTCTTCATTTATGTTCACCCAAGACCTTATTGTGAAAAAAAAGTATTTGGGGGAGGTTCACAGCACACAAGGATTGAAGCATTAAAAACAACCATTCCTTCCCATGGGTAGCTAATGAAATAGAGAACTCCCCAAAGAAGCGATCCTAAAATCAGCTGGGATTTCCTTAGCAAAAAGCTCAACATAAGAGAAAGCACCCCTCTCCCGGACATAAATAACTGCTCCCTGCAGAGGGACACATCATCCTGAGATCTACCCAACACCCTGTACAGCCCGGGAAAGGACATTCTGGCCCTCTTCAGATCAATGACCAAGCTAAGGAGCCCGGCTAATGCTCACCAACATCTGGCCTACTCCCTGGCTTGAGAACAGACACAAAGCCACCCTGTTCCTGAGCCCAGACCTCTAATGAGCCCCTCCTACTCCCCACCGCTCAGACATCCCCTGTTTACATTCTACTCACCAGCCAGACCTAATCCCAGGGCTCCGGATCTGCACTTAATCCTGTTTCTGTATATCCTCTAGATCAATACATGTTAATAATAGTCATCACTGTGGTAAGAACCACGTTTGAGGAATTCTGAGCCCTTCAGGTTTGGTGCCAACAGGAGAAAATATGGAAAAGGAAACCCAAACATTTACAAACATTCCAGAATGTTTAGTTCAGGCTGCCCTATGTAAATAAGAGAGCCTAGGAGATACTAATTTGCCTGGGACTTGATTTTGTCCCAAATAAAAATTGCCTTAAAAAACCCCCAAGTCACCAGTCCCTGCTTCTCTCTTGCTTCTCGGACCCTAAGATCTTTTTCATGTAGTTTGCTTCAACACTATTGTATTTCTTCTGTGCTTTGAAGCTGAGCCCCCCTCTTTGATGGATATTAGCAAAACGTGCTTTCGTGTCTCCCTAATGAACTTTCACTTGAAAAAGACCCCAAGCAAAGAAGATGCTAGAAGTGTAATGGTATTTTGTTTAAAGCAAAGAGAGACCCTCTCTTCTGGTTTCCCCCTCTTTGGTCCACCCCAGAGGAGTAATCAGCCAAGAATCACAGATGGGATCATTTACAGTTTTACTTTCAAGCTCCCCAGCCCTTTCAGATTGTGTTTACTCCGTCAAAACCTCCAGACCAGCCAGGGTGGGCCTCCTGACAGCCCCATCGTGCTGGTTCTCAGATACTCTGATTGGGATTAAATCCATGTTGATCTGTTGGAGAGTGATTGATGGAGAGGCTTCTTTGTGATGCTCATGGTAAACTCAAGAGGATGGAAGAGTTCAGATGTGGAGGCGATGTTGTTTAGGAGATTCATCAGCCCCGGCCTGGGGGAGCCCAGGACAGCAGTCCTGCAGTAGCTACTGGCTACATAAAAGCAAAATCCACTCAGAATGGAAGACAGCGTGGTGCCACAGTAAAGCCTCCTTTAGTGGGTGTGTTATTATTATTATTAACAATTGAAAATATCTTGTAGGGAAGAGTTTTCTAAAATCTAATTGACATTAATTTTCAAAGTTAAACTAAGTATAGGAGAAATAAGTGAGGGAGAAACTTCAAAGCAGAAGATGTGCTTAGGTTTTTTTGTTTTTCTTTCAATGGGTGCCTTCCTTAGGGAGAGATTAGCTGTAATAATTAGTATTGTTATGAACAAATTTGTGTGAAGCTAGACAATTTAGTATAGATCAAATACAATTTTTTATTTTTTATTTATTGATTTGAGAGAGAGGAAGGGGGAGAGAGAGAAACATGAATTTGTTGATCTACTTATTTATGCATTCATTAGTTGATTCTTGTATGTGCCCTGACTGGGGATTGAACCTGCAACCTTCGCATATCAGGATGATGCTCTAACCAACTAAGCTACCCCACCAGGGCCCAAATACAGTTTTCAAGAGTACCGACTTTCAATGTGGCCTAATAGGGAGAAAGGGGGATCGGACACAAGAACATCATGTTATTCTCCTTGCTTGCTATTGTGAGGGCTTGGGCAAGTCTTTGCCTTTCAGATCTCTGCTTCCTCATCGATAAAATGGGGACATTCAGGTTCTGTCTCTCATGGGTTTGTTCTGGGCATTGAACAAGGCCATGAAGGTGACAGCGCCATGGGGTTCCTAACACATGACTGGTTATCACCACCCACCTTCGGTGCATGAATTTTAGAAGCAGAAATTCCCTCCTCAGTTAATGTAACCAACAAGTCATCATTCATAAATTCCCAGCTCTGGCATCAGGATTTCTCTCCCTTGTACTTTTTGCTCATGTTGTTGGCTCAGCCTGGAATGTCCACCTGCCATTTTCCTCTTCAGCGTTTCCCAAATCCACTCCTCCCTCAAGGCTCAATTCAAGTGTTATCTCCTCCATAAGCCTTCCTTGATTGTCCTGCCCCCAGTAAAACAGGACCATGCCCCCTCTGAGGTCCTGAAGCACTTGTAACTCTCAGCTTTCTTTATCTTTCCATCATGTCTGTACATAATTTGACCTCTCCTACCATTTTCCTTGATCATGGGGACCATGTCAGTTGTATTTCAGTACAGAGGCAAGCTTTGCACCCAGTAGGCACTCACTATTTGTTCAAGGAATGAGAACTGCTATAGTCAAATTCCCCATCCAAAAAAGTTTTAAAGCAGCTCTGCACGGTATGGTGTTCACTGAAATCATACATACCAGACCTGTGTTCTCACTGTGTAGTCACCACAGAACCATGCAAAGTAAGGACCCACGTCCAGTATGCACGCATTTTAGTTAACTGGTACTACACAAAGCAAGGATGGCCTGAATACCTAAACAATAAATACATAACAGAAATGTAACCCATCTAATCATGTGGAAAAAAAACATCATCAAGCTGTGTGCAGCAAGGGCAGCCAGCTGCATATATTAAATACAGAACTCCTGTAGCATCTCCTAAATCAGAGCCCTGGCAGAAACAGCCATGGGTGTCCAGTCTCAGATGGGACTTCAGTGATGGAGAGACCACACTGTTTCCATTTCAGAACCGTTATAGTGCCTTATGGCTGTTTATGGAAGCCATTTCCAGGCACAAAAGCCAACCTAAAATGTGTAGCTCAGATGCTGAAATATGGTCATTTCTGGAATATTTTAGTAGCTTCAGGGACAATGAGACATTTATAATCTGTATGGTCCCAGGAATGCCTTAAAAAATCCCAAAACTGCATAAACATCAGCCTTCTTGGCAGTCTGCTGCTTCCCATGGTGAACACTGTGACTGGCACAGAGAGACTCGAAAAACAACACATTTTTAAGCCACTAAAGAGCCACGAGATTGCATAGAAAATCTATTTCAAGAGCTAAACATGCTGAGTTTATGTACTCTACAAAAGAAAGGGACACAGCAAAACAGTAAGAAATGATGGGAAATGATCATAAGCATGAGTTTAAGCCCCTCTAAAGGGTGCCAGGCTGTCTGATAATGCTAGTGTGACCAGGGGCAGAGCCTGAGACCCACAGTGAGACCTCAGTGTTGTGCCCCCGATTCAGCTGCTGAGCTCCAGGAGGCTTCAGAGAAGCAGCTGTGCTGGCCATGGTTCCCAGCACCTTCGCCAAGGGTCAAGGTAAGGCTGAATCCCATTCAAAGTCCACCAAAGACAAGACAGGATGACATGAATGTGGGCTTTGGAACCTGCATACCAGTCCGTTTTCCAAGCGGGGGTCCTTGGCAGGTTAGATAACCTCCCTGAGACTCATTCTTGTCAAGTGGGCAGTCAGGCAGCTCCACGAGGTGCTCACACAGCACCCCCTGATGCTGGCAGTCTTAAAGAACAGCGTCCTACCTCATTTTCATGTCTTCACCTGTAAAAGGCAGAAAATACCGCTTTGCCATTTGCAGGGTTACTGTGCAGATTGGATGAGCATGTATATGAAAACACTTGTGTAAAACCCCAAGTAAGTATAAGGAATTCTTAATACCACTGTAAATGGGTATTTGGTGACCAACCCAATTCTCTAGCTTCTCAGTAGAGACAAGCAGTTAGATAACCTTGAAAGGAAAAGACTGCAATAAGTTGTATTGTGTTGCCTCAAAAGATGTTAAAGTCCTGACTCCTGGCACCTGTGAATGTGACCTTATTTGGAAGTAGGATCTTGGCAGATGTAATGAAGCTAAGGATCACTTCTTATAAGCACTCTAGTCATTGGACTAGAACACCTACCTCCCTCCAACCTAGTACAAACTCATCTTAACTTAGGGTGGGCCTTAATCCAATTTGATGGGTGTCCTTACAAGAAGAGGAGAGCTCCTTGTGAATTCAGAGACAGGGAGAATGCCAAGTGATGACAGAGACAGAGACTGGAGTGCTGCAGAGGCAAGCCAAGGAATGCCGGTCACCAGCAGAAGCTAGGAAGAGGCAAGGAAGGAGCCTACCCAGAGTCTGAGAGGGAATATGGCCCTGCTGACGCCTTGATTTTGGACTTCTAGCCTCTAGAACTGTGAGAATAAATTCCTGTTGTTTAAGTCACCCAGTCTTCACATGGCAGCCCCAGGAAGCTGAGGCAGACTTCTGCTCCTCTTTCCTGCTCAACTTAACCTCACTAAAACACTTAAGGCCCCTTCAAACTCCAGAATGAAGCTTTACCTGTAATAAGATTTATGCTTCAGGGTTTTATTTTTTAACTTTTGTCACTGTTTCAGCAGCTTCTCCTGAAATCTCTTTAGGGAACTGCTTATAAAACATCTTTGTCATTGCTGCTGCTGGAACCATCGTAAGCAAGAGGCCTGGTCCTTCTGGGAAGTAAATATTTTTGGACCAGCTGAAGAGGAGGCAGGATTCTGTAGAAGGGGTTGGATGGGACAAATTAAGAACACCATGACACACTTCTGAAGGGCCCGAGGCAGATTTGTCACTGCCTGTCTCCTTTACCTTGACAGAAGTAGGTCCACAGAGCTTTCCTTACAAGAAGCTCAACTCACCGATAAACACCTGAGTCCATGGAATGAGCCCTGGACTAGGAGTCAAGGACCAAGTGATCCCTTCCGGATTTTACCACTCACCAGCTCTCCCTGACTTTCTCCATCTGTAAAACGGGTGTCCCACCTCCACTTCCCAGGGGGGTGGTGGCCACAATGACAGGAACGTGGTAGAAGCCCGTGAAAATGTGAAGTGCTGAGCAAATGAAAAGTGGTGAAATAATTATCACCCTCATCCCCCACCAGTTGTCAACGCCTGGGGGTTGGGGATCCTCTGAGAGGACCAGGAAAACTGGATCAAAGTGTCCAGCTGGTAAAAGCAGTGTCAGCTGTAGGGCCTGATCCTCTGGTATTGGCTGCCCAGGGGGAGAGCAGTTGAGATGAGCTCTCCCGGTGGGTAATAAAATGAGTCTACGTAGGGAGGAAGCAGGATGTATAAAGCCCAGGAGCCTGATCTGTTTCTGAGATCAAACAGAGCAGCATTGTACCGGGGTGTGGAGCTGATGTCAGCGTCTAGAATGCTGGTCGGAATCGCCCTGGTTACGCAGCTGGACCGGAATAAGGCAAGTCTGTATCTGAACTCATTAATTTTTACAACCAACTGAACTGTTCTGCCTTTTTTGGGGGGTGGGGAGGTAGGGCAGGGGGAGAACAAGGGAAGGAAGGGGAAAGGGAGGGGCCGGTATGTATGGAACAAGGGGCTTCCCACCAGCAGACACTATTTCATTATTCCCCAGCACACCCCAGCCTCAGACCTCCAGCCCCCCGGACAGTGCGGCAGAGCTGCTGCGGCCGGTCCTGCCGGCGGAGGGGAGAAGCAGGCCAAGGAACGTAAGGATAATTAGAGTGGCACAAGCCGCTCCTAGGAGTTCAAGTTATGTCAATGTTTCCATTATATGCCTCACTTTTCGGGGGTTTATAACGGAGCTATAAAAACTCACGCCAGCTGAGAATTTGGCAGGCCAGGTCGCAGCAAAGGAGAGCCTGTTTTTTAATTCAATTCAGCTGCTCCTAACTTGGGGCGGGGAAGCACGCTGCACACTTGGATAGCCGACAGGGGCTGGCTTAGAGTATTGAGCGTTACTTCACTATCGGGCCACTCGCCTCCTCTGACTGTCATTTGTTCGTGCAATCGCAAAAGAAACCACTTTACGTAAAGGCACCCCAGCGCTTCCTGAGCTGAGAATACTGGCGCTCTCCAAGTGTGCACTGCTTCGGCTTCTCTCCATTCCTAAGAAATATATGGGGCAACCTCCTTGCGGTAAATGTGCAAACTATTTTGCCCTAAACTCTACACAAAAGATCATCAAGCCCGGCCGGGCGTGGCTCAGCGGTTAAGCGTCGACCTAGGATCCAGGCGATCAGGGTTCGATTCCTGGTCAGGGCACATGCCCGGGTTGTGGGCTGCAGCCGATCAATGACTCTCTCATCATTGATGTTTCTATCTCTCTCTCTCCCTCTCCTTTCCTCTCTCTGAAATCAATAAAGATATATTAAAAAAAAAAAAAATCATCAAGCCTCTGCAACTGAGCTGTTTGTTACATGAGATATTCCAGACAAACCCCAATATTTGGGGGCAGTCCTTTCCATTGTTGGAACAGGACTTGACCTGGTGGATGAGTATGATCCCCATCTCAGAGAAGGGTGTGTTGGCCTCTCAGACAGAGAGATGAGAGCTTTCTCAGTTGCCGGACCCAAATCCTGCAGGATCCTTAACAATCCAGTGCCTAGACAACCCCTACCATGAAGCCTCCTTTGATTCTCCTGCCAGAAGCCCTCTCTCTCACCTCTGATCTCCCATCAGCTATTTTCCTATAATATTTATCACTTGATTGCTGTGTGCGCATTTCAGTAATCTGTGCATGTTTTACCTCATTTACTGTATTAACTTCTACCAACTCTAACTGCCGAACTTGGGTGGACTCTGCTCAGTAAATGTGGGTGGAATTATTACCAAAGTAGCTAATAGTGCCAGGCAGCTCAGAACAGAGGTATAGGTAAAGCTCAGGACAGATAGGGACTTATCATTCCCTTCTTCCTTAATAGAGAAGACAGCATATCACAGTGATTCCCTGCCTTGTCATTGATAGTAAACTGAGGCAGTGAGAAGACAGGGAAGGGGTGGTCAAGATCTCTAACCAGAAAACAGTAATAAGGTGCAAGCAATAGCATGTATGTACACATGCACATAACTGTATCAACATATAATAGTAATAAAAAGAAGTAAACCACATATGTACATGTACACACAACTATATTAGTCTATACGAACAATGAGATAAGTGTATTTTATCAAAATATACTGGTTTTGCTCTCCATTGTAACCCAACCCAATTACCAGCCCCTACTCCTATGACAGTGTTTTTATAAACTATGAATAAGTAACTGTATAAATTTATGGCAATGGTATCACTGTAGCTCATGAAACATTTAATAAAAATTTGCCAAATGAATGAATTACTTAAGGTAATTTAACTGAGGTAAATAATAACACTTCTTTATATACTAAATACTAAATATTTTTAGTGATGGTCATTAACTTAGGTTCCATCGTAAATGCACAGCTCTGATCTAAGAGCTAGTAACAAATGGGATTTCAATCTTCCCTAGGGGTTCAGAGGGCTATGGGCCCATTGTCCCAACCAGGCAATGGAGGAATAGACAGATGTGTTAGTGTGATTGAGGAACTGGTCTCTTCAATAAATTTGCACTAAGCTTGACAGCTTGAGGTAGCAGAGCTGGGAGGGCCCAAGTATGATGAATGGGTGGGTGGGCTAAGAAGATATATCACAGTCAGAGACTGGGATTGATTTATAGAGAAGTCTGGATCCAGTTGCACTTTCTGGAGGCTAAAATGCAAAGCTAATTTGAACTACTTTCTGTAAAGAACAAAATCTGAACAAATGCAAGTTTGTCTGTTACAAATATATATATCAAAGCTTCTAAAGGTTTTATGTATATGTAAATGTGGGTGAAATGAATTAATGAGTGAATGACAATCAGAAGTCACATGGCTGACGGCAGAGGTACCAGTAAAGCTCAGAATATATATATACATCAGTAGGAAGAAATAATCAGAATGGCTGAACTAGGTCAATGGAAATGCCAAGGACTTATCATCAGGAAACTTGAGTTGGAATCTAAGCTCTACCATTATAAATTGTGCACATTCATTTTTCTGAGCCTCAATGTCTTCATCTATAAAATGGGGTCTATATTACCTATGCTACCAACATCATAGAACTAGAACAGGTTGTATCAGTTAGGGGTGTGTTTGGCTGCAAATAACAACAACAACAAAAATGGATTATGGTGGCTTCAACAAATGGGAGTATATTTTTCTCACCTAAGAACAAGTCAAGGTAGGCAGTCCAGGGCACACAACTCAGTGGTGCCTTTAGGGGCCCAGGTTATTTCTGTATTTCTGCCCTAACATCCTTGCCATGTTGGTTCTTTTATGCCTGTCATCTCTTGGTCACAAGATGGCTCCAATAGCTCCAGCAATATGCACACATTCAGGAAGAAGAGCTGAGGGGCAAAGCGCCTCTCCTTGTGAGTCTCTGATTCACTCTCACGTCTCTCTAAACACTATGGGGCGCTTGCCACCTTCAGATCAATCAATGGCCAAGGGAACTGAGATGACCATGACTGTTTTAGACCTATCATCAGCATCTTCTGGCACTGAGGCATAGACCTAACTCTGAAAGCAAAGCATCTTTCTGCACTATCAGAACAGCTCAGCCCTCTGTCAGCAGGAAAGAGAGAATGGCTTTGGGTAAGCAACGATCAGGGTCTGCTCCAGAACAAAGCAAGATAAAGCAGAGTTCCTCAAAGTGTGCTGCGTCAGGAGCACCTGGGAACTTGTTAGAAATGAAAATGCTCAAGACCCACCCCAGACCTACTGATTCAGAAACTCTGGGTTGGGGCCTAGCAATGTGTTTTAACATGCCTCCCAGGGGATTCTGGTGCCTGGCCAGTTTAGAGAACCACTGGAATGAACTTGAGAAAAACTTAGCAACCAAGCTTGAGGACTCGGTGATGCTACTGAGCTGTGTTCTTCATCCAAGGTCTTCCACGGGGTATTCAGAGCCCTCTGCAGTTTTTCTCAAATTCCCATCCTCATGTTCATTACAGCCCCTCCCCTCCCCCACTCCCAGACACATCCTGGGTGAGAGCCAAGCCTGTCTCCTCCCAATTTCTTTAGCATGCCATGCACCCATGAGGCCTCAACTCAGTCCCCATTCCCTTGAATGCCCTCTCTTCCCTTTTCTGCCTGTTGAATTTGATTCATCTGTAAATAATTAAACAACTAAAGTTTGTCCTCTCTGAGTGTTCATGGTATTCTGCATGAAACCAATGTGGCGTTCAATAATTATCTGTGTAAAAGATGAATGCAAGAATGCCTAGTCTGAATTCTTCCTCCACCAAGAGACACCTCCAAGTTTTCCTTTCTAACCCAACAGCACTTTGCTTCCACTTCTAACTCCTCAGTCTATCCTGCAATGAGATCATGCACATGCCTCTGTGTCTCAACAAAGGTGTGAACTCCCACAGCCAAGGCGAGGTCTCTTCATCTCTTCACCCTCTGCAGCACCCAGCCCAGGGTCTTACACTCAGTAAGTGCTCACAGACTACATATGCAGAATCAAACCATGAAATGTACATCTGTACTTCAAAGAATTGGGTTTTTCAAGTAGCTGATAAATCCTACCACTTTTAATAAACAAAAGCTTATTTCATACTGCTGCTTTTTGATGTAGAAGCAAACCTTTCCTTTGGATCACTCCAGTGGATTTCACCTCGCCCAGTGCTAGCTAATCCAATTCTGAGAATACAGCATCACTGCTGGATGTTGAAATAGAGCCATTTGGGGAAGCTGAGCGGAAAACCTCCCAGTAGGAGTTATTTACGCACCTGCTGGATTGCCTGTAATAAATGATACCTGCCAACTCACAGTGCGATCCCCTTGCATACTCTGTACCCTGACCGCTCCCTTCTCTGCCTGAATTTATTGGAAAGCTTCCAAGAACGCTTGGAAATTAAATATATTTTGCAGCCTCCAGTAAGTACCAAGAGACAACTTTAAAAGTGACATTGATCTGTAGATAATTACATTTCTTTTAAAAAGTTTTTAAAAGAACACCTTTTTATACTAACTTTTGAGTGTTGGGGGAAAGAATAGTGAGAGCTAGAAGGAGGAATCACAGAGAAAGTGTGAAAATGGTTAATAAAATCTGGAACTTTCTAGGAAGATAATACCATAGGTTTAAAGAAAGCTTATCAGCATAAATATCAAAGAAGGCAGTAATAACATTTTCAGTTACTCTGTCACTCATTTTTGTCTCTTTAGGTATATTCTTCAGCATTTTTTGGACATTGATTTCAAATAACTAAGCAACAAAGATTTCTTGAATACCTTCCACAACATGGGCCTAGCCTATACGAGCAAAAAGAGAAAGAATATCAAAAGAATGGCAGCCATTTCTTTATATATATATATATATATATATTTTAGCTTTTAAGAACTTCAAAATGCTTTCAAATACTTGATATCATTCAATCCAATTGCTCTCATTACACGGACAAGTAAACTGAAGAGCATGTGACCAGGATCACACGGTTTCTAAGTAGATGAGTCGGGGCTCAAGAGCAGGTCTCTGACCCTGAGTCCTGCACTCTTCCTCCTCGACTCCTCAGCCTACAAAGACCTGGGTTGTTCTAGTAAACTTATACCATGCAGTACACACTCTCACAACATGAAAAACCTTAAAGGATATCTTTTATAGACTCCTAGTTAAACAGGCATTGGAGTTAAGTGTTTAATTTCTTCTACACCAGCTCCCCTCTGAAATGACCCAGAGAAGAATAAAAAAGAAAGCGCTTTTGGGGGAAGGAGGACAAGCAGAAGAAAGTGTGCCTTACACACGGTTGAAAGCTTGGAGATTTCCTGCCCACCGTGGTACAGGTGGAGCAGATGGAGGAAGACAGTGAGGGCCGCCCCTCGGCTGCACCTCCTGAGCAGCGGCCGTGGCTACAGGAAGCGGCGGGGGGGAGACTGAAGTGTCTAGGGTCAGAGGCAGCAACGAAAAGGGTGCTGGCCTAGAGGACATAAATATTTCCAAGAGTCAGAAAACTTAAAAAGCTATAGCTAATTAAAGTTTTTATTAAAAACAATAAAGAGAAGACTAGGTACTACCAAAAAGTCAAAATTGGTGGTACAGACAAGAAACCTGAAAAATTGCCAAAAATGAGGAGGAAAGAGACAAAGTGATTGAATATACGGAGAGAAAAATTGCTTGATTTGAAGAACAGATAACTCAGAGAATGTATGAGTTTTCACCGTAAAACTCTTCCAACTTTTCTGTACATCTGAAAGTGTTCATAAAATAAAATGTTGGGAGGAAAAAAATAATACCTAAGTCTGAAATCTGAGGTCAAATAAATAAAATAAGAAACTGGGAGGAATCGGGGAGAAGAAGAAAATAAAGTGTGTTTATTTCTTACCTTACATAGTAGACAGTCAATAAGTACCATTTAACCAATAATTAGGAAAATATAGATTTGTATTTTTTAAAGATATTTCTCATTTTTTAAAAAAATGTTTTTTATTGATTTCAGAGACTAGAAGGGAGAGGCACACCCCCTACTGGGGATCGAGCTTGCAACCCAGGCATGTACCCTGACCAGGAATCGAACCCTGACCAACTGGTTCATGGGTCAACACTCAACCACTGAGCCACACCAGCCAGGCCAAATTCATATTTTTAAAAAATTTTAAGACAATCCAAATAGACTTCAAAAATAGGACCTATAGCCCTGACCAGTTTGGCTCAGTGGTTAGAGCCTCAGCCTGGGGATTGAAGGGTGGTGGGTTTGATTCCCAGTCAAGGGCATGTACCTCGGTTGCAGACTCAATCCCCAGCTCTGGTTGGGGCACATGCGGGAGACAATCAATTGATGTGTCTCTCTCACATCGATGTTTCTCTCTCTCTCTCTCCCTTCCACTCTCTCTGAAAATCAATGGAAAAATATCCTTAGGTGAAGATTAAAAAAAAATAGGAGCGATACACTCTAATTCACTAGTGAAAAAAAATAGATACAAACAACATAGAAAAAAAAATTTTTTTTAAGAGCAAGAAAGTATTAAAAAAAAGAAAACATAAGCAACTTGACAGAATTCAAAACTAACATTAACTATGATAATAAATATAAGTGGATTAAACCTCCATATTTGAAAAACTAAACCTACTCTTTTTCTAAATGTGTACCTCGAACAAAAAAGAGAAGTATAAGAATAAGGAAATATAAACTAGCAAATATAACACACACACACACGCAATCTATAAAGAAATCAGGATCACAATGTTTTTTTTAATCTAAGTAGAATTTAAAACAAAATGCTTAAGTGAAATTTAGATAAATAAATATTGAAAAAGTGAACAACTCATAAAGAAAACATAACTGCCGTGTACCTTTATATGCCACATAATATAGAATAAAAATAAAGCAAGAGATCCCAGGGGGATTCAGGGGTAATTGATCGAAATATAATAGTAATGAGAGACTTTAAGAAAACATCTTTGACAGCTCAGAAAAGTAATAATCCGAGAGTTTTCAGTGCAAAGGTGATCAGGACAATAACTGCGCTCATGCCAGAGGCTGCATTCTTCCTAATGAAGCATACTGTATGTGAGCGGCCTTGGCATCCACATACTGTAGCTTTACCCTTGGCCTATACTGTCTACCAGCCCTGTTTGCACATGTGCTACTAATAAAGCTGCTCCTCTGCATGTGGGATCTAGCCAGACCCATGAGCTGTAAAATCTAGAGAGGTTTCACTGTTGATTTGGAGGAAGAAGATATAGTATGGGCTATAAGAACTGGAAAAGATTTCTTATAGCTATTCAACTCTACAATATTTCAAAGCAATGGGTCCTAGTAAAAGATCAGATGATAGAATGAGGAGGTTCGGGGTCTTCCCATCTCATGTTTAGTCCCTGAGGCTAGATCATGGGTAAATGAGAGAGATGGGAAGAGCATCGAGGTTAAGGGAAAGCTGATGGGTGTCCATGAAGACACTTTGAATTTACGGTAATGACAAGATAGCCCACTGAAATGCTTTACAGGCTGTCTGAAATGTAAATCAGAATCTGGGTTGGAAATGTGAATTCAAAAGTGACCATCACAAAAGCGAATTAAAACCACACGATTCAAGTTACTTAGGGAGAGGATATAGGATTAGCAAAGCCTGCAAAAGCCAGGTGATGGGGACGTTGAAAGCCAGAGAAATCTGTGCATAGCACGGTAGGCAATGTACAGCCAGCAAAGGTTCTGGATCAGGAAAGTCCTACTAATGATTAAGAAATTCCAGTTTTTCAGCCCAATTTCGCCCCCTCCCTCTGTGTCTGTCAGCTGATGCTTCTTCTGCCCTCCAGGGCAACACAGAATGCATCTGCTTTCTCTTCCACAGGATAACAGAGAGAAAAGCAGAAACAGTTAGCCATGGAGCAGTTCACAGGACTAGCAGGAAAAGCCTTTTGAGAAGGCACAGTGCACTCTGAGAAAACCACATTAATCATCAACCCAGGAAACTGGAACACTCTACAAAACCATTGCTATAAATTCAATATTTACACAAAATCTGGAGGTTGAAGTTCTTGTTACTACAGGGAAGGAAAACATAAAAAGCTGCCAGAAAAAGAAGCCCACTTGCTACCTAGACTCGCTAAATTCATACTAATTTTACATTCTCATTTTACAGACAAGGAAACTGAGTTGCCAAAAGATAGTGTCTTGACCAATAACATGTCCAGTGCACTTTACAATTCCCGCATGACTGTGTCCATTTTGAGTTGAGGAAACCATAGCCCCAAGGGCACAATGACCTGGCCAATGTCGCACAGCAAGCAAGCATCTGAGCTAATAGTCAAACTCACCACGTGCACCGACCAAAGCATGCTGGACAGGGAAAAGCAGATAAAATTAGCTGTGGTGTCTGAAGGATAGGGGCCCACATGTCTCATTTGGTCTGTTCTTTGGAAAGATGAAAACCCCCGGTGATGGGGAACCTGCACACACCCAGCTGGGTTTTGGGTGAAGCCCCTGGGGTCCTCTCTATAATTTCTACAGAATAAATAGCATCTGTACGCTTCCTGCAGGGTCGCTGCCCAGGGACCTTGTTATAAGTACGATTTGGCTGGACCCCCCACCAGACTTCCTGGGTCAGAATCTCAGAGTGGGGCCCTGGAATCTCAATTCCTAACAAGCCTCCCCAGTGGATCTTACACAGACTCAAGTACAAGAGACACTGGGGTTTATACACATGACCGAAAAAACAAAACAAACAATAGGCGAAGAGTGAATCCTGATCTCGTCCCCAAGCCAGGGATCAGACCAAACAGGAGTCATCATCCAGCCTTCAATCCCGAGGCCATGTGCCCTTCTGGCCCCTGCCCATGGCCCAGCCCAGCCCAGCCCAGCCCAGGCCAGAAGTAGTCCTCCTGAAGGAATCCCTCTGTCACTTTAATTTCCAAACCTTGTCATAAAAGCAGCTCTTCCCTCCTAATGAGGTAATTGGTGTCATAATACCATTAGAAAGGTGCCCCTGGTGTGTGGCTCAATTAAGAAAGGTGTATTAAATGATTTACATGTCTTTATTTAGCTGAAACGTGAGTTCTAGACTTGCTAAGTAATATAATGTTGTTAATGGGCCAGAGTATGGGGCTCATTTAATTCTCTACTGTAGCTTTCTAACTAATTGATGCCTTGTTCTTTCTCACCCTCATTGTCCAATTTTTCTTCTCCCAGTGCTGGAAGGAGGGGGTGGGGTAGGGGTAGGAGGAAGGAGAGGGAGAGGGAGAGGGAACCACTCAAGAGCTGGATGGCAAAAGGAAGAACCTACATTAAGGCTGATTCCTAGCCAGGTTTGATGACCAGCCTTCCAGAGGGATAGAGCCCCCTATGTTAAGAGCTGCCCTTACAGGTTCCCTTTGGGCTTTAGCTGAACCTAGAGGCCTAAAGAGCCCTAGTACAGAGGTCCTGGTTGACATGTCCCCATCCTGTGAGTTCTGCTGCTCTCCAGAGGAGCCCAGGGGAGGCCTGAGTTGGGATCATCTAGCCTTCTTACTACAAGTGTAGCCTAAGGGTCAGCATCAGCAGCATCCCTTGGGAGCTCACTGGAATCCCAGGCCCCACCCCAAACCTACTGAGTCAGAATCTGGATTTAACAAGACCCTCAAGTGGTCCTTATACACTGGAATTTGAGAAGCACAAGCTCCTTCCAATATAAATCTGAATCTCCCAGGCCTCCCTCAGAGAGATCTACCTACTAGAAGCCAGTCCAGGCCCACCCAGCAGCAGCATTTCTCTTTTCTTAAATGTTCTCATGAGACAAAAACCTTTTTTAAAAAATAAGATTTTTTTTAAAAGAAAACAAACAAACAAAGAAACAGAAAAGGCCAAGAAAGGTTTTCTGGACTGAGAAGTTTAAAAGCCCATATTTTATTTTATTCACGTAACCACAGATTTGTCCTGCATCACACCCAAGGGCTGCAGCTCCACCTCTGCCAAGCCACAACTAAACGAAAAGCCAGAAGCAAAACACTCTGACACACGAGGGCCGGGAACACCAGCACGGAGACCAACCTTCCAACCGCACAGAATCACTGCGTGTGGGAGCAGGAAGGGGCCTTAGAAGTCATTTCCCACCCTTCATCCTCCAGAACAAGAAACTGAGGCCCACAGGGGACAAGCGATTTGTTCAAGCAACTCGTGCTTGTTAGTGGCTGGGATTGTGCCCAGGTCCCTCGTCTCCTGTTCTCTTTCCATCACACCAAGAGCTCTCGGGGAATTTTGTACAAGGACTACTTCAAGGCCAGTGCACGAGGGCCATTTCACAAATTCACACAACGGGAAACTGTATTCTTCTAAAGCAAACTGTAACCAGTGCTGAGGAGAGGTAATCCCAAGGAACCACCTCGGCTGCTGGTCTCCAGATTACAAATCAGCCAGGATTATGCAGAAAGTGAGAACCCAAACCGTCCTCAAAAACTTGATCTGAACTCAGCATCAGATTAGGCAATGGAGCCAACTTCCTTTTTACTCTCTCTTTTTTTTTCCACCCACTAGCCCTACACACCCCCCACAGACACCCCTTCACATACTCCCCACCTGCCTCTGGCAACCACCTATTTGTTCTCTGGTACTATGAGTGCAGTTTTTTAAAGATTCTGCGTATCAGTGGATCATATTTCTCTGTCTGACTTAGTTTACTCTCTTTTTCTTAACAGGCTGCTTCGTTCCACCTTTGGCAATTGAACATTATTTGTGTGGAAAGATTGATGCCACCAGCTCAGTGGAATATTTCCACAACTGACTGATGGCTTGGTTGTCTAAAGTCACCTTTTTCCCCTCAGATGCACACAGCCCAACCTGAGAACCAAGACAGAATAACGTACATATCCTTTAAAACCAAAAGTCTCAGCAGCAACCCCATAGCCCATCAGACCCCAAGGAACTCCGATCCAAATGAGAAGCAACAGTGGAAACACCCACATGAGAAAACCTAGGGTGAGGCCGGTGCTTCATAAAATCCATCGAAATAAGGCACAAACCTCAAAACCCCCTTTCTCTGCTACCTCCAGAAGCCAAAGCACCTCCCAGCCTCAGTGCTTCCCGGTGTAGTGACCATCCCCGCCTGTCCCCCGAGTGCCTAAGCTGTCAAACACCAGCCTCATGTTAGGTCCGTCCGCGAAGGCGAGGTTTCTGCACTGAGGGCTCCTGAAATCCGCCCACTGCATTTTCTTTCTTTTTCCCTTTAGTCCAGAGCACCCTGCCATCTTTCTAAAATGGAGAAAAGAGGGGAAAAGGGGAGAAGCAAACAAATCTTCCCTGCGGTGATGTGAGTGACTGCAATGTTTCCATGGCTGGCTTTCCACTGTTCTCGGTGACCCCTGCAGACTCCCCTTATGAGCGAGTGTCCGGGAATGTCTCTTTATTAGGTGTCTGGAGAAGTAAAGCTGTCCTGATGCCAGCGCCCCCACACTGAGGACTTTATTAGTTTTTTAATTTTCTGTCTGGGTGCTCCTGCTGCATCAAACTTTCCACAGCTGTTAGGAGCTATTAAGTAGCCTCATTGGGCCCTTTCCCCACCCCCACCCCCTTCTTAATAACAGGAGAAATTTCTGGACATGCTAGCGTGGAGCCTTTAAAAGAAAGATACTTTGTGTCTGTGGTGAGGGGTGGTTGGGGGTCTGGGTGGAGGGGACGTCCGGCCCTAAGAAACTCGCCTGTCTTGTAGGTGCCTTGGCTTGGAGGAGGGCTGCGCAGACCACGTGGGGAACCGGCCTGGGGTGCAGGCCACGCAGAAGTGAGAACCCGCTTTTCAGCCCTTCTGCCCAGCAAGGAGGGGACGGCAGTCGCTCTGACTGCTTTGAGAGCCGACTTGGAAGTCGGCCCAGAGCTCGCTGCCCGGTTCAGAGCGTTCCCTCCCGAGTGGACACCCCAAGACCTGCGGCGACCAGTGAAACAGAGCGCCGCGCAGACATGCCCCGCAGGCACCAGCTGTGGTTCTGCACAACAGGATAGCGCTCCTGCTCCCGCCCCCGGGAAGGAAATCCTGCTCCCCACCCACCCCACAACCCCCTCCCCCCAGTGTCCCTGACCCGCGCCAACCCAGCCGGTGCCACGCAGCCGGGATTTATGTGCATAAATCTGAAGGTGGGGCGCGTGCGTGTGCGCACACACTTACACACACACACACGCACACAGCGATGTATTATTACTAGACCAAGCAGCCCAGCCCTTTCCCACAGCACCGCAGGCTCTGGAAGGTTATGACCACTCCGGGCGAAGAAGGCCAGGCTGAGGGGCTGGAGAGCCCAGAGAATTCTTAGCATCCCGCCTGGCTCCAGCCTGCCTGGCAATTTGCTTTCCAGTGGCTGCCCTTAAGCCTCCCTTTGAGGAGACCTTATTTGCAGGGTGAATGTGAAAGCCTAGGGAGAAGAAAACCCTTTGGTGATGCCCGCCTTGGGAACAATTTTGCCTCTGAAAGCGAGTTAGTATTTGGGGTTAATCCCTCTGTGGAAACACTGGGTTGAAAGCCCAGAAGAGGTCAGGGGTCTGATTGCGGCTTCTGTTTACAGGTTCTGTTTACAGGTTCTGTTTACATATAAACTTCCTGGCCCTAGGAGACAATGGGGGGACGGGGGAGGGGAGCAGGGGAGAAAAGAAAGAAAAGGAGAATTTTTAAAAAGTTAAATGGCCTTCTCTCTTAAAACTAAAGTCAACAACATAAGGTGGGGCTTGTGGAATCAAGGTTTGATTTTAATGTCTAGGTACAAATATTTCTTTTAAATTTTTCAGTCAGGATTTATAATGGGGTTGAGGCATTCTTAGACACAATTCCTTATGCACAGAGGTATATTAAAAAACAAAGGACAGACAAACAAACAAAAACAGGAAGAAAGTCACCTTCGTGTGTTACCTCCTGAGAACCAGAGGGACAGTTTTGTTGTATTTTCGAGACTGAGCTCTGATTTGATTTTTGTTTGGTTTGGTCGGAGAAAATTATCGTGAAGACTCCAAAACAGGCGGACGAGCTGAAAACCATGGTATTTAGCCCAATTAAAAGCTGCTGTAAACACACACATACAAGAAAAGCCTAGACGACAATATTAAAACCAGAAAAACACGTACATACTTTCAAAAGAATTAAGAGGGGGAAAAAATACTCCACATGCTGAAAAAAGGAGACAAAGCAAAACTATGCAGTCGGGGGAGGGCAGAGAAAAAAAAAAGCCATAATTTTTACCAAAAAATAGAGCAGTTAACTTTTAAGATCTATAACTTGAGCAATTTTAAAAGGATTAAATTTAAAGAAAATAGTTGCTTTTTCTTCTTTGAGCAGACAGGGTTTTAAGAGTCTGTCCCATATATCTTTAACGCTAAACAAAATATCCATGAAGAAACTGTGGGAGCCCTATGACTTAGGGTATTTACAACCAGATAAAACTCAGGTTGGTAGGATTTAAGTCTAAAAACATCCCATAATAAAAAAGACACTCCAAACACTTGATCCTTAGTTTCCTTCTGTGCTTCTAACTGCTGAGACTTTTTTTTTTTTTGAGGCTTTTGCAAATACGAAAGATGCTTGTCACTGTTTACTTTGTCAAATAAAAAAGGGAAACATTTCTTCAATAAATTCTCATCTTTCCACTTTGAGCCTCCAGCTAAAGACCTTTGGAAAGCCAAACGTCTGACATTTTGAAAAGGGATTTGTCTGCCAAAGTAGCAAAAACAAAAAAGTAAGCAAAAGTTAAAAATCAAAGCCTCTAGGCCATTAATTGCCCCTTCAAAAGATGCAAGAAAAATTTGAATTCTTTCATTTTTCTCAGTGAATTCTGTGATCTCCCTAATTAATCATAGCTGCTTGGTTGCCACCTTGCCCACTTGGCCCTTTCCCTTTGATTTCTCTCATCCCCTAAATGAGAATGGTTTCTGGTTGTTTCCTAACACAAATTCCTTCAGGGCGTCCGACTTCAGGAAGGTGGCTGTTTTAGGAGCAGGAATAAAAGGAGACTAGTGGAGGAGAAAGAATGGCACAAACAAACAGTTCAGCAACAGACCGGCAGATGCAGAGTCCACAAGGCCCGGGAGCTGAGGAGGTCCAGAAATGCCGCGGCTGAAGGCACGCATTGTGCAGGGACATCTAGCACAAAAGGTCTGCTTTTCTTAGGGCACAGAGTTTCTGTCAACTCCCTCGCAGAACCACTTTGGAGAAGGTGAGGCATTTCGCCAGCCTCACTATGGTGGCTGAATAAAGGGGAAAGAATTCAGAACCCGCTGGCAAATATCAGAGGTTGTCACAGAGCAAGTGGTGAGTCAAAGGGTGACATCAGACTGTGTTATGGGCAGAAGCGAGCCTAACAATGAGCTGCCCTTTGGGCTCCAAAATGCCAAGTGTCTGGCTCTGCAGTGGGCAGCCTATGTTCACGGTGACCACATAATTTATACCCCAAATTGGGGCTATTAGAATTATAATGGGGCAACCCCTATAAGCCGGGACTAACCTAGGCAAACCGGGCACAGCTGACCCTAGGAATCCCTCTAAGTCTAAGAGATAACATCTAGCTCACCTCAGAATCCACCCCAGAAAAGGCTGGAACCCCAGGTGAGCTCCTTTACCTCAGTGAAAAGCCTCTACAGTGGCAAAGAGAGTATGAGATGGATGCACCTTAATCAAGTGTCGGAAATGGACTGTCCTGACTCTTCCCCCCTCTGGGAGACTCACAATATCAATATTAGCAAATTAGACCTTGAGAAGGCCCACCATAAATTAAAATACTTAGCATTGTTCAACCCAGGGCTTTCCCAAAGGTGTGTGACCACTGTGAGATCTCTCGTCTGCCCAACACCTAGATCATTCAGGCAAACACTGCTCTAAACCTTTGGAAGCAACATGTAGAGGAGAGGCTGGATCTAACTACAGGCCTTCTCCTCCAGGAGATGACAGCTGCCAGAGCATCCTGAAGCCTCCAGTGCTCCTGAGGAGGATGCCAGCGAGTGTTCAGCTGGCTGAGATAATGCGAGAACCTACCCAGGCGCAGCCAAATGGCCTGCAGAGACAAGTCTGAAGCCATCCCACGCCGTGAGCAGGAAGCCTCTGAGTTCACATTAATACAGGCAGGCCTCCCGAGCCCACATTCATCCATTTCCTCAAACATGCAGGGAAACAAGGACTGCATTTGCTATTAAGGAAAGGGTGAGCCTTACCCAAACTCAGTTGAAACACGGAAACCTTTGTTTTCCCATAAATGTTTCCTCCATGGGGGCCTGAGGCTATACCTTATGCATCCTGCCCTGTCTCTGGCACGTGTGCCCTGGAGGAGTGCCTGGGAGGGTGTGGGTGCTGCGGCCTCAGTCAGGGCTACTCTCAATGAGAGGATGAGTTCTGGTAGGGCTGGCAATGGGTGACCGCAGAGGCCAGGAGTCAGATCAGAGCTCGCCTGGCACCAGGCGAAGCACTTGTCGCTGGGCGGGCTAGAGCACTATTGACCAGCAGCCATGCGGGTCGGGTGAGTCTTCCTGGAACGTGCCACCCTGGTGTGCAGGTTATTTCCAGCTGAAGAGTTAAAGCTCAACAAATTTAGGAAGACTTTTTACCTTCCCCTCATCTGCCTAAGGAGATTCAGATAGAAAAACCTGCTTCAGGAAGGGAAACTTAACATATTCACCATAGTATGTCCACCTTAGGACATATAAATAAAGTGTGGGAGGTAGAGAGGATCCAAGCAAAAATCTTGCCACGTTGCCCTCTGTGTCCCATTGTTTCTGGGTGGCCCTGCGAGAATTTGCTTCCCAAATGTTTGCTGTTTCTCTTCTACCTGTAAATTGCCTACCTCCCTGTCCTTAGTCCAAAATGACACAGATACCTCCATTTGCCTCCCTGTCTTTGGAATTTCCATGCTTCTGCAAATTCCCTGTGTGTTAAATTTGGTTTTCTCTTGTTAGGCTGCTGCATGTCCTCTGAATTATTCAAGCAGCTGGGAGAACTAAAGGGTAAGGGCAAAGTTTTGCATCCCTGACTCAGTCCATGAGGCAGAGGTTACCAGCTTAATAGACAAAGGGCAGTTGTCACCCAGATCATCACGAAATGCTCCAAGGGCATCTCTTTATGGTTGGGTTCTGCTCTCCCTGTGTGTCCTTCATTCTGCACCTGGAAACACCCAAACTCACACAGGTCTTTCAGAGCATCTCACAGTGGGTTGGTGGACACAAAAGTCTTACAGAAAGGCGATCGTGATGGAAGGCGGAGATCAATGATTCCTGTCATCAATGCCCAAACGTCTTCACATGGTGCCCAAGGCCCTTCACAGTGCTCTCTGAGATGACTCCCCACTCTCTCCTCCTCCCCTCCACTACATCTACACATATTCAGCTGCTCTTTGATTCCTGAACATACTACTCTTTTCATAATCCCTTGCTTTTCCTAATGCTGTTTCTTGCCCATAATATTCTGTCAATCTAGCAAAATTTTACACAGATACTGTAAGACCCACCTGAGATGTCCCCTTTTTAGCTGAGCAGGCTTCCCCACTGTCTCTGCACCATCTCTACTCAAGCAGAATTTAAGCCTTCCTCCTCCATGCACCCACTTCACCTTGTGTAGCCCTTACCGTGCCATAGGGGAGTCTCCTTGACTGGACTCAGTGCCCGAAGGCAGGCAGCTGTTACCCCAATCCCTTGTCCCCAGTGCCTAACCCAACACCTACCACAGAGTCAATGCCCGGTTAATATGGGATCTCTGAGCAGCAAACAGAGCTCTGCAGTATCACAATCAGGACTCAAACAGTTTGCCTCAGGCCTTAGCATTTTAAATTTAAAAGTAAAAGACACCAGAAGCATGTCTTTATGATCTGAAAAGAATGATTAAAATGTTTAAGATGTGGAAATGGACCGGGATTTTACAACCCGGCTAAGCAAAAGAATATTCACTGGAATTTACCTTCCTGACCATTCATGTCCCAAGAGAAATGTCCCACGATTTTACAACGTGGCTAAGCAAAAGAATATTCACTGGAATTTACCTTCCTGACCATTCATGTCCCAAGAGAAATGATAGGGTGGCTGAAGCCATTTCAAAGGGAACCAAAGCCCACCCACCTCAATCCCCACCCAAGAGTTCTTCCAGGAAGCAGGTGTAAACACTGGTCTGGACAGATACCTTCAGCTCAAAGAGTAGCGATTTCTAAGATGGAATAAATACAGGTCATGGGGAGGGGGCAAGGACTGAAGTAAGAAAAAAGGAAACTAAGAATGACAGTATCTGGGAGGTGAGAAGAGGACCTGACATAAAAACACAGAGAGCTGAAAGCAACCGTGAAGTCCCATCTGAGGGGAAGGGTCAGGTCCAAGAAGTCCACGTAGCCCACAATCTAGATCACAGGAGGAGGCAGCAAGGGCTCACCCTCAGGCTGCAAGCTCAGTAAGCAAGCCTGTATTTCGGTAGTTCTCTGGTTAATTTCCAGCCATCAAAATATGGCCCAAGACTGTGTAAAAATATCTCTAAAACATTCCACATATTTCCCAAGGCAGAGGGTAATTGTTATGAACAAATCCACACAAATTCTTATGCCAAGAGCAACACATTGAGAATAAAGAAGGAACAGAAAGCACGAAAAAAGGGACTCGTCAGAAACCTGAATGGCAAACGTGGGCCACCCTCCCCTCCCTACGAAACCAGAGGGAAGTGGGACTTAGTGCCTCTGAGGCTTATTGCTGTGGAGAAAGACCCAGCACAGCAGTCCTGAAGGGTATTTTCATCCTGGGGAAACTCCAGGAGTGCTCACCAGAATCATAGCTGCAGAATTAGTCCCTCAGGGCACAGCCTCCAGGACTTGAGGGACACCATCTAGATCAACCCATTCTGCCTCTGAAGCCCCTCCACACGGGCTCCTTCATGTGGCCAGCTGGTTTCTGCTTCACCATGTTCAGGTATCTTGACTTATAAAAGGTTCTTCCTCTTAATGAGCCCAGTTCTTCCCGGGAGAGTAGAAGGGGAGGAGGAAAGGTTCGGAACTAACACAGGAGGCTGCTCTTCCCCATGATGGGCTCTCAGGTATATGAAGTTAAGTCTAATGTCCACACTAAATGTCCCTTTCCTTTCTGTAACATGAGTTCCAGTCTGTCAGCCTCCTTTACAATGTCCTGGGGACACGCTCTGGTTGGAACTGAGTGCAGAAGTCACTCCTGCCTGCCATGGTGCAGCCATCAGACTATTCTGGTGCAACAGCAGCCGTATCTAGATGCATGAAAACAAGAGTTCTCCCCCCCACCTCCCACCCCCCAAAATCAGCTGAGAAGTGTGTGTTGTTCCTGCCAAAAATCTATGGTGAGGGTATCAAAGCCAGCATAAACATTACCCTTCTCTGCCGCCCCCTCCCCAGCTCCACTTTGGTCCTTACCGTGCTGAGATTTAACCTTGTTGGGACATCTCCCTCCTCTTTAGTTCTCTGTAAGTGCAATTGTTTACCCTCCCAAGGAAGTCTTCATTCTGAGAGTGCCCTTCACCACCAATATGTGCCCCTAAAATAGAAGAGTTCCCAAAGAGTATCACGGAAGAGTGAGAGGTACTGAGTAAGCAAACCTTCATTTCCCCCTTAATAAAATGAGAGCCCAATCTACTGAAATTGGAAACAGAGGGAGGCTCCCAGACCAGGCAGGAGCGGCTGGATCCCATGACCTCCAATACCGGCTCCCTGAGACCTTGCTTCCTCTTAGAGATCCTTGGTGGCATGTCAGGTCAGGAATCCAGCCACGTCTCTTAATAAAATCAAGCCCCAGCCCTTTAAAGCTGGCTATGGCCAGAGACTCTTCAAACAGGAGAGCAGCCAGCAGGAGCCAGGGCAGTAAGATCCAACCACATGAAAATAAATGGCTCCTTGCTTTGGGCAACACCTTGCTGTTTACTGACCATTTTTATATTCATCATCTCATTTAGTTCTCAGCGTAATCCAGTGATATAGGTAGGGCAGGAGTTATTTTAATTTTCAGATGAAGAAACTGAGGTCTCGAGGAAAGGAAGTGATTTTCCAAATTTATACAACAAATCAAAGAAAGAATTGATTCTAGAACCAAGGTCTCTGGTCTCTTTCTGATGGTCATACACTGATACACGCACAGTCTTAATATGTCCCCATCTTAAACACGCCATGGATACAGCAGCAGCCCAAAGAAAAGTCCTTAAAGTCGACTGTTTCTGGGGACTTAATAGGGCTCAAAACAAGCAGCTTCCATCCTGCAGCTCCAGCCCCGTACCCATGATGGCGCAGTGACATCCTTAGTCATAAAAGCCATCTGCGTAGGGCCCAAAGGAACACACAGCCAGCCACACCCTGAGGCACTGCAGGCCTCGCTGACTCAGGAGGAGCATTCCCACGGGTGGCCACAGTCTGCTCCAGGCTGTTGCCCAGGGAGACAAGAGAATCAGCAAGCAAAGAGCTGCCCGCCCTGCCCAGCCTCTCAGGGGCAATAGCTTAGCTCTGAAGCTGGCAAGCACCCACCACTTGGGTGTGACTCGGCTGGGTGCCCAGGCCTGCAAGCCCGTCCAGGTCTCACAGTTCCTGGTAACACCCTCATACTTCACCGTCTTGCATTTGGGGGAAGAGTCATCAATCTGGCAGCAGCCCAACTCAGCAGCTGATCAGAACAGGGAAAGGCAGAAATCTTCACCAGCCCAGCCCTTCTTCATGAGGTTATTCAAACAGGAGGCCACTGTTGCAAAGGACTGAACACTAGATTCATATATATGTCTCTTCTCTAAACCAGAGCATTTTCTGGTCCACAAGAGAAATACATTTAGCTCTCTTCTGATTAGCAACCTGGAAAGACATTCCTGTAGATATTATTCAGCAAGAGTTTACCAGCAGTGTGGTTACACAAACATGTGATAAGGGGATGTCCATGGGCAAGGTACTGTGCAAAGTGGGATGTAAAGATACCAGAGACAGTACTAAGCTTCCTCATTCAAACCCCAGTTCACCTATTTAACAGCTGTGTGTCCTTGGACATGTAACTCAACTTCTCTGTGCCTCAGTTTTCTTATCTGCAAAATGAGAATGCTAGCACCTAGCTGGCAGTTATACCTCAAGCACTTAAAACAATGCTCAGAGTGCAGTAAGCCCGTGGTGAGTGTCAGCCATTATTACATATTTTTACTTGATCCTTTTAATATACAAGAGGAGGGAGCCATTACTATCTCCATTTCACAGGTGAGAAAACGGGTTCATAGGCCTTCAGCAAGTTTCCAAGGTTACAGTTCTAATAAGAGGCAAACTCAAGACCCTAAACAGGTTTGTCTGGGCCCAAACCCCATGTTCTTATTTACTGCTCAGAACAATGCAGATGCCTCCCAAGAACTCATTGTCTTATAGACAGGAGGGAATTAGTATTTGTTTTGTGCCTATTAAGTGCAAGACTTTGCTGGGGCTTTGCATACATTAACATAAGCAAACAAGTAACTCTCGTTCAAATCAAAATGTGATTGGGGCCTTACCAAGTGCCACTGAAAGTCAGAGGGGAAGTGTCCCTCTTCCCACCTATGTAGGCCCCACCAACTTTGCTGTCCCTCTTGGGGCCCCTCTTCTCTCCTCCGGCCTGTGATTCTCTGTAGATCAGAAGGTCACGCGGCCTCCTGGCCCCTCTGGAAGTGGGCGCAGGCAGACAGCCACAGCATGCTTCCTTTGCACTAGTCTGATTTCAACAAATAGCAAACCTTTAAAACCAAGCTACACATAACTAAACGTCTTATTTAAGTTTCCCCACCCCCCACCCAGCCACCCAGAATTTTCAACACTTTGGTGTCTGTTGTGCCTGGTTGATAACGAGGATGGACTTAAATTTTTCCTTACCCATCTCAGTGGGGCAACTCAATGGGAAAAGTAAATTGTAACTCTACACATTTAACATAAATAACGCTACTCAGGGTGCTCAGCACAAGGAAGAGAGGAGATTTCAAGGGGAAGATGTTTTCACTACCACCTAGAAGAGTGATTTGACAACCATATTTAATACAAGACTGGAGAAACCCATTCAAATGCTTCTTCATGAGAACTGGCTGGGCATTAAAAAGTAAAGACATTTGAAACATTCTTTTTTTTTCTTCATAATATAAACCTGCACATTCAGTCTTTTTCAATTTTGTTTCATATATGTGGATACATGTAGATGCATACACACCAAAAGCAAGAAATACATCCAAATATTACCAGTGGCTACCTCTGAAGCATGGGTTAATGGCAATTTTATTCATTCTTTATACATTTCTATATTGTGCAAGTTGTATATAGTGAGTCTATGTTATATTTATAACCTAGAAAGATAACCAAAATTATTATCTCAGTTTTAAATTGGTGCAAGGGAAAAGAGATTTTTTTCATACTAGCAACCAATATTTTAAACCTGTGGAAAAGTCTAAGAACTCAACTGAAATAGAAAAAGAACTAATTTAGAAAAAAGCAAACAAATAAACATAGGAAATGAGTTGATTACTATAAAGGGAGAGTAGTATATAATTTATATTTATAAAACAGCTCAGATTTTTCAAGTACTAATGATACATCAGCAACACACTCTGTTTGGCTGTTTGTATCCATTTACAAAAGGTATAATGGATGCAAATATATCTTTAGTTGTTTTCTTCTTTCTTTCTTTTTTTTAATGGTCACCCAAGGATATTTTTTCCATTGCTTTTTAGAGAGAGTGGAAGGGAGGGAGGGAGAAGGGGGAGGAGAGAGAGAGAGAGAGAGACATCGATGTGAGAGAGACACATTGATTGGTTGCCTCCCACATGAGCCCCAACCAGGGCCCTGAGATCAAACCTGCAACCTTCAGTGCACCGGCCAATGCTCTAACTGGCCAGATCAAATATATCTCTATTGTTATGCAATGCTATTTAACCTTAAGGAAGGGAGTCATGGACCTATTTGAGAGTCAGAGGAGAGCCTCAAACAATAAACCTTCCCCTCATAATGAGGATTGAAACACACACCCCAAAGTTTATATATAAATTTAGAAGCTTCCTGGTCCCTGACACCCATCCATCTCTCCCCTCGGAATCCATGTAACACAGGTCAAGAAACTGCTTCAAGAATTTTCTTCTCTCCGTCTCCCCCAAGTTTTTAATTATGAATAATTTCAATCATAAAGAAAAGTTGAAAGAACAGAACAATCAACATCTATATACTTTCCACTTAGACTTAGCAATCCTTAACATCTTTGCAATAGTAGGTTTATCTATCTACATTTTCACGGAGACAATGAAAATTGTAAACACTATATCAGATCACCCATGAATACTTCATGTGCTCCTTAAATATAAAGATGTTCTTCTTCATAACAACAAGCATATGACACCCAACAATATTACAATTCTGGAATATCTATTATCAAGAAACTTTTTAACATAATGAACAGTCATGAAGAAGGTAAAGTCCTAGGAGAGTGTGAAGAGCTGCAGGTGATGTTATGAAGACTATAAGAACACTGTCCCAGAAAGAGAACTGAGCAAAAGGTGCCTCTATCCTGTCCCTCCAGCATGATGGGCAGTAGCTGCCTGCCCCCACCACACCAGGGAGAGCATTGGCCGAAGGCCTTGGAGCCAAGGAGAACTCCTCAGGGGGTCAGCTGCTTGGTCCTGTGGCATCCCCCTCACACATGCTCTCACCTGGGATGGGTAGCAGGTGCAAATTCTCCTCTGTTCCATTTTCTACCACAGAGCAAGCCAATGGCCCATTTCCTGGGGTCCAGCTCCTCACCTGCCAGCAACATAGCCATCAAAAATCTCAACCAACTCTAGACCTCAGCTTTCCATCATTTTCCTGCCAAAGTCCACAAACCTGGAGATAATCAACAGAGTTGGCAGATCTGACTGGGCCAGTATTAATCCTCTCTCTTCAAACTGGACTTGTTTTTTCAACCTGATGGCTCTATAGTGATGTCTAGATGCTAGAAAAATGTAGAATTCAGAAGTTTAAAAACACACACCCCATCCCTGCCCCACCATCACCTCCACATCAACTCCTAATACAACCTCTTGTAAGGTCCCCTCAACACTCAGATGCAGCTCTGTGGTTATTCCTTTCACATTGTGATTTAATGATTTGTCTCCCCCACTGCCTGAGCTCCTTGAGAGCAACAACCCTGTCCTTTCCAACTTCATGTTCTCTGTATCATGGGTTAAATGGTGGCCCCCCAAAAGATATGTCCAACTCCTGACCCCCAGTAACTATGAATGTGACTTTATTTGGGAAAAGGGTCTTTGAGAATGTAACTAAATTAAGAATCTCCAGATGAGGTCAGCCTGGATGATCCAGGTGGGCCCTAAATCCAGTGACAAACACTCTTATAAGAGACACCCGGAGGTGAGACATTCAAGAAGAAGAAAGCCATGAAAAGCCAGAGGCAGAGAGTGGAGAGTGCAGCCACAAGCCAAGGAATGCCTGCAGCCACCGGAAGCTGGAAGAGGCTAGCAAGGATTCTCCTCTGGGGAATTCTGAGGGATCGAGGCCCTGCCAACACCTTCATTTCAGGCTTGTGGCCTCCACAGTCTCCTGTTGTTTTATAGTAATTTGTTACAGCAGCCCTAGGACTCTAACATACCCTAGTAGCACCACCCCTGGTAGATAATTTGAGCAAAGCGCACTTGCTGAAGGATTGGAAAAGCTGAGGGTGTGGCTTGCGCCTTTTGCATGTCCTACAGACAAGGAATCATCTCTGGAGGCTGCTGGACTCTGGCTGACAAATATGTGAGCATCATCATCCTGCTTTCAACTGAACCATTTGTCCCTTTAATGAGGTGTCTGAATCTCACTTTATATTCATTGTTCTGCCCTCCTCGATTTTACTGTAAGTGACTGAATTGACTTTTGATGTATCGCCAACACGCCATAAATTATGAGCCTCTTTCTTTAAGGTTGGGACGGGGAGGAACTCGACTTCCCTGTTCAGTTATTTCAGGCAAGGGTGGGAGCAAGTTTTCTGTGCCAGCAGCATCCTGCTTATGATTCAGGATGTGCGGCCAAAGGCAAACAGTTCCTCTTCAAATTCAATCAAATAGGAAGGAGCAAAGGCCCAAACAAGAAAAGCCTGCTTCTCTTTGTGTGCACAGCCAAGGGGTCCTGGGAAGCTTGGGAGGGATGACGACCTATCTCAGGCTCAGCGAGACTGAACTTAAACGGTAGTCAGGAAACTCCTGCACGTATTCAGCACGGGCTTCCAATCACATCCTGGACAATCCCAGACCTGCCCCAGTGGAAGTTATCTGCAGGATATAAGGGCAGAGGTTAACCTGCATTAAAACATCTCTCTCTTTTTTTATCTCTTCTCCTTGGAAAAATTCTATAGGCAATGTCCGTGATGTTAATTGTGGCTACGAAGGGCCCAAATAATGACTTCTGCGGACATTCTGTTTTGTTGATACATGGTACAACTCAGAACCGTGATTTTTCATTCAGTAAGTCATGACCCTTTAATGGATTGAGAAATCAATTTTGTGAGCAGTACCAGCACTTATGCTTAAGTGAAATGGAAGATAATAGAAAATATCAGAATGTATCTTGCGTAGTAAGGGTAAGTATTGTACTATGAAATGTTGCTTTAGTTTCGTATATATGTATGTGTCACTGGCTTGTGATAGAAAAGGTACCCTTCATTATGAGTACAGAAGCCAGTCTTAGAGAATGTGCGTCACCAAACCAGAAAGCACACCTTCCCCTTGTCCACATCCCAGTTGTTGAGAGCGTTGTGTGCAGTGATGATGGAAAGCTCCGCTAATGGGAACAATGAATCACACATCTCATGAGAGAAGTTGCTACATGAAACCAACAGGCATCCATTCCCGTCAATCCACCGAGTGCCTTCTTCCTGTTTGAGCCCCACCATGCCTGAAGCTCAGCCCCCTGACTCTTGGGTAGGACTTTACCTCGCCCACCTCCCTCTTCCCAGGGCAACTGCTCTTCTCTGAAGTCCTAGAAACTCCACAGCCTTTCATGATTACTCTGAAACAGACACACACAGAGCTCCTGAAGTCTTTGAGGAGAAAAAGGAACCACCTTCATTCCTTTCATTAACCATCTTTGTCTTTCTATATCAGTGTGTCCCATTTCCCCTTTTTCATTTTTTAAAAAAATATATCTTTATTGATTTCAGAGAGAGGAAGGGAGAGGGAGAGAGAGAAAGATAGAAACATCAATGATGAGAGAGAGAGAAAGTCGTTGATCGGCTGCCTCCTGCACGCCCCCAACTGGGGATTGAGCCTGCAACCCAGGTATGTGCCCTGACTGGGAATCAAACCCTGATCTCCTGGATCCTAGGTCAGTGCTCAACTGCTGAGCCACGCCCGGCCGGGCCCCTTTTGCCATTTTGGAAGATAGTCACTGTGGCCTCCATCAAGGATTCTCCCTCATCCACAAATTTGCTGACTCTCCAAACCCATGCTCCAATGCCCTGGCCAACGTCCCACCATTGAGCACTGTCCCCCGCAGGGCCCGTGTCACGGATCTGCTATGGACTTTCTGATCACAAGTAATTAAGAACTATAACTAGTTAGACTGTCTGAGTGTTATAGTCTGGAGCATGCTCTTAGGCATCAGCAGAACTGGGTCCAAGTTTTGGTGCTGCTGCTTTACTGGCTATTGACTTTGAGCAAGTTGCTTAACTTCTCTAAGCCTCATCTGTAAAATCAAATAATGCTAACACTCATCTCGGGGGAGTTGCTGAAGCCTGATTTTTTAAAGACCGGTTGACGTTTCTGTGATGAGTCCTTCTTGTGCATCTTATGAATGGATTTCAAAAAAAGTCTTTATTCTTGCAATGCTTTAGAAATCTATATTATCTGGGGAAGGAGGGAAGGAGAGAGGGAGGGAGGGAGGGAGGGAGGGAGGGAGGGAGGGAGGGAGGGAGGGAGGGAGGGAGGGAGGGAGGGAGGGAGGGAAAGAAAATTCTATGAATGGTCTGACCTCCTGCAACAGTGCCACAGGGGTCTTCTCATTCTTGTATTAACAACAGACCATGCGCATTTTTCTGCCAGCAGCGTTATCTGGTTTGTTGGGGCTGCAAATCTATTTCAGCACAAAAGATCCACTTAGCAGAAAGCACGTGAGCAGAGGAAAAAACTGCACTCACATTTTCTTATGCAAAGAAGAAATGCTTCAAATACAAAACAACCAACATTATATTGAAGGAACTGCCTTTTACGCCTGGGATTGATCTTTTTTCTAAGGCCATGGTTGGAGCCTTATCTAAATGTAAACCTTTTTCCTGGAACAGCAAAAAATGAGTGGAAGCACAGCATTGTTGGATCATCAGCAAGTGGCAATTGCTGTATAAGGCAAGGTGATGGCCTTGGCATGTCCATGCCTTGGTCATGATTTAACCTGAGTGCCAATAATGGTGGGTCCCGAGGAACCAGTCTCACCAGATGCCCTCATCTGCACCACACATTACTGAATAGCTGGCATTGCCAATACTGAGTCTTTCACTTAACCTCCCACCGCCCTGGGTAGTATTTTCAGTGTACAGGTAACAAACTAGAGGTTCACTGAAGTGAAAGGACAGGCAAGTTTCAGTTCAGAGCTGGCTAGTGATAGAGTCAGGGCTTCCCTTTAGTCCAGTGTGTTCCCCTGTGCTACAGGACTAAGCTGTAATACCTTTCTGGAGAAACACACTTCCTCAGAAAGTGTGGACTATCTCTTCCCCTTCATGTGAAAACAAACTAACAAAACTGTCCACACTGTCCAGTCTCTTCTGTGTCTTGAAGTCTTCATGTACATCAGCATCTGGGGAACCAGAAAATAGCACAAATAAAAGATAAAATAAGGTAGTTGAAAATTTCCAAAAGGAGTGATCAGAATCCACTCTATGCTTATATTTTGTGGGAATATATGAATGCTTCCTGGGGGGTTCCTCTTTACTTCCATCAAATTCCCATAGACATCAATGGACCAGAAAATTGAGAATGACTGAAAGGTAACTGCCATAGAACCAGGGTGGACTTGTCTGGACACTAAATTCAGCTGGAGCTTGCAAGTCACCAGGGGAAAATCAATAAAGTTATGATAATGCAGGGACTTTCTATTAGAACATCTCTCTCTCTCTCTCTCTCTCTCTCTCTCTCTCACACACACACACACACACACACATACACAACTGAAAGCCAAAATAGAATTGGCTTCTCATACTCTCAGCCTTGTGGAGTTAAAAGGCAAGAACTGTAGCTTAGAAAGCTTAGAATCTGCATCAACATACTAGGAATGTTTATAAAGTATTTCCAAGTAAAGGTCCTACATGATCCATTTTCATAAATAGAAAACTCATGGATTTCATATTAGCATTCAAATAATTCACTTGCTAGAAAGCTGAAGAGTTGAATCTCTTAGCCATGGAGAGTGCCTGCCTGGCCTGGTTGACTCTGTTCATCTGTCAACTGCACCTTTCTTCAGACCTAATGCAGTGGTGAGTATCCGCCCGACTCTTTGCCAGGTCTACGATCCTGATAAAAAATAAATAAATAAAGAAGTTTGTTACTAGAATTGGGTTTTGGGGGTTTTTGAGGAAGAGGCTTTTTGTTTTAATCCAGGGGTTCTCTTTTCCTCACTCACTTGAACCCTGCAGAAAAAGAAGTTAAAAACACATTCCTGAGCAAGGCTAATTCACAAAGCCAGCTGAACCACAAAACCTCCCCAAGGCCTAAATCCCTCCTCTGAGTTGGTTGGTCTGAATGTCTCGAGTTAAGGGGTTCTTTCCTCTGGGCCCTTTGAAATAGCCATAATTAACACTTACACAGAGGTTTATGATACAATGGTATTATTTACAGCAAGTCAGCAAACTATGTCCTGCGGGGGATTCGTAGTTGCAACAGAGACCATATGTTGAGCAAAGCCAAATATTCGTACCTACTGGCCCCTTCCAGAGGTTTGCCAACCCCTCCACACGCTCTCACCTTGATCTTCACAGCGCCTGCCAAGAAGCAGCCTCTTGTTTTGATGGCCACGTGGACTTGAGTATGAACAATGATTCTTCTGGAATACTACCTACAAAGAATACCAACTTATTGGGGTGAAGGAGGGAAAGGCAGGGGACCCTAGGGACAGTTAGAGAGTTAGAAAAGTGATCAAAAAAGGGGAAAATGATTTCAAGGGGAAGAAGTCTCCCAGTGTCACAGTACTCCCACTGAACAAGACCCCCAGATGTTACAACTGCTGCTCCTCACACTCTCCCTTCCCCATACATGTTCCCTAAATTTCCTTGCGCATGAACAGTGATGGGAAGGAGCCAGCCTGCGCCAGCTCATGAGAGGCAGCTGCTTGCATCTTTCCCCAGCTCCGGGTGCAGTGACAAGACACTGGTATCAGCTGTGATAGGATAACTTATACCATTAAAAGCAGCAGGAGCTACAAATCAGAGCTACCTCCCCTTTCCCCACCCACTCCCTAGAGCTTATTGTTAAACATTTCCCAGCACACCACAGCATATATATACATAAGTATGTATGGATAATTTCACATAAATGGTACCATGAGTGCATTGTGCAGGATGCTGGGTGTGTAGCCCATACACCACACCCCTGCCTTCCCCCCATCCCACCTCCAACCGAAGGACTGTTGGCTACTGACAGCTCCCAGCTTTCTCTCTCTTTAGCAATTGCCTGAAGCTGAAGGAAACTGTCACACCCTGGGTCTGCTCCCTTCCATGGCACCCTCCTTGCAACTACTAGTCAATGCTGGGTGAAAAAAACATCCATCTCAATTCAGAGCAACTCCAGCTTCAGGTAGGTAGGTAGGTAGATAGATGATGATAGATAGATAATAGATAGATGATAGATAGATGATAGATGATGATAGATAGATGATGATAGATAGATAGATGATAGATAGATAGATAGATAGATAGATAGATAGATAGATAGATAGATAGATAATAGATAGAGAAATAGCAGAGACAGAGATTGAGAGGCCCAATTGCCCACCACCAACTTCTCTCATCTTCATCTTCTCCTATCTTAAGTTATCTATTTCAGTTCATTTATTTCATTCGCTTGAGTTTCTTTTTAGTGTATTTTTCTCTGACAGGTGCCTGGATACCTGGACAATACTTTTGTTTCCGCTGACCTTTTTGGCTAGCTCTGGAATTGTATAGATGTCTTCAAGTTCCCATTATTATGGGTGTGAAGCATGGCCCCATCTCTTTCCTTTTCCTGGGTAATTAATGTTTTCCTCTTTGTACTGAAATGGACAAGAGGTTCTCCTTATACTTGCTGTTCAAGAATTTTATTGGGGAAGGGCTTGGTATGTGGCTTTCCATCCTGGTGACCCCATGAGTTCTTTTAAACCTCAAATCCAAGTCTTTTTGTCACCTGACTATCCCCTCTCCTTCATCTCTTTCTTTCTCTCCTCCTCCTGGAACTCCTATTATTGACATCTTAGGTCTCCTGGGTCTAACTTTTTACTCTCTTATTTTGCCCTCATGATTTCCATCTCTTTGTATTTTTGTTCTATGTTTGAAATATTCTCGCACTTGGTCTTCTAAATCCATATTCTTTCTGCTTTAATTCATCTAATGAGTAGTTTAGTTAAAAATATGTTTTAGTTCCAGGATTTTTTAATTTTTTTTGGTACTGTATTTGAACGTCCTTGTTGCTCCTGCACAGGCGCCTGCTCTAGCAGTGTTCTTTCCAGTGGGTTCTCCTTTTCCCTCTCTCTGCCTGCTGAGCCTCCTTAGGTGCATGGTTTTCTTTCATCTGTTCTTTGAAACCCAGGGCCAGCTTCTGGGCATTCCTTAAGTCACAATAGTCCTATAAAAAGCTGCACATAGGGAGTCTTTCCCAGTCAAAGCACCAGGAGGAAAGAAGCCTCTCAGCTCTGCCGTCTCCCCAGGTTCAGCTTCTTCTTAGCCACCTGGGACCAGGGGGACTCATTCTTGAATGCTGATGTAGCCTAAGGCCCACCACATTTAGAGCCTCATCACCACACTCTCCATCTATTGGCTCAAAGGATGGAAGTGCTGCTGCTCCCTCCAGGAGGTTTCTAACAGAGCCCCGCTTGCCCTTGCTCCTTCAAGCTCCACCTCCATCGTTCCCAGTTGCTTCATCAGGAGAACTGCCAGACTGGAGCTGGGAGTCAAGGGCAGCCATGGCACCAGCTTATGAAAACCTTCATCCCGCTCCCAATCCCTTAATACAAATAAAGGACAAACGTGATCTGCTGTCCCCGGTAAATGCCTAATTTACTTCGAAGGTGATCAAACTCTTTATTCCCCACTGGAGCCTTCAGAGTTGTATGCATTAATGAAATTTTTCTTTAAGATTTTTTTTATTGATTTTTAAAGAGACAGGAAGGGAGAGGGGGAGAGAGAGAGAAACATTGATGTAAGTGGGAAACATTAATCGGCTGCCTCCGGCACACCCCCTACTGGCGATCAAGCCTGTAACTCAGGCACGTGCCCCTGACCAGGAATCTAATCAGCAACCTTGTGGTGCATAGGAGAATGCCCAACCAACTGAGCCACACCAGCCAGGACTTAATGAAATATTTTTGAATAATGGATTTACTTTAAAATTGTGCTTAGTGGAGAAATAACTGGGTGAAAAGAAAGATTACAAAAATGCATATATGTGCATGTATATGTGTATATATCATCCACATCCATAGATAAACGATGATGAATTTATAAATCATTTGTCTTTTTTCTTATCTAGACTAATATTTCTTGATAAAGAAATATTCTTGATAAAGATAGAAGAGTTGTTCTGTCCAATTGCTAATTCAGCAAAATACATTAGAAAAGGTTCTCTGAGGTTCACAAGCACTTTTAGAGACTGTGAGGAGAGATGGCAAAGAGCTCCTGGCCTCTCCATCTCAGTGTCTGCCCCCTGAGAACTCATTTGGAGAATCCATGCTTTCAGTGGACTCACCAAGGTGGCAGTAGCCTGTGTGAGCAAAGGAGACCCATAGACAGAAGCTTCTTGCCCAGAGTCACACAAGACAGTCCCCACTAAGGGTGGGCCCAGGCCTGAAATGAGTTTTAGAAGCAAAACTGAACCACCCCGGATGTCCCTGGTCTCCTCAGCTCTCTAGTGCGGCCCCCAGTCAGTTGGATAGTCTCTCAGAGCAAAGCCATGTCTAGCTCACTGGTGAATCTCAAGCACCAGGAACATTGTCTGGCACACAGTGGCTGAATGAACGAACGACTGTAAGAACTTTCAGCTCACTTGATACTACGATAGGACATGCTAGTAGATGGCACTGCTTGCTTTGGGGCCATCTCTGGGCTTGCAATTCCACCTAAGTGAGGGAGCAAAATTTGAGATGTATAGGAAACAAAAGTGGTTCTCGCTTGGATTTGTTGAGGAAGATTTCAGCTCCTGTTGGTTCATACAGTGGGGCTTCTTTCAAAGATCCAAGTTGCCTGTCAATGGATATGACCTAGAAGGGACTGGCTATTTCCTGAGGAGGGTATAGATATGAAAGAGTTCTAGGCTGGCTGTAAAGAGAGACCAGATGTCCTCTAAGTATCCTTCTAATTCAGACTCTTTGGCAAATATAATTCCTGGTTGGAAAACCTTATGTGAATTTGTCCCTTTCTTCCAAAAATATTCTTCAACCCTGAAGTCATTGCTGTGCCTATTAAAACTCTCCTTTGAGGCAGCCAAATATGATCCAAGGGAACACTGGGTGTGTTCTTGCAACAACCGGGGAAGTGAGAGGCATCTCTGAAGAAAGCTCCCTTTGGGCCCCTGGACTGGCTTGGGATCTGTGAAGGAGAGTTTTGTGAAACGTGTCCCTGGTCTGTTCCACAGGTATCTGCCAGGCCCAGTCCCCAGGAAGACATGTTGTGGGATGGGTGATATTTCAAGTGCTTAACAGCTGATCCTGCATGGGCACTCGCTTCTCAGAAACGAGGTGCTGCTGGAGACAGGGCATAAACAGGATCTGCAGGCTCTCTGCGTTTGGTTGCTGGATCCTGGGGAAGTCCCAGAGTGAGAGCTGAGCAGATGTGCAGCAGAGAAGCACTTACGAAGCTGAGAGCAGCACTCATTAACAACCGGCACAGAGGCTTTCAATCAATCGTCTAAAGACGATTGGCCACACCAATGCATAACAGCTAGACATCAGCCCTGCTCTAAAACCACTTCTGAGCATGGCTGACCCTCTGGCAGAGGCTGCAACCCCATTGCTCCAAGCCACATTTTATGGAGTTTTTTTTATTAGTCTCTCATGTAACCCATAGCCACATCATAAAATTAAACACCCCATTCTGTACATCAAGTCCACTGACTTCTTGATCCCTGATTAGCACTGGGCTTTTCCCTGTGGGGGTTGTATTACAGTAACATTATAACTGACAGAAAAGGAATCTTTGCTGGAAGCAGTCGAGTCCTTCAGACTAACTCAGCTTATGCTGTAGTCACAGTGTGTCACCCTACTTCTCAAGCCCCTTTGCCAGCTTCTTTCATTCCCACCCCTCCCCACCCCTCCCTCTGGGTCCCTTCCCCTTCCCAAGCCCCTTCCGTCTCTTGCAATGACATAGAGGCATGGGTGCTCAAATGCTTGTCTGGAGTCACCGGTCAGGGTAACCCCAACTCACCCCTGAGAATAAATTTAGCCCGTGGGTGATATCCCACATGGAGAGGTTATCTTTAGCCTGGCAGAGGCTGGGAGTCAGTCTGGGCCTTGATGGGAAAGAGCAGAGGGAGGGGGAAGGAGGAAGGAAACTAATACTGGAGAGTCGACAATAGCTGTGCTCAAGTGTACCCGGCGGGAGAGAACCAGGTGCCGAGGAGGGTGCTTCCTGCAACACGAGGCTCTTCCAGAGGCACCGGGAATAATGGTCTGTTTCATTCCATCCATGAACTAGGAACAGTTTTAACAGCAGAAAATATGGCTACGTTATGGGCAGGCAGTATAAAACCACAAGCGCACATGTTCTTTAAAAAAGGCAACAAACTCAGCATGATCGGCGGTTTTCAAGCTTCCCCACTCGTATCTGTTTACTACTTGTTCATTAGTTTTGATGCCTGCAGGTGTTAAAGCTTTAAGACTTAAAAAAAAGTATGGGGAAAAAATTTACGTGGAAAATGTATATTACCTGAATTAGGAAAAGGCCACTACTATTTAATTTTAAGGGTAGAATATCTCAGTCCCTCAGAAATACCAAGGGCTCAGCTTGGCAAGACCTAGGACTCCTGAACTGTTCAAGAAAAGGGGGCAGGCTTTTCCTTAGAGAGACTGAGGTAACTTTCCTGTTAGAATCCCTAGGTAAGAAATCTTGCTTTGCACTCAGTAAAATCGTTCCTGTCATTTATATCCACAGCCTCCTCTTGGCCTTGCTTACAGGACAACTGATCAGAACCTTTTGTCAAACGACGGAGCACTTCTAGTTATTTTGCTAGTTATAATCCAGGGGAACCAAGGTCTTAGTCTGAAGCTGAGTCTGACGTGTCTGAGCTTGTCTGACAAGCAACTCTGGGAGGAGCTCCTTTGTGGGAAAGGAGACCTGAGAAGCCCGGTTGACCCAGGAAGACAGTCCTGTTCATGGGAGGAGAAAAGCAATGACCTCTGAGTATCCCTTGGCCAAACACCCTTCCTTGGGGTGTCCAGGAGGAGCAGGCCCCAAGGGCTCCTGGGACAACTCAGAGAGGCTGTGCAGAGCACTAGACAGCCTTTGCTCCAGGCAGCCTTCCCCGCAGTCCCCCCAAGAAGTTTCTGTCCTCAGGTGGTGAGACTTGAGGGGCACTCAGCTTCTCTACCGTGTACTTAAATAATTAAGTCGCTTTTTGTCTTTCTCTTCTCTAGATGAAATGACGCTAGTTGGGTGAACCAGTCTATGAAGGCCCCGTTTATTGTAATGTCATATGAGTGCGTGTGGGTCCTCCTTACTCAACTGGAAGTCTCCTTATCCATCTTCGTGACTTTCCCTCCCACCGGTCACTCTCCCCTCAGTTTTACCATCTGTGAAATGGCATAATAATGGTACCTTCCTAAAGTGACTGTGAGGATTAAACAGGTTAGTGCCCTCAAAGCTTCTGGCTCCTTACCGCTGGGGAGGGGCAGAGGGGAGGGCTGCAGGTCCTCCACTCCCCCGCCCGTCCTCGGGGCCTGGAGAGCCGCCAGGGCCAGGGCCAGGGCCAGGCCCTTCATCTCCGAGCCTCCGCCTACAGATAAGCGTCCCGGAAAGTAGGTGTTCCATTACTACCTGCTGATGGGATAAACAAACGTGGTCATGAAAAGGAAAAAAAACAGATGAGTCAAGGCCAAATACCAACCAAAGGAAAGATAGGTGAACCGCTGGGAAAGGAATGTAGAAAAGTAGATGCAGGAATGAGAAATTGCCACTCCTTCCGAGAAGAATTCCTATCACCCTTCTCCACCGCTCGGCGCGGAGACCGCCTTTCTTTGGCTGACGGCTCCCTCCCCGCAGCCGCCGCTCCGCCCCGCCTCCTCCCGCCCCGCAGCCGCGGCTCCTCCCCGCCTCCTCCCGCCCCGCAGCCGCCGCTCCGCCTCCTCCTTCCCCGCAGCCGCCGCTCCGCCCCGCCTCCTCCCGCCCCGCAGCCGCGGCTCCTCCCCACCTCCTCCCGCCCCGCAGCCGCGGCTCCTCCCCGCCTCCTCCCGTCCCGCAGCCGCCGCTCCGCCCCGCCTCCTCCCTCCCCGCAGCCGCCGCCCCGCCCCGCCTCCTCCCGCCCGCGGCCGCGGCCCTGACCTCGGCGCCCCCGGGGCAGCGGGCGGCCGGCGCGAGGGAGCGCGGCTGCGGGCACCAGAGATCCTTCACTGCGGCTCGCGGGGCCCGGCCGATGCTAATCAGCGTGAGAACGGAGCGCGGCCGCCCGCGGGCCCGAGACGCCGCCTCTTTTCAGAGTTTATCGCCCGATAACCCCCCGTAAATAAATAAACGAGCCGAGCGGGCGGAGCGCGCGGTGGCCCGAGGCTGCGGGCGCGCACGGCCGCCCCGCCGCGGGGGGATGAGCCACGCTCCGGGCTGGACGGAGCTCCCCGCTCGCCTCCTCTCCAGACCAGCGCCGTCAGTAATCCCGCATTCTTCTCCCGCCAGAAACCCCCCACCTTTTCTTTAATCGGTTCAAGAAGCACCCAGGGGGTTCATTCTGGCTGCCCGCCCCTCCCGCCCCTCCCGCCCCGGGAGCTGAGCGCGCGGCGCCGGCTTCTGCTCCTGCCCCTCCCCGGTCAAGCTCCTCTGCCTGGGTCGCGTCTGTGCCTTTGGCTCCCTTATCACAATCTTTGGCTCTTGCACAACCTGAGAGGGGCTGGAGCAACGGACGGAGGGGGTGGGAAGGGGTGATTTGAAGCCTCCAGGGGCAGGTGATGAGAACTGGTTCCCACAGTAGTGGCCTTGGACATGTGTGGATGGATAGCTTGCTGCAGCCAAGCCATAGTGGGAGCCTGGGGCTCTGGGCTTGGCCGGCACCCAGGTATTTAGAGAGAGAGGGAGCGTGCAATACCCTGACTGCAAACGAAGGGAGGGACCCCACTCCACTTAAATGATAGTGTTCAAAAGTCCCTTAGACTTTTTTTTGGCAGATCTCATGATCTACATCCTTTAGTTGTTGGAATTTTGACTTGGGGGCCCTCAAATTAACCTGTGGTTCAATTTGGAGACTGAAGTTTGAGGAAGATTCCTTGAATATAAAGGGTACAGAGCAGCCCAAAGCACCTCAGCTCAGTCACAAGGCCCAGGTTTCTAGCCCAATTCTGCTACCATCTGGCTCTGGAGCAACCACTGCCCCTCTCTGAGCCTCAGTTTCCTCATCTGTCTCTCAAAAGATCCTCCAGCTTTCCTACTCTCTAGGGATTAATATCCTTCCTATAAATTGCTCCATTTCTGATGTGTCTTATCACATACCTCTCTGGAGAAACAGTTATGTCCTTTTGGAAGAAACTGGGGCATGACCAGTTTGTGTAACAGACCCCTCATCAGTGAGATTAACACTAGTCTTTACCTATCATGGAGGTTACAGAAGTCCAGGGTCCCTCCAGGCAGACTGAAGTCCACCTGTGAGGCAAAAAGACATTTAAAAATAAAATCCCGCAATCTAACAGCATTGCAGTGCTTCTTGGGCCCCCAAGTGTAAGCTGCCTTTTGACCATGGTTCTGTTTCGTGTGGGAGGGCCTGGTTGGCTCAGAACATCTAATCTGGAATTTAACGTTTTCCTCAATGGGAAACAAGGCTGGGGAGGGGTGTTCTAGAGGCAGCAAAACATGATTCTCGTCCTGAAGAGATTGTCTCCAGGGGAATGAAGGTGGGGAGCCACCCCTCCAGCCATGGCCAAGAGGAGGAGCTCGCTCATGAACCAGAAACGAACAAAGGCCTGCTTCTTCCAGAAGCCATTTCTGACACTACAGTGTGTCCCAAGGGAACATGTGGCCCCAGACAGGCCTCATTTCCTGTTCTCTGGACAGAAACCCACTTAGTCTTGTTTCCCTCATTTGCATAATATCAAGAAAAATGAGTCATGCTGAATTGTCGTTTGTTAAGAAATATTGGCAAGAGGTTCCCAACTGAGATTGGAGTCCGTTTCTCAAAAGGAATGAACACTAACTTGATCAATGATTTATTAGGTGGATGCGATCAACACTTTAGGCCTCAGTTTTCCCATCTGTGGATCCTGAGCATTTTTAAGGTGTATTTTTTTTCTTTCTTTCTGCTCTATCATACTGGGACTCTAACACATGTGGGACTGCCATGAGCAGAAGTAAGATTTTCCAGAAGAGAGACAGGATAGGGAAATTAATGTAAATGTGACTCTTCCACACCTGTCCTTGCTTTCTATTTTGTCTGCTGTTATGGAGGTCAGCAACCAAGGGGGAAAGGAGAGAACTGGGCGGGGGAGGGTGAAATGAGTAATGGGAGTGAATCAATAGCATAGTGATGGATGGAAATTGGACTTTCGGTGGTGAGCAGGATGTAGTATATACACATGTCAAAATATAATGTTATAAACCACTGTTACCTCAATTTAAAAACAAATAAAAAATGAGAGAACTCATCAAAAAAAGGCTGAACGTCAATATTGGGCTAATCAGCCCATTATTTTACAATAATAGAAGCCCTAGGGTAGTGGTTCTAAACCTTTTATAGTCAAGGAACTTTGTAGAATTTGATGTAAATCACATGCTCTCCCCTCACTCCCAAATGCACATACAAATACATATTGGTCTTTGCAGATTATGTCAGGGGTTTATAGACCCCTGAAGCCCCATCCAAGGACCCTGTTAAAGATCTCTGCTCCAGAGGCTAATAAAATATTGACCCTCTGTTTCCTTATCTGTAAAAAGGAAATACTACTCACCTCCAACCAGCTTTGCAAAGGAAGGGTAGGAGAGTAAATAGAGCTGTGCTATTAAAACATATCGGTTCTCTGCCTGGTAGACATGTGATATTGAGGCAACCCTATTACCATCATCTGCCATAGTCATTCCCTACTCTGCTTCGTGGGATGTAAATTTCCTCATAAGACAGAAGCAGCCCTGTCTGTGAAATCCCAGAAGCAAACCCTTCTGGTAAGCCAGCACTGGAAGTCTTCAGACTTGCCTGTTAGAAAAGTAATAAATCCCCACGGAGACCAAAGGGAAGGCTGGAGGTAGCTCTGCAGGCACTCAAAGGATAATAATTGCTGGGGTAGGAATGTACCAAATGATACCCTTGTGACTTTAAAAGTCAATGTAACTTTTCAAAGAGTCTTCCTTTTTCCCAGAGTAGGTTGCAATATTAGAGAGATTAACTCCTTGAAACAAAACCAAGGTTTAGGAAAGAGCTTTTGATGAAGTAATCAGCTATTATATTAAGTAGAGTCAGTCCACTGGTACAAGGAACCAAATCTCAATTTCTATATTACCCGTATAATGAAGGGATTGGATTAGATTCCATGGTCCTTAATCTTCCTGGGTTCACAGATTCTTTGAGAATCAGATGTAAGCTATGGCTCCTGGCCCCAGAAAACACACATGCACTAAACACTCTCACACAATTCTACTTACAATTTAGGCACCTCACAGAACGCTGGCAGTCCATCTGTGGACCCCAAGATTCACAGAAGCTGTACCATGCCTCTCTAAGGTCTTAATTATTGAAGACTGTGGGGTGCCACAGATGGACTCAGAACCAAGCCCTTGACCATTTCTCAGAGCCTCTGCAAACTGAGGAAGGAGAAGTGTTCTTCCTACAGCTGCTGAGAAAGTAACCATGATTTAAACCCTCCATGTATGTTATGTTGAGAAAGCATAGTTCCAACAGCAGCTCTTGCAGATAGTCACATGAAGCTACAACTCAATGGTTTTGTCCCTGGGAGATGGGAAATGAGGAGGGAGGACAGGCTTGGACAGTACAGGGTAAAGAGTAGGCTGTAGTCAGAACATGCAGATGGCACAGTCCTTGGAGAAGGGAGTGCTAAGGGTTTCAAGAAAGCCTAGATGAGCAGCAGTTCTCCCTGTGTGGGATGTGTGCAGAGGGACTCTCCCTAAAGCACCCATGGCCTGCCTTACTGTGGTTCATAAATATCCAGTGCCCCTCCCCAGGAAAGAAAGGATGGCCTCTTTCCTCTTCACTGACATCAAACTTTGCCATGTGATTTCCCCTGGCCAGTGAAATGAGCAGAAGTAACATCTGTCACTTCCAGACAGAAGGTTCAAGAGCCAGCCTGAGGTTTACCATACATAGGACTGGCCCTATTCCAAATCTACCACTCCATCAGCCTGGTCCCGGGGTGAAGGTGACCTGGAGTGCTCCTGTGGTCAACCTGTCATACACCTCAGGCAAGGGCAAGGAAAAACGTTTGCTGTGTGAGCCATTGAGATTTTGGAGTTGTTTTTGACTGTAGCAGAGCCAAGCCCAACTTAGTGATACAGCATCCATCCTCCTTCGAAAGGAAAAGAGCAGGGTGCTCAGAATGGCCCTCACTAACCTGCTGGCTGCTGATGACAGTACCAGCCACTGTCAGCAGCGCCACGTGCACACGCCTCCCTCTTTCCATCCTTGCCTCTCCCTGACGCTGTTAACAGTCACCCACCGTCACCCAAGCACCCTACGGCTCAGCTAGAACCAGTGGCGCATCAGTCATCCCACCTGCAGTGGGGTAAATGGCAGCTCCCCCAAAGCTATCTATATCCTAAGTCCCACAGGCTGTAGGGGAAAACGTCTTTGCAGATGTTAGGATCTCTAAATGAGGTCATCCTGGATCACTCCGATGTACTCCCAATCCAATGCCAAGTGCCCTCATACAGACGAGGAGGGGAAGGCAGAGGCAGAAATTGGAAGCTCTGCAGCCACAAACCAAAGAACATCATGAGCCACGAGAAGCTGAAAGAGGCAAGGAATAATTCCCCTCTAGAGCTTTTGGAGGGAGCCTGTGGCCCTGCTGACATCTTGATTTCAGGCTTCTGGCCTCCAGAACTGTGAGAAGGTACATTTCTGTTGTTTTAAGCCACCCAGTTTGTGGTACTCTCTTATGGCAACAGTAGAAAATGAACACTCCACCTTACAAAATACCTTTTCTTCATGAGTTCCTCCCTTTGGTATAATTCTTAAAGGCAAGAACTACAAACCAGTATACTAATGGCTTAGGAAGAAAGCCTCTCTTTCTCTCTACCCAGTCCCCAGGGCAAGGCCTCAATTATGTTTAAAGCGGGGAGGGTGCCAGCTCACAAAACCCAACCAGTCTATTTCCTCTCCAGAGGAGACACCAGCAGTGAGAGGTTGAATCCTTGGTTACGGGCTATGCGGAAACTGATGCCCAAAATAAACAGCTCCTGGAATCAAAGCTCAGGGGACGGTGCGTAGAATTGTAGAGCTTCGAGGATAGAGAGCGACCATATAGTCCAACATCTTCAGACAGAGTTTCTAGAGCAGTAAGAGGGCTCCAAGTATTTCCACATATTTGTTTACTTTTGGGTTTTATTAAAGACCCTGAGGCCCAGGGCCTAGCGCCATCTGCCCAGGGTCACAACTGATTAGGGACCGATTCCCACTTCACCACCCAGCACAGGAAGGTGCTCAGTTCTCCACAAAACTCTAGCTGTCTGGCCTCTGTGTTCTTCTCCAAACATCCCTCACCTCTGCCTCAGGAAAATGGGGTTCATGACCTAACTGGTGTGGCTGGCTTAGGTCCCCTTGAAAGGCCTCAAGTCTCCTAGTTTGGGGGTACCACTCCATATCATTTAAAACATCTTAAAATGTATTCTTATCCACATCAAATGTTGTTTTTATTTAAAAATTTTTATGCTTCTTTTATAATTTTTGCTTTTGAAAGTAGTTGCCTATAAGTAACGTCTTTGATTTTAGATTTACTACAGTGTACTCAGCAATCCTCATACAGGCCCAGGGAGATCTAGCCATAGACTGTTTTCAAATGCAATGAAATTTTTATTAATTCTAAATTCCATGATTAATGAGACTGCTATCATGCCTCCTTTTGTACATATTTAATTCAATCAGTACAGATATTAATTTCCAGCTAGCCTTTTAAGTTTTGGATGGCAATGTATTCAGATAAGCCTTCCCATGAGGGACTGTATACTGTAGGTAAGACAGCCAGGAGCAGGTGACAGTGTGTGGAACACCTAGCAAATGGCATATGGCTCTGCCGATGAATGTAGGGGAGGGAAGTAGCAGGGGACTGGACTTTACGTGTCAACCCTAGGTCAGACACTGAGCCAGACACTTCCATATCCATAATCTCCTCTAAGATTTGAAAACCAAGCTGAGGCCCTATTATGAATGACTTCACGTGCCATTCCTACCTCCACCTGCCACCTGCACCCTGGGCAGCCATGGGGGGCACTCCTGGTTCCAGATTCCTGCCTCCAAACATCTCACCTGAAATGACCAGGAGCCATGTGCCCAGCCACACCTATTTCCATCAGTTTGTATGGCCCAAAGCTAGCTGAGATAAGGCCTTGCTGGGGGTGGAAGATAAAACAGGCATCACTAAGTGGCTGGGGCTCATCCTCCCAGAAAATGACTTTGCTGTACTGACCTCCATACCACCCAGGCCAAGGCAGCCTTGTGGAAAGGGTTCCAGCCTGCATGGCATCAAATACTCGGGTGAGAAAAAAGCCACTCAAGCATATATTGATTTAACTGAGACATATAATTCTCACAGGCTACAGACAGAACAGGCAAACGGACTTTTCAAATGCTGTCTCTGCAACTCATTAGGTCATCAATGTGTAGAATGAGTCTGGGAAGTCTCTAGGAATGGAAATCAGCCAGTATTTTAATTTCCCACTTTAGCGTGAATTTCACAGCAACTGCTCCAGATAGTAGAAGGACCAATTGTCCCCATTTTAAGCCTTAAAGCCAAAGGGCTACTCTCCCACAGATACCCAAGTAGGGATGAAAGCAGCCAAGAAGACTACAACTCAGGTCTTCAGACTCTAAGAAGAGTGCCCTTCCCTCGAGCCCAGCAGAACTATCATTCAGATCAACACTCTCAAAGAACGATGGGAAAATGTCAAAGACACAGAAGTCAGCTTGAAAGCTCTTCCACTGATCAAATCTGAGACAATTTATTTATCAAAATAAATAATGAGAGTAATAGATTGTAATCACTAAGATAAGAATCTGTAAGTCCATAATGATACAAAGAAATAAATGGAGAGAAGAGAAAGTTTTTCCTTACAGTAAAATGTTAACTAATAAGTGGAGAAATGATGAAATTAGAAAAATCACCATTTAATGACCATCATAGTAATATTTAATTCAGCCAAGAAACATCAGTATATGTTACAACTAGTGGGTAAAAGTTTAATTTTAAAAATGGGTTTGAATATTTTTTAGTGTTTTTACTGTAGTTGATTTCTAATTTCATGCCATTGTGATCTGAGATGCTTGATATGATTTCAATCTTCTTGAACTTGTAGAGACTTGTTTTGTGTCCTGACATGTGGTCTATCTTTGAGAATGACCCATGTGCACTTGAGAAGAATGTATATTCTGCAGCTTTGGGGTGAAACGTTCTGTAAATATCAATTAAATCCATCTGATCTAGTGTGCCATTTAAAGTCACTGTTTCTGTGTTGAATGGGTTACCAAGAAGATCAAGAAAGAAATAAAAAACTTCCTGGAACAAATGAAAATGAACAACACACAACCACCCAAAATCTATGGGACACAGCGAAAGCAGTCCTAGGGGGAAGTTCAGGCCTACCTCAAAAAGCAAGAAAAGTTTTTAGTAAACTATCTAACCCTACAGCTTAAAAAATTAGAAAGCTCCCCTGCTGGGAGTTTTTTTTATTACTGCTTTGATTTCATCAGTTGTTATTGGCCTATTCAGGTTTTCTGATTCTTCCTGATTAACTTTTACATGATCTCACTCATACGTGGAATCTAATAAACACAATAGACTAAGGAACAAAATAGATCCAGAGACATAGAAGCCTAAAACAGACTGAGGAATCTCAGAGGGAAGGCAGGGGTGGGGGCATGGGTGGGGAGAGGTTAATCAAAGAACTTATATGCATAACCCATGGACACAGACAATAGTGTGGTGAAGGCCTGAGGGGGATGCAAGTGGAGGGGATCAATGGGGGAAAAAGAGGGGTAGCTCTAATATTTTCAACAATAAAGAAAAATTAAAACAAAAATGAGAAATTTGTATAGTTTCAGAGTACCTCCACACAAAATTTTTATTAAGTACAAAGAGAAAAAGAGTAATTTTACAATGAAAAATTCTGACACCTCAACTCTGTGATTAAAGCGAACCTCACCAACACACAGTGGAAATCATGGACGATTTGACTGGATGCAATAGAAACACAGCATCACTTCTGTGGTATTCCTGCCAAAAAAGCATAACCTGAATACAATCAGGAGGAAATATCAGGCCAATGCAAGTTGAGGGACATTCAATAAAATATTCAGCATGTAATATTCAAAAGTATAAAGTTATGAAAGTCAAGGGAAGACTGAGGGAACAATTCTGAGTGAAAGAAACCAAAAAGACAAGGAAATGCAACAGGATCCTGAATTGCATCCCTTTGTTTTAACAAACATTATTTGATTAAATGTCAAAACTTGAATGGCATCTGAGAAATAGATGGTAGTAATGTATCAATGTTAATTTTCTTTTTTTGATGATTGCATTACAATTACGTAGTGGAATTTTTTTGTTTGCAGGAATTACACACTAAAGTATTCAGGCTCGCAGAAAAAAGTTCTTTATGGTATTTTTGCAACTTTTGTGTAAATATGTAATTATTTCATAATAAAAAAACTTACAGAAGAGCCCTGGGCAGGTGGCTCATTTAGTTAGAGCATCATTCCATACCCCAAAAGGTTGGGGTTTGATTCCCAGTCAGGGCACATAACCAATTGAGATGCGATAGATGTTTCTCTCTCTCCCCCTGCTTCCTCTCTCTAAAAATCAATAAAAACGTATCTTAAGGTGAGGATTTAAAAAAACATTTACAGAAGAAATTTAGGCACAAGCAAATCAAAGTAGTAACATTTTTTGTCACTTCTTCCAGGAAATAGGCTGCTCCCCTCAAGGACACGGTAATAACCTACCAGTCGAGGCAGCCTGGTGCACTTTTAGAAAGACTGTGTACAAAGAATGCCTACGAACTAGTCCTGTATCCTCATCAGGTAAATTCATGATGCCTGATTGTCATTTACAGTCAACCTTTAGTTAGCAGTGGCTTTTATTTTTACCTTTAGATCTGACGCATTTAATGAAAAAATATTCTGAAAAAACAGAACACTTAAAGGTATTGAAATGGTTCCCATCTATTAGAACACTTTAATAAATGGTTTTAAGCCAAATTTTGTAATGTGAATGCAGATTTCCTTCAAAGTGGGCACCACTGGAAATGAATGTGCTCTCATCAGAGTGTAGGATGAGCACCAACTTCCTATCACACAGAAACATATATCTTCCCGCACTGTATTCTCCTGTGCCCTATACTGCCTTGCTACTAAATGATGAATTTCCAGTGAAATATTAAACAGTGTATGTGTCTTCTTGTCTACCGATGATTGGCCTGCCCTCCCCCTCCTGTCTTCCCTTCCTTCCTCGTTGTCTTAATGCACTCAGCACTGTCTGGGTCGGTCAGAAAGTCTATTTTTCTTGCAGACTTTAGGAAATCTACAATTTCCTAAAAATTGTAGATTTTTCTACCTATAGTTAAGTGAACCTATGGTTAAGCTTAATATAACCTGGGGAAGGCAGGAGGGAAACAAAATGAAAGCTGTGAATAAGAGGAGACATGCAGTTAGAGCATACCCATTTCCTCTGTGAAAAGGTGACTAAAGTCTGCAAACATCAAGAGTTCTCTGGGTATAACTCAGATCTCTGATTATTTCAACTCTTTTTCAAAGAAATGACATGCTGGGGAGTGCTTGGACTATTTCCACCGTGTTCTATAGGAAGCTCCACTGACCCTTTATTCTCTCCCAGTGGAACAGCCTGTCCCCAATTTATAATCCTGCTACATTCCCAAAGTTCTTTTTTATATTATTTTTTTAGAGCTCTGAAATAATGTTACAGATGATTGTTCTTTTTGCACATCAGCCACAAAAACTCCCCATAATTTTAGTATATAAAGTTACCAACACACACACACACACACTTCATCAGAACTGCTAAGGTGGCATTTTCAGGTAATGGCTGTGAGTCAAGTGCTCATAGTTCAGACACTACCTCGGCTTAAGTGATCCGTGTTGACAAATGGCTCCTTCACTTTGAATTCTGATGGGAGCAAGAACGTGGTGAGAGGTCCATGCTTGCCCGCGCTCTCACTCACCCCCCCAGGTGTGGGCCCCAAGAGATACTCTGATCATTGTATTGCTGTATTTTATTCCACTTCTCACAGCTCATAGTCTCTCTCTCTCTCTCTCCCATAATCTATTTCATTGAGCCCACAAAATATGACATTTGAGCAGAAAATGAGGTCGGGAAGGAAATTTAGGAAAGCAGATGTCATTTATCATTTTATCACTAAGTAAGTACTTTATTTAGGATGGATTTCTATTGCTACTTGGTGGAATCCTCTTATTTAAAACATTTTTATAATAGTCTATGTATCATGCTAATGAGGAAAAAGAACAAAGAGAGGAGGAAGAGGGCCTAAGTACCATCTCATGGTATCAACTCATAGCTGTAATCGCACTTGACCATGATTTTATGACATGTGACATGATTTAAGTTTCAAAAAATGGTAAGACCATCACCAGGATGATCTCATTGAAAGTACAAATGCCCTTGAAATTCTTATTCTGTGACACAAATTTGGGGCAAATCTGTCTGGTATTCTCCCTAAATGTTCTTCTTCAAGACAAAGTTTCTAAAATAATCTCAGACGTGGTATAACGTTTGCCAGACAGCTGTCCTAGGGACTGCCAAGAAGATAATCCCTGGGTCTATCAGAGTCTTTTTTCTTCCTTCAGTGAATTCTGGGTCCAGGCCAGTTCATAGGCGCATGTTCTGAAAGTTCAGAAAGTGTCTCTAAGGAGACTTGATGTTCCTTGAGGCCTTTTATGCCTATTCTACTGACCTATTTGAGAAGGCAGTTGGTTGAGTTCTTGGCAAAGGGGTTGCCCTTAACTCTGCTCCTACAGGGCAAATGTCTATGAAGATAAAGCTTCCACTGAAGTTCACCAGCTCTGGGTTGTACCTGGTCTGAATGTTCTCTCTCCATCCTTGAGACCCCACCCAGAGTGGATAAAACCCTGGGACAGGGACTTACAGCCTTGTTGATCTTAGAGCCAGAAGAAAACTCTAGAGGTCATTTGGCAGAGCATCTTTCTTTCTGAACTCTTGGTTATCTCCACTGTCTAGCAGAAATAAGTTTTCTAGAAAATAGAAATTTTTCTACCAATAAATATGTTCAGAATCTCACAGACACTTTAATACATATGACTTTATCTTTCATTCAAATGAGTTTATTGAAAGAATTTTAGACAGGGAATACAGGATTTTGTGTGTTTACATAAACCTAGATATAAAACCTTGAGGTCAGACCTTCCTTCAAATCTTCAAAATGCCAGTCCTCTGACACTAGTGCTTCTTAAATCTTCATCATCAATCAGAGAACAAAGAGGACTGTTAATAGAAGAGGAGGTAGAGAACCATACAATATGGACATGGGGACTAGAAAACAGGCACTGATCTCAGACTGAGGCAACATGAGAGAAAAATGTTCACAAGTCTCTTTGAGGTCCAGACAGATTGTTGCAGGACACCAGATTACTGGTCTTGGAGAAATTGTTTTCTTTTGTCACTAAGCTTTTTCCAACTCTACCAAGAAATAGGTTAGTGTATTAGTTTTCTTGGGCTGTCATAAGAAAATACCACAGATTGAGTTGCTTAAACAACAGAAATTACTTCTCTCATGGTTCTGAAGGCTGGAAGTGCAAGATTAAAGTGTTATCAAGTTTGATGTCTACTGAGGCCTCACTCCTTGGCTTGCAGACAGCTACCTTCTCACTGTGTCCTCATGTGGTCTTTCCTCTGTGCAAGCATCCCTGGTGTTTCCTTTTGTGTCCAACTTTCTTCTTCTTACAAGGTCACCAATAGACTGGATTAAGACCCACCCTAATAGCTTCATTTTAAGTTAATTACCTCTTTAAAGGCCTGATCTCCAAACTATATAGTATATAGTATATACAGTCACATTCTGAGACACTAAAGATTAGGACTTCAATATATGAATTTTGAGGCGACACAATTCAGCCCATAATAGTTAGAAAGAATACTTTTAAAGTAAGATACTAGAATCAGACAATTAGTAGGATTTCAGAATTTTTAAAACTAGTCAAATAAGAAGTATAATTCAGTTTATAATGTTGTCCCAGGCTGAAAGGGGCCTGCACTAATAGCAAGTGAAAGATGGCCTATGTCTTGTCTCTTCCTAGCCAAACCCCTTGATCTGGGTTCTAAGATTCTTCAGATAAGAGCATTGGAACTGAGACTAGAACTCAGCAATCGAAGTGTAATATGGACCACACAGGCAATTTTAAATTTTCTAGTAGTCATATATATTTTTTAAAGGTGGAATTATTTTTAAGACGTACTTTATTAACTAATTCAATATATTCAAAATATTATTATTTCAAAATGCAATCATTATTTAACATTGTCAATGAGAGTCTTACTTTTGTGTTAAGTCTTTAGGCTCTCGTGACTATTTTAGACTCACAGCACCTGTCAATACAGACCAGCCACATTTCCTGTGCTCAATATCCACATAGGTTGGTGGCTGCCATACTAGACAGTACAGATTAAGAGAGTGGTCAGGTCCACAGTGGTCTACGAAACTGACCTGCCTTGTGCTCCAAACAAAAGTCTGAGGGTTTAATGATTGAACAGGATGGGCTAGAAATTGAAGAGATTTGTATGAGGTCCTGGAGAGCAGTCATACCCTCTGGAACTCCTAGAGCTGCCTAGGGACTTGTGAATGGGCCCTGTCAGATGGTATCTTTCCAAACTCAAGACTGTATGAGATGACCAAGGGCATGACTTGGGTACAGAGCAGCTCAAGAGGGACACTGACCTTCCTCACACTACTCAGCTTTGAGTTGGTAAATAGAACCAAGGCAGAGCACTCACCTGAGCCTTCTCTTCTGCTACTAACTGGCTAGAATTTTGGCCAAGTCACCTAAGCCCATGTTCAAGAGGAATCAGATAGACCTAATGAGAAATGTTATGCACTTGCCCTTGCCTCTCTTTCCTTCCATGCTGGCTTTCCTAGGAGTCCATCACCTCGGAGGTGAGAGGAGAATTTTTCCTGCAGACTAGCAGGTGTATTATAATGATGGAATAGAAGGAAATAATGCTTGAGACAGAAAAACAAGGAAGCAATAAATGGTTGGTGAAAAATTTTGCAAGTTACATGGCCTTAGAGTATTACTGACTTTGGAAAATTGTATGGGAAGTGGGCATCCCCAATTCCCCAAATGTTTTAAAGGTTTAATTCATGCCCAGAGATAAAACAAGTGGCCTAATGCCTACTTTCCTGCTATAACAACATAGACTCTCTCCTGCTGGCTGTCCAGAGAGAAGTCATCAAAGTGTGTGGTTAATCAGAAAGAACTCCATGGTTATCTACAAAGTTAAGGCTTGCCCCAACAGCACATTCCTTATATTCCTAATCTTGACATCTCCCATTTACACACTACTTCCATAATGTATATAAAGTCATTTGAGCCCAACAGCGTCCCTGTGAGGTAGAAGAGAAAACTGAAACTCACAGAATTGGCAAAGTTAGTGGGTTGTAGAGGATTTTAAAACCAGTCTTCTGACCTCAAGTCTACATAAGCAATACACAAGGTAATTGGCATGTAATGTGTGCTTGGCATGTAGTCAATAAACACTTAATAAAAGTTGGTTGAATTAATGAATAAATGAATAAGTGAATGAAAAATAAGAAAGTGAATTTCTTGAAATTCCTCAGGAAACACATTTCCAAATGTAAGTATGAGATCACACACCCTCAGGGAACGTCCTCAGGAAAGTGTATTTGCCTGATTAACATTGTTTAGGGAAAGCGGAAAACACTGCCTTTAGTCTAGATTTCTTCATAAAATCATTATATAGAAGTAGTTTGGGAACCGATCTCTATTTCTCCAGGCCTTTTGCAGCAACATACAGACAACCCTGCAGCAAGTGTTTAACATTAGGCAAAGCAGCCTCCACTGGGGAAATTTATTGTCCACAGATGACTTTGATCAGCTCCAGAAACCAAGCCAGCCAGGCAGAGGAGGAGCTGGTCAGGTTGGCCTCTGCCAAGGCCTGGGCTTTCCTCTCTTACCTGGAAATGGAAATTTCCAGGGACGAAGGTGCTAGAAAGAGAGCCAAAGGAATTCAATCAAGGTAACTGGGTAGGAGGAACAAACCAGTTAAGAGAGAAAATTGTCAGCCTACAAACTATTTTTGTCCTTCAAGTTCAAACCCACTCTCCCTTTTTCTGGGAGAAAATAATCATTTAAAGGATCGAAGACAATGGATGTTCAAGCTGGAAGAAATTAAAGAAAATAAAATTAATAACTAACACTTGCATATCCCAGGCATGACCTAAACACTTTACCTGTACTAACTCATTCAATCCCAGCAGGCACTCCTCACCCCCCCTTTGGTAACCCTACTTTGTCCAATCCCGGCTACCACTGTTCACATTATCATGAGAGCACCAAGTGAACGGCAGCCTTGGAATTGTGAAACCCCGCAGCCTTGCCCATTTTGCAGAGGAAGCAACATCACATATCCAGCTGGAGAAACATATTCAGCAGCTCACCAGCACAGCAGGTCATCGACAGAGCGGGTTCTAGGATCTTGACCCCCTAGTGTTGAGTCAGGTGCCTGTGTAGTTGGATATGCGCTACACTTTGGAAGCTGTCAGTGATTTCAGGATCTGCGCCTTTAAAGAGCTCACAAGGAATAGGGGAGGTAGTGGTCACATAAGCACCTAAAAGCCAGCACATCTGCACCTTCAGGTTCTGGCTAATGGTTCCATCAGCCTCCTGGTTGTATTGGATCTCTCCTTCCTCAAGTCAGTCCTCCACAAGGTCGCCAAACTCTGACATCTCAGTAGAGTGTAGACATTGAGGAAGTGAGCTCCAAAGTCCCACTGCTGTATGACCTTGGGCAAGTTTTTGTGCTTCAGTTTCCTCCTCCAGAATGTGGAGATGATAATAGAACTTATTCCTGGGTTATTATGAGAATTAAATAACTCAATGTCTCTAAAGCAGCTAAAACTGTGCATGGCACATAGTAATCACAGTATGTAAGTGTTTCATAAAATGCTGGATTATTAAACAGCTTCACCCTCTTCCTACAATATCAAAAAGCTCTTGCTAAAACCCGAATCTGCTCACCACCTGCCAGATCCACATTATCTATAGCAGTAGTTCAACTTCACTTTGCACAAGAATCCCCAGGGGTGCTTGTGAAAAATGCAAACTTCTGAGCCACTCCCTGGATTCTGGTTTAGGAAGTCTGGGTGGAGCTCAGGAATCTACATTTTAACACATTCCCACAAGGGATTCTGATGTAGGTGGTCTGAGAGCACACACTGAGAGAAAGAAGCCTCCTGGGAGAAATTCCATTTTTAGCGCAGCCTTTGGTGACCCTGGTCCTCTGGCCCTTGGCCTCCATTCTAGCCTCACTGCTCAAAACCCCACCCCTAATCCTGCCAGCCAGGCGTGCGTCAGGAAAAATTAAAAGCCATGTTAAAGTCAAGCTCAATTGCATTTCTCCATATGACTGCTGTGTTATATGAGATGAGAAAAAAAATAGCTGAGTTGACAACCAGCAAAGTCTCCACAGTCATGCCCGTGGGTCACCATGGGAACCACATCTCTGTGACTTAGCCCAGGGTGAGCATAAGAGCTGACAGGGACAAAACATCGTGGTTCTGAGTTCCTATTCTCTTTCTGAGTCTCCCTTAGAGACCAGACCCCTTGTTTCCAAAGTAACTCAAGGAATTGTCAGTTCTAAAGTTGTGAAAAGGAAGGTGAGAAGGGGCAGAATAGAGCCAAAAGTAGGCCCGAAGCCAAGGGCACAACACACTGAGATAGTGAAAGCGTTAGGGTCCAGGAATGCCCCTGCTCCAAACCATGAACTCATCTAAAGGGAAAAAATTACTTTTCTCTCATGGCACAGCAACTTAAAATGACTTGATATTAGACTCCCTAAAAACTAAGTCTTGACATATTAGTCCAAGAAATTGATATTACCTGTTTTCCCCAATTATAAAATCCAAGCACTTTTTAAAGGTACTCAGTCAGAAAACCAAAGTCTCTGTGAAATCCCACTGTAGGAAGCTTCCTTCTCAATGGATTTCATGTCTAACTCATTTGTTTTTTGTATCTAAAGTTGAATTCACCAACCGCCAGAGGAGCAAACCATTCTCTGCCTGTACTGGGTTAATAGTGTCCCGCCAAAAATGAACAACTATCTGAAATCTGTGAATGTGACCTTATTAGGAAATAGGGTCTTTGAAGATGAAATAAAAAAAAAAAAAAATGTAAGTTAAGAAGAGCTTGTACTGGTTTTGTGCCTTAGATCCTTCAAGCTACTATAACAAAAATAGACTAGGTGGCTTAGAAACCATAGGAATTAATTTCTCACAGTTCTGGAAGCTGGAAGTTAGGGTGCCAGCGTGGTCAAATGAGCGCCCTATTCTGGGTTCGTAGCCAGTGTCTTTACATAGTGGAAGGGGCTAGGGAGCTTTTGGGGGGGTTTCTTTTATAAGGGCACTTCCAATTCATGAGGGCTATACCCTCATGACCTAGTAACCTCCCAAAGGCTCTACCTACTAATATAATCACAGTGGGGGGGAATGATTTCAACATATGAATTTTGTTGGGACACAAACATTCAGAACATAGCAGATGAGGTAATTCTAGATTACAGTGGGCCATATATCCAATCACCAATGTTCCTGAAGAGGAGACACAAGAGAGGAGGAAAACACCCTGAGAAGACATAGACACATAGGGAAGAAGGCCATGTGACAATGGAGGCAGGGATTAGAAGTCAAGGAATGCCAAGGATTGTCGGCCACCACAAGAAGCTAGGAAAAGGAAAGGAAGGATTCTCTCCTAGAGCCTTCAGAGGGAGTTTGGCCCTGCTAACAACTCGATTTCAGATTCCTGGCCTCCAGAACTATAAGAGAATCAATTCCTGTTGTTTGAAGCCACCCAGCTTGTGGTAATGTGCCATGGCAGCCCTAGGAAACCGCCCAACAGGTCTGTTTCTTGACGATAGACAATTCATATTCTGCTGACCTTCAGATTGATCACTGGATAATTATCAGGTCAGTTAAGGAGGAAAGCATCTCCAGGATGAGCTCAGATCATGGAAAACAGTAAAAGGCAGCTTCATTTGAATAAGGACATTTCCTTAAGCAAAACCAGCATGGGGTGGAGTCTGAGTACCCTGCTGGATAACAGCATTCCAGTTTCCCTTGGAGATCTGTCCTCTGCCCTCAGTGTGCTCAGTGTTGGTGAGGCTGTCAAAATTCCTTGACATCCCCTAACAAGGAGCTGCCACATGACTCACACTTTGCCCCTTGGGCTCTCTTTTGGGATTTTTGTCCCAAGCACAGAAATGCCAGAAGAAATAGCTGCAAGTCGTCCATCTAGCTGCTGAGCCCCCAAGGGACCATCCACTAAGACCTGCTGCCTGGACACTGGGAGATAACCAGGACCGGTTCCACTCTTCCCTCCTCCGAAAGGCATCCTCTGCTGCTGAGTTAGCCAGAGCAGTTTTATTGACTTCAGCCCAAAACTGTAATAGAGACACCAGCCTGCACCCAAACACCCTAAACACCCCTGTCCTCAAAGGGAAAGGGAGGACAGAAGGGAATTCCTGGGAGTATCTGATGAAATGTCACAATTGCCCTCCCAACATAAACACACAGCTGCATCTGCTGCGAAAGTGCCTCTAAAAATATTGTCATCGTGTTTTTCAAAGTGCCTTGTACACAGATCTCTGACATACATTTATTTCAGAAAGCAATACGGTGCTAGGCGAAGTGCCTCTCGTCTGAACAACTGTCATGTTTCTTTCTACCAGACGAAACGCGTCACAGGGCTTGCTGAGTTTCACTTCTCTCCACATGTGCCTTCTGACTCAGAGTTAAAGTTACCACCTGATCACAGTGACGGCCAGGCCGCACCCTCACCTCGCGCTAGAACTGCGTGGAAAGTACAGGACACACTGCTCTTGTTTTGTTTTCATATTTTTAACTGAATTGGTGAGCTTACCTGGAAGAATGACCCATCAGGAAAGGACTTCACTGGGTGACCATTTGGCCAGAGCAAAGTCATCTTTGTTTTCTAACCCCTCTCCTGTCCCCAGGGCCAGAAAATAACACCAACTCCAACTTCTCTCAAATCTGAGGAGCGATTGTGCGAACCTGAAGGAGTCAGTTATTCTTTCTTTGCCTTGGGGAGGAGGGGAGAAAACAAACAAAACACAGATGGGGCTCCTCACATAAACCAGACCATAAGAGTGAAAAGATTAGTATTTTCCATGGTCAGCTGAAAGATGGGATGTAAATGCAGCATGGGTCACTGTACGTTATTAAATTTCTACTGCACTTGAATTAGTTATAGAGTGACATTCTGACTGTTTCCTCCATGTAGTGCTCATAACTCCACCTGTTTGACATTTCCTTCCTCTCCAACCCACATAGAACAGGTCCCACTTTGTGGGACAGAGGCCACCCTGCAGAATTTCAAGAACACATTCCAGGGGAGGCTGTTGCTGAGGCGCACACAGGAAATTTCAAACACTCACAGATAGCAGGAAGCTAATCAGCCCCAGAACTTGATCATTCAAGAACTACCCATGGAAGAACAGAGAAAGTTCTTCATAGTAAAGAAAAATAATTTCAAATCCTTTCACCTCCTCGTAGCCCTCAGGGACAAAAACTCATTGAGTCCCCAAATAGACACTTTGCTTCTGATCTGAGTGGACACTCAGAAAAATCACAAAGATTAAAAAGCTTAATACCTATTGTCCAGAAGAAATGCAGAGAACTGGCAGAAGGGAAATAGGGTGCCAGAGATTTATCAAAAAGAAAAGAGAGAAAAAGACAAAAAGCAATGACATCAAACAAACATAACTTTTGCTGCATGGAGGCAAATGTCAGGCAGAATGTTTATGAGGTGCCCACACCCCATCCCCACCCCTGCTTTTTCCTTGGGTCACGGCCAGGACTTCAAATGACATTGCATATGAGTTTCAGCAGACTCCAGCACCTACCTCACTTTAACACGACTAGTTCAAGCACAGATTTCGCTCTAATGCATATTCTTCTATCTTGGATAAATCCAAGGGGCATTACCTGCCCAAAGTCCCTGAAGGATCTTGTTATAATATGGTGGGGAGAGGAGGTACCTTGGCCTCTCACCTGTCCCGAAGCACAGGCATTAATGACTTCTCATTTTTCCTTAAAGTATCCCAGACAGGGGAGGAAAATGGAAATATACTTCCAGAGGCTTGGCAGTAAGAGTCTTGGGTACTCTATACACTCACAACCTCCCTCCCACCTATACTCAAGCCCAAACTTTCCCTAAAGCCTGTGGTTAAGCTTAAAAATTCATGCAGAATTTGTATGCTACTATTCCACAATATATCTTTGTTTTACTATAAAAACATTTCAAATTATTTACCACTAAGTGAACGTAGAATCCATGGAGATATGCCAAGTATATCCTATAGATGAATAGGTTTTGCTGGGTCATCACCCCAAAGGGAGACTGTGTTTCCTTTGGTTTGAGGAGCACCATCTTAAGCAATCACTTCTCGAGAAGCAAAGGTCTGGCCAATCATTCTGGAAACACATTAGAGCAGCCACCCTATTTTATTATTTTTAGTTGTCACCAAGAAAGATTTTTTTTAATAATTTTATTTTATTTTAAATATATCTTTATTGATTTCAGAGAAAGGAAAGGAGAGGGAGAGAGAGACAGAAACATCAATGATGAGAGAGTCATTGATCGAGCCCGCAATCCAGGCATGTGCCCTGACCAGGAATCAAACCCAATCACCTGGATCCCAGGTCAACGCTCAACCGCTGAGCCACGCCCTGCCGGGCTACCAAGAAAGATTTTTAAGGTGAGCAACAGTCTTACAACTCAATGCAAAGGAGGAATTTCCTTCAATGGTGGTGTGCCTGGCTCTCTATCCTCATTGTCCTCTCTGGGGAAGCTAGGGAAACATGATCTGTGTATGCTTAATCTCTCAAATCTTAAAATGGGCTGCAAAGCTCTGCATGATCTGGCCCCTCCCCAACTCTCCAACCTCATCTCACTATGCTATTTTCCTCTTGATCACTGCATAGCCTAGCTTTGGCCTTAATGGGCCTACATTCTAAAAGTAGCACCTGCCTTGCTACAAATCCCCTACTTCAGTAAGAAGGAAATAGTTCCACTCTTGGTCCATGTGATTCTAAGGCTCTTCTCTAATAGGTTGTCTAGTATCCCAACTCATCTAGGACTTGCTCTCAGGGATCTTCCTGCCACCAATCCTTACCCTCTTGGACCCTATGATTGGCCTCTCAACACACATTCCACCCTTCCTCTACTTCAAAACAGTGGTCCAGTCTTGTACAACTGGTCCCAACCTGGCTGCAAGATCTAAATCAATCATGGTAACCCTCTTCCTCTTCCCACAGTTCAGGAGTGGGCATATGACTTCAGATCATCCAATCAGAGAAAGTCTAGGACTTGTGTTCAATGGCTGGAGGAAAAACAATCTATAGTTTCTTCCTTTCTCTGCACATGGACAAGAAATCAGGTATCCTGGGGGCTCTTAGCAGACACCGCGTAACCAGAATAGGAGCCCAGCTTAGAATGAAGCTGATACACAGAAGGCAGAGAAGAGAGGGTGAAAGAAACTAAGTCCTTGGTTACATCCCTGAGCCACTGAAGTAAAGCCATGTTAAGGCCTACCCTCTGGAAGGTTTATTTCCAAGAGCCAATACACATCTTCATTATTTAAGGCAGTTTGATTTGGGACATAATTCTGCCCTTGGTGAGTTTACAATCCAGTCAAGGAGAGAGAAAAGTACATAATGTAATGAATACTAAACTGGAGGAAGTATAGGATACTGAGAAGCAGAGAGCTGGGCCACCTAATCCAAATTTGGAATCCAAATTTGGAAGAATTGACCAAGATTTGGTGGTGAGATAGCATTAGGCAGACAATGTGAGGGAAAGAAGAAAGAAAAGAGGGAGGTTATAGAGTTCCAACACAGAGAGAATATGTGCAAAGATTTAAAGTGAGAAAAAACATGGTGCTTTCATGCAACCAAATATGGTCCCATGATTTTGTACTGTCTTGAAAAGCAGCCATTGAGAATGTGGTTACCCTGGATCCTACCAGGGATCCTGCCATCCTTTTTAAATTAACTGTAGCCTGATGGCCAGATCCTGGTGCACTATTCCGCTCCAAAGCGTCCCTGCATGGGCAGTGCAAGCAGAGGCAGCCGGTAAGAACCCACCAGGTCTTTGGGAGCCCAACACAGTCTCTGCACTCCCTGCCCCAATCCCAGTACTAGCTTAAGGCCTCTTTCAATTCATCGGATTCAAATCCTTCTTACCAGCCAGGATTTTCCCAAGAAGATATCAGGTCAGTGGGCTCTGGTGGTATTTAGTCATAGCCTATCTTCAGATTCACCTATTTGTACTCATAGCGCTCTGGCATTCATTCAAGGACATTTGCAGAGGGATGAAGAATTTGAGTCCCTTGATGCCCACATTCCCAGCTCAGGTCCACGCTGTGCCTTCTTGTTTTCTTGTTTTGGCCGTCATACTGTAAAGTGTCCTTTTCAAAATCTATTTAGTGCCTTTTTTTTTTTTTTTTTTTTTTTTTTTGCATTTTTGTGTTTTTAAAGTGATTTCACTGTTTAAAAAGATCCCCAAGCATGGTGCTGAAATGCTGTCCAATGTTCCCTAGCACAAGAAGGCTCAGTGTGCCATATGGAGCAAATACTATGTGTGTTAGGTAACTTTGATTCAGGCATGAGTTACAGTGTTGTGGGCTGTGAGGTCTTTGTTAAAGAATCAATCATATATTTCAATAAGCTTTCTTTCAATAGAAACACAGGTAAAAAAAAAATTATTGTATTGATCGATTGACAAAAATGTGGTGACCAAAGGCTCACAGGAAGTCTTTGGAACTCTATAACCTCCCTCTTTCCTTTCTTCTTCCCCTCACATTGTCTGCCTAATGCTATCTAACCACCAAATCTTGGTCAATTCTTCCAAATTTGGATTCCAAATTTGGATTAGGTGGCCCACAGGGCTCACAGGAAGCTAGCCCTGAATTTATCCCAGGAGCAGTGGCTCAGCATTTGCTTATTCAGTGTTCAGAGCAATTTTATAGAATGTAATTACTGTGAATACAGAGAAGATACTATATAGATCATAAGGACTGGAAGTTGTCTCTCTAGCTCAAATATTTGGTCCTATATGAGTTAGTATAAGTGTCCTGCTCCAGCAAACAAATCTCCAAATTCATAATAGTTCAAATTCAATAGATGTTTATTTCTTGTTCACATATCAGTTTTGAGCTGGTGACTGAGTCAACCTAGTGACCCTCCTCCCCTCAGCTCTTCAGGAATTCAGGCTGGATAGGCACAGCAGTAACAACACATGGCTTACAAGGGCACCTGGCCATTATCCTCATTTGGCCCAAAGGGAAAAGAAACATACGGGAATACATCTGAGATGTTTTGATTGGCTAGACCTGGAAGTGGCGCTCATCACTTCTGCTTGTATTCCATGGGCTAGAACAAGTCACATGTCCATGCTTAGCTGCAAAGAAGTCTGGGAAATGTAGTCTGTCTGATGATTAGGAAGAAAACAAGATTTCCTTGACTCCTAGCAGTCTCTGCCCAGTTTGTTTGTTTTAAGGACTCATGGAGTAAGGTTCGTACCAAGACCTATGACCACCTCACAAAGATTAATAACTTGCTCCCTCCCTTTCACTTCTTTAAATATTTGTTCAAAGTTTCTTTTGAGGAAAAACTGAGATCTGTATGGAGGTAGGGACAAAGAGAACTGTACTATGACCTGAGGAAATTCTGCCCAAACCCTTGCTCTGGTTCCTGAGCCGCCTCCAGATCTGATGAAGATTCCCAGCCCATCTCTAGGTCTGCCTGTAAGTGTAGCATTTTCCTAATTCTTGTGGGAATTAGAGCCCTTGGGTGTAATGCAGCCCAAAGGCTGAGAGAGGGTCCTCAACCCCTATGAAGACCGGGAATCCCCCAGAGGAATCACACAGGCTCAGAAATCCCACACCCTCAGAGAGGAGAGGCTACAGAGGACATCGGGCTCCAGGTAGAGAGAACAGAGACCCTGGCAGCTCCCAGAGGCAAGAGGAAGGTAGGTTACTCCCAGCTAGGCAAGGCCTGAGCCAAACCTGACTTTAGCTGTCTGAGCCCCTTCCCACACTATGAAGCCAACTGTGAGGAATCTGAAAGGAATGTCACAGTGTGAGAGGGACTTTGGGGTAAGAATGGCCTGGGTGAGAGTGGAAAATAAAGGGACCTCATCTCCAGCCAAGGTTCTAAGAAGGAGGAAGCCCCTCTTAGTGCTTTGGAAGCAACTATAAGAGATCACTTAGCCGTAGGCCACCTAGGAGGCTCATCACCTTATTGCTCCTACATACTCTAGCTGAAGTAAAGAACAACACAGACAGGGAATGTCCCACAAAAAGGCACTATAGCCTCTGTTTCCCCTTACTGTATCTCTCCTTGGTGCCAAAAGAAAGATTCTTGTCCTAAAAACCAACAGCTACATGGGGTCTGGAAAAAAATCCCTGAAAGGAAAAAGGAATAATAATAATATTATATTGAATGCCAGGCCCTATGACAAACATTTGACATGTGTTGTACTGAATTCTCACAATGACCTGTGAGGTAGGTATTCTAATCCCCATCCAACTAATGAGGCTCAAAGGAGTTAAGTAACTCTCCCCATGTCCACACTGCTAGAAAGAAGTTGACTCAGGACATTCGGTCTTATTGTTAGGCCCATATTCTTAGCCTCTGAGCCCTGTGGCTCTGACAAAGTTGGTTACTTGCTGGGTGGGGCAGGAGAATCTCTACCTGCCTACCTCTTGTACCTGTGCCCTCCTTCCTCTTCCACAGCTAAGGCCTATCTCTCTTGCCAGAACCACCCCTGCTGACCACCTAGCAGGGTGGCCCTGTCATCTCTACGCATTCACTGGACCCTGCTCTTTCCCTCAGGTAGGCTTTCAGGCCTCTGCTGGCCATGAATCCCATCCTGGTGCATCTGTCAGTTCCCAGGTGCTCTGCAGGAGTCTGCTCACCAGCTGCCTGAGCTCCATTGTTGAGAGGGGATGTCTCTGGGATGCTAAGCGGAGCCTCAGGTGGCAGAGCTAACCATACAATCTCTCTCTCCTCCTTGGTCACTTCTTTTCAGGTAGCTCTTGAGGAGACTTAGAATTGTACCCATATCTCAGGACCTATCCCCTAACCTCCCCACAGGAGCTCAAAAAATAGCATGATTCATCAATCAAACAAGTTTGTTATTAGCTCAGAATCAGGCCAGGGGTCTGACTCATGTTTTCATCTGGCAGGCTACCATCAGCGACTGTTTGAGCAACACAGAGATGTGACCTTGGACCTTGATCTTCACCTGTGCAAACAGCCCATGTGACGGAGTTGAGTCGTAGGCAGGAAAGAGCTGGGTTTCTCTTGACCCTGACACTATCACCTGCTGCTTGATCTTGGACAACATCCCTCCTGTCTCCAAGCCTACTTTTTCTCCTTTTAGGGTGGGCTAGGCCTTAGGGGTCTGCCAGTTCTAAAATGCTCTAGGGATAAAAAAATATATATAACATTTTAAACTGTAGGTCCTTCCATGGGTTTCCGTGGGCAGCCGTAATTGATGCAGTTGGCAGTTGTTTCTTGGACACTCTGGAGGTAGTCACTATGTCTGGCCTCATTTCAATCCTTTCCCTCCTTTTTGTTTCTTTCTTAAAACAAATCCTGTGGGTTAGTGTGGGAAGGAACCAATGAAGATCTTGTGGAGGCTCATTGTTTAGAACATTTATTCTTTACTTTCTTTCTAGTTTGGGGGGGTTAGGGGGCATAGGTCAAGACATTATCGGGGTGTTGCTAAGCCATGTCCAACTCTCCCCACCCAGTACTTCCCTCTAAAGCTGTGGAGGATTTGGCAGAGAAGGGCCAGTTGGGTGCCACAGCTGGTTTCCCAGGAGCTTGGTCATGCTTGGTTTCCCAGCTGGGCTGGACTGAGTGACAGAGTGGTTAAGAGATTTGCCAAAAATCACAGAGCTGGGATGGCCCTCCCAGAGTGCAAGGATATTATGAGCAGGCCAAAGGACCTAGATTGGAGTCCCGAGGCAGAAAATGTCCTAGGAGCCAAGGAGAGTGCCTGGCAAGTGTGCTCTAGGCCTGACTCTGCTGGCAGCCCCCTGGAGAGTCTGCTGTGCATCCCTGGGTCTCAGTCTCCTCATGAGGAGACTGGCAGGTAGGGCTTCTGAAATAGAGAGATACTAAATTGATCTAAGCTCCCTTCCAACTTTAAGATTCTCTGACTACTTTACAATTTAAGGTAATTGTAAAATGTTCCCCGGGTCTTTCTGCATTTGCATGGAATGCTGGGGGTACAGCACTCCTTGAATGCCACACCCGGCTGTCCCTTTTCCTTTCTCCCCAGCCCAGCCTCTGCCAAGGAAGTGGATTCAGGCTGTTTGGAAGGAACCAATGAAGATCTGGTGGAGGTTCATTGGTTGCCTCAAGGACAACCAAACAACACCCTGGCAAAGGGGATCCAGTCCCTCCAAAGTCCTGATGAGCACTCTGGATGGGTGTTTTATGACTTCTCTCCCTGCCAGGGACTAGAAAGCTTTATTTGATCAATGATCAAATCCAAAATCTTCCATTTTGCCTGAAGCAATGCCAGGAGTCTTAACCTGGGGAGCTACCCCCCTAGCCTTCACCAGACACTTAGCAGGGATGGGTGGAGTGGGACATGTCACACCCGCTGTCCTGTGCCCCCCTCCCCCTCCCTGCCCACACACCCGCAGGGAGACTGGTCCCAGCCAGTGTCAAGGAGTCAAAACAAAGCTGCTTTCCGTGCGCCTGTTCTTCCTCAATGGCCGACCGTAAAGTCATCAGGAAGCATGGTCTAGTGCGCCAAGCTCCAGACAGACAGCCTGACCTCTGTCCTGGCTCCCTGGTCCTGCCCAGGCCAGACACCACACCCCAGAACTGCTTTCTCATCTGCAAAACAACTCGGGCCTCCCCAGACCGGCGTCGCCTCTCCTGGCAAAACAGCCCCTCCTCCCTGCAGGCAGCGGGCTCGGGCTCGGGCCGGTGCGGGGAAGGGCGCGGAGAACGCGGCGGGGGGAGGAGGAGATTCGGGAGCGAGCGGCTCCCAGCGCCACCCTCCGCAATCCGGCCCGAAGTGGGGGCAGGGAGGGACAGGGCTCTGCTCCAGGCTCCCTTGCACTTGGGCTGGCTCCTTTCTAAGGGAACGGCCTGTTGTGCAGATAAACAGAGGGACTCATTGTGGATGGCTGCTGGGTGTCTCTGGGGACAGTAACACCTCCACAGAGAGGCACTTATGTAAGCACTCACTTCCCTTCCCTGCCCCCACCCCCTAAATAAGCAGGCCGTTTCCTCCGCCTGCCCCGCCCCTCGCAGCTGGGTCTCTCTGCCGCGGCCCGAGCCTGACTCTCATCCAGCTTCAGACCTCCACCGCCCTTGGGGAACCTGTCTTCTGCTATTTATGAGTTCTCTTTTACACCTGCCCTTAAATAAGACCCTGATGACCGTGAAGAAAACGTGTCTCCCTGTCTATGCTGGTGTGATGAGCTGTTTTGGAGCTGGGAAGCATGAGGCAGAGCCTTGAGGTTGCTGAAGAACAGGCCCCTCAGTGAGCCTCCACCAGGCTCCTGGCGAGGATGCCCATCTGATTCTTAATTCACCTCCTGCCTCAACGCTCAAAAACATCCAACGTGGCCAAGTGTGGTGGGCTCAGAATATCCCTGGCTCTCCTGCTTTCAGATAAGGAAACTACACTTGCCCTCACTACTGACACCAAGTGTGGGGGTTTATCCGGGGAGGGGGGGGTAACAGCAGGGCAGAGAAGTCCAGGAATTTGAAGAAGCAGGCATCCTTGCTCCCAAAAGTAAACCACTGGACAGTTTCCTGGGCCCATGGATAGGATCTAAAAGAGTGATTTCAACCCTGGCTGTGTATTAGAATCCAGGCCACCCCCCCAGACCAAAAAAATGGAAATCTCTAGGGGTGGAATCCAGGCAAGGACCAACTTTGAGAGCCACTGACCTAAAACAATGCTCTGTTTGGCAGCCTCTGGACACAGAAGCCAAGAGAGGGGGGAAATAACCTCCCCAAAGTTAAATGGCCAGTTGGAACAGAGTCCTGAGCAGAACTTGGGTCTCCTGACATTAAATTCATATATCTTCCCATCATGGTTTCCCTCTGGTTGCTTTAGAAGAGAAGGTCTTAATCTCAGTTGCACATTAAAGTTATCTTGGGAACTTAAAAAATATGTGATGGCAGGCTCCATCCTAAAATTTTGATTTAATTTCTCTGGGTTACGACCTAGGCATACATATTTTTCTAAGTTCCTTAAGTGATTCTAATATGTAGTCATAATTGAGAGAAGTCTTGCTTTAAAGGCAAAACTCAAGGACAGAGAGAGGAAGAAAAGAATTCTATGGAAGTCAGGGAAGGAAAAAATATGCCTGTAAGAGGAATCTTAGGATTTGTCCAAAGGAATGATGTTTGACCTGGATCTTGAAGAAGAAATGGATTTAGATACTGGGAACTGGTAAAAAGCTTTCCAAGGGAGGGAACAGCATGGGCAGAGTCCCTTAGGAAGGGATATGGGAGAGAGATCCAACAGCTGAGAATTGGACAAATTGGGACTAGAATGTGGGAACTGTGAATGCCACACACAGGAGTGTGGGCTGAATTGTCTAGGCCACACATCAGAATCACCTGGAGGGCTTGTTAAAACAGATGACCGGTCCCACCTATAGAGCTCTGATTCAGTAGGTCTGGGCTAGGCCCAGGAACTTGCATTTCTAAGAAATCCCCCAAAGATGCTCATGTTGCTGGTACTCAGAAGACACTTTAAGAACCACTATGCTAAGCCAAGGAAAACCAAGAAGGTTTTAGCTCTTGGATCACATGGAGGGGGGGAGCGCCTTACTAAGACAGGAACATTGGAGACCGAAAACAGGAAGTTCAGAGCAGCCCGGAAGCTAGTACAGTGGCTTCTAGTGGAAGAAGTAAGGGATGTGGTGAGAAGGGCCTGGGCAGTGGGACCTGGGCGGAGGGTGGGGAGTAGTTTAGTGAATTAATGGTGGAGAAGTGCAGAATGTGGTGACCATCGGGGTTTGGAGGAAAGCTGAGGCTGAGGCAGAGGCAGAACAAGTGAGTTTTGGAGATAAACAGCAGAGCCCATGATGGTGAAGTTCTCTGAGCCCAGGAGCCAGGAGCAGCAGGTGTGGCGAGGGCCAGGGGCTCAGCTGGAATATGAACACTGAACCCTTGTCTCGAGTTCCCAGCAAGACTGTGACCTCTGACTCAGACCTAGGGCTCTCCAAAATGAAGAGGACTTGGTCCTGCTTCCCTAAAAGCCACTGTTTCTGCCCTAAAACTCCTGCCATCCTGGAGGTGGGGGCAAACCGAAGCAGTGTGAGCCCTGGGACCTGCTTCTAGTCCTGTAGGCTGGAAGAGGGAAGGGCAAGGGAGTATCTCTTCCAGTTGAATTGGGGAGGCAAAGGAGCCAAGCGCTGTTATGTCACTCATGCTAAAACTCGCTCTGCTCCAAACCCTCACTTGTGGTCTGCCTTCACGTTTACAGAATGTTCCCCAAAGCAGTAGTTCTCAAGCTTGGCTGCACGTTAGAATCATCTGGAAGTTTTTAAAAGTCCTTGCACGCAGGCTGCATCTCACACCAATTAAAAGTCATATCTGGAGTGGGATCCAGGCATCAGTTTACGATTTAAAGCTCCCCAACTGATTCAAAAGTGCAACCGGGATCGACAACTGCACCTTGGAGGGTGTGTATAGGCAGGCTTCAAATAGCCTATTTATGAAAATGACATTTCCTCCCTAAGGAAATGGTTTGAATGTGTCTAACCTCGCTCCACCATCCCTCCACCCCCCCCACCCACGGGAACTGGGCAGCAGGCAGCAGCCTTTCGGACCCAGAGGCCTGCAGTGCAGGCTGAGGGCAGGGCAGTTTACCTCAGCCTTGGTTTATGGAGCTGGAGGCCATGCCCTGGAAGGGAGAGGCTTGAATGTGCAAAGTCCAAGCTGGCCTGACTCAAGGGGGCTGGCCGCAAAAGGGGTGGGGTAGGGCGGAGGTTGGGGGGAGGAGTGGGGCATGGTTCAGAGCCAAAACCCACAGGGAGGTGGGAGGGCCTGAGGAACCCGGTGGGAGGGACCCTGGAAGTGGGTGATGGCAGGTGTTCTGCATGGATTTTGGCATCACAGGCGGCTCCCATAGCTGCCCTTAAGGAGTGGTTGGGTGTGAGGGTGCGAGAGAGGGCAGAGTGTGACGGGGGCAGCTCCCGGTCCTCCTCCCTAACGCAGAGCCCCAGATTTGGAGAGATGAGGGGGCTCCCAGGAAGAAGGACTGACTCCAAGGGCTACCAGGATTTGGGGGTCCTGAAGCTTGAACAATTTGAGGAGAGGGCATCTTTAAGAAAAAAGAATACAAAAGGACAAGTGTACCATGAAGCACAGGGCCTGGAAAGGAGCCTGGTAAACGAGGGGCCTGGCAGTGAAGGTTTAGTACCTTCTGGGGAACCTGCCCTGGTTAATATGCAACAGTTCTGTGAGCACACGTGAACTAAGCTTTTCATCTCCACATTCTGTCATACCTTCCAGGCTGTGTCTGTGTGCTCCTGCTGGGTACTGTGACCTTTGGGGCACCTGTCAGACTAGGGAGGTCAGTAGTCCATTTTATTTCTGGAGAAACAAAGGAGTAGAGAGGTAAACGTGGTCACCTAAGATGTCAGCAGCTGTGCCACCAACAAGGCCCTCAGCACCAGCCTGGCCATTCACTCCCTCCACAGACTCATATTAGGACGTACTATGTGGCAGGGCTGTGCTGGGTGTGGCAAGTACCACAGTGACTCAGACGTGGACCTGGCTTTCAAAAATGACAAGACTCTGCCCCCAAGGAGCTCCAACTGTGGTGAGGAGGCCAATTTAGGCAGGTCATTACAGTGTGGGGCACCTCTGAACACAGGCTGTAGGGGAGAAGTACACGCCTCAGCTGTTAGGCCTGGCTTCCCAGAGAGGAGCAGGGAGCTTGAGAGAAGGTACACAAGTTTACTAGGCAGGGAAAGGCATTTCTGCACTGGGAACCACCCTGTTATCTATTGAGCACCTACTATACACCAAGCCTGGGCCCAATCTTTACATTTAGTAAGCAAATGAGACTGCACAACATCCCCACAAGATGGGTCCTACTATCCCCATTTCACAGATGTGGAAGCTGAAGCACAGTGAAGTTAAGGAGCTTTTTCTCAATCTAATAGCTATTTAAGTGGTGGGTCTGAGTTCTCAACCCAGGAAGTCTGGCTCCAGATATCATGTGTGCAAAAAGCTATGAGGGGACAACTTGAAGCATTTGAGGAACTACAAGAAATTCAGTGTTTCACACACAGGAAGCACAAGAGAGGTCAGCAAAGAAGGAGGCTGGGAAGCCAAAAGGGCAGGGTGGATCTTGAAGAGCCCAGAAGAACAAGTGGAGTTTGGGTTGTTCCTGTACGAGGCAGGTAGGTACTGAAGGTTTGTTTTTTGTTTTTTTAAATTTTATTTATTGATTTCTTTTAGCGAGAGAGAGAGAGAAAGAAGTCAGTTTGTTGTCCCACTTATTTGTGCATTAATTAGTTGCTTCCTGTCAATGTGCCCTGACTGGAGATCGAACCCAACCCATAATCTTGGCAGATTGGATGACGCTCTAACCAACTGAGCTCCCTGGCCAAGGCCGGTACTAAAGGTTTGTAAGCAAGAGCAGAGCATGATCAGGTCTAGGCTTTAGAAAGGCTACTCTATGTAGAAGCTGATTATATAAGATGGATTGGGGGCCACCCAAAGGAAGCAGGGACCTCTGAGAATGCTATTGCAGAGTCCTGGCAAACTGCTGATGGGACATCAACTGAGGCCGAGGGACCCGCTCAAAGCTCCTCTGGCTTCAACTGCCAGCTTGACCAACCTAGGGGAGAGGCAGGTAGCAGCTTTATGCCAGAGAAAATACTCTGGATTTGGAGTCAAGAGACCTGAGTTTAGTGGACACCTTCCCACTGGTCACCTTTGGGGACTTGGTCAAATCCCTTCACCTCTCTGAGTCATAATTTCCTCATCCGGAAAGTGAGCATAAGTCTTGCTCTGTCTGACTCACTCGATTTTTATAAAACTCAAACATAAAGCATGTGAAAAATGGCCAACAGAACACAGAAATACAAGTACAACAGAAGCATTAAAGTGGCTGCACAATTAACTGAGGGCTTCAGATTCTTGGGCTAAAGTGGCTTCCTCTGCCTTGGTAACAGGCCTCAGAGCTCATGCACGCCCCTTCTCCCCACCTCCACAGGACCCACCAAATCCTCCTCCTCCTCCAAAGCACAGCGCACTGCCACCTCCTCCATGAAGCCTTCCAGGCCTTTCCCCAAACCTCCAGCTGGAAATAACCTTTCTTCCCCTGAAGGAGTGCTACTTCCCAGTTCTTCTCACTTTTCTCTGTCTTTAATTTAGCTGCAGTTGGTTGTTTACCCTGGCCCTCACCTTCCCACCTTCCTTAACATGATGGCTGGCACCTTTCTTATTCCCCTTTGCGACACAATGGACACACTCACCGCATTTTTGTTGAATGACTGAAATACAGTGAGTGAGTAAACTGCTGTGGTTCCAGAGAAGTCGGGAAGGCAGCAGCCCTCACCTAGGAAAAAGGGCCAGAGGGATCTACGTCATGGCTCCAGAGGGTCAGAGGCACGAAAGGCTGCAAATGACCTTTCAAATTCTACTCTTCTCCAAAGAATAAATAATAATAATGAGATGAAAACGATGTGAGTGGAAATCATAATAGCAAGAACAACTGTACTTACTAATGGTTATTGAATACTTATTCTATGACAATTTGCTGAGTGTTTTACTGAATTGTTTCATTTCATCTTCACAACAAATCTATAAGGAGGTAACATTTTTATCCAGGACCTAGCACAGTGCCTAGAACAGAGATGGAGCTCAGTAAATTTATAAAAAGAAATGATCGATGAACAAACGGGGCGCAGGAAGGTGAAGTGACTTGCCTAGGGTCACACAGTTAATAGCAGAGGAGCTGAGATTCAGACCCCTCCGGTTTAAGTACTGCTTCACAGTGCTGCCCACGAAAGACAAGAGGACAGGCCGTGGGCGCCATGAGGGACGGTGGGCAGGCGTGGTGAGGGAAGGCATCTTGCCTGCGTTTCGCAGGGGGCTGGAGTCTAAAACTCCAGGAGAAAGCTCTGAGTCAATCAAGTACGAGTCGCGGGTCCCCTGCTCAGAGTAGTGGGGATGGGTCCAGAGTCCAGCACAGAGGAGTGGTGGTGAGTTGCTTGAGGCTCTTTCAGGCATTTCCCTATTGCGTTTCTTCTGGAAGGATCTGGGCTCTCAGCTTCATTACAGGTGCCCAGTCTGATAGAAACCCTGTTTATGAGAAAGGGTGGAGTGGACGTGGGGTGTTCTAGGACCTGTCCTCCTCTCCTTTGGCTCAGCTGGGTGAGAAGATGGGACAGAAGACAGAGGGGGTGTGAATGTGCAGGACAGACCCACAGCCTCTGCCCGGGAGGGTAGGAGAGGAGTGTCTGACTGAGCCAGACCGCTCCCCTGCTGACATTTGATAAATGCTTCCTGTGAAAATGTTTACCCAGGAGGAAATGGATCATGCTTCCCCTTCCTACCAGGAGGGTGGGGAGAGGGGCTGCATCGGTCCCATAAATTCCAACAACTGTCCCTGCTCACCACTCCACCTCCCTGGGTGCCCAGAGGAGGTGAGAGAGAGGTGTCAGACACAGAAAGGGCTGTGACAGGAGGCAGGTACACAGCCGGGAAGTCATCTCTATAGGAGCACATCAGTGTCCGTTTGTCTCTTTTACCTTCTGTTTTTTCTTCCATTTCTTTAAAATTAAGTAGCCATCTGTCCTTGTTTGATCCAGGAAGTCCCAAAGGAACCCTGACATTTTCCCCTGCATGGCACGTGATGTGATGGGTGGATCTAGCAAATGGTCACAGTGGATCTTAAATCTTGGGATCAGAGGTGTCCACTGGCCTGGAAAAACCATTTGTTTCCCCCAAATCATGGAGCCTTGGTTCCTTTCTGTTTGCTATTGTCTTCTCTAGAGAGGCCGCTGGATGTATTGAAAAGAGTGGCATCAGGAGCCAGAGCAGCCAGTGGGTCCTGGTGTCATCACTACTTCACTCTGCGACCTTGAGCGGGCCCTATCACTTCCCTGAGCCCAGACTCCTTCCCCTGTGAAACAGAGACAACGATATTACCTGCAACAGTCTCCTGTAAGGGTCGAGTAAGGGAAGGCGTGTGCAAACGCTTTGAAATCATAAAAGAATACACGGCTATGGGTGCTTTTTAGCCTTGACTGAGTTTCCCATCTATAAAATGGGTACAACAATCTCTGCATCTCACCTTTCAGAATGCCAGAAGGACAAAAGAGTTGTTTGCGAAGGTGTCCAAGACCTTGGGTCAATTTTCCATTTTATTAATATCCAAACAGTCAGGAAATGAAAGGTGCCCAAATCGTGTTTCAATTCTAAACACTGACTACCGAGGCCAATAACAGTGCCCGGAGGCAAAGCACCGAAGGCTAAGTTATTTTCTAAATATTAAAAAATAATATTTTTAAATAATAATAATAATATGGAAGTTCTTGATCCATATTTCTTGCATAGCTTGAATATCTCTCTAACTAAAGTGCCCCAATTCCCAGCAGTAGCTCTTTAATATAACTTACAGAGCACAGGTTTTAGAAGCTACCCAATAGCTAATTTTAAAACCCAGATTCTTGCCATGTACTGAGTCAGAAACTCCAGGGCTAGGGTGTGGAAATCTCATCTTAACCTGGTCTTTAGGTGGCTCTTCTTCATGCTGAATTTTGAGAGCCATCAATCTGGAAGCCCCATGATGTGCTGCAAAAGAGTCATGCAAAGCTTCTCTCTATATGTCCTCTAGCAGCCAATCCCTGGACCTCCCAGAAGAGGACACTCAGGCACATAGGAACCTATTGGAGGGCACACCAGGGCTGGGTGAAAAAGATGAAGGGATTAAGCAAAATAACAACAACAAAAAACAACAACTCATAGACACAGACACCAGCATGGTGATTACCGGAGGGAATTGGGGTGGGAGGAGGTAGGAAAAACAAGATCTTTATTTAATACTTTGGCATATGAATTAAGGTAATGAATCATCTCAATTTCCCCAGGACTACCCTACTTTTAGCACTGAAAGCCCTGTGTCCCAGGAAACCCCTCAGTCCTGAGCTAACCATGACAGTTGGTCACCTTACTGTCCAGATCACCTAATCCCCTCAGCGAGTCTCCAGCTGCACAGGAACCCAGGCCTCCTGGCTCCCCGCTCAAGCTCTGCCTCACACCTGTGGCCTCTGCTCCCCAAGAATCAGATGCTTCAGAGCAAATGTGACGCTGGGAAATCAATCTTCATCCAGCTAAGCACTTTGGTGAACTTCTGATCACAATGGACATTGTGCAGCATCAGAGAAAGGATACAGAAAGCAATGATGTTAGATTCATCAGTACCAATTTCCAAATGGCCACATAGAAGAATGTGCTTCACTGAACACTGGTGCTGGGAAAAAAATGATTCAGGACACAAACAGTATGCAGTACGGTCAGTTTAGAAAACAGTGTTATGTGCATTCATTATTATGGCCACTGGAGCAGACAACCCAGTTAAATCCTGGCTCTGCCATTTAACCGCTGTGTGACCTTGGTCAGGCCTCATCTGTAAAATGGGAATAGCAAAAATCCCTTCATAGAGTTATGATGAGAATTAATACATATAAATCATTAGAGGGTGCAGTAAATTACTCATTGCCCCCATAACCTATACACCACATGGCCAATACCAATGTCTAAATAATAAATACCATACAAACCAAGTGGAGGGCAACAGGGGTTTATTTCCCGATAACTGGAGGAAATAAAAGGGAGACTGGAAAACAGTTTCCCCCAAATATATTTCTCTTTCTTTTCACTTTGAGAGTGAAAAGTATTGAGGCTACAATGGTAGTCTCAAAGTATTATTGCTGTCTTTAACCTCAGAACACAAATAAAAGAGGAACAAACAACTGCATAATTAATTGCCTCTCACATAAGTACAATATTTTAGATATGTCCTCACTTTTACACGTGTCACCCCACCAGACCTGTGCAGACCCCTTCCCATTATAAACCAAGGTTGTGTGGCCCATGCTGTCTGACTAGTAGTTACTTACTGAGCATCTACCATGTGTTTCTTGCTAAGCTGGGTGCTGTGGGAGATGCAACAATGTATAATAGGAGGAGCTGACTCTTGATGCATTTACTGCTTATCTGGGGGATAAGCTATCAGCTGATACAAGAGTTTACATCAAGGGCCAAATGACTGGGGTATTCAATAAAAGCAGATGGATTAAGTAACTGTCTAAGATCATGTAAGACATGTGTGGTAGTCCTCAGGTCTGAACCAATATCCTTTCAGTATGCTCCAAAAAACACCCAGCTACTAGCATCTGTGTACCTGAGCCTGAGGGAGCAGCCTTCAGCCAAGGACTGAGAGGAGCTGGTGTTTAATAGCCCAGCTCCCTCCCCGCTCAGGGAGGGCCGTGTTTTGAGGCATGTGTTTTACAACCTTCTGAGAGTGTCTCTGTTGGAATTAAGCTGCAGTTGCCCGCAGCGGTAACTGGCTTGATCCCAAACCCTTTCCTGGGTGCCTTCCCTTCCCTATATTGCTGGCCAAACCTCTACCTGTGCTCCCTTCCCTTTCAGAATAGACAATTTGTGCACAAATCCTTGTCTAAGGGTAAGCTTTTGGCCAAACCCAAACTAAGGCAGCATCATATTTCCTGTGAAATTGGTTAAGACTGTATCCTTTTGACGAGTGAGAAAACTAAGACTCAGAGAGATTAAATAACTCTCTAAGATCACGGAAGACACGTGAGGTAGTACTCAGGTCTGAACCAACATCCTTCTGGCTCCACATCCACGCCTGCCCTGTCAGCATGACCAGAGAAGTCGCTTGATACTGGGGACACAACCCACCCCTACTCCTACACTCACCCCACTCAGGAAATTGGGAACTTTCCCCAAATGAAGGCTGAAAAATAGGCTGTGATTTGGTCTCACTCAATTCTCACTGACTTCCTCTTCATTTAAAAATGTCTCAGGCCCAGCTCTCCGTGTGAAGTAAGGACAGAAATGATGGTTACAGAGGAGAAAAGCAGCCACGTGGAACTCCTGGGCTCCACATGTGAGACCAGTGCAAGCCGAGAAGTAGGACAGCACCCCTTCCATCCACGGAGATGCTGAGGAAATGTTGCCTCTACATTGTTTATCCAGATCCATAGCAAAGGGCTTTTAAAGCCACACTTCCAACTCATGACAATTTTTGCAAATCATTTGAAGTAAGGTGGCATTAGCCATTGTGTTGGAATAAGTGGAGTGTGTGGTCACGTGTGAAAGTTTACTGACAATCAAGTAAGTTGGGAAGCTTGAAAGCCTTGCTGTAGCTCAGGGAGCTGTCCATGAACTCAGGTCAAGTTTTGGCTCAGTTCAGAGGTAACTTGATCCACGTTTTAAGCAAAATGAATTATCATGGTCAGAAGCAGATGGATGGGGTAAATCACATGAAATCAACCTAAATTTATCAAAAGTTGAAAGCAAAATTTCTTTTATTTGTTTGGTGTTCTAGTTACCTGTTGCTGCATATCAAACCATCCCAAAATTTAGTGAATTCAACAACCATTTTATTATATCTCCTGACTTGTGTGGGCTGGGAATTCAGGCTGGGCTTGGCTTAGCAATTCTGTTCCACATGCCATCAACTACATTTACTTGGAGGTATTCAGCTGGCAGATGGGCTGAAATGAAGGGTCTGAGATGGCTTCATTTACGTCTCAGGTTCATGGGTAGACATGGCTAGAAGGCTGGGCTCAGTGGGGACTGTTGATCAGAGGACCATGTCTCAAGTGAACAAGGTACATGCTTTTTTATGACCTAGCTATGGAGTCACATAGGGTCACTTCTGCCAATTTCTTGTCAAAGCAGTCATAAGCACACCTATATTCAAGGGGAAGGGACTTAAACCCAAACCCTCAATGATAGAATTTATAAAAGTACAACATCCAGTTTGAGTTAGAAGTGAAAAAAAGAAGTCAGAGCCTGTAGGCTTTCTCTGAATGAGACTCTAGCTGCATCTACTTTGCCAGGACAAAGCACTTGTGACCTAGGGCATGGGTAGAGAAGAAAGTGGGAAAGGAGGGACCTGGCATGGCTGAAATCCATGCTCTCCTGACAGTGCTCCTTGCTTCTAGCTTTGCTTGGGGGGCAGACAGCTCTGCACTCAGCGCCAGTCATTACTAAAGAGCTGAATGAAGGGTTTCACCTATTCCGGGATACTGGTCCCTTGGAACTGAGAAAAAGTGAAAAGGCCAGTGGGGAAGGGTTTGGCTGATTTGACCAATGTGCAAATCAAGCAGGGAAAAGGAGTCAGAGAAATAGTGCCCAGTGTTGCTCATCACATCAAAGATCTGCAGCTGAGGTTGGGCTCCCTGGGGCACTGTCACCAAAGCCTGCATCTCCCAAGGCAAGGCCACCCTGTGGACTTCAAGCCTGATATTACTGTCCAACATACTGATCACTTTCCTTAAAGTTTTATCATCCATTTTTGTACTGGGTCCCTGGAATGGCTGCAAGCGGAGTAAATCCTTAGTTTCCCTATAACAGTGACTGACAGTGCCATAAAACCACAGTAATTACCTGACATGTTCATATGTCTGAAGCACTATAATGGAATATCCCATGAGAGCTGAATGCTGGAAGCATTTTGCATTTTTGCATTGGACAATGTAAGCTGTTCCAATTAATGTCAATCAAATCCACCCACCCCTGAGAAGCCCCAAATTATAGGTTGATTTATTGAACCTATTATAATGTTCCAAAATCAATTTGTAAACATTTCTACAAGCCAGGACATTATATAGAGGCAATAAGAGCAGTCAGTTCAGTGCTCTGAACTTAGTAAATATTCAATAAATGTGAACTGAATAAATGGATGCCCCATAGGTTGAAAGCCAGGACCCCTCAGTACCAGTCTCATTCTTCTACTAACTGGCCATGGGTCTTGGGGAAATCACTTCCTCTCATTAAGTCTCAGTCTGTTCACCTTTAAAATGTGGCATTTGGACGAACTCATCTTCTCTGAGGTCAATCTCTCACAGCTCTAATTATAGAATTCTATAATTTTATGAAAATGCTAACTTCATTTATACTATTGGTGGCAAAGGAAATGAAAGATAGAATTGGTGTTTATTAATAGTTCTTATTTTATTCTTCATTGCTTATTTTATGCATCATTGTATATGCTTTCAGATATATTACATATTTTAGTTATCATAGCTAACTTTTGAGGAAAATATTACACTCTGTTTTTACACTTGGGAAAACTGAAGTTTTATTAGCTTGAGAAGACATCAATTTCTAGTCTTGATAGAATTACAACTGCTTTAAGACACTGGGAAATAAGCAGTGCAAAACTATGATTCCTGAGAGAAAAAATGAACAAGGTAAGCCTTAAAACAACCCTAGATTTACGCTTAGGGGCAAATTCCATCTGGAAATCACAAGTACAGCCTGTCAGCTTGGCTAAGTAGAGGAGACAGAGACCAGAGATTAGGGAAGCTGAGGTTAGGAGTTGAGGATCACAATTCCAGAAAGGAGGGAAAGAACACAGAAAAAGAGCACTCTAAGTCTGCTGGGATATCCTCTTGAGTCTACTGAATATTAGGCTATGTGTGTATAAAGTGAAGCTCCACAAAACCAGGCAAAAGAAGTGACCAGAAAGTAGTAAGCTGAACAACTCAGAACTCTCACAAGATGGAAAAAATGGTTGTGCAGCAACCAACCAAAGTGGAGTCTTTGGTGACCCCCTGGGGTATTCAACCAAGCATCCAGAGGAGTCACACTTGAATAAAGTGACTAAACTATTCCTGGAGTGAAGGTTATCTTCAATCCTCTATAGTAAAGCATAAAGATAAGGCTCAAAGGGATCAGACTACTTCATAGTAACTTAACTGCCTGCCAAAACAAAGTCTAACACTCTTTAAAAGAAGACAACAAAGTCCAAATACAGTACTTAATGATATAGCTTCACAATGTCTATCATCTAATAAAAAATTACTAGACATTTAAAGAAGCAGGAAAATGGTCACTTATAACCAAGAGAAAAATCAGTCAATAAAAACAGGCCAATATATGACAGAGACGATGTACAAGTATTTAAATAACTGGACAAGATCCAACAACAAGTCATCAAAGAGTCCAAATTCAAACCCAAGGGTCTCCTGACCCCTTCACATAGTACTCTTTCCACCACCTGTGCTCACCAGTCTCTCTGCATCTGTGGCAATTTATAAGATTTTACCATGACAATCCCAATGCAATTTTACTGTATTTCTGGTCTGCACTTCAGTTAGAACCTCTCAGAAGCTCGCAGAGGTAGACACAGATCTGAAACCTGTGAAGCCAGTCTCTGATCAGGAACCAGCACAGGCAATCCTCATGGACAAAATTTCAATACTGCCACAGAACTCCTTTGTCTCTCCCCCTACCCTACTATGGCACTTGTACTGGCATTCCCCATGGCCACCCCTAAGTCATATATCTGGGAGGAGGAGCTCTGCCTCAGGGGCTGTGGCTTGAGGAAAAATACGAATAAGTGTGAACAGTGGAAGCACACACCAGTAAATCAGGCCTCAGTTTCTGCCCTGAGTTGGCAAGAACTTAAGCAAGAGGTAAAGGGGAACACAGAAAGTGTCACAGCCTTCAGAAATGTGCAAGTTCCCTCACACCCACCCAAAATTTATGCTTGGGGGCAATGCTGAGGGTATGTTCATGTGTGCACTGCCTACAAGTGTTTGTGAGAAAGTCCCTGAAGGAGTACAGACACAGGGTCACCTTCCAGGTTAGGGGTGCATCTTTCCTCCCTGCAATTTACTCCACAAGTTGTTACCAAAGCAAATATCAAAGCCCTGCAATTTGCTAATTACAGGCAGGATCCTGGGCTTGTGGGCCCAATTAGGCACTTGTTCTTCATTTTCTGTGTGACCCGGGGACTGCATCCACAATTACCCACTCGTCTTTTAACTGCCCTGAGAGCTGGTTGACTCACCTCCAGCTCACTCCCACTATCACCTCCAGATGGCTTTTGGTTTTTTTCTGCTTTCCAGGTTGCCCCCACTCAGCTATCATCTCTCACTGCATCACAGGCAATGTCTGGTTTCCCCAACTGGAGCTCCTCTGAGATGTCCTGGTCTTGCTCCTTGCTTAGGTTTGACACCTATAAGGCAGGAAGCAGCTCCTGTTGGTCTAGGCATCTTGCCTGGCTCCCCCAAGGGAACTCAGGAGGCTGTGGTTGCATTCAGCTGAGCCTCTGCCCCAGACACAGGAGTAAGGAAAATTACAGCTTCTCTGGGGCCGGCTCACAGCCAGAACTTCTGCCCACACTCTCCACCAATACCTCCCTGGCTCTGGAGCTCAGTCAGGCCAGGGCTGCATCCAGGAAGACCTGCTGCCAGTCCTAAGGAAGGAGGTCCCAGTAGCTGCCAGCAGTAGCTCTCCAGGGAGACACAGGTTGTAGAAAGAGAAAAGTCCCTCATGGTTTTCTACTTTGTTAGGTAAGCTACCTGGCAAGCAAAAAATTTCTATCAAACTTTCTGATGATTTACTATGTCAATGGTTCCTACCCTTTTTAGTATCACAGACACCTTTGAAAATCTGATGAAAGTTCTGGACCCTCTCCAGCAAGAAACACTTATGATTTTTGTTCCATTTATTTACTGAATCATCCAACAAATATTTATGGAGCACCTATGTGCCAAGCACTGCTTGACACTAAGCAAAGATCATTGGAGAAAACAGACAAAATTTCCTACTCTCATGGAGTTTACATTCTAGCAGGAAAAGCTAGGCATTAAATAATAAATGCAATAAATAAGTAAAATATACAATCAATAGAAAATAAGTGCTATGGAAAAAATTCGAGCAGGGTAAGAGAGAGATTGGTGGAGAAAAAGGCTGTATTTTTAATAAAATGTGCCAGGTTGTCCTCATTGAAAAGTGAAATGTGAGCAAAGAACTCAAGAATGTAAGAAGTTTCACCATGTGGGTATCTGGGGAAAGAGTGGAGCAGCCAGAGGTAACAGCCCGGAAGGCAAGGAAAAGTGAGAACTGTATGGCTGGACTGGAGAGGGGGAGGAGGCAGTCTCAGTGGGTCAGGGAGGCAAGGGGGTGGAGAGACAGATATCATGCAGGACCTTGTAGGTTGCAAGGACTTTGACTTTTACTCTGAGTTAAATCATGAGCCTTTAGTGTGATTTGAGAAAAGGGTTAACATGATCTCAGTGGTAGCAGTGGAGACCTTGAGAAGGTTGAGTCAAGAGAATTTCCTGAATAGCTGTGGTGTGTGCAAGAAAGATGAGGACATGTAATTTCACATGCACGAGGCAGCAGTTTACCTATCTCCTGAACACCCACCTCCATGGATTCAGGTGATGAAGGGAAGTGGTAGCCCCAAGGAGGGAGGGGAGAGTGAGGACTCCAGTGGAGAGGGAATGCCTTAGCTGTATCTAAAAGGTACGTTTCTTTTTAAAAATAAGTAAGAAAATAGTTCAGGAAAATATGATAAAATATTAGCATCTGGCAATCTGAGTGGTGGATACATAGGTGTCTATTACGTTTTCTTAATTTTAAAAGGAGTTGCTTATTTCAAGGTTTATCAGAAAGTCTCACTTGATCATCAATGCATAAGAGGAAATCAACATAATCAATTCTGCTAGTAATTCTGGCTGTGACTTCCAGCTGGGTGCACTTCACTTCTCTAACTTACTTTCCTTTCCCTCTTTCCAGTGGCCCAGAGTCAAAGGTGAGATAAGTCAAGAACTAACACAAAAACCACACTATAGCAAGAGAGTCTAGAAGACAAAGAGGGTAATGGGAACTGGGAAGGCTGGGAAGGCCTTCTGCCAAGGCTGCCCTTCAGTGGGATCCAAGAGAATGGGTAGCTTGGGCCTCGCAGAGAGGAGGGTAAGTCTTTCCAGCTGGGAGCTGCTTCAGAAACAAAGAGGCAGCATTGGGAGCAAGCACAGGGCCCCCGCATCTACTCTACCATGGCCGATTTTAAGAACAAGCAGACTTTCCTCCAGGTACTGAATAGAGAGAAAAGGCCAGATGGGAAGGGCTTTCAGAGCCGTGCAGTCACCCCACTGGGGCCAAGGGAGCTCAGTGATGGAAAAAGTTGGATCCAAGTCTGTAGCCAGCTGAAACCTCCAGATCAGGGTGACTTCAGGCCCCTGGGGATTAAGGCTAGTGAGCTGGGTGGAGTCGCCTTGCTGGCCTGGAGGGAGACCTCCTCAGGAGCAGGAGACCAGGGAGGCTCCCCAGCCACCTCTGTGTCAGCCACCTCAGGCCATGGCCCTCAGATAGCCAGTGCCTCACAATCTGCAGACCTGTCCCTGAGCCTGGGGGAAGGTCCCCTACTGCCCACATTTTACAGAAACTTGCCAAGTCACAAGTCCTGATTAGGTGCCAAGAAAAGGATTTCCCAGGCCACAGCTTTAACAAGACCATGCTTTCTAATGACTAGTTTTCTCCTAATTAAATAAAAAGGGGGGAGAGAACCCAGTGATTACTCCACCTTGTAATACCACCTTCCATTTATGTGCGTCTCTCTTCAGACGAGCTCAAAGTGCTTTGTACATTATTGAATATTTTTCCCCTCGTAATATCCTTGAGATTCCTAGGGACGGTTATTATCATTCCATTTTACAGCTGGGAAAAGGGATGTGGCTGAAATTAAGCAGTGTCCAAGCGCCCTCACTGCCTATGGTCAGTATTTTGAAGCTCTTACAAGAAACTTCCTCACATTTAAAAATAAAATTGTCCCCTTGGAGGTTATCTAGGCTAAAGCAATACATAAACAGTCATCTACTGCAAACTTTACAATAGTAATTCACGCTATTCAGCTCTCACAACAATCCCTTAATACAGAGAGAATTACACCAACCTTACACAGGGGGAGGATGAGATTCAGAGAGGTGCAGCAGGCTGCCTAGAGTTGTGGAGTGGTAATATTTGTAGTAGTAGTAAAAGCTGGAGCTAATATTTATTAAGCACTTACCATGTGCTAAGTATTTTACACTTATTAACTCATTTTTATTCTTCCAACCCTCTGAAGTGGTTATTAGTATTGTGACCATTTTGGAGATGACAAAACCAGACCACAGAGAAATTAAACAACTTGCCCAGGGTCACACAGCACGTCAGTGGCAGAGCCATGTAGGACCCACAAAAGCTATGCATGTCCCACCACAGCGGTTTCCCCACCTGAAGGACTCAACAGTCTGAGGGTTGGCCTGGTAACACCGGGTACAGACCAGGTGACTCAGATATAGTCCCAGGACTGCTCTGAGTCCTAATCACTGTCCTTTGAGGGTGGGTGTGGGTGCACTTTCTGTACTTGCGCTGAGTGCCAAGCCCCTTACTCTAAAGGTGGGTACCGGGAGAGGGATCATGAGAGAAAGGCTCTTACTGCTGGATTGAAGGCATATGTGCTGGCTCCTTTCACTGGTATAAAATGGCACCATAGGGGCTGAGAGTACAAAGGTACTGGAATTGGAGACTAAGGGTTAACCTAGAGCAGCGATTTTCAACCTTTTCATCTCATGGCACACATAAACTAATTTCTAAAATTCTGCGGCACATCAAAAAATAGATATTGTTTGGCTGATCTGACCAAAAAAATAGGTATTATTTTGATTCATTCCCACGGACGGCTATTGTTGTGTTGGCTGCTGTCATTGTTTCATTGCCAAGGGAAAGGAGGTCAGTGCCCCGACTAAACAATCACACACTGCATGTTTCAAACGTTCTTTCGGCACACCAGTTGAAAACCGCTGGCCTAGAGGGACATTCGGACCAGTGGGAGGTGCACTTGTCTGGTGTGCGTGGGAGGCGGTGCGCCTAGCTCTTCACACGCCAGAGAAATGAGCCCCCAGACCAACCTAGAACCTTGGCTTTGTCACTGCTCTCTCCCCAGGAGCATCCTCAAGTGCCTTGTTCCACTCCGCACTTACCTCCTCCGTCATACCAGGAGGGGGGTCCTAGTGGGACAGTCTAGCTAACCCTGCCCATCAGTAAGCTGGCCCCAGACGGAGAGCAGGGGCTTCCAAGTGCCCAGCACACTCCCTGGAGCAGTGAGGGTGCGACCGGGACCCTCCCCCCGCTCTCAGGTAAGGCGCTGGCTGGGCGGCCAGGCGGCATGTCGCACCCAAACCTCTGTCTTCTCTTTTCAGACCAACACTTACAGCAGACTGACCACAATCCTTACCTCTTGTCACCGTGTGTCCTATCCCTTTCCAGGCAGTCAAATTACAGGAAACCCTTCCTGAGACTGACAGGATGAGCGGTGACAAACCACTAGCATGTCCCAAACAGGCAGCATGCACGCAATTCCCAGCGAACGCTGGCGACGCTCCCCCCCAGTCCCCAGCTCTTTCTGATCAAATCAGAACATTTGGGGAATTCCTGGCATGCTACGTCTGACTCCACACTCTGCGGAACTTGTACCTTCACCTTGTTGAGAGCTGATGTGCTAGAAGAGGAATTCTGGAAGATAGCATCTTTTTTCCAGTGAGCACAGTGACTACAAACATGAGATCGGGAGCAAGACTGCCTACATTGAAACTCCAGCCCTACCATTTACTAGCTGCGTGACCTTGAGCAAGCCGTGGGACCTCTCTGCGCCTGTTTCCTGTAAATCATGGATAATAAGAATTCCTGCTTCGTAGGATTGTTGTGAGAATTAAATGAGTTATTGCATTAAAGCTCTTGGCACAAAGCAAGCACTAAATAAATATCGACCACTATCAAGCGGCTGGAAACTCCTTCCCCAGATAGAATCCAGTATTTTCCATCAGCTTCCCTTTGGCCGCCAGTGCTTCGGGCAGGTAGAGGCAGCCGGGCATTGCGAAAACCTGTATCAGGAGATTGCCGCGTCTAAGGGCTCATTCGCAGCCCTGCTGACCGCATGATGCTTGCAGGAACGGAAAAGAAAAGAAAAAATCAGAAAAAATCAAGGCGCAGGCCCACCCCGGGGAGGAGGGTGACAGGCCCTCCCGGCCTCCCTGCAGATCCACTTGCTGTTTGGGCCCCACCCCGGCCGGGACTGGAGGCCCCCCGCAGATGTTCAGGCCCTTCAGAAATGTCACCCCGGGGAGGCCGAGCTCGTTCCCAGAGCCTCCCAGGCACGCGGCCGCTCCCCCGCCCGCAGCGCCTCAGATACCGGGGCAGCCGAGCCGGGCGGTGTGCGGAGCTCGGGTTTCTCCGCCGCGGGCTGAGCCGGGGGCGCGCGCGCAGCTGCTGGAGGTCACGCCCGAGACGCGTCGGCACAGGCCCGGCCTGGGGGGAGGGCTGGGGACGCGGGGCGCGCACCTTCCCCGGGGCCGGCCCGGCTCGTTCCCTGCTCCATTTCGCAATCATGCGGCGGGAGGTGGGATTATTTTTGCAAAACAAAACAAAACAAAAACCCTCTAAGGCTTTTTCACAAATGCTAATGGTGAGCATTTTTTAAAAATCGCTTTTGAATTTGTGTGTGTTGGATATGGAGTTCTTTTTCAATAAAGGGCGGAAAGAGAAAAGCCTACTTTCACCACAGGAAACTTAAAGACATTTAACCTTGAAAGTTAGTCGTCATTTTCGATTACTTAAAACATTTGCATTTGTATGCTTAGAGCCTTCTACATATGATAAAAGTAGGGGCACGGAACAGTTTAACCACCTGTGTTTTCCTTGGATTGCATATTTTCCATTGTAAACAAGAAAACACAGATTGGAAATCCATTCATTCCTTCCTAAGTGCTTCAGTTGGGGTTTATTTGTGTTTTCAATGAATGGAAACCAAACACAACCTTTGCAAGATTTGGGTATTTTGTGCAAAGAAACCCCAAGACATCTTTTTATCCCTTCCACAGCTATTTTAACATAAAGCCCAAGATTTTTTACATGTTTGACTTGTCCTCTCATTTGTAATAATACTGGGAAATAGTTATTCTTAATTCCTGTTTTACAGATGAGAAGACAAGCTCAGAGAGGGTAAGAGACAGCTAATAAATGACGCAGCCTCGATGTTCACGCCACCCAACCTGAGAGCTGCAAAGCTGTGCTCTTTTCACCTCCATAAACTGTTTCATGTTTAAATATTTCTAAGTAAGTGGATAGTTAGGAACATACAGGTATAGCTGATCTTTTCTCTTAATTTTCAATATAGCTTTTAGGAGAAGAGGCAAACAGTGGAAGGTAACTGGTTTCTAGAGCTAGTGCTGCCTATATTGTCTGGCTGCTCAACCTTAACAAGGCTCTGAGCCTCAGTTTCCCTCTCTAAAATGACACTTTATCTCAAAAGTCCTATCTAGCTCTGTCATCTGAAGATTTATCCTAAATTAGAAGCTCAGAATCGTCAGCCTGGTATTGGATACGACATAATATTAACCACTACTCTTCTGATTCCCTGGTTCCATTTATCTAACTCTGGGGTTCTCAACAGTGGCTGCACATTAGAATCTTCCGGAGGAGCTTTTAAAACTACAGATGCTCAGGCCACACCCGCAGAGATTCTGACTGAACTGGTCTGATGTGTGGCCCAGGCATTGGTATTTTTGAAAGCTCCCCAGGTGAATGTGGAGCCAGGACTGAATACTGATCTAACCTAGTGAACTACTACAATTGCATCCACCCTAGTGGTCCTTTTATAAATGTAGTTGGTTTAACTGGAGTTTCCTTTTATAAAATCCAACAGCACTAGTGCTACCAGAGTCCATCTCAAAACAGATGTGAGCTCTTTATTTGTGTAATTTGCTTAAATAAGTTAAGGTGTCTCATCATAGCTTCAAAATGTTCTGAGTATGTATGTGTGTATGTGTACGTGTGTTGTTGTTGCTGAGACAACAGATGATTTTTTTCTTCAAGGGTAGAGACAGAAGAGTGTTACAATAACCAGAAGTTCTAGGTCAATCTGATCCAATAATTAATTAGCCAGGTGAAAGAGATCACACAAAATATTTATTTAAACCAAAGTTAATACCCAATCTTTGGAAACAGCCTGTTTTAGACCTGGCGTCAGAGACTGGGTTGAGCTGGAGATGATAGAAGTATGGAAGTCCAGATGAGAGGTCAGCCTGGAGCCATTTGAATCCCAAAAGGCCCTGGGCTATTTCATGTACTATTAGTCTTTCAATTTGGCATCTATTAGAGGGAGGCAAACTTTTCAAAGCTCTCCGTCTAAATGTGACACAATGATATAAGTACCCAGGGAAAGTTCAAACTTCTTATAAGTCAAAAAAGATTTACTTTTTCTTTATGGAAGGATCTACTGATTTCTTGATATACAGAAGAAATTTAAAGAGCTATTTTTTTTTAAGTCTGTTATAGTTTGTTCATTGAGCGTAAGCTTCTTTCTTTCTCTTTTGCATGAAACTGTAAGAGCCACCACTCCACCACCATGCCACGCACACACACACAAATGAAAACATAGGTTTTTTTTTCATTCAACCTCCGGTGACATAGTTCAGGTGGATGAAACACTAGTAGGTGGTATTAGTTGATACTGTGGTCAGAATAGTGATTTCTCCAAACATCTTTGGTGGGACTGACATTCAAACAGGAAACAGGAACATCAGGCAATTCTGTGGCTTTTGGCCTTTACCTGTTACATACAAACAATCTCCACCATACAACATGGACACAAAATTCTACTTAATGTAAAAATGCATGAAACCACCTTACGTGGTCAACTGTTTCCCCTTGGCAATAGAAAGATTAAACTTTCTGTATAGGGAATAGTTTTGATCTTGCCTTCTAGCTACAGTATTAGCATTCCAATAAAGTTCATCTGGACTAGTTAGTAGTCGCACGAATGAATGTGCAGCCGGAGATCATATTCTTAACTAAGGATGTCATCCAAGGCATTGGCTGTTGGGGCAGGGGCTTATCCTAGCTACTAAAGATGAAATTCGCAGAGACGCAGAAATGATCTCTAGTGTGAATTTCCATGACAAACTTGGGGCGGGGGTGGGGGTGATTATTTTAGGACAAGAACAAGGAAGGAACAGACTGATTAAAGCCACTGAAATGAGGAAACATCTTGTCAACCCAGAGACACAGATCAAAGATGGGTCTGTGCTTTTAAAACTTAAAATTAAATTTAAAAATCGGTCTAGGTAAGAGAAAGGGACTTTGAAGTAACAGGGAAGTTGTCACTTCTTGTATGAACCACAGGGACCAAATCAGAAACACTGATCTTAAGAAAAGAAGCTAATAGTACAGTTTCCAAAGCAGGAAATGGTTTTTTTAAATCTCTGTTACCTGTAATGATATGTAGTTTGAATTTGGGAATAGAAGTTGCCTAATGGAAATGTGTTTCATGTCTGTCTAAACCAAAAAACATTTATTGAGCACTTACTATATAGCAGGCACTGGGCTAAGCGTAAAGATGTCAGCATGAATGAGACTCAGTCCCCTTCCTCAAGATACCAGGTGACATTGCTTACACTGGAAATTGATATGAGGTATTAGTACAACCAGTTTCACAGCTGATAAATCTCATTGCTCACAACTCAAGGCTTGGTAGTCAAGATGGTTGGGTTATCCCTTGAGCATGCCACCTTGAACATGCCACCAGCTTTGATCATCTGTTTGAGCCTCAGAGCCAACCCTGGGCAAAAATGCATGGGAGGTGCAATGGAGGGTGTAGAGATAAATAAGTCAGGGCTCCTTCTTCCAGAGGTTCCTAAACAAGTTTCCAAATGAAAAGGAAAACTACATAAGTAACTTTGAGGGAAACTCATTGTATGTGGCAAGTCAACATTGCTTGCTATTTGGTCCCTCCCAAGAGAAACTACCTAGAAGACTTTAGAAATGGTTTGGAAGAATAATGCTTTAAAAGCACAAGAGATTAAAACACTGGGGTGACAAATTAGCTTTCCCAACCACTTAGTGAATGACCTTTCTTTAGCACATTGGGCTGATTAAGAAGTAGATATTAACCGGTGAGATTCTCTGTCTCTGACACAGAAATTTAACCCTTTGCAGAGAATTTTTAGGAGCCATCAATTTATAGTTTAACGGGCTTTTCAGGGAAAGCAAAGTACTAGTACATTTTCATTCAAAATATAGATGCTGATAAAAGCCTAATCAACAACCTCTAGACAAGAGTCGGCACAAAAGGGATCATTAAAGGAAATGCTACATCATTTCAACTGTGTATGTCACCCCTCCAGCTATTCCCTCAAGTCTTCTCCAACCATCCCAGCCTGGATGGCTGTTACTGTATTGAAATTCTCACAGCCCCCTGGGCTGTACCCCTGGATCTCAGAGCCCATCCAGTACAATTTAGGGCTATTCTCTGGTTGGGCCATGGTCTCCCCAATTAGTCTGGGAGACCCTAACACTAGAGATTACATCTCCTCTCCCCTCTGCTCCTAGAATAGGGCTATTTGTATGATATGTGCTGAGCATGGCCTGTCAGGGGAAGCCTTAGGCTTGGACTGAAAGCCTGGAGACCATGCCCAATGTGAACAATGACTAGTTATTAATCTTGGAAAAGTAAGTTTTTCTGTCTGGTCTGTATTGTGCCATCTATAAAGTGAAGAAGATGGGCTATACATTATTTGAGGTTTGTCCTTAATACTCTATGATTATGTGATTTCTAGCAAATGCCAAATCTCTCACCACCACCACCACCCCCCCCCCCGCCCCACACACACACCACCTCCCACTTTGCTTATCCTTTCTTCTCCCTGCATTTGTGAATTAGCAGGCAACTGACCACTTTAAACGAGGCAGACACACAACCTCAAACACACAGACCTCAAATCACTGCTGTTTGGCCTCACCAGATGAATGTTCCTAAGACTGGCATTTTATTTTAATAAATTCAACATGACATAGACCCCAAGTCCCACTAAATACAAAACTGAGCACCACATGTGTCCAATTCTTTACAGGACAGTTTCACATATGATCCCACAAAGTTCTACAATAGCTACTATTGGGCCCATTGTACAGAAGAGAGTTTGATGCAGTCACAGAGCTAGTTAGTAAGCTGTCTCCACTCCACAGAAGCCGGCTGCCCCTCCCTCAGGTGCCACAGGCACAGCTACAGAAACTTCTTCTTGAGTGGGAGGTAGGAAAGGAGCAGTTGGAGTTCAAGAAGAGGCAAGAGCAAGGGCAAGAGATGGGAGAAGGGGACAGCAACATTCCTGGGGCTGGTGAAAAGTCCAAAGGCTGCCAGCCTTAATCTGCCCTCAGCTCACAGTACCTTACACCTCCCAGGATTTAAACCCCCTGGGCTGTTCTTCTGACCCTCTGCCACTTCCCTGCCCTCTCCTGCTCTCTCCCCTCCTTAGGATGCCCTGAAAAGAATGTCCCTTGCAATCTCTCTCCAGCTGTTTGATCTTTTTAAATGTCTCTCACTTGTCTGTGGCATATGCTCCAACCAAAAAATAGACCTTGGGCATTCAGGATGGGAAAGAGTATTAAATGGTCAAAGACAGCCTCGTGCCAAGGGTGTGGGCAGCCCCTAGATAGCTATGATTACCAGATGTCCTGGATTTTCTGGGATGGTCCTAATTTAAAACATTCTAGCCTCTGTCCCCATAAGTGCCTTCACACTTGTCAGATCATGTGTCCCTATTTGGAGTTTGGAAAACATAGTTACCACATGGATACCCGATATCCAAGTGTCAAACAGACCCAGAGTCAGCATCATGGGAGTGGAAAGAGGACAGATATTGGAGCCAGATGGATCTTGGGTCAACCAGCTCTGCCACTTACTATCTGTGTGGCTTTAGGCAGCTTTTATTCCTTCTGAGTCTCAGTTTCTTCATCCAGAAAATTGTTAGTTTCCCCATAAGTCAGCCCCATGGATTTTGGCTTATCAGAACCACCACTGCTCATAGACACTTAATATCTTCCAGATGTTTCCGCCATTCTGTCTGTACTGTCTCTGTTTGGATTTTGGTCAAGTCTGGTGTGTAACAGTTTAAAGCATTAACTTACTGGTGCTGAGTGCCATCTCAAACAGCTATGATAACAGCAGCCAAGATATCCCAACAATATAAAGTGCCCTTCTTTACTCCTGCCCATCTTATTCCAAACCCTCCTCACTCCTCTAGACTCCATTCAAACCCTCTCTCCACTGCTCCCTAGCAGTTTCACACGGGCTTGTTCTGCCCCAGCCAGGTCAGGGGGCTCATCTAGATCGTTGCTGTAGGTTCCAGCTGCTTTTGCCTCTGTTCTTACCTCCCTCTTATCCACTTTCCATGAGCCCCTCTCCCCACCTAGTACTCAGGGGCCAAGGAGGACAGTGGAAGGTGGGTCTACTGAAAAGCCAGCCAAGCGCCATATCTGATCCTGGCCCCCTCCTAACCTGCTGCTAACCTTAGTCGGGTCACTTGACCTCTCTCAGCCTCAGTGCCCTCCTCGAAAAACTAAGATTATGTTTCCTGTATCTGGTGCCCATGAGATGTATTTTCAAAGCCTTGTTGTTGCCACATTATTTAACAAGCATCGACTCCTCCAACTTCCAAACCTTCTTCAGCTCTTATTTCCAGGCACATGGAGCACAAACTCAGAATTCAAACCCCTCCAAACACCCAGCATTCAGAACCCTCCATAGCCTGGCTATAGCCCAAGCTTCTCAAACTCATTTCCCACCCAGAACACTTTTGGTACCAGCCATGCGAGGCTCCTCACTGCTCGCCTACCCTGGCCTCTGCATTTCTGCCCAAACTGTTCTCACCAGGCATGCCCTCCACCCACCTATCCAAGGAGGTCTCTCTTTCTAGACTGAGTGACAACTTTCCTCACTGCTATGGACTGAATTGTGCACCTTGAGCCCCCTCATTCACATGTTGATACCCTAACTCCCTAGTGTGAACTGTATTTAGGGACACGGCCTTTAAGGAAGTAGTTAAAGTTAAATGAGATGATAAGGGTAGGGCCCTAATCTAATAGCATTAGTGCCCTTATAAGAAAAGACACCTGAGAGCTTGCTTGCTCTCTCAGCCTCTCTCAATATCGCTCTCTCTTTGCCAGGTGAGGACACAATGAGAAGGTAGCCACCTGCAAACCAAAAAAAGAGTTCTCACCAAAAAGCAGATTGGCCAGGACCTTGATCTTGGGCTTCCCAGCCTCCAGAACTGTGAGAAAATAAATTTCTGTTGTATAAGCCACCCAGTCTTTGGTATTTTATTATGGCAGCCAGAGCAGACTAATACACCCACCATCACTTCTCTCTTCTTCCTCAGAACCCTGTGTCACTTGCCACCTGTCCCTCACATGATAGCACTAAATTAGTGACACTTTGTCTTGCTAACTGAATAATTTCCCCTATGCGTGCCCATTTTGCTCCTCCAATAAGGACATAAACTCTGCAGGTAGGAGCATGAGGGTCTGTATCCCTCACAGGTCCTACACAAAGCATTGTACACAGCAGCTGCTCACGATGTGCTTATCTGGTTACAAGTCCTGCAATGATGGAGGAGGGACAGTGGTCCTGAGAGGACAGGATTTTTTTCAGTGTGGCTGTGGGATGCCTTCAGGGGCACACACTTACCCTGACCCAATCTTAGTTCCATCACCACGGCCCAAGGCAGGATGCTGGAAAGGTGCAAACACACAAGGTGGTAACAAGGAGTTTCTGCAGATGTAACAAGGAGTTCCCGCAACCAGCAGGCTAGCTAACAAAGAAACAGACATACCATATTGAAACAGTCATTGAAAATATCTATCACTTATTTGCATATTTTATGAGCATACTAAAAAGCAGTGTACTAAATATTTTCAATTACATATATTTTTGAGCACCTGCTGTGTGCCAACCGCTATATAAGTCAACTTCAAACTCAACACCAATTAAACTTATCTCCATTTTACAGCTGAGAAAACTGAGATTTAAAGAGATTAAGTAACTTGCCCAAGGTCACACACCTAGTAAGTAAAATTGTGAGCCAGTGATAGATTGCACTTGAGAAGCATTCTTTGGCTGGTTCATTCAGCCAATAAACAGAGCAGATACCATAGCAGAACCCTCAAATTATTATTTGTGGAGGACATAGGAAGGCGGGCAACATCGTCTCTGTCCTCATGGACATGCAGAAGAGAGGAGGGGTCATGTAGATCACAAGTTATAGGTGACTACAAATGCCATGACAAGGGACAGGGAGCAAGTGCCTCAGGTGTTCAGGAGCAGCTGCACCCTGACCTAGGGACCGACACTGAAGGACGAGCAGGAGCAGGTGCAGAAATGGAAAGGTGCTGGTGGAGGGTTCACTCACCAGGACTGAAGGGTGTAGGGTGAGGCTGAGGTACCAGGCCGAGGTACCAAGGGTATGACCTCTGGCAGCATGAGGCCGACTTTTGGCAAAGCTGCTGGGCTCTCAGGAAGCACAGTTGACCTCAACCCCATGTGCCCACCCCCGACTTCTCTAGTTAAGGCAGGGACCTTATTAGAGACACAGGACTGAGGCTGAGAAGGGGCTCAGTTCCTGGGAGGGGAGGGTTGGGGTGTGGCAGAGGGACTCTGGACTTGAATTCTAGAAGTCTCTCTGCTCCACTCAGCAGGGTGACCTTGGATAAGTGTCCCAGCATGCCAGGACGTAGGGCAGGACTCAGAAGGCCTTGGCCTGGGGATTTTCTGAGCTCCACGTGATGCCCACTCACACCGGGTGTGGGCTGGAGTTGTGCACGTGCCAGAGGGTGGAGGCGGAGGCGTGATCCTGAAGGGAGGTGCAGAGCACCCGCCTCGCCCAGAGGATGCTGTTTCTGATTTGGGGGGAAGTGTGAACAGTGGGGCCTTCTGCTCAGAGCTCTCTGACCACTGAGCCTGACCTCGGGGCGCCTGGGGGGGGGGGGGCAGGAAGCTGCTGATGTCAGACAGCCCCCGTGGGGAGGGTCCCTTGTCTCGCCTCTCCAACCACAGCCCCTCTCTAAAAGAGGTCCTGCCCGGGGGAGGCTCAGCGGCTGAGGTCGACCTGGGATCCAGGCGATGGGGGTTCGATTCCCGGTCAGGGCACATGCCCGGGTTGCGGGCTCGATCAATGACTCTCTCATCCCTGATGTTTCTGTCTCTCTCTCTCCCTCTCCTTTCCTCTCTCTGAAATCAATAACGATATATATAAACAAAATAAAATAAAAGAGGTCCTTGCCTCCTAGGCCGCTCCATCTAACAAGGCTAACCTCCCTAAACCCAAGAGCCTAGATGGTGCCACGGGACAGGAAGGGCAAGAAGGGCCCCGCCGGCTGCCCCCTTCCGGCCGCCTGCCTGCCGCGGGGCGCCGCGCGGCGCGCCTCCGAGTCCCGGGGTGGCCGGGCAGCGCGGGTGCGGCCGGCGAGCGCGCGGAAGCGCCCCGGGCAGGGCAGGGCAGGGCGCGGGCGGCTCCGGTTCCCGGCGGGCGGGCGGGCGGGCGGGCGGCTGCCGGGAGGCGAGCGGCGCGGCCGTTTCCCACAGTCCGGGGCGGTGACACATGGCGCTCACACATTCCACAGCCGGCGGCCGCGCCAGGCCTGGCCGCGAGTCAAGGCCGCCGGGAACCGCTGCGGCCGAGCAGGTTCCCACTCCGCCCGCCGCCCGCCCGCCGCCCTCCGCCCCCGGGGCCGCGGGCCGGCCGGCGGCGCGGCGGGCGGGCGCCTGCTTAACCCTCGCGCGCCCGGACGCCGCGCGCGGAGGGGTTTCGATGGCGGTGTGGCCCCCTGGGCGCAGCGCACGTGGGTGAGCGCGGGAGGGAGGACAAAGGGGCGCGGGCGGCCCCTCCTGGCGCGCACCGTGCGCCTGGGCGGCCCGGCCGTTTCTAGGGCGCCGGGCCCCCTGCTCTCCGCGCATTTAAGAGGCTCCGGGGGTGGGGGAGGGGTGCTTGCCGCCCCAGTTTCCGCCGGGAAGCCGGACTGGGGACAAGTGGCTTGCTGAGGGCAGTGGCTCTCGCCTTTAGGTTCAGCGGGGACTGTGAGAGGGACGTGGGGCTGAAGGCGCTCCACCAAGCTCCATCTTCCCCCAGTCTGTAATTAGAGGGCCTGCCAATCTCTAGCCCAGACCCACCCCACAGCTCGCTGGTTATGGATGGGCTACAGAAGCCTTGATCACAGACCACTCTGGCCACCATTTGAGAGCCGCAAAAACAGACAATTAGGAGAGTCCAAAAAATGTGCCCTCTGATTCTGGGGCGGGCATTCGGTTCCATGGGGGTGGCAAGCACTCTCCCGGTCCGCTTCCCTTCAGCTTCTGTGTGAATTCCGCAGGACTCCTCCAACTCTGTCACCCTAGAACTGTATCTAAATGCCCAGGGCAAACAGCACAGTGAAGCTGGGGTCACAGGGAACCATCACTCATGTGAAGCCCCACAAAGCAAAGAACCCACCAAGCATCTCCCACAGGGGGCTGCCCAGACCCCAGGGTCAGGAAGTGTGAGAACTTCACCATTTCCAGAGGTGTCTTATGTACATTGTCTTTAATTCCAACAACAAGCAGGGAGATGGGTAGTATTATTGTCCCTGGTTTATACCTAAAGAAATTGAGACTTAAAGAGGTAAAATCACTTGCCTAAGGTCACATAGCTATAAAGATGCTTGACCCCAGGTTTGTCTATGGGGAAGTGGTACACTGCTAAATACACCACTGGCTGGGTATATTTTAACAACTGGCCAGGGAGGGGGCCAAACCAAGCCTGATTTGTGCACTTGCTGATTTTCTTGGCATAAATACTCCCAAGAGGCAGATTTGAAGCTGCCTTTATGACATCACTGAAAGCAGAGATGGAAAGAGATGAGCACAGTAGCCTCTTGTCAGTACCAGCCAATACTAGCACACCATTGCATCCACCCTCTGACCTAGCAATTCTACTCGTAGGAATTTACCGAAGAGAAATGAGAACACATTCTACAGTCTCTTAGAAGAATGTTGGTAGCAGCTTTTTTCATTATAGGCCAAAATTGGAAACAACCCAGATGCCCATCACAAGAGAAGAGATAAATAAGCTGCACTGTATTCATATAATGGCATACTACTTGCTGATGAAAATGAATGATCTACTGAGACATGTAACCCCATGGATGAATCTCAAAACTATCATGCTATGTGAAAGAAGACAAACATGAGAAGAACATCCTGTATGATTGTATTTATACGAAATTCTAGAACAGTCAAAACTAACCAATAGTGATAGAAATCAGATCATGGTTGCTAGGGCAGGCGGGGATTGACTAAGAAGAACCCTGAGCAAACTTTCTGGGGTGATAGAAATGTTCTGGGCCTTGAATGGGCATTTCACTGTTTATAAGATATAAGAAAAGAAAAAGGTGCCACAGCTGAAAAGCCTGGATTTCCTTCACTTGAACACTCAAGGGACCTTAGGAGCAGAGGACCAGGGCCCAGTGTGGGGGCTGCAAAGCAGCTGGCTCAGCACATGGGCCTCTGGGGACTAAAGTGTGTTTCTCTTATTTTCTTTTAGCAAAACCAACAAAGCATTATTTGCTTTGCCGCCCACTGTGATTACTAGGTTCCCCAGCCACAGGGCAGAGTATGGGCTGGGCAGCTGGAGGGCACTGAGGTCATCTGGCCCAGTGTCCCCACAGCTCAGCTCATCTTTCCTCCACCCCCTTTTCCCCTCCCCCATTTGTAAGGAATACATTTGAGGAACTTGCAAAGTTACTGTTCCTCCCAGCTCTCTCTATTCCCTCATATTTTCCTCCAACATTCACTTCCTCCCATCCACAACCTTCCATCCCCCTTCTACATAAATATGGTTATAGAGATATATGCTAATTATTTAACAGCCTCCAGCAGTCAGGAATCTCTGTCTCCAAGAGTTTCACAATCACTGAAGCACAAAAATTGTTTAGTACATTATCAAAGGTCATCCAGTGCGTTGAGTTTGGAACATCCTTTTGCCACCATCTAATCAGCTGTGTGATCATGAGAACATTCCTTAAACTCTCTGGCCTCAATTTTCTTATTTGCAAAATAGGGAAAATCATTCTTACTTCAGCTGGGCTGAGGGATAAAATGAGATAACCTGTGAAAGAGCCAGCATGTTTGGGGGGCTTAATGTTTGGGATTAGTTTCTTTTATCATATTTCATTGTAATTAACTCTTACTGTGAACATTTTAATGATACCATTTTAAAGACGCATTGCAACTCTCAAGTTATACACCTACAGAGAAGCAAGGACAGGCTTCCAGCCCAGGTCTCTGCTCCTCTCCCAGTCCTCAGTCCACAGGGAGCTTCGGGGCTGGAAAACCATCTGGCTCAGGACACAGTGGAGGACTCCACCCACTTGAGCTTTCATTTCTGCAATTCCAGAAAAATAGCATAAGAGGCCCAGGTGCAGGAAGGTGGAAAGGCTCTTGTCTCACACAAAAACAGTAAAATTCCTTTCACACCCTCCTGCCTCCAACTTCTTAATGAGTCTCTTACGAACTCAAGTCTCCTTGACTTTTCAACGTTCTATAAAGAATTGCTTGTAGAACTTGGGGACTGAATGTGAGGCACTTGTAAAACTTCACACAATACACAGGGTTTCCTTTTGCTTTTTTCATATTTTATTCACACACCCTTTCCCATAACAAAATGTGCCAGTCATTGTCCAGTGGCTCCCACCTCTCCTGCCCCTTGACTTCATTCTCATTGTGCTCTCTCCACTGTACAAGTGGCTGGTAGGAAGGTCCCCTAAAACGCTCCCAGCTACCCTCCTTAATTGCCTTGATCCCCAAAGTTACGCTTTCTTCAGTCTTCTTTCTTATTTGACCTTCTTTCTGGACTACTTTATGTGCCCCAAACAAGCACAGTCCTTTCCTATCTCAGTGCCTTCGCTCATGCTGTCTCCCTTCCCACACTAGCCATTCTTCAACACTCAGCTCAAATGCCAGCTCCTCCATGAAGCCTTCCTTAATGTCACCAGCTAGAAGGGATCTCTCCCTTCACCTGGGCCCCATGGCACTTTCCTAATCCTCCTTGCTATGGCACTCATCCCTATCTCCTATTTAGCGTACATTTGAATGAGATAGGCAGATTGGTGGGTTCGTGGGTAGATGGACGGGAACGCATATACATTGTTGAATGGGTAGACAGACAACAGCCTGGCCACAGGAGCTGTAAGACATACTCATACCTGGGCGCCTGCATCATGTTAATATACTAACTTGTTTAATGTTCAGTTGGCAGCTTCTGTGTCTTGTGTAGCCTCCACAATCTATTTCTGATTATGGGATCAGGCACTGGGAATACTTAATACAGGCTGGATCTCAAGTCCTATGCAGTAAACATTTGCAGTTGACAAAGGACCAGTTATGTTTTAATTTGTCCCTACCTGAAGTATGATGAGTTTTTACTAGCTTTCAAAAGTAGATGTCAAAATATTCTTGTTTCTATTCTTGGAGTTCCAACTGGATGGGAGCTCAACCTGTCCAACTGCTCATTTTCCAGATGAGGAAACCAAGGTCTCGAGAGGGAATGTGGCTTGCACAGATCAGATGTAGAGTGAAACTAAACTTCCACCTGACTCCCAACTTCTTGTTCCATCCTTTATATATTACAACTTAAAGCCAAAGGTCTGGTTTATCTATTCTAGGTGTATTTCAAACCTTGATGAAAAGCAGGGAGGTTAGGAAGAAAATCCAAGGCTTCTCTAAAGATAGGTAAGATTTCTCTTATTACAGATTCTCTCAATATTTAACATTAGATCTGAGCCTTAACTTTCCAAGATGTCATTTGTACAATGAAGATTAAAAATGCTATGCCCCAGACTCCTTCCTGAGAGTTCTGGAATATTCCAGAGCTGTGTATGCACAGTAAGCTCCCCTCTGACATGGGAACATGAAGAATTGGAGACCTGCATGCTATGGGCTCTGACTTCACTTCGTAGTAAAAATTCTACCATCCACTAGGACTTGGTAACATTTTGAAGAACACCTCTACTATCAGGCCAGGAATTAACTATTTCTCTGTTCTGGTGTTGTAAACACTTTCCACAGTTGTCATTGAATAAGGAACTATTCAGGGCGGCCTCTGTCCATGACTGATTTCTCTGGGGTCTCTAGAGGAGGCTCTGGCTTCTCTATCCCAAAATACAGCTAAACAACACTGCCCAGGAATTTCTAAAACTTTGATGGAAAATTTCCAGAAACACCTTTGGTTCTTTTTTTGTACTATAATATTTCTTGATGACTATGATTCAGAATCTCAGCTCCAACCCTTAAAAAAAATACCACTATCTGCCTCAAAACTCTATGTGAAGTACAAAGGGAACAACTTATTTATGCATCATCAATACAGCCACTGACTACTCATGGGCATTAAAATGTTTCTTTAATTGTCATTTTTCTCCTGGGAAGTCCAAAGATAATAGGAAGAAAGTGGGAGAGTAGCAGAGAATGGGGCATCCGGGGCGGGTGTATCTCTGAGCAGCTGACCTCCTCCTCAGGCACCCAGGCAGCAATTATGATTGGTCAGCCAACCTGAAACGCGTCCCGCTTTTATGAATTTTCAGTCAATACCCCAAATGCCAGAAGTTTCTTTTCAAACTATATTTTTTAAAAGTGAGGAAAGAAGAAAGAAAGAAATCCAAACAGTGGACAAAAAACAGGCGCCGCGGCCCCCCACTCCCGCTTGTGAAGCGGCGACAATGGTGAGAAATCAATGCTCAGAACCACAAGGCAGCTTTCAGACACCTCTTGACCTTGTCACTTCCTGGGTAATTAAGAGGCACTACAGTTCCGTGTCACTGTCGGGGGCTGAATGTATATCGATGGATAGATATATATGTTCTTAAGAGATTCTTTTTCTATAAGCTTTGGTCAAGATCTCGCCAAAGAAAAGGGGGGAAAGAAAGGCATTTTGTCCAGAGTGTGGTGAAAGGAAACATGAAAGAAGAAACCTAAATTTTTCAGCAGGCTGCCCCTGACATGGGAAAATGGCACAGACAAGAATAGACGTCTTGTTCGCTGTTGTTTTTTTTCCTTCGTTCCCTTGACAGATTATCTCTGTGAATGTGTCGCAGGCAGCAGGGCACCCCTCCCTCTTCGTGTTCTTCTTCAGTTCCTTAAGAGCAATCGTGCAAACCCTGAGGTCTCCAAGACACGCTGAGTCACTGCTTTGCTTCATGGGGCCCAAAGGGAGCCCCTTCTCTTCTGTTGGCCTCAGTTTCCCCAAATGAGGGAAATCTCACTAAGCCTTCTTTGGAGTCTTTTCCAGGGCTGCCTTTCACTGAGGCTATGAGGAATGGTTTCTGTCTCCTGACCCAGCCAAGGAAACAGAGACACAGGAACTCAAAGATTGGGAGAGTAGGAATGGGCTTCCCCCCAATGCCTGTCAAACATCATCCACCCCCATCCCCCTCACCGCCTACCCCCAGCCTAACCCTGGTGACAAGATGCACCGTTGTCTGAGTGTGTGACAGCAAGTCTGCTGGACTGTGAGCTCCTAGAGGGCAGGCACTGGGTCTCACTCACCATTCAACACCTCCCCCCAGTGCCTGTCACAAGCAGGTATTCAAAAGAAGGTTGTTTTGAACAGAATTCCTAGTATTTATTTATTTATTTATTTAAACATATCTTTATTGATTTCAGAGAGAGGAAAGGAGGGGGAGAGAGAGATAGAAACATCAATGATGAGAGAGTCATTGATCGAGCCCGCAACCCAGGCATGTGCCCTGACCAGGAATCGAACCCCGATCTCCTGGATCCTAGGTCGATGCTCAACCTCTGAGCCATACCCGGCCGGGTGAATTCCCAGCATTTAATTCAGAGATTGTTATGATTACAAGATGGGCAACAATGGACTTAAATGTTTGGGTCCTCCCTCAATTCATATCTGGAAGCCCTAATCCCCAATGGGATGGTATTTGGAAGAGACCAGAGCCCCCTCTCTCTCCACCATGTGCGGACCCAGCAAGAAGGCAACAAGCGGCCTACAAGCCAGGAAGAGGGTGCTTGCCTGAGCTGGTACCTTAATCTGGGACCTCCCAGCCTCTAGAACTGGAAGAAAGAAGTGTTTATTGTTTAAGCCACCAGGACTGTGGTATTTTGCTGTAGCAGTCCAAGCAGACTAAGACAGGGTCTTTGGAAAGACTAGCTTTTGACAGCAGCTTTTTCACACGCATTCATTAAAAGAAAAAATAAAACTAACCAAACCCCAAAAGACATTTTTCCAAGCACCTCCCATGGGGATTCTGGAGCCAAAAAGAGCCATTCCCTGCTCCAAAGAGCACCCAGTCCAGTGGGAGATCTGACTAAGGACAGAGGGAGACTTCAGAGGAAAGAGGGATGGATTATTGCTAAAATGGGGGCAAGGGTACAGGTCTAGAGGGGTAAAGTGGATGTGCTGGTGCAGAAAGGAGATTGGGATTGGAGCAAAGGACAGATGCTGGAAGGCAGGAAGTGGGGAGGGTGTGTTCAGGGACTAACCACTAGTCCAGCCTTCTCTGCAGTGGTGCTAAACAATGAGGCTGGAAGAAACCCTGCTCTGGCTGAAGCAGTGATGGTAAGGGATCCCCACCCCCCTCCTCAATCCCCAAGGCTCCTTGGAGCTCAGGTTTAAAACCATAAGGAACTGGGGTATTTTGTATTCCTAGCTCCTAGGTTCACTTCCACTGAAATGGATCCCTCAATCTCAAGCCCCACCTCTTTCACAAGGAGTGAGGGTGGACAGCTGAACAACCAGTGTGGCCTCCCAAGTGGCCGTGGGAAGGGGCTGGGTAGTCTGCTCCCCCTAACTCTCTTCCGCCCGCTGTGAAATCCACATCAGCTGGAAATGCCCAAGAGATCCCTTTCCATCTGTTCTGGGCATGGCTGGTGGGAAAACCTCCGATAGGGCAGCCTGGCCTATCAGCATGACAGAGGCGGCCTCGGTGGGGGTGGGGAAGGACCCACTGCAAAGGCAGGCTCAGCCAGCCCGGGAACAGCTGCCCAGCCTGGGACCGCTCTCAAATCGCCCATTTTGTAGTCTGGTTGCTAATAATGCAATTAAGTTCATCAGAAAAACATCTGTTCTGAATGACAGGAACAGTTGGCATGCTCTGAGGGACTCCCACCAGAGTCAGGGGACTTGGGTGACTAAACAAGCAGGGCCCTTGATGTCCCCAAGAGTCAGGGGACTTGGGTGACTAAACAAGCAGGGCCCTTGATGTCCCCAAGAGCCCGGATACTCCCCATGCAGACTTCATCTGTCTCTGACTAGGCCAGGAAGTATCCTTGGCCAAGACCCCAGGACAGGCTCGTCCACAACTGTGCTGCTCACTGCCCTTCACCCTCACAAGCTCCCACAGCTCTGTGAGGCCGGGGCCGGGAATATACTTTTGAGCAAATACTAGACAAGCAGCTGTTCTGTTTAAGCATATTGTCTTAGAAGTTTCCTCCCAAAGCAAGGCTGGAAACAAAGGTTCTCACACAGGTATTTATTCCAGTGATGATCCAGGGGCAGGAGTGAGGTCCTGTTGAGAGGAAAACAGGGAAGAAGGGAAAGTCAATACAAGGACGCGTCACTGAGGCAGCTTTCACTTGGGAAATTAGTGCTCCATTCCTTGGGAATTTCTAAAAAATTTTGTGAAAAGCACCTCAGGACTACCCACGTAGGGGCCAAAGGGGGAAGTATGTGTCCATACTTTCATGTCCTCTATTGGTTAAGGGTGGTCTCATGCAGTTCCAAGATGCACTTTGGTAAATGTCAATGTCACGCAGCAGAAAGTTCCAGGACAGGAAGTGAGGTGGACCTGGGTGAGGTGGCCCAGGGTGAGGAGCAGTCCCAGCATCTCCATGAAGCTGCTCAAAGCCTGTGAGTACCTGGGTACCGCACCATGGCTGGAGTAAGAGGGGGGCCTGAAGAGGAGTTTTTCCAGAAAGTCTTGGAGCATTGACTCTGCTTCTACCATGCCTGTCCCTGGAGTTCAAGGCACAGACTAAAGCTGCTAGGGGCCTGCTTCTCCTTAAGAGGCTGTATTAGTGTCCTATTGCTGCTGTAACAGTCACCGCAGTGCCTTAAAACAATAACACAAATGTATTATCTGCCCATATTGGAGCTCAGAAGTCGGAAATGGGTCTCACTGGGCTAACACCAAGGAGGTGGCCAGCAGCAACCAGGTGAGCCTTTCTCACGTCACATCATTCTAACACTGTATCTCCTGCCTCCCTCTTCCCCATGATAAGGATCCCTGTGATTACAATGAGCCCACGTGGATAAGCCAGGACGGTGTCCCCATATAAAGGTCAGCTGGTTGCAACCTTCATTCCGCTTTGACCTGTAACATAATATTTTCATAAGTTCCAGAAATTTGGTTGTGGACATTTGAGGGGGACCATTTTTTCTGCCTACCATAGATACTGTTCCACCTTTTTCTAAACAAAAGAGCTCGAACATTTATGCAATTAATTGAGGCTGATCTTCTGCACTGTCCTTAGAGTCAGCCCTCATTTGATTCTCAAAACTATGACCCAAAGAGATAGGTCAGATAGCAGCCAACTCGCAGTTCTTCCTTCAGCTTCAGGGAGACTTGTGCCCAACCCAAGTACCCCCAGCCATGCAGAGCAGGCCACTTCCTACCCTTTTTCTATACTTTCATTAGGCAAAGGGTTAGGAAATGAGAAACCTAAACCTCAAAAATTTAAACCGGCTCTTCTCTAGAGCTACAGTTGCAGTAAGATATTTTAAAACCATTTTTCACCTGGTATTAATATTGTAACCATATTAGGGGGTAGGGGATATTTGCACCTCTCTTTTTGCATTCAGCTCAGGCTGCCTTGCTTTAGCATATGTGTTTTTTGTCTGTCTCTCCCACAGAGCTGTGAACTCACACCTAGGGACATCAAGGCCTCATGAGGTGCTCTGAAATTATTTAGTAGCCCACAGGAAACACTTGCTAACTCTGCACCCCCCCACTCTCCCCCCACCCCCATCCGAGGTCTCTTGAAGGAGGAGAAGCTAGAGAGATTCTGCACCGTGCGCCTCAGGTAGCTTCCACAGGCATGTGGATTCCTCACTAAGTCTCTGTTGTTACCCTCAGGCTGGCAGGTTTGAGTTTAGCCAGCTGGCAGGAGCACCAGGTGACCCCGGCTAGCCCCCCACCCACAGAGCAGACACAAGGATGCCTGTGAGCATGCGCATGGCATGCGTCTGGCTTTTTCCTAATTCCTGTCTCTAGCTCCTGGAAGGCCAGCTCCAGCCGCAGGAGCCCGAGGGCCTGGGGAGGAATGGCCTGACGCCCTGTCCCTGCCGTCCCTGCTTATCTGGCACGTGCCCTGCCTCTGCCGCCCGCCCTTTCCCACACTTTGTTCGCCCCACCTCCAGGGCTCCCTCCTTCACTTGTCAGATCTCCCGGGCTCAGCAGGCAGTATGCCATAACTCTCAAGAATAAAGAAAACATTTTAAGGGGTGACAAGCCCAACATTTGCATGTCTGTTTTCAGAGCAATACCCATCTTGGGGGATTAAGCCTTTTTTTTCTGGCTCCCCATCCAACCCAAAGTATGAAAACATTCTTGACATAGTTGCCTGAAAAAGGATTTCTAAAGATAAAAACACTGCCCAAACCCTGTGATTTCAGTGTCTTGGTGTGAAAAGCACCCGAAAGGAAGGGGCTGGGGTGAAGAATAGAAAGGAACAAAATCTCTTTAGTCAAATAGCTTGTTAATCTTAAAGCAGGCAATGTGTTAGCTTTTGTCTCTAGTTACAGGAAATACACAGGTTGGTTTCTGCCCGTTTTCTGCCTTGGTGTATGTTCCATCCTCAGGCATGACCTCTCTGTGAGGCACAGGGCCTGCACTACCCCAGCCAGGGAGCAGTCCATGTGGGAGAGTGCAGAAACCTAGGCCAGGGGCCCATAAGCCCTGGGCAGAGAAAGGACGGACAGGGAGCACTCCTTGGGGCATTTCATGCTGGAACTTAGGGTATGAAGCTCAAAGGCCCTGGGAGAGAAAAGATCAAGTTCACTTCACACTTGGGAAGTCCTGCTTCTCAGGCATGTGCCTTGCTCTTGGGGATGTCCTCTCCACCTACTCTGAGCCTATAAAGTGAATTTGGGGGAGATTTCTAGAAAAAGGCCAAGTAGGGCAGACTCGTCCTCATTATTAAAGAGTGTAGTTGAAGATGATTTCCACAAAGGCCAAGTCCTCTCAGTCAGGCCAGGAAGCTGGTGAACTTGTTAGCAACAGGGTCCATCTGACATGATGAACTTTGCTGCCATTGTCCTGAGAAAGGTGGAGGTGTGCCCAAGAAAGTCAAGGGCTGAGCGGCTGGTCCAGGTATATGTAGAAAAAGGCTATTTTAGAGTTTTGAAGGCAAAGGAAATGTGTTAATGGCCAGGACAAAAACCATTCAGCCATATTCATTCAACAATTGAGTGTCTACATTGGACAGAGCCCTGTTTTAAATGGTGAGTCCCTCCAACCTTGAGAGAGCATGTTGGCCTATAAAGCCCTGGAAAGGAGAGGTGGTGGAAAGAACAGAAAATTTAGAGAACCCTCAATGAGTGGGTTGACTGTGGAAGGGCAGGGGAAGGTGTTCTAATAAAAACCCCAGAGACGGGGCCAGTACATGTCGCTGAAGACAGGTGGGCTGACACACGCAGGATGCTCAGAGGGTCCCTGTAGCCTGAGCCCAAAATGTCTTGTGTGTCAGTCAGGAGAGCAATTTCAAAATGAAGGCCAGGGGAGGAGCCCACAGGAAAGAACCCCTCTTTTCCAAGGAGTCAGGGGGCTGATGGGGAGAGCTCAGACTGGCCAGAGAGAGGAGAAGAGAGACTCCTTACAGAACCCAGTGCCCAGAGGGAAAGAGCTCGTGTCAGGACTCCTGGAGTGGATCAGGTGAGGCCAGGGCTTGCGCTGCATGACGACAGCCCAGGCATGCCCTGAGCCACCGCAAATAGCAAAGAGCAGTTGCTCAATCACTGTTGGAAAGCAGGGGGCTGGGGGTGGGGAGGATGACTGTGAAACTGGAGACCTTGCTTTAAAGGAGAAATAGTCCCTCCTGTCCCCATTAATCCTAAAATATGCAATAGGCTGCCTGAGGTAAGAGAGGTGAGGAAACCAGCTAGAGAGAAAGTCCTCCATCTGTTATTCTTGTCCTAGAAGTGAGGCAAAGACAATGCTGCCCACCTGTATGCTTTCTCCCAGTAACAGATTCATTTCAGAAATCCTTCTTGTACACAATAGAATATATCATGCAAACTTATGCATTTTGGGTATCACTCCTGGATTTCTGTGTAAGCATTTAGCTTTTCTTCTGCATGACCAAACCTGAGGCTGGAGGGGAAGTTTGCTCACTGCAACGATGGCCCAGGTAGAGAGGTTCCAGGGGACAGTGGAGACTGGCATCTGGGAAGGACGTATGACCCCAGTTCTCCCCCTTAAAGCCTGCTCAACACCCGACACCATCTGCCTCTCTGCCACCCCCAGCCCCGACTCGACCACCCAGTTCTGCTCCATGCTGAACTGATTAGTCATTCATAACGCTTAAGTCATTAATTCAGGAAGGAAGCCACGCTTGCTGCCTCCCCTTCTCAGCCCTGAGTATGCTGCCGTTGCAAAACACATGAGTAATCAGACATTCCCAGAGCCCTCGTTAAGCCCATTGCCAAGAAAAGTGTCTTGCAGCTCATTTGCTGGTGGGGAAGCCACGCTACAGGCCCTGAATCATGCTGCATGCTGGGGAGAGCAAGGCCAAACTTGCCTGAGTTCAATATTGCATCACCGAAATCAGCGACGGGAGAGGCTCTCCAGGTCGCCAAGCCCCGTGGACCCCACCCACAGCCCCAGCTGGAGCTGACCCTTTGTGGGGTTTGGGGAGACTCAAGGGTTCAGAGGCAGACAGACTGGGAAGGATGCTAGATACTAGCTAGAGCCCAATGCCCCCATTTGATAGATGGTGAAACTGAGGCCCAGGGAGGCAGTGGCACTTGCCCAAAGTCAAATAGCTAATTAATACAGACTTAAAATACAAGTTTCATCTCTCAATTCTCTGTCCCCAGCAATTTCTACTGCACCAAATTACTCCAAGATAATGTTGAGGCTTGGATTAGCCAGCAGGAAAGGACCCCTCTCCTCTAAGGCGTCAGGGAGCTGATGGGGGGAGATCTCAGTCTCGCCTGGGAGAAGAGGAGGGAGGCTCCTCACCCGGCCCCGTGTCCAGACTGAAGGAGCTCCTGTCAGGACCTATGGAACAGGACCAGGTGAGGCCAGGACATGAAGCCCCATCAGGAATTTGTGTTGCACGGCAACAGCCTGGGCATGCCCTCTGGCCTCCTCAAAGGGCAGGCCTGGGGACACCTAAGTGGCAAGATGATGAAAACCACCCAAAAGTCTGAAGTAGTTTAAAAGTGAAATGTCGGTTAAATAAAATGAAACGCTAATCAGCCATTTAGAAAGCTTGGCGTGGCTCTCCGTGTTCTAATACCGAGCTATCTCTCTGATAAAAACCAGGTATGGAAACAGAAAACCAAGATATAGAAACAGTGCATATAGTTTATTACCATTGTGGAAGAAGGGACACACACGCGGGTGGGCACACTGTGCGTGCGTGTGTGTGTGCGCATAGGTTTAGACTGTCTCTGAAGGATGCCCAAGGAACTGGCAGCAGTGGTTTTGTCCCGGAGAGGCCCTAAGGGACAGAGTATCAGGAATAAGAGAGAGGGGCTTACTTTTCACTCTTTTCTCTTACTCTTTTTCACTTACATGGGCCTGTGCATGTAATTTTAAAATCTAAAAATCACACTTAGCCCAAGACTGGGAGTCAGGGATCCTGATTAGCTATAACACATAGTAAGTTCTCAGAAAATATAAACTCAATGAACAATGGATTGATGATTGAAAGGCAAATAATGAATATAAATTTGTCTGTTTTTTCCTGAGCGGCGAGGTAACAATTAAATGTATGGCATCACATTTTGGAAAAGACCAGGAACATAGATCTCAGTATTGAAGGTCCGGAAAGAAATAGGATTATTGTGGGCAGTCTTTCACTGGGCAGCATAGTAGAAGTCTGAGAACCTGGGATCAAGTCCTTGGTCAACTAAAATCTCAGAAACCTCAGTTTCCTCAGTCTACAAAATGGGAATAGTACTATCTCTTTCCTGGAATATTTATGTGGATCAAATGAGATAATGGGTGGGAAAGGGCTCTATAATATCGAATCTTTGGAACAGGTTGAGGGACTGTGTTTATTAGTAATACTATTATTTTCAGTGTGTGCTTTTACTGATGTGCCCTTAATTAGCCATGGTTTCCAAGCGTGATTCCTATTCAGTGCCACTGAGCCTGGCAAGCCCTCTTTCCCTAACCCCCTCCTCTCTAAACATGCTTTTCCCAGCCTCTGCCACCCCAGCCCTCAGTGCCTGCATTTCTATGTGCTCAGAAGCTCTGGGGGAGCCCCTTCTACTCTTTCCCCTCAGGCAACAAAGTTCCAGATGCAGTTTGCCTAAAGTCACAAAAGGGCAGCACCAGGAAGAGAATGACTTCATTCCTTCAGATCTTAAACTCATTCCTTCTTTGTAAGTTGTCTGGTCACGTGGCAAGACCTTGACAAGAATCACACCTTGACCTGAATCAGCCACCACCTCGTTATTTACCCACCAGTCTCTCCAGACAGCAAAGCTCTCAGGAGGGGCCTCAGCGTCCTGGCAGGTGGCTGTGTGGGAAAAGTCACCCTCTAGGTCCCATTCTAGGACAAGAGAGGAGGGGCAGTTTAAGCCCTATTGTGTGGGCATGTGGCGAGAACACTACCCTTTTGTAGGACCGAAACCTTCTCTGAGGTTTCCTTCAGAGAAGCCAGAAGGAAAGAAGACCCCATCAAGGAACTCTTCCATGATCACCTGGAAAAGGGGCCCTGGGAGCCCCCAGTACCACCTGTCACCTGCCAAGGGGCTGCCATCCACACTCTCAGCAGAGCCTCGGAGAAGCTGGTGCTATTGTTCCCATCTTGTGGATGAGGAAACTTGAGGCTCAAAGAGAAGAAAGGAATCGTGTGTCTGGGCTGAGAGCCAGACTCCCGCCTGCATCCTAGTTGTCTCCAGCTGTGTCCATGTAAAACGGTGCCTGGAACATAGTGGGCAGCCAATCAATACTAGATGACCAGATGGAAGGAAACCCACAGTGGCACTTGGAAAGGGTAGACACCCACGATTTAAGAAACAAATATTTGAAGTCTGAGTGGAAGACAAAAGCGGTTCAGTGCTGTGGAGACACTAGGACTTCCTAAGGGACACGCCCACCAGTTTAGGGCCATTGGTCATGTACTATTTATGGACTACTAATTATGCATAAGGGCCACATGAGGCCCCAAGTTCTGTGCTTCACTTCACCCTGTGTCTTTGTTACTACACCCACTCCTAATTTTCATGGCTTCTCTCTTCTCTCCCTCTCACCCCAGCTCTACTACCACTCTCCACTGTCTTTTTCGTCACCATCACAAAACTCTTCCCCAGGCACAGGCTGGGTTGGCCCTTCATGTTGACCAGGGAGGTTCTGTGCGAGGACAGAAGCTCTCCTTTGGGGGGGGGGAGGGTCCTTCCTTCTTTCACTCATTCATTAATTCATCAAATATTTACCAACCTCTGACATGCCAGACACTCCACTAGGATCATTTCATATGAATAACTATAGAAAAATCACACAGAATCTGGTATGTCTCTCATAGGTAACCAGAGAGAAAAGTCTGTTCCAAAAAATTCTAAAATGAAATCATTTCCAAGGAACAGGGAGAGCAGTAAAAAGTGTGAGTTTTTGTTAACACATTATAATTTATTAATTCTATTCCTGTGTCTTAAATTCTCCTTCACTCACCAGAATGGAATCAATAAATGGCAACATTTTCCCATCTGATGTTTTTAAACCACATTACAAAGGCACAGAGTTTTAATTTCACAGGCATTCGTTTCTGGGTCTCGGGTCTTTTTTTCCCCCTCAAAGCAGATAAATGAGGTTCTAAACTTAGAGTAATAAGGCTTAACAGTGAGGCGCTTTTTAAAAAGTGAATCATTTCTCAGTTCTCCTTTGCTAATCTCTCTTGGTAACATTAATTATGAGTTTGTGCAGCATGCCCCAAGGCGAGCTCAGCTTTCCCAGGACAATTAAAGTTACTTAATTATTAAAAACTGTGTGTGCTGCTGCCCAGAGAGAAAGAGGCAGCCGGGCCCGGCTCCCACAGCCCCCCACAGGAGTGACCGGACACTCTGTGGGAACTCGGCTCCTTTCCCTCACCATTGTCATTCTTTCAATATAATCTATGAAAATCCCCCTGCCAGCCCCTCCCACCAGAGCAGGAATGATTTAGAGGCCGCTCCCTCGCTGCCGATTGCAGCCTGCTGGCTCCTCACTGCCTCGGGGCTTGACTCCAGCTTCTCCAGGCCAGTGGCCTGGGGCCCAGAGGCCAGGGGAGGTGACAGGGCCTCTGCCTGGTGATTCACACTGGAGCAAAACCCTTCTGACTGAGCTCTTGGTTTTGAGTGGGTTCCTCTTCCTCCCCTTCTTTCTCAGGCCTTCTGCCTCATGGGAGCAGGGCATGTTACCCCACACCCTAAAAACGGGTATAGGAGAGGGAGGGGGTGCTACGGTCAGGATGCATTCATAACAGACATCACCACGGGCAGATGCTAATTTGTAACAGCCTTTTTTTCTGGACGATTCTTGGGTTGTGGGAGTGAAGAAACTGGAGGCGGTTGTGTCTCTGCCATCAACACCCAGAGAGGCCAGGGCAAGTCACTCCCGTATTCTAAGCCTTGGCTTCATGGACTGAGGCTTCCTGCAATCTTCAAGGCCTCCAAGGCCTGATACTTTGGTGAGCCTAACACTTACCTAGAAAAGAAAATGTAAATTTTCCATTTTACTTCCTACTCTCATTCATTCATTCAGCAAGCACCCAGTCCTTGTCAGACACTGTTCTAGCTCTGGGGACAGAGCAGAGAAACAAACCAGAGAGGAACCTCTGCCCTCCTGGAGGCAACATACTCCAACCCTAGTCATAATCCTGAACACAGGCGGACACCAGGACAGAGAAGGGAGGAGGCTGGTCCTAAGGTCTCCCAGAAAGTCACTGTGAGATGGGAGAGGACCCAGTCCTCTCACCTCTGGCCCGGGAGCTTTCAGCAGGCTGCTGCTGGCCATCTGTTTTCCTTTGCTTTCTCTTCTGCTCTGATTAGCTCCTTCCCACCACAGCTCCTCCCTGGGCTCCAAGTCTCCAAGGAAGCATATAGTCCCATACAAATATGCTGGCCACAAATGTGAGCCACATACATCATTTTACATTTACTAGTAGCCACACTTTTTTAAACATAATTTTAAAAACAGTTGACATTTAATATATTTTAACTTGTAATAAACAATGTATTAAAAATGTATTAAAAATCATAATTTCAATTTATAATAAACATAAAATGTATTAATTGCTATGATATTTTACATTTTTAAAATGAAATCTTCAAAATCCAGTGAGTGTTTGACATACAGTACATGTCAGTTTGGCTAGCCATATGTCAAGTGCTCAACAGCCACATGGGATTAGTGGTTACTTCAACGGACAGCACAGGTGTGAGGACCCTCCCACACTAAGTCCCCATCACTCTTCAATACTCAATACAGTCCAGGAACAGAAGTGTGGGATTTGCACCCACAGCATAGCAAGGGAAGGCTGGAGCATGGCTTCTTAGATATGGTGGACATTGTCCCCAGTATAGTGACACTATGGAATACTATGTAGCCAATAAAAACAAAACAAAGATACTCTTTTATGGACTCGCATGGAAAGAGTGCCAAGATGTACCAAGTGAAAAGGGCAAGATGCAAACAGTGTCCAGGGTATGGAATTGTACCACTGCGAGGAAGTATGTATGTGCATCAACTATCTGTAGAAGGATTCATAAACCAAAAACATCAGTAGGGAGAACTGGATGAATGGAAGGCCGAGGTAGGAGGGGGACTTTTACCGCATGTATATTTATACTTTTTGAATTTTGAAGTATGTGGCTGTATTACTTATTCAAAAAATAAAATCAAACCCTTTGGTGAATGGGCACGCTTTGGGCACATGAGGCCTGCCCAGCACAGCACTTGTCCCCATTCCCCATGGCAGGGCACCAGGAGCAAATGCAGGTCTCTGCTGTTACTGCTGTTCCACAATAGGAAGAGGGAGGCTTGGCAGAGGCCCAGGGCAGGAAGACGTGATATCAAGTGGCTTTAAAGGGTTCTTTTGTTTCTGAAAGGCAGTGGTTTCCACTCCACGTCCCTGCCCCCCTCTCACGCCCCGCTGTCCCTGGGATCCCTCCACCACCTGCTGTAAGGGCATCATTTCTCCCTCAGAAGAGCATCTGGGCTTGAGGTGGGGAAGGGAGGGGGGCACTGGCTGGGAAGGGGCTTCATTCTCTCTTCCCAAAGGATGTCATTCATTCCAGATGTCATTTCCAGAGGCATGATGTCACCCTGCCAGCTGCGTCTAAATCTTGGCATCTCCAGCCTGAGTATGACACAGAGCAGTGGAACTAAGAAAGTAGAGCATGAGCGTGTCTGCACACGTGCGTGTCCACCTGTGCACATCTGTGGCCCACGCCCTGGTGTTCACTCGCTCATTCACTCATCCTTTCAACAAACATTAGTTGGGCATCTGCTGTATTCCAGTCTCTGGACTAGACCCTTGGGATAGAGCCGGGAACAAGACAACCGAGGTCCTGCCTTCATGGAGCTTATAGTCCAGCAGGAGAAACAGGCATTAAATTAAAAACAATTCACTCCTCCCTGATGTGATAAGTGGCAGGTAAAGTACCTGAAGTTAGGGTACACAATCTAGTCTGGGAGGCCAGGGAGGGTTCCCTCAAGAACTAGCATTTAAGCTGAGTTTAAGAAATATATTAATATAGAGATAAGATGCGACAAATAGGTCTTAATGGACAGGGCTCCACTGTTAACATGCTCTGTGTCCTTGAAGAAACCACATGAAAATGCTATAGATTTTTCACCCAGGTGATCCACTGTTGCTAACATTTTACCCCATTTGCTTTATCGGATGCTCTCTCTCTCTCTCTCTCTCTCTCACACACACACACACACAATTTCTTTTACACAATTTGATGGTGCCCAACATACATCAAGGCCCTTTACAACCAAATACTTCGGAATCCCAAACCCCTCCTGAGCCCAGCTGGCCGGGTTCCCACGAGGGAACATAATCCTGTCCTCTTTCCGCCCAGGACAGTTATGAGGACATGAGGAGCCAAAGAGAGCCCGAGAGAGCAAACCTTGGGCACATGGAGTAAAATCACTATTATCTTCTTGGGACTTAGGAATAAAAATTGAAGTGTTTCCCCAGAGAAATGCCCAGGCTCTCAGTTCCTCCAGCAGACAGCCTGCTCTTCAGCCAGGCCTGGGGTGTGTGGTGGGGACATGTCGGGGGAGGTCCGCAGTGTTCCTCCGCAGCCCCTCTTCCCCTCCGGGCAGACCTGAGCCCTGGTGAGGACGTTTTTTGGCTGATCAGCTCTCCCCATGGTTGGCTCAGGAGAACTTCTCAAGGCAGCTGTGGCTGGCATGGACAATGCTCGCCCACCCCAGGGAAGGGCTCCTCCCTGATGAAATGGAGGCGAGCCAGCGCAGAAACCCTCTCCTGGCCGGTCGGCCCTGCATTCAGGAGCACAATAGTGTTGGTCCTCTCAGCGGGTTTTGAGAGCCATTCCCTTAATGAGAACGATAAATTCACAAGCAAAGGCTGGTTGCCAAGCACAAGGAAGGGAAGTGCCCTGTGGGCCTCAGGGCCCCAGGGGGCCACCCCTCTGAGCGTGGGACCTGCCGAATAAACTACCAGACACAGAGCAGGCCCAGACTTACTGAGTCAGAATGTCTGGGCTCAGGGCCTGGCAACGTGTGTTTTTAAAAGCTTCCCAGGTGACGATCTGTCAGTTTAACAACCACTGGCCTAGATACCCTCTACAGTCCTTCCAGCGCTGAGATCCTCTGCTGGCGTGACTGGGAGAAGAGACCTAGAGGTAGAAGGGATGCAGACCGAGTGAAGGGCATGCCTTCCTCCCTTGCACCCCAGGAATGAACTTGAGAACATTTTCCCCAGAGTAGAAACCTCAGGCGCTTTGCTGGCAGCCCTGAATCTTGAAGGAAATGGATGCACGGTCTCGGTGTGTGCAAGGATGTCTTACAGTTTCTCTTACCCTTGGTTTACCTGAACCATCCCTGATGGAGGCAGAGTTCGGTCCTCCAACCTCAAGTTCTCCCTGAGGGGGTTTGGGGATGACAAGCAGAATGAAATCAGTGAAGCGGCCAGGTCTGCTCTAGTTTCGTGACGCAAGCTGGCTGCTGGCGTGGGCCACTCGGGGGAGCCCAGCTGCGGGCCAGGCCAGGTGCAGCCTGGGGCCTCCGGGGGAGCGCAGAGGGCCCAGCTACCCACCCAAGTCAGGGAACTGCACCCGCTGGCCCTGACTCATTTAGCCCCTCTCAGCAGCAGGCCTGGGGCTTCCCCCTCTGGAGGCCCGCAGGCTTCTCTCCCCCTCCCCCACTTCTGCTCTGTGTGGCTAGCTTATTTTCTTTTACTCCAGTTACCTACACCCCTCAATGGGGTCACTCTGCCCCATGCTGGGGGCTTCTTCTTGAGTTTCTAGGCAAACACGGGGACCCTGGGGCCCTGCAACCTTATCCCTCCCATCATTAAACCCTGAGGCTCCCAGGGGGCCAAAAATTGTGTCCTTGTCAGTTCCCTTCCCCAGTACCCAGCACTGCCCTAGGCAGTCAGCAGCACTGAAGACACAGGAGAGAGGGAGGAAGAGAGAAAGAAAGGAGGGAGAAAGGAAGGAAAGCTGTAATAAATTGGTAATAAAATCCAGTTCTTAAGTGACTCACTGCATCAGATCTCTCCCCAGAGCCTGTTCCAGGAAAGTTCCTTAGTCAAACCTAGCTCAGAACTACTGCCCCTCTCATCCTCATCACTCTAGGATTTTTCAGATGAGGACAGAGTGTGAACTAAGCTAAGAGTGTGAACTAAATGGATTTTATAAAGGTTTGCCAGATATAAGAAGCCACCCACAAAGCACACAGAATGAACAGCTGACTGAAAAAATTAACATCTCTGAATGTACAAATCCAGCTTACTCTTCAAGACCCAGAGGCAAAGGCCACCTCCTCAACAAAGGCTTCCTGGATTTCTCCAACTGGAAGAGATCTCTCCCTCCTCTAAAAATATATAGCACCTCACTCATCCTTCTTTGGCTAACCAGCTACAATTCTCTAACTTGTGATATAGCCATTTTGTGGGTACCAGAAAAGGCTTCTAAATATATATATATCTTTATTGATTTCAGGGAGAGGAAGAGAGAGAGAGAGGGAGGGAGAGAGAGAGAGGGACATCAATGGTGAGAGTCATTGATTGGCTGCCTCCTGAGTGTCCCCTACTGGGGATTGAGCCCACAGCCCAGGCATGTGCCCTGATCGGGAATCAAAACTCGATCTCCTGGATCATAGGTTGATGCTCAACCACTGAGCCATGCCCAGCCAGGCCAGAAAAGGCTTTGCAGACAGGTCATTCCAAGTTCAAATCCCACATCTCCCACTTACTGTAAAACCAGAGTAATAACTCCATCCAAGGTTGTTGGGGGTGGGGGCTAGCAATGTGGTAGAAATTAACAGAGTTCATACTGTTTCCATAGTTCCTTTCTTTAAGGCCCAGGGAAGGATTACACCTCTGTACCCTGCTTGCAGTTAAGGGTGGCAATATGACATCCGGTGAAACGTGAACTGAAGTATGAGTGTCACTTCCAGTCAGAATCATTTAGAAGCTGGTGTACAATTCTCCTTGCTCTCTTCCCAGCTACAGTGAATCCTAAGGACTCATGCTGAATAGTGACATCATAAGATGCTGGAACATTCGCAAGGTTGGCAAACATGAGCAGACCCCTTCTCTAAAGAGTGTCACAGCAGTAAGAAATAAACTTGTATTGCTTCCAGCCACTGAGATTTGGGGATTGTTTGTTACCACAGCATTACCTAATCTATCCTGACTAAAACAAGACATAATGTAGGCAGGACCCTTGGCATGGGTCTAATACATAGGAAGTGCTTGATAAATATGTCATGATTAAAGAAATATACAAACAAGTGTTTGAGCAAATGAACACATAAATGAACTAGTATATATTTCCGGACTTATGACAACTCTCCTGGCTCCTTCATGGTGAATAAATGCCTTATGTAAATGCCACTGGTGGCTGGGTTACTGCCTGGACAATAGGTATGGCTGCCTTTTATAATTTTTTTCCTCCTTACCCAGGGGTGCCATATCACCCATGGAGCTCCACACATCTCCCTGGACCCTACACTATCACCTCTTGGGAGGGTGATGGGAGTCGGGGTCCTGGGTCTAGATGTGTCTGCCATGGGAGATCCCACCTAGAGAAAAATAACCCTTGAGAACTCCTTCAGCCTCCTCACTACCCATGAGGCCCACTTCGCCTGGGAGGAAAGCCCAAGGAGAGGGATCTGATGGAAACCATGGCTGCTCTTTTTCAGTCCTGGAACCTGACAGGCCTTTGCAGGGGGCTGCTTAGCACAACAAGGCCTGACCCAAGTGAGAATACACAGACCCCAACCCAGAATGGGGCTGAAGACTATGTCAGGTCAAGTGCACCAGCCATGTAGCCTACCAACTATTTTCACATCAGTATCTGCTATGGTCCAGATAGCAACTCTGTGAAGTTATCTAGATTAGAATCATTATTGTCCCCATTTTGCAGGGCAGGACACTAAGGCTCTGAGCAGGGAGATGAATATTTCAGGATACTCCATAGCATCGGGAGGAGGTAGATTCAGTCACTGATGTCAGGAGCTTGCTCAGGACTTTCCCTCTGCCCTCTGAAGGGCAGGCTGAGAGCCCTTTTTGATTTCTTCATGTCACTTTAAGGACATCCTTTTACTTGCTGATACCTACTGCAGGCAAATAGTATGTTCACCAAAAAAGTCCCCAAAGACTGCCCCCCACAGCTATAAAAAAATACAAAGAAAAGAGAGAAAGAGGGAGGGAAGGAGGAAGAGAGGTGGGGGAATGCCACCCCAGAAACCACAGCAGCCAGGAGAAGAGGGGAGAAGGGGAGAGCATTCTTCTGAGGCACTAGGCTCCAGGCCCCACTGAAATGGGAGGTGTGTGCACCAGAGGCAGCAGAAGCAAAGTGCTGGTATGAGAGCAGAGCCACTTTTGAGTGGATTCCAGGCCACAGCTGGAAGCTAGCAAGAGTCAAGTCCCAAGACAAGGTGACTGGAGCTGGGAGAGCAAACACCACGTCAGGTGGATGCAGGGTGGGTGCCAAGAATAGGTCCAGGAAACCTGAGGGTACAGGAGCTCCCTCTTCTGTGGTGGGTGTGTGGGCCTGAGGACAGGCGTGGTGGCCACAGAGGCCCTGCAGGGTGGGGTGTTTCTGGCTGTAGTTTCCTTTTCTGGCTGATGAAGGGGTGACACTAGGTTCCTTGGCACACCCAGCTCAGTCGCTGAAATGGTCCTCATGAACCAAAGGCCTTCCAGTTCTATATCTCCAGGCCACTGGAGGTTGGATCACATCCAGCTTCCCAGCTAACCAGCCAGCACAGCTCTGTCGCTGCACTGCCTTTCATTCCTCATGACCCAGAAAGGAGCACAGTTCAGTTCTGCGGTTCTGATGGGGAAACAAAGGCATAACATGGTGAAAGTACTTTCCTAAGCACTGCAATGCATCAGTAGAAAAGTTCAGATTTGAATCCAGACCTACTGGCTGCAGATCTCAGGCTATTTCTGTGCAACGTGCTGCTGCTCCCCAGGCTCATAGTGAAGATTCACCCAGAGCAACAACAACCCCCTGGATTTTGTCTTTTTTTTTTTTTTTTAAGTTGGCTGCCTATGTTAACAGAAACTAAAAGGGACCAGTGATAAGGGAAGTCTCTATCTCTTTCCTTTGACCAAAGAGAATAAACACTACTACCGATGGCAGCGGTGTAGAAAGCCATTTGCCCCAATGTCCTTGCCAGAGACAAACAGATAACCCTTATTTGCAAATTTGGTTAAATATTTAACTCGGCACCCAAGGGTGCTGTCCCATACAGGCAAGGCAAAGTCCTTGCCTCTAGCTTTGGATCTCCGAACTGAGCTAGAGGAGCCCGAGCATCTACCATGGCCTTTCTTCCCACACTGAGGAGCCCGGCCGGCGCGGGGTGCTTCCCTCTCCATCAGGAGTTGCAATCAGGCAAGAAATACATGCACTGACGGCCTAGAGGAGCCAGTGAGAGCTCAGCCTTCATGCCAAGCTGGAAGTCTCCTGACATACAGGCGAACTTGATTTATATCTTGTGCCTGCTCTGCACCGAGACAGTGTCACCCACTCTCACTGCTAGTCTCACTGGCTGTGGCCTGGCAGAGCCCAGAGACCTGGCCCCCACTCCCTCGTGACTTCCCACAGGAGCTGCCTCCTCCAGATGCATCATGGTTTCTGCTCTCTGGGCCTCAGTGGTATCTCTACTCTGCCGACTGCTCCCTCACTGAGAGCCACATCACCCTTGGCCTGTGAACACTGTTGCTGTGGACACAGTGGAGTGGCAGAGGGGAGCAGAGCAGTGACAGATCTCAATGGTGCTGGAGGAGGGCACCGAGCATTTCCTAAACATGCTGACATCTCCATTCTCAGTTACCATACGTACCCACTTGTTCCTCCAACTGGGTGGGGAAAATAGTGACACATCTGGATACCTACTTCCCTTTCTTAGCTAAATCCGGCTACTCAGTGTTATGTTAAAATCTTATGAAGTAAGACATTGGAGTTGGCAATAAACCTCACCTGTTAGAGCGAATGAGAAATCTTAAAAAGAATGGTGTCTTCCGCTTAGGTAGTTGACAGTGTAGACTAGACAATAACTTTCAGGCTCATGGCCCCATCGCAGGACTGAAACCTAAAAGAGCCCAGATGATGGGCTTCAAAGGAACTAAACAGGCAGCAAGACCTCTCCTGTCCATACTTACCAATCAAGTCATGAGACCATCTGCAAATACACTGTCCTTCTTGTTAGCCCTAGGAACTAATGGCCACACACAAACCCTTCACCCTAGTTCATACCTCAGAGCCTCCTGAGGACTCTTTCTTTCCTCTCCAGCTGGCTCATGCCTACAAAAACTCAATGCCATCCACTCAAAGAAGTCTCTCCTAACTAACTGAGCCCTGAACCTCAATCAGAATTGATAGCTTCCCCCCTATCATTCCCTGTGGTGAGCACAGCTATTCCACAGCACTTCCCACATTACCTTGCACATAGTTCTTTTAAAAATCAGGCTTTTAGAATATTTCATATTGTTCCTCAGCAGAGGACACATTTATCACCCCAAACCTGCCTTACAGTAGCTGCTCAGCAAATGTTTATTGAATGGATTAGTGAGTGACTGGATAAAATATCTTTACAATTATAAACTTTTTTATTTGCTCCTCACAGCATTCCTCATATGGGAAAAACAAGTATTATTATCCCCATTTTACAAATGGTAAATAGTCCACAAAGCTCACTGTCATTCACTCATTTAACTAATGTTTATTTCATGCAAGTTTCAATCTAGAGCAGTGCTTCTCAAACTTGACTGTGCACACGAATTTCCTGGGGAGCTTGGTCAATGCAGGTTCTGCTTCAATAGATCTAGGGTGGGGCCTGAGATTCTACATTTCTAACAAGCTCCCAGGTGCCACCCATGCTGTGGGTGCAAGGGCCACTCTTGAGTCTTACCTACCTAACAAGTGCCTGAGAGAAAGAAAATAGCCAATTAGCTTGAGTATATAGCAGGAAATAGTGTCGTCTTCAAAACCTTAGAAAGGAGGAAGGATAGAGAGCATTTTACAGATATAGAAACTGAAGACCAGAGAGACTAATTGATTTCTTCAAGGTCTAAACCAGCCCTTCTGACACCAGTTTAGTGCTGCCTTGACTACCACCCCCTGCACTGCATGCCAGGAGGGTTCAGAGATGAAGGCACCATGTCCTGCATCCAGGAAGACAAGGAGGTGCACATGCACCAGGAACTATAGTATAAAGTCTACTGAGGGACGAGCCAGAGGCCAGAGGCCAGTGAGCACCTGCCAGCTAGATTTTGCCTAAAAAATGTGCCACATCTTTGTTTTTTACCCACGGCCCAATTAGACTGCAGATGGGGGTCTTCTTCCATCAACCCAATCCCTTTAAAAGAAAGGGAAAAAAACAGTGGCTTTAGGATTTTTCTTTTAAGCCCTGAACCTCTTCAGTAGAAAGTGCTGCCCTTCCGACCTGTTGATGTAATTGCCATAATTGAAGATTCCAGGCCCCCATGTGGGTGGACAGGGCCCCATTCATCCATCGGGTCAGCGAAGTGTAAACCTGCTGAGTCCTTCAGATGCCCCAGCCCTAGCCTCCCCCTCCCACTGGCCTCTAGCCCTGCAATCTGTGCTCCCCATGAGGCCAGGGCAGCCAGGCCCAGGCTGGTCCCTCTCTCGCTCTGGGAACAGTGCCTAATTAAGGGGTCTGTTCTCATCTCCATGTGGCCGACTTAGTGCCTCCTGACAGTAATGAGAGCCACACGTGTGCGGCTGGTGGGGCGGGAAGGACGGCTCCCCTGCTATCTTAGCACCCTATTAAACAGCAAGTCTCTCTCTCTCTCTCTCACACACACACACACACACACACACACACACACAGTGCAATTCTGCAGTAACCACCCTCAAATCTTTAGAGCTACAAAGAGCTGCTCCAATTCTGAAAGAGGAAGAAACCAAAGACAAGAAATAACTTGCCCAAGGGCACACAGCAAATCAGTGTCACTGGACTCAAGTAACCTCTTGCACCTCGAGCACAGACTTCCCCTTGGAGGGTGGGGCTCTCCGCTGCAGCCCCAGGGGAGCAGATACCGGGTGGAGGAGGGGGAAGAGACAGACTCCCAACTCACTCTTCTGGAGCAGCCAGTTTCAGGGGCTAGGCCACAGCAGAGCAGAAAGGAGCGGTTTTGGGGGGCTGGGGCTGGGGCTGTTGGTCTCTCTAAGACACCCTTTGATCACAGGACAAAGCCAACTTCAGAGTGGGACATTCCCTGCTTAGGGTGGATCCAGAGCTAATCCTCTCCCTCCCAGGGTGAAAAGGAGCCAGTCTTGCAACCTTCCCCTCCCCCATACCCTCTCTCCCAATCTCACCCCCACCAACCGCACAGAGTTGGTTCTCAGTAAATATTCATTAACTATAATAAAAGTCAAGTTTGAGGTTTGTCCAAATTCATAATCATGTTAGTGAATTGTTTTAATCACAACTTTGCTTATAGAGAGGGTCCTGAGGTGAGGTAGTGCAGAAATGCTGAAAATAATCATGGAGCAAATCTCAGAGGTACTGGCTCATTGATAAAGACAATGAACAAAAGGGACAGAATATATCCACTGTGTCTAATTCCAATTTTTGGCACCGTGATGAATCTCAAGAAAGAAGCCGACAATATCTTGGGTACTAACAGTGTAATCTGGAGACGAGCGTCTCTACTCCTAGGCTCCCTGTTTCCATTTCCCCATCCTCAGTGCACAGTGGCTGTCAGACGGATGGATCTCACCATGTGTATCATGTGCCGTTCCTGCTCAAAAGCCTTCGATGGCTCTCCGTTTTCCTCTGCATTAAATTTGTACTGCTTGGCTGTCAGGGACCTCCTCATCTGGTTTGGCCTTAACTCAACACCACAGTTTCCACTGCTCTCTAGAGTCAAGTTGATCTCTTCACCCAGCTCAGACAGTGTAGGACAGGGGGAGGGGTAAAGATGAAATCTGGAGCCAGAAGATCTGGATGGGAGTCCCGGGCCCATCTTTGACCTCTCTGAGCCTCATTCACTTCATAGGGGTTGGTGTGAGGAGTAAGTGGTGTAATGATGTTAAAGAACTTTACAAACTGTGAAGGGCTAAAGGAATGACTACTGTTCCTGTCTAGTCACGATTATTCTCACTCCAGCAATGCCTTTGCTATGACTGTTACACCTGGTCAAACCCAACTCAAGCCCGGATGCCCATAGAAAATCATGCGTGATGGCCGAGCTCTTGCTGCAGCTGGCCTCACCCATGAAGCGTTTTGATCTGTAGACTGTGTCTAGCACATGTTGGCCTTAAAACTCCAAGCTTATGGCTATTTGCTTGTATATAATATATTACAAAAATTTAGGTTGCTTCCAATTAAAAAACAAATTCACTTAAATAATAGCAAAGCTCAAGATACAAATAGAAGGAATAATCAGAAACATCAGCGAGGAGGGAAAAGGACAGTTAAGCTAGACGTCCGGTTAAGCTGCTGCCTTGGGGTAACCCTCGCTTTGTCTTCTTCACCTTCCCGTGGAGGAGAGACTTGCCTGTCCCGGTCCACAAAAGGGGAGGATGGGAACTTTGCCATTTCTCTGCTCTTGGAGAGGAGGAGGAGCTAGTGAGATGGGTGACATCCACGTTTCCCAGGAGGGGTCACAGTCAGGGGCGCTGTGATGCAGTCACTGCCTGTACTCCTTGGGCTGATCTTAGCAAAGCAGGCTCCTGCTCTCTGTCCCCCCTGGACTTCCGTGATAGGTCACCTCTGCAGGGAATCAAGCCTTACTGCCCACTGCCACCAGCACCAAGCCGGATGCTCACCGTTCTCCTGCTGCTTCGACTCCCCCCGCCATCTAGAAGCAGGCTCGTGATCTGTTCCTCGCAGTAGGTTGAATATGTGGGCTCAGCATCTGCTTAGCAGAACATGCAAATCTCAAAGTCTAGTTCAGGGAAGGAGTAGGAGGTGTCGTCGTCCCCCCCCTTCCCCCCCCCCCCCCCCCCCGCATTCTCCATGTAGGGGTTAAAAGAACCTGCAGTTTTGGAAGCTTACTTCATCATCAATTAAGCTGGTATTCTTATGTGTATTTGGCTAGTGGTACTTGAGCTTGTTCTCAATCCCTTTGAAAGAGAGATGGTGTTAGAGCCCTTACTTCTAGTAAACACAAGTATGAACTATGAGCTTCTTGATACCCTAAGTATTATTATTCAATTTTAAGAAAATGGAAATATGGCTGTATTTAAAGGGGAATATGTCCAGATATAAGGGACATCAAGCAACACAATGAATGGGATCATCAATGATGGTTTAGCAGAATATACCAAATGCATCTTTTTTGTTTTGTTTTATAATAACCTGTAATAAAAGTTGAAGGCACAGTGTTAATTTACAATTCAAGGTAAAGGAATGAAACTAATACAATTCAAACCTATTTCTGTGTGTTGACCATCAGATACAAGGACAGGGCTTACTTCCTTGTCTCAATTATGTTTTTGGCAAGAATAAATAGCAGACAAATCAGAATTAAACTCATGCACTCCATATCCTATGGAAATAAAAACTGGTATGACTCTTTCTAAAACAATTTTGCAACATGTATTGAGAATCTTAACGGTGCTTCTCTCTTTAACTAGCAATTCCAGTTCTAGGAATTTATCTTAAGAAAAATAAATATTTTAAAAGTTATATGCTTAAATATATTAAGTAAATAATGATACATAAATGAGGAAAACTATGTAGTCATTTGAAATAAAGTTTATGTTGCTGTAATATTAAATAGCAAAAGCAAATTATAAAATTATACATATGCAATGATCATAACCATGTAAAAGCATGAAAGGAAAAAAAATATAAAATAATAAGAGTAGTTATTTTCTTTCACCTTTTTCTGTATTTTTTCTATTTTTTAATGAACATATACTATAATTGGAAATAAAAGGAACTTTATTATTAATATATATTAGATATATGTCCATAGATGCTCTTACTTTAGCTACCAACCTGGCAGACAACAGAGCTGACTTTCTGTTTCAAAAATTAAGAGCTGTATGTAAACTGCCTCACCCAGGTAAGAGGGCATCTCACTTCTACCCAAAAGGGAATTCACTGTTGCTAGTGGGCAGGACCCACCTTTTTCTAAACTAGGAGCTCTGGAGGTGACTGAACATATGTGGCTATCTCAGTTCAGCTGTAGATGCTCTGAGGGCAAGAGACAGATTCTTCTATACAGTCCCCAGTGCTTGATAGTTGCTTGTCACCTGCCTGGAGAGAGTCGTTGGTTTGATTGGTAGGTTTAACAATCTGTCTGCTGGTTCACTAAGGACATCGTAGGTACTCAATGTATAGTTGCTGAGTGACTGAGTGATGAAATGGATATCAGTTATATCAGTTCACTTTTTTGACTGGGAAGTACTGAAAGAATGAAAATCCTCCTGCATATGCTTCCAGGACCAAGTGTGCCCTTGCTGCGCCCCCTTCCCCTGCAGCCTTGTACCAACTGTGACTGGACACTTGAGCCATTTCCCAGCCTTGATGCAATTTGTTTACTATCTGGATCCTCACTTAACTCAGATCCTTGTGACAAGGTTGTGCATTTTGCTCCTTTTTTTTTTTTTTAAATCTGCCTCTCAGGCTATTAGCACAGAGTCTGAGACATTCATTCAACATGGCACATAATACGGGGTTCAGCAAATGTTTGCAAATGAAGGAAAAAATAAATGCAGGACAAGGGATCTTAAGTACCAACAAGCCAAACAGCCATGGGCCAGGTGCAGTCTCTGAGGCATGGAGAAACCATGGAGAATTAACGTAACTCTTACCACATTTCATCGAACTCCATCATAACTGGTTTCTCTTCCCTACGGATCATAAACACCATGAGGGCAGGAGCTGTGTCTGTCTTATTCAGCCAAGACTCCAGCAACACACACAATGCCTTGGAAGGGACTCAATGGATGTCAGGGGATCCCCAATGTTCAGCTTTGATTTCCTCCAACTGTGATTAATCACTGATCAGGACAGTGCATTACCATAGTGTCATGCAGCCTGCCCCTGCACTGGCCTATCTCTTATTTTTTATTGAGAACTAAGAACTGTTGGAAATGGGGTGGAGCTCTCTCTCCTCAGTTGAAGATTACCTGGAGACTTAAGCAGGAACCATAGCAGGTCCTCCACAAACAGAGCCTCAAAAGAGAATGTTAATCCTCCAGAGCAGGTGGCTGAGCAACAGGCAACAAACAATTCACCCCAGTAATCTCCGAGGAATGGAATTGCACAGTATGTCTTCAAACCTCCTTATACAAACAACCTACTTGTAAGAGTTGGGGAGAAACAGTGACAAAAAAGCGATTTCATAAAGTTTTGAGACAAATGGGACAGTTACGAGACGTGGGGCTCTGTCCTTGAATTTTGCAAAAAGATGTAATAGTCTTTCCTTTGCTCAACTCTACCTCAGCCGAGGTCTCAGTTATAACTGAATTTATTGTCACTATCTGGAGCTCTGGGCTGCTTCCCCAAGGCCAGATTTCCTTCCTCACTTGGGTTCTCACTGGCTCCGGCTCCACTGGAAACATCCTTTGTGATGCAGAAGTTTTAAGGCATCCTAAACGGGACACTCTCCAATTTAGTACCTAGGAATCAACACGCATAACCTCAGGACCCACTCCTGAGACCCTGGCTCAGTTGGAGTAGGAGTCTGGAATCTGCAAATCTGCAATGTTAACACACTTCCCCAGGTAATTCTGACGGCTAGTGCCCAAGGCCTTTGCTTTGAAAATCACTAGTTCAGTCCCAGGACTAAAACCATCCTCCCACCTTGCTCAGGCCATGGGTTGAGCTCTCTTCTTCCCCACCACTCCCTCAGCCCCCGTGGACAAACCTCTCCTTAGGCACAAGTCACACTGGTGTCACTGAACTGTGGCCTTACCCCTATTTCTCTAGCATATCCCACAACGCATGGCCTGTAGCGGGCATTCAGAAAATGTCTGTTGAATCACCGAGTAAATAAGTAAGTGAATGAGTGAGCAAATGAATGAATTTAGCATCAGCACAGAATAATTACCGCCCTTTCGGTTTCCTCCCAATTCTTCCACCTCTAACTTAAGGAAACCTGACTTGCTACTGGAGACCATTTTTCATTCTCTGTGTCTTCATGGCGATCTCTCTGAGACATTGATTGGGAAGTCAGCACCAGTGGTGAAAAGCATTTCCACACACACAGCCTCAGGGAGCCCGACGGGTTGCTTGCTAAAGCCCAAAGACTATCGTCTTCCTCAAACACGGGTGGATCAAAGACATCCCTCAGCAGGCACTCGGCTGCGGCTCCCAGGCCGGAGAAATGGCACCAAGATCTCTGCCGTGCAGGAAAGCCTTAGGCAGCCAGGTCAGACTTGGGGAAGGGCTGGAGGGCAAAGGTTTGCTCTTCTCCACACCTACAGCTGAGAAAAGCCTTGGGCTGGAAATCCAGGTTGGGAGGCTAACAGTGACTTGGAATTCAAACACAATAAGCTGCTCGTTCCTTTCCCATTCACATCTTCCCTGCATAAGGCTGGAAATAAAAAGACCCTCCCCCCTCCTCTGAGACTGCCCCAGGCTAAATCAAAACCTTAAGCTGCTGCCATTCACCTGTGCTGTAAGCACGGTGACAATGACCCGGTTGGGTGTTGAGGATAGTGTGGTGTAAGCGGGGCTGGTGATGAAAGAGTCGCTGACAGATAGTGCAAGCTGACACCATGAGAACAGCCTGGGCTACGAGGTCATGTGGTCTAACATGCAGGCCCTTCTGTTTTCTTCGCCTTGACATTCGATGCCCCGCCAGTTATTCAGTAACCAGAAATGAGGTGGGTCCTACAAAATTCCCGAATCTCCTTGGGGATGCAGGGGGAGGAGCTGTGCTTCCTTGATCAAGGGCACCCGGAGAAGCCAGATCTGGAAACCTACCCCCAGGAAGACAGGTCAAAGGAACAAACCCCGGCAAAGATACTCGGAGGCAAGTGGCATCATTTCTGAGGAGAGATGGACAGTGAGCCCGCATCCCGTCTGACTCAGACAAGCAGGCCCGCTCCTGGTGGGAGAGCGGAACTCACTCCCAGGCTGGGCGAGGGTGCAGACTCTCAGGTGCAAGGAAGCAGCCAATTCTCAGCAAATCGGCTTTAACAAGATGAGGGAGGGGATTCTTGTTTGTCGGGGGCAGGCTGTTTGCTTTTTGATTTGTTTATTTTACTCCCAATCTACGCCACCCACGTGACCCAACACACAAAGGTTTACGAGCTTTAAATAAATGAAATGTTTTGATGAGAGACTGTAATTAGTGCTTCAAAACAGTAAGTTCAAGCCAAACATATTTTCCTGTGAACATTTCATAGAAGTTAAAGGAAAAGGGGTTGTAGATTTTCCTTTTCGGCATAATATAGGGTATGGGGAGGATGTGTTTCCCAGGGCTGCCGTAACAGCACCACAAACTGGGTGGCTTAAAACAACAGAAATGTGTTGTCTCGCAGTTCTGGAGGCCAGAAGTCTGAAATCAAGGCATCAGTAGGATCATGCTCCAGCTGAAAGCTGTGGGGAGAATCCTTCCTTGATTCTTCTAGCTGCTGGTGTTTGCTGGAATCCTTAGTGCTCCTTGGCTTGTAGATCAATCACTCCAATCTCTGCCTCCATCACCACATGGTGAACTTCTCCCTCTGTGTCTCTTCTTTTAAGGACGTCAGTCATATTGGATTAAAAACCCACCCTACTCCAGTATGACTTCATCTTAAACAATTACATGGGCAAGGACCTTATTTCTAAATAAGGTTACATTATGAGGTACAAGAGTCTAGGACTTCAACATATTTTTTAGGGGACACAATTCAACCCATAACAGGTAACAACCCCCAACAGCTGTAATCAGCCCAGTTCATTAAAGGACATCACAGAGCCTACAGTGTTCACAGAGCTCCAGTCAGTCCTAGGAAGGCCTGTAGCTATGGATACATCTTGATTCCTCCCAAAGATGGAACTGAGCCATTCATTCACCAATTCTTTCAGCAAATATTTACTAAGCACCTATAAGTGTCCTACACCCACTGGCTGTGGGTGAGAGAAATAAAACAAGATCACAGTTACTGGTGAAGAACATTCGAAGTAAAACTGTGTTGTTTTGTAATTCTTTGTTCAGCTGTCTCCAGCCTATTCCACTTAAGTATGAGCAGTTTGAGGGCCAAGTAACCTGTCCCAGGCAGCCTTTGAAACAGGTCCCACATATTCATAATTATTTGTGGAATGGGCTGCAAGGAGCCTTTGGAAAAGGAAAAACAAGCATTCAAGTGGTTAAAGCTACAAGTTAGAGGAGAAAAAGTCCAAAAGCCAGGGAGGCACGGGGAAGAACCATAAGACTGTAAAGCCAGAGATAATTTTTGAGAGCATCTAGTTGGTGGTTTTCAAACTTAAACACAAAAACCAATGGAACTTTTTTAAAAACAAAATCATATGAGGACATGCAATGTGTGAACAGGCAAAAGCCAAATGGTTCTGGTAGAAGGGTGAGAGGGTTTGCAAGTGTCCCTCCTGCTCAGTACCATCTCCAGGCTCTGCCCACATTCCCTGGGGAGGAATCTCCTCCTGAGGCATTGGTTGAAAACCATTAGACTACTGATGGGGAAACTAGGGCCCAGAGAGGAGGCAATGACTGTCATCCTCAGGGACATGCACTGTGAATCTACGGCAGAGGCAGAGCTAAAACTCAGATCCTTCCCTGACTTCCACTCTAGAGCTTTCTACAATATCTCATGTTCTCAGGGTAAAGAGGACAGGGAGATGGATTTTCCATCCTCTGGTCTCCCTTTTCATCCAGACTCTCCTTTTCTGCAGGCTCCTTCTTGTCCCCACACTGCATTTCCTGGCAGGAACATATCCAGTGCCAGCCCTCTTTCCCTGGAGATAGGGGAAGGGACTCAGTGACATTCTGGCTCTCTTCCAGCCGGTGATGCCACAGCTGCAATTAGGCTTCCCAGCGCCACCACCCTGATGAAGCCTTCAAAACTCCCCAGGACTTGCCCCACTCCATCCCTCTCTGGAGGAGAAACATCAAATTGGAAGTGATTTCATCACAAGTTCGTTCTAAAACCGGCCTTTTCTGATCCAGATGTTTGACAAAGACAGAATAAGTTGGGGAGATGTATAGACTTCCACAAAATATTTCCAACTCAGTTTGGGACAGCTTAGAAGTCTATACCCAAAGAACACCCAATGCCCAGGTTTCTTTTTTGTTTGTTTAAAATATTACAGATGTCCCTTTTTCTCCCCAGTGACCCATTTCACCCCATCCTACCCCCGTCCCCAGTCCCTCTCCACACCATTGTCCGTGTCCTTGGGTTGTGCATATATACAGATAAATTCTTTGGTTAATCTCTCCCCCTCCACCCACCCACCCTCCTCCATCCTTCTGAGATTCGAGCCCAGGTTTCTGAGCTCAACCAGCTCAACCCTGGGAGAAACTTCCAAGGAGGCTAGGCCTTTTCATGAGGTGTCTTGTCCACAGTTGTGGTCAATTTGTCCTCCATCCATTGAAATTACTCCCCAAAAACTCACTGCAACCTTGAAGGACATTGGCTTCAGAGTCATTCTCTTGCCAGTCAGAGGAAGGACAGTAGTTTAGAGAGATCTCCAGAGAGTGGTGCTTCTAGGAGTAAAGACGGGCCTTGATGTGTATACTCAATACCTCTGTGTTCAAGTCCAGACTCTGCCACTTACTACCAGGTGACTCAGGATCAATCTCTTGATTACTCTTGAACCTGTCCCGCCCTGTAAACTGGGAGTTTACCCAACAGTCACTCAACAAACACTCACAGTGTGTGCTGTGAGTAGAGATGTGGTGAATGTTGCCCCTCCCTACTTCACAGGCTGGTGTGGGGATCAGACTGTTGAGAATCTGAAAGTCAATGATGATGATATTTAAATATTATTTCTACTCTAAGATCCTGACGGAGTGGAAGACATTTATTTCCTCAGCATGTCCTTAACTCCTCCAGACCTCATTCTCTAATTTTATGCCAAAACAATGTGATTAGATCTCATGCTTTTCATAACTTTCCATCACACCGCTCATTTTGAGGGCTGAGTTGGCATCTGAAAAACCATGATGCTTGCAAACAGGCATTCTTCAATTTTTCTTAATAAATTGGTCTTTGCCTTATTCATCCTGCATCCCCAGCAAAGCCAGGCACTTAGTAGGTGTTCAGTAAATATGTTGGGTGAGTGAATGAATGAATGAATGGGAAATCTTGCCTCCAAAGAGAATTAGTAAAATTAGAAAGAAGAAAGACAACTTTTCTGAGTTCATCTTATCAATTTCCATGTATATCAGCATTCTTTTTAATACTTTCCTGGCTACCGTGACTGACTCCACGTTGCACATTCCTTCCCTTTCTGGCCATGGCATGGAAACCCTCTGGTTTAGTGGACATTGTGTGTTGTCCAGCAGCCAGGCCCAACTTCAATCTCCTGACATCTTCCTGTTACACCAATTACACAAAAGGGAGTAGGCGATGCGTGTGTCCCCTGCCACCCTCATACTAACTGCCAGGGCCCACAGGAATATTTTCATCCAGCCTTTCTCCCCCCTTTCTTTTTTCTTTTAAGCTTCTTCTAGTGATAAAAGCTGAAGCAAATTGAAATTGGCAGCTCCGTGGTCTTCAAGCAATAGGAAAAGTACTAGAGATCATGTGAACCACACTTTTGAAAACTTAAAAAAAAAAATCTAATCTTGCCTCAATAAAAAACGACATCATGTCACTGTAGTCAGCAGGGGGAAAGGCTTGAGAGTTGCTGGCAGAGGCCCAGCAGAGTTCAGGGGTTCTGCTGGCTGCGCTGAATTCCCACGGGAAAGGTAGAGGGAGGGTGCTGCTTTTCAGGTGAGCCCAGGAGTGGGGTGGGGGAGGTAAAGCTCCCCCTGAAACCTCCCTGTAATCCCCTGCATTGCTGTAATCGCAGCTCAGGGGCTGGCTTCCTCCACCCCTTCTCCCACCGGCCTTTCTTCCTGATGTAGCTTTTGGCTGTGCTCCCCTGGCTGGCTGACTTTGAGGGAGAGACAACAGCCAACCTGGGAAATCTCAATGACAACAGATCTCCCTGTGAGGGCACAAACCCAGAGCCAAAGAAGGTGGTACCAACTGCCCAGTTCCACTGAGTGTGGTGTCTTTGCAAACTCACCCGTGTGGCCTGAGCCAAAGACAACAATAAAAATGGCAGGTTGGCTGTGCTCTAGGCAGCCCTTCTGCACGGGAGCTGCCTGGGCCCTGGGGAGTGCAGAGCCTGGGCTGGTCTTCACGGTGCCTCAGGTCACATGCAGTCGGTCGTTGCTGCCTACGACCAGTCACTGACGGTTCGTTAGCCATTCTCGCAAGAGTGACTGCCTCTTGGACACGGCTTGGGGGATGGGGCCACAGATGGAAGGGTTACTTTTGTGCTGCTTAAAAATGTTAACCATATGCATTTTGTGAAGTTAAATCAATCAGTAGTTAAAGAGACAAAAATTCATTAGTAAATGAACCTTCAGTGTTGCCTGCTTCTCCCTGTACCCCTCATCTGGTTTCTCAAACTGGGGTACACAGGACCACCAGGGATACAGAGTGGCCCAAAAAGAGAAAATCTGGAATTTCTATTTTACTTGAAAGGTTGGGTGGAGGGGGAGGCAAAAACATTATTTTTATATGAAAAGAAATATGAATATATGTGGTGCATAACGCAAAATGTACTTGGATGATTAAGAGGAAATATAATATATATTTTCATTCAACTATATGCCATATACCAACAAATCAACCACCATGCCAACGAAGCACTCAGTGATGGTCTGTTTTCAAGGGTCCCTGAGGCTGCAGGGGTGTCTGAAATCCTGTCTGTCTCCGGCGGCTGCACAGGTGAAGTAGAGCTTACATGGTGTCCCCAAACAAGAGGGACGTTGTTCCTAGAGGGGCCGGGTGTGGAAAAGCTGTGCCTTAAAGGATGGGGAGGATCTTGTTTGGCAGAGGAGGGACTGAAGACAGTGAGCAAATAGTGGTGGGTTGGCCTGAGCAGAAGGTTGGCCCTGGGGCAGAGAGAAATGTGGGGGGGGGGGGGGGGTACAGAGAGAATGAAGGTGGACCCAGACCATAGAAAGCTCCAATGAGGGGCTGCAGAGCTTAGACTCAAGGTGGCCCGCCAGTGCTTCTCAGTCTCGTTCCTGAAGCCCCACTTCTAGAGGGGAGAGGAAGGGTACACGCTCTGGGTGTTCAGGAGGTGCCCTAAAGCTGCTGGAGACCTTTCTTTTCTTTTCTTTTCTTTTCTTTTTGGAGACCTTTCTTAACAGCGTTAGTTCTACCTTCAAAACATATCCAAAATCCAATCGCCTCTTTGCTACCATTCTGGCCCAAGCCACTTTCATCTCTTACCTGGATGAATGACATAGCTTCCTAAGCAGTGTCTCCTTGCCTCTATCCTTGCCAACTGCAGAGCAACCAGTGATCTTTCAATAATATGAAGCACATCATGTGACCCCTTTGCTCAACATCTTGCAGTGGCTCCTGCCTTCCTCAGATCAATAGCCAGGTCATTAGAATGTCCCCAAACCTGTATCACCTGGCCCTGTCACTTATTTTTTAAATCCTCACCCAAGGATATTTTTTCCTTTTTTTTCTTTAGAGAGAGGGGGGAGGGGGGGAGAGAGAGAAACAGATGTGAGAGAGACACATTGACTGATTGCCTCCAGCATACATGGAGCCTGCAACTGGAATCAAAGCAGAGGCCCTTCAGTCCGAGCGCTCTACCCACTGAACCTAACAGGCAGGGCTGGCCCTGGTACTTTCTGCTTCATCACTCTCCCCCCCCTCCCCACTTTGCTCACTTTGCCCCAGTCACTCTGGCCTCCTGGCTTCCTTAGAGTACTTAGGCTAGACATTGTCCTGCCCCAGAGCCTTTGCACTTGCTGTTTCTTCTTGTGAGAAATTTTCCTGCCAGATATTCATATGCTGGCTCCGTCCTCTGCTTCAAGTCTTCTAAGGCCTTCCCTGAACATGCAATTTAAACCTATACCTCCTGGCACTTTCCTTCTCCCCTCCCTTACTTGATGTCTCTCTGAAGTGCTTGTCACCATTTAATATACTACCTAATCCACTTATTTATTTTGCTTGTCTATCTCTTCATCTAAAATTTAGGCTACAATAGTATGGATTCTTTTTCATTTCTGTTTTATCACAATGAAACATCATGCACCTCTTCCTTAAGAAGAGTTGCAATTTATAAAGGTAGAAAGAATGAGGGAAATAAAACATCACTTTTAGATTACCACAATATTCATTGCCACAGGCGAGATCCTTCGATAGATTCTAATTTAGTAGGCAGACGGGTAAGCAGAAACAGCACAGCTTTGAAATACCCCTCCCCCAAAATGTTTAAGAAATACAAACAGAAAAGTTGTAACTTCATAGTAGGCAATCCTAGAGAAGCCCTCTTAACCTTCTGATCATGGTTAACAGCAGTGAAACACAACAATGCCAGGTAACCCCTGACCTGCTACCCTGGGAAGGGTGCACCACCTCTGGGTGCTCTTCCCAGTAACGCAGCTCCTCGATATCACACGAGAGAACATCAGACAGACCCCAGTGGAGGACATTCTATGAAACAACTGACTAGTACTCTTGAAAGTGTCATGAAAGACCAGGAAAGATAGTGGAACTGTCACCGAGGGAAGCAGATGAAGGAGAGAAAACAACTAACTACACTGTGGAATCCTGGATGGGGTCCTGGAATAGAAAGAAAAAACAATACATTCATAGGAAAAATGGTAAAATCTGAATTAAGTCTGTAGTTTATACTATTGCAGCAAGATTGCTTCCTTGGTTTTGATGATCACTCCATATAAGATGGTAACCTAGGGGAAGCTGGTTAAAGGGTATAAGTAAGCTCTATGTACTGTTTTTGCAACTTTCCTGTAAGTCTAAAATTATCTCAGAATAAAAAGAACGCATTTAAGTAATTGGGGCAAATTTGGTAGTCTTTTTTCACTGAGCTCTAGGCTTTGGGGAAGAAAAAAGGGGAAATAAGTCTAGGAGTTATTGAAAGTGGAATTGTGGAAGAAGGGTCCATATAGTTCAAACAACAAGCCAGTTGTCATCTCTTGACTCCTCCTTCCCCATCGCTGTCCAGTCAAGGCCTGGCTCCAACTGAAGTTAAAGCCAGGCTCCAGCTTCCCCTCTGGATTACTGCCCGAGCCTTCCCCTACTCAGTGAAAACAGAAGAGCGAGGCTCAGGGAAAGGTGCCCCTGGAGACCCATAAAGAGACTCCCTTGCAAACGATGGACATGGAGTGACCAGACAGGTCAGAAGAAAATGAATGCACATGCTATGGAAACCAAGTGGGAAAGTTTCTTCAAACCTATCAGCAAGTGAAAGGGAAAAAAAATCTACAAAACCCCAAAGCCCCAGTCTTGGGCATTGTACACAATCATTCTTTGAGAGAAAGCAGTGGGCCCTACACAGGGTGTCAAAGACTGAGATCCCATGTTATCTCCAGTTTTTACTCAAAGAATTCAACACATTTGGGTGTTTTTTTCATCTCCCCCTTTCATTTATTGTCTCAGGGTAAACACTTGTGATTCATAAATGCCTTGCGAGTGAATCAGTGTTCTCCTGTTCAAACCAGCAGAGGCCACATCAAACAATAGTCCACAAGGTATTATTAATCATTAAATAGGCACATATAAGAACACTCAGGCAAGGGAGCCATTTTTTTTTTTTTTGTATTTTTTTTTTTAAGGGCATTAACAAAGACCAAACCTTGACTTTGACCCATTCAGAAAAAAATTTTTCTGTTGTTTTGTTTCCTATTAAAGATTTGGTCAAATTCAAGGCCAAAAGGGCAAATATTTTATGTGGGAAAATGCTCCTTCCTTTGGGGTCCTTCTCCAACTATTGGCCTGGGTTTCAAATGTTAGCACTTGCTTTTTGCACGTTCACATGCCTGAGAAAAATAATGTGCTCGGCCATAGTAGGTAGGTGCAAGAGTCCCTGGTAGCATTGCTTTGTGGTAGCCACAACCTGGGTACAAACTGGCAGGGGAGGAAGCTCAGAGCACCCCTGCTCTATCAAAGAAGAAACCAAGTCATGTCAAACATACCTTGAGCACAACCATCCAACCATCAGGGGGCCTCCCCCTGACCCTGCTTTCTCCTATATACTCTAGGTTCAAAACTGGGGCTCTGCCCTCTGTGGAAGGCAGATCAATGGCATCACCTTCCACAGATGTAGAAGTGCTAAAACGTTAGTGCTGAGGAATAATATTTCTTCTTAGGAAGCATCTCTGACAAAAAGATAACAGAATAGACAGATGAACAATCTAGCATATGCCGTCATAGGCCCATAGAAGTAGGATGGTCACATGTCCCACCCAGTTGATGACAGTTGTCCTGACATAATTGTTAACATTACTACCACTTTACACTCTCAAAAGTGTCCCAGTTTGTAACATAAATTATATGCTCATCTATAAGAACCTGCTGGAGCAGGAAAGGTCTCAGACATTCATCTTCCCCACTAATCTTTAGCTCATATATATGCGACTGGGGTCCAGGGAGGGCCTGCGCCAGGTTACTTTTTTGGATTGTGTCCCTCTGCAGCTGCCCCTTTCCTTCCTGTGGGGAGGAGAGGAGAGTGGCCCACACATCTTGCTGATGCCTCTGCCTCCACCCAGAACTCTCTTTTCCGTTGGCCTGAGGCTCATTTCAATCATCAAGGCAGGGCTACATGAAGCTTTGTATCAGCCACAGACAAAATAGCAGGCACAGTGCTAGGGTGGTAGAGACTCCCTTCCCTGGAAAAGGAAAAGAAGCCAGGTCTTTCTTTAGGTTTCTCCTGCTCCCACAGCCTGAGATTCATAAGACTGGCTGAAGCTCCTGCTCTGGCAAATAAATACTCATGAACCAATTTACCACAGTGGTTGTCCATCATTTCTTTGAGAATAGTAACATCTTGTGACTTTTTTTAGATAAATGAGGGTACCTATGTTACACGTCAGAGATACATATATAACAATGATAAAAGCAGCCGAAAACCTATATTGTATTTACAATATGCCAGGCATTGTTCTAAGTACATTATATATATTTGTCCTCATAACAAACCTATAGGGTAAGTCATATGAATGTCTCCCCATTTAACCAGTAAGTAAACTGAGATACAGAATGCTTAGGTCACATAGCTAGAAAGCGAACAAGCTGGAACATGAATCAGGGCAGTCTGGCTCCAGAGTCTTTGCCTTTTAGCCACCCTGCTATAGTTTTTTCTAAACATATGTAGAGATATGCATTCAACATTCCTATAAGAAATGATCACCAGGTCAGTCAAATCTCAGCTGTAAAACACTTGAAGTTCACAGAGGAAGGTGCTATTTAAATATAAGAGGCCATTTCACCTCAACTTTATAGCCCCCTTTATCAATATCACTCAGCATCGTAAAACAACAGGTGTGGTGGGTGCTCTATAAAAACAGGTGGTTTTGTGTGCTGCATTTACACTTATTGAACCCAGTGGGTCTGGGCATGACTACTATGTACTTCTTGATTATGTAGAATCTTCTTTGAGGGGTGGACATAAAGAGAGTGACGGCAGAAAAAGAGGTAAGCAGAGGTCCTCCTCAAGAGGATCTGCCTTCTTCAGTGCCCACCGGACTCTCCTTTCCCAGGTGTCCTCCTTTTCAGTTTCTTTCCCAGCTTTCCAGAAGGACAAGTAATCTCTCACTGGTCTTTTTTCTCTTTGCATCTGCTGCCCAGTAGTGGAACCTGCCTTCTTAAATCTTACTTATTAACTATACATAGATATGGCAGACCGTGATTACAGTAGAATTATTTGGGAGCTCAGTATCTCACTTCTTCCCACGAACCTTACCCTGGGAATTGCTTTGTACTTTCGTATTGCCATGTGGTGGTGTGTCTTTAATAACCATCAATAAAGATAGGCCTGGGAAAACACGGACAGCCACAGGCTCCTCTAAATTCACCTGATTGCAACAGAGCAGAGCTGTCTGCAAGGGTATCCTGGCTGCCCAGAGGTAGTCACCAGGAGGGGTCAAAGGTAACCCAACCTTCTGATTCAGCAGCTGAAGAAAATGGGAAAATATGTTGACCCTCTGAGGGTTCCATTAAATTGCCAATAAAATATACTTCTTTAAGACAAAGTTCATTTATGTAATTATTCTTCAAATTTTTGAAAGTAATTCAAGTTAAGTTCAGGTCATTTGAAATTGAATGGTTTTAACCCCTGACTATATTTTCTGACTACCATCAACACAGGTTCACTGGATACCAAGAAAATAAGCTGAGACTCCTCCCTTTTGTCTGGATGACAAGTACTTCTAGACACCCAGTCTAGTTCTGTCCCAGGTGCCAGACTTTGAGGGCAGGTGAGGAAGGTGTGAGGGTTGAGTAGCCACCCAGGACAATGATTTCAACTACTTGAACGTGATTATTGGGCACTCCGTGACTGTGGGAGCCCAGCGAGATGAGGCCACAGCTGGATATGTATGTGATACACGCACAGCTTGGCAACCTCCTCGGAAAGCCAGTAATGCTCTGGGCTTTTATCAGGAGCCTTCCGCGGCACAGGTAAGCGGGCCACCCACCAGCATGTCACAACATCCCCTCCCTTGCTCCTCTGGCGTTTCAGTCAAGGCTGGCCATGGAAGCCTGGCCGTGCAAAGGGAGAGGTTCTTTTCTCTTCCTCATATAATGTCTCACCCCAAGCAGTCCCCTAACCTTTTCCAGTCCATGGGATTTTATGTTATGTCCATAGCAACACAGACAGCATAGAACAAAACTAACTAGTGAGGAGAAGTGATGTGGGTTCCTGAGTTCTACAAGTGCCCTCAGCCACAAACCTAGTCTCCCTTCCCAAGGTCTTTCCAGGAAACCTCTTAGAAGGCACTGGATGCTGAACTAAGCAGCTCCAGCCTCAGCCCAGGAGAGACTATGGTCATCACCTTTCCTTGTCTTTTCCAGAACCTGCTCAATCATCTTCTCGCTCAGTGAGATTTCTTCCCCTTACTTTCCCCCTCTCTGTCCCCCAGCTTCTCACCATGTGGAAGGACCTTTCTTTCCTCTTTGCTCCAAAGATGCATCCTCTGGAATACTAATATTCTATACCAAATTGTCCCCTCTGTTCCAGTTTCCGGAAATCTTATTCTTGCCTGTGGCTGAGAAAGAAAATACGGTTTTCTCCTGGCCTCTGAACTCCCTGTCCTGCCTTATCTGTCAAAAGGCACTATTTTCCAGAAAGTTCATCTGTTATATACTCTGTGCCCCCAGCAGGCCAGGGCCCAGCCGAATGTCTCCTGCACTGACCACTGGAATCCTCTCTCTCCCTCCCTGTCCTTTCACCAAAGTCCCACTAGATCATAAGGCTATATATAATGACAAAATGCTGTAATATTTAAAAAGTGCCTTGTCAGTGGTCAAGTACTACAAGGTGGGGAAACAGATACCTCCAACTCTGCGGAAGAGATCTGAAGGTCCCAACGATGCTAGAACCCACCAGTCTTATACTGCAGTTGTGACAGCTGCCTGGAACATCTCTCATCCCCTAAGCCTGATATACACACGGAAAATACAGGAGTGGGCAAAAGTAGGTTAAATTACCAGCCATCATTACCTAAACGATAAGTCATAAGTAAGGACACAAAATAATAATAATAAAAATAATACAAAAAATAATACAATAATTAATAAATAAATAATACAAGAATAAACTTTCGCATACTCACGTCTGCAAATCTATTTTTGCCCACCCTTGTATACACTTCACATGCAGATACCATTTATCAGCCACTTGGAAAATCCCTTCTATTTCCCCCCCTTTGCCTCTGCTAAATGCGAAGTCAATCTGCAGCTTAATGTGATCGTGCTCCAATGCCTTCACTATTTACTAGCATGGTCCTAACAAAAACCTAGTATTGATGGAATACAGATTCAGGGGCTAGAAAGGTTCTCTTCCCAAATCTTCCTTTTAGAGCACAAACAAAGGAAACAGGTTGGCCATTATAAGAAAGAAGGGATGACATGTGGCTTGGCTTGGTTTGGATGATTGAGAGGCAGGCTGACTGTCCTGTGTGGGCTCTGTCAGTGGCTTCCTATCTCCTGGAACTCAGAAATCAAGACCCCTTCTTTTCCAGAGGTTATAGGGTGATGAGCAAATCTAAGAGAGAAGCACAACGCAGCAAGCCCGGAATTAACCATGCCCTGTGCTGGGCACATTGTGTCACACCACCCAAATCACCCACCAGCACGTAGCTCAACCAAAAAACCTGTCGCTGGTGGTAATGTTACTCCCTTGCTGTAAATGATATTTCAAAATGTTCTCATATAGAGGTATAGTGGGGTGGTTTTCTGGACTGGTGGGCAGGGAACTGGAGCCTATTCTGGCTTTGCTACACCCTCTTTGGGGAGGCTTCTTGACCTTGGGCAAGTCATTTCTTCCTGGGCTCAATTTTCCAATGTATTCAATGAGTGGTCAATTCAGCTACCTTTTAGGTCCCTTCCCCTGCCTCCCTTCTCCCCTCTCCTCTGAGAAAGAGCGCAAGGATAATAATAATGGTGATTTAAATTAAAATGTTATATACATTCGTCCCATATTACTTTCAGGCCCTAAGTTTTACCTAAATGGTTTCCCTGGCTGAGTTTGTTTTTGTTTGTGATTTTTTGAGAAATTTTATCGGATATCACCATTTGAGCAACTATCAGCAAGCCAAACAAATGCATGTCCTGGGGTGAAAGGGGCTAGGTTTTGCCCTACCTTCTTGAGCCTTCCAGAGACCCCCACAGGCAGCAGCCAGAGTATAGTTCTGAGCCTTTTACACACAAGGGTACAAGTCAGATGCCTCGGATCACTCCTGTATCCCCAGCTTTCAAGCTTGCCTCACTGCAGTGCTGCTCAGAGGGTAAAAGGTTAGCCAAAAGCACATTTAGAGCCTTCCCACAACGCTGCTGTGGCCAGGCCAAATGTGGGAGTTAAGGGCGCCCTGCCCCCACCCCATTGGGAAAGGCTTTCTTGGCAACCACCCTCTTTCAGAGCCCATTAGAAAGTGCACATTCCCTTGGTCTCACTGGCTGTAGTCAAGTTTTCCAAGAGGAGGTGGGGGTGGCGGAAAGCACTACAGGCTGCTGTTAGCTAATGTTGAAAGCTTCTGTCTTCCCTCTCCACCCCCAGTGAGCAGTCCGAGGTCCCAGCTTGGCCAGGAACCAACTGGGCAGTTTTATTCAGAAGTAGCAAGTAGCAACTTATTTTTATCAAAGGTGGAATGCAGAGCTGCAGTTGTTTGTAATGCCTCTGCATGGCAACCAAGACTCTTGCTCCAAGCTCTAGGGAGCCCTCCTCTCTCCCTAGACACTTAGCTTTCTTGCCTATCCCTTTGCCATCCAACAATTGGGTGCAGAGCAGCTCCAGTGCTTCAGAATTAAGAGAGAAAAAAAAATTTTGAAAATTCAAAGTGTCTTTATTAAGGTATCTTTTCCAATCCAGGCTTTGGTGGTGATCGCAGCTCTATAAACCCCACCCTAAACTGACCCAGGACCACAGTACCGTGGGGTGATGGAAAGAGCTCCTAGCTGGCTTCTTGGCCCCACTCTGGCTACGGTGCTGTGGACCCTTAGGCCAGTCTCTTGCCCTCTCTGAAGCTGAGTACCCACTAGTAAGTGGAGAATGCCTGGCTCAGTTCCCTCAATCTTTTGGGGTCACAAAATGCTTTGAAATTCTGGTGAAAGCTATGGACCCCCTCAGGAAAAAAAAAATAACACATCCGTTCACTCTTTCCAAAAGTATTCATGGAGAACAGTTTTGAATTCCATTTCATGGGCTTTATAGGCTCTCTGGGAGTTCATCCATGAACCTTAAGGTAAGAAGTCCGGGTTATGAATTCTGCTGTGAGGAGTATATATGGACTCTTGTCTAGAAGAACCATAATAATGCTTCTAGTAAAGGACCATAAAACTACCAGTCAGGCGGGTGCCAGAAAACAAAGGCAGTGAGGCAGTCATTATGAAGGTGATCTCGGGCTTCCCGCCCCTTCCTGGTGCCCCCACCCAAGCACGCACGCAGGCAAACAAGCGTGCACTGCCCGCTGGAATGTGCTGTTTCTGGGCACTGGGACTGCAGGGAGCCGGCTGCAGCCCTGGAGAGACGACAAACATCTCCTCTATCCTGGACTTTATTTTTCTCACGGTCTCTGAAAGGGCTGTGATCAGGTGATATGTGTGGGACTGCTCCCGGTACAGGTGCGGAGCAGGTACCGAGGGGAGGAGAAGATCCGCCCCGTGTGTACTTACTCAAGGCTCTTTCAATAGCTCTCCCAGGATAGCTCTTGGCAGGGCAGCGACCACGTCCCTGGCAGGCTGCAGGGAATCTGAGTGTGAGAAAGTCAGTCAAGCGGAGGAAAGGGGGGAAAAAAAAAGCTTCAAGTCCTCAGGCAAAATACCTTTTTTCTTCTTCTCGCGCTCTCTCTCCTTTTTGTAGCTTTAAACCAAACCCACAAACCATTCAGATACCTCAGGACAAAGGGGAGTCTTACTACATGTAGATGCATTATTTGTTTTACGGTTTAAAGCAAACAGGTGAAGCAATAAGAGAGAGAATCACCCTTCCTGGGGGCAGAAAAGGGGAAGGAGAAAACACAGCAGCCTCTGGTTGTACTTACTGGGCATGATACAGTAGCAAAGACGCCTTGTGTGTTGCTGGTCTCACAGTGGGATCAAAGACCTGACCGCTGATGAACAGGGTTCAATTTTTTCTTTGCTTTGGGACAGAAAGGAGGATGACTGAAAAATAAAGGCTGTTTCTCGATCTAAGAGGAGCCTTCCAAATCCAAAAGTCTTTTCTTGAGTTTAGGAGCTTAGCTCTGCATTTGAGAAGGGGTGGAGAGAGTGTCAATTTGGTGCTATTTTCACTACCCAGGAAAAGGATACTGAAAAATAGTCTCTGGGCACATTGGCAAAGGAGTTTTCTTCTTAAATGGTTAGGGTGGAGGGCCAGCAACTTCCTGGGTTGGATTTTATCTTTGTTTGTTTGGCCCAGACACAAATTCATGGCAAATTTTTGGTTACTTAACTGACCCCTCTATCTAAAAATGTGTGTGTGTGTGTGTGTGTGTGTAAGAGAGAAAGAGATAGAGTTAGTTGTTCATTCTACCAGTCTAAGTACTCCTAAAGTAACCATAAACGAGTTGCTGATTAACTATTTGACTGAAGAGGCTGCTATAGGCACTGCAGTGAGACCCTAACTTGACTATATTCTCCATGCACCTTCAGGGTGCCAAACCCTGAGGAGATGGAAGTTAGACCCAAAATAAAAGGCTCTTAGGCTAGAAGGGACAGGAATGGCATACCCAGCTAGTTAATTAGGGCCCAAGAGCAGACAGCAGTCAGTGTCATAGCAGAGCTTACTGGAGGAAGTCACTGACTCTCATAGACTTGGGGGGAACCTGGAAAAGGTTAACGTGCTTCCCTGGGAAGAGTTTAGCTCCTTGGAAGAATCTGGGTCAGAGTATTTAGGCAGTTTAAAAAGTCAGATGCTGAGCAGAAACATTTTGAGAAGCTTACAAAGTCTGCATGGCAGAAAGGAGGGTAACTTCATAGGCTCATTACCTTTCACCAAGACGATTTCAAACACACAGGAAAACTCCACTGTTTTCAAAAGCAACAGACAATTTTCTGTCATCATCACTTTTCCATCTCTTTAAAATAACAAAGAAAAGTCCTATCCCATTGGCCCAGGTTGCAGGTCAACAAAGGAGGCATTGTTCATCATTTCTTCAGAACATGATAGGGCACAGCCTGCTCTACAGTGTCTTAAGAAAATACACACACGCACAAAATCCCAGAGAGTAGCCCGAGGGGCAAGAGTGAGTAAATCAAGCCTGCAATGAGCTAAGATTTGGCTGCAGACTTGAGGGCTGTCCTGGAAGGTGGAAATGAGGCTTGGAAGGTAAGTATGGTCAAAATCACAATGATTCCTTAGACTCCAGGTCACAGGGGTATAATGCATTAAAAGGTAGGGAGATTTCTGCTGAACTTGGATCATTGGACAGTGTGCAGTCAATGCCCAGATGAGCTCATTCTGGGCAGGTGCTTCTGGGAGAGTATCAGCCTACACCTGTCACTTAGGAACCTCCCTTGCTGGTTTGAACCTCCTGTCTGGGCTCTCTGCCTTTAAACCCTACAACCCACTCTCCACACTTTTGCCAGAGCCAGCTTTCCATAGGAGAACTCTAATGTCCCTTCTCTGTTCAAGTGCATTTTATAGCTCTCCATAGTCAAAAGAGAAGTCTGGAGTCCTTTAGCAAAATATCTAAGGGTCTTGTACCATCCCTTCATGCCTCCTCCTTCAGTCCTTTCTCATACTCCTGCCAGTCACACACCCTGGGCTCCAAATCATGCTCCCTGAATGAAGACCTCAAGTTCCACAGTCTATGCCTTTAATGCCATGGGTACTTCCATTCTCCCCAGCCTCATGACTCATCACATTTCCAATGCTCCAAATCCTTATTTTTTAAGATACAAAGCACAGGCCACTTCCTCCAGGAAGTTTTCCAGGATACCCCAACTTATGAGTAATTTAATCATCCTAAACCTCCTCAGCATTTTACTTCTATTTAGACACATAACTGTCTCTATTGAGCCTAGGACATACCAAGGAATATGCTGGAAATAGGCGTTAGCTGCACTTACGAGTAAAGCATTCTCTAGTCTGTGAGCTCCCTGAGGGCAATACCTATTTTATTCATCCCTGGATCCCCCAAGCACACCAATACTGTTGCCATACATGTGTGCTTTAGTGTTTCTTTTAGGTTCTTCTGATCTCTCCGGCCATCATAGAAGCCCTAAGAGAAAGGAATAGTAGAGGAATGGCTGGTCATCAATCAGGGTGTCTGCCTCCAGAGTAGACTGGAAACTCCTTGCAGGCTGCCACTGTGTCTCTCAACGTGGTAATCCCGGGGATTAACACAGCGTCTGGCACAGAGCGGCGTTCCGTAATGAAAGAAAGAGAGGGGCTTGCACGAGGTCACCCGGAGTCAGTAATCGCTGAATCTCACCCGGGACGAGATCTGGTGAAATCATTTACAACATTATCTCAGTGGGGAGCTCGGAGGAAGGAAGGAATGAAGTGTCTGAGAAATGTGTGCCAGGCCTTCAGCGGCCTCCAAGCCTGGGGAAGGGAGGGGGGAAGAGGGGGGCCACATCAAACGAGACGCCCGGGCTGCCGGGAGCGGCCGGAACAGCGCGCCGAGCTGCAGGGCGGCGGGAAGCGCGGAGGGGTGGAGGCGCGGGGTGGACGACCCGGGCAGGCGGGCGGGGGAGGGAGGCAGGGAGGGAGGCGGCGGCGGCGGCCGGCCGGGGTAGTGCGCGTCGCCCGCCCTGCGCGGCAAATCCCCCAGGGAGGCCGCCGCCAGAGCCCTGGCGCTCCAGGCCCGGCGCCCGCCACGTGGCACCCGGCGGCGGCGGCGGCGGCTCCTCCCGGCGCGCGGCCGGGCCAGCCGACAGCACGCAGCCGCCCGCGCCGCCCGCCTCTTCCCGGCCGCCCGCCGGCGGCCTCCCGGGCGCAGTGAGGGGGAGCTGCTCGGCAGCCCTGGACCCCGGGAAGAGGCGGGCGGCGCGAAGCCGCTTTAACCGCAGTCGCCGAACGGAGGCAGGAGGCTGACCCGGCCGCTTCCTAAGTGCGGTCAGGCATCTCGTGACCGCGGCGGGCGCCCGGGGCCCTGCGGGGGAGGGAAGGAGGGCCGGCCGGGGCCGGCAGCAAACAAGAGGGCCCTCACCCCTCCCCCGGGTTGTTGCTAAAGAGGCGCTTTCGCCCGAGTTAAAACCCCAAGCCTGAAATCAGGGGTGGAGTGGGGGCTGGAATAATTCCCCACCCTCCACCCCGCGGCGTGCGCTCCCCGCCCGGAAGGGCTGACCTTGGCCCGGGGGGAGGCCGGGGAGGGGGGCTAAAAGCGCCGAGGCTCGCCTCCCAGCCCGCCGCCCCCTCGGATTCCCGGCCCGGCGGGGGCCGGAGGAGGGGGCCCCGGACACACACACACACCCACACGCAGCGCGCGCCAATGAGCCCGGGCCAGGGGCAGGGGGCGGAGTTTTCCCAGGCTTTAGCACAGCAGCTGCTATTTACCTTCTTGGCTTCTCTCGGGGACCAGGAACCAGCCCCCGCGCTCCGCCGCCAGCCGCCGCCCCCCGCCTCCTTGCCCCCGGGGCGCGCGCACACACACTCACACACGCACGCACACACACATCCTCCCGGCCCGGCCGCGGCCGCGGCGGCAATAAAACATCCTGGCACGTGCTCCGGCTCCAGGCGCGCCCTCGCCGGCCGGCTGATGTCAAACTGCAGCTCGGCTGGTGTAGCTCTTAAAGGGCCCGCGCGCGCCGGGCGCCGAGGCTGCGCCGGCCGCCCGCGGGACAGGGAGGGGAGAGGCTGCCGCGCGACCCGCCGCCTCTACGTGCCGCAGAACCGAGAGCCTGCGGCTGGAAAGGAAAAGGGGGGCGAGGGCGCACTCGGGTCCCTTATCGTGGCCATCAGAGTCCTTCTTGTTCATCTTTCGTTTGAAATTGTATTTCCTTTCTGCTCAGTTGGAAATTGTTCTGTTTCCTGGGGGAGCGCGGGGTCCAAGCCCCAACTCCCGTCTTCGGGCGGAGATCAGAAACCACCTTGCTCTGAACAACCTGCAAATGTGTGGTGGAAGGCATTTTTTCCCTTTTCTGCACGCAAAAAAGAATTTTTTTGTCCTTTTTCTGCGAGATGGACTTTCACCCCCTCCTCGCCCCCAATGTATAGTCTGAGCGGGAAATTACTTAGATGTTTCGGTAACTCACACCCTTGCACACGCTCCCCCTTTTCTTCTAACCACTGCAAGTATAATCTTGTATCCCTGTCCTTCTAAACATTTTAAAAATATTTTTCAAATGAACTTCGCGTCAAAGCAGCCCTGTTACACATTTGAAAGGAAATGAAGAGCAAAGACCCTACCCCCCAGCGAAAGAAACGACTAGAGTAAAACCAATGCGGAAAAAAATCCTGCCTAAAGCAAAGCCCAGCAGGGATAGTACCAAAGGGTTAAAATCCTTTTGATTGACGTTGTAGCCTCCGGTGCCCCGGGCTCAGGCGTGCGCCATTGGCCGCCAGGCCTTGTGCCTGGCGGCCAATGGGGGGGCGCGGTCCACGAGCGGTGCCGCGTGTCTCCTCCTCCCATTGGCTGAAAGTTACTGTGGGAAAGAAAGTTTGGGAAGTTTCACACGAGCCGTTCGCGTGCAGTCCCAGATATATATAGAGGCCGCCAGGGCCTGGGGATCACACAGGATCGGGAGCTGGTGCTGATAACAGCGGAATCCCCTATCTACCTCTCTCCTTGGTCCTGGAATAGCGCTACGGATCACCAAGCAGCCATAAGATATTATAATAAACCCTCAGCACTTGCTCAGTTTTGTGAAAGTCTCGAGCAAAAGGGACATAAAACAATTTTTTGTGTGTGTGTGGACTCCAAAAATAAAATTCTCTAGGGATTTAAAAAAAACTACAGAAAAATGCCAGCTGATATAATGGAGAAAAATTCCTCGTCCCCGGTGGCTGCTACACCAGCCAGTGTCAACACAACACCGGATAAACCAAAGACAGCATCTGAACATAGAAAGGTAAGGGCAGTACCTGTATCTCTCTGCAGCCCCAAGAAATTAAGCTGGGGTTGGGGGGGGGAGGGTCTTTTATCCCTTAAAAACCCCTGGGTGAAATGGCAGATCCCACGGGAACTCAGGACTCTTTATTTCTTTACAGTCATCAAAGCCTATCATGGAGAAAAGACGAAGAGCAAGAATAAATGAAAGTCTGAGCCAGCTGAAAACACTGATTTTGGATGCTCTTAAGAAAGATGTAAGTGGGTAATGCCGCCTCTTTTTTTTAATTTAAAAAATGAAATACTGTGTCTCAGGTCCTAACTAAGAATGAAATCCTCTCACCGGCGAATCTCCCCCGCCAGCACTGCGTTCTCTGAGGCTGGAGGGCCGGTCCCCTTTCGTGGGGGGTTGAGGAGGTCGGCGCGGTGGGAGGGACCCCCAGCACTCCGAGGCCGCTGGCGGGGGTCTCACTTGCCTTCCTTGCCTCCTCTCCTGTGCAGAGCTCGCGGCATTCCAAACTGGAGAAAGCAGACATTCTGGAAATGACAGTGAAGCACCTCCGGAACCTGCAGCGGGCACAGATGACGGGTAAGGGCGGCTTGCCGCGGCCCCCTCTGCGGGCGTCCCTCGCACCGGGCGGTGATTTCTTCCAGACTTCCGCCCGTGGTTGTGAGAGGCATTCAGCTACATTTTACTGCCTTGGCTCACTCTTACGTTCCCACGGTCTGGGGCTTATTTATAGCCACAACTCCAAGTTGTTACTGTTCCGGAAAGGGAGGGAGAGTGGTTGCAGCGGCGCGGGCGGCGGGCGGCTTGGCAGTGGGGAAAGCGGGTGGGGGCGAAAGGACTTAGAACTGTGGCGGTTTGGGTAGCGTAGAGCCTGGAGGTCTTCTGGTTTAGCAGTCCCTCCTCCCCCATTATAGTGGGGGAAATGAGGTTTGGATGGCGGGGAAGGGCATTACCCAAGGTCACATCGCACGCGCTGAGTGTGTGGGGGGGATGGGGGGGAGTAGATCGAAGGCCGAGATCGGTTTAAATCGAACGACTGAGAATGGAGAGGAGTGTCTTGGCTTTAGTCGCCAAGCTAATGTGGAGAGGTGGATGGTTTCACTAACCCCCCCACCCCCGAGCCGGAGGCAGTTCTGCGGGCCCAGTGGTCAGGAAGGCGCGCCGCGGGGACCTCCCAGGGCGTAGGCGGTGGCCTCCGGGCCAGGGCCTTTCGGTGACCCGTCCGTCTCCTTCTTGCCTGCAGCCGCACTAAGCACAGACCCGAGCGTGCTGGGGAAGTACCGCGCGGGTTTCAGCGAGTGCATGAACGAGGTGACCCGCTTCCTGTCCACGTGCGAGGGCGTTAACACCGAGGTGCGCACCCGGCTGCTCGGCCACCTGGCCAACTGCATGACCCAGATCAACGCCATGACCTACCCTGGGCAGCCGCACCCAGTCTTGCAGGCGCCGCCCCCGCCCCCGCCGGGACCCGGCGGGCCGCAGCACGCGCCTTTCGCGCCGCCGCCGCCGCTCGTACCCATCCCCGGGGGCGCGGCGCCCCCTCCCGGCGGCGCTCCCTGCAAGCTGGGCAGCCCTGCTGGCGAGGCGGCGAAGGTGTTCGGCGGCTTCCAGGTGGTGCCGGCTCCCGACGGCCAGTTCGCCTTCCTCATCCCCAACGGAGCCTTCGCTCACAGCGGCCCGGTCATCCCAGTTTACACCAGCAACAGCGGGACCTCCGTGGGACCGAACGCAGTGTCGCCTTCCAGCGGCCCTTCGCTCACGGCCGACTCGATGTGGAGGCCCTGGCGGAACTAAGGGGCTTAGGCCACCCCTCCCCCTAATCTCCTCAACCTCTCTTCCCTCGGGACACTAAACAGGAACTTGGACGCTGGCAGAGAAGAGGACTTTCGTGATTAAGTGGTTACTTTGTTTTTTTAATTTCTAAAAAGTTACTTTTTTTGTAGAGAGCTGTATTAAGTGACTGACCATGCACTATATTTGTATATATTTTATATGTTCATATTGGATTGCGCCTTTGTATTATAAAAGTTCAGATGACATTTCGTTTTTTACACGAGATTTCTTTTTTATGTGATGCCAAAGATGTTTGAAAATGCTCTTAAAATATCTTCCTTTTGGGAAGTTTATTTGAGAAAATATAATAAAAGAAAAAGTGAAGGCTTTTATGTCTTAGAACTGATTATTTCAGAATATGTAAAAAAAAATAAAGGCACTTGGCAAAATTTGAATTACATGTAATCTGAGAATTCAGGAATTGGTTCTTTTATTATTCAAAGAACATTTTAAAAAATCCATCAAACTTTTCACCATGAACTATATTCCATTTAATTTGCAAGAACCCATCTGATATGGCTTCTCTGATCAATTTGTGGTAAATCTCTTAAAGGATTTCAAACATTTAGTTAATAGTTGGGTAGGTCATACAGTGTACTAGCTCCTTCTGAGGAAGGTTGAAGGGGACTGAGTTCATGAAGTTAATGGATCTAGTACCATTGCCCAGGTTACATTAAGGGAGGCTCCTGCAGCACTACTCCCCTGGGGTAGCTCACCAACATCCAGAGTAAAAACACTCTTAACCCATGCAACTTCCAACCTTCAAGTGTTGGGGTCTTCCTTTAATTAGTCAGTCCTTAGGTTCAGCTAGACATTCCCTTGTACCAAGCATCCAAAAGTTTGAAATGCCTCTCTGCACCCTCTTCAAGCAAGCTGAGAAGGTCAACAGATTCCTTCTGCCAAGGGACAGCTAGTTAGACTTCCATGTGCAGCCCAAGTCCAGATGATTAACACCACACATATGTTTTTGATAAGTTTCTGTGCTTGGCTCTAATAGAGAAAGCATGTGGGGGCCGAGCTGGCAGGCACACAGGCCATCTTCCCCCTTTTAATACAAACAGCAAGCGACCCCTTCGCTTGGTCATGCCCCATTTCCAGGCAAGATGTGGGCTCCAGATAGGAGCAAAAGGCTTGTCTCGGGTTTCAGCTCACATAACCCTCCTTAACAAGTCCTAACTCAAAGCGGACAGCTTTAAACTGTGCCAGGATCTGCAGGGAATTTCTTCCAAATCCCATCACAAAGGCTTGTCAGATTTTGTCAGATTTGGCCAGGTGTTTGACTGCATCCAGGTGTTGGGGAAATGAAAACCACGAGCCCTACGAGACCAGACACATCAGCCGCGCTGTGGGTCTGGCCGGCGGGCCCTCCTCCCGCACTGCCGGCCAGTCCTCCTCCCTGCCGGGCCCCTCCCGCTGGCCTGCTCTCTCTCTCTCTCTCTCTCTCTCTCTCTCTCTCTCTCTCTCTCTCTCACACACACACACACACACACACACACACACACACCCCACCCCCTTCAGAAGGGCTTCTGGGAGGCGAAGGATGAGGCGGGAGAGATCAATCTTTGAAGCCTTCCTAACAAAGATAAAGCAAACGATTTTCTGTCTTGTTTCAAAAGCTTTACCTCTCCTCTGCCTGCTCTGGCCTTTCCCACAGGCCAGTGTGAAGAGCAGCTCCATCACAGGAATGATCTAGCAGATAGTTTTCTACTCAGATACCTTCCACCCAACTTCAGATTCAGAGGGAGAGATTTAAAAGATACTTTTAAAAGTTTGGCTCCTACTTGCCTCATTTTGCGTATGTGAAAAGGGTCCAAAACACTCTCCACCCAAAGAAATACACATACACACCCTTCTTTATCATAAATTTCCACGATTTCCCTCTTGTTTAAACACAAACATAATAACAATTGCTCTATTAAGACTACCAACCCAAGCTCAAATGCTTCATTTGGTAAACCTGTTCTCTGGCCCCACCAGAAGTCCTTAACTGACTGGCCTGGCAGCAATAATGGAGACATTAGGTCTCATTTTTACAAAACTGCATTTATGTTCTTAAAAATTCACACACACACACACACACACCAGTGCAATCACGACACCAACTTAAAACTAAGTATCTTTGTCTTTCGCTGTGCTGAAGGAGAACAACTGAAAAAGTGAATTTTTATTAATATCAACAGTATATAGGTATCTTGGGAGGAGTAGTGATATTTTTTTTTAAAAGAAGTAAACATTTGTTCATTTGAAAATAATTGGTAGTTTAAAAGTGGTCTTTTCTCTGAAATATGGGTTCAGATTACTAGAGGAGGCATTTGTTTCTGTACAATGTGGGGAAAGGGGAGACCCGAGGCCCCGTTGGGGATTTGTCAGGTTCTTGCGCGAGCTATGCCACTAAACCCACTGTGTTACTTTGAATGAGTCACTTCCCTTCTCGGGGACAATTCTACGTTGGTAAGATGAGTGGGTTGTTTCCAAGACTTTGGGCCCTCCTGCACCCAGGCTGTTTCTGGAGTAATTAGCTGGGGGAGAGGCGAAGCTTCAAAGAGGACGTCGCTCCGGCCCCACCCGCCCGGCTCCCTCGGACCAGGCCTAATCACAGCGCCGGGGGCACCCCCAGCAGCCCCTCGGGCCGCAGAGCCGATGGCTCCAGGAGATAGGCGCAGCGGCGAGCGCGCCGCCCGGATGCGGGCCGCAGGCTGGGGCCGCCTGGCGCGGTCGCCCCGCGGCGGGACCCTCCCGGCCCGGGCCCTCGGCCCCGGCATCCGGGGCTGCAGGGGCGCTGACCTGGAAGGGGGCTCGCCTGGGTCAAGAAGGGAGCCTTCCCTAGATGGGGAATAAGCGGGACTCGCGGGGCGCCCCCGCCCAGCTCCCCGTTCCGCTCCACGTGCTCCTGCAGTGGGGACCGGGGGTTCAACTGGACCCCCTCTGCGTCACCGCCGTCCCGGGGAACCTGTCATTAAAGTCAATTAACTTTTCCCACACCCCTTGGCCGGTAACAACTCGCGGCGAGCTTCCTCCCCGGCTCCTAAGTGCAACCAGATGGGGGCCGCGCTGCCCCCGCCCGCCGGGGCGCCCGGGGGTCCAGGGAGCGGCCGCGCGCGGCCGGGCGGGAGCGGGCCAGGGCGGCCACCCGGGCCAGCCCGGCGGCCCCGCGGCCAAGGTGGTTTGCTTAGCAGGCCCGGCTGCTTTCTGGCAGGAAATGAATAGCTCCCAGATGAGCTCAGGCAACCTGAGAGGTCGTGAGAACGGCGCGAACCCCCGCCTGTGCAGCCGGCAGCCTGCCAGGCCGCGGGGGGGCGGCGGCGGGAGGCCGGGCGGGCGGGCGGCGGGGGAGGGAGCGGCTGACACACGAGCCCGCGCCGCTCCCGCTGACAGGCGGGCCGCCGCCGCCCCCGCGCGGGCCCCGCGCCTCCCAGGCAGCAGGCCCCAGCCGCAGAAGGCCGGCCGCGCGGCCGCCGGCGGGGCGGGGCCGCTGCCAGTGTTTTTCCAGTTCTCCCGGTAGCTCCCGGCCGCGTTTAGCAGCCGGGGAGCTGGGCCGCGGCCAGTGTCAGGGCCCCGGAGGCCCTCGCGGCGGAGCGCGCTGCCAGGCGCGGGGCGCGGGGGCAGGAGGCGGGCGGGCGGGCGGCACCGGTCGCCGCGCTGCACTCCTTTAAAAAAATAAAAAATAAAATAAAATAAAATAAAATAAATAATAAAATAAAATAATAAAATAAAATAAAATAAAAAAGGAATCTCACCTACTAAGTGCCCAGCAAGCCCCCTGCCGGCGTTGAAGAGACTCGGGCACCCCATGCAGCGCCCGCCTCACAGAGCCCTCAGCTTAGCTAGGGAGACAACCACTCGGGGCACTCACCCCGGCTGATGGTGGGGCAAGTGCCAAAGCTGAAGTCTGAACAAAGGGCATCTCAGAACCGACATTAACTCTGATTTGAGAGGGAACCAGGTAAGTTGTTTGAGCGGGCGCGCGGAGTGGACAGGGGAGAGATGAGTTCGACGGAAGGGACACAGTAGGAAGGGGAAGGAAACGCAGATAAGCCCGGCCCGGGAGATTTCAGGAAGTTCGTCCGTGGTGGTTATATTTCAATCTTCAAATACACAATTGGCTTAGAGGTCAAGAAAAAAAAAAGGTGATGTTGTCTGCCTCAGTTGGCTTAGTGCGGTGTCCTACGGGGGTTAAACGCGCATGGTCTGGCTCGGGATTGCTTAGGTTGTAAAACCAAGGCAAATTGCTTCACTTCTCTGTGCCCCCTGGGAACTTAGGGCTCTTCGGGTGGTATTTCATAGGGCTGTGAGGATGAAATGGGTAAATGTTCATAAAGCATTAAGAATGGTGTTTGGCCCATAAGCCCTCAATACATTACAATTACGATTTTTAAACAACCATGGTGAAGTTTGTTCACCAAACAAGAAAGCCAGCCCTGGCCTTTGCCCAGTGATTTCAGGATCTGCCTGTAATTGCACCGGGCCTCATGTGCAAGGATCACTGCTGCTTCCTTGGTTTCTGAATTTTGTGTATTCATTCAATAATTATTGAACCAGAGAGAAAGGCAGGATCTCTGTAGCTATAAAGCTCACAGTCTGGTAGGCAAGACAGACCAGTTAAAAAAAAAACACCACAAAAAACGACTATGTGTTAAGTGCCATAAAAGAGTAGTGTGCGTGGTGGTACAAAAGAAGGTCACACATCATGACAGGTAACCTTTGGGTCCCCACATTATGATGAGTCTTTGTGAATTTTTATGACCATAGAAATTGCTAGGACAGTAAATAGTCAAATTCCACCTAAGAAAAGTTATTGTCAAATGGTTAATTTCTAGATTAATTATTTTACAGTGCTAATATTTTCTGAATCAGCATGGTCATCTTGAGGTGGTCAAGGAACTCAACCAGAGTCATGAAATCCTGGTTTCAAATTGGCCACTACCTGTCAGACGCTGAGCAAGTCCCCATAAGTCTCTGGGCTTCAGTTTCCTCACTGACACGGTGAGAAGGTTACACCAGAAGTTCTTTTCAACTCCACAGTCAGTGACTCTCTTTGCTCAGCATGCTTCTGTGTGCCTCTATGGCTGTAAGAACCTAGATCAGGCATATTTCAAAACTTTCACCCAAGTCCTGGGATGATTTTACAACCAAGTATTTTCATCTGTAGTTAAAGATATGGAAACAGACCTGAAGGATGGGCATTGTAGTCCCACTGTTGTAAGAAAATAGGTCACGCATTACATTCTTGGAGACCTGCCGTGTTAGTGAGAATTGTGCCCACTGTGTGGCATATCCAAGAAAGCCTGCATCTGACAGGATTTTCTCACACGTCTGCTACTGAGACCCTCTCCTTTGCTGTAATGTCTTGTTATCTTACTTGGAAAACAGAATAACAAGAGTTAAAAATACCATCACTTTCCCACTTCATCCTAAAAAGTAGCTTCCCACCCTGTCGGCTTGACCACTTCTTTTCTAAATAGAGAATGTGATCTGTTGGTTATTAGGACTCTCTCTACTGAGGGGACATATTTCCCCAACTGGCTAGAGTTTTTCCACTGGTACATTTGCTGAATTAGTCTGGTTAAACAAGAATGTCAGTCTGAATTAGTGAAAACTCTGAATTTTATATATCCAACAGAAAAAGCAGTAAACTTTGCAAGTAGTGGGTCTGAATTCACAGCTTACGAAAGTACTTGCTGTTGTAAACTAATGCATTAAAGTGACTTAGAGAATGTATTCTCTCAAGCAGGTTAAACATGGCTCTTGCAATGTTATTTATACTATAAATCTTTCTTTATAGTAAGAATAAGAGGAGCCACGATTGCAGTCCATATAAATAATTTCAGTCTCAATTAATAATAAGGCTTTACTGTCGCTATTCTTTTTATGTCCGGATATATTTTCAGTTGTAATTTATCTTTAGTCCAGCAGGGATCAATGCTTTTTTTCCCCCTTAGAATTGCAAGTATCACTAATGAGAGTGATGTCAAGGAGCACTATTTGTAACTTACTATTCTCTTACTCACAGATGTGATCCGTTTTCGTGTTAAACTAACTTTACGGGTTTAGTCATCAATGTGAGACCTGAAATTTGTAAATCCAGTTTATAAAAAACTCTAGGCTAGAGAAAAACTACTGATATTGATGTAAACAACCCCCCTTAACTTCACGTTTTCTGCTACACAGTTTCCCCCTATCAGCTTCTTCCCTGAGCCATAAAATTTGTCCCTAAGGCATCAAAATGTGAAACAGGAATATTATTCCTTAACAGGGCCAGGAGAGGGCAAATGCCATGTCAAATCAGTTCCAGAAGCAACTGCCATACGTGACATTTCAGAGTAAAAGTAAGTGTAAAAGTACCTAAGGCATTTTCTTTTTTTTAAATAATTTTACAACAGTGGGATCATACTACGCGTTCTATTTTTAAAAAAATATTTTTATTGATTTTTAGAGAGAGAAGAAGGGAGAGGGAGAGACATCAATGTGAGAGCAAAACACGGATTGGCTGCCTACTGCACACCCCCTACCAGGGATCGAGCCTGAAACCCGGGCATGTGCTCTGACCTGGGACAGAACCAGCAAGCAACTTTTTGGTGCAAGGGACAGATGACACCCAACCAACTGAGCCACACTGGCCAGGGCAAGGCATTTCTTCATTTTAATGAGTACCCATCAGATAGATATTTAGGGTCAGGGATGGGATACAAAACTGGAAGGAAGGCTTCCCACACTCCAGGTTTGTGAAGAACAAATACTCTTCAGCACACAGAGTTATTCTTTCCTGTCTTCTGTTCCATAATTAGGACCCATATGATTATTTTCATACAACAGAATCTTGCAGAATCTGACAGATATTTCCCTTAAAACTCTGCAAAACAAAGTAATTGTGGTATTGGCCAGTAAGCCTTGCAGGGTAGAACAAGTCTCTAAAGAACCCTGAAACCAAAGACTCATTTGTGTTATTTTTGTTTTCTTGTTTTGGAGTTGGGGAGAGTGGCAAGATGGGGAGGCCCAGATTGGGGGGGGGGGGGACGGGACATAATACATAAGCATGTAGGGAATTCTGAAACTACTTTAGTGTGATCTCTTTGAGATTTCATTTTAAGTTCAAAACAGAGAGCATGCATCCAAAGAAGAGACATTTTGAAACAGTTTGATGCTGGGAGCAGTTCAAAAAGAATAACTTAAAATGTTCTTGCCTCAAATATTTGCACGCACAGCTCTCATATCAAAGACCTAAGGCTATCATCATATTTACACACATACGCTGGCTTAAAAATAGAAGTTGAATTTCAAACAATCAATTGATTGTGTTGAGATATAGCTAAACTGATACTGGGCTGGATTCAACTTAATTTTTAAAAAGCCAAGTTTTCTTGTTTAACATACAACCTCTAGCCACAGGGCTGGATCTCAGCTCTGTGCTTTTCCTAATTCGATGGGTCCCTCCTCAGACTTTTCCCTGGACTCTCTGGAAACTTGTTCTATTGTAAATAAAATGCCCCTCTACCTGCAGCCTCAGCATGAACCCCCTCATTGCCTGGTTCTGCCTTTCTTTTGAGCCTGCTGGATCGATCACTTCATTTTCCTTACCCCAGGTGTGAGTAAGGTGGGGAGCAGCTTTAGGGGGATGGGGATTGTGGGTGCCTTGGCTGGGGATTGTGATACTATGAGCTGGGGTTTGCACCTGGGCCCCGGAGCATGGGTCCTGTGGACCAAGGAGTATGTGCTGGGCTGGAGACTGAGGACACATCTCTGCCTCTCCATACCTGTGCTAAAACAGAGCTTCTTCCTCTGGTAAAAATCTGTCCTCATGCCATCCAGCTCTCCCACTCTTTAGCTTTCTGGTCCTTGTCATCTCCTGACTTCTCCCAGCCAGCCTTACCTTTACCTGGCTCCATCCTTCCCTCCTTTCTCAGGGACTGTGCCCTGGATCTCATCCCTTTCCCTTCATCAAGGGGGTGGCCACATAACATCTGCCAAAGCTGCTCCAGTGCTGGGGCCCTCCACACTCCACCTGGCTTCTGTCCCTTTGTAAACTCTGTCCCTTCACACACACTGTCCCTGTGCTGGAAGTGTCCCTCCTTCACTTCATCCAGAGACCTCCCACATTATGTGTCCTTCAAGACGCTAATCAGTTCACCTGCTTCCAGAAGCCCATCCAGATGGCCTCCCTGCTCTGAACTCTCCTCGCCCCTCCTGACCCCTCCTAAGGCATCTAACAAGCACTGATGATACTGGAGTCTAGTGACTGTTAATCTGTCTCCCCAGCCCAGACTGTGCAAGTTTTGGGGGGCAAAAACTATGTATTTTTTTTCTGTAGACTCCCAGCACGTGGCCCAGCTTGCCATACAGAAGTCATTCAGGAAGCTCTATATTACTAGTATAGTAAGAAGGAGGGTATTAATAAAAACAGCAACTCACATTTGAATAATACTTTAAGGTTCACCAAATGCCTTCATAAACACCATCTCCCATCTCACTTGATTCCCAAAATCATTGTTATCCTTGTAGCAAACATGGATAATTAGTTTCAAAGAGAGTATATAGGTGGTTTGCCCAAGGTGGCAGCTAGAAGGTGGCAGAGGTGGGTGTCTGGAACTCACATATTCTGGCTGTAGTACCATGCTTCCCTCATTCTCTGCAGAGCTGGACAGGCGTGAGCCCGACCCTCTAAAGCCTGTCCCTCAGATTACATAATTACCCTTTCCCTGCCAACTACCCTGGGCAAATAAACCTAGATCCTGTCTTCATGGTCCCTACACTTTTGCTACATATACAACCAGAACCAATTGGGAGCAGCTGAAATCTGTTCTCCTCACTCGTGCTTTGTGGCCTTAACACTCATAAATAAAATCTCTCAGGGCATGAGAACTTCAGGGACCTTCCTTCCTCTCGTTTCCCAGTGGCATAAGAATGAATGCCATCAAAGACAAGCTTTTTTTTTTTTTTTTTTTTTAACCTAAAGATGAATTATCCTCAGCACAAATGAATGACCAAGAATTTTTCAGAATCAAAAAGTATATAGTGAGAATGGGAAAATAAATCCTAAGCAGGAAGAAAGTATCAGATTTTGAAGATCACATTTGTGTGGCTGGTTTGAAAAAGAGCAGTCCTTTACTAGGTGAATGAGTCACACTGGGGCCCAGAGAAACCAGTGGGTAAAAGCATGTGAGAGTGTAACAGGTGATTCAAAAGCACCAGCTATGGGAAAGGCCACACCAGAAAGCCTCCACTACAGTGTGGCTGTTTGCAATAAAATCAGTATAGTCTCTATAAGCAAAATGTCCCCTATTTTGGGCTATTCTTTCCTGTCTGTGACTGCTGGTGTTTTGCATTCCAGTTTTGTGATAAATCAGAGTGAGCATTTATCACCTGGGAGGTATCTTTAGAAGACAGTTTGTTCTGGTTACCTGCAGTTTAGGATGCGGTACCAGAAGTAAGGGGTAGTCTGTACCAACGTGGATCACTGGCCCACAAAACAGCTCCCAGTGCAGGCTGGCTAGTTAGTCACTTACCAGGGGTTAATACAGCACCTACTCTGTGCCAGACACTGTTCCAAGCACCAGAGTTCATCCAACAAATAAGACAGGCAAGGCCACAGTTCTTAGGGAGTACACATTCCACCATGGAGAAGGCAATAGAAAAGAAAATAAGTGAAGGGCAGAATGTCAATTTATGGTAAACACCATGAAGAAAGTGAAATAGGGTACTGGGGTAGAATGGGACTGAAGTGGGGCTGGGGTCTAATTTAGAGTGGGTAGTCAGGGAAGGCTCACTGTAAACTATACCTTATACTTACAGCAAATCTCAATCCAGACTGGCCACATTACAAGCACTCAGTAGACACTGGTGGCCAGTGGCTGCCCTACTGGCCAGAGCAGCACTGAAGGGTCTAATAATCATCACCCTCAGAGCTGACTTTCATTATTCTCTTCCCCTCATACTGACCTGCCATCTTATCCACCAAGAGCTTACATAATTCCATCTAATTACCGCCACATCTACCCTACCACCTGTACCCCAGCTGCAGTGTCTTCAGTGTTTTGTATGTCAGTTATTGCTACATCCTCTGAATTGGACTTTCTGCCTTTGCTCTAACTCCACCAATCTCTCTCCACCAGACTACAAATGTGTCCTGCTAAAGCATAGCTTCCCTTTTCTCCCTTCTCCTCTTCAAAATCTTCCATATCTCCCCTGTCCCCTAAAATTTAAACTCCTTTGGAAAGCCTACGAGACCCCTCCTAAAATAGCCACACCCCTCTTTTTAGCCTTCTTTCCAATGGCCCCCGTTATATAACACAGTTAAAACCCAGGTCCCAGCTTGGTCTGCTTCATCATACTTGCCCCAGTGACTCACAAAAATAATGTTATTTTATTTCCCAAAATATCCTTAAACACCATGGATTAATTATAGTCAAACATTGGAAGCTTTCAGGATTTGTTTCTGTTTATTATTTTCCTTAATAGTAATTTTCCTTTCTCTGTAGTTTTTATTTTGTAAAGTTTTTTTTCTAATTTTTATTTTGCAGGTTTTTTTTCTTTTAAAAGCAATTCCAGTGACCTGCAATGTTTGGAAATGAGTTGCCTGCTTGTTGCTTGATTTGTCTGTTCTCGACCCATAGCCAGTTCTTAGCAAAAGTGATGCATGGCAACTGTATGTAATCAGGCATCATATATGTTATGTGTGTGTGCGCAAAAATTTAAGCTATTGTATACTTAATTGGATTTTGAAAACCTGTGACATCACTCAAAATTACAAGAAACACTGTGGGATATAACAAGTCCAGGAGGGGAAATCTCTAAAATCCTCCTTGACTTTGGTTATGACCTTGTAAGAGCATCTTACCCACCATCTTTGAAGTATGGTTGAAGGCCATTCCTCATGTTTTTCTTTTTCCCCTTGGTTGAAACATTTAAGTGACTGAATATGTAATTTTTGCAGACCCCATTCCAAAAGAGCCATCAAAACAAAATTCACATGATGGCCACATGCTGGTGCATGTCACACAGCTGCTCTTGACTATTTATGGATGTGAGATATTAACTCCAGAGTTAGACTGGAAGTGAAGTAAGTTATAACTTGTTATTGAAGGAAGTTTGTGCTTGCATCTCTGAAAATTAATATTAAAAGGTGAGGGGCTCATGAGCTTGTTCCAGCTGGAGTCCCCATTCCCTAGATCTTGTCCACAACTTGATTTGGCTTGGTTTTAATTTGGTTTGGGAGCCTTCTTCAGTCCTTTGCATATACTTCAGCATAAATGAAGGTCTACTAGTAAACACCTTGTGCTTGCCTAGCAGGCACATAAAGGCCCTTCTCCTTGCCAGACCACAAGTGTAGGCCTCTACTGAGAAAACCTACAAACAAAGCTGCCAACCAAAATTAATTTTAAACTGTAATAAGGAATCGAAGCATTTATCTGAGCAAAAAGAGCTGCAGCCCTGAATACACAGATTCAGGTAGCAACCTAAATTGTGCCCCTGAGACAAAGGGGAGGCCACTTTTATAGAGAAACTTCCTGTCCAAAGTTCCCATTTTGGTCCATTTCATGCAAATAAGGTTTCCAAATTGTGTGGCTCTGATTGGTCAGGCCAGGCCACAGTCTATTGGCTGGATGGTAGCATGGCACAGAAGGAGGAACCTCCTACAGTGATGGACTCAAACAGCAGTATAAACAGGCAGGATAGTGCAGGAGGTTAGAAGTTCAGTGTGTGGTTTTTCCTGGTCTGCAAGGCTCGTCACATTTAAATTTTAGGCTCATTTAACCACAAGGAGTCTTGACAGGTAAACTCCTTCTCAGAGTTCATAAAGCTCATAAAACTCATGGCTCCCCAGGCTGCCTAGAGTTTTGGTCTTCATCTTTTCCTACCTCCTCCTAACATTAAACTCTTACTGAGTACCTACTGTGTGCTGTCCTGTGGAGAGACAGATGAATAAGACACCTACCTGCCTCTCAATCTCTGGAGCATTTGGATGTAAATAAAGAATTTTTAAGAGAGGTCCCTAAAGGTGATTCAAGAAAAATGAGTGCTTCTTTTAAGACTGGAGATTCCAGACAGTGTGGTAGGTGAGACAGGTTGGAGAAGTAGATAGAGAAGCGGTTAGAAGAGGCTGCAGGGCTGGGTGTGATTTAGAGAGGGAGGGCAGAGAAAGGCCAGGTTAGTCTGGTTTCATGTGCTAATGAGTCACAGTCATCAATCAATGTTGTCCAGGAAAAGCTGCCTCTTTAAATCCTCTGGAGAGACCCAGGTAGAGCCAGAAGAACCTGACCTAGAGATGGGCCCTGCCCCAACTCACCAAGACCTTGGCAATGACACTTGCCCTCATTTAACTCTAGTTTCTTTACCTGAAAATGGGAGCATTGGATCATTTGGTCCCAGCTCCAACTTGAGATCAAAATCCCCTGAATTGCCTTCCCAGTAGGCCTGTCCCCTGAATGAGGGTATGTGCAGACAATGTGAACTACGGAACTATGTATGCCAGATGTTGCAGTTAGAAGGTGATGGTTATGATTCATGAGTTGCCCAAGGACACAAAACCCCTTTCAGTCTCTCATTTATCCACCCTTGTCCCCAATCTCTGCCCACTCCTAATTTCTACTTTTGTCTTCCCCTACTCTACTATTTGGTTTAAGTTTTAATCCATCCTCCCTCCCTCCCTCCCTCCCTCCCTCCCTCCCTCCCTCCCTCCCTCCCTCCCTCCCTCCCTCCCTCCCTCCCTCCCTCCCTCCCTCCCTCCCTCCCTTCCTCCCTTCCTCCCTTCCTCCCTTCCTCCCTTCCTCCCTTCCTTCCTTCCTTCCTTCCTCAAAACCGTTTAGCACCTGCTAAGCACTGGGCACTGTATTAGGCACCACAAACTATCCCAACCCTACTCTGGGATGAACTTTCTAAGTAAAAAGTGCTGTCAGGCTGGTCTCAAGACTCTGATGCTCAGCTCTAGGGAAGGTCTTGTCCATTTTTTTTGATTCGCAGCAGATTTCCTGGGATGGAGAGTGAGGGGAGTTACCGTACACGGGTGTCCTACCACACTTGAGACTCAGCACTTCAAAATGAAACTCCAGACTCCCTCCTCCTCACATCATTCCTCTCCCATCAGTTAATGGAATACCCTCCTGTCCCTCTCCAGTTAAAGCCATTTCAGTCCCTTTGGCCTCCTTACACTCCTTACACAGAAGAGCCAAGTGACCTCAAGAAGTGGAAAGGTGAGTGTGGTCCTGGTAAGCAGTGAGGAAAGGGCACTGGCTCACCAGCAGAGGATTAAAGCAGCAGGACTTTGTGTTGGGAGAGGGGTTAGGCCCGGGCTTGTTGGAGAGAGGCCCCTGCCAAAGCCAGCCAGTAGCTGAGTAATCTGGGTTTCAGCGTTCAGGGTGCCTGACAAGCCACTGGGTGGCATTTCTCTCCTACCTCCAAGTCACCTCTTTCCCCTCCCTGTGGCTCCTTATTTGCTTTGAACTGGGAGAGCCTGTTATGGAAGCTAATCGATGCTCAGAACTTGAGGATACCTACCTCCAGGGAGACTGGTCAAGCTCTGCCTGCCAGGGACAGAGTAGGCAGGCCTGGGCTGCTGCTGGGGTTAAGGCCCTCCCTCCATCCTCAGCCTGACCTGGTGATTAATGCCTCTCTTGGGAGCAGGAGCCATAGCCTTTCCTTCCATCCTTTGTGAGGCCACATCTTACCCCTAGTCTTTTTTGTCCTGAAGAGTGCTCATATTTGTAATTAAGGAGGCGGTGAAGGCAGGAAAAGGGAATGTTGAACTGGGAACCCAGGGCAGCCCAAAGTACTTGCAACCTTTAAATGAGAGGAGAGAAAATCTCTGAGCTGGGGTGGGGAGGGTTGTTTAAAGGCAGAAATGAATTGGGGTGAGAGAGGGGGGATGGTGGGTATGTATGCAGAGAGAGAGAACAAGACTGATTCAGTATTCTCAGAGCAAAATGTTAGAATCTTCCCTCTCCCCAGCAGGAGCTCAGGGCTCAGCGTGAGAATCCGAACATTTCAATCTCTCTCTCATGCCTCCCCCACTGACCCCCCTCCCCCACGCCCCTCTCGCTTTTCTTTCGCTTCAATGTTCGCATTATCATTTGCCAAGCTCCCAGAGCCTCAGGACCCCTATCTGCTTCTGCCCCAGCTGTAAGTCTTCCTCCCCACTCCAGGAATTTCACAAATAAATCACTGAGAACAGAGCTCTCCTCACCACAAACAGCACGCGGGCTTCTGCTCAGCCTCTTGGCCTTGGACTGGCTCCTGGAAAGGGCGCCTGCCTGGTGACAGGCACCCACACAGCCTGCCCCTCCCAAACCCTCAGCCAAGGGGAGGCCCTACCTCCCAGGTGCCCTGACTGGCTCAGAGGGAACGGGCAAGGTCAGGCTGTGCTGCTCACATCCACCCTCACCCTGGGCTCAGCTGGGTCCAGGGCACACGCTTGTCTCCCGGGGGACCAACCATACACCTCAGTGACCTTGAGAAAGTTATTTTAGCCTCTGCCGACTTCCCTTTCCGTTTTTAAATAGATCAGAAATTTATGCTGCTTACTTCACAAAGAAGCTGCCTGGAAAAAGAAGGATTTGTTCTGAAGTGTTCTGGCTTCCTGAGAGGAACGCGAGGTTCTGGGAAACCTCCTTGAGCCGGCGCAGACACAGGCGTCCACACACGCGTGATGTGCCCGTCGGCAGACACGCGCAGGCCGCATCCATTCACGCCGTGGCCGCACACCTGAGGCCGGGGAGATTATTCTGTGCACTGCTGGGTCCCCTGCAACGTAGTGCTCAGAACACGGTTAATGCTCAATGAACATTTATTGAATGAATACACTTGACAAGCATTTCCTGTGTTCCCTGTGCCAGCCATGGTGCTCAGAGCTTAGGGTCAGCCCTGGCCCTCAGGCTGCTCACAGTCCAAGGAGAGAGACATAAACAAACACAGCTGATCTAGGGTGTTAATGGGACAGAAGAGAAAACACAGACAGGGAGGCTCAGAAGAGGGCAGTTCAGCTCTGCTCTGTGGGGGAGGCAGGGACAGGAGGGGAGCGGCAGCTCTGAGCACGGAAGGAAAGGTTCATTAGTTGGGTAGGAGGGGAGGGGTGGCAGATATCTTCCAGTGGAAGGAAAATGTTTTCAAAAGCACAGAGCTGAAACAGCGTGGCAGAGTCCAGAGCACCACAAACTGTCCCTCCCTCAGGGCTGGACCACGGGAAGGAGGCTGAGCATTAGGAGGTGAGCAGGGGGGAGGGAGGCTGGGTCCTGTAGGTCATTATGTTCCAGTATTTTTGAGTGGTTCCTATACGTAACTTCAACATTCTTATTACACCCTTAAAACATAGTTGTTTTAACTTTTCTCTCTGCTGATTGAGAAACTATATAACCATGATGGGCTTACACCACCACCCCGCTCCCCATCCCACTGTAACTCTGGGACCCCCACACCCCCTCATGTCTGTCTCTTCACCAGGGCCCATGCATTGGAAAGCATTACTTAGGGGGACCATATACAGTGACATATCATCCAAACTGGTTCAACTTGGGGACTGAAAGTGTCACGAATAATTGCACCAGGGCAACAAGTAAGAACTAGGACCGTCCTGGGCAAACTGGGATGTATGGTCACTCTAAAGATCTGCCATTGAAGGGTTTTACGGAGGCGAACATGGTCAGGTTCATGTTACTGGAATTGAGTTTCCCTCATTTTTTCACAAAGCAGAGGGAGTAAGAGGATGAGGGTGGACGCCCCTCCCAGCTTTGGCATTCTATAAATGTGTGTTTGGGAAGCATCTGAAGGCTTAGATAAAATAGAACCTCAAGGAAGTTTTGGGGGTGGGCTGCAATTCAACTTAAACCTTGAAGATCCATACCAATATCCTGTGTTTTCAATTGAAACCCAATAAAAGTGCCCAAGAAAAACACTCCCAAGGAAACTCCACTCATCCACCCGTCCAAGAAGGGAAAGGTGATGCCCATGAAAACATACCATTGAAATCGAAGCCTTGCTGCCAATCCACCTCCCCCATAAGCCCCAGCCCTCCCTTCCTCCTCCTGTCTCCAGTAGCACAGGTGAGAGGTGACTGGGTCTGTAAGAGGATGTGAGCATGAAGAGGTTAAGTCAGTGCTGTTGATTCAACTCCTATAACATCCTCTCTGTCTTAAAACCCCCTTTCTCTCTCAAAAAAAAACCACCCCAAAAAACCCAAAAGAACACACTCTCTTCTCTCTCTCTCTCTCTCTTTGGATTTAATAAAGTTTTATTTTTCAAAATGTACAGCTGGTGGGACCTTTCGTTCATGCATCTTCTCCAGCAGCTGGGGCATACCCACTTTTGGTGTTTCTGGTGTAAATTACTTGAGCTCTGTGCTTTGAAGCTAGTTTAATAAGCCCTTTACTAAGGAGCTCCTGAAGGGCTGCCCTGGCCAAGGAGCCGCGGATCTGCAGTCTCTCAAGACAACAGCCGGGGTTATAAGCTTAGAGTTGGGAACTTCCTTACAGAGTTTGTCATATGTTGCTTTGTCAAACAAGACTAGGTTATTGAGCTTGTCCCGATCTTTGCCTATGGACCACTTCTTCTTTTTGGCCTTGCCCCTAGGTTTATTCACTGGGTCTTTGTCTTTCTGGGCCGGCTTTCCAGCATCTTTCTTCTTTCTGTCGCCCTTGGGCCGCATGGCGAGACCCCGGGCCCAGGGCCACCCTGCTGCCTCAACAAGGTGTCGGACAAAGAGGACTCTCTCTCTTAAAAAATATTCATGGCTACTTGTTGTCTAGAGAATTAAGCACAAACTCTTCAACCTCCATTTCAAGACCCTCTACAATATGAAGATAACCCACTTTCCCCATGTACCCTCGCTTACAATCTAATTGGAATTCTTGCTAAACATACTTTATATTATTCTCTCTAACTCATGTCCCATTTACTGCTTACTTATCAAAATTCTACCAATAAATCTCACCTTTTCCATGAAGCTTGTCTTTTCTGCTCTCTCTCTTCCTTTCTTTCAAGTTAGCAGATACATATATGCTGTACTTCTATGTAAAGGTATAATCAGTAAGAGTTGGTATCTACCTCTGAATTCTCTTTCCTAAGAAACTGGTAGCCAGTGTGGTTTAAAGAAGTTTACATTTTCTTCTGTCTGTCCCACACTAAGCTAGTTCTATCCATTTTGAAATTCAGAGCCAAAACACTTTTGAAAAAGAACAAAGTTGGAGGACATACATTATCTGATTTCAAGACTTATTTGAAAGCTCCGGTAATCGAGATAGTGTGATATTGGTGTAACAATGGGCAAATAGATTAATGGAACAGCATAGAGAGTCCAGAAATAGACCCTACATATACTCAATTGATTTTTGACAGAGATGAAAAGTAATTTGCATTGTTTTTGGAGAAAGGATGACCTATTCAACATATTGTGCTGGAAAAATTGGGTAAACAATACAAAAAAAAAGAACTTTGATGTATTCCTTATATCATATTCAAGAAATAACTCAAAATAAATCTTAGGCCTAAATATAAAACCTAAAACTATAAAACTTCAAAAAGAAACATAGGAGAAAATTCTTGTGACTCAAGACTAGGTAAAGATTTCTTAGATACACCACCAAAAGCATAGGCTATTACCAAAAAAATAATAAATTAGATTTCACCAAAATTGAAAACTTTAAACAGAAAGAGAGAAAAGAATTTGGACAAAATATTTGCAAACCACAGATCCAATAAGAGAATTATATCCAAATTATATGAAGAAATTTCAAAACTCATTAACAAGCAAACAAACCAATTACAAAGTGGGCAAAAAATTTAAACAGATACTTCAGTTTAACAAACACATGAAAATATATAAATTATTAGTATTAGGAAAATGCAAATTAAAAATCACAATGAGGTACACACCCATGAACCACCTACTAAAACTAGTCTAAAACTAAAAAAAACTAACTATATCGAGCGTTGGCAAAAACATGGAGTAACTAGAACTCCCGCATACCACTGGTGGGAATGTAAAGTAGTATAACCATTTTGGAAAACAATTTCTTTAAAAGCTAAAGATATGCCTAACATATGTTACAGCCATAACACTTCTAGGTATGTGTGTACATACCCAATAGATAAAAGCTAATGTCCATACAAAGATTTATACATGAATATTCAAGACAGCTTTATTTGTAATAACCAAAAACTGGAAACAATACAAATATTTATCAATAAGTGAACTCATAAACAACTTGTAGCATATCTATACAATAGATTATTACTTAGCAATAAGGTAGAATAAGTTACTGATATATGTAACAACATGGATGAATCTCAAAATAATCATGCTGAGCAAAAAAAAGCCAGAAAAAGAAGAGTGCATGCTCTGTGATTTCATTCACACAAAATTCTACAAAATGCAAACTAATCTATAGTGACATAAGACAAACCAGTGGTTGCCTAAGTATTGGGGGAAGGTGGCAGATAGGGTGCTGGAGAGGGCTGAGAAGGATCACAAAGAGAAATGAGAAAACTTTTGAGGGTGATGGATGTATTCACTATCTTGATTGTGGTGATGGTTTCATGGGTATACACATATGTCAAAACTTCTCAAATTGTTCACTTTAAGTATATGCAGTTTATCTTATGTCAAGAATATCTAAATAAAGCTTAATTTTTAAAAATAGACATAGTCTGTCATCCAGGAGCTCAGTCACGGTCTCCCTGAAGAGACACTAATGAAAGGAGGGAAGGGCTTTCGTTTGTTTGTCTATTTTGCTTTAACATCATCTAGTCCAGCATTCTCTACAGTCACTCAACACCTGGCCTAACAAACTTACAATGCACTGCTGTCCCCACTAAGCATCCACACCTGCTGTTTGAGCATCTGCTGGGAGGAGGGGTAGACACCTAAGTCTGACTTATTGAGACTTGCACCAATTGCTTCTGAATCACAAGTGGGCCTCTGGGATAGGATTGAAGAACTGGTCCCCAGGGCCTTTGACCTGGAATGGGCCTTAGGGTCTTCTAGTCCCACATCCAGCCAATGCAGGAATCCCCTCTTCTTCAGAGTAACCATCATCTACTCTCTAACAATGTCTCTGGGATGGAAACTCCCACCATTCACCGAATATAATAGCTACGTTCCAATGGGGAGAAACCAGAGTAGGACAAGAGGAAATGAGAGAGCTTCCCCTAAAACCGATCAAGATCTCTATCCTTTCTTTCGGTGTGGTTCCTTAGAAATCTTAAATTTGGGAGGAAATAAATTATTTTCAACAGAGAAGATAGGAGGAGAGATGAACATATGTGAAAAATGAGACTTAAGTTGCCAACAAATTCTTTTTGGAAAATTGCATTTCTGGCCCAGTGGGCCATTTGTTTGGTTGAAGTGGTTTTTATGTTAGTTAACTCTGACTAACTTTGAGCACGTCTCTTAATGTCTCCTTGCCTTGGCTTTCCCAACTTGGTGCATTTAGATGGAGAGTGTGGCCTTCCTTCCTCCTGATGAGCAAGGCTCATAAGAACTTTGGGTTCCAAGGAGACAAAAAGAGCCCTGTATAGAAAGACCGGGACTGTATCATTTCCATTTCTCCTTGACATTTTTTCAAGCTTGGGGACTTCAGCTACTTCTCTAAAGGGAATAATCTTTTAAGCTCTCCATCCAGTCTGTTCTCAGACAGGAGTTTAAGCTCCCCCATTCGAAGTTTATCAGACAGATCTACAGAGACTTTCCGGGAGGATGTTTACAAAGGACTTTTAGTGTTGCCAAGAAAAGAGAGAACACGAATGATAGGGCTTCTGAAGGGCAGTTTCAGAGGCAGTGAGATTTAAACATAAAGGGACCTTTCTTTCTCTTGTTAACAGGTTGTCCAAAGGCCAGTGGTGGGCAAAATGGTTTGCAAGGCCCAATGGCTTCCCTGTTGGAGAGGGTCCCTCATAATCACATGAGCCATTGGAGTTTGCCTCTTAGGGTCATCTTGCTTTCTTTTGTTACAGAGTTAAAATTATTCCAGGGATCAAAGCCCATGGTTTTATTTTCCTCCACTCCTATAGAATCATCTTTTTTTTTTTGGGGTGGGGGGTCTTTTTAAAAGGTGATGTCTTACTTAGTAACAGTGTCATATCTACATGGCTGTGTATCAGTAACCATGTAAAAACAAATTAATGTTCTTTAGGGAGAAGAAAATTCTAGAACAGGTAAATTATATCTAATAAATCATGTGATACAGGCACAGAGGATTTTAAGTGTGGCTTCAGTAATCTCAGAATTATTTTGTAATGGTGTACCTGTTCAGGTATTTACAACTCTGGAACTCCCCAGTTGCAGAATCTAAATGTGTTTGGTTTATTAAGTTTAAATTCATTATGTGAGAAATATACCCCCACCTGGCCCCCACATTCAGACAGACACTAATGCACAATGAGGTCGAGGAAAGAACTTCATTTAAAGTATGACTTTAGGGGCATTTAAAAAAAAATTCTAACAAAACAAACACTTCTGCAGCCAGTCTAGGGAAACAATTTTTCTCTCTGTAAGGATGACTTCATTTTATCCTAGTAAAAGGTAAATTTTCATCATCATAATCAAGCAGGAGAAAAGTGATTCCCAGTGGTGCCTGACGACTTGTGCAATTGTAGTGCATTTTAATTAACAAGCTCAATTTTTTAATTGTTAATCTCTGCTCCTTTCATTCTAGCCCAGACTGGAACTAAATGTATTTCAACCATAAGTTTCCCGCTCCTCTTTCAATGAACTATTACGTTTCAAGTGTCTTACGGAGAAGAGCATGAATTCATCCGATTTATCATCAGTCTTCAACGGTAGGAAGAACTTGTTATTCACAACATCTTTGTGTGATGAAAAAGAAAACCTAAAAAAGACCTTCTAAAGAGCATCTACTACAAAGTGAGTGGGTGGGAGGGCAGTTGTAGGCAGTTGTAGGGAGGGAGGGGAAGAAGGTTGGTGTTCAGCAGATTTCCACATGGGATCAATAAATAATCATAATATTACATATAAAGCTCTAGACTTCAAGTCATACAACAGATTAACATGAAGAAAAGTTGGGAACCAAATTTTATGTTTCATGGCTGTTATCAGCACAACACACACACACATTATTTTTTAAATTGTCTTTGTTTTTTAGAACAGTTTTAGGTTCTCAGTTTTTTGTGTGTGTGTTTGTTTTTTAAAGCAGAAAACCATGTTTCTCAACATATTGCCAAGAATGACTTCCAAGAACAAAGAGTAGCCATAAGATTATTGAGAATTAAGCAAAATCCTAGAACAGGCTTTGTTTATCTAAGTTACTTCCACCCACCACTGGGTGGTAGTATGATTGAAACCTTCATTCCCAGGTAAAGTGTCCTCAGATCTCCCCCATTCTCCCCAGGTCACCGATGTCACCATCTGGGAAGTGTGTGTGTGAGTGTGCAAGTGTGTGTCTTTTGAATCAGTAGAATGCTGTCCTGATTGAATGTGATCTGCAGCCCTCATGACAGAGGGTATTGTTCTGTCCTTTTCAATCAACAGTTTTCCATCTCGAGGACACAGAGGTGGCTTAGAAAGAGGTCACCACGGGGCATGTGGCCCGCATTATGGTCCTGGGATTGTTTTATGACACCAGAAGATATGCATAGTCAGCCTAAGGGAAAGCAATGAAAGTCTTTCAATTAAATTTTAATCATGCACATGTCCCCTCCACTGCCTGAACCAAAATCAAAAACCTCACAGTCGCCTGGCGTAAAGGGTCTCAACCTTTCATTAGCTAGAACCCCTCCAAGCTATAAGTTTTGAAAGATTTTTGCCTACCAATGTGCTGCTTTCATTAAATAATAATTTGATGTCTCATTTTCACTAATCACAGCTACTAACAATTACAGCTACCTTTAATCGAGGGCTTGCTATGGACCAACCCCCACCGCTCTGAGAGGTGGGCGTCATTAGTGCCCGTATTTTACAGACGGGGACACTGAGGTTCAGAGAGATCCAGTAGCTCCATCCGCATCATTCGGCTGGGAAGTGGCCGAGCACAGGCCGAGCCCAGGCCTGTGGGCCGTCCAAGCCCGGGTGATTCATCTCTGTTCTATCTGGCCCAGCAGAGCTTCTCTCCGGTTTGCGTGAGGTGGTGCCTGGTGTGACCACACAGCCAACGTCGAAGAAAGGGGGCATCTTGATGACACCACAACCCACATCCAGGCAAATGCAGAAACCTCGTCAGGCTCTTTGAAATATTGAAAATTGCTCACAGACCTCCTCTCTCATCTTCCATGCCGTTAACACCTTCAACTATTCCTAAAAGCCTGGGAGCTCAGAGATAGGGAATCATTTGCTAAGTCCCACTCCCTCACATAAAGGACAGTGTGAGTTTCAGTGAGGCTATGAGGTAGATATATGTGCAAGGACATGGAAAGCATGGTTCCCAGCCTCCCTCCCCTGCTGGGGACCCTGGGGAGAACAGAAATAGTATATGGGCTTGGGCAAGACATTATTCCTGATTTTCCTTAATTTTTTCCTCTGCAAACCTGCTTTCCCTGCGATTCTGTTCCTCACAGCCCAGGAAGTAAAGGCTGCAGCCTCCACTAGCAAATATCAGAGAATTGTATTTTTTTTTATAATTCCTTCAGTTGGATGATATTACTAGTGCGAGACCTGGTGTCTCTAAGATTTCAGAGACACCACATGCTGACTGCTCGGGCCATTTTGAAACAATCTGGATCTAAACCTACAGGCCAACAAATACAAAGAGAGAGCCGGGCCATCAATCATCAGCAGACATCCCGAAGTGTCTTTTCTCACACTTCGGGGGGGGGGGGGGGGGGGAGGGCAGAAGAATGCGGACATTTAAATAGATCTTACTGCGACTTAAAGAATGAATTGGTATCAAAAGATCTTTGACACAAGCTGAGTCGATGTTGAAAATAACATTTGAGGAGCACCAGGATCCCAGCTTCTTTTTCAGGTGAGCCAGCCCAGGAGCTCACATTTTTGATGGCTGTGAGCTCTAGGGGCCTGGCCTGCATCTACTTACCTCTTCATCTCCCACAGTGCCTAATATGCAACTCAGCACACTGGAGTATTAAAGAAATATTGGCCTCATTATTAGAAATAAAGCCCAGAGCCTCAGGGTTGGCATTGAGAGGAGACTGGCTAGGGGGTAAGATGGGGGTTGAGAAAGGCAGCTTTTGAGACTCTCATTCCATATCTAGGATTTGCCTTCTCCTTGGTGTGATCTTGGGTCCACCACTCCCACCTCCACTGTGGTCTCAGGGAGGGGCTAACTTCCTCTAACCTGTTGGCCCCACCATCTTTCCAGGTGAGGTCTGGAGCCTGCTGAGGGGAGGCAGAAGCATTTCAAAAATAAATAAAGTTTACCAGCCAATAGGAAACCACAAGAAGGGAATAACAGAGATCCAGCAAGTGTTAAGAGCCTGGCTTTGAAACAGCTTTATGTGACGAGCTCCTGGCTCAGCATGGGCCCTTTCCCTTCCTCTTTGTGGCAGAGAAGATATTTCCGCTGTACCCTCCAGTAGGGCTGCCTTCTGCCCCCAGAATTCTTCATGGCCATTGCCCAAAGACATTCCATGCAACTGACTTGGAAATTCTACAAGCATTACAGTTAAATCTGTATTTTCATAATATAGTTAGAAATATTTTTTAAACTAAAACAAGAAATAATATGCACATTCTAGGGACTTATATTACATTAACACATCAGAGACCACTAACAGAAATCTTGAACTCGTTCTAGGGCCAACCTCAAAATAAGAAGTTTGCTATTCCTGTATACTTGAAGAGTGTCGCATGACAGCAATGCCACCCTCAGAAAAAAAGTTCCCATCTGCAACCTGGAAACTGTTAACCTAAAACAAAAAATCAGAATGAGAGGCAACAAGTGTTTATTTGAGATCAAAGAATTGCAACCTGGGGAAAACAAATTGAGGCGGAACCTCCCCCCACCCTCACCCCCCCAAGTACCACCCCACCCTCACCCCCCCAAGTACAGGAAAGGGATTCAGGGTTTTTACACAGGAAGGAGGAGAAGATGGGGTAAATTGTGTTAAAGAAGAGTTTACTGGTGCTAGGTGTGGTAAGGTTAGATTTTAAACTTCACGGATTAGCCTATATTTGGTCATCAGGCAAAAGGCTAGATTTCTACTTCATTGACTGGTTAGCAATTCAGTCGTTGGTAAAGTCCAGTTGCATCCATCCTTACAAACAGGATATATTCTCGTTCTTGCTAACTTCTTGGAATGTTACTTTCAGTTCAGAAAGTAAAGAAAAATAAGACGTGCAGGGAAGTTCCTCTAACTGGCTGCTCTGGCTCTGCTTTAATGTGGCTCCACTCATGTCTTCTTTCACAAAAAACAATATGCATAGGCCGGTAAGGCAACAACTGTCGCCCGCATTCTCCAATTTCAAAATATTGCGCTCCTCCAAACAAACAACCTTTCATTGGGTTTATGATAAAAGTCACAAATTTGAACACACAAAATAAATCTATGCCAGATAAACATCTCTTCTATTTGTTCCATATATTAGGTTCCACACTAGATTTCAGTTTTAAAAAAGACTTTGGTGTCTCAAAAAGTTTGAAAGCCCCTTCCTAGACCATTAAAGGGAGGTTGAGCGATGTCACCTGTTCCCCAGACCCATACTTGCATTTCCTGCTCCCCATGACCCTGAGACCTGCCTACCTACAGACTTGGCCTTATTCTGGCAGGATCCAGTAGGAAAACCATGTCTCAAGGCAATTCTGCCAGGAGGCACTTAGGCTGAGGCTGTTGGGGGTCACCTAGGGGGATGTTCATAATTAGAGCCCTTTGCTGACTCCTTACTTTTCATGGCTTCCTTGGGTGTGAGGAACCACTTCCCCTCTAAAGCTACAGGATGTGGAGGGTTGGTCCACTGTACCCCAGCATAAACTGACGGAAGGGCCGTCAGCAGAAATGCTTTAAGGGGTACTTTTCTTATACACAACAGCATAGTAACAACTGAAATTACTGCGCAACATTCTTGCACATTAGTGCTAAAGGGTCCCTTGGAGGGAGTGACCTAGACCAACTCACATTTCTATAGGAGGAAACTGAGGCCCAGAGAGGGAGGTGAGTTACCCAAGGTCACACAGTGCATGCTCCTCGACTCTGTGTCCCCCTTCTTTCCACACCACACCCTACCTCCTCACTTACCATAATGATCAGCTCTCAGGTGAGAGGGTTAACCTTCATTCTGAAAGATGTTAGTGATTTATCTTTTTAAATATGGCTAATGGTAGAAATAAAATGATAATGAGAAAGCAACACATGCTTTCAGAGTGACTGTTCACCAGAGTGAACATTAAGCCTGATTTGATTGTACCCATTAGAGGTTTCAGCTGAACATTACAGAGATGTTTCTTGGGAATTTTTCTGATAGATGTGGCAGGGTCAGCAGCCAGGGATAAAGAATCATGGGACTGAAATGTCCAACTAGACAAAAATTTCTCAGTTATAGGTAGGAGAGACTTGGAAAGGCTACATGTAAATCAAATTATTTCAAATTGAAGCAGCTATTTTTAAAATTTCTTTTTTCATAATGTAAGCATTTTTACCTTTATTGGCCTGTTTCATAAGTAAAAATGGAGTTTTGGGAGGGTGGATTTTATTTATTAGTTGTTTCAGACATTGAGTTTTATAAAGTGAGAGACACCTATATAGAGAGCTTTAACCTTAGAGACTATCTGGTCCAACCCTTCATTTTCTAAATGAGGCAGCTGTGGTCCAGAGGGGACAAGTGACTGTCCCAAGGTCACACATCAACCAGCGTCAGAGTCAGCACTATGAAAATGCCTCCAGATGCAGGTCAAGGAGTTATTTGACTGACAGACAGTAGAGCTCCCTGAGCTGTGAGTTGCCAGAACAAGATTACAGTACTGGATATGCAAAGGAACACAGTTCACTTCCTGTATAAGTCATTTTTTTTTTTTTGCTTTTAGAAATATAATATATTTGTTTACTCAACTTCAAAAACATTTTAAAATAGTGTGCAATAAAACATTCAATCAAACCAGAAAGAGAGAGGGGGAAGTCAGAAATAATGTGTGTACAATGCATGCTTATAGGTATGTGTGTGTGTGGTCTGTGTGGATGGGAAGAATAATTTCGAGAGGTGGTAAATTAAAACTTCTAATAAGAATGGTCACTAAAATTGATTAGATTTGAGTTTCCTGGTAATAACGTTTTCATTTGCTTATTTAAAAAAACATCCACCACCACTTTCAATAGAGGTGTAACTAGAGCTTCTCCCTTTCTGCCTCTAATCCACACTAACCTAAGAACTACGGGGCAGAATTGCAGCACTTTGTAGCTAAAAGGCCTCTTTTACACCACCCAGTCTAACCCCCCAATTGACTGGAGCCCCAGAGAGGGAGGTGATTGCCACAGTAATGGCAGAGTCCAAGAAAAGGGAAGGGGGTGGGGGTGTGCCGGAGAAACACTGGACACCTCATGTCTGAGTTTCAGGGATGTTCACGATCAAAAATAATTTTTAACTTCTTTTTACAAATATCCCAGTTGCACAGCAGCAGGCAGTATCCATGATCCCCTTTAGCCACTTCCCCAAGACGCTTCAGCCTGATGGTCACAGAACTTCTTACTTCTATGGCGTTTTATTAGGTACAATATCCTTTCATGCCTGGCATGTTCCATGGACTATGTGAGGTAAGAGGGCAGAAGAGGAAACTGCTTCAGAGAGTCACTTGGCCAAGGTCGCCCTGCCAGTCGATGCTGCTGGAGGCTCAGCTCCTGACTGAGTCAGGCTGCCAAAGGCAAGACCACTCTTTCCCTCCATGCTGTGGTCCCCCTGAAAGAATGACAGTGACAGATGAACCAATGTACCCCACTGCCCACTCACAAAACCCCTGCAAGGACACTGTGACAGTTAGTTGGGGTACCAGCTCCATGGTCAAAGCACCACTTATAAGTATTAAACTTCTAACACAACATTTGAGTGAAATGGTTGTTTTAAAGGAATATGTTTCTTTTTCAAGGTAAAAGATTCAAGGACTTATGTTGGAAGTTTTGCAGAAGACTAATGGTACCTTAACAGATGACCTGTAAACCTCAGGGTCACCCAGGGGCTTCTGGGTGTTAGGTTAACACTGTTCATGATTCAAGGAAATTAAGAGAAACTTCAAAATGAGATTCATAGGGTCTGGATGCAGCAAGAACTGAGAGAGACATAGGAAACAGTAAAGCAGCTGTCAAGCATGGGGAGAAAAGATTACCTCTGCAGCCAGGGTCTCACCTCTGGGCCCGAGGCTTAAAGTTTAAAATAATAATAATAACGACCTGGCATCTTGATTCGATCTAAGTATGAAAAACCGGTGTCTACAGGCGGTTGCTGAGCAGGCCGCTCATCCTGCTGGGGCGTCATGGAGCCGTCATCAGAGACAGGGGATAACTGAGTAGAGAGCCCAGCCCGGTTCTTCTCCACCCCCCACTCCCTTTGAATCTGCAATGCCAGCGGTTAGAAAAAGTGTCTCCATCTTGTGAAACACAGCACATTTGATCTGGAAGTCATTGAGAAAACAAATACGGAGCCTCATGCGTCCTGTTTACACTCCCCTAGCCCCAGTGAGAGCTGAGCATGTTGTGGAAGGATAAGTTGGTTTTTTTAAAGGTGCTTTTCTTTTTAAAATGAAAATCCAAAAAAGTACATATTACCATGTAGATCCAAATCCCAACAGAGAGATCACAAGTGCATGGACAAGTGTTACTTAAGCAGGTAACCCACAGAATGTCACACTTATTCCGTCTGTCTTCTGCAATTGCAGAAACTGCTTTTCCAAAAAGTCAATTATTTTTGAAGTGGAAATTAACAGTATAGAAACAGCTTCTAAATTGTATCCTTAGTTAAGAATACAGTTTCATAATTATTTCGTGTTTACCAAGTCCATTCCAAATCTGCAGTAACATGAACCAGGAATTTAGCCCAGTTGCCTTCATTTAACCACTAAATAAATGGAGGCACAGATGGGGAGTGACTGACTTAAGTAGCAGAGCTATTGCTGTCAGAGGAAAAAGAGGACAGTGATTTCCTGGCTTTTACTGGTTCTTTCAGGACATGTCTCTTCCTGGTGTTGCGATTTACCTAACATTTTGGTCCCAAGGCATTTATTAGATATGTGTGTTTTACATGGAGCAGGTAATGGGTTTTATTCCACCAATGTAAGCATGAACAAAATGCCACATGGTTTATTTTAAAAATGGCTTAATTCTGATTAGGAGTACCCAGTTCACTGGGTTGGTGGACACATTCACCCTCAGTCATGAGTGAATGGGGCTCATTCTGGAAGAGGCAGCTGCCCCCTCCACCGGGGTCCTTGGAAGGGCCATACATTGTCAGGAGGAACAGCTGAAAGGGCTTCTGCTGATTCATGTCTGCACAGCCCAAAGTCACTACGGGCTAGCTGCTCACCTGCTCCAGGGCTGTGGCCTCTGCAGGAGGAGGGGGACCCTGGGCCCACTGAAGCTCTGCCTCTACCCTGGGGCCCTGAGTGGGAAGGGAACAAGGGCCTGGAACCCCAAACCATTTTTCTTTTCAGTGTGGGAAAACCTCTCCAGCCCACTTTCCCCTCCCCTTCTCTCACTTTCTGCTTCCCAGCTTCCCTGCCGCTCCCTTCCCAGTTAGCACATTAGCAGGATCTCTAAAGCCAGGCCAGAAAGGGAGAGAGGATGATCTTGGAGAATTACTGCTTTCAGTTCTATGGCCCAAGGACTGCTTAAACAAGGAAACCCAAAAGCCTGTCTACCTCAGATGAGAGAGGGAAAAATACGTTAAGAACAAGTTCCAGATGGATACCTCAATAAATCATCCTGCCATTTGGTATATGTCGCTCTCACCATGCAGAATCCAGATCCTGTCATCATGAGAACAAGCATGAGCCTGGACAGCACCTGCCAGGCTGCAGGGCACTGTCATCCTGGCCAGATTGCTACATCTTCCGGCCCTGCAAGCTAGTTCTTTGTCACCCCATTTGCAGAGGAGGAGCCCAAGGCTTACTGAAGGGATGAAGCAGTTGCAGTTCCTTTTTCCTGGTCCTGAGAAGAGGGTGGCAAACCATGCGTGTCAAATATCCTTTGAACTTGGCCGAACTCTCAGCAAACCAACGCCCGGGCACTCACACCATGACACGTTTCCTCCTTCGCGCTGAGCAGCCCGGCGACCTCAGGCGAAACAACCGAACGCAGCCGCTAACCGTTTTCTGGACTTAGTTCCATTGTTTTTGTTCACTCAGCTGCAAGGTTAAAAAAAGGGACCAAAGATCATAAACAATCTCAGCATTTGATGGTTTTGGAAAGAAAGCCAATGAATGATGAAAAGAATTGTTTAAATTCCTGAGGGCTACTTGGTTGAGGTGTTTGTGCCCTGGTACCAAGACTCTTGAGACTGTGTCTTCAGCCTCTGTCTCCACACCCTGCCCTGATTCCCACCTCTCCAGGGCTGTGGCACTAACTCTGTCAGTTCCTTCCTCTCCCTGGAGAAACAGGCTACAAACACACAAGAGCTTCCTCAGTTACTGTTATGGTCTGAATGTTTGTGTTTCCCCCAAATTCATGTTAAAACCGAGCTCCAGTGTGATGGTGCTTGGGTCATGGGGGTGAAGCCTTCAGGAATGGGATTGGTGACATAAGGAGGACCTGGGAGAGCTCCTTTGCCCTTTCTACCACTTGAGGACACGGTGAGGAGAGAGCCCTCGAAGGACCAGGAGGCGGCCCTCACCAGGCACCTAATCTGCGATGCCTCGATCTGGAACTTCCCAGCCTCCCGAGCTGTGAGAAACAAGCTCCTGTTGTTTATCAGCCACCCAGTCAATGGTATTCTGTTATTGCAGCCAAACTAAACTGTCACTCAGTGCATCAGTCACAAAACAAACATTTACGGAGCAACTATGTGCCAGGCATTGTTCTAGGCACGTGGGAATATAGTCACTGACAGAACAACATCCCGGCTCTCATGGAGCTCCTGTCATGGGGGAAGGAGGTCAGGAGAGATGGTAAAGAGAGATAAGTGAAGAATATTCCAGGTGATAATAACAGATGCGGCAGGGTAAGGGGGGATCCTCTAAGGAATTACATCTCCAGAAGTGCCTGGGGACACTTACTGACTCAGACACTTCCCGTCGCTATCTCATTTCCCTTTACTAGGCCTGTGAGCAGGCAGGGAACATAAATGATCGGTGTGAACGTGCCCTGAAAGCTGGAAAGGGCTGTGCCCATCACAACGGCACCACAGCGCACAGTCTGCCTGGCCTGGGGCAGGAGGGCATAGGGCGCTGCTCTGGGCTGAAGGGCAGCAGCCCTGAGCCCAGTCTCCCCATCTGCAAGCAGCTCTTAGTGTGGCCTTCCCCACATTGCTTCACCTCTCTGGATCCAAGCATTCTCATTTGTTAAATAGGACACATCAGGCTGAGAGGTTTCTCTTTCCATCCATCATTTCCCTCTAGTATTGCATTCTCACATGTTTATTCCACACTGTCACTTTTTTTTTTTTTTTGGCTCTTAACTAGTTAATTCAGAAACTTGACCTGAAGAATGGCTGGTAGATCTGGTCACAGAGCTGCCTCAGGAACAGAAGGCACACTGCTTTCACCAAAGGAGGAAACTAGCCATCTAGACGTCAGAGCCTTTTGCACACAGAGAAATAATGTAAAAAAGTAGCCAAGAGAATTTTGAAAAAAGATAATGAAGAGGAGCTCATCTCAGTGAACTTCACAGCTAACTGTAGGGCTGGGCCATTGTGAGCAGTACCCCTGTATCGGTGCAGGAGAGGACAGTAGAGCCGGGTATTCAAGGACTTCACTGACTCGAACTTCTCAGTGTGCCCTGTTGACCCCGCCAGCCTGTCCTCTCTCTTGGGACACGCCCTTCCCCAGGGCCAGCTTCAGTACTACAGGCTGATGGCCAACATCTGCACTGACCAGCAGATGTTCAGTATGTTTCATATCTCACTCCTGAGCACTCAGACTCTATCAGTGGTGGTTTGTCCTTCTGAGAGTATAATTTAGCAGTTTCTATCAAAATGAAAGTATGCATACCCTTTAGCCCAGCAACTGTACTTCTAGTTACTTTTCTACAAATATAGAGCAAGTGTATATTCATGTATGCTTGGGGGTAGAATAGAGGGAGTAAGATTGTGGTTGGGTGGGGTAGGAGTAAAGGAAGGGTAGGGCTTTTGCTTTTAACTCTAAATTTACATTTTGTTTAAACTTTTTAAAATTAAAAATAATTTATATATTGTGTAGATTTTTAAAAAAATTAAACACAAAGCTGTATTACTTGAGCAGGCCATAGCTGTCTTCTGACTAAAGCCTCGACTCTAGCATCCCTGTGGAATGTGGCCTCTTCCAACTCTCCTTTAGCCTCTGTCTGCAATGTGGCTCAGCACAGCACTGAATGTAGGAGGACCCCGGTTACAAAATTGTGATGCTTAAAAAAAAGTTAGTGGGAGAAGAACTTGGTTATGGGTAGAAGCTGGTGGGTGTTATTTTAGCTGTTACAGGTATGTTCAGACCCCTCAAGCTGCAGCTGGGCTCCATCTCATGTAGGAATAAAAAATGATCGCAGAGATTAAGTGGTGGGAGAGGGAGAAGAGAATTTTGGCTCAGTTTCGAGACCATCAAATTCAATCTCTTTTCACAATGAACTGTAACCTTTACTTAGCGTCCCCACATCGAATGGAATGCGGCAGGAGGGAGTTCCAGGAAAAAAGCCCACTACTTCAGCAGTTCAGTTGTGGATTATACCACCCCAGACCTCCACTCTGGGCCCAAGCGGAGCTGTGAAAATCATAATTACACTCTTGTATTCATTCGTTCACCGATTTCTTCTTCTCCTTCCCCTCCCTCTCCCCCTCCTCCTCTTCCGTGTGCAGGCTCTAGGGAAGGAGATGATGATGATGACTATGATGGGAAGGAGGAAAACCACAGGGGAAGGTGAAGGGAAGAAACAAAAAGGCGAATAGAAAGAAAGGAGAGAAAAGAAGGGAAAGAAAGAGACGGTGATGAAGAGAAGGAATGGTACTAAGTAGGGTCATTGGTTTCCTAAATTAAGATCAAATTGTTTCTCATGAATGTTAGAGTTAAGCCCCTGCCCGGGCAGACTGCAATGACAAACTGACAGTGATGACAGTTTGATTACAACATTTTTTAATTTTTTTAAAGGTATATCTTTATTGATTTCAGACAGAGGAAGGGAGAGGGAGAGAGAGAGACAGAAACATCAATGATGAGAGAGTCATCATTGATCAGCTGCCTTCTGCACACCTCCAACTGGGGATGGAGCCTGCAGCCCAGGCATGTGCCCTGACCGGGAATCAAACTGCGATCTCCTGGATCCTAGGTTGACGTTCAACCGCTGAACCACACCCGGCCAGGCTGATTACAACATTTTTAAGTAAGGAAAGAAGGCACAAGTCCAGGGCATATAGCTCCCTCAACTGACATTCCCAGTGAGCACCCTGACTAGAGGGCAGGGAAGGAGGCGTTCAACAGATTGGTGGATAAAGGAAGCAACTGCTTTTTCTTCTTTAAAGGAGACGAGAAAGAGAGAGAGAGAGAGAGAGACTCCACCAGTAGTGATATTGTTGCTACTGTGAGTCTCACATTCAGCTGCAATAATTAGTATTGGACAAACACACCAAACAAGAGAAATGACCCAGAGGATGCTGCGCCAGATGGAGTCAGTCGGCCAAGGAACTGAGTTTCTTCCAAGTGAGGTTTTGGTAATGTGAATGTGGTCACCAGAAAAGTCAACTTCCCTGTAAATTCAAACTATACTGACACTCCCGTCACCATGGGACCATTCCTGGGCCCTGGAGTCAGAATGCACGCATACACAACTGTTGGGAAATGTCCCAGGCCTTGCTGGGCCAACAAAGAGAACTTTTCAGAGGATTGACAGGCCATGCAAACAGTCTTGGACTTAACCAGGAGACCCCTTCCACTAACTTATCAGATGACCTCGAACACATCATGACCTCTTTCTGGAGCTCAGTTTTCACATCTCTAAGTTGGGGGTGATGGGGTGGGGAGTAGATTTTAGACCTCTTGTGATTCCCAGGTGTATATCTACCAATAAACGGTACCAGATTCGCCAAGGTTGGGACGAGGGGCAGAAGCATTTAAACACACTTCCTGAGCCAGCCCCCAGATTCTGATTTCATAGGTGCAGGATCGTCCAAGCCGGTGCTGATAACTAGCTTATTATCATTTAACATTACTATTAGGTCAGCACTGGACTTAAATGACCTCTTAAGTCCTTCCGGCCCAGAGACAACCACTAAAAAAGGTTCTATAAATTACATCAAAGTCTTTTGGAGATGGAACTTTCTTTTAAGTAACATTGAAAAGGAAGACAGGAAGTTCCCGGACTTAAGATTTCAAAAAATAATGCCCATGAATGATGGGAAATATGATCCACATAAATAAGCAGAATTTAAAAAAAGCATTTCCCCTCAACGTAAACTCCTTAAATATAATCTACAGGCAGTGTAGGGGTGGCAGGGAGTGAGGGAAGCCTCTATCTCCCTGCGATTTACTAAAGTGATTTACTGTGGAGGTCACAGCGGCCCTTGTTTCAGCCTGTTACAGTTCGCTAAGCTCCACTAAGCTCAGGTATTAGGGGGTCCGTCATTGGAACATTTGTGTTGAAGGAAGGAGGAGGAAGCTTTATTATTTTTTTTTTTAGCTCTGGGGTTGCCTGAGGCCTCATGGAAATCTTGGGGCACAACTCTTGTTTGTCTTTCTTTTCTGTTCATGTTGCTGGTTCCAGGCCTTCCCTACCCTATTGCTGAGTGTTTGTTTACAGCAGCGAAGTAGAAAATTGTAATGTCTGTCATTGTTATTGGCTTGCTGATCGTGTGACCACCTGGTTTGCTGAATCCAGGACAAAGGCAGTAAGCCCCCCTTTAAAGCTAAAGCTGTGTACTTCAGCAGGAGGAAGTTTGTGTCTGTGCACTGCTTTATAAAGAATAATTCTAAGCTGAAATTATTTTAATTAAAACAATAAAACCCCCTCAGTATACTTCTCATGGCACAAGTTTGCACTAGAAGCCTTTCTTTTTTTGCAACAAAATGCACCAAAACAGAGGAATTTCTCAATAAACAACTTTATACTTGATTTGAGTGTTGGAGTTGGATGTGCAATTTCCAGATGTTTTCCTAAAAGGACCCTTGCCCTGCGGTCCACTGACTGCCTCGAGACATCCCTCTGGTCGGCAGAGACCCCACAGCTGCTTTAGCAGAAAATTGTTTTCTTTTAATTTCATAAAATGCCACATTCAACACGCACCTTTCATCCAGACAGGCCGCTAAGACGTTCAAAGGATTCGGAATTACCGACCCGCCCCCTACCCGCTGGAGTCATACACAGAAAATATCTAACATCTGTACGGCTGTACCACCCAAAAGTTTTAAATTGAAGGAAGATGTGTTTCTCTCACCAAATTACCAAAGGAATGTTCAGAGTCGAGCTCAGTTACCTAGGTTGGCCTGGATAGCACCGCAGGAAAACTCTTCTGCTATTTCCAGCGCCGGGCACTCCGAACGACCAGACAGATGGCCCTTACCTGTGTGTCTTGTCTGGACATGGCACCGCAGGTGATAATACCTGTTTGCTAGCCCTCCACAGCTCTGGCTTAGTGATAAAAATAGCAGCTCGCCTTACTGGGTGCTTACTGTACACCAGGCCTTGAGTTCAATGCTTAACATACAGGATTTCCTTTAATCCTCATGGCAACACGGTTCGGTGGGCTTTGTTGTCATCCTTATAAAATAAGAATATATGAGGCTCTGAGAGTGTCTAGTCAAAGATTACGATGCTGGTAAATTAAAAGTCGAAGCCAGGTCTGTCTGACTTGGCACCCACAGTCCCAGTCGCCACGCCACTTGTCCCAACACTGTGTGGCACTGATGCATGTGGAAAAGCGTCAGCTGCCTTTTGACCCAGACACAGTGCATCTTACCAAGAACCTGTTATGTGCAGAGCTGTGGGTTGGGGTCAGACGTCAGGACAAGAGGTGAATAACAAGTCCACCCTTGCTGAACTAGCTAATAGAGTGACAACAGCCCCAGTGTGTCCCAGATTTTTTATTATTTTTTACCCTCACCCGAGGATATTTTTTCCATTGAATTTTTAGAGAGTGGAAGGGAGCAAGCGAGAGAGAGAGAGAGAGAGAGAAACATCGATGTGAGAGAGACACATTGATTGGTTGCCTCCCACACAAGCCCTGACCGGGGCCAGGGATTGAACCTGCAACCAAGGTTCGCGCCTTTGACCAGAAATTGAACCCGAGGCTCTTTGGTCCACAGGCCGACGCTCTATCCACTGAGCCAAACCAGCCAGGGCTTTAATATGGTTTTATTGATTTTAGAAAGAGAGGAAGGGAGAGGGATAGAGATAGAAACATCAATGAGAGAGAAACATTGATCTACTGGGGATTGAGCCTGAAACCTGGGCATGTGCCCTGACCAGGGATCAAACCAGTGATCTCTTGGTCAACATTCAACCACTGAGCCACACCGGCCTAGTAGGACTGTCCCAGTTTTTTGCACCAAGAGTCATTCATCCCAGATGGGGTAGGCAGAATTCTAGGATGACTCCCAAAGTTCTTGATCCCTGCTGTATCCACAGACTCACCCAATCAAACATTAAATTTAGGTGTTGCTGTAAAGGGACTTTGCAGCTGTAAATAAGTTGACTTTAAGATAGTTAGCTGGGCCTGGCCAGCCTGGCCGGCGTGGCTCAGTGGTTAAGCATTGACCTAGGAGCCAGGAGGTAACGGTTCGGTTCCCGGTCAGGGCACATGCCCAGGTTGTGGGCTCGATCCCCAACAGGGGGCGTGCAGGAGGTAGCCAATCAATGACTCTCTCATTATTGATGTTTCTCTCTCTCTCTCTCTCTCCCTTCCTCTCTCTGAAATCAATAAAGATATATTTAAAAAAAAAAATAGTTAGCTGGGTGGGCCTGACCTTATCAGTGGAACCCTTTAAATCTAGGTCTGGAGGTCAGAGAAATCAGAGAGATTTGAAGTTCAAGGGGATTCAAGGAGGCTTTGAAGATGGAGGGGGTCACTTGGCAAAGAATATGGGTGGCCTCCAGGAGATAAGTGGCCTCCAGCTGCCAGCTGGCATGGAAATGGGGATCTCAGCCCTACACTACAAGAAACTGAATTTTGCCAACCATCTCAGTGATCTGGGAAATGGATTTTACCCAGAGCCTCCAGATGGAACTCAGCCTGGTGGACACCTGAATTTCAGCTTTTGAGAGCAGAAAATCCAGCCACCTTATGTCTGGACTCCTACCTATGGAACTGTAAGCTAATATGAGTGTTGTCTAAGCTGCTAAATTTGTGGTAATTTGATATACAGCAATAGAAATTTGATACCGCAGGAAATTCTTGAGTCCTGGGCAAACTGGGACAATTGATTACACTAGATGAGTGCAGGCCCATGTAAAGTGTGTTGTTGGGGATCTGGACAGCTTTCATGGAGGAAGTAGCCTGTCCCTTCAGTAGGATTTTGATAAGGGGAAAGGGGCTGAAAGGTACTTTAGAAGGAGGGCACAGCATCAGCAAAGACAGAGGGGCAGGAATATGCAAAGGGTGTCAACCAAGGTGTTACCAAGACACCAACTAACTCCTTGAGAGAGTTAAGTGTTTGGGGCAAAGACTTTGAAACTTCAGCATATGAAGTGTCTATTTTGGGGTCATGCAAATGACAATGAGATTAGCAGCCTGTGGTTGCATGACTTTGTTTCTTTTACCCTGGCACTGATGCAGTTCAATTGTCTCCAAGAAACTCTGAACTCTTGGAAGGCAGGGAGATGGCATAGTCTGCTGTTACCCTAGTGCCTAGTGCAGGGTCCGGTGCTTAATTGCATGTTCAGGAAATGTTAAACAAAGAAATAGACGAGTGGTGTAATGTGGGCAAAACACCACCACTTTAGGCCCAACACATAGCCAGCCACATCATCTTTGAAAATACTAAGAGGTTGGCAAAGCTGAGCCCTCACATCTATCCCCGCTTCCTCCAGGACCTGACCTTCCTGCTATGTCCAGGGGCCTCCCATGTTCTCCTCCTCGAGACCTGGGGCCCCAATGTCTGACAGTCAATCTCAGCGCTGCTCCAAACCAGCTGTTTGACCTTGGGCAAGGAACTTAACTTTTCTGTGCCTCAGTTTCCTCATGTGTAGAAGGGAACAATAGGACCCACCTCACCAAGTGATTGTAAGGATTAGAGTTGTCAATACAACACACAAAGCCCTTACCACAGAGTGCAACAAAAGATACATTTCAATAGTAATTTTAGTTGTTGGGGATACTTTTAGTTATTATGATTAACTTTTATTTTAAATAGCAGTGACATTTGCTGACCAAATTCAGGTGGAGACCCATTCTGTACCTTGCCCTAACCCAAGGGCATTTTTATTTTACTAGAAGATTTTTGAAATAAAATTTAAAAACCCAACAACTTTGAACCCCAATGGGACGACTTTCCAATGGAGGTGGGTCAGACCAGGGACCTCTCCAGGGTGAGTAAGCTTTCAGGCCTGCCAGAAAGCTGCTCGTCAAAGTGCAGTGGGGGGACCAGCCTGGGCCACAGCTGGTGAGACCTGCAGAGTCTCAGCCTTCTTCCAGATGGTCTGAGTCAGAATCTGCATTTTCACAAGCTCCCCCCAGGGAGAGGCCCTGGTCTAGATGAACTCCTATCAGCCCTGCATCTGGACAACACAACATGTCTCTGACCTTTTCGTATGATTTGCTTTAAAAGTTAAGTGCTCAGGCACATAGACGAGCCAGACCACAAAACTCTCAGCTGGCAAGAGAGAACCTCATTTCTAGAGACAGCTGGCTCTCTACATGTTTCAACAAACTGGCATTATCCAAGAGCTCTAATGGTCTGAAGTCAGGCTTAAAACTCAGCAAAAATAAACCTTCCAGGAAATTTCTGGCACACCCACTTTTCAAACCCATCATCTCAGGAATGTTATCCAAGCAGTGGCCTCTTTCCCCACATCTAACTCTATTTTCCAGTTTGAGACAGTTCTCTTCTGGCCTTGAACTGACAACATACACACATACTCACAAATGAGAGAAAACAGGGAGGCCACATTTCGTGTTGGGCTTTAGATAAGTCTTTGGGAAAGTCCATAATCTCATTTTAGGACAATTAGTTTTACTTCTTAATGCAAATATTATTTTAAAAGAAGATCTTAAGTCTGAGGAAAGTCTGCTCCTGGTCACTAGAGTTCAAAGAGGCATATCTGTAAGCATAAGAAGCAGAATCCAGTCTGCCTTAATGTGGTCAACAAGACAATGTTCTCCATTTTCTTTTTTTTCCAGATTTTTAATTGATTTTTAGAGAGAGAGGAAGAGTAACACCGATGTGAGAACAAGATATCAATAGCTGCCTCCTGCACAACCACTCCCAGGGGTCAAGCCGAAACCCAGGCATGTGTCCTGACCAGGAATCGAACCAGCAGCCTTTCTGTGCATGGGACAACACCCAACTAACAAAGCCACACTGGCCAGGGCTCAATGTTCTCTATTTTCTTATTTCCCAAGTGAGCAGAACACTCAAATCTTCCATGGGGACCAAAGCTCAAATCAGTCACATTCTTTGGACCCATTCACAATATTCATGATTGGACTGGTGTATGATAGCTGCTCTAGGAAATATAATAAGGCATGATTCCTTTACCACAGAAAACTCACAGCTCAGAAGGGAGAAACGTTTGTGTAACATATTTGTCTAGGTCTTTCCTAGTAATCTATTGATACATAACAATTCACTTCAATTTTAGTAGCTTAAAACAACAATCATTTTAATATCTTTCATAGTGTCTATGGGACAGGAATTTAGGAAGGGCTCAGTTAGGCAGTTCTGGCTCCTGTCCTGCATTTGCAGTCAGATAAGGGTTGCTGGAGCAGATGGAGGATGGCCAGGAATCTCCCTCTTCTTGTAGCTCCAAGGCCTCTCCATGTTACCTCTCTGTGTGGGCCAACTTGGGTTTCCTCACAACATGGCAGCCTGAGTACATACTGTTTACATGACAGCTCAGGGCTCCAAAGGTGAGTGTCCCAAGAGAATTGGGCTGAAGTTATATAATTTTTTATGATTAGTTCAGAAGTCACAGTGTCACTTCCTCTTAAGGGAGAATTGTCAAGGTCACATTGTAAGAAAAGCATGTGGATGGGAGATATTGTTTTAACCATCCTTGGAAAATATAATCTGCAATAGGATTTCAGCAGAAAAACAGATGCCACATCCAAATGAGGATAATTCGAGGAGGCTTAACAAAAGCACAAGTTATGAAGATATAGGCATAGTGTAGGAGAAGGAGAGCTAAGTGCAGCATCCTGACATGGCTGGCAACGGAGGAATTGTTACTGCCCCTATTTGGAAGGAACAGAGAAGGGGGAGTTCATAGGAACTCTGGAGAGAAGCGCCCAGGAAGGGCTCCCTGAGAGGACAACCAAGCAGAGAGGCAGTGGGAGAATAAATGCCCTGACCTCACCCTCCCCTCCCTGCAATCTCCTGCCAGGGCTCCCCCTTGGCTGAACCCAACAGGAAGCCCAAAGGCCTAAAGCCCACACTGACCAGCCTCTGGGGAAGACAGCAGATGGAGAAGAGGGGCAAGTACATCTGGAGAGACAAACAGAAGATACCAGCAGTAATAAATATCTACAGTACAAAGGAAGATTTTCATCTTATGCCGATAGAAAAGTAAGGGAGTTTATTTCTGCAAGAGGGAAATCTGAGCTATTTCCATGTAATGTCACAAATATATAGACATGGTGAAGAGAAGAAGTTCACATCACCAGCAGTCCTCTGGATGTCTGGGATCCCACCCTTCATCTTGGGGCTTAAGAGAGTCCCAGGCTGTTGGAAAGGGAGTTGTCCACATGAGCAAGCCAGATGGAGACCATCCAAAGTCTCTGGGCACTGACAGGAGTGGTTCTTGATGGATGGTCCATGGCAGTATCCCAACAGGAAGGATAGCTGATGCAGGTCCTCAACACCAACAATGTGATGGTGGAATGGAAACTTGGTGGGATGCAAACTGGGTGGTCTGTGGGCACAACTTGGCTACCAGAGCAGAGCCTGCTTGGCCCCTGAGACTGATTCCTCTTCTGTTCTTGGAGTGGTCCCTCCAGGCCTGGTTCTCCCATGCTGAGCCCCATAAACCTCTCTCCTTCATCATGTCCCTACAACTCCCATCTAGCCCAGTCTGGAGAATCTTCATCTAATCTGAGGGTATGGAAACCTAGCTCTTAATCTATTTTTCCAAATCTATTATTTATAATATCAAATGTAAACTCAAAAGTCCAGGTTCTTGTAACTCCACATCCTCAACTTATGAAAGTCAAAAGCCAAGATATGACCTATTTGTTCTCTGCATTCTGCCCTTCCTTGAGGCATATGGTATGGAAGTGAGGCAGGATAGTAAGAAGCTAGGAAAATTCCTTGGCAAGTAAAAGAAGGAAACTGAGACAGACAGCTGAACAAACTGGCCTAGCAATTTACAGCCAGCTATACAAGGTCACCAGGGCAGAAAGCCCCAGGTGCTTAGCAATGGGCAAAAACGATGCCTGACTTCATCCCCAAAGTGGCTTTTCCTCCCCTGGCATATTGTTGGTCATTCAGTTTAGATCCCCTAACCTTTCATATCACTGGTTATGTGGTTCAGACATTCCCTGACCTTTCCTCCCTAGAGATAAAATCTAGGCCTCAGTTAAATTTCAGCTCCAGGCCCAGGAAAGCAGCAAAACCAGACAGGCAAGGCCAAGACGAGCTGCTATGACTAATGATGCCCTGCTCTGGTGTTGACCAGTAAGTGGAGACCATGACCCTGAAAGAACACACCTGGAAAACTGATGAATATTCTATTGAGATTCTCTGCTAAGACCTTCCCTAAACTCCCAGCCTTTAAAACCCTCATAAACGAAGCTCCCAGTGCCAACTCTCCCTCTTGGGAGTATGCCCGCACCTTTCCCTTTCCTCTCTTCTTCCCTCTCAGGTGTGCATCTCCTAAACTCTAAGGAACCCCACAAGAGTTACAACCAGGGGAGCAATGGGCAGCAGCAACCTGGGAGCAATGGGCAACAGCTTTCACCTGTTGCTTCTTTGTCTTAAGCCCTTCCATGTTTCACTGTCCCCAGCTTTAATAAATGTACTCTCAAAATCATCTAGACTTGTACTGTGAAATCTTTCCTGCATGAAGTCAAGAACCCACATATTACAAGCAGGCCTGAGGCAGACCAGCTCCAGGCCCGATCCCTGTCCAGTAACAGAAGTTCTAGGAGCTGGGGAGGGTCACAAAGTATGTGATGGTGGGTGAGTAGAGGGGTGTCACAGAGCAAAAGTATTATCACAATTCAAACTAAGACGTATAAGAATCCAAAAGACCATTTATGGGAGTGACCAAGGAAGATCTCCTTTGATTCTTTAAAGAACTGGTAAGATTTCAACAGGAAGAGATAGAAGAAGCATTCCAAGTAGACAGAAGAGAATGAGCATGAGAATTAAAGCACATTCAAGAAAAGACAGTTTAATTTATAAGGAGTGTAGGGGTATTTGCATGTAGAGGAAATCATTCTAGAAGAGCAGGGTGAGGCCAGGTCATGAAAGACCTTGACAGAAATTTTGCATTTTCATTTAAAAGGCCACTAAATGTTGTGCACATAGGTAGGGTAATCAAACTTGAGTTGTGCTTTAGAACGCTTAATACAGCAGCAATGCATTGGATGAAGGCACTATGGTAAGGGTGTTGGACATTTGTTTAGACATAAACCTCTCTGAGACTCATGTTCATGGCTTCTATCACCATCTTGTTTGCAAGTCTGCATGTTAGGCTCTATTCCCTCGGTGACTCCAGACCTGCGTTTCCAGCTCCCTATAGGGCATGTCCACCTACACATCCTATAAGCTCCTTAACTCAATGCACTCAAAGCAAAACTCATCATTCCCTCTCCCCAACTGCCCCACATGCTGTCACACCTTTCTGCCCCCCATATTCCCCTAGATATGCCATAGCTCTCAGGCTGGAATTCTCATTTTCTCCACCTCTCCTACCTCACTCCCTCCCTCAACCTCATGGCCCCTGCTAATTACCACTCATCATAGCCAGGGCCTTCCAAGCCTCCCTTCTATTTTACCCCCTCTTGAATCCATCTCCTTTTTATCCTAATTGGAACTGCCCAAAGGTCAAGCCATCAGCACTCTTCCTCTAACAATCCCAACAGCCTGGCAATTGGTCTTTCTACTATCTGCTGCAGCTTCCTCCACAGTTCAACCAATCTTTTCTAGACTAGACTAAATCTAAATCTGATCATGGTATTTCCCCTCTAAAGGCCTCCTCTGGCCATCCCATGGCCTATAAGATCAAGAAGAAACTCTTTCATTTAGCATTTAAAGCCTTCATAAGCTGACCCTGGTTACTCTTTCAGCCTTGGTCCCCTGCTACTCCCTGGTGACAAGGAGAAATGGGCATCTTGGCTCCCTGCATTCACTGAGACACTCTTCCTGGAAGCAGAGAGTGACAGGATTACGCCCCAGCTGTTTGGACTAGAAAGGAAGGGCCCTGGGGCAGAAGGAAATCCCCAACCTGGGTGTCTAGGGGGAGTGAGAGGGGAATGAGAATATAACAGTTAATTCCTCAAAATGTTATCTGCCACCCGTCAAATAAAGAGGCATATGCTACTTAAGAAATGCTTGAATTGTTCTATGTTTAAAGATTGGGAAAAAGGCTTCAGAAGAAACAGCAGATGGAGTAAAATCTTATTCTCTGAGGGGCTGCTCTGAGCCCTGAGGTGGACATTCTTATGGGTTCTTCTCATGAGACAAGTAGAGTTTCTTCCTCTGGTAAGACTCAGAGAAATACAGGGGAGACGGAATTGAGGGCCAGTTGGTGAATTGTAATTAATTGAGTTACTTTTCCTTCTCTGACTCTCTGGCTCTAAATAAACAAAGGTGATCTTAGTAAAACAAGTTTCTGCAGACTTCATGATGTCCTGTTACCAGCACTGGAGCCAGGAGACCTGGGTTCCACTTCCAGGTGTGCCTCTAACTAGCTGTATGATCTTAGACAGTCCTTGCATTCTCTGAGCCTCATGGCCCTATTTATATAACCAGGGGCCAGAACTCACTCGCACAAATCCCTATGTACTCAATTCTACATTTTTTCAATTGTAGACCAGTAAAAGATTTCCCCTCTTTCTATTTTTGTGTTCCTGAATTTTACATCAGTCTTCATCTTCTCTTTATTTGTTTTTTCTTCTCATTCTATCTGCTTCGCCAAGCAAAGTATGCACTTGTCCGGCTGTTTTCCAGACTCTTAACTTGGGTTTACAGAATACATTTTGCTCACTGAATCTGTTCAGGAATTGAACTTCTTTGGCTAGGACAACAGCAGCCAACAGACCTTGAACCTGTGCCATCTAGAACCCTTTCCAGGCCTGGAGGAGTTGAGACCAAGGGATTCCAATGCATGAAATATGCTGTTATCAAAACTGTAGCATCCTCCAACAACGTTTAGCATTTGAATGGTCTTATTTATGAAATTAATTTTTCACAAGGGAAAGTGAATTCAACAGTAACATAAGCTGCCCTTAAAAAAAGCAGTGACCAAACTATTATAGGTGGTGGGAACAACACCAAGCGTTAGATTTGTGGGGTCAGACCCAACCTAGGTTCAGCAACCTCTGTACTTTAGTTCTGGCTAAGAAAGAATTCAGAGCTAAGACTCAAAACTATAAGAGAACATTTATTTATAAAATCACAGAGGTAGAAGAAGTAATTCGTAGAAGAAATGGGCTTAGGAACAGGTTATAGAGGCAAAGGAAGGGCCCTAGGAGCCTGGGAGTGAGGAAGGTACTGGTAATGCCTGGGGGAGTGGAGAAGGGGAAAGGGAAGGGGAAAGGCTCAGGCATGCTCCTGAGAGGGAGCACACACTGGGTACTCTGTCCTAAGGGTTTTAAGGGTGGAGATTTTAGGGGAGGTCCCAGGGGGAGATCTTAATAGAATATTCAGCAACTTTCCAGATTTGTCTTTTCAGGATCTATATCTCTACTGCTTGATTGGTAGGCACCAGGGCAGGGAGTCATTGTTCAATGTAGCTGTCCTGAGGTCAGCAGGGGCATTGCTTGTCTGGATTTGCTGCTTTTCTGGGCCTGGAGCTGAAATACAACTGAGGTATAAATGTTATCTCTAGGGAGGAAAGGTCAAGGGTTCCAAGCCACATGACCAACAATATGCTAGGGAAGATAGGTCACCTTGGGGGCAAGGCCCCACCCTACAATTGTCCTTTGCTAGGCACCCAGGGCTTTTTGCTCTGGTGACCTTCTGTACGTGGCCCTCTGTCCTTGCTCTGCTCTTATCTGCCTAACTGTCTATCACAAAATTAAGACTACGTCAGCCTTTCTGATGGGAAGGAAATCAGTCAGTCTCCCAGCTCAGTAGTCTTAGCATGATCTCAACATTTTTTATCTATACTTTCAAGATATCCTTGGTATATATATATGTTACCTAAGGTTAGGATATTTACTCCTTGAAGACAAAACACTATCCAGACAAAACATCTGGATGAATGACTGAGTTTTCCACGTAAGGAATGACATGGTCGCATTACCTTAGCTCAGGTGGAATGATGAACCACAACGCTCCAGCATTTCTGAACTAGTGGCTAAATGCCCATGGTACACTCTTCTTCATTGGTCTGTGAAGCTGCTTATGATGTTAAAATGTGTCAGACAGACACCAGCTAAATCGAAAAGAACTCAGAAAACTAATACAAACTGAAAATGTCATGCACAATGGAGATATGCTCTCCTTTTAGCCTTACCTAGTCACCAACCTCAGATAGCATGGGAAAGGATTCCTGAAGAATGTTTTCAGACCAGTTGTTTAAAATCTTTTTTCTCTCAGTAAAGCCCTTTCCTTTACTGAGTGAGTGTTCAGTTTACTCATGAGCCCAATCAGCTGTCTTCAACATCTCTGACCTCTTCATTTGACAATATTTATTGAGCATCTGCTATGTGCCAGGCACTGTGTTAGGATGGCACAAAGCAGAACAAGACACTGTTCTGACCTGGTAGGGCTGATGGTCTAGTCAGAGCAAATCACACTTCAACAATGAATGGCACATAATGTGTGCCAAGAAGGACCCACGGAAAGGGGACTCAGTCCTGCAAGGAATCAGAGGATGGTTCGGTTTTCTCAATACACCATAGATTATCAGTGCCAGGAGGGACCTTACACATTATCTGTTCGAACCTCCTCATTTTACAAGTAGAGAGACAAGAGAGGGGAAGTGGTCACACAGTTTTAAAACTGAGGCCAATATACAAATTCTTTCTCTTTTCCTGGCTGATGACTTATTGTATGTTTCTCAAATAGTTTTTAGAAGTAGATGGAAGGAAATCATAAATATACTACTGAAAGAAATCCATTTTGTCTTCTAGCTAAAAATATACAAGATATATCATATCAATATTTGTTAAGCAAGAAGATGATTATTCTTCTGAGGCTACTATAATTGACTCACTGCCATTTGCCTGGTCTGTGTGTTAGTCATTCCTTATCCCATCCTCTAGTTCCTACTCTTAACTATTATGGTTCTTCACAGAAAATTCGTCATTATACTGGTCATATTCTCTACACTTGCACAGTACTTTGCAGTTCAAAAAGTATTTTAAAGCTCATTGTGTCCATTCTGAGAGTCAGGCTGCAGGCTTGGTAGCTTTGGAGGGACACGGTAAGGAGGGGGAGGTTCAGAAGGGAGCTAAGTGCGTGACTTCAGTGCAGAGAGTAAGACCTACAAAGAAAGCCAGGCGACGGAGCCAGGGTTCCCGGCCTGCTCCAGTGGGCAAGGCAACCAGCCGAGTGCTGGGGAGTGGATGTCAAGTCCATGAAGTCTAGTGAACTGGAAAGAAGCAAGTCAGTAAACACTTACCGAATAATTCCTGTGTGCAGGGCACCATGCTAAGTGGATCCAAAGATGACTAAGCAAGGCACCCCCTTCAAAGAAGGTTTTGGATGACTGTACAATCACCTTAAGCCACAGGGAGTGGAAGGCATGAGCGAGCAGACGCCACAGGGCCTGGGGAGAAGTGGGTGAACCGAATTCCTGAGGTGTGGCCTCAGCTTCTCCAGTGGATTTGGATTTACCCCAGCTACTGGCACAGGGAAGGAAGGAAGGAAGACGCCAAGCTCCTCGCTGAACAGAACACGATCACTGGACACATTCCTGCAGAGGTGAAGGATAACCTGTCCCAGCAATGGTAGACCCATACCCTTCCTGTGAACGCCATGTAGGTTGAACTCTGAGATGGTGCTTTATTTCAAAGCCATTAAAAGGATTCTCATGAGTGAGTTTCTACTCACTTTATAGACAATGGGATTTTAATGATGTTTACTTAGGCTGAGAGAGGCCAAAAAGACCATGTGTGTGACAGGTAAAACTTGGAGCTCCATAGCTGAGTGGTACTAGGGTACAGAGGAGTAGCTGAGGAGAGCTGAGAGGATGACCACAGAACAGAGGCAGGGAGGCTCTGAGCAGGGGTGGCCAAGAGGGGCGACAAGTTATTAACCACCTTCAATTATAGGAAGGGTAATAAGAAGTTCCCACCAACTCTTAAATCAAAATTAGAAGGTAGTGGGGGTGGGTAGATGTGGCTGCTGGAGTAGAGAACTGTTAGAAGCCTACAGTAAAGACAGAAATTCAGAAAGAAGGGACAAGCTTGGAATTCCTTTAACAGAGACATTAAGCTAGTACAGTGGTACTTTGGTTTTCAAATGTAATCCATTTGAGTTCTAAAACGTTCGAAAACTGAGGGATCCACAGCCGACAGCTAAGCCTCAGGATCTTGCCCTCAGCGGAAGCCGTGGGGCATGTTTGACTTCCAAGGTGGGGTTGAACCGAAGCATTTACTGCCAGGTTTACGGAGTTCGTAAACCGAAACATTCATCATGGAAGACGTTCGAAAACCGAGGTTCCACTGTAGTTTAAACTAGAGCTTCAGATCCACTAGGCTATGCTTTGTCTATCTGGGCTGCAGGTTCTCTTTGCTCATTTAAAATAGCCCAGACTCTGTTTACCAGATTGGCTGCATCCTCCTGGCAGATAGCCCAGGGTTGAGGGGGCCTCCATGTGCTGGCTGCGCCTTTCCTCCCAGTCCCTTTTCCCAGGGCTCCTACCTGGCTCTGCTGGTTCTTTCCTCCCTACGCTCTATCTGGATCCCTCCTCACAGATCTGCTGATATCCTCCCCATCCTTCAAGATTCACCTCACATGCCACCTCCTATAAGAAACCCTTCCTGATTCATCCCCCAGATGGGGCATGCTTCCTCCCCCCAGTACGGGGTGCCTCTTTATGACACTTTTATTTAATTCTGCATTGTAATAACTTGTGTGCTTGTCTGAGCTCTTACCTCAGCCCCTCCTTAGAGAAAGTCAAGGGCAGTGACTGACCTGTTTCATCTATGTATTCAAAGCACCATGAACAGGAACTGGTGTGCCATAGAAGTTCAATTACGGTCAGTGCATACCTGGGACAAAGCTTCTGTGATCCTGTAGAGGTTGTGTCAGACAGCACAGGCTCTAACAAGGAGACCTAGGGCAACTTACTTCATCTCTGGGCCTCATTCAGTTTTCTCATCCGAAAAATGAGCCTAATAGGACCTACCTCTAAGGGACTTCATGATGGTCTATGTAAAGCCCCTAGCACACTGTCTGGATACACTGAGTGCTCAATGAGCTTAGGGAATTATTAGGAATATGGAATCGTAGGGGTATAGTCTCCTTCTGATTGCCAAGAATGCTCTAACTCATTTGTGCTACATTTGCACCTGGAAGTCTTTGTCTTCTTTAAAGTACGTATTCGCACATAGCAGATCTCTACCATTTCAGCCCTGTTAGATATCTGGCTGCACATACATGGGAATGATAGTAGGCAATTAACAAAGATTCACAATAACCAAGTCAAAGAGATTGTGCTCAAAGCAATTTACCAATTCACCCACCCATGAAACATGTGCCACTGTGAGCTGTGGAAGTCCTATGAGGCCTACAAAAATGAAAATGAAAATGGACAAGATGAAATCTGTCATGTTAGCACAGTCTCCCAGGGCAAACATTGTCACTCTCCAGACAGAGCTGTCAAGAAGGACTGAGACCCAGAGTGAAAGCGACCGCCTCTGTGCATAGTGAGGAGAGTGGGGGATCAGGAACTATGGCCAACTTCACAGAGGAGGTGATGATTGAGCTGGACCCCACCAGGTGAGTAGGAAGAAGTGTGTCAGAAAGAGGAGGCAGAAGCTACTCTGGGTACAGAGAGCAGCAGTCCTAACCATCCACCTTCAGAAAATGGTGAGGTCAGTGAGTCTAAAGTGCCCTGAAAATCAACCCACTTTATTCTAATACTCAAGTGGACTTAACTTAAAATTAGTTATGCAGATCAGAGAGATAATTTTTCTGCTAAAATAAATGTCCTTTTCTAATTTCCTCCCAAATGATTTGAAGTATAATTCTGATTTCTGTTGGAAAACAGGTAGTTTTAGGAAGTCCATGTGGGCCTGGGAGAGAAAACTTGGGCATCATCGGATCAGGACTACTCAGTTAGCGTGTCCTAAGAGCAACCTCTTCCTATTCTCTGAGCCACCCCAACATATGGAGTGATTTCAGCTCTTCCGAGCCCGCAAAGAGAAAACGTAGGGCTTCTAAATGCAAGATGAATGGGCACAGAACTCATTATACTGTTTCCCTTCTTCCTGCACTCGTTCCCTGAGAATAACGGGAGGTGAATGCAGCCAGAGGCTTCTCCCATAAGTGCATTAGTGGGGAGGAAATTTTGTCCAAAGCTTTGCTGAGAGCCTGTTTGGCCAAATGCAGTGACCAGAGGTCAGATAATACTATTTTTTCTTCCTAATGCAGAGAGGAGGGGAAACAAAGACTTGGACCCAGAAGAAAGAAACACACACACACACACACACACACACACACACACACACAGACATTTCGTGTCAAATTAGACTTAACTGCGGCCTCCTGAGGTGGGATTGCAACCTTACTGAAATTACAGAGACAGAGCAGAGGTCCTGTTACCCTGTGCTGCATCTGTCAACGATGCATGGCCTCTTGGGAATTAACTGCGTAAGCAGCCTTTGCAACCCAGAATTTATGATCTCAGCAGCTCCTTCCTCAAGAGGCAACATGGCCTGTTGGGATTGCGACTGTTGTTTATGTCTGATTGTTTTCCTTTTCGTCTCAGGGTCTGGGTGGAGCTGGGGACCCAGCACTGCGTGCTGACAGAGAGAGCCAGCCCTTCCTTCCTATGCTCCGTTACTCAAGACAGTGCATTCTCTGTGATTGATTTAAATGTGTTTAAAAAACAAAACACCAGGCTGTGTCCATGTGAACTTGAATAAATCACTTTTCTTTCCTACACCTCAATTTTCTCATCTGTTAAATGGAGATGGGATGGGGTGGAAGTGGGGAACTAAGAAAACCGAGATTCTTAAAATTTTCTGATTTAACTGATCTGGAAAGGGGACTCTTTATACCATTTTGGCTTGGGGATATTTTGTAAGGACCTGGGGAATTGTGGTTCGTTCAGTTCCTTAGTGGAGGACCACAGCGATTGGGGGGGGGGGGGGGGTAAACCTGGCAGCAATCAAGAACTGCTGTGCAGAGACCACAGCCTGCTTTCCAGAACCAGAGGCTTCACAGATGCTAAACTTGGATTATAGAGGAATGCTGCAGAGGAAAGAGCACAGGCAGAATAGAAGTCCTAAATGAGAGTCTAGCCACTAAACTAACTCACTGAGATTATGACCAGGGCACACCCCTATTTTAGGCCTTAAGTTTACTTGTGGTTGAAATGAATGTGGTAGACAGACTCTAAGGAGACCCCCATGGTTTATACTTCCTGATATCCACATATTGTGTAATCCTCTCCTCTCAGGTGGGCAGGACCTGTTACTTGTTTCTAACCAATAGAATATGGCAAAGGCGGTGGGATGTCACTCCCAAGATACATTACACAGACTGTAACACTCATCTGCCTAGCAGACTCTCTCTATTGACTGCCTCCCTTGCTGGCTTTGATGAAATAACCTGCCACATAGAGAGGTCCACATGGCCAGGAACTGGGGGTAACCTCCGGCTGATAGCCTACCAGGAGCTGAGGCCCTCAGTCCAACAGTCCTCAAGGAATTGAATCTTTGTCAACAACCACGTGAGCTTAGAAATGGATTCTTCCCCAGTCAAGCTGCAGATGAGATCCAGCCCTGGCTGACACCTGGATGAGAGCCCCTGAGACCCGGTGCCTAGACACCTGACCAACAGAAGCTGTAAGATATTACATGTATGTTGTTTGAAGCCACTAAATTTGTGGAAATTTGTTACATAGTAATAGATAATCAATATGAAGAAGTAGTCGGTACCTTCTATACTTGACATGCTATGAATACTATAATTATATTCTTATGCTATCAGCATTACATACATAAATGAAACTACTCCATTATGACATAGACAAACACAGTGTAAGCTGTTGGCACTGTGCTGGGTTGAGAATAACTTATCTTTCTAGAACTCCTAGGAAACATGTTCTATATTTAAATTTTTTAATCAGGCCTCATTTCCAGGCTTCTTACTGCTGATTGCAAACACCATACTCACACAGGCCCTCCTTTACACTGAATTTAATTAGAGATCAACCTGAAATAAAATGGCTCCAGAAAAAAAAACAAAAAACCCCTCTAAGCAGAGTCTTAAGGACACTCAGCAAGAGACTTTGGTATAATTTGGCAGTGTTGGTCCTGAGAGAAATGATCAAGTAGAAGAATCTGCCAAAATGAATTAAGTCTGAGGAAGAATTAATCTAGCAGGGGAGCCCCATTTCTGCAATAAAAATATGTCCACTTGCATTTTAACAGCAGCTAAAGATATTGAGCTTCATTTTATGTACAGATTTGCTCAGACAGAGTGTGAAAGAGCCATAGTAAGCATATGTTATTCAACACAACTTATTCCTTTTCAAACCAGCTTTTCTGGAATCCTACAAATAAAATCAACATTATAGTCTGCTTCATTTTGGACATGAAAGAAATGAAACCAAAGTTTGGCTAGGGTCTGGGGTGGTGGCTGTTGGAATGTTCCAGAATGATGCTGAGGAAATACGGCCCACACACATCTCTGAGTATGAGGAGGAGCCTGTCTAGGATTCTAAGGCAAGGGCCTTCTAGGCTGCTGGGGGAGCGGGACATTGTTTGTTCTAGGAGGGCTTGATGGATGCTGTTACTGCAGCAAACCTAGGAGCAAGATGCGACAGGAGCCCAAGGAGCTGGGAGCCAGTGAGCAGTGCTCAGTAAATGTTTTTGAATAAATGAATGAATGAATGAAGCATTAACTCCTGCCCCAGAGGCCTAGCAGCTGTGTTTCTCCAGGTAGCACTTCTGCTTTGTCACCAAAGGAAGAATGAGATCCACAGGGTCCTTCAAGGAACTTACAGGATGGACAGGCAGGGGAGACTCAGGAAATGACCACACACAACCCTATAGGTAAAGAAAAAATTTTGGTGACCCCTCCAAAACCCTAGCAAAGGCTGGATTAGGCAAGTAGTTTGAAGACATTTCTTTCTTTCTTTTTTTAAATGTGGCATGACATTTTGGTCTTAATTTAAATTTCTCTAATGTCTAATGATGTAGAACAAATTTTCATTTGCTCATTTGCCATCCATCTGCTCACTTTGGTGAAGTGTCAATAGACTGGGTTGTTTTCTAATTTTTGCGTATTGAGACCTCCATATAGTCTTCTTCTTTTTTTTAATCCTTACCTAAGGATATGTTTATTGATTTCAGAGAGAGGAAGGGAGAAAGAGAGGCATGGATGTGAGAGCGAAACACCCATTGGTTGCCTCTCAAACGCGCCCCCACTGGAGACCCAACCTGCAACCTAGGTATGTGCCCTGACTGGGAATCGAACCCAAGACCTTTTCATTGTACTAGAGGATGCTTCAACCGAGCCACACCAGCCAGGGAGAGACCTCTGTATATTCTTGATAGAAGTCCTTTGTTGGATCTATGATTTTAAAATATTTTGTTCCATGTGGACATTTCTTGATAAATTGATTTAAGCTTGAAAAGTCTCCCTGTTTGTGGCCCCAGCAGCAGGCCCGTCCCCTTCGTGAGGTGTCCCCTGGACTCAGCCCCTGCACAGCTAGGTCAGCAGCGGGGACAGCGGCCTGGGCCTGGGAGGGCCGCTCACCGAGGTGGGCAGCCGGCTGGGGGCTCTCGGGGTGCAGGGCGGGGCTCTGCGCAGGGCTGGGGGCTCGCGGGGTGCAGGGCGGGGCTCTGCGCAGGGCTGGGGGCTCGCGGGGCGCAGGGCGAGGCTCTGCGCAGGGCTGGGGGCTCGCGGGGTGCAGGGCGGGGCTCTGCGCAGGGCTGGGGGGCTCGCGGGGTCCGGGGCTCTGGCTCTGCGCAGGGCTGGGGGCTCGCGGGGTGCAGGGCGGGGCTCTGCGCAGGGCTGGGGGGCTCGCGGGGTCCGGGGCTCGGGCTCTGCGCAGGGCTGGGGGCTCGCGGGGTGCAGGGCGGGGCTCTGCGCAGGGCTGGGGGCTCGCGGGGTCCGGGGCTCGGGCTCTGCGCAGGGCCGCTCCGCTCCGCACCGCCCAGGCTGCGGGGGGAGGGGTACCCTGGGCGCGAGGGGGGGCCAGAGCCCGGCCATTGTGGCGCGGGGACTGCCTTTGTGTGTCCCGGCCCGGCCCCGCCGGCGGCCGCCTTCTGCAAAGCTCACCCCCGCCGCGGCGCCGTACCTGGCCCTTTGTCACCAGCTGCCAAAGAATTCAGAAAATCAAATTTATTTCCCGATTACGGCCGGCGCGCCCCTTTGTGCAGCGAGGTCTCCTCTCCGACGACGCTCCCGCGGACAATGCGAAGGCCTTTATGGCAAAGAAAAGCCGGCGGCCGGCCTCGCCCGCCGCCGCCCGCTCCTCCGGCTTCCCAGCGCTGTGGGAACTGGCCGGGAAGTTCTTCTCTCAATGAAAATCGCTAACGAGCCCCCGGACGCTGGGCTCTCAAGTGCCTTGCCTGTTAAAGGGGATAAATCAATAGGCATCTTGAGTTGGGAGGGTCGTTTCCTTTCCTGCCCCCTCGGGAATGAGCAGAGAAAGGATCCCTCCGTTTCCCACCAGCCCCGCACTGTCCCCACGCGCCCCGGCAGGCCCCCTTTCACCCCAGCTCTCAGCACTGCCAGCCCCGCACTGTCCCCACTCGCCCCGGCAGGCCCCCTTTCACCCCAGCTCTCAGCACTGCCAGCCCCGCACTGTCCCCACTCCCCCGGGCAGGTCCCCTTTCACCCCAGCTCTCAGCACTGCCAGCCCCGCACTGTCCCCACTCCCCCGGGCAGGTCCCCTTTCACCCCAGCTCTCAGCACTGCCAGCCCCCTCGGTGCCAGGCTCCCTGCGGCGCAGGCTGATCCCAAGATGCCTCTGAGGGGGGCCCTCAGCTGGCTAAGGCACCTGCGGATGAAAAGATGGTACCATTATTTCCCTTGATTAGGTTGATATTTCCTGAAATGAAGACAAAATATTGCCTTGCCTTGCGAAGTTTTTGTGTTTTTTTAGTGATTGTACAGGGAAAACAATGTCCTTAAAAAAAAAACAACCAATAAAAGAAAAAAATCCAGTAGCACAGACACGTGTGGCCTGTACTCTTGTGTCCACTCAGAAAGTAACACGTTGGAGAGATGAATGTGCACATATCTACCAACACATCACATCGGCCGGCAATCCTCTAGTGTGAAAACGCAGACCATCATGATTTGTACTCTCATTATAAAATAATATATAGCACTGTAATTTGAATTATATAGTCACAAAGCAAAGTCATCCATAATAGGAGAATTTGGTCTATTGGCTGTAAATTATGCATGTTATAAAGCTTTACAAACACTAAAAAAAATTATATATATATATATATATATATATATATATATGGCACTCAGGCAAAGGTCTTTTTTCGTCTTCCTCTTATTTTTTATATTTCGAGAATTTGGAGATGCCTCTCAGTTGTTCTGTGACGAAAGGAAGCAAATATAAATCAACGTCACATTTGCTAACAAACAGCATTCCTCTCTTTATGCGCATCTGTGCGTCTCCTCACACACACATCACAAACGCTTGGCCCACTCAGCTTCCTCATAAGTTTACAAAAGAGCAACTCTAATGTTTTCTGCCTCGTAGGGAGCCAGTGGGCATGGCCGTGAATCCGATACCTACACCAGAGAAGGCCCGAGTGGCGTAATCAAATAAGGGAGCCACTTGAACTGAACTCCCAGCAGGAGCGGGAGGGAGGCCTGGAGAGGTTACAGGTACTTTTCATCCAGCCTAGCAGGAGATCACCAACTTCCTGCTGCTAGAAATTTGTCTGCAAATTTTTCCCTCATTCAGCCAGAGAGCTGGGGTCCAGGAGACACTGGGTTGATATGATAACTTGATTAAGGCTGGGACAGATGACATGGGAGCACCAAGTCAGCTCAAAGGAATCTGTGCTCTCCTCTTTAACCTCTCCTTGGGAGCCTACAAATTATATCTATTAATGCATCAGGCCCCTGGCACCGCACGAATACGTTGTCTGCTTAAATGTACGTCAATCATTCACAGGGGCCTTTGTGGGATTCCTACCACATTTTCATTTCTCTTCTCCCTTTAAAAAAAAAAAAGTTTAACCTGTTGAGTAGCTCAGATGATGGCTCACAGCCTGCCTCCTCCTGCTGAATCCACTCTGGAGGGAGAAGGCGAGTTCGTCTGCCAAAGTGTTCAGAGAATCGTTTGAATGAGCCCTGGGCAGCTGGAACTGATCCAGGGGAGGGACACTCCGGGGAGGAAGCGTTTGAAAATCACGTTCGGTGAAGTATGGATAGCAAACCTGGGGATTAGCCTGAGGAAGAGAAAACTGGGAGAAACTGACATCTGAAGAAGTGCTGAGGGGAAGAAGGGTGAGCGTCTTCTGTGAGCCCCAGGAGAGCCCAGGGAGAGACAGGCGTTCACCGAGTGCCAGCAAAGTGCCTGGATGAGAAATGGGCCACGTGCTGGGGCCGCCCCAGGTGGATGTGAGGAAGTTGCAGTGTGGCCACAGCTGCGGGAATCACAACTTGCCCACCCAGTATCTGAGCCGAGAGACAGCCAGCCTTTGTGGGGGTTTAATCGAGGGTTAATTTAGCAAACAATACTATGCACAGATTTGTAAGCAGACAGTTCAGTGAGTTTTCACATACGTAACCGCCACCCGTCAATATATAGAACATTTCCATCACCCCAGATGTTCCCTTGTGTCCTCGTACCAGTTTATACCAATCTCACCTCACCCCCAGGCAATCGCTGTTCTGATTTCTATCACTCTGGATCAGTTTTGTCTGTTTTAGAACTGCATTTACACGGAAGCATTCCGTATGCACTCTTTTGTGCCTGGCTTCTTTCACTTAGCATGCTTTTATGGTTCATCCATGTCACGTGCGCCTTTTTACCGCTGAGTCGTATTTCCAAGTAAGGATATCGTGCATTTCGTTTGCCCATTCTCCTGCTGATGGATATTGGGTTGTTTCCAGTTTGAGGCTGTTATGAATGCAGCTGCTAGGAATGGCCTTGCACAATTTTTTATTGCTGGGTTATTGCTGGAATATTTGCCATCTCAGGCAAAGCGAGGAAAGACAGGGAAGAGCTCCTGGGACTTGACAGCTCTGGTGGTCCACATCCTCTCCAGGAAGCAGAAGTTCCATCTTGATTCTTCTCCCTGGTGGGCAGGAGGCATACACCAGGGCTGATCTGGGGCAGCCTGGGTCCTTCGTAAGCAAGAATGTCTAACTCAGCACAATGGGTGGTGGCCTTCATTCAGGTCTACTCAAAACATTTGCATTCGCATCTGTTGAGCTTGTACTATGTGCTAGGCCCTGTGGGCGCACTGAGAGGTATCCGAAGAGAGAGATGAATTTAATGAGCTTGTGTCTTTGAGGTGATTTCAGTCTAAAAGGAGAAACACAATGAGTAATAAAGTATGAAACCATAACTCAAAGTTCAACAAACACTTGTGGGTCACCTGCTTTGCCGGTGTTCTGGGGAGGTGGTCAGACAACTTGCAGAGAGAAGGTGGAACCCACTCCTCTGAGCACTAGAAAAAGAGCCCCCCACCCTGGGAGAATGAGTCCCATACAGAAAAGAGCAGATCAGGACAAGGGACAGGTTGGATTTGGAGTTGGAACAGGTATTCCAGAGTCCAGATCTGCTGTGTCACCGTGGGACACAGAACCTCTCTATGCCAAGTGTCTCCATGTATACTCATCGCCTCACTTAAGATGGTCCTGAGGATGTCATTGGAACTAAGACTTTGAAGGTCACATCAAAGCCCTCAAAACAAAGAAAGTTTGTGCTGAATAGCCCTTTAGAGTTCATGTTCTACTCCACCTCAAGGACAGGTGGGGAATTTGAGGCCCCTGCTGAGAGAAGTTACATTTCCAATGTCACAGGGAAAAAATGTTTTCCTTCCTGGTACTATCATTATTCTACTGCATCAATCTACTATTTTTAAAATAAATTTCTTATATATGGCAGAGACCTATTTATAATGCTGGTATTGGAGGGGTAAGACTATCACATTCCCTGTAGTCTCAGCAGGTTAATCAATCAGACTCTGTCTGTGAGCAGCTGTTACGTTTGGAGAAACATGTTTTAATCCAGAAGTTTCCTAAACTGTGTGATAAAAACAGTATACCATGTTATGAGAGGGCTCAATGTGATTATGGCTCGTCTGTCTTCTGTACCAAGCTGTTTCGTTTTCTAACTGTTAGGCTTTTGGTTTATTTCCTTGTCATTTTTCTATACACAGGTTTGACAACTGTGTAATCACAGAATACTGTATAAACTACTTTTTTTTTTTCTTTTTTGCTTTTTTTCTTAGAGTGAAACTTTCTTACTTTGGCCAAACCACTCTGGTCTTGAAAAACATTAATGTGTATTCTATTACTACAAGAGGACAAAAAAGTTGTGAATATACTGAAGTTCCATACTATCTTCCAAACAATTATCAACATATTTGTTTAAAAGAAAAAAAAGAGATGAATTTGGATTTATTCAAATTTTATAAGAATTCATTCAAAATTAATTTGTAAATCAGTGGGAACAAAGACAGCAATGGCCATGATTCCTGCTTAGTGATTTTTAAATAATACTAAAAATTATAAAGTACTTTATACATTTATGACACTTCAACTTTTGCAAAACATCTTTATATCCATTCTTTTCCTGGAACCCCTAACAAATGGGCAAGGCCTGTGTTATCTCCACTGTGCAGATTAAGAAAACTAAGGCCTGGAGATAAGGGACTTATCCTTGTTCACACAGGCAGCGCTCCCACTTGGCCTCCACCACACCACCCTTTGCCCACAGAGCTACGCAGTACCACGTACCCGCCCGTCACAACACCCAAGTAAAGCACAGGGAATGGCACCATGGACAGAGCAGTTCTTTTTGAGTTAATTGTGAGATCTGTGATCACAGAAGATTTTTTTTAAAAACATATAATATTCATTCCTATATTTGTCTTTTGCCAAAAACAGGGCTGGCTACGTAATTTGCATGACTCAGTACAAAATGAAAGTATGGGACTCCTTGTCCAAAGAGCAGGAAAACAGGTGCCATTAAAGGTCCTAATATAAAACTTTTTTTTTTTCCGGTTACTCTCTTGACTTGCCATGGTGGTTTTCATTTGCTATTTAATATCATTCTAAGTTTTAAAATTTTTAAATTTTTAATTACTAGCATGAGTGTTACCATTCATCTTTAGATTGTATAATGCCAGTTTTAAGTGCAAATATAAGACCATTTAACTTCTACACAGAATCATCAGAATTACAGAATTTTGATTTTGTAGCCACACATGCATATGTTTTACGTTCTTACCAGAACCGTGGAAGTGCTGCTCAAAACTGGCACAACTGTCGTGATTTCACTTTGCAACACACACATTCTCCCAGCGCTCCCTACCTTCAGGTTTCTAGTGAGGCCACTGAAAGGAGAGGCAACTCTTTATCATCTTCTCTCTGTATCATCCTCATTGTATCAGCTTCTCTGAATCATCCTCTCTCTGTATCAGCCCCCTCTGTCATCATTCTCAGGGTAAATGATTGGCTAATGGGAAATCTCATGAATAGGAAAGATATGATAGGGTTCTTCGGTCAATTATGTTTCTTAGAATGGAACATTGTCTTCTTTCTACACTCTTCCATTCTGGTTTGAACAGAAAGCATGGGCTCTCGGGGCCAGTCGCTACCCGCTTACTTGGTTGCAGACACAGCACACTCATCTTGCGTTGAGTCTTACTGAACCCCCATGCTTTGCGGGCCCACTGGAATTCTGTGCTCCTGAGGTGCGGAGAATGCCATGCGATAGGGTAGCAAGGAATTGTGGCAGACAAGCATATCGCATATAACTCCCTTGCTCCACCGTCTCATTGGCCTTCACTTACAAAATGGAAGTTCAAGATGAATCATTTAGAATATCAACACAGTGACAGCAGAGGATTAAAAACAACTACAGAGCCCTTCCAAGCGCAGAGTCCTGGGAAACTGCACAGATCACATGCACATGAAACTGGTCCTAGTTAGAAATCAAAGTCACCTTTGATTATTACTAGTCTGGAGGCTATGAGGGTGTTAACATATCTCTCAAGCCTGTAGCCAAACTTCTAGATGAGTTTTAGGGTGGACCCCCTTTCTCACAACACACCTGGAACTGATAAGTCTCAGAGAAGCGCAGTCCTGGAGGGAGAAGGAACATCCAGCACTGCTCCACTCGACAGCCACATGCCTGCAGCTGGGTGACTTGGGAGCAGGGGGAAAAGATACAAATCAGTTGGGCACAGCCAGAGGACGCTGAAAGAGAAGTCTTGTCAAGGAAATGCTATCATGACCAGAAATTAAGGGGGAAGTCAAAAAAGTCACCCTAACCTACCGGTGGTGCCCTTCTTTTTCCAAAAAATAATGTTTTCAAGAAACTCATGACTGACAATATGTCCCTGCCTGACCCACAGTCCCTGGACAACTGTGATAGAGTGAGAAAAGTCGGGGCCATCCAAGGTCTAGTCACAGCTCTGACTCTTCTGCACCTTGGTTCTCTTATCTGTAAAATGAGAAGAATGAGTCTTAATCCAGAAGTTAGGGTGCTTGTGAAAACTCATCTGAAAATCACTGTACCCACATGAAGGCGTGTGCTGCCCTGGTGTGCTGGTGTCCTGTGCACCCATGGCGTATATCACATACAGACCCCATCAGGAAATTTCACTCTGCGCAGAGTGATTTACAAAGCCCGCTCAGAAGTGGAGTCAATTAAGGTCAGCTTTCTATGTTGCTAAACAACAGGGGATTCTGGGTTCAGTAACATTGAAAGGCAGGCCCAACACACCCCTTGAAACCGGGCTTTTGAGAGGGTTCAAAGGGACTGGAAACAAAAGCCTCTCTTTGTGATGTTTTCACTCTTCTTTCATTGTCCTCTTTCACCCTCCAAGGGCCTTCATGTAAAGAAAGGGGCTGCTAATGTGGCGAGTGGGAGTTTAAAATTGTGCCGGGCCAACAATGTTGGCACATTCTGCCCGGCCTCATTACAGAATCATCTGAAATGCTTGAGAAGTGTTTCCCACTCATTAGCATAAATAGCAGAAAAACTCTTTCACAAACAAAGCAGGTTCCATCTGCCCCCAGTATGTCCTCACCTTGACTTCAAATGGCCAGTCCCTCCCCCAGCACAATACCGGGGGCCCGGCCTCCGAGGCCCCAAGCACCCCACTTCAGAATGGCATTCAGTGAAATATCAACACGGTAACCTGCATGTTTATTCATTGGCCGGCCCCCTCCTTTTAATGGAGTCCCTTCCCCATTGTGACCACTTGATTCTTTCACAGACCTAAAGGGAAAGGCCGGGAGAGGCCTCTCTTCCAAGCTGTTGGGATCCGTAGCAACCCACACCTTGTGAGTGGGTCGACCAGGCTAATTAGGTTCGTTCTGCCTTTTTGGCCTGAGCATATTTTGTCAGGTATTCTGCTGTAGGATTCGAGAGTCATTAATCACCCGGCCTGAGGCTGACAAGGTAGCTTTTACAACGAAGTCCACTTCCCTGGTGTTGGCTAGAGCCAAGGCCGGGTCTGCTTTGCATTACATTGCAGAAGAATCTAACGGCTTCTTCTCCCCAGTCAACCCCAGGACATCTACTAGGGGCCCCCCAGGTTTAGTTGGACCCCGTGCCAGAGGCAGAGATAGCATCTATCGTGCAGGCAAATTGTGCACACAGCAGCTGGGTGGAGTCTGTCCTGAGAAGGGCATTTCACAGAACAAGGTTACAGCCTGACAGAGTTGGGGTGGGGATGGGCAACCTTAGTCACCATCCAAGCAGCCTTGCATTTTACTAAAGAAAGCACTAAGGCTCAGAAAGGGGACAGACTTACCTGAGGATACAAGGCAAATCACTGTGAGGACCACAATTAGAACTGGCAACTCACCACTCTCATTGCCATCACATCTGAATCCAAATCTAAGTGTTTTATAACCATTTTCAACACAATTGATGTTGTTGTGTTTGGCAATTTAGTGTGCCCTGAGTTCTTAAGAGAAGAAGGAAGGGAAGTCATTTTCATGTACCAAGTGCTACAAAAGGCTAGGCATTGAGCTAGGTATTCTGCATACGAATGATTAAATTGAATTTAAATGTCATTTTAGTGGGATGACAGGTAGAAGTGCTCAGCAACTATTAGTCTCATTCAACAAAATAGTTTTTGTAGGTAGGTATTATCATCCCTATTTTCGATGGACAAAGAAATCAAGATACAAAAAGTTTAAGTAACTCGTACATAGCCTGTATTCTTTCACAGGTGCCAGATTGCCTTTCGAAAAGATGAGAAGAGTTCCCTAAATCCAGGTGTTCTTGTGAACTTTCATTATTACTTCTATAAATCATAAATTAAAAGTTTTGGTCATTTAAACATCAGGTTGTCAAGATTTATGGTTTCCCTTTTATCTCTTAGGTTTGTGATAATTTTTTCTCTTCTGATGTTCTTTTGTCTTTTTTCTAATACTGTTATTAATTTAATAAGCATTTATCGAGCACTTATGGTGCAAAGCCCTGAGGATGCTGAGATTAAAAATGCATAACTGCAGCCCTAGCCAGTTTAGCTCAGTGGTTAGAATGTCAGCCACGGACTGAAGGGTCCCAGGCTCGATTCCAGCCAAGGGCATGGACCTTGGTTGCAGGCTCGATCCTCAGGCCTGGTTGGGTTACTTGTGGGAGGCAACCAATCGATGTGTCTCACATCGATCTTTCTCCCTCCCCCTCACTCTCTCTCTCTCTATGAAAAGCAATGGAAAAAATATCCTCAGGTGAGGATTACAAAACAAATGCATGACTGCATGCCCCCTTCCTCATGAAGTTGCTGGAAAAGAGTTTCTCACATATAAGAGAGTAAACTGTTATAAATATAATTTCTATTTTTATACTCTTGTTAAAAACAAGACAGTAGACCCAAAATGGAGTTGCTTATGCTAAGCCCCGTGTTACCTGACCAAGACTAGATTACCATTTGCCCTCTATCCCTGAAATGGAATCTAAACCAGTCAGTCAGGAATCGCCTGGGCAGCCCTAGTGAGGCGATCTGGCTGATAGACCCTGTCATCACTGGACGTGACCTTCCTTGTTCCCCTTCCCTTCTGCTATAAGTCTTCCATTTTGTACAACTCCTCAGAGCTCCTTTTTATCTGCTAGATTGGATGCTGCCTGATTCATGAATCATTGAAGAAAGCCAATACGATCTTCAAAATTTACTAAGTTGAATTTTGTTTTTTAACAATGTAAACACAGGATTTTAAATAAATACATTAGTATATAATAATGTTGGGAGCATATGGAATAGGAAAGGAGTGTTGTATATAAGGGGGCTTGGCTAGGGCAGCAGATGAAAGAGCTAAACTTTGCTTTCATAGTGGAAACTCAAGAGTTAATGCTTAAAAACGGAAAAGGCAGAAGTTTTACAAGCATCATAAAGACAATCCTTGTAGAACTACTTGACTTTCCAAATTATGTGCATGTGAAACTCTGATAAATATAAAAATTAAAATTAAAAAGTCATTGACTAACTTAGTTTTAAATATTAAACATTGTGTTTATTGTCAAGGGGTTAACAACACAATTGGGAGACTGTCAGGAAAAGAAATATTCCAAGTATACCGGGGATGTGCTGGCAATTTTGGGCCACTCAGAGGGGGAGGGAGGGTGCAGGACTTTCACAGTGGAGGGGTGGGGAGGGGTGGGTCAATGTCTTGAGTAGGTGCAGCTGGGAAAGGGAAGAAACCCTGGGGGAGCAGTTCCATGAATAACAAAAGTTTGGAGGCAGGAGAAGGAGGTAGAGCATTGGAGAGAAAATCCACAGGCCCTGAAAGATGAGGTGGATGGGACTGGAGAGCAAGCCTCAGTCAGACCCAGTTTGAATCCCTGGTTCTGTACTTATAGGTCACATGACTTTAGAAAAGCTATTTAAGTTCACTGAGCTTCACTTTCTACATCTATACAAAAGGAACCCCTCCCCAATACTTTGTGTTTGTCTAAGAACCCCCAAAGGGTTTTAGGTTCTCAGTTAAAAAACAGGATCAGAAGTGTCATAGTCATTCCAAGAAACTCTTTTCGAGCACTGCCTACATTTCAGCTAGTACACTATATTGCTAGAGCTGATTTTGTTTTTCTTAACTATACAGTTTTGAAATTATTCCTGTTAAACTTCCTTTGACCATCAATTTCTCAAAGTCACTTTAAATTTTTGTCGTTTAAAACATTAACAAACCTTTTCAGCTTAGTGTTAACTACAAACCAAATAACATGCTTGCCATTTCACTATTTCATTTCAGTCCACACACAAAAGAGAGAGAGAGAGAGAGAGGGAGGGAGGGAGGGAAGGAGGAAGGAAGGAAGGAAGGAAGGAAGGAAGGAAGGAAGGAGGGAGGGAGGGAGGGAGGGAGGGAGGGAGGGAGGGAGGGAGGGAGGAAGGAAGGAAGGAAGGAAGGAAGGAAGGAAGGAAGGAAGGAAGGAAGGAAGGAAGGAAGGAAGGAAGAAAACAGGAGAGGAGAGAAAAGAAAAGAGAAAAAATGTCTCCCACACAGGATTGTTTTTAGAGTTGATTCAGAACCATTAAGCCTCTACCAAATACTTAACACACACCAGTCACTAAATAAATCTTGTCCTCACAAAACATTATCAGCAAAACCCATAAGGTAATTTTTTTCTCGTTTCTTACAAGTGTAGAAAGTACATACAGAGAGTCTATTCAGACCCACAGAATGACTCCAAGTCAGAAAGAAGTGACTTGTACCCAGTTTATCAGCCCTACTATGTGTTTCACTCCTGAATGAATTTTCCTGGGTCTGGCTTTCCATTGTGAAAGATGCAATCAAATCACCCATTAAAGCCATTTTTCTTACACACACTTTTTTCTCATGTTAATATTATCTTAGTTTGAACTCTCCTGAAACTACACAGGCAATCTCCCCTTGTTTTATTTTTCCCCCAGGTCTTCATCCCATGTATCTCTGTCCCTCCCTGTCTCTCTCTGTCTCTCTGCCTCTCAGGCCCAGAAGCACAGCCTTCTTCCTTTCTTTCCCTCTCTTTGAGGCTTCGCCCTCAGCCTGTGCTCATCAATAGAAACCCTGACATCCTCTCGGCTTCACCCTCTTGTCATCAGCGAGTGTGCACAGCCCGAGTCAATACCGGTCCCAAAGACTTGAGGCTGTTTTTAAAAACATTTAATATTTCCATAACAAATACAAATTTGACTTAGCCTTAGGAAAAAATATAATCGGAGGCTTGCCTCCCAGACTTTCAGGGGGGTGGGAATGGGTTCCCCAGAGGGTAGGTTTGAAAGAAAATTCAATGTAAATGATATTTACTTGCAGTATTTTGCAGGGGGAGGAGGGGTGAAGGGAAGAAAAAAATCTGTCTGAACAAGAGAGGTATAATTCAAAAGCTGCCACACAGTAAGTGGGAACCTCCGAGGAGGAGAGATCATCATTCTTTATGGGTTTGACAAGAAGGTTGATGGGAGAAGTCGTGACCAGACTTGCACCTGCTCTTCAAGGAGCATGAAAAAACACTGGCGGCCTAGTGCGCTCACAGTCTGGGGAAGGTGGGAAGGGCTCAGCAGCGCCAGGAGAACCACCCTCCACAAAACCTTTTTACATATATATTCACTAAGCTAGGCTACTTGCCACTTGCCAGACACTGTGCTAAGTATTTTGCATGCAATCCATATTTAATTCTTATAACAATTCCATAAAGGAGTCTCTACTGTGATTTTCCTAATTCACGGATGAGAAAAATGAGACTTAAAAGAATAGTGATTTGCCCAGGAAGAGTCAGGAAGCAGACACATGCAGATTTTTACTAATTGCAGAGCCCCTGGCTTTATGGCAGGATTGTTTTTAAAGTATTAATTTGTATGCATTTTTCCTGAATTTTCACAAGCCTTTCAAGCAGATGGACAGTCCTGCCTCAGGGGTTTCTATAGAGCAGTAAGCAAAAAAGCCTGAAAATCAAGTCTCTTGTTATCTTTTGCAGAAGTCAAAATGCAGAGAGATACCAAGGGTCCTAGAGGGACCTTTCAAAGTAGCCCAGGAGAGGAGTGATGAGAAATTCCTCCCAGCCTTGGAGAGAGGACTGTGGAGTCCTGCACAGTCTCAGCCCTTCAGGAGGTGGCAGAGCCTCCTCCTGACAGCTCCACGGTGCACCGGTGTGGCCACCCTGAGAGGGCTCAGGGGTTCTCAGCCTCCCCTGCGACTTATTGGGGAGTGTAGAGGAGAGAGCCCCAGTAATGACTGCAGTTGATTTCCTCCTCCTGGAAGGATGGGGCATAGAAAAGGGCTTAAGATCATTTTAAACAAAAGAAAGCAGTATTTCTTGCACAGACGAATGTAGGTAGTAAGATTTATACCCACCCCAAATCACTCACTGAGTAGGGGAGAGGCAGGCAGTCCCTCCATCTCAAACTTCCGTTTGCTGCCTGTTGGCAGGAGTTGGGCCCGGCAGGGTCAGGGGATTGGCATACAAAGTTGAAGATGCTAAGTTTCACCCTCAGCTGCTGCACAGAGGAAAACCATTGTTCAAACTTCAGAGAACCTTCTCCTCCCCATTCTACCCCCACTCAGGGATCACCCACTGAGCTCACCCTCCGGCTCCAGGAGCACCCAACATGTCAGGTACAAGGACCAGTGGAATCCATCACTGCAATGGAGAAGCCTCTGTCCCCATGCACAGCCCACAGCCAGGGCCTCAGCCAGAAACTCCCCCAAAGCCACCTCATCCCCTGCCCCCCAAAGCTTGAACTGTTTTTTGGAACCCCACAAGGCTCTCATTTACAAACTCTCATTGCTCCTTCTACTTCCCCTTCCCAAAGCAATTGGTAATGACATATTTATTTGTGTAACTCTTTGTCTAATTTCTGTCTTCTATGTTAGAAGTTCCAAGAGGAAAGGGATTGTGCCTTGTTTTTTGTTGTATGCTTAGCACATAGCACAATTTTTGGAACATAGTGAATGAATGAACCATTGAATGAAAGTGGAACAATCATGCTTGGCCCAAATCTTAGTGATCATCCAGCACGATGCCCTGAGAGGCTGAGGTTCAGAGAGCCTCAACAACAAATCCAAGGACTCCAGGCACAACTTTGACTCTCTTCTCCTTGATTCTAGCATCTTAGTCTTTAAATTTGTCATGGATGGTCCAAGACCTGTCCCTGAACCCATTCTTGTCCTTCCTTTATGCTCTTAGGTTCACCCATCACAATATTATCTTAGGCATCTTCTACCTACATTTTTGTCATCCTCTGTCCCCTACAGGGTCTCAGTCTTCCCAACACCTAAAAATAAATGTTAATGCTTACTTTCTTCTCGCAAAGAGTTTTGTATTTTAATGATTTCAACGGCTTTAAAACTTGTCCTTGTTCAACAGATATTCACTGAGTACCTATAAATATGGGCACTCTTCTAGTACAGAGGATGCAGCAATAAGCAATATAAGCCCTCATGGAACATATATTCTGCAATGGAAGACAGATAATTAAGGAAAACCAATGAGTAAAATAATTTCAGATAGTGACCAGTGCTATGAAAGAAAGAAAACATAGTAAGGAGTTAGAGACAGGAGGTGTGGGCTATTTTGGATCAAGAGTTAGAGAATACTTCTCTGAAAAGGACATAGTTAAGTTAAGGCCAAACAGTGAAAAAAGGCCAGCATGCAGAGTTCTTGGGGAAAGCAATTCAGGCAGAGGGTTACTGTTGTGACAGTCCTGAGGACCTGGCCAGTGGCAAGCTCAGTGATCAAAGCTTGTGAGCAGTCAGTGAAGTGGGCAAAAGTCAGGTTACATAGAATCCTGTAGGCCATGGAGGAAGAGATTTTTATTCCGCAGGCATCAGGAAACCATTGGAGGTTTTTAAGTTGGGGGTGATATGATCTTTTCACATTCCAAAATGACCAAAAAGGCTTGGCTGCGGGTAGAGCAGCTACAGGGAGACAAGAGAGGAGTGTTCCCGTCCTAGGCCGGGAGCAGTGGAAACTGTGAGAAGTAACTGGACATGGGTAATATTTTGGAGATAGAACTGGCATGAATTACTGATGTGGGCAATGAGGGAAAGAGATGAAACAAATGACTCCTAGATTTTGGCTTGAGTGAGACATTTCCTAATAAGAAAGAGATTTGGAAAGAAGCAGATTTGCAGGGTGGGGGAACATTAAATTCAAGAGGTCTATTAGACTGTCCAGTGGAGATACCAAGTATGCAGGTGGATATACAACCCAAGGAATAGATAGTAATGGAGGAATCTCTAAGTTTAACAGGAAGACTTAGGTCAAGGTTAGGGGTAAGGATGGAAAAGGAGAGGTCTCCAGTTCTTCTCAAGTCTCACTACACAGCCACTGGATAGGGGACACTCCATAGTGGTTTCAGCACAGGCGTCTCATTAACCTAGTCATCCAAGAACAGGGTCCAGATCTAATCTCTCAGCTGCATGATCATGGGGCTAATGCCATAGTAGATATCTAATGATTTACTTGACATTCTGAACTGTGAAGATTACCATTACATTAATGAATCAGTGAACAATTACAACCCTAACTTCTTATTTGTTTATTTATTTATTTTTATTATTATTTTAAAATATGTCTTTATTGATTTCAGAGAGAGGAAGGGAGAGGGAGAGAGAGAGAGATAGAAATACCAATGATGAGAGAGTCATTGATCGGCTGCCTCCTGCATGACCCCCACTGGGGACTGAGCCCACAACCTGGGCATGTGTCCTGACCAGAAAGCGAACCTCCATCTCTTGGTTCATAGGTTGCTGCTCAACCACTGAGCTACACCAGCAGGGCTGAATTTCTTTTTTAATTAGTAAAAAGGTATATTCTTTCTTGATCCTACTGTCTGCAAGTCCAGCTTCCAACTGTGGGGCCTCCAGGACCTACACTAGAAGTGCAGTGGACCTAGCTGTTGCCCAGCCGGTCCTCATCCCACCCTCAGTCTCTTGCTTGCTAGTAAAGCTCACTGATTATGTTAGGGAGCCACTGTGCCAATCTTGGAAGTGCCCCTGTTAGGTGTTGTAATGAATGTCCTTGTGTTTAAAGCTGCTTAGAGTTGAGTCTTCTCTTCTTTCTTTTCCATAAGCTTAGATTTCCCATGGAGCTCACCCCTTCAAGCACAAAAACACCTTAACTCTAACCACTCTCACTTGCCCATCCATCCTGCCATGTGCTAGGCATTCAGTAAATGTAGTGAAGATACAGACACATCTTGGTGGTGCCCATCTTCGTGGGTCTAATGACCTCGTATGGCAACAGATGTTGCACACGGAAGTGAGTAAGCGTGTCATCACACACTGAGGAGTGCACCTTTGAAGGGAAAGGATGGTGTGCTGTGAGAGACAGCCTTCAGATCGGATTGTCTGCGAGGGCATCTCTGAGGAGGTGTCATTTAAACTAAGACGTGAAAGACGAGATAGTTCCAGATGAGGAAGAGAGGGCAGAGGAGCATTTCAACAAGAGGGAGCAACCCATGCCCTTTTCTACATGGCTTAGTGTTGTCACCCTGAATATGAATTATCTTAGGACCCGGGAGATGGAGAGAACATTTCTGCTCCTTCACTGGGCACCTCTGAGTGTCAGCACCAGTTCGAGCCACACAGACACCATTACTGGAGTCATTAAAAGCTTGTGAGCAATCCTGTCCCTGCCCTTCCCTTCTGAGTTTGTCCAGAGATGCTTTTTTTTCTTTGCCTTTTTTATTTTTTGGAGGTACCGTTAGATTTCCTTTGGCAGAGGGGGTAGGGGGTGGGAATTAATGTTGACAAATAGTACTCAAGGTTCCTCTCACACTGTTTCTACTTCCCTCCCTAGAGGTTGATCCCAGTCAGGAGAGCTGGCCTTGAACAAGAAGTGTGACCCCCAAAGATCCAGTCAGGTAAGCCATGATGGCCTTGTTTAAAAATCAATCAGAGAAAGGTTTCAACTTGTTTTGGCAAGATATAAACGTGGCATGATGGAGACCTGGACAGACAGACAGACAGACAGACAGACAGAGAGACCTGGGTTTGAATCCTGATTCAGTTCTCTGACTTTGGGTGTGTTACTTAATCTCTCCGAACCTCAATTTCCTCATCTCTAAAATAAGAATAATTTCTACCTTACAAGAATGAACTGCGATCATCCTGTGAAAAGCAACCAGCCTGACGTGTTGTCAGTACTCAGGAAATGTTGGGTCTCCTCCTTTCAATGTCTGGCTCTTCAATTGGCTAATTATATCTTTTGGGGCATTCAAATGTGGTTATAGCCAGTGCACCTCAGAGAGTGTTTCAATTATAGGTGCCTTAAGTGCTGCTCTCTCGGTTGAAAATCTGTAATTAAATCAGCAATGGCTGCAGGCTGCTCAGGTGTGTTGGAAGAACTCCCACCCAGCTCACCTTTCCTCTTACCTGCCCCATCAAGCCAAGTCAAAAGCCAAGGGGAGATATAGAAATAAAAATCCTTTACAGGTACAGTATTGAACAGTTTGCAAAGTGCTCTTACCCTCAAGGCAACGTGGGAGCTGGCATTGTTACTGTCTTATTACAATGGGAGCAGGGAAGTTGAGGTCTGGAGAGGGGAAATGATGTACTCAAAGTCTTAGGTAAGTTGCAATACAAATCTTTGACTAAAAATCCAGTGTTCCTGCCATACCACCACATCCTGACAAGGACAATTTTGCCCTTTGGTGGGAAGTTCACCACCAGCAATTGTCCTGACTCATTATCAGCAGCAGAGAATTCACCCCTGAATTGCCCTGCCTGCTTCATGCCCTCCCCTGCTCCTGTTCTGCCTGCTTTTCCAGACCAATGTCAGTTGCTTACTCTCTAGTCTCAGAATAGTCTGGTTTTATTCTGAGGCTCTGATTTGCATTTCTTGCCTCTGGCAACGTGGATTCACGGAGATAACAGGCCACTTTGGAATCCCCTTGCTAAACTTGTGATCTTTCCTCTCAGGCAGGTGTGGGAAGAATCAGTCAGACTTTGATATGGGTTTGGTTCTGGCTGTGGCTTAAGAATAATGGGACCTGGGTTGTGTGGCCCACCAGTTACCCAAGGTTCACAAAGGTAAATTAAGGACTATTCTGCTCTACCTTAAAAAAAGGACCAGCTAGAACAAATGGAAAATAGGACTTCATCCTCAGAAAGTCAGGATGAAACTCAAGCAAAGCTCTAATAATTGCATTAATTTCTCCAAATTAGAAACAGTGTCAAAGGGGCAGAGATATTCTGATTCAATAACTTCATTCCACACATTGGGAGACTGGAGAACCGAGAGGAAAAGTAGTCCATTCAAGACCATAGCTAGTAGAGGCAGAGCTAAAGCCTAGGCCCGGGGACCCCCAGTTCATTTTTCTTACTAAACCAGGCAGTTCACTCAAGAGCCATAAACATGTTTAATTTGAATGATCCAGGTGGTGTATATCCCACCACGTTCTCCACTCCACCCACCACTCCCAGAAGAGTCACGCTGTAATGGGTGGATGTCATGAACCTAGATGCTGTGGTCCTATATCTACAAGATACTGATCCAGGGAGAGCTGCTTATCCAACAACAGCCATCCAAACAAGCCTCAGTGGGGAAAATCACCACCCCAAACCTGCCCGGTGACCCAGGAGAAAAGGATTTGCATAGCCCTGGGTGACACTGGGGATAAACTTTGATTCCTTCCAGCTTGTGGGATTCACTGGGAGAGAGTGAAGGAAGCATGGACAGCAGCTTGTTCTTGTTTTCAGTAACTCGGCTCACACTCTGTCTCCCTGCACCACCATTACTTCCCCATCCTCTCTGTTCTCCCCTTTTAAAATGTATCTATATTGTTGAAAGTTACAGATATTCCCCTTCCCCCACTGACCCCCCACCCCGCTCCTGCTCCCCAGGCCTTCCCTGCAATATTGTCTGTCCATGGGCTATGCATGTATGCGTATAAGGTTGTGGGTTATTCTCTTCACGTCCTCCCACTTCCCCTCTGAAATGCATCAGTCTGTTGCATGCTTCAGTGTCTCTGGATCTTTTTCGTTTGCCACTTTATTTTGTTCATTAGATTCCACATCTTTACTTACTCTTCCACTTCCTCCACCACCACCACTATCACCACCGCCACTATCACCTCCACCACCACTACCACCACTATCACCACCATCACCATCACCACTATCACCACCACCACTATCACCACCATCACCATCACCACTATCACCACCACCACTATCACCACCACCACCACCACCATCACCACCACCATCACTACCACCATCACCACCATCGCCACCACCATCACCACCACCACTATCACCAGCACCACCATCACCACCATCACCACCACCGCTATCACCACCACCACCATCACCATCACCACCATCACCACCATCACCACCAGCACTATCACAACCACCACTATCACCACCACTATCACCACCACCACCATCACCACCATCACCACCACCACCATCACCACCACCATCACTACCACCATCACCACCATCACCACCACCATCACCACCACCGCCACCACCACTATCACCACCACCACCATCACCATCACCATCACCGTCACCATCACCATCACCATCACCCCTCTATCTTCCCCTCTACTTCCTCCTCCTCCATTATTACCACCCTTCCACTTCCTTCACCACCGCTGCCTCCAGTACCACCATGGCCTCCTCCTTCACCTCCTCCTCTGCTCTCTCTATTACCTCTACCACCTCCACTACCACATTACCCCACCCCCTCCTCTACTTCTTCTTTTACTACCTCCACCACCACCACTGCTTCTACACCATCACCATTACTGCCTCCCCTTCCTCACCCCTTCCATCTACTAGTCTACCTTTATCTCCTCTGCATGACTCCAACACCCTACCTATCACCCCCAGCTCCCCAGAGTCATTGAGATTTATCACACGTTTGAAGTAAACCAGGATTATTAACCCCCTCTCTTCCTGCCCATTTTTGAAACTGCTTCTTCTAAACACACACACACACACACACACACACACACTGGTTCAGTCTCTCTCACCAGAAGACCGTAGGTACTCTGAAATGAGGCAGACAATGGTGGCCTTGTTGCAGCAGCCTGATATTAATAGACTATTCCTTTTGATTTCAGTCTGGAAACATTGGCAGCAAACCAACGTGAGAAAAGAGGGACTGTGTAGCAAAAATTTAAAAGAAAAATGAAGGGAAAAAAACCTAACCCTGCTTTGATCAGAAGGGTCTGAAGATGAATTGTTGTCATTTCACAAGTCTCTGGATGGAAGTTAATGTCATTTTGAGACAAGGAAACTGGTTTGTGTTGTGTTTTTTTTTTTAAAAAAAAAGGAAACTGAGAAGGGATGCACTGCTGATGGAACAGGGCCACCGCTCGCCTAGAGGATCAAAGCTGCTCGCCATGCAGAAAATGAAGGATTATTCACTTTCTATTTTTTCACGCCTGCAGCACACATGGGGATCTAATTGGTCAGGATGCAAAATACAGACAGGCAGCCCCAGCAGCAAGGCAGAGCCCAAAGGGGGAGGCAGTGCTTTCTGCAGCTGCAAACCATTAAAGGCAAGCTTACCACCATGCGCCCGCTTTAATTGCTCTTCTGTGTGTTTCCTCAGCTCACGACCACTAATGTCTACTCTTCAGTCTTTCTGATCTCAGAGGTGATGAGCTTGACAGCTGTCAGACCTGCTGAGGTCAGGGAAGGCAGGAGACAAGCCTCAGGAGATAGGGGAGGGCACCCCTGTGCCGGGAGGGGCTGCAGGGCTGGGAGAGGTGTGAGTTCTGGGCAGGGACTCTGCAAGCACTGGTCCAGCCTCCCCATCATGCTTGTTTCTTGAGTCTTCAGTTATAAAGCCAAGAGCCTCTCTTGTTGACATCTGAGTTCTAAACCTTTACTCCAGGGGAGATGAAGGAAAAAATGAAAACCCACACCACTGTGCAGTGTCTGACCTTAGACTCGTCACTCAACTTCTCTGACCTTCACTTCCTTGCCTTTCAAATGGGGCGTTGTGCCTAATCCACAACATCTCCCTGAGGATTACATGACATCATGAAATGCTAAACAGTGAAGGAGAGTTCCTGTTGGTTGCTTTCATGGACCACACATCTCCTTGAACCCTCTCTGCCAGCTTCTTGATCTCCTTAATTCCAAGTCCCCCCAGTCTTCCTTCCAGCCCTTCCCAATGCCCACTCCCTGGCGAAACTGCCCTGACCGCCCAGGTCTGCAGGGTCACAAAACCCTCACCATGCTAAATCCCTCTCACCACTCATTCCAGGCTCCCATCTTTTCTCTCTTAGATGTCATCCTTAGCCACATACTCCTGACTTGCATTACTGCCTCCAGCCCACCGCTCCAGTCCACCGCCCAACACTATCCCTTGCCCCCCACGTCAACCACCAGTTATCTGCATATATGAAGCTATATGCAGCCATTCACTTTTCTGATGAAACTCACTGTTCGGGTCTGTTCCTCTCCCATTAGTAAGGAATGCTTTCTTTCTTTCTTGATTTGACTCACCCTTTAAGATTCAACTGAGAAATTTCCTTTTCTACATAGCCTCCCCAGTGGGGGACAATAGCATCTGCTAAGCATATTTGTGCTTTCTTGTTGCCCTGCATTGACCACATTGGACTAAAATTATTTCATTTATCCTCCACTTCAAGGTGAGCATTGGGAGACCAGGACTACATTTTAATTCTTTATACTCACAGTACTTAGTATGGTTAACAGTTCCTGGAATATAGCAAGTATGCAATAAATGCATTTTAAATTATTTTATGGTCATTAATTGTTATTTACTTGTCTGTCTAAACTACCCTATTAAGTTGAAAGCATCTGGAAAGTTGGAGATGTGTCTGACTCATTTTGGATTCTGCACAATGCCCAGCACATAGCAGAGCCTCAGTAAAGGGTTGCTAGTTCTGATGTCTGGCACTGTTGGTGATAACACCCCTTCTGTGTCTGGCTTGTTCAGTGCTGTTTCCTCAGTATCTAGAACAGAGCTTTGCACACAGGTACTCAATAAATATACTTTGAATGGATGAATATTGTGGAATTGTAGGAAAAACAACTGTCCTGGTTAGAAGGCCTGGGTTCTAGTCAGAAGTAATAAGCTCAATGAGGCCAAAAGAGAATTTCTAATTTTCTCCAAAACTCCACTCCTCACCCCAATACCTCAGAAAATATTTTCCATCTTAATAAATGGTACCACCATTAGTCCAGTTGCTCAGGCCAAAATCTCAGAGTAATATTTGATTCATCTGTCATCTCATTTCACATTCAATCCACTAACGAGTTCTACAAGCTCTACGTCCAAAATACGTCCAACCTCTGACAATCACCTTTACAGCCACCACCTTAATTCAAACTGCCATCAACTTGGCCTTGCAACTGGTCTCCCTCCCCCAACACACATGCACACACACACACACACACACACACACACACACACACACACACCACATACCCTTTTCACTTCATCATCTTCATCTTTCAGATATCACTCCAATGTCTTCCCACTCTACTTAGAATAAAATCCAAACTTTTAATCATGGTCTACAAACCTCACACAATCTGGTCCTTCCCCCATCTCCAGTTTCTTTTCCTAGTGATCATCTCCTTGCTCATCTCCCTGCAACCACACTGGTTTTTTACTATTCCTGGAATACATAAGATTGTTCTCGTCTGAGAACTTGTTATTCCCTCTACCTCAAAAACTCTTCCACAAATCTGGGCTTCACACTCTTAGCCCAATTGTCACTGCCTCAGTGAGGTCTTCATCAACCCTAGATATGATGGCTATCGTTATGTGTCAACCTGACTAAGCCATAGGGTGCTCAGATATCTGGTTAAACTTATTCTGGATGTGTGTGTAAAAGTGTTTGGGGATGAGATTAACATTTGAATTGGTAGACTGACAGAGTAAAGCAGATTGCCCACCCTAATGTGAGTAGACTTCATAAAAGCAGTTGAAGGTCTGAATAGAACAAAAGGGCTTCCCTCTCTTGGGTAAGAGGGAATTTCCTCCAATCTGACTGTTTGAGCTAGGATATCAGTCTTTTCCAGCCTCTGGACTCGAACTGAAACATTGGCTCTTCTTGGATTTTGAGCCTGCAAGCTTTCTCATAGAAATGTACACCATCAGCTCTCCTAGTTCTGAGGTCTTCGAATACTAACTAGAACTACACCATCAGCTCTGTGCATCTCCAGTTCACCAACTGCTGATCACAGATCTTAGGACTTCTCAGCCTCCATAATTGCATGAGTCAAGTTCTTATAACATATACAAATCTTACACAATCTTATACAATTTCTTATAACATTTATAAAACAAATACATATATACATATGTATATGTATATATGCATTTTTTATAACATATATATTTGTTTGTCATTTGTTGTCGATTAAATGCACATACACAATGAGATATCACTTCCCATTCACAAGGATGACCATTAAAAAACAAACAATGGCCCAGCCAGGCATGACTCAGCAGCTGAGCATCGACCTAGGATCCAAGAGATCGCAGTTCGATTCCTGGTCAAGGCACATGCCCTAGTTGTGGGCTCGATCCCCAGTTGGGGGTGTGCAAGAGGCAACGATCAATGACGACTCTCTCATCACTGATGTTTCTATCTCTCTCTCTCTCCCCCCTTCTTCTTTGAAATCAATAAAGATATATTTTTAAAAATAAATAAATAAAGATATATTTTTTAAAAAAGACAAAAAATAAGCACGCAGAAATAATGTGTTGACATGGATGTAAACAAATTGGAAACATCATACATTAATGGTAAGAATGTAAAATGGTAAAGCCACTTTTGGAAAACAGTTTGGCAGTTCCTCAAATCTTAAATATAGAGTTTTTATATAACCCAGCAATTCCACTCCTAGGTATATCCCCAAGACAATTGAAAATATATGCACATACAAAAACTTGTACATGAATATTTATAGCAGCATTATTCATAATAGCCAAAAGAGTGAAAATAACCCAAATGTCCATCAGCTGATAAATGGAAAAATAAAACATGATTTATCTATACAGTAGAATATGAACTGATCACAAAAAGGAATGAAGTTCTGATATATGCTACAATATAAATGAACCTTGAAAAATATTATGCTAAGTGAAAAAAAACAGACACAAGAGACCATGTATTGTATGGTTCCATTTACATAAACTATAGATTGAAAGTAGATTAGTGGTTTTCATGGGCTAATGGGTGGGAGGGATAGTTATGGATTTTTTTTTTTGGAGGGTAACAAAGATGTTCTAGAACTAGATAGTGTGATAGTTATGCAATGTGAATATGCTAAAAACTACTGAGTTGTTTAGTTTAAATTTTATGGTACTTGAATTGTATCTCATTGTATCTTTATTTAATCCTAGTAAAAAAGGAAATATTAAAAAATGCCCTCTTATAAAATAACCTTGACTCATAATAAATCTAATTGATAGAACATTATACACTCATTCAATTAGATCTATAAAATTTTGTAATACAAGACAGAATGATTATGAAATAATATTAAGTAAAATATAATAACAACTAAATTTTAAAAAATCATATCACTCTAGCTTTTATTCTTAAAGTCTGGAAGAAAACACACCAACATTTTAACAAATGTTGGCTATAGGTAGTTGGATTTGAAGAATTTACTCTTTATTTTCCTATTTTTCCATTTTTCCTGAGCTTTCTTCAAATTATATGTATTATTATTTTTTTAATTTCATAACTGTTCCATGTTTCCATGAATCTCAGAGGGAGAGCAGGGGGAGAGATTAACTAAAGAACTTCTATGCATATATGCATTGCCCATGGACACAGACAACAAGGTGGTGAAGGATTGTGTTGGGTGGGAAGAGGGTGGAGGGGGGCAATGGGGGAAAAAGGGGAACATCTGTAATACTCTCAACAATAGAGAATTTAAAAAATTTCATAACTTGTAGATATTTAAGGTGTCAGAGTTTTAGCTGCATGAAGATGCGTTCACCTCCCTCAGTGTGGAGCCTGATGGCCTCCTGGCACAGCCTCCCATGGTGGGAGCTGGGGTCCAAGTGAGGGTGGGGCAGCCCACCAGAGGCCAGAAGACCAGGTGGGCCATACACAGCTCCGACACTGATGAGGCCAGACCCGACTGCCCCAGGGCCAGGACATCATCTTTACAGGCAGGGGGCCTCTTCTTTTCCTGTTTTAAGTTGTGCTAGACTTTTTTTAAAAATACACCTATTGTCTTTTCAAAAGTGACATGAAGCCATTCAGTCCCCAGGCCTGCATCTTTCCTTTGTCTGTCCTCCCCCATTACTGTTTATTTCATCTTCCGTGTCGCAGTCGCTGCTCTTCAGGCAGTGACAACAGCGATGTTGTTACAGGTGTTGGTTCGCTCTGGTCTCATTTGCTCTGGAAAGAATTCTGGTCGGATCAAATGCCCCCGTGGAAACTCAAGCTGAATTGTCTTCATTTTCTATCATTTTATTTTAACATCCCAACAGTCCCCAAGTCAGGGTCTCCGCTGGCAGTGCAGCCATTCATCAACTTAAAGCGTGGCCATCCGCTTCTGGAGAGCGTCCAACTCCACAGAAGAAATCAGTTCTTTCCTTTCCATTTTTCTCCCAAAGCCAGAAAGAATCTGCTCATCTGGAGACAAGGGATAGTAACTTTTGAGTCAATTGGGAAGCTGCTTTTAGGTGGTAATACTCAACATTTCCATCACAGACTAAGCATCACCCCACGCAAGGTAGCAGTGCCACCGAGAAACCAGTGAGGGGATTTTTTTGGTTTAATAAAAATTGTACATATATATTTAATTAATCATGTTTCTCATTTAATAATAATACTTATTACATGACAGAAGGATTTTTCTTGTTATTAACTCATATAACCCTTTTCAAAAATCCATAATATCATCCCCATTGTACAGATGAGAAAATTGAGGCACAGAGAGGTTAAATAACATGCTGAAGTCCACACAGCTCCTATTGGCAGAGGTGGGATTTGAACTCTGGCAGTCCGGCTACAGGTTCTGAGCTCTCACTCTCTGTAATCCTCAACCTTTCATCTATAATAATGGAACCAGGAAAAACAAACAAACAAACAAAAAACTCCAGACTAAAGGAATAAATGAGCATTAAAACTATATTAAGTCACTTTTCAATTTGACCAAGTTCTGTTTTCCAGAGTTGAAGTGATTTGGCTACAAGTTGGTTTCATCCCCTAACAGGAACTCATGGGGCTGTTGCATGAAGAAGCCGAAAGGGGAAACGGACACAGAATGTCTTTGTCAGCCTAGGCCCGGCCAGTGGGAAAGCCGCTATTTCATAGGAGGCCCTAGCAACCCTGAGAACAATGCTACCACACTATACAGTTCCCGGGCTGCTAATCCTGCTGTAGCTCATGGCTTCCTCGGCCGTAACATGAGCGGTGCCCCTGCCCCCGGAGAGGGGCAGTGAGGACTCTTCTCTCTAGGTGTCCCGAAGGGAGGGCCTCTGAGATCCCGCAGAAGTAGCTGGTGAGAAACTGCCTGGTGCACGCACTCCAGACACTCCTGCCCCAACTTTGCGGGTACGGCCTGTCCATATGAGGGCAGCTTCTCTTCTTCTCAGGAAGTGGAAGAAAGTGCACCAGAACCTTCCATGGTGCTGGGGGTTCTTCTCAGAGAAACCTCACCTGCGTCCGTCATTTCACATTTCCAGTTTTCTTTTATATTGATGAACATCAACTGAATGTTTCTCCTTGCATTGCTGTTTTCCAGAAGTCAAAGACACTGCCTCAGCCTTCTCTAACCTAACTCTGTGCTGTGCTCTCTCATCCCACCTTCCTGCATCTTGAAGAGGCCAAGAAGCTTCTGTGGGCTTTACTTTCTAGGGTTTATATGTATGACTAAATTGATAAATGTGCTTTTCATGCTCTACTTGCTCCCACCCCCTCACCTGAAGTGAAAATCACTGTGCTAGGCCATTATTGCCACAGCATGGTCTTCAGACACCACAAGACTTGCCCCTTGGACACTTGCTGCTTACTCCCACTATGTTTTTCTCTGGAATATTCCACAGTTCAGGGTTTGTTGAGCCACACTTAAAAGTAGCAGCATGTAGCCCTGGCTGCTGGGCTCAGTTGGTAGGTGTGTCATCCTGTGCACTGAAAGGTCATAGGTTCCATTCCCGGTCAGGGCTCATACCCAGATTTCGGGGTTTGATCCCCCGTTGGGATGCGTGTGGGAGGCAACAGATCAATGTTTCTTTCTCACATCAATGTTTCTTTCTCTCTCTCCCTTCCTCTCACTCTAAAAAGTCAATGAAAATATCCTCTGGTGAGGAATAAAAAAAAATAGTAGCAGTATACAGGTATATAAAAAGGTGTTCAACAGCACCAAATCAGAGAAATGCAAATCAAAACCACAGAGATGTCGCCTCACACCTGTTAGGATGGCTATTAACAAAAGACAAGAAATCCCTCCTGTGTAGGGGGAAACCCAGCTCTCCCCTACTGTGTGGCTCATCCCTGTGTGTCTTCTTACTACTCTCGCAGGTCACTTCACTTCTGACACTTCTGTTTCCTAAATGTGTAGAGGTTTTTCCTCACATCAAGCAATTCTCTGTGACACCAGTTGAGTGTCCTACAATTTAACTCAGTAGTAACATTATTTGTTTGCCTAGAGACAGTGTCAGATCCCACAGGTTAAGGGCTCAGCGCCATGAGACCACTCCCAGGTCACTTCAGATGCCAATTGCAAGTAGTAGGTCCCCTGTTATCCACAGCTTCTGTGCGATTTGGCTACAGATCACAAGTGGCTAATTTCCTAGGGTGGCTCACAGAACTTAAGAAGACACATTTACTAGTTTATTCAAGGATATAATAAAGGCTATAAATGAATAGGCAGATGAAGAGATAAGTAGGGAGAGGCCTGGGGGGGTTCCGTGTGTAGGAGCTTCTGTCCCTATGGAGTTGGGGTGCCTTACCTCCCTGGTGTGGATGGATGTGCTCACTCACCTGGATACTCTCCGAATCCTGTACCACTGAGATTTTATGGAGACTTCCTCACTTAGGCATCAATTATTAATCCCATTTCCAGCCAGGCCCTCTCCCCTCTCCAGAGGATGGGGAGGGATGGGGGTGAAAATTCCAAGCTTCTAACCATGGCTTGTTCTCTCTGGTGACCAACCTCCATCTAGGAGCTCACCCAGAGTCATCTCATTAGAACAAAAGGTACTCCTAATGCTTTTACCACTTAAGAACTTACAAGGGTTTTAAGAGCCCTGTGCCAGGACAGGGCAAAAAACAAATATTGGAATAAGAGATGCTCTCAGTGTTCTTATTACTTAGGAAATTACAAGGGTTTCAGGAGCTCTGTGCCAGGAACCGAGGGCAGAGACCAATATATATTTTTTCTATTATCTCATACCAGCAATTCCACTTCTGGGTATTTATCTTAAGGAAATAAATACACTAACTGAAAAAGAAATCTGCACCCCATTATTTACAAAAGCCAAGGCAAGGAAACGGCCTAAGAGTTCATGAATTGATGAATAAAGAATACATATGATACTATTCAGCCATAAAAGAGAAGGAAATCCTGCGATTTGTGACAACATGAATGGACCTTTAGGGCTTTATGCTAAGTGAGATAAGTCAGACAGAGAAAGACAAATACCATCTGATCTCATTGGAATCTTAGTAAAAAACAAACAAACAAAAACTCATAGATACGAAAAACAGATTGGTAGTTACCAGAGGTGAGAGAGGGGGCAGAGGATATGTGGTGGTGGTCAAAAAGTACAACTTCCAGTTATAAGATGAATAAGTTCTGGAGATATAATGTACAGCATGGTGACTGTAGTAATAGTACTCTGTTGTATATTTGGAAATTGCTAAGAGAGTAGATTGTGAAAGTTCTCATCACAAGAAAAAATATTTTAATATGATGTGCTGATGGACATTGACTATACTTACTGTGGTGGTCATTTTGCAATATGTACACATATTGAATCATTTCGTACACCTGAAACTAATATAATGTTATTATATCATAATAAAAAATAAAAAATAGTATAAAAGTTATGCTACCAAATAGAAAAAAAAAAAAAGTAACATCATATACAACCCAGCTTAGCTGGTCTCATTTTACAAAACCATACCATTTATAAAGGTGTTTTACAAGCTACCCTAAGTGCCAGGGAGGACCCCCATTGCCAGGGCCAACTTAGAACTTAGAAGGGCTCCATGTTTGGGTTGAATGCTCTGTTGTCATTATCTTTAAATTCTTGATAATTTTTGAACAAAGGGCTCCACATTTTCAGTTTGCAATGAACCCAGCAAATTATGTCGCTGGTCCTGCCATTGCTAGCTGTTGCCACTTTCCAACCCCCTACGCCCTTTCACTTGCTCCATGTTTCTGGAGCAGAGAGGTTTGCCTCACAGGAGAACTTTGAGGTTTGACTCTTGAAGCTTTTGCATGAGGTATTATTAGCTCCTTTTTTCTGATAAAGAGTTTTAGACAAGTGACACCCCTGTATGATACAAAGATCATTACCCTAGTTCTTGCAGATGAAACAAAGAGAGATTTGTGGCTTTAACCACAGCCCCAGAACTAGGTAGGACAAGCCCAACTCTAGGGTGGCCTGGTTTTATCAGGTGGGGTGAGGAGAAGGTATTTTGTAAAGCTGTGGAACTAAACAGTGCCTGACAGATGGCCTTTATAGGAAAGTATTTCTGTGGTTCTCTAGCATCAAGAGAAAGGCAAGCAGCTGTCATTTTCCAGAAGGCCAAAGGACTCCAAGCCGGTTGGTCATTTCATAGGCTTTAGCTTGCAAAGTACTGCCTGATGAGAAAGCATAATTCTTATGTCCACAGGGGACCTTGAGATGAGGAATCTGGATATGAGTGGCTGTCCCAGCAGGCAAACTCCCTCCAAGATAAAAGAGGAATTTGTAGTAGACATACTATTTTTAAGTCATGAAGGGTCAGTCAGAGTGAGAATGCAGTATTTCAAAGTATGCTTTTGATATCGGCCTAGGAGTGCCTAAGTCAAGGACTCCCAGAGACAAACCTGTTCTCTCTGGTAAACACTGTGGGGAGGTTTGGGGCAGGTGATTTAATCTCTGGGCCTGGTTCCCCTTTTCTAAATGATGATACTATTAGCACTGACTGCATTGACTTGTTGAGAAGGATAAATTAGTTTGGAGCTTAGTTCATAAAAGAGTTTTAGGGTTAAGAAGAATGAATTAGTTTTTACATTAAAAGCAATCAAAACAGTGCCTATATGGGTCAGACAGTAGTGCTGTGTACTCAGAGGCCTCCTCCTGCCCAGCTAGGCCTCCCTCCTGTGGTCAGGGAGCTCAGCCCAGTTAAACACTGGGCGGGGCTGCCAGCAGGGCTGAGGAAATATAGGTGACAAGAGCCATCCCAAGGCCATAACTCAGGAAGGAGGCCTCCTTCCTCCACACAAGTAGCTCCCAAAACACAAGTGTGGGTTTCAAATCTCACTCCTCTCAAAGGGAGAAGTCCTTGGGCAGTATGGTTGTCTCTCTTAGTCATTTCTTCTCGAGACCAGGCCTGGGTGCTCTGGGCTTGTTGAATGTACATTAATAATAATAACGAAACCTACCGTTGATTGAACGCCAGGCACTGCACCAAGCACTGAGGACTTTTCTCATTCAGACAGCCCTTATTCGTGATATACTGAGAAGAGGGCACTTGCTTTTATTCAGACAATACAGAAGATTAGAAAGTAAGTCATGGAGCTTGCCTCTGCCATCACCATCACCAGTCCTGTCCTGTGTTCAGCCCTGGTCTTCTTCCCCACGTTTGTCTATATTTAATAGATAAACACCTATATAATGCCTATATTTAATAGGCATTGATATTTAATCAACGTTACACACACATGCACACACATAGTGTGTTTGTTTTTATGAAAATAGGATCAGATCCCATCCAGCAACTTGCTTTTTTCACATATTCATCTATCTTTTCCCAATTCTGTATATATAAATATGCAAGAAACTATAAGGAAATCTGGGATAAGCAAGAAAGATTACTGACTGTCTCTAAGAGAAAGTGTGTATTGTTTAGAGCACAGCCTTCCTGTTATCTGACTTGAGCCTTGGGGCTCAGTCTGAAGCTCTGTGCTTTGTAAGGGACAAAGGACACACAGGGATTTCTGACTGTGGACACACAAACGAGCTTGGCACCCCCTTCCCCTGGGCAAAAACCTGTCCATTTGAAAATGCATTTCAAGATTTCAGGTCTATGCATGAGACTGTTGCTTGGATTCTCCTTTGAACCAATGGTAATGTCTCCCTAGTTCACTTTTTAATACTAAGGTCAATAAAATCTTTCACACGTGTTCATTTGTCATCTGTTTGGGGGTCGAGGTTTTACTTTTTTTGAAAATCCCCTTAACAATGGGCATTACTTTATTATAGAGATGGGGAAATCGAGACTGAGAAAGACTAAGCAAATTTTTCAAAGTCACTCTGAGCAGAGTTTGGATTCAAACTCAGGTCTGCCTGCCCCTAAAATCACCATACAAGAGTGCTTGTATCATTTTAAAGAAACGGCACTAGCTATCTGCCAGGTATTAGTCTAGGTATTTTAGGTATGTTAATTCATTTAACCCTTCCCTCAACCTATAAAGCTAGTGTGAACCTTGTAATCCCACTTTACAGAAAAGCAAGCAGTGCACAGAGAGGTCAAGCAGCCCACGTGGGATGCAGAGCCAGGCACCAAAGCTGAAGCTCTTAGCTGCTGCTTGTCCCTCCTGGCTCTCTCTTCTTCCTTCTGTGGTTTGGTAAATTGAAGTTGCCTTAGTTTGTTATTTGAATGATTATAACATTGCCAAGAGTCTTTGGTTTAGAAAGCAGCTCGAGGCCATGTATTCATATCAATGGGTGGCTTAAAACAACAGAAATGTATCCTCTTTGTTTTGGAGGCTAGAAGTCTGAGATCAAGGTGTTGGCAGGGCCACACTTCCTCTGAGGCTCTAAGAGAGAATCCCCCTGGCCTCTGCTAGCTTCTGGTGTTGGCCAGCACTCCTTGGCATCCCTGGGTTTACCCACGCATCTTTCAGTCCTCCCTTGGCCTCCGCTGCACACCACTGTGTGTCTTCACATACTCTTCTCCCTGTGTGTTTGTCTGTGTCCAAATTTCCCTTTGCATGAGAACACCAGTTACATTGAATTAGGGCCCACCTAAAGATCTCACCTTAATTTGGTTAAATCTGCCAACACCCTATTTCCAAATAAGGTCACATTCTGAGGTACTGAGGCTAAGACTTCAATGTATCTTGCAGAGGGAGGAGACACACAATCCAACCCATAACAGGCAGAGAAATCCAACTTCTCTCTGAGTGTATTCCAAGGGTGCTAGTCTCACAAGAAGCTCTGTAGAGGAAAGGCTCCTGTGGTCTCAGAGATTTGGCAACCCTGCACCCTGCATGGTGATTCTCAGGGGTCATTTGCATGCTGACCCCTGAGAGCACCAGAAAGAAACCTGTTGACTGTTTAAATTGGCATTTCTCAAACTTATTTGAGCATGGAAGTTTTGAGGTATTGTTGTTTTGACAGTGTTCTGTGGGGCACACTTGAAGAAACTTACTAGAGCATGACCTTGAAACCAGGGATGCCTAGCCTTGCATCATGACCCTGCCCTTACTGAATATGTGACCTTGGGCAATTTATCTTCCTCTTAGAGTCTCAGTTTCCTCATATGTAAAATGGGAGCAAAAATTCCTAGTTAATTATTTAGGAGAGATTCACTGTTATAACAAACTCCAGAAAGTATAATGGCTTGGAAACAATAGGATGTAAGTTTATTTCTTGCTCAAGACTGGGCAGGGAACAAACTGGCTGGGCAGTCTTTTTCTACACAGACATTTTAAAATGTGCAGCTTCCAAGGTCATCCTAGGGTTGTCCCCATTTCAACCAGGGAGAGGGGGATAGAGCCTAGAGAGTGCTCGTGGGGGTTCTTCATGGCCAGGCAATGTCGTGGAGCAACTCATTTCTGCTCACACTGCATCAGTCAGACCCCAGTCTTCTGGCTGCAATTAACTGTAAAGGGGGCTGGAAAATATGGTCCCTGGATGAGCAGTTATGTCCCAGCAGGAACTCAACCTTAAAGAAAAGGAAGTGTGGACTTCTGGTTGAAAGTTAGCCATCTCTGCCACACTTAACCTTGCAGGTGTGTCCTGAAGATTAAATGAGGCTTTTGACACATGCAAAGTCCCTAACATCACACGCAACTAAATAAATGTGAACAATTTAAAAATGAAAAAGATATGACAGAGAAGTGCCTTGAAGGATGGAATAGGAGACAGACCCCCAGGCACAGCTGAAGTGTGGGCCCCTCCTCCCATTTCTTCCCAACCCATCCTGGTGGCTGTTCTCTGGTGTGTGGTTGGGAAAGGGGAATAGAAGTCCTCAGGGTGTTGTTCAACCCAGAGCAGCTTCTCCCCAACCCCCACTCCCCCACTTCCCCCACCCCTGCTTCCTTTCCAGACAGATGGAGAAGCGTGAGCTCTGGAGTCTTGACAGCCTCTCGGCTTCTAGGCAGTGGCCCCCAGGACTTCTAGCCCCACCTTCCTGCAGTTGCACAGCCAGCTGAGGGGTGGGCAGCAAGCCAGGCCTCCTCGGCAGCCTCTGGAGCACACATCAGTTGCAGACTCTCAGGATGCTCAAGGGAAGGCCTGAGGTTCCCACCAGATCACCATGACCACAGCCTCTTTTGCAAAGGCCTCCAGACTCTGAAAACCCACTGTCTGGTCCAGCTCCTAGCTTCTCCAGCTACCTGGCCACACAGCACAGGGAGAACCACCTTTAGACCACCAACCTCGGGACCCTAATGGTCTGCAAGGGACCATAATTGGTCAGCAGAGTAAGTCCCTTGCCTTCAAAGCACGCATATTTTCAAGTTCACATTCATTATTAAAACATTTGTATCTCAAGTCACATCCCCAACCCTTTAACGTGAACACAGTTCCAACAGATGTCTCCCAGCAGCCCCTCCCCCACTTCCTTGCATGTAAATAAACTTTGCAGAGCAGCCATCGATGTGTACATACAACTTTGCTTTCAGCTCTTCTCACTTGGCTTTGTATACACTTTCCCATGGATCTGGGTCACCCTGGTGTTGAGTATTTCACAGGACTGTAAAATATATGGGAGACATATTTTGTTAGAATCTTAATACCCAGCACATCTGGGTAATACTCAGACAACCGGAGAGATTCGTGCTGATCCTGCAAGTCTGCACAAATGCAAGTCCCCTTCAGACAGAAAAGGCTGTGTGCTGCATTTGTATGTACAAATGCACATGGGTTTTCTCAAGCATAGTGGGCCTTGGGGTGTGACAGTCAGTGATTTCTTCCCTGGAAGTGGCATGACCTGCAGGAGTTACCGTTGGCTGCAGTTGCGAGTGCTGCCCAAATTTATTGGTTTTGATTCCCGCGCTGTTCCCTGCGTAAATTAAAATGTGACATTATTACACCCTCTGACAGCCCACTGGCGACCTTTAGCACTCTCCCCCCTCCGCAGCCATTATTCAGCATAATTTTCTGGTTTGAGGCAAGTTGGGAGAGCAGGGAGGCTGGGTAGGGGCAGGGGAAGGCAGAGTCCAAATTAGAAACAGATTTAAAGAGCATTTGCAGGGAATTAGGCAGTGGGCCAGGAGCGCTTGCTGGCAGCATGTGTAACCCCTCTTTAGGGACTGTCAGCTCCTCCTAGGTTTCCACAGCGGATGTTTCCCGGCCAGAGCGCAGCTGGGTTTCAGTTGTCAAACCCACAGCCAAGACATCTGAGCAGGAGGCGGAGTGCCTGCATGCACGCGCGTGTCCGCACCCAGGCCACATTCACACACGCGCTCCACTCCGAGGACACTCCCAGCTCAGTTTCACACATCCACACCTACAGAGGCACACACGGCCTGTCCACTCACCCCGGACACGCACAGCTATAGACACAGGTGCACATGGAGAGAATCTGGACGGACACACCTACAAGTGTACACACACAGACGTGGGCTCTGCCCTGGCATCATTAAGAGCAATTCCAGAGCCAGTTTCTCAGCCCACACCCTCCCTCCCCAGACTGGCTGTGTGACCTTGGGTCAGTCCTTCAGCCTCTCTGAACTCCTGTGTCCTCTGCTATAAAGTATAAACAATGGCAGTTGTGATGATCTAAATGAGATAATAAAGGTGAACGCCCGGGCAAACTATGTAACTACACTCAGATGTGACAAGTGGCCAGGAGGGCGGTGGTGGCGACGTGAGAAAGATGACTAACCTTTGGTTCACATCCTTTCTAGAGGGGACACAAAGCACTTAGACTTGATTTCTACCTTGATAAAAAGGGTGAGAAGTCCTTCACACCACGGGGGTGGGGTGGGGGAGAGCAGAGCAAATGGAGAGGTATGTGCAGATAGATACTTCCAGCATGCACAGCCCTACAGCTTTCCACTGCCAGGGGGACTTGGGTTTGTCTAACAGGGCACTGAGGCCAGCAGCGCTGCTCACCCAGCTCCCTCCCCATCTACACCCCTGTTCCCTGCTATTCCTGCCATAGTCCTTTACATCAGCTCTTCCTTCACCCAAGCTCCTGGTAAGGAATCTCTTTCCTTTTCCCCTCCCTCCCTCCTTCCCTCCCTCCCTCCCTCCCTCCCTCCCTCCCTCCCTCCCTCCCTCCCTCCCTCCCTCCCTCCCCTTTAGGGCTTCACCCCAGTCAACCTACTTCCCGGAGCCTCATCCCTCCTCAAATCCCCCCAGCTTCTGATCAATCCAACATCTACCCTTTCCTGGGAATCTATTATATACAAACAAGCCCTTGTTCTGGGTGCTGTGGGGTTGGGGGAGAGTATCACCCCTGCCCCAGGGGGTTCACAGCTCAGTGACGGGATCAGCCTGGCATAAAATACCACACAAGACCAATCAGGAAATGTCAGAAGAGGGCACCAGCACTGGGTTGTCTCTGGGAGGTCAGAAAACAGCAAAGCACGTCCTACTGAGCAGGCCAGGACACTCTGTACCAAGTGACCCAAGGTGGGGCAAGAATCAGAATGAGTGACGCCCATGCCGGGAAACAGACTCCCATGTGAAACCGGTTTCAAGGCTCAGGAACCGCACTACACATTCAAGTCACCGCTGCTCAAACCCAGATGGGTGGTGGGGGAGACGTGAAAGTGGTAAGTGGTTAGGCACAGAAGCAGGCATTTCTAGACCTTCATTCAGTCAACAGATATTTTAAGGATCACTCCCCATGTGCTGAGTGCTGGGAATACAATGGTTAGTAAAACTCAGGCCCTGCTTCAAGTGAGAACTGTTGATATAAAAACAGGCAATGCCAGTGTCATGGGATATGTGTTCTACAGGAACCGTCTGGGCATGTGGTGCTCTGGGGCATGGAGGAGCCATCTCACTCAGGCAGGAGGTTAAGAGGCTTCCAGAAGAGGTGGATGTACAAGGAGCCAGAAAGGGGTTCAGAATGTGTGCCCAGTATAGAGTTAGGTTGGAGCGAGGGGAGAGATCAGACTAGAGAGACCATTATGGAAGATCCACACTGGTCACCTACTTCTCATTTACTGATTCAGTAAATACTATGAGCAAGCTTTTGGCAGGTCCTATGTTGGGTGCCGAGACGATGATGGTAAGCAAGACGGATACATGTGGGTTGAACTAAGGTTGCAACAGTGGGAATAAAGAGAAATTGATAGATTTTGAGAGATAGACAAGTTTAATTGGAGGAGGATGGTGAGGGAGAGGGAGTGATCTAAGATGATTCTTACGTTTCTAGCCAAGTGCTGAGTAGAGGAGGTGCCCTTGTCTGTAGGGGAGAAGGCACCCAAATGGAGGCAGATTGAGAGGGTTGGGGAAATACAAGTCTGCACCCATATTGTCTGTTTGCAAGGTCAATGGAACAGTGGCAGTACCCAGCATCTAAATCCGGCTGTGAGGTGAGAGTTGCTAGCCACCCAGACAGGAGCAGAACCACAGCTGCAGATTCAGGGGGCATCCGAGAAGGTGGCAAGAGATTAGCCAGCTGCCCGGGTCCCAGCTCAGAGAATCAAGTTTCAGACAGTTCTAGTCTAGAGGGGAACTGGAAAGCTGAAGGCAAAAAGTCAGCTCATTCCAGGTGCTTCAGATACTGAGACTGTGGTAGCAAAACCAATGCCAGTGCCCTCCTGCCGGTAGACTGGTCAGGCCCGGCTGTGGGAACCCTCTGGATTGAGCTCTCATGGCTGAGGAAGCCAGGGAAGGAGCCAGCACTCACGTAGTGCAGTATTTCATTGTTAGGTCTGTCCCCACAGCACTCAGCGCAGAATTGGTCAGACAGTAAATGTCCAGTAAAGCTCTCCTAGTAGCTTGTGGACATTCGGAAAAGCAGGAGACTCCAGTGATGAAAGCAGCACAGGGTCGCCAGGCCTCAGTGAGTCCTCTGTGCATTGAATTGGAACTGCTGGGTCTTTTGGCTGCATTAGGGGAAGCCCCATTTGCTTAATATCCCCCATAAAGATGGCAGCTTTTAATGCCAACCTTTACCCTTCTGGAGCATAAGTCAGAGGCTTGAAGCTTACATTCTTTGAAACCTCAGACATTAGCCCTACAACTAAATTCTCGAAAAGACTGCTGTTTTGATGAAGTCCAGGCTGACGGCTTAAAATAAATACTCAGACATCACAAATAGGGTTGAAATTTAGGGTCTGGAGTAAACGTGAACAAATAGCCAACCCAAGATGGAAAGAGCATTCTCAATGCTAAAGCTCATCCTTGGCCGGATGAGCCTCAGATGAACAGGTAAGTTTCAAAAGTTCGCACCAAAGAAATCCTGTGAAGTCAGAGAAAATGACAATGTGGGAGGCAAACCTAGAGCCACTGGAGCTGAATTCTTGTAACCTGGCGGGGCTCTCTCCCAACTGAACTCCAGGACAGTAGCTGTGAACTGGGAGGGCCCTGTTCAAAAGCATACCCTACCCTCACTCCCCCTTTGTGGTGAGGGCTGAGCTGCTCTACAGTTCACCACTGCACAGGGCACTAAGGCCAGTGCCTTTCCTTTAATCTCAGGGCCAGCCTTAGTGACAGGGCTCGGCTCAGACCAGACCCCAGGCTGGAGAAGAGGTAGCCAAGAGGGAGGTGCTTTGCCAGATCTCCAGCTCAATGGCTGCAAAGCTGAGACCAGAACTTAGATCTCTGATTGCAAATCTGAAGCTGCTCTTCATTGGTACTGTGAACTTGAACTGTGAGCAACTCAACCTCACCTGCTTATATTTCTCTTCAGATAAAAAAGTCTTGTTTTTTATCACATCTATCAGTGTCCAAGAAATAGATTGATCTACAGCAAATTATCATGCACTTTGTGGATATGAAAAGGATATTAGAGAAATGCCAACACAGAGGCAAGGATTCAATAAAATAAATACATCACACTTCTGCTTCACAGCGAGTGAAACTTTGGTTCAATTACATTTATTTTAAGATAAAAATTGATTTTGTAATATATACACTCTTGAAGGCATCCCAGATTGTTTTTCAAAATATTTTAAGAAAAATAAATTCTTTTATTATCAAATACTTGGAGTTTGAAATAGATTTGCATTAAAATATTAAACTTAATTTTTTTTTCAATTAAGGAATAAAAAAATAAGTGGAAAAAATATGGGGGGAAAAATGAATCACAAAAATATCTTCTTAACTCTTCCAGATGCTGGAGCAGGAATATCTCCACTGGAACCTGAGATGACCTGAGGTTGTCATAGATATGAAATATGAGGAAAATATAAACAGCTAAGAAAGAGACTGAATGGGACCAACCCCACCACTGAAGTGAGCAGGGGAGCTTGTATTACATGCCGAAAGCTGTGTGGTCCCTGAGGGCCTGAGAATAGAGCCCAGCCACCACCAGGATGGGAGTGGGCCCGGCGGGCTTCCTGCCTTTTGGTTAGACGGACTGCCTTCCTGAATTACTAGGTCTAGGAAGCAGTGGTGACAAGGGTGGAGAGAGGGGGGCAGAAGTTACACGTGTCACCTACCACCCTCGCTGGGCCCTCTTCCTGGCTACAGCCTCACTTCCCCTCTCACAGACCAGTTACCTAATCTGCCACAAGCCGAGATGGTATCTGGGAACTCTAACGGCTCTGACATCCCATAATTCTGTAACTCAGATACCAGAGCAGTTGGTATGAGACAAGAAAGAGTCCGGCCCCAACTCTCAGTTTGCACGATGTCATATTTATTTCACCAAGTGTTGTGGTCAAGGGCTCAAACAATAGCTGCTCTGTGCTGAGCACTTGGCAGGCGGGCGCAAGGTGATGTGCCCTTCTGTGTGCGGTCGCACCCCCTGCCCACGTGGGCAGTACCTGCACTGGTGAGAAGACTGAGTTTACACAGGGTGAGTAGCTTGCCCCGAGGCCCGCTGGGTGTCCAACCCCTAAGCCCAGCCTCTTATCTTCTATGCTAAGCCCTGGACTATTTCCAAAGGATTAAGCCTGGGCAAACCTAGCTCCTTACCCTTCTCCCACACAACTCCTTATATTGGTGACTTGGGAAGAAACGCTCTGCTCTGCCCTTTTCCCTGGGAGAGGGTGATTTGCCAGACTGAAGAGTTTGGAAGAAGAAACTGTGCCTGCAGGACCCAGCTCTTCCACCACTCAGAGCACGGGTGGTCTCTGGACAGGGCCAATATAGCAAAAAGGCCATCATTCCAATATGTGCTCAAATCCACAAGTACCAAGTGGCTACTGTAATGGAAAGTACAACCTCAGAGCTGACCGACTGACTGTCTGCCTGGGTCCAGCTTGGACACTTCCAGGGTGGAGAGTCCCCACCTCTGAATCGCTCTAGTTACTTGGTAGGTACTTCTGAGTACTAGAAACATCTTCCTATCATCCTGAAGTCTGCCCCCTTCTAATTTCCCATTTCTCAATACCAGCCATGCTCTCTGGACCACCTCTCCCCTGTGACAGCTCTTCCCATGGCTGGAGACAGGGAGCACACTCTCCTTGCTCCCCAGCGCCTGCCTCTTCTTGGGTTAAACAGCACCCGTTATTTCTGCTGCTCCTCATGTGACCTAGTTTCTTGGTCCTTCATGGGCTCATCCTCCACTGGACCCTGGAGTCGGAATGGAATGTATTCCCTCAGAAAAGTTCTCAGTTGGGTTTGTTTTGTTTTCTTAATACCTCTCTGCTGCCTTTCTGAGTCAGTGGCCAACACTGGTGCTGTTTGGTGGGACAGGGCTCGGTTTTTTCTCACTTGAAGACATTGTATTTATAACTGTTATGAGCACCTTTTGTTTTTTGACTACCCAGTATCCGAACAGTCTTTTAGTTTAGAAAAATTCCAAAATAGGTGAGAGATGGGGCCCTGCCTCCCCTAATGGAGGCCAAAGGCGAGTGCCATTCACTTTCCACACCTCAGACTCATGCCCAAGCTTTTGAATCGGATGGGGAAGCACAAAGAGAGATTGTCCCTGCTTACCTAGGATGGAAGCAGTCAGTCAAGGGTCCTGAGGAAAGGCAGAAAGCGTCCAAGGTGCTGGCACCATGAGCAAGAACCGGCTTCTGTCGTTTGCAAGCAAGGCCCCGATGAGTAGGAGAACCACTGGCTGCTCCTAGGGCAGGTCACCTTTCCTCTCTGGGCTTCTATTTGAGTGGAAGGCGTGAGCTCCATCCCAGCTGTGATGCACTTGATTCCTGAGTTTTTCATACATTTTCACTGATGATTAAGATATGTAGCTGCAAGTGAAATGGAGATTCAGAATATCAGGCAAACTTCTCACTGCCTGTTCTTCAAACTAGTTCTCCAGAAGTAGCTCCACATCTGCCTGGGGAATCTGAACTCCCAATGGTTTTTTGAAGTTGAGAACAAGACTGAGATGAAAAGACTTGTGCTTCTCTTGGCTGTCACTGGGGACTACTGTTTCCATGGCTACCTTGGAGAGAAGCCCTGAGGCCCCAGATGTGTGTGGTGGCAGGAACAGCATAGGACTTGGGTCCTAATCCCACCTTGACCCCATAATGTTGAGGTTTTGCACATGGAAAGAAGGCACTGAATGATTTTTAAGGTTCTTTTCGATTCTGATTCTGTGACTCTGAACCCTGTAGGAGCTATTATTTCCTTGGGTTTCTACTTACTGCTTTTCCCTACTTTCTGGCTTCTGTATTAAAACTTTACAAGTTTATAAATGGATAAATAAAATGTGCTATATCCATACATGGAGTATTATTCAGCCATAAAAGGACATACTGACACATGCTACAATATAGAGAAACCTTGAAAACATTAGGCTAAGTGAAAGAAGCCAGTCTCCAAAGACTACATATGGTATGCTTTCATTTATACGAAATGCTCAAAATAGGCAGATCTATAGTGACATAAAGTGGACTAGTGGTTGCCTAGGGCTAGCAGGAGATGGGTAGTCACTGCCTATAGGTGTGGGATTTCTTTTTGGGATGATAATGATGTTCTAAAATTTACTATGGTGATGGTTGCACAACCATGAATATACAAAAAACTCTGAACTGTGCAATTGAAATTGATGAATTGTATGGTATGTGAATTGTTATCTCAATAAAGCTGTTGAAAAATCTGGCAACAATGTTAAGACAAACCCAGTGTATTTCAAAGATGCACTCAGGACATTGGAGTATAGCTTTGAAAATTAAATCCACTCATAATCAAACAATTTTATGTTGTTTGGTTTTTTTAAGTTTCTCCCTTGGTCAATTAACCAAACTTAATTGATTTGTTTGAATGTAATTTCTTTAAAATTGTCCTTTCTCTGAAGGTCTCATTAGCAATCTAATGGGGTCAGAAAAAAAGATGGGGTCTGACAAGTTTCCATACTTGATTCCAGAGAGTTCACTGGGGTAGCTTCTCTTTTCTTTAGACTTTTAATTAGATTCTAATGGAAATCTCATTTAAAGGAGAATTATAAAACAGTGCATGTTATACTTTAATGTTCACACCAAGCACTTGGGGATCTAATTAAACTGCAGATTATAATTTAGTTGGTCTGGAGTGGGGCTTAAGAATCTTCATTTCTAATAAGCTTCCCAGTGTTGTCTAATGCTGCTGGCCCAGGGACCATACCTCAAATAGCCAGGTTCTAGGGCTGCACAGTCCAATGTGGCTGCTGAGCACTTGCAATGCAACTAATCTAAACTGAGATAAGATATGAGTGAATGATTGGGAGAATGTAAGTGATGTAAGTGTAAAATAGACACTGGATTTCAAAGACTTAGTAACAAAACAAAAGAATGTGAAATAATTTTTACATCGGTTGCAGGTTTAAATAATATTTAGGGTATATGAATTAAGTGTATTATCTTTTAAATTACAAGTTTGACTTGTGAAAGATACCAGTAGTTCCCTGTCCCTCACCATTATTCACCTTCCCTTCTTCCTTGTTAATAGACTTTAGCTGGGCACGTGGTGGTCCCCTGGAAAAAAAGACTACATTCCCCAGCTTCCCTTGCAGCTAGGTGGAACCACATGATTAATCATTGCATGGAATGTAGGGAAATGAGTCATATGGCTTCCAAGAACTTTCTTAAGAGATTACATAGGTGCATTCCTTTGCCTTTTCCTTCATTTTTTCCTTCATCCTGCTAGAAGGCAGATATGTTGCCATATAAGACTGTGAGGTCAAGGCTGTGAGGTAAAGGTGCATAGTGGATCAACAAGATGTAACTTCCATGATACGGCAAGGATTTTTGTCTATTCCCACTTCTGTAATGTCACTGCCTAATTGGCACTAACTAAATATTTGCTGACCGACTGATTAAATGAATGAATAAATGAACAAGTCTGCGTATCTGTTACTGATGTCAGCCCCAGACCACCCACCTGAACTTTTACATGAGAGAAACAAATTTCTACCTTGTTTAAACCCAAACCTAATCCTAATCATACAAGACTTAAAAGTCTTATAACCGCTTTATGCCATAGAAAGTTTACTTGAAATGTTCAGCTAAAACTCAGTAAATCTAATCACATTTAAATGCACTGTGATATTCATCTTTTCAATGTTGTGGATTATTTCACCATGCCAAAATCCATCCATCTGTTTGTTTAATAAGTTGAGGTTTTAATATTTCAAGTTTCTAAAACCAATATATGCTTCTAACAGTACTTTCTTACTAATAATACTAACAATTCAAAGCAATATACAAATTCAACCCAGCAATGTTTTTCCTAACAGCCCTAGGGTAGAGGTGAGTTAGCATCAAGAAGTACCATTTATAAGATAGAGATGAGCTCAGTTTCCTTCCTGATTGAGGAAAAAAATTCCATTTCATTTTAGAAGCAAACTCGCTTCTAAACAGAACAGGAATTTTACATCAGAGAGGTTAGTAATGGCAGATTTTAATCAAAAGCAAATGCCTTTTTTCTTATTCTTAAGAAAAATATTTCATTGCATTCACCCAAGCTTTCAGTTCTGAGGAGAATTAGGTCTTTGTACATTACTCCTTAAAAGAAAAAAAATATTTGTATCTTCAGAAAGGATAGCAAGCTACTTAACTCTGATATGCAAACAGGTGGGGATGAAAGTCTCATCAGCACTGAATGGGGCACCATGTCCTGGTTCCCTGTTCTCAGGGAAGCAAGAGAGGCCAGGAGGATTTTCATAGCCCGAGAAGGCAGCAGGTGAGGCTAGGGACTGGGTTGGGGGTGGAGTGGAAAGGAGCAGAGAGGACCAATGGACTGGCCCTGACTGTTTGCACTTGACGCCCTTTCCAAGGACAAGGAGAGTTACTATTACCCATCAGCAGGCGTAAAACAAGAACCCCATGTGATTTCTCACCCTTCCTGGAGGCCTCATACTTCATTCCAAACTCACCAGCCTTTGAAGTTGCAGGAGGCCAAGTCTCAGTTGCCTGTCATGTTGGATTCACTCATGGTCACAAGGTGAGAGTTTCCACTGGAGGTGCCTGCTGCGGGAAGGAGCCCTTGTGCTCTGGGACACAGGAGGGATTCTGGAAGAGCAATTTAATCAAATGGCATTCGTATTGGCCACATCATTAATCTTGTGGATGAGAAGCCCCTTGTCTGCTCTTAGAAAGTTGATCCATACACCCCTTGCCTGGATATTTCTGATATACCAGGGAAGCTCCAGACAGAAAGCATCTGATACATAAGCTCCCTTTCATGGAAAATAATTTTTTTTTAACATGCTATGGGTACAGATTTTCCCAGAGCTAAGTTCCAAACTGGAACTTAGTGAAATACCTTTAAAAGGTGTGTTTAAGAACTCTGGGGCCAGGGGATACTATTTATTGACTGACCTGTGATATCTTAGAGAGGTTGGGAATTCTGGGATGTGAAGAGGAGGGAGTAGGTAAGTGCATAAAAAACACAAGGGAGGAGACTGCATATAGTGAGGCTTATCTGTGAGGCTAGAACATGTGTCAGGCAAAGAGTGCCAAGGGATGAGGCTGGAAAGACCATCGGAGACCAGATCTGGCTAAGGAACTGGACGTTGGCCTGCTATGAATAGGGAGCCACTGAGTACGTTAGAAGTTGAGCGGGACGGTGCCAGATCTGTATTTTGAAATGTAAACCTAACTGCAAGGTGGTTAAATAGATTGAGTAGGAAGCCACTAGAAGCAGCTAGTGCAACAGCACAGGTGAGAGACCCTGACCAGGCAGGTGTATGGAGAGGAGGGGATGGTGGCTGCTTTGGGGGCTGCTGGTTTGAGGGTAGGAGCGAGCAAGCCTTTGCATGCCCTTCAGATATTACTGCTTCCAAATGAGCATCAGAATCGAAGCCTAACAGTTCTATATTTTCATTTTCAAACTCACTCATTTGTTCATGTATTCATTCATTGAATTAACACTGAACTGTTATTGAGCACAAAGTATAATTATAATCAATGCAACATGGGTACTGGGGTGGGGAGAGCACTTGTGGTTGAATAAGAACAAATAAGTCTTTGTCTTTAAGGAGTTCTAGAGCAGAGGACAGCAAACCACAGCCTAGGGGCCCAATCTAGCTCACTGCCTCTGTGTGTGTGTGTGAATAAAGTTTTATTGGGACACAGACACACTCATTTGTGTACATGTTGTCTATGGCCACTTGTGCACCACAATGGCAAAGTTGCACAATCGCAACAGAGACCAAATGGCCCACAAAGCTTAAAATTTTTACTATCTAGTCCTTCCCAGAGAAAGTGGCCAGTCTGTGGTCTAGAGCCAGAACCATAGAGTCTGTAGAGAATGAGAAAATCTAGATTATGAAAATGGCACAAATCAAAAGCCGTGGGAATGCTGAGAAAGTCACAGGCAGGATTCCTCCAGGAGAAGTTTTCAAAATGGGCTTTGACAAGACAATGGGATAGTCTCAGCAGACTCCAACCCAGAGCAGGTCCCCGGGTGTGCCTGCGCCTGAAGGCACAGTCCAGGACGAGGTAAATGATGCTCAGGCACTTGGGAGGGAACCATCTAAGTTCTCTTTTCAGAGCAGCAGAAGTCATGGCAGTGGCCCTGGCTCTGCCGTTGCTGAGCTGCGTGACCTTGAACCAATCTACTTACCTCCTGGTCCCCAGATGTCAGCCGTCTCTTATTGGCCTATGATGTTGTGGGAAGCAAGTGTGGGGGAAAAAATACCTGAGTGACTTGTGAAAAATGGAAGTGCCCTCAATCCTGGGGTCCTCCAGGCGGCTGTGTGCACACATAGACTGCCTTGAGGATAATCACGCATAGCACTTACGAACAGAAATGTCAGCCCTGAATGCAAAATTGCCTTTGTCTCCAGCTGAGCACACTCTATTTCTTATTAATTCGCTCACGATGCAACTTGGTAGGTTACGAAAGAGAAGTCCCCTGAGAGAAGTCATTCGTCAAGCTGGGAATGTGTGGACGTCCCACCCCGAGAGGCTGCGGAGTGTTTTCCTGGAGGCAGAGGCAGCCTGGAGGTTGGTCTGGGTTTATGCTGGAGGTCTGGACCCAAGGACACATTGTGTCTGGAACTGTCACAAAGGGGTCTTTGCACATCCTCAGCCAGCTGGCGCGGCTCCGCTAGACGCTGTGTTCCCTGCTCTCCCGACCTTCCTCCAGGAAGCACCTCTCCTGGCCCAGCTCGATGATGCTTTTCCGCTCACACCCTTGATCCCACATCCCCAGCCCAAGGGGGAGCCCAACCGCTGGCCCTGTCAGTGTGGCCGCAGCACCTGGCTCGCCTTCCTCCACCCCGGGCCAAAGCCTCAGACGCAGGAGAAACCAGATCTGGCTCAGCTGGCCAGCACCCGGGCTTCCTGTCCAAGTGTTTGTGGCTGGGCTTCCTGCTGACGGAAGGGCGGCTGCAGCTCTCCTCTGACATCCCGAGAGGTGACTCCCAGGGCCCTGGCCGCCAAGCACATCCAGCTGGCACCCGGCACAGGAGCCCGGCTGCGCTCCACGCAGCTGTCAGACGATGTTCTCAGGGACACTGGGGTCAGGCCTCCAGAGCTATAAAGGGGATTCCTTTGGGGAGAGAGGAAGCTGTGAATCAGGCCAGAAACCTGGAGCTCAAGCTTGTCCCGGGCAGACAGCCAAGCATGCCTCACATACACCCCACTCCAGACTGACGGACCCCTCGCCTCACTGAGGCCCACCTCCCTCACCACCTGCAAGCCTTCGCCTGCGTCCCTTCATGAGTCTCCTGGACACAGCTTCCCTCAACCCGGTAGGACTGGGAACAGGGCCCAGATTATAGCCCACCCTGGCTCTGACCTCATGACCTTGAGGAATTTAATTGCACAGAGAATCAGCTTCCCTTTCACCAGTGGAAACTGGAGAGTAAGAATATTTTTTGAGCATAGCCTGTTTATTTTCCCACGTTTCAAAAGCAGTGACATAGGAAATGGGGTTAAATTTGTTATATGTAGCTTCAGAGGTCAGAACAAGCATTATGTGGAGGCAGAATTCAGTTTAAACAAGGAAAAACTAACCCCAAAAGTAGTCTGTCCCCCAGGTAGTGAGCATCCTGTTATTGGAAGTATTCAGCTAAAATTGTTTGCAAAGATTTTCAAGTGCTAGACTGTAAGTTCTGTGAGGGCCCATAGCTGTCTCCATTACTCGTACGGGACCAGCAACCAGCAAGTGCCTGCCAAAGAGCAAGTGCTCCAAGTATGTGGGAGGGAGATTGAATAGCATCATCTCTGAGAACTTGGAGGAATAAGTTCCTCCTTCAGAAGACGATTGGGACCAGCTGGCTGGAATCAGCTGTCTCTGACTCCATGGTTATAAGACAAGGATTGTAGGTGCCCACTCCAAGGGGAAACATCAACTCCAGAGCAAAGCTGACCACTTACCTGTGAGGGTGTGTTCACAGGCACAAGCCTTTCTATAGCTTATGTTTTGTCAGTCACTTCGACAGGACCCTGAGAAACACAGAGTCCCCATAGGAAAGATGTGGAGCCTGGGGCTCAGAGATGGTGAGTGATTTGTCTAAGCTGACGCTTAGCCTTAGGTCTCCTGATCCTGAGTCCAGTACACCCTTAGTGTGCATGTTAGTCTGTCTTGAGGCCTGCATAGATCTTTCTGTCCACAAGACTGATATATGTTCTAACACGAAACCTGGTGCTTCATTAAAAGCACCAGAGGTTCCCCTGTCCTTTGAAAAATGCACAGGAAACAGATCTTCATCAAAATATAAAAATAAAATAAAAAGGTCCTCCCAGCAGGATAAGGTTCGGGCATTACTATTGATTGCAGTAATCAATAGAGAATCTGAGACCATTCCCAGAAACAAGTTTACATTTCAGGGCCAAGCCCCTAGATCACCATGTTGGAAGGATGCAGTCTTTTCCAAAGGTCTGGCTTGCAGATTAGGCAGGTCATGTGCTTATTTGCCCTCAGGTCCATGCTCTGCTCTCTCTCACAGGGGGCTGACCCCTGCATGCTGCATTTTCCAGGTCCCCATCAGCCAGGAACCTGGGTGGAAGGGTGGGGGAGGGTGTAGAAACCACTCTTTCTCTCCCTTTTTCCCTTTATCTGGAGGCTCCCCTCTGGGGTCTCCATTCCTACCAGGGAGCTCTCACTGGGTTCTGCAAACACCACCTCCTCTCTCTGACCTTTCAGTCCAGGAATGGTGCCATTCTCCTGTGGCTGTTGCACTCCAAGTTGCCTCTCACCCCGGTCCGACCTTCCATCTCTCCCAATGACTTCATCACTAGTTTCCCTCTGTTGAGGTCTCTGGAATGAGTTATGTTTTCTGCCTGGACTCTGGCTGATTCTATGTCAATGTTGAGACCCAGCCCAGAGAGGGTTAAATGGGTGGAAATATGGGACAGTTCTACCTTGACCACCCTAAGGAGAGTCAAAGAGGCAGGCAGGCCAGGAGGCTCCAGGGGGAGGATAGGTCTGCAGTGGCCTGGAAGTGAGGAGGCAGGCCAAGTGCACCTGTGACTCTGCATGGGAACCAGAGGACTTGGAGTCAGCCCAGCTGTCCCGCCAAAGGCCCCTGTCCCTCTCACGAGACCCCACCAGCCCTGGCGTCCTTCAAAGCTATGATAGTCAGTGTTTCTCACATGCATTGGCCAGACATCGTGACTCAGAGCTCTGAGCAGGCCACTCTTCCAGGTCCACATCACCTGTCACCTCCATCAAGGCCAGAGAGGAGGGCTCCCTCAGGGACATAGGCAAAGAAAGCAGGTGTCTCCTCTCCCCACTCCCAAACCTGCGGCATCTGGGATTCAAAGAGAGTCACAGACTCTTCCTTTTCCTTCCCTCAGCCCACCCCAAGGCCCCTCACTCTTTTAATAGCCTTGCCTGGGCAGGGACCCAAGGCTCTAAAAATATTACTCATGATGCAGAAAGGGGGAAGGCTGGGCCTCACCTTCAGATTTATTTGGACCTACTACATGCTCGACGCTGAGCTAAGTACATTCAAATATTTTATGTCATTTCATCAGTCTATAGTGAGGGAGAATCAGACCACAAAAAAATGCATCTGGCCCCATTCAACATATCTTTATTGGGTACCTGCCAGGTCCTAAGCATTTTGCAGAGATGAGTGGACTATGGTTCCTGCCTTCCAAGAAAGTTAAGAACCCGGGTCTGGAATCAGCCAGACCTGCCTGAATTTGAATCCAGCAATTAATATTTCTGTGACCTTGGGCAAGTGACTCTTGCCCCTGAACCTCAGCTTCCTCATTTATAAAATGCGCATTAACAACCATCTTGTCTAATTGAGTTGCTGAAGTAAGTATTCATTCGGGTAACAAGCTCAGCAAGTACCCAGCACGTGGTGAACACACTTGAACAAGCGTTGACTATTATTATTATTTTTAAATGAATAAATCTAGAATATGCCCATGGCCCTACTGTAGCCTCTGGGGGTGAAAGCAGTTCTGAAGGCTGAGCCACTATTTCTGTTAACACTGTGAGCGCAACACAAAGCCTTCTGACTCCAGAACAGATGAAACATGGCTCTTTCTCCTATTGGAAATCTCCAACAACTGACCTCAAAGGCATCCCACAGGCAGCCCTCAGGCCTCCTGACAGGCCTAACTGACACCCCTCCTCTTGCCGGATGTCCGCTGAGGTCCAAGGTTTGGAGAGTTTCCGGGACTGGTGGGGTCACACTGTGGCTGGGCCATGCCTGGCAGCCCCACCCTTCCTGGCAGCCAGGCCTCCTCCTCAGTCTGTGAAAGCCTGCCAACGGTGGGAGAGCTGGCAGAGGGAGGTGGAAGGGCCTGCTCTGGTGTTTGCCCTAAGGGAAGCCTGGGGGGAGGGGTTGAGGCCAGGAGGTGGGGAAGGGGTTGGGGTAGCAGGGCAGACTCTGCTCCACTCCACCCTCTCCTCCTGCCCTGCAGAGAATCCAGTTTCTGGAAGAGCCAAGTGCTCCTCCTAGTGGGGAAGGAATGATTCGAGATTCTACTGGCTGCCCTCCTCCCCCACACCTGGGAAGGTAGGTGGGGCACCCTCAGCAGGCCTATTAGGTGATGGAAATATCGGTCCCATTCTACAGCACAGGACTGTTGAAACAGCCTTTTCACACCCAATCGCCACAACAACCGGGTGATTTTTCGAGAACACGTTATTAACACTCCATTTCATAGATGAGAACACTGAGTCCTCCTCTGGCAGTAAGTCTAGTCCCAGTAAGAGCTGGGACTAGAAAGCAGGTGTTTTATTTCTATTTCCCATAGTTTTTTGGTTTTTTTCCAGTGCACCACCCTTACAACCAGCAGAGAGGGAGTAATGGCCACCTTCCTGTCCACTGTCCACCTTCTCCATTCCCACCCCTCACACAAACATGCCATCCTGAGAACAGGACTGGTTCTTTTTTTGCCCCTCAGTCACAAGAACCTCAGTGTCCAGTGCCTGTTCAAACCCACCCCTTTCCTGTAAGATCATCCTGCTTTTCGAAACCCCACACATCTCAGGGTCATTCTTTCCTATTCCACTGTCTTCAGGAGAAAAAGCTTCTGTTCCCTGCGGTCAGATCTGGGCTTCAGAAAGTCTCCTCCCAGAACTAGGAACTCCCTCGACCACGCACAAGACATGTTGAGCCCAAGCGGTTCAAATACTGAGGCAAGGGGATAAGGGGAGTAACTCTGGCCCCGTCCACCCCGTGCCCCTTGCCCTGGCAGAGACAGGTTGGAGAGGGGCCATTCTGGAGCCACTCACTCATCTGGGAGGAGGAGGTGACCCTTGCCCTGTCTTCTTCCCTGAAAACAAAGTGCTTTCTTTGAGTTCTCCAGAGACTGGCCTTCTGCTCTGAATGCAACCACACGTGGCCCTGGGATCCCCAGTTTCTGGGGATGGGGACCCAGCTATCACTGGAGCCTCTCTTACAGACCAGGGCAGGAGAGGTGGGCCTGGGTCCCTATCCCACAGGGAGACTCTCCCAAGCCAGGGAACCTGCTCTCCTCCCTGGGCTCGCTGCAGGCTGTCCCCCATCCTGCGATGGGACAGAGCTGGGCCTGGGCTCAAGGACAAGACAGGCAGGCAGTGAAGTGTATTTTCTGGGAAGGCAGCCAGACTTTGTGACCTCAGGTTTCCGGGTATTAAGGACAGTGGTAGAGCTGCCACCCTTGCTTGGCCCACCCCAGGCCCCCTGGTCAGGGACGCCCTGGCTCTGGTCTCTGAGCCAGAACATCACAGCAGCAGGAGGGATCACAGCACCCAGCTCCTTCCCTTGGCCACTATGTCCTGAGCTGCATAGTGCTATGGAGAGGAGGCAGGGCACTTGAAGCCTTGGGCCAAGCCCCCCTATACCTTAGAATATCTTACGAACTGGTCTTATCTCTCCTGCTAGACTGAGCTATTCCAGGGCATGGAAAAGGCATTTGACTAGTGTCAAAAACCATGAGTTATCATCTCTGGTAGTGTTGCCACCTACCTGTGAGACCATGGTCAGGTCATTTTACCCCCTGAGCCTCAGTTTTCTCAGCTGTACCATGGGAGTATAGCCCCTGCTGTGCCCAGTCCCTGGTTGCTCAAAGCCTTAGAGTGAGTATGTCTATGAAAATAGCAAAGTTACAATTCTCACATGTTCTTATTAAAATGTTATCTACCTGGTTTAGTACTCCCATCTTCCACACCAGGGGAAATGAAAGATCAGGGAGACTGTGAGCTGCTGGCCAGCAGACTGGGTTCACCTCAGCCATCTACCCTCGGGTCCAAGGAGCCTTCATCCCAAGTCCCTTGTGGCTGACAGAGTGACTACTGTGGCCACTTGTGGCCAAGGGTAGGACAGGCAGAGTGGATCTGAGAGGAGCCCCAGCATGTGATTGGGAAGCAGGCCCATCTGCCTCTCAGAGGACACCAGGATCTCCTGCTCCCTCTCCAGCTACCCAGTGCACACCTGGGAACCACATTTCTAGGAAAGTGATGGAGCTTGGACAGCTGGGGAGGGGGGTCAAAACCAGGTCATAGGAGAAATAGCTGAAGGATCTCAGGCAGCTCAACCCAGATCAGAACTGTCTTCCAACAGCCCAGGGCAGTCAAGTGGGAGGGACCTTCACTGACCCCAAAGGGCCTAGAATGAACATTTAGAGGGCAGATTTTGGCTACTCTAAGGAAGAACCTTCTGAAAGCTGAGCCATCTATCGCATGAATAGACAACTCATGGGAAGTGAACTTCTGGATGGACCCAGTGGTGGGAGAAAATTCTATAAAGGGGATCATCAGCGAAGGATATTAGGGGATCCTCCCCTCTTCCTGGGGATTCCAGGATCCTCTATTCACCATGGGATTTGAGCTTCTCCCTGGTATTAATTAGCCCGACACCACCAAAGAGGGTTATTCAGAACAGAAGTGCTTGGCCAGAGCGCAGTGCTGGTACAGCCTGCGGCACAGCACACGTTGTACACATTAGGCACATGCAGGAGGGGCCCGGCATCTATCGGGACAGGCAGTTTAATGGGTTATAAACAGTTCTGTTCCTATGTAACCTTTTGTTTACACACACAAAAAAGTGTGTTTCTCTCCCCTCACTGTGTAAATAGAGCCTACAGAGGCTCCTCGCTGCCACGAAGCCTGTGGCCTTCCCCGTGCCAGGAAAAACAAGTTTGCGCTTGAAAACAACCCACCCTGAAACGTGGCAGGCCGATTGTTCGGGGCTGGGTGGTCCCCTGGTTGCCACACACAAGTTTGTTGCACGATGTTCACTGGCCAAAATCCACACTCCAGTCACCCTGAGTCGGGAGGGAGGAAGGTGCTGGGCGTTTCTAATGAGGCTGCGGGTGATTCCTGAGGCTGGAACCCCCGTGGCTGCCATGCAGCTTCCTGTCAATCCAGCCACCCCATCGGGCCAGGACCCAGGCCAGCAGCCCGCCAGCTGTAGACCAGCTGTCGGCATGAGAAAAGCCAGCAGCCAAGAGTCAAGACTGTTGAGGAGCAGTCTTCATCTTAAAAGGGGGCCCAACCCAGACCCCCAGGAAAGTGCAGCTCTTCATGGAAGGGTGCTGGGTTTCTTCAGGCAGATTAACATCGATGGAGCAGATGATGCTTTATCTTGTTTTCATCTGTGCGGCAGCAGGCCGTATAGGAACAGCATGGTTTTGCAGAGCTGGGAGTGGCCAGATGTCACCCAGAAAAAGTGAAGCGGAGTTCCCATGAGGAGCTGGGGTCCAAGAGATGGAAAGTGCCCCAGCTGACCCACAATAAAATCAGTGGTTGAGCCAGATCTAGAGCGCCATCTCCTGACCCACCATTCTCTTTCCACCATGCCCCCCTTCATGTGAGTTCCAGGGTTCAAAAGGAAAGACCAACCGGCCCCCCCTGCCTTTACAGCCCACCTCATGTAGTCCTTTCCCTCCTCCTCTGCAGACCTTGGATGAAGCAAGCTTGCTTCTACTACACACTTGCTGTGCCCTCTGCCTGCAGTGCCCTTCCCCAGTTTCTGTGGGTGGCCTCTGGTCAAAAGTTGTCTCCTCCAGGAAGCCTTCCCTGACTGTGAGTTCCACATCACTGCTTGGTATTAATTCACTGCAAAGAACTATCTGCTATTTTCTTGTTTACGTACATGTGTGTATGTATGTGTTTAATCTCCTCCCAATAAAATTTAAATACTAGTAGAGTAGGAACCAAGTGTGTGCTTAACAAATATGGTTGAATGACAAAAGCAAAAATTTCATTTTTAATTGTCAGCAGCCCGGAGTTGGAGGAAATTTGAACATCTGTGGAGATATTGTTAAATCTTATGTTTTGTATACTGTGGGAGTCTCCCTCAAGTGACTCACGAGGTCCCTGAACCCTTGGCCAGCACCACCAATGTAATCAGGTGCTTCATGCTCGTAGACCCCGATACCTAACAGGGAAAGAAACACAAAGTATTTTCTTGGTCTCTTAAACAGCAAATGAGATTTCCTGAAAATAAACCTTCTTTGTTTTCCTTCTCACTTGCAGAAGGAATGCTCAGGAGATGGGGTTGACAGCCTGCTCTCCCCTCCCTCCCCCTCCCATAATTGCTTCCCTCCCTTCTTTCTCTCCCATCCTGAGTATTTGTCATTCTCTGCTTGTGGCAAATTGCTTTTCACCTTTGAAAACCAAGAATGGTTGCTCACCAAGACAGCCTGGAAGTTTTTGCAAGCAGGGGGTGTTTAGAGATAGAAAACACTATTGATCACTCCCCCACCCCAAAAACAGCGTCACTGAAATTCAATTTACTAAGCATTTGTGGGCAGTCTGGGAGGCCAATACTGCTCTGGGCATCCTGGTGATACGGAGGCGGGTGGCCTTTGAGGAGCTCTCAGGCCAGTAAGAAAGATTATTTTGACTCAATGAATGTTTTCTTAAGCGCTTGCTAAATGCTGAACACTGGGCAGCCTATAGTGAATGCAGAACAGGCCCACCCTTGAGCAGTCCATCATCACGTCAAGAAGGAGAAATTCCTGACGGTTTCGGTGCTGTTTTAGGTTCTGTGGAGAGAGAAATGCAGAAGAGAGGAAAGGGCTGCAGGTGCCAAGGGAGCAGAAGTTGAGCTTTAAGAGAGGTGGAATTTCCCCAGGACACAGTGGGGCCAGGGGCCGCGTAGTTAGAAAGGGCTTCAGGCTAAGGGACAGCAGGTGCAGAGGTGGGCATGTGCTTACTGGATCCAGGGACTGAAAGGAGGTGCCTGTGCCTGGGGGAGAGAAGGAGGGAGGGAAGGAAGGTGGGAGGGAGGGAGGAAGGGAGGGAGGGAGGGAGGGAGCAACCAGCACGAGGTGGGGCTGCAGAAGAGGCAGGCAGGGAAAGCATGGGGGACAGAGGCTGGGAGAAGGTTTGCAGAATGACAATAAAAAGCTAGGGAAGCCTAAGGGGGCAGTGAAAGATTTCAGACTTTATCATGTAAGCAGTGGGGGGCCCAGGAAAGGATTGCTTGGAGCAGAACCGGGGAGGTGGCAGTCAGGCTATCAGCTTAATGACAGAGCCAGAGCAGAGAGGCAAGGGTGGGAGAAATGACAGCTACAATAATAATAACATGGTATTCCACGCCTCACCACCACCGCATGAAGCCCCCACTTCAGTTCCCTCTCAGACCCCACCCCCAGATCCTCTCCTCCAGTCCACATGCCCTACCTCATTGCTCCTCACTGGAGATGGTTTCAGAAAACAAGAGCTTCTGGAAAACCTGTACCTTCAGGGAGGAAAATGGGTCTAAGAGCCTTGAACATGATGTGCCTCCCTGACCCAAAAGACCCCCACCCCTCCTGTGTCCCTGAAAGTGCACGAGTAATTACTTTGCCAAAATTCCAGCAACTGGAAATGAACTGGAGGAACAAAACCCTCTTTGAGAAAGTCCATCCTGACTTAACATCTTGGAAAAAAGTGGTTAATAGAGGAGGGCGTCCTTGGGCACAGGGAAGCAATGGGAGGCACACCGATTACCAGGAAACACCTTTCTCTCTGTAAGTGCACCCCCTGCTCCTTTAGCTGACTTAAAACCCTTTGCTCCCTTGGTCCCTTGGGGAGTCTGGATTTGCTAAGTCAATGAGGGGCGGCAGAGGATAGAAGGAGCACAGAGCTGAGCAGCCACGGAGACTGGGTTCTTGTCCAGGCTCTGCCATGTCTGAGTCCCTTCCCCTCTCTGGGCCTCAGTTTCCCAATCTTTGAAATAAGCTGACAGTAAGGTGCTTACAGTTTCTGACCTCTTCTCTCTGGGTGTGTGTGGGCTGGTTACCCCACCAGGACCCAGGAAGGGACAAAAATCCCTGCCTGCCTTCCAACTCCTGCCCTGGAGCCAGGCCTTCCCATCAATTTCATTTGCCTTTTAACACTGTGATGAAAAGGAGTGAATGTCAGGCACAGCTGCCGACCAGCCAATAGCTGGTTGGGAGAAAGCCCCTTCCCAGTCTGGCCTCCCCATCCATCAATGCCCCCAGTGGGCTCAGGTGAGGTTTCAGTGGCTGCTGCTGGCAGCTACCCTGAAATGGGTCTGGCCAATTCCATCTTCTCATCCCTTTCTAGCTGGGCCTTGGATGGCTTTCAGGGCTTCCCAACTCTCTGCATGCTCACTGCCAAGGCCTCCACCCAGCCTGCAACCTGAAGAAGGTGCCAAACACCTGTGCCAGGGAGGCCAGCACTTGAGTTCTGCAAGCAGCCTGGGGAACACAGCCCAGGCAAGACAGGACGCTGGGGAGGGGAAAGAACAGCAGGGAGGCTGCCTCAAGGGATTTGCCTGTATTTCCAAGGACATCTGTTGGAATCTGGGCTGAACCTTAGCTTAAAAAGGCAGGAAATAATGATGGGAAGACAGTTACCTGTTCAGAAAATAAGGACCATTAAAGTCAAGGAAATGGAGCCAGCCAGAGAGGCACTTCCTTCCTCCTAGACTCCCTGGGCCTTCCATGCCCACCCCCACCATTCCCCACAACCTCCTCCTACTTTCTCCCTACCTGCCCTCCCAGCCTCTCCCCACCCTCATCCCATCTCCCACCCAGCCCAGAGCGAGAGCTGGGCATTCACTGGACTGTCTTTGGTTAAGCCTCAGGGTCATACACCCAGCAGGGGTTTGACTTTCCTTCTTCCTTCCCTCCCGTGCAGCTCCGGGCAAGAGTAGGAGAAGCAGATCCAGCCCAGAGAGCCAGACCTTAAAGGTCTCCTGGCACCCTCAGCACCCCAGCACCCCGGCATCAAGGAGTCCCATCTAACACACAGGGGGATAAATGGGGCTGGGGAGAGGGAGCAGTGTGCTGGCCCCCTGCGGAGGCTTTGGCCCCAGGCCCCTGCTGGGTTGGCAACAGCCTTTCTTGGCTCAGCAAACAACCTTGGAAACCAATCTCTGCTACTCACTTCTTTCCTCTATTTTGGCTGACAACCGATTCAGAGCTGTTGGCTTGGATTCCTTTTTTCTTTTAAACTTCTCTCTCTCCTTTTTTCTGCTGCTTTAAATAAAAGAAGTTTTGAACCAAGACATGGTGCAAAGCTCTTTAACTTCTTCAAGTTTCTTTAAGAAAATAGTGGTGGTTGCAGTAACTCTGTGATGACCGTGGTATTTATGCAGAACTTCACTGGGTATAAAATACTGTGGTGGATTTTGCAACAGCCCCCAGCTGCAGAGAAGGCAGGTGTCCTCCCAGCTGCCCCAAGTCACAGGGCTGGGCAGGTAAAGAACCAGGTGCTGGGATTCTGTCAGGAAAGAGCTGGGGCAAGTTTCCCTCTAGGCCATAGTAGCACCAAAGGGAAGGAAACCCTCTTCTCACAAGTCAAATTTCCCTCTAATATCTTGCCCTGGGCAACCTCACTTACTGGCATACATGTATAAGCAGAGCAGAGGAACTGCCTGATTAGTCCCCATAGGGACAAATCTTATATCCCCCCTCCCATCAAGAGGGAAGGGTAGCCCTGGCCTGTTTGGCTTGGTGGTTAGAGCATCAACCTTTGGACTGAAGAGTCCCAGCCAAGGGCATGTACCTAGGTTGCAGGCTAGATCTCCAGGCCCGGGTCAGGGCAAGTGAGGGAGGCAACCAATCAACATCTCTCCCCCTCCCCTTCCACTCTCTTTAAAAAGCAATGGGAAAAAAATATCTTCAGGTAAGGATTAAAAAAAAATTTTTTTTTTTTTTAAAAGGGAAGGGTAGTGATGGGGCTATGTTTCTTGAGCACCTACTGTGTGCTCCAACACTCTGCCAACATTATCTCATTTTACACATGACAGAAAAATGAAGTCATTGCCCAGGCAACACAAAGGAAGATGTGGAGGCAGGATTTGAACTCAGGTCTTTTCAACTCCAAAGCCCAGGCTCTTCTTGCCACTCCTGCGTCACCCACCGCCTCCTGAAAGCAGCTGGCCCCCTGCAGAGTTCCCCTGTGGAGGGAGAAGCCACAGTGCACAGAGTGAGTGTGAGCACGTGGCTCAATGTGGCTCCAAAAAAAGCTCTCCCTGGACAACTGGAGCCCCATTCTTGAAGCAGCACTGGACTCATTCGCTGCAGGAGCTGTGAGTCCTTCAACAGCCCTGGGACAAACAGGAATAGCAGACTCTACTTGGCTCTAAAAATTCTTTGTTGGGTCCCTTCCACGTGTCTTACACAGAGATAGGTGCCAGGGCAAACCTAGACCATACTTGAATCTTGTCCTCACTGAGCTTCTAACAGGAAGTGGAAGGACACTGAGAATGACACACTGACTTCTTCTGACCTCCTTTTGCTGTAAGTGAAAACAGGACATGGAAAGATGGGGAGGGATTACAGGCACAACAACTGAGAGGGTTGGAGTCATTAGCAAACTCCTCTCCACAGGCAAGCAAAGGGCATGCCATACCCCATCTTCCTGCCTGGCCTAGGACCCCCCTAAGGGAGAGGCCCCTTTGAAGCATAACTGAGAGCATGGCTTCCCTCTCAGCCTCCTATAAGCTTCACCATACAGGGATATATGCTTCAGGGGCTGGGCTGGGGGTTACAGAGTCTCACCTCTGAGGCCTGGGGGGAGGAGAGGGTGGCAGAGTTGGGGAGCCCACATGTTGAGGCAGAAGGACCCTCTGAGTAGCTTCAGTTCTATACTCAGTGGAACCTACTGGGTACCGCTCATTGTGCTAGGGCTGGGAAAGGAAGACAATATGTTGAAGCCCTGCCTTCAAGAGGCTCCCAGGCCAATGGGCAAGCAGATTGTCTCAGGTCTAAGGAGAAGTAAGGGGGCAAGAGAAGAATAGACAGGGTGTTATGGGAGCTCTGGTGGATTCTGCTAGGAGGCCTCAGGGAAGGCCACATGGAGGAGATGACACTGAGAAGGGGTTAGAGGGTATAGGGTTCTAACAAGTGGAGCTGGAAGGAAAAGGGCAGGGATGCCTCTATAGAAAAAGCAACACAAAGTATGGTCCAGGCTCTGGCCCAGCCATACTCCAGCTGGTGGACTCACTTAGCTGCTCTGAGGTGATTTTCTCACCTGCGAAACAAAGGAAACAACGCTCGGATCCTGGGACCCTTCCTGTGCACACTCCCCTCTCGAATCCTAACAAGGCCCCTCTGTTTGTCCCCTTGCTACTCTTCCCCCAAACACATTCTTTTGGAAACTGGATGCTCACAGAACAGAAGTAAAACATAGAACATAAATGCTGGGACAGCCCTTAACTGTTAATCAGGGTATTCCGACATCTTACAAGTAGGGAAACCAAGGCCCAGCGTTGTTACGTGACTTGCTCAGGGCCACACAGCCGGTGACTGGCAGAGCTAGGACTAGGAGCTCCTTATCCATCACAGCCCTGACGACTTATGTGTGATAGTCTTGCCTTTGAGTCATCTCCCTTTTGACAGGAGAGGGTCAACCTTTTGCACCCCATGACCCATCCTGGTCCTCTGTTAGAACAGACCCTTGCTTTTCTCTCTCATTCACAGGAGCTTCCTGCATCCACCTTGTCCTGGTGTCTGTTGCTGCCATGTGTCCGAGTCAGGACTGATGAGATTGGTCTCCAGCTGTGGAAGTCAGTATCGAGTTAATGAAACAGTTTCAGCCCTACGACCAAAGGCCCTAGAATCTGAGGAAGCTGCTGCCCATCTTACTCATGGGGCCCTGCCTGTCCTTGCTGTGGGCCTGCGGGCACAAGGTGAAGCAGCTCTGTTCCCAAGGCGGCTTCCTTCCTTGGGGCCTGGGTGGAAGACTGAACAGGCAAGGGCTTGCCAACGGCAGCCAGGGAGTCTGGGCAACTGAAGAGGGTTTGTGCATGTGATGAGGGACACCAGGGATAGGTTATCTCGGGCTGTGCACAGTAATTACTCTCCTGACTGACATCTCACAAGATCCCAAATGTCAGCGCGTGGAAGCCATCATGCCTGCTGCTGCAGGGAAGACAGGAGTGGGCGGGAGGGATGGTGGCAGGCGACACAGATGACACCAGGGTGGTATTTCCAGGCTGCAGCTGAGTCTATCTGTCACATGGGGAGAACAGCTGTTAGGGCTGGTGGTTCAAGCCAGCGGCTGTGTCAAACTTCCGGTCCTCCCTGCAGGCTTTGTTTAGATTCCGATCACATCTCCCATGGTGCATCTGCCCTGGGTTCTGTAACTGGTGGGGCTCTTCCTCAGAGGGCCTGGGGTTAGAAGAAATGTGTAGGGGAGAATTCAGACATTCCAGGCCTCAAAGCAGGAGCTGGCTGCTGCTCAGTGGCCTCAGCCTTCCTTGGAGGGCAGTTACGGTGTAAAAGTAAACCGCTATCTGCAGACATGCTCACAGCCCATAACACTTTCTAAGCCCCCTCCAGCTTTCGGCTCCCCTCTGATTGACTGATGCTAAGTCTGGTTGGATTCACAGCACTCGGGGCCTGGAGCCTCGTTTTGTTCTCTACGTACAGGGGAATGGGCCAAGCCATGAACACCATGGGTCCAGGCTTCCTCTGGGGGAGGTCACTTACGGACAGGATCTAGGTGGTACTGAAAGACTCCTCTCTGCAGCAAATATCACAGAACCTCAGAGCTGGAAAGGCATTCCATTTACTTGGAACCCTCATGTTGCAGCTGGAGCCACTGAGGCCCAAGTGGGGACATTGTGTGAACCCCAGGCAGGTCAGGGATGGTTTTCTCTATTTTCGGAGAGCAGTAAAACAAAAGCCCAGAGGAGCTGGCTCCACGGGGAGGGGGGTAACAAGAGAAGATGCCATGGGAGGCTCAACCTTACAGCATCACCTTCAAAGTTCACTCAGGGTCCCTTCTGTAGACCTTCCACTGAATCACTGTCCTGAATGGACAATGCACATAAAACAAACTCACAGAGGACAACATGAACGATCAGCCCTTATTTTGGCCAATAGATGCCAGTTCCTCCCTCAAAAACCATTCCCTAGGCATCCAACAGGAAGCCAATGGACCAACGAGAACGGTATGCTGGCTTCTTCTGACCTCCTGTTACTGCAGGTGAAAATGGGTCTCAGGTAGAGATAAAGGTGAATGGTAAGGAGAAAACTGGAGCAGCAAGGGCACCTCATCCAGAGGAGGGCTCAGGCTCAGATAATCAACAAGAGTTGCTTTTGACTGTATCTCCAACATTTGCTGAGAACCAGGCTAATCAACAGTTTTTAAAAGCTCCAAATTAGCCCCGTAGGGTGTGGCTCAGCAGTTGAGCGTCCACCTAGGATCCAGGCAGTTGGGGTTCGATTCCCAGTCAGGGCACATGCCCGAGTTGCAGGCTCGATCAATGACTCTCTCATCATTGATGTTTCTATCTCTCTCTCTCTCCCTCTCCTTTCCTCTCTCTGAAATCAATAAAGATATATTTTTAAAAAAAAAGCTCCAAACTGTAAACAACAGGAGAGAGCAGAGCCAGAGTTCTCAAATTGTACTGAGTACCAGCATTGCCTCTGGAGCTTGTAAAATGCAGATTCGTATGCCCCTTCTCCAGATTCAGGAGTGGGTGTGAGGGCCCAGCAACCAGCATTCTAACCAGCCCCTGCAGCTGGGGATTCAGACACGGAAAAGAACTACAACTGAGAACCTAGGACCCGACAACTGAAGAACCAGGGAAATTAAGTTGTCGTTAGCAGTGACATCTCAGATCCTTCATCAACAGCGAGGCTGTGCAGCCTTCAGGAGCACTGTTTCCCAGCCTCTGGTATGAGAAGCCAGGAGACCAGTCCACAGTGGAGGCAGAGAGCACACCAAGACTCCAGGCCCTGCCACACAGTGTGTTCCAATGAGTGAGGCAGGCCAGAAGGCTTGGGTGGGGGAGGGTCTGGGGCAGAGCCAAGGGGTCAGAGAGCTGGGCTGTGAGCAAGGAGCAGAAGGCAAGGGGGTAAGCTGGGCAATCAGGAGGGTGGTCTGGGAGAGAGCCATGCACAGCAGGCTCTGAGTTCCCAGCCACACAGGGCCTGGGGTACAACGGACACTTGCTGAGTGAGGAAGGCAAAACTCTAAATAGTCTGCACAGGCCATTACAGCTGTACAAAGAACACTAACAAAGAGAATTTGGAGAGATGTAAATAGCTAAGTTGCATGATCATCAGATTCCTTTTTTTCCATAAACTTTGCTTAAGTTCATAATAAAAAATAAACACAGGCAAATTACACTTACTTCACACAGTCATTTCTAGGTGGTAAGTTCTGTATTAAATTCAAAATTCATATGTGTGGGTTGAACTTCCCACATCAACCAAAACATAGAGGGGCAGATTCAGGGCGGGGGGGAGGTTGTCACCCTCTCAAGCAGCCCCGTAAGTGATCCTCTGACCCACCAAACCCTAAGCCTGCTATGTCCACACTGCTCAGAACATAAAGATCTGAGCTCGCAGACAGGCAGAAGTTTGTCAGATTAAATTCTTCTCATCCATTAGTGGGAAATGAGAATGAGAGGAAGTCTGATGTAGTGGAAAGAACACTAGACAAGAAGTCAAAATATTTGAGTTCATTTCAAGTACTGACTTGTCATTTGTGAAAATGGGTAAATGACTTTCCCCAACAGAGCCTCCGTTCTTCCAACTGCACGGCGAAGAAGTGCTTCAAAACAAATGACCCCCAAATGTGGCAACTGAAAACAACAAATCTTATTATTTCACAGTTGCTGTGGGTCAGGATCTGGCCAGTGGTTCCGGCTCAAGGTCTCCCCTGAGGTTCCTGAGGTTGCCGTCAGTGTGTCCACCAGGGATGCAGGCCTCCGAGGCTCAGCTGAGGGAGGAGCTGCATCCAGGATCACTCATGTGGCTGTGGGCAGGCTCAGACGACTACTGCCAAGCTCATTCATGCAGTTGCTGGCAGCCTCAGTGTCTCAGATAGGCTGTCTCACAGTATAGCAGCTGGTTTTCCCCAGACTAAGTGAATCAAGGAGAGGGACAGAGACAGAGAGAGTCAGGGAACCCAAGACAGAAGCTACCATCTTTTATGACCTAATCTTAGAAGTGGCATCCCATGGTCTACTCTCTTGTGGGCTAGTCACTAAGTCCAGACTACGCTCAGGAAGAGGGTAGTTGAGCTCTACCTCTTGAGGGGAGCTGTATCAAAGAATTCATGGACTCATTTGAGAACCATGAAAGTTAGATCCAATGATCCCTAAAGGTTCCAGGTCTGTGACTGTGGCTCCCTGACCCCTTGGCACATTAGGCACTGTGGGCATCTAAAAAATTGAAGTGTCTGCTGACCTTTTTCTGAGTGGGCTGCCATCTCTTCTCAGTAGAAAGGACCTAAGGAATGAAAAGGTATGCTTCTCAGAGGTTACACAGATTAGGAGGGCTGTCATTCTCTTCAGTGACCCAGTGCCTTAAAGTAGCTGCTGAAAGAGTCTGTACATTAGCAGATGATATGCCTGATTTGGGCACCTTCCTGCTGCAGGCAAGGAACAGTGTCTGGCCACACCGATGTGCTGGGGCCTGGCAGGCTGGGGCCTCCCCAGCTCACAGCAGGGATAGGCTGCCCAGGGATGTCCGAGGTTTCCCTCATTCTTCCAAAGGAATTGGGAGGAGAGATGTTACAACATCAGGGGATGAACCAGGAAAGATAGTCAATCCTCTCCTACCGACCAAGTAAAGAAGGGAACAGAAAATCATCCAAAACCAAGTGGTCTTAAAAGGCCTTGTAGCATAAGGTCAATAGCAGAAGGCTGGCATTTGCTGGACCTGGGCTTGAATACTGGCTCTGTCATTAGAGACTATACCCTTAACCTCTCCTTAAGTACAAAATGGGCATAATAAGAGAGTTTATATCATAGAGAAAATGAAATGAGATAATCCATTAAGGCCCTTAGAAGAGTGACTAGCACACAACCAGTACTCAAAGTAATATTATTATTAATATTAGCATTGCAAAAGACATCAGAGTTCATCCAATTCAACAGCACACCCAGCATGGTAATTGTCTCCAATTGATGACCAAACTTGGGCCACTGCTTGAATACTTGAGAGCCTGGGAGCTCACTACCTGCCCTGAGAGCCTGGGACCACAGTGCTGACCTGCAGATGGGACAACTTGAACCAGACCTGGAGCCATAATCAGCCTCTGCATGGCTGCCCCCTTCACCGCCATTTCTTTTGAATCCCAACAGCAAACAGCAGTTTTAAACTTCAAACAGTCCCCTAACATATCAAAGGAGAAATCAAAGTACACTCTCCTATTCTAGCTTAGGTAAAGTCTCCTTGGCAATCCGCAAAACATTTTACTTATTTTTACTTGCATCTTGTTTCATTTTAGAGCCAAATCATAATTGAAACATTTGGTCTAAAAACCTCTGTCAGAGGTAAGAAAGATGTTTGTCCATAAGGTTAACAAAAACAGTTCAGACTGGGAGTGGGAGGTGGGGGGAGGAGTGGTTACTGTGGTGGACTTGTTATTTATAACTGGAAGGATGCATTGTGTGTGTATATACATGAGAGTGAGTGGTATGGATTGTGTATGTGTGTGTGGTGCGGGGAATGCATGCGCTGTGTGGAGGTGCGCGTGGAAAGGGGTGTAGGTATGTGGCCATGTGGGCCTGTAGTGAGGACCATCTTGGTGCTCTCCGATGACGGTACAATGTTCCCTAAATGTGAAGCAGTCACAAATTTGGGAGCACATTTCTTTTCAGGCCAAGTTTCCCACTCTTCTTAGGAAGCTGCATTTGTTGGCCAAGATTTCAGATTTCTCTGATTGAGGCCTCTGGAGTCACATTCCAGTGGTGAGCATAAAACACAAACCCAAGAAATAAAATCACAGGTCGCTCCTCAAAGGCACCAGGCAGGAGGGCGACCCCTGGGAAAGGCACAAGGACTCAGAGTTCCGCAATACCCACACCTCTTGGAAAGAGAGAGGAGGGCCAGCTCCTCCCCCACCCCAAATGTCCAGTGTGAATTTTTTTCATCAGCCCTATAAGCAAACACCTGCCACTCCCCGTGGCCCGAATGAAAGGTGCAGATCAGAATAAGGAATCTTTGTGTTGTCATTAGGTATTTTAGCACACGCAATGAGGGCATTCAGATTCCATCCCCCTGTTTTGTACACAAACGTAAGTCGCTGCTAAGAGGATTACTGTCCCGGGCGCGCCGCCCCCAGGCCCCGGCGCCGGCGAGCCTGTGGAGCAGCGGCCTCGGACTCCGCCGCTCTCTCCAGCCTCGACGTGCGCGCCCCGCCCCGCCCCGGCCCACGCCCCTCGCGGACTGCGGGGTGGAGCCTGCCCGGGTCCCTGGGAAGCTGGAGATGACCCTTAGCGCCCGGGTCAGCAGCGCCCCAAAGGGCAGGGGCAGCCCCCTGCCCCGCGACGCCCCCATAGAGAAGTGTAGCCTTTTCGCCTCTGCTCCAGTGAGTGGCTTTTGGAGCGTCTTCCTCGGGGCTGGGGCTGCGGGTGCAGAAAGCCTCCCAGATGTTGACATTTTTTCACGCCCGGGTTAAGATGTGTCCCGTGAGCTTTTATTCCTCATTTGTTACTTCTTTATTATCCGTCCTCACGCCTCTCCGAAGGGAGCAGCGGTAGCTGAGCCCGTCATTATCCCGGCCGTCCCTCGGCCTCGGGAGGCAGCCGCCGCGGGCTGCTTTGTGGGGCACAGCGGGCAGCCGAGGGCCGGTGGCCCCGCGGGCCCCTTGTGCAGCAGCCCCGCCTCCCCGCCGCCGCGCCGCGCCTGGGAAGGGCAGGGGCGCGCCGCTTCTGTGCCTGAGCTTCTGTGCGGGGCTGGAGGCGAAGGATTCCGGAAGCCGGTTCTTGGAAAGCAGCAGCCTGAACACTCCCTTCTCCTTGTTACTATGTACGGCTGTCCCACACCCCTGGGGCTGGGGGTGAGGGCACAGGGGGATTCATTTAGATCATCTGTATCCAAAAACGCCCTGGGGGAAAACATTCTATTTAGAGGATGGCTCAGAGATGAATTCAAATGGTAGCCAGAAGCCTCTGAGATGCTGAGAAAAGGGTTGCGCGATAAACAGGTACAGTGTTTCATCGGTTTTGATAATCCTTTGTGCCTAGTCCTGGCAGCCTAGAGCCTTCCAGCAACCTCAGTTTTCTGATCTGTCCAATGGGGATATGACACCCTCCTTCGCCTACTTCACACAGTTATTCCGGTTATTCCATGGGTCCCATGAGGTAATATAGAAACTGTTTGGCACACTCTAAGATTGTATACAGTATTTTGCCCAGTAGTGACTGTATCACTACATGATGCAGATTAATTTTTCTAAAAATTAAAGAACAGAAATACAGACAGATTTAAGGGCCTTAAGGCATCCTATTCCAAGCCCCGTCCAGGCTTGATGCCCTGACAGCAAGGGGAAATCTCAGGGCAATATTGGCCCTGATGGTGGCAAATCTTCTGAGGCTTGACGCAGTACTTAGAAGGTGGCTTTGAAAGGCCAGCTGGGGACAGTTGGTGTGTGCACCTGTTAGGGCAAGATGAAAAAGGGCCCAGGGTGCTCACTGAGCACCACCTGAATATGAGCAAATTACATGACCAGAAGGACATCAATGGGAATGGAAGCTGCCTAGTGGAGAGAAGGGGACCTTCGGGCTGCCCAGGCCTTGCCCCAAGTTTTGGGCCCTTTCTGGATATCACGTTTTAAGAAAGTTATATAGGTACAGGATCCTGTTCAAGGAAAGGTGATCAGAATCATGAGGGGTCTAGAAACCCTGCACTACAAAGACTGGAAGGAGAAGCTGAGGCAGCAGCCTCAACTTGAGAGGCCAGTGGCATTTGTGAGAAAGGGGAATTGGGCTCATGTGGCTTATAACATATGTAGATATGATATTTATAATAATTAAGGCATAAGGAATGAGGGAGTTTGAAGTTATATGGTTTCAAATTTTCTCCATTTTGTGTGAAATATTAACTATAAGTAGACTGAAAAGTTAAGAATATATTACATATAGTCCTTAGAGAAATCATGAAAAAAAAATGCAAAGAATTATAGCTAAAAGTATAAATTAAAATGGAATTCTAAAAGTTATCCAAATAATCCAACAAAAGGCAGGCAAGGAGGAATCAAGGGGGAGAAACAACCCGTGGAAACAAAGAGAAAAAAAATAATAAAGTTGTAGGCTCAAACCCAACTCTATTAATAATCACATTAAAGTTTAATGAACTAAACACTCCAGGTAAAGGCATAGTTGGTTATAATGGATAAAACTAAAAGCAAGACACAACTACATATCATATATATATACATACATATATATATGTATACATACATATATACACATATATATACACACACACATATATATAATTATAAAGACAAAGATCGGTAGAAAGTAAATGGATGGTAAAAATATTTGTCATGCAAACCATAATCATAAGAAAGTTTGAGAAACTATATTAATATCAGATAAAATATATATCGAGACAAAAAATTAAAGAAATAAAAAGATATTTCATACTAATAAAAGGATCAATTCAACAAGAAGACTTGACAGTAAGCATACATGTTCCTTTTCACAGAGCTTCAAAATATGTGTGATAAAAATTAATAGAATTAAAGGGAGAAATGTATAATCCCATGATCATAATTGGAGACTTTAACTCCCTACTCTCAGTAAGAAATAGAACAATTAAATAAATATAATCAACACAGATGTAGAAAACCTGAACAATTTGAACCGCTTTGACCTGGCTGATATTTATAAATGCCACATTCAACAACTGCAAGAATACACATTCTTTCCAAGTGTAAATGGTCTGTTCATCAGGAATCAATGACATGCTGAGACACAAGTCTCAGCAAATTGAAAAAGATTAAAATCATATAGACTGTTTTCTGATCACAGTTAATTAGAAATCAATAACAACAAGATATCTAAGAAACCCCAAGTGTTTGAAAATTAAACAGCACATTTTAAAATAATCCATGGAATACCACTACATCCCCACTAGAATGGGTAAAATGGAAAGGACTGTCAACACCAGGTGTTAGCAAGGATAGAGAGCAACTGGACTCCCATACACTGCTGGTAGGAACGTACAAGGGTGCAGCCACTTTGAAAGTGTGTTTGTAATGTCTTATAAAATTAAGCATAGAGCCATGCTGCAACCCAGCAATTTCACTCCTAGCTATTTACCCAAGAGAAATGAAAATATACGTCCACACACAGACTTGTGTGTGAATGCTCATATCAACATTATTCGTAGCGACATGCTCATAACAGCCCAAATCTGGAAACAACCCCAATGTCCATTAGATGGTGAATGGGCAAACAAATTGTAGTTATCTTATGAAATACTACTCAGCACCAAAAAAGAAACAAAATATCGACACACACAAAATATCAATTTACGCTTACATATAAATCACCAATTACATTAGATCAGTTTTTCAGATTTTCAAATTGGGTGTACGAACCTCAAAAGCACAAAAGCATTTTAGTAAGTGAAAGAAGTCAAATAAAAAAACCCAACATACTGTTTTACCCCATTTATTAAAAATTCTGGAAAAGGCACTATTGTAATGGCAAGATGAGCAGTTGCCTGCAGCAAGGGTTCTAAGGAGGGTACTGACTATCATGTCGCATGAGGGAACTGGGGGGGGGGGGGCGCGTGATGGAAATGTTCTGTACCTGGAGTCTGGTAGAAGTAGTTACATGACTGTACACAACTGTCAAAGACTCATCAAACTGCATCCTTAAAGTATGTACATGTTATTGTGTAAATGATACTTCAATTAAAAAAAATACTTTGACCTAACAAGCCAAATGCAGTTCTGGGTAACTTTTCACTATCATGAGCTACTCAGAGCTAACATACCAAACTAAGCCAAAAGCAAAAGGGACTTTGTTAGTAGGTCCTGCACCCTTATCTCAGGCTTTCTGAAATATTGAAAAGGGTCAAAGAAACTTGGTGACCATTCTTATGAATCCCTGGTGGTCAGGGATCCCACACTAAGAACTCCAGGAGGAGATGCTCTCCCCCGATCACAGCATTCTCCAACTGAGTGTGTGGAACTGAGAAACAAAACCTTTGCCACTGGATTCTTGCCAGAGTGTGAAGTTTGTATCTTGTAGTGGAAATAAACCAGTAGGGATTAGTGCACAGGATGTATTTTGTGAGGCCATGCCCCTGAGCAGAACTGTCAACTGGCCTGGCCAGGGATCATTTGTGCAAGGATTTCCTAAAGTCACTTGGGAGGCAGCAAAGGAAGGCCTTATTTGGGCATGACTGAAATACTTAGAAAAGAGTGGTCATGGTACTTGCATGTAAATCGCCAATTACATTAGAGCAGTTTTTCAGATTTTCGAATTGGGTGGAATTCAAGGCAAAACCAAAAACGGATTTGGCTTAAATAAATAAACATGAAAATAAAATATTTTATCTCCCCCCCCCCCCAGTCCCTTCATGTCACTCTCTGACGCACTGAGGAGTGGTGAAAATGCAGTTCAACATTTAATGCATGAATTCCTGTACACCAACAACCATACTAGGGACTGGGTCACCAAGAAGACACAAGCATAGTTTCTGCCCCTGAGAAGCTCACAGAGTAAGCAGAAACAAACTGTGATGGGGCAAAGGACAGGACAAAGTTTCACAGGAAAGACATCCAGTTCTGACTAGGTTATATGTTTGAAGACTGTGGCCTCACTAAGGGGGCGACATTGCACAGGACCTTGCAGGATAAGACAGATTTAAGAATCAAAGAAGGTAGAGAGACAGTGGCAGAGGAAATGGCAGAGGCAAAATCATAGGGCAGGACCTCATTTGATATTTGGGAAAGCCATGGGTATTTTGATGGGGCAAGGGCTTAGGGGCTGTCTGATTATTCTTTGTCTGGGCACCAACACCCCAACCCTCCCTATGCCCACAGGGCCACCCCCTCAGGAGGTGGAGATCAGTAGGGCACCCATACCTGTTCATTCAGAGTGAGAAGCCAGGTGTTAACTCCATACGAAGAATCCTCTTCTGAGTCAGATCATCTATGACATTGAATCCATATGGTCAAGTCCACAAGGCTGCAAAACGGCCCCGTGTGTTCATTCAGATTCCGGTTGAATAGGCAAGACTGTGTGTGTGCGTGTGTGTGTGTTGCAAACATATCTAGCACCTTACACTTTATTTACAAAGCACATTCCAACTGTTAACCAGATTCTACCATTGCTCCATGAGTTAGAGGGGCAAAGAAAGTATACCCCATTTTAAAAATGAGGTAACATGCTGGAGCTGCCTTTGGGTTCAAGGTGGATGTTCCAGTCACAAAGTAACTACAGAATAGAAACATAGTCTGAAGGGCAGGGGAAGGAGTGATTTACTGGCCAGGTCTCCATTCCACTTTTTTAGGTTATGAGCCCTTCATCAAAACACCAAAAAGTCCAATTTCCTGTGGACTTCAGAAAAGTTGATTTTGATCAGATCAACAAGCCCCACTATGAAATTCATAGTCAGTGATCAACTTATTCTCAGGATGCAATGCTCTTATATTAATGCTAATTAATGACTCTCCTCTTCTCCTTTCCTTCTTTGTGACATCGAATCATAGAGCACAGATGGCTGGAGGGGCTTTAGAGGCACCAGTAATGTAGTTTTAAAGTTTTTCATTACTGATCAGCATCTATCATCATACTTACTCATAACTGATGAAGTAGGTAACAGCCTGGACCATTATCCCCATCTTAAAAGTGAAATAACTATGACAAAAAGAGGCTAAGCCACTTCTCCAAGTCATAGAGCTAGGCCTGCAACACAAGTTTCATGACCTCTAATCAGTGTTCAATCTGCTACATCAAACTCCCTCTTCCTTCCACCCTGCAGATTAGATGTAAATTACAACGTCCCTGAACTTCACAAACAGGGAAACACAGCTCAAAGAGGAGCAGGGGTCTGGCCTTGATGGCATTGTGGAGAGCGCCCTGCCTCTCACCCTCCCTACAGAAAGGGAGAAACACAAGTGTTCCATTTAAGCCACCATGAGGGTGATTTTAGGACAGCCCTGTCTTAACTTAAATATGACTCCAAGTCAATATCAAAAAGAAGGGGACAGTGTCCACCTACCTGTTCACGGGTAGCTGGACACATTGTGCTATCCTGGCCACAGCCGGGCCTGCTCCAGGGCATTCTCTTGAAACACATAATAGCATGTCCCGGGCAAGCCCCAGCTCCTGCTGACAGGCAGGCTCTGAAGCCAGCAGGCTGCAGCCTGAAGCGGCTCCCAGCAGGATCTGGACAAGGCAGGCAAGGTTACAGGTGCTTTTCATCCAGCCTTGCAGGAGAGCACCAACTTCCTGCTGCTAGAAATTTGTCTGCAAATTTTTGCCTTCATTCAAATCGATGGACAGAGGACTATAGACACTGGGGTGATATGATAACTTGATTAAGCCCCAGGACAGATGACACGGTAGCTCAAAGGCTGAGTGCTCTCCTCTTTAACCTCTTCAAGGGAACCCGCAGACTTTGCTGGTAATTGGCCCATTGTCCCTTCCACCAGGCTTCCTTCAGAAATCCCCTAATCACCATGTCCCTGGGCTCCTGGGAGGGGGATGGTGCTTTACATACTGTCAGACCCATCAGACCCAGTGAGTTGTGAAAAACACCTGTATAATTTGACATACCAGAGTAATGATTTGAGAGGCCAAAAATGACCCTTCCTGAAAACAATTACTTAGTAAGATACCCTTCCATCCTCTAGCTCAGGTGTAAATTGCAACACATTTACGGATGAAATTTGAGAAGGTTTTGTTTAAAGATGAGTTCAAAATTTTACCATATTTTGTTCTTTTGGGGAAATATCACCCTGATCTTTCAGTTTTCTCTAGTTATTGTCTCCTGTTGGACTACACATTACTGAGAGAGTGTTTTTGATCAACCATTTTCAGATATCTGGCAAACGCTGACGTAAGCGTGCTTTGGGTGAGCCAATGTGCATATGTCATTGCTTCTGGAACAGACGTTAAGGTAGGAGTGTGCCAAAAGAGGGAAGGAGAGCGCTATGGATGAATAGATAGGTTGATGATTTGCCATGGACAGTTTTTCCCAGTGTTTCAAAATCTGTCAGCCTTTGTTCAATGATAGACTCAAAGCATTTTAAGGCTGAGAAGGAGTTCAAAACGAACCTCCTCAATCCATTTTCATTAGGATATTAAAGAAATAAAATTGTCAGCTCAGCGACCAACGTGGGTTCTATCTAGTTGGCAAACTTCAAGAAATGGAGCTGTCAGTGGCACTTGGGAAATAAGCAAAGTACACCATTAAAAAGGTAAAGAAATGTTCTTTTAAATATTAAGTCATTAAGATTTATGGCCTGAATCTCCGTGTAAGAAAGACGGTGACGGTATGCCAACATCACCCGGGCTGTTTCTGTCATGGGAATGGAATGTCTTTTGAGCTGCTCAAGTAGATAATTCCATGCCCGGAAGAAACACGAAGGGGGGGGAAGGGGGAAGAACGGAAGAAAAGATCCTGTCATTTCCCAATAATTGCAAAGGCCAGGAATGTGCCGGAGTGGCATTCAGGAAAACGCAAGTATGAAGATGTGTCCCACAGTTGCGTGCGTGACCCATTCCCCTCGTGCCAGGTGGGGAACTGGAAACCACACTTGGGGAATCTGCCAAGGACCCACAGGCCCGAAGGACTTGCTCCTTTCTGCAGTGGCGAGATTTTCTTTCTTTCTTCTTTTTAAACCTTCTTTGCTGCCTGAATGTTGGCCTCCTGGGCCCTAGAGCAGGGCGCGCCCCGACGCGGCGCCCGGGCCCTGGCCGCGCGGAGCCTCCGAGCGCGCCCGGCGGCTGGAGAGGCCTCTCGGAAGGGCGGCGTTCCGCTCGGCCCGCTGCGCCGCCGATTGTCCCCGATCGCCCCGCGCTGGGGCTGGGGAAGGGGTTTTTATAAAGCTTCCACGGAACAAAAGGGGCCCAGGCTTCTTTACGCTCCCGTCCGCAGGACCGCCGCCACTAGCCCCCAGGCGCGCCTCTCCTGGCCGCAGCCCACTTTGGGGCCCCACCCAGCGCTTCCCCCTTCTCCTCTCCCTCTTCTCTACCCCTCACCTTCCCTTCTCCTACCCCGCATGGAGCCCCCGCCTCTCCCCTTGCCCTCCAAATACAAGCGAGGCCCCCTGAGGAAACTCGACAGGGCCCCCCACTCCTTGGCGCATCCCTCTCTGGGGGCGGGGGGGCCTGGGGCTCCAGCGGCCTGAAGTTGAGGGAAGGATTGCCGCGGGAGGGGCACTTTCGGAAGAGCCGGGCCCGGGCCAGCAGCACCCTGGCCTGACCGCCCTCTGACTCTCCCACCGTCGGCCAGCCGAACCCGACTGCCTTACCATAACCAAGAGTGAGGCATCTGAGTGCCAGGTTTTCAATGTAAAATAGACAAATATGTGACATCAAACATATCCTCTGGGCCATTTGCTGGGAAAAATGAAGAAAAGCAGTTTGGAGGGTGAGCAATAACGTAAGTGGAGCTCCTATTTCCAGTAGGTGCTGCTGGAATCATAATTCCAGTGTCCTTAGAGCGCGGAACCTACTGCAGCCTCTTTGGGCAGTGCCTCCGAAGTGCTGAGGTCTCAGGGGAAGACAGCAGGCCTGGCAGGCCCAGTGGATGCCCTTCCCTGAGGGGAAGCTTGCTCCAGACTCCAGCCCCCGGCCTCCTTCCTCCCCCACTAAGCTCCTCTTCAGAGGGACCTGCAGAGCCTGTGACAAGCCCTCCCATCCAGGCAGGCATTCTGCAGAGGCAAATCCTGAGGCATTGGAGAATGGCCCAAAGGCATTCTTAGGCCCCACCTGCTCTGAGGCATAAGACCTGAAAACAAGCCAAATGGGCCATTTCGTAGGAAGCCAGGGCATAATGGGAATAGACAGATCTTTCTGGGTGGCTGGGAGGGCAATTCCAGATTGAACCATTGCCATACTCCTTTCTCACCGGGATCTGGGCGGCACCCACAAGACATGGGTGGGAGAACATTCACCACTAGAATGAGAGCACATCTTCCCAGGGAAACTTCCCAAAAGACCAAAGAGCTCTCCACTGCTTCCTCAGTGCCGCTCTGGGGTTGGTTCGTTAGTTAGTGTAGCCTCCATTGGTGGCTGCACAGAGGACTCGTAATGACGTTCAGCCAGGTGGGAAGCACAAACTCATGGACAGCTGGGACCAGCTATACATGCCGCCGCCATCCCAACAGGAGACTGTTTGTTACCTCTCACTTGGAATGGACAGTGAGGAAACGGATTTGTTGCAGAGAGGAACAGACAGCAATTCAAGCTGAGGATGGGCAAAGCTCACTCCAGATCCCAGCCCACACCCTAATCAGGGCTACACCGGGAGCAGTGAGGGAAATAGAGGAAAATGTAGGACAGGGGCCAACTGTAGCCCTGCAGACAATACACTCTCCTCCTCTGTGCTGTTTGTGCTGGGCACCAGTGATGCCATCTGTAGTTCATTGCCAGCTGATATACAGGGTCCCCAGAGGGAAATAAGGAAGAAGCAATAGACTAGCCTTTCGGAAGCACACCGTCTTTTTCTTGCTGGACTGATTTCTGGCAGACCTCATAACTGGTTTGGATCTACCACCTTCTTTGACATGTATATATTTTAACCTTTCAGTATTAATTTTTTATCGTTTCCTTTTATTTACATTTCCTCCCTATTTTCTACAGTGGTCATGAATTAACTGTAATTATTTTTTTTAAGAGAAAGTAAAAGTTTGTTGAAGGAGAGGAGAGACAAAAGCTCACACCACAGCAAGAGGGGTCCTGAACAGGTAGCCCTAATTTTTTATTTTTAAAAAAGAAATAACTCATTTGATTGTCTGAAAACTTAGACCAATGAATGAAACTGAGTACTAATTGAGACTAAAATAAATTTTAAATAGATTAAAGATGTTTAGGTGTTTGGACACTTTTGTACTAGCAGATGCAGGGCATGGATGAGGAAGGGTCACACGCCTGGCCCTTAGATCCCAGGTTTATAGTGTCAGTGTTAGATCGTCCAAACCTGTAGAGAATTTTTACAAGAATTCATTTGAGCCAAACTGACAACATGCCGGAAGCAAGATCTCATATGCTCCAGAGAATGAGTTTTGCAATTTCTTTTATATATTTGGAATTAAGGAGGAAATGTAAGGAAGATTACTGAAGATGGGATAAAGCAACTCTGGGAAATCTCTGATTGGATTACAGGATAGTTAAGATTATGTGCTCTCTTGAGGGTGATTATGCTTCCGAGTGATCTGAAAAAAAAAAAAGGCATTTTAAAGATGTGTTCACCTAGATGCACAAGATAAGCCTTTTACTGGCCTAAGGTGACTACCCACCATGACCTGCCCAGTTAGGAATTTATGATCAGATCACCCTATGAGGTTACTTTCAGTTAGATTTATTACAGCACCCCCTCCCTTTTTTTTTTGCCCACAATAGCGTCTCTACTTGTGTCCTCTCAGAGAATTTCTCTCCTTAAGAGTGACCTTCTCCCACAGCTTCCCAGACCTGATGACCGACAGCCAGTCTGTCCAATGTGAGGAGCGCAAGGAGGCCGAATGCAGTCTTCCTGAGGAAAATTTGCAGCACAAGTTTTTCCACCATCTGGAATGGTAGGGTGAATGGTGATTCGACTGTTGGAATGCTCTTAAAACACTTTTGGTGAGCTGGCATCAAGCAAGGTGGGCTGAGGCCCAGTATGGATGAGGCAATCTTGGCCCCCTCTCCCAGGCTGGCTTGGGAAGGAGATGGAAGGCTTCCATAATGAGATTCTCAGTCCTGCTCAGTCAACCAAAGGCAGTGGAATTCTTTGAGGGCCAGCAACCTTGCTCTGGCTGGAGGAGAGTGCTATGGGCTGCTGTCCTGGAAGGAGAGCCTGTTTAATCTGGAGCAACAAGACCTCAAAATGAGTGGTATTTATGTGCACCTGGGGAAATGCTTTGGGAAGGGAGGGAAATATGTAAATATTTATTGGTGCTGGTTTAAAAGTCTGGGGAGGAATCTGCTAAATGAAATTTAACATATATTTAATACTCAAATGCATTGCATATAATGAAACAGTTAATTTTAAGTCTAAAGTTTTGCTTTTTAAAGACTATGAAATTTTCAAAAGTAATTTTTGTTCAACCTCTTGTCTTAACTCAATACTTAAATAGTAACTGAACTGTTTTTGAACTCTGATTTTTGAACTAGTTAAAAAAATCTTATTTTATTAGACTGATTTCTGAAGCCTCTAAGATTTCTCTCCAGTGAGGGAGGATTCAACTGCCAATTGTGGATGAGTCAGTGCACTGGCATGTGAACTGATCTCCACACCTGAGATGTGATACATACATAAAACCAATGTTTTAAGCTAACACTATTTAATATTTTTAAAAACCAACAACATTGGTCTTGGTCTAATTCACACTTTTTTGGAAACTATAACACATTTGATGCCTTAGTAGGCACTCTACATCAGCAATGTTTGAATAACTGTGGATGGTATGGGGCTTCTGAAACTTTAAAGAACAGAGTCAAGTAACATATCACCTTTACAGAATAAAAATTTATGTTATATATATTCTATATTTTATCTAGTAACCAGCCATGAAGTAGTAGTCTCATTATTATAACCGGCATTTGGAAGCATAGTCACAATAACCATTATATTCCTTTAATATTGGCATAGCACTTTATACAATATCTATTTTGTTATTTATTTGTTCAACAAACATTTATTGATTTCCTCCAATGTGCCAGGTTCTGTGCTAGGGACCAGCAATTGAAATGAACCAGCAACATTTATATTCTTGGAGTCGCAAACATTCAGTAGACGTTACAAACATGGAAGCAAATGAAGATGGTTACATGCTATAAACATTAAAATAAAGAAATGAACCCAAAATCAAAAGGAGAAAGGTACTATAGGGGTTCAGAATGAGTCACCCCAAGATGTGCCTCTGTGGTATGCAGATTATTTCCAGCTAAAGTTCAACTGAGACCCTGTTGGCTCAAAAGAAATTTCTGCCCACCTCCTTAATCACCTACAAGACTTTAAATGAGGGGCCTTGCCCATAATAAGAGATTATCAGAGATAACTTTTTTAACCTATCAAATGTGGCAGGGCAAACTACTGCTAGCTAAACATCTACTCTTCTTGTAGTCCTGTAATGACCTTCCTCCGAGGCCCAAAGGCGCTTTCCCTCATCCTTAGCAGAGAATGCCATATATACTTCATTTTAACTTTTTGTCCCTGAACCTCTCACATATTGTTTGGGGGATGGTTTTGGTCTTTGACTCTTCCCAAACATACATATGTAATTAAACTTGGTTATTTTGTTAATCTGTCTCATGTAGGTTTTATTATTAGAGCAGCTGAAAAAACGCTAAAGAAGAGAGGAGAGTTTCTTCCTCCCTCACAGCACAAACTCTGCCCCGAAAAGGGAAGAGAAAGTAGAGAAAGCTTCCCAAAGGAGGTGGCATTGGGAATGGCCCCTCTGTCATCATCACTCTCTGGGACTGTTACCACAGCCTGAGTGGTCTCCCCACTTTCACACTTAAAGCAAGGGACAAGTGAATGCTCTGGCAGTGTGTGGAAGACTGTGCTCACTGCTCCAGGCCTGGAATTCTTCAGCAGGAGTGAGTGGCCATTCTGATGAAAAGTGATAGCTGACTCTCTGCAAGATGTCATCATGGACCCTTGACCAACTAGTAACAAAGGAACTCACTTATTTACCAATCATTAACATTATGAAGGAAAAACTTCTAGTGAATGACACTCATGAATTCTGACTGTCCACCTGAGAGTGAAGTTGCTCCAAGTTTTCGTACCCACTCTTCTTTCTGCTTAGACCCCTTTGACACTGATTCATCCAGGAAACCCTCCTGGCGACCCCCAACTGTTGGCACTCATAGCACCCTCTGCTTCATTCATTTATTCCACTAAAGTTCACTGAGCATTTACCATGTGGCAAACATTAGGGATACAGCAGTGAACAAAACAGATAAAACATCTTCACCTCAATGAGCTTAGTGGCGGGAACAGGACAATAAGCAAATAAATAAGGAAAATACTGCACCAGCTGGGCCCTGGAGAGTTAGTGGGAGCTGTGTGCCCAGGGGGGGAGGAGCATCGCACACATAGCTTTGAATCACCAATGCTGGAAAGGAGCAGGTCAACTTTGAGCACATTGCAAATTTTCTATGGATGATGCGCCTCCTTATTACCTAAACCCAAGGCAGTTTTCCCACCCCCACCACTGAATTGGCATGTCACTGTATTAAAGAGTGGTAACTACAGTGGCGAAAATAGAGTGGGGATGGGGTGGGGAGTGTGGGTGGGAGAGGTGGCAATTTTAAATAGAGTTATCAGGAGAGATAATGGTGGGGTGGACCAAAGTGAGAGCAGTAAAGGTAACAAGAAGTGTCAAAGTTGGAAGGGACAACTCCCAGGATTCGATGACTCAATCAGTGTGGAGTGAGCCTAAAAGAAGAATCAGAGAGGGACATAACAGGTTTTTGGACTCGCCATTAGCTGAGATGGGGAAAGCTTCAGGCAAGAGGGTGTGTGTGTGTGTGTGTGTGTGTGTGTGTGTGTGTGTGTGTATGGAGAGGTGGAGGTGAGCAGGAGCTCAGTTCTGGAAGAGACATCTGTCAGCTATTGAGCAGACATATCTAACAGTGGTGGGTTCAGAGGAGATATAACATTGGGAGTCGGTGTTAAAAGTTACATTTAAAGCTACCAGCTCAAAGAGTGATAAAGGAGAGTTCCAAGGACTGAAACTTGGTTTTGTTCTTTGTACTTCCCTTGTCAGGAAGATCAAGAGAAGCCAGACAAAGAGACTGAGAAGGAGCAGCCAGAAGTAGAAGGACAGCCACAAGGAGGGTGGTGTCCTAGAAGCTATGCAAAGAAAGCGCTCAACAGGGAGGGAGGGACCAACTGTGTTAGGTGCTGCTGATGAGTCAGGCAAGATGAAGATCAGGAGATGTCGAATGGATTTAACAAAATGAGGACTATGGTGACCTTGACAAGAATGGCTTCAGGAGTGACAGCCAGTCTGACTGGAGTGGAGCATGGAAGGAGAGGATTTGGAGATTACAACTATAGATAGCTATCTTAAGCTTTTAACAGTAAAGGGTTGAGCACTTGGGCCACTTTTGGAAAGAGGAAGTGGGGTTGAGGGTATATTTGGATGAAAGAAATGACAGCATGGTTGAATTAGGAAAATGAAAGATTGATGGTGCAAAAGAGAAAAGGGAGACACTGGAGCAGGGGTCCTTGGGCAGCCAGGAGGATGAGGATGGCCCTTGCAGATGGAGGGGCTTACCTTGGACAGACATGGACAGTTCTCCCATAGTAAGAGGACAGAGGCAGAGGCAAGAGCACAGACAGGGGAATGCGGTTGGACAGGGGCAATGTGGGGACCAAAGCCCATGCTAATTTCTTCTGATTGTATTTATCTTCTCAGTGAAATAGAGAAGGAAGGTGGGAAGTGGGACTGTGAGCTCATGAGAGTAGGAACCTTGTCTCTTGTTACCACTGCTCCCCAATGCCAGACTAAGAGTCCAAAGGGCACTTCTTGGAGGATGAGTCATTGAATGATTGGTTTTTCAAAACAGGCAAATTAGGAGCTAGACCTGAAACTAGCTGGCCTTATCTTAAATGGTCTCCAGCCAGATGCCCAGTGTGATTCTAACACACATGTAGCCATAGCCAGCAAGTTTCAGGGTTGCCTGGGCCACCAGGTGACCTCAGGCAAGTGTCTTCCTTGCTCTTCCCTCTCCAGCTGCTGAGCTGAGAAAGGGCTAGGCTCAGGCCTCCTTGTGAAATGACCAATTTTATCTAATTTAAGATTAGTGTAGCATATCACATGTGTATCCATTCCTTGCTCTTTTTCTCTTTCCTAATCCCCCCCATGTTGTCGTATTTGCTGCCAAGACCACTAAGGAGGACACCATGGGGCAGTGTCATCACCTGTAAGTAGAAGAGAAAGTTTGGGAACCACAACACATGACCCATTGACTTTTATAAGTATCATTAAAACTCAATTGCTTAGTGAAGCCCCAGGGAATACTTTTCTATTCATAACGCTAATATACTATTAATACTACTAATACTTTAAACTGCTTGGAATCTTCCAGTCCAGGACAGAGCCATGAGGCTGAGGAGAAGGGGGGTGCTACCTGGAATGGGGTAGGACAGGCATCCTGCAGGGTCCTTCCAGCTGGAGGGTCCTCATCCAAGGCCACACAGCCTAGAGCCTGGGGACAGGGAGTCCTCTGCTACACTGCACTCAACCAGAATCACAAACCCTCACTAGGGTGTCACAGGACTCTATCTAGCTCAGCTCCTCCGGGCAGTGAACGCCTTACTCATCCCTGCCAGAGAGATGGTTGCTCCCAGTGTCTGTAATGACCGGTGTGTCTAAGCCGCCTGTGTATCCTTCCCTCATGTGCCGGCTTCCAGTCCAGAGTGTCAGGGTCAGGGCAGGTGTTGGCTTATAAATGCTTATAGGACACCCGGCCTGGAGTTTCGGAACTATAAACTCCCTTCCTTTCCTTCATTTGGAGATCCCTCCTTTGTCCCCAGGGACTCAGCAAAGTTACTGAGAGCACAAGGACAAGGTGTTTAATTAATTCTCTATCAGACTCACGAGGAGGCTTGATGGGCGGGGGTGGGTTCGATGATTTAGTCAACAAATATTTATTAATACTTACTGTGCACCAGGCACTGTTCTGGATGCTTAGGTTATGTGAGGAGAAGAACCAACAAACTCCTAAGCGTGTGGGGCTGGCATTGTAATGAGGGGAAGGTTAACTAAGGTGGCTGGCTGTAACCAAGCAAAGTTGGCTTCCTTTCCCCTTTAAGTGTGAAGGATTCATTCTGGGTTGCTGGATTGGAGGCCAGGTCTGGTGAAGGGTGAGTGGCAACATTGTTTCAGGTCTTTCCAGACCCTCTATTCCATGGAAGAGGCCCACTGACTCCCAACCCAAGAATGCATGTTGAAATTCAAGCATTAACCCTAGGTTTAATCTTAACCCTAAAAATCTCCCGAAACTTAATCCTCATAATAACGCTAAGGCTAGGTATAATCCTAACCCTACCCATGTCTCTATAACTAAACCTCAACATAAACCTAACCTCACGTCTAATCCTAACAGTAAACAACACCCTAACACTAACCATAAACCTTATCCTAACACTGGGTCTAATCCTCACCTTAACCACCTGCAAAAACACGAGCCCTCAACATAACCATAACCCAAGGACTTATACTAACGTTAATAATCTCGCAAACCCGAGACCTCAACATAACACTAATCCTAGGTCAAATCATAACCCCAAACATCCTAACAACCAGAGACCTAAACATAACCCTAAAACTAGGACGAATCCAAACAGTAATAATCACTCAAACCCTAGCCCTAAACATAACAATACCCTTAGTCTAATTCTAACCATAACAACCTATCTAACCTAGCCCTCAACAAAAGCCTAGCCCTAGGTCTAATCCTAACCTTAACCATCTCTCCAAACATAACGTGCAACATAACCCTACACTACGTCTAATCCTAACCCAAAAGATCTGTATAAACCTAGCGCTCATCAAAACCCTAACCATAGGTCTAATCTAACCCTAACAGTCTCTCTAACACTAGCCCTCAATAAAACCTTAACCCAAGATCAAATACTAAGCCGAACGATCTCTCTAATCCTAGCCCTCAATATAACCCTAACCCGAGTCCAAACCTAACTCAAACCATCTCTCTAAACCTAGCCCTCAACATAAACCTAACACTAGGTCCAATGCAAAGACTAACCATCTCTCTAAACCTAGCCCTCAACATAAACCTAACCCTAGGTCCAATCCTAAGCCTAACCATATCTCTAAACGTAGCCCTCAACATAACGCTAAACCTAGGTCCAATCCTAACCCAAACCGTCTCTCTAACCATAGCCCTCAACATAACACTAACACTAGCTCCAACCTAACCCTAATCCTCTCTCTAACCCTAGCCCTCAACATAACCCTAACCCTAGCTCCAATCCAAACCCTAATCGTATCTCTAACCCTAGCCCTCAACATAACCCTAACCCTAGGTCCAATCCTAACCCTAATCGTCTATCTAACCCTAGCCCTCAACATAACCCTAACCCTAGGTCCAAACCTAACCCTAATCGTCTCTCTCACCCTAGCACTCAACATAACCCTAACCCTAGGTCCAATCCTACCCTAATCGTCTCTCTAACACTAGCCCTCAACATAACCCTAACCCTAGGTCCAATCATAACCCTAATCGTCGATCTAACCTAGCCCTCAACATAACCCTAACCCTAGGTCCAATATTAACCCTAATCGTCTCTCTAACCCTAGCCCTCAATATAACCCTAACCGTAGTTCCAATCCTAACCCGATCCGTCTCTCTACCCCTACCCTCAACATAACCCTAACCCTCGGTCCAATCCTAACCCTAATCGTCTCTCTACCTGTAGCCCTCAACATAACCCTAACCCTAGGTCTAATACTAAACCTAATCATCTCTCTAACCCTAGCCCTCAATATAACCCTAACCCTAGGTCCAATCCTAACCCTAATCGTCTACCTAACTCTAGCCCTCAACATAACCCTAACCCTTGCTCCAATCCTAACCCGAACCGTCTCTCTACCCCTAGCCCTCATCATAACGCTACCCTAGGTCCAATCCTAACCCTAATAGTCTCTCTCACCCTAGCCCTCAAAGTAACCCTAACCCTAGGTCCAATCCTAACCCTAATCGTCTATCTAACACTAGCCCTCACATAACACTAACCCTAGGTCCTATCATAATCCTAATCGTCTATCTAACCTAGCCCTCAACATAACCCTAACCCTAGGTCCAATCCTAACCCTAATTGTCTCTCTAACCGTAGCCCTCAACAGAACCGTAACCCTAGGTCCAATCCTGACCCTAATCGTCTCTCTAACCCTAGCCCTCAACAGAACCCTAACCCTAGGTCCAATCCTAACCCTAATCGTCTATCTAACTCTATCCCTAAACATAACCCTAACCCTAGGTCCAATCCCAACCCGAACCCTCTTTCTAACCCTAGCCCTCAACATAACCCTTACCCTAGGTCCAATCCTAACCCGAACAGTCTCTCTAAACCTAGCCCTCAACATAACCCTAACCCTAGGTCCAATCCTAACCCTAATCGTCTCTCTCACCCTAACCCGCAACATAACCCTAACCCTAGGTCCAATCCTAACCCTAATCGTCTCTCTAACACTAGCCCTCAACTAACACTAACCCTAGGTCCAATCATAACCCCAATCGTCTATCTAACCTAGCCCTCAACATAAGCCTAACCCTAGGACCAATCCTAACCCTAATCGTCTCTCTAACCGTAGCCCTCAACATAACCCTAACCCTAGGTCCAATACTAACCCTAATCCTCTCTCTAACCCTAGCCCTCAATATAACCCTAACCGTAGGTCCAATCCTAACCCGATCCGTCTCTCTACCCCTACCCTCAACAGAACCCTAACCCTCAGTCCAATCCTAACCCGAACCGTCTCTCTAACCCTAGCCCTCAACATAACCCTAACCCTAGGTCCAATCCTAACCCGAACCGTCTCTCTAACCCTAGCCCTCAACATAACAATAACCCTAGGTCCAATCCTAACGCTAATCGTCTATCTAACCCTAGCCCTAAACATAACCCTAACCCTAGGTCCAATAATAACCCTAATCGTCTCTCTAACCCTAGACCTCAACATAACCCTTACCCTAGGTCCAATCCTAACCCGAATCGTCTCTCTAACCCTAGCTCTCAACATAACCCTAACCCTAGCTCCAATCCTAACCCTAATCGTATCTCTAACCCCAGCACTCAACATAACCTTAACCCTAGCTCCAATCCTAACCCTAACCGTCTCTCTAAACCTAGCCCTCAACATAACCCTAACCCTAGGTCCAATCCCAACCCGAACCCTCTTTCTAACCCTAGCCCTCAACATAACCCTTACCCTAGGTCCAATCCTACACCGAACAGTCTCTCTAAACCTAGCCCTCAACATAACCCTAACCCTAGGTCCACTACTAACCCTAATCGTCTCTCTCACCCTAACCCGCAACATAACCCTAACCCTAGGTCCAATCCTAACCCTAATCGTCTCTCTAACACTAGCCCTCAACTAACACTAACCCTAGGTCCAATCATAACCCCAATCGTCTATCTAACCTAGCCCTCAACATAACCCTAACCATAGGACCTATCCTAACCCTAATCGTCTATCTAAACATAGCCCTCAAAATAACCCTAACCATAGCTTCAATCCTAACCCTAATCGTCTACCTAACCCTAGACCTCAACATAACACTAACCCTAGCTCCAATCCTAACCCTAATCGTCTACCTAACCCTAACCATCATCATAACAGTAACCCTAGGTCCAATCCTATCCCTAATCGTCTTTCTAACCCTAGCCCTAAACATAACCCTAACCCTAGGTCCAATCCTAACCCTAATTGACTCTCTAACCGTAGCCCTCAACATAACCCTCACCCTAGGTCCAATCCTAACCCGAATCGTCTGTCAAACCGTAGCTCTCAACATAACCCTAACCCTCGGTCCAATACTAACCTTAATCGTCTCTCTAACCCGAGGCCTCCATATAACCCTAACCCTAGGTCCAATCCTAACCCATTCCGTCTATCTACCCCTACCCTCAACATAACCCTAACCCTCGGTCCAATCCTAACCCGAACCGCCACTCTAACCCTAGCCCTCAACATAACCCTAACCCTAGGTCCAATCATAACCCTAATCGTCGATCTAACCTAGCCCTCAACATAACCCTAACCCTAGGTCCAATATTAACCCTAATCGTCTCTCTAACCCTAGCCCTCAATATAACCCTAACCGTAGTTCCAATCCTAACCCGATCCGTCTCTCTACCCCTACCCTCAACATAACCCTAACCCTCGGTCCAATCCTAACCCTAATCGTCTCTCTACCTGTAGCCCTCAACATAACCCTAACCCTAGGTCTAATACTAAACCTAATCATCTCTCTAACCCTAGCCCTCAATATAACCCTAACCCTAGGTCCAATCCTAACCCTAATCGTCTACCTAACTCTAGCCCTCAACATAACCCTAACCCTTGCTCCAATCCTAACCCGAACCGTCTCTCTACCCCTAGCCCTCATCATAACGCTACCCTAGGTCCAATCCTAACCCTAATAGTCTCTCTCACCCTAGCCCTCAAAGTAACCCTAACCCTAGGTCCAATCCTAACCCTAATCGTCTATCTAACACTAGCCCTCACATAACACTAACCCTAGGTCCTATCATAATCCTAATCGTCTATCTAACCTAGCCCTCAACATAACCCTAACCCTAGGTCCAATCCTAACCCTAATTGTCTCTCTAACCGTAGCCCTCAACAGAACCGTAACCCTAGGTCCAATCCTGACCCTAATCGTCTCTCTAACCCTAGCCCTCAACAGAACCCTAACCCTAGGTCCAATCCTAACCCTAATCGTCTATCTAACTCTATCCCTAAACATAACCCTAACCCTAGGTCCAATCCCAACCCGAACCCTCTTTCTAACCCTAGCCCTCAACATAACCCTTACCCTAGGTCCAATCCTAACCCGAACAGTCTCTCTAAACCTAGCCCTCAACATAACCCTAACCCTAGGTCCAATCCTAACCCTAATCGTCTCTCTCACCCTAACCCGCAACATAACCCTAACCCTAGGTCCAATCCTAACCCTAATCGTCTCTCTAACACTAGCCCTCAACTAACACTAACCCTAGGTCCAATCATAACCCCAATCGTCTATCTAACCTAGCCCTCAACATAACCCTAACCCTAGGACCAATCCTAACCCTAATCGTCTCTCTAACCGTAGCCCTCAACATAACCCTAACCCTAGGTCCAATACTAACCCTAATCCTCTCTCTAACCCTAGCCCTCAATATAACCCTAACCGTAGGTCCAATCCTAACCCGATCCGTCTCTCTACCCCTACCCTCAACAGAACCCTAACCCTCAGTCCAATCCTAACCCGAACCGTCTCTCTAACCCTAGCCCTCAACATAACCCTAACCCTAGGTCCAATCCTAACCCGAACCGTCTCTCTAACCCTAGCCCTCAACATAACAATAACCCTAGGTCCAATCCTAACGCTAATCGTCTATCTAACCCTAGCCCTAAACATAACCCTAACCCTAGGTCCAATAATAACCCTAATCGTCTCTCTAACCCTAGACCTCAACATAACCCTTACCCTAGGTCCAATCCTAACCCGAATCGTCTCTCTAACCCTAGCTCTCAACATAACCCTAACCCTAGCTCCAATCCTAACCCTAATCGTATCTCTAACCCCAGCACTCAACATAACCTTAACCCTAGCTCCAATCCTAACCCTAACCGTCTCTCTAAACCTAGCCCTCAACATAACCCTAACCCTAGGTCCAATCCCAACCCGAACCCTCTTTCTAACCCTAGCCCTCAACATAACCCTTACCCTAGGTCCAATCCTACACCGAACAGTCTCTCTAAACCTAGCCCTCAACATAACCCTAACCCTAGGTCCACTACTAACCCTAATCGTCTCTCTCACCCTAACCCGCAACATAACCCTAACCCTAGGTCCAATCCTAACCCTAATCGTCTCTCTAACACTAGCCCTCAACTAACACTAACCCTAGGTCCAATCATAACCCCAATCGTCTATCTAACCTAGCCCTCAACATAACCCTAACCATAGGACCTATCCTAACCCTAATCGTCTATCTAAACATAGCCCTCAAAATAACCCTAACCATAGCTTCAATCCTAACCCTAATCGTCTACCTAACCCTAGACCTCAACATAACACTAACCCTAGCTCCAATCCTAACCCTAATCGTCTACCTAACCCTAACCATCATCATAACAGTAACCCTAGGTCCAATCCTATCCCTAATCGTCTTTCTAACCCTAGCCCTAAACATAACCCTAACCCTAGGTCCAATCCTAACCCTAATTGACTCTCTAACCGTAGCCCTCAACATAACCCTCACCCTAGGTCCAATCCTAACCCGAATCGTCTGTCAAACCGTAGCTCTCAACATAACCCTAACCCTCGGTCCAATACTAACCTTAATCGTCTCTCTAACCCGAGGCCTCCATATAACCCTAACCCTAGGTCCAATCCTAACCCATTCCGTCTATCTACCCCTACCCTCAACATAACCCTAACCCTCGGTCCAATCCTAACCCGAACCGCCACTCTAACCCTAGCCCTCAACATAACCCTAACCCTAGCTCCAATCCTAACCCTAATCGTCTATCTAACCTAGCCCTCAACATAACCCTAACCCTATGTCCAATCATAACCCTAATCGTCTATCTAACCTAGACCTCAACATAACCCTAACGCTAGGTCCAAACCTAACCCTAATTGTCTCTCTAACCTCAGCCCTCAACATAACCCTAACCCTAGGTCCAATACTAACCCTAAACCTCTCCCTAACCCTAGCCCTCAACATAAGCCTAACCCTAGCTCCAATCCTAACCCTAATCGTCTCTCTAACCCTAGTCATCAACATAACCCTAACCCTAGCTCCAATCCTAACCCGAACCGTCTCTCTAACCCTAGCCCTCAACGTAACCCTAACCCGAGGTCCAATCCTAGTCCTAATCGTCTATCTAACCCTAGACCGAAACATAACCCTAACCCTAGGTCCAATCCTAACCCGAACCGTCCCTTTAACCCTAGCCCTCAACATACCCCTAACCCTAGGTCCAATCCTAACCCTAATCGTCTCTCTAAACTAGCCCTCAACATAACCCTAACACTAGCTCCAATCCTAACCCTAATCGTCTGTCTAAACCTAGCCGTCAACATAACCCTAACCCTAGCTCCAATCCTAACCCTAATCGTCTACCTAACCCTAGCCCTCAACATAACCCTAACCCTAGGTCCAATCCTAACCCGAACCGTCTCTCTAACCCTAGTCATCAACATAACCCTAACCCTAGGTCCAACCCTAACCCTAATCGTCTACCTATCCCTAGCCCACAACATAACCCTAACCCTAGGTCCAATCCTAACCCTAATCGTCTCTCTAACCCTAACCCTCAACATAACTCTAACCCTAAGTCCAATCCTAACCCGAACCGTCTCTCTAACCCTAGCCCTCAACATAACCCTAACCCTAGGTCCAATACTAACCCTAATCGTCTATCTAAACCTAGCCCAAAACATAACCCTAACCCTAGGTCCAATCCTAACCCGAAACGTCTCTCTAACCATAGCCCTCAACATAACCCTAATCCTAGGTCCAATCCCAACCCGAACCGTCTCTCTAACCCTAGTCCTCAACATAACCCTAACCCTAGGTCCAATCCTAACCCTAATCGTCTATCTAACCCTACCCCTAAACATAACCCTAACCCTAGGTCCAATCCTAACCCGAACCTTATCTCTAACCCTAGCCCTCAACAAAACCCTAACCCTAGGTCCAATCCTAACCCTAATAGTCTACCTAACCCTAGCCCTCAACATAACCCTAACCCTAGGTCCAATCCCAACCCGAACCGTCTCTCTAACCCAAGCCCTCAACATAACCCTAAACCTAGCTACAATCCTAAACTTAATCGTCTGTCTAACCCTAGCCATCAACATAACCCTAACCCTAGGTCCAATACTAACCCTAATCGTCTATCTAACCCTACCCCTAAAGATAACCCTAACCCTAGGTCCATTACTAACCCGAACCGTCTCTTTAACCTAGCCACCAAGATAACCCTAACCCCAGGTCGAATCCTAACCCTAATCGTCTACCTAACCCTAGGCCTCAACATAACGCTAACCCTAGCACCAATCCTAACCCTAATCGTCTCTCTAACACTAGGACCCAACATAACCCTAACCCTAGGTCCAAACCTAACCCTAATCGTCTATCTAACCCTAGACCTCAACATAACCCTAACCCTAGCTACAATCCTAACCCTAATCGTCTCTCTAATCCTACCCGTCACCATAACCCTAACCCTAGGTCCAATCCAAACGCGAACCGTCTCTCTAACCCTAGCCCTCAACATAAACCTAACCCTAGCTCCAATAATAACCCTAACCGTCTACCTAACCCTAACCCTCAACATAACCCTAACCCTAGCTCCAATCCTAACCCTAATCGTCTCTCTAACCCTAGACCTCAACATAACCCTAACCCTAGCACCAATCCAAACCCTAATCGTCTCCCTAACCCAAGCCCTCAAAATAACCCTAACCCTAGCTCCAATCCAAAACCTAATCGTCTCTCTAACCCTAGCCCTAAACATAACCCTAAACCTAGGTCAAATCCTAACCCGAACCGTCTCTCTAAACCTAGCCTTCAAAATAACCCTAACCCTAGCTCAAATCCTAACCCTAATCGTCTGTCTAACCCTAGCCCTCAACATAACCCTAACCCTAGCTCCAATCCTAACCCTAATCATCTCTCTAACCTAGCCCTCAACATAACCCTAACCCTAGGTCCAATCCTAACCCTAATCGTCTACCTAACCCTAGCCCTCAACATAACCCTAACCCTAGCTCCAATCCTAACCCTAATCGTCTCTCTAACCTAGCCCTCAACATACCCTAACCCTAGGTCTAATCCTAACCCGAACCGTCTCTCTAACCCTAGTCCTCAACATAAACCTAACCCGAGGTCTAATCCTAACCCTAATTGTCTATCTAACCCTAGCCCTAAACATAACCCTAACCCTAGGTCGAATCCTAACCCGAACCGTCTGTCTAACCATAGCCCTCAACATAACCCTAACCCTAGGTCCAATCCTAACCCTATCGTCTACCTAACCCTAGACCTCAACGTAACCCTAACCCTAGCTCCAATCCTAACCCTAATCGTCTCTCGAACCCTATCCCTCAACATAACCCTAATCCTAGCTCCAATCCTAACCCTAATCGTCTCTCTAACCCTAGCCCTCAACATAACCCTAACCCTAGGTCTAATCCTAACCCGAACCGTCTCTCTAACCCTAGTCCTCAACATAACCCTAACCCTAGGTCCAATCCTAACCCTAATCGTCTGTCTAAACCTAGCCGTCAACATAACCCTAACCCTAGCTCCAATCCTAACCCTAATCGTCTACCTAACCCTAGCCCTCAACATAACCCTAACCCTAGGTCCAATCCTAACCCGAACCGTCTCTCTAAACCTAGTCCTCAACATAACCCTAACCCTAGGTCCACCCCTAACCCTAATCGTCTACCTAACCCTAGCCCACAACATAACCCTAACCCTAGCTCCAATCCTAACCCTAATCATCTCTCTAACCCTAACCCTCAACATAACCCTAACGCTAGGTCCAATCCTAACCCTAATCGTCTATCTAACCCTAGCCCAAACACAACCCTAACCCTAGGCCAATCCTAACCCGAACCTTCTCTCTAACCCTAGCCCTCAACAAAACCCTAACCCTAGGTCCAATCCTAACCCTAATAGTCTACCTAACCCTAGCCCTCAACATAACCTTAACCCTAGCTCCAGTTCTAACCCTAATCGTCTCTCTAACCCTAGCCTCAACATAACCCTAACCCTAGCTCCAATCCTAACCCTAATCGTCTCTCTAACCCTAGACCTCAACATAACCCTACCCCTAGCTCCAATCCTAACCCTAATCGTCTGTCTCACCCTAGCCCTCAACATAACCCTAACCCTAGCTCCAATCCTAACCCTAATAATCTCTCTAACCCTAGACCTCAACATAACCCTAACCCTAGCTCCAATCCTAACCCTAATCGTCTGTCTAACCCTAGCCCTCAACATAACCCTATCCCTAGCTCCAATCCTAACCATAATCGTCTACCTAACCCTAGCCCTCAACATAACCCTAACCCGAGCTCCAATCCAAATGCGAACCGTCTCTCTAACCCTAGCCCTCAACATAAACCTAACCCTAGATCCAATAATAACCCTAATCGTCTACCTAACCCTAGCCCTCAACATAACCCTAACCCTAGCTCCAATCCTAACCCTAATTGTCTCTCTAACCCTAGACCTCAATATAACCCTAACCCTAGCCCTCAACATAACCCTAACCCTAGCTCCAATCCTATCCCTAATCGTCTCTCTAACCCTAGACCTCAACATAACCCTAACCCTAGCTCCTATCCTAACCCTAATCGTCTGTGTAACCCTAGCCCTCAACATAACCCTAACCCTAGCTCCAATCCTAACCGTAATCGTCTACCTAACCCTAGCCCTCAACATAACCCTAACCCTAGCTCCAATCCTAACCCTAATCATCTCTTGAACCCTAGGCTCAACATAACCCTAACCCTAGCTCCAATGCTAACCCTAATCGTCTACCTAACCCTAGCCCTCAACATAACCCTAACCGTAGGTCTAATCCTAAACCGAACCGTCCCTCTAAACCTAGTCCTCAACATAACCCTAACCCTAGGTCCAACCCTAACCCTAATCGTCTACCTACCCCTAGCCCACAACATAACCCTAACCCTAGCTCCAATCCTAACCCTTATCGTCTCTCTAACCCTAACCCTCAACATACCCCTAACCCTAGGTCCAATCCTAACCTGAACCGTCTCTCTAACCCTAGCCCTCAACATAATCCTAACCATAGGTCCAATACTAACCCTAATCATCTATCTAACCCTAGCCCAAATCATAACCCTAACCCTAGGTCCAATCCTAACCCGAAACGTCTCTCTAACCCTAGTCTTCAACATAACCCTAACCCTAGGTCCAATCTTAACCCTAATCATCTATCTAACCCTAGCCCTAAACATAACCCTAACCCTAGGTCCAATACTAACCCGAACCTTCTCTCTAACCCTAGCCCTCAACAAAACCCTAATCCTAGGTCCAATCCTAACCCTAATAATCTACCTAACCCTAGCCCTCAACATAACCTTAACCCTAGCTCGAATACTAACCCTAATCGTCTCTCTAATCCTAGCCCTCAATATACCCCTAACCCCAGGTCCAATCCTAACCCGAACCGTCTCTCTAACCCTAGCCCTCAACATAACCTTAACTCTAGGTCCAATCCCAACCCGAACCGTCTCTCTAACCCTAGCCCTCAACATAACCTTAACCCTAGGTCCAATACTAGCCCTAATCGTCTATCTAACCCTAGCCCTAAACATAACCCTAACCCTAGGTCCATTACTAACCCGAACCGTCTCTCTAACCCTAGCCTTCAACATAACCCTAACCCTAGGTCCAATCCTAACCCGAACCGTCCCTCTAACCTAGCCCTCAAAATAACCCAAACCCTAGGTCGAATGCTAACCCTAATCGTCTACCTAACCCTAGCCCTCAACATAACGCTAACTCTAACACCAATCCTAACCCTAATCGTCTCTCTAACACTAGAACTCAATATAACCCTAACCCTAGGTCCAAACCTAACCCTAATCGTCTACCTAACCCTAGCCCTCAACATAACCCTAACCCTAGCTCCAATCCTAACCCTAATCGTCTGTCTCACCCTAGCCCTCAACATAACCCTAACCCTAGCTCCAATCCTAACCCTAATAATCTCTCTAACCCTAGACCTCAACATAACCCTAACCCTAGCTCCAATCCTAACCCTAATCGTCTGTCTAACCCTAGCCCTACACATAACCCTATCCCTAGCTCCAATCCTAACCATAATCGTCTACCTAACCCTAGCCCTCAACATAACCCTAACCCGAGCTCCAATCCAAATGCGAACCGTCTCTCTAACCCTAGCACTCAACATAAACCTAACCCTAGATCCAATAATAACCCTAATCGTCTACCTAACCCTAGCCCTCAACATAACCCTAACCCTAGCTCCAATCCTAACCCTAATTGTCTCTCTAACCCTAGACCTCAATATAACCCTAACCCTAGCCCTCAACATAACCCTAACCCTAGCTCCAATCCTATCCCTAATCGTCTCTCTAACCCTAGACCTCAACATAACCCTAACCCTAGCTCCAATCCTAACCCTAATCGTCTGTGTAACCCTAGCCCTCAACATAACCCTAACCCTAGCTCCAATCCTAACCCTACTCATCTCTCGAACCCTAGGCTCAACATAACCCTAACCCTAGCTCCAATGCTAACCCTAATGGTCTACCTAACCCTAGCCCTCAACATAACCCTAACCGTAGGTCTAATCCTAACCCGAACCGTCCCTCTAAACCTAGTCCTCAACATAACCCTAACCCTAGGTCCAACCCTAACCCTAATCGTCTACCTACCCCTAGCCCACAACATAACCCTAACCCTAGCTCCAATCCTAACCCTTATCGTCTCTCTAACCCTAACCCTCAACATACCCCTAACCCTAGGTCCAATCCTAACCTGAACCGTCTCTCTAACCCTAGCCCTCAACATAACCCTAACCCTACTTCCAATCCTAACCCTAATAGTCTGTCTAACCCTAGCCCTCAACATAACCCTAACCCTAGCTCCAATCCTAACCCTAATAGTCTGTCTAACCCTAGCCCTCAACATAACCCTAACCCTAGCTCCTATCCTAACCCTAATCGTCTACCTAACCCTAGCCCTCAACATAACCCTAACCCTAGCTCCAATCCTAACCCTAATCCTCTCTCGAACCCTAGCCCTCAACATAACCCTAACCCTAGCTCCAATCCTACCCTGATTCGTCTCTCGAACCCTAGCCCTCAACATAACCCTAACCCTAGGTCTAATCCTAACCCGAACCGTCTCTCTAACCCTAGTCCTCAACATAACCCTAACCCTAGGTCCAATCCTAACCCTAATCGTCTGTCTAAACCTAGCCGTCAACATAACCCTAACCCTAGCTCCAATCCTAACCCTAAGCGTCTACCTAACCCTAGCCCTCAACATAACCCTAACCCTAGGTCTAATCCTAACCCGAACCGTCTCTCTAACCCTAGTCCTCAACATAACCCTAACCCTAGGTCTAATCCTAACCCAAATTGTCTATCTAACCCTAGCCCTAAACATAACCCTAACCCTAGGTCGAATCCTAACCCGAACCGTCTGTCTAACCATAGCACTCAACATAACCCTAACCCTAGGTCCAATCCTAACCCTATCGTCTACCTAACCCTCGACCTCAACGTAACTCTAACCCTAGCTCCAATCCTAACCGTAATCGTCTCTCTAACCTAGCCCTCAACATAACCCTAACCCTAGCTCCAAACCTAACCCTAATCGTCTCTCTAACCCTAGCCCTCAACATAACCCTAACCCTAGGTTCAATCCTAACCCTAATAGTCTGTCTAACCCTAGCCCTCAACATAACCCTAACCGTAGCTCCAATCCTAACCCTAATCGTCTACCTAACCCTAGCCCTCAACATAACCCTAACCCTAGCTCCAATCCTAACCCTAATCGTCTCTCGAACCCTATCCCTCAACATAACCCTAACCCTAGCTCCAATCCTAACCCTAATCGTCTCTCTAACCCTAGCCCTCAACATAACCCTAACCCTAGGTCTAATCCTAACCCGAACCGTCTCTCTAACCCTAGTCCTCAACATAACCCTAACCCTAGCTCCAATCCTAACCCTAATCGTCTACCTAACCCTAGCCCTCAACATAACCCTACCCCTAGGTCCACTCCTAACCCGAACCGTCTCTCTAACCCTAGTCCTCAACATAACCCTAACCCTAGGTCCAACCATAACCCTAATCGTCTACCTAACCCTAGCCCACAACATAACCCTAAACCTAGGTCAAATCCTAACCCGAACCGTCTCTCTAAACCTAGCCTTCAAAATAACCCTAACCCTAGCTCCAATCCTAACCCTAATCGTCTGTCTAACCCTAGCCCTCAACATAACCCTAACCCTAGCTCCAATCCTAACCCTAATCATCTCTCTAACCTAGCCCTCAACATAACCCTAACCCTAGGTCCAATCCTAACCCTAATCGTCTACCTAACCCTAGCCCTCAACATAACCCTAACCCTAGCTCCAATCCTAACCCTAATCGTCTCTCTAACCTAGCCCTCAACATACCCTAACCCTAGGTCTAATCCTAACCCGAACCGTCTCTCTAACCCTAGTCCTCAACATAAACCTAACCCGAGGTCTAATCCTAACCCTAATTGTCTATCTAACCCTAGCCCTAAACATAACCCTAACCCTAGGTCGAATCCTAACCCGAACCGTCTGTCTAACCATAGCCCTCAACATAACCCTAACCCTAGGTCCAATCCTAACCCTATCGTCTACCTAACCCTAGACCTCAACGTAACCCTAACCCTAGCTCCAATCCTAACCCTAATCGTCTCTCTAACCTAGCCCTCAACATAACCCTAACCCTAGCTCCAAACCTAACCCTAATCGTCTCTCTAACCCTAGCCCTCAACATAACCCTAACCCTAGGTTCAATCCTAACCGTAATAGTCTATCTAACCCTAGCCCTCAACATAACCCAAACACTAGCTCCAATCCTAACCCTAATCGTCTACCTAACCATATCCCTCAACATAACCCTAACCCTAGCTCCAATCCTAACCCTAATCGTCTCTCGAACCCTATCCCTCAACATAACCCTAATCCTAGCTCCAATCCTAACCCTAATCGTCTCTCTAACCCTAGCCCTCAACATAACCCTAACCCTAGGTCTAATCCTAACCCGAACCGTCTCTCTAACCCTAGTCCTCAACATAACCCTAACCCTAGGTCCAATCCTAACCCTAATCGTCTGTCTAAACCTAGCCGTCAACATAACCCTAACCCTAGCTCCAATCCTAACCCTAATCGTCTACCTAACCCTAGCCCTCAACATAACCCTAACCCTAGGTCCAATCCTAACCCGAACCGTCTCTCTAAACCTAGTCCTCAACATAACCCTAACCCTAGGTCCACCCCTAACCCTAATCGTCTACCTAACCCTAGCCCACAACATAACCCTAACCCTAGCTCCAAATCTAACCCTAATCATCTCTCTAACCCTAACCCTCAACATAACCCTAACCCTAGGTCCAATCCTAACCCTAATCGTCTATCTAACCCTAGCCCAAACACAACCCTAACCCTAGGCCAATCCTAACCCGAACCTTCTCTCTAACCCTAGCCCTCAACAAAACCCTAACCCTAGGTCCAATCCTAACCCTAATAGTCTACCTAACCCTAGCCCTCAACATAACCTTAACCCTAGCTCCAGTTCTAACCCTAATCGTCTCTCTAACCCTAGCCTCAAAATAACCCTAACCCTAGCTCCAATCCTAACCCTAATCGTCTCTCTAACCCTAGACCTCAACATAACCCTAACCCTAGCTCCAATCCTAACCCTAATCGTCTGTCTCACCCTAGCCCTCAACATAACCCTAACCCTAGCTCCAATCCTAACCCTAATAATCTCTCTAACCCTAGACCTCAACATAACCCTAACCCTAGCTCCAATCCTAACCCTAATCGTCTGTCTAACCCTAGCCCTCAACATAACCCTATCCCTAGCTCCAATCCTAACCATAATCGTCTACCTAACCCTAGCCCTCAACATAACCCTCACCCGAGCTCCAATCCAAATGCGAACCGTCTCTCTAACCCTAGCCCTCAACATAAACCTAACCCTAGATCCAATAATAACCCTAATCGTCTACCTAACCCTAGCCCTCAACATAACCCTAACCCTAGCTCCAATCCTAACCCTAATTGTCTCTCTAACCCTAGACCTCAATATAACCCTAACCCTAGCCCTCAACATAACCCTAACCCTAGCTCCAATCCTATCCCTAATCGTCTCTCTAACCCTAGACCTCAACATAACCCTAACCCTAGCTCCTATCCTAACCCTAATCGTCTGTGTAACCCTAGCCCTCAACATAACCCTAACCCTAGCTCCAATCCTAACCGTAATCGTCTACCTAACCCTAGCCCTCAACATAACCCTAACCCTAGCTCCAATCCTAACCCTAATCATCTCTCGAACCCTAGGCTCAACATAACCCTAACCCTAGCTCCAATGCTAACCCTAATCGTCTACCTAACCCTAGCCCTCAACATAACCCTAACCGTAGGTCTAATCCTAAACCGAACCGTCCCTCTAAACCTAGTCCTCAACATAACCCTAACCCTAGGTCCAACCCTAACCCAAATCGTCTACCTACCCCTAGCCCACAACATAACCCTAACCCTAGCTCCAATCCTAACCCTTATCGTCTCTCTAACCCTAACCCTCAACATACCCCTAACCCTTGGTCCAATCCTAACCTGAACCGTCTCTCTAACCCTAGCCCTCAACATAATCCTAACCATAGGTCCAATACTAACCCTAATCATCTATCTAACCCTAGCCCAAATCATAACCCTAACCCTAGGTCCAATCCTAACCCGAAACGTCTCTCTAACCCTAGTCTTCAACATAACCCTAACCCTAGGTCCAATCTTAACCCTAATCATCTATCTAACCCTAGCCCTAAACATAACCCTAACCCTAGGTCCAATACTAACCCGAACCTTCTCTCTAACCCTAGCCCTCAACAAAACCCTAATCCTAGGTCCAATCCTAACCCTAATAATCTACCTAACCCTAGCCCTCAACATAACCTTAACCCTAGCTCGAATACTAACCCTAATCGTCTCTCTAATCCTAGCCCTCAATATACCCGTAACCCCAGGTCCAATCCTAACCCGAACCGTCTCTCTAACCCTAGCCCTCAACATAACCTTAACTCTAGGTCCAATCCCAACCCGAACCGTCTCTCTAACCCTAGCCCTCAACATAACCTTAACCCTAGGTCCAATACTAGCCCTAATCGTCTATCTAACCCTAGCCCTAAACATAAACCTAACCCTAGGTCCATTACTAACCCGAACCGTCTCTCTAACCCTAGCCTTCAACATAACCCTAACCCTAGGTCCAATCCTAACCCGAACCGTCCCTCTAACCTAGCCCTCAAAATAACCCAAACCCTAGGTCGAATCCTAACCCTAATCGTCTACCTAACCCTAGCCCTCAACATAACGCTAACTCTAACACCAATCCTAACCCTAATCGTCTCTCTAACACTAGAACTCAATATAACCCTAACCCTAGGTCCAAACCTAACCCTAATCGTCTACCTAACCCTAGCCCTCAACATAACCCTAACCCTAGCTCCAATCCTAACCCTAATCGTCTCTCTAATCCTACCCCTCACCATAACCTTAACCCTAGGTCCAATCCAAATGCGAACCGTCTCTCTAACCCAGACCTCAACATAAACCTAACCCTAGGTCCAACAATAACCCTAATCGTCTCTCTAACCCTAGCCCTCAACATAACCCTAACCCTAGCTCCAATCCTAACCCTAATAGTCTGTCTAACCCTAGCCCTCAACATAACCCTAACCCTAGCTCCAATCCTAACCCTAATAGTCTGTCTAACCCTAGCCCTCAACATAACCCTAACCCTAGCTCCTATCCTAACCCTAATCGTCTACATAACCCTAGCCCTCAACATAACCCTAACCCTAGCTCCAATCCTAACCCTAATCCTCTCTCGAACCCTAGCCCTCAACATAACCCTAACCCTAGCTCCAATCCTACCCTGATTCGTCTCTCGAACCCTAGCCCTCAACATAACCCTAACCCTAGGTCTAATCCTAACCCGAACCGTCTCTCTAACCCTAGTCCTCAACATAACCCTAACCCTAGGTCCAATCCTAACCCTAATCGTCTGTCTAAACCTAGCCGTCAACATAACCCTAACCCTAGCTCCAATCCTAACCCTAAGCGTCTACCTAACCCTAGCCCTCAACATAACCCTAACCCTAGGTCTAATCCTAACCCGAACCGTCTCTCTAACCCTAGTCCTCAACATAACCCTAACCCTAGGTCTAATCCTAACCCAAATTGTCTATCTAACCCTAGCCCTAAACATAACCCTAACCCTAGGTCGAATCCTAACCCCAACCGTCTGTCTAACCATAGCACTCAACATAACCCTAACCCTAGGTCCAATCCTAACCCTATCGTCTACCTAACCCTCGACCTCAACGTAACCCTAACCCTAGCTCCAATCCTAACCGTAATCGTCTCTCTAACCTAGCCCTCAACATAACCCTAACCCTAGCTCCAAACCTAACCCTAATCGTCTCTCTAACCCTAGCCCTCAACATAACCCTAACCCTAGGTTCAATCCTAACCCTAATAGTCTGTCTAACCCTAGCCCTCAACATAACCCTAACCGTAGCTCCAATCCTAACCCTAATCGTCTACCTAACCCTAGCCCTCAACATAACCTTAACCCTAGCTCCAATCCTAACCCTAATCGTCTCTCGAACCCTATCCCTCAACATAACCCTAACCCTAGCTCCAATCCTAACCCTAATCGTCTCTCTAACCCTAGCCCTCAACATAACCCTACCCCTAGGTCCAATCCTAACCCGAACCGTCTCTCTAACCCTAGTCCTCAACATAACCCTAACCCTAGCTCCAATCCTAACCCTAATCGTCTACCTAACCCTAGCCCTCAACATAACCCTACCCCTAGGTCCAATCCTAGCCCGAACCGTCTCTCTAACCCTAGTCCTCAACATAACCCTAACCCTAGGTCCAACCATAACCCTAATCGTCTACCTAACCCTAGCCCACAACATAACCCTAACCCTAGGTCCAATCCTAACCCTAATCGTCTATCTAACCCTAGCCCTAAACACAACCCTAACCCTAGGCCAATCCTAACCCGAACCTTCTCTCTAACCCTAGCCCTCAACAAAACCCTAACCCTAGGTCCAATCCTATCCCTAATCGTCTACCTAACCCTAGGCCTCAACATAACCTTAACCCTAGCTCAAATTCTAACCCTAATCGTCTCTCTAACCCTAGACCTCAACATAACCCTAACCCTAGCTCCAATCCTAACCCTAATCGACTCTCTAACCCTAGACCTCAACATAACCCTAACCCTAGGTCCAATCCTAACCCTAATCCTCTCTCTAACCCTAGACCTCAACATAACCCTAACCCTAGCTCCAATCCTAACCCTAATCGTCTCTCTAACCCTAGCCCTAAACATAACCCTAACCCTAGGTCAAAACCTAACCGTAATCGTCTACCTAACCCTAGCCCTCAACATAACCCTAACCCTACCTCCAATCCTAACCCTAATCGTCTACCTAACCCTAGCCCTCAACATAACCCTAACCCTAGCTCCAATCCTAACCTTAATAGTCTGTCTAACCCTAGCCCTCAACATAACCCTAACCCTAGGTCCAATCCTAACCCGAATCGTCTACCTAACCTTAGACGTCAACATAACCCTAACCCTAGTTCCAATCATAACCCTACTCTTCTCTCTAACCCTACCCCTCAACATAACCCTAACCCTAGCTCCAATCCTAACCCTAATGGTCTCTCTAACCCTAGCCCTCATCATAACCCTAACCCTAGCTCCAATCCTAACCCTAATCGTCTCTCTCACCCTAGCCCTCAACATAACCCTAACCCTAGGTCCAATCCTAACCCGAATCGTCTACCTACCCTAGCCCTCAACATAACCCTAACCCTAGCTCCAATCCTAACCCTAATCGTCTCTCTAACCCTAGCCCTCAACATAACCCTAAACCTAGGTCCAATCCTAACCCGAACCGTCTCTCTAACACTAGCCCTCAACATAACCCTAACCCTAGGTCCAATCCTAACCCTAATCGTATTACTAAACCTAACCCTCAACATAACCCTAACCCTAAGTCCAATCCTAACCCGAACCCTCTCTCTAACCCTAGTCCTCAACGTAACCCTAACCCTAGGTCCAATCCTAACCCTAATCGTCTATCTAACCCTACCCCTAAACATAACCCTAACCCTAGGTCCAATCCTAACCCTAAACGTCTCTCTAACCCTAGCCCTCAACATAACCCTAACCCTAGGTCCAATCCTAACCCTAATCGACTACCTAACCCTAGCCCTCAACATAACCCTAACCCTAGGTCCAATCCTAACCCTAATCGTCTCTCGAACCGTAGCCCTCAACATAACCCTAACCCTAGCTCCAATCCTAACCCTAATCGTCTCTCGAACCCTAGCCCTCAACGTAACCCTAACACTAGCTCTAATCCTAACCCTAATCGTCCACCTAACCCTAGCCCTCAACATAACCCTAGCCCGAGTTCAAATCCTAACCCTAATCGTCTACCGAAACCTAACCCTCAACATAACTCTAACCCTAGGTCCAACCTAACCCTAATCGTCTACCTAACCCTAACCCTCAACATAACCCGAACCCTAGCTCCAATCCTAACCCTAAACGTCTCTCTAACCCTAGTCCTCAACATAACCCTAACCCTAGGTCCAATCCTAACCCGAACCGTCTCTCTAACCCTAGCCCTCAACATAACCCTAACCCTAGGTCCAATCCTAACCCTAATAGTCTACCTAAACCTAGCCCTCAACATAACCCTAACCCTATCTCAAATCCTAACCCTACTCGTCTACCTAACCCTAACCCTCAACATAACCCGAACCCTAGCTCCAATCCTAACCCTAATCATCTGTCTCACCCTAGCCCTCAACATAACCCTAACCCTAGCTCCAATCCTAACCCTAATAATCTCTCTAACCCTAGACCTCAACATAACCCTAACCCTAGCTCCAATCCTAACCCTAATTGTCTGTATAACCCTAGCCCTCAACATAACCCTATCCCTAGCTCCAATCCTAACCATAATCGTCTCTCTAACCCTAGCCCTCAACATAACCCTAACCCTAGGTCCAATCCTAACTCGAACCGTCTCTCTAACCCTAGACCTCAACATAACCCTAAGCCTAGCTCCAATCGTAACCCTAATCGTCTCTCTAACCCTAGCCCTCAACATAACCCTAACCCTAGGTCCAATCCTAACCCTAATAGTCTGTCTAACCCTAGCCCTCAACATAACCCTAACCCTAGGTCCAATCCTAACCCTATACGTCTCTATAACCCTAGCCCTCAACATAACCCTAACCCTAGGTCCAATCCTAACACAACAGTCTCTCTAACACTAGCCCTCAACCTAACCCGAACCCTAGGTCCAATCCTAACCCTAATCGTATTACTAAAGCTAGCCCTCAACATAACCGTAACCCTAAGTCCAATCCTAACCCGAACCGTCTCTCTAACCCTAGTCCTCAACGTAACCCTAACCCTAGGTCCAATCCTAACCCTAATCGTCTATCTACCCCTACCCCTAAACATAACCCTAACCCTAGGTCCAATCCTAACCCTATACGTCTCTCTAACCCTAGCACTCAACATAACACTAACCCTAGGTCCAATCCTAACCCTAATCGTCTATCTAACCCTACCCCTAAACATAACCCTAACCCTAGGTCCAATCCTAACCCTAATCGACTACCTAACCCTAGCCCTCAACATAACCCTAACCCTAGGTCCAATGCTAACCCTAATCGTCTCTCGAACCGTAGCCCTCAACATAACCCTAACCCTAGTTCCAATCCTAACCCTAATCGTCTCTCGAACCCTAGCCCTCAACGTAACCCTAACACTAGCTCTAATCCTAACCCTAATCGTCCACCTAACCCTAGCCCTAAACATAACCCTAGCCCGAGTTCAAATCCTAACCCTAATCGTCTACCGAAACCTAACGCTCAACATAACTCTAACCCTAGGTCCAATCCTAACCCTAATCGGCTACCTAACCCTAACCCTCAACATAACCCGAACCCTAGCTCCAATCCTAACCCTAAACGTCTCTCTAACCCTAGTCCTCAACATAACCCTAACCCTAGGTCCAATCCTAACTCGAACCGTCTCTCTAACCCTAGACCTCAACATAACCCTAACCCTAGCTCCAATCCTAACCCTAATCGTCTCTCTAACCCTAGCCCTCAACATAACCCTAACCCTAAGTCCAATCCTAACCCGAACCCTCTCTCTAACCCTAGTCCTCAACGTAACCCTAACCCTAGGTCTAATCCTAACCCTAATCGTCTATCTAACCCTACCCCTAAACATAACCCTAACCCTAGGTCCAATCCTAACCCTAAACGTCTCTTTAACCCTAGCCCTCAACATAACCCTAACCCTAGGTCCAATCCTAACCCTAATCGACTACCTAACCCTAGCCCTCAACATAACCCTAACCCTAGCTCCAATCCTAACCCTAATCGTCATTCGAACCCTAGCCCTCAACGTAACCCTAACACTAGCTCCAATCCTAACGCTAATCGTCATTCGGACCCTAGCCCTCAACGTAACCCTAACACTAGCTCTAATCCTAACCCTAATCGTCTACCTAACCGTAGCCCTCAACATAACCCTAGCCCGAATTCAAATCCTAACCCTAATCGTCTACCTAAACCTAACCCTCAACATAACTCTAACCCTAGCTCCAATCCTAACCCTAATCGTCTCTCTAACCCTAGCCCTAAACATAACCCTAACCCTAGGTCCAATCCTAACCCTAATAGTCTGTCTAACCCTAGCCCTCAACATAACCCTAACCCTAGGTCCAATCCTAACCCTAATCGTCTCTAACCATAGCCCTCAACATAACCCTAACCCTTGCTCCAATCCTAACCCTAATCGTCTCTCTAACCCTAGCCCTCAACATAGCCCTAACCCTAGGTCCAATCCTATCCCTAATCGTCTACCTAACCTTCACCCTCAACATAACCCTAACCCTAGCTCCATACCTAACCCTAATCGTCTCTCTAAGCCTAGCCCTCAACATAACCCTAACCCTAGGTCCAATCCTAACTCGAACCGTCTCTCCAACCTTAGACCTCAACATAACCCTAACCCTAGCTCCAATCCTAAACCTAATCGTCTCTCTAACCCTAGCCCTCAACATATCCCTAACCCTAGGTCCAATCCTAACCCTAATAGTCTGTCTAACCCTAGCCTTCAACATAGCCCTAACCCTAGGTCCAATCCTAACTCGAACCGCCTCTCTAACCCTAGACCTCAACATAAACCTAAACCTAGCTCCAATCCTAACCCTAATCGTCTACCTAACCCTAGCCCCAACATAACCCTAACCCTAGCTCGAATCCAAACCCTAATCGTCTACATAACCCTAGCCCTCAACATAACCCTAACCTTAGGTCTAATCCTAACCCGAACCGTCTCTCTAACCCTAGTCCTCAACATAACCCTAACCCTAGGTGCAATCCTAACCCTAATCGTCTCTCCAACCCTAGCCCTAAACATAACCCTAACCCTAGGTCCAATCCTAACCCGAACCGTCTCTCTAACCTTAGCCCTCAACATAACCCTAACCCTAGGTCCAATTCTAACCCTAATCGTCTACCTAACCCTAACCCTCAAAATAACCCTAATCCTAGCTCCATACCTAACCCTAACCGTCTCTCTAACCCTAGCCCTCAACATCACGCTAACCCTAGGTACAATCCTAACTCGAATCGTCTCTCTAACCCTAGACCTCAACATAACCCTAACCCTAGCTCCAATCCTAACCCTAATCGTCTCTCTAACCCTAGCCCTCAACATAACCCTAACCCTAGTTCAAATCCTAACCCTAATCGTCTACCTAAACCTAGCCCTCAACATAACCCTAACCCTAGGTCAAATCCTAAACCTATTCGTCTACCTAACCCTAACCCTCAACATAACCCGAACCCTAGCTCCAATCCTAACCCTAATCGTCTCTCTAACCCTAGTCCTCAACATAACCCTAACCCTTGGTCCAATCCTAACTCGAACCGTCTCTCTAACCCTAGATCTCAACATAACCTAAGCTTAGCTCCAATCCTAACCCTAATCGTCTCTCTAACCCTAGCCCTCAACATAACCCTAACCCTAGGTCCAATCCTAACTCGAACCGTCTCTCTCACCCTACCCCTCAACATAACCCTAACCCTAATTCCAATCCTAACCCTAATCGTCTCTCTAACCCTAGCCCTCAACATAACCCTAACCCTAGGTCCAATCTTAACCGGAACCGTCTCTCTAACCCTAGACCTCAACATATCCCTAACCCTAGGTCCAATCCTAACCCGAATCATCTCTCTAACCCGAGCCCTAAACATAACCCTAACCCTAGGTCCAATCCTAACCCGAACCGTCTCTCTAACCCTAGCCCTCAACATAACCCTAACCCTAGGTCCAATCCTAACCCGAACCGTCTATCTAACCCTAGAACTCAACATAACCCTAACCCTAGCTCCAATCCTAACCCTAATAGTCTGTCTAACCCTAGCCCTCAACATAACCCTAACCCTAGGTCCAATCCTAACCCTAATTGTCTACCTAATCCTAGCCCTCAACATAACCCTAACCCTAGCTCCAATCCTAACCCTAATCGTCTACCTAACCCTAGCCGTCAACGTAACCCTAACCCTAGCTGTAATCCTAACCCGAACCGTCTCTCTAACCCTAGTCATCAACATAACCCTAACCCTATCTCAAATCCTAACCCTACTCGTCTACCTAACCCTAACCCTCAACATAACCCGAACCCTAGCTCCAATCCTAACCCTAATCATCTGTCTCACCCTAGCCCTCAACATAACCCTAACCCTACCTCCAATCCTAACCCTAATAATCTCTCTAACCCTAGACCTCAACATAACCCTAACCCTAGCTCCAATCCTAACCCTAATTGTCTGTCTAACCCTAGCCCTCAACATAACCCTATCCCTAGCTCCAATCCTAACCATAATCGTCTCTCTAACCCTAGCCCTCAACATAACCCTAACCCTAGGTCCAATCCTAACTCGAACCGTCTCTCTAACCCTAGACCTCAACATAACCCTAAGCCTAGCTCCAATCGTAACCCTAATCGTCTCTCTAACCCTAGCCCTCAACATAACCCTAACCCTAGGTCCAATCCTAACCCTAATAGTCTGTCTAACCCTAGCCCTCAACATAACCCTAACCCTAGGTCCAATCCTAACCCTATACGTCTCTCTAACCCTAGCCCTCAACATAACCCTAACCCTAGGTCCAATCCTAACACAACAGTCTCTCTAACACTAGCCCTCAACCTAACCCGAACCCTAGGTCCAATCCTAACCCTAATCGTATTACTAAAGCTAGCCCTCAACATAACCGTAACCCTAAGTCCAATCCTAACCCGAACCGTCTCTCTAACCCTAGTCCTCAACGTAACCCTAACCCTAGGTCCAATCCTAACCCTAATCGTCTATCTACCCCTACCCCTAAACATAACCCTAACCCTAGGTCCAATCCTAACCCTATACGTCTCTCTAACCCTAGCCCTCAACATAACACTAACCCTAGGTCCAATCCTAACCCTAATGGTCTATCTAACCCTACCCCTAAACATAACCCTAACCCTAGGTCCAATCCTAACCCTAATCGACTACCTAACCCTAGCCCTCAACATAACCCTAACCCTAGGTCCAATCCTAACCCTAATCGTCTCTCGAACCGTAGCCCTCAACATAACCCTAACCCTAGCTCCAATCCTAACCCTAATCGTCTCTCGAACCCTAGCCCTCAACGTAACCCTAACACTAGCTCTAATCCTAACCCTAATCGTCCACCTAACCCTAGCCCTCAACATAACCCTAGCCCGAGTTCAAATCCTAACCCTAATCGTCTACCGAAACCTAACGCTCAACATAACTCTAACCCTAGGTCCAATCCTAACCCTAATCGGCTACCTAACCCTAACCCTCAACATAACCCGAACCCTAGCTCCAATCCTAACCCTAAACGACTCTCTAACCCTAGTCCTCAACATAACCCTAACCCTAGGTCCAATCCTAACTCGAACCGTCTCTCTAACCCTAGACCTCAACATAACCCTAACCCTAGCTCCAATCCTAACCCTAATCGTCTCTCTAACCCTAGCCCTCAACATAACCCTAACCCTAAGTCCAATCCTAACCCGAACCCTCTCTCTAACCCTAGTCCTCAACGTAACCCTAACCCTAGGTCCAATCCTAACCCTAATCGTCTATCTAACCCTACCCCTAAACATAACCCTAACCCTAGGTCCAATCCTAACCCTAAACGTCTCTTTAACCCTAGCCCTCAACATAACCCTAACCCTAGGTCCAATCCTAACCCTAATCGACTACCTAACCCTAGCCCTCAACATAACCCTAACCCTAGCTCCAATCCTAACCCTAATCGTCATTCGAACCCTAGTCCTCAACGTAACCCTAACACTAGCTCCAATCCTAACCCTAATCGTCATTCGAACCCTAGCCCTCAACGTAACCCTAACACTAGCTCTAATCCTAACCCTAATCGTCTACCTAACCGTAGCCCTCAACATAACCCTAGGCCGAGTTCAAATCCTAACCCTAATCGTCTACCTAAACCTAACCCTCAACATAACTCTAACCCTAGCTCCAATCCTAACCCTAATCGTCTCTCTAACCCTAGCCCTAAACATAACCCTAACCCTAGGTTCAATCCTAACCCTAATAGTCTGTCTAACCCTAGCCCTCAACATAACCCTAACCCTAGGTCCAATCCTAACCCTAATCGTCTCTAACCATAGCCCTCAACATAACCCTAACCCTTGCTCCAATCCTAACCCTAATCGTCTCTCTATCCCTAGCCTTCAACATAACCCTAACCCTAGGTCTAATCCTAACCCGAACCGTCGCTCTAATCCTAGTCCTCAACATAACCCTAACCCTAGGTCCAATCCTAACCCTAATCGTCTCTCTAACCCTAGCCCTCAACATAGCCCTAACCCTAGGTCCAATCCTATCTCTAATCGTCTACCTAACCTTCACCCTCAACATAACCCTAACCCTAGCTCCATACCTAACCCTAATCGTCTCTCTAAGCCTAGCCCTCAACATAACCCTAACCCTAGGTCCAATCCTAACTCGAACCGTCTCTCCAACCTTAGACCTCAACATAACCCTAACCCTAGCTCCAATCCTAACCCTAATCGTCTCTCTAACCCTAGCCCTCAACATATCCCTAACCCTAGGTCCAATCCTAACCCTAATAGTCTGTCTAACCATAGCCCTCAACATAACCATAACCCTAGGTCCAATCCTAACTCGAACCGCCTCTCTAACCCTAGACCTCAACATAAACCTAACCCTAGCTCCAATCCTAACCCTAATCGTCTACCTAACCCTAGCCCCAACATAACCCTAACCCTAGCTCCAATCCAAACCCTAATCGTCTACATAACCCTAGCCCTCAACATAACCCTAACCTTAGGTCTAATCCTAACCCGAACCGTCTCTCTAACCCTAGTCCTCAACATAACCCTAACCCTAGGTGCAATCCTAACCCTAATCGTCTCTCCAAACCTAGCCCTAAACATAACCCTAACCCTAGGTCCAATCCTAACTCGAACCGTCTCTCTAACCCTAGACCTCAACATAACCCTAACCCTAGCTCCAATCCTAACCCTAATCGTCTCTCTAACCATAGCCCTCAACATAACCCTAACCCTAGTTCAAATCCTAACCCTAATCGTCTACCTAAACCTAGCCCTCAACATAACCCTAACCCTAGGTCAAATCCTAAACCTATTCGTCTACCTAACCCTAACCCTCAACATAACCCGAACCCTAGCTCCAATCCTAACCCTAATCGTCTCTCTAACCCTAGTCCTCAACATAACCCTAACCCTTGGTCCAATCCTAACTCGAACCGTCTCTCTAACCCTAGACCTCAACATAACCTAAGCTTAGCTCCAATCCTAACCCTAATCGTCTCTCTAACCCTAGCCCTCAACATAACCCTAACCCTAGGTCCAATCCTAAACCTAATATTCTGTCTAACCCTAGCCCTCAACATAACCCTAACCCTAGGTCCAATCCTAACCCTAATCGTCTCTCTAACCCTAGCCCTCAACATAACCCTAACCCTAGGTCCAATCCTAACTCGAACCGTCTCTCTCACCCTACCCCTCAACATAACCCTAACCCTAATTCCAATCCTAACCCTAATCGTCTCTCTAACCCTAGCCCTCAACATAACCCTAACCCTAGGTCCAATCTTAACCGGAACCGTCTCTCTAACCCTAGACCTCAACATATCCCTAACCCTAGGTCCAATCCTAACCCGAATCATCTCTCTAACCCGAGCCCTAAACATACCCCTAACCCTAGGTCCAATCCTAACCCGAACCGTCTCTCTAACCCTAGCCCTCAACATAACCCTAACCCTAGGTCCAATCCTAACCCGAACCGTCTATCTAACCCTAGAACTCAACATAACCCTAACCCTAGCTCCAATCCTAACCCTAATAGTCAGTCTAACCCTAGCCCTCAACATAACCCTATCCCTAGGTCCAATCCTAACCCTAATTGTCTACCTAATCCTAGCCCTCAACATAACCCTAACCCTAGCTCCAATCCTAACCCTAATCGTCTACCTAACCCTAGCCCTCAACATAACCCTAACCCTAGCTGTAATCCTAACCCGAACCGTCTCTCTAACCCTAGTCATCAACATAACCCTAACCCTAGGTCCAATCCTAACCCTTATCGTCTCTCTAACCCTAGCCCTAAACATAACCTTAACCCTAGGTCCAATCCTAACCCTATACGTCTCTCTAACCCTAGCCCTCAACATAACCCTAACCCTAGCTCCAATCCTAACCCTAATAATCTCTCTAACCCTAGACCTCAACATAACCCTAACCCTAGCTCCAATCCTAACCCTAATCGTCTGTCTAACCCTAGCCCTAAACATAACCCTATCCCTAGCTCCAATCCTAACCATAATCGTCTACCTAACCCTAGCCCTCAACATAACCCTAACCCGAGCTCCAATCCAAATGCGAACCGTCTCTCTAACCCTAGCACTCAACATAAACCTAACCCTAGATCCAATAATAACCCTAATCGTCTACCTAACCCTAGCCCTCAACATAACCCTAACCCTAGCTCCAATCCTAACCCTAATTGTCTCTCTAACCCTAGACCTCAATATAACCCTAACCCTAGCCCTCAACATAACCCTAACCCTAGCTCCAATCCTATCCCTAATCGTCTCTCTAACCCTAGACCTCAACATAACCCTAACCCTAGCTCCAATCCTAACCCTAATCGTCTGTGTAACCCTAGCCCTCAACATAACCCTAACCCTAGCTCCAATCCTAACCCTAATCATCTCTCGAACCCTAGGCTCAACATAACCCTAACCCTAGCTCCAATGCTAACCCTAATGGTCTACCTAACCCTAGCCCTCAACATAACCCTAACCGTAGGTCTAATCCTAACCCGAACCGTCCCTCTAAACCTAGTCCTCAACATAACCCTAACCCTAGGTCCAACCCTAACCCTAATCGTCTACCTACCCCTAGCCCACAACATAACCCTAACCCTAGCTCCAATCCTAACCCTTATCGTCTCTCTAACCCTAACCCTCAACATACCCCTAACCCTAGGTCCAATCCTAACCTGAACCGTCTCTCTAACCCTAGCCCTCAACATAATCCTAACCATAGGTCCAATACTAACCCTAATCATCTATCTAACCCTAGCCCAAATCATAACCCTAACCCTAGGTCCAATCCTAACCCGAAAAGTCTCTCTAACCCTAGTCTTCAACATAACCCTAACCCTAGGTCCAATCTTAACCCTAATCATCTATCTAACCCTAGCCCTAAACATAACCCTAACCCTAGGTCCAATACTAACCCGAACCTTCTCTCTAACCCTAGCCCTCAACAAAACCCTAATCCTAGGTCCAATCCTAACCCTAATAATCTACCTAACCCTAGCCCTCAACATAACCTAAACCCTAGCTCGAATACTAACCCTAATCGTCTCTCTAATCCTAGCCCTCAATATACCCCTAACCCCAGGTCCAATCCTAACCCGAACCGTCTCTCTAACCCTAGCCCTCAACATAACCTTAACTCTAGGTCCAATCCCAACCCGAACCGTCTCTCTAACCCAAGCCCTCAACATAACCTTAACCCTAGGTCCAATACTAGCCCTAATCGTCTATCTAACCCTAGCCCTAAACATAAGCCTAACCCTAGGTCCATTACTAACCCGAACCGTCTCTCTAACCCTAGCCCTCAACATAACCCTAACCCTAGGTCCAATCCTAACCCGAACCGTCCCTCTTACCTAGCCCTCAAGATAACCCAAACCCTAGGTCGAATCCTAACCCTAATCGTCTACCTAACCCTAGCCCTCAACATAACGCTAACTCTAACACCAATCCTAACCCTAATCGTCTCTCTAACACTAGAACTCAATATAACCCTAACCCTAGGTCCAAACCTAACCCTAATCGTCTACCTAACCCTAGCCCTCAACATAACCCTAACCCTAGCTCCAATCCTAACCCTAATCGTCTCTCTAATCCTACCATTCACCATAACCTTAACCCTAGGTCCAATCCAAATGCGAACCGTCTCTCTAACCCAGACCTCAACATAACCCTAACCCTAGGTCCAATCCTAACCCGAACCGTCTCTCTAACCCTAGTCCTCAACATAACCCTAACCCTAGGTCCAACCATAACCCTAATCGTCTACCTAACCCTAGCCCACAACATAACCCTAACCCTAGTTCCAATCCTAACCCTAATCGTCTATCTAACCCTAGCCCTAAACACAACCCTAACCCTAGGCCAATCCTAACCCGAACCTTCTCTCTAACCCTAGCCATCAACAAAACCCTAACCCTAGGTCCAATCCTATCCCTAATCGTCTACCTAACCCTAGGCCTCAACATAACCTTAACCCTAGCCCGCAACATAACCCTATCCGTAGGCCCAATCCTAACCCGAACCGTCTCTCTAACGTTAGCCCTCAACATAACCGTAACCCTAGGTCCAATCCTAACCCTAATCTTCCTTCTAACCCTAGCCCTCAACAAAACCCTAACCCTAGCTCCAATCCTAACCCTAATCATCTCTCTAACCCTAGCCCTCAACATAACCCTAATTCTAGCTCCAATCCTAACCCTAATGGTCTCTCTAACTCTAGACATCAACATAACACTAACTCTAGCTCCAATCCTAACCCTAATCGTCTACCTAACCCTAGCCCTCAACATAACCCTAACGCTAGCTCCAATCCTAACCCTAATCGTCTCGCTAAACCTAGACCTCAACATAACCATAACCCTAGGTCCAATCCTAACCCGAACCGTCTCTCTAAACCTAGCCCTCAACATAACCCTAACCCTAGGTCCAATCCTAACCCTAATCGTCTCTCTAACCCAAGTCCTCAAAATGACACTAACCCTAGCTCCAATCCTAACCCTAATCGTCTCTCTAACCCCATCCCTCAACATAACCCTAACCCTAGCTCCAATCCTAACCCTAATAGTCTGTCTAACCCTAGCCCTCAACATAACCCTAACCCTAGGTCCAATCCTAACCCTAATCGTCTCTCTAAACCTAGCCCTCAACATAACCCTAACCCTAGCTCCAATCCTAACCCTAATCGTCTCTCTAACCCTAGCCCTCAACATAACCCTAACCCTAGGTCTAATCCTAACCCGAACGGTCTCTCTAACCCTAGTCCTCAACATAACCCTAACCCTAGGTCCAAACCTAACCCTAATCGTCTCTCTAACCCTAGCCCTAAACATAAACCTAACCCTAGCTCCAATCCTAACCCTAATCGTCTCTCTAACCCTAGCCCTCAACATAACCCTAACCCTAGGTCCAATCCTAACCCTAATAGTCTGTCTAACCCTAGCCCTCAACATAACCCTAACCCTAGGTCCAATCCTAAACCTAATCATCTACCTATTCCTAGCCCTCAACATAACACTAGCCCTAGGTCCAATCCTAACCCGAACCGTCTCTCTAACACTAGCCCTCAACATAACCCTAACCCTAGGTCCAATCCTAACCCTAATCCTATTACTAAACCTACCCTCAACATAACCCTAACCCTAAATCCAATCCTAACGCGAACCGTCTCTCTAACCGTAGTCCTCAACGTAACCCTCACCCTAGGTCCATTCCTAACCCTAAATGTCTCTCTAACCCTAGCCCTCAACATAACCCTAACCCTAGGTCCAATCCTAACCCTAATCTTCTACCTAACCCTAGCCCTCAACATAACCCTAACCCTAGCTCCAATCCTAACCCTAATCCTCTCTCGAACCGTAGCCCTCAACATAACCCTAACCCTAGCTCCAATCCTAACCCTAATCGTCTCTCGAACCCTAGCCCTCAACATAACCCTAACCCTAGCTCCAATCCTAACCATAATCATCTACCTAACCCTAGCCCTCAATATAACCCTAGCCCTAGTTCAAATCCTAACCCTAATCGTCTAACTAAACCTAACCCTCAACATAAACCTAACCCTAGGTCCAATCCTAACCCTAATCGTCTACCTAACCCTAACCCTCAACATAACTGGAACCCTAGCTCCAATCCTAAACCTAAACATCTCTCTAAACCTAGTCCTCAACATAACCCTAACCCTAGGTCCAATCCTAACTCGAACCGTCTCTCTAACCCTAGACCTCAACATAACCCTAACCCTAGCTAAAATCCTAACCTTAATCGTCTCTCTAACCCTAGCCCTCAAAATAACCCTAACCCAAGGTCCAATCCTAACCCTAATAGTCTGTCTAACCCTAGCCCTCAACATAACCCTAACCCTAGGTCCAATCCTAACCCTAATCGTCTCTCTAACCCTAACCCTCAACATAACCCTAACCCTAGCTCCAATCTTAACCCTAATCGTCTCTCTATCCCTAGCCCTCAACCTAACCCTATCCCTAGGCCCAATCCTAACCCGAACCGTCTCTCTAACGTTAGCCCTCAACATAACCGTAACCCTAGGTCCAATCCTAACCCTAATCTTCCTTCTAACCCTAGCCCTCAACAAAACCCTAACCCTAGCTCCAATCCTAACCCTAATCATCTCTCTAACCCTAGCCCTCAACATAACCCTAATTCTAGCTCCAATCCTAACCCTAATGGTCTCTCTAACTCTAGACATCAACATAACACTAACTCTAGCTCCAATCCTAACCCTAATCGTCTACCTAACCCTAGCCCTCAACATAACCCTAACGCTAGCTCCAATCCTAACCCTAATCGTCTCGCTAAACCTAGACCTCAACATAACCATAATCCTAGGTCCAATCCTAACCCGAACCGTCTCTCTAACCCTAGCCCTCAACATAACCCTAACCCTAGGTCCAATCCTAACCCTAATCGTCTCTCTAACCCAAGTCCTCAAAATGACACTAACCCTAGCTCCAATCCTAACCCTAATCGTCTCTCTAACCCCATCCCTCAACATAACCCTAACCCTAGCTCCAATCCTAACCATAATCGTCTCTCTAACACTAGCCCTCAACATAACCCTAAACCTTGCTCCAATCCTAACCCTAATCGTCTACCTAACCCTAGACCTCAACATAACCCTAACCCTAGCTCCAATCCTAACCCTAATCATCTACCTAACCCTAGCCTCAACATAACCCTAACCGCAGGTCCAATCCTAACCCTAATTGTCTCTCTAAACCTAGCCCTCAACATAACCCTAACCCTAGATCCAACCCTAACCCTAAACGTCTCTCTAACCCTATCCCTCAAAATAACCCTAACCCTAGGTCCAATCCTAACCCGAACCGTCTCTCTAACCCTAGCCCTCAATATAACCCTAACCCTAGGTCTAATCATAACCCGAACCGTCTCTCTAACCCTAGCCCTCAACATAACCCTAACCCTAGGTCCAATCCTAACCCTAATCGTCTATCTATCCCTACCTCTAAATATAACCCTAACCCTAGGTCCCATCCTAACCCTAAACGTCTCTCTAACCCTAGCCCTCAACATAACCCTAACCCTAGGTCCAATACTAACCCTAATCGACTACCTAACCCTAGCCCTCAACATAACCCTAACCCTAGCTCCAATCCTAACCCTAATCGTCTCTCGAACCGTAGCCCTCAACATAACCCTAACCCTAGATCCAATCCTAACCCTAATCGTCTCTCGAACCCTAGCCCTCAACGTAACCCTAACACTAGCTCTAATCCTAACCCTAATCGTCTACCTAAGCCTAGCCCTCAACATAACCCTAGCCCGAGTTCAAATCCTAACCCTAATCGTCTCTCTAAACCTAGCCCTCAACATAACCCTAACCCTAGGTCCAATCCTAACCCTAATAGTCTGTCTAACCCTAGCCCTCAACATAACCCTAACCCTAGCTCCAATCCTAACCCTAATCGTCTCTCTAACCATAGCCCTCAACATAACCCTAACCCTTGCTCCAATCCTAACCCTAATCGTCTCTCTATCCCTAGCCTTCAACATAACCCTAACCCTAGGTCTAATCCTAACCCGAACCGTCGCTCTAACCCTAGTCCTCAACATAACCCTAACCCTAGGTCCAATCCTAACCCTAATCGTCTCTCTAACCCTAGCCCTCAACATAGCCCTAACCCTAGGTCCAATGCTATCCCTAATCGTCTACCTAACCCTAACCCTCAACATAACCCTAACCCTAGCTCCATACCTAACCCTAATCGTCTCTCTAAGCCTAGCCCTCAACGTAACCCTAACCCTAGGTCCAATCCTAACTCGAACCGTCTCTCCAACCTTAGACCTCAACATAACCCTAACCCTAGCTCCAATCCTAACCCTAATCGTCTCTCTTACCCTAGCCCTCAACATAACCCTAACCCTAGGTCCAATCCTAACTCGAACCGTCTCTCTAACCCTAGACCTCAACATAAACCTAACCCTAGCCCCAATCCTAACCCTAATAGTCTGTCTAACCCTAGCCCTCAACATAACCCTAACCCTAGCTCCAATCCTAACCCTAATCGTCTACCTAACCCTAGCCCCAACATAACCCTAACCCTAGCTCTAATCCAAACCCTAATCGTCTACATAACCCTAGCCCTCAACATAACCCTAACCTTAGGTCTAATGATAACCCGAACCGTCTCTCTAACCCTAGTCCTCAACATAACCCTAACCCTAGCTCCAATCCTAACCCTAATCGTCTACCTAACCCTAGCCCCAACATAACCCTAACCCTAGCTCTAATGCAAACCCTAATCGTCTACATAACCCTAGCCCTCAACATAACCCTAACCTTAGGTCTAATCCTAACCCTAATCGTCTCTCTAACCCTAGCCCTAAACATAACCCTAACCCTAGGTCCAATCCTAACCCGAACCGTCTCTCTAACCCTAGCCCTCAACATAACCCTAACCCTAGGTCCAATTCTAACCCTAATCGTCTACCTAACCCTAACCCTCAAAATAACCCTAACCCTAGCTCCATACCTAACCCTAACCGTCTCTCTAACCCTAGCCCTCAACATCACCCTAACCCTAGGTCCAATCCTAACTCGAACCGTCTCTCTAACCCCAGACCTCAACATAACCCTAACCCTAGCTCCAATCCTAACCCTAATCGTCTCTCTAACCCTAGCCCTGAACATAACCCTAACTCTAGTTCAAATCCTAACCCTAATCGTCTACCTAAACCTAGCCCTCAACATAACCCTAACCCTAGGTCAAATCCTAACCCTACTCGTCTACCTAACCCTAACCCTCAACATAACCCGAACCCTAGCTCCAATCCTAACCCTAATCGTCTCTCTAACCCTAGCCCTCAACATAACCCTAACCCTAGGTCCAATCCTAACTCGAACCGTCTCTCTCACTCTATCCCTCAACATAACCCTAACCCTAATTCCAATCCTAACCCTAATCGTCTCTCTAACCCTAGCCCTCAACAAACCCTAACCCTAGGTCCAATCTTAACCGGAACCGTCTCTCTAACCCTAGACCTCAACATAACCCTAACCCTAGGTCCAATCCTAACCCGAATCACCTCTCTAACCCGAGCCCTAAACATAACCCTAACCCAAGTCCAATCTTAACCCGAACCGTCTCTCTAACCCTAGCCCTCAACATAACCCTAACCCTAGGTCCAATCCTAACTCAAACCGTCTCTCTAACCCTAGACATCAACATAACCCTAACCCTAGCTCCAATCCTAACCCTAATCGTCTCTCTAACCCTAGCCCTCAACATAACCCTAACCCTAGGTCCAATCCTAACCCTAATAGTGTGTCTAACCCTAGCCCTCAACATAACCCTAACCCTAGGTCCAATCCTAACCCTAATCGTCTCTCTAACCCTAGCCCTCAACATAACCCTAACCCTAGCACCAATCCTAACCCTAATCGTCTCTCTAACCCTAGCCCTCAACATAACCCTAACCCTAGGTCTAATCCTAACGCGAACAGTCTCTCTAACCCTAGTCCTCAACATAACCATAACCCTAGGTCCAATCCTAACCCTAATCGTCTCTCTAACCCTAGCCCTAAACATAACCCTAACCCTAGGTCCAATCCTAACCCGAACCGTCTCTCTAACCCTAGCCCTCAACATAACCCTAACCCTAGGTCCAATTCTAACCCTAATCGCCTACCTAACCCTAACCCTCAACATAACCCTAACCCTAGCTCCATACCTAACCCTAATCGTCTCTCTAACCCTAGACCTCAACATAACCCTAACCCTAGGTCCAATCCTAACTCGAACCGTCTCTCTAACCCTAGACCTCAACATAACCCTAACCCTAGCTCCAATCCTAACCCTAATCGTCTCTCTAACCCTAGCCCTCAACATAACCCTAACCCTAGGTCCAATCCTAACCCTAATAGTCTGTCTAACCCTAGCCCTCAACATAACCCTAACACTAGGTCCAATCCTAAACCTAATCGTCTACCTATTCCTAGCCCTCAACATAACCCTAGCCCTAGGTGCAATCCTAACCCGAACCGTCTCTCTAACACTAGCCCTCAACATAACCCTAACCCTAGGTCCAATCCTAACCCTAATCGTATTACTAAACCTACCCTCAACATAACCCTAACCCTAAATCCAATCCTAACCCGAACCGTCTCTCTAACCGTAGTCCTCAACGTAACCCTAACCCTAGGTCCAATCCTAACCCTAAACGACTGTCTAACCCTAGCCCTCAACATAACCCTAACCCTAGGTCCAATACTAACCCTAATCTTCTACCTAACCCTAGCCCTCAACATAACCCTAACCCTAGCTCCAATCCTAACCCTAATCCTCTCTCGAACCGTAGCCCTCATCATAACCCTAACCCTAGCTCCAATCCTAACCCTAATCGTCTCTCGAACCCTAGCCCTCAACATAACCCTAACCCTAGCTCCAATCCTAACCATAATCATCTACCTAACCCTAGCCCTCAATATAACCCTAGCCCTAGTTCAAATCCTAATCCTAATCGTTTACCTAAACCTAACCCTCAACATAAACCTAACCCTAGGTCCAATCCTAACCTTAATCGTCTCTCTAACCCTAGCCCTCAACATAACCCTAACCCAAGGTCCAATCCTAACCCTAATAGTCTGTCTAACCCTAGCCCTCAACATAACCCTAACCCTAGCTCCAATCCTAACCCTAATCGTCTCTCTAACCCTAGCCCTCAACATAACCCTAACCCTAGGTCCAATCCTAACCCTAATAGTCTGTCTAACCCTAGCCCTCAACATAACCCTAACCCTAGGTCCAATCCTAACCCTAATCGTCTACCTAACCCTAGCCCTCAACATAACCCTAACCCTAGCTCCATACCTAACCCTAATCGTCTCTCTAACCCCAGCCCTCAACATAACCCTAACCCTAGGTCCAATCCTAACTCGAACCGTCTCTCTCACCCTACCCCTCAACATAACCCTAACCCTAATTCCAATCCTAACCCTAATCGTCTCTGTAACCCTAGCCCTCAACATAACCCTAACCCTAGGTCCAATCTTAACCGGAACCGTCTCTCTAACCCTAGACCTCAACATATCCCTAACCCTAGGTCCAATCCTAACCCGAATCATCTCTCTAACCCGAGCCCTAAACATAACCCTAACCCTAGGTCCAATCCTAACCCGAACCGTCTCTCTAACCCTAGCCCTCAACATAACCCTAACCCTAGGTCCAATCCTAACCCGAACCGTCTATCTAACCCTAGAACTCAACATAACCCTAACCCTAGCTCCAATCCTAACCCTAATAGTCTGTCTAACCCTAGCCCTCAACATAACCCTAACCCTAGGTCCAATCCTAACCCTAATTGTCTACCTAATCCTAGCCCTCAACATAACCCTAACCCTAGCTCCAATCCTAACCCTAATCGTCTACCTAACCCTAGCCCTCAACATAACCCTAACCCTAGGTCCAATCCTAACCCTTATCGTCTCTCTAACCCTAGCCCTAAACATAACCCTAACCCTAGGTCCAATCCTAACCCTAACCGTCTCTCTAACCCTAGCCCTCAACATAACCCTAACCCTAGGTCCAATCCTAACCCTAATAGTCTGTCTTACCCTAGCAGTCAACATAAACCTAACCCTAGGTCCAACCCTAACCCTAATCGTCTACCTAAACCTAGCCCTCAACATAACCCTAACCCTAGCTCAAATCCTAACCCTACGCGTCTACCTAACCCTAACCCTCAACATAACCAGAACCCTAGCTCCAATCCTAACCCTAAACGTCTCTCTAACCCTAGTCCTCAACATAACCCTAACCCTAGGTCCAATCCTAACTCGAACCGTCTCTCTAACCCTAGACCTCAACATAACCCTAAGCCTAGCTCCAATCCTAACCCTAATCGTCTCTCTAACCCTAGCCCTCAACATAACCCTAACCCTAGGTCCAATCCTAACCCTAATAGTCTGTCTAACCCTAGCCCTCAACATAACCCTAACCCTAGGTCCAATCCTAACCCTAATCGTCTCTCTAACCCTACCCCTCAACATAACCCTAACCCTAGGTCCAATCCTAACACAACCGTCTCTCTAACACTAGCCCTCAACCTAACCCGAACCCTAGGTCCAATCCTAACCCTAATCGTATTACTAAAGCTAGCCCTCAACATAACCATAACCCTAAGTCCAATCCTAACCCGAACCGTCTCTCTAACCCTAGTCCTCAACGTAACCCTAACCCTAGGTCCAATCCTAACCCTAATCGTCTATCTACCCCTACCCCTAAACATAACCCTAACCCTAGGTCCAATCCTAACCCTATACGTCTCTCTATCCCTAGCCCTCAACATAACCCTAACCCTAGGTCCAATCCTAACCCTAAACGTCTACCTAACCCTAGCCCTCAACATAACCCTAACCCTAGCTCCAATCCTAACCCTAATCGTCTCTCGAACCGTAGCCCTCAACATAACCCTAACCTTAGCTCCAATCCTAACCCTAATCGTCTCCGGAACCCTAGCCCTCAACGTAACCCTAACCCTAGCTCCAATCCTAACCCTAAACGTCTCTCTAACCCTAGTCTTCAACATAACCCTAACCCTAGTTCCAATCCTAACTCGAACCGCCTCTCATACCCTAGACCTCATCATAACCCTATCCCTAGCTCCAATCCTAAACCTAATAGTCTGTCTAACCCTAGCCCTCAACATAACCCTAACCCTAGGTCCAATCCTAACCCTAAACGTCTCTCTATCCCTAGCCCTCAACATAACCCTAACCCTGGGTCTAATCCTAACCCGAACCGTCTCTCTAACCCTACTCCTCAACATAACCCTAACCCTAGGTCCAATCCTAACCCTAATCCTCTCTCTAACCCTAGCCCTCATCATAGCCCTAACCCTAGGTCCAATCCTATCCCAAATCGTCTCTCTAACCCTAACCCTCAACATAACCCTAACCCTAGCTCCATACCTAACCCTAATCGTATCTCTAACCCTAGCCCTCAACATAACCCTAACCCTAGCTCCAATCCTAACTCGAACCGTCTCTCTAACCCTAGACCTCAACATAACCCTAACCCTAGCTCCAATCCTAACCCTAATCGTCTCTCTAACACTAGCCCTCAACATAAACCTAACCCTAGGTCAAATCCTAACCCTAATCGTCTACCTAACCCTAACCCTCAACATAACCCTAACCCTAGCTCCATAACTAACCCTAATCGTCTCTCTAACCCTAGCCCTCAACATAACCCTAACCCTAGGTCCAATCCTAACTCGAACCGTCTCTCTAACCCTAGACATCAACATAACCCTAACCCTAGCTCCAATCCTAACCCTAATCGTCTCTCTAACCCTAGCCCTGAACTTAACCCTAACCCTAGCTCCCATCCTAACCCTAATGGTTTACCTAACCCTAGCCCTCAACATAACCTTAACCCTAGCTCCAATCCTAACCCTAATCGTCTCTCTAACCCTAGCCCTCAATATAACCCTAACCCTAGGTCCAATCCTAACCTTAATCGTCTACCTAACCCTAGCCCTCAACATAACCCTAACCCTAGATCCAATCCTAACCCTAATCGTCTCTCTAACCCTAGCCCTCAACATAACCCTAACCCTAGATCCAATCCTAACCCTAATCGTCTCTCTAACCCGAGCCCTCAACATAAGCCTAACCATAGATCCAATCCTAACCCTAATCGTCTCTCTAACCCTAGCCCTCAACATAACCGTAACCCTAGGTCCAATACTAACCCGAACCGTCTCTCTAACCCTAGCCCTCAACATAACCCTAACCCTAGGTCCAATCCTAACTCGAACCGTCTCTCTAACCCTAGACCTCAACATAACCCTAAGCCTAGCTCCAATCCTAACCCTAATCGTCTCTCTAACCCTAGCCCTCAACATAACCCTAACCCTAGGTCCAATCCTAACCCTAATAGTCTGTCTAACCCTAGCCCTCAACATAACCCTAACCCTAGGTCCAATCCTAACCCTAAACGTCTCTCTAACCCTAGCCCTCAACATAACCCTAACCCTAGGTCCAATCCTAACCCTAATCTTCTACCTAACCCTAGCCCTCAACATAACCCTAACCCTAGCTCCAATCCTAACCCTAATCCTCTCTCGAACCGTAGCCCTCAACTTAACCCTAACCCTAGCTCCAATCCTAACCTTAATCGTCTCTCTAACCCTAGCCCTCAACATAACCCTAACCCAAGGTCCAATCCTAACCCTAATAGTCTGTCTAACCCTAGCCCTCAACATAACCCTAACCCTAGGTCCAATCCTAACCCTAATCGTCTCTCTAACCCTAACCCTCAACATAACCCTAACCCTAGCTCCAATCCTAACCCTAATCGTCTCTATATCCCTAGCCCTCAACATAACCCTAACCCTAGGTCTAATCCTTACCCGAACCGTCTCTCTAACAGTAGTCCTCAACATAACCCTAACCCTAGGTCCAATCCTAACCCTAATCGTCTCTCTAACTCTAGCCTTCAACATAGTCCTAACCCTAGGTCCAATCCTAACTCAAACCCTCTCTCTATCCCTAGACCTAAACATAACCCTAACCCTAGGTCCAATCCTAACCCTAATCGTCTCTCTAACCCTAGCCCTCAACATAACCCTAGCCCTAGGTCCAATCCTAACTCAAACCCTCTCTCTATCCCTAGACCTAAACATAACCCTAACCCTAGCTCCAATCCTAACCCTAATCGTCTCTCTAACCCTAGCCCTCAACATAACCCTAACCCTAGGTCCAATCCTAACCCTAATAGTCTGTCTAACCCTAGCCCTCAACATAACCCTAACCCTAGGTCTAATCCTAACCCTAATCGTCTCTCTAACCCTAGCGCTGAACTTAACCCTAACCCTAGCTCCCATCCTAACCCTAATGGTTTACCTAACCATAGCCCTCAACATAACCTTAACCCTAGCTCCAATCCTAACCCTAATCGTCTCTCTAACCCTAGCCCTCAATATAACCCTAACCCTAGGTCCAATCCTAACCTTAATCGTCTACCTAACCCTAGCCCTCAACATAACCCTAACCCTAGATCCAATCCTAACCCTAATCGTCTCTCTAACCCTAGCCCTCAACATAACCCTAACCCTAGGTCCAATCCTAACCCTAATAGTCTGTCTAACCCTAGCCCTCAACATAACCCTAACCCTAGGTCCAATCCTAAACCTAATCGTCTACCTATTCCTAGCCCTCAACATAACCTTAGCCCTAGGTCCAATCCTAACCCGAACCGTCTCTCTAACACTAGCCTCAACATAACCCTAACCCTTGGTCCAATCCTAACCCTAATCGTATTACTAAACCTACCCTCAACATAACCCTAACCCTAAATCCAATCCTAACCCGAACCGTCTCTCTAACCGTAGTCCTCAACGTAACCCTAACCCTAGGTCCAATCCTAACCCTAAACGTCTCTCTAACCCTAGCCCTCAACATAACCCTAACCCTAGGTCCAATCCTAACCCTAATCTTCTACCTAACCCTAGCCCTCAACATAACCCTAACCCTAGCTCCAATCCTAACCCTAATCCTCTCTCGAACCGTAGCCCTCAACTTAACCCTAACCCTAGCTCCAATCCTAACCTTAATCGTCTCTCTAACCCTAGCCCTCAACATAACCCTAACCCAAGGTCCAATCCTAACCCTAATAGTCTGTCTAACCCTAGCCCTCAACATAACCCTAACCCTAGGTCCAATCCTAACCCTAATCGTCTCTCTAACCCTAACCCTCAACATAACCCTAACCCTAGCTCCAATCCTAACCCTAATCGTCTCTATATCCCTAGCCCTCAACATAACCCTAACCCTAGGTCTAATCCTTACCCGAACCGTCTCTCTAACAGTAGTCCTCAACATAACCCTAACCCTAGGTCCAATCCTAACCCTAATCGTCTCTCTAACCCTAGCCTTCAACATAGTCCTAACCCTAGGTCCAATCCTAACTCAAACCCTCTCTCTATCCCTAGACCTAAACATAACCCTAACCCTAGGTCCAATCCTAACCCTAATCGTCTCTCTAACCCTAGCCCTCAACATAACCCTAGCCCTAGGTCCAATCCTAACTCAAACCCTCTCTCTATCCCTAGACCTAAACATAACCCTAACCCTAGCTCCAATCCTAACCCTAATCGTCTCTCTAACCCTAGCCCTCAACATAACCCTAACCCTAGGTCCAATCCTAACCCTAATAGTCTGTCTAACCCTAGCCCTCAACATAACCCTAACCCTAGGTCTAATCCTAACCCTAATCGTCTCTCTAACCCTAGCCCTGAACTTAACCCTAACCCTAGCTCCCATCCTAACCCTAATGGTTTACCTAACCCTAGCCCTCAACATAACCTTAACCCTAGCTCCAATCCTAACCCTAATCGTCTCTCTAACCCTAGCCCTCAATATAACCCTAACCCTAGGTCCAATCCTAACCTTAATCGTCTACCTAACCCTAGCCCTCAACATAACCCTAACCCTAGATCCAATCCTAACCCTAATCGTCTCTCTAACCCTAGCCCTCAACATAACCCTAACCCTAGATCCAATCCTAACCCTAATCGTCTCTCTAACCCGAGCCCTCAACATAAGCCTAACCATAGATCCAATCCTAACCCTAATCGTCTCTCTAACCCTAGCCCTCAACATAACCGTAACCCTAGGTCCAATACTAACCCGAACCGTCTCTCTAACCCTAGCCCTCAACATAACCCTAACCCTAGGTCCAATCCTAACTCGAACCGTCTCTCTAACCCTAGACCTCAACATAACCCTAAGCCTAGCTCCAATCCTAACCCTAATCGTCTCTCTAACCCTAGCCCTCAACATAACCCTAACCCTAGGTCCAATCCTAACCCTAATAGTCTGTCTAACCCTAGCCCTCAACATAACCCTAACCCTAGGTCCAATCCTAACCCTAAACGTCTCTCTAACCCTAGCCCTCAACATAACCCTAACCCTAGGTCCAATCCTAACCCTAATCTTCTACCTAACCCTAGCCCTCAACATAACCCTAACCCTAGCTCCAATCCTAACCCTAATCCTCTCTCGAACCGTAGCCCTCAACTTAACCCTAACCCTAGCTCCAATCCTAACCTTAATCGTCTCTCTAACCCTAGCCCTCAACATAACCCTATCCCAAGGTCCAATCCTAACCCTAATAGTCTGTCTAACCCTAGCCCTCAACATAACCCTAACCCTAGGTCCAATCCTAACCCTAATCGTCTCTCTAACCCTAACCCTCAACATAACCCTAACCCTAGCTCCAATCCTAACCCTAATCGTCTCTATATCCCTAGCCCTCAACATAACCCTAACCCTAGGTCTAATCCTTACCCGAACCGTCTCTCTAACAGTAGTCCTCAACATAACCCTAACCCTAGGTCCAATCCTAACCCTAATCGTCTCTCTAACCCTAGCCTTCAACATAGTCCTAACCCTAGGTCCAATCCTAACTCAAACCCTCTCTCTATCCCTAGACCTAAACATAACCCTAACCCTAGGTCCAATCCTAACCCTAATCGTCTCTCTAACCCTAGCCCTCAACATAACCCTAGCCCTAGGTCCAATCCTAACTCAAACCCTCTCTCTATCCCTAGACCTAAACATAACCCTAACCCTAGCTCCAATCCTAACCCTAATCGTCTCTCTAACCCTAGCCCTCAACATAACCCTAACCCTAGGTCCAATCCTAACCCTAATAGTCTGTCTAACCCTAGCCCTCAACATAACCCTAACCCTAGGTCTAATCCTAACCCTAATCGTCTCTCTAACCCTAGCGCTGAACTTAAACCTAACCCTAGCTCCCATCCTAACCCTAATGGTTTACCTAACCCTAGCCCTCAACATAACCTTAACCCTAGCTCCAATCCTAACCCTAATCGTCTCTCTAACCCTAGCCCTCAATATAACCCTAACCCTAGGTCCAATCCTAACCTTAATCGTCTACCTAACCCTAGCCCTCAACATAACCCTAACCCTAGATCCAATCCTAACCGTAATCGTCTCTCTAACCCTAGCCCTCAACATAACCCTAACCCTAGATCCAATCCTAACCCTAATCGTCTCTCTAACCCGAGCCCTCAACATAAGCCTAACCATAGATCCAATCCTAACCCTAATCGTCTCTCTAACCCTAGCCCTCAACATAACCGTAACCCTAGGTCCAATACTAACCCGAACCGTCTCTCTAACCCTAGCCCTCAACATAACCCTAACCCTAGGTCCAATCCTAACCCTAATCGTCTCTCTAACCCTAGCCCTCAACATAACCCTAACCCTAGGTCCAATCCTAACCCTAATAGTCTGTCTAACCCTAGCCCTCAACATAACCCTAACCCTAGGTCCAATCCTAACCCTAATCGTCTCTCTAACCCTACCCCTCAACATAACCCTAACCCTAGGTCCAATCCTAACACAACCGTCTCTCTAACACTAGCCCTCAACCTAACCCGAACCCTAGGTCCAATCCTAACCCTAATCGTATTACTAAAGCTAGCCCTCAACATAACCGTAACCCTAAGTCCAATCCTAACCCGAACCGTCTCTCTAACCCTAGTCCTCAACGTAACCCTAACCCTAGGTCCAATCCTAACCCTAATCGTCTATCTACCCCTACCCCTAAACATAACCCTAACCCTAGGTCCAATCCTAACCCTATACGTCTCTCTAACCCTAGCCCTCAACATAACCCTAACCCTAGGTCCAATCCTAACCCTAAACGTCTACCTAAACCTAGCCCTCAACATAACCCTAACCCTAGCTCCAATCCTAACCCTAATCGTCTCTCGAACCGTAGCCCTCAACATAACCCTAACCTTAGCTCCAATCCTAACACTAATCGTCTCCGGAACCCTAGCCCTGAACGTAACCCTAACCCTAGCTCCAATCCTAACCCTAAACGTCTCTCTAACCCTAGTCTTCAACATAACCCTAACCCTAGTTCCAATCCGAACTCGAACCGCCTCTCTAACCCTAGACCTCATCATAACCCTATCCCTAGCTCCAATCCTAACCCTAATCGTCTCTCTAACCCTAGCCCTCAACATAACCCTAACCCTAGGTCCAATCCTAAACCTAATAGTCTGTCTAACCCTAGCCCTCAACATAACCCTAACCCTAGGTCCAATCCTAACCCTAATCGTCTCTCTATCCCTAGCCCTCAACATAACCCTAACCCTGGGTCTAATCCTGACCCGAACAGTCTCTCTAACCCTACTCCTCAACATAACCCTAACCCTAGGTCCAATCCTAACCCTAATCCTCTCTCTAACCCTAGCCCTCATCATACCCTAACCCTAGGTCCAATCCTATCCCAAATCGTCTCTCTAACCCTAATCCTCAACATAACCCTAACCCTAGCTCCATACCTAACCCTAATCGTATCTCTAAACCTTGCCCTCAACATAACCCTAACCCTAGCTCCAATCCTAACTCGAACCGTCTCTCTAACCCTAGACCTCAACATAACCCTAACCCTAGCTCCAATCCTAACCCTAATCGTCTCTCTAACACTAGCCCTCAACATAAACCTAACCCTAGGTCCAATCCTAACCCTAATGGTCTACCTAACCCTAACCCTCAACATAACCCTAACCCTAGCTCCATAACTAACCCTAATCGTCTCTCTAACCCTAGCCCTCAACATAACCCTAACCCTAGGTCCAATCCTAACTCGAACCGTCTCTCTAACCCTAGACATCAACATAACCCTAACACTAGCTCCAATCCTAACCCTAATCGTCTCTCTAACCCTCGCCCTCAACATAACCCTAACCTTAGGTCCAATCCTAACCCTAATAGTCTGTCTAACCCTAGCCCTCAACATAACCCTAACCCTAGGTCCAATCCTAAACCTAATCGTCTACCTATTCCTAGCCCTCAACATAACCCTAGCCCTAGGTCCAATCCTAACCCGAACCGTATCTCTAACACTAGCCTCAACATAACCCTAACCCTAGGTCCAATCCTAACCCTAATCGTATTACTAAACCTACCCTCAACATAACCCTAACCCTAAATCCAATCCTAACCCGAACCGTCTCTCTAACCGTAGTCCTCAACGTAACCCTAACCGTAGGTCAATCCTAACCCTAAACGTCTCTCTAACCCTAGCCCTCAACATAACCCTAACCCTAGGTCCAATCCTAACCCTAATCTTCTACCTAACCCTAGCCCTCAACATAACCCTAACCCTAGCTCCAATCCTAACCCTAATCCTCTCTCGAACCGTAGCCCTCAACATTACCCTAACCCTAGCTCCAATCCTAACCCTAATCGTCTCTCGAACCCTAGCCCTCAACATAACCCTAACCCTAGCTCCAATCCTAACCATAATCGTCTACCTAACCCTAGCCCTCAATATAACCCTAGCCCTAGTTCAAATCCTAACCCTAATCGTCTACCTAAACCTAACCCTCAACATAAACCTAACCCTAGTTCCAATCCTAACCCTAATCGTCTACCTAACCCTAACCCTCAACATAACTCGAACCCTAGCTCCAATCGTAAACCTAAACGTCTCTCTAACCCTAGTCCTCAACATAACCCTAACCCTAGGTCCAATCCTAACTCGAACCGTCTCTCTAACCCTAGATCTCAACATAACCCTAACCCTAGCTGCAATCCTAACCTTAATCGTCTCTCTAACCCTAGCCCTCAACATAACCCTAACCTAAGGTCCAATCCTAACCCTAATAGTCTGTCTAACCCTAGCCCTCAACATAACCCTAACCCTAGGTCCAATCCTAACCCTAATCGTCTCTCTAACCCTAACCCTCAACATAACCCTAACCCTAGCTCCAATCCTAACCCTAATCGTCTCTATATCCCTAGCCCTCAACATAACCCTAACCCTAGGTCTAATCCTTACCCAAACCGTCTCTCTAACCCTAGTCCTCAACATAACCCTAACCCTAGGTCCAATCCTAACCCTAATCGTCGCTCTAACCCTAGCCTTCAACATAGTCCTAACCCTAGGTCCAATCCTATCCCTAATCCTCTACCTAACCCTCACCCTCAACATAACCCTAACCCTAGCTGCATACCTAACCCTAATCGTCTCTCTAAACCTAGCCCTCAACATAACCCTAACCCTAGGTCCAATCCTAACTCAAACCCTCTCTCTATCCCTAGACCTAAACATAACCCTAACCCTAGCTCCAATCCTAACCCTAATCGTCTCTCTAACCCTAGCCCTCAACGTAACCCTAACCCTAGGTCCAATCCTAACCCTAATAGTCTGTCTAACCCTAGCCCTCAACATAACCCTAACCCTAGGTCTAATCCTAACCCTAATCGTCTCTCTAACCCTAGCCCTGAACTTAACCCTAACCCTAGCTCCAATCCTAACCCTAATGGTTTACCTAACCCTAGCCCTCAACATAACCTTAACCCTAGCTCCAATCCTAACCCTAATCGTCTCTCTAACCCTAGCCCTCAATATAACCCTAACCCTAGGTCCAATCCTAACCTTAATCGTCTACCTAACCCTAGCCCTCAACATAACCCTAACCCTAGATCCAATCCTAACCCTAATCGTCTCTCTAACCCTAGCCCTCAACATAACCCTAACCCTAGATCCAATCCTAACCCTAATCGTCTCTCTAACCCGAGCCCTCAACATAAGCCTAACCATAGATCCAATCCTAACCCTAATCGTCTCTCTAACCCTAGCCCTCAACATAACCCTAACCCTAGGTCCAATACTAACCCGAACCGTCTCTCTAACCCTAGCCCTCAACATAACCCTAACCCTAGGTCCAATCCTAACCCTAATAGTCTATCTAACCATAACCCTCAACAAAACCCTAACCCTACCTCCAATCCTAACACTAATCATCTCTCTAACCCTAGCCCTCAACATAACCCTAACCCTAGATCCAATCCTAACCCTAATCCTCTCTCTAACCCTAGCCCTTAACATAACCCTAACCCTAGATCCAATCCTAACCCTAATCATCTCTCTAACCCTAGCCCTCAACATAAGCCTAACCCTAGATCCAATCCTAACCCTAATCGTCTCTCTAACCCAGGCCCTCAACATAACCCTAACCCTAGATCCTATTCTAATCCTAATTGTCTCTCTAACCCTAGCCCTCAACATAACCCTAACCCTGCTCCAATACTAACCCTAATCGTCTACCTAAACCTAGCCCTCAACAAACCCTAACCGTAGCTCTAATCCTAACCCTAATCGTCGCTATAACCCTAGACCTAAACATAACCCTAACCCTAATTCCAATCCTAACCCGAACCGTCTCTCTAACCTTAGCCCTCAACATACCCATAACCCTAGGTCCAATCGTAACCCGAACCATCTCTCTAACACTAGCCCTCAACATAACACTAACCCTAGGTCCAATCCTAACCCGAACCGTCTCTCTAACCGAAGTCCTCAACATGACACTAACCCTAGCTCCAATCCTAACCCTAATCGTCTACCTAACCCTAGACCTCAACATAACCCTAACCCTAGCTCCAATCCTAACCCTAATCGTCTACCTAACCCTAGCCTCAACATAACCCTAACCGCAGGTCCAATCCTAACCCTAATCGTCTATCTAACCCTAGCCCTAAACATAACCCTAACCCTAGGTCCAATCCTAACCTGAACCGTCTCTCTAACCCTAGCCCTCAACATAACCCTAAACCTGGGTCCAATACTAATCCGAACCGTCTCTCTAACCCTAGCCCTCAACATAACCCTAACCCTATGTCCAATCCTAACCCTAATAGTCTATCTAACCATAACCCTCAACAAAACCCTAACCCTACATCCAATCCTAACCCTAATCGTCTCTCAAAACCTATCCCTAAATATAACCTTAACCCTAGCTCCAATCCGAACCCTAATCGTCTCTCTAACCCTAGCCCTCAACATAACCCTAACCCTATGTCCAATCCTAACCTTAATCGTCTACCTAACCCTAGCCCTCAACATAACCCTAACCCTAGATTCAATCCTAACCCTAATCGTCTCTCTAAGCCTAGCCCTCAGCATAACCCTAACCCTAGATTCAATCCTAACCCTAATCGTCTCTCTAACCCTAGCCCTCACATAACCCTAACCCTAGATCCAATCCTAACCCTAATCGTCTCTCTAACCCTAGCCCTCAACATGACCCTAACCGTAACTCCAATCCTAACCCTAATCGTCTTTCTAACCCTAACCCTCAAAATGACCCTAACCCTAGATCCAATTCTAATCCTAATTGTCTCTCTAACCCTAGCCCTCAACATAACCCTAACCCTAACTCCAATACTAACCCTAATCGTCTACCTAAACCTAGCCCTCAACATAACCCTAACGCTAGCTCCAATCCTAACCCTAATCGTCTCTCTAACCCTAGCCCTCAACATAACCTTAACCCCAGGGCCAATGCTAACCCTAATCGTCTATCTAACCATAGACCTAAACATAACCCTAACCCTAAATCCAATCCTAACACGAACCGTCTCTCTAACCCTAGCCCTCAACGTAACCCTAACCCTAGCTCCAATCCTAACCCGAACAGTCTCTCTAACCCTAACCCTGAACATAACCCTAACCCTACGTCCAATCCTAACCCTAATCGTCTATCTAACCCTAGCCCTCAACATAACCCTAACCCTAGCTCCAATCCTAACCCTAATCGTCTCTCTAACCCTAGCCTTCCACATAACAGTAACCCTAGCTCCAATCCTAACCCTAATCGTCTACCTAACCCTAGCCCTCAACATAACCCTAACCCTAGGTCCAATCCTAACCCTAATCGTCTACCCAGCCCTAGTCCTCAACATGACCCTAACCCTAGCTCCAATCCTAACCATAATCGTCGCTCTAACCCTAGCCATCAACATAACGCTAACCTTAGCTCCAATCCTAACCATAATCGTCTCTCTAATCCTAGCCCTCAACATAACCCTAACCCTAGCTCCAATCCTAACCCTAATCGTCTCTCTAACCCTATCCCTCAACATAACCCTAACCCTAGCTCCAATCCTAACCATAATCGTCTCTCTAACACTAGCCCTCAACATAACCCTAACCCTTGCTCCAATCCTAACCCTAATCGTCTACCTAGCCCTAGACCTCAACATAACCCTAACCCTAGCTCCAATCCTAACCCTAATCGTCTACCTAACACTAGGCTCAACATAACCCTAACCGCAGGTCCAATCCTAACCCTAATCGTCTATCTAACCCTAGCCCTAAACATAACCCTAACCCTAGGTCCAATCCTAACCCGAACTGTCTCTCTAACCCTAGCCCTCAACATAACCCTAAACCTACGTCCAATACTAACCCGAACCGTCTCTCTAAACCTAGCCCTCAACATAACCCTAACCCTAGGTCCAATCCTAACCCTAATAGTCTATCTAACCATAACCCTCAACAAAACGATAACCCTACCTCCAATCCTAACCCTAATCGTCTCTCAAAACCTATCCATAAATATAACCTTAACCCTAGCTCCAATCCTAACCCTAATCGTCTCTCTAACCCTAGCCCTCAACATAACCCTAACCCTATGTCCAATCCTAATCTTAATCGTCTACCTAACCCTAGCCCTCAACATAACCCTAACCCTAGATTCAATCCTAACCCTAATCGTCTCTCTAAGCCTAGCCCTCAGCATAACCCTAACCCTAGATCCAATCCTAACCCTAATCGTCTCTCTAACCCTAGCCCTCACATAACCCTAACCCTAGATTCAATCCTAACCCTAATCGTCTCTCTAACCCTAGCCCTCAACATGACCCTAACCGTAACTCCAATCCTAACCCTAATCGTCTTTCTAACCTTAACCCTCAAAATGACCCTAACCCTAGATCCAATTCTAATCCTAATTGTCTCTCTAACCCTAGCCCTCAACATAACCCTAACCCTACCTCCAATACTAACCCTAATCGTCTACCTAAACCTAGCCCTCAACATAACCCTAACGCTAGCCCCAATCCTAACCCTAATCGTCTCTCTAACCCTAGCCCTCAACATAACCTTAACCCCAGGGCCAATCCTAACCCTAATCGTCTATCTAACCATAGACCTAAACATAACCCTAACCCTAAATCCAATCCTAAACCGAACCGTCTCTCTAACCCTAGCCCTCAACGTAACCCTAACCCTAGCTCCAATCCTAACCCGAACAGTCTCTCTAACCCTAACCCTGAACATAACCCTAACCCTACGTCCAATCCTAACCCTAATCGTCTATCTAACCCTAGCCCTCAACATAACCCTAACCCTAGCTCCAATCCTAACCCTAATCGTCTCTCTAACCCTAGCCCTCAACATAACAGTAACCCTAGCTCCAATCCTAACCCTAATCGTCTACCTAACCCTAGCCCTCAACATAACCCTAACCCTAGGTCCAATCCTAACCCTAATCGTCTACCCAGCCCTAGTCCTCAACATGACCCTAACCCTAGCTCCAATCCTAACCATAATCGTCGCTCTAACCCTAGCCATCAACATAACGCTAACCTTAGCTCCAATCCTAACCATAATCGTCTCTCTAATCCTAGCCCTCAACATAACCCTAACCCTAGCTCCAATCCTAACCCTAATCGTCTCTCTAACCCTATCCCTCAACATAACCCTAACCCTAGCTCCAATCCTAACCCTAATCGTCTCTCTAACCCTAGCCCTCAACATAACAGTAACCTTAGCTCCAATCCTAACCCTAATCGTCTACCTAACCCTAGCCCTCAACATAACCCTAACCCTAGGTCCAATCCTAACCCTAATCGTCTACCCAGCCCTAGTCCTCAACATGACCCTAACCCTAGCTCCAATCCTAACCATAATCGTCCCTCTAACCCTAGCCATCAACATAACCCTAACCTTAGCTCCAATCCTAACCATAATCGTCTCTCTAATCCTAGCCCTCAACATAACCCTAACCCTAGCTCCAATCCTAACCCTAATCGTCTCTGTAACCCTATCCCTCAACATAACCCTAACCCTAGCTGCAATCCTAACCATAATCGTCTCTCTAACACTAGCCCTCAACATAACCCTAACCCTAGCTCCAATCCTAACCCTAATCGTCTACCTAACCCTAGCCTCAACATAACCCTAACCGCAGGTCCAATCCTAACCCTAATCGTCTATCTAACCCTAGCCCTAAACATAACCCTAACCCTAGGTCCAATCCTAACCCGAACCGTCTCTCTAACCCTAGCCCTCAACATAACCCTAACCCTAGGTCCAATCCTAACCCTAATAGTCTATCTAACCATAACCCTCAACAAAACCCTAACCCTACCTCCAATCCTAACCCTAATCGTCTCTCTAAACCTAGCCCTAAATATAACCCTAACCATAGCTCCAATCCTAACCCTAATCGTCTCTCTAACCCTAGCCCTCAATATAACCCTAACCCTAGGTCCAATCCTAACCTTAATCGTCTACCTAACCCTAGCCCTCAACATAACCCTAACCCTAGATCCAATCCTAACCCTAATCGTCTCTCTAACCCTAGCCCTCAACATAACCCTAACCCTAGATCCAATCCTAACCCTAATCGTCTCTCTAACCCGAGCCCTCAACATAACCCTAACCATAGATCCAATCCTAACCCTAATCGTCTCTCTAACCCTAGCCCTCAACATAACCCTAACCCTAGGTCCAATACTAACCCGAACCGTCTCTCTAACCCTAGGCCTCAACATAACCCTAAACCTAAGTCCAATACTAACCCGAACCGTCTCTCTAACTCTAGCCCTCAACATAACCCTAACCCTAGGTCCAATCCTAACCCTAATAGTCTATGTAACCATAACCCTCAACAAAACCCTAACCCTACCTCCAATCCTAACACTAATCATCCTCTAAACCTAGCCCTAAATATAACTCTAACCGTAGATCCAATCCTAACCCTAATCGTCTCTCTAACCCTAGCCCTCAACATAACCCTAACCCTAGATCCAATCCTAACCCTAATCCTCTCTCTAACCCTAGCCCTTAAAATAACCCTAACCCTAGATCCAATCCTAAACCTAATCGTCTCTCTAACCCTAGCCCTCAATATGACCCTAACCCTAGCTCCAATCCTCACCCTTATCGTCTCTCTAACCCTAGCCCTCAACATAACCCTAACCCTAGATCCAATCCTAACCCTAATCGTCTCTCTAACCCTAGCCCTCAACATAACCCTAACCCTAGATCCAATCCTAACCCTAATCGTCTCTCTAACCCTAGCCCTCAACATGACCCTAACCCTACCTCCACTCCTAACCCTAATCGTCTCTCTAATCCTAGCCCTCAACATAACCCTAACTTTAGATCCAATTCTAATCCTAATTGTCTCTCTAACCCTAGCCCTCAACATAACCCTAACCCTAGCTACAATCCTAACCCTAATCATCTCTCTAACCCTATCCCTCAATATAACCTTAACCCTATCTCCAATCTTAACCCTAATCGTCTATCTAACCCTAGACCTAAACATAACCCTTACCCTAAGTCCAATCCTAACCCGAACCGTCTCTCTAACCCTAGACCTCAACGTAACCCTAACCCTTGCTCCAATCCTAACCCGAACAGTCTCTCTAACCCTAACCCTGAACATAACCCTAACCCTAGGTCCAATCCTAACCCTAATCGTCTTTCTAACCCTAGCCCTCAACATGACCCTAACCCTAGCTCCAATCCTAACCCTAATCGTCTCTCTAAACCTAGCCCTCAACATGACAGTAACCCTAGCTCCAATCCTAACCCTAATCGTCTACCTAACCCTAGCCCTCAACATAACCCTAACCCTAGGTCCAATCCTAACCCTAATCGTCTCTCTAACCCTAGCCCTCAACATAACCCTAACCCTAGGTCCAATACTAACCCGAACCGTCTCTCTACCCCTAACCCTCAACATAACCCTAACCCTAATTCCAATCCTAACCCGAACCGTCTCTCTAACCCTAGCCCTCAACTTAACCATAACCCTAGGTCCAATCGTAACCCGAACCGTCTCTCTAACCCTAGCCCTCAACATAACACCAACCCTAGGTCCAATCCTAACCCGAACCGTCTCTCTAACCCAAGTCCTCAACATGACACTAACCCTAGCTCCAATCCTAACCCTAATCGTCTCTCTAACCCTATCCCTCAACATAACCCTAACCCTAGCTCCAATCCTAACCATAATCGTCTCTCTAACACTAGCCCTCAACATAACCCTAACCCTTGCTCCAATCCTAACCCTAATCGTCTACCTAACCCTGGACCTCAACATAACCCTAACCCTAGGTCCAGTCCTAACCCTAATAGTCTATCTAACCATAACCCTCAACAAAAAAATAACCCTACGTCCAATCCTAACCCTAATCGTCTCTCAAAACCTAGCCCTAAATATAACCCTAACCGTAGCACCAATCCTAACCCGAACCGTCTCTCTAACCCTAGCCCTCAACATAACGTTAACCCTAGGTCCAATCCTAACCCGAACCGTCTCTCTAACCCTAGCCCTCAACATAAACGTAACCCTAGGTCCAATCCTAACCCCAATCGTCTACCTAACCCTAGCCCTCAACATAACCCTAACCCTAGCTCCACTCCTAACCCTAATCGTCTCTCTAACCGTAGCCCTCAACATAACCCTAACCCTAGGTCCAATCCTAACCCGAACCGTCTCTCTAACCCTAGCCCTCAACATAACCCTAACCCTAGGACCAATCCTAACCCTAATCGTCTACCTAACACTGGCCCTCAACATAACCCTAACCCTAGCTCCAATCCTAACTGTAATCGTCTCTCTAACCCTAGCCCTCTACATAACCCTAACCCTAGGTCCAATCCTAACCCTAATCGTCTCTCTAAACCTAGCCCTAAATAAAACCCTAACGGTACTTCAATCCTAAACCTAATCGTCTCTCTAACCCTAGCCCTCAACATAACCCTAACCCTATGTCCAATCCTAACCTTAATCGTCTACCTAATCCTAGCCCTCAACATAACCCTAACCCTAGGTCCAATCCTAACCCGAACCGTCTCTCTAATCCTAGCCCTAAACATAACCCTAACCCTAGGTCCAATCCTAACCCGAACCGTCTCTCTGACCCTAGCCCTCAACATAACCGTAACCCTAGCTCCAATCCTAACCAGAACCGTCTCTCTAACCCTAGCCCTCAAAATAACCTTAACCCTAGGACCAATCCTAACCCTAATCGTCTACCTAACACTAGGCCTCAACATAACCCTAACCCTAGCTCCAATCCTAACTCTAATTGTCTCTATAACCCTAGCCCTCAACATTAAACTATCCCTAGCTCCAATCCTAACCCGAACCGTCTCTCTAACCCTAGCCCTCTACATAACCCTAACCCTAGGTCCAATCCTAACCCTAATCGTCTATCTAACCCTAGCCCTAATCAAAACCCTAACCCTAGGTCCAATGCTAACCCGACCGGTCTCTCTAAACCTAGCCCACAACATAACCCTATCCCTAGGTCCAATCCTAACCCGAACCGTCTCTCTAACGTTACCACTCAACATAACCGTAACCCTAGGTCCAATCCTAACCCTAATCTTCTATCTACCCCTAGCCCTCAACATAACCCTAACCCTAGCTCCAATCCTAACCCTAATCATCTCTCTAACCCTAGCCCTCAAAATAACCCTAATCCTAGCTCCAATCCTAACCCTAATGGTCTCTCTAACCCTAGACATCAACATAACCCTAACCCTAGCTCCAATCCTAACCCTAATCGTCTCTCTAACCCTACCCCTCAACATAATCATAACCCTAGGTCCAATCCTAACCCGAACCGTCTCTCTAACCCTAGCCCTCAACATAACCCTAACCATAGGTCCAATCTTAACCAGAACCGTCTCTCTAACCCTAGTCCTCAACATGACACTAACCCTAGGTCCAATCCTAACGCTAATCGTCTCTCTAACCCTATCCCTCAACATAACCCTAACCCTAGCTCCAATCCTAACCATAATCGTCTCTCTAACACTAGCACTCAACATAACCCTAACCCTTGCTCCAATCCTAACCCTAATCGTCTACCTAACCCTAGCCTGAACATAACCCTAACCCCAGGTGCAATCCTAACCCTAATATTCTATCTAACCCTACCCCTAAACATAACCCTAACCCTAGGTCCAATCCTAACATGAACCGTCTCTCTAACCCTAGCACTCAACATAACCCTAAACCTACCTCCAATACTAACCCTAATCGTCTACCTAAACCTAGCCCTCAACATAACCCTAACGCTGGCTCCAATCCTAACACTAATCGTCTCTCTAACCCTAGCCCTCAACATAACCTTAACCCCAGGGCCAATCCTAACCCTAATCGTCTATCTAACCCTACCCCCAAACATAACCCAAACCCTAGGTCCAATCCTAACCCTAAACGTCTCTCTAACCCTAGCCCTCAACATAACCCTAACCCTAGGTCCAATCCTAACCCTAATCGTCTACCTAACCCTAGCCCTCAACATAACCCTAACCCTAGCTCCAATCCTAACCCTAATCCTCTCTCGAACCGTAGCCCTCAACATAACCCTAACCCTAGCTCCAATCCTAACCCTAATCGTCTCTCGAACCCTATCCCTCAACATAACCCTAACCCTAGCTCCAATCCTAACCATAATCGTCTACCTAACCCTAGCCCTCAATATAACCCTATCCCTAGTTCAAATCCTAACCCTAATCGTCTACCTAAACCTAACCCTCAACATAAACCTAACCCTAGGTCCAATCCTAACCCTAATCGTCTACCTAACCCTAACCCTCAACATATCCCGAACCCTAGATCCAATCCTAAACCTAAACGTCTCTCTAACCCTAGTCCTCAACCTAACCCTAACCCTAGGTCCAATCCTAACTCGAACCGTCTCTCTAACCCTAGACCTCAACATAACCCTAACCCTAGCTCCAATCCTAACCTTAATCGTCTCTCTAACCCTAGCCCTCAACATAACCCTAACCCTAGGTCCAATCCTAACCCTAATAGTCTGTCTAACCCAAGCCCTCAACATAACCCTAACCCTAGGTCCAATCCTAACCCTAATCGTCTCTCTAACCCTAACCCTCAACATAACCCTAACCCTAGCTCCAATCCTAACCCTAATCATCTCTCTATCCCTAGCCCTCAACATAACCCTAAACCTAGGTCTAATCCTTACCCGAACCGTCTCTCTAACCCTAGTCCTCAACATAACCCTAACCCTAGGTCCAATCCTAACCCTAATCGTCTCTCTAACCCCAGCCTTCAACATAGTCCTAACCCTAGGCCCAATCCTATCCCTAATCCTCTACCTAACCCTAACCCTCAACATAACCCTAACCCTAGCTCCATACCTAACCCTAATCGTCTCTCTAACCCTAGCCTTCAACATAACCCTAACCCTAGGTCCAATCGTAACTCGAACCGTCTCTCTAACCCTAGACCTCAACATAACCCTAACCCTAGCTCCAATCCTAACCCTAATCGTCTACCTAACCCTAGCCCTCAACATAACCTTAACCCTAGCTCCAATCCTAACCCTAATCGTCTACCTAACCCTAGCCCTCAACATAACCCTAACACTAGCTCCAATCCTAACCCTAATTGTCTCTCTAACCCTAGCCCTCAACATAACCCTAACCCTAGCTCCAATCCTAACCCTAATCGTCTCTCTAACCCTAGCCCTCAACATAACAGTAACCCTAGCTCCAATCCTAACCCTAATCGTCTACCTAACCCTATTCCTCAACATAACCCTAACCCTAGGTCCAATCCTAACCCTAATCGTCTACCCAGCCCTAGTCCTCAACATGACCCTAACCCTAGCTCCAATCCTAACCATAATCGTCGCTCTAACCCTAGCCATCAACATAACGCTAACCTTAGCTCCAATCCTAACCATAATCGTCTCTCTAATCCTAGCCCTCAACATAACCCTAACCCTAGCTCCAATCCTAACCCTAATCGTCTCTCTAACCCTATCCCTCAACATAACCCTAACCCTAGCTCCAATCCTAACCCTAATCGTCTCTCTAACCCTAGCCCTCAACATAACAGTAACCTTAGCTCCAATCCTAACCCTAATCGTCTACCTAACCCTAGCCTCAACATAACCCTAACCGCAGGTCCAATCCTAACCCTAATCATTTATCTAACCCTAGCCCTAAACATAACCCTAACCCTAGGTCCAATCCTAACCCGAACCGTCTCTCTAACCCTAGCCCTCAACATAACCCTAACCCTAGGTCCAATCCTAACCCTAATAGTCTATCTAACCATAACCCTCAACAAAACCCTAACCCTACCTCCAATCCTAACCCTAAACGTCTCTCTAAACCTAGCCCTAAATATAACCCTAACCGTAGCTCCAATCCTAACCCTAATCGTCTCTCTAACCCTAGCCCTCAGTATAACCCTAACCCTAGGTCCAATCCTAACCTTAATCGTCTACCTAACCCTAGCCCTCAACATAACCCTAACCCTAGATCCAATCCTAACCCTAATCGTCTACCTAACCCTAGCCCTCAACATAACCCTAACCCTAGATCCAATCCTAACCCTAATTGTCTCTCTAACCCTAGCCCTCAACATAACCCTAACCCTAGATCCAATCCTAACCCTAATCGTCTCTCTAACCCTAGCCCTCAACATAATCCTAACCCTAGATCCAATCCTAACCCTAATCCTCTCTCTAACCCTAGCCCTTAAAATAACCCTAACCCTAGATCCAATCCTAAACCTAATCGTCTCTCTAACCCTAGCCCTGAACATGACCCTAACCCTAGCTCCACTCCTAACCCTAATCGTCTCTCTAACCCTAGCCCTCAACATAACCCTAACCCTTGCTCCAATCCTAACCCTAATCGTCTACCTAGACCTAGACCTCAACATAACCCTAACCCTAGCTCCAATCCTAACCCTAATCGTCTACCTAACCCTAGCCTCAACATGACCCTAACCCTAGCTCCAATCCTAACCCTTATCGTCTCTCTAACCCTAGCCCTCAACATAACCCTAACCCTAGATCCAATCCTAACCCTAATCGTCTCTCTAACCCTAGCCCTCAACATAACCCTAACCCTAGATCCAATCCTAACCATAATCCTCTCTCTAACACTAGCCCTCAACATAACCCTAACCCTAGATCCAATCCTAACCATAATCGTCTCTCTAACCCTAGCCCTCAACACAACCCTAACCCTAGGTCCAATCCTAACCCGAACCGTCTCTCTAACCCCAGCCCTCAATATAACCCTAAAAATAGGTCTAATCATAACCCGAACCGTCTCTCTAACCCTAGCCCTCAACATAACCCTAACCCTAGGTCCAATCCTACCCCTAATCGTCTACCTAACCCTAGTCCTCAACATGACCCTAACCCTAGCTCCAATCCTAACCCTAATCGTCGCTCTAACCCTAGTCTTCAACATAACCCTAACCCTAGCTCCAATCCTAACCATAATCGTCCTCCTAAACCTAGCCCTCTACATAACCCTAACCCTAGCTCCAATCTTAACCCCAATCGTCTCTCTAACCCTAGCCCTCAACATAACCATAACCCCAGGTCCAATCCTAACCCTAATCGTCTATCTAACCCTAGACCTAAACATAACCCTAACCCTAAGTCCAACCTAACCCGAACCGTCTCTCTAATCTAGCCCTCAACATAACCCTAACCCTAGGTCCAATGCTAACCCGAACCGTCTCTCTAAACTTAGCCCGCAACATAACGCTATCCCTAGGCCCAATCCTAACCCGAACCGTCTCTCTAACCCTAGCCCTCAACAAAACCCTAACCCTAGCTCCATTCCTAACCCTAATCATCTCTCTAACACTAGCCCTCAACATAACCCTAATCCTAGCTCCAATCCTAACCCTAATGGTCTCTCTAACTCTAGACATCAACATAACCCTAACTCTAGCTCCAATCCTAACCCTAATCGTCTCGCTAACCCTAGCCCTCACCATAACCATAACCCTAGATCCAATCCTAACCCGAACCGTCTCTCTAACCCTAGCCCTCAACATAACCCGAACCCTAGGTCCAATCCTAACCCTAATCGTCTCTCTAACCCAAGTCCTCAACATGACACTAACCCTAGCTCCAATCCTAACCCTAATCGTCTCTCTAACCCCATCCCTCAACATAACCCTAACCCTAGCTCCGATCCTAACCATAATCGTCTCTCTAACACTAGCCCTCAACATAACCCTAACCCTTGCTCCAATCCTAACCCTAATCGTCTACCTAACCCTAGACCTCAACATAACCCTAACCCTAGCTCCAATCCTAACCCTAATCGTCTACCTAACCCTAGCCTCAACATAACCCTAACCGCAGGTCCAATCCTAACCCTAATCGTCTCTCTAACCCTAGCCCTCAACATAACCCTAACCCTAGATCCAATCCTAACCCTAAACCTCTCTCTAACCCTATCCCTCAACATAACCCTAACCCTAGGTCCAATCCTAACCCGAACCGTCTGTCTAACCTTAGCCCTCAATATAACCCTAACCCTAGGTCTAATCATAACCCGAACCATCTCTCTAACCCTAGCCCTCAACATAACCCTAACCCTAGGTCCAATCCTAACCCTAATCGTCTACCTAACCCTAGTCCTCAACATAACCCTAACCCTAGCTCCAATCCTAACCCTAATCGTCGCTCTAACCCTAGCCCTCAACATAACCCTAACCCTAGCTCCAATCCTAACCATAATCGTCCTCCTAAACCTAGCCCTCAACATAACCCTAACCCTAGGTCCAATCCTAACCCTAATCGTCTACCTAACCCTAGCCCTCAACATAACCCTAACGCTAGCTCCAATCCTAACCCTAATCGTCTCGCTAACCCTAGCCCTCAACAAAACCATAACCCTAGATCCAATCCTAACCCGAACCGTCTCTCTAACCCTAGCCCTCAACATAACCCGAACCCTAGGTCCAATCCTAACCCTAATCGTCTCTCTAAACCAAGTCCTCAACATGACACTAACCCTAGCTCCAATCCTAACCATAATCGTCTACCTAACCCTAGCCCTCAATATAACCCTATCCCTAGTTCAAATCCTAACCCTAATCGTCTACCTAAACCTAACCCTCAACATAAACCTAACCCTAGGTCCAATCCTAACCCTAATCGTCTACCTAACCCTAACCCTCAACATATCCCGAACCCTAGATCCAATCCTAAACCTAAACGTCTCTCTAACCCTAGTCCTCAACCTAACCCTAACCCTAGGTCCAATCCTAACTCGAACCGTCTCTCTAACCCTAGACCTCAACATAACCCTAACCCTAGCTCCAATCCTAACCTTAATCGTCTCTCTAACCCTACCCTCAACATAACCCTAACCCTAGGTCCAATCCTAACCCTAATAGTCTGTCTAACCCAAGCCCTCAACATAACCCTAACCCTAGGTCCAATCCTAACCCTAATCGTCTCTCTAACCCTAACCCTCAACATAACCCTAACCCTAGCTCCAATCCTAACCCTAATCATCTCTCTATCCCTAGCCCTCAACATAACCCTAAACCTAGGTCTAATCCTTACCCGAACCGTCTCTCTAACCCTAGTCCTCAACATAACCCTAACCCTAGGTCCAATCCTAACCCTAATCGTCTCTCTAACCCCAGCCTTCAACATAGTCCTAACCCTAGGCCCAATCCTATCCCTAATCCTCTACCTAACCCTAACCCTCAACATAACCCTAACCCTAGCTCCATACCTAACCCTAATCGTCTCTCTAACCCTAGCCTTCAACATAACCCTAACCCTAGGTCCAATCCTAACTCGAACCGTCTCTCTAACCCTAGACCTCAACATAACCCTAACCCTAGCTCCAATCCTAACCCTAATCGTCTACCTAACCCTAGCCCTCAACATAACCTTAACCCTAGCTCCAATCCTAACCCTAATCGTCTACCTAACCCTAGCCCTCAACATAACCCTAACACTAGCTCCAATCCTAACCCTAATTGTCTCTCTAACCCTAGCCCTCAACATAACCCTAACCCTAGCTCCAATCCTAACCCTAATCGTCTCTCTAACCCTAGCCCTCAACATAACAGTAACCCTAGCTCCAATCCTAACCCTAATCGTCTACCTAACCCTATTCCTCAACATAACCCTAACCCTAGGTCCAATCCTAACCCTAATCGTCTACCCAGCCCTAGTCCTCAACATGACCCTAACCCTAGCTCCAATCCTAACCATAATCGTCGCTCTAACCCTAGCCATCAACATAACGCTAACCTTAGCTCCAATCCTAACCATAATCGTCTCTCTAATCCTAGCCCTCAACATAACCCTAACCCTAGCTCCAATCCTAACCCTAATCGTCTCTCTAACCCTATCCCTCAACATAACCCTAACCCTAGCTCCAATCCTAACCCTAATCGTCTCTCTAACCCTAGCCCTCAACATAACAGTAACCTTAGCTCCAATCCTAACCCTAATCGTCTACCTAACCCTAGCCTCAACATAACCCTAACCGCAGGTCCAATCCTAACCCTAATCATTTATTTAACCCTAGCCCTAAACATAACCCTAACCCTAGGTCCAATCCTAACCCGAACCGTCTCTCTAACCCTAGCCCTCAACATAACCCTAACCCTAGGTCCAATCCTAACCCTAATAGTCTATCTAACCATAACCCTCAACAAAACCCTAACCCTACCTCCAATCCTAACCCTAAACGTCTCTCTAAACCTAGCCCTAAATATAACCCTAACCGTAGCTCCAATCCTAACCCTAATCGTCTCTCTAACCCTAGCCCTCAGTATAACCCTAACCCTAGGTCCAATCCTAACCTTAATCGTCTACCTAACCCTAGCCCTCAACATAACCCTAACCCTAGATCCAATCCTAACCCTAATCGTCTACCTAACCCTAGCCCTCAACATAACCCTAACCCTAGATCCAATCCTAACCCTAATTGTCTCTCTAACCCTAGCCCTCAACATAACCCTAACCCTAGCTCCACTCCTAACCCTAATCGTCTCTCTAACCGTAGCCCTCAACATAACCCTAACCCTAGGTTCAATCCTAACCCGAACCGTCTCTCTAACCCTAGCCCTCAACATAACCCTAACCCTAGGACCAATCCTAACCCTAATCGTCTACCTAACACTGGCCCTCAACATAACCCTAACCCTAGCTCCAATCCTAACTGTAATCGTCTCTCTAACCCTAGCCCTCTACATAACCCTAACCCTAGGTCCAATCCTAACCCTAATCGTCTCTCTAAACCTAGCCCTAAATAAAAACCTAACGGTACTTCAATCCTAAACCTAATCGTCTCTCTAACCCTAGCCCTCAACATAACCCTAACCCTATGTCCAATCCTAACCTTAATCGTCTACCTAACCCTAGCCCTCAACATAACCCTAACCCTAGGTCCAATCCTAACCCGAACCGTCTCTCTAATCCTAGCCCTAAACATAACCCTAACCCTAGGTCCAATCCTAACCCGAACCGTCTCTCTGACCCTAGCCCTCAACATAACCGTAACCCTAGGTCCAATCCTAACCAGAACCGTCTCTCTAACCCTAGCCCTCAAAATAACCTTAACCCTAGGACCAATCCTAACCCTAATCGTCTACCTAACACTAGGCCTCAACATAACCCTAACCCTAGCTCCAATCCTAACTCTAATTGTCTCTATAACCCTAGCCTTCAACATGACACTATCCCTAGCTCCAATCCTAACCCGAACCGTCTCTCTAACCCTAGCCCTCTACATAACCCTAACCCTAGGTCCAATCCTAACCCTAATCGTCTATCTAACCCTAGCCCTAATCAAAACCCTAACCCTAGGTCCAATGCTAACCCGACCGGTCTCTCTAAACCTAGCCCACAACATAACCCTATCCCTAGGTCCAATCCTAACCCGAACCGTCTCTCTAACGTTAGCACTCAACATAACCGTAACCCTAGGTCCAATCCTAACCCTAATCTTCTATCTAACCCTAGCCCTCAACATAACCCTAACCCTAGCTCCAATCCTAACTCTAATCATCTCTCTAACCCTAGCCCTCAAAATAACCCTAATCCTAGCTCCAATCCTAACCCTAATGGTCTCTCTAACCCTAGACATCAACATAACCCTAACCCTAGCTCCAATCCTAACCCTAATCGTCTCTCTAACCCTACCCCTCAACATAATCATAACCCTAGGTCCAATCCTAACCCGAACCGTCTCTCTAACCCTAGCCCTCAACATAACCCTAACCATAGGTCCAATCTTAACCAGAACCGTCTCTCTAACCCTAGTCCTCAACATGACACTAACCCTAGCTCCAATCCTAACCATAATCGTCTCTCTAACACTAGCACTCAACGTAACCCTAACCCTTGCTCCAATCCTAACCCTAATCGTCTACCTAACCCTAGCCTGAACATAACCCTAACCCCAGGTGCAATCCTACCCTAATATTCTATCTAACCCTAGCCCTAAACATAACCCTAACCCTAGGTCCAATCCTAACATGAACCGTCTCTCTAACCCTAGCACTCAACATAACCCTAACCCTACCTCCAATACTAACCCTAATCGTCTACCTAAACCTAGCCCTCAACATAACCCTAAGGCTGGCTCCAATCCTAACACTAATCGTCTCTCTAACCCTAGCCCTCAACATAACCTTAACTCCAGGGCCAATCCTAACCCTAATCGTCTATCTAACCCTACCCCCAAACATAACCCAAACCCTAGGTCCAATCCTAACCCTAAACGTCTCTCTAACCCTAGCCCTCAACATAACCCTAACCCTAGGTCCAATCCTAACCCTAATCGTCTACCTAACCCTAGCCCTCAACATAACCCTAACCCTAGCTCCAATCCTAACCCTAATCCTCTCTCGAACCGTAGCCCTCAACATAACCCTAACGCTAGCTCCAATCCTAACCCTAATCGTCTCTCGAACCCTATCCGTCAACATAACCCTAACCCTAGCTCCAATCCTAACCATAATCGTCTACCTAACCCTAGCCCTCAATATAACCCTAGCCCTAGTTCAAATCCTAACCCTAATCGTCTACCTAAACCTAACCCTCAACATAAACCTAACCCTAGGTCCAATCCTAACCCTAATCGTCTACCTAACCCTAACCCTCAACATAACCCGAACCCTAGATCCAATCCTAAACCTAAACGTCTGTCTAACCCTAGTTCTCAACATAACCCTAACCCTAGGTCCAATCCTAACTCGAACCGTCTCTCTAACCCTAGACCTCAACATAACCCTAACCCTAGCTCCAATCCTAAACTTAATCGTCTCTCTAACCCTAGCCCTCAACATAACCCTAACCCTAGGTCCAATCCTAACCCTAATAGTCTGTCTAACCCAAGCCCTCAACATAACCCTAACCCTAGGTCCAATCCTAACCCTAATCGTCTCTCTAACCCTAACCCTCAACATAACCCTAACCCTAGCTCCAATCCTAACCCTAATCGTCTCTCTATCCCTAGCCCTCAACATAACCCTAACCCTAGGTCTAATCCTTACCCGAACCGTCTCTCTAACCCTAGTCCTCAACATAACCCTAACCCTAGGTCCAATCCTAACCCTAATCGTCTCTCTAACCCTAGCCTTCAACATAGTCCTAACCCTAGGCCCAATCCTATCCCTAATCCTCTACCTAACCCTAACCCTCAACATAACCCTAACCCTAGATCCATACCTAACCCTAATCGTCTCTCTAACCCTAGCCTTCAACATAACCCTAACCCTAGGTCCAATCCTAACTCGAACCGTCTCTCTAACCCTAGACCTCAACATAACCCTAACCCTAGCTCCAATCCTAACCCTAATCGTCTACCTAACCCTAGCCCTCAACATAACCTTAACCCTAGCTCCAATCCTAACCCTAATCGTCTACCTAACCCTAGCCCTCAACATAACCCTAACACTAGCTCCAATCCTAACCCTAATTGTCTCTCTAACCCTAGCCCTCAACATAACCCTAACCCTAGCTCCAATCCTAACCCTAATCGTCTCTCTAACCCTAGCCCTCAACATAACAGTAACCCTAGCTCCAATCCTAACCCTAATCGTCTACCTAACCCTAGCCCTCAACATAACCCTAACCCTAGGTCCAATCCTAACCCTAATCGTCTACCCAGCCCTAGTCCTCAACATGACCCTAACCCTAGCTCCAAACCTAACCATAATCGTCGCTCTAACCCTAGCCATCAACATAACGCTAACCTTAGCTCCAATCCTAACCATAATCGTCTCTCTAATCCTAGCCCTCAACATAACCCTAACCCTAGCTCCAATCCTAACCCTAATCGTCTCTCTAACCCTATCCCTCAACATAACCCTAACCCTAGCTCCAATCCTAACCCTAACAGTCTCTCTAACCCTAGCCCTCAACATAACAGTAACCTTAGCTCCAATCCTAACGCTAATCGTCTACCTAACCCTAGCCCTCAACATAACCCTAACCCTAGGTCCAATCCTAACCCTAATCGTCTACCCAGCCCTAGTCCTCAACATGACCCTAACCCTAGCTCCAATCCTAACCATAATCTTCGCTCTAACCCTAGCCATCAACATAACCCTAACCTTAGCTCCAATCCTAACCATAATCGTCTCTCTAATCCTACCCCTCAACATAACCCTAACCCTAGCTCCAATCCTAACCCTAATCGTCTCTGTAACCCTATCCCTCAACATAACCCTAACGCTAGCTCCAATCCTAACCATAATCGTCTCTCTAACACTAGCCCTCAACATAACCCTAACCCTTGCTCCAATCCTAACCCTAATCGTCTACCTAGACCTAGACCTCAACATAACCCTAACCCTAGCTCCAATCCTAACCCTAATCGTCTACCTAACCCTAGCCTCAACATAACCTTAACCGCAGGTCCAATCCTAACCCTAATCGTCTATCTAACCCTAGCCCTAAACATAACCCTAACCCTAGGTCCAATCCTAACCCGAACCGTCTCTCTAACCCTAGCCCTCAACATAACCCTAACCCTAGGTCCAATCCTAACCCTAATAGTCTATCTAACCATAACCCTCAACAAAACCCTAACCCTACCTCCAATCCTAACCCTAATCGTCTCTCTAAACCTAGCCCTAAATATAACCCTAACCGTAGCTCCAATCCTAACCCTAATCGTCTCTCTAACCCTAGCCCTCAATATAACCCTAACCCTAGGTCCAATCCTAACCTTAATCGTCTACCTAACCCTAGCCCTCAACATAACCCTAACCCTAGATCCAATCCTAACCCTAATCGTCTACCTAACCCTAGCCCTCAACATAACCCTAACACTAGATCCAATCCTAACCATAATCGTCTCTCTAACCCTAGCCCTCAACATAACCCTAACCCTAGATCCAATCCTAACCCTAATCCTCTCTCTAACCCTAGCCCTTAAAATAACCCTAACCCTAGATCCAATCCTAAACCTAATCGTCTCTCTAACCCTAGCCCTGAACATGACCCTAACACTAGCTCCACTCCTAACCCTAATCGTCTCTCTAACCCTAGCCCTCAACATAACCCTAACCCTTGCTCCAATCCTAACCCTAATCGTCTACCTAGACCTAGACCTCAACATAACCCTAACCCTAGCTCCAATCCTAACCCTAATCGTCTACCTAACCCTAGCCTCAACATGACCCTAACCCTAGCTCCAATCCTAACCCTTATCGTCTCTCTAACCCTAGCCCTCAATATAACCCTAACCCTAGGTCCAATCCTAACCTTAATCGTCTACCTAACCCTAGCCCTCAACATAACCCTAACCCTAGATCCAATCCTAACCCTAATCGTCTACCTAACCCTAGCCCTCAACATAACCCTAACCCTAGATCCAATCCTAACCCTAATCGTCTCTCTAACCCTAGCCCTCAACATAACCCTAACCCTAGATCCAATCCTAACCCTAATCCTCTCTCTAACCCTAGCCCTTAAAATAACCCTAACCCTAGATCCAATCCTAAACCTAATCGTCTCTCTAACCCTAGCCCTGAACATGACCCTATCCCTAGGTCCACTCCTAACCCTAATCGTCTCTCTAACCCTAGCCCTCAACATAACCCTAACCCTTGCTCCAATCCTAACCCTAATCGTCTACCTAGACCTAGACCTCAACATAACCCTAACCCTAGCTCCAATCCTAACCCTAATCGTCTACCTAACCCTAGCCTCAACATAACCCTAACCGCAGGTCCAATCCTAACCCTAATCGTCTATCTAACCCTAGCCCTAAACATAACCCTAACTCTAGGTCCAATCCTAACCCGAACCGTCTCTCTAACCCTAGCCCTCAACATAACCCTAACCCTAGGTCCAATCCTAACCCTAATAGTCTATCTAACCATAACCCTCAACAAAACCCTAACCCTACCTCCAATCCTAACCCTAATCGTCTCTCTAAACCTAGCCCTAAATATAACCCTAACCGTAGCTCCAATCCTAACCCTAATCGTCTCTCTAACCCTAGCCCTCAATATAACCCTAACCCTAGGTCCAATCCTAACCTTAATCGTCTACCTAACCCTAGCCCTCAACATAACCCTAACCCTAGATCCAATCCTAACACTAATCGTCTACCTAACCCTAGCCCTCAACATAACCCTAACCCTAGATCCAATCCTAACCCTAATCGTCTCTCTAACCCTAGCCCTCAACATAACCCTAACCCTAGATCCAATCCTAACCCTAATCCTCTCTCTAACCCTAGCCCTTAAAATAACCCTAACCCTAGATCCAATCCTAAACCTAATCGTCTCTCTAACCCTAGCCCTGAACATGACCCTAACCCTAGCTCCACTCCTAACCCTAATCGTCTCTCTAACCCTAGCCCTCAACATAACCCTAACCCTTGCTCCAATCCTAACCCTAATCGTCTACCTAGACCTAGACCTCAACATAACCCTAACCCTAGCTCCAATCGTAACCCTAATCGTCTACCTAACCCTAGCCTCAACATGACCCTAACCCTAGCTCCAATCCTAACCCTTACGTCTCTCTAACCCTAGCCCTCAACATAACCCTAACCCTAGATCCAATCCTAACCCTAATCGTCTCTCTAACCCTAGCCCTCAACATAACCCTAACCCTAGATCCAATCCTAACCCTAATCGTCTCTCTAACCCTAGCCCTCAACATAACCCTAACCCTAGATCCAATCCTAACCCTAATCGTCTCTCTAACCCTAGCCCTCAACATAACCCTAACCCTAGATCCAATCCTAACCATAATCGTCTCTCTAACACTAGCCCTCAACATAACCCTAACCCTAGCTCCAATCCTAACCCTAATCGTCTACCTAACCCTAGCCCTCAACATAACCTTAACCCTAGCTCCAATCCTAACCCTAATCGTCTACCTAACCCTAGCCCTCAACATAACCCTAACACTAGCTCCAATCCTAACCCTAATTGTCTCTCTAACCCTAGCCCTCAACATAATCCTAACCCTAGGTCCAATCCTAACTCGAACCGTCTCTCTAACCCTAGCCCTCAACATAACCCTAACTCTAGGTCCAATCCTAATCCTAAAGGTCTCTCTAACCCTAGCCCTCAACACAACCCTAACCCTAGGTCCAATCCTAACCCGAACCGTCTCTCTAACCCCAGCCCTCAATATAACCCTAACCATAGGTCTAATCATAACCCGAACCGTCTCTCTAACCCTAGCCCTCAACATAACCCTAACCCTAGGTCCAATCCTACCCCTAATCGTCTACCTAACCCTAGTCCTCAACATGACCCTAACCCTAGCTCCAATCCTAACCCTAATCGTCGCTCTAACCCTAGCCTTCAACATAACCCTAACCCTAGCTCCAATCCTAACCATAATCGTCCTCCTAAACCTAGCCCTCTACATAACCCTAACCCTACCTCCAATCTTAACCCCAATCGTCTCTCTAACCCTAGCCCTCAACATAACCATAACCCCAGGTCCAATCCTAACCCTAATCATCTATCTAACCCTAGACCTAAACATAACCCTAACCCTAAGTCCAACCTAACCCGAACCGTCTCTCTAATCTAGCCCTCAACATAACCCTAACCCTAGGTCCAATGCTAACCCGAACCGTCTCTCTAAACTTAGCCCGCAACATAACGCTATCCCTAGGCCCAATCCTAACCCGAACCGTCTCTCTAACCCTAGCCCTCAACAAAACCCTAACCCTAGCTCTATTCCTAACCCTAATCATCTCTCTAACACTAGCCCTCAACATAACCCTAATCCTAGCTCCAATCCTAACCCTAATGGTCTCTCTAACTCTAGACATCAACATAACCCTAACTCTAGCTCCAATCCTAACCCTAATCGTCTCGCTAACCCTAGCCCTCACCATAACCATAACCCTAGATCCAATCCTAACCCGAACCGTCTCTCTAACCCTAGCCCTCAACATAACCCGAACCCTAGGTCCAATCCTAACCCTAATCGTCTCTCTAACCCAAGTCCTCAACATGACACTAACCCTAGCTCCAATCCTAACCCTAATCGTCTCTCTAACCCCATCCCTCAACATAACCCTAACCCTAGCTCCGATCCTAACCATAATCGTCTCTCTAACACTAGCCCTCAACATAACCCTAACCCTTGCTCCAATCCTAACCCTAATCGTCTACCTAACCCTAGACCTCAACATAACCCTAACCCTAGCTCCAATCCTAACCCTAATCGTCTACCTAACCCTAGCCTCAACATAACCCTAACCGCAGGTCCAATCCTAACCCTAATCGTCTCTCTAACCCTAGCCCTCAACATAACCCTAACCCTAGATCCAATCCTAACCCTAAACCTCTCTCTAACCCTATCCCTCAACATAACCCTAACCCTAGGTCCAATCCTAACCCGAACCGTCTGTCTAACCTTAGCCCTCAATATAACCCTAACCCTAGGTCTAATCATAACCCGAACCATCTCTCTAACCCTAGCCCTCAACATAACCCTAACCCTAGGTCCAATCCTAACCCTAATCGTCTCTCTAACCCTAGCCCTCAACATAACCCTAACCCTAGATCCAATCCTAACCCTAAACGTCTCTCTAACCCTATCCCTCAACATAACCCTAACCCTAGGTCCTATCCTAACCCGAACCGTCTGTCTAAACTTAGCCCTCAATATAACCCTAACCCTAGGTCTAATCATAACCCGAACCATCTCTCTAACCCTAGCCCTCAACATAACGTTAACCCTAGGTCCAATCCTAACCCTAATCGTCTACCTAACCCTAGTCCTCAACATAACCCTAACCCTAGCTCCAATCCTAACCCTAATCGCCGCTCTAACCCTAGCCCTCAACATAACCCTAACCCTAGGTCCAATCCTAAATCGAACCGTCTCTCTAACCCTAGCCCTTAACATAACCCTAACCCTAGGTCCAATCCTAACCCTAATGGTCTCTCTAACCCTAGCCCTCAACATAACCCTAACCCTAGATCCAATCCTAACCCTAATCGTCTCTCTAACCCTAGCCCTCAACATAACCCTAACCCTAGGTCCAATGCTAACCCGAACCGTCTCTCTAACCCTATTCCTCAACATAACCCTAACCATAGGTCCAATCCTAACCCGAACAGTCTCTCTAACCCTAGCCCTCAATATAACCCTAACCGAAGGTCTAATCATAACCCGAACCGTCTCTCTAACCCTAACCCTCAACATAACCCTAACCCTAGGTCCAATCCTAACGCTAATCGTCTACCTAACCCTAGTCCTCAACATAACCCTAACCATAGCTCCAATCCTAACCCTAATCGTCCTCCTAAACCTAGCCCTCAACATAACCCTAACCCTAGCTCCAATCTTAACCCTAATCGTCTCTCTAACCCTAGCACTCAACATAACCTTAACCCCAGGTCCAATCCTAACCCTAATCGTCTATCTAATCCTAGCCCTCAGCATAACACTAACCCTATCTCCAATCCTAACCCTAATCATCTCTTTAACCCTAGCCCTCACCATAACCCTAACCCTAGCTCCAATCCTAACCCTAATCGTCTCTCTAACCCTAGCCCTTAACATAACCCTAACACTAGCTCCAATCCTAACCCTAATGGTCTACCTAACCATAGCCCTCAACATAACCCTAACCCTAGCTCCAATTCTATCGCTAATCGTCTCTCTACCCTAGCCCTCAAAGTAAACCTAACCCTAGGTCCAATCCTAACCCGAACCCTCTCTCTAACCCTAGCCCTCAACATAACCCTAACCCTAGGTCCAATCCTCACCTGAACCGTCTCTCTAACCCTAGCCCTAAACAAAACCCTAAACCTAGGTCCAATGCTAACCCGAACCATCTCTCTAAACTTAGCCCGCAACATAACCCTATCCCTAGGCCCAATTCTAACCCGAACCGTCTCTCTAACGTTAGCCCTCAACATAACCGTAACCCTAGCTCCAATCCTAACCCTAATCATCTCTCTCACCCTAGCACCCAACATAACCCTAAACCTAGGTCCAATACTAACCCGAAACTTCTCTCTAACACTAGCCCTCAACATAACCCTAACCCTAGGTCCAATCCTAACCCTAATAGACTATCTAACCATAACCCTCAACAAAACCCTAACCCTACGTCCAATCCTAACCCTAATCGTCTCTCTAAACCTAGCCCTAAATATAACCCTAACCGTACTTCAATCCTAACCCTAATCGTCTCTCTAACCGTAGCCCTCAACATAACCCTAACCCTATGTCCAATCCTAACCTTAATCGTCTACCTAACCCTAGCCCTCAACATAACCCTAACCCTAGATCCAATTATAACCCTAATCGTCTCTCTAACCCTAGCCCTCAACATAACCCTAACCCTAGATCCAATCCTAAACCTAATCGTCTCTCTAACCCTAGCCCTCAACATAACCCTAACCCTAGATCCAATCCTAACCCTAATCGTCTCTCTAACCCTAGCCCTCAACATAACCCTAACCCTAGCTCCAATCCTAACCATAATCGTCTCTCTAACACTAGCCCTCAACATAACCCTAACCCTTGCTCCAATCCTAACCCTAATCGTCTACCTAACCCTAGACCTCAACATAACCCTAACCCTAGCTCTAATCCTAACCCTAATCGTCTACCTAACCCTAGCCTCAACATAACCCTAACCGCAGGTCCAATCCTAACCCTAATCGTCAATCTAACCCTAGCCCTAAACATAACCCTAACCCTGGGTCCAATTCTAACCCGAAACGTCTCTCTAACCCTAGCCCTCAACATAACCCTATACCTGGGTCCAATATTAACCCGAACCGTCTCTCTAACCCTAGCCCTCAACATAACCCTAACCCTAGGTACAATCCTAACCCTAATAGTCTATCTAACCAAAACCCTCAACAAAACCCTAACCCTACCTCCAATCCTAACCCTAATCGTCTCTCAAAACCTAGCCCTAAATATAACCCTAACCGTAGCTCCAATCCTAACCCTAATCGTCTCTCTAACCCTAGCCCTTAACATAACCCTGACCCTATGTCCAATCCTAACCTTAATCGTCTACCTAACCCTAGCCCTCAACATAACCCTGACCCTAGATCCAATCCTAACCCTAATCGTCTCTCTAACCCTAGCCCTCAACATGACCCTAACCGTAGCTCCAATCCTAACCCTAATCGTCTCTCTAACCCTAGCCCTCAACATAACCCAAACCCTAGATCCAATTCTAATCCTAATTGTCTCTCTAACCCTAGCCCTCAACATAACCCTAACCCTAGCTCCAATACTAACCCTAATCGTCTACCTAAACCTAGCCCTCAACATAACCCTAACCCTAGCTCCAATCCTAACCCTAATCGTCTCTCTAACCCTAGCCCTCAACATAACCTTAACCTCAGGTCCAATCCTAACCCTAATCGTCTATCTAACCCTAGACCTAAACATAACCCTAACCCTAAGTCCAATCCTAACCCGAACCGTCTCTCTAACCCTAGCCCTCAACGTAACCCTAACCCTAGCTCCAATCCTAACCCGAACAGTCTCTCTAACCCTAACCCTGAACATAACCCTAACCCTACGTCCAATCCTAACCCTAATCGTCTATCTAAACCTAGCCCTCAACATAACCCTAACCCTAGCTCCAATCTTAACCCTAATCGTTTCTCTAAACCTAGCCCTAAACATAACAGTAAACCTAGCTCCAATCCTAACCGTAATCGTCTACCAAACCCTAGCCCTCAACATAACCCTAACCGTAGGTCCAATCCTAACCCTAATCGTCTACCCAGCCCTAGTCCTCAAATGGCCCTAACCCTAGCTCCAATCCTAACCATAATCGTCGCTCTAACCCTAGCCCTCAACATAACCCTAACCCTAGCTCCAATCCTTACCCTAATCGTCTCTCTAACCCTATCCCTCAACATAACCCTAACCCTAGCTCCAATCCTAACCATAATCGTCTTTCTAACACTAGCCCTCAACATAATCCTAACCCTTGCTCCAATCCTAACCCTAATCGTCTACCTAACCCTAGACCTCAACATAACCCTAACCCTACGTCCAATCCTAACCCGAACCGTCTCTCTAACCCTAGCCCTCAACATAACCCTAAACCTACGTCCAATCCTAACCCGAACCGTCTCTCTAACCCTAGCCCTCAACATAACCCTAACCCTAGGTCCAATCCTAACCCTAATAGTCTATCTAACCATAACCCTCAACAAAACCCAATCCCTACCTCCAATCCTAACCCTAATCGTCTCTCTAACCCTAGCCCTCAATATAACCCTAACCCTATGTCCAATCCTAACCCTAATCGTCTCTCTAACCCTAGCCCTCAACATAACCCTAACCCTAGATCCAATCCTAACCCTAATCGTCTCTCTAACTCTAGCCCTCAACATAACCCTAACCCTAGATCCAATCCTAACCCTAATCGTCTCTCTAACCCTAGCCCTCAACATAACCCTAACCCTAGATCCAATCCTAACCCTAATCGTCTCTCTAACCCTAGCCCTCAACATGACCCTAACCCTAGCTCCAATACTAACCCTAATCGTCTCTCTAACCCTAGCCCTCAACATAACCCTAACCCTAGATCCAATCGAAACCCTAATCGTCTCTCTAACCCTAGCCCTCAACATAACCCTAACCCTAGATCCAATCCTAACCCTAATCATCTCTCTAACCCTAGCCCTCAACATGACCCTAACCCTAGCTCCAATCCTAACCCTAATCGTCTCTCTAAACCTAGCCCTCAACATAACCCTAACCCTAGATCCAATTCTAATCCTAATTGTCTCTCTAACCCTAGCCCTCAACATAACCCTATCCCTAGCTCCAATCCTAACCCTAATCGTCTCTCTAACCCAAGCCCTCAACGTAACCCTAACCCTAGCTCCAATCCTAACCCGAACAGTCTCTCTAACCCTAACCCTGAACATAACCCTAACCCTACGTCCAATCCTAACCCTAATCGTCTATCTAAACCTAGCCCTCAACATAACCCTAACCCTAGCTCCAATCTTAACCCTAATCGTTTCTCTAACCCTAGCCCTAAACATAACAGTAAACCTAGCTCCAATCCTAACCGTAATCGTCTACCTAAACCTAGCCCTCAACATAACCCTAACCCTAGATCCAATCCTAACCATAATCGTCTCTCTAACGCTAGCCCTCAACATAACCCTAACCCTAGATCCAATCCTAACCCTAATCGTCTCTCTAACCCTAGCCCTCAACATAACCCTAACCCTAGATCCAATCCTAACCCTAATCGTCTCTCTAACCCTAGCCCTCAACATGACCCTAACCCTAGCTCCAATACTAACCCTAATCGTCTCTCTAACCCTAGCCCTCAACATAACCCTAACCCTAGATCCAATCGAAACCCTAATCGTCTCTCTAACCCTAGCCCTCAACATAACCCTAACCCTAGATCCAATCCTAACCCTAATCATCTCTCTAACCCTAGCCCTCAACATGACCCTAACCCTAGCTCCAATCCTAACCCTAATCGTCTCTCTAACCCTAGCCCTCAACATAACCCTAACCCTAGATCCAATTCTAATCCTAATTGTCTCTCTAACCCTAGCCCTCAACATAACCCTAACCCTAGCTCCAATCCTAACCCTAATCGTCTCTCTAACCCTAGCCCTCAACATAACCCTAACCCTAGGTCCAATACTATCCCGAACCGTCTCTCTACCCCTAACCCTCAACATAACCCTAACCCTAGGTCCAATCCTAACCCGAACCATCTCTCTAAACCTAGCCCTCAATATAACCCTAACCCTAGGTCTAATCATAACCCGAACCGTCTCTCTAACGCTAGCCCTCATCATAATCCTAACCCTAGGTCCAATCCTAACCCTAATCGTCTACCTAACCCTAGTCCTCAACATGACCCTAACCCTAGCTCCAATCCTAACCTTAATCGTCGCTCTAACCCTAGCCCTCAACATAATCCGAACCCTAGCTCCAATCCTAACCATAATCGTCTCTCTAACCCTAGCCCTCAACATAACCCTAACCCTAACTCCAATCCTAACCCTAATCGTCTACCTAACCTTATCCCTCAACATTACACTAACCCTAGCTCCAATCCTAACCCTAATCATCTCTCTAACCCTAGCCCTCAACATAACCCTAACCCTACCTCCAATCCTAAACCTAATGGTCTCTCTAACCCTAGCCCTCAACATAACCCTAATACCAGCTCCAGTCCTAACCCTAATCGTCTCTCTAACCCTAGCCCTCAACATAACCCTAACCCTAGGTCCAATCCTAACTCGAACCGTCTCTCTAACACTAGCCCTCAACATAACCCTAACCCTAGCTCCAATCCTAACCCTAATTGTCTCTCTAACCCTAGCCCTCAACATAACCCTAACCCTAGGTCCAATCCTAACCCTAATAGTCTGTCTAACCCTAGCCCTCAACATAACCCTAACCCTAGGTCCAATCCTAAACCTAATCGTCTACCTAACCCTAGCCCTCAACATAACCCTAGCCCTAGGTCCAATCCTAACCCGAACCGTCTCTCTAACACTAGCCCTCAACATAACCCTAACCCTAGGTCCAATCCTAACCCTAATCGTATTACTAAACCTAGCCCTCAACATAACCCTAACCCTAAGTCCAATCCTAACCCGAACCGTCTCTCTAACCCTAGTCCTCAACGTAACCCTAAGCCTAGGTCCAATCCTAACCCTAATCGTCTATCTAACCCTACCCCTAAACATAACCCTAACCCTAGTTCCAATCCTAACCCTAAACGTCTCTCTAACCCTAGCCCTCAACATAACCCTAACCTTAGGTCCAATCCTAACCCTAAACGTCTCTCTAACCCTAGCCCTCAACATAACCCTAACCCTAGGTCCAATCCTAACCCTAAACGTCTCTCTAACCCTAGCCCTCAACATAACCCTAACCCTAGGTCCAATCCTAACCCTAAACGTCTACCTAACCCTAACCCTCAACATAACCCTAACCCTAGCTCCATAACTAACCCTAATCGTCTCTCTAACCCTAGCCCTCCACATAACCCTAACCCTAGGTCCAATCCTAACTCGAACCGTCTCTCTAACCCTAGACATCAACATAACCCTAACCCTAGCTCCAAATCTAACCCTAATCGTCTCTCTAACCCTAGCCCTCAACATGACCCTAACCCTAGGTCCAATCCTAACCCTAATCGTCTCTCAAACCCTAGCACTCAACATAACCCTAACCCTAGCTCCAATCCTAACCATAATCGTCTACCTAACCCTAGCCCTCAATATAACCCTAGCCCTAGTTCAAATCCTAACCCTAATCGTCTACCTAAACCTAACCCTCAACATAACCCTAACCCTAGGTCCAATCCTAACCCTAATCGTCTACCTAACCCTAACCCTCAACATAACCCGAACGCTAGCTCCAATCCTAACCCTAAACGTCTCTCTAACCCTAGTCCTCAACATAACACTAACCCTAGGTCCAATCCTAACTCGGACCGTCTCTCTAACCCTAGAACCTCAACATAACCCTAACCCTAGCTCCAATCCTAACCTTAATAGTCTCTCTAACCCTAGCCCTCAACATAACCCTAACCCTAGGTCCAATCCTAACCCTAATAGTCTGTCTAACCCTAGCCTTCAACATAACCCTAACCCTAGGTCCAATCCTAACCCTAATCGTCTCTCTAACCCTAGCCCTCAACATAACCCTAACCCTAGATCCAATCCTAACCCTAATCGTCTCTCTATCCCTAGCCCTCAACATAACCCTAACCCTAGGTCTAATCCTTACCCGAACCGTCTCTCTAACCCTAGTCCTCAACATAACCCTAACCGTAGGTCCAATCCTAACCCTAATCGTCTCTCTAACCCTAGCCTTCAACATAGTCCTAACCCTAGGTCCAATCCTATCCCTAATCCTCTACCTAACCCTAACCCTCAACATAACCCTAACCCTAGCTCCATACCTAACCCTAAAAGTCTCTCTAACCCTTGCCCTCAACATAACCCTACCCCTAGGTCCAATCCTAACTCGAACCGTCTCTCTAACCCTAGACCTCAACATAACCCTAACCCTAGCTCCAATCCTAACCATAATCGTCTACCTAACCCTAGCCCTCAATATAAACCTAGCCCTAGTTCAAATCCTAACCCTAATCGTCTACCTAAACCTAACCCTCAACATAACCCTAACCCTAGGTCCAATCCTAACCCTAATCGTCTAGCTAACCCTAATCCTCAACATAACCCTAACCCTAGCTCCATAGCTAACCCTAATCGTCTCTCTAACCCTAGCCCTCAACATAACCCTAACCCTAGGTCCAATCCTAACTCAAACCCTCTCTCTATCCCTAGACCTCAACATAACCCTAACCCTAGCTCCAATCCTAACCCTAATCGTATCTCTAACCCTAGCCCTCAACATAACCCTAACCCTAGGTCCAATCCTAACCCTAATAGTCTGTCTAACCCTAGCCCTCAACATAACCCTAACCCTAGGTCCAATCCTAACCCTAATCGTCTCTCTAACCCTAGCCCTCAACATAACCCTAACCCTAGCTCCAATCCTAACCCTAATCGTCTCTCTAACCCTAGCCCTAAACATAACCCTAACCCTAGGTCCAATCCTAACCCGAACCGTCTCTCTAACCCAAGCCCTCAACATAACCCTAACCGTAGGTCCAATTCTAACCCTAATCGTCTACCTAACCCTAACCCTCAACATAACCCTAACCCTAGATCCATACCTAACCCTAATCGTCTCTCTAACCCTAGCCCTCAACATAACCCTAACCCTAGGTCCAATCCTAACTCGAACCGTCTCTCTAACCCTAGACCTCAACATAACACTAACCCTAGCTCCATACCTAACCCTAATCGTCTCGCTAACCCTAGCCCTCAACATAACCCTAACTCTAGGTCCAATCATAACTCGAACAGTCTCTCTAACCCTAGACCTCAACATAACCCTAACCCTAGCTCCAATCCTAACCCTAATCGTCTCTCTAACCCTATCCCTCAACATAACCCTAACCCTAGGTCCAATCCTAACCCTAATAGTCTGTCTAACCCTAGCCCTCAACATAACCCTAACCCTAGGTCCAATCCTAACCCTAATCGTCTACCTAACCCTAGCCCTCAACATAACCCTAACCCTAGCTCCAATCCTAACCCTAATCGTCTACGTAACCCTAGCCCTCAACATAACCCTAACCCTAGCTCCAATCTTAACCCTAATCGTCTACCTAACCCTAGCCCTCAACATAACCCTAACCCTAGCTCCAATCCTAACCCTAATTGTCTCTCTAACCCTAGCCCTCAACATAATCCTAACCCTAGGTCCAATCCTAAATCGAACCGTCTCTCTAACCCTAGCCCTTAACATAACCCTAACCCTAGGTCCAATCCTAACCCTAATGGTCTCTCTAACCCTAGCCCTCAACATAACCCTAACCCTAGATCCAATCCTAACCCTAATCGTCTCTCTAACCCTAGCCCTCAACATAACCATAACCCTAGGTCCAATGCTAACCCGAACCGTCTCTCTAACCCTATTCCTCAACATAACCCTAACCATAGGTCCAATCCTAACCCGAACAGTCTCTCTAACCCTAGCCCTCAATATAACCCTAACCGAAGGTCTAATCATAACCCGAACCGTCTCTCTAACCCTAGCTCTCAACATAACCCTAACCCTAGGTCCAATCCTAACCCTAATCGTCTACCTAACCCTAGTCCTCAACATAACCCTAACCATAGCTCCAATCCTAACCCTAATCATCCTCCTAAACCTAGCCCTCAACATAACCCTAACCCTAGCTCCAATCTTAACCCTAATCGTCTCTCTAACCCTAGCACTCAACATAACCTTAACCCCAGGTCCAATCCTAACCCTAATCGTCTATCTAATCCTAGCCCTCAGCATAACACTAACCCTATCTCCAATCCTAACCCTAATCATCTCTTTAACCCTAGCCCTCACCATAACCCTAACCCTAGCTCCAATCCTAACCCTAATCGTCTCTCTAACCCTAGCCCTTAACATAACCCTAACACTAGCTCCAATCCTAACCCTAATGGTCTATCTAACCATAGCCCTCAACATAACCCTAACCCTAGCTCCAATTCTATCGCTAATCGTCTCTCTAACCCTAGCCCTCAAAGTAAACCTAACCCTAGGTCCAATCCTAACCCGAACCCTCTCTCTAACCCTAGCCCTCAACATAACCCTAACCCTAGTTCCAATCCTCACCTGAACCGTCTCTCTAACCCTAGCCCTAAACAAAACCCTAAACCTAGGTCCAATGCTAACCCGAACCGTCTCTCTAAACCTAGCCCGCAACATAACCCTATCCCTAGGCCCAATTCTAACCCGAACCGTCTCTCTAACGTTAGCCCTCAACATAACCGTAACCCTAGCTCCAATCCTAACCCTAATCATCTCTCTCACCCTAGCACCCAACATAACCCTAAACCTAGGTCCAATACTAACCCGAAACTTCTCTCTAACCCTAGCCCTCAACATAACCCTAACCCTAGGTCCAATCCTAACCCTAATAGACTATCTAACCATAACCCTCAACAAAACCCTAACCCTACGTCCAATCCTAACCCTAATCGTCTCTCTAAACCTAGCCCTAAATATAACCCTAACCGTACTTCAATCCTAACCCTAATCGTCTCTCTAACCCTAGCCCTCAACATAACCCTAACCCTATGTCCAATCCTAACCTTAATCGTCTACCTAACCCTAGCCCTCAACATAACCCTAACCCTAGATCCAATTATAACCCTAATCGTCTCTCTAACCCTAGCCCTCAACATAACCCTAACCCTACATCCAATCCTAACCCTAATCGTCTCTCTAACCCTAGCCCTCAACATAACCCTAACCCTAGATCCAATCCTAACCCTAATCGTCTCTCTAACCCTAGCCCTCAACATAACCCTAACCCTAGCTCCAATCCTAACCATAATCGTCTCTCTAACACTAGCCCTCAACATAACCCTAACCCTTGCTCCAATCCTAACTCTAATCGTCTACCTAACCCTAGACCTCAACATAACCCTAACCCTAGCTCTAATCCTAACCCTAATCGTCTACCTAACCCTAGCCTCAACATAACCCTAACCGCAGGTCCAATCCTAACCCTAATCGTCAATCTAACCCTAGCCCTAAACATAACCCTAACCCTGGGTCCAATTCTAACCCGAAACGTCTCTCTAACCCTAGCCCTCAACATAACCCTATACCTGGGTCCAATACTAACCCGAACCATCTCTCTAACCCTAGCCCTCAACATAACCCTAACCCTAGGTACAATCCTAACCCTAATAGTCTATCTAACCAAAACCCTCAACAAAACCCTAACCCTACCTCCAATCCTAACCCTAATCGTCTCTCAAAACCTAGCCCTAAATATAACCCTAACCGTAGCTCCAATCCTAACCCTAATCGTCTCTCTAACCCTAGCCCTTAACATAACCCTGACCCTATGTCCAATCCTAACCTTAATCGTCTACCTAACCCTAGCCCTCAACATAACCCTGACCCTAGATCCAATCCTAACCCTAATCGTCTCTCTAACCCTAGCCCTCAACATGACCCTAACCGTAGCTCCAATCCTAACCCTAATCGTCTCTCTAACCCTAGCCCTCAACATAACCCAAACCCTAGATCCAATTCTAATCCTAATTGTCTCTCTAACCCTAGCCCTCAACATAACCCTAACCCTAGCTCCAATACTAACCCTAATCGTCTACCTAAACCTAGCCCTCAACATAACCCTAACCCTAGCTCCAATCCTAACCCTAATCGTCTCTCTAACCCTAGCCCTCAACATAACCTTAACCCCAGGTCCAATCCTAACCCTAATCGTCTATCTAACCCTAGACCTAAACATAACCCTAACCCTAAGTCCAATCCTAACCCGAACCGTCTCTCTAACCCTAGCCCTCAACGTAACCCTAACCCTAGCTCCAATCCTAACCCGAACAGTCTCTCTAACCCTAACCCTGAACATAACCCTAACCCTACGTCCAATCCTAACCCTAATCGTCTATCTAAACCTAGACCTCAACATAACCCTAACCCTAGCTCCAATCTTAACCCTAATCGTTTCTCTAACCCTAGCCCTCAACATAACAGTAACCCTAGCTCCAATCCTAACCGTAATCGTCTACCTGACCCTAGCCCTCAACATAACCCTAACCCTAGGTCCAATCCTAACCCTAATCGTCTACCCAGCCCTAGTCCTCAAATGGCCCTAACCCTAGCTCCAATCCTAACCATAATCGTCGCTCTAACCCTAGCCCTCAACATAACCCTAACCCTAGCTCCAATCCTTACCCTAATCGTCTCTCTAACCCTATCCCTCAACATAACCCTAACCCTAGCTCCAATCCTAACCATAATCGTCTTTCTAACACTAGCCCTCAACATAATCCTAACCCTTGCTCCAATCCTAACCCTAATCGTCTACCTAACCCTAGACCTCAACATAACCCTAACCCTACGTCCAATCCTAACCCGAACCGTCTCTCTAACCCTAGCCCTCAACATAACCCTAAACCTACGTCCAATCCTAACCCGAACCGTCTCTCTAACCCTAGCCCTCAACATAACCCTAACCCTAGGTCCAATCCTAACCCTAATAGTCTATCTAACCATAACCCTCAACAAAACCCAATCCCTACCTCCAATCCTAACCCTAATCGTCTCTCTAAACCTAGCCCTAAATATAACCCTAACCGTAGCTCCAATCCTAACCCTAATCGTCTCTCTAACCCTAGCCCTCAATATAACCCTAACCCTATGTCCAATCCTAACCCTAATCGTCTCTCTAACCCTAGCCCTCAACATAACCCTAACCCTAGATCCAATCCTAACCCTAATCGTCTCTCTAACTCTAGCCCTCAACATAACCCTAACCCTAGATCCAATCCTAACCCTAATCGTCTCTCTAAACCGAGCCCTCAACATAACCCTAACCCTAGATCCAATCCTAACCATAATCGTCTCTCTAACCCTAGCCCTCAACATAACCCTAACCCTAGATCCAATCCTAACCCTAATCGTCTCTCTAACCCTAGCCCTCAACATAACCCTAACCCTAGATCCAATCCTAACCCTAATCGTCTCTCTAACCCTAGCCCTCAACTTGACCCTAACCCTAGCTCCAATACTAACCCTAATCGTCTCTCTAACCCTAGCCCTCAACATAACCCTAACCCTAGATCCAATCGAAACCCTAATCGTCTCTCTAACCCTAGCCCTCAACATAACCCTAACCCTAGATCCAATCCTAACCCTAATCATCTCTCTAACCCTAGCCCTCAACATGACCCTAACCCTAGCTCCAATCCTAACCCTAATCGTCTCTCTAACCCTAGCCCTCAACAAAACCCTAACCCTAGATCCAATTCTAATCCTAATTGTCTCTCTAACCCTAGCCCTCAACATAACCCTAACCCTAGCTCCAATCCTAAACCTAATCGTCTCTCTAACCCTAGCCCTCAACATAACCCTAACCCTAGGTCCAATACTATCCCGAACCGTCTCTCTACCCCTAACCCTCAACATAACCCTAACCCTAGGTCCAATCCTAACCCGAACCATCTCTCTAAACCTAGCCCTCAATATAACCCTAACCCTAGGTCTAATCATAACCCGAACCGTCTCTCTAACGCTAGCCCTCATCATAATCCTAACCCTAGGTCCAATCCTAACCCTAATCGTCTACCTAACCCTAGTCCTCAACATGACCCTAACCCTAGCTCCAATCCTAACCTTAATCGTCGCTCTAACCCTAGCCCTCAACTTAATCCGAACCCTAGCTCCAATCCTAACCATAATCGTCTCTCTAACCCTAGCCCTCAACATAACCCTAACCCTAACTCCAATCCTAACCCTAATCGTCTACCTAACCTTATCCCTCAACATTACACTAACCCTAGCTCCAATCCTAACCCTAATCATCTCTCTAACCCTAGCCCTCAACATAACCCTAACCCTACCTCCAATCCTAAACCTAATGGTCTCTCTAACCCTAGCCCTCAACATAACCCTAATACCAGCTCCAGTCCTAACCCTAATCGTCTCTCTAACCCTAGCCCTCAACATAACCCTAACCCTAGGTCCAATCCTAACTCGAACCGTCTCTCTAACACTAGCCCTCAACATAACCCTAACCCTAGCTCCAATCCTAACCCTAATTGTCTCTCTAACCCTAGCCCTCAACATAACCCTAACCCTAGGTCCAATCCTAACCCTAATAGTCTGTCTAACCCTAGCCCTCAACATAACCCTAACCCTAGGTCCAATCCTAAACCTAATCGTCTACCTAACCCTAGCCCTCAACATAACCCTAGCCCTAGGTAGAATCCTAACCCGAACCGTCACTCTAACACTAGCCCTCAACATAACCCTAACCCTAGGTCCAATCCTAACCCTAATCGTATTACTAAACCTAGCCCTCAACATAACCCTAACCCTAAGTCCAATCCTAACCCGAACCGTCTCTCTAACCCTAGTCCTCAACGTAACCCTAACCCTAGGTCCAATCCTAACCCTAATCGTCTATCTAACCCTACCCCTAAACATAACCCTAACCCTAGTTCCAATCCTAACCCTAAACGTCTCTCTAACCCTAGCCCTCAACATAACCCTAACCTTAGGTCCAATCCTAACCCTAAACGTCTCTCTAACCCTAGCCCTCAACATAACCCTAACCCTAGGTCCAATCCTAACCCTAAACGTCTCTCTAACCCTAGCCCTCAACATAACCCTAACCCTAGGTCCAATCCTAACCCTAAACGTCTACCTAACCCTAACCCTCAACATAACCCTAACCCTAGCTCCATAACTAACCCTAATCGTCTCTCTAACCCTAGCCCTCCACGTAACCCTAACCCTAGGTCCAATCCTAACTCGAACCGTCTCTCTAACCCTAGAAATCAACATAACCCTAACCCTAGGTCCAATCCTAACCCTAATCGTCTCTCTAACCCTAGCCCTCAACATAACCCTAACCCTAGGTCCAATCCTAACCCTAATATTCTGTCTAACTCTAGCCCTCAACGTAACCCTAACCCTAGGTCCAATCCTAACCCTAATCGTCTCTCTAACCCTAGCCCTCAACATAACCCTAACCCTAGGTCCAATCCTAACCCTAAACGTCTCTCTAACCCTAGCCCTCAACATAACCCTAACCCTAGGTCCAATCCTAACCCTAAACGTCTCTCTAACCCTAGCCCTCAACGTAACCCTAACCCTAGGTCCAATCCTAACCCTAAACGTCTACCTAACCCTAACCCTCAACATAACCCTAACCCTAGCTCCATAACTAACCCTAATCATCTCTCTAACCCTAGCCCTCCACATAACCCTAACCCTAGGTCCAATCCTAACTCGAACCGTCTCTCTAACCCTAGACATCAACATAACCCTAACGCTAGCTCCAAATCTAACCCTAATCGTCTCTCTAACCCTAGCCCTCAACATGACCATAACCCTAGGTCCAATCCTAACCCGTATCGTCTCTCAAACCCTAGCACTCAACATAACCCTAACCCTAGCTCCAATCCTAACCATAATCGTCTACCTAACCCTAGCCCTCAATATAACCCTAGCCCTAGTTCAAATCCTAACCCTAATCGTCTACCTAAACCTAACCCTCAACATAACCCTAACCCTAGGTCCAAACCTAACCCTAATCGTCTACCTAACCCTAACCCTCAACATAACCCGAACCCTAGCTCCAATCCTAACCCTAAACGTCTCTCTAACCCTAGTCCTCAACATAACACTAACCCTAGGTCCAATCCTAACTCGAACCGTCTCTCTAACCCTAGAACCTCAACATAACCCTTACCCTAGCTCCAATCCTAACCTTAATAGTCTCTCTAACCCTAGCCCTCAACATAACCCTAACCCTAGGTCCAATCCTAACCCTAATAGTCTGTCTAACCCTAGCCTTCAACATAACCCTAACCCTAGGTCCAATCCTAACCCTAATCGTCTCTCTAACCCTAGTCCTCAACATAACCCTAACCGTAGGTCCAATCCTAACCCTAATCGTCTCTCTAACCCTAGCCTTCAACATAGTCCTAACCCTAGGTCCAATCCTATCCCTAATCCTCTACCTAACCCTAACCCTCAACATAACCCTAACCCTAGCTCCATACCTAACCCTAAAAGTCTCTCTAACCCTTGCCCTCAACATAGCCCTACCCCTAGGTCCAATCCTAACTCGAACCGTCTCTCTAACCCTAGACCTCAACATAACCCTAACCCTAGCTCCAATCCTAACCATAATCGTCTACCTAACCCTAGCCCTCAATATAAACCTAGCCCTAGTTCAAATCCTAACCCTAATCGTCTACCTAAACCTAACCCTCAACATAACCCTAACCCTAGGTCCAATCCTAACCCTAATCGTCTAGCTAACCCTAATCCTCAACATAACCCTAACCCTAGCTCCATAGCTAACCCTAATCGTCTCTCTAACCCTAGCCCTCAACATAACCCTAACCCTATTCCAATCCTAACTCAAACCCTCTCTCTAACCCTAGACCTCAACATAACCCTAACCCTAGGTCCAATCCTAACCCTAATAGTCTGTCTAACCCTAGCCCTCAACATAACCCTAACCCTAGGTCCAATCCTAACCTAATCGTCTCTCTAACCCTAGCCCTCAACATAACCCTAACCCTAGCTCCAATCCTAACCCTAATCGTCTCTCTAACCCTAGCCCTAAACATAACCCTAACCCTAGGTCCAATCCTAACCCGAACCGTCTCTCTAACCCAAGCCCTCAACATAACCCTAACCGTAGGTCCAATTCTAACCCTAATCGTCTACCTAACCCTAACCCTCAACATAACCCTAACCCTAGATCCATACCTAACCCTAATCGTCTCTCTAACCCTAGCCCTCAACATAACCCTAACCCTAGGTCCAATCCTAACTCGAACCGTCTCTCTAACCCTAGACCTCAACATAACACTAACCCTAGCTCCATACCTAACCCTAATCGTCTCGCTAACCCTAGCCTTCAACATAACCCTAACTCTAGGTCCAATCCTAACTCGAACAGTCTCTCTAACCCTAGTCCTCAACATAACCCTAACCCTAGCTCCAATCCTAACCCTAATCGTCTCTCTAACCCTATCCCTCAACATAACCCTAACCCTAGGTCCAATCCTAACCCTAATAGTCTGTCTAACCCTAGCCCTCAACATAACCCTAACCCTAGGTCCAATCCTAACCCTAATCGTCTACCTAACCCTAGCCCTCAACATAACCCTAACCCTAGCTCCAATCCTAACCCTAATCGTCTACCTAACCCTAGCCCTCAACATAACCCTAAACCTAGGTCCAATCCTAACCCTAAACGTCTCTCTAACCCTAGCCCTCAACATAACCCTAACCCTAGGTCCAATCCTAACCCTAAACGTCTCTCTAACCCTAGCCCTCAACATAACCCTAACCCTAGGTCCAATCCTAACCCTAAACGTCTACCTAACCCTAGCCCTCAACATAACCCTAACCCTAGCTCCATACCTAACTCTAATCGTCTCTCTAACCCTAGCCCTCAACATAACCCTAACCCTAGGTCCAATCCTAACTCGAACCGTCTCTCTAACCCTAGACCTCAACATAACCCTAACCCTAGCTCCAATCCCAACCCTAATCGTCTCTCTAACACTAGCCCTCAACTTAAACCTAACCCTAGGTCTAATCCTAACCCTAATCGTCTTCCTAACCCTAACCCTCAACCTAACCCTAACCCTAGCTCCATAACTAACCCTAATCGTCTCTCTAACCCTAGCCCTCCACATAACCCTAACCCTAGGTCCAATCCTAACCCTAATCGTCTCTCTAACCCTAGCCCTAAACATAACCCTAACCCTAGGTCTAATCCTAACCCGAACCGTCTCTCTAACCCTAGCCCTCAACATAACCTTAACCCTAGGTCCAATTCTAACCCTAATCGTCTACCTAACCCTAACCCTCAACATAACCCTAACCCTAGCTCCATACCTAACCCTAATCGTCTCTCTAACCCTAGCCCTCAACATAACCCTAACCCTAGGTCCAATCCTAACTCGAACCGTCTCTCTAACCCTAGACCTCAACATAACCCTAATCCTAGCTCCAATCCTAACCCTAATCGTCTCTCTAACCCTAGGCCTCAACATAACCCTAACCCTAGGTCCAATCCTAACCCTAATAGACTTTCTAACCCTAGCCCTCAACATAACCCTAACCCTAGGTCCAATCCTAACTCGAACCGTTTCTCTAACCCTAGACCTCAACATAACCCTAACCCTAGCTCCAATCCTAACCCTAATCGTCTCTCTAACCCTAGCCCTCAACATAACCCTAACCCTAGGTCCAATCCTAACCCTAATAATCTGTCTAACCCTAGCCCTCAACATAACCCTAACCCTAGGTCCAATCCTAACCCTAATCGTCTACCTAACCCTAGCCCTCAACATAACGCTAACCCTAGCTCCAATCCTAACCCTAATCGTCTACGTAACCCTAGCCCTCAACATAACCCTAACCCTAGCTCCAATCTTAACCCTAATCGTCTACCTAACCCTAGCCCTCAACATAACCCTAACCCTAGCTCCAATCCTAATCCTAATTGTCTCTCTAACCCTAGCCCTCAACATAATCCTAACCCTAGGTCCAATCCTAAATCGAACCGTCTCTCTAACCCTAGCCCTTAACATAACCCTAACCCTAGGTCCAATCCTAACCCTAATGGTCTCTCTAACCCTAGCCCTCAACATAACCCTAACCCTAGATCCAATCCTAACCCTAATCGTCTCTCTAACCCTAGCCCTCAACATAACCCTAACCCTAGGTCCAATGCTAACCCGAACCGTCTCTCTAACCCTATTCCTCAACATAACCCTAACCATAGGTCCAATCCTAACCCGAACAGTCTCTCTAACCCTAGCCCTCAATATAACCCTAAACGAAGGTCTAATCATAACCCGAACCGTCTCTCTAACCCTAGCCCTCAACAAAACCCTAACCCTAGGTCCAATCCTAACCCTAATCGTCTACCTAACCCTAGTCCTCAACATAACCCTAACCATAGCTCCAATCCTAACCCTAATCGTCCTCCTAAACCTAGCCCTCAACATAACCCTAACCCTAGCTCCAATCTTAACCCTAATCGTCTATCTAATCCTAGCCCTCAGCATAACACTAACCCTATCTCCAATCCTAACCCTAATCATATCTTTAACCCTAGCCCTCACCATAACCCTAAGCCTAGCTCCAATCCTAACCATAATCGTCTCTCTAACCCTAGCCCTTAACATAACCCTTACACTAGCTCCAATCCTAACCCTAATGGTCTACCTAACCATAGCCCTCAACATAACCCTAACCCTAGCTCCAATTCTATCGCTAATCGTCTCTCTAACCCTAGCCCTCAAAGTAAACCTAACCCTAGGTCCAATCCTAACCCGAACCCTCTCTCTAACCCTAGCCCTCAACATAACCCTAAACCTAGGTCCAATCCTCACCTGAACCGTCTCTCTAACCCTAGCCCTAAACAAAACCCTAAACCTAGGTCCAATGCTAACCCGAACCGTCTCTCTAAACCTAGCCCGCAACATAACCCTATCCCTAGGCCCAATTCTAACCCGAACCGTCTCTCTAACGTTAGCCCTCAACATAACCCTAACCCTAGCTCCAATCCTAACCATAATCGTCTCTCTAACCCTAGCTCTCGACCTAACCCTAACCCTAGCTCCAATCCTAACCCTAATCGTCTACCTAACCCTATCCCTCACCATAACACTAACCCTAGCTCCAATCCTAACCCTAAACGTGTCTCTAACCCTAGCCCTCAACATAACCATAACCCTAGCTCCAATCCTAACCCTAATCATCTCTCTCACCCTAGCACCCAACATAACCCTAAACCTAGGTCCAATACTAACCCGAAACTTCTCTCTAACCCTAGCCCTCAACATAACCCTAACCCTAGGTCCAATCCTAACCCTAATAGACACTCTAACCATAACCCTCAACAAAACCCTAACCCTACGTCCAATCCTAACCCTAATCGTCTCTCTAAACCTAGCCCTAAATATAACCCTAACCGTACTTCAATCCTAACCCTAATCGTCTCTCTAACCCTAGCCCTCAACATAACCCTAACCCTATGTCCAATCCTAACCTTAATCGTCTACCTAACCCTAGCCCTCAACATAACCCTAACCCTAGATCCAATTATAACCCTAATCGTCTCTCTAAACCTAGCCCTCAACATAACCCTAACCCTAGATCCAATCCTAACCCTAATCGTCTCTCTAACCCTAGCCCTCAACATAACCCTAACCCTAGATCCAATCCTAACCCTAATCGTCTCTCTAACCCTAGCCCTCAACATAACCCTAACCCTAGCTCCAATCCTAACCATAATCGTCTCTCTAACACTAGCCCTCAACATAACCCTAACCCTTGCTCCAATCCTAAACCTAATCGTCTACCTAACCCTAGACCTCAACATAACCCTAAACCTAGCTCTAATCCTAACCCTAATCGTCTACCTAACCCTAGCCTCAACATAACCCTAACCGCAGGTCCACTCCTAACCCTAATCGTCAATCTAACCCTAGCCCTAAACATAACCCTAACCCTGGGTCCAATTCTAACCCGAAACGACTCTCTAACCCTAGCCCTCAACATAACCCTATACCTGGGTCCAATACTAACCCGAACCTTCTCTCTAACCCTAGCCCTCAACATAACCCTAACCCTAGGTACAATCCTAACCCTAATAGTCTATCTAACCAAAACCCTCAACAAAACCCTAACCCTACCTCCAATCCTAACCCTAATCGTCTCTCAAAACCTAGCCCTAAATATAACCCTAACCGTAGCTCCAATCCTAACCCTAATCGTCTCTCTAACCCTAGCCCTTAACATAACCCTGACCCTATGTCCAATCCTAACCTTAATCGTCTACCTAACCCTAGCCCTCAACATAACCCTGACCCTAGATCCAATCCTAACCCTAATCGTCTCTCTAACCCTAGCCCTCAACATGACACTAACCGTAGCTCCAATCCTAACCCTAATCGTCTCTCTAACCCTAGCCCTCAACATAACCCAAACCCTAGATCCAATTCTAATCCTAATTGTCTCTCTAACCCTAGCCCTCAACATAACCCTAACCCTAGCTCCAATACTAACCCTAATCGTCTACCTAAACCTAGCCCTCAACATAACCCTAACCCTAGCTCCAATCCTAACCCTAATCGTCTCTCTAACCCTAGCCCTCAACATAACCTTAACCCCAGGTCCAATCCTAACCCTAATCGTCTATCTAACCCTAGACCTAAACATAACCCTAACCCTAAGTCCAATCCTAACCCGAACCGTCTCTCTAACCCTAGCCCTCAACGTAACCCTAACCCTAGCTCCAATCCTAACCCGAACAGTCTCTCTAACCCTAACCCTGAACATAACCCTAACCCTACGTCCAATCCTAACCCTAATCGTCTATCTAAACCTAGCCCTCAACATAACCCTAACCCTAGCTCCAATCTTAACCCTAATCGTTTCTCTAACCCTAGCCCTCAACATAACAGTAACCCTAGCTCCAATCCTAACCGTAATCGTCTACCTAACCCTAGCCCTCAACATAACCCTAACCCTAGGTCCAATCCTAACCCTAATCGTCTACCCAGCCCTAGTCCTCAAATGGCCCTAACCCTAGCTCCAATCCTAACCATAATCGTCGCTCTAACCCTAGCCCTCAACATAACCCTAACCCTAGCTCCAATCCTTACCCTAATCGTCTCTCTAACCCTATCCCTCAACATAACCCTAACCCCAGCTCCAATCCTAACCATAATCGTCTTTCTAACACTAGCCCTCAACATAATCCTAACCCTTGCTCCAATCGTAACCCTAATCGTCTACCTAACCCTACACCTCAACATAACCCTAACCCTACGTCCAATCCTAACCCGAACCGTCTCTCTAACCCTAGCCCTCAACATAACCCTAAACCTACGTCCAATCCTAACCCGAACCGTCTCTCTAACCCTAGCCCTCAACATAACCCTAACCCTAGGTCCAATCCTAACCCTAATAGTCTATCTAACCATAACCCTCAACAAAACCCAATCCCTACCTCCAATCCTAACCCTAATCGTCTCTCTAAACCTAGCCCTAAATATAACCCTAACCGTAGCTCCAATCCTAACCCTAATCGTCTCTCTAACCCTAGACCTCAATATAACCCTAACCCTATGTCCAATCCTAACCCTAATCGTCTCTCTAACCCTAGCCCTCAACATAACCCTAACCCTAGATCCAATCCTAACCCTAATCGTCTCTCTAACTCTAGCCCTCAACATAACCCTAACCCTAGATCCAATCCTAACCCTAATCGTCTCTCTAAACCGAGCCCTCAACATAACCCTAACCCTAGATCCAATCCTAACCATAATCGTCTCTCTAACCCTAGCCCTCAACATAACCCTAACCCTAGATCCAATCCTAACCCTAATCGTCTCTCTAACCCTAGTCCTCAACATAACCCTAACCCTAGATCCAATCCTAACCCTAATCGTCTCTCTAACCCTAGCCCTCAACATGACCCTAACCCTAGCTCCAATACTAACCCTAATCGTCTCTCTAACCCTAGCCCTCAACATAACCCTAACCCTAGATCCAATCGAAACCCTAATCGTCTCTCTAACCCTAGCCCTCAACATAACCCTAACCCTAGATCCAATCCTAACCCTAATCATCTCTCTAACCCTAGCCCTCAACATGACCCTAACCCTAGCTCCAATCCTAACCCTAATCGTCTCTCTAACCCTAGCCCTCAACATAACCCTAACCCTAGATCCAATTCTAATCCTAATTGTCTCTCTAACCCTAGCCCTCAACATAACCCTAACCCTAGCTCCAATCCTAACCCTAATCGTCTCTCTAACCCTAGTCCTCAACATAACCCTAACCCTAGGTCCAATACTATCCCGAACCGTCTCTCTACCCCTAACCCTCAACATAACCCTAACCCTAGGTCCAATCCTAACCCGAACCATCTCTCTAAACCTAGCCCTCAATATAACCCTAACCCTAGGTCTAATCATAACCCGAACCGTCTCTCTAACGCTAGCCCTCATCATAATCCTAACCCTAGGTCCAATCCTAACCCTAATCGTCTACCTAACGCTAGTCCTCAACATGACCCTAACCCTAGCTCCAATCCTAACCTTAATCGTCGCTCTAACCCTAGCCCTCAACATAATCCGAACCCTAGCTCCAATCCTAACCATAATCGTCTCTCTAACCCTAGCCCTCAACATAACCCTAACCCTAACTCCAATCCTAACCCTAATCGTCTACCTAACCTTATCCCTCAACATTAAACTAACCCTAGCTCCAATACTAACCGTAATCGTGTCTCTAACCCTAGCCCTCAACATAACCCGAACCCCAGGTCCAATCCTAACCCTAATCTTCTATCTAACCCTAGCCCTAAACATAACCCTAACCCTAGATCCAATCCTATCCCGAACCGTCTCTCTAAACCTAGCCCTCAACATAACCCTAACCATAGGTCCAATCCTAACCCGAACCGTCTCTCTAACCCTAACCCTCAACATAACCCTAACCCTAGGTCCAATCTTAACCCTAATCGTCTATCTAACCCTAGCCCTCAACATAACCCTAAACCTAGCTCCAATCCTAACCCTAATCGTCTCTCTAAACCTTGCCCTCAACATAACCCTAACCCTAGCTCCAATTCTAACCCTCATTGTCTCTCTAACCCTAGCGCTCAACATGACCCTAACCCTAGCTCCAATACAAACCCTAATCGTCTACCTAAACCTAGCCCTCAACATAACCCTAACCGTAGCTCCAATCCTAACCCTAATCGTCTCTCTAACCCTAGCCCTCAACATAACCATAACCCCAGGTCCAATCCTAACCCTAATCGTCTATCTAACCCTAGACCTAAACATAACCCTAACCCTAAGGACAATCCTAACCCGAACCGTCTCTCTAATCCTAGCCCTCAACATAGCCCTAACCCTAGGTCCAATCCTAACCCGAACCGTCGCTCTAACCCTAGCCCTCAACATAACGCTAACCCTAGGTCCAATCCTAACCCGAATCGTCTCTCTAACCCTAGCCCTAAACATGACCCTAACCCTAGGTCCAATCCTAACCCGAACCGTCGCTCTAACCCTAGCCCTCAACATAACCCTAACCCTAGCTCCAATTCTAACCCCAATCGTCTACCTAACCCTAGCCCTCAACATAACCCTAACCCTAGCTCCACTCCTAACCCTAATCGTCTCTCTAACCCTAGCCCTCAACATAACCCTAACCCTACGTGCAATCCTAACCCGAACCGTCTCTCTAACCCTAGCCCTCAACATAACCCTAACCCTAGGACCAATCCTAACCCTAATCGTCTACCTAACACTGGCCCTCAACATAACCCTAACCCTAGCTCCAATCCTAACCCAAACCGTCTCTCTAACCCTAACCCACAACGTAACCCTAACCCTGGGTCCAATCCTAACCCTAATCGTCTATCTCACCCATAGCCCTCAACATAACCCTAACCCTAGCTCCAATCCTAACCCTAATCGTCTCTCTAACCCTAGCCCTCAACATAACCCTAACCCTAGCTCCAATCCTAACCCGAACCGTCTCTCTAACCCTAGCCCTCAACATAACCCTAACCCTAGGTCCAATCCTAACCCGAACCGTCTCTCAAATCTAGCCCTCAACATAACCCTAACCCGAGGTCCAATCCTAACCCAAGCCGTCTCTCTAACCCTACCCCTCAACATAACCCTGACCCTAGGTGTACTCCTAAACCGAACCGTCTCTCTAACCCTAGCCCTCAACATAACCATAACCCTAGGTCCAATCCTAACCCTAATCGTCTACCTAACCCTAGCCCTCAACATAACCCTAACCCTAGGTCCAATCCTAACCCGAACCGTCTCTCTAACCCTAGCCCTCAACATAACCCTAACCCTAGGTCCAATCCTAACCCGAACCGTCTCTAACCCTAGCCCTCAACATAACCCTAACCCTAGGTCCAATCCTGACCCTAATCGTCTACCTAACCCTAGCCCTCAATATAACACTAACCCTAGCTCCAATTCTAACCCTAATCATCTCTTTAACCCTAGCCCTCAACATAACCCGAACCCTGTTCAAATCCTAACCCTAATCGTCTACCTAACCCTAACCCTCAACATAAACCTAACCCTAGGTCCACTCCTAACCCGAACCGTCTCTAACCCTAGCCCTCAACATAACCCTAACCCTAGGTCCAATCCAGACCCTAATCGTCTACCTAACCCTAGCCCTCAACATAACCCTAACCATAGCTCCAATCCTAACCCTAATCATCTCTTTAACCCTAGCCCTCAACATAACCCTAACGCTAGCTCCAATCCTAACCCTAATCATCTCTCTAACCCTAGCCCTCAACATAACCCTAACCCTAGCTCCAATCCTAACCTTAATCGTCTACCTAACCCTCCCCTCCAAATAACCCTAACCCTAGCTGCAATCCTAACCCGAATCGTCTCTCTAACCCTAGTCCTCAACATGACCAAAACCCTAGGACCCATCCTAACCGGAACCGTCTCTCTACCCTAGCCATCAACATAACCCTAACCCTAGGACCAATCCTAACCCGAACCGTCTCTCTAACCCTAGCCCTCAAAATAACCCTAACCCTAGGTCCAAGCCTAAACCTAATCGTCTACCTAACCCTAGCCCTCAACATAACCCTAACCCTAGGTACAAACCTAACCCGAACCGTCTCTCTAACCCTAGCCCTCAACATAACCCTAACCCTAGGTCCAATCCTAAACCTAATCGTCTATCTAACCCTAGCCCTCAACATAACCCTAACCCTAGATGCAAACCTAACCCGAACCGTCTCTCTAACCCTAGCCCTCAACATAACCCTAACCATAGGACCAAGCCTAACCCGAACCGTCTCTCTAACCCTAACCCTCAACAAAACCCTAACCCTAGGTCCAATCCTAACCCTAATCGTCTATCTAACCCTAGCCCTCAACAAACCCCTATTCTACCTCCAATCCTAACCCTAATCGTCTCTCTAAACCTAGCCCTCAATATAACCCTAACCCTACCTCCAATCCTAACCCTAATGGTCTCTCTAACTCTAGCCCTCAACACAACCCTAACCCTAGTTCCAATCCTAACCCTAATCGTCTACCTAACCCTAGCCCTCAACATAACCCTAACCCTAGCTCCAATCCTAACCATAATCGTCCCTCTAACCCTAGCCCTCGACATAACCCTAACCCTAGCTCCAATCCTAACCCGAACCGTCTCTCTAACCCTAGCTCTCAACATAACCCTCACCCTAGGTCCAATCCTAACCCGAACCGTCTCTCAAATCTAGCCCTCAACATAACCCTAACCCTAGGTCCAATCCTAACCCAAACCGTCTCTCTAACCCTAGCCCTCAACATAACCCTAAACCTGGGTCCAATAGTAACCCGAACCGTCTCTCTAACCCTAGGCCTCAACATAACCCTAACCCTGGGTCCAATCCTAACCCGAACCGTCTCTCTAACCCTAGCCCTCAACATAACCCTGACCCTAGGTCTACTCCTAACCCGAACCGTCTCTCTAACCCTAGCCCTCAACATAACCATAACCCTAGGTCCAATCCTAACCCTAATCGTCTACCTAACCCTACCCTCAACATAACCCTAACCCTAGGTCCAATCCTGACCCTAATCGTCTACCTAACCCTAGCCCTCAACATAACCCTAACCCTAGCTCCAATCCTAACCCTAATCATCTCTTTAACCCTAGCCCTCAACATAACCCGAACCCTGCTCAAATCCTAACCCTAATCGTCTACCTAACCCTAACCCTCAACATAAACCTAACCCTAGGTCCACTACTAACCCGAACCGTCTCTAACCCTAGCCCTCAACATAACCCTAACCCTAGGTCCAATCCAGACCCTAATCGTCTACCTAACCCTAGCCCTCAACATAACCCTAACCATAGCTCCAATCCTAACCCTAATCATCTCTTTAACCCTAGCCCTCAACATAACCCTAACCCTAGCTCCAATCCTAACCCTAATCATCTCTCTAACCCTAGCCCTCAACATAACCCTAACCCTAGCTCCAATCCTAACCTTAATCGTCTACCTAACCCTACCCTCCAAATAACCCTAACCCTAGCTGCAATCCTAACCCGAACCATCTCTCTAACTCTAGTCCTCAACATGACCATAACCCTAGGACCCATCCTAACCCGAACCGTCTCTCTACCCTAGCCCTCAACATAACCCTAACCCTAGGACCAATCCTACCCCGAACCGTCTCTCTAAACCTAGCCCTCAACATAACCCTAACCCTAGGTCCAATCCAAACCGAACCGTCTCTCTAACCTTAGCCCTCAACATAACCCGAACCCTCTTCAAATCCTAACCCTAATCGTCTACCTAACCCTAACCCTCAACATAAACCTAACCCTAGGTCCACTCCTAACCCGAACCGTCTCTAACCCTAGCCCTCAACATACCCCTAACCCTAGGTCCAATCCAGACCCTAATCGTCTACCTAACCCTAGCCCTCAACATAACCCTAACCATAGCTCCAAACCTAACCCTAATCATCTCTTTAACCCTAGCCCTCAACATAACCCTAACGCTAGCTCCAATCCTAACCCTAATCATCTCTCTAACCCTAGCCCTCAACATAACCCTAACCCTAGCTCCAATCCTAACCTTAATCGTCTACCTAACCCTCCCCTCCAAATAACCCTAACCCTACCTGCAATCCTAACCCGAATCGTCTCTCTAAACCTAGTCCTCAACATGACCATAACCCTAGGACCCATCCTAACCCGAACCGTCTCTCTACCCTAGCCATCAACATAACCCTAACCCTAGGACCAATCCTAACCCGAACCGTCTCTCTAACCCTAGCCCTCAAAATAACCCTAACCCTAGGTCCAAGCCTAAACCTAATCGTCTACCTAACCCTAGCCCTCAACATAACCCTAACCCTAGGTGCAAACCTAACCCGAACCGTCTCTCTAACCCTAGCCCTCAACATAACCCTAACCCTAGGTCCAATCCTAACCCTAATCGTCTATCTAACCCTAGCCCTAAGCATAACCCTAACCCTAGGTCCAATCCTAACCCGAACCGTCTCTCTAACCCTAGCCCTCAACATAACCCTAACCATAGGACCAAGCCTAACCCGAACCGTCTCTCTAACCCTAACCCTCAACATAACACTAACCCTAGGTCCAATCCTAAACCTAATCGTCTATCTAACCCTAGCCCTCAACAAACCCCTATTCTACCTCCAATCCTAACCCTAATCGTCTCTCTAAACCTAGCCCTCAATATAACCCTAACCCTACCTCCAATCCTAACCCTAATGGTCTCTCTAACCCTAGCCCTCAACACAACCCTAACCCTAGTTCCAATCCTAACCCTAACCGTCTACCTAACCCTAGCCCTCAACATAACCCTAACCCTAGCTCCAATCCTAACCATAATCGTCTCTCTAACCCTAGCCCTCGACATAACCCTAACCCTAGCTCCAATCCTAACCCGAACCGTCTCTCTAACCCTAGCTCTCAACATAACCCTCATCCTAGGTCCAATTCTAACCCGAACCTTCTCTCAAATCTAGCCCTCAACATAACACTAACCATAGGTCCAATCCTAACCCAAACCGTCTCTCAAACCCTAACCCACAACGTAACCCTAACCCTGGGTCCAATCCTAACCCTAATCGTCTATCTCAGCCATAGCCCTCAACATAACCGTAACCCTAGCTCCAATCCTAACCCTAATCGTCTCTCTAACCCTAGCCCTCAACATAACCCTAACCCTGGGTCCAATAGTAACGCGAACCGTCTCTCTAACCCTAGGACTCAACATAACCCTAACCCTAGGTCCAATCCTAACCCGAACCGTCTCTCTAACACTAGCCCTCAACATAACCCTGACCCTAGGTCTACTCCTAACCCAAACCGTCTCTCTAACCCTAGCCCTCAACATAACCATAACCCTAGGTCCAATCCTAACCCTAATCATCTACCTAACCCTAGCCCTCAACATAACCCTAACCCTAGGTCCAATCCTAACCCGAACCGTCTCTCTAACCCTAGCCCTCAACATAACCCTAACCCTAGGTCTAATCCTAACCCGAACCGTCTCTAACCCTAGCCCTCAACATAACCCTAACCCTAGGTCCAATCCTGACCCTAATCGTCTACCTAACCCTAGCCCTCAACATAACCCTAACCCTAGCTCCAATCCTAACCCTAATCATCTCTCTAACCCTAGCCCTCAACATAACCCTAACCCTAGCTCCAATCCTAACCTTAATCGTCTACCTAACCCTACCCTCCAAATAACCCTAACCCTAGCTGCAATCCTAACCCGAACCATCTCTCTAACTCTAGTCCTCAACATGACCATAACCCTAGGACCCATCCTAACCCGAACCGTCTCTCTACCCTAGCCCTCAACATAACCCTAACCCTAGGACCAATCCTACCCCGAACCGTCTCTCTAAACCTAGCCCTCAACATAACCCTAACCCTAGGTCCAATCCAAACCGAACCGTCTCTCTAACCTTAGCCCTCAACATAACCCGAACCCTGTTCAAATCCTAACCCTAATCGTCTACCTAACCCTAACCCTCAACATAAACCTAACCCTAGGTCCACTCCTAACCCGAACCGTCTCTAACCCTAGCCCTCAACATAACCCTAACCCTAGGTCCAATCCAGACCCTAATCGTCTACCTAACCCTAGCCCTCAACATAACCCTAACCATAGCTCCAATCCTAACCCTAATCATCTCTTTAACCCTAGCCCTCAACATAACCCTAACGCTAGCTCCAATCCTAACCCTAATCATCTCTCTAACCCTAGCCCTCAACATAACCCTAACCCTAGCTCCAATCCTAACCTTAATCGTCTACCTAACCCTCCCCTCCAAATAACCCTAACCCTACCTGCAATCCTAACCCGAATCGTCTCTCTAAACCTAGTCCTCAACATGACCATAACCCTAGGACCCATCCTAACCCGAACCGTCTCTCTACCCTAGCCATCAACATAACCCTAACCCTAGGACCAATCCTAACCCGAACCGTCTCTCTAACCCTAGCCCTCAAAATAACCCTAACCCTAGGTCCAAGCCTAAACCTAATCATCCACCTAACCCTAGCCCTCAACATAACCCTAACCCTAGGTGCAAACCTAACCCAAACCGTCTCTCTAACCCTAGCCCTCAACATAACCCTAACCCTAGGTCCAATCCTAACCCTAATCGTCTATCTAACCCTAGCCCTAAACATAACCCTAACCCTAGGTCCAATCCTAACCCGAACCGTCTCTCTAACCCTAGCCCTCAACATAACCCTAACCATAGGACCAAGCCTAACCCGAACCGTCTCTCTAACCCTAACCCTCAACATAACACTAACCCTAGGTCCAATCCTAAACCTAATCGTCTATCTAACCCTAGCCCTCAACAAACCCCTATTCTACCTCCAATCCTAACCCTAATCGTCTCTCTAAACCTAGCCCTCAATATAACCCTAACCCTACCTCCAATACTAACCCTAATGGTCTCTCTAACCCTAGCCCTCAACACAACCCTAACCCTAGTTCCAATCCTAACCCTAACCGTCTACCTAACCCTAGCCCTCAACATAACCCTAACCCTAGCTCCAATCCTAACCATAATCGTCTCTCTAACCCTACCCCTCGACATAACCCTAACCCTAGCTCCAATCCTAACCCGAACCGTCTCTCTAACCCTAGCTCTCAACATAACCCTCATCCTAGGTCCAATCCTAACCCGAACCTTCTCTCAAATCTAGCCCTCAACATAACACTAACCATAGGTCCAATCCTAACCCAAACCGTCTCTCAAACCCTAACCCACAACGTAACCCTAACCCTGGGTCCAATCCTAACCCTAATCGTCTATCTCAGCCATAGCCCTCAACATAACCGTAACCCTAGCTCCAATCCTAACCCTAATCGTCTCTCTAACCCTAGCCCTCAACATAACCCTAACCCTGGGTCCAATAGTAACGCGAACCGTCTCTCTAACCCTAGGACTCAACATAACCCTAACCCTAGGTCCAATCCTAACCCGAACCGTCTCTCTAACACTAGCCCTCAACATAACCCTGACCCTAGGTCTACTCCTAACCCGAACCGTCTCTCTAACCCTAGCCCTCAACATAACCATAACCCTAGGTCCAATCCTAACCCTAATCATCTACCTAACCCTAGCCCTCAACATAACCCTAACCCTAGGTCCAATCCTAACCCGAACCGTCTCTCTAACCCTAGCCCTCAACATAACCCTAACCCTAGGTCTAATCCTAACCCGAACCGTCTCTAACCCTAGCCCTCAACATAACCCTAACCCTAGGTCCAATCCTGACCCTAATCGTCTACCTAACCCTAGCCCTCAACATAACCCTAACCCTAGCTCCAATCCTAACCCTAATCATCTCTTTAACCCTAGCCCTCAACATAACCTGAACCCTGCTCAAATCCTAACCCTAATCGTCTACCTAACCCTAACCCTCAACATAAACCTACCCCTAGGTCCACTACTAACCCGAACCGTCTCTAACCCTAGCCCTCAACATAACCCTAACCCTAGGTCCAATCCAGACCCTAATCGTCTACCTAACCCTAGCCCTCAACATAACCCTAACCATAGCTCCAATCCTAACCCTAATCATATCTTTAACCCTAGCCCTCAACATAACCCTAACCCTAGCTCCAATCCTAACCCTAATCATCTATCTAACCCTAGCCCTCAACATAACCCTAACCCTAGCTCCAATCCTAACCTTAATCGTCTACCTAACCCTACCCTCCAAATAACCCTAACCCTAGCTGCAATCCTAACCCGAACCGTCTCTCTAACTCTAGTCCTCAACATGACCATAACCCTAGGACCCATCCTAACCCGAACCGTCTCTCTACCCTATCCCTCAACATAACCCTAATCCTAGGACCAATCCTACCCCGAACCGTCTCTCTAAACCTAGCCCTCAACATAACCCTAACCCTAGGTCCAATCCTAACCCGAACCGTCTCTCTAACCATAGGCCTCAACATAACCCTAACCCTAGGTCCAATCCTAACCCGAACCGTATCTCTAACCCAACCCTCAACATAACCCTAACCCTAGGTCCAATCCTAACCCTAATGGTCTATCTAACCCTAGCCCTCAACATAACCCTAACCCTAGGTCCAAACCTAACCCTAATCGTCTACCTTTCCCTAGTCCTCAACATGACCCTAACCCTAGCTCCAATCCTAAACCTAATCGTCGCTCTAACCCTAGCCCTCAACATAACCCTAACCCTAGCTCCAATCCTAACCATAATCGTCTCTCTAACCCTAGCTCTCGACCTAACCCTAACCCTAGCTCCAATCCTAACCCTAATCGTCTACCTAACCCTATCCCTCACCATAACACTAACCCTAGCTCCAATCCTAACCCTAAACGTGTCTCTAACCCTAGCCCTCAACATAACCATAACCCTAGGTCCAATCCTAACCCTAATCATCTACCTAACCCTAGCCCTCAACATAACCCTAACCCTAGTTCCAATCCTAACCCGAACCGTCTCTCTAACCCTAGCCCTCAACATAACCCTAACCCTAGCTCTAATCCTAACCCTAATCGTCTACCTAATCCTAGTCCTCAACATGACCCTAACCCTAGCTCCAATCCTAACCCTAATCGTCTCTCTAACCCTAGCCCTCAACATAACCCTAACCCTAGCTCCAATCCTAACCCTAATCGTCTCTCTAACCCTAGCCCTCAACATAACCCGAACCCCAGGTCCAATCCTAACGCTAATCGTCTATATAACCCTAGCCCTAAACATATCCCTAACCCTAGGTCCAATCCTAACCCGAACCGTCTCTCTAACCCTAGCCCTCAACATAACACTAACCATAGGTCCAATCCTAACCCAAACCGTCTCTCAAACCCTAAACCACAACGTAACCCTAACCCTGGGTCCAATCCTAATCCTAATTGTCTATCTCACCCATAGCCCTCAACATAACCCTAACCCTAGCTCCAATCCTAACCCTAATCGTCTCTCTAACCCTATCCCTCAACATAACCCTAACCCTAGCTCCAATCCTAACCCGAACCGTCTCTCTAACCCTAGTCCTCAACATAACCCTAACCCTAGGTCCAATCCTAACCCGAACCGTCTCTCAAAGCTAGCCCTCAACATAACCCTAACCCTAGGTCCAATCCTAACCCAAACCGTCTCTCTAACCCTAGGTCTCAACATAACCCTAACAATAGGTCCAATCCTAACCCGAACCGTCTCTCTAACCCTAGCCCTCAACATAACCCTGACCCTAGGTCTACTCCTAACCCGAACCGTCTCTCTAACCCTAGCCCTCAACATAACCATAACCCTAGGTCCCATCCTAACCCTAATCGTCTACCTAACCCTAGCCCTCAACATAACCCTAACCCTAGGTCCAATCCTAACCCGAACCGTCTCTCTAACCCTAGCCCTCAACATAACCCTAACCCTAGGTCCAATCCTGACCCTAATCGTCTACCTAACCCTAGCCCTCAACATAACCCTAACCCTAGCTCCAATCCTAACCCTAATCATCTCTTTAACCCTAGCCCTCAACATAACCCGAACCCTGCTCAAATCCTAACCCTAATCGTCTACCTAACCCTAACCCTCAACATAAACCTAACCCTAGGTCCACTACTAACCCGAACCGTCTCTAACCCTAGCCCTCAACATAACCCTAACCCTAGGTCCAATCCAGACCCTAATCGTCTACCTAACCCTAGCCCTCAACATAACCCTAACCATAGCTCCAATCCTAACCCTAATCATCTCTTTAACCCTAGCCCTCAACATAACCCTAACCCTAGCTCCAATCCTAACCCTAATCATCTATCTAACCCTAGCCCTCAACATAACCCTAACCCTAGCTCCAATCCTAACCTTAATCGTCTACCTAACCCTACCCTCCAAATAACCCTAACCCTAGCTGCAATTCTAACCCGAACCGTCTCTCTAACTCTAGTCCTCAAAATGACCATAACCCTAGGACCCATCCTAACCCGAACCGTCTCTCTACCCTAGCCCTCAACATAACCCTAACCCTAGGACCAATCGTACCCCGAACCGTGTCTCTAAACCTAGTCCTCAACATAACCCTAACCCTAGGTCCAATCCTAACCCGAACAGTCTCTCTAACCCTAGGCCTCAACATAACCCTAACCCTAGGTCCAATCCTAACTCGAACCGTCTCTGTAACCCTAGCCCTCAAAATAACCCTAACCCTAGCTCCAATCCTAACGCTAATCGTCTACCTAACCCTAGCCCTCAACATAACCCTAACCCTAGCTCCAATACTAACCCTAATCGTCTCTCTAAACCTAGCCCTCAACATAACCCTAACCCTAGGTCCAATCCTAACCCGAACCGTCTCTCTAACCCAACCCTCAACATAACCCTAACCCTAGGTCCAATCCTAACCCGAACCCTCTCTCTAACCCCAGCCCTCAACATAACCTTAACCCTAGGACCAATCCTAACCCTAATCGGCTACCTAACACTAGGCCTCAACATAACCCTAACCCTAGCTCCAATCCTAACTGTAATCGTCTCTCTAACCCTAGCCCTCAAGATAACCCTATCACTAGCTCCAATCCTAAACCGAACCGTCTCTCTAACCCTAGCCCTCTTCAAAACACTAACCCTAGGTCCAATGCTAACCCGAACCTTCTCTCTAAACCTAGCCAGCAACATAACCCTAACCCTAGCTCCAATCCTAACCCGAACCGTCTCTCTAACCTTAGCCCTCAACATAACCCTAACCCTAGGTCCAATCCTAACCCTAATGGTCTATCTAACCCTAGCCCTCAACATAACCCTAACCCTAGGTCCAAACGTAACCCTAATCGTCTACCTATCCCTAGTCCTCAACATGACTCTAACCCTAGCTCCAATCCTAACCCTAATCGTCGCTCTAACCCTAGCCCTCAACATAACCCTAACCCTAGCTCCAATCCTAACCATAATCGTCTCTCTAACCCTAGCTCTCGACCTAACCCTAACCCTAGCTCCAATCCTAACCCTAATCGTCTAACTAACCCTATCCCTCACCATAACACTAACCCTAGCTCCAATCCTAACCCTAATCGTGTCTCTAACCCTAGCCCTCAACATAACCCGAACCCCAGGTCCAATCCTAACGCTAATCGTCTATATAACCCTAGCCCTAAACATAACCCTAACCCTAGGTCCAATCCTAACCCGAACCGTCTCTCTAACCCTAGCCCTCAACATAACACTAACCATAGGTCCAATCCTAACCCAAACCGTCTCTCAAACCCTAACCCACAACGTAACCCTAACCCTGGGTCCAATCCTAACCCTAATCGTCTATCTCACCCATAGCCCTCAACATAACCCTAACCCTAGCTCCAATCCTAACCCTAATCGTCTCTCTAACCCTAGCCCTCAACATAACCCTAACCCTAGCTCCAATCCTAACCCGAACCGTCTCTCTAACCCTAGTCCTCAACATAACCCTAACCCTAGGTCCAATCCTAACCCAAACCGTCTCTCAAATCTAGCCCTCAACATAACCCTAACCCTAGGTCCAATCCTAACCCAAACCGTCTCTCTAACCCTAGCCCTCAACATAACCCTAACCCTAGGTCCAATCCTAACCGGAACCGTCTCTCTAACCCTAGCCCTCAACATAACCCTGACCCTAGGTCTACTCCTAACCCGAACCGTCTCTCTAACCCTAGCCCTCAACATAACCATAACCCTAGGTCCAATCCTAACCCTAATCGTCTACCTAACCCTAGCCCTCAACATAACCCTAACCCTAGGTCCAATCCTAACCCGAACCGTCTCTCTAACCCTAGCCCTCAACATAACCCTAACCGTAGGTCCAATCCTAACCCGAACCGTCTCTTACCCTAGCCCTCAACATAACCCTAACCCTAGGTCCAATCCTGACCCTAATCGTCTACCTAACCCTAGCCCTCAATATAACCCTAACCCTAGCTCCAATCCTAACCCTAATCATCTCTTTAACCCTAGCCCTCAACATAACCCGAACCCTGCTCAAAACCTAACCCTAATCGTCTACCTAACCCTAACCCTCAACATAAACCTAACCCTAGGTCCACTCCTAACCCGAACCGTCTCTAACCCTAGCCCTCAACATAACCCTAACCCTAGGTCCAATCCAGACCCTAATCGTCTACCTAACCCTAGCCCTCAACATAACCCTAACCATAGCTCCAATCCTAACCCTAATCATCTCTTTAACCCTAGCCCTCAACATAACCCTAACGCTAGCTCCAATCCTAACCCTAATCATCTCTCTAACCCTAGCCCTCAACATAACCCTAACCCTAGCTCCAATCCTAACCTTAATCGTCTACCTAACCCTCCCCTCCAAATAACCCTAACCCTACCTGCAATCCTAACCCGAATCGTCTCTCTAAACCTAGTCCTCAACATGACCATAACCCTAGGACCCATCCTAACCCGAACCGTCTCTCTACCCTAGCCATCAACATAACCCTAACCCTAGTTCCAATCCTAACCCTAACCGTCTACCTAACCCTAGCCCTCAACATAACCCTAACCCTAGCTCCAATCCTAACCATAATCGTCTCTCTAACCCTAGCCCTCGACATAACCCTAACCCTAGCTCCAATCCTAACCCGAACCGTCTCTCTAACCCTAGCCCTCAACATAACCCTCATCCTAGGTCCAATCCTAACCCGAACCTTCTCTCAAATCTAGCCCTCAACATAACACTAACCATAGGTCCAATCCTAACCCAAACCGTCTCTCAAACCCTAACCCACAACGTAACCCTAACCCTGGGTCCAATCCTAACCCTAATCGTCTATCTCAGCCATAGCCCTCAACATAACCGTAACCCTAGCTCCAATCCTAACCCTAATCGTCTCTCTAACCCTAGCCCTCAACATAACCCTAACCCTGGGTCCAATAGTAACGCGAACCGTCTCTCTAACCCTAGGACTCAACATAACCCTAACCCTAGGTCCAATCCTAACCCGAACCGTCTCTCTAACACTAGCCCTCAACATAACCCTGACCCTAGGTCTACTCCTAACCCGAACCGTCTCTCTAACCCTAGCCCTCAACATAACCATAACCCTAGGTCCAATCCTAACCCTAATCATCTACCTAACCCTAGCCCTCAACATAACCCTAACCCTAGGTCCAATCCTAACCCGAACGGTCTCTCTAACCCTAGCCCTCAACATAACCCTAACCCTAGGTCTAATCCTAACCCGAACCGTCTCTAACCCTAGCCCTCAACATAACCCTAACCCTAGGTCCAATCCTGACCCTAATCGTCTACCTAACCCTAGCCCTCAACATAACCCTAACCCTAGCTCCAATCCTAACCCTAATCATCTCTCTAACCCTAGCCCTCAACATAACCCTAACCCTAGCTCCAATCCTAACCTTAATCGTCTACCTAACCCTACCCTCCAAATAACCCTAACCCTAGCTGCAATCCTAACCCGAACCATCTCTCTAACTCTAGTCCTCAACATGACCATAACCCTAGGACCCATCCTAACCCGAACCGTCTCTCTACCCTAGCCCTCAACATAACCCTAACCCTAGGACCAATCCTACCCCGAACCGTCTCTGTAAACCTAGCCCTCAACATAACCCTAACCCTAGGTCCAATCCAAACCGAACCGTCTCTCTAACCTTAGCCCTCAACATAACCCGAACCCTGTTCAAATCCTAACCCTAATCGTCTACCTAACCCTAACCCTCAACATAAACCTAACCCTAGGTCCACTCCTAACCCGAACCGTCTCTAACCCTAGCCCTCAACATAACCCTAACCCTAGGTCCAATCCAGACCCTAATCGTCTACCTAACCCTAGCCCTCAACATAACCCTAACCATAGCTCCAATCCTAACCCTAATCATCTCTTTAACCCTAGCCCTCAACATAACCCTAACGCTAGCTCCAATCCTAACCCTAATCATCTCTCTAACCCTAGCCCTCAACATAACCCTAACCCTAGCTCCAATCCTAACCTTAATCGTCTACCTAACCCTCCCCTCCAAATAACCCTAACCCTACCTGCAATCCTAACCCGAATCGTCTCTCTAAACCTAGTCCTCAACATGACCATAACCCTAGGACCCATCCTAACCCGAACCGTCTCTCTACCCTAGCCATCAACATAACCCTAACCCTAGGACCAATCCTAACCCGAACCGTCTCTCTAACCCTAGCCCTCAAAATAACCCTAACCCTAGGTCCAAGCCTAAACCTAATCGTCTACCTAACCCTAGCCCTCAACATAACCCTAACCCTAGGTGCAAACCTAACCCGAACCGTCTCTCTAACCCTAGCCCTCAACATAACCCTAACCCTAGGTCCAATCCTAACCCTAATCGTCTATCTAACCCTAGCCCTAAACATAACCCTAACCCTAGGTCCAATCCTAACCCGAACCGTCTCTCTAACCCTAGCCCTCAACATAACCCTAACCATAGGACCAAGCCTAACCCGAACCGTCTCTCTAACCCTAACCCTCAACATAACACTAACCCTAGGTCCAATCCTAAACCTAATCGTCTATCTAACCCTAGCCCTCAACAAACCCCTATTCTACCTCCAATCCTAACCCTAATCGTCTCTCTAAACCTAGCCCTCAATATAACCCTAACCCTACCTCCAATCCTAACCCTAATGGTCTCTCTAACCCTAGCCCTCAACACAACCCTAACCCTAGTTCCAATCCTAACCCTAACCGTCTACCTAACCCTAGCCCTCAACATAACCCTAACCCTAGCTCCAATCCTAACCATAATCGTCTCTCTAACCCTAGCCCTCGACATAACCCTAACCCTAGGTACAATCCTAACCCGAACCGTCTCTCAAATCTAGCCCTCTACATAACCCTCACCCTAGGTCCAATCCTAACCCGAACCTTCTCTCAAATCTAGCCCTCAACATAACACTAACCATAGGTCCAATCCTAACCCAAACCGTCTCTCAAACCCTAACCCACAACGTAACCCTAACCCTGGGTCCAATCCTAACCCTAATCGTCTATCTCAGCCATAGCCCTCAACATAACCGTAACCCTAGCTCCAATCCTAACCCTAATCGTCTCTCTAACCCTAGCCCTCAACATAACCCTAACCCTGTGTCCAATAGTAACCCGAACCGTCTCTCTAACCCTAGGCCTCAACATAACCCTAACCCTGGGTCCAATCCTAACCCGAACCGTCTCTCTAACCCTAGCCCTCAACATAACCCTGACCCTAGGTCTACTCCTAACCCGAACCGTCTCTCTAACCCTAGCCCTCAAGATAAAAATAACCGTAGGTCCAATCCTAACCCTAATCGTCTACCTAACCCTAGCCCTCAACATAACCCTAACCCTAGGTCCAATCCTAACCCGAACCGTCACTCTAACCCTAGCCCTCAACATAACCCTAACCCTAGGTCCAATCCTAACCCGAACCGTCTCTAACCCTAGCCCTCAACATAACCCTAACCCTAGGTCCAATCCTGACCCTAATCGTCTACCTAACCCTAGCCCTCAACATAACCCTAACCCTAGCTCCAATCCTAACCCTAATCATCTCTTTAACCCTAGCCCTCAACATAACCCGAACCCTGCTCAAATCCTAACCCTAATCGTCTACCTAACCCTAAACCTCAACATAAACCTAACCCTAGGTCCACTCCTAACCCGAACCGTCTCTAACCCTAGCCCTCAACATAACCCTAACCCTAGGTCCAATCCAGACCCTAATCGTCTACCTAACCCTAGCCCTCAACATAACCCTAACCATAGCTCCAATCCTAACCCTAATCATCTCTTTAACCCTAGCCCTCAACATAACCCTAACCCTAGCTCCAATCCTAACCCTAATCATCTCTCTAACCCTAGCCCTCAACATAACCCTAACCCTAGCTCGAATCCTAACCTTAATCGTCTACCTAACCCTACCCTCCAAATAACCCTAACCCTAGCTGCAATCCTAACCCGAACCGTCTCTCTAACTCTAGTCCTCAACATGACCATAACCCTAGGACCCATCCTAACCCGAAACGTCTCTCTACCCTAGCCCTCAACATAACCCTAACGCTAGGACCAATCCTACCCCGAACCGTCTCTCTAAACCTAGCCCTCAACATAACCCTAACCCTAGGTCCAATCCTAACCCGAACCGTCTCTCTAACCCTAGGCCTCAACATAACACTAACCCTAGGTCCAATCCTAACTCGAACCGTCTCTCTAACCCTAGCCCTCAACATAACCCTAACCCTAGGTCCAATCCTAACCCGAACCGTCTCTCTAACCCTAGCCCTCAACATAACCCTGACCCTAGGTCTACTCCTAACCCGAACCGTCTCTCTAACCCTAGCCCTCAACATAACCATAACCCTAGGTCCAATCCTAACCCTAATCATCTACCTAACCCTAGCCCTCAACATAACCCTAACCCTAGGTCCAATCCTTACCCGAACCGTCTCTCTAACCCTAGCCCTCAACATAACCCTAACCCTAGGTCCAATCCTAACCCGAACCGTCTCTAACCCTAGCCCTCAACATAACCCTAACCCTAGGTCCAATCCTGACCCTAATCGTCTACCTAACCCTAGCCCTCAACATAACCCTAACCCTACCTCCAATCCTAACCCTAATCATCTCTTTAACCCTAGCCCTCAACATAACCCGAACCCTGCTCAAATCCTAACCCTAATCGTCTATCTAACCCTAGCCCTCAACATAACCCTAACCCTAGCTCCAATCCTAACCTTAATCGTCTACCTAACCCTACCCTCCAAATAACCCTAACCTAGCTGCAATCCTAACCCGAACCGTCTCTCTAACTCTAGTCCTCAACATGACCATAACCCTAGGACCCATCCTAACCCGAACCGTCTCTCTACCCTAGCCCTCAACATAACCCTAACCCTAGGACCAATCCTACCCCGAACCGTCTCTCTAAACCTAGCCCTCAACATAACCCTAACCCTAGGTCCAATCCTAACCCGAACCGTCTCTCTAACCCTAGGCCTCAACATAACCCTAACCCTAGGTCCAATCCTAACTCGAACCGTCTCTCTAACCCTAGCCCTCAAAATAACCCTAACCCTAGCTCCAATCCTAACGCTAATCGTCTACCTAACCCTAGCCCTCAACATAACCCTAACCCTAGCTCCAATCCTAACCCTAATCGTCTCTCTAAACCTAGCCCTCAACATAACCCTAACCCTAGGTGCAATCCTAACCCGAACCGTCTCTCTAACCCAACCCTCAACATAACCCTAACCCTAGGTCCAATCCTAACCCGAACCCTCTCTCTAACCCTAGCCCTCAACATATCCTTAACCCTAGGACCAATCCTAACCCTAATCGGCTACCTAACACTAGGCCTCATTATAACCCTAACCCTAGCTCCAATCCTAACTGTAATCGTGTCTCTAACCCTAGCCCTCAAGATAACCCTATCCCTAGCTCCAATCCTAACCCGAACCGTCTCTCTAACCCTAGCCCTCATCAAAACACTAACCCTAGGTCCAATGCTAACCCGAACCTTCTCTCTAAACCTAGCCAGCAACATAACCCTAACCCTAGCTCCAATCCTAACCCGAACCGTCTCTCTAACCTTAGCCCTCAACATAACCCTAACCCTAGGTCCAATCCTAACCCTAATGGTCTATCTAACCCTAGCCCTCAACATAACCCTAACCCTAGGTCCAAACCTAACCCTAATCGTCTACCTATCCCTAGTCCTCAACATGACCCTAACCCTAGCTCCAATCCTAACCCTAATCGACGCTCTAACCCTAGCCCTCACATAACCCTAACCCTAGCTCCAATCCTAACCATAATCGTCTCTCTAACCCTAGCTCTCGACCTAACCCTAACCCTAGCTCCAATCATAACCCTAATCGTCTACCTAACCCTATCCCTCACCATAACACTAACCCTAGCTCCAATCCTAACCCTAATCGTGTCTCTAACCCTAGCCCTCAACATAACCCGAACCCCAGGTCCAATCCTAACGCTAATCGTCTATATAACCCTAGCCCTAAACATAACCCTAACCCTAGGTCCAATCCTAACCCGAACCGTCTCTCTAACTCTAGCCCTCAACATAACACTAACCATAGGTCCAATCCTAACCCAAACCGTCTCTCAAACCCTAACCCACAACGTAACCCTAACCCTGGGTCCAATCCTAACCCTAATCGTCTATCTCACCCATAGCCCTCAACATAACCCTAACCCTAGCTCCAATCCTAACCCTAATCGTCTCTCTTACCCTAGTCCTCAACATAACCCTAACCCTAGGTCCAATCCTAACCCGAACCGTCTCTCAAATCTAGCCCTCAACATAACCCTAACCCTAGGTCCAATCCTAACCCAAACCGTCTCTCTAACCCTAGTCCTCAACATAACCCTAACCCTGGGTCCAATAGTAACCCGAACCGTCTCTCTAACCCTAGGCCTCAACATAACCCTAACCCTAGGTCCAATCCTAAGCCGAACCGTCTCTCTAACCCTAGCCCTCAACATAACCCTGACCCTAGTTCTACTCCTAACCCGAACCATCTCTCTAACCCTAGCCCTAAACATAACCATAACCCTAGGTCCAATCCTAACCCTAATCGTCTACCTAACCCTAGCCCTCAACATAACCCTAACCCTAGGTCCAATCCTAACCCGAACCGTCTCTAACCCTAGCCCTCAACATAACCCTAACCCTATGTCCAATCCAGACCCTAATCGTCTACCTAACCCTAGCCCTCAACATAACCCTAACCATAGCTCCAATCCTAACCCTAATCATCTCTTTAACCCTAGCCCTCAACATAACCTTAACCCTAGCTCCAATCCTAACCCTAATCATCTCCCTAACCCTAGCCCTCAACATAACCCTAACCCTAGCTCCAATCCCAACCTTAATCGTCTACCTAACCCTCCCCTCCAAATAACCCTAACCCTAGCTGCAATCCTAACCCGAACCGTCTCTCTAACCCTAGTCCTCAACATGACCATAACCCTAGGACCCATCCTACCCCGAACCGTCTCTCTACCCTAGCCCTCAACATAACCCTAACCCTAGGACCAATCCTAACCCGAACCGTCTCTCTAACCCTAGCCCTCAAAATAACCCTAACCCTAGGTCCAAGCCTAAACCTAATCGTCTACCTAACCCTAGCCCTCAACATAACCCTAACCCTAGGTCCAAACCTAACCCGAACCGTCTCTCTAACCCTAGCCCTCAACATAACCCTAACCCTAGGTCCAATCCTAACCCTAATCGTCTATCTAACCCTAGCCCTAAACATAACCCTAACCCTAGGTCCAATCCTAACCCTAATCGTCTATCTAACCCTAGCCCTCAACAAACCCCTATTCTACCTCCAATCCTAACCCTAATCGTCTCTCTAAACCTAGCCCTCAATATAACCCTAACCCTACCTCCAATCCTAACCCTAATGGCCTCTCTAACCCTAGCCCTCAACACAACCCTAACCCTATTTCCAATCCTAACCCTAATCGTCTACCTAACCCTATCCCTCACCATAACCCTAACCCTAGCTCCAATGCTAACCCGAACTGTCTCTCTAACCCTAGCCCTCAACATAACCCTAACCCTAGGTCCAATCCTAAACCGAACCGTCTCTCTAACCGTAGCCCTCAATATAACCCTAACCCTAGGTCTAATCATAAACCGAACCGTGTCTGTAACCCTAGCCCTCAACATAACCCTAACCCTAGGTCCAACCTAACCCTAATCTTCTACCTATCCCTAGTCCTCAACATGACCCTAACCCTAGCTCCAATCCTAACCCTAATTGTCGCTCTAACCCTAGCCCTCAACATAACCCTATCCCTAGCTCCAATCCTAACCATAATCGTCTCTCTAACTCTAGCCCTCGACATAACCCTAACCCTAGCTCCAATCCTAACCCGAACCGTCTCTCTAACCCTAGCCCTCAACATAACCCTAACCCTAGGTCCAATCCTAACCCGAACCGTCTCTCAAATCTAGCCCTCAACATAACCCTAACCCTAGGTCCAATCCTAACCCAAACCGTCTCTCTAACCCTAGCCCTCAACATAACCCTAACCCTGTGTTCAATAGTAACCCGAACCGTCTCTCTAACCCTATCCCTCAACATAACCCTGACCCTAGGTCTACTCCTAACCCGAACCGTCTCTCTAACCCTAGCTCTAAACAAAACCATAACCCTAGGTCCAATCCTAACCCTAATCGTCTACCTAACCCTAGCCCTCAACATAACCCTAACCCTAGGTCCAATCCTGACCCTAATCGTCTACCTAACCCTAGCCCTCAACATAACCCTAACCCTAGCTCCAATCCTAACCCTAATCATCTCTTTAACCCTAGCCCTCAACATAACCCGAACCCTGCTCAAATCCTAACCCTAATCGTCTACCTAACCCTAACCCTCAACATAAACCTAACCCTAGGTCCAATCCTAACCTTAATCGTCTACCTAACCCTACCCTCCAAATAAACCTAACCCTAGCTGCAATCCTAACCCGAACCGTCTCTCTAACTCTAGTCCTCAACATGACCATAACCCTAGGACCCATCCTAACCCGAACCGTCTCTCTACCCTAGCCCTCAACATAACCCTAACCCTAGGACCAATCCTACCCCGAACCGTCTCTCTAAACCTAGCCCTCAATATAACCCTCTCCCTAGGTCCAATGCTAACCCGAACCGTCTCTCTAACCCTAGGCCTCAACATAACCCTAACCCTAGGTCCAATCCTAACTCGAACCGTCTCTCTAACCCTAGCCCTCAACATAACCCTAACCCTAGCTCCAATCCTAACGCTAATCGTATACCTAACCCTAGCCCTCAACATAACCCTAACCCTAGCTCCAATCCTAACCCTAATCGTCTCTCTAAACCTAGCCCTCAACATAACCCTAACCCTAGGTCCAATCCTAACCCGAACCGTCTCTCTAACCCAACCCTCAACATAACCCTAACCCTAGGTCCAATCCTAACCCGAACCCTCTCTCTAACCCTAGCCCTCAACATAACCTTAACCCGAGGACCAATCCTAACCCTAATCGGCTACCTAACAGTAGGCCTCAACATAACCCTAACCCTAGCTCCAATCCTAACTGTAATCGTCTCTCAAACCCTAGCCCTCAAGATAACCCTATCCCTAGCTCCAATCCTAACCCGAACCGTCTCTCTAACCGTAGCCCTCTTCAAAACACTAACCCTAGGTCCAATGCTAACCCGAACCTTCTCTCTAAACCTAGCCAACAACATAACCCTAACCCTAGCTCCAATCCTAACCCGAACCGTCTCTCTAACCTTAGCCCTCAACATAACCCTAACCCTAGGTCCAATGCTAACCCTAATGGTCTATCTAACCCTAGCCCTCAAATAACCCTAACCCTAGCTCCAATCCTAACCCTAATCATCTCTCTAACCCTAGCCCTCAACATAACCCTAACCCTACCTCCAATCCTAAACCTAATGGTCTCTCTAACCCTAGCCCTCAACATAACCCTAACACTAGACCCAGTCCTAACCCTAATCGTCTACCTAACCCTTGCCCTCAACATAAACCTAACCCTAGCTTCAATACTAACCCTAATCGTCTCTCTAACCCTAGCCCTCAACATAACCCTAACCCTAGTTCCAATCCTAATCCGAACCGTCTGTCTAACCATAGCCCTCAACATAATCCTAACCCTAGGTCTAATCCTAACCCTAATCGTCTACCTAATCCTAGTCCTCAACATGACCCTAACCCTAGCTCCAATCCTAACCCTAATCGTCCCTCTAACCCTAGCCCTCAACATAACCCTCACCCTAGCTCCAATCCTAACCCTAATCGTCTCTCTAACCCTAGCCCTCAAGATAACACTAACCCTAAGTCCAATCCTAACCCTAATTGTCTACCTAACCCTAGTCCTCAACATGACCCTAACACTAGCTCCAATACGAACCCTAATTGTCTACCTAAACCTAGCCCTCAACATAACCATAACCCTATCTCCAAATCTAACCCTAATCGTCTCACTAAACTTAGTCCTGAACATAACCCTAACCCTAGGTCCAATCCTAACCCTAATCGTCTACCGAATTCTAGGCCTCAACATAACCCTAACCCTAGGTCCAATCCTAACTGAAACCGTCTCTCTAACCCTAGCCCTAAACATAACCCTAACCCTAGGTCCAATCCTAACCCGAACCGTCTCTAACCCTAGCCCTCAACATAACCCTAACCCTAGGTCCAATCCTGACCCTACTCGTCTACCTAACCCTAGCCCTCAACATAACCCTAACCCTAGCTCCAATTATAACCCTAATCATCTCTTTAACCCTAGCCCTCAACATAACCCGAACCCTGCTCCAATCCTAACCCTAATCGTTTACCTAAACCTAACCATCAACATAAACCTAACCCTAAGTCCACTCCTAACCCGAACCCTCTCTAACCCTAGCCCTCAACATAACCCTAACCCTAGGTCCAATCCAGACCCTAATCGTCTACCTAACCCTAGCCCTCAACATAACCCTAACCCTAGCTCCAATCCTCACCCTAATCATCTCTTTAACCCTAGCCCTCAACATAACCCTAACCCTAGCTCCAATCCTAACCCTAATCATCTGTCTAACCCTAGCCCTCAACATAACCCTAACCCTAGCTCCAATCCTAACCTAATGGTCTCTCTAACCCTAGCGCTCAACACAACCCTAACCCTAGTTCCAATCCTAACCCTAATCGTCTACCTAACCCTAGGCCTCAACATAACCCTAACCCTAGGTCCAATGCTAACCCGAACCGTCTCTCTAACCCTAGCCCTCAACATAACCCTAACCCTAGGTCCAATCCTAACCCGAACCGTCTCTCTATCCCTAGACCTCAATATAACCCTAACCCTATGTCTAATCATAACCCGAACCGTCTCTGTAACCCTAGCCCTCAACATAACCCTAACGCTAGGTCCAATCCTAATCCGAACCGTCTGTCTAACCATAGCCCTCAACATAACCCTAACCCTAGGTCCAATCCTAACCCTAATCGTCTACCTATCCCTAGTCCTCAACATAACCCTAACCCTAGCTCCAATCCTAACCCTAATCGTCTCTCTAACCCTAGCCCTCAACATAACCCTAACCCTACCTCCAATCCTAACCCTAATCGTCTACCTAACCCTATCCCTCACCATAACACTAACCCTAGCTCCAATCCTAACCCTAATCGTGTCTCTAACCCTAGCCCTCACCATAACCCGAACCCCAGGTCCAATCCTAACGCTAATCGTCTATATAACCCTAGCCCTAAACATAACCCTAACTCTAGGTCCAATCCTAACCCGAACCGTCTCTCTAACCCAACCCTCAACATAACCCTAACCCTAGGTCCAATCCTAACCCGAACCGTCTCTCTAACCCTAGCCCTCAACATAACTTTAACCCTAGGACCAATTCTAACCCTAATCGGCTACCTAACACTAGGCCTCAACATAACCCTAACCCTAGCTCCAATCCTAACTGTAATCGTCTCTCTAACCCTAGCCCTCAAGATAACCCTATCCCTAGCTCCAATCCTAACTGTAATCGTCTCTCTAACCCTACCCCTCAAGATAACCCTATCCCTAGCTCCAATCCTAACCCTAATCCTCTTTCTACCCTAGCGCTCAAAATAACCCTAAACCTAGTTCCAATCCTAACCCGAACCGTCTCTCTAACCCTAGCCCTCAACATAACCCTAACCCTAGGTCTAATCCTAACCCTAATCGTCTACCTAATCCTAGTCCTCAACATGACCCTAACCCTAGCTCCAATCCTAACCCTAATCGTCTCTCTAAACCTAGCCCTCAACATAAGCCTAACCCTAGGTCCAATCCTAACCCGAACCGTCACTCTAACCCAACCCTCAACATAACCCTAACCCTAGGTCCAATCCTAACCCGAACCGTCTCTCTAACCCTAGCCCTCAACATAACTTTAACCCTAGGACCAATCCTAACCCTAATCGGCTACCTAAAACTAGGCCTCAACATAACCCTAACCCTAGCTCCAATCCTAACTGTAATCGTATCTCTAACCCTAGCCCTCAAGATAACCCTATCCCTAGCTCCAATCCTAACCCTAATCGTCTACCTAAACCTAGCCCTCAACATAACCCTAACCCTAGGTCCAATGCTAACCCGAACCTTCTCTCTAAACCCAGCCCGCAACATAACCCTAACCCTAGCTCCAATCCTAACCCAAACAGTCTCTCTAAATTTAGCCCTCAACATAACCCTAACCCTAGGTGCAATCCTAACCCTAATGGTCTATCTAAACCTAGCCCTCAACATAACCCTAACAATAGCTCCAATCCTAACCCTAATCATCTCTCTAACCCTAGCCCTCAACATAACCCTAACCCTACCTCCAATCCTAAACCTAATGGTCTCTCTAACCCTAGCCCTCAACATAACCCTAATACCAGCTCCAGTCCTAACCCTAATCGTCTACCTAACCCTTGCCCTCAACATAACCCTAACCCTAGCTTCAATCCTAACCCTAATCGTCTTTCTAACCCTAGCCCTCAACATAACCCTAAACCTAGTTCCAATCCTAACCCGAACCGTCTCTCTAACCCTAGCCCTCAACATAACCCTAACCCTAGGTCTAATCCTAACCCTAATCCTCTACGTAATCCTAGTCCTCAACATGACCCTAACCCTAGCTCCAATCCTAACCCTAATCGTCTCTCTAACCCTAGCCCTCAACATAACCCTAACCCTAGCTCCAATCCTAACCCTAATCGTCTCTCTAACCCTAGCCCTCAACGTAACCCTAACCCTAGGTCCAATCCTACCCCTAATTGTCTACTTAACCCTAGTCCTCAACATGACCCTAACACTAGCTCCAATACTAACCCTTATCGTCTACCTAAACCTAGCCCTCAACATAACCATAACCCTATCTCCATATCTAACTCTAATCGTCTCACTAACCTTAGCCCTCAACATAACCCTAACCCTAGGTCCAATCCTAACCCGAACCGTCTCTCTAACCCTAGCCTTCAACATAACCCTAACCCTAGGTCCAATCCTAACCCGAACCATCTCTAACCCTAGCCCTCAACATAACCCTAACCCTCTCTCCAATCCTAACCCTAATCATCAATCTAACCCTAGCCCTCAACATAACCCTAACCCTACCTCCAATCCTAACCTTAATCGTCTACCTAACCCTAGCCCTCAAAATAACCCTAACTCTAGCTGCAATCCTAACCCGAACCATCTCTCTAACCCTACTCCTCAACATGACCATAACCCTAGGACCCATCCTAACCCGAACTGTCTCTCTACCCTAGCCCTCAACATAACCCTAACCCTAGGTCCAATCCTAACCCGAACCGTCTCTCTAACCCTAGCCCTCAACATAACCCTAACCCTAGGTCCAAGCGTAAACCTAATCGTCTACCTAACGCTAGCCCTCAACATAACCCTAACCCTAGGTCCAATCCTAAACCGAACCGTCTCTCTAACCCTAGCCCTCAACATAACCCTAACCCTAGGTCCAATCCTAACCCTAATCGTCTACCTAACCCTAGCCCTCAACATAACCCTAACCCTAGGACCAATCCTACCCCGAACCGTCTCTCTAACCCTAGCCCTCAACATAACCCTAACCCTAGGTCTAATCCCAACCCGAACCGTCTGTCTAACCCTAGCCCTCAACATAACCCTAACCCTAGGTCCAATACTAACCTGAACCGTCTCTCTAACCCTAGCCCTCAACATGACCATAACCCTAGGTCCAATCCTAACCCGAACCGTCTCTCTAACCCTAGCCCTCAACATAACCCTAACCCTAGGTCCAATGCTAACGCGAACCGTGTCTCTAACCCTAGCCGTCAACATAACCCTAAACCTAGGTCCAATCCTAACCCGAACCGTCTCTCTAACCCTAGCCCCCAACATAACCCTAACCCTAGCTCCAATCCTAACCCTAATCGTCTACCTAACCCTAGCCCTCAACATAACCCTTACCCTAGCTCCAATCCTAACCCTAATAGTCTCTCTAAATCTAGCCCTCAACATAAGCCTAACCCTAGGTCCAATCCTAACCCGAACCGTCTCTCTAACCCAACCCTCAACATAACCCTAACCCTAGGTCCAATCCTAACCCGAACCGTATCTCTAACCCTAGCCCTCAACATAACCTTAACCCTAGGACCAATCCTAACCCTAATCGGCTACCTAACACTAGGCCTCAACATAACCCTAACCCTAGCCCCAATCCTAACCCTAATCATCTCTCTAACCCTAGCCCTCAACATAACCCTAACCCTACCTCCAATCCTAAACCTAATCGTCTCTCTAACCCTAGCCCTCAACATAACCCTAACACTAGCTCCAGTCCTAACCCTAATCGTCTACCTAACCCTTGCCCTCAACATAACCCTAACCCTAGCTTCAATCCTAACCCTAATCGTCTCTCTAACCCTAGGCCTCCACATAACCCTAACCCTAGTTCCAATCCTAACCCGAACCGTCTCTCTAACCCTAGCCCTCAACATAACCCTAACCCTAGGTCTAATCCTAACCCTAATCGTCTACCTAATCCTAGTCCTCAACATGACCCTAACCCTAGCTCCAATCCTAACCCTAATCGTCTCTCTAACCCTAGCCCTCAACATAACCCTAACCCTAGCTCCAATCCTAACCCTAATCGTCTCTCTAACCCTAGCCCTCAATATAACCCTAACCCTAGGTCCAATCCTAACCCTAATTGTCTACCTTACCCTAGTCCTCAACATGACCCTAACACTAGCTCCAAAACTAACCCTAATCGTCTACCTAAACCTAGCCCTCAACATAAACATAACCCTATCTCCAAATCTAACCCTAATCGTCTCACTAACCTTAGCCCTCCAGATAACCCTAACCCTAGGTCCAATCCTAACCCGAACCGTCTGTCTATCCCTAGCCCTCAACATAACCCTAACCCTAAGTCCAATCCTAACGCGAACCGTCTCTCTAACCCTAGCCCTCAACATAACCCTAACCCTAGCTCCAATCCTAACCCGAACCGTCTCTCTAACCCTAGCCCTCAACATAACCCTAACCCTAGGTCCAATCCTAACCCTAATCGTCTGCCTAACCCTAGCCCTCAACATAACCCTAACCCTAGCTCCAATCCTAACCGTAATCGTCTACCTAACCCTAGCCCTCAACGTAACCCTAACCCTAGCTCCAATCCTAAACCTAATGGTCTCTCTAACCCTAGCCCTCAACATAACCCTAACCCTAGCTTCAATCCTAACCCTAATCGTCTCTCTAACCCTAGCCCTCAACATAACCCTAACCCTAGGTCCAATCCTAACCCGAACCGTCTCTCTAACCCTAGCCCACAACATAACCCTAACCCTAGGTCCAATCCTAACCTGAACCGTCTCTCTAACCCTAGCCCTCAACATAACCCTAACCTTTGGTCCCATCCTAACCCAAATCGTCTACCTAACCCTAGCCCTCAACAGAACCCTAACCCTAGCTCCAATCCTAACCCTACTCATCTCTCTAACCCTAGCCCTAAACATGACCCTAACCCTAGGTCCAATCCTAACCCTAATCGTCTACCTAACCCTAGTCCTCAACATGACCCTAACCCTAGCACCAATCCTAACCCTAATCCTCTCTCTATCCCTAGCCCTCAACATAACCCTAACCCTAGCTCCAATCCTAACCCTAATCGTGTCTCTAACCCTAGCCCTCAACATAACCCGAGCCCCAGGCCCAATCCTAACCCTAATCGTCTATCGAACCCTAGCCCTCAACATAACCATAACCCTAGCTCCAATCCTAACCCTAATCGTCTCTCTAACCCTAGCCCTCAACATACCCCTAACCCTAGGTCCAATCCTAACCCGAACCGTCTCTCTAACCCTAGCCCTCAACATAACCCAAACCCTAGGTCCAATCCTAACCCTAATCGTCTACCTAACCCTAGTCCACAACATGACCCTAACCCTAGCTAAAATCCTAACCCTAATCGTCTCTCTAACCATAGCCCTCAACATAACCCTAACCCTAAGTCAAATCCTAACCCGAACCGTCTCTCTAACCCTAGCCCTCAACATAACCCTAACCCTAGGTCAAATCCTAACCCGAACCGTCTCTCTAACCCTAGTCCTCAACATAACCCCAACTGTAGGTCCAATCCTAACCCGAACAGTCTCTCTAACCTTAGCCCTCAACATAACTCTAACCCTAGGTCCAATCCTAACCCTAATCGTCTATCTAACCCTATCCCTCAACATAACCCTAACTCTAGCTACAATCCTAACCCTAATCATCTCTCTAACCCTAGCCCTCAACATAACCCTAACCCTAGCTCCAATCCTAACCCTAATCGTCTAGCTAACCTAGTCCTCAACATGACCCTAACCCTACCTCCAATCCTAACCCTAATCGTCTCTCTAACCCTAGCCCTCAACATAACCCTAACTCTACTTCCAATCCTAACCCGAATCGTCTCTCTAACCCTAGCCCTCAACATAACCTTAACCCTAGCTCCTATCCTAACCCTAATCGTCTACCTAACCCTAGCCCTCAACATAACCCTAACCCTAGCTACAATCCTAACCCTAATCGTCTACCTAACCCTAGCCCTCAACATAACCCAAACCCCAGGTCCTATCCTAACCCTAATGGTCTATCTCAACCTAGCCCTAAACATAACCCTAACCCTAGATCCAATCCTAACCCGAACCGTCTCTCTAACCCTAGCCCTCAACCTAACCCTAACCCTAGGTCAAATCCTAACACGAACCGTCCCTCTAACCCTAGTCCTCAACATAACCCTAACCCTAGGTCCAATCTTAACCCTAATCGTCTACCTAACCTAGTCCTCAACATGACCCTAAGCCTACCTCCAATCCTAACCCTAATCGTCTCTCTAACCCTAGCCCTCAACATAACCCTAACCCTAGCTCCAATCCTAACCCTAATCGTCTACCTAAACCTAGGCCTCAACATAACCCTAACCCTAGCTACAATCCTAACCCTAATCGTCTACCTAGCCCTAGCCCTCAACATAACCCTAACCCCAGGTCCAAGCCTAACCTGAACCGTCTCTCTAACCCTAGCCCTCAACATAACCCTAACCCGAAGTCAATCCTAACCCGAACTGTCTCTCTAACCCTAGCCCTCAACAAAACCCTACCCCTAGGTAAAATCCTAACCCGAATCGTCTACCTAAACCAAGACCTAAACATAACCCTAACCCTAGGTCCAATCCTAACCCTAATCGTCTACCTATCCCTAGCCCTCAACATAACCCTAACCCTAGGTCCAATCCTAACCCGAATCGTCTACCTAAACCAAGCCCTAAACATAACCCTAACCCTAGGTCGAATCCTAACCCTAATCGTCTACCTAGCCCTAGCCCTCAACATAACCCTAACCCTAGCTCCAATCCTAACCCTTATCGTGTGTCTAACCCTAGCCCTCAACATAACCCTAACCCTAGCTCCAATCCTAACCCTAATCATCTCTCTAAGCCTAATCGTCTACCTAAGCCTAGCCCTCAACATAACCATAACCCTAGCTCCAATCCTAACCCTAATCATCTCTCTAACCCTAGCCCTCAACATAACCCTAACCCAAGGTCAAATCCTAACCCGAATCGTCTCTCTAACCCTGGCCCTCAACATAACCCTAACCCTAGGTACAATCCTAAACCTAATCGTCTACCTAACCCTAGCCCTCAACATAAGCCTAACCCTAGCTCCAATCCTAACCCTAATCGGCCCTCTAAACCTAGCCCTCAACATAACCCTAACCGTAGCTCCAATAATGACCCTAATCGTCTCTCTAACCCTAGCCCTCAACATAACACTAACCCTAGCTCCAATCCTAACCCTAATCGTCTACCAAACCCTAGCCTTCAACATAACCCTTACCCTAGCTCCAATCCTAACCCTAATCGTCTCTCTAACCCTAGCCCTCAACATAACCCTAACCCTAGCTCCAATGCTAACCCTAATCGTCTCTCTAAACCTAGCCCTCAACATAACCCTAACCCTAGGTCCAATCCTAACCCGAACCGTCTCTCTAAACCTAGCTCTCAACACAACCCTAACCCTAGGTCCAATCCTAACCCGAACCGTCTCTCTAACCCTAGCCCTCAACATAACCCTAACGCTATGTTCAATGCTAACCCGAGCAGTCTCTCTAACCCTACCCTCAACATAACCCTAACCCTAGGTCCAATCATAACCCAAAACGTCTTTCTAACCCTAGCTCTCAACATAATCCTAACCCTAGGTACAATCCTAACCCTAATCGTCTACCTAACCCTAGCCCTCAACATAACCCTAACCCTAGCTCCAATCGTAACCCTAATCGTACCTCTAACCCTAGCCCTCAACATAACCCTAACCGTAGCTCCAATCCTCACCCTAATCGTCTCTCTAACCCTAGCCCTCAACATAACACTAACCCTAGCTCAATCCTATCCCTAATCGTCTACCAAACCCTAGCCATCAACATAACCTTAACCATAGTTCCAATCCTAACCCTAATCGTCTCTCTAACACTAGCCCTCAACATAACCCTAACCCTAGGTCCAATCGTAACCCTAATCGTATCTCTAACCCTAGCCCTCAACATAACCCTAACCGTAGGTCCAATCCTATCCCTAAACGTCTACCTAAACCGAGCTCTCAACATAACCTTAACCCTAGGTCAAATCCTAACCCGAACCGTCTCTCTGGCCCTAGCCCTCAACATAACCCTAACCCTAGGTCCAATCCTAACCCTAATCGTCTACCTAACCCTAGGGCTCAACATAACCCTAACCCTAGCTCCAATTCTAAGCCTAATCGTCTCTCTAACCCTAGCCCTCAACACAACCCTAACCCTAGGTACAATCCTAACCCGAACCGTCTCTCTAACCCCAGCCCTCAGCATTACCATAACCCTAGGTCCAATCCTAACCCTAATCGTCTCTCTTACCCCAGCTCTCAACAAAACCCTAACCCTAGGTCCAATCCTAACCCGAACAGTCTCTCTAACCTTCTCCCTCAAAAGATTTCTAACCCTAGGTCCAATCTTAACCCTAATCGTCTCTCTAACCCTAGCCCTCAACATAACCCTAACCCTAGCTCCAATCCTAACCCGAACAGTCTCTATCAACCTGGACCTCAACATAACCCTAAACCTAGTACCAATCCTAAGCCAAACCGTCTCTCTAACCCTAGCCCTCAACATAACCCTATCCCTAGGACCAATCCTAACCCTAATCGTCTCTCTGACCCTAGCCCTCAACATAGCCCTAATCCTAGGTCCAATCCTCACCCGAACCGTCTCTCTAAACCTAGCCCTCAACATAACTCTAAACCTACGTCCCATCCTAACCCTAATCGTCTCTCTAACCCTAGCCCTCAACATAACCCTAACCCTAGGTCCAATCCTAACCCGAAGCATCTCTCTAATCCTAACCCCCAACATATCCCTATCCCTTGCTCTAAGCCAAACGCTAACCATCTTTGTAACCCAAACCCTCAACATAACCGTAACCCTAGATCCGATCCTTACCCTAATCGTGCCTCTAACCCTATCCCTCAACAAAACCTTAACCCTAGTTGCAATTCTAACCCGAATCGGCTATCTAATCCTGGCCCTCGACATAACCCTAACCCTAGTTCCAACCTAACCCGAACCGTCTCTCTAATCTTAGCCCTCAACATAACCCTAACCCTAGGTCCAATTCTAACCCTAATCATCTCTGTAACCCTAGCTCTCAACAAACACTAACCCTAGGTCCCATCCTAACCCGAACCGTCTCTCTAACCCTAGCCCTCAACATAACCCTCACCCTAGGTCCAATCTTATCCCTAATCGTCTCTCTAACCCTAGCCCTAAACATAGCCCTAACCCTAGGTCCAATCCTAACCCTAATCGTCTCTCTAACCCTAGCCCTAAACATAGCCCTAACCGTAGGTCCAATCCTAACCCTAATCATCTCTCTAACCCTAGCCCTCAACATAACCCTAACCCTAGCTCCAATCGTAACCCTAATGATCTCTCTAACCATAGCCCTCAATATAACCCTAAGCCTAGCTCCAATCCTAAGCCTAATCGTCTACCTAAGCCTAGCCCTCAACATAACTATAACCCTAGCTCCAATCCTAACCCTAATCATCTCTCTAACCCTAGCCCTCAACATAACCCTAACCCAAGGTCAAATCCTAACCCGAACCGTCTCTCTTACCCTAGCCCTCAACATAACCCTAACCCTAGGTACAATCCTAACCCTAATCGTCTACCTAACCCTAGCCCTCAACATAAGCCTAACTCTAGCTCCAATCCTAACCCTAATCGGCCCTCTAAACCTAGCCCTCAACATAACCCTAACCGTAGCTCCAATAATGACCCTAATCGTCTCTCTAACCCTAGCCCTCAACATAACACTAACCCTAGCTCCAATCCTAACCCTAATCGTCTACCAAACCCTAGCCTTCAACATAACCCTTACCCTAGCTCCAATCCTAACCCTAATCGTCTCTCTAACCCTAGCCCTCAACATAACACTAACCCTAGCTCCAATCCTAACCCTAATTGTCTACCAAACCCTAGCCCTCAACATATTCCTAACCCTAGCTCCAATCCTAACCCTAATATTCCCTCTAACCCTAGCCCTCAACATAACCCTAACCCTAGGTCCAATCCTAACCCGAACCGTCTCTCTAACCCTAGCCCTCAATATAACCCTAACCCTAGGTCTAATCATAAACCGAACCGTGTCTGTAACCCTAGCCCTCAACATAACCCTAACCCTAGGTCCAAACCTAACCCTAATCGTCTACCTATCCCTAGTCCTCAACATGACCCTAACCCTAGCTCCAATCCTAACCCTAATTGTCGCTCTAACCCTAGCCCTCAACATAACCCTAACCCTAGCTCCAATCCTAACCATAATCGTCTCTCTAACCCTAGCCCTCGACATAACCCTAACCCTAGCTCCAATCCTAACCCGAACCGTCTCTCTAACCCTAGCCCTCAACATAACCCTAACCGTAGGTACAATCCTAACCCGAACCGTCTCTCAAATCTAGCCCTCTACATAACCCTAACCCTAGGTCCAATCCTAACCCAAACCATCTCTCTAACCCTAGCCCTCAACATGACCCTAACCCTGTGTCCAATAGTAACCCGAACCGTCTCTCTAACCCTAGGCCTCAACATAACCCTAACCCTGGGTCCAATCCTAACCCGAACCGTCTCTCTAACCCTAGCCCTCAACATAACCCTGACCCTAGGTCTACTCCTAAACCGAACCGTCTCTCTAACCCTAGCCCTCAAGATAAAAATAACCGTAGGTCCAATCCTAACCCTAATCGTCTACCTAACCCTAGCCCTCAACATAACCCTAACCCTAGGTCCAATCCTAACCCGAACCGTCACTCTAACCCTAGCCCTCAACATAACCCTAACCCTAGGTCCAATCCTAACCCGAACCGTTTCTAACCCTAGCCCTCAACATAACCCTAACCCTAGGTCCAATCCTGACCCTAATCGTCTACCTAACCCTAGCCCTCAACATAACCCTAACCCTACCTCCAATCCTAACCCTAATCATCTCTTTAACCCTAGCCCTCAACATAACCCGAACCCTGCTCAAATCCTAACCCTAATCGTCTACCTAACCCTAAACCTCAACATAAACCTAACCCTAGGTCCACTCCTAACCCGAACCGTATCTAACCCTAGCCCTCAACATAACCCTAACCCTAGGTCCAATCCAGACCCTAATCGTCTACCTAACCCTAGCCCTCAACATAACCCTAACAATAGCTCCAATCCTAACCCTAATCATCTCTTTAACCCTAGCCCTCAACATAACCCTAACCCTAGCTCCAATCCTAACCCTAATCATCTCTCTAACCCTAGCCCTCAACATAACCCTAACCCTAGCTCCAATCCTAACCTTAATCGTCTACCTAACCCTACCCTCCAAATAACCCTAACCCTAGCTGCAATCCTAACCCGAACCGTCTCTCTAACTCTAGTCCTCAACATGACCATAACCCTAGGACCCATCCTAACCCGAAACGTCTCTCTACCCTAGCCCTCAACATAACCCTAACCCTAGGACCAATCCTACCCCGAACCGTCTCTCTAAACCTAGCCCTCAACATAACCCTAACCCTAGGTCCAATCCTAACCCGAACCGTCTCTCTAACCCTAGGCCTCAACATAACCCTAACCCTAGGTCCAATCCTAACTCGAACCGTCTCTCTAACCCTAGCCCTCAACATAACCCTAACCCTAGGTCCAATCCTAACCCGAACCGTCTCTCTAACCCTAGCCCTCAACATAACCCTGACCCTAGGTCTACTCCTAACCCGAACCGTCTCTCTAACCCTAGCCCTCAACATAACCATAACCCTAGGTCCAATCCTAACCCTAATCATCTACCTAACCCTAGCCCTCAACATAACCCTAACCCTAGGTCCAATCCTTACCCGAACCGTCTCTAACCCTAGCCCTCAGCATAACCCTAACCCTAGGTCCAATCCTGACCCTAATCGTCTACCTAACCCTAGCCCTCAACATAACCCTAACCCTACCTCCAATCCTAACCCTAATCATCTCTTTAACCCTAGCCCTCAACATAACCCGAACCCTGCTCAAATCCTAACCCTAATCGTCTATCTAACCCTAGCCCTCAACATAACCCTAACCCTAGCTCCAATCCTAACCTTAATCGTCTACCTAACCCTACCCTCCAAATAACCCTAACCCTAGCTGCAATCCTAACCCGAACCGTCTCTCTAACTCTAGTCCTCAACATGACCATAACCCTAGGACCCATCCTAACCCGAACCGTCTCTCTACCCTAGCCCTCAACATAACCCTAACCCTAGGACCAATCCTACCCCGAACCGTCTCTCTAAACCTAGCCCTCAACATAACCCTAACCCTAGGTCCAATCCTAACCCGAACCGTCTCTCTAACCCTAGGCCTCAACATAACCCTAACCCTAGGTCCAATCCTAACTCGAACCGTCTCTCTAACCCTAGCCCTCAAAATAACCCTAACCCTAGCTCCAATCCTAACGCTAATAGTCTACCTAACCCTAGCCCTCAACATAACCCTAACCCTAGCTCCAATCCTAACCCTAATCGTCTCTCTAAACCTAGCCCTCAACATAACCCTAACCCTAGGTGCAATCCTAACCCGAACCGTCTCTCTAACCCAACCCTCAACATAACCCTAACCCTAGGTCCAATCCTAACCCGAACCCTCTCTCTAACCCTAGCCCTCAACATATCCTTAACCCTAGGACCAATCCTAACCCTAATCGGCTACCTAACACTAGGCCTCATTATAACCCTAACCCTAGCTCCAATCCTAACCCGAACCGTCTCTCTAACCCTAGCCCTCATCAAAACACTAACCCTAGGTCCAATGCTAACCAGAACCTTCTCTCTAAACCTAGCCAGCAACATAACCCTAACCCTAGCTCCAATCCTAACCCGAACCGTCTCTCTAACCTTAGCCCTCAACATAACCCTAACCCTAGGTCCAATCCTAACCCTAATGGTCTATCTAACCCTAGCCCTCAACATAACCCTAACCCTAGGTCCAAACCTAACCCTAATCGTCTACCTATCCCTAGTCCTCAACATGACCCTAACCCTAGCTCCAATCCTAACCCTAATCGACGCTCTAACCCTAGCCCTCAACATAACCCTAACCCTAGCTCCAATCCTAACCATAATCGTCTCTCTAACCCTAGCTCTCGACCTAACCCTAACCCTAGCTCCAATCATAACCCTAATCGTCTACCTAACCCTATCCCTCACCATAACACTAACCCTAGCTCCAATCCTAACCCTAATCGTGTCTCTAACCCTAGCCCTCAACATAACCCGAACCCCAGGTCCAATCCTAACGCTAATCGTCTATATAACCCTAGCCCTAAACATAACCCTAACCCTAGGTCCAATCCTAACCCAAACCGTCTCTCAAACCCTAACCCACAACGTAACCCTAACCCTGGGTCCAATCCTAACCCTAATCGTCTATCTCACCCATAGCCCTCAACATAACCCTAACCCTAGCTCCAATCCTAACCCTAATCGTCTCTCTTACCCTAGTCCTCAACATAACCCTAACCCTAGGTCCAATCCTAACCCGAACCGTCTCTCAAATCTAGCCCTCAACATAACCCTAACCCTAGGTCCAATCCTAACCCAAACCGTCTCTCTAACCCTAGTCCTCAACATAACCCTAACCCTGGGTCCAATAGTAACCCGAACCGTCTCTCTAACCCTAGGCCTCAACATAACCCTAACCCTAGGTCCAATCCTAACCCGAACCGTCTCTCTAACCCTAGCCCTCAACATAACCCTGACCCTAGTTCTACTCCTAACCCGAACCGTCTCTCTAACCCTAGCCCTAAACATAACCATAACCCTAGGTCCAATCCTAACCCTAATCGTCTACCTAACCCTAGCCCTCAACATAACCCTAACCCTAGGTCCAATCCTAACCCGAACCGTCTCTAACCCTAGCCCTCAACATAACCCTAACCCTAGGTCCAATCCAGACCCTAATCGTCTACCTAACCCTAGCCCTCAACATAACCCTAACCATAGCTCCAATCCTAACCCTAATCATCTCTTTAACCCTAGCCCTCAACATAACCTTAACCCTAGCTCCAATCCTAACCCTAATCATCTCTCTAACCCTAGCCCTCAACATAACCCTAACCCTAGCTCCAATCCCAACCTTAATCGTCTACCTAACCCTCCCCTCCAAATAACCCTAACCCTAGCTGCAATCCTAACCCGAACCGTCTCTCTAACCCTAGTCCTCAACATGACCATAACCCTAGGACCCATCCTAACCCGAACCGTCTCTCTACCCTAGCCCTCAACATAACCCTAACCCTAGGACCAATCCTAACCCGAACCGTCTCTCTAACCCTAGCCCTCAAAATAACCCTAACCCTAGGTCCAAGCCTAAACCTAATCGTCTACCTTACCCTAGCCCTCAACATAACCCTAACCCTAGGTCCAAACCTAACCCGAACCGTCTCTCTAACCCTAGCCCTCAACATAACCCTAACCCTAGGTCCAATCCTAACCCTAATCGTCTATCTAACCCTAGCCCTAAACATAACCCTAACCCTAGGTCCAATCCTAACCCTAATCGTCTATCTAACCCTAGCCCTCAACAAACCCCTATTCTACCTCCAATCCTAACCCTAATCGTCTCTCTAAACCTAGCCCTCAATATAACCCTAACCCTACCTCCAATCCTAACCCTAATGGCCTCTCTAACCCTAGCCCTCAACACAACCCTAACCCTATTTCCAATCCTAACCCTAATCGTCTACCTAACCCTATCCCTCACCATAACCCTAACCCTAGCTCCAATGCTAACCCGAACTGTCTCTCTAACCCTAGCCCTCAACATAACCCTAACCCTAGGTCCAATCCTAAACCGAACCGTCTCTCTAACCGTAGCCCTCAATATAACCCTAACCCTAGGTCTAATCATAAACCGAACCGTGTCTGTAACCCTAGCCCTCAACATAACCCTAACCCTAGGTCCAAACCTAACCCTAATCTTCTACCTATCCCTAGTCCTCAACATGACCCTAACCCTAGCTCCAATCCTAACCCTAATTGTCGCTCTAACACTAGCCCTCAACATAACCCTATCCCTAGCTCCAATCCTAACCATAATCGTCTCTCTAACTCTAGCCCTCGACATGACCCTAACCCTAGCTCCGATCCTAACCCGAACCGTCTCTCTAACCCTAGCCCTCAACATAACCCTAACCCTAGGTCCAATCCTAACCCGAACCGTCTCTCAAATCTAGCCCTCAACATAACCCTAACCCTAGGTCCAATCCTAACCCAAACCGTCTCTCTAACCCTAGCCCTCAACATAACCCTAACCCTGTGTTCAATAGTAACCCGAACCGTCTCTCTAACCCTATCCCTCAACATAACCCTGACCCTAGGTCTACTCCTAACCCGAACCGTCTCTCTAACCCTAGCCCTAAACAAAACCATAACCCTAGGTCCAATCCTAACCCTAATCGTCTACCTAACCCTAGCCCTCAACATAACCCTAACCCTAGGTCCAATCCTGACCCTAATCGTCTACCTAACCCTAGCCCTCAACATAACCCTAACCCTAGCTCCAATCCTAACCCTAATCATCTCTTTAACCCTAGCCCTCAACATAACCAGAACCCTGCTCAAATCCTAACCCTAATCGTCTACCTAACCCTAACCCTCAACATAAACCTAACCCTAGGTCCAATCCTAACCTTAATCGTCTACCTAACACTACCCTCCAAATAAACCTAACCCTAGCTGCAATCCTAACCCGAACCGTCTCTCTAACTCTAGTCCTCAACATGACCATAACCCTAGGACCCATCCTAACCCGAACCGTCTCTCTACCCTAGCCCTCAACATAACCCTAACCCTAGGACCAATCCTACCCCGAACCGTCTCTCTAAACCTAGCCCTCAATATAACCCTATCCCTAGGTCCAATCCTAACCTGAACCGTCTCTCTAACCCTAGGCCTCAACATAACCCTAACCCTAGGTCCAATCCTAACTCCAACCGTCTCTCTAACCCTAGCCCTCAACATAACCCTAACCGTAGCTCCAATCCTAACGCTAATCGTATACCTAACCCTAGCCCTCAACATAACCCTAACCCTAGCTCCAATCCTAACCCTAATCGTCTCTCTAAACCCAGCCCTCAACATAACCCTAACCCTAGGTCCAATCCTAACCCGAACCGTCTCTCTAACCCAACTCTCAACATAACCCTAACCCTAGGTCCAATCCTAACCCGAACCCTCTCTCTAACCCTAGCCCTCAACATAACCTTAACCCTAGGACCAATCCTAACCCTAATCTGCTACCTAACACTAGGCCTCAACATAACCCTAACCCTAGCTCCAATCCTAACTGTAATCGTCTCTCAAACCCTAACCCTCAAGATAACCCTATCCCTAGCTCCAATCCTAACCCGAACCGTCTCTCTAACCGTAGCCCTCTTCAAAACACTAACCCTAGGTCCAATGCTAACCCGAACCTTCTCTCTAAACCTAGCCAACAACATAACCCTAACCCTAGCTCCAATCCTAACCCGAACCGTCTCTCTAACCTTAGCCCTCAACATAACCCTAACCCTAGGTCCAATGCTAACCCTAATGGTCTATCTAACCCTAGCCCTCAAATAACCCTAACCCTAGCTCCAATCCTAACCCTAATCATCTCTCTAACCCTAGCCCTCAACATAACCCTAACCCTACCTCCAATCCTAAACCTAATGGTCTCTCTAACCCTAGCCCTCAACATAACCCTAACACTAACCCCAGTCCTAACCCTAATCGTCTACCTAACCCTTGCCCTCAACATAAACCTAACCCTAGCTTCAATACTAACCCTAATCGTCTCTCTAACCCTAGCCCTCAACATAACCCTAACCCTAGTTCCAATCCTAATCCGAACCGTCTGTCTAACCATAGCCCTCAACATAATCCTAACCCTAGGTCTAATCCTAACCCTAATCGTCTACCTAATCCTAGTCCTCAACATGACCCTAACCCTAGCTCCAATCCTAACCCTAATCGTCTCTCTAACCCTAGCCCTCAACATAACCCTAACCCTAGCTCCAATCCTAACCCTAATCGTCTCTCTAACCCTAGCCCTCAAGATAACACTAACCCTAGGTCCAATCCTAACCCTAATTGTCTACCTAACCCTAGTCCTCAACATGACCCTAACACTAGCTCCAATACGAACCCTAATTGTCTAGCTAAACCTAGCCCTCAACATAACCATAACCCTATCTCTAAATCTAACCCTAATCGTCTCACTAAACTTAGTCCTCAACATAACCCTAACCCTAGGTCCAATCCTAACCCTAATCGTCTACCGAATTCTAGGCCTCAACATAACCCTAACCCTAGGTCCAATCCTAACTGAAACCGTCTCTCTAACCCTAGCCCTAAACATAACCCTAACCCTAGGTCCAATCCTAACCCGAACCGTCTCTAACCCTAGCCCTCAACATAACCCTAACCCTAGGTCCAATCCTGACCCTAATCGTCTACCTAACCCTAGCCCTCAACATAACCCTAACCCTAGCTCCAATTATAACCCTAATCATCTCTTTAACCCTAGCCCTCAACATAACCCGAACCCTGCTCCAATCCTAACCCTAATCGTTTACCTAAACCTAACCCTCAACATAAACCTAACCCTAAGTCCACTCCTAACCCGAACCCTCTCTAACCCTAGCCCTCAACATAACCCTAACCCTAGGTCCAATCCAGACCCTAATCGTCTACCTAACCCTAGCCCTCAACATAACCCTAACCCTAGCTCCAATCCTCACCCTAATCATCTCTTTAACCCTAGCCCTCAACATAACCCTAACCCTAGCTACAATCCTAACCCTAATCATCTGTCTAACCCTAGCCCTCAACATACCCCTAACCCTAGCTCCAATCCTAACCTAATGGTCTCTCTAACCCTAGCCCTCAACACAACCCTAACCCTAGTTCCAATCCTAACCCTAATCGTCTACCTAACCCTAGGCCTCAACATAACCCTAACCCTAGGTCCAATGCTAACCCGAACCGTCTCTCTAACCCTAGCCCTCAACATAACCCTAACCCTAGGTCCAATCCTAACCCGAACCGTCTCTCTATCCCTAGACCTCAATATAACCCTAACCCTATGTCTAATCATAACCCGAACCGTCTCTGTAACCCTAGCCCTCAACATAACCCTAACGCTAGGTCCAATCCTAATCCGAACCGTCTGTCTAACCATAGCCCTCAACATAACCCTAACCCTAGGTCCAATCCTAACCCTAATCGTCTACCTATCCCTAGTCCTCAACATGACCCTACCCCTAGCTCCAATCCTAACACTAATCGTCGCTCTAACCCTAGCCCTCAACATAACCCTAACCCTAGCTCCAATCCTAACCCTAATCGTCTCTCTAACCCTAGCCCTCAACATAACCCTAACCCTACCTCCAATCCTAACCCTAATCGTCTACCTAACCCTATCCCTCACCATAACACTAACCCTAGCTCCAATCCTAACCCTAATCGTGTCTCTAACCCTAGCCCTCACCATAACCCGAACCCCAGGTCCAATCCTAACGCTAATCGTCTATATATCCCTAGCCCTAAACATAACCCTAACTCTAGGTCCAATCCTAACCCGAACCGTCTCTCTAACCAAACCCTCAACATAACCCTAACCCTAGGTCCAATCCTAACCCGAACCGTCTCTCTAACCCTAGCCCTCAACATAACTTTAACCCTAGGACCAATTCTAACCCTAATCGGCTACCTAACACTAGGCCTCAACATAACCCTAACCCTAGCTCCAATCCTAACTGTAATCGTCTCTCTAACCCTAGCCCTCAAGATAACCCTATCCCTAGCTCCAATCCTAACTGTAATCGTCTCTCTAACCCTACCCCTCAAGATAACCCTATCCCTAGCTCCAATCCTAACCCTAATCCTCTTTCTAACCCTAGCCCTCAAAATAACCCTAAACCTAGTTCCAATCCTAACCCGAACCGTCTCTCTAACCCTAGCCCTCAACATAACCCTAACCCTAGGTCTAATCCTAACCCTAATCGTCTACCTAATCCTAGTCCTCAACATGACCCTAACCCTAGCTCCAATCCTAACCCTAATCGTCTCTCTAAACCTAGCCCTCAACATAAGCCTAACCCTAGGTCCAATCCTAACCCGAACCGTCACTCTAACCCAACCCTCAACATAACCCTAACCCTAGGTCCAATCCTAACCCGAACCGTCTCTCTAACCCTAGCCGTCAACATAACTTTAACCCTAGGACCAATCCTAACCCTAATCGGCTACCTAAAACTAGGCCTCAACATAACCCTAACCCTAGCTCCAATCCTAACTGTAATCGTCTCTCTAACCCTAGCCCTCAAGATAACCCTATCCCTAGCTCCAATCCTAACCCTAATCGTCTACCTAAACCTAGCCCTCAACATAACCCTAACCCTAGGTCCAATGCTAACCCGAACCTTCTCTCTAAACCCAGCCCGCAACATAACCCTAACCCTAGCTCCAATCCTAACCCAAACAGTCTCTCTAAATTTAGCCCTCAACATAACCCTAACCCTAGGTGCAATCCTAACCCTAATGGTCTATCTAAACCTAGCCCTCAACATAACCCTAACAATAGCTCCAATCCTAACCCTAATCATCTCTCTAACCCTAGCCCTCAACATAACCCTAACCCTACCTCCAATCCTAAACCTAATGGTCTCTCTAACCCTAGCCCTCAACATAACCCTAATACCAGCTCCAGTCCTAACCCTAATCGTCTACCTAACCCTTGCCCTCAACATAACCCTAACCCTAGCTTCAATCCTAACCCTAATCGTCTTTCTAACCCTAGCCCTCAACATAACCCTAAACCTAGTTCCAATCCTAACCCGAACCGTCTCTCTAACCCTAGCCCTCAACATAACCCTAACCCTAGGTCTAATCCTAACCCTAATCGTCTACCTAATCCTAGTCCTCAACATGACCCTAACCCTAGCTCCAATCCTAACCCTAATCGTCTCTCTAACCCTAGCCCTCAACATAACCCTAACCCTAGCTCCAATCCTAACCCTAATCGTCTCTCTAACCCTAGCCCTCAACGTAACCCTAACCCTAGGTCCAATCCTAACCCTAATTGTCTACTTAACCCTAGTCCTCAACATGACCCTAACACTAGCTCCAATACTAACCCTTATCGTCTACCTAAACCTAGCCCTCAACATAACCATAACCCTATCTCCATATCTAACTCTAATCGTCTCACTAACCTTAGCCCTCAACATAACCCTAACCCTAGGTCCAATCCTAACCCGAACCGTCTCTCTAACCCTAGCCTTCAACATAACCCTAACCCTAGGTCCAATCCTAACCCGAACCATCTCTAACCCTAGCCCTCAACATAACCCTAACCCTCTCTCCAATCCTAACCCTAATCATCAATCTAACCCTAGCCCTCAACATAACCCTAACCCTAGCTCCAATCCTAACCTTAATCGTCTACCTAACCCTAGCCCTCAAAATAACCCTAACTCTAGCTGCAATCCTAACCCGAACCATCTCTCTAACCCTACTCCTCAACATGACCATAACCCTAGGACCCATCCTAACCCGAACCGTCTCTCTACCCTAGCCCTCAACATAACCCTAACCCTAGGTCCAATCCTAACCCGAACCGTCTCTCTAACCCTAGCCCTCAACATAACCCTAACCCTAGGTCCAAGCGTAAACCTAATCGTCTACCTAACGCTAGCCCTCAACATAACCCTAACCCTAGGTCCAATCCTAAACCGAACCGTCTCTCTAACCCTAGCCCTCAACATAACCCTAACCCTAGGTCCAATCCTAACCCTAATCGTCTACCTAACCCTAGCCCTCAACATAACCCTAACCCTAGGACCAATCCTACCCCGAACCGTCTCTCTAACCCTAGCCCTCAACATAACCCTAACCCTAGGTCCAATCCCAACCCGAACCGTCTGTCTAACCCTAGCCCTCAACATAACCCTAACCCTAGGTCCAATACTAACGCCAACCGTCTCTCTAACCCTAGCCCTCTACATAACCCTAACCCTAGGTCCAATACTAACCTGAACCGTCTCTCTAACCCTAGCCCTCAACATGACCATAACCCTAGGTCCAATCCTAACCCGAACCGTCTCTCTAACCCTAGCCCTCAACATAACCCTAACCCTAGGTCCAATGCTAACGCGAACCGTGTCTCTAACCCAGCCGTCAACATAACCCTAAACCTAGGTCCAATCCTAACCCGAACCGTCTCTCTAACCCTAGCCCCCAACATAACCCTAACCCTAGCTCCAATCCTAACCCTAATCGTCTACCTAACCCTAGCCCTCAACATAACCCTTACCCTAGCTCCAATCCTAACCCTAATCGTCTCTCTAAATCTAGCCCTCAACATAAGCCTAACCCTAGGTCCAATCCTAACCCGAACCGTCTCTCTAACCCAACCCTCAACATAACCCTAACCCTAGGTCCAATCCTAACCCGAACCGTATCTCTAACCCTAGCCCTCAACATAACCTTAACCCTAGGACCAATCCTAACCCTAATCGGCTACCTAACACTAGGCCTCAACATAACCCTAACCCTAGCCCCAATCCTAACCCTAATCATCTCTCTAACCCTAGCCCTCAACATAACCCTAACCCTACCTCCAATCCTAAACCTAATCGTCTCTCTAACCCTAGCCCTCAACATAACCCTAACACTAGCTCCAGTCCTAACCCTAATCGTCTACCTAACCCTTGCCCTCAACATAACCCTAACCCTAGCTTCAATCCTAACCCTAATCGTCTCTCTAACCCTAGGCCTCCACATAACCCTAACCCTAGTTCCAATCCTAACCCGAACCGTCTCTCTAACCCTAGCCCTCAACATAACCCTAACCCTAGGTCTAATCCTAACCCTAATCGTCTACCTAATCCTAGTCCTCAACATGACCCTAACCCTAGCTCCAATCCTAACCCTAATCGTCTCTCTAACCCTAGCCCTCAACATAACCCTAACCCTAGCTCCAATCCTAACCCTAATCGTCTCTCTAACCCTAGCCCTCAATATAACCCTAACCCTAGGTCCAATCCTAACCCTAATTGTCTACCTTACCCTAGTCCTCAACATGACCCTAACACTAGCTCCAAAACTAACCCTAATCGTCTACCTAAACCTAGCCCTCAACATAAACATAACCCTATCTCCAAATCTAACCCTAATCGTCTCACTAACCTTAGCCCTCCAGATAACCCTAACCCTAGGTCCAATCCTAACCTGAACCGTCTCTCTAACCCTAGCCCTCAACATAACCCTAACCCTAGGTCCAATCCTAACCCTAATCGTCTACCTAACCCTAGCCCTCAACATAACCCTAACCCTAGGTCCAATCCTAACCCGAACCGTCTGTCTATCCCTAGCCCTCAACATAACCCTAACCCTAAGTCCAATCCTAACGCGAACCGTCTCTCTAACCCTAGCCCTCAACATAACCCTAACCCTAGCTCCAATCCTAACCCGAACCGTCTCTCTAACCCTAGCCCTCAACATAACCCTAACCCTAGGTCCAATCCTAACCCTAATCGTCTGCCTAACCCTAGCCCTCAACATAACCCTAACCCTAGCTCCAATCCTAACCGTAATCGTCTACCTAACCCTAGCCCTCAACGTAACCCTAACCCTAGCTCCAATCCTAAACCTAATGGTCTCTCGAACCCTAGCCCTCAACATAACCCTAACCCTAGCTTCAATCCTAACCCTAATCGTCTCTCTAACCCTAGCCCTCAACATAACCCTAACCCTAGGTCCAATCCTAACCCGAACCGTCTCTCTAACCCTAGCCCACAACATAACCCTAACCCTAGGTCCAATCCTAACCTGAACCGTTTCTCTAACCCTAGCCCTCAACATAACCCTAACCTTTGGTCCAATCCTAACCCAAATCGTCTACCTAACCCTAGCCCTCAACAGAACCCTAACCCTAGCTCCAATCCTAACCCTACTCATCTCTCTAACCCTAGCCCTAAACGTGACCCTAACCCTAGGTCCAATCCTAACCCTAATCGTCTACCTAACCCTAGTTCTCAACATGACCCTAACCCTAGCACCAATCCTAACCCTAATCCTCTCTCTATCCCTAGCCCTCAACATAACCCTAACCCTAGCTCCAATCCTAACCCTAATCGTGTCTCTAACCCTAGCCCTCAACATAACCCGAGCCCCAGGCCCAATCCTAACCCTAATCGTCTATCGAACCCTAGCCCTCAACATAACCATAACCCTAGCTCCAATCCTAACCCTAATCATCTCTCTAACCCTAGCCCTCAACATACCCCTAACCCTAGGTCCAATCCTAACCCGAACCGTCTCTCTAACCCTAGCCCTCAACATAACCCAAACCCTAGGTCCAATCCTAACCCTAATCGTCTACCTAACCCTAGTCCACAACATGACCCTAACCCTAGCTAAAATCCTAACCCTAATCGTCTCTCTAACCATAGCCCTCAACATAACCCTAACCCTAAGTCAAATCCTAACCCGAACCGTCTCTCTAACCCTAGCCCTCAACATAACCCTAACACTAGGTCAAATCCTAACCCGAACCGTCTCTCTAACCCTAGTCCTCAACATAACCCCAACTGTAGGTCCAATCCTAACCCGAACAGTCTCTCTAACCTTAGCCCTCAACATAACTCTAACCCTAGGTCCAATCCTAACCCTAATCGTCTATCTAACCCTATCCCTCAACATAACCCTAACTCTAGCTACAATCCTAACCCTAATCATCTCTCTAACCCTAGCCCTCAACATAACCCTAACCCTAGCTCCAATCCTAACCCTAATCGTCTAGCTAACCTAGTCCTCAACATGACCCTAACCCTACCTCCAATCCTAACCCTAATCGTCTCTCTAACCCTAGCCCTCAACATAACCCTAACTCTACTTCCAATCCTAACCCGAATCGTCTCTCTAACCCTAGCCCTCAACATAACCTTAACCCTAGCTCCTATCCTAACCCTAATCGTCTACCTAACCCTAGCCCTCAACATAACCCTAACCCTAGCTACAATCCTAACCCTAATCGTCTACCTAACCCTAGCCCTCAATATAACCCAAACCCTAGGTCCAATCCTAACCCTAATGGTCTATCTCAACCTAGCCCTAAACATAACCCTATCCCTAGGTCCAATCCTAACCCGAACCGTCTCTCTAACCCTAGCCCTCAACCTAACCCTAACCCTAGGTCAAATCCTAACACGAATCGTCCCTCTAACCCTGGTCCTCAACATAACCCTAACCCTAGGTCCAATCTTAACCCTAATCGTCTACCTAACCTAGTCCTCAACATGACCCTAAGCCTACCTCCAATCCTAACCCTAATCGTCTCTCTAACCCTAGCCCTCAACATAACCCTAACCCTAGCTCCAATCCTAACCCTAATCGTCTACCTAAACCTAGGCCTCAACATAACCCTAACCCTAGCTACAATCCTAACCCTAATCGTCTACCTAGCCCTAGCCCTCAACATAACCCTAACCCCAGGTCCAAGCCTAACCTGAACCGTCTCTCTAACCCTAGCCCTCAACATAACCCTAACCCGAAGTCAATCCTAACCCGAACTGTCTCTCTAACCCTAGCCCTCAACAAAACCCTACCCCTAGGTAAAATCCTAACCCGAATCGTCTACCTAAACCAAGACCTAAACATAACCCTAACCCTAGGTCCAATCCTAACCCTAATCGTCTACCTAGCCCTAGCCCTCAACATAACCCTAACCCTAGGTCCAATCCTAACCCGAATCGTCTACCTAAACCAAGCCCTAAACATAACCCTAACCCTAGGTCGAATCCTAACCCTAATCGTCTACCTAGCCCTAGCCCTCAACATAACCCTAACCCTAGCTCCAATCCTAACCCTTATCGTGTGTCTAACCCTAGCCCTCAACATAACCCTAACCCTAGCTCCAATCCTAACCCGAACCGTCTCTCTAACCCTAGCCCTCAACATAACCCTAGCCCTAGGTCCAATCCTAACCCTAATCGTCGATCTAATCCTAGCCCTAAACAAAACCCTAACCCTAGGTCCAATGCTAACCAAAACAGTCTCTCTAACCCTAGCCCTCAACATAACCCTAACCCTAGGTCCAACCTAACCTGAACCGTCGCTCTAACCCTAGCCCTCAACATAACCCTAACCCTAGGTCCAATCCTAACCCTAATCGTCTATCTAACCCTAGCCCTCAACATAACCCTAACCCTAGCTACAATCCTAACCCTAATCATCTCTCTAACCCTAGCCCTCAACATAACCCTAAGCCTAGCTCCAATCCTAAGCCTAATCGTCTACCTAAGCCTAGCCCTCAACATAACCATAACCCTAGCTCCAATCCTAACCCTAATCATCTCTCTAACCCTAGCCCTCAACATAACCCTAACCCTAGGTACAATCCTAAACCTAATCGTCTACCTAACCCTAGCCCTCAACATAAGCCTAACCCTAGCTCCAATCCTAACCCTAATCGGCCCTCTAAACCTAGCCCTCAACATAACCCTAACCGTAGCTCCAATAATGACCCTAATCGTCTCTCTAACCCTAGCCCTCAACATAACACTAACCCTAGCTCCAATCCTAACCCTAATCGTCTACCAAACCCTAGCCTTCAACATAACCCTTACCCTAGCTCCAATCCTAACCCTAATCGTCTCTCTAACCCTAGCCCTCAACATAACCCTAACCCTAGCTCCAATGCTAACCCTAATCGTCTCTCTAAACCTAGCCCTCAACATAACCCTAACCCTAGGTCCAATCCTAACCCGAACCGTCTCTCTAAACCTAGCTCTCAACACAACCCTAACCCTAGGTCCAATCCTAACCCGAACCGTCTCTCTAACCCTAGCCCTCAAATAACCCTAACGCTATGTTCAATGCTAACCCGAGCAGTCTCTCTAACCCTACCCTCAACATAACCCTAACCCTAGGTCCAATCATAACCCAAAACGTCTTTCTAACCCTAGCTCTCAACATAATCCTAACCCTAGGTACAATCCTAACCCTAATCGTCTCCCTAACCCTAGCCCTCAACATAACCCTAACCCTAGCTCCAATCGTAACCCTAATCGTACCTCTAACCCTAGCCCTCAACATAACCCTAACCGTAGCTCCAATCCTCACCCTAATCGTCTCTCTAACCCTAGCCCTCAACATAACACTAACCCTAGCTCAATCCTATCCCTAATCGTCTACCAAACCCTAGCCATCAACATAACCTTAACCATAGTTCCAATCCTAACCCTAATCGTCTCTCTAACACTAGCCCTCAACATAACCCTAACCCTAGGTCCAATCGTAACCCTAATCGTATCTCTAACCCTAGCCCTCAACATAACCCTAACCGTAGGTCCAATCCTATCCCTAAACGTCTACCTAAACCGAGCTCTCAACATAACCTTAACCCTAGGTCAAATCCTAACCCGAACCGTCTCTCTGGCCCTAGCCCTCAACATAACCCTAACCCTAGGTCCAATCCTAACCCTAATCGTCTACCTAACCCTAGCCCTCAACATAACCCTAACCCTAGCTCCAATTCTAAGCCTAATCGTCTCTCTAACCCTAGCCCTCAACACAACCCTAACCCTAGGTACAATCCTAACCCGAACCGTCTCTCTAACCCCAGCCCTCAGCATTACCTTAACCCTAGGTCCAATCCTAACCCTAATCGTCTCTCTTACCCCAGCTCTCAACAAAAACCTAACCCTAGGTCCAATCCTAACCCGAACAGTCTCTCTAACCTTCTCCCTCAAAAGATTTCTAACCCTAGGTCCAATCTTAACCCTAATCGTCTCTCTAACCCTAGCCCTCAACATAACCCTAACCCTAGCTCCAATCCTAACCCGAACAGTCTCTATCAACCTGGACCTCAACATAACCCTAAACCTAGTACCAATCCTAAGCCAAACCGTCTCTCTAACCCTAGCCCTCAACATAACCCTATCCCTAGGACCAATCCTAACCCTAATCGTCTCTCTGACCCTAGCCCTCAACATAGCCCTAACCCTAGGTCCAATCCTCACCCGAACCGTCTCTCTAAACCTAGCCCTCAACATAACTCTAAACCTACGTCCCATCCTAACCCTAATCGTCTCTCTAACCCTAGCCCTCAACATAACCCTAACCCTAGGTCCAATCCTAACCCGAAGCATCTCTCTAATCCTAACCCCCAACATATCCCTATCCCTTGCTCTAAGCCAAACGCTAACCATCTTTGTAACCCAAACCCTCAACATAACCGTAACCCTAGGTCCAATCCTAACCCTGATCGTCTCTGTAACCCTAGCCCTCAACAGAACCCTCACACTAGGTCCAAACCTTACCGTAATTGGCTGTCTATCCCACACCCTCAACATAACGCTAACCCTAATCGTCTCTCTAACCCAAGCCCTCAACATAACCCTAACCCTAGGTCCAATCCTAACCCAAATCGTCTCCCTAACCCTAGCCCTCAACAGAACCCTCACACTAGGTCCAAACCTTACCGTAATTGGCTGTCTATCCCACACCCTCAACATAACGCTAACCCTAATCGTCTCTCTAACCCAAGCCCTCAACATAACCCTAACCCCAGGTCCAATCCAACCCTAATCGTCTCCCTTACCCTAGCCCTCAACAGAGCCCTAACCCTAGGTCCAATCCTAACCCGAACGTCTCTCTAACCCTAGCTCTCAACAAAACCCTAACCCTGGGTCCAATCCTAACCCTAATCGTCTCTCTAACCGTAGCTCTCAACATGACCCTAACCCTAGGTCGACTCCTAACTCTAATCGTATCTCTAAACCTAGCCCTCACCATAACCCTAACCCTAGGCCCAATTCTTACCCTAATCATCTCTCTAACCTGAGCCCTCAACATAACACTAATCCTAGGTCCAATCCTAACCCGAACACTCTCTATAACTCTGGCCCTAAACATAACCCTAGCCCTAGGACCAATCCTAATCCGAACTGTCTCTCTAACCATCTCCCTCAAAATAACCCTAACCCTAGGTCCAATCCTTACCCCAATCGTCTCTCTAACCCTAGCACTCAACATAACCCTAACCCTAGGTCCAATCCTAACCCGAACAGTCTCTCTAAACCTAGCCCTCAACATAACGCTAACCCTATGTCCATTCCTAACCCTAATCGTTCTCTAACCCTAGCCCTCAACATAACCCTAACCCTACGTCCAATCCTAACCCAATTGTCTCTGTTACCCTAACACTCAACATAACCCTTACCCTAGGTCCAATTCTAACCCTACTCGTCTGTCTAATCCTGGTCCTCAACAAAACCTATCCCTAGATCCGATCCTTACCCTAATCGTCCCTCTAACCCTATCCCTCAACAAAACCTTAACCCTGGTTGCAATTCTAACCCGAATCGGCTATCTAATCCTGGCCCTCGACATAACCCTAACCCTAGTTCCAACCTAACCCGAACCGTCTCTCTAATCTTAGCCCTCAACATAACCCTAACCCTAGGTCCAATTCTAACCCTAATCATCTCTGTAACCCTAGCTCTCAACAAACACTAACCCTAGGTCCCATCCTAACCCGAACCGTCTCTCTAACCCTAGCCCTCAACATAACCCTCACCCTAGGTCCAATCTTATCCCTAATCGTCTCTCTAACCCTAGCCCTAAACATAGCCCTAACCCTAGGTCCAATCATAACCCTAATCGTCTCTCTAACCCTAGCCCTAAACATAGCCCTAACCCTAGGTCCAATCCTAACCCTAATCATCTCTCTAACCCTAGCCCTCAACATAACCCTAACCCTAGCTCCAATCGTAACCCTAATGATCTCTCTAACCATAGCCCTCAATATAACCCTAAGCCTAGCTCCAATCCTAAGCCTAATCGTCTACCTAAGCCTAGCCCTCAACATAACCATAACCCTAGCTCCAATCCTAACCCTAATCATCTCTCTAACCCTAGCCCTCAACATAACCCTAACCCAAGGTCAAATCCTAACCCGAACCGTCTCTCTTACCCTAGCCCTCAACATAACCCTAACCCTAGGTACAATCCTAACCCTAATCGTCTACCTAACCCTAGCCCTCAACATAAGCCTAACTCTAGCTCCAATCCTAACCCTAATCGGCCCTCTAAACCTAGCCCTCAACATAACCCTAACCGTAGCTCCAATAATGACCCTAATCGTCTCTCTAACCCTAGCCCTCAACATAACACTAACCCTAGCTCCAATCCTAACCCTAATCGTCTACCAAACCCTAGCCTTCAACATAACCCTTACCCTAGCTCCAATCCTAACCCTAATCGTCTCTCTAACCCTAGCCCTCAACATAACACTAACCCTAGCTCCAATCCTAACCCTAATTGTCTACCAAACCCTAGCCCTCAACATATTCCTAACCCTAGCTCCAATCCTAACCCTAATATTCCCTCTAACCCTAGCCCTCAACATAACCCTAACTGTAACTCCAATCCTGACCCTAATCGTCTCTCTAACCCTAGCCCTCAACATAACTCTAACCCTAGATCCAATCCTAACCCGAACGTCTCTCTAAACCTAACTCTCAACATAACCCTAACCCTAGGTCCAATCCTAACCCGAACCGTCTCTCTAAACCTAGCTCTCAACATAACCCTAACCCTAGGTCCAATCCTAACCCGAACCGTCTCTCTAACCCTAGCCCTCAACATAACCCTAACCCTATGTTCAATGCTAACCCGAGAAGTCTCTCTAACCCTACCCTCAACATAACCCTAACCTTAGGTCCAATCATAACCCGAAACGTCTCTCTAACCCTAGCTCTCAACATAATCCTAACCCTAGGTACAATCCTAACCCTAATCGTCTACCTAACCCTAGCCCTCAACATAACCCTAACCCTAGCTCCAATCGTAACCCTAATCGTCCCTCTAACCCTAGCCCTCAACATAACCCTAACCGTAGCTCCAATCCTCACCCTAATCGTCTCTCTAACCCTAGCCCTCAACATAACACTAACCCTAGCTCAATCCTATCCCTAATCGTCTACCAAACCCTAGCCATCAACATAACCCTAACCCTAGCTCCAATCCTAACCCTAATCGTCTCTCTAACCCTAGCCCTCAACATAACCCTAACCCTAGGTCCAATCGTAACCCTAATCGTCCCTCTAACCCTAGTCCTCAACATAACCCGAGCCCCAGGCCCAATCCTAACCCTAATCGTCTATCGAACCCTAGCCCTCAACATAACCATAACCCTAGCTCCAATCCTAACCCTAATCGTCTCTCTAACCCTAGCCCTCAACATACCCCTAACCCTAGGTCCAATCCTAACCCGAACCGTCTCTCTAACCCTAGCCCTCAACATAACCCTAACCCTAGGTCCAATCGTAACCCTAATCGTATCTCTAACCCTAGCCCTCAACATAACCCTAACCGTAGGTCCAATCCTATCCCTAAACGTCTACCTAACCCTAGCCCTCAACATAACCCTAACCCTAGCTCCAATCCTAAGCCTAATTGTCTCTCTAACCCTAGCCCTCAACACAACCCTAACCCTAGGTACAATCCTAACCCGAACCGTCTCTCTAACCCCAGCCCTCAGCATTACCTTAACCCTAGGTCCAATCCTAACCCTAATCGTCTCTCTTACCCCAGCTCTCAACAAAACCCTAACCCTAGGTCCAATCCTAACCCGAACAGTCTCTCTAACCTTCTCCCTCAAAAGATTTCTAACCCTAGGTCCAATGTTAACCCTAATCGTCTCTCTAACCCTAGCCCTCAACATAACCCTAACCCTAGCTCCAATCCTTACCCGAACAGTCTCTATCAACCTGGACCTCAACATAACCCTAAACCTAGTACCAATCCTAAGCCAAACCGTCTCTCTAACCCTAGCCCTCAACATAACCCTATCCCTAGGACCAATCCTAACCCTAATCGTCTCTCTGACCCTAGCCCTCAACATAGCCCTAACCCTAGTTCCAATCCTCACCCGAACCGTCTCTCTAAACATAGCCCTCAACATAACTCTAACCCTACGTCCCATCCTAACCCTAATGTTCTCTCTAACCCTAGCCCTCAACATAACCCTAACCCTAGGTCCAATCCTAACCCGAAGCATCTCTCTAATCCTATCCCCCAACATATCCCTATCCCTTGGTCTAAGCCTAACGCTAACCATCTTTGTAACCCAAACCCTCAACATAACCGTAACCCTAGGTCCAATCCTAACCCTGATCGTCTCTGTAACCCTAGCCCTCAACATACCCCTAACCCTAGGTCCAATCCTAACCCTAATGGTCTATCTAACCCTAGCCCTCAACATAACCCTAACCCTAGGTCCAATCCTAACCCAAATCGTCTCCCTAACCCTAGCCCTCAACATAACCCTCACACTAGGTCCAAACCTTACCGTAATTGGCTGTCTATCCCACACCCTCAACATAACGCTAACCCTAATCATCTCTCTAACCCAGGCCCTCAACATAACCCTAACCCCAGGTCCAATCCTAACCCTAATCGTCTCCCTAACCCTAGCCCTCAACAGAGCCCTAACCCTAGGTCCAATCCTAACCCGAACGTCTCTCTAACCCTAGCTCTCAACAAAACCCTAACCCTGGGTCCAATCCTAACCCTAATCGTCTCTCTAACCGTAGCACTCAACATGACCCTAACCCTAGGTCGACTCCTAACTCTAATCGTATCTCTAAACCTAGCCCTCAGCATAACCCTAACCCTAGGCCCAATTCTTACCCTAATCATCTCTCTAACCTGAGCCCTCAACATAACACTAACCCTAGGTCCAATCCTAACCCGAACAGTCTCTATAACTCTGGCCCTAAACATAACCCTAGCCCTAGGACCAATCCTAATCTGAACTGTCTCTCTAACCATCTCCCTCAAAATAACCCTAACCCTAGGTCCAATCCTTACCCTAATCGTCTCTCTAACCCTAGCACTCAACATAACCCTAACCCTAGGTCCAATCCTAACCCGAACAGTCTCTCTAAACCTAGCCCTCAACATAACGCTAACCCTAGGTCCATTCCTAACCCTAATCGTTCTCTAACCCTAGCCCCCAACATAACCCTAACCCTACGTCCAATCCTAACCCAATTGTCTCTGTTACCCTAACACTCAACATAACCCTTACCCTAGGTCCAATTCTAACCCTAATCGTCTGTCTAATCCTGGTCCTCAACAAAACCTATCCCTAGCTCCGATCCTTACCCTAATCGTCTCTCTAACCCTAGCCCTCAACAAAACCTTAACCCTAGTTGCAATTCTAACCCGAACCGGCTATCTAACCCTGGCCCTCGACATAACCCTAACCCTAGTTCCAACCTAACCCGAACCGTCTCTCTAATCTTAGCCCTCAACATAACCCTAACCCTAGGTCCAATTCTAACCCTAATCATCTCTTTAACCCGAGCTCTCAACAAACACTAACCCTAGGTCCAATCCTATCCCGAACAGTCTCTATAACCCTGGCCCTAAACATAACCCTAACCCTAGGTCCCATCCTAACCCCAACCATCTCTCTAACCCTAGCCCTCAACATAACCCTCACCCTAGGTCCAATCTTATCCCTAATCGTCTCTCTAACCCTAGCCCTCAACATAGCCCTAACCCTAGGTCCAATCCTAACCCTAATCGTCTCTCTAACCCTAGCCCTCAACATCACCCTAACCCTGGGTCCAATCCTAGCCCGAACCGTCTCTCCAACCTTACCCCTCAACATAACCCTAACCCTAGGTCCAATCCTAACCCTAATCGTCTCTCTAACCCTAGGCCTCAACATAACCCTAACCCTAGGTCCAATCCTAACCCGAATCGTCTCTCCAACCATAGCCCTCAATATAACCCTAACCCTAGGTCCAATCCTAACCGTAACAATCTCATTAAGGCTACCCCTCAACATAACCGTATTTCTAGGTCCAATCTTAACCTTAACCATGTTTCTAACCCTATCCCTCAACATACCCCTTACCCTAGGTCCAATCCTCACTCTAAAGGTCTCTCTAACCGTATCCCTCAACAAACCCTAACCCTTGGTCCAATCATAACCCTAACCATGTCTCTGACCTTAGCTCTCAACCCTAACCCTAGGTCCAATTCTAACCCTAACCTTTCTCTAACTCTCGCTCTCTACATAATCCTAACCCTAGGTCCAATCGTAACTCTAACCATCTTTCTAACCCTAGGCCTCAACAGAACCCTATCAGTAGGTAATCCCAACCCGATCTATTTTCTATCCCTAGGCCTCAACACAACCCTAACCCTCGGTCTAATCCTAACCCGAAGCATCTCTCTAACCCTATCTCTCAACATAACCCTAACCCTTGGTCTAATCCTAACACTAACCATCTCTCTAAGCCTAACCCTCAACATAACCCTAACCCTTCGTCTAATCCTAACGCTAACCATCTCTCTAACCCTAGTCCTCAACATAACTCTAACCCTAGGTCTAATCCTAACCCTAACCATCTCCCTAACCATAGCCCTCAACAGAACACTAACTCTAGTTCTAATCCTAATCCTATCCATCTCCCTCTCCCTAGCTCTCAACATATCTCTCACCCTAGGATTAATCCTTACCCTAACCCTCCTCCTAAACCTAGGCCTCAACATAACCCAAGCCCTAGGTCTAATCCTAACAATAACCATCTCTCTAACCCTAGTCCTGAACGTAACCCTAACCCTAGGTCTAATCCTAACTTTGACCATCTCCCTAATCCTAGCTCTCAACGTAACCGAAACCCTAGTTCTAATTCTTATCCTAACCGTCTCCCTAATACTAGAATTCAACATAACCCTAACCCTAGGTCTAATCCTAACCCTAGCCATCTTCCTAACCATAACCCTCAACATAACCCTAAGCCTAGGTCTAATCTTAACTCTAACCATCTCCCTAACCATAACCCTCACCATAACCCTAACCCTAGGTCTAATCCTAACCCTAGCCATCTCCCTAACCATAACCCTCACCATAACCCTAAGCCTAGGTCTAATGCTAATGCTAACCATCTACCTAACTCTAACTCTGAACTTATCCCTAACCCTAGTTCTAATCCTATCCCTAACTCTCAACCTAACCCTAACCCCTATTTTAATCCTAACCTTAACCGTTTTTTTTAGTACCATACCTACAATATTTAATACCATCTTTATTTTATTTAATACCTGCCATATTTATGATTACCCACTGTCTGCCAGGCACTGTTCTAGATGCTTAGTATATGTGAGGAGTAGAACCAATGAAATCCTTTGCATTTGGTGCTTTTATTCTAATTGGGGGAAGTTCAGGGCTCAGGTGTGTGGCTGTCACCTAACAAAGTTGGCTTCCCTCCCCCACTTAGCGTGAAGGTTTCAGGCTGGGCTGCTGGATTCCTGGCCCCATCTGATGAAAGGTGAGTGTCAGCTTTGGGTCCTGATCTTTCAGACCTTCTGTTCCCTGGCAGAGGCCCAGTCCCTCCCACCCCTGGCCTGCATGCTGGATATGTTGAGGACCCCTGCTGATCTCATCTCTTCTGAGAAACTCAGAACCACTCAGCAATCATTGAGATCAACACCAGCCACCATTGGTGGCAAACCCCTCCCCGCTCTGGGGACCCTGTGGGGTCAGCTCTCTGCCACCTGCTTCCTGTCTCATAGCCACAAGGGAAATAACCAGCTTCTGAGGATGTAGAGCCTGTCTCCAGATAAGCAGGCTGCTGGCTGCTGCCCACCTCAATAGGAAAACCCACTTTCGAAGAAGCAGTCTCCCTGCCCCCTCAGGTGTGTTTCTGGCAAGCAGAAGCAGCTTGAACACCTGGTGGTGAGATGGAGTGGGCTTAACCCTCCTTACTTGTTAAGTATCCACCATCCCCACAATTCCAGGACGGCTTCCCAAATATCACATTTTTAGAGAAAACCCCACACAAAACTCAGGTCTAGCATGTTTGCAAAACTGAACAACTTAAAGTTTACCTTTTCCCTGTTGAGAATAATGAAAGGAGGCTCCTGACATCTGTTTCCTTTTGTTTATTTTTTTAAAATATGTTTTTATTAATTTTTTAGAGAGAGAGAGGAAGGGAGAGGGATAGAGAGATAGAAACATAGATGAGAGAGAAACATTATCAATTGGCTGCCTCCTGCACACCCCCTACTGGAGATCAAGCTCCAACCGGGCCATGTGCTCTGACCAGGAATCAAACCAGTGACCTCTTGTTTCCTGGACAGATGCTCAATCCCTGAGCCATATTGACAGGGCTTGTTTCCTTTAAGGAGCCTGTAGAAAAACATAAGGCTGTGCGTCCTTGAGGATAAGCAAAGCAACGAGACCGTTCGTGGCACCACACCCTCTACCCTGCCTGGGGAGGGAGGTACAGGGTTTGAGGCTGGATCTCCACCTCTGTAATGGGCTGTTGCACAAACGACTCATCAGGGAGTGAAACAAGACAGATTTTCCAAAATCACTATAGGAAATTCTTCCTTTTTATAAGTTTCCAAGTGTATAAATAAATTAAGTCTTCTCATACAACTATGGAGAGTTTTCCAGGCCAAGCACAAGTCACTCCATAACAAAAAGAAAATCATTGAAATACAGAGACAGTTGCATGAGATGATTTTTCCAATGCAAAATTAGTTTCTAGATCAGTGATTTTCAAAGAGGGAGAAGAGATCATAATTTTTTAGGGACTTTTTAAAACTACATGTGCCACCCCCACCCCCAGTTCCAGAGGTTGTGGCACATGGCGGGGAGTGGGGAGGGGATGGCGTGTCCCCTAACCAAGAATGGCTGTCATGGTGAGTTGTTCTTACTCAGTGGCTCTCAAGCGTGAGTGGCATCGGAACCACCTGGAGGGTTTGGTAAAACACAAACCACTGGGCCCACCCTGGAGTTTCTGATTCAGTAACCCCAAGGTGGGGTCAAAAATGCGCATTTCTAACAAATTTGCAAGTGATGTGGTGATGATGCTGGTCTGGGACCACGCTAAAAAATCCTCCAGGCCTTTTGAGCTAGAAAAGGGTTAAGAACCACTGGTTTTGAAAAGAAACCGTTGACTGTTTATTGCAAAGGAACAAGATCAAACTTCCCTATCGCTCCTCTTGATGTTGACAGTGTGATTACACAGTAAAATATGGGAGGGGGACTTTGAGATGTGCACATGACCAAGACTCTGCTTCCATCTGTGTCAGCAGCTCCAGGTCACAGATCTCAGTTGATCTAGAGAGCTTCCTGCTGGTCCTGGGCTAAAATAAGGCTGGAGTCACCAGTTGCTTTTTCAGCTGGAGCAGGACAGGGCATGGGTTCCATCCCCAGGTGGGCCAGGAAGCTTGGCCTGTCAGTGGCCATAGTTGGGGACCTCTCTGGGATAGGTCCTCAGGCCACTGGTGAAAGAAGAGCACTGCTGTGGGAACCCAGTCCTCAGGCAAAGCTGCCCTGGCCCTGGCAGCAGCCTTTCACAGGGAGGTGAAGGCCCTGTTCTCAGAATCCAGAAGGGGCTTTGTGGCAACCAAACTTGCAGCTTTTAAGCCAAAGTCATGCCATTACCCCAGGGATTGGTAATGCTCACAATCATGATGCAGGAAAATGGCCTGTGATCCCAAGGAAGGAAAGCCACAGTCTGGGAAAAGAAGAATTTCAGAATTTACTTTTATTTACTATTATGTTCTCATCACATATGAGATTATGTAGGCTCCTAATTACATGTGCATGTTGGGGATGGGAGGTGGGCAGTGGATTCCTCCACTTCCTCCAGGGCAGGGAACCTGTTTGTCAGCACTTCTGGGGCCTAGCATAGTGCCTGGAACACACTGGGTTCTCAGTTAGGGATAAATAAATGAATCTTTTAAATTTGTTTTCTAAAGTCAGTGCCTTCCAGTGTGTGGCAGTGGGAAAGGAATGCCATCAAAGGCAGGGCTGTGGGGGCCTGGGAATGGTTTTCAGCTCATGGGAGTTCAGTTCAGTCTAACAAGGAACCCTGCAGATGTGAAGCAAAGATTGCTTCCCCTGATTCTGTTGGCTTTCGGGCTCCATCCCTGAATATTTACTTGGAGTAATTGAGGCTCTTGCCCACAGGTTGGTGAATCCGTCCTGAGCATCCAGAAACTGTCCTGTCATTTGTCTTCTTCCAAAGTTAGTGATCTTCAGACCTTGAAGAGATCCTGTATTTTGGCTGCTTATCAAAATCAACTACCGACAGAGGAGCAGATTCCAGGATGCCGAGTGTCTTGTTCATGGTGGGTGTATGTTGGGGGTGGGGGTGGTAGTACATGGCAGAAGGGCTTGTAGTCACAGCCCACTCACACACACACATGCACCTGGGCATGAGCACCAAAACTCAGGTCTTAGCTGATGTAACCAGATGACTTATTTTCTGCTCACTGGCAGGGGCATGGGGGAGGGAAGTTGACCATTTGTGGAGTTCATGATTCTCATGAGATATATTCTGGGGTCTATCTTTGGTAGCTTGCCTTTCTTTTTTTGCCCCAGATCCAACTCAAATTTGCCGTAAAGTAGGGAATGCATGATGTACTGGCTGGAGGATTTCACCAGTCCTCTTAGAGCTTCCTACATTCTATTGTACCCCCAAGACTGCCTTCTGCTTTCCAGGCTAGTCACAGTGATGCCCTAAATGCTGGTTAAGGTTCTAATAGAAAATAGTCATGTGAAAACTACTTGTGCATTTAGCATAAACCTGTTGTAGCACACTGGTCCATTGTATCATAAATTTCTTTCAGACTCAAAAGCAAGATAAATTTTATCTCCCCTAAGGAATAAATATACTTTCTCCCTTTTTTCTTGGTGATGAGGAGCTTCAGAGTTAAATTTAATAATAACTTTAGGTTTTGTATATTTACTTTCCTCCTCCTTCCTGTGGTCCTGAGAAATTTAATAATCGTATTGAATGAATGAATGTTCTTTGTTATAAAGCACCCAATTTTTTTTTTTTTAATTTCTGGCAAAACACAAGGTATCAATGATCTTAGTGTAAAACAGTGATAAATGCAGGGTCTTAAACTCTAAGGTAACCAGCTGCGAAAATAATAATGATTTCCCATAAACAAAAACTCCTAAAAAGAATTGAGGGGTCATAGAGGAACACAAGCTGATGATGTAATAATAATCCTGTGCAAGGAAAAAGCTGGGCCTCAGAGGCTGGGTATGTTTGAACTGTGAGAGCTCTTTCTTCTCCAGGATGCTATTTTATTTCAATTCTCCACAAAGCATGGTATTTTAGTCTCACATTGGCCCCTGAAAAGATAATGTGTAAAAAAAAACAAAAAACTGTATCATGCTTAACTGCAGTCTTTTTTGCATGAGAGAGCCTGTCTAACAAACATCCATTAGATGCCTACTGTTTTCAAAATCCCGCCTTAGCTCCTGGGAAAGGGAGCATCTGGCGGAAAAAGAACAGAGCCCAGGTCTTTTCCCTCAATGCTTTTCTCCCACTTGGGGTCCCCAGCCTGTGGGAGTAGGTTCCCCAGCAGCACAGTGGATCTGGACTGGGAAGAGCAAGTATTTCCTGCTGCTCAGGCTGCTTAGGCCCTGGGTGGGTGTCCAAGCAGGCTTTAGGTTCTCCTGTTCTCAGAGGCTTTTAGAAAATTTTTATCTGACTGAACTGGTGTGAGTGGGGCCCAGTCTGACCCTCAGGACTCCTGTTTGCAAAGCTCAGATCACACCAAAGCCCAGCCTCCAAAGCACCGGCCAGCTCCTGGAAGCGTGGCTCAAAGCATTGCCACACTGTATGGTCCTAATTCTCCCTGCTAATCCTCCGCAGCCTTCATTCTTGGAGCTGCCGTGTTGGGGGTTCTGGCACCAGTGGCCGCGTGAGCCACGCTGGCCCCTTTCCCTGACTTTTAAAAATATAAATTTTAAAATGTGACTTTGAGATGAAAGCAAGAATGCCAAAAGGAGGCCGATGCTTTCTTGTGTTCAATTACAGCCCTGGGGAGTACCCCACACAAGGAACTGCTCAGAGCTCCAGCCAAGATGAAATCTGCTTTTCCAATAAGCACTTCAAACAGTGGAGGATGTTTTTGGCTGGATTCAGCAACTGGGAAGCCAACAGTTAATAGGGTTGGGCACCGAGGCAGGGCTCCCCGCCATCAGGGGGAAATCTGAAGCTGCCTTTTACAGCAGCTTTCACTGCAACAGAAGTTACAAGGCACTTGTCTGGCTCCCCCAGACGAGCAGCTAGAACCCCACCTTTAGACCTCATTGAACAGGTCTTCAGAGATTAAAGATTTTAATATCCCAGTTAATTTCTCTCTATACAGTTTTTCTTCATTACTTTTTCAGGCCAAATTCCTTTGCAATAAATTCTAGGCATGTTCCAAATTATTTTACTGAAATGGAATTTTGTTGCTCTGAATACAGGCAACATCAGAAGGGCTGATCACAATGAAATGAAGATATGGATGGATGGATGGATGGATGGATGGATGGATGGATGGATGATAAATGGATGGATCGATAAATGGATGGATGGATAAATGGATAGATGGGTGGATGTATAGGTGGGTGAATGGCTGGCTGGCTTGCTGGATGTGTGAGTGAGTGGATGGGTGGGTAGGATGGATACACAGATTGGCTGGTGGTAGAAGTCGTAGCACCATTATGAGATAAGTAGAGGAAGCTTAGCAGCTTCACAGACCTGGCAGCTAAACTTCTCAAAGCAAATGACTTGCCCAAACTCACCACAGTTGAGCCTGATCTAGAACCAAGTCTTCTAAGTCATGCTCTTCCACAGCACCAGCCTGTGGCTTCAATAACCTGGGTTGCACCTTGGCTAGATGCCATCGGCAACCTTACCCTTTACTGACACAGAGCTTGCCAGACTCAGTCATAGTCATGAGTGCACTTTGTTTTAGTAATTATTAGCCAATTATCAAGTCACAAAGGGAATTGTCACCAGGACCCTAGATTCCAGCTTCATTCTTGAACTCCTGAAGTCACACCTAGATTTGAGCAAATATTTCCTGACCTGCTGGGTAAAAGTCTTTTGCATGGAGAAGAAGCACAGGGTTTGGAGCAGGAATTTCCAAATTTAGGTGTGTATAAAATATACATTCCAGACCCCATTCCCAGAGGTTCTGAACGAGCAGGTCTGACGTGGGAACAGGAAGCACCGGTTCCATAGCAAAACATTGGAGTTGTTCTTTGAATTTGAAGTTTGGGTTATAATGTCACCTTCTTGATAAGGCCTATCCTAACCATTATATTTAAAATCACAACCCACGTACTGCCTCTCCACTCCTGATCCCTTATCCTGCTCTCCCTTTTCTCACAGCATTATCACCTTCCATTATACCATTGCTATGGACTGAATGTCTGTGACCTCCCTCCACTCTGATTCATATCTTGAAACCCCAACCTCCAATATGATGGTATTTGGAGGTGGGGCCTTTGGGGGGTCATTAGATTTAGAAGTCAGGAGGGAGCCACCACCATGGGATTAGTGCCCTTTTAAGAGGAAAAGACCAGAGCCCTGTCTCCTCCACTACATGAGGACACAGCAAGAAGGTAGCCATCTGCAAACCAGGAAGAGAGACCTCACCAGACATTAAATCTGCTTGTGCCTTCATCTTGGACCTCCCAGCCTCCAGAACTATGAAAAATAAGTATCTATTGTTTAAGCCACCCAGTCGATGATATTTTGTTATAGCAGCCTGAGCTAAGACAATCAAATAATTGACTTATTTCTTTTAACTTGCTTGTTTTTGGACTCCCAATAATGAATGCTCCATAAAGGCAGGATCTGCCTGGTTCACTGCTGAATCCCATGAGCCTAGAATAGTGCCTGGGTTGGTAATATCTGTTTAAAAGAACCGACTGCATGAAGAAGTGATTTTAATGCAGGTGGCCCATGAAACACTCTTGAGAAATCCTGGTCTGGAGAGAGCATGAGCTTAGGCTTTGGCCAGATGGGAGTTCGAACCCCAGCTCTATTCACTTCTGTGTGACCTCAGACAATTTAAGCCCCCTGGGCATCAGTTCTCTCATCTGTGAAATGGAGACATGGCTTACATCTTAGGGTTGCAACATAGATCCAGTGAAATACCCAGGCAGAGCCCAGTATTCCACAGCACTGCCTCTTTGCTCCTTCCTCATCTCCTGGGTGGGATTTTTTGTTTAGTGGTCTCTGAACAGAAAATGTGGTGGAAGCCTCCCAGATAGAGGGAAGCGGAAAGGTGGGAGGAGGGCGGGGTGGGCTGCATTCTCTTTCTCCTTATGTGGAGAGAGACATGAAAGATGAGTTAAGGGAGGTGACCCTGCAAGCTCCTTCTGCAGCTCAGAGGACACACATTCACGTCCCTCTATCCTTTCCCACCAGCAGAGATGAACAAGCGGTTTCTAAGTAAACAGGCAATAAATCACTACCCAGGACCAGCATCCCCCCGAAAGCACATCATGCACGATCTCAGGCAGAGATTGGGCCAGCACTTGGAGACAGCGATGTGGATGCTGAGACAGCCCTATCTGGCGTGCACACCCCCAAGCAAACATTCCTCCTGAAATAACCCCGCCATTTCCCTGGGACCCTTAGACTAAGTCCCACAGACTTTGCCAGCCCCACCTGGAGGGACTTTAAGCTAGATCACGGGAGATTTGGGAGAGGTAGGAACAAGGATTTCCTAATAGTGATGAGGTTATAGAATCTATTTCTCTGGGTTTTATGAAGCAGATAGGATTTGGAGGCAGAGACACAGGAAACAGGAAATGCCTCCATGCACACACAGATATGTACACATTACACACCCCAAAGAGAGGAAAAGAGGGAGGCCCCTGTAGAGCAGGGTCAGGGCTCCTACCTACGTGGAAAATAGGACAGCGGCAGGGACGCACAGCCCAGAGTACAGAGCCTATGTCTAAACTCCAGCTCTACTGAGAATTGCCCAGTGTCCTCAGGCCAGCCCCTGTCCTGCCCTCTCCTAATTTCTTACCCCTATAACACGAGCGCAGATCTCTTTGTCTTCCTTAAGCTGGTATTTCGCGAGTCCCTGATTTCCCCCGGGCTCTGGCTGAGGCCTTGCTGAGGCAGTAGGGAAGCTGGCCCAAAGACATGGCTGCCTAGACCTCCTTGGGCAACCCCCAGACCCATGATGAGATCCAACTCAAGGTCAGACCTTTACTTTCAGGGACTACCCTAGAAGGAGCAGGATCCTTGCTGACATCCCAAGCCTCTCCCCTGGCCTCTGTCCCCCCTGGGGGTCCAGCCAACTAAATCCCCTCTGAGCCCTGGAGAGGCTGGTTCCACCCAGAGCCCCCGCTGTGTCTATGACTCAGTGCTGCCCTGGAGTCAGGCTGAGTTCTGGAACCACATCTGCCTCTGGCGAAGGTCCCTCATCTGGATTCAAGGAAAGAAGTATTCTTCAAATTAAATCAGCACCCTTTGGAACTCAGCCACCACTCCCTCAACACCACCTAGAGAAGTGTCACACCCAGGCCTCGCAGGGGTTCTGAGGGGCCCTGGAGGGGACTTCTGAGGAATTAGCTTGAAAAGGGATCTACTGAGAACTGGTAATGTGACCTCGAGCAAGTCACCATCCCCTCTCTGGGCCTCAGTTTCCCCATCTGGCTTGACCTGTCCCTCTCCAGCATCCGAGCAGCCTCTCTCATCTGGGGCTGCAGGAAATGTCCACCCCATTTTCTGGCCATGGTTGGAGGGGTGCAGGGAGGGTGGGGAGGGGTTCAAATGAGAGAAACCAGGAACAGGCACTTGAAGTCAAGGTTAGAGGCAGGAATCAAGCCTGCTTCCTGCTTCCCAGAATTACCTCTTCTCTTCTGCTAGAACTGAGCTGTTGACAGGAAAGGGTCATCAGGCACCATCCGGGCCAGGGGTGTTCAAGGTGCTCTTACCCTCACAGTCTTTCTCCAAGTGAAACCTCACACCAGTGAAGCCCAGAGTATCAAACAGGTGGGGGCAGAGAGGGGAAATAATCAGGGGAGAAATGGAGCATTTATGATAAAGGCAGCTTAATGGAGCATTTATGATAAAGGCAACTCTGGTGTCCTGGCTGGAAGAGCAACTCCAGGGGAGGGAAGGATCTCTTCTGCCAGTGGGGGAAGCTAGAGAGGAGAGAATGGCTGTGTTTGATTGGGCTTTCCTTCCCAGGGTCAACTCCTACTCCTCTCAAAAGGAGTTATTTATTTATTTATTTTAAACTAAAGCTTCATCAACAGCCAGAACTCACCCTCCCCTCCCCACCAACATAAACAACGTCCCTTGCAAGTGACACTGCTTTATCTGTCATATTAAACCTAGGCAATCTCTGACCCCATCTCATCCACTCCTGCCCTATGAAAACACATTAGCTTGAAATATCTTATCCACTGCAGCTCAGAAAAGAGAGAAAGGGGAAGAGTGGGCAGCAGGGAAGGAACCGGGCAGAGGAGAGCCAGGGAGAAGAGAAACTCCAAAGGGGAAAAAAAGGTAAGAGCTGGTTCCTGCAGCTGGCCTGGCAGATCAGACCTGGGGATTTCCCAGGACCCTCAGGGTCCTGGCAAGGCAGGAGAGGGGCAGGGACCTGCTGGGGAAGATGGAGGACACTAGTGCCCCAGTTGGATTAAAATGGGAAAGGGCTCCTGGGCAATCAGAGGAGCGTGAACAAAGAAAGGGTCAGTGTCCAGGGTGAGCCCAGCGTCCTGCCTGGAGGAGGCGGGCAGCAGAGCTGGGGGAGTGAAGCAACCTGTGCCCAGCGGCTGCAATGGCCTCACCTCCCCAGAATGGAGCACATCACTGACGTCAAGCGCAGCGGGGCCGCGGCCAGCACTAACTAGGTGCAGATGCACGGAGGAGGCAGCCTCTGCCAGGAGCCGCTCCCGCAGGCGCAGGCCTCCCAGCCTGGAGCGGCTCCAGCCTTGGGCCGGGGGCGGTGTGAGCCGTCTGCCAGGGCGCAGGCCTCCCAGGCGGCGGGACAGCGCGCTCTAGTGGTCATGGCCCAGAGAGAGCGTCTAGGAGCCCCGCAGGCCTAGGTGTGGGGCTTGACACCTTCAACACATTCTAATACGCTCCTTAGCTACACATTTGAATCACCTGGGGAGCTTTTAAAAAATCCCAGTGCCCAGGAGGTGCCCGGAACCAATTAAGTTAGAACCCGGGGAACCAGGAGCCGGTATTTTTTAAAACACTCCAGGTGTTTCCTATGCACCACCAAGCTGGGAAGCAGTTCTCCTAAAGCAGTGGTTCGTTCTCAGACTTGAGTGTGCACCAGAATCACCTAGAGAGCTTGCTGGGTGCCGCCCCAAAGTTCCTGACCCAACCTTCTGTGGAGGGCTCTGTTAGCTTTAGTGAGTTACCAGGTGGCACTGGTCTTGAGAACCAGCGCTAACCTACTACCCAGAGGGGGTTCCTTATAAGTGCAGATTTGGAGGCCCCACCCTAGAAGCGCTGTTCTAAACACCGCTTAGGTCAGACCTCGTAGCATCACGCTGTGTAGAGTGCTAGCAAAACCTCTTTACATTGTCCCCAAAATCTTTGAATCAGAGAGCTAGATGGAATAATCCAGATTATCTGATCCAATTCTTTTGGGGCAAACTGAGGCCCAGCAAAAAGAAGGCGTTTGCCCAGGATCAGTCATCCTGGGCTCCTCAAATTTCATACACTCATAAATATCCCCTTCTTCTCCCCAGGAGGTGGCACCTGTGAGTTCTGACCTTCTTCACCCTCTCAACAGGCACCTCATGAACTCAAGGGGGCTTGTGGGGGCCCAAGTCCTTCCTGTCCTGTCTGCTTGGGAGGGCACTCAGGCAGCTAATGGAGACACAGGAAGACTGCAACAGGGAACACAGTGGGAGGTGGCCTTCAGGAGACTCAGGAGTCTCACACCCACTTTTTGTTCCTGATTACTCTTCTGAATTCTCAGAGAAAGGAGACAGATTGGAGGCCTATCTTACAGGCACCTGTCTTATAGGTAAATCTATACACACAGAGCATCCTGCCCTCAAAGTGTGCTGAATGTCCAGTTTTGGCCACAGCTCATGGTGGATTTCTACCTTTTTTAGTCATTAGACCAGCAGTCTGGGGGTACACAGAGTCCAGATGAACAGACTAGACAAACACACAAAAATGAAGTAGGAACCGCAAGACTGTGGAGGGTTCAGTGTCCATGGGGGTGGTAAAAGGGATGGCATTTGGAGCAGGTGGATGCTGGAGAGATGCACAGCTGAGTGTCAGGGAAATCAGAGCAGGCTGCCTGGAGGCTCTGTGGCTGCCATAGCCGGGGCATGACAGAGCTTAGACATGAACCCTGGCCTGTCCAAATTTGGACCTTACACTCCTAACCACTCCTTGACCCTATCCTCAAAAGGTACAGAAGCAAGACCCAGCTTGTGGCCTGTCTGGGATCTGTAAATAGAGTATCTGCTTGGAAAATAGGCAGTGGAAGGGGGATGGGGCTTGAATTTAAAGTTGGTGAGTTTGGGCTTTATCCAGGATCCCATGGGAAGCCATTTGAGTTGTGAAGCAGGAAAGTGACGCTGATGAAAGTTTCAGGAAGACTGTCTTTCTAGAGTCCAGTATATTGCTGATGTGCAAAGCTCTAGCTTTAGGGGCCTGTGATGTAGAATCACCAATGGTCTCTATATAGTTATAACATTGTGGAGGGCTACATTTTAACATTCTGCGTTCATTTCCATTTATTCCCAAAAAGCTCAGGGAAAAGAACCAATTTGTAACTGTTAAGTAAAAATGGGTGGGTGGGTATTTGTTTTCCTCTTGTGGTCTTTTACATTCCCAGCTATACCACCCTGTTATCAGCTTTACAGAAAACAAAGGAACTGAAATTAAACATTAACCAGGACCATTGAGAATGTCCCTGCAATGAACAGCCCTCGTGTTAGGAGAGGAGAGTCCCCTAACTCTCTGGTGGATTGTTCAAACAGGAAAGGGACCTAGGGGCAGGCCCATCTCCAAGGGTTTGGGAGGCCAGCTGATTTCAACTAGCACTTTCCATTCGAGACAACAAATATTTACCAAATTCCTGTGAAATGGCTACCATGGTGCTGGGTACCTGGGGACAAGGAGGGCTCAGACAGGGTCCCAGCCCTGAGACACTCACATCACATGTGAGCAGTGCTCTAAAGGAGGCAGGTACAAGGGACAGAAGGCAGAATGGGGAGTGATATCTCCCCCTAGAGGAGGCAGCATCTGCTGTAGGTCTTAAAGTATCAGTGGACTTTTACTAGTAAAAAGAAAGGGCAGTCTAGACCACGGGGACAGGTGAAAAAGAGGATGGTGGACAGTGCATAGCGTGTTTGGAAAATGACTAGGCTGGTGTGGGGTGCAGGGTGGGAGAAAGAGTGTGGAGGTGGCCAGGGCTGGAAGGCAGTTTGGGACCAGATTGGAAAGGCTAGCTTTGACGTACAAGCTTGACTGGAACTGTTCTGGGTGGGCTGGTAGGGTGTCCTGGTGGGAGGTCAACCAGGCCAGAGATGATAAGGATTTGGCCTAGGCCGCTGCAAGGGGGAAGGAGGAAAGAGGGTGGCTCAGGAGGCATTCCAGAGCCACAGTCAGCTACCTCAGTGACTAACAGGGTGGGGGGAGGTGAGGTCAGTGACTGAACACTCTGACTTGGCACCATCCCCTGAGAAAGGAATGGTCTTGGTCACGAGTTTAGCTGGGCAGCAGGAAGCACACTAGTATTTCAAACAGAGGGAATTTAATACAGGGGATTGGTTGCATAGTAAAAGCCGAGAAGCAGAACAGGATGTTGGGGCAGTGCCAGATCAGCAATGGGAAGAAGCTGCTGACACCATCAGAAGCAGGAGGAATGAAAAAGGGAGACAGTGTAACTAGAGCCAGAAAGCCAGGAGCTACATGGCTGAGCAGAAACCAAAGAGGTTTGTGCAGTGGGAGCTGGAGCCGCAGAGGAGAACCAGCCCCCCGCTGGAGATGCTTCCTAGAGCAGAGGGAGTGGAAGAAATACCACGGCTGCTTTCTCTGCCCTCCCTCTCGCCTTCCACCTGTGATATTGGGCAAGCCTACTTGAAAGCCCAGAGATCAAGGCACCTAGGAAATGTGTCTCCTGAGATAGAAGACAGACTGGGAAGGATGTGAGAATAGCAGAGTGGTACTTCCACAGGAATATCAGAGGAGGCTGCTGAGGTGAGAGGGTTGCTGAGTGCAGATTGGGACGTGGGGAGTGGGAGGTGCCTCCCTGGGAAGATATCCAGCATGAAGACATGGGGTTGGAAGGCTGGAGAGGCAGATGTGAAAGGATCCTCGTGGCTCTCCATAGTTGTTCCCTGCTGAGGCCAACGCTGACTCATGCCTGAGTAACTCCGTCCCAGAGCTCAGCCTCGTGGGTGGGGAGGGTGGGGCAGGGTGAGGTGGTGTCGGTTGCTTGGTTATAAGCTAGGTCCCACATGCAGAAAAGTGAATGGTACAGTGGATACTGGGCTGGCCAGACCCACAGGGTCATCCCTGTCTGACACTAACTAGCCGTGTGGCTTTGGGCAAGTGAATGATGCTCTCTGAGCTTCAGTGTCCCATCTGTAAAGTGGAGAGCATGCCTTCCCCATTGGGAGAATGGAAACCACACAATGCACTTTGTGACCAGTGAAGCTCTGTCTGTGCCAGGGAGGCTGAGGATACCACGGATGCCAGGTCTAGCAGGGTTCAACTAAGCTACTGGCTGTGCGAGGCCTGTGAGACAAGGGCGGGGTTCAGTTGGATGTGTTCCCTGGGCCCCTGGGATACAGACACTTGCAGAGACACGGATGCCATCGCCCTTCTGCTGACTGCTGTGCTCAATGGTTAATTTCTGGGGGCTGTTAACTCCCACTCACATATCTGGCCATCCCCCTTATGACCAGGCACCCATATTCACAATGACTGAGAAGTCAGAGCTGCAGGTGAGACCCCAGGTAGGGCTAGCCTCTCATTCCTTGGGTCTGGGCAGGACTGCCCTGAGCATGGAGTGCAGTGGGAGTGACCCTTTGTGCCTTCCGAGGCTTGGTCAGAAAAGGTCAGAGCTTCTGCCCAGTTCCCATTCATAGTCTTTCTCGCTCTCTCAGTTTCTCCCACTCAACACTCACCCTTGGACCCAGCCACCATGTGTGAGGAAGCACAGGCCACAGGGAGAGCCATGGGTCCTGCTAGGCCCAGGTCATCCCAGATGAGGCCCCACATCATGGCGCAGAGACTAACTGTCCCCACTGTGCCCTGTGCCAACCCACAGGAACCCTGAGTGACAACAAATGATTCCTATGGGTTTAAGCAGGTGCATTTTCGGGTAACTGGGTGGGCAGCAATGGACGAAAATGCGTCTCTGGAGTCCTGTGACCCTGTGCTTCTCCCTGTCAAGGGGGCTTTCTCCCAGAGCTGTAACTGCAGGCTGGCAGCTCTGCCTCTCCTCTGGACTGGGGGCACTCGGCATCTTGCCACATCCTCGGACCAGGCACACTACTGGTACTCAAGGGGCACTCCACAAGTGTTTATCCAATGAAACCCAGGAAATATGAGAGAGATGAAGAAGCGGATTAAAAACAAACCCCTATGTAATAGAAATATTTGAGCTACAGCTCTAAATATGTTAGCTATATTTGTTAAATGAATGAAGGCTTGGTGAGAATGTATTTATTTAAAGCTTTCTGGATTCATGAATTGGTCACATCGGGCCATGGTCTCTTGTGGGGATGTATAGAGGATCATCTGTAGAGTAAACAGATGTAAGGATGTAAAGGGACCCAACACAATGGTCCCCTTTCAGCCTCATGAAACCACCAAGTTATACTTGTTTTTATTTCTTAGACTAAGACTCCAGAGGTCCTCAAATATCAGGCAGCTTTCTTCCCATGGAGCATCACCTCCTCACTCCCCTCCCCTCCCAGACTCTGTTCCCTCACCCCCGTAGCCTACGCTTTCCCTGGGGCAGCTCTCCCAAGGGCCCCAAACACTGAATGCTGCTCTGCTGTCCCAGACCAGACTCTGGCCTCCACCCTGGGCCTGCACTTCCTTCCCAAGAAGGTCCTCCAGGCAGGGAAATTCTCCACTGGTGCAAATCTCACCAGGAACATCACAGCTCGCAGAATATCTGCTCCTGCGTCATTTCACTAGATCCCTGTGGTCACTGAGGCGGACCTGGCAGGAATGGAGAGACCACGAAAGACAGTGGCCGCATACCACTCCTGCCTGCAACCACTGTCTCTCGCCTGCTGGGGCCACTGTCAGCAAGGCTTTACTGAGCACGGTGGAGGGTCCTGCTGTGTGGAGCTGGGGTGACTGAATCTCCCACAAACATCCAACCATCTCAGCTTAGCCCTTAGCATCCGGAACATTCCTGGACCTCCTTGACCTGCAGTGTCAGTCAGCAGGGAAAACAAAAGCTCAGGTAAATTAAATAGGGTTAGATTGGTACTTCTGTTGCCAAAAGAAACACACACACAAACACACACACACACACACCCAAATGCAAGCAAACCAAGGCAAGCAAACAAACAGAAAACCCTTGCTGTACATTCCCCAAGCCAATGACAAAGAACAGTTTTTGAGTCACTACTTACTTACTGTTTGGGATTATTTGTGGCCCCTTCCCCTGCACCAAAAATAAGAATCAAGTTAGCTGTGTTAGGTCTATTTCACAGGTCTGTTTATATAAACACTTAGGGGGTACAGGCATGTGTCCTGCACACACACACGCCCCTCTCAGATAAAGAGGTCTCAGGGTTAGGATGCGCTCTGGAATCTTTCCTTCCACACCTACTGCATCTGGTCACTGTCTTGGAGGCTGACATTCCTCAGGTTGAGCGATGGGCAGGCAGAAGGCTGCAGGCTGCGTGCCAGCCGGGTCAGCTTACAACAAGCTGTCAACCCGGTTTCTGACGCCCCAAGCGAGGCCATAAATAACCACAATGAAACTGCAGCAGGCCCGGGGCCTCCCCCGAAAGGCACTCCTCCTCCATCAATCTCCCCTAATGACTGCTTGGCATTCAGGCTTCCGCTGTGACCTGACCCGCCCCGAGCATTCTTTGGGGAGCAGTGTCCCTTCCCAGGCGCAGAATGGGTCAGCTGGGAGTGCACTGCCTTGAGACGTTCCCATGTCCCGCCAATATACTTTAATGGATGCCGGAGACAGGCAGGAAAACTCTCATCACTCAAAACGCGGATCCTTCCAAGATGGGCTCCAGGGAGCAGAGCTACAGCCGCCGTCCACGTGGCCGATCTGGTCCAGGTGGCTCCCACATCACAAAGGTTCCCACAGGGCAACGGCTTCTCTCCACCATGGAGCAGCTGCTCACACTGGAGAAAGCTGGCCGGCGTGCGCTCTGCCATGTGGGTGGGCAAAACCAGATGATACTGTAGCTCCCTGTTTACACTTCTTTTGACCTGGTCTCAAGTGGCAATTACCTTTTATTCTTACCTTTTGTTCTTAAGCCAGTTCTCCTTAACTATCTCTCCACCCTAAAACCATCCACCTAAAATCACAGACCCACCCACGTCCTCTCTTTCTGGATCTCAATCTTTCTCCTGGGCTCTTGTGATTGAATTCATGGAAGTAGAACGTTCCTAGAAGGACAATTTGGTCGTCTCATCAACAGCCTTATAATAGAATTTTAATCATGTCTCTCTAGATTAAAAATAAGAAATGACAAAATGATTGCTTATAAATGTACTCTTTGTCAGTGCATATACGCCATAATATCAAGCTTCAGTGACCCCAAAGTTGTGAGGGTAGAAGGGGGGAGGGGCTTCTCTTCATTTACATATAGGAAACTGAGGCCCTTAAAGTCACAGGGTCAGGTGGAGGACCCAGGCCTCCAAGGGGATGGTGCACTTGGGGGCAGGAGTTACCAAATCCAAGTGGAGAGAGAGTAATTACAGTAAAGTGTGGGGGTCAAATATAATTTTCCTCCCACCTTCTAAGTTCTTCTAGCTGGGCTAGTAATCAAATTGACATGGACAGATTAACAGGAGAACATGTGGGAACTTTATGATGGATGCACATGGGGGCGTGCCGTAAATATGAGACCCGGGGCAGCATGGGGGAGTTGAGGTTTACATGTGCCATTTTGGACAAAGGAGAAGGGAGGTGGGAATCTGGGATTTCAGAGGGAAAGCAGGTAATTTACAGATAGAGGATAAAGAGCAAACAGGTGGTAAACAAATTCTTGCTGGGCCACCCAGACACAATGGGATAGAGGGAAGTTCAACAAGCGGGCTCCGCTGGATTCCTCCGTCTGCCACACTTATTTTATGCTATGATGCTAAGGTGATGTTCCCTCCTTTAAGCAGGTTTTTTCTACTGAATTTTTTTAGGCAGGTAAAGGGGGGGGGTGTCATCTGTTCTTTCTGAGTCTTTTGTTTCTTAACAACCAGCTTAAAATCAGTATACGAAAAGGCATATATTGGGGTGGCAAAACTGATCCCCCTCAAAAGCCATGCCCTTAGTTCAGCACTGGGCACAGAGCACGGCCCAACTGTAGTGGACACTGTCAGTGCCCCACCAGATACCCTGGTCCCTATCACTGATCCCTGGTACCCTTCCCAGCCTCTGGATATTTTTACTCCTGACTTAGGCACCTGTGCCTCTCTTTGGAGAGCTGTCCTGAGGAGCATAAAGCACAGCTCCTTGGCTCGAGTTGGAGCAAACTCTGAGAAATAATTAACACTCCAGAGCTTTCCCGTGGGATCTCCTCCTGAAATCACATGCTGCTCCTCTTCCTACCCCATTTCTTCTGGGACCACTTCCTTGTAAGAAATCACCTGCATCTGGACCCTCATCTCAAGGTTTGCTTCTGGGGAGCCTACCTAAGACCCCAGGAAATGTCTGTGGAATGAATGAAGGCATTTACCCTCATCCCAGCTCAAGAGATGTGCAAATGAAACACAGCGTGACACTAAATGGAAAGCCAGGAAGGAGTGTGCAGGAGGAGCTGCATTTGAGTGTCCTGAGGGCTGGATCCAGGGTTAATTAACTGTCCTGGTGCTGCCACTTAAAACAGCCCACATACATTACTGCGCCCATGGCATCCACATGAGTACACTCACAGGTGTACAGCTGTTCCCACATCACCAAGACACTGTGAACCCAGAGCCCTCCTGAATGACCATTCTGGATTGGCTCATCCTCTGGATAACCGAGGGCTTTTCCTGTTAACTGATAAGACATTTAACACTGACACCCCTTAGAGTTTACAGCTGCTGCTATAAACAGGGGGTGCTGGCCAGAAAACACTCAGAGCCATTGTCCTGAATGCTCTGTTCAACCAGGGGCAGTAAGTTGTCCTTAATCCTGAAGGGTGGTAACGGTTCTGGCTTCTGCTAGTAGAAGGATGTCACGGGACTGCTCTTGCAAAATCTCTGAAGGACTTTATTGGAGAAGGCAGCAATCTCTCTCTCTCTCTGCCAAGTACACAGAGGTCAGCTGGCGTCCCGGTCCCGTGGGCAACAGAGAAGTGTCAGTATTGTGTAAGAACAGTTCTCCAATGCTCAAGGTCATCATGCATTCTCTCTTCCTGATTTCTCTGTCATTCTCAAGACTGAGTTTCTGCCTCTGCAGCTGGTAGGGTAGTGTCTGTGCCCCTTAGCGATGAGTCTCAGAGTGAAGCTGGGGCCTCTAGAAATGCTGATAACACCTGGCCTTCCTGACCGCCAATGCTCCTGTTTCCAAGGTCTTGGGCAAATGCTGCATGAATTCCAATTTTTTCAACCTTGCAGGAGAATTAGTGCTCCCCATGCAATAGCAGGAATGTCCTTGACCATGAAGTACCTCTCCACAAAGGCTGGCCCCTGAGCGTCTAGAATGTCTGTGAAATCCAGCTTGACAGGGAAAATTTGTTGTTGGGACAATCTATTCTACAGGATTGGAACCAAAGGACACAGGCAGGCCAGCCACATTGTTCTGAGAAAAATAAGAAGACCCCTGGAGTCTGTGATGGATGAAACTTCTGAGAGCCCCAGCCCTGCAGGAAGGTGCTCCATTCACAGCAGTAGGAGGGCACACTCTTTATGCCATGGCTTCTGTGAAGATCAGGCCTTATGAGAAACAGCAGCTTGTGAGAGTGAGACTGGGGGTGTGTATATTGGAGTTGAGATGGCCAAAGGGCTGGGGTGATTGAAGGATCTGTAGGCTGCTTCCTCTTCTAAAGGGCTGTTGTGTGGACAGGGGTGTCCCCTTGATTAGGCCGGTAGGAAATGTTACAGGGAGGGTCGTGTGGACAGTCATTGCTGCCCAGGGAAGGCCAGGCTGCATTGGGAGGGAGGGAGCTGACCATCACTGGGCACAACCAGTGTGCAGTTCCTGAGGGGTCAGGCTACAAGGCCAGGAAGGAGCTTCAAACATAGCTGTGGCCTAGAAGTCCGGCTGCCACCAGAGGTCTGAGAGTCTAGACTCTGGCTGGGCCCTCTCCCAGGTGCCTACTGTCCCCCAGACCAGGTGAACATACCTTGGAGGGTATGTCTGTGAGGATGTTTCCTGAAAAGAACAGTATTTGAATCGGTAGGCTGAGTGAAGATGGCCCTCACCCATGTGGGCGGCATCATCCAATCCACTGAGGGCCAGAATACAAAAGGCAGAGGAAGGAGGAAGGGTGAACTTGCTCTCCCACCTTCTCCTGCCCTTGGGGCTCCTGGTTCTCAGGCCTTTGGGCTCCAATGGAATTGTACTACCGACTTTCCGGTTCTCAGCTTGTGGATGGAGATCATGGGACTTCTCGCCTCTGTGATTCCCTGAGCCAATTTCTACAATACATGTCCCCTCTACATCTCTCTATAAATCTTACTGGTTCTATTTCTCTGGAGCCCCTGGCATCTAGCTTTTGCTCCTGCTGTTACTTTGGAACCGTGGATCTTGCTGACAGATCCAACATCCTTAACATCCCCTTCAGTCTCCTACAATAAATTTCATGGGTAATATAACCAGATCTCACAGAGAATTTTAAAACTAAATACATTAGAAATAAAAGGGAGGTTATAATTGAAAATATGTATATTTATTTCCAGGTATAAGTATCTGGCTAAGACCTCACCAGAGGCTTGGTGAAGTGGTTGGAGGCTCTCCTGACTTATACGGCGTAAATGATGAATTTAAGAGTAAAGGAGAATTGTAGTTGCTTTTCCTTTGTATTTGGCTTTTAAAAATAAGGATTAAGCACTCCCAAAGGGGGAAAGACTTTCCAAAATGCTGAGCTCTTGATAAAATTCCAAAGAAAACAAAGCACAGCCTTCCCAAAATGTATATGCTACGGTGCGGACATGGAAACTGAGACAACTTTGGTTTATACCTAAAGGGTCTCTTCGGGGCTGAGATCTTTCCCACAGGACAGGGCTGCACCCAGCCCAGTCTGACCGCTCACCGCCCGCAGGGCTGTCCCACCTGGCGGGGCTCGCTAGGCCGCCCAGCTCGCTTAAAGGGGCCGGTGAGGACCTCAGCTCCTCGGTCCTCGGTCGCAAGCACCCAGCACACCCGGCATGTCTCCAGATTTGCAAGAGACAGGGCCTCTGCAGTTCTGCCCGCCTGCCAGGAAGTGTCATGGGCTCTGTCTGAGGGACCCCTTGTGACTTCTGGAGCTAAAGGGCGGCGTCGCCTCCTTAAGGATTATTACTCCCCGGGAGGAGAGCCATTCTTCCAGTATGCCACAAAGGGGCGCCTGAGACCCAGAATCCAAACACTTGCAGGGCTGTGAAATGTTAAAAGGAAATTCTGCAGCTGCCAGCTGTGTGAAATAATTCCTTATCAGACTTGCGTTGTGCTAAATGGTCTAATCTTTGGGCAGCACCGTCCAGTTTTCCAATATCCACTGTTAGCACTGAAAATTTTTGTAAATGGCATTTCCAGTTTTCCCAAATAATACAATTTTGATATTATAACGGCAATTTTAACATCCTCCCAGAAACACCGATGGAAACAGGCAAAAAAAAAAAAATACAATGACCAAGCAATTGACTAGTTCTTGCGTCCCCCAGCACCCACCACACTTCTCTAGAAATAATAACAACAGTAACAGAGAACATTTTTTTGAGAACGTACCATGTGTTATTGTTTTGGGTTCTTTACAAGAATGCGCATATTTTCTCTTCATCAGTAACACTGTGAGGTGGGTACTGTTATGCTTGTGATAAACAGTATGAAGGAGGCATCTGCAGCACAGAGAGCCTGAGTAACTTGGCCAAGGCTGCATTGCTGGCAAGTGGCAGAGAATCACTGAAGGACAGAAGTACATTCAAGGCAAAGGGCAAGGCGTCCCACCTGCTGGAAGGTGGTGCTGGGGAATGACTCAGCCACCCTCACGCTGCAAGAAAATAAGACTGTATGTATCCAGCTTATTGTTTCTCCAAAATCTACTGAGAACACAAGGATGGTAAAAATAAAAAAAAACAAAAAAACAAAACAAAAAAAAACCAACAAGAAAAAAGCCTATGAAATATTTTTATTCTCAGTGTGTGGCTTCTTTTGTTCACGAGTTCATCCAGAGCATTACCCCATGTGAGTCTGACACGTCTAGCATTGCTCCACTTCTGGGTCTAGCTTCAAATAGTGGTGCGACCTGGAACTGGACAAAATCAAGCCCTGAGTTTTCAACCCTGGCTGAGCATTAGAATCCCTGGGGGAGTTAAAAAACAACACCTGATATCTGGGTCTCCCCCAAGCCAATGGAATCAAACTCTCTGGAGTGGGGCCCAGGCATCTGTTGTTGGTTTTTTTTAGCATCCCCAGGTGATCCTGCATTCAATCAGCAATGAGAACCAAACTCCCTTTTTATACAGAAGAGGAAACTGAGGCCCAGAAGGAGCCATGATTTGCCAAAGACCAAATGTTAAAGAAGGGAGGAGCCAAGTGTCCTGGTTTCTAGTCCAGAGCTCATCAAAGGCTCTGCAGGTGCCTTTGGGGTCACCCACAAGGAGCTGGCAACAGGCCCTGAGAACCCCTGGGTGCATGGTACACTCAGAGATGACTCATCACCTGCTCTCCTCAGTCTGAACTAGGGAATGCTTGGTGGGGTGGCAGGAGGGAGGGAGCATCTCCTGCTTCCTGTCAGCTCCAACCTCAAGATCCCAGTGGCCTCCTGAGTGGTCAGGACTCACCCTGGCCTCCCCAGCCCTGAGGGTAACTATCCACCACTCTCACCTCCACCCCACTGTTTTCCCACCTTCACCAGGTGGTTGAGTTGCCAGATAAAATATTGGCTACCCAGTTAAAGTTGGATTTCAGATAAACTACGAATAGCTTTTAGTATAAGCATGTCCCATGCAATACACATATGTTTCTTTGCTGAATCTGGCAATCTTATCTAAAAGCGCAAAGTGACTGGCCTCACTGAGCCCCCTGGAAAGGGAAGGTGAGCAGCTGGCCCAGACTGCGCAAGCCCTGCCGTCAGCCAGGGCTCTTTCCCCAACACCATTCGGCACAGAGAAATTACTGTATTTTCCCTTAAGAAAGAGTTATAATTGGGGTAAAATATAACTAAAAGAAATGTGTGCTTGATTATCTTGTTCATTTGTCCGGGGCAGTAGACGCATAATTGTTTGGACCATGAGTTGGAGATTTGTGAAACGCCTCCGTGTGCCAGGAGGGAAGACCCTCCCCGCAGACAGTGGGTCTCACACCCAGCTGGAGGCCAGCAGCCTAATGTAGCCTCGCACCTGCCCAGTGAGAACACAGGGCTGGGGCCGGCGTCACAGGCAAAGTTACCCAGCCTTGGAAGGATCTGGTCAAGATTATTCTTAAACCAAATGCTTTTGGGAATCTAACCAAATCAATTGGAAAGGGAGTCTGTTCCTTTGGCAAACCTGCTGAACTACCTTCCAACACCTTGGAACTGAAGTGATTCGAGCTTCAGGAAGCGTGTTTTTTTTTTAAAGGTCATCACTAGCGATGAGGGAGAAGCATGCTTTCTTATCTGAAGCTGGCACCTGGCTCTTTCCTTTACTCAAACCTGCTCCTGCCTTTGGTTAGTGGCCTCACTGCCCTCCCTGCCACCCAGGTAGAAACCTAAGATTCACTTCAGGCTTCTCCCTTCCCTAATCTCCGAGCCCCACCCACCCAACCCCTGACTCCCCTCAGCAAAATCTTTCTTTTAATCAGACCTGCTAGAGTGTCCTCAGAAAAACTGTGCCACCAGCAGTACCTGGAGGGCCCCCTATGCCCATATCCCGGCCCACAATGGATATGATCCAGCTTTCTAATTTTTGTAGGATTAATAGGTACGAAGTGATACCTGTATAGTTTGAATTCATATCTCGGTAACTCACATTTAGGTCTTTTAATCCTTCTGTGTACGTGCTGTTCAGATGCTGAAACCTTTCATTCTATTTCTTTAGCATCCCTGGGCTCTGATCTCAAGTCAGACGAGAGTTCTCACTGTTTCCTGCCTTTTGCTCTTCTCAAACTGCCTTCAGCCAACAGCCTAAGGCGTGGACCTCTTCTGCATAAAGTCCTTCAGTAACTGCCGGTCATCCTTAAATACGCACACTACTTACTCGGACTTTCAAGGTCTTCCAGCATCTGGCTCCAGCTGGCTTTCCAGCCTCATCTCCTCCTTTCCTCTCCCACCAGTAGCCACTCCAGACGCCCACGGCCCTGACCTCACTGCGTGCCTGTCTCCATCCCTTGGCTTACACTCTTCTTGCACACATCTCTGGTGCCCTCCTTGCGCTGCTTATTGCCCTCTCAAGGCCTGGGATCAAATGCAGCCTTCCCTAAGATCTGTGCTAGCCCAGGCTTCCACCTCCCCTGAACTCCCCAGGGCTTGCCCAGCACCGAACCCTTCATGCTTTTGTTTTTGTTCCATGTGCCCTTGTTGGATATCCCCCCCCCCCCCCCCAGAGCTCAAGCTCCTGGAGGGCCTGCTACCCATCTGATTCGCTTCTCTCCCGCCCACCCCAGCATCTCACCCAGGCTAGTCCACACTGCAGGCAGGAAAAACAGGTAGGAGGCTGCAAGATGACTTGGTGCAGGGAGACAAGGCGCCTCCCCAGGCAGGGAATTGGAAAGGAGAAATGAAGAGAGGGATACTCAGAAGCACTTTTTGATTAGTTGGCCATAAGGGTTAAGGGGAGGAGAAATTGGGGAACACTCCCAGCTCCTGAGCTAGGCAATTTGCTGGGTGGGAGTCCAGGAGGAATAGGGGGACAGGGTTTGGTTTCACCGCGTTTGTGGCTGTGATGATAGAACACAGGGCTGCTGGGCAGGTGTATGCTCAGCACGGAGCCAAGAGGACCCGAACCTGAGATGAAGATTTGGAGTCATCAGCGGAGAGGTGGCATCCAACTCCTGGAGCATGCATAAGATTGCCCAGGAAGGCCAATGACGGTGAACCCTGAGGAGGCAACAAGGAAGAGGTGGCTGGGAAAGACAGAATGGCCGAGGTGTCTCCCGAAAACCAAGGAAAGAGATGTTCAGTGAGTAACTGCTGCAGAGCCAGACTCCGTGAGGGAGCTAAGGCTGAGCACGTCTGCCCCAGCCCACCCAGCTCACTATCCCCCTCCCTTCTCCTCAGAGCTTTTCTTTCTTTCTTTTTTTACTTTTTTATTGAATATATTGGGGTGACATTGGTTAATAAAATTATATAGGCTTCAGAGGTACAATTCTATAACACATCATCTGTATATTGTATTGTGTTCACCACCCCAAGTCATGTCTCTTTTCACTCTCCTAACTCCCCCTACCTCTTTCCCTCTGGTAATCACCATAGTGTTTTCTGTTTTTCATAATCAGGGAACAGCCCTCTTGTCTGGGGAACGGGCCCTGCTACAGTGCCCCCTCTGGGGGTTTGTGTACTGAAAGCGAACCCAGGGTGTTTCCCTTCCCAAGGCACCTTTCATCCCCAGCTCTGGAAGCAGCCCTGCAAGTGGAGGCTCAGGCCATGAGTTCCCAACACACCAAAGTCAGACCCTTGCCCCTAATCTTTCTGGTCACCTCTGCTTCTATAGCTCCCCTATCAATTAAAAACAAATTTTCAGGGGGAGAAATAGAAACAGACACTTGACTTTTGAACTGGATGTCAAAGAGGGCAGCAGGTGCCTAAGGGTTGGAACTTCAGGGTGGGGATGAGAGTGGGGTGGGTGCTAAATAAAAGAAAAACACCAGGAGAGTGGCCTTGGTGTTTCTCCACACCATGGTGCAGCTTTACCGGGTGCTTCGCAAAGCTTAAGGAAGGCCTGTCAGGTCTCAGACTCTGAGGGGGTACTGAAGGGTGAGGAGGAGGCTCTGGATGGTGCACTTGGCCTCCTCCCCCTCCTCCCCCTTGGACATGTACCTCCATCCTTTGCTTTGAAAAACCAGCTTCATCTTCCCCTCTGCTCTAGCTCTTGCTTGGTCAGGCCCCAGAGGCCATCTGCCCAAGCTCCTGGCTCTGCATACCCTGCACCTAGGGGTCCTCTGCCCGAGTCTCAATAGACACAGTGACCCTCACGAAGCCACAGCTTGACTTCAAGTCCCACTCCTGAGTGGCATTGTACGCCATTCCTGGGGAACCTGAGCCCTGCCTGGGAGACAGCTGGATGTTCAGCCAGCGACATTGGATGTCATCACACGCAAGCACCACAGTGCCTTCAGGGTTGCTGTAGGTGCACCGTTTCCAGGCTGCCCTGTCCTTCGCAACCAGATCCCAGCTGTCCCCTGGCTCCCTGTCTTCCAGCCCCGGAGCCTGGAAGCCCAAGAGGTCCCGGGTGACAGGGCATACCAGCTGCTCCTCTTTCAAAGCAGGCACCACCTGGCCCTTCAGATAGGCAGGACCCGCACAGTAGGTCTGGATGTTGAAGAGCTGGTCACTGTACTGGTGTAGCCAGCTGAAGAGGTAGGCCAGGTGGCAGTCACACTGCCAGGGGTTGCCATGCAGGGCGAGATTGAACAGGTTGTAGTTGGTGTCAAAGATGCCCTCTGGGAGCGTGGTCAGGAGGTTCCTGGAGAGGCTGAGCAGCTCGAGCTTGGACAGGTTCTGGAAGAGGTCTTTGTGCAGGGCTGTCAGGTTGTTGCTGCCCAGGTAGAGCTTGACCAACTCACTTAGGTCCCTGAAGACACCGGGGGGGAGATTGGTGATGGCGTTGTGTGAGAGTGTAAGGGAGCTGAGGTTGGACAATTTGGCAAAGGCTCCCTCTGGGATAGTCTCCAGCTGGTTGTGGGACAGGGACAGGCCTAGCAGGCCCTGGGTGTGGGCAAAGAGGCCAGCGGGCAGCACCCGCAACTCGTTCCCCTGCAGGTTCAGGAAGGTCAGGCTGCACAGGGAGGAGAAGACAGCGGGCGACAGGTGCCCGATGGCGTTGTGCTGGAGCCACAGCTTCTCCAGGCGGAAGAGCTGCGAGAACACAGCCAGGGGCAGCTCTGCGATGGAGTTGCCGTCCAGGAAGAGCTCCTGCAGGCTGCCCAGCCTGGCAAACACACGTGGGGGCAGGCCGGACAGCATGTTGTTGCTCAGCCTCAAGGTCTGCAGGCTGCCAAGGGGCTCAAACAGCTCCTCAGGCAGCTGGGCCAGGAGATTCTGAGCTAGGTTGAGGGTCTTCAGGTGTTTCAGAGGCTGGAAGAGCCTCCTGGGCAGGGTCTGGAGCTGGTTGCCCTGCAGCTGGAGGGACTCCAGGGCATCCATGTGGTGGAAGAGGCCCTCAGGCAGAGCTTCCAGCTTGTTGAAGTTGAGTGTGAATTTGCTCAGCGAGGTCAGGTTGGAGAAGATGTCAGCACTGAGGTTGGAAAAGGCGTTGCCAGTGATCTCCAGGTCCTGGAGCCCAGGCAGCCCCCCGAAGGCATCTGGCTCAAAGTGGCAGAGCTGGGTGTTGAGGAAGACCACCTTGGTCAGGTTGGGGCTGCCACCAAAGGCCCTGGCTCTGACTGTGGTGAAAGAGGTCTCTACGAAGATGATGTCCGTGGCGTGGGGCGGGATGTCCTGTGGGATAGAGGCCAGCTCTTCATCAGAGCAGAACACCTCCTGGATGAAGCAGTCGCACCCCACAGGGCAGGGCTGGGAGAGCTTGGCCAGGAGCAGGAGGCAGGCCCAGCACAGCCAGGCTCCAGGAAGCATCTCCTACACCCAGTGGGAAGAGAAAACAGAAGTGGTGGCTCTGTGGAGGGCTGTGTGGCTCGGGGACCATGGGGCCGGAAGGGAGCCAGAAGAAGGGGTTAGCTCTGTCAGGAAGGCCAGCTGATTGAACAGCAGTTCCTGTGGTTTCTATTATTTTGTTTTTTGTTGTTAATCCTCACAAGGAGAATATTTTTTTCCATTGATTTTTAGAGAGAGTGGAAGGGAGGGAAGGAGCAGGAAGGCAGAAGGGAGAGAGAGGGAGAGAAACATTGATGTGAGAGAGACACATGGATTGGGTGCCTCATGCCCTGACTGCAACCCAGGTACGTATCCTTGGCTGGGATTGAACCGTAGACCCTTTGGTCCACAGGCCAACACTCTAACCACTGAGCAACACCAGCCAGGGCAGCAGTTTATGTTTTTAATGGTTTTCATACTACCTCACAGCAGCCTTGCAAGGTTGGTGGGACCAGAGTTCTAACCTCCTGGCAGCAAGAATGTCACATGGCCTGTCCATAGCCACCCTGCAGGTTAGCGGCAGGACTGAGAACCAGGTGTCCTGGGCTCCCTGTGTTCTTTCCAGAAACAGGAGAAAGAGGCAGAAAAGGGGCTGAAAAGCATGGAAGAAAGGTATAAAAGACTATGGGTATTGTGGAATTTTTAAGATAATATGTAAAATATGGGCAGATTATTCCTAAATTGGAAATTTTTAAACCGTACTCTTCCTGAGTTTCCAAATCTCAACATATTCCAGAGCCTAATTAGGAAGAGATCTGCTCTTTGCACATCTGCTGAGAGTGAAAGCAGCTTCGATGACAAGAGGGCTCTTGTCTTGAAACAAGTCCCTTAGTACTGCTGCCAAAATGCTCCCCCCCTGCCCCTGGCCTCCAAGCCCTCACCAGCGTGGGGCCACAGAACCTCCCAGTGTGTGGACAGGAGGGTCTCAGATGCAAGGATTTTGAAGACCACTAAGTTTTTGTTTTTAAGGTTTTGTTTTAATAAGGGAAGGGGACCAGGTTTTCAGTTTACTGAATATTAATTTTTTTTAAGGAAAAAAATTCCAGCATCCACCCGCAGGTCACAAGTTAGTGATTCAGCTTAAAACTGTGTTTTGTCTATGTCTCAGTCCTTTTTATGTATGAACCATCAGCCAACATGTAAAAATTGAAAATTATCACATTAAAAGTCCACATTTCCAGATGATTTAGGGGCAGTGAACTCACATTTCTGCATGACATGACCATCTGGGGCCTAGTTGCCCCAGTGTGGGGGGGTGGGGGAGTACACCTCCCAGGTTACTGCCGTTCCCCCCTCACACACACACATATCATTATCTACATGGCCTGTAGAGGTTCAGATTCCATAAATTAGAATTCCAGCTTCATTGAGCTTCAGCTATGTGACTTTGGGCTTGTTACTTAATCTGTCTGTGCTTCAATTTTTTATCTGTAAAATGGAGAGAATAATAGTGCCTATCATGTTAGGAAATTGAGGATTAAATGAGTAAATATAGGTGAAGATTTTAGATCAGTGTCTGAGATAGAGTGAGCAATTAATAAACTATGTTAATTATTTTTAAATGTTGCATGCCACCATCATTACAGAAAAAAATTATTCGAACACCAAAAAAGTAGGAAAAACAAAATCACCTTTAAATAGAATACATTTGGGAAGAAAGGAGGGAGAGAAAGAGGGAGGGAGAAAGGAAAACCCTCACTGACCATAATCCTAATTCTTCTCAATTTACCTGTCTTCAGTAAGAACTCACAGTTGGCCCCTAGCTGCCTCTCTGCTGCCCTCTTCCGGCTGCCTCCTCCATCACAAAATTCAGTTTCAGATTAAAGGGCTTCATGTGTGAAAGCCTCCAGCACACATGGTGCTTTCAAAAGCCTATGTACCCTCCTCCTATTCAGACACTCAATAACTTTCCATTTTTCCAGGATATTTTCAGCCCAATCAATAGAGAAAGGACAAGTTCTCCCTGATAAAGTGCACACCTCCTTGAGGCTCCCCTGATGCACACATAGGCGCTGAGTAAGCCACAGGAGGTGGGTTTTACACCGAGGCAGGTATAGCAGTAACTGCCTGCCTGCTACTCAGAACACAGAGGGAAAGGAACAAGCGTCGGGGAGGGGGGGTTGCCTCCTGGTTCAGTGACCCCTAGACAGTGGTCACAGAGTTCAGCTTTAGCGACTGTGCGCATAGAATACAGGTAAGCAGCAGAAGGCCCCGGCTGAAGAAGGGTGAGGTAGCCACTGTCCCACCACACCTGCCGCCTGGGCCGCCCCTGGCAATCCTGCACAAAACCCCTAGGGATCCTGACAGCCGCCTTCCCTGGCCCCAGAAACGAAGCACTTGGCATTGTGCTTCTGCATCTTAGCACCCAGCGCCGTCCTCTGACATGAGGTGTTTTCATGGCTGCCCTTTCTGTGAGGAGATGGGTGTACTCTCTCCATGCTCAGGGTCCAGCACAGTGTTGACGTACAATGGGCTCAGTTAGTGTTTGTTGAACTGAACCTTCCTCAGCTGGGATGAACCACCTGGGGGCAGAGCTGCCCATCCCTGGGATGGTGTAAACTGGGAGTGAAAGACCCCCAGGCTGGGAGAGTAGCCTTGAATCCCCACCCCTTCCAGTAAGAGGGAAGCAATTCCTATCTTTAACACTTCGTAATGTTACCATGTGCCCATCCCTTTCCTTGCTAACTCCTTTGGTCCTTGGTTCTTACAGGCAGCTTCCAGAAAAAAGTACACTGGAATGGACATGAGGGCCTTAAGGACCATCTGGCCAGCCACCTCATAGAGAGGGTATCTGCAGCGGGGCTTGGGTTTGAACCCAGATTTCCTGGTTTTCCCTGTCATTCCTGCCAGGAAAGCTGGGACAAAGCGGGAGGCACTGATGAAAGGAAAGCTAAAGCCTTATGGGGAGAATGTGTCCCACCTACTGAACCAGCCTGAGAAGGCGTCCCCTCCTTCCCTAGTCTGTGCCTCTGTCTTCTCATCCACTGTCATTTGGAAATATATGCCTTAGAATTTTCCAACAAAGGCAGTAACTTGAGATTCAGGACTTGAATCAAACCTACAGCATCAGTCACACAGAAAATCAAGTGTAGACAAATCAGCTTTGGCTCTGGGAGAAGTGGGTAAGGGAGGTGAGGTGGCACCTCTCTGATGTGGGGGGCAGAGCTGAGTGGGCTGTTCTCACCTGCCAGTTCCCAATGACCCAGAACAGGGAAACTGGGGGTCCCACAGCAACAGAGACTGGTCCAAGCGCACACAGCTAAGAAGTAAGGAGCCAGGATCAGTCCTCATGGCCTGACTTCTAAGCAAGGTGCTTGCTGTGACACCCTTGGTATGGCTTCCACACCAAGGCAGTGGAATGGGTGGGGGGTAGACAGGCCTGCTCCTCACATTTGTAGGACTCATAGTGAACATATACAAGGGACTTTGCCTACTGTCTGTCCCCTTCTCTTTCTCTCTGACTCTCTCTAGTACTGTGAGGAAAGACCTATATTCACTTCTGTGAAATGGTTGGCTTAAGAAAGATGTGCCTGAGGAGGGAATCCACACAGGCCCTGGGTCCCGGGTCCTTAAAGCATGCTTTAAAATGGAACACAGCCTTTGATGGGCGTGTCCCTTTGGTCTTGCAAACTTCTTACTCTTTGGGGTGTCATGGTGGGAGGAGGGCCAGACAGGGCCTCTAAAGTTTAGGGCAAGCCCGGCAGGGCATGGCTCAGAGGTTGAGTATCAATCTAGGATCCAGGCTATCGGGGTTTGATTCCCGGTCAGGGCACATGCCTGGTTGTGGGCTTGATCAATGACTTTCTCATCGTTGATGTTTCTGTCTCTCTCTCTCCCTCTCTTTTCCTCTCTCTGAAATCAATAAAGATATATTAAAAAATAAATAAATAAATACATAAATACATAAATACATAAATAAAATAAAGTTTAGGGCAAGACCCCTCTTGCCCCAGTCTATTGGGGCAGGAGAAAGCAGGGGATGGTACTCACAGTGAGAGTGCAGAATGGCGACAATTTCAAATGATCCGCGCCTAACCATTGTCACCTCACTTTAGAATGGCTAAGTTTGTGCTCTGGAGTCAGACAGTCTGGGTTCAAATCTTGTCTCCACCCCTAATTAGCTGTATAGCCTTGACGGAATTATCTAAACTCACTGTGCTTCAATTTCTCATCTTCAAAACAATGAGCTTCAATACTGCCTTCCTCATGGGGCTGCTCTGAGGATTCAATGAGAAAATGCACTGAGAGCTCCAAAACCAAAGCCTGGCACAGTGTACTCAGTAGCATCAGGGACCCTGATTATTCCCAGGAGAGGCCAGCCCCAGCTTTGTTCTGAAGTAGTCACAGAGGTTGGCTATGGAATAACTGATGAGATCATTCAACCACCCCGTTTATGGGCCAGCGAGGTTTGTGACTGCCTACAGCACTTTTCTGGCTGTAGTGGAGCACAGATTCTAGTGGCTCTGGCCAGGATGCCCTGGACTTGGGCCCCTTCCCTATCCCGCCCTCAAGAGCAAGGCACTGGGGGCTCTAGGGATAGGAGGTGCCCCTGCCTGGGCACTGTGGAGGTTGCCACCAGAGGGGACACTGGGGCAGCAGCCAGAAGATCCCTGCTTCCCATCTGAAAAACCACATCTGCACTGATGTAGAGACCAGAAATGCCCACAAAAATGTTCCATGCTCTCAGCAAGCCTGGTTTTTTGGGGGTGGGGTGGGGATTACTGGTTGCAAATGAACTCTCTCTTCTTCTCAAATTGCTTTTGGGTTGGTACATTTCTGTGAGTGCCACAAGCCAGTCTGTCATCCACCACAGAGCTCACTCCTTCCAGAAGGTGATGGGAACCCAGAGCCCCTGATTGCCTCACCCAGGTCCCCATGGAAGGCCTGCTGCTCCCTGGACTTCTGTGTCCTTCCCTCTCAATCCAGGACAATAAGCCCAGTGGCTGAGGCAGTCACACCCGGTGTGGGATCCTGCGTTCATCCCTCCCCGCTGCCAGCCCTCCCCAACCTGCTGTCCAGTGTGTCCCAGGCAGTGAAATAACTCCTGGGAGTCCCAGTTTCTACATGTGTAAATTGAGATCAATCATGATAATAATACTACTACCTAAATTACAATGTTGTTAGGGTTATTGTGGCAATTAAGTGAGATAACAGTAAATTCCTCACCCCTTCGGGTATCATAGCATTGGTCATGTGATGTTGTTATATAATCAGAAATATATATTTGGCCTTCATCCTGGTTCCTGGCACAGACCTCCAAAAACCCTTGTAATTTCCTGAGTATCTAGAGGAACATCTTTTGTTATTGGTAATAAACCCTTTCAGCCCAAACCTGAGTTTATATAAATGAAGTGACTCCTGATGGATGCCCCTCCCCCCCATAGCTTCAGATTATACACAAAACATTTGCCATGGTTATCTCTGAACAAGAGAATTGTGGGCGATTTGAATTTTGATTTGCTTAATCATACACTTTCTACATTTTTACAATAATAAGAAGGTATCACTTTTGTAGTAAGGTTGAAGGTTACTATAAAAATTGAAATAATTGTGTAAAACACAAACACAACATAGTTCCAGGTCCATAATAGGGGATTTCTTGATTTTTTTCCTTCCTCAAAGTTACCATGCAGAGGCTCCAGGGAGCTTATCTCTCAGCTGTCATAATGTTCTTGAAGGGAAGACAGCGAGCGTTCTGAAATAAAAGGAGGTGCGAACTGAGCACTGTCCTTTCTTCCAATGCTCCCCATAGGGCCCTAGCTCTAGCCCGCGCTTACACAGTCCCTCCCACTTTAGAATATCTGTGCCTACTGTTCCCTGTGGCTACCTGTCTCCTAGGTCAATGCAAGTTACACCTCTCCTGGGAAGCCTTCCTGACTGCACCTCCTCTGGATCCCCCAGGTCACTCATGCCCTCTGTTGACCCCTTGGGTCCTTCTGCTGTGTATTCTAGTCATCTGCACCACCTCATGGTGAGCCCTGTAGCATCTCCCACCTGGCTGTGCACCTAGCACCTGGCTCGGGGCTGAGCACAGAGAAGCTGCCCGGGCCCTATGTGCTGACCTGAACAGAATGTGTTCATGGCTGGCGTGACCCTGAATCTCAGGTATGACTCTTCATCCTGTTAGTGGAGTTCACATTCTAACACTGCTACCCACTCGCTGTGTGGGCTTGGGCAGGTCACTCCATCTTTCTAAGCCTCAGTTTCCCCATCCATCATTACAACCCCAACCCTTAGGGTTAAAATTCATATTCAATTGCATGATAAATGTTAAATTAGGCAATAGATATAAATCACTTAACACAGTGCCTGGCAAACAGTAAATGTTCACTTAAAGGTAGCTGCATACACATTTATTCCTAGAGTGACTACATACTTTATCATCTAAACAGGACACTTCCCAAAAGAAAAGGGGAGCTATTGATAATTATGACAGGACGACAGGCACACACTAGGGTGGAACCAGGCAAACCTGGATAATGGTCACCCTGCTTATCCCCACTGTTCACCAGGAACTCCCTGAGTGAAGGGACCAGGGCACTTTTATCCTGGAATTCCCCTACCTCCACCTGTCAGTGGCCTCGGCCCAGCACCACCCTGAGTGAGAACCTCCTGGGCTTCTCCTCCCAGGGCAGGGGGCAGGGATACTCAGGCAGCCTGGCCTGGGAGGAGTAGCCAACTCCCCTCTTGACCTGCAGCCAGGACTCCAGATTCCTCCCACACTCCCACAGACCCAGGAGCCCTGTAGTGACTCTGGGAGACCTACCGTGAGGAACTGGACAGGCGGCTACCTACTGCCCTAGCTCTTCCTTGGGAGCAGAAGGGTGTCTTGTGCTGTCTGTGGACAGGGTAGACCCAGCAGCCCAGAGCTGATCAAAGTTCCAGGAAATGGCTCCTCCCCTCACGTGGCCTGAGTATTCCCGGAATGTCACCCAGGTCACAGGAGAGTAGAGAATCTGGGGCAAGGCCTCTGAATGTTACAAAATGATCCTGAACTGCCCCTGTGGACAGATCCCCAGCAGGGTTAAAATCCATCTAAGGTAACAGGCTTGGCACCTTTGGGACTCCCAGGGCACTCAACAGGCCATGGAATGTTCTCAGGAGTGAGAACTGAGACCAGGGGTCTATGCTCACACCCATCTTTGCAAAATGCCAGGCCGGTCCCAGGAGCCAGGCCTCAGCCAGAGTCAGCCACAAGCACCTGCTTGGTTCTCAACACCAGGGGCAATTCTAAGAATGATTGTGGATTTGTTGTTTTGTTTTGTTTGTTTAATAAACCAACTTTCTAAACCTTTTCTGAGTTAAAAGGGGAAAAATACTTGAGGAGGTGAATTTGGCCCAGTATGGACAGGAACATCTTCACCTTATCCAGGGATGAAAGTCACTTTGGGAGGTAGCGACTGTCCTGTGGCTGGAGCTGCTCATCTGGGGGCTGCAGAGCGAGGTGAAGAACATGTGTGTATGCGCATGCATGTGTGCGTGTGTTTTTTCAGGGATGCAGGGTGAACGGATGACTGAGATAAGCAATCTAAGATAATTTTCAATACCCAGATTCTACCATTCAAAGTATGCTGATGGCTTTTCAAAAAAGTTTTATTTAATTTTTTCCATCACCATTTATCCCCCTCTTCCACCTCCACCCCACCCCCATTCTGATGGCTTTTAAACTTGTAGCATAATATTAATATTTTTGTCACTCTTTTTCAAGTCCAAATTCATGGTGTTTTTTGCATGTGAGCAGATGTCATCAGCCAAATTGCAAAGGCCTGACAGTGTAGCAAGGAAGTATTTTTCAATGGAGACACATTACAAGTCCCCACTTTGGCAGAGAAAAATGGGAACATGTGAGAGGGGAGAAAGGCTGAGAACAAAATGTTCCCAGCCCCACCCTCAGGCTGGCAGGGGCAGCATCGCTGGGGGGTTGGGGGGCACACCTCTGGGGAAACTCACAATCAGGCTAGGGGAGCAGATTCTTCAGGCAGCAACACTGGCCTCCAGAAAGAGAGCATGTCCTTTTGTCAACGTCACGGTGAAAAACAGACATTCGGCATTCCACAGATCTGGGTTTGAATCCTGGCTCTCCAACTAAGTAGGCTGTCTTTACACAAGTTATTTAATCTCTACAAGTCTCTTCATGCTCATCTGTGGAATGGGTTTGGCAGAGGGCCTGGGGAGGCTTGTGCGTGTGTATGCACACACACGTGTGTCAAATTAAAGTGCAGATATGTGCAGCTGGAAGGACACATGTGCATGTGTGGAGGGAAGATTTGCATTAAGAACCCCAGGAGCCCTAGCCAGTTTGGGTCAGTGGTTAGAGCTTTGGCTCGCAGACTGAAGGGTCCAGGGTTCGATTCTGGCTAAGGGCACGTACCTCAGTTGCAGGCTCAATACCCAGCCCTGGTTGGGGGCGTGTGGGAGGCAACCAATCGATGTGTCTCTCTCACATCAATGTTTCTCTTTTTCTCTCTCTCTCCCCGCCACTCCCCTTACACTCTCTGAAAAAGCAACGGGAAAAATATCCTCGGGTGAGGGTTAAAAATAAAAATATAAAAATAAATAAATAAATAAATAACTCCAGGAATCTTCTGGGAGATGGGATGAAGGTTCTAACTCCTTTTCCCATTATCCAAAATTCCAGAAGCCTGTGTGAGTGGATAGGTGCAGTGGTTAGGGAAGGACACAAGGCCCTGCCCCCAGTCATCAACACAGTTCGGCCCTGTGAAATAGTGAACACACTATTGACTCCTGTCTAGGTCCAGCCTCCTGGGACAGGCTCAAGTCTGGCAGAAGGGATCTAAGAACTAAGAGATCCCAGGAAAGTATGATTTGAAGCCCCTTTCCTGGGCATGGCGATGGGATACAGAACAGCCGAGAAGATGGGCTCTCTCTTAAGAACTGGACCTGCGCCAACAGTTGTGGCAGCTCCTGGAACCTAGAGACCTGAAATAGTCCTGGGGTCACTTGAACACTTGGAAGGAGTCACCTGCACTCAGATAGTGTCTTCTGAGAGCCTGTGACTCACTGAGCCTGGTGCTAAGCACTGGTAGGAGTCCAGAGGGCAGAATAGTCCTGCCCCCTGAAGCCTGTGTGTTTGTGCATGCAAAGTGCATGCGTGGGCACATTAAACAAATACTGAGTGACACAGAAGGAACTGCAGCCTGGGAGTCTGGAGGTCTGCTTGTGAGCAAGCTCAGCCACTGGTTCACTTCCTGTCTTGATCACACTCCTTTCATCTATAAAATGGTATGAATCTATCCTTAAGGTCCCTTCGTGACACAGTAGCCTATAGAAATCATTTGTTATTTCATTTTTGGTCCCCACTCACTTTCCAAGGACCTTTTCCCAGCCCAGGATCTATTCTCTGTGAGGGGCTGTCTGGGTTAGCCTTGCACACATATGACAAGAGTACAATCACCAGGTGTGAGACCCCATAGCCAAGACAACCACAGAGAGCACATGTGTCCTGTGTATACCATTTATTGTTGATTGTTGATTCTGTACACCAAATTTGTTACAAGCAGCATCCAGCAAAGACAGAGCCCCAGCAAGGATGGACCCCCAACCCTGCCCACCAGGGCTCACACTCTATAAACCCCGGGGGCCTAGAAATCTCTAAATGCATCACCAAACTCCTGGGACTATTTGCAATGATTCTTTAAGCGAGGCAAACATGATCTACTGTTGAAGGCAGCATGAAAGCAATGGGTCGGTGAGAATGATCCATCCTTAGGTGAAGGAGAAAGCTCAGGCTGGAAGGAGTTTGGCCTGGAGGACACCCATCCACCTTTCTGAAGTGGCCTCCTTCCCAAGACCACCACTGCCTCCCAACAGCCCGGATTTAGTTCTGACTGTGGGATCCGTGGGATGCAGCTAAGGGCTGGAATACAGCCACTGTCTATCTACTAACTCTAGCTACCTAGTTATCTCTAACTGTCTGCTCTCCATTAGTTTCCTGAGTTTAGAAATAGATTCCTGAAACTGCTCTACGCTGACATCTGGAAGGCTGTGAGAACTGTGGCCCATGAAGGGTTCTGAGAACTGTGTCGTGCCTGAGAATTCTAAAGAGGGGAACACTATGCACACAGCCCAACAGTTTCCACAAGAGGGCCAAGTTTTCTTTCATAGATGGATGAATTTAACTTCCCCTGTACTTACAAAATGTTTGACCCACACGGTACCAAGCGAGGTTTCCATGGCTAAGACTCTGGGGAACAACAGGAGAGTGACTCCCATTTTCTTTGGTTTAATGATGAGAGCCAGGTACAGGCAGTGAGGTCTCGTACAAAGTTTGAAAAGAGAAGGAAACCCCACAGCCTACTGAATAATGTTGCAGAAGGATGACAGTTTTAGAGCTTATCATTGGGGATAAGATAGTTCTCATGCACAGGGGTGTTATGAGGGTTAAAAAGAAAATGCCTGTTAAGTGCTTTAAAGGGTAGCTATGCACAGTAAGCATTTTTGGAAAAATGGTGGCTCTAACTGGCTTTTATGCTCTTTCCTCCAACATTGACCCTCCACTCCAAACACAGGCTGCTGGTACTTGCAAAGTGACAGAGAAGCCAGTGAGCAGAGGGGAAAATGGAGTGAACTCTGTGCCCTGCCTCCACTTTGGGGGCCACGTGACCCACTCCAGCCCTGAGAAGTGAGCAAATGCATTATCCTGTTGGAAAGGAAACTACACAGCTTTTCTGGCAGCTCCCTGACCAGACAATATGGCTCAGAGGCCAAAAGACCTACCAAAGAAGAGGAGGCTGGATGGTTCCATCCAATCCACTCTGATGGAAGAAAGGAACAGAAGGTCAGATAAAGGGTCTACCATTGCCACCTGGAGTGCTCCTGGGAGGGGTCATCTGAGGACAGCTGCCCTCAGGCCAGCCTTTGGCCTGGGGACACATGTTGATATGGTGGGCCAGAGAGGAAGGTACTCCAATGTCACAGCCGACAGAAGCATCCAGGGGTTCTGGGTTCAGATTGGCAGGACACACTAGATAAAGAGGGCTCCTCCCTCACCTCTCTGCCACCTCTGGCCCATTTGTGCTTTTGCACAATGAGACATTGGAGCCGACTCATAAGGAGCACCTGAGGAATGCAGTGCCCAGCCATGCCTCCTGTCTGAACAGAGCAGGCCAAACTTTCCTCTTTAGCCCCAAGATCCAGACCACCATCAGTGGAATGCTGCTTGTGCCCCAACCTCTGAGCTCACTTCCTTTCAGGCCCCAGCAAGCCTTGTTGCATGTCTACCAGCTGCTACAAATACAGGGTGTCCCCAAAAAATGTATTCACACTTTAACAGCTGAGAGCTCAGTTTTGAAAATAAAAAGTATTTTAATAAACACTGGGGTTATAATTATTTAAAGTGTGTGGCCCTATCCAGTTTGGCTCAGTGGTCAGAGCATCAACCTGTGGACTGAAGGGTCCCAGGTTTGATTCCGCCCAAGGTCACGCACCTCGGTTGCAGGCTTGATGCCTGGCCCCAGCCAGGGCACATGTGGGAGGCAGCCAGTTGATGTGTCTCTTTCACATCGATGTTTTTCTCTCTCTCTCTCTGAAAAGCAATGGAAAAAATGCCCTCAAATGAGGATTAAAAAAAAAAAAAAAGGCTAAAAAAAAAGCAAAGTGTGTATACACATTTGGGAGGGACACTATATTTTGAAAACATTTTGGGGACCTAGATTTACCTTGGGGAGATTATGTCTTTTACCTCTGACAGGCCCTATCTCTCCCAGATTCCCTGGAACAGAGAGTAAAAAGCTACCAAGAGGATTAGTCTTTTTGCGCATCCCTTCCTGGGCCCTTATTGTTGGGGACCTGTCAGCATCATTCTGCTAAGGCCCCAGGGGATTTCTTTACTTGTTTTATGAGGCAGAGCAAATCAGTAAGAGCCAGTCAGGATTGATGGCAGATTTCCAAATCTTTATAGTATTGGCTATACCTCTTACCTGGGCAGACATGGACACCTGAAACGCTCCATTTAGAACTTTTACTTCTGAACTGGTAGGCCAGTTGCCCAGAGAAAGATATCCATTGCCATAAGTATAATATTTTTTACTAGTGTGGATATGTGTGCAGCAGAAAGAGTGGCCATGGCAGGTATTCACATGACTGTAACTCAAGGGAAGAATAATCTTGGACCAAACAACTCTTATAACCAGACCACAGGCAAGAGTTGCTCCAGAGAGCCCCCAGACCCAGTGTGACCTATCTGTATATCCTAGTGTTTCCTGCTATATATAAAATTTCTGAAATTGAGTTTCTAGCTGACTTTATGTAATGTTGATGGAGAATTTCACACCACATTAGAGGGACTGCTGGGTTCCATTACACTTGGCTGTTCAATTAAAGGATCTCATCTCTGAGGTATTTCACTTCTCCCAAATGGAGAGTGAAAATTACAAACATATATAGGCATATCATGCCCATAAAAGGTCCAGGCAGAAGGGGCCTCCAATGAACAGCAGACAGCTTGTTGGCAGGGAAGGGCGTGTGGTTGTATGGGCCTCTTCTATAGCTGAGATGCTTCTGACCTGGCCAATCTGGGTACCTCAGGGTCTGTAGATTTAATAAAATGTTCTGCCCACACCAGCGTGTACCCACATCTTCTCTTCCTCCTCTACCACTTGGACTTTTGCAAGGGTTGACTGGGAAGGGGGACAGTGGAGGGCCCATCTTGGCTCATGGGGAGCCAGTTCCCAGGTAAGTCCATGCCATCTCCATAAGCCCCAGTCTTCCCCAGTAAAAGCCCGGGATAGAGGATACTGGTGATATCCTGTATCTTGATCTGGACGCTGATAACAGGGTGTGTACAGTTTGTGAAAATCCATCAAACTATACACTTTCATGCTCCCACTTTTCTGTACGTATGTTATCCTTCAATAAACAGTTAAAAAAGAAAAGCCCTAGGGGTAGACACAAGGACCCCCGGGGTACCAGGCTGTCTTCTCCATCCAGTACCAATAAGCTGATTTTAGCATTTTTAGGGGTCAGAAATTCTACATGATTTTATTCCTTGAAGGACTAAAAAATTTAAAGCAAAGTTTGCAGCTTGGAAATACCATTCTCTAAAAGGTTGGACTGGTTTCACTGTGCCTTCCTTCTTTTTCCAGATAAAAATCAGGACAGATGCTGATGATGGCTCTGTCTCCAGGGACTGAGCAGCACCATTCCTCTCTCTTTCACAGTTTCCCGAGAGGCAGGGGGCTTGGCAGTTCTTAAGAAACCAGCTAAATGGGTGGAAGCCTTCTTCGAGGATAGAACTCACTCTACCTTCAAGAGCAGAAAATCAAAGGGGAGCTTAATTTGAAGTGACAGGGTGGAGCCATGCCACAAACAAAAAGAACAAAAGAAGGGAAATCAACTTACAGAATACTCAGGAGAGAGACTGTCCCGGTGGAGAACTATTTCCACAAAGTGAGCAGGCATGTCAGTGAGCCTGCAGAGGCCAGCAGGGGTGCGGGCACAGGGAAGATTGTTCTCCGAGGAGAGCTGGTGAGGCTTTGGACAAGGGGCTTTCTTGAAGGAAGCCCAGGGATGTGAACTGGAAACCCTGCAGGATCAGATCTCCCTGGTGGTAAGATCCTTCCTATTAAGAGCAGGTCAGGAAAAGGTGGGGGTGCCTCCCTCTCTAGGACCAAGCTAGCAGGGGATGGTTCTGTGGACCCAGGGGTGAAGGTCAAAGGGTGAAATTCTCAGATGCTCCAGTGGTCCCACCATTCCCCAGTCCTGCCTCTTTAACACTCATTGGGTGTCTTCATCTGCATCAGGACCGTGTGGCTCCTCTTCTTACAGCAGCAACAGCAGATGCAGGCAGCTATGGAGGAGGCCAGGGCAATGACGCCAATGACAATGGCGGCAATGGCCAGCCCACTCTGGGCCCGAGTCATGCCCCACTTGCTGCGGTCATCGGTGACCTCAATGGTGGTCAGGTCGGTGTAGTCCTCCACAGTGCTGGTGAACTCAGTGGTGTACGAAATGGAGGTGGTTTCAGGATAGCTGGGAGTGTCTGGGTACTTTGGTGTTTCTGGGTAGCTGGGCACCTCGGGGATCACTGGGACTTGGACACTGGGGACAGCAACATTGATGTTGATGATGATGAGGGACTGGCCCCGGACACTGGCTGGGCTAAAACACACGGGGAGGGTGTCTGTCCCCAACCTGGGCTTGTTGAGCAGGAGCCAATTGTGGAGTGGAAGGATGCCTGAGTCACACCTCCAGGGGTTGTCATAGAGCCGAAGCTCACATAGGTTCCCCAGGTGATCAAAGATGCCCACTGGCAGGTTCTCTAGTTGGTTGTTCTGCAGCTGGATGGTCATGAGACCGTTGACATTGGCAAAGATATTCCCTGGGAGCTGTCTGAGGCGGTTGTTCTGCAGGGAGATGTTCTGCAGGTTGGTCAACATGCGGAAAACGTTTCCGTCCAGCTCCTGCAGGGCATTGGTGTGGAGGGACAGCTCCCGCAGCTCTGCCAGTCCATTGAAAGCGCCGGGGGAGATATAGCCAATCTGGTTGCGGCTAAGGACCAGGACCTGCAACTGGCGGAGGTTGCTGAAGACGTTGTCAGGTAGAGAAGTGAGGTGGTTGTCATAGAGCCAAAGCTCTCGAAGGTTGTGCATGGGCCCAAAGATCCCTGGAGAGAGCTCCTTCAGGGAATTTCCAAAGAGAGTGAGACGATTAAGCTGGGGCAGCTGCATGAAGATGCCGGGGGGCAGCTGGGAGATGTGGTTGTTGGACAGATAAATCTTCTGGAGGTTACGGTTGTTGTGGAAGAGGCCAGGGGAGAGCACACCAATCTGGTTTTGCTGCAGGGCTAGCTCTTCGAGGTTGCCTAGCCCATCAAAAGTGCCCATTGGGATATCTGAGAGTCTGTTCTCACACAGCCGGAGGACCTGGAGGTTGCCTAGGCGCTGGAAGACCCTGGGAGAGAGGTAGGTGAGGCTATTCTTGCACAGATTGAGCTTGTTGAGGACCACCAGGTGGTCAAAGACGCCATCAGGGATGTATTCCAAGTAGTTGCCATGCAACTGCAGCTCCTTGAGGTTGCTGAACTGGGAGAAGTGTGCTGGCTGGATCTGCACCAGCTGATTGCTGGACAGAAGGAGTGACTCAAGGTTGTCCAGGCCCTGGAAGAGGTCGATAGGCAGAACCTGAAGCTTGTTGTTGGCAAGGCTGAGATAACGCAGTGAGCCCAGGTTGCGGAAGGCACCAGGCATGATTTGGGACAGCTCATTCTTCTCAATCCTCAAGGCGATGAGGGCCGAGATGTTGAGGAAGGGGGACTCATTGAGTTCGGTGATGTGTGTGTTGAGGATCTGCAGGCTCATGGCATTCCAGGGCAGAGGGGTGGGCACTGCCACAATACGTGCCCCAGTACACTCCACCTGGGAGGCCCTGGAGCAGGTGCACTCGCTAGGGCAGCCATAGTAGGCCAACCCTACACCCCAGACTTGGCAGCCCACCAACAAAAGGAGATAATGTTTCAGTGGCATGGCCTGTGCAAGGAGAGAGAGCATACGAGTCAGGGTCATCTCACCGACACTGCAGCTGTTTTTAAACCAACATCAATCTTTGATACCAAAAACCAGCTTGCCTTTGAACCCCATCACCACATACCCAACTTACGCTCCTATGGTCTGGTCAGCAAGCCTCTCTGCCTTCCCCCATGCCTTCCTACTTCCATGCCTTTGCCCAAGCAATTCCCCCCACCCGGAGCACTCCTCATCCTAGTCTTTCCCACACTTCCAAGTCTGGCTCAAATGCGGTCACCTCTCCAGATTCCAGGGGTCAGCATCAGCTACCCTCCCACACAGGTGGTCTTCCCAGCCTCCACTGCGGCCCACACCACAGCCGGCTCTGTTTGACACTTGTTCCCATCTGTCTCCTTCACTAGTTGATACGCATTTCAAGGGCAAGGATGTTCACTTTCATCTCCATAGGTTCCTTAAGGCAGGTACAGTTTTTTATCCATTTCTATCCCGCATAGCACCTGAACTTGCTATTTGAACATAGCTTCTTCAGAAGGGACAGAGAGGAAATAAGAACAAATAAATAAAGCCTGAGCCTGGGAAAGATGTTAAGGCCACAAACATGGTTGCCTGCCGGGAGGATCCATAGCAGCCAGCAGAGGCAGGACCAGGCTGCTGATCTGGTGGAAAAGACCACAGGAAGCTTGGCTTTTCCTCTCCCTGGACCCCATCCCCACCCCACCCCACCCAACCCGCCTCCACCCCATCACCACTAACAAACCTGTCTCTTTGTTAACCTTTGTTAACATGTTTCACATGTGCTTTATCTCGGTTTATTTCAAACAGCCTTCCCAATAAAAGGAAATTATCTGCACCACTTCCTGTCTTGCTGGAAGGGGCTGCTACCACTCAACCAATGCCTGGAGTCTCCCTTCTGGGGACTAGTCCACAAAGAAACATTGAGTGGCCTTGAGTATGTCCCAGAAAACTTAGGATGCACTTTGAGCTAAAAGGTGATAGGTCCAGATGCTCCTGTAGGCATGGTGGTGATCTTGAAATGGAACTATATTCACAAAGGTTTGGTGTTGGGGTCGGGGGTGATGATAATGATATGTATAATGTATAATGAACGTGGAAACATGAGATATGAAGACTGGTCCTAGCGCTGAATATCTAAGGCCCACTAATCAGCTGTTTGAATGAAATGTGAGGCCTCCTAGCTCAGCTCCATCATCTGTTAAATGGGGATGGTAATCTCTGCCCCTTTTTGAGGCTGTTGTGAGGAGGAAATGAGAGAATGGGTGTGAGGTTGTCCTGTGCAAATGTGTGCGGTTGTTCTAAGCTCATCCACAACATGACCTTTACAGACAGAAAGGCCTCAAAGTGCTTCTAAGCTTGGCATTCTTAGACAAGGCACTAAGGATTTCTGTATATATGTAGAGCCCTTGTCCTTTCTATCTGAGGTTTGAAGGGGTCTCTAACTCACAAAGGGTTAAGAACTGCTGATTATACATCCCCATCATTTTATGGGGAATGTAGGAAGCAGAGAAACTGAGGCTAGATGCTTAAAGCCCAGAGCTCCAGGTTCCTGGTTGAGTGTTAAGGCAGTGCCTCTCCTTTTAATGAGCAAAAATCCTGAGTCAGAGGAAGGAATTTCAGATGAAAGTATATAAAGTATAAACTGGCTGGGTAGAGAAGGTATTTCTCTCGTCTCTGTTTGTTACTCTGAACTCATAGAGTCCAGAGCCTGGCCCATAACTCAGAATGATCCAGGCTTCCCAACCTGGCCTCAGCTCAATGTGCCTCTCCCCTGCCCCTCAACAAGCTTAATCTGAGGATAAAACCCAAGTTCATCTCTCACCCACCCAGACCTTGATTTTTTATTTAATCACAGCCCATCCAAGCCCTGACCTGCTGTATTTTTGCATTAAGGGCTCGACTAAGTATGTAGAATAGTGGAGAAAAGAAAGAATAATAACTTGTCCAATGAAGTTCAGTACAAAGAAATGGGGCCAGATTAAGCTATGGAACACATCTATAAAGATGAACTTACATAGACAAATGTCAGGTCCAGACTTGAGAACAGAAAATAAACAGTCTAAACAGGGGGCAGGGAAAAAGTGACTCAACATCCATCCCAAGAGAATGACTTATTGATGGTAACAAAGAATGGAGACTGTCTACAAAAGGTAGTGTGATCTTAGACTGCATTAATAGAAGTATTAAATATAAGAAAAAGGAGGTTATGGTCTTACTCTACACTGCCATGATCAGGCCACCCTGATCAGTTCCACCCTGAACTTCAAGAAGGGCAATGACAAACTGCTCTCTTGAGGCCTTCGATGATAAGGGGACCTAGAAACCAGAACATCCCCTTGGAGTGACTTACAAAAGGTGAAGCTCTAATTGCTCCTGGTGACATGCTAGGTAGCACTTATTTATTTATAATGTATACTCCTATACTCGGTGTGCCTCAAAATGGTGCCACAGCCCAAATGTCAGAGATGGGCACTAAATTAAATGTTCACAACTTGGCAAGCCCAGGACATTCTCTGTTGAATTTACCATCTGTCAATGAGGGTGTGGGTGAGACTCCCTCTGAGGACCCATCTAAGTCTGCATTGCCCATCTAGGGAGGGGGCATCAGCCAGCCCCAGAAAGGGCTCAGGGCCAAGGCAGGGTGCCTTGTGGCTTGGGAGAAGGAGGGAAAAGATAATTCCTTTATGGGAACAGAGCCACTGTTGTTGGAAATGGACCACACTCCGCTTGACAAATATTGCAAGAATTTGCAGATTTTCCTTTTTATAAATCCTCATGAATGCAGAGCCCACCCCAGCACCACATGCAGTGGTTTCCTGTTTTCCAGTGTTTGTTACCGCACAGCTGGCACTGACTGCTCCAAAGGACCCCCAAAGAGCCCACCTCAAACCCAGCTGCAGAGCCCTCAGGGGAGGGAGGGGCTGCAGAAACCAGGCTGGAGAGCCAGCTGGGGCCTGGCATTTTCAGCAAGTGTTGCAGGCACAGGCGGCAGCCCTTGGCCCTCGAGCTCAGCACACAGCAGCCTAATAGCCCACGCCGCCCGGTGCCGCTTGGCAGCCATGACAAATGCCAGTTAAAGACCCACAAAGCTGCTCTAATTACACCCTCCTCTCCCAGGAGGCAGAGTGCGTCCTCAGTCACTGCAGCAACTCGGTCCAGGCCCTGTTCTGGGAGGGGGCACAACCTGGCGTCTGTCGCTGGCCTGGGAATTCAGTGAGCTGAGCAGACAGACAGCTCACCTGGACACTGTGACGCAGTCCCTCCCCAGGAGTAGAAGCACTTGGAGCAGGCGCTCAGGCTGTGGGTCTCTTCAGCAAGAACAGCCTGTGATTCATGAACAAACACATAATTAGCCTCGAAGTCCTGGGCTCTGTTGGTTGGTGGGTTGGGACTGTTAGGGTTTAATACCATCATTCACATTCTCTAAGCATGAGGTTCCCTGGGAGGAGACGGCCTCTTCTATCAATGCCACAGAGCAAAGCCTTTGGAAAGAGCCTGAGAGATAAATGTGCTACGCTGGTCTTGATACTAAGCTTGAATGAGTGTGAGTTTAGGCAAATTCTCCAGGTCTCAGTTTCCCCTCCTGTAAAGGCTTCCAAGGGTTCTGGGCGGCTCTGATATCTTCTAACTCGAGACAAAAGGGAGATTTGGCCCAAAGCCCCACCATTCTCTCCATCTTCTCCTCCTTACAGGTCACCCCGAACTGCCAGCAGTGCGATCTGCCCAGCCCCACCTTCAGGCCAAGTGGAGCTTGTACCCATCTTCCAGGCCCACCTTATGCCAGGCAGGGCAGTCCCACTTGTTAATTGGTGTATCTTCACACAGCTAATAACCATTTCATGGTATCCGGGAGCTGAGAGAGGCCTTAGGGAGCCTCTGGTCCTGCCCCCTCCCAATGCACATGGGGAAACTGAGGCCCAGGGAGGAAATCTCCCACCCTGGCCAGTACCCTCTTCCCAGCAAAGTTTCCCCTAAACATGTCCTCATCTGCAGTAAGATGTTGCTTGATCAGCTGACCGAGACAACAGGTTTAGGATGGTTGAGGGGTGTCTCCTCCCCTCACCCTGCCAGCCAGTGTCGGCCTCCATCAAGCTCTCACAGGTGCTCGGTCCTAAGGGTCTGAAGGCACTAAATGTCTAACTGGGAGGCTCAGGGCACCCAGACCGCCCCACCTCACTAAACAGGGGTAACTGCCCCCTCCAGGTCAGTACATAAAAATCACCTGGAAGTGCCTGGGAAGCTTGCTTATAGAACTGACCTCATGGTGTTGTAGCTGTGAGGATTAAATGAGTTAATACCTGTAAATCCCTTAGATTTATTCTTGGCACAAAGTGAGGACCCAATAAATGTTGCTTACAATTATCATTCATTCTGCTGTGGAGGAAAAGCAAGGTCTCTGGAGACTCCACCCTCAGAGATCCTGATTCCCAAGTCTGAAGGGCCCAAGACCTTGCACATTTAACAAATTCCTCAAATGACTGTAACATAGGTCTCCACAACCCACACTCAGAAGCTCCACTCAAGGCCCAGACAAGCTGGGCCCCCATGCTCTTGAACTGGATCATTTACTGCCAAGAACAGAAAGATGGACCTGGGATGGGAAAGGCTGAAGGTCAGGCCACAGGCCTGGTCAGCTCCCTGTATCATTATTTCCCCCAGTGACCTTTTCTGCATCCCTGTCAGGAATCAAGGTTTGTGCTAAGCTAAACCCAGACCTCTGCTTCCAGAAGCAGAGCTTAGAGCCCAGGGCATTAGAGGTGTAAGGGTCTTTGAGATCATCTGGTCAACCCATATGGTCATTTTGTACATGGGAAAACTAAGGAACCCAGGGGGAGGATGGGACTTGCCCAAGGTCACACAGTCACTTGAAGATTTCTGACACCTAGATCTACCTATCCATAGAGCTTGGTGAACCTCTGAACCTTGTCACAAGCCTTTTGGACCTTGTCAGATATCTGTCTGGCAGCGCTTGGAAGAGGAGAAGAGATGGCTTTGCTCCCTCCATCCTAAAATGACCTCAGGCTCATATACAATCCACCCTCTAGCTGCCCAGCATTATGAGCAAAGGTCAAGTCACTCTCCCAACTCCCAGGCTATATGGTTTGAGGAATGTTCTTCCTTGGCGTTGTTCTGATGCTTGTGTTTGCTGAATTTCACCTGAGTGGCCTGGTGCTGGAGGGAAGGAACAGATGGGGTCACCAGAAGAGTTGATCTCAATATACAGCCCCATTGAGGGGGGTACCCAATTAAGAATGCTCTACCCCAAACACAAAGCATCTCAGAACCCAAGGGAAGACTGGCCACACCCTCATCCCCCACCTGGATCAATTGTTGACCCCATCTCTCATGACCCTTCAAAACCAAAATATTTTTCATTTGTTTAAAAAAGAAAATGAGGAAGAAAAAGCTAGTCCTTTCCAGCCCCGAAGTTAGAGAGATAGAGCTCCCTGCAGAGGCCTGAGTATGACCGTAATTAGCTTGGCAAAAGCAGCAGGAGATACTGGCAAACTTGCCAGAGGAGCAGGGAGAAACTCCCACTCGGGGCTTTTGTTAAAGAAACCATGGGTAACAGCCCCTTCTCAGGGTAACACCTGGGGGCTCAGATTAGGTACAAATGGATCAGCCCTTCATCAAAGCATCTTGGAAATGGTTTCTAAATCCTGTGTCCCGGAAGCCAAGGGAGGCAGTGAAACCAGAAGCTGCAGCCCATCTTTCGTGGTCAGGGTTTAGGGAAGCAAATTGCCATGTGTAATCACAGCCTCAGAGTGCTTGCTGGCAGGATCGAGCTGGGACAACTTCTCTCCCATATCTTCTTATTTCTCCACATCTGGATCTATTCCCACCTATGTGCCACCCCACCCCTTCTGTTTATTGAGCAAGCCCAGATAGTATCCCCCGGACCTGGGAAAAACCTTCCATGGGCACCCTGACTTTCTGCAGCATCCGTTCAGAACCCTTCCCCGTGGCCTGACCTCTCTCACATGCTAATGTCATCAAGGCAGAGCCCGCCCAGCTGACTCAGGACCACAGGCAAATGGGACCGTCTGGCCCTGAATGTATCCCAGATGTTTAGCTGATGCACAGTAAAAGAAATGACAGCCGTTAGAGAATCTAAATTAGGAGCCAGTGGCACCAAAGTGCCATCTGAAAGCCGCCTGAGATACAGTGATATAATCCCAGAAAATCATAAAGGAGAAGCCAGAGTGTGACGGACAGGTATCTAGCACCTTTAGTCTGGATCATGTGTCATCCATGAGAGAGTCCCAGCCTGCCCTTAGTGACATACTTGGCCCTCGAGGTAGACTGGCTCTCTCACACGTTGACACAGGTAGACTCTGGAAAGTTCTGGTTTTCCACAATTAGTTCCTTGCCCAGCTCTTGCTTCTACATTTGAGCAGAGATGCTGGTAGAGGTACAACAGTCACAATTTTAAGTGCACGCCAGGCTCATCACAAGTCCATCTCCAGCCCTGACGCTCCCTGCTCAAAGCCACCGCCGAACACTGGCTGGTAAGAAGGGAAAGCTGCCAGAGTGGGGCCGCCTAAGCCACACACAAACTTAGAACCTGGAACGATTCTGAGCCCACAGATGAAATCCAAACTGGAAAGCCAGGCACCAGCACATCTGCTGAAGTCGCTTTTGTAGCAAGTGTGAGTGTGAAAAGAGCACAGATCCTCACCTGGGAAAATCCCCTGAGCCAAGGCCTCAGTGGTCCTGTACGGACCCAAATGCAGGGCAGGCCGCTGGCGGACACCCCAGTAAGTGCCAGGGACAAAGACACAGGTTTGATCAAGTAACCTGAATCTTAAGAAGAGAAACTCCTTGCCAGTGGAGCTAGAATCCGAGGGAGGTAACTCTTTGGCTAACTGGTGTGATAACTTGGTCCACTTTCAGTGCGTCTTGCATCTTAGAACATCTTCTCTGCACCCCAGGTTGACATCATGGGGCAGTGAGGGCAAGTGAAGGCTAGTCACAGGTTCGCAGAGGAGGCTGGTGGCCCCGGGCGCCTGGGCAATGTGTGGACAGCCACGCACCCCTCCAGGGAGGGTTCTTTTTGGCAGCGCTCTGAGCTCATCCCCAGGCACCACGCCAGCCCTGCCCTTTCTGGAGTCTCTCCCCGGGGAGCAGGGTCGGCGGAGACGGGGTGGGGTATGATAACGGAGCTTTCCACGCGGGTAGAAGGGAGGGGTAGAGATGGGGCCGGCCGCCTACTTACCAGCAGCTCGGGCCTGCCCGCCCGCCGTCGACCAGAGGCGAGCCGTAGAGGACGTGGGACGGCTCACGGCTGCAGCATGAGTGCGGCTGGCCGCTCGCTCCCGGTATTTAACCGGTCCCGGCGTGAGTCACCGCAGGGGGCGGCGTCGGCGCGGTGGCGGGGAGGGGCGACTGAGCCACGCAGCGCCCCCCGACGTGCAAGGACGGCCAGCGCCTCCAGGGGAGCCACAGCCTGCGCGCTCAAGTGGAAGGGGTTTTCAACATTTATTTTTAGGAACATATCTTTGTCTTTTCTCTTTTCCTGCAGTGTTTCTTTTGGGCTCACTCGCTGCATTGGCCATTGTGGCTCTAGAAAGGGCATGCATTCTTTTGTTTTTCTTTAAACTATACTCGAGAGTAATTTCAAATTTACAAAAAAGCGTGCAAGAATAGTACAAGGAGCACTCTTATTTGCCTAACCTATTGTTAACATTTTGGAAAAATTCTTTAATTCCAAAGAATAAGTTAGACCCGTGGTGTCCCTTCTAAAAACGATGTTTCAGTTCCCTCCTGACATCATCCAATGTCCCCTCACTGCCCCCTCATACGCAAAGCAGTCAAGGGACATATCTGAGATGAGGGGCTCCCTAGGCCCTTGCCTCGGTGTGGGAGCCCCTCACAGGCACCCCTGTGAGGGAGAATTAACCATTTCTATTCACGGTGTCACCAAGAGGGCTGGAAAAGAGGACTGAGCCATGTTTGGAGGGGACAGGCTGCCATACCCCTGCTTCTACTCCAGGAAGGAGCTTCAACTTGGTCTGAGCTGTGTTTGTTAAGCCACCTGCCCCTGGCTCAGTTTACCCTCTCAGCCAAGTGGGGAGAGTGATATTTACACGCAGGGCCTCATGGAATGCCAAGAGCCTAATTAATGTTTGCACGGTGCTTTGAGATCCGTGATGAAAGGAAAACATAAAAGTGCATAGTGTTATTACCGAAATAGTCATTTGGGTGGCTTCCCATGGTCAAGCCCTACCACCCGAGTCATGACACATGCCTCCTTACCATAGCACCGTGAGTCAGAGCCAGAAACAAAAAGTGCCCTGTCCATGAGCCCAAGTGACACGTGCCTGAGAGGGGCGGGCACTGCTTAGAGCAGGTCTCCACATGGCTTCCAGCCCAAGCTCTTCAACCCAGTGTCGCTTTCAAATAATACTCCACATGGAGAACTCTTACTACCCTAGGGCTTCCACATCCCAATACTGGAGTCTTCAACTGCATTTGCATAGAACCTTCGAGAATAAGAATGTCCTCTCTTTACCATCTTTCTTTTCTCTCGAATCCTAACATTCAGACACTCTATGCCACACCCTGTGCTGGGAGCTGTGGACAACACAGGGATGAATCAGGTACATTTCTTGCCCATAAAGAGCTGACACTCAGTGGGGAGGGAGGAAGAATTTACATTAAAGAAGCACCTACTGTGAACCAGAGAGCCCACAGGTCCCTTATTACATTTATACATTATTTTATCTATACCAAGTTTCTCAGCCTCACCACTATTGACATTTGGGGCCAGAGAAGTTTTTGTTGTGAGGAACTTTCCTGTGTATTGTAAAATGCTTAGAGCATCCCTAGTCTCTACCCACCAGATACCAGTAGCATCCCTCCCAAGTTGTGACAATCAAAAATGTCTCTACACATTGCCAAATGTCCCCTGGGGAATCAACACACACACACACACACACACCAGGTCTGGTCTACCAAATAATCCTGTGAGTGGGAGTAATTGCTCCCATTTTACAGATAGGAAAACTGAGGCCCAGGGCAGTGAACTAATTTCCCCAAAGCCACACACTAAGTGACACCACCAGCCTATGCATTGATTGTATGCTATTTACACCACTGTTGTTGGGTTGTGTGCTCCGATGCACGTAACTGCTGTCGATGGAAGTGAGACTGTGTAGATTAAGGATTGTGAGATGATGCAGGGAGCAAGCTCACTGATAGAACCTTCCTCAGGGTCAGGTTGATAATGTGGGTGCATCTGAAGGGATGGGGCTTAAGTTTCATGTAGAAGGTGGCCTCACAAGGTGAGTGGGGCCTGGAAATGTGGGGAGTGTGAGTTAAGGAAAATCATCAAATCAGAGCAAGGAGCGAGCGCTCTGGACCAAAGACTGAGTTTGGCTGGAGCCCAAGTGTGTGGCAGGCTTCATTGGGGAGGTTTAAGATATCTCCCTCAGGAGTGCAATATCCTTCTGCAGGCGATAGGGAGACAATAAAGGTTTTAGAGGAGGGGAGAGGCATGGTCAGAGCTACACTGCAGGAAATGTAGTATGGCAGGTTTTCCAGCTTGGAGGACCCTTGGGTGTCCACAGAGCACCAGTTTTCAAAGCACTCCTTTCATCCTCTTTGGTCCTCATGATAGAACGTAGGTTTCAATACAGTAACCAGACCATGAAGGAAGGGCCATTTTCCAAGATTAAGGGTGGCTATAGGGTTCCAACTGTAGGACTTCTGAGTTTCAGTCCACTGAGAACCCCTCTTTCATCAAGAAGGAGTTTCTCTCCCACAGAGAAAACAAAATGGCCCCAGTCTGCCCCCAGAAGTGTGATCTATTATTGGTGAAAGTAAAAGCCTGATTCACCACCCACAGGCCCTGAAAACCTCAGGGCTCACTCACTTCCCAGTCCCCCTAGGAGATCCAGAAGGGCCAGGATTCCCTCACGGCTTCAGGGAACTCTGATCCTTCCCACCCACACATGCTTCTCTAGTCTAGTTAATAAGCATAGAATCCACGGAACTGGAGGTCATGTGATCTAGCCTCCCCACTGGGGAGGAAGTCCCTCCATAGCACCCTCGAGAGATGGAGTTATGACCCTGCTAGGTTCACTTCAAGGATGGGGTGGGCAGTGCCACACAATGAGGTCCCCTTGATAGGCTGGCGGAATAAAAAAGATGGAGAACACCTGGGGTTGGCAAGGATATGGGTGGTCTTTATTGGTGGGAATACAAATTTCTAGAGCCATAGTTATCAAAATTCAAAATGTGTAAACCCACTCACCAGGGTCAGAGCCTATAAGCAGACATGACCATGTGTATGTTTACAAAGCTGTATGTTCAAGAAAGCTCATTACAACACTGTTTGTAATAACAGATCATTGTAAATAATGCAAATGTCCATCCATAAGACAATGATTCCATGCATTGTGAAAATCCTTACCCAGTAACCAATTTGAAAAGATAGGGTACATCTTTATTTACTGAGGAAGGAAAGTATATGCATTATATTAAACAGGTTAATATATAGGGTGGGTAAAAGTAGGTTTACAGTTGTGAGTACATGAAACACAGTTTATTCTTGTATTTTTATCAATTATTGTATTATTTTCCATATGAACAACTATAGACCTACTTTTGCCCCACCCTGTATATATAATAGAATTGTGCTTATTGGTTTTAGGGGGAAAAAACATAAATGTGTAACTTCTCAGTTGTATATCAACATATGGGAAACATAGTGAAGAAAACAATCTCACTCTTTATCAATCATAATCACACAAAAAGCCAGAAGATGGTACAAAACATTAGTTTTCCCATCAAATGGCCCTCCATTGCCCACGGAGATGGCTGCAGGTGGGCATCCAGGGTTCTTCTGTCTGCCTGTGCCCCCACTTCTCTCCTTCCCCAGGTCACCTTCTCTGCTCTCACCTTCTGCTCCCCTTGCAGTGGCACAGCCATGTTGGATGCAGAGATGGCCATGGGGTCCTCGAGCTCCCAATGGGCAGCTGTGGTTCCATCTCATTCCCACTGGCTGTTCTCTGAAGGAGGAATTGTAGGTTGTTCCTCAGAGCTGTGAGTCTCAAAGACCAACAGGCATCCCCTGTGTTGATGTGGACAGCCTTTCACAGGGAACCTGAAGGAGTCCACCACCAAGGTCTCTGTCAAAACCTTCCCCAACACAGGTGAGGAGGAACAAAACAGAACTGTGCAGGCGGACATTTCACCCAGCTGTATGTCTATATCGATGTGCATGGATGTTTATACACACACATAACACATGTATCTGGGTATTTCTATCACATGTGCATATATACATAAGCACAAATGCATGTATAGACATACATGTATGTATATATACACAGGCATGTATATATGCATACACATATATACACACTTATCTATCTATATCTCAGTATTTAGAAAAGAATGTGGAAGGATACACTCAAAACTGCTACAATAGTAGGGGGAGGCATATAAATGAGGATTTTTTATAACTGTGTTGTTTCTGTTCCATTAAAAAAAAATTGGATGCATCACTGAATTGCATCTAATTGACAACTAGAACAACCATTTCAAAAGACAAAAAACAAAGTTCTATTTTTTAAATGTTTCTTTTTATGACACTGAAACTGCCTCCCTAAAACCTCCACCAAGTGGTTCCCTTCCCCACTCGGGCCCCATGGTGCCTGCTTCACCCCTGGGCCAGCCCCTCAGACGTTTGGGATCCACAAACAGGCTCACCCCATTCCAAAGCCTCGTCCTCTCCTGCACCATCGTACACATCATGCAGTCCCTTCCTTCAACAGTCCTGGTTGGTCACTATGGAGGCCCAGCATCCACTCAGGGAAATGAGAGCTCATTAAGTGGCAGGCCCTGGGCTAGGTATCAGTACAGAGAAGTGAATTCATTCTGAGAGGGATTCAAACCCATGAATAGTCATATTCAACAGTAAGGCATGATGGGATGGGGCCACACAGGGAGCCACGGAGCCTGCCGGGGCTGTGGGAAGGAGGCTTCTCCGAGGAGATAAGTAACCCTTGGACTAAGCCTGGTAAGATGAGCAGGTGCTTGGTAATCTGGGAAGAACAAACATTCGCAAAGACTCAAAGGCATGAAAGACCACAGCACATTCAGCATGTGGCAAATAGTTCAAGGTAACCAGAGAGCAGGGTGCACGTGAGAGCTAAGTGGAAACACTATCCTGGGGAGACTGCAGGAGGCAATGTAGGAAGGGTCTTACCAACTAGGACCCATTCGGTAAGCCGTGGAGGGCCACAGAAGGACTTAGCCAGGAAAAGATATGGTCAGATTGGTTAGGGCAGTAGATTTCAACCAGGGATTATTCTGTCTCCCTCCCAGGGGAAATTTGGCAATGTCTAAAGACATTTTCAGTCGCCACAACTTGGACAATGCAGGTGGCATCGAGTGAGTACAGGCTAGGGATGCTGCTGAAGAGCCCCCAGCATATAGGACAGCTGTTCACAACAAAGAATTTTCTGGGCTGAGACGTCAATAGTGCTGAGGCTGAGAAATGCTGGTATAGGGAAGATAGTTAGTTCTGGCAGCACTGTAGAGGATGGGTTCAGGGCAGGGGGAGGGGCAGAGAATGAGAAGGGGGAGTGATGGGGACAGGAAGATCTATTAAAAAATTCTAGTGACAGCTCAGGTGGGAGATGATGAAAGCCTGAACTAACACAGAGCCGTGGGAATGGAGAGAGGGGACTGAACCAAGAGGTAATATAGAAAGTGAAAATGGTAAAATGTGGTGATGGATGGTTATGGTGGTAAGTGGGATAGTCCAGTGGGGCTGTTATGATATGGATTAGGCCACCATAACAAAATGAGCCCAAAATAGCAAGTGCTTAACAAGGTGGGTGTCTGTTTCTCCTCTAGGGCTGGATGGTGGCTTGACTCTATCAGGGACCAATATCCCATCTCTCTACTCACTCTGACATCCTAAATCCATGATTGCCATCTCATGTCCAAATGGCTGCTCCAGCTTCTGCCTTCATATTCATATTCCAGCCAAAGGAAAAGAAGGAAACGGGAAGTAAAGGTCTCAGCTCTTCCACTTAAAGGCATGGCCTAAAAACTATCATATCACTTCTGCTCACATTCCATTGGGCAGGACTTAGTCGTGTGGCTGCCCCTACCTGCAAAAGAAATGTAGTCTTGAGCTGAGCTCCATGTACAAAATTAAAACTCTTACAACTATGGGAGTAGGCCAAGTAGCGATTGGGGGACTATTAAGAGTCCACGCCAGAGATGATAAAGAGAAAAAATCATCAAGGGAAATGGTGAGTTTTTCAACATGGGTGACCGAGTGGATGAATGGTAGATACCACTAAGAGGCCTAGAGAGCAAAGTGGCAAACTCATTTTGAGCAGGCTGCATTTAAGCCCTGTGAAGCCACAATGTAGACTTCAGGCTGAGTCTGAAATCAGATCTGAGCTCGGGGGAAGGTTCTGGGTGCAAACAGAGGTCTAAGCAGCCACAGATAAGAGGGGATTGTCCAGAAATGGGACTTAATCTGAAGTCGACAGACCGCAGCCATTAAAGCAGGCTCTCTATAGCTAAAGGACTGAAAGGAGAGATCAGCCTATGGATTTCCTGAAGTTGTATGTCAAAATATGTGGAAATGTGCTGTGCACGTGCCCTTTTCTGGGGACACAGCTCGTGACTGTCATCAGATTCTCAAGGGATCTAGGTGTAGAGTGAGGTAAGAACAGGGGCCCCCGATATTACTGAGGCAGGGAGAGAAAGAGGAGCCAACTGACAAAAAAAAAAGAGCACTGAGGGGGTTATAAGTACAGCAGGATAGGGAATTTGGAGAGTTGGGAGGGCAGAGATTTAAGAAGACTGCAGTGGCCTGTGGATGAGGTCCACAGGGTATTGGCAAGCCCGTGGGAAGGGCACCATCAGTAGTGTGAGGGGTGATGGGGGGGGTAGAAGGAGCGGGTGGAAGAGGAATCCCGGAGCAGACATGGGACTTTCCAGTTGACAGAGGGTTAAATATGCCTCTAATGAGTGGAAATGTCCAAGGGAAACAGAGGGATTGGGATGAGCAGAGACAGAGCAAAAGGGCTCAGGCTTCTGGGATGGTTTCCAAATCCCGGCTCTGCCTGCCGCTGGCTGGGACTTCAGAAAATGAATGCGCCTCTCTGAACCTCCTCACCCCCGTGTGGACTCAGATATCAGTGCCTTGTGTGAGGGATAAAAGGCGCAGAAGAAAATCACGTGTGACACGCCAATCTCAGGTCCGGATCACAGCAAGTGCTCAGCAAGTGGGGATGCCCTTCTCCCCTCTCCACCCTTCCCTTCTCACAGGCTAGTGTCTTTCAGGAAAAGGGCAGTCTTGGAGGAAATGACTTAGAATCTTCCTACTTGTCCCAAAGGGGCAGAATTTGGTCTATTTAAAGTATTACATAGCATCCTCACATGGGAAGAATGAAGCCAGAAACACTAAAAATATATAAAATAATAATCATGGGACAAACAAGCAGACAGTCACCTTCTTAAAATTCCCAGTGACAGCTCCCAGACTCATGTCCATTCACACCTGGTTATTAGTGGTGTTTCTCCTAATACAGGTGTTATGAGATTGCTCTTCGTCCCCAGCGTTCTGTTTCTGATGATGATGTGTTTAGAGTCATGCGTGTCCCAAGGAGGCTGTTTGTTCAGAGGTTGTCAAGCCTGGGAGCTGTGGGTGGAGGAGAGAGGATTTCACACGTGAAAAAGCAATCCTCAAACAAACAACCCTATTAAAACGCAGGCAGAAGACCTGAGTAGACATTTCTCCAAAGAAGATATACAAATGGCCAATAAGCACATAAAAAGGTGCCTAACATCACTAGTCATCAGAGAATGCAAATCAGAACCATCATAAGACACCACTTCATGCCATGGTGACTGGCTACTCAGAGCCAGAACACGCCTGTGCAGACTGCTACTTTTCCACATTTGAATATTCAATGAAAGCATCTAAATAAACTTACATGTACTTTATTTTGTCATATTTTATATTTATAGGTACAGCCAAAATAAGTACCGAGCAGGGAAGTGGCTTGTATCTCGCACCTCTTATAATCTGAGCCTAAACAAAGATATATAAGAAAACAGTCTGGAGTGCTCTTCTAAAACTCTGCATTGCTTTCAGACATTAAAATTACTTAAATTAATATAAGTGCAGACATGAGTTAACTTGTGACCGGTCAGCAATGTTCGGACATGGAAACATGAGTACACTCATGGATGGTCAGTAAGGTGTTTAAGATAGCTACTATCCAAAAAGTATAAAATAGTAAGTATTGAAAAGGATGTGGGGAAATTGGAGCCCCTTGTGCACTGCTGATGGGAGTATAAAATGGTGCAGCTGCTGTGGAAAACAGCATGGTGTTTCCTAAAAAAATAAATAAAATAAGTAGAATTACCATATGATCCAACAATTCTACTTCTGGTTATATACCCAAAAGGATTGGAAGCAGGGTCTCAAAGAAATACTTGTGTACACGTGTTCATAGCAGCGTTATTCACAGTAGCCAAAGGCAACCCAAGTGTTTATCGGCAGATGAAAGCATAAACAAAACGTGGTGCATACATACAATGGAACGTTATTCAGCCTGAAAAAGAAAGGACATTCTCGCCCTGGACGGTGTTGCTCACTGGTTAGAGCTTCGGCCCATGCACAGAAGGGTCTCAGGTTTTATTCGTGGTCAAATCTCTCCCTCTCCCCCTCCTCCTCCCCCCCATTCCACTCTCTCTAAAAATCAATGGAAAAAATATCCTCAGGTGAGGATTAATAAAAGACACATGCTACAACATGGATTAACCTTGAAGTCAATATATAAATGTAATAAGCCAGTCACAAAAGGACAGATACTGTATGACTCCACTTATTCAAGGTCCCTAAAGTAGTCAAATTCATAGAGATAGAAAGTAGAGTGGTGGTTGCTGGAGGCTGTGGGGAGGAGGAATGGGAAGTTAATGCTCAATGTTTGGGACAATGAAAAAGTTCTGAAGATAGATGGAGATGACGGTTGCACAACAATATAAATATACTTAATATCAGTAAACTGTACATTTAAAAACAGTTAAAATGGTAAATTTTATGTTATGTATATTATACCACAATAAAAGCAATCCTCACATCATGTTATACTGGAGAATTGAGGACTATTATTTAACTGGTGAAATGTCTTTCTATGAAATTAGAAATTAGGTCTTTCTGAAAACATCAAAACTAAAGAGCACAGGGAGAAGAAGGTGGGGGGGGTGGAAGAGGGCATAGAGGGGATAAATGGTGATGGAAAAGTAAAATAAAATTTTAAATTAAATTAAATTTAAAATAAATAAAAATAAAGAATACAAAACCCCATTATGAGTGAGCTGGTCCCAGTCCACCTGGACGTGGGCAGGTTATTGAGCCCACCCCTCGGCTCAAGGCTGAACTCACTCCCATTGGTCAGTAGGCATGTCTGAGCTTTTAAGGAAGGCTGCCCTATCTGGGTGATGGAAATATAAACCATTTTCCCTTCCTCTATAATTTTGTCTTTTATATATTCTCCACCTTTTCTGTAATTGACTTGGTGATTTTATAATGAAGAAAACATTCCTTAAATTCTCTGTATTTTAAAGGCCTTGTCTTCCACTCTTGGCCCTGTGAGCAAGAGCTCAGTGCTTCTCAAGAGGGACCTCCACTCCCAGCATTGGCTGCCTGGTGAAATCTCTTTTCTCAGGTGAATCACCCTGGTAGATCAGATGGATGGGCTAGGTTCACAGTCTACATGAACAGATGTCCCAGCAAACCCTGTGGCCAGCAGCTGGGCTCCAAGCAGATACTCTGTAGGAGTCTACAGGGACAGATTGGGCTGCTTCAGCTCCCTCCCTCAAGGTGCAGTCTCAGGGGATTGAGATGAGTAAACAACTAACTTGAAGCTCCCCAAACTAAAACCAGTCCTAACCTCATGCAAGCAATGTGTCCTAAAGGGACAGAGGAGGGAAAGGCTTGTCCAGCCGGGAGAGATCACAGAAAGCATGGTGGGATGGATGCAAGGCTTTGGAGGCTGCATGGGATTCTGAAAGGGTTCAAAGGGGCGGGTGAGTGTTCCAGGCCAGGGCCATGGGGTGAGCAAAGGCTCAAAGGCAAGAAAGGGTGCTGTATTGGGGAGAGTGCGTTCTTACAGGGAACTGGATTATGAAGCCCTTGTCTGCCAGGCTTAGAAATTTGGACTTTTTTCCATAGGTGATTGGGAACCAGGAAGGGTGGTGGTCATTATTTTTTTCATTTATTTTATCAAGATACTAGTTCACCTGGATCTAATGACCTCAGAGTCTGCCTTCTCCTTCCACCAGCCTCGAGGACAGTCTGATACCAATTCAGTCAAGCTTGCCAAGTGTCTATTTAAACATCGTTCTTCAAAGAGTCCACCCATCTCTTTTCCTCAAAGGGATTTAGTTTTTGAAAATAGACAGTTAACAACAGGGGTTGGCTAAGGGGACAGGGCTAGTTTCAGGAAGAGGAAGGGAAAAGTTCTCTTTGGCCTGAAGCAATTTATTCGAGTTACATTTCATTGTACATTTTAATATGAGACTTCCAAATTTTATGCCACAGTAAAACAGAGCAACCTTTGAAATGATTAAACTAGCAACTTCGTAGTCCTCCCGGCCAGCGCAGCTTCCAGCGCGTCACCACACCTAATTAAAGGTCAGGGATGGGTGCTGTGAGAGCTGCTGTGTTTTTCTTAATTATTACATGAATGAACAGGTCTGTTTTGAATGCCCTACATGACTGAAGACTGCAAAGAACTCTACACAGGGGCACGTGGACTCAACCCAGGGAGCCCCATTCTTCCCCTGCTCCCCACTTTGACAAGCCTGTCTTGCACATCACTCCTACAAATTCCTCTGTCTACAACCCAAAAAGGAACAGGTAAATGCTGTTATCTAGGTAAACAGGTTCAAGAACCCCTGGAAGAAGAGGAGCCTAGAAAATGGACCTTAGCCAGTCACTTCCTCCTTCGGGTATGAGCGTTTTCCATCCATAAAGTGGGGACATTGCATGAGATAACCATTTATGACGGTTTATTATTCTATGAAAAACATCATAACTTGTCACTTTATCTCATCTGATAAAGGAAAAGAAAGGAAATGCAGGAAGAGAGGGAGGGAGCAGACAAGATCTGTCCACGGCTCCCTTTGGCATCCACCTGGACTGATTTCAGCGCCGCTCGCCTTCTCGCGCCGCCCGTCCACTCGTCCGCGCCGACCAACTGGCTGTTCCAGAAACGCGGACTCCACGCTCCTTCCGGCCTCCTCTCACTGCGCAGGCGCGCAAGGGAACCAAGATGGCGGCCCCCGAGCGCGCAGACGCTTCTCTGGGGAAGCTGAGGGGCGGTGGACAGAACTTGCGGATGAGGCCGGAGACCTGCAGAAGGAAAGAGACTGCAGGGGTCTGAGGAATGGTTTCACGGAGTCCCGAGGCGCGCCGGGCGCCCTAAGGCTGGTGGGGGCTTCCGGGACAGGAGCCGGCAGGGCTGGCCCAGGTAAGTGCGCAGGACGGCCGGCCCGCCCCTCTCTGACCTGCGGAGCCATTTTCACCGTGTGCGGGGCCTGCCGGGCCTCCGCTCCAGGTAAGACCCGAAGACTAGGTTTCCAACTGGAGCCCCTTCAGACGGCTGCCCGAGCCGAGGCCTCTGTGGTTCTGCCTCCTCACTTGCTTTGAAAAACTCCAAGTCCGGCAGAGGACTTTGAAGACAGGAGTGCCGCGTGCTGGTTACGCCTGGGAACCTAGAGGAAGGTGGGAATGAACAAGCGGTTAACAGTAGGGGTGGAGACCCAGATGACAAGTGCGAGGAGGAGAAGGCTGCTGTCAAGGCCAGACAGGGGTGACCCCTGGGCTCCCCCCGCTCGGACCCGCCGCCCTGTCCCTCCTGCCGGGTGTTGCCTCACACTGAGACAGGGTCTCGGCCCTCAGAGCTGGTGCCTCTGGTTAGATCAGCTTCCCGGTCATGTCGGAGTGAGACAGGCTGAGCGTCTCTTAGAGGGATGGGAGTCTTTCAGTTACTTTTTGAACCTCTCCTACAAAAGGTTCAAGTTTCTCGTGAGGCACTCCCCAAACCTATGAGTCTGCGCCTGCGCCAGGCAGTGCCCACCCACGGCGGGAACCTGGAGAACAAAGAAATCCGTTCTGCGCCGGCTCCAATCAAATCTGGAGAGCAAAGAAATTTACTCTCTGTACTCCTGCGTGAAGAACCCGGCGCTGTATCAGCCAGGCGCATCAAGCTCTCTCCTTTCCCCCCCTCTTGTATGCAATAAGCCTCCTTTTGAATCTTTCTCCTCCCCTCTTGATTTGTGTCCTAAGCGGGGGCGAGAACCCCTCTGCCAGTGACAAAACTGCATCCATCCACCCACCACCATCTATTTGTGTATGTATTCTTACCATTCTTTGTTCCAGAAAGAATTTGTGGAAGCTCAAATGAAATGTAACAGAATGACATAAGTTAAAAGTAGGAAGGAAAGTAGGAAAAAAAACAAAAGTGAAAGACAAGAAGAGATCCAGGAATGAAACAAAGCAGACACCTCAAAATTCTCTATCTGATAACTCAGTCAGCCGCACATCAGTGATTTATGTACTTTTCTTATGGATATACAGATAGCAATTTAAAAACCCGTTTTTTAAAAGGAGAAGACTAGGCTGGCATGCAGTTTTACCCTACTCTTCTCCCTTCTCCCCACCTGAAAGGCACATTAGGCAGAAGTGCTGTGGCCAACGGCCCAATTCCACAGGCCACAGATGGTGGAGTGGAAGAGGAGACAGGCCCGAGACATCGCTGACACTGTAGTTGCTACATGGCCCCTGGATGGCCTGCATCTGTGCTCACTGGCATGTGAACTAAGCCATCTCCTACTTGTCTAGACCAGTTTCATCAGCGATTCTGTTACGTGTCAACTGCAGTTCTGATGCAGAAGGCAACAGAAGCCAAGGCCTTCATGAAACTGCCCAGGCAGCAAGCATGGACTGAGAAGGGAGGAGGGCGTGGTCTTGGGGAGTGGGGGTTGTCTCTCAGCATTTAATGGCTGAGGCGAGGGGGCCAAGCCTGAAGGGGAAACCAAGGCAAAACAACCAGAGAGGTAGGAAGGGGGAGGGGAACCTTGCCAAAGTGGGCCTTATATTTGCCTCAAAACTTTCTAGCAGGCCATGAGAAAAAGGAAACCAAGTCTGCTTATATCACCAGATACAAAAACCAGTAACTGAGGAGGCATTTAATAGACCGGATGAGCATTTCTTATACAGTGGGCACTTTGTCACCTAGTCCAAACATCCTCAGCATCAAGCATCCTAACAGCAGTTGGAGCCATGAGCTCTTAGGGCTTGTTTCTGACCACATCCCTCCATGTGAGGCTGTCAGGAGGAGTGCATGAGCCACATGTCTCTGCAGCAACTCTGAGTGTTGTTCCTCTCACCTAAGCTTTTAAGCAACCTCAGTGGCCAGGAGGCCAACCCTGCTCTTTCCGCCAAAGTCTCTCCAGAAAATACAGACCCGGCCACACTGGAGTTGACCTCCTATGAGATCAAGTTGCCTAAAAAGGGAGAGTCTCTCAATGCCCAACAAAAGGACCTGAGCAAAAGCAGGAATTCCTTGGGGAGAAAGGAAGATGCAGACATTGGGTTTCAAGTGAACATTTAAGTGACATCCTATAACTCAATCTATAAACCAAGCCCAAGGGCTGGGCTCTGTTTAAGAGGCTAGCACTGCAGGCCTGTCAGGAGGATGGCATGCTTGGGAAGCTGTGTCACCCATGATGGGGATGGGTCCCTGTGAATCAGCCCCACTTCTACCACAGGTACCTTCTCAATAAGGGAGGCCCTGGGGAGAGGCAGCCCAGGCAAGGATCTCCGCTGTCCCGCTGGCTCCCTCATTCAATCACTGAGCTGCCCAGGCCACTCTGGCCTCCCTGCTGTGTCAGCCTTGGTGACAGCTCAGGGGCTATGTGGCCCAGGAGTCACAGGAAAGTAGAAAAGATCCTTGAGTTCACAGGATGTCTGTGGCCTTGAGAGGAACCTTCTGACTTGACAGTTAAGGGAACTGAGTTCAGAGAAGAGGAGAACTTGCCCAAGGTCATGGAGTGAGGGGCACAGCCAAGTGAGGAGTTCACATTCATTCTCTCACTGTCTCTCTCCATTCCTCCTTCCCTCCCTCTCTCTGTCTCTTCTCTCCCTCTCTCCCTTCTCCCCTCTTTTCTCTCATCAGGAAGCACTTGAACTCAATACATCTGACCCCAGGAGCAATAGTACCTGCTAACTGGACATGCCTCCCAGATGCTTCCAAGGAGAGACCAAGTCCCAGGAGAACCTGCCCCCTGGACCATGGGTGCCCAGTGGACCTTCCAAATATAGTGATTCCTCACACAAAGCTCTGCAAGTCACAGTGCACTTTCTCACCCATGTCTCATCATGGTTGTCCCAAGAACGCTTGTTTGCAGCCATCCGCAGAGTTAGGGCAGGACTACAATAGCCCAGGGACCTCTTGCTGTTGCACTAGGAAAAGTGAGATTCCATGCTTGCTGCCAGAGGATGAGCTTTCTCTTTGTGGAAAGAGGGACTGGGCAGTGGGTAGCTGCTGTGGAACACAAACAGTGTTCCCAGTTAGCCGGGAGCCTTGGGCCCAGCCAGGGCATGGACTGAACCAGGGCCTCGGAGAGGACCTCACCAGGGTTCCCTCCAACCAGGAGTCATGAGGACAACTAGCCAAAATGCGTTTCTGCAAAGCGTGGTGCAGGCAATAGGAACACACATGGGGACAAGAACACCAGGGCAGGCACACTGATTCTCCACCCAATCTGGGAAAGGGCTCTTTCTGTAGCCACTTCAGTGTTAGGAGGGAGATAAGCAGGGCCAGCCATTCGAATGCAGCCTGGGGTTAGGCGGAGGGACAGGTGACAGGGATTTGTCTTTGAAAGGATATAGGTCCATGGACAAGGGAGGGAAAGTGATTTGACCTAGACTCTTGTGTTCCTGTAGCATCAAAGTGGGAAGGACCTTCTGATTCAGATCCCTTACTTTACAGATGGGAATACTAAGGCCCAGCGAGAGAAAGAATTCACTTGAACTTACCCAGCTGGTCAGTAGTGGGGATCCTGGGCATCTAGAGGGGGAGGTGGGAGAAAATCAGACACACCCTCTGGCCAGGGCACATGAACCTGGGAATGAGGTTTTCTAAAGCAATCTGGAGGCTTCTGTGGGCCAGTGAGAGGCCCTTTCCTGGAAACAGCAAGCTGCAAAAAAGCCTGTTGTTGGGACGGCTAGTTTTGTGTGTCTGTGTTTGAGGATGTAGACTGACCCTGGGGCAGTAAGCACCCACGCCAACACAACATCTGCACGGGGCTGCTCAACAAGGCAGTGGCCAATGTCTCTAGGGCCAGTGCCTGAGCAGCTGCTTATACCCATATCCATCCAGTTGAACCCAGGGCAGGGTGGATTAATCACAGATGGTGTGAAGTAGAAGGGAATCTTAAAAGAGTAGTTAAAAGCTTCACACCTGCCACCATCAGACACCAGAATGCCTTCCATCTGGGGGTTGCTGGCCACAGCCTTAACTCCTTCAGAGACAGCTCACAGCCCACATGCTGGCCACTCCAACCCCGGGTGACCCTAACCAAGTTCTTCTTGGACTCGGCCAAAATCTCCACCCCTGCTCACCCTGTGTTTCCTACATATTGGTCTTCATTCTGTCCCTCAAAAACCACAGGACACAAATCCCTTCCTCTTGCACATATCAACCTTGTTTACACACAGTGACCAACACCCCCAAATCCTTTCTGTTCCTGTAACAACTTACCACAAACCCAAAGTGAGTGCCACTGAGCACCCCCGACACTCAACCAGCTTCCTTGTGACTGGGTTCTACTCCTTCACCCAGCTTCCCTCTCCCCTCCCTCCTAGTTATTTTCTACTACACTCTCTCCACTTGGTTAATTGTGGCTCTCCGGGATTGAACATAACATTCAAGTTCAAAGACAACATCTCAAGTCACCCTCCTTCTAGAGACCTAAGAATGTGTTTTATCCACATGCTCCTTCTCTCCTGTTATCTAGTGTTTGGACTCCCAAATCCAAGCTTCAGGTGGGAAGGCCACATTTGCTCAGAGAGAGCAAAGTTATGGGCTCCTGTGCCCATAATTAAATATGTGTGGCAAATCCTGACATTCCAAAGCCTTAATAAGGAAGAGCATTTAAGGACAATGGGGTCAAAGGTGAAATTCCTCAGTAGTGCAGCACGTGTTGGAGCTAACCTCTGTCAGGTCTGGTTCTGAAGGCTGCTGACGCATTATATGTTCATTCAAGTGAGCACTTAAGTCTGTCTACTGAGCCCCGCAACGCCATGGTAGAAAGGCTGCTTAATATATAGCTTTTACCCCAAGGAGCCCAGTTAAGGAGGCCAGGTCGTAGAGAATTACAGTACAGTGTGCTAGATGCTATAAGTGAGGCATGGAAATGGGACCAGTTAGTTTCCTACTGCAGCTGTAACAAATTACCGCAAACCCAAAACGAGTCTCACTGGGCTAAAATCAGCATCAGTGGGAATGGAAGCTCTAGGAGAGACTCGGATTCCTTGCCTTTTCCAGCTTCGGGAGGCTGCCCACAGCCCTTGGCCACCGTTAGCACTGTTGCATCTTCAGATCTCGCTAATCTCCTGCCTCTTTCTCTCATGTTAGAGGACTCCTGTGATTACATTGGGTCTGCCTGGATAATCCAGGGTAATCTTCCCATCTCAAGGTCCTTAACCTAATCACATCTGCAAAATTCCTTTTGCAAGTAAGATACTATATTTACATATTCATAGGTTCTGGGGGCTAAAACAGGAACATTTTTGGTGGCCATTACTCTGCCTACCACGGGAACAACTAACTTCCTAAGGGAAGGGGCATTACATTTGAATGGATCCTTTAAGGCTTTGCAGGAGTTTTATGCAGGACACCCTGGCAAGAAAGGGAAAAGAGATTTATCAAAAAAATTTACAAGGCGTGGAGACAAAAAATCCCGACTAGTTTTTGTTCTCGATTATTATTTGCTTGCTTTTCTTTCTTGTTTTTTCAAGGAAGAGCCAGTCTCTGCCAGAGTACCCCTACGGTTATGAGGCTCACTACCTTTCAAGGCAGCTTGTTTCTTCCTGTTGACAGATACAAACAGAGAAGAATATTCCTTAAACTGAACCCTGATGTTTTCATCATCACTGGGAATGTTAAAGATCTCACCGTGCCCAGGAGTTTCTTTTGTTGGACCAGAAGGGGGTGCTGGGTCATGAGAGGATCGTGGCCCACAGGGACTGATCCATCCAGAAGGTTCTCTGACACAGGCCCTCCTATAGACTGAATGCCCCTGGGCAGGTCTCTAGGCCCATAACTTATTGGAGCAATATATTCAGAAGACTGGACAGTCTGCAGAACTTCATAGATGCCATCTTCTCTGTTCCTGTCCTGCAAATCAACTGAAAAGAATTTGAATGGAGGCTGAATTTGAACTTCAGCTTCAAGAGGCAAAAACTCAGCACTACTAACATTTTTCCATTTCTCTTTTGATGTCACTGTGAACATAAGTTGCTGGTGGTTTGGAACCAGGGCACAGGCCCAACTCTCTGCCCTCTGCCCCAGGTGAGCTGGGGTCTGGCAGGTCTCAGTTGGTGGTCCCTGCTGGGTCAGTCAGGAGGAGAGGGTGGGGACTCTGGGCTGTGGGGCCAGTGCAGGGAGGTCAGTGCCACAGGAGGGACTTGCCGAGAAGACACATCCTGCAACCCTGTTGTCTTCCTGCATCTTCTGTTGACACTCTTTGTTCCTGGTTCTCCTCTATGCCAGGTGGCACTGTTCTTGGTTCCACTCCAGTGTGTGGAGGCAATGGAGTGGACACCACCCTGCCCTCATGTTGTGCCAACAAGGGGACCCTTCACTGCTGACCAGGGCTTCAGTTCACAGCACACTTTTACATGCATTATCATCTTGGACTCTGTAACACCCAGCAAAGATGGGAAAACTGAGGCATGGCAGAGCTGAGACCCACCTCTGAGAGCAATGCTGCCCTTATCACCACAGGGGGACACCGCCCATAGGCTCTGGGCAGTTCCTGCTGGGGCCAGGCCCACACTTAGATTTCCACCTCTTTTCTCTCATGTCCTCTCCCTGTCAATTACCTCTCTCTCCACCCTTTTTTCTTCTGTATTCCACTCTCTTATTCTCCTCTAATCTCCTTCTCACCAGCCAAGGCCCCCACAAGTAGTGCTCAGCTCTCAGGGAGCCTCCGCTAGGCCTGAAGGACTAGAACCCCTGGGTCAGATGTCCACAAACCACAGACATGCGTGTGTCCTCCTAAGGCCTGCATCTCCCTGATCAGTGGTCCAGGGTTGAGCACTGACTCCATCCACATCAGAGGAAGCAGTTGGAGAGGGTCTTGACTAGCTCTAGACCAGAAGCCAGGAGACTTGGGCTCACATGATAGGTCTGCAGATCATACCTTAGGTACGTTCCTGCCTTGGTTCTCTCATTGGTAAAATAAAAGAATAACTTACCTCCCAGGGCAGTTGGGAGGGTTGGGACAATTGAATTCATGGTGCCAGCCACAGCCAGATGTTTAGTAAGGGTTGATTGAATGTAGTAGCAGCTGGAACACAGACCCCTCCCAAGGGTTGGATGCGGAAATAGTAGTGTCTGTGCTGGGGTAATAAAAGCATCTGGAAGCATGGGCAGAGAGCTGGAAGGGGAGGGAGGAAGGTGTCACTGAGCAGAGGCTGTTCATTGTTTTTTTCCCCTGGGCATCTCAGGCTCCAGTACTCTGGATCCAGTCATTGGACTCAATTAATGCTTGCCTCTTCATGATGTTGATGAAATCACCTTTGTAACATTCCAGATGCCTAATGAGGGCGTGCACAGCAACTGGGCACCGAGTCCTGGAATCTCCCTGCCTTCGGCACACCCTGGTAGTAATGGTGATCTATAAAAGCTGGGAAGCCCAGAGTGACTTCTCCCCAAAATAGCCTTAGTCAGTCCCAGTCTCAGCAAAGATTCAGAGCCCAACCTACAGTGGTTCTAGAAAAATAAGCCAATTACAACATGAAGTAGGGTGGGGGGATGAGGGAGAGGCCCAAAGTGCAGGAGGAACCCAGGACTCAGGACAGGGCAGACCCAATTTTGTCCAGAGGAAGTCAAGGAAACTTCCAAAACTGGAAACTTAGAGAATGGAAATGGACTTTCAGTTATACATGCAAATCATTTGTACCCAGTTGTTGTCTCTCCCTCCCTGAATCCAACTTAGATGGTACAAAAGGAATTGAAATGGTATAAACCCACAACATCACAGGGAGGTGGAAGGGATTACCAATGGACTGGAGATTTCAGCAAGTTTATAGAACAGAACAGTAGAAGGTAGCGAGGAAGCAGAAGCCATAGGCAGCATGAACAGAGATCTCGTTTTCTTTCTTTTTTTAAAAAATATATCTTTATTGATTTCAGAGAGAAGAAGAGAGATGGAGAGAGAGATAGAAACATCAATGGTGAGAGAGTCATTGATCAGCTGCCTCCTGCACGCCCCCCACCAGGGATCGAGCCCACAACCCAGGCATGTGCCCTGACGAGAACTGAACCACAATCTCCTGGATCCTAGGTCGATGCCCAACTGCTGAGCCACACTGGTTGGGTGAGATCTCATTTTCTTAACAAAGCCCCAAAGAGGCTTGAAAATTCATTACACTGGGTACAATGCAGAACAGGTCTGAAATCCAGGAGTGAAAAAACAGATCTGTGGAACAGTTGCCTCTGCTTTGTTTCCCTAGGAAAACAAACAAACAATAAAGTTATTTAAAGAAATTTCAAGGTCCTGGAAAAAACAACCCTCCACAAACATCCTGGCATGTAGAGGTTCCCAGTAAATACTCAGTTCACTACCCCACAACCTTAAAACAACACCTGCCAGTCAGTAACCCTTGCTCATGTGCACAAAGCTCCCAAAGCTGTTTATTTTTATTGCCTCACTTTTAAAATATGAGCCAACAACCAAGGATTTAAGAGAAGCAAGCAAGCAACAATAACAACAAACATCCCAGAAAAAACCAAATATATAGCTCAGAAAGTACAAAGGAACTTTAAAAAGTACAAGATTTTAAACTCTACTATCCTAAGAAAAATCCAAAAGGGCTGCATCTATAAAACAATAAGTCTTTTTAAAAAGAACAATCAAAGAACAGGGATCACAGAGTTTTAAAATGCAATTGCAGAAATTAAAAATTTAATTAAATTGTTGGAAGATAGCAATGAGAAATCTCCAGAAAGGAGAAAAGAGATAAAAGAGATTAAAGGCGAGGACGAAAGGTTATCAAGGGAATAGTATAAGAGCATTTCACACAACGTTAGGGCACAAATCTCCAGGGGGCTCTGCGTGTATCCAGCCGTGTGAATGAGCTGGAGAGCAATACATGGCCCACCACACTGAAACAAGGACAGGGAAGAGATCCAAAAGGCTTCCCCCCAAAAGAGTTCAACTATAATAACAAATTCTCACCAGCAATCTTGGGCTGAGAAGATCATTTGAATTTAGAATTTATGTCCAGCTAAACTAGCAATCAAGTGTGAGAGGAGAATAAAGAAATTTTAAATAAGTTTTCAGGCAAAGACTCAGAAAAGAAGATGTCCTCTGTAATCCTCCTAAGAAGTTATAAAATGAGGGAGTAAACTGGGAATTTAGGAAACAATGAAAGCAACCAAGAAAAGCTATGAAGAGAAGCTTCAGGAAACATCTAGGTAGCAGGCCCAGAGTGGTTTCTAGAAATTCTAGAAAAATGAAAGAGGTAAGTGCTTGAAAGGAGATGAAATTACAATGTACTATTTGACACTATAGTAAATAATATTTACAAAGGCACAATGACATCAACTCCTTTTTATTATTTTCAAGATTTTTCAACAATCACCAAAATTTTAATTATAATAAGAGAATATAAAAGTCATCAATCTTGACAGAAATTGGGAGGGGGAAGGTAAAAGGAGAGCTTGGGACAAATAGGAGCACTGATGTCAACTTATAGAACAAGGTGTTGATAGAGACCATTGATAGTTAATGGAATGAAGCATAAAGGTGAAATTTCAAGTTACAAATGTAAAAGAACTACATATGGTGCTAGAAATTTAAGACTGAGTTACATGAAACTTGTTTTTTAGGTAAAAAATGGTTGAATATTAGGAATTTCATATGATTAAACCTAATATATGTGAGCAAAAAATGCATAATATATCAATAGATTAAACTTAATTACAAAAAAATTTTTTTGAAAAACAAGTTTTAAAAGGTCACACCAAAAGTTAGCTAACACCCTGGTCAGTGTATCGCAGTTGGTTGAGTGTTCCACCAAAGCGTTGCTGGTTTGATTCCCAGGCAGGGCACATGCCCAGGTTTCGGGCTTGATCTTCAGTAGGGGGCATGCAGGAGGCAGCCTATCAATGTTTCTCTGTCACATAGATGATGTTTCTATCTTTCTCTCTCCCCTCCTTTCTCTCTAAAATCAATAAAAATACATATTTTTTTAAAAAGATAGCAAAAAGATAGGATGTTTGTCTGTGTTCACTGAGCAGTTAAGACAGTAAAATCCATCCCATGTTTAGAAATAGGAAAGAAAGATTGAATCCTTTAAAACTGGTTAGAAAAATCGTAAATATGCATGTTGAAAAAAGAACCACTGCTGCAGCCCATGTGGCTCAGTGGTTGAGCATTGACCCATACCCCAAGAAGTCACCTCGATTTCCGGTCTGAGCTCATGCCTGAGTTTCAGGGTTGGTCCCCAGCAGGGGGCATGCAGGAGGCAGCTGATTGATGATGTTTTTCTCTCATCATTGTTTCTCTCTCTCCCCCCTCTCCCTTCCTCTGTCTTTAAAAATCAATAAAAACATTAAAAAATAAAATAAATAAAAAAATATAACCACTGAAAGAATAATAACAAAGCCCAGCATATATGAGAGTAATATAAATTTATCAGTCCAGCAGAGGGCATGAAAGAAGGGAGAGAAGCAAAGAAAGAAAATGGAAAATAGAAAACAAACAAAAAATAATTTTGCAGTAACAATACATCAGTAACCAGCTAAAATAAATATAAGCAGATCAATTTTAGTTATTAACAGAAAGATGCTATCTAAATAAAATTTAGAAAAATCCCACATTATGCTGCCTACAAAAGACACACAGTAAAACTAAACTAAAAAGGCAAAAATAAAAAATGCTAAAACATACACTCTGTATATACTAACCAAAAGAAAGTTGGTGTAGTTGCAAAACAAACACATAAAATAGACTTTAAAAAGAAAACATTATAAGATTAAAGAATGACACTGAATAATATAACTTAAAAAAAAACATAACCCTAAAACCCTTTTTTAAAAACTACATAAATATATAACCCTTTAAAAGATTAAATTAAACAGAAATTTTAAATTTCTGTGTGGCTAATTTTACATATATATATAAAATATGCAAATATATAAATACATACAAAATATATAAATATATATAAATTGATAGAATTATAATAGGAATTTAACAAATTCACAATCAAACTTGTTCACTGTAATTAATCAGAAAACTAAAACTTATTAAGTTTACAGAAGCCTCGAACAACACAATTAACAAGCTTTATCTTGTGGAGAAATATCCTGAACACAATTTAAAAGAAAATTTTTTCCCAAGCACGTAGAGAACATTTCCCAAACTTGACTATGTACTATGCCATAAAACAAATTTCAAAGAACTGAGATAACACAAACCACAATTGAGTTAGAAATCTATAACAAAAGGGTTAACAAACTTGGAATAAAAAGCATACTTCTGAGTAACCCAGCTCAAATTAAAAATCATAATGGAAATGAGAAAATACAGAACTGAACAACAGAATTAACATAAACAATAGCACAGCTTACAACTGGAACTGCTGCTCAAGCAGTACTTAGGGGAGGTTTATATTCTGAAAAAGAAGAAACCTAAGAAGTCATGAGGAAAAAACAACTAAATAGACTCAAAGAAAATAGAGAAAAGAAATAATAAAAATAAAAGCTGACAATAAATGAAATAGAAAATAATACAATAGAGAAGTGGAACAAAGCCCAAAGTTTATTCTTAGTAAAAGCTAATAAAATTTAAAAATATATTGCAAGATTGATCAAGAAAAAAGGAAAATGGGTAAAAACAATACTAGAGATGCAAAAAGGGAACAACTACAGGTACAGCAGAGATTTTAAAGCAAAATAGAAATAAAAATATGCAAAATGCTAGGCTAAGGAATTTGAAACTTAGAGATAAAAATGAACAACTTCCTAAAATATACATAATGGAACAAAAGCTAGGAAACAGAAAATTGAATAGATCTATAACCACTGAAAAAAATTAACGTGTGGTAGCCGGGCTCCACGCTGCCCCCCCCCCCCAGTGACCCTGGCCTCTGGTATTCACACTCTCGCACAGTGAATAGGCTGACCTATGTCAACCACAGGATACTTTGGAAATGATGAAACGTGACTTCTGAGGCTAACCTGTAAAAGGCATTGTGACTGATGTCCCAGTATCTCTCTCTCAATCCTTGTGCTGGGGGATTCCAGCTGCCATGTCAGGAAGGCACTCAAGCACACATATGAAGAGGTCCACGTGGCAAGGATCTTGGGCCTCCTGCCATTGGCCAGCAAAGAACTGCCAAGGCTGGTGTGAGGGAGATATTTTGGAAGCAGATCCTCCAACTCCTGTAAAGATTACTATTGTCTCAGCCAACATTTTGAGGGTAACCCCATGAAATATCTTAAGCCAGAACCACCCAATTAAGCTCCTCCCAAATTCCCGACCCTCAGAAGCTGAGATAATAAATGCTATTGTTTTAAGCCACTGAGATTTGGGGCATTTGCTATGCAGCAATAAATAATACAATAAAACCAGGCCAAGAAGGTTTTAAAATAGAATTCTATAATACATTCAAGAAGATAATCCTAATTTTTCATAAACTGTTTCAGAGATTGTCCCCACCCACTTTATGAGGCTGTATAATTTGAATGGTACAGTCAAAATCAGTGAAAGATATTATTTTTGAAAGAGTCGCAAGAGAATCTCACCAATGAACAGGTAATAAAAGTTCTAAATAAAACATTAGTAAACCAAATCCAACAATGTATTTTTTAAATGCATGACTAGGCTCAATTTACCTCAGGAATGCAATAATGAATTTATTTTTCAAAATCTGTAAGTTTTATTTGCCACTTAAACACATTGAAGGAGAAAAACTATATGAGCATCTTAATAGATTAAAAAAATGTTGATGAAATGTAACATCTCATGATTTAAAAAAATACTTAACAAACTAGAGCTAGAAATGTCACATTTATTGATGAAAATTTAGAGGCATTTTATTTGCAGTTAGATGCTTTTAAGGATGCTCGTTATCATTTCTTTTTAAAAATTTTTTTTATTGATTTCAGAGAGAGGAAGGGAGGGGGAGGGGAAGGGGAGGGGGCGGGGAGAGGGAGAGGGAGAGGGAGAGGGAGAGGGAGAGGGAGAGGGAGAGGGAGAGGGAGAGGGAGAGGGAGAGGGAGAGGGAGAGGGAGAGGGAGAGGGAGAGGGAGAGGGAGAAAACGTAAATGAGGAGGGAGAATCATCAATCGGCTGCCTCCTGCACGCCCCTTACTGGGCATCAAGCCCAAAGCCCCCACATGTGCCCTGACAGGGAATGGAATCAGTGACCTATCTGTGCATGAAACAATGGTCAACCAACTGAGCCACACCTGCTAGGGCAGCTTCAACAGTTATTAACAGCTACAAGATTTGAGAAAAGCCCAGTAGACAGGTATAACTATTATTATGACCAATATTAATAGCAGACAGGTAAAGACAATCAAAGTTCAACATCAATTTGCAGGTATACAGGCCTTGTCAGTGTCTTGGGAAAGCTGTCTATCCCTGATGTCAACAGCTTCTCATCCTCAAGAAGTCTTTGATCTCTGCTGTAGGAGGAGGCAATTGTCAGAGAGAGGGGCAGATGTCTATTGGTTGTTAGGCACCTGATAAGGTCCCTTCCAATGATGTTGGAGAGAGTCTTTAATTAATGTCTTTTCCATGGACAAAAACTCCTGGTTGTAAGTTGTGGTCTTTGAAGTCTCCGTCTGCCAGGAGCGCACTGTGAAATGAATGCCACTAATTTATCAGTCCCTATAAGCTGGTTAATAAGTTTTTCACAATAATTCAGAATGTCTCCTTTTAGTAAGGTTGATTTACACGCTCCTTCATCCAGATGCACAGAGTGACCAGTGACTGTTTAATGAGAAAAGCTATGTGTTTACCAAGAGAAGTAGATTTCAGGTTAAGGAGCACTATAAGGAGAGCTTTTTGGCTAAGGGAGATTAAAAGCTTCTGAAAATTTACCTAGTTGAGGTAGGTAAATGGTTTTAATTTTACTATTTGTATGTCCCACCAATCCAGAGAACTGGGGTGACAGGCACAATGAAAATACTATAGAATAGGCCAAATATTACAAATGGATTGCATTATTTGCCCAGTGAAGTGAGTCCCTTGGTCACTGTAATGCAGAGGGAATTCCCAGTTGGGAGTTAATTTTCCCCAGTAACAATTTCCCTACCATTAAGGCTGTTTCTCTCTTGCAAGGGAATGCCTCCACCCAGTGGGGAAAAAACAAAAACATGCAAATCATAACTAACACATATTTGTATCTTTGCTGTGGTGGCATTTGGATAAAATCCAATTACTGTACTTCAGATGGCTTTAAAGGAATTGGGAAATGTCCTTGGGGCTCGTGGAATGAATTTCCAGGGTTATGTCTGGACAGAACATCTGCTGTACACTTCATAAGCTACAGCAGGTTTCCAGTAAATCATCTTTTTAGGACCCCAGCGTGTTAGCTCATGCACATGTGGAAGTACAGGTAATCGAGTCCCTGCAGATAAGATTGGTTTCTGATGGGGTCCAAGCCACATCTCTGTCTGGATCCAAAGCTCCCCCTTTTTGTTGTAATGCCCTCGTTCCTTCTTCCGCAGCTGTTCACTGCAACTTAAAGCAGCGAGGTTCAGGGTTCCCAGAAAAACTCATCCAAGCTCTCCCAGTGCAAAGAGGGACACAGTGGGGCACAGTAGGAAGAATTTCTTAAACAAGATTTTTTTTTTTTAAAGCCCAAACCATGAAGCTACATTGCTAAATTTGACCAGATTGAAATGAAAGCTTTGGTTCCACAAAAGACAGTGTAAGTGAAGTAAAATAAGAAGCCACAAACTGAAAAAGAACAGCTGTGAGACATACAGTCTACCGAGCATTCGTGTCCAGGGTACATTAAAAAGTCCTGAAAGTCAGTGGAAAAAGACAAAATGCCCCGTTATAAATTGATCAGGGTATATGCACAGGTGATTCTTAAAAGAAATCTGAATGTTCAATAAATACTTAAAAATAAATTTAACTTCACTAGTTGTCAGGGAAAAACAAGAAGAAACATCAACGAGTTACCATTTTATACCTATCAGATTGACAGAAATTAAAAATTCTGACATTATTAAGAGTTGGGGAGGAAGTAGAGTAATGGGGAAATGAAAAAAAAGAAAGAAAAAACACTGGGAATACATGTCCATCAACAAGAGAACAGATAAATTGTGGTATATTTGTCCAATAGACTATTATGCAGCTATTAAAATGAATGAACTAGTGTCAAACGCTTCATATGGATAAATCTCAAAAATATGTTGGCCCAGAAAAAAATTAGTTGAAGAACGCTACAGGCAGAGTAACATCATTTATATAAAATTTGAGAACAGGCAAAGCCTTATTTCAGCTTGTTCAGAGTTGTAGACACATGTAGCAAGAGTATAAAAACACGCCTGGGGACACGTAACACCAAATTTATCAAGTAGGTTACCCCATAAGGAGAGAAGGGGAGCAGTGAGAACAGGGAAGGGATATGCACAGGAGCCTTCAATTTTATCTGTTGTATTTTATTCTGTTAGAAAAATACCTGAAGCAAAAAGAGCAAAGAATAAAGATTTTATAAAGTGGGTTCAGGTGACCAAAACTGTTCTCTTAACTTTTCTGAGCGTTTCAGGATCATGGTCAGGAGTTCAGGGAAGATGTTTTCATTGGAGGGGACACCAAAATGTAAACCCAGTGGCAGGACGTACCTTGTTCTAACCACTGCTCACCCTCCACAGAGAAGAGGGCCCGGTACAGAGAAGGTCCTCGACAAGTACTTGCTGAATGAATGAACATGAGCAAGGGCAATGAGACACGTCAAAGCACGGCGTGTTCCAAAGAGCTAATCATGACAGCCAACTTCTACTGCGACCCGCTCGCACCAGCCACGGACTTGACTGTGTGGCCTGGGTTGTGACCCTCCCTCCGCAGGGGGCGTGAGGCTTAGAGAGGAAGGCAGCTTGCCTGAGAGCTCAGTGGTGAGGGCCGGAGGCCGCAGTGCATCCAAAAAGAAAAAAAGCCTGGGTTTTATGCTGTAGGTGGTTGCGAAAGTTGGAGCAGCAGAAATTAATAATACAAGGAGGCGCATGAACAGACACACAGGAGCGTGAAGGGTGGCCAGGAGCAGACGGGGCGCGGAGGGCGCCTCGTGCCTGGGCCCGCGAGGGGGACTCCCAGCAGGGGACACCGGGGTCTGGCTGGGCAGTCGGGAAAGGCTTCACCAGGACGATGCACTTGAACTTGGCCTTGAAGAAAAAGTGCACCTACAAACGCCGGGAGGCCAGCAATTCCTGCTCCACGGACCGCCGGCGGCGCTGCGAGGACCCGCGGCTCCGGCTGCGAGCGCGGAGCCTGCCCACGCAGGGCCCAGGGCACACGCGCGGGAGGCAGGCCGGCCGAGGGCGACCTTCCGGTTCAGAAAGGTGGCTCTCACCTCTACGTGCACAGGGAAGGAGGGGACCTGCGCGCTTCTCCAGAGTCAGGCGGCAGTGCTGCGGGCAGTCACCGCGCCGGATCGCGAGCGCCTCCTATTCATTTGTGCGCGTTGGCCAGGCGTCCGCCCGCTGCCCCGCGCCCTGGGTGAGTAAACTCGGAAGGTGCCCCCCGCCCCGCGGGGCGCGGGGGACGCAGACACGGCCTCTCGCGGGGCGCACAGAGGAGGGCGAAGCGCGGCTCAGTCAGCTTACGAGGCAAAGGCAACTCCGCCGAAGCGGAGGGGGGGAAGCTGCGGCGGGGAGGCGGGCTGGGGGGGGAGAGGCGGGGAGGCGGGGGGGGGGGGGGGGGGAGGCGGGCTGGGGGGGAGAGGCGGGGAGGCGGGGGAGGGAGGCGGGCTGGGGGGTAGAGGCGGGGAGGCGGGCGGGGGGGGGGGAGGCGGGGAGGCGGGCGGGGGGGGGGAGGCGGGGAGGCGGGGGGGGGGGAGGCGGGCTGGGGGGGAGAGGCGGGGAGGCGGGCTGGGGGGGGAGGCGGGGGGGGAGGCGGGCTGGGGGGGGAGGCGGGCTGGGGGCGGGGAGGCGGCTCTAATGATGCTCTGGCCGCGTTTTAATTAACTGCCAAGTGTTCCCAGTGACTCAGAAAAGAGCTCTCTCTCGGATTAATTTTCGAAAGAGCCGGCCGAGGTTAATCATAGCGACCACAATGGCCCCGGTTATCACCGCCTGTGCGGCCAGAAGCAGCAGGTAGATTCCCCAGAACAGGCTACGGGCGTGACGCCCGCCCTCGGCCGCCGGCTGGGCCCGCGCCCCGGGTGCTGAGCTGGGAGGCCCCGAGGCTGGGGGATCCGGGGAGGCGGGCAGGGCCGGTGGGGTGGCGGCAGGCGAGCGGGGAGGCGGGCCCCGGGTGGTCGGGCACCGCAGGTCGCTGGGGGGCAGGGCCGGGAGCGGGAGGCCGGCGAGCTGCCCCGGGGAGCCGCACCGCGGGGGCTCCTCCGCCCCGCCCGCGAGGCCCGGGCGCCCGCGCAGCCACGCCAGGAACGGCCCCAGGCCGCAGTCGCAGCGCCAGGGGTTGTGCCCCATCAGGACGTCCGCCAGCCGGGGCAGGGCCTCAAACGCGTCGCCAGGCAGGGTCTGCAGCAGGTTGTGCTCCAGCTGGACCTTCTCCAGGTTGCGGAGGTCGCGGAAGAGCCCGCGGGGCAGGGCGCGCAGCTGGTTGTTGCGCAGCGACACCTGGCGCAGCTGGCGGAGGCCGCGGAGCAGGCCGTCGGGGAGCGAGGCCAGGCGGTTGGCGTCCAGGGCGAGCTCCCGGAGCTCGCCGAGGCCCCGGAAGGCGCCCTCGGGGAGCGCTGTCAGACGCGGGTTGTGGGTCACCCTCAACGCCCGCAAGCCGCTCAGGTTGCGGAAGACGGCGTGGGGCAGGGTGCGCAGCCGGGTGCCGTTCAGCAGCAGCTCCCGCAGGCCCGCCATCTCCCCGAAGAGCGCCTCCGGGAGCTCCTCCAGCGGGTTCTCGAACAGCGTCAGGAGGGTCAAGTTGTGCAAGTGAAGGAAGAGCGCGGAGGGCAGGAACTGGAGCTGGTTTTCGGAGAGAGTCAAATATACCAGGTTGCGGAGCCGGTCGAAGGCCCCAGGCGCGAGGGGAGGGACGTGGCTTCTGTGCCCCGGATCCAGGGAGACCAGCTGGTTGGAGTGGAGCAGAAGTTTCTCAAGCTTAGCCTGTGCCCCAAGCAATCCTTTGGGCAGGTGAGTCAACTTGTTTCCCGATAAATTCAACACTCTCAGGTTGCCCAGGTGTGTGAAGAGGCTGGCGGGAAGGAAAGCGAGCCGATTGTAGCTCAGAGAGAGCTCCTGCAGGTTTACCAGTTTCTGAAACATGTTTTGGCCAAGGCCCTTGAGTTCATTGCGGTCCAAAAACAGCTGCTCCAGGAGCACCATCTTATCGAAGAGCGCATCTGGGAGGCGAGGGATCTTGTTGCGCGACAGCCTCAGGGTTTTTAGTTTTATCAGGTCGTCGAAGGTGCCGGGAGCGACGTCGGAAATGTGGTTGTCGTACATGATCAGGCGCTGGAGGACCTTCATGCCGCTGAAGCTGTGATTCCGCAAGGTGCCGCGGCTCATGTGGAAAAGCAGGACGTGCGTGAGGTTGGCGGGCAGGCGGAGCGCGGGGATGCGGCCCACGTCGCCGCCGGAGCACTGCGCCGCGTCGCGGAGGACACAGCTGCAGGCGCGCGGGCAGGGCGCGGGCAGGGCGCGCGCGAGCGCGAGCGCCGCGCACAGCAGGGCGCTCCCCAGCATGCCCGCGACCTGTGGGCGACGGCAGACGCCCCTACTGGCTCTCGTATCCCCGGGAATTGAATCTCGCAGAGGCGGGACTCTTCCGCCAGGACTGCCACTGACTTTGTAATCCGGGTACAGCTAAGTCCCCTGCTTTCCTCGGACGTGCAGATTTTTTTCCTGGGTGGTGAAAAGACCTTCGATTCTACACTGCGAGGTCTGATCCTTTTGTTTTTACTGACTTGCCGCTCTCAGTACAACGCACTGAAATTAAAGCGTTTTCAAGCTATAGAAAAGCCAAGACTTTAAAATCTTTGCATAGCGAGAACTCACTGAATCCTCATTGTCACATTCAAGCTCCAGGTGTCGCAGGGCAGCGCCCCTGAGACAACAGCTCAGCCTTGGACTTTATGCCTTACCCGGCGGCGGCTACAACCCAGTTACCAAGGGAGCAGCGCCGCGCAGCACGGCCGCCGCCTGGCTGCTTCTGTCGCAACCGTGCTCTAGCTGCAGTGCCACCTACTCCGCTAAAGCACCAAACGCCCCCCAACAGTGAACACCCTCAGCTGGCCCCCCGCGAACAGGGAACGATGCCAGCGCTTTATTTGAATCAGTTCGCTTAATTCTTCCCTAACCCGGGGAGGCAGATACTCTTATCCCCAGAGAATGAAGCAGCTAAGGCGTGGAAAGTTTAAGTAACTGAACCAGGGTCACGGAGCTAGATTTTGAGAATAATATCTCTGACTGAACCATAAACAAGAAGCTATCATTTCTAAGATGTTTAAAAAATTAATGCTCGTGGCATTGAATCATCTGTGAAATACAGTAATACTAATCTGCCAAAACAGTGTTTCTCAAGTGTAATTTTACACAAATCGTTTCTTGTAGCTGAATTTTCTTTCTTATGCACGCACGGACTAACCAAGCCCTCTAGTTGCCCGTATTAATTTTAAAAATATTTGGCCTTACCTGAAATGGTCCTGCACCCCGAAGCGACTGAAAGGCTTAGAGCTCGCCTGTGATTCGGCACTTTGCAGAGGAAAAGGGCGGCATCCCTGCATCCTCAGGATAACGACTTCTACAGAGTAAGTCACGGAAAGGGCCCTGTCTCAGAGGGCACATCCTGGGGTTTGATGACAAAGACTTTGAAACTGGAAAACCATATATAACATAAATCCTACTGTCAGAGCTGAGTGGTAAGAGCAGGAGGGAGAGAAGTTTCTCCATAAATGGCAGGATATAACTCTGTGACGCTAGAGAGGCTTAGTGGCCCAGTGGGACCTGCGGAGCAGCCACACCCCTAGGTGGCCAGGCTTCCTGGGGGGCTTCCTGTTCATGCCACACTGTCCAGTTCTCTAGCCCAGTTCCCCCCTCCCCCCTTGGAGGAAGAGTAAGGCTAAGACTGTTCTCAAAGGCTCCACTCAATTTCTTTCTTTTCAGAAACAGTAAGGCTGAAAACATTCTCAAGTATGTTCAACTGTGCACCACCGGGGTGGCTGAAGGGTGTTCACATGTTCGACGTAACTTAGCCACGTCAAACCGCTTCCCACAGCAGCTGTCCCGAAGCGATGCCCCTGCGTGTGTGACAGGCCCTGTGCTCCACAGCTCGGACTGCACTTGAAATTTAAACTTAATTTTTGCAATTAAGATGAAATGATTGTCAGCGTGGTTTTAATTTTTCATTTCCCTAACAGTGAACACGAGCACCTTTTCGTATTTTAAGGGTCACTTCATCTTCTGAGAAATCTGGGTTTTCTTCTGCCTATTTGTCTATATGCAAAATACGTATGCTTACGTCAAAAAGAAAACTAAGTTATAGGCATCTTTATATGTTCTGGACACTGATTCTGTGTCGGTTATAGGTGCTACAACTACTTTCAACTAGTTTGTGGTTTGCCTTTCACCTTCTTTATGCGGTCTTTTGACATAAATCTTATGATAGGCAAAGCTATCTTTTCTAATTTGTGATTTTTGTGTCTATTAAAATAAATGCCCCTTCCCTCCCAAATCAGAAAAACATTTCCCTGTAATGCCTTATTAACCTCATAGTCTTGTCCTTCGTTTTTAGGTCTTTAATCCATCTAGAGTTGGTTTTTGTGTATGACGTGAGTCAAGCCCAGCTTTATTTTCTTCCCATTAGGATAACCAGCTGTCCTGGCCGTTTATATAAACCCCGACTTCCCTCAGTGCTGCAATGTCCGCACTGCCACGAACCAGCATCTCATCGGCGTGTGGGTCTGTTTCTGAGCTATGTGATGATCCCCGCACCAGTACCACACTAAAATAACCTTTTAAAGTTCAAAGCCTGAACATATACATTGGTGGGCATATAAATTAGGGCACACTTTTTGGAGCGAAAATTTAGTGGTATGAACCAAACTGAAATACATATTCTTTGTCCGGCAGTTCCACTGATAAAAATGCCCTATGGGTATGCTCATTAAGATATATGCACAAAAACACTTACTGCGGGATTGTAACAGAAAAATAAACGCCAGACTAAATGACCACCAACAGGGAATGAGTGGTTGACATTATGGTACATCTGTGCAACGGGACGCCTTGCAGACTTCAAGTGAATCAAGTTGAGCTCCAAGTGCTGACCTAACTTTCTGAGACACACTGAGTGACAGAAAGCAAGAGCAGCAGAGCACAATGGGATTCTACTTGTGTAGCATTTTAAAAAACACATATTTACATGAGTATATATACATATTTTTTCTAGAATGATACCCCCAAGAAACTTTAGTATTCACCTTTTGAGGGAGAAACCAGGGAATAGGTGGACTTCCTTACATACCTTTCCATGAAGTTTAAATTTTTATTAAACATGCCTGTATTTAATATAATCTTTAAAAAATTTTAATGCAAAAATAAAGTGATTTAGAAAGGAAAATGGCATCACTGAAGGAAAAAACATAAGGATAAAGGTATTAAAACATAACAGAGAAAGTCAGGCTTGAACCGTGTCAGAACAAACATTAACCTCTGGAATCACTGACTGGAGTGGCACAGAAGTGGTTCTTAAATTATTTTACCCTGGTTCAGAAGAATTTCCCCATCTGGGACATTTGCAGGTGTAGAAAAAGCACTGAAATCCAATCAGCCTTTGATGTAGCCAAATGTAGTTAAAGCCCAATAAATACTGAACTGACCGAAATTACCTTCTGAGTCATGAAGCCCTAAACCACAGGGAAAGCCACTGCCTCTGCCAGGGATCGTGCGCTGTCTTTCAGCTCCAGTCCAGGGAAGGAGCTCCAGAGCCCAGAACAAATATTCTGGTGACGCAGTGAGTCACGCATAGGCATATCGAGGGAAAGGCCCTTTGCCCATGAAAACGCCAGGGAGCAGACGTGATAGATTGGGAAGAAGTACTGTGGACTAATCAGTGACGTGGAGTCAAATTCTGGTGAAGCTTCTTTAGCCTGTTTCCCCAGGAAGACCTCCAGTCTGAACAGCCTCCAAGTTTTGTTCTTTGAAGACAGCAGGACATTCTGATTGTCTAAGAAGAGAAAACTGGGTACAGAGCTGCAAACAATGGAGCAAACACTATGAGTCCATCCACTGAACAAATAAACAAAGGTACTGAGAATTCTTTTGACCAATGAAGTTGATGGCTCCCACGTTCAAGTGTTTGGAGCTGGAATCTGCTGTCCTAAGTGGCTTCTGGGTAAGTCACAGAACCCTGGCCTATGGGGTTTGGCCATTCAAAAGCAGGTGTCTGCCTGGGTGAGAGATGCTTTTCTTCCTCCACAGGGGAGACTCAGAGGCCAGGGCACAGCAGGGATCTCTGTACCTGCAGAGTAACCACAACTATGAACAGGGACAGTCTCATCCAAACTCCTAGAACTCCTTCTGCCCTTCCCTGCAATATGCACTAATAATAAAGCAACTGGCAGTGATGCGGGGGAAGAGGAAGGAGAGACGAGAACTGTGCCCACCCCAGCAGGCTGTGGGGACGTGATCATCCGCTATACAAACCACAGTGCACGGAACTTGAGCTCAAGCTGTCCGTCACACCACCCAAACCCATCAGAGCACGCCAGCCACACAGCCCACAGCGGAGGATGCACATCTGCAGAACAGGCCAGGCGACACCTACCAAGCACAAAGGCCCAACACAAACCTGCCTTCTGTGGGATTTCTACAGCCAGCAGTTAGCTCTACAACTCCTCTCTCCTTGGAGGGCTCTCTGCACCCATGGATGGCCCTTCACTTCGAGCATACCATGTCTTACATGGTATTAGCTTCTGGGTTCATCTTCCCAACCAGTAACAGACTAACTCCCTAACCTTACAATTCACCATTTCCCTCAGCTCTCCTGACACTTAACATTTGGCTCTACATTGTAGCCGACGGATAGGTTTCCGCGGATGGTCACAGACATAAATGTGGAATGCTGTATTCATTTCCTTCAAAAATCCAAAGTTAAAACAAAACAAAAAAACGAAATGGGAAAGCATTAAGCAGGAAAATAAATCCAGAGAGGGCAGTACTCATATACTTTAAAAGCAAACAAATGTATAAAAGAAAGAAAGAAAAAAGAAATGCTATTTCATTCATTTACATTTTTATTTTGAATAGCTTCACTGAAAAACAGATTTCATAAGGTTATTTACAGCGCTGAATGTACGATTACGAATGTGTGCCTTTTTGACACCAGGGTACCATTCTTGAGCAGCAATACAATTGTAAAAATATAAAGATGCAGTATCATTTCTGATATAAAGTTTCTTAAAAAAATTCCAGAGTCTTGGGGAATTAACAAATCATAACAGGAAGTTAACTATTTTATTAATTTAATGTGCACATAATTACCAAATTTAATACATTAAAAATATGTGTAAATACCCACAGACTGTACAAAAATTAACACCCCGTATTTTGTTAAAAGTTCCCAACCACCTCCCACCATAAATATACAAAAACCTATTCTCAGATATGTCAAAATTACATGCAAGGAATCTTAGAATGTTTTCTAAAGCTTGAATTTTGCTCTTCTCTGAATAGTGTATGTATAACTGTTTTGGAAACAGAATATATAAACACTGATATTTTACCATGCCTTTGAAACTGTGCAGCATTTTCATAAACAGGGAGGAAAAAAATAAATAGAGTAAAAACTGCAACAGTTTTGTTTAAATGCAAGTGCAATTTGGAAAGCTTTTGAATGCAAGGATTATAAAACTAATATAAAAAGTATTTATTTTGTTGTTGGCTTAGCCACTTTTATTCAAGCATTATTTGCAGCATTGCTTTACAGCAGTTGGTGCTAGAAGATATAAAACATAGTTACCACTATTTATATCTGAGGGAGGAAAAAAAACCAAAAACTTTAAACAACCCTGAGGGAGACACACATTAAAAATCTTGTTATTTATTTTAAAAGTTAAAAAGTTACATATCATTATTTAACAATTACTTTCCTGGACATTTCTGTCCTTAAGTATGTGCATAAATAAAATTTAAATCGTCAATATTTATTAATCTTAATACACCAAAATAATATATGTACAGATTTTAAAATTTAGGTCTGTATACACTCAAATAATTTAATGTGAAATTCAGAATCAAAATTACTATGTAATAGTGACCTACAGAGAGGACTCTATCTATGGCACTGAATAGGACCCACACCTGTATTCACAGACAGTCTTCAAATAATATTCTGGAAGCCATCAATTACAACATGAACAACCCACTTAGTCTACGTTCAAATCTAATTTCCTACAAATGCTTTTCCATCTACCTAAAAATCTTATTTCCTTTGCAAACAATATGGACAGATGAGATATAAAACCCTTATAAAATCTAAATGTTAAAAAAAGGGAGGGTGTAAAAAATATAGCTCTTTATGATCATGCTCTTAAAGATGTTAAATACAATCTGATAATTGGGTTTTTAAGCTGCTACTTAGCAATTACCTTAATTATATGCTTCAGTATTTAAATCAAATAATAAGATTTACAATTCTGGGATATCACTGAAGAATAACACTTGTACATGTTGGAAATAAATGTGGAAATTATAAGCAATAAGCAATCAAAAGAATTAGTAACTATAGAAAACAGTGCTAATTCACAGCTCAAGAGGTCTAAGATGCATAGCTTCATAGAATCATTCATGGAACAATTGTTCTTATCATCTAATGTGTATTAATATCACATGATGTTTTTAATGGAAAGCTTCTATTATATTTTTTGTGAAAATCATCAGTGGCAATAGCAATGACAGTGATCCTGAGTGTAACCTACATTTCCTATAGTTACCAAACATCATTCATGTCTCTGCAACACAAAAAATGAGAACATTTGATTCTACAGTTCTGGGTAACATATGGTAAATGGTAAGTATAGATCAGGGAAATAATGACCAGCTAGACGTGAAGAGCACACGCATGCTACTGACTAAGGAAGGACACAGGGTAATGTCACATAATTTTAGTAGCTTAGTGTCCATATTACAGCAGTACTAGTTTCCTTGTTTATCATAACTGTGGGCTTTGTCAAACTGCTGGATCTTACCTATAAAGGTATTTTTAAAGTTACTTTTATTTTGTTTAGAATTTAAATGTTAACTAGGAAAAATAAAAAGGTAAAAAGTATTATCCACATTTCTTTTGGTTCAAACAATGTCTATTTTTTAACTTTATTTCCATTTTTCTTTTCTCCCAGAAAGTTTCACAACCAAAATATGTTTATTTGTAAACATCCAAAATAGGTAAGCTCTGACCTCTGGCGCCACCTAATGGCATAAAACAAACTCTCGCCAAGTTCATACTGCTTTGAAAAAAATAGCAGTGGTTCAAAACCATGCATTTTTTAAGCCTTATTATTGATAGGATGGACATAGAGCAAATCTTAAAAATTTCAAAAGGCAAAAATCTAACTCAAAAAACTCAAAGAAAAAACCCCAGCAAAAAACTATTATCCAATGTCTTTAGGAAATTAAAAAAGTAGGAAATAAAAGACATTAAAAATAACATAAAACAGGAGAAAAGGAGGTATGACGAGATGTCAGAAAGGCAGAGCCACATCTATTACCAAGAGGAGTAGCCTCTTGTCCTGGTGAAAAAGGTCTGCGACGGTTAACTGCAGATACTGTGGACGCCGGACAACAGGGCACAGCTAACAGTGGGAGGACATCTCAGGAAGGCAGTGAGGCACCTTGCGGATCAGAAAAATAAAACCCAGGCAGTTTGTACAGAAAATATAAAACCATAAGTGGAAATTACCTGAGTTGTTCTATGAGCAACACCATAAAACCCACTCCTAACTCAGCTATCACAGGAATTGGGGGGGGGGGGTTTATATAGAATTCTTTGAAGAAATGTTGGAATCGAATGAAAACAACAGGCTTTTTACCTATTTTCACTAGAGGCTAACACCCATTTTATTTCGCAACCATAAATTTTGGGCCTATACATAAAGGAGGGCTTTCTCTAAGGGTTGTGAAAATAAATTTAAAGGTGTAAACTAAGTCTCAAAAGCTAATGTCTAAAACCCTACCAAATACCAACTTTCTTCTATACCCTATAAAAGAGTACCACTGAGGGAGCAATCCAGAAAATTGTGGAAATATAACATCCAGAGTTACTAAATCAAGACAGAGGACTTCACAGATTGATTATTAATTTACCTGGCAGGCCAATCTTTTATTTGTTTTTTGTTTTTTAAAAAAGCTCTGAAATTAGCTACTATATCAGAAGGAACACAGATTGAAACGATGCCATTCTGACACACAGGATCAGAAAGTCCTAAATTACATTCTGTTCAATACTGCTACTAGCATACCACCGAGACGATGCACTGCTATGTTATGGTGATGATTTGACATGATCCATTTTCCTTAACTAAAGCTTTAGCTTCTGTTGTTGTCTGAGGCTTTGGTGGCCATTCTGGATCAACCAGGAGCTCCTGAGCCAGATACATGTACTTTGCTTTCGGTATCTTCTTTCTACAGTCCAGGGCCCAGGACACACAGCATTTCCCCCAATAATCCACTGACTCCTAAGGAAATAAGGAAAAAGAACACGCCAGTAGATTAAAGGCTGGTTGTTTTTAACAGGTTTGTTAAAACAGAGTACATCAACAGGACAAAAATAAGAGGGAATGACTTCTGAGCACAAACAAATGAAAAAAAAATCCACGTAAAAAAGTCAGCTTTCAATTATTTAGGAACATTTTTTAACATTAGATGTTTTAGTTATCAATGTAATTTATTTTATTTAGTTTTACATATCTATCCTCTTGCATTTGGGTTCATTTTTAAAATAACTTGCAGATCTGGATAACACAAAACATTTAATGCATTAAGAATAAACTATTCGGAAAGAGAAAACATTTTTAATATTTAATATGGAAACCCTCATATTCCATCCCAAACTATCCTTTGGTACTATTACTCCTAACAACTTAGCTACCTGGTCATTTTTGGAAGAAAGCAGTGTAAAAATATCATTACTGTTAATATTACCTTTCAAAACATAAAACATTATGAAAATATTGTTAGGTCAAAATCAGAACTTAGATCATGTTTAATGTCAATCACTTCTTTTAAAACCACACTTTCATTAATATAAAAACAATTTTATTTTATAATGATGGTTTCTCTTGGTGTTCCACCTTTAAAAAGAATTACATACAAAGCTATAAAGCAAGTACTATTTCTTAGTATTATTCCATTATAAAAGCTCTGCTGTCACTGAAACCCTTCTGATCAAGCCTGATGTTTTTAATGACTGTGACCTCAGGTAAGTAATTCTTGAAAAACAAGAAAGCAGAGTCCCTTGTTATTGTACAGATGTATAAATTCAACAGAGGCCCTCGGAATTTACCTTAACTGAAGTTTGCGATAAAGAAATGAAATAAGCGCTGGCTGGTGTGGCGCAGTTGGTTGAGCGTTGTCCCAGGCACCGAAAGGTTGCCTGTTCGATTCCCAGTCAGGCCACATGCCCAGGTTGGAGGCTGATCCCCAGTAGGGGGTGTGCAGGAGGCAGCCGATCGATGTTTCTCTGTCACACAGATGATATTTCTATCTTTCTCTCCCTCTCCCTTCCTCTCTCTCTAAAAATCAGTAAAAAATCTTAAAAAAAGAAATGAAATAAAACTAAATAAGCCCTACCCAGTTTGGCTCCAGTGGTTAGAGCATTGGCAGGAGGACTGAAGGGTCATGGGTTCAATTCCTGTCAAGGGCATGTACCTCAGTTGTAGGCTCGATCCCTGACCCTGGACAGGGCAGCTGTGGGAAGCAACCGATTGATGTTTCTCCCCACCCCACTCTCCCTAAGAAATCGATGGAAAAAATATCCTTGGGTGAAGACCAACAAACAACCTAAACGACCACACCAAGACCTGTAGGTACAATCACCTCTAAATAACGGTCAACTTTTAATTATTTTGGCTTTCGCTTCTCCAAAGTAAAATTAAACCCCAGGCAGTTTTATTTTGCCATCAACACATAACCCAGGCTACAATTAGGTTTAATCTCAATGGAAGTAATCTCACAAAATGGAAGCATAAGGTAACTGAGAGGAGCGTTCTAATGTTAACATCCAAAATACCTTCACGATTAAGAAGGGCTGATTTGCTATAGCATGTCCTGAAACATGTTTCTACATTTGCCAGTGGAGAACAGCAAAATACTTTAAAATGAAAACTCTTTTAAATTTTTCCATATTTGGACTTGGTAGGTCTTCCCTTTTTTATTGAGACTACCACCAGGAACCCATTACTCGTTCCTTCTCCAAAACTGTGGTGTGGGCACGTGGCAGCACGGAGAACACTATAAATAATAACTGAGTGTTTTTAAAGGTCTGCTTACTTTGTCAACAAAACACAGTAAGCTGCACTGCTATCAAGAATGTATAGGCAAAAACTGTGGTCACAAGTAAGGCATACTTTACAATTCTGGGGGGAGAGGAAAGGTACAGATTTGAAGACTAGCCATCTAGCTAAAATGGGAGTTATTACCATCACCTTAAAAGAATCCCAAAAGAAAATATTTTGCATTAAGGTACAGAAGAGACTAGATAAAGGATTTTTCAGGTGATCCAAATAACCGACAATTGCTTTCTAGGGTAGGCTCATACATAACAAACCTTAACATTTAATCTGAGGTGAGGGCTCACTACTTGGATCTATCTTTCTCCCATGTATTTAAAGTCTTCAATTTAGTTGCAGAAAAGATCATTGTTCCTAAATCAATCTGAAAGCTGTCACTTTTTACTTTATGGCATGTAACACTGTTAAAGGATCACAGAAAAAGGTTAATGGTGAATGGTGATTTTAAGAAAATAAAACAACAACAAAGCAGAAACATATAGGCCTTGTCTGTCCAGATGAGCCGGCAGGGTTGAAGGGCAATGCAGAGCAGGCTGAGTTAAGGAAAGTCACAGCCAAGTGGATTCAAATGGAAGACACACATACACAGCTCTAAATCCATCGTTCCCTACCTGTGGGAAGTGAGGCAAGCAATAAAATTAAAACCAATTTCACTGCAACCAGAATCACAATTGAATAGTATTCTTTTTTTTTTTTTTCAAATCCTCACCCAAGGATATGTTTATTGATTTTAAAAAATTTTTTTTTAAAGAGAGAGGAAGGGGGGGAGGGAGAAACATTGATTGGTTGCCTCTCATATAAGCCCCGACTGGGAATCGAACCCGCCACCTTTTGGTGTACGAGATGACACTCCACCAACTGAGCCACCTGGCCAGGGCCGAATAGTATTCTTTTTACATCAATGTGTATGTTTTTAAAAATCCTCATGTCCCTATTAAAAGCAAGGTACACTTGTTATTCAGAAAAATAAATTAAGTCACAAGAAACACTAGGGATACCCCCTCCACTGTAATTAGACACATATTTTGTTCCTGTGCTCTCGCCTTTCTCAAACATCATACACAAAAAATACACTATAAGCAAGCATAGGTTTGTTAGTTTACAAGCACAAACATACCATACACATCCTCCAACACAATATAATTCACTGGTAGAGAAAACAAAAGGTGTTACTGGCATGCTGGAATGAGAAATAAACCAAGGGAGAGAAGATGGTGGCAAGAGGAGAAAGGCAAGCACTGGGCAACAGGAAAGCGAAGAACGGGGGCATCACAGGACTCAGAGTGAGCACTCGGGTCTCCCCGAGCACCTGGGCACAAGTCTCTGAAGCAGGAGAACACAGGAGCCCCAGCAACTGAAGCTTTTGGTTTGCTCCTGAAAGGAAACCCCAGTTAAATAACCAAGTGTATCCCTCAGAAAAGGGAAAGAGGCTACCACAGACCAACAGAAAAACCACAAAGAACTTTCAAGAAGATCAACAGCTACAATTCTCCTGCTTCTCAGACCATTACAAACTCTTCATTCTAGAACTCCAATGCCAGTTTAATCTTTACAGTGTCTTTTAGAAAATGTTTTCATGGGTAGCATGTAAAATATAAAGCCATGCTTGTAGGAAATGTTATAATGGTACTATGGTTTTCATAAAAGTCTTCTTCCATACCAATCCTGAATATAAAACCAATAAGGACAATCAGAATTAGCATTCTATCTCAATAAGCTCAAACAATATTCTAAGTGGCATATAGACTACAGCTAGCACTTGGATTTGCCCCCAAAAAGGAAAATGTAATCAGGCATAAATCCTCAGGCAGGACCAAAATACACAATTCTAGTTCTACATCTACCACTAAGCAGCCTCAGTTTACCAGAGGACAGGCACCAATGCTTCCCAGTAAGAGAACATGCAGTGCAGATCTTCTCCAACAGGGTAAAGCTGTACAGAAACAGATGATGAAACCCTCCACTGAAAATTTTTCATTCAGTAGAGGTCAAGGGTGAAGTTCAAAGGCATTTTTTTGAAGAATACTTTTGCTTGAAAATCACTAATATATCAGTAATTTTTAAAAATTTTTTTTTGGGGTCACAGAATAAGTATTAACATCTGGGGGAAAATATTTAGCTACATAAAAGTTTTAACTTTGATTATTTGCACGTGGTTTACTTAACTTGTTTTCAATTTGATTCAGGCTACCAAACATCCTTAAGAAAAACAATCACTATGGGAAATAAATTAGTATTATGTAAAAATTCTTCCTGTATCTAAATTAGGTTCGCTGCATGAATGTTCAGTAGGCCAAGAACACAGTATCTAAAATGTCTACTATTAAGTAAAAAATTATACTTAAAAGTTTATTATGTCTTTAAAGGATAGGAGCTTTTGGTATAGAAATATAACGGAGCTGGGTCAGGATAAATCTGAATCTGGATTCCAGTTCTAACCCTGTATCCTCATCTGTGAAAACCAGGAGAGAGAAACTAAGGACATCCATATATCTGGAGGTGGTCGTAAGAATTAGAGAATTCATACAAAATGCCTCACACAGTGTCTACAATAGAACGTAGGTATTGAAAACAGTAGCTATGTCTGTCTCCATTTTGCCCTGTGATTGTCACATTAATTTACACCTGTATGGTCCCATGTATGTGAGGCAATGTGGTAGAGTGGGAAGAACACTCCTCCTAAAACCAGAAACCCTGGCTTCAACGCCCAACTCTGCCATTTCGTTAGATGCAAAACCTTGGCAAGTGGACTGAATTTTCTCTATGTATAAAATGAAATTAGAAATGCCTTAAAATTGGAAGGATCCTGGAAGTGCATAGTGCCTTGCAGGTCACCAGGTATTTCTGACATGGTTACTAGAGATTTCCAGGTGAGGTTTTTGACTTCCCAATTCAACTAAGGCCTGAAGCCTAGTCCAGGGTCTTTAGCTTTCCACCCAACTCAATGGGCTGGGTGTATATGGTAAGGAAGGAAAAGGAGAGAAAGGTTTTCTTCCCTGACATTAATACAGAAGGTTGGGAGCAGCAGTCTGAGAAGAGCACATGGGAATCTTGGTAGAAAGTGCACAGAATGGGCAAATGTGGAACAGGAGTTTGGTGAGGGAAAACTACAGCAGCCCCAGAAGTCGTAGGTGTAGCTGGCCAGCCTTGCCTTTACTTTACTTTTCGCCTTATGGCAGAGTTTTTCAACGTGGGCACTACTGACACCTTGGACCACATCTTCTGGGTTGTCCTGTGTATTATGGTAGGATGTTTACTTAGCAGCATCCCTGGCACCTACCCAACTACATGCCAGTAGCAGCCCCACCCCACCCCTAAACTGACAACCAAATATGTCTCCAGGTACTGCCAAATGTCCCAGGGGGAAGAGAGATGCCCCTGATTGAGAACCACAGCCTTACAGTAATATGACTAACTAACTGGCTCTTGAAGGGTCACAAATACAGTGACACCATGTTACACACACAAATGTCAGAAGGCAAAAGTATATCATTCTAAGAGGTTATAAAAGCTCTTTTTAAAGCCAATAATTTAAAAAAGTGCTTTCTTAATCATGACCACAGAAAATGAAGACTAAAATTCTTTTCTAGTCAATGATCCTCAGAACTGGTAAGCACATGGGACATGCTGGAGCTACCTGCTCTAGACCACTCACTCTCTCCCTTCACTCTCCCCTAAACGCTTTAGAGGTAGGACTGCACATGAGAGACACAAACTCTTAAAAATAAGGACAGATACTTATTAACAAATGTTTAAAAAATAGAGATGTAGCAAGTGATAGAATTTTCTGCCATTTAATTTTGGTTGAAAAGTGAAGAGGGATTTCCAATTCAAATGTTTTAAAGGAGCTACTTGGGTTTTTAAAAAAATAAGTGAATGACCCAACTCAGCAATGCCAAGGAATCTTTTTGAACTCTACAAGCTTCCTTGCATGGCTCATGATGAGCAAAAGATTTAGATTCAGAAATCTTTGGTAAAAGATTGAGAATACCTCACCCACCTACACACAGATGGGTAAGAGAATGAGGGGGGAAGCTTTGCACAGCCAAGTTCTCTGTACCCAAGGAGCTGTAGAGCTATATGGAATTCAATGGCATCAGTTTAAAAAATAAGACTAACCTATTCTATAAAAAACTATATGCCAATACCGTAACTAGGATATGGGCTTTAGTCATCTGATTCTCTTCTCTCTTTATCACAGAGCTTGCATATCTTTCAAATAATAGGCTATATAATGGGTCAAAAAGTAGAAAATCCTAAGCCGTGGTTTATATACAAATGAGCACTGTCTGAAAATTTTTCTGAATGACGAGAGACATATGTTGAGCAAAGCCTAAAAGCTACTCATAATTAAGATACAGTAATAAATCAGAAATAATTGCTGAAAATTCTGACCTTTGGACTCTGATTCATTTAGAAATAATTCCCATTTCATAACTTTGTTTACATAAATCTCATTTAGCTTCTAATGGGATTCATGAAAACCAAAAACATAACATTTAAGTCAGAAAGAAATGGAAAAATTAACTCTCACCACTGAGGACAAGACCTTTACACACACATGACAAGGATTGGAATGGAAAAGAGACTTATGAAATTTCTGAAGTCCTGAAAAGCCTGAAACAGAGGTTTGCCATGAATTTTCTAGGACTCCTTACAGGAAATGAAATGCCAGGCATAAGGAAAGAGTTGAAGCAACACACAACAGAACAGCACTCTGTAGAGTACACAACTGAAAGAGTCTAGATATACATGAAGAATTGAGAGCAAGTGCTGATTTCCAACCTGTGCTGGCTGTGTGGTGGTGAAGCGATACTCTCCTTGTCTGTCTCGATTGAACACAACTTTCCAAAGGACCATGTCAAGGCAGAAGCTCTGAGAGATATTCCAGTGAGTTAAGAATTAAAAATGACTAAGTCACTCTTTATAAATGTGCACATTTAAAAAGGATCACACAATGCTGAATCATCAGTGAAAAACATGATTTGACTTTTATATAGAGAATTTCTGTTAATATTGCAAAAGGGCAAAGAATAAAAACATGACTTTTATGACAAATATAAATCATCATAAAATTCTTGATAAAATGGGACCTCTAAATTTTCCACAAAACATGACTTTTATATGAATAATCAGGTCTTTCCCATATTAAAATAATGCTTATAATCCAAAGTCTTTTTCTTAACAATGAGTTATTTCCATTCAGTATTTAAAATTAATTCTATACCTATGTGTAGCTATATCTATATATGAGTATGATTTCATCAGAGTCCAGCAAAAATAATTATTTTGCTAGTGAGCAAGAATAACAAATTACAAGGGATTGTGAAAGGATTCCCTAAAAAAAATAAAATGTTTTTAAAAAATATATTTTATCTTAAACATTTGAGTGAAAAGATGAACTTATCCTATAGAAAAAGAAAAGCTTTTAAAATATAATGTTTTGGGTGCACTCTATTGGTCATACAATAGCAAGAATACATTCCACTGGGCAACTTAAAAGGATCAGTATCATAATATACATGCTGCCCACTATGGTCCAAATTTAGATACCAAGTCATCTTTTAGAAAGATAACAAATTAAGCATAATTTCCAAGTCTAGAACTATTATCACTACAGTATACATTTTACAAATTACCTAATTTTAATTCAAAATCATGCCCTATGGAACCTTAACTTAAAAACCACAACTGTTATCTCTTCCCGTTTCATATACTGCTACTGTAGGACTGAATAGTAATAGTTTGGAGAACAGACAAAGTTATACTAATAAACAGCAAATGAGAACTCAGTAGCTCCTTTTATAGAAGTGGATCTAAAGGTGATCCTAACAGGAGAGTAACTCTACAATGTACAATGGATCAAAGAATACTTAAACCTTTAGAGGGAACTTAAAAGCAAATATCAAGGAGGAAGTTCCAGTAATCAATGCTGAGACTGGGTAAATTCATAACGGTCATTATTTTATATTCTCAAAAAACTCTCTTATTATTAATATTTACAACATTTCATGGAGAAAGCCCCCTTCCCTTTTCTTCCTTAAATGGGAGATTTTACAGGACTTGGTGGTACCAGCCCATTCTGATTTCTTGGCCACCAGTTTATGGGCTGCCTGAGCACCAACACCCCCCCACCCCTAGCTTGGTGGTTTCTTCTTTATTGATGTGCCTCCTAACTTCCCCGGACAAGTCTGAGCACCAATCTTCTTTCTATCAGTCGCTAATTTCTGCTATCTCATTGCTTATTTTCTCCTATCTGTATGAGTGCAGCTAAGTGATATCCCTTAATATGACTACTATCAGTTAACAGAAAATGTCAGAAGAAAAGGCTAAATAAATTTAACTAAGATGAAACTGAACCTTTGTGGGCTTCCAAAATGCTACCTGTCCTCTGCCCCCATTACCATTAAATTACCAAGAATCCCAAAGCAGCAAGGTAGCCATTTGATTATCTGAAGTGCTTACCTCCATCATGATAGATACAAGGGCATTTACAAAAACAATGATGAGCATAGTTATACGCCACTGATATGGTACACACACTATCTGTAAGACAAAAATTTTTAAGTTAAAATTGTAGTATGTAGTTGATATTTATAGCATTATATCATAACTTTAAAATCAATCAAATTCCTATTATGTACCACCAAGCACCTTCACACAGAATACCTACTCAATTCTCAAAAGTGGCACAAGGGAGACATTAATTATGTCCACTGTTCAGATGATAAAACTCAAAGGGCAAATAACTTGAGGTTAAAAAATATTCAAGTGGCTGAGCTTAGTGTCAAATCCTAATCACTCAGACTCAACAGCCCTTGCTCTACTAGATCATAAATTTCGAACAAGTCCCCATTTTAAAAATAAAATCCTGTTTTTAAACAATGAGGCAGACAAATACTGATATAACAATGAAGTATTACTCAAAACACTATACTGTTATAAAGACAAGTTCATAAAAGAACTATACATATCAATTTAAGAAATATAATCTAAGTTTTTACTTTAAAATCTGTGATTAATTTATACGGCCTAAAAAAAAAAAAAAAGAAAAAAATCCCATTCATGCATTCATCCTTTTAGCAAGCAAACATTCACTGAATGAGTACCTAAGATACTGTGCTAGGTGCTGTGAAGTGATATGACCTAATGTTTTAGAAAAACACCGATGACTCCAGCAAGAAGGATTTGAAGGGTGAAGACTGCTATAGTAATCCAGGGAAAAGACGATGGTAGCTTGAACTAGAGTGGTGGCATCATAATAAGAAATATGTATTTGGTCTCTGTCCCTGGTTCATGACACTTAGCTCTTAAAACTCTTGTTATTTCCTGAGTGAGGTAGATGACAGGAGTCTCTTACACAGAGCTTCTAAATCCCTTGGCATTTCCTGTGGATCAGAAATGTTTTTTGTTCTAATGAGGCTACTCTTGGTGGCTCCTGGATAGCCTCAGGATGGGAACTGGTCACCAGAAAGACTAAGCCATGATTAGAAGCCTGGACCTTTCAGCTCCACTTCCTCATCATCAGGAAAGAAAAGAGGAGCTGGAGATTGAGTTAATAATTTATCATGCTTAGTGATGAAGTCTCCACTAAAAAATCCCTTAACTAGAGGCTTTGGAGACTCCTGGGTTGGTCAACACATCATGTGCTGGGAGGGTGGTGCATCCCAGCTCCACAGGGACAGAAGCTCCTGTGCTCAGGACCCTTCCAGAAGACCTGAGTCTATGTAACTCTTCATCTGGCTGTTCATCTGTACCTTTATTATATTCTTTATAATAAACCAGTAAACATAAGTGTTTCCCTAAGTTCTTTGAGCCATTAAAGCAAATTATCAAACCTGAAAAGGGGATTGTGGGAACCAATTTATAGCTGGTTGGTCAGTACAGGTGACAACCTAGGACTTACAACTCGTGTCTGAAGTTGTGGTATAGTCTTGTGGGACTGAGCCCTTAAATTGTGGGGTCTGCACTAACTCCAGGTGGTTAGTGTCAGAACTGAATTGCAAGATACCCATTTGGTGTCCAGAGAGTTGGAGAATTGGCTGGTGTGGGAACAACTCCCACACATTTGGTGTCAGAAGTGTTGTGAGTAGAGGAAATAATAGTTTCCTTTTAGGTGACAAATGGGACTGGAGTAAAAAGAGAAACAAAGATTCAGCATAAGAAAACAGAGAAACTATCGACAGACTGGCTCTAAATAGAAATGAAATAGGCAAGGACACACATACACACTTCTGACTGGGTAAATGGTGGTACCAAGAAACGAAGACAAAGCCAAGTTGAGGAAGAAAATGATGAGCTTAGTTTAAAAATGCTGAGTGTGGGAACTGATGGGTGAACCACGCAGATAATATTCAGTATGTCAGTGGAGTTCAGTGAGATCTGAATATGACAGCTAGGCTAAGGGAATAGAGTCAGGGGTCTTCATCACATAGACAGTGACTATGGGTGAAGCCATGACTACAGGTGAGATCACCTGATGTACAGAGTAAGATCAGGGATAATTACAGAAATGTGAGGAGCACAAAACATGTACGGAGCATGTGGAGGGTTTGGAACCACAATGGAGAATGAGAAGGAGGAGTTACAGAAGTGGGGGAAACCACGAGGGAGCAAAGCATCACAGAATACCAGGAATGATGGCATGGCTAACTTGTCAAGCACTGCTGAGGAGTCAAGTAAAAATAATAAATAAAGAAATTAATGGGACGAGTCCACTGGACTTAAGAAGGAGGCTGCTAATTACCTTGGCAAGGGTAGTTTCAGTAGGCTAGCAGGTGTAGGATGCAGACTAGATGATGAGTGCGCGGGAGGTGGGCTGAATTTTCATAGCACTCTTTGAAGAAATAATTTGACTGTGAAGTAGACACGTGTGGCAGGAGAGAAATGTGTGTTCTGTTTTGTTTTCTGCTTTTGCTTAAAGTGCTTATCTAAATCCTTCAATGAAACGTGGGGAGACACACTCATACACTGCTGATAAGATTATAAACTGTCAACCTATTCAAAGGTCAATAACACAGTACTAATAAAAATTAAAAATTCTAGATGCCTTTTGACTGAGCAATTCCACTTCTGCACATTTAACCTCCAAGTTTATATATTTGTCCTTCTTAATGAAGTGTACAAGGATTTGCAATACAGCACTTCTTATAATAGCAAGACACTGGAAACAACCTAAATATCCATTCAAAGGGGATTAAATTATGGAAAAGTCCACAAAATGGAATACTCATCCCACAAAGCTCATATAACTTTGACATGCAAACCTCTCAATGACATACAACAAAGGAAAATTAAGTGTGATCTCACTCATGCAAACAGAAGCAAAAAATCCTAAACAAAATCATAGCAAACCAAATCCAGAGAGTATTAAAAAAATGCATCATCACCAATTGGGTTTATTGAATGCAGTGTTAGTTCAACATTTAAATACCAATCAACTAACTATAATTCCCCACATTCTCTAGGGAGAAAAACTGTGACCATTTCAGTAACTGTAGAAAAAGCATTAGGTAAAATTAATCATCTATTTATGGTAACAACACTATAGAAAAAAGCTTCCACAACCTTATGAACAGTATATACCAGAAACCCAGCCCACAATATATCCAATGGTAAAATATTAGGAGCATTCCCTTTAGAGTCAGGGACAAGACAAGCATATCACTACCATTACAACCAACATTACCAAGGTTAATAGGCATGAAAAATACATACAAGGCATAAGTAGTGAAAAATCAGAAACAAAACATTTGTCATTATTTATAGATGATGACTATCTAAAACAGAAAAGCCCAGAGAATCTAAAAATATTTAGAATAAACTTTGACAAGGCTGCTGTATATGAGATGAATATACAAGACAACTGTACTTTTAGTGGGCTTAACTGCTGTATTTACATTCTCTACAGTAATATACCACTCTTGTTATTTGTACCTGGAATGTACCACCCCACCTCCAATCTTTGGTTCACCATTTCTCATTCCCATACACTAAAAGACATGTACATAACAGCCCTGTTAACACAGGGAAAAGAAATAACCCAATTATTTAATGATGAAAAATGGAGAAGTGAATTAAACTATAATTCTATAGTGGAATACTATATAGCAGTGAAAATGAAATGCATTTATCAGCATAGACGAATTTTATAAACAACGTTGATGGGACAAAAGCAAGCCACAGAAAAATACAGATAGCAAGACACCATTTTCATAAAGTTCAAAAGCAAGCAAAATTATCTTTTATGACTTCATACCTATATAAGTGTATAATGAAAAAGACAATGAGGTAAAAAATTAGAATAGTGGTTCTCTCAGGGTGTTTGGAAAAAGGTACACAATACTGCCTTAATGGTGTTGGTAATGGTACCTTTTTAAGGTTTGATAATAGACTCATGGGTGTTATTTTGTTACTATTATACTTAACAACTTAAATATGGATACATACTCTTTTGTATAAAACAAGTATTTCATCATTCTTAAAGTTTTTAATGAAAAAAAGTATGGAGAACTCAATGGACAGTGAAGAAGAGGCAGTATGTGTAGACTACTCAAGAACTATGTTGGTAAGGGACAGATAAATAACAGAATCAAAGCTTTTTATTTTTAAAGACCAAGGGACATGCGTTTGTAGAAAAAGGGAAATGGAACCAAAAGCAAACAGAAGAAACAGGAAAGAAAAATAAAATAGCAAGTAGAGTCAATAAAAGCTACTGTTTTAATTGTTTTTATTCTTTATAGGGTATCTTTGGGTTAATATAACTGTATCTTAGAAAATTCAGAAAGAAGAGATCCTGGAAAAAAGAAATGCAGACACAGTTGAGTCTCTTTCCCCCATAGCACAAAAGGGATAGATTTTAAGCCATAGCAAACATCCAGAAGTCTCACTTGGCTGTGTAAATTTCATGTAATACTAATGTGTCATTTTCTGTTACTGTCCCAGAGACTATCACTCCTCAGACAACCAGCAATAATTGATGTGCTTAAATTAAGCCTTACCTGAAGAACCTGGTCAATAGAGGCAACTGGATGCAACATGATGAATAATATGAAAACATACAAAATAGTCACAGACAAAACAAAAAGATCTGAAAAAGTAAAACAATTAAATTAGTATGTTCCTTTATATAAAAAACCATATAATAACAACTGGTGCGCTGTCAAGCCTAAATTTGGTTCTGAATACTGAATGCTGCTATTTAGGTTGATGAAGTATATAAAGTAGGCTCTATGTTACTTCCTAGAGTATGATACATCATTCCGGACCAAAGGAATCATTTATGTGATGCGAAAATAAACAGCATTTAAAAAAATAAGACCTTTACGATCATTTGTATTTCTCCCACACAGACAGATACTTTGTAAGATAATCAAGCTAATCATAACTCACAAATAAGAGACTAGACTATGTATTGCAAAACGAGGTTATCATTTAAACATGTATGCAATGACAATTATTGTTGATTGTAAAAATGCTGAATATTTATTCTCAGTATTAGGTATGTTATAATCCTAAATAGAGATATTCTAAGTTGAATGTAAGTATATTTCTGTTAAGCAAGTCCCACTTTTTTATTGACTTTTTCCGTGAAAATGTTTCCACAGAAGATGTTAGCTAAAACCTAAAAACTGAGTTGATTTACTATGTTAAATGTGGACTACCCCTATGGCTTGCTGTGATAGCTAGGAATGGTAAATCCCACCCAGTAGTACTTTGTACCACTTTCCCAACTCCAAAAACAAAACTTCCTGCTCATGGCCCTCTAGTTAACTGTGTGCATACATGCATGCATGTATACAAGCACATCTTTACATAATGAGCCATGAGAGAGGCTCAGAAATTTCCCAACTATATTGATAGTCCTCAACTTTTCTTCCCTTTTTTCTTGGGTCTGAATATTTATTTACAAGTTCCTCCTTGAGGTCAGCTTCAAACTCAAACTTTATTAAGACCATATATAACCAAAACTTTATCATGAAGTCTTCAGATTAGGTACAGGAGTCAACAACCTATTTTATAGACTGTAAATGAGGGGGTCTCAACAGTATTATTAAATGTGGGAATCATTTGTAAATATAAACTTTATTAATATGTCAGTTCAAAATTACAGGACAATATTTATTGTTCAATAAAAACAATATTATGTGTTATATATACATATTATATTATTTTGTAATATATAAGTTATATAGTCATTCAAATAGTTATTATTAGCATCAGTTAAAGAAAAAGTGTTTAGAAAATTCCAGTTGGAAGTACACAAACACACAAACTAAAAAAATAATAATAATCAGAAAAATGACAAAAAGAAATGTCAGAATACAAATGCCAAAGAGAAATGTGGAGACAGAAGTTTTGTTTCAATAAAGTAACAGACCATATTGAATGTTTTTCAAATCCTATTGCATTTTCACAAACTATAAGCAAAAATAGATTTGCAATCTAGTTCCTGGCATGTTGCAAGAAGAAAAAATTTACTCAGGCTCAGAAACTTCTTACATCTACCTCAACACTGTTTCTCAAATTTTCATGTCTTTCTCCTAGAGCAACCCCTTTGATCACACCTCTAAAACTCTGCCAAGATCTCCACGTGAAGGAGAAAATAAATAATGGAACCTTTTCTCTGTTCAGCCAGAGGAGAAAAAGAGGCACTATTCAAAGGAATTTGACAGAAGAGGTAGGTGGCTGGCAGATTTAAATAACCACCCAAATGAAAAGAACAATACGGATTTCAACCAAGAATGGAAAAATCAGGTATTCATTTTGGAGAGGTAACAGTTTCTAGTGGATTGTGCTCTCAGCCCCTGGCTTTTCCTGGCCTTGTCAGTAATTTCTTAGTGATCCTACTGAATTACAAGCAGTACTCTTCACCAGAAGAGAGCTAGCAAAACAAATTCTGTGCTGGTGATTAAGGGCCACGGAGAATGTTCCTCAAGTTAAAGGTTTAGATTGTTTTAGATTCTGCCACAAACCTACGTAAACAAACGCTAGCAAGTCATTCTGAGTCAAATTATTTTAACTATAAAATGGGGATATAATGAGGATCCCATAGGAAAGATTTAAGTACATAAAATGCAATATAATAGGTAAACTCAAATTATTATTAAATATATCTCAGCTTATGGTATAACAGATTTGTTAATGACACCAGATCCTTTTGATGGAATATTACACCACAGTAAGGCACCATAAAGGATTTCCTTCATACTCCCTTTTTTTATTCAAAAATAAAACCTTACATAGAATGAAAAAGCCCACAAATCACATGGCAGAAGAGACTTAACTTCAGGTGGAGAGTACACTATGCAGTATGCAGATCACGTGTTATAGATCTGTGCACTTGAAACCTGTATGGTTTTATTAGCCAATGTCACCCCAGTAAATAAAAATAAACAAATAAAAATTTTAAAAAATGCTATGGCAGATAATAAGTCTACCAGGCACAACTCTCCATTCTACTGGCCCCTCCTTCAGGATGCAAAGGTGACAGAAGGGAAGAAGTCCAAGTGAGCACTGGCTATACCCATGTCAAAAACGAAGAGCAGACAACTGTGCTGTGCAGACCCCAAAAGGAGAGTATTACAATTGATGAACCTGTTCCTGCTTCTAATTCTAACTCTGCAATGGGCTGTAAAAATAAAAGTTGGAGCAAGAAGTAATCAGATGTGAAAACCAGGAATGTTTAGAACTGGTGGCTTTAATTTTAAACTTAGGGTGGCAGCTACCAGGAGAATAAAATAAGACAGTAAACATCTAAATCACTAGGTTTATTCTATTTGTGAATATCTTTTACTTAGAAAAGACAGTTTCAATTCTACTCTTCTTCCATTATTTTTAAAGAAGGTAAGCAGGATGGGAATCAGAGTAAATGCCAAACTTACAATTCTTGTAGCAAGGTTGCCTGAAAGGTTTTCCTTTTGAAAAGGCAATTGCCACTATGAGGTACTGAAAACTGGAGATAAAAAACACTGTGGTATTTTCATAATTTTGTATATTATGTGGATCATCTTCAGTTTCATTGTACGAATGTGAGGAATTTCCATATAGGCTTCCTGTTGTATTACAAGCACTAAAACACACAAAAAATTTTTATGTTACTAAACACAATACCAATTTCCCAAAAGAAACAAATTTTACCTTAAGTGCCTTGAATCACTATCATAAAATAAATAGAAATGAGGTATATAGAAAAAGATTCAACAATGTTAAGGTTAAGATATATAAAACAGGTAGATGAACATTAAGAGTTTTTTCACCTTAGTCATATTCCAATCAGTTAAAAACTTAGAAGAAACTTCATTAATTAATAAACCCCTCTCGCTTTTTAAATTTTGGGAGAAATTTTAGCATAGTGAAGGTAAACAGACCTTGGGTTTGACCTTACCTCTACCACTTTTTAGCTATAACTGAGAAAATATTATTTCATTTTGGAGCCCGTGTCCTGACCTATAAGTGTGGATATCACCTGCTCATTCAGAGGGTTACTGTGGGGAACGAGTAAGAAAGGGTATGTAAATGCCCAGCAATGCACTTGGCATTGAGATGGCCCTCAACATTCTCCAGCTATGGCTCTACTTCTAGGTGGGCAAGACTGTCAAACATACATAGGACTAAGTATAATAGTCTCCAATATCCATTATTAAAACATCAGCTATAATAAGCACAGTTAAGCGATAACAAAATGTTAATCTGCTACAAATCTGGAAAGATTCTTCAGAACAACCCCATCTATTCCTTTTCATACCCAGTGTTTATATGTACATATAAGCAAACAATAATACTAAGTTTCTAAAACTTTAAAGACAAGTAACCTCTTTCAATCAAGCAAACTAAATGTTTAGATCTAGAAATTTAAATCTACGAAATTACCGTAAGAATAGTTTATGTTTAATTAAAATATTATCATGATTTGTTAACTGTAGAACACTCTACCCATAAACAAATAATACTTTTTAAAAAAAAATTTAGGGGAGATATTAACCAAAGAACTTATATGCATAACCCATGGACACAGATAGCGTGCTGAAGGCCTGGGGGTGGGGGAGGAAGGGGGGGCAATGGGGAAATAAAAGGGGACATCTGCAATACTTTCAACAATAAAGATAAATTAAAAAAAAAAAAAATTAGGTTTTATGCCGTGACCGGTGTGGCTCAGTTGGTTGAGCGTCATCCCATGCACCAAAAGTTCACTGGTTCAATTCCCTGTCAGAACACATGCCCAGGTTGCAGGTTTGGTCCCCACAACTGGGGTGTATAGTATAGGAGGCAACCAATCAACGTTTCTCTCTCACAATGATGTTTCTCCCTCTCTCTTCCTCCCTCCCTCTAAAAAATCAATAAAAACATTTAAAAATCAATAAAGACAATAAAAAAGAACTTAGGTTTTAAAATGTCATTTCCTAAACTGGGATTAGAAAAGTTAGAAGCACCAACATTCTAAGTTTAGAAGAGACTCTAGTGATTAATTTCAACTTTCTTGATTTTACAGGTAAGGAAAGCAAGTCTCAGTAGCAAATTAACAAACTGATCCAACGTCCCATCTTGGTAGTGATTATTAAGATCTTGCCAGACTATCTTCTTATTCACAGAGGTTATCATGATATAAACTTAAACACAGGCCAAATTACTTAAGTGTTTAATCAAGCTACATGCAAAATTTCTATACAAATATTTATATTTATTTTTACATGCATGTATGTCACACACACTTAGCACAGTTTTTTAAATGGATTGACCAGCTTACTCTGACTGTGGATTCCATTCTTCATACCAAGGCTGCTGCTTGACCCAAAAAAACCCCCAAGATTGAAATCCAATGCAGATGATGATCTGAGACAAAACGGAGAAGAGAAGGGCCCCCGATATGAGACCTGAAGGTGGTCGTTGTGACACAAGTTCCTTCCAGGCAGGATTTAAACTCACTACATTAAAAAGAAAAACATGGAAGGTTTGTAGCTAAATTAACTTGTCACTATAAAATACATAAGCAGATTCATCAGGAACTTTAAAAATGTGTTTTTGTCTAACAAATCTTTAATATGAAAAATATCTGAAAACCAAGCCAGATGTCCATAAATAATCTGTAAACAATTAAGGTTTTTCCAAAAATGATTCAGGAGTACTTTTTAAATTATTCTACTGAAATTAGGAAACACTAGTACAAGTAAAAAAGAATACTAAATATAAGCATATAAACTAAGATTAATCACCACCCTATCTAAATCTTTAATTGCCAAACTACAGTTTAAATAATACAGCCCAGACAGCGTGGCTCAGCAGCTGAGTGTCACCCAATGATCCAGGAGATCGCAGTTCGATTCCAGGTCAGGGCATATGCCTGGGTTGCGATTTGATCCCCAGTAGGGAACGTGCAGGAGGCAGCCAATCAATGGCTCTCTCATCATTGATGTTTTTATCTCTTTCTCCCTTCCTCTCTCTGAAATCAATAAAGACATATTAAAAAAATTAAAAAAAAGTAATACAGCCCGGCCGGGCGTGGCTCAGCGGTTGAGCATCGACCTAGGATCCAGGTGATCAGGGTTTGATTCCCGGTCAGGGTACATGCCCGGGTTGCAGGCTCAATCCCCACTCAGGGCGTGCAGGAGGCAGCCAATCAATGACTCACTCATCATTGATGCTTCTCTCTCTCTCTCCCTCTCCTTTCCTCGCTCTGAAATCAATAAAGATATATTGAGGAGAAAAAAAAGTAATACAAATTTCTTCCTCTTAAGGCAACATTAACAAAGGTTTGAAGCAATATAAACATAACAGTAACATAAAAAAAGGCTTTGTTTATTAAGGTGGTATCCACTGAGTTTCTCCACTGTAAAGTTTCTATTTTTTTCTCTGTACATAAATAATTTGTATACTAAGGCTATGTAAAACTCTTGTTCCTCATCAAACTTTCATTCACTAGTTTTTTGGGGTTTTTTGAGGAGGGGGTGAGAGGCAGAGAAAGGAAGAGAAACATTGATTGGTTGCCTCCTATACTTGTCCTGATTGGGATTGAACTCACAACCCTTTTTAGGTGTATGGACTGAGACACCCAGCCAGGATTCAATCGCTAATTTTAGCATCCATTAAAGACTGTCTAGATCCTTAATAAACTGATGAACAGAATAGATATAATGACATGGAAGCATGGATCAGACTGATGAATCTCAGAGGGATGGAGGAGCGCAGGTGGGTGGAGGGGGAGAGATTAACCAAAGAATTTATATGCAGATATGCACAACCCAAGGACACGGACAACGGTGTGGAGAGGGATTGGGAAGGGGGGTGGAACGGGGTGGAACGGGTCAATGGGGAGAAAAAGGGACATCTGTAATGTTTTAAATAAAAAACAAAAACAAAACAAAACAGACTGTCTATGACATATTATAGAACTGTACACCTAAAACCTATATGATTTTATTAACCAATGTCACCCCAATAAATTCAATGAAAAAGAAAAAAAATGGTCTAAATAAGTCATTCTCAACCAAAATGATTTTGCCCCTCAGGAAACACTTGACAATGTATGGAACTACTTTTGGTTGTGACAACTGGGAAAGTGTTACTGGCATCTAGTTGGGGAGAGGCCAGAGATGCTGGTAAGAACCCTACAATGCACAGAATAGTCCCCCCCAACAACAAAGACTTATTTGGCCTAAAATGTCAATAAAACTAGACAGGATTTTCCAAGGTTTAAGTCCATCATTCCATTCATTCACTTATTTGTTCATTCATTCCCTGTCTGCCTGCCAGTAAGGACTTGCAAATTTTTATTTGATTAAATGGGTCAGATCCCATTACCATCATTATTTATTTTGGTGTGAACATCACCAACACCAGGACAAACCAATACCTTGTGTCTCTTTATACGATATACCAAAAAGACACACTGTCACGTTTGTGTTATTCCTGCAAAGAATTCACAAGAGTATAACAAGAATACATCAGACAAAGCCTGGTATATCTTCTTTCATAAAAGTCAACGTCAAGAGACCCCACAAAAGGTTGATGCAACGTTCCAGCTTAAAGAACACTAAAGAGACATAATTATATGAAGTTTGTGAGCCCTGACTAGATCCTGGGCACAGGGACTAGAGAAAAAGATGGGTATAAAGGACATTATTGGGACATATGACAAAACCTGAATACCAGCTGTGGATTAGATAATATTGTATCAGTGTTAAATTTCCTGATTTTTATAACTGTGTTTAATAGTATAAGAGAACGGCTTTGTTTTTAGGCAATATTTTCTAAAATACTCAGAGGCAAAGGGGTATGATAACACAAACTTATTCTCAAATATTCCAGAAAAGAGTGGAGAGAGAATAAAGTAAATGGGGCAAAACATAGGCAACTGGTAATAAAAGGGAATATTCACAGGAAATCTGGAGAGGTATGCACAGTGTTACAACTGTTGATATAAATTTACCAAAGTTTAATAAGTCACATTAGAATTTCATACGCTTTGAAATCAGTAACAAAACAAAATACTCACTTGTAAATACCACTACCAAAATGATTGCCAGATCAATGAAGAGAAACTGGAAGTCTCCTAGGTTACTTAAGACCTACAGAAGTAATTTTTAAAAATATAATTAGTTCTTAGGAACAATTTTTATACCAGTTTCTCCTGGTTTTAGCGCCCCCCCCCCCAATAATTACTACTAAATGACACTTGGACCTGCTTACAAAGTGAAATACATTTGCCTTTTGAATCAGTGAAATATAACATATTTGCAAACATTCAATGTAATACATTAGTATAAAAGGCATCTCCTAACAATTTATTCAATAAAAATCTTTTAAAAGTTTTTCTGGGAAAAGGAAAACACAAACTGTTACTCACAATATTCAATATTCTTGAAAATTAGTATCTTGAAGCTTCCTTAATATCTAACAACATCCCTCCTGATACTTTCTACAAATGATGAAAAGGTATAGTTTCACCAAGACTCCTTGGGATGTCACCAGTGTTCACTTAGAACTATATCTAAAGTGAGATCACTTCTAATATAAAATCTGATGGAGTACAATCTGATGTTTATTTTTCTCCAAATCCCTAATTTCCTACAACTATTGCTATAACATCTTTTCTCATTCTGGCCTTTTCCTATAAATGTATAGCAAAGTTAATTACAGTTCTGAACTATGTCACATCTTGGCATTTGGCAGAATTCTAAAAAAGACGTCCAATCTGTGCTAAAGGCAAAAAAGAATACAATCATCTTTTATTCACAAGGTTCAGCCACAGCTGTCGGCCTTAAAGAAAATGTTATTCCAGATTAATGAGATTTTTCAATCTGCTACACGAAACATAGTAAACTAAAAAAAAAAATGTATGCCCTACCCGGTATGGCTCGGTGGTTAGAGCATCGACCTCAGACTGAAGGGTCTCAGGTTCGATTTCCGGTCAAGGGCACGTACCTCGGTTGCAGGCTTGATCCCTGGCCCCAGTCAGGGTGCATGCGGGAGGCAACCAATGGATGTATCTCTCTCACATCGATGTTTCTCTCTCTGTGTCTCTCCCCTTCCCTTCTACTCTCTAAAAAAATCAGTGGAAAAAATATTCTCGGGTGAGGATTAACAACAACAAAACTTATAACTGCTACTTATGTAAGCTCCATAATTAATGCATGCATTCAAAATCAAACATGTACGCTCATATCTTAATTTAAATGTCTTAACACTAAGTGCCATCTCTGTAGCAGTATCAGTACTCACGGAATACAGTAGAGTAACACTGAAGTACTGTATAATGCTGTACAAAGCCATAAATTTAAACACACAAAAGGAAGTCATTAAAGCAGCACGGCCTTCCCTGTGAAAACAAATGTTGGCATGTGAATAAAGGCATTTTAAACCCCTCCTCCAAGCCACAGTTATATCTTGACAGGCGAACATAAACATTCAACAGCTACAATAAAGCACATTTCTACTCAAAGAATTAAGCCAAAGTCGAATTAGAAAAGATGAGGCGAAACAATCAATCTGATGCTAATTAGTAACAGATTAAATATACCAAAAAAACCCATGAAAACAAATTCATATTACTTTCCATGATAATTTTTTTCTATATTTATTATTATTAAAGCAAGCTACAAAGAGACAACAGGAAATTTTTCCATATGTCCCACCTGATAAGGTTTGGCACACAGGAAATACTAGGAGTTTTGGAGGTAAAGGGTGATGCCACTGAAGCCTCAAGCTCTGACAAGGAAATGCCTCCGTGTGCCCTCTTCAGAGCCTAAAAGTTTGAAAAAGGAAACTGGTTACATTTTGTGAATGTGACTCAGGCTAGAGAAAGAACTTTAAATCACAAAAATTATACTTACACCACAATCATTTGCACCATCACCACACATCCCAACAAAGTAACTAGGAAACAAAAATTATGTTAAGATTTTGATTAATTTCTTAAAATACACAATATTTAACTTAAGATTTCACTAATGCTGTATTACGGAGAGCTAAGAAACCAAGATTCCCCCAGTGAAACAAATGAATCTTTTTATTACAATGACCACAGGCATGTTGCTTTGTACCAGCCGGAATGTCAAATGACCTAGGTATTGTCCTATTTCTGTCACAAGATGGACAAATCAGTTTATCATTTTAACATCTCAATTTCCTAATATTTAGAGCAAAGTACATGGCTTGTATAATCTTTAGCACACTTTTAAGGCTATCAGTAAAGAGTTCTCCCTTAAAAGCTTGAAACATAATTATTTACTAAAACTATAAAGTCATTTCTATCCAAGATGAATGAACTCTACCTCATAGATATTACCTGGAAAAGAAACTGTGGATATTGTACTTTAGCTGCAAGAACCTACATGAGCAAATAGACATTTAAAGTTATCGCCTACCTATCATACAGGGGACAATATATACATGAAATACTGGTTATTTTCTGGGTTTGAAAATGAACTACAATTCATTAAAACACACACACCATCAATACTTACTCTACATTTTGCAATGCTTCTACTAATTGTGTCTTCTGATCGGGTGCCATACGAGCAAACACAGTGCCATGCAACATCAACTGGAAAAAATACGAGTTTCTTTAAAATACTGTTTATAATATATTCATGTGAACACATACATAAACAGAAATCACTAACCTTGGGAACAAGGTCTTGAAAATGCTCCAGTATCACTGAAAATGATTTTCCATTCATTGCAAAATGATAACGAGACACCTGAAGATCTTCTAAGCTATCATGGGCCAATTTAATTGGAATAGCCTGTGTATACAACATCCAGAACAATAGTTAGGCACCCAAACCAAGTATCACTACCCTATTTTAAATATATTTGATCCAAAACTAAGTTCTTTCATTTGACATTTTACACAAGACACTGAAAGTTTAACATTTACTGAAAGTAAAGGGAAATTCAATTTTAAGGGGCTCTATGTTTATTTAAAAAAAAAAACTTAAGGAAGGTTAAATGTCAGCTTCAATTTGAAATGATCCATGAATTGAGTATTATGGCCCACCTGCATCATTTATAACTACTTTTAAAATAGGATAAATCATTAAGATTCTTGTATTTTAAAACTGTACTTCTCATCTTTGTCTAAGTACCAAAATTTAAAACATTGAGATTCCTGGGCCTAATGAATCAGAAGCCCAGGCTTCTGTTTTTGTTTACTTTCTGTTTTGTTAAATCTTAATGCACCACATTTTATTTTTTTAGACTAAATTAAAACAAGCAAGTTTCAAATGGGAAAAATTCATCTTGACATTACCTCTGAGTCCACTGCTGATGAATTACTGCACTGTGTTAGGGTGTCAGCATAATGCCAATTTATCTTGGCAACTTTCCCATCCTTTGGAGGTAATGCTTCAGCAATAATAACTTTATCCTGAGGTAGTATCATTCCACAGTCTCTGGCCACAGAGAGAGCAGTCAACATGTTGTCACCTAATTTTCAAAATGTTGAAAATACATTAAAATTAAAATAAAAACATAAATGGATTAACCAACAAGGACTTATTGAGAATCTACTATAGTAGTCCCCATGACTGGGCTGGGCAAAATGAAGATAATGTATGATCTTTACTTTTGGAATTTAAAAATAATAAAATCAGGGCACACTTACCAAAGGAAGCCTCAAATAATTCAAGCATATATATATACTAAATAGAACATTCTCACCCACAATTTTTAAAATCAAATACATTCTCAATCTTTTTTATTTTAATCCTCACCTGAGGATGTGCTTTTAACTGATTTGAGGTGGGGGAGAGAGAGAGACAGGCTGCCTCCCGTACGCGCCCCAATGGAGGATCGAACCAGCAACGTTTTGATGCACAGGACAACCCTCCAACCGAGCCACCCAGCCAGAGCCATTGTCAATCTTTTTGAGTCATACACTAGTACTACCCACTCAACACTTGCCACAGTGCTACATACAGAGTAGGTGCTCAATAAATATTTGTTGAAATAACCTAGGAGTGACTGGTGATCTGTTTCAGAAAACTAGTATCAGAGGAAAAAAGAATGAGCTACGAAAGCAAGATTACAAAAAACTAAAAGATAAGCAAGGTAATAAGAATACAATTTGTATAAGATGTAAAGAGAGGCAACACAGACAACTTCTCAGCCATGAGAAAGAAAGAAGAGCAGCACTATCAGGACAGGTTCAAGAGAAGAAAATACTAGCTTACAGGAGAAGCCGGCAAAGGTCTTGGGAGCCCACTGCTATCAGAACTGAAGGGCAATATTATTTTCCCCCCAACTCCCACACACTATTTCCCAGGGTGTCTTCTGGTGACTAGACAGACCCCTTAAGACAACAAAACCATAGTCAGTCATGGAAGAGAAAGAGGGGGAAGAGACACAGAGATGAAAAGTGCTTAGAAGCGGTCACTAAAACCAAGAATTGCTAGGATGCTAATCAATTTAGTTACTTGAGATGTATATTAATAATTATGCTATTAGATGAATCTCAGAGTCTAAAACATAAAAATGTGCTCAGGCCTTTACCATATAAGTCTTACTGAACACATAAATGCTATAAAGTGAATATCTTAATTTTGATTACTTACTAAGAAAAAAATCACTTAGAGCTGCCACAATTTCAAACAGCTAAGGAATGGCAATTATCTAATATTATCAACAGTACAATAACACCAGGAGAATCATTCCGCTATAGTAAAAAAGAAAAAAACAAACCAAAAAATGGCTACTTCCACTTTTATGCTGATTCAAGAGATTATAATAAATGTACTATCTTATACATAAAAATGTAATTCTAACAATATCTATTAATCATTTTCTGTGCATGTGGCAGAGTTCTGAAAATTGTAGAAAACCCCAAAATAACTAAAGATACTCTTAACCCTCAAGAATCTCATATTCTAGTAGAGAAAACAAATCTACAAATAACTAACACAAGGCAAGGTACAATAAGTGCTATAAGAAATATCCGATTAAAGAGAAATAAAAAGGAGCAGAGTTTAAATTTTTATACTGTGCCCTCTACTACCTTACTATACTTTCTAGAAACAGAATTTGTTAGACTTCAAAAGAATATTGCCAAATTCGCTTATACCTTGATAAATATTCAGAGCTAAAACAGGGCAACGTAGGATGGAGCCATTATATAATATGCTTTTATAACCAACTGATCATTCGTCAGTATTATATATCTTGAACTCTAAGGGTCACACCCAATTTTTTCTGTGTCACTTTATAAAGTCTAACCTGTGACCATGACAGTGCGAATGTTGGCTTTATGCAAATCTTCAAGTACTGCAGGAGTTTCTTGCTTTAATTTGTTTTGCATTATAATCAATCCCATAAAATCCATGTTGTTTTCAATGGCATCTCTGTAGAAAAAGAATTTTAAATACATAATGGTTTAGTCAAGCGAACAGGCTATTCTCTCTTTATATTGATAAAGCAATTTTAAATATCTAAAAATTAGAAATTTTATATGCAGAATAAACCACATATGTGTGTGTTTATGAGTTTAGTATAACAAAAAAAATTTAAACCTGGAAAAACAATTCCCAAGAAATACATTTTAAAATTAAATTTTACCTTTTGAAATGCAGGAACAGAAGGAACATTTGGAGATGCATAGTTGGCTCTTCATATCCCTAAGGGGGTCCTGGAACCAATCCCTATCAAGGGACCTTTGTAATACACTAAGTACTTGTACTACTACGGAATGTTCACCATGTACCCTATTCACCAAATGAGCAAGCATAGATAAATCTACTTTTTACTGTCCCCCACACAACATACACTAACTTAAATGTTAAGAGAAAAGGAAAAAAACTGTCCCATAAGCACATTTGATACAATTATACTAGATTCATTATCAAGTTTTTGATGAATTTTATAAAACTCTTGATCAAATTCTTGATCCTTGAAGTGTGATCTAAGAAGCACTAGAAATCCAACCAGGAGATCTACTTGGAAGCCAGAGATAAGATTTTAGAATATTCATATTCAATACTTAAAGACGCTATTCCTTCAAATAGTGGAGTATCTACAATGCACCAACTACTATGGTAATCACTGGGATGTCAAAGATGAAAAGGCATGATCTCTACTCTTCAATATGCTTTTGTGGGGAAACAGACATGTAGGCAAAGAGATGCATACAAAAATAATATGCACTTCAGCACTATAATGGACATGAAATATGTTCAGTGATAGTTGTGTTAAGAAATCTCAAGCTACCAAAATTAAATCACAGAAAAAGGAAGGGGGCTTGAGATTAGGGACCAAAATTTCACACTTGCAATAACTGAGTGGTTTTTCTACACAAAATTTGACAATAAAGGTCCTTTACATAGCTATAAACCTAAACATTTTTGAAATATAATTTAGAACAATGGATGTTAAAGGCATTAAAGAATAGTTAGAAAACTTAATACAAATGATATTGTTGGTGTTAACAGGAGAAACAAGCCTTGAAACCTGAAAATGCATTTCAAAGTGCAAAGCTCAACAAATGTGAAACTACTGGGTCAAGAACACTGCAGCTATTTTCCTATGAGGTACTAGCAGTTTCTGGATGCAGCTGGTTTCCTAACTTTCCTATGATATAGGTCATGGAAACTATGCCCTCTAATTAATGAATAGCACAAAATTTCATTCGAGATATAAAGGTTCAAGCTGTTAAGAGAAATGCCAAAACCTATTCCCAGAAGGTAGAACGGACACACATGGGTCTCAGTTGAAGGATGAAGATGAAGGGGAGCCCGTGGGCAGGGGGGTGATAGAGAGGAACAGGGTATTCTGGGCAGAAGGAATAGCCTACCCAAGGGCATGGAAGGATGTCTGACTACAACAGGCTCAAGAACTACAGGCAATTCAACAGTTAGTCTTTAGGAAGGAAATGGCAAAAGGTGAAGCTGTAGAGAAAAAAATAGCCTAATATGCCCCTCACAGGAATCAGGATATAACATTTTAAATTTTGGCTCCCAATCATGTATACGCATCAGGTCATCTGGTTTTCACTCTTTTTGAAAACATTCATGCTTAGACCACACCCTTCAAATATTATTTTATAATTAGAATTCCTAATTAGTTTTTTCCTTTTAGTTAATCTGGCTATCTACTCTACTCCTTTAGTTCTCACTCAGAAAACATGATTGCACTATAAACACTTTTTAATTAATGTGCCTGAAATAATTAAGAGAAGTTCTAATAGTCCATAATTTAACTACTGCTCTATGGTGAGTATTATATTATTTGCACTATTTAAACATGAACTTATGCACATGAAGAAATATTTCTTCAGGCCGAATTCCTAGAACTACACTTGCTAGGTCAAATTACATAAGCGAATTATAATGTTCTCTAGAATTTACAATAGTGTAGTAGCAATATGTTGTCAGAATTTTCTCAAACCTTCCCTAATACTTGCTATTACCAATCTTTCCAATTTTGCCAACCTTAGGAGAAATGTGATGTCACAGTGTGGTTTTATTTTGTAGTTCCCCAAGAACTGAAGTGTCTTATCATTTTCATGTGTTCACTGGACATTTGTATGTCTTTTTTCTGATATTTATCTGTTTGCATCATTTGTCCATTTAAAAACTATGTTTTGTTTTCTTTCCTGATGCATCTCTCTGATTATGAACCCGTCCAGGTGATAGGAAGCCATTTATAAGAATTTCAGGTAGAAGACTGGTCTTACATCTGAATGTTAAAAAGTTCTCTCTGGAGGCAGTGTGGAACACAGACTAAAGAAAGAAAGACTAGAAAAAAGAGCTGATTCCCTGAATTAGAGACAATGGCTGTGGGGATGGAGGAAAAGGCTATTTCAAAGGCAGAATCAGGAGGAGAGCTAATGAATAAATATTCATTTCTGCTTGCTTACAAATGCCAGGTATACCATGACAGATTCCTAAAAAAAATGTTATCCTCAAAGGGTAGGTCTATATCCGTTAGTGAAAGTGACAATCCTTGAAGGTAAAAGCCGTATCTATACATGGATGTAAACGTGATGCTGATAATACCATTAGAACTTTGGGGTAGAGGGTGATTGCATATTGTGATTCATGATACTCTGACTAAATAAGTACTGGTTCCAACCACTAGGCAAAAGCAAGTTGATAATTTGGAAAAATAAACTTCTGTAGAATTAGGTTTACTAAAACATAATTACGTTCCTAGAAAATGCATGACACACGGCAGGGACTCAATAAGTATTTAACAAATAAATTGAAAATAGTTTTCCAAAGAGCTGTACTTTTATCTCAATCAACTAAAACAAGTATTGCATTATGTATATTTGCACACATTCAATAAATATTTAATAAATACCCAACTACATACAAATTATTATATGTGACTTATATAAACATAAATAACGTATCAAAAAACTGTAGAAAAATCATTTATCAGCCTTACCTGCTAATATTCTGTACTTTATGCCATGTCAGTTTTGACTCCAATTTTCTGTGCGCAAGAGCAATTACACGGAAGCCCTGTTTAGTGTAATCTTCTAAAACATTTTCAAAATCAACAGGAACTTTAAAAGGAAAAAAGAAATATTATTGTTAGAATTGTTAATATAAGCCTATACAAATATTAGAATTTTATTCAAAGCCCAGTTGGCTCCTTACCTGTTTCAGGTTTACAAAGACTGGCAATGACCTCAGGTGCTCCTTTCATGTAGGCATCCATTTTTTTATCCCCTAGCACCCTTGCAACCACACTCATACGTTGCAAAGCAGAAGAAAATGGGAATTGGCGAACAATCCCTATCTCATAAATAGCCTGTATAAGGTCAAAAGAGGCACAAGGCACTTACTCTTCTTTAACAATTAAAACAAATATACTCAGGTAACAAACATTCTTTACTTACTGGAAGTTCAAACAGCTCCTAAAAACAAAACAAAAAGAATAAAGAAATAGTACCGATTAAGTCCATTAACATACTCAAGATAAAAAACAACTATGCATCCACAAAACATTATTTAGAAAACAGCAAGAAACTTTTATTATTTCAAGTCATGTTTCAAGATTGCTTCTCCTCTGCCTCCCATTTTTAAAAAGTATATTCTTGAATATTTTCAAATATTCTGCTATCCTAAAAATATATTAAGTACTAAAATAAACTACAGGAAACATATTTTAAAATTCACCTAAAAATAAAGCCTCTCACATATTCTTTTTATTAAACTCTAGGAATATAGTTGCAATTTAAAGAGATTAATCACCATGCCATCATATTATCTAAATCACAGGGCACTAAGCTGCTTCAGTAAATGGGAAGAAAAAGTAACGCTACTGAGAAATAAACCTCAGTGTTTTACAAAAAATACCTGCAATGCCCCAAGTGTAGTTGCTAATAAACACAGTTAAAATAGTCACATCTGCCTGAGAGTTAAAGGACATGTGATTTCATCTTCTAGTTATATTTCAAAGTGAGGCTTGAATGTGGGCATCAACAGTATAATCCAGCTTAAAGTGATTTCATACCATTTCCTGGTCTCCTGCAGGTGTAGGTTCAGGAAGCAGTTGCTTCGGAGGACGAACCACAGTTGGCATAATTCGATTATGAAGTGCTGTTTCCTCTTCAGTTGCTTCTTCCAGAATCTGAAAGGAAAATATTCAACATACTACTTCATAAAATTTAATTCACTGGTTCCATTTTTAAATGAAACACTATAGCTATTTTCAGTGACGTTAAAAAAAAATTAGTGTCCAAAAAATAAATGAGCACTATTAGATTATTAACATAAATAAAACAAAATGTAAACACAGCTGGTTAAAGTCCTAGCAACTCATGGGAGAGAGGAGGAAGAGGTTAGAAGCAGAATAAAGAAATAGAAAAAACTTCTCTAATTTTGCTTCTATCACCCAGGGCTTCCTTTCTGCTAAAAGGAATGTGTTCAAAACAATATGGAACTCACACATGGTTAGCAGAACCAAAGGATCTGAGGTCCAAAGATTGGAGCTTATAGTTTCTGTTTGAACTCTTCTAGTTGGGATACTAGTAACCTGACCCCTTAAAATTTATTTTAAATACACTTTTTTTTTTTTGGTAAAAAATTCAAATAAGAACTTGTACTGAAAATACACATACATGAAAAACAAACTAATTTGACAACAACTGGATGAACCATGGAGGAAAATGACAGGGAAGGGAACTATGCCCGATTAGCCAATTTTATACCCTTCTCAGACGCCCTTGAACATCTCCGAAATTAGGAGGCCTCTCACAGGGAATCAATCACACCGAACAGCAATCGTGCCCAGTTATGTGAAAACATTCCACTGATCCTTTCTGGTAAGACCAAGCATCAAAGCATCCAAGTCAATAAAACATGCTATTACACAAATTTACTTATTTAACCCATTTTTAAAATTCTACAAACAAAAAAACACTAAAGTCTACAGAAAATCTATTCAGTTGGGGAGAAGTTTTAGAGAACACAAAAAATGAATCAGTCCTATTTTACTTTACTCTCTACAAATGAAGTGGGCCTCCTTTAAGAAATTAAATTAGATGGCAGAACATTTATCTACTCATTCATCTCCTTCCCTTTCAAAATATCAACAAAACACACATACATAAAATAAACCTGTAAAAGTAAACAAAAAGGAAAGCAGGGAGAGGAGATTTCCAGTAAGGAGACAAAAGGCAAAACCAAAATGTACTGATGAATAGAGCGATGAAGGAGACAGGAGCTCAGAATAAACACAAAAGGACATTCAGGAGAGGCGGGAGCATTTCTGATCAGCCAGGAAGCTGAGCTAAGCCAAAAACCAAAAACCAAAAACCAAAAACCAAGATCAGGGAGTAATTCCTAGAGATACAGACTGCTATCTGAGAAGAGGAAGGGCTCTAATGTGAGAGTAAACATTCCAGAGCAAAGCCCTGCCTGTGCAAGCACTTGGGGTATGTGAGGAATTCAACCTAACTCTGTTCCTCTGACACTGAGGACTGCCTGCTGATGAGAACCCACCCTTGACAGGACACACAAGCTCCCCCTAGTCAGCCTTCCTATTCAGGGGAAATACTTTTCAAGAAAACAGTTTTACATACCAACAGGCAAGGATAAAAACCTTACTGCAACTACCCAGAGTTATCAAATCAGACCTTTATTCTTAAATATGAAAGTATTATTGTTATATCATGCAAACCAAAAGCATGAAGGAAAATTAAGGGTAAGAAAGAAAACAAAAAACAATAATGACCCAGAAAACATACATCATTCAGAAGCCAGAAGGGAACTTCAAAAACAAAACTATTTTTGCATCTATAAAAGAAATGAATGCTGTGAAATGATTAACAACCAAAGAACATAAGCAAACACACAGAGAATAAAATTATCAATAGCTGCCCTGGATGGTGCGGCTCAGCTGAGTGTCACCTCATGCACCAAGAGGTCGTGGGTTTGATTCCCAGTCAGGGCACATGCCCAGGTTGCAGTCTCGATCCCCAGTACCGGGTGTGCAGGAGGCAGCCAATCAATGTTTCTCTCTCATTGATGTTTCTCTCTCTCTCTCTAAAGTCAATAAAAACATATTTAAAAATTAAAATAAAAAAATTAAATTATCAATGGCAGAACATATAGAAGGAACAAACAAACACAAACCTCTGCGTGTGTGTAAGGACACAGGAAGGAGAACAGGGGGACAAAGAACACTGAAGATATATCACTACTCTATACTTTTTACCTGACCAACAAATTGTGATGCTGAAGATCATCTTACTGACTCAGGCTTACTGCCTCGAATTGCTGATAGCTGATTACTATTATACACATAAAGCAGGGGCCTGAGCAAGCCATCCTTTATTAAAGGCGTTTAAGTCAGTTAATATAACTAAAACAGACTTTTTTTTTTACACAATTAAAATGATCTCTCCAGTGATGCACCTTTAGAAATTACAGTTTCTTTCAAAACAATCAGCAGAAACAATCTTTCTGCAAGGTTAATTTTTACTCTATTTTCCTAAAGTTACTTATGCTTTAAAATATTAAACTTACCCATCCGATGGCTTCAAACATTTTCAAATCAAGTGGATCACCAGAAAGCACTCCTTCAATTTTTGTGAGTGAATGGCAAGTAGCCATACAAGCAACAAACTGAGACTTTACCAACATCTCATTGCAAACATTTTCTTCTGGCAAAAGAAAACTAAATAGAAAATGTACTGAATTAGATTCATGAATTCCAAGACTCAAAACAATATTCTAACAATATTCAGGTTTTGTCATTTAAAAAAAATGTTTTTATTTCTGCCCTGGCCAGCGAGGCTTACTGGACAGAGTGTCACCCTGCACACCAGAGGGTCTTGGGTTTGATTCCCAGTCAAGGACACATATGTGGGCTGCAGGTTCGATCCCCACCCCGGTGGGTGCGTGCAGGAGGCAACCAATCGATGTGTCTCTCACATCGATGTTTTTCTCTCTCCCTCTCCCTTCCTTCCCCCTCCCTTCCACTCTCTCTGAAAATCAATGGAAAAAACATCCTTAGGTGAGGATTAAAAAAAAAAAAAAGTTTGCATTTCTTCATATTTTTACCTATAGTTTTAGGAATTCAAAAACATTTTCTCCCATGACTAAACATGACTAAAATACAGTATTATCTTAGATTTATCTAATATTTATCTAATATTTATCAGTATTATCTTATTATTATCTTAGATTCTGAATAACTAGGCCAGACATAACACTGTAGAAAACACTAAATACTAAATAATAATTAAGACTCCTGCCTATGGACATATGGTAGATTAGAATACATAAAGACTCTCTTACAAAAACATAAAATGAATGTGTAACACATAATCTTTTAAATGTAAAACTGAGCTCATATAAAACAAACAGAAATTTTCAAGTGCCAGAAATAGAGGGGAAGGAAAATCAGGAGTATGAACTTGAACAGATGCTGTGACTACTTGGGAAGATGGAGGAAGGGAGAGCCTTCTTAGGGAGCCGCCTAACGACTTGAGTTTTAATACCCACACAGGAACAGGAGACAAAGTCTGAGCTACAGACAAGGTGGGGACTTGAAACTAAGATAGCCAGTGCTCTTTAAGAGCTACATCCTTGAAAAAAACAGCACACTAGAAAAAAAATTTATGCACAGACCCAAAGGTATAACTAATAAGCTTCTCTCTCCCCATCCCCTAGCCCACCTCCCAAAGTTCAAGAAAATAATATCTGTAAATTTACTGTGCACTAGGCACTGTTCTAAAACTTTAAATATATTTGACTCATCTCATCCTCACACCATAGAAGGTGTTTCATTATCCCCATTTTAAAGATGATAAAACTGAAGCAGAGTGGTTAAGTAACTTGCCAAGGTTACCCAGCACATAGGTGATACCAAGGATTCAACCGCAGGTCTGGTTTCAGGGCCTAAATTCCGAACCACTGCACTACTCGGGATGGGATTTGGATTTTACCATATATATTCTACTGAAAATTCCCAGGTTATGAAAGTAACATTAAAGTTTGTCTGGCACCATTGATACCACTCTTAGCCAAGCTCTTGGCCAAGCAAGGTCAAAGCTCTCAAGAGAAGAGCTCCCACAACACAGCCACAAAGCAGGGAGTCTCACAGGACAATCCTGCTAAGAATGAGTTCATAATTTAAAAATGCACCAGGAAACAATTCTCACTAGTCAACAGACACAAAAAATACAGAATAAGAATCCCATAAATTTCAGATAACAGAACGGAAGTCTAAAAAAATGCAAAAAGGCATTTTAAATTAAAGACTTAGAAAAAGAACAAGACACCATGTGAGGAGAAAAGGAGACGCAGATTCAGAAAGAACCAAATGAAGTTTCTTGTCCATTTTATGATTATGATTTCCAGATGAAGAGAAAATAAGAATAGGGGATAGGCCATAATGGAACAGAAAGTGATTGAAAATTTTCCAGAATTTATGAAAAGCATAAATCCTTGGAATCAAGAAGCAAAATGAGTCCTGCATAAATAAAAAGATGGTGAAACTGCAGAAATCAAACACAAAGAAATATTTTTAAAACAAAGGAGAAAAAACATTACTAAAGAGACTATGACTTCTCAACAGCAATAACAAAAGGAGTCAGCAGAAATAAAATAACATCTTCAAAGTTCTGAGAGAACACAACTGTCAACCTAAACATCTATACTGTTACAGCATCATTCAAGAGCAACAGTGAAACTAAGAATTACTAATGTAGTTACAGAAGATGGCAATTTAATCCACAGGAATGGGATATAAGAAGCAATGGTTAGCAAAGATATTTGTAAAACCTAGATAAATCTCAGCATGTAGATGGTAGAAAACCAAAATCATAATCTATGCAACAAATATATATGAGAAGGAAGGGAAATAATCAAAGTAAAAATATTCTATAGTCCGTGGGTTGTTTGGAGGAGTTTAAAAACAAATAAAGATACCCATGAACTTTAGACTCAATATAAATTATTAATAATTTAAGCATAAGTATTAAAGATTAGGATGCATAAATTCTGAGAAAAATATAAAATATATGAAAATGTGTATGAATATATCTGAAATCACAATAAATGTGAACATAATGGCATGGAAAGATTGAGAAGTAAAGACCTTGGCAAGTAAAAGATCAAGAACATACACAAAGCAAAATTAAGCAAAAGAAAGCTGGTGTGTAACTATATAAAAATGTCAGGTGAAATACAATTTAAGGCAAGATGCATTACTGGGGATAAGTAAGGTTGCAATGTGACAACCTATTTACCAAGAAGATGTAACAACTCTGAAATTGCATGAGTCAAACAATAGTCAATCAAACTCCCATAGACTTTTGAGAGAGAAAAATGACATGAACACAACTATAGCAGTAAAATGTGTAAGTATCAAAAGACAGCAAAAAACAAAGTAAAAAGGAGAGAGAGATTGGTGGAATATTTTTGCAATGCACAGTACTGAAAAAATTACCATCCAGAAAATACAAAGAACTTCTAACAAATGAATAAAATAAAGACTAACAACACAATAGAAAAAGTGGGCTATAAACTGACAATACACAGAAGAATGTGAAAATATGCCCAGCTTTGTAAGTAATGAAGAAAGTCCAAACCAAACCACAATAAAATATCATTTCACATATATCCATTTGGCAAAAATTACAAGTCTGACAATACCAAGTTTGGCAAGGATGTAGAGGAAAAGAATCTCTTACCCACTGAGGGAGAATGAGCTAGCACCACCATCACTCAGAGAGCAATGGGGCAATACCTACTTAGCCTGCAGCCATGCCTATGCTGTAGCCATATATATATGTAAGATGTCCCAGTGCTGACATTTTTAGGAAGCAAAGTTTACTGAAATTCAATTACATGCTCGCAAGGAGTCATGTATAAGAATGCTAACTGCAACACTGTTTGTGAAAGTTGAAGGTAAAAGGGAGGGAGAAAAACAAAACTGTCCTTTAGCAGAAGAACAGATACTATGGTTTAATCATATAATGAAATACGACACAACATCTAAGATTAATAAATTAGATCTATACATATCAACACTGATAAATCTTCAAAACAATGTTAAGCAGCAAAAAAGCAGCAAAAACACAGGGTATTAATTGTGCATATTTTTTGATAGATATAAAAACATTCAGATAATAATAGAACACAACTATAGAATGATGACTGCAGTCGGGAAAGGGGTAGATTAAAACCTTAGCAATATGTGTAATATTTTAAATCTTTTAAAAGATCTGAAGCAAATACAACCAAATGTCAACTGTTTAATCTTCATGGTGGGTATACAAGCTGTCTGTTATATGTTTGAATGTTTCATATATTAAAATATTTATTAAAAATCAGCTAACAAATAATCAAGCCTAGCTAATATTTACCGTGTATTTTCCACTCGTTGAATCCCCCAAAGATCTAAACCATCTTCAGTAAGAGTTCCAGTCTAAAAAAAGTACATATACAAAACATGAATAATGCCTCCAAAAACAAACATCATGAAAAGCTATGCTACATATATATAATGGAGTACTATATAGCTGTAAACATACAAACAAACAAACAAACAAAGGAAACAGTAAGATTTCCATATACTGATAGAGAATAACTTCCAGGACAAACAGTTAAAGTGGGGAAAAGGGTGCAGAACACTCCTTATGGTACGGCATATGTGTACATCTGTATATTTATGTGCATATATTATTAAAAAGAAAATTTTAGGACATTTTTTGAGAAAAGCAGGGAAATTTGAATATGAACTGGATTTTAGATAATACTAAGGAATTGTTAATTTTGTTAAGTGTAGTAAGCAGTTATAACAGTATTGTGGTAATGTTTTTTAAAAACATCTAGAGATGCATACTGAGGGATATGGGTGAACTAATGCCTGATGCTGCCACCTTCAAAATGAGGGACTAAACGAAGACCAACAGAATGCTAATAACTGTTAAATCTGGGTAATGGGTACGTGAGGGTTTATTATATTTGATCCTTTTTGCACTTCTGTGTCTGCTTAAAAATTTTACTAGTAATATTTCCAAAAAAGAAAAGCATAAGTGAAATTTTCTAAACATTGAATATGAAATTTAGTCTTGGGATATAATCTTTTTTTTAACAAAATATTTGTTAAAAATTATTTTGTTATCTTTAGATGGTAAGCACACAATGCAATATATAGATGATGTATTATAGAACTGTACACTTGAAACTTATATAATATCTTATTAACCAATGTCAACCCAATAAATTTAATAAGAAGTAAAATAAAAATAAAATGCAAAAAAATATTGACTCCTATTTTTTCCTTTAATGATGAAGATGCATAAAAATCAAATTCTTGTATCAGTTACCCAAGTTTAATTCTCAAAATAAAACTTTCAGAAAAAATTTCAGTTGAGAAAAGGCGAGCCCTCTGTAAAAGGTAAAGTATATTTCACACAAGTACAAAATTTATTTTCATATCAAATAGAAAAATCAGTGACCATTATTTTGAAACATGTTCAATAAATCATAAAGCTAACACTGAACACATACTTAATAGCAAAAATTCCAGTAAATATATCTGTATGGAGCCTATTCTATTAAAAACATGAAAGATCAGAAAAAGCCTTTACTACTACTACTACTAGTATAAGACATAATTCTGGATATGAATGATTAGACACTGCAGGTTTGGGCAAATAAGCAATATTCAAAGTATTAAAAATTGAAAAAATGAGAATATACAAAAATAATACATATGCCAAGTAAGTTGGAAAAGAGGAACATTAAGGACTCTGTAAATTGGTTGATAAAGAATATAGAAAACATATATCTAAGTATTTAAAATCTACAAAGTAACCTTTGAGAATGATTATGAAACTGAACTAACCTTGTCAAAGCAAACAAGATTCAGCTGTCCACATATATTTATCCTCTGGGGACTGATGCAGAAAATACCAATTTTTTTCAGTCTTCTTTGGGCATACACAATACCAGCAGTCATTGCAGCAGGAAGCGCAGGCGGCACAGTAATTGTAATGATATCAAGAGATTCGATAATTATTACTCCAACCTCTACCTATAATTCACACAAAAATAAGTGTCAGACCCCCAATATTGACTAATCTAGTAAGGGTATTTCTTTAGTGAAAAATCTATAAACCATTCTCAATTTTATATATAATAAGTATATGTATATATAAATACATCTATTAGCCCTTTATAATCTTTTCCCTTTAGAGATTCTGCAAAATAGAAAACTCAAACAATTGTTAATGGACTGTGGAATGACAGCTATTTTTAACGGAAGTTCTCATTTTAATATCTCTACATACTTTACAAACTACACACTTCAAAGTTCAACAAACATTTGTCAGATATTGACTCTTACTACAAGCACTGTACTGTACCAGTCTCTACAGGGGATAGAAAAGAGAAATTTGATAAGGCCCCTTAGAAGTGCCTGCAATTAAGTAATAGCAAATAATTTTAATGCTGTATATCCCAGAAGTTAAACAAAAAGAGAAAATAAAGCTTTTGAAATGTGGTTGTCCCTCCTTTTTTTAAGTAACAAGAGAGCAAGTGAAAGACTACCTAAACCAAAGCCATTCAAAAGAACCTCCTGCTATGATGGAAATGTTCTGTATCTGTACTTTCAAATATAGTAGCTAATAGTCTCATATGGCTTTTTAAAGTTAAATTAATTTAACTTAACTTAAAATTTTATTTCTTTACTCTCACTAGCCACTTTTCAAATCCTCTACTGAGACACATGATAATTAAAACTCAAACCCTACTAAGAGTCTCATGTACGTACCTCATTTAAAATGCTATTGATAATAGTGTAGATAAAACCAATGGCAGCCACCGCCACAAGACACAGAAGAAACAAGTAGGCATCTCTGTAGAGTTTAAAATCAGTTGGTTTGGGATACAATATGGAACGAACGAGCTGTCCTTTGGAAGTACTAAATCCTTTTTAAAAATGTAAAGAAGAAAATGACATATTTTTATTTAAAAAAATGAGAGTTATCTCTCAAAACAGAATTTCTATTTATTTATTTATGTATGTATGTATGTATTATGTATTGGCATAGGGTATACAGCTTAGTGGTTAGACAATCATACAATTTACATAGTGTTCCCCTCGATTATTTCCAGTACCCCAACTGGCACCATACAGTTATCACAATATTCAAAACAGAATCTCTTTTTAAACACTCAGTAGGCATCAAATATGCTAAACCAAGAAAGAGGAGATTAAATATTTTTTACCTGTTCTAACTACTATGGCCTTGACAAGTTCTCCAGTGTAGAAACGAGTTTGAATAACAGTAGTCCCACAAAACAAAGTGTGTCGTTTATGTATTTCTGGACTATATAATTCATCTCCCATTCCTTTTATGTCCACTGAAGGATTTGGCAAATTAGTCTTTGTCACTGGAACACTTTCTCCTTAAAAAAAAAAAAAAAAATCATAAATTAAAGCACAGAAATCAGTGTCAAACACAACTTTAAGTGTTAAATACCCTAAATGCTATCATACCATTTACAATAGCTATTAAAAAGTAGTGTTCTCAAAATGGGCAATGTAACTTATTCAATTAGCTTTCTGCCTACCAATTTTCTTGCCCCAAAATATCAAAGCTTCTCTCTCACAATAATTCCTGAAAGTGATTTGTGATTCAATAATAATCATTTTTAAATGATTGTGTCAAGTTTCAAATAAGGAGACCAGGTAAGAGTTGCTATAGCCCCAGAACCTGTTCTCTTATCCCTAAGAACTGAATTGGAAAGCACTCCGCAACCTCAAGCACACAGAGATGTGAAGACCTACTCCTAACCCCCAGTAAATATATACACACACACACACACACACACACACACTAACAAGCATAAGAAAGAGAAAAGGCATCTAGAGAAGGGAGAGAATAATTACAATAACAAACAGCTAAATTCTTTTTAACACTGAAATTTAATTCTGTGTAGCATCCACACTTCTCGCTTCAAAGCCAACAAGTGTGTAGGGATTTTTATGTGTGTGAGTGTGTTTTAGGACAAGATTCTTAAGTTTGAAAACAATATATAGGAATCACTTTCTTGCCAGGTTGACTATGGCAATAAAAAAAAATCATGTGATAAAAAAGATATAAAAGCTCTGTCTTCAGATTGTGAATTTCCAAAAGGGAATCATTTTGAAGTCTACTTCTCCCCACTTGAAGAAAAATATAGCGTTTATTCCCACTTTTTACACATCAAATAAGAAACTAATATGCTGCATTCTCTGTAGGCTAAGGACTTCTTTCCTCTTCCTTTACTATAAAGCATTTCCTCATGTCCAAAAGAGTAGCTAGGAGCATGTCAAGAAATGCAGTGATGATCAACATAGTGATTTAGTATAGCAGCCGAGTAAAATGCAGAATTTGGCCCCCTCAGAATAAAAATAAAAAAAGAAAACACTTTAATACCCATGATATTCAGCCTGACCAGTGTGGCTCAGTGGTTGAGCATCCACCCTTGAACCAGGAGGTCACTGTTCAATTCCTGGTCAGGGCACATGCCCAGGTTTCGGGCACAATCCCCAATGGGAGGGCATGCAGGAGGCAGCCAATCAATGACTCATCATTGATGTTTCTATCTCTCTCTCCCTCTCCTTTTCTCTCTCAGGAATCGATAACGTATTTTTAAAAAATATATATGTCCAGGATACAAATGGCCCTGGCCAGTGTGTCTCAGTGGCTGGAGCATCAGCCTGCTCACCAAAAGGGTCAAGGGTTCAATTCCCAGTCAGGAGCAAGTACCTGGATTGCGGGTTCGATCCCCAGCCCACTGGGGCATGTGCAGGAGGCAACCAATCGATATGTCTCTCTCACATCGATCAATTTCTCTCTCTCCCACCCATCCCCTCCCTTCCACTCTAACAAATCAATGGAAAAATATCCTCGGGTGAGGATTAACGGAAAAAAAAGGGGGGTCGGGGAGGATATAAAAGGCACAGCCAATTTTGAAATAGATTAATCAGTAATCACTTAATCCACCATCATTATCAACAACTCATCTAATTTTTACTCATTTTGTTTAGTTTACCTGTTAACATGCTTTCATTTACAATGCAAGTACCATTAATAAGTACTGCATCACAAGGCATGACTGTCCCATTTAATGGAATGACCATAACATCTCCCGGCACAAGGTCTGTAGAAAAGATCTCTTCTCTTTCTGGATTTAAAGAAAGAAAAAGTGGGGAAAAGTCTGAAAAGAATATTCTTTAACTTAGAATAAACATAAGCAAACAAAAGGTCACCTGATCTCAATAAGATGTTAAAAATATAATGGAGTTAAACAGAAAAATTCCAATACACAAAATGTTTCAACAAATAAGATGCTTATTACTTAGGCTAACTAAGTATGGTGTTTAAGGATGTCGGCTAGTTTATTCTGACAGGAAGCCAACCGTGCACAGGTGATGCCAAGTCCTCTCTGATCGAACAGGTAGGCTCCGACACTCATTACAACACTCAATGATCAATTTTAGCTAATAGCTCTCTTAGAAAATAATAAGTCCTCATTAGAGAACCCTGCAATGGGTAAATAAACTCCAATTTCTATGATCCCTTGAAAACAGAAGCACTGAAAATTTTAGCATACTTTCTCTTTTAACAGCATTTTTTACAGCATTCTTCTCAGTGCCAATATTTATAACCTATAAAATCTCACTGCCTTCTCAATATTCCTAAAAGAGTCCTAATATTTTAGATGTTATTTTAAATAAATTTATAAAATAAACATTGTGATATTTTATCTATTTCATCGTTTCCTTAGAAATTTATATACTTAATGCAAATTAGCTAACACTTTTTAAAAAGATCTTCTCAAGTAAAAGGTTTTTCTTTAGAATTGCCTTATATTTGGGCATTCTCTCTCCCTAATTCTTTTTTCCACCTAGGTTTAATACTATGCTCAGAAGACAGTTACATTAGTTTGTAAACAAAAATGGGTAAGGAGAAAACTATTGTTTGTGACCGTACACAAGAGCGTATAGGACACTCTTTCCTTTGTAAAAACAAACAAAAAAACAAAGAACTAGTTTACTTAGCTTTGAGGGAAAAAGTTTTAAAAGATTCTAATGATATTTAGCACACAGTAGGTATAATAATCTTTTTAAAATAAGACACCTACATTTAAAACTCTTTTAAAGCTGTTAACACCACTTAAAATTCAACTCCTCTTAGGTCTACCAGGAAGCAAAATATCAATGATCTGTTAGACTATACAAAGGGAACAGGATGATACAAGCTGAATGGCACATATGTCCTAGCATCTCCAGTACCTTCAGCAGTGGTGCGAGAAGAGGAGGAGCACCAATAAGCCGGAACATCTAAGACTGCAGCTAGGGGAGGCAGACAGATAATCCCAGCTAATGTAGCAAGTGACCAGGAAGCACAGGGAAAGAAGTAACCTGCTAGTCCAAACTATTTACACTTGTGTTGTACTGCGCCCAGGAAATGGAGACTGATTTGGTGTTCTTGATAAATCTAAGCGGCTTCGGCCCTCAAGACCCATTATGTTGTGCTACCTCCCCCGTATCCCCTTTACCTGTTCAGTATCTCACTAAACTAACTTGTCCAAAACATTATCCTTCCCTACAATTCTGCTTCTCCTTCTAATTTAATTAAATGGCACCAAAACCCAACTCCCAGACTGACACTGTTCTATCACCTTGCATCCAATGAATCTTAAAATCCTGTTCAATGCCCACATTTAAATAGCTTTCAAACCCGCATCATTTTTCTCCATTTCCACAACCTTCACCTTGATCCATTCCATGCCTTCAATAGCACTTCCCTCTAAACCAGTGTGAACACGGCAGTCAGAATAATTTTTTTCAAAAAGGCAAATAATGATCAGATCACTCCCCTGCTTAAAATCCTTCAATAACTTTCCACTGCATTTCAGAATAAGTAAAAATTCCTTAGCATGTCTTAGAAGGCTGTTCATCTACTTTCCACATCTGCCACCCTGAATTTCTTTCAGTTATTACGCAGGCGAAACTCCAGGCCTTTGGGCACTCAGAACCCTCTTCCTCTCCCTCGCTTACCCCACAATACCATCTTCTCACCTACCTCTTATGTGACTAATTCAACCATTTAAAAAATACTTTTTCAAAGAAGCCATCCCCGACACCTACAGTAAATGAGCTCTCTCTAATATCTAATAAGCTCCCTGTATTTGTCACACTTTATTTTCACTGCTTATCATCTGTCTTTCCAACTAGTCTGAAGTTCAGTGATGGCGAAGATTATGTTCATCTTTGTAATAATCACTGCATCCCCAGAGCCTAGCATAGTACCTGGTACATTGTAGAAAAAGAAAAATACAATTTTATATAAATGAATTAATTTGATATAAACTCAGAGATGAGTAGAAAGTCAAATACATAATTTTATTTCTTAAGAAGTGAATATATATATATATATATATATATATATATATATATATGAATGACATGGGCTTGCTTCATATATTAGTGCTTAATGGAAATCTTTTTTGGTTTATTTTTGTCAGGAGCCACTTGAAGTACTTACCTTCATTTACTCTGCAAACTGAAACTCTCACAGTACTGTGAGCTGCCACCATGTCATGCAACATAATATATTGCTGAAATAAGAAAAAAAAAATCAAAACTAGCTAATATAAACTCACTCTTCAAGATATTAAACAGCAAGGGTGCCATAAAATAAAGTTAATATAGTAAATACTTATAACTCTGCCTTTAAAAATGTCAAGATGAAAAGATTAAAAAATTATTCAATGTTTTAGCTAAAGACAAAATAAGAAGCATCCCTAAAAACAGTAGAACCACTAATCCAGTCTGTGATAATCAACTATAGATCCCTATGGCCTCTAAGCAGTCAAGTGATGATCTGACTCTAAAAAACATCTGCCTTCCCCACTTAAAAAAAAAAGGACATATTCATATAACTAAAAGAAAATCTGTATGGAGTATTACTTTGTACCAACTACTATTCTATGCACCTTACAAAGTACAAATACAGCTGTGAAATTCATAATAAATCGGACTTACCTTTTTAATGGAATATAGGGAGCTTAGAATTGATACTACAGACATAATCACAATGGCTAGAGCATAGTAATAGTATTCATCAGTGCACCACAGTATAACACTGAACAGCTGGAAAATGTAAAATGGGTTGAGAACCTAAAAAAAAAGATTTTTAAGTCAAATTGAATGAGAGATATTTATAACTATACAGATTTTCCACCTTTTCTTTTAAGAAGTAAATCAGAAGATATGTACAGGATAAGCTCTATGGTACCCTAGGGCACTATGTACCACCCAAAGAGGAGGGCAAGACATTAGCGCAGTACTTTTATTTTTTTATCATTAATTAACTAGAATTTGGCTAAATAAGCTTGATTTAAATTATTTACATACACTTGGTTCACACCAAACCTAAAAATAGCTAAAATGTGTGAATTTAGTTGTTTCTCCTTTCTGCTTTAGCAATAAAGTACATTTACTTACAATAAATACTGGGTTACTAAAGGACACAGAACTTTTAATCAAGTGGAACAAATGTCTACTTTTTATGAACTCTAAAATATAATTTACTTATAAGTCAAAGATTTCCTGCAGCCCAAAGGGAAAACAAATATGAGATAATAAGTTACACTGTTTTGCTTTCTCTAAGGAAATTTTGCTTTCTCTAAGGTTTTAATTAAGGATTAAAACCTGAATGATAAAAGATAAAGGAGCCCTGCAATGGGCTTCATTTACCCAAATTTCATAGTATTTTATCAATTTCATTAATAGCACCTCAATGTCTTAAAATTGATGCTTCCGTACTTTTTAAGGCACTTCATATGAATAGTCCCATTTTACCTCCAAATTAAAAGATAATCAGAAAGGACTTACTCCACGCTCATAAATAAAGGAGCAACAAAGAGAGATTTTTTGATGATCAAAGCTAGTTACTGATGGAACCATATTACAAACCAGGCTTTCTAATTCCTAATCATCATACTTTGCTATGTTCTAAAATAACATTATCTGACCACTCTCAGGAACTGATGAAAAACAATCTGCTATTTCTACTAAAAGTATTCACCCAATGCAGGTAACTTGATCTTTAGCAAAAAATTAAAAGACTGGAGAGCCTAACTCTACTAGACAATATCACTTATTCCCTTCCTTTACATCATATACCTCTTCTATAGCGCTTACAACTGAACACTCACTACGATAACTACTGACTGAAGTGCAAATTCCTTGATATGATCATCAGGTTATGTTTTGTATTCCAAACTTCTGGTACAATGTCTAGTTTCCAATAATGTACCACAAAATGCCACGTGAATAAATAAAACATGACAAAGTGTTTAAAAATCAGAAAATGAAAGGCAGAAATACACCTGTTAAGACAGGGCAAGATTTAGATGTGTAACTTCCTGAAAGTAAAAAATAATAATAATTTTTAAAAATCAATCTAAAAAAAATTAGACAAATAAAAAAGAAAGTCATAGACCAAATTATTTCTCTAATAGAGTTACTACTTTTATTTTCCAAGTGGGAAAAAAACACACAAAAAAACAAAAAGAACACAACAATAAAAAAAGTTAGAAAACAGAAAATTAAGAATGTCTTATTACTTAAATAATGGCTCTTTTCAAAATGACAAATCTATTGATCACAAATATAGAGACATGTACAATAGTCTTACCTCCTTAATTAGAAGCTTAAGAACAGAAGGCACTTTCACAGAAATTTCATTTATTCCATAAAGCAATTTTCTATGACAAGAAAATATAATAATAGTATTACATTAGATTACATAATAATAGTCTGATTTGGGGAAGGCACTTCATCACATAAGGCTCAAACCACAGACTGCTACTAAATCTAGAACTTAAACATTCATGTTTCTCGATACTAGTCTTCTACAATTCAAATTCTCTATCTATAGTATTTAAATCGAAGTAGTCAATACTGGATAACTATACTATTATCATTTTGTTTCATGCTATCTCAGATCTTTTTGTGTGACAAGTATCTTTCCCACAGTCTATAATAATTGTGTCAGCAAAGGCTTTCTTTTCCATTCTTGAACACAACAGGTCTCAACAATTTTGAATTGTAATTAATTTTTCAAAAGACTAAAAAATAAATAAATTTGAGGGGCCCGGTACTATTTTTCTAAGAATATTGTACTAAAAATGTTTATTTCAAAACATTGTACACTTGACATTTAAAAAAATACTTAAGAAAAGTTGCTTAAATCCTTCTGCTTAAATTCCTTATAATAGAGTAATTTTTGCCTTTTAAGAAGTATAAGTCTAAAAGAATAAACTCTTATATACTAACACTTTGAAAAAACATGCTACAAGAGTATAAGAAAATTTCTAATTTAATTTGAAAATGGCATTTATTTTTAAAATATGCAATTCAGCAATATATTTTCATACTTTGGCAGAGAATAACGTGATAAAGATTATGCCTCCCAATTTACAAATTTTCACTATAATAAATTCTCATACTTATAATTCCCAATATATAGCAGTAAAAGCTAAGGTGCTATCAATTATAAGAAATGTCCATTATTTTATGTACCATCAAGAAAGATAAAGAATGATGCTCCATCCACTGTATGACACATCCCCCGTTTAGAAACGTTAAAATGTGGGGAAATGTGCACCTTAGAATTGATGAAATACGGTATATTTTCAGGGATATCAACTTCAAAATATCAGCTTCAACATTATTATAGTTCTTAAACTGAGAGACAGCCTTACTCAAATAAAACATCAATAAGTTGTCAACTAGGATGTCTATAATATTTAAATATCTGTTAATAGGTACAACTATATGGTGAAAGAGTGGATATACTACTGTATTTAGGAATTTTGATAATAGATCTGACTTTAGTTGGATAAAAATTACCTGTAGGCATGCATCCCCTTTGTCAGTCCTGCACTATGCTTTTCATAAATTGACGTACAAGAAACACCTTCATCCAGTCCCCTAAATAAATCCAAAGTTTTTACTTTAAACAAAGTTTAAAATATCCAAATGTCTTAATGCCTCATTTTTCTATATTCTGATTTTAAAGTGTGACTTCCTTACAAATAGAAATCCTTAACAAAAAAATGAGATAACGAATGAGAATTTTAAAATCTCAAATTCCTAAGATAAGCAATAATGAAAGGTCAAGTTTCAAAAGAGGCAACTTCTAAGTTATACAATGTATCACATAATAAGATGGCTCTAAATCAGGGGTGGGGAACATCCAGCCCTCCGGCTGTATACCGCCCGAGAAATCACTTAGTCTGTCCCTGCCAAGGCCTTAGTTCCAGCCATCCCATTAGGGGAAGGTTAATTAAATGTCTGACCAAATACAGCAGGCTAATTTTTAAGTTAATAATTTTGTATGGGCCCCAAATGATGTTATAAATATCCAAATGGCACTTGGCAGAAAAAAGGTTCCCCACTCCTGCTCTAAATACTCAAGTTTATATAACGTTATTATCCTTTAGGTTGTGCACACCAAAGCGATAAGAGCTAATACTTAAACTAATAAAATTAAAGATAAAGTATGACTAGTCTGAGAACTCTAAACTAAAAATTAAGAAATTTTACTTTTTATTTAGTTTCCCCCTCTTCAATATTTTAAGTTTCACACTAAGAAATCCTATTCACTTATTTTCTTTCTACAAAAGCATCAACCAACATCCTTCCCTAATCTAATACATAGAGTACAGAATTTATATAAGTCACAGGCAATGTCTAAAATCTGTAACAATTCTAAGTGGGATTCAATTAACCTATCTACTTTCCAAAAAAAAAAGTCTTAACTATGCTGAGATACTAGTTTTAACTTAGATACTAGTTATAGAACTCTAAAGAGACTCTTATACATCATTTAACTACAATCCTTTTCCACTTTTTTTCAGATAGGAAAATTAAGCTCCATGAGTAACTGTTATCATTGTGGTAAGTTTAAATTCTATAAGTATCTATGGTTGGCAAAGGCTGCACAGCAATATATTTGACATTTTTTCCCCCAGTAAAGTTGATGACTTCTCCAAAGGCAGCAGGGATCAGCTCCAAATCAATTTTTAAAAACCAAAATGGCAGCTCATTGATGGTATTCTATAAGGCAATGGGTTCTTAACTAGGAATGGTCTTCATAACTAGGCATGTGGAAATGTGCTGGTCCATTCCAGAATATTCCAGTTCTTTAGTGTCAGGGGGAAAAAATCCAGGTATGAATATTTTAAATGTTCATAAGGTGATTCTCTTGGTATTGCTAATATTAAGAATTCCTTTAGCAGTCTCAAGCAATAATACCTGAGTGTTTATAATACTTTTACAAAAGCAATAAAAATAGAATCCTAATTAATTTAGTACTTACATAACTTGAAGCCTCCACAAAAATAAATTTTAAGATACTCTAACTTGTCCTACCCAAGGTTTAACACATTTGACAATGTCCCATACTTTATCTACAAAGTAAAGTTAAATTTTTCTTTGTCTATCTCTTCATCCCTCAAGTACAAGTGGATAGAACTGTGAGCAAATTGGGAGGTGACAGTTCAGATAGAAAACTCAAAGTTCACTTGAGATGAAACCTCAAAAAGAAAAGAACTCAGACTCAGTGAATTTTAGGATCATACTACTTCTAACTTTTATGTAAATTTTGCCAAGATACAAGTTGCATGTGAGGTTTATTATAAAATGGTTAATCAGTGTTCAAATAGCACTGGAAGTTGCTAATGAATAAGTGAATAAAAGTTCTTCAATAAAAACCTGTTCAATTCCATGTAACACTAGAATGAATTCTTTTCTATCTAGAACATTTTCAATACACTCATAATATAATCCAAACAAAATTACTTACTTTAAGAAATCAAAATTGTGAAGGGTATCATTCCAGAAATATTTTACACTATGGTGGGTGAAATAACGAATCTGTAGAACACACATAAATGTTACATCAAAAAGCATTATCATCACTTGTTATCAATTAAGTTTACTAACACAAATCTATCATATAACAACATATTAAAATTAAAGTGATCCACATGTGACATGTAATCTTTTTCTTCTAGTAATACCTAAACTGTTATAATATAGTGATAAATGGGTATTTTGTATGCATACAAAATTATCTCAAAAATAACTGTAAGCACAGAATTATTGACTATCCATGACAGCATAAAATATAACAATTCTGATTTTCAAAGAAACTTTGAAACTAAGATCACAATACCTGTTCTGATTGCGTCTGTGAATATTTACTTACCTCATGCCTGTTCTCTTCGGCCAGACTTTCGGTTAAAAGAACAGCATGGCCATTTGAAACCTTATTAGCCACAGATTTTGGACTTGAAAATGGATGAGTTTTCAGAGAAAGCAGGCGAATTTTTGCACAAAACCACATTCTGAATTCATCCTTACAAGAGAGAAAGATAAATAGTCAATTATGTGTATTATACAATTGCCATATTTTTATTTGATTTCCATTTTTACAGATTATTTACTCATCTTTAATTGAGGAAGCATCATTTCCTAGTCACTAAATGTAAAAACATTTCATAAAGATGCATAAATTCAAACACGAAGTGCTTTCCATGGCTCACCATTTAAGTGACATACTTCACTAACACAATATCTCATAAAAGTTCATGAGTAATTTCTTAATTTACTCATCAACATACTGTGACTAGATATTAAAGCATCTTATAACATGCTTCCAAGTAGGATAATTAAAAACAAACAAACACAAAACCTTGGGATGCAGCAACATAACATAGTAGAGGCAGCAGATCTAGTGAATGGGAGATCTAAGATATAGTCCTAACTGTCCAGTGACCTCAACAGACAAGCATCAAATCTCTCAGTGCATCAAGAGCTTAAAAAGAAGGGGTGGATCTGATCATCTTTGAGATTCCTTAATACTCTAATTGCTCTGATAATCACTTCAAACACACATGCTTTAGAAATACTAGGATTAGTATTTGTCATTACATCTTAGTGATGTTCTCTTCATATATTATTTTGAAAGAAGTACACACAAAGACATTCTTTTATTCCTCAAATAATCTGCTACATGTAAACCCATGGACTTACAGTAGTCCTCAGCAGCACCACTTCACAGTCTTTAATTGCAGCTCTAATACAGGTCGCCTTCACCCGCCACTCAGGCATCCAATAGAGGAGGAGCAGGAGAAAGCCACCAGTGCAAACTGCTCCTACAGAAACTATGGCAAGCTTCCAGCGACACAAATTATAGCCATAAATTTCCTGCATGGACACAGTAATCATAATTAATTGTCAAATGATATGAAAGATAAATTCCAAAGTTCTCTGTTTTCCCGATGGTTGTTACTGTCTTTGTCAGGTAAAGTGCAAATATTTTCCCAGCCCATAATTTCTCTTTAAATTTTGTTTCTGACAAGCCCATCATCAAAGGTATACTTTTAAATGACTAAATCTGTTGATATTTACAAATTATGGTTCTATATTTGATGTTATCCTTAGTAACATAACACTTTCCCACTGAAAGTATATTCACATTCGGTATACTTTCTTAGAACTCTCATAATGACATTTTTACATTTACCTTTTTAATTCTTCCAAAACTTACCTTGCTATAAGGTAGGTGTTTTTTTAAAAATGAACTTTTAAATTTGTAATAATTTCCGATTTGCTGAAAAGTTACAAAAATATTAAGAGTTCCTGTATACCCTTCGTCCAGTTTCCCGTAATGTTAACATCCTGGTATATTTGTCAAAATCAGAAAGATTAACACTACATTATTATTAAGTAAGCCTCGTCATTATTAGGATTTCACCAGTTTTTCCCGTTTTATTTTTGTTTCAGAATATAGTCCAGAATATCATGTTGCATTTAGATAAGATAGGTTTTACCTTTATTTTTTTTCCAAATCATTAACCAATTGTCCCAACACAACTGTGACTGATCTATCTGACCTCCTGACCCAAATTATTTCAATTGTTTCAGTTACCCGCCCCTCACCCTACCAAGGGCTGCCAAATGAAAATTCAGAGGGCCTAGCTAAATTTAAATTTCAGATAAAAAGACTAATAATTTTTTTGTTGCCCTCTGCAATATTTGGGACATGCTTATACTAAAAATGTATTCTTGATTATTTGAAATACCCATTTAACATTTAACAGGGAGCCAGGCCAGCACGGCTGTTGGTTGAGCATTGGCCCATGATCCAAGAGATCACAGGTTCGATTTCTGGTCAGGGCACATGCCTGGCTTGCAGGCTCAATCCCTAGTAGTGGGAATGCAGGAGGCAGCAGATCAATGACTCTCATCATTGATGTTTCTATCTCTCTCTCCCTTTCCCTTCCTCTTTCTGAAATCAATAAAAACATATTTAAAAACAAAAACATTTAACAGGAGTCTTATACAGGGTGGGACAAAAGTAGGTTTACAGTTATGAGTATGTGAAACAGAATTTATGCTTGTATTATTTATTAATTATTGTATTATTTTCCATATGAACTGTGAACCTACTTTTGCCCAATCCTGTATTTTATCTGACAACCCTATCTGCCCCCCCCACCACACACATGCACAAAAAGATTTGAGAAGTTTTGTATTAAGCTCATTTTAAGTTTTTTTATAAATCAAAATTAGAAATCTTATATTTGGAATTGTATTTAAGCACTAGCTAGCATCTCAAATTACCAAATGAAAAAACATGCCTCTTTCCTCTAAGTTTTAAGAGTTTGCAAGTAAAACAGGAATTATTCTAAAACAAATAGATATGTTACATAATCCCAGTTCAAAAACACAGGATGAGGAAAGCACATTGACTCAACTGTTTGTTTTTTTAATTTACTTTCCTACTTCCATGGAATAATAATTTGCAGAGATAAATTCTTCACACTTCATGAGTAAATTATAAATACTGGTTACCATTTCATCTTCCTGACCCTGATTGATAGTCTTCCTTTCTTCTTTGTCCATATCTACAGTGATTTGAAAGGTCTTGTACTTCAGAACGATTGAAGACAACTGAGAGATGAGAGGAACAAATGTTAGGGAATTATTACTTATCTCAGTCAACTATAAAACTTCATATTATTGTATTTCTTGTTGTGATACATCTATCAAAGTTTAACTGGTATTTAAGTAATCACTAAAAGTGTTAGCTGGCCCTAATAACATTTTCAACGGTGTGCCAGTTCTTGCATCTACATTATTTACTATCACAAAACTTGGCACATTCCATTAATGAATCGCTACAAAACAATTTAAATCCTGGGAGAAACTACTACAGAATCTTCCTTTGCCATTCCCCAAACTCAAAGAACTAACCAAGTTGTGCCATAAAAGTGCTTCACACAACTCAATTTATTGCTTGAAGTATAGTGAAGAGGTAAAGCACCAGCAGTGAAACCACCCCAAAACCTCTCAGGGATTAAAGTATCATCCAACAAATATTTACTGAGCAAGCATCTATTATGTGAATGACATTCCCTGGCCATGAGTCAATCCCTATGGCAGGTGTACCACTACTGGAGGTCACTCAACTGACTCCCCCATTCTGATTCCAAGCCACTAAGCAATCATGATTGTTTGTGACTACCCATGATGCTTATCTAGGAGAAAATTCATTGAGCTCATAGACAAAGCTTTTTTTCTTGTATTTAAAAAAATGAGAGGCCGGCCGGGCGTGGCTCAGTGGTTGAACGTCGACCTAGGATCCAGGCGATCAGGGTTCGATTCCCGGTCAGGGCACATGCCCGGGTTGCGGGCTGCAGCCAATCAATGACTCTCTCATCATTGATGTTTCTATCTCTCTCTCTCTCTGAAATCAATAAAGATATATTTTTAAAAATTAAATAAATAAATAAATAAATAAATGAGATTAATTTCAGACAGACATCCGCCACACATTAAAGAGATTTGCAAACTGTAAAACAATATCTATTTTCTCATGAATTTTTTTGGTTTTGGCAAACAGATATTTTTCAGGAAAATGTTACTTAATATGTAATAAATTTATTACTGTTATGTCTTTTTAAACTAATATTCTCAAAGATATTATCAGTTTTAACTATCACTGAATCAACATATATAATGCACATAAAAAAAAAAGCTTCTTAAAGTTCACAATAAACTTTCAAGGTTACCAGTCTGATCCCAGAGTCTGAGAGCCACTGCTTTAGACTAGGCTGATCTCTACAGAACAGTTGTGGATAATATAACCTCCCTCATTCCAGACACCATACTTCTAACTCACCTAGCTAGTGTGTAGCACAGGCCTGACACATGGTAGGCACTCAAAAAATGCCTGTTGAGTGAATAATACTTGTTGTGCTAAAACAGCAATAGCTGTTTAATGTTTATATAACATGAATTAATAGCCAATTAAAACCTACTGTAGGATTTTAAACTAATTGCATATAAAAGACTATTGAAATCTCAACAAAATGACCAATAAAAATATTGATGCCTCCTATACCAGCACCCAGCACCTGTCTAACCTTCTGGTAGTCCTAGAGATGGGCTCAGAGCTTTCTACAGAATAAACTGCAGGAGTTTTAAGATGATAGATATATGATTGATAGATAGATACATAGATACATAGATACATAGATACACAGAGACATAAGTAGGTAGACAGACAGACAGACAGACAGACAGATAGATGACTTAGTGCCACCTTGGAAAAGAAATTTTAGAGGTATCTGGCCCAACTTCTCAAAAACAAGCCACATTATCATACAAAACCCTTTGAAAAATTTTGTAATAACTTCTTTTTTGTCTAGGGTGGTGTTACAGCCCTGAAGCATGCTACTACCATGTTAAACCTTGCTGACTGGCTACTTAGTTAGAGCCAGAACTCGCCTATGCAGCTGGCTACTTTTCCTTTGTGACTAGTCAGCAAGGTGTTTAAAATTACTTAAATTAATGTTAGTGCAGACACGAGTCATCTTGTGACTGGTCAGCAATGTTCGGATATGGAAACACGTGTACACTCATGTTTTAAGAACGGTCCATCAAATCAATATGACTTGAGGCAGTTATTCTCAAGGGCATAACCTGCTGCTATGGACTATGGGGAGAATGAACAAGCCCAACCTCTTTCCTGTAGAAAAGATCAGCGGCTGTTACCTGAGCGTATTAAGGGATAGCCCAATCCTGCAAGATTTAAATGTGCACATGCCCACTTTTAAAGGGTAACATAAAGGCACTCTGCCCTGATGCTGTTCCCACAAAAAAATAACAGTCTCCTGTTCTTAACCATTAGTCTATGGTTCTTTCATAAGTTCTGGACTGAATCTTAGGATCATCATTCAGGATTCATCACACTCATTTTTGATAATTAATTTCATATCATTCTAATCCCCAGTTCCCATCACCACCACCAAAAATATGTTTCTTGAGGGGAGAAATTATTTCAAGTTCTTATATGTTGAGACTTCTGCTTCCAACCAAGATGGAAAAACAGGTACCAGATTTGCCCTCCAGCCTAAAACCACCACAACAAAATGGACAAAATATATCAAACAAGTTTTCAAGAAACTGGACATTAGGCAATGAAGGAAACTGATACAGGGATGGGAAGCAAACTAGATGAGCTTTACAATTATCCCAGTTTACAAACTGAAGAGTCTATAGGCTGTAAAAGTGGGAAGGTAGGGAGCCCAGGGGAAACAGAACAGTCTCTCATAGTTGAGGAGATGAAGATAGGAGTTTGGGGAGGCACCAAAGTGACGAGGTTTGCAGGGCAGATTTCCAGCGGAGAGATCTGTACAGAGAAAGAACACTGAAAACCTGCAAGAAGACCTGATCCAGCTCAAGTCTTCTGCGTAGTGATCAGTGCTTACGTGTGAGGAAAGTACCAGAAACTAGGGAAAGAACCACCCAAAAGGATTAAGGGGGGGAAAACCATTCGGGCTCACAAAAAGCTGGGGAAAGGCCTGTTCCCACCAACCACAGTGAAAAACTTCGTTAGTCACAAGGAATCATGGACAGTATTCAGAAGGGTTCTGCTTCAGTAGTGGGATCCAACTAGCCCTAAACTAAAAGCTATTCTGGTGGTCCTGAAGAACAAAGTGTTTAAGGCTTGAAAGAATAAAATTGTTTCTAAGTAACTTAACTGTTTTACAGAATAAAATTCAAGGAGATTTTTAGAAATACAAAATATCTAGTCCAAATAAGTCACCATGTCTGACACCCAAATTAAACTTAAAAAGTTTAAGTATGAAAGAAGAAAGAAAATACAACCCATAATGAGAAAAATCAATCAATAGAAAAGGACCCAGAACTGACACAGAGAATAGAATTGGTTGACAAGGACATTAAAACAACTACTGTAATGGTAGTCTATATGTTTAAAAACCAAGAGAAAAGACTGAACATGCTAAGCAGAAACATATGAAGAAAAAATCAAATTGAACATGATATTAAAAATACAGATAAAAATATACTAGATGAAATAGCAGATTTGACACTGCAGAGAAAAATCAATGAACTTGAAGACATGGTAATAGAATATCCAAAATAAAAAATGGAGAAGAAAAATACTAGGAAAAACACACACCACCACCACCATCACCAGTAAGCTATGAGAAAACTTCAAGTGAACTAATATACATGCAACATGGGGGGATGAAAAAAATATGTAAGGATATATTGGCCAAAAATTTTCCAAATTAGATGAAAAAATTATAAGCCCACAGATCCAAGAAGTCCAACTAACACTAAGCAAAAAAAATTAAGAAGTTATACCAAGACATGTTGTCAAACTGCTTATAAAAGTGAAAAAATCTTGAAAGGAGCCAGCAAAAAAAGACATGTTACATACAAGGATAAGAATGACATGAGATTTCTTGCTAAAAATAATCAGGTGAGAAGACAGCAGAGCAACATCTTTGAAATACTGAGAAAAAAAACTCTTCAAGAATTCTATACCCAACAAAAATATCTTCCAAAATCAAAGGTGAAATAAAGCTGAAAAAAATTCATCAGCTACAAACCTACACTATAAAAAATGTTTTTTAAAAAGTCCTTAAGCAGAAAAAACAAAAACAACAACAAAAAAAAACTGATGGAAATATGAGTCTCCACAAAGCAATGAAGAACACCAGAAATGGTAACTATGTGGGTAAATATAAATAACAGCAGCACAAAGAACAAGAAGAAATGGAAGTATACTTTAGTAAGGTTCTTATACTATACATGAAGTAGTGTAATATCACTTAAAGGTAAACTGTAATAAGTTAGAGAAGTACACAGTAAACTCTACAGTAACCACTAAAATAAAACAGTGATAGCCTGGCTGGGCGTGGCTCAGTTGAGCGTCCATCTAGGATCCAGGCGATTGGGGTTCTATTCCCAGTCAGGGCACATGCCCGGGTTGCAGGCTCGATCCCCAGTAAGGGGCGTGCAGGAGGCAGCCAATCAATGACTCTCTCATCATTGATGTTTCTATCTCTCTCTCTCTCTCTCTTTTCCTCTCTCTGAAATCAATAAAGATATATATTTTTTTAAAAAACACAAACATAAAACAGTGATAGCTAAAAAATCAACAAAGGATTTAAACTGAACCATAAAAAATACTCATGTGATTTAACAGGGGGAAAAAAGAAACAAAGGAAAGGTAAGAAAAATTAAAAACAAATAGCAAGACGACTGATTGAAGCCTAACCATATGAATAATCACATTAAATATAAATGGTCTAAACATCACTTAAAAGGCAAAGATTGTCGTGTCATTTTTGAAAAGACTATAGGCAACTATATGCATTTTAAATATAAAGGCACAATAAGTAGGTTAAAGTAAAAGGAAGATGTACCATGCAAAAGCTATTAAAAAATAAAGCTGGAGTGAATGTATTAATATATCAGATATAGCAGATTTCAAAACCAAGAACATTACACCAAGGATAAAGCCATTTCATAATGACAAGGGAGTCAATTCATAATGATAACATAATAATCCTAAACACCTATACATTTAACATACCTTCAAACTACACAAAGCAGAAACTGATAAAACTGGAAGGAGATAGAGAAATTCACAATTACTGTTGGAGATTTCATTTCAATACCACTCTCTCAATAAGAGATAGAACAAGTAAATTAAAAATACTAGTTAGGACACAGAAGTTCTAAACAACAGTACTAATCAAGGGGTCCCAATTGGTATTTGCAGAACACTCTACTCAACCAGAGCAAAATATACATTTTTTAAACTTGTACACAGAACATTTACCAAGAAAGACCACATTCTGGGACATGAAAATATTCAAGTCATACAAAATATGTTCTGAATACAATGGAATTAAATTAGAAACCAAAACAGAAACGTAAGTAGAAAAGCCTTAATATTTGGAAATAAAATAATACACTTGTAAAAATCCATAAGTCAAAGAAATCAATGGGGAAAATACAAAGTATTCCGAGCTGAATAAAAATGAAGATGTAACATATTAAAATTTGTGGGATGCCACTAAAATAATATTTAAAAAACTTATAGCACTACTTTCCAGTATTTGAAAAGAAAGATCTGAAATCATGACCTCAGCTTCTACCTTTAAAAAGTAGAAAACAGCAAAGTATACCTACAGTAAGCACTAAAGGGAAATAATAAAATTCAGAGTAGAAATCAATGCAATAAGAAACAGATAAATGGAGGGGGGGGAGGAAATCAATGAAACCAAAAGCTGATTCTTTGAGATCAATAAAATTGATGATTTCTAGTTTCTAGTTAGGCTTGAAGAGAAGGGGGGTGAGGGGGAGACATACAAATTACCAATACAGGAATAAGACAGGAGACATCACTACAGATTCTGCACATATCAGAAGGATAATTAAGGAGGGTGATAAACAACTTTACACCAATACATCAAATTTTCTGCAGGTTTGAAATTACTTGCAAAGAAAAAATTTTTTTAATTTAAAAACTTATCTTTATTGTCAGGGAATGTCCATGAATTAATGCTGCTAAAAGCCAAGTTAAAAGCTGAGTAACAGGTACATGAGGGTTCATTATACTAATCTACTTCTCAGTATATAGAAATTATCCATAATATAGTTTTTTAATCAATAAAATAAAAGCACCCATCTGAAGCTTTTAAATAGAAAAATTTCATTCCTAGCACCGAAGTCCATAAATCTTGAGAACTCTGCCTCTATTAAGTCTAAAATAACTGACTCAACCTATTACGTACCAGCCATTATCCATAAACTCATACTGCTGGGTTCTGAATCTAACTCATCTTTGCTCATTTTTTTATCCATTGCCTAGAAATATAGATGTGCTTCCCAACTTCTGTAAATCCCAATTTTTCACTGCAGAATGTATTAGAAGATAAGATAATAAATTTCTAAATTTTATAATTTTAGAAAAATAATTACCATTAAAATTCAATGTTTTCATTTAGTCCATACACTTAAAACTATTTAAAAAACCCTTTCCTCAAATATATGACAAGACTTCACCTTAATCTAACATAACTATATTTTCATCTTCTACAGTTAAAAACTGATCAAAACAAAAAAATACTTCAATTATTTTTAAATGAGTGATTATACATGGTGCACTGCCTAAAACAATCTACTTTTAAAAACACAATTCTTGACCAAATTATCTCCTTACTCTTTTACAAGTGTTATTTCTCTGAAATTTAGCTTCCTTTTAAAGATAAAATTCTTAACTCTTACCCAATTTTACCAAAGTTGAAATAGTAAACATAATTTAAATAAAAAGTTGCTCTAAAAACCGTCAATTATTATTCTCTTTAAACATACTATACCTCATAGGAAATTACTAAGAATTCACTTTTTACATAAACTTTTAGTAAAATTTAATGAGACAACAATTTCAAGTTTACATTTAAAACATACACATATTATAAATGTATATTTAAATTTTAAAAACATACCTAAATAGAAATCCCTTAACACTTCTATGACTACATAAAAATAAAAATCTATATAGACACATTTTAAAACATACTGCTTATCAAGATGAAAATACATTTTAAATATTATCCTACCATATATCTAATTAGACATTTGAAGCATTAATATCAAACTTCTAAAATCCATTTAACTTACAGAAGTATAACTTTAGTGGTTTGCTAAAATGCATTTTTTTAATCAAGTCAATGTCTAGATCATAGAAAATAAAGAAATTTTTCTTACCAATAGCACTATATCATTCCTTCCAATTGTTGGACTAGCAGAGCTTTCAAAAGCTGGCTCTTAATAAAAATAAAATAAAACTAAGCATAAAATCCATTCACAAATGACAATTTTCTGTCAAACATTTGTTTTTGTTCTCTTTGAACTACTTCCAAAAGAAGACATTAAAATTTAAGATTTTTTAATTCACTGATTTTAAATGAGTTTTCAGAAGACATACCCCTCTGCCATCTGACTACCACTGACAGAGCTTCTATTACTTGAATAAATATTAAGCTAACCACACTGAAGTCCCAACTCTACAGTGTATGGCTGAGTCTTGACGTTATCTAAATAGCAAGGAGCTTTTAGGCTATTGTGCTTAACCAAACCCTTCCTTGCATTTACAATGAACTTGATTTTTTGTGTGAGTGAAAACAGTAACAGAAAAAAGTGAAGCTATCAGAAATAAATATCACTAAATGTAATACTAATTTTTAAAGTTTCCTTATTTTTCCCCATTATATAATTACTAGGAAGCATTTAGAGTACATCTTTAAACTAGGATAAGAGTTAGTCATATCTCATTTCCTAAAACAAGATGAGTTGGCTTCAACAGGCATAGAAATCCCCAAACCTCTAAGTCACCTTTGCTTCAAAACCTGAATTTCCTACTAGCTGTACCAATAGTATTACAATAGTATGTGTGTGGAGGGTTTTCTTTAAGGATATTCTATGTATTTGCCAAGAATTCCAAAATAAGTAATTTCACAAGGTGATTTAGAGAATGATCTACAACTCAAGTAAAACTTCAAGCAAAGCAATTTTGAATAAATTTTTCCCCCCAAATCTGCTAAATTTTTATTTTTAAAATTTTTAATTTAATTTACTTCAGTCAATATTTGCCAACTTCGGCAAGACTGAAGTAAAAGAAATTAAAAATGTATTGATTCAAAATTCACAAAACTAAATAAGTTAGTACATAAGAAATTCTCAAACGACATTTTTTAATAGTTCGTAACATATACCTCCAGTTTTATTTTTATTTTTGTTTTTTGTTAATCCTCACCTGAGGACATTTTTCCCACTGCTTTTCAGAAAGAGAAGAAAGGAGGAAAGGAGGGGGAAAGAGAGAGAAACATCTATGGGAAAGAGACACATCGATTGGTTGCCTCCTGCACGCACCAGCACTGGAGCAAACCCACAACCCAGGTATATGTCCTTTACTGGGAATCGAATCCATGCCCCTTCTGTGCTCAGGATAATGCTCTACCCACTGAGACACACCAGCCAGGGCTATACCTCCAGAGTTTTAAAATTTAAAACTGAACCAAGACTTTTGGTCCACCATGTATTGTTGAAAGAGAATGAATCTTCCCACTTTGTTTTGTAGTTCTACATTTTTTCCTGAGAATTAAACCCAGGTTAAATACCCAGATTAAATAAAAATCTGATAAACCCATCTTTTAAGGACCACTCGGCAAAAGATGTTTTTAAAGATCCTGAAGTAATAAACAGCATGGCTAGCATTCTCAATGTTATTTTATTGTCAAATAAAGCAGTTCTACCTTCACAATTGAAATAAAAAGTACCCTAATACATATAAAACCCTTACTCTGCTCATTAAACCACTTCAATTTTAATATCTACACAAATATTTGTATAAAAGGGGGGGAGCCCAAGCTCCCAATTACAGTAACCGAACTGTGACAACTCTTTATGAGGGCAAAACTTAGTACTTCAAGTCAGCTCCTAACAATAAGAATGACATAATATAATTTAATGAATACGTGGAAATTTTACAAGGATACCAGCTAAATTTTAACAAAGCTCCACTCAATACCCATTTTATCACTTCCCATCTTGAACTTTCTCTTATAATACATGCTTTTGTTTCTGTGTTTAGGCTTAAGGAAGACCATTGTACCCAACATACACCAAAGCAAGACTGTATTTACATTTTTAAGGTGTAGTCTTTGTACAATTATACTTTTTTATATGTTACAAAACAATGTGATAGTTATAACAAAATAAGTTATAGTTAGGAAAGATAATGCAATTATCTGTCATAGAATCAATATTAAGAACATTAAGAGTTATAACCTAGTTAATAGTGGTGACAGTGTGTTTGGGTAGAAGTGAGGGAGAAACTTCAGTGCTCTTTGAATGTTTTCACCATCTACATGTAATAATATTTTTATACAGTAAACAACTAATTCTATAATGCATGGCCAACCTTTGGTCTGGACTTGCAGGAATCTCCAAAGCACTTCACAGTGCTCTAACAGACTATTCTCCAGATTCTCTGGATCTCACTCTTAATTAAGTTACTTTAGCCCAAGAAAATTTGCTTAAAATATTTTAATTTTTCAATTATAGCTGATATATAATATTATATTAGTTTCAGGTATACAACATAGTGAGTATACATTTATTTATATAACTTATGAAATGATCATCCTAAGCAATAGTCATTTTGCAGGTTCCTTTAACAAGTACATTTCTAGTAAACTACAGCTAGCTGTTTATATTTCTTTTGATATCCCCTCCACATTTTGGCACCACTGAGAAGTACTAGCCAGTGACACAGCATAAGTACAATAGCAGCAAATTCAAAATTATTTTATCAAATTAATTCATCTATAAGCATTAAGTGAACATATAGGCCATATTCATTCCCATATTAAGAACACGAGATATACAACCTTACCCCAAAATACATAATACAAAACAAAAACAAATGTAAAAAGCACAGAACTCAAGAGTCAGCTTTAACTTGTCCTTAAATGAAAATTCAACATGAACTATTTTCAAGCTCCTTCAACTGTCTTGGTTTCAACTTCTTCACTAAAATGAGGTAGTTATAATAATTCATATGATGCAGTCCAACCATGAAAAGTTTTTGACGTAGGCAAGTACTGCCTTTGTATACAGCCTGCTGTTACATTCCTCCACCAGTAGGTGACATTCCAACACTGGTAAGGAAGGAGGCTGACCCTTTCCTCGCCTTCGCAGAGCAGCTGCTGATCAAGAATGATCAAGGGTAAAAAGATATGTAAGATTTTTTTTTTTTGGTAACATTGAAGGTACTAATATGGAAAAGTAGAAGTTTCCTATATAATAGAAATATAAGACATGCAATAAACACAAAACAAATGATAATGGGGAGAGGAAGACATTACTCCCTTTATAGTATCGATTACGCTCAAATTCACAGGTGTCTGAAATTAGAATTTAGGGATCTTACAATATTGTGGAGGAGGGGGGAGAACAGTAACAATTAAAACGCACATGAACCTATAAGAAAACAAGATGAGGTAAAGTATGAAATTACATGGTAAAACATTACTTGCTCATAGATGGCAAAAAAAAGGGGGGGGGGCAAGAAACACCCTTATATGTTGCTGTTAAAAGTATACTACCTTTTTGGAAAACTGATATTAATTAAAATTTTAAATCCCCATATAGTTTGATCCAACAATCCCAATTAGAAATTCATGTCACTTGTACCTATACATACATGTTACCATTAACCATTTCTTCAAATTCCTCTGCATTGTTAGACTTATGAAATAAATAAAAGTTTGTGTGTGTGTTTTTTTCATTGGGGGCAAGAGTAAATAATCTAGTTGAAACAAACGGGTATTTTCAAACAAGCACAAAAGAAATTGTGTGGCATGGGCATCTAATACAATAGGAACTGACAAATCAAGAGTTCTAATAACAGCTTGTATAAGCAAACCAAATTCATAAGTGAGCCTAATTCCTAAGTTACACTTTTAAGTTCAGATGTAAGATAAGGTTCTTTGTTAATATATAAATCAATATTTATTGCACTGTAATGCAAGTTAGTGACTATTTCTTCTAAACTATAATGCTATTAATCCAAATCCCTAGTAACTTGACATTTCAATTAGCAATTTAAAAGATGGTATTTGAAATTTAAACATTCATTACTAAGATTCAGACTTTCCACATTTTAACAGAGATAAAAGCAGCATGCAGTTTAGATGAAATTATTGTTGCTACTGGCAGGTGACCGTCCTGATGCAGTCGTCACTGCATGCACACGCTTAAAGTTGGTCTCAACTATTCATAGTATTGTCTATTTCAGTTGAGTCAAGTGCATTCTTGGTAGTACAAATCTGAGTTTAAATTGTTGATTAAACTATTAAAAAAGATTACATTGTAGTTGCATACTGAAACAAAAAGTAATAGTGTAAAGAGATAAGTAACAAAATACAGCAAGAGTAGACAAGGGCGAGGATAAGAAGAGAGGTGGGGGTAGGGGGTGGGGTAAAGGGAAGAGGAGAGAAGAAAAAAAGAGGGGCGAACAGAAGAAAACTTTCAGGAGAATTATATTTCTAAGTCTTTAGTGTGTTAAGGAGTCACACATAGATCCCAGGGATGTTCCTTTTTCTTATTAACAGCAAACCCCAAAATGATTTTATTCATTACTTAGCATGGTTCACTTCAGGATTATTGGGTGTTTGCAAGAAAGAAAAGCCAGTTTTATTCATGATCTATACTACAGTATTTTCACATTCCATTCTTCCAGATCTTATAAAGACACAAACTAAAGAAGCACAAATCACTAGGGAACTATTCTGCACCAAAAAATGCAATCCTACAAATTTACAATTATAAGTGATAGGCATTTAGATCAACTTTTTAAAATTATGTGAATTAGCCTTTTAGACTTTATTCCTTTTTCCCAATTTGGAACCCAGCCATGCTGACTCAGCATAGGAAGAAAATACAAAGGCCTTTAGCATCTGCATTTAAAAATATTTTTTAAATACAGCATTTTAAATTGCTGTTGAAGAGATAATGGTCTTGCTTTATGGTACAACCATTATAGAAATCTGAGCTTTCTCATTTTCTGTGGTCATTCTGTAATCTACTATTAAGGATTTTTCAACAAATCAATGTGCTTTTGTACTGTGCCAACCATAATAATAGTAACTGGCATTTATACAGGAACTTTTACTTGACAAAACACTTCTATAGGCATTATCTACTTTACTTATCAGTTTCCAATAAATACTGCCCCTTGAAAACAGAAAAAAATAATCTTCATTTAACCAAGATCAGCATTTTTCACATTCCCTAGAAAGTCAAGTATGGAGGGACTTTATATCAAAAAACCTTATCAACAAATTAAGGAATGATATGCAGACAGCACCATCTTTCAAGGGTCTATTTTCCAAAAGTACATTTGAAAGCCAAGTATACTTGAAATGCATTATTTCATAAGAAAAGTAGTGACTAGGCTCCCAAGATGACCCATAAATGACCTTTTTACTCCCACAATTAAGCTGAATTATACATCATATTACGCTAGCCTGGGTTGTGGGATAGGTAGCCAGATTACCAAGTTTCTACTTCCTCTGCCCACTTCTTAATTATTAATATTTCCCAAGCTTCCACTTCCTCTGCCCACTTCTTAAATATTAACCTTCTCCAGGTTTCTCTCTTTGTACCATCACCAGGGCCCAAGGATGGCACTATTGGCCCATCTACAGTGGCAACTACCAATCAGTTCTTCCAACACTGATCTCATGAGCTCCAGAGCCCCAGATTCAAACATCTACCATACGTGTTTGCATACAGCTAAACTTCAATAGGTTCATTTTATCTTTCTTCCCCAAAACCTGCCCCACCATGAGCCACCACCAGTACTTAACGAGTACAATTTGCCTAAAAACCAATGCCAGGAATCTGGAAATCATCCAACACTCCTTCTTATCCCATACCTTCTATATCCAACTGGGCACTAAGTCTCATCATTCCTACCTTTCTTAAATTCACCTCACCATGCCCTATTCTCCATTGGCATTGGTCAGGTCCTGATCCCCTCTCTAATATCTCTCATTCAAATCAATAAACAAACCACATATGACCATTTCTCTCTCTGCTTAAAATGTCAATAGCTTCCCATTGTCTGCAGCAGCATCTCCCAAAACTGAAGAAAAACACAGTATTAAACAAAGTTATGCAGTCTCTTGCAAGACTTTGAAAAGTCTTACAATACACAATACGATGTGTTTCCCTACCAAGAGGAATTGGGGCAGAAGTGAGGCCCAACTGGGCTGCAAGGACAAAGTTGCAACTAACTGGAAAACAAAATCCTTCAGAATCTGGCCCCGCCTAGGTATCAACACCATCTGCCATTCATCAGTAGTTATCATTCACCTCTCACAAACCTTATATCCCATCTACGTAGAACACAACTTGTAATTCCACAAAGAACCTTTTCCTGACTCCATTCCTTCTACCAAGAATGGCCTTCCCTAACTTAGTCTTGCTGAAGAGCTCCTACTCATCCTTCCAGACCCTGATCAAGCATCTCCTCTACTAAATTTTGATTGTCCCTTCCACCTCCTGGTAGAGGACTTTTCCCACATTTGTCCCTTTTCCATATGTGAGAGCACGTGACCCACAATACTGAACATACAAAAAGCTTTAAGGGTTGGAAACCAGGCCAGCACCCAGCAATTGGCTGGATGAGTGAGACAGGACAAGATAGGGGGTGTGAGGAAGGAGCAAAATCCTTCCTCTTTTTCTGGGCCAAATTTCACAACAAAGCACATTTAGCCTTTGGCATGCCCCCACATCTCATCCCTATGCCCCTTTCCTGACTCCCCCATCACCTTCCCCCAGGTCCCTTAGTGACTCATGCAACCCTACACAACCACCACCACAGCACTAGAGTCATCACTTCTTCCTCTCAATCAAGAATCACTGTTCAGAAGTTAATACATAAATGAGTTACAACTTCTTAAAGCTGACATCACTAAGATAAATCTCTAAGTAACAAAATAAAATAGTGTGGAGCAGATGTGGAGAGTAGGCATTGTAGTTCCACTTAGAGGCTGGCCCATAAGAGTCTGGAAGTCTTCCTGACGTGGCTTTCCTGAAGTGCTCACTTCTTCATATCATCCGCTCTTGCACAGTAGCAGCAGTGAGCCCTACCCGCAGAAACAGAGATGGAACTGGTGCTACACAGATCCTATGGATCACCTGTTCTTCTTGGATTGAAAAGCTATCTTTATTTGTTGTAGAGACCATTTATAGACAATTTTCATTATTATGGACAGACTGTCTCACCGACATGTTCACCAATGAACTTAAAACAGTGCCTCTGTCCTCACCAAATAGTATCCTGAAATCTAACTCCAGACCATTGCTTGATTTAGGAAAAGACAAATTAATGGAGAAAACCAAGACGCCGACCAAGTATCCTAATATTACAAAATAAGTCTATTAATATTAAGTTAGCATTCTAGCAAAAGTCACCACTTCTGATTTCATAGGAAGTCATTTGTTAGAATGTCACTGCCTTCATGTGGCAAGTTCTGTGCTTTTAGCTGGAGACTACACAGATTAAATTTCTAACCTCAAGGAGCCAATTCTAAAACACAAGTCAGGCAAGTAAGCAAACATGTATCAAACAAAATGATTGAGTGCTGCAATAAAGTAGGTATCATGGGAGCAAGGAGAGGAACAGGGGAGAAAGAGGAGGAGAGGACAGAAGAGACTCTGGAGAACTGGCCTTGATCTAAGACCTGAAGGGTGTGAAGTCCATCAAGCAAAGCACAGCCAAAAGAGGGGAAATAACAGAGGGGTATAATCCACACAGAGGAATTACCATATGCAGAAGTACTAAGTGAGAAATCCTCAAAAATGTCAGGAATACAAGTTACTTAAACTGTCTGGAGCATAGGGTAGACTCTAGGGAAAGTCCAGAAATGGAGCTTAAAAAAAAGAAAGATTATTACGCTAAGTGAAATAAGCCAGTCAAAGAAAGAAAAATACCATATGATCTCACTTATATGTGGAAACTAATGAGCAAAATAAACTGACAAACAAAACAGAAACAGAAGCATGGATACATGGAACAGATTGACAGCTGTCAGAGGGGAGGGGGGTTGGGGGACTGAATGAAAGATGAAGTGATTAACCAAAAAAATCATATATATATATAACACATAGATTCAGATAACAGTGTGGTGATAGCCAGAGGGAAAAGGGGTTGGGAGTAGGTGGAGGTGGGGCAGTGGACACATGATGCAGTGTGCAGATGATGTTTTGTTGAGTTGGACACTTGAAACCTATGATCTCCAATAAATTCACTTTTTAAAATAAATAAATAAATAATAAAATAAAATAAATGAGCACCTATAACACACAGACAAAAATGGGACAGGATCAGATTATAATGAGGGCCTTAATCTAACATGATATAGATTAACTTGTACTCAATGGAGATTCTGAATATTTCCCAATTGAAAGAGACCTGAGGCCAGGCCAAAGGCCATATTTCAAAGAATACAATATAACTGATGTCCTCTGGACTTGTGCAATGCAGCAGCACAATTTCTAAGATAGCAGAATTCATTCATCAACGTATACCCAGTATCTAGCCCTGTGCTTGGCACATATAGGAACTAAAAAAAAATACTGAACAGTTAGATGTACCAACACAATTCTAAGGGCATAGCCAAGAGGACCTAACCAAGCCTCCTTCCTTACTAACTATAAGATCACAACTCTTGCACATTACAATAACTGGTAATTGCCACAGTTTTAATGGAACATGAGGGTCATTCACAATGGGCTGCACCAGAGACAAGAAAGGATTCAGGGAAATAAATTAAGATGCTTTCAAACTCAGCTACATGAAGCAGGTTATTCTCTTCTTCTTACCAAAAACTGAAGAGAAAACAACCATGGGTTGTTAGCTCAAAAGTATTTATCAACTGACTTTAAGACAGTAGTGATAACTACAAATAACCTATTTTCATATCAAAAGGATCCATGAAATAAAAATTTATTTTAACTAAGAATTTTCTGGGTTATTCTAGTCTTTCAAGTAATTAAGTGCTCCATGCTCGGCTGGCATGGCTCAGTGGTTGAGCGTCAGCCTATAACCCAGGAGATCGAGGTTTGATTCCCAATCAATGACCCTCTCATCACTGATGTTTCTATCTCTCCCTCTCACTTCCTCTCTCTGAAATCAATAAAGACATATTTTTAAAAAATAATAATTAAGTGCTCCAGGCACCAGTAGGCTACTTACCTGTAATACTTTACATTTTACTTACTAAACTAAATTATTATAATTGACATGTAAATAAGGATTCCATCTCTTATACTTGGGAAAATATAAGAAAAAAAGAATTTTTAAAGAGAAATTTTAGGAAATCATGGACAGAAATTAATTATAAATGAGCTTTAAAAACTAATGCCTTAAAAAGCTAAAGCATAATCTAGAGATGAATGAAAAATCTTCGGTTTATGAAGAACCAGTAACCTACCTTTTAAAGAAATCAATCCAAAGGCCATAGAAGTAAAATAAAATTTCAAGTCTTCTTTTTAAAGAAAAGATGTAGCCACATTTCACTATTCGGGATTTTTAAATGAAAATAAGGCACACAAAATGCTATTGAATACATATAATTAAACATGCTTTTTAATTTTATAATGTGGCCAAGGAGAGATATAATAGGTAACAGTAGCACAGAGAATGGGGGGGGGGGGAGTGTTGCTGCACACACACACCCAGAGACACAGAGAGAAAGCAAAAGTACAATGTACACTAGAGATACATGAGATAAATATCTTGAATTTTTTAGGATGTTGTTACCAACGATGCAAAATCATGGTATTTTTGATATGAAAAGCCTGAATATAACACCATCTCATTATTGCCTGCTGCTCCACTAAAAAAAATTAAAAAGCAACCTTCAATCACAACCCCCCCCACACGCTCTCTCCTCCGCCCTTCACATATACACGCACACATACACACACACACAACTTGTTTTGAATATATTAGATATTCCTAATAAAATAGTAAATTACCATTTACTGAGCCTCTTATCCTCATAATATTCAGCAAATGAAAAAACTAAAAAATGTTAAGTGACTTGACCCAAACTGCAGTGCCAGTAAATGATGAGACTGGAATTCAAAGCGATTTGTTGATAGCTCTGAAGCCTACATTTTAACCAATACACCATGCCCTCTCCCAGGACATCTTTAGCCACCACAATGTCTTTCTAAAGACTGGTATTTTGCCCAGCCAGGCGTGGCTCAGCAGTTGAGCATCGACCTAGGATCCAGGCGATCGGGGTTTGATTCCCGGTCAGGGCACATGCCCAGATTGCAGGCTCGGTCCCCAGTCGGGGGTGTGCAGGAGGCAGTTGACCAATGACTCTCTCATCATTGATGTTTCTCCCCCTCTCCCGTCCTCTCTCTGAAATCAATAAAGATATACATTTTTTAAAAAAAAAGACTGATATTTTTCTTACTGTTCTAGCCAAAGAATGATGTTTAGGTTCAGGCACTTTAAATTCCATGGAAAACATTAACAACTTATATAGTTCTTTTAAAATAATGAAGATTTTGCTAGCAGTAAGGAAGACAACTCTTAAGACTGAAAGTAGCCGAGTATCAACCCAGAATTATACAAAGTACCAATAGTTCCCCAAATTTATTACTTAGCCTTTTAATTATATTAGGTTCTTTGTGTGGTACAACCCTGGGGAGATGGGAGATTTTCATAAATACCTAGTTTCTTTCTCCATTATTCAGTGTGGAGTCACATTATATATGCATTTAATTACATTCATTCAACTATCTGTGCTGCAGGAGAAAAAAAAAAAAGAAGAGAGAAAAATGCTTTAAATAATGGTGGCAGGATGCCTGCCTTCCATCCTTGCACCAGAGTAAGCATGCAATGGAGAGGAAATGTGCTGTTCTTCAGCCAATCTAAAGACCTAATCACCTGTCCAATGGTATCCCACACAGCTGATTATGATCCACTTCACTAAAAGAGTAACCTGTTCTAAAAGATGGAGAAAAAACTGGCAGTTGGAATTGAAAAACAATATATCAGTTAACTATTTTTTCAAACTGGTGTCTTCCTAAAGGATTTTTTCAAGGGTAATTTTGACAAGATTTTTTCCTTAAGTGAGAATTTAGGCCCAAAGCCCCCAGAGAAAAGGTGATTTCACTTTACTCAGCTCTTTAGGTCAGGAAAAAAACAGGAACCAAAGCACTTGTCAGTTATATCAAAGTAAGTTAATAACTAATGTATTTTTCAACCTGTTGCACAAAAATAGAAAAAGAAATAGAACAGGGATATGTTATGTGGGAGCTATTCCATGACTTATTTTTTAAAAACTAAAAATGTAATAGAAGTCTGTCAAGTAATCAAACGCAACCCTTAAAAGTTGATCTTCAGTAGGAAAAAATAAAACACAAACACATAGAGTTTTGAGATATGCCATTACTAGTGTACAAAATAAACGCAAAGGTGAAAAGAATACCTAACTAAGAGGAAGCTTCTAACCCCAGATACTTTTTTTATTTTTAAATATGTTTTTATTGATTTCAGAGAGAGGAAGGGAGAGACAGAGAGACAAAAACATAAATGAGTCATTGATTGGTGGCCTCCTGCACGCCCCTTCCTGGGGATCGAGCCCGAAACCCAGGCATGTGCTCTGACCAGGAATTGAACTGTGACCTCCTGGTTCAAAGGTTGACACTCAACCACTGAGCCATGCCGGCCAGGTCCCAGATACTTTAATAGTATCACTTACCTCTCCAGATATCAGTTTCCTTTTCTGTAAAAAGAAAGAACTAGTCTATGACCATTTAGCATTATTGTTTTCCAGTCTCATACCTCTTCATTTCAATGCCCAACTCACAAATTCCTTTGTGAAAAACTAAGAAAAACTAAATAGGAGTCAATTAATCTAGCTTGCTATCACTGAGGTAGAACTGTCTTTTATATAACAGTTATAAATATTTTTATTTAAAGTTTCTGAGAAAGAGTCTACAGACATCAGCAAGTTCCACATTATATAATGAGGAAATTCTACTTTACACAGTTAACTCACTTTTCCCAGAAATTTAATTTCTCACCTAACTAGTATCTGACTATCAACAGATCATTTAAAAGCAAGATCCACAGGGAATAAGTGAAAGTCAACAAAAGAGAGGAATTTTGATTAAGAGATTAATTACACCTCAATTTACCCCATCTCACCCACAGACTTCAAACACAGGGTACTTCTTGCATTCTCAGTTCATACTAGTATTAGTGGCTTTGGTGATAGGAAACAGTAAAAAATACAGTTTCACCTGTACCTTGAAAGGAGCATGCCTCAGAAGAGCTCTGTTTCCATAGGTCTAATATGGCCTCTTTCTTTGGGGAGACAGCTTGTGATACATAAGTCCTTTTTTTAATTTGGCAGTCTTAAAGTTTGCTATTTGAGTTAATGTTTTACTATCTTAGACCTTGCAAAGGCCCCAATATGAGCCTCTGGGTCAAAGATGTTACTAGATTTGGTGTTGGTATAGTTCTCTCTGGAGAACTGTTCTATGAAAACTTCACCAATCTCCATCCTCAACTTTCCTCATTCTCAGACATTTGATTAACTTAACAGTTTTCCCTTTCCTTCATTCCACTTTTTTCCCTTCTTACTGATTACCATAAAATAATTTTTTAACCCATAACAGGGATCATTTTTTCCAATTACCATTTTTCATGACATCTCACATTACATCAATTTTTAATCTTACTAATACAAATGTTTTTAACTCATAACTTTTATAATTACTAATTACCGTTAACTTCAGAACATTCTGCCTTATAAATACCACCTGTTTTTCTCGATTCAATATGCCAGAACCTTACACTTTTTTACCTAAATCTTGAAATATGTGCCCCAATTCTGATCCTCTCTTATTTCTTTACTCTCAAAATATGAAGATTATTACAAGTCAAGTCAGGCTCTAATAATTATTTCCTTGCCTCTTGCATGTTTCCGGGACAAGCCAGGTGAGTTAATTAGAACATGGTTTTGATGATTACAGATTTATGCTCTGCAGGCCCGTTAATTTCACTTCACACGGACAAACTATGTTCCAAAACCAAAGACTAAAGCCCATCAGCTATATCTTGGATCCAGATTTAACCAGAGGAGCTATATGATGCATTCAGAACATCGCTGGAACAAACATTCTGATGATGTATCATATCAGGTAGATGTCAGACACTACATATCCTCCTTTAGCTTACCACTGTGCATTGTTTTAAGAATTTTAAGAGTGGTGTCTTTAATAAGCGATAAGCTGGTATGCTAACTCCTAATCAACTTATGATCCCTTCACAAGGTCTCCCCCTTAGTACTTATATAGTTAGTTTAGGTTACCAAGTATACTCATGAACAGAATCCAACTTTAGATAAACCAAGTAATCAAGATCATTTTGAAATTCTATTTCTGTCTTCCATGATTTTAAAAATTACAACCACCTTGTTGTCATTTCCAGCTTAAAGTTCTTATTTCCACCATCACCCAGACCATTGGGAAAAAATACAGGATAAAGACAAAGTTTCACAGGATGCCCCCATATCACTGATCATAGCCCATCTCCTAGAACTGCTATTAATCTTAGGAATAAAGTATATTCACATTTTAAAACCTTTTATTCACAGTAGTTGCAAAACCACCATGCTATATAAGCACAGCTTGATTCAGTAAATGGAATGGAAGAGTGAAAGGAACTATTTATTATGTGACAGGAAGAGTGTTACTTTCTTTACATATGTCCTCAGCTAATCCTCAAAACTCTGAGGTATTAGTATTCTTTGCTAACTAAAAAAAAAAAGGAAGAAGAAAAACAGAGAAGTTAAGCAACTTACAATATAAGGGGCTTGAAGACAGCCAGAATCCTAGCTCTCTGTTACTGTATGTGACCAGAGGTTTCTATTTCTAGGTTTACCAGGTTAACTGTATGTGACTGGGCAACTTAACATCTCAGAACCTCAGTTTCCTCATCTGTAAAATAGGGTTTAAGTGAGACAGACACTTCATGTCAAGTGTTTAGTTCAAAACCTAAAATACAGTAAGCTTACTCAATAACTATTAATACTGGTCAAAGTCAAACAACTAGTTAAGAAAGTCACAAATCAAAATCAGGTCTGATTCCCAAGTCCATGCTTTTTCTACTACAAAATGCTATAGCTGCCAACACAAAGTTATTATCCACATAAGAATTCATTCCTGAAACATGACATAGATGGGAAACTGATGTTACCTAAACGGGATAATTATTAAGGGCTAACTAAACCAACAGAAGTATTTTAGTTCTAATATCTAATAAGCAGAACCAAGTAGAAAACTCATCAGAAGATACTGTTTAGACATTCAGATTTTGCTCTGACTACTATAAAATTATTCTCCTATGTAAAACTCATCTTATTTATCTCAAACCAATTGTAAATTAAAAATTTAATTACCAGAGGTACCCCAAATAAAGCTTCCTGGTTGGCTTGGACAAAGAAATCAGCCCTCCTACTACATAATTTGAACAACTTTATTTTAAAAATAAACTGCTACTTAATATTGTTATTTATTTATAACTGTACTACTTATAAATTGAGACAACCAGTGTCATCACTTTTCCTACCCAATCCCCTGACCCCACACAAGCTTTGTTGTAACAATGTTAAAAACCTCACTTAACAATCTAAAGGTGGATAATGCAAAACCAAGGGCAGTAGCAAAAGTAAATTTCCATAATAATTATTAATAGGCTTACTATTTCAACCAGCTACACCAGTCAGGGCTCAATAGGTTTACTATTTCAAACAACTTCCAGGAACAGATTTGCCCTTAAAAAGGGTTGCTAAACCAGAATGGGATGCCTGCATACATTTATTTTGGCAACTGTAGCGTATTCAGCAAGGCAACAAGCTTCCTGAGAAAAGGATGCCACTTATATTCCAGTGAAACAAAATTAATACATGTGCCTTGGTAAATGGGCTGCATTCTAACCAAGGGTAGAACATTTTAACTATGTAATCACGTTTCAAAAGACAATCAAATCAGAACACCTTCACTTTAGCAACAAAGCTTTTAGAAGATAGTATTCATTTTGCAATAATATTTAACGTTTCTGCATTTCAAAATTCTAACTTCTGACTCATAGATCTAAAATAGTCATTACATACACAAATGTTCTACTCATTTAGTTCAGAAACATGTGTAGGAAACATTGGTTTCTGTTTCTAGGTTTACGACTCCATACCCATTCATTTTTCACTAATATAACCACTAAATATAGCTCTAAGACACGATGATTAAAAGTAGTTAATTATGTGAGTGATTCATACCTCCTATGTCCAGACACCAAGATCCACAGATGTTTCTGTCAGAGCTATGGGAAGAGGAAACAATAAACACCTGTCACAAAAGCTTTACAAACCGGGAAGCCACTGTCAATTCCCAATCCTATTCATTGGTCAGCACCCCCCACTCCTCCAAAAGAGGTCTAGAGCCTAACTTTGTGAAGGGAATGGGGAGAAGGAAAGGCTATAGAGTAGCCACCTAAGTACTGGTGGAAAGGGCCCTGGTTTTTCTAATCCTCACTGTGAGAGTCAAAGCGATAGTCAAAAGTCATTTTTTTCCTCTCTGGGCCTCACTTGGCTTACCTGGAAAATGCGGTGATTAGCAAGGAGCTTTACTATTTACTACCCCGTGGCTAAGGGCCAACTCAAGATCCCTTCAGTCAGCGCCCGCATACCCCGATCCGGTGTCCTGCCAGTCCCCCTACCTTCGGCCACACCGTCTCCCGGACTTCCGAAAAGGGCTGGAGCACCACCCCACTCCCGTGCCCAGCACGGACTCGCCCTCCCCGCGAGCGGCGCGTCCAGACCAGGCCTCCACATCCACAACGTGGATCCCTCCTCCCCTCACCTGTCCCAGGCAGGCGTTCCGCCGTCTTCGAGATCTCCTCCCGACTCCACACCCACCTTCCCCGAGAAGTGATGCCCAATTCCGGCCCGAGGACGCTGACCACAAGCTCACCTGGTACCCGCCACCCCCGACAATACCATTCGCCTCCTCCAACCTCCCCATCACCACCACCCGCCCGCTCCGCGCCCCGCTCGCTCTGCCCTCCGGCGCCCAGAGAAAGCCCGGGCCACTCACCGGCCGCCGCAGCGCCGTCTCCTCGGCGGCCTCCCGGCCGGAACAGCCCAATGGCCACCGGAGCCGGGGCCGGGGCCGGAGCCGGAGCCGGGGCCCGGGCCGGGCCCGCCGCTGTCGCCGCCGCCGCGCCGCCTCGCCTCAGCCCAGCCCCATCGCCCTCGGCCGGCGCCGGCGGCCGCGGGTCGCTCGGGCTCGAGACGCCGCCGCCGCCGCCGCGCGCTGCGGCCCGGGGTGAGGGGAGCGAGGCGCCGCGGCGGGGGCCCGGCCGCGCCGGGCTCAGGGACGTCCGCGCTGTCCTCCTCCGCGCCCGCGGCGGCGGCGTGCAGCCGGGACGGAGCGAGAACAAGAGAGGGCGGCAGGGCGACGCGGCAGGGGAGGGGGGCGGTCTGCGCTTGGAAACGGCCTCCCGCCGCCGGCGACGTAGCGATCCCCCCCTCCCCTCCGCGGCGGCGCTCGGATCACGCTGCGGGGAGAGCCTGCGGACGGGCGGGCGCGCGGGCGGGCGGGGGAGCGCGCGGAGAGCTCGGGACTCCCGCGCCGGATGTGAGGTCACGTGATTGACTTACCCAGCGCCGAAGGCAGGGGCGCAGAGGGGACTATGGGAGGGGCGGGACCAACGCGGTGGGAGGGGCCGTGGGCAAGCCCCGCCCATCCTTCGCCTTTTTAGCGCCCGGAGCGGACTAGGAAGACGGCGTAGGGGAGGCAACGCCCACGGAGCCCGGGGTCTGAGGGGGCCACTGGTAAAGGTCGGCTGTGGGGGGCGGGGGCGAGAGGAGGTGCAGTTTGCCACCTGGTCATGCAAAGACGAGATCAGAGTCCAAATCCTCGCTTTATGAGCAGGGAAACTGAGGCCCAGGGAGGGACCTAGGCTTACTTGACTTGCCCGGAGTCAAGGTCGCGGAGGAAGCTCGTGCTGACTGATGGAGGGGAGACCAGCTGGCTCTCCAGGTCCCTTTCATTCCTGAACAGCACTCCCTGCCCTCCAGAAGCTAACAAAACACTCCTGCACCCGCGTGGGAGAGCCGGGGGGCGCGCCCCGGCCCCGGCGCAGGGCGGCAGGCGCACCCCGAGAGCTCCCACGCGCCCGCCACGCCGTCTGCGGCGGGAAGCAGTCCCTTCCGACAGCGCAGGATGCGTGCTAAATGCTTCCCTCCGCAGAGGATTTATCTCCCGGCAGGGCCCCGGCCGGATGTACAAATCTCGAGTTTGGTTTCGCGGAGTCCCCTCCGCGAGGCGAGCGCGTGTCGGCCGTCGCCCGGCGCTGAGTCCGCCCGGCCCGCGCCCGAGGCCGGCCCGCGGCGGTGTTTTGCTCCACCTGCCGCTAACCACACTCCTAGCAGGGCGAGCACCAGAAAGGGGAGGGACGCCCGGCCCACCGCCTGGAACATTTCCCTGGAGGCGGGGAGCGCTGGGGCTCGGGTTTGGGGCACATGGCCGCCACCCCTGATCCACGGCGCACGGACACCCCTTCTCTGGGGCAGCACACCGCCCCTGAGCCCAACAGTGCCGCTGTGGGCCCCGGGGCCAGAGCTGGACGGTGCCGCGCGAGGCGGGCGGCGTGGACTGCACCTGGGCTGGAACGGGTCCGCACCTCTCCCAGCACCTGGGCGCAGTCTCACCGAGTGTTTGCTTGCTTGCTTGCTCGTTTGTTTCAAATCTCACAGGTGTTCAAATGATTAAATGGGATAGGGCACGTGGAAGTGCTGGGCAAACAGTGAGGATTTGTCTCCGTGGAGTCCAACCCTTAAAGCCGCCTCCTCCACCTCTCCCAGGTCCTTGGCTCCTGGCTGTTTCCCCTCAGCCTTTAAACAAGCTCAAGTCTCTCTCTCGAGTCCTACAAACAAAACTACCCAGCCAGCCCTCCCCTCGAAGCGCCCTCTCCAGTTAGCTTCCCAGTGTTTCTCTCTCAGGCCCGCCTCTTAGCCAGTGGTCTACCCTGGCTGTCTCCACCTCTTCGTTTATCAGCACTTGGCAATCTAGCCCTCCCAATTCTCACATCTCCGTAAATAAGGCCTCTTCCTCCTTTAGGTGACATCCTTAAGTGACTAAGTGACGCCCATTGGGAATCTGCGCACCTTAAATGCAAGTCTCCACTTTACGCCCATAGCTCTTCTCACTCCACTCTCAGCGGATCCCCTCCAACCTCCTGGTTTCAACTACCAAATCTCCAGACCAGATCTCTTCCACCAATGTTAGACCCAAATATCCAAGCACCTGCGAGGCGGTTCTATCTGGATATCACAGGCACACCCCACACTCAGCGTGTCCGAAACTGAACTTGTCCTGTACCTCCACAACCGCCCCTCCCTCAGCTGCTGGCACCACCATCTATAGTCCTCAGAATTAGAAAGCTGGAAGTGAGTGAGTCATCCTTGATTCAGCTCTTTGCCTTACCTGATCACCCAGTCCTATCCAGTCCACCTCCTTGATAAGCTTTGAACCCCGACCCCCACTCCCCCTGGCATGCCTTCCGGCCACCCTTCCCATCCTGACCTGTTGCAGCAGCCTCCTAACCACCCCCTTCAGGCGGGCCCATTCTCCACTCAGCCTCCAGAATGAGCTCTGAAATGCACTCCTCTTTAAAATCCAGCAGAGGCTCCCCTGGCTTCTGGCTGCGTGTGTACATCCAGGGAACCCAGCATCAATCTGTCAGTGCACTCCTGATTCTAAAGGACCAGGGCGAGCCCCAGACTTCAAGAGGCAGCCAAAAGCCCAAGAGTAAGGCAACACGCACCCAGGCAAGGGGAAACTATAGGAGGAAAAAGAGCCATTGAATATTTTCAAAAGTTCCCTGCTACAGATGTTTTGGGTATGGAAAGAAGAGAATTTGGATGCATATGGGAGGAGATGCTGAGTCACCGGGAAAGGCTTGAGCATGTTTATAGGCTGCTGGAAAAGACTGAGCCAGAAAAGGAGAGAGAGGGAGAGTGGGGCAAGCCCTGAGAAGTTCTGAAAGGCTTATTGATTCCCCGCACATGATGATTCTGGGCTGGGCTGCTGTTCGTGCTGGGTCCAGCCCTTTCCTCCTCCGATCCTACTCACTCTTTAAGACAAAGCCCATGATCACAACCCTCCCAGTTAATAGATAGCAAATAGGCAACAGCCTTCCCCGTACGTTCTAACTCTACTTTCCACAAAGGCTATTTCAACCTCCTTCATCCTCAAAACCCCCATCCTTGTATGACTTCCCCTCCACCATCATCACTTTACCTCCTATTTCTCTGGGGGGAAAAACAAAACAAAACAAAACCCTACCATCAAGAGGGACCACCAAATAATATACATATTCCCCCACACCTGCATCCAGTATTTCTCGCTCCCTGCAGGTTTTGCAGAGGACCAGTGCCTCCTTCTGGGAGAGCGCTAACCCTTCACAAGGACCTCCTGTAGGTCACTGCTGTTCCCAAGGCTGGTGGACGCTTTTCAGGCCTTATCTTGCTAGCCCTCTCAGCAGCATCTAGCTCCCATTCTCGACACACGTTTCTGTTCGTTTGATAACTCTCTCTTGGAATTCTCCCTCCTTTTTATTACCCCTTCTCAACTTACCTTGGGTGCTTCCTCTGTCCTCTACATGAAGCTATTCCTCAGTTTTATTATTTTGTTTTTTAAATTTGTCATCTATAAATCTACAAGAGTTGTGGATGGGCTTTAGGGGGTCTATAAATTCCTTAAACTTGAATGCAAATACTTTTAAAGGAAGAAATACAGCTTTCGTCAGCTTCACAAAGGTGTCTGGAACCCCCCCCCCAAGAAAAAGGTTAAGGGCACCGATTCACATGCACTCTGCCCCAGCTGACCTCATCTACCATGGTTGTAGCTAACAGCTGTGTGGACATTAATAACTCTCCACCGCATACCCACAGCTCTCTCTTTGCAGTCCCGGGCCATAGCTCCCTCTCACCTTCACGTGATGCTTCACTGGTATTTCATAAATTCACTTATCCAAAACTCAGCTCTTGCTCTGCTTCTCCAGACCAGCTCCTTCGACAGGCTTTTCAACCTTTGCAAAACACACTGCAACCCACCCAACTGCTCAAGCCAGAAATCTGGGAGCCATTCTTCCCAATCCAATACCTGGAACTGCTGCCTTAGCCCCAACTCATTTCCCCACTTTCACCCTTCCCCCCTTCCAACCCATCTCCCATGGCAGCCAGAGTGTATTACTGAGTGCGACTTGGAGTACAGCTCTTGATTAAGGCTTTCGATCGCTTCCCATTTCACTGAGAATAAAATGTGAACTTCTTTGACCTAGAAGGTCCGGTGTTGAATGTGGCCTGCCCACTCTCCCCCTTCATGGGTACTCCTCCACCTTCACCCCCTTCCCACTCCCTATCTCACCTCATTCCCACCACAGTCAGGCCTCCTTTCAGTTCCTCAAACACGGCAAGCTCTTTCCTGCCTCAGGACTTCTGAGAAAACCTTCTTTCTCTTCCCTTTTTCATTGCCTGGCTAACTTTTACAAGTTTCAGCTCTTGGCTTAAATGAGTGTACACCAGTTCTTGGGAAAAGTCCTTCCCCAGACCTTCATTCTTTATTTTCTGATGACTTCCACTTATTGTCTTTATAACAATGATCACAGTTTTAACTACCTGCGAGTTTATGTATGCATTCAACACCTGTCTCTCCCATCAGACTTCAGGCTCTGTAAAGATGAGGACCAGCTGCAGCTCCAGATTTTTTTCTAGGTGGGGCTTAAAAGTGGTAATCTTTCTGGAAGACGAAATAAGTGTTTGTCTTGAAGCTGTATTTGCATGGCACTTTATTAATATTTTAAGAAGTATCAGTTGTGCATTTCATAAATGGAGGAAGGACTTTTGGAATTACGGGGAAGGGACACATAAAGGATCCCGTCCCCCTTCCCCCAAGCCACCTCTTATTGCTGTTACTGTCAGATACTGAGTTGGTTTGACTTATTACTATAGACCCAGCACTAGAATGCTGGGCATGTGGTTGACTCTCCAGTGTCTGTAGTCTGATGAGTGAATAAATGAATGAATAAATTTACATTCTCAAACGTCATCTCCTTCAAATACTTTCCCTGACTCCCAGGCTAAGAATCCCTCTTCTGCGTGTCTTTTTCACTTCATTTACAACCTTGAATAAGTAGTGTCTGTTTATTGATACTGTTTAGTGTCTGTGCCTTCCATTAGTCTATGTCACAGTCATGGTTTTTATTCGACAGTTCTGAATATTTTATGTCATTTGATCATCATAACATTGCCAATACTAAAAGTAGCAGTTACTATTATCTGTATTTTTTATAGATGAGTAAACTTTACAGGCATTAAATCATTAAATCTTTAGAGTAATCCTAGGAAGTAGGTACTATTATCTCTATATTTACAGATGAAACTGAGGAAAGCTTAAAATTCCATATTATGGAATAGAAAAAGATGTTAAATAACTCATTTAAGGTCACAGAGCTAATAAACAACAGCACAGCCAAGATTCAACCCAGGCAACTTGGCTACAGGCCAGATTCTTCAGCAATATGACCAAATGAAGCCATAGGGATTGATCTTCGGGATCCAAACTCTGAATTATCTGTTTAAGCACCCAGAGACTGAGCTTCTCATGAGCAAGGACCTAACTCACACAGCTCTGGGTCCTCGGCCCCTAGCAGAGGACCTAGTACATGATGGTACTCAATAATAACTACGCCAAGTAAGTGAACAACAAGTTATTATTGATTTTCACAACTACTGTGTCAGACTAGCAACGGAATGGTTATGATTCCTACTTACAGAGACGAAAAGGGAGGTTCACAACTTCACAAGAGGAAGTGGCTCAAACTGTCCTTTTGACAGACTCCAGCCCTCTTTTGTATTTCCTCTGCTGCTTCCATAAAAGGTTAGAGGACCCGTGTTCAGAATTGGAAGACTTCACCTTAAGAAAAGCTTAAAAAAAAATCACAGCACTCACTGTCTTTCCTAGAAAAAGTAGCCATTAAAACTATTTTATTATGATGTTTGTCTAACAAGCTCTTTCCTTTAGCTCCTCCTAAACCATTCTGTCCCTGTTTAGCTTGAACTCCATGCAGGTGTCTTCTCTGTCTCTCTCTCTGTCTCTCTCTCTCTGTCTCTCTCTCTCTGTCTCTCTCTCTGTCTCTCTCTCTCTCTCTCTCTCTCTCTCTCTCTCGTTTCTCGCTCCACCCCTCCCCAGTGTGTGTGTGTGTGTGTGTGTGTGTGTGTGTGTGTGTGTGGTGTGTGCTGGAACAGGAACAGGGGGCAAAGCTGTGAGTCAGATGACTGGAAATCAGAGTCCAGGGGCACCACTGAGTAGTTTCTGTTGCTAAGCAATGTAATCTTTTTTTTTTTCCCCTGGCTCTTCAACAAAGCAATAGCTGGGGCCCAGCATTCTTCTCAGGCTGTGGTGCCCTAGGATATGGTGTGTCACTGAATATTGTTTACCAACTCTCTATTTAGGACATAGGGCCCCTCCTAGAGGAGTGCTCGCTGTTGGCGAATAGCCAGTCATGTGCTAGTAAACTGGTTTTCCAAGACCAAAAAAGCCATGATTTTTAGCACGTGCCAATTTCGTAGTAGTATAAATACTCCCCCTGCAGCCAGTTTCAAGCTACTAACAGTTTAAGCTGCTCACAAAATTCCTGAAAATTTAGCATTCTATTCTAATAAGCTGACACAATCTGGCTCCAGCACATTGATGCTGTAGTAACTCCTCATGTGGATGGGGAAAGAACAAATACAAGTAACCCTTTAACTGATGGTTTCAGGGGCAAAGCCTGACTCACAGGCTGTTACAGGGAATTTCATAATGTTTGATGCAATAATTTCACCTATGAGTAAAGAGCAATTGTACTAGAGACAGGAAAATGAGGTTCAAAACTTAGCCTTCTTAGAAGTAATGTATTTATTTCTTTGAACCTCAATTTTAATAGGAATTATATTACCCACCTCACAAAATGGTTGATTGTCTAACAAACACATATAGAACTTACTATCTGCTAGGAATGTGACAGGCCAGTAAGCCAGGACTAATGGAAAAAGGGAAAAAGGAAACTGAGACAGATAGCTAAACAAACCTGCAGAGCAATTTACAGCCAGATACCTCCCTAGAGAAAGCAGTTGTATTTCAGCTCCAGGCCTAGAAAAGCAGCAAGACCAGGTGGGAGACACTAGGACCAGCTGCAGTGACTAACGACCCCCTACTCTGACACTGACCAATCAGTAGAGACCTTGACCCTGGAGGAGCACACCTAGAAAACTGACTCATATTCTTCTGAAACCCTCCCCTGAGACCTCCCCTAAGATTCCTACCTGCCTTCGAGAAAGAATTAAAGCCTCAAGACAAAGGACCTAGCACTGCTCCCTCTCTTCTTCCCCACTTCTTCCCCTACAGGCATGCGTCTCCTAAACTCTAAGAGTCCCCACATGACTTGCAACCAGGGGAGCAATGGGCAGCAGCAGCTCATCCCAGCCTAATCCTCTGAACCTGTCCCAGGGCCCCCTCTTCCCAGAGAGCTAAGGCAGCCCAGCCTAGGCTCTCCTGTTGCTTCTTCTATGCTAAGTCCTTTCTTGTTTCACTGTCCCCAGCTTTAATAAACATTTCTCATAGTCGCCCAGACTCGTACTGTGAAATTTTTTCTGCACAAAGAACCCACACGCTAGATCAGCCCTAGGCAGACCCCCTCAGGGCCTGATCCCCTTTCCAGCAACAGGAACTACTGAGTATTTTACAAATTTACTTATTTAATCTTTATAACAACATTGTGGGTAAGTACTACAGTGGTACCTTGGTTTTCAAATGTCTCTGTTGACGAACATTTTGGGTTACGAACGCCGTAAACCCGGCAGTAAATGCTTCGGTTTTCGAACTCGCCTCGGAAGTCGAACATGCCGCTTGGCTTCCGCTGAGGGCAAGATCCTGAGGCCTCGCTGTTGGCTGTTGATCCCTCAGTTTTTGAACGTTTCAGAATTCGAACGGTCTTCCAGAATGGATTACATTCGAAAACCGAGGTACCACTGTATTATCAATTTAGAGATGAAAAGACCAAAGCACAGAGAAATTAACTAAGTTCTCTAAGGTCACACAACTAGCAAACAACAGAGTCAGTCTTTGAGCCTGATCCAGAGCCCGTGCTTTTACCCTCTAGGGTCCTAGTCAAAGCCAGTCACCTATTTTCATAGAGTTTTATTAGAACACAGCCATGTTCATCATTTACATATTGCCATTGCTGCTTTTGTGTTACAGCAGCAAAGTTGAGTAGTTGGGATAGAGACCATATGACCTACAAAGCCCAAAGTATTTGCTGTTTGGCCCTTTACAGAAAAAGTTGGCTGACCCCTGCTCTTTGGTGTCCTGCCTGTTTGTATGAGGTAAGACAATAATTATTAGGAGCCTAATAGTCCCCACATTCAAGCTGGCTCTGAAGTTGCATTTTGGGCCAATAATACCAGTGAAAAATAATGTCAAGGTTGTAACTCTACCCTAACATTTGTACTATAACAATTGTGTCAGTGAAATAGCATTCAGGTATAAACTTCAGTTACAAATGATCCATGAAAATATTAATAGAAGCATATGTTTGACTTTATGGGATCCCAACATCTCAGGGTTGGAATTAAGTCAGAGATGGTTCATCCCAACCTTGACTCTCCACTTGGGGATACTGTATTGGGTTTCTGAAGTTAATGCTAGAACTCCCTCATGATCATTCCTGGAGTCCTGTGAGATGATTCCCCCATATCAACATGGGGTTTTGCACAGCAGAGCAAAGGTGCCTCTTTTGTGGGGTCAGGTAGCAGGCTCACGTCTCCAACCTGTCATTCTGGCTCCCAGGCTGCTTCAGCGTGTGGCTATTTCAGATACCAAGCAGAGAAGTCCTCCAAGTCTTTCACTCACTGGCCTCCTGTATCATCGTTAAAACTTTCCCTGACCTTTGCAGCTACTTCCTATAAGCCTCTCAGAGACTACCAGTCACTTGTGACCTATTTTCAGATCTGGCAGTTCTGGCATCTAGAGCCAACGAGGAACAAACCCAGCTGCAGGTGGTTGAATGTTTCCTTTGCGCTCCTGTCAGCAAAAAGGAATTGCTCGGTGACATGGCTGTAGTCTGACAGGCTCCTGGTTGCCTCACTCAGGCTGGTAGATTTTCCCTGCGCTATGAACCACAGGGCAATATCTCAAGATCACCAGAAGGCTGTTTATCTTCTATTTGCTAAAGACAGTTGCTTCCCTATGGTAATAAAGAAAAAGAACCCATTTCTTCTTCTCTGTGTCTTTTTTCTTCTCAAAGCAAAGATGCCTCGTCAGAATTGGTAAATTAAGGCAATCCTGATTGCCCTCCCATGCAGAAGTTTCGCTGCCGAAGAATTCCTTTCATAAACATTTCAAAAGTGAGTTGATCCAAAACATACCTCCGTCATGAGGTTACCTGTAATGTAATCCAGTCTGGGAAGCAGAGTCCAAACAGCTTGAGGTTCTGCAAGTCCCCTGAGGGCTGCAGGCAGAAAGTGAAATAGGACAAAGTTTCGAGACGGAGACCCCAGAAACATCTTGCTAGTCCCGTGATTTCTTTGTCACTAAACTCCTTAAATACACTTAAATGGCTGATATCACCAGCAAGGACAACCAAAGTGAAACCTCTTGGGGCTTTACTAGAGGCTTGCTTCCCTTATGATCTCTTACGATTATGTGATTTTTAGGGTACCTTTAAATAAATTTATAAAACTTAGTTTTATTTTTAAATAATAATAAATTTAAATAAATCTAAGGATCTCAAATATTCCTTCAAAGTTTACCTAATAGCTTTCTGGGGTTCCTGAAATACTTGATTTTATCTTTCCATTAGAAATCATGTGTTCCTACAAATAAAAATCATGCCCAGCTCCACCCTCCTCCATATCAATTCAAATACTCACAGAAATAATTACAAGCTCCAAGAGAAAAAATAGTCATGTTCTACTTTTTATTACCCCATAACATGTGGCCGCAGCAGTAGGCGGTCAATAGCTGTTATTATTGATACATGACCTCCGTGAAGTGAGGAACTTTCTTGGTGTTGTTTATCCCTATAACCCCAGTGACTAGAACAATAAGCACCAGGTAGCAGCCACTCAATAAATATTAAATAAATGAGCCTATAGCTTTAATAAATTTAAGAGAAAACAGTTTAACATTCTTAACTTTTTTTTTTCTTTTCAGTAAATTTGGCCCTCTTTGCAAGAGTAAGGGAACAACCAGAGAAGTAGAATCAGTAGAAGATAGGCAGATAGATGATAGATGAGAGGTGGGGGGGGAGATTTATTGTAAGGGATTGGCCTATATTGGCAATTTTCAATACCTGGTGTGCTGCAAGAATTTTTAAAACATGCAATACCTGACGACTTAGTCTGGGGCACTGACCTCTTTTCCCTTGGATTGTCAAATAAAAAATTGACAATAGCCAACACAACAATAGCTGTCTGGTGTGAATGCCCTGTCTTGAACTGTAATTATATAGGTCATATAATAGAGTTGCATTTTATTGATCACATCACATAATAAGGTTGCATCTGATTGGTTAATTTTTTGTACTAGAAATTTTTATATACAAGTATAGGTACCTGATTTTATTAAAAGTCACTTTGGAGCAAAAAGGAAGGGTAGGTAATTACTATTATTTTTATTTTTATTTTTTGTAAATCAATCAAAATTATACCTTTTTTGTCAGATCAGCAAAAAATGTAATATATTTTTTGGCGTGCCACAGAGTTTTAATAATTACTTTATGTGTGTCATGAGATGAAAAGGTTGAAAATTGTTGGCCTATATGATTGTGGGGTTAAAAATCTGCAGGGCAGGCGCTCGGGAAGGGAAGACTGGGACTCTTAGATGGAATTTCTTCTCCAAGGAAGCCTCAGCTCTACCCTTAGAGCCTTTCAAGTGATTGAATTAGTCCCATCCACATTATTTAGGACATTCTCCCTTACTTAAAAGCCAAGTGATTATGAAATTTAATACCTTTTTCCCCCTATAAAATACCTTTTTAGCAGTACCTAGACCAGCATTAGAGTGAAGAACTGGAGAGGTAGTCTAGCCAAGTTAACACATAAAAAAAGACCATCACCTCCTTCAAACACCTAGCTGGGAACTTTGGAAGTAACTCCTTCCATACATATATTTATTTCCTTTTCTTATTTCTTATTGGAAGGGCTAATTTAAAAATGTTCACACCTTTAGAAATGTTCACATCCTCTGCCTTAGATATTTTAATTATGGAACCCTAATAACATAGCTTAGGTACCTAAGAAAGGGTTGACATCCTCACGTTACAGATGAAGAAACCCAAACATGGGTAACTTGTCCAAGATCACATAGTTGGGTAAGTTGAAGGACCAGTGTGTCCCTCCAAAGCCACTTCTCCTCTATTACCCTATACAAGAATTTAGAATAGAGAAAATACTTATTCAGAGACGGTCACTTAGATATCTTTTATAATGGGGGAAAAGGGAAGAAGGGAAAACCTAAGGCTCCAAAGACAGTCAGCAAAGGTTGGAAAAGTTTGACATCCACATGATGGAACATTGTGCAAACATATTTACAATGGGCAGAAATAATAAGGATTAGAGGAGGAATACACTGAATGGAGAATATAAAAACATTAGAGAAAATCAATGTAACCAAAACTTGATTAATTTTTTAGTAAATTTATTGGGGTGACATTGGTTCGCAAAACCATACAGGTTTCAAGTGTACGACTCAACAAAACATCATATGCACATGTCATCGTGTGCACTTCACTCGAAGTAGAGTCTCTTTCTGTCCCTTTGCTCACCTCCACCTACCCCCTAACCTCCCTTTCCCTCGGGCTGTCACCACACTGTTTCCTGTGTCTAAGCATTATGTATGCATGTTTTCTGGTTCATCCCTTCACCTACTTTCATCCGGTCCCCCAACCCCTCTGTCCGCCGCCAGCTGCCAGTCTGTTCCATGTGTCCACACCTCTGTTTCTATTTTGTTTGTTAATTCAAAACTTGATTCTTGGAAAATTTCCACAACACTGACAGACCTTTAGATAAGTGACCAAGGATAAAAGAAGGGGAGACTCAAATTACTAAAATCAAGAATGAGAGGACATCATTACCTTACAGAAAAAAAAAAAAAGTAAAGGAATTCTATGAATGATTGTATGCCAAGAAACTAGTACTAGACAAAATGAATCCTTCCTAGAAAGACACAAGCAATCAAAATTGACTTGAGCAGAAATAAAAATCTAAATAGACCTATAACAAGTAAAGAGATCAAATTAATAATTTTTAAAAGACTTCTCAAGAGAAAAGCCCAGGACCAGATGAATTCACTGATGAATTCTCTAAACATTTAAAGAATATCAATTCTTCACAAACTCTTCCAAAAAATAAAATAGGAGGGAACACTTCCCAACTCATTCTATGAAACCAATATTAACCTGATAACCAAAACAAAGACATCATAAGAAAATTACAAGCCAATATCCCTTATGAATCTACACACAGGTATTCTGAACAAACTACTAGCAAACCAAGTCCAGTTACATACAAAAAGGATTTTTCACCAGGACCAAGTGGGATTTATCTCAGAAAGGTAAAGGTCGATTTTACATATGAAATTCAGTAAACATAATACACCATGCTAATAGAACAAAGGACAAAAACCATCTCAATAGATGTAGAAAAAGTACTTGACAAAATTCAACACGCTTTCATGATAAAAACCTTTATGTCAAAGTTCCTAGCAGCATAATTCATAATAATCGAAAACTGGAAACCATCCAAATGTCCAACAACTGATGAATGAATAAGAAACATGTAGTACTATGTGCATACCATAAAATATTATTTAGCAATAAAAATGAAATACCGATTCATATTACAACATAGATGAACCTTGAAAACATTATACTAAGTAAAACAAGTCAGTCACAAAAAGCCACATCTTGTATGATTCCCTTTATAAGAAATGTCCAGAACAGGCAAGCCCATAGAGACAGAAAGTAGACCAGTGTTTGCCGAGGCCGGGGCAGGGGGGTGGGTGAAAGTGGAGTGAGTGAGTGCTAATGAGTAGGGTTTCCATTTGGGGCCATGAAAACATTCTGAAATTAGATAGTGGTGATGGTTGTACAATTCTGTGAATATTCTATAAACCATTGACTTGTATACTTTAAAAAGGTGATTTTTTTATGGTATGTGAATAAAATGGCAAAAAAAGTTATTTTTAAAAATAGTATATTTACAAAACATTTTAAATAATATAAAGGCTCCAGTCCATGGTTCAGTTGTGCCTTAACTTAAACCTTATATTCCTCCAGGTACCATAATTCAATTTTTTTCATCAAATTTGACCACCGGAAGGCTTCAAATGAAATCATATTAATCTAGTGCCTCACAAAAATGCCCTAACAGCATTCCATCTGAATATTTTCCCTGTAATTCTCATCTAAGTTGCCATAATAAATAGCCATATGGAGCTTACTTCTGCATTTTTCACACAAATACTGAGAATATTGCCCATCCCATCATCACATCACTCATTATTTGCTGATATATTTCAAGTACCCAGAGCAATGTGTGGCACAGAGAAGGTACTCAATCCTGGAAATGTTTGCTCTCTGCAAATCAGGCCTTAAATTCAACTTAAATCTTAATAAAGAGGACCACAAAGAGTGAAAAAAAAGTTATGTAGAAAGGTGGGGTGGGGGTTATACTGGATTTTTTCATTATTTAAAAGGCTGGATTTAAGCTTTTGGCTTGATGAAATATATGAACGGACAGAGGACAAGTAGCTCAGCCCTATTTTGCACAATATCAGCTAGCTCTGCTGTGTGCACGAAACAGATTAGCATCATCTCTTCCCGCCTGAGGGCTTATATGTTGCAATTCTCTTGTAATAAGTTCCTAAATATTTAATATGTGAATGACTTCCTAATAAGGTGTTGATTTACTACATCACAGGCATAATTAAGAGGCATCACTTCAGGTCTGTCAGGATTAAGTTTAAAGCCTGAAAGCTTAGCTACCAGAGCCAAGCAAATCAGAAAACAGCATGTGCATGAGGCAGAGGAATATTTACACACAAGCTAAGACTTGCAGCTGTGTTTTTCTAAGACCCCACCCTTTGCGTTGGGCCCACTGGGTTTCATCTTGTTTTGAGTGTGTGATTGTAGCTCAGACGAACCCAGAGTGCTGAGCCCACTGTGGGGCTCTGTGGTGGGTTCCATAAACAGTCACTCTGCAGTTTGTTTGTTTTTCTCTCTATTTTTTTTCTTTTTATTGAATTTTTGGGGATGACTCTTGTTAACAAAATTGTACAGGTTTCATGTGCACAATTCCACAGCACATCATCTGTACACTGTATTGTGTGTTCACCACCCCAAGTCAAGTCTCCTTCCATCACCATTTATCCCTCCATACCCTCCTCCACTTCCCTCCCCCCTCACTCTGCAGTTTTTAAGCTTTGGAGGGAGACCATGACCTAGTATTTCTGAAGGCGGGTCCACTCTCATCTCCAAGTGTAGATGCGAGTATTCATTGCTAAATTTCACCAGAAACTGAGGCTAAACCTCAGAGTGGAAAATGTGTCAACTAAACGCTCTGAGTGTTTTGCTAGCAACTTGTCATTGTAAACATGCGTGTATTGTCTTACTGTGACCTCAAGTTGTAAATGAACCAATGGACTGGCTGGTAAGGGCCTTGAAAAATTAGGACAAAATGTGGCCAGGTTTTCTTTCTCCAGCCTCAGCATGTTGCACACCTGGGCCTTTCAGAAAGTTTTCTTGTCCTGCCCAGTGGTTGAGCATTGACCTAGGATCCAGGAGATCATGGTTAGATTCCTGATCAGGGCACATGCCCAGGTTGTGGGCTCGATTTCCAGTAAGGGGCGTGCAGGAGGCAGCCGATCAATGACTCATCACTGATGTTTCTATCTCTTCCTCTACCTTCCTCTCTCTGAAATAAATAAAGATATATACTTTTTTGGTTTTTTTAAAGAAAGTTTTCTTAAATCACAAAATTCCTCTTTTCCTTGTGGGCCAATCTCATCCCTTTTTTGGTGCAAGGTTATCTGAACCATTACTGGTGTCCATTCACAGTAACAAACCATCGCCACTGCTCACATATTTCTGGATTGCCAGACAGAAGGAAAAGAGTTTAATGAGAAGTTAATTTTTTTAAAAGCCTTCTTTTTGTGGTTGTTGTTGCCGTCATTCACTAAAGAACTATTTACTGAACGACTACTGTATGACTACTGTGTGTTTTAGAATCAGACATGTGCTAGAAAAACAATGGGACAAAAACACGGCTCCCATTCCAATAGTTTATATTCCAGTCTAGCAAAACAGAGAAATAAGAAAGTGGGAAATTTCCCTGGTTGGGTAGCTCAGCTGGTTAGAGTATCGTTCCGATGCGCCAAGGTTGCAGGTTCGATCCCTGGTCAGGGCACATATAAGAAGCAACCAATGAATGCATAAATAAGTGGAACAACAAACTGATCTTTCTCTCTCTCAAAAAAAAAAAAAAAAAAAGATTCCAGATTCCCAGGCCTTTGCCCTAGAGATTTAGCACTTGTTTCAGGTCTCAATCACTGTTAGGCTTTAGCAGCCCACTAGTTCTCCAGGGAGCCATGAATATAATTTTACATGCAGTCACTTCTGTGCCCTCTTCTTATTTAGGTTCCTCTACTATCTCTTCAGCCTTGCTTGAAAGACTTGGGCTCCTGGGTCACAAATTCATCCTCAGAGACACCAGGGCATGCTATTCAAATGAAGTACAAATAGAAATTAAGCACTATGGGTTTAATTCTCAGTGTCCTCTCTCTTGAGTTAGATTATCAATTACTTGCATGTCTCATCTCCTTGAATCATCAGAGCCTGGCGTTATCATTTAAAATAGGGAAAGATGATTGGTAAGTCTTTTTGCTTCCCAGGGCCTCAGTTTCCCCATTTGAAAAATGTGGGGCATGATACTTTTTTGGCATCTATGAATACACCAGACACAATAACATCTTTGAAGAGGACTTTAAAGTGTATAAAATACTTTTGACAATCAGGATCTTATTTAATATAAAAATAACCCGTATTAGCTCAGCTGGTGTGGCTCAGAGATTGAGTGTCGACACAGGAACCAGGAGGTCACAGTTCAATTCCTGGTCAGGGCACATGCCCAAGTTGGGGACTCCATCCCCAGTAGGGGAGTGCAGGAGGCAGCCAATCAATGACTCTCATCATTGATGTTTCCACTTCTTTCTCCTTCTGTCTTCCTCTCTCTGAAATCAATAAAAACATATTTTAAAAAAAAACAACCAGTGGTAGATCTTAAGAGTATCAGGCTAAGTGAAATAAGTCAGAAGGGAAAGGACAAGAACCATATAATTTCATTCATATGTAAGATATAAAACAAAAAGCAATAGACGAACAAACAACCAAATTCATAGACATATAAAACAGAATGGTGGGTGACAGAAGGAGACTAGACTTTGGGTGGTGAGCACAGAAGGGGGAGTATACAGATGTTGTATTATAAAGTTGTACACCTGAGACTTACACAATGTTATTAACCAAAGTCACCTCAATAAATTTAATTAAAATTTAAAAATGTTTAAACGCTCAATAAATATTTGCTGACATGAATGACACCAATGATTCTGTGTGACCAGAAAGAAGCTTATTTAATATCAAAGTTTCCTCTAATCATTAAGTCTGAGAACCAATTAAAGTTTTTTAAATGACTATCAGTCACAATATGATAGAGTTAATTTTTAATTCCTAAGTTTAATTCTAAATATTGTCACAACCGGAGGAAAATGGTTTAGGCACAGACGCCAGCTTAGAAAAAAAAAAAACGGAGGAGGGGGACCCTCTCTGTAACACTATCCTGCTCTGCTGTGTAAGTGGTATTGTATTTGAAACACATGTCTCCCCAGGTGTCTCTTTCTATCTAAGTTCATTAAACGCATTCAACATATTCATTATTCAGCCTGGGTTTTTTTACCCTATTTTATGTTATGGGGAACTCTATTTCAGAATGGAGCTCTTCTGAAGAGGGCCTGCTCCTTGGCCTGCAGCCGCCCTGAATGGAAGGTGCTAGGCACCCGCCCAAGGCCAGTTCCAGACGTGCCCTGGGCACGTGAGGCTCGGCCCTCTCAGGTGCGCCTCTGGGTAAACACAGGCCTTCAGGGCCACCGCCACCGAGGGTTCCGGTTTCACTGTTGCCGTATCTCTGATGCCAGGGCTAAGGACAGTGAACTTTAAAAACAAACTTCCCTTTCTTCTCTAATCTGGTAGGAAAACATAGCCCAGTCAAGAACCGATCAGGTGGAAGAGAGGGTAGCTAAATGAAATAATCCATGAACTTAACTTTCTCTGATACGGGTGCCCAGGATCTCTTGACAGCTGCTAGGCCGTATGGGACAGGCTGTTTTGGAGAGCCTGGCTGAGGGGGCTGCTGCAGGGATCGAGGCGCAGTACAACATTTAAGCAGGCATGAGGAAAGATAAGGCACAGGGTCCCCTACTTATATTACCACCTTCCTCCTATCACCTGTCCCTGAACCTTAAAAAGCTTAAGAGCCAGGCTGTCAGAATCATTCCTCCTTCAGGGCACTCCCAGGCAAAACTGGAAAATATCTAACTTGGGGATTTTGAGATCTCAAGTGAAAAGCTTCATTTTTACTGATGGGAAAACAGGCCCAGAGAAGGAAGAAGGCTTTTGCCAAGGTGATAAGCCAACTGGTAGTAGAGCTGGCCATAGAACCCAGGGTCCTGTTAACACCCCCCATGCCTTCCCAAAATGTGGTCTTGCCCCCCAAAACTAGCTTCTGTCCTAGCTGTCCTGTTGCTATCAGGAGCCCTTTTCTTCCCATTTAGTGAGACTGGGGATCTGAGAGCCATTAACTATTGCTCTGTATCCCATATTTCCAGTTAATGAATCCTACTGAATCTTACTTTAAAATATCTTGCTCTCAAAGCTGGATTTCAATAATGATAATGACATTCCACATTACTTTATAGTCTACAGCGTAATCTGATCCTTTCGAAAGTCCACAGAGGAAGTGCGCGGTGTGTTTTATCTTTATTTCGCAGTCAGCAAGAAGTTTGTTCAGCGCTAACCATGTGCCCAGCATAGTACACGCATCCTCACGTTTGTTCCCACAAGCACTCGCAGACGCAGCCAGGGCCTCTCTCTTTCACAGTGGCTGAGAGCTGGGGCTCTGCAAGGTTAGAGGACTGCCAGGTCCCCGTGGAGCAAGCCTTTAAAGAAATAAAACATAAAAAATAAAATATCTTACTTTCTATTCCACTTGCCACCACCCTGGGGCTTCATTACCAGTTCCTGTGGCCTCCCTGCCTCTGACCTCTCTCTGGTCCAGCCAGCAGATGGCTAACATACTGACCAGAGCTCACATTTGTCACACATACCATCACTTCGAAGTGCTCTACACACATTATCTCAGTTGCTCCTCAAAAAACTCTAAAAGCTAGATGCCTTTGTTACCCCCATTTTATAGATGAGGGGGCGGTAGCACAGGGTAGTTAAATAGTATGTCTGAGATAGTACAGCTGGCAACTGACAGAACTGGAATTTCTAAACACCAGGCAGTTCAGTGCCAAAGTCCAAACTCCAGACTATAATACCATATTGCTTTTTCCTGAAGCACCGATATTACCATGTCACTCTGCTCAGAAACCTTCAGTGGCTCCCCTCTGCCTGTGGCAGGTCAAAGTCCCCATTTGACATTCACTAAACGGTTGGGCTCTTGCTAGCCTTCAGGGAAGTTAATTAACCTCTCTGTGTCTCAATTTCCTGACCTGTTAGTTGAGGATGATCATAATAGTAACCACCCCATGGGGCTGTTGTGAGGATTAAATGAGGGGTCCAGGGAAAGCACTTAGCTCGTTCCCAGCACACAGTGAGTCTCGATTAACATTAGCTACCTTTGGACTCTATTTTCCACAACTTCCTTATAGGGCTCCTCTGACTAGGATGTTGTTGCAAACAGTGCTCGCTGTCAAACTGCCAGTGCAGTTTTCCCCTTCCGAGAAACTTTCCCCACTCCCATTCCCACGTGCCCACGTAGCCAAGTCCTCCCATCCTCCAGTGTCCCTTCTTCAGGGGCCCCTCCCCGGCAGGAATCTAAATTCCTGGAACACTTATTCCCACCATGGTTTTTTTTCACACTATCTCATTGGTTTACTCATTTGTTAATTGCGTAATCAAGTGCTTCTCTAACAATAACAATAATTGTATTTGATGTCATACTTTACAGAGGACTTCGTGTCACAACTGTGCCTCTGTAAATCTTTACAAGAGCCTTGGACGGTCCCATTTTAGAGTGGCTTTAGTTTTCTCAGCTGTTCAGTCCCAGGGACCATGAGGTGCAGGGTGCTGATGCAGATGGGATCCCCATCTTCAGGAAGCTGGCAGCTTTGTATGCCAAGCAAGGTCTCTGCACATGGTGACAATCCAAGGCAAACAGTGGCAAAGTCTGGTGGAGAGGATGAGAGATGGTGTCCTCCGTTTTCAGGTACAAGCGTGGCTCTAGCTGGGCCAATCTACACTTCACCAAACAGTGCCTGCAGCAGGCATGAACACACCCTTGTTGAAGGGAAACTTTCATAAACAAAAGCGGCTTGCTCTCCAGAAAACCTTTGATGTCATCAGAAGCCAAAAGAGCAGCTCTGTGGGAAACTCCATCTTTCCACTTGCCCTGGGTTGACCTCTCCCAACGTAGAGCTGCAGGGCACGTGGCACAATCTCCTGATCTCGACTTTGTTTCCTGAGGGAGAGAGCTGACTGAACTTTGATAAAAATAAATTATCTAGAACATTTTACTTTATGCAGCTGATTCTGCTTTAACATGTCTACTGACTTTCTTTTATGGAGCCGGTGAGGCAGGCTTCAGCGACAGAAGCAGTGGGCCCCGGGAGGTAAAGTGGCACCTGTCTTGGGAGAGGATTTGGGAGGGGCCCTCCTCAAGGAGACCTGGGGAGCACTCCAATCATTTCAGCAGCTCTGAGCAAACCACCTGTCAAGGTAGGTCCCTCTGTGAAAGAGGTGGATGTCAGCCCTTCAGGGAGTTCTTGATTTCCTCCCTACTCGTCCTAATCCCTTCACTGTATTTTTACAACTGTAATTCAATATACAATAGGAATCAGTTTCCTGGGTAATGTGGCACTTTCTAGCAATTTTACATAGACATTTATACCCTCTGACTCCGAAATTTTACTTCTAGGAATCCATCCTAAAGACATATGGTCAAAAAATACAAAAATGAAGTAATGCAAGCAAGGCTATTCATTGCAGCACTATTGATAGTAGTAAAAGACTGGAAATCAGCAATGGCTATAATAGGAGACTGGTCAATAAACCAGGGTGCCATAACAACGGAATGCTATGCAGCTGGGAAAGGAAATGAAAACTATTTCAATATTGTATGGAGTGGCTACCAGGATATATCATTATGTGTAAAATGCCAGATAAAGAAAATTATTAAAGTATGCTATCATTGAGGAGGGAGATATGAATGTATTATATATATATATGTTTATTTAGCGATAGAAAAAAATAGAAGAATTAGATCATAAAAAAATTTTTAAGGTTATATATGGGAGAAAAAGAGAAACACTGAGGAGATTGGAATAAAAGCTAGACTTTTCTAAATATATCTTATTTGGTAGATTTATTTTGTAGATACATTAAAAAATCATAAAGCAAACTTAGATTTGACTAAATAAAACAAATAAACTTGTTTATCAAGTTGTGGCATAACTACACAGTGAAGAATTATTTCAGTGGCCTTAATCTTCGGGAATTTGACTGTATAGCCCTGATGGGATATCCCCTAAATACCAAACCAAACCAAACCAAAACCTTACATTGTTTTTAGTACTGAAAAGTGAAATGTGCTAGGGTTGGTATTGTTATGCTAAGACTATTTTGTACGTACAGTGGAATAGAGCAATGAATAATTATATTGCTTGTTTTGAAAACAGACTCTTAAAATGAGAGAATGGAGGTATGGATGTAAGATAAGTCATTAGTCCTGAATTTGAAATTGAAATATCAATATGAACTCATAATGTATTTCCTTGCAAAAAACTTTTTTTTCCTAGAAATCGCCACCCATTCAGGAGCAAGAATTTCTTGCACCCAGAATGCGGTCTCTTAATGCTATTCACTAAAAGGACACAGGGCTCCTTGGAAAAATGGTTAATTCTAGGTCTAGCGTCCTGGGAAGGAAATATTCAAGATGAGCCTGGAATATCACATTACACACCAGATAGCAAAATCCTATCAAGGACAAGAGGGTGACATCAACAGGGAGGTGGCCAGCTTTGTCCTGGGTTGTCCTCAAACAAACAGCTGCAGGACACATCAGGAGTCAACCTGAAGAGCCTCCCACTAATCAAAGATGGGACAATATAATTCAATAAGAATTATAATTGCAATGGATTGAAATTCACTAAATATGTTTTAAACCATAAATTAATAATAATTATAATTTTTTACTTTTAAAACTTATTGGGGTGATGTTAGTTAATAAGATCGTATAGGTTTCAAATAATGTTTTTTTTTAAATTAAATCTTATTGGTCCCCTTTGGTCAGTGCAGGAGATTCATTCACTATAGTATTTTGAAAACGTAAATAGAAAGAAGTAATTATCTTACTCTTCCAGTGATAAATATGTCTTAGATTAACCACATAGGTGATCAGGGAAAGCTTCTCTTTCTGATGTATTCCAGCTATTAAACGAAAACGGAGTAGAAGGATAAATTTATCACCACTCTGCAATCCCTAGTGAAGTAATGGACGTGGAATTTGATCATTAATGACTATCAAAGTACAAATAGATATTACGAAATACTAGGTTCCTCCTAATGAAATACCAGTCATGAAGTAGTCTTGTGAAAATGGCAAATCTATATCTGATCAACTACCTAACTGCCAGCATCACTACTCTTGCGCTTTGGGACCATTATTGAGCTAAATAAGAGTGACTGGAACACAAGCATCTCAGTACCCCCACAGTGGATCTGGTAACAAGTGGCTACTAAGTAGCAGACGGATGGGCAGCCCATATAGCATGGAGATGCCGCTCAAAGGGATGATTCACATCCTGGGTGGCAGGGAGCCAGACGGCGAGAGATTTACTCAAGCTACTCAGAACAGTGAGCAAATTAAAATTTATGAATTGTTTATTTCTGGATTTTTCCACTTAACATTTTCATTTTCAGATTGCGGCGAGCTTGGGTAACTGAAACTGTGGAACTCTAAACCGAGGATAAGGGGGGAGATCTTTGTGGATGACAAGGGTATGATGATATGATCTACCTCGGGGTAATCCAGAGAGGGGTTAGTGATAAAACATGAGTTATTAATTGTTGTAGCTAGGTGATACGATCTTGGGGTTCACTGTGCCATTCTCTCCTTTTGTTTATGATAGAAATTTTCCATAGTAAAATAAACAGAAGAAATGAAAAAGAAAGAAAAGAGAGAGAGAGAGGAAGGAAGGAAGGAAGGAAGGAAGGAAGGAAGGAAGGAAGGAAGGAAGGAAGGAAGGAAGGAAGGAAGGAAGGAAGGAAGGAAGGAAGGAAGGAAGGAAGAAAGGAAGGAAGGAAGGGAGGAAGGAAAGACTAAGGGAGGAAGGGAGGGAGGGAGGGAGGGAAGGAAGGAGGGAGGGAAGGAAGGGAGAGAAAGTGAGAAAGAGAGTGAAGCCACAGAAAAGCAAAACAAAAATAAAAATAAAGACCCTTTCTGGTGATGAGGACCCCTGGGTGTATCCCCCCTGCTAAAGTCAGCAGCAAGCGCAGGGGCGCTCCTCAGGCAGCACCTGCCGAATCCACTGAGCTCGAGGGTTAGCTTCAGTAGAGAGGGCGCCCTTTCTCCTGGGTTTAGGGATGTCCCTCTCGGCCCGGGACCTGACTGCTGATTAGCAGTGGTAAGGAAGAGGAATCGTTCTGCAGGACGCAGGCATAGGCTCCCTAGTAGCTGCTCCTCTTGGTAAGTTTAGTCCTTTATTCTTTCCTTTTCACTTATTCACTAACCAAGTACTAAAAGTCTGCTAGGGCAGCCATGCGGCATAGAGAAAGAAAGTGAATTTTAAAGCCAAAATTGGCTTCAGTCCTGGCTTAGTCATTTACTAGCTGTGTGGCTGTGACAAATTCCAGCTCTGAACCCAATTTCCTCAGTAAACTGGGGATAACACCCCGTTTTGTTGTTGTCAGAATCCGAGATAGCAGCTGGAAAACACTTGGCAGAGTTCCTGGCGCGTGGTAGCCACTTCTATTTATTACTGGAGAGCAGTTTGCCCATACTTTGGCCTTTCCTCTTTTTGGAATAGCTGGTACAGAGCCCAGGTGATAAGACTAGTGGAGGCAGGTGGAGGGATCCAGGAATTGTCTCTTATTAGAAGGGGAAAAACAGAAAACTGCGCCTGAAAATTCTTCTCCTTCAGGGCTCCTTTCAAGTTCCACCTCCAGGCAAAGTTAGCATCACCTCCTTTCTCCACAGTTTTTCCACAAGTCTGTTTTAACACATCATAGATTATTTTTATTAGTGTGACATATCTTTTATATATGTCTGTCCCCCTTCCATCTCTCTCTCTCCCCCCAGGTTATAAACTTCCCTCCAGGGCAAAAGCCCTCAGGATCTTTCCTCTCTGCAGGGTGTCCAGCAGTGTCCAACATATTGCAGGCCCTTGCACAATGCTGACTGCCTTAAAAACTTGTCCAGCAAGGGCCAACTGTAAGCGGTGGGAGAATGATGGCCCACATTTCTCCTCCATTTTCAGCTTTATATCATAATATGACCACAAATGGACATTGAACCCCTTACATTTATATGGCATTTTATGTTGCATATATAAAGAGCCTCTTTGTGATTATCAATCTTACCATTTAAACCCTTCCAAAATTCATGACAATTCCTCACTGAAATTTATTTCATACTTTCTCTTCCTTCCCCTTAGTAGTATAGAGGTGATAGAATTTTGCCACAATTCTCTATAGACAACACTTGTCTGCTGGACACACAGGGACAGGGTTTCTTTACCTGGAGACTACAAGTTTCAGCTGTCTGTGAGCCCCTCAGACTGTATGCAAAATTTTACACATATGTGTGTGCACATATGTGCATTTTTGGATGTGGTGATTGTCCGTGGTTTATAAGTAGGTTCTTATATGGGCCCCCGACCTAACAACAAAGTGCAAAATAATGACAAATGCTAAATGTTCACTGGGGATTCTCTACTTTTAAAAAAAGGCAAGGTAGCACTCGTGCCTTATTTTCAGCAAATAAGAGGAAGGTGTGATATTGTGATATACTAAGAAATACATATATTTGGTCTTCATACCTGATTCCTGACACAAGAGCTTTTAAAACCCTTGGAATTTCCTGAGTGAGAGGAATGTCTTTTACTCATAATAAGCCCCTTTTAACCATACCTGGGTTTATGCTAAAGAGACAACTAGTGGGCCCCTAGGTAACTTCTGCGAGGGGCTGGTTGCCATAGAAACCAATCCTGGGATTAGAGGGTTGGAACTCTCAGGACCCTCCCCCCCCCCCCCCCCCCCCCCCCCCCGCCTCTGGGGAGCGGAGAGGAGCTGGAGATTGCGTTAATCAGCAACGGCCAAAAGATTTAATCAATTGTGCTTACGAAATGAAGTCTCCATTAAAGCTTAGGACTTGGAGAACTTCCAGGCTGGCAAACATTTCCACGAGGTAGGAGGGTGACACACCCCAGCCCCACAGGGACATAAGTTCCTGTGCTCAGGACCCTTTTGGACTTAACCCTATGTACTTCTTCATCTGGTTATTCATTAGTATTTTTTATACTAAACCAGTGATAGTAAGTAAGCAAAGTGTTTCTTGAATTCGGTGAGCCATCCTAGTAAATTATCAAACCTGAAGTGGGGGCATTATTGTGAACCCAACCTTGTAGCCAAGTCAGACAGAAGTTTGGGCACCCTGGGGACCCAATACTTTCTGAATGGGGCAGTCTTGTGGGGCTGAGTCCTTAAACTGGTGGAGTCTAACGCTAATTCCAGGTAGTTCGTGTCAGAATAGAACAGAATTGTAGAACACCTACTTGGTGTCTGGAGAGTTGGAGAACTGATTCTTGGTGTGGGAAAACTCAGACATTTGGTGTCAAAGTGTTATGAATAAAAGCATCCCAAGAGAAGGAAACACCCTTTTAAATAACTTTAATGTATTCTATTATTGTACCAAGAATGCTTCGGCAATGAACCCAGAGATTGGGGACCCCTCAGCTGAGGAATTTTGTGGGAAAAGGAAATCCAGTGAAAGGAGACTGGACATGAAATACAGCGATAGACCAATGAGAAAACATGAGTGCATATTGCTAAAAGACACTTGAAAAGAATGTATATTCTTCTGCTTTGGGGTGAAATGCTCTAAAAATATCAATTAAATTAATCTGGTCTAATGTGTAATTTAAGGCAACTGTTTCCTTATTGATTTTCTGTCTGGAAGATCTATCCAGTGATGTCATGAGTTGTTAAAGTCCCCCTACCATGACTGTATTACTGTCCACCTCTCCTTTTATATCCATCAATATTTACTTTAGATATTTAGGTGTTCCTATGTTGAGTGCATCAATGTTTACAAGGGTTATATCTTCTTGTTGAATTGATCCTTTTATCATTATGTGCTGTCCTTCTTTGTCTCTTATTACTGCCTTTGTTTTAAAGTCTATTTTGTCTGATATAAGCATTGCTATCCCACCTTTTAAAAAATTTCCATTTGCATGAAATATTTTTTCCATCCCTTTACTTTTAGCCTGTGTGTTTTTCTATTTGAAGTGAGTCTCTTGTAGACTGCATGTGTATGGGTCTTGTTCTCTTTTCCATTCAGCTACCCTAAGTCTTTTGATTGGAGCATTTAACCCACTTTCGTTTAAAGTGATTGTAGATAGGCACATAGTTCTGTGTTTCTTTCCTGTTGCTGTTCTGAATGGGTGCTTTCTGCTACCTTGTCTTTCAAACCTCTGATTTGTTCCTCAGCTTCATCTAATCTGATGTTCATTCTTTCTAGTGTATTCTTCATGTCAATTATTGTGTTCTCCATTTCTGACTGGTTCTTTTTTATGTCTTTTTAAAGCTTACTGTCTCTTTGTTGAAGTTCTCACTGAGTTAATCTATTCTTTCCCTAGGTTCCAGGAACTCAATTTTGAATGTTCCCCTGGGTCTTCCAAGGCTTGGAGGGACTCCTCTTAGTGACCAGCTACTTGTGAACTTCTTGAGGGACAGGGATCATGTTTTATCTGCCTCTAAAGTCCCAGTACCTACAACAGGCTTAAAAGACTTTTCTGGCAACCTGGATACTCATATGTTTTAGGCAGAACACCTATTACTCCTCTGGATGATTAGTTCCCCTCCTAGGACCTGGTGGCCTGACCCTGCAGGTTAACCCAGAGGCTGGGGACCCCTCAACTGAGGATAGAAATCACCCACCTTACAGCCAGCTAGCTCCTCATACCCTTAGTCACTCTGGCCTGGGATACCCAGCCCTGGGATGGTCGCTTACTCATAGTCCTTTGCTCAGGAAATGCAGGCAGAAACCAAGAAACATGGGCTATAGGCAGACTTTTTCCCACAGACAGTCTACTGTGTGCTCTTTGCCTTGTCTTCACATTATAATCCTCTAGCCAAGCCTATTGATAGGTTCAAACATGAAGTTTCTTAGACTTCTCTTTCAGAGTTAGTCCTGCTCAGCAGTTAAATAGTGATGGGGACCATTTAATGCCACTAAGCTAAATACACTTGTCAGTTTGCCCTCATTGGAGAGCTCCGGTCAGACTTTCAGACACCAGAACACACAGCAAGAACCAGGCTCAGAGCCCTTGCAAGTCACAGGGGAGCAATTTGACCAGCAAGTCCATGCTCCTCTTGCTCCCTGGCATGTGCTGACTGCCCTGGGGCCGAGCAGCTGGTTGCTGTGCCAGAGGGGACGCCAAAGCTGTTTAAGGATTGGTCCACAGCCAGAAATAGTTTAGATGCCAAAAGTTTTTGCTGTGTCAGAGCAGCAAGAATGTTCCATTTTCTCTAACCACCAAGAAACTAGGAGCCAGAAAAGATGTAGTTCAGAAAGATAGTGACAGAACTAAAGCCAAGAACAGAGGTCCCCTGACAGCTGCATGTTCATTGTTCTGTTCATTACAATCTCTACATCTCTGATCCCATCACCTGCATAGCTTGTGGTCAAAGGCCTGCCATCCACCACAGTGGCTATGAACCTTCTACCGGCATTTGTACAGAGTTACAGCTATGTAAATGAAAAAAGAAAAAAAACATATTAGCACAGCTGGCCTGTTGAGTGGATAAATAGTGATTACTCACTCCTGATTCTATCTTTATAATGTGACAAGTTTGAGGGGTAGGAATTCTAATTTGCCATCTATTTTGCACTCATTTACATAAATGAGTTCCCGAGCCCCTGAGGAAATATCATGACTTCATTTGTGGAATCTGCAATAGCCAAATCCAGTTATGTGGAGCATTAGCACACCCACAATAAACAAAAGGACTTATTATTATTATTTTTTTTAGCAACTGATGCACCCTAGAAACATTAAATCCTTTTCAGAACAAAGTGAGGTGTGTATAAATAAATATATTATCCATGTCCCAGTGTAAAAAAGTAGCTAGTGTAGGAATTGGTATCTGTTACCCTAAGTGACAAAGAGATTAGGCACCCTTTCTGCTCTACCCTTGGCTTATTCTGAAATAAGTGTGAAGGGTGTAAGAAGGGAATTATATAAAGGAAAGACTTCTTTTTATTTATTTATTTTTAATATGTTTTTTAACTGATTTTGAGTGGGAGAAGAAGGGAGAGAAAGAGAGAGAGGTAGAAATATTGATGAGAGAGAAAAATTGACCCTCAGCCTCCTGCATGCCCCCTACTGGGGATAGAGCCCAGAACCTGGGCATGTGCCCTGACCCGTAACGAAATTGGTGACCTCTTGTTGCATGGGGTGATGTCCAACCAACTGAGCCACACAGCCAGGCTATTCATTTATTTGTTTTTATTGTTTTTGTTAGTCCTCACCTGAGGATATCTTTTTCATTAATTTTTAGAGAGAGTGGAAGAGAGAGTTGGAGGGAGGGAAGGAGGGAGAGAGAGAGAGAGAGAGAGAGAGAGAGAGAGAGAAACATCAATGTGAGAGAGACATTGATTGGTTACCTCCCACATGTGTCTGGACCAGGACCAGGGATCGAAATTGCAACCCAGGTATGTGCTCTTGACTAGGAAGCAAGTCTGCAACCACTGACCAGGGTGGGAAGACTTTCTTTAAAAAAAAGAGTGAGACAGAAGAAGGGCCGCTTGATTTCTAATCATTCATTCGCTGAGAAAATATTGCTTCAATCCCCGATACATGTCAGGCTTTGTGTGAGGAAGGTGACAGAATATCTAGTAAGACCCAGGAGCCCATCTTTTGAAAAGAGCCTGACATAACTGCACACAGTGAAGAGCAGACGCCTAAGAAGGTGACTGCCACTGTGTAATGGAAGTGCCCTTCACAGGAAGCCCACGCTACTGGCCCCAGTCAAAGATTTGCCACTAACTAACTCGCTGTGTGAATTTGGGCAAATTGCTTCCCCTCCCTGGATCTCAGTATCCTTGGTTGTGAAGAACTTGCAGAAGAAACACAGCATGTATAAGGACTCTACAATCATTCAGCATTTTTTAGCCTATGGCTGCTCTGCTCTCCACAGAGACCAATTCAAACCTTCTCTGCCCTGCTCGGATCCCCACCTCTCTTTCAATTCTCTTCACTCTTAGCAAATGATCTTGTCCCCCACTGCACAAAGGAAACAGAAACCTCCGACGGGGATTGCCTCAGCCTGCCACCGCTGCGCCTGCACCCAGGCTCTTCCCTGACCCTTACGGACAGGGAGGAAGCACCTTTTCTCATCAGTATTTAAATTAAACATGTTCCAGTCGTTCTCATCACAAAAACAAAACAAACAGATAGAAACTTCCCTCTGGTTGATAATGTCCTTCTTTGCCCCCTTCCCAAAGTTCTTGAAAGTTGCCGGTACTCCCTGTCTTGTTTCCTCAACTTTCAGTCATTCTTCTTCAGCTGCCTCCATTTGCTCCCCCACCTTTCTGTCCCCCCCACACACACACTAAAACGGCTGCTTTTGTTAGGCTCACCTGGGACCTCCGCTACCTGAGAAACACCCCCACACCGCCTTCCTTTGACCCTCGCGGAACGCCAAGCACACTTAGGTGGCCACTTCCATCTCCTTGAAGCACTGTTTCCTTGGTCTTGAGACACCCAACACTCTTGATTTCCGATTTCTTTCTGGTCACAGAAAAAAATCATTTGTTTCAATAAAAGAGAAGTTTATAAACGGCCAAATCAAAGTCTGCTTTTATTTATTTTAAATATATCTTTATTGATTTCAGAGAGAGGAAGGGAGAGGGAGAGAGATAGAAACACCAATAATGAGAGAGTCATTGATCGGGTGCCTCCTGCACGCCCCTGACTGAGGATCAAGCCCGCAACCCGGGTACATTCCCTGACTGGGAATCAAACCTCAATCTCCTGGGTCCTAGATAGATGCTCAATGGCTGAGCCACACCCAGTCGGGCTTTCTGGTCACTTCTTAAGTTTAGAGGGCTGTAAGATCCAGTCCTGGGTTCATTCTCCTTTCACTCTATGCTTTCTCCTTAAGCAAGCTCATTTATTCTTGGACTTAAGCCAGGGATCAAGTCCCTCACTTACCTGTTCACAAGAATTTACTGAGCATCTAGAATATGCCAGGTTCTGTGAGTTTTGGATATGGAGTCCCTGAAGTTTTCCAGCCAGATAGGAAATCTTTTCTTCATTGGCATTTAAAAAAAATCTCTTCTCCTATATGTGTATGTGCTGATTTTACTGAATTTCAGATAAAAGGTAGTGTTTACTCTGTGCCAGGAGCTATTTTAACAACTCTATAAGAATAAAGTCATTTAACTCTCACAGCAATCCAACGAAGTAGAGACTTTTTAAAAAATAAGACTTTATTTTTTAGAGCAGTTTTAGGCTTATAGCAAAATTGAGCAGAAAGTTCCCACATATCTCTGTTCCCACAAACTGACAACCTCCCTCACTATAGATATTCAGCACCAGAGAGGTCCATTTGCTATAATTGATGAACTCACATCTACACACCAAAGTCCAGAGTTTACATTAGAGTTCACCCTGACTGTTATACATTCTATGAGTATTGACAAATACATGACAGGTATCCACCATTATAGTATCATACAGAACAGTTTTCACTGTCCTAACAATCCTCTGTGCTCTGCCTATACATTTTTCCCTCCCCATAACCCCTAGCAACCACTCATCTTTTTACTGTCTCCACAGTTTTGCCTTTTTGAAAAGTCATACTGTTGGAATTATACAATATGTTGCCTTTCCAAAGTGGCTTCTTTCACTTAGTAATATGTATTTACCTTTTCCCCAGGTCTTTCCATGGATCTATAGTTCATTCCTTTTCAGTGCTAAATAATATTCCATTGTCTGGATGTACCACAGTTTCTTTATCCATTCACCTACTGAATAACATCTTGGTTGCTTCAAAGTTTTAACATTTATGATAAAGCTTCTATAAACATCTGTGTGCAGGTTTTTGTGTGGGCATAAGTTTTAATTCATTTGGGTAAATACCAAGGACCACAATTGCTGAACGGTATAGTGTTATGGACCACACATGAATGTTTGTGTCCCTACAAATTCATATATTAAAGCCCTAACCCCCCGGCATGACTATATTTGGACATGAGGCCTCTAAGGAAGTATTTAATGCCAAATGAGGTCATAAGTATTGGGCCCTGATCAGATAAGATTAATGTCTTTATAAAAAGAGGTAATAGAGGATCTGCTCTCTCTCTCTGTGTCTCTCTCTGTGTGTGAGGAGAGGCCATGTGAGGACATAGTGAGAAGGTGGCAGCCCTCTCCAAGCCAGGAAGAAACCCAACAAGAAACCGATTCATCTGGAATCTTAATCTTGGACCTTCCAGCTTCCAGAGTTGTGAGAAAATAAATTTCTATTTTTTAAACCACCCAGTCAATGGTATTTTTTTATTGTGGCTTGAGCTAACTAAAAAAAATAGTTAAAATACATTGAGTTTTACAAGAAATGTCATAGTGTCTTCTACTAAAGGGGTTTTTCCAATTTGTATTTCCATCAGCAATGAATGAGAGTTTCTACTGCTCCTTATTCTCACCATTTGGCATTTGGTATTGTCAATATTTTGGATTTTGGTCATTCTAATAGCTGTGTAGTGGGCTCTCATTGTTGTTTTAATTTTCAATTCCCTAATGACATAAAGTGTTGAGCATCTCTTCATATGCCTATTTGTCATCTGTATATCTTATTGGGTGAGGTATTTATTTCTTAATCAAGTTGTTTGTCTTCATATTGTTGAGTTTTAGGAATTCTTTGTATATTTTGAATAACAGTCCTTTATCAGATGTGACTTATACAAACATTTTCTCTTACTCTGTGGCTCGTCTTCTTATTGTGTTGACAGTGTCTTTCACAGAGCAGAAGTTTTTCATTTTAATAAAATTCAGCTTATCAATTATTTTTTTCATGAATGGTACCTTTGGTGTTGTATTTAAAAAGTCATGGCCATGCCCAAAGTCATCTAGACTTTCTTCTATGTTATCTTCTAAGAATTTAATAGTTTTGTCTTTTACATTTAGGTCCATGATCCATTTTGAGTTAATTTTTATGAAGGATGTAAGGTCTGTGTCTTGATTCAAGTTTTTGCATGTAGATGCCCAGTTGTTTGAGCAACATGTGTTTAAAAGATTATCTTTTCTCCATAGAATTGCCTTTGACACTACTGTTATACACATACACATTTTACAGAAGAAGATCCTGAACTTTTTTCAGTATCACACAGAAAATTATTGACAGATGAAATCCAATTCAGGCTGTATGCCAGTGAGCTTATGCTCTTATCCACAGCTCTCTGTTGCTTCTCTATTTCATGCCCCTCTCTGTATTAATGAAGAAACATGTTCATTGTAGAAGTAAACAAATAGTCTAAAAGAAACAAGTAAATAATTCCACTCCCCAGAGATAACCACTGTTAATATTTTGACATATACCCCCCCAGCCTTCACCCTCTGCTTATATCTATGGTAGGTTTTTATTATAAAAACTGGATGATAATGTATTCTGGTTTATAACCTGAATTTTTTTCATTTAACAATAAATTATGAACATTTTTCCATGTCAATAAATGCACCTTTAGAATATAATTTTTATTGAATATATAGTATACTCTCCTCGCACAGATTTACCCCTATTTTTCAGCCTATCCTTTCTGGTGGGCATGTAGTTTGCTCTTTTCCCTTTGTGATTAAATCTATACCAGCACACTTAAATATTCCTTAGGATAAATTTCTAGCAAGAGAATTGCATAGTCAAAGAGGGTGTGGGGGAGCACCTTCATAAGCCTGCGCTCAAACAGCTGCCTTGATCAAGTGTCCTGCCACCACCTTCTGGAACCACAGTGGGAGGGCATTTGATATGACCAATGCCCAGATTACATGCCAGTTTTTTTTTGTTCTTGAAGATATAAAATTTCATCTTTTTTGGAGTCCTCATACAAGAAATTAGGAGAAGTTACAATGGGAGCTGCTTGCCTGGTACCATTTTGAATTAGCAAAGTCTTCTTTAATTTGATTCAGTGAAAGTGCCCGGGCCCCTGCCATGTGACTGTCACCACAGCTAATTTGCCCTCAAAGAACTCAGCTTCCTATATGCATGGGTATTCAACAGGGGAGACAGGGCTAGGAGCCCACACAGCTAGCTTGAGTGCCATGCAGACTGTGGCAAGTCATATTATAAAGTGCTCTGACGGCTCAGAGAACAGGATAATTGAGGGTTTGGGAAAATGGATTTGAGAGCCAAGGGACAAGGGAAAGTCTTGGACAATGGCCCAGAGATGTGGGAAGACTTTGGGGGTAGAGTCCTTGTAGCCACAGTGAATAAAATGTCAGAATGTGTGTGTGTGTGTGTGTGCACTCACACACACGCACACACGCAGGGGGTGTTGAAGGGATATAGTTCACTATTGTGGAAACTCTAAATGGTGTGAGGCTTTGAATTAGAGGCCACCAAGGTTAGTCCCTGTACTACAGGCAACAGGAAACTAGGGAAGAACTTTTAAAAATAATACATGGCCAGAGCAGGGTATCCAGGAACAAAAACAGACTTTATTAGGCTGTTGATTGGTCCTGGTGTTGGTCTCTTCCCCTCCCCTTTCCACCCTGGTGATTAGGAGAGAATAGCTGGGGAGACAAAAGAGCAGCCTGCCCATTCCCTAGCCTGACAAGTACGCAATTCAGGCAATATTTCACCATACTGAGTCTACTGGGTGTCAAGCCTCCATATCTAGTTAGCCTGTCTTGCACGCCAGTGTTAATGATTTTCTACGAGTGTTAATGATTTTCAGAGTTGGGTGCTATAAGGGCAAGGGGTGTGGGTGAAAAGGAGTGTGACGTTCCAGGGACAGTTCCTGGAATGCATGGCATCCTGGCTTGAGTGCCCACAGGAGTCACAATAGAATCAGAGAATTTGTTGCCAGGGGGAGGAAGGGGGCCCAATGGGCAGAGGACAATGGGGAGGGGGCAGTTTAAGAAGTTTTCTTGGGGTACAACAATTGCTAGTTCCTTTTGTGGCTGCTCCTAATATAGCAGTCTGCTGTTCTCCCCTCTAATCTCACTGTGGCCACCACAACCTTCCAACTGTTGCTGCATCCAAATGGTTGATATAAATTGCCATCAAAATCCAGCACGAACAGAAAGACACACCCTGCAACACCATGTGTTTTGCTGAACATTGCAGTTTGGAATCCTTTTTCAAAAGGAGAAGTTTTAATAAGCCAAGGTTTGCATTCAATTCTCTTCAACTTAAATTTTTTTCTGTCTCTGGTTGGAGAGTTGGTCTTGAAGCTTGAGAAAGCACTGGAACTGCGTGTGCTGAGAACTTCACCACAGACTGGTCTCTCTTGCCTTCACAGAAAGAAAAGAGAAACCCCTCCCCACGCTCAGGACAGGGCCTGGGGAAGCCCTGGGGATCCATTTGCACCAGTCCGAATTGATTGCTGAAAACAAATAAACTCTAATTTTTACCCATTTTTTTCACAACACCAAGAAACTGGAAGAAACCCTCAGTTAAATAATATACATTTCCATTTAATCCATCAGCAATCCTCTACCCAGCTTGGTACAGATGATATTACTGTTGTACAGCAGTTCCCTATGTGCAGGGATACATTCCAGGCCCCCCAGTGGATGCCTGAAACCCTACATAGACTATGTTTTTTCCTATACATACTTATCTATGATAAAGTTTAATTGACAAATCAAGCACAGCACGAGATTAACAATAAATAATAAAATAGAACAATTATAACAATATGCTGTAATAAAAGTAACGTGAATGTGGTCCTCTCGAAATACTTTGTTATTTGGCACTCACCCCTCTCCTTCTTGTGATTTAAGGTGATAAAATGCGTGGTTTCATCATGCCACTCAGAATGGGATGCAATTGAAATTCTATGAATTGTTTCTTTCTTTCTGGAATTTTTTGTTTAATATTTTTGGATCCCAGTTGAAAGAGGGTAAACTAAAACTGCAGAAAGTGAAACCACAGATAAGGGGGTTCTACTGTAATCAGGAATGATGATTTTAGAAATGATTGGTAGGAAAGTCATGCTAATTATTTCAAAACAAAACCCACATTTTTCAGATGTTTCTGTTCTCATTCAGCAACCTCTTCTGAAAGGAGTCCCAGAGTCAGGTCACGTTTGCTGGTTCTTCCCCATTATCCGGGTCGCTCTCTGTGTGGACTCGCTCCCTGGCTCCCCTGACCCGGCCCTATGGCTTCCTGTTTCATGGGGCGATCACTCCCGAGGCTTCTCTTCAGACTCAGATTTCCAAGAGCCACGGCATCTGCAGCCACATGGTTGATCAGCAAGCATCCCCACCTCACATTTTATGCACCCTCCCTTCCCCGAAGTCCTTTTCTCTCACCCTCTTTATTATTTCCATGAATGGAAATTCTCCATTTCCAGCAGCACTGGCCTCCAACCTCGAATTCATCTTGCGTTCCTCTTTATCCCTCACGTCACAGATAAACATCAGCAAATTCTACTTGCTCTGCCTTCAGAATATACTCAGACTTCCTCTCACCCCCTCCCTCTTTACCACCTTAGAGCAAAACATCATTATCTTGATTCTGAAGTATTCTAGAAGCCTCTTAACTAACACCTCCTACAGGTGATAGAAATCTTTTTACAACATGAGTCAGATCAGGTGAAAACCCTTCCAGGCTTCTTTTCCAGCGGCCTGTCCCTTCCCTCTGACCTGCTCTCCTGCTCCGTCCCGGGCACACTCTGTGTCGGCCACTCTGACCTCTTCCTTGGGCAAGGCAAGCATTTTGCAGCCTCAGCACAGTCCACTCTTCCCCTAGATATGTGTGGCTTGATCCCTTCACATTTTTTTCCTAATGTCTCTACTAAAATCTCTCCTTATCAGAGAGGTGGCCCCTGACCACACCATCTAAAAAGACATTCTCACCCTTTGGTGCTCTCTTACCTGCTTATCCTGCTCTCTTTCCTTCGTTGCACTTGGGATCACTCAGCATTTTATCTATTCATTTGTTTATTTATTGTCCTCATCCCCCCACCCGAATATAAACTCAGTGAGGGCAGGGTCATTGTTTGCTCCTAAATCCACAGTCCTTGATGCCTATAGGTGCTCAATAAATTAATGTGATTAAAAGGCTCTTAGGGTTCATTCAGTTCAAATGCATCACTCTATACGTGAGAATGCCGCGGCGAGACAGGACAACTGTCTAGAGATAACTTAAAAGATTAATAGCTCTGCTGGAACAAATGCCTAAGTGTCCTGGCACCCAGCCAACTCTAGTACCTGAGGGTGAGGCGCAAAGTGCATTCTACTCAATACCCAGCGCACATCTGTCTGTGTGTTACCCAACATTTACATTCACTATGTGTGATATACTCTGAAGTTTATAATTCTAACTCTTTTTCATTTTTTATTTTTCAATTATAATTTATTTCCAATATTATTTTTGTATTGGTTTCAGGTGTATAGCATAGTGGTCAGATAATCGACCATATACATTACCAAAAGTTCCTCCCAATATTTCTAGTGCCCATCTATTTCATATTTGAAAAATGTTGAGCCTACTCTATTGAATTAATTTCAATGTCCTATTAATGGATTGTGAGCCACAGTTTGAAACCAGTACATTAAACTACTGGTTTCAAATTTCATAAAATCATTCTATATCTTTCTCCTTTTTTTTTTAATCCTTACTCAAGGATATGTTTTATAGATTTTTAGAGAGAGAGGGAAAGGAAAAGAGAGGAAGAGAGAAACATCAACATGAGAGAGAAACATAGATCGATTGCGCCCCATACGTGCCCGGACAGGGAATTGAACCCGAAATCTAGGTATGTGGCCTGACTGGGAATCAAATCCGCAAACTCTTTCGTTGTACAGGACGACACTCCAACCAACTGAGCCACCCAGCCAGGGTGAAAGAAGCATTGATTTGTTGTTCCACTTATTTATGCATTCATTGGTTACTTCTTGTATGAGCTCTGACCGGGGATTGAACCCACAACCTTGGCATATGGGAACAACACTCTAACCAACTGAATCAGGAATGAGATGATGTATTGAGATTAATATACATGAGATACAAGGGCAAAGAAACAGGACCTTAGATATTTCTTTTATTTCTCTGCATAGTCAAGCTAACTATAGAATTACTGTCAATAGATTGCTTTCCAAGCTAACTATAGAATTACTGTCAATAGATTGCTTTCCTCTGGCGTTTGTAAAAGCCTTTAAACAAATGCGTTTGTGCATTGGCAATGTTTTTTAGCACCATTGTCACCTTGTTTACAGTTCTGGACTTCATGCTATGCCATGTCATATTCATTTTCTTGGTTTCGTGCCTTGTTTTCTGGACCAACTCATGCTTATAAGTTGCTGCTTTGTGCTTGCAGTCAGAACAGTGCATTCCAAAAGGAGGCAGGAGGAACGGAGAGGGTTTTCACATAGCTGACTTTGTTTTGACAGTGATGGTATCTGACAGAGTGGGAAGTGATTATAGCCCAACACCCAGTCTCATCGCACACACCAACTATTCATAGCCGCTGGAGCAGGGAGATACGAGCCTGGGGGCGAGAGACTGAGCCGTCACCGCTCAAGCTGAGGACAGGGAACACGTGGTTATGCAAGGCATAGAGGTCAAGGTCACATTAAAAATCAAGTATTTAAAATATTGGCTCCAGCACAATAACTCTGTGGTCTAAATTTATCCCACTCTTCCAACTCTCATAGGACCGACAGAGCAGCTAGTGTTACCACTCAGGAAAAAGGCAGAACGAAGTCCAAATCTGTATCTAAAAGAAACCTCAAATGAAAGATGCAGAGAATTTGATCTGGTTCCTTCAGATGCTGCAAAAGGTGCTGCAGGTAACTGGATATTATTGCAGGAGGATATGGTTACATAAACCAGATCATGTCACCACCTTCATTACTATTGCTGTCCACCCACGTGGCTGGGAATTTCACTGGGAGTATACCGCCCAGTTCAGGATGTTCCAACTCTTCTCGCAGGCCCGGGAGAAACAGCAGTGATCAGGTGAGACTCGCGACTCTTGTCCTGGTTATCGCCCATGTACCTCCGCTATGTATTGTCCACGTACCTCTGCCATCCAGTGCCCTGCTCTGTGCCCTCGCTCTGCTCTGTAACTGTACCACCAGGCTGTCTGTTCCTTTGACTTCCTGTTGGGTTCAGCCGCGGGGGTCACTGGCAGGCGATTCCAGGTTGACATATTTATTCTGCACTCCACCCCACCCCATCCGGGCTGCCTGGCTCCTGCTTCACGTGCTGTGGCAGCAAGCAGGTTCCTCTGCGGCCTCGGTCCTGTAGAAGGCCCCTCTCCCACTGCTCCAGGCCTCACAGACTCCAGCCACATTTCCTCCCCTTGCCCTTCAGGCTTGGTCCTAGTCCCTCGGTGCCTCACTATTCTGTGTCAGTTCCTTAGCTCCGGCCACACCTTTGTAAATGGTCCCTTCATTAAGCTTTTACTCTTTCCCCTTCTCCCAGTTTAACACTTCTGTGTGTGCGTCTGCTGCCTGCTGGGACCCAGACTGGTGTACTTGGTCTCACATGTACGGGTGCTCTAGGTCTTGCTCTCACCTGGGTCTCCGAAAGGTCCAGCTTGGCAGCACACTTTGCTGCCTTGAAATCCTACTTCTGGTCCTCGCCCAGGCCCTTGGGTCTCTCCCTTCACTTACTCGGGCCCTGCTTGTTTTGGATGGTTGCCAGCTACTGCATGCCAGCAGCTGGCCAGCTGAGAGGCTCTGACTTTGTCATGGATTTTGAGCAGGATCAGGTAGGGCCAAAACTCACAGCAGTAACCCAGGTTTTTCAGGCCTCATTCCTTTCCACGTGCTCAGGAGAGGTGGAAATGGGCTGGTTCAAGTTAGTCTTTAAGGGGAAATAGATTTGCAGGCCTAGAGAATTCTCAGGAAAGAACTTTAAAGGTCATCTGGGCTAACCCCTCCCTTTGCAGTAGGGAAACTGAGGCTCAGGAGGAAGGAACTCCCTCCGGTACTGGTAAAAACAGGGTGAGAATACAAAGATCCCGAGTATTTGTCATCAGATCTCAGTGTTGGAAGGAGCATTAAAGGTTGTACAGCCCGACCACAATAAATAGCAAAGTACAGGCTATGCCATTTACAAGGGGGAGGGGCAGAGCCACAGTGGTCCCTGGTGACCTCCAAACCTAACCCTAACCAGGGACAGTCCATACAGCGCAGCAGGACGGGATTTGGAGCAGAGGCACCAAAGAAACTCCCTTCTCAGGGTCACCAACAGCTCCCCACTGGTAACAGGGCAAAGTCCCCGCCAGCGGGGGCCAGCCTCCTGAGCAGCCGCAGGTCGTGTGAGCAGCACGGCCTTCCCGGCTCCCCGAGTGGACCCTCCGGCAGAGCACTTGCTGTGTTCCCAGCCAGGCTCACTTCCTCGGTCCCCAGGCAGGCTCGGTTTCCCTGTCCCTGGAGGCTAGATGGGGCCACGTGACTGACCCTCACCAACAGAAGCAAGTGGAAGTTATGGGTCACTTCTAGTTCATTGTGGCGAAGAAAAAGCTTTGCTTTCTTTTCTGTCCACCTGGCTGGCAGCAAAAGATTCCCAGATGGTGAGGTTCTCACGTGGGCCCAACCAGGATGCCCAGGTCTCCCGAAGGCAGCTGTGTGGGAGCACTGCCCCGCCAGCCCCCCCACACTGACCTGTCACAGGTGAGAAATAAGTAAGCCTTGTCATGCTGAACACTGAGACAAGGGTGGGAGAGAGGGAACAGAGCTAACAACTCCAATTAATATAGAAATTGAATAACTTTCCAGGTAACTCACAAGTTCCTGCAATCCCTCAGGCTTGATCTTTCTAAGACGGCTTCAATTCCTTCTGCTCTAATTCCACAGTGTATCCCACCTCCCTCACAGCCCCTCTCCTTCCCTCCCCCTCCCCCTGCCATCTGTCTCCTGAAGTGCTCAAAAAGCCTCCTGGAGAGGGGGGCTTCTCCCCTTGCAAGTGCCCCCCCCACACACACTGCCAAAATCATTTCTTTAAAGGGCCCTCTGACCCTCATCAGTCCTCAAACAACACACCTGGTCCTGCCCCTGGAATTGCCCGGATCCCAACAGTCAGTGCTGGGCTGCTTTTCTTAAAGCAAAGCTGCTGGAGAACAGCAATATTCCCTTTGGGTTTGCAAGTGCACTCAGAGCCTCCGTTATCTCCTTTATTGTTCTAAAGGGACAATAATTCAGGAGCACTATTTACAAGTTTTTGATAACAACAACAATAATAGCAATGACAGAGATGATAACCCCGCCCTTTTTTCCCATTGTCGAAACTTCCAGCCATTCACCCTATCAATCCCTTAAAATAGAGTCCTTCCTATCTTGACTCTTCCCTTTGGGGACGTGACCTGGGTTTCAGTGTCTAATCTCCTAGATCCTGGGGTGGTACCCACATAGAGATTAAAAAAAAAAAAAAAAATTCTTCAGGCCATAGGGGATTTTCTGCTGAGAAGACAATGAAATTTGTGCTTTTTCCCACCCTTCTGGAGGAAGAAAGATTTCAGGGGACACCACACCTAAACATCCTGGGCATTTCCAGCAAATCTCAGCAGATGATGAGATGGGTTGGGGAAATTATTGCAGCTGAGGCCTATATTGCTTGTGGTAAGTTTTTTGTGTGTGTTTTTTAATCAATGTGGGTGATCAATTACGTTAGATTTGCTGTCTTTTATCAGTTTCTCTTGACTTGCTTTTGAGTTCTTAACCAGTAAAAATCTTTAGTGAGATAATTGTATATGATTATGGGATGGTACCTTAGTGAGTGAGTGAATTATTGACTGATTGAATGAATGAATGGATATTATAATCTAGTAGCCTCATGACCACAGGAGGTCATGGAAAGTAGGCTCACCGGAGTCAGGAGATCTGGGCCCTGATCTTGCCCTGTCATGAACTCAGCCATGTGACCATAAGCAGGTCACTTCTGCAGACTGACACTTGGTTTTGCCACATGTAAAATGAAGGGGTTGGACTAGACCAGTGCTTCTCACACTTCCATGTGGGCATAGATCACCTGGGGATCTTGTTAAATGCAGATTCTGAATCAGGAGGTCTGGGGTAAGGTCCAAGATTCTTCATGTCTAACAATGTCCTGGTGATGCCAATTCTTCTGGTCCATAGGTTACACTTTGAGTAGCAAGTGTCTTGCTAGATCTCCACAGTCCCTTGCTTAATCTTTAATGGTTCTATTTTTGACAGATTAGAATAATCAGTTTATTCACCACTCAGCAGCCAGAGTCTGTAAAAGGTAAGTCTGACTCTTTGGTGGCTTCCCATACCCAGAATAAAATTCAAGTTTTACAGTGTAGTCCTGCAAAGCCCTACATGACCTGACCCCATTTCCTACCACTTCTCCCCTTGCTAATATACTTCAGCCACATCGATCTCTGCTGTTCCAGGTGTGCGCTAGCCTCACAGCCTTTGCATATTATCCTCCCTCCACCTGGAATCCCTCCAGATACCTGTGTAGTTTGGTCTTTGTTCAAATGTCACCTTATCAGAAAAACCTTCCCAGGTCACCATTTAGAAATTGTTCCCCACTTATACTCTTTTGCTCTTTAATCCCTTATCCTGCTTAATTTTCAGTCATAACAAATAATGCCATCTAATATTTTACATAGAGGTTTTTTTAGTTAGCAATCATCTTATATATTTAGTGGTATGTTTGTTTTGATTATTGTGTATTTATTTGATTATATGTGTACTTTCTTTCTCCCCTGCTAGAATGTGAGCCCCACGAGAGCAGGAATTTTGTCTATTTTGCTCACTGCTGTCTCCCCAGGACCTGAATGGTGGTCAATTATTATTTGTTGAATATGTAAATAAATTAACAGACGAATGGAAAAGTGAGATAAGAATAGGCTATTAAAAAACAAGGCCTAATGGTGTCATTTGAGCCATCCCCACCCTATCTTTAAGGTAAGCTGTGAGTCCCCAAGCCCTCTGAGACAACTGGATAGAAGGAAGTCTGTAAAGAGAATGCTTTGGGGTTCACCTTAGCCACAGAGCAGTTTCTGTACTTATAACTCACCTGACTTCCCTTTGCAGCCAATGTCACCTGAAAGATGTATAGCACCCTGGTGGGGTAGTGGATGCATCAGGCCACCATTCAAATCACCAAACTAACTCTCTTTTCTCTATTCTAGGCCTACCATTAGGCGTCTCATTGTGACAGAAGGACGAGCTGAGTCAGGCTGACCCAAATGCCTGCTACACCTGGCATTGATACATCTCATTATAAATTAATCATTTGGCATTCTGCTTTATCCCCTCCAGTCTCCTTTGAGTGAGTCAGCTTCCTGAGTTCCACTAACTCTGTGCCCCTAATGGGATCAAGTTTCTGAACCTTCAATACCATACCCCGGCCCAGCTGCACGGCTCAGCGGCTGAGCGGTGACCTATGATCCAGGAGATTGCAGTTCGATTCCCAGGCCAGGTTGTGGGCTTGGTCCCCAGCAGGGGGCCAGCAGGAGGCAGGCAGTCAACGACTCTCTCCTCATTGACGTTTCTATCTCTCTCTCCATCCCTCTCTGAAAACAATAAAAAATATATTTAAAAAAATAAATAAAAAGACCAGACTCTGGACAGCAGCTACTTCTATAATATGCTGCTGCCCTGTGAAGGTCCTCAGCAGCTGGCCAGCTCATCCTTCCCAGGCACCACCCTGCTCTACTATAAGATTTGTTTAACATTTTCCCAGAGACCCAGCAATACCACTTAGAGGAGTTTATATTAAGGAGATAATTGGAAAAATATGTAAACACATATGTAGAAAGGTACTTGTTATTGCATTGTCGTCTCCCCTCTTCCTCGGCCGGAGGTGGCGGTGGTGGTAATTTTGTATCGCGTGCAGTCCCCAGAGTGTGGGTAGATGCCAGAGACCCCCACCCAGTCCCCACCTCATATAGCACCCATGGGAACTAATTGACGGCGTTGTCTGTCCCTTACTGTAATTGTTGGTGACAGAGTAGCAGCTGCTTAAGTAATCTGTGCCCAGAACCCAGAAGTAAATGAGCATTCAACCCTCATTTAGGAATCAAGGAATTAGGCAGCCATGTCTCTTACTGGGGCCAGGAGTGGAATCCTGGTCACAGAGCAGCAGCTGGTCTGGGTGAGCTGATCCTGGACCAGAGGCTAGTCTGGTCCTCAATTCTTGCCATTGTTGTGGGCACTGCTGGGCAGGTTTGCAAGCTGACCTGGACGTCAGCCAAGGTCAGATGGGCTCCAGTCATTGAAACCTCCTTGAGGCCTCCCCCTGTATATGACAACTTCTCCAGCAAACCAAAGGTTCCATTTTAAAAAAACAAAATCCTCACCTGAAGAGAAAGGATATTTTTAGTGAGAGTAGAAGGGAGGGGGGAGGGGGAGAGAGAGAGAGAGAGACATCGATTGGTTGCCTCCCACATGTGCCCCTACCAGGGGCAGAGATGAACCTGTAACCCAGGTACGTGCCCTTGACTGAGAATCGAACCCGAGACCCACTGCGCAGGCCCACGCTCTAACCACTGAGCAACGCCAGCCAGGGCACCAAAGGTCCATTTTACATTCATTTACCCAGAGGAGACAGTAGCCCTTCCCACTCACCCACTCACTTTGCAGGGACCCTTTGCCCTGCAGTCACTCTTCTCACCACTTTGGAGGAAACAAATTACTTCTAGTTTCCAGGGATGAATCAACCTCCCAAGGGTGACCAAGATGACCTCTCTCTCTCTGACACAGGAAATAACCTCCCAACTTTGCAAAAAACTGGGAACACTAATCCATCAGCCAGTATCTGGCTCACTGTACTACGGCTTATTCATACAGCATATTAAGGCTTATCATTAAGCATATTAAGGTTTATCACACAGCCATTAAAATGAAACAGGAGGGGGGGCAGAGGGTGGAGGGAGTCAATGGGGGGAAAAGGGGACATCTGTAATACTTTCAACAATAAAGATAAATTTAAAAAAATGAAACTGTAGATCTATACAAATAATTAAGTGAAAAGAAGAATGTGACAAAACTGCACTTTATAGCCTGATTCCAATTTTACAAAAATATGGATGTGCAAGTGTAAACATGTGCATAGAGAAATAATTGAACGATATCCATCAAAATACTAACAATGATTCTGCCTGGGTGATGAGGTTTCTGGTAAGTCTTTTTTATATTCCTCTATAGTATTTGAAATTTTCAATAAGCATGTTTATTTTATAATTAGGAAAAACTACTTTCAGTTTGGAAGAAAAAAAATTCATTTAATTTGATATACTTTAACATACAAAATGCTGGAGTAGTGGCTGGTACAAGGTCCCATGGAAACACAGGGTTGGGAGTGGCATTAGCCCTGCCCAGTATTTGCAGAATCAGCGTGCCCTGCATTAGATGACCTCTATGGTAGGTCTCCCTATTTCAAGCATCTGTGATTCAAAGACGCCAAACAATATCTCTAGATCAAAACTATTTATAAGAATCATTTCCTTTATAATGAGTTGGAACTTCCACTAACTGCTTGTGTGTTTAGATGACATCATCTCTGAGATTTATGTGAAATGACTCCTTTTCCTTGATGTTATCAAGCAGTTTCAGTCATTGAGTTCCTTATATTTCTTTGTGTTTAAATGATATCTGAAGACTCTGTCATTTGTCAAGGTTTAATTGTTTCCATTATTTTTTTCCTGGTAAGTTTCCAGATATTGCTGGGTGCATTTGATAGTGAGCCCAGCAAAGATGTTGAGACATGGAACATGCCTCCAAGTTCCAGGTTTTAGCCCAGATCTTTCACTTTTTAGCTGTGTGAACTCGAGTTAGTCATCTCTCTCTGAGCCCTACTTTTAGAAATGTATATAAAATGGGGAGAGAAGGGAGGTTAGACAAGATGATTTTAAAGATCTTGTCCAGCTCTGTCTCTATGATGAGTTTTAACTCTGAGATTCTAATACAGTTTCTCATCATCTCGTTCCCAAATATTCTTAATGTTATCTCAGTATCGAAGTCTTTCAATAATTATAGAATTATAATTCATTGATTATATCTTGAGTGGTGCCTCAGAGTCCACTGCTTAAATCTCCCCTACACCACTTATACTAGGTGGTCACCCTGTATCTGCTAACACCTACAGGGACAATACTTTCCCTTCCTCCCAAAGCAGCCCATTTCCGTCTAGTTAGAAAGAGCATTTAAAAGGTGTTTTTGGCAGAACTGAAATTTGCCACCCTGTAGCTCCTACCCAGTGTTCTGCGCTCTGGGCCACTTTGCAAAGGGCATGCAGAAGGCACTCTTCTTCTGTCCCCATTCACTGCCCACTGGGCAGCCCCAGTGAAGGTGTTTCCCAACCATGATCTTGGAGGAGGTCTTCCCCTTTCTATTTTTGGTCTCGGAGCCCAAACGTGGGTAAGCAGTTCTTTACTCAAAGCTCCAGTGATTATGTGAACCATAGAGAGTAGGAGTGTGGGAAGTCAGGAATTGAGTCCCTTTTTGATCTTTTCCCCTGAGCAAAAGTCTGAAGCCTCATGACCTGACTTATAACCACGTGGATGCCCTTTCCTTTCCTAACATTACGCCTTCTCTCTCTTCTCATATTCCCTCTTTCTTTTTTAACACCCTCCCTTACATCTCCTCACCCCATTTTCCTGAGTTACCAACACTCTTACCAGAAATCTCCAGGTCCAAGTCCTCTCTTGTGTCGTAAACTGTGCAGACTCCAGCACCCTCTCTTCTCTCTTCACTTTCTGCCACTGCAGACAAACAAGAGGTGGTTCTGAGATCCAACAATGGAAAGAGAGGACATCCAGGAAAAAGGGGACTCCCATTTCAGAGTGCAGTGTGCCTTCCTCCAAATACAATAGGAAAAAATTAGACACATCTTGCACTTCAAGGATCACAGACTTGCAACTAGCAGTTAAATACATCATGGTGATCTAATGCGCGGCATAGCGATTACAGTCAACAATACTGTATTATAACCTTCAAAGATGCTAAGAGACTACATCTTCATTGTTCTCACCACACAAAAAATAATTATGTGATGTGACAGTGGTGTCAACTTACACCACTATGGTGGTAATCATATTGCAATATATAAATGTATCAAATTAATACCTTGTATACCTTAAATGTATACAATGTTATATGTCAGTTATATCTCAATTTAAAAAACAGAAAGAAAAAAAAGACTAGTTAGCCTTTAATGGGTTTACATAAGTACTTCATGTTCCTTTTGTTAACATAATTTTAATCTTTCCTTTTGTAGAGGAACAGAGGTCCCTCTGCTTTCTCAGCCCTAAGTTTTCATTGCAGTGTTCTCTTCCATTAACTTGAGAAAATTATGCCCACGTGCTCCTGACTAATTTTTGGATTTCTCTACTGGATGGAAAGGTGGGAAGTTGGACAGTCTTTGTAGAGAGGGGTTTCTAATGTCTTTATCTGCCAAGATTCAACTAGAGAAGAGCAAGTAGGAGGTATATATTAATATATTAAGAGAGTCATTGCAAGAAATCAGCTTATGCAATTGGCGCTGGCTAGGAAAGTCTGAGATCCATAGGGCAGACCATTGAGAAAGGTGGGCTGGAACCCTCAGGAGGATTTCTTCTCCAGGGAAGCCTCAGCTCTGCTCTTAGACATTTTGACTGATTGAAACATCTAACTATCTAGGATAATCTCCCTTACTTAAAGTCAAGCCAGCTGATTGAGGACAATGAGGAACATGGTAAGACCAGTGAATTCTGTGAGCATATGTTCATTGCTGCATTTCATTGGCTATGAAGTGAGTTCCTTGATCAGAGGCAGTGCTGTGTGGGATACTGTGATGGTGTATAAAGCATTCTATAAGTCCACATATGGTAGTTTGGGCAGAATCATTATGTGCCAGGAGGCAAATCCATATTCAGACTAAGTGGCTATTCGAGCAAGAACAAAGTTCTGGCCCTTCCATGATGGAAACGGTCCAATGTAATCAGTTTTCCACCAGGTAACCAGAGGATCACCCCGGAGTCATATAGGGAGCTCAGCGTTGGTCTCTGCTGCTGGCCGATTGGGCTCTCGGCAGCGGCCATAGCCCGGTCAGCACCGGTGAGTGGAAATGCATGTTGCTGAGCCCATGCATAGCCTCCATCCCTGCTGTCATTCCCATTTTCTGCTTCTCTGGAGAATTCTGACTAATAGAAAGGAGGAGAATGAGAGGGATGTTCAGAAGAAAGAATAGGTAAGTCTTGGCAATTAATATAGATTAGGAACAAAGGAAAGAGACAAGAATGATTCCAAAGTTTTTCCTTGGAGATCCAAACAGAGGGTAGTGTGCTTAACTGGGATAAGGAAGTCAGGAGGATGAGTAGATTTGGAGGAGAAGAGAGGGCATCTGGTTCAGCTGGTCTGAGTTTGAAAGGCATGGGACACACCCAGGGGCGGATGTACAGATTCCTGGAGGGGAACTTGGGACTAGTTCTTGGAAAATAAACCTAGTCATGAGAAAACAATGGGAGTCATCTCTAGAGGAAGAGTTGAAATTTTAGAGTGAATGAGACCGCGTAGATGATTTCAAAGATCCTGTCCAGCTTTGACTATGATGAGTTTGAATTCTGGGATTATAATAGTCCTGGTTCCAAATATTCTTAAAGTTATCTTGGTATCTAAGTCATTCAATAATTACAGATGTATATTGTTGAGCAGTGCCTCAGAGACTGCTGGAGTCTCTTCCACACCAGCCCTGCTGGATGGTCACCCTGTGTCTACTAACACCTACAGGGACAGGAATTTCGCTCCCTCCCAAGACAGCCCACTTCTCTTTAGTCAGAAAGACAAAAAGGCTGATTCTTGAGAGAAGTCCAAGGTAGAAAAGGGGTTAATGGGGAAGATTTGCCAGTAAAATAGAGAAAGCAGAGAGTGGGCCAAAGAGGAGCAAAGGGAGGTTGGTATCAGGGAAGTCAAAGGAAGGGTAGATCAAGAAGGTACAGGGGAATTAGATCTTAGGCTTCTGGAGTTAGATGAGGAAGTCCCCTGATGATTGAGGAGAGGATGATGCCAAAGGAGTGGTAGAGACCAAACTCAGATATTCAGGGCTAAGATAGATTTAGTGGGAGGAGTGGAGAGTGTTGATTGTTCAAGCAAAGGCTCCTTTAGTGGACTTTGTATGACTACCTCCATTAGCAAGGTGAATCTGAGCATTGGTACTTGCAGGTGGAATACCCACATCTGTTATGAATTCTCAAGACTACGTGAATGCAATTTAGAAGGTAAGTGTAGCAGAATTCAACTTTGAATGACTGCTTTATAAAATGGGATGGGCTTTGCAGGTGCAATTTTGTGATGGCTCATGTGCAACTAGGCTGGAGGCATCTCTTACTGTTACAGATCACCTCCACAGCTTAGTGGCAGAAAACAACAATAACAACTTATTATCCCATTATTTTTGTGGATCTGGAATTTAGACAGGGCAAAGCAAGGACAGCTTATATCTGCTCCATGTCTCTGGGCCTCAGCTGAAGACTCAAAGTGAGGCTTAACTGGGACTGGAGGATCCACCTTTGGACATAGTTCATTCAGGTGCCTGGCAAGTTCAAGCTGGAAGTTGATTCCTCCTGACATGGTCTCTCCACAGTGTTGCTTGAATGTCCTCACAAGGTGGTGGCTGGCTTCCCCAAGTGAGCAGCTCAAGGAGCCAAGGTAGAAACTGCAATTTTTTGTGAATAATATCTCCTGGGAAGCCACACACCATCAGGTCTGCAATATCTTATTGGTCACATAGATCAGCCCTCTTCATTGTTTGAGGATCACAGGGGCCATCTTGGAGATTGGCTGCCACGTCTGGCGTAACAGAGGTCAGTTAAAGCCAGATTGGAGCAGTACTGACAGAATGCTAAACAGCAAGCAACTGACAGAGGCCCAAGCCTGACTGAGGTGGTTCACCATTTTGGCTATTCCAACCAAGGGGTACCGATCATGTTCTTGGTCTATCAGATTTTTCATCAGCCCAAATAACCTTCCTGGGTGGGGAGTTTCTAGTTTCCTGAAAGGGAAGTATCAGCTGGGACCTTCAAAGTAAAGCCACACAAAACCACTTTGCTGGGCTGGACAAACTCTTTGCTTGCTACATGTCTATGGGATGCACAGTTTCTGGATGCACAATGTTTGTGGCTGCTGATGAATTTAGAGCTGAGTGGGCAAGGGTAGAAAAACAACAGCAAGACTTCAAAGGAGGATTCTCTAAAGAGAAATTGACATGATGTAGTGGATTTGGATGAAAATAGTCTTCTCGCTCTTTGTAAACAGAAAGCCATACATATGTATGTGTGGTGATGTGCAACACCCTGGAGGAGCCAGCAGGAGTTTCCACTTTGGCACCTATGGTTTAATGTGCATCTGCAGCTGTTCTACTGACCCACAGGACAACTGCAAGCCTAACATTTTTCTTTATCACCTCCTCCACCCCCTGGTGGGAGCTTTCCTGCTATTTTGCCTTTCCGGATAGAATGGTACAGCTGTGGACAGCTAAAATAGCTCATGCCTGAACACAAGGGCAGGGAAAACCAGTGGGATAACAGAGGAAAGTGTTACCAGACAGGGGACCTGGCCCTGAGCAGGTCTGCCTAGGGCCAGCTGGTAGCGAGTGGGTTCTTGACTTTGTGCAGAAAAGATTTCAGAGTCCAGGCAACTATGAAACTACCTTTATTAAAGCTGGGGACGGTGAAACAAGGAAGGGCTGAGCATAGAAGAAGCAACAGAAGAGCCTAGGCTGGACTGCCTTCGCTCCCTGGGAGGTCAAAGAAAAGGGGGCCTTGGGGACAGGTTCAGGGGATTAGCTTGAGACAAGCTGCAACTGCCCATTGCTCCCCTGGTTGCAAGTCATGTGGTGACTCTTAGAGTTTAGGAGACGCATGCCTCTGGGGAAGAAGTGGGGGAAGAAGAAAGAGGGGAAAGGGAATGGCGGGGGAGAACACATGTTTGGTCCTCTGCTTTGAGGCTTTTATCTCTCTCTTGCAGGCAGGAATCTTAGGGGAGGTCTCAGGGGAAGGTTTCAGCAGAATACTCATCAGTTTTCCAGATGTGTTCTTTCAGGGTCGTGGTTTCTATTGATTGGTTAATGCCAGGACGAGGGGTCATTAGTTATTGTAGCTGGTCCTGGTGTCGTCCACCTAGTTTTGCTGACTTTTTGGGCCTGGAGCTGAAATACTACTGAGGCCTAAATGTTATCTCGGAAGGGGGGGGGGGGGGGGCGTGACCTTCTGTATCTGGCTGTAAATTGCTCTGCAGGTTTGTTCAGCTATTGTCTCAGTTTCCCTGTTCCACTTGTCCTGGCTTACTAGCCTGTCTCAAAAGACTAGGTAAACATGGGAGATATGGAGGTGCCAAGAGCACAGCCACAGAGCTTCTCCACCAAAGAAGTGTTTCCTAGAGTGGGCTGTCTCTTCTTCCTGGGTGTCGAGAGGACAGGAGCACCCCAGAGGGGTGTGCTCCTATTCTCAATGGAGCTCATTGCAGCTAAGACCTGTTGCTTCTAAGCAGCTAAGTCATGATGAAAAGGAAGGAATTTTCCTCCAGGAAAACAAGGGCTTCTGTTTCCATGGCCCAGCCTCTGCTGTTATTGTCCTGTGTGGCCAGGGCAAGTCACAACCTTTCCACCTGTACTTTCTTCATCTGTGGGTAATAGTAACCTGCTTCTCTGGGGCTTGAGCACATAGTTATTAAGTGCAGAAGGAATGAATAGATATTTACTGAAATCCAAACACCATTAGGTGAAAGCCCATGAGGGAGACTTTGAGCCAAATTGTTATTTTGCTCTTCAATAATTACCCTGATTTCTTTTGGCCCTGTGTGGCATTAAGACAGGGCCACTGGACTGAGGGCTGGACACTTGGACACCTGTTTGCTCTGCCCTGCTGTGTGCCTGGAACACATTATTCCCCAGTGGGCCTGGCACTTTAAAATAAGGGACTTGACAAATGGCTTCTATATAGTGCTGTCTGCTCTGGTCTTTCATGGCCTTGGCTCTAAAAGTTGGAGTGGTCGCATAGTACACTGTAGAATGTGGAGCAGATGGACACCTGAGCTCCAGCCCAGCTCTTCAGGAGAGCTCAGAGATTACCCCATCCAGATTCTTTACCTGACTATACAATACACCCCCCGAGGAAGTTTATAAAAAATACTATTTCCCTGCCTTTCCCAGACCAATTAAATAAGAATCTGAGGGTGTGATTCCTGTTTAGATATTTTTTAAAAACCTTCCCAGGTAATTGAAATCTGCATTTAAGGCTAAAATAACTTAACCTTCATGATTTACAGCTCTTAGCAGAAAGAGGCTCAGGTCCAGGCACTGGCCCAAACACCCTGTTAGTTGTCATTAGAACCTGGACTGGACTTCAAACCTTGTGAACCCCAATCCTTGAAAAGTACTTCCTAGAGGGGCACATCATCATTTTTGGATGACAGATCCCTTTGAGAATCAGAGGAAAGCCAAGGACCCTTGCCCCAGAAAAAAACTGGAGAAGATACCAACATAAGCTTAAAACTTCAGTGGCTTCACAGAGCCCTGGAGAGGACCACTCCTGGATCTGTAAGGAGCCTCCTGAATCTTAATTTATTAATAATTTAGTTGAGTGGCTTCTGGTCAAAATGGCACAGTAGGTAAATGCAGTACTCACATCCTCCCACAATCACACCAAAATTACAACTAAACTATAGAACAATCATCATTCAGAACCACCTGGTAGGAGGGATGAAGACGCAGAATGGGCTGGTCTCACACCCATGTGTAGCAGTTAAAAATTAGGAGGGATATCTTGGCTGTGGAGGTCCCCCTGAGGAGCCAGGGGTCTCAGCCCAAAGCTAAGCCCTCTAGCTCAGGGTTTCAGTGCCAGGAAAAGAAGTCCTCATAACTTCTGGCTGTGAAAATCAGTGGGGACTGAGACTGAGGGAGACAAATTGCCGTTGGAGTCCCAGACATTTCTCTTAAAGGGCTTATGCATAGACTTAGACTCACTCACTTTGAGCTCCAGCACTGGGGTAGCAGCTCAAAAGGCCAAGTACATGGGGAGGTTGGTATGTGGGTGCTGAATTGTCTGGCTTCAGGACAAGGGCTGGAGGGGCAACTTTCTCCCAGAGGCTGTTGTTCCTTTGCTGAGCCCTCTCCCCCACAGAGCCAGCAGGCAGGTGCTATATCTGAGTCTCCATCAACCTGACTAATAATGTTCACCCCCACCCTGAAGATTCCCTGAGATCCCACTCCACCCAAGCCATTTCCAGTGGTTTTTCCATACAAACAACCTGTCTTGGCTGAGAACTTTTCTAAAATCTCTCAAAGGTTCACAAATCACAAATGAGAAGAATCTGGCCTTGGTGTGCTCTGTACCTCTTGCTAAGTGGCCCAAGGCCTGGCACTCACAGCAGTCAGCCTTGGTTCACAGCTTGGCCTCTTCTGGGCACCTCCAAGTTAGCACAAGTAGAGCCATCTGCAGATTGCTTTGTAGCTCATGTTGGGAGGTTTTGGGAAGGGCAAAGATGGCAACTGACTTTGGCCTGCACCTCCTGGGAGAGCCCAGAGCCAGTGCACCCAGTGTACAGCTTCAGACCATGCTGAAGCATCACCCAACCGTTTCCATGAGTGACACACTCAAGGAGAAGACTCAGCAGGGACCAGAGTCCTTCTTTGTGGGGTTGGCTCTTACATAGCAGATCCTTTGCTGTGGTCACAGCCAGTTCTCACAGCTGATCTGCCTGGAGAGGTCAATCTCTCTTATTGACATGCCAACAATTCAAGACTCAACTATAACAGGAAGGTGCACACAATCTACATGGGGGGGGGGGGGCTTGCCTAGAGCACCCAGCTCAGGTGACCAAGGAGGCTGTGCCACTGAGCCCTGCAGGACACCTACTATATAAGACCACTCTACCAAGCCCAGGAAATGTAGCAGCTCTATATAATACATAAAAATAAATACAGGGAGGTGGCCAAAATGAGAAGACAGAGAAACATGTCCCAAATGAAAGAACAGAACAAAACTCCAGAAAAAGAATGAAACAAAATGGAGATAAGCAATCTACCAGATGCAGAGTTCAAAACACTGATTATAAGGATGTTCATGGAACTTAGAGGAAGAGTAAATGAAATTAATGAGAACTTCAACAAAGAGAAAGGGAACATAAAATTGGAGATGGGGAAAATAAAAAAGAACCAGTAAGAAATGAAGAACACAATAACTGTAATGAAGAATACATTGCAGGGAATCAACAGTAGAGTACATGAAGTGGAGGATCATATCAGCAATTTGGAAGATAAAGAAGCAGAAAATACTCAATCAGAACAGCAAAAAGAAAAAAGAATCCCCAAAATGAGAATTTAAGGAGCCTCTGGGACAACTTCAAGCATACCAACATTTACATCATGGGGTTGCCAGAACAAAAGGAGAGAGAGCAAGGAATTGAAAGCCTATTTTAAAAAATAATGACTGAGCCCGGCTGGGCGTGGCTCAGCGGTTGAGCATCGACCTAGGATCCAGGCGATCAGGGTTCGATTCCCAGTCAGGGCACATGCCCGGGTTGTGGGCTTGATCAATGACTCTCATCATTGATGTTTCTGTCTCTCTCTCCCTCTCTTTTCCTCTCTCTGAAATCAATAAAGATATATTTTTAAAAAACACAATTATATATAAAAAAAATAATAATGACTAAAAGCTTTCCTACCTGATGAATACACGTACAAGTCCAGGAAGTACAGAGAGTCCCAAACAAGATGAACCCAAAGAGGCCAACACCAAGATACATCATAATTACTTTAATAATTTTTTATTTATTGACTTTATTTATTTATTTTTTATTTATTTATTTATTTATTTTTAATATATCTTTATTGATTTCAGAGAGAGGAAAGGAGAGGGAGAGAGACAGAAACATCAACAGTGAGAGAGTCATTGATCAGCTGCAGCCCGCAACCCGGGCATGTGCCCTGACCAGGAATCGAACCCTGATCGCCTGGATCCTAGGTCGATGCTCAACCGCTGAGCCACGCCCGGCCAGGCTATTTATTGACTTTAGAGAGAGGCAGAGAGAGAAAAAAACACTGATTTGTTGCTCCGCTTATTTATGCATTCATTGGTTGCTTCTTGTATGTGTCCTGACCTGAGATCAAACCTGCAACCTTGGTGTATCATGAAGGACACATCATAATTAAAATGCCAAAGATTAAAGATAAAGAATCTTAAAAGCAGCAAGAGAAAAGCAAGTAGTTACCTGCAAGGGAGCTCCCATAAGAATGTCAGCCAATTTCTCAACAGAAACCTTACAGGCCAGAAGGGATTGGCACGAAATATTTAAAATGATGAAAGGAAAACCTACAGCCAAGATTACTCTACCCAGCAAAGCTATTATTTTGAATAGAAGGTCACATAAAGACCTTCCCAGACAAGAAAAAGCTAAAGGAGTTTATCGCCACCAAACCAGTATTACAAGAAATATTAAAGGGTCATCTTTGAGAAAAAGAAGAGGAAAAAAAGATAAAAAATATGACTAATAAAATGGCAATAAATATGTATTTATCAACAATGACTTTAAATGCAAATGGTTAAATGGCCCAATCAAAAGACATTTGGTGGCTGAATGCATAACAAAACAAGACCCTTACATATGCTGTCTACAGATAGAAAGACATACACAGACTGAAAGTAAAAGGATGGAAAAAGGTGTTTCATGAAAATTTAAAAAAAAATCTGGGGGAAAAAATAAGAACAAAAACAGCAACAACAAAAAAGAAAAATAATTTAAAAAAAAAAAAGAGAGAGAGAGAAAAAAAGCTGGAGTACTTATACCAGGCAAAATAGACTTTAAAACAAAAGCTATACCAAGAGACAAAGAAGAACCCAATAATTCCACTTCTGGGTATTTATCCAAAGAAACTCAAAACACTAAATAACAAAGTCATATACATCCACATGTTCATTGCAGTATTATTTACAATAGCCAAGATATGGAAGCAACTTAAGTGTCCATCAATACATGAACGGATAAAGAAGTGGTGCATATATACAATGGAATATGACCCAGCCATAAAAAAGAATGAAATCTTACCATCTGCAACAACATGGGGGACCTAGAAGGTACTGTGCTGAGTGAAAAAAGTCAGACAGAGAAAGACAAATGCCATATGATTTCACTTATATGTGGAATGTAAAAAACAAAATAAATGAGGAAGCAGAACAGAAAGAGTCTCATAGACACAGAGAACATTTTGATGGTTGCCCAGTAGAAGGTGGCTTGGGGGACTGGGTGAAAAATTTGAAGGAATAAGGAAGTATGCATTGATAGATATAAAGTACGGCATAGGAAATATAGTCAATAATATTTTAATAACTATCTACATTGTCAGATGGGTACTAGATTTATCGAGGTGATCACTTTGTCAGTTATATAAATGTGTAATCATGGGGTTGTACACCTGAAACTAATATAATAGTGTATGTCAACTGTAACTTAAAATAAAAAATATTTTTAAAAATAAAATAATCATTTAATTGGGGAGAAGTGGTAAGGAGTTCACAGTTTAAAAAGAAGTTCAAGTCTCCAGCCATGGACTGTCACTTTAGACATTCTCAGAGCCTGGACAAGGCTCACACCACTGGAGCCAGGGCCAAGGCTCAGTTCCCACCACCCCCTCCCCTCTTCCATTGTTCTCCAAATCCCTGGTGATCTAAGCAGATACCCTGGAGCAAAGAAACCAGGCCCACCCTGGCTTCCTCAAGCTGGACCAGGCCTGCCTGCTTTTCTTCAGTCCCAGAAAAGCCAAAATTAGCCTCTCATTTGTTTCTTTTCTCAGGAGTCTCTCATTGTATCTCAGGAAAGGATTATTGTGCTCTGGGGACCCTATCTTATCATGGGGTGTGGGGAAGGTGATGAGTGAAAGGAAAATGGTCTTTGACAAATTGGTTCAATTTGGACAGTCACATGACTTTCCAGTAATTGCCCACCACTGCTTCAGTAAGGCTATTGTTTCAGCTCCCAAATATTTAGCCAAGTGGGAGGCTGGGAAGGTTGGGGAGCGGTCAGAGGGTTGAGAATATGACAATATGGGGAAAGGACTTTTTTGGTGATCTTTTTACATCTTGGGACTCGTGACACCCAAGAGGTTCTGGCACCATGACCCTAGGTTTTTTATCACTGAGTTCTTTGGGGCTAAGGAGACACCTTAAGGTCACTGATGGAATGCAGAGAGGTGGGACAGCGTCCTGAGGTGTGGGCTCTGGAGGAGAGCATTTAATCTTAGCTTTATCCAGCAATTACCTTCTTATGTCTAGGCAGGCTGATGGGCTGACTCCTCTGGGGAGAGATGGAAATACTCTTTTACCTCTCACAGTGAACACTGCTCAGAGAAACCTCAGGCAGTGAGCCAGGGGCAATTGTGACTTGAGCTGTCAGAGCTAAAGGCTTCTTTTTTCACAAAGAATTCAAGGCATGATCAAGCATTTGACCTTATGAAACTTTCAAAAATTTCTGCGTCTCCAGGGAGAGAGCTCCGCTGACCTCAGGCTTACTCAGCCTGACATCACCTGACTTGGGGAGATGAGGCTGGTGATGGCAGCACGTGAGAATTTGTGTTATCGATGAGGAACACTTTTCCCCTGTGCTTATGTGGTCATCTGTCTGATATGCCTGTGGGTGGAGGTGGGCAGAGGGGAAGGGAGTGTCCAGTCACCGGCGACAGAAAAGAGCCATGAGGTCATCGGAGCCAAGGCTTTCCTCATGGACCATTGGCAGCAATTGTCTTCCTGGCTTGTATTCCCAGGGGTTCACCTCCGCTCCCACGGAGAGCTCTGATATTGGGATTCCTGCCTTGCACATACATTTTCTTCCATCTGAAAATATACCTCAATAGCCAGATAGGGGATATATTATTTGGAAAGAGATTTGAGATTTAACTTCGGGAACTTTATTTAAAAAAAAAAAAAATGTTTATTGATTTCAGAGAGAGGAAGGGAGAGGGACAGAGACAGATAGAAACATCAATGATGAGAGTCATTGATCGGCTGCCTCCTGCACGCCCCTACTGGGGATCGAGCCCACAACCCGGGCATGTGCCCTGACTGGGAACCGAATGGTTACTCCCTGGTTCATAGGTCAACGCTCAATCACTGAGCCATGCCGGCCAGGCTGGGAACTGTATTTTGTTTCCATCTTTTGATGACAACTCCCTCGTGTCTGATCTCACCTGAGGTGCCACCCTGGCCTTTCAAAACTGCCTCCTTGGGCAGTTGGGGACTGTGTGGGCAGCCCCCTCCCCACTTGCTCCACAACCTCCCCTGGGACCCTTTCTGAGGCCCTGTAGAGTTTGTGATCCCCCTCTGCTTGTCCACCAGACCTACTGAATCAGCAGGACTGGGAATGTGCGTGGTAAGCAGACCACCCAGATTCTCTTGCACACTGAATTTGGGAATCACTGAGTCGGCTGATCTCTAAAGATAAATTTAGTTCCAATTTTCTAGAGTCATGGTGTTTTGAGGGATGGCGGCCTCCCACTGGCCCGGTGAGTTTGAATAACCAGTAGGTTTCAGTCTAATGCCTTCAGGGATTCTCTACTGTGGCTGCATATAAGAATCATGCATGGGGTTTTAAAATTACACCAAGTATAGTTTCCAAGCAGAGATTAGACGTGTGGGTTTCCCCCCTCTTCTATAAGAAGCAAAAGGATGCCTTAGAATGGCCTGCAGTGGTTCCACCAAAAAGGTGTGTGTTGGAACCTGGTCACCTTTTGGAGAATCTCCCTAAGGAGTGCCAATCACTTGGGGCCACAGAGGACAGACAGCCTTCTGAACAAAGTGGGGTGTGGGGACCCCAGGACTTGCTCTGGTAACTTCCTTTACAAGAGTAGCCTCACCGGGAAAAAGATGTACTCAGACCCTTTAGGCTCCAAGGTGGTCAAAGAAAAGCTGTGGACCCTCAGGTGGGAGAGTGGAGATTCTGGCTCCACCTGCTAGTGGAGCTGAAACAGGAGCTGACTCAGCATCATAGGCCCACCAGGTGTCCTGGGAGGAGGCTGTGTAGGTGAACTGCTAAGGAAACTAAGTCAGGGTACACTTGGCCACAGTTTAGCAAAGGGGTGACAGTAGTCCCTTCTCTAAGGGCCACAGCTGGGCCTGAAAGGCTGTTAGAAACAGTGGGTGGTCACTAGCTGAGGACAGGGTGTGACCAGTGTCCCACAGTGACACCATGAGGCAGCTAGAGGTCATAGCAGAAGTAATGATAATTGCTAATAGGTCTTTGGTGTTATTTGCCCAGCATTGATGTAAGTGCCTTGCACTTATTCATTCATTTAATAGCAGTTTTTGGTTTTCTTTTTAAATATGGTTTTATTGATTTTAGACAGAGAGGAAGGAAGAAAGAGAGAAAGAGAAACATCGATGTGAGAGAGAAACATCGATCAGTTGTCTCCCACACAAACCCTGACCGGGGATCCAACCTGCAACTTGGGTGTGTGCCCTGACTGGGAATCAAATGGGCAACGTTTTTGGTGCATGGGATGATGCCCAACCCTCTGAGCCACACCGGCAGGGCTAATAGCAGTTTTGTGAGGGATTTATTATCATCCCTATTGTGCAGAGAAGGAAATTGAGGCATGGAGGTTATGGAGTAGCTGCCAGGCTGTGATCAAGGCAGTCTGGGTCCAGAGCCCACATCCCTAACTGCGAGGCAGGCCTTGCTGCCTCTGTAACAATAGCCATCATCTTCTGAGCACTTACTATGTGCTATTATGTTGTCTGTGCTCTGTTAGTCTTCACCACTATCAGATCAGGTGAGAACTGTTTTTATTCCCATTTCACAGGAGAGGAAAGTGAGGCACAGGGAAGATGAGTAGGGGACTGCTCCTCATCCATTCTCTCCCTCTGGGAAAGGAGGCTGGGCTCATCCCACCTAATCCCATCACAGCTTCTTCACTTGTTGGAACTTCAAAGCCTTTAGGGTTCTCAGAAAGCTCAGAAGCTAAGTGGGAATGTTTACTACAAGATATTGGGCTTCCTGTAATAAAACATGTACAGTCTTTAGTGAGGGAGTGAAAAAAAACAAAGATGGTGTGACAGGACTTCTACCCCCAAATTTGTGAAAGCAGATCATACCAATTTCAGGAGCCCCGTCTCAGACTTCCTGAATCAGAATGCACGAAGGGTGAGGCCAGGAAACCTGAATTAAAACCAAACCAAAACCAAACCGCAGGCAATTCTGGCGCACAGCCAAGGGTGAGAATTGCTGCCTTAATTTCACAGAGATATTTAATTTCACAGAGATATTCCAGCTCCCAGTTAGCAGGCAGCAGTGTTTCCAGAAACTGTTTCTAGTTTTCAAATCCTTGTGCTAAGGAGCTGCGTGTGGGAGCTGAGCAGAGGGAAGTCCTGGGTGAAGACTGGGCTAGAGACACAAAGCCCACAGGCCCAGGACTCATATCCTGGACCCTTTGTGCAAACGCTCCCCTTGCCTTCTCTACTTGGAGAATCATGATCTGCTCTTCAAAGAGGCTGCGACGTCTCATCACCGGCAGACACTTTGCCCTCTGGCCTCCCTTCCTCCAGCTTCACCCCAGCACAAACCTCCCTGAGAACACCATTCACCTCTTCCCTTCCCTGTGTTCTCCCCACACCAGGCAGGACACACCCGCAGGACTGGGTGTTATTTACTCGCTCCCCTGACCCAGCAGGTGTCTGGGACGGAGCAGCCGCTCAGAAAGTGCCGGCTGAGTGAACATCAGGGAGGTAAAGAAGGAAGGAGTGAAGGCAGAGGGACAGGGAAGACAGAATGGGCGAAGGCGTGCATATGGGTGGAGATGGCCCATGAAATCTGATTTAGTGTTGACCCCTGAGCACGTGTCACCTTTCCTCTGATCTATGGGACAGCCAGTCCAGGGGCTCACCTGGTCACCTGGAACAGTGGGCAGAGGACTGAGAAAGAGGTGAGAACATTTACGATTTCACCAAGAATAATTTATCTCTGTTGATGCTTCAAACAAGCCTATGAAATAAGTAGGGTAGGTGTGAACAATCTCATTTTAGAGTTGAGAGAAGTAAGATTCACATAGCTAATAAGCATGTCCAAGGTCACATGACTAGTAAGCAGAGAATGAATTAATCCAAATTCATTGCTAGACAAAAATAGCTCCCATTCTTAAGGTTGGAAGAGTCCTGGCACATCATCTGATCCAACTCTCTGGTCAATGAGGCATCTCCCCCAAAACATCTTAGCGGAGGGGTGATGGAATAACTAGTATTAGAGAGCTCCCAGCAGCCACTGCAGCCTGGACGGGCAAAAGGAAAGTTCTCCGCTGCACCGAGTTAAACTCTGTCTCTGGAGCACATACCCGCCAGCTCAGTCCTCTCTTCCTGAAGACCAGTCCAAGGCGCTGCTCTGCTGTCCTGGGCTGAGTGAGGCTCGCTCCCGCTCCCGCTCCCTCCCCGCACCGCAGCGGAGGCCTGCGGGCGCTCGCTCAGTCGGATCCTGACTCACTCTGGGCAGCTGGGTGAGTCACCACTTCCCAGTTAAGGTAATTCAAAGGGGGAACATCCTCTGCTACTCACCGCTTGCTCAGGGGGAAGTGGAGAATCATCTCTAAGTTATCTCAATCCTGCCTCCTCAGAGGCTCAAAGGGCTTTACTCATACAGCCTCCTAATAAAAATGTACTCAGGACCTAACCGACATCCAGGGGAACTGGATCTAAAATGGGGGAAGCTATAAAATGAATTGCTTCATGTCTAGGAAGTAATGATAATAATCGATATCTCGATGGCCTTTAGGAAGTGAAAAGACCCTTTCATAGCTTGTTTTCAGTTTTTGCAGCCCATCAATAAGGCAGATAGGAGAGGAGTAAACTTTCTTTGTGCGAACAGGATTAACGGGATCAGTCTCTAGCTGGTGAGTGGTGGGATCAGGCCTTGCCCCCAGGTCTTCTGGGTCCGGGGAAAATGACTTTGGCCCATTTGTGACAGAACACAGCAAGCCCTCAGAGACCACCCAGATGCTGACAGCGCCAGGCACTCAAGTGCTCAGGCCTGAGCGCAGGCTGCTCCCGCTAGGATTGGTGGCAGCACGTCTGAGCCTGGCGTTTGATTGTGTACTATCTTATCTCAATAGGAAAAGGCAATTCAGGGGAAGAATTTCCTTGTCACGGTGCTCCAGGCTTTCCATTGTCCAGCTTTCTTAGCCCGGGTTCATCCCCTGTGTCTGACCATTACTCATATCCATGAAGGTACCTTATCAGGGTTGTCTAAGATATAGGGCCTATTTTTTTCTCAGTACCAGACAAACTGGAATCTGTCCACCCTTTGTGGTCTGACATAATCCCACAATTAGCGGAATCCGGCCACGCTGGGAAGCTGTTTAAAAAGCAGTCCCTAGTAATCCAGCTGTTTCCTTCACAAAGCCCTGGGATTTCAGGGTCCTCGGCCAGAGTGATGGAGAGCCAGCTCATGGTGGAGGTGACTGCGAGAGTCTTTACTCCTGTCCTTTCTCCCCCGACGTTTTTCTCTGAAAAACTTCAAACTACAGAAAAGTTGAAAGAATACATGAACATGCTTACACTATTCATCTGGATTCGCCACTTGATCCCATTTTATCACATTTGCTTTATCTCTTTCTCTCCATATATATATATCTGAAAAATGTTGGGGTGCAGAACAAGTCACCCCAACATGTGTCTCTGTGGTATGTAGATTATTTTGAGTTAAAGGCCACTTTAGTCACAGGCTCAAGAGAACTTGAATCAGGGGCCTTGCCCATAAAAAGCTATTATCAAAGATAACTTCTTTTGACCTATCTGGGGGGCGGGGGGCGAAAACTTCTTTTTACTAAAGGTCTGCTCTTAACATCCTGCAATGACCTTGTGAAGCCCCCAAGGCACATTACTTCACCCCTAGCTCAGGATGTCTTATACCCATGTTTCCTTTCCATCTCTGAACATCTCCTGCATGTGGGGGTCTTGACTCTTCAGGTATGTGGGGTCCCACATAGATGTATATATTAAATTCGGTTACTTTCTCTTGCTTATCTGTCTCATGTCTATTTGATTATTAGACCAGCCAGAAGAACTTTGGGGGTAGAGGAAAGTTTGGTCTTTCCCCATAAATATATACTTTTTTTTTTCTTCCTGTTGAACCATTTGAAAGTAAGTTGCCAAATCATGGTGCTTCTCTCCTCAATAGTTTGGCTTTATATCCTAGGAATATGACATTCTCCTACACAACCATACTATTATCACTCTCAAGAAATGAAACAATGGCTCTCAGCCTCCACTGATTTCCTCTGGTGGTGCCTGGGACTGGAATAGGTCTCTATCAACTATTTCTTTCTTGTTTTTAAATTATTTTTTATTGATTTTTTTTTTTTTTTTTAGAAAGAGGAAGGAAGAGAGAGAGAGAACATCAATTTGTTGTTCCACTTATTTATGCAGTCATTGGTTGATTCTTTTATGTGCCCTGACTGGGGATCAAACCCACAACCTTGGTGTATGGGGACGGTGCTCTAACCAACTGAGCTACCCAGCCAAGGCTCTATTTCTCGAGTAAACTTAAATTTGATTAATCCTGCAAGCTTTAGATCATCCCAGGGTTGGGATCCTCTATATTATTTGGGCCCCAGTATCCTGTGCCTTCCACTAGGCATCATTCTAATCGATTAGAAATTCAAATTAAACAACTTAAATTAATGTTAGCTACTTCGACAAAATATTCAAGGTGAGAATGGAAGGGGACTTTGAATTATGAGTAACTTCTTAATTTAGCAAGTGGAAGGTGGGCTTTGTGCGTAGGTGAAAATTTTTCTTTGCTACCCTTGCCCCAGTAGACATATTTGAACAGCTCGTTACTTTTGCCATTGCTAGTAGACTTTACGTAGTTTATCCTTGGTTCCAAAGGATTCCAAAATTTAAATGGGAAGAGGTTTTCAAAGAAATAGTTGTTTACTCGGAAAGAAAAATAGCCTGAGTCATGTTGTTCACTGGTTGTCTTAGTGTTTTTGTTTTGTATAAAGTAAATATTTGTTCCAAGTTCAAATGTTTTTGCTAGTTGTATTTTAAAAGTTGAGAACGAGAGCAATATGTGAATTTGAAAACCAGCCAAAACGCAGTTGTAAATTAAGTGCTCAAATTAACATAGGGTTATTTAGGCAATGATACAGTATCACTAGGATTATTATTTTTACAGGATATGTTGTTTTTTTAATGGGAAATATATCTGCTCCCTCAATTCGTTGCTTTTTAAAATTGTTTTACATGCTCCTGTTTTTAGGATGATGAAGAAAGATCTGAGCTAAGGGAATATATATTTTTGGAGTATTTTAATAGTTGAGTGCAATAAGTAGTTACGTTTGCTTTTTGTAATGTCTTTTATACCTTTAAAATCAGTTTTTATATGAGGAAATAAGTTTAGTTGTAGAAAATTTAGAAAAACCAAAAAAGAAAGAAAATTTAAGAACCACTACATAGTTACGGATGATCTTTGTTTTTTTCCTGTGCATACTGAAGCACATACATGTTTTGTGAAATGTGATCATCTTCTTTGGTGGTGTTTTCCCCCTGATATATTATGAACAAGTTTGTCTTTTATCACAGTCTCAGTAGTCTTTAGGGACATTTGTCATGGTTCCATAGAATCCTGTTGTAGGAATGTACTGATGGATATTTGAAATTTTCATCTCTTTTTAATATTTCAGACAAACATCCTTTAGCTTTAAGATGATGACTTTCTCATAGACTTTTTTTTCTGTAGTACTTTTCTGATTTTTAAATCCACTGCCTTTTTAATGAGGTAATTATGTATGTGTAAGTGTTTAGGGAAAGTGTAAAATAAAGAGCTCCCTAAGGAAAATCCAAAAAGAATATCAGACAAAGCATTTTGTTACTGGAGGGATATTCAGCTCCTCAAGTAACATGTAATACATTATCGTTCTAAAAATAGATTTTTGATTATTTGCTACTTAAGTGAGCATTATTTCCCATTTTCCCCATCTATTTTTACACTTGTCAGTTTGGGTAAAGAGGCTGGCATTTAGATAGTTAACATAGGTTATTTATTATATAGAGATAGTGGTGAAGAGTGTGGGCTCTGGCTTTGAATACCAGCTTCGTTCGCCTCTTGACAGCTTGTGACCTTCAGCCAGGTTTCTTGTCTTCAATGTGTCTCATGTTCCTCATTTATAAAATCAGAATAATAGTGCTGATCTTAGAGTTTTGTTAGGATTAAATGACTTTTTATTTATTTTATTTTTTTAAAAAATATATCTTTATTGATTCCAGAGAAAGGAAAGGAGAGGGAGAGAGAAATAGAAACATCAATGATGAGAGAGTCATTGATTGAGCCTGCAACCTGGGCATGAGCCCTGACCGGGAATCGAACCCCGATCGCCTGGATCCTGGGTCGATGCTCGACCGCTGAGCCATGCCCAGCCGGGCTAAATTACTTTTTAAAATGTAGAACCTTGTGACACTGGTTAATAGTCAACAAATGTTAATTATTATGTGATTCATTGTATTAGAAAACCAAATATTCTTTAAAAATATTTAGTTAACTTCTGAATTTTGTTTTTGTTTTTTGACTGTTCAGGCTTTTATCAGGAGGCAGTCATTGCCAATTTATCCCATTTTGTATGTAAACTTGATTACTTAAAGTGATATCCTCCAGATTTCATCCTTGTAAAGAAACCAATTTCCATTTGTAAGTAATAAAGAAATCTGTAAAATGATATTTTAAAACTCTATGAATATCCTATTCCCAATAATCTTAGCAACTGCTGAGGTCCTTGCCTGTCAAGTATTATGGTGGATCACTTTTTCTGCTTGTTTTCATCTAATTTCAAGAGAAATATATATTCATTATAGAAAAGATCTAAACTCAAAAATATAAAGGAAATATATTTCTACGTACACACAGAGAGCAAGATAAAAATACACAGTGCAGTTACTTAGGAATTTCCCAACGTTTATGTGGATTTTATTTGAAGGAGCATATATGTATTTATAAATTTCTTTAGTTTGTTTTGTCTAATTATATAAATACATACTAATCGGAAAAGTTTATAAGGTACCAAAGTGCATTAAAAAGTATAAAATTCATAAACATATCCATGACAAAGTTACTTATGTGTTTTCTTTTTCTTATGCCTCTTTTCTTATTCATAGTAAGAATCCTAAAGAAATCTGTCCTTTTAGTTTTCCTGTCCTGCTTTTATTTTTCTTTCTTCCTGCCCTGCTTTTAAATAGTAACTTGGCTGTCGTATTCCCCTGGGGGCTCTCGCCTGCCTATTTCCCCGGGTGTGGAAGTAGTTTCTATCTGGTCTCCCGTTACCTTCCTGGCCTTGTGGGACATGTTTGGCAATTAGCTGGAACTACAGCAGCTGCTGCAGCCAAGGGGTTTCTCTTGAAATAAAAGGTGTTTATGCTGCAAACTTGAAAGGAAAGGGAATTTAGGGGGAGAAAAATTTAATTGGGGGTTGTATTTAACTGCCTCCCCTTTCAAGAAACCACTACTACAAGAATCAACATCATCCCGTGACCCTTCTGATCTTATTAGCAAACAATGTCTTTAAAAAAAAAAAGTGACTGCTAATAGTGGTACACACTCTCTTGTGTTCTACCTTTGTTACTTGATTTTTTTTCTTCTTTACCATTTTAGTACTGAGAATTCATGTTACGAGAAATTAAGCCACTCACACACTAAACTATATTATTTCAAGGTAATTCAGGTTAGTTCTTTAGTTTATGGTTCTGTGACCTTTTAGCTTTAATGAAAAAAGCTAAACTTGCTCCAGTTTGGGTTTAGAAAATCCCTCAGCCCTGGAGGTGCTCCAAGTGCTAAAACACTTGCAGTGGGATAAAAGGTTGAAGGGCAAGGTCAAGTCCAGAGTAGAGGACTAGAACTTGCCCGGCTGCCCTGCAGGCAGTTTGAGTTGGAACGGCTAGACTCAGAAGTTGGGTTCTAGCTCAGGAATAACAGTTTGGCCAAGGTGGCCCTGGCACGAATGATTCCACAGCAACCTGCAGGATATGAATGAAGGTTGTTCTTAATACACAGTTCTCAATACACGGGTGTGTATACCAGTGGCCTTGTCCTAGCGGCTGTCTCATTAGCCTGCACTTAATGGAAGCTGGAGATAATACAACTAAAAAATTTTTTATTTTTAGAGAGAGAGGAAGAGAGTGGGAGAGAGAGAAAAACATTGATAGGAGAGCAAAACATCAATCAGCTGCCTCCTGCACATCCCCCACCAGGGATGGAGCCCCAAATCCCGCAGGTGCCCTGTCCAGGAATTGAACCAGCAACCTGTCAGGACACCCGGTGGCACTCAACTGGGCCACACAGCCAGGGCGCAACTAAAGTTCTTATAAAAGGGTAATCTCAGAACCTTACGGCTGGAAAGCATGCTTGGATCCAAACCTAAATGGGTGCTGGGTGAAAAAGGCGTCAGGATTAAGAAGAAAAAAAGTCACAGGGACAACAGTATGGTGATCACCAGAGGGGGGGGGGCAGGCAGGAGAGGGTACGGGGGGGGGAGGCAGGAGAGGGTACGGGGGGCAGGAGAGGGTACGGGGGGGGCAGGAGAGGGTACGGGGGGCAGGAGAGGGTACGGGGGGAGGCAGGAGAGGGTACGGGGGGGGGGAGGCAGGAGAGGGTACGGGGGGGAGGCAGGAGAGGGTACGGGGGGGGGAGGCAGGAGAGGGTACGGGGGGGGAGGCAGGAGAGGGTACGGGGGGCAGGAGAGGGTACGGGGGGAGGCAGGAGAGGGTACGGGGGGCAGGAGAGGGTACGGGGGGGGAGGCAGGAGAGGGTACGGGGGGCAGGAGAGGGTACGGGGGGGAGGCAGGAGAGGGTACGGGGGGGGGAGGCAGGAGAGGGTACGGGGGGGGGGAGGCAGGAGAGGGTACGGGGGGCAGGAGAGGGTACGGGGGGAGGCAGGAGAGGGTACGGGGGGCAGGAGAGGGTACGGGGGGGGGCAGGAGAGGGTACGGGGGGGAGGCAGGAGAGGGTACGGGGGGGGGGGAGGCAGGAGAGGGTACGGGGGGGGGAGGCAGGAGAGGGTACGGGGGGGGAGGCAGGAGAGGGTACGGGGGGGGAGGCAGGAGAGGGTACGGGGGGGGAGGCAGGAGAGGGTACGGGGGGGGAGGCAGGAGAGGGTACGGGGGGGAGGCAGGAGAGGGTACGGGGGGCAGGAGAGGGTACGGGGCGGAGGAGAGGGTACGGGGGGGCAGGAGAGGGTGGGGGGGCAGGAGAGGGTGGGGGGGCAGGAGAGGGTACGGGGGGGCAGGAGAGGGTACGGGGGGGAGGCAGGAGAGGGTACGGGGGGCAGGAGAGGGTACGGGGCGGAGGAGAGGGTACGGGGGGCAGGCGAGGGTGGGGGGGGCAGGAGAGGGTACGGGGGGCAGGAGAGGGTACGGGGGGGCAGGAGAGGGTACGGGGGGGGCAGGCGAGGGTGGGGGGGGCAGGAGAGGGTACGGGGGGCAGGAGAGGGTACGGGGCGGAGGAGAGGGTACGGGGGGGCAGGAGAGGGTGGGGGGGCAGGAGAGGGTACGGGGGCGAAGGGCGGCGGAGGGAGGCTGGGCTCGGCGGGGAACGCAGTGCCACGCACAGGTGCTGTTACAGATCGTAGCCTGAAACCTGTACTAACCAGTGTCACCCCAATAAATTCAATAAGATAAAATTTAAAAAGAGAAGAAAAAGAGGGAAAACTACCAGAACAAACAAAACCGCTAAAACTGGTCGCCGCAAAAAAAAAAAAAAAAAGTTGTTGCCTGAGAAGCAGGACTGTTGGGGGCAGAGGCGAGGAGCAAGGCACTGTGGGTTTTCTTCATAAACCTTTTGCTACCATCTCATTCTTCTTTAAAAAGAAACACCCACCACCAAGCATTTATACTCTATTTGAAAAAAACCATGTGTGGTGCATTTAGAAACAAAGGATTTACGCCATAAGGGACGTTGAGCGGTCTCAAACATGTTGGGAACGGTAAAATAATCTTGGGACGATCCCCTTAGAAAACCAGGGTGTGAAACGCCACCAGAAGCCGCCGGGGACAGGTGTCCGGGCCACGGGAACCCGCCCCCGGCGCCCCGGGCGGGACTCGCGCGACCCCCGCGAGGCGGCGCGGAGTGCGCAGGCGCGGGGCGCGCTTCCTCCCTTCCCGGAAGTCGCCGGGGAAGGTTCGGAGGGACCGCAAGACCCTGCGGTTTGGCAGCTCCTCCGAGCGAAGAGACGGGACTGAGCAGGAGCCGGGACTCAGTGCCGAAGGTGCCAGCGGCGGGGCCACCCCGCTCGCAGCTTGAGGAGACCACTCCCTGCCCCTCCTTACGGTCGCGGATGAGCCCAACGGAGCCGAAGAGCGGGGCGCGCGCCCGGCAGCCGCGGCGGCAGACCCTGAGGCCGGGGGAGAAAAGCGGAGCCCCCTCCGCCAGTGACGGCTGGTGGAAATCTTCCGGCGGAAGCCGAGTGTATGCTGAGCGCTGCAAGGGACAGATTAATTTGAAGTTAAACTGAAGGTGTTTAAAGGCAACGCGCCGTTGAATGCAGTGCCTGGGCCCGGAAGACGCCGTCTGGGATGCCTCGTGCCTCGTTTGGCTTTCAGAGTTAGTAAAGAAAAAGCAAAGCAGATGTTCTGTAAATCATTCGATTTAGCACCATTTCTTGAACATCTTCTCGATGGCAGCCCCTCTCATCTGGTCATGACCCTTGGAATACTGCAGGATAGACTTGTGAGCTTCTTCAAGAGCGCTTCATCAACGTGACACAGCTCGGGTTCCTTCAAGGCGGAGCCTGCGGTGCCACCGCACAGACCTGAACGGTCGCGGGGGGAACCAATTTAGCGTCGAAGAGGGTGGAGCAGGGCCTGCACAGCTGGAAAACGAGGAGGGGAATGAGCAAGAAGGGACTTGATCAAGAAAACTGAGTGAAGAGAATCTTAGAAGTGTTGTGAAATTAGTCTTGAGACGCTGCTAAAGCATCTGTTTTTGTCCTTAATGATTGATACAGATTCTTTTTCTCCCACTGTGGAAAATATTTTTTATATGGCCTTCAGTATAAGAGATGGTTTAGCAAGAATGAAGACTGACCAAAATAAACCGCCAGTAATAGAGCCTTTCAATATTAAGAAAGTGAATGAAGTGACCAGAACCCCCAGGTTTAGAAACAAGGTAGTTTTTGGTTTTCAGTACTGGTAGGAATCTGCAAAATTTGTAAATGTCAAATGCTCTGTTTTCTTCCTGCTATTGCAAAGGCTGGGCTCTAAGATATCAATCTTTTGGGGGGGGGGGGGGGATTCACTAGCATATTCATAAAAGGGGAAAAAGGAAAGAAATCTGGCCTTTCATTTTACAGATGAGGAAACTGTGACCCAGAAAGGGAAATGACTTGTCAAAGATCACACTGAATCAGACCTGGGAGCTGGAGTCATGCTCTTTGGCAGTGCCTCTCCTTACTCTGGGAGCTCATACCCCACTGTAACAGACAGGATGTGAGTGTCGCATCAGAAGAGGTTCATAAATCTATTCATCGTACTGAAGTACTGGCAGGAGATAAGAGGATTGGTTCTTTGGGATTAGACAGGATTTTAAGAAAATCTTAGTGATCCAAGCTCTACTTTATGATACAGATTTCTTTGGGAGATAAAATGGGTGAAATATTTTTTTCAGAGTTTAAGCAGGGTATGGGTAATCACTTATTGGGGTTATTGTCAAGAGGATTCAAATCACCGAAGTCCTTTCCAACCTGATTGTTTTGTTATTAACTGTCTTTCAGGACATATGTGCCCAGGAAGTATAGAGAGGAAGGAAACATCCTGCTTCAGTGTCTACTTTGAGTCAGGTATTGTGTTGTGCATTTTCATAGATGTTAATTCACAGTCTTCACTCTAAGCTTTCTAGATAGGTATACTCAGTCTACCTCAGGAGTTCACAAAGATTAGGTAACATGCTCCAAGCCATGCAGATAATAGGTGGTATAGTTAACACTGTATTACACCATGTCTCATCTCCAGATGAGTGGGCAGAAGAGGATTACACATTTGTTCCCCATCCCCTCCCAAGTGTAGGTAACCCCTTGCACTGCTCAGTGAGTCTTCAGAGCAAGCAATTCCCATTACCCTCCTGGCCTAGCAGCTAGGGATGAAGCTGCAGTGGAGGCAGGGACACTCCTACTAAAAGAAAGGCATTTTGGTTGGCACATGTTCACAAAGCCTCCAGAGTTGCAGAGCTTAACATAATAGGCAGATTCTCATTGAATAATGAAGCCAAACTGCTTTCAAAATTCCCAGTTTAATAGCTCACCCTGGAAGACGAGACAAAAGATTCAGCTTTGAGACAAGCTTGAACCGTGATGACAGGAACTGGTTTGTGAAGGAAGAGGCAGGGATGAAGGGACCTAGGGAGTCAGACAACATCTGGAGCTCAAGTAGTTTGTGCTGCTGAAAGTCAGCAAGATCATTTTTTTAAGATTTTATTTTTAAAAGCAGTTTTAAATTCCTAGCAAAATTGAAAGAAAGGTACAGTGAGATGTTCCACACATAGCAAGATTATTTAATGATCTTGAGTAAATGGCCATTTCCAGCAGGATCCACCCAATTTTTTGTGCTTCAGGGAGCATGAGCCAGCATCCCCTTGAGAAAAGGGATATGTGCTAGAGGCAGACTTCAGAGATGTCATCCCATCCCCATGTCTCTGCCTTTCTAAAGATGAACCCTGCTCCTGTCCTGTTGTTACATCTCAGATTAAACATACTCCCCGTGTTCATACTGTATCCATACTATACATTTCTGTGTCTTGAAAAGTGGCCATGGGGATGAGAAATGCACCCGTTAGCTGTGGGCTACCTGAGGCATGTCAGTCACCTTCCTACTCTGGTATCTTCCATGGCTACCAGTTAGCCACAGAATTAAGTACCAATTCCCCAGCCTTCAGTCTGGTTTCTTTCTGGCCTCTTTATCCATTCCCTATAGCCCACACTGCATCACCCATTCTGGCTGCGTGAGATTCCTCCTTCCTTGACTAGATTCCACCCTTCCCTCCTTCCAGTCCTCTGCTAGGTTTCTTCTTCTGTAATTCTCCCTGCCCCTACACATTCCACCAGTTCAAATCTTCATCTTCCCTCCAAGTATAGCTTCAGTGGTGTAAGATTGCAAAGCAAAACTGATTTTAGCAAACTCTACTACAGGACAACCATGGACCAAAGCAGTTGGACGGTGGGGATTAAGTTCACTTCTAGCTCAGAGGCCATCCAGGAGGTCAGGATCTCTGCAGAGATCTGTGGAACCAACCTGCTTTCCTGAGGCGTGGCCTTCATGCTGCCAGGACTTGCACTACCCCTTAGGAGAAACTGGGCAGCAACAGCTGAGTCACACAGGCTGCCAGGGGCCAGCTAGGAGCAGAGCTGAGTTTCTTGGCATTTCTCTCACTTTCCCTTGTGGCAGACTTCTGCGGCTGTGCTGGGATTCAGACCTATCTCTGCTCCACAGTGAGATACTTCAGTTCACTCGGGATTTATTCACTCCAGTGTGCCTCTCACCTTAGCCCCAATCCGTCCATTCTTTCCCTCACTCATGATCACAGTATCAAAGCAACCCTAAAATGGGACTGCTGTGTTTGAGTTTAACACCTCCTGCCATGCTTCTTATCCTCTGCATGCTTTCGGTTACCTCCTGAAGCAGACAGTGCCCCTCACCTGGAAACCCTGCCCCAGCAGACACCTTGTCAGGTTGGAGCAAGTCCTGGTGCCTTGAGCAATTTACTTTGCTTGCCCTCACAAACACTTTGTTGACCAAGCAGTCCCATCTCTAACCTCCAGCAGAAAACTCAAGTGGGTGACCGGAAGGCAGGAGCCAGGTCCCATCAGTACCTGTGATTGCGTCCCAGACCTGCAGTATGTGGGTCCACCCTCTTATCTAAGCTTAGTCAGATCTTGCAGAATGGGGCTCTACTGAGATCCAAACACATTAGCTACTTGATAGAGGAACTCATTCCTGGCACCTAGCAGCTATTCAGAGTATGGTTGATTCAAAAGGGAAAGGGAAAAGAGGGTCCAATGTAACTTTAGATGAAGATTTATATTTCACAAGAGTGCTCTGTGAACTTCAAATTTTCAGAACAAACTCTGAGCATGTCAGATCTGTCCATGGGACCCAAAGTCTTAGCTCCATTCTGAGCCGTGGTACATACCAGCCAAGGTCTGGACAGCTCCTGGTTCCTGACTCTCTTGGGCAGACCCAGCAGAAGCTCACATTCCCGCTATGGATGTCACTGCTAGTTGATTCCTATTCAATTCCTGACACTTGACTTTGGGCTCTGAGCTGTTGAGATGGCTCCAAAAAGTATTACTCAACAGAGGTCAAGTCCACTGGCCTCACAGAGCACCTGTGCATCTGGGATCTAAGCATATCCAAGTTGTCTTTGTTCCCTTCAAGCTTTACATCTTCAGGGTTCCACTGTGGAGAAAAGACATAAAAGGTTCCTTAGTGGAACACATCCTTCTTATCTCCTACAATCCCCTAACAATAGGTCCAATACACAAGGACAAACAGGTAAGGACAGGTTAACCAGGCCTGTGTTTCTAGGACCTAACAGGGCAAGCATAACTTTACATGAAGGAATTAATGGACAGTCACCCTGAACAGACCAGCCCCCACCCCCTCACCATCCCCTTTTTCCCTGTTGTCACCAAGTCCTTCTCTAGTGAGACTGTCATATTCTCTTTATCCTAAGAATTCCCACCTCCGTGCCTAACTCATTCCTGGAAAAGACCAGCAAATCCAACCCATTCTTTATGGTCCAGGTGAGTACCTCTTCTAGGAAGCCTACCCCGACTGCTTATGCCCATTGAGCTCCCACCCCCTTCTCTCTTTGTACTGCCTGTACCACTCATTTGCAGCTGAGCATGGACGGCCCTGCCCTTTCCCTGGGCATCTCCCTTGTCCTGTCAGGTAGATGAACTCCTTAAGAGCAGGGCACTGATCTGTTCTTGTCCCCCTCACTGCCCCCGACTATGGTGTTTCCTCTAAACTTGAGGTCAGTAGACTTGTCAAAAACAAACACTTAAAACCTAATTCAGAGTGGTCACAACCAGTGAATATTTCATTGCTCTCAGACAAGTATGGAAAATTGAAATTTGCAGGGATAAGAAAGGTTAAAAAAGAGAGGTGGGCACACAGCACTGGTGAAGCTATTTGTGAAGTCCTCCTATTGCTCTAATATGATGGATGAGAGAGGGAACTTTGCACATGGACCAAGAGAAGGGAATCCTTAGTGATTCCAGCCATGAAGGCAAGTGAGGCGTTGGGCTCAAGTCTTCCTTCTGTCACTAACGCTTTCTCTTCTCTGGGCCTTGGTTTCTCCATGTGTAAGCTGGGATTTTGTATCAGTAACTAGGTAATACGATCTCTTTTCTTTCTGAGTTTCTATGACTAACGATTCTGAGTCATAGGTCGCATTTGATAGAATCAAAACACCCGGAAAATAACAAGCAAAGGCCAAGTAGGCTGTATCAGCCCAGGCCAGATGATCTCTTTGGACAAGAAAATAGAGTCAGGCATGGACATGCACTCCAAGAAAAATGCTTCACCAGATATTAAAATTGGAACTGTCAATCAGTCTAGTTCCTAAAGGTCCAGGATAAGGTCTTCAAGCCTTCCTGAGCCTGATAGTACCCATACCATGCCAGTTATAAAACACAAATTATGGCTTTGTTTTGGATAGAGAGTCTGATTCAATGAGTGATTTACTGATAGTAACAACTGAATTCTACTACTTTGTGATAAAAAACAGCATCATGTTAAAAAGATTACCTCATCCCCACTAACTGTGCAGGCCAGGGACTAAGCTAATTTGGTTGGTGCAGCTCAGTCCCCTGAACCTGTTTGGGTCTGTGCCAGCCACTCCCAGTGCTTATTTCTCACTTACTTGTGGCTGCAGATTTGGGGGGGGGGGTACATGTCTAAGCAAACTCCTTTGTGACTTTATCAAAGATCCCACACAGAAGAGCTTTCCAGCCCCTCAGCCTCTGGGGCCCAGTTGCCCCATGGCAGAAGTCGGAGCCTGTTCTCTGAGGATGGAAAGTGTGCTTTTTGATAAATGCTGTTTTCCAGCTAAGGCCCACGTTCTATATCACAGTTCTGAATGTGCTCTGGACCAACCTCACACAGTTCTGATTGTGTTCTGGTGACCCACCCTAGACCTTGTCTCTGGGTTGAGATCTAAGATTTTGCCCTGATGTTTCAGAGCCACTGCTCCAATTCTTGCTACACCTGACCAAGTCAGCTTCCAGCTAACAGAAACAGCCCGCCACTTTGATCAAGTCAACTCTTTGAAGTGGGTTAGGCTGTCAAAAACATTTTAAATCTCTTCTGATTTCCCAGAATAATGTGTTTTAAAACTTCATTTTAAGAAATAAAAACATTGCTAGAATCCAGCCATAAAGAGAATTTGAGCAAAAGATGATCTGTCTTATCAGAAACAGTCCTGGGAGACAACAGGCACAGGTGGTTATCAAAAAACATGTGCTGATCCATCACTTGGAGACAACAGCCAGCTGCCCAAGGTCTCAGGATGAAAATGTGGGGGAATGTTTAGCTCAATTACTGCAGCCACGCCCAGCACCACTAACCAGTGGCATCCTGCGGTTATTCAGCTTGTTCAAACACCTCTTTTCCAAACCAAGTTTCTTCCTTGGGTTACTCATCTTCTCTGAGTCCGTACTAGATGGTTTGGGCAAAGCAGAAAGAACTCTGAACTGAGATAACCTGGAAAATTCCCTGATCCTAAGACTGACCTCTCATTTTCACATTTTTTTTCCTAAAGGGATCTGGCATGGTCCCAGCCATCCAAGGGGAGGCTAACAAAAACAGGAACTGAAATCAAGCCGCAGGAAGTCCCTCTTGGAACAGAGAGAGAGCACAACTGTCCATACCTGCTCCAAGTTTAGGGCTTCCCAATACTTGTGCTGCAGATTAAAAAGAAAGAAAGAAAAGTGTTTGATAGATTCTGCTCCCATTACAGAGCAGAGCAGAATTCAGCACCTGCCGCTGACTGCTCAGTGAGCCAGGAGGCAGGCCCTCTGATGGTCTGAGGGCAAAGGGATAGCTGACTTCAGCAAGCAGAGAGGCAGCAGCTTTAAGCAGCTGCAATTGAGTTAAATGATCAATAGAATAATTGTGATAATTATGAAGGGCTGCAGGTCCTTGGAAAAATTATAACCCATACAGATTTTTAAATGACTATTATTAGAAATTATTATTACCAGGTATAATAATAATAACTCTTCCACTTATTAACCACATGGTGGAGATGAGTCAACTCAAAACCACAAAACTAAGAAAGAGAGATACAAATAAAATCCCCACCTTGAAAATATGAGGTATTTGCTACCAGCCAAGATTCATTTTTAATCAGCCTTTATTGCACGATTGGTTCCACCCCAAGCCTCAAATATGTCTGAGTCAGTTCTTGAAGGGCGGCTTCGCAATCTGCTCGCATCCTCAGGCACTGCATGCAGTGCCTGGGAGACATGTTCTGACAGAGCTATGAATCTACAAATGCCAGTTGTATTGATCTGTGAATGTCTATTAAGTGGAACAGCTGTCAATCTGAGCAGTTCACGGGATTTGGCATTATTGTCACATTAAAACCAAGCCTCTATTGTTCAGTTCTTTTACATTTCCATTTTAAACAGCTTTTCAATTATAAGATTTTCAGTCATACACAAAGAATAACCTCATAAACACCTATGGACACATCTTGTTTTATTTGCTTTAGCTCCTCAATTTTTTTATTGGCTGAAGTATTTTAAAGTAAATAATTATAAATGCTTCAGCAGGTGTCTCATTGATAAGGACATTTTTTAAAATTCTAAGCACAACGCCATTATTATACCTAACAAAATTAGTAATAATTGCATAGCATTCATGTTTTAATGACATCCTGATGGGGGGATATAAACAGAAAAAAAAAGATTTGAGAAGACACAAAATCACTAAAAATGATGGTTCCACACACAGTGCAAAAGACAGAAATGTTGATGACAACATAGGGGTCCAAAAGTTAAATAACTTTTACAAATAAATATAGACGTTCATGCAAAATAGAAACTGTAATCTGTGGTCACCACAATGAGTGAGTGTTTGTTAAAAAAATTACTAAATATAATGTGATATACTGGATTGTTACCTGGAACAGAATAAGAATATTAACGGACTATTGGTGAAAGCTAAATAAAATGTGAAATTTAGTAATGTACTAACATTAATTTCTTAGTTTTGACCAATGTAGCATGGTTTTTATATGATGTTAACATTAGGGGAAACTGGGCAAAAGTATACAGGAACTCTCTGTACTACTTTTGCAACATTTCCATAAATCTAAAATTATTCCAACGTAAAAGTTTATTTAAAGCCAAGCAAACAAACAAGCAATCAAATAAAGAAGCTTAAGGGTCCCCCTAACTGGGTTGAAATGAAACCTTGAAACTTCTTTCCCAGTCTTCAGCATCACAGGCAATTTAATATTTAAGAAGAATGCCCCCTAGTGGAAGTAGTAGCAGGGTTTTTAAAAAATTTAAACCAATAAGGATAACGTGCCTGAATACAATTAACTCAAATTTTTGTAACTGAGGTCTCTCCCCACTCCCGAAAAGTAAAGAATAAATAATATTTTATACTCTTTTCCACACACACTCCAAATTGTGCAAATGGCTGTTCTTCTACCTTCAACTGTAATGAGTATTTCCACATATCCTTAGAGGACCACAATTCCATCAGGTTTGTGAACCACAGGTTATAGTACTTCAATTCACCTCATTTCTAAAAGCACACTTTGTCATGCTTCTGAAGCCAAGAGGTATCCTGTAGCCCTTGTCCAAAGGACATATGGTAACTTTTCCTTTGATCCTGAACACTCTAAGGTGTGTCTTAGCCACTGAAAAATGGTCAATTTCCAGGCTTACATTTTAGACTATGGGAACTGGATATGCCTCACAGACCATTTGTCCAACTCCTACCTCTTACCTTTGGGGAGAAGTGACTTCTCCAACACTGGAAAGGTGAGATATTGTTGCACTTAGAACTGACTATAAAGGCTTTTTGTTTCTTCTGATTATAAAATTTTAAGACTGGCCAGAGACATACCAGTTACAGTTCTCTCTTAATTTTATTAAGCCAATTTCCTTTTGGCCTGATACTTTACACACTTTTAAACATTCCACTGTATGCTTCAAAAATCTCATCCTTTCTATTTTTTTTAAAACCCGCACAATATTTATAGTTCCTTAATTAAGGAGTTCTTTGACACTCTAAATCAAGCACGTGTTTCACCTCCCACACTTTCTTTCCTCCTTCCTCCTCTCTAACTGCCCAAACTCCCCGCACTGCTCTTCCTTCCCAGGCTGCTGTGGGGAAAGGGGATGTGAGATGAGAAAATGCATCACAGGCCATGAGGTGCTGTGTGAAAGGTCCATCGTGAACTGGATCAGCGAGAGGGAAGTTCTGACCCACAGTAGCGTGGTTTCCTTTATAAAGATGACACAGTTTCACTTCAGGGACATCTGAAGGTTGGAACAAAAGGGTCAAGAAAGAAGCATGTGTATTAAAACGGTGGGCAGCAGAGGCTGGGAGCAGCACCTCCAACTCTAGTCACAAGGAGATATAAATACTGCTTTAGGCCAAATCCCAGGACTACCACTGGGAAAGGCCTTGGCAACCTTGGCTCCTGTTCCTGATTTTTATAAACTCATTTTTCCCATTTTTATTGAGATAGAGTTAATATATCACATTGAATGCGCCTAATTTTTTGGAAGAAATTTTGCTGCTCAAATGCTGCTCAGAAGAACTGAAAAAGAGGTCTAGAGAAGAGCCAGAAGTACAAACAATCAGGTTTGATTCAGGAGCAGGGTTGCCAGATAAAACACAGGATACCCAGTGAAATATGAATTTCAGATAACAAATAATCTAAAATTCAAATTACATTGGATGTCCTGTATTATTTGCCTGTTAAATCTAGCAACCCTACTCTGGAGTGCAGGGAAGGCTTCCTGGAAGAAGCAGGATTTAGCCAGTGCCTTGAAGGGCAGGAAGATTGAAATAAGCAAAGAAACTCAGGGAAGAGAAAGCTGGCCAGATGTGCAAGAAAAACCTGCAGAGTTGTCCCAGGGCCAGACGACTAAGTGTCCTGGAGGTCAGTCTAACGGGTCCAGACTTAAACTATAAGCAGTAAGGAGCCACAGAAGGCCTTAGAGCAGGGAGGCCATGGGGTCGAGTACTGGGAAGCTCCTGGGTAGGAGCAATGCAAGGAGAGATGGAGGCAGGACCTCAGTCAGGAGCACCTGCATTGGTTCAAGTGGAAGTAGTAAGGCTCTTCCCTGGATTTTGGGCAGCAGGTTTGGAAATACTTCTGGAGACTGAGGAGGCCAGAGGTGTTTCAAGTGGCATCTGGGCAGACCCAGCAGCCTGAGCCGCTGCGGTACTACCAAGGACATTAACAAGTTTGGCAGGTGGTTGACTCTTGTTTTCTTGATAGAAGCCTTTCTACTGCAAAGAATTGACTCAGTGTAATTAACCTCCTTTCAACCACAAACTTTGACACTTAAGGTCACGTTGCCAAATGGGGTCTTAAAGATCACCCACGATGAGCTGGGGTTTCACGATGAGCATTTATGGGACCACTGCTCTATTGTATCAAAGCTCCTTCACATTCTGATCTTGGTGGAGCCTCACCAGCTTCCCTGAACTTACTATCTCCACTTTCAGAACAGGCCCAGATAAATGAGTGGGTGCTGTCTGGTTCCATGGCTAAAAGGGCCAGAGTGAGTAGCAAAGCCCACTTCCAGCCCTGTTTTCACTACGCAGCATATAGTACCTTTGGGAGCCTTGCAAAGCCCCACCAGCACCCCCATGTGACCCTCACAGTCACTCTGTAATATAGGCAGGGAAAGTCTCGTGATTCCCACATGCAGAGGGAGAAGGGAAAACTTGAAGCCCAGCTCGAGGCTGTCTGGACTGTGTCCGCCCAACTCCTGATTGGTCCTCTCTCTGCTGCACAACCCCTTTCCTGGAGTGAGGGGTGCAGTGGAGTGTCTTTCCTCACCCCAGGGGAGCCCGCTGGCTGCCACACACATTTCAGGATGTACTATCTTTCACTCTCTCATGGCAGGCAATGCCACCTTCCTGAGGAGGAAACAGATCAGTGGAAAAACCACATCCTCAACTTCACTTTTTGCCTTTGGTACCTATTGGAATGTTCTGGCCTCTTCTTACTTATATGTATTTTCTCTAACATGAGCACTTTTATAGTCCGTGTGTGCGAGTGTGTATGTGTTTATTTATTCCTTAAAAGAATGATTTGGCTTTAAGAATGACAAATGTACAGCCCTGTCCAGTGTGGCTCAGTTGGTTTGACATCATCCTGTGCACCAAAAGGTCACCTGTTGGATTCCCGATCAGGGCACATGCCCGGGTTTTGGGTTCGATCCCCAGTTGGGGTGCACACAGGAGGCAACCAATCTATGTTTCTCTCTCACATAGATGTTTCTCTCTCTCCCTTCCTCTCTAAAATCAATTTAAAAAAACATTTAAAAAAGAATGACAAATGTCCAAGGAATCTGTCCTGGTCTGCTGCTGGTGCTGGAAACAGGGTTTGGAGAAGGAAAGAACAGTCCCAGTTGTAAAGAGCCTAGGATATAGATAGCAGGAAACACAGGCCTGGGACTCAACCCTCTTTCAGACAGCTCAATCTGGGGTTTGGCTTCGTTCCTCTCCCCTCTCCCCCTCCCTAGAACCTCTAACGCTCCAGTCAGTCATTCTCTAACATGCAGACTTTGTTCCAATGACAGAAACAGCCTCCTTGCAGAATTCCTACAAGCTTCCTATGCAGGTCTACAGCATTACTAGGAAGCGAAGGAAAAAAATAACTAAATGCGCTTTTCACATAACTGAACTTAATCTTTTTTTTGTATCCCAGAGACTAAAAAATAAAATAAAGCCTTTAAAAGGCAGAGGAACAGTTTCAATGCAGGGGGAAAGTCAACCCTGCACTCATAAAACAGGTGCTGGCTGCCCCGGAAAGTGAGATGGCCACTCCTGAGCGCCTGCTCCCTCTGGGCCTCGGCTCCCACCTGTAGTCCACAGGCAGGCACAGTCACCCTTACTCAGCATCTGCTCAGCACACTCTCTGGATGGCTGTGCCAGGAGCGGAGCTACCTTGTGTTGAAGGAGTGAGCAAATGAATGAGTGCATCCAGTCTCTGTGGAGTACACCACCTCTTTCGGAGCTGTCTGGAAACTGACACAGCCCAAGCAAATGGCCTGAGGCTCCAAAACCATTCATGTAATGCCTTGACCAGCCCAGCCAGTGGACACTGGAGGAGAGGTGAAAATACTCAAGGTCTCCTTCCATGTGAGCTCCCACAACCTGATCTGTCTTTGTTTCACCCCTTCTCCTGTGCTGCCGTCACTGGAATTACTTGCAAATCCCAATGTTTATCCTGCCTATTAGATAGGGCACTCGCGGAGAACCTAGGCAGAGCACAGGCGAGTGGAGAGAGTTCTGAGAGTCCGTTTTCTCATCTATAAAATGGGTATGATGGATGATAAACCTGGTGCTGATACCACCCTGGGTATGAGTTCCTGCCAAGGCAGTGGAGCATGCATGGTGGTTACAACAGGAGCTTCAGAGGGGGCGGAGCTGAGTTCAAATCCCAGGTCCGCCAACTATTATTATTATTATTAATTTTGCGGGAGGGGCAAGTTACTTAAACTCAATGAGTCCCAGTCCCCTCTTCTGGAAAACGAGGATGACAAAGGTACCTGCCTCCGGGCTGTTAAGAGGATGACACCAAACAGTGACTATAAAGTATACAACATAAAGTGCCTGGCTCGTGACACGCACACAGTCACTATTAGACACGCACAATGAGTACTATTATTCTTATGAATGGATTTTAAAACACTTAGTGACTTTGAGTGCTGGGGATGCGGTGTATTGTGGCACCACCCCAGCACTGCAGGAAGTAGGTATTCATAACAGTCGGTATGTGCCCCAAGGACACAGACGAAAAATCATCCTCTGAGAGTTAAGTTACGAAATCATAAAAAACCACGGAAGAGATAAACACACCATCTTAACATCACATAGTGGCCCCAGGCTCACAGGCCTCCATAGTGGGAGCAGGAAGCGTGCACAGATGGACCCATGGGGTCAAGCAGAAGCCCAGTTGGTTGGCAACAATGAGAGGTGGTCAAGGTCACGGAAGCCCACCTCAGCAGATCCAGGGGACACAGCTGGGGTGGGGGACATTCCAAGGGAGGGGAAAAGAGCCCCAGGTATCTCAGCAACCCAATGCCACAAAATATTTAAATTGCGAAATCCTGGAGCAAGAGAAGTCACACAATGGAGGAAGTGATGACCAAAGACCCTGCATTGATCCACAGGATCCAGGCCCTTTGGAATGTGGGCTGAAGGAGCAAGGCAAGGCTCAGACTCTTAGCTGTGACCTACTAATCAAGTACCTTCTGCCCTGTGAGGGGGGTTTCAAACCTCCACCCGCAGAAAGTGTTTGCTAAATGAGTGTCTAAACGGACAGGTCAAGTGCCAAGTTACACTCATCTGCTAAAAGACAATTTCTTTTTTCTTTTTTTTTTTTACAAATGTACTTACTGATTTTTAGAGAGAGAAGAAGGGAAGGGAGAGGGAAAGAGAGAGAGAAACATTGATCAGTTGCCTTCCGTATGTTCTCCCTGGCAAACTTTCGGTGCATGGGACAACGCTCAATCGAGCCACATTGGCCAGAGCTAAAAGACACCTTCTTGCTCACATTCAGCTGTAAAGGAACCAGGATCTTTAAGGAATGTTGCCCCCAAACAGGGATTGTGAATCTTGCACAATCCCTCTACCAAGAGGCAGTTAGTTGCTGGTTGATAGGTTTGTTAATTTTAATTTTCTTCTTTACATTTTCCAAATTTTGTAAAATAAGTATGTATTACTTTTAAGAACAGAAAATATAGATTATCAGAGGCCCAACAGATCACATACCTGACAAAAGTTTCACAGTGCCCTGCTCATATATTAAAGTATTTGCACAGGGGGCCCTACAACCCATTTGACCTGTTAGTACATGTGCTTAGTGAAATTCTAAGGTATTTGTTTAGAGGACTCAGGAGCTTTGTATGTTTACAGGTCTCAGTGTATGTATGTTTTAGGGAGTGAGGAGGATTGTGCTAGGGGTTATGAAGGGGGTGGGCTGGAGTAGCTGTACTTCTAAAACATATTCCTTTTAATATGTGCAAAAGCATTAATTTTCATTTGCCTAATTTTACAGCATGACCTTGTCCCCTTAGAATTTATATAGTTAAAAAAATAAATGTCTAAAAAGAGAAAGATAATAGAGTAGGAAAAGAACAAGTTAGTGCAAAACAGAGAAATGGCCCAAACCAGCCACAAAGCAAATGTCAAATTTTTCAAGGTCAAATGTCCAATCCTTGCCTTAATTGTGGGTGGGCAAAAAAAATCACCCTTGTTTCCACAGAGCAAATGTTGCCCCCTGCTCTCCCCAGGCCCTCCCTTGTTCGGCGACTTAACTATCCCTTCTCCTCACTGAACACACTTTGCCATCAGGCTCTTTGTTTCCCGTTTAGTCTTAGATTGCTGCCAAACTGCTGGCTCCAAGCTGCCAAGCCATGTGCTTGCATGACTGAAACCAAGAAATAAACAACACGGGGATACACAGGCCCCAAATGGTCCTCAGTCTGGCACAGAATTCCTCACTCAAAACACAGCTCTTAATGACCGGCTGTGTTCCAGGACCTAGGGATACAGAAAGACAAAGGTGGCCCGGGCCCTACACCTAAAAGCTCATGCACAGCCTGGCAGAGAGACAGGCCCCCACAGCTTACCAGCTACACACCAAACAGTAGAAATTGTGTGAGAGGCATATGCTCCGGGCACCTAAGAGAAGGAGCCATTAATCTCTGTTGTGTGTGGAGGGGGGGTTAGTTTCACACAGCAGGTGGCATCTGGGTAGACTTCTGACCCGTGGAAATTGGGCCAGAGAAAACCCAGGCAGAAAGGCCCAGACGACAGTCCACAGCCAAGGTGGACATCTAGGTGAGGCAGGGGAGGGGCACGAGCCTGGGGCAGGTATGAAAGGTCAGGAACCTCACACTAAGGAATCTGGACTTTATCCAACAGGCTCTGAGTCTTTCAGGTTTCAGGGTCCACTATGAGTTCAACAAATCTGAGGATGGCTAATGGATTATTTTGCCCAATAAGACCATTAAGACCAAAACAAAACTCACACCAACTACTACATATTATTATCATCATTTCATAAAAGGGCGTTTTAATACCAAAATAGAACATAAACCCAGAATGAAGGACAGTCCATCCCCCTGCTGATGGCACATGTCCACTACACAGTCCTGTTCTCATTCTCCAGACACAGGGCTGCAAGCCACAGCTGTGGGCCTGAACAGGACAGCTCAGACCTGAGGGTTACACCCGTTTGTGATATGCAAAAAGTGACATGATCCCAAGTATGATCCCGATGGTACCATAGGGTGCAGCTGGTGCTCCTGGGGTTGGGTGGGGGGCGCTGCCATGGTCACATGGGTTTGGGAAACACTGAGACCCTTTCAAAGTTTATTATTCATACACTTATTTTTATAACTGAAAGTGCAAGTGATTCTTGGCGACTGCGCCGCACTATGCAGTGTTTCCCTTACTGATTTGACCTTGGAAACCCCTTCTCAGCGCTGACAGCGGGAAACTCCTCAGGCGGGAGTCAGCAGGCTCGTTCATTATTTAGCAGGCGTGAGGTTAGCGTGGGCGGACCGAGAACCGCAGCGCAAGCAGCCAGGAGGCGCCCACAAGGGTAATGAAGGACGCCCATGCACCCGCAGGCAGACAGCAGCGTGTACCTCAAGGTCGGAGTTGATGGAGGGAACCTCGGAGGAGCTGCTGGAAGACACCCGGGCCCGGATCACCTGAATGGGAGGGTAGGAGGGGGGCTCCTGCAGGGACACGTCTCCAGCGCTTATCTGTCCGTCGCCCGGCAGCCTGGTGGCGCTGCAGCCTGCCTGCAAGGTGGCATCTATCATTTTTTATCTGTATTCTATCAATCATCTAACAACTATCTAGCTTTCTATCTATATTCTATCAATCAATCATCTGCCTATCTATATCTGTTTATCTATTTCTCTATCATCTATATTTCAGAAGAGAGCTTCTCCCCACAGGGGTCGTGGAGGGTGGGGGTCCGCTGGGCTTCCCCAGAGATCCCTGAGGCTCTGAGGGCTGGGGTTTCAGAGCCCCACAGTCATTCCACTGAAGCACCGCAGGGGAACAACTTGACTTCTGGACCAGACTAACTGTGACCTTGGCAAGAAATTAACCCTCTGAGCCTCAGCTTCCTAATCTATAAAAGGGGGTGGTAATCCCTGCTTTGCCTCCTTTGAAGTCATGTCACAGGGCTCCCTTGTAAATGTCCTGGATACATAAGAAGAACGGCTATTGTACTGGACCCCAAATCACACAGGGCTCCAGCATGACTGGAGGCTGACTCCAGCATAAGTGCGGTTTCATGTGAGAGTCGCTGGACAGGCAGAGAAAGTCCACAGAAGAGACAGAGGCAGTGTTCTGGGCGGCCCCTGGGTGGGGTGTGGGAAGCGGGGGAAACAGAAGCCTCCCAGGCAACAACCATAGATCCTATGAAAACCTTGGGGCCTGACCTGAGGCAACAGACAAAATGGAGCTTTCAAATATGCCAGTCCTTTGATGCCCATGACCCATCGCCCTTGGCCCCTCAGTTCAGCCTGAACTGCGCTGCAGCTCTTGGAAAATCTCTCCTTAGGACTAGTGTTCGGGAGGGGATGCTGGGAAGACGACTAAGCAGCCTGTGGCTCTTGCTGCCCACCTCCAGGTGGCCATCCAAACAGGACATACGTCGGCACACATGGCCTCAGGGCACCTGTCTCACCACAGCCTTGTCCACTGAGACATTCTCATGAAAAAGGACAGTTTGCTAAGTGAGCTGGCCTGATATGACAGCACTGAGAGTACATTCTCTTTATGAAAGCGCAGGTCCCAGAATCAGACAGGCTCAGTTTAAGAGCTATGTCTGTGATTTTCTAACTATGGGATCTGGACAAGTGACTTAACCCTCTCTGTGCCTCAATTTAAAATAATAAAAGTATTAATTATTAAATAATAACAATAGAAATAGTATCTATCTCATAGGTATTATGAAAATTTGTGTTAATGATAATTTTAAAAACAACCATTTATCAAGGGCTTACCTGGTGTCAGCCATTATGGCCAAGGGCAGTATGTAGAGACCTAAAGGGCACAGACTCAGGTAGAGACAAATCTGAGTCCTGGTTCTACCACTGACAAACTGTGTGACCTTGAGCAAGTTGTGTAACCTCTCTGTGCCCCATTTTCCTTATGTGAAAATGAGGATAATACTTCAAGGGTTGGCTGTGAGGATTAAAAGAGTTAATCTATATAAAGCACTTAGACCAGTACTCTTAAGCTCTATGACCAGTACAATAAGCATCGTGGAAGCACTGGCTGTTAGTATTTACTCAGAGCCTGGCAAGTAGTTCGCCCTCAATAAACAGACCATCATGGGAATGGGAGCTCTAGAGCCCACTGAGGTCACCTCCAGCCCAGACGGACCGCGGGGCTCCAGACTCCCTGCGGGGAGCTATCTCAAAGACACCTTTCGCCCTCTGGTGGACACTGAAGCAAGAGGCCAGGGGCAAGTATTTGCTGAAAAATGCGCTGGCTGGCCTGGGTGGGAGAGAACCGAGGAGGGACACATTCTTCTCTCATGGAGTCTGCTCCCCAGCAGGAATCTACCCAACATGCAGGTACTGGAAGGGTTAAAGTAAATGCATTTTTGCACTATTTTTCCGAAGTTCCATGATTTAAAAATGTCTTGTGCAAAGCTTTGGTCAGATGCTGCCAGGGTTCCCTGCACTTTTTCCCCAGGGCCTCCCATCACCCACCCACCCAACCTCCCATCAGAGGAAGGACTTAATGGCGGAAGTGGGCTCTTAATTGTGAAGGCATGCTCCAAATATCCCTGAGCTTCACTTACAGCAAGTACAGGTTATTTGCTCCCACTTTCCACGGGCAACAACAGAGAGTTAGACTTATGTCCCAAACTCTCTGATCGTCAGTATGTCCCGTGGGCAGCTCAGTGGGGGCAGCTGCCACCGTACTCAGTGTTCCCAGCACTCACAGAGAGCCTGTGACTACACCAGGGTCTAGGCAAACAAGACAGAAGGAGACAAAGTTTATATCCCAGCAGGAAACAGACAACAAACAAAAGTAAAAGATCGTGGGAAGTGTTTTGCAGAGCATTGAAAAGGGTAATAAAGTAAAGGGATATGACAGAGAGAGAGGCTACTTCTCAGTGGGCGGTTATAAGACCTTTGGAGAAAGTGACATTTTCATTGAAAACCAAAAGACAAGAAAAGGCAGCCATGTAAAAAAAAAAAAAGAAAGAAAGAAAGAAAGAAAGAAAGAAAGAAAGAAAGAAAGAAAGAAAGAAAGAAGAAAGAAAGAAAGAAAGAAAGAAAGAAAGAAAGAAAGAAAGAGAAAGAAAGAGAAAGAAAGAAAAAGAGAGAGAGAGAGAGAGAGAGAGAGAGAAAGAGAAAGAAAGAAAGAAAGAAAGAAAGAAAGAAAGAAAGAAAGAAAGAAAGAAAGAAAGAAAGAAAGAAAGAAAGAAAGAAAAGCATCCAGGCAGAGGAAAGAAGAGAAATCTGTGCCTCAAGAGAAGAGTGAAGAGGGGGAGAGAAAGGAGGCCGTCAGCGAGGGAGCACTGGGCTGGCAGGGTCTTGGAAGTCTGTGTAAGGGGTTTAGATTTCATTCCTCATGAAATGGGAAGCCAGAGGAGTATTTTAAACAAAGGAGAAACAAGATGTAATTTACAATTGTAAGAGTCCCTTGCAGATGGAGAGGGTGGGACAGAAATAGCAGTGGAGGGGAAACGGCTGTGGATCTATTTAAGAAGTAGTATTTACAGATTCACAAATGGATTGGACAGGCATGGGCCTGCAGTGAGGGGAAGAGAGGAATTTGGGGTTTGACCAGCTGCACAGATGGTGGTGTGCTTTACTGAGATCAGGAAGAGGGGAGAGTCTGGGCAGGGAAGTCCAGAATCCTGTACTGGACGCGGTAAGCGTGAGATGCCCCGTGGCGCCTGCACAGGCAACCAGCAGCCCAAACTGGAATGGATGGAGGGGAAAAGGGTGGAGACACACCGGGAGAAAGCAGCAAGAGCCGGTGCGTGAGCTGTGGGACGGTGGGACTGGAACGGGATAAATGGGGAGGGGGTCCTGTAGCCTTAAGGTCAAGCTCACCAGGAAGAGCCAGCAGAAGTGACAAGGAAAGAAGACCTGTGATGGTGGCAGCAAAGCCAGGAGAGTGAGGGCCCCAGAAATCCCAAGGAGCTAGTGGCCAAGTGAGTTGAATCTCAAGTAGGAGAGAAGTGACCCTGGGATTTAGCAACTTAGAGGTCGCCGGTAATCTCTCAACAAAAACAGTCCTAGTGGGGCAATGGGACGTGGAGTGCACTTGTCACCTCTTTCCCTCTTTTATCTACCTCTCTTCCTCCTGAGGACCCCTGCACGCAGGCCAGAACCCTGGGAGACACGTGGAGCCCCAATCTCTCTCACCCCCACATCCTCACTCCCCCCAAAGCTCTACCTGCCAACTCTCTCCACTCCACCCCTGCTTCTCCCTCTGCTCCAGCCTTGGTTCAGGCCACGCCACCCCTTTCCTGGACTTGCAACTGTCCCTCACTGACCACCTCGATTCCAGCCTCCTCTCCCCTAGTCTGTTCTCCAACACTGCCTGAGTGAAGGCTCGAAGTTGCTCGTCTGACCCCGAGTCTCCAGTCCTGAAGCCTCCTGGGCTCCCATTACCTCCCGATGATAGTCAGCTTCTGTAGCGTGATATCACTCCTGCCTCCTCTCCACCCTGCCATCTCCCCCCATTTGCCCTGCACTGAGGCCTTGGACGGCTCCTTCATCTTTTTCTTTTTTGTTGTTTTTTCCCTCTTTGTCTTGTTCTCCCCTTCCTCTTTTTCATGCTTCCCTGCCTCACCCTGCGCACCCTGCAGCTAAAGTGTTACCTCCCTCAGGAAGCCTTCCATGACTACTTCCCACCCTCTGGACACCTGGCTGCGGCCCACAGCCACTTACCTGCTGCACGGGCTGGATGGTCAGCTCCATGTAGTGACTGATGGCTGTCGTCGTCCTGAATGACTTGCGGTGTGGTAGTGCAGTGAGAGGCACCCAATCCGCATTCTTTCAAGCAGAGACGGGAAGACAGACAGGGGAATTCTTAAGTCAGGAGACGTTTTCTAAAAACAAGGTCCCATTTTCTTTTAAACAACAACAAAAAACCCACCCTAAAGTGTTTGGTTTTTTTCCTGTTCTTTTATGGCTCATCTCACTTTCTGCTTCCTATAAAAAGGCATATTATCTCTTTGAGGTCACAGTAGGTCAGTGGTTCTCAAACTTTACTGCACAGTGAAATCACCTGGGAATCTTAAAAAACAAAACAACTGATGTTTAGCTCTCAGCCCCCTCCTCCTAGATATTCTGATTTAATGGTATGGATGTGACTTGGCAAGTTTAAAAGCCTCACAGATGATTCTAAAGTACGGCAAAGCCTGGGAACCACGCAGTAGGTGCTAAACAAATGCTTCGTAAAGCAGTGGTTCTCAAGCTGTGGTGGGCATCAGAAGCACCCAGTGGGCTGATTAAAACACTTCCAGTTTAGGATTTCAGAGAGCTGGGTGGAGCCCTAGAATCTGCATTTCTAACAAGTTAGTTCCCAGGTGATGCTGGCCCAGGGACCGCACTTTGAGAACCACTGCCAAGATATTGCACAGGCTCTACTCCTTGCCCTCAGAATGACCAGACACGCAGGGCACTCTTTACACATTTTAGCTCCTTTTTGGGATATAATTTCGTAACATTTGCTAGAATGGAATGAAAACAACCTCCCAGTAGAGCCTTCACGGGAACCTGGGTCTTTGGTCCGCCCACCAATATAAACCCTTCCCCTTGGCCATACCCACCACCATCTTCTATTTCACCGACTCAGTCAGATTACATGTTAATTTCTGTAGTATGTATAGTTAAATATATATGGGTAGGTAAATTACTAAGCAGTATAAGTGGACATTGGACTATTTCATCTACATTGCTAAAAATATACTGAAATTTACTAAAGTGTTCAAAACTATATGAAGTATGTTGTAATTAGGAAAATGGAGGATACTGTTTATTCAGGGTCCCTTAGCATTGGGCATAAACAGTGTTTTTTAAAAGTGACCAAGCGGCCAAGCTCAGGGGATCCAGGCCCCAGGCCCACCTCTGCCCCCTCCACGTGCAAACCCTGCGGGGACCAGCGGCTTTCCAGCCCGCGAGGCCTGGCCTCCTCGTGTTCCTCTTTCTCTGCGCAGGTCAGAAGGGCTTGGGTGTCGGGGCTCTCGCCGGCTTCGGAGGCGAATCCCAAGGCCCGCCTCAACCTGCTTTTCATCACCCAGGAAAGGAAAATGATCTGGGAAGTGCAGTTAAGGTCCAAGGAAGTGGATGGAGAGTTCCGGCCAGTGCGGCCCTCAGCTCTGCACCGGGGCTCCACCCCGGGCTCTGCCTCCTGAGGGCAGGGAGCTCCTCTGAGGGCAGGGCCGGGTCTCTCTCTCTCTCCTTTCCCCCTCAAGAGCCTGTCACCCAGTAAGACCTGCACTTGGGAAATACTTGTTAAACAAAAGCATGTTGAAAAGCATCTTCCCCGAAGGGCTTGGCTTACAGGGACCATACCTACAGTGGGTTGAACAGTGTCCCCCAGGATTCATGTCCACCTGGAACCCCAGAATGTGACCTTATTTGGGAATAAGATCTTTGCTGACATAATTTGTTAAGGTGAGGTCGCAGTGGATCAGGGTGGACTCTAAATCCCATGACAGGAGTCCTGACAACAGGAGAGGACACACAGGGGTCCACAAAAGGCCATGTGAAGATAGAGGCAGAAGTTAAATTACGCTGCCACAGCCAAGGAGCACCAGGAGCCAGCAAGAGCTGGAGGAGGAAAGGAAAGGTTCCCCTAGAGCCTTCGGAGAGAATGGGGCCCTGCCTGGATTTCCAACTTCTAGCCTCCAGAGCTGAAAGAATAAATTTCTGTTGTTTAAACCATCAGGTTTGTGGCGATTTGTTGTGGCAGCCCTGGCAAATTTTTTTATTGAATTTATTGGGGTGACATTGGTTAATAAAATTATACAGGTTTCAGGGGTACAATCTATAATACATCATCTGTATATTGTATTGTGTGTTCGCCACCCCAAGTCAAGTCTCCTTCCATCACCATTTATCCCACCTTTACTCTCTTCTATCTCCCCCCACCCATCCACTAGCAAATTAACACAATACATGAGAAAATCAGTTTCTGAACTATTTATGCTTTACACAGGTTTCTCCCCCCCCCCCCCCCCCCGCTCACACACACACCATCTCCACCCACCACTGTCTGCACTTAGCTTGCCCTTGAGGTCCTCATGCCAAGGTCACTAGTGTGTCAGCACATCAGGCAACACCCTCGGGGAACCAGCAAGGTGCTCACAATCACTGACGAAGGGCAGCCCTTGTCAACTTTTATCTCTGCTGCCCCAACCGAGGCTCCAGTACCCAAGAGAACACAGGGAACGATTACCCCTGCGCTGCAGGTCAGCTTGCAAAGCCAACCCCCAGCCTGGGAGAAAGGCAAGGCAAGGATGAGTGAAACAGGTTCACAGAGGGCAGGGACTGACCTAGGTCAGGAGCAGAACTGAGACTGGAACCTGGCTCTTCTGATCCCAGGGCCAGGAACCATCATAGCCCCTTTGCTGTTTCACAGAGCTCCAGCCAAAACATAATTATTCTTATTTTTTTAAAAAAGGAACCAAACACAAAATTGCACATTGCAATTGTGTCTGCCTGCCTCAGGCTTCAAACCACCTTCCTGGCCCTGGGAGAGAGTTGGGTCTAGCAAGAGAGTTGGGTCTAGCAAGAGAGTTGGGTCTAGCAAGAGGAGGGAGTGGCATGGGCAGGGAGTCGAGCACCCGTGGGCTGGGGTAGATACAGCGAGGTCCAGCGCAGCACAGCCGAGGGAGGTCAGGAACCAGGGGGTGGCCCGCACCAGGTACTCAGGCCTCCGGTCATGTGCCACAATGGCTGAGGCGTAGAGGAGGCCAGCCAGGGCCAACAGGAGCCGGGCCCACAGGTGGATGGAGGGAAACGTTTTACCCCGACACTGGGCAGAAAGAGGAAAGAGCTGGGCAGGGAGGAACACTGCCACTGTCCCCGCCTGCCTTAGAGCTAAGACCCAGGGCCTGGTGGCAGAGCAGGTTGGAGGGCAAACCCTCTGCCCACAGCAAGTCCCCCAGGGTGCACTTATTGTCTGTCCTGCATTAAACTATCCTGCTTTGTGTTTCTGTGTCTTCCATGAGACAGCTTCCTGAGGGCAAGCACAGTGTCTCAAGTCACATCTGTATCCCCCCGGGACTGGCCAACGCAGGTCTCTCCTCACCCTGGATGCCTGCAAGATACCTGCCAACAAGATGAGCTCGAGTACACAGAACCCCGTAGCTACATGATTCTATCCCCTAAAACCTCATTTCCTGATGCGACTCTTGTTCCTCTAACCCTGGTGACTTTTTCCTGAGCACCTGCCTCTCATTTGCTATGAGAAATGGAGAGAATGCAGTGGGCTCTCCAGTGAGAGGCCTCAGCACTTCTGGGCCAGCCAGCCACCCCCCCACACATGGGGTGACATCACCCCTCCGCCCTTGTGACCTGGAGCTGACAATGCTCCCAAATGCCCTAAAACCTGCCAGGGTGACCCACCGTCCCAGGCCCAGCCCCAGCCTCACGATTCTGGAGAGTCGGGGGATCCGGGAAGCCCAGGAGCCAAAGGCAGCGACGCCACCCAGCAGGTAGCCAAACATTTCAGTGTTATCCTGTGGAAGCAGGTGATACACTCAGCACCCCGAGGAGGCCACCATGCATCCCAGTCCCATCCTTTCCTGCTTTCAGTGGGTTCCTCCCAACAAAGGCTAACCCTGTCCACCACCCCCCCCAAGGCATTTGTTGGGACCCTGAGGCGAGAAGGGACCGTCACTCCCCCCATGTGCCCCCAGCTGGCTCAGCCTCACCTGCATCAGGCTTCCCAGCAGCCTCCGCTGGGGCCCTTGGAAAAGGCCTGAAGCCTTGGGGACAGCAGCCCAGAGAGCCCACCAGGGCCCCAGGCTCAGGGTCAGGGTCAGAGCAAATATGCTGGCGCTGAGCCGCTGCCTCCTTGTCCTCTCCTGGGAGCCTTGACCTGCAACAGACCAAAATCCCATATGGTTCCTGGGAACGTGGCAGGCTGGTGTTGACCCAACCCCGATGCCAGGACAGATTCCCATCCCCACGCTGTTCTCCTGGCCAGATCCTCCCGACCCTTCAAGGCTCTATGGCTGTGCCACCTCTATGAAGAAGTCTTTCCTCTCCACCATGCCCCCCCCCCCAACACACGCACGCACGCACGGCTTCTACTCTCTCCTTCCTCGGTCCACTTATAACTTTTATGTTCAAGGCAGGGTGACACTCCCATTATTGTATACATGTATCTGAGTGCACATGGTCGCCTCTCCTAGACTGGAACTGCCTGAGGGCAGGCACCATGCCCTGGCAGCTTCTACAGTCTCCTCAGAGCCTGGCACAGAGCAGAACTGACACCAGCCTGGTGAATGCATCAGTGAGTGAATGAGTTTGTGCCAGGGCACTGAAACTGAGTGGGACAAGGAGCATTGTCTTTGAAAGTCTCCTTGAAATATGAGATTTTCCTCTAAATAGTCCTAATAAGAGCATTTCTCCTCTGGGCAGCATTAGGCAGCTGAGAGCATCTTCCATTACCCCACTGATGCAAACATTTCCTTTTTGGACAAGGGTCCAAGGACATTGCTGTCCCTTTTTGGGAATGCCCCAGTCCCACACACTCGACCACTCATCCCATCTCAGTCACTTACAGTCCCCACTTTTCCTGAGGAGACCCATGCCCATCCCTGACATCCATTTCTGGAAGCTATGGGGCTTCACTGGCCACCCCAGACTTGCACACTGAGACATCACTATTCATCCCCAAAGCCGTGCACCATCATCCTCTTCTTGGCCTTCGCTCACACTGTTCTTTTCAGGGAATGCCCTTCCCTGCAGTCCCAGTTCCATCATCACCTCCTTCCCCGGCACCAGCAGCCTCTTCTCTCCCGCTGGTGCCCACAGTGCACACACCTCCCCACTAGCACCTCTAAAGACGCGTAGGGCCCTGTCTCCCTCCTCTGGGTCGTTCATTTGTCTGTGCCTTGCAGGGGTCCAGCTCAGGTGGGACAAGACAAAGGCACTCAGCGTGCTGATGAGTGAGAGCATGAATGAAGAGCGGAACAGACGGTCACACTCACCTGAATTAGACTTGAACTTGGGGCCGCAGACTGGGAAGAGAATGAACACAAAATTCACCAGGTCAACAGCTGCTAGGTAGGCACCAGCGAAAACCTGGGAGCAGATGGAAACGGTCTTGATGTTCAAAATGTTCCAGCAACCACAGCACCTCTCATCCTGGATCCCCTCTCACATGTGTTCCACTGAGGACTGCTTCCAGGGACCACTCCCAACCCCAAGAAGGGTCAAGATCACCTCCCTCTGACTGATAAGGAGGTGGGGGTGGGTGCTTAAATGACTATTCTCGAGTAATGAAGCTACCCATCGGGAGAGATGGGCCAGGAACCCAGCCCTTTGCTTCCTAGCCCATGGTCTCTCCACTTCACCGTGTAACCTCTGCTGTGTAACTCTGGCCCAGCCACTGACCTCAGCTTCCTCATCTGTAAAACAGAGATAATAACAGTGCCTCCCTCACCATTTAAGCAGATTACATGAGTCAATACATGGAAAGTGCTTAGGCCAGCGCCTGGAGGAAAGTAAAATGCACCCACCTATAAATGCACTAGCTACCAGGACAGCACGGTTAGTGCTAAGAGCGTGCATTTACGGGTTTGAATCCTGGGACTGCTACTTACTAGAGGGTGACTTTAGAGAAGTTACTTAACCTCTCTATGCCTCAGTTTCCACATGTGTGCAATAGGATGAGAGTACGCATGTCACAGTGTGATTTGAGGATCAAATGAGCTAATACATGAAAAGCCCTTAGTGCTATAAGTGTCAACTATTATTATTTGACTTGGGCTGGGCTTCATCACTTTCCATTACCTAATGAGAACGGGCACCCACAGTGAAAAGCGATCTGTTTCTGAGACAATACTGCTCAAAGCAGTGTCTAGAACTTTCCCAATCTGTGTCTCCCAATCCATTCTTAGTCTGTCCTCCTTCATGTCCAGCTGGGTGGGCACAAGGTCAGAAGTAGCCCTATGAGGTGGCCCTACAGGGGTGGCCACAGGTTTTCCTTGAGATACATGTATTGGAATCGGCCCCTACTATACAGGTTTGAGGGCCTAGACTTTGGGAAAACTTATAGCTGCTTCTCACTCACCCGAAAGCCCTCATCATCACTTGAGAAAGGATTCAGACACCCCTGCATGAGCAAAGGCTGGGCCCTAGGCTCTAAAAGCAATAGCAAGAACAATCACTATTTATTGTGCTTCTACTATGTGCCAGCTGGGGTTTTAAGTGATGGAGATACGGTAGTGGATACAAATTCTTGCTCCTGTGGAGCTGACATTCTAGTAGGGGTTAAATATAATAAGCAATACACATACTAAGTAAGTAAAGTAGATGGTGCATTAGGGGTAAGCTATGGAAAAAAACAGGCAGGATGAGGGTGTCTGTGGCAGAGGTAAGTGGGTGGTCAGGGGAGGCCTTATTGAGAAGGTAGCTTCTGAGCTAAGACTTAAAGGAGGTGAGCAGTGAGCTATGCGGCTGTCTGGACAAAAGCATTAGAGGGGGACAGAAAGACCAGCAAGAACACAGGCCCTGAGGCAAACTGTGCCTTGTGAGGAAACAAGACAGAAGCCACGGTCACCTAGGGGACTGACGCACCTGGATCGTGAGCTGTTTGGCCAGAATCGCCCCGACCACGTCACACAGGCTGGCCAGGAGGCAGCATGCAGCACACAGCGCTGACTGGTCCTGTCTGGATTTTTTTGTACATCTCAGATAAAGAAGCCTGTGGGGACAGACAGGGGTGTGGACAGAATAAGGAAGCCATAAGTTTGGGCTCCCAAAACAGGTGTCTGAAAAAGATAACTGTAACTGAGTCCTTATGAAGCACTCTCTCCCCCAGGTATTCAGGGTGTGCTTTACAAATCAGAAAAGAAAGGCCCCCAGCCTGGGATGGGAGCCAGACCTGCCTCTCTAATGAAGAGAAATTTCTTCCCTCCTACAAATCTGGCCAACTCAAGTTCATGACCACCTTCCAGTGCTGACAAACTAGCTGTTGGGTTTTATTTTATGACAAGAAACAGGAGGGTTATAAAAGTAACCCAATCACTGTAGTTTACTGCAGAGCAGAATTAATTGCCTAAATTTAAAATGGCAACTTGTTTAAAATTAAAATGAAATCCTTCTAATCCATCGTGTAAGGGAGTCGCCAGCCCATATCCAAGTTGCTTTCATTTGGGGCACGTGTTCTTTACGCAGAGGGAGAGCAAAACTCCTTGAAGATGGCACGGAACTTCGGGCTAACCTCGCCCCAAGGCCTCTCCACTACAAGCTCAGAAAGGCAGAACGTGCTGGAAGGGGCCAGAGGTCTCGCTGTCAGCAGCACTGACTGGACCTCAGAAACACTCTGTTCTAGATGTTTCCCTGCCACATTTCCATGGCGAAACCGAGGCATCGCAATTGCAATCCTTGGTTTCATTTCCTCGCCCTGAGGACGCGCAGGGTAGTGCTCACTCCACATCCGCAGGACTCCACATTTGGCTGGTTGTGAGCATCAGCCCTTGGGAATCACGGGTGGGGATGGAAGGCTGTTAGGCTCCCAAACATCCCCTGGGAAGCCTGCCGCTCAGAGTAGGAAGAGCATCCTTTAATTTCGGCCCTGGGCTCCTGACATTGATTCAAAGTCTAGGAGCGAAGACTCTAAATTAGAAACTCTCTGAGTTAGGCCCCGATTAGAAAGAAGTTACCTCAACTCTCCCATTTGAAAGTGGAGAACACTGAGGCTTACGGAGAAAGGGGAATCAGTGGTGGGTCAACAGGGGGCCTTCTAGCCTCATGGAGGCTTCGCTCTGTCCCTTGCTGCTATCCAGACACTTTCCAGCTCTCAGGGTTTGGGGATGCTGGGCTGGGCCTAACCCAGCTCACACATAATTCAGAGGAGATACAGTCCCTAAAGACAAAGGAAAGTTCAGAGACGGCGAAGTCCTAAACACAGTGTGTCCAGACCTAAGGCAGCGTGAGGAGCAGAGGCTCTGGTCTCGGACGGCCCGCCTGGGCACTCAGGTTACCTGCTCTCTCCAATCCTGGGTTTCCAGGTCAGTAAAACGTCTGCTAATGCAGACCTCAGAGAGTGGCTGTGAGGAACAAAGGAGACGGCACTAAAAGCACCTCCTCAGTTTCCATCCTCTGGTCTGGCTGGTTTAATACTCACACGCCTGCCCCTTTCTAATAGGATCTGGGGTTTCAGTTTCTTCCACTCACGTGGGAAGTTAGTTAACCTCTGGGAACCTCAGGCTTCCTGATCTAAACGGGTAATTACAGTCCCTGCCTCCTGGGGTTGCGGCAGGGATTAAATGAGTTAATGAATGCAACAGCAGGCCCACAGTAAATGTTCTAGTGTCTTTTGTTATTCCTATTCCAGCGACTGAGGTGAGGCTGAGAGTTTGTAACACGATCAGACATCTGAGGGGGACATCCATGGAGTGCCTAAAGTGGGCGGGTGCCAGTCTCCCGGGGGTGGCAGTCGTTTCCCCTCTGCCAGGGAATGCTGGGGGGGCACCATCCATCTGAGCTTGGGACTAAAGACCTTCAGGCCATCCTTATCCAGTCTTCACCCTCAGAACCCCCTGGCCAAACCGCCCCACGTGCTGGACAGACCAGGGCAAACTCTGGCCAGAGTCAGGTCGGCCCTTCTCCATTTCCCAGCTAAGAGCGCCTCGGGAAACGGAGGCCAGAAACATCCAGAGACTGGTCCAAGGTCCTTGCCCCCCCCCCCCGCACGGCTTGGCGGCGGAGCTGGACACTCGTGATGATGTTTAGTGAGCACCTACTGCGCGCCCCGCCGGGGGTAACTCATTTAATTCTCCCCCCAGTCCTATGAGTTATTTCCATTTACGTAAGGAAGGTGCCCGGAGGTTTCACCGCTCCTCCAGCCCGCCCCGCTGACCGACGGGGACAGGCTCCCGGCCCTGCCCGCTGCCGGCCCACGGCCCGGCCCCCGCGCGTGGAGCCCGGCAAGGAGCAGCCGCCTTCAGTCTACCGAGAAGTGCTGTTTTCGATCCTGGACCTGCGCTGCCTCCCGCACCCTCCCCCTCTCTGCCCCCTTCCCTCTAGGTTTCCAAGAGGGAGGGAGTGGGGGGGGGCAGCGCCCCGTCACCCCGCAGCCGAGCGACCCCCCCCACCCCACCCCGGCCCGGTCCCGGTCCCATTACAGCGCGTGGGCGGCGATCAGGCAGGAGGCGGCGCAGAGCCACAGGCTGAAGGAGATGCAGACGCGGTGGCGGGCGAAGCAGCGGTCCAGGTAGCCCCGGTCCCAGGGCGCGGGCGCGGGCGCGGGGCTGGGCGCCTCCCCCATGGCGGGCTCGGCCCGCCGGCCCGGTGCCGGCGCCTCGCGCGTGGCCGGGCCCGCGAGCAGCCTGGCCGGGGCGGGGAGCCGGGCGCTGCCGCCCCTCGCCCTGCTCCGGGTGAGGCTCCTCCGCGGCAGCCCCGCCGAGCGCCCGCACCGCGCGGGAGATGGGCGCGCCCGGCGCAGGCGGCGCCAGGACGGGAGCTAAAGTTTCCGGCCCCGCGCGGCTCCCCACCCCTCGCGCTATTGTCGGGGGTCCGCGTGCCCGAGGCTGCCCCCCAGCGGCGGGAGCCGGGGCCGGCTCGGCACAAAGGCTGCGGCCGCCGCCCCCCTGACGGAGGCGGGGGCCCGGCTCCCGCTGACCCCTTCGCTGTCACCCGCCCGCATCCCCGCGGCCTGGGCCGGTGGGTCACTGTAAGGCGCTTAGTCCGGTCATCAGTCCGCCGCCTTTCCTGGGCCAAACAATACATGCCTCGCGCCTGGCGAAGCTCTTGGGTGCCGAGGGACCCGGGGGGGGGGGGGGGGGGCTGGTCCTGATGGTTAACAGGGTGCAATACAAAAGTGTGGTAGGAGACCGGGAGGGAGGAGAGACAAGCGCGCTGGTGGACAAATCCCCGCTTCCCCCCCGGACCCGCACCCCGTCTCCTCTCCCTCTTCGGAAGCTGGAGCGGCGCCCCCGCCGCCCCCGCAGTGGCCCAAGCCCCGCTCTGAGAGCCCCGCAGCCGGCCACGCGGCAGCCCAGGAGCCCGGCGGTCTTGGCAACCGGTCCCTTCCCGCTCGACCACACTGCCGCACAACCGAGGTACACGGGCGTGTTTCTTGAAAACAAACTATCATAATTTTTAAATTTCCTTGTTGATTTTAGTAAGTTTTCTTAAAGAAGAACATGACTGTATCATTTGCCCCCATTTTAAAAAAAGCAGCTTTACTGAGAGCTTATTCACATACCATAAAATTCACCTTTTTGAAGTATACATACAGTTCCCTGGTTTTTAGTATATCCACGGGGCTGTGCAGCCACTGACATCACTTAATTTTAGAACATTTTCCTCACCTGCCCAAGAGCCCAGGACCCGTGATCAAATGCTGTTCCTTCCCTTCAGCATAGCCAGCCCTGGGCAGCCACAAATGTACCTCTATCTCTATGGATTTACCTACGCTGGACATTCTTTATAAATGGAATTATCCAGTAGGTAACCTTTTTGTGACTGACTTCTTTCCCTTAGCATGATTGTTACAGTTTCATCTATGTTGCAGCATATAGCAGCACTTCGCTGCTTCTTATGGCTGAATAAGAATCCATTGCATGGAGGGGGCACATTTTATTTATCCATTTACCAGTTGATGGACACTCAGGTTGTTTTCACTTTCTGGCTATTATGAGTAATGCTGCTGTGAACATTTATGTACAAGTTTTTGTGTGGACATAGGTTTTCACTTCTCTTGGGCATATACCTAGGAGTGGCATATACCTAGCTGGTCCCATGGTAACTCTGTTTAAGGTTTTGAGAAACTGCCTGACTGGTTTCTAAAGTGGCTACACTATTTTACTGGCTCATTTGTTTTTAAAAGTTATGACCACTCACAGGAGAAATGAAACACTATGTCAAGCATTGTGCTGTGAACTGGGAACACATTGTTGAGAAAAACAGACAAGGTCCCTGCCTTTGTGGAGCTTACAGTTCTGTAGAGGAGACAGACATTCAACAAGCAATCGACCAAATGAAGATAAAATTAAAATATGTTTTTAAACAAAAGGGGCCAAAATTAAAGTAACAAAATGATTAAGTGATATAAAATGAATGCCAACTAAGACACGATTAAAGGGTTAAATTAAAGGGAAAAGCATAGCCCTGGCCGGTGTGGCTCAGCGGTTAGAGCACCAGCTCGCCCAGGGAAAGGTCTCGGATTCGATTCCCAGTCAAGGGTCAAGGGCACGAACCTGGATTGCAGGTTCCATCCCTGCCCCAGGGGGTGCTTGCAGGAGGCAACCAACCAATGTGTCTCTCTCACATGCATGTTTCTCTCTCTCTCCTCCTCCCTCCCTTCCACTCTTTCTAAAAAAAAAATCAAAGGAAAAAATATTCTTGAGTGAGGATTAACTGAAAAAAAAGAAAAAAGAAAAATATATACAGCCCAAGTTTCTCATAGTCTATAAACACCCAGAGTCTGAAATCCCTGCCTTCTGGAATTCACACTCTACCTCCTGGCGGCTGCTACTTGGGGCAGAGCTCTGGTCCCCTCTGCACTTGCGTATTCTTGCCTGTAAAGCGAGGATGATCGTGCCTACCTCAGAGTAACTGTGACTGTTAGAAACCCTGCAGATAGAGCGCCTAGCACATGGCAGCAGAGGAAATGATTACTGTTATTGTTTTTCCTAGGAAGAGCCGTAGATCCACTAAAAACGTGGTTCAAAAAAATGTGAGAGGAAGGTCAGCTAATGGTGGGAGGCCCAGAGCTCAGTTCTTGGTTCACTTCTCTACCAGATGCCAGGATGGTCTTCTGGCTTTAAATACTGTCCTTGTCCCTGTGCCTCCCAAATGAGTATCTCCGGGTCAGATCCCCAAACTGTGTACTCACAGGGACAGCTGCCTATCCGGCATTTCCTTTTGTATGTCTGCTTGAACTCCTCTAAAACCAAATTTGTAATTTTTCTTTCCCAAAGCTACTCTGCCTGCAGCCTTCCCTCCGCAGGCTGTGGGTGTCCTGGCCCTGTGGGGGCACAAGCCCCTGCGCCCACACTTCTCCTCTATTAGGACTTCTCTCCAAGCATGCTGAGCATTGTCTTTTCACCAGGCTGTGAGCATCTTGCAGTCAGAGTTGTTTAGTTCATACCTGTATCCCCAGCTCCTAGCTCAGCACCTGGAACATAAGATAATATTTACTGAATAAGTTGATTTTTAAACAGTCCATACAAATCGGTTATGTACTATCATAGGAGCATGTTTACAAAGCTTTGGTGACGCCTAACATTGTGCGTAGGGGGAAAGCTTTTGAGAAATGCATGAGCTGGGCTTTGGAGAATGTTTGCTTTTGGCCCCGAGGCCACGGCACCAGACCTGCAAAGCCCTCCTGGAGGTGGGAAGAGCATGGCCTGTGGACACCAGCAAACAGCAGAGGTCCTGCAGCAAGGGGAGCAGATAAGGTGAGAGAGGCAGTCTGCAGCCCAGGCCTGAGGACTCCAGGATTTCGCCCTGCAGGGAACACTCATATATTCTGACCAAATCCCTCCCTGCCATTAGCACCCCTCTCAAGTTCTCCCAGCACCTCCCAGAGGGCTCTTCACAGAGTCAGTCCTCAGGAAGTGAATCAGTTCCTTTACCAGGCTCTCCCGAGGCCTGGCAGCCGCCCTGCCCAGAAGCTAATGATTTTTTGGCCAAGGTCCTGAGTTTCCCCGAAAAGAAAAACTAACAAGTGGATCATAACACATGTCGTCCCTCTAAATAGGCATTTCCTGTTGGCAGGGGCACTGCACCCACAGGCATTGTCCTGAAGCAGGGCTGCCCCAACCTGGGCCTTCCTGCCAGCAGGCAACCAGTGGTGGCCGTGAGTCCCAGCCACCTGGGGGGACAGAGGTCAGCAGCTCAACAGCTTTCTCCTCTGAGGAAAACATTGCCTCCTGCCAGTGTTTTTGTAAAATGCATTACTTAGAGGAAGGGCTTGTGGCTACTCCTCAAACAATGACATTAAAAAAACTCAGTTTTTTTACCTGCTATAAATATAGAGAAATCAACTCTAAGAGAAGGCATGTTGAAATAATGGCATTTCCAAATCTTTATCAGTCCCACTGTGGACGTGCTGGAATGTCACAATTGAAGCAGGGCCTGGGTTCTATTGAAAACTCTGTCATCGACACACTACATGATCTCATGAAGGTGTTTTTTTCTTTTTCCCCTCAAGTTCCTCATTAATAACATCTGATTGTTGAAAGTCACCTAGTTCACGATGCTCAGAAGCCAGGCAAGGGCTGACGGAACTAACATGTTACATCAAGGAAAGCCCTACATTTTTAAAGAGGTAAATCTCAATAATGCTGATAGCAGGGCAACTCGCCTTCTAAAGAGCCAGCTAAATAGAACGCATTTCTTTTCTTTTCTTTTTCTTTTTTAAATATATCTTTATTGATTTCAGAGAGAGGAAGGGAGAGGGAAAGAGAGAAATATCAATGATGAGAGAGTCATTGATCGGCTGCAGCCTGCAACCTGGGCATGTGCCCTGACCGGGAATCGAACCCCGATCGCCTGGATCCTAGGTCCACGCTCAACCGCTGAGCCACGCCCGGCTGGGCTAGAACGCATTTCTTGAATATTTGTGTTGAAATAATTATTGAAAAGAAATGCAAGTTCTCGTTGCGGTTTCCAGTTCAGAAAGAAACCAGCATCCTACCAAGTCCTTAGATGCCAGAGTGGGAGCTGGACAACCCGCTTCCCAAAGTCAGCCAAGGCGGAGTGAAGACGAAGCTGCTCCTGCTCAGTGGGCTCCCTCTTTGATCCCAGTGCACTTCTGTCTCTTCTGAATGACTCTGAGCCCTTGTGTTATTTAACTCTCTTCTCATAAGACCCCACACTCCCCAATTTTTTATTTTGAAAAATTTCAAAACCACAGAAAAGGTGAAATTGGAACTCACCAACTGAACACAACAGACAACAAATGGTGGAAATTATTAAGGGTGGAAAATTTTTTTTTTATTAAGGGTGGAAATTTTGAATGAATTTCCTCACCTCTCCACAAAGACTGGAGAGGGGGAAGGGCTTTGAAAACAAGGTGGCACAAAGCTGGTTTCTGGCTTGCTGCCAGGTTTTCCACTTTCCCCACCAAGAAGACATGTTGCTATTGGCTTCATGACAAAAACCTCAACTTCCTTCTCATTTCCTGAAATGTAAACAGATGACAGACGTATAGCAGGTTATACTTTAAATGGGTGGTACATGCCTTGTAATAAAATGCTGGTGGGAAATGTCAAAACAGTGAAGTGATAATGATTGCCTTTTGTGAGTCTAAAGTACTAAGCTCTACAAGGGTGGGAATACTTTAAAAAAATTGCAGGGGATGCTTAACAAGACATATTCTGGGCAGAAGCAAAGGTGAAAATAGAAATTTTCCTTCCAGGGTGTCCTGGTTTGGGTTCCTCAGACTGTAAGCAAAGGACTTTGGTTCAGTTAATTTGGGAGACAGTCCATGAGGCAGAAGTGAGGGAATGGAGAGTGAGAGAGGGAAGGGAGAAAAGCAACGAGGGGCGAGTTAATGAGATGGTTTTAGCTGAAGGCAAATGGGGCTCAATTCCACTTAGGGTCTAGTGAGAAACGTGTAGAACGTACGCACTGAGCGACGCCGGAGGAAACTGGGGTACCTACTAACCATTCCTGACCATTTGGAGGTTGCGCTGGAGGCGTTAAATCCCCAGCCCTTGTAGACAGCCCCATGTGCAGGAAACTTGCACAGAAACTGAGCAATTTTCTGTGGTGCAGGAAAGCTGTGTTGGAAAGCTGTCAGTCTGCACAGGAACTGTCCACAGGGGCTGCAGGTGAACTGGAAGTAGGCTAAAGGATTTGGCACTGGGTGGGACACCTACACAGAATCTCTTACCAGTAATAGTTGTTAGAAAGATACTCTTCACAACTGCTCCACATTCATGAATGTTAAATATCAAAGGCAGACATCCAGAAATAAGACCTCACATGTACATTTGATTTTTGCCAAGGGTGCCAAAGCCATTCAATGGGGAAAGATTAGTCTTTTCAACAAAGTGTTGGATTACTGGATATCCACAAGCAAGAGTGAAGTTGGTCCATTCCCTACCTTACATCACATAAAAATATTAACTAAAAATGGACCTGAGACCTAAATTTAAGACCTAAAACTATAAAACTCTTAGAAGAAAATATAGGGGTAAATCTTAGTGATCTTGGATGTGGCAATAGTTTTTTAAACATAACAACAAAAGCACAAGAAACTAAATTAAAAACATAAATTTGGACTTCATCAACATTAAAAACGTGCTTCAAAAGACATCAAGAAAATGAAAAGACAAACCACTGAATGGCAGAAAATTTTTGCAAATTATGTATCAGATAAAGGACTTATATCTAGAATGTATCACGAACCTTTATAATTCAACAATAAGACAACCCAATTAAAGAATGGGGAAAGGACCTAAGTAGACATGTCTCCAAAGAAGATACATGTGTAAGTGGCCAATAAGCACAGGAAAAGATGCCCTAAAGCATTAATCAAGGGAATGCAAATCAAAACGGTGATGAGATACCACTTCCTACCGACTAGGATGGCTGAAACACAAAGGACAGTCACAGGTGTCAACAAGGATGTGGAGAAATTAGAACTCTTACCCACTACTGGTGGGAAACGTAAAATGGTGCAGCCACTCTGGAAAACTGTGTGGCACCTGCCCAAAAGGTTAAATATATAGCAATTCCAGTCCTACATGTATGCCCAAGAGAATGAAAACCCTGTGTCCACACAAAAACTTGTACACAAATGTCTACAACAGCATTATTCATAACCACCAAGAAGTGGTGACTGCATGGCATGTGAATCTCAAAAACTTGTTACACAAATAATCAAGAGCATGGAAGCAGATTCTTTTCTTCTAAAGTCTCATGTTTTCATTAGTACACTATTATTAGAATAAAACTTACTCTAAGGAAGCATATGCTTCGTCCATTCAGTATGAGTTTCTGCCATATGCCTGTGTCTGTTCAATAAATGGAAGCAAGCATGCTTTCGTGTGCCAGTGCTCGCTCTTCTTCTGGCATGAGCTTTTTAGACAGTCTCACTCCTCTCAGATGAAAGGGAATGAGCCCTGGCCAGCGTGCCCCAGCTGGATGGAGCGTCTTCCTGCGCACCAAAGCGTCATGGGTTTCATGCCCGGTCAGGGCACACACCCAGGTTGCCAGCTTGATTCCTCGTCAGGGTGCATAAGGGAAGGAACCTATCAATGCTTCTTTCTCTCCCCCTTCCCTTCCCCCTCTGGAATCAATGGAAGACACATCCTGGGGGGAGGATTAATAATCAAAGGGAATGACTGGACGCGGGTTGTTACAGATGGAGGAACAATTTTAGAAGACCTTTAGCTTTGCTTTCTCTAGGTCTGCTTCAGCCTTGATCTGGAATAACCTTTCAGCTGGTATTGAAAAGAATTAGAACACACTCATTCCTCCCCTGTAAAAACCCTTCTTGGCTCACCCACTGCTTCTGAGAAAACATCCAGAATCCCTTCACCGGCTCTAAGGCTACATGTGACCTGGCTCTTGCTATGTTCCATCCTATAGTGCTCCTTCCTGCTTCAGGCCCTAACCCACTGTCATTTTCTAAGATGTCCTTCCTGCCACAGTGGTCAATAAATATTTGTTAATATAACACATTTTCTTTTTTAAAAAACATCTTTATTGATTTCAGAGAGAGGAAAGAAGGGGGAGAGAGATAGATAGAAACATCAATGATGAGAGTCATTGATCGGCTGCCTAGCCCGCAACCTGGGCATGTGCCCTGACTGGGAATCGAACCCCGATCTCCTGGATCCTAGGTCGATGCTCAACCGCTGAGCCATGCCCGGCAGGGCAATATAACACATTTTCAAATAATATTTTTCTTTTAATTGAATTTACTGGGATGACATTGGTTCACAAAACCATACAGGTGTCGTGTACAACTCAACAAAACATCTGCACATTGCATCGTGCGTCCACCACACAAAGCAGAGTCTCTTTATGTCCCTATTTATCCCCCGTTTGCCCACCTCCACATGCACCCTCCCCTTTCGAGGCAAGTCTTCTTAACTGAATTCATGGGTGAATTGGGTGAGGGTCTGTAAGTCTTCTGATGTATTTTGCAAAACTGTGTATATGGGAACATGCATGTTTCTAAAGAAAGCGTCCATATTTCCCATTTGATTTCCAAAAACATCTATGACCAAAAACAAGGTAATGATCTAAGGGAATGAGGCTCAGAGAAAAAGGGAGACAAAAGAAGTCAGAGGCTGACACAGCTATAACATACTATAAACTGATTTGAATGTTTGTGGCTGTAAAAGGTAAACTGCTGATGTCTGTTGATGGTCGTAAGTACTGAGGACACAGCGATCCCTATGTCTAAAATAAGAACTAGTTGTTTTCTCCCTGTGGGTTAGCCATAGAAAAAACACTTCCCTTGGTAGTAGTGGCTCATGTGATGGTGATTTTCAATAGCCAGCCTTGCTCTCCAGGGGCCTTTAAAAACTATATATGCCAGTCCCTCATTCTGAGACCTGATATGCCTTCTGCCGTATCAGGGGTGTGTTGGGTATGTGTGAGGTTGAGAATCATCAATCTAAATAATGTATTCAAAAGAATCCATCTAAAATCCCAGTCAGGTTTTAGCAAATTAAAATTGTTTATAAAGAATGTGGAATGTCCAAATGGCAATGTATCTGCATAAACCAATAAAATATATTAGTGGCAATTTAATTTTAATCTTTTCAAAAAATTCCCAACCTACAAATTAGTATACATTTGTGTATGTTTACACAAACAGATATACATCATTCTTTCCCCCATCTGAAATTCAGCCTTCCATAGGTGGTTTCTGGGGCTCCAAGATGACTACATTAGAGAGAGCTGGTGCTTCAAGGAGCCCTCGGTCTTGATATTGACGGCTGGTGTGGCTGTGCGCCAAGAGCAGGGTCCGTGCTAGAGCACCACAGGCAGGAGCAGCTTCTTCTCCTCCAGGAGCATAGTGCAGATGCCATTTCTGTTGTGTTCATGTATCCAGGTGCCTGTAGAGTCTACGACTTTTCTCTTTTTTATTTCTGTTGCCATGTTTTTTCCAGGGTTTTCCAGCCCCGCTCTCAGAGCTCACAGTAGGTGCAGTCACCAGGCCACTCCCAGGCTTGTAGCCCATCACAGCCTGGACTCCTTTGGTCAAAGCTCTCACATTTTCCTAGCAAATGAGAGAAAATATTATTTGAGATCTCAGCGGTCTCCTTTAGAGGACATGCACACTATTACTTATGGAGACCTCCAAGACGGTGGACTTCCATCTTTCACTGGTCCTTTCTCCTCGTTACTTAAATGGTAAGTTGTCTGCATTCTGTCTTCAGTTCATTTTTACCCCCCTCAACTTTGCTTAGTTCCACAGCTTCAAATATTAACTATAACTACATTCATAATGTAGTACTAGCTACTTCCTGGAAGTCTCTACTTTGATATTGAAATTCAATCTGCCTCAATCTAAATTTAGTTAGAAACTGACTCTCCATTCTTTATTTTAGTGAGTGGTATAAAGAATCAGCCCAGCTGCCAAGACAGCATGCTCTGTCTTCCTCACCTATCATACACAGTCAGCTGGCCACTAAGTTCTGTTGATCCTAGTCCCTGTAATTTTGTGCATCTATCCCCTCCCCTCCACCTCTCCCCTACTGTTCTAGTCCAGGTGTGCATTAGCTTTCCCTGGACCACTGCAAGACTCTTCTAATCTAGTGTCCACATTTCTACGAGTTCTCTAATAACATTTATTCCTGTCCTCACAAATCTCTGATGTTTCCTTGTAGCCTGGTGAATCACATACAGATTCTCTCACAGGGCACACAAGGCCACCTACAACATGGGCTCTTTAATGACAAACCCCACACTCCCATCTTCATGCCTTTGTTCATGCTACTCCTTCTGCCTGGAAATCTGGCCCTCACCACTCCTTCCAACTGGCACATTTTTATTTGTCTCTCAAAGTTCAGCTTAAATATCATTTCCTCTCTATAGCTCTCACTCACCCATTCTGCTCTCAGCCCCGAGATAACTGCTCTCCAGCCCGGGTTCACAGAGTACTTGACTCATACCTCTGTCCTAGACCTAACAAGTCATGTGATTTGTTAACTTGCCTGTCTCCCCTTTGCTAGAACATGTTTCCTCTGAAAGCAGTAATTGCGTGTCATTCATTTTGATATCGCAGGTCCTGATATAGTAGTTGGCACATAGTATTAAATGCTCAAAAAAGTTTCTCTTAACTTGAAATATTACTCTAGAAACTAAAGCTTAGATACATAATTATAAGTTTTCAGCTTTCTTAGACATGACCTTTAGAAACTTTTTGTAAACACTTAAAACTTCAATTTAAATGTCCTGTATGACAGCAGCAGACCCAAGAAAGAACTTGTAATCTTTCTGCATATTGGTAACTTTTCTTCTAAATATTGGCAGACTTGGAAATAATAACTCAAGCGAGGAGTCACAACCACCTAAGTTCTAGCCCAGTTTTGTCATTTAAAACAAGTGTCCTTCGGTAAGTTGTTATACAAAATGTATTAGATGAGAAATTAAGAAAAACTTTAAAACTTACTTGATGAAAAAAAGTTTTGTCAACAACATTTTCAATCTGTTTTGCTTTTTCATTTTGACCTGGCTGTATTTTTATTCCACCACCACTCCACTTGTTCCCCAGTAGCCGCTGGTGCTGATGCTGGAAGGTCAGGGGCTCTCTCCCGGGAGGGGGATGACAGTACAGGAGTTTACCCTATAAGGACAACACGAATGGTGTCAGTGCATCACGAGTGCCACCTGTTACCCCAGGAGGAAGTCCTCAGGCGAGGCGCCTCCAGCCGGGACTCTGACGGAGCTCCTGCTCTTGGTCAGCCAGCTGAGTTTGGGTCAACTGCAACTGAAGAGTCCTAACAAACTGAGTGATCTTTGTGTTCTAGAGGCCTAGCCTCCTGACGTAGCCCCCAGACAAGAATAAAATCTCTCTTCTCTGTGCTCCTTTTTACCTCATTTGCATTCCTACTAAAGTATGTATTTTTCGGTACACTTGTATGACTATACTTATGATGAATATTTTCCAAAGTGAAAACCAGGACACAACTGGACAGTATGACTAGTGGGACACTGGGCTGCTTGGAGTTGCTCACTGGGTGCAGATTTCCCTCTTCCCGCCATAAACACTCTAAAAACTGTGATTGTTTTTAATGCATCTTCCCATGCTCCACAGTTTTATAAATTGTAAATGGATAATTTATCCATATAAATATTCCATAACTACTTTCTTCCTGAATTGAAGGCAAGAGAATATGCCTGCCCACTTTTATTTTCCATAATAATCTCATGAGATAGGTACTATTAGTTCCTCCTCCACTGACGAGGAAAATACGAAATTTAACATGTCCTCACTTATGAGAATAATAACCTCACAGACTTGTTATGTATTTTTAATGAGATAATAAACATAAAACATTTGAAACTATTCCAGCAGGGTTTAGCTTTGAATAAATGTTAGCTGTTGTTATTTTTGTTACTAGATAAGTATAGGGAGAAAGGCATATAAACAGCTATATTACACGAAAGATTGTGCTAGAGGAGTTGAAAAAAGCAGAGACATAAATTTCTCATTTTCACTGAAGACAGGTGTTCAGAGACCTTCATCTCTTTCATATTATGTTGTCAGTCACTTCACTGATTTATATGATGCTACTAGCTCTCCTGGATTAAGAATATAAATCCAGTTATAAGACAATTTCAATGAGAAAATGTCTCCTTTATAACTTAACAGGTGGCTACTTTCTAAAGTCACACAGTGGAGAAAGACCCAGTTCTTCAAGAGCAGCAAGCAGCAGGGTTCACTTACACTGACATAATCCTTCAGAATGTAGCGTGCAGATCGAGGCTGGTCTGGCTGTCCATGTGCTGTCATGAATCCTCGCATATCTGTGAGGAAAAAGGAATTTTGCAAAACCTAAGTTAGAAGACAGATCATCATAACAAAACAACTGTGGTGATAGAAACAGTGCCCTTTCCCTTACTACACTATGTATCTGTACTCTCTACTTTGAAAAGCCAGTTATCATTGTAGAAAATACTTTGGTTAGCAATATAAAAACACTTGATAACCCAGGAGAATAGATCATATTATTTTATCTGATATCCTAGCACCACATTGTGACGCATGCAACTTCTTTCTACTCCACTTACTTCTCCCATTTCTTGACTTTAAACATTTACTCAAGGAGGCTACCTGTAGAATGCTATGTTGTTAATCTTATTAGCAAAACCAAAAGCAACAGAGCAAGTTTTCATATATATATAAAATCTCCCCACTCTTCTTCCAGTCTCCCAAACATACAACAAAGATCCCTTTAATACTAACTCAATTCAAAGGGAGGAGCAGAGCACAGTGGATAAGAAAACAGGCAGCTAAGTTGGGTTCAAAACTCAGCTCCCTCACATACTAGCTGTGTGTTGGCTCTTTCAGTTTAGAATAGTTAGAATCCTAGAGTTCACACCACACACAAAAGTACATTTAGGCAGATTAAAATCTAAAGGTTTTAAATAATAAAAGATACTACAGAAAAACAGTTTTTATATCCCTTTTGGGATATAAAAGGCTTTCCTCAAGTAAAATGCCAAACCCAATCAAGCAAAAAAACAAAAACAAAAACAAAAAAGAACACAAACAAACACCCCCCCACCCCAGTCTATTAAAATTGTTAACTTCTATAGTGTTCAAGAAACCATCAACATTAGGAAAAACATTTGTGGCACATGTAACAAAGAACTTCTACAAATCAAGACAAAAACAAATAATGCATAGAAATGGCTAAAAAAATAAGGACAGATGCTCAATTTCACTTGCATTTAAAGAAATAAATAAAAAATTATTTAGCAACATCTTTTAAAATTAACTGTCAGAGACTATTCTTTGTGGACCTGCAGATGGTGACCTTAGAAACGTGTGTGGTCATCCCTTCTCACAAACTGGCTTTTCCCTTACTCTGATTTTCTCAGACATTGACTGGAGAGAGGTCTGGATTAGGAAATCTGGGTTCTCAGCAAGGCTGTGCCACTGACCAGACACCACCTTGGGCAAATTATTTCATGCTTTGATTTCAGATTACTTGTTAAAAAGGGGGACCAAGAAGTGGGGTTCATCTTTCAGGTCTCTTCTAGTTCTGTGATTTTGTGACTATATCAGTCTTACCACAAGTGCTTAGTATTTATCCTCTTTCAAGTCTCTCAACTAAGGTAAGTTCAAGGTCTGATTTAAGAGCTGTCCCTACCAAATCACCTTTCTCTCCCGGTAAATATTCAAACTGAACTCCTTCCTGGCTCGTGACAATTCCTTCAAAGGCAGGTCACACACACACAGAAATGTTTCTAACACTGCTCTCTCTTTAAGTAGACACACGTCTCCCCACCCCTTTCGCCCCTCAGACAACCTTTAAAGTTTGTATTTAAGGTAAATAAATCACAATCAACTGGAGAAATGACAGGCTAAGATAACCCCCATGTGGAATTAAGGTAAAACATGGAGGTGGGAGAGCGTGGACTCATTTTATAATGTTGAACAAGGCTTACAAGGGACTGATGGAAGGGGAAGAGGTTCTGTGCCCCTATCCTAACCAAGCTCTGCTCTGTCGCACTCTGAGGGCTTTCCCTTCTGCTCTGGTAAGCACATTCATTTTCTTTCCAACATCCCCTTCCTTCCCTGTTTGAGAGAAGTCTCCAGAAAAAGCCAACACAGCCTCAGATCAGAACCCATGTCTATGCTTGGGTACCATCAAAGTGGTGAATGTCCTACAGGCTTCTCTTTAGAGGCTTGTGGGAACTGTTGACAGGCCCTGTGCTCCCTGTGGGAGCTTTGAACACTGCCCACATCAAGGCCTCCTATATGGAAAGGGCCTGAGACCAGGAGAGCATGGAAGATGTGTCTCCCCAGGGAGTGATTTCTGTGATGAAGGTTAAGAAAGGGCAGATCTGGGGAAGAGGCAAAGGATACAAAGCACCTCCTTCTTGAACTTCTAAAAAGCGCTTAACACACTGAAGTAAAATACCACTCAGGTAGCACTCAGTCTCCCTCCTCTACTGTTGGACCCCGAAGCCATCACCTAACCAGCTACCTGGAGGCCACTTTATAGGCAAGGCCAAAAGAGAACACAAAAATATCAACCTGAAAATGAGATAACAAATGCTAAGGAAAAATTCTGGATTTGTATCTCTGCAGAGGATTGTTTTCTCATTAACTTTATTACTTTTTGTTCATGTTTTAAAATAAATCACAACTCACATCCATAAGCTGTCAGCAGTTCCTCTGAAGTTGGAGGTCGATGGGGATCTTCATCCTCTCTAGGCTTTATGATAGTAATGCCATAAGTAGCTTCTAAAACATGTCGTGGAATATTCTGACAAATGTAAGCTTGTCAAGGAAACCACTGCCTTGAACTGACCCCTCCTCCCCCTGGTGTCTGGCACACATGTGTAAGAACACGGTACGTCAGCACTTCTGTGGCAAAAACTCTTCACCGCTCCACAAGAGTAGTTATTCATTAATTTAAAGACTTTTCCCTTTCAAACAAAGCCTTATGCACCAATGATCAATCTCTACCAAATGAATCCTTTTAAATAATTATTAAAATATTATCTCTCTGAAATACATCTTAAAGATGACACATTTTTACCTAAACAATCAATTTGTGAGATTATCCTAATTCGAACATAAAGCACAAAGAATTTTTGTTTCAAATCCTTATGACTATATAAGCAGAGGTTATTTTTCTCTCCCTTGTCTAATTACCCATAGATTTTTCTTAATCCACTTTTGACATTCTATCTTTTACCAGTTACTCATGTACATGCTGCATATCCCTGACAGACTGAATCCTGGAAGGGCGGGATCCGCATCTGACTCAGGCCCGAATCCTCCATAGAACCCAGCCTAACCAGCTTGCAATAAATGTTCTGAGATTCATCCAGGTTGCTATAAGTAGATTTAGTGCATTCTCTTTTTTTCTTATTTTTCAATTAGTTTACTCTTAGTATTTTTGGATTAGTTTCAGGTGTACAGCATAGTGGTTAGATAATCATATACTTTATAAGATGTTCCCCCAATATTTCTAGTACCCACCCAGCACCATACGTATTTATTACAACAATACTGACTATATTCCCTGTGCTGTACTTTATGCATTCTTTTTAACAACTGTATTCTATTTTAGAGATGTATCATATTTTATTTATCATGACAAATGAATTCTTACTCATTATTTCTTATAGAAAGAGAAAACAAATTGGGGTAAACAAAAAGCTGTGGCCTTAAGTGTAGTCATTAAGAGTCTTGTCAAGAATCGTGCAGGGCCTGGGATTTTACCCTACTTAAAAACTAATAAATTAGTGTGCCAGGTTTCATGGAGTCTCTCGTCTTTTGCCAGCACCCACAAAACAGCAAACCAGTAAGATTAATTTGTAAGCTTGTAAGCAGGGATCAATCTTAGATTCTGCAGTTCTTAACAGATCTATCTTTGAGTACGTTTTCATAGCAGACACTAGCCTAGTTACTTCATATAAGTTAATTCATTATGCTGCTAAGAGGCAGCTAAGTTCCTAATCTTTACTTACTGTGAGATCTCAGGCAAGTTATTTCACTTCTTTGTGCCTCAATTTCCTCAATAGCAGTACTCACCTCAAGGGCTCTACTGAGAATTAAATGAGGTATTACTTGGTAAGTGTTTAGCAAAGTACATGGCAAGCATTCAATAAATGTTAGATATAATGATTAAATTCTCATAATTGGCTGTGAGGTAGCTATTATTACCCTCATTTAATAGAAAAGGAAAGACTCAGGAAGGTTAAGCAAGTTTTCCAGGGTCACCCAAACAGTCAAATAACAGTGTCAGGATTCAGGCAGATTTGCAATTAAAGGCTGAGATCCCAGCCTGGCTGCCCCGCTGCAACCAGGATGTGAGGCTCTAACTCTGATGTCCTGATGCTATCTCATTGTATAAACTTGGGCACAGCACTAGTAAGTATTTTAGATTTTCCATTCTCAGATATCAGTCCTGAAAACATCAAATGCAAGGCAATGTCCAAAATAAACTTGAAGCCCTAACTCACACATAACCACCTGGGTCTTTACAAAGCAGGAAGGATATTAATGATATAGGTGGAACGTGATCTCTCATCTGGTCAATTGGGAGGATTCCATTGCAAATCATCTCTGCCTTGGTAGATACAAAGGATGGCATCACCAGGCCTGGGCAGTCACATAAGCAGAGGCCAGGTTCCACAAAGAGAGTCTGAAAGACAAGTCAGAGGTTTATGCTGGGCACACAACAGAGGAAGGGAAAGAAGAGCAGCACATGAGTAGCACAGAACTTCAGAAAATACCCAGAGGAAGGAACCGGCTAAGAAGGAAATACAGAGACCAATGCTGTAAAATAAATACCTGAAAATGCTTGGTGTGACCAGGTGTGGCAGACACAGATACTTTCTTGTTGCCCATGATAGTGTTGATTGTTGAACTCTTACCAACATTTGGGTAGCCTACCTGGAAGAGACTCAAAAGTTACTGAATAGTCAAACAGCACATTTGTCAAAAATCCAAAGATATTATATAAAAAGTGGCAACATAAGCATAAGCATTGGGTTGCTTCAGGAGATTACTTGAAATATATGCTGTTTGTTGTCAGACATTTCCCTCCCTGTGGTATGGGTCTATTTATTCAGATTTGTCTCCAGTGATGAACAGTACATTTTATTTTTATAGGTTTTTTGCTATAACAGCAGATGCTACAGTAAAATCACCACCTTGTTCCCAGCTCTTCCCCCATCTTCTCACCTACCGGCATATCACTGTTCCCACTGGATCTTCCACACTGGGTGAAGTTGGGCATCACAGATATATTCATCACCACAACATATAATTATTTTTAATAACATTACCAAGTTTCTGTCTCGCTAGCCAAAAATTTCAAATGACACAATGAACTGAGGTGGGTTATCAAGCTACTAAAACTCTTCAACTACTCTTGGGTTCTGGGTGAAACACTATACCTCTGCCTCTCGCCACCTAACTATCAATAAATCTGGAATGTCATGTTGCCACAGATCAGGCAGGGTAATAATACCAAGGAACAAAGTAAGTTCTCAAAATGACAAACTTTTTGCTCAAATTATGTTGCATTTTTTCTATGCTTTTTCTCATGCTTTTCCCCAAATTCTCCAAATTCAATTCACTCTCTTACATGGTTTCAAGAATCCTCCATCAACATGACAGGAAGATTATAAAATACTGATCCCATTGAATATAAATTCCCAAACTTTCCACTTCTATAACAAGACTTAAAATGGACATACTCCCACCATTCTAGTCCTAAATCACTACTCTTCAAACGTCAGCCACACTCAATCACATGTCACTTCATGAACACACTTTCCCATTCCTCCCACTCTGCTTAAACATTTACCACCCTTTGTCTGCCTGGATGTCCTTCCACTGTCCCTTGTCAAAATCATATTTGCTATACTCCTATAGCGTATTAAACTTACCCCTCTCTAACTCTCACCACTTGGATTACAAAACCTATGAGGGTGGGACTGTGTCTGTCTTGTCTACCCTATCTATACATGGCTAGGGCCCAGCAAGATGCCTGGCACAAAGCAGGTGATCAAGAAATGTTTGCAGAATGAGGAAATTAACCTCATTCAGGATTTCTACAGTGAGAAACTAAAAAAGGGAGGGAGGCTGCTTCACATTTCTATAAACGTGAGAAAGAAATAAAGTACCTCATAGAGAAGCTGGGATTTCTCGTACATGTGGAAATTTTACTTTCCTCCAATATTTTGTTCTCCTGGATAGAAGATCTTTAAAATAAATCCCTTCTGTAACATTTTACATTTCCTTAAAGACATGGAACCATATTGGACCCCCTTGGGGTTTGGGCACTTTCCACAGCCACCTTGGAATTAGGGTATATGTAGTCAGAGATGTGATCTTCTTTCCTTATTTGTAGGTTTATGCAACTAAAGCATTTATCATATTTTCCCTGGCCCTAAGATGCTGGGATTCTCCCTAATATGCTTTTGGAATATTTACAAGTTGGCAAGGATCACAGGATGCCAAAAGCCTATCTTACCTAAAGGTAAGAACATTGATCTAGAAATCCGAAGACAACCTTAAAAGCTCTTTCTAGTATCCCTTGGTAAGTCACATGACAGGCAGGACCGAACTGGAAAGACTGGGGAAGGCTAATATGAACAGGGCTGTAACCAATGTAAGCCTTGAGAAAGTTCCCTCTTTTGAGTTGAGCTTTACCTGTCACACTGCCTACTCCCACAATGGCAGTGGGCAGTAAGAGGGGATTAAAGGTCCCTACAATGCCTGATTGGTCTCCAGGGTTCCAGTGCAGCTACCCAAGGATGGAGAACAAAGACCCGCATGTGGTAACGAATTTATGACATTTCATCTTACCAGTCCAACAGTAAGGTGCTCCTCTTTCACCTTCTTCCCAGTGTGCAGCTGCTTAAAGATCTCCAGTAGCTCCTGCTTTGATACCAGATGGCTGAAATTGCGTGTCTGCCTCTTCTGCGGGGTTTTCCTGGCCTGTGCCTCACCATCCACAGCACAGCTTTCCTCCCAGCCCTGGCCATGGGCTTCTTCATTAGGGCTGCTGTCCTCTTCCGAACACGTCTGCCAATCCTCCTCCTCCTCCTCCTCCTCCTCTCCCAGACAGTCCTCATACTCACTGTTGTCTTCATCACTAGTGACAACTTCACTAAGTGACAGAGGACCCCTGTCTAGATGTCGAGGCTCACCTTGTGGCATTTCGGCCTCATCGCAACTGGAGTTTTCAAAGTCAGTTCTGTTGGCTTCTTCAGCATCTCCATTTGCTTGTTCCTGACGAAATAACAGAAAACAGAAAAGTTCAGAAGTGTGTAAGTGCACCTTTTCGCTCCAGTGAAAATACTCCAGTTGGTTATCTAAGATGAACACAGGACAGGAAAAGCTATGAAGGTGACAAAAAAGGTAACTATAGAGAGGAGGCAATGCAAGCCTTTCAGTGCAGGGCACAGCCACAGAATCCACAGTGGTGCCCTCGGGGGAGAGGAAGAGTGGTGGACCTTCACTTTACACCTTTCTGTATTACTTGAACTTTGTACAGTAATATGTATTACTTCTGTAACAGATAAATCTTTAAAGAAAGTGAAGGTTTAGGAAAGTCTGTGCCAAGCTGAATTCTTTGGCTGTATATTATTTTGCAATGGGCTGCAGAACAAAATAAAGCATTTCTCATTAACGATAAAAGTTTCTTCTCTGCACAAAGCAAAAGGGGTTTAATTTGTAATTGGAGCTTCATTTTACATTTGCATTTTTCAAGAGAGTGGTTTGCATGTTTAAGGAAACTGCTATTCTTTTATAATTGCCTTTAATAAATCAAAGCACTGTGGAGATAGTTGCCTGTGTGTAAAATGCAGGAGCAACAAAACTCAACTCCTGTGTAGAAATTATTCAACAATTAAAGATTTCCTTTAGAGAAAGATAAAATTATGTACTATTCATGGAAGTATTAATTCTTCTGAATAGCTACTGATAACAGCAGAAACAAGGCAATTTACAGTATTACTAATTCGTACCAACACAGATGAAGTGGTTTGGATTTAGAAGTGATGTAAATAAACCTTGTATCATTTTCAAATAATCTACAGTGTTAGAATGAACAACCATCACAGAAGGGGGCATCATGAGCTCAGTTAAATAGGTATCCTAAATGTTAGGAAAGTGATGTAAACAAACTGTGAGGGAAAATAGGTATGAATTCATGATAATACCTGGCAACTCAAAAAGAAACATGGAATTGGAAGCAATTTCTATGCTAAACAAGCGATGAATGTAAAGAAGTCAGTGTGCTCTTCTGAATCATTTTAAGGTTCGGAGAAAAGAGGCAGAAGACAAGAATGTGAACCTGTGTGTGTATTAGAGAAACTAAAGCTATAAGTAGTTTAGGTTCAGGAAAAGTGATAATGGCAACAAAAGGACTTTGTGGTAGTTACAAAAATCACTACTACTTAAAAGGAATAGTAATATCCAAGTTAAGGTAAAAACAAAATGACAAACTTTTTCTATATATAAAGATAGGATGAGATCTGCCTAAGTCTTTTCTTTTAAATATTTGAGGGAGTTGGTTGTTCACAGCTTCAATGAGCCAAAAGCATAATCTAGCTCCTCTGAAAGGGGGTGAATTAAAACCACACACACACCTCTGAATTCCTTCAGATTTAGAGCTCACTAAATTGTGAGCTCAGCAAAGGGCAGGTGTTGCATTCACTGCCCTAGCTCAACACGCTGAGTGACCAGATGGCTAACAAACAGGAATAAGAGATAAGGAGAGGAGGAGGACAGGAGAAAAGATATTCTTTTAAGTCTCTTCCAGTTCTAAGATTTTATTACTAATTTCTTTTCACAGTTAGTTATTATTTTTATTAGAAAATAAATCTCAAATTGTTTCTTTAAAATTTGGGTTAAAAAATATTAAAACGAGTATCAGTGTGTAACACAGAGCCATGGGGACAGCAGAAAAGTCGCCCTGTGACCCGTTTTTCTATAGGTCTCCCTCCTATCATAGCACTTAGGGAAAAAACAACCCCCCCAAATTTCCATAAATCTCCAATAAGAAACAGCAAAGCACACTAACCAGAAACTGAAATCCTCTTCCCTGAAACCCAACCTGGAAAAGTGCCGCAGGTTACCTTAGGGTCAATAATCAGTGGGACGGCTTCAGCCAAAGCTGACCAGAAAATAACCTTCACATTTTCTTTTTCAAAGTACGTGGCCCAGGCACTCCGCTGCTCAGAAGTCAACAAATCTGCCTTATTTATCAGAATAACATTCTCCTTCTCGTCATCTATTTCTTTCACATAACATTCCTAGGCAAGACAAAGATATTTTAGGAAGGCCTCTTCAAAGAGGTAAAAATTAGGCTAATTATACTGAAGGACCCTCCCTCCCCCAGCTATAACTAAAAGTTTTTACTGTCCCAGGATTTTTTTTTAGGTTTTTAAAGATAATTTATTTTGAAACAATTTCAGATGACAGAAAAAGTGCCAGAACAATACAAAGAACTCCTGTAGTCCCTTTGACCAGATGCCCCGATTGTTAACATTTTGCCTCATTTGCTCCATTGCTCACTCTTCTTTCTGTGTGTCTATCATCATTAGTCTTTCTCTAAATTTTAAGAGCTGGATGTCCCACCACCCCTAAACAGTCCAGAGTGTCTCATTTCTGATTTAAATGTTTTTAATCATAGCACATTCTGCTGATCCTCTCAGTAAGCTCTGAAAAGAAGTTAGGTCACCTATAGAAAAACATTTTAACACAACACAATTGGAAGGGGTAAAAAGAAATGCTTCCTGCCATGCTGAAGTACAGCAGGTCCTTTTGTCTTTAAAAAATGTAGTTCTTTTCTTTAATAATACTGAACTGTTTTTGTTTTTTTAATGTTTTATCTTTATTGTTGAAAGTACTACAAACGTTCCCTTTTCCCCACATTGATCCCCTTCACCCTGCACACCTCCAGGCCTTCGCCACACTACTGTCTGTGTCCACGGGTGATGCAAAAATGCATATAAGGTCTTAGGTTATTCTCTCCCCCCGTCCACCCACCCGTGCCTGCCCTCTTCCCTTTGAGATCCCTCAGTCTGTTCCATGCTTCTATGTCCCTGGATCTATTGTGTTCATTTGTTTATTTTTGAACTGTTTCTTTTAAACAAAGTTAAAAATCTGCATAACTAGATTTGTCAGCCAGCAGGGACTGTATTTCAGCCACATGACAGCCAACAATATTTAATGTAAAAATTATTTTTGAAGTCTAAAAGAAAACCAAGACACAGTAATTGAAATTAATTCGCAGGTTTGGCTCTTCATTAGGAAATACACCAGAAGTACAAAAGCTGACTCCAAAAGAGTTTCACCATTAAGATTCTTGTTATTCAGCAGTGGATTTAAAAATAATCTGTACTTTTACTACTATGGTCCTCAGTAGGAATACTTCACAGGTATACAGTGTGTTATTAATTCAAAGCCCGTATTACATCATGTCATGTGGTTTTCACACCTTATTACCCCCTGTGGTGCTTATAAACTTAGTTTACTTGTAAACCACTACAGGGGTAATAACTAAGTGTGAGAAAACTTAATGGGATGGATAAGAAGTAAAGTAACCAGGAATATGTTAAAGTAAGTAAAATGCCCTTTTGACTGGTGTCTCAAAAAATGAGAAAGGCAAATGTCTATTAACAAAGTGGTTCTAAACTAAAAGGTGGAAAGTTCATGTTAGTGTTTGTGCCTTTCTGCAAACAGAAACAACTGTCTGAGAAGAGAAAACATCTGTCTAAAGAGTCGTATTATGCAAGCTCCTGACCTGGGGAGGCCAGTTAAACAAAGCTAGCGAGTACAAAACGCTTGCCTGGACGGACTGCTATCAGTCATGCTGCCCTCCCACTGCTCCTCCAAGCACATTAAATTTGAATCTTGCCACATTTTACTTACCAAATCCTCACATCTAAACAGGAGTGGGTTTCGAGCATCTACTATCTGGACCACGATATCGCTGCAAAACAACCGTGAGATATTCCAATCATTGTGAAGTGAAAGGAATATTGACCATATAGTAAGAGGAGCAAATACTTTCCATATATTAAGCATGTGACATATTTAACTTTTTAAGGTACAATTATTCCCAGTTTATATAGGAGGAAACTAAAAAATTTTAGCTGTTATCTTCTAGTAACCTCTCCTGGAGAGATAAAGAGAGATTATATATTCAGTACTTAATCCATACTGTATTAAGGCTTCAAAGAAAACCATAATATATCTATCACCTGCTGACAGTTGTCACTATCAAAGCCTACATCTAGCAAATGATCATCCACCCACTCCAAGAATGGGTTAAGATGGCAGAATCCAAAACAGCAAAATACCAACTTAAGTTGCCATCCTGAAGCAAGAAGGATGAGTCCAACTTCTTCAGTCACATATAAAAACATGTAGCAATAAGAAAACTTTCTGCTCTGGCCGGATGGCTCAGTTGGTTGAAGCATCATCCTATGCACTGGAAGGCTGCGGGTTCAATTCCTGGGTAGGGTGCCTATGGGAGGCAACCAATCAATGTCTCTCTCTCTCTCCTCCTCCTCCTCAATAATAATAATAATAATAAAAAGAAAACTCTACAATTGAGAGCAAACCCCTTGAATCCTTAAAAAATGTGGTGGGGACTACAGCAACCCAGCTTTGCAAGAAAATAAACACTTCACTGGGAGGACCCTCCCTTCCTTCAGCTTGTTTAGGAAAGGTGCTTTTTTAAGGACCAGCTGAGGCTGCTCCTGGAAAGGAATAAGCTGCAGATGTTCCACCTGCCACCTTACAGCAGTCTCCCCAAATCTGTATCCAGTTAGCCTTTTTTGAGGTAACTCTTATGCTACCATGCTGAATACCAATGATATGCATGACATCACGGTTACCATTCAGGGCAGGGTTTTTGCCAAAGTGCATTTCCTTCAGAACAGTTAAATTTCCAGCAAAATTGTGTGAGTCAAAGGGACTGAGAAACTTGCTAACTTATGATAAATTGTTTTTAATAAGCTGTTTTTAAATACTCAAATTAAGCAGGTCCTAATATTTTCTTCTTTAAGGTAATATCTACCACTTTCAAAACTGTGAGGATTTAAGAGTAATTGCAAAAATGACTGCAAAAAATGGACAAAGCCTAATGAACTAAAATTACAAGGTCCACAAACTTTATGTCTACCTACTAAACATGCAGAAAGACTAAGAAAGAATAATCAGCTCAGAAACACCAGTAAGAAAAGACAAATTTAAGAGATAAGAGAAAGAAGCTTTGTGTGCTGAATTAGGAGGCAGAAAAAAGTGCCAACTATGTACCAGGAAGGGTTTACGCAACACAACGAAAGCGCCTGTTACTGGAATACAGTGTTCTGCCCTCGGTGCCGCAGCAGTTTCCTGCATTTCAATAACATGTCATACATCAAATCTTTTCTGATAACTACTTTCGAAATTAAAGAGGCAGATGGCTTAGCTGCCTGTTACCAAATGGAGGCATCTGCTATACAGAAAACACCAATAAATATTTCCTGCTAAAAGATGCAGCAGTAGTCACTTTATTGATACTATTTCTATGTAACTCGGATCTACACTTCCATGTAAAATACACTATATTCATGGAGGAAGAAATATGTTCTCTCTTATAAAAAGAGAATATCACATAATAAAAACAAAGCAAGTACCACTGTAAGCCAACTGAGGCTAACTAAAAGTTTCAACAAGCACAGGCTCATGGTGGGGAAACCAACTGCTTATTTAGGGGCATAAAAATCATGTAAAGGGCAGTCCTGTTAAACACGGAAGAACACATGTGGTTACCTCTGTTCCCTGTCAAAACCTACAAAAAGGAAAGTAAAGGCTGGAGCTCATTAGGACAAAGGAAGAACAGCAGCTAAGAAATGTCAAACCAATAAGAAGCAAGTCTGTACAAGCCAGAAGCCAGAGAAAGCTCAGGATTAGAAGCATCGGATCTAGCTCTCAAGGCAAGGGTGAGGCATAGCACTGGGACCAATCTGAACAGAGAGCTCTTAGGTCACTCCCTGTTCCATTCAACCAGGCAATCACACCCCACCCGGTTTACAAGTTTAATCCAATTCCTGTGGGTTTTTTTTAAAATAACAATGCAAATGTGCTAATATTCTTTTCCGAGAACCAGTCATCCTGCTTCCTAATGTTCTTACTGGGTATATTTTATGGATTTTAAAAAAAATAGACTGAAGGTTTCTTGTTAAAAAACATCATTTCTAATATAAGGATCATTTATGGAGTCCGTCTAAGAAATTCAGACATTTTAAAGAAAACAAAAACCTTTTAACCATACCAGTGATTTTCAACATTTTTCATGTCATGGCACACATAAACTAATTACTAGAATTCTGCAGAACACCCAAAAATATATTTTTTGCCAATCTGACAAAAAAATAATAAAAAAAGGAATAATTTTGATTCATTCACACCAGATGGCTACTGTTGTGTTGGCTGTTATTTTTTCATTTGACAATCTAAGGGAAAAGAGGTCAGTGCCCCTGACCAAATAGTTCGGTACTACATGTTTAAAAAATTCTTGCAGACACTGATTGAAAAAAGCTGAACTATACCAAAGAGGTGAGATTGGAGAAAACTGATTCATCAATTTCTAACCATCAGGACATGAAAAAGACTGGAAACCTCCCATTCTTAACTTATCAAAATCTTTCTCTTTTCAAATCCCAACCAAAACAAATCACCCCTTCATTTCCAATCCTTATCAACTGCTCCTTCCTTTGCTATGCCTTGACCATCTGCAACACAGAAGGAATCACACTCTGCTTTGTACTTTACCAGTACTATGTCGTCGGAGAGTAAAGACTGCATTTCATTCATCTGTGTGCTCTGGTGCCTGGTGCATTGTTTGGCCTTCCCCCCATAATATATTTGCTCTTTGCAGGCAGACACTTATCCCTTTTTATACCCATATTTTCCATCTTACAAGTAGAAACTCAATATACATTTGCTGAAATAACTATAATTGCTTCAGAACTCATCTTACAGAAAATGCTTACTATTCTCATAGGCTTATCAATGTGTTCATCTAATAACAAAAACCATCTATAATTTTAAAAACTTTCAGTTTTTATAATAATTCTCAGTAGCCCTTTGCATAGCTTAATCCTGCTCCCCTCCCATCTCTGGGCCTATAAACATATATTAACACCGAATCTAATATAACACCACAACATTGGTAATTTACCTTCTTTCAATCACCCTCCAGAGTTGGCGCCAAAAGTCCAAATTTCTTTCAAATGGAGTCAATATCAGCTTTTGTTCCTCTTCTAGCCTGGCTTTAAAATGATAAGTTTATACCTTTGCCAGATTATAATAGGTTTTGTAATAGAAATACTAAATTCATTGCATTAAAAAATAAGTACACAAATATTAACTGTCAAATTATTTTTATATACTTTCTGCTGAGTCAATAAGAAAATCAAATTCAGGTTTTACACTTAATCTATTTAAATCCTGGAAGCTTATCTATCAAACAAAGTCATATTTCTTCAAGGCATTTCTTCCTGGAGGAATGCTCCAGAGCAGTAATCAAGCAGGAATGCTTCAGAGCGACTAACAGCTGGAGAAGGGTATAAAAGGGAGAAAGGCCAGGAATGGAGCAGAGTAACCAACTCACTGTCTTTGTGCAAGGAGTCACGTGCAGCCAGCAATGCTATCTGCACACACACCAGTTTGCATTTAAAATGCCTGACTTGGAATCCAAGGCAAATCTTCAGACAGTCTAACACTCACCGGACGAGCTGACGTCTCCATTCTAGAAAGTTGTCTTTCTCTGCCTGCTTGAGTTCCTCAGGGCTTGTTTTTTTGTCCCACTTTGGTCTGAAACAATCACAGAGGGGAAAACACTCCATGAGTTATCAAAATAAAACAGGGGATTTGGATTTAATAATGGCAACTGAGGAGAGCAGAAAAAAATGAACACCATATTAAAATGTTTATACTCAGTGACCTTGTTATGCCTTGTAAAGTCCTGCATTCGTGTTCAACTCACCTCCTTGGAATACATAAGAACTGTTTGTTTTCTTCATGGAGCTTCTTAATTCTCTGGCTCTCCTCAAAAGACAGCAGTCCAGTTTTAGCCTCAGGAAGCACAAACTTAATATTAAGCTTCTCTGTTTATAGAACAGAAAAGAACTGTTACTTTAGGAAGCAATATAGATATTGAATATTGGTTGTTACTTCAAAAACTAAAAACATGAGCACCTAAAACAGATTTTTTATTTTGATTCCTCTAGCCTTGGATAAATTATAATTTCCAAATGAAGTTTTCTACCAAAAAAGAATAAAAGAAAAGATCTTTATTGAAGTTTTCAAAAGGTCAAACATTTTTTTCAAGTACTAATTTTATAAAAATTCCATTATGGTAAATGCAGTAAGAGTGGGAAGAAACTGTAAAGATATACTACAACCAATCTTTTCATTTTACAAGGGAGAATAATTGTAAGCCAATGGGAATGGGTGAGGAAGCAAAGATTCAACAAATCTCACTCCAGTTAGAAATGGTGAACTACTACACTACTATAATTTAGATAAGATATTTATGATGAAAACCCACAATTAATGCCATTATTTGAATTCAAAGGAATAAAATAAATGCACACACCCCTTGAACTAAATAGTTGATCATTCTTTTCCATTAATTCCTCCTTCCAATGGTGATGTCGCACCCAATGTCCAACCATTATAAATACCTCTAGCCCCTTGACTCTTCCTCTTTCCCCAGTCCATCATCCAAATCACAGCTTCACTTCTTTCCCTATTTGGCCACAGCCACATACATGGTAGATACACTCGACCACTCTGACTGAATATCAAAATTCATTACTCTACTGCACCCACTCACTCCCAAAACTCCACCCATGGATAAAGCCAACTATCCTTTCTCCTCATTTCAGTAGTGATGCTATGAGTGCTGCTACAAGTAATCATACAATAATGCAACCACCTGTCTCTGAACTGTGTTTACTACCAATAGTTGTTGTTTTTTAAAGTAAAAAACATTTGTTTTTCACTAAGACTTTATCTCAGGACATAATTAAACTGTGTCACCACTCCCCACCCCAACTTGAAGAAGGGTTAGTACAGTGAATGTTATAAAGCAGATATGAAATTTTTAAAGGATTATAACCAACATTAATTGACAAAGAACAACTTCCTTCTAAATCATAACAATGTTTAAGTAAAAAAACAAAAAGAGAGGAGAAAAAAGGGGGGATGGGAGTTCAGATTGAACAAGATCCTCACATTTCATCTAACACATTCAATCCTGGCTAGAGTGTACCAAAATGGAAACAGGGTTACTATAATACAAAACTTCCACTACAGATGGCTGTACACACCTGTGTTCCAAGCCCACCCCAACCCCAATGCTTCCAACACAACTATTTCCCGGCCTGTTGGGCCTGCTGACGAAGGAGCACATAGATCTCTTTAATCCAATATTTGTTATAAGTCTGGTATGTCTGGGTATCAGCTTGATAAACAAGACAGCTGAGGTCTGCCAGATCATCAACAAAATCAAACAACTGGCTGATATCGTCTGTGATAGAGGGGCTGTTGGGATTCATTCTGTTCAGATGTTCTTCATACATTTTACAAACGCCTCCCATGCATTCATTCACTGATTCATAGAGTTAAGTTCTGCCTTCTGGCCTCTTCGTAGGCTGTACCAGTAAAATGGTGTGAGACGTCGCACCAAACTATTTCGATGCAGCCGCTGCCGCGACCACCGCCACACACTTACTACCAATACTTTTGACACCAAAGATGTGGGTTACCCACACCAACAACCAATTCTCCAACTCTCCAAACACCAACTGGGTGTCCTACAATTCCATTCTATTCTGTTAGACTCCATAGGTATAAGGGCTCTGTCCCACAACTTCACTTTAGGTGCCAAATCTCTGAATGGGTTTGTATGGAGGCTTCATCACACAAGCATGATTTACTGGTGATTAACTCAATTGTTAGAACCTCCACAGGTGGGGGTGGGGAGGTCCTGAAAATTCCAACACACTAATCACCAGGTTGGTTACTATGATAACCAGCCTCCCATGCAGAAGTAACCCAAGGGCCCACCAGTCACCTCATTAGCACAAATTCTCCTCTACCCTCTATCACTCATGAAGTTATAAGGGTTTTAGAAGCTTTTTGTAACAGAAACTGGAGATGAAGACCAAATATATATCTTCTTATATCACAGTACCAAACCTTATTTGCTGAAAATAAGATATGAGTGCTACCTGTGCCATCTTTTAAAGAATAGAGCCCCCAGTGAATATTTAGCATTTGTCATTTTTCACTCCTTTGTTAGGTCAGACTCATTTGAGAACTTACTTAAAAACTACAGAACATCACTACATCCCAAAATAGCACATATGTACACATAACATGTTTAATTTTGCATGCAATCCTAGGGACTCACAGATAGCTGAAACTTGAAGTCCCCAGGTTAAACTGTTCCTGTGTGTCCAGCAAACAAGTGTTGTCTGCAGGACATAGAAAATTGTGAAAAAATTCTACCACCTCTACATTGTTAAGGAAAAGGAAAGAAGGGTATAAAATAAAATTTAATAAGAAATTTTAGTGAATTTTCAAAAGGTTTGTGAAGGTCTCATTAAGTAGGCACAATTAATTAAATCATTGATCCTTAGTGATTAAATCTCCAGCCCCTCTCCCCTCCCCAGAGGTTGGGCTGAAAGTTCCAACTCCAATTACACCCAGTTCTGTTTGAAGACCAACTTTCATTCTGAAGTTATCTAGGCATCCCCAACCACCAATTACCACAGCATACAAAAAGACATGCGGATCACTCCAGAGATTCCAAAGATCTTAGAAATTTTCATGTCAGGAACCCAGGAAAAAGACCAAATATATATATATATCCTATTATATCACAATATCAGTATCACTATAAGTGTATGGGTTCAACATCAGTTAAGTCCCTAAGACTTTCCATAGAAGGAAGAATATTCTTCTATGTTCTTGGTTTATTTCTCCCATTCCCTAAATTGTAAATGCTCTCTTTCAACTCCTTCCTCCGCCTCTGCCCACTTTCAAAAGGTGGCCTTCTACCTTAATAAGAGAAAAATTCAAACTCTTAGATATGCACCCTTTCAACGTTTCATCTACACATTTCTCAGTGTGTGCACTCAACCTTTAGCTTCCTTTTTTCAACTTCAGAGAAAGCTGCACTCCTTTTGTATAGAGTTAATCCTTCCCAACTTTGATTTTGATCGCATTCTATCCCCGTCTCCTTCCAGATTAAAACTTTGCTCCTTTCCTCATTAATCTCTATTTTCTTTGGTTTTAAAAATTAGCTTTTACTTACACATTTATCTAATACATAAACTCTCCTTGTAAAAATTCAACCTTAAAGGCACACATTTTCTCTGACCAACCCCCAACCTTCTTCCCACCCTTTCCCTTGAAGTTATTGACTAAATGTGTAGCTTTCCAAGTTTTTTTTTTTTTTCTCCCTCCCACCATAATATACACATACATATACGGATTGGTTGGATTTTTTAAAAATAAATTTTTAATTTTTCAATTACAGTTGATATATATTAGTTTCAGGTGTATGTATAACATCGTGATTAGACATTTATGTAACTTATGAAGTAATCACCCCAGTAAGTCTAGTAACCAGGTCAGATTATTTTTTTAATGCATTGACGAAGTAACCGCTTGAGCTAAAGCTGCCCTATTTTTTTAATGCAAATGGTACATACTATATGCACAATTCTGCAATTTTGTCTTTTCATTTGACAACTGGTCTTGGAGATCCTTCTCATTAGTATCCAGAAATTTACTGCATTCTTTTTAACAACCATATAGGATTGTATAGCATGTCCATACCAGTTTATTTAGCCATTTTCCCACCTATTGAACATTTAGGTTGTTTCCAAGTATTCACTGCTAAAATATAGCATCATCTGGGAACTTGTTAGGAGGGCAAATTCTCAGGCTCAACCCACACCTACCAAATCTCCAGAAAAAGAGCCCAGAAATCCGTGTAACAAGTTTTTCAGAAAATTCTAATGTTCACCAAAATTCGAGAACTATTGCTCTAGCATAGATACTAAAAAGTGGAAATGCTGGACATGGGACATGCACTTTAAATTTGTAATAGTTACTGCCAAACCAAATGCTATCTTTTCAACCTCTTCCTCTCTAACGGATCTCAAACCATAACCTATGTACATGTTAATATTAACCTTGATCTCACTCTCTCTCTTCTCCCTGCCATAGTCAAATATCTCGAAAGAATACAACACTCTCATTAACACTTCCACTCCTTTCTTCTCTACCTCCAATTATGGCTCTACCACTCCTCGCTCTTCTTCACTTACTCCACCACCTCCACAAAGTCTGGTTTATTCTAGCTCCCTAACAATACCCTGTTTGTTTCTTCATTCCTTCATTCTTCTGCTACTACAACTTTAGTTCTGGTCTGTTTCTCTTGTTGGACTAAAACAAGTCTCCTAACTGGTGTGCCTAAGATTCATCAGTAACCTTTAAAAAAGATTCATCAGTAACCTTTAAAAAAAATATGAAATGATGTTCAATACTTGTTTAAACCCCTTAAAGACTCCTTTAAAGCCCTTACTCTCCACAGGACCTGGCCCTTGCCCACCTCCTCATGCTCATCACATACTGTCCCTGTGTACTTGAAGGAACAGTGAGGCCAAACCTCTAACCATTTTCTGAACAATGTAGGCTACTACTCACATCTTGAGTCCCCTGCCTGTCCCTGTATAACATCCTGTGTCATCTCACCTGTCCTTCTAATATTTATTCATCTTTTGAGACTCAGCCCCAGAATAAAGCCTTCCCTGACCAGGCCTAGTCTTCCTTCAAATAAAAAGGAATACTAACTCCATCTTTTATGACCCCATTGTCTGCTACAGACTTCTTTCAAAGCACCTAAGACAAAATTTGCAGAGCCAAAATTTGTCTTGTTCCACATTGTACTCTCAGTAACCAGTACAATGCCTGAGAGCAGCTGAGGCTCAACAAAAGCATTTTGAACGAGTGAATTTGCTAAACAACTTAATAACATTTAGAATAATAAAAGAGCAACAGAAATAATAGTTTATAATGCTATCTCTGTGCCAGGTACTCTTCTAAGTGCTCAGAAACACATACAAAAAAACAAGGGAGAGTAGTGATTAAAACAAATTACATGCACCGAAAATTCCACTATAATGTGTTGACAAGTACTTTAAAATACAATTCAAATTGCCTAAGTAACAGCAGCAGGCCCAGAATTTTGCTACTAACAATGGTATCAGAAACTATTCTGGAAAATGCTGGTATTGTCCACCATAATATTGACTGGTCTTTTCCCTATGAAAGATTAGGTTTCTTAAGCTTGATATGATACTGTATAATCTGAAGTGTTTCTTCAGAGCTGAATTCTGAAACTGTGGCACATTATGCTTCTGGGATACCTGACTTTGGGCTAAAGACAGCTTATTTATGAGTTTAATAGGGTCTGCAAAAACGGTTCCAAGTAGATTTATTTGTATCTAGCCAGCAAAGACTGAAATGTGACCAGTGTTATATGCACTCAGCAATAAACAACTTACCAGCTACGAACTCTGTTCCTGCAAGTTCTGCAGTTGCAAGGAAGTCATCAAGGGAGCTCTGTTCAGTCACTGACTGAAGATTAAGACGACCCCAATCATAGCCATCATTGAGTTCACTGGTGTGCAACTGTGAATAAAACAGGGTAAAAATACAGCTACTCTCTTCTGCTCTTGACATCCAAACTAACTCTAACCCCCCAAGGAACTAATATTCTGTGGTCTTGAGTGTGATGTCAGCACCTTTAGAGTCAATACTAATAATAGCTAACATTTAAATGAGCTCTTTCTTACCTCATGATAGGCACTTTCCATTTATTATTTAATTTAATTTTCAAAATATTTTAAAGTAAATTTAATGTGTATTTTATGTGATGAGGAAATATGCTTAAGTAGATAAAAATAGATTGCCTATAGTTGCAGCTAATAAGTGATAAAGATAGAATTTGAACATAGACTCTCGGTCCTGGCAGTCACAGTTAAAATTTTTTGATGAAGACCCACAGGAAGTTTCACAGTAAGTGATCCAAATGCTGTGATACACAGCAATACAACTGTGTACCATTTAGAGAGTAAAATGGAAACAAAAGAATTCTAAAACAAAGTTACATTACTACATGTAATACACTCTGATATTCTGAATTTTTTTGTTGGTTTAAAAAAACCTCTAGTTGCCACCTACTTAACTGATTTCCAGACACAACCCAGAGTTTGATAAACACCATCCTAGTCACATGCTCATTACAGGTAGAAATAAATGAAGAAAAAACCCCCAAAACTGAAGGTTAAAAGGTTTGCCCAAGGCCACAGAATCAGCAAAAATCAGAGTAAGGATTAGAATCCAGTTCTTTAGAATTCATATTCAATCTTCCCATCACTTCCTAAAAGCTACACTAATAACAATCTGCTTCAAAATGAACTGAAATGATCAGTAATCTAATGTCCAGAGTACATTTGACCTGATGAGTATTAATGAGCCAGAATGCTGCTCACTCTGCATATTATACGGATGGAAGGCAGGTGGTGACAGTGGCACATGGACAGTCAGACAGGGGCATCTTTGACTTCGGCACGGATTCTTACTGAGGCCTTAGTGAGTCTCAAACACCTGGGGTTATGAATGGTCAAAGTAACAAGCACAAGTCAAACTGCGTCGTCCATTTTTCAAGGGTCCTAAAACTATGACCGTTCCTAGGCCTGGGGCACTATGAGGCCGGCCACATCCTGGAGATGAATTGTTCATCTTTGAGCGGCACTACTAGGAAATAATAAGAGTGAAGCAGGGATTAGAGAGAGGCTGTATTTCTAGTAGCAACTAGCCAATCCTGGAGGGTCAATTCTTTAAACCAATACAGAAAGAAGTAGTATTTGTGTCTTTCCTGCTTATAACTTCCAAAAGCTCCCAGGGCTTATAAGGCAAAAGCTACTTTTTAACAGTAAGACCCTTCAAGAGCTCACTCCAGCCTCAACCAACTAGTTCTACGTTTAAGCCTCCACCTTCGTGCCCTCAGTCCCTCCTAGGAGGAGGACCTGCTCTCAGCCTGGCAGCAGTTTACACTTATCCTTCAAGAGCCTACTTAGGCGTCACTTCTTGGAAAGTTCCGTGACCTCTGACCCCAGGATTGGCCGCATTCACACTCGCATAACCAAACGGAACGGCTGAGAAAGATGACAAGACCTGTCTTACCCACGAGTCGGCGCGACGCTGGCCACGGCTCCGCTGAGTCTGATGGCGGATAAGCGCCCGGCCGAGGGACGCGGTACCCGGCGCTTTCCTCCGGCCCATCGCAGCGCGGCGGCCAAACGGACTTGCGCCGCCCCACGCGCACGTTTTCCGGGACTCAAGCCCTCGGTCCCCGGAAGTGACGTAAGAGCCCAAGTAGGGAAGGCCCGCGTTGAACGAAAAAAATGAAATAGCTTGCTCGAAACTGCCTTCTTCTATCTCGAGTTGGTCACTATTATAGAACACAAATCTAAAGTTTCTCCGACACCTTAATTTTCTGTAGCTGTCTCTAATACTATCTCGAAGTTTGGTAGAGCGGTGGAATCAAAGAATGGTACCTTCCAGACGTGTGCTGCCGTCTTCAGCGTCCGGCGAGGAACCGGGGGAGCTAGAGAACAGTGCCGCTGGTACTGGGGTACGGGCCGGCTCCCGGCCGCCCCGCCCGGGAAGGCGGAGGCTCCGGGAAGGAGGCGCCGAGCCCGCGCGAGGCGGCGGCGCCTCCGGGCTCTTCTTTCCAGCGGGTGTCGGGAGGGGCGTGACCCAGCGATGGAGTAGCTTTGCTTTCTTAGTCTTCCCGAGCTGCGAGCCGGGGAGAAAGCCCTCCTGGTTGGGAGTTCGGGACGGGAAGTGAATGATGTTCGCCGAGCTTGGCAAGATTGCGGGAAGCCCCGCAGGAGCCGACTCAAAGCTTTACCTCAAACGGCCGTCCCAGGCTTTGCGACTCCGCGGGAGGTCGGCGTCCCTAACCGCCGCCTTGTTCAAGGGTCAACTATAGTTAAAAAAACAACCACCCCAAAACGTGAAAGTTCCACTTAGACTTGTATTGAAACTTTGCTGTAACTGAAGCGAAAGCGGCGAGGCGCTGTGCTCCGAGGCCCGGGCCTCTGTTCCTCGCGTAGGTTAACGCGCAGCCACGGGGAGACGGCAGGCGGGTTAGGGTGCGGGGTGCTGCGCGCTTCGCCTGCATTCATTCCCCGGAGGTCGCCTCCTGCGGCGAAGCCCTTTGCGGGAGGCCGGGGCACGGGCGTGGCGTGGGGGTCAAACCCGGGCCGAGCTCCGGGGAAGGGGAGAGTGAGGGTGGTAACAGGTGCTGCAGAACCTGTTGCTTTTCCAGCTTCAGGGTGCGTGTGGCTCCTGCAAATCTCTGTGACATGCAGCTTCTGCTTAGTAAGCTCTGGGAAGAGGCCAGGCCTCTGTGCTTGAAACAAGCTCCCAGGTGGCGCTCATGCTGCTCCGGCCCATGGGCCACACTTTGAGTAGCAAGAGAAGCCCCTCCCTTCTGGTGCAGATGGAGACACCGAAGCGGACTGGCTACAGGTCTGCCACGGAAAGTTGGGGGCACGCGGACCGGGGGCCGTAGCATCCACCCGTCTCTGGATCTGCTGGCCAGGCCACCGTGTGCTCCCTCGGCTTCGGGAAGGCAGTGCTCGCAGACCCAGGAAGGAAGGCATCGGAACGTGGTTTCTCCCATTTCTCCACTCAGAAACAGTGTATCTTAAAAGAAAACAGCACAAAACAAACGTGAACATAATCTCCAGAAGTAAAATATGGAGAAGACCTATGGAAGAGGGTAAGCAGACAGGCCCGGCATTCTCCTAGAGCATCGCAGTTAAAGATTTTCTGTCATTCCCCATTTATCCCTATTGAAAATGAGTGGATTCTCATAAAGTAAGTTTAAATGACTTGGATTCTAATGACAATACTAATAGCGAGAAACCTGCCACTCATTCCTAGAGCTCAGTCAGGAACTTGGGACTTCACCCTCTTTTCCTTTTCCAGATTTTGTCACATTGAGAGATTTAGAAAAGACAAACACTTTGGGTTTCTATACTCATTTTTCCCATGAGCTCCAAAACATCTTGACCAAATAACATGATACTTTAATCAAGACGGATGAGAAGTCAAAAAGACACCGACATTGCAAAATTAAAATAGCAGCAACTATTCTTAATTGACAAATAAGTAAGGCATAAATAATTTCAGTATTTTCCCCAAGATGTTCCTCAAAGCTGCCATTGAAAAAGAATGAACTGAGACTCAGTTTTCTCATCTGGTTAATGGGGAAAACAATTCCTGTCCTGCAGAGGTAGCAGATGAGATAATGCTGCCAGATAATTGCCTAGGAGTTTGTGGGGTACCAATTTTCACAGCTGAACAATTTCCCCCCAACAACTGGACAATGCAGGTGAAAATCCAGATGTATAATTGACCCAAGTTGAGGGATTATGATGCTAGTTCATTGAGAAGAGGAGGGAGGGAATTGAAGGTGTTGATGAGACAAGATTATGGGATCCATATTCAGAGGAACGAAGTGCGAATGAGCAGGGAGTGATGATGGTGGTGGTGAAGGGTGAAGCAAGGTGCTGGCTGCTGCCCAAGTGAGGGGGTTGCAAAGATGAATCAGCCCAGGTCCCTGCCTTCCAGCTGTAGAAGACATTCTACCCACTCACTTCAGGAAACTACACAACCCAGCCAAACTCCCCTCACCACTTTGCCATGACAGTGGAAATGCTCACCATCGGGTTTGTGTCTGGAAGACTGATCACATCCTCCGGATTCCCCACATAGTTGACCCCTCCTGCTGAAAGCCAGGATTCTCTAAACAGCTGACCCCAGCAGGAGGTTGCATTGGTTTCAGGACTGGAAGCCTCCTACCCAGCTTCCAAACAGCAGCACAGAGAGTGCTCCTCATTGGTGATGTTGCATAATACTTGATTTGCTATGGCTAAACAAATGTAGTTACAAGCCCTGAAATCCACACCCTTGAACACACCTTTAAGTAACTTTCTGCTCCAACTCCACACTTGTTGCGCCTCTGGCCTCTAGATCAGTCTGAGGAGGGAGAGGTGACAGTGGGTAGGGTTTCTGTTTCATCTTTTTACTCCTTGACCAAAAATGTGTCAGTGGCAGAAAAATTGTTCCAAGGCAGCCCTGCCCCTCCCCTCTCCTACTCTCTATACCACCATCTTCCACAAGGACATTAAAGCAGTTTGCATAAGGCTGAGAGTTGTGAAAACAGAGGCCTGGCAGCCTTTGCAGAGAGTCACTGATGCAGTAAGGAAACTCCCTTTGATTTTCTGTCATTCCCCATTTATCCCTATTGAAAATGAGTGGATTCTCACAAGAGTGAGTTTCAACCATTCAGCAGCCCTTTATTTAAGGTTATTATAAATCATTGAGTCACTTCAATCATTGATTGCCTGCTTGTGCAAGTCCTCATGTGTGCAATGAAAAGTGTAAAGGACCTCTTGCTTTGGTGGTACAGGCTACAAGGTCCTCTGCACACTGTATTTGAATCTATAATTGTCCCCCCAGTTCTTGTAGATATCTGTGGAATATCTAGGATCTTCTATCCAGAGATGATTTTTCAATTGTTTTTTTTCCCCCTCACAACAGCCAAGTGAGAAAGGGCACTGTTATTGTTTTGAACTTTTAGTTGTAAATTTTGAGACCCAACAAAGTTAAGCAAAGTTAAGCAAAGTAAAACAATAAGAGGCTAGAAGTAGAATTAATAATCACCAACTCTAAAATCTGCAGATAGAAAGCACCAGGTTTCTTTTCTTCCTTCCTTCACTGATTTATCACTAGGCTCTTGGGAGTCAGTATCGGACAAACTCTCTGCTGCCCCCCACCCACCTCCAAGAACTGACATTTTAGTGGTCATCTGCCTGGCAGAAGAACTCATCCAAGGTTAAATAGCTCAGGTCAGTGGTGGAACCATGACCTTATACCACCAGTTAGACCCTATTCTGCCAGGAAGGCCTTCTAACCACTGGGATTTTACTTTTGTTTCTAAATGTGGCCCCTCCCCTTAAATCAGGGTAACAAATGTATGAATAAGTGTTAGAATGTCAGCTTGGATGGTGAGGGAATAAGGAAAAGGTGAAGAAAGTGTGACTAGCCTCAGGAGAGGGGACTCCCAGGGTATGTGGGGGCTGATTCCTACTTACGTGAAGACTGATGGAGAAGGGAGGGAAGATTGTTCTGAGTAGAGACAAGGCAAACAGACAAATGGGGAGAAACTACAGAGTCACAATTTTAGGTTCAATTTGTTTGAACCTTCTTGTAGTCAGAGTGGTTCAAAGATGGAATAGACAGCTTTATAAGGTAGTGAGCTCCCTGCCACTGGGGATGGTCAAGCAATGGCGAGATAAGCAAGTTCCAGTGTGTTCTAAAGCAAGATCATGCTTCAAAGTGGATGTTGGAATAGAGGACCACTAAGGTGCTTAACAGACTCCTTACCCTAAATCTGAAATAACAGGAGCAATGATGGTTTCAGAAAGAGTGCCTGGGCTGGCAATAGCAGGGCAGTACCTTCACCATGTAACTTGGGGAGAAGACTCCATCCTGCCTTCTTTGTTATGTGAGGGTTGAAGGCACTGTGAAATACCATCTGGCAAATTCAATCATTAGTTACAAATGCTATCATTACAAGTGGAAATGTTACGATCCAAGGTTCTGTGTTAAAGCTAACCAAGCAGGGACAGTGATTTCTCTTCCTTCCACCTTCGGAGGGGACAAACCACTCTGTTCCTTCTTTACTGGTCACTGCTTCTGGTGGCACTGATGAGAAGGCTCACTTGCAAAGCTCATGGTTTCACTACTTGACTTGACTTCCTTCTCATGCTTTTGCATTTCTGCCTGGGCCTTATTCAGGTGGCAAACATTCCTTGCAAGCAGCCTGTGAAAGGAGAGGCTTCATGGTTTTATGGCAAGCAAGGCTCATGGTGACCTCTGGAGTTTGTAGACATCTGTGTCTATTGTTCCTCTCTCACTGCAGTTTCTTGTCATGGCCTCTGTTTTGAGTTGTATAGCATCTCTCAAAAAGATAGATTCCAGTCCTAACCCCAGGTACCTGCGGATGTGACCTTATTTGGATATTGAGCCTTTGCTGATGTAACCAAGTAAAAATGAGGTCATACTGAATTAGAGTGGGCCTTAATGCAATGATAGGTGTCCTTAAAGAAGATTCAAATGTGGACACACACAGAGAAGGCAAGGGGAGAACACCATGTGAGGGTGGAGGCAGAGATTACAGTGATGTAGCTACAAGCCAACGATTGCAGGCAACTGCCAGAAGCTAGGAAGAGGCAAGGAAGCATGCTTCTTTCTTCTGGCTTCCAGAATTGTGAGACAAAAAATTTCAGTTGTTTTAGGCCACCCTGTTTATGGTAATTTGTTATGGTAGCCCTAGGAAGCCAAAACAGCTTCCCAGGATCTAAGAGCTGGGAGGGAATTGCGCAGCTTACAAACAGGGAGGCAAGGGCCCAGAGAGGGGCAGCGTCTTGCCCTGGGACCTTCAGTGAGTCAGGGCTAGAATGTGGGTGTCTGAACTTGGGCTCCGATCATGGCACGTCCCTGCTCAAATGCTTCCAGTGACTCACCACAGCTTGAGAGACACTGCCGCCTGCTATTCAAGGCCCTCCAGAGTCAGGCCCTGACCTGACTCAAACACAAACAGCTTAGGCTTTGAAGATCTTGGGCAAGTTTCTTAACCCCTCCAAGCCTCAGTCCATTCCCTCTGTAAAATGAAGAGATGTCATGGACCTCGCAATACTCTTATGAGGATGAAGTATGAGGCATACTGAGCACCTACTATGTGTCAGACACACATAGTAGGTGCTCAGTATGCCTGAGTTCCCTGCTTTTGCCTGAGTCATAAACGTTCAGCACTAGGCACCATCTTTGTGAGCCACTTTCTCCGTCGGGACCTCTTGCTTCTGACTCTGTCCATAGTAACCTGCTCGTCCTTCAATGAAGCATGAAGCCCTCCCCCTCCTTGATGAAAACCCTCATCTCTCCACGGTGTGGCTAGAAGTTATTTTTCTCTCTGAACCCCCAGAGGGCTCTGTTAAGCTCAGACTTCATTATCACAGATCAGACTTTTTGCACCTATGTTTCACACTCTGCAGCATACCCAAAGTACCTCCTCTAGTCCACTCTGAATCAGTGAACACTGGATGACAACCTCCTTAAGGGTGAGACCATGGGCATCTCCCCAGCACCTAGTGAGGAGAGGCCAGTACCATACAGATTTGTGACTGAATAGCTGTTACTTTGCCAGCTCATTTGCATAGCCTAGCTAATGATGTGCCAGGCCCACATGCCCAGAGAGAACTCTAAAAAACAGAAGATGAACTAAAACATAGGTTGCGTAATATCCTCTCTACTCTCAATTTGAAAATCCCCAAGTATTTACCATACACACTTAATTTCATTGGTTCTTCTTTATACTATTTCCTGAGAAATAAGAACTGCTATAACTCTCATTGTTTTTGAAGTGAAAACTCCAGAGAGGTCAAGGGTCACTGGGCAGAGCAGAGGAAGGGAATGGGTGACCAGACTCTCATGGACCTGAGCATGATCTTGACCACTTGGGGGACCAAAATCTGAGCATTTGGTGGCAGTGAGAGCCAGTAGCAAGGGGATTTTTAATCAAGGGCCTAGTGAGTGGCAGCTCAGTCAGGTCCCAGAGAGAAGGATGTTTGGTTGATGAAGGCTGTTCCAGTCCAGTCCACCCAATGAACTCATAAGGCCCCAAAACATAGCCTTTCATAGAAGGAGAGAGAGTGTAGAATGTTTGTTCTACACATTTATGTGTTTAAAAGCCTCTGGCTTTATGTTTAGCTGAAGAAAAGTGCCCGAATTTAGATTCAGGCTACCTGGATCCTACTCTTGGTTTGGCTGCTAAATAACTGTATGCCCATGTGCATCACTCTTAGGGCCTCAGTTTCCTCATCTGTAAAATCCTGGGGTGTTGAATAGGTATATTGTCTGGAAGGGCCTTTTCTAGTCTTACCACCTGTGTTTATGACCGTCTGATTGCTGTGAAAATAAACACAGCAACTGTTTATTGTTCATTGCACAAACATTTTTGGTAGGCTGACTAGGGAGGCATTGTGCTAGTAGCTAGGGACAGAAGGGTGAATTAAATACAGTCACTTTCCTCAAGGAGTTCACAGTTTAGTGAGGGAGGCAGGCAGTTAAAGATAATATTACAACTAGGCAAGCACAGAAGTACAGATATACAACAGGGGAGCATGGAGGAGTTAGGGAGGTCAGGGCATTTTTCTGGAGATGGCACCTGAGCTGGCTCTTTAAAAATGAGTAGCGGTCAGCCTGGAGAAGTGGTGGAAGGAGGTCATTCCAGTTAAGTAGAACCACATAAGAATGGCTGGAAGACAAGAAACAGTCTCATGGGCGTGGTGAGAAGCACAGGCATTCTTCATCGCTGGAGCAGCAATTGCAAGGCCAGGAGAAGTGATGAATGAGGCTGGAGAGGTAGGCAGGTGCCAGACCTGAAAATTCTCATGTGTTATAATGAGAAGTTGAGCCCATAACCTGTGGTTGGTGGGAAGCCACTGAATGATTATAATAGAAAGAGGCATAAGGTCAGATTTGTGGTTTGAAGGATAGATTTGAGGGGACAGGTACAAAGGAAGAGAGACTTTTGAGCCTGGGGGAGAGAGGTGAGAATGGGTGTGGATGTGGCTAAGTGAGGGGGTTAGCTGGGGTTGGCACACAGTTAGCATTGCTGTAATGCCTCGGTTTTCTTAAGGAAACACCATGTACTTTGCTTGGCTCTGATGGGGAGTGGGCAGCTTTGGAAAAGTGAAGGTTCAGGGTGCTCACTGAGGGGAGTGGAAGAGTAAATGGAGTCAGGAAAAGAAAAGAAGGCTGCTGTAACTAATTACCATAAACTCAGCTTATATCAACACATTTATAATTCTGCAGGCTAGGAGTCCAGCACGGGTCTCACTGGGCTAGAATCAATGTGTCATAGGATATCCTTTCTGGAATTTCTAGGGTAGAATTAGTCCTTGCCTTTTCCAGTATCTAGAGGCTGCCTGCATTCTTTGGCTTGTAGCCACTTCCTCCAGCTTCAAAACCAGCAAGGGAGGTTTGAGATCCTCTCATATTGCATCACTCTCACTCTCTCCCGACTCCTTCCTTCCAATGAAAAAAAGTAACAATGAGATGCATATAGAATAAAATTAACCATTTTAAAGTGAACAATTAAGTGATATTTAGTATATTCACTATGTTGTACAACCACTGCATGTAGTTCCAAGACATTGTCATCACTCCAAAAGGAAAACCCATATCCATTAAGTAGTTCGCCTCCATTCCTTCGTCCCTCCATCCCCTCACAACCACCAATTTGTGTTCTGTCATCGTGAATTCACCTCCTGTGGAGAGTTCACATAGACAGACTACTACAATGCATGAGCTTTGTGTCTGGCTTCTTTCATTTCACATAATGTTTCTGAGGTTCGCACTTCCACTTTGAAGGAGACTGGTGATTTCATTGGGCCCATCTGGATAATTGAGAGTACCCTCCCTATTTTAAGGTCAGCTAGTCTTTGAACTTAATTCCATCTATAGTCTCTCTTCCCCTTTGCCATGTAATGTAACATTCACAGTTCCAGGGATCAGGACAGAAACATCTTTGGGTGTGTGCGTCATTATTCTGCTTACCATAGGAGAGGTCACAATATGTCGAGGGTCGAATATCTGAGCGATTCAACTCAGCAGTCCAGCTCCAGAAGCAGAGCATATGGACTATGGTAGTGGTCCGGAGCGGGGCTCTGCTGGGTGGATGTGGTGTACAGAAATTGTGGATCCAGTGCTTATCTGGAAGGTCTTGGATGGGGAGGGGCAGAAGGAAAAGAGGTTAGGAAGGTGTTGATACTGGGAGAAATGAAGTGGGCCAGGGCAGGGCTCCCCAAACTTTAGTATGTGTTCGGTTACTGGAGGAGTTTAAGCAGAGATTTCAATTTATGGGCGGGATCCAGCAATTCTGATGCAGCTAGTGGGTGAGTCCACTCTGTGTGGCATGTTGATGTAGATCCTGGAGGTCTTGAGGTTAAAGAACTCATGTGATAAGAGTCAGGAATTAAGAGAGCTGGCAGAGTAAAAGGCTGGGATCACACAGTGGGGTTTTTGAAGCTGGAGCTCAGTTTTGAACTGGCTAACCTAGGTCTCACCTTGAGGCCTTCGTAATAGCTACGCCCTTTGCCTAGCACAATGCTGTCCATATATGTAGTTGTAAATGTTCTAGTTCCCACATTAAAGAGGCACAAGGAAACAGGCAAAATTAATTTTAATAACATATTCTCTTTAACTCAACATAACCAAAGTATTATAATTCAATATACAATTACTATGAAATTGTTCAGCTATTTTTACATAATTTTTATCTTACTAACGCTTCAAAATCCAGTGTCAATGTCATACTTGCTTCACATCTCAATTTGGACCGACTGCATTTCAAATGCTCATTAGCCCCATGTGGCTACGGCATTCACCAGCGCAGAATGGAACGTAGTCCCTCCCCACCTTTGTGTGGCTGGCTCCACCTCGCTCAGGTCTCTGCCAGAGAGAGATGTCTTTCCCGGTCATGCGTCTAACTCAGCCACCTTCCACTCCTGACACTGCTTTCCTTTCTTCAGAGACTTATTGCCATCTGATGTCTTATTAGTTATTTGTTTGCTTATTCTCTGCTCCCCCACAGAATATAAATCCCATGAGGGCAAAGATCTGTCTGTCTTCTTCAGTGCAATATCCCCAGCAACTACGTCACATCCTCAATAGACTCTCAACAAATATTTGTTGAATGACTTTGAAGATTCCAGATTCATCATTTGTTATCTCCAAAGCCAATGTTTATTCAGTAGGATGTTGGGCCAGGGGGCCAAAAGGGAGGAGCATTATGCAAGAAATAAGGTGGGAGAAAGCCAGCCTGAAAGCTTCCTGTGAGTTAAAAGGCTGACTCTCAGATGTCAAGTTAGAAGTCCAGCTCTTCTCCAGCTGTGACTTGGCTGTGGGTTAATTCAACCACTGGCTTATCCAGTTCTATGAGAAACCATCTCACCAGGTGGCACTTCTGCCTGACACCAGTAGATGGGGCAGTGTCATAACAAAAAATAAGTGCAGTCTGCCCTCCAGTAGGGTGTCTAACCTCTTCCCCAAATGACTTTGCTGAAGTTCCGTTCTGGAAAGGCCCTATGTCTCAGATCTGTGGTGTGGGCTCATAATTGGTGCCCCCAGCTTTCCCAACAAAATAAAGCCTCAGTTGTGCCTTGTGCTTTCGGAGGGGTGGCCAGCTTCTCCAAAAGGTGAGGTGGGCCCCAGAGGCTGGCCCAAGCTTCTAGGCCTGGTCCTCCTCCTGGGTCTTTGAGCACAGGCACAGAGCATGACTTACACACAGGAGTGTTCTCATTTGTCTAGAACCTTTCTGTCCTCCCAAGGTTGAAAACAGCTTGTTAAAAATATAGTCCAGCCCTGGCCAGTGTGGCTCAGTGAGTTGGGTGTCGTCCCATGCATGGAAAAGTTGCCAGTTTATTTCCAATCAGGGCACTTGCCCACGCTGTGGGCTTGATCTCTGGTGTGGGGTGTGCAGGAGGCAGCTCATTGATGTTTCACTCTCACATCAATGTTTCTCACTCTTTCTCTTCCTTCCTCTCTCTCTAAAAATCAATAAAAATATTAAATGACTCTTGTCAAGAGAGCCACTTCTGGTCCATTAAAAAAAAAAAAGTCAGTCTAGATGTGGCAGAGACCAGTCCATAGAAGCTGTTCTGTGGGCCTGTGGGCCTGGCACTGACACTCTGGCTGCTTTCCACCAGTGGAATCCTCCCTGCCACTCTGCACCACTGGTTTCCCTGCCACCACATGAAGCCCATGGTGGTACTCCTTGCAGATGCTGAGGCCAACCTTAGCTCCCACCGTTTGTCCCATCCCCATCCTCTCCAAACCCTTCTGACCCTTGGACCTCTAAGCAGTTTGGAAAAGTTAACTGCTTGAACATGACGTCTACTTTTGTAGAGTTTAGGCTTTAAGATTATGGACCAGTTAAAGGTCACTTAACACAGGTTAACTTGGTGTGTTTTTACTGGAATTTTTTGTTTGGAGTGCTTACTGTCTACTTCATTGCCACTGCAAGATATCTGGAAATTTGAGCCAAAGAGGAATTAACCTTGGTTTAAATGGCTTATTATAATCCTAACTAGCTCATTCCAACACCATGCTGAGGAGTGAGACACCACAGCTCTGGTCTAATGACGGCCTGGGGCCAGTCAGCCATGAATGGCCATTCCTGCCCTCAGAGAGTAGGAGGACCTAAAGGCATGATCAAGAGACTTTCTTCTTTGATCAGGAAATTTTCTTCTTTCATTGTTACAATCATTAAACTCCATTCCAATCTGCGCATGTGCATGCATTTTCATGTTCTATCATTTTCCTGTCCGCCATACCCAGAAAGCCCTTTAATTCTTACCTGCTTGAAGAAATCCTGTTCATCCTTCACACATTACCACCTCCATGGAGCCTTCTCTGATTTTCCTAGTCGCAATGAACCTTTTCTTCCAGCTTTGGGTCTTTCTCAGGGCATTTAGCCCACTCTGTCTTCCTGTTCACATGCATTTCTCATTCATTAGTTCAACACTTTAAACAGTGTCTATTTGTACCAGGCACTGGAGATACAGAGTACTCTCACAGAACCTACAAACCCAGAGTTGAGTGGACTTTACATCCTTCATTGGACTGGGAGCTTCTTGGAGATAGGAATTGGGTCTGCAAGGGACTAGGTCAGGGACTGGCACCAAAAGGTACTCAGAAGTTAGTTAAATAGAAACTCAACACCAATGACTGAGAAAAGTGAGTTAGAATTTTAAAAAAGGTTAAAATTAGCAAAGGTAGAAGGCCAGGGAATTTCTGGGAGGGCTACAGTAGTTCTGAAATCTGGCATGGAAGCCAGAGACACCCAGGATCCCCCAGTGGACTAGGCCTGTGGAGTGGAGGTCACACTGTCCTCCTCCAGGATGAACTTGGAAGTTTGATGTAGGATCATCAGGGAGTTTATCACACATTCCAGCAAGAAGCTTTTTTGCTTTGAGAAGACCATAGAGGCATGTAGATTGTTTCAAAGGTGCAGAAATTAGTTACTAGCCCAAAGTAAAGCTGGTCAGATGATTAAAGCTGCATTGTCTAGTTGGCACATAAGAAAAGCATGATTCAAGTGATTATCATTCCCAGTGGAGGATGGCATGGTATTATTTGACACTCAAGTAAAAAACGTCATTTGAATTTTTACTAGAAATTCTCATCCAAAATGTGTCAATGATGTAATAAAAGTGAATGACTGGCTTGTCAAAGTAGACTGAGTTGTGATGACACATAAGCATTTCTTGGAAACTGTGTATCTCAGAAGCTGAAATGCTCGGAAACCTAACAGCAGCAGGGGGCGCTGCTGGGGGCTGGGAGCAGGCAGCCCCTTATTTATACACTATTTACTACATTGCTCACTCCAGCCATGTCCCTATTACCTGCAGAGAAAGGCCCCAAGATAGTGAAAAATAAGTCTTGGTGTTTTCTTTGCCCCTCTCTGTTTTCTTTAGTAGAATAAAATTCTGAATAAATAATATTAAACAGCACCCAGCCATTCTCAGAGAGCTGCCACATAATGAAAGAACCACTATTTTCCCCAACCTTTTTGCATAGAAAATTATAGTATAAAATCCCATCTCCTACCACCTCCTCAAGTTTCAATGGAGACATTTATTCAGTGAGTCGCAATTCATCCTGGGGGCGGAGTGTCAGAAATCAGGTTGCTTTTCCTGTGGGGTAACTCCGGTCTTGGCGATATCAGTAGGTAAAAGGGACGCTGGTAAATTTGGGGTGTAAAAGCTGGATTAGACCAGCGTCCCCATTCCCTCGACCAATGACTGCAACCAGGTCCCTTTAAGAGACCAGGAACCCGCCGGGCGCCCGAGACTAAGCGGAGACTCTCCCGCGCGGCTCCCCCGCCCCGGCGCCGAATGGTTCGCGCCGGCCTATATTTACCCGAGTCTTCCTCCCGGACGGCAAGGATGTGAGGCTGGCGAGCCGGCCAGCGCTCCAGCCACCGGACGGGTCGCGCTGCAAAGGCGGGTAGCGGGCCGAGGGGAAGCGCGAGTGGACTTGGACACCCCTGGAGGAAGAAATGAGGTAGCGACCGTCCCCGGGACCGACGATGCGCGCGCCCTGCCTCCGGAGCCCCGCGCTGCCCCGGCCGAGCCAGCCCGGACAGTGAGCCGGCGCGCGTCCCCGCGGCCCGTGGGAGCCACGATGCAGTGAGCCGCGACGGGGCTGCCGCGGGCCCGCCGCGCTTGGGGCAGCCCTGACTCTGCGACCACCGGCCGAGGCGCGTCCGCCGCCAGCAGCCCGTGGGGGTGGGGAGCGCTGGCCCCTGGGCTCGCTCGCTCTTGAGTTGCCGAGGTTTCTGGCCCCTGCCCTGGGGATCGTGTGTGTCTAAGAGGGGGGCCCTTTCGCATTCGCCGAGAAGTTCCTGCTGCATTCTCGCACCATCTCGGCTGCTTTTGCTTGGGGTCCCTCTATTTATTTGCAGGCGCGCATCTCTTTTTTAAAAGATATTTTTCGCTTCACTGCCGTTCAGTCTTTTTCTCTTTTTGCTTGCCTAAGAGTCTTTGCCTCCGTTTTTGCCCAGGCTGGGGTAAATCCTGTGTGCGCTTTTTTTCCACATTCGCAACTGAATAATTTCTTCCCTAAAAAAAAAAATTCTACTCCTAACCGCTGCAGGGTGCCTGAGCACTACGTCCCCTCCCGCTCCCGCTCCGGCTCCCACTCGCTGTCACTGGGCCACTCCCAGCAGAGTTATTTTTCGGTCTTGCCCGGGCCGAGCCTGGCCTAGGCGGGTGGCTCAGCGGGGCTCGCACTCGGCTCTCCGCCGCCGCCGCCCAGCTGCGCGGGGGCGCCCTCCGGAGATGCTGCCGTGGAAGAAGCACAAGTTCGAGCTGCTGGCCGAGGCGCCGCCGAGGCAGGCGTCCAAGCCCAAGGGCTACGCGGTGAGCCTGCACTACTCGGCGCTCAGCTCGCTGGCACGGGCGTGCCCCGAAGGCGCGCTCAGCCGGGTGGGCAGCATGTTCCGCTCCAAGCGCAAGAAGCTGCACATCACCAGCGAGGACCCCACTTACACCGTGCTCTACCTGGGCAATGCCACCACGATCCAGGCGCGCGGCGACGGCTGCACGGACCTAGCGGTGGGCAAGATCTGGAGCAAGAGCGAGGCGGGCCGTCAGGGCACCAAGATGAAGCTGACTGTGAGCGCGCAGGGTATCCGCATGGTACACGCCGAAGAGCGCGCGTTGCGCCGCCCGGGCCACCTCTACCTGCTGCACCGCGTTACCTACTGCGTGGCGGACTCGCGGCTGCCCAAGGTCTTCGCCTGGGTGTACCGGCACGAGCTCAAACACAAGGCGGTAATGCTGCGCTGTCACGCCGTGCTGGTGTCCAAGCCCGAGAAGGCGCAGGCCATGGCCCTGCTGCTCTACCAAACGTCGGCCAACGCACTGGCGGAGTTTAAACGGCTCAAGCGGCGGGACGACGCGCGTCACCAGCAGCAGGAGCTGGTGGGCGCGCACACCATCCCGCTGGTGCCGCTGCGCAAACTGCTGCTGCACGGACCTTGCTGCTACAAGCCGCCGGTGGAGCGCAGCCGCAGCGCCCCCAAGCTGGGCTCCATCACCGAGGACCTCGTAGGTGAACAGCAGGAGCAGGAGCTGCAGGAAGAAGAGGAAGAGGAGCACACCGAGGGCTGCCTGGAGGAAGAGGCGGAGGAGGAGGACCACACCAGGGCGGGGGACCCGGCAGAGGAAGAGGCCGAGGCCCAGCGGGCCCTGGTGGTGGCCATGCACTTCGAATGTGGAGACTTGCTGGACACGTTGGAGAGTGGCGGGGAGGAGGCGCTGGGGGGCAGCGGGGTCTCGCTGGGCCCCGGGGTTGGGCCGCCGCCTTTGCTGCTGGGCAGCTCCTCCGACGTGAAGGCTGAGCTGTCCCAGCTTATCAACGACCTGGGCGAGCTCAGCTTCGGCAACGACGTGCGAAGCCTGCAGGCCGACTTGCGGGTGACGCGCCTGCTGTCTGGTGAGAGCACCGGCAGCGAGAGCTCCATTGAAGGCGGGGGCCCAGACCCCACTTCTGCCACCGCTGGGGACCAGTCTGGCTCTACGGACCGTGCCAGCCCAGACGAGCCGCGCTCGGGCTGAGCTCCCCGCAGCTTGCTGCGCGCGCCCCGGCGCCCCGGCGCCCCACCGCGACTCCCCACCAGCCTTCTCCACAGCCTCCTTACCTAACCTGACCCCCGCTCGCGCCCAGGGAAGGGAAAGGGGACTCTGAAGGCCCAGAGTTCCCTCTGCCCCTCTCCCTCAACACATTTGGCTCTGTTTTAGGTGGAGCTGAGGTTGCCTGTGGAGATGTGGCGGCGTGTGTTGGGGGTGGGGTGGGGAAACCCTACGGGGAAGGAGAGAGGCAGCCCCTTGGGGTCAGGGGTGAGGGAAATGCCCGCCGAAGTTAGCAAAGCCCCGCAGGCGTCAGGTGCCTGCGGCCAGTTTCCTGTTTGTGGGGCAGCTGGGGCCTCAGAAGGAGGGGTTAACTTCCTCCCCACCCCTCCAACTGGGAGCAGCCTAGCATTGTCATTGGCATGTCTTTTAAAAGAAAAAGGAATTTACTCTCACAATGTTTGAGGCTTTTTTTGTGCCGCCTCTTTGCCCCCAGTCTTTTGGTGCAAGAGCTTGGGTTGTTTACCTCAGACTAAGACCCTTGAAATTCTGCCAAATTCCTCAAATAATTGTTTGGACAAGGGGAAGGGAAATGAAAGAAAGTTGCATTTTGTTTACAGTTCAAGACATCTAGTATCTAAAAGAGGAGTTTTCCTTTAGAAACACACCTTCATCCTGCTCAAAAGATCTCACTCCATGATACTGTGTAAAATATTTTTGCACTGTTGTGAAGTATTTTTGACATCTTTTTTTGTACATAACTGTTCTCAGAGCTGGATGTTTATATCTTTTGCTGTGCAAAAGGGACATGTAAAATGTTGTTCAGTTGTATATATAGAAATGCGTATAAAACATTTTGTTATTTTTGAAGAGTAGCACTGCTCTGGTTCTGTTTGCCCATCAGCAGGGAGAGAATAAAGAGGAAAATTGAACAGGTGAGCGTCTGGAACTACTGCTGAGAATGCTGCGTGGTGGGGGTGGGAGAGGGTGTGTCCATCGGGGATGCTTCGGTTAAAAAGGGTTTAGTCTTTGCCTTGCTTGAAGGTGACTGGGGGAGGGAAACCCTCTTTATACAAGGTCTGGGGCCTCTCTGGCCCTTTGCCACTCTGGGTACTGCAGCTGGGGACAGCCTTCTCAAGTATATCCCATATTCATTAACTTCTGGGAGCGTGAGCTTTCTCTGCGCTCTCTGAGTTAATTCTTGGAGATGCAGGGTGAGTTCTGTTCCTCATATTCAGACCTGCGAAGTTATTTAGGGAGGAGTGACTTTCGACACCTTGTGAGGTTTTACCACCTCCTCCTGTGGTTCATGGTAATGATCAAGTGTGAGAATATGATATCTTTTCCTTTACAGACAGCTCAGGGAGCTTTAAAGGTGAGCTAGAGACCTAAAGAAAGTCTCCGTAGGGCTCTCTGAGGAGTGGGGTCATCTTTGTTTTTTTCTGGGAGGAAAATCAACGATAGAGAAAGTCAGGAAGTTCCAGTGATGGCATGAGTGAGTAGAGATGAAGGTGGAGTGGGTGGGGAGGCAGGTGGAAGACCCTTCTACAACTCAGCATGACCTAGTGGGGGAGTGGTGTGAGGAGGTCAAGGCAGAGAAGAGCTGTTAGAGCTCGGGTGTGTGTGTGTGTGTGTGTGTGTGTGTTTTAGGGCTTTCATGCTTTCTGTGTGTTTGTTTCTGTTGTGTGTGTGTGTGTGTGTGTGTGTGTGTGTGTGTGTGTGTTTTAGGGCTTTCATGCTTTCTGTGTGTTTGTTTCTGTTGTAAATTCCAAACAGATGTCTCTAATTTGGCTACACCCGGTCAGCTAGAAGTTGTAATAAGATGCTGCCAAAACTGTGCCTTCTGCAAATTGTTTTTTCCCTTTGCCCCTTTGGGCTCCTTTTTCTGTATTGCAGAAGTGGATTGCACTCCCCGGTGTCCTGAGGCCACTTTGCTTTGTTTTCACTATGAATATGTTCTGAGCAGCTAGACCCAGAGATTTTTAAGGAGTCTGGAATTCACTGCAATTGTAGAGGAATGGACAATGAAAGATTTTTCTTCCTAATTAATGGGAGTGTTTCAGGCATAAGACTCTTTAGAAAAGCAAAGCAAAGGGCGAGTGGGAAATAATTTTAAAATATTCAGAGTCACTTCTTAGGGGCATTAAGACAAGGTCCAGGCCTTTGAATCTATCATATTTTGGTTTGGTTGAGAATCCCTAGCCTTCTCCTTGAATACTTCAGATACACACTATTGAATGGCATTTACCCCCCCCTCCCCCCCAGCTAGAGAGAGGTCAGGAAAGTCAGATCCCATCCTACCTAGACACCCATGTCATGTGCCCTCCACACTGTTCTCACCTGACCGGCAGACAGCTGTGTGGGCCATCACTATCTTGCACGACCAGATTTCACATTATTTCCACACATTATTTCCACACATTGGCATGTTCCTTTGCTATTTGAAACTGATAGAACATAAAACAGGGTGAAGATCATATGGCTAATACTTGGAGGTGGAGCAGGGTCTTACCCAATTTATGTGTCCCGTGAGAATGCTAAGGTTGGCCTTCATCTGTGACTGATGGGGGTATGGCCATTGGTCAAAAAGTTCAGACAAATGACATTTAAACCACCATCAATAAATGTAAGGCAACCGTCTCGTTAAAGTCTGTTTTTTCCTGTTATCTGATTTATAAATAAGGAAGGGGGCTTAGGGGTGAGGAAGGTGGAAGAAGAAAATAAGCAGACTGCAAAAGAAGCAGGTCCCTTCCTCCCCGCTCCTAGCGCCCTCCTCTCCCCTCCTTCCTCCCCTCTATTTTGGCTTTTCTCCTCACTGCACCCTAGGGCTCTGGCTGATGTAATTCTAGAAGAGATGTGAAGGTGATACATGATTCACTCTTCTTACGTCTCAGTATTCCAGGGATGATATCACTAGCGTAAGAAGAGATGTTTTAAATGAAAACGAAGCAGAACAAACAACAAAACTGAAAACTAATTTGCTCCTGACACTCGGAGGGAAAAGAGTGGTATGACAAAAGCAAAAGTAAGTCCAGTTGGATGAAATACACGTGCCAGAAAGCACCTGAGGCCGGTCTGGTTTACTCATCCATTTAGCTTCTCCTCCGTGCAAGGTGAGACTTGTGTTGCTCCTTTACGTAACCTGATGGCGCTTTAAACGCAGCGAGACTCTTTCCACGCTCTCCCCCAGCTAAGCTGTCCTCCATGCCCAGCAGCGCAGCCGGCTGCCTGGAACTCGGCCTGCCTTCTGCCGCAACAGAGCTTGTTGCAGGGTGCAGCGTGAGTCCCTACATCAACTTTTCTTGTTTGCTTGTATAACTTGTGAGTTGAGGGGGAAGCAAGGAGGAGTAGGACGGAATAAAATAAACAACAGTATTACCCTCTCAACTGTTACAGTTTCAAAGGGCACCCGCTACCACACGCGCACACACACTCATACACACACACTCACACGCGCTCTTCTAAAGAAAACATCCCTCTCATTGCCCCACAGTCAGCAGAAGAGTAGATTTTAAACAAATTAGAAAGGCAGTGTTATACTAAGAAAGCAGGATTCTCTCCGAGGGACAGAGTTGCTTTTAAGGGCTCTGCTTGTGAAAGAGAGAACTGGCTGAGGAATCCATCCCTGGCTCCACACTGGAGATTAAAAAACCTCATGGGAGTCACCAAGGATCATGAGAAACATAAAAATTCTATTAGGAGCAAGTTGCCCTCATTTCTAACAGGATTGAGTAATTTAATAAGCAGAACTCTTTCCTCTGTGTGGTATGCATCGGTAGTCCCAGCGTCTGCTGGTAAGCGATGCATGACAGAGCTGGAAATGTGTGTGGACCGCTGGGGCCAGGAGCCGTGTCTGACATGTCAGGGCTCCAGGTGGGCAGGAGGCCGCAGGGGCCAGGCGCTCTGTACTGTAGGTGACAGGTCTTTCTGCAGCATGGCCATATCTGCACCTGGCTTTTCCTGCTCCTGCTGGCTCAGCCACGTTCACAGGCCACAATGTGCCTTGCACCAAACCCTCACCACCAGATCCTAAGTGACCTAATTTGAGCAGCTTAACCACCATTTTATTTTGGTGGTTTGAAAAGCTAGGTGGCCCTGCAGGTTGGCACTCGTTCCTTCCCCTCTCTAGGGCTGTTGAGTGGCACGAGCAAAGGTCCTTGTTTCTAACCTCCACAGAGAGTGGCCCCTCTGACAGCTTCCTCCCCTGCACCCCTTCTTCATCTTGCTCCCAGCCCACTCCCTCCTGTAACATATCACTCTCCTCTGGCTTTGTTACCCAGCTTCCCACCTGATCCCAGCTTCACTTTTCTTCCTTCCCACAAACCTAGCTCAGACCTTAAATCACCTAAAAGAAAAGAAAGCCCAAACTTGAAGGGAAAAACAAACTAAGCAGACATGTATTGGGCAGCACCACTCGCGCAGTTCCAGGGTTTGCTCTGGCCCTGCCCCCATTTCCAGATGAACAAACTGAAGCCAAGAAGAGGGATGTCCTGCCCAAGGTTATACAAAAATGGATCAAGACCCAGGGTCCAAACTCTTAAACCCGTACTCTTTTCACATCCCTCCAGTTTTTACAGCTTATAACCAGGTTTTTAGTTTTGGGATGGTAGAAACTGACAGTTGACATTTTCTTTATTTTCCCCTTTCTTTTGTACCCTACATGTCATACATGGCAAATGCTTGATGATAAATATTTGTGATTCCATTTATCAATGCACCACCCCCATCACTGAGTGTGAATGAGTACCTACCAGCTGCACCGGCTGGAGGTAGAGAATTCTCCCCAGGTGTCTGTCTTCCTGGGGAGAATGCTCCTGGTGAGTGGGTGGCAGCCCCCATACGAACATGGTCTCCTGTTGCTTCCACCCCTGAGATCTAGTCTGGCAAGACCTCGCCCTAGAAGAGCAGGTCTAGTTTAAGGGTGGGGGAGCTGTCTCCAGTGCCTCATGAATATTATTAATCACCTCTATCCTTCCTGGTTGGCTGAGTTATCCAAGGACAGGTATGTGTTTTTAGGCATCTCTGACTCACCAAACTTAGCACAGAGCCTGGCACTTAGTAGGTACTCAGGAAATGCTAAGGAAGGAGTAAAGAAGTGATTCCACTTCAGGCTAGGAGAATAGGTCTGATAAAGCTCAAGGTCATCACCTTGAGGGAGGAGTCAAGATTTTAAGGATCTATGTTTGGAAAGCAGAGAAGATTAGGATTCAATAGACTCCTCAGCTCTACATAAGGTAGATTCAGTTCCCAAGATTTTCCTTGGAATTTCTTTGACCTTCTGAGGGAGGGGTGGTTCTAGTTTGGAGAAGGAAGGTTTATTTGGAATTGGCTTTGAATGGCATTGGAGTCCCATCCCTGCTCATGTCAGCTCCAAGGTTATTGCCAAAGCTCTCTAATTAACCTGAGACAAATGAAGGGAGAAAGCCTTCTGGAAGAGCCTTGGTTCAAGGCCTTGAAGTGACCTGGACTCCCTCTGCATTGGACTTGCTGGACTCCCAGTGAAGTCACTTCCCTTCTCTAGCCTCAGGGTTCTCATAGGTAAAATGGGTGGGTTGGGTTAGATAATAGCATGACTTTCAGCAAAAATGTTTTGAATTGAAGAAGAAGGAAAGGTTAAGGTCAAGTGTGTTTCTGCCTTCTCCCATCCCCTGGTGGGACAGAATAGAAGAAACCTCTGACCGCGGGCTAGAAACTGTCTGGGGCTCTGGGGACAGAGTTTATTTTTAGGACTCGCCTGGACCCTCACCAGTGTCTAATTTGGAGGTTGATGTTCCTTTGGCCAAGACAGAGCAGAAGTTGCCTGTTAGGCACCTCTTTCACTACCTCAGAACTTGGAGGCCATGGTGGGTCTTAAAATGGGGACTGATCCTGAAATTAAGGGTCAGGTTAGGGACCGGTTAGGGCCCATAAAATGACTTCTCTAAGATTATTCAGCAAGTTGGGGCCAGAACTCAGGTTTCCTGACTCCAAGTCCTACACTCTTTTCCTTTTATCTTTTGGGTTGGATAAGTTAGTTTAGAAGCAACCCAGACACTATCCAGGGAAATGTGACGGAGCCCAAGAGTCTGATCAGAGGCCAAGAGGGCACCCTACAGCAGGGTGTTTTGTTCTCCTAACAATAGAGACCAGAACCCACCTGCACCAAGTTTGGGAATAAGAGGGAGTTGATAACCCGGATAAGCTTCCCCATCAACCCTTGCAGCAGGCTCCTCCCTGCCTGGGAGTCACACCAATTCTGGATTCTGCTCCTAGTAGAATTTGTCCTCAGCTGCCTGTCAGGGATTCTTCCTTCCCTCGGTTCTAGGATTAGCCAGTAATGGCTCAAGAGGTCACCAGCTTACTCCAAGATCTTCTACTCTTTCTCACCCTGAGAGCCTGAGAGCCAGACAGAAGCTTAGCACTTCTCCAGTCCAGTCCCTTCTTTTTACAGAAGAGGAAAATGAGGCCCAGAATTGACATTTTTATAAGGGACTCTTGAATAAAAGGCTTTGTGATATAAAAGGCCAAAAAAAAAAAAAAAGGTATTTCAAGCACCATGATGGGAGGAAGCTAGAGTAGACAAGAAGAAATTTGGTATGGGGAGCACCTCTCCTAACATTACAGATGTTCTCTTAGCATCATAATCCATATTCCTAGAGGTTCCATCCTTGCGGCTGAACTCTTACACAGAGGAAGTGATGTTTCCAAGGTCACATGAGATCTCGGGGATGGGTGGGGGTTGGGTTGGGTAGGGCTACTGGGTCCTGCACCAGCACACTCTCAGTTCTGTGTTGCAGTTCAGGGCTTGCAAATGATTCCCAGGTGCCATCTACAGATCTACAAAACCATCATCGGTTCCTTACCCACAGCTGCTGTCTATGATCCTCCAAGGCTTCCTCTGAAGATAAACATGCTTCAGCCTTTGCATGCCAGCTTGCCCCCACTGACCCCGATTCCCAGGGAAAATTGCTCACCACTTGATTTTCAGGAGAGAATCTCGTCTCTGTAAAAGAGCGCCACGTGATTAGGTGCTCCCGTTTGTGCCTGGACCAAACCATGCTGCTTGTCTGAATGAGGTGCATGGACACATCAAGGTATGTGGGGCCTTTCCTCTTACACAGGCCGCGGCTATTACAGGTGAAGAAACTCGCAGGGCAGTTTCCACGGCTGGCCAGACCCTTTTGGATGTACTCAGGCTGATGAAGTCAAAACAGGCTTTAATCTTACACACCTCTACCTTTCCACCCCTTTGACCCAGGTCTTAGCAGAGGACCGATATTAACTGACAAATGTGGGTTTGGGGGGTTAGGGTGGGGTAAGGAGAGTATTCTTGTGGGTGAGGCTGCAAGGTATAGCTGGAAGAGAACTGGACATGAGACCCAGGTCTAGCCCTGGTTTTCTCATACGTTAGCTCTTTGACCTTGGGCAAGGTTCCTTTTGGGGCTAGTTCTTTCTGCGGAACAGAGATCTGTAGTAATATTCAACCCAACTACTTCTCAGGTGGTTTGGAGGCCCAGAATTTAAGTATTGGATGAGTAAGTGCTGTGTAAAGTGCAGTGCAGGAAAGGAGTGGTTGCTGCTGGAATATTCAGATTGAAATAACATAGATGGGATGAGTGAGCCTCCATGGGGCTCTCCCACAGGGCAACTGTGTACATGGGAGGGACATTTTCCATGAAACATATTCCAGGGCCCAAGGAGGGAAAAGAGGCTATAAACGAAGCAGTAATCTATTAAATATAGGAAACAGTAGGTGGGTATTTAAATGGCAGGCTTTATGTGGAAAGATTATGGACTAATTTCCTGTCTGAAGCTCTAGATAGCCACAGTACTGCGTGGCTCCATCTCCAGCCCAGTTGCTTCCATCAGCTGTGGCAGGAGAGCGTGGCAGGAGCCTGTGCTCTGTGGCTTGATTTTTATTTGTTCCCTGTAATGGGATTCATTTAGTCAGCAATGTGATCATCAGCCCAGATCAATATTTCTAGTGTGATTAGTATTCTGTATTCAGACAGACAGACAGACAGACAGACACACACACACACCCCTCCCTTCCCAATACTTTGCATACACGTTTGCAATCATGATTTCATTTACCTCTCAAGTATAAGTTCCTGAAATGGACACTATCCTCCTAAAGTAATCCTTTAGACTGTTTTCTAGAAATGTGGAGGTTCTGAGGTTTTCCAGAATGTACTAGACATTCTGTATAGAGTACACACGAGAATACTTAGGATCCTCTCATCCTGATGAAACTGCAGTGTGTGTTCTGTGGGTTTGCCTGGGACTGTGCTCAAGGGTGAACATGAGCTGTATTGTAAACTCATGTTGTTGTGGTTGGCATTAGTGTGAAATGATCAGTGAAAACTCATAGCGCAATGAGAGAGCTATGCTGATCCTCCCAGATTTCTGCCAAGGAAAACTTGAAATCACATTATTCTTTCCTTTCCATTGTACTCTGAGTTTTCTTTTTGTTTGCTTTTGATCTTAAAAGGTTCTTAAGCTAATAGGAATCACCAGTTTCCTTTAGGAATGCTCTATGTTGCTGGAGATCATGATTCAAAGAGGTGCACTGCTAGGATGACCATAGATTCTGGTTTGCTCAGGACAGTCCTTGTTTATGCCTGATGTCCTCACATAATTACAGTTACATGTCACTTAATGATGGGGATACATTCTGAGAAATGCGTCATTAAGTGATTCCATCGTCATGAAAACATCATAGGGTGCACTTGCACAATCTTAAATGGTATAGCCCATGACACACATAGGCTATGTGGTACAGCCTATTGCTTCTAGGCTACAAGCCTGTACATACAGCATGTTACTGTACTGACTACTATAGGCAACTGTAATGTGTTGTGCTACAACATTACAATGGCGACAATGTCACTAGGGTCACTAGACAATAGGAACTTTTCAGCCCCATTATAATTTTTGGAGACCACCATTGTATATGTGGTCCATCCTTGATGAAAATGTTGTTTTGTGGCACATGACTGTATAGTAGAGCCACCTCTCATTCTCAAAGTGTCTTAGTTTGGATGATAAATGATATAGTTTCCTTCCCTATAATGTAGGTAATTTTGATCTTAACTTGTGCAGGTCTTCATTCACTCATTTTTCTTTTCTCCTTCACTGAGGAAACATTTGTAATGCATCTTTTGTGTGCCAAGCACTGTGCTGGTTCTGAGGGTGAGGTAGAGGATGCGGGTGGGAAACAAGAAGGGAACAAGAAAGGGAAACAATAAGTAGTCTTTGCTCTCATGGAGCTCATAATCCAGTGGGAAGGACCAAAACATGTAATACCTATCCTACATGAAAAGAGGTATGATTAGCTTATGTGTACCATATGGAGGGGATGCAGAAGAGGGGCAGCCAGCTCACTCCAGCTCCCCCCAGGGAGGGAAGGGTGGTCATAGAGGGCTTCACAAAAGAGATCATCTTTTCCAAGCATCAAAGTGATCTCCTCAAAGGCTCTGGCTGAGTCATAAGATCTTGCTTGATCTTGGTCTTAAAGGAAACAAAGTCCTCCAGAACTTTATTAGTAGGCTGTGAGGGGTGGTGGTGGGGGGGGAGTGGGGAGGATGGGGGGATTTTTTTTTTTTTAATGCCCTACTACCTGTAACTTCTCTCCAGCCCTGTACTTCTAAAGTCCCTTTCAGAATGATATTTGGGGTTCCTTTCTCATTGCTTCATTTCCTGACTCATGAACTTGGCAAACAGAGGAATAGAATATGCTTGGCAATTAAATAGGGTAAAGAATGCTAGCTACTTTAACAAACCCCATACTCTTACTGGCTTAACACAACAAGAGTGTATTTTCACCCAGGTTCCTTGCACATTGTGCTTCCACCATCTTCTAGAGCAGGAGTTATGCGCCAAATTGGGCCTACTGACTGTTTTTACATATGAAGTTTTAGCGGAACATAATCATGCTCATTCATTTACCTATAGTCTATGCCTGCTTTGCACTACAACAGCAGAGCTGAGTAAATGCAACAAAGACTGTAACCCATAAGCCTGAAATATCTACTATCTGGCTCTTTCCAGAAAATGTTTGCTGACCTCTACCTTAGTGCCTCAGAATTCTCTCTGGGTCATAGGCTTCTGGCCAGAGAATGTCCTCCAGTGAACAGAGAGTGCATAAGATCATTTGAAGGTTTTGATGGGCAGGCCTGGAAGTGATACATACAACTTCTGACCACGTTCCATTGGCCAGAACTCAGTTCCTGGCTACATGTAACTTCAAGTGCAGCTGGGAAATGTAGTCTACCCATGTGCTCAGAAGAAAAGGGAAGTGGGCTTGGTGAAGAGGTGAGGTATACAGTCTCTGCAACAGAGACTCTCATCTCATCACAACTGGCCCAGGTTTATATGAGCTAAGGCTCCAGGAGGATCAGGAGAAATTATTTATAAGTTTGTGAAGGCATTCACCATTCAGTTTACACGTGGTCCTAAGGGCTGCTTCAAATAGTTCAGAATCCAGAGCTCAAGTAACTTTTCAGAAACAGATACTGCAAACATTAGAAACATTAGCTCAAGACCAGAAGGAACATTTGAGGTGGACTGTCTCCTCTCTGGGGGTCTGCAAATTCCTGCAGCCTTTGGGAGATCTCTCTTTCTCTTAAGGCAACCCAGCCCCTGGATGGGTAGCTCTGCTTCTGAAAAGTTCTTCTAAGATTTGTTTCCCTGCAACCGGTCACACTTCCCTGAGAGGCTGCAGAGAGCAAGTTGGCTCATTCTTCCCCAACGTACCAGGCAGACCAAGAGCTCTGCCAGGAGGTCCTTCTGTTCCTTGTCCTTGGTTAGACCAGCCACCTGAGGGTCTGTGACCTTCTCTCCCGCTGAGGCCTCAGCTCCTGCCTTTAAGGAGCCTAAACACCTGGGGAGAGGGATGGCTGTGCTTTCCAAGTAAGAGGGGACCTGGCACATGTGTGAGCAGTTACTGCGTGCTCTGTAAAGGCTCTGGGTGAGCTCCCCTCTCCCCCCGGAGGTCTGATAGAGGTCCCGCTGTCCCGTCAGAAATAGCTCTGCTAACAAGCTAATCAGCCCACTGGCTCAGAGTGTGGGCAGGATAAGGGAACCTTTCCTGTATACTTTATACTATACTGCACTGTTTGGATTTTTAATTTTCTTAACATGTTATATTTATAATAGGCTAATATAATTAAACAATAAAAAACTGTTTAATGCACTTTAGAAATGTTTTCATTCAAAATGAAATTTGAGAAAGGCTTATGGTACCTAATAGGGTTATCTGGAAGATTTACTGGTATGGTGTTAATGGATTACAGGATTACTTTATTTGTTCTTATTCTCAGATAAGTTTAGGGACAAACCTGCAAATAGTTTAAATAAATGTATCATTGCAAGAAAAAAAAGGAGGGAAGGAAAGAAAAAGGGAAGGAAGGAAGGTGCAATTCTCCAAGGTCCTCATTTGTAAATAGGGATAACTATGTTACCTTGTGGCGCCGTGCAATTCAAAGGAAATCATAAACTTGAGCCACTTTTATGGAAAAGCATGATACAGATATGAGGAATTTTCACCTCTGCCCTCCTGGAGGAACCTGGAGGGCAGGCTGGGGTTGGATCTCAGGACAGATCCTGGCCACACGGTGGCTGAGCCTGCTCTGTTCTCTAGTTGCTTCCGGGGAGTCCTGCTTCCCACAAAACTTCTTGAGGATGGAGACCCAGCATTTCCTTAGGCGCTGCATTCCTGACCAGGCCTAGGCTGGGCGGCCCCACCAAGGAACTGTTTCCCTGGCAGGCAGTGCCTGGCCCCCGATTCCTCCGGCACCCCGCCCCTCTCTCCGGCCGAGGAGGCCTCCCTCCGTGTATGTGCTACCTCACAACTGACAAGGGTGCTCCGCAGCCATGCTTTCTCCTGATGCTCATAGCCACTCAGGAAGGCAGGAGCGCAGCATCGATAACTCAGTATTCAGTGAGAGCTGGGGATTAAAGAGTGGAATGGAGCAAAAAGGAAGGCCACTGACGAATGTTTAGCACTTACTGTATGCAAGGCAAAGTGCTGGGCATGGCAAGTGCAGGTGTCTCATGGTGATGGAGTGAGTAATGGGCGGGTCTGGGACTGCTGCCCAAGTCTTCAGATTCTGAGTAAGCACAGAGGACACAGGGCAGGGGGACAAGGGCATTGGATGCCGGGGGAAGGGTGGGTAGGCAGGCGAGAGCAACAGGGAGGGGCAGGTGGGGGTGCGGAGGGGAGGCTGGCAGCTGGTAAGGACGAGGCTATGGGTGGGGTTGGGGCCATAGCTCCCATTATGTGGCTGTCATCAAAGTGCCCAAATAAGTAAAGGTTTACAATTACTGGGAGACGTGGATTTGGGAATCTCCCAGCAGCAAGGCCTAGATGTTAATTAAGCCTAAGATAGGTTATTATCTCTCTCCATTGGCTTGAACAGAGGGGAGTTGATGCAGATGGCACGTTGGGGACTTTCCCGTATGGCTGTTATGTGTTATTATTTCTGGTTTTTAAGAGGCATCCAACCTGGAGCTTTGGGGTGCAGTTAAGGGGAAGGAGGCCTCCTTTAAGGGCTAGTCACTGAGGACATTTCCCACCCCTCCCTCACAGTTAAAGAAGGGCCTGACCAGATACTCAGCATTTGCCCTGTGGCTTTCTGGAGCCACCTGACTTGTGTTTCCCACACTGGGGCTGCCACAGAGCCAGAGAGTGGAGTGTGCCATACAGAGCACTGGGACCTGTAGGCTAGTCCATCCTAAGTCCTTAGAGCAGATAGGTGGGGGGTGGGGGAGAGAGGGGGGGGTGGTATTAAGGTATTTAATGACCAGCATGGCATGTTCACCTGCTGTCTGAATGGACATTGATCATACTACTGGCCGAGCATAGGTCCTAGGAGCCCCTCTTTGGCCGATAGTAATTCTTCGATTGCTGGGTCTTGGACAGGTGTGTGCGTGTGTATGTGTCTGTGTGTGTGTGTGTGTGTGTGTGGAGATAGGTGGTGAGTTTCCAGAGGTAGGGCCTAGGTGGTCAGAGTGGCACCAGAAGCATTACTGCAGGGAGGTTTGGGTCTGTGATATTTATCAACCGATATGAAAATAATTCAATATTTTATCCATCAGTATGGCTATACTAGCAGAATATCAATCATGGGATTTGTGACTGGGGAGAAGGAATTTCTGGCTGTAGAAATATCAAGGGAGCATGAAGAGTGCCATGGTTCTTCAGAGAAGCACCTAAAGGTAAGTGTGTGAGGTGTGTGTACCCGTGTGTGGGTATGTGTGTGTGTGTGAAGACGGAGAGACAGACAGGAGTCAGGCTGTAAAGAGCTTATATATCCAACAACGTTCACCTTTCCATTGCAAACCGTGGGTCTGAAGGATTTGAAGAATGGGCAGTGCAGTGCCACGAGATGACAGTGTAAGGGTGCTCACTCCGAGGCGCTGGGAGGAGGCGTGGGAGTGAGGGGGCCTAGAGGCGGAGAGAACAGGGAAGAGGCTTTCACAATAGTCCAGAAGGAGATAAGAAGGGGCTGGACTGAGGAAGAGTTGCTGGGGGTGAGAGAGGGAAACAGGCCCGGGGACATTTCAAAATAATCAAGAGGACGGTCAGGGAGTGAGGTGTCCAACATGCAGGGGTGTGCTGGAGCTGGCTGGTACTGGCTCAGGAGACCACATACATCTTTTCCCAACTCTGCACTTAGGGACTTCATGTTGGGAGCTTTAAATCAGCCTTGGGAGAAGTAGCAACACCACAGAAAACAAGAAAGGATACAAATCAGGACCTTTTCTCTCAAGAGAGCTGGTTTTTAAACATTTACCAACACACCCTAGAAGGCAGGGTGAGATGAAGTGGACTCTGGAGGTTTCAGAGGCATTCGAGATGGGTTTTGGGCAAGGGATAGGTGAGGGTAAAGGAAGGCATTTTTGGTGAACCCCACAGTGTGAATAAAGGCCCACTTTCTTCTGAGTATCTCAGTACAGAGCAGGACACCTAAGAGAACTCAGTGGTCATCTGTGGGCTATTGCTAACAGTCTTAAATTAGATCTTTATGAGTTGATAAATCAGATGCACAACTGAAATGTTCATTCGTTGCTGACAGGTACATGATGCAGGTTTGCCACTAACTGGCCTATTTGTGCCAGGAGTTCATCTTTACACAGAGCTGTCCCTAAATCAAGTTGTAATGGTTAATTACTTAGCTTAAGAATGACTCAGAAATTTTTCTAGATTATAATTTAGCGGGGGAGGAAATTGAGTCCCAGAGAGTGCTTCAAAGACTTTCTCAAGATCACAGCTAGTTCGTGACCTTCATCAGGATCAGAACTTTGGAGCTGGAACTTGTATTAGTTATCTATAGCTGCAAAACAAATTTCCTCTAAATTTTAAAAAAAGTTAAAAACTGGTTTTAAAACAACAATAAACATTTATTATCTCACAGTCTCACAGTTACTGTAAATCAGGCATTCAGGAGTGACTTAGCTGGGTGGATTTGGCTTGGAGTCTAGATTAGTCAGGGTTTTCCAGAGAAACAGAACTGATAGTGTGTATAGAGATGACTTATTACGAGGAATTGGCTCACATAATTATGGAGACTGAGAAGTCCCACTATCTGCTGTCTGCAGGCTGGAGATCCAGGAGAGCCAGTGGGGTGTCATCAGTCTGAGTCCAAAGGTCTGAGAACCAGGGGAGCTGGTGGTGTGAGTCCCAGACTTAGGGCAAGAGAGACTATAAGATGAAATGACCCAGCTCAAGTAGTGAGGCAGGAAAAAGTAGGGGTGAATTCCTCATTCCTCTACCTTTTATTCTATTCAGGCCCTCAACAGATTTGGTGATGTCTATCCACACTGGGAAGGGCGATCTACTTTACGGAGTCCACAGATTCACATGCTAGTCTCACCCAGAAATACCCTCACAGACACACCCAGAAATGTTTAATCTGGGAACTCCATGGCCAGTCAAATTGACACATAAAATTAACCATTACAGGGTATCTCATGGAATTGCAGTCAAGATGTCAGCTGAGGCTGCAGTCATCTGACTGGGCCGGAGGACCTGCTTCCGTGGGGACTGAATGACATGCTGGCACTTTTGTGCAGGATGGGCGGGAGACTTCGTCCCTCACCAGGGGCACCTCTCCATGGGGCTGTAGGAGCGTCCTCGCAGCATGGCAGCTGGCTTCCTCCTGAGCGAGTGATCTGGAGAGATCAAGGCGCACCTTCCAATGTCTTTTATGACTTAGCTTCAGAGGTCATCATTGTCGTGTTCACAATATCCTAGCGGTTCCACCAGGGAGTCTCATTCGTGTGGGAGGTGATAAGAAGCGGGGATCATTGGGGACCATCTTGGATGTCGGCTACCACAGAACCCAGCACAGGAAATGAGTTAAAACCATGAGACTCAAAGTCAGAAGACATGGTTTTGCCATCTGGTAGGTAGGGATTCTGTTAAAAGCTCAGCTTCTTTATCTATAAAGTGGAACTCCAGTTGGTTTACCGTAATGGGTGTGAGGAGGGTCAAACTGCAAAGAATTGTGCCAATGTGAGTTACAGTGATTACTCCTATGTCAACTGTGGTTAAAAACCCCCAACAAGATAGAGGACCCCAAATGGCTGATCAGCAAAGCACAGGTGTCTTCGGCCTGCTGCGGAGGCAGTTGCAGTGTGGGGACTATGGGCTCTAGAATGAGGCTTCCTGGGCTCAAAGCTCAGCTCCGCCGCTCATCAACAGTGGGATCTTGGGTCAGGTACTGAATCCCTTCGTGCCTCAGTTTCCTCACCTACTCCTATGGAAATGATGACATTACCTACTTCATAGGGTGGCTGTGAGAATTAAATTAGCTAACCCAAGTTAAGCATTTAGGACAGTGCCTCCTAACATTTAGTGATTGCTTGACACAAATAATAGCTTTGGCTACAGGGTGACCACAAAGTCTGGAAACATAGATATTATTTTATCATGCATTATAACATAATATCAGAAACCATTTATTATATAGTTGCCTGTGTTTCCAGACTTGGTGGCCGACCTGTATCATGCCCTCTGATCCTGATTGTCCAGGCAGTTTACTCTGTCCTTTAGTTGTGCCTATAATCCAGTTGGCTGATCTGGTATAAGATTCTAATCTCTCATTAGAGAGGAGAAGGCCTTCATTATACTTATTAATGTTGGCCCCACCTCCAAGCTTCCCCAGATGTGGGTGCTGTTAACGCTGCTCTCAAGCGTGTTGCTCACCCCGGTGGGGCCTTTTATTACATGAGCACACAGGGTAGAACAGCTATCCGGTGCTATTAAGTTGGTTTTGCAAACCACAGTGGCCAGCCACGTAATGACATAAAGATACACCTTACCTCAAAGGGGGCATCACATGAGAAGGGTTCTGAACACTTGTGACAAGGAAGGGAATGTTCCAAAGAAGGAAGGGCTGGAGTTGCAGAGATATACCCAATGTTAATAAGATTCAACATACAAAACTCTGAGCCTAGATACCGGTGGCTTTGATGGTGTTTAACTTATGTTATAAAATGACTCTTCGAAAATAATTTACCAGTTTCTGTAAATATATAGCTCTCTGGTTTGTTAGCACCATTCACATGGTTCCCAAGAAAGCTGCTGTTTCTTTAGGTGCCTGCTCCTGACCGCATGTAACACATCTCCCATCCATGGGAGTGAGAACCAGAGCTGGGCTGGGCCACTAAGTCTCTTCTCTGAAATCTTTGGATTTGGGACCAATAATTCTTTCTCTGGTGGCTGAGGCTGTAAGATAGAAAATGTAAAGCACTGTTAACTGTTTTGTTTTCTGCTATCTGGAGAAAGTGATTTTGCAATGAGGTTTAATAGCACCAACAGGCAAGGAGAAAGACATATGGGAGGTGAAGCGCCTACTCCACTTGACTGCTTGGATCTAGTTATTCTGGGCTTCTCATTTCATTCCCACTTTATGCAGTTTGGATAAGCTATGTCAGTACTACTCAAAGTGTGGTTTGTGGACTAGTGCTGTTTCCCAAACTCTGTATTATCCACTGTAGGAAGGTAACTGAATGTTTAGTAGCTTTTACAGCACTTGATATTGCTGAGACATCCAGTGGCGTTTCATTTTTCCAGTAATTCATATGTATTTAATTTGACAAAGTATTGATCTACAATGGATTTTAATAATAACTATAATTTTAAAAACCTAGTCCTTCAGCCCAGAGAGTTATAGAAACACTGCTGTATGAGGTATTCCAGCAGGGCTGTGTGGCAGTGAGTCCCACAGCTCTAGGGAACCTCATTCACATGAGCGACTCCCCACTGCCTGCGTGCCCTGCAGAACCTACCCAACAGTAGACACAGACATTTCACCCCAGCAGCCTTCCAACAAATTTCTTTTTGTTTTGCTTAAATTAGTCTTCTTGTTGTTGTTGTTCAACCTAAAGAAATTTAAATAATACATCTACTGTCCCAGTGGCCTATTTCAGCCGTCTGCTATATATGAGACCTGGTCTGGAGTTCGACTTTCCCACAGTATGATTCATCCATTTTGCTGTCTCGTTAGTGCTCATGGAAGGAAGCAGCTCCATACACACTGCTTGGGAGGACGCCAGGCATTCTCCAGCAAACCCAGCAGTGTGCGGCTAGGCGGCCAGCGCTTAGAGGGCCTTCCTCTTCCCACATCTGAGCCCCAGTGTAAAGGGATCTTACAATTAGCTGCCTGGGTAAAGGCAGGCCAGCTGTGCACTCTGAACACTTTGTCAGTGGGCCTGTGACATGCTTGTTTTTCTAGAGCAGCTCAGTAATGGCCATCAAAAGGTTTAAAAATGTCCCTTGCCCCTCTGAGAATTATACTTCTAAGCTCTTCTCTTAAGAATCTAAAAAGCCATCCAAGGTATATCCCCAAAGATGCCCAATGTGTTTGATATTGTGGAAACAGAAATTAGGAATAACTTGAATATCCAACATATAAGAATAATTAAGCAGATAATAGAAAACTAAGTAAAAGATAAATAATCTGAATTCATTAAAATTATAGTGTTTTTAACAATATGAACAATTACATAATGTTAGATTAAAAATCAGAATACAATAGACCATATATGTGAGAGAAAAATGCTAAGAAAAGGGAAATAGACTAAAATGTTAATAGTTAGTGTCTCTGGAAGGATATTTTGGGTGACCAATATGAAAATATTTTTCTAAAATTTCTAAAATTTATGTCAAGAGTACATGTTACTTTGATAGGGGAAAATAAAGTTAAATATTTAAACAGAAAAAATAAAGATAGGACAGCTGTCTGTTTTAGGTTGGGCTTAGATCTAGTCTTCAGGTCTCAGTTCAGCAGTGTGATTTCCTCAGCTCCTCGAGATCATCCGTGTCATGCTGACGAGCACACGCATCCTCGCGCAGAGTGGGCACTCGCGTGTGCGCTGAGCGCTATGGCCAGCGGCTTCTGTTTCAGCGGGTAGCATTTCCTGATCTTATTCCTGGTTCCAGAAGTGCCCATGTCTGGGAAAATACCCATGATGGCCAGGAATGGGCAAAGAGGCTGAAAAGAGACTGAGGCACAAGGTGAAGGGTATGCCTTGCCCAAACCAGTAATTCCACTCCCGGTGCTGCCTGGACGAACCCACACGTGCATGAATACTCATTATGCCATTGTCTGCAATAGTGAAAAATTATAACATTGGAAAAAGGGTGGAAAAAGTGCACGTCCATCAACAGGAGAATGAATACCTAAATTATAGTATTTTCATACAATGAGATACTGCACAGCATCAAAACAAATGAATTAGCATTAACATAGGTGACCAGCACATCAAGAATGTTAGCAAAAACAAAGCGAGTGGCAGTTGATTCCATCTATGCTGATATCACTTCTATTTGTTTTTACGATCACATTTCATATATCATCTAGTGTTTATATTACATAAAACATACTATTATAATTTATTAATACTACATTACTTTATATTAAAAGTATGATCCCATTAAGATTAAGTTAAAATATGTGAAAATACCATTGATTATTTATGGATGTCCACATGTGGTACAATTAAAAAGTCATGTGTGGGAAGAGTAAACATCAAATTCCAGAGAGAGGTTTCCCCTGGGAACAGAACAGGAGGAAAGAAATCAGAGAGGCTTCAGAGGTATCTGTGAGGTTTTGTCTTAAAAACAATTTATCTGGAGCAAATATGGAAAAGAATGTTAGGATTTGACAAAGCTCGTGGTGGGGACAAGCTCTATTATTCTCTATACTGCCTTTTGGGAATAATTCATAATACAAGTTAAGTAAAGTAACAAACAGAAAGTAGGGCACCAACCCAGGATGCTTTGAGCATGAGACAGGCAGAGGTGACCAGGGGAGAGATGGGGTGGCGAGCCCTGGGCAGGGAGTCTGGATGTGGTAACTCGGGCCGCCGCCCTGGGTGGTGCATACTCCCAGCCCTGCCCACCAACACATCCAGCGCCTCCTTCCTCCCCTTCCTGTTTTTGTGTCCGATTTGGCAGCTCCATCCAGGCCTGCTGTCTGCAGGGAATTGCAGGCCTTAGCAGGGGGTTCAGTCCTGACTCCCTTCGCACAGGTGTATACCTGCCTGCTTGCACCTCCTTGGGCCGCTCCAGCCTTTGTACTCCTGGGGCTTGTGTAAGAACAGCACAAGTTCACACCCACCTCGTGCCAAGGGACAGGGGGAACTTGGAATCCTGGAAATCCAGGTTATTTTATCTCCCTCTGGCTTTCCCAGGCGCTCAGATAGTGCACAGGTCTCCACTGTCCTGGTTGTATTAACCCGTCCGTCTCATCTTTGTTCCTCATAGAAATGAGTCCAGTCCAGGTCACTGCCAACATTCCCAGAAAATCCAGACAGGGCCTTCTCACCAGTGCTCCCGCCTGGTCTTAGAACCAGGAAACTGCTCTGGAATCCCAGTGCAGCCAGCAAGCGGACGGATAGCTTCAGGCAAACCACGTCACCTCCCTTTCTTCCTCTGGGAAATGGGGCATGTATGCCTGCCTCACCGGGCTGGCATGGCATCATGATTGCATAAGTTCTCACTTGTCAATGTTCCAAGTACAGCGTCTGCGCAAGACACAACTCAATCATTTAACTTTAGCAATGAATGTTGGCAGGCTTTTGGGGTTTCTGATCATTTCTTTCTTCCCACCAAGCTATTTCCCCCTCTCCCTCCCTCTTCTCCTCAAATCTCTTCTGATAATTTGTATGGTTTGCTGGGTGGGTTGCCTTCAGCTCAAAGTACCTTCATGCCAAAGTGGCACATTCTGGGGAGACTTGCTTTGAACCCCTTCACCAGGTATGTATGATGCAGCAAGATTGTGAGGCTTCGGTTCTCTCTTAGGCTGCTTCTCCCAACTCCAGGCACAGACTCCAGGCTAATGGAGGGTCTGAAGCCCAGAGAATGGAAGTGACTTACTCAAGGTCACTTCTGTGGCCACAGCAATTGAAAATGGTGTGACAGAGAGGGAGACAGAGAGAGAGACAAAGAAGTACCAAGGAAGGTTGGCTAAAATTTGGGAGAAATGCCAACAAGTTGAATATAGCTGACTATATATTTTTTGATATTTGTTTAGGCTCTTGATAGGTGGGTGGAATTTCATATTTTACTCCCCTACTCCTGTAAAAGAGTTTTATGTAGAGCATGTTTTTATGCCATTTGAGCCTTATAACACCCCTGATTGAGATCTTCATCTTTGTTTTATGAATAAAGGAGCTGAGGACCAGAAAGGGGCTGGTATGGGTGGAGTTGTTGGAGAAGCTGGGACCAGCCAGGGCCCCTTCCTCCACAGCATTCTGCTTCCAGCTGTTCAGCATTAGCCCATCAGTTTTCCAGGTTTTTACTTTACCACTACATGTGAGCCCAGCAAAGGGAGATGTCAAAAACCATGTTGGGGAGAGAGATTTTGTCTCAATCTCTGAACCCACTTTGGTTCCCATTTTCTCTCCTCCTGCCTACATCACTATAGCAAGAAGCACTAACCAAGTAATCATTTCACTACACATATGCCGAGTAGCTCCCATGTGAAGGGTCCTGAAAAGAGGTCCTGGGAAGACAGAGATAATCTGACATGTTTCCTGCAGGAATGGCAAATGTGTGGCTCCAGTAGATCCACTCTCCTTTTCTACTCCCAGGGCAGACATCACTAATCTATCACGGCATTCCTTCCCACAGGGCCTGAACATGACCTCTCAAGACTCTGACCCAGGCATCCACGAACATGCAGCAGAGTTGGTACTCAAGTTAATAAGAGCTAGCACCAGCTAAGGGCTCACTGTGTGCCGGGCACTATGCTACATTCGCTATCACATTACTTCGCACAACTCCATGAAGCAGGCGCTGTTGTAAGCCTCCTTTTACAGATCAGCAAACAGGCTTAGAGAAATTAACTATCTTGCTCCCCCTTAAAAAAATGGATCTAAGATTTGAACCCAAGCAGTCCAAACCCAGTACCTGTATTCTTGTTTTTTGACTCTATTGGTATCTATTTTCCATTCCCGATCTGCTACTGCCTACTGCCTTTCTGAGCACAGAGCCAGTGTGACTGGTGGGTGAGAATAAGTTAACATCTCCTGGCTGCTCCTCCAGCTTCCCTGATGTTTCGTAGTCAATGATCATGGGCTTCATTTCACAGAAGGAAGCACATATGGGCTGTGACGTCTCCAAAGTGACAGCTCAAATGACAGGAAGAAATGGGAGTGGGAATAATGAATTCCCAAACCCAGACCTGTAGGTCAGCACAGGAGCCTTAGGGCCGTTTGGGGTTTTATAAATGCCTCTTCCATTCCTCAAAGCCTAACACAGTTTAATTTTGCAACTACTCCTGGGGCGTTGGGCTGAAGAGAAATGTAAACAACAGATTGGGCTAAAACTGGACTTGGATTTTGTAAAAGAAAGTTGCTGATGAACTTGAAGAAACTGATGTCAAATAATTTTAAATTATTATCTCATAGAAATTCCTACATAGGCTGACCATCATCAGTCTGGGCTCCCCTTTGAGTTTCCTAAATGAATTGTTATGTTAAATTTGAACAATAAAAGGAGTTTGCAGTTCACTTCATATGTGTGTGTGTGCGCATGTGTATGTTATATAGTCTGTTAAGCTTCAGCAAGAGAAAAAAAATGAGTTGATTACACTTTAAACATTACATGTTTGCTGTTTCTAAATAAGCAGGAACCACTAAAATGGCTAAAAATGTGATGTGGAATAAAACCTGAAAAAATCCCCACAAGCATAATACCTGCCTTTTTCATCTGTTTTAAAAACATTTAAAAGGCCAACCTAATTAGCCAAATTGTTTTCTATTGACTATGGGCAGGTGGCTTCCTTTCTGATATTCTAGAGAAGCTCCAAGTATCTAACTAGACTTAGCGATGGACTGGGGCAAATGTTCCCACTGCCTGCAACCTAGGGATGGAGAGCAAGAATACCCACAAGCAGTTTTTGAGGTGTACGGGGTTCAATAGTGTCCCCCCACCCCCACATTCATGTCCTCTTGGAACCTGTGAAAGTCACCTTATTTGGAAATGAGGTCTTTGCAGATGTAATCAGGTTAGGATGAGGTCACACTGGATGAGGGTGGGTCATAAATCCAGTGACTGTGTCCTTATAAGGAGAGGGAGGGGACACACAGGGGAGAAGGTGGCAGTGTGATAAGGGAGGCAAAGTCTGGAGTGATGCAGCTGTAAGCCAAGGATGCCAGAAACCGCCAGGGGTTGAAGGGGCAAGGAAGGTTCTTCCCTGGGGCCTTCAGAGGGTGCATGGCCCTGCTCACACCTTGATTTTGGACTTTAGCATCCGCAACTGTGAGAGAATAAATTTCTGTTGGTTTAAGCCCCCCAGTTTATAGTACTTTGTTGCAGCAACGCTCTGAAAGAAATAAAGGGTTTCGGGATGGAATTTGGATGGACACTCCAAACTTCCTTGCTCAGAGGCCCTTAGACTGAGCCCTTGACGTGGGTGAAGTGTTCTACGGACAGTCTCACATTTCATCAAGCGGCCAGAAAAAGAAACCCAAATGGTGTGACAGTTTCTGGAAGTCAATAACAGGCAAAATGTACAAAGTTTTCTCTCTTGTTACCTGATTGTCATAGTAACTGATAACTGGAAACCAGAATCCACTTTTATTGGGGAAAAACAGATGGTCTTCTAAAGAACTGAACCAACTAAATCTAATAGCTTTGGGAAGTCTGCTTCAGGCATGGACCAGTATTTACTGAGTGGCAAGTTGGGACACCTGCCTGCTTTCATTTAAGGAAGATATTTGAACCTGGTATTCAGTCTGGGCACATTGCAAGCACCTGTGAGCTTTAAAAAAATACTGATGGCTAGGTCCCACCCCAAAGATTCTGATTGAATTGTCTAGGGTGCCACCAGGCCTCAGGATTTTTGAAAGGTCCCCAGGGTGATTCTGATGTGCAGTTAGGTCTGGGAAACACTGGTAGATTTCCCAGGTCTACTGGTAGACCTGTAGATTCCAGGCCACTTGGGTGAAACTTTTGAATGATTATAGTAAATTAAGAAAAATTAGTAAAAACATTAAAATATATAATAAAAAGAGAAAGTAAGATAAAAAGGTGACATCTGGGACGCAATCAAGCTCTGTAATGAGGTCTTTAAATATTTAAATAAATAATGCAACAGCTATTTGGGGAAGAATGGCCCCACAAGTGCAGCACTGAAGTCAATGGAATGACTTTGAATCAGTTCCTTGTCAGAGCCCTTAGCGCAATGCCCCCCACAGAGCAGCTTCCAGAAACATTGGCCCATGCCATCTCTTTAGGAAAAAGAGAAAGCCACGGTTCAGATTTCCCTTGGCAGCTTCTTTTCTTCTCAAAAGAAATCCGGATCAGCCAAATTATCCCTCAAAGCCTTTTTAATTCCTAAGGAGGCCAACCCAATTCTTTAAATTAAAAAGTTAATTACCTTTTACTGATGTTCCTATATTCATGTTAGATGGGTTAAGCTGGTGATTCAGGCGAGTTGGGTGCTCTTAAGTGGTACGTGAGTATTTTATAAACACTGACTAATCCATACATAGAGTATACTTAGGCCCATTTTAAGGAACTTCAAAGTTTCACACTTTAATTAGTCGTAAGAGGCTATTGTTGGATAACTTTGCATGACCTATTGTTGATCATCCCTGTATTTTGTTGTTGTTGCAAAGTTTTTAATCAGAAACACAACCTCCAATTATTCTACTGTTATTACAAGAAAATATAACCCACGTATAATTTGATTTTCAGTGACATGGTAGAAGGTGGGAAATATTAGGTGCTGTGTAGTCAGTTTAAGGAAGCTATGAGCGTGGGGTGGAAATACCCTTCACACTGGAGCCAGATGGATTTTAAGCCCAACTTTCATGGCATAGCATCACCTTTTTTTGCTTTTTGAGTATGTATTTGTGGCTACACAAATACTTGGCAAGGAATAGACAAGGGGGCCAATTGGGTTTAAACTTGTTTGCCAAAGCTCATAGATCAATTGGTAGTGACTGCTGAGGCTACAGGGTTGCAAATGGTTCTGAAGCCAAACCCATGTTCAGAGGGGAAGAGTACCAAGGCTGATTAGCAATGTCTTAGATCACACAAGAGAAAGGAATGGAAGCATGAATCCAAGCATTTGTTATGATCATATTAACACCCTCCCCCCTTTTTTTTGAAAGAAAAGAGCCCTTAGTTAGCCAATAGATCTTGTACTAGTCACAGGAAGTGCTGCTTATTTTCTAAGCAACTACACGCCCGTGTTGGAAATTCAGTGTTTGGTACAAAGCTGGGTGATTTTTGGCAAAAAGTTCTAATTGAGAGGTTCACTAATTAGGTGAAACATTTAGTTTGAAACCAACTAAGGTCTGCACAATCCTTTCCATCTAAGACTGAACAACTGCTCTCTACTACCAATTATTTTACTTTTATTCACTCATAATAAGGAAATTTGCTGTTTAAAAAGTGTTTAAGAGCATAGTGCGAGAGGCCACACTGTTTCAAAGAACAATGGTCAATGTTCAACCTTCATGTTCAGGCTTATGCTCAGCAGACATGAAATTACTGCTCTGACCCCTCTTATTTCCCACTATTCAGCAGCATTGCTGACAGAGTGGATGTGTTGTATGAGAGAAGAGTCAGGATGACCATTTTAACCTGAGGAACTGGAAGGATGGATTGCCATTCCAGAGATGAGGGTGGCTGTGGGAGAAGCAGGCTTTAGGGACAGATCATGAGTTCTGTTTGGGATACATAAAATTTGGGATGCCTATTAAATATCCAAGTAGAGATGTTAATTGGGTAGTTGAATGTATGTGTCTGGAAATCAGAGGGGAAATATGGACCATAGATACAAACCTGGGAGTCATCAGTTTATTAATGGAATTTAAAAGCATGGAACTAAATGAAATCACCAGGATAATGAGAGTAAACAGAGAAGGGGTCCAAAGACTGAGCTTTAGGGTAATTTCAAGATAAAGAGGTCCAGTGATGAGGAGGAACTGGCAAAGATTGAGAAAGAACAGAGTGTAAGATAAGAGAAAGTTAACAGAGACCCCTGGTAGCCAAGGAAAGAAAGTGCTTTGAGGAGAAAGAGTCATTAAATAGATCAAGTGCTGCTCATAGATCAAATAAGGCGAAGAAGACTGGAGAATTGACCAATGGGTATAGTAATGTGGATGCCATTGTTTTGATGGAGATCTGGGGTTGAAGACTGAGTCGAAGTGTGTTAACAGAGACTGGGAGGATAGAAAGTGGAAGCTGAAAGCATCAATAATTTTTTTAGGAAATTTTCCATAAAGAAGTGAAGTGGTAGCTGGAGGGGAAAATGAGACTGAGAAGATTTTTAAAAATTTTTTTAGCTTTAGGATGCGAGAAATAATTGCACATTTGTGTGCTAGTTTCAAAGGTCCAATGGAGAGAAACAGTTGATGATGCAGGAAAGAGAGGGAACATAGCTGGAGCCATGAGAGGGGGTGGGGCAGAGTGTAGGCATGGAGGAATTGGTCTTAGGAGAGGACTGTCCATCCATAAGACTGGAAGATAAAAGTAAGTAGGTTGTTGTGATGGAAGGTGCTTTTAGAAGGTCTCAGCTGCTTCACGATCCTTCAGTGGGTCCCTATTATGCCTTAACCAGAGAATCCATTAAGCTCAGCCTGGGATACAAGGACTTAAAAGATAAACACCCGGTTATATCTCCCTCCTCACCAACTCTTGACCCTCCTTAATGCTCCTCCCCACTCTGCATTTACACTTTTGGTTCTCTCTGCCTAGAGTGCTCTTCAAGACCCAGTTCAAATGTCATCTCCTCTGTCCCTCTGGGTTCCCACGTTCATTGGCTCAAATCTATATTGTAGCCCTTTAGCATGTCATAATTTCTTGTTGACCCATCTGTCCTCTCTCAAAGCTGTGATCTCCTTGATGGCAAATGCTCTGTCCTCTTATTTGCCTCTATGGGCACCGATGCCTCTACCCATCCCTCTCCAGGGCAGTCCCTGGCACAGAGAAGAAAATAAAAATGTAGACCATGGAAACCAAAGATGGTTGTATGCATACTTTTTATGTAACTTTTTATTAAACTCTACCATATATACATATATGTATAAATACACAAATTGTAAATGTATAGTTCTGTGTGTTTTCAAAGTGAACACACCTGCATTAATAAATAGCACCCCAGAAATTAATAAACAGCACCTCGGAAACTTCCTCATCCCCCTTCACTCATTATCCAAAGGTAGCATTTACTCTGCTTTCCAGATGGGAAAATGAACTCCCAGAGGCTGAGTAACTGGCTCAGGTTTCCACAGGAAGTGTCAGGGCTGGGATTTGAACTCTGCTTGAAACTACTTGGGAGACAGAGGAGTGAACTCCTTCTTATGAAGCTAAACACTGTATTTTCCTTAGACCCTAGGGTTCCCCTGAGTATAGAGGGTTCAGTTTTTCATCATAGACCATGTGACTAGAAGAAGCCAATTTAACATGGCAAGCACTTAACATATGTGTGGCTTTCTCTGTGAGGACTGATATAGAAAGTGACTGCTTATAGCCACTGTGATGATAAAAATTCCTATTGGAAAGTTACAGAAGTAATGAACACTTGCTCCTCAAGCTCTCCTCAGAAGCCTCTATGAGAGCAAAGCTTGATGTTCAGAAACTGATTGAACCCATTTCAGAGGAGCTTGGGCATGGGCTTCATTATTCCAAGAATCTTTATAGATATCTACCCCCTGCCCCTGTACCTTATCCTATATGATATCTCAAAAAAGAGATCAGTTATAATCACTAACATACATTAGGTACTTTATTGAGCCATGTACTAACTACCATGTACATACATAATCTTGTATGAATGATCCCATTTAGTTTTCCTGACAACGTTTTGATGTAGGTACTATTACTATCCCCATTTTACAGATGAGAAAATGGATGCTCAGATGAAATAACTTGCCCAGCAGCACACAGTAGTGAATGAGCTGAGGCTTCATCAGGGGCCTGCATGGTCTCTATGATCTATTCTTGTTGGCTATCTTGGTGACCAAATAAGTGCACAAAAAATACTTGTTTACCAAGTGATATGATCCTTAGTTAAGGTTGTTTTTTAAAAAATCATTCATTCAGGAATGTTCACAGTCATCACTACCACCACAAGCTAACAAAGCGAAAAAAAGACATTTCCCCCTACCTTCCACCTTGGACAGAGGAATAATATTTTTTCCTTGCTGAAATCAGTTTAAATAATCTCTTTAAAAAGATACAGGTGAGGAGGGAGAGTTATTTGGGGAGAGTCTGGGTGTTGGAGGTGGGAGAGGGGACAGACCACACAGCTACGGGGTGTGGTTTAGCTTCCACTGGCCTCCCTGCATCTTATTTGACCGACCTCCCCACTTCTTATCCACCAGTGAAAGGGTTTCATGGAAGCAGGAGGGTGAGATTAGTGTGGCTGTGGACTATTATTTTTAGGATTTTTGAAAAATGTTGAAAGGATATGTGCTATTTTGAAATTACTTATGCTATTAGGGCATAGCTTTTCATGTTTCTGCTTTGTTATTTTATAAAAAGAACATAAGATTTTAAGTGTTCGTCTTCTCCACTTTGCAGATGGAAACTCAGTGTATCACCAAGTGATTCATCTCTGTGGGAATACAGGTGTCCTGTTTATTTCATCCGCTCTGCATTTTCCATTAACTAAAGAGCCCCTGCTAGATAGCAGCATTAGCAGGTGACTCTCTGGGCCATATGCCGAAATAGACAGCTGTTTTACTTAAGTTCATTGAAAGGAAAATGTGAAAGGCACCTAAAAGTTTGATGGCTTATCTCTCAGAGAGAGAGAGAGAGAGACAGACAGACAGACAGAGGAAGAAGGAGGAGGAGGAGGAGAGGGGGAGGGGGAACGGAGGGGAGGGGAGGGCAGAGACTGAGACTACACTGGCATTCTCTGTTTCAAGGTGGGCTACAGCACACAGCTGAGAACTTCCAGTCTTTTAAAGCTACCTCTGATTCTTGCCAATACTAGAAATGGTAGAGATATGAAAATAAAAGCCTGTTGGTTAAAAAAGTGCCGACTAAACCATTTTCCAAAGCCACATCCAAGAGAGTAAGGCTGGGAGCAAACACTTACACTTTTTTCTTTTAAAAATTGTTTTCTGCTACTTTTCTCTCTAAAAATCTTACTTTACCACAAGGGATATGACCATCAATCAACTTGGTAAGGGAGTAACCTCAGACACCAGCTAAGAGCCAGTGCACTAATTAACTGCATGGCCTGGGATATGTTACTTAACCTGTCTGTATCTTAGTGTCCACACATGTCAAAGCTATTTGTATACTGTCAAGAACCATTCAGACTTGAAAGATGAAGATCGCCAGTGTTTGGTGCGTGTAGGGAGGAGACTAGGTGTTGCAGTGTCATAGATTTATTATCATCCCCACAGTGATCCTATAGACATTTTACAACAGAGATGTCCCAACCTGTTTGAATGAGAAACTTTTTCTTCTTCTAGTGCACAATGGAGATGTTAAGAATTTTAGTTACTCCTCTAATTAAAATGTTGATGGCTATCACTTTCACAAATTTCTTTAACTTGTCCAAAAAGGGATGGGGAACACCACCACTTTGGGGCATATTTTAATTTTCTTTTCTGTTCAGGTTTCCTGTATAAGTTAGCTGGAGCAAATTAATTAAACTAGAAGAGCCTGATTAGAAGCCACTCATCTCTTGCCTGAGGATCATCTACATCAGGGGCTGATCCTCTGAAGTATATATTATTACATGGCAGGTGTTGTGTTAAATTCTTGCCCTCAAGGATGCTCACAATCTAGGACTGGGCCAGGGAGCTCACTCGCAAGCTTATTTGAGTGCACAGATACAAAGAAGATGCCCTTGATGTCTGAGTGGAGTGGCTTCACCAGAAGAGCTCATCACCCACATGTACCTTGCCCTGCACTGCAGTGACTTCTCATGCCATGCTCACAGCAAAGAGGACTTTCAAGCAAGGACACTGCTCAAGATTCTCAGTCCCTAATACTTTCAACACAAAAGATAAGTGAAAAACAAAAAAGATTCTCAGTCTCTAAGAAGCCCCACACCTTGAGTGTCAGCCCCAGAGGCTGGGGCCCCTGGCAGCCTGTCAGGCTTTCTGAAGGGCAGCTTCAACAAGAGCAAATGCACATACAACTAATTCCCACCAAAGAGACTATTCCACGGGCACATAAAACATGTTGTATGGGAAAGTGCAAATTTCAAGAGCCTCTGAATTGTTGAGAGAAAATGTCTTGTTCAGGGAGTGACTGGCATCAGATTCCTATCTGATCCTCTTGAATGACTCTATTTTCTCTCCGTTGCATTTAAATGTTTGGAAAGAAAGTGTGCACATATGAGACATGGCCGGCTACTGTGGAAACAAAATGGGAATAACTATTACTTTGTGTTCTGAGCAAAAGAAGTCTAGACATTCTAATTCTGGAGATCTAAGAATGGAAGTTAGAAGAAATGAAAGTCAAATGGGGAAGAAATATATCCTAGGACAGAAAGGAGATCCCCCAAGCTAATGTGCTCAAGAAGTCCATATTTAATCTTTAATACAGCATCAACAATTGCAAATGATTTATTTGTAAAGATTTGCCTTGTTAAATTGTTAGCCTATAGACTACACATCATGCATTTGGAATACACCGTGGTGCATTTTACCTACTTTCTGGCTGTCTCTAGAGGAAATGGAAAGTTTAAGTCACTGGTTTAAGTAATGGAACTGAGAATTAAACTGTGGGTGACAAAGTATTCCCTTGGCTCTGGATGTGAAAGTCACTTTCAAGCACAAATGTTCTGACAACAAAGGGATCAGGAGAATTTGTTTCTTTAGGGGTATTTATTTTCACCTCCACTTCTACCATGACACTGCTGGGACCAATGTCTGTGTGGGAGGAAGAATCTGAAATCAGTGCACGCGGCAGCAGAAAGCCACAGCCAGGCCGGGAGGGCCCTGAGGGACGAAATAACCTAAACTCCTCAGTATCATTCTAAGAATTCCTAGTCCCAAGAGGAGAAGAGCCTTACCAAGGTCGTAGTGCTGATTTGAAGAGAGTAGGGCTGAAGTGCAGATCTCTGGACACTTACTCCTGAGCTCCTTCCATCATGCTAAGGGCTTCTTAGTTTCCTGGGCACCTAGAAAACAAATGCATTAGCTTACCACAGGCTGCTCTATAAGGCGGGAATGGCAGGAGGGGTAGTGATAAGCTGTGGTATTCAAAACAGATGCAGTCCCTGCCTTGCCCAGTTTACAACCCAGTGGGGGAGAAAGACCTGAAACGAAGAACCATGCAAATAAATATGTAAATATAAGCTGTGAGGAGTGGTATGAAAGAAACATAGGGTGTCACAAGCAGGTAGAGCCTGGAGACCTGATCTAGTCTAGGGGGTGAGGGGAGACTTCCCTTAAGAGGTGGCTTAAGTTGTGATTGGAAGTGAAGTGTAGGAGTGGTGAGAGTGAAAGGGAAATGTTCCAGACAGAGGGAACATCTATCTGTGCGAGGTTCCTGAGGCTGGGAGCAGTTTGGTATGCTTAAGAACCTGCTAGAGAGCCTGGAACGGCTGGAGCACAAGCCGCTGTACAGGGAGAGGCTGGGGGTGAGGGGATGGCGTAGGAGGCACCGCTCAGACCACGCGGAGCTGTCTGTGAGAGCACAGCGGGACGGGTGCTTATATTTTAAGGGTTATGGAAATCTCTAGCAGGGATCTGCCATGATCATATTTGCATTTCAAAAAGACCTCTCTGGCTGCTGAGGATATGAGACTATCATCATCAGGCTTCAGGAGAGCCATAACATTAGCCTGGGCCGGGGTAGTGGGGGTGGAGATGGGGAGGAATGGACAGATTGGCGAGAAAATGTCTCCTTCTCTGACTCTCGTGGCTAACTGATTCTTCAACATACGAAGAGACAATTAGATTGAATCCCTGGCGAGGGACGGCGAGTACAGGGATCTCATGAATTAGCTGCATAATGCACAGAAATCAGGCCTCCTTCCCTCCTCACTCAGAGAAGCCTCAGGGCCTTGGTCCTCCCGCAGCATAACAATTCTTTCACCTGGAGCTCTCAAAGCATTTTTCAAAGCATGGGAGGGGGGGACAAGGCAGCTTGGGGGCCATTAAGTGACTTGAAAAGTCACAAATTTTACTGTAATTGAAAACTTGGAAACAACACAGGTGGATACAAGGTAATTGGTGGTGATTATTTCACCCATAGTAAATAGGACTCAAAGACAAGACTGGTTTGAGAATATGGTCCTAGTCCCTCTTCCTGCCATCACGTTGAAGAATAGCCCCCTCATCTCTGAAATACCTTCACCTTTGATCTGCTCAGAATATAAATTTTTGCTGCTCGTTGAGGTTTTAATATAATTTTTCTAATCAGTCAATTAGAAGGCATTTATTATTATGTGCTTCCTTTAATAATATAATAACTAGAAGTTAGCCAGCATTTACCATCTCCCAGGTGCTGCTCTAAACCGTTTGCATATAGATGGGAGGGAGGGACCATCTTACAGGTGATGAGACTGAAGTTCAGAGAGGCTATCTGGTTGCTAAGCCAACTGCTCCAAACACCACAGTGTGCTGCCTGCGAATACCTTCTTTCCATGCCCAGCACTTGCTGGATGCTGTGGAGAGAAATGTATCACCAGACTTAGGAAGCTTTCTTGCCTTGGCAAAGCTGAGGAATTTCCTTCCTGCCCTTTTCTTATCACCTCTGATTTTCCCATTTTACCTCACTTTTGTCATCACTTGGAATTCCCACGACAGGCTCCATCACTGCTTGGAAATCCACAACTTTCCCCTTCCCAAGTGTTTTTCTCTCCCCCCCCCCCACACAGGTGTGGGTAGGAGACACTTCCTCTGGGCTCACGCTAGCAGTGGAGTTTGTGGTGCCCTGAGGAGAAGGGGAGAAGGGGAAGCCCCACGTCCATACAGATGATGGCCCATCACCCTGGCTTCCTTGCCATGTTGCAGTGGATTTTCAGGAGGGGGCATCTTTCTAAGCTCTGGCTGGGGCTCAGGAAGTGAGTGCTGGGGTCCTTGGGGTGAATGGGTGAGGTCTGAGGGGCTCCCCACCCTCTGCTGGATTTTTATAGGGCCTCAGATTCTCTGCTCAGGGCCTGATGCTCATTTACTCTGGACCACTCTTTGTTCAAAGAGCAGCTCTGGGAAATCTGGCTCCTGAGAGGAATTGAGGAAGTGTCTGCTCTGCGATAGACTGGTGCCCCCACTAGATCTGGAGGTCTCTCTGAAGCCCAGCTGGCTTCCTGCAGGGGACTGGGGACACTACAGGGCTACTGGCCAGACTTGCTCCCTCCCCCGCCCCCCCCCCCCCCCATCCTCCAGTGTCTGGAGGCATCTGCTGTCCAGCACTCGGGTCTCCTCACAGGCGCTATGAGGCGAGACACAGTCCGGTGACCATCTCTCTGCCAGCAGGAAGATGGTCCCATGACAGGCCTGCCCTCTGTGTCACCGACCTCTCGACTGGGAGAGGAACGATTTCACAGGCAGGGGTTTGTTGGGATCCCCACTCCGATGCCTGCTCTCCCAGCTCTGGGCGTGAGGGTGTGATCCAGGCCTCCAGCCTGGCGGAAACTGAGAGCCCGGGGCACACACCTTTCCTGGGAGGGGGGCCCTTCTTCCACACCCCAACTCCACTTACTAAATTCCATCTCCACCCGCTAACGCTGACCCCAATCCTGCCTCTCTCTAAAGCCTCTCTGACATTTCCTTATTTCCCAGATTCAGGGCCTGAGCCATGTCTGCCCCTCTTCTGACGGGAGCGCCGCCCTGCCCCAGGCTGTGCCCGCGGAGAGCCGGGACCGAGTCGCCTTTGCCTCTGCTGGGTCCACAGCAGGTGCGTGATCAAAGTTCTTTCCTTCATTCTCGCTTTTTGTCTGCGGCACATTTTTCTGCCTGGCCTCAACCTCATCTTCATGGTCCAAACTCTTAGGATTGCGCGATCATCTCACTGTTCATCTGCCGCTTCGTCTCCAGGAGGGAACTGGGGTTCGGAGGGCAGACAGCGCATGGCAGCCCGTCAGCCCTGTGGCCCCCCTTCCCAACCCTGTGGACACCCCGCCTCCGCCCGGCTGCTGCTGCTGCTGCTGCTTTCTCTGCGTCTGCTTCCCGCAGCTCCTCTCCTGCTGCTCCGCCTTCCTCTTCTCTCCCTCCTTCCTCCCCGATTCTCGCTCCTGCTCCCTCACCTTCCTCATCTTCTTCCCCCTTCTTCATCTTCCTCCTTCCTCATCTTCCTCCCCTTCCTCATCTTCCTCCCCTTCCTCATCTTCCTCCTTCCTCCTCTTCCTCCCCTTCCTCATCTTCCTCCTTCCTCATCTTCCTCCCCCTTCCTCATCTTCCTCCCCCTTCCTCATCTTCCTCCCCCTTCCTCATCTTCCTCCCCCTTCCTCATCTTCCTCTTTCCTCCTCTTCCTCCCCCTTCCTCATCTTCCTCCTTCCTCATCTTCCTCCTTCCTCATCTTCCTCCTTCATCTTCCTCCCCCTTCCTCATCTTCCCCCTTCCTCATCTTCCTCCCCCTTCCTCCTCTTCCTCCCCCTTCCTCATCTTCCTCCTTCCTCCTCTTCCTCCCCCTTCCTCATCTTCCTCCTTCCTCATCTTCCTCCCCCTTCCTCATCTTCCTCCTTCATCTTCCTCCCCCTTCCTCATCTTCCTCCTTCATCTTCCTCCCCCTTCCTCATCTTCCCCCTTCCTCATCTTCCTCCCCCTTCCTCATCTTCCTCCTTCCTCCTCTTCCTCCCCCTTCCTCATCTTCCTCCTTCCTCATCTTCCTCCCCCTTCCTCATCTTCTTCCTCATCTTCCTCCCCCTTCCTCATCTTCCTCCTTCATCTTCCTCCCCCTTCCTCATCTTCCTCCTTCATCTTCCTCCCCCTTCCTCATCTTCCTCCCCCTTCCTCATCTTCCTCCCCCTTCCTCATCTTCCTCCTTCCTCCTCTTCCTCCCCCTTCCTCATCTTCCTCCTTCCTCATCTTCCTCCCCCTTCCTCATCTTCCTCCTTCCTCATCTTCCTCCTTCCTCATCTTCCTCCTTCCTCATCTTCTTCCTTCCTCATCTTCCTCCCCTTCCTCATCTTTCTCCCCCTTCCTCATCTTCCTCCCCTTCCTCATCTTCCTCCTTGCTCATCTTCCTCCCCCTTCCTCATCTTCCTCCTCCTTCCTCATCTTCCTCCTTCCTCATCTTCCTCTCCCTTCCTCATCTTCTTTCCCCTTCATCTTCCTCCTTCCTCATCTTCCTCCTCCTTCCTCATCTTCTTTCCCCTTCACCTTCCTCCTTCCTCATCTTCCTCCCCCTTCCTCATCTTCCCCCTTCCTCATCTTCCTCCTTCCTCATCTTCCCCCTCCTCTGCTTTTCTCACTTCTGCTGCTGCTTCAACTTCTTCCTCTGCTTTTTCTGTTTCCTCTTCCTGCTCTTCTGCTCCTGTTCCTGCTTCTGGTTTTTTGCTGATTTAATTTCTGCTGCTTCTACTCCTTCCGCTTCTGCTTTTTCTCCTCTGACTCTTGTTTTTTCTTCCGCGGCTACGCTGTGTCTTCCTCCCTCCTCCTCTCCTTCCTTCCTCGCCTTCTTCCTCTTCCTCTGATCCTGGTACTTCTGCTCTTCCAGCTCTGCTTTGGCAGCTGCTGCTTCTCCCCTCCCCCTCCTTGTCCTTCTTTTCCCTCTTCCCCTTTCCTCCTGCTTCTGATTTTTCTGCTCCCTCTCTGGTTCTGTTCTTCTTCCCCCTGCTCCTTCTCCGCCTCTTTCTCCTGCTCAGTTCTGAACACTCTGGCCTGTGGAGCCTGTACACACCTGCCCATGCTTTCTCGGTGGCTTTCCTCAGAGCTGCAGAATTCCTGCCAACCTGGGGCTGGCTGGTCAGCCTTCAGTACAGTGACTTTAATGACAAATATTATTAACAAGAAGCCCTCCCTGAGGGACAGGGCTCTGTAATGAACTCGGTGTTTAAAAACCCATTAGTTTGAGTCTCATAGTAGCCACAGTGGGTAGAACAGGGGACATGAGACTCAGCGAAGCATCTGTACTTTCCAAAGCCACACAGGAAGAAGCAGAGCTTTTATTAGAACTTAGGGCCCGGCCGGGTGTGGCTCAGCGGTTGAGCGTGGACCTAGGATCCAGGAGATCGGGGTTCGATTCTTGGTCAGGGCACATGCCCGGGTTGCGGGCTGCAGCCGATCAATGACTCTCTCATCATTGATGTTTCTCTCTCTCTCTCTCCCTCTCCCTTCCTCTCTCTGAAATCAATAAAGATATATTAAAATAAATAAATAAGAAAAAAGAACTTAAGGCTCTGCCACCTGCCCAGGATTTACTGCAGGGACTAACATGTTTGTTTTTAAATCAACTTTATTTTTTAGGTAAGTTTTAGATTCTCAGCAAAATTCAGTGGGAAGTACAGAGAGTTTCCATAGGGCTTTATATTTTTACAGAGCTTAAAATGTCTCTGTGCAACTCTTCATTTTACCTGTTCAAAAAACATTCAGAGAGAATATTAGCCTAGAGAAGGAAGGGATTTCGTATGGCCACACAGCAAGGTAGTAAAAATATGACTGGGGTGAGGAGCCCTAGCATCTTGTTTAAAGGCTCAGAAAGGGTCAGTGCCATTCAGAAAAGCAGTAGGGCATTGAGTGGCAGGGGTGAGCCCTGGGCCAGCTTTTCCTTACTATGTCACCAGCCCCTGCCACTTAGGTCCTGGAATGGGAGAGATGTCCAGGTTTGGTTCTCTAAGCTTTTCCATCCCTAGGAAAATTCTAGTGAACCAAATCCATGGCAGAAAACCAATAAACACAGGAGTTGCTTTTTAAGAAAACCTCAATTAAAAGAAAAAGGAACCCTGGCCAGTGTGGCTCAGTTGATTGAGCCTTGTCCCATGCACCAAAAGGTCACTGGTCAGTTCCTGGCCAAGGCACATGCCCCAGTTGCAGATTTGATCCCCAGTAGGGGAAGTGCAGGAGGCAGCCGATTGATGTTTCTCACATCCATGCTTTTCTCTCCATCTCTGTCTCTCTTCTTCTCCCTTCCTCTCTCTCTAAAAAAAAAACAATAATTTTTTTTTTTTTAAAGGAAAACTCAATTGATAGGCTGAAAGTGCCATGAAGCCACAGGACAATTAGCATATGCTGGGTTCCAAACTCTGAGCAGATGCCATCCTGGTTGGGAGCCAAGCTCTGGGAATAGAAACGTTGGCCCTTCTGCACCAGTCCTGGCAGGGCCTTGCTAGGCAGCTGGTTTCCAGCCAGTCTCTCCTTTGCTGCCAACACTGCACAAGCCCCAGGAAAATGGAAATAGAATTTGGCAAAATTCACTTTTGCATATTTGGAGAGTGGGTGGGAGTGGTCCTCTTGTGTGGGAAGCAGATTATCAATCATCCCCTTGAGGGCAGGTCTATCCTGCTTTTACTAATCATCACATCCTAGTAAAGAAAAAATTATTCAATCATACCTGCTAAAGAATAATAAGGCAGACTTTATTCAGGGACCATTGTGATAGGTGTAGGGACCCCGGCAGTAGGGGAAAGAGATTGGGCCCCACTCAGAATATAGCATAGACAAGTGGGAATTTATAGTCAAGGAGCAGGGCGGGAGGATGTCAATAGATAGAAAAGTTCGAAGAGAAGACATCAGAGGTGAGTGGAGATTCTGTCTAAACTGACTTAACAGGATTCTTGCTGAAGGCAGACCAGGGTGATCAGACATCACTGAGGGGCTGATGGAGGGTGAAGACCCATTTAGATATCAAGAAAGATCAGATATAAAGGATGGAGGATTATGGCTAAAATGACTTGGCAGGATTCTTGCTAAAATTAAACAAGGAAGTCAAGGAGAGAATTTTTATCCAGGGCTAAAACCAGTATACTGAGCATCTAATAGGTACTCAAACATGCGTGTTCACTGACTGCATACATACATGTTTGTAGGACTCGTGGCCTGGTGTCTGGGGTGGGGTGGGGTGGGGTGTGTGTCTCGGGAATAACAGGTTAAGGGCTTCCGCAGTCAGGTGAAGTGTTAGAGGAAACCCAGAGGATAAAGGGGCTGGGGTGGTTTTACAGGAGAGAGGCAAGCTGGCCACACGTGGGGCTTGCAGGAAGAAAGGAGAGGGGACCCCAGAGAGCTGTCTTGGGCATGGAAAGAGGGCCAAGGGCTTAACTATGGAAGGGCTCATGGAAGTAATTTTGTCATTTAGCCATTCATCAAATATCTGTGTGCCTCTTCTCGGTGATGAGTTTCCTGGAAAAGTTGTGTCTTTGAGAGAAAGGGCTCCTTTTGAGTAAATCCTTTGAAGGGAGTCCTTAGAAAGCATGACTTGCAATCTAGGAGCACAGCTGGCCAAAGGCACCAAGTGCCACTGCAGCATCAACTCTCTGAAAAGAGCAACCCCACCCTTGAGACTGTACTGGGACCACTTCTGCTTATAAGTAAGGGCATGCTTCCAGGCACATCGATCACCCCTGCAGTGTGCTGCAGAGAAAGTGCATGGTTGCTCAGAGAGGTGGCAGCAACCTCCTGAGGATGTGGCATGGGGGCTGGGCCTTAAAAGGTGGAATGGACATGGCTATGGGAAGGACAGAGTAATCAAAGGTGAGGACTCAGCAGTGCTGTGTGCAGGGCAGGTCATCCTGTTCAGCTTGACTGGGAAGTGGGAGTTGAGGTTGGGAATCTACACCTGGCCAGCTCAGATATTTCTGTGCCTTTCCTTTTTATTTTTGATTTTGATTTTTCACTTTCAGTGGAGAGGATTGAGTTACTCACACTCTTTAGTTCCTGACACATTACCATCATTGGTCCCTACAAATTCCCTCTCTTAGTTTACTTATTCACTGACATTTCCCCATCCATAGGCAACACAATCTAATGTTTGATGGCTACCTTTTTGTTTGTACATTTTCTTGTATAAGGTGGATTATTGTTTAGTTGCTTAGGATGAGTGTTGTTCTAATATAAGTAAATGATTTGGGGTTTTCTCTGTCTCATTCTGTTTCTGACGTTTTATTTAGTACTGTGGTTTTAAGACCCATTCATACTGCCCTGCGTGCAACTAGACAATGACTTCTAACTGCTGCACAGAACTTCATAAAGTGCTCCACTGCATTCTGCCTACCCAACTCCCAGGGCTGGATGACCATATTGCCCACAAGTGGTTCCTTAGCATAGGAGTGCCACGTGGACAGGTACCTTTGGCCAGGCTGGTGGCCCCACAGGGTTGATATATGCTCATCAGTCCACACAAAACCTATGAGTCTGGCTTGGCTGTGTCTGTCCAGAGCAAAAGTGGCTGTGACTTCATAGGCTTGAGGAACTTATAAGGCTGCTTACAGGCAGTCCACATTCTTGGTAACTGTGTAATGTGGCGATGCATGTGACAAACATGAGGTCTCAGTCCTGGCTTTGAAAGGACAATGTGTTCTTTATGCATAATAGGAAGTTTAGGAAGCATTTTCAGGATGTCTGTTTTCCTGGAGGTTGGCCTGTGAGTAAACATGGTCTTTGGTTTGGTTCAATGCAGGGACAGGGTTGGGGGAGGAGCAGCACATACCTACAGCAACCAAGACAGATGGAATGAAACCGGAAAGTGTGTGTGTGTGTGTGTGTGTGTGTAAGTGTGACTAGGCCAGAATGGAGGATGAGGGAGGTAAGGGCATAGTTATGAAAGACTCTATCTTCTTTCCCATCCATTCTTGCTAGTCATGACCTGTTGCTGGGTCCCAGTTAAAGCTTCTAACTAAAAAGCATGCAAAGTAAGCTGTTAATTTAAGAAGTTGGCTCCTGTATGTGCTTCCTGTGTCTTAGGAGAATTTGTTTTCGAATTGGGGAAACTCCCTCTCCTGAAGAGTCTAGCAGGCCTACTGCCTTGTCAGTGGTCTGTGCATCTGAGTGGGTAAGAAGATGTTGCAGTGACTGAGGCAGCCAGGGATGCTGTTTTGCTTCTTGACATCCTTCTCTGAGGCTGGCCAGGGTGGCTCTGACGTAAGACATAACGGGAAGTTGGGCAGTCACTGAATTCCAGGAAGCTCTTCCAATTCCGGTATCTAAAAGCAAAGGCTAGGAGGGACTGGCCAGATTGGAGACTGAATCCAACAGAGGCCCCAGGAATCCCACATTCTCCTCACGCAGTCCTTTCCAGACGTGCCACATTCCTCAGGCAACGTTGTGAGAAGCAGGATTAGAGTGGTTCACCGTTTCCTTGACTCAGAGGGCAAGGGCAACAGTGACATCACACATTAGAGATTCAGGAGGCTTGGGTTGACCATTTTGGGAGGGGTAGGGCATGGCCACGTTGTTCACTGCTGTACCAGAGCATCTAGTACAGTGCCCGGCATAGACTATACAGATATAAATTCAATAAAAACGCGATGCATAATGAAATTAAGTGACAGGGACCAGAGAAGGCATCTGATTTATCTTCGGGGAAAATGAGATTAATAGAGTGGAAGGCACTTTCTCAAGTTCATGATCAGAAGTTCTGGGAATTAAAAAACATCAATAAACTTATCCTCAGGTGAAAATAAATTTTTTTTTAATTAAAAAAAAAGTTCCTGGAAAATTTTTTGATATGATGCTTAGACAAGGCACACTTAATTTACGGGTAGCTTTGATTGCTAGAATGTTCTTTAGAAGCAAGTAAATACTCCTTGAAGGAATACCCACTGGATGCCCAGCCCTGGTGGGGGCCTTAGGGCTACAGAGCTAATGGTTTTGAGCATCTAGTCTGAGCTGGGCATTGTTTTAGGTGCTCCACATGTGCTATCTTATTTAATTTTCATTATAGTCCTTTGAAGTGAAGCTCCACTGAGCAGAAAAGAAATCTAAAGTTCAGAGAGGAAAGATGCTTGACCCAAAGTAAACAGAGCAACCAGGGAAGCTGCTGAGAGGCCGCCTTGCACTTAGTGGAGGATGAGAGGCGCCCCTCATTTTTAGCTCAATCCCACCCTGTACAGGAGATTGAAACTCTGGTGCTTTTATGAAGGTCACGGTATTTTTATATTTCGTATAATTAAAAATAATTAATTAAATGTTTAATGTATCATAAAATAACATGGAATTTTCAACAGAAATCTGGACTGGACATTTTGTAATGAATTTGCCATTTGGATACTGACACAAAATTCATGTTAATATAATTAATGACAGCACCTGAAAGCAAAGCAAATCTGGTGACAGATGGAGAGACTAGGGAAAAACTATGGAGTGATGCACATAGTTGCTATATTTAGGCTTGGAAGGGATCATAGGCATATTTTTGCCTTTAAGATTACCTTGGTAATAAATACAACTTAGAAGCAAATGCCATAGTCTTTCAGGCACCTTCAGGCTATGTGAAGGGCAGCAAGCTCTGCTAGGACTTCCTTAGCTGGCCCAGGCTTCCCTTTACCCTCCCTATTAACCTTCTGGTCCCTTCCATTCTCTCCATTGCTCAAGATGCTTTAGTCTAACTGGCCTTTCTGTTCCTCTGACCTGACCAGCCTATTCCTGCCTCAGGACCTTTACACCTGGTGTACTCTATTCCTGGGACTCATCTTCCTCAGATTTTTAAATGGCTTGTTCCCTGTCATCAGCTCTAACATCACCTTCTCAGGAAGCCCTCCTTGGCAATCCTAGCTAGAAGAGTCCCTCTTTAGCTCCCTGCCCTGACCACTCTGACCATTCTCTATCCCATTATTCTGTTTTATTTTCTTTGTAGCTTTTGTTATTATGTCAAATTCCCTTCTTTATATAATTGTTTAAGTATTCATTGCCATCTCTCCCTCTGGAACACATACTCGATGACAGTGGGACTTTGCCTGGCTCTCCACTGTTTCCCCAGTGCCTCTGCCATGCTGTGCATAAAATATGTGCTTATAAGCATTTGTCAAATCAACCAATGAATGAATCATTGAATGAGTGAAAGAACCAGCTCACCTGGAGGCAGTATAGTAGAGACGAATCTGGACTGGGGAATGAAAAAACTTAGCACAACGTTTTTTGCTCCCTACAGGGAGCCATTGATTCTGTAAAAGCCCCTTAATCTCTTTGAGCCTCAGTTTTCTCAGTCATAAAATGGGGACAACCAAACTTCACTTTGTGCCTCACCAGGTTGTGAATAAGAAATGGATGTGAAAGCTCCTCGTAAAGTGTAAAGCTCTGCCCACTGTCAGTTGCTTCTGTTGTGCTCAGAGGAGACTCGAATCTCCACTGGAACGTAGAGGAACTGCATAGTTTGACTGCCTTGTGTGTTTCTGTTTTTCTATCAAGCAACCACTGAGTGTTTTCTGAGCACTATTAGATGCCCAGAACTCCTAGGGACTAGGGTCTGCATAAAAGGCAGGGGCCTGGCCCCTGATTTAATTGGAGGGCAATTAGTGAGCAATGTGAGCCAAGACCTTTATTAGTTATAAGTCTAATGAGCTGAAATGGAGCAAGGCTGAAAAAATTCATTAAATATAAACTCATTTACACGTCTATTGTCAGCCACACCATTTGTTTTTAAAACAAGCTGACTTTAATTTATTACAGTCATTATTTCTGTCTGGAAGAGATAAAGAACCTGAATTTCATAAGTATGCATGCAGTGATTACAGTTGAAGGGGACGTGCCCATGCTTGGTAGATATTTTTCAGAAGCAATTATTCCCAGCATTGTAGAAATTTTACTCATTTTAAGAAAGAAGCAACAAAGAAGACCCTAGGAACTATGTTTACTAAGAGGTTTCCTTTCTTGTCTTAACTGTTACTCAGATACACCAGGAACCTGAATCTTCTGGGAAATAGGACTTGAATGATCGGAAAGAGGATAGTGAGGTGCGAGCTGACCAGGATCCAGGCCTCGCAGGCTGTGATGAATATAGCACATTCTGGGTGCAGTGAGGAGACTGGGCTGCCTGGAGTGGGGGTCTGTGCTGAGAGGTAGCAGAAGATACTGTTGGGAGCACATGGCAGTGTCATTGAGTGCCAAGGTAAGGAATGTTGTGATAGATGGTATTTTTCAAAGATTGTCACAACAGGTCTGTCCTACATGCTCTTCTCAAAACACAATAGCTTAGGTTGAGAGATCAGAGAGAGAGGCCATATATGGGTGTTCTGACAACCGCCCAGCTGAAGCCCCCACTGATGGCCAGCATCTATCACTAGGCATGTAGGTGAAGATAACTCCAGATACTTCCAGCCCCAAGCTGTTGAGTCATCCCCAGCTTTCCTGTCTTCCCAGATAAGGCCCCAGATACGATGGAGTGAGATAAACCATTCTTGCTGAGCTTTGTTTAAATTCCTAACTCTCAATATCTCTAAAAATGGTTGTTTTTATGTCATTTCCCCAAATGATCTTCTCATGGGGTAGGTTTATTAAGCAGCAAGAGTAACTGGAACAAACATGTACTTCAGTGGGAAACCATTGAAGGATGGGAGCAGAAAGAGACATGTTCAGAGGAATGCCAGGGCATCCTGAGTGTCTGGTGTAAGTGATAATCACAGCGATCACATTTGTTCCTTCAGTCTGGTGTTTCCCAGAGGGTTTTTATGAATAAACATGAGATGGGGAGTGCAGAAATTGCCATCCCTTTTTACAGATGAGGAAATTGAGACTCAATGAGACTAGTTAACCCAAGGCCCTACAATGAGAAAGTGGCAGCAGACCTAGAAAACATCCCTAACACCCAGCGAAGCACCATCTAATGCTTCATATTGTACTTCTTCAGCATTCTCCCTGTCTCCTGCCTTCCCTGGTAGATGAGGAAACTGGAGAGAGAGTCTTGATGCCTTGTTTAAAGTCCTTGGAACAAATGAATAATATCCAGTTACCAAGAACTCATCCTGCTCCACCATCCTGCTGGGCACCCCGGAGCTTCCAGAGGCATGAACTTCTCTGGTTGAGTAAAGTTAGCCTGGTGTCCTAGGTCTACCATGACCATGGTCATGTCATAGTGTCTCTAAACTAACACATTATACCCATGGGAAAGCCCAGAGTCTAGTAATTCTTTAAGGCCCATCCTACTTGCTACCTCCTCAATAAAGCATTCCCTGATGTCCCACCATTGATAATTAATGGCTCTCTCCTTGAGCTCCAATACTTTGTCCATCACTCTACCATAGTGTATTATACGGACATATCTCCACTTACATGTCTAGTGATTAACGCTGACTGTCAATTGAATCTTTAACTTGGTAGTCTCTATGTAGTCTCTTCCCATTAGCAATAATAAATAAACACTTGTGAACTAGCAGTATATCTGCAAGTCCAACCAACTGGCGAGAGAATGTGTATGTGTCTGAGGAAAGAGAAGCAATGCATGAGTGTGTGTTTGGGGGTGAGGAAGGAGGGAGCAAAGTGAGCATTAAAACTAGATGACCCTTTAATTTCCCTCCCAGCCCTGAGAGTCTGATTTTCATTCTGGAATGCTTTACATGACCCACCCTGGGAGTAGGCTCCCTGCCAACACATCCTGATAGAAAGTTGATGATTAGGGCCAAGGTAGCCAGGAGCAGAACTGTAAGGGCCGTTTAGTGAATGCTGACAGCACCAGCTGTGTACCCAGCACCGTGCTTGCTCAGGGCTGTACGCAGGTCTGACCAAGGCCAGGCATATAAAAAAGGGCCTGCAGAGGCTGGATTGGCCTGTGCCCGTGGTCCCAACACTGGGCTGGAAGTCAGAGGCCTTTGGCAAGTCTCAGCTTGGCTACTCTCTTTAGTGAGCATTTGATGAGCATGTACCATGTGCTGTCACTGGTCTGAGCCCACAGAAGGGCACATTAGCTTGTATATAACTTGGAATTTTGTGCAATTTCTCTTTGCCTACTTTTTTGTTTGTAAAAATTGAGCAAGTATGAAAACATTTAGCATAGTGGGCACATTGCACTCCATGTATTCTTGTTGAAACCAAATATTCTCAGTCATCCCCCTCAGATTCTCTCTCCATAGACTTCCTTTCTCTGTAGGATGGTCAAACAGACCATCACAGCTTCAGGAAAACAAAGAATTGTTAGGACAAGCCACAAGCCTGGCTGACAACAATGAAAGAACTAAAAACAAGTGAGCTTCCAGAATTAGGGGATTAAGAAGAAAAGAAGACCTGAATTCAGAGAGCAATAGAGATTGCAATGAAGGCAAACATTTACTTGAGGAAGGGAAAGGAATAAGCAAAAATAACTAGTCAGATTCCTCTCTAAACTCTTCTTTATTTTTTCTGAAGAAGCTATTCACTTGGCAGCTCCCTCTGGGTGGCTTCTCCCTGCCTCTGTGACGGACATGGGTCAGACAGGTGCAGGACAAGAGAGACTCAGCAGCAGCCGGCAGCTCCATGGGACAGTGGAAAGAGCCCTGGAGTCGGAGTCCTTGTTGGAGACCCATCTCCGGAGAACTTACTTCCTCAGAGTCTCGGTGTTTTTATCACATGTATAACACAAGGGGGCCCAGCTGCAGTGGTCACCTTGGCCCTGATCCCTACCACTGCCTCTGACCCTGCCATCTCCTGCTCTCGCTCCCCCTCCCAGGCTTCCACTGGACACTCCTCCTCCCTCTGGTTTCTCCTCTGCCCCCTTTTCCAAAACAGGGCCTCATTGTGAATCACTCCTCTTCTCTGGCCCCAACTGGCCCTTCCTCTCTCAAAAAACCATTCCTTCCTTTAGCTCTCGGCAAGCCCACTTGAGGAGCACCCCAAATGCCGGAGCCCACAGGCACATCAGGGACACTTCAGCTCAGCCCTCTCAACCCTGGTTGCTCATCAGCCCCACTGGGCTCTTTTTCAATATCAAAGCCTGGGCTCACCTCCAGCCAACTAAGCAGGTATCCAGTGTCTTCTAAGAGCTCCCCTGGTGGCTCAGATATGCCTCCAGGGCTGAGTACTAAAGGTAGCCTGAACCTCTCTGTCCCACGAGGGTTCAAATTACCTCCTCCCCTTATAAAAACAAACTCCTGGCCCTTTCAAAGCCACTCTTAAGCGACATCTCCTGGGTTTGGTTTGCTTTGGTCTCTTTTTCTTCCTTTTCTTTTAAAAAATTTGGACCTCAAGTCCAGAAGACCCAGTGAATGCTATTTCTCAGCTCACAACGCATCTCCTAATCGACCCCTGCAAGACCCCTTTCCTTATGGACGCGAGGCAGTTACCCCCACACCTCTGACTGTTCCCTTTCTTTACCACACATCACCACTGTAATGTGCTTACATTCATCTTTTTGTTGGAATATGTTCTTGCAAAAAGTATGTTCTTGTGTGTACATGTGCTTTTACTTATGTAAACGGCATGTTACTCGGCTTGTTCTGTGTCAGCGACTTGGCTTCCTGACACTCCACGTGCGCGTGTCCACACAGACCAGCCAGTCCTCCGGCGTTTCTTCCCTGAACTCACATTCCCCTTGCGGGGAGAGATGAGACAGATCTCCCGCCAGTGGGCAAGCACTTTTCAGGCTCAGACACATGGTAGAATATGTATCCTCCCATCCGTTAGCCCTGTGCCCACAGCTGGCCTGAGATGCTGGGGCAGGAGTGCCCGTTTCCCACAGATTCCAGGTGGTCTCCATGCCAGCATCCGACAAACAGCTGCCCCCTCCACCTTGTCCAGTTGATCGTGGTTTCCCAACTGCTAATGTGGTGTCTCAAGTTCCTGGTCACTTGGGAAAACAACCCAGAGCACCTTTCTTTATGCCCTGGGGACCCTGGGCAACTGCCCATCAGCACACTTGTGTACACACAGGGCAGGCAATAGCCTGGCGCCCAGGACTGCTGGTGCTGGTGCCCCAGGGCCGAGCTGATGGGATCTCTGTACAGTGCTGAGGGTGGAGCCTGGTGTGAAGACATAGCACTGAGCCCTGTTTCTGACCATCTGACTTGATCTTGAAAGGACTGCGTTCTCCTGCCCCTCGCTGGCAGCTTCAGCTTGGGACATGTTTTCTGCAGCTGGCTGTCTTCTTAATCCCAACCTGCTGGCTTTGGGATCCAGCTGGATCAGATTTATGGCCAATAAAGCAAACAGCTATATTGAACTGAAGCAAATGAATTATCTTTGGTCTTTTTATACAAAACCAAAACCAGAATGTTTCTGTTTTTGCTTTGGTAGTGATATATCTGGGCAGATGAGCAGTCCAAGCCCCTCATCTTACAGAGCTGAAGCTGAGGCCAAAGGGACTTGCTCAGGGTGATGGAGTTAGCAGAGGAGCCCCAGGAGAACCCAGGTGTCCCTCACTTCAGGCTGGTCTTTCTGTGCACCAGCCCTCGTTCCTGTTTGATCGCCCACAGGGCTGTTTGTCCTCACTCATGCAAGTTAGCAGATGTGCTGCAGGACAGTGGCAGCCTGTCTGTGTTCTGCTGTGTCGCCAAGTACAGACCATGGGACATACAATGTCTTGCACCCTGTGTTGTCCTGGGCTTCCTGAAGATTAGCTGTGTGGACTAGGACAAATTATTTCAATCTTTGAGCTTCAGTTTCCAACTCAGTTAACAATAGTTACAACATGCATGAAGAGACTTAAAAGATTCATACCTTTTACCCAGGAATCTGACTTCTGGGCAGTTATCCTGTAAAAGTAATTCAAATGCATAAAAAGCTTCATGCTCAAAATGTTCATTGCCCACATCATGTAGTTATAACATATTATTTTAAGAAGACTTTTTGATAACATGGGTATGTGCTCATGCTATGTTGAGTTAAAAAAAAGCAAGACCCCAAAATAGCATTCAAAATCACAAATAGAGCATGATCTCAACTATGAAAAAAAATTGTTAAAAAAAAATGAAGAAGGAAACAATCCAAAAATAACCAGTGTTGCTCAGGTGGTAGGCTTATAGATTTTTCCCTTTTTCTTTTCTGTACTTCCCCAAATTTTTGCTATATGTATGTATGGCTTTTATAAGTAGGAAAAGAAATCCTGAAATCTTATAGCCTTAAAAATGAAAGAAATATTTTAACACCGAATCTGCTTTATATAGTCTTCTAAGCACTTTTTTCAACATCTATTATCAGACCTCACAACAGCCCCCAAATTAGGTATAGACTTGGACTCTACTTACAAATTAGAGTGCTGAGGCAAGGGAGGTGAAATGAGTGGAAGGGCCAGCAAGGGAATGGAGCTCCTGGCTTCAGTGACAGAGCCCCTGCCGTGAATGTGCCCTGCCCCTCAGAGCCCAAGAGTAATACTAACCAATGATCAAGCAAGATGAATTGCTAGGCACCTTGAGGTATATCTTAGTGCAGCAGGTGGCTCCCGCTGGAGGCAGAGGGGGAGTCTGGGGTTCTTGACCCCATTTTTCTCCTCTTAAGGCAGAGGAAGCGCAGACAGGGGGAGCACCTACAGAGATGCTGCCTGGTGCCTGGACCACTTGACCTGGGGTTTCTTAAAGCAGAGGTGGGGTCCTGAGCTCATAGGAGGGAGCTGAGTGGCATCAACTGGAAGGGCAGGGGGAAGTGGGGAGGAGGGTCATGGGTACTGAGCCAGGCAGCACACTTCACATTTCAAATTGGCACCCTAGTCTAGAAGATAATAGCAATCATTCTAATCTGGGCTGCCTCTTTTGTTAGGAGTGTGGTGCCAATGGGGGCAGAAAGTCCACCAAAGGTCAGTGGTTTTTCCAGTTGCCTTAATGCCTGCATCCTGCTCATTTCATTCTTTCTCGGAACCTCAGCAGCTTAAGAGAGGAATGCAGACCGGGTGGCTCTGAGTTAGGAGAGCTCAGCCAGAAGGTCAGAGGCTGTCCCTGGGCTCCCACGGAGGCTGGCAGGGGGGTGGTGGGCAGGTGAACTGGGTTCACAGGTCACCTGCAGCAAGTGCTGGCTGTCCAGGTGCTGGGGAAGTGTGTGTCTCTCCCTCCAGAGCCAGAGAAGGGGAGGGAGCTCGGTGCTTTGAACATGAGCGTGAGTAGTGCCTCGGCATCTTTCCCAGTCCAGGTGCAGGTGGCCCTGTTTTGGATTAGCCCCCCTCCCATTTTACTCTTAGTGGACAAGGTTTACATTCTCTTGCTCCCATGTCAGAGCCCCTCCAATATGTGGGTAATGGCTGTTGATGCCATCTATGACTCACCATGTGGTGAGGGTGGGAAGGTAACCCCTGGCAAGAGTGGGGAAGATGTAAAGGGAAATGTTTCATGGGGTCCATTTGCCTGGAGTGTGGAAGAGGGGCCAAGTTGGGGGAAAGAGGGCTAACAGGGGGAGGATGGTCAGGCCATGGAAGGTGTCTGAGGCCCTCCCTGGCTCTGCCACCCTGCTGTGAGGGCATGTGCTAAACAGCAAAGCAGTGCACAGTACAAGGCAGGGGCTGCTGGTGGTCAGCAGCTGTTTGCTGAGGACTCACTATCTTCATTCACAAAACAACCTTCTCCACGCCTGGTGGTGCAGAATACTTAACAGGGGCTCTCAAGGGGGAGATGCCTCAGAATCACCTGAGAACTTGTTTAAAATGCACATTACAGGCCCCTTTCCTGAAATTCTATTAAAAGTCTGGGGCAGTACCTAGGAATCAGCATTTTAACAAGGTCCGCAGGCCATTCTGATGCATGTGGTCCACGGACTTGCCTGCAGCCAAATATATGTACAGTACTCAGGGTCCAGAATATATATGCGCTTGGACTAATATCACCTTATCTGTGGTCCAGCAGCCCAACTGAGGCATCTCCATTACCCATACCAAGCAGGGTTTCCCGTCTCCTCCAGGTACAACTAAGAAGTCCTGCAGAGCATTTCTGCAAGTTCCCATAGGAAGCAGTCTATGCCTCATCGATGCTCAGTTTGGAGGGTCCAAAGTATATATAAGTGCTTCCTGCTATGGGTTCTCTGGAGCTGTAGTGCTCCATGGTTCTGTAAAAAATATCCTTAAACTATTTCCAAAAACTCTTAACCGTAGTAAGGCTGTAAAACTAACCAAAATATCCATTTTCTTTGCCTTTGGTGGAAAGTAGATCCACTCAGTATGGTGACATTGGGCTGAATTCATTGCAGCAAACATTTGTTGAGTATACTCTCTGTGTGTTGGGTGAGGCTGAGCTGAAGTTTACATGTCATTGGTTCATCGGTACATGGGCAAGCAAGTTATTACTTAACTAATGCACCTGAGCAGGAAACAGTGTTCAAAACATATGCTCCGTAAGGGAAGATAAAATAATGACATTTAAAAGAAGAAGTCCAAATCCCTGGCCTGGGGATCTAGCCTCTTGTACATGACCAAGAGAAGCTTGTTTTAAAAAGAGGAATATTTCACTCACCCTTTCCCCTTCTTTGCTAGAAGAGACAGCCTGCAGCCTCCCAGAGAACAGCCTGTTCCCTGGACAGGTTTCAGAAATGTTAACTTCATTCAGGCCGGGGCTGCAGGGGAAAGGGATTGTTTCTCAGAGGAAGTGTCCACTTTTACAGCTGCATCTAGGGAGGGCTGGGGGTTGTCACCTATTGCCCTTAGGCTCTTCTCATGACTGCTTTATGGCCAGGCCCATGTGTTATGTCTGATATATTACAAGCTTAAGCGGCTACATTTAAGGCTTCAAACATGAGCAGAGAACTCTGGTACTGTCCAAGAACCGAGTGATTCATGTTTTCATGTGCTGGCGTGTGCGTGCAGTCGAGAGCTCATTAGAGTTTAATTAAGTACATTTTTTACTGACTGGAAGTGCAGACTTCTGGTGCTCAGTAGCAAGATGCTTTGGGGTTTGGGGCTGCATTTTGAACTCTCTCTTTCTCCTTTCCCTGTCTCCTCCACCTCCATGAACCTCCTGCGGTGTGCGTGAGAATCACCCCTGGAGATTCTGACTCAATTGGTGTGGGCCAGGCATCTCCTTGTAATCCTATAGGTGACTCTAAGTCTGAGAATTCTGACTGTGTAGGTTGATGACTCTCAAATCGATACCCCTGCTCCAGAGCTCCTGAACCTGGGACTTATAACCTTCTGGGCATCTCCACCTGGGATGCCTCATGGGCATCTCAAGCTCCAAATAGAAAAGGTTTGGGAGTCAACTCACTGCATTCATTCTTTCTTTCAAAATGTATCTCAGGTCTATCATCTCCTATAAGGAATAGCCTGCCTTTTGTAAACAAAGTCAAGCTGTCACTGGATGGAGAAGCCACTTCTTGGATTCACAGGCTTCCCTTCTTGAGACTTTCTCTCTAACCATCTCTCTCATCCCATAGTGACCTGTAAGAGCCTGTTACTCTCCCTGAGGAAGCACACGCCTCTGCCGTTACTTCCCTCCAGCAGAGATGAAGCAGGACTGTTGGACAAGACTTGTTCCTCTGGAGACTCAGCACTAACAAAAAGGAAGTGAGCACAGGGTATCGGTGACACAAGATACCCTGGTACTCTGAGTGGACCCCTGTCTTTGAACCTAAAGATCCTGTCTCACCCTGGCTCCCTTTCTGAATCCCTAGGGTGGGCATGATCTCAGCACCTGCCAAGCAGGGTATGTACTCAGTTCCCTTGACCCTTCAAGTCTCTACCTAGACAGCCAGAGCAAGGTTCTCTTATTTACATGCTCTGTTTCTGCTTCTTGTCAGGGCATCCATCTCTTTCTCAAATAACTGGCATTGAAAATGACCACACTCTTGAGAGGAGGCCATGTTTACTCCAGGGCCACGGTCTTACAGACCTCAGGATTGCAATCAAACCAAAATGTGACGCAGTGACCCTAAACTTTCCAATGACATAATCACTCCTCTGGCCAGCCCCATTGACACTGCTTCATTCTGGCCTTCATCAGCTCTCCCAGCATGGAGTGGGAGGCTCCCATTCTTGACCACAGTCACTGTTGCAAGTCCACCATCTTAAAACTATAGAATATCATAATTTAAGGATTCTCAAACTATTGGGTCTCAGGACCTCTTCCCACTGTTAAAAATTACTGAGGACCCTAAAGTGGTTTTGTTTATGTGAGTTATAGCTATCAATATTTACTATGTGAGAAATTAAAACAGAGGGATTTAAAAAATATTTATTTACTAATCCATTTTAAAATAGTAATATAAGCATGTAAATGTAAGTAATATATTTTTTATGTAAAGTAATTATGAGGAGAGTGGCATAATTCCATATTTTTGCAAGTTGCTAAATATTTGGCTTAATAGTTTAAGCTGGAGTCTTATGCTGCTCCTGCCTTTAATTTGTTGTGCTATGTTGTTTTATTGAAGTAGATGAGAAAAATCTGGCCTTAAACATGTATGTAGTTGAAAAAGGGAGGAGTATTTTAATAGTCTTCTCAGATAATTATGGGTGTTCTTTTTTGATACTACACCCAAACTCAAGAAGTGGTAGTTTCTCAAGGTTAATTACGTTGTGGAGATCATATCAATGAACTTTTTGTACTTTAACAGAAAAATCTATTCCTTTATCTTGCACTTCAAATGTACCTTTTCCTAACACCTCACATTGATATTTTGAAACACATTGGTTCACTGAGTTTATACATTTTCTAAATGTAAATGCATTTTATTATCCAATATTTTAAAATCACATTCATTAATATCACCATTGGCATGTCATTGGAAGAGCCATTAAGTATTAAAAAGCTGTCAAGCTCACCCTGGCAGACACAATTTTTCAAAATTCGAACTCTCACTTGAAAGCTTGGATTTTGTCATTGGCAACACTGTTTGTTGTTTTCCTCAAAATCACACCCTCAAGAGATTCATTTTCGAGAAAGTATCTGCCAAAACCCAAGTCTGAATAACCATAGTTTGTCTGTCAGTTGCTTCTTTCAAGTAAAAACGTATTTCTGAAAAAGTGACTAGGACAGCTCACTGCTCAAACGGTCACACGGCGATTTTCCTCGAGGCAGCCACTGCACTCCCGCAGGCAGCAGAAGTGTCCATTCGTGCTCACATCACACGGAATGTTACAAGAACGTGTTACCCAAGGGCCAAGATTCAATAAAGTTAATAGTGTCACTGTTTCATCGAGGCCCATCTTAAGTGAAACTGACACTTTAAAAAAATTATTTTTCACCATGAGTGCGTGATAGTAAAGAGTGCAGTGATTACCAGTACAGTGTAGTCCCTGTCTTGATTTGAGCTGAGGGGCCAGCAGTTTTACTCACTGTTGCTTTTGCACCATTACTACAAAGGAGGGAGAAAAGGCAAGTTGTGTCTTGGTACCATTATGAAAATAGTGTTGACTTCATGGAATCCCTGAAGAGGTCTTGGCGACTCCAGGGACCCCATAGAACACACTTTGAGAGCTGCAGTACTAATAATTCATAAACTCTCTGGTTCCCACCTCCTATAGGCTAGAAACTGGCCACAGCAGAGGAAGCGTTTCATGAACTTCAACCTTCCTCCCATTCTCCTGCAGGCTCTGTCCTCAAAGACCTGATTTGTGTGGAAGAGCAGCAGCGAGACCAACAGAGCTGTCCGTGGGGAGAATTTTATGAGTTGCCAGCAAGCCGAGTTGTGATTGACGCATTTCCGGGAGGCTGCTGGTGGGAAGGGTGACATCAGCAGGGCAGCAGCCACCCCCAGGGCACCGAGGTCTAAGGAGATTTTGTGGAAAGCCTGGTATGCTTTGCTTGAATTCCAAGGCTGTGTGAGCTGCCAGTTCCAGCAACGATCTCATTACAGCTGAGTGACTGAACGAGGCAGGCATCCTTCAAAGAGATCGTCGGGTTTAGAGTGACTGTCTAATTAAACTGCCCAGCAGCACCCTGCAGCTGGTGGGGGGCAGTGTGACTTGGTTTCTGCAGATGGGGAGACGGCATTTAGAAAGGTAAAGTGAATTGGCAACAGTTTTGGAGTGAACCAGCTTCATAGATTCAGAGACTTAGGAGAGTTAGAAGGGAAGTTAGAAGCCAGCCAGACAGGTTGAGGTGGGAGTGGAAAGATGACTCAGGGTCCCAGCACACCTGCGGTGGCACTTGAATCCACTAGGCAGCCGAGTCTATCTTTGTCCTATCACAAAAGGTGGCTCCATGCCCCTTTCTTGTATCTTTTAGTGGGACAGCCTCCCCAAAAGAAAGCCAGCTACCCAATGTATCTTTGGTCTAGTGACAATGTTTTCAGTTAGATTGGCAGAAAGACTGCAAGTCGTAGACTACTAGTCCTGTGACCTGGCAGGTGGTCTCAGCAGCTGGTGGGTGTACAAGGTTAGGTTCTTGGAAATTGCAAGTCATTTTCCCAGGGCCAGCACCTGACCCTGGATTGGGAAAGATTCTAAATAGCTGAGGTATGACTCCTCACACACATCTACTTTTCTCAGGGGACAAATATGCTCCTTTAATGTCTGTGATCCCATCTGATCCAGACAACAACCCTGTGAGGCAGGCGGGGCACGGGGTTTTATCTCCACTTTACAGATGAGGATGATGATTTCCAGAGAAGGCTCATGACTTGCCAAGATCATATTAGTAAGTAGCAGAGCAGGGACTTGAGCTCAGGTTTCCAGGCTTACAGTCTCAGGCTCTATCCAAGAGCCTCCTTTCCTTCCCCTCAGCACTGCTACGTGAATTGTGGTACTCGTGGACGTTCAGGCAGTTGTGACAATTCTGAAGGGGATGTGTTATATTTCAGCAACACACACAATATGCCTTTCTCAGCCACCTTGGCCAATCTGGCATGATTTCCTTAAAAATGCAACAAAACACTAACACACTGGGAGTTGCTCCAGGACGGGAATTGGATGACAGCGATAGAACTTCCTTGTCTGGATGTTCATCACATGTGATTAAAAGCCATAGACGCTATTGACTTTTCATTTTCCACTGGGATGCTATAGTATAGAGGGGAGAGCACTGGATTTGAAGACCAAAGAGTAGAGTGTCAGTTCCCCTCGTATTTGATAGCTGCTTGACTTTCCGTCAAGCTATTTGATCTCTCTCAGCCTCAGTTTCCTCATCTGTGAAATTAGCATAATATATATCATCTGCTCTAAGCTAGCTCATTGGGTTGTTTTTGAGCATCAAATGACATGATTTTTGTAAAGACGCCTTGTATACTGTGAATCTCTATGAAAAGGCGAGGGTCACATTCTCAGATCATTAACCATGCCTACAATGTCAGGTGGGATCATTCTTTTACATATCAGGATTGTGCAGACCCTCCAAACTGGCATGGCCTTCTCTAAGTAAGTAAGGCCTGGGGAATCCCAAATATTTGGAAAACGTGAGCCAAGAGATCCCAGTGGTCCAGGCCCTGTGAAGAAGAATACCAAAGTGCTGACATTCAAGTATGGTTTTCATGCATTTGTGAAGAGGCATTTTAGTGGCTGCTGGGCCCTGACTTCCTCAGGGCAGTGTTGTGTCGCTGTCATATCAAGGGAACGCATAGCACATGGTTAGGAGCATGGGCTCTGAAGCCAGATTGCTTGAGTGGGAATCCTGCCCTTATATTTACCTCCCTGTGCCTCCCATTTTTTCACTCTCAAAACAGGGATGATAACAGTCCTGTCTAAGTTTGTTTGGGCTGTTTTAACTAAATACCGTACATTGGGCAGCTTATAAACAATAATAATTTACTTTCCACAGTTCTAGGGGCAGGAAGTCTAAGATCGTGGTACCAGCAGATTCAGTGTCTGGTGAGGACCTGCTTCCTGGTTCATGGGCAGCTGTCTTCTCACTGTGTCCTCACATGGCAGGGGGACGGGAGAACTCTCTGGGATCTGTTTTATAAGGGCAATAGTCCCAATCATGAGGACTCCACCCTCATGATAATCATCTCCCAAAGGTTCCACCTCTTAATGCCATTACCTTGGGAGTTAGGATTTCAACATATGAATGAATATGAGAGGGACATAGACATTCAGACCATACATAGAAAGTACCTACTTCATAGCATTGTCAAGAGAAACACATGAGTCTAAGTGTGTATAAAAGCAGTCGGGACAGTGATTGGCACATATACAGGCCTCTGCATAATCCTTCCCATTCACAGAATCATCATGTGTAAGAGTTGGAAGGGTCTTGGGTGGTTCCAGTTCGCAACTGAAGACATTGAGGTCCTGAGAGGAAAAGCAACTTGCCTACTGTCACACAGGCACTAGCTTGGATCACAGAGCTACCAGCCTGGACTACAATCCCAGTCTTCTAATTTCAGCTTCGAGTACTTTTCCATGATTCCCTTTTCCTGGCCTTTCCAGGATTTGAGTAAACCTTATAGCCATTGATCCAGGTCTGATACTCAAGACGCTGGTACATGAAAGCAGATGTCTGACCACAAAGCAGACCGAGGACTTCTTATCTGCAACATCATCATGGCTTTGTTTTCTGCCAGCCTTGATTCACAATTTAGGAAGGAGACTCGACTTTAGGTGGTGAACACAGCAGGATGGCCTTGGCTCTCAGAGTACTGTGCATGTTCTCTGCTGCCCAGGAATTTCCTATTTCTAAGAACAGTTCTTTCTTTCTTAAATTGCTTATTGGGTGGGTGCCCTTAGGGATCCTTAACCTGGCTCTTCCATGCTCTTATCATTTGTTTACAATATGTTCACCTATCTCAAAAACACCCTTCCTTGATTTATAAATATCTTGCTACATTATTTGTTTTTTTCTGGCTCAACTGTCAGGTCCCTCCTTTTCTGTCTCTATACCCCCCATCTGATGGAGGGTTGAAGTTCAGACTTAGCATCAGGCTTGTCCTACATGCCACCATGGGACTTTTTCAGGATGGAAGGTAGATCACCTTTAGGAACTCATTTTCCAGGACCTGCCCTGTGAAAAGGGATATATATATACACACATATAGATAGATACATATACATACCTGGCAGTTCTCCCCAATCAATTGCAATCTCATTTCTGGTTATCTTTATAAAGACTTCCTGATGAGTGGTCTGGGAACTGAATTGATTGTAGATGTTCAGACATGCAGAACCCCAAGTGTCAAAGACTTGAATGGAGTAGGACCAGGCTGACAAGTATGGCCAGAGCCACAGCAATGAGAGGCCCATTTTTCTGTGTTAGGTTTCTAGGTGAACCACTAAGCCTGTCTTACTAATTGGGGGATTTTGAGTTTCATGGTCAAGGAATTATGGGACTTCTCTCATGAACACTGACTTCCAATAACCCACTAAGGTCCTTTGACTCTTCCTCCTAAATATCTCTTGGTTACATCCACTCGTCTCCACCCTCTGCCACCACCACCTCCCGCCTGGACACTGCATGGCTCTGCAACCAGCTTTCCTGACTCCCCTCTGGTTTCCCTCTAATTTGCTCTTCACACAGCATCCAGAGCCATCTTTTTAACCACAGATCTGACTGGGTTATCTCCAAGGCGTCCCTAGACTTTAAAAATCCAAGCCTCTTTAACCTGGCCCACAGAATCCTCCCAACTTGGCCCCTGTTGACTTCTAGCTAGATCCTCATTCCTCAGCACTGGCTCCCTGTACTAATGCTCCAGCGACTCATATCCTGTGCTTGCTTTTGTTTCCATGGGTCTGAACATGCTGCACTTCTGCCTGGAGCTTCCTGCCCTCTCCTTCCTAATTCCTAGTCAATCTTGAAGACGCTGTTCAGACACCACCTAAGGATACCAGGGTAGAACACTCAATGACCCCCATCCCCTTTCCCAGCAGCTGGACTAGAAGGCCCTGCAGTTGTTCCCAGAGCCTTCTGGACCCTTCGGTTGGACCATTATCATAATATACACTAGTTTCCTGCTTAGCTGTCTGTCCCCCTTACCTGGGAATATAAGACCCTTGAGATTCATATTCTCTCCTATCCATTATTGTAACCCCAGTAGCCAGCATAGTTCCCAGCATATAGTGGGGAAGAAATCAGTAAGTGTTTGTTGAACTAATTCATTCATGAACAGATTTGCTGAGATAGATAAATCCTAGGTCTTGATGTCAGGGGTGATATGACACAGTAAGCAAAACCCTAGTTCTGAGTTCTTTATAAATTTGAACAAGTCACTTCTCCTCCCTGTACAAAACTTCAGTTTACAAATTCCTGGAATCCTAATCTCAAAGGTCCCTTACAACTGCTGTGGTCCATGGTGCTGAATCATACATGTTTTCTTTAAGAACTACTCTGGGTTGCCTATAAGGGGACTCGGAAGACCATCGTGTCCAGAAGGACCCTTTAAAAACCCATAAATAGCATTAAGGACAAAATTAAAAACAAGTGCTGCTTTGGTCGCAATGGGACTCAGTCCTCGAAGCTCAATTGTCAACATTTCTTGCTAATTTTTCCCTGGGATTGAGGGCCCCCTGCCTTTATTTCCTCCTAATTGGCCTACTGGAGCTTCACTGTGAAGACTTCACCATCTTTTCTCTGCAGAGCTGATAAAGTTGCTGAATTCCAACGATTAGAGGTGAAAGTAAGGCTCAGAATCAAGACCTGAGAAGAGGTGGAAGCGGTGTCAGAGTCCATGAATCAGGGTACAGTGTCTAGAAATTTAGTGTCACCCTCCAGAGCCTGAAGCCTGAGACCACAGCATCCTGGGCTGGAGGAAAGCAGTGAGTAGAAGGTCCAAAATTATTGCAAGGTTCCACAAGTCCATTTATGAATCAAGCATTGTCTCTGACTAAATGAGTACAACATCTTGCAAATATACGTAGTTTTCAAATGTATAACAGAGCTGCTATTGTGACTAATGCAATAACATTCATTTAAAAGTAGCTCTAAATTCATACTAGGCATCACATGCTTTCCTTGCTCAGTGGATGCTACAAGGACTGCAGGCTCTAAGAGAGATGAATCCACATCTGTCTTGTAGCTGCACTCCTAGCAACTCATTCAAGGCTGGGCATGTACTAGGGGCTTAAAAAAATATTTGTTAGGATTCAGAAAATATTTTTACTTTGAAAAGACAGACTTATATTTGAAAAGATTAGGTGCCTAATCAGGATAATTAATAAAACAATATTTTTGTGTTTTATTATTTAGCCTTTTGCAACTTAAAAAAAGAACTGCTTTCACATACATCATTGCATTTGGCCTTAAAAATTGACCTTGAGAGGACAGTGAACTCAGAGGCTAAGAGGCTGCTTGCAAGAGAGGCAGGGGGAGCTGCAGGCAAAAAGTGGTGGGCCTGGGTCTTCAGCTGTACACTCAAAGATGGCAACAATTTGCAGAAGATTGTCTCTCCTCTGTCACTCTGTCAGGGCTCAGGCATGTGACACCTAGGTAAGATAAGGCCCCCAAATGAGACTGGCATTTTGTCAGCTTGGTTTAGTTACTGTAAGGATTACAAAGACAGTACAGGGCTTCTTGCCTTTAAAAAGAAAACGGAGCTGAGGAAGTTGCCTGAGAAACTGCAGGCTAGAGGCTCTCCTTCCTTTTGTATCTCTATTGTTTCCCCCCTTTTCTGCCATTAAATAGAAATATAATGGTAGGAACAAAATGAAGGTTAATCTCTGTTGTGTAATTTAAAGTATTTTTGTGCATTTTGATTGAGGTGCAAGGTTGAGGTAACATAAAAGATGGTTGAGAAAAGAAACACAATGCAAATTGCAATCAGAATAACACTGATTTAAAAAATGATACATTTGTACAATGGAATTGGGTGCAGTAGTTAACATGATATAGGTTTAATTTACTGATTTATAGTGACTATTATTTATTGATTTACTTATTTATTTTGATGATGATTTTTTTTTTATTGTTAAAACTTCAATAGTGTATAGAAAAGAAATGAGTGGAGCTCTGGGGCACTAGAAACATATAAGTTGATTAGTTAAAGCAAGTGAAAGGACAGTATATAGTGTGAAGTGTTTAAATGTAAAATTGTACACACTCTCACAAGTGCAGAGACAACTGGGATAAGCAATAGTCACCAAATATTAAGTAGCTCTGCACAGAGGATTTCATGTGGTTTGACTTTCCCTTTGTGTATTGTTCTCATTGTGCATGGTGGGTGCTGGACTGCACGTCCTCCGAGTCCACTTGCATTGCTGGTCCCAGAGAGGATGACAGCTCACCGCAGGGCAGTGGTTTTTATTAGCCATTCCTCACACAATGCCCCAAGATGACTGGATACTCTCAGTTCTTTTGATAACTAAGGATTCTGAGTCTTGACTGGCCTTGTGGAGAGCTGTGGTGGGAGCAGAAGTGGCCAGGCTACCACCACATGGCTCAGGTCACAGTGCTCACAGCTTCCCTGAGTGCTGTCCGCCAGTTTTCCAGGAGCAGCAGGACACCCAGGCCAGGCACGAGCCCATAGTCTATCCTGCCTGCCTCTCCCACAGGGGCCAAGCTCTGGTTCTTTGTATTTGTTTCCTGTGCCCAGGAGGCACTCATGAGGGTGGGCAGATGGTCCCAGCCTGCTAGGTGTCACAGAGTTTGTGTCCATTGCCTTCTCCCCTACAAGGCCTCTGGTCGTTCACCTTTGCATCCTGTGGTTCCTTACCCTGAGCAGGTATAGGGAATATTGAGTCTGAGGGCCCTGGCGTGGCCTGAAGGCTCCTTAAATGGGAGCCTGGTGGGTAGTGACTGCTTCCTTCACCTGTAAAATTGGAATAATAATGCTGCCTCATATGAGGATCAAATGCAATGACATTTATAGAAGTGTTTTGCAGACTTTAAAACTGCCTTATAGATGGGAAACTGGCAAGACGGCAGGGGCTTAGAGTTAGACATGGATCCGAATGCAGCTTGCCACACAGTGACTCCGAGACTTTGGGAGAGTTAAACTACCTCTCACAGCCTCAGTTTCTGACCTGTGGAATGGGCTTATTCTGCTTTGTCCTGCCACCAGCCCTAAACTCTCCAGAGGAACTGTGGTTTGTGTACTCTCCAGAAAACTGAGGCTCAAATTAAACTTTCTCATGGGCAATTATTCACATATTGTGGGAGTGGGGATGCCCTGTGGCCGGAACCCAGCTTCCCCCACCTTGTTTTTATTTTTACACCCCTGAAATTGAAAACCAGCTGTCTGAATCACTTGCAAACAGAGTCAAAATAATTTTCATGCGTCACAGGAGGCCACGGGCTCCAGCCACGCCTCAGGATAATGCACTAAAAATATCTTTCCAGTGCTATTTTTAAGGCCCTGCAGGCTGCTCGCCACAGGCCAAGGCAGCGGAACTTCTCACTGTGCTCGCGCAAAATGCACCAGGCTGATTCCTGGGTGGGCCCTTGGGTCAGTTAAGGAGCTGAACTTCTCAACCCGCACATCCTCCTTCTGACCACAGGGGTTGCTCACTGGGCAAAGGCCCACTCCGCAAGTGCAGCCTGGCCTCTCTCTGGAGACCCTGCCGGGCACAGGGGCTCCCCATTACACCAGCTGTGTGCTGACCACATGCCAGCTGTGCGCAGTCCTTTCCACACTGTGCACCCCCTGCATCACCCGCACAGGGACTCTGCCAGGCAAGGACATGGCATGCTCATCCCTCACGTTTAAATAGTCATTTATAATTTTCACAGCCTATTCACGTCTATTACCTTCTCTGATCTCCATGGCACTCCTGCTAAATGGTATTACCATCCCCATTTTATAGATTAGGGAAGTAAAGGAATATTTGTGTTCTTACAACACCCTGTTAGGCAATAGAATGCAAATGAACTCCTCTGCGTGTCTGAAGGTGGGATGACCTCAGATATCCTGACATGGGCTCAGCGCCTTCCTTCTCAGTCTCCTGTACAGTGGCTACACCCACCCCCACTGCAGTCAGACTGCTCGCCTTTGTTCATTCATTCATTTATTCACTATTCATTCACTCATTTGACACATTTCCTGAGCACCCACTGTAGGCCAGGCCATCACTGCTAGGCTCAGAGATAAATGATGTCGTCCGTGCCTTGGGGAGGTAACAGTGACAGGACCCAAGCCCACAGTGCGTGGTGGACGCAGGGTGGTGGGAGGGAGAAGTTATGAAAGGTTTCAGGAAGGGGTCACCTCTTTGGGGGTCTGAAGGCTGAGTAGGAAATAGCAGAGGAGCTCCCAACCTGGTCTGGCAGGAGATGCGGGAAAAGCAGGGAGCATGTGGGACTTGAGAGCAGGTCAGAATGGGTGCAGGCAGGAGGCAGGGACCATGATGCTGGATGGTTAGCAGGGTCAGAGCAGGAGGCCCAGGGGCTACCAGAAGGGCATGGGGAGTGGCTGGAGGTTTTCAGCAGAGAAGAACATGATCATATGTAGGTTTTAGAAGCATCCCTGTGAGGCTGGAGCAAGAGGAGAGAGTCTGGGGAGAAGGGGGCCACACTGGAGGCCATTAAACTAGTTCAGGTGAGACAGGATGGGGGCCTGGACTGAGGTAGGCAGTCAGAGAAGATGAAAAAGATGGATCCCATTCTAGAGGTACTTAAAAGTAATTAAAGGGCTAAAAACTAGTCATAGGGCTCAGTGACCAGTTGGGTGTGTAGGGATGGGAGAAAAGGAGAGTCTGAGTATGGGGTTTAGCCCTGGGTGACTAGGAGCAAGTTGGTGCCCTTCAGGGAGCAGGTAAACGTGAAGGAGGAGCAGGTGGCGGAAAGGGCAGGCTTGTTTTGAATATGTCACAATGTGGAGCCAGTTGGATATCCAAGTAGCTGGACACACAATTAGGTGCTCCAAGAAATCAGGCTCCAACATAACAGCACGGAAGGTGGGTGGGAAGTCGATGAAGCCTGTGAGTCTCAGCCCTCACTTTCAACAAAATCAAATGGGCAGCTTTAAAAACAAAGAAATATTAGTATCTGGGCCCCATCCCCAGAAATTCTGATTTGATTACTACATAATGGGCCCTGGTATTTAAAAAGTCCCCAGGTACTCCTTCTGATGAGCAGCCAGGGCTGGGAAACATGGCCATGGAGACGTGATGATGAGCGGAGGTGGCCCAAACAGGCGGCTGATGGACAGGCCTGTTGTGCACACGAATGTGAAAGGGCCACGGAGGACAGAGGGCCCGTAATCAGCCTGATCTCTAGGGAGGAGGCCACCAGGAGAGCATCATCTCACCAGCCAAGGAAGGCAGATACTAAGAAGGAGTCCGGTGCTTAGATGCTCAGGAGGGGCCAGGCAGGGTGAGGGCTGGAGGGTGTCCAGGGGTGGACTTGGGCAGAGCAGACTTGGGAAGGGAGATTGAAGAGCCAGATCAGACCAGACTCAAAGAGAATGGAACGGGGGAAGGGAAGACTACCAAAGGTGGGCAACTCTGTTAAGAAATGTGGTTATAAATGGAAGCAGAGAAAACAGCTAGAGGCACGGTCAAACAGATTTGAGGTAGCCTGTCCCAGGCATAAGGAAGCAAGGAGGACCAGTTGACATCACCCTGAATGATAGGGGAAAGTTAAATTAATAGAGGGGCTCGGGTACAGAGCCAAGTGGAAAGCTCAGCCCTAGGAAAAGAATGCTCCCCCATTTAGGGCAGCAAGGACCCATTAGGGTGTCGCCTTCCTCCACGAAGCTCAGCATCTGTGCCCACTCCAGAATATATACTGATGGGCAGGCTGGCACCGCTGCTTCCCTGCTCCCCACAGGCCCACCTCCAGCCCTTCCTTCTCACGCTCCCCTTCCATGTCCTCGTCTCACTTTTCTAGCTGGAGATGCCCAGCACTACCTGATGCAGGTGACTCCCACCTCTTCTGCCCACTCCTCACCCCTAGAATGTTGCTTTTTTTTTTTTTACCAACTGTTAAGTAGGCTGTGGATGCCTTAAAAGCAGGGACTCAAAATTTCCCTGAAGCACTTGGTGCTAACATATGGTAAGTTTTTAATAAACATTTGTGTGTAAATACATGCCTACACACACTCATAAACATAAAGCATCGACATAAATACATTTATATATTTATGAGCCTAATTGTGCATGGTCATCACAGGGCGGACACACATGCTTACTCTGGTAAATGGGTGCTCACCAAGGTCTCCCTGCAGGGCCTTGTTGGCTCCTTTCTGTGACATGCTCCCATATCTTGGAAGGAAGCCCTGCATGGACAGGGGGCCTGGCTCATCCACGCTTCCTGGATACATTTGATCTAGTTTAGGAAGTGTTACAGGTCACCTTCAGATTCTGGGATGTGCACTGACATATGGTTAAAGGGAGGGAAATTTGCCAGCCATTATGGAACTTATGCTCCATAAGGCTCATTTTCTATTTTAACGGTAAATGGCTTCTAGGAAGATAACAGTAAGAGGCATCCTTCAGCCCTCATCCTCATGCCCAGTTTGCTCAAGAAACATATGGCAGAAGCAGTGGCTCAATTTCAACTGGCAGTTTTATTTCCTAGTTTATAAGAATGTCCAGCAAAGCAGGCACTAATATTTTCAAGCTTCTAACAAAAATTCTCGTTTCTACTAGCAAATGTTAGGGTATATTTACCAAAAAATGTTTAAAAATTCAAATTCAGTATATTTTATTTAAATACATTAAAATTTTTTCTAACACACAAATTGCTCTCTTTAACCAAAAAGCTTCTTAATTCTAGATAAAAATAACAAGTACAGGGATGATATGCCATCATGAGTTTAGGGTGGTTGTTTTTTCAACCTTGTGTGAGGACTTTGGTTGAGACAAGAGATGCTTTCTGTTCCTCCCGTCTGTGAGGGACAGTGAGAAGGAGCCATGTCTATATTATCATGCCTTTGATAATCAAGACCCCCCCCCCCACACACACACACACTACACAATCACATGCAAAACATGTAAACCTGAGCCAGGTCTGTGTGAGGCTGAGTTTCTTAAGAGTAAGAACCATTGATTTGAGATGCATCGGCCCTACTGAGATCATTTGAGTCCCCCACACCATTCCATCCCCTGCTTTGTTTGGCCTCAGATAGGGCCCCTGACATTGGCTAGTCACCCTGAAATATGGAAGGGTCCCAATCTCCCAGGTTACCAATTTCTGTCTCCCATGACTCGTCTAACTGATTTCTTGGCTAATTGGGGAAGATTCCTCCTCCCCTCGGAATAAAGGATGGAAGCCCAACGGAGTTACCATTTTGTGTCTCAAAAGGGTATCTGGAAACAGATGTTTCTAGAACTGTGAGATCTTCCTGCCATCTACCCTTTGCATTCTTCCATGCTGATGGTTTCCTTAGGTGCTGAGCAGTTAAGACCTGTAGGCTTCAGAGCCTGTCCTTTACATGGAGACCAATAGATAGAAAATGGTGGGGGTAGGAGACAGGGTTGGAAGGGGAACAAATCCCAGGGATAAAGTGGCAGGGGTGGTGATCCAGAGGAGAGGAAAACAAGTTGAAGGCCCAGGGCTTATATGAGGAAACAAGAATTGGGAGCCTGATTGGGCCTCAGGAGGGAGCTTGGGGGGTTCCGAGTGACCCCAGTGTGGAAGAGAGAGAGGGAGGAAGGAAAGAAAGAGTAGAAACACAAGACCTTTCTAGTACCTACTTCACTTCCAATCTGGAACGTGCGGAGAATAATCTGTCAGAACACAAGCCTTGGCACAGGGAGATCTTGACAGTTGCCACATCCTACAGCTACAGCCCTTGACTTGGGACTAGGTCCTATAGACAGAGCACCAACAGGAGCCAGTTCTTCAGTGAAGAGGCTTTATCATCACTCACTCCAGATGAGTGCTCATTAATAACGGCAGTTTCACCAGTTTCATAACAGATGCCAGATGGGGGAACATCCAATTCCTATTTTGTTCATGCTTGAAATAAGGTTACATGAGGAGCAGCTGAAGGAGGAGGGATCCTGGAAAAGAGAAGACTAATGGGAGACATGGGAACTGTCTTCAAACATCTGAAGAGCTGCTCTGTGTGTGGAAGAGGGGCAGGCTCCCTGCTTGAGAGATCAGAGGGAAAGAAGGTAGCAGGTTCAGGTCATCGAAAGCAAGAACCACGGTGCAGGCTGCCACGGGAAGTGGAGAGTCCCCCATGCGGGGGTGATTCAAGCAGAGGCTGTGGAACCATTTGTCATGGATATCCCACAGGGATCACTGCTTCTGAGGCCTTTGTGATCACACCTGCAGAGCTGAAGCTTGGTCCAGCCTCTCATCCCCTCATTACGTCTCCTTTGTATTGCCTGGACAGGGCTCATCCGAGACACTCAAGGCTAATTGGACAGCCTAAGCTGTCCTCCTCTGGTGATGAAAGCCTGTCTGGCCTATGACTTTAGCTCATTAAAAGTGCCCAGAGCTCACACCAGTGCTGAGTTATAAGCCAATGTCCTGGCTTTGGCCATATGAGAAAGGTATTAATAGCTTTACCTTACTAAAGAAGAATGCAAGGCTAACAGAAGTCACGTAACTAGCTGCTAAGTGCAAGTCTGGCCCAGGCTCCTAGCCACTAGGCCACGCTGATTTTTAAAGATTTAATTAATTTTTTTTAAAAAATTACAGTTGACATACAATATCAGGTATACAACAGAGTGATCAAACATTTATATAGTTTATAAAGTGATCACCTTGATGAGTCTAGTACCCATCTGGCATGATGCATAGTTATTCCAATATTATTGACTATGTTCCCTAGACTGTGTTTTACATCCCCAGGACTGTTTTTATAACTGGCAATTTGTACATCTTAATCCCTTCCCCTTTTTTGCCCCCATGCTGATTTTTAAAGGCATTCCCAGGTAAGAGAGTAGTGTAAACAATTAGTACTCCACCTAATTTGATCTGTTTGTAAATCAAATTTTTGAGTACCTTCCTTAAAATGGTGTTTAGTGACACATGATGTCTGTCCCTGCTCACAGGATTTTTGGTTTCATACCGTCTCTTTCATCATAGGCCATGCAGATCAGTGATGACCGGACTTTGGGGAGATGTAATAACCGAGGGTTGCTGGTTTGGTTTAGTAACCTGTCCTCCCACACCTTCCTAAAAGTACTTTCTGGAGTAGTTGGAGGCATGCAGATGCACATGCAAACCAAGCAATTAAAACATGTTTTGTTTCCACACATTCTGTGAGGTTTTGGGGGACAACAAAATATTCTGGGTGGTCTTAGACCTTACGTCTTTGGTCAGGAATCCAGAAGTAATGCAAATTAGACAGGTGAGGGATGTCAGGAGAGACTGTGCCCTGAGTCACCGCCTAACCCTGCGCTTGCATCACCTCCCAGGTGTCAGTGCTCCCACAGGTAGAAAGAGAAGGTGGGATAGTTGGGCTTACAGGTCATGTCTACAACCTTTGGTTTAAAAAGATAGTACTCTGCCTGTGACTTGGGAGGTGGCAGTATCCACTTCCCACACAGCCGGGGATGTGGACTTGGGAGCTTCACACCTGCTGGGTAGGAAATTCCCACCTTAGTTTCCACAACCCTCCTCGCCCAGGAAGGCCCTGCCTTCTCATAACCTCTCAAGAAAGGCTTTAAAAAAGAGTCAAGAATTCTCTGCCTCTTCCCTCCTTTTATCAGGACTCCTTATACCTCATTCCTAGGGCCAAAGCCATGACCCACTGATGAAGAGGAAGGCAGGGATCATTTCCTGAACAGAAATAAAATGAAATGGAAGGGAGTTCAGAGGAAGTGCTGCCTTTTTCAGGCAAAAGACAGAGACGGGGATGTAGCAGTGTCCACCCGGCCACTGAAGGGGTGTCGATCCCCAACGGCAGAGTACAAACACAGAGTCTAAACACAGAAGCTAAGCAACGAAGACGGTTTCATCCCCAAGTGATGCATTTATGGGAAATTTAGGAAACGCAGGGCATTTCCATCTCCTGAGGCCCTTAAAATGTAGCCAAAGTGTGTGTACTGGGATGGAAGCCCAAGGAGAAAAAGTCCCCTGGCTATTGGGGTGAGAGAAAAAGGGACACAGGAGGACCATGGGTCATAATCAGCATGTTTTCTTATCTCTAAATAAATAAATAAATTGGCTTGTTCATTCATTTGGGGGCTATTCTGGCCTAAAACAGGCTGGGGGAGGGAGAGAAGAAGGGTGTGTAGAAAAAATGCAAATGATTAAAGAAACTGATCTGCACAAATTACAAATATACCCTCAAGCTTTTAGAAAAGCAGAGGGCCTGCGAGAGGAAAATAGTATCAATTAAGGTAGAGCTTACTGTAACACTACATGCCCCAGGAAAAGATGAAGAGAAAGGAGAAGGGAAGGGAAGGGGATGGGAGGAGAGGGGAGGAGAGGGGAGGGGAGGGGAAGATAATAATTTTCTAAACAATCCTGTGCTCTCAGTGTCACTCCTGCCACCATCAGCTCTTACAGGAATGACCATCTCTCCTTGGCTCCACTTACGGGTACGTGAATAAAGAGCAGGATAAATGAAGACTCTGCTGTCCTGGAAACAAACCAGAGAAACCGCACTCGCGGTCCTGGGTTATAGTGAGAAAGACAACCACCTGCCCTGAGTGGGAAAGAACTGGGAAAACCAAATGTGTGCTTGGACCGTCCGTGCGCCCGTGAGGTGCAGAAACCCAAGCCAGCAGGTTCCTGTCCCAGCCGGCTCAGACCCCGAGAAACCAGCAGCCCCGCACAGGCGCACATAGAACCACGCGGTAAACACGCCCAAGGCCGCGGAACCCTCCCAGGCAGCAACCCCGGTGCAGGTGGGTTTACAGTTAGAACAGAACAGAGCAGCTACATAACAAAGCGGGAAAAAGACCTTAAAAAATTGAAGTATCAGTGGCCACAAAAAATGAGACGATAACCCAAAAGAGACTTTGAATAAATAAGTTTAAAAAAACTGAATGGGAGATGAGCAAAGGGCATGACTGAGTGTGGCCAACATTTTCAGTAAGTCTTCTTGTGAAGAGGAACAGAAAGGGGATGGGAGAGGAAACAAAGGGCATTTAAAGATGGAAGACTGTTGACAGGAATGACTGAGCAGACGGACAGACGCTGAGGATGCGCTGAGAGAGGACATCATTGTAGGAGTAAAGCCCTAGAGAGGGGGAGAGGGGGGAGGGAGGGAGGGCCTCCGGCAGGAGGAAGGACGCCTTGTCCCTCTTAGCGCAGGGAATGAGCTGGTGCAGGTGCAGGGTGGTCCTAGCTTTGGGGGTTGGGGGAGATGAGGATGGTTTCTATCTGGTGACTTCTGTTAAAGACAAATGAAGCCAGGCCACTGGGTGAAAGTGATGGAGTTTGAAATTAAAGGACAAGGCATGCGACTGTCCTCTTGCAGAGGTAAAGAACAAGCTTTCCAGAAGAACTCTGGGGGATGGCTAATAACACAGAGTGTGTAATTGAGTGTGGGACAGGGGGAAGAGGGGTGAGGACCAGGGCATTTCCGGGTGAGTGATTACAGCACTGCCTTATTGCCTGTGGAGCGCTGCTGCAGCAGGGGTGATCAGAGGACAAGCCAGCCACTTCACTCAAAGACCCCAGATGTCAGTCTCTCAAGGTCTGTTCTTGGCATCTGTTCAGTTCCTCCAGAGAGAAAGACTCCATCTCTGTTTGGCAGGGCAAACGCCAGGTCATAGTGGTTCTGTGGCAGGGTGGGGACAGGGGTGGGTCTCACTGTATACATTTCACTGAATCTTCCTGTTTTCAGCCCATGTGTCACCCCCTCCCCACTACCTTCCACTGAGCCTAGTGACCCTGAGGTCCAAGTTCATTGAGTTAAATTTATTTAGAGAATAAATCTCCATATTCTTGCTGGCATTAATGGGGAAAGGCTGGGAGTAGGAGGAGTGTAAGCCCCTGACTGTGTGTAGTGGGGTAACAACATAGATATTCAGTCCACAGACAGACTTTAAAATAATGACACTCTTTTCATGCCTGAGCCACACCCTGACTTCTGCAGGGTGGGTAAGAGACCAGTTCAGGCCCTGGAGGTGGCTCCAGGCTGCTTGAGCAGGAAATTCTGTCCTCTGCGTACCAGGAACAAGGTCTAGATGGGAGTGTGGGCCTGCTGGGCACAGCCTTCGGCCCATGGACTCATCACCCTGTGGCTGTAAGAAGGCCCGCAATGCGGCCATTTAAACTGTGGGCAGAGACTTGCATTGCTCAGCTCTCATGGGGATACTACATCTAACATTCAGTAAGTAGAAGATTACAAATAACTCATTCTTTCTACTTCATTTTTTACTCGTCAAATTGGAACTGTCATCCAAACAGAGAACACGGATGTAGTGTTGGCTCTTAATCTGGGCTACAAGGCAGAGTCCATCTAGTAGCACTGGAGAGCTCCACCTCCCCCAGAATCTGCTGGAGTCTTAGTCCATTAAGGGTAGTGTGCCAAGAGCTTCTTTATCTCTCCTGGCTGAATGTTTTCATCGTTGATAATGAAAGTCTGGCAGGCAAGGTCAGGGGCGGCTTCTGACTCCCAGCCCTGGGGTCCCACCATCAAGGGCAATGGAGCCAAAGTGATGGTGCGTCCAGAGAGATGGGAGCAGCAGAGAGAGGCCGGCCCTGCTTTCTGCAGTGAGTTCTCAGGCCTTTCATGCTGGGGAAGAGCAGTGGGTCAGGAGTCAGAAGGTTTAGGATTGGGAGCCAGTATTCCCGCTCACCAGATGCTAACCGTGGGAAGATATAATCTGTTAAATGCAGCAGCTTTGGAGTTGTCTAAACTTGGGTTTGAATCCTGGCTCTGCTACTTATTATATGTGTGACCTTGGACAAACTACTCAACCTTTCTAGTCTATACTTTAAACCTTATCAAAATGGGGGTAACAGCACCCTCCGTCTGTGAGGATGAGATGAAGAAATGCTTGTAAGGTACTGAGCACAGTGTCTGCACTGAGGAAATACTCCGTTAAGGTTTCTGATGATTATGAAAATTATGGTGATAATAGAACAGATACTTGGAGCTCTAAGGAGCATCAGAAGTTAGTTTGCCTCTCCTTGACTCAGTCTGCCCATCTGTAAAATGGAGACAATGTTGCAATCCTTTCCTCGTCTCCCTCATTTGTTGGGTCATTCCCAACTGCATATCTACAGAGAGTTGTCAGTTTATGACAAAGTTTCCACCAGTCTATGGAGAAATGAGAAAAATAATAACATAGTGAATGTTTTACAAGTAGAAACACTTCCAATTTTCAAAGACTGTCCTTTATTCTGATATTATGTCATTTCTATTCTGTATGTGTGTGTTAAAATAGCTCTTCTTTTATGAAAGTATGTTGCTAATGGAAGGTGTAGTTTGTTTGTTTGTCTTTAATGGCCTTACTCAGCAAAAAAAATTTGTCAACCCTATATTGGTTCCTTGTTTTTTGAAATTTTACTGGTCTGTGAAATCAAGTCTATAAAGAAACCACCAAAGATGAGGAATTTCAAAGAGTTTGCCAATCGTAAGGGTCTGTATGGAGATAATGAAAATAACAGTACCTCATATTGCATCCCTGTGATGTGCCTGGCATTGCTGAGAACTGACACACATTAGCTATATGCCCGTTAACAGTCCAGCAGGCTAGATGTCATTTAACCCATTTGACGGATGGCGAAACTGAGACTTAGAGCATAGGCATCTGGGCTTTTCATTCAGAGGAGGAACACAATACCAAGTCTGCCTGACTTCAAACCTCACAGTTTTCCCTGAACCTTGCTAAAGGATTACTACAGAGGAGGCCTTGACACAGCCACTGAGACTTCACCCCTATAAAAATAACCACAACAAGGGCTTATGGGCAAATCACTTAACCTCTCTCTGCCTCTAGTATCCAACTGAGAAATTAGGTAGAAATCAGGGTCATGCTGGAAACAGATGGACAGTCAAGCTGAGCCATCCTAGGAAGTAAAATTAACACAAAGAAACCTTCTCTTTGATTCTCTGTGACTCAGTGCTCTTGGATTATTTACAAAGTTGTGAGGCATCCCAGCCAGCTAATGGACAGAATGCTGCCTGATTACGGAGATGTCATCAGATGGCCACTTTTACTCTTTGGCCAACCAGATTCAATCCGTCTGCCTTCTCCTAGCTGGTCAGGACCTCTCTTCCTGATACTCATGGTGGTGTTCTGGGTCCCAGAGGCCAGAAAACCAGCCCGTGGGCCATTCTGGGCTATGTGATGGGAGACCCCTGCCCTCTCCACTCTCCCTCCCTCCCACTCCACAGTAGCAGGCATAATGCTATGCATTGTGTACATTTGCCATATTATTCCTTAAGCTCCTCTGGGAGGAGGTTTTACTAACCTTACTTTACAGATGGGGAAACTGAGGCTCATTGAAGCTAAGTAACTGGCTGGGGGGAGGGGGTCACACAATCTGTAAATCTGTAAGGGGCCAGAAAAAGAAGGATCCCCACCCAGCCAGGGTGCCTGATGTAGGTCTGTGCCTTCCAGTTCACCATTAAAGTGCTTCCTGGAGACTGAGGAAAGAAGACCCTAAAACTTTACCAGCTCCTGGTCTCCTGTTATAGAAACTGCCCTCTCTGAGTGCCAGGGTATTCCCAGGGAGCCCACCATACATAGGACCTTCCACTCAAGGGCCAATTCCAGCCCAGCAGCTGCTTCCTGAGCCTTATACCCAAAAATGACCGGCAGCAGTGCTTACCTGCCAGGTAATAATGCTGGTGGCAATGATACTTCAATTCAAAATTCGCCCTTTCTTTCTGAATTTGAAATCCAGTGCTTCACAGTCCTGTCTCCAGCCCTTTTAAATTATTTCACTCTTGTAGAAGACAATTTAACAATTAACAAATTCCTTGTGATCATTTAACTTTTGTTGCAGGACTGAGCATTCATGGCTTGGCAAGATGAGGGTTTCCATTTCTTCTCTTTTTTACTGTTATTTAAAAATGCACCAAAATGATGCATGCACTTAATTAAAAATAAGAGTATATAAGAGCTTATGAAAGAAAAACAGTAGGTGAAGCCTCTGTCCTGTCTCTCCCCACTCAGTTCCACAATCCAAATACAACCAGTTATACCCATTTGGTTGGGGGTGGGGGATGTTATTTTAGTTAATTTTCTACTAGTTACCTCCATGCCTCTAACTAAACAGCTTATACAATTCTTCAGTCATTAAATTCAGATATTGTTTATTGCTTTGAGAGATGGAGACTTTACTCATTTCCTCCTCCTACCACCTCATTGCCCCCTCCCAATATATCTATAGCGATAGATTTAATTAATACACTTGACCCCTACTTCCTGTTCTGCCACTCTGGGGACTATCTCCTCTCTTCTCACTGAGGCAGATTAGGATACTAGAACGCCCCTCCTCTGTCCATCCCTTCAATCTGTCATCCCCTGTCACCTGCCCCTTTATTTCTGTGTTTTCAAGGTTGATCACATTAGTATTCATGACCGTAAGCGTGAATACTTTTTCCACACTCTGTCTAATGTGGTTCCAGGCTCGGATCGCGGCCTTTTTTATTGGGGCAGCTGCCCTCAGGGTCCTCGTCATTCATCTTAGATTTCTTTTTCTAGTGTAGATTGATTAATACCCTTGTTTGCCACCCATATCCTGACCTGAGGCAGCCCCATTCCGTTAACCGCGCCTCCATCGCGCTGTGGGTCAAGGCCCTGGACTGCCACTCCGTCCTTGCTGGCTGTGCAGGGCCTTCAGGGCCCTGCTGTGAAGCTGAAGCGGCGGGGTGGGGTTCAGACACCCGCAAACACAGCCCCTTCTCCTGGCTTCTGCGGCGCTGAGCCCCCACTCCACCTGGGCCACTTATCCTCTGAGATGGGGTTGCTGCTGCCCTTGGTGGCTGTGCCTTGGTGGCTCTCAGCCTCCTCCTGAACTCACAGGTGGTGGTGGGGCAGGAGGGGTGGGCCAAGGAAATCACCACGGACCCAGCACATGCAGGCGTAACAGGGATTTATATGGGAAGCAGCCATTTCCTGGGCTTGGCCCTTTAATCTCATGCCAACCAAGCCGGAGCCTCTGGATCCAGGGAGTCCCCTTCTTCACCAGGGGACACTGCCGAGATTTTTCACTCACACCCCGTAGGCAATCGATAGTGGCTGAGAGGCCATTTGTGCAAGCCATTCTCACCCTGGTCCCAGGCGTGGGCCCAGCTTCCTGGCGGGGCCTGAGCCGTTCGGCACCTTGACCCTGGTTCTGAGGACTCGACATCTGCTCCTCCTCACTGATGAGCCACGGAGGGAACTCGGAGCGTCGGCCCACCCACTGCCCAGCCTCTGCAGACCCTTCCCTTCCCCTCCAGATGATGCAAAGAGGTTGGCAGGCCGTAGTGATTTTTCCCAGGGGTCTCTCCATGACCTGCATTTTCCCCGCTCAGGATAATTTAAGGCTACATTTTCCCCTCACTTCTTGGGCACTGTATATTTTGAATGGCATGAAAGCAGAGTAACACTGGCAGGCAGACCTCTGCACCTGCAGACAGAGAGAGCTGCCAGCCCCTGTCTGCCCTCATTGCCAACTTCCTCAGACTCACTTAGAGGTTGAGTTGATCTATTTGGTTCTTAAATTCCATATTCTTGGATAAGCTAAAAGGGTTATAATTAATGCCTTGCTTTTAAATAAAATTGAAAAGTTAAGGGCCACATCTTGAGGACACTTTGATTAGACACTCCATACATGAGGACAGAAGAAAACGCACACTTTCCGTATCATTGCCAGATGTGCTGGGCACCTTCTGCATGCCAGACACCGTGCCCAGTGCTTCCCGCTTGATCCTAGCTACAGCTGATGGAGGAAGTTGGATGCATCCTGTGGTCCTAAGTTTTCAGCTAAAACAAGTGAGACATAGGAAGGGGTCATAGGCACCTTGGGGCGGAGGCTGTTCTGTACACCTTGGCATCTTCCATGGCAGGTGACAGGATCCCCTGCACACAACGAGGGCCCTGAATGTTTGTGAAAGAGTGAAATTGCCCAAGAGCACAGAGCTAGTTTGTGTCTCTGAGCTCCTAATGTGCCTCAGAGCTCCTAATCAAATGTTCTTTCCACTAATCTAAGCTTCTTTTGTCTGAGTGAGCCAAAGGTTTTGAAAACAGTAAACCTCCCTTCCTCTCTCTGAAATCAATAAAGTTATATTTTAAAAACAACAACAGTAAGTAAGCAGATTTTAATGATTTCAAACTCCCAAGAAAATTAAGCCAGAAGCATGAAAGAAAACAAGTTTTAAGCAAAAAAAAGAGAGCAGTTTCCAGAAATCCATGATGCTACTTATCCCATGACTACCTCACCCATTGCATCTAAAATGGACAAATATCTGACCAGGGATTGTCTATTTTTACAGAAAAGTCCATTTGCCTTGTGACCCTCCAGGCCCAGGTGATCTGTGTAAGTCTGGGTGACAGCAGTCCAGCTCATGCCCCCCCCCCCCCCCACCACCACCCTGCATCTTCCCTCATGACCCCCTCCCTGGCCCTCAAATGTGCCTGGAGAGAGGCATCCTCCTGTCAGAGCAGGCCCATGCGCCATGTGCAGTGAATTGAATCAATGCATCACTCTTCATTCAGGGCGTGGGAGCTAATGCAATCAAGGCCCAGCCTGGAGCCTCTGTAGCATATTACTCCCATTAATCACCACTCCCACTGAACAGCTCTCCTTCCACGTTGCCTGAGTGAACACTGGAGGTGCTCCTGGGACTGTCAAGTGTTAGCGGAGTTTTGACTACTTTTGTGTCTCTCTTGATACAAGATTTGGATTATTTAAATAAGCTAAAGCCTCTTACCTTTCAGTGCTTTAAAGTGAGGACGCTGCTTGGGGTCCACCACTAGAGAGAGCATTGGAGACTTTCACCCCCTGAGGGGGACCTCTGTCCTTGGAGGTGCTGAGCTCAGGCCAGCCCTCCCACCTGCTGCCCAGCATATCTACCCCACGCAGGGCACCGGGGAGTGGGCTGCGTGGTTCAGGGACAAACAACATGTTCACTCCCTCACTGAGCAAAAGGACAAATGACTCGCTTGCTTCAGAGCTCAGCATCCCTTATTCTATAAAACCGCCTGTAATAACCCCATATATGCATTTAGTGTGTTACGTTAACATAGCCCTTTAGTCTTCGTTATATCTAACTCAGTGTTTACACCAACCCTCTGAGGGGGGTACCATTACGCTCATTTACTCAGTTAGTTAATACCTTCATTCATGGAGTGCCTAGCATGTTCCATGCACTCTTCTAGGCGCCACCATTCAACAAATCATTTTATGATTATATCCCCCCAAGAAGGGGATTTTATGGGCCTCATTTTAAGGAAACTGAAGCCCAGAGACACTTAGTGAGCTTTTCACTACATCTTAGAGCAACTGCATAGGTCTCAGAAAGAAACCAGGGCTCAAACTATAGGGGTCACTGTCCACTATCCAGACTTGCCTTTTAATGACTGAAACTTGGGTTGTGGAGTGGGAAGAGGGAACTCTTTTCATGATACCAAAAGATCAGAAGGTATTTCAACCACAAGGAGCCCCAGCCCTCCATAAACTTTCCAGCGAGGTCTCCCGATGCGTGTAATGCAAGGGTAGCCATGCTGAGGCTCAGTGACAGTCACCACCGCCTGTGTTCACACACAGCAGTCAGCCTGGCTTCATGGGGAAAGAAGGCTGGGGTGAGAGGTGGCGGGAACGAGACAAGCTTCAAAGGCTGATGGGCCTGACTTTGAATTCTGGCTTCAGCCTTGAGCTGAAAAGACTTATCCTTTTGAGGCTTTAGTTTCCTTATCTTAAATGGAGGGAATATTATTTTCAGGGTTCTTGGATGGCTTAGTGACAGTGGCAAGACTAGGTGGTCATTAAGTGGTGTGGACGGGATGACACTAGCGGGAGGACAGCAGCCGTTATTAATCCCCTTCCAGGTGGTCCAAGCTTCTTTCCCCTGGCATTGCTCTATGTCAAGATAAACAATAAGATTGAGACTATTTGCAAAACTAAAAATAATCGAAACAGATGGTCTTTGCAGTAAAATATTCTAATTGCTCAGTTAGATTTGGAGGCCAAATCCCAGTATTACAAATATGATCACTAAACTTCTGTATAACAAAGTATTTTCGACCTCAACAGTGACTCTCTCACTTTAGGCCCAACAGGAAAGCCACCTGTGTGGGGTAGGTCGTGATTAAAGGCACAGCCCCCTTCTCTCATCCTCGTGACGTACACGTAGCACAGATACCCCCACGGCTGGGTGAGGACAACAGGTGGAACCCATCTCAGATATTCAAGACCGAGAAACTGAAATCAGACACAGTCCGATTCATTTCCTGTGCTCGGCGAATCTAAATCGGGAACAGGTGCCTCCAAGTTGAATTGTAACAAAATTGGCTTATTTCCTATCTCTACCCACTGAAAACGAATAATTCAGAAGTGCCACAAAACTTTTATCCTATGGCTTATTACTTTGGCTACTTCGTCATTTTCCCCTCTCAGTTCCCTCAACTAAACTCTGAAGGCCTGCTTTGTTCCAAGGCGCTGCGGGGAGAAAGTGGGAGCTAACGTGCCTGTGGCGCCTGCCGAGTTCTCATGATGCGGAACACTTCAGCTGCCTTATCTCTCATGGCCTCATTCCCTGCCTTCAGGGGACTTATATGCAAACAGAAAAGGCAAAACTGTATACAATCATGACACGCTGCACATAGTTTAGATGCCATGAGAGGGGCAAGTGCAGAAGGAGAACTTCATTCCGGTTAGGAGAAACAAAGCAGGTTCCAAAGGGGAGGCAGCACTTGCCTTGGGGCTTGAAGAAGGGGCAGAGCTTTAAGCAGGTTGGGAAGGGGATCTAGCCACTGCGGATGGAATATACTGCTGAAGGTTAATGTTTTGTTGGAGACCAAGTAAACCCATGTAGCTGGGTCTTATTTATTGAGAAGAAGAAGAGTAGGGGTGGGAAGATAGGTCCCTGTATCTGCACTTTCTAAATGCCTAGCAACAGAGTTCTATCTTCCTGAGTCGATAATCTTTTTCTCACTGTTGACAAATTCAGATTCGCTGGTGTAAGAACCTCTGGGGGTCCAGGTTGTGAAGCACAGACCTGGGGGTGAGTTGAGGCCTAATGCAGACTTCCTGGACTATTGGGGGTAGTCCAGATTGTGTTGGTTTGGGCTCCAACTGTTCAGCCAGATGAGAGCTGGGAGAGGAGCAGAGAGCTGGCTGTAATGCCCATAACATGTAACATTAGAGAGTGGCTGGTGAATTATGTGTCCATTAGCTAAGTGGCCCTGGGGCTTTATGACTTGCTCTTTTTGTAAATCAAAAATAATAACAATAACAGCTCACCATCTTCTCATCCTGCTGGAAGGAGCAAGTATTTCATCTGTCATTATACAATTACAGCTGCTGCCCCAGACAAGCCCATTCCAAACCCCAGGATACAGAATTGGATGAAAAGTCTGTGCTTCCATCTTGACCCACCTAACCAGGACTCAATCACAAGAGGCAACGTAGTCATTTTCTTATTGAAGAAGATTGGCAACCAAGACAGTTCAGGAGGGAAGGTGATTGCTTTAGTGCATCACGCCTTCAGGGAGGGACCAGATGACCCTGCAGTGAAGCCAATAAGGCTCCAACTGGAAGAGGACCCTGGTAATTCATCCTGATGCCACCTTCGACATTCCAATCTGCTCTGCCCTTTCATTCGTGCCCTTCCTGGGCCTGGGGGTGCTGATAGCTGGCTAGGACAGCAGAGAGGTCATTTGGAAGCAAGTATATCTTTTGCATGGCAAGATGACAGGGCTCCCCTCTGGGGCAGCTCACCCTGCTCTGGGCAGTCTCATATCAAATCCCAAACTAAAGTTGTGTGGCTGCTTACTGCTGGTTCACCTCCACTAATGGGTGGATCAGTGCAAGGCAAGATACAAATTCCCCAACAATATTTTTCCCCAAAGGATAAAAGACATGAAATAGGAAGAAACCAATCATTGTCAGACCTTCAGAATGACAGACCCTGAAGACATCAGTATACAAAGAGAGCTTCCATGACTAGGAATCCATGCCGTTTGCTGTTACGAAGCAGCTCAGATTTCTGCAGAGTCTCTGTATTGAATGTATCAAGGTCCCTCACAAGTGCCAAATCCAGGAGGCCGAGACTCCTGACTTGTCATCAGAGAGAAACCTGGCCCTTGGGGCAGAAGTCTCCTCTCTTATTCCTTGGTATTTTTTCCATTTTTCTCTGTCTTCTTTTTCTTATTATAGCCTTTGTTCCTGATCCACTCTCAGGAATGGTTCCTTTCAATGAGTTAGGTAGATAGGTAATGAATTATCATCTATTTATGATTTAATTAACATTGATGAACCACTTCAAAGAACCAGAACATTGGCAATGACATACATCTGCCTATGGGCTTCTTCTCCATCTAATTCTTCTTCTTCCTCCCACCCAAGGCAACCACTTGTCCTTTATTACCTTGATTTTTTCAAAAACAGTTTTATTACATATACAGTTTTGTGTATTTTTATTATATACACAGTTGTTCCTAGTAATAGTAAACAATATTATGGGTCTTAATTTTTCACTCAACATTTTATACATGTATATATACTATATAATATGCACATGCTATATTTTAGCATGTAGTTACATTTCACTCATTTTTACTGCCAGTGTGTGGCAATGCCACAATCTATATACCCAATATCCTGTCAAAGGGCATTTGTGGTTTCTGGAAATCATATCATATTTGCTGATACGTATAAACGATGCTGTTGGAACATCGGTGTATGAGTGTCCTAGTAGAGATGGAAAACAGTTTTCTTATGTACATAGTGGTTTATTCTTCAAGATCCAATCAAAGGGTTGCAGTGATTTTAGTGACTCAGAAGCAAAAAGCTGAGCACTCAGGCCTTGGGAGGGCAGAGCCGTGGTAGGCCCAGGAGCCTCTGCAGGTAAGTTCATCATCTTTCTCTCCAGGGCACAGCCTGCAGGCAACCCTGCTCCAACCAAATTTGTTACCTCTGTGTCTAAAGAATCGAAGTCCCAGGAGAGAGAATCCTGTTGACCTAGCTCAGGTCAAGCATCCTTACATTTTTTAAAATACCACTCATCTTCTCCGCCTGAGTTCTGAACCAACTGAGAACAAGACAAAAGAATAAGACCAGTGGAGACCAAAATATTATCTGTATTATGGAGAAGTCTTTTATTGGAGAATGTGATGTGAGCAAGTATGCTCCCACACACAGAACCCCAGAAGCAGGCGCACCCAGTGGCGCTGGACCAGGGATAGTCCCGGCTCCTGCAGGGCAGAATGTGGGCTTCCTGTAGACAGCTAAGAGGATGTGAGGAGAAACGGGCAATGCCTGATCAGTGCTTACTTTCCAAGAACCATATTAAGTTCCTCCTCCTTCCTTGGGGAGGAGAGGCCGGGGTGTCACCCTTCCCCACGTGGAAGGACACATTGTGCTGCCCTGTCCTGGCATCAGCTGCCTCACCAGACCCCAGAGGGTAGACAGGCCAAGTTCCCGAAGGAAGAAGGTAGAAGCTGGGCACAAAAAGACAGCAGGTGTCCACAACACCAGCCTGCATCCCCAACAGGCCCTGCTGGAAAGGATGGGCTTTACTGAGCCCTCCAGATTTCCTTCCAGAATGCAGCTATCCTTGGCAGCCCCTACCCTTCATGGTGCTCTTACCTCCGCAAAGCACATCCATGGCCACTGTGTAGTGTGACTGTCACAGTGTCGTGGAACAAAGAAGATGAGAATGAAGAAGGAAGGTGATGAAGGTGCCAGGATGACAGTTTTCAGGGTCCCATCTCTGTGCTTTGCCCTCCCCAGCTCCTTCTTCCTCCCCATCCACCCCTGGGAAGGTGCTGGCAGGATGGAAATAGGATCCTAATAACTGGGGTTGGGGGGACTCGGAGTTCAGTGTCACTCTTCTTGACGTGAGATGATGGAGTCCAGGTGCCATGCGCTTGGACACAGAATTCTCCTGGCAGCCATCCCTGTGTCCCCAGGCTGGGTGTTCAGCTTTGCATGGCCCTCAGCCAGCCCACAGTGGCCACTCAGTGACATGTTCTCAGGTTAGAACCTCAGCTAGGATATGCCAAGAGGCTCAGTTCAGCCCATGTTACGATGACTTACTCTACAGGAAAAGTAGCAGGTAGACTCTTTCCTGAGGGTCCCTGAAAACGTCCCTGTGGGCCTCTGAGTCTGAAGAGGTTTCTGCTGCAGGACAAGCAGTTTTGAAATGGTCAGAAACCAATTGACTTGCCTGGGGTGGTGATTTGTAGCCCAAGGGGTTTGAGCAAAGTGTGATTAGTGCTGATAGGAGAAAATCAACCAAATGATGGAATGGAAACACAAATTAAACCCGGAGAGGGTGGGGAGCAATTGGACCAGATGCACTTAAGGAGAGTTCTAACTCCGAGGCTCTAGAATTTCCTGACTTGAGGTCTCACTTGACAGATGACGAACATGGCGATTTTTAAAAATGTTTCTCCATCCTCATCTGTAAATTGACATTTTCAATGTCTACCTCAACAGGATTATTATAACCTATATATTTTATATAATGAGGTAGCCTAAGCTAACAGGTCCCACTCCGGGCACAGTCAGTTCCTTTTCTTTTGCCTCATGTTCCTAGTTTTTTGTTCAAAATTCTTATCCCAAAGGATAGTAAGTTCAGAGTCTTTCCAGCAAAAGACAAATAAAGAGGAGCAAGCTTGTTTCACCTGGGGAGGGGAGGAGGGGTCCTTATGCTCCCCTGTTCCCCACCTGGGCCCTGTGGGCACAGGGAAAGCACCTGTGATGAAAAGTGAGGAGCCATTAAGGGGTGTGGAGGGTTCAATCACTAACCCAACTTCCCAGGGCTCTGAGAGGGCAGCTGAGGGCTGAGCCTACACTGGGAACCAGGGGTCCTTTTGTCCCAGCCCCACCCTGAAAACTCTAGGAGTCTCCTCCCTTCACCAGGCCTCAGTCTCCACCTCTTGAGAATGACTGGGTGGGAAAAGACAATATTTAATTGTCACAAGCATTGTCTCCCTCCATCCCAGCCTCTCTTAAAATCCTTCTACTAAAAATAAAGAGGCGCTACCTCTCTCGAGGACTGGCTGGCTGTGGCATCACAGCTCGGGCTCTAGTCCTGATTCCCACAGCCCTGATGAAATGCTTCTCTTCAGGCACGTTCCTGTGATAAGTAATCACCATGCCCATGTGAAGCACATTGGTTCCTCAGTGGCAGGAAGGGGCCATTGAGTAAATTACTTCTTTCTCTAACCACTTGCTGCTCTGGGAGAGTTAATTCACTTCACAGAGGCAAGCAATTTACTCCTACAGGTTCACCATGAACTGCACCAGGCTCCCAAAGCTTTAGAAAATTACCCAAGCTCCCCCCTCGAAATGGCTGCAATTGCTCAGCACGCTGAACAGAATCCTTCAGGTTCTTCAGCTGTTTCCCATTTCCCTGCTGAGCATTTGTGAAATACCTTCTGTGTGCAGAACCCTGCATGAGACATCTGGGCGCTATGGAAGACAGATGTGCCAACCCTCCAAGATTCGCAAACAAACCTGGGAGACAAAACGAGTTCCAGACTCAGAGCCGGGAGATCGTCCATGAGGCCTTGGGCAGCCCATTATCCTCTGTTTCTCCAGCTGGAAGATGAGAGGACTCGGTTATTCAACTCTAAAGACCCTTCTCTTCAGCCTTCTAAAAAGCTGCACAGCACGTGACATGCAATTCCAATGCGTGACGGGAGAGTAGAAACCTGCCAGCTCCCCCAGTTCCTCACTACACGGTAATATCTACCATAAGTGTTTTCTCTTTTGTACCTGGGCTTCCTGCACCTGCAATGCCTCCCTCTCCCTCTGCTGCTCCCAACCTCTCTTGAACCTTCCTCTGACTTCTGTGGCTATTGGTTTGGCAAGATTTTAAGGTCTCTAAGCCTTTGAGTTCTAATTAGAGCTTTGTGTCTTTGGATCCCTTCATTTGCAAACTGCAAGCAATAGGATGAAGTCAGTTCATAGGTTACAGGACATGGGAGAAGGACAACCCCTAGCAACTGGCTCCACCTCCTTTAGTTTACAGATGAGGCTGCTGAAGAGGGGAGAGTGATGTACCCAAGGTGATTCAGGGAGTGAGGGGATTGGGGGACTCAGGTCTGCTGTTGGCCAGGCTGAGGCTCTTTCTAATTCTTTCATGTAGTTATTTTATTCATATATAAATTCAACAAATAGTTATTAAGTTCCTATGTGTCACTCCTGGACGAGGCATTGGATATAGAAAGAAAAGAACCTTTAAAGAGTTTACAGTCTGGCAGGTGAGTCAGACCGGCAAACACATCATTTCAGGTAATGTTTTAAGTGGTACCAGATTTGAGGCTGCCTAGAGCATTGTGAGAGCCCAAAGAGGGGATGGGGATGGCTTTGGAAAGGAGGTGACAGTGGAACTGGCAGAAGGATGTGTTCTAGTTCATTGGGAAAGAGGTGGGAGAAGCCCACCCCAGTGAGAAAAGCCTGCATGAGTAAGACATGTTCAGGAGTGCCCCTGAGATTGCCTCGGAGGCCCTGGGTACTGGCAGGGAAAGAGAACAGTAAATCTTGAATTAGGCATTGGCGGCAGCCAAGTTGTGGGACGTGGCCCATGGGCTACAGCCTAAGCTGATTCTACTTTCCTCAGGATTCTTCCAGCACACATGGATTTGCCCTGACAATTGCTCCTCCAATTGCATAAGCCTTTGTAGTCTTCTTGGGTGGCTTTTACATGAGCTGTGAGTCTGCCCACACAGTCAGCTCTGAGAAGTTAGAAGCCCCATCAGACCATGAGCTCTTGGCTTCTCCCAGTTAGAGGACTGAGATGGCTGGGCCTGCCTGTGTCAGAACCCCAGCTCCCAAGAGCAAAGATGGGATGGATTGTGAGGGCTGGGACACATAGACATGGCTAGCCCACAGGGCAGAGTGAGCCATCTGGGAGATCCTAGCAGATGGCAAGAGGAAGTGTAAACAGGCATGTACCTTCAGGGGGTCAGGGGCAGTCCATGTGCAGACACCTAGGCCATCACCAGGGAGTCTGGGGAAGGGGTGGTTCAGACAGAGGCTAGCTCTGACCAAGGACTCCAAAATCAAAATCTCTCCCCCAGAACTTGCTCTTGATCCTTAGACTCACAGTCTGCCCAGCTGCTCTGAATGTCCCCCAGAAACCACAAACCACCATGCCCAAACAATTCATCATTTTCCCCCCACATCCTGTGGTTCTTCCTGTGGACCTGCCTTAGAGAAAAGCATCTAGTGGTTGCCCTAGATCTTGCCCACACTCTATAATTTCTGCCTTTAGAATGCCTTTCAGCATTTCCCGCTCCCCAGCATCCCTACACCAGTGTCCTGTGCAAGTCTGCTTCATCTCTCAAGTGGTCTACTAGCCAGCAGATCCTAACTGGTCTCACAACATATAGTCACTTCCCCTTCCATCTATTTTCATTTGGAGTCAGCTTTCCAAAGTCTAAATCACCTATTGGCTCCACAGTGCCCCCAGAGTAAAGACCTAATGCCTAAACTTGGCCAGCAGGATCCTCCATGGTCTGACCTCTGCTCACCTCTGATGAGCAGAAGCCCAGGTGTCAAGTGTCCTCCATCTCCCCTGTGATCTGCTGAGCTTCAAGGGCCACACTGACTAGTGATGCCCTTTATAGTGTAAGCCCGAGAGTCGGCTTTTCTTTTTTTGTGATGCAAATGCATGACTTAAGCTTTGATTGCCAAGGCATCCACATCAAAAAGAACAGCTATCTCCAATAAACACATAGACAGCCACAGGGCTTATAAAGAGCCAGGGAGTCACCATTGAAGTTCCTTTGTCTAAAGATCTTTGGTTGATTTAGATGACTGACCATTTGGCCACTTTTTTTTTCCTTCCTATGCTTTAATCCCACTCTTATGTTTTAAATTAACCAATAAAAAGTGAACCTGAGAAACCCTAGGCCCCCACTTTGACTCTAATGAAAAGGAGACCCCTAGGTCCTCTCTCTCTTTCCACCCCCCACCTCATCTCTATCTCTCCTCCCTCCCCCATCCACAACCTCACTGGCCCCAGGTGTGGCATATACCCTCCAGGACCTGTGAGTAAAAAAATCTTGTCTCTGTCAAAGTTTCCCAATGGTTATTGCTGAAGGTGTCCTACAATCATAATGAGAACCACTGGACCAGTCTAGCTACAACACTGGTTTAAAAAAGTGGAACCTGGGCCCAGGTGAGTGTCCCCAGGCATTTCTAGATGATAACATCACTATTGATGGACTGAGACTGACAAAAAACACCCTAAGTCTGACCTCTAGCCCTTCCTGGGCTTCCAGCTCAGGACACCTGCCCTAGGGAGACGGAATGGTCTGCTCCCCAGGCAGCCGTCAGGCACTCAGGTCAGACCAGTCAGGCCCAGGAGAAGGTTTCACTCGGGCCCAGCAGAGACCCTGCTGCTGCCCAGCTGGAGGGTAAATGCTGGGCTGGTCTCTGCCTGACCAGCACGGAGGCATGCTAAGGGGAAGTCATACATTCTTGGAATTAACTCAGCATTCCTAGAAGGGCACATCTCATCTTGATTGATAAATAAAAAAAAACTCATGAGCTCTTTCTTTTTCAGGCTACATAATGTCTGGGAAATACCCGCCATTCTCATGGCTTCAACTAAGCAATAGATGTTTATTATCCTACCTACCACTGCTTGAAACAGCCGCTCGGCTCCATTCCCCATCCCCACATTCTGGCCTTTTCCCATCGTTTCTGAGAATATGTGAACAATAGGACGAGTGTGCTTATATGTTATATTAAAAAGCTTAATCCACGGGGAGAAAACTGTTGGACATTATGAATGTACACTTCCTTATCTATCAGAGTTTAGGGCTGCAAGCCACAGAAATGGACTCCAGAGACAGAAAATGAGTTTATTCAAAGGATATCAGAATTGCCCCAAGGGCTAGAGAAGCTAGAAAAAAAGGAGTAGGGAGAAAAAAGCAAGAGGAGGAGGAGGAGAAGGTGCCGGAAGGGGGGGGGGGAGAGGGGGGAAGGAGGAAGAGGAAGGAGAAGAGAAGCAGCCAGAAGCACACTAACACTATGTCACAGGAGTAGCTTGAGAAGGTTCTGCTGCCCAACCACTGACCACCTGACATAACAGGTATTGTCTCTGTATCATCAGCACAGGACATTGTATCCAGGACACTTGGCGAGGCCACCTCCAAAGCCACTGGAAAGGTTTATCCCCACTCCTTTAGAGCTCTTTAGAAGGGTGCATCCACCCTATTGCCCAAGACATCTGAGGGCCATGACTTAAAGCCGTTCTTGAATTCCTCCTCTTGCTTTCCATCTCTCTCACCCTACATCCAATCTGAGACCGACTCCAGCTGGCTCTACTGTCCTAAGTTGCTCAGATTTCTCAAATCTGGCCCTGCCCTCTCTGCTTGTCCTTAGTTCAAGTCCTCATTGACTCTTGTCTAGAATATCCTGCCAGGCTTTCTCTGCATCCCCCCCAGAACCATATGCTTAAAACAGAGGTGTGACTTCTCCTTCCAGCTATGGTGGACTAGAAAGTTAGATAAAGTGTACTGTCTTTTAAAAAATCCATTTGAAGTCATTGGAGAACTACCAAGACCAAACAAGTGAAGGGCCAAGATCTTGGAAAGAAGGGATGTACAGAGAGGTAAGCCTGACATATAGGCCTTCTTGAGGCATCTGCCTTTTTGTAAGTGGCAGTCTGAAGTTTGAGAAGCTGAGAAGAACATTCAACAATCTCACAGGGCCAGAGTGGCCAAAGTTGGAGTGCAGGGTCTATCAAGAACAAAAGAGCCCCTCGCTTAGCTGCTGGTCAGAAATGAGGGTACCCTTCAGAGCACTGAATAATAATCCATACCAGCAATGTTCATCTTCCAGGATGAGGGAAAGATTCTATAATATGCACTGGCCAATATAGTAGCCACTAGCTGTATGTGGCTATTGAGCCCTTGAAATATGGTTAGCACAACTAAGGAACTGAATTTTTTACTTAATTTTAATTTAAATAGCTACACATGGCTCATAGCTAATGTATTGGGCAGTACGGCTCTATATACTGTCTGGCTTTCCATAAAAATTTACCAGGGACATCAAGATCAAATGACTGAAAACCAAAGAAAAAAAAATAGATTTAATAGATCCAAAGGATATGTGCAGATATTGGAGTTATCAAATATGACCTCTAAGTCAAAGAGACCATGACTTCCTTTATTCATTAAGATTAGGTTTGGCTGAATATTATAAAACCCTGAAAATATCAATAATTTAAACAACATAAAAGCATCTTTAATTCTATAAAAGAAAAGATGATACACAGGGGTGGTGGCTCCTCTTTCTGCTCTGCCATTTTCAGTTCTGGCTTTCATCATCCAGGTGGCTTTGTAGTCTGAAAGGGCTGCTGGAACTCCACCCAGCATGGACAGCTGCAGACCGAAAGAAGAGGAAAGGCAGAAGGCAAACAGCGTCTTACCTAGCGAATGCGTCTCCCTCTAAGCAGCCTTCCAGAAGTTCCACATCACTGCATATACCGTGTGATCAAAACGTACTCATTTAACTACCTTTGACTGCATGGGAAGCTGAGAAATGTAGTCTTTTGTTCTGAATATTAACAGGCCCAGCTAAACAGCAGAATTCCATGAAAAAGAAGAGGAGGGTAAACAGTGGAGTAGGTAAGGAGCCATCGCTGTCATACATTCCTATTGCAAGACCTCCAACAACTCGCCGGGCGTGTGACGCCTTCACAATCAGGCCTCGGGGCCCCATTCCGGTTCCAGCTCCTGTGCCTCTGCCCAGATATTCTATACTGTGATCACCCCGTCACTGACCATTCCTGAAACACCCAGATGCCAGCCTCCATGTCTTCGCTCCTGCTCATTTTTTAGCCTGGAATGTCCTTTCTCGGATAAGTCTGGCTCATTCTCAAAGCTTAATTCAAAGGTCATCTCTTTTTTGTCACCAATTTCAACTCTCCTAATCAGAACAAAATCTCTCTCCTGCTTCCCACAGCATTTTGCGTATACCTGCATGATTGCCTTTGTGTTGAATTGTAATGGTTGGTTTTCATGCCCTCTCTCGTTCTAAATTATGAGCTCCACATCAGAAACACAGCTTATTTTTCATCTTTATTTCCCTAGAGTTTACTACTGTTTGTTGTATGGTAGGTGTTCTGTCACGTTTTGCTGAGTGAGTAAGTAAGAGAGGAAGGGAAAAATTTAGTCAGTTAATAAATCTCGAATGCTTTCCCTCTCTGATGTCTACAACTCTAACACTAAACAACAGAGACTTTGCACAAAATGGAGGTGATTTTGCAAATTATTTTTGTTATGCCAGAATTGTGTTGTATCGCACATTGCAGGAAACAGATGGGCTGAGCTGGGAAATTTTAATGTTAGTTTATATATATTGTTTGATATGATATACAATCAACTTCAAAGCAGCACAGTAGCAGTAACAAGAAATTCCATTTAACTCAGCGGGTAAATCAAGTATCACTTTGTGCTTGGCAGAGTGACAGATGCTCTGTGAAATCCCCACCACTCTCCCCTAACACACACACCCTAAAAATGAGTTAGTCACTGCCTTCTAAGATTGTGACACCCCAGAAAAATAGAACATGGAGCCCCAGAACAATAGGTGACAATTAAATTACAATAAGTGTCATAACAAATAGAACCTGTTTACTACAAAATGGTATCTGTTACTATAAATATTTAGAGGAAGAAGGGACAGATATAAGCAGGAGTGGTAAAAAAAAGACTTTTTTAGAGGCACTAAAGCTGTTGAGCTGCCTTTAAAGACATATCAGATTGGGCAGGACAGTGACCGTCAAGGCATGAAATATGGGCCGTGGGTGGGAGAAGCAGTGAGTTTAGATTCAGACACAGCACTGAGGAGCATTAAATTGCACAGCAAGAAAAACTGTCCTTTTTTCATTCTCTTTGGCTTTCTTAGTTTACATTAAGGAGGGAGCCTCCATTGGTGCATCTTTAACAGACAGTAACACTCCTTTTAATAAACACAAGTCCCAAGCCTAGACCTTGGCAGACAACAGTATTTAGCTAAAATTTAATGATGCTCCTTTCATTTTTACTGCATTTACTTGTACAGGCATATTCCATTTATGGCATGTGATTCTGGTCTTCCATCATATATTCTCACTTTAAAAATCAACTAATTTAAGCATAGAGAAAGAGATGATTTAAAGGAAACTAGTAAGTAAATAATAGTTCTTATGGTATATGGATACAGGAAAAGTGATGAAAGTGATACTTAAAGGACTGATGTTTGGGAAATAATGACACTGGGTGTGGAGAAGAGGCTTCCCAGCCACGATGAAAGCTGTGAAGGCAGAGGGTTCCTGGCGAGCAGGGCAAGACCCTGATGGGAATGGAGAGGCAGGGGAGTAGGCCGAGGCTGTCAGGAGGCTGGACTGTGGAGGGCTTTCCCACCAGGCTACCATTTCTCTCTGTGAGCCCAGGAGATCTGTGCCTCTCAACACAGCCCAGAGCTGTTTCTGATCCACACACCTCACCCCTCTGTGCTCTGGGGACAGGGTTGTGTACGTGGGGGACAGGCACCATGGAGAGGTCCAGTTGGAGAAAAGAGTAAAGAACCAGCAGCACATGATGGAGATCTGAACCTTTCAGTACTTAATGTCCAGAACAAGAGCTGCCGCAGCAAATCAGAGCCGCAGTGCCCTGTGCCCAGTGTTCTGTCTCCCAGCTGCCCATGAAGAAGAGCCATGTCATAAGGGAGCATGGGACTGTGTTGTTCTGACCTGGTGCCTCCCCAGGCCCAACCTGGAGGCTACAGTAGTGCTAATTCATGTGTGTTCACTCAGAGATGTTGTCCTCCACCCCTGCCCTTTACTTCTTCCTGTCCTCGTCTCTGCCCTCTAATTCCATGTGACTGGATTGCCCCTTTTCTTATCTCTTTTGCTCTGAAAACAGAACATCTAAAATATCCCCCAATGTCCCACAGAGAAAAGCAATAAAGCTGGGGAGGAGAGGAGGGAGACTGTGCTTGAATAGGAAATCGATGTGACATTTCCCAGCCCTGCTCTGTCTCTGGCTGATCTGACCCAAGGTAACAAGTGAAGTGACACGGGGTGGAGGCTCTGCTTCTCAGCCCCTGATACCATCAATCTAGACCCTGCTGGTAGCACTGACTTTCCTCAAAAAACATTTTAAAAAGAAAAGGTCAGGACCATTTGTTTCTCCATGTGAATGAAATCACAAAGCCCTGGCTCTCGTCCCCAAAAGACTCTTAGCATGAGCCTAGATGCCTGCTCCAAACCTTCCAGGACAAGTTCTCTGGGCACAGTCGGACTTTCCAAGGCAAACTCCCCAGATCTGAGCCCATTCACCCAGGGGTGGTCCCTGAGTCACCTGCATCTAGAGCAGAGAAATGTGTAATTGTATGAGGGTCAGGGCTGGGGTTTGAACCCTGGCCTTTCCACTTACTAGCTGTGTGACCTTGGACTTATCTCTGAAACTTTCTCCTATATAAGGCAGGTATAAGAATAATAATAAGCACTGTCTCATAGGGTTCTTGTGGAAATAAAATGGAATAATAAATGTAGAATGCTTAGTACGATATTTGACATATAGTAAGTGGTTAGTAAAAACAGGTCATAATGACTATCATAGATAAAATAGTCCTGACACCTGTTTTCACTGTGCAGCAAACCACCCCAAAAGTTAGTCATTTAAAGCAAAAATTTATGATTATTTCCCAGATTCTGAGGGATAACTGGGCTCAACTGGGCAGTTCTTACCAGTTCCCCAGGTGTTGCAACCAGATGGCAGCTGAGCCTGGGGTCATCTGAAGACTCCATTGGGCAGGAACATTCCAAATGGTTTCTTTACTCACATATTTTGTGCTTCAGTTAGGATGGCTTGAACAGCTGAGGGCTGAATGAGTATCTCTATTTCTCCATGTAGACTCTTGGGTGGCTGGCTTGGGCTTCCTCACAGCATGGCAGTCTCAGAGAAGTCAGACTTGTTACATGGCAGCTGGCTTCTTCCAAAGCAAACATTCTAAGAGATCAAGAAGCTATAAGGCTTCTTATTACCTACCTTTGGAAGTCACACAGCATCACTTCTGCTACATTCATTTGGTTACATGGGGCCAGCCCCAATTTAGTGTGGGAGGCATCTATACTGGGGTGTCCACCAGAGAATAATTCATCGGGGCTGGCTTGAAGACTAGCTACCATAACAGCCCTCAGCTTCTTCTAATTCAGTATTGAAAAGAGCTCTGAATTTTGAATTGGAGACTTAGGTAGTAGCAGGTAAGTTACCACCCTCAAAGTCCTCATGTGCTTATCTATAAGATGGAGATAATGATACACACCTCACAGGTTGTGGTGGAGAACAAATGTCAGCATATATGGACAGCTCCAGCACAGTGCCTGGCACACAGGTGTGTACCAAAGTTCCCTCCACATTTAGAGCAGGGAGAGACCTCATCACCAATATCCCTAGTCCTCCTTGGAAGGGCCACCTGAACCTAGGCTGCCATCACTCTGTCACTCCGTAGCTTCTGAGTTCTACTTGTGTGCCAGGAGGTTTAGTTTAGCATGTCACCTGCCAGGTTTGTTGTTGGCACTTAATAAATAATGTATAATTCAGAAGAAAAGTTGTCAACTCATGCTGCTGTGCCAGAGTCCTTCTGAATGAAATTTATGCTACCTCTAGAGTGAGTTATTTTAAAATTAAAAAAAAAAAAAAGAAAAAAGGCTAAGCCAACTGATCAAAAAAATCCCAGAAATACTTTCATTTTCTCTTGACCTCCATTTTTTAAAACCTTCCAGGAAGCAGCACACATACTCATTTGGGATTTAATATGAATTACCAAGTAGCTGGAGAGAACTCAAGGTGACAAATTACTAACACTGTTTCTTAATGCTGCACTCGGGGCACCAAAGAAAGCCACTTAGCTTCTCAGTGGCTGGCTTTGTCCCTGCTATGTAGCACTGGCTCTGCCTGGGGTGGGGAGGGGTCAAAGAACTCGGCATCTTGGGTGATGGGGAGACAAGTGTCATTCACCTTGTACCCTCCTTGTCCAACCTCCCCCACGAGCTCCAAGGAAACTCTTTATCCAGCCCAGAAAGCAACAAATAGAGGCACCGCTCCTGAGAACCCTGAGGGCATTTGCTTCTTTGGGCAAAGGAGGGACAGTGTCATGTCTACAAACACATGGGATACTGGTCAGAGAAGGAGATAATTGAAAACATGGAACAGAAACCCTCTTTGGGGAAGTGTCTGTGATCCTCTGTCATCCTGCTTTGGGGAATGTGGCTTCTTGAAACAAGCACACACCTGGAGCTGGCCACGAGCTCTCCTGGCAGATCCTCTGTTTCATGGATTTAGCTTTCAGAATGTGGTGGTGGAACCCCACATCTCACGACCCATCCTGAACTCTGAGTTTCAGGCTCACACATCCCACTGCCTAACAAACAGTTTCCTCTGGACATCCCACAAATGCCTCCGCTGACATGTACAAACCTCATTGGCCACCCCTCTAAAACTCCTACCTCCTACCATTCCAGCAACCAAGACAGGACCCCGAGCTCCATTCTTTCCCAACTCTTGCCACTGAGCCCCACCTGTTCTCTCTGAGGACTGTTTGGATACAGTGCTTTGTTGGTATCCTTCCCTCCCATCCTGAAACTGCTGCGTCTAGGTCCTCATCACATCTAACGTGGACCATGAGGGTGACTTCTGATGAAGCCTCCCCCTCCACCTCTCCTCTGCCTCAGCCAAACTCCAGGCTCCTCCTCAACTGACTCCTTGTGTTTCCTGGTGTCTGGGGACCATTACTTCCCTACTGGGCCCTTTGTGTCTTCATCTATCAAGTGAAGGAATTGTATAAAATAAAGTCCTCTAGAAGCCCCTTCCAGCTCCCAGGTTCTGTGATTCTTCTGAGGAACCTTTTGCAGAGGAGATACAAATGCTAGGATCCTAATTTGACCACAGCCTGAGGCAGTCTCATTATATCTGAAGGGGGAAAATCACTAATGTCTCCTCAGTGCAAATTAATGCCATTGATCTGCTCAGTCCAGTCTGACTCAACAGAAGGCAATAAATTTGGTGGGGGAGGGGTGGTGTTGGGGTGGGGGTAGAATGAGAATGTACTGGAAATAAAAGGCTGGAAGGATTCTGTTTAGAAATAGCTGGTCTTTTAAAGACAGGGCTATGAGCAGTCAGAGGCCTCTGTATACATCAAAGAATCAAAGAGTTCCTTCCTATGCATTTAGGGGATACAAGATTGAAGTCAAGACCCACTCTGAGAACATGGAACTTGTTGGGAGCCTCCGACGGTAGGATTGGCTCTGCTGTGTGACCTGGGGCAAGTCTCTCCCTTCCCTGGGCCTGATATTTTATGTCTAGTTGAAGTCACTGATCTGTAGGCTGGTACTAAGTCATCTCAAGAGGAGTAAGTGAGCTTACAGGGCCCTAGGGTCTGTTCTGGACCCATAGAAACTTAAGGATGTTCCTGTTTTTCCCCAAAAACCTTAGTTTGAATCCAGAACATTTAACAAAGAAAAAAAGAGAAAGAAAAGAGTTGTGATGGCTAATTTTATAGGTCTGTCAACTTGACTTGTCCACAGCACCCAGATATTTGGTCAAACCATTATCCTGGATGTTTCTGTGAGAGTGTTTTTAGAGAATATTAACATTTAAAATCAATAAACTTTGAGTAAAGTAGATTGCCCTCCATAATGTTTGGTCCTTCATCTAATCAATTGAAGAACCAAATAGATCAAAGACTGATCCTTCTTGTGCAAGAAAAAAATTCTACCAGAAGACTGCCTTTGGACTTAACCTGAGATTCTTTCCTGGGTCTCCAGCCTGCAGGCCTACCCTGCAGATTTTGTATTTACCAAACCTCCACAATTACATAGGTCAGTTTCCTAAAATCTATCTATCTATCTATCTATCTATCTATCTATCTATCTATCTATCTATCATCTATCTATCTATCTATCTATCTATCTATCTATCTATCTATCTATCTATCATCTATCTATCTATCATCTATCATCATCTATCATCTCTCCTGTTGGTTTGGCTTCTCTGGAGAACCCTAACTAATACAGGAGCTATAGATCCTTACTGCCTACAGAAGGAAGATAAGCATTAGAGTTGTAAAAGCATTGTAGGCTCTGCCAAGGTTACTAAACAATTCTGAGTTCAGCCGTACCTCCCAAATGACTTCCAGACTGCCCCTTACAGAAACCATGAGATGGCTCAAAACTATGTCTGGGAACCAGGACCTTCCTGTACTAAAGAAACCTCATTCCTTCAAGTAAGGGTCAGAGGAGGCCTATTTGTTAATAATTAACATTCGCTAGGTCAGGCATTGCTCTGTGTTCTTTCCTCACATTATATGATTTCATTATCAAACCCTAGGAATTAGGTATTATTAATATCCACATTTCACAGATGAGGAGCCTGAGGCACTGTGAGGTTAGCTTACTCCATTACCTGTAGCTGACACTGTGCTCTTCTGCCTGGTGCATACCAGTAGCTCTACCTGTTAGCTTGCTGGCTAGTGACTACCTTGTGAGCTAGAGGACATTGCCCATATTGTTCAGATGAGAGAAGTTAAGTAGTTTCATATGGTCACACAGCTAGTATTGGCAGAGTCAAGATTCCATTCCAAGTCCTCTGACCACATACCAAGCTCTTTTACTAGCTACGCCATTCCCACCCACAACTGTTGCATAGAGACAACAGTTGCTACATGAACTCCAAGCCATCCCTGCTGTTTACAAGCCTACTGACCCCTGGGTCACATTTCATTATAATTATTATCATGAATCACCATCATCTTGATGGTAATTATACCTCTGTTTGCATAATACTGTGCAGGTCTCAAGAACTTCAACATCCTTGCCTCACTTGATCCCCATGATAAGCATAGTAGGGGCAGTTCATAATTTCCTCCACTCCACAGGGCTGATTGAGGCCAAGGGTGAAGGAGGGAAGGTATCTTTTATCAAGTACCTGATTTGCTTCAGGGCATTGCCTGGGGCTATAATATGCTTCCTTTGGTTTATTTCTTACCACAGCCCTAGGAGATGACTGCTTCCATTTGACAGGCGAGGAAACTGAGCACAAACAATATCCATTGCCAGGTAAGATCACTGAAAAAAACGTATTTTCCCATAAGGTTGTTAAAATTCTTTGCACTCACTCCTTGTACTCCTGGAACCCTGGTCGTCCATTAATTTTTACCTACTTTCCCTTTAAGGAAATGCCCCTAAGTCTTCCCTTCCAAATTCTAATTCCTAATTTTGGTTATCTGAAGTCATTGTTGAGAAGAAAACATTGAGAATGAATTAACCTTCAAAAAGGGCAGAGAATGTAGGCATCCTCCCTTCTAGTGGCTTTGTAGAGAAAAAGCTTTTCCACCCCAAGAGCCTCCAGGCTCGGACTGAGGGGCTGTGTCTGTGTGATCTGGTGCTGAAGAGACCATGTGAGGCATCTCCCTGCCATTGCTCCCACTCCTGCACCAACCTCACTCAGCTCTCCAGGCCATAAACCCAAGGGTCATCCATGACTCCCTTTCCTCATTTCTCACACATGCAATCCGGCACCAGCTCAGCTAGATGTACCTGCTAGGCTCTTCTAGAAGTTATGGCTTCCACCTTGGGACCATTATCTCTCCCTAGGATTATGCCAACAACCTTCTTCAACTCCATCCTACATGGTTTACTTTTTTGCAAACACCTGCTCCCTCTGTCCTGTTGCTTGTACTGCTGGTCACTATTGTCAGACCCCCACCCCCTCTACTCCCACCCCTCTGCTTGGTCATTTACCTTGAAATTAATTCAATGCCTGACTCCTTTACTAAACTGAAGACTTCCTAAGAGCAGGAACCATGTCTGTCTTAATTACTATTATATCCCCAGGGCCTAGTGCAGTACATGGAATATAGAAAAGGTTCAATAAACATTTGTTGAGTGAGTGGATGAATGAATGAGTTAGCAGTATTATGGCAAGTATCTTAATGTCTAAGTGCTTTTTGCTCTCTGCTTCTGTAACCCCCAGTGAGCTTCTCCTGGCCCCTTGGGGACTCAGGCCCAGGATAGTGGTGTGGGGGGACTTACTCTCCAGCATGGGCCAGGTTCAGCCAACTGTTAGTTTTCCTGTTTAAGCCCCCAGAGTGTCCTGTGGCCCAACCCTTCTCCCCCACCCCCATCTCTGCCTTATGAACAGTCCAGGTATTCCCCTTCCCTTGCACTTCTTTCCCAGCACATGCCCCTTCCCTGCCACTGAGTCACACTGCACTCCTGCATTGCACACCCGTGTCTGCATGGTTTTGTCCAGACCTCCCTCCTGGGGTTACACTGGGTTCTCTTTACTCCACCTCTGCACTAAAATCTGACCCTCCTCGAGGCAGGTGTGGGGTGTAAGCATTAAGAATGTGGCTTAGACCTTCAGTAGTTGGTGCTCTGGAAACTTCCTCCCAGTGGGCTGCGGATAATAAAAATGTGTCTCTATGATGTTCTCCAGCAGCTTGCATTGTCTCAGTTCTCTGCTTCAGATCCAGCTCCAGTTCATTAAAACTCCAGACACACATAACAAGGCAATTTTCATGTTCATGAAAGACTAAAGTGCTGGGTCAATATTATTGTCCTAGGCGCTAGTCTCTAAACCTGAATATCCGGCCATGATGCTGTGGGACAGTCAGTGCCCTGGTCACTGACTTGGCCCCTGTAGATCCAGACTCTTGGGCTGTGGCCAGGATTCTGTGTTTTACTTCCTGACAAACACATAGGTGAGGTCACAGGCTGCGGAGCTCTACGACTCTTAAACAACAGAAAAGACTCTGCAATTTCTCTCTAGGGAAAAGAGAAACCATAAGAACACACACAGTTCCTTCTTAGAAGAGCCTTTAGTTATCCCAGAGAACTGGGGTCACTGGGGTCAACATCATCAAAAGGCATGCACTGAGTGCCTTGGCAAAGACTGCCCCAGAATAGCTCTCCAGAGGGACTGATGGGAGTAAAAAGAAACACCTGCATTTTAGGTTTTGCATACTTCTGTCTTGTTCTAAGTTTTGCAAGTATGTTTTATTTTTATAATTAAAAACAGAAAAAGTGTCCTCTAAATGCTTTTCTTTTAGGCATTGAATCAGAGAATTGCAAGATCTCAAGGGGCTGTAGGGCCCTTGGAAAACATCTAGCCCACCCTCTTCTTCAAAAGAGGAAGAAGCTGCATAACCGAAAGGGAAGGACTTGTCTAAGATCATTCAGCTCAAGGTCATACACTAGACAGGAGGCCTTTGGAACACATTCCCAGACATATACGTTTATAAAACTAATTGTTCCATAGCTAATCTAATGGGTTCATGGGCTGCCACAGAAAATGTAGCCTGAAATTTCCCTAAGAATGAAGAAAGGGCAATTACAGGCATGCTAAAAGAAAATGAGAGTGGCCATTCGGCAGGTGGGCTTGTTAAAGCTCAAAATTGAGTGAGAAAATAATGAGAGAATATGAACAGGGCAAAGGAGGCCTCTGCAACTAAAAAACACTGTCTCCCTGATAACCGATATTTCTATATTCTTTTCTCTATACACTGAGAGAGAGACAACACAATTGAGCGAAATAAAGTTGGGGAGGTGGGAAATGGGTGAAGCAGGTGAGGCAATTTAATGGCTTCTTCTTTCTCAGTCTCCAGGGAGAAAATCCCAAGTTGCAAGAAGATGGGAAAGTGTGAAAGAGATGGCCCCTGGAGCCCTTTGAAAATCCTGAGAGGTGGGGCTTTCGCAGAGTCCACAGGTGAGGGGCCTTGGGAGGTCAGAGGGCTGGAAGGTGCTGCTCCCCGTAAGCTAGAGCAGGACACAGACTTGAGGGTCCTTCGTTTCCTCTTGTTTGCTGGTGTCGAATGCTGGCTCTTTAAGGTATCACTAAAGCAACCTGCTGATAAGAAAAAACAGATTTTTTTCTTCTTGCAGTAAGGAAAAGTGCTATTTCAGTTGAGTCTTAGAGGTGTCCAGGAGGGAGCCTGATGAAATCAATATACTTACTGGGATTTTGAAGTCCAGTTTAAAATGAGTTTTTCAACTGGGAGGAAGGCAGTGTTTGATTAGGACTGGGTAAAGCTTGTGACATGATACTTTAGGATTGGTGGACACAGCAAGGCTAGGATTTTGAGACAAAAAGTTAAAGAGAATTGGGATATAAACTCTTGTTTGATGCTTTCTATTAAAGAGTTGATAAGTCAGGATGTTCTTGGAATAAACAATAAACTTATTTGCAACTTTATCCTGCTTGGAAAGAGCTTTCTAGAATGGTAAAGTAATTTTGATGAAGAAAGAATGAATAATGTAGACTTTAAGCTGTGTGGCTATAGATAGTTTCCACTGTCACTGAGAAGACTGCCCTGGAGTGTTATGCTCAGTTCTGGGCAACCCACTTTAAGAAATGTTAACATAGCCTTGGCCAGTGTGGCTCATTGGTTGGGTATCGTCTCATGCACTGAAAGGTTGCCGGTTGGATTCCTAGTCAGGGCACATGCCTGGAGTTGTGGGCTTGATCCCCAATAGGGGGTGTGCAGGAGGCAACTGATTGATGTCTCACTCTCACATCAATGTTTCTCTATCTCCCTCTCCCTTCTTCTCTCTCTAAAAATCAATAAAAATATTTTGAAAAAAAGAAATGTTAACATATTGGGGGCATGTCCCAAGGTTAATGACCAGGACAATGAAACAAAGTCCTGTGGAACCAAAGAAGTAGGGCATTCAGTAAGGAGAAATGGAAAGTCTGGGGTCAGCCCCATGGCAAAGGTCTACGGTGGGGATGAGCAGTTGGTTTCCAGGGCCCTGGAAGGCAGAATTTGGACCAATGGATGAGAGACACAGATGAACAGGCTTCAGTTTAGCTTAAAAAAGAAACTTTCTAAGAATTACAAGGGATGGACTGTTTTGCAAGGTGCTCAGCTCACTGCCAGAAACTACTCAGGTAGGTGATGTTGGCATTGTTGCAGAGGCCATTCTTGCATTCACTTACGGTTTCTCTCTCTTTCTCTCTCGCCCTCCCTCCCTCTTTTTTTAAAATACTACTCATACTTTAAAATCAAGCTCAAATGTTACTTCCTTTCATGAAGTTGATTGATCCCTCCCCACTTAAAAATTATCAATAACCCTTATTGCCTATATTATTTCCATGTTATTATCATCATCTGCCTATCATCAAGAAGCTCTGCCTCTGGCTTATTGGGTGACTTGGAGCAGGTCATGTTCCCTCTCAGAGCCTTGGTTTTCTCATTTATAAGATGCTGGGTTTAGGTAGGAGTTTGAGACAGCCTTGGATATCATGGCTCTCAGGCACCTGGAACCATTGCAAAAGCCAAGACACAAAAGCTGTCTTTTAAGGCCTACAGAGAAGCCTTGGGAAAGAAGATGCTGACTTATTCTTTCTGATCCCAGAGGGCAGAAATCAGGCTCCAATGTGGTGTCAGTTACAAGGGTCTGATTTTAATTCAGTATCAGAGAGGACATCTCAGTAAGAATCTGCTATCCAAAGGCCTCGGAGCCTTGAGTAGGACAGTGTGAGCACCCCACTCCCCCGTGTGCTCTGTCAGAGGCCAGTGGAGGCGGTGGGGGCAAGCACGTCAGTTAGGAGGCTTGAGGCTGCAACTATCAGAATCACAAGTTAAGTGTTGCTTAAACATAAAGAATGTGTTACCTATCAGAATAAGAAGTCCTATTATCTAAGATAGTAGGGAATCCTGACACAGGGTGAGTCCAAGGTAGATGAGGTAGCTCAGGGATGTCAGGACTCTGGGACTGCTTCTCTGGGTTTCTCTTGCATTTCCCCTCTTGGTCCAAGAGGGCAGCCACAGCTGCACAGGACACTTCCTATATAGATACGCCCCGCACAGGAAGGAGCAAGCAACGAATCTCTTTTCACAAATAAAGAAAATATTTCCAGAGCCCTCACAGGCCTCCCTTTACATCTCATTGACTCTGGTGGAACCACATTGGCGTGCCTCAACCAGTCACTGGCAAAAAGGAAAGGAATTAGCTTAATTAGCTGAAATTGGTCAGTGTCCATGGGGAGTGCCCATGAAACACATGGGCACTCAGTACCTTAACAAAATCAGGGCACCATTAACAAGGAAGGAGGGAGAGCTATTAGATGGATTAAGTACACGGTCAACTATAGCAGGAATTTTTGAATAGATAACTCCTGAGGTTGACTCCAACTCTTTGATTCTTTTTCTATGGTTCTTTCCAGTTTAAGAATCCTAATATTTAAAATATTAAATATTTTTTAAAAGCTGCTTTTCTGATGTCCTTATGGTCAAGTTTTCCTCTCCCACTCCCTGTCTTTGAGGCTGCAATTAGCCCCTGGTGACACATTTGGCATGTGAATGCTATGAACAGTCTTGATGAGCTGGGCACAGACCCAGGCAGTAAATGCAGGCAGGTAATTGAAGTTTTATTCTCTCCTTCAACCTCCCTGCAAAAAGAAATTTTTTAAACGAGAGAAAGAAGAAAAAGAAAGAAAGAAAAAAAAGAAGGAAGGAAGGAAGGAAGGAAGGAAGGAAGGAAGGAAGGAAGGAAGGAAGGAAGGAAGGAAGGAAGGAAGGAAGGGAGAAAGAGAGAAAGAGAGAAAGAAAAAGAAAGAAAGAAAGAAAGAAAGAAAGAAAGAAAGAAAGAAAGAAAGAGAGAGAGAAAGAGAGAGAGAGAGAGAGGGAGGGAGGGAGGGAGGGAGGGAGGGAGGGAGGGAGAGAGAGAGAGAGAGAGAGAGAGAGAAAGAAAGAAAGAAAGAAAGAAAGAAAGAAAGAAAGAAAGGAAGGAAGGAAGGACATTGGGAAGCAAAGCATGAGTTTAGGAAATGCTGGCTGCATAGGACACACCCTCTTTGATTCTGCTCTGAACCAGGTCCTTCATGGACTCAGGGTGGGCAGACATCTCAGAGGCTGAAATGGGGTGGAAATGTGCTTAATGGGCTGGTCTGTCTTATTGATCTGGGACTCCTAAAATAACCTGAGATACCAAGGTTGTCCTGAACTACTCCAAACTGGCAGACCGAAGCCAAAATCTACCTCAGTGTTCAGGCCCTGAAAGCAGGACATGGGAAAGAATGGCTGGGCCTTTGACTTTCTCTGTGTGAGACAGAGCCCCTCCTCCCAGTGAGGCCCACATAGTGGGGCTTCTTGCAAAAGAGGAAAGGAGAGGCTAGATTCTAGACATGCAAAAAATAAAAAGCCAATGTCTACTGTGGTTTCAGAGACTCTGGCTTTTCTCCCCATTCAGCCACTGCCCTTCACCTTCTGTCCACCTGCTCACTATGTTCTAAGCTGAGAAATGCATCCCAGGACACCCTGGTAACCTGCATTTGCTGAGTGGCTAGCAGAGAAGGAGGAAGGCAGAACCCTCAGTCTGCTGTAATTTCATAATTTTGCATCTGAGCGCACTGCACAGGACAAACATGGAAGCTGGAAGAATAGAGTTGCAGGTGCTCTCAGATGGGCTGGTTGTGCCGATGATATGTTGCCCAAGGGCGCTGGTTAGAGACCATCCATCCCACGCTCAGTCACCGAAGCCTTGAGTGTTCCAGACCCTATACTAAGTGCAGTCAAGGTAGCAGAGAGGCTAAGACTAGGTTCTGCCCTCAGGGAAATCGCAGCCAGCTTGCTGGAGGTAAGGCACACACAAACCCTCATGAAAAAAGAGCAGGCTTCATGGGCTCCAACACGGACAGCATCCCTGAGTAACTACTGGTTCCCAGCAACTAAGATAGATTTAATCATTACTGATTGCTTACTGTGAGCCCAGCTCCCTGTAAAGTTTCCTACATGTGTGGTTTCATTTAAACTTTACCCACAGCTCTATGCATCTGGTGATGCTATTTACAGGTGAGTAAACTAAGGCCCAGCATGAAGCAGCAGACACGGGGTTTGGACTGAGAACCTGATTCCAGAACTTGCAGCCTTAGGCATTATGGTCCACCACCTCCAGCACCGGGCATGTAGAAAATACTCAGCATGTATTAAATGGCTGAATGAATGAGTGAAATACCAAATAATATTTTAAGCAAAGCCCTGTGGGAACTCAGAAAAGAGAGGATTCTGACTGAGATGGTTGAAGGAAGCTTTCATGAAATCCTGTTTAGGCTCAGACTCACAGAGTAGACAGGGAGACTGGGAGAAGGACGTGATTGGCAGACAGATGCTAAAGTGGCCCCAGGATCCCTTCCCCCTGATGTCCATGCCTTCGTGTAATCCCCTCCCCTTGAGTGTGGGCAGGACTTGTGACTCGCTTCTAACTAATAAAATATGCAAAGATAACTGATGTCTGGTGCATGATTACATGACATAAGATTCTAATGCCCATCTTACTAGAAGACCCTCTCCTTTTCTGGCTTCAAAGAAACAAGCAGTCATTTTGGGGAAGCCATGTGGCAGGGAACCAAGGGCAGGTGCTGGCCAACAGCCAGCTAGGAATGAGGGCGGCTTTTGGCTGACAGTCAGCAAGAAACTGAGGTTCTTAATCTGACCACGTGCAAGGGCCTGAATCCAGCCAGCAACCATGTAAGCTGGGAAGCAGGTCCCTCTCCAGTTGAACCTTGAGGTGAGACCACAGGAACGATGACATAATAAATGTATCTTGTTTTAAGCCTTTAAGTGTGTGGTCATATTGGTATGCTACTAGATAACTAGTATAGTGTCATTGGCAGGAAAAAAGCAGCAGAAGCAAAGGCTTGGAGGTGAAAAGCCTGTGAACATTGGGAAGTTTCTGTTTGTTCTATGTGGCTGGAGAAAATCTGTGAGGTGAGTCCCAGGATGTGGAGGTGGGAAAGGTGGGTTGGGAAAAGGGCCTTCAAAGACAGAATGCCTTGTGTGGGCTCTGCTCTGTAAAAAAGGAGTTTCCAGTGATGGTAGATCCTAAGAGGAATCTCTATGGAGAGTGAGTGGGTGGGTTCCTTTGAGGAACCCTCAAATCATAACCTGTTGGTGAATGTGTACAGATGAGTCTGGTCCATATCTCTGGGGTTTCCAAATGGGGCTCCAGCTAAGATCCTGAGGCGGTAATCCTCAGTCTCACTCTTTGGGGGGCCCAAGTCAGCTTGTGACAGAGTGGAGGTCAGGAGCTAGGGCCCTGGGACAAAGACACAGCTGAGTTGAATAGGTTTCCTCTGCCTCCCCCATCCTTGCAACACTCAGCCCAGGACTGAGCCCCCAGTTAGGGCCAAAGGGGACTCCTGGAGCCATCAGGGCCACAGCTAAGGTGTCCCAGCTGTAGCCAATGATGACATCAGCCTGCTCATAGCCAGTGGAGAAACTGCTGTGGCATTTGAAGGTGAGCGTGGTGAATGAGTAGTGGGGTTTTAAATTCAATAGTTTGTAGATGCATTAAAACAGAAACAAAAAATGCTCTCATCATTTGAAAAAGTTACTCGGCAAATTCCCCTTAGTGCTGACTCCCTTGCTTTCTAAAAAATTAGTTGAGTGAGTCAAAGCCCTCGTCTTAGTGGGGGGCCAGGGAGGCAGGAGGTCAAGAAATCCTGGCTGGCACTGTGACATCATGTGAGACTGTAGCTTCCTTGAGGAGGAAGTTGCTTGGTGGTGAAAATATTTCTTCTCTTTTCTTCTGAGGAAAAAGAGATGCTGTTTCTCTCATATTTGGCTATGTGGCTATTGGGAGAGTGATCAGAGGAGTGGCTCACTGGTGCCCGATGGTCCTGCAAAGTTTTGGTGAGGAAGCGAGAGATCAGGTCAAGATGGAGAGAAAAGATGCTGGAGACAGTTCAGCAGCCCTGGAAGCACCACACTTGGGGGAATTGAGAATGCGAGGTCCTCTAGGACCAGAAATGACAAGGGAGTCTGACTAATGTGAGAGGAATAAAACACTAAAGGGAAAACCAAAGCTACATTCCAACCATTCCAGTCACTGCCCCTGGTTACAAAAAGAAAAACAACTTTAAAGGGCATCCCGGAGAGAAGAATTTAATTCATTCAAACGACCCCATTGGCACCAGATGCTGAGCTGGATCCAGGCCACGTTGTCATGGGGGTGAGATGTGACTTCTGCCCTCCAGGAGCTCCAGGACCAATGGGGAGCCAGCAGGGAACTGGTGCCAGGTTCTTGCAGGGGTCAACAAGGGTCCGTCCAGCTGGCCCTGAGCTCAGAAGGGTGGGAGAGGGAGGCTGCGCATGCAGGAGTGGAGAGCAGGGGCGGGCGGTGGCCGAGTGGACAGCGTGGGAGGCAGGGGCCGGTGAGCTATGGCACGCTGCGGGGAGTGCACTGTGCAGCTGAGGCTGGAAGTGTGGTTGGGGCCAGACTGAATCCCAAAGCCTATTTTTGAACAAATCAGCCCAGGAAGCTCTCTAGATCTGCCTGAAGCTAACAACTACCCTGAAGGAAGTGGTTTGGAATAGGGGCACAGATGTCCAAGAAATATCCCCTGACTTCCCTAGGCACCCCTTCCTTTCTGGGAAGCTCTCCAGCAAGCTCTGGCAGCACTGCTTTCTCACTGGGTCTCACACTGGAGATTTCCTGCTAAAATGAAGCATTGGTGGCTTTTGGTGGGGAGTGGCTCCTGCTCCTGCTGTTTTACCTATCATCACCGTCACTCGAGTACCTCCTATTGCCTAAGACAAAATCTAAAACCCTCATTCTAGTGTTCACCTCCCTCCATACACTCACCCCCAGCTTGCTGCCCAGGGCCATTCGTTCCCCTCCACCCCTGACCTAGATGCTTGACTCCATAGCCACAAAATCACCAGAGAACTGGACATGCCTCTCTGGGTTCTGGCTCCCATGCCTTTGCCCTGCTCCATGTACACATGCCTAAATACTTCCCCTCCTTCAGGCTCACCTAACACAGCCTTCTCCTCTGACCCATTCTTACTTAGAACTAGAAATGATTGTCCCCTCATTTAAAGTCTCTTACCTTCACTCCAGCGGGCTTTCACCTTCAGAGAGATGGTCCCGACTATTCAGGAACCCATGGCCATGGAGGTTGCTGGCCATCACTAATCAGGGAAGACTGGAGACATCCCTTACCTGTTCCAAATCCTGCCTCACCTGCTTCAGTGTGTCACCTTCCCTGGTCTTCAGGGAAGGTTTAATTGTTTCTTTACTTCAGGGTCATTGTTACTACGCACATGCACATAGAGCCAAAGAGGAGAGAAAGAGTTCTTGAGGAAGGTTGTCCCATGTGGATACACCCGAGGCTTTTAGAAGTTGCCCACAAGGATCCCCCTTCTTCCTTAACTCTCTGCCTTCTCTCTCCCTTCCTGAAGCCCTGTCCTTTGCAGTGTTTCTCAGCCAGATGCCTTATTGCCCCTCTACCTTCGCCCAGGAGTGGTTGGAAAGGGACAGGGGTATTTTTGATGGTCACAATGACTGAGAGGTGCTACTGGCATTTTGTGGGCTGGGGCCATAGAGGCTAACCATCTTATGATGCACAGGACAGTTCCACACAATAAAGAATCATCCTACCCAAAAGGTAAATGCAGACATTAATCCTTCAATATTCCCTCAAATGTCACCAAATCCCTTTCTCCCCTATTTGAATCCTGTCATCTGTCTCTTTATAAATAAATGAGCTTCAGTCTCCCAAAGTCCCCACTGTATGTCTTGCAAAATTGACAGCCTCAGGTGTGGAATGCCAGTGCTTTTTGTATCCAAAAAATTACTACTGCTCCATCAAGAGAGGCAGAGCAGCTACCCAAGAAGAAAGGGAAGCTCTAGTCCTGTGCCCAGGTCAATGGAAAAAAATGGTGGTAAGGTCTTGCAAGCAGGGCTGCGTCAGATTAGCTCTTCCCTGGAGTGCCTAAACTCAAACACTTCTCACCAGTGAGCAGATAAATACCCATCTAAACTCCACCCTTCTAGATGAGAAACACATATCACTCTTGCTAACACCAGCCCCATGGCGCTCAGGCTTATGTTACAAAGCTTCCTATATGAACTTGACAGAGGTCCACATGCCTCTGCATTAAAGGCAATAGCAAAACAACGTAGTGGCAAGTGAATCCTGTTTGCCTTGCCCTTTTCATCATCATCATCATCATCATCATCATCATCATCAACATCAATTATTACTATTATCAATGGTACAGGGCCTTGCACAGAGCCTCAACCTGGTGGGAGTTATGTCCTTGGAGGTTCCTGACAGCATGGGTGATTGTTAGGAAAATATGGGGCAAGGCCACATTCCCGCTAACCAAGGTCCTTGGCAAGCCCACTTTCTGATGTGCTTAATGAATGGCCTAGTGCTTGATTAAAAGTGCTTGAGAGAGAAATTCTCTCGAGAGGTGGAAAGGTGCCAGGGGGAACTGGAAGGGCTCATTTTTCATTCTTTAACTTGGGGAGCTGGCAGGAAAAAGGACGGTGACTATTCCCTGGAGAAAGCAATGCTCCAAATGGCTTGAGAGCCAGCCCAGAAGGCTGCTTCTTGGCAGTCTCCTTGGCCAGCACGACTTTGCAAATGTCCAAGTCAAAAGCAGCTTTTGTGGGAAATTCAGAGCAAGATCCCATAAAACAGGAGTTTTGTCCCACTCTTCCCAGAGTGGATGTGTCTGTTTACTAAAGCAGTCAGTAGACCATAGAACAAGGTGTGCCAGAAAGAGTCCTTTCAGGAAATAGGGAGCCACTGAAGTGGGGTAGTGGGGCAGAGACAAAAGAGTAGGCAGGGCTAAGGAAGGTTGAAGAACCCAAGGTAGGCAGCATCAAGAAGCAGTTACCACCCTTGGCCCAAAGGGGCGTGGAGGGAGTGATTGCCAGAACCCTGGAAATAAACTGTGGCTGTAGGGTAGGGTCATTGGCCACAGCCAAACCTTATAGCCCACAGGCTGGGAACCAGGGAATACATGCCTCATCTCAATCTCCTCTTGCTGGTGGAAGGCAAGGAGCATGGATAGGAACTCACTGATTCAGCCTCCTGGCCCAGAGCAGGAGAGATGAATAAGGGAACTTTTACAAACCACTCCAAAAATGAGTGCCTTAGAAAGGCTCATTTGATTGAGCACTGTCCTGTGCTCTGAGAGGTTGCCATTTCGATTCCTGGTCAGGGCACATGCCTGGGTTGCAAGTTTAATCCTGGGTCGGGTGCGTACTGGAGGCAACCATGGATGTTTCCCTCTCACATCGATGTTTCTCTCTCTCCCTTCCTCTCTCTAAGCATGTCCTCAGGTGAAGATTACATAATAATAAAAATAACAAATTAGTGCCTTAAGACAATAACTATGAATTTAGATCTTGGTTTCATAGATTAGCAATTTAAGCTGGACTCAGTTGGGTAGCTCTGGTCTGACCTGTTTTGGGCTTGGCTCTCTCAGCTAGGCTTACTCATGTGTCTGAAGTCAGTTGATGGGTTGTCCAGGACTATGTTTAAAATACCCTTGTCTGAGTCAGTTAGAAAGACACAGGCCACCCTTGACCTGAATCTCTTTCCCTCCAGGTTAGAGCTTGGGTTTGTGTACAAAGCAGAAAAGGGGCCCAAGAGCAGCAGGTAGGCCAACCCCAAAGTGCAAGTGCTTCTCAGCCCTCCGCTTACATTGCATTTGCTTCTGCACCTTTGGTTGAAACAAGTCACATGGCCATCCTGATGCAAGGGGAAGAAAAATAGATTCCACTTCTAAGGGGACATGAAGAACATGTGGCTATATTTTGCAACCTACCATAGTCTATGCAACAGCCACAATTATTCATACTCCTTTCACCTGCAAAATATGCTCTCCCATATCCCAGGACCACCAAAACTGTATCCCTCCAACCTGGGCTTGTTCCTGTAGCAGTTGGCTTTGGCTACATAACAAATGACCACACTTAGAAGCTTAAAACAACAACCGTTGATTTAGCTCACAATTCTACAGGTTGACAATTGGGGCTGGGCTCAGCTGGGCAATTCTGATTTCCACCAGGGCTCACTCATGAGCCTTTGATCAGTACTCTTTGCTCCTCCACATGACCTTGGATCCTTTGACATGCTCATCCACATGGTGTTAAGATTACAAGAGCAGCAAGAGAGAGCAAACTGCAATGTGCAATCACTTTTCAAGCCTCTACTTATGTGCCATTGCTAACATCCCACTGGCGAAGAAAGTTAATGGCTGAGCTTAGAATCAGAGCAGAAGAACAGTGAAAGGTACATGGCAAGGGGACATGGATATAGGGAGGGAATAACTGATGATCGTTTTTGTAATTAATCTACCACAATGGAGTAGAGAGTAGATCTTGAGAGACAAACAGAAAAGATGCCCCTTACAAGTCTAAATTTCATAATGCCACATTCAAGCCTCTTGAGAATGGGTCCCACCCAAATATCAACTCTATTTATCCTGCAGCCACGCACTTGCTGAACTGGGCTCCTCCCAATTTCATGGACCTGCCCTGGCTTTTCCATCTTCTTGTGCACTGTTCTCTTCTTGTGCATCTTCTTGTGCACTATCCTTCATATGTGTGTGTGTGTGTGTTTAAATATATTTTTATTGATTTCAGAGAGAGGAAGAGAGAGGGAGAGAGAGAGAAACATCAATGATGAGAGTCATTGATCGGCTGCCTCCTGCACGCCCCCGACTGGGGATTGAGCCTGCAACCCAGGCATGTGCCCTGACCGGGAATCAAACCACGATCTTCTGGATCCTAGGTTGATACTCAACCACTGAGCCATGCCCAGCGCGGCATATGTATGTATTTTTAATAGTCAGGTTTTATTTGCAAAGACAAGGTGCTACAGTGCTGACATTGCAGGAACAATGGCTGGGGCCTCTCTGGACAGACTGCCTTCATGACTCAGGGGCCTAGACCCAGGCCTCCCAGGTCGTCCTCCTCTGCCCCAAAGCCTGAGAAGCTGCTGGGCTGTCAGGCCAGGCTGTGAAGGTTCATGGGGCAGGTAGTCTTTGAGCCACTGACGTTCAACATTGCCACCAACAGCAACAGGACAATCTGGTCCTTGGGACTTCGTATGATTTTGGAGCCAAAGCTGGGGGTGTTGCTACAAAAGTAGGGATTTGGGCATATCAGAAAGATGAATGGGTTGCTTTTGTAGAAAGGGTAGCAACCCAGGGTGTCAGGGGCTGTAGGGCTGATGTGACAGGCTCTCAGTGTCCACTCCAGGGTTTCCAAGTGATCTTACATGGTGATGTACCAGAAAATGTCACTCACTTTCTGTCCCACTGTACCCAGGAATCTCACTCCATTGATGGTGGCCTGGTAGAGGTTGGTGACCAACTGGAGTGTGGAATAAGCACTGGCCAGTGGGAGCATGCAAGGGTGCAGGGGCTGCTGAGGGAGTATCTGATTGGTGGGTCAAATTTGCCCAGCATCATGTCCAAGGGTATCGAGGCACTCAGCTGCAGGAGGACCTCATCCAGCATCTTGGTAGCCTCCACACTGGCTGCCTGAGTTTTTTTGGTCAGGTACTTGGCCTTGTTAATGGAATCCCTGCTCTGGGTGCTGTGGCTGAGGAAGTTTCCTGTGAGGATGACCTGGGAGATGTGGGCAGTGCTGCACTGCTCCTCTTTGTCCCTCAGCTGCCCCATCACCATATCCACCAGCAGGCTCTTGCCCCTTCTCCACCAAGGGCCAGACTGGACATCAGCAGCACAAATCTATCCAGGTCAAAGGGTGGTGCAGGTGTCTGAGGAGCAAGCCCTGTAAAGCAATGGTCCTCCAACAAGAACTTGCCATCATCTCTGAGAGCTGAGCATGGCCAGCACCGTCCCTGTGACCAGCTTGGACACATGGATGGTGCCTTCCAGTTTGATACACTGCAATTCATCTTCCAAGACCAGCTCATTGTCTGGGTGGATGTACTTGCTCCAAGGAGGCTGGGGGAGCAAGCTGTGCTCCTTGCTGACCTCCCGCAGGATGGACTGCTACAGGGGCATGGCTTTGAAGAGGGTCCCCAGCACACAGCACTTCTCCCCGGGGTTGCAACTCACACAGCCCCTTTATTCAAACTCCACTGCCAAGCACAGCAGCCCAGGGACCCTGCCTCTTCCAGGAGGGAGAGATCATTGAAGGCAAGGACCCCCTGGACTTAAAGGATCATTTGGTCCCAGGAGAACAGAGGGACTAGGGATATGGATGGATCCTGGATAGGTCCTTTTAAGAGAGACAGACATGCAGAGAAGGAGATGTGAAGACAAGGCAGAGATGCAGTGACATGGTCACAAGCCTGGAACACCAGCAGTCACCAGGAGCTGGAAGAGGTGGAAGGACCTTCCCCTGGAGCCTTCAGAGGGAGTGCAGCCCTGCTAACACCTGCATTTCAGACTCCTGGCCTCCAGAACTTGGCTCCAGGGAACTGGTGCGTGGTCTGCTCCATGGAAGCTCTCGCTGCATTGGAGATGAGGAAGAACATTCCCCCACTGCTGCTGGGCATGGCTCACCAGGAGGGGCCTCATTTGGATGAGGCAGGTGGCATAAATGTGGACATTCTGCTGGCTAAAGCTGTGCTCCCCCAGCAGAACGGCTGTGAGAAGCTGGTGTAAGTTGCCAAGGACACGCAGACAAATGTGGTGCTACTGGCAGACGGTGGGGTAGCAGTGTGGGCCCTCTGGGCAGCCTTCTTGGAAAACATGGCGTGCTTGAGCAGTCCAGACTGCCGTGCCCAGGCCAAGGCGGAGGTGCTCACTCGTGTCCACTGTTGGCCCCACACCTCCACCTGAACAGCTACCAGGGCATCAAATCCACACGCTCCAAATGAATTCCTCATCTGCCCCATCCAACCCCCAGCACCTGCTCCATCTCAGGGCATGAGGCCAGATAAGCCTCGACATGCGCCGCGGCCCCTCCCCCATCTTTACCTGACCACACCCTCTGCATCCTCTTAACTCCATTTAAAACCACTTTTCCCAGAGGCCTTTCCTGATTCTCATCCTTATCCCTTTCCTCCACCACACACATACATACATGCACACACAGACATACATGCACACAGAGACCTACATGCACACACACACACAGAGATACATACATGCGCACAGAGACACACATACACACAGAGACATACATGCACACACAGACATACATACACAGAGAGACATATATGCACACAGGCATACAGACACAGAGAGACATACATGCACACACAAACATACATACACACGGAGACATACATACACAGAAAGACATACATGCACACACAGGCGTACATACACACAGAGACATACATGCACACAGAGACATACATACACAGAGAGACATGCATGCATACACATACATACATACACAGAGAGACATGTATGCACACAGAAACACACATGCACACACAGACATACATATACACAGAGACATACATACACAGAGAGAGATACATGCACACAGAGTCATACATATACACAGAGACCTACATGCACACAGAGACCTGCATACACACAGAGGCATACATGCACACACAGACATACATGCACACACAGACATACATACACACCACCACAACCACCCACCACCATGTGGGAAGTGACTATAGAATTCCTGCCTACAGGGTCTAGAGCCCTCTCTGAGCCACTTATCAGGCACTTAGTGCACTGTATTTATTTGGGGATGGATGTTATCTCCTTTCTTGGACTGTGAGCCACCAGAGGGCTGGATCCCTGCATGGGCTCATTCTTTGTCTCCCTCCACAGTCTCCAGCACAGACTAGATGTCCTCTTGGCCTGAGGAAGTCAGTGCTGAACAGTCCAAAGACTGCAGGAGAAGATACTGCAACAGAGCCAAGAAACACCCTTCAGAATGGAATTCAGAAGAGCAGGAATTGGCTACCCACTGAATGAGGGGTAGGGCTTTGGGCTTGCCAGAAAACACATCCTAACCAGAGGTCAAATTCATGAAAAGATAGTCCTCAACTCCATCCAAGGGTGAACTTCCTTTAGGAGAACAGTCCAGATTAGAAGGGGCTGGCAAGAAGAAGGGTGAGGCACCCCATCTGGCAGTGAATCAGTCTTCTGGTTAGTTTCTGAGAGAGTGTTTTTGCCAGGGCCTTAGTCTATTTATATTTAAGGTTTGCACATTAATAATTCCTTCATTAGACTCATGTTACCGCTTGGCACCAAGAGTGTGCATTCCCAGCCTACAAATAAAGGGTTTTCAGGAGCCAGTAGCTCTACTCATGAGGCAGCCTATGCTGAACCTGACCACTGCCAATTCCCTGGGAGTCTGCTGGGCACTGGCACATTGTATACCACTGCAAACTAGTGTGTGACTAGATCGAGGGTGGAAGGTGTGGAAAGGGAAGATGATTGGGCAAGTGTCAGTCTGAAGGAATCCTAAAATGCTAGGGAGGGCCATTTCAGTGAATTTCCTTACACACACACACACATACACACACCTGAATATCCCTGTGGAATGGGCCATCCTTCCCCTTGTCAGAAACCAGTAGCTCAGCCAAGGAGGGCTTCTTCCTTAGGCTGGGTGGAGGAACTGAGACAGTCCTGTGGGCCCCACCTTTCCAGAATTCTGATATTTGACCAGCCCAACTTCCCTGTGTTCTAAGTGGTGGAACAGTGCCCCAGAATGTATATGTAGCCTCACTGAATACCAGGATATGCCAGGACTAGAGACAGGTCTCCTGCTCTTGTGTCTGAGTGCCAGGAGTGACAGAAGGGAAGGGATGCTCACACCAGTGGAAAGTAGCTCCTAGGTGGCACCACTGCCTTCAGGCCGGCAGTGAGCAGAGTACCTACCCCAGGAGCTGGGCCTAGAGTGGCTCTTTGACCCCTCCCAACAATGTCTCTGAGAACAAAACACCTCCAGACACCAACCCCCTTATCAATATGTCAAAACTGAGATTCCTGTCAAGATGGCAGAGTAGGTGGACACCATGCTCACCTCCTCCCATGACTACATCAAGATTACAAATTATAGAACAACAAACCTGGAGAACCTTCTGAAGATTAGCTGAACAAAAATTCTATAACTAAAAATATAAAGAAGAAGCCATGTTGAGACTAGTAGGAGGGATGGAGATGTGAAATGGGCTAGCTCCAAACCCATGTGTGGTGGTTAAGAATTGAGAGGGCTACCTCAGCTGAACAGGTCCTCCTGAGGAGTGAGGGGTCTCAGCCCCATGCTGGGTAGAGGAGCCCACAAAACATCTAGCTGTGAAAGTCAATTGGGATTCTGTCCATCCGGGTGAGATGAAAGGCTACTGGAAACACATCTATCCCCTTAAAAGACCCACATAGACTCTTGCAGGCACTCACTCTGGGCTCCAGCAGGACAGTGGCTCAAAGGCACCAGAGACATACAGGGAGAAACTGAGATGTGTGGCTTCAAGGTGAGGGCTGGAAAGACAGTCACTATTGTTCCTGTGTTGAGCCCTCCTACCACATGACCAAATCTGAATCTGCACTAGCCTGATGACTCCCTGAGACCATGAGCCACCCAACTCACACACTGCTTGAGGCTCTTTTGGCAGCAGGCAAACCCTTAAACTGGGCTTTTCTTAGGGTGATTTGAGGCTAGAGGGGGCTCTTTTATAGCAAACATTTCCTCTCAGATTACAGGAACTGGGATTACCAGCTGAAACCACTCACCTTCTTCTGCCTATGAAGAAAAATCCAGTTGATGCCAGGCAATATTGTTCCAGAACCTAGCCCCTTTCTCAAATCCCAGCCCTTTCCCCATAGAAGCTCAAGAAGCCCAAGAGGAAAGCCAATGTCTTTCTCAAAAGCAGACCTCAGCTCAGTGGATCTCAGGTGCATACTGTGGCACCCTAACAAGCAGGTGATCCAGAATAGATGGGCTGGAAGAAAGCATATAGCCTCTAGATCCTGAGCCAGAGAAGCAGATGCTTGAAGACCTAGGGAAAAAGTTTCAGCCCCCCCCCCCCCCCCCGTAGTTTCTCATTGTCTATGGAGAAGTCAGATTATTTTGCCCAGAATTCAGGCACTTTACACTATGACCCCAATAATTCTGGTCTCATTTTCTGCTAGACCTTCAAACCACTAGCCACCTTGGAACATTTGTGCTCCCCAAATATGCCTAACTCATCCAACCTGCAGGTCTTTGTTCCAGCTACTGAAGCATCATAGGTCTTAGGATGAATTCTCAGAGCCTGAGATAAAGATTCAAGTACAAGTATTTTGTGGAGGCAGTAGGGGTGATGACCAAGAAAATACCATAGGATGGTTGGGGAGGAAGGAAATTAAGAAAGAGAATGTTACTGAGTAGGTTCCCATTGTGAACAACTAAGGCTGGCTTCTACTGGGGAACTCTGGGAGACAATGTAAAACCCACGAGAGCTGTCCCTACCTGAGAGCAGAGGGAAGTGAGTGTTTATTCACCAACTCCCATCAGTCATCGGTGGAGGGCTCTGCAGGGAAGGGGGGGGTATCGACCCTGCAGCATTCGAGTCTGGCTTGCATGGGGATGGTGGCTGCCAAGGGGCAGTGGCTAGTGCACCAGATGTGTCACCCTCCCCCAATTCCATGCCTCTCTTCCCTCTCCCACCACCATTTTTTTAGTTTCTCCAAATGGCTCACTCACCAAAGCACAATGCCACCTCCTCTAAAAAGCTTTTCTGATCTTCAGACAGAATCATTGACTCTTTCCTCTGGTGCCCACAGGGAATGACAGCACAGCTGTTACAGAATCCTCATGTTCTTGCCTCCAGGTTCTGTCTTCACTCAGCTGGGTAGGTAAGGGCTGAATTGACAGCTGGGTAGCCTGGTGGTGACACTCACCCTCTTGCCTTGATTTCCTCCCTTCCTGCTTTACACACAGTGGTGTCTGTGAGTTGTACACTCACAGCAGGTCTTTATTCCTGTTAACATTGGAAGTCAGAAAATACTTCTTTAAAGTGCCGTTTGATGCTATTGCCTGAATCTGTTCTTATTGCAAAAATGAAAATTTAAAGGTTGTTATTTGAAGCAGTGCATGGTAATTACTGTGTTATATAATAGTAAAGGTTTTATCTGCATATGGTCATATAAAAACAAGAATAAATACCTAAATCCCGACTGCTCTTTCCAGGTTACCTGGAGCTGTGATGTGTGATGCACCAAAGCACCTACTCTTGCTCTGTGGAAAGAGGAGAGAATGCAAAGGAAAGAAAACAAGGAAGAAAAGAAGAAGCCCACACCCACAGAGGGTAAAAGTGGTGGCATGCGAGTAGTTTCTACAAGCCCTGAAGTGACCCACAGCGTGAAGCACAGGCCAGACTGGAATAGGCAATCTTACTCTGTTTCCTATAATCAACTTTACTGAGTGTTGCAGTGAACGCAGGAGAAGAGCTGTCCCACCTGCCGTCTTCCAGGTAGGAGCTGCCTTAGCTCAGCTGCTGTAACAGAATTCCATAGACTGGGCAGCTTCAACAATAGAAGTTTATTTCTTACAGTTCAGGAAGTGGGAAGTCCAAGATCAGGTTACCAGCAGATTAGATATCTAGTGAGGTCCCTATTTCTGGTTCATAGAAAGCCATCTTATTGTCTCTTCACACAGTGGAAGGAGTTAAGGATCTTGTTGGGGTCCCTTTTATAAGGGCACTAATCCAATTCATAAGGGCTCCACTTTCCTGACCCAGTCACTTCCCAAAGGTCCTACCTCCAAATACCATCACACTGGGGGTTAGGTTTCAACATATGAATTCGGTGGATGGGGCCACATTCAGTCTGTTGCAGGAGCCAATAGCTGTGGTTAAGAGATTAAGAAGCTGGAGCTTCTACTAGATCACAAAAGAAGTCTGAGACAGCATGTGATTAAGTGGGGATCTGCTTGCACACAGATCTGTGTCTACCTCATGAGCTGCTGTGTTTGTCCCTCTTAGAGATCAAGCATCCACATGACTGTGTTTCCTGATGAATAGGTTCTCATTTGGCTGTTGACTGTTTCTGAAGGTCAGGTCCATTTCCCACAGCAGGTGGGAAACCCAGAAGGCTGACTCAGCCTCTGTCCGCCAGTCGCCCAATAATGAAGGTGAGCATAAGACTAGAAATCTATGAAGAAAGCTCTTGTTAGAGAGAGGAGGTTGGACCTTTTAATTGGCCAAAAAGATTTAACTCTAAGAATCCAAGTGCCAGCAGCTTCACATATAGCACCATTTTCAGTTCTAAACAGGTGACTTGCTATCCTTACTTTCCAGGTGTTCCAAGTGACAAAGTGAATGACCTTCTCCTTGAGGTCACTGCTGGCCTACCAGACTCTCAATTGCTGTACTTACCTACACTGACCACCACTATTGCCTGCACAGCGTCTCAGTATGAGGGCTCCTGGGGCAGACACTGTTGTCTTCAACTTAAAATACCCAGTTCTCAACACAGTGCCTGTTGCAAGTAATATTGTATCAGTGACATCAGTACTTGTCATGTAAATGAGTTGCATTTAAGACCTCTCCAATCTCTTTCCTCCCAATGGCCCTTGGACCCTCATCACCTCCTCTCAATTAGTTCCTCTGCTTAACCCTATCCCAGAGCCAACTGATAGATGAGTTTGGTTCAAGACTTAAAGGGGACAGTTACAGACACATACATATTTTAGGAAAGGAGTGGGTTCCTGGAGACATGAAAGAAAAAAAACCTACTAAAACCATCCTTACATTCTTACTTATCCACCCACTCAGGAGAGAAAATACTGTATTTTTGCCAGAGAATTATAATAGAGACTCATCTCAACCTCTTTTCCTCCATTCAAAAACCCTACCCATCACTCAACTCACATTTCAAACACCACCTACTCGTGAAAGCATGTCTGATCCCCATCCAGTCATAACGCTCTGTTTTGAGAGTCCCACACACTGTGCCTTTGCTATGGCACCCACAATTTACTGTCTTCTACTGTATTACTCATGAACAGACTGCAGGACCTGGTGGGCAGGAGTGGGTCTGACTCATCTTTGCCATACCTCACCCCCAGGGCCTGGCCAAGACAGGAGGAAAGCTGGGTAAATTGAGTTTCAGGATAAAAGGAAGTATAGCCAGGAGTATAACTTGGCTCAGAAAGATTTCAGTTCAACTTCCCAAGAAGCCACTCTCCAAGTTCAGGGGCTGGAAAGCTGGTGTTACCCAGCCTGGGACTTTCCCTCCAGGGCTCTTGGCTGGAATCCAGCTGCCTCTCCTATGGTAGCCCTGACACAACATTCCCCTGCTCATCATACTGTTCTTGAGGATGTTTCTTCTTGTACTTATGAAGACAGTGTTGGTCAAGATGGTCATAAAATACCATAAGTGCAGAGCTGAAGGTGGACTCTCATCTAAGGCTGACGTCCCCTTCTACAGTGTGCCTTCCAAGAAGACGTCCAGCCTTGGCTTGAACAACACTGCCCTTGGGTGGCTGAGGCTGGGGACACTCTCCTTAGATTCAGGTCCACCCTTGGAGGCTGACTCTATCTTTGGGAGCTGTACAGAGCAATCCGCTTCCTCTTCCTTAGAAAAGTCTTCAAACGTTTGGTAACAGCTCTCTTGCCCTACTGAGTCTTCTTTCGCCAGACTAAATGGCCTCAGCTCCTACTCTGTTTTCACTTGTCCCAACAAGGCTACTGTTTTTAAGTGCTCTTGAAAGAACATTCTTTACAAGGTGAAATAGAAATGAGTAGTCATGTTAGTACTGACCCTACCCCTAGCTGCATCTCAGTAAGAATAAATACTGTCACGTCTCTCCAGTGGTGCAGAAATAATTGGTCAGAGTCAAATTCATACACACACTTGCTCAAATCATGTCAACAAGAGACTGTGGGGGTTTGAACAGAGTTACAGCTTCTGGTTTGGTAGAAAAACAGAAGGTCAGCCCCCAATTCAGTTGTTATTTTTTTTCTCTTTAAGTGGAGATGTGTGTAAGGCAAGGAGACTGAGAGCCAATAACTCAATTGAAAACTTTCCTTTGAGAACTTTGGGACAAGATGTGTAGGACCAGAATGTGGGCCAACCTGCTAATAGACCGTCACAATAGCAAAAAGGTGAAATGGATGGTAGGAAAATTCCTGAATAGGCTTTGTTTTAGTGAGGCACTTCTTAATCTTGTTTCCCCCAATCTCCCCTTCAGAGATCACTAGAAGTGTTCAATAGGTCAGATCTCTTAAAAATAAATTGTAAAAATTTCACCAGAATTCTCCCTTTCCTCCCTCCCTTTCTCCCTCCCTGACTTCCTCCCTCCTTCCCTCCTTTTCTCTCTTCCTCCCGCCCTTCCTTCCTTCTTCTCTCACTTTATTCCAAAATGTCTTTGAGGTAACAAATGCCCAATGTTTTTGTGGTCCTGTGCTTTAAATAGCATTGACTTGCTCATTGCTTCACATGAGTGGCCAGTGTTTGGAGTTCAAAATCTTTTTTTGTGATAATTTGGACCAAAGCTAAACCTGCAGTAATGAGGTCTAGCCTGCAATCAAATTAAATGTCATCGCATTAGGTTAACACCAACACACCTACTGTTATTTGAATCTGTTAATTTTTAAAATTGGTACAAAATCCTTCCTAACGGTGAATTTATGTGTACATATCCTGTAGCTATGTCTATGTGAAGACCCTTAATCATCTTTTTAATGAAATGACCAAGCAAAAAAATTTTTAAGTTTAAGAATCTTCATTCCATCATCTTAAATCCAATCAGTGGTAACTTTTGGAAGGGCAGTAATGAACCCAAGGTCACATCTCCATTTTTACTTGCTTTTAAGCCTAGGGACAAGCAGGCGATGAGGACATGCTCAGGTCATGCCAACCTAGAAGACTTTGTAGTTTGAAAAGAGAATGTCTTCTCTCCTTCCTGAACATCATACCACTGGAACCTTCCCCAGCTTCATCCTACACTCAGCTGAAGGAGGAAGTCAATTTTGCTACCTGTTTAAGGCTGGAGATAAGCATGATTCATGTGCACATCTTACTACCTATCCAACATATAAATTCTGGCCTCTGAGAGTCTGAGAAAAATGGGGAAGGGGAATCGAGGAAGACTTCTTAGGGCAAGGTGCTAACTCTCTCTCAAGTTTGTTCCTGAGAGCCGGGTGGCTGGCCTCACCACCCCAAATTGGAAGAGCCTTCCCTCCTTCAAGTGAAGCTAAGACACAGGCTCATCCCTCAGGCGGGGCAGCAGGGCTGGGCCCTGGGCTTGGAGGGGTGGTGCTGGGGGTGTGGACACTGTACCCTATGCCTCTTTTCTGACTCCTAAGAAGCTCAATTTGAAATATCTGTCAAGACTGATATTCCAAGGAGCCTGTGAAGACGCTGACAGGGCAGCTTCCTTTCAAGTGCAAAACCAGGGTGGCCCTACACTGGTGGAGCCACACTGGCCCCGCCCTTCCAAGGAGAACCCTGCTTGGAAGGCAGCCCCTGGAAAGCTTTGCTCCATCATTCGCTGAGCTATTCTCCTTGGCTCAAACAACACGATTGTTTGGACCAGTTTCCATCCTAGGCCCTGAGGAATTTGGAAATCAACACTAACGATATTAATTCAGTAGCTAATATAATCCATGCTCAAAAGCCAGAGTAAATTAGCTGGGGCACCCTTATTCAAATTTTTAATGAGCAAATAAAGAGATCACTCACAGTCAAGGATACATGGAGTACATGGCAGAAATGGTTAAAAGCCAAGAGGACCGAGTGGTTTCTGAGAAGGATTCTAACTGGAAAGTGAGAACCTACCTTGCAAGGGACTTGGAGCCAGGGATCTGCAGAGCGGGGTCCTTTTCGGGCTGTGGGCAGAGGGCTGGAGAAGCAGAGAGGGGCATGTCTGGACGGTGTGTCCAAGAGGTGGCTGAAGGCTTGGCCTCCTGGAGCTGGAGCTTCCATGTTTGCAGGTAGACTTCTAGGTTCTCTAGCACATTTCCAAGACCAGGCTGTGCAGATTTAAAGAAGATAGGAAGGCACAAAAGAGGGGTTGCAGGAGAAGAAAATGCATAGATGGGTTTTGCTGAGGAAAGCAAGGGATGGTCATGGTGAGGGGTTGCTCCTCAAATTGTAAAGAAGTCTCAGGAACCAGGGGATGAGGGCTGGACCTCACAGGGAGAGACTCCCAACTGTGGGCCTCCCTAAGGCCTCTCAGCTCTAACCCCAGCTTCATCCTACACTCAGCTGAAAGATGAAGTCAATTTTGCTACCTGTTTAAGGCTGGAGATAAGCAGAAGGCTCAACTTTAATTTGTGCCAATTTTTCTGACAAACTCAATTTGAAGATTCAACTCAATTACAATCAACAAAGTAAGCCAACCAGAAAATCACTTGCTTCTCTCGGAGCAAAGAGCACCATCAGTGACTCCAAAGGAGCCAGAAAATGCACAGGCCTCCGTCAGGGCACAGGGCCCTACTTCTGTCCTCAGCATGAACTAGGGCCTCGCCCATCCAGGAGGGCTTCTTTCCAGCTCCCACCATTCCCCAAGGTGCCTTTAGTAAGGCAGCAGCTTGCAGGAGAAAGAACACTGGACTGGAGTCTGGAGGCCTTGGTTCTAGTCCTGTTTCTGCTACTAACTACTGGGTGCCCCGGAGCAAGTCACTTCTCCTTCTGGAGTTGCTGTTTGCTCAGCCTTAAAAGGGGTGGGAGCAAGAAATAGTCCCTGCTGTGCCCACTCTACAGGGTGATTATGAAGCTCAAATAAGATAATGGATGTGAAAGCTGCTCTATACATTCCAGGGCACTGAACAGATGCTCCCCTCTCAGTGTAATGGTGATGATGCCAATGATGATAATGGTGGCAGAGCTATTTTTTATGCAGTTTCTATAAATATCACACCAAGAGATGAAGTCCTGATTGTAATGGCCTAACTTTATCCATTTCATTTGTCTCTGGGTTCTCACCCCATCTCTGAAGAATCGTTTTTAGCTATGTGAGGAGTTTGGATAGAATATCTGAGAGCATCTTTCTCTGCCCCTCCCCTGCACCCTCCCCCCGCCAAGTTCAGCAGCTCCTCCTAGACATCCTCCCTGGAGCATCAGGGACTTGGAGCTCAGTACCCACACTGAGGCCAAGCTCCCTCAGGTTTCACCTGGAAGAAGGGGGCGGTTGATGATCTTCAAAGCCCTTCCCAGGTCACAGTCTCTAAATCCAGCAAATTCTTCTGACTGCTTATTCTTACTCAAAGCAGAAAGAAAGGACACAAAGAGAGGGCTAAGTGGGTCAGGCTATACCTTGTAGGAGATTATGACTGAGTGTGTCCGTGCATATGCATACCTGTGTGTACATGTGTGTGCATGTGCACACATATGGTGGGTATACTTCAAAAGCTGGAATTCTCGTTCCATCACCTGCCTCTTCCATACCATATCCAACAGTTAAATGTTTTTTCTAGGATAGACAAAAACACATTATTTTGCAGGAAAAGGAAACTGGGGCCATGATAAAAGTGAATTGCCAGTGGTTATTGAGAGGTACTCTGGGTAAACAGGGGTCAGAATCCCAAATCACCAAATTCTTGAACTTTTTCGGAGCACACAGATGGGCCTGTGCCCTTGTTTGAAATGAGCTTGCAGCCTGATGCGAGGGACTGGTGGCTGATGTCTGCTGTGGGGGGAGGGAGCAAGAAGAAGGGCTCTTTAGCCCATGTTAGAATCTCAGAGCTGAGGGAGCACTGATGTTTTTCCCTAATGTTTTTCCATCAGAAATACTTTCAAAATATGTCCTTCATCCTAGCCTCACATTTACAAAGATTTTATATACTAAATGGACTAAATATATTAAGTTAAAATGAATTTATTTTCCCATTATTTATTAAAGAAATTTGTGACTGCTGATAGGGGTTTCTAATCAGCACAAGCACCCCAAAACATTGATACAATGCTGGTCAAAAGCAAACAATTCAATACTTCAACTCAGCCCCTTTGCTGGGAAATGTAAATTTCTATCAGGCCTTTTGAAATCACACACACAGACTGGGAACCCAAAAGTTAGACTTCTGGACTAGACCAACTCCCATTTTACAGATGAGGAAAGTGAAGCCCAGAAGGACAAAGCCACTTTCCAAGGTCACACAGGGAGTTTGTGGTAGATCTGGGACTAGAAGAACAACATTCCCAGCCCATGCCCTGAATCCTTCCTTCAGCACCAGGACAAGTTAAGCGGAAGGCAGAAATGCATAGAACCAGCTGCAGCTTTCTGGACCCACTGATGCTTCAACAGATCCAGACTGAAGTAGGGATGGGAAGAGACAGCTTATCAACCTGCTACAGAATTCAAATTATGTCAAATGCTGTAAAATCAGCTCACAACAGAGTCTTCCAGGTGACTCATTGTGGGAGCAGAATGAGCCCCAGCCAAGGTCATAGTGACATCCCAAAGCCTGCCAGTGCTGTCTTTCCCCATCTCATGCTTTCCTAGAAAATGCAAAGCCCAATCCTTTTCTAAAATCACTTAGGCTCTCTGGGCTCTGGCTGGACTTCCTGGGGCCCCTGGGGCTGGGAGAGGCTTCACTGCACAAGTCTTGCCAACTGAAGAGTTCCAGGCAGGGAAGAGACAGCATTTTCAGTTTAAGCTGGATCCTATTTACTGTTAAAATTATGATACCATGATCTGTTTTTTCTTTTTTCTCCCTCAGGGGGACAGGTGGTGGAAATGTCATTTCTTTGTCATTGAAAGTTAAACCTCCTTTGGCTAAGCACTGGGGACTGCGTTACTGACACTTGCATCCCTGGCCAAATGTGCTCTTTTATAGCAGTGACATGACTGACAATCATTAGGTCCTGACTCCAACATTATACATGCTTATGTTCCTTCTCACTGCAGAGATCTGAGGAAAGCAGAAGCTTTTAAAAATATGTAAATTTAAATGAGCGGTTCCCAGATAAAACTTTCAGATAACTCCTCCTTTGTTAATTGCCCAGTATCCAGGCAGCAGCCTTCGTTCATTCATTTATTCATTCAGTAAACATTTAGCGATGTTCTTAAAGGTCCAGGCTCTGTGCTAGGAATTGGAGACAAACAAGTGAGTGGATGAGTGAGTGAGAGAGGGAGGGAGGCAACCGGGGCCAACTCCTGTCTAGGGTGCACTTCTGTACCACCTTTCTTATTCTCCCAGTGACACTTGAAATTATTAAATATCTGTTTACCTGCCAGAATGTAAACCCATGCACAAGTGCAAAAACTGTTTCTGTCTTATTTATTACTCTGAGCAAATGAACAAGTGAGAGATAGTGGTTTTCACCAAGTATTTTTTCATTTCCTTACTTATTCATATATATATTATTCATTTTATGAATGAATTCATGTTATGAATAGTCACTTGTTTTATGTATATTTTCATTCTGCATTTATTAATTTACTGTTTTAAAATAGTTTTTTATTTTTAATTACAGTTAACATATAATAATTATATTAGCTTCAGATGTACAACACCATGATTAGACACTTACTATAACTTATAAAGTGATCACCCTGATAAGTCTAGTACCCATCTGACACCATACATAGTTATTACAATGTTATTGACTATATTTTCTATGCTGTACTTTTCAGCCCTATGACTGTTTTTGTAACTGGCAATTTGCACACCTTAATCCCTTCACCCACCCAGCCCCAACCCTCCTCCCATCTGGCAACGGTCAAAATGTTCTCTGTATCTGTGAGTTTGTGTCTATGTTGTTTGTTTGTTTATTTTGTTCTTTAGATTCCACATATGAGTGAAATAATATGATATTTGTCTTTCTGTGTCTGAGTTATTTCACTGAGCATAATGCCCTCTAGGTCCATCCATTCTTTTTTAATGGCTGAGCAGTATTCTATTGTTATATGCACCACTTCTTCTTTATCTATTTGTCTACCAATGAACACTTAGGTAGCTTCCATATCTTCGCTGCATTTATTTATGTGTAGCTTGCCGTATTCCAGAATGATTTAAAGCATCATCATCAGAGGTGAAAGTTTTAATTCTTGACCCCATGGCAAACATTTCAGAATGTGTTCCGTATCCTTAATTTATCATAATTCAGAATTGGACATTTCCTGAACACCTGCCCAGGCAAAGTTGGGTCACGGAGGGATGTTGAAGTGTGATTCTGGCCCTCGGCTGCTTTGAGGGTGGTGCTGTAAAAGGCACAGGCATGCTCAGGTGACAACACTTCTGGGAGAATGAAAGGATTTATGCACAGAGCACCTAAGGCAGTGGAAGCAAAGGGGAAGGAAGGGCATTTGCCAGAGCAGAATCAACCATGTCTTATTTTTGTTGTTGTTCCCCATAGTGCTGGTCATTCAGCAATTACTCTACTCTCCTACTTTCCCATGAGATTATTAGCATATAGGGAAATTAGGTGTCCTTTAGGACTAAGATGTATTTTCTTAGTGTCCATGCACACCAACTACCCCAGTTGGCCATTTTGTCGGAGGGCAGTGAGCAGAAATAAATGCATTTGGGGAAGTCTTTCAACTCCTTCTGTTGCAAACCATAATACACACCACTAATCTGTCAGAGTGTGGCTGGGTGCCAAGACGCTGCTGCAGAGACCACAGTCTAGTGTAGACACTAGGTGATCACAATACAGTGTAATAGGAGTAGTGGCTGAGGCCTACACCTGGTGTGCTAGGAAAGCAAAGCAGAGGGCCACTTAACCTGGGCCAGGGGCTTCAAAGAAGCTTCTTGAAAAACCAGTGGGATTTAGCCAAGAGAAGAAGGAGGTGAAGGGGTTGTTCCAGAAAGACAGACTCCTCTGAACAACGACCCCAGGGCATGCGTACATGGAGGGTGGAGGATTAAGGAGAAATTGAGAGGTGAAGCCAGAGTGGTCGGCATAAGCTAGATCATGAACGATTTTGAGTTGTTCTGAGGATTTTATTTCAGATGCAGTAGGGAGGCAGACACTGCCGGGTTCTTAAGCAGGAGAGTGACCTGATCAAATATGTGTTCTAGGAAGATCTTTTGGGCATGATGCAGAGTGACTGGAGATGGGAAAGGTTGGTGGCAGGATGATCAATTAAGAAACTGTTATACTGCAGCAGGAAGACACTAGGCCTGGAAGAAGGCAGTGACAGTGAGAACTGTGAGCATGGATGGATTCAAGACTACTGCAGAAATGTCTGTAAAAAAGAGAAACTGCTCGAGAGAGAAGCCGGCAGTGGGCCTCTGGTTTTCCATTTAAACTGCACCACCCTAGTACCTGTATTTCATCAACCTCCAATTCACTTCAAATGGTTTTAGAATTCTCTCATAGTGACAAGAGCCCACCCCTAAGTATGACTTTCTGAGCAAATCAAACCCTTCTCCTTTTAAATTCATCCATTCAAAACTGAACCCTTTCACCCCAGGGCTTTCAGCAAGGAGATTTTTCTCTAAATTTCTTAATCAGCAGTGGTAAGGTAGTGGCAATTCTTCAGCTCTAGTCCATTCAAAATTGTTCCTTCACAGTGCCAGGAATCCTGGTTACTGGCCTAAATCTTGGTCACTGGCCTGAAATAGTGGTTTTCACCTTTCACCATAAAAAGTCCAAACCTGTAGAGAATTTTAATAAGGGTTTATTTGAGTTGAATTAATGATAATTGCCAGGAAACAAGATTTCAAATGCTCCAGAGAATGTTGCAGTTTCTTTTGCACATTTGGAAATAAGAAGGGAACATAAGGAAGATTATATGAAGGTGGGAGAAAACCATGCAGGGATTGGATTACAGGATAGTTAATAAGATTATGTGCTCTCTTGAGGGTGGTTACGCTTCTGAGCGTTCTGAAAAAGAGGCTTTTAAAGGTGCGTTGACCTAGATGCACAAAAACAATGGCAGAGCTTGCTTAAGAGGAAGATAAACCTTTTACTAAGGAAGTTACATACCTGGGTCATGACTACCCACCAAGACCAGCCAAAGTTAGGAATTTATGATCAGATTTAGGTTAGATTTATTATAGCACCCCCTTTTCGTTCACACTCTCCTGCTGCACAATGGATCACCTGGGGAGCTTTATAGCACATTCAATGACCAGATCATACCCCTGACCAAGCACATTAGAGCACCTGGGGAATGAAGCCCAGGCATTAGCATTTGTTATAACTCCCCAGGTGATTCCAGGGTGCAGCTGGTTGAGAACCACTCAAAGAAAGGAAATATGCTAACTGACCCACTAACCGTACTCCGCTCTTGGGGGAGATGTACAGGCCAGGAAAGGTGCAGTTCAGGACCCTGGCTTCCTAAAAGTGTTCCTTTATGAAAACTTGCCTATGGAGTAAGAGGATAGAAACTTTAACAGAGTCACCTAAAGGCAGGGTTGGAAAAGATATGAAGGGTCTCACAATTCATTCCTCTGCCCCTATCTTGTCTATAGGCATTGAAACAGTCTGTCTCAGACAGATTCCAGCTATCCTAATCTGGAAGCAGCCCCCAGGATACCCAGCATCCCTCATGGCCATGTGCGTTCACCCTTCCTCCAGTGAGCCTGGACTTCTCATTTCCCACCAAGTGTCTCTAATAGAAAAAGAAAAGGGAGATCCTGTGAGGGAGGGGAAAAAATCTCTTTCTCTACTCATTGGGATGGAAAAATAATTTTCCCTTTAGGGAATGAAAAATAATCTCTCCCTATCCTGCTAGGTTCTTGGCTGAAACCCCCTGCAATAAAAGACAAATTAACAGGAGAAAACGATACCTCAGGTATACATGGGAGATACCCAGGAAAACTGAGTAACTCACTGAGATGGCCTAAGCCATGTGGGGGCCCAGAATGAGTCATCTCAAGGTGTGGATCTGCCGTATGCAGATTATTTTGAGCTAAAGGCAAGTTTAGCTTCAGGATCAAGAGAAACTTCTGCCCCCAACCTTAATTACCTAGAAGAATTTGAATTAGAGGCCTTGCCCATAAGAGATTATCAAATATAACTTCTTTTGACCTACCTATAGGGCTGGAAAAATGTCTGTGTACTAAAGGCCTATTCTTGTTAACATCTTGAGATGACTTTTTGAAGCCCCCAAGGCACTTTACCTCACTCCCTAGTTCAGGATGTCTTATACCCATGTTTCCTTTCTTTCTCTGAACTCTCCTTCATGTGAGGTCTCTGAGTCTCTCAGGCATGTGTGTTCCCACATAGACGTATGTATTAAATTTTGTTCTTTCCCCTTGCTAATCTGCCTCATGTCTATTTGATTATCAGATCAGCCAGAAGAACCTTGAGGGTAGAGGAAAGTTTGTTCCTCCTCTACAACCACAGGCTTAAATATCATCGGTTAATGAACAAAACAAAACAAAACAAAAAGATGTTGATGGGGAGGAGGCCGGTTATGGGGGGTTACCAGGGAACGCAGAGTAAACAAAGCTAAGGTGTAATTTGCAGATTTAAGCCACTGCCTTCTCCACTGATTAGCTTCTTGTGATATAGTCATCCTCCTCTTCCAGGCATAGAGGGAGACAGGCCTCAAGGGGAGATTTCCCTTGTAGATACAAACGTCTCCTACAAAAGGGTAAAGTCTACCTTTTCATACTTCTGTTTTCAGAGCTTCTCCTGTGTCTGCTGTTTTTCAAAATAATCAGCTCAAAAAGAATTCTTCTGCCAAAGAGGCATATTTTGCGGTGACATATTCTGCTACCCTTTGTACACATCCTAGGTTCCTCAGCTGGGGCCCTGTCAATAAGATAGGCCAAAGACAGACTAATGTGAAAAACAAACAGAATTTATTAACATTATGTATGTGCATATGGGAACACTCCGCGATGAGTAACCTGAAGGGGAGGTTAGAATGTGGGCTTAAGTTCAACAAAGGAAAAGGGGTCTGGATCTTCTGGGTGGGAGAGTCAAGTTTTGGGAAGGTAACTATGAAAAGTATAGTAAACAAGCGTTGTTTAGAAAGTTTTGTAATGCAGATTTAAGTTGGTGCTTTCTCCATTGATAGGAATTGTTCAGAGTCCCTCTTTCTCCTAGATGGGAAGGGAGAAATCTCCACAGATGGAAATTTCCTTTATAAACACAAAAAGAAAACTTGTACCCAGTTTTTAGAGCTTTTTAGGCACCTGCTGGTTCTCAATGGCTTTTAGCTCAAAATAATTCATATACTGTACTAATGTTAAAAAACACACACACACAAATTCTACTGAGTAAATGTGAAGATCTAATTGGCTTTATTAAATGATTCCTGAATCAAACAACATCCCATCTAGCAACTAGAAGGGTGCTCTGAGGGGGTCTATAAAATGGAAGGTTTTTGTGGGGGAAAAAAAGTGGGGCAAGGGAGCTATTAATGAAAGAAAGAAAAAAAAGGTTATTTTGGGGCTGGGACATCCTTTCTTTGAGGAAGGAGAAGGGGAAACAGTTTTATCATTCAGATTGCCTCTTCTTTCTAGGAGAGATGGAGAGGTCCCATGTGACAGATTACTTTTTTGGTGCTTAACCAGAAAATTCCTGATTGGTTAATTAAGATTATTTTTCTGAAAGAGGCTGAAACTGGAATTAGATCAGTTATTAAATCTAGGTTTGGTATCATGAGCTATTAGCACAAATGACACCATTTGGGGCCTGTGATTTTATTCTTTAATACAAAAAGGCATATTTGGGGATGGGTATTCTGGTACCCCTCAATCCCACAAGCGTGGGGCAGAGCCTGAAAGAGCCTGGAGATCTGTAGGAATTCTGATTTTTTACTCTAAACAATTATGCTAATCTTGTCCCCTCTTCCCTAATATGTCAATGTTGATTTCAATATGCAGGAGTGAAGAGGGAGCCCTAGTATTCTATATGCTCCTGGCCAAACCTAGAGGGAAAGTCTCTCTCCAGAGGGAAGGTCTAAGTCTTTTTTTCAGTGTGGGCAGTAGGAGAGCTGAGGCAACTGTAGACATGAGCATCTCACCTTTAGGACAATATGGTGGTGGTGGAATGGGGAAAAGTTGGGGATGAAATTCTAGCAATGGTTCTCAGCCAGGGGCAATTCTGCCCACCAGGGGATAAGTGTCTAGAGACACTTTTTATTGTCACAACTGGGAAGGAGGTGCTACTGGCAGCTATTGGGTAGATGCCAAGGATGCTGCTAAACATTCTACAATGCACAGTACAGGCCAGACAACAAAGTGTTATCTGTTCCAAAATGTTAGTGGGACTGAGGCTGAGGAAATCTGGATTAGGGGAAAGAAAAGACACTATGGTAGAGACAGGGATCTCTGCCAGCCCTTTCAGTTTGCACTATGCTGGGAGTCAGAAGACCCGGGTTTCACCCAGGGGATAATGCTTAAGATGATGATGGCAATGAGGATGACAATGATGATGACAATGGTGATGCCATTTGTTCGAACTGCAGTTGACAATGGAGTCTCACATTCATTTCCTCCCTCACCTTCAGTCAATTCGGACCCTCATTATGGGAGAGGAGACCACAGCTCAGAGAGCATAGAGACTTCTTGGTGCCTGCTTCAGGCTGTAGTGTTCATTTCTTCTTCTCCCCCTTCTCCATCTTCTGGGATGCCACTGCCTGACTGCCCCTTTCCTCCAGCCACGTATTAGGGAGGATTCCCTAATGTACAAATCTAAAAGCTGAAGAGGATAGATGCTCACGTTCCCATTCTTTCTTGAAAAGAGGGTGTGGGCCAATTAGCTTCACCCACCTTGGACTTTGAAGCAAAAGTCAGGGACCACAGTGATGAAGCGGGGTTAAGGGCAAATTCTTCTTTGCAGTGAGTGGTGGTGGTGGTGATGGCAGTGGTGACAATAAGGGTAGTGGCAATGATGGTGGCGGTGGCAGTAATAGTTGTGGCGGTGATGATATTGTGGTGGCGGTGGTATCCAGTGTCAGTTTCAAGGCCAGCCGAGCTGTCTGGGGCTTGGCAGTGGAGAAGGCGGCAGCCTTCTCTCCAGGCTGGTTTTGTGCGATGGTTCCAGCTACAGGCCAGGCTGCATAGTAACCTTTTGTTTCTCTGTGTTTTCCGGTCGTCCTGGCTGGCCATGCCGTGACCTGGGTGATATCCTTTCTCAACATTCCTCCTCGGCTTCAATCAACCAGAATCAGTTTTGTTGCCTACAAAGAGCAATTCTGACTGATACACTCCGTGTATGACCTTGAGCTGCTACACAGTTTGTTTTTACTTAAGGCTTAGCTCTCCATAGAGCTCAAACATGAATCTAACGGGACGTGTGCAGGAGGCCAAATGAGAGTCTCAGATACTGCTCAGAAATGCTCATCTCCTCCAACAGTAAGCCTTTGCCACTCCTTCAAGATGATCATGGCCAGCTCCTTCTCTGGGGGTCCTATTCCCAGGGCCTCTTAGCTCCCCTTGCCCATGGTTTCTCCTTGGGCCACCACTCCCTCGTTTGCCAGATGAACCCAGATATGTGTAAACTCCACCTGTAGATACAACTGGAATTCCCCTCCCCCCCAAAATCCATGTTAGCCCCCACCCCACCTGTGATTTTAAAAATTCTTCTCCTTGAGCTGGCACCTAATTGTCACATATGAATTAGCTGCTGAGGACCACGTGTGTCCATCCCAGCCCACTGCTCAGGAGAGGCCAGCAGCCTGTGGGTGGAGAGAAGACCATCCAGGAGCTCAACACTCTGCAGGGAGCATAGTAGCTCCTTCTTGGCCTCTTTGAGGGAGAATCAGCAGGGAAGAGATCTGTTGGCTGTAATGAGCAGTGTTCCATCCCTGGAGCCTCCCGGCCACTTATTAATGAGTCTGCGAGGCACGTGGCCCAGTTGTTCCCCTAGAGCACATGGAATCATGTTTCCTGTGGGCATTGAGGCCTGGCACACAGCCACTGTCTGTGAAGGCAGTCGTGACACCAAATCCCTCCCTTGTGATACCCAGGCAGTGAAGACAGAACAGGAAAGACAAGCTCCTGAGGCTCCTAGGAGGGGCCACGGACACTCTCTAGAGGGAGGTGATCTCTCTATTCCTTTCAGACAGACAGCCATGAGCTCTAAGTCTCAGAAGTAGGAAAGTAAACCCAGCAGGGCCTTCACACTCTTTCCCAGAGCAGAGGGAAGGGGGTCCTAACCCAGGGGAGGAGCCCATGGTCCTCTTGGCAACTGTTCTCAGGGTCCCCTCCCTGAGAGCCCTTTCCAGCCTATGGTGCAGGCTTCCTTCCATCTAGAAGTTTCCCCTGAAACCAGTTCTCTTTAGTTCCTTTAGTAATGGGTTCTGCCATGTCAGGTTGAGCTCATTAGAAATGGCTTCCTACCCTTTCCAGAAACACCTAAGAAGAGATGACACAACATTGGCAATTTCTTTGGTGCCTTCAGGATGTACAATTTAAAAAATAATTACATGGTTAAATCTATCAATCTCTTCTTTCATTGTAAGTGCCTTAGTGTCATGCTAAGAAAGGCTTTTCCCATCTCAAGATTACATAAATAGTCTCAGTAATTTTTCCTATTTCTTTCTTAAAACCATTTGGAATTAATATTGGTACAAAGAGTGAGGTAGAAACGGAATGTTATTTTTTCCTAAGCGGTACTTGCCCTAGGCATGCTGGGTGAATTCATCCTTCCTTCACTGATTTGAAATGTCACCTTTGTAATAAAGGGACATTCTTATGTATTCTTGACTATTATTTTGCTCCATTGATTTTTATTTTGTTTTAGTATCATTTGGTTTCAGAAGATTTGTGAAGTCACAGCTCCAGCACTGAACTAATTAGTTGGAAATCTTTACAAGGCTTTATAAAAGAAAAGCCCAGCTGTTGACAGTGGGACTGGGGCACGGCTTGAGAGTCCTCCCCTGTTCACTGACAGTTGGCCAGCGAGCTTGAAGAGCAATGACAACAATGGCAGGCAAGGAGCCTGAGGAAACCGGGCCTGGAAGGACATTTAGAAATCATCTTCTGGTCTAACCTCTTTACTTTCCACCCATGGGAACTCAGTGGGGGTCCTACCTACCTCATCACCTTATGGATATCAAAAGAGGAGAAAAAGCCATGAAAGTGCTTCAAAAACTGTGAACTCAGAAAACGTTATTTATTTCTGTTAAATGACATCTGGATTGTAAAGCAGACAGTATGGGAAGACTGTATAGGTGTTAGGAGTGTCCAGGTTTCTACTTAAAACACTGAAAAAAATTCTATCCCTCAGCAACTCTGAGTCTTGGTAGAGCAAAATAAATTATGCATATTAGCAAAATAAAAGTAAAGAAAATAACACTGTTAATAACCATAATGATAATGATATTTATCGAGTGCTTCCTATTAAGCAGGCACCATCCCAAGCATGTCATGCATGTTTAATTCATTTATTCCCTTATTTGCTCTGCTGGAGCTGGCTAGTACAGGTGATTGTTAAATCTCCAGGAATTTTATGAGCCATTGTTAAACCATTCATAAGTGAAAATTGACCATGGTGAGAGTATTTACACCAGAGAAATTGGCAAATGCTACAAACCGGGGCTAATTTTCTTTTTATTTGTGTACTGAGCCAGTTTACCAAGATTACATATTCTCTATTTTTACATCTGGGAAACTGAAGTCCAGAGAGATTATGAAGCTAATAATCCTGTGATGTCGAAATATTCAACATGAACTGCTTCTGTTTCTCCTCTTTCTTTTTTTATATCTCCTGTTTACTTTCTATTTGCCTCTATAATTATTTCATTAAAAATAAGAACAACAAAAAGATCCATTTCTCATATTTCCTGTGGGTCAGACACTTGTACCAGGAGCCTTGGAGCTTTGGATACTTGGTTTCAACAGTTAAATTGGAAAAAAAGCATGTAAACAAGTGGTTCTTGATCTTGGCTACACATCTGAATCACCTCGGGAACTTTTTAAAGCTACTAACAGCCCTTTCACCCTTCCAGCCCCTAATCAATTTCATTTAATTATCAGCATCTCTAGAGCCCAGAGAAGGGAGTGATGTGCTCAAAGTCACAGCAAATTATTGCTGCATGAGGTCTAGAACCAGCGTTTTCAAGTTCAACTTCAGATATCTTTCCACTACCCACACCAGTCAATCAATCCATCAACATTTGATGTGTCAGTGCCTTACACCAGCGAGTGCTCAAATCCATACAAGTAAAAAACAAACTTCATGCATTAATCTTCCAAAATCATTCACTCCTCAGGAAAATAGTCATTCTTCCTAAGAAGAACTCACTCAAATCATGGAAATGTCACATAAAGGAAAGGAATGGTCAGCCCACATGATTTGCTCAGTTTACAAAGCTTTCAAAATTACCTGTCAGAAAAATCACCTGAGAAGCACTGGACAGTTCTGCAAAAATTGAAGCCCAGATAGGCAATGACCCTATCAAATGAATTCCAGAGCCAAGGAGTGATTCCTGCAGAGGGCTCTTCCCACCCACCCTCCTCCCACCCAGCCCTGGGCCTGAGCCATCCTTCCTGAGCCCCACTGTACACCCAGCTTCCTCCCTTGGATGTATTTTTCCCTTTCTCTCCCTTCCCTCTTTCATTTCTCAAATATTTAGTGACCATGGGGCAGAGGTCCTGGCACTTAATTATTGCTCAGTAATTATTTTGAATGAATAAATGAACAAGTGTGTGCATTGTTTACAATTCTGGGCTCTAAAGCTACAGGAATGAATGAGACATGGTCTTACCCTCAAGATGTTCAATCTGGGGTCTAGTTGGAAGTACTGTGCAGTGGAGGAAGAATGGGGTTGCACTGAGACAGATGCTCATCAGAAACCTGGCTCTGCATGGAATGTGGACAAAGGGCTTGAGCAGCCTGAGCCCCAGCTTCCTCATCTGTAAAATGAAGATATTAATGCCCACATCATGTGGTTGTGGTGAGATTTAAATCATGGACAAATTCATCTAGAATGTTTCCCAGCACATAGTAGGGACACAATATTATTATGTATGCCTTCCAGCAAGAGTTAGAAAGCAAAAGAGCCAAGAAAACAGTGCTTTTAAGCTGAGCTTGTTTCAAGGAGAAATCTAAATCATTCCTTGTAACATCGTCAGGGACACGTTCTTCCTGCTCCACTAAGTCTGCTCTCAGCCAGATATGTCAGCCAGGCGGCCACCAGCAACTGGAAGTTCTGCTGTTATAAATAGCTCAGAGACATTCAGATATTCTTAAATAACCATGGACTTTTGGCCCAAGCTTACCTAGTAAATCTCCCTCTATGGCACTGCCTAGCATGTCTCCTTACTCAAAGTAAATTCACAGCAAATGTTTGTTAGACAAAATTATCTTTTAAGTAAATATATGCACATACTCTTCACCCTCACTTCCCTTCCAGGAATATACTCCTCTAAAATCAAAATGCTCAATTTAGTGCATAATAATTTCTGGTTTTTCTTTTGGTAATTTTCAGCTGCTAGGGCACTTAAGTGAGTATCTGCCAGTGGAATGATCCCACCAACATCTATACACATACCTGTCTTTATTACTGCACTCTGGGGTTTTTGTTGTTTGTTTGTTTTTTACTGCCACTATTGTCATGTGTAAATGTATTTTATTCTGTGTTTTCTATTATTAGAGGATAAATTTCTCAAGGGCAGTGGTCTTGTCCGTTTTATTCAACAGTGAATCTCCTGAGCCAGCACAGAGCCTGACACTTGGGAACAGGCAGGAAACACATGTTGAATGAGTGGGCAGTCTATCTAGGTGGGCGACCGTGAATTTCCTGAGGGTCACTCAAGCTGGGGAGACTGCAGGTCTCCAGAGGCCCTCATCTGCACAAGAGGGCTAAGTTGGGGTCCGGCTGAAGGTAGCAGGTGTGGGGCACTGGCCTCCATAGTGGCTGCTCACCCAGGGCTGCACAAGAGGGTTTATTAGGGCTCAAGAGGAAAATATTAGGACTTCTCTTTGTATTTATTTGGACCTGAATAAAAAGAGAAATGTCAGGTTTTCTGATGTAGCCAGTTTATCAAGTAGACTAATCTTGACAGGGTACAAGCAGGAAACAACTGTATTTTTCTCCCACCACTGCCTTGAAACAGACTCCAGCTAACCAGACCAACCTAAGACACCAACTTCTATATACTTGATTTAGCTTAAAATAAACGTAGGGACTAAATAAATGCTCCTGGTGGGAAGCAAAGTAGAAAACAATGATCGAGCCAAATGGAGAATCCTTAACTCAGTACAATCGTCACCCAAGGATAGTCACCCCAAAGGCGACAGGCCAAGGCAAACGTTTTGGTGAGTTGGAGTACAAGAACAGGAATGACATAAAATGGTTTCAAAACAATACCAACTTTGGTTCTGGAAATATCTGCTTACCTTATAAAATACTGTGAATTAAATGTTACAGTCTAAGTGAAGGATTTGAAAGGTAGTACATCTGTCCCCTAGCAGAGGACTGGGCATGATATGGTACTTCCTATGTGTGGGTGGATTGAATACATGAACCATATACCAAGGAGGTGCAGGCCCTGGCTCAAGCAAAGTCTCACATTCAGGTTGTAGGAGATCAGACGATTTTAGTTACATCTCCCCTGAGAGACACTTAACCCAATCTTGACAGTCACAAGTGGTGACATTTGCAGCCTTCTTAAAACATGAACAAAATGTTGACATTTCCATAGACAGAAGCCAAACCCCAGGAAACTTATTTCTAATCTAGTCGCTCCAGCTTCAGCAGAAGGTTAACTCCACTTGCCAACGGGAAGTGCCCCAAACACATTTTTAATGAGAAAAAACACATAACTAACCAGGTTGATGTGGGAAATGTCTGACGTTTATTTTATTTATGCTTTGCATTAAGTTAAAACTCCATTGCCAACTACATGGGCCAGCAGGCTTCTTTCACAGCTGTTTCTCTATAAAACAGTTTCACAAAGACTGGATGTTGTCCTAAAAAAGTCTTCTGGTTCTCAGCTGGACAGGCTAGATGTCACAAACAAACCCAAAAAGTATGTTCAGTGATGCCAGCTCGCCAGGGAAGCTGAGTCTACAGCTTCAAAGGCAGAGCAGCAGTGGATTAGAAATGGTAGTAAATAATGCAGGAAGGTTGCCGATTTCACAGGGAGCCCAGGGAGCAGAGGCTGGAAATAGTAAGGGCGCTAGAGCAGAGAGTGCCTGCGGATGGTTAGGGAACACACAGAGGATTGGTCTGTATCAGGTCTCACAGACATGGAAACAGAACTGAGCACAGACGACAAATTTGTTTCCCAGATCAGAAAAAACCCATTTGACTTATTTCTGTTAATATCAGGAACACGGTAATAGTAGCAGCAGATATGTCCTGAGCACTCATTCCCAGGCACTATACTAAGTGCTTTTCATGTGTTTTCTCATTTGATAGCTATAAAACTCTGAGAGGAAATGTTTCATTACTCTTAAATACAGCTGAGGAAACTGGACTCAGAGATCAGAAGTAACTTACCCCAAATCCACAGCTAGGATATGGAAGCTGGAATGTGGATCTAGCTTGTCTAGCCTGAAAGTGTGTTCTCTAAACCATGACTTTTTATCAGTCCCTCCCACCCCAAAAAATAGTGACATGGCAGTGCAATGAGGAAAAATATGGCTTTTTCAATTAAATGGCGTATTCATGACCTTGGACTAAATAGCAACCCCTTACATAGGGCAAAAAGTCACTAACCAGAAATAATCAAATGGATAAATTGGATTGTATTAAAATTAAACACTTCTGCTCATTAAGAGACACTGTTGAGAAAGTAAAAAGGCAACCCACAGAGTGGAAGAAGATATTTGTAATACATGTGGAATTAATATTCAGAATATATAAAGAACTTCTGCAATTCAATAAGAAAAAGAAAACCAAGTAGAAAAATGGGCAACAGACTTGAACAAACACTTCACAAAAAGAATATCTAAATAGCAAGTAAACATATAAAAAATGACTTAAGTTGTTAGTCATCAAGTGAACGCAAATTAAAATCAATATGCAATCTGACTACACACTGATCAGAATGACCAAATTTAAAAAGATAGGAAATATCAAGTATTAGAGAGAATGCAGAGCAACCAAAATGCTCATAGCTGTCAGTAGTTTGATTGAAAGAATAACTTTGGAAGAATGTTTGGCAGTATCCATGAAAGCTGAGTATATGCACACATTATGTATAATTTCTCTCCTAGCAGAGATTGAACAGAAACGTGTATATGTGTTCACCAAAAGGCATGTACAAGAATATTCAAGCAATGCTATTTGTTACAGCTGAAAACAAAAAACAACCCAAATGCCCCTAACAACTGAATGGGAAAATAAATTATAGTATATTCAAGAAATATTAATCAGAAACATGAACTTCAACCACATGCAACAATATATTGATCAAGCTGACATGTGATGTTGAGTGAAAGAAGCCAGGTGCAAATGAGTATATTCTGCATATTTCCTTTATTTAAAGTAAGAAATGGACACAATTCTTCTACACTATTAGAAGTCAAGTTAGTGGTTCCCTGGAGAAGGGTGTAGTAACTTGAATGGGATACAGGGAGGTTGGAATTCTCAAGTGTGGTGCTATTCTATTTATTGAGCCCTGTGTTGGCTACAAAGGTGTATTTAGTTTGAGAAAATTTATCAAGCTCTGCACTTACTATATCGGTTAGCTATTGTCATACAAGTCACCCCTAAACCCAGTGGCAGACAAAAAGGATTTATTTCCTGCTGACTGGTTTGTGGGTAGTTAGGGTTCTAGGTTGGGCTCACCTGGCCTTGGCTCTAAGCTGTGAGACAGCGCAGGGCTGCTGCACCTGCCTCTCATCCTGCTTCAACTGGCCGCCGTCCAAGGCATGTTCTTTTGAGATGACAGGCAGGATCCCAAGGGGATGAAAGCAAACACACAGGTCTCTTAAGGTCTAGGCTAGGAATTAGCATCCTTTGACTGCTGCCCACACTCCACTGGCCAAAGCAATTGACACTGCCAAGCCAAACATCAGTGGGGTAGGGAAATATGCTCCTCTAGTGGAGGCCAGGGGGAGGAGGGACTGTTTGATGAACAATCATCTAATCCATAATACTTATGATAAGTACAGGTTTTTCATATTTCAAAAAGTTTTTTTAAAGAAAACAACAAATAAAAGGTGTAGAAGAAGCATTATCCTCCGTTCCTCACCCCTCCCCTTCCCTAGCCCCTCATGGAGAAGGGATAATGCTTATGAAACTTTTCTATACAAGCACAGGGAAGAAAGGAAGGAAGGATCCAAGCTTCCCTAGCACACAATGCACTTCCTGTCTGCTGGGCTGAGAGGGAAATCTCTCCCTGGCTGGCCACCCTGCCAGAGCAATGGCAGTGACAGGTCAGCCCTTCCTGTAGATGCAGCTGAAGGGATCCACCTCCAATACAGCCCATTTTCTGGCCCCTGCTCTTCACCTTCAATGGCTCCTTATGAGAGTCAAATTACTTAACAAAGGTTGAAATTGTTTGATGAGAAGGAAGGAGCTGAATATTTAAAAGGCTCAAGCTTTCTGCAAGACCTTTTCCCTATTTAACCGACACTGCTGAACCAGTCTTCCTTATTCACAGCAGGTAGCAGGTTCTAAGCACAAACAGTAAATTACCAGAAGGGCAAGATCCCCAGTTCCCTAACCTTCTGTAACTGCTACACTGTCAGGGAGACATAGCCTTTGGAGAGGTCTGGCTTCCACTGCAAGGAGGGTGTTCTCCCTGCAACTTGGGCAGGCCTGATAAAACCTAAGACCCTTAAGCCTCACCAATCCCCTCACTCCTCCTGCCCACCCCCCATACTAAAAACTAGAGCTTTTCATCTTGCCTCCAAGAGATGAAAGATTGTGGGATTCTATTCCTTCTATGTAGGTAAATAACATGCAATGTACACAGTGACAATTCACCCCCATCACAGCTTCTCCCATACAAACTCCAGCTCTAGACTCAGGCTACCAAGTGTCAAATCGTGGCTCTGTTACCTACTTCTTGTGACCTTGGGCAAATTATTCAACCACTCTAACCCTCACTTTCTCCATCTGTTAAGAAAAAAAAGGGGATTTGTTTATTCGTTCAATGGACTTTATTGAAAGACCTGCTATGTGTCAGGCAGGGTGCTATGTGTCTAGGGATACGATGCGAAATGAGATAACATGGTCTATGCCATCATCAAATTTTCATGTGGGGGAGGTAGAGGAAAAAATCCAATTTTATGTCAAAATAATCATGATCATAGCCATGAGTGTTATGAAGGAAACAAACTATGAGCTGAGATGGAGACTAACAGGAGAGTCAAGGAGGGCCTCGCTGAGAGCCAACACTTAAGCTAAATCTCAAAGGAACAGACGTTAAGCAGGGCAAGGCCTTGCCAGGTAAAGAGCATGTACAAAAGGCTCCTGGGCTAGGAAGAGCTTGGTGCTGTCAGGAAACTGAATGAAGACCAGTGAGGCTGGGCAACAGGAGAATGATACCTGGTGAGGCTAGAGAGAGAGACAGGAGTGCTGTCCCGCAGAGCTTGGTAGTTGAAGGAATATAGATTGTATTCTAAGACAGTGGGCAGCCATTGAAGTGTTAAGATGACCATACTGACTGCTGTGGAGATGGGAGGGGGTGGTGTGGTGGTTAAGAATGGAAGTGAAACCAGTCAGGAGGCAGCAGCAAGAGTCCTGAGGGACACGGTGATGGCAATGGAGATGGGAGAAGTAGACAGAGTGAAGCATCCTTGTGGTGGTAGAAGCCCAGAGCTTGATGGATTAAGAATGTAGTGAGTGTGTATGTGTGTGTGTGTTGATTACTGATATGGGGAAGGACTGATGAAGAGAACAGTTTTGGGTGATCAAGATTTCTGATTGATCATGTGAGGTCTGAGATACTGGAGAGACAGCCAAATGGCAATGCAATGGTTGGTGGACTGGACTCAGAAGAGGCCTAAGCTGAAGATGAGTATGTGTGAGTCAGCGACTTACAAGACAGTGTGAGCTCACTACTGTCTTGGACTGTTTTCAGGCCACTATAATAAAATTGCCATAGGCTGGGTGGCTTAAACAATAAACTCTTATTTCTCACAGTTCTGGAGGCTGGAGGTCCAAGATGAAGGCACCAGCAGATTCAGTGTCTGGTAAGACCTGCTTTTTGGTTCATAGACGATCATCTTCTCATTGTGACCTCATATGGTGGAAGGCATGAGCTCTCTGGAGTCCCTTTATAAGGACACTAATTCCATTCCCTGTGGCTCCACATACATGACCTAATCACCTCCTAAAGGCCCCATCTCCTAAAACCATCATATCGAGGATTTGGATTTGGGGATTATGAATTTTGGGGGGTTGGAGACACAAACATTTAATCCATATCATTTATGCTTAAAGAGCTTCAGGAGGGAGATAGATTAAGGAGAGAGTGAAGGGAGGGGCGAGGAGAGGTCACAACAATGGCTGGAAGGTCCCTAACATTTAGAGTAAGGAAGACAAAGAGGGGTCAACAAAGGACCCTACCAAGGATGGTCAATAAGGCCAAAGAAAGGCCAGAAGAGGGAGGGGTCACAGAGGGGTGACGTCTCAAGAAGTTGGGATGCTCATCTAGGTCCAATGTTGCTGAGATGAGAAACCTTCAAGATGTATTGCTAAGTGAAAAAAGCAAGACAAGGAACCAAGCATATAGTGCATTGTAGTTTGTGTTTTAGAAAATGTATGTGGGTGGGGGGAGACTATTTTAGCTGATTTGCAGGTTTACCTATAGAATAGCTCTGGAAGGCTCTGCTAGAACCTGGTAACAATGGCAACCCCCAGAGCAGAGAACTGGGTGGTGGGAGGCGGGGTCGGCTGGGAAGGAGATTTTCACTACGTATTGTACCCTTTCGTGCTTTTACAGTTTTGTGTCATGTGACTATTCAAAACTACAGTGAAAAAGAAAGAAAAGTACCTTTCTTTCTAGAGTTGTTGTGAGGATACCAGCACATTCTTGGCCTGCTTGTCATGAGGGTTAGATAAGACAGGGCACAGGCGCTGCTTCACTCAGCTTCAGCCCTGTTCTCACTGAGGGTTGGTTGGAAGGGAACAGAAAGAGCCTTGGCCTGTATGTTCGGTTCTCAGGGCTGCCATAACAAAGCAGCACAAACTAGGTGGCTTAAAACAACAAAAACGTGTTCTCTCCCAGGTCTGGAGGCCAGAAGTCTGAAGTCAGGGTGCCGGCATGGCCTTGCTCCCTCTGAAGGCTCTAAGGAAGAATCGTGCCTTGCCTCTCCCTAGCTTCTAGTGGTGGTGGCGTCAATCTCCCACATACTTGGTCTGTAGCTATATTTCCCCACTCTGCCTCCACTGTCACATGACAGTCTTTCCTCTGTGTGACTGTCTTCTCATGACCTTCTTAGAAGGACACTAGTATTGGATTTAGGCCTCAGCCTAATTCAGTATGACTTCAATTTAACTAACTCCATCTGCAAAGACCTTGTTTTATAGAAAGTCATATTCATTGGTACTTGGTAGATATGTATTTCGGGGGATACTACTCAACCCAGTATAGCTTGCAGGTCAGATTCTCACAACTGCAAACTTATCTCTGACCCAGGTACAGTCACTTCTTTCCCTGGACATCCGATTCCCATCTGTAAAATGAGAGGGGGACACCGGCAGCCCCTTGAAACCCCCTCCAGCCACACTCTGGGTTTCCTCAGATGTTCCAGAAGCTTCTCAAGTAGGTACATCTGGCAGCAGGAACAGGACTGAGAATGCCAAAGCCCACCTGAGCATTTCACGTTGCCACAAGTTTGGGGGTGCCTATGGCTGTCACTGCAAATGCCTCTGGGACACTGAGCCTTCAGTGAAGACTTCTGAAGTGATGGGTCCCCAGGCTGCCGGGAGGGCGGGAAGGTTCAGACTTTGGCCTTAGTGAGGTTTGAACTCTGAGTGAGTCACAGCTCAGAATTATAATAAGCAACCTGGTCCTGCCCAGTCCTCTTGTCACCTAATTCTTGGGACACACGCAAATTCACATTCCTCTTGAAAGAGGAATTGGAACAAACTGGATTTGGCACCACAGAATCCAAGGGACATCTGAGGTCATGAACTAAGCAAATGAATGCTGTTGAGTCTACCTACAGCAGCTGCCAGGCAAGGTGGGGAGAGAACAGGGGAAGAGCCTAGGATGGAAAGCTGGGAAACCTACTCCACGGTGCATCCAGGGGTTGAAACAAGGTCCTTTTGGGTAACTGGATCGCAGTAAAAACAACATGGACACAGAAGTTGGCTCCTCACAAAAGGCTTTTTAAAAATTTATTTTATTTATTTATTTTTAAATCCTCACCCAGGGATATTTTTCTCATTGATTTTTTAGAGAGAGTAGAGGTGAGAGAGGAGGGAGAGGGAGAGAGAAACATCGATGTCGATTGTCTCTTGAACTCACCAGGCCCTCAGAGTCTGTATCCGAGGTACGTGCCCTTGACTGGGAATCAAAACCAGGCACTTTAACCACTGAGCCAAACTAGCCAGGGCACAAAAGGCTTTTAAATCAGTTATTGGATTTGATTTGGTTCCCAAGAGTTGTGAGTGGGTGGGAACTTTGATCTCAGCTTTCCAAGTGAAGAAATTAAAGCCCAGAGTGATAATGGCCTTGCCCAAGGGACCCCACCAACTACTCAGGGGTCTTACCACTCAGGATCCCTCCTGGGGAGGCTCCTCCAGAACAGTGGTCCTGAGAGTCACCACCCAAATCACCAACCCCTACGTCACCCAATAAAATGTTAAAGTAATAATCTTTCATAGGGACAACTCATTTCTTCGTGCTTGCATAAAGGGTGAGTACATACATCTTTATAGAATGCTGCTATTTTATTGATTTATGACATACAGTATAAATAGAAGCAGAGTTCTTCTTGTGCAAACATGGGTTCAAGACAAGCCTGGAAGATCTCCTTTTAGCACCTAAGCTACTCCAGACACACCTCCTGGAGTGACCACAGGACTGTCCTGACCCACAGGACAGGGAGGAAAGCCCTATTCTTCTGCACAACATGGCCTTTAGAAGACAACCTCACTCTGCCAAGACAAGCTTAAGCATGGGATCCTGCTGAGGATACTGCCCTGAGAAAAACCCTGGCCACCCCATCTCACTGTTCCAGCCCTGGATGGGGCAGGGAATGGATTAGACCCCACTGCAGGGCTGGTTTCCATAGTGAGAGGAGCTGGTCCTATTGCTAGCTGGGTGATTTGGGGCTTTGGCCAATACACTACATGACCATTAGGCAAATGTTTGGGGCTTGCTTTTGGTTATGGCTTTATACAGAGAAAATGAATAAATGAAAAAGTGAATAAAGTCTTGGGGAAGTGCTATTTTATAGTGATAAGAGAAATGGGCATTGAGCCTGATCACCCTTGGGCTGCAGCTAAAATTGCAATCTCTCCTCTGTGGCATTCAGCTCTCAGTCAACAGAGAACATCTGGGCAACAGAGAGAGGTGTGGAAGGGAGGAAACAAAGCCAGCATTACAGACTCGCCCAAGGTCACACAGCTTGTACTGGGTGATTGAACTGTGTGGGAACAGGAACCATGTCTCTCCATGACATCATCTGTCCCCAGCACCCATCAAGGTGTCTGGCAGAGGGTGGGAGTCCATGAGTGAGCTGACTGAGTGTAGGCAGGTAGGAAGGGGGGGGTGAGCACCAGGAGAGAACACAGGCCTCTCGTTGCCCAGGCCAATGTGCCATGATTTATGTCACCATTATGAGCATGACAAAAAGAAGCAGGAAGAGAGGAAGAATAGAGAAGGTGCATGAAGAACCCGGAGGTCAAGAGCAAGGCAACAAGGTATGAGCAGGTGTTTCAGAAGAGGAAAAGGGTGGATGGAGCAAGTCTGAGAGAATGGGATTCGAGGGTGGGGTCTACTTTCCTAAGTCAAGGTGCTGACCGGGTGGTGGTGGCTCAGGCAGTGGAAGCAAAAATAACCAGGAATGTTTTCCCCAATAATCCTTCAATATTCCTGCAAATCTGCTCAGCCTGCTACCTCTAACATTCACATTTGATGTCTCATTTGGTCCCTGAAACAGCCCTATGAGGTCCCCATTCTACAGGTGAGAAAACTGAGTCTCTTTTGTGCTCTTTTCACATATCTTTAAGTTTCCTGTTAAACATTGATAAAACAAACTAAGAAGGACTGTTAGTGTATTTCAATTTAATTAGGAGTAATTTCTTAGTTACCCCATGGACAGAACTTTTAATAGGCTTTGCTGATGAGCTGGTGGGGAAATACTTGGAGTCAGAGAAATCTCAGCAGCAGCAGTACAGTCAGCATTTTATTGAGCATGTACTATGGGCAGGCCACTCTCTTTTATTCATATTGTCACATTTACTCTTTATTCCTGAGAAGCGGATGCTATTATTATCTCTAGTTTACAGATGAAGAAACTGAGGCACTGAAACATCAATTACCAAGATCACTGAATAAGTGGTGGCCTCAGGGTATGTTTAATTATATTTACTTGCCTATGCACGAGACTAGCCTATGCCAAATATTGGATCTTTAGGGGGACAATAAAAGGGGGCCTTGAGTGGTGTAATCCACTAGTGGGGAGGGAGGGAGGAGCAAGAAGAATAGAGGAGAATCAGGGAGGTTATTTTCTGAGTAGTGGGCAACATAAATGAAAATCATAGATTTACAAAAGCAAATTTAGACTTTAAATTGTTCATCCACTTTATTATTTCTTCAGAATCATATCCATATTGCAAAATACTTACATACATAGACCTTTTGTTTAAGATACGTTCTCTGGTTTATCGGGCCTGGAAAATGAGGCTACATTGGGGAGACTATTCTGGAGATGATGACTTTTCATAACACATGTCAGGCATGTCTTCATGGAAAAATCTCCTTAATTTAACAAAGTTTTGGGCCTGTTTTTACTGTGTGTAGTGGAGAGAATGTTTTCACTCTCTCGTAGGAGGCCCATCTCTGGGGAGGAACAGCTCTCCTGCTGGTTCTCAGCTGAGCTGAGCTGGGCTCTGCTTCCTATTTCCTTAGCTTGGATCCAAAGATCTGGAAAACTGGATCCAAAACTGGACCCTGTTTTGCAATCCAGTCTTGAAAGACCATCTGGATGATCTCCCTTAAAAGCTGCAGGTGTAAATGGCAGCTGAGAGAAAGTGTCACTAAATACAGATTCATCCGACCTCTAAAGTCACACTGTCCTTTGTAGAGAAAGGCCCCAGAGTACTCTTCTGACAGGGAGCCCTCAGGCCCTGGGTCCATCATTACTGCTGTGAATCCCTGAGGCAGGGTCTGGAGATTTATTAAGACTTAACAGCTGGAGAGGAAGAAATTAAATGATTGTGAAGCTCTTATCTAATGCTGATACCTACCTCTAAAGTCTGATATTTCTGGACTGATTAAGACCAATAGGTATGATGGGGAGAGACAAAAATCTAGAGAAGCCAAAAGATGATCCCCAATTAGGTCAACAGTGTGCTTCACAAAGCACTTCCGTCTCCAGGGTCCAGCATCACACTTATTGGGTCACTCTGAGAGGCAGAGCAGGAACCGTCAGATTCATTTTACAGATGAGGAATGAGCCCCATTGGAGGTCCCGAGATAAGCAGCGGTGGCACCAGGCTCAGAATCTACAACTCTTCTTCCTTTCTCCTCCAGGGCCCTTTCCCTTATGACGTATACCTCACACACAGGCTGTACCAAGGGACCCCAAGACACAGGTCAAAGCATGCTTTCAGACATCCTGGAGTGCTCCCAACTGAACTCAAGGCCTTAAGCACTGATGCCACCCACGGACACAGTGCTATGGGAGCTGCATGTGAAGGTGGTGATGATGGAGGCCCACATGGCAAAGGTGTCATTGGTCTGGACCGCCTGGCCGTTCCCACTCTGGGCAGGAAAATGCAAGAGGATACTCAATACACCAACTTGAAACCTAAGAATCACTATGACTCTTTGGGGCAGAAGGAATCCAGCAATAATTTAATTCAGACTCCAGAAGCTTAAACCTATTTCCCTGTCACTTCCTCCCAGATCTCAGTTTTAGTCACAGACTCCAAGATGGGGGTGGATTAAGTGGAAGCTACACTGACCTTTTCCTAGAACTAAACTTAAGTTACAGCTAAAATACAGAAAAACCATCCTGGCTAACCAATTGAAGACTAACTGGAGAGAAGCCTTATAACCAAGGGCGTACAGAGGAGGCCACATTGAGACTAACTCAGTGTTAATCCCTGTGACCACACAGAACATACCCAACTGCTCTTCCAAAGGTTAGCCCTCAGAAACGTGGCAACAAACAGGCTGTGCCCAACAATCTTAAGCTCAGGATTTGTTCCCTTGTGGACTGAGCTTCCACATAGGCACCATGACCCAGAGCTAAATTCAAAGCAGCTCTTGTTCAGAGAAAATGGAAAGCTCCCTAGTACAGAAATGACAAGTCTGCTCAGTCCCCGGGCAGCCCCCACAAAGGCCTGTAGAGGCATGGGTGGGTGACATGTAAATACAGTGTTTGGCATCTTCTGTGTTTCTGTAAAGCTACTGTGTTTTTGGTAGCAGGGTGGGGCCTGTTGTGGGAATCTCAGTGTTCTATTGATCTCCCACTTTAATCCAATTCCTGGGCTGTCGTGAAATGAGAACTCCTCAGGTTCCGGCTGTCCAAGGAGGAGTAGAGGAGATATACCGGAATGTCAGGACCTGGGATTTGAGGAGCCTCCGCCATTCATGTTGATGAGAGGCATACCTCCCCTCTGCTTCCAGGGGGCATGCTGAGAAGGCTAATAAAGTGCTGATAAAGTACACAGAGCTCTTGGAGAGACACACATCTTTGAATCCCCAAGGCCTGGGACATTGGTGGCATCTAGTCACACCAGTAAGGGCCTGTTTTCTTCCTCCAATCTATTATATCTTTTCAAACTTTCTAGGAATGAAGTTGATTCTAGAGGGAAACTCAGTTGTAACCAGAGGTAAGTGGGCCTGCCTGGTCCTTGACCTCTTACCCCCACTGGACAGTACCATGAAAGGTGGCATCCTGATGCCCTTTCGTTGTCCTTCCCACATCCCATGGCCACACCACATCCCCAGGGACACCAGGATTGAGTCACTTCCAGAGCTGTTTCCAGCCATAGATGCTAAAGGCCAGGACAAGGGAGCTGACACAGCCAGGACCCTGGTTCTCCCCTATACCTCACAAGTTCCTGTCCCAATGCAAAACCTTGTCCACCTCACATCCCCACAGCAACCCAGACAGGCCAGCAGCTCACAGAGTGAGGGTCAGCTGGCCTGGGGCCCCCACAGTGGGGCAGGGCCAGCTGTTTCCATGACTTCCAGGCTCCTTCCTGACTGGCTGGTTGTGAGTGGTGGGCGAGGGGCACTGGGCAGGGAAAAGGGCAGAGCGGAAAGTGGTCCAGCTCTGCTCTCTCCCTGGGGCACTTACAACTCGGAGGGCAAGGGCCTTACAGCTGCTGAAAACATTTCTCACCTTGACAGAACCCAGATGGCCAAAGTCCATCCAAGAAAAAGCAGGTAGCTTAGCCAGTTTTCATTGACCCCAAGTCAGAGGGGAGCAGGAAATCTAAAAGGCTAAAAGTTAATATGCACCTTTGAGTCTGATTTCACTTTCCTGCTTTTGCCTATTTGCTCCCTCTTCCCTTCTGTCTTTCCTCAGTGCTATTTTCCTTCAGTCCCAGGTTCCCATATTAAAACTCTTGGAAAAAAACAGTAAACTAATTGCTACCTTTTGCTGTGTGTGTGTGTGTGTGTGTGTGTGTGTGTGTGTGTGTGTTTCAATATTCATGAGCAACTTGGCTGAAGACAGACACTTGGTAAGAAAAAACACAAGAGCTTTCTGGAGAAATCTGGAAGGCGATTAGTAAAAGTGCAAGCGCGAGGGGTCCAGCTTTCCTCCCCTCCCAAAGCCAGCCTGTTCCATTTTCTCTTCTATAGGCCCAACTTGCTTCCCCTGGGCATTTGTGAGGCTGAGCCCTTCTCCCTCCATTCTGCCTGCAACAGGCCCAGGAATTTGCAATCAGAACTAGGCTAAGGGCACAAAGGCCCAGCGCCATGCGGCCCCAGCTCTCCAGCCGAGCACCCCAGCTCCCTCGCAGCTGGATTCCAGCCTGCTCCTCCAGCCTCACCCCTGCACCCTATGGGCCCCTCCACACTCTGTCTCAGCCTGCTCCTCCCTGCTTCCTGCCATCCACGCCCCGGCCATGCCTATCTACTGCCAGGCCCCTTTCTCTGCCACCCTTTCTCTGCCTGCCCAACTCCTAACACTCATTCAAGGTCCTGATGAAGACCCAGTTCCTCAGGAAAGCTTCACCAGACTTTCTTTCCTCTGCAGGCAGTCAGCGTCCCGTCCTGGGGGCTCACACAGCCTTGGTACACACCTTTATCATGACCCTCAATGCCCACATTGTAACTACGCGTTAGGCACCCCTCTCTCCCTACTGGGCTTTGAGTTCTCTGACGCACATCACAGTTTGTGGAAACTCTACACGTTTATTTTCTTGATTAAACAACCCTCTGATAGTATATCAAAGAAAGTCAGAGCTGAGGCATTTTCAAATCCACAGACCAAATTGATTTTTCCGAGAACTTCATCAAACTCCACATGAAGAAGGGTAGATGGTAACTTGATTTTTAAATGAAGAAGCTGCTTTAAAAAGTATTAAGTCGTGCTGTTGTTCAATTACATTAGCTGTCTGCAGTTCAGAATCACTGTTGTCAATAATCCTGTGAATCTTGGAAAGTTTCATAGGAAATCAGCTCTTTGGCTGAAGCCGGAGGGGCTGACCGGATCTTGGCTAGAGATTCCCTGCTATTGGTGAGCACTGTTTGACCCGGGGCCAGAGAGGACACCCAGGAAGGCGGGGAAACACTCTTACTGTGCTATTTATTTTTATTTTCTGTTTGCTTGTGTATATTTTCTACACTATACAGGTATCCTTTTTGTAAGAAGAAAATGCAATGCATTTTAAAAGTACAAAATGACCAGTAATTAGGTTGATACAAGCTCAATAAGGAGGAGGGGAGGGAAGAAAGAGAGACTCTTTACTTAAGATGTTTGTGCCCCTGAGGCCTGCAGCCTGAGCCCTGGGCAAGGGGCCTGATTGCTGTCCCAGCAGTCATGCCACAATCATAAGGCCAGAACTCCCGGGGTGGGGAGGAGCGGATGACATGCTGGGAACTGCAGGAGCCCTTCTTCTGTCCAGCGGTCACATGTCCTATGCTCACTGTTCAGACCTGCCACCGCCAACCCAATGGGAGCACTAGAAAATCACACCATTTGGATTTTGGACTCAGCTTTGGCCCATACGGCTGTGGGACGTTAGATAAGTGGCTACTCCTGGGTTTCTCCATCTGCTAAGGGAATCATAGGCCTGCCTCTTAAGCATGTTCACTAGACAGTGGTGCCTACACAGGAGGAGTCATTGTAATCACTGCTGGTCCTGGTAGGAGGTGGGACTGACAGGCATGGATGAGTAGAATTCACGTTGCATTTTGTAGGTTCACAGACATTTCATGAGCCAAAAAAATACTCAAATCTCCACAACTGTGTGGGTAGGTACTGTGATTATTTACAATTTAAAAATGATAAAACCAAAAAAAAAAAAATGATAAAACCAAGGCAGCAAAATTAACTAACTTGCTTCTCTCTTACTAACTGTTAGGAGCAGAGGAGCTAATATCTGAATCTGGGTGGTCAATAGCAGGGCCTGCATTAGTAAACCATGGCTTATGCTTACACACACACACATGCACACATGCACTGTGTACACCCTTGCACACACTCCCCAATGCATCCCAAATATACCACCCAGCATCTAGTTACATTTTTTAGTTTTAATCCTGAATCTTATTTCTTTTCAACCTAATTGCCCCAAGAAGCCTCTAACAGTTACCTCTGGGGAGTGGAAATGTGGGGTCAGGGTAGGTGAGGGGGCCTTTCCTTTCCATTTTACACTGTTTTGTATTATTTTGATTCCTTTTCTGAGTATATATTATATTTATAAGAATTAATAAAAAGACATATTGCTCTTCATTGGTAGGACTGTGCTTCTAATGCAAAGTCTTATATGGAAATAAAAATTCCTTTGCCATTCACAGGTTTTGGAGCCTTATTTATCTAATGCCCTGGCTGCTGGGGATCTTTCCAATTTCAAGTTGGAATCAAGCCTGAGTTTCCTGATTTCTCACCTCCAGCTCTTAGCCTCAACAGCAAAAGCCAACCCAGCCCCTTCCTGTGGTTTCCAGCTCAGCCAACCTGGTGGAAGGAGGAGGGAGGGGGGAGAAGGGAGGGGAGGAGGGAGAGGGGAGGGATGGGAAGAATGCCCCATCCAGCAGAAGCCAGGCCTGAGGCCTTCTGGCATGGTCCCCCTGCTTGGTGAAAACAGGGTCAAGTCACAGTCCAGAACTCCAAAACCTAGTGATGGAGGCCTAGAGCAGGTGAAAACCACACAGGGAGATCAGGATCTGGGGGAGGTGGGTTCAGAAAAAGGGAAGGGAGGTCTGGATCAGCTGTCTGGAGGAACAGGGGCACCAGCTGGAGGGGCAGGGACAGACCCCTATATCTCTGGCCTCAGCAACCCCCGGGGTGTCTCCTCTTCTTTCCTTCCAGGCTCCAGAGGAGTCTGAGAGGCAGGAGTCCACCAGGTCCAGGGAACCAGGAGGGGCCCAGGAGCCTGGCTCTGTCAGATCTGAATCCAGCACGGGCTGACCCCAAACTGCAGCCAGCTTTAATTAAGTTTCTGGAGGAACCTAAACACACTCTCATGTATCATTCCCTCAGAGCGGGACTGCCAGGCAGAAAGAGGAGAGAGAGAGGCAGGCTGGCTCCCTCCTGTTATGTGTACCCACTTAGCAATGTCACTTTAATTTCTCCAAAACATCCCCTGACAGACCCACTCCAAGCCCTGCTCAGGGAGCCTAGCCCCGTTAATAGACCAACCCGCGGGCAGCTGGAGTCCGTCTGCCCAGCTTGCGGGGGGAGAATTCATTCGCCAGCCATCAGCTCCTCTGTCTGCGCAGACCTCAGTGCTGAGCTGGGCTGGGGACAGCGTGTTGAGTGTGCAGCGTAATCCCTGTGATACCATCTCGGGCCGTAGAATCCCTTCACACTGAGAGCCCAGGGGGCATCGTCTTTGCTACTCCCCTGCAAACAGCCAGAGGAGCATTTGCTTTCTTCCCTGGCCACCTTGGGCATTATCGGGTTTGGGCTCGGCCACTGCTGCTGTCAGTGTTTGCCTGCCTGGTGAATGCTCACTTATATTAACCAGGAAGCAATGATGAGAAGCCTTTCGGCTCCCTCATCCGATGCGGTACAAGCAGAAAACAGGCTCTGAAATGTTATCTGTTCTAAAACCTCAGATGTCCAAATATTTACCAAGAATGTGACTGGCATTCCCTCATTTGGTGCGGCCAGTGTCCACCGAGTATTAGGAACAGGAATGGTGCCCATGCAGGCCCTTAGGCATGGAGGTCCACCTCCAGGGACAGCAGGTGCCCATTCCCCCCAAACCCAGCTTCCCAATGGAAGTGCCAGTTCCCTGTGATCTCGGACCTTCCAGAATCCTGTCCTTGACATGCTTTTGTGATGGCCTCTCCAGCTACACACCACACACAGAGCCCTAGACTCTGGCTCCATGAGTTCTTGGAGTTCTCCAATCACACAGGCTCTTTCTCATGATTTGGGTCTATATTGATTGCACTTCCTGGCCTACCTTTTCCAGAAGGCTCCTCTTGGCAGCATTAGGCACACCTCTAGGTCAAGGATGTTGAAAAGACTTCATCTGGGGTACCAACTGTGGTTGACTTGTATGAACTGCTGGGAGTTTGTAATAACCACATCCAAGCTGTGAAATGAGTTTATGAATACATCATTGGTCTAGTCAATATTAAATGCCACCTCCTCCATGACGCCCACAAAACTCTCACCCACCAAAGTAAATGTGATCTCTTCCTCCCTACATTCTTTTGGCACTCAAGTCATTTTTCATCTTCCACCTCATATTACAATTATTTGAATAGCTTAATCCACTCTCCCTGCCTGCCTCTGGGTTCCTTAGGGTAGTGACTGTGCCTTACTCATGCCTGTATCCTCAGAACAGACTGTTCCTTGCTTGGAGTCAGTGATGTCAAGGTGATTGAACTGAAGTTTTTTCCTGGTTGAGAGCAGACTCATTTTGAATACTCCTCTCGATGAGTATATTTTGAAAGGAGGCTGGGTGGTTCTGCTTTCCTGCAGTGTGGGAGGTGCTGCTTCAGGACAAGTAGCAGGGCTGCTGGGGGCCCAGGGCATCTTGCTGGGGTGAGAGTGAAGTGGTAGGGTTGCAAGATAAAATACAGGTACCCAGCCAAGTTAAGTATAAGTATATCCTAAATATTGCATAGGACACAATTATGCTAAAAAATTATGAATTGTTTATCTGAAATTCAAATTTAGTTGGGTGTGCTGTACTTTTATTTGCTAAATTTGGTAACCCTAGATGGGGGCGTCAGGGAGAAGGCACTGGAGATTGTCTCCACACACTTTCTAGGCCCAATTCTGTCCACTAACCTGTGGAGGAACAACCTAGGGGATGAGCCCAGCCAAACTGACTCCCTTTTGTGGCTGTCCATACTCCCATGTCCTGTGGTATTTCCAGATGAGTCTCTCTGATAGTCCATCACCAGTTCTCTCATGGGCTTGGCTTCCTGTGAAGCTCAGCTTCAGCAAGATTCAGGTGGGGGGAGCTGTGCATAGAAACTTTAGGAAGCCTGAAAAGGTATTTTAATGTATTTAGCTGTCAGCTTCACTAGGTAAAGACCTAGTCTGTCCTGTTCATCACTGGATCCTCAGTGCCTTGCACAGTCCTTGGCATTAAGTAGGTGCTCAATAAATATTTACTAAATAAATAAAGACCTTGGTGCTACTGGGCCTTCTCCACCCATGATTGGACTTACCTCATCCACAGTGATAAAAATGTGCAAAAACAGGAGTTGGTATCAAGCCCTTTCTTTACAGCAGTCATCATCGCTAATTTCCACTACCTGGCAAAGTGTCCAAGTGCAGCAGGCTGATTTGGATAAAATCAATTAATGCCCCCTCAGGGAACTTGGCTACGATAAAAGCAAAATAAGATTGCATCTTCTTAAGTTAATTTATTTCTGTTTAAAGAGTAATTAATACTGTTCATTGATGTGACTTCAGAAAACGAGGACACGTACCAAGAAGGGGAGAAGTTCATGCCGCCTCGGGCCCTCAGAGAGACCGAGTTAGTACAGAGACTCTGGGTTGCGCCTGTGTTTTATGGAGCCCGCCTTCTCGCTCCCCCTCCATTTAGAGTTGCTAACACCTTTCTTTTCTCCAGTGTTCTCCTTTTCCTCCTCTGAAGGATGTAGCCTGATCCTGGATTCTGAGATTTGATCAGAAGTAGGTGCTTGTGGATAAGAAGAACCCAGAGGTCAGAGGAGCCATCAATCAAGGGACAGCAGGAATAGGCCATTATAATGGTGGCCTGGCTTGGGGGTGGCACTGGGGCCATAGAGGTGACATCACTGGGTGGGATCAGTGGACATTGGTGACCAGGGATAGTCAGGAAGGATTTCCAGCTTCCTGACTTGGTGACTGGGGGGGATGGTGAGGGTACTGGTTTGCAAGACTTCTTTTCAAACAACAGAAACTGTCTTTGGATCTCTAAGAAGAAAAGGGGTTTAGTGTACGTATGCTTATTAGAGCTCACTGAATCAATATGAAGCCTGAAAAAACGAACTCAGAAAATGGGCAGAAACCAAGAGAGGCTGGGACCTGGGGCACACCACAAGAGCATCCTGGTCAGGGCATGGCCAAAGTATCCCCACCACTGGACACCTACTGCACCCACTCTCCTCCACTGTTGCTGTAAATAATCTCTAGCTTTGTGTCACTCTCAAGAACCAAAACCCCTTTTGCATGGTCTCAACAGCCGTGCCTAAGTCATGTGCTAGTCACTAGTGGGCAAGTGTGGGAATGTCTGGCCCCCTTCACACTCACACTGATTGGAATTTCCTCCTAATAAAACTTGGAATCAAGTGATAGGGAGAGAGAGGGAGAGAAAGGGAGAGAGAGGGAGAGAAGGGAGAGAGGGAGAGGGAAAGAGGGAGAGAGGGAGAGAGGGAGAAGGAGAGAGGGAGAGAGAGAGAGTGCGAGCGCCATAATCCTGATGGTGGCATTAGAGTGGGGAGTGCAGGGGGAAGTCCAGGTTTGTATACAGCAGGACAGTGAGCTTAGTTTTGAGCGAGCTGAGTATGAGATGGCCATAGGTATCAAAGTGGAGTTGTGGAGAGAGGCTGGCATTGGAAATGCTGATCTGGGAGTTGTCTTCAAAGAGGTGACAGGCCATGGGTATAGTATCCTGTGCTGATCACTGTGGAATCTCCAGCCATTTTTTTTATCCCACATCTTCAATAACTGATGTCTTATGAGAAGCCCAAGACTAAAAGGAAGGGCCCTGCATGAGGTGAAGGTTTGGCTGGGTCCTGTTTTCCCAGAAGTCCCAATTCTTGGCCTGAGTTTCCAATCATGAAAAATGACTAGCAAATAAGAAGTCATGCTGGCTGGGGCCAGGACATAAGGGCACCTTTGACTACGGCTGATGGGGAGAAAAGCTGGAAGAATTACCCCTCCTTTTAGGGCTTCATAGCTTAATTTCCAGGTTCAACTCATGCTTCAGAAACAGAAAAACCTCAAGGGTAGCCAGGAGCTCAGAAATGTTCAGAGCCCCATAGCTAGTGAATTGCAATGAGACTTAGGGGCCATTTAATCTAACCTTATATTTTAAACACAAGGGCCCAAGGCTCAGAGGATCCCACAAAATGCAGCAAACTTTCAAGTTTCCTGATAGTGAAAAAGTGACACAACCTTTCGCCACACTTCCACCCCATCCCGCCAACCCTGCCACCCACCTGAGAGGAAGGGAGGCCTCGTGTAGGATGCAGCTGGGTGGAACGCCTTTTCTTCCCCTGGAGGCAGTGACAGACGTCACTCCTAGGAGATGGTTAAAATGCTGCTATTGTTCAGTTCTGGCCAGTAGATTCGGGATTATCCTCCCATGGGGGCTGGTCATGAGTCACTATAGCACATCCTCAGGAAGAGGCTGGCTGGACTCCCAACATGGCCAGATCCTGCAGTGAACTTGGGACCCAGAACTTGGTGTATGAACTGGAGGCTCTTGTGGTTGCTCCTGTCACAAGTGGGGGGCTTAACATCCAGGAGAGACCAGAAACCCACCTCTGGTGTTGGCATCACAGGGCACTCAGTTAATAGAACGCAATAGCCTCAGGGAAGTCCTCAGAGTGACGCTGAAGGGGTAAACGAGGGAGTGGGGTGGGGGACCCAGCAGGTGCCTGCACAGAGAAGCTGTTCAATGAAAGCCCATTTCCTTGTTTTCTTCTTATAGATGACCTGGAAGATGACTAACTCCCCTCCTCATTCCAAATAGGCAGTAAGGAGATGGGAAACCGCCCTGGGGGAGGAGACGTTCACAGATTCTGGAATTTCAGTCAAGTCCTTCATTTTTGATGATTAACCTATAGACTGTGGGTAGCTATATAAGAGGCACATTCACCCAAAGTGGAAGGAGGAGACATGAACTACAGCAGTCCGGCCTTAAATAAAGAAGGTGAATGGCTCTATGCCATGGAGAGTCTGGAAGTGAGTAAATAAAGGAATGAATGAATGACCATAGGCTGGCACGGTCACAGTACTCATTGGCTGTGCCATCTTCTGGAAAGAAAAGTATGTGGTGTTTCACTCGTGCTCTCCCCCCCTCTTCCTACACCTCTCTATTGCTGCATATACAAACCCCCCACCCTTCAGTGTGGCTCAAATGTCATATCCTCTGGTAGGAAGCCTTTCTTGATTCACCAACTTGTAAATTCTCTCTTTCCTCTGTCCTTTCAAAGGCCTCGCCTTCACTTTCTCAAGGTTCTTATTTCTAGGCCGAGTGATGGATATTGGTGTATATGTCTTATCTCTGTGTGCCCTCCAGGGCCCAGGGCCTAAAGCAGCTCCTCACTCAGAAAGCTAAGGATTTCTTGGCCCTCCAAGGACTCCCAATGCCATTGCCTTTTTGTTCAGGATTGTTTGAGTGACTTTGGTAACAAAAGAGTTTTGAACAGAAAGGGAGTATAGATGCTTTTCTTAAAATGAGCAGGGAGTGGTCTCAGAGTTGGAAGCAGTCTGGGATGAGAGTTGTGTCCTCTGGCAGAGAAAGGACAAAACTGATCCAAACTGAAGTGAATGAAAAGCCCACCTTAGGGCCCAGGGTAAGGCCAACGGGCCAGGAGGAGATGACCATGGCTGTATGCCAGGGAGAATGCAAAATGTAGGGATGGTCGGGAAGGTGCAGTGCTCAGCATGAGGCAGGGCTTTAAAACCAGCTCTCTATCTCTCTCCTTGACCGGACCAGCTGGTTGCCCATGAATAACTTCAGCACTGAGGGGAGAGATCTTCCAGAGGACACTCACATAAACGGTGAATAGAATAATGATTATAATAATGATGATAATAATAGTAACAGCCAATTTTTTTCAGTACTTGCTATGTGTCAGACGCTGTCCTGGGTCTATTTTTTAATTCGTATTTCATTTAATCTTCTCATTAACCCTGTGAACTAGATATTATTATTATCCTCATTTTACAGATGAAGAATTGGAGGTACAGAGGTTAAAGTAGCTTATCCACAGCCACACAACTAGTGAACGGAAAAGCCGACATTTGAACCCACTCTCTTGATCCCCAAACCTGTGCTCTTAGCTAGTATTCAAGAGGGCATAGGATTAACAGTTAAACATTTGCTCACCTAATTTTCCCTCAGCCTACACCAGCCCCTCTCAAGACATTTTCTACTAAAGCTGCTTGTTATAAAAAATGATAAAATTTATCTTTTAGGGAATAATTCATAGTTCAAGTAAAGCTTTTGGAGTAATCCACAGAAAAAGCTTCAAAGTAGAACTAAAGGACCGATAAAAGCAATTAAAATAATAGAATCATCTATTCACTTACTTCTGATGGTTTATTTCACTGTCATTTATTTTCTACTTTATTTTATATTTGTTAGGACCTAGTAAAAAAAAAAATATCCAGATTTTTTGTTTGATGGAAAGGGAAACTGAGAACAATGAAGTAAACTATTCAAAAGGTAACCTTTGGGCATCTGAATGCTAAGTAATATTTATTCATATCTGTACCCATATTAAACTCATTCTTTTCATTTTCATCATGTAATCAGAGACAATAAATCAACATTTCTACATAATTCTTGAAAATTAGATGCTTTCCTGCCTGAGAATGTGGCTTGTGTATTGACAGTGTATGGAGTTAAGATGTTTTCAGCTGCAGGTAACAGAAGATCCCTTTTCAGTTGGCTTAGGGAATAAAGAAAGACAAGTATCGTTTTTCATAACTGGAAGAGCAGAGGAAGGTAAGCCCAGGCCTGGACTAGTCGGCAGCTAAAATCATCACGGGCTCCGTGGTTTTCACTCTTCCACTCCGATTGCCTGGATCACAGGTCGATGCTCAACCACTGAGCCACGCCAGCTGGACAATATCTCTTATTTATTAAATAAAAAGTTTAGATATTCATAATAATGAGTAAAGAGTGTGAAGAATGTTAGAAATTATTTTTACTTTTAAAAATAACTTCCCTTCTGGTAATTACAGAGAATTCCTAGAAATTTCAATCTTTCACTTCCAATTCCCAAAGATTAATGTCTCTTGGGAATTTAGGAACAGTACCTGGCCTCTTAGGCCCTTAGGAATGTTTGTGGAAAGAGAGAAAAAAGTAAGTGATGGCTAGGATCTAGAACACTGGGACCTTTCTTGTAATGCAAGTAGGTGGGAAGAGGGAAAGAGCTGGATACTAAGGCAAGTAAATTTGTAGCTGTGGAAATAAGCCAAACAGAAAAACAAATACTGCATGGTATCACTTCTATGCAGAGTCTAAAAAAGAGTTAAACTCATAGAAAGAGAGAGTAGAACAGCGGTTGCCAGGGGCTGGGGTGGAGGCAGTAGGGAGAGGTTACAAAGGGTACAAACTCTCTGTGATAGGATGAAGGATCCAGTGTAAACATGGGACTGTAGTTGATAACACTGTCAAGTGTTGCACATTTGAGATTTGCTAAGAGAGTAGAACTTAAATGTTCTCACATCGTTAATTAATTAATTAAAAGTGACATGGTGGAGGTGTTAATTAATTAGATAGGAGGACTCCTTTCACGACGTATACATACATCAAATCACCACGACTGTACACTTTAAATATCTGACAATTTTATTTGTCAACTATTCCTCAACAAAGCTAAAAAAATGCTTATTCAGTAATAAAACTGTTCCCTTTCTCCTCTAAAAAAAAAAAAAAAACTATAGTTGTGGGTGGGAGGTTTCCATGTTTCCATGGAATGGCCTCTGTTCTCTAATTCAGTAAAGGTAGTGGTCATTTATGGAGAGGGAGAGTGGCCACCAGAGGGTTTTAAGAGACTGGTGAGGGTTTGAAATTGCCCTTGGAGGGGGTGAAAGAGTCATCTTGAGGATACCCAGCAGGTGTGTGGACCCTCTGAGCTCCTAGCTGAAGTCTGGGGCACTCAATAAAGTAAAGAGAGGAAGCTCCTGACAGGCTCCCAGTGCTCCCTGACCTTAGATTTTCTGTGTAGATACAGGGGTCCCCATGTGTGCACACACAAGCACACCCCAAGCACACACCCAGAACAACACAGGAACTAACAAACTGCTATGAAATGTCCCCAAGCCGGTGGAAACAACTGTCAGAACAGGAGGTCATTGTTATCCATGAACCCCAAGAAAGAAGTCACTGCGAACAGTATGTGAGTGGGGTTGGGGCGGGGAAGCGTACTTTAGTAAAAATGGCATTTGTGGGTGCCTGGATCTAGTACCAGAAATGACTGCTCTTGCTGCTCCTCAACTCACCCTGCATTTCACCACCTACAAAACCATGCCTGTAAGATTTTGGAAGGACCCAAATGCAGCCCCTTCTTCTCAATGAACTGGGTCATGTGCCCTGGTTTCCAGCCTCAGCTGTGCCACTAGTTGAGTGAGTGACCCTGGGCTTGTCTGGGTCCAGTTTGCCGCATGCAGGATGTGCTGGTGAGGGGACCTTGGGGTGGCGGCATTGTTCAAGTCACCTTTGGTGCTAGGCTGACTTTCTGTTGCAAGGAACAGAGACCCACACAGGTCATCTTAAGTGATCATTAGTAGAAACACAGGAGCAACGAAGGAGGGAAGAATCCCAGGTGAACCCAGGCACAGCCATACAGCCTGACCTGGTGGAGCCTGGCACGGAGTTCTGCACCTTGAAGGGCCATCCAGAGTCTAAGAAACCGTCAATGGATTAACTGTCTTCCTGTTCCGCCCTTTCCTTAGCTAGTGTCTCTTTCTCTCTCCTTAGATGCCTGCTTGCTTCTGCCCCTCATGGACTATTCAGAGAAAATTTGTTTGGCTCGGCTAGTCACCCATCTATCTGATTTGGACTAACCTTTCGGGCTAAGTGACCACATAGAACAGCTGGTCAGCTTCCAGCTATATTGCCCTTGCATCAGGTGCCCACCACAACCCTCTCAGCTATGACAGAATGTGGCCACCCTGAGCTAAGGCTGCTCCCTCACAGGGTCTGTGAGATAGCAGGCCCCCTGTTACCCAGGGGTTCCTTGTCCAGCTCGGCCACTTAAGATTAACCTCCCCAAACCTCATCCTCCAACTCCTGATAACCTTGCATTGTTGCCTGGCTGTGTTGGACTCAGAGTGGGCTGGTTCACATTACCCCGTGTAATTCTCTCACCAGTTCTCCAAGTTAGAGATCTCTTCTTTATAGCAACGGAAACCGAGACCCAGTGAGTAAAGGTCACCTGGTAATGAGCAGCAGAACCAGGGAGAAAATATGGGTCTACATAACTCTAGGACCTATTTCCTTTCTATTCTGTTACCCTATTTCCCCTTGCAATCTCTACAATCAATTCCTTCTTTAGACCCTGTACCCCCCCAAATATAGTCATTTATTCAAGAGAAGGGCAACCAGGGCAGGATTCTGACAATAACAATCCATGTCTACTCCCTTCCCCAGATGCAAGGGTTCTCAGGCCAGCCCTTCCTTCCAGGAGAGCCTGGCCCAGCATCCAGAGCTACCACCACAGTGACCACACAGCACGTGCACTCAGCTCCTCCCCAGGCCAGCTAACGCGGCAGAGAGCAGTCTAGAAATAAATTAAAACAGGCCAATTATTCCCTGAGTGTAGTTTAAATGATATCAGAAAAATTGGCTATAAATAAAATGGAATAGCAGCCCTGGCAAACCAATGTAAGTAATTATATAAACTTTATGGGGGTAATTATTTTTCATAAAACTTGGTTATGTCCCACCTCCAATAAATCTACTCATGATAATCCTATAATATGTATTCATCGTACATAAAACCAGGAGTCATTACCAAGTGTGCTATGAATATGCACTGAGTTTTGTGCCTTCTCCAAAGACCTTGAGCAGTCTATGGTTCATGCCTCCCACTGGCCAGCATCCAGGCCTCACAGACACTGGATGACTCTTTGGCTGAGGCCTGGGGGTGGTAACATGGGATAGTGTCGACCTTTCAACACTTCTGGGCTTTGCTAAGAAACTGGTAGTGTCAGCGGAGGACACACTAATTAGGTGGTGGCAGATAGTGCTAAGACAGAGCTGGGCAAATCAAGCACCCTCCTCTCACTTCCCCTGGCCTTCCAAGCCAGGTTTCCCTGCTCAGGGACTGAAGGAGGCACACAGCAGTCGTTCCCTTTCCTGGGAGAGTGCTGAATGGGGGCAGGATGCTGTGTCCCAGCCCCAGCCTTGCCAATCATAGTGCTGGTGGCCTTGGTAATCCTCATTTCTTTTGGGGGCATTTGGTTCCTGATCTATAAAAATAAGGATTACACCATTTTACTTTTGTATTAATTTGATTCAACAAATCATCCTCAAGCGCATCTTCTGTGCCAGGAACTGTGTCTAGTGGAAAGGACACAACAATGCTTGAGCCACTCCTTGCCTTCTTGATGCTTATAGACTAGTCCGGAATACACTGAACAGGTAATAACAACAGGTATGCTGATTATTATGATAGAGAAATTGAGAGTGCGACAAGAATATTTAACAGGGGGTCTAATCCAGCTTGTTGGGGAAAGGGTGGTGTTAGGGAAAGCTTCCTGGAAGTAGTGGCACTTAAGCTGAAGGATACACCTAGAAGAAAAGGTGTTGATGACTGAGAATGGAGACGTGGCTTCACCCAGAGCCTGGCATTACTTGAGGGCAGGAATCCTATCTTGGTCTTCTTCATATGCCCTCGTTGGAACCTGGTGGCCTTGGATAAGTGTTTCCTGGCTGGACAGCCACCTGTTATTTCATAACCCTTGTGAAGCAGTTCTTGTGACCTAGACTCTATAGATAGGAATGCAGTCCAGGCCTCACAGCCTGCTTTTGGTAGAGCAACATCTGTTGTCCTCCAGATCAGTGCTCTGCCCAGATGTGAGGGTCAGATGAGGTCCCAGAGGCAACAGGAGTTTGAGACCTAAGAGCTACTGACCACATGAGAAAGGGTAATTGTTTCTGTAATTTTTCTTCTTTTTTTCCCCCCTCCAAATGGCACTGGGCCTTTTGCTCCTGGGACGGCTGCCCAGCCACTTCATTTTCTGCTTGGATGTAATTTCAGAGCGTGGACTTTACACTCTTGTGCTTCCCTTCTCCATCTGTGCCTGAATTGGCAATTCAAAGGAGCAGTCCTCCCTCCTGCCTGGCAGCCAGAAAGGGGCCTTCTCCGTAGGAAGTCCAGCTGCTCCTCTGAGGTCAGATCAGGACTGGAGAGCTCTCCCTACCCCCACAACAGACCCTCGCAGAGCTGCCAGGGAAACACACTGATGCATGCCCGGGAGGGCAGGAACATACATTTCCATATTAACTGATTATTTAGCATCAGTAAAAAAGGTTGACAAGTCCCAAACCCAGACACATTGTATTGGCTCCCTAAACAAAAGGAGGCACTGCTACCTTGGTTCAAGTTGAGTTAGTGCTGTCAGCTGGGCCCAGGGATCTTGAGATCATTTCTATTTAGACTTGAATGCTCATTACCTCAGAGGAAGCTCCCTGATCTTTTGGTCTTATTCTGAATCAATCTCTTATCCCTATGGACCCTCACTACCACCTCCCTCCATCTCCTGGGTCGGGGGAACTGAACATTATTTGAAACAGGATCCAGGGAGAGTCTGTTTTTGCCCCACGCACACAGATTCTACACAGTGTCACTGTGGTTACCCTGCACCATCCCACTTCCCTACTTCTACACCACTCAGTGAGTTACAGTGACCCTACCAACTCAAGAAAAAATTCACACAGCTATATCCCTAAATAGCTCTTCCCATTTAATTGCCCTAATTACAGGGTTGTTACAGGCTCAGATATAACAATAAAAGAAAATATATTGAAACAAGGGCGGAATAATTGAAGGTTGTGGAGGATTAGATAATTATGATTGAAAACCTAGGTCAGTAGAACTAACCACAATTGTGTATGAAGCAAGATAGTAATAGAGTTCAGCTTATATAATAAAAGGCATGCAAGATGGGGGGGAGGGGAGACAAATGTCAATTGAAAAGGATTCACCAAAGTGTTCAGAGTTTGATTTGTTAACTTCCAATGTGTTCAGCAGACAGAGAACACAGATTGCCTGGCTGTCTCATCGCAACTATTGAAAACACCCTGCTTCTTCCTTTACCTGGTGACAGCAACTTGAGAATGGACCATGGCTCTTACCTGGCCTTTTCAAGCCAAGATAAGAATTAGAGTTAGTTTGAAGTCTCAACTTTAAGAAAGTGATATCAAAGCTATTTTGCACAGGAAGGGATGAGATTGTATCCAGGCACCTTCTCTCGGGACCAAATACTTTGTTTTTTCCAGGTCCTTTGTATTTCCAAATAAATTCTAGAATCAGCTTGCCAATTTGTGCTTTTTAAAATCCACTTAAATTTTGATTGAGATTGTACGAAACGTGTAGGTCATTTGGAGGAGAATTGCCATCTTAACAATAACGAGTCTTCCAATTTTTTTTTCTTTTTAAATATATCTTTATTGATTTCAGAGAGAGGAAGGGAGAGGGAGAGAGAGAGAAAGAAACATCAATGGTGAGAGAGAGTCACTGATCTGCTGCTTCCTGCATGCCCCCCACTGGGGATCGAGCTCACAACCCGGGCATGTGCCCTGACCATGAATCGAACCATGATCTCCTGGGTCGTAGGTTGATGCTCAACCAATGAGCCACGCCAGGCCGGGCAAAAGTCTTCCAAATCTTAAACAAGGTATATCTCTCCATTTATTTAGATCTTTAATTTCTCTCATCAATTTTACATTTTCAGTGTATAGGTCTTGGACATTTTTTGTTAGATAAATACCTAAGTGATTTATTTGGGGGGCACTATCAAGATCTCCCACACCAAGTTTCCCCTATTATTAATATCTTTCATTAGAATAGTCTGTTTCTCCCTTTAATTCTGTCCATTTTTGCTTCATATATTTTGAAGCTCTGTTATTAGATCATGCACATTTATGATTGTTGTATCTTCCTGTGACATTGCCCTTTATCATTATGAAGTGTTTATTTATGGTAAGACTCTATATCTTAAATTTTATTATATATGATATTAATATAGCCACTCCAGCTTTTCAAGCTTTCTATAGGTGTTATTTTTCTAACACTTTCTGTTCAATCTATCTGTGTCATTATATTCAAAGCACATCTCTCCTAGACATTATATAATTGAGTCTTTTTAAAAAATGCCGCCCTGGCTGGTGCTGCTTAACTGGTTGAGCATCATCGCATGCACCAAGAGGCTCGATTCCTGGTCAGGGCACATGCCCAGGTTGTGGGCTTGATCCCCAATAGGGGGCATGCAGGAAGCAGTCAATCAAAGTTTCTCTCTCATCAGTGTTTCTCTCTCTCCCTCTCCCTTCCTCTCTCTGAAATCAATAAAGATATATTAAAAAAAAAAGATTTCATTGAGTATCTATATTAATTTTGTTTTCAATTTCATTGATTTCTGCTCTAATTTTTATTATTTCTTTTCTCCTGTTGGCTTTAGGCTTAAATTGTTCTTCTTTCTGTGTTTTTCTAAAGTAGAAACTTACATTATTCATTTTAAATCTTTCTTATTTTCTAAAATATACATTCAATGCTATAAATTTCTCTGTAAGGAGTGCTTTCACTGCATTTCACAAATTTTGATAAATTGTATTGTAGTTTTCTTTTACTTAAAAATATTTCTCTGTATACATCTTTGGTCCATGTGCTATTCAGAAATATATTGTTTAATTTCCAAACATTTAGATGTCAAATATATTTCTTTATTAAAATTTTAGTGGTTGCCCTTGAATTTGCAACATATATTTTTAAACTAATCTAAGTGTAGGTAAATAACACCATACCATTTTACATGTAGTGTAGGTTCCTTATAACAGAGTATTCTCAATTCTTCTTTCCCATCTCTTATGATATTGCTGTCATTCATTTCACTTACCCTTAAGCTATATTCACCCACTAAATTGTTACTATTATTACTTAAACAAATAGTTATCTTTTATATCAGTTAAGAATAAGAAAAATTAAATATTTTATTTTACCTTTATTTATTTCTTCTCCAGTACTCTTTCTTTATGTAGTAAAAAAAAAATTTAAAAAAAGAAGGCTCACTCTGTGCCCTCCCTTTCTTCTAAATGTCAATTCCCCCAGTTTCTGTCTGCTCTTAAATGCCTTCAGCTAGTTTTCAAAAATATTTGCTTCAGAGTTTATAATTGTTGGCTTCAGGAGGGTTGGTCTAAAGCAAGTTCCCTCTCTTACTGAAAGTGAAATTCCTTGTGCAGAGCTAGTACATTCATTTTCATAAAAAGTATTGGCTCACAATTTTTCTTCCTTGACCACTTTTGTCAATCAAGATATGTAGACTTCATAAGAAGAGTTTGACCATCATTTTCTAATATTGATTTGAACTTTCTTTTCTCTTCCTAACTAAATTCCTTATATGAGCCCTCATTCAATCATTCATTCCCTCGGTATTGATTTGGATTCTAGTACGTCCTACCATGGGCTAAGCACTGGAGATTCCAAGACGAATAAATTCCACTCCCTACTCCTAAGGAGCTCCAAGTCTAGTGGCACTGACACAATCATATCTCACGTTTATATCAAACAAACTCTTGTCACACATGGCATCATGCTTGATCTCCACTAAAAGCTTGCGAAATTCATATAACACGTATTACAGTCCCTGAATAAAAGCCTTGCTAACCTCCCCAGTGGTGTTTGGAGAGCCTTCCATCAAGTCAGTGTTTCACTGCTGCTACTGACCTGGGCCACACTGCATGGATTTGGCCATGTGAGAAGCAGCTGAACTACAGATTAACAGTTGAAGCTCATATTTGCTTGATTAATCTGTTTATGGTGACCTAAGATGTTGAGAAAACATTTCCATATAGATGGCCCTAAAGGCCTATCATTGAACTTTGTTTTCAGTTGCTTTCAAGGATGAATTGTACAACAGATCTTATTGCTGGTGGCCAAACATTTCACTGTCCCCATCCTGGACTGCTCCTCCCTGCAAGAGGATTATACCTTGCTCCCCTACTGATGACAGGCATGATCACATGATTTACTATAATGAAAATCTCTAATCCCCAGGACGTGGTTTGCCTTATCTCTTTTCCTTCTTCCACAAGACTAGCAATGTCCCAGACAAAGGCTTTATCATCAGCTAGGTCATGGAGTGAAGATAAGAGGAAGCAGGGACATAGCAAGCCTTTTATGGATGTATGATATAAGAAAGTAAGAAATTTTGGTTGTGTTATGTCTCTGATATTTAGCAATAACTTGTTACCAAAGCATAACCTAGACCATCTTGACTGATACGATTATCTCTTTCTTGTGTCCCTCAGGGCCACCCAAAGCAAATGTTATTATATATCTTAGATAACCATATAATTTCAGTGAAAATTTGTCAGGTGTCTTTTGTTCGGTGTATTAATTGACAAACATAAATATGATTTTATTTCTGGACATAACAATCATGAAATTCAGAGAGGTGAAATGAGTTGCCTAAAATCACAGTTTATAAATCAGAGAGTTGTAACTTGAACCTAAGTCTCCTAACTCCCAGTCTAGCCTTTTTCTACATCATAATCTCCCTCATTTTGAAACTCCTGAGTCTTTTCTGTGTTTTTAGTAATGTTTAATGTTGTGTAATGTTTATGAGATTAGTTTGGAAGATGAGTTGTGTTTAGATCCAATCATTTGTCTTCTCTAAGAGGGAGAAAACAAACATGTGCCTGACTGGTCAGTTTACACCCAGAGAGACAAGAAAAGTCAGCAGAGGCTCCCGCTAGGCTGGCAGACTAGGCAAGTTTAATCAGAGAACCTCTTTAAACCAATGAAAGTAATGAGGACCTTGCAGTACAATTGAGATCAATGTGAACAAGCAGCTAGCCGGTTATCAGCAATGAGCAGCTGTGTAAACGCCCTGGTGCATTTCTGCCAGAGCAGTGCTATGGAGGACCGTGAAGTCCTGTAAGGAAACTAAGGGAACAGAAGAGATACAGTGGACCATTTTATTAGCCAGCAGCTGAAAGTGAGATTTTTTTAGTTATTATTATATAAAACGTTCTCATAATATACGTTTTCTAATTGACATATACAGTAGTGACAGAGGAGAAATCTGGTTGACATCACCTTAGCTGACTGATCAAACTTTAACATCACTATAATGAGACAAACAGACATCAGGTACCACCCCCTGATGAAATGCAATGGAAGTAAACCCAATCACCTACTCACTATTCATGTCACAAATGTTTAACATGAAACAAATCATGTAGAAACCACAAGAAACATTCAAGTTCTATAAAATAACTTGCCTAGACTCCTCAAAAATGATGATGCCATGAAAGATTTTTTTTAAGTCGAAGGGACAATTCTCAATTAAAAGAAACTAAAGGGATACAGCAATTAAATGCACTGTATGATCCCTGATTGTATCCTAAATATTTTTAAAATCCAGCTATATTGAACATTGGGATCTATATGGATTATATATCTGTTAATAATTTTGTACCAATGTTACATTTCCTTATAGTGTTTTGGTTATGTAGGTGAATGTCTTATTTGCAGGCACATAGTGTAAAAGGTGAAGAACCATGATGTCTGCAACATACTCTCTCATGGTTTAGAGAAATTAAATGTACATATATGCACCTATATACACATATTAATGTATAAATGGATGTGTGTGTGTGTGTGTGTAGGGAGAGAAAGATAAAGCAAATATGGCAAAACATTAAAATTGATAAATCTAGCTAAAGCATGTGTGGGTGTTTATTGTACTAGCCTTAATTTTTTTTTTTTTTTATATCTTTATTGATTTCAGAGAGAGGAAAGGAGAAGGAGAGAGAGAGACAGAAACATCAATGATGAGAGAGTCATTGATCGAGCCCACAACCTGGGCATGTGCCCTGACCAGGAATCGAACCCCGATCGCCTGGATCCTAGGTTGATGCTCAACCGCTGAGCCACGTCCGGCCGGGCTAGCCTTAATTTTTTTAACTGAAGTATACATACAGACAAGTATACAGGTCATAAGTGTATGGGATTATACCATTTTTGCAATTTTTCTGTAGAATTGAACATTTTTAAAAATTTATTTATCTTTATTGTTCAAAGTTTTACAGATGTCCCCCTTTATTCCCCATTGATCCCCCTCCACCCCACATCCACCCCACCCCAGGCCTCCCCCAGAACTGAATATTTTTAAGGAAAATTTTTTAAGGAAAAAAGTAACAGTCAGAGACTAGGTTATACACAGCCTGAGTTAGTGGCACATGCTTAAAAGGCAGACCCTGAAACTAGTATTACCGCTACCAGGAGTCTTCTCTACCTGGGCGGAGGTAAATTTCTTAGGAAAAAGCCTCCAGCTCTCCAGTAAGTGACGCAATGAAACACCATAGCTCTCCCTGTTGCTTTTGAGATCTTTCTACCACGGACATGGGATTCTACTTGGGAGTGGGGAGGGGTTCATCGTAGGCTTATTCACAAGCTTGAAGAGTCCAGACCAAGGATGAGCAGGTCCTCTTCCACCCCACTGCTCCTCTTGGGAAGGGGCTGGTGAACTTGCAGAGCTCAAGCATCATCCTGGGAGGAGGAGCCCGAAAGTAACCCTTGCCCCCTTCCTTTGGAAGATTCAGGTACTGGAAGCTCTATGAAGGCCTGAGATGACTGGGCCTGGCACCAGCTGACGGGAAAAACTTCAAGGAGTCCCAACCCCGACTCCCACCCCAAGCTCCCAGGAGTCAGGCTAAGTGCTGAGCTGGGGCCAGATAAACAAAGAGCCTTAGCTCTCCCCCAAGTGTGGAGTCCCCTTTCCTCCCCCTCCCCCGTGTTTGGTATGTAAGACTGAGAGGGAGCAACAGGGTTTCCTCAGACAGAACCCTGGTGGCTTATGTAGGAGAATGTCCTACTTGTAGGCACATCTTCCCCCTGCAGCCCATCCCAGGGCCCTTCCGGCTGAGCGCCTGGGAATTCCTAGAGCAGACAGGGTGGGAAGTCCTGAGAGGGACGGGGCTTCCTGTGAACTTGGCTGTGGGGGTGGCTAAAGTGATTCGCTTTAACATTATAAACACATGTAGTTGTATTTGTCTTCCAAGCTGGTAAAGCAAATTTTTGTTTAGCAGGGTTCAAAGGTAGTTTCAAAGTCAAAGCAATGTTATCAACCTATTCCTCATCTACATAACACACACCGCGCCCACCGACCCAGGACAGAGGCCCACATTCTCCCTTCCCTTCTCCCTGCCACCCGCCCTCCGGCTCCCCTCCCCCAGGCGGAGAGGCAGAGAGAGCGCTGACGCTGAGTCAGGGCAGGAGCCCGGAAGGTGAATCTCCAAGGACCTCGGACCTTGGTCTGGCCGCCTGGCTTCTCCCTGCCCTGCTCCCTTCCCCTGCCTTTACTCCCCCTCAATGAGGTAATACTATGGCTTGATGCTGCCGAGGTGGTTTTGGCTCCAAACAACATTTTTTTTTTTTCTGGCTCCAAATAATGCTGAACTGTCTTTCATAAAGTGATCCAAGAGTAAGGATTATTCATTTCCCTGAATTGACTGGGTTTCACACGAAGTCTTTGAGCCAGGACACATTTTAAATGAAATCACATGTATTCAAAGTGTGTTTGTGTAGCCGTTTCATCTGGAAAGCCAATGAATGCTACATAGGACTTCCTCTTCTTTTTTTAATTCTGAAATAGTGAAGGATTTGGAGCACAGTAGCCCAGGGAAGTGAATTATGCCCTCAACTTTGTTGCTTAAATTGTTAATTTTATTTATCTTCATTGTGATATAAATATAAACCTATTTCAACAAAGAAGAGGATCCGACAGTCCGTCCCAGGCAAGGAAAATTGGGAAATTTGATTCCTGGCGACAGTCTTTGTCTCCAAGAACTCCCTATTGCTACCGACTGGGGAGGGTTTGGTGTTTATTGTGGCAAGAATATCAACCAAAAGTAAAATGTTATCGAAAACTTTATCCACGTACGTTGGAGCCAAATGGCACAAGAGGCACTAGTTTCTCCACCCTGCCGCTAACATCATGGTTTCGTTTTAAGACCAGGCACGGTACCTAGAAATAAATGTCAACACCCTGCTTGATGTTTTGCTGTAACTTGGCTTGGCACCGGGATTGCAGGATTAACGCCAGCGGCAGGGCCCTTTCCTAAGGACGCCGCCTGCATTCATCAGGCTGTTTCGCTGGGCTGCACCTGTGGAAATCAGAGCTGCGGCCAAAATCTCTTCATGGCAGAGGAGAGTACCGAGAGTTCGTTGTGTCAAGATCAGGAAGGTGCTCTTGTGTGAACAAGACTCATTTGCCAATAGACCAACAACGAGCTCTACATTCTTTTTCTAAAGGAACATGAAAAACGGTTCCATTAAAATACTGTATTTCACATTCTCTAAATAATTGAGCTTCCTGACAGGCATTCTTCTCGGAGCTGGAGAGGAAGCTTGACTCAGCTCAGCTTTGTGGACACATGAGGTTCCCAGGCCTGTGCCAAAGGCCAGATGGACCCTTGCAGGAGAGCAACAGTGGTCCCAGGCCCCCACAGCAGGGGGCACGTTGGGGCAGGGGAAGGGGGGAAGCAGAGAGGAAAAGAGTGGGAAAAGTTGGGCAAGAACTAATTGAAAGTCAAGGTCTAGGCTCTGATTCAGTGATTCCTTCCTGGCAGGAGCGTTTTTTGTGCTTAACCTTGTGGCCTCAGGTTTCCAGGATGTTGCTGGCTCTCTGGGGCTGGCTTATTTACCAGGCTTCTAGGCTGGGGCACAGGGGGATGTGAGAGGACATTACTCAAGTGGGACACAAAGAGAAGCCAAATGCAAAGTGAAAGGCTTTTAAAATTCTGCTCACACTTCCAATGGAAATTATAATCAATTAAACAGATGCCATATTTTTATTGCCAACTACAACTTAAAAGTATATTTCATGAAGTTTCAGTCTTTTTCCTAAAAAGAATGTTATTTGGAGAATGCTCAAAATGATCAAGCAAAGGGAGAGGAGCACATTTGAAATGTCTAAAAAACATAGTTTAACTTTTCTCAAGCCCATCTCTGAGCATGCCCAAATGTGCTCAAGATCTTTCTGAAAATTATCCAGAGGGAGAAGATAAGGTCTCTGCAAGGACTGTCACAGCCTTCTCCTGCCCCATGTTGGATTCATCAGATCAAGTCAGGTTGTGTGTTAACTCGGTGGTTTGTTATCATTTGGCTCATGGTCAGGGATCTGTGAACAGTGGACAAGCAACTTTGGGGGCAGGGAGCTGGAGGACCTCCAGGGTGTACTTGATGAGATGGGTGGGGTGTCAGAGAAAGAGGTGTTGTCCGGTGAAAGTCCTTTCTGAAGAGAAGACCCAATTAATCTCTCAAGATCTCCCCTGCAGACAAAGGGGCAGATTTGTACTGTGTGGTTCCAGAGGACCAAGGAAGGGCTACCAGGGAAACAGGGTTTGGTTCTTTCTGCCAGGTGCCCCAGGAGGTAGTAAAACCCGTGACCTTGGCATATCTCTAGCAAACACTAGATGACTATTACTGGAAAGCTACGGAAGGGACTCTGTGTTGCGTAGATGCCAGAACCAGATCAGAGAGTCTACAGTAAGTATTGACTCAGAGAAAGGCAGGGCAATAAAAGGACATTTCCCAAAGAATAAGTTTTTCTGTTATCAGTATTTCAAGTTCCCAGCACAGGTTCATTCTGAAGAGGTCAGAGCACATGAGCTCTGTAACTTCCTGGGGCGTGGACGTATTCCTTCTGGTGCTCCTTTCTAGGGAGTGACACAATGTTGAATGAATGAATGAGTGAGTGAGTGAATGAATGAATGGATATTTGTCTGCTCTGTAAGGAAGATGGTGAGGTATCATATAATGCAAGCATACGGGACAAGCAGAGGAGTAGTGGGAGAAGGCTAGGTAAATATGTTGGGGCAAGATTATGAAGGATTTTAAGTGCCAGATACAAGGATTTGTACTTAGTATGGCAAGCTAGCACATGCCCTAGCCTAAGTATAGGAAATGGCCAGCTCATATCCCCGATCTCCCCCGTGCACACCTCAAATATCCTGTTCACACCCTAACTCTCCCCCACCTCACACTCTAAATCTCCCAAGGTCACACTCCATATCCTCTAGCTCAGGATGGTTATGAAGCATTTCTGTGGAGTCTTTTCCAGACTTAATCCTTGCTGGAACCAACTGATCAACACCTTGCCTGGGACAGCTGGGGTGGGGAAGTGGGGGAGCCAGCAGCTGAGTTTGGCAATGAGAAGCTGAGTGTAATGGTGAGACTCGGGGTAAAAACTACAGGGGGTTGGGTGTTCATCCACAAGAGTGATTCTCTCTCCTCAGAAATGCTAATGAATTTAGATTTCCTTATTTTATTGCCTAATTTGGTTTATCATAAGGGGTTGGGTGGTGAGTCTCGGGAGACTAGGGAAAACCCTTGACATCCTCAGTCAGCACAGACCAAGGCTTCATTCACCGATGTGCCCACACAGAGGCCCTAGGACTGGCAGCAGCCCCGCCACCCAATTTCACTCGACTGATATGGTCCCTGGGGCACTCAGCGCCTGGGGGGCTGCTCCCTGACCCCCGGCGCTGCTCCCTGCTCCTCCAGCAGACTTCAGCAGGGTGCTCCAAGGTCCAGCATCTTCCCAGAATGGAGGTATCTCAAAGTGAACAGTGGAGCAAGAGGAGCTAAAGGCGGGAGCTTAGAGCTGCTAGTCCCCTGGGAGAAGCAGCAGTGAAAAGGCTTCTTACGCTGCCTCCCACTCCTGACAAACGCCCTTGGCTTCTGGCCGCTGTCTCTGCCAAGAGCCAGCCTGAGTGTGGGTTATATATTTTCCCCTGAAAAATGACCTAAGCACAGGCTTTCCAGAAATTGTTAATGAACTCTGAGGAGGGTGGAGAGTCCAGAAAACACTGTGCATCATCCCCGGCTCTGCTTTCCCACAGGTGATCAGGTCTCTGCCTCCTCTGGGAAGTGAACAGGACTCCCAGACTGTAGGCGACGCACTTCTGTAAGTGTCCTGTGCGGACGAACGCTGATGGGCTCGCTAGGCCCAAAAGGTCCCCGGTGCTCACCCCAATGTTAACTGGTGGTCAGCATGGTGCAGACAGTGGGCTATACAGGTGCAGGGGAGAGGTGGGGGGGGGGGCGAGACAGGCTTCCTGTTCTCAGGTCAGCCCAGCAGGACTGATCAGACAAGCACACAAGTAGCCATGAGGTGGGCTAGGAGCTGAGAAGGGGGACACATCACTTCTAACTGTAGAGATCACAGAAGGTCTTGCAGAGGAAGTGGAATTTGGGCTGAGCAGGACTGGAATGTGCTGGGACGGAGTAAGAAGGCTCTCTAGGGGCAGAAATGTGTCAGAAAGAAGGGCACATGCCTGGGTTGTGGGTTCGGTCCCCATTCACTCTCTCTCTCTCTCTCTCTCTCTCTCTTCCTTCCTCTCTCTGAGCATATCCTCAAATGAAGGTTAGAAAGAAAGAGGGGGGGAGGGAAGGAGGGAGGGAAGGAGGAAGGAAGGAAGGAAGGAAGGAAGGAAGGAAGGAAGGAAGGAAGGAAGGAAGGAAGGAAGGAAGGAAGGAGAGAGAGAGAGAGAGAGATGCATAAAGTAGATGAAGGGTCTTGGATGCCAGACTAAGAGCTGGGATTGTTGGGGTGGCTATAGGGTGCCAGTGCTGGAGGCAGAGCTGGGCCGAGGAGGACTAGTTAGGAGGCTATGGCAGCAGCCCAAGCAAGAACTCAAGAGATGTGGCCCCAGGGCTGGGGGTGACAACGAGGAGAGAGAAGTCATGGGTGTTCAGCTAAGGACATAGCTCTTGTTATCTGTGTGATTATTTTATTAGCATATGTCTATCTCAACCACACAAGACAGGGAGCAGGGCCCAGGGGTCTGCCACCAGCCTGTGATGTGGCCCTGGTGGAGCTTCGACTGGACTAGATGGCACTGCCCAGCTCTGGAGCTCTGGGACTGGGAAATCTTGCCCAGCTGGGCTGCAGGGAACTTCCTCCTTCCTTCTCTGGCCTGTGGGGAGAAAGATGAAGGTGACACATCCAGGTGACCTAGAACAGCAGGTGTGCTTGATGTGGGAGTGTGCTGGGTGTCCTTCACTTGCCCCTCCAGCCCCTTCTCTGCCTTTCTCCACCCTGCTCGGGCCTTGGGAGGCGAATCCTTAGACCATGTCAACCTGGCTCACTTGCCTTCTGGTTCCAGTTGGGTTCAGCTATGTGGTACAATAAAATATACTTGGTCTTTGCACAGAGCATTTAATTTCCTGAGTGACAGGAATGCCTTCTATTATTCATAATGAGCTCCTTTTGAATATACCTGACTTTGTGCTAATGAGCTGACACTGATATGCTGGGAGGCGGTGCAGCCAGAGAGGCCCTGGAAGCTCTGTGTCATATCCCAGCCCCTTACTCTGCCCTATGCATCTTTTCCATTTGGCTGTTCCTGGTTTCCCCACTTATCTGATGGGGATGTGATCCAAGACCCCCAGGGGATGTCTGAAACTACCGAGAGCACCAAATCTTCTATCTACTATGTGCTTTTCTATACATACACACCTATGACAAAGTTTAATTTGTACATTAGGCACAAGTAAGAGATAACCAATAACTAATAATAAAATAGAACAATTATGACAATATACTGTGATTAAAGTTCCATGAATATGGTCTCTCTCTCTCTAAATGCCTGACTGTGTTGTTCTCAGCGCCCTTCTGCGATGAAATGAGATGGTAAAATGCCTACACGGTGACACGCAGCGAGGGGAGCGGCTGTGGGCCCTGCGATGCAGCACGAGGCCCCTGCAAGGGTTACTTGGTTGTGGTTCAGCTGAAGCCTCTCTCTCGCCTTGTCTTCTTCACTGCCTCCCTCTCTCCCTCGTCTTCTATGACGTGTCATTCACCTATTTTCTCACATGTCTTTTGGTTTTATAGGCTTTCTCTCATCAAGCACCTATTTGATTTATTTCGACTGCATCTAAAACCTTTATTTACCCCCTTTCTCTCTTGACATCCATCTGTATTTGTGTGATGATGGTGCTGAAAACCGAACAGAAAACAAATTGCTTCAATTCAGAGCAGAGACCATCTGCTGAGTTTCTTCTTGGCCTCTAAGGTGACCTGTAACAGGGCCTGTATCCTATCTATTTATATTGTCTTGTTTCAGGGTCCCAGTGGTGTTTAATGTTTCATGATGAATTTGTCTTGTCTCCTCAGTTTTCGTGTAAGTGTCCTAAGGAACGGCCCGCAGCCTCTGGAGCTCATCCTCCTGCCAGGCCCTGGCTGCCAGGGCTCAGTAAGCGGGTGCAGAGAGATCGGTGTCTCCTCCCACCCCCCACACAGGCTTCCACCCTTCACTGTCCTGTGCAAGTGCATCAGCCTGGGTAATCACACAGCCAAAGGGGGTTTGAGTAGGCTTTACCCCTAAAAATTTCCATGGTCACCCCAAACAGACATACGCTGAGTAAAAACAAAAGAAGACAAAACAAAAACACCATTTAGCAAATACCAGCTTCAAACGAATCACTAGACATTTACACCCTCGCCACCTGTTTTTCCCCCAAGGTTTTCCGACATAGAAGCTCTGGACTGTCCCCTAGTCTACGAAGATCTTCCCCTCCATTGTCCAACTATTCATAATATTGATGTACTTACCAAAAATCCATTTTTGAGTGACGGTTAAGTGTCAGGCCATTAGCTAGGAGTTAGCGACACAGAGCAGATGACCACCTAGGCCTTGTCCTTGAGGAAGTGACGGCCTGACAAAAGAGAATGACAAGTATTCAAATACATTTAAATGGACAGTCACTGAAAAATACAGTGAGCACATCCCATGTGTCAGGGACTGTTATGGGTGCTGGGGCCATGGTGGAAAAAACCAAACAGTAATATAATAGAAAAGAACCCAGATAGAAGCACATACCCACTGCCGCAGGTTAGGTTCCCCAAGGAAGCCAACTCCGAGATGCAGTTCAGTGTGCAGGATGTTTACCAAGGAGTGCTCTGGGATTAATACCTGTGGAAAGGAGGGGAAAACCCAAGTGGATAGGAGGAGGAATCCAGCTGCAAAGCAGACGCAAAAATAGCACCGGCCAACCCCACAGGAATCTGGAGCGAAAGGACCCCATGTCAGAGCTGTCCTGTTTGGGGTTAGAATAACTGGGCCCTTACGCACTCACCTTGAGCAGTCATTGGATGTGGTCCATCTCAGGAAGGGTGTGACCTTGGGCCAGGTGGCTCTATGTAGCTAAGGCGATTCCTGTAGGGACTGCCAGTCAAAGGCTGTCAGCAAGTAGCCCTCCCTGCTTCAGGGACAACCAAAGCTTCACTAAAGGAAGAACTGGGTTCTTGACAAGAGGCTCTGAATTCTAGTGAGCATCCCTAGGTACAGGTCACTCACTACCTGTCAAAGCAGTGTATGACATCCTCAGTGACTCTGGGAACAATAAATTATTTAATAATGAGCTGTATTCTGCTTCCTTATAACTCCCACCCTAGTTCATTTCCACAATCTCAGTGTGTCACAGTGGCCTCTTCCCCAGGATATCCTTCCAGTCCTGGAGGACAGCTCAGGCGTCTTTTCTCCCCCACTTCCACCCCCAGGATCCTCGACCTTCCTCAGATGACCCGTTTTCTGCTCCTCACCATCTGGAAGCGACCCAGCATTTCACTGTCCCTCCTACTAGGTGATGCTTAGAGCTTCACCTGACCCCGAGACTCTGCTCATTCCTCTCCTGGGCAACCTGGGTGCTCGGCTGGCTCCTCCCACAGCTGGCTTAGTTTGCATCTGGTCTCCAAGACCACAAGCCTTCATTGGACCTGCTGACCTTCATTCCTTTGCAAGTCCTTAGGGGTGTCAGTCATCTTCCAGACAGAAAGTGGAAGGAAGGGGACCATCTGCAGTTTGATCTGCCCAAGGCAAGATTCAATGTTGAATAAGGAGGAAGGGGTAGTGGAAGGCCACGAGGCCTGAGCTGGGTAGCCAGAGAGAGGAAGAGCTCAGGGGTGCCGAGCAGTGCTGCTCAACTAGGAATCAGGACACTTGGGGCCTTATCTTGGCGAGCCTCCGTTGCCTCCTCTGAGAAGTCATCAGCAATCACTGCCTCCCAGGGAGGAGTTCATCCCTGCCTCCAGTGGCTCCTATGTATAAGATGAACTGCCACAGCCAAGGCTAGCCCACTGGAACAGATGTCAGAGTAGACCCACAGCTCTTAGCAGACAGTTGTGGGCTTTTTCATTTCTCTAGCCTCAGGGCCTGTCACCACACCTGGGCCATAGCTGCACTCAGATCTATCATTCTGTGAAAGAGTGAGCAGAGGGAACACTGTGACTCCCACGGCCAGCAGATAGCAGAACAGTCCCCCTCCTCACAGTCAGCTCCAGTTCAGATGGGTCCACGGTGGGATCGACAGCTCATTCCTGTGTGTAGACCCAGCCACATGGACAGAAAAGCGAGCTCTGTGGAATCGTCCCTCGCTTCTCGTCATTGTCGGCCTGAATGTGTCCCTTTAGCTCTGGTGTAGGCAGATACATTGTGTGTAAGGAGAACAGTGAGGGGCCAGTGAGGAAAATCCAACAGTTAATTCAAGCTTTCAGCACCTGAAATTCACAGCTGCTACTGCTCCCCCTACCCCAGCACCTCACCCCCACTTTTGAGGGGCTGGTGGCCTGAATGACACTAGAAAAGTTAATTAGTTAAATATATTCTTTAGTAATAATTTTTTCTAACTTCTTTACTGAAACATTTTGAAAATCGTGTGTGTGTGTGTGTGTGTGTGCGCGCGCGCGCGTGTCCCCAAATCTCTCCACACAGCTCTACACCCAGCCCAGTGGCGCTGGTTCCATGGAGCCTGGCACCATGTTAGGGCTTCACCTTCCCTTCCTGCTTCACCTCTCAGCTGTTACATACCCACCTCACAGATAAGGAAACCAAGGCCCAGAACTGTTCAGTGTCATAGCCAAGGTCACACAATCACTAAGTGTAAAGTGGGAATTTAAACCGGGGCTTTTCTGACTCTGGAGCCTGTGCTGTTCACCGCTGCTCCGCACTTGGACTCAGAGCACTGACATTTGCAGCAAGCCTGCCATAATTGGAAGCTTATAGTTTATAACATTATTTTTTTAAAGTTATAAAACCTAATTTATATTTTTTAATCTCTAGTAGAAGTATCATAAATGTGTTTAAGAAGCACTTTTCTTGCCCAGCCAGTGTGGCTCAGTGGTTGAGCATCGACCTATGAACCAGGAGGTCATGGTTCAATTCCTAGTCTGGGCAATGCCCAGGTTTTGGTCTCGATCCCCAGTAAGGGTCATGCAAGAGGCAGTCAACCAATGACTCTCATCATTGATGTTTCTATCTCTCTCCCTCTCCCTTCCTCTCTCTGAAATTAAATAAATAAATAAATGAATAAATAAATTTCTTAAACAAAAAATTCTAACTTACAGTCATATTCTTTAGTCTACCCATATACTCTTTTAATATTTTAGCTTAAAGAGACCTATAATACAGGGGAATCTCAGCAAGCTCATGAGAAGCCTGGAAAATGATGGCTGCAATAACTCAACAGATTAGCTGGGGATCCAGGGCCTCAGGAGTTTATTCCAAACCCAGGCCAGTGGTCCAACGGGCTGTTTTGTAGCTCTCACAGTTGAGTCCCCTCTACTTGCCAGGCCTTGTGCTGTGTGCTTTAACATGTTATGTCATTGAACCCTCACAAGAACCCATTTCTGATGAGAAACAGAGGCTAGTTGACCTGCCTGAGCTGAAACATGGCAGATCTAGGATTTAGGACCAGGTCTGTCTGATTCCAGGGTCGAAGCACTTACTTCCAGACACAATTCACTTCCAGGGTTCACAGTCCCAGTATAATTCCACTGAGGCCGCGATGCCCCCTGGGAGAAGATGAGGCCAGAGGGACAACTTTAGAAGATGTTCCTACTGCCCTTGGGCGAGAAATACCACGAATGACACAGGACCAGCCTCCAGGTCAGTCCTGAGCTCTGTTTGAAGGCGCGAGCAAGGCCAAGTGGGCACTGGGGATGAGAGAATGACCAGGAAAGGAAGAGCAGGAGAGAAGGGGAAGTCATCGGATCAGGGGGCTTGAGTAGGTGTGAGTCCCAGCACCTCCTCTGGCTACCTGAACACCTCAGTCAAATCATTTGACACTAAGCCTCAGTTTCCTCATCTGTAAAATGGAGACAATAACTAAATGTTCCCCATAGTGTTGTGTGAGGATTAAACGAGATGAAAAGAGTAAAGCCCTTAGCAATGTAGTTTCTAGGCATTATATCAGTTATTATTAATTTTTAGAAAGACAGAGAGAGGAAAGAAAAGTATGAGAATACAGAAGTGTTAAGATAGGGAGGGAAAGAAAAACCCTTTCTGTGTTGTCCGCCAGTAGCCTCTGGGATTCCCTGTCCCCGTGCTCTGTGTGAAGTAACAGGTTCTGTTGGAACACGACTACTCACAGTTAAAGGCTTGAGAAGGAAAACAAAAGATCACATCGTCTCCTTTTGGTGTGACATTTGTTGTGGGGCCCAGGGTGTGGGGTGCTGGTCTTTGGCTCCATGGCTGGTGGTGTCCTTGCAGGGACCGTGGTGCAATTATGTGGAAGCTGTCTTTATAAATGGCTTGTGGTCATGGGCTGGGAGGGCACAGAGCCTGCCTGAATGTCTGGTCTGGAGAATTCATCAGGGCTGTGCCATGACGCCCGTGGCAGAGAATGTGCCCTCCCACCCCACGTGCCCTCCATGCTGCCTGCTGGGCAGAGGCAGGAACTAAGATGGAAATCTGCCTATCTTAGGGTGCGGCTATGGGAAAGCTGCTATCTGCTGGCTCGTGGGACTCCTATTGCCCAAGAGTGTCAAAGGTCTTACGTCACTGTGATTTTCCAAGCTTCCCGACACTCCTTTGAAGGGGGGCTCCAATCACTCTGCCACCGTCTCAGCAGATGGGCCCCTGGCCCCTGACTCACAGTGTGACCCAGAACTTCCTCAGGCTCTAGCTGGCAAAGTAGGAAAGAGGACGTCCTAGGCCTGGGCCTGTGGTCCCCATGGCAGAAACGGGACGAAGGGCTCTGGACTCAGAGTCCCCCTGCTTGCAGCCTGGGCCCCTGAACTCAGTACCCAGGCCCAATCTCTGCTTCTTAAGGCCCAGGAATCTCAGGTACCTCCTTACAGGTGATCTGGTATATTCTCTCTCACACCTCATCTAATGCCCTCTGTAATTACATCGATCTTTTATTCAACACTGACTAAGTGCCAGACGCGGTACTGGCTGGTACACCTTTGCAACAACATGATTAGCTATTAGTCCTATTTTCAAATGAGGGACATAGGGATTCAGGGAGGTCGAGGTAGTTCCTTGCGCAGTGTCGCACTGCCAACAAAAGCACTGGCGAGGGTTAGACTCTGTAGCTATCTGATTCCAAATTGCAGGTTCTTTCTGAATGTCTTTTTGTAGTCCCTCCCTCTGTACCCCCCAGAACTCCTCCGGTGATGGGGACTCACTGCATCCTGAGGACACCCACTCTCTCTGGGCCTGTGCTCCCCCCGGCGAGCTGAAGTCTTTCTAAAGGTCCCACCGCCTGGTCCTAGTTCAAAGCTTTGAGCTCTCTGGCCTCATGGCAGCTTCCAAATGTCTGATGAAGGCTCTCAGTCCCCACGGGGCTTCTCTGCTCTAGGCTGACCTGCCTCCAGTACTTCTTTAATTCCCCAGAGGACATAAATCTACACACACCCCCATAGCCTCATCTTTTGCCTCTAGACATTGTCCTGTGCCTTCAGAAAGGGTCCTGGAACATGTCATAGGGCTGAGGCTTGAGGTTCCCTCAGGCAACTTGCTCCCTCAGGCAACTTGGTTCATGTTTTAAGTGTTATATTTATTTGTATTATTAAACTTGGGGTTTTGAAACTCTAAATGTAATCCATGAACCTAGTTTAAAATATTCAAATAGTGAAAGTCTCCCCCTTCTCCTTCCAAACCCAGTGTATTCCCCAGAGGAAGCCTCTGTTAAAGTTTTGATTTTTATTTCTGGTGGTAACTTCTATTATAATATTTAAAAACACAATTATAACTTGATGTTTGGGCTTATCTTTCGATAGCACCTGCTGGCTGCCCTTTGTGGAGGACTAGGAGTTCAGCACACTCCACCACCTCTCACCCTTCCACACCGTTACTACCTCCCAATTTGTTTATTTATATTATTCTCTTTAGCTCTTGTCCTGGTTACTCATTGCTGTTGGCATTCTACCTAAAAATCTATCTTGATTTATGCGTTTTATCCAGCATTCATGAGCTCCTCACCAGGAAAGTTGAGGAAATCAGGGAATCTTTCTTTTTGCTACCTCTCTCTCCCTCTCAGTTTTATTACATTATTTTTTACAATTTCAAGGTTTATAACAGTTGCACTATATTCTGTAGCTGTAAGTAAATGTTTCCCATTTTGTCCATAATGTCTTATGGTTGAAAACCAATAAACAGCACTGTGCCTATAAGTACATTATTCATTAGAGATCCAAATAATATGACTGGATCTACATAGAAGAAAATGTCATTCACCGTCATGATACTTTTGACATTCTAAGGAGACTTTGCTACAAAGCAAAGGGACGAATGGAGTCTTGTAATTTTCTTTTAGCTTTCTTCGCTTCTTCGTAGGCAATTCCAGCTGTACTTTTCTGGTCTCTTATGTCATCCTCTTTTTAAATTCTTTTTCATTTTGCTTAGAGTACTTCCTCAAAATCTCTTCTCATTTAGGGTATTTGACTGGTAACTGGTGGTAGCCTGAAAAATAGCCTCCCAAAAGATATCCCTAACTTAATCCCAGGGACCTGTGAATGTTACTTTATATGGCAAAATTGGGGTCTTTGCAAAAGTAATTAAGTTAAAGATTTGGAGAGGAGATTATTCTGGATTATCCAAATGGGTCCTAAAAGTAATCATAAGTGTCCTTATAAGAGAGGTGGGTGAGAGATATAAAGTATATATCTTTTTAAGTATAGAATATAGGAGATATAAAGATGAAACAGATAGAGATTTGAAAATGCTTGTCTTAAAGACTGAAGTGAGGCAGCCACCAACAAGGATTGCCAGCTCTGTCAGAAGCTGGAAGAAGAAAGGGTTTTGCCCTAAGCCCCCAGAGAGATTGTGGCCTTGACAACACGTTGATTTTACCCCAGTAATACTGGTTACAGACTTCTATCCTCCAAAATGGTGAGAAAATAAATTTCTGGGTTTTTTAAGCCATCAAGTTTGTAGTAACTTGTTACAGCAGCCTTAGCAAACTAATACAGTAACATTATCATCTCTTCCGTACCTAAAAATGACTATCTTGGGTACCACCCTGTTGTTGACAGTTTTGCTGAGTATAAAATTCAATGTTCTATACTTAAAACCATTTTTCTCAGACATTTCATCACAGGCTTCTAGCATCCAATATAGCTAATGAGAAGAAAGCTCATACCTGTTGAATCTTGTTACTTTTCAAGGTACCTATTTTTCTCTGTTCTGTAAGCTTTTGATTTTTGTCTTTGTTCTTAGAGTTCTGTCATTCCATGAGAATATATCTGGATATTGGCCTTTAATACATAAGTCCTTCCTGACACTCTGAGGACTGCTTCAATCTGAAGACTCCAGCTTTCTTCAGTTCAGGAAATGCTTCTCCTATTTTTTAATGTCCATTTTCTGTTAAACTTCTTATTTTGAACCTTCTGGTTTATCTTCCATGTCTCTTGACTTTTCTCTGATATTTTATCTTTTTGTATTTTTGCTTTATATTCTGGCAATTTCCTTTCCAAATTACCAATTTGGTTCTCAGTCTTTTCTGTTACATTATTCAGCTTATCCCATTGAATTTTTAATTTCTTCAGTCATGCTTTGAAAATCTAGATCTTTGTTCTTGTTCTCAGATGACTTTTCATATTTGAGAAACAAGTCTGCTCTTGTTTTATGGATGCATTATCATCTTGATCTCTCTGAGGACCATTACATATCAAAGCATTTTGATATTTTGTAAATATCAAAGTGATAATTTTTAAAAATCTTTTTATTGGTTTCTTGAATTATGCCTGATTCTTACAGCGCTACCTGGCCCTTGTTTATGACTTTAACATCCTTCAAATGTCACAAGGAAGTAGGCAGAAGGGTGTGAATTCAGGAAACTCACCCCCAGGAAAAGCTGATGTGCATACAAGGTTATGAATCATTGGAATAGACTGTCTCCAAGGTCTTGCTTTCATAATTATGCTCCAAGAACCAGCAGTATCAGCAGCATCTGGAAACTTGTTAGAAATGCAAAATCTCAGGACCCATTTTAGATGTTCTAAACCAGAATCTTCATTTAAACAAGATCTCAGTGATTAATAAGCACTTTAGTGTCTGAGGAGCACTACTTTATGGGAGATCACAAAGCACTATGGTATATTCAGAAGTAACCTCCAGAGTCTAACAAATTTGAGCTTGAAGCTCAACTCTGTCACTTAACTAATCCATGAGCACATTAAAATTGGAGAAATATGGGTATAGAGCATTTAGCACAGTGCCTGGCCAGTGGCAGAGGCTCAATAAATGTTATTCCCTTCCCCATCTACTTCTTCAAAGAGTCTTCCCAGGACTGCACTTCTTCAGCAGGAATGTTTCTCCTATGCTTCTGTTCCCCTCCTGTCTGTAAAGCAGCTGATTAATCACACTCTTTGATCTTTCCCCACTCTGGTACTATCAGAGCTGTACCATTAAGACACTCTATCTAGCACTGTCTTAAACGATGGCTTCTGGTCTCATTGGTAAAACCTAATAGCAAAATGCTTTTGATATGCAAGTTACTTTGAAGTTACCTCAATCTATATTCCAGAGTTAAAAAGATGTTCTGTATCATGGCTTTCACATGAACCCAGAGTGTCAGTTGAAAAGCCAGCTGTGTTCTCTGCTCTGCTGGCTCCATTTTCTCTGGTTCCGTTTGACATTCCCTGGAGAAGCATGGGAAATCGATTCTGTGTCTGGAGATGATAACACCGTCCTACAGCTGTGATTCGGGTTGAGGACACCTTGGATTCACCACCAATTCTGTCTTATGGAGCTCACAGTGAAATTCCTCCAAGACTTTCTAATTTGTCCTCACTACCTCCTTATCTCCCCTGCCTCCCCACCCCCCCCCCAAAAAAAAAACCCCAAAAAAAACCCTGGATTAGAGGTAGGGCTGTCTGTCTCTGCTTTACAAATGAGGGGAAAAATGCAGAGAAACTGGGAGATTTTTTTAAAAAGACACACACACAGGTACTTGATTCCTAAGTCTTCTTACCAGATTCCATGTCCCAAGAAAACTAGAGGAAATACAGCCCCCAGAAGCTACTAACTATCAAGTCTGGAGATTATTAACCTGCCAACTCAGGTACTTTGGAAGTCACCATGTGCAGCTGGTTAAAGAAAACCACCAGATGGCCCTCCTTAGGAAAAGCTATTGCTCTGTCTGTTTCCTTCTCTCCCTCTGCCTCTCCCCTCTCTCTCTCATCTCCTGCCCCCCATACTTTGGGGCACTCTTTTCCTCAGCCCATGGACAATGAGGACTCGGCTCACTCATGGGTACCAGATCACTTGTGGTAATTGCCCAGGGGTACTGAAAAGACACATGTACATGTGCACTCATCCCAGGTCTGCTCTCTGTCTCTGTCTTCCTCTCTATCTGTTGTCTGTCTACCTGTCGTTCTATCACACACACTAAGATGACAGCCTAGAACTTCTCTGAACAGCTCTTGGGTGGGACTAGAAAGCTGCCCAGTCAGCAGAAGAGAAACTCAGAAAAGTCATTGTACTGCTCTGTTGGAGCCATATTTTTAAGACTCTTATGGTCACATGAATCTCCTAGTTGTTTCATTAAATGTCATACTCTGATTCAGTAAGTTTGGAGTGGGGTCTGAGATTTTGCATTTTGAATAAGCTCCCTAGTGATGCTGAAGTTGCTTGTCCATGGAATGCACTTTGAGTGGCAAGAGATTAGAATCCTTTGGGGGTCTTTAGGAGGAGGAAGCAGAAGTAGCTAGGGAGGGATGCAGGGGTGCTGCCTACTATGATGGACATCCCAAAGACCTGTGTTCTCTCATGATGCTGCCATTATGTCTAACTGATCCCTTCAGAAAAGGGTTATTGAAAGTAAGTACTGTTAAGACATTTGATAAAATTCACATCAATTCCTGAAAAACCAAATAATTTGATCCCTTTATATAATAAAGAATATCTTTCTTAAATCAACTTCAAGCCTGATGCCTAATGGCAAGACACTTAGAAGCAATCTCATTTAAAGTCAAGGACAGCCAAGAAGGCTTGCTATCACTAGCATTAATTAACATTCTTTTAAAATTGAAGGCCAACCAAATAAAAGAATAAGAGAAATCCCCAGAAAAAGAATGAAATGAAATGAAATCAACCAAGATACCAGATGCAGAGTTCAAAACACTAGTTATAAAGATGCTCAAGGACCTTAGGGGAAGAATGGGTGATCTCAGTGGGAATTTAAGCAAAGAATGAGCATTAAAAAAGACATAGAAACCATACAAGAACAAAAAACAACAACAACAAAAAATCAGAAATGAAGAATACAATATCTGAAACGAAGAATACACTAGAAGGAATCAACAGCAGTTTAGATGAAGTAGATGATCAAATCAGAAATTTAGAGGAAAAGATAACAGAAAATGCCCAAGCAGAGCAACAAAAAGAAAAAAGAATTTTCAAAAATGAGGAAATTCTAAGGGACCTCTGAGACAACATCAAGTGTAACAACATTCATATCATTGGGGTACCAGAAAGAGAAAAGAGAGAGCAAGGGATCAAGAACCTGTTTGAAGAAATAATGGCTAAAAACTTTCTTACCGTGGTGAAGGAAAAAGACACACCTGTCCAAGAAGCACAGAAAGTCCCAATCAAGAGGAACCCAAAGAGGCCCACACCAAGACACATTATAATTAAAATGACAAAGGTTAAAGACAAAGAGAGAATTTTAAGAGCAGCAAGAGAAAGACACTTAGTTACCAATAAGGGAGCTCCCATAAGACTATCAGCTGATTTCTCAACAGAAACACTTCAGGCCAGAAAGGATTGGCATGAAATATTCAAAGCAATGAAAAACAAGGACCTGCCTGGCTGGACATGGCCCAGGAGTTGAGCATCGACCTAGGATCCAAGCAATCGGGGTTCGATTCCTGGTCAGGGCACATGCCCGGGTTGCGAGCTCCATCCCTAGTCGGGGGCATGCAAGAGGCAGCCAATCAATGACTCTCTCATCATTTATGTTTCTATCTCTCTCTCCCTCTCCTTTCTTCTCTCTGAAATTAATAAAGATATATTTTAAAAAGAAAAAAAAAGGAAAACAAGGACCTAAAACCAAGACTACTCTATTCAGCAAGGTTATCATTTAAAATTGCAGGCAAAATAAAGAGCTTCTCAGACAAAGAAAAGCTAAACGAGTTCATTACCATCAAACCAGTATTACAAGAAATATAAAAGAGTCTTCTTTAAGAAGAAGAAAGAAAAAAGGAGAGAGAGAAACATAGGTATAAAGAATAAAATGCCAATAAATAAGTACCTATCAATAATTACTTAAAAATTAAATTAATTAAATGCTCCAATAAAAAGACATAGGGTAGCTGAATAGATGAGAAAACAAGACCCATATATATACTGTCTACAAAAGGTCCACCTCAGAACAAAAGATATAGACAGACTGAAAAGATATAAGCCAATATCCCTGATGAACATAGATGCTAAAATCCTCAACAAAATATTAGCAAATTGGATGCAGCAATACATTAAAAAGATCATACACCATAATCAAGTGGGATTTATTACTGGGGTGCAAGCTTGGTACAATATCTGCAAATCAATTAACATGATACTCCACATAAACAAAATGAAGGGTAAAAATCACATGATCATATCAATAAATTCATAAGAAGTACTTGAAAAATCCAGCACCCATTTATGATAACAACCCTCCGCAAAGTGGGAATAGAGAGAAAAATACCTCAATATAATAAATGCCATATATGACAAACCCACAGCCAAAATTATACTCAGTGGGCAAAACCTAAAAGCATTCCCCTTAAGATCAGGAACAAGAATGGGACCTCCACTTTCACTCTTATTAGAAACAGTACTGGAAGTCTTAGCCACAGCAATCAGACAAGAAGAAACACAAGGCATCCAAATTGGAAAGGAAGAAATAAAACTGTCATTATTTGAAAATGACCTGAAAAGCTAAAGATTCCACCAAAAAACTACTAGAACTGATAAATGAATTCAGTAAAGTAGCAGGATACAAAATTGATATTCAGGAATTGGTGGCATTTTTATTATATACCAATAATAAACTATCAGAAAGAGAAGCTAAGAAAACAATCCCATTTACAATTGCAACAGCAACAAAAAATAAGGTACCTAGGAATAAATTTAACAAGGATGTAAGGACCTGTACTCAGAAAATTATAAGAGTCAGAAGAAAGAAATTTAAGAAGATATAAAAGTGGAAGCATGTACTGCTTTCATGGATAGAAAGAATTAATGTCATTAAAATGTTCATACTACCCAAAGCAATCTATAGATTCAGCACAATTCCTATTAAAATACCAATGGTGTATTTCACAGAAGTAGAAAAAACAACCCAAAAATTTCTAAGGAACCATAAAAGACCTGAAATAGCCTCAGCAATCTTGAGGAAGAAGAACAAAGTCTCAGCAATCTTGAGAAAGAAGAATAAAGTTGGAGGTATCATGTTACTTAATATCAAACTATACTACAAAGCCATAATAAACAAAACAGCATGGCACTGGCATAAAAAAAACATATAGATCAATGGAACAGCATAGAGAGCACAAAAATAAACCCACACCTTTATTGTCAATTAATATTTGATAAAGGAGGCAAAAATATACAATGGGGTAAAGACAGTCTATTCAATAAATGATGTTGGAAGAATTGGATAGATACATGCAAAAAAATGAAACTAGACCACCTTCTTACACCATACACAAGAATAAACTCAAAATGGATTAAAGACTTAAATGTAAGACTTGAAACCATAAAAATTCTAGAAGAAAACATAGTAGTAAAATCTAGGCCATTTCTTACAGCTATATATATATATAAATATATATATCCTCAGGCAAGGGAAACAAAAGAAATAATAAACAAATGGGACTACATCAAACTAAAAAGTTTTTGCCCAGCAAAGGAAACTATCAACAAAATGAAAAGACAACTCACTGAATGGGAGAACATATTCACCAGTGATACATCTGATAAGGGGTTAATTTCCAAAATTTATAAAGAACTTGGAGAACCTAACACCAGAAAAAAAAAAAATTCAATTTAAAAGGTGGGCAGAAGACCTGAATAGACACTTCTCCAAGCAAGACACAGAGATGGCCAATAGACATATGAAAAGTTGTTCAACATCACTAAGCATCAGAGAAATGCAAATCAAAACCACAATGAGATACCATCTTACACCTGTCGGAATGGCTATCATCAATAAAAATCAACAAACAACAAGTATTGACACAGATGTGAAGAAAAGGGAACCCTTGTGCACTGTTTCTGCGAATGCAGATTGGTGCAAACACTGTGGAAAACAACGTGGAGTTTCCTCAAAAAATTAAAAATGAAATTGCCTTATGGCCCAGCAATTCCACTTCTGGGAATACATCCGAGGAAACCTGCAACACTAATTTAAAAAAATATATGCACCTCTATGTTCACTGAAGCATTATTTACAGTAGCCAAGATTTGGAATCAGCCCAAGTACCCATCAGTGGATGAGTGAATAAAAAATCTGTGGTACATTTAAAAAAAAAAAAAAAAAAAGCCCAGCCGGCGTAGCTCAGTAGCTCAACGGTTGAGCATCAACCTACGATCCAGGTGATCATGGTTCGATTCCCAATCCGGCACACGCTCTGGTTGTGGGCTTGATCTCCAGTAGGGGGCGTGCAAGAGGCAGCCGATCAATGACTCTCTCATCATTGATGTTTCTATCTCTCTTTCTCCCTCTCCCTTCCTCTCTCTGAAATCAATAAAGACATATTTAAAAAAGAAAATCTGTTGTACATTTACACAATGGAATACTACTCAGCAGTGAAAAAGAAGGAAACCTTACATTTTGGGACAGCATGGATGAACATGGAGAGTATTATGCTAAGTGAAATGAGTCATTCAGAGAAAGACAAATACTATATGATATCACTTACATGTGGAATCTAATGAACAAAACAAACAAAATAGAAACAGATTTATAGATAAAGAGAACAAAATGACAGCTGTCAGAAGGTAGGGTTTGTGGGGGGCAGTGAGAAAGGTGATGGGATTTAGCAGTACAAATTTGTAGTTGCAGAATAGCCACAGAGATGTGGTTTGCAGCATGGGGAATATAGTCATTAATATCAAGATAACTGGGTATGGGGCTAGGCGGGTGCTTGGGGCAGCAGAGGAAACATTTGGTAGGGTACATGGTTTTCCAGCCACTTTGCTGTACATCAGAAACTGGTGCAGAAAGTTACTTAATGAAAACTGTGGTTGAAAAAACTAAAATAAAATTGGGGGCCAAGTCAAACTTGCCAGAAGTAAGAAGTTTCTATAGCTATAGGAAAGAAGAGGAGACACAGTTATCATAATTTGCAGATGGTATAGTTGTCAACCCACAAAGTCCAAGATTCATATGAAAATTTTTAGCATCAATTAGGAAGCTCAAAAAAGTAAAAAAATACAAAAGAAACACAAAAGGCAATATTCATACATACATATCCAGTAGTCAGGATATATGTGGAGGAAAGTTTCCTCTCACATAAGACAACAAAAATAAGGGAAAAAATGTAGAAATTAACCTAATAATTAATGTGCGAGACATCAAAAAATATAAAACCTTACAGAGAGCCCTAAATGACTTGGATACACAGTGAGTCATACCAACGGAAGATTAAATAGTCTTTGACTGTCAGTCATATTTAAGGGTGAAGAAGGTTGCTGACTAAAAGTACAGGGTGTGTGTGGCTTGCTGGTGATCTGGCTGGGCTATCCTGTGGAAAATTCCTAAGGTCATTCCCTTAGGGGATTTTCTCTTGGCCGGGCCTTGGGGAAGATTCATCAACCTTCTGCCTGGGAGCTAAGTGAGGAAGGAGCCTGGAGTGTCTCAGCATTGACCATCTAATCTTTCACATACCTACTCCTGCTCTTTTCAATACTGCACCCCTGCCATTAGCTAGGCCTGGGGTTCCCCAGCCCAGCACCCTGTGTGTTACCCTTCTGGAGATAAAGCAGCATCTTCAGCAGGGGTGTGGAGTGGGCAGGTGTCTGTTGCATAGAGTAGGGGAGGTAGTCTTGGGATCTACCTGCTTTTAAAATCGACTTGCAGCCAATCTTCCCGTTTAGAATGCCGCTTTGCTCTCACTTTCAGAAAAACTAGATGCCCCTGTTCCTGAGTACAACACAGAATTCCCAAATTAAGTTGTTTCTCAACTTCCCCCACTGTGGACTTGGTATTTACCTTTAATGTGTCTGCCAAGTCACTTACCACTTATCTATCTGCCTCTCAGCTTCCAAATGTTGCTGTTGCCTCCTCTCGTGTGCTAATTGTGCATTTATGCCTTTACAAAATCCAATATGTTATCTTGAATGCTACCAGATAGCAATTCATGTTGGGAGGGGATATGTTAGTATTGACTGTATATATTACAGTGCAAATCTATTCTAAGAAGAAAAAGAATCAGAGGAAAAGAGCACCTAGTTTAGGGCACAGGCCAATGGAGCATGGGGTATTTTTTCTCTTAAAACATGTTTTGAGAGGCAAATCTGCATATCTTTTGCATAGTAAGCTGGCAATAAGCCTCAAGAGTAGTCTTGAGGAGAAGCCCATATGGAGAGGAAGTGAGGCTCCTGCCAACAGCCAGCACCCCCTGTCCAGTCATGAGAGGGAGCCTCCTCAGAAATGTATCTTCCAGAGTCAGACAAGCCTTCAGGTGACTGCAGCCCTGGCTGACATCTGACTGCAACCTCAGGAGACCCTGAGCCAGAACTGCCCAGCCTTACTACTCCTGACTTCCTGACCCAGAGAAACCACCACACTTGCTCAATGAGACTTGCTGTTTTAAGCCTCTCAGGTTTGGACGATTTGTTGTGCAGCAACAGACAAATAATACACCCACTAATAGTCCACACACTTCCCCTCTATTTTGAAAACCCAATAAATTCCACTGTGTGGGCAATGGGACCACTCCAGTGGTTACTCTTGGAGCAACTTGTGTATTTAAGAGCAGCGTTTTCTCAACATGGTGTATTCCTCTGCAGAGCCGGCATTTTCCTGCCCAATGTAAAAATTTTAAAATAAAATCTGACCTATTTCCCATAGATATGTTGCTGGAGATGTTCTGGGGGAGGGGGGGAGGTTTCTCTTTTTGGAGGGGCTGGGGTACATGGAGTGCTTCCTGGTTAGTGCTGGAGCTGGGGATGCTATGAGAAGAGGTGGCAGCGGGAGCCAGGATACATGCCAAGGGTGAGAGCCACAGCTTCATGAGTCAGGATCTCAGGCCCGGCCAGGACTCAGATGGCCCCAGACATCCAGACAGCACCATGAGTCTCTCTCAAAGGCCCTGAATCCGTTCCAATTCCTAAGACACAGCAATTGAATAAAATCCTCTTTTAGCCCATTACAATGCACCTTAAGCCTGAACTGTCCAAAGCTCTTAGATTCTTTACACTGTAAACCACTTCCCATCCCCAGCCTGAAGAAACCTCTTTACCCAGATAAAAATATTTATGGTTTCTAAACTCTGCCAACACTACACTTAGAAAAATGCCAACAGTGATGAAGCATGTTTTATGCTGTACTCAAGCAGCTGTGCAGACTGGCAGGCAAAACTGATTATTAAGTCAATCAACAAATATGTTTTTGGGGTTTTTTTTTAGGAAACGGACCAGGTTAGCAATGTTCTAAAACTGGCAAAGCATCTTCTTTTACTCAACGAGTGCACCCCAGCTACCCCACACCCATACACACACCGAACACTCTGTGATCGTTGCAAAATAAATAAACGTGACAGCTTTTGCATCTAGCATTGAGATTCTAACAAGGACCGGATGTGACCATGGTCTTTGGATGTGCTCCATAAAGTCGGATTTCGCCTGCTCCAGCACACCCTCTCCTCCCACTCCATCCACAGGTGTCCCAGGGTCCCACCTGGCAGGCCAGCAGGTGGCACAGCTTCATACCTTTCCTCCCAAGACCAGCCACAGCAGATGCTTGCAGCTGCCTCACTCATCTTCTCACTCGCTTTTTCTAGCACCCAATTGTCTTGCTCAGACTCAGGTCCCCACCACTGTCATAAACAGTCTTCACTGGGGTTCTTAAACATCACCCCTTTTCTTCCTGAGAAAGAAAGACCCTCAGACTTCCAAACCCTCCAAAGCTGCTGATGTTCAAGGACAAGCATCACCAGTGTCTCCTGTTGTGAATTTTCTCCAAAGAGATCCTTTGGAAGTTAAACAGCAAGTTCACTTCAGCCAAGCCCAGCAAGTTTATTTCAGCTAGGCCCACTCTGCACAAACTCACCCTGGCAGCTATAACAGCATAAGGACCATCCAGGGCCTTGGTCACACCTCCACTCCCTAGACACAGTGTCCGCTCTCGTCCCCAAGGACGCTGGCTCAGTGACTCCCACCCTCACGTCTCCATCTAGAAGGTGAGCCTGGGTCACCCCAGCAGCTTTCAGTTCACAGGAAGCTGAGAGACCAATTCATCCAGAGCCGATTTGCAGATCTCAACTTGCCAAACAAACCTTTCCTCTCATGTCCTTATTGAAATGTTCAACAGGAATACTCGGCATGACCAAGGCGAATGTTAGACTGTGGTAACTGATGAGGAGGTACATAGAAAAGTATATTTCAACAGCAGCAACCAAATATCAGCTTTCCTGCTGGATTTTTTCAGTTGTTACAATATTTGGAATGAGATTACCATCCATTGGATGGATCCACCTTCAAAATCATTCAGAGCCTCCAGTCACAACCCACTCAGGACACATACCTTCATGCCTCATTTCTGTGGGGCCCTCCTCTTCAGAGACTGTGCCCCTTGGCTCTGTCAAGCGGTCTTGGCAACAGCTGTCCAATACATCTGTCTCTGATAGGGCCCCATGGTTCCCACTGCTTGTGAGAAGAACCCCATGATTATGAGCTACAGACAGGCCCTGCCTGTCAGCTGCTGGGGCTAATGCCCACCCTTAGGGGGTCAGGGGTTGGAGGACACAGCATCCTACCATCTCTTCCTTTGTCATCTTCCACTGAAGAGGCTGGAAATGGTAAATACTTGCTTTCCCAGCTGCCCTTTCATCCAGGGCGGCCATGGGAACCAGCCCTGCAGATCACAGACAACCACACAGAGATCTGTGAAGGGATCCCTGTATGCAGGGGACAGTGGCAGTGAAAGCAGTCCTCCATGGACACAGGGAGAAGAGCTGCATTATCTGCAGAGAATTTAAAACAGTGATAGAACTGACTAGAAGTCAGTCTGCTTTTCCTCTCACCAATGCACTGGCAATTCTGAAGGTGGTGAGTGATGCCACGCTCTCCTGGCTAGGTGGGCCGCTCCCCTTGCTACACCCACACCGCCTCCAGCCTGGAACAGCTCCTGAACAAGTGGAGGAGATGAATCCACAACCATATTAAAGGCCAGAGCCTGTTCCAGATGCCAAGATGGAAGTACATGTCAAGCTGCACTAATCACTAAGGGCCAACTGGGGGAGAGTGACAATTTCCCCTTCAGTCAGCCCCACCGTCTTTATAAGGCAGCCTGTTAGTAAGTGCAGTGACCTGGGTGCCCCTGCCATTTCCTGTCATCAGCCATTTGGTGCCTAGGGGAATTCATGTCTCCTTCTCCTGGCTATGCTAATGGGGCAGCTGAGAGAAGGAGCCTGTGCTTCTGCCAGTCATATGCTCGCTGGTGCCAGCTGTTTCCTTACCCATCCTTCATCTATCCTGGTGCTCTCCCTTCCTTCAGGCTCAGGCCTGGAAACCTTCCGGGGCCACTGTGCCCTGGGCTCCACCAGCGATCTCCATCTGCACAATTGATCTGATGTCTTGAGTCAGGGAGGCCAGTGGGACAAGCCCTGAATTAGGACTTAGAAGACCTGGGCTCTACTGACCTACTTTACTGGTCTACTGGTCAACTATGTGACCTTGGGTACATCACTTTCCCTTTCTGAGCCTCAGTTCCCTGGCAGTAAACCAAGAGGGCCATACTGGATAATCTCTAGGGAGTTCGTCTCCCTCTAACAGTCCTCTCCCTCTCCCCTTCCCTCCCTCCCTCTCTCATATATCTGTCTATGTCTTACAAAAACTGTAACATTATATCGCTCTAAATTTGTAAACATGCTTTTAAATTTTTGAGAAAATAATAGTTATGTAATTTCAAATGATCTTTTAATGATTCCATTTGTCTTTGCATGAGGCTTAGAAACCTCATCTTCAGTGGAATAGAGAAGGGCCTGTAACTCCTTCACGGCTTCACTCTTAATTTAGTCCATTTGGGATTTTAGTAGCTTAACTCACCCCATGAGTTAATGTGAATCATTAGTAGTGCTCCCTTCTGGAGCTGGGTTATTTAGTGACAGAGCTCCTACTTTTGCCAAATGCAATACCATACTTACCCAAATTATTGGGCAGCTAGCCTCCACCTGAAGCAGATGCCAGTGCTGATGCCTTCGTGGATGCTGAGTCCAACCTTAGGGTTCATTTAGGCACTGAGCACTGATAGAGACAGCGCCCCCTACAGCAACACTGTGCTCCAAGTGATCCAAGCCTCACCAGCGGTGGGAAGAAGCCTGCCCACGTCCCGGAGCACACTTCAGGACATCAGAAGCAGCACCCTGGGGAGATACGGGAAAGATAAAGACCCAGCATTAGACTTGGAGAGCAAGGCAATCGGGCCACCCAGAATAATCCAAGCTGTTTGTCCAGAAATGCATTATCACCTCCAGGTACTGAAGTTCATCATGAGACTTCTTGTCCAATCCAATGGCCTAAGGGGCCATGTGGGACATTTGACTTCTAGTCAATATAGTGATCTGAGCTGATTGTGCCTGTTCCAAACACATGGGGATGCTACATAAAATACAGAAAATTAAATTTCCTAACTGATAGCCAAGATCAGAAACTAAAGAAATCTGTGGATGTGCCCGATCAGTGATCAAGGTCGAACCACACCCTGAAAATGCCTTGGAAGCTCAGTTGTTTTGTGGGCTTTTTGACTTATCAAAAATTATATTGAAAAGAATATATATTTATTATCTTGTGTCTTTTTAAAATTAAATTAAGGTATAGTTTACATACAATAAAATGTATCCTGTTTAATGTTGAGTACTATGAGTCTTGACAAATGCTTACAGTCATGTAGCCACTACCCCAATGAAGGCATAGAACAGTTCTACCACCCCCCAAACTTCCCTCTGCCCTTTACAGTCAACCTCTTCTCCCACCTCCTGGCTCTGGCAACCACTGATCTATTCCTATCCTAATAGTTTTGCCTTTTCTAAAATTTCACATAATTGGAAACATACAGTGTACAGATAGGCTGCAGTTTTAATTCTCACTTATAGAGAGATATCAAGGCTGCAGTCTTCAAATAGCAGAGATATTGGAACTGAGCTCCTTGAATAAAGCCTGGAGTCAAGAAAGGGTTTTCCTATTTAGGAACTGAGATTGAAAGAACTCTGCTTGTGGGCCCAAATATCAGGCACAAAAAAGGGCTTGTAATGGAAATAGTCACCCATGAGATATCTAAACCTTTATTCTGTGTAGCATAAAGATAAGGGCAGGTATTCTCATACTATCAACATGGTATAGATGCCCTGAGCCTAGAAACTCACATGAAAACTGGTCTAGAAACCATTTATCCTTTAGAGATAGCAGAAGTAATCACAATATTACACCATAGGAACATCTTCATAACCGAAGCACATGTAGGACCCCTGCAGAAGACAATTCCTTACCCACAGAATTAGAAAGCATGCAAGTCCAAAGCCCTGAGCAAAAATCAGCAGGTTATACAGAAATCTGAAGAGCCTCCAAAATAGCTATGCTCATAGTATTCAAAGAAATTAAAGTATAAAAACAGATTTATAGAGCAAGAAGAGATTATTATAAAAGTTCAATGGAAGGATTGAAAAAGATAGCAAATAGAAAATTACCTAATAACTCATTTTTATAATAACTCATTTTAAAAAATCAGTGATCAGGTAGACCATCACCAGATCCAACTGAAGGAGGGATTAGTGAACAGGATGAGAGAGCTAAGGAAATCACAGAGATGTAAAATATGAGGAATTAAGTGTGAGATGTGAAGAGACTGAGAAACCACAATATACGTCTAATAGGAGTTCCAGATGTAAAGAACTCACAGACCAGAAAAGAGGTTATATTTCAAGAAACAATAGATGAGATCTCTCCAGAGTTTAGGAGAAACATGTGGCCATACATTGGATAAGCACACTAAGCCCCAAACAGAATAAATAAACATAAATTCACATCTACAATAGGATGGAAAATAATCATAAAAGCTAGTTTAGCAAAAACAGAGACACCTACAAAAAAATGGCTATCAGATAAACAGCAGTTTTTACCATCAACATAGACACTTATATATCTTTAGAGTGCTAAGAAAAAATATCTTCCAAAGGGATTACAGTGTGGAGCATTTCCCTTTCCTCTCTCAATCTGTTTAGATTTAAGGGGATCGATGCACTTGTAAACAAGTTCTTATTTATTTTAGCTTGTTTCTTTAAATAAACAACCAGGAGAAACATTCCTGTGACGGATGGACTTTGGTGGAATGGGGCTTACTATACCCAGATGACCTCGGGACTATGAATCACTCTTAGAATTCTGTACCCATTTAAACTATCATTTAAGAGTGAGGAAAATGAATATTTTAAAAAGATACACTGAGACAGTTTAATCCTAGAAATTTCCCCTTGAAAGCACTAAAATTAGTAAACGATTTCATTCATGAAAAGAAAGAAAATCAGCTGGGCAGAAGAGTAACTAAAAAAAATATTTAATTTAAAAAGTAAAGGTAAGCAAAGAAACCCATAATATCTAAATAAGTAGTAAATCATCATCAGTTTGGGAAGGTTAGAAAACACGAGGGAATTAAAATCCTAAAATCAGCAAATTCCCACCTCAAGCTGAGGTGGCTCAGCAGGGACAGTTATTAAGCAGGGAAAGAGGGTAAGTATGTCCACCTCCTGCTGTGTCTGCCTGGCCCCAGGAGAAAGGGTTAGAGGCCCGGATTCAGACACCTCTCCACCCTCCAGCCCCAGCCCCACCCCCACTCCCCCCAACTCCTAGGAGAGGCAGCCAGGGATGAGCCGGTGGGCAAACCTCTCCCCAGCACCGAGCAGGCAGATGGAGGGGCAGCTAGCAGATGGAAGGAGACAGGTGCTGACTGTGCTGAGGGGCCTGCTCAGGAAAATGCCACTCTCCAGCCTTTGCACAAGGGGGGCTCATTACAAAAAGGGAAAGGAGAAAGAAACGGCCCAAACTATTCCTCATCAGAGGGCTGCGTTCAACAAGGGAAAATTAAATTCTTGAGGAAGCAGATGCTCCTTGGTTGGGAGGATGCCAAGTGGGTCCAGGAACCTCGTCAGTCCTCAGGACCCAATTAGCTTTCCTTTGAGCACTGGGCCCTTCACTGATCCCGCCTCTGGCTGAGAAGAGGGCCCGGGGCTTTGATTCTCTCCACCTACCTGCCAGGGCCCCTCACTGGAAAATGTCACCTCTGCCACCACTTCTACTGACACCTGAGCTCACAAACCCACTGCTCTGCCCTGGCCTGGGCCATGCTGCTGCAGCAGGCCCTCCTAACACTCCCCTTGCCTGGATCGTGTTCTGCAGATACACCCACATATTCTCTGGGCACGGCACCACCAGAGGAAAATCAGACACAGTCCCTACCTTGAAAGAACTCGACATTCGGGAGGGAACTAAACTGGTACACGTAACCGTTAGTACATGCCGGAATGTGATGAGGGCCATAAAGGAGCAAAAAGCTATCATTTATTGTTGGAGCATTTTCTCTCTATTGAGCACTGGCTTAATCCCATTTCCACGTGGCCTCGTTAAATCTTTGCAGGTCCTTTACCTCCACGAGGCCTGTCCCCCTATTGTCCCACCCTGAAGCACCGGAGACTGGGAGGCTCAGCCTCACCTGAGACGTCCTGCTCAGATGCTCAGCTGACCTGGAATTCACTGGGCACCAGAGGATGCTCTGGCTTCCTTGGGGCTGATGCAGAGCCCCTTATCCCTCCTGACACTCTCCTCCTTTGACCCCCCTCTCTATACCCTGGGGCCCCGCTTCATCCTGCAGCTATCCCAGAGCTCTGCCCAACCCAGCAAGTCCCAGTTGCCCTGGATCTTTACTCCCCACCCCCCAGCTAAACAGATCTTATCTTGCTAAATACTGACTGTCTTGCAAAGCATAATTATGATGTGTTATTATGCTAAGTTATTAGTCCTGTAAGGAGCAGGAGACAGGAGAGAGGACCAAGAGTTTCTTCTTGTCTCCTGGTGCAGAGATTAAGAGACTAAAGGGGCATAGCGAGGAAGCGGAGGCTCAGAATGGTCCAGTAACCTGCACAAAGCCACAGAGCATATCAGTGGTCGAGCTGGGACCCTACTGCTGACTATTAGAAAGTGGGTGAGGATGAGAAGGAGGTTGTGGGCACATCAACCAGGCCTGGGCAGACTCTGCCCCAGCTTGTTCACAGTCCAGTGTTCAACACCCGCTCCCCGGCCCCATGCAGCACCCCAGGGAGAGCCTAGAATCACATCCCCAGGAAGACAGGCAGCTAAAGGCTGCACGGGGAGGGCTTCAGAGTTGCGCCAGGACTCGCTTGCCCTGTGCTCCTGCCATACAGTTCATTTCAGCATAACACACGCTTACTAGGGCCTGCTTTGCCCAGGAAGGGCATCAGGCCCTGAGAAGGGCACACAGAGAGATGAGGCATGTCCTTGACCCCCAGGAGCTCACAGCCTCCCGAGGGAGATGGACCGCTGCGCTAGAGGTGGCGCCAACCAGAGCACCAGAAGCAACACCTCTGGTCCGTTATTAAATCACAGCCTCTGCGCTCGGCGGGAGCTGAGATTCTGCACTTACAGGGCCTGCTTGGCCCGCGGCACCCTGTGGGCTCTGCCCATAGGGGGTGCTAGTGGGAGAGCCCAAGGCCAGAGGAGGGAGGCTGGGCTCGCTCTTTCCTGTTTGTTCCCGTCTGCTTCCTGTGGGCTTCCTGTTTCTGTGAGCACCATCCCAGCAACTATTCTTCGGCGCTGCAGACAATGCCAAACTGCTGAATCCAGTCTGCAGATTTTCCAACTCTCACAGAACCCGTCTCACACCAGCCTGCCCCTCAGGAGACACTGTCAGCAGCTGGCTGGCTCCCCTGCTCTGAGGGCTGGGTCTCAGGCACATGGCCCGCCCTCCTCAGAAGCCTGGCTTTCAGCTCGGCAGGGCTCCTCCTCTGTGTTTCTAAATTGTCCCCTTGCTCCCTCAGCCAGAGGGATGGTGGCTGCTTCCCACTGCCTCTGTTCCACCTTTTACCCTTCAGGTACTTACTTAGCAGCGTTAGGCCTAACAGCTATTTCTATTAAATTTTCTCTGTCCTTGTTACTGGTCACTGACTGATACAGTATCTTTAGGGGATACCTACTGCCTTGATCTCTCCCAGTATCCCTCGGGCTCCCTCTCTGGTAACACTATTCCCCTGTTTACAAAACTGCTCCTCCCACATGACCCGTTCCATAGGATTCTATTTCAATGGCAGGACCCTGCTGCCCCACCTGGCCTGGATATGGTGTTGGTCCCAGAGGTGGGCATGTGGCCTAAGCCAGCCAATGAGAGCTTTCCCCTGGGACTTGTATACACTGTGGTCTCTTCTGTCCAAGGTCACTACTGGGGTGACTTAAACAGAGTTGTCTGCAGCTATGCCTTTCCCCTTCCCGGACCCCACCCCAGGTAATCCTATCTGTAGTAGAAAAGAATGGAGACAACTCACAAAGAGAGAAAAAAGACTGAGTTTTGAAGAAAGGGAGAGCTGACGACATTGTTGAGCTTTGGACTGCTGTTGAGAGCGCCTGCTGTCCGCTCCACCCGTCTTTCCCAGTTTCCTGAAACAAAAGCTCCCCTTTGTTTCTACGCAAGTGGGAGTAGGTTCTCTGTCACATTCAACCCAAGAAGTCCTAGCATGGCTGAGGCAGAGCTCCTGAGACGTGAGTCCTCTAGAGTCGAGGTGAGCCATCCCTCACCCAGCCAGTCCCTCGCCAGGCACAGCAGCCCCTCTCAGTGTCTCCACCACGTGACAGCCTCGGAGACACTGGAAGATGCTCACATGCCTGTCTGGACAGAAGCAAAGAAGCACAAAAGGGGCCCATTGTGTCCTGTTTATGAAAGTGCCCGGCAAAGGGCCCAGAAGCTCAACCAGCCTGGCTGCGCCAGGATCAATGGGAAGAAGAAAATCTAAGAGGAATCCGGGAAATGAAGGAGTCGAGAGCATAGTCCAGCTTCCATCCCAGAGTCCTGAGCTCAGTGCTGCCCTGCAGGGTTGTCCCCGCCCATCTGTGTGAGAAATGTGTAGGTACTACGTGTTATGAGGTATAGGATCGCATCAGTATCCCTTCTTTCCCTAGTCAGGCTCCCTGTGGAAGTGTTGGGCTTCAAAGCCTGCTGAATTAAAAACAATTCTAAATCAAAATACCTTTCCCCTTCCGGCAGGAATAGCGTCACTGGGACTTCAGAGACCATTTAGTCCAGCCCACACCCTCCCTTCACCCAGATAAGGAATTGGCAGCTTCTCGATGAATCATGTAGCTGGTGACCCTCTAGGCCAGAGGCAGAGCCCAGGTCTCCTCTCAGAATGTCGGGGGTCAGACTAAACAGAAACCTCATAGAAGGCAGAGGCCTTGCAGCCACAACAATCCTGTCAGCCTGACCGGATTTCCTGCAAGGCCCTCAGGGAAGGAGCAGGGCACCAAAGGCCTGGGGCCAACAGGCCTGCAGGGCCACCCTCTTCTGCTGTAGTCATTTGTGTGGGATTTCCCAAGAGTAGGAGCTTCTCTCAGCCATAGCTGAAATATTCTCTGCACTGGAAACTTGAACATAAACAGTTAAATAGCACCAATTTGCAGATCCCAGCTCAAACCCAGAAAGAGTGTGAGGACGGAAAGGAATCCTAGATCAGCAGCCAAAACCAGGCTCTAGGTCCAGCCCACAACTCCCTGGATAATTTGGAGCGAGTCATTTAGCCTCTCTGGGCTTTTATTTCCCCCATTTGCCACAGGGAAAGACATAATTCCTGCCCTTCCTACTCCTTTGGGCCATTGTCTCCAATTCCCTCATCCTAACACACAGCCCTGATCCTGCCAGCACCTCAGTCAGTGCCTCCCCCAGCGACAGTGGGACAGTGCCCTTCACTGGGTACAATTCCCAGGAGTGCTGAGGAAGGGTGTGCTCAAACCAGCTGAGCCACACAAGCCAGGGTGAATGGAGTCCATTTTTTACATTCGTCCAGGATCTGAACTTCGGGGTGATTAGACAGATGTGAAATAAATATGGGGTTTCTTTTTAACCCTAGGTCCACTTAATTGCCTCAGTTGGGAGAGTCATTAATAAATGATTAATGGAAATAGCTTCTGTAAAAATTGAGTTATCTCAGATGTGTTGCAACCTGCTGCCTGGATACTCCTTAGAGTTTAGAGCTGCTAATAGCCTCTGATTGACTCTCTTCCTTTAAACAGCAGATAATGCTCCAGGCCCAGGGACTTTCTCCCCAGAGATGAGCATTTGGCTCATTGTCAGAGGGAAAACTAAGATCCAGGTTAAACAACTGGTTCAAAGTGCCAGAAGCAGCCAGTGTCCAAGCCAGAATGGGAGCCCCAGATCCAGGACCGGGGGGACCTCCCAACCAGTAAGAGTCTGGCTGCTGCTCGATCATCTAAACCACCTCCCCAACACCCATGGGGTTTAATGGAAATCAACAAAATGCCAGACAAGTGGGGGGAAAAGACAGGAAATACACATCCCTCCCTCCCCTCCCCCCCCCCCAGTGCAGCAGGGGTTGTCTTCAGGTGAGATCATAGTTTACATGACTTTTGAAATCAGGGGAAAATGTTATTTTAAAGAATCTTGCTGCTCACACTCTCATTTTTAGGGTGAAAATGTTTGGGTCTGAGGCGGGCAGAGATCACAAGGACCCCCATCATGGCAGGACCATGGCAAGAGAGTAGAGACCCTTGTTGCACTGGGAAGATGGCTCTGCCATGTCTCGTGGAGCTCCCGGCAACCTCCAGGGACTCACAGCCTGCCAGTCCATGACTTCCAGCCAGAGAATCCACAGCTGAGTGTGTTTTCAAAGCCAAGGGCAATGCTACATCCACCTGAGGGTGTTTGGGGACTGTGGGAAGAGCAGGAAGCCAGCCATTCAGGGGGACAATGGGAAAAGTCTGTAGCTGAGCAGCGGTGCTTCTGGGTGGGCAGAGCTCTTAGTTGTCCAGAGCTTCCCAGTTCAGAAGTAACCACCGTGTCCCCAGGTTTCGAACTTCCCTGTGATTGCCTTAATGCAAGATACACTTCTTAGCCCTCAAAACATAATCCTGCAAATTTAGAGTTAAAAAGTAGGTTAGTGGCTGCCTAGGGATGGGGGAGGGTGTGTGTGAGGATTAACTATAAATGGTATGGGAGATCTTTTGGGAGAGTGAAAATGTTCTAAAATCAATTTATAATGATGGTTGTGCCACTGGTAAGGTTACTAAAAATCTTTGAAGTATACACCTGTAATGACTGGATTTTGTGATATGTAAAATACCCCTCAATAAGTCTGGTAAAAAGACAAAAATTATAAAAAGGAAAAAACACCTACTACTGATGTAACCTCCTTCCCAAACACTCCCCAGCTGCACCAGCACAGAGCTGACCATGTCTTCCTCAGAACTGCGTTCTTCCTTGGGTTCACTCCCACTTTAAACCTTAAGCTGTAATATTTGTGGCCATGCTTGCATCTCCTACCTAGACCAGGCCTCATCATCTCTGACTGCCCCAGGTCCCTGCCCCAGGGCCATGCAGGTCTTGAGCATTGGAGGGACAGGTGAACATGTCTGCAGTGAATGAATGGAGGGTGGGGTGGCCTGCAGTCTCAATCTATGAGTTTCGGACATTGCCTGGGATTTCCAGGACTCCTGGAACCAGGTGGTCCCTGAGCGCTGCTCCCACATAGACCTGTATCACTTGCACCCCAAGCCACCCCATCCCAGGCACAGTGGGACAGATGGGTCAATGCCTGTGACCCAAAACTCATCCAGAGAAGGAAGTAACCCAGATAAGCTGAGTATATTAAGATAGGCATCACCTTGTTACTTATAAAAGTAAAAACCTAGAAACCTAAAAGACTAATAAGGTATTGTTTAAATAAAATACCACCATAGGATGGATTATTATGTAACTAATTAAAAACATATTACTCAAAACAGTTGAATATGAATAGGAAACTACTTACAATATCATATTAAGCCACAAAAGCAGGATGTAAAAATGTCATCTCTGTTTTCTTTTCAATAAATAAATCAAGCCTGAAAGACTATCGAAGTGTTCACAGTGGAAATGTGAATGCTTTTATTTTCTGTCTTTGTACTTTTCTGCATTTTCTAATTCTCTACAATGACCATGTATTACTCTTTTTAAAAAAAGTTATTTAAAGAATATTAAAAAAGCAAAAGAATAATGTGATAAAAACCATGTACCTGTCCCCATAAAATGAAGAAAGGTCACATTTTACTTAGATCGTTTTTTAAGAGTAAAACAGCGGACTAGATAGAAGCCCCTGTATTCTCTTTCCCCAGTTTAGTTCCCTCCCTCCCTCTCCAGAGACTAGTTTTAGAGATTAGATGTGTATTCAGTCCACGTTTTAGTAGTTGTATTACGCTGATTACTTAGAATTAGGTTTTTAAAATAGTTTTTAAACTTACCAATAAAACGATATTATATATAACACCCTGCAACTTACATCCTTCTAGAACTATCCGAGTTGGAATAAACTTGTTTCATTAACTAACTGCTTTATAACAATCTTTTGTGTGATATGCCACAGTGTCTTTCTCCACTTCTCCACTGATGGACTTTGGGTTTGTATCTAATTCTTATTATAAGAAATGATACATGTTTTCCTGTGCCCATTAGCAAGATTTGAACTAGAGCAATGGTTCTCAAAGTGTGATCTCAGCACCAGGAGCATCAGCATTGCCTGAGGACTTGGTAGAAATGCAAATTCTCAGGCCCTGCCCCGACTGAATCAGAAACCTGGCACTGAGGCCATGCAATCTTGTAGCAAACCTTCCAGCTGGTTCCCGTGCAAACTACAGTTTGAGAACCACTACTCTAGTCTAAAACATGTATCTAGAAATGGATCAGTGGGCCCTTGGGTATGCACACTTTAAGGTTAACCATATATCCCCAAAGAGTTCTCAAAGCAGCTTACCAGCTTACCTCCCCGCCCTATGAGGGCCTCCCCGCCTCTTCACCAATACTGGCACTGTATTTTCTTCTTGCCAAACTGCTGGATGGAATTGGCATCTAATTTTCTTTAAATTTGCATTTTCATGATTATTGAGGTTTGTATATATGTACTTATTGGCCACTTCATTTTCTTCTTCTTTCATTAACTTTACAATATAAAAAACATAGATTTTAAAACACACATATAAACTTAAAGCTGTGCCAGTTGCCTCATCATCATGTTTATGAAACGGAAACCTGACCAGAGCTCTATGTACCCAGCTGCTCGGACACCTCCCTGGTCAGTGCCCTGCCCCCTGCTCTGACCGCAGTGCTCCGGCCTCTCCAGGGACCACCTTCTGGGCTGATGGTCATTCTCCTCCCACGACCATGGCCCTCACCTCCTGAGGCCACCTGCCTGGGAACAACCCCCACCCAGGAGTTAAGGACGGGAAATGCATCTCTCCCCAGTGCAGCCAGCCCCATAAGACACCAGGCCTAATTCAAGAGATCCAGGACAGGAGATACTGAACAAGTCCAGCGATTTGCTCATTCAATCACATACTCATTTAACCAAAAAATATGTATCACATCAGTGATGGGCCAGGCAACAGGCTCAGCACAATGGTGAGAACCATCACTTTACCTGCCCTCAAGGGGCACAGAGTTCATTGGGGGAGAGATGTTATAAGAACAATTAGACAAATTCATGTAAAACTACAACTATCACAAGCACCAAGAAGGAGAGGTTGATGGTCTGATGGGACCTGGTCAAGAGATCAGGGTGGGCTTCCTGAGGATGTGATGACTCAGCTGAGAGCTGGAGGTAGCAAAAGAGTGCTTTCCAGGATACTCAGAACCCCCAAATCCTCATAATCCACCCCTGCTCTTCTTGCACAGCTCTGAGTCCACAGTAAGAGCTGAGAGAATGAGACTGCCTGGAGCTGAGGCCCCAGACACGGGCCCAGGCCCACTCAGGTCTCTTGGCTAAACATCCACACTCTGGCCTCCTAGCCTGAGCAGCCTATGGGGTCTTATGTCTGCTTCATTTCAAAGACTGCATGTCACCAGCCACCATCAAAATCAGTCAAGTCCAGAAAGATTCTACTTCTCAGGGACTGTAGACTTAGAGGAGGCAGGGGGCCCCAGAAAACCCTAGAGAAATATTGACTGTTAGCTAGCTTTTTAGGCAGATACAGTCCAATTTTTTGTAAAAGTGGCTGTGGAGAAGGAGGGAGGGATCATTTCTTTCCACTCTCACTGACCCTCTCACCTGTCAGGCTAGAAATCTCTTCCCTGTGAATTTATGCTAATGCAGCTGTTTATAATTTACAAATGAGGCAGAGAGGCTGATTTACTGCTGCCTAGGGGTCAACTGAGGAGAGAAAGCTGTCATCCCCATCTCTCTTTCAATCTCTCTCAAGAATCATTATAAAACACCCTTTCCTCGCCCTTCCCCTGTGTAGTAAAATGGAGTGCTCAGGCACAGACAGCCAGCTCCCTGCAGGGTCTGGAGTTCACATCAGAATGATCTTATTTAAAACAAGTTCTTTTTTCAACACCCACATCCTGTCCCCCAGTGATGCAGAAGATTCCACCTTCCCTTGGCTTTGAGAGAGGGTGTTTGGGGCATGTTAACCTGACTGGTGAGGCCAAGAGAATCCCTTAGGGGAAGCCAGAGCAGCAAGATGGATTAATTATTCCAGAGGTGGTTTTGTGAGACTGCATGTATGGCAGGGTAGTAAGAAGCTAGGGAAATTTCTGGGCAAGTAGAATGGGAAAACTGAGACAAAAAAATTAAACAAGGCCAAACAGCATGGGCAGCTTGCAGTGAGTCTGTGTATCCCAAGACCTTATCTTCCCCACCCAAGGACACTTGAGAGCAAATGGTTTATACATCTCCTCCCTAACCAGAGAATGCATAGCTTAAATCACCCTGGCTAGGGAAATAGAGAACAAAGACTCAATTAATGCCATTTGTGCCAGCTAAACCTAAGGACAGATGAAGTCTGGAGGACAAGTAACAAAACTCCCAAAAGCATTTGGATGGCATCACTTGAGGGGGAATGTTAGGCAGGACAGATAGCTGCTATGGCAGGAGGAGGGGAAGGGGGGAAAAGGAGTGTTTATCTCACCCACTGAACAAAGAGGTCAGCAGTCTTGGGACTTGCCAAGATAAAATTGCCAGATGTTCTCATAAATTCTGGGAAAAGCCACAACAATGTAAAAGGAGGACCTTGAAATCTAGTCTATCTGGAAGGGGAACCTTGAAACCTATAGGGGGGAAAATAGCATAAAACCCTTAGACCTCCATGGGGTGGGGCGCTCAGATTAGTTGAGTTGCCTGCTTGTGCTTTATGCCAAGTGTATTCTTAATAAATCCTCTTGCTTTGCTTCCTTAATAAATTTGCTTACTTTGCTTCAACACTGCTTTCTGTCACTCATCTGAAATCTTTCTTGTGAGTATGACAAGAGCCGAGGAGGGGAAAGCCACCTTCAACTCAGGTGGCTCTCTGGTAACACATGGAAAGGATTCAAAAAATCCACCTCTGGATTTTGATGGCTCAGTGACACAGCAGAAAGAGGAGTGATTGGGACAAGGCACCTGGGTGGAGGTCCAGGCCCCACCCACACCCCAGTTTACTGAGGCATCCTGACACTTCACTGCTCTAAAAGTCCTAATTGCATCCTCTATCATTTAAAGGCAGGGCAAGATTTTCCCTAATTTTTTTCCTGTTTAACATCTATGACTATTAATCAATTTTCACTTTTTATTCCCCTATTATATTCATATGATTACTGATGACTTACAAAAGAGAATATGGCGCAAATTTTTAAAACTTTAGTGAAGAAATTAGAAGGAAAAGAAGAGTAAAGTTGAGCCTTATATGCTTGTTAGAAGTGAACCAAAATTTGTCTCTGAGCTTCCTAGCAGCCAGTGCAAGGAGGGAAATACAATCAAGTATAATACTAAGAGCATAGATTCAGTGAGGATAAACCAGTTTTTTAGAAAAAGGTGAGCTCTTCCTGTTTCTAAGTTCTAAGAAAAAGGTCTTCAAAAAGAAAGAACTCTGTCATGTTGTAAGTAAATCCTCAACAATATCTTTTCAGGAAACACATTAATCTTCTTATAAGGTCCCCTAGTATCAGACAGTGAATAGTGCATATTACAATTTGACCCAAATAAAAAACTGCACTCTACATCTAAATTTCTCTAGTGGCCTTTGTCAGCCAAGAAGATAATAGCAGAGTAGCTTAGAACAGGATTTCTCAACTGAAGGCCAATGACTCCTGGGGATCCCAGACAAGTTATTGAGTTTGACAAACAACTCAGCTGATTTGAGGAAATACTTCTCAATCATTTTCATGTAAATTTTTATAGAGACAGAGGAAAAGAGATATATACACCACAGAAGCCACCTGGGCCAAAGGTCATCTACTCTCTGTGCCAATCTTGTATCAACCTAATAAGACAGTGTCCCTTGGGCATACCACTGTTCCACCTGTTCCCTCCTCCTCTGCACCTCTATGCTGGCACTATCCCAGTCACTCACAGACAATGGCAGGCCCAAGCTGAGCCAGCATTGGTCTGGATGAAACTGCCTTTCTTGGCTCCCAATTGCCCCACAGAGTAAGGTTCACAATCATCCACATGCCATTCAAGGCTCTATGTGATCTGCCCAACCTTCTCCTCTGGCCTCAACAGAGAAACTTCTCCCCTTCTCCATCCCAGCAAGTCCTCAATACTCCTGTCAACCCATTGATTTGCCTTCATGCAGACATTTCAAACCTCTGTGTTAGTTCCCTTTGCCTTTCTCCCCTCCCAAGTAAGTTTCTCTTTTGACATTTCTCCCACCCTCCAAGACTTGGCTCAAAGACCACCAAAGCCAAATGTTTCTGTTTTTCCAGGAGACACAAAATCTTCCTCTCTCGCATAGCACTTGGTCAATATCACATTCATTTACACAGCTCTTGTTACTGAGCCCTGCCTGCACCAGTCCCTGGCTGAGACTCTGGGATAAAGCGCAGAGAAGCCCTCATCCCACAAGAAGAATCTGAATTCTTGGAGTTGAGGTTTGTCTCCCAGTTGACTGGGGGCTTCTTGAGGGCAAAGACCTCAGCTCACAGTCTCAGCTCTCTGGGGTCTCAGCCCTCCTCCACACCACCAGCAGAAGTTCAGCGAGTGTCTGTAGAATTACCTGCAAGAGAGAGGGGCACAGTGGGGCTGCATCAGGGGAGGGGATGACTCAAGGGGCACTTTGCTCTGATTGGTGGGGGAGGAGCCACAGGCAGCAGGCCTACCAGCTGGATGAGGCTGGGGAGGGGCAGGGATTTCTAATCCCTTTGTCACTGCAGGGCCGCCCTGCCCAGTGGCCATTGGTGTGGCCAAAGGTGATGAGCACCTGACATGCTTTGTGTTTATTGGCATTTCTTGCTGCATCTATTTATTTAACCAAAGCATTCTGATCACAATGGCCATCGAAGCTTGTTGACATACTTGAAAATTTGCATTCATGCAATTCAAGCTTCAGCCTTCCATGAGGTGAGCCCAGTTAATCCTCTGGGTGAGGCGGGGCTTATTTTTCAAAGGGATACAGTTTCAGCTTCCAGGGTGTGCTGAGTTTCTAATGGGCATTTGTGCACACACTATGCCCAGGGCCTTCTGCTGGGTTCCCAAGCATTCCCGAGTACTGAGGTGTGTGAGATTGTGTACAGGTGACACACCTTCGTGTGAGTGCTCCTATGAGCCCCTGTGCTTGTTCTGTGGGTGCCCGTATACACCTGTGTCTGCACAGCCTCCAGGTCCCAGTACCTAATGGCGCACACTCAGCGAATGCACTTGGCACGCTAACTAGGTTCCCTTTGCCCTTTGTGGTACTTAAAGCACCAGAGAAGCTGTCCTGCTCATGTGGATCACTTGAGATTAAAAAACAGAGAGACTGCGTTTACACTGAAATCCTTGTTGTGATCATTACCAGGACCCTGTAAATTCCCCCAAGAGAACCCAACTCAGCACGCTGGGAACTCGTTATTTTGATTGTTGCCCTCGCCTCATGGAAGGGCTCAGTGAACTCCTCCCAGACGAGTTATTTAGTTATTTGCCTCATTCTGAATGGCAGCTCTGGCCATGGAAGGTAGGGCCCTGTGCCCCAAGTCCATGGGGGAGTTAATATGAAATATGATGAAATGGAGTCCCCTGAAACTGTGAGAGGGTGCAGGGGCGCTAAGGGAAGGAGCCCAGGCCTGGTGGTGGTAAGCTCTGGGGTCTGGGGTGATTTTAGAAAATTACTCCCTTGCTTGGGACCTGTTTTCTCAGTTTCAAAATGAAGGGGTTGAATGTCATTTCTAAGGTCCCTTCTGTCTACCAAGCTCTAGGACTGTTCTGCTATTTTTGGCGGGAATCATAGGCTCCTAAAATTGTCAGAACAGGAAGGAACCTTGGCCTAACCTCTACACTTCCAGAAGCCAGCAACTTGCTCGGAGCAAGTCAAGGCAGAATAAACAGAATATGTTTTCTTGGGTAGATTTGAACCATCCTGGCTCCTTGATGCTATCTTGAATGCATTTGATTTCTGAGAGGTGACAAAACTCACATCCCCTCATCTTTGGTCAGAAATTGGCTTATGCTTCAGCTCCTTCCCAGATTCCATTCCCCCCCCCCCCCACCTCACCCCACCCCTGGCACGAGGCACACATTCCTATCAGAGCATCTGAAATCCTTGGGGATCTTGCTACACAAAGGGTGGTTCTCATCAGCATGGGCACTGCCTGGAAGCCTGTTGGAAAGGCAGACTGTCAGGCCCCACCCAGACCTTTTACCCAGATCTCCAGGTGATTCACTGGCACCTTATGCTTTTGAGAGTCGCTGTTCTAGGGACACTTGGTCTTTCTATGTCTATTCTAGTCACTGGTCTGCCTCCCCAACTAAACAGTGAGCTCTTCAAGGATAAGGCCCATGGTTCATCTGCATTTTCATCCCAGGGCTCGGAATGGTCCCTAGTGCAAAATTGGTGCTTATTAGATGTTGAATAACTAAATTATTGAAGTGAGTCTTTGCAGGCTTCTTGAAAGCAATGAACCTGGCACCAAATGTGAAAGAAAATACATGGTATTTGTGGGTAGGAAAAAAGTGGGTATCTGGAAAATAGCTCCCAGCCCCACCCAGAGGCAGGAGGTTAGGACTGACCTGGTTGGAAGGGGTATGACATGAAAAAACAGGAGAGGAGGGAACAAAGGGAAAGAGGAAGGGAGGAGAAGGACATGGAGAAGTTGAAAGACAGCTAGATCAGGGCCTTTGGGACATCCACCTCCTCTAATCTCATTTCCTACTGTTCCGCTAACCTTGAACACAGATGAGCATGATGGCTGGAAATAAGGCTCCGGGGCCAGAGAGACTGGGTTTAAATCCTGGTTCCACACATGCTGTGTGGTCTTGGACAAGTTACTGAACTTGCGTCAGCTTACTCATCTCCAAAATGGATCATAGAAGTACCTTCCTCTAGAGTCCCCATGAGGACTGAATGAGTAATACAACACATTGGCACAGTGCCTGGCACAAGGATAGTGCTCAATGGATGTGGAATGATCGTAAGTGAAAGAATAAACTCATTACCAGCTTGCCTGAGTCTGTCCAACCTGAGAACTTAGCACCGAGCTAGGTCTGCAGGCTCTAAACCTGGGCTTTTGCATCAACGGCTGCAGCCTTCCCTCCCATTGGCCCTCTAGGCCCACTCAAAAACTCCCCTCTCTGAGACCCTCAGATTTGCATTTCTCAGGAGGGTTTTCCTCCTGGTCTCCAGGAGTCCTCCCTTCCCAGAGGAGAAGACTATGCCATTTGCTCATATCTTTTGGTTGTAGGGCAGCTTATCTGAGGGGCAGCGCATGTCATGGCTTCACCCAGGCCATAAAGCCCAGTGGATGGCTTCTAGGTCTGCCACCCAAATACCGTCTCCTTTATGTTGGCAACTGACAAGAAGTATGGAGCATGTTTATATCACTAGATTAGAGAAAGCCTGTCAGCACCAGCCAGAGGCTTCCTAGCTGTCTCCTTGTATCCCAGCTGTGTCCAGGATTCTGCAGAAGGGCCACCCACCTACAGTCATGCAGATGGTATGCACTGTAGTCCATGTGAGTGGCAACCCCCCACCCCCCGCCACCAGTCCCAAAATCGGTCAGCACGCAACCTGAGCAGACACACTTAGAGTTCCTCTCCCGAAGCAACTCTAGTGGTGCTCCTTGTGAACAATCTAAGAGCCTTAGGGACAGCTGTGCGGCATTGGCTACAGGCAGTTCAAAGTGGTCACAGATCTGCTCATGTGAAACAGTCCCTGCTCTTTTAAATGATATTCTGGGAAAAAGAATATTGACCTCCATTCCAGCTGTTTAGGAAAAGGAGGAGCTGAGGGAAAGGACACAGCGCGAGGAGTTCTAGAATATGCACTCAGCTCATTCCTTTGTGGGGGGGCAGGGTCTTTAGAGCACAGGCAGGTCTGCCACCAGCCAGGCACAGGGGTGCATTCTCTGAGACACTTCATGTGCAGGCTGTGGGGTGGGTGCTGAGCAGTGAGCCCAGCACTGAAGGCAGCTGCTACACATCCTGTCACACTGGCCAATGCTTTGGAACCATTCGTTCCAAATAATCTGACAAGTGTGCACTGAGCAGGGCCAGAGCCTTCGCCATGAAAACGGCCTGTCTCCTCCAGCTCTCCCTGGCTAATGAGGCACTTCTCACTTTTGAATTTGTGTGCCGATTGAGACACAGTGGCTCACTTATTCTTAGTAGCATTACCGAAAAATACCAGTAATTACAAAATGGGTATAGAAAAATCACATTTAAGTAAATGAAGAGAGGAATGACTTTTATTACATTTTCCCAATGAATATGTAATTATTAGCTACAAGAGCACCCTCCTGGTTCACAAAATGACCATGCTTTCTCCTTGGGAGAAGAGGTGAGACTTGGACTCATTTGTGCAGCTCAGGTAGCCTGAGATGTTCAGAGGAAGCTCCCCTCCTCACCCCTCCCAAAGGATGCCACTCCATCCTGAGTCAGCTGGGAGGCCAGCTCTGTCACCAGGTGCCCTGGGAAGTGCACATGGGGAGGAGAGGCAGTGACAGAGAAGGGTCCCTGAGTATGGACCACTTCTGGACCTCTGCACACACCATCCACACCATCTCGGGGAGAAGCTGGCCACCTTTCCAGGCCCGCAGCCAATGCTCCCTCCTCCAAGGAGCCTCCCTGATGGTCCAAACTTGCTCTGACCCATTTTAGGAGGAAGGGGAGAGATTCCAATGTGGCAGCAACTGCTGTTGGCCTCTCCCTCCTGGGCACACACTAAAGTACCTTTCTTGGCTCTCCTTGTATCAGGTGTGGCCCAGTGACTAGCTCTGGCCAATGGAATGGGCTGGAAGTGGCGAGCCGAGCTCCCAAGCCTGGCACACAGAAATGTTCCACCCGCTGGCTAATGGGGAGGTCTCTGAGCAGGAGGGGGGCCACATGAAGCAAGGCCACCGGGACCTTAACTGATTCTGCTGAACCAAGGGCCCCACCCTGTATTAGACTGCGCCATAAGAAAGAAATACATTCGTATTGTGTCAAAGCCACGGAAATGTTGGGGTCATTTGTTAGAGCAGTGAGGCTCCCTGACTATTAAATTCAGAGATCTGAGGCCCCTGATAAGGCCAGGCCTCCCTGAGGCTACCTCTCTGAGGTTCAGCTGTAGGTGAGAGCAGCAAGTTGCCAAAATCTCCTCTTCCCAATTTCCCAACTGCAACATCTCTTTCTCCATTTTCCCAGCTTGCCAAACTGTCAGCCCACGTAAGAGGGGCTCATGTCTGTGCACCTGTCAGCCTGCAGGTTCACATCCTGCCATCTGGTCTGTGGTGACAGCCACCCAGACAGCCTCTTTCACCCCCACTCTCCCTCCCATTCTGTGTTAGAGGCCAATATAATGTCTCCAGCTTCACTTACTCCTTTGTTATTAAGGATGAATAAAGAAGCAGAAACACGTAAAGGATGGTTTGGGCAACTCTAAAAAGTTCTGACCACATTCAACCATGAGCCACCTCAAACCATTTGTGAAAAGGTCATAGCATCTTCGAGCCCCTTGTAAAAACCTAAAAAAGAAAAAAGAAGCTAAGCTCACCCATCATTGCCTATGGCCTCACATTTGGGTTGGATTCTAAAACTTCACTTGAAAAATATTTAGTTTTATGGACTTATCCTTCATAACACTTGCCATGTATGGTTAATTAATTCTAAAAAAAAAAAAAAAAGCTGATTCTAAAATTTAGATAGAAGAAAACAGAGGACCCAAAGGGGCCAAAGTAATTGAATAGGGGAAGCAACATTGAAGGATGCACACCCCTGCCTTCCAGACTTTCCGTGCAGATGGGCCTTGTGAAAGGGTGAAAGGGGAGACCCCGATCAGTGGGGCAGGACAGAGAACCTGGAGACAGGCCCTCAGGTGCACAGTCACTGAACTTTGCGAAGGACGCTGAGGCAATTCACAAATCTCATCGCTATCGTCATTTAAAATGATGCATCTACATTTTTGTTAAACGCCCGTCTCCCCACCCAGGCTGCAAGCCCAGGGAGGAGAAAGACTGTCCTTCTCGTTCACAGCTATTTCCCCAACACTTCACACCACGCCTGGCACAAGCTCAAAGCTTAACAACCATGTTTTGAAGGCAGGCAGGCTGGCGGGTGGACAGGCTTTCTTGATCCTTTGGGCATGAATGGGAGCTTTCTCCACACTCAGACTTCTGTCAACATCCATGTAGCTATTCTTTTTCCTTCACACATACAAGATGATACATAACGTTTCATTTTACAACTCTCTTTACTTCCAAAATGTGGCTTTCCCGGGTACAAAGGCTTGGCTGTGAGAGCAAGCAGGCCTTTGTGCTCCGGCGGGGAGGCTTGCACTGTCAGCGTCTGCCTTCATTTCAGTTTAGTCGGCTCAGACACCTTTGCAGCTTCTTCTGTCACCTGTCCTGATCTGGGTGGGATCTCTTCTGTCTTTTGTAAGGATACTTGTTTTTTATTTACAGCCCACCCAGATAATTCAAGATCTCATTGTAAGGTCCTTAATTTAATCACATCCATAAACACCCTTTATCCAAATAAGGTCACATTCAGAGGTTCTAGAATTAGGGTATGGGCATATCTTTTAGGGGTCATCACTCATCCCACTACACACACACACACTACCAAACTCACAACCAGGACCAACTGCTCAGAACTGTGAGCTGGGCTGCTGCACAGCTGTCATTTAACTGACAGTTGCCTTCCATAAGGCACATTTCACAAACATCATGTTATTTAATTCTCGAAGAGATCTGGGAGGTCTTATTCTCCTATTTTAAACAAGAGGAGACTGAGACCCATAGAATTTGAGTGATGTCTTAAGTCCACATGGCTTCTAGGAATTACAGCTGGGACTTAAAACCCAGGCCCATGTGGCAGGAGAGCACAGGGTGCGATGCAAGAGCCATCCAGGCAGCTGCAGAGCCTAACTCCCACAGCACAGAGATTGGTTTTAGGAAGGGGACTCACCCGCTTCACAGGCTGAATGAGACCGTCTTCTCACTACATGCAAAGAAACCTAGTGGCAGTCTCAAACGACCATTCCAGAAGGGTCCCAGAGCCTGTGCTCCCCCTCAGAAATGCGGGGCTATGGGACATGGAGTCAGCAAAGCCACATGGAGCGCTTACCGTGGGTCTCTGCCCTTAAGCAGCCTGCAGCCCAGAAGAGCCAGACACTTGCCTTTAGTACAAGGCAGAGAGTGGAAGAGGGCAGACGCGGGCAGATGAGGCCTCAGGGGCCCCGGGAGGGAGAGATGGGAGCTAGAGGAAGAGCTGGGGCTGAGGGATTGCAGAGCCTCGCTGGGCAGCTGGAGGAGAGATGACCTCATTTCTCCTGAAGGGACTGTTTGGGGGGGAAAGCTGCTGTCTTCCCATAAATTGTGCTGTAACTCCAGAGATGTCATTTTCTCTGCATGCCCAGGCCATTTTAACGCCCGGCATCTCAAGCAGCCCCAAGGGGCTGGCTCTGCAATCTAGGTCCCTCCCCTGCAGTACAGCCTCAGAGAAGCAGGATCTGTCTCCCCCAGCTGGGGCTCAACCCAATCTGAGGCTGGTCAGCACATGGTCATGGCAGCAGCCGTGCATCCCACCAAAACTCAGGGGAATGCAAAACAATGGATTAGTGCTCCTACTTCTGAGCCTTGGTTCTCTTACACTCAGAACACCAGCCAGATTTACACAGTGAAGAATTTCCACAGGTCCAGGCCAGGGACAATGTGGGTGACCCTATTACAATGAGTGGATTTTATTGACCTTCCTATCTTTATGGGATAGAGAGTTGAAAGCAGTGCTAAATATCATTAAGCATTTTTGTGGGCTGGTGAACATGGGTGGTTGCTTGCAAGGCTGCCTTACAGAAGCTAAGACTTTACTTGCAGCCCTGACTTTGCCTTCCCTGGACGTTTGCAGTCTCTCTTAGCTGGAGCATTTAGCTGGAGCAGCCTCAAGCATCTCAGCAGCTTTACAGCCACAATATCAGGTCCAGCTGCTGTCCACTACTTGTGGCTACAGAATTACTGTGACCCAGGTCTTTTCACAGCTCTTAAGTGTACTCTCTCAGATCAACCAAAATATGTTCAAGGAAACGATACAGTGCTGAGTAGCTCCAACACCGCATACAGATATCTAGGCAAGCAAAGAAGTGTCCTTCAGAAAATATGTGGAAAACACTTTTGCTCTGCCATATGGATATTGTTCCTCGGCATCTTTAAGGGGAGGGAAGTAAGTCTTCATGAGAAATAGTTAATTCTCTGGGAGGCCAGAACCCTGGATTCAGATAGGATCTCTGACAGGAAATGAATGGGGCATTTCATAAACCTGCGTTTCACTCAGAGCGCCTCCTAGAAGGTACAGAGCCAGGCTAACCAGGCCTGCGTGGTGGCCCCAATTATTGGGAACACCAGGCCTCCGTGCCCACCCCCGTCTCCTGATGTTATCTCATACAGAGTCACTGTGGTCATAGCGTGATTTTCTACAGTGTAATTTCCTCACCCTGCTGCCCAGTGCCCCAGGGGAGGCTGCCTGGCGCACAGTAGCCATAACTGATATTTTCAAGGTTGACTGTGAGGGTAAGGAAGCCCCTCTGATCAGTCCAGACTGTGCTGGCCTCTTTCTCTGAACCTTTACAGCACTTGAGACCACACCTAAAAAAGTAGCTCCTAACCAGAAGCTGGAAGGGCTAGAAGGAGCCATGGGGATCACCCTTCCATTGCCCATTCTCTCCTCAATATTCCCAAGAACTGTCCGGACTCTGAGCACCTGCAGAGCTGGGTACATCCCCTTCTATTTCCACTCAGGGCTCAGCATTCTACCTCTGGCAGCCACACAGCAATTCTAACCCTTCTTCCATCTGACAGGTCCCCCAGGGCCTTGGCCATACAGCTCCTTTTCTTTCTGTAAGTCCCATCCCAAAACGCTGTTGAGTCTGCCAGCTTCTCCACACTGTCGTCAATATTGCTGTTACCTGTCTTTTTATCTATAGTCATCCTAGTGGGTGCGACGTGGTGTCTCACTGTGATTTTGGTTTGTATTTCTTGGATGGTCAGTGGTGTCCAGCCAGCACCATGCACCATTTCTTGTGCTCATAGGCCATGTGTATATCTTTTTTGGAGAAATGTCTATTCAAGTTTTTTGTCCATTTAAAAAATTGGGTTGTTTCTTTATTACTGAGTTGTAAGAGTTCTTTATATGTTCTAGGTATAAGTCCCTTATCAGATACTCTATTTGCAAAAACATTCTCCCGTTCTGTGGGTTGTCTTTTCACTTTCTTAATGGTACCTCTGAAGCACAGTTTAATTTTGTTGATGTCCAGTATTTTTCTTTTGTTGCTTGTGCTCCTGTTGTCATATCTAAAAAATCATTGCTTAACTCAAGGTCATGAATAATTACACCTATAGTTTCTTCTAAGAGATCAATAGCTTTAGCTCTCATGTCTTTGATGCATTTTGAGTTCTTTTTTGTGTGGCATGAGGTGAGGGTACAGCTTTGTTCTTGTGTATATGGCTGCTCAGTCGTCCCATTTATGAAAGGCTTGTTTTTCTCCATTGGCACCTTTGTTGAAAAGTAATTAATAGTAAATGTTGTGTCTATTTCTGGACTCTCAGTTCTATGCCTTTGATCTATACAACTCACTCTATGTATATGTATGTAAGTTTATCCACTTTCCTCTAAGATTCATTTTAGCTGTGTCCCACATACTTAATATGTTAAGTATTAATTATTATTCAATTATTCAATTTTAAATATTTTTATAATTTTAATATTATTCTTCCTTGATCCATGGATTATTTATAATAACCAAGTAAAATTGGTGTATTGATTATATATTAATTTGTAGTTTTATTATATTGTAGTCAGAGAATGAAGACTATAGATATTAAATCTTAGAGGGTTTTTTTGAGATTTTATGACCTAAACAGAGTTTAATTTTTGCCAAAGCTTCATCAATGTTTCATATATACTTTAAAAGAATATATATACATATATATATTTTTTTACATTCCAATTTTTTTCTTTTAAAGGAGTGAATTGTATACAGAGAGGTTAAATGCTTTATATACAAGACAAAACTGCACTAGAACAACAAACATTCATCATCATCATCACCATCTTCCTCCTTGTTCTTGCTGTTTTCAGCCTCGACAACTCCTTTCGCTGCACCAGGCTCTCCTTTTAGCATGGTATGCAGCAGTCTCCTCTCCGTATTTCTCCTTCAGCTTAGCAGCCTTCCTTTCATCAGGCTGCTTGTCACCTGCAGCAGTGGGATTCCACATCTCTCCCAGCTTCCTGGCAGCATCACCAATGGACAGGCCGGCATGCTCTCCTTGGATTTGGGGGTGATACAAAAAAACAAGAAAAAGGCCGAAGGAGGCCTCTTGGGTGCACTGCGATCCCTGAGCTTCTTTATGTTTCTCCTTTAGGAAGGACATAAGTTTTCATTTCTTTCATCACAGGCCTTGTCCGCCTTTGCCATGTCTTCAAAATTTCCTTTCTCTTTAGCAGACATTGTCATCCAGCTCTCTGAGCACTTAGAAAACTCTGCCACGCTGACTGAAGCACCTGGTGCTTCACCTTTGCTCCTCCAGGCAAGATTGCACAGAAAGCACGTGATGACATTTGCCTCTCCTTTCGCACCTTAGGATCTCCTTTACCGTGTTCAGTTGTTTTCCCCAGTGCCCATCCACCTCGCGCTCACCCCAGTGCTGTCCCCGCGCTCAGCCCTCTCTGCTCTGCAACAAGAGGGCGTACTCCGAATGGAGGCTCTGCATGTCGGGGGTATGGTTCATATATATTCTATTTGATCAGGCTTATTAACTGTAATATCCAAATCTTCTGTATTCCCAGTAATTATTTTTGTTGCTGTTGCTAATCCTCACCTGAAGATTTTTTCCCACTGATTTTTAGAGAGAGTGGAAGGAAGGGAGGGAGGGGGGGAGAGAGAGAGAGAGAGAGAAACATCGATGTGAGAGAGACATATCGATTGGTTCCCTCACACACACACCCCGATCGGGGCTGCGGATCAAACCTGCAACCGAGATACGTGCCCTTGAGCAGGAATCGAACCCACAACCTTTTAGTGCTAGGGTCCAAGCTCTAACCACTGCACCACATTGGCCAGGGCTATTCCTAGTAATATTAATAACTAAAACACGCACATTATTTAAAAATCAAAATAGCATAAAAATGCATTTCATTCCCGCTCATGTCCCTTCTACACACCCCATGGGCCATCCCTGTGGCCAGTAATAGCTATTAGCTTTGCGTATTCTTTCCTGTCCATGCAAGTACTCAAGGTAAGGATAGAAATTCTTATTCTCTCTCTCCTACGTAAAAGGTAGCTAATTATATTGATTTTTTTCTGGCTTCATTTGAGTTGACCTTTGCATGGGTGCAGCAGTTTATCTAACCAGTCCTCTAAAGAATCACATGGGTTATTTCCAGGTTTTTGGTACTAATAATACTGCCACAAATACCCTTGCCCACGTGTCCTTTTGTACATGTGCAGGCTTGTTAAGTTAGTTTTAGCCACACTTACACTCTTCGTTTGCCCATCTTTCTATTACCCCCGGTTTCGTGGAACTCTAGTCACGTCTCCGGGCTCTTATGCAGCTTCGGTGCAGCTTGTAGGTCCCATAAAATACCCTTCATCCTAGATGATGGAGTATTTCTTCCAGAGTGTTTCTGTATTTACTTCTCCAGGCAAATCAAAACCGATTTTTTATTAAGGCTTTTGCCTTGGGAGTTTCCAGGCTCCTGGGTAGTATAAGTTCAAACTGAAATCTATGTGAGACACAGGCCCTGAGTTTTTATTTCTCAGGGGAGAATTTTTAAATCTGAGCCCAAGCAGAGACAGACGTATTCTCTTGTTCTCTCGCTGAGCCCGTGGACAGTTTTCTTCCTAATCTATATTTTCCCTGAGGCCGTGGGCCCTGAGAATGCCAGTTCTAAGCAGGGTCCTCATTCTAACTCCCTGCCTTATGTGGCCCGAGGTCTCATTTCCTGCCCCATGTGGGCAGGAAAGCCCGAGCCCCTCGCTTACTGAAACTGCCACCATCGTGCCCACCACCCCCACCCCCACCAGTCACTCCCCCAACTACCCACCGCCATGGGCAGCTGGCAGCTCACCCACTTTCCACTGTAGCTTTTCGTTCCTCGTCATTTCTGGTGCCTGGTGATTTTCCTTTCCTGCTGCACACTTGGCTATTCATTTACAAGGACTTCTGTTATGTTTTATGTAGGTACTTGTGGCAGAAGAATTTATGTTTATCCAACATTTTCCTACAGTTCGTTTTCTCTCTGGGCTTCCCAGTGATTGACATCAACGCAGTTGACCATTCGTGTCCCGCAGTAGCTGTTTGGTAGAACAAGTAACTATCCCTTATAAGAATGGTGGCCTTTTAGGCTGGTGGAGAGTTTCGCAGACAGTCTAAGACTCCAAGGGCTCAGTTTTGATTGCCGTTACGGCACATCTACTCAGGCTAGGGTACAATCCTTTTCTCTTTCCCTTTGGCTACGTGGTTCTTCTACCCTGCTTATAGAATCATATAGATTATGGTGTTTTGCTTTGTTCTTTATCAAGACTTCTTAATATCCATTTTGGAAACAGCCAAGATGGTGTCAATAAACAGATTCTCATTTTAATCCCAATATTTTTAGGTGAAATATGAGGTCAAAAGAGTTTAACCAACATACTTCAGGCCACACTGGTAGGGTGAGGTTAACCAGAAGTGAATAGCTCTTTGTGACTCCCCACATAAGCAGTAGTAATTGAGGGTTTTTTATTCTTTATTTTATTTTTTTCCATCATGATTTATCCCCTCATACCCTCCTCCACTCCCCCCCTGCAATCACCTCATATCAGAAAAAATATTGCTGTGACGAATGTCTAAGATTTTATTGCCTATGTTTTCTTCTAGGACTTTTATGGATTTGAGTTTTACATTTAAGTCTTCAATCCATTTTGAGTTTATTCTTATATATGGTGTAAGAAGATGGTCTAGTTTTATTTTTTTGTTTTACATTTAATCTGTCCTAGTCTCCCAACACCATTTATTGAATAGACTATCTTTACTCCATTGCATGTTCTTGCCTCCTTTGTCAAATATTAATTGACCATAAAGGTGTGGGTTTATTTCTTAGCTCTCTATTCTGTTCCATTGATCTATATGTCTGTTTTTATGCCAGTACCATGCTGTTTTGATTACTATGGTCTTGTAGTATAGTTTGATATTAAGTAGCATGATTCCTCCAACTTTGTTCTTTCTCAAGATCATTGTTGATATTCAGGGTCTTTTGTGGTTCCATATAAATTTTTGGAATATTTGTTCTAGTTCTGTGAAATACACCATTGGTATCTTGATAGGAATTGCATTGAATCTGTAGATTGCTTTGGGTAGTACAGTAGTGATTGAGTTTTGATTAGTACTTCTGCCCTTTTGTTTTTATGATTAGGCCCAATGAAACTATCAACATCAGTTAATGTCTATAAATGGGGACAACATACACTCCCTTTGATCTTAGAACATTTTTCCTCTACTTCTTCCCTGACATACAGGACTTACGTCATGTTGATAGCCCCCTCAGCTACTGATGCTGGACTTGAGGGAAGAATAAGCAATATTTCTTATGCCAAAGAGTGGAGCGAAGTCCCACTCCATGTGGAAGTATTTTGGAGCTTTGGGCAGATGATTTATGTCCCAAGGGGCTATGAGCTGACTAGAAGGTAGGAGACTTCCTGGGACAAGCTCCTCCAGACTGGGACTGAGGGTCATGTTGACAAGTTGATGTCCCCCCACTTCCTCCTGAAAATACATATGCTGTCGGTCATTAAATGGCTTGTTCTGGTGATGGAAGCGGTTGGGGGAGGGGTTGTCAATAAAACCAGAATGGAATTGCACAATGTTCAATGACTTTGTAACTTATGTAATGAGTCTTGTTAAAAGATTACCCTTTGATTTAATCTGAGAATATATAGCTCCATCCCAAGATGAAGCAAGCATCATAATGTCAGAACAGTCTTTGTTTACTCTGTATTATTCCAGGACACATGGGGTACCCAGACAAATGGGGGTCCTGTCATCAGTCCAAGATTTGTGGTACCTTTTGAAGCTGGAGCCAGATAGAACATCTTCTTTCTTACCTGCTGACTCCTCTGCAAAGCTGCTTCCAAGATATAAGAACTAAATAACATTCTCTAAAGAGAGCAGAACTTTCATAACCGGGAGTCAGCAGGGGAAATGCTGAGTTTAGCAGCAGAAATTTCCTAAGCCACCAGCAAACAAAAAAGAATATGTGTCAAAAGGATACTTCGTTCCATCCGTTCCGTCAGAGCCGCTCAAGAGAGATGAACACTGTGCCAGCTTACCAGTCAGCGCGACGGCAGAGCTGCCGCCTCGTCATCGCCTGATACTTAGGAGGACTGACCTGGAATGAGAGGGCGCGGGTCGCACAATCTATTCTGAGTGCACAGCACTTTTCACTCCATTCCCTTGGAGAAGCTGAAAAGCAGGTCACTATAACTTGCATAGGCTGGAAGTAATTTGATTCTGTTAAGTTTCTTACAATATATAGAATTATAGCATCGTAAAATCTCAAGGTTGGAAGAGATCTTAAAGGTTATTTAGCCCATTTGTTCCGAGATCTCCTTCACCGTATCCCTACCAATTGGTTATACAAGCTCTGCTTCAATCGCCTCAGTGATGGGACACTTGCCGTTCCATAAAGAGGGCCAGTTAGGACTATCCTTTCCCCACTATGAGGAGGCAGAGATTTCCCAGGGCAGGTCACAGCTCTTCAAAAACCAGGATTTCTACAAATTCATGCTGAGCTGCTGTAGCTGGCTCCTCCACTCCCCCATCACTCCATGATTCACCTCTTGGGAGTTCCCCAAACCTTTCCCCTCTGTCTCAAATTCTGTCCCACCCCTTCTTTCCACCTCTTGACAGGCATCCATATTTCTACATTTCCTGCGGATATGTAGACAAAAGACATTATCCTCCCCCCTTCCGACTCTCTCATTGCTTATCCTTGCCTTCCCCTGTGCTCAAAGAAGTATCTCTCTGCTTGTCCCAAGAAGAACCTTTCTCTGACTGTGCCAGAGGTGGGTCTATGGTGTATCTCAGCCTGTTCTGCCTTTTGCAAGGTGGGCGTTCCCTCATTCGCCAGATGTGGAGGAGTTGCTCAGGTAGTTTCTGGATTTGTCAGAAGGAACTGTTCCATGTGTGGCTGTAGACTCGGTGCATGCCTAGGAGGAGGTGCTCCTCTGTCTCCATCTTTGACTGGAACCCACGAACCTCCCTCTCTTGCTGGGAATCACAGTCACTATAAGAAACAGTCAGAACTGATTTTCTGCATTTACTATAGAATTTTTATTGAAGAGTTAGCCTATTATATGCCCTATTTTTCTTATATAAACTCTAGGGGTGAAAAATAATTTTATAATTTAGTGCCAGCAAAAGTACCATTTCTCCTAAGAAAATATGCTTGCATCTTCTATATTTTATATATGATCCATGTTTTGTTTTTTGCCCTGGCTGCCAAAAAGCTTAGAACCAAACCATATCATCTATTTTAATACTAGTACTTACAAAGGCATCCAAGTCAGAAAGGAAGAAGTAAAATTGTCTTTGTTTGCAGATAATATGTCATAAAAGAAATTCTTCTATGCTCTGGAATAACAACTAGCCATGTCATTATCTATCTTATTAGATTTTCATAGAATCTTCCTGTAAAACCATCTGAGTCTCCTGATATTTTTGGTCACTGTATGACAGTATTTTCTCTCTTTGTCCTTTGTGATTTTTTTCTGCTTACATGTCCATTAATTTGGGGTGTGAATTTTGGGAAATTATATTCTCTTATAAAATAATCTATTTCATCTATATTTTCAAAATGATTTGCATAGAGTGGAGCAAAGTAATATCATATGATCCTCTCCATTTTCTCTATACCTGAAGATATTACCTTCTTATCAATAAATTCATAAGTAAGGATGTTAAAGAGTAAAGATATTTAGATTTGAAAATGATAAAATTAATAAATCTAAGAACTGTTGCTTTGTGGGGATAAAAGATGAACCATCAGCCAATCTAATCAACCACTAATCTTTTTACTATCTTCATAGTTTGCCCGCTCCAGAATATCATATAGCTACAGTCATACAGTATATAGCCATTTTTACATTGGTGTCTTTCACTTAGCAATATACATTTAAGACTCATCCATGTCCTTTAGTTGCTTGATAGCGTATTGCTTTTAGCATCGGGTAATATTCCATTGCGCAGATGCACCGGTTTATTTATCTATCACCTGCTGAAGGACATTTTGGTTGCTTCCAAGTCTTGGCAATGATGAATAAAGCTGCTATAAACCCTTGCTTGCAGACTTTGTGTGGCTGTCTTTGTCAGCTTGGGCTTCTATAGCAAAATACCATAGTCTGGGTGCTTTAAACCAGACATTTATTTCTTACAGTTCTGGAGTCTAGAAGTGTGAGTCAGGGTGCCAGTGTGCTCAAATTGTGGTATAAGCCCTCTTCCTGACTTGTATCCTCACATGGTGTGGGCGAGAAGGCCAGGGGACCTGATCTCTTCTTCTCAGAGCACTAAATCCCATCATGAGGACCCTGACATTATGACCACATCTGAAACATATTACCTCCCAAAGGCCCCACTTCTAAATACCATCGCATTGGGGATTAGGGCTTCAATGTATGGATTCCGAGGGACACAAACATTCAGTCCTTAACTGTAGATATATGTCTTCAACTTATTTGGGTAAATACCAAGAAGTGTGGTGCTGGTAAGGATATGTTAGTTTTGTAAGAAAATGCCAAACTGTCCTCTGAAGTGGCTGCACAAGTTTGCATGCCCACCAGCCATGAACAAGCGTCCTGTTACTCCATCTCCTACCAGCACGTGGTGGTGTCAGTGCTCTGGAGTTTGGCCTTTCTCATAGGTGTGGTGCGGCATCTCATTGTTGTTTTAATTTGTATTTTCTTAATGGCATATGATGTGGAGCATCTTTTATATGCTTATTTACTATCTGTGTATCTTCTTTATTTAACACTTTAAATTTATTTTAGAGAGGGAAGAAGGGAGAGAGAGAGAGAGAAACATCGATGTGAGAGAGATACCTAAATCGGTTGCCTCCTGGGTTCGAACCCACAACTAGTAGGCATGTACTCTGACTGGGAATGGAATTAGAGACCTTCTGGTGCACTAGATGACACTCCAATCAACTGAGCCACACCGGCCAAGGCTGTATATCTTCTTTAGTGAGATGTTTGTTTAGGTCTCTTGCTCATTTTTAAATCAGGTGGTTTGTTTCCTTATCGTTGAGTTTAAGAGTTCTTCGTATATTTTCTATAGCAGTTCTTTATCAGATATAATTCTTGCAAATATTTTTTCCCAGTCTATGGCTTGTCTTATTGTCTTAACAGTGCTTTTCACAGAGTGGAAGTTTCTAACTCACCGGCTTGTCCACACTGAGCCTTCAGCAATTCATCAATTTGTTGAAATTGATTTTTCTACCCTGGTTCTGGTTCCCATGGAAGATTTTGCTTGTGGATTTCTGCTCTGGTAAGTTGTGATTCTCTGTATCTGCCTGTCTGTCTCTCGAACTTTGGGACAGCGGTTTGCCCTGTGACCTCACTTCTCTGACAGATCTAAGAATTGCTGACTGTTCAGTTTGTTCAGTTTTTTACTTGTTGGTGGGATGAAATGACAACTTCCAAGCTCCTTATATGCTGGACCAGAAACCAGAAGAACAAAAATTTGGTTTTGTTTGTTTTCAAATTTTTACATAATAGGGATTTTTGCTTTCTAGTTTTGTCAATCTTTATTTGTATTGCATTGAGACAAAAGAAAGCCTGCAGTAGTTCTTCCAGCACCTGAGCTCGCCTTGGTAAATTGCAGTCATATTTTAGGTTGATTTCTGTTACAGCACAGGCAGGAGGGGGCCTGAGTCAAGGTGGTAGGAAAATGGAAAGCATGGTCTGGGAATAGTAACAATTCTGGTCTATTTAGCTCTGGAGCAGACTGTGCTAGCTATAAGTTTTGTTTGCCCTGAATCCTTTCTCCTGTTTTTCTTCTGCTCACAGGACCTTTCCTTAGAAGTTGGAGCCAATTCCATGTGGATAACTCCTTCCCCCAACTACAAGGGTGATCCAGGCCTGGCCAGTCTGAATACCCTCTTTAAGGTAATAGAGGTTAGTTTAGAAATGAACACATGACTTTAGGAGAGCCTGTCAGAGTCTTGGCCAAATCTTCTTGGGCACCTTCAGATACAAGTCTAGAGCTGCTGGTAACCACTTTGCGGTGACATAAGGAAAGTCTGTTTGAAAATTAAGTAAACAAAGAGCATGTGAGGAGAGGGGATATGAAGAGAGAGGATAAGGCGCCATGTTACTGATACTGTAACTTCAACCCTTGAATCCAGTCAAGCCTTAAGCCACTTGCACCCTTTAGAGCTTTCTAGTTATATGAGTTAATAAATACCATCCAATTTGTGTATATTAGTTTGAATTGCGTTTCTGTCTCTTGACTAACACAGGTTCACAAGGTACATTGGTTGGGATGTGGAGAAGAAAACAGACTGAAAATTGAGGTTGGGTTAGATCTCTTGGCAAGCTCATAGCCAGCACATCTAACACATGGATCAGTGTGCAGGAGGCTCTCAGTTAAGGTGACCTGTACTCACACCTGTCAGTAGTGGAGAATTTCAGAAGCTGGACGGACCCTTTTTTCATTCAAGTGCCTGGGCAACCTGGTCAGGCCCTCTCTCTGCCCACTCTTGGCTATAAAATATATTGTTGCTTAACTTGGGGAGCCAGCTCAGCAGAGCAGCCAGGAAACAAGAGGCAGGCTGAGCCACACTCCCAGAGAAGCATCCGCCTCCCCTTCTTCATTGTGTCCTGAACCTCCTCAAGCAAGACAAATCAGAGATGCTTTATTACAAATGATTTTAAAAGCAGTCACTTTTTCCCAAGGACATTTTACCCAGACCAACCGTAGAAGAGATGTTCAAGGCTGAGCAGGCAGATCTGCAGGCCCCTGAGTGGTGTGGCAGGAAGGGGGGAGGCGTGGCACAAACTCCAGGGAAATTTCATAGTAATATGGCCCATTCATCTCGGCTGAACACTGTGTCAGCTGAGAGAGGCCCAAGGCCCTCCCGGAGGAACATGAGCAAAACCCTCATCAGTCAAGGGTGCCAGGCAGGGATGGAGCCCCGCACTGGGCTGGAAGTAGTTCCAGAATTTATAAATTCAACGGGATGAGTTGTTTGTTCTATGAAGTGCTGGCAGCTGGCAGATTGAAGCCCTCTCACAGAGGCCATTTCTTATAAGTAATGGAAAATGAGGAATTTTGCTCAGCAGAAACAGAGGGAGTTACAAGGAGTCACGATTTAACTTCTGGGCTCTCTCCAGCCTAGAGACAAGTTTCCCTGACACAGACACTTGCTTGTCAAGTATTGGGACAAAAGTGAAATAATAGGAAGAGTCCTAGAGTTGCAGATTGGGAGAACTGGATTTGAAAGCCAGCACTGCCCTACCCTCCCCCTCTGCAGGGCTGGCCTGGCCTCCCCATCTCTCTGGCTTTGTTCTCCTGATCTCTGCCCGAGCACATCAGACCATGGGCACTGAGATTCCCCCATCTTAAAGCTCTGGGATTGCTCCCTTCCCCTAGGAAGGGCCTCTTCTCTCCTACCCACTCATTCTGGAACAGCCAACAAGCTCCATGGACAGTTTTATTCTTGAGAAACTTACCATATGGACCTTGATGGAAAGGTTATCTGAAGAATCTGAGTTTTGTTTAGCATCTTTTTATTGCTGGAAGGAAAGGGTGTGGCCTCTCCCCAGCATGCTGAGTTCTGGGCCCCAGCTGGAGGGGAAGATTCTGAGCATCTAGCTAGACCTCTGTTCCTACCCAGAAACCTCAAGAGCACCAGATCTGGCAAAGCCTCCTGCCAACTCAAAAACACAAAAGACTTCAACAACTTTTTTAATTAAGCAAGAATTAAAATGTAACCATAACAATTAACCAAGAAATGTAGTACTTTTTTATTCTGTGGTAGTTTTACAAGTACAGGATGGTTGTAGAGATAGTACAGAGAGTTCCCCGATGCCCATCACAGCTTCCCTCAGGTCCACACCTTACATACCGAGGGGACATTTATCAAAACTAAGAGGTTAACATCGGGACACACTGTTACTAAATTATGAACTATATTTGGATTTCACTAATGGCCTTTTTTATTCCAGCCTGCACTCCAGAAGGCCACAGCATTCTGTCTCCTCAGCGTCCTGCCGTCTGACGCCCTCCCAGGCCCGCTGCTCCACATCAGGGCCTCCCAGCCTGCCTGTCCCCTGGAATCAGCTGGGAGCCCGCGAAAGGCCCCCGGGCCGGGGCCACGGCCGCTGCGCAGAGGCGCTGGGCGGACGGGCAGCCCGAGGGTCCCCGCGCCCGGTCCGGCTGTGCAGGCGCCCAGAGCGGAGCCGCGCGGTGCTTCAAATACCAGGCGACCCGCTCGCCCCGCCCAAGATCTCGGTAAAGGCAAATGACTTTTCCTAAATTAACTTTTAATGACACATGAATATTTAAATGCATTTCTTACACAGTGCTTACTAGTGCCTTATGCCTATTTAATCAAATCAGAACATTTCAGATAAAGGTTAAATCCCTTTTAGTTATCCCTCAATTATAATCTTTTCTTTTTCTCCAGAGACACAGCCACACGCCCTTGTGACTCTGGCTTGTACCATTAAAGACTTTTTTCTCTGACTTTTCATCAGAACATTAAGAAATGGGATGGTGTTGTGTGTTTATGTTTCTAAATGGCACCATATTATATTAAACATTCTGCAGTGTGTTTTTTCATTTGATGTGTCTTAGAGGTTTATCCACATGGTGACATATAAATCTAGCTCATTCATTTTAATAGCTTCATTGTGGTTCCTGGTATAAAAACACACGGACTAATTTATTTATGGACATTTAGGTTATGTTGACATGCTTGCTCCAGCAAGCCCCGCTGCCACGTGCAGCCTTTGATGTGTCGCAGACGCTCCTCACAGCACAGCAGTTGTGTAAATAAACACAACCCCATCTGCCGCCAGCTTGTTTCTCTGTAAAAGAGTGAGCATCTAGGAGAAGGCTCGACCTCAAAGCGTGTGGAGGCTGCGTGTTTTGTCTCAGTCGACAGTATCTTATTCTCACCCTAACCAGCGTTCCCAACTGATTCTCAATTTATTGTCCCAGAAACAACATATGAGAGTAGCAATTTTCCCGACATCTTCGCCAACATTTAACTTATCAAAATTTTAACCTTTGCCAACAAAGAGGTGATAAATGTTATTTCATTCTTTAATTACATCCAGTGACTATTTTAATAGAACTATAAAACAACAGAGTTACAAGAGACCTCAGTGATCATATAGTCCAACCCCTCTGTTTGAAGAAGAATTTTAAATTTTATGTAAGTAGTACATGGACACATTGTCATGATAAAAATCTAGAATAAATTGAATACACGATGAAAGTCCTCTTCACATCCTTCTTTGACCCCTTTATTGAGAGATAAACTAACATTGAGAGTTGGTATATTATGATGGCTCACTGACTACATGTGTACATGCACATGTAAGTGCATATAAAATATAGCAGGTGGTAATGGTGTTTTACATAAAAGAGATGTAGCTCTGTATGTTTTTCTATAGTTATTATTTTCTCATAACAACATGTCTTAGAAATCTTTCCATATCAGACACAGAGCTCTGCATAACACTCTATAGTATAGGTGTATTAGTTATTTATTGCTGTGTAACAAATACCCCATCCCTGAATTTAACAGCTTAAAACAAGAAATATTTATTGTCACACAGTTTCTGAGATCAGGGATCTGGGAACAGCCCATCCTGGTGGCTCTGGATCAGAGTCTCTCATGAGGTTTTAGTTGGGCTATGGGCCAGGGGTTAAAAAACTGGCATCTAAGGTGGCTCAAGTACACAGCTGTTGTCAAGAGGACTCAGTTCTCCACGTGGTGCCTTCTACAAGGCTGTTCACAGCAGGGCGGCTTCCCCAGTGATGACAAAGAGAACCCAAGATAGGAGCTGCTGTCTTTTTATATCTCAGACTCAAGGGCGGCTTGCATTATTCCTCCATGTGCTATTGGCTATTGGTCATAGAGACCAACCCTGGTTCAGTGCAGGAGAGGACCACACCTGGGGCAATACCAGGAGGCAGGATCATTGAGGACCGACTTGGAAGCCTACTACCACATGGGGTTACCACGGGTCCTCACAGGTGGTCTTCAGGTTTTCAGATAACATGCAGCGCTGCCACGAGCATCCTTGGACATGCTTCTTGATGCACATGCACTTCTCTCCTAGTCCTAGCAGTGGAGTTGCTGCGATTCCTTCATTTTCAAATGGGGAAATTGAAACCAGAGAAAAGTGACTTCTCCAAGGTCACGCTGCTAATCACCTGCAAGCCCAAGATTACCACTGCAGTCACCTGACTTCCAGTCCATTTCATTTCCAGAACATTCTGTGGGCAAGGCAAGTATGGACTGAGATTTCAACAAATAACCTGCGATAAAGCCTGGCTGGTAATTGCCAACAATCTGTTCCCAGAATATCAACAAAACATGTAACAGTTAATCTTGCTTTGTAGGTGCTAAATAAACATCACTACACTCAAAGACTAGATTGCCAATGTATGACGCTTAATCTGCCCTGATTTAAAAGAAGCTTGTGGAAACAGGAATCATTTCCATGCCATAAGGAGCAGAAGCACTGAATTCAGATGGACTTGGGTTTGAATCTGGCTCTAGCTGTGTGACTGTGGGCGAGCCACATAATTCCTGACCCTGTTTCCTCATCTGTAAAATGGGAATGATGGGAATGCGCAGAGTACCTGGTACGCAGGGTTGTTCTGGGGATTACACGTGAAGATGTATGTGATGCGCCAGCACAGGGTCTAGCATATCCCATAAATGGAGCTGTGATTCTCAGTTCTTCCTGGCTGACCTACCTCTGCTGTCCATCAAGCTTCCAGAATGAATAAACCCCATTTTCCTTTTCTAAATCTTCACACTGGGATATGTGGTTGGGTTTTTAAAAATTGACTTTTAGAGAAAGGAAAGAAGGAAGAGAGAGAAACATTGATGTGAAAGAAACATCAATTATTTGCCTCTCACATGCACCCCAACCGGGATCAGACCCACAATCTGGGTATGTGCCTTGACCAAAAATTGAACTGGTGACATTTTGGTACACAGGATGTCACTCCAACCAACTGAGCCACACCAGCCAAGGCTGAACCTCATTTTCTAAAAATATATGGTGCCTGTGGAGCTCATTTTATTTCATTTTCCCACCTCCTGATTTTCTACTGTTACACTGACCATTATTTTGTGGCCCATGTTTTCTGTTGCAAACTGTCCAGATTTGTGGCGAATGGGGCATGATGTGGGTGTGAAGTAGGTGTGGGGCCCACTGAGGGCTTCCCCTTGAGCCCAGAGCACAGCGCTCTTCCTGCCCTTTGTGTGGGTGCTAGTTGGCTATGCCACTGTCCCTGTAGGCACAGCCTGGGTCCTCCTCCCGGCATGGTGCCCAGCACTTCAGAAGTGTCTGGAAAGGAAGGGAGGGAGGGAGAGAGGGAGGGAGGGAGGGAGGGAGGGAGGGAGGGAGGGAGGGAGGGAGGGAGGGAGGGGGGGGGAGAGGGAAGAAGGAACCAAGGGGAGTAATTTAACCAAACCAAGTGAAATTGGGTTCATCACAAAGGACATCTTTGGGACATCAGATTATTATCTGGATTCTGACTTAAAATGTTAAAAGGATTGAGGGGTGCAGAATAACTGAGTTCTCAGACACCCAGCAGAAGGGATAGGAAGAGGGAAGAGGAGTGAGTGTGGAGTTAGTTTTCTATGTGGTGAATTTAAGGAGCCCTTGGGACCTCCAGAGTAAACATCGAGTGGAGCATGAAAGAGAGCCATAGCTCTTTACCAGCTGATTAGCAAATGGGCTTTTGACCACAGGCCACTGGACTTCCTTGAGCTTCAGAAAAAGATTTCTGGGATCCCTAAAGTTCTTCAGAATCTAAAGTTCACATGAGGATTCTGGCCAGACAAGGACAGAGATATAAGGGGGCAGTGACAGGTGCCCTGGGCAAGTGACTTTCAGGCCAGAACCAGAAGGGTACATGCAGGATCCTGAAAGATCAGAGGACACCCCCACAGTGAACACCTAAGTTTGGCTTCCCCACTCTATCCCTGGCCCTAGCATTGTCTCCACAGTCATGAGGAAGACTGACTTCAATGTCAAAAACCCATTTCCTCCTCCACTTGGGAAGCCACAGGGAGCCCAGCCAGGACTATCAGCTGCCTGCTAGTCCAGAAGCACTTGCCCCCCTGGAGGGACCTGGGAGGAAAGGGCAGGGCTCCAGGGTAGCCACGCAGTGCTGGGGACCAGCATGGCCACAATGCCACTCCCAGAGAGGCTCTGTCAGGGACTAACTATAGTGGGCAGTTAGACAGACATGAGCAGAGCAAGGACAATGGGCGAGGTACAGAAGGTCATCAGGGCAGAAAGCCCCAGCTGCCTAGCGAGGGGCAAAACTGGGAAAACAAGAACCTCACCCCATGGGAACCTTTCCTCCCCTAGCATATTGCTGGGCATGCAGTTTAGACAGCCCTGCCCTTTCCTGCCCTAGTACTGTGTGCTGCCAGTCCTGTGGGTTAGACCCCCTCAGAGGGGGAACAAATAAGGGAGCTGGAGAATAGCCCTGAAGCATTAAGCTCCCAGGACAATGAGGTTCTGACCTGCATCAGATACATGTAGGCTTCTAGGCCTCAGTTGTGTTTTAGCTCCAGACCCGGAAAAGCAGCAGAACCAGACAAACAGCACCATGGCTGACCTCAGGACCAGCTGCACTGAGATCCTCCTCCTGGAACCTTCCCCAAGATCCAGCCTTTAAAAGCCCTTGGGAGGGAAGACCTAGCACAGCCCTCCCTCCCGGGAGCCCGACGTCACCTTTCTGGTTCCCCTTCCTTTACCCTCTTCTTCCCCCCAGGCTCGTGTTCCTGGCCTCTCTTTCTCCTAAGCAACAAGGGCCTTTTTGTTTTTGCCTCTGTAATTTGTTTTCTAAGCCCATTTCTTCTATGGGTCACTTCTTCTACCTCTGTGACTTTCTAAATAAGCTTTCTCTTATAGTTTGAGTCTTGACTCTGAATTCTTTATTAACCAGAACTCAAGTACCAAGGTTACTGAACCCCACTGGACTAACACCTGGTGCCATTCTCAACGCCACCAGCATAACCATGACAAGCAAAGGCATGGACAGGCCCACACTTACAGCACCCTCATTCCAAATCCTTTGCCGTTCATCCTCAGGAATCTTCCTGTTGAAGATAAATGTTCTGCCTGTGATCAAATGGGTTTATACTTATTTACTTTACTTTCCTCTCAGGTCTGAGCCAGTCCGGACAGGTCAAAGAGCAGGATTCCAAGCCATTGAGATGGTCTCTGGAGAAGCCTGGAATTTCCCTGTGGACACAAGTGTGGCAGAAAAGAGCAGGGTCTCCTGGCAGCCAGGGGAGGGGGTTGCCCGCACCCCAGACCCCTTGGCAAGTGAGGAACCTCTCGGGGTAGGAAGGGGCCTCCATGTTTGGGGAACCTGGCCACTGGTTTCTGGCTCTCTACTTTCAAGGAGCCTGAGGGTCTTATGTCCCAGGAACATGGAACAATCACAGAGACACTTACATCCAAAATAAATTGTCCTTCAAACTGCACCCAGGCTGCAGTTAGAGAAGGCAGTGCTGTACTTCAGTAAATCGGTGATTTATCTGCACTGTAATGGGGCCTTTAGAACTCACAACGGGGTTTCCTATGTGACTTCTCACAGGAGAACTCTACAGAGTTTCTGAAAAATTCCTGCTCAGACATCTCCAGGAAATGGGCTTCCACGACATGAATGTGGCAGGCAACTAAAGATCATTCCACAGGTCAAACTTGAAAAAATACTTTTACTAATTTATGTAAAATTTCCTAGAAACATAGCACTCAGTGTTATGTTCTTAAGCAAATAAATTGAACATAATTTGATACCACAAGGACCACCATGGGCCAATTGGGGAGGTTGCGGCAAGTGCCCTACACTGGTGGCCCCGCGGGCCAGCTTTTGAGTTCTTGCAGCCGTGGGCTGTTTACAGTTTTGTGACCTGACCCTTTGTCAAGTTGTCAGCATGTCCTCCCCTGGCAGCTTCTCCACCTCCTTGAAGTCTAGGCTTCAGGGGAGGAGCAGGAATGGGGTGCATGAGTGATGGACAAAGGGGCACGGGAGGGGCAGGAGGTCTGGTTCTGCCCCTCATCTCCCACCCTGGAGTGTGCAGCTGCTCCTCCGTGGACCCTGGGTTCCTCAGCTCAGACAGGGAATTAGAACAGGTGATTCCGCAAGGTTCTGGGGCTCTGCACAGCCCTTGAAATGTTCTAAAGTGACCTCAAACTCAGCATGGCAACCAAGCAAAAGACCCCACTGTGGTTATCTGTTCAGCAGCCTCACTCTTCTTGCAAACCGTGCACTCCTACGGGCAGGGGTCATTTTCCATTCCTTCTCCAGCACCTGGCAGGCAGCAGGCCTACAGTGGACACACAAATGGACTGGCCAGTTGGGACCAAAGTGTTGATTCCCTCTAGCTGTGAACCTGTCACCTGTCTCTCCAGCTGGGTGAGCTCCCTGGGAGTGAAGGATAGATCTTTTCTTCATGAGATCTCTGAGCAGATCTTATGGTCTGTCAGGACGCACTGGTGTGGCCAGGCCAGTTGTTTGAGTATTCAAATACTTCTGCACAGTTGCTGCCTGAGCCCTGGAGAACCCACTCCTGAGATGCCCAGCATCTCCCCCAAGGCTCCCTCCCCTCCATCTGGCTCTAAAGGTGATGCCTGGCCTGATGGAGCCTCCAGGACTCTGCTCCAGCTCTATGGCTGGCATCTGGAGTGGTCAGTATATTGCTGGGTCGTTGTTAAATGTTCGAGTGATGGACCAGCCCGACACAGATAATGGGGATGCAGCAGATGTCTGGGAAGTACTACCTGTTACCTGAGAATTTATAAACGTGGGCTCTGCCCTTCGAGTGGACTGAGGGAGGCCAGAGGACAGGTTATGTCAGAGGGCGGCTGGCGGGGGAGTAGGAAGCGGGCAGGATTGGTGCCGAAGCCGGTCTGAGCCCCAGCCCTCTGACTGACTAGCCAGGTGGCCGCAGCCTTGGAACCTGTACTTTCTCTTCCATGCAGGGAGGGAATTAAACCCACCTTCCAGCTTGTTGTGAGGACCGGCGAGCCTAACACAGGCCCTGGTCCATCGCCCACAGTTGGGGCTTCCCCTCCCAATGGAATCTTATTGTGAATAATCCACACTTTAAAAATGACAGAGTGGTTATGTAGGTAGGGTCAGTTGGCAAAGAGGCATCTGGCTGAACACCTAAGTGTGCTATTCTGTGTGTAAAGCATATGTTCAAAGAGCTAAAGCACCAACTATATTCTCAGGCATCAAAAATATTACCAATAAAAAAGTCAATATGCTAAAAAAATGGCTGAGCAAAATCTAGGATGTTATTCCTAGAGAAAGTTCCTCCGATAGATCACTTTCAACCCTGAATTTCTTCTTTAAGAACAGGGTGGGAAGGTATAAAACAGTCCTGCACACACCTTCTCCCCGAAGCCAAGTGTTTACCGGCGCGGGTGAGCTGCAGCAGGGCGGCAGGCAGGGTTGTGAGCGAGGGTCAGCAGAAGGACGGCCCCGAGCCGGGAGGTTGTCCGCAGGCCTTGGGCAGGCGCCGGCGGCGGATTAAGCAGTCAGGCGGGTTAATTAGTCAGAGACCAGGAGGCTGCAAGGGGAAGGGGAGCCCGACGCGGTCCCCGCCACATCCTCAGAGGTGGGCCTTGGCTAATTGGATCTAACGATTGGTCATTTAATTGCTGATCCAGAAAGCACTGTGATATTGACCTTCAAGGTTCGGAGAAGTACGTTTAGGACACAGTGAAATAGGCACCGGCAAGCGCAGCCACAGTGGAGTTTCCAGTGTTTCGCTGGCTCAGGAGCAGGAAGGTGGTTTTCAGGCCTTGGTAGTTTAAAAGACAAGGGCAAGACTGAGGGCTTTCCATTTTACACATGCTACTTCCCACTTCAGAAGAGTTTACTGCCACCTTGATCTTCAGACAGGGCTCCCAGACCTGGCCTGAGGAAAGGCAGCGAGTCCCCAAGTTCACCAAGGACAGTTTGTTCCCACGAGCTTATTTGAAACCAGGCCGTTTGGGACTCAGTGTGTGTCCCATGCAAACCATCCCTAAATAGCACTGAGAGCGCCCACCAATCTATTAACCCATCCACACGCCTTTCAAGTCCTAAGAGCTTTAGGGACCTACCATGAGCAAACACTGGGATTCTTCTCATTCAGGGGGAGGTGGCCTCTCTCCCCAGCGATCCCCTGCTCTGGGCCAGGTCCTTATTTGGGGGAAAACAGAGATGACCCCTATACCTCAAGTGTCTAGGGCAGAACTCAGGACAGGTGCCAAATACCCACACCCATGACCAAAGTGGTCCCATTAGGAGAGGGGTGTGTAGAGCGCAAAGGAGGTTCTGAGGTGGGGGTTTCACAGCAGATGTGGTGGAAGCAGAGAACTGAATAAAGCGGGCTCAGGGGACTGGGGGAGGGGCTGGACTTCGAAAGGCAGGGGTGGGGGTGCTTCCAGGCAGGGGTCAGATGGGGGCAAGGCAGGCCCGGGGCCCGGGCAAAGCCCTGAGCTGGGTGAGGAGGCCTTTGTGGGGAGCCAGGCAGTGGTGGGGGGGGGGATAAAGGCCAAGAGGTTCACAGGACACCCCACATTCCTGAGGCCCAGATGCTTGAGGGAGGCAGCAAGTGGAACCCCTCCAGACACACTTCTCTTTGCAGCTCCTCCAGTTTCTCTCCAGGCTCCCTCCTCTCCAGGCGGAGGGCCCAGGCCTGGTCAGGCCACACCTGTCCATGTGGGAAAAGTGGAGGTGGGTCCAAGAGACAGAGTCTCCGTCCCCACCACCGTGGAGAGGAAGGGAGAGCTTCCAGCAGCTTCTTAGACAGCCTTCCTGCTTGGTACCTCTGAGAAGCCTCAGCGAGAGAGGATGGCTCCTGTCCTGGGGGAAATCTTCAGATCAGTGAGTTCATGCCACCCAAGGAGGTGCAGACACCGGCACACAAACCCACGCTCTAGCCCGCCAGCCTGGCAGAGCTTCCTCTGGAAGAGCTGGAATGGGCTACCTTGATGTGCTTTCCCAGGGCAGTGAGAGCTCAGGGCCAGTGGCCAGTCCTCTGCTGGTTAATTCTTCAGTGGAGCAGGTGGGAGGGGCTGAAAGAGGTCTCCTTAAAGCAAAAAAGCAATGAAGGCCAGAGACCTGCTCAGCTGTGGCAGCTGTGGCTTGTTGGCCCCAATATCTGTTCCTCCCTGTTTCATGGGCTATTTGAGAACAATATGGCTACTCAGAATAAAGACTACATTTCCCAGCATTTCTTGGAGAAGCTATGGCCATATGACAGATCTAGTCAATAAGTAAGTGCCACTTCAGGAACATTTTCTTAAAGGGAAAGGATATGCTGTTCTGCTTCCCTTTTCCTCCTTCCTAGTCACTGGAATATGGATGTAATGGCTGGAACTGGAGCAGCTATTTTGGCCCATGAGGTAATAATCTTGGGACTGAAGCTACATATAGAAAAGCAATAAGACAGAAGGACGCTATGGGTCCTTGACCTCACGGAGCAGGTATACTGGCCCTAGAATACCTACTTCTGGATATTTCTATGAAAAGAAATAGCCTTATATATTGTTTAAGCCAGTTGCTATTTTGGATTTCTCTCGTACTAATGGTCAAACTTAATACTAAATATTGCACCATTTTTCAAGGTGTAAATCCTACCTCCTCCAAGAAACATGCCCAGAGCCCCCAGTCAGAACCTGCCTCTCCTTCTCCTTTACCGCCTTTATAAAACACTGGCTGTGTGCACAGGAAAGCACAGAGAGCGTGTTGCTGCTTGCAAAGCCTTGTCTCATGCATTATTTTATTCATTTCCTGTTTCCTGCACAGCAACCCTAGGTAGGTATTATTGCCAGCATACCGCAGGTGAGGAAGGGGTGACTCAGAGGGCTAAATGGTTTTCTGGTCTGGTCACACCCTTTGGCTTTAATACTAATGCCTGTGTCCATCTCCCCTGCTGCCTGTGAGCTTCTCTGAGGGGCTGATTCAACTCTGATTCCTTCCAAGGCTCAGGGACCTACTCACAGCAGGTACTCTGTAAATTTGTGCCAAATTGATTTGCAGGAAATGCAGCAAGTTCTTCTCCATCTGAGAATATTGATTCCTCCTTAACTGCATTTCTCTGCTTGACATTCTCCAATAGAGGAGAAAACTAGAAGGGAAGGAAAGAGCTTGGTCCTTTCAGGTGAAACTTGGCCTGTAGAGGGCCAGACAGCCAGGGCTGGACAGTGTGGGGGAAGCTCTGGAGGTTTCAGAGACTCTGCAACAAAGTGCCAGGGACCCAGAGCTGCAGCTGCAAGAGAAGATTGTGAAGGGGACCCTACAGAGAAAGGGGCCTCTAAAGCTGGGGACTCTGAAAAGATTCCCACCCAGCTTCCCTTTTGGGTTGGGGACATGAACAGCCCCAGGAAGACAAAGAAAGGAGCTGGTTTCATAGCCAGCCTGCTTTTACAAGTATTACTTTATTAAACCTCACTGCATTCCCCCAAGTTTGAGCAGCAGCAATTTCTTCTTTTGATGGGGATGGAGCTGAAAGAAAAATAAAATGAAGCCTTGCCACCTGGCTATGAGGAAAAACCACTGCCCCAGATTTGCAACACTCCTGCGGAGAGGAACAGGCCTGAGGACTCGACCTCATGATGGAAATAACTGTCCTCATTCCCCACATTCAACCATCGGCTCTTCACTGGATTCAATGGCCATTGAGTTTGATTTGCCCAACAATTCTTTGAGGACAGAGGCAGGCACTGCCCCTTTGAATGGGAGCCAGGACCCCATAAATAACTCCAGGGCCTTGGAGTTCTACAACCTGAAGAGTCTAGCAGAGAGTGAGGACACTGAGGCCCACAGAGGGGAGGGGACTTGCCCAAGGACATACAGAGAAGGCAGTGGCAAAACCTGGACTATAGTTACTCCTGCACTTTAGCCATAAAGAAGGGACGTTGTCTGCACCAGCTCAGACTTCTGTGCCCAGATGTAACCTGGGAACTTGGTCCCCTCTCTGGGTCCTCTTGTTGCCAAGGGCTCGTGCAGGAGGCTGGAGCCCCTGAAGTGCCCTGCCCTGCCCCAGAAAGTCCTAGCTATCACCTCGAGATGCTTCTCAGACGGCACTGCTCCCAGGGAACTGTCATCATCTTCCTCCCTCATGCTCCTCCAATGTCCGTGACTGTCTGCACCTCGCACGGCCCTCTCACTTGTGTGACACAGATCTCTGTCTGGTGGGTGCTCCCCGGGGCATGACCCCCATGCCTGCGTTCCCCGCCCAGGTTCCTTGGGTTTGAGAGAAAGAAGTCAAGGTGACCTCCCAATGGAATGAAGTTAGCTATGGATGTGGGACGCTGGGCTAGAGGACCCTGCTGAGAGCCTGCAGTCACGTGCTCTAGGCCTCGGGTGGCAGTCCCTGAGAGGGCAGGTGGTGGACAGTGGAAGAGTGAGCAGGGCCCAGCAGCCTCTCGGCGGTGCTCTTGGTCTGGCCCTGCCCTGAGGGGATTGCTGAGCCCAGGGGCAGGGCCATAAGACAACCCCAGGGTCAGGGTTCCCGTGGCTGTAGCTGCAGCCCTTTAAAAGATCTGCTAGAGGAGAAGCTTCAGATGCCCCAAGAAAGGCCCTTTCCGCCCCATTCTCTAAAGGGCAGGTGCCAGCCAGGAAGGCCCTGTCCGCCCAGGAGGGCCTTCCTGAGCTGCCCTGGAGTCTGTGTGAGGGTGATGGGCTCGGCCCCAGCGCCACCATCCCATCTGGTCACACTCCGCTAGGGCACCAAGTAGTGAAAGGCTCTCCCCAAACCCACGGTTCCTTCGGACTCCTACCCGCCCACCATCCTTGGTAGATTTTTGTGTACCACTTAAATAGAGCAGAATAAAGCCACTCACAATGCATCATCCCCAAACCAATGAGGGCCATAAGTCAAAAGGCATACTTTCCCTTCTCATGTCAACCAAGCCACTTTCCAGGTGAGGGCTGCTCGGTTCTCAGGGAACTGGAACGCAAATGAGGCGGGCCACTCACCTAGCCCCCCCCCACCTCCCTCCTTCTCTGCCCTCCCAAATGTTCCTAAGTGTGAGTTTTGAGGGGTGTGATGAAGTGTGAGACACTGGGCCACGCCACAGATATGAAGAGATTATTTATTCGGTTTTATTAACATCAGCCCACAACTTCCACAAAGACAGCTCCCAGGACTGCAGCATCAAATAAACGCCTTTGAACAGGAACTTTATTCCTTAGGTTCCCCTTCACGGCGTTTCGGCAGGATTTTTGCAACATTCTCGCTCCACTATGCTCCCTGCCCCCTGGAAATACCATTTCCTCTGCAGCCAGAGGGACCTTTCAGAAACTCCAGTGGAGTCCTCGCTCCTTTGCATCCAATCCTCCCATGGCTCCCCAGTACCCAGAGCAGTCCTCAGCCCTGACTACAAAACAAACTGGGAGCTTAAAAAAAAGTTGATGCTGAAGCTCCACTCAGACCAGATAAATCAGAATTTGGGGAGGAGGGGGCACTGATCATTTTTAAAAGCTCCTAGGTAGTTCAAATATGCAGCCTGGGTTTAGAGCCACTGGTCTAAAGGGTAGAGTGAAGATAGGGAAACCTCCTCCTTACAGAAGAATGTCTGCTGATAAATCCACGAGGAATTAGAGAACTAGCAAATCACCATTTGGCAACCACTGATATAATGACACTGGCAAGTCACTGGATGCTAAAACCTCTGGGCGCGAGGTCGTTGGTGAACAGGATAGTCACAGTCCCCAGGTATCACGCCACAGACTACTATTTACAAAGGGGAAAGGACACCTTCCTGGTGAAGAGGTTTGGTTGATCCACCTTAACCGAGTGATTAAAGCCAGCACCACCCACAGTGGGACCAGCTCCCACCACCTGCCTCCTGAGGAGACACCAAGGTAAGAAGACATCACCAGCTATGTTCTCAAATCTCAACGTGAATCTCATCTGAACAATCCAGATTGTGGGCCTTCTCCAAAAGAGCCGGCCCAGGAGGCGGCTTGAGAGGGAGGCGGTGAGTTCAAAGTGGAGGCCTCACACTGGCGCCCAGGACAATGCAAGTCCTGGGAACTGGCAGAAGCCTCGGAGACACTGGAACTCACAGGTATGTGTCAGGAGATGCAGGCAAGCACTATTATTTTTTAAATTTTTATTGAATTTATTGGGATGACACTGGTTAATAAAATTATATGGGTTTCAAGTGTACAATTCTATACTATATCATATCATATATATGTTGTATTGTGTGTTCATCACCCCAAGTCCAGTCTCCTTCCATCACCATTTATCCCCCCATACCCTCCTCTGACTCCCCCCACCCCCTTTCTGTCTGGTAATCACCATACTGTTGTGTGTGTTTACGTGGGTTTTTTGGGGAGGCAGTTTGCTTAATCCCTTCGCCTTTTTCACCCAGCTCCCTACCCCTCTTGCCTCTGACAGCTGTCAGTCTGTTCTCTAGTTATGAGGCTGTTTCTATTTTGTTTGTTAATTTTTGTTCCTTAGATTCCACATATAAGTGAAATCATATAGTGTTTGTCTTTCTCTGACTGGTTGATTTCACTTAGAATAATACTGTTCAGGTCCATCCATGCTGTCACAAAAGGTAAGATTTCCTTCTTTTTTACAACTGAGTGGTATTCCGTTGTGTGAATGGTGAGGTTGTCTGGTTCCCCATCTCTTTGGAATAAACACGGCCTCTGGGACAGGCATGGGCTCTAGGCTGCTGGGTGGACCCTTCGCCTCTCCTTGATGCCCTCCCCAGCTGGGCCAGCCAACGCCAGTGCAGGCTAGAGTCAGGCCTCCTCACACTGTCTGTTGTTCACACACTAGTAACAGTCTTTAGGCTCCAGGGACTGTCAGAAAAGGAACATACAGCCAATTATCCATCCATCCATCCATCCATCCATCCATCCATCCATCCATCCATCCATCCACCCATCCACCCACCCATCCATCCATCCACATAATCAACCAGCCAGCCATCTGCCCAGCCAGCCATCTGTACATCCAAAAGAAAATGCGAAGAATTGTGCCAGCAGTGAGGTCCTGGTATATGTTGAACCAACCAATGGCTAGCTGGGGAGCAAAGCCCTGATTTGTGGTGTTAGCCATGGTTGACTCAAGCTACCAGCGTGACGCCACCCACGCAGACTTGGGAAAAGAGGCACAGCAGTGCAGTATTAGGTAGCATTTCCACATACAGATACAGATAAGCTCAGAACACAGATAACTATAAAATGTAGTAAAATAATTAGGAAGTGATAAGTTTTGAGTATTTGTTATTTTTGCATTTAGATAAATTATTTAATTGAAAGTTTTTATTGTTTTTAATGATGGTTGTATTTAACAACTAGATGGCAAAAGGCCTGGCATTAACAATGGGTTCCGCAAGCTGATGGGAGCCTGCCGGAGCACAAAGGACATTTGGGCACAAAGGGGAAAGTTGTTCTCCCCTGGGGGTGGCAACAGGAGGTGGTCCCAAGTGGTATGACAGCCAAACCTTTTAAATCTATAGTGGAGAGAAGACCAGTCTGACGTAGCTAATTACACTCGATATTTACACTCTTCCTATGGATTTCTGCCAGTCCTGAGACATTAAACATACTCTATTTGCCAGTGATTACTTATTTTGTCAAGGCATTGCATGCAAAGTTTTTTAAAAAGTCAAATAGTGCTAAACAGCTTATTTTTTCAAAGCCAGCAGTAGCTTCTCTACCCTCCTCATACTTCTTCAGAAATAATCTCTTCCAATTCTTGTTTCCTTCCAGTAATTACCTCCATATTTCTAAACATTATGCATATCTTGTGAGCCTTTGATGATTCATTTTATATATTCTCTGTTAACTTCTTAATATAGTAATTAATGATTTCAGATATTTTACACCCCTTTCCTTCCCTCCTTACATTTTAAGTTTAAAAAAATCTGTAGGAGCATTTTATTGATATGATTATGATAATATTATTCTCTGATGGTCCAAGTGAACGTGTTTTATTTAATCAAATGAAAATGATTAACTACAGGAAAAAACATTATAGCTTTCTTTTACTATGTGGCTAGATCTTTCTACACCCCCTAAGGCCTGCCAATATAATTTTTTGGTTAAATGTGTCACTAATTTTATCCGTGCATTCTCCCTCCAGGCCCCTCTGGCCTCCTGCTCCGATCTGCAGTGCGGTTCCCCAGACTTGCTGTGTGGCCGGCACCCCGGGCACCCTGGGTTTAACTGGGCGCCTCCCTTCCCCACTGCCTGCATCCCCTGCATTATCCTTTCTTGGTTCACTCCTTCGCTATGGTGTTGTCCTCCAAAAGCTTCCTGAGAAAAGAGGCATGAGAGACATCTGAGATTTCATGTCTGAAAATGTCTGTATTATCCTCACTCTGGAAGTTGTTAGGATTTTCTCTTTATCTCTCTCATTGTTAAATTTCATGTTGGTTGCACAAATATAGGCCTTCTTGCACTCACTGGACTGGGCACTATGCCCTCCAGTTCTGAGAACTTACTTAAATTATTTTTTATATTTTTTTAGGTTTCTGATCATATCCTTTGGTAATATCCCTCCCTAGGATTTTCTCTGGTTTCTCTTTCTAGAACTATTGGACTTTCTGAAATGATCTGATTTTTAAATTTTTTTTCTTTCCTGTTTTCCACCTTTGTCTTTTTTCCTCTACTTTCCTATAATTTGGATGATAAATTTCCCCAAATTTATCATCCAACCCTGTTATTAAATTTTTATTTCAGCTATCATTTCTAATTTCCAAGAATATTTTATGATCTCTGGCTGTTCCTTCTTTATGGCTTTAATTTGTGTTTCATGGATGCGGTACCATATCATCTTTCTGGGGACATTGTAATTTATTTCGACATTTTCTTTATCTCTGGGTATTACATCTGCTTCTTCTGGATGCCTTTTTTCTGATTGTTGTGATCTCTGTCTTTTGTGGGGAAGGCTTTCCTCAAGTATTTGAGGAAACTTGACTATAACTTTGTGTCCAAATGCTATAGAAAACTGGAGACTGGTGAGCTTCCTTGTGGGATGATCAGGTGATCTGTGGTATTTTCATTGGACCCCCAAATGTCAGTAGCCACAGGTATTTCTGGGCAGTTCAGTTTCTCCAGAGAATAGAGGGTTCCGTCTCCAAATGCTGGCCCAAGGAAAGAAGCCTGGCTGCTGGGCTCTGGAGCTGGACGGGGAAGAGGCTGGGGCAATACCACCTTTCAGGGTGTAAATTCTTTTTTATTCTTTTCTCTCTTTTTTTTTTAAATTGATTTTGAGAGAGAGAGAAAGGAACATCAGTTTGTTGTCCCACTTATTTATGCATTCACTGGTTGCTTCTTGTACGTGCCCTGACCAGGGATAGAACCCAAACCTTGGCGTATCAGGCTGACGCTCTGGCCAACTGGGCTACCCGACCAGGGCCCAGGGTGCAGAGTCCCGCTTAGTCTGTTCTTTTTGGGCAGGACTTCCTCACTGCCCTCCCCACTCTCAGGCCTTCCTGGTTCATCTTATCTAGAGAATAAATAAGGTTCCAGTCTCCTGCAGGACTGGGGAAACGGTGCCCATTGGTGTGATCTGGGTGGGGACTTCTCCTCACACACATGTTCAAAGCCCCCCCTCTGTTTCCAGCCCCCATTTCTGGCCTCACTCCCACCTCGCCCATCGAGTGCTTCCTCCTCTTCCTCACGGGGGCCCTGCAAGGCCGACCAGCCCTCTTCCTGCCTGTCCCCTCCGCCTTCAGGCACTCAGGCCTCGGCTCTCTCCTCTGCTAAACCATCTGTCATTCCTCTACCTACCTCCCACCTTCGCATGTTGTGGTGTGGGGTTAAAGCCATCTCCTCACTTCTTCAGACTTGGGGTTTTATTTTCCATTTTTGTTCTCTTTTGTTTTGGGGTGATTTCCAAGAGAAGAAGGGGAGGCAGTATGTCTTCACTTAGCCATCTCGAAACCACAAACCTGACTCTCAGGTGGGTAGCACATATCCCACCTCTCCCCGAACTCCAACAGCGTGTTTGAGATCTGGACCCGGCCGTCTAATAGACATCGCAAATGTCATCAGCAGGACGTGATTTATTCCACTCCTCTAAAGAAAAACGCTTCTCTCTAAGTCTTCTCAACCTTAATAAGGGCACCCACCAATTCCTTGAGCCAAAAACACAGGTGAGAGTGTTGGTCCCCCTCTTTACTCCCCCAGCCTGCCTGGAGCCCTGCTCCTCGGCAAGGCCCGGATGTTCTCCCTTCAAAATACTCCTGCTTTTTCACTTCTCGTTGCACCTTAATCGGTCTCCAACCAAAGCCAGCATCACCTTTTGCCTAAATTATTTGATCACCTCCTGCTGGTCTTCCTCCTGACACTCTTGTCCCTACAACCTACTCTCCACACAGTGACCAGATCATGTCACTTATCTCTTCAAATTCTCCATCGCACTTGGATAAAACTCAGCTCCTTCCCGTGGCCGATGGAACCTCCTCTGCCCCCACCTGCTCCCCTCGCCCTCCCCTCTGTCCTCAGCCACACAGCCTTCTGACAGTCCCAACAAGTCCAGCTTTTTCATTCTTGGTGCCTTTGCTGTTGCTGTTTTCTCCACCTGAAGTCCCCATCCAGACCCGGGACTCCACATGCCGCCTCCTCACTGTTCAGTGCCTCGTTCAAACGTCACCTACTCTGAGGCCTTCCCTGGCCATTCATTCTACAGCAGCACCTCCTGCTCCAGTAACTGCCTCTCAGATGGCTCTTTATATCCCTCGCCTCCGGGTAAGAGGATCTCGCCTATTCATTGTTCTACTGCTGTGTCTCCAGTGCCTAGAACAGTGTTTGATACACAGCAGGAGCCCGATTAAGACTCGGTGAATGACAGAACAGTTGGGAGCCAGAGTCCTTTGCTATAGTACCAGTTCTACCATTTGCAAGTTAGGAAAGCTTACGCCAATAACTTGACTTCTCTGAGCCTCAGTTTACCCTATATGTACAGTGGGAATAATAACCCCTTCCCTTTCCTTGGGGGCAAGGTGCACACACTGCTAAGCCTAAATGAGATGGTGAAAGTGAAGACCCTCAAGAATGCTTATTTATGAACAGTGAAGTCCTTCGAACACACACAGAATTGGTCCCAGTTCACCACTTCCCTCACCCCTGACACTTATCCAGAGGAACTGGAAGTGGAAGGCGGGCGGGGGAGGGATGGGGGTAACTGGGTTTAGCACCCTATTTCAGAGTGAAAGCACCCACCACCATTCGCACAGCAAGAAGCAGCTGTAAACACCCAACCCTGAGGCCCACAGGGCGCCTGTGCTGGCCCAGAGGGACTTAAGGTGGCCCAGGCTTTGCAAGCTGAACCCAGAGAGGGCGTAGGCCAACTCGGTGTCATATGTGACCAAGGACTTCGTGGATTGACTCACTCAAGTGTAGTTAAGAGCATCTGTAGTGTTTATTGATGACATTTCTTTTCTAAAGAAAAAGAAATCACAGCAAGCGCCTTCTGGTGCCAGTAGTAAATGTGTCTTAGCCGGGTCAGGACGGTCTCTTCTCCATTTTCCTAAGGTCATTAATCTTCTTTTTTAAAATGTCAGCTATAATTTTTTTTAAAAAGATACTGTCTTTTGCTTTCTAATGTTCCTGTTGTTAACCCCCTCCCTCCTCAGGGTTTTGGCCCATGTGTGTGGCTTGAGCTGGGGACTGATCAGCATGTGAACCAAGTCTCCACAGCAGCTTGGGTTTCCATCAGCCGCTTCATGTCTCCTTTCCAGCCAGACCCTGCCTGATGCCCCTCCCCAAACCATCTCCCTCCTCTCGTGTCCTTCTGCCTGTGGGGTGCTCAGGGTGGCCTTTTGTAGGACTTTTTAGAGGAAGCTGAGATTACCACATGGAAAGGGGGAGGGAGCCTGACGAGAGCATGGATGGGAGGCTCTGTCAGAGTGGGGCCTGGCCCATTCTCCTCACCACCGTGACCACAGAATCCAGCCCACAGCCGGTGCTTGGTAAGTGTCTGTGACACGCACAAATGAGCAGTGTTGTAGCTGGGGTGCCAGAGTGGGTTCCCCCCACTCCCAAGCCTGTGCTCTCCACAGAGAATTCCTGATCTCTTCCCCACAGTAAGCAATAGGTACCCCCAGTGTAGGCTCACAGCTTTGAGCTCATCCCTCGAGGGCAGATGCCTCTTGCGTCTGGTGGGGTTCTCAGTCTTTGCAGAGCACCTCACTTGTCTGCCAAGGTGGCTGAGGTCCTGTTTCTTCCTGCCAAGTGGCACCCTGCAGCCCATTGTGCCCCCGACTTTACAGATCTTGGAAAGCAGAGGCAGGGTGGCTTTTGAGTCTCAGGGAAGGAACAGGAGATAGGGCCTCGCTCCCTACAAACATCAGATAACCTTCCCCGGTTGCCGCTGGGCCTGACCTGGCACCGTGGGGCAGGCTGGGCTATACCAGCAGGGCAGTGTCACCATGGAGAAGTAGCAGGGAGCCCTGCACAGGGAGCCTGGGCCTGGGTTCCTGCTCAGGGAAGGATGCCAGGAATCCTGGAACGGGGCAGAGCTGAATCGGAAATGCCCGGAGCTGAGAGAAAAAACACAGTCCAGAGGAAAGTCAAGGAGGAAGCAGCAGCAGGAGGCCTTGGGCAGCTGGATGTGGGGGCAGGGCCTCCATGGTGGATTCTGGGGCACTGCCTAGACCCCCTCAGGACATGGCCTCATTCCCCAGGAGTGCTGGCCGCTGATGGCTGAGCTGAGGCCCTCCCAGGGGCTGTCCCGGCTGAAAGGAGCTGCCTCCCCCAAGGAGGCCTCTCCCGGGGCAGCTCGTGAAGTGAAGGCTCCGCTCCCAGGCTCCAACCAGGCTCCTCGGCAAGGTCGCTGAGCTCTAGGGCTGTGTGGGATGGCTGGCGCCTTCGTCATGACCGCCGCCCAGCTCAGCTTCTTCCTGCCCGGCCTGCTCCCCTCCCCTCCCTCCCACAGGACATTGTAAAGCTCCATCTAAGCCTCTTTCCAGATGCAGAGCCCAGTGGGGAGAGGCAGGGAGTGGTGTGGGACCACAGACAGTGGTTTGGGGCCAAGGTGAGACAGTGGGAGCCCCAGATGGGAAATTTCAAATCGTGGGGTGGCAGGAGGATCCTGGGGATCCCTGGGGGAGGAGGCTGGGGGAGGGAAGGCAGGCCGGAGGGGAGAGACCACAGAGGCACCCAAAAGGGATGCCTGGAGGGGAGGCTGTCCTGGCTTCCTGGGTTAGAGATAAGGTTCATTTTTCTGAAAGGTGGGACAGGATGGGACACAAGTTTACCATGAAGCTGCCTGCCCATGACCATGGACAAGGACTTACATTTTTCAAAGCATGTGTTCACTTAGTCTTTAGGCAGATTATTGACATTCTGCCACTTTCTGGCTCAGACTGCTGCTAGAATAGATTACCACGTCGCAGACAGCATGCCCCGGGAGCATGGACATTCTGCACACAGCTCGGGAGACTCAGTCCCGGCCTTGCACCCTGTAGAAAGGCATTCCGTGCTCTGGGAAGTGCAGGCCCCGGCTGGATGACAGTCAGAGGGCTGGCTGCCTGGGTGTGAGAGAGGAGGCCTTCCCAGAGAGGGCAGGGTGCCCTAATGGGGAAACACTGGGTTCTACCCTTGGGGCAGCTTGGGTGGGGGGCCAGATGGCTAGGACATGCCCCTGGGCAGGGCCTGGGCTGGTCACAGAGCTTCCGTGGAGGGAAGCTGGGAGCATCCACCCAGACAGCACCTGTGGCACTGGGAATGGGCTACAGCACCAGGGAGCAAGCGTATGCCTAGGGCCTTGAAAGTACTTTCCTGTGAGTTATCCTACCTGCTATCACAGCCGTCCTGGGAGAGAGGCCAGGCCAGGAGCCCGCTGAACTCTCCCATTTTCACAGAGCTGGGTCCTACTGGCCAAGGTCCTACAGTGAGGTTAGGACCAGAACCCAGGGTCCCTGCCTTCCCATCCAGCTTCTCTCCGAGGCAACATGGCACCACTCATACAGGGCAGCTCTAGCTCAGGCCACACGTTTTGGAGGACTCCTTTATGATCAGAGGACCACATGTGTGTCAGTGCACAGACAGACACACGTGAGCCTGAGCTCAGTCATGCAGAGAAAGTGAGGGCTCGTGCTGGTGCAAGTGGGGAAAGGGTGACCACCCTGGGGAGCAACTGACATCACTTAGACAGAAATGTAGGTATCTGCAAATCTTATGACCAGCTGTTTAATTCCTGGATATACAACACAAAGAAATCCTGGGCAGGTCCACAAGGACCGAAGACAGGGATGTCCATGGCAGGGTCACTTGTGAGGGGCTGGGGTGGGGGTGAGTAGTGGGTGGCAGGTTATGTGGGTGTCCATCAGTGTGGGCGAGGGCAGGTAGACTGTGGCAGGCGCACACCACAGAGTAAGGGCGCAGCTGTAATAATGGGGATGGACCTTAAAAACTAGTGCTGAGTGAAAGAGATGAGAATATTCTCAGAGTTACCCAAATTACAGCACATACACACAAAACAATAATATCATTTTGAAAGAACACAGAAGTTACACAGTAAGAATAGAATGATTGTGTATTAGGGGATGGGAGTGGGATATGGTGATAAATGGGAACGAATAAATAAAACGAGAGAGGGGCCTAACTGGGAGCAGTGGCGGGTGGGTCATGGATTGAGGACGCTCATGTACTCAAGCCTCATGCCTGAGGTTAAAAATGACAGTGAGGATGAAGTGGAGGGAAAGGTGGGAGGGAGGTGTTGGGACCTCCTGGCTTCCCTCACACCCCAGGCCAAACAGCAGGCGCGCCCACGCGCCCAGGGAACACCGCTCCCCTCGCCCTGCGGCCCCTGCACTGTGCCAGCCCGAGCTGGTGCTGGGGGACATGCAGTGACACTGGCAAGGTCTCTGTCCTCAAGGGGCTCACAAACTATATAGACGGTGAGGTCAGTGTGCAAATTACCACGTAGCAGGACAGCCTACAAACAAGCGTCTGGGCTTAGGGAGACGTCACCAACCGTTTAATGTGCCCCAAATGGCTGTCAATTATTATTTTAAAAGAATGCTTTAAACAAACTCACAGACACAGTCAGCAGTATGGTGGTCACCAGAGGGGCAAGTGATGCGGGGAGAGGCTGAAGAAAGTAAAGGGAGTCAAATACATGGTGGCGGGAGGAGACCAGGCTTTGGGTGGTGAGCACACAGGTGACGTATTACAGAACGCACACTCGACACTTACATGATGTTATTAACCAATGTCATCCCAATAAGTTTAATTTAAAAAAACAATGTTTTAAGTAGTAACTATATGAATTCCCTTATATCTGTGTAATTATTTCTCAGCTTCCCTGGCCCTTATACTCTCTTCTCTGGGGTTCCCAACACTCCTTTGAGGGCGTCCTTACCACCTGTTTATAAATGGGGAAGAGGTGCCCTCGCTTGCCCACGTAGTGAGGGCAGAACCTGGATTCAAAGCCAGGCTCTGTCTTAGGTAGAAGGTTCTCTCCCCCACACCACCCTGCTTTCTCAGAAACCTCTGCTGGTCCTGCCAAACTCCACATTCAGCCCAGTCTCTGAGGTCAGCCAGGAGGCCAGGAGGTCTTAGAATGAGCAGAAGTTTGGCTTTTCGTCAAAGCAGGTGCCAAGTCACAGCTGCCCTTGCTCCCTTAACCCACAAACTCCTGGTGCGCTCTAGGTTGAGGGCCCCTGAGCCAGCATGCCACTCATTGGCTTGATGAGATGCCACTGAAGGGGATGCTGCAGTTTGGTTTTGACACATATACAAGAATAAATCTCATCTATAAGCCCATGATCTTTTCGAAGGCCATTATTACTTGTGTACACACAAAAGATGACAACATCAGAAGAGAGCAGAGTGTGGAGATGCTATCATTAGGTCACTTGTATTTAGAGAATTAGGGCATCCACAGGGAAGGTTGGAAACCCTACTTAGCCGGGATGACGTTTTCTTGTGGGTGGTGGTAACCATGGCCAACCGTGAGCTGTCAAGTGGCCAGGGTGAAACTTACCTGTAATTGGGGGAAAGGTGGGTGCTATAGCATTTATTATTTCGTATAAAAGTAATATTTACTATGGAAAATATAGAAGCAAATACAAATGAAGATTAAAAGCACCTTAACCCTACAACCCAGAAATGCTCTCTTTTCAGACTTCTGTTCTATTCATACCTGCAGGCATATGATCTAGTGGAAGTTTTTATAAGGCAAGTTAAACACAGCACAATTAATATGTATGCACTGCACTGATTATAACAGGATCCCAATCAGGAACCAGCCTGCCAGGATCTGTTGGAAGGCTGCTCGTGGTAAAAGCACAAGCACACATGGTGGCCTTGGTGGTCTGACGGGATTTCCTGTTGAGTTACTTTGTTTTTTACCATGGAGTTGTAAGGTCAAGGCCACTGGTGACAGAGGAGGGGGAAAGTTCCTGAGTTAGTGATCTCAAAAATAAATATGGAGATTTTGTTTGGCTTTTTCCCATTTTGATCAACCAGTCTATTGTTTTTCCCTTGCAATAAAAGATACTCATAGCTACAGAAACACTTTAATTATTGAAATTATCGCAGGAAAAATACCTTTGTTATTGTGAGTCTAAAATGCTTTAGCATTTTATCCACTTTTTTCCCATTGAAATAATTGGTGTTTTTTTTTAAAAATGGTATTTTAAACATATGGTTTTTTAAGAGTTTAACTAATAAAATATAGCAGAATAGGCTCTCTCTTTTTACATATACACATATACACATATGTATATATATACACACAGCTACATATATGTATATATACATACATACACACATAGATGGGATTTTAAAAATAAAATTAGGAACATACTGCACATATAATCTATAGTTTGCATTCTTTACTTAATAGCATATTGTAAGCATTTTCCAATACATTAAATATTCTTCAAAATAATGATTTTTAATGCCTAAAGTATTCCATTATATGGATGTACATACATTATTTATCCCCTCCCCTATTCAACATTTTAAGCTGGCCCCATTTTTTTTGTTATAAAGAAAAGCTGTGACAAACAGCAAATCTGTCAACATTGCTCATTATTTTCTTACAATAAATTTAGAATTTTAATTACCTTCATGAGGTATTCATGAGAATTATTGATGGTGTATATAAATCCCCCAGTGCACCGCTTGGTACACAGCAGGCATTCAATGACTGGTGGCTATAAATAGGAAATTAAGTACCTAAGGACACAGACCAGTTCTGTGGGAGCTGAGATTCAGGAGAGAAATGTGCTCCGCTTTGCCAGGGGATGACGTCACGGGACAGTGTGGGGTACAGAGAATGAGAAAGGATGTGGTGGTTTTGCTCCAGGAGCAGAAGGGCCTGCCAGTACCCAGAATAAAATGATTCCGGATGTGAACCCTATGCAGCACTACGACCCTCCCCGTGCCCCCCGGGCATGCTCACCCTCCGTCCTCGGGACCCGCTCACTTAGCTCACTCATGTGGACAGGGAAACTGAGCAACACTGATTTTCTCAATTCAGAACCTTCATGTAACGGAAAACTGTCAGCACAGCACAACATACATCACTGTGTTCTCCAAGATTATTTATTAATTATTCTCATTCATGATGAGAAGAAATAAAAAAGTAAATGAAACTGAAATAAAATAAGATGAAAATCCAACAACATCTCCTCCCCAAGGACTTCAGCTGGACTCTACAAAATGGATTATTAGGGGCTTCCTGTGTCAGCTTACTTACAGGAGGATTCATTAAAAAAAGAAATTTTAAAATATCCTAAATTCTTCTAAGGTACAGGTCTGACCTGGTGCAATGAGAAAGTTCAGAGGAGGAATTTTTTAAGCAGAGACTGGAATGCTTACAGGCCCAAGAGCGACAGCCCGCCTGAGCCACACAGTCATGCTCGAGCATGCTGGGCTCCTATTTGGAATGAGTCTTCCCAGTCCAGACAATCCCATTGCGTGTCCTTGGGGGTGGCTGACCTCTGTTCTTTGACGACAGATATGATTTCTGAGCACAGTCTGGTCACCTGGAGCTGGCTCAGCTAAGGGATATTGAGGTTCCATGACGCAGTTGGGAGGTAAGAGCTGCGAAGGCTACAATAATGAGGCCAGTTTTGTGATGTGGGCCACTGCGGGCACTAAAGGCCCTCCCCAAAGAGGTGGCAATCTTTCCACCTGCAGCTGGCAACGTGAGCATCGTGGGTGGGAGTGCAGCCTCCTGCGGGGCACATGTGGAAGGTGGGCGTTCGTATGGATGCTTAAAATCTGTGCCAGTTGTTGAAACCCTGGCTCACCGGTTCAGAGCTCATTGGGAGCTGCAGAAGTTCTGTTTGTTCTTTCTCTCAAAATGGAAGCCTATCAATTTAAAATAAATTTATATTTTGTCCAAGAAAGCCTGGTTCTTAAAAGGATTTCCATTCTCTGGGGGTTGAAGGCAAAGGGCATGTTTTTCTTTCCTTTCTTCTCTTCAAACACCCGCTTCCTAGCCCACTGGACGATGTCCCTGCGTTTGCCTTCACGATGCCTGTCCCCTGGAGGGAGAAGTCCCCAAGCACTAGCAGTGTGCAGGACATTGGTCACTGGGTGGCCTCAGGACAGCAGCCCATGGGTGGCAGAGCTGCAGCACCTGATCACAGAGGGCATCCCTGCAGTGTCTCTCAAGGAGTTCAGACACCACCTGGGGGCATGTCCCAGAGGCGCCCCTTCCTCCCTTCCCCCAGACCCAGAGGCCTGAGGCCACGGTGGGCAAGAATTCACCTAGACCTCCGGGATAGGGGTGTTGCAGTTCCCATGGTAGATCCGGATGTGGCCCTCGCACCGGAAATAGGCCTCGAAGACGTCACTGTAGCCGTGGTCCCTCCACCAGGTGCAAAGCTGCCGGTTCCAGGTACAGTCCAGTACGTGGAAGAGCTCGGGGTGCTCCATGCCGATCATGGTGAAGAAGTCCTGGTCCCCGAGGTGACCTCGGAAGTGGTACTTGTCAGCCAGCTGCTGCACCTGGGCTGGCTCCAGCAGGCGGCTGTAGAGTGGGGACTGGCGCATGGCCTCCAGGTTCAGCAGCATCACCCCACTGTTGAAGCCGGGGAGCCCCTCAGGGGGTGGGCCCCCAACCCGGGTCTTGGGGTTCTCATGTCGGAACTGCCAGAATGTGTGCCTGGAAGGGGAGAGAGAGCAGACTTAGCGCGGTTGGTGGGTGTGAAGCAGTTTGCCAGCAGTATTCCCATGTCCTCACAGCCACCCTGGGGGGAGATATGATCTCAGCCGTTTTCCAGCTATGAAAACTGAGACACTCTGAGGTTCAGAATCTGTACCATGTCACAGGCAAGTGGCAGAGCTGGGGCCTGGACCCAGGCCTCCTGACTCCAAGCCTCCGGCTCTTCCCACCACCCTCTGCTACAACAGGATGAGGTCATCGCCACCACGGCTAGCATCTGCATACCCTCAGGGGGCGGCAGCACTGAACTAGATGGGCTTGTTTCCTCCTCGCCTAGCCCCTGCCAGACGGGTGCTCCGTGAGACGACAGTCACTTCGTAGCTGAGGAAACTGACACACAGAGAGACTCGGTAACTTGCCCAAAGTCACACAATTAGTAAGTAGCAAAAGCAGGGACTCAGCCCAGGCATCTGGCTCCAGAGTTCACCCCTTAAGATAGTAACACTCCAGGTGGAACGCTCTACCCTCTTGTCTTTGTGATCTTGAAAAGGAGAGGAGAGGGTGAAGGGAGGGGAGACAATTCTGAGTGGTGATCTGGTAAAGACATGGGAAGCTACATGCAGCCTGAAACAAAATCGTTTTCTGCTTTAGAACAAGCCTCATTCATTAGGACCCAAGCTTAGCATCTCCATCAGGTTGGGCAGAGGTTGGAGGCTTGAAATGGCTCAGGACTCATACTCATGGGTTAGGTGAGAATCAGCAGCTACTTTAGAGGGACTGTCACCTCAACTTCAATTTCCCTCTAGGCAGATTTAGAAATCTAGTCTAGACCCACAGTTCAGGGGATGTTAGAGCCAAGGGACCCTTCTAGGTCCTCCATCCAGATGCTTCCATTTGGAAAAGTGAGGACAGATTCAGAAACCTCCCTGGGGTGACATGGTTAGGGCACTGACTATTCTCTTCCCCAACCTCCCTAGTATCAAGTCCCTGTGCGCTGCAAGGAGTGGGCTGTGGGAGGGGCAGAGTCCAGGCTCCACAGCCCTGGAGATGCAGCCTGGGCAGAGGGGTGGCTGGGAGGAGGGACCAAGGGCCCTTTGTTGTGGGCAAGGGGCAGGAGTGGGGCAGGGGAGTGTTCTGCATCAGACTACATCTCACCTGTTTTTACTTGCTTTGCCCCTTCCCTAGAGAATCCTTAGGGTGGAGAATGCATCCTGGCAAAACCAGCTCTGCTCCCAGCCTGGAAATGCCACCGGCTGGCCTCCCACAGCAACAGTTCCCTCAATCAGTCACAGGGTAGGATCTGTGTGGTGAAGTGTATGGAGCAGTGGAAGGAAAACCAGAGACCTGGCCCAGGTGGGCCACAGTGACCATTTTCTAGTTCTAACACATTTTTCAGCATCTGGGAATGAAGAGACCTTCCTTGAGGTCTCACATATCACAAAGGGCGCCGGGAGTTTGATCCTAGCAAGGGAAAAAGCATTCCCTTTGGACACTCTTACACGCGGAACACACAGGTTCATTGTTTGAGCTTTGCCATAACTGGACTATGAGTGGAACAGCGCTCTGGCGCCTGCTTGGTGATAAAAACCTTGGCAAAAACAAGCTTCCCAAGCCAACTGAGATGCCACAAAAGCCTGCACAGATGGAATCGCAGAGGGGCAGCAATGAAGTCTGGCAATTGTTTGCTCATCTTACCATATTTCTTCCAAATGGTTAATGTCAGCTGCAGGTTGCAAACCAGCTAAAATCCTACCAAGCAGACGTGGGCCACCACAGCATGGAAGGGGAGGAACCCTCCAACCAGGGGAGGGGTGCTCCACTGTCAAGGGGCTGGTTTCACGCCGTGGGAGTGAGAACAGAAGCATTCTCAGGAGGAGAGGCCAGGGTGGCAAGGACAGCGGTGGATGCAAAGTGGTGCCTGCGCAGCTCCCAGACACCTCATAAGTCACTGAGCCCACTGGTCCCTTTGTACCTCCCCCAGGTTTCATCTCCTTCCTTCCCAGAGAACCAGGTGGTATGAGGTGTGTGGTCAAGTAAGCCTCCCCTGGGTCTGTGAGGTCTTCCAGGACTACCACCTGCCTCTGCTTTGTCAGCATCTGGCACAGTGCCCGAGCACCGGGACCTCAGGAACAAAAACGTGACTGACAAGGAACGACGATAGGCTGGTGCAGCTCCGGCTACGCAGCCTTCAATATCGGCTGGAATCAGGGCAGGAAAATGTCAGGATACAAGCTGCAGCTGCAGAAAGACCTGCTGCTCCACTGAGCGCCCAGCCCCCCACTGCTGGATCTATCTGGGGTAGAGAGAAGCAGCGAACCATGAGAGATGCTTAGCTGGTTCAAAAGGGTCCAGAAGGGTTTCTGCTCTGGAGCAAGCTGGGGGGCAGGGAGGCCACCACAGCCCCGGGCACCCTTACCAGCCTCAGAAGGGAAGCACCTCCCGATCTCCCTGCCAAAGCAAGGTGACCTGACACTGAACTTAATGGGCCCAGGAGAGGGAGACAGAGGTAGAGAGAGGACATAACATCCTTCCAGGCGGAGACCATAACCCAGGTGCCTCCTTGGGAACAGAATTCCCGGCACAGCCACCGTGCCAGGACCAAGGAGCATTTTATAACAAGCAGCCAGAAAGAACGAGGTCTGGGACATCAGCACATTATGATTTGTTGGTGAAGCAAAGAAGGGACGGGAAATTAGAAATGCAAGCAGCTCAGGGTGTCTGCTGAAGCAGAAACAGACTGAAGATAAACAGATGAGTCTCTAAGTACAAGAGTATGTCTGGGGTGCCCTTTCTCAAAGCATTCCTACTACCCCAAAGTGAACCCAGAAAAAGAGGGCAGCTACCTAGAAGAATGGCCTCCATGTCGGCTGGTTCTTGGGGAGGAATTGCGACAGCCTCGAGGTGGAGAGAATGACACGGGACAAGGAGGGACTAGAGCCCACGCCAGAGCCCCCAGTGCCAAGGGAAAGAGCCTGGCAAGCTGGTACCATCGACTTCTCACCTGCTGCAGCAACGTGAGGGGTGCGAAGCCCCCTTACTCCCCCTCGCTCGGCACCACTGCCTGCATCTGCACGGGGACGGGACAGAGGTCCTCAGTTTGCCAGGGGCAGGGCCCCAACTTGAATCCAGGGCTCTGATCGCAAGGTCTCTTTCACCTTTGCCTCAGATTCCACGGGCTCATGTTCCAAGGAGCAGTACTTAGATTTCAATCTTTTTCTGAATTTTGCCGGCACACCCTGCGGCCAGGGACACGGGGGACCAGGCCATCAGATGATGCCACGGCTGCTGACACTTTACTGATTTGGGTCAGACCTGAGAGCCGCTCTGAGATGGGTCAAAGGGTGCCCAGACTTTTGGCTTCTCTCAGGGCCTGGAGCTACCACATACATTCAGGGGGCACTGCCGTGGCACATGCCGAGGCTGAAGAAGACCTCTGTATAAGTGCAGCATCTGGTTCTGGGTCCTGGAGCTTCCAGAAGCTGCTCTAATTAACGTCCCACACCCACATCCCAGCAGTGTCGCCTTGCCTAATCCTCTGGACTTGGGCCTGTGCAGGTTTGTTCCATCTTCTGTGGTCACCTGGAGACCCACACTAGAGGGGGTAAGGTTTCTTCCCCTTTAGAAATAACTTCAACTGCGAAACAAGCCCCCGTGCAGATGGATGGTCCCTTGTAAATGCTGTCTGTCCACAGGTCAGCGAGGCTTACTGGGAAAATACAAATGAAAACGCTTCAAGCCCATTCTTCCAGTTATGAGCAGTAAATTTTCTGAATGTTTTACATTGAGTGTTCTAATTAATAACGGTAATAAAAAAAAAAAAAAGACAATGAAAACCCAGCATGAAGAAAACCCATCTTTATGGAAAGGGGTTCTGAAATAATTTTGAAAAGCAAAGTCAATTCCTCCCTCGGGTCTTTCCCTGTAAGATCACTGCCAAGGTCACTCCAACAGGTCTCCCAACCAGAGGCCCTGGCCAGAGAATCTACAGCTCACATTCTGCAGAAAAGAACATGCACTGCCACAAATAATTCCTTCCCTGCCCCCCCCCCGCCCCCAGGTCAGAGACCCCTTTGCCTCCCTGTGTCTTCATGAATTTTTCTCCTGGGCTGACTTTTCTCAGCTTCTAAGGCTCAGAGTTTTCCACTCTTGCTTCTAAGAGGGAAGAAGTGAGGCTGGGAATACACACCGAGCCTGGGCAATGGCATGAGTTTCCCCAGCAACGTTCTGGGAGCCTGTGCTGACTCAGGCTGAGTCCAAGCTGTAGGCTCTAAGGCAAAGAAGGCTCTGCTTCAGGTCTGAGGTTTATGAAGACAGAAGTATATGCGGCACATCTCCTCGCCGTGGCTTAGCCTCAAGTGTTCACCAGAGCTGAGTGCAAAGTCACTCAGGAGCAATCACTGCTGGGCCTCCCCCCAGAGGAAGCACACCGTCTGGATGCGTCTAATCAGCAAGGGCCGGAATCAGGAAACACTATTTCCCTTGTGCCCAGGCTTGCGTACCAGCCCCATTAGCTCGTGTTTGACTTGGAAGGGCCCGTGTTTTCCAGTCCTCTGAGAGGAAAGGCCAGGAGTGAAGAGCGATGCTCGGCGGCAGTCCAGTGTTCCATCCACCCCAGGCCCTGTGAGGTGACCTGGGGACATCTGGGTGATGTTTTAGAGCAATGACACTGGGTCATGTCCTGCCTGGGGCTGAAGCTGAAGTGCTGTGGGATGGACGCTGACTCTTCAGTTCTTTGAGTAACTGCCCCATGGTATCAAACTGGAAAGGGCTGCCTGGAGTTGTGGGGCCACTGCAAAGCTTTAAAATGTTCCAAGAGTCACAACTAACCCTTATCAGGATCTCTTGCTCACAAGGCATGAAGCAGACTTAGGTCTCTAGCTCTGCTGGTCAGAGAGGGTAAGAAATGCTCCCTAAGTCACATAGGGCATTAGCGGTAGGACCAAGAGAAGCCCTTCATAGAACCACAGCTTCCAGAGCCTAGAGACATTTACAGATTTGCACTGGTCAAGCAGCAGAGATGCCCCAAAGCCCCCACTGCTTGCTGTCTCCTAGCTCTTAGTGAGACATGCTGGAACACTGGTGAGCACACTGAGTGAGAGAAGAAATCACTCAGCGGTAATCTAAATATTCAATGAAGCACCTACTGGACCCAACTGATTTGAAGGCAAGTAGACCAGCACCCCAGGAAATGGGTGGTGTAGTGAAGAGATGAGGCCCTGATGCTAATACACCAACAGTGGCAGTTGTGAGATGAAGAGGGGTCTGCATCTGGAACCCACAGGCCAGGGGTGAGGACCAGCTGTGTGAGCCATCAGGCCTCTCCGGGTCTTGGTTTGCTCAGCAGTAACATGGGGATGGAGGTGAGGCACCCCTACTGGAACGGGCACAGTGGGCCTGTAGGTCAACCTGGAGGTCCTTGTGGCTCCTCCAGGTTCCCACAGCAGCTGTAATGAAACTCTAGGAACAAATGCATACATAAGCCCTGCCCAGCGTCAAGCCCAGGAGGAGCGGCCCTGACTATCACCACGGATGCTCAGCCACAGGAGATCAAATGCCCCGCCCTGCCCGGGCTCCTCTCAGGGTGTGGTGGTACCTGAGAGACCAGCCCTCGTCCAACCAGCCAGCTGTATGGAGGTTTCTGTTTCGACATGGTTTCCTGCTTCAGGGAGTCTAGAACAGTGACCCACATAGTCTGTCTCATCCCCAACACTGCACCAGATATGACCAATCCATTTCTGTGGGCCTCGGTAAAACTTGGTATAGCACTGGAATCATGGAGGGTTGACCATCCCTGTGGGCAAGGCTCTGACCTGTCACAGGATGGCCAGGCCAATTCTGAAGCCTGATGATCTGCCAGCTGGCCCTAGTCCCTGTTTTCTTCACTGCCCTCCAGAGGGGCTGTTGATCTGCCTGAGGCTCCCCGTGACACGGCACAGCCAGCTCCAGGAGGCTGCACCCCCGTGCCCTCCACAGGGGCGTGGTGCCCTTCTCTAAAGCATCAGTTGTCTTCTCACGCACCCAGGGAGCAGGCATGTCACTTAGCCTGCTCCTGCCAAGCCCAGCCTGCCTGGACATTTTGGCCCATACCTGCTGCCCCACAGCTATGAACATTGTTGGGAATTCACTGTCACTCAATCCCACAACCAGCTCTGGAGCACTGTGTGCCTGAACTGACGTAGCCCTGGAGGGCCTCATGGGTGGAACTGGAAAAGAACAGAGGGCAGAGATGATAGAGGAAGAAGCATTGGGGGGTTTGACCAGGCAGATGGAGCTCAGTGGGGCTTACACCAGGGATGGTGGAGCCACTAGCAGCCATGGAGAGGCTGGGGCAAAGAAAAGAAGAATGACCTGTTCAGTCTTGAACAGGTGCCAGCGAGAAGAATGGGAAAGCCCAGCAGGTGGCTGGACACAGGTCACAAGCATGAAGTGCAGAGCGGGCACAACAGAATTCTGGAGAGTTCCGACATTTAGGAGATGTTGGAAGCGGAGCCAGGAAAGATGTAGGACCTTAGAGTAGCCCAGCTGCCTGTCCCCACACTGATGTCCTGGGTGGCCAGTATGGACTTAAGCTGTGCCTTCTGCTGTGGAAACCCCAAGAAGCCCCACACAGCTCCAGCTGGACCTGCAGGTCCACTGTGCCCACTCCAGTCTCTGGTCTCCTGGTCCTGTGGCCCAGGTGCCCAAAGTGCCCCCAGTGTTCTCCCCATCCCCTTTACCGCCATCTAATCCAGGGGATCTCCAGGCCTTCTCCCCTAGATGTTGCCTTCCAAACCCTCTTAATGATACCAACTGCCCATCCTCTGCCTCTCATTTGAACACTTATCTGGACAGAATGAGAACACAAATAGTACCTCAGCCCCTCCCTTCACCAGGTAGAGACCATCCTGTCACCACTCCCCCAGCCCCAGGGACGAATACTGCCCCACCCCCACTTCCAGAGCTGTCCCCCACCACTTATCATAACATCATCATCAGTCCGGACACCTTCTTGACCACTTGTTCGTCACCTCTGCCCACCACCCACACCCTTTTCCTCTCTGCTCCATCCCTAGGGGCACACTCAATAATTTCAACGACCATGACGAGGGCCTCACCTTGGCCTCAGGGTTCTTCAAATCCCATTTGAACTACCCACTTAGTTCTCCCTCCGTGAAACTTGCTACCAAGAGGAACTCTTCCAGTGACAGGAAACTGAGATAGAGCGCCTCTGACCACAGGGCCCTGCCCTCCCCCCTCTCAGCCCCTTGGGGATCTCTGGGCCCGCCTCTTGCTAATCGAGGTCCTCAGTGTCTCCTGGATTCTCCTGGCTCCTGCCCCACCTCCCACCCCAGCACCTCACCGCACAGGAGAATATGACAGTGCTGAAAGCCACAGAGGGCAAGAACTTGGAAACGTTGCAGGAGGCAACTGAGCCCTTTGAGAAAGTGAGTGATGGAGACCAAGAGGAGGGCACTTAGCACTAAGGACAACATGCACAGGAGGGGACGGAGGCAAGGAAGGCAGGTGGCACCTCGAAGCCAAGAGTGAGCCGAGGGGTAGCTCAGCACATCTTTGTGCCAAGGGAAAGGATGAAGTATGTCAGAGTAGGACAGAGTGAAGAAATGTAGGGTGAACGGAACGACAGGGTGGGAATGCTGAGGAATGGCTAACATGTAGTGAGTACTTACTACGTGCCCGGCCCTTAATGTATTAACTCATTTAAGCTTTGTTACAAACAAATGAGGGAAGTACTGCTATCGGCATGTTATAGATGAGGAAAGTGTGGCGGTGAGATATGAAAGAAGGTCCCAGGAGCCAGGCAGAGGAGTTTGCCAAGTCGAGGGAAGCCCTGGGACGCACCTGAGACTAGAGGATGGACAGAAGTGGTTCTAGGTGGGAGTTAGGAATATTGAAAGGTAAGAGGTAAAGTCATTCATGGAACTAGAGGGGCTGGGGTACAAATAAAGGTTGAGAAAGAGAGTGTACGAGGGCCCTGGGAAATGCAATAATGAATCAGTGAGAGGAGTAGAAGGATCTGCCCGAGTACTGAGGGTGTGAGTGGAGTCAGGGACCCTGGGACTGACAACAGGAATGTGCCTTGTTCAACATTATGGCCTCAGGGCCTGGCGTGGACATCTGATTCACAGAGGGCCTTTGAGGGCTATTACGTTTCAAATGGATGAATGAATGGATGGACTAAAGAATGAATGAACAAAGAAATAAGAGAATGTCAAATCAGAAATTTTAAAAAGGGAAATGTTGAATGGAGGTGGTGGAACAATAGTTTCAGAAAGGCAGCTGGGGGAGGATGTGCCCTGGGCTCTGTGAGCTGGAACCAAGGGTCTTCACTGGAGGGAACCAGGTGTCCCTCAAGGTGAGGTACAGAGAAGGCAAGGCAGGAAAGTTGGCTCCATCCACCCAGAAATGCACATCTGTGATGAGATGCCAGTGTGACAAAGGTTAGTGATGAAGGGGCCCAGAGAGTAACCTGATCCAGAAGTGGACACAGCCCTCTGGACCGTGTCCTTCCTAGTACTGGCCCTGGAAGACCCCCTGGCTTCCAAGTAAAGGGGCTTGTACATCACTGCTGGTTCAAATATGGTGGGAGGGCCAGGACCCAAGTGAGAGACCAAAGGGCCTATAGCCAGCATGCTGGGCTGGTGGACCCACACGCAGTTGGCTCAGTCTAGGTGGCCAGGCCTCAGCTCAGCTCAGCTCAGCTCAGCTCAGCTCCACAATTCTGACCTTTCCCTGAACTGAAGCTGAGGGAGAGGCCTGTCATCAGGCTGAAGACAAAGCCAGAGAAAGTCACCTTCAGAACTGGCTCACTGCCCCCAATAGCCCCTTGGCACTAGGGTACATAGGAGAGAATGCCCAGGACGCATGCCGGGTGCTTTCCGGGACAGTGAGCAGAACACAGGCATGCGCGGTAAGGGTCATGGAGAGGGGTGTGTGTGGAATTTAACCTTGTGTCTGGAATAAAGCGTGATCAATGCAGCCCAGCGTCCTTCACCCTCCCAGAAGGGGGTGTTCCGACCCAGGAGCAGGACCTTGCAGAGACTATGTCGGCATGGCTGACCCAGGCACAAAGCAACTGAGCTGCAGCAACAAATGTTACTTCTCAAGCCCAGAAAAAAATCATGAGGCCTCTCATTCCATCTGAGCTGTCCTGGCTCACTGTCCTACACATCTGTGGCATGGATCTCAGTCAAAGGTAAAAAATATTGATTGCCAAATGACACAAATACTGAGGATCTTCCATTTGTCAGGCATAGAGCAAGGCACCATGGGGGGACAGCAATGGGGCAGACACAGGCTCTGCCTCTCGGGAGCCTGTCATGGGCAGCCGCACTTCTCAGACCTCAGGTACAAGGGACTCACCTGGGATCTTGTTAAGATGCAGATTCTCATTTAGATGCTGCATTTCTGACAAGCTCCCAGGTAAAGCTGATGCTGCGGGCCCAAAGAACATAATGCAAAGAAAAAAAGTATTTCTATTATTTTTATAAAGAGATGAAAAACCATAATAGCAATGATATCGTTTTATCCTGAAAATGGCCATAAAATAGGTAGCATAGCCACTTGCAAATTTTATATGAATGGTTGCTGCACCTTCTCACTTTGTCACAGTCCTGGGGGGACCACCGGGGAAACACTTCCTTGAAGCAGCACATTTAACATGCCAGGAGCGAGGGCCCAGTTCTGCCACCTTCCATCCCCAGGGATTAGCAACCAGTCTAGGGTGCGGGGGAACACAGGCTGGGAGGCAGGTGGATATTTGGTTTCCACTGCCATGAAAATCATACCAGTGTGTGATTGGGTTAAGAATGCAGATTCTGAGGGCAGACTGTCCAGGTTCAAATCCTGGTCCTCTGCTTACTACCCAGGAAAAGGTAGTAAACCTCTCTGCGTTCAGGCTTCCTGTATGGAAACAGGGTTGTTGGGAGGATGTTATGAGATAATGCAGGTAAAATGCTCAATACAGGGAAGCCGTGGACACACGTCACATTCAGTGAAAAGAGTGACCCACAGATTCTCTGGCAAACACACATGCTTCCCACCTTGTCTATGGCAGGCAGGGGACCCTGAAACAAGTTCACCTGGCTCTGCACAGGATAAACTTGGACAAGTCACTTCCTTCCCAGGGCCTCAGGCTTCCATCTGTTCAATAAATTAATCAGCCCTAGAGCCCTTTTCTGTTCTGGAAAGTCTATCATTCTAAAGCTGGAGTGATCACCAAACTCCAACAATTAATCTCTCTTTAAATTAGCACCAATGTGTGAATACAGTGTGGATTTATTTTTCAGTTACTTGCTTTTGTTTCAAAAACCCATTTCCATGTGTCCACAAAGCCCCACCATTTGTGGTGTGTGTTTTTGTGAACCACACAGTCTGTGAACAGTGACAACCTGGCAGAGTCCAGGATGGATGTGGCCAGACCACTGCGATCCTCAGCTCATGCTGACATTCCATCAGGGGCTGGTTCATGCTCCCAGGCCTCTGAGAGTCTCACCCTTTAGCTGTGGTGATGACACACCCAAAAACTGGTGCATATCATAGGACGGCCCCAAGGCCATCCCAGGGCCAGCCCCAAGGCAGTGGCCTCATTCACCTCTGCTTCCTGTGCCGCCCTCAGGCCTCCTACAGCTCCATGACTCCCCTTCCTGACTTTTTAACCCTCTTCTCACCCCAGAGCCACCCAGGCCAATGCACAGGGGCAGCTGCATTAAAGGTCATTTATATAAATAGAACACACCTGAGCAAGATGTGCCTGGCCTCCATCCCACCCAAATATCCAGCTCATCCCCGGCCTGCCTGGTGTCTCCGCACAGCTGGCTGCTCTGCACGACCTGAAGCCTCACAGCTTGGTAATCCATTGCGCTGTCTTTGCTTTTTTTGTTTTAAGAAGAAAAAAAAAAAGAAATAAAGTCCACAAAGCAAACTGTCCTCCTGACAGGCCAGCTCAGATCACAATCGTGCTGGGCTGGACCAAGGAGCAACATTACCAGGGCTTTATCAGAACAGTCTGGTTCAGAATAAGTAACTCTTCAAAGGCGGCCTGGAATCTCAGCTGCTCCTCTGAGCCCCAGTCACTGGAACTAAGGCTCCTTCTTGGACTCTAAGCATGCCAGGGGTCTCAGCATAGATTATAGACCTGCAGTGGAGAGTCTACACAATTCCAATTAACAAGCACAACAGTCAAGAGCAGGGGCCTAGGAGTCAGGCCTGGGCTCCCACCTCAGGGCTGCTCCTTCTAGAGGTAGGGCCACAGCCAGCAGTGACCTAACTCTCTGAGTTGTGGCATCTGCAAAACTGAAAGAAGAAGATTTTTAGGGCTCTTATGAGGCTTAAACAAGATACTGTATGCCAAGTGCCAGGGGACAGCCTGGCACAATTATTAATTCAAGAAATACTTACTGAAAACCTACTATGCTAGACACTGTTCTAGGCACTGGGAGACACCACCAATAAAAAAGATAATCAGGACTCCCTCCCTTGTGGAGCTGAGTGTCAGGAAGGGGGTAAAGACCAGACAACAGGCAATCACGATTCCAGTGGTAAGAAACGGGATGGCACAACAGTGGGGAGCTCTGAGACTCCAAAAGAGGCTCCTCACCCAGTCTTGGGGGCTTCAAGGAAGGCTTCCTGGAGAAAGTGTTATCTAAGCCCAGACATGAAGAGTCGGGCAGGTAAAGAGTGGAGGTGGCAATGAGAGAGCCCTGCATTGTTGAAGATGCAGGGGCCAGACCAGGAAGGGTCCTACGAGGAAGGGCGCGGAGGCTGACCTTGACGCTGAGAGTAACAAAGGGGTTTTAAAGCAAGGTGACTCCTGTCCAAGGAAGGTCATTGGCTAGGGTAGGATGGCTTGGAGGAAGCAGGGCTGGGAGCAGCAAGACAGGCTGAGGCTGCTGCAGTGACCAAGGGAGTGGGCAGTGCTGAGGCTGGAGGGAAATGCAGGATCGGGGAGATACTCAGCAGGCAGGGGACTGAGCCTTGAGGACTGACTGATGGACATAGGGGATGAAGGGAGATAAGGAGCTCCAAGCCGGGGTTTCTATCTTGAGCACTCCAGAAATGGCAATAGCTATTTTATTCATTATCACTGATTTGCAGTGACACTGGCGAGGTCACTCACCTGCCAGGGCCTAATTCTCCCATCTGTACAACAAGGAGGCCTTCCCAGCTCCGATGTGCTATGGCTCTGTGGCCCTTTCTCCAAGCACAGGACCAGGCTGGGAAAACTGGAAAGGGGGCAGCTGTGAGATGCTGGCCTGCGTGGCCCATTCACACATTGCCTTCCTCCGCTCCCCGCCTAGTGCTCTATTCAGGTGTCCACACAGGCAGGCTGGGGCTGCCTGGAGCTGGCAGACCTTGTAGAAGAGGGAATCCGGCACACTATGCACAGGCTATGGCTTCTCAGCTCTCTCGGTGGAGGGGGGGGGAGGCAGGGGGTGTTCTGGGGCCTGGGCTTAACCAGAACCTCCCACTGGGATCTGAGTAAACGTGAAGATGGAATTTTAAAAAACAGATCAAAGTTGGCATTAACATTAGAGGCTAGTCCAGGCCACTACCTGAGGAAAATAATTAGAATCCTCTGAAATAACAGCAGCTCAGTTGGCACTCCTGGAGCCCTTCTTCTAGAATTCTCTGGCTGTTCAGGGGCGGCCTCTCCTCCTCGAGGGTTCCTGGTCACCCTCTGTGCCTTTGTCCCATGGCAGTTCAGCAGCTGAACTGCCGGCTGAGGAAGAAGCGCCGTGACCTGGACCACATCCAAACCATTTAGGCACTAACCTTCACCCACCCCACCCTGTGGAGGCCCTTGCCAACAAATCCCGGTGCCTGCAAGGGGGCGGGGTCCCAACCTGCTCTGCTCTCTGCTCTCTGCTCCATGTGGAACCCAAGGGGTATCTTGCTGGGGAGGCTACAAGTCTCCAACTAAGCCTCAGCTTCAGGAAAAGCAAAAAGAAATCTCAGCTATGGATACACCCTGGGAAGGAGGCAAAAGAGAAAAGAAACAAACCCGTCCAGCAGAGCGGGAACGAGCACTCTGCTTAAACCTGCACCCGTGCCCCTCGGCCGGCCAGCATCCTCTACACTCCCCTCCCCTATCCGGGCCTCCACCTCCTCAGAGTAACCTGGCTCCTTACCCAAGAGCAACAGACATCTGCCCACAGGCACACAGACCCAGAGCGGCCCAACCAGGCCTCCTTGTGGCTGGTTCTGTCCAGACACAAACGCGCGGGGTTGCTGACACAGAATGTGACTGGCTGGCTCCTCCCCCACACCTTGTTCAGAGCCAGACTCCCTGAGGGATCTTGGGAAACTTTTACGGAACTAAGCCCTTCAAGCTTCAGACCTGTCCTCCTCCTCAGAAGGGCACCCCAGGTACAAATGTCTCACTGAGTGAGCTCGGAGCTGACCATGCCTGCAGGCAGCCCTGTCTCTGGATGCGTGGGGACCATGCAAGTGTCAATTCATGCCGTCTCCTAGACGTCTGCCCTTCCACATGGGAGGAATAGCGAGGCTGCACCGTCAGGGCCCCTCTCTGCACAGGCTCAATACTCCTGTGTGGCTCAGCTAACCCTGCTCTTCCTCCACTGCTCATCAGGCTTCTCTTACATGGAAGCTGTGTGGTGAGCGGCAGCGCTTCTCAGACTTTACTGTGCACACAAAGTGGTGTCTGAGACCTGGTTAAAGTGCAGGCAGGGATCCAGCAAGTGGGAAGGGCGGGATTCTGCGTTTCTGACAAGCCCTCAGGTGATGTGATGCTGTGGTCCACAGGTCACACTTTGGACACCAGGAAGGTAGAGGAAGAGGGAGGACTCAGAATCAGTCAACTCTATCCTGGCACCAGCTCCTCTGGAACCAACCACCACACCTCAGAAGGCTGTGGTGAGGATGACATGAGAAGAGATGGTGCCGGACAGTCTCTGAAGCAGCAGGCACTCACAGATGCAATTTCTCTTCCTTTGCTTCAATTTTCTCCCTGTGGTAGCAGGGAACATGGTACCTCAGAAGACAGGCATTGCCAGAGAATTAAATAAGATAATACAGCACCGTGGTGCGCAGCAGGTGATGGATGAGACTTTTCCTTCCTTCCTCTGCTGTCTAGTCCTGGGTCTAGCACATAGTCTGTGCCCCGTATGATTGGTCAGAGGGCAGGGAGCACCTGAAGGCCTGTCTTTTAGACCAAGGGTCTCCATCTAGTTCAGAGTGCTTATGCATGTGCTACTGGGGAAAGGGGTCGTTCAGGTCATGCTGATGGGCAATTCCTCAAGTCACTTTGTTACTTGGGTGCTTGTTTGTGAGCAAGGACACCTGCCAACATGTGGAAGGAGCCACAGCAGAGTAAGGGTGTACAAGTAGCAGCCAGCCTGGAGAGCCTAGGAAAGGCCCCAAGCTTTCTGCCCCTGATCTGTGGGTTGGGGCATCCTTCACTGAAGGGAACTGTGTGTTCCCACTTAGCGAACTGGATTCTCACTGAAGGCCAGCAGCTCAACAGAAGAAAGCTAGGTGCTTTTAGAAGCTGAATTAACCAGTCTGGAAAAGGACCACTTATCAAAACCCCTCCTTCTCTGTCCCTTTCCTTGGCCTATAGGTACTCAAGCAGCTTCAGAAAGGGTCTTGCTTGTTTCGAGAGAGAAACTAGGGCTTCAGGGAACCCAGCTCAATACATGATGTATAGCGGTGTTCCTTCTAGAATCTAAACCAAAGGCCAGAGGAGAAAATAGACTGATGGCCAATCCATCTTCAGCAAGCATGTATTGACAGCCTGTCTGCACTCTAGCCTCCTCGCCCTCACACTCATATAAAAGCAAACCCCTTTTATCTTAATCAGAAAATCATGCTCCTTCAATATACTTATAGGGGGTACCTGCTGAGCCTGGGACTACCTAGGGGAGGCTGGGGGATCCCTCTGGCATGGTCCCAGTCCACATCCAGTGTGAGGGACACATGCAGCCAGAGAAGGAGCACTGTAAGTGATGGTGGTGCAGACACAGAGCTCAGGGGGCTGAGTGGGAGAAATAACGTGATCCCCAGAAACCACACTCTGTTCCCACAATGTATCCCCAGCGCGCACACACACACACACACACACACACACACACACACGTTTCCTCTGCTTCCAGAAACTGAAGTTCAACTTCCCACCTAGTTCCGAGTCCCCCTTTCTTCAAAAGGAGGTACAAATTTGCAAGGAGGCCATTGCTTCTCCAGCCCCATGGCCTGGTAACATTCACAAAGGCTATTTAACAAGCAAAGCTGGGGTTTCTTTTAACTGACAATTAAAATCAGAGCACAGAGACAAGTTTTGTAAAGCTGGGTTTTCAGAGAGGATAACTTTTCTTCTGTGGGTTTAAAAAAATGAGAATCTTGATTGAAACTGTAGGCACCTACATAAACAGTAAAGCCCCCTCAGTCCTCCAAATTCAGATGGAATGTGAGGATCTTTTCCGCCTTAGGTTAGAAAGGATTCAAATCCACATATTTTGCTTCCATATTTAACAAGAAAAGGTGAAAATGCTAAGACTGCTGTGAACTCAGACGATACCTCCTAATGCAGGCTGTGCCAATTTGTACCTCAACTAGATCCCTAAGACCTTCCTTTGGCATCTGTCTTATGGTTTTCCTATTTCTCTGCTCTTGTCTTCAAAACAACAGGAAATCCAGGCAGGTTAGTTTTTCTCTGTCCCTGGGGTGGTCTAGTCCCTGTATTAGAGCAGTGGCGACAGCCTCAGAAACTGTTCTCAGTGCTGAGCTGGTTTCATGTGAAACTCCACACACACACACACACACACACACACACACACTGAGAGCTGACATTTACTAAGTGCCTTTTCCATGCCAGTCAGCTTTGAGACAATTTACATAGATTATCTCCTTTAGCCCCCACAGCTTTGTGACGCAGACTACAGTGGCAGTAATAACAGCACACAGTTGTAAAGCAGCAAGTGCAGCACATGGAAGCGCTGTTCTAAGTGCTTTGCACACTTGAGTTCACTTACTCTTCACAGGCTTGTGAGGCAGGCACAATTATTATCTACATTTTGTAGGTGAGAAACCTGAGGCTTATAGGAGTTAGGAAATTGAACACAGGCAGCCTGGACTCAGAGACCCCTCTTACAATACCACCCCCCCACCCTCGGTGCACAGTGAGCACCCTGTGAATATTCCACTAAGACAAACGTCCCTGCGCATCTATTCTGCCACGCAGCCCTGCACTCGCTCCAGCTGTTCCTGTCCAGCAGGCGAGTGTGGGTGGAGGGAAGACCCTGGCACAAATACCTGCATACAAAGCAGCCAGGTCAGGCAGAAAGAGCACTTCCAACCAGCCATGCAGCCAGAGAAAGACGGGGCTAGTTGAGGGAAATCAAGAAAGGCCCCTGGAGAGTACAACCTCGGTGACGAGCAAGGAGGAAGGACTGAGAGAGTCCCAGGGGGCTGGGGGCTGGGGGAGGGACAGAGTGCTCCAGGGCCGAGGCAGCAAGGAGTGGCAGAGGGGACAAATACTGTACGCGTCCACCGATGTGAACTATCTAGAGCTTGCAAGTTCATAGAGACAGAAAGTAGACTAGAGGGGGCCAGGGGCGGAGGAAGGAGGAACAGGAGTTACTGCCTGTAGGTACGGAGTTTCTGTTCGGGGCAATGAAAATCTTTTGGAAATAGTGGTGATGGCTGCACAACACTGTGAATGGAACTAACACCAGTGACTGTACACTTAAAAACAGCTAACATGACAAATTTTATGATATATATATTTTACCACACTGGCAAGGTGTCTGAGGAACCTTTGACCACCCTGCTGCAAGCTCAGGGGCCGAGGTGAGCCATTTCTCCCCTTCGGAATGTGACAATTGGAGCCCTTGTACCTCAAGACAGAACGAGATGGACCGAAGGCCTGGCTCGCTGCCTGCGTTCCCAGTCACCTGCTCACAGGACCCCTCCCTGGCCTCTCTGCCCTCAGGCTGCCGGTCTCCTCGCCACCTTGAGGCCTCCAGTTCCCGCAGGGCTGCGGCTTTCCTTTTCACTCACTGCTTCAAGCACGGACTGCTCTGCAATCACCTTTTATCTGTTTTCCAAAGCTGCGGATGCCAGAGGAATTTATCTGTTTTCCAAAGCTGTGGATGGCAGCAGCGCACTGTATAATTAACGTGGAATGTTCCAAGGGAGCTGAGGGCACGTGGGACAGAGGTCAGCTTCTCAAACAACAGCCACTTTCTGTGGAAGGGCTGTTTTCTCCTCTCCTTCCCCCTTCCCGAGAGATCAAAATAATAAAATTCTGAGACATAAAGAGACCTGTTTGGCTTCACCTGTACAAAGCAGACCTCAGTGCAGGTGCATGGCCTCACACCTGGGGTAACAGCTGGACAGCTGCCTCCATCACCAGCCCAGGCCTCAAGACCACAGACACATTTAGCACACACAACTGAAGTCCCATCAATCCAGCATGGTCATCTGGGGCCTGCACTATCAGTCTGGATGCAGTCAAGTCGCTGAGACAGAAATCTATTACTTATAATCAGCTGGTTCACAAGCCCCTTTCCCTGCACAATTTAGCAAAAACATAACCATCTGATGAGGAATTAAATGCAGTAACTGTATCTGAAATCTTGTTCAGTGTAGAGGTTCGTAAGAAAAAAATTTCTCTGTTTTCTAAGTGTAGCTGTGGTAATATTTAGGATCTGTTGGGCATAGATGAGAGAGGGAAGAGAAAAGTCTGCTTGTCTATACTTAAAAACAAAAAACAAAAACAAAAGAAGGAAGGCATGCACCAGGGAGACAGGAAGAAGGGGAGGAAAGGAGAGAAGAGCCACTTCCAAACAGAGCAAACTTAAAAAACAAAAACAAAAAAAAAACATTAACAAGGAAAGTGGGGAGCACTTGCTCTACAAAAAAAGTGGGGGAGACAGATTAATAAAGTACCACAAGTAATTCTCCAGAAGAAAAGTCTAGAAGAATCTGGAATTTCCACCTCCGACATAAAGCCTTCTAAGATCTTGCATCAGAAATGAATTTTCCCACCACCCTTGTTCCAGGCGATCCCTCCTTGCACCAAGTGGTCCACCAGGTCTGTCCCTCCCCCTCCCCACCAGCCTATGGACCTATGATGGACAGGTGAACAGGGCTGGCTCCCACTCATCTCTGAAACACCTGCCTGCAACTAGCATGGGGCCTTGTCCCAAAAAGCATGGCCTATATGAAATGTAAGTGAGTTACAGGGGGCATTTTGACTGCCAAGGTAATAAGACAGGGGTTCAGCTAGGACGGGTTCAAGGTTCGAACCCTTTCTGGGAAGTAAGTATCTACAGAGTCTTCTACCCTGACATTAGGGTGATGCCATGCTCCTCACTGCTATAGAGTTAACTCTAACTCCTTAGCACAGCACATGCGAGCCCCATGATCTGGCCCTGCCCCTGTCCAACCACGTCCCCCCTGCTCCCAGCACTGCCCCTGTGCTCCATCCGGATCAAAGTTGCTAAAGTCCCTGCACGTGCCACCTGCACGTGCTCCTCTTGGCTGCAGTGTCCTGCTCCCTCCTTGTCCTCCAGAGACTTCTCTTCATTAAAACTCAGCTCAGAGACCACATCCTTTGTGAAGCTCCCTCTTCCCTCCTCTGGTCCCTGGACACTTCTGTGGTTGTGATGTTTATGATCCTATTAAGCTGTGAGTCCCTGGAGGATAAGACCTGTCTTTTTATATCTGAATCCCTGCTGCCCAGCCCAGTACCTGGCAGGAAGGAGGGACTCAGCCCACACCCAGCCTCGGTGGGGCAGCCAAAGGCCCCTCACAGCATATGACAGTGAGGTTGCAACCAATAACTATCAAGTTATCTACAGAGCCTGCCGGGCCACTTGCCAGTGCGGTGCTGCCCTTTTAGAGCCTAGGCATGAACCACCAGACTGAACATAATCCACTTAATTAATTTACAGCACAGAATAAACACTGTACCCCCCTGCTGCCTTCACCAAAGCCACTCAAGTCACACTGGGAAAACACACACAGTCCCCTTGGCGGGTTAGCACTTAAACTCTCAGGGCAATGCCACGGTGAAACGGGTAAAAACACCTGCTTTTGCAAAAGCACTTCCTTCCCTCTTATTAATTTTTCTCAAAATGTAAGCAAGTTCTATCTGCTTTAAGTAAATATTTCAAACATTAATTAGCCCCAGGGATACTCCTTTTGTACTCTACACATTTCAGTGGATTGGGGTAAACTATGGTGGTTAAATAGGTAATTTTGATTAATATATTTTCTGAATGAAAATGAGAAGACCTGATTCTTTACTGAGATGAAATATATAAAATTGGGATGTGTCAGAAAACACGTCCAGCAAGCCTGATTGCACATTTTTCTAACAGTGAGGTTGGAATAAGTGTTTTCTGATTATGCCAACACAACAACAGCCATCTGGTATGAATGAATCAAAATTATGCTTTTTTTTTTTTTGTCGGATCGGCAGACAATATATTTTTTGGTGTGCCAAGGAATTTTAGTAATTACTATATGTGCACATGAGATGAAAAAGGTTGGAAATCACTGGCCTAAGTCATACATGCTCAGGGTGCAGAAAGAATCAATACAGGGAAGGCAAGAGAGAGATTAGATTTAACAAGGAAAATGTTCTTTGCCTTTTAAAGGCTTTTAAAATCGACATTCACATCTCTGTGCCTTTACTGAGACTCAGATAAATGAGAGAAGAGGCATGCTCTGTGAGATCTTTGGAGTCCATCAGGGGAAGAATCTAGGCAAGAGAAATGTAACTCAGGACTTGGGCGACTAAAAAAATATATATAAAAAAGTGCAATCCTGTCAAGTGACCCGATCCGTATGGCATCCTTTGACCTCACAGAATAAAAGAGCCCCTGTACTATCTCAGAAGAGAACAGGAGCAGGGGCCATGCTTCTGATTGCTGGGCAGGGCCAGCAGCAGGGGACAGTGCCTAATGTCCCTGTTAAACCGTGTGCTCATACACAGCCTTCCCAGTAAGGGCTCAGAAGTATGATGCTCTAACAGGGCATCACTTCAAGTCCTGTTTGGGATTCTGAGCTCATTTTCCTAGAAAAACCATCTCCTTCTCATCACAAGGAGATATTTTTTTCCTTTCTCTTTATGGTATCTATATGAGATGATGGATGGTAACTAAACCTACGGTGGTGACCATTTCACAATACATGTAAATCAAACCATTTTCCTATACACCTCACACTTACATAATGATGTATGCCAGTTATTTCACAATAAAACGGGGAAAACAAAAACAAAAAACCCTCAACAACTATCTCCTGATGGTGCCTGGGATCCTTTCATATATTAAACACGGATGGACCTAGAGTTTACAATGGGACCTATGGTGGGGGGAAAAGAGGCGGAGCACATGCCCTTGGCCCAGACTGGTCGGCAGGGGCACACTGGGTCGGCCTTGGCACTAGGATGGCGGCAAAGTATCTGCGTGTATGATAGTGTTCTGCGGAGGGCAGGTTCAGAAGAGAAAATTGAGGCTCTAGAAACAGAAGCATGGGGGAGTGACTGAAAGACAAGGAGAAGTGCTAAGCAGAGGAGATGATTCTGAGTCCCCAATAACTCCTCAGTTGAAGTCCTTCTCTCTAAACAGGTTCATGTCCCAGGTGAGAGCAAAGGTGAGTCCCCATCCCCCCTTGAGAGCAGGAGAGGGGCTATGGGGACAGCAGGTGACTCCCATGGCTGCTTACTGGGAAAGGACATCGTGACTCAGCTGTTCAAGTTACGATTGAGGAACATTATGCATGATCACGTGTTCACCGAGCAAGAATCAAAACTTGCAAGGCCCAGACAGCTTGTCAGCGATGTGAGTGCGTGAAGCTGGGGGGCAATACAGGAATGCCCAAGTCATGGACACCTGGAGTATGGGCCTTTGAAGTGGGCTGCCACTGTGCAGCTCGGAGAGAAGGCCCTTGGTATGGTCCAGACGTCTAAGTTTTAAAGGAAAGCTATTAAATATCCTGATTTTAAATGTTGGCAACTAATAAACATTAACAAAAATGAATGCTACAAAAAACCCCACACATTCGTCCACCCGGTTCGTGGAATACCAGTTTGCAGTCCCTTTCTCAACATCTGCAAAATAAACTTGTTCTTTGGTTCCCAAATCTAGCTACAGGCCATAATCACTATGGGTATATGTCCAAGATGCAAATTTAGAGGTCCTACCCAAGATCAACCGGATCAGAATCCCCCTGGGAGAAGGCTTAGGAACTTGTCTTTTGAGAGGTCCCCTGGGTGTTTGTCATGTGGCTGCAATGACATTCGGGAACCATTAGTTACTTTGTATTACTTTTCTTGTGTTCATAGGTATAACCACCCACTTTTGTCTCATACCTCTAGTTCATGATAAAGTAATACTGTAAGAATGATAAAATGATATCACAAAAAGTACAGACCAGGGCTTCTAAAACTTCCCCAGGGAAAAGACAGAGGTCAGCATGGAGGGGACCTGGGAAACAGCTGGTGCCCAGCATATAAAATTGTATCTCATCTAAGAGATTTATAAAACTTTAATATTCTACTCTATACTACACCCACATGTGCTAACATATCAATTTTCCCCTCCTAAATCTTCGAGTAAAGCCAACTCTTGAGGAAGATGTAGTACCTTTATCCTGTGACCTGGAGAACCCTGAGGCCTCCCCAAGCACAAGGGCCCCCAGGATATTTACCAAAATTTGAGAATCACAGACATATCTAGATACCATATTATTGCATTTGATCGAGCCTAAAGGCAAGATACCACATGAAGTCCACAGTAGGGAGGCTCACACACAAAATTATTTACCAGACTTGTATTTAAATTTCTGCTCTTAAAAAAAAGGCATGCGTGTGTTAGAAATCTGTTAGATGGGGCAGAAAATGATGACACAGTAACAAGAAATCATCCTTTCACAACACAGTTTTAAAAGGTTAATGGCTCAAGAGTGGTTTACTTACAATTTTTACAAAAAGAAGCAGTCCAAGGAAATGAGGCATTTAAATTGCTGTAAAGGCTCTGCTCATCTGGGTAGCGAGGCCACTTTAAGAGAATGCCACTTTGTGGCATGAGCAGCTAAGACTCCTCTGGAAACTGTAGGCCCTCGCTGGAAGCACCTGCCAAGTGCATGCCTCAGTGTCCACCCACAGGCCCCAGGGCAAAGATCTGTTAAAGATCTGTTTCAACCATCTGCTGGGGTCCGAGGGGTCAGTGAGAGCTCTCTACACTGTAACAGGGCCCGTGCAGGCATTCTACCCTTGTTGGTGAGGTATGAGGAAACCAAGGCATTCCCAGCAGCACTGGGCTTAATTTTTCCTTTCTTGGTGACACTGCCAACTGTCATCAGCATTTAAAGATTTATATGTCCTGTTTTCCCACCTTCTCTTATCCTAGTATCATTATTTCTCAAAAAGCCTTACCTTTTCCCAGAATGTTTACATTTTAACAAATGTGAGAATTTCTGGTTAATTTCAGGCAGCATTTCACTAATGTTTAGTATTTAACTACTGATTTTGAACTCTGTAGGTATCAATTCCTACAGGAAAGGAATGCTTTAAATTAGTTGTGGGCTCTTTATGTCAAAGTGCCCAATTTGTTATCATTAATAAGTGATTATCAAGCAATCAATAAAATTATATTATCACTCTGAGAAAAATGATAAAGTCTCTTTGCGGAAGCCATCATTCATTAATGTTCACGATGGAGAGATGCTTTAGTGTGAACTCTCGTCCCACCCCCAAAAAGGTTCTGGCCCTAGCATGGCTCCAAACACACCCTTTCTCAAGGGATTAAATAGTTCCTCTCTCGGAGCCTCAAAATGGTGTCTAAATCTCATTAGGCTGCAACCTTCCATAGTTCAGTGATTCTAACCGGTCTGGGGGAGGAGACCAGAGGAGGTTCTCCCACCTGCCTGCGGCCCTGGATGTGACACAGGTGAGACCCCTGCTGGTCAGTTGTGAAGCTGCACTCACACAGGAGAAGAGGAGGGTGGGCCTGCACAGGAAGGGTCTTGGAGCTCTCAGCAGAGAAGCTCTGAGGGTGGCCACCCAATGGAGTCAACAGGCAGCAAGTCCTCTTTCTACCTTTCTTTCATCACCATCTTCCCATTGCCACATATCCTCAGTTGAGGTAAAGGCACTACATCCCTCAGTAACCAACTGGACAACCCATATTGGAGAGGAGACAGAACCTGGCCATCAGTACCTACCCTTCCTAGGCCCCCACTGAATTCTCTGAACCATCCCCGATGGAAGAGGGGAGGGAGAAGACACTTGGAGCCCTGGACATCTGGCCATGATCCCATAGACAACAGATAAACTGCCCCTGGATGGTAATCAAATCAGAGGCTCCTTAGAGTCTTTTTCTGTTGCTAACAAGATTAGAAAATAAAAATAAATCCCAAACACACAGAGGCACCTCCCCACTTTGCCTTGTGCAGAGAGAGCTTTTGTTTTGTTTTGCCTAAAAGACCTTCCATTTACAGCTTCATTCAACAAGACTAAAAGCTGCCTCTAAACTCCCTTCAAAAAAGAGAAAGGGGCCACAAAGTGCCAGGGGGCAAAATTAACAACAGCATCTGCCTTCTCCCCACCATTAACCCCTTCCCAGTGTCTCCCACCTCAAGTGGACGACTAAGCCCTGTCACGGGGTTAGCCCTGACAGCAGGCACGGTGGAGAAGGCCACCTCACATCTTACGAAGAAAATGGAAACAGAGCCTGGAGAAATCTCTTGCCAGCCACGGCTTCCTGCACAGTGGGACCCTTCCTCCATGGCTGGCTGCCCGCCAGTGCTGCAGGTCCCTGAACACACAAACAAAGCAATCCTGTCTGTACAAGGTAACCTGCAGGGCTGCCCTGTCGCCTGGGCTCCACGTCCCAGCTCTAGGCTGGGCCAACCATGTCGTACTGCTCTTCCATCCATTCTTGTTTCCTTTATTAGGTTAAATGCATATTAAACCAACCAGGCATAAACATTAATTAGAAGCGCAAACCACTATATTTACAAAAACATGAATTTGAGCAAGGTATAAAGAAATCCTAAAACTAGGTATAATTGGAAACTTTCTCAAGAATCTTCAACTGTTACCAAACTGCTAAATATAATTCATGTTTTATTCATTTGAGACTTAGTAAAATATTTCTCCTTAAAAAAAAATAAATTTGTTTGTAAAATACATCCAAAGTAAAAAAGATAGAAAACCCTAAAAACCATAAAGAAAGAACAACACTTGCCCTGGCCGGGGGGCTCAGTCATTTGGAGCTGCAAAAGATTTCAGGTTCAATTCCAGGTCAGGGCATGTCCCTAGGTTGCAGGTTCAATCCCCAGTTGGGGCTTGAAAGGGAGGTAACCAATTGATGTTTCTCTGTTACATTGATGTTTCTCTCTTTCTCTCTCCCTTCCCTCCCTTCCCCTCTCTCTAAAAATCAATAAAAAACACATTCTCAGGTGAGGATTAAAAAAACAACAACACAACACTTACAGATAACTTAATCTCAATCTCTCTCTCTCTGTCTCTATCTCACCACTGCCCCCCCCACACACACACACAAAGCTAGAACTTGGGGTATTTCAGCCTAGGAAAGCAAATCCAAAGATTATCCTCTACAACATGCTACTGCTAAAGTCATTTCCCACAAAGTGTTTATTAATAATTGAGGCATCTATCATCTTGTGAGTGAAGCACTTCACTCAGAGCTTTACCTGTATTCTCTTCATTTCTCACAACAACCCCAAAGGTATTATTATTATTTCTAATATCTCAATAAGAGAGCAAAGTCTCAGGGAAGTGAAGTAACTAGGAAATGGCACACTCAGAATTTTAAATCATGCCAGTCTCTCTACCTCCAAAACTCATATTTCCTGCATTACATAAGTTCCTTTCTCTTGTTTTTACAGATCTCCATCCCCGAACAGGAGCACAATTTTAAAAAGGAAGGCACATGCATGGTGCTTCCACATGAGAGGCCCACACCCCGCATCCACCTTCATCACAACTAAGGAGCGCCTGTTCACCTGACTACCTCAAGGTGTGGGCTGTGAGAAGGTGCTAATGACCAGGCCTGGTGCTCCAGAGGTGGAGGGTGGGTGGTGGTGGTGGTAATGATGTGTGTGTGTGTGTGTGTGTGTGTGTGTGTGTGTGTGTGTGTGTGTGTGTGTTGGCACTCTCTGGTGCTCCTGAGGCAGAAGGTGGGTGGTGGTGGTGGTGGTAGTGGTGGTGGTGTGTGTGTCTGTGTGTTGGCATTCTCTTGTGATCCTTCGCTTGCAAAGCTGGATCTCTGTCTTCATCTTCACATGGTGTTCTTCCTATGTGAGTGTGTCTGTGTCCAAATTTCCCCGTTTTATAACGACACTAGTCACATTGGATTAGGGCCCACCCTAATGATCTCATTCTAACTCATTATATCTGTAATGACCGTGTTGCCAAATAAGGTCACATTCTGAGGTGCTGGTAATTAGGACTTCAACATATGAAAATTGGGAGGGACAAAATTAAACTTGTAACAGTGAATGGGGGGGGGGGGTGGAGGAGGGTAGGGAGGGAAGGAGAAAGAGAGAGAGGGAAAGAGGGAGAGAGGAGAGGGGTTGGGCTGGACTGACTTATTGGTGGGCTGTGTGCACTCCCTCTGGCTAGGACAGTTCTCCAGGGGCAGGTGTAGGGCAGCATCCAATATTTCTTATGAAGGAGGTGCACCTGTCACTGTGAACACCTATTAGCAGTAGGTAAGGGATATGCTAATGGTAACTAAGTTTGAAAACCACCATGCCATCACTGGCCCACTCACACAGCATCATTGGTAGCGACTCTTGAATTATATATTGTCCCACAGAATTCTGCTGCCTTCAAGCTGGTAAGGTAGACAGATGGGCTTCCAATACATGCTGTCCTCAGAGAGCCGTGGGGCACTATCACCTGTTACAACAGAATAGGCTTTTCAAAAATATAAACTCAATATAAAGTTTTAAAGTAGAGGTAAGGTGTACTTATTCCATGCTTCTGGGGAAGGGGTATTAAAATATAAGGCATCATTTGGTCACCCCAAAGGTGGAAGTTTGTTTTAAATCGAGCGTGCATGCTAGATATGCAACATGTACATTAAGATGGGCTGTAAAAGCCTCAGAAACTCATTTCTTCTACTGTTTACTTGGCATCACTATCACTGTATAAATATTGTGCAAGTGATGTGGGTGCTAACATCAATGAATACGCTGGTATACCACATCAGCTGAAGTAAGAAAAAGAGAGTCATAATTGTTCTTAAAACCAACAAGACCATTTCTAACCAAGAAGAGAATCCACAGACTAGAAAAGTGAAACAAGCTTGCTGACACCTCAGTGGCACCTTGGCAAAAGGCTACAGGAATCCAGGTCGGGTTCCGTGAACTATCACACCTAAACCCCAGGCAACTGATAACACTGGTTTACTGGCTACTTGTGGGTTTTCCGGGCCCCAGAAGATATGCCACACGATCCACTCCTCACTCCCCTGATACCTGTACTGCCTATGAGGCAACACGGGGCAAGGCCGACACACACACACTCATCTCCCAGCCCCCAGTGGTGGAGGCGCCACATGAAGCAGTCAAGAGAACACGGGTTTCGGAGTCAGACCTGCATTTCAGCTGCAGCCATTCCCCGGACTAGCTGAGTCATCTTGGCCACATGCTGGTCCTCTTTGGTCTTCAGCTTCCTGTAAGGTGGTAATATTATACACACCTAGAGGCTGTGTGAAGATTAAACAGCATTTCGTATGAGTGGCCCTTGCACAGAGCCTGGCCATAGCCGGTCCTCGGTCAGCGGAACCTCCTGCCCTTCCTCCCTTCGACAGGAAGGATGGAGGCTCTCAGAAAAAAAATCTCCATCTGATTTGGCCACAACTGTAGGGTTTAAAAGAAGGTGGAGGCCCAGTGGGAGCTCAGAAAACCCCAAACTTCTGAACTGTCTTCTGACAAGTAAGTAAGAAAGTACTGAAGATGTCTTTGGGGAAGGAGGGTGTATTAGCATAGGTTAACACTTGTTATGTGCCAGGGTCTGTTCTAAGAACTGCATAAACCTCAAAACATCTGAATTCTCACAACAGCCCTGTACGGTAGCTATTATCCTTATCCTGGCTTAGCAGATGAGGAAACAGGCACAGAGAGGTTAAATGGCTCGCCTAAAGTCACAAAGCCAGGACCAAATCCAGGCAGTGGGAACCTAGGGCCCGTGGGCTTACCCACACTGCTACGCTGCCCTTTGTCAGAACTGGTTCTCTCCCTAACTAGTTTGGGTTTTCCCCTCTGTTTTATGGGTATTTTGCTTCACTTTTTAACCATTCGCTCTGCAAACATGTGTTGACACGTACTCTGGGACACAGGACTGGCTGGGGGGGAGGCCTTCCCGGCATCCACAGGACTAACTAACAGGCAGAAAGGGGTGATGGCCAGGAGAAAGGAGAGAAAAGTGCTTTGGTACTGAGACAGGGCAAAAGGCAGCTCCTATGGCTGGTGGCAGAGATGCTACGAAGGAGGCGTGACTGAGTTGACCTTGAAAGACGGTATTTCTCAAGATGGAGATGTGTGAAGAGAAGCCCCACCCCCCCACCCCCCTGCCTTCCCAGGTGGCAGGGGCAGCACAAGCAAAGGTAAGCAAGTGAACACTTAGCACAGCTCAGGGGACCAGGAGCGTCCAATTTGGCTGGAGTGCACTGAGCCCGGCACGAAGGCCTTGGATGCCAGGCCCCAGGGATTAGAATTCAGAACAAATTCCAAGATTCAACTAGGAAGCAGGATGAAGGCCTGCTGGAGAACCGCCTCTGGGTTCAGCCCCGTACTGGTGTTCCATACAATGCATCCTCCTGCGAAAACCATGCCCCATTCTGAATGCTCTCCAAGGAGCAGCCACCTTCTCTTTCTCCACGTGGAGCCCAGAATACAGCTGCCCTGATTTGCTTTCCCCAAAACTGAGAGCCTTGGGACCCAGGGAGTGACTGCTGCCTGAAGAGCTGGGAGACACTGAGAATCACCGGTCTCCTCATTCCTGCCCGCATTTTATCTCTTTTAATTTTATTTCATGTAATCAAGAAACCATTTTGAGCACCTCCTCTGCATAAAATACCATGCCAGGATCTGAGCAGGAGGCTGAGAGAACTCTGGTCAGAGCACCCAGAAGAGGGGCCCTGCCCAAGGCATGGAGAACTTCTGAATCCTGTTTCCCCCAATTACAAATCAGGCCCTGCCTCGTCAGCACTAAACACCAGCCAGTCCAGCACCCACAAGTCAAACCACAGCAGCCTCCCGAATAGCCTTCCACACCCCCCAAATGGAGAGCCCTCCCACGGGCCCCTTGAAACCTAAATTACAGTCATTTCCTAAACACCTGAACACATTCTACTCCCCAAAGCCCACAGGCATTCGTGTTATCCAACCATGTCATGAGCAAGGAAAAGCTCTAGCTAATTAGAGTGCTAGGAGAACATCCCTTTACATGTTTAATATGAAGACCAGAACTGGACACAAAATCCTACTGACCCAAAACAAACACCATCTAATGTTGAAGCCGGCACAACTTAGTACAGCCTTACTTCCTGCATATCCATCCAGCTTGTCACTCTGGAATCAGGTAAAACTAAGTCAAAATAAAAATACAGTTTGGCAAAAGTAGGTTTCCAATTGTGAGTACGTGAAACATTGAATTTATTCTTATATTATGATTTATTAACTATTGTATTATTTTCCACATGAACAACTGTAAGCCCACTTTGACAACCCTGCATAAAGCTTCTGGAGCACTGTGGAAGGCAGTGGAACCTTCTGTGCTTAGAAAAGTAGAGAGACGTGAAGGAACACTGTGGTCTCCCTGCTGGAGCCACAGAACCACGCCTGTTGGGAAGGACGGACTTGCTGCACAGAGAGGCTGCCGTCTGCGGAAGGAGCTGAAGCCCCATTCGGAAGAAACAAGGGTCTGCCTCTGTGCAGGCATTCCTTGGGCTGAGCAGGGTCTGAATCTCAGAGTGTAAGTGCAGAATGCCCCTCCCACTCCCACCTGTCAAAATCCTATCTGAGGTAGATGCATGGTTGGTTCCACAAACCTTCCTTCATCAGCCTCTGATCATTGAGAGATTGTAACTGGGGTACTGTGTTTCCCAGACTCCCAAGCAGAGCTCAGCATCTGAGTCAGGTGCCATCAATCAAATGCACATGAGACGTGGAGGGAGGAGATGCAGCTTCCAGCTGCTAGTTAAGAAGTCATGGCCACCCTGAACCCAAACGTCATGCCTGGGTCAAAAAACCAGGGCAGTGGTGGCACTTTCTTGTCCGAACTCTGTAATAACTTGGACCTTGACTTTAGCTTCCCGGAGAGTCCAGAAACGGCTGTGGGGCTGGCCACACTGCTTCTGTACAACCCAGGAGTATTCAATAGGCCCAGCCTAGCTGCCCTCAGCTCCTCCAATAGTGTTGCAAGCCACTCATTCCCAATATTAAAGCCCTTCAGTGGGTTCTGTTTTCTACACTGACTGGTTGATAAACCATCTGGATAAACCAAGGAAGCTCAAATGCCACCGAGCCACAGGAGAAATGCCCCTGAGGGCACTGCTCTCTATACCACACGACTCACTTTGTTGACTCTCAAGTCCCTTGTGCAGTTTAAGGAAGGCCCGGTGTGGTCTCACCTTCAAGCTGAGACAGAGGGAAGAAGATACGGGGGGGGGCATGTCCAAGTGGAGGCAGAAGTTGAGGTGGGATGGCAGAAGGTGCAGGGCAATCCCAGGACCAGGGCTGTTACCTAGAAGGGGACTAGCAGTGCTTACTCGAGGGTGAGAAGGTCTGATGGGGGAAGTTCTGTGTGAAAACTGCAGAAGTGGGGGCTGTAGCCAGGCTCAGGAGAGACAGGTTGAAGCCAGGTGACAGAGCTAATGATGAGGAGCTGGGAGCACAGGCCCCCACAGGGAGCGGAGGCAAGGCCCCTGAAGCATCAAGCGCCTGCCATGGGTGGAGCGGGGATGGCTGGGGCAGGCTGTTTTTTAGTGTAGGCCTGGAATGACTGCTAGGTCAGAAACAGGGAGAACCAACTGAATTTGGGTATACTGAGTTTTCTGAAACTGAGGTATCCCTGTCACCAAGGGAGATGGGTGCTGCATCCCTGTTAGGTGACATGCACTAAGAGACCTCAAGATCAAGAGACAAGAATTTGTGCTAACTTGAGCTGTCCTACCCATACTATATTGGATCTACTGATGCAGCTAAATATTCACAATTGTAGCAAATTTTCTGAGCAAGTTCTACGAGGTCTTTTTCCTCCCTATTCTAATCAGTGTGCTGTAAGCCAGGGCTTCTCAAACTTCAATGTGCACATGAATCATCTGGGGTAGGGGGTGGCTCATTAAAATGCAGATTCTGATTTAGTAGGTCTGGTGTGAGGTCTGATCACACTATGAGTACCCAGACTTTAAGCTTCATAAACATCAGTCAAGATCTGAACTACTTACAGATGCATGACAAAGCGCCACTCTGTCCAGCGGCTGCTCCCTATTTCATAGGTGCAGATTTCACACCAGCGAGAAGTTAAGGAACTTGCCCAGTGCCACACAAGGGAGAAGTAGCAACTAACCCACACACTGACCCGTGAGCTCTCACCTGCTTTCAGCCTCACCCATACCCTGGGACCCTTGGGAGAGAATGACTTAATTTCTCATAGCTCTGAACTCTCACAACTGAGCCAAGAGGAAAGGAAGGGGAGGGGAAGAGAGAGGAGGGGAATTGAGAGTCCACTGTCACCAGGACCAGGTGAAGGCTGTTATGGAAACACCCTTGGCTCGCCAGCTGCCCCAGAGTCTTGTGGGTCCCTTCCCCCAGGGATCCTAGGAGAAAAGCAGGCAAAGGATATGAACAGGCAATTCATGGAAGAGCAATGCAAACAGATAATCATATGAAAGGATGCTCCAGTTTAACAGGAGTCAGAGAAACGAGAATCAAAGTAGAAATGAGATTACAGCCTACCCATCAGACGGGCTATAACTAACATGGAAATAAAAACTAATGCTGTGGGGATGGGGGGAATGGGTATTCTCACCAACTGTTAATGAAAATGATAATTGTAGTTTTTTTGGAAAACAATCTGGAAACATCTATCAAAAATAAAAATGCTATACCCTTCAGCACTCTTTCTCTTGGGGATCTATTCCTGGGAAATAAAAACCAAAGTTCACAAGGACACACATTTGCAAAGATGATTCTGGGAGTAGTTTATGGATGTTTGTGAAGGTATTTATTTATTGACAAAAAAATGCCAATCGATATAAGAACGGTCGAATAAAATATATACCCTCCCTTCCATGGAATAAAATGAATGAGACGATAGGTATACCAGTAGCCTTGGAGGGATTTTTCTATGAGGTATTGATGAACAAGAAAAGCAGTAAGCAGTAAATGTGATTAATGTGATCCTATTTTTGTAGAACAATTACTTGTTAAAAAGCTTATACGTATGTTTACGGTACATGTGTGTGTATAACTGTATAATTTTTATAAACATAAATAGAAGTACGGAAAGATTCCAAGCTATTAAAGTTCTAGCTCTTCTCCTATCCACGCTTCCAACTCACAAGGCTGCTGGAAGGGAAGACCTGCCACTCTCCCACACTGCTGTTTGCAGCAAACTTCTCCCACTGCCTGCAAGGTGTGAATCTCTCAAGAAGCCATCAGAATATCCACCAGTCATGAGAGCCAAGCTGCACTCAAATTCAGCTCTTCTTCAAATCACTGATAGGCCCTTGTTGCTACCACCACCATCATCACCACCGAGAGAAGTTAAGGCTAAGAACAGAAGTGGGGGCCGCGAGTGGGGAGAGAGGTCAGGGGCCTCTTCTTTCCCTGATTCTCTTCATTCCTCGGGACGCCTCCCTGGGGCCCCATTCTAGATGGGCTTAGTCCTACGGGCAGCTGTCTCTTAAGGACACTGTGGAGGGTATGATCACAGGTCAACAGGTGTACAGGGAAATAAATGGTCATCTCATTCCCCACTCAGGGCTGCAGTCGCCATTTCTCCGTCTCCTCATGCGAGAAATGCAAATTTCCAGGGAGAGAAAATTCACTCTGCTCTTTTTTACATTGTGCTAAATTTCACCCCATTATGTTTCTAACTCTCTGGTCTAAGTCCTACCCCCCGGAGCCACAAAGAACCAAGTGTATTTCCTCTTTCACATGAAGACAGTGATAATGCCCCATGGCTTTTCTCTTATCTTGACTAAACATCCCCAGTTCCTTCCACTGATATTGAGCATACATCTCAGGAATTTCCTGATGGCAGATCTAATTGTTAATCCTCTAGTGAAACTTGGGGATTCTGACAGGATACAGGCAAAGCCCGCACATATGCAAACCTCCCGAGGGAACAAGTGTGAAGGAGAGATGGAGCCGGGTGGGGAGGAAGGCATTTCCAAAGGCCCTGCCAATCTCCCCGGGAGCCCTCAGGTGTTCCACCACAAACGGCTACAGCCCAGCTCCCATGCCCAGCTCCCCATGCACTTCACTGAGCTTGTCTGGCCATGACCAACACAGGAAGGTTGCGCAGGCTGAACCAGACAGGAACATGGCAGGAGGAACGGGAGGTGCAATGCAGCTGTGTGCTCTTGAGAAGGCAAATGAGCATCTTGGCTTCATTACAATCGCCTGCTGAGGGGTTGCGGGCTGTGGTGTGGACCTGGGCAGGCCACACTTCACTCGCTTGCTGTGGGCACCTGAGCTGGGCCCCTGGGGCACTCTCTGGGGCTGCAAAGGGAGAAATGAACTAATTAAGAATTAGAGAGACCTGGACCTAGAAATAGCTTTCAAAGATAAAGACTACAGTGGGTCCAAAATGTTTTAAAAAAAAGCTGAGTCAGTGAGCTTTCAAAACTTAGTTCTTTGAAGGAGGACTCTTAGGAGAGTCCCAGGAGCGCTGTGCTCGCTGAGGCTGTTAGTCATTAGCTGTGCAGCAATGTGCATGGCACTTGCCTGCTTTGAACCTGTGTTCTACCTTTGATAAAATGGAGATAGCATCTGTATAATGAAACAGAAATAAAGATCTATTAAGGGAATTGACTATATCCACTATGGATTGCTACATAAATATGACATTATTACTCCTGCTGGGGATAGGCAATTGAAAGTATCCAGTAAAAGCCTGGGTAGCTAGTATCCAGAATGAAACTATTGTGACGGTGATAACACTGAGCCACTTTTCCCAACAGGATGAAAGAATAGAAACAGAGTGAGAATTAAAGGCGGTCACAGTGTAAACATGTTCCCAGCCCAGGCCAGCACAGAGGAGGAGCCTGACACGGGGATGGCTCTAAGGACATTCCACAATCCGCTGGATGCTCCAGGGGAGAGGAGGCCTGAGGGGCCTTTTCATCCTCACTGCCGGAACAATGCTGAGTCTCCTGAATGCCTCTTTTGTTCCATATGGCACAAAAAAATCACAAACATTTTATAACCACCCAGTGTTTTTCTAGCTGTTTGGTCTTTTCTCAAAGGTCCTAAGATCACATAAAGGCTTCCAAGAACAATAGCTGGTAAGCCTGCTTGGAGCAGTTGAAACAACAAGGCTGAGTCAGGTTTCTGGCTGAAAGAGGGAAGGCAGGCAGAAAGAAGGGTCAGGGGCTGGCCGGTGGGGGGCAGGCTCTGGCCCCCTGCTCCCCCTGGGGCGGGAAGTTCCCACTGGGTCTGAAGGTTCCTGCGGGACGACTGGGGCACTTGCTGCATTTCTTAGGGATCACATTCCAGTCAGAACTCACATTGGCTCTCTCCTCTCTCCTCTCTGGAAATGAAAAGCTTAGAATCCTATCCTGTCTTCTAAGGCCTACATCAAGGCCCCAGGGAGGGGACGATCTGCTCAAAGAAGGGCAGTGAAGGACCCGGCCCTCAGATGCTGCAGTTGCCCCGCCCTCCAGGAGTGTCCCTCCTCTAAACACCACTGCTGCCCCTCTGCTGCTCAGCTGCAGAGGGAAAACTTGGAAAAGAGCCTCATACTGTATGTAGAGCCCTGGCTCCACCACGTCCAGGCTCTGAGGATGACCTTGAGAGTGTGTAAAAAAATCTGCACCTCACTTTTCTCATCTGGAAAATGGGGGTAATATTAATAACGACTTTACGAAATTGCACTGAGGATTAACTAACACTCCATACAAAGTGCTTAGCACAGTGCCTGGCACAGGGTGTACCCCTAATAAATGGGGCCTGGGCAGTCTCCTTTGTTCTGTGGCTCACAGGCAGGGTGGGGTGTGTTGTGGGTTGGCAGGTGGCTAAGGTTGAGGCCAGGTGGCCTGTGAGGTATCTCTGGCTTGCTGCTGCCTCCTCCTTGAAACCCTTCCCCTGTGGTCCAAACACCTGGCAACCATGGCTTCCTCAGCTCAGCTAACACCCCACCCTTAGAGACAATGCACTTATTGAAAGTCCCACTGAGCCATGCGGGGCCCTTGGAGTCACCCAGCCTAGACATCTATACTTCTACCTACGGATGTGGTCAACCCTCCACCCAGGCCAGCCTAAGCCCTGTATTCCTGCATCTCCCTAGGCCTTCTGGGCAGAAACTTGGCCAAAAACTGCCTCAGCTTGAAAATCAAAGAAAAAGAAAGGTTAGGAGGGAAGGGGCTCCCTCTAGTGCAGAGAAGAAGTGAGGAAAGTCTGGGTCCCCGAGTCCAGAATGGATGGAGAGCAGCACCCAAGACCCCTGAGCCCTCCCCATCTCAGCGCCTTCACCTCCAAGCAGCCCTCACACCCTCCAGAGATCTCTGTAGAGCACAGGTCCTCTGCGGAAGAGGCCCCAAAGTCTCTTCACTGCCTGGCCCCGACTGACTTTTCCACCTGATCTGTCCCCATGCCACAACTGTAAAACCCCCATCAGCCACACCAGAGTGTTTTCTGCTCCCTGAACTTTCTAGCCACTGGGTTTGGGGCTATGAAACACGCTGGTTCTACAATGGAGGACACTCCAAACTAGAAAGGCTGAAGGCCCACAGCTGAGACTTCAGGAAAAACATGGAAGGGGTGCTGGGCAGCCTGTGCTTCATCCCAGCTCAGCCTTCAACGGCCCCCATGACCTTGAGCAAAGGCTACACCCTCTCCTGGCCTCAATGTTCTCATCTATAAATAGTGGGTGCTAGACCCATCATCTCTCAAGGCACTGCTAGCCTTGAGATGCCCCCAAACATTCCAGTCTCCAGGGGAAGGTGGAAAAACCAGCTCAGTGTCTGGCCAGAAAGTGCCTATGCCTGAAAGCACCACATAGCCAGACCCAGCAAAGCCTACAAGAGGATGTGAAGGTCTGATTCCCAAGGCCCCGGATCTCCTGAGCAGCCAGATTCTACTCCACAGCAAGGGGGCAGGGGACTTGAAGAGGAGACCGCCAGCATTAATCACCACAAATTAGCAGGGAAGCTGAGAGGAGGGAGGAATCCCTGGCTCTTTTACTTTCTCATTATTGATGGCACATAATAAACCCACCTCACAACCCCACCAGTGTTACAGCCAGGACAGATGTCTGCCCGTGGTATTGCAGGGCCGGAGAAGGAAGAGCGTCTAGTGTCCCTGTGCCTGGGACTGTCTGCAACACTCCAAGCAGGACACTGCTCACTGTGCAAAGAATGGGGTGTGACAGGCTGGAAAGGATGAGGGGTTGTGAGCCAGGACGCCTAGGTACCCACCCAGCTCTGCGACGAACCAGCTGGGCAACCCTGATCGGGTCACTTTTCTCCTGTATCATTTTCCTACACTGAAAAATGAAGGAGCTGGGTGAGATGATTTCCAGGTTCCCATTCAGCTGTGACAGTCTATAATTCTACTAAATGGGAATGAGAATCAGATTGAATCAGCTAGAACTAATTCAACCAATAATTTTAGATACCTCTAACTTTAAAAAAAAAAATCCTATATAATTTTTTATCTGAATGGCTGGAGATGATACAGACAGAGGACAGAATGGAGGGGGCCATCCATCCATCACAGTGGGTAAGCCCCCAGCATCCCGGCACAGGGGGCTTGCCAGAAGCCTGCTGTTAGCATCCACTCCCCAGAGCCTCCCCGACAGCAAGCCCACCCCCCTGAGTTGGCAGATATAATTAGAGTGGGGTGAACCTGCACCCATTTTCCCTCTGCTGGCTGATGAGGCCTTGAGGATTCAAGGAAGGCATGGAGGAATTGCTGCCTGAGTCATTAACATCTGTAACATAACAGAGAACTCTCCCTGGGACACCTGTGGAAGCACAAGATGGGTGAATCCTAGGGGCTGGAAGGAGCTTGTCGGCTGAATTATTAATGGGGCTCTGAGTACTGCTCAAGTTTCCCATGACAGGTGGTTTTGTGAACTGATGGTTCCAGACCAATTAAGAATGATTGTGGGCTCTGAGGCAGTGCCACCAATCGTGAGTGTCTTAAAACATCTCAAGGACCCACTGCAGGCAATCCAGACAGCCATGTCCTTAGACACAGGCGTGACAGTGGCAAAGAGGAAGGGGTACCTGATGCTACAGGGTCGGGGGCCACTGCCCCACACCAACTCTGTCCCCGGCGCAGAACATCACCAGAGCCCTACTTACAAAGTGCTACAGCAGAAGGGTCCCTGGCCCAGCAGCCTCCATGGAGTCTCAAAGCCTCAGGAAAATAGGTGCCATGTGAGAAAAGGGATCTGGGTTCAAAATTTTAAAAAAGATGATGTTCAATGAAGCTAGACCAGATTGTGAACTTCAGGACTTCTCAGAGCCTTTAATGTGTTCATGACTTTAGAAGAGGGAAATGAAAAATAAATATTTATATAAAATATTCAGTTTCCCAAACGTATTTGATCATAAAGTCCTTTTCTCCAGGACATGCTCTAGGATTGGTATTACATGGAACTCACCTTGAGAAGTGTGGCCTTAGACCACAGTCCTCATTTTACAGATGAAGAGACAGAGAACCAGAGTAGTCACAGAGGGAGCCAGAGCCCAGCAGAGTCCCTCATGCTAAAGTAATGTTCCAGGTGCTTGGCGGCTGTTTAGGGCAACCGTAAGGCTTTATCCAGGAACTGACAAGACAGCCAGGGACTTGAATGCTTCTGGGAAAATGAGGGCATGAATCCAAGCCTGAGGACTCCCCCTGGAGGGAAATGGTTTACAGTAAACAGCATGAGAGAGCTCTGAGACCTTCTGACTTAGCAGAGAATAACACCTTTTTTTCCTGATAATAATTTGCTTAATGTTTCTGTGTCTCCCTTGCTAGACTGTGAACTCCATGGGGCAGGGACCACGTCTGTTTAGTTCATGAATACATCTCCAGCCCCTGGTACTGGGCCTGGCAAACAGACAGCACTAGGTAAATATTTGCTGACTGACTGATAGACTAATGGGCACATGCATCAATTTCTACTTCCAAGTACCCAAGACACCTTGAACATGAGCCCTCTTGTTTCCAGATGCAAAAGCCCTGTGGAGAAATAGACACAGGCCTCAGCACTGTGAGGCTGCTCCTGTGGTCTGAGAATGTGGGCAGCAGGCTCTCGGGACCACGGCTCCCTCTAGAGCCGACCAGAGCACGGAGGGGCAGGCTCCAGAAAGGCTGAGTCTGAGCCAGCACTGGGACCGTTTTTCATGGGTGCAGGCACATCTGTATGTTCTAGCAACACTGCAGGGTGAGCAAGGCAGCCGTGGGTCATGTAGAGTACAGAGGGGAAAACAGACACAGTAGGGATAAATGAGGTTCCAACTTCTTTTAAGCCAATACAGGATCCATTCATTTCTCACACATTTACCCAGGGGTTATTCACAAAGAAAAAGAAAAAGAAAAAGAAAAAGAAAAAGAAAAAGAAAAAGAAAAAGAAAAAGAAAAAGAAAAAGAAAAAGAAAAAGAAAAAGAAAAAGAAAAAGAAAAAGAAAAAGATAAAAGGTTTGATCCCTACCCTCAAGAAGCTGAAAGCCTAGAGTGAGAGAAAAGATGGTGTAGAAGCAACCTTGTGACAGGGAAGACAGTGGTGGCAGAGACACACAGATGCACAGAGGTCCCCAACAGGACAAGAGGCCTGACTCTGACAGAAAGCTGCACTGACATTAAAATGGGGGCCTGAAATGATGCTTCTCACCTCTACTCCTTCCAAACGTGTGACCAGAACAGTTGCCAAAAAGTAAGGGAAGAGGTGAAGGTGGGGAAAGCCTGGGGCCCAGATTATTTTCATTCCCATCACCTTCCTTTGGGACTTAGCAGTCAGGAAGCTGCCCTGGACCGGCCCTCCTCGGGAAGTGCCATGGAACAGGAGGGCCCTGACCGGGTCTGTCCACAGGAGGGGTAGAGGAGGGAGCACTCCGCTGGGGGCAGTGCCGGTGCTGGGAAGAGCCAGGGTAGCAGCAGAGGCCTGCGACAGCCATCCTCTGCACACCTGATTCAAACCTCTTCAGGTGGGGGTGATCCCCAATCACAATCCAAGCTCAGTCAATCCCTTGGTAGTACCTGTTGGCCCCCAGGCTACCAAATACAAGTTATATCAACAAAGTGAAGAAACCACTGGATTTTCAACTGAGATCTTGCCGGAAATAAGCTGAAATGACTATAATTAGAATCTGTGACCAGGAGTGGGGTCAGACTGAAAGTTCCTAATGTTGCCGATCTGCTAGAGGTAATTGAGCCAGGCAAAGGACAGCACTCAGTCCATGAGTAGTTTCCTTAAGTCCTCATCAAAAACAGTCTCTTCTAAAAAGTGATGGTGAAAATAGGAGAGTTGCTTTCTCCTGCTTGGAAGGATTTCTGGAGATGGAAGTAAAGGGGATGCTATTCCTTAAGGATTTAATATAATCATTGAGGCCCCCTGGCTAAGCTGAGGGTGACCTTTACTGTGCACATGTTCCCTGAGCACCCTGAATGGGAGACCTGAAAGAAAGCGGTGTCTGCCCAGGAGCCAGGGAAACAGGGCCTGAGAAGGGCCAGGTGGGCATGGGATACCATGAAACTGGTTTTCAAGAACTGAATACACTTTCTTGGCCAAGACACACTAGGGTGGACACAAAGAAAGGCTCTTTCTACAACAATCTGCTCCCAAGGAGAGGGGCTTCCACAGTCCCATCCAGCTATGAGATCGTGGGAGCATCAAATTTGCTATTTTCTATTGTTGAGTTTCTGCCTGTATCCTGACCAAAGGGATGTGGGATGCGGGGTGGGGGATGATTTGGAGAAGCAGAGAAGAGAGCTTGGCTGCAGGTTGTTTTGAGATGACCCTAAAAAGCAGGAGAAGGGAGAAAGATAAGAAAAGGAGGAAAGCCAGCACAAGGTGCCTTGTCAAGACTGCTGTTGTAGGCATGAGCACTCGGTCTAGCCAGGAACCCAGAGAAGGGTACAGATGCCTCCTGCCCTCCAAACAGGCGGGAGGTTGGAGCACTCTCCCCCAGTTCTCATTCCCCAGGCTTAAGGTTGCCCAAGAGCGTTCACACCTACTCCCACTTTTAGGCTATATACAGTAGATGCCCCAGGTGGGGCGAGGACCCTAGGGTGAGTCTGGGCTTTCACAAGACTATTCCAGTAGCTGTATACATATATATATATATATATATATATATATATATATATATTTTTTTTTTTTTTTTCTTTCTTGGCCGCCAAGAAGGTAAGGGCTGAACTAAATCCTCAGTGAAAGCAATTAAAATGTCTTACTTTTTACCTCCTCTTTCTATCTGTTGTTTTGGCCTTTTATTTTTTAATTTCAACATTTTATCACCTTTATTAGATGCCATCTTAGGATCTCTGCAAGTAGATGGGGCCTAACGTATAAATAAATTAATAAAAATATGTGCATTAGAATTTAGATTAAAGCAACTTTTTGGCAAGTTCATGACATCCCTTGAGATTACTGAGAAAGATAACAAGAACCACCACAAAACCACATCTGGGAATCACTGCTCTATAGTCAGCAAATGAAAAATATCAACAGTGACAAATGGCACATCACTCACACACACACACACACACACACACACACACACACACACACCCCATAAGGATATTTTTAAGTTTCTCTCTGTCACAGACCTTCCTCGAATAAGCTAATGCAATTTTCTTTTTCTTTTCTTTTTTAAAATGAGTTGAGTTCCACTCCTGATTCTCAGCAGTGAGGCTGAGAACCAGCTCACGTTTGTGTAGCCTGAGGCAGGGAAAGGCCCCAATGGAAGGCTGTCAGGTCTGCATATAAAGACACTACATGGGCAACTTAGTGAAGGGGTCCACTATTTGTTCACCCACCCACCCCTTAGCACTGAGCTGGCCTGTGGATGTAGACATGGCCAGGACACACCACCTGTGTCTTGGAAAACACATGGTCCAATAGGCATTAACAGAATTGAGTCCTCCCTGATAAAGGCAGATCACAAGTCACCTCCTCCTTGGTAAATGAGATCGGCCATTCTTAATTCATTCATTCACTTAAGAAGCATTCACAGACTAAATGCTGAGTGTTGTGTCAATCATTGGTGAAAAAAACCACAATTCCTTCCTTCTAGGAAGGAGGTCATGGATTTGGACTGGATCAACGCTGAAATTCTTCAATTCTGTGACAGTGTGGGCAAGGGCCTGATGGGGCAAAGTGACTTCCAGGGAAGGCAGCAAGCAGGGACAGAATGTCCATTCTTGAGAAAGAGGGGATAGAGAAAAACAGGCAGCCCTGAAGGGTTCCTCTTTCCCTCCATCTAATCCCAACACTCCCCTCCCTGGAGAAAACAGTCAACAACAATGCCACACTGTCTGCCAGGGCCGGTGAGGGCTCGCCCCCTCAGAAGCCCTCACTCTGCCCAGGTCCCCTGATGGAAAAACATTGTAACTCTGGTGGGAGGTGACTTGATTTTCTTGCCTGTTTGTGATGCAATTATGATGCTAACAAAGCAAAGGGGTCAAAAATCTCTCAGAGGGAAGCAGAAAGAGGGAGTCCTTTTATCTTCATATGTACATTCTGCAACTCGGGTGCAGCAACCAATACCTGGGTCCCTTTTATGAAATGTTCCTGTGGATTTTCAAAACTAGGCTGAGAAATTTAAAGAAGAGGACCTGAGAGGTAAAGGTGGGAGAAACCTGAAGTAGCTGGGATGGGCATCACATTCCGGAAGAGTCTTTTCTTTGGGAATAGCCTCCCCCAACACGGCTCCCAAGTAAATATGAATGTTCAGAGATCAGTGAGGCCTTGGGGAAGTAGGGACAGCCAAACTGAAATAGAAGCTTCTGGAATTCTCTAACAGTGGTCAGAGGATCAGACATGAATTTTGAAGTGTTGCTGAAATGATTATGTATATCATTGAAAGAGGTAATTATTCAAATGTGTAATCTCCCATCACATAGAATGATAGACTAACAGAGCTGACGGGAGCTTAAAGATCAGTAAATCCACCTCCTTGTTGTACAGATAGTTACTGACCTCCGAGTCCAGACAAGTGAAAGGAACTGGGAGCCCAGAAGCCCAGAGCCCGTGGGCACCTGTAGCCTGTGAAGGGGCTGGTGCGGGCAGACTACACGTGGCCACAGTACCGGTGGCCATTTCAGAAACACTTCTCACTCTCTAGCCTGCGTCCTGGTCTGCTATGTCAGCATCCATAGCTCGGACTCAGTGCAGCCCCCAGGAAGCAAACAACGAGCGAAGGCCTACATATCCTCCAGTACTTCCCAGCTCAAACAGGCACCATCACCCACCAGGACGTCTAAGCCAGAACCCAGGCTGGCACCCTCACCCTCCTACCTAATGCCCCTCCTTAAATCTCATCTCCATGGGAGTCAGTCATGTTTTCACTCCTGTCCAATCTAATCTCCATCATGCAGCCAATTGAACCTTCCTAAAATGAAAATGAAAATGAAAACGAAACCAGGCCTCCCCATCCACTACAGTATGAAGTCCAAATGCTTCGCTAAGGTTTACGAGGTACTTCATGTCCGACTTACCCACCCACCTTGGGGCCCCGGAATGAACTCACAGTTTCCTGAAGCACCTCGGCCACTGCCCCTGCAGCAACCTTTACCTAAGATGTCCCTTCTTCCTCGCCAGCTCCTACATGTCTTCCAGTAGGTCCCATCCTCCTGATGCCCACCCCGATTACCCCTAGTTGAGCTCCAGGGTATTTACCCAGCCCCTCATCACAATACTGACCCATTACTTGCTTACTTGAATGTCTCCCCCATTGTACTACAACCTCCTTGATGGTGGAGACTTTTTATTTCTGTCGCCTCAGACCTTAGAACACTGGCACATCATCAGGGTTTGCACAGAAGAAGGCTGACTCTGAACGAATAAGTGAACGAAGAAGGAAAGCAAGCGCCAACCAACCTACCAAACAATTAGTAGAGCTGTCTGGTCCCAGAGGTCAACAACGAGCTCCGAATGCAAGCTGAGTCATTTTCATTCTTTTGGAAAGTAAAAGGGCAGCTAAATCATAAAAGTGAAATAAAAACGTTCATCTTTAAAAAATGATTTTATGTAGTTCTATCAGTACTTAAGCTAGCTCCGTTCTGGGATAAATATTGTGCGGGGGAAAGGTGGGAGGCTACAGGCAGACAGGGACAGCACTAAAACATGAGTTTAGCACACCCACTGAAGTCTACACTTATATTGCAGCAATATACCTTCTCCTGCCCTTATTTTTTTTTCATAATAGCTTTACTGACATATAAATCACGTACCACACAATTCACCAATTCGAGTGGGTTTTAGTATAGTCACAGAGTTGTGCAACCATCACCACAATCAATTTGAGAAGTTTCACTGCCTCAAAGAGAAACTCTATACCCTTTGGCCATCACTGCCACAAACTTCCCAAACCCACCTGCCAAGGCCCTAAGCAACCACTTTGGCCTATTCTGGACATTTCATATAAGTGGGAGCATATAATAAATATGTGGGTTTTTGTGATGGCTTCTTTCAGTCAGCAAGATGTTTTCAGGTTTACCCATGTTGTAGCATGTGTCAATAGTTCGTTCCTTTTTACGGCCAAATAATAATCCATTATATGGATATAACATACTTTGTTTATCCACTCATCAGCTGATAGGCATTTTAGTGTTTCTACCCCTTGGTGGCTACTCTGAATAATGCTGCTATGAACATTCATGTTCAAGCTTTTGGGTGGGCAGATACTTTCAGTTCTCTTGAGTATATACCTAGGACAGGAATGGCTGGGTTATACGGTAACTCTGTTTAACTTTTTGAGGAACAGCCAGACTTTTCCAATACGACTGCACTATTTCACGTCCCCATCAGCAGGGTGTGAGGGTTCCAACCTCTCCACATCCTCGCGAACACGTGTTGCTGCCCATCTTTTTTATTGCAGCCATTCCAGTGGGTGCCATGGTCTCTCACTGTGCTTTTGATTTGCATTTCCCTGATGACTCAACGATGTTGAGCATCTTTTCGTGTGCTTTTTGGCCATCTGTATATTTCTCCTGTCTTTTTCCCCGCTTTAGTGTAATGCATGCAATTTTCAGGACTTCCTGGTAGATCTCTGGGTCCCTCTCTGAGGACATTGGGTGCAGGGCCAGCATCTCCACCATCGGGTAGGACTCACCCTCTAGCACATTTACACGTGACTCTGAAGCTGACCTGAAGTGGCAGTGATGCCACTCGCTAGACAGGAACTGTGCAGCCTCTGTCTTCTAGAAGCTGCCAGGTAGGGAGTGAAAGGTACAAGGATGAGTGAGGGCAGACCCTGCTTGTCTTCGAGGACTTTGCAATCAAGCTGTGGGGACACCAGGGTAAGAGTAAATAAATGCTTTAACAAAGCCATAAGCAAAGAGCTTCATGAACAAAGGGAAAGGGAGATGTGATTCCAACTAGAGATAGAGTGTAGATCAGGGACGAGTTGATGAAGTAGCTGTGCCTGAGCTGGGCTTATAAAATAAGCAGGATTTCAACAGCAGGAGTCGGGGAAAGAAAAGGAGGCAAGAAGGGGCAACAGGCAATCTGTAGGGGCTGGACTCAAGGCCAGTACCTGTGAGAGCCTGAACAATGCACGCGCACGCAGTTCACTGCGCACAGTTCCACGTGTGAGGGGAGAGGGGAGTGGAGGGAAATGAGTCTGAAAGATCAGGTTGAAGCCAGATCAAAGGGGCCTTCACACCATGCTAAGTGTGGCTTTGTCTTACAAGCTACAAGGGAGGAAGGAGGGCAGGGCCCAATGGTGGCAGGATCCCCAGGGGTCTGTGTAGCTCAGTACCTGCAAATACAACACCAGAGCCAAGACCTGTGAGTCCTGTAAGCAGCAACATTTGGGTGCCTCCCTCCCTGCCACCTGCCCCCCCGCCCCCCCCTTCCACAGCTTGCCCTAAGAAACAGATCACAGAGAGTGTTCTGCCTTCTGCTGACCTGTTCTATCAGCCCATTCCTTCCTCATTGCTGGGGAAGCGGCCTCTCTCTGCCACAGGCTTCCTAATTACCAAAGATCTAACCCCCACATTGCTCAATCACCCTAAATCAGAACCCCAACCAGCTGGAGAAGGTCCTCACCCCTTCTTCCCCATTCTCTCTCATTTCCAATCACACATGGTCTTCCCCCATGAAAGGGACATGCAGGCCACTGTTGATGTGACCCATGCTCTGACTCAGCTGTCTATAAGGCAGGTGGATTCTCTCTAGCTCTGCATTCTCATGAGTACCCTACAAGCAAGGGCAGCCCTCAACTTTGCAGCTCACTGTCCTAGAGCAAACTAGACACACAGTATTGGGCTAGCTACACACAGGTATTTCTGCAACTGCAGCAACACCCACAAGTCAGCAGCCACAGAGAACCCCCTGGAATCTGCGAGAGCAGGAATAGGCATCTCCAGAAAGCCTCGCTCCACTCTCTTCTCCACTGTGGTCACAAGTCGACCGCGCAAGTGACAGTTCAAACTGAGAAGTGAGAACCTCCCTGGAAGACTCCTCTGAGCATTAGCTGGGCAGGGCTGGGTGGCAGCACAGGCGGTAGAAGACAAAACTCTACGGTGGCCCCGGGATACACTCCAATACAGGAATGTTGGACTAGCTTGAGCTCTGGCTCCTCCATTCTCTAGCTTTGACCCAGGGCAGATTCTGTAAAATGGAGTCACTATCCCTCCTGGCTGTCCCCTAAAGGGCTCAGTGAACAGATATGGCAATAAAAATGAAGTCCAGGCATGTGGTCAGCGTTTAGGAAGGCCAGCAGGACAGTGCTGGGAGCCAGCCAGTGAGACTGGAAGGAGCCAGGCAGGACCTCACTCCTAAGGGACTAAGGAACCCAGTGGGGCTGAGGCATCAGGAAGTGGGACAAGGGGATGGGGGCCCAGCTGGAGCCTGACCAAGCTGCAGCCTGGCTGTCAGGCTGGGAGGCTGCAGGCTGAAGGCCTGGCTGGTGTTCTTGTGGGGGCCATGGCTGCACCCTGAGCCTGTAGGCCTGGGTGGAAATGGGGTCACATATGGAATGGAAAGGGCCAAATCACGTGGCCCCTGGGCCAGCCCACAGAGAGGAGACGAGCACAGATGTAGACTCTTGAATTTTTAAAAACCAGCTAGCTTCAACTTCCCTGTCCAGACTTACTTTCTGGCACCCAGCCTTTACAGAGCCCACGTGCTCCAGCCACACTGCCCTCCTCCTCAGCCCTGGACCCAGCTCTACCTTTTCCTGCCTCCGACCTCACTCTGGCTGTTCCTTCTGCCCCAATGGCACTTCCACAGCCACAGCCTCAGGGCACACCAGTTCTCTCCCACCCTAACCCCTCCAGAGTCCGCAACCTCAATCCCCCTAGAGCAGCAGGCCTGCGCCTAACTCCTTTCTGTACCCCCAGTTTCCAGAAGGGCGTCAATAGAGCAGGCTCCAAACAATAGCTATGAGCTTCATTTTTATTTCAACTTTAAGGAAAAGATATTAAATGAACCACACAGGTCCTGGCACCTACTGGATCAGTATACACTCCAGGATCAGAGTGCAGCTCCACGCCGAGGACTCAGCACTGGCGCTCCAAGGAATGAGGCAGTGTCCTCTTACAGGTTAATGAGGGGGGTGGCTATAAACCTGAAATGCCAACCAGCCAATTCTCAGGGGGATGCTGCCAGTATCAACCCCATGTTTAGACAGATTCAATGTCACTAGATACAACCCATCCTTTTCTTTCTCTCATAAGCACATCCATTAGGAGACAGGCTGAGATGCTCGCAGGCAGGTAGTTACATTGAATCACCTCCAGGAGCCCGTTCCTTCTTCAGGGGCTGGACACCACAAAGACAGGCACCCTGGAGCCCACCAGTGCCAACGTGACACCCAGGTGACAAGGGCAGCACAGTGATCAGGACCCATGCCAAGGTTTGAACCCAGTCTCCACATTTACAGGCTGTGACAACTAGGGCATGAGTTCTGTCTGTGCCTCCCCTTCCTCACCTGCAAAATGAGGACAGAAACCGTACTGGCCTCATGGAGCTGGGATAATGAAACAGCCAAGCGCTCTGTACAGTGCATGGCTCATGCTACATCTACATTCAACACGAGTTGCTGTTGTTGTTATTGTTGTTGTTGTTATTATTATTACTATAAAGTATATTTTTGTTCACCATTAATTTAAACTGCAACAGAGGAAAACAAAGGTTTTGAAGGCACTAATGACACCAGCCTTTGCTGGGGAGATGATCTGGAGCCTTCCTAAAGAGGCAAGGAGTGATGCGACAATTTCATTATTCGTTTACTTGCAGGCTTGTAGCTGATGTCCTGCTGCAGCAGAATGCTTAGAGACTAACAATAATCTTTCAGAGATGTATGCAGCACTTTAAGGTTTACACAGATCTTCAAGAAACTCTGTGAGACACACGATATGATTCTCATTTTACCATTGAAGAAAATAAGGCAAGATTTCAATTCAGTTTGCTTAATTCCACACATAATTCTCTATCAAAACTGTATATTCTGATGAACTGGATTTTCTAGTTAACAAGGGAAGAAGTAGCTACATTCTGTAAACCGAACCTTCCAGTAACCGAGTGATACTGAATCTAGTGATACTGAATCTTAAGGCATCCTATACAGAAAGAGCTGCTTGGGGTGGAGATGGTGGGCAGGTGCCCCACCAGCAGGGCCTCGAGACTGATGGACCTCGGACGGTGCAGAAGGAACGAGGAGGATCGAGGGGCATGAAATGGGAAGAAAGAGGCAGCAGAAGGTCCAGCTGGACAGACGGTGGCTGCCGGGTGTGAAGCTCCGGAGAGGAGAGGAACATTAATGTTTCATGAATGGCACTGGGGCACAGCAGCCACATCTGCAGGTGGACCGTTCTGCCAGCCCTGTGCAGGGAAAAGAAGGGTGGGGCCTCTCTCCCAAAGTAGGAAGGAGAAAAAACTGGGGGGCATCCACCAGGTGCCCAAGAGTTCTGGAAAGACTGCAGGCAAACACATGACCAAAACCTTTGGAGAAACTGTCCCATAAGCAGCAGCATCTATTGGACTCTAGAAGAAGGTGTCTACACCAAGAAAATCCGATCTTCAGCCTCTAGCATGACCGCAGTCCATATTTTCATCACCTCTGCCAAGAGCAACAGGCCTGGGCAGGTGAGCTGGCGTGTGAAGGCCTCTCAGGTGCACATCATTGCTGAGCAGTCACCCTGCTGCAGTGCACACTCTGACGCAACTCTTCTTATTTTATAGATGCTCACATAGCACTTGTGCTAGGTACTGTTCTAAGCACTGGATAAATATTAATCCATTCAGCCCTCACAACCTCACCCCCATGAGGAAGGTGTAGTTTAACAGAAAATGCCCCAGGCACCATGAAGTCCAGAGATCAGCTCAAGGTCATGGAAGCAGTGAGTGGCAGAGCTGGAATGCAAACCCAGGCAGTCTGATTCCAGCCCATGCCTTTCACCTCTCCACTAGGCTGCCTCTCAGTGTTCCCCCTCAGCCCAGTTCTGAGAGACAGAAAGGACATGGCCCAGCTTCTCCAACCCAAAAGGCTTTGCTCTTCCTCCTGGCAAATGCTGGCATACCCGCTCCCCGGACCCTCTTGGCCAGCCAGACTCAGGGCCTTGAAAAGCATTGCACAAAAACAGCTCTACATGGAATTCCATTCAGGGGAGCTCAAGTTTCTCAAACCCCCAGAGATAAACCCAGATGAATACCAGAGACATGTATGGGTTTAGTTCATTTTACCCCAATATAATGTTTAAGCTAATGTTTAGGCAACAACAGGAACAGTAAGGTCTCAAAGCAGTTATACAGAAATCCCCCCAAAGCTGTGACAAATGCCCCATGACCATGAATTCCAGCTGTCAGGAAGCTCCAGGGAGCAGAGGCCCTTGGAGCCAATAGCTGTGAAAATGCACTGGCCACACTTGGCAAGAAATCCAGAAGGTACAGGCCCCCACTGAGAAAACAGGAAGAAGGCAAAGCAGCTCCTTAGGATGCTATGGTTTGGAAAAAACCAACAGAACTTTCTGTGTCCCCACTTGAAGCTGCTAACATCCATCTTATGTGGTTCTGTAGTTTGAAATGGCCAAGTCAGTCTACTAGAGAGGAGAAAAGACACAATCACAGGGAATCTTCTGTTTTTTTCCTTAAAATAGAGATGGGAGAATATAAGTGAGGAGGGGAGAGCAAGGGAATGTGGTCTGTGCAGACATGTCTTGGGAAGTCCCTGCATCCCTGCTTTCAGGGACTCTCCAGGTGGTTCCCAGCAAACTCAAACATGTCATCCACATACTGATTGTCTCAAAGCTTTCTTCTTCTGTACCTTTCTTCTTCTAATGCCCCAAACATGCTGAAAAACTTGCTGGTCCCTGTAGTCAGAACAAGAGCATGCCCCTTGCTGGTCATTGCACTGACCTTATGGCATGCCCTGTGCTAAGCTGTGCGCACAGGGTAAGGGCTCGGGCAAGGCCCAGGGCACTGCACAATCTTTGTATGGGAGCCTGCACAAGTGGTGTCCCTGCAGTGGGCAAGGTCAGCCCTCGGGAGGCTGGAAGGGACTCCTATAAACTGGGACACTGGCTTCCCAGGTAAGAAATGTGAGTTCACATATATCTGCTCCAGAGAGGCCTTCTTCCTGCCTCCTGGCGCCTACGCCAAAAGGGAAAGCTTTCTACCCATATTCCAACTTGCTGGCCTTCAGAAGTGAAATGTGCTTCCTTGGTGGAGGGAGCAGGGGTGTGTGTATGAGGGAAGGGCTATTAGCCCAGATGAAAGATGACTCAGAGGAAATGAGAGCATCTCTACGAATCTGAATATCCAAAGGACTTCTGTGGGGAACAGAGCGCACACATGTTCTGTGTGGCCCCAGAGTACAGAGTGGGGCAATGGGCAGAAACTCCAGGGAAGCCTTTGTTTTTTCTTTTTACTTAACACACAGAAAAACATTCTAATAAACTTGTCCAACAATAAAATAATGGGCTACTGTGCAAGTGGTGAGGCCTGCATTATAGGAAGTAACCAAGCTGAGACTTGATAGGTCAGAGATGCTATAGGGGGCATTGAAACATGAGAAAAGATGCCATCAGATGTCTCTGCTGTTCCTGAGACTCTGTCATAATATTAATAAATCTATAACTGTCTGCTAGAGTTAGAAAAGACATTTCAGTTCATCCTTCTCATTTTATAAAGGAGAAAACCAAGGCAGAGAGGAAGTGACTTGACTCAAGCCATCCAGGTCTGTGTTTCCATCTCCTCATCAACAAAGCCATTCAGCAGGATGAGGGATGCTGATTAACCATTTCAGTGAGAGGAAAGAGGCAGCAAAGAGACAGGAGGGAGGGGGGAGGCAAAGTACAGGTGGTTTCCATTTCTAAGAGTCAATGACACACTAAGCAGCTCCACACCTCCCTGGAGACTCCAGGCTAGCTCTGAACACAGCCCCAGGCCTCACACCAGGAAGCTGAGGCCCATGGGAAACAACAGGCTGCTTTGGCAGTAAAGAGAAGAATGGGATTCGTGTAAGTTAAGGGGTAGGTATTGAAACTCATCAATGACACCCACAGTAAATTTCCTGTTATCTCTGATGGATGATGGAGGGTGGGTAGGTGGAAGGAAGGAGATGGAGAGAGGGAGGGACGGGAGGAAGGGAGGGATAGAAAGAAGACAAGAAGGGAGGGAGGAAAGAAGGAAGAAAGGAATTACTCTAATGCTTCCATATGGTAAGAGAAGTTTTAATCCAAGTCAAGCTTCAGGCATATCAAAAAATATGAAGCCCACACCCTCTAGTAACTATAAAAGCATGCCTTCTCTGCTGTAAAAGCTGTGAGTGGCCTGACTGGACAAAATTCACACTAAAACCTGCTCCACTGAGATTCCCCAATGATCAAAAACCCCCAGGAAACAGCCTGAGAGCAGCCATCCACAGCTCTCTAATCACACACTCATTGCAGCATCACTAGGGATGTCACTGTGCTGTGAGGAAAAGTGATAAAAACCATTTTGCTGGAGGGACCCACACAGGTTGGAGCAGAAATCCAGCCTTTGCCAAATGTGTCTGTGGATGGAGGTGGAAGGGCAGTTTCTATGGGGCTCAAATGCCAAGGTAAGAATGTAAGTGCTCTTAAATGTTTGATTTTAAAAGACTGTGATAGTCTTCTATGTGCAAGTAAGTATCTGCTGTAAAAGCCCCCAAAAAAGGAGACTCAGTGACCCAAGCTGCGGAGTGGCTGGGTGTGAGGCTGCAAAACCTCTGCAGACCTGCTGTTTTATAAACCAGGAGATAGAGGGCAGGGTCTAGGAATCACCCACCTAGGACCTCAAGTGCACAGAGGACAGGCAGGGCACTGAGGCCAGGGACCCAAGTTCTAGTCCTGACCCAATGATCAAGTGACCTTGGGCAAATCTCATCTACCCAAAAGTCTCTTCTGCAGAATGGGGATGAAATGACCTGCCTTCCTACTACGCTGAATCAGTATGAGCAAATGTAAAACCAATCCGCACACAGTGAGCACTGTTCAAGCACTGTGATAAGCACTGGCAGGAGCAGTGAAGCTGCAATGGGAAGCTCACAACACACACCTGAGTTGCTGGTAAGGCAAATGCTTCTAAGAGGCAAAAATGGTGTGGAGTGATGGAGAGTGGACCAGTTCCCCAGCATCAGAATGAGAAGCGGGAAGGAAGCAAGGTCTGAAGGTACCACTAGTTGGGTGAGTGTGGTCACAGACTCTTTCATAGGGTGCTCAGACCCTCAGCTGCAGGTGGGCCTGGCCCTCCAGACTGTTATGTTCTTGAGGGCTTGGCCTGTGGCCTGTTCAGTGAGCCTGGTGCAGAGTAGGTCCCCAACAAATACCTGCAGAATTCTTAACAGCAGAGCTGTTAAAGTCACCAAGACAGCTTGGATAATCTCAGATGTGCTGAGAGAGGACAACGGCCAGCTCATGTTAAGTCATCATCTTTATTTCGGATAATTCCAGGGCCAGGCCACAGGGGTGGCATCCGAGAGGGGGGCGGGGCTCGGTTTCCATCCCATTCCCCTCCCAGAGTCGGGCTATGCTGGGCTGGGCTGCCTTCACCTTCAGCCCCTGCTAGTTTTTCCCAGACAAGGACCCCTCCTAGCTTCTGGAAATTCTGCTCCAGACAAAGTACAAGGCCATCCAGAAGGCACAGGGCAACGTTTTCCACCCTGGTCCAGGGAGGAAAGCCCTCCCTGCAGGGTTTCTGCAGGCCCTCTGGGGCACGAAGGCACATGAGTCAGCATCTTCTGGTCATGGGCTGAAAGGGCGCCATCCTGGGGAGATTCTGAAGTGTGGCTAATGCACACCCGAAGTAGCTCTTGGGAATTTTTTAGTCCAGCCAAAAATCGATGGTAAAAACAAAGCATTTACACTTTTGAAAGGCAACTACCTCACCTCCACTTCTTTGCCTCAATTCCTTCTATGTGGAATTATGGCCAAATCCCAGTGGTTAGCTCTCAAAATTAGCACATCATGCTCTCTAGGCAGTGTTAGCAGAGAAAGCCTGATCCTATTCAATCCAGGGCCAAAGCACACACAGCTCCTGAGCTGGCGTGGACTCCCAGGAGCCGCATAGGGCACACTTGGTAAGGTGCATTTATAGAGACAGGACACTTTTACTCTTCACCTTGCAAGTCCAGTCAAAAGCCAAATTCCAGCCCAACAATGATCCAACACTCCCCTCCTGGTTCTAGCAGATGATAGATCCAAATACTGCCCACCTCAGCAGTATTTCTGACCCTAAATACCTCAGTCTTTCACAGCTGCCTCCCCCTGCGCCATCCCTTCCCCATCCTTTCCCCTCCACCCTTCCCTGCTCCGCCACCTGCAGCTGAGGGTGGTTACATGTCCCGGGTGGCCCAGGGCAGTCCTGGTTTACACTTGTGATCCTGGTGTGATTATTAAGAGCATCCCCCCTTCACTCTCAAAAGTGTTCTAACTTAAACAATAAATTCATAGTAAAATTAAATGGTCGCCCACCCACACTCTATATCCCCCCAGGACTATTTCCATGATGTTTATGTGTAATTACTATAGGTGGGCAGATCTAGAAAATGGAGTCTTAAGTAGCAAGACCTAACTCAGACTGCATATGTCTTCTTTCCCTCCTTCTCGCCTTTCTTTTACACTTTAGCCCCCATTTTGTTCCAGAAGGAATTTATCTTAGCCAACAAAGATGCCAAAATGCTTCCTACAAAGAGCCATAAGCTTGCTACAGGTGTACCATGCTTGGCCCTAAGTTTTCTATTAGCTAACTGAACAAATAACTGATATCTAGTTAGTTGTACAGAAGGAGAAACCAATTAATTATCCAGAAGAAATATAAGTATTTGTGACTCTTAGACCAGGGAGAGATGGGCCGTCAAAGAGGCCACTGTGTGTCATTAATGATGTCCTCAGGCCAGGCCTGAGCAGACAGCAAGGCCTGAGGCTGGTGTGTGTGTGCAGGTTGTGGGGGCTGTGTCCGTGCACATGCTGGGGTCACTGTGGGTCCAGCACTGCCCTGGCTTGTTCATGAGGCAGCACTGAACAGACAGGATGGTGAAACGAGAAGCTGTTAACACAACTGCCACATCTCAACCAGGCCTCTCCCTCTCCTTCCCTCTTCCCTTTGGTTTCTCTCCCTCCTTCCCTCCCTATCTAGACCTTCAGTCTCCCCAAAAGCATCTTCAGACACATGAAAGTTAAAGTAGTTGCCGGCTCTGATAGATGGTAAGTCTGGGGATCTTTTCATTTGCTTCCAAAGTTATATTTCTGGACAAGAATTATTCTTGGCCTTAACATGTTGTTATTAGGTAAGTCTGAGGCTAGTTAGAAAAACATTTGATGGGATTTTAAGTTATCAATAAAAATCAACTATTTAATTAATGAAAGAAAACATTTGAGAAAAACAAAGTTTGAGCATCCAAAAAATGTAACCATCAGCATCCAAGGACCAATCAACCAAAGCCTTCAAAAGGTCCAGGCTGACTGGCAGAAGCATTTGGTTTGCTTTTTGCCTCAATAAACTCTTTTAAAAAATTTTATTGATTGACTTGAAACATTGATTTGTTGTTCCATTTTTTTTATGCATTTATTGGTTGATTCTTGTATGTGCCCTGACCAGGAATCAAACCTGCAACCGTGGTGCATTGGGACGATGCCCTAACCAACTGAGCTATCAGGCCAGAGCCTCCCTAAATAAACTTTTACACCCAAAATCTCAACCTGGCAGTTCTCAGGCTGAAGCTGGTACACTTCAGCCAGCAGATTGTTGGCTTGTTGATATTTAAAAATCATGAGCTTTTACATTAACAACACAGATTTCTGGCGTCTCTTGGGGAGAAAAATTTGAGAAAATCGAGCAATACTGGGCTCATATTCATGCAAAATAAAAACATCAGACTCAGCAGTCAAGAACCAGGGCATAGACGGGTTTTCAATCAATTGCTTTCCTTCCTTCTCTTTCACAATCCATTTTTAAATCTTCAAAATTTTGTATTATTTCCCGGAGGCATTTACTTGAAATTAAACTGCTACAGGCAGTATTCTGAGCTTCTGCATCACAGATGGCCTTTTCTTGTGCCTGTAACATTATATTCACTGGGTCATCCCTTCTCCTTTTGAGAGCCTAACTGTATGTTCTTTCATTTTATGTTTTTTTATAGAATAATCACTCACATCCATCTGATCTTGAATGTGATATGGTGTGTGGACTGGGGACTGGGGCTCCTCTGGTCTGGTCTGTGCAGGTGGCTGTAGCTAACCACGGGCAGTCCAGGTATTTTATTTCATCCACAAATTTCTCCGAGGTCCTGGCAGGCCATTTCAGTCTCCTCTGCACCAACAAGGACTCAAATTCTCTCCCTACTCCTTTTATACAAAAGTGTATTGCTGGATCAACTGTATGATGCCTTTCGCCTTTGACAGCAGCTGGAAAGGTGTGAAGTGTGAGGTGTGAGTAGAGGTGGCCTGGAAGGAGTTTGTACTCCTTCCAAACTCTGCTGACATCTTGGCAGGAAGGAACAGGGAGAGGAATGGCAGTGCCTCTCCTCTGCTTCAGTTATTCCTTCTAAATAATATGGCTCACCTTTATGTCTTTACCTTGCTCAGACACTGTCTTCCAGGCTCTGAAAAAGCTGAATACCAGTGAACTGCGATTACATTATGATGCACACGAAAGTCTTACTATGGACCCAAGCAGAGAGCTAGAATTACAGTGCTTTCTTTACAGCCCCAAGTTCATGGTTCTTGAGTCAATCGAGATAAGATGGTCCTAAGCAGTTAGGGAAAAGGCTTCCCTTGCTTATACTCTGTGCAGGTACTGGGCTTGATTTTATTAAGGGAGACACAAATCTTTTATTAAAGGTTTCCTTACAGGGCCAAGCAGATCAAGTGGAACCAGAGAAGTAGCCAAATACACTGGCACCTCGTTCCACACTGAATGGCAGTACTGAGGCCCCATGAGCAATCTCTATGACTTCACATTCCTGAAAGTCCACCAGGACCAGCTAGCCTAATCATGAGTGCCTGTCTATAGGGGCAGGAACACAGCAAATGTCCAGGTGAATTATTACATACTAATAATACTCCTAAATAAGCTTCCTCTTTTACAAATAGTGAGAAAAGTCTTGAAGGTGGAGACACCTGGGAAGGCTGGGTCCCTGGATCAAAGCATTCCTATGGGCTCCTTGATTTGGGGCATCAATTCTGCCACCCCAAACAAAAGGTTCTCTCTGACCAACAGTCAATGGCTCATTTAAAAAAGTCACCCAACATAGGAGTAAGAGGTAACGTGTTTACTTCCAACTCAAGTCCAGTTTGAAAGCTTGATATTTCTGCAATAGCCAGTTCTGCTGCTAACCTGGAAGCAGAGGGCTTGGGGACTGCATATCCATTTCACTTAATCACCTGCAGAAATGCAGTCATGTGGCTGAAATGTGTACCCGAGGTGGCCATGGAGCTATATTGAAATTCCCCTCACATGGACAGAGCCAGCCATGCTTAACTCAGTCCTTTCCACACACTGTTTGTCACAGAAAATCCCTCTTGTACATATGCCCCTGTGATTCAACTATGCTATTTTCTTTTTTTCCCCAGGAAGATGCTTATACATAAGTCTTTTTTGCTGCCTAGATTGTAAATGAGGTTCTCTCAATAAGATGTTTTCTTTGCAAAAGAAACAAGTTATAGTAACACAAACAGGACAGACCTCCCAGGCCATCATCTTTTGCTATGCCTCAGTTGGAGCACCTGGCCAGGCCCACCTCCCAGTGCAGCAATGCGGGGAGGTGGTCCCACCAACAAGGCTGCAGGCTTCTAGAGGGCAGGCTCCAGTTTCTTTTACCTGCTCAGCCAGGCCCGCAGCAAATGCCCAATGAGTGAGTTTTCTTTGTATAGAGCCAGGTCCATCCTAGGTACACTTCCTGGAGGCTATGTCCACACATCGAATCCCACCACCTTTCCAAAACACCTTTCAAAGGAAAGACAGATCATGGCTTACACACTTCTAAGAGTTCCGAAGGCAGAATATTAAACTGAGGGTGATGTGGGCCACACAGTGAGGTTTACAGTTCCCACAGCAAAGCATCATCATGGCTCATCCAGAGGAATCTCCAAACAAAACACAGACTCAGTGTGTCTGCATCTTTGGCATTTGTGTCTTTACTGAATTTTATCTGCTCTCTCTCCCTCACATTATAATCTCCTTGAAAGCAGGAGCCATTTTTTCTTCTACCTCATAATTCCTCAAAGCAAGTAATCCTGTGGTTCGCACACATGATGCGCACAGTAAAAACCAAGAATAACAATGTTTCCCACAGATTTAAAAAAACATGAAAGCAATTTCTATCAGAACACTGGTGATGGGACTATGGACCTTACTTAACGTTTGGCCAACACACTGCCGAGGACACATCCTCTGATTCCGCACTTGTTCCTTCATGTAGTCAACAAACATCTACTATGTTCCAGGCACACCTGGACCACTCGTTTCCTCACTCATTCTTTCAAGAGACATCTGCATCAGGTTCCGTGTGACGGGTCTTCTGTTATTGATTCAGTAGAGCCAAAGCACTCATCATGTGCAGGAAGACAAAAGAACTGAAGTGAGTGGTGTTTGCAGAGAAGGGAGCTCCTCACATTCACCAGGACCTCAGCTCAGTCTTCGCAGCCTCCCTACCTCCCACGACCTTCTGAAGGCATCTGGGTGTTCACAGCTTACCAGGGGCACAACCGTCAGATAGGAAACAATTACATTAACAGAAACACAATTCCACTCGGGTTCTCCTGTAGACAACTTTTTCCTTTTAAAACACAGTTTCCCAATGGTGTCATTAAAAAATAACAACCTCACAGTAGATATTTTTATCTCTACCACAGGGCGGTATTTCTCTCCTCTTTTATTAGTAATTCCTGTAGGGGCTATCTCACTGCCTCCAGGCCACATGGGCTGTGCAAACACAGTTAGCCCAGTCTGCTAACTCCCAGGGAGTAGGGGATACTGGCTCCTTCATCAGTCACTATTTTCAAAGGTGACAGGATTTTCTCTCTTACTCAGATTTAACTCTAATAGAAACTGACAGGTTCAATCTTGGTTAACTTTTTTTTTAAAACCCGCATGAACAAGGGCCAAGAAATTCATGCTCAGGTGTCAGAGGGAAGAAGAGAATCTGTTACTTTCAAGTCCTACACTTACTCATCCTGAAATGATGGTGGTGGCCGAGTTCTCTTACCAAGCAGAGCTTCATGCCTGGTGAAAACAGACCTGAATTTACACTGAGAATAAAACCTTCCAGACATGAGGATTACATTATTACCTGGCAGGAGACAATCTGGAGAGAGGTGGGTAATGCTGGCCAGCTAGATGGTAGAGCCACGACTGTCTATTTTCCTCCCTCGTACAAACTGATATCAAACTGAGGAACTGAAGACAAGATGACACTATGAGTTCACACAACACTCCTCAGCTCCAAGCCCAGCAATGGTAGGTAGGATTAAAAAAAAAAAAAAAAGAATAGATTAAAAATGACATTTACAGAAGAAATAGTATGCTGTCTGGAACTTGCTTTAAAATAATGGGGGTGGGGGGGTGGAGGAGAGATGAAACAAGATTGGTCAAGGATTGATAACTATTGAAACTCCATGAATATATAATATCGAAGCACCCATATACCTTTCTTACTTTGTTGGAAATTTTCCATAGTAAAAAGTAAAAAAAAAAAAAAAAAAAGTTATGCTGGGAGACTAGCAATGTTTCATTAAAGAATATACTGAGTTAAGTATAAGGATGGACAAGATATACTGTTAAAAGTGGACAAGAGACGTACATGGTACATAACATGAGTTCATTTACACACACAAAACACACACTGATAAATCTGTAGACAATTTCTGGAAAAATAAAAATCCTCATAAACTTTTTAAATTTTTAATAAAAATGTACTACACTTTTATAATTACTTTTATACAACAATTTCTTTAGGTCGAGGGGTGTGACAGGGGGAAAGGTCATAGTAGGCTTCAAAAAGGAGATAAACATCTCCATGGACCAGATGGAGCAGATATCACACTGGTGACCAGGGTTCAAGTCATGGCCAGAAGCAGGCAGAGTGGCCAGAAGCTTGCCCTCTATATGGTGACAGGGACCAAAATACCCCATGCCCCAGGGAAAGTAGAAACCAGGTGTGAAATCAGAATAGGATGCCTGCCTCAGACACGGTATGTCCTACGGAGTCTCCCCCCCCCCCCCAGTCTTTCCTCCCTCCTCTGCGGTGACTATACTCAATCTTCTCTATGCCTGGCTCCCTGCCCTGAGCCCTTGGTTTCTAATAATAAAGGGCTGTTAAAACTCCCCTCCAGATTCCTGGACTACTTGTTTTCTCCTTGTAACGCTGGCAGTTTCTGTTTTGCAAATACCTTATGTTGCTTAGGATATGTAGTGAAAGTATAAAAACCAGCCTGCATAGATACTAAATTTATGATGGTGTTTTCCTCAGGGAAGGGAGGGAAGGAGGGGAACACAGCACCAACACCTTAACTGCAAGGAGCCACAAAATAAAGTGCCCAGGCGTTTTGCCCTGCATAAAGGAAGCAAGGCTCGTGTGTCAGGGAATTCTTCAAACATAGGAAGAGAGTTCAGATGCTGAGAAGCCAAAATATTAGCACTAATGATGCTAAGGTATCAGTAGCTCCAATTTTACATAGTATACAGAAACTGAAACTCAGAGGTTAATAAGTAACTTCCCTATAGTCACAGAATTAATAAGTGGCTGGGCAGGGACTGGATAAAATTGCCACCAACACTAGGGAGTCCTGCTCTGTGCCAGGCACTATAAATACATTTTCTAAATTAACCCTCCAATCGCCTCTGCATATATAGTTATATAGTGCTATAGCCTCTGTTTCTCAGCTAAAGAAACTGAACTCAGAGAGGTCAGGAGACCTGCCCAAGGGCACACGGCTATGAGTGACAGAGGTGGCCTCAACCCACCCTCCTCCTCTCTCTGTAGGAATCCTCCCCTCCTCCCCGATTCCCCTGAGAACCTTCACCAGTCCTAGGAATGTAAAGCAGCCCGCAGATAAACTGCACGTTTGCATTCCAAGCATCTGGAAGGAGGCTAGGCTGGCACAAAGGCTACCAATAAAAACCACGTGACCTAAAAGGTGAAAGAGTGGACACTATTAAAATGCCTAAACAAAAGCAAATTCCTGCCTACGGGTGTGTTATCAGCAGCTGACAGGATTAGCCTGCTGCTTCCCCTCATGATGGGTTTGGGCTCCAGCCGACACACAGCTGGCCTGTGGAGCCAAGAGGGAATGAGCAGGAAGCCCATGGCCCCACCAGCGCAGCTCCCATTCAGCAGCTCCTCAGGTGGCAGCTCCGGGACCGGGTGACCAAACCCAAGGGCTGTGACCCCAGCTCAACACACACATATTCACTCACACTCTGACACACATTCTCTCTCCTGATTACACACATTCTCTCTCAGATATATCCCTACCCCCCTCTCCACCCCAGGCTCAGCAGGAGCCCCGTGGCCTGAATCTAAGCCACTGCCAGGCTTCCTAGCCCCAGTGGCCACCCCAAAAACCACAGGCTGGCCTCAGGCTCCTGCACAGTGGTGTCGCCCAGGCCTGGTAACCTCTGGGAGATTTTGAGGGTTGCCTCCCACTCCTCACTCTCACCCGTTTCCCTCACAAGCTCCACTTCATGCCCTTTGTTCCTTACTCAAGGATCTTGTAGAAAAGCCACATCACTTGCTTCTGCTAAAGAGAGAAGATTTTAACTCTTGGGTAGCAGTAGGGCTGTCAGATTTAGCAAAATAAAAATCAGGACACCCAGTTAAATTTAAATTTCACTTAAACAAATAATTGTTTTGTATAAGGATGTCCCCATGCAATATTTGGGACATACTTATACAAATAAACTTTTATTGTTTCCCTGAAATTCAGTTTAACTGGGTGTCCTACGTGGTGTTTAACTGGTGACCCTACGTGGTTGGGGGTGGGGTAGAATAGGAGGTTCCCATAAGAACAAACAATCAGAAAAGAAAATACAGAAAGGATTTGTGAGGATTACGGGAGGCAGGGAGGGAACCCTCTTCACTAAGGGTCTCTTTTACACCAGAAGCTTTCATGAGTGTTATTACATCTGAGTTTTCTAGTGATTCTGTGCACACATATATTCATCCCCCCTTACAGATGAAAAAACAGAGGGTCAGAGAATCAAGTGACTTGCAGAGCATCACATGGACAATTTGCAAAACAATCCACGGTTTCTGAGTGCTAGTTCTTCTACCTACAGCAGCTTTATTGCTTTATAATTTTTACAGGCTATACATAAAGAGGGTCCAACAGTGTTCTTTAGTCTTCTAATGCATTTGTTACCATAGTTAGGCAGATATTAATAAAAGGAAGGAAGCAAAGGAAGTCAGACATTGTTGAGCCTAATGGGCTGGGAAGCATGAGCTTGTTTGCTTGCCTGGCCAAGGATTAACACTCCTCCCTTCCCCCCTCCGGATTGGGGCGGGGGGCAAAGCAGGGTAAGTAAGCACATGCACAATAGAAGTCAAAATGGCACAGGGGGAGGTGTCTGACCATAGAGGCCGGTCAGTCTAACCTGGGAAAGGAATCATTGGCTAGGGGGTAGACCCATCAGAAGCCTGGAAAGCTTAGGAAGTTGATTGGTTATTTTGAAAAAGTTCCTGATTCTTCCCAAGCCTGATGATAAAAACCAAGGGGAACAAAGAATCTCTTTCTCCCTCTCTCTCTACCTCTCTCTCTCACTCTCTCACACTGGCCCCATTCATTTCATATTCTCTCCGTAAGCAGCCATGCAGGTCTAGGCCACCTGGGGCCCACAGCAGATCCCACAGGCTCCAAAGGCTTCAATATGAAACAGCAACTCTGGGCACCAGCCTTCGTTTTGGCCTGGATGAAGATAAGATTGGACTTTTTCTATGGCAGAACAGACGGAGGTGGGACATTGGAAATCCAAGAGCGGAACACTTTTGATTTTGCATCCCAACTAAATCTTGCCACACCATAATGTCCCATGCGTGGGTCCTTGGAATGCTTTCCTCGCCATCCCATGGAACAGCCCAACTTCCACTGACAACACATTCATAAGGAAGCAAATTCAAAATGGCATCCTGGACTAACACATATTTACAAAATACAATTGTCTATTTACAGAGACCATTCTGTTAACTGAGAAACCACTAGGCTCTTTTCTTCCTTTGGCAACTCATCCCAACAAAACACATCACCAGCAAAGACCTGTTTGTGGCTAGGTCACTGGCACAAAGGAAGAGAAAAAGTCAAGCAAGGAAGGGCAATGTTCCCCTCAAAATGACCACTGCTCCCCAATTTTCAGATGAAGAAGGTCACAGGATATTTGATCCAAAAGACTCTGAACAGGAACCCAAGAAGAAAAGGGCCCTCTATCACTATCCTAGCATCCCATGATCCATCATTTCCCAGAAAACACAGCTGATTTGGTGTACATTTGGTTAAAAAAAAATTGTAAAGAAAGCTATTTGTCAAATGGACAGTGGGAAATACTTTTCCCCCATCCCCTGCAAGTTTCTAACATTCATGGCATACAATGGAGGGGAAACAGCCATAAAAATGACTATGCGCCCTTTTGAAGTAAAGTAACTGCTGGACAAGTGACTATAAAAATAACACCACTGAGGAGATCCAAATTTATTTCTGCTTAGTGAATTTCCAGATCAAAATTATTTCTTCTCAGTGAGTTTCCAGTTAATCTGTCCAAGTTTTGCTTTTGTGCTGTTTTGTTTTTTCTAAAATTTCCTTTCTTTTCATAGATGCTAGCAGACTCCACGTATAATAGAAAGAGAGCTTGCCCACCTCACACGCCATCACTCAGGAAGAGCCCATGGTTGTCTGGCAGCTGCCAGTTCCTCAAGGAGTGCTCAGGGAGGGGCGAGTGCCCGCAGAGGTGGGCAGATGGCAGGGCAGCTCCAGGACAGAGTGACCAAAACCAAGGGCCGTGACCCCACAAACTGTGATGGCCAAGTCCAAGGAGACAGGAGCTCAGACAGCCTGCTCACCAGAAGGGCCCAGCTCTGTCTGCCCTTGCTTGGATACTGCTGACTTACTCCCTTCCATTCCCTGATCCTTTTCCTTCCACCCCCTCCTCACAAACACACACACCTAGGCACAGGCTCCAAAGTGGCAGACAACTCAACACTTGGCCTTTCAGGCCATAAAGGAGTCTCCAGTTTTCTTGTGAAGATGGAAAAAAGCCATACTCCATTCCCTGTCTGCCCTGGCCGGCACCCAACCATTCCCAGCCCCAGAATATTCAATGGCAATTACCCAGAGTCAGCGTGGTACAGATTAGTGCAGGGCTGCCATTTGGAGGCTTAATGAAGGGCCCTTAGAAACATTCAAGCTGGGGGAGAGTAAAAGAGGGGGAGAGGGAAGCATGTGAGGAAGTCCTTCTCTGTGTTGAGTCTGAGTGTGTAAGCCCTGCAAAATGAGCGTTTTTGGACTCTATGACAGTCCTGCAACAGACGGGTCATCTAGTTAAAGGCTCTGCAGGTGAGAAAAACTCAATTTCATTTTGGATCTAAAATCTTTCAGAGACTACTTTTGAGCAGGCCAGACAATTAAATCAATTTAATTTTCACAGTTTATAAAATCCTAGATCTACAGAAAACATAAATTCTGACCAATTTAAGTGTGATCAGGTTTCCATTTATATTACATAAGAAGATTTCAAGGGCTTGAAGTCATCACTGTTCCAACTGCATTTAATAATTAGCCTGGTTTAAATATTCCAGGGACACTGAGGAGCTCGCGAGCAGACAAGCAACTTCAGGACAGAGGAAAGACAATGAGAGAATGTTGAGGGTCAGAAGAGCTGGATCACAGATGCCAGAGCTGGGAGAGGGAGGTCCGGGAGCATACCTGCTTCCACTCTCAGGCGGGGAGTCAGGGAACCCAAGTACGGTGACAGAGCTGGGGCTACCACAGAGGACTTTGGACACCCAGTTCAGTGCTCCTCCATCACCTCCTTTCATTAAATCAAGAACCCCAAACATAAGATACACCTTGGATAAAGGTGAGGGAATGAGGCAGGGAGGCTGCTATTGGTTGAATGGCAGGGGTTTGCCCAAACCCTCTCCTGTCCACTCCCTAGAACTGAGTAAGGGGCTCTATTTTGTGACTCCAGGGCAACTTGTGAGAGGATTGTGTCCAGGAGAACAGCCCACAGGCCCAGGAGTTATCAGCTCATTCAGAGGCCTTGCAGGAATTTCCTGTTATGTGATCTGGGTCTTGCAAATAGCCACAACCAAGCAGAGGCTGTCACTTCTTCCTCTCCCTCTTAGGAGAAATGGCTGCTCTTGAGTCACTAGTTGCCTGTGCCCTACAGCGCTCTGAATACTGGGCCTAGCTCCAAGAATGTCCAAAGGGAGCCAGTATGAGGATCTGCGCTGAGAACAAAGAGCAGGCCAGCCCAGGGGACAGTGAAATCCCAGCTCCGGGAAGCTCGGCTCTGGGTGAGCTATGGCTCTGCCCAGAGGAGAAACAGTCAGCAACATGGAACTCTCTGCACCCAGGGCCATGGGCCTAGTTGTTAACAAAAACCTGCAGGTGCTTCTGATTTCCCTTCATTGTTTTGTTTTGTTTTTTTCCCAACTGTAAGGCATATATTACACACAAAAACGTGCATGCAAACACATGCACAGCTGCCCAGGTAGCTAACTCAAGCACTGTAGCACTCCAGAGGCAATTCCCACCCAGCTCCCCCTTCCTGTCACTCCCCCATCCTCTAGAGGTAACCACCATTCTGGCTTTCGGGGAATCATTATAATTTTTACTACTTGTATGTGCATCGCTAAAGATCACAGTTCAGCTTTGTCTGTCAGTGTTACTGTTCACTGTAGCTACTGTTTGCTCACTTTTGTTTCTATACAATATTCAATTGCATGGATATACTTTATCCATTCTGCTATCTATGGACATTTACATTGTTTTCAGTTTTCAGTGACTACAAACAATGCTGCAGTGCATATTCTTAAATATGTCCCCTGGTTCTCAGGTGCTGGAGTTTCTCTGTGAAGCACACTTGACAATAAAACACTGCAACACCTGGACTAGGCAATGCCAATCTCTGTTCCAAAGCTGTGCCGCCTTTGCCTTGCTACAAAACACTGATAGACCCACCTGCTTATACAGAGGAGCGGTCACTGGTGACCCAGAGACCAAGAAAGCCTAGTCCATCACCAGACTGGAAAGTTAAAGCTAGATCCTAACACCTCCTCTGTAAGACAAAGCCCAAGATTTTAGAATCCTGAGCTTAACCAGAACCAATAACCAAAACAGCTGAGCTTTCCACAAGAAAAATACCACGAACTCCCCCAGAAGAATGAGATGGCATCTCTGGCTCCAGAGCAAAGCCACCTGCCCATAATATGAACTGTAAGTAATAACTACAAATGGGTCCCGAAGCTATTAAGTGCAGAAAGACTGCACGCTGATAAATCCCAGTCAGCCACAATGACGGGGGGGGGGGGGGGGGGGGGTCCTGGAGTGGCCCCACAGCCGCCACGCACCTGTACACCGGCTGCATCTCTCTTGCGATGCCAATGACGGCGCCTGGCAGGAAACTGTCAAACTCCTCAAACAATTCCCGGATGTTGGTCTTGTACTTTAGGTCTAGGTCCAGCTGAATTATCCGCAGGATCTCTGGAGGAAAGAAAAAGACAACAATAAGACACAGACACACATCCTGGGAGGCCCGGCTATTTATAGAAAATGAAGTGGAAGGTACATAATAGGATCCCGGATTATTCTTGCTGTCACTGAAGATTCAAAGTTACCACTGGAAACAAAGGCCCTTCCTTTGCCACAACTCCCTCCGCAAGACGAAGTCTCCATACACAAATGTCCCGTATCTTTCCTTCCAACTGCAGACACACGTTTCATTTAAACCCAGGTGACCCTGCGCTCCAGTTTCGGCCTGCTGTGCTGGTATAATTGCCGACAGTGCTCTGCCTCACTCTGACACGTTTTGTGGACCCCGTTTAAAACGGGGAGCATGCAGGGTTACTCTCTGGGGCACGGGTGATATACAACCCATGGGAGAAAGAGGCAAGAACTGCTATCGTCTTAGGCTCTTATTAGTGTGTTCAGGAAACCTAAACATGTGTCAAATTAGACAAACTGAGTCTCACAATTAGCCGGCACTTAAGAGCTGTTTGCTTCCATTGCCTCCAAATAACTCGGGAGCAAGAAGGGGGGAGGGAGGTGTCGGCCAAGTTCATTCTCTCATCCTTCACCCAACCAAGCCTGACTGGGCTCCCACCGATGCCGTCAGTGCCAGTAGGGGACCAGACACCAGCCCTCAAGGAGAGACATGCGGGTGACTAAAAACAGGGAGAGAGGAACTAGTGCTGACATGAAATGGAAGAGGGACTGTGGAAGCTCCAAAGAGGGGATGCTTGGGGTTAAATGATGAAGAGACACGGTAAGCACTTGGTACCAAGGAGAAAGCCTAACGGAAATCAGACTAAATGAGTGCAAGTTCCAGTTCTGCTACAGCTGAATTTTGTAATCCTGTGAAAATTAGTTTACTTCTCTAAACTTCAGTTGTTTCATTCGTTACAGTGGAGACGATACAATGTGCCTTGTGAGGCCTAGAAGACGGGACGACAGTGGGAAACGTCACCTACCCAGGCTGTGGAGGCTACAGGGATCCAGGGCTTGGAGAGCAGACTTGCTGAGGCCTGACAACCTAGGAAGACTTAACGAAAGAGGGGGCATGGGCTGGACCTGGCTGTGTGGGCAGCGTGGAGAGGTGACGCAGTACAGCACCGTCCAGAGCACCGGGCTTCCCAGCAGCCTTTTCGTGCCTGCCCGCTGCAGAGCCTGGCGGCTGCCTGAGGACAGGCTGCCCTGGAAGCCCTCTGAAGACAGGGACCCTATCGTTGGTGTCTCAGCCTCCATCTGCTCCTTGTATGGGGCTTGGAATCCAGTAAACACTGAGGAATGTGTGTGGAATTTAATTGCCATTCTCTAAATTAGTTTACAAAGAAATCACAGCTTACTATTTAAGAAAAACTGATTCATTTGTTGCTTGTTCTATTTTCCTTTGTGACGCAGAAACAAAACATTAGTTGATATCCTACGTGAGTTTCCTGAAAAGAAAAAGTTACGGTAGGTAAGAATCCAGCTGCCCAGGCCAGAGGAAAGTGAGAGGGCACCAGAGACAGCCCTTGGGGGAGGGGTATAGGAAAATGGGCCCGCCGGGCCAGTGTGGACCCTGCTGCCGGCCTGGCTCCGCTGCCCACCCCACACAGAAATGTGAGTGAAACTGCTGCTCTCCCGCCTGCACTAGCAACAGTAACAAGCTAGAAACCAGGAAAGGCGATGACCCCCTTGTGGTGATTCTGCTGCCTCCCAGAAAGCTGCCCTAAACCAGGAGTGGAGACAAGAAACAGGCCACAGGTGGTCTCCAGGAGCCTGCTGCTCTCTGACATGGCTCTGGGAATAGAGAAGAGGAACCCGATGGTGACCTTGGGGGCGAACACTGTGTCCAAGGGACACTGTCCCGGAAAGTGAGTTGTAGCTATCAAGAAGTCATAATGGGGGGGCCCACAGCGCACCCCCCCCAGCCATGTCTCCTCTTCGGGTCTGTCTCCTGCACTCAAAGCTCCCACACGCAGGCCTTACACAAGGTAGAACAGAGCCCTTCTGAGACTGGGAGAGGATGGCACCATCATCCCAAGCAGAGAAACCACATCACTGCAGGCTGTTGATGAAAGAGAGAGTGGTGTGGACACGGGGCATCTGAACAGAGATGGGGAGGCCTCAAGGTTGTTTAGAGGTCATTTGATGGCACTGTCAGGACTATGAGAAAAGGGGGTACTTCCAATAACATCAATGATGGCCACACAGAGGCACCCTTTCTTTGAATGGTTTTTAAGTGTCCAGCATTGCACAGGCAATAGTCCATTCCTTGTAACCACTCAACATGTTTAGATGAAGAAACAGGGGCTTAGAACAGTTAAAAACAAATAGCCCAAGGTCCACAACAAGTAAGTGTTGGAGCTGGGATCTGTACCTAGCTCTGCTTGACTCCAAAGCCTAGTGTGCTCGTTCCGCAGAGCCCAATTCCCCTTCTGACTGCAGAGGACCTGCAAAGAGGCAGATTTTGGCTCCAATGCTATCCACGCAGGGAACCCAGAAGCATGCAAAAGCGCCAAAGACCTTGATAGACAAAAAGCAGAGCAACATGTTGGCCAATGTGGAGTTTAAGGGAAGTCCTCTATGTGAAAACAGTAACGTCACTACAACCGAACTCCCAACGGTAGAGTGTCCATTCGGTCAGTCATTCTTCCTTGAAAGCCCACATGTGCTATGCGTACGCTCTGGTCCTTCAAGGTCATCCGAATCCTATTCTGCAAGGAGCAGCCCGAATGCCTCCTTCCCTGGCCTGCTTGGACAGGCCCTGGTCAGAAGTAGCTGCCTGCCTCAGGTCACTGCCACCTCTGTACCTGTCTCCCCACCCTTGCCAGAGAGAATGCTTCTTGAGAAAGAGAATGTGCTGGGAAGGCAGAGCTCAGGGGTATCAGATGTCTCCTGAAGGGACACAGCTCCTTCATTTGGGCAGAGCCCTGGCCTAGTCCCAATAAGCCCCTCAATATACCTGAGCACTTTCCCTGCTCTTTAGGGACTGGCAGAGAGTGAGCCTGGAAAAGTCACGCACAACCCTAAGACAAGGTAATCTGAGATGCTTTCATTTTTTTATAGCTCTTCATTTGTAAAGCACCTTTCAGGAAGGTTTGCTAAAAGCTGCTAACACGTTTTTCAAGAGGGACTTCACCAACGAGGTCAGCTGATCAGGAAGGAAAGCAGCAGCAGCTCCAGCACTAAGTGACCCCTTCGCACCAATGTGAAAAGGCTGACCTGTTGTGCCCTTTCAGGCTAAGGCAGGAGGACACTCCCTTCTATTCAGGGAGGCTGACAGCCCAAGCACAGCCTGCACTGTCATGCGGGCGCCTGTCCAGACTGTTATCCTCTTATGTAATTATGAAATAAGATGCCAAGTTGTAACTGTCACTGCTGAGAAGAGGAAGATGCTGACTAGGAATGCTGAAATTCATCAGGACAAAGTTCTTTTTAAAGGGCCCTGTTCCTCTGGCCTCTGGTCCTTCATGTAGTCCCCTCTCTGGAAAACACACCTAGGGGTTTTATACATAACGCTGAAAGGCTGCTGTGAGAATGAAACAAGACTGACGTATGGAAGTAGCCACGCTGAAGGCCCAGAGAGGATGCTGTTTGGAGAACAGTTGTAATGGCATCAGTAGAACCACTGAAATTTAAGGAATAAATAAATAACTGTCCCCAAAACAAGGAGATGAGATCCACAAAGGATGTTTGAGAAAAAGGGGGACTAGACTTCTACAAAACTCAAAGGAATGGTCAGCATCGAAGGCTGGCTGACTGTCCACCCTGTCAGGGTCCTACGAGAAGATAACAAAAAGACAGAGGGCAGAATAATCTAGGATAACAGATCTGAAAGACAGCCTGATAATAAGCGAGGCCAATATACCCATTGTACAGATGGGGAGACTGAGGGCCAAAGAAGAAGGACTTGTCAGGGGTCACACAGTAGAGCTAAACGGCCAAGTTGATCCCAGAATTCAGGTCTTCTGACTCCCTTAACTAATGCTCATGTTAATTAGCTCCTCCTCCCACATTCACTCCCAATATGGGCCATAAACTCCTAGAGAGCAGAAAACATGGTGTAATGGCCCAAAGGATCATGAACTAGACTTGCTAGCTCATGGAGGACCTGCATACCATCCCATGGAAATGTAAACCTGAAGGTAAATAAGTAGTAGCCAAAGAAAGGAAATAAGAGACCTCCATGATTCACACACTTTAAAGCCAGTTTTGGGAAATGAGAAAATTGCTCTCCATGTTCTCATATTAACATCAGGACAGGATGTTAAAAAACAAACCAAACAAACAAACGTTTACATTCTTCTAAGAACACACCTTGAGTTGTGCTAAATTCAAAGGGAGGCAGGAAACTGACTTAACATCCAGGAGCCACCCCTGGATACAAAAACTCAGTGTCTGGTGTGAGAGCCACAGCAACCAGTAATAAAACACTGTCCACCCCTCTGACCCACCACCTCTGTTCTACTTAGACCTGTTCATTCCTGGGAACATGTTTGCTGCTATATCCAATGAACTGGATGAGGGTCCTTCCAACCAGCTCCTCACAAATCTTCTCATGCACATGTTTAAATCACAAAAACAAGAACTTAAGAATCAGTGTGCACTTGTGGCATTTTCTCAGGTAGAAGGATGCCTGCCACATGAATAAGGAAAAGTCCTATGTGGGCACCTGGTGTCTGAGGAAAACACTTGTGCTGGGCATCCTCCTTGGGTGAGCTCAAATGCCTGATGCTGGCTGACCAGGCCTCTTGGTAGAAGAGAGAACATACAAGAGCTTCCAGCATTCCCACTTCATGCGTCAGCAGTTGGAGTTTGTTTGTTTTGTTGATTTTAGAGAGAGAGAAACATAGATTTGTCACTCCACCTATGTATGTATTCATTGGTTGCTTCTTGAATGTGCCCTGACCGGAGAGCGATCCGGCAACCTTGGTGTATCAGGACGATGTTCCAACCAACTGAGCTACCCAGTCAGGGCTACTTGGAGCTTTAAACACCGGTTTCCATGGAGGATGAGTGTTTGCAACAGATCAGGCAGGCTGAGTTGAGCTATTTCAGGAAATGGAAGAATTGCTGCCTCCAGGGTACAGAAAGTGGTTCAGGGGTCCTGGCTGAAACCCCCAACCACAGAACCGATGAACGTTGACCACAAGACAGGAGCCACTAAGATATGTCAACTCAAAGTGGGAAAAGATACTAAGGATCTAGGTGGGCTAGCTCTTATTTGAGACACAATTTCACTTGAACTTCAACTCTGGGAGGTAAAGTCAAGAGTGTGGTACCATCTTCACAAGGGGACATGTCTGCTCACCTCATCCTCTCATGCTTCACTTTCAGGCTAATGAAATAGTGCCACTTGGTTCTAGCAAGTTGGAAACGAAAAGACAAGATTGAAAGTGCTGGCTAAAGATGTAGCCTTCAAGACCTTCGTGATCCCATTGCCATCACCACCACCCTGGCCCTGGACAGCACAAAGGAGGCTCCTGGGCACCCAGGTGATTGTTCTCAGGGTTCAGGAAGCCCATACCTGCTGCCGGCATCTGAGGCCCTGAGCTGGGCCAGAGGCTCGATTCCTCTACACAAGTGCACTGCACAAGGCAATGCTCATGCCCTTAGAACCAGCTGGGAAGTTCCCAAGTCAACATTCCCCTGTGGAAACAGGCTTGGGACAGCTCATCATCAGCCTCCAATTAAACCAGCCACAAGGCATGTCATCTGACCAGAGATGGAATTACAACCCAGAGTGAGTAATTAATGATCCTCGAAAACAAACAAAAGGAGGGGGAAAGCTTCCTTTCCTCTCTCCTCCCTCCTCCTATTCCCCAAAACAGTTCCTGATAGACAACTGTTAACAAGCACAAAACAGCATCAACAAAACAGATCAGGAAATTATGAAAAGATATGCTTCAGTAAGCACTGGGCCACCATCCTGGGCATCCTGCAGGCATTCTCCAAAGGGCAAATTAACCATGCAGGCACCTTCTCTAGTTTCTGTTTTGAAAGAGCTTCAGAGCTTCCTGGAGATAAATATTTATAACACATCAGAGGGTTTTAATCTCAGAACATCAGTGCAAGCTTTCCACTAACCGGGAGAGGGTTCAAGGGGAAGGGGAAATCATGACAACCCCAAGCTATGTGGGGTGTCACAGGGCTGAGGACCTGGAAGCAGCTGTGTGGGAGGGAGCTTTGTCTGCTTGGAAATATTGCAGCAATTTGCCACCTGCTTTATCATCCTCTGGAGCCTTTTAATTGCTGGTCAGCAGCACCTCTGGCCTACAGGAGCCAAAAAGGGCAAATGAGAAGGGGTGGAGATTTCCTCTAATGGTAAGAGGCTCACAACCCAAGAGGAGCTGTTTTGAGGCCACAGGACAGGCACAGTCCTGATGTACTACACCAGCCACAGCAGACGGGCTTCTCCCGCTGGAGGGACTCAGTGGAGAGCCCACCACTGCATGGCATAAACCCAAGCTGTGTCCCTGAGGGAGTGGAGTTGGCTGTGATGGTTCTACATTGACAGAGAACTGGCGTCACTTCCCAAATGGGCCCTTCTCTGTCCCTCAAAGCCCCCCTCCATTCCCTTTGCTGTGTCAGACCCAGCTGCAGGACAGCTGGCTGACTATAGAAATAGCTGCTATGAAGGACAGAGTGGACTATGCCAAGGGTCCAAGGCCTTGGGCACAGATTCCTGGGGCTCCTCCAACCTGGTCAGCCAAACGCTCACTCTGTAAATGCAGGGAGAGGGTGTCTGTGGGCCAGGCCCACACCGACTCAGCTTGTGAACCTCCACTACACTTCTGCCAGATGGGTTTTAGTACCTCCCGTTTTCAAATAAGGAACCTGAAGCTCAGAGAGTTTTGGCAACTTGTCTACAATGACCTAGCACAGAAGCAGCAGAGTTGAAAGCAAGCACAGATTTGTACCACTCGATAGTTGGATCCAGTATCTTTGAAGTCCCTTTTAAAATCCACTATCTTTAAACCAAGAAATGCTGCCACCTCAAGGATGAAGAGAGCAAACAGCTCCAGATCACCTGGTGCACTGAGGGGACCTCCCCATGGCCTTCAACCCCTCCCTCAAGACCTTTTCCCCAAGCAGCTATCGGGTTCACTTTCACTGAGCAGAGACCACTGGAGAAATTTCAGGGGAAAAGGGTTCAATGCCACAAATGTAAGCTGAAAGGAAGTTGTTGGGTTTTTTTGTTTTTTTAATATGTCTTTATTGATTTCTGAGAGAGGAAGGGAGAGGGGGAGAGAGAGAGATAGAAACATCAATGATGAGAGAGTCATTGATCGGCTGCCTCCTGCACACCCCCGACTGAGGATCGAGCCCGCAACCCAGGCATGTGGCCTGACCGGGAATCAAACTACAATCTCCTGGATCCTAGGTAGATGCTCAACTGCAGAGCCATGCTGGCTGGGCGAAAGGAAGTTGTTAAGGACAATAGCCAATGTGAATAAATATATTCATTTAATCATCCAAATGCTCCGAGAGTGGTATTATTTCTGCCTGACCAATGGAGAAATGAAGAAGTGTGGTAATCAAGCTCACGTGGCTGGTAAGGAGCAGGAGCTGGAATTCACACTCAGATGTGTTGGGCTGTGAAGCACATGCTGGCCCTTCCTCCCCATGCTACCCTGTCTTCGGGCCTCTGGACAGCCAGGATACGACTCTCACTCCATTCTGCAGGCACTGCTCAGCCAGGAAGTCCCTGACTGTCCCCTGTGCTAATCTATGTTTTCCACATTAGCAGCCTGCCCACCTCTGAGGGAGGAGTGAACAGAGGAAATGGAGTTCATAACAGTGATTTATACAACCTGTTAGCAGCTCTGGTGAAAGGTTCTGGGGCCAAGAGGTTGAAATTAATGATCATAGTCAGTTTATGTATAAGCTATACAACAAATTCTTTCTTCTAGCCCTACTCACCCCCTCTCAAAATTAAGCCTGGAAAACAATGTTAGCTATGGCTCAGCCACAACATTTTTTATAACTATCAGCTCCTATTTGTGGACAAAACAAAGCAAATTATTATAAAAAGACATGGTTTTGCTTCGCAACAGTATAACACGAGTCTCCTCCCTCACCCTTAGCATCTTCTGTGACTGGGTATTAATCATATCCTTTAGGACAGGGCAGAACTTATTTCCAACCAGGCTGAAAAACTTTAGGGACGTATAAAATAAGATGACAGATGCAACACCTGGCCTCCATTTTCCTCTTGCTTCTATTGCCAATGTGAAATTATAGTTCATGATCTTCTCTATGGAGTTCAATGTGCAGGGGAAATTGAATTTCAGGTTTGGAAAGCAGAATCCCCCTTTCTCTCATTTTCATGGTATAGATGTCCATAGTCCCTGCTGGCCTGTCCACAGCTTATAGCTCTCTGGTGTCTGTTACAGACTTTATTTTTTTTGTCTCCAAAAGTATAAGCTCTCCTTCCTGTTTGGGGCAGGACCACATTCTGATTGTTCACCAACAAAGACTGAAGCCTGGTCTTCGCTCTTCACCAGCAAGCTTTCTGCATAGACCCCTGGTAAAAGCAGCTGTAGAGAGCAGTCCTCCGGCAGAATTAACAGGTGCTTTTTGGAAATAGAGATACAGCTACTACTGGTCTGCCTGAATGGTCATAGCTCAACTTTGCAAGTCCCTAATTCTGAGGTTCTTTATTATAACTGCGGGGATATCTCCTCTCCTCTGCCCTCTCTCTACACTTAGGCTGCAGGGCTCCTCTGCCTCCTCTCTAGCCGATTAGAGCAGAAGGCCCTGAAACTAAGAGAAGCTTACACAAGAAGGCTAAGTAGGCCCAGCCGGGCGTGACTCAGTGGCTGAGCATCGACCTAGTATCCAGGAGATCAGGGTTCGATTCCCGGTCAGGGCACATGCCTGCGTTGGGGGCTGCAGCCAATGACTCTCTCATCATTGGTATTTTTATCTCTCTCTCTCTCCCTTCCTCTCTCTGAAATCAATAAAGATATATTAAAAAGAAAGAAAAAAAAGAAGAAGGCTAAGTGGGCTCAGGCAGAGAAGAGCCGATTTCTCCCAAGAAGAAGAAGCCTGCTCTCAGGCACAGCCCCAACTTCCCCCTGGGACCACAAAGGAGTTGAGGAAGAGTGGCCTCACATCACTCCTTGGGCCCAGAAATCCACGTCATGCAGTGTTTAAGAAGAAAAACCAGTTTCTCTACTTTAGGAACCCAGAAATACCTTTCTGAGATTTATATGTAAAGAACTGCCCATTCTCTTATCTTTTGCAGCAGGAGAAAAAGTACATAGTTTTAATCTTTTCAGGAGCAACATCTGCTCCCCTGTGACAGTCTGCAAACCAACTTGCCAAGAGTCAAATGACCCCACAGGTTCCTGTCTCCTGAGCCAGGCCTCTTTTGCCAAAAGGCCATGGAACTTTATTGATTTTTATGCAACATTTTTAAAAAACTGAACTACCTATCAGCATGTACAAAATGATGAGGTTCCTATATGCCAGATACTGGGCTAGGTATTTTTATGTATTTTACTTCATTTAAGTCTTACAAGTAGAGTTTATTGTGCCCATTTTATAGTTTTCTCCTACCAAAGGTACAGTCTATGTTTCACTGCTTTCATCCCTATTTACCAAGGTTAAGAGGAGCCCCTCCTAATATGGACTCTTATTAGAATCCTGCTTACTTTGACTCTAATAAGAATTAGCCAAAAGCATGGAAAAGTGAAAAGAATGGCCCATGATCTGGGAGTCCAGATTCCAATTTTCATTTAAAACACAACTTTCCTTCCTATGGAGCAGAGGTCCCCAAGAAACTCTCTTTTAAATTTGTTCCCATCACAGACCCTACAACTGAAAAGATTCTGTCTACCAAATTGTATTTATTAAGCACTAATTAATTCATTCTGCTAGTTTAATTAAATTTTAATTTCATTTAATTAATTTAGTTTCTTTTTTAATTAAATAGAATTTAAGTTATTTGTTTTAATTTTTTAATTAAAGACATGACATATAATGCCAAACTGACATAACTGCAGATGAAAGCTAAAAAAAAAAAAGATTTAACCTCTAAATATTTCAATGTGTACTTCCTAAGAAACAAGGACACTCTCATAAGAACAGTACAACCACCAAAACCAGGAAATTAATATGAATACATCATCATCATTTAATCTAAAGTCCCATTCAAAATTTGTCAATTTCCCAAATATAGTTGTCATGTCTCTTCAATCCGAAATAGCTCCTCACTCTTTGTCTTCCGTGACCTAGGACAATTTGAGAAATACAGGCCAATTATTTAGTAAAATCTCACTCAGTCTGGCTTTGCCTAACGTTTCCTTATGCTTAGAATCAGGGTATGCATCTTGCTCAAGAACAGCACAGAAGTGATGCTGTGGTCTTCTCACTCTGTCATATCAGGAGGTACAGCATGTCCATCTGTCTGTCCTGTTACTGGTGATGTTAATTTTGATCACTGTAAAGTTACCACTTTTTTTCTTCATAACAATAGCATTATGTGGGGAACATTGAGACTAAAAATATCCTATTTCTGAACATATTTTTACCTGCTGGTTCAGCATCCACTGATTCTTCTTATCTGAATAAATTCTTACTATAATGGTTGTCACCAAATGGTGACTTTCTAATGCCTTCATTTCTTCCACATTCATTCATTGGCATTCTACTGTAAAGAAGAACTTTCTGTCATCACACTTACTGTAGGTCGCCCCAAGCGAACTCCTCCCTGACTGGAAGGCTTGGTGCTGCCTGCTGCAGGGCAGGGAAAATGGACAAGGAAGGAGCGTCAGAACTGCCATTGTTGTGGCTCAGGGCTCATCGTCCGAGCAATGATCCCCCTGAAACATCTTCAGCAGCACCAGGCTAGGGGGTCCTCGCTCACTCTTACAGAAATAAATAAGTGAATAAAGAACTAAGCAGGCGATGACTACATATCAAAGGTACTTTTATTTTATTTATTTATTTTTTAAATATATCTTTATTGATTTCAGAGAGAGGAAAGGAGAGGGAGAGAGAAAGATAGAAACATCAATGATGAGAGAGTCATTGATCGAGCCCACAACTGGGGCATGTGCCCTGACCGGGAATCAAACCCCGATCTCCTGGATCCTAGGTCGACGCTCAACCGCTGAGCCATGCCTGGCCGGGCTCAAAGGTACTTTTAGAAGGCAAGGCCAGACTAATTTTTCCTTCCCCTATTTTTTTAAACAAGTCTGTAATGGGCTCTGCCTTATTTAACGAAATGTGAACTCAGGAACTTGAGGTGAGTGTAAATAGACAGGGCACTGGGTTAGAGCCCTAGCTCTGCCACTATGTCCAACCTTGGGCAAGCTACTTCCCCTCTGGGAATCAGTTAGAATGATGCTCCCTGAGACCCCTCCCAGCCCTGCCACCTTGTCATTCTAACAGAGGTGGCCTTTTTCCCTTACTCATAATTATCCAACTGCTCGTTCGCAGAATAGCACAAATATATATCAGGCACAGAAGATATGCCTCACTGTGATGACCTCAGCCATGCCAAGCCAAGTCCCTAAAGTCCCTACTGTTTGCCGAGTACTATGGCAAGTGTGGCATGAATGGCACTGTTCCTAGCCTCAGACCCTGAAAACACAGTAGGGTTTTCACTATATATTCTCTGCTGCTGCCACTGCCACTACTGTTTCCAGTTTTCCCACATCACCATTCTTCATGGCTATTAAACATTACCATATAGAAACAAACATTTATTTAGTACCTGCTATGTGTAAGACACTGGGTTTTTTCAAATCTCCAACTTCCCTTTAACAAATGTAGAAAACTAAACAGTAGCCAAAAAACTTCCGTAAGTTCACACAGTTAGTGAGTGACCAAGCAGAAACGCTGCACGTAGAGCCCTAGAGTCTGAGTTCTCTTGCCTCAACACGCCTTTAAATGGGTTTACTTTGAACTTAGCCCACACCCTTGCCAGCTAACTGTTGCTGTGTAACAAACCACCCCCAAAACTTAGTAGCTTAAATAGTTTAAGATTATCCTTCGTGATTCCGTGGGTCAACTAGTCTTAGCTGGGCAGTCCTCTCATGGGGTTTCTCACATGTCACCAGAACACAGCAGCTGAGGCCACAGTCACCTAGAGGCTCAGCCAGGCTGGACGTCCATAGTACATATATTGCTAGCAGGTGACACTAGCTGTCGGCAAAGAGCTTAGCGGGGGCTGTCAACCAGAGCACTTTCATGTGGGCTCTCCCTGGGTTCTGGCTTCACCCAGCATGGCAGCTGGGTTCCACAAGGACACTTGCCAAGAACAAGTGTTCCAGGAGACCCAGGCTGAAACCACAAGGACCCTGGTGACTGAAGCTCGGAAGTCATCCTGCATCACTTCCACTATATCCCAAAAACAAGTTTCAGAGCCAGCCCAATTCAAGGAGAAGGTACTGGGAGGCATGGCTCTTTCAGAGGTCATCTTTGAAGACCAGCTCCACCCCATAGTGAATTATGGATTGTTATTTTAAATTTCTTCCTTGTACTGTTCTAAATTTTCTATAATATATATGTATTCTTTTGTAATCACAGAAATAAATATTTTAAAACATATAATAGCCCAGCTGGGCGTGGCTTAGTGGTTAAGCATCGACCTAGGATCCAGGAGATCGTGGTTTGATTCCCAGTCAGGGCACATGCCTGGGATGCAGGCTCAATCCCCAGTTGGGGGCATGCAGGAGGCAGCTGATCAATAACAACTCTCTCATCATTGATGTTTCAACTCTCTCTCTCCCTCTCCCTTCCTCTCTCTGAAATCAATAAAGATATATTTTAAAGAAAAACTAAAATCATATAATATACACCCTGGCCAGCGTGGCTCAGTTGGTTGGAGCATCATCCCATACACCAAAAGGTTGCAGGTTCGATGCCCAGTCAGGGCACATGCAGGAGGCAACCAATCAATGTTTCTCTCTCACATTGATGTTTTTCTCTCTCCTTCTCTCTCTCTCTCTCTCTCTATCCCCCCCTCCCCCTTCTCCTCTCTCTAAAATGAATAAGCATATCCTCAGGTAAGGATTTAAAAATATATATATATGATTATCAGTATGTCAAATATATGTTAATATATTATGTATCTATATGTGTGTGTATACATATACACAACAAATGAAACTAGAAGAAAATATGCAATTTAAAATTTTTTTCATCTTTTAAAATGGATATGTATTGTTTTTAAATTTAAAATATTTTCAAAGGGACTAATTACCCCATAGAAAATATTCATTTTCTGGCAATGTATATTAGATTTAAGGCATTTTGTCATGACCTCAAGTTTCTTTAGAATTCCTTCTCAAGGTGGCCAGATTTACCCACTTTTATAATCTTTTTCCTAAGGCAAGTCCATCCAGAAACTTCTGCCTTTTCTGGGTTTCTAGATGCATTTCTTTTAAAGAAAAAGCAAACAATAAGCTGGGAGTTAGTCTCATCTCGTTCCCCTTTCCTGTCATTTACCTAATTGTATTTGTGCTACATTTTCCTCTTGCCACATACGTGGAAATTGGAAATCGAAGGCAAATGGCAGCCTTTGGGTATCGAAGCAGCTCAGAAGAACCCTCAAGTCAAATGGACGAGTCTTTCTCTCAGAGACCAATTTGCCTTCTCAGAGCTCCAGGCCTAGAGGAATTCAAATAAGAGAGAGCAGCCTTAGAGAGACCTGAGGACACAAGATCACAAACTCCCCTCCTCCCAGGTAAGAGATTGCAAACCCCACATGGACACTAAGGGTTGAAGCCAGTAAAGCTACCACTGCCCAAAACAGAGACCATCTAAACCCAACACAAAAGGCAGCTGGGGTCTCGCTCTGAGTCACATCCACTAAAGGACACTGGTGAGTCTGGATTGGAAACTTCTGGAATTGAGTATAAAGAGAATGGGGAACCTGGGCAGGAGACAACAAAAGTTGGACTGAGTTTTCCTGGTGGTCCCACCTTTCCAAAGGAGGGCAGCTTCCAACCAGCCAGGCACCAGAGTCTGTCGCCAGAGTCCACACAAGTCAGTGGCTCAGGGAGCTTGGGGAGGCCAATTTGTTGAGTCATTCAGTGCTATTTTTACCCACTTTCCAAACCATAAACCCACACTTCACATTTCATTGTTTTGGGTGGATTAAGATTTTTGACTTGGCCTTTCTTGTGGTTTAATTTCCTGTGTGCCTGTATGAAGGGAAAACTTCAGCATTCCTACGGAAACAAGACACTTCACCCTTCTGGCGGGATGGTGTCCAGATTATTGGCATCGTGACTGCTCTCTAGACCTATGCTGCTCTAATGAAGCACTGAGGTCGCGACCTGGCCCTTCTCTCCTCTACCCACAGGTCAGTGTTTATGGTCTGGCTCCTGGAATAGCAGCTCAGGGCAAATTGGCTTTATGGATATTTCAGTTCAATATTAGGAGATGAAGTTGCCTTGTGCAACTCACACGACAGTTAAGTGTGATGTGACATTAGAATCATGAGTGATCAATACCCAGGTAAGAGTGTGGTAACTGCCACTGATGGATGAGTTGAACAGTCTTAAAACAATTCCCAAATGATTTCAATTATAAAACCAGGCATGATTATATGGTCACAGAAATAGCAAACACATGCCAGAAGAAAAGAGAATGTTCCTTTTCTGTGAAAGCTAGGATGAGTTTCATTTTCTTTTTAAACCCCTTTTACCTCCACTCATATCTAAAGTAGTCATAACGCTTGGAAACTTTAATTCCTTTAATATAAACAATCTCTCCAAAGTCCAGGGTCTTCCTGACTGCCAGGAATCCTGACAGTCAAGCTCAGGCAGAGCTCTGGTTTTCTGTTCAAAGATAGAGCCCTTTTCCTTTTTAAAGGGAAAACCTGGATCTGCACCAAATTTTCCTTCTGCATCTAATGAGAGGCTTGAGATGCTATAATAAACACGGAAACTGAATGTTGCCAGAAGAAGTAAACTGCTCAGGAGGGAAAACACTTCCCCAGGAAACTGAGAGCTGGGCACTGCCCAGTGGGAGCCCCTCTCCCAGCCCAGGGACAGATCCTCTGAGTGCTCATCCCACCAACAGCACACATGGCGGGTGACGCACTGCACAGTTCTAAGACATTAGAACCCTTCCTGTTGATGACGAACAATGTTGCATTCTTTCAATCAACAAATATTTATTACCCTACTATATGCCAGGCGCTGTTCTCACCACTACAGATACAGTGGGGGAAAGACAGACATGGGGCCCTCCTTTCCTGTGACTCACAGTCTGGACAAGATAACTTCAGACAACAGTAAGAGCTGTGGAGAAAAGAAAACAGAGTGATGGGATGCAACGTGATATTGTGAGGGGCTACTGAAGTTTGGGAAGACAGGAAAAGCCTTTGAAACAGCTAACATTTGAGCTGAGACCTGAAAGACGAAGAAACAGAAATGCAAAGATCTAAGAGAAGAGAGGGCAAAGGGAACCACAAGTGAAAAATCAGAGAATGCCTTCAGCACATTAGAGTGAAAAAGGGGCGAGAGGTGTGAGTGTGGGTGGGGAGCTGGGCAGGCAGCAGACCCACTGAGGGGCTTCAGCAGGGAGAGAAGTCGCCTCATTGGGCAACCTCCCTGCTCTGCAGACTTGGAAGCTCTCTGTGCCTCTGTCCCGGGCATGGGGTCCTGGTACCTAATTTGATTGTGCCCCTTTGACACTCTGGCTCTCTGGGCTGTGCTCCCAGTGGTTCTTGAAAGACATAAGCCCACTCACTCCTGTTTAGGGAGCTGCTTCTCTCCATCACCTGACTTTTATGAGGCTGGGATCCAAAGACAGAGGATGTGGCTGCTGCTCCTCAAGGAGGATGATGTCAGGAAGGCTTAGGGACACGTGACTCTCCCTCCCCAAAGTCTCCCTTATTATCACCATCTGGTTCTGGTCCTGGCCTCGGCTCTCCTTGGTGCTATCACCAAAGCAATTCCTTTCCTCTCACCAAATGAGCTGGACAAAGCTGCCCATTCAGGCAAACCAGGGCATAACGAGGGTGGAAAAATAGCACAGCCAGTCCCCTACCCCACCCACATGTTAGTATACTGGAGAAATCCAGTTAAATGACCTTCAAGAGCAAGCAGAAATAACAGAAAAGCGGCCATAAAAGAACTCTATGCATAAAACAGCCAACTGTAGAGGAGTTGTGTATGTGGGGGGGGGGGCCCTGTGTGTGTTTAAGTCATTCAATTATTAGTTGTATAAATGTATAATATTTGGCACTCTGACTAGTAAAAGCAAAACAAGATCCCTGCCCTCAAACTGCTTATATGCTAGTGATAGAGATTCAATAATGACAACAACCATAACCCAAAAAAGCCTGTGACCAGTGTCCAGGAAGGGAGAGGGGCAGAGTTGTGGCACAGTGAGGGGGCGGCTTTTGAAAAGACAGTGTTCGGTTGGGCCTTGTCCTATTCAGCCCAGGCTGCCCTAACAAAATGCCACAGTGGGTGGCTTAAACAACAGACACTGATTTTCACACAGTTCTTAGAGTCCATGGTCAAGGTGCTAGCCAATTCAGTTTCTAATAAGAGCTCTCTTCCTGGCTTGTAAATAGCCACCTTCTCACTTTGTCCTCACAGACCCTTTGTCTCGCTCTTCTGTCACTCCCTCTTTGGTAAGGACAGCAATCCCACTGAACCAGGGCCCCAACCTGATGACCTCATTTAACCCTAATTACCTCCCAAAGGCCTGTGTCCAAACACCGTCACGTTGGAAGTGGGTTTCAACATATGAATCTGCTGTGGGGGGAGGGACAACAATTCAGTCCATAACAGGCTTTGAAAGAGATATGAACCAGAGTCTTTCTATGTGGGAAATGGAATTACAGAAGGAGAGACCAGTGAAAAAGGAGGGACTGGGAGCCTGGAAGATTTGTAAGGAGAACAGAAAGCAAGCCATTATGAGTAAAGGACATGTGAGAGGCATGAAGGAGACGAGGCCACAAAGGCAGTCTGGGACAAGTTACAGGGATTCCAGTGCCACGCTTTGGCAGGAAAGTCAAGGACTTTAAGGATCAGAAGATGACAGGATCAGGCCTGCACAGGTCAAAGGTCTTCCAGGCTGCAGTGTGGATGCCAGACTGAAGAGGGAGATGTTCAGGGGCTGCTGCAATCATCAGGACAGAGAGGATGAGGTTCTGAATTAAGCCTGGCTCTGAGTGGTGTGATGCTACAGACAGGCGACTGGAGCCCACCCTGGGCGGTAGAGAACAAAGCTGAGGTCCCCATACCCAGGGCTGCCTCACCCAAACTCCTCCCTGAGCACCAAGAATCTGGACAAAAACAGTTCCCTGTTCTCACACTGCCCAGTGAGGAGGCCCGGGTACAGCGGGGCATTGCCAGCTAGGAGGTGGGCCACACAGAGTCACTTGTGGCCACAAAGGGAGTACTCACAAGTAAAAAGTGGGGGCATCATTTCAAAGCTCCTTCATTTTCCTTTCTGTTTTTCAAACATTCAGTGAGCTTCCTATTTTTCCAAAATCCCTTCCTTCCACCATCCCCACCATAGCAGTCAAATAACACAGGATAAAATACAGGCTCCAGGGAATCATAGTAAAAGGGATCTGTTTGAGTACAGATTGGTAGTTACAAAATACTCATGGGAATGTAAAGTTCTGCATAGGAAATATAGTCAATAACACTCTAATAACTACATATGGTGACAGGTAGGTACTGGAAATACCAGGAGGAGAGCACTTTGGAAAGTATACGATTCTCTGACCACTATGCTGCACACCTGAAACTAATACAAAAATAATACTGAATGTAAAGTGTAATTGAAAATTTTTTTTTATTTTTTAAATGGCATTATAATTAGATATTTGAATAGGTAATGATATTAAAGATTTGTTATTTCAGGTGTGATAGTGATTTTAACTGTTAAGAGTCCTTGCCCTGGCCAGCGTGGCTCAGTTGGTTGGAGCATCAACCATGTATTGAAAGGTTGCCGGTTCAATTCTGGGTCAGGGCACATACCTAGGTTGCAGGTTCAATCTCCAATGGGGGCATGTATGGGAGCAACCAATTTATGTTTCTCTCTCTCTCCCTCCCCTCCCCTCTGTCTAAAAATCAATAACACATCCTCAGTCAAGGATTAAAAAAAAATTTTAAGAGTCCTTATTTTTTAGAGATACATACCAAAACATTTGCAGATGGGGCTGCTTTAAAATAATATGGAGGAAGCAGATTAATGGGTAGGTTAATGGGTATGGGGCTTCCTATGGAGGGGATAATAATAACATCCTGGAACTAGATAGAGGTGATGGTTTCACAGCATTGGGAATGTGCTAAATATCACTAATGTGAATTTTATGTTATGTGCATTTACCACAATAAAAAAAATGGGGGAGACAGGATATGGAGCTGAGATGAAATAAGATTGGCCATAAATTGCTAATTGTTGATGGGTGAGTGACAAGAACATGGGACTCTATGTGTACATGCATATATAAATGTATGTAATTTATTGGAAAGTTTCACAAAAAAAGAAAGTTTCCATAATAAAAAGTTGTATTTTAAAAGAGGAATCTCTTTGAATGAAGTGAGCTTCTATTTAGAAAGCAGGAGCTGACCCACTACCCATTCAGCACCTGCCACCCAAGTCACTCCTGTTGCCTATCAGAGGCCATGACCCCCTTTCGCTGAAGGATGGTGACCAGATGTCACTCCTGGGATGTTTTTCACAGGTGACCAGTGGCTCATAGACCCTGTGCCAGCAGTAACGCTGCAAGCAGTCTTTGGCTCCCTCACTTTGCAGGGAACAGTCACTCAGCTGTTAAGACAGGAAGCCTACGGCACAAGGAAGACACCAGGCCATGTAGACACCACTCCGGTGATCATTTTTTTAAATGAAGATGGTAAATCATCCCATTTGTCAGCTGCATATAAACCAAGTTTCGTGGAAACCACCTGGATACTGACAGTCAGGACACCTGTGTCCCCAGACCTTCAAAAGGGGAGGAGCCTTTCACTTTCCTCTATGAAGGGCTGAGGAGAGGGGTCCTGGGATGAAGACAACCCCCCCCCCCCCCAAGCGACAAGTCTAAGGACTTATTGGGACTCTTTTTCTTCTTAGGATTTCCCATAATTTGCAATTATACATTTATTTACTTATTTATGGTCAACCTCTCCTGTGGGACTGTAAGCTTCATGGGGGTTTACAATGTTATCAACTAGCACAGTGCTTGGCCTCTTCAAGAACTACTGTTTATAAAAGTAGGAAACACAACACTCTCTTAGAACCAGACTCACTTGTGAGGGAGCTACCCACTTAAAGAGCTTAGTGTCTCTTGGGGGCCATACAGCAATCAGGGCTGTGTCCTCAGGACCACAGAGGTGGACAGCAAACTCTGTCAGAGGGTGGGGTTAGGGAAAGACACTCGGAAGATAATGCTCAACCCAAGTCCTTAGGAAACAAGGGCAAGATCTGACAAGTAACAAGAGGGCCCATGAGTCCACAGAGCACACAGCAAAAACAACCAATGGGAAAGAAAACCGCCTGGAACACTGGAGCAGGATCCTAATGCCAGGCCAGTGTCACTGGGTAGGAGGGGGTATGCTGACTTACTATCTAGAATGTAAGGATTTCAAAATTTTTACTGGGGTATTCCTCTCCCACCCCCAAAGACTGAGAATAAGTGGGATGAAATAAGAAGCAGATCTTGAATATGAATCCCAGTTCTGTTTGTTGCTCAGTCTCAGATAGGACAAGTCACCCTTGGGAACCATGAGTGTGTACCACCTCTCTGACACTCCTGTATTACCTGATTAATGTATCATGTCTATTAAGCTCCCTCAGCTTCTCCTGTTCCTCACAGTAACTCCCTTATGCTTACCTAGAGACTCTGAACACACAAAAGGCAAAAGTTTGGGGCTGGGATTGACTATGTGAATAGCTCAGTAAGAAGATACAAAAGTCACTGTTCCCATAGCAACACTCTGTACCTCATAGCAATAATCATACCTAAAAATGCAATTTGAAATGTAGGACATGGCCAACTTGAACCGAATGGAAGGAACTCTCAGACCCCTGCCTAGCAACTCACTCTCCGGGCTGCTAACACAGCTTACCTTCCCCCTGCAACATGGCAGGGACCACTCCCCACTCCGCTCTCTGGGCCTTCACATCAGCTCTGAGAGAGGCCAGGGCTCTGCTCATGAAAGTTCTGTCCCATCCTCGGGCTTCAGCAAGTGTCCTCCTGCAGAACTCCTCATCCACTTGTATACTTCCTTGGCTATCCTGGCAGAATTACTTGCTCCCTTACAAGTACTCTTTTTACATAATTCTATTGTAGGCACATGGTATGGCTTTAGTTGTTCCATGGCTGTGCTGCTGAGAAGGCAGCAGCCCCACAAAGATATGCACTGTGTCCTACCCTCCTTTCATCCCCAGCCCTAGGAATAGGATCTGAAGAAGGGCCTCGATTGCAAGATGACCTCGACTGAATACATGCTGTTATATATTTATTTATTCTGTTAAATATTCCCATCGAGGACTTGTTAGAAATAGAGAAATATAACCACCAGGCTTGCTGAGGTCATGAAGCAGAGGCACAGAATAATAGTATGGCTCCATTTTCTAATAGTTCGCTGCTGACAGCTTTCAGCCCCTTGCCTCCCTCTTCTCCTTCTGCCCACATCTGGGCAAGCTGATAAGCCTAGGTGCTCCTTTGGTGCCAGCATCAAGTTCAAACCATACAAGCCCTGGCTTCACAGAACCTTCACTCCAACCCTACCCCTAACCACCGTAAAACCCCACACCAGTCTCCTTTCCTTACTCTCACAAGTCATTTTCCAACCAGTTAGGGAAGCATGTCCTGTTCTCCACAGGAAGTCTCATTATGTGGTCTCAACATTCAAATCAAGTTTTGGATGGAGTCTATCCTGGTACAGTGAGGTGGCCACAATGAAGGGATACACAGGGATGGGCTGAAGTGCAAGCACTGCATCTCCAGCAGGACACAGCCATTGATTGAGAACTTAGACGCAGCCATATCAACAGAGGTATAATGTTTCGCATGTGGAGGTGAGGATTCCACCTTACTCTGTCCTCCAGTCTGCATTCATCCCCCTCACAGTGCCCATCTCTGAAGCACTGTGTTCAAATCCATACCCCATACTTTAAAGGGAGCAGGGACCAACTGTAGCATTCCCAGAGCAGGCATCTGGATTGTGAGCAGTCTAGAAATACTTGCTGTGGGGAACACAAGGAAACTGGGGCTGTTTCCCCTGATTGAAGATTGCCTTTGAATTTCTGAAAGAAAGGAACTAGGCTTCTTCATTGAAGTCAACAGAGAAAAGTAGGTTTTCTACAATGTCAGAAAGATCTTTCTAAAATCAAATCATGTCCGAAGATGAAAGAGGCTGCTTTGGGTGGAGGCAGTTCCCTGTCATCACAAGTCCAAGCCAGTTGCAAGGGACAACCTCGCTCTCGGGGGATGCCACAGAAGAGGTTCAAGAACTGACAAAGGGATCTCACTTTCATGCTTGTTCCAACCCTGAAATTCTCCAACCCAATTCAACAACTCCCTTATCTCTAATAAAAACTGCAATGGTCAACAGTCTGACCAGAAAGGATATGGAAGTTCAAGGGCTGATTTGCAGTCACGTCCTATTTAAACTGAACCTGAATTCCGGCCAAAGAATCAGTAAGTTTAATAGAACTACGTGTGCGTGTGTGAGTGCACGTGTGAATAGTTGGGGAGAGGGGGGATACAAACCACAGAACGGACACTGTTAGGCTACAAATTCATAATCGATCCCCAGAAACAGAAACAAACCAGTTTGACATGTCCAGAGAAAAAAAGTGGCCAATTGGGGACTCGATTTCATCCTTTCTGTGAGGAAAACACTAAAAGGCAATTTCTCAAATTTCACTTAGAGTCGTAAAGATGTGGCACAAAGTTAAAGCAAGCCACAATTCTGTCCCAAAGCTGCATCTGCACCCTCTGTGCTGTGTGACTTGTGTGCTCCTCTGAGAACGCACTCTCTGTGCTCCCCACGCTACACCTCACTGCCCCCTCTCCCTCCTGGTTTGTCTTCCTCACACACAGGCGCTCCAGGCCAGGACCCCACACTGCAGACAGAACGGGAATGAGGTGAAGTGGAGTGACAGGGCCCCTGGTGAGGGACAGAAATCTTTGCACAGTATTAAGGGGGTGATCTGGGGCTCCAGGGGCCCTGGGTGAGCACTCCTGACCTCACAGCAGAAACAGAGGTGCAGGGCGGGGAGGGGGCCATGCAGCACACTTGGGAGGGTCTGGCCCTGAGGACACAGATTTATTGCTAATTCCAGATCCCAGCATCTACGCTGAAGTCAGCAGGACGGACTGGCACAGACAGTCCCTCAGTAACGGAAGAGGTCATTTCCATCCCGCCAACTTGGCTGGTCAAGGCCAAGAAGGATGGAGTCCCAGAGGTTTGGGATGACTTATCCCTCTGGCCTGCCTGGTTCTCAAGACTTGTTTCCTTTGGCAGCAGCCTCCCCTCACTCCCGAGCTGTTTCCGGCTGCTTTTCTCATTTCACCATCCCTTTTTGAACTATTTCCTGTTTCTTTTTCTTTCTGTGGTGGCTGTACTCCTCTTCCTGGCTCTGTAGCCCTTGGAAATAAGTAAACAAGCAGATAAGCATCAGCCCCTGGGGCCACCCCCATGGGCCCTCCAAGCCCCAAGCATGATGTGGCCGGGTCTCCCTAGGACGATGCCGAGGCGGCAGTGGTGCCACTGCAAATGTGACTAGGCTCACGTGCCGAGGGCTCCACACACACCAAGAGCAGACTAGAAAGGCATCCACCGCTCCCCCACCCTACAACTGCACCCCAGCTCTCCAGGGGCTACAGCACTCCTTAGGAGAAACTATGAGGAGCCTACTGCTATCACAGGATTTTGTTCATAGAGGTTTTCAGATGAAGTGGTGTAAGACCTTTAGCTGTAAAAAAGTGACATGGTTCGTCCCTGCTTGGTCAATAAGGGTTGACCACAAACACAAATATAAAATGCCCTACTGATTCTAAAGAATTAAGTTTAGACCAAAGACTTCGGGGTGGCGATGGGAGGGGGGAGGAGTAAGATGCTGTTAAGCAATGGTAGACACTTCCCAGCACAGTGAGCAAAGCCCACTGATGGGTCAGGTGTTTAGAACTCAGAGCCCGTTTGCTCTGTTTATAAAAGAGAGAGAAAGGCATTAACTAATTTTAAGTCAATACTTGGGAAAGCTTTGCTTCCCTCTCCTCCTCTCTGATGATGAGGGCTATGTAAGTGATGACAATCTCCACTTTTGCACTGGCTGCCTGGCTGAAGAGTTGTAACTATGCATGTCTTTCCATCTTTTTTTATGAGACCTAAGCTTTCATCTTCTATATAGTTACCCCTGGTCCTGAGTCTCTATTTGTTTTTATTTTTTTAACTTTGTGTTATTTTAGTAAACACCTCAAATTCTCTGAGGAATAAGAGAAGGGATTAATTAGGAAGATGATGATAAATATCAACAATTATAGTATATTAATTTCATTTGAATGCTTACCACGTACCAGGTACCGTTTTAAGCTCTTCCTGTATATACACTCATTGGTTGTCACAACCCTGAAATAGGGTATCTGACCATGCAGTTTTCCTCCACAGGCAATAGCCTAACCCACTGCACTATACATGGAAACATGAAGCCAGTGAATTACCTAATTAACTTACATACAATGGTTAAGCTCTCAGGCTAAATGCTAAGGTTATTTCCAAATGAGCTGTAATATTTTTCGTCAAGATCTCTGGTGAAATACACCACTACAAACACACTTCCTTTCTCAAGAGACACCCCACTTCTTTAGTCTAATTCCAAGCTGATATGATTGCTATTTGTTGAGTTCCTGCCTTGTGCCAGACACTATGAAGGGCACATTATTAATTCATCCAAATCCCCTGCTTGCTAGTTGTCACCTTTCCAAGTGTACCAGCCACTTAACCAGGTAAGTGCTCACAGACAAGTCACCTAACATCTCTGTGTTGCATTTTCTCACCTTTAAAGTAGGAAAACCACAGTACCTACCTTCTTATCTCATACAGTAGCTGTAAGCATTAGGGGATAGCTCTCAAAAATCACTTAGAATAGTGGCAAGCGCCTAATAATTGCTCAATTAATGTCAGCTATCACTGCTGCTGATACTGCTACCATCTAACAATGATGACTATATAAAGCAATCTGTTTATCTATCAAAGGAATAACAGTAGCTTTTAATATACCAGGGACTGGAATGTAGCATCTTTATTCCAAAGGGTCTAAGTCTCAAATAACTCTCTAAATAAATGAAACAGCCCCATATTCCAGTGGAAAGTCAGGGCGACAGAACCAGATTCACCAGGTGAGCAGGGTGTATTACACTCACTGCCAAAAGCCTGTAAACAGCACAGCAGAGGAGAAAACATCCTGCTTGTTTTCATTCTCTTCCCCCCCCCCCCCCCGAGTAAGCCCAGCAATAAGCCAAGGTCTGCTTTCACCATCAAGAAGTAGAGATCTTAATACCAAAAGGCATTAGTGGAAGGAAGGAAATTAAAAAAACAAAAGACCTTACATTTTTTCATGCCTTTATGTGAAATCTATTTTTTTCTCCCAACAATAACAACAACTACCTCCCTATAAAAAGTCAGAATCTAAACCATTAGGGTGGGGCTGCCAAAACAACTCCATAAACCCAAAAAGATGTACTGACAACCTTCTAATGTGTCTGGTGCTAAAGAATGTACCAAGGACAGCTTGGTTGGTGTGGATCAGTTGGTTCAGTGTCATCCCCTGCACCACAGGGCACAGTCAGGGCACATGCCCAGGTTGAGGGTTTGAACCGAGGTCCGGGTGCAAGCGGGAGGAAACCCCAACGGATGTTTCTCTCCCTCTCCCTTCCTCTCTCTCTAAAATCAATAAAAACATTTTTTTTTTTTTAAAGAATGTACCAATGACAAAAGAATTTTAAAATCAAGAGAGAGATTAGAAAAAAACAACTTTATTTTCTTACACTCTATCTCCTTTATTTTCTACAAAACTCTGTCAGGTACATATTATTATCTTTGTTTTACAAATCAAGAAACTGAGGTTCACGCATCACTAAACTCATCTGTTCCACCCATTGCCCGCCTCCCAGTGAACTCGGGATTCAGGCTGAAATTGGACTACTCCTGGGCTCTCTGGGAAATTGGCTTCCTCTGCTGTAGCCACTGAAAGAAAGTCAAGTCACGTCCAGGAATCCAGAGACTCCAATCCCTCTAGACGGGGGGGGGGGGGGGGGGGGGGTGTCAAGGCTCTACAATAGTTGTGAACAAAATAGCAGTGAAATACCAAGGGGCCCAGTACCCAATTGTTATTCACCCCAGTCCCCAGAGAAGGGGTAATATGGAACCAATTCAACTCCAGCCCTCAACACTCCAAGATTTTAAGGGAACTAGTGTGAGGTTTGAATTGCCAGTAGAAGATTAAAGGCCTGAGACTTCTCAGGGTCAAAGAGCTTCGTGATCTACTTGGTAGCCCTAGGCCACCTGTGAGGCATCTCATTTAGGGAGAGGGACACCATCCTAAATTCTGGAATGAAAATCTTCTGTTAGAATACAGGCTGAATTTATCATCTAGAGAGGGGAAGGAGAAAAACAAAGATAAAAACATATGGTGCAGATTGTGCAACACTTCCTGGCATATATAAATTCATTTCCTCTCCATAATTGCCCTATGAGGTCCACCAGGAACAAACAGAGCAAGATACACAGATAAGCCCTCTACCAAGGCCACCTGGTAGAGCCCTGTCTGGGTTCTTTTATTAACAGTGAGTTAATTCAGTGCCACAAAAAAAAAATTTTAAAAAAATGAACAAGCTTGGTGACTGGTTCATTTTTACAATGACAGGCCACATAAAATTTTCAGATATCTTCCAAAAATGCTAAGTGTAGAATAAAAAATGATTGTTAGGACAATGTGTGGAGCCCTCCACACCTCAGTTGATTTCATTTTGGATTTCAAATTGCCAAACATCATGAGATCATAACAAGGGGCTAAGAGAATGGCATCCATCTTCCCTGCCTTTGCCTTAAAACTGCAAACAGGATTGAAATCCCATCTGCCCTCATTGGCTATTGCCATCCCCTCAGATCACCTTAAGAAATGGCCTCCTAATTCTGGAAGTTTAAGAAAATCCTAGAAATGGAAAAACCTCACTAATGGTTACCCAGAAACGAGATCACCTCCCTCTTCAGGTCTCACTGGACAATCAACAAAACCCTCTCCCTACTTCCATGCTGCTTCTAAGGCTTCCAATACTCGAATTATCATAGACACAGTGGGCTGAGGAAATATTCTGAGGAAATTACTGATCTGGAAGGAAGTGCCTACACTTTAGTTAAGAAAAAAAACCTGAAGTTCCCCCTTCATGTCAAATCATTCTTATCTTTACCAATAAAACAGACTATATTAAAAAGAAGAGTTGTCTAGTTTACCCCTGTATCTTAACAACCCTCTCAGTTTCATTTTCCCAAATGTTGGGTATTTTATACAGCTCACTTTACAGACTGTAAAAATCAGAAGTCGTGGCAAGGAGGGCCTGGCGTCCCTTATGTCTGCTCTTCTGCAGAGTAGCAACAGCTCCACAAATGACCTCGCTCCAGTTAAAGCGGGAAGAAGAGAACAGAAAAGAAAAGAAAGGAAAAGGAAAGAAAGGATGGGGTACGCTGGGTAATGGGAAGAAAGGTCCGTTCTGCAAAACAGAGACGAATAGCGAGGATTTGGGAATGCTCAGTGTCTCTGAACTGAATCAAGAATGGAAAAAACAGCCTGGCTGGGGAATGTGTCATCGTGATAATCTGATTGATGGAACATGAAACTCTGAGCACATCTGCAGTGAAATTACGGAGGTGAACCATACTGAAGGGACAGTCCCCAGAACCACACCAGGAGGACAGGAAGATCTGAGCAGAAAACAAGCCGCTGGTATCTCTGGGTCCTGCTTCAGGAGCAAAGCTGTGGTCTGGGGGGGGCTTTTGATCCATTTTTGCTTTTTCCCTTTGATCTCTGAAGTCACTGACTAACCACTCGTAATGAGGTCAATTTGTGCTGATTTATAAAAAGCAGCTTTCTAACTTTAGAGCTGTGACACAAATTCTATTAGCTCTCCACTCTGAGGGCGTGTAGTTATCAGAACTGGGATGACATGGACCAAGTAACAGTCAACCCACCCTCCAGATGCTGAGGGACACAGTGGGGACAGTGGCTTCACTCTCTTCCTCAGGTCCTTCCTGAATGTTGAAAGGAAACCTTCATTCTTATTTCTCTAAAAGGCAGCTCACATACCCATCTCTATACCTGGATGCCCACCTCTCTGTTCACAAGCCCCGAAGAGCCTCCCTTCCCTCTTCCTGCCTCTCCTCAATGGCTTTCAGCTCAGATCTGTACCTTCTTTGTTTTCCTATGAAGGCCTTCTCTTTCCTTCGCACTCCAGCTCTGAAGACATTAGATTAGAGCTTCCCCATGCCACCATCCTTCTGACACCTGCCATGCGTACTAAACCTTCCCTCTCACCTACAAATTCCAAGCTACGTCTCTCCTAAATACCTGGACCACCTCAGCAGCCTGCTGGTACATACTAGATCTCCCCAGAACTTAAAAGCCACCATAGAGCTGCTCCCAGGCTGTCATTCTCCTCTTCAAAACCTTCCAGTGCTGGCTTCCTGACCACAATCCCACAGAAAGAATTCAAACAAATACTTCACTGGGCTTTGATGTGCTCCATGGGGATCCTCAAGTCCAGGCCACTCTCAGATCCAAAGGGAATGCATGAAAAAACACTTAAGCCACGAGATGAAAATGCAAACCATGTACTCCCTTACTTAAAACTCCAGCAATGATTGCAAATTCCACTATCCCCAAAATAAAGACCCCAATCCTTAGCACAGCTCTCAATCCTGCACAGTCTGACCCTGTCCACCCCTCCAGCCCCAGTTAGCAGCTCTCTGCACTTCAGCAACACTGGTTAGGCCTCAGTGGCCAGGGCACATCAAGCTCCTTCAACCCCAAAAGCCTTTACATCCACCATGCTCTCTGCCTGTACCCCTGCCTCCTGGCCCAGCTAAGTCCCACCCACCCATCAGTCTCCTGTTAAATGTCACTCTCTCAATGAAGCCTTTCTCAACACCCCCACATACACACCAAATCCCTAGTAACACAGCACCTAAGTTGCCCTGCACTGCCCTTACCACACCTGCAATTAATTAGCCATCTGTTCAAATATCTGATTAATGCCCTTCCATGAGGACAGAGACCACAGCTGTTTTTCTAACCCCTGTATCCCTAGCACTTAGGGCAGGATGGCTCGCAGCTGGAATTCAATAAATCTTTGCTGAATGAATGAGTGAATAAAGTGCTGGTAACAACTTCATTTACCTGAATCCTCTTACTAGCAATATTGGCCGAAGCTTTGCTTCTGATTTCCCCAACTCTCCCTTTTGTGTTCCTTCTTTAGATATCTACTTCCACAGTCATTACTCCCATTCAATTTTTAAAAGGAAACTTCAAGTTATCCATGTAGCACTATGAGAAACCATAAGAATATAGTCAATTCATCAGAGAGGCACTTTTCCCCTATTATCTTGTCCTAATGTTTATTGAAGTGACTGAACTCAAGAGCTGCAACAGATAGAAGGAGAAAGAAATGGGATTCTGCCTCTGGAAACTATTCCTCTAAGCTTCTCTGATCATAATTGCTTTGCATGCAAATTGAGATGGAGTCCCAGCTGATTGACACTTTTTTTATTGGCAGCCAGAAATGAATGCTGCAGGCTGCACTGCAGTGAACATGCTCTTACTATTATTGGAAGAGACATGGGGCTAAGGACACGTCTGGAAACGATGAACGAAGTTGTGCACTTGAAAAGTAGATGAATGCCAGGAAATAGTTAAAACTTCCCTTTCTTACCAGACAGTTCAAAGATGTGTGCTTGTTTATTGTCAACCTTTTACCCTGCCCTCTGCTTTAAAAAAATAAACAAATCTTTTCTCTCTAAGGCCCTAATAAAGAAATCACACTGTGATATAAATGTATTCCAAGGACATGAGTTCAACTAATGTCTCAACAAGTTTCCTTGGCTCTAAATTTACATTAAGAGTAAACATCTGACTCTAGGAAAGGTTTAATCCCAGAGATACCACTTCTAGACAGGAAAAAAAGTCTGTGACAATTAAATTAGTTTCTCTCCCAAAGGCATAGTTAATAGAAATAGTCTCTAGCCAGCTAACAACAAATGTAGGACTTGCCCTTTACAGGTTGGGGAAGAAAATCCAGGAAGTGAGGCTGAAACAATTCCCTGTGCTGGCTGGAGAAGACTGCGGTGGCGGGAACCACAGGGGCCGTGCATTCCAGCAACAGCTATATCCGATCTGCAAACTTTCTTTTGCAGTTTCCTCTCATTTCCTGAGTGGGGCAGACAATGACATAAGTTACGCTGGCCCCAGGGAGCTTTCCAGAAATCCAGACCCCTGGAAAAGCCCTGGTGAGGTGAGCTCTGTCAGGCACTTTCCAGACTAAAGGCCAAAGATGCCACCTGGAGGCACATGGTCTTCCCCACTCTAGATCCTTGGGAATCCGAGGCCCTGATCACCAGCACTAGATGATCATAGGGCCCATCCAGCTCAAAGTTCAACAGCTAAAACTGCTTGCTCCCATTTCTGCCCATTGTGCACAATCTCAGAATCACAGAATCTTGGGGTTAAGGGGATAAAATTTCTTCCAGTCCTCACTCCAATGCTTAATTTTCCCTTACAACCAAGCTTGTGTAAGCATCAAGTACTTACTTAAACATTTTTTTATTTAAGTTGACAGAGACATCTCAAAACCAGGAGGTGCAGCCTGGTAGAATATCATCCGACTGGCCTGAGTTCAAGATCTGTTCTAGCTTTCACCAGATGTGTGATTTTGAGTCTCTTCATCCTCTGAGCCTCACTTTCCTCATGCAATAATAGTAAATAATATTAGTAAATAGTAAATAAGCATCTGTTGAGCACTTACTATGTACCAGTCACTATGCTGAGTACTTTACACTAATTAGGTAATCAAACCTCCCAAGAATCTTATGAATTGGGTACTATATCATTCCCATTTCACATAAGAAAACCAAGATCTAGAATGCATTGATTTGCCCACTAAGCTACACAGAGGAAGCCTCTAGAAATCCAGGCTTAAAAATAAAAAATGAAATTAAAAACAAAATTACTGAGCAAAAACCATCAGTGGCCACACACTCAACATGAGTGTTGAGATTCCACTCAGATTCCACATATTTATTCCAGACAACTTACTAAACAAACAAACAAATAAAATATAAACAACCACCACCAGGGGGGAAATATCAGAAATCAGGGTTGCTGTAATATATTATCAAAATGTTAAGTTAGCAACAAAAAATTATGAGACATGCACAGAAAAGGAAAATGTGACCCATACTCAGGAATTAAAGCAGTAAATAACAACTATTTTTAAGTGTACCCAGATGTTGAATTTAGCAGGAAAAAAACCTCAAAGCAGATATTATAACTATGTCCAAAGAACTAAAAGAAAACATGTTTACAGAGTTATAAAAAAATATGATAACAATGAATCCACAAATAAAGATTTTCAATAGGGATAGATAAAAAATTTTTAAAAGGACTGAATGAAAATTCTGGAGTTAAACAGTTTGATAACTGAAATAAAAAGCTCACTAGAGGGGTTGAATAGAAGATTCAAGATGGCAAAAGAAATAATCAGTGAACTTGTATATAGAGAAATAAAAATTATGCAATCTGAAGAATGAACAGAGCCTCTGAGACCTGTGGGACATCAAACATACCATATACATGAAATGAGAGTCCCAAGAGGAGAGCACAAGGAGAGATAGAAGAAAAAGCATTTGTAGAAACAATGACTGACAATTTCCTAAACTTGACAAAAAAACATCAATCTATATATGCAAGGAGCTCAACAAATCCCAAGTATAAATAGAAAGAGATTTACACCTAGACAAAACATAATCAAATTCTTGAAAGACTAAGAGAAAAAGAAAATCTTAAAGGAAGCAAGAGAAAAACAACTCATCATGTACAAGGAAGCACCACTATGATTAATGGCTGACTCCTCATCTGAAAAACAACGGAGGCCTGAAGGCAATGGGACGACATGTTTGAAGTGCTGAAAGAAAACCATCAACCAAGACTTCTATAGCTAATAAAACAATTCTTCCAAAGTGAAAACAAAATAAAGACACTTCTGGATAAACAAAGACACAGAGAACTTATCATTCACAGATCAGTCATGTAAGAAATATGTAAGGAAGTCCTTCAGACTGAAAGGAAATGACGCAAGATGGTAATCTGAATCCATACGAAGAAATGAAGAGTACCAGAAATGTTAAACACATGTATTAATATAAAAGACTAAATATATTTTTCTCATTTCTTCTCTTAACTTGTTTAAAAGGCAAAATTGTATGAAGCAAAAAGTATAACACTATTATTGGGATTATTACATACATATAATAAATATGAATATAATAGCACAGAGGAAGGAAGAATGGAGCTTACTGGAATGAAGTTTCTATTTTACAGGAATTAAGTTCCTATTAATCTGAAGTATGTTCTCTGTTTAAAAGTAGATATTAACAACAAAAAGAAACCTGGGAAGCATCCAAAAATTTAGAAATTAAACTACATACTTCTAAATAACCCACTGGTCAAAAAAAGAAATGATGGGGAGATTAGAAAATATCTTTAACTCAATGAAAATAAAAACATAACATATCAAAATATGCAGGATACAGCTAATACAATGCTTAGAGGGAAATTCATAGTTTTAAATGTCTGTATCAGGAAAGAAGAGTCTCAAACAAATACCTAACCTTCACCTTAAGAACTGGAAAGAGTAAAGCAAGATAAAACCAAAATAACCAGAAGAAAATAAATAAATAAAAGATTAGAGCAGAAATCAATGAAAGAGAAATCAGAAAAACACTAGAGAAAACAAGAAACTAAAAGTTGGTTTTTTGAAAAGATCTACAAAATTGACATTATACTTACCTAGACTGATGAGAGAGGGGAGGGGGATTACAAAATGATGCATAAAAAAGTGACACCATGACCAACCCCAAAGAACAGCTTTATGCAACAAATTAGACAATTTAGGTAAAATGGAAATGTCCAGAAAGACATAAATTACCAAAACTGACCCAAGAAGAAACATATAATCTGAATAGGTCTATAACAAGAAACTGAATTCATAATTTAAAATTTTCCCACAAAGTGAAGTACAAGCCCAGATGATGTTCACTGGTGAATCCTATCAAGTATTTAAAGAAGAAATAATACCAATCCTTCCCAAAATCTTTCAGAAAATAGGAGGAATACTTCCCAACTCATTCTATGAAACCAAAGACATTACACACACAAAAAATTAATTCTTAACAAAATATTACTAAACTCTATCTAACAACATACAAAAAGAACTACATAGGATAACCAAGTGGAGATTTATCCCAGAAATGCAATGTTGGTATAACATCCAAAATTAATTCATGTAATACACCATATTTATAAAGGACAAAAACCACAGATCATCTCAACAGACAAGATAAAAACTCTCAGTAAAGTAGGAAAATAAGGAAACTTCTTTAACCTGATAAAGGGCCCCCACAGTCAACCATCATCTGAAAATGATGAGACTGCATGCTTTCCTCCTAAGACTGGAAACGGGGCAAAAATACACTTCTGCCACTTCTACTCAGCAATGTACTATAGGTGCTCGCCAGGGCAAATCATCATCATCGTCATCTAATTGACGAAAGGCATCCAGATTGGAAAGGAAGAAGTAAAACTGTCTTTATCCACAGATGACATGATCTTGTATGTTAAAAATCCCAAGGAATTCACACAAAAAAACTGGTATAACTCATCACCTCCCAGAGGTCCCACCTCCAAATACCACACGTTGGGGATTAGGATTTGAGCATATGAATTGGGCGGGAGGGGCAACACAAACAGTCCATTGCACCTAACAATCTACCAAGAAAAATGAAAACATATGTTCACACAAAAACATGCCCATGAATGTCCCTAACAGCATTATTCATAATAATGCCAAATTGGAAACGATCCAAATGCTCATCAACTCATGAACACATGAACAAAACGTGGTATATCCATACAGTGGACCTCTACTCAACAACTAAAAGGAATGAACTATGTCGATACATGCTACAACGCAGATGAACCCAAAAAATGTTATTATAAGTAAAGAATTCAGATGCTAAAGATTACATACTGTATGATTCTATTCATATAAAATTTTCAGAAAAAACAAATTTATAGAGAAAAGAAGCAGATCAGTGATTGCCTGTGGCCAAGGGTAGGAGCAGGAATTAACTGCAAATAAGCACAAAGGAACTTTCTGGGGTGATAGAAAGGTTCTAGAACTGGATTGCAGTGATAGTTTCATGACTCTATAAATTTACCAAAATCACTGAACTGTGCATTTACAGTGGGTGAATTTTTATGGATGTAAATTGCATCTCAGCAAAACTGCTTGGGGGGGTGGGGGGAAGGCAGTTTATGTAAAAATTATTTTTAAATCAGAAAATATAGCAGCTGCTATTACATTGGTCGTTGATGCTATTAAATGCTACGGTGTCAGACCTATCCCACTGAGAACCCGCCAATAATAAACTTTGCTACTCTTCTCATAAATGCTCTATTCAGTGACTTTATATAAATCACTTAGAACAATGTATGGGTCTTAGTAAGCACTATGTAAATATTACCTATTATCATTATTATTATTACTATCATCCTGAATGTCATTACTGTTAATGTGACAGGCATGCCTTGAAGTGCTGAGAAGGTGGTCCTGGGCCCCCCAGGGTGCACATTATGGACTCCTTCCCCAGAGGCTCCTCAGCAGCCAGAATTGTTCCAGTAAGGAATCCCACTGAGAAGTAGCCCCATTTCTTCCACTGGATAGAGCCTCCTTCAGCTTAAAAAGTAAAAGGCCATCTTTTTCTTATTTGTTCCTTTGTTCTTGGAACCATCCAGATGCCTGAGGGAAAGGCCAGTCCTAGTGGGTTGTAAATAAAAAAGATTCATGAATGACAAACCTTTTGTATCCTGGTCCCTCAGCTCTTGAAGCATGGCCCTTCTCCCCACCCCACCAACTCTGTTCATATAGCTCTCTAGAATAGCTCGGAGGGGCAGTGCAGGGCTATACTGGGAACCCTGCCTCCCCTGTACCCAGATGTAGCCTCTCCTATCAAGCTCAACCCCTCAGGCAGGCAGGATTTCAGCAACTCCAGCCATAGCTGCAGATGTCTAGATACAGTCTTGGTGCCTCTGTTGTTAAGGCATCCAGGGTGCTTCAGTGGGCCTGAGCTTCATCTTAGCCTCCAAGTTACAGTCCCCTTCCTCCTCACTGGGCTGACCCAGTGTGTGTGTGGGGGGGGGGGGGGATTCTGCCTTAGTTTCCTCTCCTGGCACTGCTGTTCCTTCCAGCCCAAGGCCACAGCCTGCTTTCCCAGATCACCTGCAACTTCCCTCTTCAGGAAGCTGAACCCCACTCCCTGCACAAGAGGCTGAGTAGAAACTGCCATGAACAAATACTCTAAATGTTGCCTCTCAAAGCACCCAGGAGGCTGCCAAGCCCTCTTAAGCAGCGCTCTCCAATCGACCTTTCTGCAAAGACGGCAATGTTCCATATCTGAGCTGTTCAATGCAGCAGCTGCTAATCACATTTAGTTATTGATCACTTGAAATATGGCTAGTGTGATCAAGGAACTGAATTTTCAACTTTATTTACTTTTAATTAATTTGAATTTAAATGGCCACATGTGGCCGGTGGCTACTGTATTAAACGGCACAGCTCTAGATATGGACACTGGCCTAGCAACCCCTCAGGGGCTGCTGGCAGCACGGTTAGGTGCCCTCTAACCTCATGCCACTCACCCTGCCCTGTTCCCCCACAGCACACAGGGGCCCTGGCTTCCTTTCTATCCTACCAGCCCTACCACTGGACCAGCAACCTGACATATATAGACTCCCCCTGGGGCAACAGAGGTCTGAAGACCTCTCCTTCATTCTTTCAGCAACACATTCTAGGGGGAAAAACCCGGACTGAGAGACCACAGAGACGAGCCAGGCTTAGGACACAAACAGGAGGCATGGATGATGCCTCTGCTTTCTCTCTTTAAATCTGAATAAATAACTTGCTTGGAATTTTGATATAATTACACCACTATCTTAAGAGTTGGGGCCCCCCAAAAATATATAAGAGTCATATTAGGTAGAAAAAAAAGGGATTATTATAAAATGCATTACAAGAACTAAAATAGCAAAATAATGAGGAATACTAGATGGGATGAGACTAAGTCAGCTATAATTTTAAGTCATTAATTGTCACTGCATGGAAATTTTAAGAAAAGTAACATATTTGAAGACAGGCAGAGGAGCTAGCAGATGTAAATCCTTTGCTTTGGGACTAACATGTCCTTTTAAAAAGCCAGTGTTGGTCAATTGCTCACAGCATAACCACCTTGGGTTGAAAAAAATCAATATGCATTGAGGCAATTAGTTTCTGTACCTCCTGCTACTGAATTGACAATGAGTTTTCATGGCTCAATTAGCTTTAATTCAAAACAACAGCAGTCAGTCTGTATTTTTATCTGGGATATTTATTTACAACAAAAATACAATGCTCTTTCAAATTGTTTTAAAGAATCTGCAAAGGACAGACTAGGAGTCTAATATCAGTGGCATAATATTAAAATGTGTTCATCCTTTGGTCCAGTAATCTTACTGTGATGATTATCCTTGGGAAATAATATTCGGAAAGAAAAACTATGTACCTGAAGATGTTCTCAAGCATCATAATCTAAAATGACAAAAGTTGAAACAATCTAAACAAATTAAATATCCTATTAAAAAAGGAAATGATTATATGTCCACTCAGGCTCACACTTGTCACTGCTCCAGTGAAGCTGCTCGTCAAGGTCAAGGATGACCTCCAGCCCTCATCTTACTTACCCATCATCAGCATTTGACACGGGTGACCCCTCTCCTTCTCGAGAAATGCTCTGCTCACTTGGCCTCACACACTCCCCTAACCCACACCAGAAGCTTAGAGAAAAGCAAACTTGGAGGCTTCTCCCAAAGGCCCTGAAGACACAAGGCTGGAGGGGAGCTTACACTGGCCCCACATACCCATTATCTTCCTTGCAAACTGGAAAGAGAAGCCAACCTACTCATGTGCTAATCACAGGCTTCACCTCAGCTGTCCCTTATCCATAAAATCAGACTAGCCAAAGTGTAACAAATTCATAATGGCAGATAATCCAAAAACCATACAACTGGGGCTTAGAGATATATAGTGTATGTGAGGCTCACCCAATTCTGTCAGGCTTGGATTATAACAACTTAGTTGCATTTCCTGACTGCAGAACAATTGTTGAAGAAAAGATCCCAGAGGTATACTTGGGGAGAGAGGGATACAAACTAAGGAGACAATAATTGGCACAAGTGATTCATAAAAAGAATGAGTAACTCTGAGTAGAAAAGAAAGGAGTCATGCAATGTAAAATTCTCTTCCTACCGCCCCTGAGTTTTAGAAAAGAGAAAATGAGGAGCAACCTGCCCAAGAGTTTCATCCTGGGAAGGCCAAGTGCCTGAAGAAGTTCTAGGCCACGCTGACTCCACACTAAGGAACGGTTATCGAGTATAGAGAGTCAAAGGTGTGGGAGTCAGGGGAGCTGGGTTGTTGGGATGTCCCAACCAAAGCCACACTAGCAAGAGCAGTAACAGCAAGCACTTATATAACACTTATTATGTGCCAGGTATCATCTAAGCCCATTACATATATTAACTCAATTAATCTTCACAAGCAGATGTTATTATTTTCAGTTACTAAGTGGTAGAGCCATTCAAACAATGCCATTCAAACCTGGCATTGTTTTTCCAGTGCTCTAAACCATTGTGCAATACATAATAAAAATCTTTAAACATGAACACCCCAGTCATCTGAGAGAAGCCTCACGGTGTTCACAAGGTCACCACATCGACAGACCTTGATAGCCAATTCAAGAAGTGTCTCTTCCCCCATAGAGAGCAAAATAGCCCTCTCCTCCCCACTGAGAACATTGATCACTACAGAAAATGCAGAAAAAGCTGTAGAGTCCTCAGAGGGTAGGGGAAAAAACAATTCTCAAGTTAATGAGTAAATGTTGGTAGGCATTTTGCCAAGCACACTGGAAAAAACAAATCTTTATTAAAAAATCAACTGATATTGGCTTGCTGCTTGAATATAAATTTTGATCAACTAAATTACCAGAGACTGAAATTAATCTGCAAAATGAATGAAGAGCTGGGATATGTGGATGCTACCACTGGGCCCGGGAGTCAGTGCGGAACAGGAACAAGCTGCCCGCAGAAGAGGCCCCATCAGCAGGACCAGAAGAGACATCCAAATCAAATAAGCACAGGCTGTTCCCTAAGCCATTGGTTCAGGGTTCCCATCACAACCTTGGGAAAGAGAAACTGAAATTTTATCCAAAGCCCCTCAAAATAACCTTTGTGAGTCTGTATACCTACAGACAGAACTAATCATTTCCAACAAATCTTTTTGCCACCTTCATAAAGGCCCAAGCTACAGGGCCTCTCTACAGGTTATCATGTACCTGTCATCCCTCAGGACTCCAGGTGCCCCCTTGAAGATGCCCATCCCAACAAACTTCAGGCTGCAGAGATCCCCAGTCTGACGGTAAACTCATGTTAGACCTCAGATAAGTCCCTGCCCTTGCCTGGGTCAATGTGTTCATTGAAAATAAGAGAATTGGACTTATAAGTCATGATGGCATTTCCCAAACTGGTGTTTGAGGAACACTGGACTGTGAGCCATTTAGGATAATGTGGAAAGAAGTGTTCCATAGGGGAATCAATATGGAAACTGCTGGTTAATCGAAGTTCAACAGATCTCCTTCTTGCTGTTCTCCAAGTCTCCAGTATGATGGAGCACACTATGAATCTCCCCAAAGGGGATCAAATACTGTCTCCACATTTTCCCATCACTGCATTTCACATTCCCTATAGGGTCATGCAGTTTAGGGAATGCTACTCTAAAAGGGAATGCTGACCCAATGCTCTGGAAGGCCGTGGAACAACCTAGGTGGGAGCCCAGCGCTAGAGTTATTTTGCCTGGGCTTGAACTCCAGCTCCAACAAGGCAGCTGGGGCACCTTGGCCAGGTTACTTAACCTGTTTCCTTATCTGTAAAATGGGATAAACGACCATCCCACTCCCCAGGGTGGATCACAGGAGATAATGCATCAAAGTGCACAGCACGGTTCACTGGTGGTGGTAGTGAAAGCAGTGAGGGTGGAATTCCATAACTCTTCTGCATTCAAGCCTGGAAAACACCTTTCCCAGTGCTTACCAAGGGCCCTGCCCAGGGTGTAGAACTTGCCTTTTATCTCTACAACCTGGCTCCCTCCGGGCAAGAGCTTTGATGACCAATGCTCACCAATCTACTGTGAACCCCTCCTGGACTCTGTAGAGCAGGGACCCAGGGCTACGCTGTGACATCAGTAAATCTGGAAAGACCTGTCTAGACTGGGCTGGAAAGAGGAGGTCAAAGAGCCTTGCTCTAGTCTGACTTAATCAGTCGCTCGTTTTAAGAACAACAGTCACTTGGTGGAAAGAGGCCTGGACCACAAGAAGGACACCTGGGCTCCATTCCATGGTCCAACACAAGCCTCAGGGTCCAATGTGCTCTTGGGCTCCACCACTAATCACCACTCTGGGCCTCAGTTTCCCCATCAGTAAAACTCAGGAGTAATGAAAACAAAGATTCTCAATTGGAGATGTACATTGGACTTATCCAGGACACTTTTTTGAGATAATCCTGTTCAGATCCAACCCAGACCTACTGAGTCAAAAATCTCTATTTTCACTTTGAAAATGAAATTCACCTTAACTTCAAAAAATAAATCTCTTTGAGTGCTGGAACTCAGGCAAAGTGTTTTGAAAAAAACTCCCTAGGTGATTCTGATCTACCCTCTTACTAAGAGCCACTGGCCTGGCTGATGACAAGCCCCCGGCCAGCATCTTATAAAAGGCCACAGGAATTCTGGGTTCCTCTCTGAAATGGATGTTGAACATACTGCCCTTTGAATCACTGGCTGGCAAGGTCAGGATTTAGGGAAAGGGCCCTCAGGCCCCGAAGAGGAAGGTGCACTGTACCCTGGGAGCTGCAGCACATGCTTTTATAAACCCTTCTGTTTCTAGGACATCCTTATAGCTACCTATCTCTGCAAGTCCTTCTCAACCCTGTGTCTTTAAGCCATACTAACACACTCTAAAGTCATGTGCCGACACCCAGACAAAAAAAGCTAAATGAGTTCATCACCATCAAACCAGTAGTGCAAGAAATGTCAGAGGGACTTCCTTAAGAGGAAGAAAAAAATAAAAAATATGAATAAGAAAATATCATAAAAATATTCTCACTGACAAAGGCAAACACATAATAAAAGCAGTAGATCAACCAACACTAAAGCTAGTATAAAGGTTAAAAGGCAAAAGTAGGAAGATTGTGTGTAATTACAACAATAAATTAAGGGATACACACAAACATGCACACACAAAAGAAGTAAAAACTAATGACAAAAGCATACATGTGGAGGGGGTAAGTAAAAATGGTAGTGATTTCAGAATGTGTTCACACTTAAGCAACCATCAATTTAAAATAGACTTCTAGAAAAGTAGCTTGGTTACTACATGAAGCACATGGTAAACACAAACCAAAAATCTACAAGAGATATACAAGAAATAAAGAGAAAGAAATTCAAACAGAACTCTGCAGAAAGTCATCAACATATGAGAGAAGAGATTAAGAAAGGAACAGAGAAGAACAACAAAAATAATCAGAAACCAATAAAATGGCAATAACTACATACCTATCAATAATTATTTAAATGTAAATGGATTAACAGCTCTAATCCAATGACGAATAGAGAAAATAGATGTGGTACATATATACAGTGGAATATTACTAGGCCATAAAAAAAACACAATGAAATCTTAGCATTTGCAACAACATGGATGGACCTAGAGGGTATTATAACTCAGTGAAATAACTCAGACAGAGAAAGACAAATACCATATTATTTTACTTATATGTGGAATCTAAAAAACAAAATAAATGAACATTCAAAATGAAAACAAACTCATAAGATAAAGAGAACAAACTGATGATTGCAAGATGGGATGGGGTTGGAGGGCTGGGTGAAAAAGGTGAAGGAATTGAGAAGTGCAATTTGGAAGTTACAATATAGTCACAGGGATGTTAGTACAGCTTAGGGAATATAGTTAGTAATATTTTAATAACTACACATGGTGTCAGGTTGATGCAAGACTTATCAGGGGGATCAGTTTGTAAGTTTATAAACATCTAACCACTATGCTATACACCTGAAACTAGTATAATATTGAATGTCATTATGCTATTCTACTTTTGTATATTTTTGAAATTTTCATAATAAAATGTAGAGGAATGAAAAAAGTCCCAGAGAGGATGCTCAGTGCCTTGCTTAAGGCCACACCACCAGTAAGAGGGAGAAGCAGGACTTTAATCCCTGTCATCAGACTCTTTGAGCTGAGACAAAGCCATTCTCTTTCTGGAAGAGCTCGAGGGCAGGGCCCACTACTGAGCTCTGCGAAGCTAGCTCAGCAGACTTTTTGGACAGCACAGGTCTCAGGAGTACCTGGATGGCCAGGCCTGTGAACTCCAAGTTGCCGCTCTCTAATCAGTGTATGGGAATGCTAAGAAGCCTGGCACACAGCTGGCAGTGCTGTGATGGAGGCCATCGGGGTCTAGGAGACCCAGCCTTCCTCAGAGATGCCACATGTCAGGCTGAGTGGGAGGCTCAAGGAAACAGCACATTCTGCCCATCTCCAACAGAAGACTTAGAGGTTCTCAGAGGCCACATAACAGAAAGACAGTGTGTTCACCCGATCCGCCTTGAAAAATATTATTGCGAGATGGACCACCTCTGTTATCCACAGATGGTCACCTTGTGCAAGAGGCCACTCTATGGAAAAAAGAAATGCCACATCCTTCTTTCTCAAAGCCTTCCCCAAATTCCTTAGCCAAAGGTGCACTCTCCTTTGCATTCCACAGCTCTGCTTACACCCCCCCCTCTCAGTTCTCTGGTGCTGCATAACAAGGTAGCCCAAAGCTCAGCAACTGAAAACAACAAACACTTATTCTCACATTTTGAGACAATTCCGGAGCAGCCTAGCTGGATGCTGCTGGCTCAGACACAGCAATCATGTCACAGTTCGCTCATGTGGCTGGCGGTAGGTCTCAGATCCTCTTGGCTGTTGGCCAGAGATATCAACTCCTTTCCATGCAGCCTCACCACAGGGCAGCTCCTAACATGGCCGCTGGCTTTCTCCAGAGCAAGTTCTCAGACAGAGAAAGAAGGTATCCAAGAGGGAAGCCACGGTCTTTTATAACATAAATCTCAGAAGTGTTGTGTCATAACATTTACCATATTCTACTCACTAGAGGCAAGTCATTAAATTCCACCCACACCGAAGTGAAGAGCATGAACACCAGGAGGCTCTTTGGGGGCCCCTTAGAGGCTGTCTATCATATACCCCAAAGTAGATGGTATTTGTATGAAAAGAATTTCTAATTCCCCCACAAGCAAATAAAGTCATGACCCATGTCTTTTCCCCTGTCCTCGCATGCTGATGGTTGCTCTGTATCTGAATGGCAGTGACATGCCTGCCCACCTCCCACACCCCTGCTGAAGAGGCAGGCCCAGGTGGCCAGGTTTGGTACCACATGGCCCCACCTGCTCTGGTCCAAGCCGACTGGATCAACAACAACAAAATCAACAGTTTATAACCTGTGAAATGGCCAGAAGATTCTCTTTCAAGATCTAAAATGGAAAATACCAAGAGACGATGCCTGTTTTGGAGAAGTTATAACAAACCAAAGCCCCATGCAAGCTTCAGTTCCGTGAGAACAGAAAAATGCATTTTTTTCAAAAGCAGTTGTAGAGAGAAGAAAATAGGAAGTGTAGACAGAAACAAAGACACCGTTAGAGAGGGCACGAGAAAGAATCACCAAAACAGACAGGTCCCCAGAGCTGCCCCAGGCTCTGAGCTCCCTCATTCCAGCCCCTCCCACAATAATCCCTCCTTCCTTGTGTGGACTGGCATGAGTCTTACTTTCTCACAAGAGAGGGAGAGAGAAAAAAAGAAGGGGTGGAAGAGGAAGAGCAAGGGAGGAGAGCATCTGGAGTCCTGGGAGGTCATAAGGTGAGGGCCGGGACACCTAGGCAGAAGGCTTGCAAGAGGAAGTTTATCTGAAGTCAGTCACCAAATCAGCTCACGATCAGAAGTTCACTCCTATCCCAAGCACTGTTAGTTCCCCAAATTTCACAGCTCTGTGACTGATCACTATAATGTGATCACAAACCTTAGTATGTAATAGCTGATGCTTTAAAAAGTAGATCAATATTGTACTTGACTCCCCCAACTCAATGCAGAAGGGAAACCACTCGCTGTACCCCACATGCTCATCCGCCTCTTAGGGAGAAGTCATGTCCCAGAGCTTAAGATGCGAGTAAGACTAGGATAGGAACTAGCTAAGCCTGGTTAAGAAGTCAGTCTTAAACCAAAGCAAGAACTAGTATGAGAGACAGAAGAAGTAAAAAAGCCAAGGTTTAAGGCAAATGAGACCTGTGATAACTCCCTGGGAGACAAACAGCTCTAAAACAGCATTTTATCATCAGAACTCAACACCCACATGGCTGATTCTATTCACTTAGCAGAATCACTTGGCTGCTGAGAGTTCTTATCTATACATCATGAGAATCACTCTCCCTCCCACCCCCACCCCAAGGGCCTTCAGATTCTATAAAAAAGTTAAGGTTCATGTCATATCACGTCATGCCTGACTTAGTACTTTCAAGGGGTTTTCCCACGCCAAAGGCCCAGCAGAGGCAGCCCTGCTGTCACTGGGTACTTGGAGAGCCTGTCCTCCCCGGACCCTTCTGATGGACAGAGCCAATGATCAAGGGCTTGAGGGAGGCCTTCTAGGCTGAAGGAAGAGCTGAGCAAGCACAGGAATTGGGAAAGCAGAGCGTGCGTTTGACCAGAACAATTTAAGGCAACCACTGTGGTTGGAGAGCAGGATGGGTATAAGGGAGCAGCAAGAAACTATGCTGAAGGGGGAAATAGGCCCAACAAGAGGAGTGGAGGCATTGATCTCTGCAGCTCTCTCTGGAGGCCCAGGCACAGCCAGGCACATTCCAAAGAATGTCCAGAAGCCACAGTAAATGGGTGGGGAAAAGAAAAGAAGAGCAGGCCTGAGATTCAATCCAAGACGGTGAACTGACTGAGAGGGTCCAGTCATCAGCAATTGCACCCATGGCTTGAGTAGAGAAATTAAATGTTCTCCTGTCAGTTGGATGATGTACAAGGGTAGAGACAAAAAGAAGATGCATACTAAACATCCACCCCAGAGGTGCTTACTGAACTGATGGATTTGGGATCTGACACCATCTGCAGAGGCAGTGCCCCTATGGCATGCTCGCCTCTGCCCAGGCTGAGACCTAGGCCTCCCAGAACATCCCTTACCCAGAATACCTGCCTGTCTCCCCCACCCCACCCTCAGCCCCTCACCCTTCAAGGCCTGGCACAAACCTGCCTCTGAACTTACCCCAGAACTCTGACAAAACTGACAGTACCTGATCCATTCCCCGTGCAAACAATCCTACTCGATCTCCCTTAAGTCTAGGCCCAGTGCTGCTGCTGTTCCCCTGACCTCCGACCCCTGGCTCTGTGAGCACCCACTTGCTTGGGCTCTCTCTACAACCAGCAGGCAAGCTCCCCAAGGGCAGGGCAGCAACACCCACCCCAGTGCCCTGTGCACAGAGGGAGGAGAGCAGAACATGTACAGGTGACAAGACGCCTAGAACAAATGCTGCTTGACCTCTTGACAGTAATAAAGGCCGGCTGAGGCCTTTGCTGAGAGCCAAGACTCTAAAGGAGGATCTCAAAAAGTTAAGTGATAGAATCTCATAGAGAGAACCAAAGTGAAAGACATTACTCTTCAATCAGAAAATAGAATAAAATTAATACCAAACTTGAAAAAAAAAAAAAGTTAAGGTTTTCGCCCTGGCCACTTTGGCTCAGTGGTTACAGCATCAGCCTGCGGACTGACGGGTCCCACGTTCAATTCCAGACAAGGGCACGTAGCTCAGTTGCAGGCTTGATTCCCAGCCCTGGTCAGGGCATGTGCAGGAGGCAACCAAGCGATGTGTCTCTCTCACATCGATGCTTCTCTCTCTCTCCCTTCCACTCTCTCTGAAAAGCAATGGAAAAATATCCTCAGGTGAGGAATAAAATAAAATAAAAAGTTACAGTTTTCCCAAATCATTTTCATTAGCTTTCAAAGAGCTTCTAGCATTAGGTTAGTAGAAAGTGGTCTCCATCACATTACTATTCTTAGCATTTTATGACAGCTGTTCCACTTCAAAATAAGAGGACTCAAATGCCTCAAATTTTCTCCATAGGAGCTGCCAGAAAATAGTTTTCACTGAAATCACAGGACACGTGTTTATAACCTCTGCTCAGTACTTACTCAGATGTTTTTACTCAGGCACGTTCCTGAATATCTGTTTTGCCTTTTGCTTTCTTCCACACGAGGACTCCCGCACCTCATGCCACACCAAATGCTGGCAGTTGGGGCATCATTCTGCTACACCAGGAAATCCGAATTCGCTGTGCTTCCTCCAGGCTTGAGGGACCCATCAAGAAATGGTTGTCCAGAAAATTCAAACTCCTGTCTGTGACTAACCCACAGGGAACATCCAGTTTCTATGCAATCTATCAGAAGCTGCAGGACTTCAACCACAGTCAGTTCTAAATGGGTTTAGGAAAAAGTGCTGAAGTAACCCCCCAAAACAGAGCAGTTCAAGATACACACCTAACAAAAAAGTATTCATTTAATTCACTTGAGAAATATTTGTTGACTGCCTACATGTCTAGTTGAATAAATGAGTAAAACTTCCTGCCCCCGTGGAGCCTATATTTGCATGGGGGAGACAAACTGACAAAAAAGTAAAATACATTCTCTGTCGGATGGTGACAAAGACTACGAAGAAAAATAAAGCAGGGTAAGCGTCATGGTGCTCCAGAGATGAGTACAATTTTACACAGGATGGTCAGGGATGCTGCCCTAAGGAGGTGACATCTGGACGAAGGTCTAAAGGAGGTGAGGGAACAAGCCACAGAGATATCTGGGGAGCAGTGGTCCAGGAGGAAGGAGCAGGGAAGTTGGTACAGCTCAGTGGGGTGGGCGAGGGAGAGCTCAGTGGGAGCCAAGCTGACCACCAGAGCTTTAGAGAGGACTCCAGGCCTAGCGGGGCACTGCAAGGACATAGCGACATGGAACCTGAAGCTGAGAGACTAGACCAGGAAGCCCCCAGGTACACTGCCACTTAAAGGCCCGCTAAGGATGAGAAAGAGGCCAAGTAGAATGTGGCCCATGGCCGCAGGTGGCTGGTCTGCACCCTGGACTGTATCTAGCCCCTCAGTATAGGTGAGGACTGACCACCTGAGCAAGGCAAGGCTTGCCCGTGGGCTCACAGAAAGGTGGTAACTGGGTTAGCAATTCTAGCCACTGCGCTGCCTTTCGGATCATACCAAAGCCTGCTTCCTCTTTCCCAGGACGGCCCTTCAGAAGCAGCGCGTCTCTGGTGTGCAGGCCCAGTTCCCTCCAGGGCTGATTTCAGGATCCCTTAGCTGCTCTCTGGTTGCCCTCCCCTTAAACCACTCCAGTCTGTCACTGCCACAAGGGTACTCTGCTTGCACAGTGGTGGCAGACATATATCTCCCTTCTTTTAAACAACTCTGTACCAGGTCCCATCACAGTTCAAAATCCAGGTAAAGTCTACCAAGTGCTGCTGGGTCTGAGGCAGACTTCAGGCATACCCAAAGCTACTTCAGATTTGCTCAGAAAGCAGTTCTGGTATAAGCAACACAGCAAGTGGGTAATTAAAATGCCAAACCTAATGACAGGCTCCACTGGCCATGCAGTGGGGAGAAGAGCAAGTGCCTTTTTCTGGAGGCTGAGGCTTCCTGCCCCTACCCCCACCCCACCCCCACAGAGACGGCTGGCGACACAAGTGTTCGTGTATTACTCTTATTTGGGGGCAGCATTTCATAAAGTGAGTTCTGTGAGACAACCGTACCTTAGAATGTGAATGGGTAACTCCTCAGAAAGGTGTTGTCAGCGATGAATTATGCCTGAGAAATGCCGGGTTAAACAAAGTTAAACATATTTTTATTTCAGTCCTAACCAGAGCTTTTGATTTGCTGATATGTACTTGACCCTCCAAGAGGAAAGGCACCTATGACATCTAATACTGAGCATCCCTCTGTGCCAGGCGCTAGGATTCTTCACACACGATCTCCCGCAGCCCTCATCCAGCCCTAGGACACCGGTACACCTATCACTCCCATTTTCTAAACACAGCATGGGCGGCTCAGAGTAGTTAGGTTGTTCACTCACCGTCTCTGTTAGGAGTCAGGAGGGGAGCAAGCAGTACTAGATGTTATTATGGCGACAGAACTCAGAGACAGCCCAGTGACCCCTGCTCCTAGGAGGTTTCTGAGACATGTATGCACACCAAGGGCAATGGCAAGTGAGGAAGTCAAGGACCACTTTATATTATTAGCTGGGATACAACACAGAACTCTCTAGCAAGCTACGATGGAGAATGAGCAGCTTCGGCCCAATCTCCACAGACCTCTCCTCCAGTCCAAGTCAGCACGAGGGGTAAAAGACAGAGAAGAAAGCGGTGCCCCTCTCCCAGGACCCTGACCCTTCTCCACCACACCCAGGGTCCAGGACGCACAAACATCCCTCGGCAGGAACCTTCGCAGTAGACACACGTCTGCCTCACTGACGGAGAACCACACGCTGATTAAAGACAAGTTTCCTGATTTGGTTTCAAACTGAACAAAGTTATGAAGTTCCATAAACCAGCCTCAAAAGCCTTCTGTGTTTTATGAAACTGCTGTGAAAGGACATAGAGAACACTGAAGATGACACACGGTAGTGAATAAAAATACAAAAAGTACAGAGCAAAGAAATCCAAACCGAGTAAGGCTTTCACTACGTTTGTCACATTTCACATATGCTTAAGGGAGAAGAAAAAGGAAAAAAATGAAACTTCAAAGGGTTTTTGTAAAAGGCTGCACACGGACTTTAGGGTTTCAAAGCATGAATGAACGAATACATAAATGAGAACTGCCCGTCTGGCGCTTTCCATTTGGGTCTGGTCCCCAGCCTGCAGGCTTCCTGGCCCTGCCTCCAGCCTTTCTCCTGTGGGCCTGTGAACCTCCGCTAAGACGCACCGCATGTTAATTACCAGAAATTCACACCAGCCTTTCCCATCCAGCACCACTGACCCAAAGTGGACCCAAGACTGTCCTCTCAAGAGTCCGGTCATCTGCCTCAGGACAGCAAGGCCCCAGGGGCAGCTGCTCAGGGTTGACAGCACCCATGATGCCAGGAGAAGGGCAAGCCTACCCCCACCGCCACTCAACCCCAGTCAGCTTTGTCATTCTTGGCTACAACAGCTACAACAGCAAGCATCACCTAGGCTTTGAGAAGGTGACCCCAGAGCAGAGGAGGCTCAGGCCCCAAGTCCTACATTTTCAGGGATTTTACAACATTTTGCATTTGCCTGGACTTGTTACACACAGAGGTCCTTAGGAAACAGGAGCAGGAGAGGCTGCCACACTTGCACTCACCCCTCCTCTGTGTAGGATGTGTGCAGGGTAATGTGCAGAACTTCACTCCTCAACCTGTGGGGAGGCAAACCAACAGAAAGAGAACACCTGAAAACATGACCTCGTAATGCGCACAGACCAGAGCAAGTAGCTGCCCCAGACCCCACGAGGGACCAAGGTATATATACCACCTATCTCATATGGAGCTGGTTTTGTCCAAAGCTCATCAGGAAGTGAATCAACTGTAATTTCTATAGCCCCCACACCCACAGAAACCAGGGTAAAACAGTCAGGTATCCAGGATAGCCTACAGAAGCCATGGCTACAAACCATGGCTAAAGCCTAGCTCAGGGTAAAACAGTCAGGTATCCAGGATAGCCTACAGAAGCCATGGATACAAACCATGGCTAAAGCCTAGCTCTGTTGCCCAGGTGTGGGTTCCAGAGTCCAGGGACAAGACTCATGGGGTGTAGGAAGGAAGGTACTAGGGAGAGAAATAGAGTTTCCTCAGCCTTTCCAGAGCTCAGATCTCATCAAGGTCTGCATCAAGTAGACAGCCTCTCTCCTCCCAACTTCCATCTGCATGGACTCGGGTTTGTCAAGGTAAGCTTGAGTCTATCTCTAAAGGCCCTAGGAGTACACCAGGCTCCAAAATACTTTTTTCCTCCTTCCATCAACCTTTCCCTCAATATCATTTATCTAACCAACAAAGATATAACTCATATCTGGGCATCTATCTCAATTCAGTGTTCAGAGGATGGCAATCAGATAGAGCTAATTCATACTAAAGGACTGACAGGCAAGTGCTTCCATGGCAGGATTATTTGCATTGGTTTTACAGGAGTTTATGACCCCACAATTGTAGCTCTGAATGGAAGACTATCTGCTCTGCCTACTCTCATAACTTCATCTTCTCCTTTTCTGACCCACAGAGTGGCTAAAAGCTGCAAGCTAGTTCATAATTGTTCCTACAACAGCCAGTGTAATGACCTCTGTAGCCCCTGGGCTCTCATGGAAAGAGGGAGGCTGTGCAATAGCTGGAAATGCCTGTCAGTTCTCAGCAGAGACTATAGCTCACCTTCTCTGTATATTCATGCTTGGTACCCATAGCATGTATGCACAGACACATGTACACATGCACATGCTAGATTAGCTGCTGCTTGAGGCCAGGGGGTCCACCTCTGGGTCTCTTACAGCCTGTCTGTAATGCTCGGCTCAGCAGACTTTCAAAAAAGATATGCAGCTGGACCCCAACATCTCCCCTGAGATCCACTCCCTATCTCAGACACATCAGCCTTCCTAAAGCATGAATCTGGTCAGGTTCTTCCCTGCCACAAATGCCCACAAAGGCCTTGTCTCCTATGTCTGGGGCTAGCCTTCAGCCTGGCATCTAAGCTTGCACAGTACATGCCAATCTCCCTTGACCATCCTCTCTCCCACTACTTCCTAACATGTCTGTTGAAAGAAGTGATGTGCTATTTCCTAAATGCACACAATTCTTCCCACCTGCTGAACTCGTCCCTACCTGTTTCTACAAAACGAAACTTTATGCAACCTTCAAAACTTTGGTACCACCTCCTCCATAAAGCCCTCCTCCTTCTTGCCAAATGCCATCTTCTTCTGGAACCCTCAGCATTGGGTGGATCTCCCTTGTGGCCTTCATGACATCCTGCCTAACACTGGACCATGCCACCCACCCCACCACCATGAGCCCAAGAAGCAGCAACCCAGCAAACATCTCTGAGACCCAGAGTGGCCAGCACCACGTCATGCAAACACCAGACCCCTGGCAGAGGATGCCTATTGGCAAAGGGTTGACCACAGGACAGGAGCCTTACAGGAACATCTCCCAGGGCCTCCAGCAAGCTTTACACACTGCCAATTGTCTGGGCCCCTGCCCTCCATGCCCCGGGAAAACCCTGTTACAATCATATACCAGGCATCATGGCTCAGCCTTGGTAAGGGCTATTTTTATGGCCCATGTCACTAATCCAGAGCCAACAGATCCTAGGAGCTGTGTACACAGGAGAGGGAAGCTGCAGTCCCTGAGGAGTTGCTATTCACTCCCTCCAGCTTCAGTTGGGCAAAAATGTTTTCTTTTCCATTGCGCAAGATGCTTCCAATGGTGACAAACCTAACACCATCAACAGGAGGAGATAAAAGCCCTGTGGGTGTGAGTGAGGAGCAGAGAGTGGCTGCATGTCTGTGAAGGACACATGGATGGGCAAGTGTGAGCCGCAGGACCAGTCAGCCACACATGACCCTTCCAACAAGCAACAGAAAGAAAAACAAGCTCTGACCAAAACCAGAGCCAGCGTGTTCCGCCTGCAGGGCCCCTTCACTCCTCACTCTGCAGACATGGTCTGGGTGGTGCTGCTCTGAGCAGGATGCAGAGCTGCAGCAAAAGGCCAAGGAGGAGAGGAGAGAAGAGGCCAGGTTTTATAAGCTTCAAGGCACTGTGTGTGTGAGACGCTGGGCATTCAGGTCTGGCCATCAGAATAAGCCAGGGCAAAGGATCAGAAACCCAGATAAGGAGGCCCAGCTGGCCCTAAAACTTGGAAAAATGGCCTGACCTCAGCTCCTCCCTTCCTCTCCTGTCAAGTGGGAACAGCAACTGTCCCGGTGCTCATATGTGGCTGCCTGGGGTCCCTCCAAGAGATCAAACATGAATGGGCTTAGAAAAGGTACAGAACTCACTCATGCAGTCTGACAACAGTGCGGTAGGTGGGAGCTGACTCAGGCAGGTTTTGTAAGTATCACCTCTGGCCCAGTAATCCCACCCATGGGAACTTATGATAAGGAAATAATCCTAATTAGAAAATATAATCTTTACACATGTGGATGCTTATCACAGTATAATTTATGATCTTAGAAAAAACAGAACTATCTAGGGAGCCGAGAACAGGGAACTGATAAGACGAACTTAGTGAAACCATTCAAAAAATGCTCAACGGCTATATGGTTCCACCAAAAATGGTGATGAGCAGCATGAACTGAAAATGCCATAGATATGGCTTTACTTCTGTCCTTTCATTTTTGAGTTTAAATAAAGGTTCCATTTTATGCTTCAATATGTTAAAAACACTCAAAATGCTTTAAATATAGAGTATAATGCCTACTTTACCTAAATTATTAAAAAGCTAAATGATGGAAAAATATAATATAGTCAAGAATATTGATGATGTTTATGTAGAAGGGATACTGTTTTTCTATTTTTTCAGATATTCTCTTATAAATGAGTTCTGCTTTTAAAACAGAAAAAGAAGTAAACGTATTTTAAAGGTAGTTTAAGCACAGAAGGGTGATCTTTATGCTATGGGGGTGGGGCGAAGGAGAGGCTTGGGTGCAGAAAAATAACCTGGATTTCTGGGGCAAACACCAGATGGGACCTCTTAAGACATAACTCAGAAGAACATAGCTTTTCTGACTCAGCCTTCCTAGGCGGGACCAAGAGCTTATAACCCACCCATGCTCCATTCTCACTTTCCAGGAGAAAAAAGAATGCTGTGAACCAAAATAGCACCAATTACGCAATAACAAATTCATCATCAACAAAGCCCCAAACAACAGCAATTTCTATGATTTAAAATAATGAATACAAAAAAGGCAGCAATAAAGAGCCATGACAAAATCAAGACGGCACTAGCGGTGCCTGGAAACAAAGCATCCTTCGGAACACTGCAAGAATTCCGAAGCTCTGCCCGGAGCAGCTCCGCACACGGCCAAGTGCTGTGCAATAGCCAGACTGAGCAGCAGAAACACCCCTGCTCTGCAGGAGCTCCAGGACTGCTCGTTTCATTTTAGGAATGTCAGGTTTTAGTAACTCCTAATAACTCTCTTCTCAGGAAGCAGACTTTGGGCAGATGTAGAAATGAATCTCTGACAACACATTATCATTTGCCTGAAGAACCCAAGGAAAGACTGGTGTTTGGGTCTGCCTGCTGCACATCTCACACAGCTACTTCCCACCACCTGAACAGGCCCCTCAGAGGCATGGAGGGATACCAATGATCTGATCTACTACAAGGACAGCAAAGCTCTGGCCAAAGCCTTGTCTCTGCAGACATTGCCCCCTGGGCACAGCCAGGGGAGCAGGCAGGGCAGTCAGAGAGGCAGAGAGACAGCAGCCTGGGGGCTCCCTAATTCTTGAAATCTGCACTTCACAATTCACCGCCGGGCCATCCCTAATACAGTGAGGCAGAAATCTCTTCTCACCCTGACAATCCCCAAGGACTGTCTATTTCCCCTCCGTCTGGTGCCCTAAAGCATAACCTGGCCTAGACTCTAACACATGGTGAGCAGAGACCTAACAGCCAGCAAGGGAGGGAGGAAAAGGAAGGTCAGGCACTCCTCCCAGACTTCCTGCTAAATCCTACTGGTTTTAGTCACTGCATTTCATTCAAAACCAATCACACATGTGGGACAACAGGACTGGTCAGGCCCTAATGGCCCATCTAGTCGACACTTTTAAACTAGTTTAATTGTGGAACTCTTTGAACAAATTGAATCCTGCTCCAGAGCCTGGTCTACACAGTGGTCAGTGGACTGATAGGAGTGAAGGTGGTTACAGGAGAGGTAGGATAAGGTAGAACTGCTCTTCCCTGGGCTCCCCAAACTATAGCACCTGTGATCCCGTGATCCTGGACTCTTCCGATCAAAACAGCTCACTAGATCAGCCTCATCATTTACAGGTGGGGAAACTGAGGCCTACAAAGACAAACTGGCTCAGCAAAAGGCACACAACTTAGTGGCAGAACTAGAACCAGCACCTACGTCTGTCTTTCCCACCTAGAAGCAGGAGAGCAGGAACCATACCTTCCTCCAGTCCGAGCACCTGCACCAGGCCTGCCTGGAGAGAGAGCCCATACAGCCCACCTGAGGGGGTGGAAATAACTGCTACTTGGAGAAGTAGGTCTCCACGTCAGACAGCTCCACCACTTAAATGGTTGTATAACCCTGGGCAGGTCACTCAAGGCCTCAGTCTCTCTCATCTGTAACCTCAAAGGGCTGCTGAGAGGACCTGGGGCTGGCAGAGCCACACCTGGTTTCTGTGGAGAATCCCAAGTGCTGGCTCTTCTCCCCATGCCCTAGTGGTGAGCTTGTCTCCTCTCTCCTCAGGCCCCTGCTTGGTGAAACTCCCTGAGCCCTTGCCTCACAGCTAAGAGAACAGGCAAGGGCCTCTGTGGTGTAGGAGCCAGCCTTGTGGAGACAAAGTCTAGATTTCCCTGTGGTATGACAACCTGCCAATGAAACCGAGCTTCAACCTCCAAATCCTGAATTCCTGAGCCCTTCAAATGGTGGTGCTCTCCATACCCCTTTTACTCCTGATCTGCTGGTCCAGAGCAGCAGGCCTCCACCAAATGTCCTGGCTGTCACCTAAGCAATGACCCCAAAACTCCCCTCCTCACCCATAAAAGGCTCAGGTCATGGTTCAGCAATGGCCAGAAAGTGAACAATATCCAGGGCTCCAGAATCAATCAAGGGCCATCTGGAGGAGAAGAATCCAGGGGTGCCTGGGCACCCCTCGAGTGAGACTACCCCCAAGGCTTCTAGTCCAAAGATGATCAAACCTGCCAACACTTCCAAACAAGGCTGAACTACCACACAACAGACAACCACATCTCTTCTGCCCTAGAGGGACCAAAGCCCAGAAAATCCTTTAATTGGGCATCAGAGTTTTAAAAAAAAAAGTACTATTCAGTCATAACTTGCACCTCGCACATCTAGATTTGATATTTTAAAGTTAGATAAGTAGATTCAAACTAGAAAGAACAGGATCACATATCTGGATGAAGGGTCACCTAGTCCTACCTGCCATTTATCAGATGAGCAAACTGAGTCCCAGAGGCAGAGTATGTGCAAGGCTGTAGAGTAAGGGCTGGAGCTCAGATGCCCTGGACCACACTGCACCACTCACACTGTGGGAGCTGTGCAGCCTAGGGCTCTGCCCTTAATTCTCTGGGCAGGAAGCTATTACACAAAGGGCGGTGCTGGCCCCCTCACCCTCTCTTTATGTTTCAATGAAGCTCCTCTCATCCAGGGCACTGGCAGTATTGGAGCCAGGGAAACAGAGGCAAACATCAATTACCAGGGGCTAGCAGTTCACATTACCTTTGGGCATGATCTGATGCATGGCGACAGAGAGGAAGAAGATGGAGTCACTGTAGTAGGTCCCGGAGCCAGCACTGAAGTGCTTCTGCATGGCCTCCACGACTGGGAAGAGCTTGTCCGTCAGCACGGCAACATCGTGGAAGACGACCTGCAGCAGGGCACGAGGAAACCACAGAAGTGAGCAAACCAGCTCCGATGCCCAGCACATACACGGGCCCAGAGGGGAGATGGACAGGGCCTCTCCACGGTCACCAGCAGGGGGGCCCAAGTGAGAGTTAAGGAAATGGGAACAATGGGGAGTCAGCAGAGGCTAGCTATGGGGACGGGGACATCATGTGTGAAGAGTGTGCAGGCTGGCACGTGGGGGGTGTAGTGCAAGAGGAGTGGGAGCGAGGATGGGAATGGGAGCAGCCCCAGTCTGCTTTCAACTTCTGAACTTCAAGCTGGGCCATCCTGAAGGTAGTTCTGTGCCCAGTGACTGCAAATCATGTGAAACTGTCTGGTCCTGAAATTAGGACCCTCAGCACATGAGTGGCTGGCCCTGGCATCACCACTCCTGGTGGCCACTCCAGGCTCCACAGGCCAGTCAGGTGTTCCACCTCCCTTGTCCAACAGTGTGAACAGTGAAAGGCCTAATGCCACAGGAAACACATCCAGCGACCCAATCAGCATTTCATGTGTCCAGACATCTTTGGAGGTGCTGTGAGAGGTATAAGGAATAACCTCAGAACACTTAGCGTCTAGCAATGTCACCACTGCTCAACAGAGCTCTGCAGTTTATTCCCACATGCACACAACGGTCCCCATGACAACCTGGGACCTCAGTGAAGCGGACATCACTATTACGGCTCCAAATTACAGACAAGAAAGCAGATGCTCAGAGGTTACACTTGCCTAGGGTCACCTTGCTAATAAGTGGGAGCCAGAACGCGAACCCTGGTCCCCAGATTCCAAACTCTGTGCTCTTCCCATTATAAGTACACCCTCTTTCCTTAACAGCAACCAAAGGGGGAGAAAAAGACATCAGCAGGACCAGTGATTAGAGTAGACAGAGTACTAATAGGACCCTAATGAGCTGGTTTCCTTATTGGACATTAGTGCACATTTAAGTCCAAGCCTCACGGAACCCCGGCGTCATTCTGCTCACACACTTCTTGTACATTTTCCCTGATGCTCCATGTGCCCCACAACATCTAAAACACTCCACTGTACACAAGAGGCACTCAATAAATGCAGCCGAGCCATATATTCTTCCTCCCCCTCCCCCCCGTCACAAGAGATCCGCTGACGACCCTTCCACCTCCCTCTTCCCTGGCAGCCGACAGATCAGGACAAGCCCGTGAGGCTGCCACGTGCTACGCAGCCACCACCACACTGACTCCAGGGCCAAGAACCTACCTGAACAGGCATCAACAGCAGAGAGGTGGCACGAATCCCTGACTGGCTTGCTTCCACCGCCAGGGGCCACGCCAGCAGGAGAAAACACAGGTGTGGGTGGTGTCCGAGACATCCCCACGCAGGAGGCTCTGTTTTGCCCTTTACTCTGCCCAGTTCCTTCCTGGCCCAGTTTCACGGCGTCACCTGCCCAGCCTGCACTTTCAGAGCCTTCGGTTGTCAGATCATTAGAATAATGCCCTCAGAGCCTGCAGTGGTGGTGAACCTTCCTGCCTGCTTTTCCCTACTTTAGGTTCTGCTTTTGGCCAGAAACCTGTTTTTGTGTTTGCTATTGCCCTTAGGTCTACTCAAATTTCTAAAACACTATTAAACTTAGAAAAACTTTTATATGGCTTTAGTGTTCATCATTCCCCAGCTGTAACCCTTTAAATCTTGTATGTCTTTAGAAAAGTATTTTTTAAATGTCTTGACATTTCTAATATACTATTTTCCTTTACCCTTTTTCTGACTGCTTTTTTTCTTATACTTTGACTTTTTCTTTTTTGTGGCCTTTTAACCTGAGATGGGGAATTTAGACCAGCTCCGCAGTTTCCCAACACAGATACCAAATTACATCTTTCTCCTCCTACCCACCATGAGCTGCCCCTGCCCTGCCCCTGTGACTTCCTGATCACACAGGCATCACAAACTCTGACAGGTGTTCCCCGCTTGCCCCCTCCAAACCGGCCTCTGGTGTTCTCTTGAGTAATCTTCTATACATATGAACTCATTTCTCTCTTTCCTCGGTTTCAAATCCTCCCACGGCTCACCACGGCCCTCAGTTATAGTCCACATTCCCCAATGAGACTTATGAGGCCCTACACTGGCGGCTCTGGCTACCTACACGCCCTCCGCCCTCCAGGGATTGAGCAGCACTAAACCCAGCAGTCCTCACCCTGCCCACCGCACCTTGGTGTCCCATGTCCTTGCACATTTGTACCTGCTCTTTGAACTGTCTGGAACCAGCCCTACCCTTGCTTGGACACCTACTCCAGTCTTTGCACAGCCTCCCATAACTCGTCACACCCTCATGTACACTCTGTATCACACAGGGGGAGGCTCCACTTCCCTATCTGACTCCTCTACAGGTCTGTTTCTACATCCCCAGTATGGAGCACTCATTGAGGCCAGAAGCTGTGACTGCTTTGTGCCCTATGGCCAGTCCTTGACCCCAAGGCAGGCCACCAATCAGTACAGGTTTGTTGAACTAAATGAACCACACTTTGGGCAACTTACTAGACCTCTCTGAGCTTCAAATACAGAAATGATAACACCTACTTCCTATGGTGGCTGTCAGGACTACCTGGGACAGGCAGATAAAGCACCTGGCTCAGGGGCTGCCACACTGCACTCAGTCCTGAGTGTTGGCATCCTGTCCCCACCTCCCTCTACAGTCCCCTGAATCCCTCTCCTCACAGATCAGTCGTCACTCATGAGCCAGCTTTTTCCTGTGAGCCTCATTACACCTCCAAACCATGGCTGGAACCTGGAATTTGATAAGAAACTGGAGCTAACAAGAGGACTTTTACAGAAATGGAAGCCTCTACATTCATTAAAAAAGAAGAGAAAGAATGGGGAGAATGGATGTGTATAAGCACGTGCACACACACACATATACACACACACACCAAGCAGGGCCTGCCACAGCCAAGCTAAGGAAGACAGAGATTTCGGCAGCCAGATTCTTCCCCTACTCTGGCCATCTCACCCCAAAGCTTCACAGGAGACAATTACATCCTATCAGCATTAATAGATTTATGAGGACAAACTGTACTTAGTACATTGTTCCAAACGCTGTACGGTAAGGCCTGCTCCAATGAATGTTTCATATAATAAATCTACTTAAAAATAAATTAATATGTTCCATGGAACACACTTTATGCAGCAAGAAGCAAACCACAGGCACTGCAAGTGTGAATCAAAACATCCAGGCCTCCTAATGTCTAAAACAGGTTTGCAAATCATGATCTCCCGAGGGCAAGGTCAGAGTCTGGCACACTCTGAGGCCCCCAGCCCTGCCCAGGGTCTAGTGCCAGGAAGGCACAGAGAAGCAAGAGTGATGGAAAGGGAGAAAAATAAAGGGAGAGGGCAGAAAAAACGCCACCCACCCTCCGTTCCAGCTCCCTTTCAAATCCCCCATATCAGAGGCTGCAGGAAGAATTACCATGTAACCTAGAAAACAAGGAATATAAGGTGCCTCCCATATTGAAGGCAACTGGTCAATGAGATCCAGAACAATGGTTTGCACCAACTTGACTATGTGATTTTTAGGGAAATAGATTAAAATGTCAAATCATTACTTGTTACTTTTATTTATATATATATTTAAAATAAAAATCACATTAATTATGAAATATTATTTTCTAACAAAATGATTTCCTTTTAAACTCTTCATGATATCCTTAACCGTAATGCCTTTACCAACCCTAGAGTCCAGCTGAGTCATCCAAGCAGGTTTTCAGAACACAGCATCCTTGCCATCCATTTAAGATGTTAGCTACAGCTCTTTGTGAAATTAAATAGGATGCTGTCACTGGAAATGTTATCCCAACCCACAGGAACCCACGTTCATATCACTAAGGCAGCTGGTTTCTTCATCAGCCACTTACTACCTTCCTTTTACTAGCGATTTTTAAAGGCTCGCTTATATCAATATTCCACATTTATACTTATGAGATCAAAACCCCAGGAATAATGACTGAATCTGTTACCTTTCTTTGCCTCCTTTTATTCTTAATCAACGCAGTCATGTGATTTCTAGAAGCACCCAGATTCAGTAATGACTGAGGTTGTTTCGGACCAAGGTGCTCTTCAACCGTACTTGCTGTTCAAAGTAAAGAATGTAGCTGAGAGAGCACTGTGAGACTTTGAAAAGACTCAATTCTTTTAATAAAGGACAATCTGGGGATGCGGGGAGAGGAAAGGCTTGCCTCATATCCACCATACACAGCACATTCCCAACACTCACAGTACGGGGAGGCCAAAGCAACCAGAATGAGTCCAGTGTCAGGAACAGGCAGACATTTCTGCCAGCCTGGCTCTGGGCTTGCTGGCACCGACAGGCCAGATGAAGCAGGCCACTGCTCCCTTAAATGTTCACCAGGGACGTAAAGCCATGCCAAGCCTGGGCTCAACTTGGTGGAGAAAACTCATTTATCACTTGGCATGCCCCACTGGGAACCAGGTCATGCCATGTTCTTGGAGCCAAGAAGGGAGGTGGCAGGAGCTGGCCCTGCGCACAGGAAGACGCCAGGTTTCCAGGAAACACCAATGCTACTGGAGGAATACCAGCTCCTCCAGCCACAGACAGCAGTGCTCAGCCAGAGACTGTCCCTGGAAAACGGCCGGAGGGAAGAGCAGCAGTGAAAAGCTCTGGGAAACCTACCCAACCTAACATTCGTGGCACACCCTGCCACATGTTAGGACCCATCTACTGTGGGAACAGCAAACAGGTGCCCACTGGCCTTGAGGGGCTGCCTGGAGCACTGGGTAGGAAGGATTCTGTGGCAACGTCTGGACTCGCCAAGAAAGTATGCCATCATCAATGGCAATGGGTGGGCAAACTCGCCCTCCTTCCCCCCCCCATGGAGCTATCACCCCAGTTCTGTGGGCACCAGTTTTGGCTAGAATCATGTCAGTGATGGGCAGTGGGTGCCTCCTGAGAGTCAAGCACAGGCAGGTATGGGGTTCACAGTTCTAGGTTCACATACTAACTCTACCACTTAATTGCCTGGCAACCCTGGTCAAACACTTAAACTCCACCTCCTCTATAAAATGGGAAAGAACCATGGTGCCTGTCTCATAGGGCTTTTATGAGGAATGACATAGGAGCTCAATAAAGGACAGCTGACATTATCACCCCATTGCAATGCAGTTAAAAATGCCTTTCCCACACAAGAATGCCTAGATCTGACAAAAGATACTACATGGCAATAATCGGAGCTGCCTGGCTCTGAGGTACTCTGACTAGGATGGAAGGTGGTCCCAGGCCCTGCCTCCTGCTACACTCAGCCCACACCCTGGTCCTGCCTCTGCTAGGGGTTGCCCAGTGCTCAACCAGAGGCTCCTCCCACACTCTCCATGCTTAGCATGGAGAAGCTATTTGCAAACCATGCTTCTAAAATTACTAAAACAATCCAAACCAGTAGGTAAACACAATTCTGAAAAGGTCCTACTATATCAGAAAAAGTAACTAAGTAAGGATATCTGCCTCACAATTATAAATAACATGTCCCCTGTGCTGGTTCCCTGCTTGTACATCTCCTCCTGCCTGGCCAGGCACCAGGGAAGACAGGAGGAGGAAAGACCTTTTTGAGTTCAAGAAGCAGGGCAGGTTGTTTAGGGACCTGACAAGTATTTGGCACATTCCCGAAGAGGAGCTGTTTGTGCCTTCTCAGAGAGAGGCAGGTCTCCCATCATCCCCCTGCCCCACAGCATTCTTGAACAAGTATCACAGAGTAACTGCTCTGAGGGCAGTGAATGAGGAGAGAGTGAGCCCCACCACAGGCTGGTCCACTCCCAAAAATGCATTCCTAATGTGTGTGATCTTAGTAATCAATTCCAACAAGAACTGGAGGAAAAATGCTTTTCTGGAAGGAAAAAAATTATTTTCTCATCCACTTGTACTATGAATGCAAAGGCATATTTTCTATGAAGAAAAGAAAAATGTAACAGACTGGCAGTTTTCAATGCCACAAAGATGCCAAACACTTTTACACCTGAGGGCCTTTGCACTGGCTGTTCCCTCTTTCAGAAGGCTCTCCCCCAGCATCTTCAGATGCCTAGATCCTTCAAGTGATTCGGGTGTCAGTTCAAAAGTCAACTCCTGAGATCTCCCCTGCCCCAAAAAAGTACACCACCACCATCCCACACACAAGCACAACCAGTCCTGACTACTCCATTTCCAGATTTATTTTCTCCACAGCACTTATCACCACCTGACATGTTGTATTTTTTAAGCATCTAGTCATTTACTGCCTGTCTCTTCCTAGGCCACCAGCCTGTAAGGAACCAAGAGAGAGGGATCTTGTCTGTCTTGCTCACTGCTATGCATCCAGCTCTTAGTGTTACACACGCAGTGGAAGCTTAGTAGATGCTTGTGTAAGAAGGAATGAGCAAGTATTGTATGTTTACCACCCCAAGGAAAGTCTCCTTCTAAGTGATCACTCTTTAAAATAAATACTCCTTACATAATGAGTATAATTGAGACAGGCCAGTAAGCCAGGACAAGTGGAATAGGGAAACAGTGGTTTGCAGCCACCTAGTAAAGCCTATCTTCCCTAAACCAAGGACACTTGAGAGTAGATGGTTTGTGTTAGATGGGCCAGATACAGAAACTCACCAGGGCAGGAAGCCCCAGATGCCTAGCAAGGGGCAAAACTGGGAAAACAAAAACTTTGTCGCTTGGGTAACTTATCCTCCCCCAGCACATCGCTGGTGATGTGGTTTAGACCCCCTGAGCCTTCTTCCCTAAAGATAACATCTAGGCCTCATGTGTATTTCAGCTCCAGGCCCAGATAAGCAGCTAAGCCACCAGACAAGTGGTGCCATGGCTGCCTGAGGACCAGATATACTGACTAATGACCCCCTGCCCTGGCACCAACCAATCGGTGGAAACCATGAACCTGAAAGAGCACACCTGGAAAGCTGATGAACATTCTATTGAGACACTCCCCTGAGACCTCCCTTAAGATTTCTGGTTTCAAGAGAGAAATAAAAGCCTCAAGACAAAGGACCCGGTGGGCTCTCCCTTTAGGGAGCACCCACCCACACACACATGCTGACATTCCCTTTCTCCTCTTCTTCCCACACAGGCACAAACCTCCTAATCTCATTTGCAACCAGGACAGCAATAGGCAGAGGCAGCTCATCTCAGGTTAGTCCCCTGAACTTAACCCCAAGGTTTCCTTTTCTCTGATTTCCCAGAGAGCCAGGGCAGCCCAGCCTAGGCTCTCCTGTTGTTTCTTCTATGTAAAGTCCTTTCCTGTTTTATTGTCCCCAGCTTTAATAAATGTCTCTCATAGTCATCTGGACTCATGTTGTGAAATTTTTCCTGCACGAAATCAAGAACCCACACACTACCTGCTGGCCCTAGGCAGACCAACCAAAGGCCAGGTCCCCTTTCTGGTAACATAATCATTCCTTAATTCACCGCTTCTACAAATTATGAGGTTTGGGTTTGTTACACCTAATGCTAAATATTCCTGACTGTAGAAGGCAATTTTCTACAAAATAATGTTTTCCACCACAAAAGATAAGAAATGATATGAGGGAGAGGAAAAAAAGAAAAGAAAAAGAAGAAAGGGAGATGGAAGAGAGAGGGAAACCATACTACCAGGACTTCACTGTGAAATCCTAGCATACACTGTGCTAATCTATCCCCTCACCAAGAAGTCTAGTGTCTGTAGGTAAGTCAGGTCTTCACCAGATTCCTTGATTTGTTCTTTTTTGTGTAGTAATCTCCCATGACCTAGGAGCTCCCAAAGAAAGCTGCAGTTTTACAAGTGACACCCATAGGGATACAGTTAGCCAGCTTCCTGCTTCAACCAGGCAGGAAGGTAGCCTGCCCCACACCCCCACACCCCCTCCCCTGGAGGCCCAGCTCAGCCTCAGTCCACACTGGCTCAGTCCCCTCCTGGCTCTCTGGGATGGGGACACAGCTGGAGCCCAAGCAGGTCCCCAGAGAGCCCTGCAGAGTTCAGACCAGTCAGACACGAGGACAGTCTCTTTCATTTTCTGAGGCTGCCTGCTGTCCTAGGTTTCACAAAACTCCTCCTGTCCAGTGTGCCCCAAGATGTGGTACACACCTCTGGAATGGTACAAAACGAACTTCTAAGAGGAACACAGGCCAACCATTTTATTTTAATACCTATGGATTTATTTTTATATGTAGAATATTAGAATAATTAGTAAAAACACTTTAGAACTATGATTTCACAGATATTACCCAAGGAGAGGCTAAGGGAAAAGGGGGTGGAAAGGTGAGTCAGTTTAAACTACATGTTAAGTGGGTAATGCTGCAGGCAGTGCTGGGGTACTGGCAAAAAACCATGAAGGAGACATTCAGATGATCTGACTTCAGAGACGACGTCTGTGTCCATTGCCTCCTACTGTGGGTGAGATGATGTGTTTAAAATGCCAAGCACAGAACCAGCTACGAGGTGTTCACAGACCGAGTCCCTGCCTTCCCCAAGGTCACAGGGCTGACGTCAGAACCTGTTCTACTGACTCCCGGCTAAAGCCTCTCCACTAATTCCCTTCCTGTAACCTCAGGATAAGACAGTCTTCCCAGGCCAGGTTCAAGATCCCGCACTTCTCTAAGCCCCACTGCGCTGGGCACTGGCATCTGCTCATTGTGGCACCACAAAGAAATAAAACAGAACGTGTGTCAAGCAGCAGCACAAACAAACATGAGCTCATCTGATCCTCACCATGACTTGTGTGCTTTAGAGTAAAGGTGGCCGTGGCCAGAGGTGAAGTCGCTGGTCCAAGGTGACTCGTTGGATGGCCAAGGCCCAGATTTGAGTCCAGGGCTTTCTGATTCCAGAGGGCAAACAACCTCTCAGTCACTAGGGACCAACCCCACTCTACCTCTCTCCTGTTTTATTCCCTCCCTGAGGGGCAGAGCCCCTGACTGTGTACACTACAAACCCAGCTCTGTCCCCTGAGCCACAAGTCATGTCTGAATAAATTCTAGTGTAGAAAACCTTGTCAATCCCCTAAACTATTAAGGGCCTTTTTCCGGGATGGGTCCAGAATCTCCCTACTTCTTCCACCCCCAGAAGCCACCATCCTCTCCCACTGGGCCAGGACAATGATCTCCAACAGGCCTCCCTTTCATTCTACCTTCCACACAGTGACCCGTCTCTACTCAAAACCCAGAGCGGCTGCTCCTGTCACTCTGTCAGAGCCAAAATCCTCCCTGGGGCTGGGCCTGGGGCTGACCTCCTCCTGCCAGGTCTGCCACCCTTTCCTGCCTCATTTCCCCAGCCGCCTCCTCTGCCGCCCCGGCCTTGCTGCTGTTCCTCAAACATGCCAGGCATGTTCCACCTCAGCCTCCCCTTCGCTGTCCCCACCACCCAGATATTCTCTCAGTAGCTGCCTGGCCAATTCTTTCAACCCTCAATAACCGTGTCCCTGCCAATCCAACGAAAAATCTCAACAGCCCGCACTCCAGGTGCCTCTTATCATGCTAACATACCGTATGACTTACCTCCTAGGACACTATATAATTTACTGATTTGCTTATCATGGAACAACAGAGATATGAAATGAAACCTGACCCTTTTTAAGCCCCTACTTCACTGTGTCCCAGGCAGCCAAGTAAGCAAATTTAAGCCCCTTCCTGCCAGAATTGGAAGCACCACAAGGGCAGGGATTTTTGACCTGTTCTGTCTTTTTTGTTCACTGATACAGACAATGTCTATCAATGTCCAAGGACCATGATGGCACCTATTAGGCACATAGTAAATACTGGCTAAGTGAAAGTCTCATATAGCAGCAATACTAAATGGCGTTGCACAAACCTAGAAAATGCTCATCTCAAAGAAAGCAGCACTCCTTTGCTCTGGCTTTCCTGGGCATCCCCCAAGGGCCCAGCAGCAGCCCTTGGCTTCCCCTCTGCCAGCACCAATCTGCTTTGTCCTTAAGCCCCCAGGATCTGAAGCCCTTCCCTCGAACAGGATGAAAACACAGACCACTTCAGATTTCATGCCACAGGGAGAAGACAGCCAGACCACAGGGAGGAGACAGCCAGGCCACTGCTGCCCTGTGAGGCACTCCCTGACACCCTACTCCGACCGGACAGCTGCCCAAGGCTCGGCCTAGCATCTGTGGCTGGAAAAATCGAACCACTTTACTAATCAAAAAAAGTAAAAAGTGGGTGAGCGACACAAGAAACCATACAGGTCACTGATTCAACCCTCATGTTTCAGACGGGAATACTGAGGCCCAGCAAGGGGGGACAGGGCTCTCCCCAGGTTACACAGCAGGTCACTGGGAGAGCCAGCTCCAAAGCCAGGGCCAATGCCTTCTCAGACAGCCCTGTGGCAGTCAAGTCAAGGCTTGAGCAAAGGCTACTCCACCTTGAACTGGAGGCACCCTCCTCTCTACCCTCATCTACACAGATTCTGAAAGCTCTGGGAAGACTGGTCCCACATCTTTACACAACCAGGAAGTTTGTAGTGGTGCTAAGGAACACTCAAGTTTGCCCTCAGTCTCCCTCCTATCCTATTCTCAAGTTACCCTCAAGGTACGGTCACAAAGGTAGCAGGACCCACACCAAGAAAAGGGGGTCTATACCAATGCTTGGGAGAATGTAGGGTGGGAGAGAGACCACCAGGCTAGGCAAGAGCTTAGCAAGATCTCAGAAAGATGCACACACCCCAGGCCATAAATGCTCTTGCAGGTGTGGCACCTGGAGAACCCAAGCGCCTGTGTATATGCAGATGTGTACCTGCACATTCAATGCAGCAGTGCTTGTGATGACAAAACACTGCCACCTCCCAGAGGGAAAATGCATAAACTGAGGTCTACCCATAACAAAATCCTACACAGCAGTGAAAATGACCGAATAAGACCTACATGTATCAATATGTAAAAATCTCAAAACCATAATGTCCAGTGAAGAAATATCAAAAGGATATATAATGAGAACATTCATATAGCTGTTTGAAATACACAAAGCAATGAAATATTTTTTTTTATATAGTGTGTGTATATATATTATATATTTTTTTCTTATGGACACATATATGTGTGTTAAAAGTAAAAGTACAAAAACACAAATTCCATAAAGCACACCACATTCTCTATGTGATAGTGAACACCTCTGGAGAGGGTAGGGTGGGGAAGAATTATGGGTGGGCTTCAGCTATATCTATAATACTTTATTTCTTTAAAAAAAATATTGCACAGTTTACAATAGCTAAGATCTGGAAACAGCCCAAGTGCCCATCAGTAGATGAGTGGATAAAAAAGCTGTGGGGCATTTACACCATGGAATACTATGCAGCTGTAAAGAAGAAGAATCTCGTACCCTTTGGGACAGTATGGATGGACCTGGAGAATATTATGCTAAGTGAAATAAGCCAGGCAGAGAAAGACAAACATTACATGATCTCGCTTATATGTGGAATCTAAAGAACTTAATAAACTGATGAACAGAATAGATTCAATGACATGGAAGCATAGATGAGACTGATGAATGTCAGAGGGATGGAGGAGGGTGGGTGGGTGGAGGGGGAGGGAGTAACCAAAGAATTTATACGCATATATGCACAACCCAAGGACACAGACAATGGTGGGGAGAGGGACTGGGGAGGAGGGTGGGACGGGGTGGAGTGGGTCATTGGGGAGAAAAAGGGACATTTGTAATATTTTAAACAAAAAAAAAAATTCCAAAAAAAAAAATCAAAGTGCCCTGGCTGGGGCTTCCCAGTGGTTAGAGCATCTGCCCCTGCACAGAAGGGTTGCAGGTTTGATTCCCGGTCAAGGGCACGTATCTGGGTTGCAGATTCAATCCCCAGCCCTGACTGGGGCACGGACGGGAGGCCAATTGATGTGTCTCTCTCACCTCAATGTTTCTCTCTCTCCCTCTCTCTCTCTCTCTTTCTCTCTCCCCCCTCCCTCCCTCCATTCCACTCTCTCTGAAAAGCAATGGAAAAAATATTCTTAAGGATTAACAAAAATAAAATCCTTTAAAAGTATCTAAGCAAATATGGCAAAATGTTAGCTCCTATTTAACCTATATAGTAGGAAAATGAGTGTCTATTACGTTTTTTCTGAATTTTTCTATATTTTGATGTTTCGTAATTTAATGTATAAAAAATAAAATACTAAAACATAAAATTTTTAAAAATAAAATACTACATAAGAGAGAAAGCAGGGCTATACAATGTAAATTAGTTGGCAAAACTCTTTATGATAGAAAGCCAAGACAGTGAGCATCGAGGAGCACTGCTCCTGGGTGCTGGTTTTCACATATTAATTTGTGGGTACAGGACCACCCAGGACCATCAAGTGTACCTTGTGAAGGGTCAAGGAAGGGTTCCTGGAAACAATTCAGAAGAAGAAAAAACCATATACACAGAGATGTTCTCTGTGGTGTTATTTATAGTGTGGAAACTCAGAAACTCACAGAATGACTTACAAAAGATATATGACAATACCTTACACTACAGCCATACAATCAATAAGGGCAAGACAAGACAGAAGATAGGAAAATGTTCATGAGATGCACCCCATGTGTGGGTCCCACATTAAGTGAAATGAGCAGAGAATCAAATTCCCCCACTATCCCTAAAGTATGCCTGCAAATAGATCAGGCTCAAAGGGAACATGGAAAAATTACAATGGTTCCTTAGATTTAGAGTTTCATACTCTGTAGAAGCAGGTCACGATGGGCTCCCAGTGGGGCCCTGGCACTGCTCCTGACTGCCCACTTTTCTCTAAGCTCTTTCTCCTCCCACTTTCTCACACCCTCCCAGGATTGATTCCTCGGAGCTGACTGCTCTCATGGGGCAATGAGAAGTCCCTCTCATATTTCCAGGCTATAACAAATCCCCCAAAGATTTCCATAAGTCAATTCCAGATGCTGCACATGTCACAGAAAAGGGCTCGAAATCCACAACTCCACAAACCAGGCAGCTGAACAGCAAGGTCCTATTTCATCTCCCAAAGCCAACTGCTCGAGACAAAGCTGTCAAGTAAAGAGAAATGTTTTCATTTTGCATTTGCTCCCAAAGTCTTGTGATTCTCTGAGACAGTCATCTCAGTAAATAACTTCAGTTCCTCATATATCTGATCAAAGCAAAAGCTGCTTGCACATCTGAAGACCAGACAAGCCAACAGAACTGACATATGTAATGTCCTCCATCCCTTGCAAACACTTCTCACCAACCTCGATGAACTGTTGAGCTGCTCACTCTTCACTGATGAAAGAAGTCACCAATTAGACTGAGTTTTAACTGGAACACACAGAAGAAATGACGCTGTCAGTTACGCCACAGAGACACCCGCCATCAGCTGTCCCAGAGAGCACATTTCATTGTAGAAAGTAGGCTGATGACTGCTCCCAAGCCCTCCTCCCAGAGGGCACCCCACATGCTCTATCCATCAGCCCCTCCTGGGTGAGGGAGCCACAGACGCAGCCAGATCCTGAGTGGTCAGGGTCCTGAGACTCTGGCCATGACTCAGAAGTCAGCAATCACTGACCAAGCCTCACAGGCTTCCAGTGCTCCATTCTCGGGCCCCAGGACCACAGTCCCACCCTACACTCACCTCAGGTTAAACTTATCTTAAAGCAAGTAGTCAGTTGCTGAAATAGCAAGTGCCTTGCCCTGTCAACCACCGAGCGCAGTCCACTTACCTACTGGGGCACCTCCAGATCACTATCTCCTCCCAGGAGCCTCTCTCTTGAGCAAAAAGCTTGCTCTTTTCCCATTGTGAGCAGACTGGGGACCGCAGGGCATAAGACTGACTAACTGACCCCTCTGGGCTCAGTCACCATCTCACTCTTACTCAGCACAAACAGAATATAATGAAGTATGTGAGCTAGGGGGCCTCTGTGCCAAACTTGCTCTTTTATAAGACACACCTGAGCATCCAGGCAGTCAACTCAGGTGAGACACCTGTACAGGATCTGATCTGTGACACAGGATGAGCAGGTGCAGACCAGTGGGATGGGGCCATAAGATGACTTTAGGGGTGGACTCAGACAAGGTAAGGCCAATGGAGAGCAGGACACAGACCTGGACAGCCCTCATGGAGGGTGAGGCAGCTGTGCCCCAGGTCCACAGTAGACACAAATGTCCTTGAAACATATTAACTCATTTAATTTCACCTCATTGGAGGTGGGTGGTATTATTGCGCCCCTTCTGCAGATGGGGAAGGAGTTCAGAAAAGACATATACCTACTCCTGGCCACCCGGAAGGATGACACAGAGCTGGAATCTGCAACCAACACTACCCCTATTCAAGAAACTGAGGCCCACCCCAGGCTTGGCTGTACCAGGAGAGAGATAAAATGCGGATCTACCCTTGAGGCCTCCCCTCTGGCAGCTACCCCAAAACTTCAGACAGAGCAGGGATAACAGAGGCATCAGAAAGATCCAAGAAGGCCTTCAGAGATAGTGGATTCCCCAGGTGTGTGTGTGAGCTGCACCTTAAAGGTGAGGGGGACAGTAAACCAGCTGAAGAGGTGTCCAGGGCACCTACTGCATATAGTATAGGTCAGCTCATATAATAGGAGCCGACTCCCCAGCACTCAAAGATCCTTGTAACAGACACAGGAGGACTAGGGTTGACGGGGTGCAGACCTGGGAACTAGACAGCAGCAGGAGTCTCCATATGTCCAGGCCATCACATACATAGGCTGGGCCCCCAGTGGACTGCGCAGGGCCGGGCAAAGGGGCAGTGGAAGCCTTTCAGAAGGTTCTGGCCTGCACTGAGGAGGCCCACTCAGCTTTACTCTGGAGCAACAGCTCAGTGGGGCGTGAAGCAAAGCCATTCAATGTTCACAAAACACAGGCAAAGGCAGGGCAGTCACAGATGGATAAGAAAAATATGTCAGGCTAGGAACAAGAACAGGAGGCAAACAAGCACACAAAGACCAGCATAACCCAGAACTAGCTTCAGAAACAAACAAAAGGGATAGCAGGCAGGGAGTTAGCAGGAATAGGAGACCTGGTCTCAGGCCCTTTGTCCACTGACCAGCTGTGTGACCTTGAACAAGTTGCTTGGCCTCTCTGGGCCCAGTATCCTCACAGGTAACATGAAGGGACAGGACTACATGGCCTTTCCAATTCCCTCCCATCCTGACCTCTTGTGACCTGCTGCCAAATGAGGAAGGTGGGGCTCCAAATATCATGGTCCTCTACGATCCCCCATACTACACAGAGGCTGCCAGCTCGTTCCAAGGGCAGAACCTGGAGGAGGAATGAGAGCTTTGCCTCGTGCAAGCTCTGAGGCTCCCCTACTCTTCTCACAGCACTCAGTGGGCTCTCAAGCTGCTGACAAGAGGAGGACACATGTGTAAGGCCTCAGCAAGCAGCAGGCACAGGGGCACAGTGGGAACTCTTCTCGGGGGATCCTGGCTCTCACAGAACATCCCGTGTGAAGGGACTATAATGAACCAACAAATAAACAGACATAGCAGGCATTAAGGCAGAGTGCTAAGAGCCCGAAGGACCAGGTTCCAATCCTGGCTCGGCTGGTAGCTGTATGGCTCTGAGCAAGCAACTAAACCTGCCGTGGGCTCAGGATCCTCACCTGTAAAACCCCTTCCAAGGAAGAATACCTCCCTCCTCAGAGGACTGCCTGCCCTGAGGATTACACAAGGAATGAGGTAGACTCTAGAATCTCGCATGATGCCTCCACTTAAAATGGTGGCCATTGTTACATCACTGAGGATGACGGCAAACGTCTGAGAAAGGCTGGGTGATGTTTCACTCCTCACCCCTCATCCTGAGGCACAGCCTGGCTTGGGGCAGAGGCCGAGAAGGGAATCAACATCTCCCAGATGGGGAGGGGAGAGTCGGCAAGGAGGGGCAAACAGTGCAACACTGGAGAGGAGGGAGGGGAGGAGAGAGCACCATAGTTTTGGGAAACTGAGGAAGACTCAAAAAAAAACATGGCACTCTGTGCTACGGTCTGAATGTTTGTGTCCCCCCACCACCCCCAAAAAAAATTTCATATGTTGAAATTCTAATATCCAATGTGATGGTATTTGGAGGTGGGGCCTTTGGAGGTGCTTAGGTCATGAGGGTGAAGCCTTCATGGGATTAATGCTCTTATAAAACAGGCTCCAGATGCTCCCTGGCCCCTTCTGCCTGGTGAGGACACAATGAGAAGCTGACAGTCTGAAACCCAGAAGAGCGCCTTTGGCAGAACCCCGACCATTCTGGTACCCTGATCTTGAACTTCCAACCTCCAGAACCGTGAGGAATAAGTTTCTATTATTTACAAGCCACCCAATTGGTGGTATTTTTTTATAGCAGCCCAGACTGACTAAGATATCCTGAAATAAACCTGGGCTGACCACTGTTTTTAGAACTAGTGCCACTGCCCTCCAATTGAATCAACAGGCATTGTGCCTTCTACAATGATGAGGAAAGGGTCCCTCCTTCCAACAAACCTACTCAGGTACTATTAGTAGTAGCTACCGTTTGGCCACCTGCCATGTGCCAGGATGTCACTGCTGCCTGATTTTTATCTCATAGCCACACTGTAAGGGCATGTGTGAGGGGATGGAGGCTCAGATGGATTACAACCAGGGCCACACTGTTCCCAAATGTCAGAGTGTATTTGAGCCCAAGTCCTGGGCTCCAAGCCAAACTGTCCTGCTCTGGGGTCTCTCCTTGGCAGACATGGGACAGGCCCTGCCGGTGGTGGAAAGGGTGGCGAGCTGCAGTGAGGAGAGAGAACAAGAGTGCTCCCAGGCCCAGGCTGGACCAGAGCAGGCCAACAGAGGCCAGACTCTGGGACAATCCACCTGACCTGGCCGCTTAATAGGGCTGCTTAACTACAATTACCCCAATACATAAAACAAATGGCTTTAATTTAAAAGACATTAAGTTAACAGCAGGCTTTGTGCCAGGTGACAGGGCTCTGTGGCCTGGGAAAGAGGGTTGGAAGGTGATGTTGCCCCAGCCATCCTGACCAGTCCTCAGCAAACCACAGGCCAGTGTGAGCGACTGGGAGGCCAAAGGCAAGAGCCCTGGGCAGGGAAAGGTGTGAGGAAGGGAAGCAGGGAGTCCTTCCAGGTACTCTGAGTGCCCGGGCGCTGCCCCTGGTGCGGGAGGCTGTGGTCTCAGCCCCTCCGGCCGCAGCCCAGCTCCTCCTCTAGGCCAGCCGGCCGCCTAACTCCCTCAGCCAGAGACAGGCCGCGGAAGCTCCCATTCCCCGCCGCACGTGGCCCGAGTGGGAACCAAGCCCGCCTGAGAGCTGAGGCCGAGCTCCACGCAGTGAGGCGGCTCGGCCACTCCACGCGCCCGCAGGACCAGCACGCAGTCACCGTGCCCCGCCCCACCGGGCCTGCCTCTCAGGGATTCGGGCCACGCAGCCAGCTTCCCACCAAGTGCCAGGACGCCCGGGCCATCGTGGTGGGTGAGAAAGGCTCCACTCGCATGGGGCTGCGGGACACATCTCCCGGTTTTAAGAGGAAGCCCGCGTCCCGACACCCGGAGGGCGCGTGGAGACCCAGATGGGGCGGAAAGGCTGCGCCCACGGAAGCTGCGGGGCCCGCGGCTGTGCTGGGGTCTCGGGTGGACCCGAGGGGCGAGGCGGCTCACGCGCAGACCCCCCCCCACCCCCCCACCCCCCGTCTTCCCTCTGCAGAACTGCAGGGAAGCGCCGAAGGCCTCTCCGTCCAAGACCCAACCATCCGCACGCTCCATCCACCTTTTCAAAGGGCTTCGTGGACGCGGGTTTACACCGCGCGGGAAGGAAACGACCTCCCACAATGAAAACGCAGACTACCTTTCATTTCAGCCTTCCTTTTTAAAACACTGGGGAGCTGTGAGGGCCGCTAGTGGGAAAAGAACAAACAGCTCTGCGTGCGCCGGCGCTTGCTTGGTGGCAAAAACGGCGGGCTCCAGGCTTAGGCGCCGGGCTCCCGACGAAGCAACCGCGGTGCAGCGGCGCCCTCCAGTGGACGTGCAGAGCGCTGCACACGGCTCGCCGGGCCAGCGACGCGACCCAGCCCCCGAGCTGGAGCAAACTCTCCCTACGGCCCTGCCTCAGGGAGGGCGTGGTGACCCGCGGGGAAGGCTGGCGGTCGGGTGCGGCCCGCACTCCCGCAGCTCCTCCTCCTCCAGGCTGGAAGGCCCGCGCGCTGATAGCAGCCTGGAGCTCCCCGCAGCGCACACACCCGAGCCGAACACACCACCTGATTTTCCTTCGACGAATATTGCTCCCCCAATACTGACTCCCTGGACCACGCCATGCACAGGGAAACTAGAAAACCAACCCCGAGGCACCCACAATGGTCTGGCGTCCTAGAGATCAGTGTGATGCCTTCCCTCCCCAGCCAGAGAGATCCTTGGGGACACAGGGAGGTGAGGCCCAGCTGAGATAGGTGAAAACTGGCCCCTACCCTGCCTCTGCTGTGGGGGTTAGGGTGAGCTGGCCCTCACCCACCCTTCCAAAGGGGCCAGAAGCTGCTGATAACACCAACCCTCAAAGAGTAAAGGGCCTGGGCTGGCTCTAACCCCAGCTCTGAACAAGTCTCCCTCCCCTCCACCTGGAGTCTGTCAGCTCACTGGGAGGGCTGACTGCACAGAGAGGTTGAGAGTTTTCTTCCTGCTCCAGTGCTTGGTGATTCTGCAAGGCTCTGTCAAGCCAAGTGAGGCTGAAGCAGCACTTGGAGCAAGCAGTCTGTTCAGATTGAATGTACTTACTTGGGGCAGCTGGGCAGGGAGATGATACCGATTGTGAGGTAGGCTACAGCCCACCCCCCACCACTCCCTATCCTGTGGTGTCTCCTGCTCCCCAAGTCATGTTACACAGTCCAGCCTCATGGTTTAGTGTGGGAAACCAGGAGATCTCTCAGCCTTGGGGACGTCTTCATGGGTCACAGTGATGCTCAGGTGAGACGTCTGTGAAAGCACTTTTGTAAGCTCTAAAGTGAAGACAATTGTTACTATTATTCTCCTAATCAAGTCTTCATAGTAGTAACACTCCCTCCTTAATTTTAGGCGGCACATTACAGTACACATCAGAAATTTCCAAACCATGTTCAGAATATAAGTGTTTCGCCCGGCCAGCGTGGCTCTGTGGTTGAGCAATGACCCATGATCCAGGAGATGGAGGTTTGTTTCCCGGTCAGGGCACATGCCCAGATTGCTGTTCGATCCCCAGCAGGGTGCATGCAGGAGGCAGCCCATCAATGACCCTCTCATCATTTTACAGAGGAGGCCTCAGAGCCCCTGAGAGGGGAGGTAGATTACCCATAGCCACCCAGCTAGTCACGGGCCAATTGGGGTTGAAATTCAGTGCTGTCTCACTCCCTCACTGAGTTTTGCAGCAGGAGAGGATGTCCATGAGTGTGATGCTAAGTGACATGGGTTCCTGACCCATGTCTATGTCCCCTGCAGCTATGAATTCAGACTCCCACATCTAGTAGGTGCTTGGTCATTCTTGGGGCTTCAAAGTGCAGTCTGGGATCCTGAAGGGTGGGACACAGATGGCTGAGTGTCTACCCCAAAACCTGAGCTCTTCCCTGATTAACTGAACCTCTCTTTTTTAACTGGGTACCCTGCTTTGGTTCTCAACCCTGCTGCTGGAACACAGATGTGATGGCTAAATCTCTAGCAGCCACCCTGGACCATGAGAACAAGGGCCACTCCCTAGGGACAGTGAAACAGAGCTGGAAGGAGCCTAGGATCCTGACAACTTCATGAAGCACCCAGGAAAGCCTACCTCTGGACTTCGTTTAGATGAGAAATAAAGCTCAATCTTGCTTAAACCACCACTATTTGGGGGTTTTATGGCATATTCTATCAAACCTGATCAACAGCAAGGAAGGCTTGTGAAAGAGAAAAATATTGACCTAAGTTTGAGACATGTAGGATTCCACTTGACAGACAGAATGGGACAGCAGAGGGCTTAGAAGCTCTTCCTAAGGCTTAGGGAGGATAGGCTGGACAAGGGAGCTGAAGCCAGCTGCTGAGGGTCTAGAATGTTGGACTAACTGGGTGACTATAAGCCAGGAGCCAGGTTTTGAGTAGAAGCGGTGTGATAACATCAGCATTTTAGCAAGGCAGATGTAGCAGCCTTTCCCAGGCCAGCAGAGCCAGGAGAGCCTGGATGAAAGAGAGCTGTTCGGTCAAATGTTTTCTTAATGCCTAGTAGATGAAGGCATTGTACTCCTAGGAAAGGCGGCACAGGAAAGAATCCTGGAGCTGAGTCTGAAAGATGTCAGGAAAGCACCAGGCACTCCTGTATCCTTTACAGCCATGACTCTCATGTCTGCCTCCACAGCCCACACAAACTCAGATTCCCAGGCCCACCCAGGAGAGTATGACCCACAGATAGAGATGGGGATCAGGATTCTGGATTTTTAGTAACTGTCCCCAGGTGATTCTATGTAGTTAGTCCATGGAAACATTGAATAGGCTAGAAGCAGTTCCTTATCTGGTACCTGGAACATAGGTTTGGATGTTTATTAAATAGGTGAACAAATAATATACTTCCATGCTGTCAGACGACAACAAACCAGTAGATTTTGAAAGACCCAATAGTAGAAAAAACATTTTTCTGGTTAAGTGAATGTGGGGTTTTTTGTTTTGTTTTTAGCTATTTAATTAACCACAATATAATCTAAAGTCACTAATAACATTCTATGATCTATTTCTGCAACCATTTCAGCAAAAAGTGTTTATGTGTCACTTGAATATAGCCTAAGAGACCTCCGAGTGTGAGCATGAGTTCAATGCCAGCTCACTATAGCTCTGTTCTGCATCTTGCACACACAGTGGAGTCCCAGAGCCCAGCCTAAGGGAGGAGGAGCCTCCAGGCTGTCTCTAGACAGCTGGAATGGGCAAGGAACTCCCTTTTCCCAAAGTGTTCCAACACACTTCAAGGCAACTCTTTCTGGGAGTGAACTTACAAGAAGTGCTCCTTAAGGGGAAACATGGTACAAAAGGAAAACACTGGCCTAGGATGCAGGTCAGTAACCCCCCTACTTCATCCCCCAATTGGCCTTGGGCAAGTTTCCTCACCTGTTGTACTATATGCTCTTGAAGATCCCTTCCAGCTCTGATGCAACCAAGGTGAGAACTTTTACAGTTTCCTTCTTCCTAATTAATACTGGAAAATGATTCTCGGTATAAAATGCACTCTCATATATAAGGCATGATGTTTGGTGCTAGGAATACAATATTTAAGAGAAATCAGGGTCCATGCCCTTAAGGAGTTTATAACCTAGAAAGGCAGACAAATAATTCATTCAATAATTATATAATTAGAACTGTCATAAATATTAGTAAGGAAAAATACTTGGTGCTATGACAGCATAATGAGACCTCAGGAAAGTTTTACCAAGCAAATATAACATTTATGAGGAGCAATTTCTGCTGGAACTGATAAGCCCTTATCTGACCATCTGGCTGGAAGCCCCCAAACTCTCACCTCTCATGCCTCAACAGGGTGGTGTTAATACCTCAGGTCATTTGCAGCTGCCTCCAGGCCTTGGGTGACAGTTGTGGTTGTCAGAACTGCGCCCAGTAAAGGGAGAAAAACATATGAAACATAGACTCCAAGCTGGGAACCTGGACCTGAGGCTGGATCTGCCTCTAGACCAATATTTCTGGTGCTGACTATGTGCTGGGGATTATGCATAGGGATGGGAGATAAGACATGATATTGTCATAGCACCAGGAAGATACACAAGGGAGGGAGAGGAAGACATGCCTTTCAAAAGGGGGTTCCTTGGACAGCTCCAAGGAGTGGATAGTATCTGAAGATGGGCAAGACTTGGAGATGGAGAGAGAAATCATCCTGACGGTAGAACAACATAAGCAAAGCATGTAGGGTGGAAAGCACTGGGTGTGCAACAATCTGCGGCTGGAGCTCTGGATAAGCGGTGGCAGAGACCTGGCAATGATGCAGAGTAGGCCCGAGTTGCTACCACGGACTTAGAAAGTGAACAGATGACAATGCTGATCTTCAGGATGATGTCTGGTATCAAATCACAGCTCCGCCCAGACTGGCCCTCTGACCAAGGGCCCTCAGTTTTCTCCATAGGACTAGCACAGAGTTCAAGCATTACGGTCCTAAGGATCACCTGGGACAGGTTGCCAGACCTTACCTCCAGTTGGAAGATTCCAATTAAGTAAATCAAGATGAGTCCCAGGCTGAAAACCCCAGGTCAAACCGTGGGTCCTAAGGGCCGCTCCAGCCACAAGTTCCAGGCCCTGGATTCTTGGCCTCCTACAACACAAAGTCCAGGCCCAGGTGACCTTCTCTGACTACGGTGGGTGTTCCTGATAAACCTTTGATGTTGGGGGGCGGGGAGCAGGAATGGAGAGCTGTGGAGGGCTGGGCGCAGACTATCTCCTAGTCTAGGGACACTCTCAAGATAGGTGAAAGCTAAGAGTAGCCAAGGCCCCAGGAGGAAAGGAAGGACATGGTGGGAAGACAGTACAGCTTGTGTAAAGGCATATTCAGTTCAGTTAAGATCTAATGTGCACGTGGGAGAAGTATGAGAAGCAAAGCTGGAGAGGAGGGCCAGGCCCACAACACAGGTAGCCCGACCAAGAAACTGAGACTTGATTTGTGGGCAACAAAAAACCACTGCAGACCCTTAAATCCTGCAGGATCCCCTTAGTCAACTACTGGGCACAAACACATGGTACACACTATTCTTGCCTCACCACCACAGCCTACCACCAACATCCGTCTCCATCCTTTAGGATCGCCTGCTACTCCTATCCAAAAATCAGACCTCGGATCCCCTCTGTGCAGCTACTAGGTCAAAAGGAGGCAAGCAATTTGAGGCAATTAACACTAAGCCAGGAACCCAATCTTTGAAATGATAGGCAGAGGCTGGTCCAGCCTGGAACAGGTGGCTGGCTAGCTCTGCTCTCCCCAGAGCCTATCTGTACCTCTTACAGCTTTCTCTCTCTTGCTCCCTGGGAGGGTCCAGCAGCTTCCCTAAATGAGTTCGTGATCGCGAGGCTCGCAGAGCAGGGAGCACAGCGAGGGGATGAGGCGGTTCACGCCGGCTGGGACTGAGCTTGACCAGTTCCGACCGAAAGCCCTTATAACTGTAAGAAACGTCATGGCAACTTCAACAATTCCAGCGGCCTCACTAAGACCTGTCCAGAAGACTGCACAGGGTGCCTGCTGGTGCCTTCAAACAGCCCGCTTCAGCCTCAAGAGTCAGACTAAGAATGAAAAGAGGTGCAGACTCTGAAGGTCCTGCTCAGTCTTCAACGCTAGCGAAGGGGGGGGGGGGTGCCTATCTTTCTAGGGGGCCGCAGTTCATGGGAGCGGGGCGTGGAGAGCTGGTCAGGGTTGTCAGGGTAACGCCGCCGCTCCGCTCCCGCACCCGCCGAGCGCGTCTGGCCCCGGGACACGCCCCCGGAAGATACCTCCCTCGAGCGGTGAAAGCACCTTTCGGGCCCGCGCGGGCGCTGAGGAGTCAGGCTTCTTTCTATGGGCGTCGGCCGCGCGCAGCGCAACGGAGACGCTCCCCTCACAGCCCCTAGAACGCGGCCGGGCGCGCGCCCGGGCCGCCCTGGGGACGGGGTGCGCCACCCGCCGGGAGCCCCGGCTGCGGCCCCGCTCACCTTGCACTTGAAGCCGGCGGCGGGCGGCAGCAGCTCCCGCAGCAGGGCCTTGGCCACCTCGCGGCTGGCCTCCTCGCTCACGAAGTGCAGGTTCAGCACCTCGTGAGGCTCGAACTTGGCGAGGCGCAGCAGGGAGCGGAGCGCGACGCGGGCCTTGGCCTGCAGCGCGGCGTTGTGCTCCGCCTTGGTGAACATCATCAGCAGGTGGTAGTCCACCGGCCCGGCCCCGCCGCCATCCAGGCTCTTGGCCTTGGCACCCAGGGCCGGCGCCACGGAACCGCGCGCCAGTTCCGGCACCGGCGGCGAGGGCGCAGCGGGGGCTCCGGCGCGGGCCTCCTTCAGCCTCTTGGTGGCGCTGGAGAAGGTCTCCCGGCCCGAGCCTAGGTAGTAAAATGCACAGACGGCCAGCGCCGCGGCCAGCAGCAGCGCGCAGTAATGGGAGCGCACAGCGCCCAGGCGCGCCATGGCCCGAGCGCATGGGGGCCCGCCTCGGAGGATGCCCATGCGCCGGGGACCGGGGGACCTAGCAGCCCGATAGGAGCCGCGGAGACCCGGTGCCCCGCAGCCACTTAGCAGCACCGGCGGCCGGCGGCGGCCATGGCGGGGGCGGGGCTACGCTGCACAGAGCCAATCCGCGAGCGCTGGTGCGCGGAGGGGCGTGGCCAGGGCCGCCGGGCAGCCGCTGGGTCCTAGGTTCAACGGGATCAAAGCCAGGATGAACCGCGCGTCGGCGGGAGCGGCCCCAGTGCCGTCGGAGCAGCGAGTGAGGACTGCACCTCTTAGGTGCCTAGCCACGGGCGCTAGGATCGAAGCCGAGCCTTGAAAGGAATGGAGACGCCCCAACGCAGGACCTTCTGTTAGCCAAAACACGATACTGCACGCAGAGAAAAATTGTTCTCTCCACACCCTTCCCGCCCTAATTTCTTGGAGACCAGCTAGAGTGGGGAATTTAAACCAGCAAGGTCCTTCCCCGTTCACGGTGAAGCAGAGTTGACACCTGAGGCGGATAGAAATGGCCTTTCACCCCACTAATCCCAAAGACCGAACAGAAGCATCTCAAGGATGTGGCCAGCAGGGGGACCCCGCCGCCCAAATTTTCTAAATAGTTCAGGGCCCCAAAGGAGTAATACCAAAGATTGTGACACTAATTCTTTTTTTCTTTTTTCTAACAAACTTCAACACTTTTAAAAAGCCTTACTATGTACGAGGTAGTTTTGCAAATTCTAAACTAAGGCACACTGAGGGAAATTCTCCAAGGTCACACACACTGGCAGTATTGCCCCTGGACAGTTGGACACTGTCAACTACATAAAAACCAACTTCAGTCTCCTAAGGACTGATGCTACACCACAGTGTGTGAGTAAACATGTACAGAAGGTCTGCATGCCTGAGAGGTGGGGGCGAAAACGCATGGACAAATGCACGTACAAATTCTCTCACGTTTATTGTGCCATGCCATTACTTCTCAAAGTGTGGGCCCCAGTCCACAACTCATCTCATTTTTAACTCCTGTTCTTTTCAACTGGAGCAACACTTTTCTGAAAAACACTGAACCTCTGAAACAGGCTTGGCAGCAAGTTCAATGCATGCTACTCACCTTTTTAAAGAAGACAAAAAAACCAACAGCAGCATTAACTCAGTTGAGTAACAGGTTCTTACTTTGGCTCATGTAATCCTCACAACTGTGAGAGGTAATATTTGCACTTTACAACTGAGGAAATTAAGATTGAGAGAAATAAATCGTCCAAATCTAGTTAACTAGTGAGTAATGGAGTCTGGATCCTAACCCCAGTCTCACTGCATCCAAAGCTCAAGCTTTTAGCCAAGATTAGCACTGAAAGCAGTCATCTGAGCTCCAAGTTGTGTGTATTGTACCACAACCTGCAGCAGATGACACTGTGGTTAAGAGAACAAGCTCTCTGAAGAGCTTGTTAAGAGCAAGCTAGGAGAGCTGACTTCCAGGCGGGAAGACCCCTCCGCCACTACAAGTTGATGGACATCAAGCAAGTTACTAAATCTCTCTGAGCTGCAATTACACCCATGTGTAAATGGGGCTAACACTGGTACCTACGCCTCATGGGGCTGAGAGAAAGTAGATTAAAAAGCAGAACAGTACCTAACATGTAGTAAGCAAATATAAACTATGCTAGAAACACCAAGTTCTAAAAAAATCTAAATATCAATAACATAATTTAGCAATCATAGCTTTTCGTGGGTATTTACAAAGACTAAATCCCAAATTTCCATTAAGACTTCATTACATGTTCCACAGAAGTCCCCAGCAGTGTGCTAGTTATTACAGCTAATAAGCAATTATTAGATTATAATGATTATTATAAGGGAGAAATAATTCTCAAATTGTGCCTTTTACTCCCCTGCACTATACCATTAATAAGGTGTTTTTTCGCCCAGCTGGGCGTGGCTCAGTGGTTGAGCGTCGACCTAGGATCCAGGCGATCAGGGTTCGATTCCCAGTCAGGGCACATGCCCGGGTTGCGGGCTGCGGCTGACCAATGGTTCTCTCATCATTGATGTTTCTCTCTCTCTCTCTCTCCCTCCCTCTCTCTGAAATCAATAAAGATATATTTTAAAAATAAAATAAATAAGGTGTTTTTTCCCTCTTCCCCTTACTCTAGAATTTATCCAACAAATATTTTATTCTTCAGGCCTTTGTAAGACCTCAGTACTCCTGGAATTTATGAATAAAAAATAAATAACAAGATCATTTAAATTTTACATAGAAAATCAGCAGACACAGGAAAATACTCAACGGACTGGTCTTACCTCAAGATTCTTTTACCCCCAATTCTTCGATCATATGAAAAACTAATTTTGCAGCTTCCTGGAGAATACTGTTGACTGGAAGTTAAAACAGTGAGTTGAAGGTAGCCCGTGAGTTATTCAGTAGATACCAAGTGACTACATGCCAAGCATAGTAGCGTCTGAGAACACAGCAGTGAAAAGACTAGAATCCCTGCCCTCCTGGAGTTTACATTCTAGCTGGGAAAACAGACAAGAAAAAGAATGTAGGGTCATCTGGTGATGTGTGCTGTTTCCTCAGCTTAAAATAGGTACATCTGGGTGTATTGCTAATTAGACAAAGAATTTTGGGAAGCACAATTACTCTTCAGTTCTAACTTTAACTTTGGCCAAGTTCTCCGACTTCTGACAGGAGGAGATGAGAGGTAATTGGTTTTTCCTGTTGTATGATTTCTACATCTGCAACATGGGGTAGATTATAAGATTTTTATTTTTTGTATTTACTACCCAATATTGTCAAGAATACAAAGAAACAGGCAAATTCCTTCACAGCAGATGAGGGTTTGTTTATTGGTACTTTCCTGGAGGACCCTCTGGCAATCCTAAAAGCTTTCTGGCCTCTAAGAGAACTTTCAGTACTCTCTTCTATCCAAACGGTTTCTCCCTAAGACCGTGGTTCTCAAATTTTGGTTAGCATTAGAGGTACCTCCTGGGGGTCTTAGTAAAAACATAAAGTCTCAGGCCCTCTTTATCTTCAATGAGTCTGAGCCTCACTGGTAACTGTTTTACAGACTCAAGTTTGAAAAGCACTGCCCTAGGCCTTCATCCAGCCAACTTCTCTTTCTGCTCCAGACCTTGGTTTAGATGTCACTGCCTCGACAAGTGGTCTCTAAACACTGACCAACCCAGTGTCCGGCTGAGGCCCATCCTTCTCTGCTTCAAGAAGGCAAGACTCCAAGAGAACAGGTGTGTCTACCTTTTTACCATAATATCCCCAATACCTAACACAGTGCCTGACTCATTGAATGAGCCACAAAAACATATCCACTCGTAAACCAGCATTATGAACCAGCAGTCTAGGAATTCATCCTGAGGAAATAGTTAAGAATGCACTCAAATATCTAGCCCTAAAGATAAAGCAGAGCTAGGTTTTTGATGCCAAGAAACTGGAATCAAATATTCATCAATAAAGGGGCTACACTAAAATGATGTTTTTAATGAAAGACATGTATTCAATGAATGCAAGTAGAATTAAAAAAAAAAAAAAATGGAAGAACCTATAGAGTCCTGAGAGACATATTAGCCAATTGCATTGAATGAAACATGAATTCTGATTTGAAGAATCTATTTTTAAAACACACATTTGAGACAATCATGAAAATTTGAATACTGACTATATAGTTTTCTAGTGTAAAGAAGTGTGGCATTATGATTTGGCTTTTTTTTTTTTTAAAGAGTCCTTCTTTTAGAGATACATAGTGAATGATTTGCTTGTTAAATGATTGGGGTTTGGTTTTTTAACAATCCCAGTAACAGAAAAAATGGGTGGAGGCATAGATAAAACGTTAGCCATGAGGTAATGGCTATTGAAGTTATTCCTCTTCTTTTTGTTTGAAATTTTTCATAATAAAGTATTTTTATAAATCCTCCCAAACTGATGTAGAATACTTAAGGACTTAAAAATGTGATTCCCATTTATTATGTGAAAGAAGCAGGTAACAAAACAGTGTGATTCCACTGTATATAAGCACATATACCCAAAGGTATGTAGGGACAGGTACCAAGGAAGTAAGTTTTCCCTCGGTACTGAACCAACAGAAATTCCTACGAGGATGGATATGTTCTATTATCTGCCATGTTCAAAACAGTAGTCACAAGGCACATTAGTGAGCTCTTGAAATGTGGCAGTGCGACAGATTAAACTCTTAATTTTGTGTAATTTTAATTAAATTTCAGTAGCCCCTTGGAGCTAGTGGATGCCATACTAGATATCATGGGCAGATGATGGAATTATGGATGATTAGCTTCTTTTTTACTTATTGTAATTTAAGGTTTGTTTTCATTTCAAACATTTACTGACTAGCAGTGTGGATTCTCTTCATAAAACTATTCTGAAAATGAAACCGAGTGGAATAAAGGCAGTTATATAGAAAAGTTTTATGTGTCTGCTTTCAATTTGCTTTTAAAAAGACAAAAGCAGAAGATTCACTTCCAAATCTGTTCTTTCAATCCCTCCATTCCTTCCATCTCAATTCATATAAAAACCTGTCTTTGTTTGTTTACTAAGACCACTGAGTGTGGATGTGTGGTGTAGATTAGAAACTTCAATATATATGTCAATCAAAATGGAAAAAGAAGCGAGGATCCCAAAAGCCTTTGTGGTTTTTATCAAATGAACTGCGAGCCAGACAACTCAGTGATCAGGCAGGAGAAAATGTTTAAAAGATCGAAATGGCCCGGCCGGGCATGGCTCAGCGATTGAACATCAACCTAGGATCCTGGAGATCCCTAGATCACGGTTCTATCCCGTCGGGGGCGTGGAAGGAAGCCCATCAATGACTCTCTCATCATGGATGTTTCAACTCTCTCTCTCCCTTCCTCTCTCTGAAATCAATAAAGATATATTAAAAAAAAAAAAAGATCAAAATTGGTTTCTTTATTGAAGCAATCAGGAAATAGGAGCAATCTGGAGCAATCTGACAGGGGTGGAAAGGAACATAGGACCTTAAACATGACAGTTGTTAACACATAAGTCTGCAGTTATAGTTTACAATAAAGTGAAAATCTGAGCATAAAACAACTGCGCCAGAGGTGAAATTTTTATTGACATAATTTTTTAGCATACAAAGTATTTAATCAAGTGTAGTATTTACAATTCTTACATAATGTACATTTTAGAATAACTATAAGGATAATGTACTTTGTTCCATTTACAATGACAAACTACAGTAAACCTACATTCATGAATTAGATACAAATCCTCTACATACTAATAAAAAGTAAATGACGTGTTGGTTATACATTCTTTAAAATATACCCTTTCACAGGTAGCAAGAAATATTACATGTAATGAGTCCTTATGACTGGAATGATCCAAAAATACCACAAAGCACAAGTAAACACATATAGAAAAGTAGCTCATCGTTTCCAAAAGGGAACCTTTAGCCTTTGTGTAAAATAAATGGTGTCAGCAATCTTTATAATGTAGCCAGCTTTCCCTGTTTAAAATTAACACCCAAAAGGTGGGGAGGGGTGTTAAGGAAAAATAAGAAAATCTAGAACATAAAATAGTGATAAGACCAATACAGAGAAAAGTTTATTTAATCAAACCTTGCTTCCCTCCCCCCCATTATCTCATTTTAAGTAGATAAATTTATGTAAACAGAAAAGGATATCCACAAAATCATATTTGTAGATGTCAGGATTCAACCAAACTGAATCCAAGCCCCCTTTAGTTATCTTCATCAAGAAATTTATAAGTACAGACATACCTCGTAGATGCTCAGGGACCACCACAATAAATCAAGTATTGCCATAAAGCAAGTCATAATCTTTTTGCTGGTCACATCTGTGAAGTGCAATAAAACGAAGTATGTCTGTATATGGTAAATTAAAATTACCTTTGCATAGTTTTGCTTTCATTAATGTTTGTTATTGCAAAAATGTGAATTTTCCTACAATTTAATGCCTTCAAATCCTAATCTATTCCTTCAAGGTAATTATATATCCAGATTCTCCAGAATATTTGCAGTCTTTATCAAAACACAAGGAAAGCTGGCAGCCATTATCAGATGTTGCTGCTTTACAATGATTTCAAATCAATTCATGATACAAATAAAGTGCCTCCAACTACTCAAGTAGTCAGTCAGACAAGGGTTCTGGTGTCATCTGTGTCACCAACCAGCAAACCAGTGACCCCCTCTGTAAAACAAGAGGAGTAGCCCAGATCAAAGAAGAGACAATGTTGGCGCTCTTAGAGTAAGATCGCAGAAGCCCTACTGTGAAATCAGGAGAGATAAAATACTGTCAAAAGACACCGTGAACAGCAGAACAGTATACAAAGGGATATTGTTACAGTTTCACTTCACTTCATCGTACTCGTTTTATTTGTGAGGAGCTCTGAATCCAAAAAGAATAGTAACTATTAGTCAGTGCTCTTTCCACTATGTCATGCAGGTCTGAAGTCATTCTGGACAGACAATTCTATAGAAACATCATTTTTCCAGCCCATGTCCATGGTCAAAGGTGCTATCAAACAGAAAAGTTAATTTGACAATCTAAGAGTGATATGGAAATGTGTTATTATTTAAAATGGGTAGTAAATTTAGTCTTAAATACAATTTGATCGATTGTGACCATACTTTACATTTATAAAATTATATTTCTAAACTACTGCTTAACACATCACAAATTTGAGTTGTCCAGATTATAAAGGTATACGTTTGTTATTGTTTTTTCAAAATGGACTCATGAAGAACCAAACTACATATTCCAAATTAAATCTATACATTTTGGGAAGCGAACAACAAAGTTCAATAAAATCTATAGTGAAGACCAGTATAAATTAGGCAAACACTATAATGAAATTCTTGAATTTCTAAGGACTGTACCAAAGATAATTTTTAAAACCTTATAAAATTACAATTAACTACTCAATTACCTTTAGTCTAGTTCTAACATGAAACTGCACCTAATGAACTCCTCATAGTGCAAACAATATTCCTATTTTGATATTAATCTTTTAAGTTAATAAGCTAATGATATAAACTGATGATACAGCTAACAGAATAAATGAGAATCAGAAACTATCAGCAGATCAGTTAGGGAAAGAAAACAAAGGGCAATCACGATGACCTATGAAGCCCAAGAGTATGATTAACATTGTTTACACTGTAGTTTCTCATAACGCACTGAATAATTCACAGGTAATAAAATTCAGATTTGTTACATACTATAAAGAAAAGCCATTAGTTGGCACAGCTAAACTTACCCTGGTAAGAGCCACCCTACTTTGTAACTATTTGTAACTATTATACTTTATAGTTTTGCTGTTTACTGTATCATTTCTGCCAAATTTAATCCAAATTATGTGCCCAGCATATTCAAAAAAGTCAAGCCACAAAAATGTATTTTTGTAGTACCAGACTGCCTGTACTGTTAAAGATTTTGCTTTCTCTAAAAATATTCAGAACCATGATCAACTTTAGTGTACTTTAAATACATCTCTACCCATTACATATAAGTAGACACTAATTTCTGCCACATTAACAACTCATGACTCAAGCCACAAGAGGTAAGAGTGTCATGAAGGATTGCTTTCACAGCTAGAGATCCCAGAGGTTTTCTGAAGCACCAATGGCTGGATCCAGAAGGAAACTGCCTAGGCTTCCTCAGATAAAGGTTAGGAGCTTTAGGAGTGAAGTCCTAGGATTAAAACAGAAAGAGGCACTTCAAAGGAAAAGTGAGGCGCTCTTTTCTTCTTTTTTTTTTTCTTTCCTTCCCTTTTCCTTCCTTCCTTCCTCGTTTGTTTCTTCTTTCTTTTTTTCCTTTTCTTTTTTTCTTTTCTTTTTCTTCTTTCTTTTTCTGTTTGTTTTCAACATATTTCCTTATCATTGAGTTTTTAAAAAAATTGATCTCAAATTACATTCTAATAAAAATGTTATAAATCAGACTTTTGCCAAGCCAGATAATCTGTGACTCTGAGGTGAAACAGAGATTTCATGTTCCTGTTATTGTTTTAATTACAATACAAGGCTTTAGAAGTTAGCATTTTCTTAGAAATAATTCATAAATAGTTTTTATTCTTATCTAATATGCAGTGATTATTACTAAATAAGCATTATATGCATGCAATTTGGCCAAACATGGAACCTTTATGTGATGTGAATTTATTTCGGTGTAATTCCTGTTTAGACAGATTCCATTTTGATGGTCAATTAATTTATAAAACTCTAGTTATTAGGGGGAAGGGATGTTAGAAAATGTACTTCTACCCAATCAAATATTATTTACCTACCTATCTGATAACTCAAGTTTAAAAACCTCCCTTATTTAGAAACAGTATGAGCAATAATAACACATGTAACTTGTACAAGAAGATTAAACTTAATTGTTGACAATATTACAAAGAAACCATAGGCAAATTACTAAATTATTTTATACTCTTGACAAGATATGTCAACCAAAGATGGAATCAGACTAATTTAAAGCATATAAATGGTAAATTTGTATATCCATAATACTTTGGAATTTAAGGGTCTGTGATTCATATAACCAAATACTAAAGCTATATATAGATGTTACAATTTAAAAGAATATACACTGTGTACACCAAGGACACAGGATAGATGTTGGAAAAATTAAAAGGCAATTTAATGCCATATTTTAGTTAAAGCTAAGAAAAACGTGAAGTTTTTTTCTCCCTTTACAAAGAGGTTTTTCTTTCACAATGACCAACAGCAAAAATGTATCTTGAGAAGGACAAATTTCAAATATAAAAATGTTCTACATTATTTAATAAATCATCTTTTCCTTTGAAAGTTATAATCTGACGAAAGCATAATTTTGCAGCATTCAAGTAACCTTTGAAACACAGTTTTATTACATCAATAAATTTGTCAAGATTTTAAGAAGTCAACCCAACAATGAATAACTACAATTTCTATAACTGAGAATCTTTTGGTGATTTTAAAAAAATTGTTAAGGGCTTCTTTTTGCTTTATAAAATGGAATAAAACTGAAGGACTGAGCTGTATCTACCTGTACAGCCACTGACCATATGTTAAAGTACTGGACAATAGCCAGACACCTAAGGAGTATAACTGCATTTATGAGCAAATGCGGGAAACATACTCTCACGTTAATAATTAAATTCCATATTGTGTATGACAGCTAGGCTACCAAAACAAAACAAAACAATTTCTGAACCACTGAAAATTATCCAGGAAACTAAAGAAAAGATATATTCTTGAGACATGCAGGACGGTCGGCTCCCAGTGATGCAAGACATGCTTAACTGAATGACACTAGGCACAATGCATAGAAGAAAAAGCAATACTACCATCCACTAGCAAAAAAAGAGATTTTTGTCTAAACTCTTAGGATCTAGTAACCTAAAGATGATCTAAGTCTAGAGTCAGCTTTTATCTATAAAAATAGCCCTTTAAACAGGCCCTTTTCCTTTTTTGAGGTCCTAAAGTAGGCTTCTCTTCAAACTACTAAAGCCCTGTTTTACTTTATACCAATGAATGGGTGGGTACCTTTTTTCCAAACTACTCAACATCAACTAAAATTAAGTAGAATTAAAGTAGTAAAAATTTGTGAGTTTTCATATCCATACATTAGGAAGTCACCAGATTTAAATTTTTCCCCTTCTTAAAAAAATTCAGAATTTCTGTGAATCTTGCTGGAAACGATTTAGTTTTTCTGGATTATTGGAGGCCATTTGGGAAAAGTCACGAAAAATGTCCTGATAAGTTTCATCACCTGCATGAAAGTAAAATAAGGACACTTTTAAAATTTATACAATGAAAAAAAATTAATAAACATTCATTTTTATGACTCATAACTATTTAATAATTCATTATATTAAAATTTTGTTCAGATGAGCATTTTTGAAAGAAAAAAGATGAACTAAATATAAATGCTGGAAAAATATATAGTGAAAGAAAAAAAACTATACCTGAAAAAAGCACCTCAAATGCAGCCACAGAGGAAAGTTCAGAGTTAGAAAAGAGCAAAGATGCAAGTATTTTAAAGCAATGTGCAGAAATACATTTATTAATACAAGAGAAATAAAAGTCATTCTAAGTGAGGTATAGTAAACAAGGCATTCTTTAAGTAAATGTTTCCTGTGACGGAAAGGAAAGACCCAAAACAAACACTAAGTGTTTCCGATGGATGCAAGTTATTAACAAGACAAAACAGATAGTCAGGGGAGGGGGAAAAAAGCCAATTTTAATATTATATTTTAATTAAAAGGCATTTTAAATTAAATAGCATGTGAAAAAGAAATTCTTAACTCTAACTTTAATGCCTAACTAAAACTAATGCACCTAATCCACTGCTTACTAAGCTTATAAAATGATAAAGCCTAGAAAATGACTATAAAATCATAATTTCACATTTAGTCAGAAGTTTTTTATTTACTGTAGGTCATATGAGCCAGAATGCTATGACAAAAAGGGGAATAAATACCAAAAACATGTTAAATTAGAATAGACATATATATATACATATAATATGCTTGTAGAGAAGTAGATTATATATATTGATGCTATAGCTGACTGGATACTATATTTCTTGTCATGAGAAATTAAATATATACACACATACAGATTATTCCTCAGATAAAGGATTTGCATAAAATAAAATCTTATTTTCAAGATGAGTCATCCATCATGAATGCTTCCTATTAAACATCAGCTTTATACAGAAGCTCGGCATAGTCCATTTTCAAGATTTAGCCTGTCAAGCACTATTTTACATGACTATTGTTGCAACATGATTTTATAATTATTTCCCAGAATATACCTTGCATCCATCTTACTACAAACTCATTTGCTACAGTTGCTGTCAATAGTGCAGTAAATTCTGTCAGCTTTTGAAAAGTGAGATTTTTGAGGCAACAGATGTCATACCAAAAGCTAGAGAATTAGAAAAAAGTTTGGGAGGGGGATAGAGATCCAGTAAAAAGGTCTAAGAGCATAACCCAAATTTTTCAATAAAAAATTTTTAATACTTTCAATATTTAGTCACTTTTAATATTTAGTCTATGTAAAAAGCAAGTTATTAAAATCTCTCTATATTTTTTCATTTAACCCTGGAAATTTCTCATAACCTGAATCAATCAATCTACTTTAAAAAGAAAAAAGTAAGGAGAGAATCTTAATAGGGTTGGCTAAGAGTAACATCGAACTCATTGTTGCTAAAATAATAAAAATAAAAGTTGGTATGCTGGAACAACTGGTAAGACAATCCAACTATACCCATGTGGAAGTTAAAAGTTTACTTCCACATTAAAAGACAAACTACAATCTATTCCCATTTTTAGCCATTCTAAAATATATAAAATAAACTGAGAAGAGACCAACATTAAATATCAATTAAGAAACCATACAAAATATTTAAAATTTTTCTTATCTCAGATGTTGAATTAAAATATTCAAAATATTTGTTGTAAACATTATAAATATTTTTAAAATACTATTTAAACTGGAGAGTTTGGAATTTTACTTTCCAAGAAAGTATAAAGTGCAGATTATAATACAAAAATACCACACTGATTCTACCATTCGACACCAGAAGTAACTTAAAGGCACACATTATACATTCAAGAAGAAACAGGGAGAAGGGTCAAGCAGACACTAATGCCAAATAGTTTACAGGTAGCACCAGATAAGCGTTCGTAAGTAGTACAACAGTGCAATGGCAATATATGGCTTCTACTGTTAGCAATGCATATTTTGTATAACAAGCTGTAGGATTTTTCTTTTTGTGGTTTTTCAGTTTTCATTTTAAAATCATCTAGTACCTATTACAAATCTACTAAGTACATTTTAGTAGAACCATTGTACCATGCAAAACAAATTATAAGATCTTTTATTCACTGAATTAAAAGCTTCCTTGAAGGAAAGTGTTGGTGCTACACTAATCATTGGTTTCACTTACTGAATACATTTTTAAAGTTGCTACAATACAGAAGGAAGTCTCACCTTCACACACACAAGAAACTTTTTGTTAACATTCAGTTTCTAATAAAACACTAAATAACAGACTATCGATATACCTTTCTTAGGCTTCAAAATGTGTGGTCAAAAAACAAACGTTACAATAACAAGAGTGACTAAGATAGTTAATATAGTTAACACAAATTGACTTCAATGTGATCCTTTACATTTTAAATCTAATTTTAATCACTTAGAATTTTTTCCAAGGAAACTATAACTTGTCTACACTAGAATATATAAACAATAACCCAGAATATGATGACCTGGAAAGTTCACAGAAGTATATTTAACAGTTTATTATTGATGGTAAACTAATCACCCAATATTTTTAGTGCTAAGTTATATCCTTAAAATTACTTAACCTCACTGTATTTCTCTTCAGAAAGTGAACTTCTCTATGTGCCTGGAGAGTTCTGAGTTGTTAAAATGTGGACTGCTGTGTTTCCGCTGATACTTTAAAACAGTTTTTGATTTTTGGTACTCAGAATAGCCACTGCGGCAGCAGTTACAATGACCCAATATTTTGTTGATTTTGCTCTTGAGCAAAGAGATGGCAGCAGGTGAAGCCCCACCTCCAACTAATCCTGCCCCTTCTGTGTTGATTACAGCCCCCTTTTGTACGGATTAGATCAGTGATCAGCCTTTGCCAGCAATATACTCACATAACATAACCAGTAGCGGTTAACTAAAGCAGTGATTTTCAACCAGCTAAGAAAGTACCAGCAATCAAGAGGAATCCTAGAACCAGAAATTGGACTGTGGGAACCACCAAACTGGTTTCCATCAATTCAGAGCAGGGCATGGTATCTCACACACCACCCCTAATCCAATTCTCCTAAGAGTTGCAGTAACTGATAAAGAGGGATAGATAAATCTTCCCTTCAGGAAACATGTGCTCTTAAGGTCACCTTGCAAAAAATCCAGAGTCTGAGGTCAGGGTTGTGAACAGAAAATTCAGAAGTGGAGTTTCCTAGAAATAGTCCATGATTCCCAAAGATAATATCTGAGTCTTTTAAATGGTAGGGCTCTTCATTATCAAAAGATTGAAAATAACTGCATTTAAAAATTATCCAGAATTGTGAGGTCTTCTTTCATATGGTAGGCAACAAAAAAGTATCTAGATAAAATAACCAATCAAAATCTATGAGAAAAATGTACAGTGATAGGCGAAGGGGGAAAAAAGACCTGCTGCCTAAGCAAACGTATCTGCTTTCCAAAGACTCATCAAGGAAAAGAAAAACAGCCAGAGAGCAATTGCTGTGCCATTTCACCATGTCGCCTGTATAAGCATAAAATTGTTCTGCTTTAAATATACGACTCTCTAAATAAATCTAATTAGAAAAATTGGAAAAATCTAATTATCAAGATGATCCTCAAATAGATCAAAATTTCATTTTATTCTGCTGATATACCATTTCCAGAATTCTAATCTATTTTTTAACCTCTAAACTGAAATTTGAGAGTAGTAAGAAAGTTTGTTTTTAAAATGAGGCTTTGTTTTCCAAATTTTCATTCAAATAAATTGCAAAAGTCTATTTTTCTACAGATGAGTGGAAAGTATATACTCATAAACTTATACATAAAACGACAGTGAAAGAGACATATGAATGCTCCTAAATGGTGACAGAAGCCCAAGCAATTTGGGTGGAACTAGAAGTTGCAAGAACATAGAGGCCCTGTCCTTTCAAGCTTCCCAACTCCAGAGAAAAGTCAACCACTGACCTTCTGACTAATCAGTTGGGTGTAACTTCATCAGCAAACACCTTAAGGAAAGAGCAGCTGACCAAACATTTAAGTTTGAAATTTCAGGGGGGAAAAAATTGTTTAACTTAAAATCTTGAAGATCACTCTTATCTCATAAATATTGGCCATAGCCTTTGAATAACTTTTATTTTAAAGTGCTTAAACACAAAGGCCTCAAAAATGGCCCAGTAATACTATAACTTAAGTATATGTTACGAAATATTAATATTTAAAATCTAACATTCAAGTTTAAGACAAATGGGTGAAATTCAGAATTAACACTGAGACCTCACCCTTAATCAGCTCTCTTATATCTTGGTATATCATGAGTCAGCAGCACTGTTTGATCCATAGGATTAAATGGGACACTCTAGATTAGAAGTATCTAGATGAAGTTCCTCTATTCTCAAAGTTACTTGTTCCCTCTTAAATTAGACCAAAAATAAGTAGTCAATACAGTCCTCTGAGAAAAGAATGGTCTCATATTTCTGTTAATTATATGTTATCTGATCAAAATAAAAGTAAATGGCTGAAGCTAGTAAAGTACAGAAATTTCAAAACATATTTAAACAAAAACAGATATTATCAACCTGCTTTTAAATAATATATTAATATTCATTAAAAAATCAAATATACTGAACAATTTCAATTATTTTAGTTATGAATTCCAAAGATGTCTACTATGTACATGAATTTAAACAGGTACATTAGTAACTCATGTCCTCGAATTCCTAACATTGCAGAGCCAGTTATTTGATGTTCACCAAAGAGAGGAATCTGACCACAGCATTTCTTCCTTTTCTCAGCATCGCCACTCAAGGGTGAAAATTACTCCAAATGAGACAAGCTGATCCTGAGTTAGATTTCTCTAATAGGAATAAGTCTACTTTGCCATCAGGTTCATGAAATACTGTTCCAAAAACTTCCATTTATCCAACAGATCTTGTACGACTGCTTGGGGCAAAGCTACAAGGAAAATGAGGCCTTTTCTCTCTACCTTTTAAACTTACTCTACTCCCAGTATGGACTTCCTAACCTCCTGGTAAATTTTATTTTAAACCTTCAATTCATGATTATATCACAGTACAAAACTCTTAATTCATTTTCTAGGTATTTTCCATACTGACTTTTTATTTGCGAAACATGGTGATTTGTTTTTTCCCTGAACACAATTTATAGAAATTCCCTGAATAACAAAAAGAAAACCATTTTCTTATATTCACTTGACAGTTGAGGAGAACCTCAAAGAGAAAATGACTACTGTGCTGCTACAAGTGTATAAAGATGTTCTCATCCCGTTCACTTCACTGGAATGCATATGGAAGACGTCTGTACGGCAGAGAAAGAGCTCAGCAGCCAGGGTTAAACACAGCGAGTGACTGGGAACCGTAATGGCAATAGCTGAGGATATTTAAAGGCCCAGGAGTTAACCACCCCCAAGGATTCAATAGGTACAGTACATATTTAACAACTCACAATTTACAAGTTATAAAAACTCTCTAATATTTAGTTAGTTTGCTAAAGAACTATGAGTCTTCCAATTGTAAACTGATAAACTCCTGAATGCATTTCTTATACTGCATTTCGGTATGGTTATTAGTAGAATATTGACCTGGCTGTCCATAAAGTCCTTCTGATTCCCGCATCTCTTCATTCATTCTTGCTAAACGTAACCTAAAATTAAACAAAAGCACTTTTAGATGAAGTTATACAATATAAATATTCATAAACTAATGAATTATATAAGCAGGTAAAACGTGTACTAGTATAATTTTTTTAACCCATATTTGCCACTAAAATAAACAGCCTTTTATTTTATTAGACCCAGCCATCTGAGATATAAAAATAATTGTATCTCGCTTTACACAGTTCTCATGAGAGAAGACAGCAAGTGCATTTCAGCTTTATTTAAGCAGGATTCTTGCAGCACCTTTGGCAGCTTGCTTCCTCCAGACCCCTGAGCATTCCTGGCTTCTACAGCAGCCTATCAAACTTTAACCGCCAACTGCTGAAACTATTGCTTCTATAGCATGGAAGCAATGGCCTGTCGTAAGTTCATTCTGGTTCACCTCAAGGTGAGGTAGTTCGGGACATATAAACAGTGTGTACTATCTCTAAATACTGGGAATATACTTTGATATACAAACATAGTAATGACCATGGGTGACCAAGATTTTCCCAAGATTACCACACCAGCTGTGCCTTCTTTTTGGGGTTATTCATCCTGGCAGCAGGGAGACATGCATCACTGGGTTAGGAAGATTCGTCCCATTTTCTTATTGACTTTAAACGACATTTCGAAACAGACAGATGATGCCCTTGGTACCCCTCTCTTACTTTGTACTGCCTTACCAGACCTCTATCACTCCCTTCCAACATGTTCTTCCTAGCAACACAGCATCTGACGTGGGCTTTCCCGATCTCCAGAGTACCACAAATCCCTTCCATCTCCATTTTCAGCCAATGTGTGAATTAATAATGGCGCCGAAATCCTCCCTCTAGCATTTCAACTTTTCAGAGAGGACGTATATTTTCAAAAATTATTTAAGTGAAACTCAAGTCTTCACACGAAGTAATACGAGAAAATTTAGATAATTTGTTAACAGGTTACCTTTGAGGAAGAGGGGCTATTACTATAAAAACTGGCTGGGAACCCTGCAAAATCAAGATTCATTTCTCTATACTATCCCTATCTTTTCTTTAATAATTTACCTTTTTTAAATTGTAAATCTATAATGATTTAAATAGTTCTAAAATTTCCCTACAATAGCCTGCACAGTAACAATAACCCCTCCAGTGGGAAAAGAAAATTGAGCACAGAGAAAGGATGTGGGTTTTTTTTAATTCAGCAGGGGTCAGGGTAGGGTGATATATTGCAAGTCAAGAATTCTCAGTGGGAGCTCAGGAGTTCAAGGCAGTCGTGGGAGTTTCTCCTTGCAAGTGACTGAGATTTAGTAGTGTGAATGGAACTGTCTCTACTCATATAACAGAGGATCAATAATTCTGGGCTTCATTCAGCCCAGAATAGAAAGAAGAAGTAACTGCATACAACATATGCTTGAGATTTCCTACATAATAATGACAAGTAGGTGAAATCACATTTCTAGATTCCAAAGTAACAAATAACTTTGATCTAAAATGATCTCAAAAATCATTAACAGATCATATTAAGTTGTATTCAAATATTCAAAAATAAGCACTTTTAGCTTAAAATAGAGTATTTTTTTAAAAATAAGTACAAACAGATCTATAAGTATCATCGTCCAAAAGCAATGCAACTGCAATAGTTACTAACACCAATGCAGGTGTCCTCCCTAATTTATAATCCTTCAATTCTCGAAGTAGCAAGATAACTGCCTGTTACTGTACCAATCCAATCCCCATCACAATATGTACTAAGACTTAAAGAATCCATTTTAGAGAAATCATTGGTTTTCTATTCCTGTCATGCAGGATAACAGAAGTGGCTAAGAACATGGGTTTTAGAGCCAGAATTCTTGGTTTCAAATCCCAGCTCTACCACTTACTAGTTTTTCAAATTATCTGTGGCTTGGCTTTCTTATAAAATGAGGCTAACAATAATAATACCTCCCTCATAGGCTTGTTGTGAGAACAAAATTCATGTATGTAAAGTGCTTAATACCTTTAATGTACTTAGAGAAGTATATGGTATATAGTAAACAACCGGCCAAGTTTAAAGTTCATACCTACACAGGAAACTCTACACTAAAACCCTATACAAGTGATATATTGCATGGGAAATAAGAAAATAAAAAGAAAAAACTTACAAGGTCACTATATCAGCATTGGCTGCTTCCACAGCTATACTCAATGGGTCTTTCCCTTCTTCATCAGGGGCATGTTGATTGGCACCTCGTTTTAGGAATAAACATACCTGCCTGTTTTAAGCAAACAGCATTTTTGAGATAATGCTAATAAGAAATAAGTTAGTATTTACCTTAAAAAATAAAAAGCACTACCTAACTTAAAGAAATAACATTTTCATTAGCAAATTCTTTTTTTTTTTTTTTAATATATCTTTATTGATTTCAGAGAGAGGAAAGGAGAGGAAGAGAGAGAGATAGAAACACCAATGATGAGAGTCATTGATTGGCTGCCTCCTGCAGGCCCCCTGCTGGGGATCGAGCCCGCAACCCGGGCATGTGCCCTGACCGGGAATCGAACTCCGATTGCCTGGATCCTAGCTCGGCGCTCAACCGCTGTGCCACGCCCGGCCGGGCCATTAGCAAATTCTTATTCATTCTACAAATATTTATTGAACACTGACTCTAATAATAGAAATTTACCATAATCAGCATTTTACAAGTCTAGAGACATTTTCATATTTAACGTTGCTATATGGCATAATAGGATGTATAAATTATGGTCTCTACCCTCAAAGAATATCATAAAAAGATATACAGAGATATCTATAAACTTACAACAAAAATCACTCAAGGTCATTATTTAGGGAAGAAGGAAGCCAAGGTAATGTTAACATCACAATATATTAATGATATATACAGTAGCAGAATAGGAAGTAATCCTTCCGCTATACTCCACAAATATTATAACTTGAAGAAGTTGATAAAAATTTTAAAAAATGAAAGAAAGAGTAAATGGAGTCCATGAAGTAAAATGGGAAGAAGTATGATTGTTCAAGAAGAAAATAGAGAATGAGTTAAATACTATCGTTTCTAAGTATAGAAAAGTTTTTATGATGAAGTTATTGAACTGAATCTCTTGACTGATAGAAGGAAAGAAAACAAATAAGAGAAGATGCTATAAATAAACAGAAAAAATAACAGCTTGCTTGTCAAGGTAATAAATTGGATATCCTGAGATGTTTTATGAAAGAACAATCACCCATCCACAAACTTTTCATATAAGGACAACATTGGGACTTCATCTGTACCCTCTAATAGAAAATCTATTTTCATGGCATTACTGTTTTGTGAGTCTAAATATTGCTCCAAGAAGTTACAGTATCAATAGCACAGATTAAAAATTTACCTTAAAATTTGACTTTAGCTACCCTGTGGGAAAACTAAAATGTACAAAGTTATAAAATATGTGTTATGTACACAATGTATGTATACATGCATAAATAAAACACAGACTTAAAGCTGTTTGATAAAAATTGCCATAATTTCACTAAGTTTTAAATATTGAAATTGATTGATATAAATGACAAGTGAAGTTCCAAGTAAGCTTTGGAATTTTCTTATCTAAAAAGTAACAGCTTTTTTTCTGAATGAGATTTTAAAAATTTCAAATTCCATCATGACACTATAAGTCATAGGAAAGTATCATTTTACAAACTCTGCCTACTGGCCTTAATCTGAGAAAAAGTTTGTGATCTAGCAAAAGACTTGTATTTTACACTCTTTCATTACCAGAATTCTCTTCCATTAAGAAAAACAAATTGATAGCCCTGGCCGGGTAGCTCAGTTGGTTAGAGTGTCATCCTGATAATCCAAGGTTGCAGGTTCGATCCCCAGTCAGGGGACATACAAGAATCAACCAATGCATGCATAAATAAGTGGAACAACAAATCAATGTTTCTTTCTCTCTCTCTCTCTCTCCCTTTCTCTCTCTCTCTTTCCCTCTCTCTAAAAAACAAGTAAAAAAGAATTTTAAAGAAAAAAAATTGAACTTACACAAAGTGATACTCAGAAATTACTACTAGCTTCTTCTATTTTCCAACCCATCTCTTAAAGCAAAACATTATTTCAAAGTAATTTTTCAAGTAAAACCTACTTAAATATGTAAGCACTACACTTACCCTGTGTGCCCTAAGACAGTGGCATGGTGTAGTGGTCCCCGCCCTTGTACATCTCTTTGGTTTACATTAGCACCATTCTGCAGGAGAAACTCGCATGTCACCAAAGAGCCCTTAGAGGAAAGAAGAAAACAATGTACAAAAAACACACAACAATATATTTCCATTAAAAACAGTGTTTACTTTATTTTAACAGCTTTCTAATTCATTCTCCTCGAAAGAGAAAATACCCCCCAGTAAAAGTAGAAAAATGATAAATTACATTATTTCTTCCCAAGAACTACTTCTAAGTCAATTTACAGTTTGTGATCTAGCAAAACACACTACTTTCATTACCAGAATTCTCTTCCATTAAGAAAAAAAACTGAGCCCACAGAGTGATGCCCAGAAATCATTAGTAGCTTCTTCTTCAATTTTCCAAACCATCTCTTAAAACAAAAAATAATACTAAAGCCATGTTCTGAATGAATTGTTCTTTTACATGTTTTACTACTAACTACTGAAAACCTCAAGGTACAAATTCATACCCCTAACACAGCCTGAATAAGTGGTGTTGCTTTGTTTTCTTCTGAATTAGCCCAGTTCACATCTGCACCATGAGCCAAAGCCTCAGCCATTTTAGGAAGATTTTTTTCATACGAAGCCCTATAAAGCTGGAGTCCTGGATTAAGATGTTTAGAGTCAAGAAACACAGAAGAATCTTGCCTTTCTCCCTCTGAAAAGCAAACATAAACACATCATCAAAAATGAGCTCCTGGGGAGGGAAAGAATGGGGAATTACTGTTTCATAGGCATGGCGCTTTAGTTTTGTAAGATGAAGAGTTCTGTGGATGGATAGTAGAGACAGTGAGTCACATCAATGTGAACAGACTTAATACCACTGAACTGTACACTTCAAAATGGTAAGATGATAATTTTACATTATGTGTAACTTACCACAATATTTTTTTTAAATGAACTCTTAATTGTATAACAATGTGAAAGTTGTGGCATGAGGAACCACTAATTTAACAAAATGAGCTGACTGGAGATTTTCACAAAGATATTTTATTTCCAATAGACTAGTCACTCCCCAAGCAGTCAACTTTCTTCTCTTATAAACACATAAAAAGTTGGTATGTTAGGTTTTCGTGGTCTTGCCACTACCCAATAGGTAGGTTAATCACTCTGTACTAGATTAAAATTAGGTATATTCCTATAAGCCTAGACTTAAAGACTGGAAGAGGCAGTAAGAATCCCTAAAGAATTTTACTACCAGATGACACCTTACTTTAGTCCTAGGATGATCCAACACCATCAGAATTTGCAGTACAAGGAATTCAAAGAATCTGAAGAACACTTACTACCCTGAGCATTCTGCAAGACCAAAATGACTAAAAATCACAAAGGAGAGAATATAGGAGTAAAGCACAAGTCAGTAAAGCACAAAAAAAACTCATGGAAGGGAGTTGCTGATCTCTTTCTCCCAATAAGAAAAAATAGCCACAAAAAAAGAGAAGAGTAATAAGACATACATGGAGCCTGGCTGGCGTGGCTCAGCAGTTGAGCATCGACCTATGATCCAGGAGATCGAGGTTCAGTTCCCAGTCAGGGCACATGCCCAGGTTGTGGGCTCCATCCCCAGTCAAGGGTGTGCAGGAGGGAGCTGATCAATGATTCTCTCATCATTAATGTTTCTATCTCTCTCTCCCTCTCCCTTCCTCTCTCTGAAATCAATAAAGACATCTTAAAAAAAAAAAAAGAGACATATGTGGATTAAAAATTATTCTTAGCTAGTCCTGGCCGAGTAACTCAGTTGGTTATTGTCCCAGTATGCCAGGATTGTGGGTTTGGTCCCCCAATCAGGGCACATATAAGAATCAACCAATGAAATGCACAAATAAGTGGAACAAAAATCAATGTGTCTGTTTATCTCACTCTCGCTCTCTCAAATCAATAAATAAATAAAAATTTAAGAAAAAAATATTCCTTAGCCATTGACAAGGTACTTTTAGCGTATATCATGAGGCTCAGAAGACTGTATAGCAAGGAGAGAACTTTCAAATATGAAAAGAGCTGCCTTTTCATTTAACTGTATCACTCCTTCTTCCAAAAGACTAATCACTTCCTTTAGAAACTATTTAACCAAGACTAGGCATTTAAAACATGCATTTTTCAGCAAATAATACCAAATAACACTGAATTTCACCAAAACTCACCAGGTTCATATAAACTATTGGCTGACACTGTAGAGGGTAAAGATTCCCTTCCATCATCAGAGCTCTGCTGTATTCCACTGTCATTACTTTTGACTGTTTAAAAGAAAAATCAGCTAGTGATTTTTAAAAAGTCATTAAGAAAACAACCTCCCACAAACAACAAGGGTTTAAAATTAACTCTGATACATCAGTGTGAACTCAGCCACCACAAGTAGAATACATTTAATACAATTTTAATCCTTTTGAGCACTTAGCTTATCAAAATATGAATCAATCACAAAGCCTGAAAATAAACTTATTTTCAGAGTTGTAATACATCTCATTACCCCATTAGATGTAAGGGGTAGTGAAAAGCTTAGCTTATTGTATGACTGTAAGTAATGTGTAATCCTGAGACAATGGGTGACATCTAGAGAAATGGCCACAATGCACAATGACCACTGGCACAGACTTGGAATGCTCCACAAGAGTAGTACTTACTACTACGTAGTTTTGAAGAGGTATCAAAGTAGGAGAAGAGTGAATCTAGCTCATCAGGACAGAACAGAGACTCCCGCCTGGCCTCGTCGCTATTTACAGCAACCACTGGGGACATGCAAGTTAGCAAAGCACAAAGCAGGCCATAAGAAGGGAAAAGGGCAGGAAAAAAACGTTACTGGGAAAAATTTAGAAGGAAAAAATAGGAAGGATGTTAGGTGGTTAATCAGATATTTAGGGCTTTCTGCCATGATAGATTTATAATTCCCATCTCCCCTTGCATTTTAAGCAGTTTTATTCCTTAGAATATACACATTACCTAAAAATCTGAATTACCCAGACCTACTTAAATTTAATAGTTTTAAAGACAGAGAAATACAATTTTTCCTTAGAATATGTAGGAGAAAATAGTTTTTGGCACTTAAAAAATCTACAGTGGCTACTAATTCAGATATTAAGAAAGTGACATCAGCATTTGAAAATATTTATATACACAAGTAAGTTGTAATACCTGAACTTGGGGGAGATGCTCTGACTTGGTCACCTGGCCCAAGTTTAGAAATGCTCAGCCTCTTTTCTTCGCACCTTTTGGAGAACATCTTTTTTTCCTGCTCAGGAGGTGATGATGATATAAAATATTTATCCACAAATTTCCTCTCCACATATTTTGCTTTGATATATGCCTGTTTCTCCTGTGTGCTAAACATAAAAATGCCATGATGTTCTGCTTAGTCTCTGAGCATGACTAATACTGAAAGAAGCCATTACATATTGACTGTTTCAAACCAAGTCACTAAATATAATGCCAGTTAAAACTGAATCTATGACACTATGCAGCACTTTCCTTCCAAATAGTTAATGAGCTATGATTTCATGTTCAAATAAAATAGAAACAATTAACTAAAAAATCACAAATATTAATTTGGCATTCTCTTGTCTAAATTTCTGTACCCATTCATTTCTATATATAGGCCTTTGTGCTTTAATTTCGTTTTTACTCCAATAATGTCACATATTGAACTGTCACTACTGATGGTCATAATTTTTCACAAGACAACTACTTTAAAACAACATAGTATTTCTAACTTAAGCAGGGGAAAAGATGTGACATTTTACACTTTTGATTTCTTATAGAATCATAAAATGCCAAGACTGTTCTATTCCTTTTCTTATATCTTTTTAAAATGCTTAGGTCTTTGGCTAAAACAGGATATTTCAAGGTCTAAAGTAACTCAAACAGCCATGCTCTAGCTAATAAATAATCTGATTTAAGTGATATTGTTTTAGAGAGCAATAACTTTAAAATAATAGTGATTATACATAAGGATTTAGTCAAATGTAAAATCTCAACATAGGATTATGACATAAAATTTTAATGCTAAAGAATCATAAAGACTAAAAACATTAAAAAAAAAGAAAAAGAAAAACAAATTATGTATCTTGAAGGCACCCTTAGCCACTCTATTCAATGAGCCTCCGTATATAGAAGTAGAAGTATAATTTCAAACACAGCAATTAAGTACTCTCCCTTACCTTGTCACCTTTAATTCTACAGCATCATAATGCAAGTGATTAACAAATACTTGCTGAACTAAGTCTCAAAATGTAAAATTATTCACTGGATATAGTAGAAACTTGATCCTTAGATACATTAATGAACAGATTATCTCTTTTTAAAGGCTGGCAGCTAATGAAACTTTGGTCTACTTTAACTGCTAAGAGCTTTTACATTCCTACATAGAACCTTAATTTTTAAGATTCTCATCTGGAGACTATAATTGACTGTCTCATCAATAAAAGATAATTATCTAGCCACATGTTAACAGAGGCAGTACCGATCTCTTCTAAACAGTCTGTTTCATAATTACATATCAATTATAGTAAAATAAGATCAAAGCTATATTGCTAATTAGGCAAAAAGAAGATGACAAGTTGAGACAACTGAAATAGTACCTCTGCTCTGGTTGTGGTTTCTTTATTCCCATTTTCTCCACATTAGCTTCATAAACTCGATTTATAACATCATTTCCCAGCTCACACATAAGCTGTTTGGCAGGGAAAAGAAAAATAAGCTAGAAATTCCTAAAAATATTATAAAGGTCATTAGAGCAAGTACAGCTAGCTAATCCTTTTGCATATTCTGTAACTTCTCATTCCACAAAGAAGTTTCAAGTTAAAGCAAAATGAATCGAGCTGAGAGCAATACCACCATTTGTCATTCTACCTCTCCTGGAGATTACCACTCCTACAGGAAAGGGTTTCTCCTCTCCCACCTGCTACTAGTTTTCTGTTCCCCCACCATGGCTAGCACAATCCTCTATATTATTCACAGTGTCTGGTAAAGTAAACAAGAAATAAGTCTAAGGCCAGACAGGTCAAGTTTTAAACAACTCAGAACTGAAGTAAACTATTTTCCCCTCATACTTCATATATATAAGTATTTCAAAATATTTTCTTTAAATGTTTCAGTCATATTTTTTTAATACATCACAGTTGTTTCAAATTTTCTAAATTGAACCCACTGAGTTCATATCTATACACAAAGTTGATGCAGAAATTAGATCTCTACCCCTCTCCCCCCACTTTCTTCACCTTTGAATTCATAGCAATTAATAGAGTCTATGTAAGTAGGGCTCTACCTTAGGAGCCAATCTATCACTTTCATTTAGACGTTTATAGAATAATTTCACAAGGCAAATTTTTTACTTTACATAATTGACAGGATTACCAGTTTATTTACAGATTGAAATAAAAAGAGAAGCACATTAAGAACACAATTTTCAGATGAAATAAATGAAGAGTATACTGCAACCTTTAAGTGGGGGGAATTAAAAGGAATATTAACTTATGAGTTTTGTAAATCTTATCAGAACCCCAGATGTGATCTAAAATTATTTGCGATATTTTCATAGGTATGAATCCTTACACACAGGAAAAGGATGTCTTGATTTGATGACTACTACCCTGACAAATGTAAATTTGCAAATGGTCCTATGCTAAAATAACCCCATGAAAACAACATACTGAAAACAACATGCCAATCCATTATAGAGCTTACTATAGCAATATGTCTCACATTTTTATCAAGAATTTATACAATTATAAAAGATTAAAATTAAGGCACAGAACCTAAGATATTTTTTGAGAAAGCATAAAAATGTAGGAACACTAGTTTCCTTAAAAAGTGAACTGACTTGGAGTTAAGAGTGCTACTACATAAACTTAGCAATTTTTAAAACCCACTATGAAAACAGCAGATTTGTCAAAATAGCCTGTTATGTTCCAAAACAATATAGTTCATTGTTAGCACTGAAAAACTCATACATTTGTAAACAAAGGTTCTAAATTCCTGAACTTTTATGTGAAAATATGAAATATTTTTTAGCAAATATTTATTTTACCTTTAAAAGTTCAGGCTCCCAGGTGTCTAAAGTTAAAGAACGTACTTTTGAAAAATGAACTCCAAGACTCCTAAGTGGGAAAAAAGACTTTGTTAATATATAAAACTATCAACTTCCATTTGCTTATTATGCAAATTAATTTTCTCTTACAATGTGGCAGTCTCTAATATAGCCCTCAACACATATATATATAGGACTACATCTTCTGATTTAATACAAAGAATGGTGAAACAAAATCTTCAAAAGCTCTTCACAAACCAGAATTGTATCCACTTTAGAGGTAAAAAAATACAAACTGGCAGTCAAATTAGGCAAGGGGAAAAGGCCTTCTAACCAATGGGATATGATAATTTACAATGTGTGTTTATCCAAAAGAAGTCCCTCACCCTGGGCAGGCCTACCCACCGGTGAATCCCAGAACACTCGATGCACAGGGTAATGCCCAGGTTGATGCTGGCCCACCGTGGGTCTGCCAGGCCACAGTCACAGCAGCTGGCATTGCCAGGGATACACTGGACTCGCTGCAATGCACTTTCTCCTTTCAATAATTTCTCTTTTGACTCATTTCCAGAATCCAGGCTTCCTGTGGATGGAGATGATTTCTTATCCAGCTTCTAAAAGAATTAAAAATTATTTGTATTTGTTTTAAAAAAAATTATAATACATGTTGCATTCTGATCAATAAATTGAAGGCCTACTATGGACCTAAACCAGGCACTGTTGGAGGCATTAGAGATTTAAGAATGGAAAGATAGCCCTGGCTGAAGTGGCTCAGTTGGTTGGAGTGTCGTCCTGTACACCAGAAGATGGCGGGTTTGATTCCTGGTCGGGGCACATACCAGGTTGCAGGTTTAATCACTAGTCGGAGCGTGTGCTGGAGGCAACTAATTCATGTTTCTCTCTCTTTGTCTCTCTTATTCCCCCACTACCTCTCTCTCTAAAACCAATTTTTTAAAAAATGGAAAGATACAGATTCCTCCGTCAACTGGCTTTTAGTCTTGTGGGAGAAATATATACACAGTTTGAATAATTATAAAGACAGTGTTTATTAAAATACATTTCATTTTCAAAACTGAGCTATCAGCTGTTAAAGTGTGTATACATTTTTTGGGACACCCTGTATATATACATACACACACACACACACACACACACACACTGATACAATGAACATATGTACAAGATACAATGTCAAAGAGAAAGGAGAACACTTATTAAAGAGGCAAATTGAGAAACAGAGGGAATAAACATGAGACTATTAAGACTCAAGAATAAAGTAAGTATTATTTTATACAAAGTTTTTCCAAGGTATTCAATGAACTGCAAGAAAGTTGTTTCAACTGCTTCAGTGAGTAACTGGAAATGGTACGGGCCTTTACTAAAGAACAGATTGGTTACATAGTTATAAATACAGAGTGAATCAACAATAGAATACACAATATCTAAGAATGTCATGAGCTATTAGAACAAGCAAAAGGTGGCAGATAAGCAAAAAGCTAATTTTTTAAGTTCATAGAAAAGTCTATACCAATAATAAACAAATAGAAAGATGTAGTTTGGGGATCCTAAAGATATGACCTAAAAGGTATTTGGGTTTAGCCTAGTCGGTGTGGCATCAACCTATGATCCAGGAGATGTGCTAGAAAATGGGTAAATGGTAACTGAACAGACCTAGGCCAAATCTAAGGATGGTAAGTAAGAAAAATCTCAGAGTTCACCAATTTACATCATGTAACATTCAGAGGGCTTAAGAACTTAAACCAGAGATTTTCAACCTTTTTCATCTCATGGCACACACATAAACTAATTATTAAAATTCTGCGGCACACCAAAAAATGTATTTTTTGCTGATCTCACACAAAAAATAGGTATAATTTTGATTCATACACACTAGATGGCTATTGTTGTATTGGCTCTTGTCATTTTTTTATTTGACAATCTAAGGGAAAAGAGGTCAGTGCACCTGACTAAATAGTCCGGTATTACACGTTTTAAAAATTCTTGTGGCACACTGTTTGAAAATCGCTGATTTATACTAGTTAACCCTGGAAGTAGGAATAAAAGGTGGAAGAATGATTGTTTAACAAGCAGTTAGAGTCCCAGATCCCCTCCCCAACTCTGTGCCATTAGGGGACTGCTCTCTACTCATAAACTAAAATGACTGAAAGTTTATTCTCTGGTGAAGTCAAACAGAGAGTATGTGGATGGGGTTTACCTGAAAGGGTGGAAGGCAGAAGATTAAATGAATATATACACACTGAATGTTGAGACTCCCAATAATGAGTTCCCAGGAAGCCCCTTAGACCCCTATGCAGGAGACTGGTGAGTGTTTTCTAGGGAATCATACTTGCTGAAAAGACTCCAAAGTTCTTAACTCTGGTTGTTCCTCAAAAAATAAATGCTCCAGACTTTAGCAAAGCTCACAGTCAACAAAGTCCTAACTATGTACTCAGAGCTTCCAAACAGGTTTTCAGTTACCTTGTAATCATGAGCAGGTTGCCAGATAGCCAAGGAAAGCCTCTAACACAATAGTTCTCAACATTACATGTACACAGAAATCACCTAGGAATCTTTAAAAAATATTGATGCCTGGGTTCCAACTCCATTCAGCTGTTCAGTGGTGTACTCTAATACTGGGATTTTTCTTAAGGCTCCCTGTGTTATCATAATGTATAGTCAAGGCTCTAACAATGCAGCCATGAAAAAAGAACAGGTTTACATGTACAAGCATTCAGCAAACAAAAAGAAACTCTCGGAAATGAAATATGTGCTACCAGAACTGAAATATTCAATAGAAGGTTTGGAAGATTATTAACTGAGGAAATCTCTCAGAAATTAGAGCAAAAATACACAAAAAATTAGAAAATCCTAAGATAAGACAAGAAATTCCAGGGGGCAGAAACAAACAAACAGGGAAATTGGAGAGGAATACTACAAAAGATAGTACTAAGAAAGACTCCAATAGCAACACTGGAAACTAGAAAAACAATGCAGCTAAAATTCTTAAGAATAATTATGTCCAACCTAAAAATTCTAACCCAACCAAGCTATCAAACAAATATGACAATGGAATAAAGACATTTTCAGACATGCGTGGACTCACAAAAGACTCATTTTCAGGATCCAACTGAACAAAGTGGTAAGTTCCATTTCTCAAGACTCACTGCTGGCCTTGCTCAAGAGTTTGCAAACTCACTGGGAAGCTGAAGCCAGACTATGACTCCAGAGTCCATATTCAGCTTATCTTCTCCTGCAGGAAGACTTCAACTAAGAGACAATTTGAGCCTTCCTTTTTTACTTTTTACCCAATTTTAATTTTAAATACCTTTCACAAGTCAATATTTTATTATTAATTAAAATAATATTTGGGAAAAATACTTGCATCAGAATATCTTATGTCAAACTGGGACAATATTCAAATATGGAATTAAACATATATTGAAATATTGAAATAAAATGATAGGTAAAGCCGCCCTGGCCGATGTGGCTCAGTTGGTTGGGCATTGTCCCGTGCACCAAAAAGTTGCTGGTTCCATTCCAGGTCAGGGCACATGCCCGGGGTTTGGGATTTTGAGCTCGATCCCCAGTAGGGGGCGTGGCATGCAGGAGGCAGCTGATGGATGCTTGGATCTCACATGGATCACTGTTTTTCTCCTCTCTCTCTCCTCCCCTCCTCTCTAAAAATCAATAAAAATATCATTTTTATTAATGATAGGTAAAGTCAACAGTAGTAAACAAAAGAGAAATTGAATCTAGATTTTAAAAATAAACCCTATTTCAATTACCAAAAAAATAATCCTCCATAAAAGATGAATGTTATGAGTGGACGGGGTCGAAAGATACAAACTCCTAGTTATAAAATAAGTAAGTCATGCAGATATAATGTACAGTGTGGTGACTATAGTTAATAACACTATATTGCATATTTGAAAGTTGCTAAGAGAGTAAATCTTAAAAGGTCTCATCACAAGAAAAAAACTTTGTTACTGTGTATGGTGATGGATGCTAACTGGACTTACTGTGGTGATCATTTTGTAGTATACACAAATAATGAATCATTATGGTGTATGTCAAACTAATAAAAGGTTATTTGTCAATTACATATAACTCTATTAAAAAAATTTTAAAGAATGTTATAATCATACAATGTTGCAACTAAAATGAAAAACCTTGGGCTACTTATCATTTGGTATTGCAGTAGTGTTTACTAACCTCTGATTCATCACCCTTCTCTCTATAAGCAGTAGCAATACTGGTCTGAACAGCCTTAATCCATGCCTGGCGCAGCTTTTCAGAATCTGCCTGAAGCATACAACTTCTAAAAGGAAATAACATTGTTTTCTCAGTCACTAAATTAACCCAAAGAATAATAAGGTTTACTTTTTTGCCGACTTTGTTATTTAATAATTTTCTAATAAAAATAATCATTTCTGTAGAAAGATTTTATTTCATCTATCTTTAGGACAGAGTGTATTCATTAAGAAATCAAGGTATCAATGAAGTAAGTTACCTATTGGAAAGAAATCAAACAAACTTACCATATAAACATAACACATTTTTTTCTATTGGGTAGAAATATAAAATGATAGTTTTAAAAAGACTGATCTATGAGTTCACTTTATCATCCATGACAGTTAAAAAGTTTTCATATGGCCACACCAATAATCTTTATGGAATTTAAAGAATATGATACTGGGTACAAGTTATAGAAATCTAACTCTAATACCTATAATTACTAATTAACATAATTTATTTTTAAAATGCTTTTTTTTAGTTAGCACAGAATATCACAAGTGAAACCCAAATCTTTCTCTACTCTTGAAAGTTCTTTAAGACAAACTATAGAAACATAAAAGCAACTCTCAAATTCTTTAGAACCACTCACTTTGTTGGAGAGACCACCTCAAAGCAAAATCGCCGTTCTATGTCTTCACAATGTTTCACTGTGCAGAGCCTTAGATCTTCCACTACCACAGTGGGGTTATCCTATAAGGAAACAGAATTCCCATATTTATCAATCTAGGTTTTAAATACTACTACCAATAATACTTAAAAATATTACTTGGAATAAATGGTCTCATTTTAAAGATGTATATTTTTTCAGCCCGGCTGGGCATGGCTCAGCAGTTGAGCATCGACCTAGGATCCAGGTGACCAGGGTTCGATTCCTGGTCAGGGCACATGCCCGGGTTGCGGCTCGATCCCTAGTTGAGGGCGTGCAGGAGGCAGCTGATCAATGACTCTCTCATCATTGATGTTTTTATCTCTCTCTCCCTCTCCTTTCCTCTCTCTGAAATCAATAAAGATATATTTTAAAAAAATAAAGATGTATATTTTTTCTTATTTTGGATTAGAAACAGGAGCTATCAACACAGTTATAACTAATAAAGGTAATTCTGCCCTGTTAATAATTTTACCTGCCTCATAGAATTGCTGTATAAGAATTAAATGAAATAGTGTACGCTTAGTCCAAAACTTGGCAATTTATTAGTAGGTGCTCAATAAATGTTAGCTTCCTGTTAATTTTCTTCAATATCCATTATGCACCTGGGTCCCTACTCACATATAATAAAAACTACTTTCCTCCATAAAAGAAGTCTTTAATGAGCCAAGCTTTAAATAACGGCGGGGTGCCTATATATATCCTTCTTAAAACAAGAAAGGTTTTATCATTTCCTAGTACTTAATAAAAAGATAAATCAAAATGAAGTTTATCAGAGTAGAAGAAACCATGAACTAATTGGTTAAAATAAAGGACCTGTGTGGAAAAAAACTGCAACCATAGAACCAAACAAGTAAAATTTCATATTGTGTCACCTCAAGAGTAAAGTGACTATTTTAAATTTACAGCTGAATGTATCACTCATAAAGGCTAACTGGGTAAAAGCCAAGTCAGCAATTAACTAATGGCTCTTTTTTTCTAATTTGGAGGCGGGGGGGTGGGGGGGTGGAAGTTGAAGTATTTATTGATGTGTTTAAACTCTGTACATTCTTTACAGATCAGGTTAAGGAGTTTGTAGGTCAAGTTTATCTGTGCATAGTGGTTAGAGACATTGGTAAGGAAAAGTGAGGAAAATAAAAAAACAAGGTCACTGGAAAACAGAAAAAAATACACCACAGGTTACCAGAACCTTCAAAATAAAAAAAGAAAAAGCTAAGACGTGTGTGAAGGAAACAAAATCTTCCATGCTTTGCATGGTGTCTACAGACCATTTCAATACCCTTTTTCCACATAAAGCAAACCTCCCAGGGTCTCTCCTGGGCCACTATCACCTGCAACTGTAGTTTTCTGACTGAACACCAACAAGGCTGGTGACAGGAGAGGGAGGGCAGAGAAGCTGAGGCACAGCAGGGAGAGGCAGAGATCAGTGCCTTCAGAGGGAAATGTCCAAAGAGGTCAAGGCCGCACATTCAGACATTAGGAGGGAAATGAATTGTCACATTGTCAAGTCACATGTAATTTCAGTACACCTTTCCAATAAATAAAAATTCCTCACGCTTAAAATAAGGTTCAGAAAAATGAATATATAAAAACAACATTAACATATTTAGAGGTTTTTCTTTAACTTACTTCAAGGTTACATTTTAATGCCATTTCTATATTATCACCTGTGCCCATTTGGTGATATTTCTTAAAGGCATCCTTTTCTACAGTCTCCAAATAGTACTATGGAATGGCAGTACTATTCTTGTCACACAAATAGACAACGAAACATGAAGAAAAAAAGTATTAACCCTGGGTCAGAAAAAATCCATCTCAAAGCTAGGAATTAAGAATTCGGGATTCAAAATCACTCTGCTTTTAAGTATTGAATGTTGATACTTTCCACTTCTGAATCCTCTTATACACATCCAAACATAAAACTAATTAACAGTAATTTCCCACACATGAGTAATTATGTACTTCAATGCTTTCCCAAGACAAACAGATAAAGAACCAAAACTGGGGATTCACTGAAGGTTTTTCACTTAATTACTTAACAAAAAACATACCTTAAACTTTTTCTGGTAAACCAACTGATTGTTCTGTATTGAAAACCAGCGTCTAAATAAATACAAAATAGATTAAATTTTCACAAACACAATTTATTTCAGTTGTTGTTAGGTACAAAATATTTGGGAAAGCACTAGAAAATCAGTTTATGATAATTATATTTTGAGAAGTACATTGTTTTGTTTTGCTTTATATAAACTAGAGCCAATGAAATAACTACTGAAAGAACGATTTTAAACAATTTTAAAACCACAGATTCAAGAAGTAAAATTACTATATTTTGATTCATTTTAAGTCAACAATTTAAATCCTAACAAAAGCTACCTTTTATGCTATCATCAAATAATAATTGCTTTAAAGTAAAAATTTGTTTGTTTTTTCCTGAGGTTCCTCAAAATAACCAAAATCTCTCCCCCCAAATAATTGTTTTTATTATAAATCGGAAATAAATTTATATTGTAAATAAGACTATACATTTGTATACATTAAAACAATGAAATAAATGGTGCTTTGTTTTCAACCATTCTGCAGCTAATTCAGCAAGTAATTTGGTAAGCAAAACAGAAAATTAAATCATCATTTTACAATTGCTATCAAACAGGAGACAACTGCCAATTTACTTGGCCTACTTTCATATAATCACAGAAACAGAATAACCAAAGTTATTTTTAAAACGATTCATCCAACTATTTATATTGTTCTGCTCATTACTGTAAATTATTAGGCAATCCTCTTTAGAAGAAAAAGCTAAGCTACTTATGGCATATTTACTAATTCTAATTTATTAAAACAGTAAAAGGACCTAAAGACTTACAAAAAATAAAAAAAATCACAGCCAAAAGCGATTCATAAAAGAAAGCAAAAATTCTCATCAAGCATGAAAGGTAAAACAATACTTGAGTCATTATTTTAAAATTAGTTTCATGTGAGATGATTTCTATTGTAAACATTAGTTATTAATCTATTAGCAGATAGAGATTCTACCTTTTCATTGATACTAAAAAAAAAAAGCACTATAAATTGTATTTAGACATATTTAGAATTTCTATTTTTAAAATTAATTCTCCAAAGCTGAGGAAATGATTTTCTATTTTTAAGCTAGACAGATTGTTAGGTTTTCTTGCTGCTTTAAAAAGGTATCACCTTTACCATTAATAGAGATTTGTTAAATTAGCATCTAGATAAAACCAAGTAGGTTGCCTCTAAATGCAAATGATCAAGAGGCAGGCTAGAAAAGGAAGAACTTCTGGGTTTCTTTGCTTTGGGACACACAATTGGTTAGAAATGTTAAAGGAAATGCCTACAAACAAACAAAATGGTGCAGCCCTGCCACATGGGATGACATGCAATGGAAGCAATCTCTGATACTGATTGAAGTATTTTTTTTAATAATTTGAGGAAGGATGAACTACATTAATAAAAATTCTTGTGTTTTGTAGTAATCATATTATGATAACTTGATGAAAAACTACATAGAGTTTTACTGCACAAAGGAAAAACATCCATAAAACCATGTAAGCTTCTCATGCTTCTTAGTCTTCAAAAACTAAATTTATTTGGACATGCTGCATCTTAGGATAGTAACCTCTAAAAATAATAACAAATTAGATTAAAAACTTATGTCTTTTTGTCAGAGATCATTTCTCTGATTAATAACTTTACAGATCATACATATTTCTGAAACCTAGTTCCCTGCCATTTCTCTGTGTCTGGTGACTTTCTCATATCATCAGTTTTTGTACACTAAGAAAGACACTATAAATTCATCTTAATTGGGCAATGCCTCCTAAGGAATAAAATCATAATGAATCGTAGGCAGAAAAAATTTTCACTTACTAAGATCTGTATATCTTATGACACACTCTCCCCTCCTCTATCCTTAAAGAAAAAGAGCTAACTATACTCATTTACATTGATCAAGACTAATCAGGTAAGTAAAATGGAATATAATTTTTAATTGCTCCTATAGAATAATCCTAGTTACTATTAATATTTTTATTAAAAGGAAAAATGAGACAGTTCATATTCCTATGGAATATAGAAAAATACTTAACATTTTTAAGCTCATGCTATCCAAAATTTGATTTTGGGTAGCATGAGCTTAAAAAGGGCAATTAAATAATAAAAAAGACAAATTTTGGAAAGCATTGTATTGACAACTATACTATATTCTACAAGATTCAGAAGCTGTCACAAGCCAAAATATAAGGCAGTGTTTTAAAAAGGAAAATTTGCCCTGGCCGATGTGACTCAGTGATTAGGGTGCTGGCCCGAGCACTGAAGGGTCCTGGGTTCAATTCCAGTCAAGGGCACATACCTGGGTTGCAGGTTAGATTCCCAGCCCGGTCGGGGCGCATGCGAGAGACAATCAAACAATGTGTACCTGTATCTGTATCTCTCTCTCCCCCTCCCTTCTACTCTCTCTAAAAATCAATGGGAGAAATGTCCTAGGGTGAGGATTAACAAAAATAAGTAAATAAAAAGAAAAATTTCTTGGTTCATTAAGAGAAATAAGACACCATTTTATGTCTCTCTCAAAATGAAGTAACTCAATATAATAAAGATTTGAACCAAAATATTATTTCATAAGTAATTAAATATTATTAAATTGTAAATACCAATGAGTTTTCCAGATGACAAAATTGAGGGAGAAGAAAATATATGTTAAAAAAATAAATCAAGTATCTTTTACCCTGTTTGATCACTAGTCCCAGAACTATACTTGAAATTAAGAACAGGGGTAAAGGTCAAGCTTCTAAACTGGTAGAAGCTCTTTCACTAAAACCATACAGAAAATGGATTCTTGCACACATTCATGTAGGTGCCAAACAGGTGAACATTTAACAAAATTAAAAGTCTGAACATTTATCCTCCTTTATTTCAAATTCAATTTTATTTTTCACACGGAAAAAGACCAAAATGGTAAAAACAAAACACAAAGTCTAGGAACTAAAGACGTTTCCTTTCAACATAACCAACATGGTTATTACCAAAGGGACTAATTCCTAGTTACTGTTTAAATTTTTGAAAAGCATTTACTAACTTATTTCCCTTAAAAAAAAAAAAAAAAAGATATCATTATTACTCAATGTATAATCTTCTTTGAGTAGCTATAAACAGATCAAATGTTCTTTCCAGATTAAAAGCAATTGAGGAGATGGGCAATGAAAAGGTATAATTTCGTTCCTCAAATTAAGATGTTTACATTTTCTTCCCAATTTAAAATATGAGACTTTATATCCATTGCAAGTAATCCAAACGAAACGTAGGTTAATTATGAGCTTTCTCGTGCCAAAGAGGAAACTGGAGTAAGGTAGGGGGTGAGGGGAAGAAAGCCATTTGGTACCTGGTATGATCGGGCTTTTTCCTGTCATGTGAAAAAATGGGGCAGATTAAAACATAAGGGAAAGGTGGTAAAAGAATGAAAACGCAAATGTGCAAAATAAGCAAAGGACTAGCATGATATGAAAATAAAGCAAGAATTAAAGGAACAAGCTTAAGCTTATAACCTAACAAAATAATCGAAAATATCTGTTGCATTTTTTCACATATTATACATAAATCCACGTGTACAATTAATTCCAACTCTTAGGAATCTGAAACACTAATATTTCAGAAATATTCAAAACTCTTCTTCAAGTATTATGGCAAAGAAAGTTCTGGTAGGACTTAGCACACTTGTGCATACCTCTATTATTATTTTCTGCCTCTATTCTCATAGCTATTAAATATAGATAGTACCTTTCTTCATCTTAACAATGTGTTCCTTATACATCACTATAGATATATCTATATAAACCTGAGACAAATAAAAACTTTTCATAAGAAAAGTGGGATGACTAATTAAGAATGTCAGTGATTATAAAATATTATCAGCCAAATAAACTCACCCACTTGCTCACCCCCTTTTCATTAAATGATAGCAGAAACTCTAAGGCCACACATAAGTAGAGTACATCTTTAACCTATGTATATACTTTTTGTTTTAAAACAAAGTCAAACAAAATAAAAATGCATACCTGTACTAGCAGCATATTAGATACTTTGCTTTAAGAAACTGTATAATACATTTTATGATTTTAACTATATTTTCTAGTTTAACAAAGACTGAGCATAGCACATAATTATTCAACTTTATTAGTTTTACTAGTTTACAACTAAATAATGTTAATATTTAATTATTTTCCTTGTTTATCTATCCTTTCTGAATTTACCATGAAAAGTAAGAGAGAAATATAGACACTAGTAATCCATCTATCTCTGATTTGAGCCTGAAGTAGAGTTGCCACAGAGAAAATGGCCTGATATTGAAATATTATTTTGGCAGATCTCATATGTCTTCAGAAAATATATATATTATAGACGTATAAAAATCTTAAGACACCAAAAGCCAGAAATCTGAAACCAACCAGAAACAAGCTCAACTATTCACGAGACACAAAGCGTTTTAATTCCTTATGCTACTTCAACCACATCACACAAAATATGGTCTCTTCAGTTAAATTTCAGGTTATAGAATACTTTTTCAAGATATACTTAGATTTTATGAAGCACAAGGTCAGGTTTTAAAACTATCAGAAATTCGTAGTCAAATTCACATTTTTCTCAGGAAGGAGGTCTATTTAAAAAGTTGATTTTGAAAATATTATATGCCAACCATTCTATAAAAATATAAATAGTGGCTAACTTGTGATCATATGATTGGTACCTATGGTGATTATGACCCAAAAAAAAGTTCCCCTAAAACTAACCCACGCACAATCTAAATAAATAAATAAATAAATAAACAAATCTTAAACAGTAGGCAGAAAAATATTGAAGAGCTGGGTTCCTGGATTTTTAAAGTTAATGCACAAATATCACAAATACACAGTTTTTTTTTCAGAGGCTAGTAGACTGTATTAAATCAAGCTAGACAGAACTAATTTGAGGAGTGGGTTAGACACTAAAATCATATATAGGCAAAAAAAATTATTTGCAAGTATTTCCTGAAATTCAATTTTTTAAAAACTTAAGAAATTTAGATACCTTCTAAATTTTTATAATTAAAAAGCAGAAGAAAATTCTAAATAATATTTAATAAATAACTCTTTCTTTCTTTTCCCTTTTATAGTTATAGGCTTATAACCTAGAAAAGATTTAAGACTTCTATTACAAGGTTTTCACTTTTGCTTTTTATTTGTGAAAGGGTTTTATATAAGCTTATATGCTCTATTCCTACAAGTCCGTTTTACCAATGTTTTCATCAAAATGTTCTTTAAAAGTTCATGAAAATGAAATTAATTTGCTATCTATAATTTTTCCTAATGGACTAAGAAGGTTTTTAAAAATGGTTTCTAAGCTGCTTTTTTTCTTGTTAATCCTCCAAATTTTCTTTTTATTGTTGACATAATTCCCCCTAAGCTATTTTTTAATAGCTGAAGTTGTATTTTGCTTTATCAAAATATAGACTGCTTGGAATTTCCATATCAAGTTTTAAAAAATGACAATTTTGGGGTCTCAATTTTGTTGCAAACCACCTGTGTGACCTTAAACGAGCAACCATCTCTCAGCACCTCCATTTCTTTACCAACAATTAGGGTGTTGAACTATACAATCTATGAATCTATGATTTGAATCAATAAGTGTCATCCCACTACATATAGATGGTATCTCCTTTATAAAACAGTCTCATTTCTAAAGTTACTGTCTTTTTCATTTTGCAAATGGTAGATAACGTGTCTACAATTGAGAATTTAATAGTTATCTCCTATGAGACTTTATATTTTAATATCTGCTAATTAATAGAATTCATGAAACAAATAATAAAAACAAAAAGGTCCATGCTTAAATCAGAATTCATTTTTTCTATTGCTGTAAATAGCAATGCAATTTTCCACTAACACTGCTTCATTCTGAAGTCTGAGATCACTTTCACGGGAGTGTCCCATGGAAGTTCATTTCATTCTTCTTAACATAATGGTATAGTTTTACGGATTTATTGTATTTTCACAATGTTAAACTTTAAGTAGGCTGTTTTGAAATCTGAAGGTTAAAATTCAGTTCTAACATTACCTCATGAAACTGTATTGGTTGAGATATCTTTATTATAAAAATTAGATATTTATTTTAATTTATTTTAATTTCCTACTCTGGCTATGGGAATTTGCCAGGAAAGGCTTAAAAGATTATTGACTGAGTTTTTACAGCTTAGAAAACTGAGTTTTAAATTTTCTTTTTCTTTTTACAATAGCTCATAACATTATTTTTCACCAGACCATCTTAGTTGGTCCTTCTATATTCATATATTATTTTTAAAGTTCTATATAACTCAAAGAGGCTTAACATCATGTATAATCATTATTCTTTCCAATTTATATTCATTCTCAGGTAAAGAAAAATCATTTCAAATAAAACACACCATGTACCATTTAAAATTTGGTAATACCAAGTTCTAGGGAAATGCTCAAATTTGAAAATATCAGTGAACCTCATCACCAAGAAATCAAAATAAGTAGAGTAGGAACCCATTTCAATATATTGAATATTCAAACATGACCATGTCCATTTAAACAAAAATGTATACTAAAGTTGCCAACAAAATTCTACTTATTTTGCTAATATACATTTTAAAAAAATAAAATCTTCTCTATAATTAAGTGAATTTATATCCTGTTCAAGTTACAAATAAAATTTATACATTCAACCAATAATATAATATGAAATCAATTAACCAGAACTCAATACTATTTTGAATTATTGCAAAATTGTTTTGGCTACTACTTTTTTCTTTTGCAAAAAGATAGGCAACATTGACTAAAAGACCAACCACTGCTTCTCAGAAGGATGATTCTGAGACAACCCAATCTTTTTTTTATGCCTTAATGTCTGAAGTGATGTCACTTTACTATATTAATACATGGGAAAATACAATAAAGTATTTTATACATTCATTCATGTGACAGAATTTACTGAATTACTATTTTAGAGAAATCAATTTAGAGAAAAAAAATCAGAGTTTTTGGTAACTATCAAGTTTAGAATAAAGGAGCACCAGCTGCCACACACACTTCACATAAGAACAATCCCATTTCCTAAAACTCCTGGTTAATTAAAATTATTGCAAAGATCAGAATCACCTGGCTTAAAGTTCATAAATAAACACTAAGTAAAAATGTACATAAGTATCACATGGGACAGGAAATCAAAGGGGGGGGGTTCACTTGGCCTATTTAACCATTATATTCAATACATAATTTGTAATCAGATCTATTTCCTAACAAATAGGAAAGGCAGCTCAAATTCGAAATTTCCTTATTATAATGGTCTAGTCAGTATAAACCAATCACTATAAAAACTCTCCTTGCTTCCTGGTTTAAACTTTGCTTAAATTTTAGAATTTAGAGTTAGTGTTGTCATTTTTCACTTGCTTCTTAGGGTTCCCCTTCCTAGAAGGGCATCTTATCTTCAGTAAACTAGGTTCCAGAAAATTACTATGGACTGTGAATTTAGAGAACTATGGAGGAAAGAGTTGCCAAATCACAGGAAAAGTCAGAAGACTGAGAATATGGAAAGATTGAGACTAGTATTTGAAATATATTACCTGTTCCAAGTTTTGAACGCATTGCTGGCTCGTTTGAACAGATATCCTTCCATAACAATGCCATTTGCAGCATCTACATTATATTCTAACTTAGAATCATCACTGGAGAAATCCTAGACAAAATAACAAAAAATTTCATGATTTGACTAAGTTGCCTAGATAACAAATCTATCCTAGAGGAACAGCTCCAATGGTAGAAATACTTTGCATTAAGATAGTTACATCAACAATATTCATAAGAAAGGGGGAGGCCTAAATGTTCAATAATAGAAGAATGCATCGACATATTAAAGTATTCAATTCAATGGACTATTATGCAATAATTATGATGATGATATAAAAACACAGATGATTATATGGAATATACTCTAAAAGAGAAAAGAAAATATAAATTGTTTTTGCACTGTGATTAAAAGCACAAAATAATATTTATACAAACAGACAAAGAGAACAACTAAATATTATACAGGGCGTTATATTTAAAATGTTTCCCTTTTTTCCAATGTTTAATGGTGATTTGTATGCTAACTATTAAAAAAGGAGTATGGATATTTTAAAACGGGACTACCACTATTTTCTAAATATAGTACTGTCATGGAAGTTTTTTAATCTGATAGGAGTAATAACTCCACTATGTGGGAGTACTGAAACAGATAAAAACATTTTTTCCTAAAATGAAATTTAGTGCTGCAAAGGAGAAGCAGTTTGAAGTGGGCACGACGAGTTCACTTTTTTATGAGGACTATAGAATCATCCATAACCTTTTTCTATCATTCTATCATTCTAATCATTCTAATCTTCATTTGAATGCAATTCAAACTTTCAATTTATTCCAAGGATTCATGAAATTTTAAAATCAGAAATCCTATATTTAAATTTCTTCCTGATGAACTTCCAAAGTAATCTAATAAAACTGCAAGACTGCTGCTATCCACAAATTTAAAACTTTAAAAATTAGTCTCAGTAATTACAAAATTCTCTGGACCAATGATCAAAATTAGAATGCTATCCTATTAGGGAGTAGTAAATGGTCTTGAGAAAAATTTTGACAAAGGCTGAATGACCACCTGCCAAGCATGCTAGACATGGAGGTCCTGTACTGAAGGGGAGGCAGAGACAAAATCACCTAAGGGATTTCCAAACCTGAGTCTATGAAGATGGAAAAAGGAAATAAACTAAAGTCAGAATTAAAAACAAAAACTCTCCTGACAGGTCTCAAAATTAAACCATAAAAGGACATGATAATCCAAAATAATCAAATGAAACAGAGTCTGTAAATGAATTGTTACATTTCTTCCTACTTTTTCTTTGGGGAAAAAAATCAGGGAAACTTTAATTCCCCCACTTAAAATTTATTTGAGGCTATAATTTATAGAACATGTAGACAGGATTAAGTCAGCAATAGATATAACTGAGTTTCATTTGTAACATCAGCAGTTTTTTAATAACCCTGATACTACTTAAAACATCAAATGAGACTTCATTGAAAATGTAGTACATTTGTAGTATTCTCCTAATTTTCAACAGTGGTACCTTGGTTTTCAAATGTAATCTGTTCCGGAAGACCGTTCGAGTTCCGAAACATTGGAAAACTGAGGAATCAACAGCTGACAGCGAGGTCTCAGGACCTTGTCCTTAGCAGAAGCCATGTGGCGTTTTCGACTTCAGAGGTGTGTTCGGAAACCAAAGCATTTACCTCTGGGTTACGGCGTGGGTAACCCAAAATGTTCGTCAACGGAGACGTTTGAAAACCCAGGTACCACTGTATATTTCTTGAGATAAATTAAGCCTTCAATTTAATTACTATTAATGTCAAATTAATATTTTATAGTACTTAAAATGTGACAGATTATATGATTTTATAATGAAAGCAACTAATAATGTTGGATAAAATATGTATTATTAGAATTTAAGTATATTGATGAGTGTTAAATTAGAAAGGAATACTCAAAGGCAAAAGGCTGAGTGAAAATTAGAAGCCAAGGAGGTAAGCAGAGCAAGGAAGCTAGCTTTCACCTTAAAGGCATTTGCCTCATCAGGAGAACTTGAAGCTTTGGTGTGGGGCCCAGGAAAGAAAAGGCAAGAGTAAGGTTGGCCAACAAGGGGAAGCTAATAGAAGATTTCCCTTTTGAAATTGCAAGCAAGACAAGAAGGGTAATTATTACCACTCCGAGTCAAGATTATGCTGGAAGTCCTAGCCAGAAAGATAACGAACAAAAAGCAAAGGATTGGAAAGGAAGAAATGAACTATCATTATTTGCAGATGATATGACTTTGTAGACAGAATATCCAAAGATGTATACACAGAATCCAGAGACAAATTAGTGTTAAAAAGAGTACTACATGATTACTGGTTCTAAAATCAATACAGAGAAGTCAATTTTATTCTACTATATAACAAAAGTAAACAATGAAAAATTTTAAAGACAACATTTACAATAACATTTATAATACAAGTGTCTAGAAGTAAATCTAACAAAAGACGTATAAGAAAATTATCAAATTTTATGAAGGACATTAAAGAAAACTTAAATAGTTCAAGCTTATGGATTAGAAGACATTATAAAATAAAGATATCAATTCTTCCCCAAATTGATCACATATCTAATGCAATCTCAATCAAAATCCCAAATTCGATTTTTATGCAACCCGAAAAAGATGCTCCTGAAATTTATATGGAAATGCAAAATTTAGGTAATTCACTTTTGAAGAAAAGAGGGTAGGATGCTTTGCTTTGTCAGATGTAAGATATACTATAAAACTAAAGTAATTAAGACAGCACAGTACTGGCACAATTAAGACGAAAAAAAACAATGAAGCAGAATAGAGAGCCTGAAGCCGACCTCACATGTATGAAAATGTGATGTATAACAGAGAATAAAACACAGAGAAGAAGGGAAAGAACAAACTTAATTAATAACTGATTAGCTACCAACGTTGAGAATAAAAGGAAATTGGATCTCTACCTCACACCACATACAAAAACCCAATTACAGATGGATTAAAGATCAAAACATAAAAGGCAAACCTATAAACACTTAGAAGATTATACAGAAGACATATCTTCATGATCTTGGGCTGGGAAGGATTTATTAAACAAGACATGAAAAGATACATACACAAACACACACATACACACATAAAACCATAAAAGACTTAAAAAAAAACTATGTGAAGATCAAAAACACATATACCCCAAAAGGGAGTTTATATTTAGAATATATGAAGAATATGATCAACAGGCAATCTAATGGAAAATGGGGAAAAAGACTAACAGACATTTCACAAACAGGATATGCAAATGCCAAGAGACAGAGGGGAAGGTACTCAAGCTCATTTGAAACTAAAGCATAAAAAAAACCCACAATGAGATGTCAGTTATCTATCCACCAAAATAGGCAAAAAATTAAAAACTCTCACAATACAATGAGGTCGTAAGGACTAATGGGAATTTTCATAAAGTGCTGCCTGCCAGAAATGGTATAACATTTTGAAAACTAGTTTACATGAATTGATTATGCATAACATCATTATTTCTTTAACTGATCAACTTCAATTCTTGAAAAATCTAAATAATTACATTAGACATACTGTCCCTTAATTTTCAGTTGAATCTTTTTTTCCTTTCCCCTATTTTTTTTTTTTTTACCTGTAATGCAGCCTTGTGTCAGCATTTAGAGGCAGAAAAAAGGTAAGTATACATAATGAGCAAAAATAACATTACTTTCTTGAAAGGAAAACAGTAATCAACTATTACTTAAAATCAAATAAATTAACTTTAGATTTAATAATCTACTACCTTTGAATTGTGTATATAATAGGGAAATAGACATTAAAAGATGCACAATATTAATCAAATAATTCAGTTTAAGCAAATAGTCACATTTCTACAAATAACATGATCTCTCGTTTTAATTAGAAATGACTGGTCCTGTATCTTTAAAATCTTTCCATGGTAATGTCATTAAAACAAGTTACCTAGTCAAAAGTAATTTAACCTTAAACAAAAACAAAACATGGAATCAGTCTTACATGACTATAGCTAGAAATAACTAATTTAAAGATGGTGTAGTGGACAATCTTCCCTTTTTAAACTTTGTTTCTCTTTGAGTATTATTAACCCATCACCAATAAAATTTTCCTTACTTTTATTACTGATTTCACTTTCTTTTTTTCCACTGACATTTCTATGTCAGATCTAGTTTACTGGTATTTTAAATTCTAAATAAACCACATCAAAAACTGATTTGATTGCTCAACAACAAGGGAGCAGATTCCTTAAAGCAGGGGTGGGGAACGTCCGGCCCACCGTATATACAGCCTGCAAAATCATTTAGTCTGGCCCTGCCAAAGGCCACCGCAGGCAGGACCCAAAATTCAATAAATCTAGGAGCTTTTTTCACAGCTAATTTTTAAGTTAATAATTTTGCATGGCCCGAGAATGATGTTATAAATATCCAAATAGTCCTTGGCAGAAAAAAGGTTCTGCGCCCTGCCTTAAAGTAATGCTAGAGGCTTTTTTTTTCTTTTTTTCCTTTTAGGGAAAGAACAAATGCAGTCCCCCACTAACACAATTATGCAGTTGAGTTTCTCACATCTAGGAAAATCTCGGGGATCAGTACATCAGGAATGTAATCGATAAGCCTCACCCTGAGAAAACCACCTTCATAATGAGGACATCTGCTGTGACAGGATAGAAGGCATCTTGTCACATACTTTTGTATTATTACATTCAACCTATAATTCTCTCCTTTTGTTTTCAGATTACTACACACAAAAATATCACTGATTATTTAAGATAAACATTAGGTTGAGTTCCAGATTTGTGATATTCAAAGCTTTTAGCACATAGAACTAAAAACTGGTTTCACATTTAAATTTTCATTTAAAAGTAGTTTTTTCAAATATTTTAGCTAAGATTAGACAAATTAACAAGAAATACAAGTGAAATTTCAGCATCATATGAGGGATGGGGAGTGCTGCCTTCGAGTGATTGCAGATGAAAAAGTCCATAATATCAAACACATACATTGACGCTAAGGTGTTCTCCACCCCTACCACCCCTATAGCCCCCAACCCCCTACACACACACACACACACACACACACACACACACACACACACACTTTTACAGGGGTTGATAATATCCTAACTGAAACTATAAATAGTGTTTTAAATTCTAACTAAGAACCACTTTTAAATTAGTTAAGGCCCAAACAGACTGACGTTTTTATAAACTGGTTCAAGAGCGTGGCTTTCAGATATTTTGATGTAAAAGAAAAACAAAGCAAATGCCAGAACATCTGAAAAATACTTTACTGTTACCAGAAAGAGGAGAATTCACGTACACAATTTAATTATAAAGCAAACTCAAAGGACTTATTCCAACACAATGGTATCTTGCTGAAACTAATAAACAACTGTGTAAAACAGAAATTAATCTCCTTTAACTTTTCCCCTCAGTTACCTTCTGTTGAATGGTGGAATGTTTCTGCTCCATCTCTCTTTTCTCTTTTGCTGCGTCCACAGCCAGTCGATCCAACTACAGAGGAAAAGGAGAGTATTATACAGACTTGAAGAAAAACAGTATGCTTATATCTTTACCCATCGTCCCAGTAAGTCGGTCAATTTAAATGAACTTTAAAAAGGCATTTTGGCTATAACTTTAAATTGGAAGTTTTATTGTTTTGTTTTGTTTTCTGGTATCAAATCCTCTTTGAAAAGGTCTGTAACTCCTCTAAGGAAAATGTTTCTAACAATAGTCATGGTTCAAACAAACGTGACAGAAGGCCTCATCAACGACACAACAGTGATAAGTTCACTCCTTAAATAAGGAAAGTGGCTCCAGCTAAAACTGCCTGCTGACCCATTCAGCAATTCTCATAGTTAAAATCAAAGATACAAAGATACACTGGTGATTTGTTTTCTGCAACAGCAAAGAGTAATAGTTAAACTAATATATGCCAGCTCTCACAAGTTCACTGGGTAAGACTTCTAACCACTCAAGATACTTCCTGTTTTCAAGTTAGCTTCCTAATGTTATAATCAAATCTAACAGGTAGAAAAATAATTCATGGAATATAAGAGAAAGCTAAAAATAATAATACAATAGTAATCATTCATAAGACGAGGGTATAAAATAACCAATTTTTAAGATATTTTTTTTTAAGCTCAAAAAACTTATGAATTTATAAAATCCCATTCCTTCCTTGTTCTTTTCCATCAGAAAACATGATCGTCCATCAAGAGAAATACTGATATCCAGTATTCAGACAAATTCACTGGCTTCTTGAACTCCTCTTGGCTGAAATAACAATTGGGTTAAAAATACTCCTTCACGTGGTTCAGCTCTTCTAGACTGTGATGAATGTCACTTCATCTTTGAACCCCCATCACCTCTAACTGATAAATGAATAAATAAAAATATAAATATCAACAGGAATATGAAGGAAAATAATATTAAATGTCCAAATGTTTTAATTGATATGCTTTAAAAACTAAATTGAAAACAGGCCTTCTTAAAAAACTACCTGATCCTTTATTTGCTCTTTATTACAAATGATGTGTTGTTATTTTTTCTACAGAATATGCTGGCCACAGATTCTTATTATCACTGAAAGTAATAAAGACCCAAAAGAAAACACACTGAAACAGAACTATCACTAATATAAAACATTTTATTTAGATGGTAACTATACTACTTCACTTTAGGATCTAATACATACATACCTTAGTGACATGTGACACTAATTTAATGGGTAATGCTGGTACATGCTACGCTAGAAAAATATTTGTCTTCAATAGCTTCTTATACTGAATAAGTAGAATAATTTTTATCCCATGGTTTTATAGCCTTTAATTGAATGGCATATAAATATTATTAACTCATTCAGACAGATGTGCAGTGCAAGGCAGCCCCCAAGATTCAATCTAATATTTATAAACTTGAGGGCATGTACCTTCCACACAGCACTGCAACCAACGCAAGTCATGATTTTCTGCCTGTCAAACTGATGGTAAATTCCTCTTCTGCATTCCACCCCACTGCTACTGCAGCAGAAAGGGGGAAAATTCCCCTCCCAATCTGTTGGAGAAGAAGTATAAAGAAAAAATGTTTCAGCTTAGAGGAGGATTGGAGAAGGTATGAGTTGGGGAGATGTGGAGACTAGCAGTCTTGTCTCCTAGATGCTGGGCACTGTATCAGGAAGAGAGAGTTTGGAGCACAGCAGGGAGTATCCCACGTTTCTATTACTGTTGGACATGATGAGTTTAACGAGCTCCTGTAACTAGACAAGAACTCCAATCCTCTCTACCTGTGTTCTGGATCCCAACCACTCCTACCACCTCAGATGTCATCACTTCTCTTTCTGCTTTTCAACTTTTGCCATTCCCTTAAGCTTTTTAATTTCTGCAAATCGTACTACCTTTTTATTAAAAAAAAAAAAGAGAGAGAGAGAGAGGGGTAGACTGCCATATGCAGCACCTCATTTGGATGTGTCTGGAGTCTTGGAAGCTTGATCACCCTACATTCTCTTACAAATCGACCTTGAGAGCCTGTTTAGAGGTTCTAGCAGGGAAGCGCAGCTACTCCTATACCCTTGACCAAAGAACGGTCCTCTCCTCTAGCAGGAAAGGTCATCCTCTTTTACCAAGCACGCAGCTTCGAGAGGGACAAACAAGGATCGGTAAGGGAGGAAGAGGACACCTGCCTAGCCAGCAAGTGCAACCCAAATCAACCCTGGTGATCAATGGGGTGACAGATGTTGCAGCCAGATGGACCTCACATTTGCAAATCATAATACCTTAAATAAAATCTTCCTCCAATCAATATTCCTCTCTAGCTATCACCTTCTCTCTCTTTCCTACATAACTTCTTGAAAATTCTTTCCTGTTCTCTGTTTGCCCATTTCATTTTCATCTACTCACTATAATTTAGCTTTCTAATTATAAATTAGGAATTTAGAATTTCTGCTACTAGGACCCTGAACTCTCACAGAGGTAACAGATAACCTTCTTGCTGCTAAAACCAATAGGTAGTTCTCAGTCCTAGGTTTACTTGACCTTCTCTCCAATATTTGTACTTATAACCACCCCCTCCTTTTTTGAGACATTTTTTCTTAGCCGGTGCTACCACAGTCTCCCAGTTTTCCATATCCTCTCATTTTGTTCTCATGGAACTCCTCTTACCTAGCAATCTCTTTAAAACTGGTCATTCTTATGGCCCTGTCCCAAGCCAAATTCTCTTTTTATGCTATACTAGAAGACATTAACCTTAACTTATCAAATCAAAATCTTTAGGTATGGTGTTTGGGCACTTACATTTTTAGAAAATAGCTCCATGATTCTGATATATATATGAACTCTCCTTGGGTCAATTCACCCACTCCTGAGGTTGCAATTAGCAATTCTATGCTATTCACTCCTTTAGTCTATATCTTTCTTTTTAAGCTCCAGATATTTCCACTAAGATATGCTATCCACAAAAATCAATACATTTAAACCTGAATTCATCATGTCCCACCACTCTCAAATTGGCTATATCTTAAATAACCCTCATGTCTGGTCCAACCCTACTGCCATGACCCTAGTTCCAGATACCATTATCTGAAAACTGAATTACTGAAGGAAGATCCTAACTAGCCACTTCCAACCAGGCTGTATTATCCACTAGGCACTAACCATACCAGGGCACTAAACACATCAAGGCCCTGAAAAATTATTTGAGACCTGAGAAGGAGAAGATGACAAAACTGAAATTAATATATGTCTAAAATATACAATTATTTTAATAGTCAACTATAATACAACTCACTTTTTTTATAAATTATATTTAATGTAAGATGAGGGTACAATCTAATGTTTAAGATGTGGGAAGTACCTAGGTTTTGCCTTCCTCCTAAGTCTGGGTTAGATGTCCTATCTATATTCAGGGTGGGGCAAAAGTAGGTTTACAGTTGTTCATATGGAAAATAATACAGTAATAAATAATACAAAAATAAACTTTCTCAACTCACAACTGTAAACCTACTTTTGCCCTACCCTTTAACACTCTGATCCTCCACTGTGTGCTAGAGACAGATGGCTATCCACCAATATCCATTTGCTCTCCTTCTGTCTTAGTAATAGAACCCCCAAATTCTAGCAGGTAAGTTACCTGGCTTAGCTTAAGTCTATCTTTCCCAGCTTTCCTTGCTGCTAGTGTGCCATAGAAGGGTACAATTTCCAGGAAATATCCCTAAAGAAAGGGAATGCATCATTGCCCTTTCCTTCTTCCTGTTAGTAGGAACTGTGATATGATGGCTAAAGCTTGATCTGCTACTTTGAACCATGAGGGAAAATCAAAAGATAGAATAAGTTTGGGTCCCAGCAAACCAAGTGACCATCATATCAGGCCTTTCTTTGACTTTACATATGAGAAATAAAATTCTATCTTATTGAAGCTACTACCTTTCAGTTTTCTATCACATGCAAACAAACCTAATCTCAATTTATATACCCAGACAGGGCACTTAGCACAGTGAATATTAGTCTAGTAACTAGTTGGTTTCTTCCAATAAGTTAAGTTCTATAGAGGTAGAACACAGTATCTCTATAATTCATGGCATGTGCCTGTATATCATCCCTTCCTAACACCATCCCAATACACATGAGCATGCACCATATTTATTTTTGGTTAGTGAATGCAATTCTCATTCCACTATTACCTTTTTCCCATTTCCCTAAACTCTAGCTTTCATCCTTAATTCCCTCTCCTCAAAAAGTAACCTGAGCCCTGACTAGTGTAGCTCAGTGGTTAGAGTGCCAGCCCTAGCACTGAAGGGTCATGGGTTCGATTCCCTGGCAAAGGCATGTACCTGGGTTGCAGTTTCAATCCCCAGCCCAGGTTGGGATGCTTGCAGGAGGCAACCAATCGATGTGTCCTCTCATATCAATGTTTCTCTCTCTCCCTCCTTTGCTCTCTTCCACTCTCTCTAAAAATCAATGGAAAAAATATCCTTGGGTAACGATTAACAACAAAAAAAACAAAAAAAGTAACCTGAACCATTTGGAAAAGAAAATCACCTAAAAATTGATACTATTAAATCCAGAGAGCCCACTAAATCAACAACAAAAAAGAATGTTCCAGAACAGATCTAATATAAAGTTCTGATCAGGTATCAAAAATAATTTGAAAATAATGAAATTTCTATACAATATCCTTATATGTGTGTAATTCATGAATGTGTACTTGTTTGTATAAAATGAAAAAGTTCATAAGAGTTCTATAATCTTAAGCTTCTAAAACTTTATTATTCAAAATAGCAAAAGACAACATTTTTTTAAACAAAAAGAGCTATAAATCAAATGAAAAGCCAATTAAGACAATAACTCAATTTTCCAAATGTAAGAAGAGAAAACTAAATCATTATGTATACTGTAAAAGAGACACTTTGTTTTTATTTTTTAAATATGTTTTTATTGATTTTAGAGACAGAGGAAGGGAGAAGGAGAGAGAGAAACATTGATGGGAGAGAATCAACATCAATTGGCTGCCCCCTGCATGCCCCCAACTGGGGATCAAGCCCACAACTCGGATATGTGCCCTGACCAGGAATCGAACCAGCGACTCTTTGGTGCATGGGTCGACACTCAAGTTCAACCACTGAGTCACACTGGCTGGGCAACACTTTGTTTATAAATTCTCCTTTTTAGTACTCTCATATATTGTCTATAACATTTTAAACTTGAACCTCATTTTTGGTTACACATTTAACCCATACATAAATCTACTATAGCATCAAACCTCTTTATTAAACAAGTGAATGTTAAATTCCCCAATATGCTAAATTTCTTTTAAAATATAAATACAGGAGCAAAGGCAACAACAACAACATAAAGCAAAAATAAACAAGTGGGACCACATCAAACTAAAAACCTTTTGCACAGCAAAAGAAACCCCCAATAAAATGAAAACACAACCTACCAAAAGGCAGGAAATATCTGCAAATCCTATATCTGACATAGGGTTAAAATCCAAAATATATAAAGAATGCATATAATTCAATAGCAAAAATAAAAACACACACACAAGAAACACCAAATAATCCTATTTAAAACAGGCAAATGATCTGAATAGAATTTTTCCACAGAAGACATGCAAATGACCAAAAGGTACATGAAAAGGTATGTAATGTCGCTAATCATCAGGGAAATGCAAATCAAAACTGCAATGAGATTATCACCTCACACCTGTTAGAATGGCTATTATCAAAAAGATAAAGAGATAACAAAGATTGGCCAGAATGTCGAGAAAAAGGAATCCTTGTGCATGGTTGGTGGGAATGTAAATTGATGTAGCCACCATAGAAAACAATATGAAGGTTCCTCAAAAAATAAAAATAGAACTACCACATGATCCAGCAATTCCATTTCTGGGTATGTAGCCAAAGGAAACAAAGACACTAACTCAAAAAGATATCTGCATCCCCATGTCCCCTGCAGCATTATTTACAATAGCCAAGACATGGGAACAACTTATATGTCAGTCGATGGATGAATGGATAAAGAAAATGTGGCATATATACACAATGAATATTTTTCAGCCATTAAAAAAAACAACCCTGGCTGGTGTGCCTGTTGGTTACGCATCGTCCCATGCACCAGTAGGTTGCCAGTTCCATTCCCAGTCTAGGGCACATGCCCAGGTTGTAGCTTGATTCTGGGTAAGGGGCATACAGGAGGCAGTGGATCTATGTTGCACTCTCACATTGATGTTTCTCTCTCTCTCTCTCCCTCTCCCTTCTTCTCCCTCTAAAAATCAATAAACTATTCCTAAAAAGAAAACCCTGCCATTTAGGACATGGATAGGCCTTGAGGGCATTATGCTAAGTGAAATAAATCAAACAGAGGAAGATAAATACCATAGGATCTGGCTGATATGTAGAATCTAAAAAACAGACAGACAAACAAAAATACCCAAACTCATAGAGAAAAACAACAGTTTGGAGGTTGACAAAAGCAGGGGATAGGAGGATGACTGAAATGGGTGAAGGGGGTCAAAAGGTAAAAACTTTCAGTTATAAAATAAGTCGTGCAGATGTAATGTATAGCATGGTGACTACAGCTATTGTATATTTGAAAGTTGATATGAGAACAGAGCTTTAAAGTCCTCATTACAAGGAAAAAAATGAAAACCACATGGGGTGATGGATGTTAATTAGACTTATTATGGTGATCATTTGTGTGTGTGTGTGTGTGTGAGAGAGAGAGAGAGAGAGACAGAAATCATTTTATTGTATATCTTAAATATAATGTTTTATGTCAATTATATCTCAATTTTTTTAAATACAGGTATCAGTGTATAACACAAAATCAAGAGGTATACCTGTGCACCAAGATCCTTCATGTAGGGCCCAAGTTCACTAAATAGATCATATCCTTGATGAAAGAAGGCCAAGTGAGCATACATAAAAGATAACATCTAATAGAAGAAAAAAATATTAAAATTTTAAAATCAATTCTTAGATAAGCATTACAAAATTCTTAAAAATCTTTATCCTACTTAATGTTTAAAAATTATTCCACAAGAGCCCAAAATATCAAACCTATTTAAAATTAAACTGAATCATTTTTCTTAAAAGAGTATTTTAGAAATATTTGTAAATATGACAAGAAATTTTATTTAAAAGAAATTTCTAGATGGCTTAAAATTTTAACAATGCCCCAAATTTCAGTTGTTTGGACTATATCCAAATGATCAAAATTTTCATAGTAATAGTTCAAAGAATCAAGGTTTCAATAGCTTCACTGCCTTCCCTTCCTAGATACATTATGAATTATCTATGTGACTTTCAACCAAACTCACTGGCAAAACCTTAAATTGCAAATAGGACATTAAAAGATTAAAAGTGGAAATACGAAGTACTCAAAATAAAACAATCACAAACGCTTTACAACCTACTAGATCACCAAGCACAACCCAAAGTAGGGGAATGCTCGTTTTTTTCTCAAGATACCAAAATAAAATGAGTCAACAGACTTTGCTATGGAGGTTTCTTTATATTCATTCCAAAAATCAAAAATGTCATTAATGGGTCGAGATTTTCCCCCCAAATTTTCCTATACTTTACCTATTAATGAGAGAATAGTCACCCCTACTTTTATTAGTTGTCACATGAGAAAGAATTAAATAATTCAATCACAATACTAAAAGAATCCTCTAACATTCATGTTACTTTTAGCAAGACAATGCATATTTAATTCTCTGAAATCTAAAATAGGTCATAAGGTTTGTAGTATTTAAGAATCCTTCAAAGAAATTTTAAAAAAGAAAAACCAATTAAGTAAAACACAAAGACAAAAGACAAAACTCACTAAAAGATTATTCTGGAATTAGATCAAGATGGTTGTACAACTTTGTGAATATAATAAAAAACACTGAATTATATTTTAAAAGGGAATATTAATAGCTATGACTACATAAAAATGTAAAATATGCCAGCACATCAAAACATAATAAGCATATTAAAAAATAAATGATAAACTAGGAAAACAACACATGACAAAGGGTTAATAGTCTTAATACATAAGAGATGTTACAAATCAGTATGAAAAAGATGAACACACTAACAGAAAAAAAGACAAAGGACATAAATAGGGAACACAAGTGGACAAAAAAAACATGGAAAAAATGTTCAAATTCATTTGTATTAAATAAATGCAAAACTGAACAATCAGATCACATTATCTACCCAATTGTAATTAATACCCGGTGTTGGTGAAAGGTGGAAAAACGTTTACTCTACTAGTGGAAACGCACACACTACTAGTGGAAATGTTGTATAACCCTTGAAATCTGATAGTATTTCTTAAAAGTCTTAATGAGTATTTATATCCTTTGACTAAGTAATCTCTTGTCTTTATCTTAAGGAAATAATCATATTATTCATTAGGATGATCATTATAATGCTATAGTTTAATGTCAAAAACATGAAAATTAAAAATCCATTAATGGCTGAAGTTAATTTATGGTAAATTAATGGTCAGCAACCTATGACCAGCAAACTATCTAGCTCTACCATCTATATTTCAATGGCCTATGAGCTAACAATGGGTTTTACATTTTGAATTGGTTGAAAGAAAATGAAAAAGACATAAAATTCATGACGTGTGAAAATTACATGAAATTCAAATTCCCATGTCCATAAAAAAAGTTTTATTGGAACAGAGCCATGTCATTCATTTATATATTGTCTATGGCTTCTTTCTCATAACAGCAGCAGAGCTGAGTAACTGTGACACAGACCATATAGCCCACAAAACCCAACATATTTACTATCTAGCCCTTCAACATAAAAGTTTGCCACCCCTCGTAAATTCACATGGTAGAGCTCCACCTGGCCACAAAAGTCATCATTAAATAAAAAATATTTAACGGCATATGATGATTTTGAAGTGTATTAGTGAAAAAAGAAAGTTATAAAACAGTATACAGAAATGATTCCTATTTTCTTTAAAGTACAGAGGCATGTTCACATATACATACATACATACAAACAGAAAAAGAGAAAAAAGACAGAGATATTAACAGTGGTTGTCCCTTGATAGTAGGATTTATAAATACTTTTATTTTTTCTTCATTCATTTAATTTTCCAATTTCCTACAGTTAACATACATTACTCTCAATATGGAAGAGAAAGTAGATATAAATAAGAAGTAAAATGTACTTATCTGATAAAAAATAAATACATATACACAGAATTTAGGAAAAAGCTAGGTAGGCTCAAGAATGAAGAGCAATTTAAGTATACCCTTTCGGAAAAACAAATAGTGTCAGTGAACAAAGTCAGAGAGGAAAAATTATTTCTAAGGTTTTTAAAACATAAGAGTGTAATGCCATACTACTACTATTCCCTACCCAATTCCTTATTAACTTTAAAACAAAAAATAAGAAAAAAATCAATGTCAATATGGATGTAGAGGCTAAGAAAAAAAAAGTGATCCTCAACTTTCATCCCATTTGTTTTCTAACTGCACACCAAGGAACAAACCAAAAGGCTGATCCATTATCAGGAACACTAGGGGAAAATCCTCTAAATGCTGACTATGTACGCTCTCAATCTCAAATATTTAAATGTCTGATTTAAGGAGATCAGTGTATTAAGAGATGTGACACACATAAATAACTATAAGATGAAGGAAACAAAAAAGTGAATGACATACAATTAGCACAAAAAGATAAACAAAAAGATTAATTATGAACTTGGAATAAATACACACACACACACACACACACACACACACATCATGCTTCTTGAAACACTTAAATATGTACATATAGCTTCATATTAAAATATCTGAAACATAATTTTAATAAATATCTTACTGATTTTAGGATTTCTGATCGCCTTTTTGATTGAAGGACATTAATCTGAGGGAAAATACACTTGGTTAAGCATCCACACATTATTTTAAAAACTAATCCATAATGCAATATTGTAAAAGTTGTTTAAGCAAATGGTTTAACATTTTTCCAAAAAAAGTAAATAAAAACAAAGTTCAAATGTTTTATCCTTCGGCCTACTTTTTGTGAAAACAATTTAGACAGACATACCAATGAAACTAATCCATCTTTTACCTCAAAAAAAATAAAAAACTGGCTGAGTTTAAATCATAATATTGTAGTGTTAAAACTATCACTTTGATAGATATTTGAATTTCTTAGAATTCCTTCTTTTCCCACCCTCCTTATCTAATTTGTTCATCAAGACCCTTCAGCATATATCATAACACAAATTGCCATCACATTTACCACTGCCATCGACTACCATTGTATCTCTTTTCTAGACTATAGCAATTGTCCATGAACTAGGATGTTTCCATTCTTCACTCCCTACAATCCATTCAGCAACTAGAGTGATCTTTTTAAAATGTAAGTAAGATCATGCTTTGTCTAGCTTAAAACCTTCCAACTCCCTACCACAGCTTTCAAGGCCCTCTATGATTGGCCCCTGCCTACCTCTCCAACCTACTTTTCTACCACTTTCCTCCTTTTTGTGTTCAACCACAATTCAAGACTACTCCCACCTCAATACCTGCATACTAGTTGTACTAACTTCATGTTAAGATAGTTTAAATACTATCTCTTTACAAAGGTCTAAAGTAGGCCCGTACACACTGTCCAGTACATCAACACTATTTATTTTCTTCTTAGTAATCAACTACCTTATATTTTCTTTTTGTTTTTTTCAATATTTTTATTGATTTTGAGAGAGAGAGGAAGGGAGAGAGAAAAAGAGAAACATTGATGTGAGAGGAGAACATCCGTCAGCTGCCTCCTACACACCCCTACCGGGGATCAAGCCTGAAACCCAAGCATGTGCCCTGACCAGGAAACAAACCAGCAACATTTTGGTGCATGGGATGATGACCAATCAACTGAACCACACCAGCCAGGGCCCTTATATTTTCTTATTTATGTCTTAGTTATGTCTTATTTATGTCCCCAGCTAAAGTATAAGCTCTGTGAGATCAAGGCCTTGCCTTATTCCCAGATGTATTCTCCCAGTGGTATGTAGTAAGCACTCAATAAATATTTGTTATATAAATCATTAAATTTTAAATAAATATTTTAATTAGACTAAACTTACTAAAAAAAAATCAATAAATTATGAAAATTGTTTGTAGTATCTCTCCCAACTCTAGAAATTCGTAACAAACATTTTACTTTTGTCTATTATTATATATCAATTTAGTAAAATAAAATGTTTATAAAAAAGAATCATTCACTTTTTACTAATATTGTCAAAAGAAAGGTATTACAGAATACCTGCCTTTTTAATATGTCCTTCTCACTGAATATTCTGCCTGTTGATTTATAAAATAATTTTAAAGCAATGATCAGAAAACAAAAACAAGCCAAGAAAAATCCAGATAACTTTGCTTAACTAAGAACTAGTTTCTTCTGCTTGCTTCTTTCAAAGCCTATTCAGTTCTGAAAACTAAAATACTAACTTTCAAACACTCTGAGTAAAAGCAGAGGCTACAGATAAACCTATTATTCAAACTTTGAAATATGTTAAAAGTGCCTTTTGTTTTGGGTTTGTTTTGTGTGTTTTTTTCCCCATCTGGCAATGAAAAACAGCATTTACTTGAGGGGGGTTAAATTCAAATATTTAGAGACAGTAACACATGACAACCTTTATAAATCTGGATATTTATTACTTGGTATTCTCTAAATTAAACACTTTGGCCATGTAATAAAATGACGCAACAGTTCTCATCAGGAAATCAAACAAACTAAGTTATAAGAAAGGTGGGACACCTAACTTAAAACTATTGGATGGACACCAAAGAAAAATGTATAATTTATAATACATAAGTTTGAAAATAATGAATATTTTAGCTGAATCTGCCTCCCCAAATTAAATTTAAAATTAAGCAATTCATTCCTTCAAAAAACATTTATAACCTATTTTCCAACCACTACACTAAAGGGAAGGCACACAATCTAGGAGTAGAAAAGGCATATAAATAAATAATTACAATATATGGGTTCAGTGCTCCAATAGCAATGTGCATGGCAATATTAGTGCAGCACAATGAAGACAGAGGCAAAAATAATTCATTATGCCTGGAGAAATTTGAGTAACTGACCACAGAAGAGAGAATGAATTAGTAATGGGGTTAGTAAAAGCAATACAAGAAAGACCCAGTGCATGAGAACATCATAATATTCTAAAAAAACAGTAAGAACTGGTGTTAGGGCTATAGCAAGAGTAAGATAACAGATTTAAGAGGTACATAGAACTTCTTAAGGCAGTTTTGGCTGTTAGATATAGTAGCAGAGGATGAGGAGAAACTGATATAATTCTACAACTCTGAACTTTTATAACTATGACAGTGATGCCATTCAGTTAGGTAAGAACAAAAAGAAGCTGTCTGGGAAGAAGATTTCAGCTTTGAATACAAGAAGAATGAGGTACTTCTGCAAAAAAAAATAGTAATAATAAATCTGTCATTTCTATATGGTGGTAATTCAAGCAAGGGGAATGATGAGACTGTCAGAGAACTTATAAAGTCAGAAAAGAATAGGACCAAAGATAAAACACTGAAAATAAGAGTAAAAAAGTGGGCAAAGGAGAGAATCCCATGGCGGAAATTGAAAAGAAACAGAAGATGATCTAAAAGTGTTTTGAGATAAATCAAGACAAAAGTACATTTCAAAGAGAGTATGTCCTACATTTTCAAACACATAGGTTGGTTAAAAACTAAAATGAATGACACCTTAGCATGAGCCATTTCAGTGGAATGGGGGTAGGCAGACTGAGAACTCATACTACCACAGAAAGTGGTATGAATGTGAGGTAGGTAACAGGACACAAAAAATACAGACTACTCCATTCTAGAAGACTTTCATTAATAAAAGGAGTTTACTTCATTTTTAAAATTTATCTTCCACTTAACTAAACAGCAACTTAACGGAAAAAATCTTAGTCATTTCTACTGTTTTTGCAGTTTAGTTTTTAATCACTAGCTTATATACTGTTATCTATGTATTGTTTATTTTTATTTGTTTGTTCAATATATCTTCATTGATTTCAGAGAGTGGAAGGGAGGGAGAGAGATAGAAACATCAATGATGAGAGGGTTGTCATTGATCAGCTGCCTCCTGCAGGCTCCTGACTGGGGACTGAGCCCACAATCCGGACATGTGCCCTGACCAGGAATCAAACTGAGATCTTCTGGATCCTAGGTCATGCTCAACCACTGAGCCATGCCCGGCAGGGTTATGTATTGTTTTAAGAAATACTCTGTGAGGCAGAGGAAACAAGATGGTGGTGTAGGTAACAGCTGTACCCGTTGTCTCCCACAACCACATTCAAAATTACAACTAAAATACAGAACCACCATCACTCAGAACCTCCTGAGATCTAGCTGAACAGAAGCCCTACAACCAGGGAACTGAAGAAGCACTGAGACTGGCAGGAGGGGCGGAGATGAGGGTGGATGGAGCTGAATCCCAGAGACACAGCCCCGGGGCCCACACCCAGTGCAGCGGTTCAAACCCAGCAGGGATATCTAGGCTGGGAGGCTTCCTGGAGGAACAAGGGGTTCCAGCCCCACAGCAGGCCCCCAGCCCAGGGCTCCAGGGCCGGGAAGATAAGTCCCCACAACTTTGGGCTGTGAAAACCAGCAGGGACTGTGGCTGAGGGTCGCAGAGGCTGTGGGAACCCCAGCAGCTCCTCTTAAATGGCCCGCACACAGACTCACTCAGACGCGCTCCCTCTGAGCCCCAGCGCCAGACAGCAGCCTGAAAGGAACCTGGGACACTCGGGGAAGAACTAACCTGCCTGAAATTGGGGCAAGAGGTGGATGGGCAGCTTTCTCCCATACAGAAGGGCTGGCAGAGGCCATTGCTCCTTTGGCGAGCCCTCCCCACACACAGGCGGCAGGCAGGCGCCAGGCAGGCGCCATATTTGAATCCCCAGCACCTGATTCACACCTCTGGCCCCGCCCCGTGATTCCCAGAGACCCCACCCCTCCCTACCTTCAAGCTCATCCAAGCCATTTCCAGTGGCTTTTCTATGCAAGTGGTCTTTCCAGCCTTATGCTTAGGACTTTCCTAGAATGTCTCAAACAATCAGCAGCGTGCCCCATACAGCTTGATAAGTGGCCCCAGGCCTGGCACTAGTGGCAGCCTACATTGGTTCATAGCTTGTCCTCTCCTAGACACCTCCAAGCCCAGCACAAGTAGCAGCCAACTACAGTTTGCTGTGTAGCTCATGCTGGGCGGACCTGGGCAAGGCACTAGAAGAGGCTGACTTTGCACCTCCTGGGAGGCCCCAGACACACTGCACCTGATGGTCAGACTCAACCATGCTGGATTACAACCATACCACATCCACGAGTGACACACTCAAGGGGCACTCTTGGTGAACACGAAAGATCCACTGAAGTAAATCCTGTTCCACAGAAGTATCTCCAGCACAGCAGCTCTTTGGCTGTAGTTGCCGGTGGTCCTCACAGCCAATTGGCTTGGGGGTGAGTTCCTCCCAGTGACGCCAACAGCAACCAAGGCTCAACTACAACAGGACAGTGCACACAGCCCACACAGGGGAGCACTTAGAAGGCCCAGCTCAGGTGACTGGGGAGGCTGAGCCACTGGACCCTACAGGACACCTACTACACAAAGCCACTCTACAAATTCCAGGAGACATAACAGCTCTACCTAATACATAGAAACAAACACCTGGAAGCAGTCAAAATGTGGAGGCAAATAAACATGTCACAAAGGAAAGAACAGACAAAATCTCTAGAAAAAGAATTAAATGAAATAGATCCCAGCAAACTAACAGAGACAGAGCTCAGAATTTTGTTTATAAGGATGCTCAAACATATTAATAAGAGTATTATGAAAACAACTGAGAAAATTGATGACATAATAAAGTACAAATTTGAAATGAAGGCTACACAAACTAAAATGAAGAATAATTTACAGAGAATTAACAGTAGAGTAGAGGATGCTGAGAATCAAATCAGCAATTTGGAACATGAGGAAACAAAAAACACCCAAACTGAAGAGCAAAAGGAAAAAAGAATCCATAAATATGAAGATAGTATAAGGAGCCTCTGGGACAGCTTCAAGAGGCCCAACGTTCGTATTATTGGGATGCCAGAAGGAGAAGAAAGAGAGCAAGAAATTGAAAACCTATTTAAAAAAATAATGACAGAAAACTTCCCCTACCTGGGGAAAGAAATCGACTTATAAGTCCAGGAAGCACAGAGGGTCCCAAACAAGAGGAAACCAAAGAGACCCACAGCAAGACACATCATAATTAAAATGCCAAAGGTTAAACACAAGAGAATCTTAAAAGCAGCAAGAGAAAAGCAATTAGTTACCTACAAGGGAGCACCCATATGACTGTCAGCTGATTTCTCAACAGAAACTTTGCAGGACAGAAGGGAGTGGCAAGAAATATTCAAAGTGATGAAAAGCAAGAACCTATAACCAAGATTACTCTACCCAGCAAAGCTATCATTTAGAATTGAAGGTCAGATAAAGAGCTTCTCAGACAAGAAAAAGCTAAAGGAGTTCATCACCACCAGACCAGCACTACAGGAAATGTTGAAGGGTCTTCTTTAAGAAGAAGCTAATGAACAAAAGAATCTGATGAACTAAAAAGATCCAGAGACACTGACGCATGCAACAGACGATCATATTTCAGAGGAAAGAGGGAAGGGGGATGGAGGATGGGAAGAGATTAACCAAAGTTATATGCATATATGCATAACCCATGGACACAGTCAATAACAGGGTGAAAGCCTAGGGAGGGGGAAGGAGCGAGAGGGAGGGGGTTAGTTGGGGGGGGAATGGGACACCTGTAATACTTTCAACAATAAAGATAAATTGGGGGGGGGGGACAGTCTGTGATCATCATTAAGTCAGCATTCTCTGGGGACTCACTGATGTTTTATAACAGGAGATTTAGAAAAGATAATTCCCTAAGCTTTACACTCCATGATCTATAGGGACACATAATGTATATGTAAGGTAATGTATAATGTGTGGCTTTCTATTTTCATCTCTCTCAAATTTATTTAGAGATCTATCTCCTTCAAATTGGTTTCAATTATACATTGGACCAGATGATCAGCAGGCAACTTACCAGACACTGATCTATAGTTTTAAAAAGCAGCACCTAATGCAAAACATGAGAACACTACTTCTAGAAATATTTTTCATTTGGCAATATGGTGAGCCTTACTATCTCTAGAATCTACTCTAAGAAATAATCAGAAATGTGGCAAAAGATCTGTATACAAAGATGTTACTATCATTTAAAATGATTGAAAATTATATTTTCACTATTGCCAGAAAAAATGGCAACACTAAAAATATCTCAATAAAATATTAATTAAATTGACACAGCAACTACACAAAATAAAATACAGCAATTAAAAATGCTTTTTATAACATTTTAAATGGAGAAAGTATAATGTTAACTGAACGGGGGAAGAAATCACAACCAAAGTTATACATATCCACACACTCACAGACAAGTAAGTGAAATTTTTTCACAAAATTTCAGTTTAATTTTAAACTAAAAAAAAAAAATTATTAATTCTTTTCAGTGCAATCAACTCAAAAGTAATAACATGTTCAGTAAGCATTTTTTGAAAATATATAATAAATGTACCTGAAGTACATAGTCGAGGGCTATGTGTCGAAAACATTTTCTTGTTGCTGTCAGAATGTTTGTGGCTTCTTCAACTTCATGCTGTTTGTTTCTCTGTACTTGAGCATTTTTTACTAATGCATTTTCTTTCTCTTCACTGACTTTTTCAAATTGCTTCTTGGCATCTTTGAATTTTCTAAGATCTCTAAAAAATGAAAACAGTGAAACTTTTATAAAACTTTCTTGATAAAAACCTTTAGCAAAATAACATTTAGAATTTAATTTTTATGTTCCTCTATTTATTTGATTCACTGTGCAATAATACTCAATAGCTCTTATGACTACAATACACATTGTTTTTCAATTATATATAATTCCTAACAGTCACAGAACATTTCCTTACCTACATCTATAAATTTGAAAATAAATTATCAAAATAACATTACAGAAACAAAAACGGCAAAGTTAATTTTTCCCCCTAAAAACAAATTCAGGAACACATATCATTATTTAAACAAATTATTTTTAAATAGTAGTATACATAAGAATCACCATAGGGAACTTGTTAAAAATGCAAATTCCAAGGTTCTTCTTCTCCCAGAGATTACAATTCATTAGTCTTTGTGATAAATCCTAGAAATCAGCAGGTGGGATGAGGTGTACTAAGACACACCCTTGACTTTACTGCTATTGGTGGTCTCAGACCACACTTTAAGAAACAACATTTATTTCTTGTTGAAGGGAACTGCTGGTCCAAAGGACATGAATGTATTCTTAAAACACAAACTCATAATGCTTTCTAAAAGAATTCTTGTACCCATAAAGGGTTAATAGTATCCATTTCAATAGTCTGAAAATCTGAAGCCCTTGATTCATTAATAATCCTAGGTAAGTACATAACATCACTTTGCTTTTACTTTTTCTATCAGGGAAGTAGGCAAAATAACAAATTTTAAAATAATAATAATAATAAAGTTTACCTAAGAAAGAACTCTGGTAAGAAGCCACTAACTTTCATATATACATTCTGAACATTAGTCTATTATCAGGACATTCTGAACATTAGTCTATTATGAAGTAATTTAAAAAGAATCTGTAAGACATCACCTCCACTACAACAATTCTAAAATGGCAGTGCATTTCATTTATGTGAGCTGCCACTATTTACAGCTCATAACATCTATAATTTATCCTGAGTACTGTATTATAATCAACTTTATCTCTAATTTTATATATTCTCAGTCAGGAATTAAAAGAGAAAATCTGGATTATTAATGTGAAAAAGGAAAACCAGGAAAGTTCGATATTTTTTTTACAAATGTAATGAATGTGACACAAAAGGCTCATATGTAACAAAAGGATGTGCTTTCATTACTCATTCTCATATAATCTCTTCAAAAAAAAATACCATCTTGAGAGAATGTAAAACTTTATATCAACTATAATAACTGATAGTATTTCAACCACTCTTGAGGCTTGCTTTGATTTTAAAAGGTCATTAGATTTCTTACATTTATTTAATCTATAACAATTCTAGTTATGTATCCTGAATACATATTTCATAATATAAATGATTCACTATAAGGTATTAAGTCTCATTCTATACAAAATAATTCTGGAAAAATACAATATACATTTCACAAAGCAAAACAAAAATAACTCTAGTATTTTCGTAATTCATGTTCCATAATTTCTCTCCAAAGATACCAACTCCTAGATGTAATAATTAACTAAATGCTTTACTTTTTCCTTCACTGCAATTGACTTACTCTTTAACAAAGTTCTGAAGCTGTGCCTTAATTGATCTCTGAGTTTGGTCAAATAGGATCTAAAAGAGAAAATGTAACATTAAACAATTAGAAAAGTAAATAAAGAAAATAATTTTCATGTAGTTCTATAATTATCACATCCCTCTATCATAGTCCAATTTCTAATTATACCTATATTTCTTATTCAAGACTACATAAGAAATAAGCATTTAAAAAAGAAACAAACTGATTTTTCAAGCGAATTTCATCTGTCTAAAAAATAAAATCACTCCTATTTACAGAGGAAATAAAATCTGCTTTAATATTTAAATAAAATGCTCAAACAGTAGAGCAATTCATTTTTGTGATTTTAATTCAGGCTTTTGAAGACAACCTAAAAGAGTAATACAAATTCCACTCCATCCACAACAGAAATTTCTTAATCTCACACATCAAAACATATCAAATGAAAACAACTCCACAATTACCTTATATCTTAGTTAATGGTTACTCATTTGGGAAAACCTCAGGATTTAAATGCTTTATATTCTGAGTTCAAGTAAACATTGTCTAGTTCTTTAGGTTAAATAATTCCTAAGATCAGAGACAAGAATAGAGTTTTATTCCACAATATTTTGCCCCACTTAAAGGATGTCACATATTTAACTTTGATAGTTCTGTGTGGTAAATTTCACAGGGCTAGTCATGGGAATTCCAAGTACTTTCATAATTTATAGATATGTTTCATTTATAATTAGAAACAGATGTCAGATGAACAGGCAGAAAAATCAATATTCAAAACAAAAAGAAAATCTTACGTCCTTCTACTAATTAAAAATAGTACTAATTTCATTCTCTCTGAAATCTTGCTATTAGCAAAGTCTTATGCTCTCACCTAAAAACCAAACACACACACACAAAGTAGATTGAATCGAGGGTTTCAAAATCTGTCAATTTACTTCCAGAGAGAGAGAAAAAAATCTACATTATGTTAAACCCAAAGTATTATATATACCCAAAGTAAGCAGAAGAAAGGAAATAATAAAAATCAAAGTAGAAGTCAACAAAACAGAAAACAAATCAACAGCCAAACATCAATGAAACCAAAATTTAGTTCTTTGAAAAGATCTAAAAAATTAACCTCCAGCCAAAGTGATAAGAAAAAAAAGTGACAAATTTCAAATATTAAGTAATTTCACCACAGATTTTACAGATATTAAAAAGGAAAACCAGGGGAGTTGGGGAATTTTATGCCTGTAAATTCAAAAGAAGAGATGAGTAAATACTTTGAAAGACAAAAATTACCAAAGTTCACTCAAGAAAAAAAATCAAAAACCTAAACAGAATGAAAGAATTAGAATCTATAGTTTAAAACCTATTGTATCTTATAAAGTTAAAACTATACTCACATAAAACCCAGCGATCCCACTCCTATGTATTGCCCAAGAGAAATAAAAGCTTAGGTTCACAACAAAACCTGTATGCCAATGTTTATAGCAGTTTCATTCCTAACCGCCAAAAACTGGAGACAACCTAAATGTCCTTGGAGAAACAATGGTACCTCCAATACAATGAAATACTACTCAGCAACAAAAAGAAACAATTAAAACATGCAAAACATAGATGAATCTCAATGCACTTTGCTAAGTAAAATAAGTCATATTCAAAAGGCTACAAGCTGTATGACTCCATTTATATGTCATTTTTTTTAAAGGCGAAACTATAGGGATTGAAAACAAATCAGCAATTTCCAGTGGTAGGGGGCAGGGGAAGGAAGGGCTGATAAACAATAGGCATCACGAGGGTATTTTTAGTTAATGGAACTGCATCTTGATTTTGAGTACAGACTCAACCATACGCATTTGTCAAAACTCATAAAGCTGTATACACAAGGAATCAATTTTGTTATATTCAAATTTTATGATTAATGTTAAAATATGAAGAACAAGATATATATGAACCAACAGATTTTTTTTAAAAATATATCTTTATTGATTTTCAGAGAGAGGAAAGGAGGGGGAGAGAGAGAGAGAAACATCAATGATGAGAGAGTCATTGATCAAGCCCACAACCCGGGCATGTGCCCCGACCAGGAATCGAACCCAGATCGCCTGGATCCTAGGTCGACGCTCAACCACTGAGACACGCCCGGCCGGGCCAGATTTTTTTTTTTTTAATCCTCACCCGAGGAGATTTTTTTCCATTGCTTTTCAGAGAGAGTAGAAGAGAGAGAGACACATCGATGTGAAAGAGAGACATTGATTGGTTGCCTCCCGCACTCAGCCGACCAGGGCTAGGGATCAGGCCCACCACCCAGGTATGTGCCCTGGGCCAAATTGAACCCAGGGCCCTTCAGTATGAGGGCGGACACTCTAACCACTGAGCCAAACCGGCCAGGGCAGAATTTTTTTAAAGAATTAAGAAACAAACAGTATGACTAATGAGGTTGACTGAAAGAACAGATGTAGAAACATAAAACCAACAAGAAGAAAATACCCATAACAACATTTATGAAAAATGCCATGTAATAGGGGATAAAGCAAGAGTACAGCATCATATAGAATATGTTCTCTGACCTCAAAGAAATTAAATTATACTATCTCTCTCTCTCACTCACTCACTCACACACACACACACACACACTCACGTATACTGTATTATTCCATTTATATGAAGTTACAAAACAAGCAAAACTAGTTATAGAAAAAAACCAGAACACTGCTTGCCTCAGGAGTGTGGGTTGGGACTGTCTGAGAAGAGGTGTGACAAAAGTTTCTGAATAATGGTAATGATCTTTATCTTTAAAAAAAATTGGGTTACAAAAATGTATGTATTTATCAAAATTCAATGATTAGTACATGTACGGTATGCTTTTAACTACATTTAAATTTTACTCAAAGAAAAATTTTTTTAAAACTCTAAAAAATATTTAACTCACAAATTATGCATGGGAATGTATTTATGAGTGAAATATAGTGTTGTCTATAAGTTATTTTGAAATATATCAATAATGTAAGTTGATACATGGTTAGAAGGGAGAATAAATGAATAGGTATGTGATAAAGCAAATATATCTAGCAAGTGGGTATATGAATGTTTACTTTAAAATTATTTCAACTTCTAATAATCAGCAGAAAAAGTAACTCCCCCTCAAAAATAATTTTTTTAAACCCTTCTAAAAGAAAACTCCATAAAGATGTTCTCACTGGTGAATTATACCAAACATTAAGAAAGAAAAAAAATACTAATTCTACTCAAACTCTTCCCCCCAAAAAATCTATCAGAAAATCTATTCGTCAGAAAATTCTTACAAGGGACAAAAGCAGACAAAGGCATTCTAAGAAAAAGAAGAAGAAGAAAAAACCTACCAAAAAAATTAAGAATATATAACAATGATATATAACAAGAATATGTGAAAAGGAAAATACATCATGACCAATTGGGATTTATCCCAGGAAAGCAAGATTGATTTAACATTAAAAAAATCAACCAATACAATTCACCATGTTAACAGACTAGAACAGAAAAACTATATAATCATCTCAATGGATATAAAAAAGCATTAGACAAAATCCAGCATCCATTCCTAATATAAATTCTCAGGAATTTGGGTATATAAGGGTACTTCCTCACCCAATAAAGGGCACATTTTTCATATTTAGTGGTGAAAGGCTACTTCTCCCCTACAATCAGGAATAAGATAAGGATGTCTGCTCTCATCACTTCTTCACAATATGGTACTAGAAATCCTAGCAACACAATCAAGCAAGAAAAATAAAATAAAAAGTTGACACATTAGAAAGGAAGAATATAAAACTTTTTAATCCACAGACTGTATGATTGACTATGTAGAAAATACTATGGAATCTACAAAAAAAACTACTGAAAGACTGCAGAAACAAAGTCATGTGCAAAAATCAGTGGTATTTCTATATACCAATAATGACCAATTAGAAATTGTGAACTTTTAAAAAGAATGCCATTTACAACAGCATACAAAAATAGGAAATGCTTAGGAATAAATTTGACAAAAGATACCCAAGACTTGTACAGTAAAAAATTAAATAAATGGAGAGACATACTGTGTTTATGGATTAGAAAACTCAATATAAGTAAGATGTCAATTCTGAACAAAATGATCTATAGGTTTGATGAAATCCTACTCCAAATTTCAATACGGCTTTATGGAGAAGTTGAAAACCTGATTCTGAAATTATATGAAAATATAAAGAACCTACAACAGCCAAACCAAAATAAATAAATAAATAAGAAATAAAGTTGGAATATCTACACTACTAATTTCAAGACTTATTATGAAAGCTACAATAATCAAGGCACTTGTGGTGTTAAAATAAAGATAGGCAAAAAGATCAAGGAAACAGAAGAGTCCAGAAATGACCCACACATGGTCAATTTTTTAAACAAAAGGTACCAATAGGGAAAAGATAATTTTTTTGAACAAATGATGCTGAAACAAACAAATGAAGACTTACATGCAAAAAAAAAAAAAAATGAACCTTGACCCTCACAATGCAACACACACAAATATTAACTTGGAATGGATCACAGATCTAAACTAAACATAGAATAAAATCTTAGTGACCTTGGGTTCTGCAAATATTTCTTAATAGGATACAAAAATAAAACTATCAAAAAAATCAATAAATTTACTTTATCTATATTAAAAACTTGCTCTTCAAAAGATAAGTGCTACAAAAATGAAAAGGACAAGCCAAAGAAAATATATGCAAAACATGTATGAGTGACCAAGTGCTGACAATCATGTGCAGCAACTACAACACTCACATATTGCGGGTATAAAATGATACAATATACTTTGGAAAACAATTTCCAAATTTTAGGGAGTTTTCTTTAATTTCTTTAAAGAAATTAAACTTTTTTAGGAATTTAATATATAAAAGAATGTTAACATTATTATAAACATTGATAAAAATAAGAAATTCTTGTTTCCTTAATTTATCTTAGCAGTGTTTTGTTGTCTTTGCTATATAAGTAGTTTTGTAAAAAGTTACACAGAATCCTACCTTACAAACTAGCCATTCTACTCCTAGCTATTTACACAAAAGAAATAAAAGCATGTCTGTACAGATGTTTACTTATATATTTTATATGCAGCTTTATTTATAATAGCCAAAACTTGGGAACCACTCAAACATTCACTATGATTGCTTTAAAATATGTCCACAAATCCTTTGATATTCCTCTTCTCAAAAGTGGAGCCTTATTCTTCACCCCTTGAGAGTGACTTACTTCTAACAAATATTAATATGGAGGAAGCAACAATGAGTGACTTCTAATACTATGTCATGAAAAGTGTTGCAGCTTTCTCTAAACCCTTGCTCTTGGATCACTTATTTTGGGAGTAACCATATTCCATGAAGTAAGCAGCCCTGTGAAGAGACTCCTTGGTGAAAAACTGAGGCCTGGAGCCAACAGCCGTGTGCCTGAGCCCTATCTTGGAATAGGAACCTCCAATCCTAGTGAAGCTTTAGCAATTACATAAAAGACTCTGAGCCTCTCTAAAAATTCCTATCCCAGAAACTATGAGGTAATAAATATTTTTTGTTTCAAGCCACTATGTTTTGGGGTAATCTGTTAATAGCAACAAGTAGCTAATACATCCATCAACAGGTGAATGGATAAACAAATTGTGATATATCCATATAATGCAGTGCTATCAAGGAATAAAAAAGTAAAACTACTGATACACACAATAACATAATTGAGTCTCAAAATAATTACACTAAAATAAATTACACAAAGATTCCTTTTACATATTAGTCTTGAAAATGAAAAGTAATTAATAATGGTAGAAAGCAACAATAATAAAACGATACAGCTTTTCCCCTGGCATCACCATTTGAATCATCCAAAATATTGTAGTCAACAATCTGTCATCACTTCTTTAACTTGTACCCATTGTCCAATATTTCATCTCTTTTGCTCTATTTTTCACAATTCACTTCTATTAATTTGGTTTTTTTCTTAATATTATGATCATTTGTTATGAGGTATTCCTCAGAATGAAATGGATTTTGCTATTTTTTGGTTGTTAATTCTGACTCTTGATAAAATTCTATTATGTTTTATTTGTAATTATTTTTGAAAAATTATTTCTGAGGATGAAATTAATGCACATAATTAAATCATTTAACATGGGATTATAGGCCTTTGCAGATTCAAAAATTTTGAAATTTTGATTTTCTAATCATACATAAGAGTAATGTTTATTAAATTGACTAAATTGAATTAATTTTTCCTATTTTATTTACTAAATGCTTAATTTTATAATCTTTCAATATAATTTACTTTAAAACATTTTAAGAATGCAGAAAATTAAACATAATCAATTTCTAAACCATACAATATATACCATTTCACTTCGTATTTAAACAGATTTGCTTTTTACTGATTGTTGTTTTCCCACCATAATGGTCAACTTTTCATTAAGTAATAATGGAAAGTCATTACATTCAGAAGGCAAACACAACAGTCTAAAATTCTCTTCTTCAACCTAAATATATAGAGCTATTAAATAAAGCAATGGTAGAAGCAAATCATACAGGATTTCAACACAAAAAATCCATTTCAGCCTGGCCAGTGTGGCTCAGTTGGTTGAGCATCATCCCATGCACCAGGAGGTCACTGGTTCAATTCCCAGTCAGAGCACATGCTTGGGTTGTGGGCTTGACCCCCAGTAGGGGGCGTACAAGAGGCAGCTGATTGGATGGATCAATGTTTCTCTCTCATCAATGTTTCTATCTCTCTCCCTCTTCCTTTCTCTCTCTAAAATCATTAAAAATATTTTTTTTAAATCCATTTCATAAAGAAAAAGATAGCACTCTAAATTTCTTGAAAATAAAAAAAACATTCTTTTATGAGATTAATTACAATATCATGTTAAGAAGCTAGTTACAAGGCTACCTAATTAAGCGTTTCAGCCAGAATGCCTTATATACATTGCCAAATTGCCCAATATACCAGTTTGCAAGGAAAATGTCAGAACTTTGTAAATTTATAAAGCAAAGGAAATTATAAAAGACGCCACACTAGAATAAAAGAATTAACAGATACATTCACTGGTATGCCAGATAAACAGTAATAATCACTAACCCAGAAGACAAGTATATCAATGTTTCCACTGCTCAATGATGATTTTATGTTAAGAACTGTCTTCAAGTTAACAGCAATAGTTAAAATTCCTGAATACAAGATTATTTTAGAAGAGCACTGTTTGTTTCACAAAGTACCAATACAAATTCCTAGGAATGAAATATTCAAAATGCTCTAAGAAAGCTATAAAACAAAAAGATATTATGAAAACATTGTAATTTTGCATATTGATACTGCAGACACAGTAACAGCAAGATGTAAGTTTAACATTAAGAATTCATTTGGAAAACTCTGAAGATCTAGTAATACATTATTTCACAAACAATCTCTCATATGTAAAAGTTTGTATGTAGTTATACATTCCAAATTAAATGTTATCAAAATGATTCATTAATCTAAAAAAATATTCAAAACATTTAGCTTCATCTATTTTCAGCTTTTGGTAAAGAAAAGATATGAGAGTATCACCCTGCTGTTTCAAAGAGAAGTACTGGCTGTCCAAAAGAAGAATTCTGCCTAAGTTTATAAGTTAAAAGTAGAATTCAAAAGTTTAAGGGGAACAATACTCAACATAAAAAGTTGTTTCATGCCAGTTATTGACTTTAAAAGATGGCTTAGCTGCCTGGCAGGCATGGCTCAGAAGTTGAGCATCAACCTGGGATCCAGGATTTCGAGATTCCATTCCCAGTCTGGGCACATGCCCAGGTTGCAGGCTCGATCCCCAGTCAGGAGCCTGCAGGAGGCACCCGATCAATGACAATTCTGTCATCACTGATGTTTTAACTCTCTCTCTCCCTCTTCCTTCCTCTCCCTGAAATCAATCAAGATATATTTTTTTAAAAAAAGGATGGCTTACTTAACTGGTGTTCTTTTTAATGGAATTATTACATTCAATACATAATATCTTCCCTAACAGTGTATATTTTACTTCAACACAATTCCATAAAAAAGAAATTATTTATTAAACATTAATTAAATTAATTATTTTAACAATTTCATAAAAAAGAAATTTAAATATTCTTCACCAACACCCATCTAGGACATGACACTCTGATGTCCATCTGCAGTTTCCTCCAGTGTCCCATACAAATAGACCATCAGTTTCTATCCGTGCCATGAGATGACAACAAGTTGGGAAACAATGAACTACGGTAATTCTCACTACCTACAATCATTTGTTGAATTAATGAAAGAATGGTTATAATATAGAAAATCACACAAAAAACAAAACAAAAAGTCACACATTTTTATAGAATTTATGCAGCAATTCAACTTTAAAGCTTCACTCAGTAAAAAAAAAACAATAATAAAGAAATATTCCAAGTTCCTTATACCAACAGCAAATTAAAATCCAAAACAATCACCAGTGAGGTTTTAGAAATTATGTTCCAAGAAAATAATTCAGTATTAATTTTTTTTAAATACGTTTTTATTGATTTTAGAGAAAGAGGGAGGAAGAGGGACAGGGAGAGAGACATAGAAACATCAATGAGAGAGAAACATCATCGATTGGTTGCCTCCTGCACAACCTCCACTGGGAACTAAGCCCAAAATCTGGGCATGTGCCCTCACCAGCAATGGAGCCAGTGACCTCTCGGTGGATGGGTCAATACTCAACCACTGAGCAACACTGGCCAGGAAATAAGTCAGTATTAAAATCAACTCTAGTACTTAGCAGAATGTGGCATACATGACCTGCTCTGAAAAAGGTATGAGTTGGCATCTTATAAAGACATATGAGTTAAAGAGTAGCCTAGGAAATTCTCATTCTATAATGAATATAGAACAGTATTATCCATTTTTATAGAGGAAATAAATCACAAAGGAATCCAAATAATTTCTTTTTTCAAACGACTAACCTAATCCCAATCTATGTTTAATCTTAGTTGGCTACTATCCCAAATGGTTCTTCTATTTCAAACATTTATTTAAGTCCTCAGTTATTCATAAATGACATCTCTAGAACAGCCAGCCTGCTATCCAGACACAAACTGATACACTAAAACCTAAGTGGTATGAACTCTGCTACAGAATGTAAAGCAGATTCCAGTGTTTATGACCTTTTAGAAAGCAGTTTGTCTTATCCTATAAAGCCTCCTTAATCCTGTAATGCTATGTAATTAAAATTTCATTGTAGAGAAAGCTACTAAAATAAGTTTTTCCCACATTTTAACAAATGGCTCTGAGGTCATATTTAAATCTATAATAAATGATACTTTATAATCATAGACTTTTTTATAATTAAAAGTCATCTGGCCCGGCTGGGCGTGGCTCAGCGATTGAGCGTCGACCTAGGATCCGGGAGATTGAGGTTTGATACCCCGTCAGGGCACATGTCTGTGTTGCAGGCTAGATCCCCAGTTGGGGGCGTGCAGGAGGCAGTCGATCGATCACTCTCTCATCATTGATGCTTCTCTCTCCCTCTTCCTCTCCCTCTCCCTCTCCCTCTCCGTCTCCCTCTCCCTTTCTCTCTCTGAAATCAATAAAGATACATTAAAAAAAAAAAAAAAGTCATCTGGTAAAGCCCTTTCATTTTACAGAGGAAGAATGTAAAGCTTAGAAAACTTAAATGACTTCCCCAGGAAGAGAATTATACAAGTACTAAAGATATAACAGTAAATAATATTATGTGTCATCCCTATCTACATCCTAGTTAAAGTACACAGCGTTCAAATGGGGAAAGAACCTTTGCCATAAATATAAGAATTCTGATTCAAGTACACACACATTTCTCCTACTGGAAAAAGTTAAGAGAAAAGTATTTGTTAACAAGAAACAAAAAGGCCAGGTAAAGCAGATAGCATAGCAACCATAAAAGAAAAGAAAATGGCCCGGCCAGGTGTGGATCAGCGGTTGAGCGTCCACCTAGGATTGAGGCGATTGGGGTTCGATTCCCGGTCAGGGCACATGCCCGGGTTGCGGGCTCAATCAATGACTCTCTCATCATTGATGTTTCTATCTCTCTCTCTCCCTCTCCTTTCCTCTCTCTGAAATCAATAAAGATATATTTTAACTAAATAAAACTAAATAAATAAATAAATAAATAAATAAATAAATAAATAAATAAATAAGAAAATGAACCGATTTCATACTTATATCTATTAAAAGAAAATTTTCTGAGCTGCTGTAAAAAAGAATGTGGTAGTAAAACTATAGAAGCACAGGACAGATGATCCAATATGGCAGCAGAGTAGGCAGAAGTTACACTCACTTCCTCCCAGGACCAAACTGCAATTACAACTAAAGCACAGAACAATTAACCTGAATAACCAACTGAAGAAAAGCACGGGACCACCTGAGGGTAATGTCAGACAAACAGTTCTCTACAGATACATGTATGTAATTATATACATAAACACACACACGCTCACCAACTTATAGCCTTCAAACCTTGAGGCAGATAGGCAGACAAATATAGTGATCTCCTCTTAGTTTGCAAATTATCTTTTTAAAGCAGCATAAATTTTGCAGTAAAACTAGTGTTCCTCAACTTTTTCAAGTACAAGGAACAGTAAAAGAAAACTTAAGAGAACATTAAATACTCTTAACTGTCTAGGTGATATACTTTGCCACTGATTTAACACATCTTTATTCATTTTATGACTATAAAAAACATTTAAGAGTTTTCATAAATTCATAATCTCAGTCTCCCTAACCCAGCCATAAGTAACTCCTTTCTACCACTAACTCTTCTAGATGGTAGTAACAGAGATAAACATATCAAAGTAATTGCAGTCTTGGTACTTAGAAGAACAGACAATAAAATAGGTATATTCTTAAGAACCACACCATAGACATATATTTGGGTGTGTGTGTGTGTGTGTGTGTGAGTGAGAAGCAGGGTAAAATGATAGAGAAAGTCTCCCAGGAGCTAGAAATCTGCAAAGTATATTTCCCAGACTCCACTGCAACCTAAGAGGTTTAGTTATCCCAGAGGGTGCCAATGTTAGATTAAGAGACAAGAGACCAACAGGACCCATATTCTTTCCTGCTCCTGTTCTGACATAGCCAATGAGGAACTGTGAGCTACTCCAACTTTCAGCATTGATGACCACGCAGGGAAGTATCAATGAGACTGCAGGCTCCTTGACTGTTAGAGCAGCAAAGAAGGCAAGTTCCTGGCTTTTTGGCTAGGTAACAAGAGCTATATTTTCAGCACTGCAGTCTTGAGGAACTCTGGTAATATCACTTTCACTTTTTTTCATCCAGTCCGGGAGGCAATAGGTACTTCCCCTGTGTACTAATCTCCAGGTGGCATTTCCTTGGCTTTTTATATTCCTTAGATTCTTCCAACTCTTTTATGACCAATTCACTGTATTAAAACCTTTCTATCAGAAACACCCTAAGTGGTCTCTAGTCCCCTGAATGGACACCAACAGATAGAGGAAAGGAAGAAATATTACGCTCCAGAACCTACTGTCACACATTCTGTTACAACACCCTTACATGCAGGCATGGCAAACTCCATTATTCCCTTTTATAGAACACAAAATTGAAAAATGAAAGTGGTGAAATAAATGGACCAAAATCACTCAGCTAATAACAGTGGAGCAAAAGCTTAATCTAAGTTGTCTCTGTCTAAATCCTATGTTCTTTTTAAAACAATCTTAAAGTCAAGGAATGCTAACTGCTTCCAATTTAAGAAAAGAAAAGAAAAACCACACACACATACATTATTGAAATCAGTTCAGGAAAGAAGGTGCTCATTAACAGCACTAGCACTAAAAAGACCAATCTCTACCCTCTTGAAGCAAATAACACTTACATACCTTACTTCAAAAAAACCTGATTTTTGAAGATTTAATTTACTCTAAGAAAGTGATTTATAAAATATTTTCAAGGAAAATTCTTGACAAGAAAGCTTCCAATATACATTTAAACAACTTATTTACCAAAAGTTTATCATAACTATAATGTTTTACAAATAAAACTATAGAAAAGAGCAAGGTATTCTTATATAAAACAATAATATAAGACTGGCTTATATTAAAACATAAAAGAGATACCACTTCACACCTACTAGGACACCAAAATCTGAAAAATAGCCCTAGCTGGTTTGGCTCAGTGGTTAGAGCGTTGGCCCACCGACTGAAGGGTCCCAGGTTCAGTTCCGGTCAAGAGCACGTACCTTGGTTGCAGGCAAATTAAAAACATAAAAGAGATACCACTTCACACCTACTAGGACACCAAAATCTGAAAAATAGCCCTAGCTGGTTTGGCTCAGTGGTTAGAGCGTTGGCCCACCGACTGAAGGGTCCCAGGTTCAGTTCCGGTCAAGAGCACGTACCTTGGTTGCAGGCTCAATCCCCAGACCAGTTGGGGCGTGTGCAGGAGGCAACCAATCAATGTGTCTCTCTCACATCGATCGATCGATCGATCGATTTCTCTCTCTCTCTCTCTCTCCCTTCCACTGTCTCTGAAAAGCAATGGAAAACTATCCTCGAGTGAGGATTAAAAAAAAAGAGAGAAAAATAGAAAATAACAAGTGTTTGACAAGGATGTGGAAAATTAAAACATTCATAAATTTCTGGTGGGAATGTATAATGGTGCAGCCTCTATGGAAAACAGTCTGACAGTTCCTCAAAAAGATAAACATAGAACTACCATATGACCCACAATTCTATACCTAGATATATAGCCAAAATAATTAAAAGCAGGAACTGAAGCAGATACTGTACATGCTAATTTTGGTACAGCTAAAATGTGAACGACAATTATAATAAATATTATCAGACTTCAGTGTTAATATGTTGACCAAAAATAATAAGAAGGAAATCAAATTAACTAAGAACCAAAAATTAGCAAATTTTATAAGGAATATAAGTGTTGATATTCTTGTTATAGACAGCTGCTGATAAATTTTGAAGCACTGAATAATTATATGACAACCATATATGTTAACTTTTTTTTTAAAAATTTAGAAGCATATGGCTTATAAGCTACCGTATTTTCAGTACTTTTATAAATTTAAAAGGAAATTTTCTGACATTTCAAAAGTAATATATATTCCTCATTGGTGAAGGAAAAACGCCCTCAAATATTAAACACACATATAAATATGTCAAATAATACAGCAGTCTTTAATGTTAGCAATTAATGAGACAAAGGGGATATATTTGTACCTTAAAAGAAATAACTAAATTTAGAATGACTTTTACTTCTTTCTTCTTGAAATAACTGCTTAAAAAGTTACAAAGGTACAACTTAAAAGAAAAAAAATAACTTATGGGTGTGTACTTCACGGACATAAGTTCAGGATTTTAGAATAGGAAATAAAATGTATTCTCTCCACCCGCCCCTCTCTGTCTCTTTCTCTCTGTCTCTCTCCCTCTCTGCCTCTCTCTCCCTCTCTGCCTCTCTCTCTGTCTCTCTCTCTGTTACACACACACACAGACACACACACCCATATACACACACACCCATTTTAGATACACCCAACTAAAAAGTTGTTGACAAATTCAAAGTCAGTGAATTTCAACTTAATTCACTTTATAAAATATTGCCACTAAAAAAAAGTACTAAAAATAACATGGTCATAGTAATACCTATTTACTGACACTTACTGTATGAAAATTTATCATTTCTTGAAGGCTGTCAGAAAACTTGGTCAAACTTGTCTATGAGAAAGAAACCAAAAGAAAAAACAAAGTCATTTAAGATCCACTAAAACAGGCCACAAAAATGTTACTTCAGCATTTACGACAGAAAGATTAAATTACATTGTAAACAATAACATTTCTAAGGATAATCTCACTACCTCATAGGCATGCTCTGCAGAAGTCAAGTCTAACATATAGTAATATAAAACCCTAAAAAAGTCAAAGAATTAGAACTGCCCTATCAACAGTATTATGCTAACAAATAGGAATGGCATATATAAACCTAAAAGTAAAACTGAGTGTATCAAGACTGTGCCCATGTAGGCATCTATGGGTCAAATCATCATCAAACTATACCCATTCCTTCACCTGTTATTAATCCTCGTGAAAGGAATGTCATTAATACCACACAGTAAGGGGTCTAAGCTAACCTAGTATAGGTAGCTGATCAAAACTTTCATATACCAGAGCTCTCCATATATACAGTTAGACACTATTCTTAGGTTAATGCTCTACTTTCCTCTACAAGCAGCTACTAATAAGCAAATCCTGCTCTTCCTGCTCAAGCCTTCCTGTAGATGCTTCAGCTCACCTAGCAGTAATTAAACATAATCACAATGCAAATCAACCATCAACTTCTAAGTATCCAAAAAAACAGAATTATACAAGATAGCACCAAAGGGTGACAGCTTTTCTACTTCTAATTTTAAGGAGCATTATAACTCTTCATAAGGCAAACTGGTGCATAATTGATTAATGTCTTGTTGCAGTTATCATTTTAACTAATTTTAAATACTAACCTCAACTACAGCATCATTACTAGAATATTGTGCCAGGTCTCGAATCCCATTCATGAACTGTTTATTTGCAACACAAAAGGCTTTTCCGGTATCAATCATCGAAATACAAAGCTTCACAAGCTGAAAAAGAAAAACATTAGATCAGGTTGAAAATAATTTTACAAATTATTTAGTTGAACAAGTAATTCATAAGAAAGTTGTACCAAAAAGTTGACTTTTTAGGACCCAGAGGTTGTCTGATAACAAACCAAAAAAAATCATTTTATCAAATCAAATTCAACCCCATAAATTAATTCCATAAAAATTTATTAAAACATCTATTCGAAGGGAGAAAAAGGAACTTCAGGCAGAGCAAGCAGTATGATAAAAGTTATTCAACATAAAAAAACAAACTGTGGTATGTTGGAAGAAAGGGGAGTAAACTGGTATGCTGGGCTAGTACTGCTGGTCATTTCAATATCAGTCTATCTAAGCAGTTGCCTGAATTGATTAATCAACCAATTTCTCCATTGCCTACTGTTCAGGGCATTGTGCAAGATGTCAGATAGAACTGAATAATATAAGCCTACAAAGAGGGAAGATTTTTACCTAAAAGTGAATGTCAAATTAGTCAAAATTATCAAGCTAGCAGCCCCAATTCATTCAACAGGTTTTTTCTTTTACTAAAGTGAAAACTATGTCATAGGCACTAATACCAACTCTGCAACATGGCCATGAAAGTTGGAGATAACATAAGTAAAACAAAGAACTTGGTACCCTAAGTGCCCAAGAAATAAGAGGGTTATTTTCCCTTTAAAAACAGCCTGTCTTCAAGGAGTTCATAGTCTGTTGAACACCATTATTATTATTTATTTAGAACTTAGTATGTACCAAGAACTGTGCTAAGCGCTTAAAATATATCAACACATCTTATTCTCATAATGACCTTATAAGACAGGAACTCTGCCGGGCCAGGTGTGGCTCAGCAGTTGAGCGTCGGTCGACCTGGGATCCAGGCGATCGGGGTTCGATTCCTGGTCAGGGCACATGCCCGGGTTGCGGGCTCAATCAATGACTCTCTCATCATTGATGTTTCTACCTCTCTCTCCCTCTCCTTTCCTCTCTCCGAAATCAATAAAATATATATTTTTAAAAAAAGACAGAAACTCTTATTTCCCCTATTTTGGATATAAAGAAACTGAAGCATAGGAAGGTTGAGGAACTTGTCCAAAGCCACAACCAGAAAAAAACCCTAAGTTTGGTAGTAACTAAGCTGTGATTTAAAGCATATCTGCTTAACAAACATGGAGCAAGCATTCCAGTGAGAAGATGCAGCAGATACAGAAATTATATCTAGATGGCAACTATGATGCTCTATGATACCAACTGCACGAATACCTGCCAGAATGGACAAATAATTAGACCCAGCAGAGCAATGCCACTCATGAAGCAATATTCAGAAGGGCATACATTATAAGCAAAACAAATATAAGCTAAGTCATCAAGCTAGTTTAACCTGTTGCTGGCATGATTTACAATGTTATTACAGGTAAAACTTGCCCTGCACAAAGTTATGAAATCACTGAACTAGTCTTGGGCAACCTCTCTCCTCCACTAGTCCTTCAATGGTGCCACCTTCAATAACAACCATTTCTAGCACCTCTCAGCTCTCTCCATGATAACTCCTCATAATTCTAAAGTAAAATTTGTAGATAATAGCTTAAGAATTTGGGAGAGGTACATTTATAAGGGATTAAGATCTTAACTTAGAAAAATAACTATGGAACTTCTATTTGGGTAGAAGATGATATTCTAATAAAAGTCAAAGTTCCCATGGTTCCCTTAGTAGTCCTTTGAAAGCAAAATGTCAGTATTTTAATAACTTGTTTGGGATTTGAATCTTTTGGTTTTAGAATTCTACCAGTCTCCTAACTCCAACTAAATGATATAAAAAAGAAACTGCTCATAAAAGCAAAATCATTAACAAAAATGTTATCAGTGGATTGTTTAGATACGTTAAATTTTGAGGTTCCCCTTCACAAAAAATGCTTCATATGATTTAGATGCAGTTCCAACCAAAGAGAATAGATGCTACTACTCTGATTCTTTTAAAAGTCTTGCCTTCTATATACTCTCTCATAAATCTACCAGAAAGTCAAAACTATATCTTCTACTACCTACCTTAAGGGTTTAAGAACTGTTTTCAAAGAGTGCTTAAAAATAAGTATACTGCCCAGCCGGGCGTGGCTCAGCAGTTGAGCGTCGACCTAGGATCGAGGCGATCGGGTTTCAATTCCCGGTCAGGGCACACGCCCAGGTTGCAGGCTGGATCAATGACTTTCTCATCATAGATGTTTCTATCTCTCTCTCTCCCTCTCCTTTCCTCTCTCTGAGATCAATAAAGATATATTAAAAAAATAAATAAATAAGTATACTACCTCAGGGTAAAATAATAATAATAATAATAATAATAATAATAATTCCACACATTTAATTTTAAATAAAAAGTAAAGTTTTGAAAATAATATTCTTGCCAAAAATTATAACATTAATTCTTAAAAACACTTGCCTGGAAGCTTGTTAGTGTTCCTCAGAAAATTCCCAAGTGGCATGTGCTCCCCCAACATGGATCCAGAAATACAGTGGTGCACAAGAGCACTGAACTAAGAATAAAAACATATGGGTTCTAATCCTGGTTCTGCCTCTTCTAACTGTGATATGAAGCAAGTCCCCTTCGCTTTCTGGGCTTTGGTATGATCATCTCTAAAATGGGAATAATACCACTTGTCCTACCTACCTCACAGGACAATTGTAAAAATCCAAAAGCCTACTGTATAACAAAGTGCTTGGAAAACTATAGAGTACTACACAGAAATAATTTATTAGTAAACATTTTCTAAAATTTGTATCTAATTTACATATATAACTAATACTGCTTTATATAGTTTCTATACTATTTACATCATATACATATATCTCAAGAGTTCAAAACATTTCAAAACCTTCAGACTAATTAACATATTTTTATATCCTTGCTACTCAAACAACTACATAGGTATCACCTGGAATCAGGTTAGAATCAAAGAATCTCAGCTACTCCAGACTTAATAAATTGGGATCTGTATTTTCACAGGATAACATCCCTAGGTGATAGGAAGCTAAGCAAACAGGTTTCAGAAGCACTGCTTTACATACCAACACCACTTACAATAATAATTAAATAAACAGGAAATTATTTTCAAAAAAGTTATTTCTAATATACATCTGATTTCTCCCCAGCAATTTTAAGAGTTATTTCACTGAATAATGGTTCCTTAAGATCAGAAGCCATGTCTTAGTCATTCTCATATTTCTGCCTGTTACATAGCAGACAATGTTTCTTGGGTAGAAGCAAAAGAACCAAGATTATCAATAATTAATATAGAAGGTAGTAATCAATATACATTTACCCTTACAGAGAATATGACCACTTAATATTAATTATTAAATATATATTAAGCATTTCTGGCAATAGCTTTTTAAAAATATGAGTTTTTAAATTTTTATTTTATATTTGAACATGGCCACATCCAAACTTATAAACAGGAATGGTAGGTTATGTATAAAATCCATTGAGCATCAAAAAAGATAGTTGCAATCTTTTTGATGGAGAAAAAGGGAACAAACTTCCAATAATATAAAGAATATATAGTGAGCTTTAAAGTCAGACATGGGGCCTTGGATGGGTAGCTCAGTTGGTTAAAGCATCTCCAAGGTTGCAGATTCAATCCCTGGTCAGGGCACATACAAGAATCAACCAAAGAATGTACAAATAAGTGAAACAACAAATCTCTCTCTCTCTCTCTCTTTCTGAAATCAATAAATTTTTTAAAAATAATGTCAGACATGGTTCAAATTCTTTCTCTGGCACTTAGATTAGGTTTTCAACAAGCTACTTATTGTTTCTAGTCTTAATTTCCTTTGTAAAATTGGGATAATAGCATTTACTCTCACAGAGATAAAAGAAATAACATAAACCACCTACTATTATAGGCACAAATTATTATTTATGGAAAACAAGAGTAATGTTTTAGAAGTTGAAAAAGTAAAATCTACCTTATCAAGTTTGAGTTCCAATTCTGCCACATCTCCTTCCACTTCTTCCAAAGCAGCCCTAAAAAAATTACATATAAAATAAGTTATTTTATGTGTTTAAATGTATATACTTTACTCTTAAAAATTATTCTAAGAGAAAAATAGATATAAATGCTTAAAAAGTGTACTTCACATAAAGTAATAATTACCTTAAGATGAAATATAAGTATTTCATAATCATGTAATACAACAGGTAATAAATTATTGTTTAAGGTAATGAGAGAATACATTGGGCTGATTTACTCAAAGCATTTATATTATTCAAATTAATAACACTAATTAGAACTATTTATGAGACTGACGCGCTGCCTACTGCGCTAAGAGGGCAGCTACTTAGAACTATTTAGCATGTGTGTTTTTTAAAAAATGAGTAAGAAATTTTAGAAGTTGAGCCTTACAAAGATTCAGATTTCTATTCAATAAAACACAAGTAACCAAACAGCAAAGCATCCTTGGCAACCAAAAAGAAAAGCTTTTACTTTCATAAATAGCTCAGAAAGATGTCACCCTTGTTTAATGTTCCATTTATTTCCAATGTATTTTTAAGAAATGAGCAGATACTCTTATTTGTCCGGACATGATAAAAGTACAATACTAGTTAATACTTGATATCGTACTATAGGCAACATTCAAAAGTGGAAATTTGGAAGAAAACAGCAACTAAAGTTTATAAAACTTTATTGTTAAGAGTAATATACAACAAAATGCAGTTCATCTACTTTAAGCCATATATGCCATTTTCAGATACATTCTTGATAAACTAGCAACTTCCTAATCACTACTATTTTAATTAAACAAAATCTGTTTCAGTTGGATAATAGTGGGAACTAGCAACTCAAAAAGCTATTTGGAACTCTAGGTAAGAAATTCTCAATTAGATAACAGAACTAAGAAGAGAAAGATTGCTAAGATACAACCTCTATTCCCAGAACTATCCACTTAACCTCTATGAGAACTCTGAATAGTCATTTTTATCAGCCTGTGATTCCATTTCTCCATTGGTCACATTTACTGAAAAAAGTTTTTAATCTCCCAAAGAAAATTTTATAACTATAAATTATTCAGTAAATAGATGTCTATTCCGTAAAAATAAGATACTCTAACATACAGTTTAGGAAAACAAGAGGTGCTTTATTTTCAAAGCATAAAAATAGAAATGCTTCTCCCCTAATTAAAAGTTTGTCATTTTCTTCTGCAGTGTTTTTTAAAAGTCCACATTGTTCCGTTAGCCTAGAAAACATTTCCCCTTCACATTAATCCTCATTCCCTTCACCTACCTATATGCTACTCATCGTTTAAAACTTAATTCACAAAAGAAAATAAATACATTGGTATAAGGATACTCATTGTTTGTAATAGGTTGGAAACATACATGTCCAACAACAGAAAATAATGTAAATAAATGATGGTATATCCACACCATTATGTGAGGCAGCAAGTTTTTAAATGAGATTGATCTATATCTGCTGACATGGAAACATATACATGATAGATTACACAGGGGGAAAAGCAAGTTAAAAATTAAACATAGTATAAAACCAATTTTGTGTAAAATAAACCTTGATGGTATATGCATAGAAAAAAATCTGGAAAGATATTTATTAATCTATTAACTACAACTTTTAAAAATGGGGATTAGAGATCAGGGTATATAAATAGGAATTTACACTTTTTACTACATATACATCTGGATTCTTTTAGTATTTGTAATAACTATGCATTTTTAAATAACTTTTAAAGCTAATAAAGAGAGAGAAGAAAAAAGGTGAGCTATCGCCTTCCTAGGAGGTGGGTCCTCCTGGAACCACTTCCCCCACCCACTCAGGCTCACTTACATATCCCTCCTGTGCCCCCAAAGCACCTCATGCATATCTCTAGCATTGTTCACTTCTCCCTTGGCAGTATAGACACTCAAATTGTTGACTCAAGAAAGAAACTCCCAAATTTTTACTCTGTCAAAAACTTTCTTTGTTTATACTTTTAACATTCATATAATTTAGCTTGACTGAAACTTCAATTTCTTTCAAGCAAATCAGTTGAAATGACCAACTTAAGATTTGATTTAGTCATTGGTGTCTACTAAACATATACAGTCACGTGCAGCATAACAACCTTTATTTTGGTCAATGTCAAACTACATATACAATGGTGGTCCCGAAAGCTTATAATGGAGCTGAAAAATTCCTATCACCTAGTGATGTCACAGGCATCGTAGCCATTGTAAGGTCTTAATGTCGCAGCACAACTCCATTACTCGTGTTCGTGGTGATGCTGGTAACAAACTGACTGCACTGCCCACTGTATAAAAGTATGGAGCATATGATTATGTACCATACATAATACTTGATAATGATAAGAAACCACTATGTTATTGATTTATGTATTTACTATACTATTTATCATTGTTTTAGAGTGAACTCTATTAAAAAGAAGTTTGCTGTAAAACAGTATGCCGTGTTATGCCCCAGTAACCTCATCGTACATCTCATATTTACCACATCTCTTGACTGTACCATTTAATTTCATCTTGTGTTGTTTTATAAATTTAGGGTTGCCTAAATGTACAATGTTTCTATTTTTATTTTTTTATTTTTTTTATTTTTATTTTTTTTTAAATATATCTTTATTGACTTCAGAGAGAGGAAAGGAGAGGGAGAGAGAGAGATAGAAATATCAATGAAGAGAGAGTCACTGATTGAGCCCACAACCCGGGCATGTGACCTGACCAGGAATCGACCCCCGACTGCCTGGATCCTAGGTCAATGCTCAACCGCTGAGCCACGCCCGGCCGGGCTACAATGTTTTTAAAGTCTACAGTAGAGGAGAGTAATGTCCTTGGCCTCTACATTCACTCACCACTTACTAACTCACCCAGAGCAACTGCAAGCTCCATTCATGATAGGTGTCCTATAGAGGTGTACCCCTTTTTTATCTTTTATGTCAGTTTTTACTGTTCCTTTTTTATATTTAGATGTTTAGATACACAAATACTTACCATTATATTACAATTGCCTCCAGTATTTCGTACAGTAACATGCTGTACAGACTTGTAGCCTAGGAGCAACAGGCTATACCAGATAACCTAGGTGTGTCATGGGCTATCCCAGCTGGTTTGTGTAAATGCACTCTATGATGTTCACATGACAATGGATTCACCTAACAACGCATTTCTTAGGCCCTATCCCCATTGTTAAGCAACATATGACTGTAGTTTGGTAGAAACTGCATGTACATTTATGTACATTTCCTCAATCTTATTTCACTGTGCAATTCTACTAATTTACTTTTGTGAAATGATACTTCAAAGAGAAATAAGAGTTATGTAAAAAAAATGAGGAAAAAAATGTTTATCCCGTCATTTGAAAATAAAGCCCTTTACAATAAAAAGTTAAACGTAAGTTACCACAGGATCCAACAGTCGCACTCCTAGGTATTTACTCAAATAAGCTAAAAATTTATGTGCACACAAACACCTGTACCTGAATGTTTATATAGCTTTATTCTGAATTGCGAAAACCTGGAAACAACCAAAATGTGCTTTGGTAGATGAATGTGGTACATCCATACAATGGAATATTTTCCATCGATAAAAAGAAATGAGCTATTAAGCCACATAAAAACATTAATAAATCTTAAATACATATTGCTAAGTGAAAGGAGTCAATCTGAAATTCTACATACTGTATTATTTCAACTATATGACATTATGGAAACTATAAAAACAGTAAAAAGATCAGTGGTGACCAGGGATTCATGGGGAGGGACAGAGGGAAGAATATATGGAGCACATGGGATTTTAGGGCAATGAAACTAACATCCTGTATGATACTTCACTGGTGGGTACATGTCATTCATTTGTTAAAAGCCATAAAATGTACCCATAGGTTCATAAAGAATGAACCCTAATGTAAACTATGGATTTTAGTTAATAATAATGTATCAATATTGGCTCATCAATTGTAAAAATATGCCATACTAATGCAAGATGTTAATAATAGAGGAAATTGTGGATCAGTGATTGCTAGGGGTTCCGAGAAACAGGAGAAGAAATGAATAAGTAGAATACAGGATTTTTGGGGAGTGAAATTATTCTGTATGATATTGTAATGATAGGAACTTAACATTATACATTTGTTAAAGTCTGTATAACCGTACAACCCAGAGTGCATCCTAAAGTAAAATATGGACATTAATTAATAATAATGTATCAATATTGGCCCATCAGTTGTAACAAATATACCACATTAATGCAAGATGTTAACAATAAGGGAAACTGGGAGTGAGTATATGGGAACTCTATACTTTCTATGCAGTTTTACTGTAAATCTAAAACTGTTCTAAAAAATAAATTAAAATTTTTAAAAAATAAAAATAATCCCTTTATAATCATATATTCAAAGAATCTGAAAGTTTATATTGGAAGATCTTCAACATTTCACCTTCTCTAAAAAGTCTCTGGCCTTGGTCATCTAAGATATGTGTGAAAACTTATAGCAACAGGTAAGTACCTAATGTCTAAGGTAGCCTATTAAATATTCCTTATTATTAAAAAAAAAAGTAAAGCTGGGCTGGCGTGGATCAGTGGTTAAGCATCAACCTATGATCCAGGAGACTGCAGTTCAATTCCCAGTCCGGGCACATGCCTGGGTTTCAATCCCCAGTAGGGGAGTGTACAGCAGGCAGCCGATCAATGACTCATCATTGATGTTTCTATCTCTCTCTCTTCCTCTTCCTTCCTCTCTCTGAAATCAATAAAGACATATTTAAAAATAAAGTAAAATCTGACTATTGTGTACTTATTAATTTTTTAAAAGTATGAGAAAGAACAAGGTCTCAGTTCAAATTATGCTCCACCATTCACTTATCTAACCCTATAGTATTTTATCTAAGTTTTTTCATCTGTAAAATTAGTAAAGAAATACCTATTAAAACAGTTGTAAAGGTTAAATGAAGGACTGTCGATATCATTGACCACAGTATACATATGATGACACAAGGAACACACTCAACTGGAGCTTCTTTCTCTCCTTTCTCTTATCCCTGCATTCTGGAGAGTTTTGTCTCCCTATTACTTAATATTCATTAATGCAAGAGAACCATTCTGAAAAATGTTAATAAATGAATAAATAAATGAAATAAAATGATCTATACACAGCCTTCAAATACTAGATGACAGATACTATTCCTTTCCAAATAGTTATTGAGCATATAACTTTCATAAATGTCCAAAGCATTAAAGAGGACAATATTATTTACACCCTACCCTCCATAGCTTAAAATTTAATTTAAAATTTTTAATTAAAATTAATTAAAAATTATTAAAGTTTAAAAGTTACACACCTTAACAATGAAAGAAAACATATGCTTAAGTAGCAAGATAAGCAAAACATAAAATAATTTTAAATGAAAGGGGGAAAAAGATAAGGCAGTCAGCAAAGTCTCACGGGATCATTATGAGCAGGGGTCAGCAAATGACAGCATGTCAGACAAGTCTGCCCCATAATCTGTTTTTGTACAGCCTATGAGCTAAAAATGGCTTTTACATTTTTAAATGGTTGAAAAAGCAAAAGAAGAATATTTCATGATACATGAAAATTATATTAAATTCAAATTTCAGTGTCCGTAAATAAATTTTTTGGAAATGGAGCCAAGTTCATTCATTAACATACTGTCCATGGAAGCTTTCATGCTATTATGGCAGAGTTGAATACTTGGAAGAAAGACCATATGGCCCACAAACCCTAAAGAATTTACTACTATTTGGTCCAATACAAAAAAAGTTTACTGACCCCTTATTATAAATATCAACTATAAGAACATGAATGAAAATTCTTTCTCATATAAGAAATACATGCAAGAAAATAATTTCTAGGAGTTAGCTCTGGTTAGCTGTACCTTAAGAAGCTGAATATGCCCAGAATTCAGAGAAAATTTCACTTTAATTTTAATAATAACACCTTCGTTTTTTTATCTTTTTATGCATCATAGTGTTTTTAATCAATTTAGTTAACTAATATAAAAAATATTTGAAAGAAATAGGAAGTGTAATAAAGAATTATTCTACACATTCATTTGAGATCCTAAAAAAAAAACAACTACTTCCACTTCAACCTTGACAATATCCTTAAAATGGAATTAATATGCAATCTAAATTAACATGATGCAATGTAAAATACAACAGGATATTCAAGGTTACTAATAAGCACATAGATGTCCTCAAACGATTAAAATGAATTTGAGGCTCTAAGTCATAACTACCTCCTTTGATAAAGAATTACTACTATCTCTAATAATTATCAAAGAATAAAATACTGAAACTTAATGCAGAGATTTTGAAACCAACATCTATATTCTTTGTTCTATATAATAGACATATTACTAAAAGTTGCATATAAATTGAGTAACTATTTAGATACCCAGAGGAGTTGCCAGTATGTCCATTATAGTACTTACTTACCATGCCCAAGCAACTTCTTTCACCAGAATAGCCTTATCCACTCTGGGCAATGCAGGGCTATTCTTTGCAAAAACAGGACACTGGTTGGATCAGGGATATAGCCCAATGACCTAAGGGCATCCCTGTAACTCCATGGGTGGCAAAACCAAGTGTCCAAAACCTCCCATATCAATAAGATGGTTCTCTGCATGTATTTGACTATAAAACACAGAGAGTACACACCCTGGAACCTGCTTTTTAAAAGGAATCCCTTATTAAATCATTGAGTAATGTGAGTGGCCATCCTTTATTTTGTTCAGTAAGTTCTGTGTCCTTTGTAATTTGGTCTCTATAATAACTTTGTGTTGTGAGGCAATGAAATGGAGTTTTTAAAAAACTGCCTGTGTTTGAATTCGTATTTTACCTCTTACTAGCTAGGTAACATCTGACAAATTTTTTGTTTTAATTTCACCTATAAAATACAAATAACAGCCTCTCCCATAGAGATATGACAACTAAATTCTAAAATACATATAAAAAACCTTAGCATAGTACCCTGCATTCAGTAAGTAATCACTGAATGTCAACTATAATTATCTATAGTGCTACAGAAAATATTCAATCTCTTTTCATTTTCATTTTATGGGGCCGAGTGTGAAGAAAGCAATAACATTCCAACAAAAATTTGAAATGGCTTGAAAAAGGAGCAAAAAAAGTTACAACAGGTCTATGATCAGCAAATAAAACAGTAAGTCCAAGTTCCCTTAAGAGAAAACACTTCCAATACTCTTGCCGTCTTCCAAAAATTACAAATATACACTGCAGTCTTCATCTTCATAACTTCAATCTAGACCTATCTGACTCCTCTGAGAGCTACAAACAGGAGAACGGACACTGTAATCAGTGCGAAGGAGAGTTAAGGCTCTGAATGTATATTTATTACACAATAATAATAAGCCACTTAATAAACGTCTGTGCCTTTATTTTTTAGGAATCTCAGTGAAACTGAAAGGTCTTCTCCAAATGTTATATTTATAATGTTGTAACTGCTCCTATTTAGCTCAGATTGGTTTACTAACCAAACCTGGCAAGATCCATGAGAAATTCAGACGTGAAATGGAAAAGACAGTAACGAGAAAACTAAAAACTCTCTACCTACTAATATGAGTCCCTGAGAAAATCATTTAATCTCTCCAGATCTCCGTTCCCTCATCCATAAAAAATGAGGACTGGACTGTATCATCTTTAATAGCATGTCCAGCTCTTAATATTCTATTATTCTATAAATAAGTATTCAAAGGAAAGCCAGAACCTGGATTTTATTATCTTCTCCAAGTAAGATTCCATCCAGGCCCTCACTGGCGTTTTAAAGATAATTAGAGAAAAAAAGAGCCTGGCCAGCATGGCTCAGCAGTTGAGCATCAACCTATGATCCAGGAGACCGTGGTTTGATTCCTGGTAAGGGCACATGCCCAGGTTGCGGGCTTGCAGGAGGCAGCCGATCAATGACTCTCTCATCATTGATGTTTCTATCTCTCTCTCCTTCTCCCTTCCTCTCTCTGAAATCAATAAAGACATATTCAAAAAAAGAAAAAAAGAAAAGAAAAAGTTTATAAGCCATGAAAACCCTCACCAAAGATATTGTTTAACTCATCCTTTTCAAAAGCTTCCTCTATTACTTAAAATCCAATGAAATAGTATAGTATAATATAATATAGTATAGTATAATGAAAATAGTAGGGGAGGGGGTTAAGTTTTTTCTTCAGCCTAACGATTTAAGCTGAACATGTGTCTTTCATGTGTTTTTCTGAGCAAGCTCCCTTATATTTTTAAAGATTGTAAGCATTATTCTGCCATTTCCCAGAGAAAAAAGAACTCTTTAAAAAAGGTGAGTACCTCCTCTGTTGATGTACAGTATCCAAAGTAAAACTTTCAAGGCCAGATAAGAGTCCAGGTGAACTAACACCATACTCTCAAGACATTACTCAGGTAGCCCTATGAGTCCCTATTAGTCCCTTTGAGTCCAAGCTCATAATAAAAAAAAAAGCAAAAAAAACAACCATCTTGAAATATTATCAAGATCATCTTCTTGCATAGAGAAGTGGGAGTGATTCTCAGAAAGGGAGAAGTGTAGGCTCTTCTGTTCCTAGGGCTTCAAATTCGCTCCTTAACAGTGGTACGATTTCAAGAGTTATTTCCAGAATTTGCTCTGCATAGCAAATAGCAACTATATACAAAGTTGTTGTTGTTTTTTCTTTTAAATCATGGCAAATACTATTTAAAGGAAACTAGTCTGTTTTATTTTAATCAGATAGGAAATTCGACTTTTTCTCTCTCACACACACACAAAATCAGTACTACTTTTTAGAAAGCTGTTTCCATTTCACCTTCCCTCCTCTAACACCCTGAATTTCTTGTCCAGGGAGTTAACATATTCAAGCAGGTGAAATGGTACTACAATTACAGTGGGAGTTAATACCCTTTTACTATGCCATGAAAGAAGGTAGTGGAAGAAGAGATTGCCATATCTATTATGCTAGAATCAATAAATCAGCAGTGACAACTGACTGGTTAACAGCCCCTTCCAGTTTTCACAGCAGATCAAGATCTGTGCTTTCTTGTCTTGCTATAAAATTAGGACTCATTTTGTATAGCTACAATTATTGTTACTCTGTGCTGATAAATTCTCAAAATTAAAAGCAACACATATATATAAAACCAATCACTTCAAAATAACTTCATTAACTGTTTAAGGGTAGATTATAATTCTGTCCCACAATTTACCAATCAAGTTTTTCAGTAGTAAACAAAACTGTCTTGAAAACTAAGTTATCTTTGAATACTCTAGCTATAGTAACCTTAATGCAACCATATTAATTATATTGCTGAGGAACCAAGAATCTCTGCAGTTCAAACTTGATTTTCTATCAGCAATTCATCCTCCTGTTTAATCATTCTTATACTCTAAAGGAGATTATGCAACTTAAGTACGAGACTGTACAACTTCGGTAATCTGTATATTTAAACTGAGCAGTTATTCATATTCCACAGTTCATCACTAAATCTAATCCACTGATTTACAATGGTTAAGAAAAGACTACGGATACATGGATGCTCACCAAACACCTGTTGATCTATAGCATTTTAATTGCACATTTCTGGTGATATCTAGTATTACCAAAAAAAACCAAAAAACAGGAAAATATTCTAAAACAGTGGATGACTTAATTGAGATAACTAAATAAACCAATATGTATAATGGTGATATATTTACCTTCATAAAACTGCTAATGTGACACTTTCAAGTAAGTATAAACTAAGATACCATACAAGTTCAAAATATTTTTTTATTTAAATATATCTTTATTGATTTCAGAGAGAGGAAAGGAGAGGAAGAGAGAGATAGACACAACAATGATGAGAGAGTCATTGATCAGCTGCCTCCTGCACGCCCCTGACTAGGGATCGAGCCCGCAACCCGGGCATGTGCCCTGATAGGGAACTGAACCCTGATCACCTGGATCCTAGGTCGATGCTCCACCGCTGAGCCATGCCTGGCCAGGCTCAAAATATTTTGCGTTTAACACAATTCAAGGAGAAAGAAAAACTACTACTTAAACTCTTTTTTTTTTTTAGTTTAAAGTGAAAGAAAGTTTATTCGTGATGCAGTGAGACAGAGAGTAAGCTACTCCAGACAGAGCAGCCACTTAAACTCTTAACACTTATGGATTGGCTTAAATTTTATTTTTCCTATGTTATGACCTGTAACATATCTACATCTGTGTCTAACAACCCATTTCATAAAAGGATTCTGTTGGGAGTCTCAAAATAACTGCTGACAAGTCTATTTTGATTTGCCTTTTAATGCCATAAGGAATGGAGATACGTACATGACATACATCAAAATCTAGAATATATAAAGATGACAGTAAGAAAGGCTCCAGGAATATGGTAACCACACCTATCTCTGTAAAAAGGGAGGAAATTATGGCCTGGACAGGTGGCTCAGTTGGTTGGGCCCCATACCATGCACCATAAAGGGCACATGCCCGGATTGCAGGCTCAAGGGGGAGGGGTAGAGTTGGGGGTGTGCAGGAGGCAGTAGATCAATGTTGTGCTCTCACATTGATGTTTCCTTCTCTCCCTCACTCTCCTTTCCTCTCTCTCTAAAAAAATCAATAAACTATTTTTTAAGAAAGGGGAGGGGAAATTATGACATATGCTACAACATGGATGAACCTTAGATACATTATGCTAAGTTAAATAAACCAGTCACAAAAAGACAAATAGTGTATGATTCCACTTATATGAGGTAGAGTACTCAAAATCACAGAGACAAAAAGTAGAATGGTGGCTGACCGGGACTGAAGGGAGAGGAGTTAGTGGGTACAGAGTTTCACTTTTGCAAGATGAAGAGTTCTGGAGATGAATGGTGGTAATAGTTGCATAAAAATATGAAAGTGCTTAATACCACTGAACTATACACTTAAAATGGTTAAAATAGTACGTTTTATATGTACTTACCACCATAAAAAATGAAAAATGAAAGAACTTCTTCACATCAAAAGACATCATACTGTTTATTTAGCTATTTCTTTGGTAACTTCTATCTAATCTTTAGTCTTTTACCTGTGACTGGCATATTCCTAGTACTGACCAATTTCAGACAAATTTATAGGTCAAACCATGAAGATATTTACAGATAATTAATATAATTATATTGCATTAAAATTCAGACTGATGTCAATTTTTTAATTTTTTGCTGCAAAAAGCATTATTGTTTCCATTTGGTCCAAGGCATGGGAAAGGGCTCTAGTGTGGTTAGGAGAATACCTCGTGGTTTCAGGGAGAGGTACAAGCAGAAGCCAAACACCAGGGAGATACTGAGGGGCCCCTCAAAGGTCTCTGGACTCCGAAGGCTCCTACTTATGCTCAAGGGTGAGCCTTTCTAAGAGATACTTGCCCAACTAAATCTGGGGGCTGGCCAGCCTGCAGAAATTAGTCAGGTGTCGCCCAACTTCTTGATGAGTTTCACCTGCTCATCCAGGTGGTGGTTCCCAGGAAGTCACAGAGATGAGAGTCTGCATGGGCAGAACCCAAGGCATGCAGTTCCAAAAGGGCCTGGTTCAGGTTCTTCTCCATGACCATGGCAGCTTCCATGGCATTTGGGGTTTTACCCGACTCATCCTGGGAAGGCTTCTGCAGGCCCTAGAAGAGTGCATGGCTGCCACACTGATTTTGCATCTTTAAGAGAACAGAAGAAATAGTCCACGCCCTCCACATCCTGGTGGTCCAAATAGAAGCCCAGAAAGAGGTAGGTGTCAGAGGCCCGCTGATGCAGGTTGACTAAGCAGTTGACAGCAGCCTCCACCTCAGTGGAATAATTCCGACCAATTTGGGAGCTCATGGTTACTCGGCAATAAAGAGTTAAGGTCAAAAAACGGTGTTGGCTGATCTCGGAGGCTGAGGATAGCTGAGATCATTCCAAAGGTGGTGACTAGAAAAGAGGTAGGAGGGTGGTCGGAGGCTAGAAGCATCATCATCCCTGGGTCTGTTCTGATCAAACACTATTGAAGCAAGAGACAGATCAGAGGATTCACCAAGGGCAATGCCTCAAAAATATTTTAAAACTGGGTCTTGATGATGGCAAAGGATTGTATCACATACTACATACACCTACTGGTCAACCACTTAAGAATCTCTGCTTGGTACCCTGGCTGGATGGCTCAGTTGGTTGGAGCGTTGTCCCATACACCAAAAGGATGCAGGTTTGATTCCCGGTCAGGGCACACACCTAGGTTGCAGGTTCCATTCTTGGTCGGGGATCCGTACAGGAGGCAACAGATCAATGTTTCTTTCTCTTTCTCAAATAAATAAATGAAAGAAAGAGAGAGAGAGAGAGAGAGAGAGAGAGAGAGAGAGAGAGAGAGAGAAAGAGAGAAAGAGAGAAGAAAGAGAGAAGAAAGAGAGAAAGAAGGAAAGAAGGAAAGAAGAAAAGAAGGAAAGAAGGAAAGAGTGTTTGGTAGGAAATACCACCCATTAAGTAGCATGTATATGTATGGGGCTATTCAAAATATTGAGGCATATGTAGCATGGAGATATTTGCAATAGACTGTTAAGTGAATAAAAGCCTCAGAAGAATTTCTAGATGTAGAATTGTTGAAACAAATGTTTTATGAGTATAAATATTTTAGGCTTTTTGTTATACAGTAATGTATCATCTGCCCTCCTAACCTCCCTCCCCCTGCCAAAGGCTGAACCAATTTACAACCCCAACTACATATGATATACCCATCTATATTCAGGGTATTAACCATTTTAATCTTTTTCAATTGAAAAATTTTAAATAATGGTATCTCAAAGTTGTTTGGATTCCCATTTAATTAATACAAAAGGTGAAAGGTTTTAGGTTTACTAGCCACCACATTTTTCTTTTTTTCAACTGCCTGTTTATGATATTAGCCTATTTTCTACTGAGGTAGGTCTACAATAAAAAAAATACTTAACAATTTCATTGGGATACAATACAAATATCATACTCATTTAAAGTATACAATTCAATAGTTTTTATTATATTCATAGAGTTGTGCACACAACACCACAATCTAACTTTAGAACACTTTCATCACCCCAAAATGAAACCGCATACCCATTAGCAGTCACTTCTCATTTCCTTTTCCCTTGCTTCTAGGCCTAGACAACCCCTCATCTACCTACATTCTAGATAGACTGGCTTACTCTGGACAATTCATATAAATGGAAATGCAAGACATTTTTAAGAGCTCTCCAAATACATAGGACTTGAAACTGCTTTCACATATTCCAAATATTTTCCCATCTTTCATTTTACGAAGGAGTAATGTTTTTATATAGTTGAATCTATTTTAAAGCTTTTTTCTTCAATGTCATGCTTAGAAAGACGGTCCTGATCCCAAGTTAATAGATATCTCCTACATGCTTTCCATTAGTACATTCATAGCTTCAATTTTAACATCAAAATCATTACTTCGCCTAAAATTTATTAGGCGGAGTAATGAAATGGGTTTCGTTGTTTACCAAATAGTGAGCAAGTTGTCCCTCATTATTTTTCAAGTAATTATCCTCTTCCACTGATTAGAAATATCATCTTTATCATATTCTAAACTTTATATGCATTTGAGTCTGTCTCTGGATTTTTAAAAATTCGGTTCGTTTCAAATTGTCATTTCAGTCTGGGCTCAACACAACACTATTTTAATCTTGGTACTCGAATAATACACTGTAAACTCTGACAGGACAACATCCTTATTGCTCTTATTTTTCAAAATTTTCTTCACTAGTCTCACACATTTGTTCTTAGGCTTACTAGCCTTTAGAAAACTGATATTCCATTTACATTTACAAATTAATTTAGAAGAACTTACACTCTGACAGTGTTGAATCTTCAAGCAACAGGTGATTTTCTTTAGTCATATTTTTCCTTTTTGTCACCAAGTTGTTTTATTGTTGTTTTATAAAGTTCCACAAATTTTATGTTGACTTCATTTCAATTTATTTTATATCTTCTGTTATTAATTTAAATGGGATTTCCCCAATAGTATTTTTTTTTTAATCCTCACCCAAGGATATTTTTTCCGTTGTTTTTCAGAGATAGTGGAAGGAAGACAGAGAGAGAGAGAACATCTCACATCGACTGGTTTTGTACCACACGCTGCCCTGACCAGGGCAGGGGATCAATCCTGCAACCAAGCTACGTGCCCTTGACCAGAATTGAAAACGAAATCTTTCAGTCCTAAAGCTGACACTTCAACCACTGAACCAGACTACCTAGGGCCCCAATAATATCTTTACTTCCATCTGCTTATTGGTATACAGGAAAGGTACTAACTTTATTTAATGTATAAACATTCAAAGGCCTTTTAAAATTTTTATTAATTTTCATTATATCTGCCTTCTACTTAATCAGACCTAAGTATTACAAGTTGTAAAGACATGCAAGAATATAATCAGAAAATTCATTTACCTCTGATCAAACTCAAGAAGCTAAATTTCTCAAGGAAAACCAGAGACATTTCCAAATAAAGAGCAGAAAGAATGGCACATCCATGAACTTGGGAGAAGAGGACCATGGATGGAATTTAAAGGAAAAGAATCATTCCACTCAGAGTTCATCTGACCTAACTTTCATCTTAAAATGTGACTTACTACTTAACTTTGAAATACTAAATTTATCTCACAAACTAACATATATCTGTTTTCCCAGGGGGGAAAAAGTATTGTCATGCCACAAAAATGTATCCTTGTTTAAGGGGAATCTCACTAAGTCTGGAATCAATTATGATAGGAAAATCATGAAAATCTTTTCAGTGGTGAACCATCTGGAATGATTTTTGTGTTACACTATTCATTTGCAGGCGAAAAGGGTGACTATGTTGCTTTTCCTTCTTTTAGGCATTTGGTTACCCTTTCAGAGACTTGTGATCAAAATAAATGACCTATCAATTATGCTGATCATACATAATAAATCTTACCACACTAATGGTTTCCCTGTGGTTAAGACTTTTAAAGGCTGCCTCGTAGTAGTACAGACAAGGCAAAAACACAGCTTTGCTTCCTATTATTTTTCTTTCTGTTTCACTCTCACATTCTCGTGTCTCAAATACTCATTTAGTTTCCACTGACGTCTATGTAATAAGGACTTTCATGACTACAGATTAGCTTTTATCAAAATTTACCTAAACACTCCTTTTTCATTACTCCAATAATACTTTTACAGCAATAAAGTTAGAACAACAATATATATATACAAAAAATTAAGCAATTAGCCTAGGGTTGTTCAAGTAAGTTTATTGGTACTGTGGTTGTTTCTGATCAATTTATTACTTTGATAACTTCTCATTCATTGCATGATATAAAAACAGATTATTTAAAAATCTAATAATTGAGACTTTTAATACCCATTCCTGCATTACCTACTACTCCAGTAATAATAAACCAATGGGGGGGGGGGGTATGGCATTCCTTGGAAGAAAGCAAATCCTACTATTTCTAGCACCCAAACAACAGAATGCAATCGATAAATCTTGTGCTGTAATACTTACTGTCATTAAATTTGCTATGTCATAATGACCAAACACTTTAAATCTGACTTATTCATTATCTACAAAATTACAAATAATATCACCTATCCTACTTTTCCCCAAAGGAGTTCTGAAAATCCTAATATCTCTGAACTGGGGGATATCAAAGATAAAACATTTTAAGTCTTCCATTTTAAAAATAGAGAAAACAAATCTATTCCACTGAAGTACTTGAAAGGCACCAGATAAATACAAAAGAAAAAAACAGTAAATAAATATAAAGAATTATTAGTAAGAAATAAATTCTATAGAAATTCAGAGAAGATGGAAGTCAGTGAGGGCTAAAATAATGAGATGACTTTTAACAAGGAGACTACAGTTTAAAAAGAAAAAGGAAGAACAATAAGGGTATGTTTACTTCATTTCCTGAAATTACAAACATTATAAAAAGAAAAAACAATTATTATAGAAAACTCCGTCCATTATGAAACTAGGGAATGGCTTTAATCTCATACCACTGATAAAAATATATGCCCAATGCAGGAAAATAAGGACAAAATGAAAAGTGGAGCTCCCACAATTTCACTAATCTCAAGCAAAGTACAGATTTTTAAATTAAATCAGAGTTCAAAAAAGTTCTACTAACAGGACAGATAACATGATAACCAAACAAACCTGTCTCACTCTTAGCTGAGGCGGCAAGGTACTACCTGCCAACTGTTTCCACAGTGCAAAATGAAGTGCTAAACCACACGGACAAAACCTGCAAAGGAAGTTTTACAATACTTAGCTGATCACCCAACTCTGAGTATTTTTTTTTAAAGGCTGGAGGTGGGGAGAACTTAGATCTAAGGGAGAGATGGAAATTGGGGGAAAGGGATTTCTTTAGAGAGAGTTGTAAGACTCTTAAATCAAAGAGGGATGGATTGGCACTTTAACCTCACCTCTAGCCTAGTAAGGGGGGCCTCAAGGATATCACTCTGAAAACTTTATATCTGTCTTTGGGAGATTAGGGTCTCTGGAATGGTTATCTGACTTCTACCTGAGAAATCTAAGACTAGCATTTGATTGAACTGATCCACAATAGCAGAACAGAAGACTACAATTACAAAGTAGCTGCACTGTCACTGGTAGCTGGCCAAGGTAAGTGTTTCCCATTTAAAAATGTGAGCCACTTGAGTGCTGACTTGGGCTTGTTTTAGAGCCTAGAATGAGGAGACTTCTGCAAAAGAGCCTGGAAGTGTACCACTGGATATCAAGGGACAGAAATATTGTAAACAACCAGCCAGCCCAATAAGAAGCATTTGCTTTTTGAGGCAGGGTAGTAAGAAGCTAGGAAAATTCCCTGACAAGTGGAATGGGGAAACTGAGACAGCTGAACAACTGGCTGAGCAATTTACAGCCAGATACAGAAGGTCACCAGGGCAGAAAGCCCAGGGTATCTAGCAACAAGCAAAAGTGGTGCAGTACCTTGCCCCTAGGGTGGCTTTTCCTCCCCTGGCATATATAGCTGGATCATGTGGTTTAGACCCCCTGACCTTTCCTTCCTAGAGATAACATCTAGGCCTCAGTTGTATTTCAGCTCTAGACCCAGAATAGCAGCAAAGCTAAGTGGTTCAGGACCAGTAGCAATGACTAATGACCCCCTGCCTTGGTGCTGACCAATCAGCGGAGACCACGACCCTAAAGAGCATACCTGGAAAAGCTGATGAATATTCTGTTGAGACCCTTCCCTAAGACCTCCCCTCTAAACTCCTAGCCTTTAAAACCCTCAAGATGAGGCCTGGCCAGGTGGTTCAGTTGGTTAGAACATCGTTCCAATATGCAAAGGTTGTGGGGTCAATCCCTGGTCAGGGCACATACAAGAAGCAACCAATGAATGCATAAATAAGTGGAACAACAAATTGATGTTTCTCTCTCTCCAATAAATAAAATTTTAAAAAAACAAAAAAACACACTTTAAAACCCTCAAGACAAAGGACCCAGCATGTGCTCCCCCTCTACCTTCAGGAACACACTACACCTTTCCCTGGCCCCTCTTCTTAATCGACAGGCATGCATCTCCTAAACTCTAAGGGACCCCACAAGACTTGAAACCAGGGGAGCAATGGGTAATGACAGCTCATCTCCAAGGCTCCCTTTTCTCTGACTTTTCAGTGAGCCAAAGCAGCCCCGCCTACTAGGCTCTCTCCTGTTACTTCTTCTATCCTATCCTAAGCCCTTCCTTTTTTCACTTTCCTCGGCTTTAATAAACACACTCTCAAAGTCCCCTGGACTTGTGTTGTGAAATCTTTGCTGCATGAAGTCAAGAACCCAGCAAACACTACCAGCCAGCCCAAGGCAGGTCCACTCTGGGCCCAGTCCATTTCCAGTATCACTTTTGACAAGAGAAAAGCAGTTAGAGATCCCCACGGATGGAAGGTTGAGAAGTAATAATAATGGAAGTCTAACACACTCTCTACGTTGTTGTTTTTTAACAACTTTATTGAAATATAACTGACACACAATAAACTGCACATACTTAAGTTATACTATTTGATCAGTTTTTACATGTATGTATCACCAGAAGCTATCACCACAATCAAGATAAACAACATATCTTTCCTGCCCCTTTGTAACCTCTGCCTTCTGCCCCTCTTTTCCAAGCGGTTTTGCCATTTTACATAATCCACTGGTGGTGTATGATGATTCTAGTTGTTCCACATACTTGCCAATACTCAGTCTGTATCATTTTACTAGGTTTGTAGTGGCATCTCAGTGTGGTTTTGATTTGCATTTCCCAAGTGACTGAAAAAGTTGAGCATCTTTTCATATGCTTATTTGCTATTCATACATCTTCTTTAGCTAGTCCTGAGAAAAGGCAGGCTTCTGGGAGGCTGTGACATTAACACTGAGACAGAAAGGATGAATAGGAGTAAGCCAGGAAAAGGGAGTGGAGAAAGCCTTCCAAACAAAGGGAACAAACAGTCTGTTCAAAGCCTAGAGGCAAGAGAGTATGAGCTTGAGAAGCTGAAATAAAACCTGAGGAAACTAGAAATCCACATATATATAAAAAATCTCCAAATTCTTAAATGCTGGCAACTTTTTAATCAATGTTAATTTTTAACATTATGCAGGCCAACATAATGCATGGCAAGCAAAGTTGTCCATGGGCCAAATAAGACCGTGTTAGCCAGTTTGTAACCTCTGATGGAGAGGAACTAAATAAAAATAAGGTCATTAATACAGTCGATCCAATAGCCATACAGAAGTATAGCTATCAACTAAGATTTATATCCTGCGAACAAGAGTACATACCTCCTATTTAAATATTCATGGACCAATTTAAAAAACTAATAATTTATTGGGGAACCCTGGTACACACTGCTGGTGGGAATGCAGACTGGTGCAGCCACTATGGAAAACAGTATGGAGGTTCCTCAAAAAATTAAAAGTGGACCTGCCTTTTGACCCAGTAATACCACTTCTAGGAATATATCCTAAGAATCCTGAAACACTAATCAGAATATATGCACCCCTATGTTCATAGCAGCACAATTTACAACAGCTAAGATCTGGAAACAGGCCAAGTGCCCATCAGTAGATGAGTAGATAAAAAGGCTGTGGGACATTTACACCACGAATACTATGCAGCTGTAAAAAAGAAGGATCTCGTACCATTTGGGACACTATGGATGGACCTGGAGAATATTATGCTAAGCGAAATAAGCCAGGCAGAGAAAGACAAACATCACACTATCTCACTTATATGTGGAATCCAAAGAATTTAATACACTGATGAACAAAATAGATTCAGTGACACGGAAGCATGGATCAGACTGACAAAACTCAGAGGGAAGGTGGGTGGAGGAGAGTAACTGAAGTATTTATATGCATATATGCATAACCCAAGGACACAGACAATAGTGTGGTGAGGGACCACGGAGGGGGGTGAGGGCAGGGTGGAAGGGGTCAATGGGGAGAAAAAGGGACATCTGTAATATTTTGAATAAAAAAAAAACAAACTGATTAATCCACAAAGAAAATTTGTGTTTCATAAAGCAGAAACGGAACTAATCACACTAACCCCGACTGTAATGAAAATAAAAATAAAAGAACAACAAAAACCATCCACAGGAATTTTTAAAATTTTCTCCTAAACACTGTTAAGAGAAAATCAAAACTACACATTAAAAATGCATGGTCACCCGGCCGGGTGTGGCTCAGCGGTTGAGCGTTGACCTAGGATCCAGGCGACCTAGGATCCAGCCCACATGCCAGGGTTGTGGGCTGCAGCCGATTAATGACTCTCTCATCACTGATGTTTCTATCTCTCTCTCTCCCTCTCCTTTCCTCTCTCTAAAATCAATGAACCATTTTTTAAAAAAGAATATCAATTAGGTGCCTTGTCCACAATAAGAGTTTTGAATAGAAATAACTTTTTATGACCTATCCATAGGGCAAGGCAAGCTTCTAATTACAGAACATCTGTTCTTATTGTCTTGCAATGATCCTCTGAAGCCCCAAGGTACCTTACCTTATCCTTAACTCAGAATGTAATATATACCTCATTTTCCCATCCTCTTTCTGGGCCTCCTGTTATGTGAGGTTCCCATGCATATGCATGCATTTAATTTAGTTATTTTCTCTTATTAATCTGTCTCATGTAGATTTAATTATTAGAACAGCTGAAAAAACTTAGGAGAGTAAAGTTTCTTCCTCCCCCACAATTTAATACCTGATCTCATTGCAGTTTCAACCTCTTCCAGAATAATCTTAATCAGCCAGTCTGGAATTTTCTGATCAAGTACCCTTAAGGTAATCTGTCATGTGGGCCCACTCCATTTCCCCCTACTCCCCACCACATTGAAAAGAATAGGCAATCTGCAGGATAAAAACCTTTGCCATCCCCTTTCTCCCAAAAGATGCCCTGGTCTAAAAATGATCCTTTCTTTTATCAATAGCTCCCTTGCCTCACCCTTCTTCCTATAAAAACCTTCCATTTTGTACAACCCTTAAAGTGCCCTTCTGTTTGCTAGATGGGATGCTGTGCAATTCATGAAGTGCTTAATAAGACCAATTTGATTTTTACTCAGTTGAATTTTGGATTTTTTTTTTAACAACTCCAACAAAAATTAGGCTGAAAAAAAAAACCACTATTGAAGACTTTACACTGAATATTAAACAAAAGAATGTAAATGAACTCAAAAAGTTAGATTTACTTTGTTTTATTTCTCAGAAAAAGAATTATAAAGACTAAGTCAGATACAATAAAAAATAGAATAAACTCAAACTAATTTGGGAAGGCAGATAAAAAATATTATAATGCCATTGTAATAATCTGGTTATTATTAACAGGAAAGGAGTAAAGAGGAGTCCAGATAATATAGGCATGCCATTTATACAGCTTTGCCAAAAACCTGCATTTAGACCGGCAGGGTATGGCTCAGTGGTTGAGCATCGACCCAGGATCCAGGAGATCTCAGTTCAATTCCCGGTCAGGGCACATGCCCAGGTTGCAGGCTCGATCTCCAGTTTGGGGCATGCAGGAGGCAGCATATCAAACAACTCTCTCATCATTGATGCTTTTATCTCACTCTCTCCCTCTCCCTTCCTCTCTCTGAAATCAATAAAGATATACTTAAAAAAAAAAAAAAAAAAAAGCTGCATTTAACATTCTCCAAGTCTATTCCCCGAAGATAGCTGGGGTGAAGGACTGGACAAAGGCAGTTTAGCTGCATGCCCTGTAAGGTCTGAGTGATATGGGAAGGTGCTTGTCTGTCAGTCACATCTGGGAACAAATTAGTGGAATGGACAGGCGTGGCCACTGCAAGTGCTGGAAACCTGAATATTTAAACTTCTAAACAAAGAATTCCACCCTCTTGGTTTTTACTCTCTCTCTGGCCACTGGGTTCCTGGCTCTCCTGAGGCAGGGTGCGCTCCACTGTACCCACGTGGCTCAAGGCCATGTGGGAACCCATACAATGGATTAATGGACTTTAATTAGCTTGGATGCTGAACTACACACGGCTGCAACATGGAACGGAACCTCTGGACATTGGCCCTACTTCTGGCTTTCCTTAACCCACAGCTGCCCCTCTTTAAGGACTGGCTTAAGGGAGATGGGACTTTGGAACCCGAGGAATGTAACTTCATGCAAATAATGGCTTTTACCACCTTGCATTCTCCTGTGGGGGCTTCTGAAAATTCTTCTTTCAGCGGTACCCCAAGAGCCTCACTCTTACTAGGAAATTTGATTCCATGGTAACATCGGTAACAACAGGACACCATATTAACAACATTAAAAGCAGAAAGAATCAATTTAAAAATTAAGCATGAAGAAAAGATAGTCACAATATTTTGCATGACTTATGTTGTGTAAATTTGAAAACCTAAGTGAAATACATACTGTATTAGTTTCTTAGAGCTCCCATACACATTACCACAAACTGGGTAACCTAAAACAAATTTATTCTCTCATAGTTCTAGAGTCTGAAATCAAGGTGTTGGCAGAGACATGCTGCCTCTGAAACCTGTAGGGGAGGATCCTTCCTTGCCTCTTTCTAACTTCTGGTGGAGGCCATAAAATCAAGGCCTGCAGCTGCATCACTCCAATCTCTGCCTCTGTCATTACATGGCTATCTTCTCCCTGTGTGTCTGCCTTCAGCTTGTCTTCTGTCTTCTTATAAGGACACCAGTTATGGATCGAGGGCCTACCCACCCTACTCCAGTACCACCTCATCTTAACTTATAATTACATCTGCTATGACCCTATTTCCAAATAAGGTCATATTCTGAGATACTAAGTGTTAGGACTTCAACATTACCTATTGAGGGGGCACAATTCAACTCATAACAGATAATTTTTGGTAAGAGACATTACCAAAACAGTGGCTGTCAGAAAGGTCCTAGCAAGGTGAATTATATGAAGACTTCAAGAACAAATAACTTCAAGACCAAATTATACCGGAAATGGGTATTTGTTTTTGCTTTTTTTTTTTTTTCATTTTAAAAAGTCAATATAACAATATTACCAAAACCTAAGACAGAATAGCTCATTATAACTTATGAATATTAATACAAAATCATAGATAAAATATTAACAAACTCTAAGTGTGTTTTCAAAACTTACGACCAAATCAAAATTACTTATAGGAATGTAATAATATTTAAATAACAGTAAATCCATTAATTTAATTTACTATGGTAATGGGTCCAAAGCAAACTGATTATCTTTGCTATAGACTAAATGCTTGTATCTTTCCCCTTTCCCCCCCACCAAAATGTGCATGTTGAAACCCTAATCTCCAGTGTAATGGTATTTGGAGGGGGAACTTTTAGGAAGTAATTAGGGTTTGATTAGGTCTGTGAGTAGAGCCCCCATGATGCGATTAGTGCCCTTATAAGGAGATAAAGGAACCAGAGCTTTCTATAAAGCAGGAAGAAGGCCTTCATTAAGAACCCAACCATGCTGACACTCAAATCTTGGCCTTCCAGCTTCTAGAACTGTGAGAAGTAAATGTCTGTTGTTTAAGTCTGTTATTCTGATATAGCAGCCCAAACTAAGACAGTCTCAGATAATTAAAAAGCAAATGATAAAATTAAACGTTCATTCCTGATTTAAAACTCTTATTTATTTAAAAACAGTTACTTCTTTAAGATGAAAGAGAGAGAGAGAGAGAAGGAAAAAAGCACTAATATTTGGTTGGGCCAGTCTTCGTTTTTCTTTTACCAGAATGAAATTTATCAATATCTTCTAAAATTTTAACTGTATATCCTCTCTGATTCAAATTACAGTGGTCCCTCAGTTTTCGAAGGTAATCCGTTCTAGAAGACCAGGTTCTGAAATGTTCGAAAACCGAGGGATCAACAGGAAACAGCTAGGCCTCAGGATTTTGCCCTCAGCGGATGCCATGGGACATGTTCAACTTCTGAGGCATGTTCGAAAACCGAAGCATTTACTTTCGGGTTTACGGTGTTCGAAAACCGATATGTCTGTCAATGGAGATGTTCGAAAACCGAGGTACCACTGTATTATGATCCTTGTAACTATTACAGTACAGAAGCAACAAAGCAAATACATCAGGAGTGTAGAGGGAAGCTCAGAAAAAATAAACTAAAAATGAAAAACTCATCAGAGGAATGGTTAATCAAGTTACTATTCAATAATTAGTACATAGCCATTTAAAGAGCATGCAGACATTTAAAGACTAAGGTAGATCTGTTTGACTGACAAAGAAATATGAATATTATAATAAGTGAAAAAAAACAAAGTGCAGCAGACTGAATGTGATCTGATCTCATTCCTGAAAAAAAAGCAAGTGTTAGCATAACTAGAACAAAACATCTGAAAGCATAAGCTCTAAGTTGTTAGCACTCAGATTTTATCTTAAATGTTTGTATTATATTGTTTTTCCAATTATTGTAAATTGTTTTTAAATCTTGTACAAGAAAAACTAAAGTTTCATAATTTCTTTAAAGGTGGAAGAGAAGAGCATTGCAGACCTATGGTATTGTTTAAGTGACATGAAAGAAAAATTGGAATGTAGAAGACATAGGAGAGAGAGAATATTAGAAGACCTTAGCAAATTTACCCCAAAAGCAATGTAAAGACACTGAGAATTGTTGTATATAAAAGTAAAAATAGTGAAATTACTATCTTAGAAAGACTATTAATACAATACAATGACAACAAGTAGCACTGGGTTGGCAGGGAACAGGTTTCTAGCAAAGTGCTAAAATGAAGCTGTCTGCAGTGGGTAGTTATTGAGATCAGTCTGATGTGTGACACAATAATTTTGGTACTAATAAATGGGATATACAAATGTTATCACATCATTCACCTGCTAAAAACACTTTAATGGCTATCTATCCACTGCAATGCTAAATGATTTATTTGTTCCAGAGAAATAGAATAAGGGATGGAATTAGAGAGAGTCAGTGGGAAACTGTGTATTACCTATAATCATTAGGTTAAAAAGACAGGAAGAGGACTTTTGTTGTTGTTGTTGACAGTATTACAAATGTCCCCCAATCCTCCCTGCCTGAGCCCCCCCTCCCCCAACCCCTCCCCACTTCAGGCCTTCACCAATTCACCAAACTATCATCTGTGTCCATGGGCAATATATATAAAGTTCTTTGGTTAATCTCTTCCCACCCACTCCACTCCACCACTACCCCCAATGTGTCAATCTGTTCCATGAATCCATGCCTCTGGACCTATTTATTCCTCAGTTTATTGTGTTCATTAGGTTCCACATATAAGTGAGATCATGTGATATCTTCCTTTCTCTAGCTGGCTTATTTCACTTAGCATAATAATCTCCAGGTCTATCCATGCTGTCTCAAAGGGTAAGATATCCTTCTTTTTTACAGTTGCATAGTATTCCATTGTATAAATGTGCCACAGCTTTTTTATCCACTCATCTATGGGTGGGAACTTGGACTGTTTCTAGATCTTAGCTATTGTAAATAACACTGCTATGAACATAGGGGTGCATATATTCTTTCTGATTGGTGTTTCAAGCTTCTTAGGATATAGTCCTAGAAGTGGAATCACTGGGTCAAATCGCAGTTCCATTTTTAATTGTTTGAGGAACCTCCATACTGTTTTCCATAGTGGCTGCACCAGTCTGCATTTCCACGAGCAGTATACTAGGGTGCCCTTTTCTCCACATCTGTGAAAGGACTTTATCATCTGTTTACATATAATAAAGAAGGATTCTGACCTGCTTAGAGCAGTAGTCCTTGAATAAAGGTTCAAAACCAAAGCACCTAAAAAACCTTTTCAAAGTATCTAGGCCTGAGTCCTATTCTCTTCAAAAGTTCTCAGTCAGTAGTTCTGAAATACAGTCCAAACAAAGGTATTTTGCATAAACCACCCTAAGTGATTCTGATGTGCACCTCTGGTTAAAAACTGCTTATTGACCATGTAAATGGCTTCTCAAATAATTAATTATTAAAATAAAAACAAAACTAAAACATTCTTAAAGAGCAAAGGCCTTCATACTAAGTCACTTGTGAATTTTCTTTCTTAGAATCAAACTCCACCTTCATAATATTGTCATATTTTTACTTCAATGACTGCTACCAGCACCTGTGGCCAGAATACAGCTGCTGGATTCAAATCAAAAGAAATGTCATTGTTACATATCTTGGAATCATAGTAAGGCAGTATTAGTAATGCATTAGTGCTGTAGTCATAGGAAAGATTACACACAACTTACACAATAGCTGATTGATAAGTAAAAAATCTCCACAACAGTGTTCTACAACTGTGAGTGGCAGTTTGAATTAAACAGTTGTGTAATTGGTACAGAATTTTTCCATTGTAAAAGCTAGCCTTCTGCCATACTTAAAAGATTGCAATTAAAAAAAAATACTGTAAAAGCAAGATCACTTCTTAATACTTTAAAATGTTAGATTCTTTTCAAGAGATTTGGAAACATATAATAAATTATTTTTGCTAAAAATTATTTTTCTAATCAAATGTTTAGAAATAAGCCTGAGATATATATCTTCACACTATATATAAAAGAACTCCTTTGGAAAGTAACAGAAGTTTTGGATACCAGACAACTTACACATACAAGTTACCCTTTTAGTTGATTTTCCATGTCAAAAAATGAGGTGCCAGTGGTCATGTCTTTTTAACCTCTTATGAAATGAATCAAACACATAAAAATACCCATCACCTGCCCAGCCAGCATGGCTCAATGGCTGAGCATCGACCTATGATCCAGAAGACCAAGGTTCAATTCCCAATCAGGGCACAAGCCCAGGTTGCAGGCTAGATCCCCAGAGTGGGGCCTGCAGGAGGCAATCAATCAATGACTCTCTTCCTTGATGTTTCTATCTCTCTCTCCCTCTCCCTTCCTCTCTCTGAAATCAATAAAAACATATGAAAAACAAACAAAAAACCCAGCACCTAGTTTCAATAATTATCAAAATTATTCTTGTTTCATATAGTCCTATCCCTTTTTTTCTTTTTGCTGATGTACTTTAAAGCAAATTCAGGTGTTGTTTTCTTTTATTGATCTTTAACAGATAAAGAGTTTAACAGAACCTGTTTTTCATTATCACACATAATAATTCCTTAATAACATCATACCTATTTCATGTCTGACTTCCCCAATCTACCTCAAAAATGTATTTTTATCAGTTTTGTTCAATATGTAATTTTGTGCCAAATTGTGATACACTAAAATATTTTGCCTCTGAAATTAATGCTATCCAAATTAGAACATGTCACATCTCTAAGAGCTTCTCACTATGTTTCTGTGATAACCCACCAAAATCCTTAACATGACATACAAAATCTTACCTAATTCAAAGCCTCAGATATGACCAAGACCTCTCCTAGCTTCATAATAACCCAATATTTTCTTAATGGTTAAGTAACCTCAGTGAGAGATGATGGATTAAAAGAATCAAGAATGTCTAGTCAGCTAAAGGTAATGGAAAAGCAATGCAGGAACCTTGATTGGGTGCTGAATCAAAGAAAAAGAAAACCTACTTATAAGAGACATTATGAAATAGTAGAAAAATAAATATTGGTTTCTGCCCCCAGTTCCTGGCACAGAGCTCCTAAAACCCTTGTAATTTCCTAAGTGATAAAAATACCAGGAGCATCTCTTGTTCTAATATTTTTCTTTGGCCCCATCCCTGACACAGGGCTCCTGAAATCCTTCTAAATTTCGAAGTGGCAAGAGCACTAGGAGCATCTTTTGTTCTAATGAAGGTACTCTGGCTGGGCTCCTAGATGGGGGCTGGTCATCAGAAAGACCAAGCCATGATTAGAATCTTCTAATTTTCAGCACCCTACCCCTCCACTCCCACCTTTTCCAGAGAGGGGAGAGGGGCTGGAAATAGAGTTAATAATTGATCATGCCTAACTGAGGAAGTCTCCATAAAATCCCAACTGTACAGGCTTTGGAGAGCATCCAAGTGGGTGAGCACATCCATCCACACGAAGAAGGTGAGTCACCTCAACTCCACAGGGACAGAAGCTCGTGCACTTGGGACTCTCCCAGACCTCACCCTATGTATCTTTTCATCTGACTGTTCATCCACATACTTTATCACATCCTTTAATAAACTGGTAAACATAGGTGTTTCCCTGAGTTCTGTGAGCAAATTATACTTGGACCTGAGGAGGGGTCGTGGAAACCTACGATCTGTATAGCTGGTCAGAGTCACAGGTAATAATCTGAATTTATAACTGGCATCTGAAGTGGGAGTGGGGAAGGGCAGGCTTATGGGACTGAGCCCTTAACCTGTGAGATCCAAAGCTATCTCTGAGTAGACAGTGTCAGAATTTAGTTAAATTATAGCTAGTGTGGGAGACTTGTTTGTTTTGTGGGGGGAAACTCACACATTTGGTGACCAGAAGTAGAGTGTTCTGTGTGATAGTAAAGGAGGCATTCAGGGAAGAGAGACATAGTAGGGCAGAACTGAGATTTTCCCTACACAGGAGGAGAAAAACAGTTTTTATTTTATAGACATTATTTGCGCATTTGGAAAATTTTGAACATGTGATTACTGTTATAAATGTGGTTATAAAGGAGAATGTCCTTATTTTTAGCAGATGCATGCCGAACTTTCAAATGATTCAGAAAAAAAATGTACTTGCTATGTGTATATAGATGGGTGTATATGTGTGTGTAAAATAGAGCAAACAAATGTGCCAAAATATTATCTGGTGAATCTTAGGTGAAAGTTAGATAAGTGTTCATTGTACGATCCTTTCAACTTTTCTGTAAGTTGTGGGGGGCACTATTATGTTTAGGATTTTTTTAACCATTGGGTTTTTCCCCCACCCATTTTGCTTACTCTGTGTTTTGTGCTTTTGTTTGTTTGCTTTTTCTTTTTTGTTTTTTACTGATAGCACTGCTTGTTGTAAATAAAACTTTAAAACTAAAGGCCAAAAAGCATGCTCCCTTTTGCCAGATAAAATATATTAGTCTCTCCAGACATTTTTATTTTTTTTTAACTGTTTCTGGATTATTTTTTTTAGTTGTGCTTTTTGTTTTTTTTAATTTATCTTTATTGATTTCAGAGAGAGGAAAGAAGAGGGAAAGAGAGATAGAAACATCAATGATGAGAAAATCATTGATTGAGCCCGCAACTGGGCATATGCCCTGACCAGGAATCGAACCCCGATCGCCTGGATCCCAGGTCGACGTTCAACCGGGGAGCCACGCCCGGCCGCGCTCTCCAGACATTTTAACACATAACTATTTTGACATATGCAGTGTTATATTATACATTCTAAATTATACTCTGTATCTCACTTTTCACATAATATATCATGGACATTATCCCCACAAATTGAGACCTACAGAGTCATGTGCCACTTAACAATAGGAATATGTTTTGAGAGATGCGTTGTTAGGCAATTTCATCCTGTGAACATCATAGAGTGCACTTAAACTAGATGGAATAGCCTACTACACACCTAGGTTATATGGTATAACCTATTGCTCCTAGATTATAAACCTATACAGCATGTTACTATACAAAACAACCTATGATTACGTCAAGCACAAAAGAAAATGCAACCCAGAGATGCAGTAAATATGAGATGTATGAGGCTGCTGCCAGTGTAACATAGCATATGATTTTACAGCAAACTTTGTTTTTATAAGTAGAAAGAATACACTCTAAAATAACAATAAAGAGTACAGTGTATAAATATATAAAACAGTAATAGTCATTTATTACCATTATCGAGTATTATGTACTGTGCTGTATGTGCTATACTTTTAGACAACAGTGCAGTTACTTTGTTTACACCAGCATCACCGCAAACAGGTGAGTAATACACTACGGCATTAGGACGGCTGCAGCGTCACTAGGTGTTAGGAATTTTTCAGCTCTATTATAATCTTATAGGACCACCCTTGTACATGAGGTCCGTCATTGACCAAATGTCAATCTTAGAAAGATCCTAGTATATATTAAGTGCTTTCTAAGTGTCAGCTATCATTATATTTAATAGCTAAACAATATTGTACTTAGCCAACATTCTACTTGCACAATTTTTCATCCATATAAGCAATCTGATAAATATCTTTGTTCACATAACTTTGCACACTCTTCCTATTATTCCTTAGGAGAAATTCCTAGATGTAAAAATGCTGAAACAAAGTAGATGTATTTTTAAATCCTACAATATTTTACTATTTTGCCCTTTGAAAAAGCTATACCAAACCACACTCTTCACAACAGTATGAGGACTGTTTCCCTAAAGCTTTCCCAACAATGAGAACTTTGACAGAGAAAAGTAACTTGCTTTAACTTTAAATATTCAGTCTTACTGCACCTTAATAACTTTCTTCATCATGATTTCCAAGGCACTTTTGGACACCATGTATAGCAGACTGTATTTTCCAAAGGGGCCACACATGGTCTTCTGCAACACGACCTTGCCATTCTACCATCAAGATGCAGAGTCTGTTTTTCTACCTCCTTGAATCTGGGTGACCCCTGTGACTGCTCTAACACAATACAGTAGAAATAATGTTTCGCCTTTCCCAAGCTTAACCCTTAGCTGGCCTGGCAGCTTCAACTTCCTGTCTCTTAAAAATGAGCTGTCATTAAGTGTAACCACCCTAACACTAACATGGCCCAGAAAGATGAGATGCCATGTGAAGAAAGGACAGAAAAACCAAGTAGCACCAGAGCATCAGACATGTGAATGAACAAGCCCTTATGAAAGTGAATCTTCCAGCCTCAGCCACCCAATTGTCAAAACATGGATCAGAGATGAACCATCCAGCCAAGACCTTTCCAGACTCCTGACTCACCAATCATGAGCAAAATAAAATGGTTATTTTAAGTCACTAAATTTTAGGTTGGTTTTTATGAGCAATAGATAACCAGAACAGGATTTAAAGTAAATAATGATAAAGCCCGGCAGGGCGTGGCTCAGCGGTTGAGCGTCGACCTGGGATCCAGGCGATCGGGGTTCGATTCCTGGTCAGGGCACATGCCCGGTTGTGGGCTTGATCAATGACTCTCTCATCATTGATGTTTCTATCTCTCTCTCTCCCTCTCCTTTCCTCTCTCTGAAATCAATAAAGATATATTTAAAAAAAAAAAAAAAAAAGAAAAAAGTAAATAATGATAAAAATTTTAAGATCATATATCTGCAAATCAATGTGTATTTCAAAGGTTACCTTAGAAAAACACAATTATTCCAATGATTTTGGAATTGCTAAAAGCATCTTAAGAACAATTATTTTATAATCACTTAAAGGTCCTTTCTTATACATATATTTTCAGATATCTCATTCTGAGTCAGGTGGTTCAGGGACAATAGTTTCAAAAAGACTATTAGATTTTCTAAGTAGACAGTCAACTGAAAAATTAAGAATTTATCGAGGTGACAGGATATGAAACCTTTTTTACTTTTGTATACAACTATGACAAGCATTAATTCTCTGAATAGTTCAGTTTATAAAATTAAATATAATATTTCCTGAGAAACCTCATATATAAATATTCTGGTAGCCTAGAAATAGACTAGTCATGGAATCTCAAGAATGATGACAACTACCCAAGAGGACCTAAAGATTTTGGTTTGACTTAGTTACAATTAAGTCCTCACTTAACATCATCAATAGGTTCTTGAAACTGCAACTTTAAGTGAAATGTATCACAAAACCAATTTTACCAGAAGTTAACTGATAACAAGAGTTAAGTTCCTACAGCATATTTTTGGTCACAAAAACACTGAACTTTTAAATAAAGACTCAAAACACTTCTAATTAAACACTGAAATAAATGTGAGCTGTACATGCATTTAAGAAAGATGGATAATCGGGTGATCACTTCATAAGTTATAAAAATGTCTAATCATGGGGTTGTACACCTGAAACTAACATAATATTGTCTGTCAACCATAATTTAAAAATAAAAAATACTTTTTAAAAAAGAAAGATGAATGAAAATAAGTAAGATCATTATTTTCGAACCTGCTTATTCCAGTTCAGGGTCACAGGTGGCCAGAGCCTATCCCAGCATCTCGGCGCAAGGCAGGAATCAACCCTGGAGAGGGCACCCTTTTATCACAGGGTGCACTCAAACACACCCACACCAACTCAGACTAGGACAACTGAGTCATGTAAATTCACCTCACGTGCACATCTTTGGGCAGTGGAAGGAAACCAGAGTAAACCCATACAGACATGGGGAGAACATTCAACAGGGAATCGTGGTTTTTCCCCTCATCAACGCTATTACAAATCCACATTGAATGAATCAATGTTATTTAAGGATCTGCTATACTACGTTATGAAAGAAAATTTAAACAAGCCCTAGCAGCTGTCTCGTATTAGTTACAGTTTTGAAATTCATCAGTAATAGAACAGGAAAATTCCTAAAATAAAAGTTATAGTATGATATGTGAAAATGAAGAATGTATGACTATTTCATGAAAGTATTTTTTGGCTCTAAAAGTCTATACCTGAACTATTATGTGCGAGGAATTGCGCTGAGAATGAAAGGATACAAGGATACAAAGACACTTGTGGTCTCTGTACCAAAGAGTTTATAATCTGAAAGGAAGAATGGAATGGTATCATATATGTTTGTAAGGTAAAATTACAAAAAGCTAAACAGAACTGCCAATTCAATTTAACAGCGTCACTTGGGCATCTACTTAAGTACAAAAACAGAACTCTTAATTTTTAACAAAAACCTTTTCTTCCCTTGCCTTCCCCTTATTAGTAAATAATACCTCATCTACCCAGTTGCTAAAACCAAAAATGTTTTTTTTCTTCTCTATAAAAATTCAATAGCAAATCTTATTGATTCTACCACAAAAATTATCTCCACTATCTTCCTAGTCATCGCTTGCCTGGCCAAGCCAAATAAGTAGTTTCCTGTAATGGCTTCCTTAACTGGTCTTTCCACGTCCACTTCCACAGCTCTACAACCCATTTTCAAAATATTTTTTAAATATAAGCCTTATCATTTCTCACCATTGCTAAAAGCTTTCTAATGGCTTCCTATTGCACTAATCATAAAATCCAAACTTCTTACTATGGATAACTTATAAAGCCTAACATGATCTGGTCCCTACCTATCTCTCTGAAGTTATCTCCTGCCATTCTTTCTCTTGCTCACTCAGCTTCAGCCACATTGGCCTTCTTTTTGTTCCTTGAAGATCAAGTTCCTTCCCACCTCAAGTCCTCTGATCTTTGATCCATCCTCAAGCTTCTCCCTCCCTCTGGTTCCACACCTATGGCACCAGTGATCAACCTTTGCATTGTTAACAGGAAAACAAACTTCACGGGATTCCTGATGCAAATGACACATTACATCACTACCTATGAGTTTTCTTGCCAAAAATGTTTAAACTGCATCTAACTAGAGGAAACATACAAATTCAGAAAGTGGGATATTCTACAAGATAATTTTTCTACACTCATCAAAAAAGTAACATAAGATTGTTAGTTATCATATTATCTATAATCCAGAAAAGTGGGGAAACAACACATCCAAAACAGGAATAAGCCATAAGTGTAATGCCATAACATCTTCATAGAACATATAATGCAACCATATTTTAAAATCATACCTTCCCAGCAATATTGAAAATTTATAACGTATTATTAAATAAAAAATAGCAAAGCGCCAGGCTGGTGTGGCTCAGCAATTGAGTATCAACCTATGATCCAGGAGATCGCGGTGCGATTCCCAGTCAGGGCATATGCCTGAGTTGCAGGCTCGATCCCCAGTCGGGGACATGAAGGAAGCGGCCAATCAATGACTCTCTCTCATCCTTGACGTTTCTATCTCTCCCTCTCCTTTCCTCTCTCTGAAATCAATAAAGACATACTTTAAAAAAAAAAAAAAAAGGCAAAGCTACCAAAAATTTGCACTTTGATTATAAGAAGGTAATATGTAAATTAATGAACCTTTGGTAATGTTGCAATCCAGCTGAGTTAAGACTTTGGGGGATGTTAGAATGGGGTAAATATATTTTGCAGGTAGAACAGAGGTGAATCTTTGGGAACCAGAGGGTGGAATGCAGTAGACAGAATAATGGCTGCCCAAGGATGTTTACATTCTAATCCCCAGAATTTGTGAATGCCTTAGGTGAATTAAGGCAGTAGACAGAATTAAGGTTGATAATCATCTGATCTTGAAATAGGGAGATTATCCTGGAATTATCTGAATAGGCCCAATGTACCCATAAGTGAAAGAGGGAAACAAAAGAGAGGTTACAGTCATCGCTGGCTTTGAAGGTAAAAAAGCCAAGGAATGTGAGCAGCCCCTTTAAACTAGAGAAGGCAAAAAATAAAAGATTCTCCCCTGGGCATGCTCTAGACAGGAGTGTGTCCTCACAACACCTTGATTTTAGCTGAGTGAGACTATGTTGAAACTCTGACCTCCAGAACCGTAAGATAATAACTTTGCATTGTTTTAGGCCACTAAACTTAGGATAACTTGTTATAGCAGCAGTAGAAAACTAATAAAAGCTATTCCATGACTAGAGTAAGCTGATCATCTGCTTTTCTATCTACCTAACAAAGGAAAGAGTGAACTCTCTCTCTGGAGAAAGACAGCATCATCCAGGGCATCTACAATTTTTCATATATAATGTACAGCATTAAATAAAAAACTGGGCCCACCAAAAGAACTTAAAAAAAAAAAAAAAAAGAAGCAAATAAGAATAGATCCACAGATAATCTAGATTTTAGAGAAGGACTAAAAGTGGTCATACTCATGAAGCTACAGAAAACATGCAAGAAACAGATAAAAAGTTAGCAATTTCCACAAAAGAACAAGAATCTATAATGTCTTGACTTCTGGTCAAGATGGGGGTATAGGTAAATGCGGCACTCACGTCCTCTTGCAATCACATCAAAATTAAAACTGAACTACAGAGCAACCATTATTCAGAACTGCCTGAAATTTGGCTGAATGGAAGTCCTACAACTAGGGAATTAAAGAAGAAGCCACGTGGAGACTGGCAGGAGAGACGGAGACATAGAACAGAAGGGTCCCACACCTGTGTGTGGAGGGTAAAAACTGAAAGGGTATCAGGCGGGTCCCAAACCCATGTGTGGAGGGTAAAAACTGAGAGGGTATCTCAGCTGCAGAGGTGCCCCAAGGAGCAAGGGGTCCCAGCCCCACACCAGGCCCCCAGCCCAGGGCTCCAGGGCCAGGAAGAGAAGTCCCCATAATTTCTGGCCATAAAAACCAATGAGGGCTGAGGCTGAGGGAGACAGAGGGCTGCTGGAGTCCCAGGCAGTTCCTCCACACAGGGAGTTACTCAGACTCACTCCCTCTGAAATCTACCGCCAGGGCAGCAGCTAGAAAAGCACCAGAGGCATACAGGGAACTGAACTGTCCAACATTAGGGCAAGAACTGGGGGAGCAGCTTTCGCCCAGACAGAAAAGCTAACAGAGGTCATTGTTCCTTTGATGAGCCCTCCCCCCACAACAGAGCCACAGACAGATACAGTATCTGAGACTCCATCAACCTGGCTTACCCAGCTGATTCCCTGAGGCCCTGCCCCACACAACTTTCAGGCCCACCCAAGCTGTGTCCAGTTGCTTTTCTATATAAATGGCCTGTCTTGGCTCATACTTCAGATTTTCCTAACATCTCTCAAACAAGCAACATCTGGCCTCACTGTGCCCTGTACCTCTCGCTAAGTGACCCGAGGCCCAGAACTAGCAGCAGCAGGCCCTGGTTCATAGCTTGGCCTTACCTGGGCACCTCCAGCCCAGCAGAAGTAGCAGCCATCTGCAGATCACCTTGTAGCTCATGCCAGGTAGCCCAGGGGAGAACAGATGGCAGCTGACCTCGGCCTGCAAGTCCTGGGAGGCCCAAGAGCCAGCACAGCCAGTAGATAGCTTCAGACCACGTCGAAGCATCACCCCCAACCACCTTCACAAGTGACACACTCAAGGGGCACTGAGTGGGCACCAGAGCCCAGCTAAAGTAAGTTCTGCTCTGTGGGGTGGGCCCATGCACAGATGATCCTTCACGGTGGTCAGAGGTTGGTGGTCGGTGGTCGCAGCCAGTCCTTGCAACTGATCAACCAGAGGGTAAATCCCTCCCATAGACATGCCAATAGCAATCAGGGTGCAACTACAACAGGAAGGTATATACAGCCTCTGGGATTGGGGATAAGGGGCACCTCAGGAGCTCATCTTGTAATCTTATAGGAAGACAAGAACCCATACACAACCAGCTGGCCCTAGGCAGACCCGTGAAGGGCCAGGTCCCCTTTCTGATAACATAATGAAGAATAATTTACAAGGAATCAACAGCAGAGTAGATGAAGCCAAGAATAAAATCAGCAATTTGGAATATAAGGAAGAAAAAAACACCCAATGAGAACAGCAAAATGAAAAAAATCCAAAATAATGAAGACAGTATAAGGAGCCTCTAGGACAACTTCAAACATACCAACATTTGCATCATGGGGGTGCTGGAAGGAGAACGAGAGCAAGAAATTGAAAACCTATTTGAAAAAACAATGACAGTAAACTTCCCTAACCTGGTGAAGGAAATAGACATACAAGTCCAGGAAATGCAGAGTCCCAAAAAAGATGAACTCAATGAGGTCCACACGAAGGCACACCATAATTAAAATGCAAAAAGTTAAAGACCAAGAGAATGTTAAAAGCAGCAAGAGAAAAGCAGTTACTTACCTACAAAGGAGCTCCCATAGACTATCAGCTGATTTCTCAACAGTAATGTTGCAGGCCAGCAGAATTGGCAAGAAATATTCAAAGTGATGAAATGCAAGGACCTATAGCCCTGGCCGGGTAGCTCAGTTAGTTAGAACATCGTCCTAACTAACTTCTTCATCCTGATACACCAAAGTTGAGGGTTCAATCCCTGGTCAGGGCACATACAAGGATCAACCAATGAATGCATAGATAAGCAGAACAAAAAATCAATGTATCTCTCCCCCACTTTCATCTCTCTCTAAAATCAATAAAAAATAAATCTTTACAAAAAGAAAAGCAAGGATCTACAACCAAGATTACCCAGCAAAGCTATAATTTAGAATGGAAGAACAGATAAAGAACATCTCAGACAAAAAAAAGCTAAAGGAGTTCAATAACACTAAACTATTATATGAAATGTTAAAGGGTCTTCTTTAAGAAGGAAAAAAAAAGATAAAAAATATAACAAGGATCATATCTGAAATATAACCTCCAAAAAACAACCTTCAGAATAGTGTACAATAAACATTGTTAAGGATAAAAAATAAATGTATCCGATAAGGACTGAAGTGTTTGAAGGCTCGCTAATGCCATTTTTATTTTTGAGTACTGTTTGGACCAAAAATCTTTCATAATTCAGAAAGCACTAAGTAATCCAACTTTGTTTCAAGCAAAATCTTCACTTTCTAGTGAACCATGATTATATAAAGGAAAAGCAAAATTTTTATTAAAATTTTATAATATTTTAAAAAGCAACCCCACATACAACTTATTGCCCAAACAAGTTCAAACTTCTTCAACAAAGGTTTGTCAGAATGGAAACTCTCTGCCCTGGCCAGTGTTGCTCAGTAGTTAGAGCCTCTGCCTGAGCACCAAAGGGTCTCGACTTTAATTCAGGTCAAGGGCACATACCTGAATTGCAGGTTCATCCCCATCCCAATGGGCACGTGCTGTAGGCAACCAATCAATGTGTCTCTCTCACAATGATGATTCTCTCTTTCTCTCTCCCCCTTTTTCCCTCCCTCCCTCAGCCCTCCTTCGCTCCCTCCCACTCTCTCTAAAAATCAGTGGGAAAAAATAAAAAAAAGGAAATTTCCCACCTTAAAAAAGTACACTTAGACACATTTACTTTCTTGTAGATTGTTAGATGACAAAACGTTTGCCCAGCCAGCATGGCTCAGTGATTGAGCATCAGCCTATGACCCAGGAGATCAAGGCTCAATTCCCTATCAGGGTACATGCCCATGTTGAAGGCTCCATCCCCAGTAGGGGGTGTGCAGGAGGCAGCCAATCAATGATTCTCTCTCATCATTAATGTTTCTTTCTCTTTCTTTCTCTCTTCTCTCCTCTCTCTCTCTCTCTCTCTCTCTCTCCCCCTCTCCCTTCCTTTCTCTGAAATCAATAAAGACATATTAAAACAAAAACAACAACAAAAACACTTTAACCTTTAGAAGGGTTTTTTTAAAAAACTAAAAAGGCAACCCAAAATTACAATGAAATGTGCCTTTCAATCTAAAGAGAAACAAAAAAGGTCTTTGGAATGTAAAGTAACTATTAACTTTATTCAAATGAATAAAGACAATGTTACAATTGCAAGATCCTTCTCCCCCTATTTTAACCAGTCCTCCTCTGGTTTTCCTTATCAATTTAACAGGAAAATTAATGTTTAAAGCTAGAACACTGGTGAAATTTTTCTTCAACAAGATCTGCCTTTTGCATTAATTCTAAAACACCCAAGGCAGTTATGTCCACATTCCAGACTTAAATGCCACAAGATTCTTTTGTGAATTAAAAAAAATAGGTATTAACTTAAAACCAGCACAACATATCAGGACACTACAAGGAATACATAGGGCAGCTGCCCTCCTATCAAAAAACAAGCTCAGCCCTCACAAATCTTCTGTTGTTATGGAAGTTTCAATACATCATTCATAAAAATGCATAATACTCTCAAAAATCAATTTTCTCTTACACATAAGCATGTGAAAATAAAGACTTCTGAAATACTCTTTTCAAATGCTATAGAAATCTACTTAGTAATGGGATTATAGAAAAACTTTTAAAAATTAGGAATGTGAATGATGAGACCTTTATTTCTTGGCATTCTTCCCTCTATTGCAAACCTAATCTAGTCTCAAAAATATATACAAGATATTGGAGTTCTTTGAATTTTGGTTTTTCTTCCCAAATTGCAGCCAACAATAATTGGAATACTGGAAATAACTCTTGAAAATCTCAAATATCTTAATTAAAATAAAATACTATATTCAAATTTAACAAAACTTCACTATAATATTCCACATAACTTAATCAGTATCTTTACCTTTTATTTTATATTCAATGATTCCTTTATGTCAAAAGCAAAGATATGCCCTGGCCTGTGTGGCTCAGTTGGTTGGAGCATCATCTCGTGCACCAAAAGATCAAAGGTTCAATTCCCGGTCCCGGCACATACCTAGGTTTCAGCTTCCATCCCTAGTCAGGGCAAGTGCAGGAGGCAACCGATCAATGTATCTCTCTCACATCCATGTTTCTCTCTCTCTTTCTCTCTCTCCCCCTTCCTTCCTTTCTAAAATCAGTAAAATAAAAGATACATGGTTTGTGACCAACACCAGTGGCTAGCTTTCCAAGTCACTTCTCTCAACTTTTTTTAAAAAAAATCAAATTTAAAATGTGGAAGAAATTGCACACAAAGCCATATTCTCTAGGAGAAAAATGCTGTGATTATTGCATTAAAAAAAAAATAGCTGACTCATATTAATAAAAATTTCACAAAAAGCAGAACTTTATGAGGTACACTTTAAAAATTTCATTTGCCACACAGTCCTGGAATCTAACCTGTAAAGCTCTCCTACACAATCCATCTGTGTCTCCAGAGTCCTTCAATTCACACAGAACATGAGTGTTTCAAAAACTTATACCAACAACAGCAGTCAAACCAGGTGCAGCTTTTTGCAAGCAATAGCCCTAAACTCCAAATAAAATTAACAAGACCCTGGCGGAGTAGATACAGTTGGTCAGATATGCCAAGATTGCGGTTGGATCCTCCCTCAGGGCACATACAAGAATCAACCGATGAACTCATGCAACAAGTCATTGTTTCTTTCTCTCCCTCCCTCCCTCCCTTCCTCTTTCTCTCCCTAAAATTAACTTTAAAAATTTTTTTAATTAACAACAAAACAAAAATCAAAAGTTCAAAACCAGAAAGTGTTCTTAAATTTTCTCTTAGAAGTAGGAGTTCCTTAGTTTTACAATACTTTGCTTTTCAGTGAAAAAAGAACGGGAAATCTAATTAACAGTGATAAGGATGAGAACAGTTAGTTCCCAGGCAGAGGATGCAAGAATTTACAACGCAGGCTGGACCTAGAGATATATCTCTCTCTTTCTCACACACACACACACACACACACACACACACACACGCAGAATTTACAACGCAGGCTCGACCTAGAGATATATCTCTCTCTTTCTCACACACACACACACACACACACACACGCAGGCTCGACCTAGAGATATATCTCTCTCTTTCACACACACACACACACACACACACACACACACACCACACCACCCCCCAATGCTCTGGGAAGCTTTCAAGAAATGTCACTACCTAATGAAAGTTTTAAGGCCTTATTTTTTTTTTTTACGGCCTACGGACAGTCCTAGTCCTGTAAATGCACTGTAAAATACAACCTAGCAAGCTCCATTCTCCAAGACAATTCAAGAGTTTCCTACGACGCCCGAAGCGGAAAGAGCATGTACTCTGGCCACCCTCGGGGCTGCCGCCTGGCACCCAGGAGGGAGGGCAGCCCATGAGAATGCGAACGCCACCGCGTCAGTTGATGTGACGGATCCGCTGGGCGCATCCCACTGTGATCCGGGGCCCTCCCGGGCCGACGCTGCTGGAAGCGGAACATAACCGCAAACTTCAGAGTCCTCCTATTTCCGTTCTCAAAACAGAATGCCCTGTTTTCTCCTACACCTCATCCCTCAACCCAATACCCCCCGACAGCGGTGCCCCCTTCAAAAAAAACCTTAAGTGGACAGCAAAGCAGAGAGTCTCCGATCAGAGTCAATAGAACGTGTTCGGTCAAAGCGCTCCAACCCCCGACTCCGGTGCAAATCACCCGCCAGCGCCTTCCTGAGCCCCTGCGGCTGGGGGTAAGCAAGCAACAGAAGTGGGCGTCCCAGTTCGCCCCCCCCCCACTTCCTCCCCGGGGTAAGAGGAGCGGAAAAGCGCAAAGAGGAACTAGGTGAACTGCAAGGGTGCCCTGCAAGCTCTCTTCAAGATGGGGTGGGGTGGGGGTGGAAACGACGGAGCGGAAGGAAGGGGAAAGGATGAGCTACAAGAAGAAGGGGACGAGAGCGCGCGCCAGAAAAGGGCACGAGTCTTCGCGTACGCGGTGCACCCCAGTCCTCGGAGTAGAGCGGGTGCGCCCGGCCTCTGGATCGCTTCGCCCCGGGCAGAGGGCGAAGGGGGATGAGGAGGCAATGTCCTCCTCCCGGCCAGCCTCGCAGCTCAGGAAGGATCGGTCAGAGCCGCAGTGCCTTCGCCGGGTCGGGAGCGGCGACAACAGCCGCTCGCCCCGTCGAAAGGCGCGGGCTGCGGGGCCCACAGCGCGTTCAGCGGGCGGGCTTTCACGGCCCCACCACCGGGGGAGGCAACCCCGGCGTGACGCCGGCCCGGCCGCGCCAGTTACCTGAAACGGGGCGAATCCTTCAGACACTCCTCGAAATCCACCGTCATCTTCATCTGCCTTTGCCTCCGCCTCGCCTCGGCGGCGGCGCTGGAGGAGCCTAAGGAGCCGCGGGAGTGGCTGCGCTGGGTACCCAGACGGCTACGGCAGGCGCACGGCAGGGACTAGCGCTACGCTGAGGTGAGCAGGGCGCCTGGCCCGAGGGTCATAGCAGCCGCGAAGACCGCGGCCGCAGCGACTGCTAGTCAGGCCCCAGTCCGGCCCCTCTTCCTCCCACCCCCAGCACAGCGCCGGCCTCAGGGAAACGGCCGGGGAGTGACAGCCTCCGCCAGCCAGCCACAAACCCAGCGGCCAATGGGCGGGGCTTCCGGCAGCACCGCCTGCGGGCGCCCAGGCAACGCACCTGAGCGACGATCGCGCGACCCAATGAGCAGAGGGACCGTGAATGCCTTCTAGCCACATGCGTTCCGGAGGGCCAACCCGGATGCACTGGCGTCGCTAGGCGGGACGAAGCGGTTGCTGGGAGGCCAGCAGCTGAGGCTCCTTGGGAAGGAAGTCACGTGTCCGCGCGCCGCGCTTCCCTAGGAGCCCCGCCTCTTTTCCAGCTTCTCCAGCCCCGCCCTGCTGAGCTGCCAACGCGGGGGAGCCGCCTCCTGCAGGTCTGAGCAAGGAGAGTTGCTTTTTAAAGAGCTTTGGGAGAAATCTGAAGAGGTTGGAAGAAATTATAAAAGGAAGATGTAGGTTAAGCCATCGATTCCTTTCAGTTTAAAGAAACCGAGGTCAGGAAAGGAGCGAGGGTAAAAGTTAATGATAAAATCCGTCTTTCAGTGATTGGCTTCATTGCTTAATTGGAAATATCTCCCATGTATATATTTTTCTATAGCCAGAGCCTGCTTCCTGAAGGAGCTGGCATTTAGGGTGGGCACGGAAAGATAAGAAGGATTCAGACAGGCATGAGAGGTAGGGCGTTGCGTGTGGAGGAACCGTTCTCGAAACCACAGAAGACGTTCCTCCCTACTGACGCCTTTCTCTCGGTAGCCTTCGCCAGTTCTAAGATGATAGGGTTCTGAAAAGCAGACTCACTCCAACTTGCAACACCTGCACCATAGATACATTATATTTAAATGTATATTTTTTAAACCGAACCTAAAAAGCATAGGCGTATCCATAAACATGCACACCTAGGGTGTTCTAACAGCGCAGTGGCTCTGAGCAAGAATCTGGAGGCAAACTCCCTGGATTTACCTCTTCGCTTTCTCACTGTAAAAGGTAACACCACTGATCCAACAGAATTGCCCTGAGGCTGAAATAGATAAGACCTCTAAAGGTACTAAAGACAGTGCCACATAGTACTCATTCAATAAATGTTGACTCTTACCATAATTGTACCACTTTTTTCTTCAGTGCCATAATCAGTGGTTAGGTTTAAGCCTTCTCACTTCTACTGCCTAAAGTCTTATATAACCCTTTGACCATCTGGCTAACTATAGAGCATGAGGGTTTGTTGCTTTTCATAACCTATGGTTATATCTTGTTCTCTTTAGCACTTTTAGGAATTAACAGTATAATTTTGAGACATTTCAAAGAATACACAAGCTTTATAAATATGTCTTCTTTGGTTATAAACTTGGTTTCTCTTTTTTAATTGACTTGCATATTCCTGGAATCCACACAGCTTCTCTTGATAACTAGAAACTATTGACAGTTAAAGGTTGTGCCCTCAGACACTTTAATCAATCAAGCCAGCCTCTTCTAGATTTGTAACTTCTATTGCAAATTTAGAAATAGTTAGCCAATTCTACATTTAATTGAGTTCTTGATGTATAACAATTAATCTGTATATACAATAACTTATTGTTTCAGTGCTTCAACACAGTGTAACCTTTTGGAAGATGCCTAAAGTGACACTTTGGGATTCAAATTAAAATTCAACTACATGACACTATCAATGCAACTAAGCTAATTACCAAATAAACATTTTTCTGTGGATGGCATTAAATTTACATAAACCCATTTAATGATAGCAATTTCACAATTTTTTTTCCCTCTGCCCCATGGTAAAGCAAGATGTCAATGGTAAGATATGTCCTAAATTAAGAAATATTGCCCTGGCCGGTGGCTTATTTGGGTGGAGCATCATCCCATACACCAAAATATTTTGGGTTCAATTCTGTAAGGGCACATACCCAGGTTGCAGGTTCGATCACTGGTCAGGGTAAGAACAGGAGGCAAACAATCTCTCTCCCTCTCTCTCTTTCTTTCTCTCTCAAATCAATAAAAATATACCCTCTAGTGAGGATTTTTAAAAAGAAGAAGAAATATTAAAAGTGGGGCAGGGTAGGAATCCCAAAGTGTCGCAGGTCATAAATATAAGTTTCAGAGCCACTCTGCAACTTCTGCCATATATTTCTCTTTTAAAAAATATGTTTTTATTGATTTCAGGGAGAGGAAGGGAGAGAGAGAGAGAAACATCAATGATGAGAGTCATTGATAAGCCCCTCACTGGGGATGGAGCCCGCAACACCAGCATGTTCCCTCACCAGAAATTGAACCATGACCTCCTGGTTCATAGGTCAGTGCTCAACCACTGAGCCACGCTGGCCAGGCGGCTATATATTTCTTTTCTTTTTTTCTTTTTAATACATCTTTATTGATTTCCAAGAGAGGAAGGGGGGTGGAGAGAGAGAGAGAGGGAGAGAAAGAGAGAGAGAGAAATCAATGATGAGTCACTGTTCAGCTGCCTCCTGCATGCTCCCGACTGGGGATCAAGCCCACAACCTGGGCATGTGCCCTGACCCAAAATCGAACCATAATCTCCTAGATCATAGGTCGATGCTCAACCGCTGAGCCACACCAGCCAGGCTGCTCTATATTTCTTGATGTATCCTTTTAACCTATGTTCCTGGAGCTTATCCCTTTAATCTGTCTCCCAATTCTCAGATCCCAGGAGGAAATCTGATTAGCCCAATTGATTTCTTCAGGACAAGTCACCCAGTGTTGTGGCAAGCCCCGTAGTGGGGTGGGATCCCTGGAATTAATAATTTGTACAGGAATGGGGGTAGGGATGGGAGCTGCAGACAGCTGACTAGTAGACAAGGTGGTGTCCGTAAAAGAGGATGTTGATGGTTGGGCCCCATAAAACACATCTATTAAACTTTCACGTTCATCTAGGACTTTGGCCTCTGACTCACAATCCTCACCCCAACTCCTACCATTAATTAAGGTGATTTCAACCTTCATTTGTTCTTTCATTCAATAATATCCAGTGAGCATGTACTCTGGCCAGACCCTATAGTAGGTTCGGAGGTTTATGGATGAAATAAACAGCGTTTCCTTTCTAGAGCTTTCAAACCAGAGGGGGAAACATATGATAAGTCCTGGGTGAGGAGTATGCACAGGGAGCTAGTCATACTCTGACAGTCATTTCTCCTGAGGAAGGAAATAGGGTTCTCATATCCCTATAAATATGAGGAATCTTGAAAAGTAAGATCCAACAGAAGGTGAAGAAGGTCTTTCCAAGGACCTTTCATCACAGGGAACTATGTGACTAAAGAGGTAAACAGTGACCAGATACAAAGCGACTTGCCTGCCATGCTAATTAATTTGTATCTTAAGGCAATGGGAAACCATTAGAAGAACTGAGGCCTGGAAGTGATGGGATCTAATTTGAATTTTAAGGATAGTGAAGCAAAGGGGTGGGGCTACCAGGGCTGAGACTAAATGCTGTAAGCAACTTTGAAGTTTTCAACCAAGGCGATTTCAATCAAGAGATAGTTAAGAAATACAAATGAAAGAATCTGCTGGCCAACTGAATGTAAGGAAAGAAAAGGAAAAAAGACCCAACTTTAGGGTGACTCCCTGTTTTAGGTTGGGGTGACTGGTGGAAGGTGGTGCCATTCACATAAAGAAAACATTTATTTCTGTGTCTCAAAATATATCTCTTCCATAAGTCCTTAAATGTCACCCAGAACATTCCATTCACAAGCTCAACCTTGAATGTTTCACATCTCCAAACCCCCAGGACTTTTTATCTCTCAGGCTATTGATATCTGTCTGTTTTGCCTTCCTCCCCCACTTAAACAACACTCTCTGACATGCCTCCGTACCTCTCCCTAGGTCGTTCCCTGGCAATGCCACATACCCAGCACTGGGTCGACCCAAAGATTTCCTTTATATTCCTCACTCCTAGTTGCTGAGCAATACTAGAGACAGTTCATATCTTAGAGCAGTTGGAGTCATTGGAAAACCTTCAGCAGGGGAGTATGATGTGATCTATTTGTATTTTAAAGGGGGCCGGATAGGTAAGAGTTGAAGGCTTTTAAGTCTGAGGCTCCATATCACTGTATTCAATGATATAAGACCTGGATACTCCGTACTCAGGGTTTTCAACTGTCTTTGTATTATTTATCTGTGGCCAAAACTCTAGAGCGCTTGGAACAGTGGTTGTTTCCAAACCTTGCCACCCAGCCTGTGGCCCACCCCTCTCATGATCTGTAGATAATTTTGACTCTTCACAAAGAAGATAGGAGGCCTTAGGTAGGAACACTCTTCCTAGCCCCACACACACACTCACCTGTTTCCTTCCTAGCCCAGCGATCTCAGAGGAAAGCAAGCCTCCTCCTTGTTCTCTGGACCTCGCCCCTTTCATTCTCTGAGAATGGCTCTATCAATTTTCCACTCTTTCTAGGCATCTTCAACCTGTGTCTCAAATGACCTTTCTTTTTCTCTTTGAAGAAAAGGAAAAGATGTAACACCAAAGAGGATCATTCTGTTGTAAGAAAAACTATTTGAGTAACGGGGGGGGGGGGGGGGGGGGGGGGAGGGAAGGGTTCATGATCAGATAGGATGGTTTTGCCCAGAACCAGATGGCTGGCTATCCATGGACCTTGAGAAGGATCTGGAACCAGAGCCTGTAAAGCCTGGATGCTCCCTCACCTCTGGCCTTTCCACACATGTGCTTTGTTCTTCTGCACACCTGAAGTTCATTTCATCTCCCCCTCCAGACTCAGCTTCCAAGAGTACCTAACCAACAAGAGAGAAAGGGTTTTCACTCTTGACCCAAATTCTAAATGTTTTGGGGGAAGCATTGGCCCACCTTGGATGATGTGCCCTAGCAAGAGCCAAGTGACTATAGCCAAGGGGTCAGCCATGTAAAACATAGCTTCCAGAAGCCTGCTCCTATGACCATGCGGATCAGGGATTAGTTAGCATAGAAGGGGAACTTATGAGTTGGATAAATTCCCCTTTGGCTATTGCCAAGTCTCCCTCCATTGCTTTCTGTCTAAGACTGAAGAGCATAGTCTCCACAATTTTCCCTCCTATTCAGTTCACTATCCACTGCATTGTTCTCCACTCCCCACCCAGCCCCACAACTGTTCTCAATAAGGTAACTTTCCAATTGCCAAACCAAAGGACACTTCTCAGTACTTGGTTTTCCTGACATTTTTTCAGCACTGGACACTGTTAACAACTATTTTTACATTGAAAACTCACAGTTCTGTCCTGCTTAAAATTCTTCAAGGTTTAATATCACCTAAATCTATGGTTTTTAAATTTTCCTTATCTTGGAACCCCCCCTTTTTCTTAAAAAAGAAAAAAATTTTCACCAATGCCCACCATCAAATGGACAAAATTGGAGCTGATGTGGTTGCAACAGTGGTGGGAGACCCAATGCCTGGCCACCTGGCCTCACTCCCTATTCCCAGATGCCTCACCAGTGGATTCCAAGAAACACTCATGGCTCCACTGAGTATACTCTGAAAACCACAGATTTGTAGGATAAACTCCAAATTCCTTAATTTCATAACTGCCAGCCTTTCCTACCTTCTTTGTTGCCAGTCTCTCTGCTGCAGATGGGTTCATCCATACATGAAGGAATTCTTGCTGCTTCTGTGCGCTTCTTTCTCAGGCCTACCTTGGTACATGATGTTTCCTCTCCCTGAATGGACCTCCTCCCTTTGTGTTCCTGGTGAGCTCCCATTCATTATTTAAAACTTGGCTTAAATGGAATCTCTTCAGGTACTTGCCTATCACAGTGACATGACTTTTCCTTTGTGTTCTGGTTGCTCTGTCACCCGTTGCACAGAAGTCTGTTAGAATAGAGTTCAGTTCAGTATTATAATTTGAGATTTTTATGACCATAGTCTCCTCAGACCTGGAACTTTTGGGTGGTGACAGTATGTTCTTTTCATTTTTGTAGTTCTAGAACTAGCCCAGTGCCTGACATTTACTGTCTGATAAATGGTGAATACATGTATTTTTTTCTCCTGAAGTGATATTTTCCTATTCAAATCCTCATGATTACTTCTGTACATGTATGTATTTCCCCATCAGATTATAAGCTCAGATAATGATACTTGTATGTTAGGGTGATTGTGACAATTAAGTAAGATATACAAAAACTGGCAAACAATGCCTGACTTATTGATAGTTTTCATCCTGGCTGTATAACAGAACCCCCGTAGAGTTTTTCTGTGTTTGGGGGTTTGTTTATGTGTTTGTTTCAGTATAGGTTCATGAGCCCAACCTATTAAATCAGATTTCCATAGGTGAGGCCTGGGCAGAAGTCCCACAGATGATTCTGATGCCCAGCCTTCATAATTGAAACTAATTACTAGCTAATGTTCATTTTGTAACTCCAGGACCTGGCACAGAGACCAGCAATGTAGTAGGTGCTCACTAAATATAGGTTGAGTTGAAATTGAAGTATATAATGTTTTCAACATTCAAATCATAACATTAAAAATATATATATATCTAGCAAGCCAAGAATTTGAGGTAAAAAGGTAGATTTAGGGGCCCAGACCACAACTTGATTCTTAGTCCCTCACTATTGAGTCTCTACTTCAGTAAACCCTCTGCTGCTCTCCCTTCCTTCCACCCCCTTCCCACCTTCCTGCATTTAGTACATAGAAAGACTTACTCTCTGCCCAACTACAATCTCCATAGATCCCAAACACCAAGGTTTCTAAACGATGGCTTCCTAAGTTCTTGATTTGGCTATGGTCTATGCTGAGAGCTTTCCTAGGGTCTCCCTCTCTCCATAATCACCATATTTAATTGAACTTCAGATCCTGTTAACTGTTTCCCATATAATAGCTCTTGAATTTGTGCCCACCTTCCAAATCTCAATGCCACTGCTTTGGTTCAGGGCTTCACTACCTCTTGCCTGGATTATTCCAAACAACATCCTAACTGGTCTCCTTGCCTGTTATGGACTGAGTTGTGTTTCTACCCAATTTAACACCCAGTACCTGAGAATGTGAATGTATTTAGAGATAGGGCCTGTAAGAAGGTAATTAAGGTTAAATGAGGTCATAAGGATGGGGCTGTAATCTAATATGACTGGTGCCTTTTGAGAAGAGAAAGAGCTATCAGGATGCAAGTGCACACAGAGGAAAGGCCATGTGAAGATACAGATAGAAGGCAGACATCCACAAGCCCAGGAATGAAGCCTAAGAGAAACCAAACCTGCCAACACCTTGATCTTGGAATTTCAGCTTCCAGAACCATAAGAAAATAAATTTCTGTTGTTTAAATCTTACCCAGCTTATGGTATTTTGTTATGGCAGTCCTAGTAAACTAAAAATACACTGCCACAATGTCACCCACTCCAATTTATTCTCCGTACTACTAACAATTATCTTTCTAAAAAGCTAATCTGGTTACATGACTCCCTGGCTCAAAATACTGTGATATCTTACATTGCTTTCTTGGTACAGCACACAGGAGATGCTCTGGCCTTTCTCAGCAGCACCATCTTTTATTCTTGTACCAGCATTTCCAAAACTCCAGTCATACACACCATATCAGTCATGGTCTTTAAGTTTAACAAGCAATAGAAACCAACTCCGGCTAGTTTAAGCAAGAAAGGAATTCCTTACAATGCTGTGAGGTGTTGTATTAGTCTGCTCAAGCTGCCATAACAAAACACCACACACTGTGTGGCTTAAACAACAGAGATTTATTTTCTTGACTAGAAGTCCAAGATCAAGGTGCCAGCAAGGTTGGCTTCTAGTGAGAGCTCTCCCCTTGGCTGCAGATGGCACCTTCTCCCTGTGTCCTCATGTGGCCTTTCCTCTGCTCACATGGAGAGAGGGAGAAACAGAACAAGCTTTCTGGCGTTTCTTATTACAACACAAAATTCTATCTGATCAGGGTCTCACTCTTATAACCACATTTACCCCTAATTACTTCCTGATGTCCCATCTCTAAATACAGCCACACTGGGATCAGGGCTTCAACATATAGATTTTAGGGGGACAGAAACATTCCGTTCTTAAGAGCATTCATAGAAGCTTTATTCATAACAGCCAAAAACAGAACACAACCCAAATACCAATCAACAGGTAAAATGATGAATACAGACGGTTCCCGACTACAATGGTTCAACTTAGGATTTTTGACCTTAAAATGGTGCGAAAGCGATATACATACATTCCATAGGAACTTGCTTCAAATTCTGAATTTTGCTCTTTTCCCAGGCTAGCGATGCGCGGCACCACACTCCCCGCGATGCTGGGCTGTGGCCGTGAGCCCAGCTCCCGGCAGCCCCGAGACCAGGAGGGTGGGCGACTGACACTCTACCGTGTACTGTGTTGCCAGCACCTTTTGGATATTGTGTTTTTTTGTGGTTTTGTACTCCATCACGTCTGCAAAATGCCCATCTGTGTCTCCTGCTGCTGGGGAGAAGGCGAGTACTCGTGAGATAAACTCAAGATGATTGCCCAGCTGCAGGCCAGTGTCCGTGCTCTGGGCATGGCGAAGGTCAGCTGGACCAAGCTATGTTGTGCAGTAGGTTAGTTTTGCATTTTTTGGACTTTATATAAATGATATAATACTATATTTATTCTCCTATAACTTTTTTTTCTTCTTTTTTAGCTCATAATCATGTTTGTGAAATTCACCCATATTAAATAAAGCCTGTAGTTCTAGATCATTCATTTTCACTGCTATATGAATACTCTTCTTAAAATTTTTAAAATTGATTTTAGAGAGAGGGAAAGAGAGAAATATTGATTTGTTGCTGAGAGAGAGAGAAACATCAATTTGTCGTTGAGAGAGAGAGAGAGAGAAACATCAATTTGTTTCCATCCACCCATGCATTTACTGGCTGCCTCCTGCACGTGCCCTGACCGGGGATCGAACCAGGAACCTTGGTGTACGGGGATGAGCTACCCAGCCAGGGCTGAATATTCTTTATTTATTCTCCTATGAACATATGCGTTGTTCATAGTTCTTTCTTTTCAGAAACAATGATGCTATGAGCATTCTTGTCCATGTCTCCCTGTATGCATTTACAGGAGCATCTCCAGGGCCTACACCCAGGAGTGGAATTACTGAGCCATGGGGTTTGCATATCTTCAACTTTGTAAGGTAGAGGTAACTTGTTTGCCAGGTGTTAAACAACTTTGTATTTATTGCCTCCACCCTGTATGAGCTCCTATTACTTCATATCCTCCCTAATACTTGGTGCTGTCAGGCTTTTAATTCTTGCCAATCTAATGGTATAAAAAGCATCTCACTGGACACACACACACACACACATAATTTCCCTGGTTATTAATGAGGTTGAACATCTTTCCATATGCTTATTGGTTATTTATAGTGCCTCTTTTGTGAAATGTCTATTCACGTCTTTTGTCCAATTTTTTAAAAATATCACTGGAGAGTATTATGCTAAGCTAAATAAGCCAGTCAGAAAAAGACAAGTATCACATGATCTCGCTTATATGTGGAATCTAATGAAAATAAACTGATAAACAAAACAGATCCACACACATTGAAACATGCAACAGACTGATGCATTTCAGAGGGAAGGAGGGGAGGGCAGGAACAGATTAATCAAAAAACTTATATGCATAGCCAATGGACAAAGGATAGTGGGGGGAGGGCTTGGGGCGGGAGCAGGAGAAAAAGGGGAACATTTGTAATACTTTCAACAATAAAGATTAAACCTATTAAAAATTAACTTTTTTGCCTTTTTATTGAATTTATTGGGGTGACATTGGTTAATAAGATTGTATAGGTTTCAGGGGTACAATCTATAATACATCATCTGTATATTGTACTGTGTGTTCGCCACCCCAAGTCAAGTCTCCTTCCATCACTATTTATCTCCCCTTTACCTTCTTGTACCTCCCCCTACACCCTTCTTTTTCCCATTTTTTTATTAGTGTCATTTTTTCTTTATGTCTAGATATCAGTCTTTTTTCAATTATATGTGTTACAAATATCTTCTCCTAGTTATGGATATTCTTCTTTTTTGTGGGATCTTTTGATAAATAGAAGTAATTGACTTTAATGTAGTCAAATCTATATTTTCCTTTATGATTTGTGCTGCTTGTGTCTGCAGGAATTCTTCCATACCCTGAGATTCTGAAGACATTCTTTTATAGAATCTTCTAAGTTTTGTTTCTCATGCAAGTCTTTAGGCCCACATGGACTCAATTTTTGTGAATGGTATGAGATAGCTACCTTTAAAGGTATAGTATATTGATAACTAATTGTCCCATTGCCTCAGTGCTGTGCATTGAAAAGCCCACCTAATAGCTCACTTTTTGTTTGTTTACACATCTATCTCCCCCTCCTAGCCCACAAATATTTAGAAGCAACGATGGTGTCTTATTTTTTATGTATCTACTCAGTGTCTAACATAGTACCTTGCACCGTAAACATTCACTACATATATTGTTGGGATTGTTTTTGTGTTCTTAAGCCATAACACCATAGACCACCTGAGTTAGAAAGAACCTAAAAACATTGTTTTGTCCAGCTCCTTTATTTTACTTGTGTGGAAATGGAGGCACAGCAAGAGTAATCTGTGTACTTAGGAGATCACGTGGGGATTTAGTGCCAGAGCCAGGGCTCAGCACACTATTTGCTGTTTCTCCTGAGTCCAGACATCAAATCTAGCTCCACTTACCATGGTCATCCAGCACCTGAACAAAATCATGGCCTGGTCAGCAACTACGGAGGGGACACTGGTACCTGCCACAATGGATAAGAAAAGGATAGGGCATATATACCTATGCATGTTTGCTACAATGTTGTTTCTAGAGAAAAAGAGGATATAGCCTAAATTTTTACCAATATGTTAGTTAAGTCACAATATATCCATATGGTAGAACATCATGTAATATAATTTCTTAGAAAAAAAAGGAAATAAGTTCAATGTTAGCAATAACTATTTGTTTCTTTACTCCTTTATGCAATCTCTCCTTTTAAAAATAAACATGCATTTATATTTTATAATTGGAAAAAAAATTTTTTTGCACCTGTTATTACAAGAAAAGTGGATCCTGGAGAGTTTCAAATTTTGTCTGTTTACTTTATTTATATCCTGCATATCTCATGAATTAAAAAAAATAAATAATAAGGCAGTTAAAATGAAATTTTTTAAAAATGAAAACCTTATGGGGAAGAGAGTAAAAAGTTATGCCAAGAACAAGTTTTTTGTTTTTGTTTGTTTGTTTGTTTGTTTTACAAGATTAAAAATACACTGTTGTGTTGTTCTAATTAACTGAGAAAAGAACTCATACCAGTATGTCAGGAAAGAGAAATATTTTCCTGAGTTCCAAGAGGAATTTAGACAAGCTTAATTTCTATTCCTATTACCTATTAGCCAACTAACGTGCACTGCCACTCAAACCTCTCTTTAATGCTGAATCCGTGGCTTTGAAAGTGCTTACACACGAGGAGGTGGCATTATCACAAGGACATTTTGGTACCTCCTTTTAGTGGCATCAAAACATATACCCTATTTTCTTTGCTTTTATTATTTTTAAGAAAACTTGGTATTCCTCAATAAGAAAATGAAGGTTTAACCCAGCTGGGAGTGGCTCAGCGGTTAAGGGTCGACCTAGGATCCAGGCGATCGGGGTTCAGTTCCTGGGCAGGGCACATGCCCGGTTGCGGGCTGCAGCCGATCAATGACTCTCTCATCATTGAGGTTTCTCTCTCTCTCTCCCTCTCCCTTCCTCTCTCTGAAATCAATAAAGATATATTTTTTAAAAAAAGAAAGAAAATGAAGGTTTAATCCAAATATTAGGGAACTTTAGTTTTGTTGCTATTGTTTAGGATTTAAATGCTTCAAACGTTTGCACATGCAGTAAAGGGTAGGCTGATGCCAGGGGCTCTCAAGTCTTGGGCGTCCCTGCTTCTCTCCTTATCTACCGAGGGCCACCCACAGCCTCCAGCATGAACACGCTGCTTTTCTTCTGAATCTCGCTTCCCTTCAGCTGCCTCTACACTCTTGGCGGAAGTGCTAGCGAAGTAGACAGCAATAGAAATAAATCTGCCTTCCTTTTCCTCTTCTTTCTCCATGTGATAAAGTTGGTATTGACAGATTAAATCAAGCTATTAACTTGTGTCATTGAAATTAAAAACATTTATTTTTTATCAATAGTAGGAATACAGCCAAATATATCCCTTAATAGAAAAGCCAAGAAGCTACCTACCCCAACTATATGCTAAAATGTTCTGTAGATGCCTCGTTTCTTAATCTCTCGTAATGACAAGATGGCTTCTGGTTGTTAAAAAGGTGGGCGGGGAGGGGGTCAGGGGGAAAGATGATTAATTCTACTTATTTATTAGTTCCTGTCCTACATCATGGTACAGAGCCACCTTACAATATGATTTTTTTTTTAAATGTCTTTTGGACACAGACAATAGAGCGGTGAAGGCCTGGGAAAGGGTGGGAACTGGGTGGAGGGGGGCAGTGGGGGGAAAAATTGGGAGAGGGGAACATCTGTAATACTCTCAACAATAAAGATTTTTTTAAAAAATAGGTTTTGTTTCACCAGAGGGAAGTATTCATTGTGATGTTGACATTACTAATAACCTTTTGCACCAAAACAATACTTGCCAAAATGCTGTAAATCCAGAGCTACATATTCAAAACACTCACCGTATGTGCTATGGGAATGCAAGGGAAAGGGTGATGTTGTAAGTTAGTAAAAACAGCCAGAACAAGGAATGAACTGTTAGAAAAGGGGCAGAGTCCTGGAGTACAAGGGGTTGGCCTCCCACCCCCACCCTGGGGCCCCAGTGCCTCAAAGTATGATGCTGTTCAATGCACTGTGCTTTCTACATGATTGGTCACAAGACAGCTAAATTCAAAGAACAGAAATTGTCCAGCTCCCCAGGTCCCAGCCATCACTATTCTAGTTCCTCATAGTTCTGACTCCCAGCTTTCTTACCTCTAGAACATTTGTTAGAGCAAAACTAGTAGGTGGGCTAGTGTCAGTCGCATGCTGCCACTGACAAAAGGGGTGGAAGCACCACTCGCATTGGTTACATTGCTCTACACATATAATTAGCCAGAGTCAACCCTCCCCTCCACCCATGGAGCAGCTGGCCTGCCAGGCAACTTCTGGCAAAGAAGTTCTGCAGAGATGATAATCGGGCATGTGGGAACCTCCAATATTCTGATGTACATACCAGCCCTCACAGCTCTCCTCATCTGATTCCATAATTGGCAGCCGAAAGGGGGCAGGGTGGGCAGGGGGACTGCACTGAGCTGTTGGCAGCTTGTGGATGTGACTCTCAAAGGCAGCGGAGGTGGGTGGCACTGTGGAGATAACAACTCACACCTCCCATTCTCCCTCCCACTCCCGAGCTTGGAAACACAAGGTACTGTGGGATCCGGACTCAGCCTCCTGCAGCTGTTCTGCTATGGCTTGTGCTTTGCCAACTGCTTCCTTGGGGCTGTCCTTTAAGGAGTGGTTGGGGTTTGCCTTTTAACTCACTATGTATCAGCAAGACATTTGGCCACACACCCAAACAGGGAGGATTTCCTGCAGATAGAGTCATAATTTTACAAAGTCATGAGAACCTTAAAGATTCTGGGAGAGACTCACCCAGGGTGACACTGCTAGCCTGCAGAACAAGAATTAGAACAGGTCCCATGAAACAGTCTCTCAAACTCGTGAAACCATATTTGATCCATGGTCAGAAATATACTTTATAAGCTAACCAATGCGTGCAAGCATAACATACAGGTATGTGAGGATAAATATATCCACATATGTAATTAAAACAGAAATGGCACGCAGTATTACCCTTCCCAAATGCTATGCTCCATTTTTATTACTGCTTCCTAAAAGCTGTTTTTGACCCACAAAATTGGTCTATGATCACATAAGCAAAGACTCCTTGTGTTATTTCATACTGAACCATCTAACTCACTTTGAACTACGTAGGAAACATTTCTGAAAATAAGAGTAATCATCACTCTTCGTTCAAAAAAGGTCTCATATTTCATGTAAAGCCCGTTTCAGGAGATAGTTCCTTTCCCTGCTAGTCATCCTGCACACGCGCACGCCTGGCTGAGGCAAGGCTTCCAAAACGTAACTTGTCAAGCGAGCCCAGTGCGTGAAACTCTTCAGCGGCCCCTGGTTGCCAGTGCTAAAGATAGCTAACACGCCATGCTTACCATGTGCCGGGTCGTCTTCTAACACTTTACATATGTCCCCCTCATTTATTTATCCCTTATAGCTCTAAAGGGAGGGGTATTTCCACGCCTATCTCACAAAGATGGTGAGCGACCAGCTCAAAGACCCACCGCTAGTAAGAGGCAGGGCTAGGGTTTGAGCCCAAGCGGCTGTCTAGTTCTCTTGGTCACCACGCCACAGTTAACAGTGAATCCAACGGCTTAAAATAGCCTCCCAACCGCATCAGGATGCCTCTGCATGCTCCAGCCTGCTGGACGGGTGTATGACCGCACACGTGCTGTTCCCATGTCTAAGAGGAGTCCAGCATTTGGTTCACTCCTGCACAAGCTTCACTCCAGGTCTTCCCCTGCTCCCTCACACTGTCTTAGATGTCCCCACTGTGTTCCCATAGCATTCTCTCTTTCCCTCCTTCCCCCTCTGCCCCCTCATTCATCCATTCAATTCATTGATAAATATTTACTGAGCATTTACTCCATGCAAGGAGACATAGTAGCAACAGTGACCAAGTCCTTGCCCTTATGAGCTCATATTTTCCAAAAAGGGGTAGGGAATAGTAAACAAATGATTCAATAATTTGTCAGGTGGCGATAAGTGTTAATGAAAAAAATAAAGTGGATGGGGCGTGCACGGGACAAGGGGCATGTGCCTGTTTTTTATTGGGTCGATAGGAAAGGGCTCATTAAGGAGGTGACATCTCAGAGGAGGTCAAAGGCAGTGAGAGACAGTATGTGGATTTCTGGAGGAGGAACAGTCCTTAAAAGAGACAACAGCCAGTGCAAAGACTCCAGCTGGAGAGAGTGCTGGGAGGGCTCAAGGACAACAAGGAGGCCAGTGTGGCCGGAGCAGAGTGAGCCAGAGGGCACCAGAAGGAACAAGGTCAGAGAGCCACAGGGGGACAGAGGCGTGGAGCCTTCCTTGCAGGTCACTTCATCTTTTACCCAGTGTGAAGAGGGGAGCCACTGGAGGGTTCTGAACCGAGAGTAAAACAGTAGTTTCCTATTACTGCTGTAACAAATCACCACAATTTAGTGGTATGGCCAGGGCCGCATTTCTTCTGGAGGCTCTAAGGGAGAAGCTGTTTTGCCTTGTTGAGCTTCTAGAGGCCCTCTTTTTCCATCTTCAAAGCCAACCATGTACATTTCTGTGACCATTCTTTTGTAGTCACATCTCCTCTGACCACAGCCAGGAAAGGTTACCCACTTTTAAGAATTTGTATAATTAGTTTGGGCCCACCTGAATAATCCAGAAAAATCTCTGCATCTCAAGGGCCTTAAACACATATGCAAAATCCCTTGGTCATGTGGCATATTAATAGGTTCCAGAGATGGGGACATAGGCATTTTGGGGGGAGGGTACTATTCTGCCTACAACAAATGATCTGACCAGGACCACCCCACGTGCTTTGTGGGGAATAAACTGTGGGGGGCAAGGGTGAGAGCAGGGTGCCCAGGTCGGCAGCTGTTGGAGAAATCCAGGAGAGAGTGGATCAAGGCCTCGGCCAGGGTGCCGGCGGTAGAGGCGGTGAGATGTGGTTGAATTCTGGATGTTTCGTGACGGTAGAGACGACATATCTGCTGATGGACTGGATGTGGGATGTGAGAGGAGAGGAATCAAGGATAACTCTAAGGTTGGTCAGCCCCCTCTTAGAGCACTTGATGTATGTTGTGTTTACTTAACTCTATTAGACTGAAAGTTCTGGGGGAGAAGGGCTCCAGTCTGGCTGTTCATTGTTGTATTCTCACATCCATGAATGCATAGAAATACAGCTCAGAATCCTACTTATTGAGCCATTACTATGTGTCAGGCACTTTATGTAATCTCACTTAATCATCAGGACAGCCTTGTGAGGTCGGCACATTTTTTTTTGTTACTCCTCAGCCAAGGATATTTTTTCCATTGATTTTTAGCGAGAGTGGAAGGGAGGGAGGGGGAGAGAGAAAAACATCGATTTGCAAGAATTATATCAATTGGTTGTCTCCTGCACAAACCCCGACCAGGGCCAGGGAGTGAACCTCGCAACCCAGGTACGTGCCCTTGCCTGGGAGTCGAACCGGGGACCAGTCAGTGCGTGGGCCCGCCCTCTAACCGCTGAGCCACACCAGCCAGGGCGGTGGGCACTATTATTATTCCCATTTACTAAGTGAGGAAACTGGGGCCTGGAGAGATTGAACGACTTATATCGGTAAATAGAAGAGTGGAATTCAAATCCATATTAAATAAATGAATTAATTCATTCAAATTAAGCAAAGGCTTGGGTTTAGCTAAATATTCTGACCATATGTGAGACAGGAGATGCAGAAAAGGACACAGGTTTATAAATGTTTGTTTTAGCCACAGAAAAATCATATCAAGAAACAGCAAAAGTTAGAGCCTTGAGAATTCTCGAGAGTCAACCTGTGGTTTGGTTGCTGCGATGAGTGATGTACACAGTAATTTCAGAAAGATTTTGTAACCACTCTAGAGGCAAAGAAGAGAAAAGCAGATGACATCAGGCAGACCGCAGTGGTAGTGAACAATGCCCAGGCCTGAGGGGGAGGGAGGGATTTTAGCCTTACTTTAGTCCCAACCACTTACTAGCCAATCCATTTGAGGTGTTTATTTCACCTTCCTGAGACCGTTTCAGCTATAACAAGGACATAATATTTTCTGCCTTATCAACCTCATTTGACTCTTAGGAGAAACTAAATGTATAGGGTGTTCCAAAAAAATGTATACACACACTTTGAATAATTATAAAGGCAGTGTTTATTAAAATATAGTTCATTTTCAAAATTGAGCTATCGGCTAAGGCGTATGTACATTTTTTGGGACACCCTGTATTCATTCAATAAAGACACACCACCTACTATGTGTGTAGGCACTGCTCTAGGCACCAGGCACACGTCATGAACCAACAGACCACATTCTTACCCTCCTGGAGTTTGCATTCTAGCAGAAGGCGAGACAGACACAAACAGGAACATATAAATAGGTAATTTCAAGAGTCATAAATGCTATGAAGAAAAATAAAACAAGACAGATTATAGAGTGATCAGGGAGGAGGTAACACTGGATAGAGACTGAAGAAGAGAACAAGCTATACAGTAATCTGAAGAAAGGGCCATCTAGGCATAGTGGACAGCATGTGTTAAATTCCAGAGGTCATCGCTTCTCAGCCTTTTGGCTAAGATCAAGTGAAGTTCCAGAGGTCAGAATGAACTTGGGGTTCTTATCTGAGGAATAACAAAAGTAAGGGGGGAGAGTGGTGGATGATGCTGGAGAGGTAGGCAGGGGCCAGGTCATGTATAGCCTTGCAGGCCATGGCAGGCACCGAGCTTGGATTTCATTATGCATGTGGTAAGAAGATAGAAGCAAAAGTATGCAATGAGCAACACAAACAGTAGATGAAGGGGGTGTAACATGGATTTAGGGAGCAGCACGGCACACCTGTTAAGGAGAGGATGGGCTTTCTAGAGACCGCCTGGGTTGGAATCTTGGATGCACTGCACACTGTGTGGCCTTGGACAGGTTACTTAATTTCTCAGTATCTCAATTTCCCTATGTGTGATATAATGAATATAGTCATAATAACAGCACCTACCACATTAGGGTTGTTTTGAAGAGTAAATAAGATACTAGATATATAACCCTTAGAACTTCTGGAACAAAAGGTCTCAATAAATGCTAGCCATTATTACTACTAGTTACCAAGCTGTACAACTAGTTGAGTTCACTAATCTAACTTCTCTAATCTAGAATATGAATTTATTTTTTAAACAAATTTTACATATTAAGAAAAACATTTCTAAACAGAAAAACTAAATATATATTTCTTATAAAATATTGTGGAATTCAGACAACAAATGAATTAGCCTCCTCCCAAAGTTCTGAATGATATACAAGTACTTAAATATAAAGGGTTTAAATAAGCAGTGAAGGGCTTGATCTGTGCATTGTCCCTTCCTTCAGGGAGACCAGCCCTCCCTCATCCCTAGTGACTCTTCTTGGTCAGTCTAGTCCTGGTGAGGAGTGAAAATGAGAGCCAGGTCACACTTGGCCATCTGCATCCCTGCCCCTTTCCAACGTGCACACATAGTGATTGTTCCAAGAAGGAAAAGCATAAAACCCAGACTGGGCCAAATCAGAGTCCTCCTTGGGATTTCTGCCAAACTGTAGGGGAAAGACTCTCTCTCTCACCCTAAGCCTCTAAGAATGCTGTAGAACAAGTACCAGCAGCCAACTCTACCGCCAGGTGGAGAGAATGAGGCCACCACAGAGAGGAGAGTCAAAATGTGCAGACAGCCTGGCCGAGAATTCAGCCACAACTAATGTCAGATCTACTTCTGTTATAGGAGCCATGACTTCCTGTTCTGATTAAGAATTTGGTTTCTGTCACTTGCACCAAAAGTGACATTTGCTATACATTCTATGAGAGACACTGCTTTTCTAAGATATCTGTAATAGTCTGTGTCTATACAACACCTATAATGCTTTTAAGAATTTGACAAATTTTAAAAAAACAATACTGATGTTACACAATGGAAAAAGATGACAGTTAAAAATCTATTTTAAGGTTAGCTGATAAACAAGGCACAGGCTTTGTCAGTATTGTTGATAACCCATGTTTTCAAATCTAGACCTCATGCTCGTAGTGAAGGCACTTTAGGAATGACCTAGGTCATGTCAAGCTTTCACTGTATTTGTTACTATTCAGGAGAAGTGTTTTTAATCCCAGTAAAACCTAATACATGTAGAACCATGGCAGTGTTATTTCTGCCATCTGTGTAATAATAAAACGGCATCATCTGTTTTCAATAGTGTAATGTCCACAAATTCATCGTAGTTCATATTTTTATTATTTCTCCTTTACTTTTACAATTTTAGCAAAACCTACTTTTTGCTGTTTGAATGTAGGAAGGAAATTGGAGTAAATGTGTAACTGAAACAAACCAGGTTAAGAACAGAGCTGTTCTAAAACCCAGCTGCCAACCAGCTATTCAGTCACCTACCTTACTTAATCTGTTCCTTTGGAATTATATAGCAGTCAAAAACAAATTCTCTTAGAAACTGGATCAAGATGCATGTGGTATGGATTTTTTAAAAAGCTATTAAATAAGTCTCCCCATATCAATAAATAGCTTAAAAGGAAAGAGGCAGAAGAAAAAATCCCTGGGAATTTTGAAAACTTGGCAGAGAGATTTATCATTTGGGTTATGTAAGAAGCTATCCTGATAATAAACAAACACACTGAAAAAGTCCTTGGGTAAATCACAGCATATTTTACCACCACTTGAAAAGTATGTAAAAATATTATTTTTAACCTTTCTAAATTCAGGCACCCAGTGCCTTCCAGAAGCTGTTTTTGGTGATGGTACAGTGTTCTGATTCCCTGAGTAAAACTAACAAATCTGCTGATAGCAACATTTTTATTTCCATGGACCCACATCACTGAAAAATATAAAATATCATTGTGTCTTTCTGCTAATCGGCATTTGGAAGCAGACAGCTGTTTAAGCCAAACCTACTCCGGTCCTCCGAGAGACAGACTATGTCATCACCATTCCCTACCCCCTTTGATTATTCTAAGGCCTTGCACAAGGCGGGTAAACTCAGCTCAATCTAAATTGAATAGATGTGTCTGTAGCAGTCTAAATTCATGTTGGAACCTGCATATAGATAATACTTTGGCAATCCTGCAGTTTGCTTGGTGTCCAAGATCTAGAGAAAAGAGGAAGGAAGAGCAGTGCAACTGTATTTATTTTTTTGCATCCAATAGAAGAACAGGTTCAAGGCATTAGAATCTAAGCAACCTTTCTTTTTGATCCCCCCACCTTTATCCAGCTGTAAATTGACCCTGGGCTCTATGATTACAGATTGGAATCATATACTAGTGCTTCACTAGTCAATATACCTCAAGGCTCAAGAATAATTAAACATTTGTCATGCACCTTTGTATGTGTTAGAAAATATAAGAAAGATGTCATTAGTCCAGGGGAAGAAAATACAGGTACACAATTATAACACAGAGCAGAGCAAGATAAGGGAGAAATAAGCATGGTGTACTAGGGAATCAGAGGGGGAAAAATCACATATGAAAAAGTTCAACGAAAGAGTTGGAACTTGACCAAAAAAAAGAAAGGATCATGATGATAGAGGGTTGATAAAGAAAAAGGAGGGAAGAAAGCAAGAGCTATGTTAGAGAAAAAAGAGCAGCCTAGCTTCACGCAAACCCAGGGACATACAGTGGGTAGGAATACGGCTGGAGAGGTGGACAAGCACCACAGCATAAAGGACCTAAGAGCAAACTGAGTTTCAATTTTATCCTGCAGGTGTAAGGAGCTTCTAAACCAGGAATATTGTAATATATGATTACATTTGTTTTAGGAGGCAATTAACATCCAGGAACAGGATGGACATAGATTAGCAAGGGTGACAGAGGAGGGGCTGAAGGAATGAGACTTGTTGGAGGGTGGGTAATAAAGGATCCGAGTGAGAACAGAGAAGTTATATAAAGGACAGATTTACTGAGAAGCTATAAAAAGGCCAGATTCATGTGTTATTTTGAAGGTAATATTGGCAGCTTAGTAATTTATAAGATGTAAGGGTGAAGGCAAAGAGGACATAAAAAATGACTTAGCATGGTAAGGTGACAGGAGACACTGCTCCACAATTACGGCATTGTTTGGTAGGAAAATTTTAGGTTTCGTTTTGTACATATGGAGTTCAAACAAAAGAATGTAAACTTAAAATCTGCTTTTTCTCAGATATCATTTTGAAAAATTTTGCTTTGACCACTGAGTTCCAAAATTAGCTCCAAGCTGTCTAGCTCTGTGCTCAAGTGTCTTGTTTTGGGGCATTGGAATATCCCTTCTCTAAGACCTACCACTTTTACTGTCCAAAATTTCATTTAACAAAAAATAGGGGGTGGTAATTGTAAATGTTTTTCTCAATAGCCTTTTGTTTTCTTTTTGCCAACAGTAGATATTTTAATTTTTATTATAACTAAATTTTGGATCCAATAACTTTTGTTAATAAGATGTGTGAACAAAGAACCATAAAGTTTGGGGTTCTAACTTAATATATACCAAAGCCTCAGACTCTAAAAATGATTTTTCAGTTGTGCCATCTGTTTAGAGACTAATGGTTTAAAAATAGATGATCTTTTGAAGGAACATGACATGAAAATAATGAAAAATATTAACATAGACCTCACAAACCCACACTATCAAAAACAATGATGTTCTTTGGACATTGCATTAAAAAAACACGGTGAGAAGAGCTTAATAAACATTATGTGTATATTATAATGTGCACTGATAAGGAGGTAGCTACTTTAAAGAACAGTAAAGCAGGGTTATTGATTACTTTCATAGGTTTCTTTTCAAAATGTTATTGCTGATGATTTTTAAACTGTATTTAGTAACATGTGCATTCATACCTATATACAAAAGGTGAAATTCCTCTTCCTAGCTCTTAAGTACAAAGGAACTTCTAAAATACAATAAGCATACAAATCTGTTTAACCTTATCTATCGTTCTACCTCCATTTTCCCTTTTACAACTAAACTTCTTAAGCAAGCTGCCTACACATGCAGTATGTCTCCACGTCTTCCCCTCATTCCTCTGCCCTGTAATATGGCTTCTACCTTCACATGGCCAATGAAGTTAATTCTCATCAAGATCATGATCTAAGTGACCCTAAATCTAATGAAGACTTTGTCATGTTAGCCCTCTTGTTTGGGGGAATTAGATGAGTTAATTCACATAATAGACTTAATAGAGTATTTAAAATATTTAAGATATGTCCCAAACTCATCTTTTATACACACACACACACACACACACACACACACACACACACACAATATATATAGTCCTCACAGGAAATCAAACCAGCAACCTGGGTATGTGCTGACTGGCAATTGAACCCGCAACCTTTTGGTGTACGGGATGACGCTCCAACCAAGCCACCCAGCCAGGGCCAAACTCATCTTTTATTGATCTATCAGCATCCTCTGACTATAAGTAAATGAAACAAATGGATCTCTTCATCTTTTAAAATAACTGAAAAGTAATCACATTTTTTACTCACATTTACTAATTCAGAAAAATATCTACAAGCATAATAAGGTAAAGTATGCCCTTCCATTTCAATTCTTCAGAAGAATCTCACCAACATATGTAATTTTCTGGAATCTGGACAGAAGAGAAATCTTTGTTCAAAGTATTCAAGGTCTGGTTCTCAAAATTCATAGAACTTTTTTGACTCATGTTCTAGTTTGGGCACAGAACCTGACAACTGACACCCTTCCAAAAGTGTAAAGACCTTCCTAAAACAGGTAGGGCTGGGCGTGGTTCAAGGAGTGTTACATAACAACCCATTCACCCTGGCGTGAGCTCTTCAGCAATTACAGCCAGAAACAAAGACAGGAAGCTGGAAATGAAAACAACTTTCTTGGCATCAAGGAAAACAGTCACAAAGCCAACCTCCAGAAACTGGTAACTATCCTCAGATGTCTTACTTTTGAAAAAGGCCAGCATGTAAGGCCTGGGGAAAAGCCCTTCAATGGGTTCTTGAGGGCAAGGCTGTATTTCAGACAGTACAATAACCAATGTTCAGAAGAACAAACTGGGAAGGATTACGTCTGGGGTCCTTGGTTTGTGACTATTGGAAAATGCACCATTCTTTAGCAAGATTTATATCCAAAATGCTGAAAAGTCAGACATTTGGTACGAGGGCTGTTTTGAGAATTTTACTTGGGTGAGATTTTCAGACGATCCTGAATAACGGGTTCTTAACTCCTTCTACACTGAAAAAACATATAACCACCAAGCCAAGACAGGCCATAGCTGTTCAATCTGAGGAGGGATTTACTGTGAAAGTAAGGAATCGGGGAAACTTGATTCTAATCTTTCCTCTGCCAAAAACCAGTTGGGTAATCTTGACTTCTCTTTTCCTGCATTGCCCTTTTTGAAAAACAAGGACATTAGGCTACTTGATTTCTAAAATCCTTTCCAGTTCTAGAATTCAAACATTAAGTATATAAAGATGCTACAGGGCAATGGGAAGGAAAAGGTAAATCATATTATAACAATTATTTTCCCTTTATTCACCCAACCAACATTTACTGAGACTTCTATTGAGTTGGCCCATGCAAAGCTCTAAAAGTACTGGAGTAAGTAAAAGAACTCCTGCCTTCATGGAACTTTCTATTTAGTGAAGAAGTCAAGCAATAGCCAATAAAATAAAATAAACAAGAGGCTGAGAATAAAAGGAAAGGCATCTTTTTAAAATAGGGTGGGCAGGGAATGGTACCTCTGGAAAAGTGATGTCTGAACCTAAATAATGAGAACTATATGAATTAATGAAGAGCATTTCAGGCAGAGGAACTTACTAGTGTCTAGTCCCTAAAAAAGGGAAAAAACTCTGTGAATTGGAGAAACTGGAAAAAAAAGGTATGATTATAATGATAACATAGGAGAGTGGTACAAGATTTGAAGAGGTGGGTGGCGGCCAGTACTTCTGTAAGCCATTCTAAGTAACCTGGACTCATCCTTAGGTGTGGCAGGGAAGTCGCTGAGGGCTTTAAGGAGGGCAGCGACACCTGCCGTCACGGAGAATGGACTGGAAAAGAACATAATGGGGGTAGGGAAGTCACTGAGGAGTCTGTGACAGGAACACGGGTCAAGTGTAATGGCGGCTTGACTGGGACACTGGAGTAGGGATTGGAGAAGGGAGAGACTTAGCATACATCACGTAGGTAGAGTCAAAAAGGTTTAGCCCCACCGGCGTGGAGCGTCGACCTATGAACCAGGGAGTCACAGTTTGATTCCTGGTCAGGGCACATGCCCAGGTTGCGTGTGGAGGAGGCAGCCGACCAGTGACTCACGTCATTGATGTTTCTCTCTCTCTTCCCTTCCTCTCTCTGTAATCAATAAAAAAAATAAAAAGGTTTACTACTGGGCTGTTTTTGCATGTTTGAAAGAACAAAAGCAATCAACACTGAGAAAGAATATTATACTGTTACTGATTTGGGGAGAATGTTTTGAGTGTGGGATAGAACGTTAAGAATAGTGGAGGGAAAACAGAGTTCAGTTTTGGACATGGTGTTTGATATCTGTGAGACATCTTATGTGAGCAGTGGACATCCTGAACCCTCCGGTCTGCCTATCTTGTTTTGATTTTGGTCACAGTAATTACACATCTTTTTTCTAAGAACTACCTTTTTATGCACATTGCCCAGCAAATACCTGGGCATATAGTTGGTGCTTAATAAATGTTTAATCATGTTCTCAAAAATAATTATCTTTCCCCCCAAACCTTACATTTTCCAGTTTGCCCTAATCCAAATCATAAAATTCCAGATGACTCTAGTCTAGGTCTACAGAACAATGCTTGAAACTTAGAATCTAAGAGTGAAGCCATTCTGGATCCAATTCACTGTGCAATCTGGCCAATTGTGTGTTTTCCCTAAGGCTGCTTTTAAAATTCCTAGATTGAATTCCATACTTTGTGATTTACCAGGCAAAACTTGAGACACTCCAACTTGGGGAAGTGGGCACCAATTTGCTTGTCAAAATTACCACTTAACCAGAACACATTTCCTGAGTTTCAAACTTGAATGGGACTCCCATAATTGTGGTCTTGACCCAGACCCTCTCCCTACCCCAATAAAATGATTTAGGGATTACTAAAATGGCAGCAGCAGCTTAACTGGCAACAATCCATAAATATGCTTCAAGTTCAACTTCTGAAAGCCAACATTTTGGATTACGGTGTTTTTAAAAAATCATTTGATAGTTCTGATTTCTGTGGGATCTATTTCACCTAGTAACAATTTTGTGGTAGATGGCTAAAGAGATCTTATTTTGTTTTTTAGGGAAACTACATAAAAATCTGTTAAGTAGCAGTCTTGGTAATTATAATTAGCCCAGCCTTCCCTACCAGAAAGGCCCCCACAGAATGGCTGGAGACGGTAAGTGTATTGCTTACTTCTTCCTTGCTCCCCCAAAGCGGTATTCTCTGCTATGTACATGAAAGTTTGAAAATCCCTAAAGGCAGGGAGAGTCTTCACATCACCCAATTAGCTTGTGATCCTGCCCTACTATAAAATGTTTTTCACTTGGGCATTCATACGTGGGGCGATGAAAATATATTGTATTTTAAATAATTCCTTATGTAACAGATACTCAGATACCAGGGAGTGCAACTAAACAAGAGTATAACTAAACTTTCTTCTTCCTAAGTTTGTGTGGCCTATCATTGGTAATAATTTTTTAAGTTTTATCAGACCAAGGCACGCTGCAAAGCTGCTTATAATCTCCTTTGCCTAAAAGTCAGGTCAAATGATGTTAAGATACAAAAGACCAGCCTGCACAACCCTCTTCTATTTCTAGTCAACACTCTGTCATCAATCCAAAAAGAACTGAACAGAGAACAGAAATTTTTTAATTTATTTTATTATTGTTTAAAATATTACAGATGTCCCTTTTTCTCCCCAATGTCCCATTCCACCTCGTTCCTTCCCCCTCCCCAGTCCCTCTCCCCACCATTGTCCGTGTCCTTGGGTTGTGTATATATGCACATAAATTCTTTGGTTACTCTCCCCCCCTCCACCCACCCACCCTCCTCCATCCCTCTGACATTCGTCAGACTCATCTATGCTTCCATGTCATTAAATCTATTCTGTTCATCAGTTTATTGAGTTCTTTAGATTCCACCTATAAGCGAGATCATGTGATGTTTGTCTTTCGCTGCCTGACTTATTTCACTTAGCATAATATTCTCCAGGTCCATCCATACTGTCCCAAAGGGTACGAGATTCTCCTTCTTTACAGCTGCATAGTATTCCATGGTGTAAATGCCCCACAGCTTTTTTATCCACTCATCTACTGATGGGCACTTGGGCTGTTTCCAGATCTTAGCTATTGTAAACTGTGCTGCTATGAACATTGGGGTGCATATATCCTTTCTGATGAATGTTTCAGGATTCTGAGGATACATTCCTAGGAGTGGAATCACTGGGTCGAACGGCAGCTCCATTTTTAATCTTTTGAGGAACCTCCATACTGTTTTCCATAGTGGCTGCACCAGTCTGCATTCCCACCAGCAGTGTGCTAGGGTTCCCCTTTCTCCACACCCTCACCAGCACATGCTGTTTGTTGATTTGTTGATGGAGCCATTCTGACAAGTGTGAAGTGATACCTCACTGTGGTTTTAATTTGCATCTCCCTGATGATTAGCAACGTCGATCATTTTCTCATGTGTCTCTTGGCCATCCATATGTCCTCTTTGGAGAAGAGTCTATTCAAGTCCTTTGCCCATTTCTTAATTGGGTTGTTTGTCTTCCTCTTGCTGAGTGCTATGAGTTCTTTGTACACTTTGGAAATTAGCCCCTTATCAGATTCATCCTTGGCAAATATGTTTTCCCAGACCGTGGGGTTCCTTTGTATTTTGAGGCTGTTTTCTTTTGCTGTGCAGACGCTTTTTAGTTTGATGTAGTCCCATATGTTTATTTTTTCCTGTTTCTCTTGCCCTAGGAGATGTATCAGTGAAAAGTCCACTACATGGGATGTCTGTGACTTTACTGCCTATGTTTTCTTCCAGGATTTTTATGGTTTCGTGACTTATATTTAAGCCTTTTATCCATTTTGAGTTTATTTTTGTGTATGGTGAAAGTTGGTGGTCTAGTTTCATTCTTTTGCATGTATCTGTCCAATTTTCCCAGCACCACTTACTGAAGAGACTGTCCTTACTCCATTGGATACTCTTGCGCCTCCTTTGTCAAATATTAACTGACCATAATGGCATGGGTCTATTTCTGGGGTCTCTGTTCTGTTCCATTGATCTATATGCCTGTTGTTGTACCAATACCAGGCCGTTTTGATTACAGTGGCTTTGTGAGAACAGAAATTTATAGGCGTTCTCTTCCAATTCCAGTAACTGCTATTGGTAATATAACTGAAATGCTTAACATTCACTTGGCAGATTTCACTGAGAAAAACTTCAGGTTGGGCAGTTGAGTTAAAAATCATGACTAAATACTTGCCAATTCCACCCTCACTTACCTACTCACAGAATTACCTCCCCCAAATAATTCCTCAAATAAAAGAGTAGGTGAGTCAAATCCACATTTCAAGTATAGGAGCCAAACCCCTCACCCTGAAAACACTTTGGCTGGGGTAGTAACTAAGGCTTAGGGCTGTAATCCAGACCAGGGAGACTTGCTATCTGCCCTTTTATTTTTCCAATGAGCAGCAGATGCGCTCGTCAGCTAGTTATGCAAAAATTGATGGGGAGGACAAGGCATTTTGGAAAACTGCTTAAAGCAGCACTTCTTTGAGCAATATAGGCATACCTTGGAGATACTGTGGATTTGGTTTCAGGCCACTGCAATACATCGAGTCACACAAACTTTTTTGGTTTCCCAGTGATGGTGGAGGATCTAGCCTTTAATTTGTAAAAACCACAATATCTGCAAAGGGCAATAAAACAAGGTATGCCTGTAGTCTTATCAATACTAAACCACAGCAGCTTATACAACCACATTTTCATCTGTCCTGGATATGTATTTTAGTTTTTTGAGTAAGTTACCAAGAACTTAGGTCTCAATGCTTGGCAAGTTATGTACAATCCATAAATATTGTACAGTTGTTTCTACCATGCCTTCCCTCTTTCAATGGTAAACTGTCATCCTCTTTTAGAAGGAAGTTAAACTTTCATGAGATATTGGAGACCCTGGTCTATCTCCCCTATTCCTATCTGGGATGCTACTTGAGGAAAAAGAGTGGGGTGATTATGGTGAAATATGTTTCAAAACTGCCAGGTTAAACCAAGTTTTAAACACATTCTTTATGCAGGATATTTCAAGCTGTTTAATATAATGATGTGTGCTATTATAAACCGTCAAGGGGATAGGAGAATAAAGCATATAGTATGTGTAAAGCTTATTGCTCATGGAATCCTTTTCATGGAACATGCTGTGGGACTGAGGGTGTCATGGAAGTCAGCAGTGATGTTCTTCAATAATAAAATAAAATGGTATAAATGGATTGTTAAAGAATAACTTTAGCCCAGCTGGTGTGCCTCAGTGGTTGGGCACCAAGAGGTCACTGGTTTGATTCCTGGTCGGGGCTCGATCCCCAGTTGGGGGGTCCTATGGGAGGCAGCCTATCAATATTGATTCACTCCCATCGATGTTTCTATCTCTAGCTCCCTTCCTCTCTAAAATCAATGAAAACATACTTTAAAAAAATAAATTGAAGATTAAAGCAAAGTGACATTTTTCCATAAACTTTTCTTTACATTTTGCTCTTTAAATTGGTACCCTAAACACATTGTAATAAAATAGTGATGCCTAGCCAGTGTGGCTCAGTTGGTTGAACGTCTTCCATGCACCAAAGGTAACTGGTTCGATTCCGGGTCAGGGCACACGCCCAGGTTGTGAGCTCGATCCCCAGTAGGGGGTGTGCAGAAGGCAGCCAACTGATGTCTCTCTCACATTGATGTTTCTCTCCCTTCTCCCTTCCTCTCTCTCTAAAGTCAATAAAAATGTATTTAAAAAAATAAAATACAGTGATAGGACATAATTGTTTTTATAAGCTAGTTTGATATTTATGAAAAAAATCATGCTCTGAGTTTAGAACACCCTGCTTAGAAACAAACTTGCAGAATGAAACCAAATTACATGCATTTAGACATCTCCAGTCACTGAATATTTGTGCTTTTGAGACTTTTCCTAAATGGAATAATCCTCAATTTCCAAATTTTCCCATTAAAAATACAAAAACACAAATACCTAAAAAATGTTACTTCTAAAGCAAAGAATGTCAATCAAGAATCCAAATAAAGTTTAATTTGTAAGGTGTTAACTTTTAAAATGAATTTTCTATGTCAAAGAAAGCATGGATAAAGAGCATGAAATTTATAGTTAGGTCTGGAATTGAATCCTGTAATTCAGCATGTATGAGACAGACATTGAGACTGAAAAACTTGGCCAAGGGCATTTTCCTCATTTACAAAGTGCTGGTAAGAATAACTGCTTGTCCTGGCTGGGTAGCTCAGTTGGTTAGAGTGTTATCCAATACGCCAAGGTTGTGGGTTCGACCCCCCAGTCAGGGCATATACAAAAACCAAAGAATGCATATATAAGTAGAACAAGAAATCAATATATTTTTTTCTCTTTCTCAAATCAAGTAATAAAAATTTTAAAAAAAAAGGAGTAACTGCTTTACATGGTTGGTTTGATTATATACTAGAGACCTAGCAAAATGCTGGGCAAGAGCAAATAAAAGGCTCCCAATAAATTGTATCTCTTGTTATTATTTCTATCACAATTGAACAAACTATCCTACCATAATGTAGTCTAAAATCCTCTCCTGGTATCCAGGACACTTGGCCAATGGAACATGATCCTGAGATGGCTGGGTAGGAAAAAAAGTAAAATCCATAGACAGGCAATTGTCATTACTGTATTTTATTACAAGATGTTTAGTGTACCAATTTAAAGGGAAAAATGTAAACAAAATAAAAGTCTAGGGAAAAACTGGCACTTCGCTTTAATCTTCAATTTAAAGTTACTCTTACTTTAACAATCCATTTACACCATTTAATTTTATTATTAGGTTTTAAAGATCACTGCTGAATTTCAAACTAAAAAATGAATGAACAGAAATGATGACACCAAAGAGTTAAGCAGAAGTGATACTGATTAAAGAGCTGAATGTAAAGTCTACCTTGGCTAGAAGTGGACACTGACAGAGAACTTTCTATAAAGGAAAATCGAACTTGAATCATAAAGGTTCATTTTTTATATAGTCCAATACCATGTTAATTAGGAACTCATGATTTGATGAAAACAGTTTTACTTAGTTACATTCAACTACCTAAAATCCTACTGGGCATGCTATTTGCCATCTCTTATTCCCCTGAGATAACTACGTTTCTTAAAACAAGATATGAGAGTTTGCCTGTGATTGAAGTTTCAAGAAATAGTTTGTAGAAAACACCAAAAGAATCAGTTGTTAAAGGTCTTACCTTTTTTTCACTGTACAGCAGCTTTTCCTACAAATGAGTGTGTGGATACTTTCTAAGAACTCAAAATGAGAAAACGAAAAACAAGTCTGTGTACCTGAACATATGTACAAACATATGTATAAACTTAAATCCCCTCAAATGGGTTTAAATAGGTAAAAATACCTCAATATTCTAAATTCAAAAAGCAGAGATAAACAGTTTTGCGCTATTAACATGTTATAGTTAGAATACTATACCTGCAGTTCAGAAGTGCTTTGATTGGATTCCATTTAAAAAAAAAAAAAAGACATTCAAAATAATAAAAACATTCTTCTAACAACAAATAATTTTCCCACTTAAAAAAATGTTTTTATTGATTTTTTAAAGAGGAAGGAAGGAAGAGGGAGAGAAACATTGATGTGAGAGACAAACATTAATCAGTTGCCTCCCCTAAGCATTCCAACTGGAGATTGAACTGGTAACCTTGGTACGTGCCCTGACCGGAAATTGAACCTGGATGACACTCAACCAACTGAGCCACACTGGCCAGGGCTCTCCCACTTTTTATTTATTTTGACATATTGATATTTCCATAAACGTTTATGTGGAAGATAAGCGGTTCAATAAAAGCCATTTCATATATACAATATACAGAAATTATTTAAAAGTCTGTTCATATAATGGATTCTTTGGGTACTAACAAAAAATTAAGATACAAATAATTGACTAAAAATGAAACTATCACTAAACCAAGAAACACAGGAACTGTACTTCATTTCAGGGGGGAAAAAATCTCAATCTTACTGGGTTAGAAGAATAAAGTACATTTGTCATAGTATACATTATCATATTCCCTTAAAGCAGAGATTAAAGTTTTAAATTAAAAAATGTTCAGCATTACCTCTGTCTATACATTTAGGAACTATCATATCATCACTGGCTACACACAATTCTCTCATCATGCAAAAAAACCTTGGTTGATTTTTAAGGTCTACTTAAGTCAAACAATAAACTAGTAATAGCAAATTAATTAGCAAGCTGTAAATCAGAGTGGTGTAGAAATTCTGCAGTTGAATTGTATTTCCTGTCTATAGTACTGCTGCTATTAAATCTATTTTCTCTACGTATTTGAAGAAAAAAATAGGCATTGATAGTCAAAATAAGATTTTCATTGTTGCAACAAATGATAGAGTATGTGAGAGAAGGAAGAGTTCCTAATGTCACGACAATCTTTATGATCCTTTATAAAGGTAAAGGATTATTGTGTGCATATATGTGGGAAGGAGTAAGAAATAAAGGCAGGTGGTTAAGACAGGCATATAAAGGGAATGCTGAGACTATATTAGAATTATATTTGTTAAAAAAAAACTGATCTGAAGTCTGCCAATTGAGTGTACAAAAAAAGAGCAGACACTAGTGCAAGTTTAACCTGATAATTTATTTGTGAATAAAGCTAGTTTTGGTGAGAAAAAAGTTTAATCCTTTCCTTGGAAACATAAAGAAACTCAAAAGGAATTTTAAAGGTAGTAGGCCAGAAAATGCAAGTAATTCTTATCATCCTTTTCAATTAAACAAATAAATCAAGTTGAGATGTGTGTTAAAATACTTTTCAGACTGAATATTTAGCAGCCTATATAATCTGTTGTTTCAATTGGATTTTGATTAAAAATTTTTTTTTATGAGTTATCACATCTAGAATGAAGAAAATAAATTACATCCCTTCCCCTTCCCAAGATATTGTTTAACCTCTAAAGCATAAAAAGCTATATAATATCTTATACAAATTAACCAGTGTTCTTAAAAAAGTAACGCAGTTTGGGGCTGATGATATTATGCTGTATTTGTGGTGAAGTACTAGGCACAAGAATATACATATCAATTAGGCATTTTCAGTCTAATTAGTCTCTAAAGTTATTTAATTCTTGGCAACATTGGTGTGCATTTTGGTACTTAAGTCATGAATTGTAGAGAACAAGAAGCAGTATAGTATAGTAACAGGATTTGTATCGACAATTAGTGTTGAACAAATCTCTTCTATGAACTCTGTGATTTGTTTTGCAGCTGGTCACCTGTAGTAGATCCTGCAAAGATAAAAGGAAAAAAAAAATCAACACAATTTGCTTGTTATGTATTGTCAACCTTGAAACTCCCTGAGCTAAAGTTTCCTTCCACTGCCATTGATGATTAACAAATAAAAGGGTCTAAAAAACAAATAAGGTATATTTCATGTAGGCAAATTAGTCTGAGATGAAACAATCTGCATACCCCCAAAATATTCTAAAGAGCAGAATTGGAGTCTTGACTTGGTGATACGACAAATAGGTTTCAGACTGAACATTTCTGTGACTAAATCACAAGTGGATAACTGAGTTTATTACAACTCAAATACCCAAAGCTATAAAAAGATTTGCATTTATAGTATCAAAACTATAAAATGTATCCTCAGAGTCTAAACATGCCACTTTTCTTTTTTTAAAAACAGTAATAAAACAGAGGTCGGGGAGATGAAGGAGAACAATGTTAAAAAATAATGGGTTCCATAACAGCTGGAAATTTTAAAAGCTGATAAGATTTTTTTTAAAGAACAAAAAAGGGTAGAGAATAAATGAGGAACTTTCTCTTCCCCATGCCATATTATGTAATATTTTTTATCCTTGTGGACTTTATGAAGCTAAGTAGAATATACTCCTATGTATGTAGTACTTCATTTTCAATGAAGAAAAACCAGGCACTGAGCTAATGCAAATTTTAATCATTACCTTTAAACAAAAAAATTTTTTTATGTACTAAGTGTGAAATCTAATGTCTTACAAGTAGAGACAGACAAAAAGCCAGAGTTATTTTTCAAAAAGCTGTGGCTTAAAAAAAGAAATCCCTTTAACCTTTTGCACAGTGTTGCTGGTGCAAATTCCCAGAGGCAAATAAGGTAACTATCCCCAGTGCTTGGTCAGAGTCATTAAGAATTGATATTGAAAGTATGAGTAGAAACTGATAAAAACTTGTAACGAAAGAAACATTCATTTTGAATACATCAAAATAAATCACTGAGATATAGGTAAATGGGGAACAAAGACCAATTAGAAGATAGGCCAACTAAAAATGAATAATAAATTTTAAAAGAGACATGTAACGATAATTATTCAATATAAAGCTTATTCAAGTTAAATCTAAGCTAAACAGACTATGATGCATAAAATGGAAATGAAATGCTGTATAAAGTAAACAGTATTGCTCTGGCCGGGTAGCTCAGTTGGTTAGAGCATTGTCCCAATATGCCAAGGTTTGGGGTTTGATCCCCAGTCAGGGCACATACAGGAAGGAATCAAATTAGTGAATACATAAATAAGTGGAACAACAAATTAATGTGTGTTTGCCTCTCCTTTCCATTCTCTAAAATCAATAAATAAAAATTTTAAAAAATAACAGAAAACAAACTGTATGAAAAGTTAAAGCCTAATCTGTATCAAAAAATACTGTAATATTTTAATTATAATGAGACAGTTATCAGGTTCTATCACAGAATCAATCATATTTCATATATGCTCACTGAAACGATATAATATTTATTTTCCTAAGACTTAGCCATCCAAGGCACAACAAATAGTTACATTTTCCACTGAAAAGCATCAGTTTGCAAGTACAAAGAGTAGGTAACCAGGCACAACATCATTAGTGATGTAGAAGATTCACCTTCATGGAATACCAAAACAACAGTTTATTAAAAATAAATAAATAAAGTCTACTTCCTATGACTTATCAAGAGTTGATAGGCTGCAGGGGCAGATTGTCTGAGACTTAAAAAAACAAAACAAACCCTGGCCAGCGTGGTTCCGTGGTTAGAGCATTGGCCCATGAACTGAAGGGTCACAGGTTAGATTCTTGGTCAAAGGCACGTACCTGGGTTGCAGGTTTGATCCCCAACCCTGGTCAGGACACGTGAGGGAGGCAACCAAACAAGAGATACATGTTTCTTTTATTCTCTCTCTCTCCTCTCTTTCTCCCCACCCCCCCTCCATTCTCTCTAAAAATCAATGGAAAAAATATCCTCAGGTGAGGATTAAGAAAAAAAAAAAAAAATCAGTCAAATAACCTGTCAATCTAACAGTCAAAAGAATCAACACTGCAAAGATATACTTTGCACCCAAAGGGATGTTAAAACAAATCTTCCATATTAAACTCATTTCTTTAAAAAAGTTTAAACCTTAATTTAGATTATTAAAGATCAAACAGGATCTAAAACGTTAAAAACAAAATATAGCTTAATATGAAGACAAACATCATTGCTTAAAATCAAGTAAATTTAAACACATAGCCATATAATATAACATATGGTCTTAAATCAACTCGGGGCATAAAAACTATTATTTTTGAGACTGGCCACAGGGGTTTCAATTTTAGAAACTTTTGGCATAACTGAATGCCAGCAAAAATATTCTGAGGTTCTTCAAGTTTAAAGCAAAATAAAATCTACTACTCAGGCACAAAGGATCACGAGAGTCTCAGGAATATTCCGAAACATCTAACCTTGACTTGATTCTTCTGTATTCATGCTTTCTCCCGCTGCAGTCTCTGACATTTCTTCATCTTCATCATCCTCATGTAGGTCCTTTGAAATTAATTGCCTAGCTAATTTAATATTCAGTCCTTCATTGTAGTGAAGCTTCCTTTTCATTTCGAACTGTCGCTTTTTTTCTATAAAATACAAAAAATAGGCTTAGGAAATCCTTCGCTCAAGGACTGGCCAACTATAGCCTATGTCTGTTAGTAAATATTACTGGAACACAGTCATGCTCGTTTGTTTTTGTAATGCTTAAGGTTGCTTTTGTGCTCAAAGGCAGAGTTGAGCAGCTTCAATAGAGACCATAAGGTCCACAAAACGGAAAACATTTACTTTTTAGCCTTTACAGAGAAAGTTTGTCAGCCTCTGCTTTAGACAGGTCAAGTACGTCTTAACTGGAATACAGGAATAAAGCCATTAGTTGTTCTACCTGTGAAGAAAATTCAAAGATACAGAAAAACTTTCCAGAAAGAGTTGAATGGGGAAACAAAGCAAGCTATAATACTGTGTGTGTATACTGATAGTCTTAGTAGAAATTGATAAATATTACATACAAATATTATATACAAAGCCTGCATGTATGTGAGTAAATAAGACTAAGTAATTAACAATGGTTAATTCTGGGTCAAGAAACTATAGGATAATTTTAATATTTTCAACTTTTCTATTTTCATAATTAAGAAAAAATTTCTTTAAAAAATTCTTATTATTAAGAAATTGCCATGATTTAAAATGTTGCTGGCTAATAATACCACCTCATGCCCAGAGTAATTTTAAGAAAAGCCTGTTGTTATAGTGAAGTAATTCTGGACTATTCTCTCATTTATATTCTTCACCACGGAAACATTAAACTAGCAGCAAATAAACATAGCTGATCATATTTAATAGAAGAAATAATTCTAAGATTTTAAAATTTCTTACACCAGTAAATTAAAAAACAAAAAGGGGTTTGATATTAAATTGCCAACTATTTATTTTGTCAAACAAGAGAGAGCTGAAACTAATTCACCATAGTTTTATTATGGTATTGATAAAAATATTTTAATGCCAAAAAGGCAGAGAGAAATAGAAATCTCTCAGAAAACAGCTATTCAAAGTACTTTCTCAATCTCCTCTAATTCCAAGTTTTTATCATTATGTATATGTATATTTATGTTTTAAAAACAGGCATTTATAGTTCATATCACCACTCATCAATCACTTTCAGAAAAGTTCTGAGACCAAGATCCATTTCAGCATCCCATAAAAATATTGACAGGTATCTTTCTTCTTCTCTGCTTATAGATTACTTTGTGATTCGTTTTACTCTTTCAGAGTACCATACTGTAAAGAGGAATGAAATTAAGGGGTGGAGAAAAAGACCATTAAAAAGACCAAGTCCTCACAACTAAATTTTCAGTTATGCCTTTAAGTATTCAGATGATGTAGTACAAGGCAATATAAACAAAACAAAAGGTTCTAATTGCCTCCAATACCAGATAAACTTACTAAAAGGGTAAAACTTTTCTCATTACAAAGTAACCCAATTTCATGGGAAACACTTAAAAAAAATCACTCTTAATTTCCTCACTCAGAAACTACCATTAGTATTTTATGACTTCAGATTTTTTCCTAAAAAAATGTAGTTTTTATAAAAACCAACCTTATATTGTTTATGCGGCTTTTCCCTCTCATTAGGATGAACATAAGGTCCCAGTTTGCCTAGAGAAGTCTTAGTTTATGCCTAGTGTCTGATGGAACTGTAATAATGGCTTTTTCTTTCAATCTTAAAATGATGCAGAATTTAGACAATAAAGTATATAAAGATAGTAAAATTCTGCCATGTACACGGCAGATTTATATTATTTTAAAATGGCTATAAAGTATGAGTTACAATTTTATCCCCTATTCTTAGTCAAAGATTCCTGATTTCCCCCTTTATATTTTCAATGTTTTTTTATGATGTAACACACATACATTTCTGTGTATTTGTTCTATTATTTTCTCAATTATTAACTAGTGTGGTTTCAAGTTGTGCCACATCACTGTTTAGTGAGTCACAAACAGCATTTAAAAAAAGAAATAAAACAGAACTGAAACATATCACATATAATAAAGGTGACTACTCTTTTGTGAAATTTTATTTTTGTAATTTTATGTACACATGTGTACTAAGTGGGACTTGGTTAAAAATGTTTTAAAAACAGAATAAACACTGGGAAACTGAATTACTAAATCAAAAGATTTTTCTTTTAAAGTTTTCATTTTTCATGCCCACCAACAGTATATGAGTAACCTATTTCTCCACATTCAGACCAAAAGAGATATTGTCATTCTTTTTCATCTTTGTTGATCTGAAAGAAAGGTACCATGACACTTTTAATTTGTAGTTTCTTATTCCCAGGAGCTGATATTACAGTATTTTTGTGTGAACTATATTTATAGTCTAAGAAAATTATTTCTTTTTACTTCTAAGAGATAAACTTACTTGTTATAGATATATTCTAGTTTTGGAATACTCAAAATCTATTATATAATTTAAAAACATGCAATGTATTCACTTCATAGAAAGCTGCTAATACAAGTGGTCTTGATCTTCTTTGAATATATTCATTTTATCTATAATCCTTGCATGACAGAGCAACATAGTGCAGAGTACAAGGGCTTTCAGGGTTCAGGCCCAGCTGTAATAATAATGAACTAACCACATGGACTAGACAAGTGAATTATCCTTTTTATACTTTCTTTTACTATCTTACAAAATAATACAATGGAGAATATACCAATTATTTTAAGTTAATAGTTAATATTTACTGAGCACTTATGCCAACAACCAGTGTTAAATGCTTTAAATTCTTTATCTAATACTCACCAATGGTTCTCAATATTTCTTTAGCTCCCAATTTAGAAATGAGGAAATAGAGGCTCAGAGAAATTAAGCAAATGAGACAAGTGGCATACCTGGAGTATAAACTTAGATCTGTCTGGCTCCACAGCCTCGATTCTTGAAATCGAGGGGGAAACAGTTGTATCTTGTTATGGTATCAGTTACAAGACAATTTTTAAAAAAAATTTCTAAAAAAATTTTTCTAAAAACAAACAAGGATTTTCAAACATGTAATTTGTTTAAAAGCAATAAACATCTATATGTACATACAGATCAGCAACTCAACTCTATTCGTGGGAACTGAACATGTGAAATTGCCAACTACTCAGTGGGTTCCCCCTGCTGGCTAATTCCTAGAAGTACAATTTGAGGAAAAAACCCTTAATGAAAATTGTCAATACAGGTTAATAATAAATTCCCTGTTCTTAATAGACAATATTTTCAGAGAATAACGAAGAAACAAGATCTAGAGACAACTTCTATTTGAAACCCTTTTCAAGGGCCTTTTGGGGTATACTTTGGGAATATGTAAGTCAGGAAGTCACTGAGGATTGAAAAAATATAATACACTTGAGATTATGCTACTGGTAAAGTTTCTCGCTTGTACAACAATTAGGCTCAGACCATCATAATTTCGTTGAATAAGCTATATTCTAAATATGTGAGGAAGAAATGGCAAATTATACCTTAGCAGCTACCTATGACAAAGATTCCAAACTTCTTTTACAATATAGGTCGTCCCCACATTTCAAAGGTCCAAGTACACTACTAACTCTCTTTTGTTTTTCTGTGAGTGTGTTTTTCTTGCATCTTTTTTTCCTTACACACAGGCTTGTGGTTATTTTTCCTTTTAAAAATAGTTAAAAATAAACTATATAAACAATTTTTAATTCTTAAGATTATACATTCATATTGTTCAAAAAGCAAGGTGAAATATCTTCCCTTCTCTCCTTACCTCCACAGACAACCACTGTTACTTGGAAAAACAGAAACAATGAGTAGGTAGCAATGCCTTAACTGTGTATGTGCTGTATGGACTACAAGGGCCTTTTCCATCCTTATTGACAGGCCATCTTTATCTCCTTTCCTACGACACTATCGTTCTTCGTACTATGGAACCTAAGAAAAATCTTCACACTATGTCTGACTATCTTGGATCATTAAGTTTCACCACTGTCTTAAAACAGAAAAACCACAAGGAACTATAAAAATTAGCTTTTATTTCAATTTTAAAACCATCCAAACACTCAATGCCTCTAAAAGCATTTATTTAATAAATATTTACTGAGCATCTACTCTATGCCAGGCACTAAAAAAGTACAAAGGTAATATTTTCCCAAATTCTTGAAATCAAGGGGGAAACGGCTGTTACACAATAAAACCACACAAGTAGAATCTGAATTTTAAAATGTTGCTCCCTAATCTCCCACCATCCACTTTCTGAAAAGGAACACCACTTAACAATCTTCCAAATAATGGGTTATTTTAGCAAAAATTATTAGCATAATGCTGAAAGCAGAAAAGGAAATTACCTTGTTCTTCAGGTGAGAGGTCACTGTCATCTTCACTGCTTTCTTGATCATGAACCTGATACTTTGGCTCAGAGCCTTCAGCAGCAGCTAATCTAAACAATCATTTGCAAAGAAATCAACACTGTGATATTCTTGTATTAGTTGAGTGGCTTCAACTTTTGAGTCTCATCAAAAAACATCTAAAGATCATTATACTAGCCATAGTGTAGTACTATGATGAGAAAAATAAAAAGCAAGAGAGTAAGCATGGGTGTAGAAACCAATACACAACAAGGAGAGTGGAGGATGACAAATTAAGGAATAACAAAGAAATAGAGCTTTCATTTAGAAATTCACTTATTTTTGCCTTTGTCACTTTCATCTTTAAAACCCAGGAGGCAGGATATTAAAAAAACAAAAAACCACAACTGGTGTACTAGGCTCTGCTACCAACTGCATACCTTGATTTTAATCTAGAAAAAAGACTATAAAAGTTGATATGAAAAATCCAGATATACTTAGCACATGCCTTTAACTCTGCATAATTAAATACAGCATAAGTGAAAACGCTTTACAGTCAGTCATCAGTACTTACTTCTCAGCTAACTTATCTGGTGTCAGGGCTTCAGTGGTTTCTGAATCACTAAATGCATCTTCATCATCACCTATCATACTAGGACAACAAACAGATTATAATTAATAACTGAACTATAAATTTTTAAGCAGAAAAATAAGGTAGACATAATTCTACTGACTTACTTAAATTATCAATATATTTATAGCTCTGTTGTCATCTTTGAAGCCTCACTTTAGTTTCAATTCAATGCAAATATTTTATTTTATTTTTTTAATTTTAATTTTTTTTAAATATATCTTTATTGATTTCAGACAGAGGAAAGAAGAGGGAGAGAGACAGACAGAAACATCAATGATGAGAGAATCACTGATCAAGCCCACAACCCGGGCATGTGCCCTGACCAGGAATCGAACCCTGATCGCCTGGATCCCAAGTCGACGCTCAACCGCTGAGCCACGCCTCGCTGGGCCAATGCAAATATTTTAAAGTAAATGATTAAAAAAAAAAAAAAGGCACTACTGCAACCATGAAGATAAATATTGAAAAACTTAAACCATCTGAAAAAAATACTTGGATTATTCCACTCAGTGTGTGTGTGTTGTTGTTTTTTTTTGGGGGGGGGCACACACGAATAATGCAAAAAAACCCCCAAAACCCCTCACTGTCTGATTTTAGAGTATGTACTGGTAAATCAACCTGGAGACAAAGGATCTATGCAGACATAAAGTTAGGTAAAATTACAAAATTGGACCCTAGAGATCTCATTCAGGAAGTTTAAAAGCTATTTAGCTTTCCCAATCTACCCTCTAATGAAAAATTTGCTCCCCACTTATTTGCATTCTCAAGCCACTGAAAGATGTATAAAACAGAATTTAGCTACACACACACACACACACACAAAAAAAAAAAAAAACCTACTGATTTATACCTTTCCTGGTTAGTTAAGGAGGCAAGTTAAGTAAGTGCTATAGTTTAAATGATGCTCTTTTTTCCAAAGGAAGTTGAAATAAACTCATTTACATTAATGAATATAATTAAGCAGAGTAGGATAAAATAATCAATTTGTAGAACTGTTCTACAGAAAATTCTAGGTTATAGAATTTCAGGTGAATTATATATTTGTGTATATGTGTATACATATAAAAACATATCTATATAGAAGTATATACTCACACACATATATATATATATACAGGGTGGGGCAAAAGTAGGTTTACAGTTATGAGTATGCAAAACAGTTTACTCTTATATTATTATTTATTGTATTATTTTCCATACAAACAACTATAAACCTACTTTTGCCCCACTCTGTATATACATAAAAGCAATAACTTTTTGTTACACTAGTATATGAGACTCTTAGGTAGCATAACATGATCTTTACATAAAAAGCATCTTTAAAAAAACACCTCTTTAAGAAAAAAAAGCTGGTAAAACTGGGTAAATTGATAAAGCTGGTAAACTGATAAAAGCTGAACTGAACACATATATCTGTATAGACATATAGCCTCAATCATTTAAGGACCAAATAACTTTAGAGACTCTCAAAGGAAGAGTACGGGTAAGGTAAAGAGAGAAAAAAAAGCAGCATCAAATATCTACCATTCTGATTTATTATGTTAAATATAAAACCTAAAAATAATAATACAGCTATTTTTTTGAACCATGTTAGATCTAAATTCTTTCAAGATAGTTATCTCCAACCAACAACATATGTAAGTAAGGGATATCTACTACTTTTTAAAAAAAAAAATTATTTTTCAATTAGAGTTTACTTTCAATATTACTTTATATTGGTTTCAGGTGTAGAGCATAGTGGTTAGAAAATCATACTTTATGAAGTGTTCTCCCTGAAATTTCCAGTACCCACCTGGCACCATACATATTGACTATATTCCCTGTGAAAGAGGTGAAGGGATTAAGAGGAAACTGGTAGTTACAAAATAATCTACTACTTTTATTGAAAAGAAGCAAGCCCTGACTTTGGCTTCTGGTACAATAAAAGTTTTAAGCTATGTTTTAAAGTATATCTATTATTAAGAGAAAAGAGAAAAGGAAAAGTTAAAAATATAAACTTTTCATAAATGATGTCTATTTCTTCCCTCAAGTTTACTAGTATTAGAGTTTCAGTATCTGCACTTATTTCATTATTTCTTTCTACCCTTGGCACAATCTTCATGTTCATTCTTTTTACTGTTTTTGCTATTATCATCAAGTTATCTCAACTTAGCTTCTTCCAAAGATTTCATCCACTGATTTAAAACAGAATTTCTTAACTCTATTTTAACAGTAACTTCTGGATTTATGTCATACTTCAATGACAAAATATTTCAGTCCTGAAAATCTTTATTTTTTTTCAATATAAGTAAGGCATGATCTGAATTAGGTATTTCTACTTATTTAGAACTTCACCTCAAAATGCTTATTGGTACATTATTTTTGTCTTTATACTAATCACTGCCACACATTATTATTTTAAAATTCATTTAAAAATTCTGGAAGACTCAAAATTGACAATAATCACAATGAATCATATAAACTACAATATTATATAAATGAAAAATAGGGACATCAAATAGTAGTAATGACCACTTGTCTTGGAATGGGTTAAAAAAATAGTTAACATCTGTGAAGTTATCATTTTCTGCAAAGAGACTGAGTAAGCCCTTCATTTCTATTTTGGAAGCAAACAAGCCCAATCATTTTCCTTTTTATAAACAGATTATTTTAAGGAAGGCAAAAGTCACTAGCTTGTGTGCATCATTAGCAGCTAGAAATCACTGAGTTGCAAAAAATAAACAATTACTGCAAAAATTATAATATACAAAATAGATCCCATAATTTTAAAGTTACATATTAGTCATAGTATTACACAAAGATATACAGCTGGGTTACTAATTAGTGCTAGAGTAACAAATATAAAAACAAATTCAAATCAGCTGTTATGTAGAAGTTCGTATCAAATGCAAAATGTAAACAAGTCAAAAAAGGAATGATGTCTACAAAACATTACCCATGGTATGGAGTACTTGGTTCATCTATTTTCATTAAACCATAGTCTTTGTCTGCTGGATGATATGTTGCCAGGATGTTCATTTCATCCCACTTCTGGGATTTTTTACTAAAATTAAAAAGAAAAAAAATTTCCTCAATGTAATGAAGGATAAAAATATGCACATTTAAAATTCACAAACATCTAAACCCCACATTTCAGTTTCTAGTTGACTGCTAACTTCTATTTCTACAGCTACTTTATTAGAATAGAAACTGACTTAGGATAAAAACCGTAAGTAATTAAAATAAAAACTCAGTAAATGTTTTATAAAATACTTAGTGCCCACATACTAAAAAATTATTATTCAGAATCTTCATCAGGCATTCAAAACACTATATGACATGCTTAAGCCTTCACCTGGTCTACAGAATTAAAACAGTAAAAATTGAAATTTATACATTGTTTGATCTCAACAGTTAAGGATTTTTATACCTATATATTAGTTAATAGTGTGACTTTTTTAAAAAAATAAGAGGAATATTTCTTTGGCCTAATTTTTTTCAGATATCCATAGCAATCAAAAGAATCAGGCTAACTCTCCCTCCCAGGAGCATGCCCAGGCTCCCCCTCTTCTTTCCCCACAGGTGTGCATCTCCTAAACTCTAACTCTAAAGGACCCTGCGAGGCTTGCAATCAGGGCAGCAATGGGCAGCTGTAGTTCGCCCCCGGCAAACCCCCTGAACCTTTCCCTAAAGCCCCCTATTCACAGAGTTTTTAGTGAACCAAAGCAGCCCCGCCTAGGCTCATTTTCTCAGCCCTTCCTTGTTTCATTGTCACCAGCTTTAATAAACGTCCTCTAACGTTCAAATAAATAATTTTAAAAAATAAGAACATTAAATGAGTGGGAAAATCTAATTAAATTCATATACCACTAAATAAAGATTTAGGTTGCAAAAAAATAAAATTATAGCTTAGTTTTTTTAATCTAGAAAAATAAGGCTTTGCTCAGAAATGGAATACAGCAGTCCCCCTTATCTGCAGGTTACAAGTTCGAATGCTTGAAATTGCAGATAACACTGAACCCTATATATACTATGTCTTTTTCTATATATAAAGTTTAACTTATAAATTAGGCACAGTAAGAAATTAATAATAATAATAATAGCACAATTATAATATACACCAATAAAAGTTATGTGAATGTGGTCTCTCTCAAAATATTGTATTCATCACCTTTCTTGTGATGATGTGAGATGGTACAGAACCTACATGGTAAGCTGAACTGAGGTGAACGAATGACGTAGGCATTGTAATATAGCATTAGGCCTGTATAAGGGTTGGTTGAATAAAAGCACTGTGCTACCTGAACAGTTGATCTGATAACCAAATGGCTATTAAATGCCTTTAGCCAGGTAGCTTATACAATGTGGATATGCTGGACAAAGAGATGATTCACACTGAGATTTCATCATGATACTCAGAACTGTGGACAATTTAAAATTTATGAATTGGGATCACTGGGTCAAATGGTAGTTCTGTATTTAACTTTCTGAGGAAACTCCATACTGTTTTTCACAGTGGCTGCACCAGTCTGCATTCTCACCAGAAGCGTACTAGGGTTCCCTTTTCTCCACATCCTCGCCAGCACTTGTCATTTGTTGATTTGTTGACGGAGCCATTCTGACAGGTATGCGGTAATACCTCATTGTGGTTTTAATTTGCATCTCTCTGAAGATTAGTGACTTTGAACATTTTTTCATGTCTCTTGGCCATCTGTATGTCCACTTTGTAGAAATGTCTATTTAGGTCCTTTGCTCATTTTGTAAATTGGATTGTCTTCCTTTTAAGTTGTATGAGTTCCTTATGTATTTTCATATTAACATCTTATCAGATGTATCGACAAACATGTTCTCCCATACAGTGGGCTCTCCATTTTGTTGATGGTTTCTTTTGCTGTGCAAAAAATTTTTAGTTTGTTGTAGTCCCATTTATTTTTTCTTTTGTTTCCCTTGCCAGAGGAGATATGTCAGAAAAAATATTGCTACAAGAAATGTCTGAGATTTTACTGCCTATGTTTTCTTCTAAGAGTTTTATGATTTCAAGTCCTATATTTAAGTCTTTAATCCATTTTGAATTTATTTTTGCATATGGTGTAAGAAGGTGGTCTAATTTCTTTTTTTAGTATTCATTTGTCCAATTTCTCCAACATTATTTATTGAACAGACTGTCTATACCCCACTCTATGTTCTTGCCTCTTTTGTCGTATGTTAATTGATCATATAGGTATGGGTTTATTTCTGGACTCTCTATTCTGTTTTATTGATCTATGTGTGTTTTTATGCCAGTACCCTGCTGTTTTATTATAGCCTTTTAGTATCATTTGATATCAGCTATCATAATACCTCCAACTTTGTTCTTTTTCCTAAGATTGCTGTGGCTATTCAGTCCATATAAATTTTTGGATTGTTATAGTCTGTCAAAAAAACCTTTGGTATTTTGATAGGAATTGCATTGAATCTATAGATTGCTTTGCATAGTATGGACATTTTAATGTTAATTCTTCTTATCTATGAGCACAGTATATGCTTCCATTTATTTGTATCTTCTTCAATTTCTTTCTTCAGTCTTATAATTTTTGGTTTTACATCCTTGGTTAAATTTATTCCTGGGTATTTTACTTTTCTGATGCAATTGTAAATGGGATTGTTTTCTTAGTTTCCTTTTCTGATGCTTCATTATTGGTATATAAAAATGCAACCAATTTCTGAATATTAATTTTGCATCCTGCTACTTTACTGAATTCATTTATCAATTCTAGTAGCTTTTTGGTGGAATCTTTAAGATTCTCTGCATACAGTATCATGTTATCTGCAAATAATGACAGTTTTACTTCTTTTCCAATTTGGATGCTTTTTATTTTTTCTTCTTGTCTGAGCGCTGTGGCTAGGACTTCCAGGACTATGTTGAATAAGAGTGGTAAAAGCTGACATCCCTGTCTTGTTCCTGATCTTAAGGGAAATAATTTTAGTTTTTCCCCACTGAGTACAATGTTAGCTGTGGGTTTGTCATATATGGATTTTATTATGCTGAGGAATGTTCCCTTTACCCCCACTTTGCTAAGAGTTTTTATCATAAATGGATGCTGGATTTTGTCAAATTCTTTTTCTGAATCTAATGATATAACCATATGATTTTTATCCTTCATTTTGTTTATGGGCTGCATCACCTTATTTGATTTGCAGATATTATACCAACCTTGCATTCCAGGAATAATCCTACTTGATCATGATGGTGTATAATTTCTTTAATGTATTGCTGAATTTAGCTTGCTAATATTTTGTTGAGGATTTTTGCATCTGTGTTCAATCAGGGATATTGGCCTATAATTTTCCTTTTTTGGAATTTCCTTATCTGGTTTTGGAACCAGGATAATGCTAACCTCATAAAATGAAGTTGGGAGTCTTCTCTCCTCATGAATTTTTTGGTATAGTTTGAGAAGGATAGGTGTTACTTTTCTTTGAATGTTTGATAAAATCCACTTGTGAAGCTATCCAATCCAGGACTTTTGCTTGTTGGGAGTTTTTTATTACTGCTTTGATTTTGTTTGTTGTAACTGGTCTGTTTCAGTCTTAGAAGACTGTATGTTTCTAGGAATTTACCCATTTCTCTCAGATTGTCAAATTTTTTAGCATATAGTTGTTTGTATCCATGTAATATTTTTGGATTGCAGGAAACTGAAACTGTGGATAAGGGGGGACTACACATGGGATATTTCTACTTAAGAGAAACAGAAATGCTTTATAAGTGCTTTATCAACACTTGTTAATATCAACAAAATAGTCAACAAAATATTTGTAAAACTACCAAGGTGTTCAATAATTAATGCCTTAATTACAAATCCTTATATACTCATTAAAAAGGACATCAAAGATCTGTCAGCTGACAATATTTTGTCACATATGCAGTTTATCACTTGGTTATATACCTGAAAATACTACTACTTTAAAAAGAATCAATGTAAATTTTACACAGATTAAAATCATACCTCCTGCATTTGATCCACACTGTTGAGGTTTAATTGTAAATAATTTCAACTTTCCTAAATCTATCAATACCCCCAATCCTGAAATTCTCTTGAAGAGTGATATACTTAAATTATATTATTATATTCACTTCTCTATGCTGAGTCACCTTAAAAATTATATGTGTCCACTCATGGCAGGTGAGCCTGACTTAAGTTCTCTTCCTTTCTACCCCTAAAGGGCTCCACAGAGTCCCCATTTCAGACGAAGCAATTTTTGTCCTTCATATTTTTATTGTGGTAAACTATACATAAGATAAAATTTACCACTTTAACCATCTTTAAGTGTACAGTTCTATGGCATTAAGTACATTCACATTGTTGTGCAACCATCACCACCATCCATATCCATAACTTTTTCATCTTCCCCAAGAAAAATCCTATACTCATTGAACACTAACTTCTCATTCTTCCCTCCCCCCAGCCTCTGGCAATCACCATTCAATTTTCTGTCTCTGAATTTGACTACTCTAGGTCCCTCATGTAAGTGGACTCATACAGTATCTGTCCTTTTGTGACTAGTTTATTTCACTTACTGTCTTAAAAGTTCACCTATGTTGTGGCATTGTCAAAATTTCTTTCCCTGATAATATTCCACTGTACACTGTAGTACTTTTAACTACAACTTCCTTTAAAGATTACTTACCCTTTGTTTTATTAAGAAACAAAGGTTGGCCAAGACATATACTCCACAGGTGACTGAAACTACAACCCCCTTCCCTTCCAAAACAGTTATAAATTGCCTAATGTCTCTCTTCAGTTCTATTATCTACGAATTTCTATAAATTTAGACAGCAAATGATTAGGTCTGCTCACGGTCATATTCTACATAAAGTCAAAATCTTAAAAGTGTCAAAATAGTCAAAATCTTAAAAACGCATAAGAAGATTAAAATTAAGACATATGGGTCATTAATGTTAAGCACAGAAACAAGATTTCTTTTTAAAGAACTTCTTTTCTATTCACTCAGCATGAAACTCAACTGAATTTTCAACTTAGCAAATTTAAATTTTGCTAGTACAAAAAACACTTGAACTATTGAACTAGACTGCGTAAAAACTTTGCTTTATACTTACGTCTTTAGATGCCTAGTTTCCAACTGTCTTATCAGTAATAGTTAGTTGGTCTTGTGGCAGGAAAAAACCCCACACACACACAAAAAAAAACAAAAAAGCTTTAACTGGGAGACAGATATTTAAGGTTCAAGTTCCAGTTACCCTTCACTAGTCCTGTGGTTACTGGCAAGTCCAACAAACATCCTCTCTTGGGCTATATTTACTCCACATGGAAATTATAATAAAATGGAGTTTTAATAGTGGTCTTTCTTACTACATAGAATTGTTGAATCAACTGGAATAATGTCCATGAAATCAAATTATAAAAGCACCATACAAATATAAGGAGTTTTAATGATCTCAAAATCTAAAGTTTTGGGTTAAAAATCCTGAAACCAGATCTCACTTAGTACTATAGAGAATGGTTTGAGATAAGGCACTTGGAAAAAATAATTAAATGCTTTTGTACAGAATGTCTTCTACTTTTGCCCTGCAGGGCTCAATATTTAAGATCTGCCACAGTATGAGGTTTCTAAAAAGTAATCAGCTTTCTATTTGATTAAATCTACAGTTTCAGGCATTTTATTTTGCTAAACAGTTCTGTTAGCTACAAATTTCTGTAAGTTTAGACAGCAAATGATTAGGTCTACTCATGGTCATATTCTATATAAAACTTACAGTGAAAAGAGATACACTTCTCTAAAGATTTTAGACAGCAGAAATGATCGAGAAGCTTTGATTAGAAGGATAATGAAAAAAAAGGATTCAAGTTTTAAGAGAAGTTGATTAATTTTGTGAAGAAAGCAATTCAAAAAGCAACAAAGGGGAGACCCATGATCCGGTAATTAAATGTTCCTTCCTGATAGACAATGCCTCTGAAATGACAGCCAGAGTTGTTAGAATTAGAAACAGAAAAGCACAGCTAAAAGTTTCATTAAACCTATATAGATAGTCCTATTAAGATTTCCTATTAAGGATATCATAAAGAAAACTAGCTCATCTCTATGTAAAGTTCAAAAGCAGGAAAAACTAAAGCGTGTAGGGCAGGAGGCACTTCTGAAGTAATGGAAATATTCTTTTATTTTTTTTACCTCGATGGTGGGTGATTACAGAGGTGTTAGCTTTACAATAATTTCTTCCTTTTTTTATATAAAGGACCATGACTTTTTAAAAAAACATTTTTATTGATTTCAGAGAGAGGAAGGGAGCAGGAGAGAGAGATAGAAACATCAATGATGAGAAAAAGAATCACTGATCGCTGCCTCCTGCACTCCCTCCCACCAAGGATCAAGCCAGAAACCGGGGCATGTGCCCTGACCAGGAATCGAACCTCCAGGTTCATAGGTCGATACTCAACCGCTGAGCCACACCAGTTGGGCTATAATAATTTCTTAAGCTTCCAAATATACTTTTCTGTATGTGTATGAAATATTTAAAAACAAAAACATATTAACGACAGTGTTGGGTGCTTCCTAATCTCAAAGTAAAACAAGTTATTTTCTGACAGGACAACAAGATGGCGGCATAGGTAACCACGGTACCCGCCGCCTCCCACAACCACATCAAAATTACAACTAAAATACAGAACAAACATCACTCAGAACCTCCTAAAATCTAGCTGAACAGAAGTCCTACAACTAGGGAACGGAAAAAGCAAAGCATCGAGATGGGTAGAAGGGGTGGAGACGAGGATCAGGCTGAATCACTGGGCCTCGGGCCCACACCCAGGTGCCGAGGTTTAAAACCAGGAGGGATATCTCAGCAGCTGACGTTTCCTGGAGGAGGTTTCCCGGAGGAGTGAGTGGTCCCAGCCCACATCAGGCCCCCAGCCCAGGGTTCCAGGGCGGAAAGAGAAGGTCCCACAACTCCAGGCTGTGAAAACCAGTGGGGATTGTGGCTGAGGGACAGGGAGGCTGCAGGAGTCCCAGGCAGCTCCTCTTAAAGGGACCGCGCACAGACTCACTAAGATGTGCTCCCTCTGAGCTCCAGCGCCAGGCAGCCAGCTTGACAGGAACCTGGGACATTCAAGGAGGAACTAACTTGCCTGAAATCAGAGCAAGAGGTGGAGGGGTAGCTTTCTCCAGACAGAAGAGCTGGCAAGCAGGCGCCATATATGAATCTCCAGTACCTGACTCACACCTTTGGCCCCGCCCCTCCCTACTTGCAGGCTCATCCAAGCCATTTTCAGTGGCTTTTCTATGCAAGTGGCCTCTCTAGCCTCATGCTTAGGACTTTCCAAAAATCTCTCAAACAAGCAGCAGCTGGCCTCAGTGTGCCCCATACCTTGATAAGTGGTCCCAAGCCTGGCACTAGTGGCAGCCTGCTCTGGTTCATAGCTTGTCCTCTCCTGGGCACCTCCAAGCCCAGCACAAGTAGCAGCCAACTAGAGTTTGCTGTGTAGCTCATGCTGGGGGGCCCTGAGCAAGGCACAGGCAGAGGCAGACTGTGCACCTCCTGGGAGGACCGAGAGACAGTGCACCTGGTGGTCACTGGATTACAACCTTACCACATCCACGAGTGACACACTCACGGGGTACACTCAGTGAACACCAAAGATCCACTGAAGTAAATCCTGCTTCAGAGGGGTGTCTCCAGCACAACAGCTCTTTGGGCCAATTCCTCCAGGTGACGCCAACAGCAACCTAGGCTCAACTACAATACGACAGTACATGCAGCCCACACAGGGAACTATCTAGAAGGCCCAGCTCAGGTGACTGGGGAAGTTGAGCCACTGGGCGCTCAACTACACAAAGCCACTCTACAAATTACAAGAGACATAGCAGCTCTACCTAATACATAGAAACAAACACCTGGAAGCAGCTAAAATGTGGAGGCAAAGAAACATGTCACAAAGGAAAGAACAGAAGAAATCTCCAGAAAAGGAACTATATGAAACAGAGCCAAGCAAGCTACTAGATACAGAGCTCAGAATAATGGTTACAAGGATGCTCAAGGATCTTAGTAAGACTATTAAGGAAACTAGTGAGATCATCAATGACATAATAAAGTGCCAATCAGAAATGAAGGATACACGAACTGAAATGACAAATAATAACAGGGAATCAACAGTAAAGGACGCTGAGAATGAATCAATCAGCAATCTGGAATATGAGGAAACAAAAAACACCCAATCAGAAGAGCAAAAAGAAAAAAGAATCCAGAAATATGAAGACAGTGTAAGGAGTCTCTGGGATTTCAAGCGGCCCAACATTCATATTATTGGGATGCCAGAAAGAGAAGAAAGAGAGCAAAAAATTGAAAACCTATTTGAAAAAATAATGACAGAAAACTTCCCCTACCTGGGGAGGGAAACAGACTTACAAGTTCAGGAAGCACACAGGGTTCCAAACAAGAGGAACCCAAAGAGGCCCACAGCAAGACACATCAAAATTAAAATGCCAAAGGTTTAAAACAAAGAGAGAATCTTAAAAGCAGCAAGAGAAAAGCAATTAGTCACCTACAAGGGAGCACTCATACGACTGTCAGCTGATTTCTCAACAGAAACTTTGCAGGCCAGAAGGGAGTTGGCAAGAAACATTCAAAGTGATGAAAAGCAAGAACCTACACCAAGATTGCTCTACCCAGCAAAGTTATCATTTAGAACTGAAGGTCAGATAAAGATAAGAAAAAACTAGAGTGCATCACCACCAGACCAGTACTACACAAAATGTTGAAGGGTCTTCTTTAAGAAGAAGCTAATGAACAAAATAATCTGACAAACTAAACAGATCCAGACACATTGAAGAACGCAACAGATGGTCATATCTCAGAGGGAAGAGGGAAGGGGGGTAGACAGTGGGAAGATATTAACCAAAGAAGTTATATGCATAACCCATGGACACAGACAATAATGGGGGTGAAGGCCTTGGGAGGGGGTGGGAGTAAGGTGGAGGGAGTTAATGGGGGGAAAATGGGATACCTGTAATACTTTCAACAATAAAGATAAATTTAAAAAATAAATAAACAAGTTATCTTCTAAATGATGTTGACAATATTGAATTAAAAATGACAATTTGTTATCGTTACTACATAGGAGAGAAGAATGAAGATGGATCTTTGGAGTTTAAAAGGTATCTCCAATGTGGGTGGGGGGGCCAAATACCTTGTAAATCTGTTTTGTGAGCTAATTACAGAAAAATGTAGGACACAAACAGAAATGATGTTTTCTTAAAATTAAGGATAAAGTTTAAAAATTATAATCCATTAACCCATTAACAATTTTGATTAACAATTATATTCTTTCCACTGTGTATGTATGAAAAAATACGTAAGCTTTCCGTATATATAAAAATACACATACTGTTGTGTATATAAAACGATACAGCATTTATAAAATACATATACATAGTGATATAAAACCTATCAGTATTTTTATTTTATCATAATAAGCTACTTGTATTTTCTAGTCTTTACCTTTTTTTCAATCCTTACCTGAGGATATGTTTTTATTGATTTGAGAGAGAGAAAAAAGTGGGGAAGGGAGGAAGGGAGGGAGGAGAGGAGAGAGGGAGAAAGAGGGAGAGAAGGAGAAGGAGAGAAACATTGGTTGAGGTAGGAGGACTGGTGTGTGCAGGAAAAAGAAACTACCATTGCATATAACACGATAAAGGCACCAATAAAAAGTATGAGTATTTAGGGTTCTGTATTTGCAAATAAGGGTACTTGCTGAAATTCACCTGTAACTTCAAAATAAATATTCAGAGGCATTTTCTCAGTCTCCCAAAGAGATGGCAAAGCAGGGAATATTCTGAGTTGCTCAATACACATTCCCAGCTGAGGTTAAACAAGGAAATGCTTTTAGGTTCTTGTTTCAGCTCTCATACTGTAAATAAGTGTCCTTTAGGCAGAATATTTAGTACCATGTTATTTGCTTTTTGCGCTTTTTGTTGGTGCTGAAGTTCTGTCTAGTGTTCCCAAATGCAAGAAGGCTGTGATGTGCCTTAATGAGAAAATATGTGTTAGATAATTTCATTCAGGCATGCGTGATAGTGCTGTTGGCCATGTGTTCGATGTTAATGAAATAACAATATATATTAAATAAGGTGTCTTTAACAGCAACAAAAATTTTAAAAAGTTATATACTGATTGGTTGATAAAAAGGTGACCAGAGGTTTGCAGACACCTGACTTTGTATTTCACCTGGGAGCAATGATTCAGTCTTCACTAATTCAGTGTTTGTGGTGCCTTTATAGAACATAACTATTGAACATAACCAGAATTGACTTACATCCCTGGTCATTTTTATATTAATATAAGATTCTTTAGCATTATACTCTATTCCAACATTTAAAGTTGGACCACTACATTACACTTAATTAGTTTCTGAATTTTAAGTGCACTGTAAATGAGTATTTTCAGTCTTTTTATATAAGAGGAAGAATATTGGTTGTATTTAAATTAAAATTATACATTACGAAAAACTTGTTTCAAATGTGTTCAAGTATACCTTTATTGTTTTTGCTCAAAGAGGCTCTCATAAAGTCACTAATATTGTTTGCATGAGCTGTGACATAAATACATAATAATGTATATTGCACAGTTGACCCTTGAACAATGCTGGGGTTGAGGTGCCAACTCCCCAAAAACTTAACTACTAATAGCTTACTGTGACCAGAAGCCTTACCGATAACATAAACAGTTAAGTATTTTGTATGTTATATGTATTACATATTATATTCTTAAAGTAGTTAGAGAAAAGAAAATGTTATTTAGAAAATCATAAGGAAAATACTGTACCCACATATAAGTGGGCCCATGCAGTTTAAATCCATGTTGTTCAAGGGTTACTGCATTACCAATAGAATCAGTTTCTTTGCTTTACAGTCATATAACACTGATTATTACTTCAAGCAAAACATCATGAACCTCAATGAATCAGGGCCTGGTAGCTTCATTTAAAAACAAGACAACCACCCTCTAACTAGACAAGTCAATTAAAGACATCCGCCTTGTAAAAGGCTCCTTTTGAATGAAATCTGCCCTGATAGCAACTCCTATAGAAGGAGTAGCCCTATATAGGTGAGTCAGTTTAATACAGTGGCTTTCGAGGTAGGAAGATCAGGAGGTAAACCCCAATTATACAGAGGCCAACCTGTACATAGAGTGGGGCCACAGGACTTTATGGCAGTTCAAAGTTGAGAATAAGCAGAAGCTAAGAAAACAGAGAAATACAGAAGAAAATTATAAACCACTTAGTAGCCAAATAAAAAGCTTACACTGGAGGACAGCTAAAAATATAAATGCCAGTGAGAACTGTACTCCTGCTGCATTAGAGCGTTGTATAGTTTGTACTGACTTTTTAAACTATCGTGGTCTTCCTATTATAGCTATGTTCTAGTGAGATTCTGCTCTTTAAATCCCATTACCTACAACCATCAACCACCACCCCATCCCCCTCTGAAGTGGCTTATCCCAAACAGACATTGGAAAATTGTGTTACAGAATGTAAGAGTGAAGCATTCAAGAGTCAGGGTGGGGGAGTTGCTAGACACACTAAGGTCTTTTCCAACACCAAAGGTCATGAGTCTCTGTGATCCTACTTATGTTTTCTTCAAGGTAACACAAATCCAGATAAATTTACTATCACCAAGAAGTAGCTCCTCTTATAGACCTAAAATGGTCCTTTAAACAGGTGTGCCCTAGTTCCAACACTCTTAAGTTTTCCTCAACATCCTTATTTTAGCTTTATGACTTCACAGATTTCAGTGTTTTCTTAAGCCTCATTTCCAAAATGTCAAGTTTTAGTATTTTACACCAAGCATCCTAGCACTGCTATCCCAGTGGAATACTTTACACTACGTATACTGTATTCCGGTATTTTTCATTGAGCATTGCTCCTTGGGTATCTTTCTCTGTACATATATGCCTATCTCATTCTTTTTAAAAGGCTAGTATGTTGTTCCATTATACAAATGTGCCATAATTAATAGTTCACCAGTCTTATTAGTGGACCTTGGGTTGCTTCCAATTATTTACTATTACCACACAATGCTATGGGTCAATATCTTTTTACATGCAAGAGTATGCAAGAGTAGCTAAATTATCATTGAATTATTTTAAGTTGTTACTTTCAGAACTAAGTTTAAATATGTCTTGAAAGAAGAACAAAGACTAGAAAGCACTCAAACTGTCCCTGCAGATGCAAATATAATTAGCAATAAGTACTTTTCCATTAACTATAGATAAAAGACTCGGAAATTTTTGGTTCCTCCTAGGTGCAGAGATAATGACAACCAGGACCGTAGAGTTTTGTGGCATGATGCTTTTAATAATGTTCACGGAAAAAAAAAAAAAGACAATTTAAAAAATGAAGAAATTGTGTCTTTTTTTGAAACTAGAGTTCCCAAGCCAGGAAAATACTTTAATTATTGAAGAATTTTCGATACCTCGGATACGAGGTTAAGAAATAACAAAAGCTTAACAGGTGAAGCTTTGAAACTTCAATTTGATTCTTTAATGTTCTCAATATCCGAAAGTTCAAAGGTGCTGTGTGTTTTAAGAATATTATATATGCGTATATACTTTTTAAAAAAACAAACATGTAGCTCCTGCCTTCTTTAAAATGCCTCCACCCTCCGCCGAGCCACAGGACGGAGACCCGAGCGGCGCCAAAGCCGCATCCACGCAGCCTCCCCGCCCGCCTGCTCACCCGCCCGCGCTCGGGGTCCGGGGTCCGGGTCGGTAACCTCCGGGAGGCCGAGCGGCTTCCCAGGGCGACCCCGGCGACGAGCGGCCGTCCCCCGAAACTCTCACCTCAGTTCTTCTTCGACGCTCTTGCCGGGCTGCGGTTCGGCCGAGGCTACCACAGAGGAAGTCGTAGAGGTCTTGTTCTTCAGGATCCCCTTTATGGGCCGGTGCGAAGCCGTCGAGGCCGCCATTGCCCGCCCCTCCGGCGGTAGGCTCAGTGTCGCTGCTAGCGGTCGAGGCCAGGAAGGAAAGGGATAGACGCGAGCCGAGACTCGCCAGGCAGCCGCCGAGCCCGCTTGGGGCTAAAGCGGCCGCACCTGCTGTCGCGGAGACAGCTACCGGCGTCGTTTTCACGACACAACGACCCTGACGCTTTGGCGTCCAGCAGACGCCGCGCGACTGGCGGTTCTACGCGCGACCCTGGCCACCCGCACTTTACCCGCAGCCCGCGGAGAGAAGCCGGCCTACGGCCCCAGAGCGGGAGCGACGCCGACGCCGAAGCCAAGCGGGCCCGCCCTCTCGCGATATCTAGCGTGGGGGCGGGGCCGGGAGGGACGGGGCGGAGTCAGAACAAAGCCAACCTTCTCGCCCCGCCCCCTCCTGGCCCTCTCCGTGGGCTGGCGGTACCTTTGGCGCAGGGAGCGCAGGGGTTGCTTCGGAGAAGCTTTGGAGAGGTTCCTGGCTTGCCTCTGTGCAGAGCTGTACATCTCTCCAAACACCCTCATCCCCGCCACCTTATGAGGTCCATATTGTTATTTCTGTATCTTATAGATGGGAAAACTGAGGCTCAAAGGTGACAGCATTCCTCAAAGATATTAGTTGACTTTCAGAGAAATGTCTTCTCTTTTCTTCCATTTAACTCGCATAAAAAGTTTAACTCTTCGTTATAAAGTTGTGGAATAGCAGCATTGAAAAGATCCTTAGAGGTGTATTATAAAACCATACAATACTGACTTTTATGAGATCATAGACTATCAGCATTGAAATAGTCTAGAAATAAATTTTGGAGAAATTGAAGGACACAGGGGAAATGACTTGATCACTACTGTCACACAAGCCCATTCATATGAGTGGTCATAGAACATGAGACTTCTGTCTTCTAGTCTAATGTTTCCACATTTTACCACATTCTCCCTCTGTGTTGATAATTCTGTATAAGATATTACTCGCAGAAGTTCCTTATAATTGTGGTTTATAATATGTTTCCCCCAAATCCAGGGAATTCATTTAAGGTAACTATGTGTGCAATACTAGGTGAAATAGGCCAGAAGCCTTGGAAGATTTCTAGGTCTTTGTGAGAGTCTCAAAGAAGAAAAACAAAAAACAAAACCCTCATACACACACCCAAGTTTTTCTGTGTCTGGATGTAAATAAAAGATCCCAGGGAGGACTTTGATAAGAGAGAAGGAAAGAGCTCAAGGCTCTAGAGTGTCAGGATGTGTGGATGTCCGGGTTGGGAGTGGTGTGGGTGTCGTCATGAGGGAAAGTGGTTCTATGGAGTATAGGGAAGGGCAGAATTTCGAAGCCCTGGCAATTTTAGAAAGAAGCTGTGTCTAAAGTCAAGCAAGGGCCAGCAGGGGGAGTGGTGTCCGCTCTAGCCACCTGGCCTTTCATGCAGCATCCGGACTGGAATTGTACAAATGGTAAAAGAGGAGGTCTCAGTCATTAAGCAAGTTGCCTCCTGTCATGTGTTGAATTGTGTCCCCCTAAAATTAAGCTATGTTGAAGTCCTAACTCCCAACACCTCAGAATGTAACCTTATTTGGAAATAGGGTAGTTGCAAATCAAATGAGTTTAAATTAATATGAGGTCATACTGGAGTAGGGTGGACCCCTAATCCAATATGACTAGTGTCCCTATAAGAAGATGGACATGTGGAGACAGATGGAGAGGACTCCATGTAATGACAGAGGACTGGAGGAATGCATCTACAGGCCAAGGAATGCCTGGGCTACCCAAGGCTGGGAATGGCATGAAACAGATTCTCCTTTAGGACTCTCATAAGGAACCAGTTCTGCTAATACCTTAATTTTGACTGTGAGACATTAAATTTCCATTGTTTAAAGCCACCCAGTTTGTTGTATTTTGTTATGGTAGCCCTATACACCTCCTCTCCTTCTACTCCTACCCCCAGTCCCCAACTTCCTCATCACCAGGCTTTTTCCCACCACTCTTTCCTGATCAGGCCAAGCAGAGCAGACTAGTCCACCCAGAACTGACCCCTCAGCAGACCAGCCCCCTGCGAACTCACAAACTACTAGGTCTGGAAAGGGCCTTGTCAGTCCCACCAGGTAGCTATCCAGTCCCTTCTCCAACAACCCCAGTGGCCAGGAGCTCACCACCCCACAACACAGCTCATTTTATCTTTGGACAGCTCTGACTAAGAAAGCTCTTCCTTAGAAGGAGCTGATACCTGGTTTCCAGCAATGTCTGGCCCCTGGTGTAGTGGGTAGGAGGAGAGAATGTGGGTGAGGAAAGGGCTATTTCTATATTACCCCAATGGCAGTGAGCTCACTCAAGTCTCCTATTTCTGGACCCCTAAATCTCATCTCCCTTAACACTGCGTCTGTGCCTCAAGGAGCAACATTTAGTTCATTGTCTTTAGAACTCTGCTCCTCAGGAATGACTTCAGGGTTCCTGAAAACAATTGTTTTTTATTGCCTGGCCCCCAGGCTGTAGCTGAGTTCCTGGCATGGACCATGCTTCAAAAAAGAAATGAATGCTGAAAGGAGATAATAGAGGAGGAAGTGAACAGGCAGGACAGAAGAGCAACAACTTTGCCAGTCAGAGCTGCATGTTTTCCCTAGGGATTTCCCCAGGCAGAGGCCTTCACAGCTGCCCCATGACACCTCCCTCTCTTGGCCTCACCCCTGTTCCTCGCCACCGGTTTCCCACTGGTTAGTGGATCTGATATCACACTCTGACAGCCCTGTCCAGCCCTCGAGGCAGAGAGAGGGTTCTCATTGAGGGGTTAGCTGGATGGTCACCTCCCTTCCTGAATTCTTTTTACCACGGGTTCCAGCACTTCCTCTCCTGCCCTGTCAGCAGGAGCTCTGGTCAGCAGTGGTAATCCTTTTTTCAAGGGGATACAGAAAACTTCCCTTCATGTTCTAAATTATTGGGCTGATTTGCTTTGTTCCTGCTTGGGCCTGGCTGTCACCTCCCTGGACCTAACTGTGACTGGGCCCTTAATTTAGCACTGCCTTGCTATGAGACACTCTAATGAAAAGGGCTGCCACAGTATGACACTATACCACAGAATTACACTTAATAAAAAGCACTGGGACAGGAGGTGAAGAGTTCTCTGAAGAACCTTGAAAAATATTTCCCTCATTAAAGGTCGTACTTTAATACGAGAATTATCTCTTCCACTCCTAACCCTACTCAAAGTGAATGCATATAAAGAGGACTTTCTTAATGTTTCAAAAATAAATTATTAGTTTGACTGCAAGATTGTGAATGCCAGTACAGCTCTTTTTAATATTATGGAATCACTGAACCACTTTATTCCTCAGTGTGGCCCAAAGAAGATTGTCAAATGTCTCTAAACAGAGCTCTCCTTCGCTGCTTCTGCTGAGATCTGCTCCTGCAGGAAGTCATCTGGAATAAGCCCTGAATTTTGCTGTATTTGTTATGTTTCCTGTGTGTCCAAGAGATGGATTGTGAACAGAATTTTCCATTCTGCTTTCAGTTTTCGGAGGTAGCTGTTGATCTCAAGGCAAATCGTATATTTAAAAACACACATTTAAAGATTATCTGACAATTTTTCTGCTCTTTTTGAAGACTTCCATCAGTTGCCTGATTCAATGCTATTTATAGGGAAGAAGAGAGGAGGCACTTTTAATGTACCCCCTTATGTGGCTGAGCCAGTTGGCTCTCTGCTCATTGGAATAGGCTACTGAGGTCAACACTACTTGATTTCTCACCGAGAACAGAATTCCAAAGCTGGAAATAGCTTCTCTGGCTGGCTTCACCCTGCCAGCCTAAATCATCCACCAGGGTTCACCAAGCAGAGACGTGATAGTGCCCACCCCCCACCTCTGGAAAAATACCCAAAGGTTGTGGCTTAATGACCACTGAGTCAGCAGCATCTCTCTCCTAACCAAGAATAGCACATTGTTGTTGTTTTTAAAAATCAGATTATCCCTCCAGGGGACAAGAAAATCAGATTTTGTAGTACATGATACAAATTCATGGTAGTAGGGGCAAGATTATTTAAGCAAAATACAGAAAGTATTTAAAAAAGAGAGAGAAAGCCAAAGACAAAGATTAATTGTGTTCTGTTTACAAAATGGCTTTGATTTGCAACTGTGGCACTCTCCACTCTTTCTCTTCTCTTCAGAGATATCTACCAGAAGGATTCCTTGGCCTCACCACAGAAGCCTCTAAGTTGCCAAATTCTTTTCTGAGGAGACTTCACACTTGTTGGGTACACACACATTTCATTAGTTCCTAAGTATTTCCTGACCTTTTAAAAACTAGTTAAATCAAGGGAAGCTAGAGAAGTACCTACTTTTCTCAAAGCCTATCAGACCAAAAAAAAAGGAAGGAAAAAAGAAGGCAGGATATATAGTGTAAAGAACTTGGGAATGATAAATCATGAATGCCCATTATTTTCTTGGCTACACTACAAATTGCTCTTGTGCCTGCCAGAAATCACTCAGTTTTTTTGTGACTGTAAATTTTCCATATGTGTCAGCTGATCTGGTCTGTCCATTTTGTGAGAAACAAGCAATGCCCTTTGTTGTAATTTTATTGTGTTAATTTTGCCCTATAATAATGCATTTTATTATTCTGTGAACTTATAATGGAAAAAGGCATATAGACTTTGATTTAAAATACATGTGCTGTTAAATCCTCTATAGTCATTGTTTACAATAGGAAGACTTTTTGTTTGATACTGTGTTTATGTCCCATGTATTTGTTCTATTTCGAAATTTCTTAAATATGTAATAATATTATTATTGGTCTAGGGACCAATCTCCATTTTCTTTACTGACTAGTCATCTTCATACTGCTCTCATATTACCAAAAAAAAAAAAAATTGGCCATGTAATGAACCTTAATTTATAAGTTCAATTCCGCTTTGCCAGACACAGTGTTAGGCACAGGGCAAACAATTAGACCCTTCTCTTGTCTTTTGTCTTTTGCTCCAGGAACTCAGCCTTCAGCGACTACTCATTGCACAACATAAAGTCCAAACTCCTTGGCCTTCGCAATCTGGCGCCATCTGTTTTTCTAGGCTTCCTGTCTTTTCATATCCATTTCTTTTCTCCCCATGTTCTTCACACCAGTCAGACTACCCTTTTAAGGTGCTAGAGCAACCCGTGTTCTTTCATTTTCTTCATGCCTTTACTAATCTGTGTGAAATGCCACCCCTTAATCTTTCCCTGGAATTACCCCAGATCAAAGGTCGCCTCCTTCCCTACTCCACTCAGGCAGAATTAGTCTTTGGCTCCACTGAGATCCTGAGGAACTGTTTGTGTTCTTCTGTCTCATAGTATCATAATTCTCGAAGTGTCTATCTCCCACTGCGGCCTCTTTGGGAGCAGGCACATTTTTTCTTACAACTCCCCCAAAGCATAGCCTAATGAATGCAGTTTCTGTCCATGAGGAGCCTTTGGTAAGTGTCAGTTAAATCGGTGAATACATGAATAAGCTGTTCTAAAATTTCCTCACCAAATAACGGTGCCCTTAAAAAGACATTAAGGAGGAGGTTGTTCTGTCACAGGCCATCAAAAATCTTTATTGAGGGCTTGCTATGTGCCAGGTCCTTTTCTAGGTCCCAACTATTTCTTGGTTTCATAAATTGAACTACAGCACCTATTTTCTTTCTTTTCGTTTTAAGTTCAGAACACTTGCTAAAAAACAATTCTTTGTTGCTAGACAGACAGACAGACAGACACACACACACCTAGTTTTAATTTGATCTCCCTGAGCTTTGGTTTTGTGCTCTGTGAGAGCAATGTTGCTGTTTCCATGAAGTATAGCAGCTTCCTATTTATGTCAGTCAGGTGTTCTTATTAAATGAGCCTGTGCTCTAGATAGGATTTCAGACCCTCTGTGTTCTCCTGTGGCTAAGGCAGGTATGTGTGTGGGGGAATCAGAATTCCTTAGTAGGAGCCACAAAGCTCTCACAAGGGCAATTGGTGTCTAGTTATTGTTTTTTCTGTCCATGGCCTGGAAGCCAGGAGAAAGCAAGGTAAGGGAGACTGCAGAGAGAAGCTCATGCTTGGGAAACCAGCAGCAGGGGCCAGGTGGGTTGGTGAAATGTGCAAGCATTCTCATCTGTGAAACATAAAGTAGGAAATGCTGAAGTATTCCAATCATCTGTTTTTAAATATCGCCTATCAACAACATTCTAGGACACAAAAGAATTTGCTTTTAACTATTTCTCATATATGAGGTTTTCTGGGCAACTTCTTAAAATGAATTATATTAAAAATGAAGCCAAAGTGAAAACACTAGCTTTGTCCCTAGAATTTTTTTTTTAAACTTTGGCCCCAATAGTGTTGCACTCTAGGTTACTAACTAGAATGTTCTAGTTGCCTGTCACTAATGGTTACCTACTTGTAAACCCAACTCTGTCCAAGATAGTCCCTTAGTCGACATTAATTTTATCTTAAGTTTATGAAGGTCCACCCTACCCCTAATGTTCTGGCCTTCTTAAGTACACTGCTCAGCTGCATTTGTCAAAGGCAATTGCATTTTCCACATTTCAGACTGGAGTCCAGAAGCATGTTTGATTCTGTGGTAGGACTGACTCAGGACAGGATTGTGGAGCTTTATGGCTGAACATATTTGAAACTCACTTTGATTTTACTAGATCCCTCCAAATAGGAAACAATGAATTAGGGATACATTCCCTCAGACTTTTTCAGGGCCAAAAGAACACATTAAAAAATGTTAACTGCTCTTACTTCATGTTTCCTCTCTTTTCATAGAGGGACATAAAAATAAAGAAAATTTATAGAGAGTGGACAGGAATAAAATCCCCTGGTTAATCAAGTTATATCTATTAAATGTGATAGTATATTTCTTGAAGGATTAGAAATAATAAAATTACATCAATACTAAAATAACTCTAAGCAGAATTTAGCACAAATGCGTTTTGTTCCCCCTCCACAAGAACTGAACTTCACTTTTAATCTTTCCAGGCTCTGGGACTTGACCAAGCCCTTCCCTCCTGGGGCAGCTGCTTTCAGGAGCCAAAGAGGCCAGTGGAGCTCTCTCCCAGCTCAGCCAGCTTCCAGAGAGTTCCAATGGCATGGTGGACAAGCCCGTTCACACCCAAGGCCAGTTCCACTCACCAGGCCTCCCATCTATCCCAGTCAGCTTTCCTGGCAGTCCAGCCTCTTTTTCCAATGTCATCTTCAGGCATCTCGGTATTCTTCTCACCCCCGTCTGCTAGATACTCCAGCCATCATTCCTCAGAAACTGCTTATACTCTGGGCATAATCAGAATATTTGATAACCAAACAGTGTGGGCTGGTTTCAACAAAGCAAAAGGAAAATGGCCAACATGAAAATGTGGGTTCATATAATTCACAGAGGCCTCTGATGTACCAAGTGTTACCCCTTTAGTTTCTGGGTTCACTGGGGGGACCCAGGGGTGGTCAAGTGATGGGTAACACTCTGGAGGCTCAGACCAGTGGCTACTTACCAAGTGGTATTGTTGTGCTAGTACAGGCCTGCTGAGTATCAGCCCATTTGAGACCCCAGATGACTTCCCAAAATGTGCCTGCTCTTCACCTTAGCAGAATTCTGGTTTTTCTCTCCCATGCTGGTCTTACAGATCATGGCTGGGAGTTCACGCCTGAGCCATGGAGCACAGAGCTGGGGCTTCTTCTTTGATTCTCAAGGCTACTTCCTTTGTCACCAGTCCCCCTATCCTGACCCACACTCACCAGGGTAAAACTCCCTCTTGAGGCTCTCGCCAGCTACTCTGTATCCCTGCCTGCCCCTTCAAGTCGCTGCCATCTCATAAGCTCCTGCCAATCTCTACATTTCATCAAGAACTTTTTTCTTGATGAAAAAAGTTCACTTTTTTCTTATTTGATAAATATTTATTAAGCATTCGCTGTGCCAAATAGTGTGCTGTATGGACAATGATGTGTAAGACATGATTCTTGTCCTCAAAGATAAGCTCATAATTTAATGAAGAAATATAAAACAAAGAATTACCAAACTAGATAGTAAATGTCTAAATATACGTACAGTATATGTAAGCATGGAAACATAAACATAGGGAAATGGTTGGTGTATTAGTTTCTTGTGGCCTCTGTAAGAAAATACCAACTGAATGACTTGAAACAACAGCAACTTATTCACTCACTGTTCTGGGGCTGGAAGTCTGAAATCAAAGTGTCAGCAGGGCCATGCTCCCTCTGAGACTCTGGGCAGAATCCTTCCTTCCTCTTTGGCATTTAGTTTCCAGCTGCATCACTCTAGTCTCTGCCTCTATTGTCATAAGGTGTTCTTCCTCATGTTTCTGTCTTCACATGGCATTTTCTTCTTATAAGGACACCAGTCATATTGGATTAGGGTCATTCTAGTGACCACATCTTAACTTGATTAAGTATGCAAAGATTATATTTTCAAATAAAGTCACATTCACAGGTACCAAGAGTTAAGTTTTCAACATATCTTTTTGAGGACACAATTCAACCCATAACAGTTGGGTAGGAAGAAAAAGAAGGGAATGGCCAGAGGGAGCTGGCTGGACAGACATGATGAGCTGGTAAGTTGGGCTTATCCAGGTAGAGCAGGGGAGGGAGAAGGGTCCTGTCATCTGGAGTGATATGTACAAATGGACTGAGACCAGAGAGGAAGGCATCTTTGGGAAACTGCAAGTGGTTTCTCTGGCAGAAGTAAAGGATCTGTGCTCTGTAGTGGCAAGAGATGATCCTAAAATGCAGCAGGAGCCAGGACTTGAATCTGGTCATCTTCCCACACATACATGCCTTCACTCCTTTACACCCCCTAGTGGCTTCCCCACCACTTTCTGTACTTGGTTAGTCCTCAAGTCCACCTGATCCTGCCTCCTACAAACCTCCCAAGTCTGCCTTGTCCTTTGTGTTCAGGCCCTCATCATCAACCCCTTTCGTGCTCACCCATTTGCCTCCGCTGTCAGAGTCACCGTTGAGTATTCTCAGCTCCACCCAGGGGGAAGGGGTTGGGCAGGGGGTACCCGGAGCCCTACTGTGTAAAGAAGGAGGTTGCCTTAGCCCGATGCCTGAGTCTCACCGACTCCGGAGTCCTCAGCAGCGACCTGAAGGCAGAGTGGTTGCTTCCCGGAGGACTCCAGCCTCTGATCTGCTCTTTCGGGAAGTTTTTTCACTGTGAATTAATATGTTGGTGTTCTGATTTTATTTTTTAAATTCAGGTTAATTTACTCCAACCACCCACCCCCCTTCACCTTCAGACTGAAATCTGAACTCCCTGTCATGATTTACAAGGCGTTCGGGGAGAACCTGACCCTAGGCCACCTTTCTAGCTTCATATTGCACTGCTGCTCCTCAGACCCTAGACCCCAGATGCTACTGAACTGTTCGAGGTCCCTTGTGTGACAGTCTTTCTTATGCTGGCAGTGCCGCCTCCTCGCCCTTCTATTTCTAGCTAACTCCAGTTTGCTCTTCCAAATGCAGCTCAGGATTTGCTCCTGAGTGAAACCTCCCCTGACTCTTCAGGTAGCCTTCCTCTGTGTTCCCATAATGCACGATTCTAATCTCAATTAAAGCTTCCCAATCCTACGTGGTCTTTGAATCCTACATTGTTATGATTGATTTTCTTGTTTATCTTTCCCTCTAGACTGTGAGCAGTTCAAGCAGGCTCCAGGTTAATTCTAAAAGCAGTGCACCTAAAATATTGCCCTTTTGGTATTTGTAGGGGCATATTGTGCTTTTATTTTAACCTAATTTTTGGAGTTTTTACTTTGTGTGGGTGTTTCTTTTTCTTGGTGGAATTGCTAGATTTTCACAGACATTAGATGTGAACTGTAAGGCACCTCCCTTCAAAGAGGTAGTGTTTGCAGTTACTCATGATGGAGGCTGAGAGCAGAGCCTGAGTGAGGTGCGGTTGGACACATCAGCAGGCTGTGGAAGCATTTCCATGGATGAGATGTTGAGATTATATGGAGACTCCGAATACTATTTATTGTCTGTGGGTGGATCCCAATTGTAAAAGCTTGAAGTAATTTGCTTTCAGTCACCCATAATGTTTGGTACAAATTTGTGTTTATAATTTTTAGTATTTAAATTAATGTTTTAGAATCCAGTATATTATTTAGTGATTTTGATATCTTGAGTAATAGTAAGCAGAAGAAAAATAACAGCCACAAGGGAATTAACAATACCATTTATATAATGTTCCAAATTTATCATGAGCTAATTTGAAATATAAAGTCTGAGGTACTTTTGACCAAATTATTTTTAAAATCTTTTAAAATGCGGAAAAGACAGAAATAAAGACTAGAACAGCTTTTTACAAAATGTATTAAAAATGGGATTGACTTTTGAGCCAGGCTCCACCCAATTATGTGTTAACTTCATTCCTCTCTACTACAGGTGAGGAACCAAAAATGAGTAAGGCAGGGTTTCTGCCCATAAGGCCCTCACCATCTAATGAGAGAGACAAGCTGGCCAACCAACAGCTAAGAGTCAAGGAGATAATTTAGAGTTGACACATTGGATTTGTCTTCGTAGGTAGTAATTCTAAGAATAAGAATAGCTGCCTTCCTGTCAAAGCTAATATGTGAGCTGTTGGTTCTCTTAGGTATAATTCAAATAATGAGTCAAACCACTCCTGAGAGCAGGTAACTGAAGACATTGCATTGGATACCAATCTTTGTTCCTCAGGCAGAAAACTACCATACTATTTATTTTTTTTAATTTATTTTTAGAGAGAGAGAGGCAGAGAGAGAGAGAGAACATCTATTTGTTGTTCCACTTATTTATGCATTCATTAGTTGCTTCTTGTATGTGCCCTGACCAGAGATCTAACCTGCAACCTTGGCATATCAGGACTATACTCTAACCAACTGAACCACACCAGCCAGGGCACTATTTCTTGACTGTATTGAATTTGGTGGCTTAAAGTGATGTCTCTAGGATGTTCTGTCAATTCTCTTTTTAGAAAGTTGCTCTACTGCCTGAATAGTTTCCTTTTATTATTCTGAAACAGTAATTTTTTATTTTATTTTTTCACATTTTAAAAAATTTATCTTTATTGTTCAAAGTATTATATATGTCTCTTTCCCCCCCCCCCCCCTTTGACCGCCCTGCTCCCCCTCAAGGCCTACTGTGCTATTGTCTGTGTCCATGGGTTTTGCATATGTGCATATAAATTCTTTGGTTAATCCTTCCTATCCCCCTTCCCCCATTCCTTCTGAGATTCGTCAGTCTGTTCCAAGCCTCCATGTCTCTGGACCAATTTTGTTCATCAGTTTATTTTAAACTGCTTTGTAATATTTTTTCAGTTTCCTGTTTAACATTTAGGGTGCCATCACTCTGTATTGAAAATAGTCTGTTAGGAAGCCATCCATTAGTTGTTCTTTGTAACTTTAAAGGGAGATGTCTTTCTTTGATGGTGGTGGAAGTGGTTATTACAACACTAGACATAATTAATATCAGTTAATGACATTAGTTTGAGAGCTAGGAAAGGTTCTCTAAGATAGGCTATTCTTTAATAAATCACTGATCTCCATGGAATCTCCCATTATTGTGGTAATTCTTTTACTGTTGCCTGGCAGTGAACTTATGAGACGATATGGCACCTCAGGGCCTTTATTTGTTTGAACTGAAATAAAATTCTTTCTCCTGTCAATGACAGACAGTGATACTTTCCTATTATAATTCAAATCAGTTTTCAGAACTGGTGACATTTTCAAGGAGAAAGAAGTAAGAAAGGGCGAATGAATGAGCTGGAGTATAGTTTCTATAACATGCAAAGAGAACATGAGAACTGGACACAGATAAAATATTCGGACTTATCAAGAAATTAGGGAAGTTTCTCAATCAATGTTTTAAGTACATGCAATCAGCATTTGCCTCTCAAATGACGAGGAGGCGGCCTAGTCTCCTGGGAAGAGGGGAAGTGAGTGTTCGAAGCTCCTGTTCTCCATGCTTCCTGTGCTGTCCCTGTGCAGATGGCCCTAGATGCTGGGAAGTTCTCATGAAGTCAGTCAGTCCCCCACTTCCTGGTAAAGTTGCCCCTTAATCATATGAAACAATATCCCTAATGCTAAAAATAACCAGAGTCTGAGTCCAAGACTTCATGTTGACCATCTCATGTACCTGGTAGCCCTGGGGAGTAGGATGTTCTCTCACTCACCTTTAATAACACCGAGTATCATAGGGTAACATAGCGACAGCTGCCTCCTTAATAATTAGTCCTTGAATATAATCGCCCAGGTAGTGATTATTGACTTGCCAAATGTAACACTGACTTTGTACCATAGCTTTTTGTCCCATGGAAACAAAAACACTTTTCTTGTAGGAGGCATTTTGTTGTTTTATTTGTGGGGGGAAAGCACAACATGAGATAAAACCTCCAAAGCATCCTGTGAGTAAATTACTTCTTTTATAGAAATTAGGGTCCAAGTTCAAGTCATAACTATAAGTAGTCATAGTTTAGTTCAAGTCATTTTACTTTGCTGGGTTTCAGTTTCTCTAGCTGGAAAATGAATGTGCATCTGAAGGGGGTGATATATCTGAGGTAAATGTGGGAACATAGTGGAAACAGCAAATTGGGAAACAATCTTAGCTGAATATGTTGAGGCACATAGACATAGGATATTTACATTTACTTAGGTTTTGTTTTCACTCTTGTGACTTATTCTTTCTGGGACATTTATTCAGACTCTGCATTCACTCATTTATTTGTTCATTCATTCATTTATTCTGTAAAAATTTATTGAGTGTCTAATATGTGTCAGGCACTATTCTGAACTCTGAGGACATAACAGTGTACAAAAAAAGAGTAGGGTTCCTGTCTTCATAGAGCCTACATTCTAGTGGGAGGGATGGATAATAAATACATAGCAAATAAGTAAACAAGGTAATTGCAGATTGTGAAAAAGAAATAAAAAGGGTGATGGGACAATCACTTTCAGGTAGATGCCTGTAGAGATGGCTTCTGAGTGAAGACTAGACAAATGAAATACCAACAACCTTAGCTTCTAATCCTACCAAGGTAGAGAGGTTATTCATATTAGTAATTCATAGGTATAGAAATGACCCATCTAAACCCTCATTTGGGGAGGGAGGGTGCAGGGAATCCTCTGACTTTGTGGTGAATGTCCTGGCCTCATGAGACCTGCTTGGACCAGGCTGCAGACAAGGAACAAACATGTGCTTAGTCACAGCTGAACTGTGCTGACAAAGGAGTCGCCACCTGCTTCCTCTGGCCCATTTCAGCCAGGGACCTCCTGAGCCCATTTGTCCCTCCTGGGAACCAAGCTGGCTCACAGAGTACTGGCAGCTCTTTTGACCTGGGAGGGGTTGAGACAGAAACCTTGGATTAAAAGCAGGTGAAGCTGGTAGCTGCCTATATAATAAGACTGGAATTATTTTTTTCCTGACCTGTCCTCAACGCTTGAAATTCTACTGCTAGAAGTTAAGATCTAATCCATTCAGTTTTGAAGGTTTGTTTTTTAGTCTTCAGGTCTCATTAATTTTTGGAGGAGATGTCACTCTTTAAACATTATAATTTAACATCTTAAAAGGGACCCACAAAATATTCTAAAAATGACAAGAATTAGGTTTTAGGTGTCATACTCTGAATCTCATCTTATCCAGAATTGACCTACCTCTATAATGACAAATTCACGCACCCTACTCTTAGAGCATGACTCCTAGGCTTCTAACTTTACCGCTGCATTACTCCCATTACATTGCTCTGCAGCCTCCTGAAGACCTCTCTTCAGGTCTCATTCATGGTCTATGTCTGATGTAAGACACACGCACACATAACTGTAACTCAAGGTATAGAGTCATGAATCTACATCTGCTGTCTCCCACCATTCAGCTGAAAAATGCCCTCTCTCCTAAAGATATCAGGTCCTAATCCTTGAAACCTGTCAATAATAAATTTAGAAAAAGGGTCTTTGTAGGTGTAATTAAGTTAAGAGTCTTAAGATGAGGAGATTATCCTGAATCACCCAGGTGGGTCCTAAGTGCCATCACAAGTGTCTGTATAAGAGAGGCAGAGGGAGATTTCACACACATGCATGCACACACACAGAGACAAACACAGACACACACACAAGAACGTCTTGACAGAACAGAAAGATATTTGAAGTTTGGAGTGATGTGGCCATAAACCAAGTGATGCTGGCAGCCACCAGAAGCTGGAAGAGGTAAGGAATAAATCTCCCTTAGAGTCTTCAGAGGGAACACCACCCTGCCCACACCTTCATTCTAGCCCAGTGATATTGATCTTGGACTTTTGGCCTTCAGAACTGTGAGAGAATAAATTTCTATTGTTTTAAGCCACCAAGTTTGTGTAATTTGTTACAGCAGCCACAGGAAACTAATATAATTATTAAATCAATGGAAACCACCTGTGTTTCCCTATCTACTTGCAACACTCTCTCTCTACCCCCTGGAGGTAACCAGGACCTTGAATCTGGTGTTTATTATTTTCTGAATTTCATTATCCCTCTATTAAATATATAATATTCTGAAATATGTCATTTTATATACAGTAGCCTTCTGCATATTGCTTTTTGCTTTTATCTTTAAGTATATTTTTATTTATATATAAATATATTTTTTATAAATTACATATGTTGATACATGTAGCTCTAGTTAATTTTCACTGTTGCATAGTATCCAGGTTGTGTGTGTGTGTGTGTGTGTGTGTGTGTGTGTGTATACCACAATTTAAATATCAATTCTTCTGTTGATGGAGATTTAGGTTGTTTCTAGTTTTTTGGTCTTTCAGACAGAGATGCAATGAACATTTCTTGCACATATCTCCTTGTGCTCATATGCAAGAGTGTTTCTGGATATTTACCAGAGAATAGACGTACTAGATCAAAGGTGTGTCATCTTCATCTCTGCCAGATTTTGTCAAATTGCTCTGCAAAAGTACTGAAGTACACTTGGTGGGCTGGATTTTGACAGCTGGAGATTTCAATAAGAGGAATGATATGTACCAAAGGTGTAAAGATGGGAGACACAGGGAATGGTAAGTAATTAGTTCTTTTTGATTAAGCAATGGTTCTCAGTTGAGGCATGAAAGCCAATCTGATTGTTGGGGAAATTTTTTGCAGTCTTTGCCTTCTTTTGCCCACTCTCTCTGCATGCTAGGATGTCTTCTCCCAGGAAACTGTGGCATGTTTTGGTTGAGAACCAGTAGACTGGTGCCTGAGAAGGAGCAGAGAGAGAAGAAGCAGGAAAGCTGGGCTTGGAGGACCACTGAGAGGGCTGAGATGTCAGACAGAAGAGGACATGTCAGTCAGGGGCACCAAAAATGTCTGAGCAGAAGCTGAGCACCTACCTTTCTGCAGGTATCCAGAAGCATCATTAGGGCTTCAGTACCCCTAGGTGAAGAGGTTTGGAACAGGGTTTACATTTTTACCATGTGTATCAAGCTTTGGCCTCTGACAGCACTTGTCTCAAGTTTCCTTCTAACCTTGCTCATTGAAGAATCACTTTATAATTCTATGAGCTATTGCTCCCCTGGGACTCTGGATCATTGAAATTGCTGAAGAATTGGCTAAGGTTGGCATTTTTATATTTTGATTATAATTATCAATCTAGGAAAATTCAGGAGGGCTAAACATAATACTTCTGATGCATTAATAGAATATAACATGTTATATTAGTAAAATGTATGTGTTCTATGAAAAAATATATACATCCAAGTAATGTATAGTATGAGAAAAGACATAGATATTGATTAAAAACAGAGTACAGTATGTGTGTGTGTGTGAGTGTGTATGTGTGTATGAGTGTGCATGTGTGTGAGTGTGTATGTGTGTGAGTGTGTGTGTGTATGTGTGAGTGTGTGTATGTGTGTGTGAGAGTGTGTGTGTGTGTGTGTGTGTGTGTGTGTGTGTGTGAGAGTGTGAGTGTACCTTGATAAGGATTAGAAGAAGGAACAAAACAATGAAAAGAGTTGGTTTTTTTAAGTTTAGGGCTTATTTTTCCTATAAAGGTACAGGTACTCCCTCCTTCTTAGCCAAAACTGTACTTTATTAATCACATACAGAACTGTAGAACTATATGTTTGATGTGGAAGACTCCTTAGAGATACCTCATCTAGTTTGGCTCTTTCAATGACAACACACAGGTGAGGGGACAGGAGAGGCGAAGAGGTCTGCTGGAGTAAGGGGCTAACTCTCGCTGGCTGGAAAGGTGCTAGCCCCCGTCCCAATGGGCTTTCCAACACAGTTCCCCTCAGCATTACCAACAGCCCAGGTTACCTTATTCTGCTGGATAACATTAGATGAGTCTATTTTAATTTCATATTTGGTACTTAGTCAAAATACTTATTTTAGCATTGAAGTTGACTGTATTTAACAAATTTAAAAAATTTTTTTAATTGTTTTTCATAATTATCAAGGTGAGTGGTCTTTTTTTTCCAAATCTTTTATAAAATAATACAACGTTTGGACAACTGTGAAAATAAAACTCTCTAAATTACTTGATATCTCCCTTAATATCTCCTAGAAGTATACAAAGGGCTTTGTTGGTAGTAAAGATTGCTTTAATGACATGTCCTATATTCATAAATCAAGCCATCATCTCAAATGTATTAGGAAAGTGGTGGGATGGGAGAATAGTCCAGAAAGGTCTAAAAGTTTGAAATAATTGTTGGAAGATAAGGGCTATTTGGGGGGGGCTTGACATTAGACTTGTCAGAGAAATCAGGTTGAACTAGAAAAAAGTTTTAGGATCTAACACATAAATTACTTTCCTTTTTTTCTGTTCACTTTTAGTCCTTGATTTTATGCCATCATTTCATGAAACTTTAAATACAACATAGTTAAAATCCTGCATTCTTTTTTTAACTCAACATTATATTGTTAATACTTTTGTCTTAGGGCTATTTTAGTTGCAAGGAACATTCACTTAGTCAAGTTAAATTACCTCTGAAAAAAGATGTGTGTGCGTGTGTGTGTGTGTGTGTGTGTGTGTGTGTGTGCCTGATCTCACAGAAATCCAAGGACAGGAAACTAAGCAGCGAAGCTCCACAGGAATTGAAGCTGGCCCCCAGAAGTAATCAGCTTCTTACACTGCTCTGTCAGGAGCCTTCAGTGGGGTCCCTACTTATCTTTGCATTTCTGTTCTGTACCCTCGTAACTTCAGGTGTGCATTGCCAATAATGGCCACCCCAAACTACATGACTTTACAGTTCCACAGTTTTCAGTCATCTGTCTCTAGATGTCTTAAAGTTAAATCCTGATTTGGTTGGCCTAATTTATCTTTTCCATTCAATTAGACCACAAAAATTAGAGGTTTCTGTTCAGCCCATGGATTAGCTGTCACTGGCTTAGGTGGACACACCTTGTCTAACTGGGTGTGGCTGGGGAGGTGGAGCACATGCTCGGATTCTAGCCCTGCTGACAGCAAGGTCAAATGTAGGAACAGCCCTCCCCCTCCCCAGCAGTGAGTGTGGGTGGGTAGGCAACAGCTCCCACGTGGCTCTGTCTTCCTCTTAACTATGAATTTTAATGAATGCGCAATATTACATCAAGTGGCTGTTCCACAATTTATGATCCCATTCCTCTGCTGATTTAGTTTAGCTCCTTTCAGTGTGGGAGCTACAAGTAAAACTGTGATGAACATTTGTGCACACTATCCCCTTTGTCTAGATTATATAAAATAATCTTTAAATTACATAGAGATTGCATTCTCTAAGCACCTTCAGGATATAAAACAACCTTGGGGTTTTTTGTTTGTTTAAAAAGTATATTTGGTAGAGATTTATCCATAGGTAGTTATGGGCAAAATAATAGATGTGATATCTGGGGTTTGCTTCAAAACACTCTAGGGAAAAAATGGGGGTGGTAGGTGGTAGCTGAGGCAACGTCAGTGAAATGTTGATGACTGTTGGGGCTGAAGGTGAGTACAAGGGGTTTATTATACACTGTGGTCTTTATTTTGCTGTTTACTCCCCACTTGCCTTCTCTTCTTCTTTACTGGATGCTTCGATGTTTTTCCCCATATTTCTTCTAGCTACTTGCTGCCCCCATGCTGCCCTCTGGATTCCCAGTTTTCCCCTCAGAGTCAGTCATCTCTAATACCTGCTTCATAGTTTCCTTTATCAAAAACTTCAAGTCCATCCTCTAGCCACCCACTCAATAATTCGTTCACATAAAAAATTGGAGCCCTTCTATTGAACAAGACACTGGAGCAGGTGCAACATGTAGTCACGTTCATTGTTTTGGATGTTACTAGACAGCTGTTAAGAGGAATACAGTCACAACTTATTTGATACCATGAGATAAGAGGTAGATAGACAGGCAGCTTAACACCCTTAGGAAGAACCGTATTTTAGAAGAAGAGCCAAGCGCCCTCCGGGGGGTGGGCAGTGTGGTAAAGTGCAGGGCACAGCTGTGAAGAGAGGGCCTTCTCCTTCAGTACCTGCCTCCCCCACACTGCTTTTATGCCCAGTGGTTCAGCCTTTAAGAATTTCAAACTGCAAGCAATATTTTGAGATCATGTTTATTTAGTAAATGGAAACTGTACATATTAAGATCCTTGGAATATTTGTAACCTTTAATACAGAGCATTAAAGTGTCTCAAGTGCTCAAGGAAATGAGTATTTTGTATTCATGTTAAAAAAGCAAAAATCAAATCAAATGGCTTCCTTTTCTATTCATTTCCTCAAACATTAGTAGATTATAAGTGTTATGTGAACTAAATGAAATTGCAGGGCGATGATTTTGGGGTTTTCTGCTTTTGAAAGTCACAATATAAAAAAACCCTCAAGGTGGTTCCTGACTCCCTGAAGCTGGAACACCTGGAGGCGTGACTGTAGCCTGTGGGTGCCTGTGTCTTGCAGGATTTGAGACTATCTCGGAGCTCCCATGGCTCCTCCACAAGCCTCTCTGCCTTTGCATTCTTCAGCTTGGGTTATAATTTCATTTTAACTTGTGAGTCTCCCTCACTGGTCTGTGAATCTCTGTGGTAGGACAAGGATTCTGTACTTTCAATGCCTGGAATGCAGTTGAACCTCAGTAAACATCAGTTGTATGAAAGGCCTTCCCTCCCCAAATACTTTTCTTTAAAAAAATCCCTGTAGGTTCTCCCTGATAGATTTTCTTCTTTCTTGCACAGACCCCAAGGTGGTCCCATTCTTCAGCCTGACTCTGAAGACCTCCTGATGACGAAGGAAGTGTTTCAAGGAAACTGCCTGTCAGAGACTCAAAAAGCCTAAATGATTCCCCCGAAGGAGTGCCTAATGCAGTCATTCAGAGTATGCCTTTGCCCCAGCTTTCCCTTTCCAGAAACGGGGTTGTTACCTTTAAACATAAACTGTTCAGTGCTTAGTTTTTTCAACATAACTGATTAAGGATTTCCAAACATAAGCTTATAATTATAAATCTAAAATAATTGATCCAATTCGGAATTTTTTGTGAGCACAGCAGGTCAGCAAGAAGTTTATTATTAGGCACGCGTGGTAACAGGCAGTATATGGCTAAATGTTTAAGCCAACTTTCCTTGAGTTCCTCCCCACGGCTCCTCCTGTCAAATTTCCCTTCTGTATTTCCATGGTTTGCCACGGTGGGTGGTTTGTTGTTATGAGAGGTGGGGTGGGGTGGGGGGAAAGCAAAGCAGAGAAGGAACATGGGGTGAGCGCAGACTCCCTTCAGAGCCTCCTTACTGGAACTCAGGGCAGTTCCCCTGATCTGTGACGGTCATTGTCTCGATGTCAATGTTATTAGAGGTCAGGATATCTTTTAGATGGGTCACTGTTTCTGGAGGGAGATAAGGGTTTCTTCCCAAGATCCAAACATGATCTACGTGAAACAGCCAGACGATCGTGGTACACGAGTACACGAGGGCATAGTTCTCGTAGTCGGTGGCCAGGACCCAGTACGGAGCTGAAGGCATCACTGAGGAGCAGAGGGGGCAGTATTAGGAAGGACCAGAGCAAGAGAAACCTTCATCTTCGGGACCCAGAAGTCAGGTTCTTCTAGGTCAGTGGTTCTTAATTCTGACTTCATGTGGGAGTCATATGGGAGCTTTGAAAAATGCCAGCTCCATCCCCACCCCTCCCTGGATTCTGATATGGAGGTGGTTGGTACTTTTAAAAGCTCCACCTTGATTCTAATATGCACCCAGAGTTCAGAGCTAACATTCTGGCCCCTCCCTGGTAGGACCTGGTAGCAGGTTGGTTTCTGGAAACCCATAGTAACTGGGGGGTTGGCTGGACCCCCTAGACTGGCAGGCTGCACTAGGCACTACTTAGCTAAGCAGAGTCAAGAATGCAAGGTCAGGGACCTCAGGCTTTCTTAGTCCGTACCGCCCAGCTTCCTCTAGAACTTGACCAAGGGAGGAGGCGGGGGCTAACTTTGGTTTGTTTGTTTTTCTTCCTGCCTGCCTTTTGACAATCCTTCCATTCTTAAGAATATGATAAATAGGGTGGTAACAGGTTATAAGCTCTTCCTTACAAAAGGTCTACGAAGATTCATTGATTGATATCTGTATAGCATTGAAAGCCCAAGATTAAAGGGGTCCTCAAGAGGAGAGATGGGGGATTTGCCCTCTTCATCTGAATCCAGAAACTTCCTCTGTGAATTTGACCTCCACAGCCAAGCTTCAAACTACGGAAAATTCACAGTGTAGCTTATTAAAGTTAAGTGGGAGATGGACCACATGGGAGAAAGATGTGCGCTGACCCCATAAGAACAAAAGACTTGGACATGTATACAGACCTGGGTGATTTGCTTTTCTGGGTTTTAAGCACCCCACTGTTTGCCAAGTCAAACCAGAGCTAAGCTGCTGGACAAAGGAGGCAGTATGGGCGTGGTCAGAGCTTGGATGGGGGTCAAGGACCCAGCTGATCATCAGGACCACACCAAAGGACTAGTTCAGATGACCACCCACCAAGGTCCCTTCTGCCTCTGACTTTCTACCTGTTTATAAATATAAAAGCAGAAGGACACTTGGAGGCTGTCTGGAGGGAAGCCTGGACAAGGCTGCAGGAGCCAGACTGAGTATTGTTTCTGACTTCCGTTTCTAGCATTGTTGGTGCCACCTGCCTGGCTCACTCATGAGAGCAAATATTCACCATGTATCTGGTACTACTGAGTGTCAACTGCTTTGTGCGTTCCCAGCTGGACCAAGAGCTCTTCAGCTCCTAGCGATACGTCAGCAGCAGCAGAGTGCCCCACTTCATACACTCTAAGCAAACACATTCTGTCTTCCTCCCACAGGGTCTAGCACTCAAGCATAAATTTACCTAGATATTTTCCTTTTAGTAAAGAAAAATTCCATGTCTCTTTATTAGAAAACTTTGACAGTCTCCTGTTGCTTATGGAAGGACTTTCAAATTCTCTAACATGGCATTGGAGACCCTCCCCAGTCTTGTCTTCTGCTCCATGGACCCATCAGGCTTTTTCTCATGTCAGTCCCTCCACTTGGAACATCCTTTCCCATAATCTCCCATACACCCTGCAAAACCCAATGCAAACATCTGATCCCTTTAACCACAGTAAACCTCTTCCTCCTCTGCTTCCTTAGCCAACAACTCTTGCCTCTTTTAATTCCTGTTTGGCTTCCTTATGAAGGTTGTGCACATAATATTTGACCTTCACTCCCATCCCCATCACTCACTTGAGAGTTTGGAGACCTAGGTTTTAGTCCCAACTCTGTCTTTAATTAGTCCAATGACTGTGCCTATATCACCTAGCTTTTCTTTACTTCACTTTCTTATCTGTAGAAATCACAAGAGAAACTGACCTGTACAAAGCCCTTTACAGCTTACAGAGTGTGTGTTATCTAGTTTATCTACACAACACTAGGTGTAGATGTGAAGTTAGTTGCCCATAGTCATATGTGTGGGAGGAACTGCCTCCCCGCCCCCCCCCCCCCCCAGCATTCCTATCTTGGTCTATAGAACAAGTACTTCCTTTCTGTCCCACTCTAGGCCCTTCATCAGTGGGGGATTGAGGGAGGAGGGTAGTGACGCCCCTTGCAGCTGGTGACTGCAGTGTCTGTCCCACAGGTGGGGAGATGTACTCCTAAGCACTTTCGCATTAGAAAGCCTCACAGTTCTGAGCTGATTTCTCCTGTGCATCTACATCAGCAACAAAACTAAGATGTGGTGCTTTCTGTTGCCTATGTCTATTCCTCAGTTAAACCAGAGCTCACAGGGCAAATGCCTGTGATTAAATATCTCTCGGGGACCCCAACAATGTGGCTGAAAAGCAGGAGACAGAGCCAGGACTCAAACTTACCTCACTCTTGTCAGTCTCTTGTCTCCAAGCTTTTGTACATGTTCATTGTTCTGCTAATAACTACTAATTTTTCAGGCATCTGTTTCCTATAGGAAACAAGACTGGATTGGGTCTCTTACTACTCAAGCACTAGGTACTCCAACTTGTGCTTCCTCTATTGAAACACTCACTGTAGTTTTATAGTAAATTGCCTGGGTACTTGTCAGCATTCACACTGGGCTATAAGTTCCTCAGGGACAAGGGCCAGCTCTGTCTTCCTCATTATTGCATCTCTAGCAACTTGCCCAGTACCTAGCATGTAGTAGGTGCTCAATAAATAATTATGCATTGAATCATTATAGATGACACTCAGATGTGACATGAGTGCTGCAGCCCAGGGCTCTAGCCCTCAGTTTGCCTATCTACTCTTCTGGAACCTTCTGAGAGAAGTATATACTTACACCAGAAAAACTTCACTCCCAGCTTGGCAGGCTCTGTGAGGTTGACCTGGGAGGCTTCACCTTCAATTTGATTCACAGTTCCATCCGATCTGCAATGAATTAAAAACTAACCTGAACTCACTGAAAGCCAAAAACCAACAAAAGGCAAGATTCGTTACACTGAGAACCATAATGGCCAACATTGTGATTTCTGGTTAGAGAGGCTCTTGGAGGCAGGCTAGATTCTAGTTCCATTCTTTCCTCTGCGCTTTGCGACCGTCTCTGAGACCAAGTGGAGGAAGACAGCCTTGGGGAGAGGAGGAGCAGCAACTGCAATGCTCTAGGATCGGACACTATGTTAGGCCCTTGCACTTCAACACTGTTTTTTGGACTGTATGCAATGGCCTGCAAGGCTTAGAAAGAGGAGTTTGAAAAAAAAAGAAAGGGAAAAACAAACAAAACAACCCAGTACACTAAGAATTCACTTTTTAAAAAATAATCACTTCTTTAAAAATGAGAAGGGGCCAAAACATGGAGTCTGGAGATCTGCAAGACCCTCTTTTGGACTTAGTGATCTCAAGTGACATCATCTTCTCCCTAAAAGGTTCATACACGTGAACTCTGAGACCTCTTCCGGTTCAGCAAGCTTCTGATTGAGGGTGAGAGATTTCTTTTCTTTTCTTTCTTTTTTTTTTTTTTAATATATCTTTATTGATTTCAGAGAGAGGAAGGGAGAGGGAGAGAAAGAGACAGAAACATCAATGATGAGAGAGCCATTGATGGGCTGCCTCCTGCATGCCCCCGACTGCATGTGCCCTGACCGGGAATCGAACCCCCAATCTTCTGGATCCTAGGTCAATGCTCAACCGCTCAGCCATGCTTGGCCTGGTGAGTGTGGGAGATTTCAATGTAGGCCAGGTAAAAGCAAGCAATGAGCAAACATTTACCTTATTTCAGTGATTCTCAGGTGCATCCAGATCTCAGACACATTAAATATGAAGAAATGTGCATCTTACAATTAATGCCACCCTACACTTATAATTGGCAGTGTCATTTCTTAGTGGTATATAAAATGGTGTAGATATATAAAAGCTATGGTCTTAAGTTGTATGAAATACTTTCACTCTTTTGAAGGGAGCTCGCCCCATTTCTGGATAACTCCCAGTGACCTCATGGGCCCAGGGGAGAGTAGAAAGGCCTGGGGATGGAGGCAGCACACAGGGAGTGTGCTCGGACATCAGGGTCCTCCTCCTAGGAAGCTGGGAGAGGAGCTGCCTGTTCATCAGTCCTCGAGGAGGCAAACTAAAATTAGAGCAATAGTATGTGTCAGAAAGTCAGTAGGCTATGGTTAGTGATGGGTGTCCTAGGAACCATTCAACAAGCAGCAGGTGAGGGAGGGTGGGACATGTACTCTGAGAGTCCCGGATGCATTGTCTGTTTATCACGGAGTAGGGCCGGAGACAGAGCCCTGCTCTCTCACCTGGAACTCAACCATTGGGAAGAGGGTCCATTTCTATCTGCATACAGTTGCTTAGCAACAAACCAGTCTTTTCCCATCAGGCTTTTCCCCTTTTCACTATCATTTGCATTGTACTCTGGAATAGTTTTTAAAACACCACTCTCTGATCATAAACTCACAACTTGTTCATGGGAAAATGCATGAGTATTTTCAAGGGTAGCAGCAGATTAACAATAATAGGAAATATTTATTAAGTGATTACTATACACCAAACACGGGTCTAAGTGCTTTACATGTGTTGTCTCACTCTTGCTCACGAAACCCTCTGGGGAGGTGCCATGATTATTGCCATTTTACCTGGGTGGAAAGGGAAACAGAGGATTGCTACAACCAGCCTAAGGTCACATTGTAAGTGACAGAACCAGGATTTGAAACCAGGGAGCCTTTCTCAAAAGCCTGAGCCCTTCAGCTCCCAACCCTGTACCAGCTGCTTTGTCCCTCAGATTCTCTGACACTGGCTAGTGTTCTGCTCAGACTCTATGCTGTGCCCTCCACTCACTCTGCAGTACTCCGGGAAGGAGAAACTAGACCAGTTTCCTGAACTTGCAAACCTTCCTGCATGTCCCCATGTACCTTACCCAGATGTGACCCTAGAGACAGAGCAACCTAACACTCAGGATCCTGGCCAACTCCAAAGGAGAGGTGGGGGAATCATAGAGGTGTTGGGATCTGTGTCATTGTCTGATTCTTGGTCTTAGAATGGGACAAAATATTTGAAATAAAGCTGTTGCAACTTTAGGGCCTACAGAATTCCTATGAGATCCTCTGGGTGTCTACATCTCAGTTCCTGTGGCTCTGAAATGAGCTGAATTTTTCTCTAGAGGCCCTCAAGGTCCTTACTTTACTTCTTTGGGTTATGCAGGGTCAGGGAGTCAACCCATTGTGTTTTGGCTCACAGGGAGCTTAGTGGATAAAAGGACAGCTTCAGAAAGGCTCTCTGGACCTGAGTAACTTGCAGGCTGGGTTGTAGTTGCTTTCGTGGAGTTGGAGTTGAACACAATTCTCAGATCCCATAGGGAACTGGAAGGACAACCTTACATTTCCAGCCTTTCTTTTATCTGTCTTCTGTTCTCTTCCCCATTTCACTTCTCCCTGGGTTGGAATCTCAGTTTCATCACTTATAAGCTGTGTGACCCTTGGTCAAATTACTTCTCTGTACCCCAGTTTCCTTATCTATAAAAATGGAGTTAATAATAGCACTACCTCAGGGTTGTTATGGGTTTAAATCAATATACAGGATGGGGCAAAAGGAGGTTTACAGTTGTGAGTACGTGAAACAGAGTTTCTTCTTGAATTATTATATATTAATTATTGTATTATTTCCATATGAACAACTATAAACCTACTTTGGCCCTACCCTGTATATGCACACTCATACATATAAGTACATATACACACAGAATAGTGCCTTGCACATAGGAAAAGGTTAATAACTGTTAGTTACTGTTTCTATTGTTACTGTTATCTTTGTTGTTTGAGGGTGGGTAGGAGCTTTCCTCAGGCTCTTTTAAGGTTATGGTTGCTTTTCAAAGTGTGAATTTGGGGATCAAGCATCAATCTGGGAAAAGTATGCCTCTATACGATATTCTGTTCACATAACCTAGGGTGTGACTACATATGCGTTTGATCCTTGCTTAATAAGGAAAGGTGTTTTCTAGTAGCTGGAACTGTTTGGAGATGTGATAAACTGTCATGGGTGGTGATGAGCGCCCAGTTCCTGGAAGCTTCAAGCAAAGCTGGACGCCCTCTGTCAGTAACTGATATAAGAAGGGCTTCTCTCTTGGTTTGGAGGTCAGACAAGATGGTCCCTGATGTCCTTTACTACCAGAGTATCTGTTTTGCGGTGAGAACAGAAACCCTGCAGTTTGGGTTACCATTGAGTCCCTAGTGCCTCTCACAGGATCCAGTGCACAATAGGTGGTCAACAAGTGGTCACAGAAATGAATGAGTGACTTCTAGTCCCCACTGTTCTGCCTGCCAAAAGCTTTCCTCTCAGGGCCTGTTGTGAGCAGGCAGTCCAGACCCAGCAATGATCGAATCCTCCCTGAACCAGGCTGCAAGGACACCCAGTCACCCCAGGACAGCTCTCCGCAGGGCCGGCTCCAGGATGTGCAATGCCTTTGAAACCACAGCCACTCACCTCAGTTCCTGGTTTATCACTTTGATGTTTCCATTTTCCATTAGTGAGTAGTTGGCTTGGATGCAGCTTCCTTTCTCAAAGCTCCCTGGGATCTTCTCAATTTCATACCATCTTCCAAGATACTGCAGAGACAACAAGTAGAGCAAAACCCTGTGACTCTCTGGGGACCTGCAAACTCTGCTCTATTGTTGTCTGTCAGAGCAGAGCCCTTTCCTGGGGAAACCAGGCAAAATGGGCTGCATTGTTTCCAGCGGCAACTGAGCAAGATATTGATTCAAAGGAGAACAAGCGAATCGGATGTGTGGGATTGATTGAATGCCACGTTCTGTTCCTAAAGTGCTCTTTATTTAGATACGCTCTCAGTGTCCCCTTCAGCCAAAATCTATGTGAAATTCAAAACTCTGTCAAAGGAAGGGATTCGTCTACATGATGGAAGGTGCCATCTCAAATGTTTTATGATTCTTTAAGGCATCTTTGAATTGTGCACAAAGTCGGATATGTTCACTGTGGGACTCCAGAAGTGGTTGAATTCTCCTCATATGACCCCACACTGGGAGTTGGTCACAAAGACTTTTTCGGCACATGATCAGGATTTAGAAGACCTGTGTCATTTCTCCACTGGAGGCTTGCTCTCAGTTCATAACTCCAGTGTACAGAGTCAACTTTAAGGGAAGTGTGCAACTGTGCGGGTGAGGACAGGCATTCTCCTGCTTCCATAGAGACTGAGACAATTTACAACCTTCATGGAGGGTCATTTGGCAATATCTAGCAAAACTAAATATACATATACTCTTTGGCCCAGCTATTTCACTTCTGGGAATGTATCCTCTGATAATAAGAAATGATGTATGGATAAGATTATTTGTTGCAGTACAATTAGTAATAATAAAAGACAAGAAACAGTCTCAGTGAACGTTAGCAGGGGGCTGGGTAAATAAATACGGACACATTTATGCAGTGGAATGTTATATATCCTCTTTTAAAAGAGTAATATGCAATTATCTCCAAACACATTTAATAAAAAGGGTCAGGTGCAAATAGTGTGTATATTAAGCTACCTTTTGTGTAAAACAACACAAATTTACTTTTTTGTAGTTCCATAGGTCAGAAGGCTGATACTGGTCTCACTGGGCTAAAATCAAGTTGTTGGCAAGACTGTGTTCCTTTCCAGGGGCTCCAGAGGAGAATCTGTTTTCTTGCTCTTTCTAGGTTCTAGGGTCTCAATTTCTTTATCTACACAGGAAGAAGTATAACTATCTTTATTTGCAGATGACGTGATTTTTTTTGTACATAGAAAGTCCTAAGGAATCCATACACACACCAAAACTATTAGAACTAATAAATGAATTCATCAGGATTAAAAAAGATACAAGATTAATATACAGAAATCAAATCTATTTCTACATTTACAATGAACAATCTGCAAGTGAAATTAAGAAAATTCCGTTTACAATAATGTCAAAAAATAAAATACTTAGAAATGAATTTAACCAAAGAAACATAAAACGTGTACTCTGAAAACTACATTGTTGAAGGAAGTTAAAGACCTAAGTAAATGGAAAGATATCTTTAAGTTCATAAATTGAAAGACTTAAAATTGTTAAGATGGCAATTGATATACATACAGATTTAATGTAATCTGTTAAAACTCCTAACAGGCTTTTTTACAGAAATTGACAAACTGATTCTAAAATTTATATGGAAATGCCAAGGACCCAAAATAGCCAAAAGAACAAAGTTGGAAGACTCATTCTGATTTCAAAACTTTACTACAAAGCTATAGTAATCAAGACTGTGTTGTACTGGCATAAGGATAACCATATACATCAACAGAATAGAACTGAGAATCCAAAAATAAACTCTTACATACATGGTTAACTGATTCTCGACAAGGATGCCAAGACTATTCAATGAGGAAAGAATAGTCTTCTCAACGAATAGTTCTGGGACAACCGAATATCCACATGCAGAAGAATAAGTTGGGCCCCTATATCACACTATGTATAAAATTTAACTTAAAATGGATCACAGACTTAGATCTACAAATATTTTAGGAGAAAATATAGTAGTAAATCTTTATAATCTTGGATTAAGCAACGGCTTTTTAGGGAGGAAAAAAAAGGCACCAGAAGCACAAGCAACAAAAGAAAAAATAGATAAATTAGACTTCATTAATATTAAAAACATATGTACCAATAAAGTAAAAAGACAATCCATGGAATGGGAGAAAAAACTTGCAAATCATATATCTGATAGGAATCTGTATCTAAAATGTATAAAGAACTCTTATATCTCAATAATTAAAAGATAAATAACCCAATTGAAAATGGGCAAAGGACTTGAATAGACACATCTCCAATAAGCACATGAAAAGATGCCCAACATCATTAGCTATTAAAGAAATGCAAATCAAAACCACAATGAGATACCACTTCGTATCCACTGAAAATGGCTATAATCAGAAACATGACAGTAGAAAGTGTGGGCAAAGATATGGAACAATTGGAATTCTACAATCTTGATGGGAATGTAAAATGGTGCGGGTCTTTTGGAAAAGAGACTGGCGGTTTCTCAAAAGGTTAAACATGGAGTTACCATATGACCTAGCAATTCTACTCCTAGGTATATACCCAGGAAAACTGAGAATATATGTCCACAAAAACAAACAAGCAAACAAAAAACCCAGGACACGAATGCTCACAGTATTATTTCTGATAAGTCAAAAAGTGTAAACAACTCAAATGAACAGATGAATAAAATGTGGCATAATCCATACAGTAGAATGTTATTCGGCAATGAAAAGAAACAAAGTGCTGAAACATACTACAACATGGATGAATCTTGGACACATTATGCTGGTAAAAGAAGTCAGTCACAAAAGACCTATTGTATGGTTCCATTTCTATGAAATATCCAGAATAAGCAAATTCATACGGAGATAATGTAGATTATTGATTGCCTGGGGCAGAGAAGGTTGGGGGAAGTGGGGAGTAACTGTTAATGGGTATGGAGTTTCTTTTTGAGATGCTGAAAATGTTCTAAAATGGATTGTGGTGATGGTTTCATAACTGTGAACATATTAAAACCACTGAAATTAAAAACCACTTTAAACAGGTAAATAGTATATGGATTATATCTCAGTAAAACTTCCTGCTTTATTTCTCAAGGGCTTTTGTAAATATAGCACAATTATAATTTCTGAAGTATCTTGGAATTTTTACCCCCAAACTGAAACGTAATTCAAATTCCCTGGATTTTTGCTGTAAAGCCTCTGATACCTGAACAAAGGCATCAGCCCTTAATAATTAATGGAGTAGGTCAATGTAGACTTGGGTGTATTACACTCTCCCCTTCCTGCCTCCCTGTGTGAACTCTATTGATGGTGCTCCGTCTCCCCACCCCCTTCAGGCTTTGAGCTCTGCTCCCTGGTCTGCCTAATCCAGCCCTGAGAGGTCCCAACTCTCATTCACACTGAGGAGTGAGTGACTGATAACAACTTCAGTGTTACTCACAGCAAGTGAATTGCTTCTTAAAAGAGAGATCCACACTTCTACTAAGGAGAATATATCTTAACGGGGAGATTCTAGCCACGAGTTAGCACCAAGGAGAACCTCTAAGTCATGCCATCCAATAGTTGCCTCTTTCTGCTGCTCCATCCCCTGGCCACACAGATATTCAGTACGGCTGGGCCTAATTTGAGGAAGAAAAGCCATACATGGGGAGCTGGCGATCTCTTCAGTGCAGGTAACAAGAAAGCCCCTTGGGGAGTTCAGTCCTCTCCCAGGCCCTGCTTGGGGGTAACCCGTGGGTGTCCTGCACTGCTGGCAAGCCTAGTTTTAAATCCTGGTCTGCATTTACTAGCTGTGTGACTGGGTAGGTTACAAGCCCTCCGACATTCAGCTTCTTCATCAGTAGAATGGGGACAATGGCATCGCAGCAGCTGCTCTTGATGTCTGGTCCCACGCCTCTCAACCCACCTTTGGGTTTACCCAGCCACAGACAATTCCCCACACACTGCCCCTCTGTCTCCTTCTCTGCCAGACAGCTTTGCACGGGAGCTCCCACGGCCCACTCGCATCCGTCCACCCGTGGGACAACCTGAGGTGCATTCCACACATGTCCTTAGCGGATCCTCAGCAGGACTGAACCCCACTGTTCGCAGAGTCACCTACTCCTGAATGCACCCTTTATTGCTTTTCTGCTTCTCTGTCTCACTTTCCCCACACGCTCACTCTGCTTCCTGGGATTGGCTTACAAAACCTCCCGGCTCCCAGTTCCCGTCTCAGAGTCTGCTTTGGGGGAACCACAAATAAGGTAAGCACCTCCCCCCACGCTTGCTGTGGCCATCAAAGCAGAACGACAAAGCTGCGCCTTGTGGGGTGCTTACTCAAGCAGGAGACAGCAAAAGAGAGGGAGGTCAGCCTCTTACCACACCTTATTCACGTCAAAATTCTCCTGCACGGGAGGAGCCGGGCACTTCCCCAGATGGAATGCCTGTCCCTGGGCCGCACCCAGGAGGCCAGCCAGTGCCGAAAGCAGCAGCAGCGCAGTCACCATCGTGGGGCTGGTGGCCGGAGGTGGAGCCTGGAACTGGAGGAAACAAAGCAGTGGAATCTTCTGAGTAATCGCTGGGGAAAGATTTCTGGGCTGGCCGGTTCCTCTGTGGGCAACCGTCCCACTCAGCCCCCGTGAGCCCAGCGTCCTGCGGAGCCCCCTGAACCAGCAGCCCTGCTGTGAGGTCTCCCTCCCCCGTGAGCCGCTCTGGAGCCCTTGACCTGTACAGCGCACACTCTGCCTGGTAGCAGAGTTTGTTGGGTTTATGTGCAACCTCTCCCCCTCTCCTAATTAGGCATTTTTCAAGGCTGGTCACAGCGTCTGATTCTCCTTGGACTCATCCACAGAACCTTGTAGTGTCAGGCAGGGTGGATGTTTGAATGAACAGAAAACAATGTGGGGGCAGGGGGAAGGCAAAGAGAGACCCTGAAGCTGTCAGGTGAACCATGAGAGAGAAAAACACCGAAGCAAGCCATGTATAACATTTAGTACCTTATGAGATTCATAAGAGAAATGGCCTCCTGCCCTGGCCCCCCCCATCCCTGCCCCCACCTTGCTGGGCTGTTTACCAACCCAGGAGGAGGCCTGGAAACCTTGACAGGGAGCAGTGTGTGTGGGGGGACCCACGGTCACACTCACTGCTTTGGATTTCTGACTTTGCCACATACTAAGTATAACTGTGTCCAATTTATGAAGTTTTGTGAGAATTAAATGAAATAGTAGAGAGCATTTAGAGCAGCGTCTGACACAGAGACATGCTCGATAAAAGCTAGTTGCTATTACTATGAAAAGCAGCAACAAATGGTTGTTTCCTGAATTTGTTTTCTTTCTTTTTTTTTTACATTCTCTTAGGGGATACTTTTCATAGACACGTATTTAACTTGAGAAGGACTAGTAGCTGGCATGCAACTTCGCAACAAGTATTTCTGTCCAAAGCACCCTTCCCGCAGCGGAAGCTGCTTTGAGGAAGGGCAGCGGGCAGGGTGGGGGCGCTGCGGGGCTGCTGGCAGGGTCCGAGCGTCCAGGCTGCTCCCGGCTTCTCTCACTGACTTGCTTTCAGCCTGTTCTTTTCCGTGTGACTCCTTGCCTGTAGTTGCACAAGAGCTATTTCCAGCTCTTTGCCTTTCTCCCAACGCAAGCTAAATGTTCTCAGATCTGAGCATTTAAAAGGATGTGTCATAATAGGAATAATTATAACCACTTTATTATGAGTCTCTAAACCTTCAAATAACCTTTAATGATCAATAGCTTTTCTTCTGGAGGTTTCCTGGCTGGTTTTCAAAAGAAAAATTACGTAACGAGTAAAAGCTGCCAGTGGGCGCGGGGGGGGGGGGGGGGGGGGGGGAGGTCACTGAGCCCCCCCTGGAGCAAGTCTGCAGGGGGGCTTCCTTAGTCTCTGAAGCTCCCTTTCCCATCAGCCCCTACCACCATGTTACCTTTCAGGATTTGCAGAAACCCACAAAAATTTGCATCCATTTCCAAGAGGCTCTTAGAACCATCAGAGCTCTTCTCTTGGCCCCAGTAGGCACCACACTCAGTGCCTTGCCCAGAAGATCTAACCTCAGAGGAGGGCCACACATTCTACACATTCTACAGGGTCCCCCAAACTGGACAGGACCTTAGAGGTCATTGATCCAACCCGCCTCCCCAGGTATACAGATGGGAAAGCTGAGGCCCAGGAGAACAGAGAGCCGGGATGCGGGCCCATCTCCAGCTGCCTGCTTTGCAGCGCTCTGAACGCACGCCCTTTGGCACACCACCTCTAACCCTCTGAGTCTCACCTCACCACGTGACAGTTACACCAAAAGTCAGTTCCACGTCTTGCTCTGACAACTGTCATATTACAAAATGTTCTACTGTGGGCTGAAACGTGTTTTTTAGCTCTGTAGGAGGATTTCAGAGAAAAGCTAATTCCCTTTGATTGCATCTCTTCCAAAAATTATTGGGGTAATTTTATTCCTATAGTTAAAACTTTTTTTGTGAGAAAAAAGGTTGGTAAAATCCATAATTTTTTCAACACCCCTTCCATCCTAATTCACCTGACACTTACTGAGTACCTACTGAGGGTAAATCACATTATTAACATGTACCTATGAACTTGGGTATATATGACATATTTTTTGCATCTTCTAATTAATACTAATGGGAAGATTGTCCTAATGACAAGCGTTTAAATACTTTTGAAAATAAATATAATTTAAACATTATTTTAACTGAATAGTAAATAATTTAAGAATAATTCTAAGGGGCATCCACTGGCCAGCACTGACTCTGAGAATCACTGCTCACACTCACTGAGCTTCTCCACCCAGAAGCCCTGGCCTCAGGATTTTCACATGTGCCAGGCACTGAATCTCCACAACATCCTGTCTGCAAGGGTCCTGTGTTGACCTTCTCTCTGTGCTCAATGAGGTCAATTTGGCCAGAACTTCTGTGGAGCCGGAACTTCTGCCAGATCTCCTAAGACTCAGCACTCCTAACACGTGCGTGTTTGCGTGGATCTAGTCTCTGATCCCAAGAATTTTAGATTTCATGTGATAACATACAATACATCTCCACAAGTAAATGGGTCTTGAAAATCCATGTAGCTATTGAATCTAACAAGAAAACATATCTTCTGAAGAACATATTTTTCTGCCGTATTGTTAAACGTATTTTCTATCCACACAATGAATTTCAGTTCACTTTTCAGTATTTTACTGTAATGCACATTTGGGTAACAACTGCCTGAGAATTTATCTACTACATTTTGGTGTATGGAAAGCCCTCTCATTTTCTCATTAGTACAGAGGGGGTGCGTAATGCAAGCAGAAGACTTTGAGGTGAGTCAACATTGGGTTGGCACCCCAGCTCTGGCATTTGTTGGGGGTCCTATCTTGGGCCTGTCGCTTCAGATATCTGAACTTCAGTTTCCTCATCTGAAAAATGGCACTAATAATATCTACCTTGTAAGTCTGAGGAAAAATAAGGCCAAGTCTGCAAAGCTACTGGCACAAGCCCTCAATCGTGTTAGTTAAGCGACCCCTTGGAGCAGCAGGCAACGTGTCAGTCTCATAATCATGTTATTTATGATTTTTAGCTGACAAAGCAAAATTGAAAGTCAAGAATGTCTCTATTTTAAGCATTATTCATCCTAAATAAAAATTAAAACTACAGTACATACCTTTTTATCAGGATGAAGGCAGTTTCCACACACCCACTTTGAAATGCCTTGTTTTGGTGACTGGCTTCTCCCAGGTTATTTTATAAGCTTCATCAGATCATTGACGTTTAATTTTAATGCATGCCACACCCCCTGCAGTTCAGGAAGGCTGGACTAAAAGCTTAGCTCTGTATAAAACACAAAGATGGAATGTTTTGACCATCTCCCCCCCAGTTTCCTTCACAGCTGCTCCCTGAAGAAGTAACAATGAGATATTGTTTGTGTGTGTGAGACAAAGTGCATTTCATCCAAAACATCGTTTTTTTGCTATGTGGATTTTCTAATTTAATTTTCTCAGTTAGATTGCACTTTGAAGTTCCAGTAAGATGAGTTGCAATATGTTTTCAAACATCTGGTGTTTATTTTTCATTTTTATGTAAATGAAAAATCAACAATCCCATTTCCTGCAGTGGAGCATGAATTCCACCCCGTGTGGTCGTTGGCCTGCAATGTGGCTCAGGCAACGGAGTGAAGGTTGGGAATTGGAGTTGACTTTCTGTGTGATCCTGGCAAGCCACTCCCTTCTCTGAACCTCGGTCTCTCCACTGTGAAGTAGAGACTGTCGTTTCTGTCCCCATCAGAGCTGGGGGTATAGGGCAGATAACAGTTCTGCAACAGTCAGGGCTAAAAGCTGAGAATGCCAAAGATGTTCTCTGCAGCAGCTCTCTCTGTACCTTTAATGACCCTTCCAGCTACATATTCGAGGCAGCTTGTCACTACTTGGGGTGGAGGTTGTGTGGGGGAGGAGCAGACTTAAGTCCAAGGGCACTTCTGGCTGGGCCTTATCTCTCTGTGTGGAATGAACAGCTTAGACTCTTACAAATTGGATTTTATGCCTTTGTGTTAGGCGAGGGTATTTCTAGTGGCATGTAGATAAGATAGGACTTTTGTAGTAGACTTAGATCCTAAATAAAATTAATTCTCAAATTTGTTAGCAATAAAGAAAAGTTTATATCATTAGGCCATATAAACATTAAAACAACAGCAACAACAAGAGCGAATCCTTAACATACCAAACTTTGAGAGCTCTTTTTTTTTGGATGTTCTTTACCTTTTCAGGAAAAGAAAGAATTCTTATTCCTGTTCAGGGCACCCACTCTTGTTGTCCCTCAGAACTCTGAATACCCTCTCCCTCCCCCCTCATATTCACTGGAGGATATTTTTTCCATTGATTTTTAGAGAGTGGAAGGGGGAGGGGGAGAGACACAGAGAGACAGAGAGAGAGAGAGAGAGAGAGAGAGAGAGAGAGAGAGAGAGAGAGATGTGAGAGAAGACACATCAACTGGTTGCCTCCTGCATGCACCCTGACTTGTCCGGGGATCAGATCTGCAACCCAGATATATGCCCTTGACCAGGAATCGAACCAGGCACTCTAACCATTGAGAATACTGGCCAGGGTTCAAGTATCCCTTTTTTAAAAAGGCCTTCCTGACGTTTCAAAGACAGTACTCTTGTCACTATTACTTAACCTGCTTCATTATATCCTTATTATACTTTACCTAAAATTATATCCTTTATTTATATATTTTCTTGTTTACTGTGTTTTTCGCAGTAGAATATAAGCTCCATGAGTGCAGAGAAATTGTCTCATTGACTTACTGCTGTACCCCCACATAAGTGCCAGTAACAAGTGTAAAATAAATGTCTATTCAAAGAATTTACTGAGCATCCTAAGATATGCAAAAGGAACTAGAGGTAATATTTAAGAGACTTCTATTTGAATAGTTTCCCTGGGAAAGAACTAGCCTGTAAGTTTCTGTGTCTTCTTTACCTGCATCACATTTGTCACTGAGAATTACCTGCCATTAAAGAAAGACACAATTGGCCTCTCGTAAACGTCACAAAAAATATTTACTTCTACTTTAAACACTTGCACAGTTTCTCACAAAGCAGTGTTGCTGGCTTCCAAACAGGTAAGTTGGAGACCCATATATTTATATATTTTAGTCCTCAGCAGTGAATCAACAACTGTGGAGCTGAAAGAACTAGTCTAGGAGTCACAGCAGGAGAAAAATCACATTATATTTTTGGGCCTCGGTTTATTTTTTCCTGCTAATATTCATAAATGATATAATTTAGGGAAAGCCTCTCTTTATATTTCTGTGATGTACAGCCACGCACAAGTTCTTAGGCACTATAAACCATTTCAGACCTATGTTCTAAACAAGCCTTTATTTTTTATTTTATTTAAAACTCACCACCAAAACCAAATTTTTTATTTTTTAATTCCAAAATAATACACATCCGTTGTAAACAATTAAGACAGTAGGATTCAGAAAAATGTAGGACTCGGAAACTAAGTGCCTCATAATCTCACCCCTCAGAGAACCATTGCTGTTTGTATTTATTCCTAAACAGATCCTAACGTAACAAAAACGGCAGCAATGTTCAGGGTCCTGAAACTTGCTTCTTTCACGTAATAATGTATTCCTCCGTATCAGCACGCACAGACCAGCCTGATCCTGTCAACGCTGCAAAACCTGCTTCTACCTGACAGCTCACTTCTTTAAGGAAACGGCCTGTGGCTTTACAGGAAATCAGTTCTTTGGTTGGGTGATCTCGCATCACACAGGTGATTTGGTGGATAAAAAAAAAATACCATTTTTAAATTTTTTTTTTAAAAAGCTTCCCTGGTGAAAACTTCTCTATTTATTAAAAAGTGGTTCTTTCAACCACCACTGTCAACCTGTATGCTCTTCTAACGCACTTCTTCTTTCATTAGTTAAAATAAAGGGAAACACAACTATACTTTTCATGTGAAAACTCAGACGAAGAGTTTTCCATAACACAAATCCACTCTTTAAGAGTCAGCTCCAAAGTTCCCCGTCTGGAATGTCTTCCTGAGCTCTTCCCACCCCACGCAGCGCTCCTCACTCTGCTTTGTTTCCACAGCATTTTACTGTTCTCACCCCATCAACACACTGAGGCCTCTGGCTCCTTCGGGAGACTGTCAGATCCTTAACAATAGGCTTGTCTTGTTATCCCTGCTAAATTGCCAAAGTGTTTACTAAATGTGGCTGGATGATTAAATGAATATAGAATGTTTAATTCTCATTACTTGCAGGATTTATTACATACTTCACGATTTTTTCAGGTCTTTTCTCTCCTTATCGCCCCCTTGTGGCCACTTCCTCGATCTCTTGGAACCGAACCAGGTGAAAAGCGAATGGCACCAAGCATCTGGTCAACCACAAGGCAATCAAACTGATAAAAACTGCAGCTTGATATGGCACAGGGGAAAGCACTCTGAGCTGGAAGGCGGGAGGCCTGGGTTCTGGTCCCAGCTCTGCTGCTAACTCAGTCATCCATTCATTCGCTTTTTCAACAACATATGTCAAGCACTGCTGTGTTCAGGCGCAGTTCCAAGCGCTGCAGATGTAGTGGTGAAGAAGAAAGATAATGTCCTCACTCTTGTGGGGCTCATCTTCCAGGGGGAGTCAGGAAAAATATAGGAGAGAATAAGGTGTCTGCTAGGGAGTGACTGGGTGACAACTCTAGTTGGGTGGTAAGGAAGGGGCCTCTCTGAGTACTTACATTTAGGCTGAGATGTGAATAATAAAATAAAACCAGCCACTCAAGGATCATGGGGAAGAGCATTCCAGTTCTAACACTTTTGTTTGAATTGTTTTCCTGGGAAACTCCAAGGGAGAGGAGCACTTAGAACTCCACCTGAGAAATTCTTAGAACCCTTTCCTGGGGAATTCTTAGAACCCTACCAAGGCTTCCAAGATGGGAGCAGACTTTGTGTGGCTGGAGTAGAGAGGGCGCCGAGGAGGAAAATGATTCAGAATGTGTTTGGAGGTAGGTAGAAGCCATGTTATACCTTGCTTAGGAGAATTTCGATTTTATTTCAAGTATCATGGGAAGCTATGGGATGGTTTTAAGCAAGAGCATGAGGAGATCACTTAGGCTGCCCCGTCAAGAATGAATCGTAGAATGATCACAGAGGAATCAGCTGAACAGCTGTTGCAGTCATTCAGGTAATGATGGCTACGACTAGCTTGACTGTAGTGAAAATGAAGAGAAGTGGATGGATTTGGAATATGTTTTGCAGATAAAGTGGATAAGACTTGCTGATGGGTTGAATATGGAGAATGAGGGAAGAGGGGAATTAAGATCGACTCCTAGATTTATAGGTTGAACAACTGGGTGGATGGTCATGCCAATGACTAACACTGGGAAGACGGAGGGATGGGAAAGTTTGGGAGAAAACTCAAGAAGTTCTTCACAGATAAATTAAGTCTGGGTTGCCTCTTAGACATCCGAGTGGAAGTATTAAAAGGCAGTTGGGTATTCAAGACAAGTGTGGGGGGAAAGTCAGGGCTAGAGGCAGAGATTTGGAAATCATAAGCACATAGATGGGCTTCAAAGTCATGGGACTGGATAGAGGTACCAAGGGAAAGCATACAGTAATAGAAGGAAAGGATGCTCAAGACAGATCCCTGGTACCCTCTAACCTACAGAGGTTGAGTAAAGGAGAAGGAGCCAATGAAGGAGACAAAAGGAACAGAAGACGCTGAGCTCTCACAGAGCCAAGGGAAGAAAATGTTTCAAGAAGGAGGAAATCATCCACCTTGGCTGAGAGGTTAAAGAAGATAAAAACAAAGAAGTGGCCACTGAATTTAACAATGTGGAGGTCACTGGTGACCTTGACAGCAGTCTCTACAGAGTAGGGGGGATAGAACCAAATTTGAGTGGGTTGGTAGGGGCAGAGGAGGCAGCAACTCTCTTTAAAATTGAAGGAAAGTAGATAAATTTGTTAAGAGCAGAAAGGAGACATGGAGGTTAAGAGAGATGCTAAGAGCATGCACATGAGGATGATCCAGTTGAGAAGTATGAACCATGTAGGGGAGGGGAGTGGAGATTGCAAGAGCAACCCTAAGTAGGAGAATGGGACGGGACCCAGAGCACAAGTGGAGAGGCTGGGTTTTGAGAGGAGCAAGGGTTCTGGGTCCATAGAAACAAGAGAGAAGGCAGACGGTAGGCCACCAGATGCAGGGAGGTATATAGATTTGGTGGTGAGAAGATGCAGGAGTTTCTCTTTGTGTGACTGTGGTCAAGTCACGTATCTTGCTGAGCTATGTTGGAGAAACAAAACAGGTTTGCTCTGATCATGGTGGCTTCTCTGGACACAGTCATTCAGCTAATTACACCCTCCTTAACATCTGCTTCATTCAATAAGGGACATAGAAGGGAAGGTGCAGAGTTCAACCTAGAATGAATTATAATAGCTCCTAACTATTGAACATGACACATCAGGTCCTGTATAGGTGCTTTCCATATATTAGCTCTAATTGTCACCACACCCTTCAAGGCAGGGATTAGTACTGTTTGTATTAGAGAGAGAAAAAAACCTGCGGTGGAAAGAGGTGGTCAAGCAACTTCTCTAAAGTGATGAACTGAGAATTTAAGCCTTGAGGCCTGGCTCTAAACTCACACTTTTAACCACCTATGTCCTATTGCCCCAACATAGAGAGGGGGGAAAGGGTTTAGCTAGGAGAGTGGCCAGGGGCTAATGCCCTCAGGCAAAATACCTAACAACCTCCTTAGCAGAGAAACATGAAAATGGCCACCTGAAAGCAGAGGAGATGAATCCAACCATTTAGTCCACAATCTAATACTATCATCGGTCAAATTCCAGGGGTTGGGACATCTGCTGCCACTTACCAGCACATTAGCTAAATCCTTAGTCAGGTTATTGTGGCCTTCGGCTTTTCCAGATGTTTGGTGGAAAACAATCTTCTTCCAGTTTTGCAATGCTGTATAAAATGAGGTCAGTTCTTATGAATACATATAGGACAGTAGGGCCTTGTCCATACTTTCTAACATGGACAACATTCAGGATTTTTCCATATATAAGCAGTAAGAATTCTGTTTTGTTTTTCTTCATTTTCTAAAATAATAAATAAATTGGTTGAAAAGAGTCCAGGTCCAGAATAGGACAATGGGGCTCTTGCCCTGGTTCTCTCATTTCTTAGATGGGTGAGCTCAGAGAGTATCCCAAGCTTTCAGTGAGGGGTTCAGCTATCAGGTGTTTATAAAATAGAATCCATGGAACTCCATGGGGAATTGATAGAATTGTATTATGGTATAACTGAATTCCTATGTGATCCTGTGTCTTTTATCTCATGCTTTTATGGACATTTTTGTCAACTTGCTAAAGCGGTCCATGGCACAAAAAGGCTAGGAACCTGCCAGAGGACCCTCGGGTCCTTGCTTGACTTGGCATAATCCCATTAACATACCTTCTGGGAACTAAACTTTTTTTTAACAAAGTCCAACTGAGCACGGAGAAGTGAAGGGAAGTTTCCCAATGCTGGTTGTCAGGTCAGTAAATAAAAGGTGATGGAGCTTCACGTATGAGTTGGGCCCAGGCCAGCAGAGGGAGAGACACAGGCTCTTGTATACTGTCGTCATCTGGGTATTGGGGCTGCATCATCCACACCTTCAGATGTGCGTTTGGGGACCACCCTGAGAGGCAGGAGCAGCCTGCAGACTGAAATATCTCAGGGACCAAGTGCAGCCTTGAGGGAGAAGAGAAAGTGGCAGCAGGAGGACCATGACCTGGTCCATCCTTCTACCTCCTGTGTTATTTCCACTTCTGTACGACAACTTCTGACAATAAAGTGTGATGTTAAATGAAGCCTGGTTATAAAGTTATTGCTGACTGATTAGCCAGCTATCAGATACTGGACACTTGTTATGCTGGGTACTCTGCACATATTCTCCTTCAATCCCAGAGCGACCAGGTAAGGTAGACATGATTATAGCCATTTGATGGAGGAGAGAACAGGCGTACTGCAGGTAATTATCTTGCCCCGAGTGCCTGAACTGGGACTCACACCCACTTCCACAGCTGCCTTCTCGTGAGTGGGAGCCATTGGCCAATCTCTTGGTCCAAGGCAGTCCTTTCCCTTTCAGACTGGGACATGGTTTCTATGTCTTTATCCAAGTCTCTAAGAAAATGGCCAAGTTTGATTTATTGGTTTATTATTTACCTTGTCACAAGCACTGTTGTACTGTGTGTGGAATTTTGTGCTTGGCCTGGAAGCTTTCTTTTAAGTTTCTGAAATTAGTATTTACAAGTAGGTCCTCATTCGAACTATGAGGAGAGTATTACTGGATTGCAGAATCACAGTACACTCCATGAAGAACGGCAATGGTTTTTCATGGGCTACATCCCCTGGAAGGGGCAAGTGGGTGGGCAGAGGAGTGGGTATGGGGGCAGGAGGTGACTGAGAACCACAGATTTCAATGATTTAGGATTTGAGTGGAGGCTGTATGGTAGATCTATTACAGACTCAAGAACAGATCAGTGCATCCCCTGATCTTGCAAGCTTTGCATAGACTCTAAGAGCCAATGCTCCAGAATTATTGGTACAGTGAGCTATTAGAGCACTCTTTGTGCTTTTCTTTTCCAAATGTTTTGTGTTGGTGACCCTTCCTTGGCCAAGTGAACCTTAACTCTGATTACATATACCTAGGGTGCTTTTAAGACTGTTTCTTGCGTTCCACCTTCAATGGTTCTGACGTCATAGGTCTGTGTGAAGGCCTGGGCATCAGCAATTGTTAAAAGCTCTGCCAATGGTTTCAATGTGCAGCCAGGGTGAGACCCACTAAGCCATGGTCTTACTTGCCTTTGGACATCTCACTTGCTGCTCCCTTACCTGAAAGGCCTCCCTGCCCTCTCTACCAGCCAACTCTTTCTTATCCTCTACAAAGTCTTCTCTGAAACGCTGGTTGGGCTCTGTGACCCTCCTCTGTGCTCCTAAAGATGCTCACATCAACTCACAGTAACCCATCACACAGCATCCCAGTCTGTCTTCCCTACAAGATTGTCTGTGGGAAGGAATGTGGCTTTATTTTTTTTGAAGCCCCAGCTTCTAGCACAGTGCATGGCACAAGATAGGAGCTTGGCAAATGTTTGTTGACTAAATGAGGGGATGAAAATAATTGTGGGGGAAAGAATCAGAAAAATGGCCAGACCCATGTCTGGTCCTTCTGTTTGCTAAGGGACCTGAAGACATCCCAGGAGAGCTCAGTATGAGTGTGTTTTGGGAGGTCTGAGGCTGAATGTGAACCTGATATTTGGAAAGACATGTACTCAGTATTTAAAAAGTATTCCAACAGTATTCCACATGTTGTCATGATGTATATATACCATGACACAACAAGTTTTGAAATCTCAAGGGCTGCAGCCCCAGCTACCACTGTGCAGCCATCACCTGGCCCAGAGTGTCTACCCAGCTTGAGTCAGCTGCCTCTTTGTCTCTCACAGAGATGTCGGTTCTGTCTCAAAGGAACAAAGAAAACATTCTGACTATGAGAGAATGGCTTTCAGGGTTTTCCTGATGCAGCCCTGGAGAGAAGACACTTCCACTTTTATGTCTGTCTGTTCAGTGGGGACCGGCATAGGCAGGGCCGTGTCCGTGGCCTTCGATCACGAGATTCAGATAAAGACATCAGTGATGGAGCTTCCTTGGGGCAGGCACTCTGAGGTTTCTAGGTAGGATAACTGTACCTTTCATGGAAATGGAGAGGGACATGTAGCAGGAAGAAAGCTGCTTTTATTAAGAATCTACCCAATGGCACTCAAGTGCTACTCCAAGGACTCTGTGTGTTAGTTAATTCTATTCCTTACAGCAATCCTGTGAACTAGATATTGTCTCCATATTATTTTCACCTTTGAGTTACTTTTCTTTAACAACTACATACTTTCAATCTCCAAATTCTCTTTATCCAGTCTCCCAAATTTCTGTTTCACCCCTTCCCTCTTCCCCATTGGTAATATTTTAGCTCAGGACATTATCGAATTTGTCATGAGAAGGTTCGAATGTCAATAAACTCACATCGTGTCACAACCTTAGTGGGAACTGCATTTGGACCTGGGTCTTGGGTTAAAGGAACTTTCTCTGTTGAGACAGTGATTCTGAAACTTACTAAGATTCCCTTGCAGTTTCTGACTAATCCACTTAGACTTCCTTTTGCCTTCCTCACCCCCAGGTTTAAATCTTTGACCTGGTCTTATAAATCAATCATTTATTAATTTAACAAGTGTTTACTGAGTACTTCCTAAGGACCAGACATTTTTCTAGGCACCAGGAAGATTAGACATACAAGATAAAATCCTTGCCCTCAAGGAGTTTGCTCTTCTAGGTCTTTTCCCCTCTGAGTAGTTGCTTCGGTCACTTGCCTTCAGCCTCTCTCATCTGGAGCAGTGGCCTTTACAGCAGAAGCTAGACGTGGCCATTGACCAGGCAAACTCCTGAAGATTCAGAAGCTCTGCATCCTGTCATGAAGGGTTCAGGGCCACTCTATTCTACCCATCCAGGGGCTGCAAGTGGTCTCTTATCTTTCCCATCCCAAGCCACCTCCACTCAAGAGAAGGAGAAAGGTTAGGGACTCTCAGGAGCTCGGGTTTCTAGCTCACCATGCAGGTACAGCTCTGGATCCCTGAGACCACAAGGGAGAGGGGGATCCTCTGGTCTCCAGGGCAAAATGTCTATTGACCTGAGGTGGGCCAGGAATCCTTTTATCTTTAGTGTCATGGACTCTCAAGTAAACATGACTTATATATATTTTGCCCTTACTGACTAAATGTCTGCTTTCCAGGTACATTCTGTTTCTTTGAACTGAGCCGCTTTGATGTAGTTAAAAATAACAAAAGTTTAGGAAAATAAACTTTTCAAAGAAAACTATGTGAAAGAAAGATTTGGATCATCAAATAGGGAAATTTAAATCATGAATAGAAGGCCTGTGATTTTATTATAAAGGTCAAGGAAGGCTCATCTGAAGGAAGATCCCTGGGCCTGAAGGGGATTTCTACCTCACAACCCTAAGGGATGAACACACATTTGCCTTTTTTCACTCTACAGTTTGGCCTGAGATTATCTTCATGTTGTTATAGTAACTATTTCAGGTTGAGAATTTCACTTCCTGGAGATTTACCCTAACTCGCTCAAAAGAACCTAATGGATGCCCTTCAGATTAGGCATCAACCTAACATACTCCTTGCCCTTTTTCTTCCAGTAGCCAGGGACCAGGGTTGTGGAATTTTCCAGAGGCTGGTGCTTCCATTTGATGAGACGTGACTGGATTTCCCAGCACCCTGTCACTTCAGAAGGGTCATTTGAAAAGATGTCTATGGCCTGCTTAGGGAGAATTACAAGTTCCATGTGGCAATGTGCTTGGGCAGGGGTGGCTTCAACTGAGGCCCTGGGGAAATGGGATTAAAGCTGGGAGAAGGCAAAGTTAAACACACACACACACACACACACACACACAGCAGCCAAAAAATGAACAATGGTACAAAGGAGGCACTGTCCCTGTGAGCTGATGAGTGGAGGGGTCGGCACAGGCACAGCCCAGGTCACTTGTACCAGGCCTCCCACAGCATCCGTGTTAGGTTGGGAGGAAGCACATCCCTGGTCCAGGGACAGCATGGGCTGAGGAAATCGTCCGGGGATGAGTGACTACATCAGGACATCCTATAGAGCAGAGGGATACCCACAGGACTTTATACTTGAAAACTGGATAAGCAGAGGGTACTTTCCAGTTCTACCATGTGAGTTTTGCAGTGTAGACTGACAAATAGATTAATTCGAGCAGTCTAGTGAGCATTCTGGTTTGAAATGCACAGTTTAACTGCTCCCTATTCAGATTAGCTAACCCAGATAACCGCCAGACCTTCAGGCCTTGCCGGGATCTGTGGACAGAGATGTGGGTTTAACTTTCAGGAGGTGCCTTCAGACCTGTGGCTGCTTCTAACACATGTGATCTTAGATGAACCCAGACAGTTGGTTATTCTGCTTGCTCTTAAAAGGCCCCTTCCTTTCCAGAGAGGCTACGATTTTACAGAGACCAGGAGCTAAACAGGGTTGGGAATGAGTCATGCTGCAGATGGCCGCTGGGTGGAAGGAAGGATTCATGTGACTGAACATGTCCACTGTGTTCCTAGACCCAACTCAGACCCGAGACTCTTGGGGATGACAGAGTTTGTAGTCTCCTCTCAACGATGTTATAGCCAACGAAGGCTTATCCTATTTTGACTTATTTTAATTTTGGTGACTTGACAGGCTGTCATTATTTACACCCAGGGATTGAATCTGGAAAGAGCACAGGTCTGTGAATAAAAACAGGATTCCAGGCCCAGCTTTGCCATCAACTGGCAGCTGACAGCAGCAAGGCAGTTCCTCTTCCCAGATCAAAGTTTCATGCTCTTTCCTGCCGCTTTAGCATTCCCTGACTGTGATTTGGTACCTAGTATGGGAAGCAGACAGGACCCCAGGCAGGTCAGGGGAATCAGAAAGGGAAGTTAGGGCAGGGTCATGTTAGCTTGGGAACCATTAAAACCCTTGGATTATTACATAACTCTGTACACATCTTTACATGAAGTCCACTGGCTGCGTTCCCTCTCTCAAATCATCAGCTCTCACCAGGGCCTGTGGGCCTCCCCAGAAGCACCCAGACTTACTGGGCCCCCTTTGGTTTTCTCTGCGCGCTGTCACCACTGAGGCTGAGAGAGCTACGGGGTGAGGAAGGAGGGCACATGGAGAGTGCTGTTGGGGAAGATACTTCTATTTTAAAACTGCTTGCAGTAGGCCCTCCAGCCTGGGCACTGAGAGGAACAGTGGTGGGTAAATAGCATTTGCTCTTCTCTTCAGATGAAACTGTTTGTCTGAAACAGGAAATGCAAACACAGGCTCTATTTTTCTGCACTCTTTTACTCTAATGGGAATCATAATAGTGGTGCAACCCAGCGGGTGATTAATAAACCTATCTTAGGTTCACAAAGGGGCTGTAAGGAAGCCAAGAAGCACACTCCCCAGGGCAGGATTTGGAGATTTTGCAAATCCCAAACTATTTTCTTGATGAACTGTAGTAACCCACCACAAGACAGAAGAGATGGAGTCAAACTCTAAGTACATCTTGTCCTCATAGTTTGTTTGGACACCAGAAGAATTTCATATGTGTGTCGCTCTCATGGTCTTACCCCATGAGCTTGTTCAGTGCTCAGTCTAGCGGCCTCTTGTTGAATATAAAGGTCTGTCTTTCCCACATAGAATAACTGGCCGAGAAGGGGCCAGTCCGTGATTCCATGGGTTGGTTTACTTGCAGGACCCAAATGGTCTGGTTGCTTCTCCCACCAAATTGCAGAACTGATTATTTGAGGGGGAGGATTCATCATCAAAATATGATTAAGTGTTGTGGCTGAGAGATTAGGACCTTGGACTCCAGGAGAAAGACAGACCTTTTATGAAAAGCCTCAAGAGGTCAGATCAGAACCAGTCTTGGGATTTTAGTGAGAGCCCTGAGCCAACCTGGAGAGGGTAGAAAGAAGTACCTCGCTGGTTTTGGACAATTTTTTTTGGTTTTTTGTGGGAATAAAAGGTCATGCCCTCCTCTAGTGCAAATGAAATCTGGAACTCAGGTGCATAGAGTGCTCCCACAATTCTCCCCTTCCAGGGGGCTTGTCCTTTCCCTCCCACATGCTTCTCAGGCAATGAGGGTCCCTTTCCTGATTCTCCATCTCAATCCTTCACGCCCTTTCCCAAAACTTCCCGTGATGCTCATTTCACCCACTTTTGCCTGGATACAAATGATGGAAGAGGGCAGTGAGCTTGTCTCCACACCTACCCTTCATCTGTCAAGAGGGCTCTGGGGCTGGCTTGGCTGAACCTCCAAATTTGGGGATAAATAAGGAAGAAGCCTGAGAGAAGAGAAGCTGAGGAAGACCAGGCTGTGATGTGGGGGCAGAAGCCAGCTTGCCTCTTGTTGACTCACCTCCACAAAGAATTAGAGCAGGAGGAGGCCGTGCCCTCGGTGAATCCCTTGATCTGTCTCTTGCTTCAACAGTGCTTGGGCAGGACAGACCCAGGGACGCCCCTTCTTCCAGCCTCCGACCACCCTCCTACCTCTTTTCCAGTCACCACCTTTGGAACGATCTCAGCCATCCTCAGCCTCCGAGATCAGCCAACACCATTTTTTGACCTTAACTCTTTATTGCTGAACAACCATGAGCTCCCAAATTGGTCAGAATTATTCCACTGAGGCGGAGGCTGCTGTCAGCCACCTGGTTAACCAGCATCTGTGGGCCTCCTGCACCTACCTCTCTCTGGGCTTCTATTTGGACCATGATGATGTGGCTCTGGAGGGCGTAGGCCGCTCCTTCTGGGAGTTGGCCCAGGGAAGCCAAGCATCTCTGGAAGATGTGAAACCAGCATGGCAGCCACGCCTCTGCCAGGACCTGCAGAAGGCTTCCCAAGAGAGTCGGGTAAAACTACAGAAGCCCTGGGAGGCTTGGGTGAAGAAACTTTGGTTCTTTTTTATTGCCAGTAGGTTTTATCCAGCCATGGAAACAGGGATGAGTTGTAAAGCTTGGTCTTCAGGTATGCCCTGGCTTTCATTTAAAGCCAAATATTTAGTTCAGTTTTAATTTTACTTTATACTGCTTATTAGATCCATTATGCAGTGATAATTACATTTTTTTATGTCCACAAACACCAGTTCTTCACTTCTTTTCTTTAACCCTTAACCATGCAATTCTAAAGATATGATACATATTAAATGGAAAGTTATCTCTTTTTGTTTTTTTATTGTACTTTTGTGGACAATTAAAGTATATAGTTTTTAGTTGGTATAAGGTATAAAGATCAAGGAAAGTCTAATTCAAGTCGAAAACCAACAACATTTGGCAGATGACAAACTTCCCCAGGGCTCTACGTCTGAGAGAGATTCTAGCACCAAGTTCAAGCGCTGTATCATTGATCTGCCCCAGGTATCTCTCTTACCAATGATACTGTAACTTAGAAGTAGCACCTATATTTTAAGTGGCTCATGCTGAGATGTAAGATGCTGTTGGCAATATTTACTTTAAAAACATACAAACGATAGTTCTCTGTTTCATTGCTCCAGCCACTCTAGTGATTGTACAGAAAAGCACTTTTGTAACTGTTTTTTGTATGGGATGATAGAGGTAATTCATGTTCTATGAAAAAAAATGTGGAAAACTCAGGAAAGCACAAAGAGGAAAAGCACACAGGAGCCAGTAATCCACCCGTCAGAGAGAACCACGGTTAACAGTTGGTATGTCTGACATATAGAGTCGTAGGGGCAGAGAGGCATACATCTTTTAAAACATAAAACGAGATCTTGTGGAGGGCTAGGGAGACACAAAGATGACAGAGATGCTGCAGCTGCATCAGAGTTCATGCAAGACCTGACACAGACGTGGAAAATCTGAGCCAAACCTGGGCCCTTCTAGGATGAAGTTCTAGGAACCTGGCCTTCTAGACTACCTCATGGTACAGCCTGGTTGTGCTTCAACAGTTCTGGTTCTGGAGTACCCGTGGCCTGCTCAGGTTTCACAGCAGGTCGAGTTCCCTCTAGCATTTCTGCTGCCCTGTAGCTCCCCACATGGACCTTGAGGAAGGTCACAAATAAAATCTTCTAACTTTTCTCTCTCCTTTGTTCCCTTAACCAGGATTCTTGGCACTCATTAGCCAAGCTTCTCTGTAATTGGCTTATTATTTATGATATTTGCTCCAAGAGTTTTATACTTTGCTCTCCTAAGATATATTGTGAGAGAAGGAAATACGGTTTTTCCATTGTTCCATTTTATTCCCTTTTATGTTAAATGTATAAAATGGCTCCTCATGCATTTCTCACAGCCTGTACCAAAGAAAACTTTCCTTTGGTTGTGTCTTCTAATGACTCCACACAGTTTGGTTTGGGGTCAGGTCTATTCAATATTTATTCCACAAAATTTTATTAAGCACCTATATGGGCCAGGCACCATTCTAGGTGTTGGGGATATAGCAATGAATGAATCAGAGAAAAATCCCATCCCTCCTGGAGCTCTCATTCTAGTGGGACCAGATAGACAAGTGCCTGTTGATACCATGCCAGTTCATTCATTCATTCATCCATCCAACAAATAGTGAGCTCCTACTGTAATGACTTTGTAATGTGTCCACTTGACTAGGCTGAACAGCATTTTCCAGATGTCCTTCCCTATGGGTTTTTGGGTAGGGCAGACCACCAGAGGGATTCTCACATGAGATTTGGAAGGTGGAGGGGAAACAGCAGCCATTTCGTAGCTCACACACATTGTCTCCGGAGTGTAAGGGCCATGACTTTATCCCTTTTGTGTCTCCTCATAGTACCAAGCAAAGTGCTGTGCACCCAACAGGAGAATTGATGTTGTTGATAACTTCATACAAAAGCTTTCCACCTGTGCAAAGTCAGCTTTTGAAGCTTTTAGAAGTTGGGGCCTCAACTGTGGACTCAGGACACAGAGACTCCAGCAGGGAACTAGCAGGTCTTCTAATGTTTCTCACAATGGTTCCAGGTCTAGTTACTGGCTTTGGATCCAGAAGAACTATGCTCCTCAGGTTAGGACTTCTACAGATTAGAGGAAGAACTACACTGAAAGGCAGCAGACAAGCCAATGTGATGAGGAACAGAGGAAAGCCCCTTTCTTCCCAAGTGAGGACATGGCTTTCAAAACAAGGAAGAACACTGTTCTTTTGGAAATTCCAAGTTCTCCTTACTGGTTTGCTCTTGGGGCAATATCAGTATCCCACTGTCATTCATTGGCTTCTCCAGGTTGACTTTAAGCTCCTTTAGCTAGGTGCTGGCATGCTGATAGGCTATTTAAAAATTAATAAATAAATGAATAAATTCAATAAACAACAACAACAAAAGCACAAGAAGAGAAATTAGGCTAAATTTTTTATTTGAAAGTTAGTGACCAACCCTGGAATCTGACATTTTCTTCCTGTGTCAGAACATCCAGTTTCTGAGGTTCATCTACCCCAGGGGAAACTAAGCACCAGACATTTCCCGGATTTCTGTTATGAACATTTTTACAAACATGGATCCATGAAAAAAGCCCAGTTGCCATCTTTAAAAACAACAGTGTTCCTCAGCCTTATACTCTGCCCCTAATTAGCAAAGACATAAAATATCATGGTCTCTAGTGGGACCTGTCACAGTTCACTCACCTTGGTTATTAATAACCTTTACATGACATAAAGCAAATTACCTGTCATGGGTCAGCTGAGAAAAAGAAATCATTAAAATTCAAGCCAAAGGGGGAAAATGCATATGTAAAGGTTTAACCCGAGGTCACCAGTCTAAAGTTCTCAACCAGAAAATGTCACAGTCTTTCCTCCCATGAGGCACGTGGGTAGAAAACACATTTAGCAGCATCAGTAGAGTTGCCGAAGTGTAGCCTTCCCTAATTGCAACAGAGGAATGGCAGCCGAGATTCTGCCTCCACCTCTAGGATGTGCCTGTGACCTGGCTTCCATCTTGGACTCAGAGGCCAAAGCCTGGAACAGCCTTGACCTACCATCCTGCACTGTAGCAATTGCTCAAGAAGGTTTAGCTCAAAACTCAATGTTTATTGCATGAAGCACTTGCAAAATCCTTTGTTATCAAAGGCCTTTGCCTAGAGTCTAGAGAGGATTACAAAAGATCCTTTTTCTGCTTTCTTCCTTCAGTTTATTTCTTAGGAAATTACCCCCAGACCTGCCAAAGTCACCAAGAGCTGAAGGATTTCATTGGTGCCTTCCCACATGGAACATTTGGACATCTCTCATGATGTTTTCCACTCCTATTCCCTGAGGAGGAAAAAGAGGATCTGGCAAAGGAGGACTGTTTACCTCTGGTCTCTTGGCTGCCCTGATCGAAAGACTCCAAGTGGCAGTTCCAGGAACAAGGCTGGAGCAGACATGTAATTTATTGCTTGTATCTTTGGCTTTCACAGTGAGTGGCCCCACTGTCAGGTGAGGGCTCCATTCCTTTTGTCCAGGTGTTTTGCCTTCACCTTTGTTTCATTACCACATTTTCCCGTCTTTTCTGCTTTTTGTCCATCTATCCATTCATAAATCCACTCACTAGCCACCCACCCATCCATCCACCCTTCTCTCCATCCATTCAGCCATCCTTCTACCCATTCCTCCAAACCTGATGTCTTACTATATGCCAAACTCTGTGCTAGAAACTGACTAAAGATAAGAACAGTCCCTGGCCCCAATCTTGTGGAGGAGGCAGACCCGTGCATAAATAACTTTAATATGTGCGGAGACTGAGGCGTGCATAAGACCAAGGGACTGATAGTGTCCAAAGGAGAAGCACTGCCTCTAGCTGTCACCCCTGTGGTGGACTTTCTCTTAAAGTGGCCCCTATGATCCCAACTCCCGATGTTCATGCCCTTCTGTGGTCCCCTCCTGTTGAGTGGATGGGACCTGTGACTTACTTCTAATCAATAGAATATGGCAAAGGTGACAGGATGTGGTGATTATGTGCACGGGATTACATTATTATATCACATAAAGCTGCAGTGATCATCTTGCTGGAGTCTCTGTCTCCCTTTCTGGCAAGCGGCCACCTTGGGAAACCTTAAGGGCAGAGAACTGCAGGTGGGCTTTAGGAGCTGAAGGCAGCCTCTAGCCAACAGCTAGTAAGAAACTGAAGCCCTGCATCACATAGCTACTGGAACTGAACTCTGCCAACAAGCCGAGGGGCTTGGAAGTGGCCCCTTCCCCAGCAGAGCTTTAGCTGAGACCCAGCCCCAGCTGACACCTTGATTGAAGCCACTGAGACTCTAGAGAGAGGACCCAACTAAGCTGTGCCTGGACTCCTTACCCACAGAAACTGTCAGATGATATATGTGTGTTGTTTTAAACCCTATATTTGTGGTAATTAGTTATGCAATACTAAAAATCTGTTACAGCTCCTGAGGAACAGCTGTGAGAACGTCAAGTTCTGGGAAAGGGCTGACAGCTGGGGGAATGCCTCGAATCTCCATGTTCATTCATTTAGTCATCCAGCAAGTGTTTACTGAGCACTCACTATGCATGAGGCACTGTTCTAGGCACTGTTCTAGATACATTGAAAAACAAAAGAAAATCCCTCCTCTCATGAGGCTTACATTCTAGTCAAGGAACACAAACATTAAATTAATAGGTTTATTATATCATGGTATTAGATGATGAATACTGCAGGAAAGGGTAGATAAGGGGGTTGGGAATGCCAGGGAGGGGAACTGAAAATTTTTAGGGGAGGTCTCACTGAAAAGATGACACTTAAGTAAAACTTGAAAGAGGCAAGGAAATATTACACCAGAAACTCCAGGCATCTGCCGTGTGTACAACTCCAAGCATGGGAACAAGGTCTCGTCCTGCCCTGGGGGGTCATGGGGGGGTCATAACTGCCCTTTTCAACCTCATTTCCGGCCTCTACTCCCCCACTGCCCAAGCCCACCCTGCATCCTCACCTCCTCCTAACCCTGGGCCACCCCTCAGAGGGGCCCATCAAGAATGCGGCTCCCCACTCTGCCCACCTGACAAAATGCATCTCCTCCCCTCACCTCAGCAGGCATCTCACCCTGAAGCCTCCCTGCACCGCTTCCCTGCAGGGCGGCAGCCCCCCTCCACCCTCCCTCCGGGTTTGTTTATGATTTTATTGTGAGCTTTCCACTTTCCACACCTGTTACAGCCACTTGCCTTTGTCTCTTGAGGAGATTGTGGGCTCACTGAGCGCAGGGGCCTTGACTTGTTATTGCTGAATTTCCAGACTCTGGCATATTACAAGTGGTAGTTGTTGAAAAAACAACTCTCCCCTCCCCTCCCCTCCCCTCCCCTCCCCTCCCCTCCCCTCCCCTCCCCTCCCCTCCCCTCCCCTCCCCTCCCCTCCCCTCCCCTCCCCTCCCCTCCCCTCCCCTCCCCTCCCCTCCCCTCCCCTCCCTTCCCCGAACATCTCTGAACATCTCTTTCTGCCTTTGTCTTCTCTTTCTCAGTCTGCCCCTGTTTCTCTTTGCCATACACATGTAGACTCATGCACGTGGACACTCATAATCATATGTACAAGTCTCTTTTGCCCATCTTGAGGACAGGTAAGAAGGAAATGAGGGTGGGATGGGGTAGGATTGGGATAGAAGAGAAACCTTTACTTCAAGGGAAAAGCTAAATATAACCACATCATTATCCCACGTCCACCTTTGGAGGAAACTCATTACTCTTATCTTCGTGTTCTTGCAGTTTCCTCGCAGTGGCTCTATTGATGTTTTGGATCAGATAATTCTATTGTCCTGTGTACTGTCGGATGTTTAGCAGCATCTCTGGCCCCTAACCACCAGTAGCAGCCTCTAATTGTGACAATCAGAAACATCTCTAGACATTGTCAAATGTCCCTTGAAGGCAAAATCCCCTTTCCTCCATTGAGAACTGCTGCTGCAACCTTTTCTCCCAGGATAGGAGGCATTTATCTGCAATTTTCCAGGCAGTGTCATAGGCATACAACTTCCACAGAGTGCAACAGAGAACACAGTGCCTGGGTTCAGAACAGAACAGCAACCTAGGCCTGTTCTCAGCTGTCCCTAAATCTGACCTTTTTAGATCCAACACAGATCTTGTGGGGTCTCCAGTAGCTTACAGGGCACATTTGTGTGGCCCCTTTGGGGAAGACCTACATCTAACTCGGGACACAGAGCTTGGACTTCAGTCCCCACTCACCAGCTCTACTGGGCCCTTATATACAGTCTACAAACTGCACACATGTGTACTGTGGCCCTGGACACAACCTTCCCTTCTGCTACTAGACAGTGGGGTGGCTACCAATGAGGTTTTTTCCCTAAAATATGACAGCCCTGCTCTTACTAGCATAACCACAGCTGAGGCGATGTGCATCAGTGGGGGTGAGGTACAGAGAGGCACATTTTTTGCTTCTTAAAGCATCAGACTGTCTTTGCCAGATATAATTCATCTAGTAGCAGAATTTGGCCACCTGTGCAGAAGATCAGCCTAGCCTAGAAGGAGCAGGAGGCTACCTTGTTGTGAAAATCTAGGTAGAACTCAGAAAACATCTGGGATGGAAATGTAGACAGATGACTGGAGAAATTAATGACCCACACTTCCACGCCAGTTTCTGGGACTTTGTGTGACAAGAGTGACTTGCAAAGGGAAATTTGACTACGCATCTGACCTTAGAAGAATCCACCTTGGGAGGATTGATGTAGCTTGATCCTGACCTTTACTGAGCAGCAGTGGTGTAGGTACTGGCATTTCAGCATCATGCCTAAAATGTTTAGATATGTTCAAGTACTTAGAGGAAGTTTATGTCATTTTTTATTTGGTTTATTGCTGAGAGAGTATTTAGACAGAATTTTCCAAATTCTACTTTTGAACCAACTTCTTCCACAGGTCTGACTTTCCCCACAGAATTGCATGCACATGCAAGGCACAGCCTTGGATCCTCAAACAGAAAATTCCTGCAGCCACGTGTCTTTCCTAGAGAAGTGAAAGAATAATGGCTTTTAAATGTCACTAGCAAACACCCCGAGAAAGAAATGGTTTCTCTTCTTGAGTACAGAGCCCCAAATATGGTGATTAAAAAGCCTTTCTATTTAATTACTTATTGCAATTAAAAATAAAACAAACACTATTGTAGCAAAAGTCTTGCCGATGGAAGCTGCAGTCTGAAATTCAGGCACCTGCATGTCCATAATCCCACTCACCATGTAAGCCAATGACTGCAGGAAAGAATTAGTTTGCCTCTGATTGCATCTGACTGCCATCAGTGATGACAATAAACAAGGAAGAAAGACCAAATGATACTTGTGGGAAGCTCTAAAAAGGGCCTGGGAAACATTTTCAACTGAGGACACACAAGAGAAAAAAATCAACTGAGAGTCACATAGATCAAAGGCAAACTGACTCAAATTAGTCACCAGAGCAGTACAAGTTAAAATAACAAAGGGACATCACTTTATACCTATTAGATTGGTAGATGTTAGAAAGCAGAATAATGCCACATGTCGTGAGCTATGGGTTACAGGAAATCTCCTGAACTACTGGTGGAAGAGGGCACTGGTGCAGGTGGTCTAGAGTGAATCAGGATTTAGTCAAATCATATATATTCTGTGACCCAGCAATTCCTCTCCTGGTTTGTCTCAAAGAAAATCTCATACAGGTCCATAAGGGGTCACACAAGAGACGATGTGCTGCAGTGTTATTCACGAAGTTGGAGGCAATCTGGGCTCACTGCTGGAGTAATGACTCACGGTGGATGCACACCATGAAGTGCTATGCAGCACTTAGAAGGAAAAGGTTAGTTGTGTGCATAACAACATGGATGGATCCTAAAAATACAGTGCTATGTTTAAAAAGTATGAAACCAAACGATATATAACCACACTGCCATTTATGTAATTTAAAACATATGTATATCAAACAACAAAATATATTTTTTAAGAATACAAGATCCACATTAAACACATTAGGATGTTTACATATATAGAGGAATGAGAGCCAGAATTGGGATACAAGGGAATATGTAAATAAAATAAGAGGGGGACCTGGATGCATCTGTGATGACAATATTTTATGAACTGGAAAAGGCAAGGAACAAGGTCTCTCCTAGAACATCCAGCAAGGAATGCAGCCCTGCTGACACTCATTTTAGCCATTTAAGACCCATTTCAGACTACTGACCCCTGGAACTATAAGATAATAAATGTGTGTTGTTTTAAGCCATTACGTTTGTGGTAATTTGTTACAAAAGCAATAGGAAAGCCATACAATAACTATAATTAATATATTAAAAGAACTAGTGGAAAAGGTATATAACATACATAAACAAAGAGAGGATTTCACCAATGAGATGGAAGCTATTCAAACTAGTCAAATGCAAATGTTAGATGAAAAATACAATATCAGAAATAATTACTTTGACATTCTTATCAGTAGAATGGGCATGAAAGAAGAAAGAATCGGTGAACTTCAAGATAGGTGAGAAATTATGCAAACCAAAACACAAAGAAGAAAAAGGGTAAAAATGCAAAATATACATCCAAGATCTCTGGGACAATATCAAATGGTCTAACATATGTGTCACTGGATTCGCCAAAAGAAGACAAAAGAGAGAATTTGGGGGCAGAAGTAATATTTGAAGAGATAATAGCTGAGAACTTTCCAAAGTTAATGAAAAAAAGAAAGAAAAAAAGACCAACCACAGAGTCAGCAGCTGAGAAAACCCGAAGAAAGATTAACACAAAGGAAAACACACTTACCAGACCCGTGATAGTCAACCAGTTGAAAATTAAAGGTATAAAGAAAACCTTAAAGGAAATCAGAGAAAAGAAAAACAGAAACAATAAATACAGAGGAACAAAGATAAAAGTGACAGTATACTTTCCAACAGGAACCATGCAAGCCAGAAACAAGAAAGTGGTATCTTTAAAGTACTGTAATAAAAAATATCTGTCAACGAAAAATTATTTACCTCGTGATAATATTGATATATATTTTTAAATCTAGATTTAAAGCTACCAACTTACTATTTGTTTTTATCTTATCTGTTTTTTGCTGTTGTTTTTCTCCTTTTCCTGTTTTCTTGTAGATTGAGTACTTTTTACAATTCCATTTTGTTGGCTTATTATATTACCTATTAAATGTAAATAGTTTAGACTATTAAAATGTAAAGGTTCTGAGATTCGTCAGTCTGGGAAGGCGAGGATGGGTGGGTGGGGAGAGATTAATCTAAGAATTTATATGCATATGTGCATAACCTGTGGACACAGACTATAGTGTGGTGAAGGCCTTGGGGGAAGGGGGTGCAGGGTGGAGGGGGTCAAGGGGGAAAAACAAGGGACATCTGTAATACTTTCAACAATAAAGATAAATTAAAACATTTAAAAAATGCAAAGGTTGTCAGATTGTATTTTAAAAGTAAGACCTATTTGCTAAAAATAAAAACAACACATACATCAAAAAAACAGCTTCAGATATAAATACATAATCGTTTAAAACTAAAAGGATAGTAGAAGATATGTCACACTAACAATAATCAGAAGACTCGGCATCATTTAGATGCCAGTTCTCTCCAAATTACTCTACACATTCAACACTCTCTCAATCAAAACCCCAACAGATATAGTAGTTTTTGTTGTTGAAAATGATAAGCTAACTAAAAAATTTATACAAAATTGCAAAGAATTGAGAATAATAAAACAATCTTGAAAAGGAAGAACAAAGTTGGTGAATTTATGCTATCTGACTTCAAGATTTCCTGTAACACTACAGTAATCAAGACAGTGCAGTAGTCTTCTGCATATATATCCAAAGAAACCCAAAACACTTTTTCAAAAGACTACATGCTCCCCTATGCTCCCTGTGTTCATTGCCGCATTATTTACAATAGCCAAGATATGGAAGTAAACCAAGTGCCCACCAATAGACAAGTGAATAAAAAGTTGTAGTACATATCTACAATGGAATATTACTTGGCCATAAAAAAGAATGAAATCTTACCATTTGTGACAACATGGATGGACCTGGAGGGTATTATGCTAAGTGAAATAAGCCAAACAGAGAAAGACAAATACCATATGATATCACTTATTGATAAGTAATATCTAAAGAACAAAATAAATGAACAAACAAAATTGAAACAGACTCATAGATACAGAGAACAGATTGACAGAGGGGGGAGGCCGGGGGGAGGGATGTTTCGGGGTGAGAGTGAAATAAGGTGATGGGATTAAGAAATACTAATTGGCAGTTACAAAATAGGCTGGGGATGTAAGGTAAAGCATAGGGAATATAGTTAACAATACTGTAATAACTGTATATTGTGCCAGGTGAGCACTTGAATTATCAGAGGGAACACTTTATAATCTATATAAAGTTTATCTGCTGTACTGTACACCTGAAACCAACACAAAATAGTGTTGAATGCAAACTGTAATTGAAAAAAAAAGAGAAATAAAATACCATAAACATCCATAAAAAAAAAAGACAGTCTGGTAGCAGTATGAAGGACAGACATCCAGATTAAAGAAAGAATAGCGTCCTGAGAGAGATCCTTGCATCCATGGCCAATTGGTTTTTGACTAAGATACTCAGGTCATTCAATGGGGGAAAGAATACTCTCTTTAATAAATAGTGTTAATACAGTGATATTCATTTGGGAAAAAAGGAAATTCCACCCACAGTTCACATCACATATAAAAATTAACTTGAAATGAGGCATAGACCTAAATACAGGAGCTACAACTCTAAAAACTCTAGGAGAAAATGTAGGCCAAAATCTCTGTGGACTTGGGTTAGGCAAAATTTTCTTGGGACACGAAAGGCATGAACCATAAAAGAGAAATTATCAATTGGATAATAAAAGAGAAATTATCAATTGGATTTCTTCAAGTTTCAAAATATTTGCTCTTCAAAGACATTGTTAAGAAAATGAAAAGGCAAGCCACAGCCTGGGAGGAAAATATTTGCAAACATATCTGATAAAAGTCTTATATTCTAAATACGTGAAGGGCTCTTACAATTTAGTAATGAGAAGACAAGTCAATTAAAGAAACAGGCAAAATATTTAAACAGACACTTTATCAAAGATATACAAATGGCCAATAAACATAAAAAAAATGCTCACCAGCATCAGTGATCATTAAAACCACAATGAGGTATCGCTTCGTACCCACGAGAACGGTGAAAATGAAGAAGGCTGAGCATAGCAAGTGCGGCAACAGGATTTCTCAGGCATCGCTGGTGGGAATACTAACATTACAGCCGCTTTGGAAAACAGTTTGACAATCTCTTATGAAGCTAAACACACACACACACCATATGACCCAGCAATCCCACCTCTAGGTACTTTCCCAAGAGAAGTAAAAACACATGTCCAAATCACGGTACTCAGCTTCTGTGTGCATTACCATTTCTCAACTAAACATGTAACCATTATAAATATAATAAGACATCTTTAAAAAAATACTCTAGCTCCTTAAAACTGGAAAGAATGTGTACGTTTTATGTCATTGATATTAAAGGAAAAAAATTACAAAGTAATAGGTGACAAATTTAAATGAGGATTTCTCCTCCCCAAAACGTATAAAGTCTAGGTAATCCAAGTCCTAATTTACAGGTAAACTGAATGTCATATGTGAAAATTATATTTTTGTTTTAACACATTAAATAAAATGAATTAAAAAACACACATGTCTACATGAAGGCCTGCTACACAAATGTTCATAGCAGCTTTATTCATATTGACCCCAAATGGAAACAACTCTAACATCCATCAGCTAGTGAACAGATGAATATCTATGTGGTGATATCACAAACTGTGATAAATCCATACAATGGAATACTACTCAGTGACCCAAAGCAACTAACTACAATACATACAAGAACAGATGAATCTAAAAAGCATTATGCTAAGTGAAAGAAGCCAAACACAGAAAACTGCATATTGTATCATTCCATTTATATGACATTCTAATAGATTTAAAATATATATATATCTTTATTGATTTCAGAGAGAGGAAAGGAGAGGGAGAGAGATAGAAACATCAATTATGAGAGTCACTGATCGAGCCCACAACCCGGGCATGTGCCCTGACCGGGAATCGAACCCTGATCGCCTGGATCCTAGAAGATGTGATAAACAATGATAAAATAATATTTGTTATTGTTACCTTTGGGAATATCAACACTAAAAATAAATGCTGTGTTATAGTTTTAATCTATAGGCTCATACAAATTTGAATTTTTAAGGACCTCACAATTAGAAAGGATGTTATAGGTTACCTAGCCAACCTCTGACACAGGGCAGGAATCCTCCCTGCAGCACCCCCAGAGTTTGGAAGATCAGCTCTTCCTTTCACACTGGTGGAAGGTGCTCAGATGTCCCCCAGCAGCCGGGGTCCAGCGGCCAACAGCTGTGACTCCGAGGGAGATGGTGAGTTGAATCGGGCTCCTCTGCCTTTCAGCTTATTCGGGATCGCACGGATTATGTCTGTTTCCTGCTCGACCTGAGATATTTGAAAGCTGTGGTCATATGCCCCTTGGAGTCCTCTCACTTCCAAGTTCAATATTTCCCATTCCTTTAACTTCCCTCACATGAGATGGTTCCTGAGCCCTTCTGCACCCACCCTTCCCCACCTCCTTGGGCTCCGTTTGTCAGGCCCCCCTGAGGAGTGGGGTACCACCACCCAGCAGAACAGAGACTGATCATTTTTCTTGTCTGAAGCACACTGTTTTTATTAATACAGCCTAAACTTCATTTAAAGCCCCCTCCCCGCCCTTGTTGACAAGGGGCATTTGAAATAATGAAATGTATCAGATATATAAAAAGTGCTGACTGGAATAATCACCTAAGAACCCACCCCTCTGCTCTGACAATCTACTATGATGCCACATTTGCTTCAGACTTTTAAAGTCACATTTTCACCCACATTCGATTTAGACATTACAGCTACAATTGGAGCCCCCTAGAGACCTCTTTCAGACTCCCTCCTCTCTCTCCCCTGGAGAAACCGTTATCATGAGCTTGGTGTTCATCTTTCCCATGCATGTTTTTATATGGTTAAATGTATAACTCAGAAAATAATAGATAGCATTGCTTTGCATGTTTTAAACTTCAGTAAATTATGACACACTGTATATAATTTTCTATAACAAATTTTTGAGATTTAGCTATTGATTCATTTAACTATTTAGCAATCCAATGAATTTTCTACAATGTGTTTATTCATACTCCTGTTGATGGGCATTTAGGTTGTTTCCAATTGTCCCTGACAATGTTGAGTCCTCATGTGGGAGTTTCTCTGAGGCCCGGTGTGGCTGGGAAGACTGTCATTGGATGTGTGCTCCTCCTTTACTAGACATCACACACTTCTGTGCCATCTGATTCACGCTAAGCTGTGTTCAGCTGATTTTATCATATCAATGCCTATCATGTGAGGTGTTCCCCAATATGTTCTCCTTTTAAAAAGCCAAAATTGTACTCCTTGAATGTCTCCTATAGGCAAGATGCTGTGCTAGGCACTATGGGCATACAGAAAAACAGTAGGTCCTTTGCCTTTGAGGAACTTACAAATAAATGAAGGTAAATTGAGGGCAGAGCTGGGTCTGTAGATGGAGCTTCCTCACTGATACTTCTAATAATTTATGCAAACCCACCAAGGAGATGCAGGTCCTGCTACTTGGGGAAGGAGCAGAAAAGTGAAACGTGATGACTGACTATGTGCTGCAGACCTGACAGCACCTTTCCTCCAAGGATCACCTCCTTCCGTTTCATAATCCTTTACCTGTGTAGTGTTTCATAGTGTACAAAGTGCTTGCAGATACATTACCTAATTGTTTCTAAGATCTTCCCTGGGAAGCCAAGAGGGCACCTGTCATCATCCCACTGTGCAGAAGGAGGACCTGAGGCACAGAGGGGGAAGTTAATTGTACCACATCATGAGGCCAGAAATGGCAGAGCCCAAGCTAGAATTCGGGTCTCCTGACTCCAAGTCAGTGTCTTCCCCCAAATACCACTGACTCCCCACAGCTAGAAAACCCTGGGAAGGCCTCTCATCTGTCCTCAGATCAGGCTGAAAGATAAACATGTTATCAACAAAATCTCACGATATTAAATCTGGGCTCCTGACTTCCACGGCTGGCAAAATGCCCTGACAGCCAGGCCACAGGCTCTCCTAGGGTCGCACTCCTCAACTCCGCTTTAGGCCTGGGCACTCACAAGCCCCATGGGGAAGAACAATTCTATCTGTGGTTGGAAGTATCTATTTTCCAGAAAACACAGCCATAATTACATTTATAAAACTAGGGTACAAACAGCTAGAACAACTCACCGGTCCTCAAAATGTTTCCCCCCTTTTCCTCTATCAAACTTTTGCTCAGTTTCCTTTCCTGGGTGCTCTCACCTCCATTTCTGCCTACAAAATCTTACCCACACCTGAGTAGTAAACACAATATTGAAGAAGAACAAAGTCAGAGGATGGACACTATCCAACTTCAAGACTTACTATATAGCTACAGTAACTGAGACAGCGTGGTACTGGGAAAAGAACAGACATGTAGATAAATGGAAGAGTGTAGAACCCAGAAATAGACCCATACTTAAGTCTTTAATCCATTTCAAGTTGAGTTTCGTGTATGGTTTAAGATAAGGATTCCAAAGTCATTGTTTTGCATGTGAATATCCAGTTTTTCCAACGCCATTTATAAAAGAGACTGTCCTTTCCACATTGTGTTCTTGGAGTCCTTGTCAAAGATTAGTGGAACGCATATGCATGGGTTTATTGCTGGGCTTCCTATTCTGATCCCTTTGTCTATGTGTTTATTTTTATGCCAATACCATACTGTTTTGTTTACTAAGGCTTTGTCATATAGTTTGAGTTGCCACCAGCAAGGGAAATACATAAAATTTTTAGCAACATTTTGTCTTATTCTCTTACCCTGACACATTAAAGATGATCTTTAAGATCAATAAGCTGAATAACAGCCTACTCTGTGGCATAATTTGACTTTTCAATGGTGGTGAAACACACCAAATAAGTCACTATCTTAGGAAAAAAAATGTTGTTTTTGAGAGAGAAACAGGAGAAATGTAGCAACAACTTGTACTCATGAAAGGTTCTTTCTTTGGGAGTTTATTAAAACAAACAAAAACCCCAGATGCCTTTAGATGGTTATTGTGTTTCAAAATGTTGACTTGTTAAATCCAAGGACCCTCCCTGTGTTCCAGAAAAACAATTTCTCGCAAGAGAGATAGCAGTGAGGAAGAAGTCTGTTTGATTGGATTAGTGCTTCCTAAAGCACCCATTAGGTACCTTATGTTCAGGTTCATGGGGGCATACGCATCCAGGGCGAATCACCATGGTTTTTGTCCTCAAGATGCTCATACTCAAGCTGTAGAGAGAGCTAGTGCTCAGCCGAATAATTAAATTCAACATTTTCATTAAACACGTTGGTCCTGCCATTACATAGACCTTCACTGTGTGTGACAGCATCAGCATGTAGCCCCCGAGAACGCCCAGCTTGGACAGTCTGTCAAGGGAGGACCTCTAGGTCCTTCTACGGTTGGGCAATGGATTGTGCTATTCCTCCCAATAGGAGGAGGGAGGGATGCAACGTGCCATATTTGTGGACCTGCTGGGCTACCTTAGGCTTTACATGGAACCATTCCCCTCTGTTCTCCAACCAAAGACACCACAGGCTCACTTCACTTGGCACACATGCAGCTCCAACGGTACATAACCAGCCCCAGCTGAGCTCTGCCATCTGGTCTAGATGAAGAAAAGCCTGAGGTGCTATAGAGGCAAGCAGTTGACCTATTTGCCCAAAGGCCAGGTCAGAGAGCTCGTGGATGTCGGTTTGGCACTGCCTCAGTGACCAAGGGACTGCTTACCGGGGTCACAGGTGATGCTCACTTCTGTTTGTTTTGAGGCCCTTGCCTAGTTGAAACTTTTCAGCCCAGGCACAGCTTTCTTTTTAACTCTGTGTCTTTTGCTAAAGAAGGCAAGTAGCTCCCTGCTGAGAAGAGGCCGCCGATGCAGCAGGGGAGCGGAGCCTTGGGACTGAGCAGGCCCGCGCTTCTAGTCGGGTCTCGGCAGGGTATTTAACCTCCCTAAACCTCAGTGTTCTCCCTGCATGCAGAACAAGCCCTTCTGGCTTCCAGCTGAAAACAGGTGTGGCCCCAGAAAACGAAAGATTGCAGAATAGCCTTTTGGAAGCCACCCTAAAAACCAGGCCTCTGTGAGAAAATCCTGGCCAAGAAGAGCACAAGGGAGAGAGAGAAGCACAGGTGAGCCAGGCTGGGGCCTTCCCTGAGCCCTGGCTCTCCTGGGACACCTGGGCCTCCCTTACAGCGTGTCCATATCTGCAGAGACTAATAAACCAAATAAAAACGGGCGTGGGTAGCACTTTACAATCTCACACATTACCTCGTGTGTTCTCCAGGCCGCACAGGCGTTCGTTGCTCCCGGAAGTGTCATCCGCTGTGGAAACAGTTTCTACCTGGATCAATCATCCGCTGTGGAAACAGTTTCTACCTGGATCACGCCTTTCCCAGCCTCGCCTCCTGGCAGCTCCTCAGATCCCAGGGCACTCGACTCCCCAAGGAGCACAGCGTCGGGAGGTCCTCGGCTCCCCCGCCCCCCACTCCCCCCTCCCCGCCCGCCAGGCCCGCCTCTCCCGGGGGCTTGGGGCCCAGCCTCCCCACCTGTCCGCGGCGGCGCCTTTGGGGGGGCTGGGGGCTGCCCCTGTGCGGAGCCAGCTGGCCCGCCCCCCATGGCGCGGGTCAGGCGGGAGCTGGAGCTTTCCTGCCGCGGCTCCTCGCCCGGCGCTGGAGAAGAGCGCCCTCTAGTGTTAGTTTTTGGAAGAGACGAAGTGGCTTCCTCCAGCCTGGGTGAGGCTCCTGGGATCTGATCTGCCCCGCTGGGATGCAAAGGACTGAACTTAACTGGGTGTGGCAGAGAGGTGGCAGGACAGACTGAGGGGACTCTTGGGTTCTAGGAAACCCTGCCGTGCACACTTGGCCTCTCAGGCCTGCTCATGGACTGAACCCATCAGTCCCTGACCCTCCTTTCTTGTAACACCCAACAATTCAGCCCAGGCTTCACCCCCTGACTCACCTGGACACAACAAGCTCACCTGCCTCTGTGACTGAAGTGGAAAAGTGGAAAAGCAATCGAGCAGTGTGTCTGAGTATGAACAAGGCACCCAGTTGTCCGTTGAAAGTACCAACCCTTGGGTGGCCTCTGTCTGTGCTTTTGTGGTCCTGCAATGCCAGGTAGATCAGTCTTGTTTTCTGCAGGGTGGGCAGAGGGGAGAGCGTAGCAGTGTGTGAACAGGCAGATATTGGGTGACATGCTCTGTGAGGGTGGCAAGCCGCAGGACTGCCTGGTGACTGACTTTTCAGGGCCCCACCATCTTCGTCAATACCAACTCATTCTCTGAGAGGGACAATCCACATTTTTTCAATCTCCAGTAAAATGCTACACAATTCAGATTAAAGCCCCTTCCTTCTTTCCCTCCTAAACAGATTGCCTTGCTAAGCCCCTCCTATAGGGAATTTTATAGCTGCGGTGGCCACAGGACATGATGTCCAGTGCTTAGGGAAATGAAGTGGTAGAGGACCCACCATCAGGGCTATACCCTTTCCTCCCAGACTCGCAAATACATTCAGAATCGTTTTTGTTGCTGTTGTTTCCTATGAATTATAAACTATCTTCAGGAGTGTCTACAGAATTCTGCTAGACTTTTAATGTTTAGAAGAACTGCACTGCAAGAAAGAGGGAAGGGACTGTTCATGAGGCAAAAGTTGGTGGCCACCACACCCAAGTTCCTTAAGACTCCAAAATCACAGGTTGAATCTACAAGTTCAACCCAATACCCCTTCCAAGATTATTGTAGTTAGGAAAGGAGGGGCCTTATAAAAAAGGCAATTCCTCATCATGCCCAGCAGGGGAGAGGAAGGTAGATCTCGTGGTCTTAAGTTGTCAAACTTTAAAATGGCTCTTTGGAAGGGGTGATGCACATTTGAAAGGGACACCATATTTATCCATTAAAACATTAAGAGTCTATCTTATTGTTGAGACTCTACTGTCATGAAGCACTGTCCTACCATGGAGAGGCTCAGTTGTTCATCAGACTCAACCAGAAATGACCAGAAAGTGGAAAATGATAGGTCTGTCAGTGTTTGATAAAAATCCAAGATCCAAAGGGAAATAAAGGGTCCTGAACAAAAGAAGTCCAGGTTGAACTTTCACTTAGCATAAGACACCCCTGATTCTACATTACTGTCCTCAAAGGCCAGACAAGTGAAGAAAATACAACCTAAGACAAACGCAAAGGGGCCCTGACACATGGTCCTCCTGAGAGGAGGCAGGAAAGCAACGGGTGCTGGAGGAAGTAAATGCTGAAAAGTTGGTTTTCAACCCTGGCTGCACATTAGAACCGCCCAAGGAGATTTAAAAAGTGCTGATGCCACCAGGTCGGTGTGGCTCAGTTGGTTGAATGTCCTCTTGTGCACCAAAAGGTTGCCGGTTAGATTCCTGGTCAGGCCCGTGCCTGGGTTGTGGGCTTGAATCCGCGTCAGGGAGCATGCAGAGGGCAACCAATCGATGTTTCTCTCTCTCCCTCTCTTCTCTCTCTCTCTCTCTCTCTCTCTCTCTCTCTCTCTCTCTCTCCCCCCTCTCTCTAAGCATGTCCTCAGGTGAGGATTAAAAAAATTTTAATGTGAGACAATTATTCTGCAAACCGGCAAGAGTAATAAACAAGTATTCAACCTGATTTTCTTAAAAAAAAAAAAAGTGCTGATGCCTCGGTGCCACATCCAGAGATTCTGTTTAATTGGTCCAGGGTATGGCCTGGTGGTCAGAAATTTTAAAAGCTCCCCAAGTAATTCTAATGTGCAGCTCAAGGCTGAGGAGCAGTGTTCTAGATGGAAGACATTTCTGTTCTTGATTCTCTGTACTTGTCTCCCTCTGTTACTCTCCCCACTGTGCTTAAGAGTCTTTCCCGCTCACTATCAGCCAAGGCAGCTTGCGCCAGAGCTCAGATGGGTGTGCTGACCCGTGGAGTCATGGGGTGGAAGTCAGCTCTCCTGGGTGTGCCCTCCTGCCCGGCATGGCAGGGACTCAGACCCACTCTCCCAGGCTCCACTGAGTAAATTCCCATTCTCTTGGCAGCATGTTGCATAGAACATAAGGCTTGGGAAAGGGTGCCTTGAGGAATCCAGAAAGTTCCATTGGGAAGAAAGATGCAAAACAGGGGAATCTGAGGTCCACACAGCCAGAAAATTATTTTCATTTTCTTTTTAGTTTACAGCCAGTCAAGAAGAGTCCTCTGCGGGGGAGGTTAAAGGTTCTTTCCCCTTTGATAAGTCTGCACACACAACAGGATATGATGGGACAGGAGCAGCAGGTAAAGCTGTTAGGCTCATTATGACTTGAAAGGGAATCAATATTCTTTCAGGCTCAGATAAACTATTTCTGCTGAGACCCATTTGGAAACGTGAAGAGTTCTCTGTAGAAGGGAATAGAAGTTTCTACAGAATTCTGCATTCTGGCCTGTCACAGCTGTCACTTCCTGGAGACCTAATTACCCTTAAAAAAAAAATTGGGGCCTTTTTTAGTTAATTCCAACTGGAAATCAGCCAAATATATCAGAGGCTGCAGAAGTAAGTGTTTCTTCTTTAAAACTAAACGACACTGGGCCATCAGATTGTGGTGCCCTTGAGCCTGGCACACATGAAGTGCTCGGTAAAGGTAGTTTTATTATCCAAAGGTGGCATGGGTGAGGCAAACCATTGAACAAAGGCCAAGCCACTTCATTTTTTAGCAAGTACCAGGTGCATCAGCCACATCTGAAAAGAGAATGATTATTAGGAGTTTAGAAAGGACAGCCTGCCTGGTGGGTGGGGAGAGCAGTGAGGGAGAATTGCCATGAGTTTGCTTCTCTCCTCTCTTTGAAGCCATCCTGGAGCAGTGGCTCTCAAGCTATAACTTGCAAAAGAATCACCCCCAGTTTCTGATTCAGTGGGTCTGGAGTGGGGCCTGAGAATTTGCATATCTAACAAGTTTCTCGGTGACGCTGCTGCTGCTGGTCTGGAACTCCAATTTGAGACCCACTGGCTGGGAGAAGAAGTTGAAAAGAAGTTTGTGCTGTAATACTGGGAAACCCAGCGCTGGAACCAGCCCCAAGGGGCTGCGTCCCTGGAAACCAGACTGGGAGCAGCCTTTTTCTTAACTTGCAAAAAACAGATGCCTCGTTCTTTTCATCCAGGAGTGACTCATGCTTTTTACTTTGCTAAAAGAAAATTCTGTTAATAATAATTTTTATGATGATGACTTAAAACTCCATTTCTAGCCTCTGCATCTGGGCTGCCACACCCATTAGTGTCCGTGGCCTCTGAATTCCTTTCTGCATCATCTTCCTGCTCTCCTCAGCCCCAGCCCCCATGGGTGCCCCCCCCCAGGTTTCCCCATTGATAAAAGGATAGTTTTGGATAATAAGATAATAAGAATAAAAAGGACAATGTTTTCACATTTATAGTTTACTTGGCACTTTGCACACATATCTCAGTTAATCCTGTGAATTAATTTTTATTCCCTCTCTATTGTTTCACAGAGACAGACAAAATGAGAATTGGAAAAGCAGTCGTTTTTGAGGAACAATATATTTTTTTTTTTTGAAAAAAAAGGCCACATAGAAAATTCTGTGAAAACTACCACTGAAGACAGATGGACGTGAAAGAATCTATAGAACGTGAGACCAGAAGATCCACCAGGAGAGTATGTTCTGGGGGGAGGGGCATGCTGTTAGAGCAAGAGGGTGAGGGAATATAAAATGTTTATCTTATTTGAGCAGTAACCTTTATTTTCTAAAATGTCTAGAATAAGCTGTCAGTATTAAAGTGAGCAAGTCATTAAGAGTTTCCTGGGTGCAGAGTGCAGATTCTACAAGAAGATGGACCACCTTCAGGGAGCTGAGTGTTCCAGGCCCTAAGGAATGAAGAGCAGAAAGTCAGCTCTTTGCAGAAGTGTGATTGTTGGGGGAGAAGACAGGCCCTAATGTCAATTCAGCAAACATTTGTGCAGCATCACCTATGTGTCATGACTATGCGAGGCATTGGGGGTACAGAAATTAATCCAGTCTGGTCCCTGAGGTCCAGGAGCTCCCAGACCAGTGATTAGCCTGGAGGGCTTCATGCCTGTGTAGAGAGCATCTCTCTGGGCCTGTCTCAGAATTGGGGATGTTGATGTTTACTCACTTCTGGGGAAGGGCTGACTTTGAGTTGTTTTCCTAGTTACAAAAAAATCCTCTGATCCACTGCCCACATTGGTGAGGCTAGGCAAGGTCAGGGTCAGAGCGCCTCCCTGAGCCTGGAGGGCCCTGCGCTGCCAGCTGTGTGTGAACCAGCAGTTAGAGGGGCTCTGGCCCACTGCCCAGGCTGGCAGTCTTCTAGGGAAATCCATGAAGAAATCACACTACAGTGTGTGACATGTTTTCTCCTGGGGTTCTGTAGGGTCCCTGCCACCTTGGAAATGAAGGAGAAAAACCTGGCAGCAAATAGCTGAACACAATTCTAGTGGACTAGAAAGGAGATTCTCAGACTCACAGCTGTGTGGCCCAGTGCCTAGCACACTGCCTGTATGTGGCAGGTTCTCAGTCACTGTCATTGACTGAAGCTAGGTTGTTATTGGCTGCATCTAAGAAATTTTAATTCAGTGCCTTTTTTGTTATTGTTTTAATTATAAGAGTACTACATGCTCTGACAACAAATTCAAACAGACAAAGGTATAAAGTAAAAAGTGCTCCCCCCATCGATCTCTGCTCTTACTAACCAGAGGTAATAACTCTTAATAGTTTCTTGTACTTCCCTCTAAAAAATTTATTAACAAATGTAAGCATGACACACACACACAGACACACACACACACACACACACACACACACACACACACACAGAGTTGGTCATACTATTCATCAGATCCTTAATTTGCTTTTTTCACTTAAAAATATATTACAGGTCTTTTATACTAGCCTATCCTAGTTCATCTCTGCAAAATATATTTCATTGCATGAGTGCACCCTAGTTTAGTTATCCATTCACTGTTTGATATTTATATTGTTTGCAGCTTTTTGATATTATAGTGTTATAGTAAATATAACTTTGCATGCACCTTTGGGTACTTCTACAAGTAAATCTAGATGATATATTACTAGAAGTAGAACTGCCAGGTTGAATTTTGAAAGATATTGCCAAATTGCTCTCCCCCTAAAATTTATTTGAAACAACTAGTGTATGAATATGCCTATTTCCCTATGTCTAATACCCCCCTGGGACCAGGGCCAGAGAGGGCCCTGCCATAGGCCTCAAGCTATGCTACTGCTTTAAATGCCATGGAGCACTGAGAGCAAAATTATGCATTTTTATATGGCTATTTTATTAAGGTAAAAATTATCTATAACTTTGTGGTACACAAATTTGGATAGCCCTAAATTTTAGAAGCATTTTCCAAAGCCTTGTTTTAATTAATTTAGACCTATTACATGGAATTTTTTGTTGTTTCTGGCCCAAAGGAAGTTGTCACATTCCAATTAATTTCTCCTAGAAGAGAAGCCAGGCTATGATGTGTGCACACATGGTGAGTCACTCATTGCTGGCAGAGGCTGCTAATATTTGAGGGAGTATTATTTACCTAAAATGTTCACTGATACACTGTTGAATGATAACATTTAATTAGACTATTAACTCAATATACAACTTCATTATTTCTCAATGAAATGGAGAGCTCCGCCTCTGGACAGTTTGGTTCATTGTGGTTTCTCCCAAGCTCTGCTACCACAGTTGGGAAGGGGTGTTGGGCTCCTTTCTGGCCCTCCGCCTTGTCTCCTGATCACAGCTCTGTGGAACCAGAAGGGCAGTGCAGCACCGGGAGGAGTCAGGAGGGCACCACGCTAGATACGAATGATGGGACATCAGAACTCCAGCCAATCTTCAATATTACCCAAGCCTGCCTTGCTGTTTTATGCACGGGAGCTTGAGGCTCAAGGAGGAGAGGTTTTAATGTCACACAGCTAGACTTTGGCAGAACTGGATGCCAGTTTTTTGACTCAGAAGTGTTCAGACCTGCCGAACTGCTGCTTTCTAAGTAGACTCCAGGAGTTCTTCACAGCTTTGTCATTTGGACACAGGCTGCAACTGAAGACCCAGTCCTTCAGAGAATCTTAAGCTGAGACTTTCTTCAGTTTCAAAGTCAGCAGCCAGGCCGTAGGAAGGAGGGGAGAGGTTTCAGGTGGGGCTGAGATGGCTTGGTCAGACTGTCACCCAGTCCAGCCCTTCGGCTGGCCTCGCTCCTGGGAGACGCTGATGCGTCCTGCCGTCTCTGAGAGCTCATCGGTGATGCTCCGGAGGGCAGGCAGCTGGGAAAGGAAGGGAGCAAAAGCTCAAACTGAACAGATCAATTCCTCATTAATAGGCTTGGGAAAGATCTGACGAGAACAAAGTCTGGAGCACGGGCTGAGATGCCCCTTCTTTGAAATTCAGGAGATAAACTTCCTAGGCCCCTACCCCACCCCTCCCTGGCCAGGCCTCAGCCTCGTCTTTTCAGATGCTCTTCATTTCTCCAAGCTCCTCCCTATAGTTTGGCCATCAGCTTGGCCACAGCTTGCTTCCTGTTCACAGCCTGCAACCCCGCCTTGCGTCAGGGCCTTTCGAAGTGATCTGCCTTTGGGCATGTCCCAGGGTCCCCAACTGGGGCAGAGGGGGCAGTCCTGACAGCCAGCACCTGGCAGGCTGCTTCTTGCCCGCCCTCGCCCCCCTTTCCGCAGCACCCACCGCAGGGGGCTGGCCAGGCGGGCTGGATGTGAGGGGTGAAGGGGAGGACACTGGCGGAATCTGTTTTTTGGCTTAGGTAACGACCAGGAAGGAGAGGAAGGGAGGTGAAAGGAAACACCTCTGAGGACAGTGGATAATGACAGAGCTGGTAGACAATAGTGAAAGAAAGAGGAATGACACTCAAAGTGATTATGCTCCTTTTTATTTCATGGATACTTTCTCTTTTTTTCCAATTAATAATACATTGCATGCTGGGAGGTGCTTGGGGAGGAAGGCCCTGTTGTTCAAAATATCTCTTTCAGGGGCCTGGAACTATACATTTTGAGACTTCTTTCTTTGGGTCTGGAAGGCTTTTTGATCTTTGGGGCTCTTTTATGATTTTATGAAAAGCTAATATGCCTCCAGAGGCTGTCATTCCCCAGTGGCCTCTGAACAAAGGCCAATGAACATGAACTGAACTTCCTGGCCATTCTCATCTCCTGCCACTGAGCCTTCTCCCGCCTCCCTGCCCACCGGCTCCAGGCCACAGTGCAGCGCCCTAGGACCACGCTGGGCTTTTTCACATCCAAGGGACATAATTTTTGCTGTTTCCTATGTCTGACGTACACTTCTTCATCTCAGCCTGCCCAAATTTTCTTAAACAACACCTATGTAGTATTCCTATCAAAAATGTTTAACCAGGATCCAATAATGAGGAAATAATCAGACAAATCCAGATTTTCAAACATTCTACAAAACAACTAGCCTGAACCCATCAAATTGTCAATATCATGAAAGGTAGGCCCCCCCTCACCCCCCGCCAAGGGCAGGGTACTGTTCTAGATTTAAAGAAACTGAAGAGACATGATAACTAAATGCAAGTCATGATCCTTGATTGGAATCTTGATTTAGGGGAAAAAACTATAACACTATAAAGAATGCTATTGGGACAATGGAAGGAATTTGAATATAGAATAATTAGATCGTATTATTATCAATGTTAAAGCTCTTGAATGTGACAATTGTATTATGGTTATATAGGAGAATTGCCTTGTTCTTTTGAGATATGTGCTGAAATATTTAAGAGTGATGCATCATGCCTGCAACATACTTTCAAACGACTGGGCAAAGTATATATGTGTGTGTGTATAAATACAGAGGAAAAACAAATGTGACAAACTGTTAACAATTCATGAATCTAGATTATGGCTGTATGGGCACTCATAATACTCTTCCTTCATCTTTTCTATAAGTTTAAACTTTTTCAAAGTAAAAATTTGGAGGAAAAATACCCTATCTATTGTTGAGTCTGTGATCCAAGGTAGTTACCTCCTCCACGAGGCCTGCTCCTTGGCCCCAACCTGAAGGAATACCTCCCTCTTCCATCTTCCCAGAGCTCTATGGTTTTGCTTGTTATATCACCTGACTCCAGCTGCCCTGGAGTGGAATACGTTGCAGTGGTGTCTGCCCCTTCCCTGGGCTGTGAGCACCTGGAGGGCAGTGGCCACAGAGGCCTCAGGATGGAGAGGGTGAAAAGGAAGGCTTGCCACATCCCAGCTTGGCCTGTGCTCCAGGCCCCTGAGTAAGGGCCCTTCCTGCTGCTATTGGGTCCTTCCCTCTTAGATAGAAAGATGAACCAATTTGGAGCAGAAGGATCTATTTCAATGTTGTTTCAGAGTCTGGTCAGGGTAGCAGACCACACTGGGTGGATATTTTTTGCCAGGGTTTTTCTGAGGAATGTGTATGGATGGAGAGAGGGAGAGGGAGAGGGAGAGGTAGGAGAGAGAGATTTAAGGAACTGGCTGACATAATTGCAGAGGCTTTACAAATCTAAAATCTATAGGCTGGCAGGGTAGAGACCCAGGGAAGAGTTGCATTTCAAGTCCAAAGGTGATCTGTTGGCAGAATTCTCTCTCCTTCTGGGAAGATAAGTATTTTTCTATTAAAACCTTCAATTGGTTGGATGAGGCCCATCCACATTATGGAGGTAATCTGCTTTATCAAAGTCCACCAATTTAAATGTTAATTGCATTCTAAAACACCCTCACAGAAGCATTCAGAATAATGTTTGACTAAATATCTGGGCACTGTTTGTAAGTTGACTTATAAACTTAACCATCACAGTCTACTCCTTGTCAACTTGGCACCCATACATATCATCAGATTAGCCATACTTAATCTCCAAAAAAAGACAATAATAAGGTCATAATTCCACCTAATGTGATATAACTATCTTGCATACAACTGAAAATGCACTAACCTTTTCCCCAGAAGAGGAGGCAAAGTCCTCGTGGTGTTTACTCTTCTCCTTGGTATCCCATAATTTAAGTACTATGATATAAAGTTAACAATACTATGATATATATGATATAAAATATCTTACATTACATGATAAGGAGATAAGAGAAGAAAGAAAACAAAGGTATCACACACCCTCCTCCCCCCAAAATAAGAAAGAAATACTCATGACAGTTACAGTCCTTGTTTCCATAACTGGTCACGTGGCTGTAGCTGGTATTTATAATTACCTTTTCCAACTGTCTTTTCCATATTCCCTTTGCCCTCAGCTGGTCATGATTCTTTACCTGATGAGGTAACCAAACCTTCATTCATGAAGAGTCCAGGCCATTAGTAGTCCTGCCCGAATCCGGTTGTAATTTTCCATTGGCTTTAATCACAGGGCATGGTAATATTGAAACACCCTAAGGGAGTTGTATTCCAGACATACTCCTCCTTATCTCCCCTTGATGTTAAAGGCGTATGTTTTGGCCCCTCCTTCTTGCAGGTGAGCCAGTCCAAAGTCACTTGGCCATCTTGAAATTTTTCTCAGGTCCTGATTCTGTGTCATGCTCAGGATATTCTCATTCTGTTCAGACCAGTTCCTATGCTCATTTACGCCCACATATACCTGGCAGGGAGAGCTCAAGATGGAGTTGGCTGGAGCTGCCCTTTGGCATAATTTTTTCTTATGTGTCCCCAAGTAGCGGCACCTGCCTTTGACCCTCTGCTTGTCAGAGGGCCAGACTCAGACATTTTAAGCTTAAAACAAATAGTTACAAAGCTGAACTTTGCCTCAGTGACAAACAAACACCCAAAAGTCTAAATATTTTATTGTATTATTAGTTAGGATCAGTGTGAGAATTTCCCCTCCCAGCTTAAGACAAGCATTGAAATACACATAAAGTCTGGAGGAGGCCTCCTGGGGTGTCTTTTACCCCCTATTAACTGAGAATTCCAGGAGTATCTGGCTTGTAACTTGCCTGGAGAGGATCCTGTGTGCCGTGCCAATAGTGCTGAGGGAGCCTTGCTACGTGCCCAAGAAGGTGAGAGAATGCCAACTGAGAGAACTCTCAGCAGAGGGAAAATCTTCAAGTCTTGGGAAGAGCCTGGTGTGAGATGAGGGGGTTGGTGTGGAGCAAGTAGGCCTTTGGAAAGAGGTGCTGGCAACCCCAAACAAGAGGCAGCAGCTTTGCAATTCAATTTACCTTTTGAAACAGCAGGCTCTGTCTCCGGTAGAATAAGCAGAAAATATAATGCACACTCATTGGAAAAAAAACTGAAAATATATTTTGATAAGCATATGGTTTTATATCCTTTTTTAAGTTTATTGTAACATATTACACATTCTTTGAAAAAATAGAATTTGAAGTTCAGAAAATTAAATCAGATTTAAGGGTTAAGAATCTTGTTCCATATTTTTGTCTTTCAAAGTTTATATGATCAATCAGAACCTATATTTACTTTCCCTAAGTGAAGGGAACACATCATGGCATCTGTATTGTCCTCATTGAAAGACGTTTCCATGTAACTTCCAAGTAATTCTAGCTTCTGTTAGATTACTGATGAAACAATGCCCAATTGGTTAAAAAAATTTTTGTACTCCAAATAGCCTTATAAATGTGGACGTTTATACTTGTCTTTCAAAGCAAGAACCTTAGGACAATTGGTCATGTGCTTAAAAGTCTTTGCAGTGGGACAGACTTAGGTGGGATCTGTCTCCGCGGACACTTCCTGTGTTGCTGTGGGCTAGTTACTTAACCCCTCAAAGCCTCGACTTCCCCAGCTGCAAAAGGCAGATAACCTTGGGCTACTTTTAGGACTACTGCAGAGATTAAGTGAAACAATGCACACAGGGCACCTGACCTGGCGTCTGGTACCCAGCAGTCAGTCACTAACTGCCACATTGTATAACTGAGCACAGGAACCTGCACTGGGCTGTTATGGCGTTCCAAGAACAAAGCCCAATGCCTGACATATAATAAGGGCTTAAGCCATGCCAAAGGAAAGGAGGAGGGAAGTTTTATGGGTTGCTGTAGCTTGAGGTGGAATAAACAGAGCTGGGGACACAGTTGTTTTTTATCTCCCTATATTCTCCCATCTTCAAAGATCCCAATTTCCTTGAAAGAACTTTGCTTAAATTCCCAGTCTACAGTCCCCAACTCTGTGGCTTAAACGTTTTAATTAAATCTGTTAGAGTCAAGAGACAGCAAGGCGGTGGGGATAGGGGTGGGGATACCATCCCTCTCTTTCCCTTAAGGCCCGAGCACCTGTTTTCCTTATTTCTTCGCTTCAGGGGAAACCTGGGCCTCCAGCTCTCATTACTTGTACAACCATGTGAAGACCATGGACTCGTTTCAGCACACTAGATTCTGAGCACCATGGCTTTGTTTCATTTTTTATTTATTTTTATTTTTTAAATTTTTTTTTTTAAAAAATATCTTTATTGATTTCAGAGAGAGGAAAGGAGAGGGAGAGAGAGAGCCAGAAACATCAATGATGAGAGAGTCATTGGTCGGCTGCAGCCCGCAACCCGGGCATGTGCCCTGACCGGGGAACCGAACCCTGATCGCCTGGATCCTAGGTCGATGCTTAACCACTGAGCCACGCCCGGCCGGGCACAACTTTGTTGTAGAGTAATACATTGGGCCTTTTCTCTCCTTCACTGTCAATTATAGAAAAAGCCTCTTGATATTTCTAAAATTCTGCAGGTTAAGGGTAAGATTTCTTGCCAAAAAGTTTTGTTTTTAAAGAAAATTCAATTGCCTTAAGACGAGCAGAAGACCTGCGGCTTTGGGATAGTAGTAGATGGTGTTATTATTCTCTGTCCCCCAGCAGAACTCAGTACAGAGCGCTGCACAGTTGGGTGGGCTCCTGGACGGCTTTGAGGTGGCTGGCTCTCGGCAGGATTTCACTGCACTGTCTGGCATTCGATGCTTAACACTGAGGGAGGAGAAGATCAGGAGAATTCATAGGTGGGGCAGGGCCAGATCTAGCATGGGAGGGCTGGGGCCTTGGAAGATGAGGCAACGAAAGAGCCTGAGCCGGGACTCAAGAAGGGCGTGAGCTGGGAAGCAATTAGGAGCTGATATGCGGACAAGAGTAAACACTGAGTCTTTCGGAATGCTAACTCTTTTACAAAGCCTCTCCTGAACCCCTGCCAGAACTCCCACTACACTGACATGTCCCTTTTTAAGAAGATTTACAGGAGACTTCTAATGATTCATTTAGCTATGTACACATCCCATTTCCTTTTTAAGGCAGGGACTAAGGGCTCTTTCTCTCCCAACCTAGCTTGGTAATTTGCAACAACACCCTCTTGGTGTTGAAATGATTTGAAAATGTGCTAAGTACCTGAGACCTGTTATCCAGGCAGAGGACTTACTTTTATGGAGTGACAGGGGGTGGGGGGAGTAAGAAGGAGAGAGAATCTTGGCACAGAACTGAGTTTTCCCATTTTCAAAGTGAGCAGCCAGGACCTTGAAAGGAGGGGAGAGGTTTAAAGTGGGGCTAAGTATGGCTTTGTGAAACACTCACTTAGTCCAGCCCTTCAGCTGGCCCTCTCCTGGGAGTTTCTGATGCTAATACAGGGACAAGAGCAAACACTGTGACCTTCTGGGCAAGGGGATATTCTGAAGGGATTTGCCTGTCTCTGGAGGGCAGGGCGACTGGGAGAGAAAAGCAGTAAAAGCTCAAACTGAACAAATCAATTCCTTGTTAGCAGTATTAATTTGGTGAGAATGAGGCCTGGAAGGTGGACTGAGATGCCTCTTTTGGGTTAACTAATGGCTTAACCTGGGTTCCCCCAAAACAGCGTGAGCAAGAACTTGTATACAGGTAGTTTGTTTGGGGACTGAACCCAAGAACAGGAGTGGTGGACTGGGAAGAGTCAAACAATCCAGGAGGGAAAAAGAAAGGAAATCCAAGGCTGCATTACTGAGTTGATCAAGTTGGGCACTACAGTGGCAACTGGGGCTCCATCCTCTTAGGAGCTATCTAGAATGTACCTTGGAATTGACTACTAACTAGAAGAGTGGAAGAGCGGAGTATTTCTCCACCTGCTCCTGTCTGCCTTGGTCAAAGGTTGTCCCTTGGGGTGTTAGTCCCTTTACACATCCAGGTTCTTGCAGGGGTCCCAGGCTACAGTGACATAGAAGCCCTGAGGCAAAAAGATACAAGGTGGGGCTGAGGCAAGGTGCTCTTGGGTTAGGCTTGCATGCAGCTGGTTGCCACAGCAAAGCTTGAGTAGAAAGACAGGCTGGGAAGATGAGGTCAGCCACAGGAGGAGTCTGATGTAACCACAGGCAGTTTAAATGTTCCTTTCCTGTCTTCCATAAATAGAACTATATTTCCATTTAATTCTCAGTCCAAAGTCAGGACCTATGGTTTTCCTAGGTGGAATATTAATTCTCCCTTAATTAACTGCTTTTCCAGCAATACATAAACCTAAAAAGTGTAACCTGGTGACTCAATGTAGTGACTCGTTGTTATGACTGTGACATGGAGTAATGCTTTTCAACCATTGCACTGAAGCAAGTATTCTGGCTTGAGTCTGTCTGTGAAATGGGTACAGAAAACCAAGTGCATCCTCCCTCCGTGATTGTCCCAATTTTAAAGGCTCTATGGGCCAGGGGCTGGGGATAAAGAAGACACAGCCTGGACCCTGAAGAAGCTCATGGGATGGCCCTGACAGGTTTCTTTAAAACCCCACCAAGCCAGTTACTCCACAACTCCTCCCCCTCCTTTCCCCGTTTTCATCTGCATGGTCCCTTTCTAATCAGCCTTTCTCTGTAATTTGACCTAAACATAACTCTGCCAATGATTTGCCCTGATAATTTCCTTTTTTCCTCAGTCTGTTTTTTATTCTGAAGAACTGGCAGGGGTGGAGTAGCCTGATCTGTGCTGACTGTCCTCTGAGGTTGTACTGTTGAAACTTTTGGAAACTGTGCTATTCAACTATAGGGTGTCCCAGAAAATGTATACACATACTGTGAATAATTATAAAGGCCGTGTTTATTAAAATACATTTCATTTTCATTTAACAGCTATCAGCTGTTTTAATGAACTCTGCCTTTATAATTATTCAAAGTGGGTGTATACATTTTTGGGGGGACACCTGTATTTATTTATTTTAATCCTCGCATGATTTAAAATCTTTAAATAAATTTCATGTGATTAAAAGACAAAAAGCCAACCCACCCACCCCGGTGAGCTCTAAAGGCAGCAAACCCGCAGGGACTTGGCAGGCGCCTCTCCCTCGCGAGCGTCTGCGCACTTCCTGAAGCAGCACCTTCTCTCCCCGCGGGCTCCGGGGGGGGCGGGGAGACTTGTGCGGGGCTGAGGTTCGAGCGGGCGCGCAGCAGGGGGCGCCTACCGAGGGCAGGCAGCTGGGCGCTGAACGACTGCGGGAACTCTCAGCCCGAGCGGGGCCAGGCAGACGCCCCAGCGCAGAGCCGCGTCGCGGGAGCAGCCCCCGCCCTGGCGACGCCCGAGGCCTGGGCCCGCCTGCGCAACCGGAACGCGGGCACCCAAGGTGTCGGGGCGCATCCGGGTAGCTGAGGCCGCGGGCGTGCGCGCCGGCAGAGGGCCTTCCAGGAGGAAGCGGCGGCAGCGCCCCTAGACGGTCGGCCGAGCCAGGGGCGCGGGCACCTGGGAGGCGCCGGATTGAGGCGAGAGCATCAGCCGAGCCTGGCTCCCCTGCCCATTTAGTTCGGGGTAAGAGGCGGCGCCCGCACCTCGCCGCTGCGGTGGGGTGTGCCGGCGCGCGCTGCTGGCTTTGGTTTGGCCTTGCGCGGCCCTCAGCCGGGTCGCCGCGTTGCGGGTGGGGAAGGGGGCGCAAAGTCCTGTAGGCCCGGCCGTGAGGCCGCGGCGGAGCAAGGGTAGGAAAATGGACCGATCGTGCCCGGACCCGTCTCAGCCTCGGACACTGCTCAGCCGCCGCCCTCCGGGGTCTGTCCGCGTCGCGGGAGCCTCGCCCGGCGTTATGGGGAATAAGGTGCTCTGCAGGAGGCCCAGGTTGAACTAGCGGCCCGAGGCCCCCAGGATAGACCTTCGGGACTCATCCTTCCCTGCTGCCGCATTTTACACTAAGGGGACCCCGGCCCCAAGAAGGGAAGGAACCGGCCCAAAGTCCCATTACTGTAGTCCCGGGCTTTGGGCACTGCTCCCGTCGCCGCCGTATCTCCTCTTGTTCGGCCCGGCATCCCCTCCCCAACCTCCCGCGTCCTCCAGGAGGCTCTATGCTCGCGGACGCGGGGAGCGCTCCCTCGCCTCCTGCGCGCCCTTGGGAAGGATGCTAGACAGAGGTCTGGCCGCAGGTCCAGCCGCCTTGAGCACTAGCCAAGCCGGCGGTTGCTGGAGTCGCGGACAGGCCACAGGACCGGGGCAGAAGGAGACCGAACAGGGTGGAGGCGCCGCGGTAGCGGGCTGGGAACGGTGGGGGTGGGGGTGGGGGTGGCGGCGGCGGGGGTGGGGCCGAAAGCCAAGGGGGCGCCCGGGCGGAGTACGGCGGGGCTTTGTCTGGGCGGGGCCGCTTCAGCCAATGGGAGCGCGGCTCTGGCCGAGCCCCCGCGGCGCCCCGCCGCGGGCCGGCGGGAAGGAAGGCGCCCCCGAGATTGGCTGCGCCGCGCGGCGGGAGGCGGCGGCGCCTGCGCGTCTCGGGCGTCGCGCGCTCCGCCTGGTGCGGGCTGGAGGGGGCCTGGGGCCGCTGGGGCCCCGGCTGTTTGCGCGCCTTGGGTGCGCGTCCCTGGTGGGGGAGGGGTTGTCGTTGCGCTAATTGTCGAGCTCTGCGCGGCTTTTTCCAGCCGGTCAGCCAAAATCTGAACACGGTCAGCTGATGAGGAGTCACCCTCCAGTCCTGCGAGGGGGTGCAGAGGCACATGTTCCATCCTGGAAGGTCGCCTGCGAGCCTCTTGCTGCCGGGATCCTTTATGACGCAGTAAATGTATTTTTCACCCGAGTGTTGGATCCCGCCCCTGCACAGGGTATATATACCCCCGGTGGATTAGGAAGCTGACCTTTGAGATGTGTGTAGCTTTCACATTCTCTCTAAATACGCTTTTATAGAGCGTCTGCTTCCTGTCAAGCACCAGAGTAGATATTTTGCAGGAATCAGAAATCAATGATATAACACGTGGGTCCTATCTGTGGGGCACTGATAGTCCAATGGGGATTGGTGTTTAGATGGGGTCTGTGAAAGACCCCAGAAATACCTCTAATGTTACTTATTACCCTCCCTGGGTAAGTGCTGTTACAGAGGCACAGAAGGAAGGAGTGAAATGCGAATTTGGGAAGAGATTGATGTTTTTTATTTAGGGGATCAGGAAAGGCATCTTGGAGCAGGTATTAATTTGAGTCAGTTAGGACTTGGTCAGATGAATAAGTCAGATTTAGTATGGGATGAGCAAGGCCTGGAAATTGGGACGTACAGGGCTTGTTGAGGGATGGTGTAGCAAATGGTATAATGAGTAGATGAGAAAAGTATAGCTGAAGATAGATTTTGGAGGGGCCAGTGAGGAGAAGGATTACCAGCCTGTATACTCTGATTTGAAATGTGGTAAGCACTTATGAATTGAGTGGCCCCTTCATCTGTCAGTTGGACTAATGTCATTTGGACTAATCACCAAAATCTTGAAAATATCTTTGATTCTTTCTTCGTTCACACCCTACATTTAATTTGTCAGCAAATCATAGTAAGTTCTACCTTTAAAACATAGCCAGACCGACCGCTTCTAATTACCTCCATGGTTTCCACCAGGGCTGGTAGCCCTTTTATATATCTCCATGGATTTCACATTTCATTTGAGTTGTGCAATGCACAACCTGCATGATTGTACATTGTGGCCCTGGATTACTGCCATAGTTTCTTAACCTACTAAGAGTTACTATATTAAAATATAAGTCTGATCATGGTATTCCTCTGCTGAAAACTCTCTTAATTCATTCAACTATATGCCTACTGTGTATAAGGCACTGTTAGGTATTGGGGATACAATGGTAAACAAGACAGACTAACCCCCCTCGTCTCATAGTTTACATTCTAATGGGACTGAAACACAACAAATAAGATTAAATAAGCACAATATGTATAACGTTATAATGTAAGTTGCCAAGGACAGAAAAAAATGGAAGTAGGGAAAGGGGATAGAAAATGTCGGGGTGGCCAAAGGATATCTTACTGAGTAGACATTTGAGTAAAAGACTAAGGGAGAGGATGAGCCCTGAGGATAGTGAGGGGAAGAATGCATTGGGTAGAGGGAACAGTAAGGGCAAAGGGCCTGAAGTAGGAGCTTGCCCGTCATGTTCCAAGGACAGCAAGAAAGGCTGCTATGACGGAGGTGCCGTGAACAAGGGTGATGAGGTCAGAGAGGTCATGGGGACCTAGCTTATGGATTTTGGCTTTTACTCTGAACAAGAATTTGATGCAGGAGTGACATGGTCTGATTTCTTTTCTTTTTTCTTTCCTTTTCTTTCCTCTCCTCTCCTCTCCTCCCCCTTCCCTTCCCCCTCCCCTCCCCCTCCCCCTCCCCCTCCCCCTCCCCCTCTCCTCTCCTCTCTCTCTCTCTCTCTCTCTTTCTTTCTTTCTTTCTTTCTTTCTTTCTTTCCTTTCTTCTTTTTCTTCTTTCATCATTTTCACCCTTTTTTGCATTTTTTATTTCTTAATTACAGTTTACTTTCAATATTATTTTGTATTGTTTTCACGTGTACAGCATATACTTTACAAAGTGATCCCCTCAATATTTCCAGTACCCACCTGGCACCATACATAGTTATCTCAATATTATTGACTATTCCCTCTGCTGTACATTACATCCCCATGACTATTTTGTAACTACCAATTTGCATTTCCTAATCCCTGCACCTCTTTCATCCAGTCCCCCAACCCCCCTGACATGGTCTGGTTTCTGTTTCACAGGACCATGCAGGGGGTGTTGAGCAGTGTCCGAAGTGGGGCTAGGATGGAAGCAGGGAGCCTAGTTGGGAGGCTGCTGCAGTAATCCAGGTGAGGAGGGATAAAGGCTTAGACAGAGATGACAGCAGAGGGCAGTGCTACTCAGAGCCCTCCAGTGGGGTCTCCGATGTAAGCTATGCAGCTGCCACTGTCTTTATGGCCCATTACAAAGCCACCAACTGGAGCATGAGCATTTCCAGAGGTACTTGGAGAAGTCAAGGATGCTGAACATACTGACCAAGGTATTGGTAGCCTTATATGAAAAACCAGAGAAACCTAATAGTGCTTTGGAATTTTTAAAGCATCACTTAGGAGCTGCTACCTCAGAAAATCTAGAAACAGGGCTGCTTCATCTAGAATTGGCAGAAATGACAGAGAAATATGAAACTATTGTAGAAGAAAATAAAAAAGTCTGGAGTTCAGAGGAGAAGGCTGGTTGGAGAGAAACATTTGGGAGTTGGCAGCATGTTAATCATATTTAATGCTATGAAAGCTTGCTTGCTCTGGTGGCGGTAAGAGGCCAAGAATGGAGCCCTGAGACTTCGTTGTTTAGTGGTCTGACTTGAATTTGGTAGGCAAAGCCTGTCTCCTAGGGATGGAATGCCTGCTTAATCGGCAGTTTTAATTATGGTAATTTTGGGAGCTCTGGTAACACTCTCTCTCCCGTCACCTAACATATAAATATGCAGCCTTGCAGGTAGCCTAGCATAGACTAACTTCTATTTAGAATTCATAGCTTTGCTTAGACAGGTTAGTAAAGTCACTCAGATCACCCTAGATGTTCTAAAGTTTGTGTAACCATAGTTTATGATTTCCTAAGAGTTTAACACAAGAGTTTAACACAAAGGCTGAGACTTAATTTGTTAAACTTTCTTCCTTGCCTGCTCTGTCCCTGACATTGAAGGTTGCAAGACCTGTTTTTCAGGAATAAACCCAGAATTATTTGCAGGACCAGGGGGCTGCTCCAGCTCAAGCTGCCTGAGGCCTGTCAGAGCAGCCTGGAGGACCCTCTGTTTACCTCCTCCTGAATTATTCTCATTGTCCCCTCATTATAATAATAAAATCTCCCAGAGGCGGAAATTTTCCACCATCTTTGAACCTGCGGTGTATGTATAGTCATGTTTTCCAACTGCGCATGCACAGGAATCCCCCACCTGTACATGAGGTGAACCCTCTCACCTTGAAGTTTATGATTTCTCTGAATAAAGATGAATCTGATCCCTTATTTGGGGACATGCCACTTTGGGAAGTGACCCCCCTGGTGTGTCCTTGCTTGCTCGCTGGCAATAAAGTTTGTTTCTTCTCATAAAATCATCTCAGAGTTGTCTTTTGGCTGGCAACTATTGAGTAATTGGACCTGCTTTGGTCTGGTAACTAATCAAGAAGTACAGAGGGGAAGGCCCATGTTTCTGTTGTCATTATAAGATCTACATTGTGGCATTCTTAGAACATGGAGCAAGTTTAAGAATTAATAATGACCTGAGAAAGAACCTGCTTTCAGTGTGTTTTAGCCAATATTTGGCTGCAAGCAACAAACTTCTGGCTACTTAATAAGAATGGAGAATAAAGACATTGCATGCTGTACAGAGCTGGAGGACAGGAGGGCAGCAGGGCCTCATAGGCAGATCTGCTTGTCAACCCATGGCTGGCATCAATTCAACACCAACAGGAGCCCCAGTTTGGGGTGGGGTACAGAAAGAAACTTTATTCAGTGCAAGCATCTGGATTGTGATATAGCACAAGAACAGCACAACTGTGGAACAACTCAAGAGTGTTGCAGCTCATTGGAGTGAGGCGGTCCTGAGGCCAGCCTCTCTGCCTAGGCAGCTCTGCTGTGGCTAAATGGTTCAGTATTTCAGCTTCAGCCGGGGAGACACAGTCTTCAGTGGACAGGGAAAGTGTGCTTCTAGAATGGAAGGGGAGCTGACTTACATAGACAGAAGACCCCCCCCCCCCATTGGTCTGTCCTCATGCAAATGAGGACTCCAAATCCTCACAGTTTGATTGATCCAAAAGGTAGTGTCCTAATTGGTCAGAATGGAGCCACTCTGATTGGTTGGTGAAGATGCTGATGGGGATATAGCTGCACAGCTCCAGTTGGACAGGGAAAGCCTCAGTCCTATTGGTTGAAATAGGATTCCAGGAACTCCTTTATAAGGGCTGCCTCAGAAGGGAAGAGCACAGTCCAGGAGTTCAGTTCAGGCTTTTGCCTGAAGTGCAGTTTGGATGAGAGGCCCTGTGTAGGAAACAGAGCCCAGTTAGTCACCAGGAGCCCTTCTTAGTTGTTTTTTTTCTGAGTCCACATGCTGAAGGAGGCTCTGTTGTCTCTCTCTCTCTCCACCTCTGTGCCTGACTCCTCTCTTTCTCTGCAGATTGGCTTCCTCCATCTCTGTGGCGTTGGGCCCAATGTAGCATAACAGCCTCCTTCTCCACTCCAGCATCCAGATCACATGTCCCTGCCCCACAGAGGCTGATTTGCATTCTTTCTCAGTGCCAGGGGACAGAGTGATGGGTTCATCTTGGGTCAGGTGTCTCTCCCAAACCCAGTACTTCATGGCTGGAAGGAGGTCTCACTGTCCAACTATAGCTGCAGAGGCCAAATCATGTGGGTGAAAGGCAGGTCTGAGACGACAGGGATCAGGTGAGCAGGACAGACCACTGCAGAGAGTGTTTTTGAAGTGTTCTCTGGGAAGAACTGGCCATCACCTAAGTCTAATCTGGTGACTAGAGTGTCTCTCAGACTAGTCCAAGTGTCTGTATTAGGTTTGCCTAATTAAGGTCTCTGTCAAACACAGGTCCATAACAGTCACCATGGTATTTATGATAAAATGGTGGTGAGAACAATGTCCACTGTATCATTTGATGTTCCTATATAATGCTTTTAGACTTTTGTTCCAGAGTAGTTATTTTTCTAAGGAATAACAGGCATCTTTCTCGAATGAGGGCTTTTAAAATTTGTCAGGTTGCCCTTTTGCATGGCCTCAGGGAAGCCCCATTAACTGTGCAGTTAGCATACATAGCTGAGTTGAGCTGGAACTTTTAGGCAAGACTATAATAAGTGATCAGAAGGGAAATAGCCAGAGGATAATATACATCTATCTAGTGAGGGATCTCAACTCAAATGCCCATAGTGTCCCGGTAGCTAACAAAGGTGATCTGGGTAGGCTTATGGTAGTAAGTGAAAACTGTTTGTCTTGAGTTCAAGCATAACTTAGCTCCCTAGTTACATGCCTTTTAAAACACTAGACTGGCAAAATGAAACAACCAAGTAGAATAGGGGCTGCCAGTTGTCAGACCTTGGAGTCTCACACACCTTGCTGGTCTTAAGGTCCTCAATGGGGGGGTCCCTACATAGGATGGTTCCCTGCTTAAACCCAGCTTGCCCTCTCCAATGGGAGAGGGCCTTCCTTTCCCATTTGGTAGTGCCAAGGCCCATCCAGACTTCCTGTCCAGAAGCAAGTGACTTCTCTTTCCTGCCTAAGGTCTGCCCCCCAACCCCCCTGCAGTGTTCCTGTTTCTTTTTTCTTTTCTTTTTTCAAAAATATTTTTATTGATTTCAGAGAGAGAAAGGGAGAGAGAGAGAGATAGTAACGTCAGTGATGAGAGAGTCATTGATCGGCTGCCTCCTGCACGCCCCCTACTAGGGATCAATCCTGCAAACTGGGCATGTGCCCTGACCAGGAATCAAACTGTGACCTTCTGGTTCATAGGTCAACGCTCAATCACTGACCCACGCTGGCTGGGCTGGTGTTTCTGTTTCTTGATGATGTCCCACCTCTTCTGAGGATGTCAGTACTGGGAATGTGTCTCCCTTGCAGGGGATACCGTGACCTGACTCACAGGAATGAAACCAGCTATGTCTCCTGCAAGATAGTCCTGTTAGAGTGCAATGAGGGAGCCCAGCATCAGGGCAAGATGCACACTGGATCCTTGTGCTTTCCACAGGTTACCCATAGTGTCCAGGTAGTTAACATGGGTTATACATTGAAAATGGAAAGGAGGTGCCCTTGAGAGCAGACCCAAGTGTTCTTAGTGGTAGATAAGTTTCTCCCAGATTATAGATTGATATGTGAGCATCTTGATTTTGCCATGGTATCTTATAAATTTGGGCGCTTAGAGTCAAGCCCCCCAGTGTCAAGTCTCCCTGGGGCAGCTAATTGACTTCAAGGCTAAAGAGACTGCCCCCCCCTCCCCCCGTTGCTCTGCCATTCTTTAGCGCCTACCTCCCACAGCCATTTCTGATTCTAACCCAAAAGGCAAGTGAGTGGCATTTCAGGTTTGAGAACTTAATATTTACAGAGAAAGAAGTCCAGCACAAGGCATTAAGATGACAACCCTGAAGAGTATGTGGGAATCCCACTGCCCACAGTATTGTATTCTGAGTGAAAATGGCAACATGTTTAAGAAACTTAAGAAGACTAAAAAGAGATTTACAAGTCTGCCATTCTGCACATAAGACAACGTTTTGAATAGTACGTTATTCAAGGGGTGAGCTTTTGTGCACTTTAAACTATTTTGACTCCTGCAGCACTTTTAGATATTGCTGACTCGAAGGAAAATTAAATTCAAAGCCACAAGTATTGAGCATAAGGGATAGAAAGGGCTTTAATTATAGACAACTGGATTTGAAATCACCCAGTGGTGGTGACCTCAGACTCCAGTTCTGGGGAGAGGAGGAGGAGATGTGTGTCCTCAGCCAGCTTGTCAGTACTTGGGTGGGATGGTGGTCACCCAGTTAAAGAATCTGAGTCTGTCAGGGGCATCATGGGCATGGGCCTTTGATGGAGGGCGGGTCTGGAGGGGGGTTGGGGGGCGTCCTTGAGCACACAGCTCATCTCCACTCAGCAGACTCACTGAGGGCCTCCTTGGTGTCAGGCATGGTGGTGGTGGGGGATTCAAGATGGACAAGGTGCCTGGACTCACCAAGCTCATGACCTAGAACGGGAAGATAAAGTAGTGAAACAAGATAATTTTGAATTGAAGTGTGATCTTATAGAGAGCAACCCCTGTGTGTTGCATGGGGGGTTGGGGACAGCCTCTGCGAAGTCTGAAGGGTCAGAAGGACTCAGCCATCTGGAGTGAGGAAGAACAAGGGCCAGGGCCCTGAGGCTGGAAAGATCTTGGCATACGTGAGAAACTTCCAGAATACCAGTGTGGTTACAGTGCAGTGAGCACAGGGGTGGGTGGTATCAGACAAGGTTAGGAAGGAAGGCAGAGATCATTCCAGCAGGCACGGGAAGGCTTTTAGGCAAGGGAGTCACATAATTTGACTGCAGTGCTGGCAATGGAGTGAGGTGAGCAGGAGCAGGAGGGGAAGCAGGAGCCTAGCGATCCCTGTTTGTTTTCCTTTCCTGAGGATTAAACAGATTAAACCTCCACCTGCCTCCTGCAGTGAGTTTGCAGTGGTTGCCTAGTTAGTGAACGTGCTATAGACCTGTTGGCCCAGTTAGGTTTGGGTGACAGCAAAAAGGCAGGGGAGGAGCTGCCTCGCAGGCAGAACCTTGTGCTGATACGAACAGTACGTAGCCAACCACAGGCAAGTGTGTAAAGGGACAGTTCACCTGGAAAAGAGCAACATTTTTTGGGCTGTGGTTTCCTTGCTCCACTCCCTTCCAGTCTTCCTTTCCTTCCCAGAGGCCAGGAGGAACCGTCATAATAATTGACCAGAACAGAAAGGCAACCAATCCACACCCTGATCCACAGTTAATATACACAAGTAGGTGCTGAGTAGCCTTAAGGAGATACTAAGTCTACATGGCCTTGTTGCAGTTAAAGTTGGTTTAACCGTGAAAGGGGTAGAGTGTTTTAATTTAGGTTGATTAAAGCATGTCTCATTTAATAACTCCAGTCCCCATGCTATAATGAGTTTCTGACGAATTTAGCCTCAGAGCCAGTCCATGTGTTTGGTGGGGCTGGAGAGAGAGATGAAGAGCTGATTCAAATGATACATGGTGTGGGGCTGGAAAAGCTGCCTAGGAGGCATGTGGGCAAATCGAGAGTGAAGGTTGGTGTCCTGGGCCACACAGGTTGGTGATTTGCCGGATATGGAGAGCACAGAGTATGAAGCTCATGGAGATGGAATCCCTGAGAGGGTGGGCCCCTAAGTCCCCAGTGGTTGCTTCAGGGCCTGGTGTGAGGATCACTGGAATGGTCCACCCTCTCATGCTGCAAATGGGTGATGACTTGTCCAGGCTTGCCCAGTGAGTTGGTGGCACAGCCAGAACCAGGACCCAGGTTTCTAGACGTCCTGACTCCATCAAGTGAGGCTGCAGCTTGAGAGGAAGCTACAGGACAGGTCTATCTGATCGGACCTGAGCCAAACAGACAGGGCCCAATTTGATTTTTGCAACTTGGAAGAAAAATGGCCCCTCCTGCCTGAACCTCTGTAGGCAACAAAGCAATGCTGAGGGTGCATTTTGTGTTTCAGACCCACCAGGAAGAGGCTGATCATTCTACCTCCTGTGGCCACAATGCTGACCGCCCGCCTCTACAGACCCCTGTCAAAGCTCTCTGGGAAAACCTTGAGTTTCTCTGGTGCAGAAGATGGAACAAGGTAAGAACCTTAAGGGTGAAGTCCTTGAGGGTCACACTTTCTGGGCAAAGCATAGAGAGCTCTTCCACATGGATGATGCTGGTGGTTGTAAGGCCTGACTCTCAGGGTATCTCTTAGTCCCCGCCGTGGACCAGCAAAGGAAACTCAAAGGCGTCCTCAGAAGAGAGAGACCTTCCCAGGGCACACAGGGCACAGAAGAATATTTTTCATCAGGTTTTTTAACTTTTTATTTTGAAATAACTACACTGATACAAAAGTTGCCAAAATAATACAAAGGGTTTCCATGTCCTCTTCACCTAACTTCCCCGAATGTTGACATCTTGCAAAACTGTAGTGCAGTCACAAAACCCAGGAAATTACCACTGATACATGTTAGTGAACCTACACACCTGATTCAAATTTTGTCAGATGTCCCACTAATGGACCTTTCCTGGTCCAGGATACAAACCAGGGCCCCACAGTGCCTTTAGTTGTCATGGCTCCTTACTCTCTTCCTATCGGGGGCAGTTCCTGAGTTTTGTGGTTCTTGACCTTGACTCTTTGGAGGAATGTCTCTCAGTTGGGGTTTGTGTGCTTTCTTTGTGTTTGAAGTCAGGTATTCTGGTTTGGAAGGTGCCACCCAGGTGAGGTGTGTCTTCTCAGTGCATCGCATCAGGAGGCACGGGGCACTGGTGTGTCTCATCACTTGGATCAAACAAACCTTACACAAGCAGCCAGTTAACTAAAATATCCTGAGATTTCACTGAACTGCTTGTGTGTTCAGAGAAAGCTAAGTACAAATTAAAGAAACACCTCTTCTTTGGCAGCTTTGGGGTTGCCTTTTCCAAGGGGATTCAATGCACTTTGCTACCTCATTTTCCTCTGTTGAAGCCAGAGCAAGGAAAAAACAATGCTTTTTTCTTTATATTTAAGAGGAGCGAAATTGTTAGGTTAAATTCAAAGTCCCAGCAGCTAGAAAATTGATGAGTATTTTCTATGCCAATAAATATGTTTGGAAGAACATGCATTTAGGGTTATAGCAGCATTTGCTTAAAACCATTTCCCCGGGAGACAGCAGTTTGCTTGGAGATGTGGCTTCAACTACCAGAGGATACCGTATAACAAGAGTTAAAATGGCCCTTCCAGCAGAGGTGACATCTCATCGAAGAGGGAATGGAGCCTGGCTCTGCTGAAGGGCTTTTGAGGAAGGTGATTTACTGCAATTCTTTCTCAGTGAGTGATTCATAGAAATGGCAAAATCTGTCCCCAAAGTGGCTTTTAGAGATTTCTGGAGGTTATTTTTTATTAAGAAGACAGTAATCCCAAAGGAAGTTAAACACTTTTACAAAGGTTTTTTTTTTCTTTTTCTTTTTTTTCTTTTTACAAAGGTTTTATCCTCAAAGGGAAGTGTATTAGTCATTTGAGGGGAAAGAAAGACTGTCATGGGAGATTCTGAATCTTCTGGAAGGATTGTAGAAATAACTGGTTAGGTGGCGGGGGCTGTGGGCAGGGTGGTCAGCGGCAGAGCTGAGTCAGAGGGCGTTAGCTGTCCTTAGGGCAAAGGTGTCAGCGGAGGTCTTGGAGGGAGACCTAGTGTGTGGAGAGGATGGAAGGGACCGCCGAGCCTGGATCAGAAAGGAGGTCTTTGGGTAGGGAAGAACTTGGCCTGGTCATTTTGCTACATCTCCATTGATAAGGGCCTCGTAATCCTGTCCCCACCTGTGGGTGGATCCTGTGACAGCATCCTTAATAATTGACCTCCCAGCCTTATATCTGTAGCCATAGGGTGGTCAGTACCTCTCACAGCAGGCCTCCTGTTCCTGTCTGCCCTCTCCATTCATACTGAACAAGTTCATATTTTATCCCTAGGGTCACCATGGCACCCCGATACCCCACTCGACCCCTGAGTTCTCATTCTATCTACATTTTTTTTTCATTGCTCATCTCCCATGGTTGCCCCACTCAGCACCCAGGTCTCCCATCTGAATGATGTCCATTTGGCCTGAGCTCCTTTTTGAGATGTGATGCCCTGAACAGACCACCACCCACCCCTTCCCATGTGTATCTGCCTCACCAGATACCCAGTGTGCAGCAGTCACCCAGTACACACTGTCCATCCAGATAAAAACCTCCCTGGGAGTGTCTGGATGTGGTCTCTGCCCTGACACCTGACATCCTGCTCTTCTTATTGGCTCCACACAGCCCTCAGACTTTGGATACAACAAATTATTGATAAATGGAACAATCTCAATGAATCTCCACATTGATGTTGATTGAAAAAAGCAATCCCAAGAACATATTCGCTGATACATCTGATAAGGGGCTAATATCCAAAATTTATAAAGAACTTTAAAAACTCAACATCAAAAAAACAAACAATCCAATTAAAAAATAGGCAAAGGCCTGCCCTGGCTGGGCAGCTCAGTTGGTTAGAGCTTTGTCCCGATACCCCAAGGTTATGGGTTCAATCCTCAATCAGGACACATACGTGAATCAATCAATGAATGTATAAATAAGTGGAACAAATCAATGTTTCTCTCTCCCTCTCTCTCTCTTTTTCTCTCCTTTCCTCTCTCTCAAATCAATAAATAAATAAAAATTTTTAATGGGCAAAGGACCTGAATAGACACTTCTCCAAAGGGGACATACAGACATATGAAAAGATGCTCAATGTCACTAATCATCAGAGAAATGCAAATTAAAATCACACTGACATATCACCTCACACTTGTCAGAATGGCTACCATCAATAAATCAATAAATGAAAACCCTCGTGCACTACTGGTAGGAATGCAGACTGGTGTAGCCACTGTGAAAGCAGTATGAAGTTACCTCAAAATAATAAAAAATAGAACTATTTTATGACCCAGTGATTCCACTTCTGAGAATATATCCAAAGAAACCCAAAACACTAATTTGAAAGAATATATGCACCCCTATGTTCATTGCAGGATTATTTACAATAGCTAAGATTTGGAAGCAGCCCATGTGCCTATCAGTAGATGAGTGGATAAAACAGCTGTGGGACATTTACACCATGGAATACTACTTGGCCCTAAAAAGGAAACCTTACCTTTTGCAACAGCATGGATGGATTTGGAGAGTATTGTGCTAAGTTAAATAAGCCAGTCAGACAAAGACAAGTACCATATGATTTCACTTGTATGTGGAATCTGATGAACAAACTAACAAACAAAGTAAGAACAGACATAAATACAGAAAACAGACTGACAGCTGTCAGAGGGGAAGGGAAGGGGAACTGGGTGAAAAGGGGGAAAAGATTAAGCAAAAAACCCCCAAACACCTCATAGACCAGGGGTGGGAAACCTTTATAACATCATTTGCAGGCCATATAAAATTATCAACTTAAAAATTAGTCTGCTATATTTGGTCAAACATTTAATTAACTCACCCCTAATATGATGGCTGGAACTGCGTCTCTTTGTTGAGGCCTTGGCAGGGCCAGAGCAAATGATTTACCGGGCTGTATGTGGCCCGCTGGCTGAATGTCTGGACGTTCCTTACCCCTGTTAGACAGATAACAGTATGGTGATTATTAGAGGGAAAGTGAGGGAGGGGGAGGTAGGAGAGGGTAAAGGGGTGATAAGTGGTGATGGAAGGAAACTTGACTTGGGGTAGTGAACACACAATACGATATATAGATGATGTCTTATAGATTGTACCCCTGAAACCTATATAATTTTATTAACCAATATCACCCCAATACATTCAATAAAAAACAAAATAATAAAGCAATCCCAAAAGATTACATAGTATAAAATTCCATTTATATAACATTCTTGAAATGACAAAATTATAGAGATGGAGAACAGATTACTGGTTAAAGAAGATGTGGGTTGGGAGGGAAGTGGGTATGGCTATAAAAGGGTAACAGGAGGGATCCTTATGGTGATGGAAATGTTCTGGATTTTCACTGCATTGATGTCAACATCCTGGTTGTGATAGTGTACTATAGTTTTGCAAATGTTAACATTAGTGGAAATTGAGTAAAATGCACAGGGCATCTCTATGATTTTTTAACTGCAGTGAATCTACAATTATTTCAAAATAAAAAGTTAAATGTAAAAAACTATCAGGAAGCAGGATAAAACCCAAGGTCTAAGATGTGAATTTACAGAAGGCTTTGTTAACAAAGCTGAAAGTTCTTCCTACACAGTGGCAAAAATAGTCATGGCAACTGATGGCCCACTTTCTACCAGCTTAGCAAACCCTGGAAGAAAGAGGACCTCTTCCTCTGTAGTACCAGCAGGATGTCCCTGGGGGCTCTGGGTGGGGACACAGGCAGTGCTGCTCACTGGTGGCTGAGAGTACTCTGAGTTGCTTCTGCCCCAGGAACAAGCCTGTGCTCATGGCTTCCTTTTTTCTTGCAGGCACACACTGCTGTTTTACTCTGCCTCCTTCGTCCCTGCTGGTCGTCGCACTTATGCTGATGCAGTGAACCTGGTGAGTGGCAGCCCAGCTACCTGGGAACCAGCCAGATGGTCAGAGCCCTTCCCTCTGGGCCCCTGGCCCTGAGCCACCTTCAGAGCAGGGCTTCAGGGCTTCCAGGACACTCAGATCCACTTTCTTATATTCTTAACCTCCACCCCACCTCCCCGACCTCCCATCAAGTAAGTTTTAGAGATTAAGAGTTTAGACTCTAGACTCTCATAGGCCTGGTTTCAGTTCCATTTCTATCACTTAGCATGTTGGACATTTAAAAAGTATCTGGCTCCTCACGCATAGCATGGCATAATAATCATAATTACTATATGGAGTTATTATGAGAATTAAGAATAATGCATGCACAGTGCCTTGCACATGGTAAGTAATGACAAAGATGACAGTGATTATGGTGATGGAGACGATGGTGATTGCAGGTGAGAAAACTGAGGTCCAGAAAGGGCACCTCAAGTAACATTATTAGTTGATGGCAGAGTCTGGGTTAGAACCCTGTCTTCTGGTTCTGAGTCCAAGCTTTTCCTACTAGACTATGGTGCATCTCCAGACAGAAAGAGCCAGGCAGGGAGGGCCAGGCCTGGTTCACTTGGGAAGACTAGTTGTTACTGCCCAGAGGAGGACTAGTCACTCCGCCCTCAGGATCCTGGTTTCTCACGTGAAGTCTTATCTTCTAAAATAGGCTGGCAGCAAAGCTGTCCTGGTCACAGGCTGTGACTCTGGGTTTGGGTTCTCCTTGGCCAAGCATCTGCATTCAAAAGGCTTCCTTGTGTTTGCTGGCTGCTTGATGAAGGTAAGAGATGGGTCATCTTTGTCACCATTGTCCTTTACACATAGTAATTGTTTTGTAGTGTTTTTTTTTTTTTAATTGTAGTAAAATACACATAACATAAAATTTACCACCTTAACCATTTTTAAGTGTACAGTGGTATTAAATATAGTTACATTGTCTAAGTACCTCATGTAAGTAGAATCATACAGTATTTGCCTTTTTATGACTGGCTTATTTCACTTAGTGTAATATCTTCAAGGTTTGTCCATGTTGTAGCATATTACAGAATTTCTTTTTTAAGGCTGAATAATATTGCATCATATGTATATATTACATTTTACTTATCCATTCATCTGTTGATGGACATTTGAGTTGCTTCCACATTTTAGCTACTGTGAATAATGCTGCTATGAACATGAGGGTACAAATATCTCTTTAAGATCCCTGTTTTCAATTCTTTTGAACATATATCCAGATGTAGAATTACTTGGTCATATGGTAATTCTATTTTTAATGTTTTGAGGAACCGTCAAACTATTTTTCACAGCAGCTGTACCGTTTTACTTTCCCATCAACAGTGCACAGGGTTCTAATTTCTCTGCATCCCTGCCAATACTTGTTTTCTGTTTTTAGATATTAGCTATCCTAATGTGTGTGAGGTGATGTCTCATTGTAGTTTTGATTTGCATTTCCCTAATGATTAGTGATGCTGAGTATCTTTTCATGTGCTCATTAGTCATTCATCCTCTTTGGAGAAATGTCTGTTTAAGCCCTTTGCCCATTTTAGAATTGGGTGGTTTTTGTTGTTGTTGCTTTTTAGGAGTTCCCTATATATTCTGGATATTAATTCCTTATCAGTTATATGATTTGCAAACATTTTCTCCCATTCTGGGGGTTGTCTTTTTACTCTGTAGGCAGTGTCTTTTGATGTACAAAATTTAAATATTTTTATTAAGCCCAGTTTGTCTGTTTTCTTTTGTTGCCTGTGCTCTTGGTGTCAGATCCAAGAAATCACTGTCAAATTCAATGTTATGAAGCTTTTTTCTAAGAGTTTTATTGTTTTAGGTCTTACATTTATGTCCTTGATCCATTTTTGTTGTTGTTAATCCTCAGCTGAGGATATTTTTTCCATTGCTTTTCAGAGAAAGAGTGGAAGGGAGGGAGGGGAAGAGAGAGAGAAACATAGATACGAGAGACACATCGACTGGTTGCCTCCTGCACATGCCCTGACTGGGGGCAGGGAGTGAACCAGCAACCCAGACACATGCCCTTGACCAGGAATCAAACCTGAGACCCTTCAGTGCGTGGACCAAGGCTCTAACCACTAGCCATGCTGGCCAGGGCTCCTTGATCCGTTTTGAGTTAATTTCTATATTTGTTGTTAGGTAAGGGTCCAACTTCATTCTTTTGCGTGTGGATATCCAGTTTTCCCAGCACCATTTTCTGAAAGGACTGTCCTTTCCCTTTAAATGGTCCTTGTCAAAAATCATTTGACTATATGTGTGAGGGTTTATTTCTGGACTCCTTCTCTGATACATAAACTTATATTCCTCCCCCCACATCCCCACCCCTGCCACTCTCACCGCATACTCCTCCCCCTTACTCAAGAGGCTGCAGGCACAGAGGCCTCCTGCTCTTTAACACACCAGGCAACACCCTCCTTGGGTTTGGGCTTGGCTGTCTCTTCTTTCCCAGATATCTGCAAGACTTGCTCCCTCACCTCCTTCCAATGTCACACCTTCCTGGTGAGGCCTTTTCTTCCCTCTTTAAAACTGAACACACTATCTACCACATTCACCCCCCACCCCCAATCTTCTTTTCCTGCCTCTCTCCGGGATCATAAGGAGGGCTTGACGGGCCAAGGTGGCATCTCATCACCTTCTGGAAGGGTGAACAGGATGCCCAGTGCCCTCATGGAAGAAGAGGAGATGAGCTGGGAAAGGAGGGCAGGACCGGACCAGAAGGGGACCCGAATGCCTTTGACACGGCTTTTATCAAGGATGCCCAAAGTCCCCATTTTGTCAGATTTATTAGTCATTCCTCAGACCATGTCATACTCAACCCATCAGCAAACTTGACCACACTACTCATGTTTGTAACACTGTTTTTTGATTTTGTGGAACCCTGCTCTCTTGGTTTCTCTTCATCTTCTTTGCCTGCTCCTCCTATAACTAGTACAATGCCCTAGGCTTGCTTCTCTTGTCACAGTGTTTCTAATACATTTGACAAGATGCTCACATGTAACATGTGGTGAGTGTCCTTAGACCCTGCCTTGAGGTGCTAGACCACTAACAATAAATGCTGGGAGACTGAAACCTTTCTGCCAGGCTGAGCCCATCACCTGCCTCACGGCAGTATTACATGGAGGTGGAGGAGGCGGAGAGGTTGGAAAGAGTTGTTAGTGTGCTGTGATGTTTTCTATCTGGTCTCAGGTAAAATGAAGCTGGTTTCAAGAGAACTTCTTGGAGAGCTTACCATGGTGCCTTGGAGTCTGAGGCCACAGAATGAGGTGTTAATATTTACCAAAAGAAATTTAGAGGCCGAAGAAAGGCTGGAGTGGCTCCTCTGGAAGCAGAGCAGAGAGAGCTTCATAGGGGAAGGCTGTCCTTCTACCTTGCCTGAACCTGAGGTGGATAATGGGAGAGCTCCTGGGATCATCTTAAGGGCACCTACCCAGTGAAACTCCTAGCGGGTCCATGTGACCCAGCCAGAGGGGTGGTTCCTGGAATCCTGTGCTGAGGGAGAAGATGCCCATCGGGAGGAGAGAAGGGCAGGGGAGTCTCGAGTGGAGGGATCTTTGAGGAACCCACAAAAGTGCCTCAGGGAGGAAGGGCCAGCCCTCCTGCATCTGCTGTCCCAGGGCGCCCACAGCAGACAGCAATGGTACCACCCTCAGAAGACTACAGTCTTGCTCCCTCATTTGTTAGCCCCTGGATCCAACCCTGTGAGGGTCTGAGATTAAGGAATAAGAGCGGAGGAGGAGCTGGAGCGCAGTAAGACAGCTCTGCCCTTGCTGCCTGGCGTCCCACGCTGCGGGCCTGGGGCAGGGCAGGCTCTGAACTGGATACAAGTTTGAGAATTTGGGTTTTCAAACTGGGCTGGGCTGGAGTTATTTGATTAGCAGACTGAACTAGACTCTTTATGCCAAAACAAAGAGGTTTTCTGTTATCTGAGGAGTGGAAAAGTTGTAAGACTTGCCTGAAATTGCACCCAGGGGTGGAAAACACAGCTTACAGATGAAGTTTAAAGGGTTTAGTTAAAGAAGGTGCTACCCCTCACAAAGGCACCAACACAGCAGGACTGGAAGCTCATCTCTGAGCAGCAGACAGATGTGCACAAAGAAACTGGGCGCCAGGGAGGTGGTGTGGCCCAGGCAGTGCGCCTTGGCCTGAGGACAGGCGGATCTGCAAGGGGAAGGGCCACCGTAGTCTGCAGCCCACAGACTGAGGGCCATTGGGAAAGCTTTCCTTTGAACAGCTGGGGCAGAATGACAGTCCCCTTCCCTGTTGAGGTGGCTGTCAGGAGCAGGGTGTGCAGGCTGCAGAGATGGATGAGGACTCCTGGGGAGGTCTGAGGTAAAGGTAAGAGGGTGGGGTTTCCCTCCTGGGGGCCTGAATGCTGAGCCTAAAGCTGTGGGCAGTGAGATTAACCCCCAGTTTCCTTTGAGAGAAAGCTTTTAGCTGCCAAATTAAGTTCATGTGGACACTCTGACCTAGGGGAGAGGCTTCTCCTGGGAACTGCGGGAACATTGGCTCCATGCTGGCTAGAGGCACGGGGAGAGGTCTTGGGTGGTGTCCAGGAATTGCTAACAGATGGCAGAAGGATTAACAAAGCCTGGGAAGAGGAAAGGACACAGGTACCTCTTGTGCATCTCAGCTGGAATCTATCCTGTTGGAAGTTGTTGTCAGAATCCCCTTGGAGACTTAAATTACTTGGTCTGGGTTCCAAGGGGCATTTGAGGAGCCATGATATCAAGGACTGCATTAGAACAAGACGTGTTTTCTTTGTGCCTGTGTGCTGTGTGTGGAAAAGAGAGGTGTCTGTGGCACCAGCCCCTCCAGCCTTTGGACTCAAAGGTGGTATCCTGGGGATTCTTTTCTGGAGCCCTGTCTGGGAACAGCAGCAGAAACTCCAGGCCTGTCTGCTCCCCTGTAGATGGAACACCTGCCGTGTCATTTGGGAAGGTGGCACATCCAGGGGGTTCAGAGCCCAGCCTTGCATGAACTGAGCCTCACACCTGGCTGCTCTATGCAGACGTGATTCTGGGTGTAGCTGCCGTTCTGGTGCCAGGTTGGACAGAGACTCAAGGGGTCACACATGTTGCTTCTTCAGTAGGGCCACTGAGGGGGCCTCCCTGGAGAAGATGGCAATTTAGGGGTGGAAGAGATCTTAGAGGAGGGAGATCAGCCTGACCACCTGCCTGATGCTGGGTTTTCTCTGTACTACGTTCCCCACACCAGCCTTATTGTCTGAACACCTCCTAGGCAGTCCATGCCACCTCCAGGCTGTGAAAGTCACTCCTCATTTTGAGCTGAATTTGACTTCTTGGCCCTGGTTCTGTTTTGGGCCGCACAGGACAAGTTGGCTCCCTTGCCATCATGTTCTCCCTGAGCCTTCTGTCCAGAATGACGATCTCCATACCTTTGGCCCCATTTCACACGGTCCCTTCACCGTTCTCCCCTGAGTCCCTCTGACATTTCATCCCTGTGGCACTGAACTCCAGCCCTGGGGTTTGGGTCCTCCTGGCTCAAATCACTTATGCAGGACTCAGCCTAACCTGTGGAGAACTTTCCACAGACATTTGGACCCTCCTTGTGCTTCCTGCTCTGGCTCTTGCCTCGGTACTGGCTGTGTGTCCTGGGACAAGCCGTGGACCGAGAGTAGGCATCTCCCATCACTTCATCCTCTGGCAGCCACTCCTGTCCTCTGCTCCGTGCACCATTGAGAAAGTCACCACCAATTCAATGATTGACAGTGTTTTCACCTGTTTGTAGCTCATTCCTATTGTGAAAATATGTGTCATAGAACAGATGAGTATGACAATGCAGCCTGCCTTGTGTGTGAGGACCAATAGATGATGCATGTCAAGTGCTCAGCACAACACGAAGCACAGTAAATGCTCAATAAGTGACGTCTGCTTTTATTCACATCCTCCAGCAGCTCCCACTGCCCCATGCAGACCCCTGCCTGCTGTCCCCTCAGCCTCATGTCCCACAACGTCCTCAGGCCTCTGCTCCCCCTGCAGTGGCTTCTGGCAGCGCCTTCGTGCCCCTGCCTGAAGTGCCCCATCCATGTCCTCCACAGGCTGCCTTTGGAAAGCCTTCCCTGTCCGCCACAGCTTCGGTGCAGCCCTCGCTCCCACCAGGTTTCCTGCAGCAAACACTCCTTGTATTGTGTGCTTGCTCGTCTGCCTCCTTCCCTGAAACGTGGCTCTTTGAGAACAGGGGCTATGTATCTTAGTTATTTATTTTTGTGCCTCCAGTACTTAGCTCAGTGCAAGAACATAAGAGAGGCCCAGGACATGTTTGCTGAGTGATACTTTCTCATGTGTGTAATAACACCTGAATTTGCGTAGCACTTGGTCATTTAATAGGTTTTTAAAAAAACAATTTCCTCATTCCATTACCTGAGCAGGTCAGGACAGGTGGTGATGTCCTATGACTAACTGTAGCTGGAAAAACCAGGCACCTCGTTAGTGACCAAACTGGCAGCAGAGCCTGGCCCTGGCCTCTTACCAACCTGTGGGTGGCAGACCCTTGGCTTAGAAAAGAGGTGGCAAACAGGCAGCCTGCTGGTCACATGTGGCCTGTGGGTGTGCTTTGGCCCACATATTGGTTTTTTTTTAGAGAACCCAAATAAGTTGCCAACACGTAAAAAATTAGGAGATTTTACACAGAAATCCCAATTACAAGCTTAAAACCTAAGCATCTGGCAATCCTGGACTTACATACATGTGGACAACAGCCGGTGGGGATTGAGAGGTGAGGCTTGTGCTCCACTCTTGAGTGTCCCCCTTCTCATCATGTGATACCCGCATGCCTGGCCCTGCAGGTATTGAGTTTGCAACCTCTGCTTAGAGAACCGATGCTGCCAATGAAGACTTAGGGGCTAATAGCGATGTCTGTGGCACTTAGTTTGGTGCTAGGTACTCAGGGATTAGGGATCAATGCTCAGGGATTAGGCCCAGGTGGCCTCCAGAGACTGCCGCCTGCAGTTGTCCACAGCCCCAGGCTTAGGCAGGGACTTGGGCCAGCCCCCCACCTTGGCCCTGTCCTCATCCTAGAGACAGTGGGGTGAAGCAGCTCCTCTCTCCTCCTCAGGACAAAGGGGATGTTGGAGCCAAGGAACTGGACAGCTTGAAGAGTGATCGACTGAGAACTGTTCAGCTCAACGTCTGCAAAAGCGAGGAGGTGGAGAAAGCGGTGGAGATCGTCCGCTCAAGCCTGGAGGACCCTGAGAAAGGTAGGGGGCACCTTGGGACAGCAGGAACTGCACGAGCACCCTTTCTAAGCACCACCCTCCATTTGCTGGTATCCTGCCAAAAGACTGCTTTCTTCCTCCTGCACAGTAGGAGGAAGTGGGTTGAATTAAATACACTGTGCAATCAGGCAACGGGCAATAAAGCCAGAGGTGATTCCAGAATCTACAAGAGTGATAAATGCATGTGCCTGGTTCAGGTCAGTTCAGCCAATGTCCACTGAATGCCCACTCGGAGCCAGGTGGTGGGCCTAAGTGTTGGGAACACAAAGATGGCCAAGACACAGTCCCTGCCTCCAGGACCTCACAGTTCATTGGGGGACTGATCCAGGTGATTTCCACAACACCTCTTGAGCAGGACGGGACAGAAGGATGTAGCCCAGTCTTGGGGTGAGGTGGGGAAGAGGTCAGTAGGGGAGATTGTGGCAGTGTGCTGGGAAGGGCATTCCAGGAGGAGGGGAGAGTGTGAATTATGGTGGGAAGCACACAAGTGCCAGGGGATGACAAGTCAGGGGTCAAGTTTGGTGGAGGTGGTAGCAGAAAATAAGGTTGGGAGGGAGCTGGTCCAGTGCCTGGGGTGCCAGGCGAGGGAGGTGACCACTCTCTTGAGGGCAGTGGGAGCCACTGAATTTCCCGAGGGGAATTTCCCGAGGGGAATGACCTGGTCATACTCATGAAAGCTTGCTCTGGGGGCTGCAGTGACAGTATGGAGTGGATTTAAAGTGACAATGTAGGTATAAGAGTCCTGGGGCCATGAGTATTGGGAAAGAGGAGGATCAGATTCGAGTATCTAAAAGACATAGCTGGCTGGACTTGGTGACTGATGCATGTGGGCAAGAGGGAGAAACACGAGTTCTTTATCCTGGACACCTGGTACTGTCTCATGGAGGAACAGGTTGAGGGATGTGGAGATGCTGAAGTGTCCAAAGGGCACCCTGGGGGAGTATCCGGGCTGGAGATCAGATGTCCAGGGTTGGAGGTGAGACTAGGAGTGGGAGAGATGCAAGGGGATCTACTGGGGAATATGAGCAATTAGGCATCAGAGAAGGGAAAGAGACAACTGTCAGAGAGGTTGGGTACAGGGCCCCAGAAGCTAAAGGGACAGAAAGTTTGGGGGACAGGAGCCAATAGGGGCTCAAACTGCAGAAAGTGTCCTCCCAGTTCAGCCCATGGAGGACCTTCAGCCCTCCCTTGGTGGGAGGGGCTCTGTTGCACAATAGAGGGGAGGGGACGTCATTCATGTAGAACACAACGGTGCTGCTTGGGGAAGCCAGCTTAGTCTGCGCACTTCATCTATGACATTTACCTCTGAGCTTCCCGACAGCCCAGGCAGGAAGGGCATGTCTCACTCAGCTCCCTGCTTCCCACAGAATGGGCTGGGGACAGCTCTCCTGAGCAGTGACTGCAGTTGTTGGTAGGGAGGAGGGAAGGGGTGGGGTGACCAGGTCCTGTGCTGCTGAGCATTATTAGCCAGGGGACATGCTGTCACCCCAGCAGCACCTCAGAAGCTCCTGTGCTGTGCAGCTATCAGAGAAGCTGTTGCTCTGGCTGCCAGCCTGTCACTGACCTGTCACCTTGTCAGCCCAGAGCCATCCCCACCCCCACAGCAGGCCATTCCCAGGCCCCCCTGCTCTCTGAGGAGAGGCCTGTGAGTTCCGGAACATCTGTTTAGTAATTACCAGTCAGACTAGGGCTTCTGTCCCATTAAGAAAAGACAGGATGGGTCCCATTGGGATGATTACCAGGGGCAGCCTGCTTCACCCCTCCCCAGTGGCAAATCTTCCTCCTCCCTGCCTTCCCTGGCATCCGGGATGTTGCCTTTATGAACTAGTAAGGGGAAGACAGCTGCAGTCAGCACCATAAAGCCACTCATTATGGCCTGTGGGTTTGCAGTGATTTAAAATGTTCGTGTAAGGGAATCATCCCTGTAGACCTGAGTGTAGAATGGAGCTGCGCCAGGTCTGGGGCTGCTCAGCACCCCAGTCCTTGTCCCTTGCCACCAGGGAAGAACCACCTCCACTCCCTGGGTTGGTCTGAGCAGTTAGCCTTACCTGGAAGGCAGAGTGAACCTGGAGCCACCAGGAGGAGGTGCTCAAACCCCAGTACCACCCCTCATGCATAAACCTTCATGCTTTTTCCTCATGACCCATTCCAGTGAGGGTTGATAAATCACTCAGCATGACCTTAGTTAACCAAAACTGCATCTTTTTGGGAAAAGATTTGAAGGATTTTAGATTTGAAAAGAAAATAAATCTGTTAGATATATGGCTGCGCAGGTCTGCCTCTCCCTCCCTCCCTGTGGTCCCCTGCCCACCTCCCTCCATGGGCTGTCTTCCTGGTGGGCTAAAGCGCTCAAATTCTCCCCCTCTCTGGCAGTGCTGTCTTTGGACTCCAGGTGGCGCCCTCCCAGAGCTTTCGGTCGAGTTTGTGGTTCCTAAAGGGGTAGTCTCTTCTTACTGTCCCCTCTGCCCAGGCAGGAAGCTCCCAGGAGACAATTGCAGGGCACATTTTGATGGCAAGTTTGGTGCCCCTTCACCCTGGCTCTATGGAACAGTTGCTGCGAAAGCCAGGGGAGCCAGCATGGGGGGGGGGGGGAGTGAGATAAAGGGGACTGTCTGATTAGAGTTGTGAGCCATCCGCCACCAGCTCCTTTGCTCCCCAGCAGGACTCTGAGGGCCACCAACCCCTTTGCTCCCCAGAAGAACTCTGAGGGACTGCACATCTGGAGCCTGTGACTCCCACCCCAGGGAAAGGCCCAGTGGGTGGGCCAATCAGCAGCCTGTGGGCTTAGTCTCATCTTGAAACTACCTACCTCACAGTCAGTAAACATTTATCGAGTACTGGCTGTATAGTTGGTAGTGTACTGAACACCAGAGGGGTCTGACCTGGCAGGAGGAGTTTGTGGTTGGACACCAGCCAAGTGGAAGCTTGTAGTTTCATGGTAGGGCCTGCGAGGTGATAGTACTGGGGCATTATGTCATGGGCAGGGATGACCCTATTATCTGGGACGCCCTGGGTCTGGGAGTGAGAAGACTGGATTTACTCTGAGTTTCCCCTCTTACTAGAAATGTGACCTTGGGGTTGTATATTCACCGGTGTGAGCCTCCGCTTGCCCATCTGTGAAGTGGGAAAAATGCTCTGTGAGCCATCCAGTGCTCATACCTAGATCTGACTGCTGCAGGAGCATGGGTAGCATTTCAACAGCAACAACAAAATGATCTGGGGGGGGGGGAGCTAAGCAGAGCCAGGAAGCAGCAGAGGCGGGAGGGACTGTGATGTCAGAGGAATGGTAGGTTGTTTAGGCTTGGAGAAGGCAGAATACTTGAAAGGGAGTGGGTGAGAGGAGCCTGGAAAAGACTTCACATACCTGTGCCAGGGAAAGGAACCTTCTAAGCAGGAAGTGATTAACAGAGGAGACTCGGCTGAGGGGGTTGAATCAGGATGGAGGTGGAGAGACTAAGACAGGGAGACCTGGGAGAAGCTTCTCCAGCAACACAGGAGGGAGCTAACCAGGACCCAAACTGTGCCGTGGAAACAGGAAAGAAGACATGGATTCTAGGGACACACAAAGGAAGCCGACGACAGCACAGGGCTGTGCCCTCACACAGAACTGGGGTCAAATTCCATCCTTTCCACTTGTTACCTGGGTGGCACTGAGCAGGACGCTTCACCTCTCTGAGCCTCAGTTGCCTCATTCAGATACGGGACAGTTTAATATCTACTTTATAGGTTGCTTGTTTAGGATCAGGTGAATTAGTAGATGCAAAATGTTTAGTTCAGGGCCTGGCTGGTGTCCTTTTTATCTTTATCAGTAATATGAACAATATGCATTAGATGGGGGAGAAATGAGGGAGCTGGAGGAGTCCAAAATGAAAGTGGTACTATTGACAAGGAGGAGGGGCAGGGCGGGGCAGCTGGAACATGATATCTTGGTGTGCTTAGGGTGAGTTGAAGACCTGTGGGACATCCAGGTGAAAGTGACTGTCAGGAGGAGGGACTGGGGTTAGGAGAGAGCTGTGACTGCCGAAGGGTACATGGGACCCCTCCACACAGAGGTGTGATGGGGCTGCTGCAGGAACACAATTGTCACCCAGACCGGCAGAAATGTTATGAGTTTACTCAGAATGTTGGCCGAGGACTCCAGAGAGCTCCAGAGTCCACACATTGCTACAACTTATCACGCCAACAGAGCCATCATCCAGGAGCAGTGTGCGTTCACATGTCAAGTTCAAGTAAACTTTTTCGGATATCAGTGTCAGATGTAATTAATGTTAGATGGAAGAGAGATGATTTACTTTAGGTGTGTGATACTGTCCCATATGAATCGAACACAAAGGTGCTGGAGAATTCCATGAACGTAAAGAAAATGAAGCTGCCCAAGCACCAAGTGTAATTTGAGAGAAGGTGGTCTAGGACAGGACACTGGGGACACCTGTATGTGAGCGGGGCAGGTAGAAGAAAGGTGGCAGGAAGGATGGAGGAGATGCCTGGGTGCTATTAACATCAGGAGAGGAGTGAGTGTCAGGAACCATGAATAGTGCTCATACAGTGGAGAAGCTGAGAGTGAAGACGGGTGACGTCATTAGCATGTGGCGCCCTGGATACCCTGGAGCAGCGGTAGGGCTGAGACCCAGAATGGCAGGGAAATGGGAAACTGTAGAGCATAGCTTGTGTTCTCAGAAGCCTGGCAGAGGAGGGGATGGGAGCAGACAAGGGAGTAGCATGGTTAAGAGAAGGTTCTTTAGGATATGGAGACATGGTATTTGTATTCACCTGACAAACATTTATTAAGCACCCACTGTTTATGACGTTGAAGGGAAGGAGGCAGAGGCAATGGAAGAGTTGAAGCTGCAGAAAGGAGAGGGGACTGATGGCTTACCATCAGGAAGGCAGAGGGTGGAGTGTCAGCTTTGGCCAGAGGCGAGAGAAGCCTCCTGGGCAGAGCAGGGGGAGGGGATGACTCTGGGAATTCTGCTAGGCTGGGGAAGAGAGGGGATGGCAGCTGTGGGGGTTGTGGTGGTTGAGTCAATGCAAGGTCACCAGTGAGACCTGAGAGCGAGGCTTTAGCTCTCAGTGGGGGGTGGGAGTAAGGACTTCATGAGCACTTTGTTAGCCAGCAATTTCCTTCCCCTAATGTCCTTAATTTTCCATAATTGAAGGAGAAGTCATCAGAGGTCAGTTGACGAAGCTTTAATTTGGGTAGCACAGAAGGGAGCAGCTAGATAGCAATTACTCTATCATTTACACAAACTCCATGATGAACTCAGAAAGCAGGCCAGGACAGAGTTCCCGCAGGCAGGGGAACAGCCCCCGGGAGGGCAGTACTGCCCTGAGGCTTCCCCTTGGGAGAGACAGGCTTTCATGACTACAGGACACTGAACCCTGAGGGTTTCCACAACAGAAAGGCAGGGCCCTGTTCTGTCCTGAGGCTCTAGCCTATCCAGTCCTTGCACCCAAAAAACAGAACTCAAAGAGGGCCCTGCAATGCACGGCTGCCCCCTCACTGCCACAGCCCCAGTTAGGCTCTACCTCTGACCCACTGGGCACACTGAAGCCAGTCCTTTCCCCCAAGGGCCTCCGTATCCCTATTTCTGAGATTAGTTATCAGACTAAGTGACCTCCAAGGAGCCTTCTAGCACCAACATTCTGTGTCTATAAAAGCCAGCTGTCCTTTTGCTGGTCTTACTGGTAACAGTCAACACAAATATACCCAGAGAGTGTACATTTGCTCTGACCCTGTACCTGTGGGACCACAAGACCGAGGGGTGTTCTCTACCTGCACAGGCCAGGTGAATACACATGGGGTATTGATGAACAGGTTACCGGGTCACAGGGGCTTACCGCGTGATAACCGGCACCAGTGCATGGTGCAGAGAAGGGGTGTCAGAGTATGGAGACAATGTTAGGTGGGTCTCAGGGTGAAGCAGAATAGGAGGCCCAAGTCAAGATCAAGGCTTGGCTGAGGCTCTAACTTGCTGTGTGACTTTGGATGCTGGGTCCCCTCTCTGGTCTTCCAGAGAGGCTTGGCCTGGAAGGCTCCTGAGGTTCCCTTGGCTTCTGGCAAGAGGGAGAATGCAAGTGAAGTTCAGAGGCAGGGCTGAATACACAGTGCCTGGGTGCAGGGTGCGGGATGAGACTGGCTGGAATAGAGTGGAAATATGTGAGGTGAGGTGGGACACCAGGCTGGGGGCACCGGCAGGGTTGAGTCATGATGGGCCCGGAGAGTCGATTAAGGCAGAAGAAAGGATTGGACAGTCTAGAATTCAGGGAGGGTTACAGCCAGCACTGTCTATCTTTTGTTTTCTTTGATGATTCTAGAAGGAGTCCTGAGAGCCTTGGGCACACAGCTGTCAAGTAATGGGGAAAAAGGATGACAGTGGGGAGGGGAATGGCTGCAGGCTGATGGGCCATCTAGGCCACGGGGTGACCTTGGTTCTGTACCCTCCCATCCAGGCATGTGGGGCCTGGTTAACAATGCGGGCATCTCAACGTTCGGGGAGGTGGAGTTCACCAGCATGGAGACCTACAAGGAGGTGGCAGAAGTGAACCTCTGGGGCACAGTGCGGATGACGAAATCCTTCCTCCCCCTCATCCGAAGGGCCAAAGGTAAGTTCGAGAGGGACCTTCCTCCCGCCCCCTGTACCTGACCCACCTTTCAGCTTTGCTCAGAATGGAAATAGGCCTCAGCATATCCGACATCCACAGCCCAGTGAGGCTAAGCACATGACTCCCAGGGGCCGTGTGGGGGCCTGTGGGTGGTGGTGAGGGGTGTATGGTTTTCAGAAAGTAGAGCAGGAGAGAGGTCAGCAGTCTATGCAGCAAAGGCTAAAAGACTATAGTGGTAATCCAACTCTGGGTACCTAATCTGGAGAAATAGCCACCCTGTGTACAGAGCTTTCTGTATATCATGGCATCAGTAGGGGTGCGGTTAAGTAAATATTGGTTGGTATATCCATTTTATGCATTACTATGCCATACTAAAAAAATGAGACAATTCTACTACTAAGTAAAAAATAATAATAAAATTAGAAATTTGGAAAACAGACAAAATGCCCAAACCATGTTAGGTAGTCAAATGTAAGTAAAGCACCTATGAAGTCACCAACTCAGATGTTCTCCGTAAACAGCAAACAATCATGGCAAAAGGGGAAGATCCATATGATCTATCCTAAGGTCTCAGCATTAATGACAGGAGGAACCCAGAGAGTGCTGTAGGATTTTATAAGAAAACTGCAACCCTTTGGTGACTTCTAACTTAGAGATTTCTGAAAGGATCCTCCTGCAGTGCCTGGGATGGGGCTATGCCTTTACTTCCTGGGTGCACACCCAGGGTGAGTGGGTCCCAGGTCTGCCTGGGCTGTCGGTGTGGATGGGCTCTACTTCCACCCACCACCCCCAGGGCTGGGTGAAGCTATGCACAACTCCTAACACACCCAGGCTGGGCCTGCGGGAGAGCCTCTTGAGGTCATCACTCTCTCCCTCGGCCCGAGACTGCCCACATGCCCCAGCCCTGAAGCCAGGTTCAGAACCCTGCCTCTGGGCCTCCCTGATTGCCAACAGAGCGCTGCCAGGTGATAACATTTGTGGGGGGAAATACAGTGGGAGAATGTGGGAAGTGAGACACAGCTTAGTTGTGTGTTGTGTGTTATGCTGTGCCCTCCTGCTATGGAAGCCTGCTTCTCACTCGTTTCTCCTCTTCTGGCCTGCCAGCACAGCTGGCTACTGGGGAAATATCAGGGACGTTGGTGCTGATGTGTGGGTCTGAGCTGGCTCTATGAATGAGAAGGCCCTTGGACCTTGGGTGGTGCAGAAGGTCAGGCCCCAGCCTGACAGGCAGCAAAATAAGCATCAGGGGCCAGGAGACCAGGTGCCAGCCAGGTCTCTGGAAACATGCCAGGCCCCAGGCCCTCTGCCCCCCAGGTAGTGCCTCCTGAGCAGGTGCTTGCTGTCTTCCTCTGTAGGCCGCGTCGTCAACATCAGCAGCATGCTGGGCCGCATGGCCAACCCGGCCCGCTCCCCATACTGCATCACCAAGTTCGGGGTGGAGGCTTTCTCTGACTGCCTGCGCTACGAGATGCACCCTCTGGGTGTGAAGGTCTGTGTGGTGGAACCCGGCAACTTCATCGCTGCCACCAGCCTCTACAGCCCCGAGCGCATCCAGGCCATCGCCAATAAGATGTGGGACGAGCTGCCTGAGGTGGTGCGCAAGGACTACGGCAAGAAGTACTTCGATGAGAAGATCGCCACCATGGAGACCTACTGCAACAGTGGCTCCACTGACACGACCCCCGTCATCGATGCTGTCACCCACGCCCTGACCGCTGCAAACCCCTACACCCGCTACCATCCCATGGACTACTACTGGTGGCTGCGAATGCAGATCATGACCCACTTGCCTGGAGCAATCTCCGACAAGATCTACATACACTGAAGAGCTTCCAGCTGTTCTGTTGGGAGCCCTGGTGGGAGGGAAGAGGAAGGAAGGAGGAACTTGTATAGTCACCTCTTCATTACCTACTTGTGGATTATCCACCATCCCAGGAGGACCCACTACCAGTTTTAGTGTCAACTGGAGGGGGTAGCCCAGCCCGACTTGTGTGGACACTAAGTGTCTGGGGCCTCCTCGGTCAGGGTGTGGAGTGGTGGGCAGGACCCCTAAACCTCAGGGCAAACATGGTGCCTTTGTCTTTCTGGAGTTGATTTCATACAAAGATTTTAAGGAAAACATCTTTATATTAAAAACAGATTTATTATAAAATAGAATCCAAATCCTTTACATTTTAAGCCAAAACCCCATTCAAAAAGTTTATCTCATTTGATCCGTAAGCCAACATCCTGAGTAAGGGAACAGATTCTTTTCTTTTGTACACAAAGAATTTGCAGCTCAAAGAGGATACATGAATAATCCTTTTATTGCTTGTAAATGGTCCAAGTCATGTGTTCCTGTCACTGCTGTAGAAATGCTTCACATTGTGTGTTCCAGGGCTCTCTGGATCCAGCTGAGTCCTCTGAGCTCTGTGACCTTGCCTGAGCTTTACCATGTGTCCGTGGTGCACCTCTCTGCATGTCCATGGGGCCGGTGTGTGTGGCCACAGCCAGCAGTTCAGAACTGACTGTGTGGAGGGGATGGGACATTGTAGAGATTTCCATTTGAGATTTCTCAACCTCTCTTAAGACTTAGGATAGACTTATGGAGGTGCTCTTTGGCTAAGAGGGCGGCTTCTGGTTTGGGTCTGCTTAGTTTTGCCTGGGGTAGAACCCCTGTTAATGGGGCATCCTTAGCAGGAGCTGTGGTGCAAAGGCCAGGCCCTGTGGCACCCTCTCTCCCAGGGGTGGGTCTGGAGTCTCTACCTGTCTTATGTGGTGTTCACACTCACACACACACACACACACACACACACACACACACACATTTGTTCTGTAGGGCTCAGGGTGGCCGCCTTTGATGTCTTGCCTTCTTGATGTGTCCTTATTTTTTAAAAGAATAGTTTGTTGATTTTTAGAGAGAGAAAGGGAGAAGGAGAGAGAGAGAAACATCGATGTGAGAGTGCAACATTGATCGGCTGCCTCCTGCATTCCCCCTACCGGGGATCAAGCCAGCAACCTGGGCATGTGCCCTGACTAGAATCGAACTGGCAGCCTCCTGGTGGAGGGGATGACACCCAGCCAACTGAGCCATACCCACCAGGACTATGGCCTTATTTTTAATTAAGAAGCCAGGTCACTGATAGGCAGTCTGTGTCATCACTTCTTGGGGTTGGGTTTGAAGGCTGCCATCCTTGAAATTCCCAGGGCCTGGATGTTTGGACCAAAACCAGGCACTGCTCTCCTCCGGGTGGCTGCACACCTAGGACAGTGCTGAATCCCATTCAGCGCTGCGCTTCCGCCTCTCCCTGAAGGGCCAGGCGTGCCACTAGAGGGCGCCCTGCCTCCGCAGCCAGAGCAGCCTCTGCGGCGGGCTGGGAGCGTCCACTCAATCCTGAGGTCTCTCAGAGTTCCTGATCCCCACTGGCACAAAGACACAAGGCCCTTTAGAAACAGCGTTCCTGCTGTTCTAGTGGCTTCCTGGCTTAAAGGTGGAGTCTGGTGCTAGGAGAAGACAGAAGAACCTGGTCAACTAGGACTGACCACAGGGCTCAGGCAATGCCAAGGAAAAGCGGATCCCGCAATGAGCAAATTCACACGGCCTTTTGGGCCTTTGTCCTGTCTTCAGTCAGGATGCTCTGTCCCGGCTCCCTTCTGCAAGGTGAGGCTGAGAGGCCTTCAGGGATGGCAGGGAGGGCAGGCAGGTCTGAAATTCCCCAGAGCCCAGAGAGGGACATTTGTTAGACATCATGTTTACATAACAGTAAGATTCTTTTGTCTCACAGAGCTTCCCTTTCAGAACTGCACTTTTACATCTTTTGTTTTCATGCTTAATTTCATTAAAGGAAAATGAATGTAACCCTTGTTACATGAATGCATGGATAGCTGGGAGCTAGCAGGAAGGGGAGATGTTCACACACTCTGAGCTGGGATCAGCACTAAATCCAAGTCTGCTGGGGTCTTCAGGAGAAAGAACTGCTAGGTTGGCCCACAGGCTGCCCTGATTTTTAATTTTTATCCCCATGATTGAAAAGCCCAGAGAACCTCCCCTCAGTGGTAATCTCAATGGTAATTAAAACCTCACATTTACCATTCACCTTCTGGCAGCTTAGTGCCTACTGAGGTATAGAGTAGTTTTGATTGTGACAAGAGCCGGCTGAGGTGGGCAGGATAGAGGTGGTTTTTCCCAAGAGGGGAAGTGACTTATCTAGTGTCACAGTGGATCTGGGCAGACCTAGCGCCAGCATGAGGGTCTCCGGAGTGCTACTGTTCACTGTCACTTACCCTGTGGCCCCAACAGTCCTGGGCAATAGGTGGGTCAGGGTCAGCAGGCACCTAGATCCTCACTGATTGTCAGCAGAGAGCTGCCCCTCCTTGTGGGGTTAAGGGGAGGAAGGAGGCCTTCCAGAGGCTGCCACCTGACTCTCACTGTCCAGTCCTGCTGGGAACAAATGGCATCCACAGGCACTGCCTTGGGTAGGAGCATTGTCACCAGCATCCACCCCTTAGAAGGATTCCCTGGGTCAGTGAGGCTTGACAATGCTTTTCCCACTGTCTCAGGCCTTCAGCACTGGCCTGGACTTCCAACTCCCAGTCAGCAGGTCCCTGGGCCGGGGATCAAGCATTTATGATCTCATTTGATCTTCCCCAGGGCTTGTGAGGCAGGGAGAGAGTCCAGCACTCCCTGACTGTACTGCTCTGCCACTCCTGTGGTGTGACCTTCAGCAAGTGGCTCTCAGTCCAGGACCTCAATTGGTGCCTCAGGCAAGAGGAGGGAAAGCCTGTAGACAAAACCTAGAACTGAGGGAGGGGTGTCAGGAGAGGCTCAGCGTGCACCCCGGACATTGCCCAGCAGTACCTCTGTCTGTGAGAACCCACGGCCTGCTGCCTTCAGCTGGCCCTAACCCTCTCCTGATGGCTGGAGGCGGGATGAGGGTTTTTTGCAAGCTCCTGACAGTGCCTTGTTACAGAGCACATATTGTGCTGAACATTCCACCCAGGGCTGCTGTGAGCAGGTGACAGGCTGGCCTGGTCCTGCCTGCCACAGGTGGCTTGGGCTGTGCCTATGCTGCCCACATCAGGGGGCCTGCCCCAAATTCCCCACTTTGTGGCCTGTTCACTTCCTGTATTTCAAACAGGGCCTAGCTCTGCAAAGCTGTGCAAACCTGGTGCAGGTACAGACTTGAACAAGCAGAGGCTCCCTGGCTCAGGTGGCACCAGGCTCAGGCCGCCAGGTAACAACCAGGGACATCTGTATAGTTTGGGCACATTACACAGCCAGTTCACCCCTTCCTCTCATCTGATTCTCACAGCAGCCCTGGGAGGTAGGCAGGATGGAGTGAGTATCTCATTTCATACCTAAGGAAACAGACTACTCCAAGTCTCTCGCCAAGTGAGTGATAGAGCTGGGCAGCCAAGCCAGATCTAACCTCCAGCCTGGCGTTAGTGATGCATGAAAATCAGGGCAGATGGCAGCAGGATCTAAAATAAGAAGAGGGAAAAATACCTCAATTATGTAACAGTGGGAAAAGTCTGTAAGTACATGCACAGTAACAACCACAGAATGCTGCCACATGAACCAGCTCCTGCTTCCCTCCCCTCTTTGGGCTCTGCATGCTGCTCCCTAGGAGAGAACGTGCTGGAGGCATCCACCAGCGGCCCTCCAGTAGAAACTCTGCCTTGACTGGGGTAACACTGCCCCTATCAGGGGCATTTCTGAGGGCTTCAGGAAGACTGAAACCCGAACCTTGGACAGAGAGATTCTGGAGCTGCGCCTGAAGGGCTTGAGCATTAATGAGCACAGGGCTTGAGAATCCTCAGGTGAGGAGATGGAACAAGGAGGGCTCTGGGCTGTGTGCTCTGGTGGAGACAAAATAAACAAGCCCCAAGCATCACCTTCCCGGTGTTACAGGCACTGAAGAAGGTGGTTTCTGAGTGGTGGCTTCAGAGGTATAGGGTAAGCACCAGGGACTAGGGCTGGGAGAGGCTGCCAGGACCCCCAGAACCTCAGAGAAGGAAAGGGGAAACAGCCCTCATCAAGCCTGACAGCCTCCTGAGTGACTGAGAACTCATTACTTCCTCAGATGGCATTTCCTTGGTTGGGGAAAATTTATTCAAAGATTGACCTGAAACCTACCACCTCTAAAAACTCTTTTGGCACTTGGCTATGACTCAGACCCACACAGAACAACTTAAATCTTCTCAACTAGTCCACTGGATGCTTGGAAATGGCCAAGTTAGGTTAAGAGTCCAGGCCCCTCATTTGACAAGGTTTCCATACTCCTCACTGTCTGAACAGAAGGTTTCAGCTGTGGTTATCTCAGCACCCATTCTTGATGACTCACACCAGGCTGAGTGACCACCTGAGTCCCCTCAAGCGGCCAAGAACTTTGAGACAGGTTTACCATATGGGAGAGCTGCTGACAATCCTCACACGCACGTGCCCTTCACAACTAATCGAGTGTGCTTACAACTTACCTCTCATCTGATCCTCATAAACAGCATATAAGTTAGGCAGGACCATGTTCCCATTTTACAGATGAGGAAACTAAGTCTCAGGGAGGTTAAGCCACTTGCCCAAAATCACAGAACATGGGAGAGCCAAGACAGAAACCCAGGCCTTCCCCAGGACCCCTTCCTATACCCCCAGTCGACTTTAGACTCCCTATCAGGGACCTTGAGCTGGGCTGGCCTCTGCTCAGTCAGAGGCTAGCCATGTAGCCTGTGAAGTGTGAGGAGCACTAGGCTCCACTTCCTCCTAGCTCACAGTTTTGCAGAAAGCACGGAAGGGAGGCTGAGCCTTTCCTGCGTCTCACTGCAAGTGCCTTGGTTGTGTCTATGGGATCTGCCAGTGGCCTGGGCACTGATAGAGGCTTGAGGTGGAGAGAGCAGGGCCAGGAAGTATTCCCAGGACTGTGGCTGAGGACCACCCTGGCCTTGGCATCGGTGGACATGTCTTAGAGCTAAGAGTGTAAATGGAGAATAACCTTAGGGGATGCTGAGCCCGAAACACCTTGTGCTGCTTTCTCAGTGAGACTTAATTACTCTATAAAATGTGAGGCTGCTTCCACTCATCAAATTATAGATAAGCTTAATTACAGCTCCCTGAGTAATCATACTGGGCTCCTTCAGAAATAGCAGTGAGCTGGTTGCTCTTCTCGACTTCAGCTACAGTCCATTCCCACCCCCACCACACCCCTGTTTCAGGAGGAACTGTCCATTTTTCCCAGGTGTAAGTGCTGCTAAATTGTGCTCTCAGAAAGCGAGAGCTGACTTGGCAGATACACTGGGCACTCTCCTCTACTGGCCACCGCCTGGCTGGGACCACTCTCAGCCAGTGAGCTGCTGCTGGGTTATGGTTGTGTGTTCTGTTACTGGGTTGTTTACTCTGCTGGGGTTTCTCTCTCTCCTACTTATGTGTTCTAGCGAAAGGTTTTGACTCAATGTTTGAGCAAAGGTGGTCAAAGTGGTGTGGGACCTGCCATAAGAAACAAAGAAAGAACATGGTGCTGAATGGAAAACACATGCTTTCTGGAGATTCAAGGGCACCTTCAAGGAAACAGAGTAAAGAACAGCAAAGAAACTAGAAACTGATGAAAGTTCTATGACATTATGAAGGGCATCATAAACTTCCCTGCAGTCTGGCAGGATTGACAGACTTGTTTCAGTGGAAGAAACTGGGGGAAGGCATGATGTGATTTCAGGGGGATTTGATGTGAATGGAGGAGCAACTGCTGATGATAATCCAAGTGCCCTTAATGTCCCCACACCTTCAGTTGCAGACTGAGCCACCGTGGGTGCCCTAGTAGAAGCAGCATAATCCCATCCCTGTTGTTTAGCACTCAGGTGCCTGACTCCCAGTTGCCTACCTGACCTGAACAAGCCAGAGGCTTGGGGCAGAGATTGCTGCAGCTCTCTGATATCCATCCTCCCCTTCTATAGGAACATATCCACCAATGTATGGCTGGGCACATGGCTGTCCATAATAAAGATTACACTTCCCAGCTTCCCTTACAGCTAAAGGTGATCATATGACTATGTTCTGGCCAATGGCATATAAGCAGACATGGTAGTACAACAGCCTTCAGGAACTTTCCTTAAGAGATAGCTATAAGCACCCTTTGGCCCCTTTATCCCTTCATTCTACTGCCTGGAACTTGGGTGCTGCCTCCTGGGACCATGGGGTCAAGGTCATGTATGGGCATTACAAGAGAGTGTCTGGATACCAGACGCTGGTAAACTACTTTCCACTCTTGACCACCCATCTAAATTTTATATGAGAAGAAGTAAACTTCTGTCTTTTCTGTATTACCACTATTTTGGAATTATTTCTTTGCAGGCAAACCAAATTCTAACTAATGCAGGCCCCAGCTGGGCAGAAGATGGGAAAGCCATTGTACACCCACGGGGGCCAGAAGCCACCTTTGATAATAGCCATGAGCATTCATTGAGCACTTCCCACGTACCAGTATGCGCATTAGTCCATTTGACCTCCAGGCAATACTATGAGGCAAGATTTATAACCCCAATTTTATAGGCGATTAAACTGAGGCTTAGATTTAATACTGTGCCTAGTCAGTCAGAAAGTGACAGGATTCAGAACCAGACTCTCTTTAACTGCTGAGCACAAGCACTGTTTCTTAGGCAATCAGCAGGGTCCCTGCCAAAGCTGGTTGCAGCCTCCCTGACTTCACCTTGGCCCCTGGGGGCTGTGGCTCAGCTCAGACGGAGAGACTCAGAGGCTGTGACTGCGCCGAGACTGACCATAAATCAGGCTGACACCTTGGGCTACCCAAAGTAGTGTCCTCATCCACCAAACAAAATTCTTAGACTTGAAATATTTTTGAAGTCTAGTTCCTCTCCCTCATGAAGATGTCCCCTCAAGAGCATCCCCCAGTGAGATCATCTGCTGTGGGCTGAATGTTTGTTTCCCCCCAGAATTCAGATGTTGAAATTCTAACCCTCAAAGATGATGGCATTAGGAGGTGGGGCCTTTGGAAGGTGCTTAAGTCATGAGGGGATAGCCCTCAGGAATGGGATTAGCACCTTGTAAAAGTGGCTCCAGGGGGCTCCCCAGCCCCTTCCATCATGTTGAGGACACAGTGAAAAGTACCAGTTATGAACCAGGAAGAGGGCTTTCTCTGGACCATCCCGGCACCTTGATCTTGGACTTCCCAGACTCCAGAACTATGAGAAATAAATTTCTGTTGCTTATAAGCCACCGAGTCTGTGGTGTCTTGTTGCAGCAGCCCCAGCTAAAACAGCATGTCCTGCTGAGTAGCAAAGAGGGCTCCGGACTCCTCTTCCTCCTCTCCCTTTTCCTTCCTTTTCCTCTCTTCTTCTTCCTCCCCTCTCTCCTCCTCCTCCTCTTCTGAGGATCACAGAGGTTGTGCCCTATGCCCCTTAGCCAACATGGCCTCCCCCAAGTGGGTTTTTGTTTATCTTCAAAGATTTCCATGGAGAATCAACCTCAAAATGTCTAAGACATAAAGGATTCCATAAGCCGGGAAACCTTGGTGCTAGTCCCCTTTCTGGTACCAAGTTCCCTTGTCACTTGGGCAAGTCCCTTCTCTCTGGGCCTCATGCTCCTCATCTTAAAATAATAGTAATGCTAACAATAACAACCACCCCGAACACACATTTTTTACTGTGACTCAGCACATGTTCTAAGTGCATTACATACACTAATTCACTTAATCCTCATGACAACCCTGTGAAGACAGTACTATTACTCTCCTTTTACAGATGGAGAACCTGAGACACAGAGGTTCTTAAACTGCCCAAGGTCATGCACTACAAAGTGAAAATGAGAACAATAAACTTGAAAGAGGACCTCAAGCTTGTGTTTAGCATCAGTCTCTTGATTAAATGACATCTCATGCAGAGTCTCAAGGCAGTAAAGATCAAAGCGGAGGTGTTGAGTGGAATGGAGGGGTGTTAGTCTAAGCTCTCACCACTCGGCCCTCCTGCACTACCCTGGAGGCGGCTCCTTAGTTCTAGACCCCTGTGAAAGCCACAAAACTCTGTGGTCTCTAAGGGCCCCTCCAGTTGGAACATTCCCAGGCTCTCTCTTGGCCAGGAGTGGCTGGGGCTTGGAAGGCAGGGAACTGAGAGGACTGGTGCCCTGCCCTATCTAGCTAGAGTGGGATGAAGGGTTTGATAAGAACCCGTCTGCGAGTTCTCCTGCACCACGATTCACCCTCCAAAATGGCCCGTCGGTTTTCTAGGTGAGCAAAATGTCCACCTGCAGAGCTGAGGCCCAGGGGCCTTGGGCTCGACTTCAGTTCTTTTCAGAAAGAACGGCTTTATGGCAACACCTACGCCTCAGATCAGAGGCATGGAGGCAGCAGCATCCTTCAGGCAGACCCCCAGCAGCGCACAGCCGCCTGGCCCTCCCCCTCCCCCACCAAACGCCTGGCTTGTCCCCTCAGCAGCTCCAGAGATGCGGGCAGTGGGGACTTACGGGGCACAGGAGGCGGCACATCCCGGTGGAGTCCACGGTCTCCTCCAGACACTTCAACACTTCGTAACCAGCGTCCTCCCCGTCTCCCGGCTGAGCAGCTGGAGCGCATTCCTCCCTCCTCTGCTGGGCTGCTCGGGTGGACAGTAGAGGCCGGTCCCCTCCCCCACCTCTTCGGGACCTTGGTCAAGCCTTTAAAAATCTCTTCGCAGTAACACCCGGTGCCTGGCCTTCAGTCCCTGTTCTCCTCTCCCCTATTAACAAGTGGAGGGATTGTGGGTCGACTCTGCCCACTCCCCACCCCAGAAGCCCACCAAAAGTCACTCTCTGGCTCATGGCTCATGAAGTGCCCTGTGACTGTTGGTGGAAGACATCTGGGCTCCTCCTGTGGTGAGGTCAGTCTTATCTTGGCCACCAGCGAAGCCTGCCTGCCAGCTCTCTGAGGAGCAACGGAGCAGGCAGAGCCAAGGCAGCTGGAAGGAATTTCTTTTGTCCAGTTTTTAGGGCCTGCTTCTGCTTTATTTCAGCAAGGAACTCAGCACTTAGAAACATCCTGCCAAACATTCTTGTTTTCAAAGGAGACAACAGCCCCCTGTTCCCCAGTAAGAGTTGTTTATTACAGCAGTGTCAATGTGTTGCCCCCATTGATTTTCCCAGGTCCCCTCTGAGCCTTCTTCCGAAGGGTGTGTGAATAGCCTGGAAATGAAGGAACTTACCATTTCTCTTTGATGCCTCACCAAGCTGGAGACACCTGCACTGAGGGTTAGAGACCTGCATTGAAGGTGGTTTTTAAAAGTCTGTTTTAACCACTGGTTTATTGTGTAGCTTTGGTCACATTCCAGCCTCTTGAGCTTCATGCTCCCTATCTGCACAGTAAATCTTTACCCTTCCTAGAGGCTCAGCAGTTCTTCAGAAGTAGCTAATAAGGGGTTTGCTTTAAGATCTTGTGAAGAAAGTGTACTGCTAAAAAATAAAAATAAAAAAATTGAAAACCACTGGCCTAGACGACCTCACACCTTTGTGGAGGAATTGTCTGTTAGGTCTCTGACTCAAGACTTTCCTTTAGGCTTAGTTACCATGAGGTCCCTGAGTCTGACATGTCTTCTTCTCTGGGTGGCCAGGCTGAGTACAGCACAAGGATTGAGGGGCATCGTAATGCAAAGGACCTGCTGCCCTGGGACAGCCCCAAGGAAGGACAGGAATGAAATGATTCTGCAGAGCTTTCCCGCCTCCTGGAGCTGAAGGTCTTTCTGTGCCCACCCGTCCCTCCTGGTCCAGGCAGCCTCTGTCTTCTTCTCTTACAAGATAGTGATAACAGCGATCAACGTGCTCTCACTGGACACAGCAAATCTGTAATGGGGGGAGGGAAAGGATGATTTCCTCCCTTTTACAAATGAGAAACCAGGCTCAAAGAGATGGGGGGATTGAGCAAGTGTTTGGCAGAGTGGTGCAAGAATCCTGGCATCCTCTGATAACTTTGGGTGAACCAGGACTCCTGCCAGCTAGGGGAATGTTTCTGGGACATGTGATGTGGTGAGAAGGAAAGATACACTCTGGCTGAGCTAAGCCACCCTCTTGAACCTGCTCTAACAGTCAAAACAGGCCAAGGCAAGAAAGTGTGGGGTGTGACTTCTCTTGGTCCCCTGGGGTCCACTGAACATTTCCTGGAGCTCCAGAGCCAGGGCACTTTAAGAGTTGAAAAGAGGGTCCTGGCAGGCCCAGGCCACAGGTAAGAGGACCCTGATCCTGTTGACTCCCCACACCCAACACACACACACACACACACACACACACACACACACACACAGAGGCAATAAGAAGGGCTCTCTTCCATGGCAAGTTCCCTGGCACAGGAGTGCTGTGTGAGCAGAAGGGCTCTTCCAGCCAGCCCTTAAGGCTCTGAGAATCTCCCATAGCATCACCGGCAGTTTCTTAGCTTCCTCTGTATGTTCCAAGACAGGCCCAGAACGTCCTCAAGGGGCCCTGAGTGGAAATCAGTATTCTAGTCACATCTCTGGTGTCTGTAATCCCTCCCACTTGGGCAGCACTTGGGGTTTACAAAGCACAGTCACACTAGAGGCCTGGGAGGTAGGCAGAGCAGATAGCAGCCTTATCCCTGTGTTATAAACTGGACAGAACAGAGACCGAAGGAGAGGGATGACTTGCCCAGAGTCACACATGACATTGGAAGACCCAGACCTGGAACCCAGCTGCTACTGTGTTGGGCGGAGGGCCTTGCTGTACCAATCCTGGCTTTGCTATGAGGTTTCCTTCTCAGCTAAGGCCGCAGCAGCCTCTCTAGCAAAGATAAGACCAGGATATCCATCCTGATTTCTGGCATTTCCCCTTGACAAGCTGCTCCTCTTACAACCAGAAAGGGAGGGACCTGTTAGGGGAAAAAAGTAACGCACCTGACTTGGGAAAGAAATTCTCTCCATGCCCTCTCCTAGCCCTGGCCAGCCCAGGGGAGTGGGAGTCAGGAGGCTGGGGCTCAACCACTGATTCTCTGGTGGGCTCTGGTCAGGAGGACATTTCTTTTTGGGTCTCAGATTTTTCTGCTGTATGATGGGATAAAGGACTAGAATCACTATTTTCAAACATCTCATATTAGGACCGCCTAGGAAGGTTTGTACAAACCGTTGATCACGGAGCTTCACCTAGGTCTAGCGGACCAGCATTGGGGTTGGGGAAATCTGTGGGAACCCACATCATTAACTAGTTCCCTGGGTCATTCTGAGGCCCCCTGACATCTGAGAGCATAAGACTAGATGGCCCAAGGGCCTATCCCGCTCTGACATCCTATTATTCAAGGCAGCAGGAAGCGTGGTAGGTGCTCTCTGACTCGTTGCTATGTCCTCCCATGTTTTGCTCTTTATAGTGGACCCAGCGTCCTAAAAGTGGAAAATATCTTGAACAGATTAGCAGAGTGCAGCCTTTTCAGGAAAAGTACAACAAGTCCGAGAAAGCCCAGGAGGGGCAGGGTTTTTGCATTTCCTCGAGGCCATGAGCCAACTGTGGGTTCTCTGGGCCTCCACCTATCAAGGTGTTTCCCAGGCCACCAGTCTGGGGTGTATTCAGTGACCCATCCCACAGGTGTATCCTGACAATAGGATGATTGGTCTGATGTGTCCTCTACTCACAGATTTGTGGGAACTCTGACTCTATCCAAAGACTACATCTGGCTCAAAATGGCCATCTTCCCTCCCTGCTCCTGAGGAGCCACTAGCTTCCAGGATGCCAAAGCAGTCCTGCCACTCCTGGAGTGTCTGCCTGCTTGGTATCCAAATGCTTGTCTATACAGAGAAGGCAGATATCACTGCCCTCTTGGCTCTAGACTCTACCAGTTATGGTTCTTGGCTGAAAACAACAGAAACTAATTCTGGTTGATGTAAGCAGAAAAAGAATTTATTCAATGGATGTTGGGAAGCATTGAAACTCACCAGGAAGGCTAGAGAACCAGGCTTGGGAAACAGGTGGGAACAAAGCTGGCTGCCTCCTAGAAAGACTCTTGCCATGGGGATTCTCCAAAACTAAAGAGGGGATTTAGATGCTATGCATTCCACAAAATCACATTCTCCACTCACCTACAGATGCAGCAATCTCTAAGAGTCTACACTCCAGAAAAATATTGTTGATTTTTGCTCTGGTTGTTGCCAATACCTGCATTTTCTGTTCTTCTAGCCGAGTTTCAAATCCTGTGTGCTTCCCACCTGAGAAGGGTCCTACCAGGAATCTCATCTCCTTTGCTCTACCCTATTTATCCCTCATGATGCTATACTCATGTTTTCTACGTACAGCCAGTGGATCTGTTAGCTTCTTGCCTCTGATTCTAGACCAGCCCTTGTGCCTCTCATGCCGACTCATACACTAACTCCCTATCCCATGTGTCCTCAAGCTGCCCCACTTCCTCAGAAGAAGGGCATTTGATCTCTAAAACCGTCCACTAGAATAGTACCCTTTTCTCTGACCAATTTTCTCCCTCATCCAACCAATCAGAAAATATTTCCTGGGCATCTACTACATGCCAGTTACAGTGCTGGGTGCTGAGAGACAGGATGCCCTGTCTTCATGGGCCTTAGAGTATAGTGGGGAACACAGGTATTAATAAAAATCATACAATATCTTGTGGTAAATACAATGTGATAAAGGCAATAAAGGAAGAGCTCACAAAAACCTTGAATGCTTTGGTAAGGGGACCTGCTCTCCTTACTAAAGCAGATACTTTCCTGGAAAGGTAACACTTGAGTTAAGATGTAAAGAATGAACAAGAATTAGCCAGGAGAAGAGGAAGGAAGGAAGTAAGTTAGTTAGGAAGTTAGTTAGGAAGTTAGGAAGTTAGTTAGGAAGTTAGTAAGTTAGTAAGTTAGTAAGTTAGTAAGTTAGTAAGGAAGGAAGGAAGGAAGGAAGGAAGGAAGGAAGGAAGGAAGGAAGGAAGGGAGGGAGGGAGGGAGGGAGGGAGGGAGGGAGGAAGGAAGGGCATCCTAGGCAGAGGGAACAGCATAGGAAAAGATTCTGAAGCCGAATGAAGCTTGTCTGCTCCCAGGAGTCAAAGAAAGCAGGGTTGGAATTCCTACTGTGAGAGGGAAAGTCATGTTGCCCAAGGTATGGGTTAGACCAGCAGAGCATTGGACTCACATTATGGGTTTTAGTTTTTACCAAAGAGCAACAGGGAACTTTTTTTTTAAAAAGTAAGTAGTTGAGGCCTGCAGTGTGGAAAAGAGATTGGAGACAGCTAAAGTGGATGGGGGGGGGAGGATGTGAGATCCAGGTGACAGTTACAGTGTCTTTAGCTACCAAGCAGTGACCATAAAATGGAAGAGAGGACAGGTTTAAGTTATAATTTGGAAGTTAAATTGACAGGACTTGGTGATGAACAGAGTATGGGGTAGGGAAGGGGGTGAGGGAGACTGTGTGTCTAAGATGACCCTGAGGTTTTCCACCTGTGCTACCCGGTGCGTGGTATCAGGGGAACATCACCCCTCGCTCCTCATGTTTCCAGGCGGAGGGGCTCCTATGAGAGCAATTGCTCCTGAGCTCTGTCTCCCTGGCTCCTTATGTGGCTGGTGCATTAAGGAGGAGGAACTGGGCTAGTGTGGCTCGGAGCCTTCTGCGTTTTCTGGTCACCTTTCCCTGCAGGTGTGATCCAGTTGGTTCTCTCACTGTGCATTGAGCTTAATGGGGTCAGCTCTGCCCCTGTGGTAGAAGCCTGCAGCTTGGGAGGCAGGGTCAGCTCAGAGTAGTATAACCAGTTCAACTCGCCCCAAACCATGGTTCAGACGTGGAAATGGAAAAGGGGTGTCATTTTTTGAACCCCCTCCCCCCAGCCCAGATACTTAAAGTTCTATTTACTGAGCTAGGGAACACAGTGAGGAGAGATCATGAATTCAACTTTGGCTCTTTCCTGACCTCTTTGATTTCTCAACTTTCGCTAAAATGTCCCACTAAATTAGTATACTTGCCCATGTGCCTTTTTTGTATTATCTTGGGGGCATTAACTATATCAAAATAAGCATTTCTAAAATTTACTTTGTTTTGGTAGATCAGCCCAGATTTTAAATCCCAGCCGGCTCTCCTCAGAGAGGTGAGAGCCTGCACCCCATCCTGGGGGATGATAACTGTAGCAGGACAACTATCATGACTGAGCACTCAACACAGGTCCTCTGCAGAGACTGGCTCATTTAATGCTCACAGTACCCTCTGGGAGAAGCACTTTCATTATTCTCACTTTGCAGATGGAGAAACTGAGGTTAAGTGGCCAGAGGCAAGGCCACCTGGGTAATGAGAGGTGAGTCTGAGTTTCCAAAGCTTTTGCCCTTAAGCACTAGGCTGAGCTGGAGGATGTGCTGGAAGATTTTTAAGCACCGTGTGAAAGTAAGAGGCACAGCTGTTTTTTATGCTCTCAGCTGAGGGATTCCTGTGACCTACGAGCTTCTGCTTTCCTCTCTCCCTGTCCACGCTGAGCTTCTGCTTTCCTCTCTCCCAGTCCACGCTGATAAGCTGATCCTGCGAGCCTTTGAACTCAGAGCTTCTCTCCTTTACTCTCTCCAGGCATTTTCCAGACGTAGGTCCCCTTCTCTAATGCAGAGACTACCTGTCTGATAAATCAAGCCAGAATCATCTGGAAGAGTTTATAGGCAGGCAGGAAGGCCAGCTTGCAACTGAGTTATCTGGGATTCTGCCTGAGGCCTTCACATCAACTATGCGACACAGCCACTGCTCAATGCAGAAAACAGGACAACCTGGAGCTGGTAATGAAATCACCTGCTGTCTGCTGTCACTGGCTTGTCTTCATTTGCATCTGGAAGCAGTGCTGTTATGAAATCCAGTCTCCTATAGTTCTGCATCGCAAGTGGGGAGGGCACACACCCCTCCCCACCCCAGCAGGCTGTCTCAACCCCTGGTTCTCCGGCCCTAGCCAAGTGCTTTCATGGCTGGAGCCTTGCTCCCGATCTGAACACCTGGAAGCGGTCCTCTACCCTGCGCCCGCCTTGCAGTCTCCTCCAACCTCTATGTAAAATTGTACCGACCCCATGGAGCTGTCGTGAGTGTAAGTGATTCAATATTTGTAAAGGCTTTGGCACATAGTGTTATAAAACAGGTAGCTGTCATCATCTTCATCACCATCAGTACTTGGTTTCCCACCTGATGTTTCTGGTATCATGTTTTTTGGTATCAAAACCAAGTACCATGTGTAATATTATTTATTTAATACTTTATTCAAGCTAACTTTAAGTAAACTCACTTTTGAAATATAGCCTCCTTCTAAGCAACAGTATCCTTGAAATCTCAGGTTTGATGGTTTATTTATATTTTTAAAGACTCAATACAACAGATGCATGCCCACTGGAGTATGTTCCGCCTGTAGCACTAAATCATCTCATGCACCAGCCACTGGTCCTCTCCCCTTTGAGCAACACCCCTGTGGGCAACTGCTGGCACACCTCTCAGTTTCCTCGTCTATAAAATAGATGCGATGCGATGATGACACAGCTTCCTAAGACTTGTCCTATTCTGTGGCACGATGGTTGTGACCATGCTTTGTAAAGTGCAATTCACTAGCCAAGTTGATCTCATGTAGCCCCCCTATCCCCACCCCATTCCAAGTTAGTGGCTTATCCCAGGTTTGCAAAAGGAACTGCTTATCATTAGCTTCCCTGGCCCTCATCCCACCTCTCCTTAGAAGTTGTTGGACTGTGTCTCAGGTAAGTTTTTTCCAGCCCAGGCCCCTCCAGGTAGCCTGGAGCCTGCTCCAGGGTGCAGGAAGCAGAACTTCTAGGAGTGTTGTCTCCACTGGCCATGGGTTCTCTTTTTCTGTCCACCTAACTCATGGGTCCTGAAACACCTTTCCTTTGATTCTGACCAGCAGAGGCAGCCGCTCAAATTCTGCTTTTTCCTTCTGCATGATGACTTATTAGGCATTCCTTCCAACCTGAGCCTCTTCCCTTCTCTCCACGTGGGCCCACAGGTAAATCTCCACTAGCAGTGATGAGGCACCTTTAGCTCCAAGTAGAGAAGACTGAAGTGTGTGTGTGTGGGGGGGGGGGGGGGTGCTGTGCCAGGGACAGAGAAGAGGCTGACGCCTGGGATGCTGTGCATTTCTCTGACTCCTCCTACCCAGCCAGCGCCCAGGGCTCCACAAATGTCCACTTAGAAAGTTCCATCGTGCTTGTGTGGTGAGGGCCCTGTGACTGACTGGCCTCCATCAGACACAAAAAAAGTAGAAGCAAGTTGGATACCAACTTTAGAAAACTGATGGCAATAGGATTCTTTTTATTTTAAGGGAGAAAGGGAAAAAATGCACATAAAACAAGCCCAGAGCTTCTCCCCAAAGAGTGAATGGATCGAGCGGTTTTCAGTTTCTTATACAACTTTATTCTTAGCCTATCCTTGTACCATGGAGTCCAGAAGAATGTACAAAACAGCTCTTCAAGCGTGAGTTGTATCTTCCAAACCAGTCAGAGGCTGTGAGATTGGGAGTCAAAGTGGCTCTTGTACTGCAGTCAGAGATCCCTGGGCCTTCCCCAGTCTTAGGTCCTTCAAGCTAGGCCAGAGGGTCCCTCACATTTGGCCCTCTCTCCTTTCAGCACCCCTACCCCAAATCCTGCCCCTTCAGACTCAACCCACTGTTCCCACTCCCAGGTCCTGCCTTGTGCCCTCGGCCTCCAAGACAGGGCAGGCATTTGGTCACCTAGGGGTCTGCTCTGCCTGGGCTGGGACTGGGGGTGGGGCTGAGGGCTGGTGGGAGAAACAGGTCATTGGGTTCTGTAAGATGAGATGAGCTTGCTTTTGGCCAAGCTATTCTCTTTAGCATATCTCCTGTGTATTTATGTGCTTATGAAATCTCTGCTTTCCCTCCCCTTGAGTTGGCCTAGCTTTGGTTCGTCAGGCCTTAGGAAAAGGGAGCAGAGTGGAGTGGGGTCTGTTATGGCCTGAATGTTTGTGTCCCTCTCCCCTAAATTCATATGTTGAAATTCTAACCCCCAAAGGCTATGTATTAGTAGATGGGGTCTTTGGGAGATGCTTCAGTCATGAGGGTGAAGCCCTCACAAATGGGATTAGTGCCTTATAAAAGAGATCTGACAGAACTCCTAGCCCCTTCAGCCATGTGCGCATCCGCAGACCATGCTGGCACCTTAACCTTGGACTTCCAGCCTCCAGAACTGTGAGCAACAGATATCTGCTGTTTATAAGCCACCTAGACTTTGGTATTTTATTATAGCAGCCTGAAAGGACTGAGGATAGATGGATATAAAAACTTATTCTGCCCTGTACATTTATTAATTGATCAGAACACTAATTTTTTATGGCATCAATTTCAATGTATTGGCAATTGTTATCTCCTAATAAATGGGGTTCATAAATACTTATCCCAGCTTATAGAATTCTGGGGGAAAGGGCTTCCAGAACAGTGACATGGTGTCCCCCCCACATAAGTAAGTTGAAGATGCCTGTGAGCATCATTCCTCATTAGGACAGCCTCACCTGGCAGGACAGTAGGTGACACAGGGAGCTTCACAACAGAGATTGTAATAATAAGATAATAGTTCTTTGATCAAATTATAGCCTAAGTGCTGAGCCCTGTTTTGGACTGTGAGGATTCAAACAAACAAAATGTGGTCTCTGTCCTCAAGGGCTCTGAATCTGGGTCATTTTGACTTAAAAGAGTTTGAAATGACCCTTAAAATCTACTCTTCCCTCTCCACCAGCCCAAACTAATCACCGTCAGATGAATACAGGTCTGACTGAGGTTTAGGCTCCCTCCCCTTTCATTCCTTCATGACACGTGTGCTCAGATTTTGTGTACATGGTGCACGTCTGCATGTCTTTTAACATTTTCATCCACATCAGTTTTGTTTTTTGCTTCTCAGCTAAATTCCCAAATAATACAAGGAAGTGTGTTTATTCCTTTAAATTGCTTTGTGCAAAGATCTGCTCAGCTGAACACCTGGATCTTATTTTGATAATGATGCTGCTGATGTTGACAAAAGCTTGATAATTCAATAATTATGTAATGTGCCCTATTTTTAAAAGAAAGCTTAGCTACAGCCTAACTATTCTGCCCTGCGCTAATAGTTAGAATTCAGAAAAGGTTTCTTTTAAGAAAATGGCAAAAGAAAAGGATTTGCAAAACCCACCAGGTGAGAAAACAGTGTTCCCCCTGATAGTTTTATCTGCTTTTGGCAATGTCCAGGTCACCCCCAGAATGACACAGTGTCCCTGTGTCATCGCATCTGCTTCTGCCTGTCATAGCTCGGGACCCATCAGTTCCTACATGCTACCCTTCCTGCTTCCCAGGCAGGCCTGGGCTTCCTCCGTGAGTCACTGTCGCGGCAGCTGTGACCCATGCAGCATCTCCGAGGGTCTGGGCACACTTCGTTATTAGCCTCAGTGTTCACTCAGCAATTTCAGGAAGAAACTGCAAGATATTGCCCAAAGCCCATCCTGCAAAACAACAGTGCAGTTGAAGATGAGAGTAGTTTCCAAAGCTAAAAGTAAAGCCAAACAAATACAATCCTGACATATTCCACTGGCCAAGCTGGATGCTTTGATATCATCAGGTCAGCAGTGACACCCTGAAGCCTCTCCTGGAGATTTCCTCGACTCTGTGACCAGGGCTGATACTTAGTTGGCGTGTGGGGTAAGGGTAACCCTGTCCCACCAGCTTCCATGTGCCCTCTTATCTCTGGGAGCTCCCAGGGAAGAAGCTGATATGGCTCCCTTTTGGACAGAATGGGCAGTAGCCACACTGTACATTTAGTAGTGGAAGTCTCTAGATCCAATTTTCATCACAAGAATTTGGATAGCTCCACTACTGCCCTGAAGCATACCTGGCTGTGTCCCTGCCTCTAGCCTGGTACCCCAGCTGAACGATCCAATGGAGGTGCTCTGGCAGCCCCTGCATTTCTGTGTACCTGAAAGGTGTGCCCTCCTTGGCCCGAGAATTAGAACTACCAGCTCATGGGAGCTAGGACTGGCTAGGACCACTTCCTCCGAGGTATTGCAGATGTAAGGCAAGAACCTTGAAAACCAAATTCTAGAAGATAACAAGGAGAGACAAGTGGAGAAAAAGAGAAGACAAGTGACCAAGACTGATGCATAAACATAGAACTGGTAGAATGACACTTGTTCCTAAGAGAAGCTCATTATACCACTGGTTCTCACCCCAGGCTGAAGCCCTCTGTTGGATTGTGAAGACATCTTGGGTGTGTCCAATAACCTGGGTGTCTTCTTTGCCTTTCACTGGGCTTCAACTTGAGACACAGTGAAGAGAGAGGATGGTTGGTGTGTGCGAGAGAGAGAGATGGGTGTGAAAGAAAAATTCTCCAGCTAACATCTGAGGTTTACCACCAGCCAGAAAGACATTAGCTAAGCACTTCCCTGGACCACCTAATACAGAGCTCTCAGAAATCCTGTGGAACAGTTTCCACCTGATAGCCTCCTACTCACCCAGACATATTCCTCAGTCCCTAGCCAAGGAAGGGAAGGATGTGGACCTGGTGGGCTTGCAGCTAACCTGGACCAGTAATCAGAGGGAGCTTAAGTTTGGTGCTGGCTCAGACACTGGACAGTATAACCTGTCTTCCATAGGATCTCTCTTGGATGCCCCGGATATGCTGGAAATGATCTTTGGCAGTTTTAGGGTAGTTTGCTGGCTGAAGTAGCTGAGAGAATGGCAATTTGGAGAGCAAGAACCAGATCACAGCAATCTGTTGGCTACAATAAGCCACATTGAAGACTGCCTTCAATACAATTCAAGTCACCATTTATGACTAACCCTTCCCTGTGGATTACCCGCTGACTGTGGCCTATCACCACCAAACTGGTGGGAACAGATGGGCTAATGTGATGAGAATATCACAAAGTAGCTTTTGAATTGAGAGGATCACAGAGTATCAGGGCTAGAGCCCCTTAATTTTACAGATGAGGAAACCAAGGCTCAGGGAGGAAAATATTATCGTTATTGGTTCACGTTTCTGCTTCTGCAATTAGATTACAAGGTTCTCTAGAATTGGGACTATGTTTTTGAAGCCTCAAAGCCTAGCAGAGGGCTTGCCCATAGAAGATGCTCAGTAAATGTTTGTGAAAGGGAGGGAGGGAGGGAGGGAGGGAGGGAGGGAGGGAGGGAGGGAGGGAGGGAGGGAGAGGGAACTTGCCCAAGGTCACACAGGTAGCAGTGGCAGAGCTGGACCTCACTCCACAGGCCTCCCTCAGGAGGCCTGCTGGCCACCTGGGAGCTGCTCATCAGTCAGCCTCTCAGCATTGCCAGATCTAGGCAATCCTCTCAGCAGGTCAGGTTGGCTATACTCTTGCCCAGAAAGTGTCACTGATATCTTCAGGCATTTGCTGTTCCACAGCAGGGCCCCCGTGGGTGATGGTCCCCTGGTCTGTGATGTAAACAACATCAGAGGAGCCAAGACTGCCTTCATCCCAACTCCCCAGCTAGAGGTGCTAAGTCTGGGGTATCAACTTAGGCTGGTGTCTATGGCCAGGCAGGACCCAGGGCTGGAGCTTAAGGAGAACCTGGAGTGAGACCTCCAGGGTGCAGGCAGGATGGGGATTTTGAGTAAAGTCACTGCAGCAAGAATACGTAGGGGTTCTTGCAGGGGTGGAGGGAAGGTTGTTGGAACAGCCTCAGAGTCATGGGATAAAGGTGAAGGCCAGTGTTTTTCAAGCTTTTTTTTTTAAGTAGTGGAATTCTTCTCAAAGGAAACCTTCTCAGAATGTGTCAACCTGCTAAAAACGGAGCTGCTCTGTTGTCTCAGTTTCCCTCTACCCAGAGTTAGCTCCCCACTCCCAAGAATTAATGGAGCTTCCTAGACTGGACTAGTTCAACCTACTTCTTAGACCAGTGGGGAAACTGGGGCATAGATAATAGAAGGGACATGCTAAAGCTCATTTGCTATAGGGGCAAAGGCAGACAAGAATTGAGGTCTGTCTCCTCTCCCTAGCTTAAGACTTTTGGCAGTAAACCTTACTAGAGCCAGAATGGGGCCAGACTGGAGAGACCTTCAGCCAGGCCAAAAAATGTAGGTTCCATGAGACGGAGAGCCATGGACTGTGTCTGGGTGAAGGCATTCTTTCTGGCCTTCCAGTCTGACAGCCCAGGTAGAACTGCAGTCCCTGATGTTTCAATTCCTTCATTGAGAAAACCAGCATATTTGACTCATCTGCGAAATAGCTCTCGCAATGCAAGGTCAAAGGAACTTGTGGGGATCGTGGTTTGGGCTAAAGAGGGACAGGTGTCATTGGTGAAGTTTTGGTAAATAGATGAATTGTCAGTGAATATGTTTGATGAAAAAATGAGTGCTTCCTTAAACTGACACATAAAATGTGCCCATTAATTCATTTGCCTAATGATGTGGTTTTGATTAGGAACTCAGAAATAACTTAATAGCCCCATCTTGAGCTCACAAATAATGCAAAGAACTGTTAAATATCCTTGGAAGCCAGACAAGACCTTCCGCCTCTGTCTTTCCTGGGGTTTATCTTGACGTCTTAGTTTTTCAGTTACTTCATAGCTGAGAAGACTTGGAGTGAGATGAAACATCTAAAATGGGCAGCACAGGTATTTATTTTTCCGTTTTTAATTTATTTTTGTTTACAAGCTGAGAAAGGCTTGTCTGAGAAAATCAGTCACTTCCTGAGGTTTCAGAGTCAAATCACCCCTCCACAGTTGCCAAGGAGAGCTGCTGTCTCAAACCCTTACTCCCCCAGCCCCACCCGGTACATTACACTTGTGGAGCACTTGACAGTTTGTTAAGAGCTTTCAAGCATATATTCTCTCACTTGATCTTCCTAAAAGGGCTCTGAGGCAGGCCTGGCAGGCAAAGCAAGTGTCAGAGAGGCAGGGAGACTTGCTCAGATGGTGTAGCTAGTTAGCATTTAGTTAACAAATATTCATTCTTTTATTTTATACTCATTTATGAACGGTATTTATTATTACAGCATGGAACCAGCCAGATCTGCTGACTTGCTTCCTAAGATTCTTTTAGCCAACCAGGCTCCTTTTTCCTAAGGATATAAATAAAAATGGGTTTTCTGCTAGAAACAGGTCAAATGACTTAATACAGCCATAGACAATTCAGAGGGACCTGGTAAATCCTAAATGAGTCATACTTCATTTGAATCACAAACCAGAGGAACACAGCCTGCAGCAGAAAGAAATAAAATTATACAGTCGGAGGGAACTCATTTACTGAGACTCGTGGCTTTTAAACATTTTTCAAGCATAAAAGCCATTCTTACAATAAAGTCTCACCAGGCAGCTCAACATGAAAGCCTACCAAACCAGCATCTTTGTAGAACCTGAAGCCTCACTCAGCATATTTGGAAAACCCTCTTATTTATAGATGAGGAAACAGGCCCAGAGGCCCAGAGAGAGGTTCCTCAGGGAGTCAGTGCCTGAGCAGGGGCTGGAACCCGAGCCAGTGGTATTGCCCCTGAAGGGTCCTCATGCAGAATGAGCTGATTGTCCCAACTCACCTGTTGGCCATTTCCACCACTGTTCCCATATTACTAACACACCCTGTCCTGTTTGGTCTCCTGTCCTCAAGCTTCACCCTCTTCTCAGAATGTATTTCTGCCTGTAAAACTTGCATGTTTTCCCTCCAGACTTAGGTCACAACAATCTTCCCTCCCCCATGAAACTTTCCTTAAGGGTCATAGCTTAAAATACTTACTTCTAGAAACTTTGGTGACATTCTTAGGATGCTCTACTTTGTCTTAGAGCCACTTAGAGTTTAATCCCACTTCTGAGATTGTATTCTTCTTGAGGACAAGGGCTCTTCCCAGGACCTAACACAGTTCTTCCAGCTCTAAAATACTTTGGAGCTATGATCTCAAAAGATGTTCCTCTAGAGTCTTTTTTTTTTCTAATGGAATTGATGTACAGAGTCAGTCTCATATCTGAATATCCAACTCCTGGCTAGTTAGATTCTTTCAAAGCTAAAGGAAGTTTCTCCCACTTTGTTCTCACCCTTACTCTCAAGTGTTTACATGCAGCTCCATGAGAACACTTTGTCTGATGGGCCTTGACCAGGGCCTGTGAGGCCAACACAATTGCTGCCTTCTGGGGTACTGGCCAAGGAGTCCGACGGGGCTGGGTGTCCACCCCAGCCCTGCTCTTTCCTGGGCAAGCCACATTTTCCCTCGGAGCCTCTGCCTCTTCGCCCAATACCATGCCCGCCCTGCTGTGAGGAGTCGAATACAAGATAGATGTAGAGGCATTTACAAAGTGCAGGCTGCCTTCTTGGCCAGCTTACGGAAATCAGTGGAGAAAAATTTAAATCCAGTTTTAAGATTTAAAAAAAATTGTGTAATACCAAGTAACTGGTTTATCTGAATGTTCTCTTTCCAGGGAGTTGCTTTGGCTTGGTCCAGTTACAGGCTCCCTTCTACTTGCAGGTTCAGCTCCAGGGCCCTTGTACTTGCTGCTCTGGAAGTCAGCTCATTGTAGTCTACTGACTCCAGTTGAAAATATTCATTTATACCCCAAATCTTTTTGAATGTCTACTATGCCAACATGATATAAGTTGAATTGTGTCCCCTTCCCCCAAGAAAAGATGCCAAAGCCTTAACCCCTGGTATCTGTGAATGTGACCTTATTTGGAAATAGGCTCTTTGCAAATATAATCAAGTTAAGATGAGGTCATATTGGAGTAGGGTGAGCCCTATCATACTCCAATACAGTTTGTGTGCTTATCAGAAGAAGAGACCTAGACCCCGACCCAAAGGGAAGACTACCATGTGAAGATGGAGACTGAGATTGGAGTTATGCTGCCAGAACCAAGGAAGGCCTGGGGCTACAGGAAGCTAGAAGAGACAAGAAAAGATCCATCTCTAGGGGCTTTGGAGGGAGCATGGCCCTACCAATACTTTGATTTTGGATGTTCAGCCTCCAGAATTGTAAAAGAATAACCTTCCATGGTTTTAAGCCACTTACTTTGTGGTACTTTGTTATGGCAGCCCTTGGAAACCAATTCAATGGCATACTGGGAATCTAGCAGAGAATAAGGCAGTCTGCCCTGATAGAATGTGCATTTTGATGAAGGAGGCATGACAATAAACATGGATGAATGAATAGGAAAATGGCAGATTCAGTTACTGAAGGGATTCAACAGGGTCATGTAACATTTCAGGTCTTGCTTGAAGGAGAAGCCCATTGTAGGGGAGGTGGGTTGGAACCTGATTGTATAGGGCATTGGGATGATGTATGGGAAAAGGGATTGTCATGGAGCCAGGGTGGCTGTGAATAGACCTAAATGGGTTGTTCGAATGGATGATAGTGGCTTGGAAGAGAACGGTAGCAATGGAGAGTGAAATGGACAAATTCAGTGTATCTCGTGATGATGGAACTAAAGATCTTGCTTTGGAGATGTGAGAAAATGAGGAATGAAGGATGAATCTAGATTTTTGGTTTAAGCCAAAACAATTTATTTTTAGGTAGATGGTGAGGTCATTTGTTTAAATGGGGAAGATTAGGTTAGGCAGGTATTGGGGGTTCGAGGGAGAGAATCAAGGATTCTGTTAGGTTTGAGATACCTGTTAAGCATCTTTGTGGAGATGCAGGCAAACCATTAGCTCTGTGAGTTCAGTAGCAAGAAGGCTCCGAAATCCAGGGTCCTTCTCACTGTCCCAAGGCCTCCAATGAGACTGGAGAAAGTGTTTTTCTTCCTATTGGAAGCCTTCTCTTTCTCCTGTGGATATGCACCTTGGGTGGCCCTGAATAACTACTAATGCTAAAAAACTTGCTAAGTAGCATGAAAGCTTTCCAATTCCTTTACCAAATATTTGAGCTTCAAAGCTTCATGCAGCATCTTCAGAGTTGTGTCTAGCTTTATGGGCAGAGTTGGGTCTCTTGGGGATTCCCACATAAACTGAGTGGAAGGGTTGGGGGAAGCTGTAGGTGACCCTGAACAGTATTCCCAGGACTCCAGGCTTCAAGCTACTTGACTAATTAATAAAGCAGAGAACCTTTTGCTTTGCACAGACCCACTTTCTGCAGTTCAGGCATTTCTGGCTGTTGTTATTCCCCCAAGTTAAAGAAATGGTCTGTCTTTACTAACTCAATGCAGATATTTGAGGGATCCCTGTGTGCAAAAGGGCATTGTCTAAATGCTCAAGACAATAGGCCTCGTTCCCATGGATTTAAACCTCAGTCTTAAAGAAAGGAGAGGAGAGCAGACTCAAAGGGGACAATAAGAGTGTGGGTTGGGGCGGAGGACTGAGGAGGAAGTAAGGTTCAGGGCTTCCCATCCCTCAGCACAGCCTCCTCCCCCACTGACTGGGCGCTCGGTCCCTGCCACGGCACCTGCCGTATCCTTCTGCAGCTTTTCTCTGCAAGTCCGCACTGGAGTCAGTAATGGGCTTTGGACACGGGGGCTTTTCAGCAAGGTGAAGGGACGCAACAAGAGAGGATTGCCTCAGGCAATGCTTCACCTGACAGCAGCAAATTTGAGATTTTCTGCTGCGACTTGTCGTTAGCAACACAGAGGTGCACACGAAAGAAACCAAAGAAAATTGCCCACTGACCCTGCATATCCCAGACTCAGGAGACACTTGTCAGGGCCCACGGAGTCTCCTTCCTTCCTGCGTTTCCTCATTATTTCCTGACCAATTCACAGAGGAGAATTAACCAGAGCCCCGCAAATAGGATGCTTACAGTCAGAAGTAAGAAAGTTAAGAAGGGAAAGATTGAGGACTGAGAGATCAAGCCCAACTGGGGAATCCAGGAGGGCTTCCTGGAAGAGCTAGCATTGCGTTCTGAGTACTGAAGAACACACAGAATTTGGACATGTAGAGATAGGGGAGAAAGAGGGCACATGCCAGCAGAGGAAAGAGGCTGAGGGAAGGAACAGAGGTGGAGAAGCCCAGAGCACATGAAAAAAGCGGTGGTCAAGATGACTGCAGACCACCCTGAGGGCTGCAGGGTTCAAACCAGGGGCCCAAGGGAAAGCGAAGTTTGTGTCATCCTGAGATACTCAGAAACACTGTGACCCACCCGTTTACCTGTGTTTCTCTTTTCCCTCTCTTGAGCACATCTTTCTCTGTTGGAGACTCATTTATAATTCAGGCAGCCTCCTTCAGAGGGAGCAGGTGTTACTTTGAGATGAAACACTTTGGGAAACAGAATGCACAAGCGGGAAGGCAATGTGTCACAGCACAGCCAGGCAGAGGGGAGCGTGGGTCAAGGCAAGGGCAGGGCAAGAGGGGACTAGTTGGTATGAAGTGAGAAGGCAGCATAGGACAGTGTTATTTCCTTTAGTGACACTGTGATTTACAATAAGAAATATATATTTGGTCTCAGTCCATTTCTGGCACAGAGTTCCGAAAACCCTTGAAATTTCCTAAGTTGAGAGTCATCAAGGTGTCTTTGCTATGTTAATGAGATAACTTTTGGTCCCCTTCCTTGGGTACCCTGTGATTACAACTTTGGAACTTTCAGTCCCACCCCTGGACCTCCAGGAAAGGGAGAGGGGCTGGAGATTTAGTTCAATTTCCAATGGCCAATGACTTAGTCAATCATGACTATGAAGCCTCCATAAAAACCAAGAAGACAGCGAGATGGTCCTTTTCTCCTGAGAGCTTCATGTTGGAAACCAGAATGCCTCCCCAAGCCTCAAGAGGACAGAGGCTCTTGTGTTCGGTACCTCGCCCTATGTATCTCTCCATCTGACTATTGATCTGTATCCTTTAATATCCTTCATAATAAATCAGTAATCTAGTGAGTAAATGGGTTCCCTAAGTTCTGTGAACTGTTCTAGCAAATTAATCAAACCCAAGGAGGGGGTCATAGGAGTATCTGATTTATAGTCAGGTGGTCAGAAGTACAAGTAACAGCCTGGGCTTGAAACTGGGGTCTGAAGCTGGGGGCAGGGGCAATCTTGTAAGATTGAGCCCTCAACCTGTGGAGTCTGATATTTTCTCTGGCTGGAAAGTGTCAGAATTGAGCTGAATTCTCGGACACCCTGCTGGCATTAGAGAATTGCTTGTTGGTGTGGGGGAGCCTCCACACACATGCTGATACTGGGTAGGGAATCTTTTTCACCTTCCTGCCCCAACACACACTCTATCTTTGAAAATCTGGATTGACATCACCCTCCTTCAACCATACTATCCATGATTCCATCGCTAGAATTCCTTTCTTTGAGTCTTTAATAGCTCATCCTTCAAGATGCCCTTTTTAAAATGCTCATATACTTACGAAGGTCTGTCTACCCTGGATCCCTCAGAAAGCAGAGCCTGAAGTAAGTGCTTAAGTATATCTGCTTTATCAGGGAGGGTAATCCCCAGGAGCAGGAGTAAGGGAAAAGGGGAGCACAGGGAAAGCCAAGAGAAGGGCATATTTTCAAGCTGGCCACAACCAATATAAGTTACAACTGCTCATTTTATGAGACCATCTTCTGAGGCCATATAACCCTATATGCAACATTCTTTCTCAGTCTGGAGGAGTAAGAGAACGATGCATCTGCTGGCTCCCATCTGCTGGAGACATTTGGCCCATGGGATGTGAATTCCTCCACTCTTCCTCGTTGCACATGCATGAACACCAGGCAGGCCACCAGGCATTTTGTGTCAGAGTCAACAGGGAAGCCCGCAGGTGAACTCTGTGGCCTGGGTCAGGCCAGGTGAAGGTTGTTCAGACCCACATAGAACTGGTCACTGCAGTGAAGACTATGGATGAAACAAGTGGCCCTTGGAGAGGCCAAAGAGTTTCTAGAGATTCCTAAAAGATATCTGGTTCAGGGACAGTCCATTTCATTAGCAGGTCATGCCTTGGTTACCAGTTAGCTCTGTAGCAGGTACCTGCCTGCTGGCAAAGCCCTAAGAGCAAGAGATGTCACTGAACCTGGCTGAGGGTGGAAGTGCTGGGGGTGGGGTGGGCCTCAGACAAGCTCACTGCCCCACCTTCTGACCCAGGTTGGGGTGTGGCTGTGATGTGAATCACCCTGAAAGTCTATGTTGGATTACTTACCTTCACGGGGAGGCAGGCCCCTAAAGGGCCTCAGCAAACAAATATAACCCCAAACAAAGACAAGGCATTAAAGAGGCTCAAGAGGATCCAGCATTATTAATGGCCTATTCAAGCCAGGGAAAATCAATAGCTGTTTAGAAAGGGCTTTGGGGAAGAAACTAGTTTTGATTAAAAAAAGGGAAAAATAAATACTTGCTCTCCATGAGGATGAGAGATTGAGGCAGGATTTCCCCTAGATTGACAGTGTTTCTATAAACTTTTGATAGACACCTGACAAGAAGGAGGGTCTGTGCGTGAATAGAAATTAATGACTAGATTGATTTCTTAATCTGATTTTCCCTTACCCCTATCCAAAGATTCCAAATTTCAAAGGAGAAAATACATAGTTTTCTAAAACACATTAATACCTTTATTCTCCAAACACTCAGGAAACTAAAAAGGTTTTTAAAGCTCCACAGGGCACATTTGAAATGCTGCATACTTTTAGTTTGGCAGGGAGAGTAAAAACAAGCCCAGATTCCATTTGAAGGGTACAGTGTTTATCTAATACTTTTCTCCAGGAGCTCCAGGCTCTGCTGAATGTAAACACTTTCTCCTTTCCCCGAGGGGAAAGAGGTGGCTTTATTGGCCCAGTTTGGCAGCCAGAGAAGCAAAGCATGTGATGGAGAAACAATTTGTCCAAGGGAACACGGTGACAGTGTGAGGCATGATTCTCCTCTACTTTCTGTCTTCTTGGTTAAATTGCTGCTTCAGACTAGAAATCACTGTAAAGACTCTGAATTAAGCACCAACATTTTAAAGGGGGAAGAAGAGGGGCCCCTTAGATCTCAGAGGGCGATTCCTTCAGTGTCTGGAAATCCACTTCTGTTCACTTGCCCTTCACCCAGCAGGACTAAAGCAGAGCACTTATCTGTGGCCAACAGGCCCGAACTGCACTAATCCAGTGAGTACTCTCCTGGGCCTCCCAGTAACTGTGTCCAGAATCAGGGTGCTGGCATCCACCCCAGTGACCCAGTGTGGCTTCTGTCGTGATCTAGTGATACGTGAGTTCAGTACCCCTTTGTTTAGGGCCTTCTATGTGCTTTCCTGAGCAGAGCCCCGAGCGGCCACATGAGGCTACACTTGCAGAGGTGAAAAGGAGGACCATTTGGTGCTGACTCCAGGGGCCATGTCCCCGAGGTGTGGTAGGCCTGCAGGGTCCCTGGCATCCTGTGACCAGTAGCCTGGGTGCAGGGGAAGGTAGCACAGCCTTGTGAACAGCTGTCCCCACTTTGCTTCAAACCCCAGCACTGTCGCTTATAGTTGTTGGTCCTAGGGAAGTAACCTTGCTGCCCTTGGGCCTCCTCTGTAAAATGAAGGTAATAATCTCCACCTCAGAGTGAGGGAATTGAGTTATATCATATGTATAAATGCCTGGCACACAGGAGGCATTCAATAATTCTGGTCATTGTTCTCACTGGTTTAATTCCAAGTGTCTCTATTTCATTAGACTGGAAGCTATGCTTCCCTGATTCCCTTTGTCACTCCTGTTTAGGCTTGTATCTGTTAGGGAGGTCCACAGGTGGAAAGTTACAGGCATTCTGGAGCATTCCTTAAAGCACACCCAGGGTTCCCATAGGAAAATCTGGAGCTTCCGGACTGTGGGGCCCAGGCCCCTCTGCAGGGTGGGGTGAAGTGGTGTTTGAACACCCTCGTTTTTCTTTGCAGATTTCTTTGGAAATTTGAAAGGGGACAGCTTGTTGGTAATGAGACAGTGTTTTCCATCTTCGTCTTCCCCATCAGATGGTGTCTATCAGGCTTGGGGGTGGGGAAGGGGATCAGATCTCCAGAGAATCAGGATCTGCTCCCTGTTTTCTTACTGGCTAGGAGGAATTCCTTTAGGGGAAAAAAAATTGTCAGAGGAAGAAAAATCAATATGGTCCTTGGAAAAGCTGCACGGCTCCTCTCTCCTTCCCATTCCTTCCCACTGCTCCTGCAGCTGCTGCTCAGATGCCCGCACAGCTAACCTTGACAGACAAGCCCCACTTCCTCCCCCACAACCCGTTCCCCTGGGGCTGCATTGTGCCATTTGTGCCCTTGCATGGGCCACACACACCGCCCCAAAGGTGCACAAGAACACATATTACAGGTGTGTGCAATTTGTGCAGGAGAAGGTGTGTCTTTGTCTTCCACCCGCATCGCTGAGTTATCTACGGGCTTTTTGCTTTTTCAGAGATTACATGAGGAACTGAGAGCCTTCCTGGTATGGGATGAATCACCACCCCCTACCCCCAATTCATATGCTAAAGTCCTAATTCCCACTACTTCAGAAAGTGACTGTATTTGGAGATAAGACCTTTAAAGAGCTAATTAAGATACAATGAAGTCATAAGGTACAATGGGCCCTAATCCAATATGACTGGAGTCCTTATAGGAAGAAGAAACTTAGACACAGAAAGACCATGTGAAGACACAGGGAGAAGACGGCCAAATACGAGACAAGCAGAGAGGCCTCAGTAGAAACCAATGCTGTTGGCACCTTGATCTGGGGCTTCTAGCCTCCCGACCTTGAGAAAAGAAATTTCTGTTGTTTAAGCTCCCAGTCTGTGGTACTTCTTTATGGCAGCCCCAGCAAACTAAAATACTTCCCATTTGTCGCCCCGCCAGGCGTGGCTCTGCGGTTGAGCATTGACCTAGGATCCAGAAGTCGGAGGTTCGATTCCTGGTCAGGGCACATGCCCGGGCTGAGGGCTGGACCTCCAATGACTCTCTCATCATTGATGTTTGTCTGTCTCTCTTTCTCCCTCTCCTTTCTACTCTCTGAAATCAATAAAGATATATTTAAAAAATAAATAAATAAAATACTTCCCATTTGTGTACTGTCAAGTCTTGCGGTTGTTTTTAACTGGGAATCTCTCTTTTTCTTCAGTTTGAGGGATATATTCAAAGGGAGCTTGTTTGATTGATTTAGTGACGTCCATCAGAAACACTCCATGAAGCTCTTGGCAGGTTTACAAAAGGACAAAATGCAAACCCAGGTTCACCGGTGTTGGCGCATTTGCACCGCAGGCCCTAAGCTGCAGAGGTGACCTGAGAAGGTGGACCTCTGTGACCAACACAAAAGGCTGTGAGTTCATGAGATTTGTCCTGCCAAACAGTGGCAGAAAAAATGAGCAATTATGATAGCAAGCTCTTTACTTTAAAAATGGATTTATAAGCATCATTAGGGAACTTGATATTTGTCTCACTGAAAAGGCTCTCTTTTTATTTAGTAAGAAATATGTTTCTGCCAGTTGTAATTCTAGTTAACCTAATACAGTGTGTTCTGGGCTTCAGTTTTTCCTTCAGTTGTTAATAATTTGATAAACCTTTATTACATCAGCAGTTCTTTCTGGGGCCAGAAAACTAGAATTTTTTATAACAATAACTTTCTTTTGAAAAGCACTTTCAAAGAAGTCCCAAAACAACTCCCTGTAAAGCAGTACATGTATTGTTTCTAACAACTAGCATTTGTGTAGTACTTTATCTTTTACAAAGCACATTCACACACAACGTCTTGTTTAATTGCCAGAGAAGTTCAATGCAGAGAAGTTCAACAAACTGGTCGAAGATACACAGCAGTTTTTAATGCTACGCTGGGATTAGAACCCATGCCAAAAGTTTTTTTATGACACCATCTTTTTTCTTCATAAATAGGCATAGAGTTGTGGCTTCTGATGGTCTAAAAACTCAATAACTAATTTCTACCCATTCATTCTTCCAGACCCAGTTCAGATATCACTTCTTCTGTGCAGACTCCCCAGATACAACGCAGACCTAATTGCTTCTTCATAGCCTCAAACTTGGGCCCTTCTTAGAGCTCTCACCCCTCTCGTTTATATTTTGGTTATCTATGTACCCATCTTATCACCCCAATAGACTGAGCTCCGTGAGGCTGAGAGGAGGACTTATTCGGTTGGCCCAGCCATCCCAATGCTCAACCAACAGAGCTTGATGCATGTGTAGGGTGTGAAGCTGAATTGAATTCACATGCCCCAGAGGTGAGGTTCAGAGCTGCTCCTTGGCCCAACAGGGGTTCATTGCTTTCTGGAAGTGGATGGGAACATAGGTGCCTCATTCACAGAATTGGATACATTCTTCCGGATTGGGGGGGAGGGGTACCTAATTCAAACCACCCTGCACCTACATTAATGCCATCTTCCTGCTACCCTCTGACTACATTTATACTTTGGCTTCCTAGTTCTTTTGTTTTTTTCTCGGGTAGGTTTCAGTGGTTCTAATCACCGATCCTACTTCCTACACCCTCCTTCTGCTCCCAGCCCTGGTCCACAAACCTGGAGGAAACTCCCAAATCAAAGTGGCCTTCAAAATGGGGACCCAGGCCCAGCCGGGTGGCTCCGTTGGTTGGAGCGTCATCCAGTACACCAAAAAGGTTGCGGTTCCATTCTGGCTCAGGGCACATCCCTAGGTTGCAGGTTTGACTCCCGGCCTGGGAGTGTAAGAGGGGCCACAGATCAATGTTTTTCTCTCACATAGATGTTTCTCTTTTGCTCTCTTTCTCTCTCCCTTTCTCGCTCTCTAATATCAATAAACATCCTTGGGTGAGGATTACAAAAAACAACAACAAAAAATGCTGACCCAATGACCTTCAAATTCCAACCTGGGGCTGTTGAGGGGCCAGGGGCAGCAAAAACTTGGCCTGTTAAATTTACCACTCTGTTAATAGCTCAGAAATGTTACTACTGATAGGATGTGATTTAGAAAATTTTTCAGCCCATAATTTTTCAGGATGGTGAAAGATAACACAATTATCCATTTCAACTGCTAAACATTATCCATATGGGTATTTTCCATCACTGGTTCTTCTGTAGTCTCTGGGCTCGCTGAAGGTGTTAGATAAACAGTGACAATGGAACACACTCTCAAGTCCCGAACAGTGCCACTCCCAGGATCGCCGTCAACCCAGATCTGACCCCTAAATCCTTCTCTCATCCTCACCCACGCTCCGGACTCTCAATAGCTTCTTTGTTTGGGGGAGGTTTTCTTAAAATTGCAGGTTGAGCTGCTGGTTCCTGACACCAGGCAGAGAGCAGGCTGCACACAATTCTTCCTGGGCAATTCACTCAGAGCAGAGTGATCTTTTTAGAGGCTCGAGAATATCAATATTCAGCTGCTTTGCTAAAATGCTTCCCGTCTCTCACAGTCAGAGAAATCTGCTTGCCTTGAGCTAGCCTCCAGTTTCTTGTTAAGAGCTAATTTTAGAGCTAATTTGGGTTCCATTAGTATATGGTTCTGTTGCAAATCTGACATTAACATTGGCGGCTTGATGAGTAACAAAGGGAGGGAAAGCCTTTTACCCTAACTGCAGCAATGCAGGCACATATGGTGTCATTTTTCAAGGAACAGATTTTTGTCTTTCATGCCATTTCAGAACTGTTTCCTTCTGAAATTACCAGCTCTAATTTAATGCAGAACATGCCTAGATGTTACTGCAGAAACCTAGTTAAACTGAGAGAGCTGGCAGGTCCCACAAATTTGCAAAAACAGTGCTCATTTGCACAGTGTAATGCCTCTCAAGTCCATGCTCATGAACAGGGACTGAGCCACCAGCAAGTGTGGGGCTCTTCTCCCCAGGGTGACAGAGCCTCCTGCTCTGTGAGTCAATTGGTGATACCCAGAGTACCATCCTGGGGATGCTGAGGAGAGAGGGCGCCAACATCTTCTTCTTCTTCCCTCTCTGCCTTTGCCCTTAGAATGAGAGCCATGTAATGATTGTGTTTCTGAGGTTGGGACTCTGCTTCCACAAGCCCTAACAAGGGGAAGTTAAAGCATTTCCCTTCCACCCCATGGCCAGTTGAGTCTTCCTCTGCTGCCCATGTGTTTGGGCCAACGTGGCTTTAACTGAGCTCTGTGAGTCCAACTGTGGCAAGGAGGACACGAGGCCTACTTGCTAATCTGAACAATGCCCGTGGCTGGCTGGATGACCCGGTTCCCTGAGCTTCTATTGCCTCCCCTTTAAAATGAGGGAATTCTGAGATTCTCTGATATTGACACTCAACAGCCTGTAATAGTAACTTGCATTTATCTAACTTTTTACATTTTTCTGAGAACTTTCATGTGTGTTATGTCCCATGATCTTCACAACATCCTGTGAGGCAGGCGTTCCTGTCTTGGGAAATTCTGACTCAGAGAGGTGAGGAAACTTACTCAAGGTCACACAGCTGGTAAGAGGGAGGGCTGGGACTTGATCCCACTTGGCCTCACTCCCAGCTCAGGGCTCTCAGAAGTTAACAAACTGAATCAGAAACTAAGCTTTAAACATTGCATCTCATCACCAGGGGCCATCTTACAGAACAGATAGCCATGCCCAACAGGCTTACACTATTCAAACTTTTCCTAGGTGGGAATATTACACGGTGACTTGGAAAATTATATTCTTGCTTTGAGACATGCAGTATCATGAATGAGCACCCAGAAGGGCTGAAATGTAGTAGGAAAAGTATTGGAACTGGTTCTAATCTTGGCTCTGTCTCAAGTCGCTGTGTGACGTTGAACAAGTACCTTGGCCTCTCTGAGCCTCTTGTTCCTAAATGAGGCAGGTTCTCCTAATTAATTTCCCTTTGGATAGGTCTATGGTTCTATGGCAATAGGTTCAATGCCAAAATCAAAGAATCTTTAGTCAGGGAGCAATCTTCATGCAGAAGACATTTAAACTCTGAAAAATATAAAATGTTACAGGAAGTTAAAAAGTGAAGTTGATAGAAAAGCAACCAAAGCAAGTTACATCTGTAAGTGACCTCGCAAAGGCTAAAACAGGGGTCACACTCAAATCCTACAGAAGCCAGGCAAGTTAATAACGAAGGAAGTAGGCACAGTATAGGACAACAGGGAGTGGTGGGAACTATTGTAAGTTGGCAAGCACTGCCTGACCACTCTACTCCAGGCAAGTGTTACCAGGCAAAAATGTAGATGCAGTGCAAATAATTTTCCACCTTTTCAAGAGAACTTGAGATCTGAATATTCATGTGAAATAGCCTAATTTTTAAACATTGGAAACAAATCTAAAGACTTAAAAATCCTTTCATACCAAACAAAATGTGTCTGTTAGCCATATGCTGCCCAAGAGCCCCAGTTTGTTAATTCCCTGCTAGCATCTTCTGAGTTAATTTGTGTCTCTTTGCGTTGAACAATTCCAGAGGGCCTGTTTCCTGGCCTTACTTGGGAGCATGCTGCAGTAGTGACCTGCCTGTATCATTTCAAGTCAACAATGCTCTGCGTCACACAAATCCCATTTTCCTGTCCTTTGAGGCTGGACCCCTGACAAGTGCCAGCTCTCACGCCCGGTTCCCACTCTGCCTGCTTGAAAATAACCTTCTCCAGAGAGACAAACAACAGTGGGAGGGGAAAAGAGTGATTTGGCCTTGCTAGTAGGGTAAAACAGATGAGGTTATTTTTTTTCTTGTTGTCATTACTACTTTATTGGATTACATAACCATTTTTATTGTTAATTTAGGTACAAATTAATTGCTGTACAAATGAATGAAAACACAGATGAATGCCCTCACCATTACTTGAAACTTAAATGGCAATTACTTGGCTTTGTAATCCAATACAGCAAATATTAGTGCAGCTATGGTGCGTCCTCTGGTCTAATTCACTGCTAATGGGAAGAGTGGATGTCCCTGGAGGTTCCTTAACAACCTGAGCAAACCTGGGAGGAAGGTGTTGCTGACCCCAGAGCCTCTGTGTCTGCCAGTCTCCTCTTTCCAAGTGCGAATGAATAAAGGTATTAGATTTGACAGTATTTTCATGTCCTGTTTTTTCCTCTGAAGGACTCTTATCATACCTTGTGATTCTGTAGTTATTTTTCTCTTCAGAGCCACATGTAAAATGTCAGTCCTGGAAAGCTCATTAGGAAAACTCCTGTGCAGGCAACACCCACAGAACCCCAGCTTGGGTGTGAGAGGCCTGCTGGTACACCTGCAGTCCCAGTACTGGCCCCATGAAGGTTCTGATCACACTTGGCTAGAACTGTCTAGTTATTTGGCCGACTCTCCCCTGAATGGACTACAAACATCTTGAAGGCAGGGAAAGCATCCTACCCATCTTAGTGCCCCACTCAGGGCATGGCCCTTGGTATTGGTGTGGGCAGAGATGCTCAGAAACAAACAAAAAGCTTGCCAAGCCCCTCACTTTATCTGTCTGCAGCACCTCCTCAGTGTACTCAGTGTATCCTCTCTATACGGATACCACACAAGTAATTTCCTTCTTTGTGTGACAGACTTTTCTAATTTCCTGACTAATTTTGTCATCTTCCATGAAACAGTGAAAGTAAAAATATCCATATAGAAATATATCCACGTTTTCCATTTCCAAATCAATCCCATCTCCCCCTTACAAATACAATATAGTTACTTTTTGATCAAACAAAAAGATATTGTATGAATAATGGAATTTTACAGTATAAATTTTTTTTTAATGACAGGAAGAAAGTCCCTTAGTGGGTAGCAGTCGATGCCAGACTCTAGATTAAATCTAACAAATATATTTTTCTTGCCCTTGAGATAGTTGAAGTTTTTATGATGAGATTTTAGATTCTCATCACAAAGAACTGAAGGCTAAGAGTTCCATTACTAGCTTTCTTTAAACACTATAGCCATCTGAGAGCCTGTTTAGAATTCAGAGAATTTGAGTCACTTGCAGGAAATTTTTTTAGTCTGCATACTTTACATTCCAATAGAAGAGCTCTTAACTTTTTGTCAAAAGTGGTTTAAAGCATTAATTGTAAGCCAATTATAATGCATCAATTGTTAGAAAATTTATTGTACTTGTTGATTTTCTTATAGAGATTAATTGCATATGTTTGTGGTGGCCAACCTGGGGTTCTTTGCCTCCCTGTTCAAGAACTGAGAAACATGGGAAATTCACCTTCTGAGAGTCAAACCACTGTTCTGAACTTTCATCAGTATAAGTCCTTTTTATCATCAAAATATTCCCAGACCCACTCCCACATGATAATATTTATTGATTGAGAAAATACATATAGGCAAAAAGCTATTTTGAATTATGATCACTCTTTACATTGTATACATTTTATTAATTGCTACATCATATTAATATTTTTGACAAGTACTAGTACTAAACTAGAGCAAACTATGTTAGTTATTCAACCTTCAGGCACTCACAGATTAGTTGCCTTCTCAAAATAATTCCCTCTACTCTCAGATCAGGGAAATCCTTTATGAAACTGTAAAATGTAAACATAATTAATAATCACAGTCAAGTAATGCAATCATCTTAAGTGGATTCTGGCCCCAGGTTGAAGTTAGACTTTACTGATGACATTAACACATCCAAAGAAACAAGGTTGTAGTCACAAAAAGACTTGGTTGCCAATGAAAGCCGGAAGAGGTAGCTCCACCAGGTGATCACTGGAGGCACCCACCCAGACCTGCCCAGGGAAGATGTGCACTGACCTAGGGGCTGCCTCAGGTCCTGCTGGAACAGCCAACTCCTTATGTTCCACCCCAGGCTCAACTGAGTGTTCTTGTTGCCAACGGAGAGTAGTCAGATATTCTGACGGTTGTATTTCATTGCAGATGAATGTCCTGGCATTAGATCATATAACCACCTTAAGAGCTTGGGTAAGGTGAGACCAGCCCCAAGCAATGGCTGACAGGGCAGGCATCTGGAGCCTGGCCCTGAGGCCTGTAAATAGCTTGGGGCAGCCACCCTACTTTTTGCATCAACATGAGCCATGATTTCCCAACTTCAGCACTATTGAAATTTTGGATCTCTTACTTTTTTGCTGTTGAGGGCTATTTTGTGCATTTGAATGACATCCCTGGCCTCTCCTTACTAGACGCCAGTAGCACCAATCCTTCATCCCACCCTCCAGTTATGACAACCAAATATGTCTGCATATATTCCCCCAAAGGGGGAAAAAATCACTCCCTTTCCCCAACTGAGAACCACTAGCATGTACCATTCCTGTCAAATGTCCACAGGATGCAACTATATGAGGCTCTTCTAAAAGACCAACTCATTCCTGAATGTACAGTACATTTGATTTATATACAGTGTCGCCTTTTTCCAAAGGATGCTAGAATTCTTGAAAAATCAATTTCAAGGAGCTTGTAGTTAATTTACAAATATGGTCAGGCTCCACTTCACTATAATGCAAAGGAAATAGTGATTCTGGCAGCTGAGTAAACTGAAACTTTCCTTTGATGACCTGGTGATTCAAGGGTCATCTTTCTGAACACCAGTTATTCTTATTGAAAAAGTGTAACAGGATGGGTTGTTCTGGCCAGGGGAGTTCCTGGAAGTTTTTGATATTTTGTTGTTTTAAAAAATAAATCTTTGATTCCTTATTATTTACCTCTTTTTCCCAAAAATAGTATAAAATGATATTCCAGTTACCTGAGAAATTCAATTAGCTTTATGCTGATAAATTGAGAATTTTTGCTAAAGGATTCTTCCATTGGAAACTCCTTTACCTGAGAAGAGCATTCTCACCACAGTCAACCCGCTCAGCAGTGTAGAGTTCACCAATGCTCCTACTTCTAGAGAAGTTTTCATCTGGTTCTGTTCAGGAGCGAGGTTTTCCCTCTTGACCTCATCCCTACTCCTGGTTCCCGAAGCCACCATTTGCTGTTCCAGTGCAAGCACCCAGTGCTGCTGTGGGTGGGGACCCACACTGAGCCCCACACTGAGCCTCACACTGAGTGCCTCCCATCTGCTCCCTTACTTACCCACCCCCTCTCACTTCAGGGACTCAGGTGCTTTCACTTCACTTGTGCTGGCTCCAGCTGCCTCTTTCTGTTCCCCAAGCCCGGTTTTGTCTGGTCTTCGGGAGAGGAAAATCTGGCTCTGCGAGCACACTCTGAGCCTTTGTGTCTAAGCCCTCTGTGGTTTTTGTATGTGGACTGGGGTGCCCTTGGGTACCAGTGAGAGAGCAGAGGGAAAGGGAAACACACAGATTAACTATTGGAGATGTAACCCTGTCTTCTGTCTTACCAACTGTGTGAGACAGAAATGAAGACAAAATGGGTACCGATCACGACAGCCCTGCACAGGAAGCCCCTTCTCGGCTGAGGCACACAGCATCTCAGGATGCTGGGGCTTTTCTTGAACTTCAACTTTTAGTATTTTCCTGCTAGGGGGAAAAACAACCACACACACACACACACACACACACACACACACACACACACCCCTTGCTTGGCTCTTTAGCCATAGTATTAAAAAGAGCCTCTTTTGGGGCCCTGGGATATAAAGTAAGAGTTCTGAGTTTGAGGCCCTGCAAATGACTCCAATGGGAAGCCAGCTGGAAGAATGAGTGGTTACCAGACCCCCAAAAGAGGCAGGCTAGTCCCCCCTCGAGGAGACCCCTCTGATGAGAACAAGGAACCCGCGGCAACGGCAGCTGCTGTCCACCTTGCCAAGGCTTTCAGTGACAGTAAGAGGAGAGGAACCTGGTCTCGCCGTGGCGAAGGAGGTAATGTAAGCGATCGTCTTAGAGGTGCCATTCCTTTCCCCCCCAGCAGGGTGGGCTGTGTGACGGCACAGACACCCGGCAGCTGCTGCTTGCCCTTCTGGTGACTGTGCCCGAGAGACGCGGCCTTTGTGCAGAAAAGCCCCACCCAGAGCACCTGACACTGCAAGTGAGGCTCCGTTGGTATCTCAGTCTCCGCCCAGCTGCTCAGCTGGGTGCCTTGGGAAGGGCACACACCGCGGCCTTTCCCACTACAGCCTTCCTTCAAGGGTCCCGCTTTCCCCCAGTGAGAAGCAAGGGGCCAAACTGACGGAGCCTGCTGGGTGCCAGATGCTTTACTACTTTATTAACATTTTGTTAATCTTATTTAATCACCTCCGCAATCATGGGAAACGGGCATTTTTGCCATGCCCATGTTACAAATGAAGTAATTTGCTCGAAGTCACCCAGCTAGGAGGACTTGGCAAGTCACAGAAAGGGACTGATGTGGAGGCTCTGAACAGTCACCTCCTGGTACACGGTGCTGCTTTCCCCCACAAGTCGTGGCTGAGCAGTGACCCGGACAATGAAAGAAGAATCACTGCTGAGGACAAGAGAGATTTTCAGCTGCCTCCTCGGGCAGGAACGCAGGGAAGGGCTCTGCCTGGGGAGGCCTGTGACAGTGGTTATCGACCCGAGACAGAACCAGCCACGTAGGCTTTCCTGAGAAAAAAAAAAATCACCATTCTCTTCAGAAATGCAATTTTTTAAGATTAAAAAAAAATCTCAAATCTGCTTTCTCAACGGTAATTTTATTACTACCTCGTCTATTTCCCAGTTGGCATTTGCAGCAATAAAATGGCTTGCGGGCCAGTCAGGGGAATGCGGGCAGGGGCAGGGGGCGGGGAGAGAAGCTGGGGAATTCTGTGTCCTTCCCTGAGTCTGGGTCTGAAAGGAACCCCGAGAGGGAGGAGAGGTGGTGGCCGCTGGAAAGAAAAGCCCATGCTCCCTGGGCCTGTAGGAAGCAAGTGGTAGGGCCCCCGAGAGAGAGGCTGCGGGAGGCCTTGCGTGCTCATCTTGGCCGCAGGCGTGCGGGGCCGTGTGTGGAGCGGCGCTGAGCCCCACATCCGGTCGGAAGTGCAAGTCTGGAGCTGCTGGCGGGGGACGCTGCAGCTGTTCTGGGGATCTGCACAATTAGAATTCTCCTGGCGCTCAGTGCCCGCAGGAATCCAGTCACGTGGTGGCCCGGTGCCTGGAGCCGGGGTCAGTGAGAGCTCAGCCTGAGCGCAAAGGCGTTCCTTCCCTCTGAGACACATCCTGCCGGGCTTTGCTCACAGCAGCCCTCACCACCTGCAGGAAAGGGTCCTGCACACGACCCAGGCTAGGTTTCTGGGACGCACGGAATCCCTTTGCCAGCCTGCCGCTTCCATCAGAAGCTCTGTATTGATACCTGCTCCTTGAATTCAGTCTCCTCTCCGCCACAGTGCTGACTTCTCGCCACACTCGCAAGGATGTGGTTCCTGGGTGACTTTAGGGCTCCAGCTTTCGAGAGATCACGTCTTTCCTATCCTGCTCCCCTTGCCAAGAGTATGTAATTAATTAAAAGGGCAAAAGCTTTTATTAGAATTTCCTGAATCAAAACCAAGACTTTGTTATTTCTGGGTTTGGGGGCGTTGAAGAAGCACCAGACTTCCCTCTCTTCCACTTCCTCCAAGTCTCTTGATGGAGACGCATTTCCCGTCATTTATGCTCATGTCTACGGTGTAAATCTCCGAGGATACTCTCCCCCCACCCCACTCACCCGCCCCTTGGCCAAATGAGGCGCTGTACCCAAGATCTTGCCCAACCGAGCCTCCCCTGATCCACCTTGTTCTTATCACGGATAACTTCCTCCACACCCGGGACTAACAGCTATTTCCCAAGGGAATCCAATTCCCCCTGCCGTTTTCCAGTTTCTTCTGTGTGGGTGCTTGTGGTCCTTCCAACACCCTCATTCCTGTGAAAACACCTCCTGTCAGAAACCACTACTCTCCGATGTAATGGGCACTAATGTTCGGTCAGAAATTCGTGCTCTCCTAGCAGCAATCACAGTTTTCCTGTCAGGAATCACTGTTGTGTCAGAAACCACCACTCTTCTTTTAAAAATCACTGTCCTGAGAAATATCATCACTCTCTTCAGAAATCCTGTTCTCTCGTCAGAAATCCACTGGTATCCTGTCAGACGTCAACCTTTTGTTCTAGAAATCCCTATTTTTCTGTCCTAAACCATCCCTCTCCTGTCCAAAATCCCTGGTCTCCTGTCAGAGATTCCTGTTTCTCGTCAAAGTCATTACGTGGCTCTGGGAAGCCGCTGCTCCTGGCCTGATGCTTCTCTCCACGGGATATGCAGAGCTGTTGGTCACGCTCTGACAGTGGTAGCTTTCCTGTGACTTCCCTGCTGCTGGCTGTTCACACCTGTTTGCTGCATCTTTTTAAGCTCACTGCTGGGTTCAAAAGCAGCCTGGGGCAGTGGGCACAGCACTGGGGGGCCCACAGCCTTCGTGCCCCTCCTGGGTGATCCCAGACAAGGCATCTGTGCTTGCCAGACCTTTTCCTTATCTCGTTGTTATGAACAATAATATCATCAGTCTGCCAGCTTCACAAAGTTGTTTAATTAAAATTGATGACAGTTTTAACTTTCAAAAGCTGCTACCTTGTCTCAGCCAACATCTCTCTTCCAATAATCTTCACCTGCTGTTGCCCCACAGAGCTCCAACCAGCCCATAAATCTTCTCTTACCAGGCAGAAATGCCCCCAGTTCTCTAACATCCAGATAAACCTGCTCAGTTAGTTCCTTGTATGACATGGTTTCTAGACCTGTTGCCAACCTGGCCACATACAACAACCCCCCAGCCCCAGCCCCACCCCTGTCGAAGGCGTGTTCTAGTTTGTTTGGATTTCCCTAAGGGTGTGGTCTGATCAGGGTCATCCCCTCCCTCCTTCTAAAGCAGAGTATTAGCATGACCCAAGATTGCATGGGCTTTTGTACCATTTACCAGGTAGAACCTTCCCAGTCAGAAGCTCTATTTATTCAATGTCATTTTTTTTTTTCTTCCTGTTACAGGTTTGTAATTTTCTTTGAATAACTTTTGTATGTCTTTTTAGCTTAATTCCAAAATTCTTAATGTTTTGGATTCTTCAGGGAATGAGTTTTCTCTCTCTTTTTTTTCCTAGTCTTCATCACTGGAATCTAGAAATGGTATTGGTTTAACTTTAACCTTATAATCTGCAGTGTTGCTGAACATATTTGTCATTTCTTCTAATACAGTGGTACCTCGACTTTCGAATGTCTCCGTGGATGAACGTTTCTGTTTCCGAACATGTAAACACGGCAGGAAATGCTTAGATTCGAACCCGCCTCAGAAGTTGAACATGCCCCGCGGCTTCCGCTGAGGGCAAGACCCTGAGGCCCAGCTGTCGGCTGTGGACCCCTCGGTTTTTGAACTTTTCAGAACTCGAACGGTCTTCCAGAACTGATTACATTCGAAAACCGAGGGACCACTGTATTCCTAGAGCACACCATATCTTTCTTGGAGTGTTTTACAAGGGGAAAGCTTTCTTTATGACAAGCTGTAGCAGAAATCCAGCATTTCCTCCTTGGAAACACTCAAAACAGGTGACAGCACCCTCTTCAGCAGGAGTTTTGGTTGCTACACCTAAAAGAGTACATCAGAGTGCAAGGAAATGAGGATGACATTATCAGGGGGGTAATCTTCAACTGATTTTGATTTCTATTTTTAAAAGTAAATTATTCAATAATTTTGGTAATTCAACAATTAATAACAACAAATTGCTAACCACATACTTCACAGCTGAGCACTGAGCGCACCAAAGTTGAGAACACCTGGCCTGATGATTAAACTAAGCTTTTCACTGAATTGTACACTTTTTTTTTAATACATTTTTATTGATTTCAGAGAGGGGAAAGGAGAGGGAGAGAGAGAGATAGAAACATCAATGATGAGAGTCCTTGATTGAGCCCGCAACCCGGGCTTGTGCCCTGACCAGGAATAGAACCCCAATCTCCTGGATCCTAGGTCAACGCTCAACTGCTGAGCCACCCCCGGCTAGGCTGAATTGTACACTTTTAAGATGGTGGATTTTAAGGTATGTGAATTATCTCCCCTCCCCTCCTACCAAAAAAAACCCAAACCCAGGAAAAATGATAAAGCATAAGCTTTGAAGGCAAATATTTTGAGTTTATACCCCAGCTCTGCCTCTAACAGGTGCCGTGGCCTTGGGCAATTACTTAATTTCTTTGAGTCTCTGAATGGGGTTATGAATTGCCCCTCTTTCATTCCACTGATAAAAGAAGCTCTCCTCCCTTACCCTATAGAGATATGGAGTGGCCAAAGTATCCCATTTTCCTAGACATAATGATTAGTGCAGATGTGCTTGAATGACCCAAAAAGTCTCAGTCAAGGTCATGAGGAGGACTGATGTGGATATCAAGTCAGGACAGGATTCTCTCCTTCTGGAATTATAAGCTATAGGACTCCTGCGAGCCAGGGCTACTGGGGGTTGGGTCATCTTTTTCATCACATTGAAAGAAGATGCTGGAAACTAAAGCTAACATAGAAGAGATGGTAGGAGAGAGAGAGTCTGACATTTTTGAGCACATGGATCCAGCCTAGTCAGAAGCTAGACAACTCCTGGTATTTTCACTTATGTATGCCAATAATTCCACCCCCCATCCTTTTTAAAGCTTGTTTTGAGTTGGGTTTCTGTCACAAGCAACCCAAAGAGGCCCCACAGAGGAATCTATTTTATAAGGCTGTTGTGAGAATTACTTGTGGTAATAGATGTAAGGCACCCAATGCTTGTACATAACAGGCACTCAAAAATTGAAACTTTCTATCATCATCATCCTTATGAACAAAAAAGGGCTTCGAAGGAAAGCAATCTCACAGGGTGATCTAATCATAAATTCCTAATTGGGCAGGTTATGGTGGGTAGTCACGCCCTAGGCATATAACTTCTTTCGTAAAAGGTTTATCTTAGCTTTAAGCAAGCCCTGTCCATTGTTTATATGCATCTAAGTTAACACACCTTTGAAATGCCTTTTTTCAGGAGCAAACCATCCTTAAGAGAGCACAGAATGTTAACTATCACGCAATTCAATCCTTGCTTTCCCCCACCTTCATGTAATCTTCCTTACATTCCTTCCTTTATTCGAAATGCTTAAAAGAGGTTGCAAACTGCCATTCTGAGCAGCACTTTTCTCAGTCTTCTGAGATCTTTGCTCCAAGCGTATCTTCTGTTTGGGCTCAAATAAACTTTTATACAAATTTTCTACAGGCTGGGCGTTCTTACACTGACATCCGTGCACACAGTTTTGTTTGCTCCTGTTCTGCAGTAGCTAAGACAGTACTCGGTACAAAGGAAGATCTCAGTAAACATATCCTTATAGATAAATTGATATCTTTCCCTTAATATAGACTTTAAACATGAGTTCATCAGAATTTTTTTCTGCTTTCTATTCTTAGGAGATAGAGACAAATCTACAAAACGAAAAGAGTGTTCAACTGGGGGTCAGGAAGCCAAGGTTCCAGTTCTGATGACGCTTTTCACATGCTGAGTACCCTCAGGAAGCCTCTCCCTCTTTCTCAGCCTTGGTTTTTCCCATTTGTCAAATTAGGTAACTGGGGCTAGGCGATCTTAGTCCTTTATAAGCAATAACCCTGAGATTCAAGGGAAAAAATATCAGGGAATTCTTTCAATGCTCCATGATTTCTTGGGGTTAAAAAAAATTCAATCTTGTACCCTTCCATATTCATTCCTTCTGTAGCCTCCACAATGACACGTGGTCAGGATAGTCAGGGCACTTGCTGGTGACCATTTGCAAGATTCCGTATTTCCATAGGAAGATGTAAGGGAGTTCATTACTCCTTTCTTGCTAATGTAGAAATGTTGCTGAATACATTTTCGAATGTTTTTCAGCCACAAGGCCTGAAATATAATATCCAGAAAAATCAATGGAAACTGCTGCATTTTTCATTCATCAAGTATTCATTTAGGGCTTTTTGGCATATACAGTGCAAAGTGCTGGGAAAACAAAGGAACTAAAGACCCTGTTTCTGAGGTCTAGGGATCCTGCAAGGACTGTTCCCTGAATGTCTTGCTCATCGAGATTTCACCGGAGTTCAGATGCAAAAAGGGACTTTTCTAACCTTGTTGGGTACCCACTGTGTGTCAGACCCTGAATAGACAAGTGTGTGTACATTGTCCTGTCATTTGGTTATAACTTTCCTGTACTTCTACCTCTCAGAAACACATCCGGCTGAGGTCCAGAGACATAAGCCTTTGTAAACGGATTCTCCCTTTACAAAGAGGCCCTGACCCTCACAGCCCTGTCCTCTCATCCTTTCTGCCTGGTCATAAGTGAAGCTTCGCTCTGGGGTGGAGCATGGAGCCCTGGTGTGTGCAGGCATCCGACACCCCAGCTTTGTGGAAGACACAAGGCATCGATTTCTACTCAAGCATTTGAGGGGAGATCATTTATATTAAAAATAAATATTTATAGATCATGGAGTAAATTTGAAGATTTGAACAAATTTAAGATTCATTCATTTTTCCCCAACAAATATTTATTGAATGACTATTGTGGACTAGGCATTGTCCTAGGCCCTGGGGATTAAGCAGTAAATATGCGGTAAAAAAAACACCCTGCCCTCATGGGGCTCACATTCCAGTGGAAGGAAACACACACATGGTATTTCAGCTGCTGACAAGTGTTGTGGAGAAAAATAGAGCAGGGAAGGTGACTTGAAAGACAAGCCCAGCTTGTGGAGGATTGCTCCGGGCTTCACCATCAGATTCCCTAGGGCTCCTCCTTGCCTCTGCTGGCAACGGTTCCCTGGGCATGAATGGAAGTTGGGAGCTGGAGGTACTGGGGAGTAACCAGGACATGAACTAGCCTAAGAGATGCATCTTGAACATACTGACCCAACGTGAGGACATGCTGAGGGAAGGAAGGAGGTAAGCTTGCCCACCCCGTTGTGCCTCATGGCCCAGAACCCACAGGCTATGGAGCCCCAGTCAGGGCTTGAGCTTTCTTTAGTGTGCTTCTGTCTCTATATTTCTACCTCCTGGCTCAACACCATGAGTTTCTCAGATGCCCAGAGGCTGCCCTGGGGAACTTTCAGCTGATCACTCCCTTTCACTCACCAGACTTCATCAGCAATTCTCAGGCTCCACCACAAGCACTTTGCCCTTCTGGCCAAAGGCAGTCCTGCTCTATGTCACCATCCCACCTTCTGTGGCTACAGAGCTTTACAATGTGCCAAACACTACCTTAGCCACATGCAGTGGTGGCTTCTCATGCTTCACTCTTGCAGAGCAGAGGGGAAGAAAGCAAGTCAGAGAAAGGAGCTTGGTGGGCAGAAGGATGGGGCTGGTCCTGCCGCATAAGATCTGGCAGCCAGTGGTTCTCAAACTCAATGATGCATCACAGTCACCTGAGTTTGTTACAATAGACTTTTGGTCCCCATCCTAGAGTTTCTGATTCAGTAGGTTTGGGATGAAGCTGGAGAAAAAGGTGCTCATCTAATTCTGGATCCAGGTGAAGCTGGTGCTGCTCACGCTGGGCCCACACTGAGGTCCACTGCTCTGGGCCAACTGTGAGGCAGGCTGAGTCTGCCCCCAGTACCCCTCCTCTTGGGCCCTTCCCTTCCTTCCAATTTGTGGGCCCTTTTCTGCCTCTACTTTCTTCCCTTCCTTAGCCACTTGGCCTTCACTCTCATTCTAAAAAATGCTTTTGGGGTGTGATCTGAAAAAATTATACTCAGTTGCAAATGGCTGGTCATAGCTATCATCCCTTCCAGGAAAATATAAATTTTGACTGTCCAATTAACTCTAAAGCTAAGAAAATACAACCCTGGTGGTGGACTTGAGGTGTTGCTAGTGAATGGTGGCTGTGTTTGGGGGCTCAGAGCCTCTGAAATGGTGGCCACTTATCTTACCTCCCACTGTGTGCCTGTGTGGGAATGTCTCCCGCTCGCCTGGGTAAGAAGTAGAATTCTGTGTTTTTCTCTAAAAGCAGTGAGGCAAAGATGTCACCACCAAAGAGGAGAGCAACTAATGGCTGTAATTAAAGTCCCCAAGGAGACAGGATCCTCAGTGTCTTTTGTGTTCAGGGAGTGTCTCTCGCTTTGGTGGAAAGAAAGAAAACGTGTTGTGACAGGCTCTGATGCTCCTGCTGAGGGAGACCCTGCTGTGGTGGCATCAGGGCCCAGGTCTTTCTCTGAAAAATAAACTGACCAGAATTTTAAGGCCATGGCCCCTCATCCCAAGTTTAAAAAGAAAGTGTAATAGGCTTAGAGGGGAGGGATGCAAGGATATAAGGAAGAGGCTGGAGAAAAAGGTGCATGGAAGGAGGTCATCCATGGCCAAACTGCTCATCTGTCCAGAATTTCACCCCTGAGCACTTGCCCTCCAATCCCCAAAGGCATCCTTTGCCTCCTTGCCTCTCACCCTTTTCCCAAGAAGCAGTCATTTCCTGGAAAGAGTGGAAATGTTGGTGGGAGAAGGAGCAGAGAGGGAAGAGCAGAGTCTGTGGGTGGCCAAGCTGACTTGGGATGGACAGCGATGTGACACAGGCTGGCAAGCACTGCCCAGGGAGCCAGAGGCCTAGGTTCTTGTCCTTGTGTGGCCTGGTGCAAGTCACTGTTTTCTCCAGCATCCACTGAGGAGTTAGCTGAGATAATCATGAAATGTCCCTTCAGACCTGAAATTCTGCCATCTCTTCCACCACCATCATCTGCCACAAGAAGTGCTTCAGGTAAGATTAGTGCACCAGAGTTACTTGGATGATATTCAGGTTTTTTTTCACATCTCTTATCTTGGTCTCAGATGGAATTGCACACAAGGACATGTCTTCTGCAAAGCCTTTCTCTGATCTGTCTCCATTTCTGAAGCCACATTACCCACTGGGAAGCTGCCCGTTTCTCCCTCTGCTCCACCTCCCACCCTGTCTTCCCCTTGCTGTTCTTGTTGGTGTTACATGAGGAACTCTGTGACCATTGCAAATGACCTTTCTGCCCTGAGAAACATCTCTCCACGGTGCTCTCGAGAGCCCAGGTTGAAAGAAGCTCTTAGAGCATAAATTGTTTCATGATATGTAACTTTGGTAACATGGTTATGTAAAAGTGTGTGTGTGTGTGTGTGTGTGCATGCGCATGTGTGCATCTGGCACCACGCTGAGGGAGGGGGAGACAAAGGACCAGACATAGTCTCTGGCCTCACAGAACTAATATTTTACAAATGGTGAAAAATGTAAATGAGCAGCTGACCTGCAGCAGGAAGTTGTGAGTGCTTGAGAGGTGCAGAGCGATGGCTGAAGCAAGAGGTTTTCGAAGAGGACTTGCTGTGCTTTGGATGAGATGCAAGTAGAGAGGGGTTAAAATCATAGATGACTAAGAGTCCAAGATTGGATTCAGGAATATGGAAATATTTGAGGAGAACTTGGTTTCATTTTGTACTCTCTGCTGCTAGATTTGCAGTTTTAACTGCTCACCACCCATTAAGCCTGGTTTCTGGGTGTCCCCTGGAATTCAGAGCACCTCCTGGGCTGCTGCATGGATTTGCGCTCTATGTGCCTGACTGATTTCTAATGAGAAACCAAATCTATAGCAAAACTGGACTCTTTCAGTTTGCCCAAAGGAAAAAATGGCTTCTGAAGATGGAATTAGCCTCCAGAATGCCTCCAGAAGTTACCCCTCCTTTTCCCCAGCAAGCTGATCAACTATCCACCCTCATCATTGCCAGCAACAGCAACAACCACAACTATAACTATAGCGATAGCTCTAAAGACGTGGATTATGTATGGAGAGCCAACAGGGTTCCACACCAAGGATGACCCAGGAAGGGAGCTAATGCAATCTTTAAGGCTGGGAGGCCCTGGGCACTTGTGGATGCATTAATGTGACAAATATTTATTGAGTGCCTACTATATACTAGGCCTTGTCTAGGCATTGAAAATACAGTGGTGAGAAAGAGATAGAAAAGGACTCTGCCCTCCCTACATTCTAGTAGAGAAAGTAAGCAATAAATAAGTTTAAAAAACTATAAACAAGAACTATAAAAATATGAGAGGGTGGTAAGTGCCTCACAAAAATATTAAAAGTAAGTGATAGGCTAAAGAGAAGTCCGGTGGCCTATTTAGAGAAACTAGTCAGGGAAGTTCAGCAAAAAAAATATAATACTTTTTACAGGCTTCTGAATTGAGTATAAGTGACCCTATAATTAATATTGGAGTAAACTGTGTTAATTGTCTCCACATGCCCTGAAGCATTTATATGTGTTATTTCTGACATCTACAGTTTATTAAGTACTTAACAATAATTTAATAATAGGCCATGCTTTTCTTGTTTTCTTCCAAGCTTCTGTTAGATTGGATTAGGACAATTCTGTCTACTCCTAGTTGAAGTGGATGCAGTAAAAGAGGTTGCTTCCTGGACTCAAACTGCGAACAAATCTGATAATCTTGCCTAGGGAGCGATTTCCATGAAGAAAAATATGGGGGAAGCAATTAATTCATTAAAGGATGAATCAGAAGGGAGGAAATGGGGACATTGAATATAGGGAATATGGACCCTAAGTTGTGAGCAATCTTCTTATTTATAGTTGATGGGAACATTATACCTCCGTTCAAGTTGGTCACTTAACAGAGCTAATAATCAGCAACGGGCCATTTTCACCAACATTAACCTCTCATTTTCTCTGAAAGGAAGCACAATGCTCAGACACAAGGAAAGAAAGTCTAGTGGTAATACCCTAAAACAATAAGAATATCAGCCATAGCAATCTCAGGCTTCTGAGGTTTTACAGAAAGAATCGCCCATAAGAGAACGAGAGCTCCGGGAAAAGGTCAGCTCATGCCAGTTTGGAGTCTGGCCTGGCACTGAGTAGGCAGATGCAGCCACCGCGTCTCCCAGGGAGGACCGCTAATGACCTCTGCTCCATGGTTTAAAGTGCTATCGATTTGTCCATGACATTCAAGTATTTGTGAAGATTAAGGTTTGAAATATGCAGTTTCAGAGCATTTTACCCCAAATGAGCAAATCTAATGGAGATTAGAATGATACATAGAAATGAAAGGAGACTTGAGCTGTTATTTCCTTAAATCTCATTATCCATTTGATAAACCAATTAGCTTTCCATTCAACATTGTTTAATTTTGTTTTTCTTTATGGTGAGTTCAAAAATGTTAAGTATTGTTTCTCAAAGTTTCCATTACCAGAGGGACTCTCAGCAAGCAAATAGCCACCACATGCTTAATAGCTTAAACTCACAACACCAGATGGGAAAGATCTAAAGTGATTCTTCCTTTCTGTCCTCTCTGTGAGAGGGAAAATTCGCTATGACTTCAGAAGGGGACATCTAGGTGAGGTGAGGATTTGTAAAAGCTGTCTTCCAATAGGAAGAGCTATTTTGGCAACACAAAGACCAGAGGCAAGCAGAAGGAGGAGAGCTAGTTATGTGGGAGAGAGGGGAATGCCTTTTTGCCTACGGAAGCCACCTTCTTCATGCCATTTGGGTCAGTCAATAATATGAACGGCCCCTGCTGGAGACAGAACTAGAGCTGAAGCTCAAAGTTCCAGAATTGCCATATTGGAAATGCAGGTGGTTACATATACAGGGAGTACTAAATTACAAGTACTGGGTTCTTTTCTTTTTCTTAATCTTCACCCAAGGATATTTTTCCCCCATTGTTTTTCAGAGAAAGAGAGAGAGAGAAACATCAGTGTGAGAGAGACACGTCGGTTTGTTGTCTTCTGCATGAGCCCCTGCCAGGGCCCAAGCCTGCAACTGAGGTATGTGCCCTTGACCAGGAATCGAACCTGGGACCCTTCAGTCCGTGGGCCGACGCTCTAACCACTGAGCCAAAGCGGAAAGGACAACAAGCCCTGTTCTGAGGGCCAACCCATGTCTCCTCCTCAGAGAATCTACTCCCCTTGTTCCTGCTAAGACCTCTCATCGCCTACCCTCCTACCTTCTGCTCAGCTGTTTGACCATGAGTAGACATGTGACCCCAGCTGGATCAATCAGATGCTCTCTCCTGGGAATGCGGAATTGGGTCTCAGGAACGTAGTAGGTATCTGGTAGGCACTTGACCTATGAATTGGATATGAAGTTGGGATTGGGGCATCCCAATCCCAACTTTGGACATGGGTAAGTGAGCAGAGAAATATAATAATGAAAGCAAACATTTACAAAGTGCCAGGCACTGTTCAAAGAACTTTATGTATATTGATTTACTTACTCTCCTACAAATCCTATGAGGTAAGTGCCATTCTTATCTGCATCCCCATTTTATAAATGAGGAAGCTAAAGAACAGAAACTTAAGGAACTTGCCCAAGGTCATGAGCAACTAAGCGATGGATCTAGCATTTGAATCTAGGCGTTTTGACCCCAGAGATTACCTTTAACCCTATGCTACACTGCGTTCTGAAGGATGGGAAGGAGAGAAAGGAGAGAGGGAGAGCCCATGCACATGCCCAAAAGAGTCAGAAATAACAGACAATCTAGTTCTAGAGAGAAAGAGATTTGGAGAGACAAGCCAGCCTGGCTCTCATCAGTTTTTCAGTTATTGGCATCAGTCCCTATGAAGTCTGGCTGCATTTCCTGCCTTTGGTTTCCACCAGATCCCTCTATTTCTAATAAATTTTCTCTTTTGCTTAAGCCAGCTTGAATGGGTTCTGTTCATTACAACCAAATGATCTCTGACTCAATAAATAGGAGGGAACATTTTCCAGCAGGGGTTCTGAAATTAGATAGGATTGTGTTATGTTAATCAGCTAGAGAAGTATGTGAGAGATCTTTTAATTTTGCTCTTTCTCAAATTCACACAAGATACTAAGCAAGTATGGTCTAATTGCTTTAATAACAGAGATTAAATGTCATACAAAAGTATGGTTTTGGAAAGGGAGTGCATTCTATGCCCAATGACAGGACTATGCCATCATAGCTTCACTTCTACCTGGTGAAACTGGACCTGAATTACAGAGATAGCTTTTTAGAGTGGGAGTAAACCAAGAACTAATCAGTAAAAGGGTATAGAGGATCCATTCTTTTTTTTTTTTTTTAAGATGGTGCATTCTTAATTAGTCTTAATTTCTGTTTCTTAATGTGTTTTTTAAATTAAATTTATTGGGGTCACGTTGGTTAATAGGATCATATAGGTTTTAAGTGTACATTTCTATGATACCGATGTATATATTGAACTGTGTGCCCACCACTCAAAGTCAAGCCATCTTTCATCACCATATATTAAGCTCCTTCCACCCCCTACCCCCTCCTCTCTGGTAACCACCACACTGCTATCTGTGTCCACAAGTTTCAGTTTTATATTCCACATATGAGTGAAATCATCTGATTCTTAGTTTTTTCTGACTGACTTATTTCACTTAGCATAATATTCTCAAGGTCCATCCATGCTGTTGCAAATGGCAGTATTTCATCCTTTCTTATGGCTGAGTAGTATTCCACTGTGTACACGTACCACATCTTCTTTATCCAATCATCTATTAAAGGACACTTTGGTCGTCTCCATGTCTTGGCCAGTGAATAGTGCTGCAATGAACATAGGGGTATATATATATTTGTGAATACATGTTTTCAAGTTTTTTGGGTAGATACCCAGAAGAGGGATTCCTGGGTCATATGGTAAATCTATTCTTAATTTTTTGAGAAACCTACATACTGTTTTCCATAGTGGCTGTACCAGTCTATATTCCCACCAGCAGTGAATGACGGTTTCCTTTTCTCTACAACCTCTCCAACACTTGTTATAACTTTTCATGTTGATAACAGCCATTCTAACAGGTGTGAGGTGGTATCTCATTGTTGTTTTGATTTGCATTTCCCTAATAGCTAGTGAAGTTGACCATCTTTTCACATATCTGTTGGCTGTTTGTATATCTTCTTGGGAGAGGTGTCTGTTCAGGTCCTCTGCCTATTTTTTAATTGAATTGTTTGTTTGTTTGGTGTTGAGTTTTATGAGTTTTTTTATATTTTGGATATTAGCCTTTTTTCAGAGCTGTTGTTTATAAAAATCATCTCCCATCCAGTAGGCTGCCTTTTTGTTTTGTTGGTTTCTTTTGCTGTGTAGAAGCTTTTTAGCTTGATATGGTCCCATTCTTTTTTTTCTTTTTTTTTTTTTCCTTTATTTCCCTTGCCTTTTGGGGTAAAATTCATAAAATGTTCTCTACGACCAAGGTCCATAAATTTAGTACCTATGTTTTATTCCATGTAACTTATTGTTTCAGATCTTATATTTAGGTCTTTGATCCATTTTGAATTAATTTTTATACATAGGGACAAACTGCAGTCTAGTTTCATTCTTTTGCACATCGCTTTACAATTTCCCCAGCACCATTTCTTTTCTTCATTGTGTGTTTTTGGCTCCTTTGTTGAAAATTCTCTGTCCATATACATGTGGTCTTATTTCTGAGCTCTCAATTCTGTTCCATTGATCTGTGTGTCTGTTTTTCTCCCAATACCATGCTGTTTTGATTATCATAGCTCTGTAGTATAACTTGAAGTCAGGTAGTGTGATACCTATGACTTTGTTCTTTGTTCTCAGGATTGCTTTGGCTATTTGGGGTCTTTTGCAGTTCCATACAAATCTTATGATTTTTTTGTTCTATTGCTTTAAAAAGTGACATTGGGATCCTGATGAGGATTGCATTAAATCTGTATATTGTTTTGGGTAATACGGCCATCTTAACTATGTTAATTGTTTCAATCCATGAAGACAGAATATCTTTCCATTTCATTGTGTCTTTTTCTTTCTCTTTTAATAATGCTTTGTAATTTTCAGAATATAGGTCTTTCACATCCTTTGTTAAGTTTATTCCTAGGCACTTTATTCTTTTGGTTGTAATTGCAAAATGAATTTTTTTTCATTTCTTTTTCTGAAGTTTCGTTGTTAGTTTAATGTGTTTTAAATTATTGCATGAGTTCTCCGTTGCTGCATATAAATCATCTCCAAAACTCAGTGGCTTAAAAACCATCACTGTATTCTCTCTCATGGTTTCCATGGGTCAGAAATTCAGACAGAACAAAGCAGACATGGCTTGCCTCTGCTCCTCAATGTCTGAGACCTCAGCTGGAAAGACATAAAGTCTGGGTGTGACCGGGGGCTCTTATCATCTGATTTGGGAGGCTTCTTCACTCATATGTCTGGCTGTTGTTGCTGGTTATTGGCTGGGCCCTCACTCCTCCTGTCATTCAGAGCACTTACATGAGACTTCTCCATGTGGTTTCTCCACATGACCTAGTTGGCTCTTCCTCACAGCATGGTCATTGGGTCCCAAGAGTGAGCATCTCCAGAGAGAACCAAGTAGAAGCTGTATCACATTTTATGATTTAGACTCCAAATTCACATAGCATCCCTTCTGACACCATCACAAGCCTACCCAATTTAAGAGGTAGAAACGCAGATCCCACCTCTTGAGGGGAGGAAATATGTCAAAGCCACGTAGTAAGAAGATTAAATTGAATAGGAGGTATTGCAGACATTTTTCAAAAACCAGCACAGAGACAAAATACAGTGACAAATGTAGACATTTTTTGGAAGTCTATAAGTCTGTTACTTTTATGAAAAGCAGAGCATTTAATAAATTCTTAAGTGGCCTGCTTGAAAATTTCATCACTTGAAAGGAATAGTTTACAGCAAGGGGAGTTGATACTGCAGACTTGATTCTGCCAGCAAAGAACTGTTAATGCTGTGAAACTCTTGAGAGCTCAAGAGTGCCCACCCCATTAAAGCTGGACAAGTCAGATGTGTATCTTTAGACTTAGAGAGTTGAGGAAAGCAGACTTCAAAAAGTTCAAAACAGATGATCTCATGGTGAGAACCTCTGAAAGGGAGTATGCCTGAAAAAGGATAGCCCTAAAAATAAAATTCAGAACCTAAAATTGTGAATGATCCTGATGAGGAAGAAAAAGAGGAGACAGATAAAGAAAACAGCATGCCTGCTAGTGAGCTCTGATTGTAAGAGGACACACAAAGATGGAAAGAGTGGCATAAAATCAAGGGCATTTATAAAAGAATGTCACTAACTTTTAAGAATGTCAGAAGAAAGTAGACACACATAAAAAGCTGAGGTTTCAAGGATTGAGGGGAGCTGAAGATAAATAGCCAATAAGCTCCTTCTGACTATGTGCCAAGGAACAGAGAAAGAACAGGTCCATTTCCAAGACCGTCACGTGGCCTGTTAAAACAAACAGTTAATACAATGCATACTTAAAAAAGAAAACCTTCATAAAAAATATCATTTTGTACAATTTCCTACAATCAATAGAAAGAAAGCAGAATACCTTTACTCCTGTCTTGCTTTCTTCTCACCATTACGGACTTTGAAATTTAGGATGAGCATATATCCTGCTTAGGATAGACCCGGTTTATACCTGTGGCCCACCTGTAATTATTAATAGTGTTCCTGTCATTCTCAGTTTGTACCCCACTTTGAAAACTGAACAAGATAGGACAGAGATGGCTGCATAATTCGCTGGGCCCAGTGCAAAATTAAAATGTGGAGGCCCTTGTTCAAAAAGTAGGAAAAAAAAGTACTGCTAACGGCACTAAAATATAAAACTTTTTCCTTTCTCCTACAGTTTCTCTTGACCTGTAAGGGTGGCTTTTATTTGGTATTTTATGGTGTCCTAAGTGAAGAAAAAATTAGTTATTAACACGAATTCTACCTTTCATCTTTATGTTGTGTAATGCCAGCTTTAAATGCAACGTAAGAGCATTTAATCTTTATGTGGAATCACCAAATTACACAACCCATGTTTTGTAGTTCATACATGTATATGTATTTTATTCTTAACACTACACCAAAGGGACTCAACTGTTTTGACTTAACCTTTGGACACATGCACATTCCACCAACACTTTTTTACCTTCAGCTTATCGATGAGAAAGAGAGGACTGGAAGGAAAAGAAACTCTGGGTTGTCTTATCTTTCCCTTTTCTTCTGCGTCATAATGTTTAGCGTAAATGATCGGCTAATACCAAGAAGCAGCATGAGTAAGGAGGGCTTGCTGGGGTTCCTTGGTCATTGGTGTCTCCTAAAGTACCCCTGCCTTTTTCTGGGTGCAAAGCAAGTTCAGGTTCTAAGGGGGAATGTGGCTTCTCAGACTGTCCTCGCCCCGTTCACTCAGTGGTGGATGTAACACACTCACCTTGGACTCACTTTGAGTCTGGCTGGACCCCGTGCAGGGCCCGCTGGAATTCTGTACTAATGGGCCTTGTGAACACTGCGTGTGTGGGGACAAACAATGGCAGTGAACACACATATTGTGCCTGTCTCCCCGTTCATGTGTGCACTCCAGTGTTTCATCAGATTTCAGTTGCTAAACACAAGTTCAAAGATAAAATCAAGAATTTTAAGACAGCCATAAGAGGCGTTACACCATGGTCAAATGCCTATGAAGCTCCTGAATCAGACAAGGGTTGTGCATGGTTTGTCAACTTGAGCGTGCATCAGAATCAGGTGGAAGGCTTGTTAAAGCACAGATTACTGGGGATCACCCCCAGAGTTTCTGATTCAGTAGGTCTGAGGTGGAGCTCAAGAATTTGCACTTCTAACAAATCCCAAGGCGATGCTGATGCTTCTGGTCCTGGGACCACACTTTGAGCACCACAGGTTAAGAGCAGTGTAGCTCACATTTGATTGTGCATTCAAATCATCACGGTACCTTGTTAGAATGCAGAATCTGGCAAGTAGTTTTGGGGTGGGGCTGGGGCTTCTGGTTTGCAGTCACACTTTGAGTGGCAAAGGTTTAGAGTAGCTGATGAGTAATAGAGGCGGAAGAAGGGTGATACTTGAGGTGGGCTTTAAAGCAGGGGTAGGAATTGAATTAAGTGAAGACTAGGGCAGAATTCATCCCAGGCATTCTGAGGAAGAGAGGAAGCAGCAGAAACAGTGAGGAGACAGATTTGGCTGGAGCAGAGGCTCTTCTGGGCGAACAGGGCACTGAGGGTGGAGAGACTGGCAGGGCAAAAATGCAGAGGGTCCCAGGGGGCTTGAAAGTCTCCCTAGAAGTGACAATTTTGGAGAGTATGCTGGGGATGCAGATCTCCCAAAGCAATTCTTCATACCCATTGTCATTAAACCCTGATCATCCAGTCAAACTGGCGGTCCCTGAGGGACCAAACACTTCAGGAGTTTAACTTCCTTTGGGGGGCATCCTGTGTTGAGCTCCAAGGCAGCATGGTGGGGTGGCAGAGGTCTGTCTGAGTTAAAAGAGCTGGCTTCAGGATCTGGCTAGGGTGGGTGACTCTGGGTGAACCAGGCTTGTCCTGCTTCTCAGTAGGGTTTCTCTTTACTACATGGCATCTTAGATGATCTCTCAAGTCCCTTCAAATAAAAAGATTCCACCGCTTTGGGAACCTGTGTGTTCCACCCGGTCAACACCACTGCCATGAGGATCTGTACTGACCATACCGGAGTGTGCTGGGTCAGCGTAGAATAGGAGGGGAAGTAGCCTGCCTGGTGGATCCCAGAGCAAGAGGAGCTTCATGGTTCTCCTGCTCCCACCTCTTGGTGTTTTTTTACAGGATTAGGGGCTGAGTTCCCAGGGACTGTGGCACTTCCAACCCTCAAAGAAGCCTTCCCAGGAAATTTACCTTAACCACTAAGATCTAAAGCAGATCCAAGTGTGTCCAGGAAGGGGTAGAGTGAGGTATTGAAAACAAATTACCAAATGAGTTGGTGGCCTGAATTGATGCAATATGCCCTGCAGCTTCTTCCCACTTTCCTCTCTGCTCACTAAGGCCACAGACTTGGGTTCAGGGAAGCTTCCAGTGCCCTGGGCGGGGACTGTTGCTTGGGTTTTTATGAGTGGGAGGGAAGAGGTCATTGACCAATAAATAAACATGATTCTAGCAACTTGTAGATATTAACTAAAACTGCACAAAAGATCAGAGAATTTTTCTTTGAAGGCTGGAAGAGAGAGTTTATCTCTGCTGCAAGAACAGAGAGAAGACCCTGAGTTTTTTCTGTCTTTGTTTGGTTCTGTTCAAAACTTGGTTAAAAAAAAAAAAAGAGGCTCCAGGCCTCACCCCCACCCCTGGGGAGATGGGTAAGCCCACTTCACTGAGGTTTCTAATTCCTGGAGTAATCCCTTCCTTCCGTGCCAGGTAGGGGGTAGGGAGACCCCTTGTATCCAAATCTTTTATCTGGGTTGAAGCAAAAGAGAAAGACTTCTATAAAACCATCAGGGAGATAGGACGGGGCCTTGAAAGAGGTTGTAAACGGACAGTTCACCTTTGATCAGTCGCCCTAGATCCTTTTTATAGCCTAGGATTATGGGTTTAGAAGTGCCTTTCGTGTGTCCCCTCAGGAAACATGTGACTTAAGAACAATTAGATTATTCTAAAACTTTAGAGAGGTTGTGCACAAAGGACTTCCGTTTTCATTTAAAGAAAAAGAGAAAGAAAAAGAAAACATCGGCCAGAACCATGAAGTTGATCCCTGAATTAGTAATAAACTGGAAACCCTGTCTGTTTCTTTCCATGTAATAGGATACTCTCTGGTCTGGCAATTCCACTAAAATCTATTAACCGACAAGGGTATGGGATATATTTTTATTCCCTACTCCTCCACCCCGAAGCAAAAGGAAACAAAGCATTTGCTGTCTCTCACGGTTGGATTTTTATTTCATGCTATTAAAATGTCAGAAAACAGAAACTTAGCAGTCTGACTGTTTTCACTTGGGCATAAACAGATATTAGGGCTGACTGCTGATTTCCAATTAATTTAATGCGTGTGGTCAAATACTTCGTAGAAAGACTAATTCATCATGGCTGTGTCTGTCTGTGTGTGTTTCCATGAATGCCTCTATCCCCTCCCACCCCAATGCCACTTGAAGAGAAAGAAAGTTTACAATCTGTTTGTCTTCAAATCTGGTCAGTGAAAGATTTCATCTTTTGCTGGGAAATATAAACAGCTTCATGTCAGTGTTTAGGGAAGCCTGTGATTTGGGAAAGGCCGAGACTTTTCAAATGCGGCCTGCTCTAACCCCATTAGCCAGGGCCCTCCAGCTTGCTCCCTGATCCCCTCTCCCTGGCAGCATGACTGGGAGCCTCCCCAACCACACTGGGAGCCGCACCCCAGGAGTGTCCCATTTCCTGTGGCAACCCTGGCTTCTCCTGCCTGTGCATCAGCTGGGAGGCAGAAGTCGGATCCCTGGGAAGCTGGCAGGTTGCCCTGGCATTAACCATACCTTGCTGCTACCCAGGCCCGTTCTGAGTTCACTGGAACAATCTCTTTCTTTGTTATACCGCTTTAAGGGCCTACCTCCTCAGCACCTTTGGACCCCCACTAAGCCGAAGTGGAACTGACTACTCCACTGGCCATCAGTGAGCCCTGGGGCTCAGACGGGGCTTCCACCTTTTCTGCAGCAGATCTAGTCCTAATTATAAAATTACCCAACACATCATTATCCCTGGGAGGGGACAGTTAGGGCATTCTTCCTTGCAGTAGGAGAGTCATGGAATTAAATGCTCTCATTGTTCCTGCACAAGGCCTTGACTTCTGCACAGAAAGCCCCAGAGCTGGGCAAGTGGACACCAATTATAAACACAGAGCAGACTCCTAAAGATTGATGGGTGATGTGAACAGCAAGGGATGGGGTCCTCTTCAAGGGAACTGATCAGGGGAGTCCTCAAAAAGAAAAAGAAAATTTGAATTTTCCATTTTTGAATAATTTTCTCTTTTTTCCTGTCCTCAGCTAAACACACACACACACACACACACACACACACACACACACACACACACACACATTTCGCAATTTCCTCTTTCCTTCATGATTATCAACAAGTACCAGATATTTTTTCCCTACCTCTGCCCAGTAGTGCATAGTTTCCTAGTGTGCAAATAACAAGGAAATTTGTGAACTCCAGATGCTTACATCTGAAATACAGATGCATTTAAATATTCAGTGCTTGGGTCTTCATGACCCCAAAATATCTAGTCAGAGTAGTCAAAAACTCAGGCAATTTGAGACAAATCAGTCTAAATATTCACATATTCATTTGCTCATCTAAAAAATAAGTCCTCAGTGTGTTGCATGTGCCAGGAACCACCCAGGGACATAGAGGACGAGACACACACAATTGTACCCTTGGTGGATTAATCAGCCTTCTCACATTCTTGCTGTTGCTTTAGTTCTTTAAAGAGCCTCTTTCCTTGTCCTCAGTTCTGTTACAGCTATCTCAGGTTGTCAGCTCACGTCTGGTATACAGTGAGTTTGGGCTGCTTGCAAATGGGGCATCATTTCCACTCATTCTCATCATGACAAGATCTATGTGCCTATTGTAATTTTAAGTTCTTTCTGCTGGAGGTTACTGGTGACCTTAAGCCTGTAGCTGGGAGATCAGGTTTCAGAAAGGTAGGTTCTCAAAGGGCCGTAAGTGACTGACAGTGGGAAGGCCAGAAGGTCCAGTCCCGTGAGGAAGACAATGGTAGGGTAAGCTAGAAACAGTGAGCGCTTTTCAGAGCCTATTATTTCTGTTGTGTCCAGACTCCCCTGGGCTTAACAGAAGTGGAACCTGGATTCCTGCTAGGTCTGCCATAGCAGAAGGTACTTTGCCAAAATCTGGGAATTGGATCATGACGGGATGGAGGGGTTGGGAATGAGAGGTGCACTGAGCCCCATTCCAGGGGAAGCAGACTTCCAAGTGCAGGAGACAAAGTTGAGTGTGAACCAAGAGTGAGGCTGGACAAGGGAGACAGAAGCAGAGGCCTCCCATCCAAGAGGTCTCTCAAATCTGGTGGCTCGATGGATCAGCTTTTCAGCTTCTCACCCGCGAACAATTTAAAGGCCCTGAGCTGCTGCTATTAGGTTCTCAGGCCCCTTGGTTTGGGAACCTGGAATCTTCACCCAGGGATTTTTCCACTGTTAGCAATTCCTCAGGTCTGCACACTTTTCAGCAGCTGTCCAAGGACCAGCCTCTGGAGGAGTTAGGAACCCAAATGGATCCCAGGGTCCCTTATCTTTATCCATGGAAAACCTAAGGAGCAAATTCCACCTCACTAGGTATATCTAAGAGAAAACCTCTCTCTGTGACAGGACTCACAGGACAGATTAGTAAATCCTTATGTTGTATGCATTTCATTTTTATTGGGAGAAGGTCAAGAAATAGTTCCTGAGCACCTGCCTAATAATCTCTCTCTCACTCTCCTCCTAGTCTCATCTCTCTGTTTCTAGGTGAGTCTTCCTCGGCTCCTCTCTAGTTCTTCCACGGTCATACTTAGCTCTCCCCTGTCACAGCCCCTTGTTGCATCAAGAGCTTGGGAATGTGTGTTTCAGTGCGATCTACCACACTCTCAGCTCCCTGGTGGGGAAAACCCGGGCTTATTTTTCTTTCATCTTGCTCAGTGCCTAGCACTATGCTCAGCACAGAGTAAAGTGGGTGAGTGAGGGGCTGAATGAAGGAGCATAAAGATGCATCTGATATGGACGTCAGGTGACTGGCCAGACACTGACAACCAGTTTGGCATCAGTGTGCCAGGGGCCCACTTAGTGCTAGGCCTGGTGCTGGAAGAACACCATTGCTGTTTGCTCACCTCCCATCCAGCCAGAAAGGCTTCTTTGCCCCTGGAGCTTGCATCTGGTAGGATATGGGTCCTCCTGCATTTTCAGGGCCTTGACAATCACATAATGAATGCTCCTTCAGATGGCATCCTCATCTGTTTACACTCAAATTGCCTTTCTCACCTCAAGTTAAATTGTCTTTTCTTTCTCTGGGGGTATAATAATTCCTACAACAGGTTGTTTCCTGTTCTATAAAATGACTCCCGTCTGCTTGCCACATCCCCCTCATGTCATTACCCTCTCTAGGTGTTTTCTGCAGTGCTCTCTTGGGCTCCTTCCTTTTCAGATAAGTTTCCTTGTCCCTAAGCCTCAGTACAGCTCTACCAGCTGACCCTGAACCCCCTTACTGGGCATCTGGACTCAGCTGAGGACTCAGCCTGAACTCAGCATCCCTTGGCTTTGTAGATAGGTGATAGAAGAGCAAGGTCAACCTTGTCTTCTCAGGTGCGATCTTTGCCCTACCACCTTCCCAGGCCCTCAGCTCCAGGATTTTTTAGCCCGGGCAGTTTCTTCATCCAATTTCCCAGCAAAGTTGAACTGGACAATTAAAAATATGATTAGAGAGTGGAGAGTTCTGCATGCTGTCCCAGAGATTCACTTAGTTCTGAACATCTTAGCCTAAAAAGATCCCCCCACCCTTCCAGACCCCCTTTTAGTGGACTACTGGTATCTAGGAGGGCACCAGTTGGCAGCGAGGAGAAACAGTACTGGAGTAGGGTGGGGTGAATGGGAGGTGTGGAACGAGGTAAAGAAAGAAAAGGCAGAGGTGGGTGGGAACCAGGGCGGGATTTGAAGGAATGAGGCCACCAGCCGCACTGTGGGCCAGCTCAGCAAGGCCAGAGGCACAGAGCTGGGGGCTCCTCCCCAGGACTACTATTGAAGGAAGCACATTTCGGGAGGGACTGAGATTATAACACATGCACACATGTGCACACACACATACACACACAGTAACAAACAGTACCCTCTCAAACTATCCCTGGCTAGAAGTCCAGACAGAATTGAAGTATTGGGATTGGGTGTCCCGTAAGCTGTGCTCACTCAGTGACTACTGGGAATAACCCAAGACACTGGTTACACTAAGAAGGAAATCAAGTTATTGGGCTACAACTTAGAGCAATATTACATGAGAAAAATGCCAGATAGCTATTTTCCTGTCTAGATTCACTCTCCCCTTCCCCACTCCACTTTCTGCACTGAGAAGGGACTACAGCCATAGGTGCATGTCCTCTGGCTCCTGATCGGTTTCAGCCAAGAAAGAGCCTCAGCAAGGAAGGAGGAGAGGGTGCCAGGTGCTCACTCCACCAGCTCCATCCCTGTGACATGGCCTCCGCACAGCTCTCTCTTTCCTGGTTACGGAAACTCATCCCTCCCCTAGTCCCATGAGGCTCAAGGATAGTGGCAGCTCTGCTGCGCCCGGACCTGGGCTTCTGAATGCTCCTTGGTGGTTCTCCCACACTCCAACCATATCTTTGTTCTTAGTTTGCTTCTTTATGAATAACCTGCTGAATTATTCTAATTTAACAGTGCTGTTTGTCTCCTGATGGGACCCCAACTGATACAGCTAGAAAACTGTATTTCAGTAAGATTCCCATTTGGTTTTAAGAACTACTGTGAGGAGCTCAGCTAAGCTGGGGGAGAGAGCTGTCAGGTGTGAGAATAGCTGACTAAAGCCACAATGAGCCACAATGAAAGTAACAGTGAAGCCTTTAATCACTTACTGTGACAGTATAAGCAAGAGGCTCCAACCAGAGAAGACACCCTCCCCTGTTTCATTTTCCAGGTCCAACAGCACACTGGTGGAGGGCCAGGTGGACTGGCCAGATGTGGGGTCATCTCCTGGACCCTGGGGTGGGGGAGGGAGGAGAGGACCAGAAATGGAGAAGTGCTGGGTGCTGATTCACAGTGGGGTAAAGTGTTTTCAAGGTTTTCACTCCTCCCTCCATAAGGAGATGTCAGCAGAGGCATCCGAAGACCTCCGCCCAAGGCCTTCAATACAGAGACCTAAGAATGAAGACCCCGGAGCTAAGAATGTAAACATGTAAAGGGCATGACTGGCCAGGGGCCAGAGACCTAGATAGCAACTTCCTCCAGAGCCTGCGAAGCACAGGCAGTGTGCCAGGTCTGGTGTGGGCAGGGCAGCTTTCCCCATGGGGCTGCCAGGTAAACCCTTTGTAATCTAGAGTCAGGCCTGAGAAAAAATCACACACAGGTTTCTAATCAGGAGCTGGGCTCCTCCAATACATACACACAAAATGGGGGAAACACACCAAAATGTTAACAGTGGTTTCTCCAGACCAGAGCTGTCAAACAGAAGTGTAACATGAGTCACATATATAATTTTCCAGCTTTTAGTAGCTACACGATAAAAGAAACAGGTGAAATTAATTCTAATAATATGTGTTACTTAATCCAATGTGTCCAAAATATTATAATGTCAAGCATACAAGTATTTTTAAAGTTAAGAATGATATATTTTATCCTTTTGTGTATTTTACACCTTCAGCACATCTCAATTCAGATTTTCATGTTTCAGGTGCTCACTAGCGACATATGGCCGGTGCTACTGTCTGAGACAGCACGCCACTAGGTGATGGGTTGCGGATTCCTAAAAAGTATCTTTTAAGTTTTCTACCACAAACATGTGTTTCAAATTTTATAAGTCTATAAACATGATCATATCTAGGTTTTATTTATTTTCTATCTTATTTTAGTAAAAATTTCCTCTAAAAATTCTAGCCTTGTCTTTGGTGGCCTTAGAAAAAAAATGGGGCTGTTTCCATTTTGAGTGATTGAGCCCAGAAAACATCGCCTGGGCAAAGGCTGCACTTGGTCTAGCTTTAGAACCTCAGAAAGGGGAGGTGTGGCTGTGGGGACAGAGGGCTGCCCTGCGGCGGGCACCTGAGCTCACTGAGGGGCTTATCTCCGCCTGGTGCTGCTCCTTGTGTGGTCTGAGCACCACCCAGACCAAGAACTGGGCTATGACGCACACAAAAACGTGTGAATTCTAGATGTAAGGAATAAGTGGAACATTAAGTTTCAGTTCCAGAGATCCAAGGAAGACTCAAAGGTGCAGGCCAGTTCTTCTCTGTGCTAAAAGATGAGTGTTTGCTGTTTTACTTTGGGACAGTAAAAACAAAATTATTTGCAGCAGAGAGTGTACAGTCTTAGGCTTGTAGGAAGGAATTGCAGGTTGGTTAGTAGGTTGGTTGGTTTGGAAACAGTTGCCGTGAGAAGGTAGCAGAGATTTGACCCCATAGTTAGAGGCAGTGTGGAAATAAAAATAATCCTGAGTGGGCATCCGAACTTCTTCCCCCTGACCTCTCTCTGTCACCTTGGGCAAGGCACTGCCCTACCTCAGACATGTTTGTTTCCCCAAGGAATTAAATTAGGGTCACAAGATGATCTCTAAGACCTGTTCTAATGAAAGTGTTTTTGTGATTTTGCCTCTGGAGGGAGCATTTAAAAGTCAGGAAGTCCAAAGATAAATTTGAAAATATCTTCCAAGTCTGATTCATGGAACAGCCGGGGCCAGAAGAGGAGAGAGCCTGCATTTATCATTCGGACCAACATCGGGTGGAAAAGAGCTGTCCCAGAGCCAAGGACCTGAAGAGGCAGGATTTGGTGAGAACTGCCTGGGCAGACAGTGTTAGCAGACACAATACTGCTGAATTTTTTTTTCCACTGGAAAGTCCTTTTTGTCTGAGGCAATGTTTTCCACAGCTCCAGGGGGCAGTGGTCATTTCCTAACAAGATTTTTCCTATTTTGTGCAGCTGTGGTCTGGCATTTGTGACACTGAGTGTTTTTAAGCTGAGCCTCACTCGAGTCCTCCAGAGCTGAGGGCTGGGGGTAAATGCAGGCCCAGCACATTCTGTGCTCTTAAACCACAGTACTGCCCTTAAACCACAGTACTGCCTCTTCTTCAGTACCTTGGAGTCAAAAGGTAAAAATAATAATAATAATTAAATAAAATGAAAAAAAGTTGTGATACATACACACACAAACAGAGGGGTGGGCAAAAGAAGATTAATAATAATAAATAATACAATAATTAATAAGTAAATAATTAGATAAGAACAAACTGTTTCGTGTACTCACAACTGTAAACCTACGTTTGTCAACCCCTCTGAGAGTTTGTATAAAGTACCTTGGGATTATGGTGTTATATGCATAAAATTACAAAATGACGGAGGTGTGTGAAGACCTTGAGAGGTCATCTAGTGTAATCTTCTCATTCCATAGGAGGGGAAACTGAGGCCCAGAAAAGGAGAGGGACTTGTCCGAGGCTGCAGAGTCAGTTAGACAGAAGACAGCTCACTTGATTCTTGATCCAGGTCCCCTGGATGCTCAGCCAAGACCTGTCCACTGCACTTCTTCTGCTGCAGATATGGGGAGTGAGGTGACATGGAGAGAGAGAGAATTTAATTTGCTGTGAATGGTCTGATAATATGTTTCAACCCTATATATCTGCTTTACTGAATACCTTATTTTCTGTTCCCTGCACTTTGGTTTTCAATGTTTATTGAAGACAGTAGATGAAAGACATGGACACACAGGTTCATTTAATAGACATTTACCAAGAGGCTTTCATTGCTGAGGAGACAGGATGACTGAGACACTGGTCCATTGTAGCATGGGAGATTTACTTTCTTAGCCAACCTCAGCCCAAGGCAATAAGCTCAGAAACATCCATGGAAGGCTCTGCTTAAGGAACACAGAGGAAGGGTAGTTTGCCCTGTCTGGAGCAGATCTGGGATTGCAGAAAGAAGTAGCTTGGTAGACTGAGATCTACCTCTATATAATAGATACTGATTTTTTTGCTTATTTGGTAAAGGAGTTGAATTCAGCTTCCAGTGTAGGTAGGTGTTTATATTTAATTCACCATGAGAAATAGGTCCTCCCCAGGATTCAGTCTCACAAAGTTCTACTTCAGTCTGTGAATATCCAGCCCCTTTCTCACCTTATCTTTTTTGGTGTTCAGTTTACACTGCCAATTCGATGCTGTTGGCTTATATCTTAGCCTAAAAACCTCTGCCAAAGTCTTTCTCATTCCACTGAAGAGAGCAGGCTAAGCCATGGGCATGACTGAGCATCATTCAGGAACCACAATGGGTCTGGGGATTCCCTTTCCATTAAGAGCTAGGAGAGAGCTTGATGGGAGTAAAAGTTAATCTCCTGGGTCTCCTTGAATAGAAGCCACTTTGAAAATGTCAAGCACCTGGTTAAGTCCTTTCTGCAGGTTGTCATTTATTTGTAAAAGAAGCACTATTCAAGCCTTAAATGTCAGTTTCTTGCCTGTGCAAATGTGGGATCAGGTAACCCCCTGAGTATTACTTCAGCCTGTACTCTTAGACTGGGGCCTAAGCTCCCCGACATTAGTGGGGGGCAGCCAGACACCCTGTTCTAGAATCAGCCCCAGGAAGTGGCCCTAGCTACTGAAAGTTTTGGGGACTTGGTCCTCTGTGAGTGTGATGCCTCTCCTTCCCGGGGGCAGTTCCTAACTCTTTATTTTGTATATTCAAAAGATGACAATGCTTTAAAAATGCAATTAGACCTGAGCTTTAATTCCCAAGCTTGGGTTTCTTCCTGGCAGCTCTTCCTGTATCTAATCCAACGTCTCTCAACCACCTTCTCTTCTGTGAGCTAATTCCTCTGCTGGCTCCTGCCCGTTCATGGCCCTCCCCAGCCCCCTGAGGCACCATATGCTTAATGATATCCTATAAGGAGAACGAATCTCCCTGAGCTGTCCTCTAACTTTTGGAATGTGCTGTCCGCTCCATAGTGTCAAAAAACACAAATTAAGCTCTAAGGCAGCAGGAGAGCTAATGGGCTTGCCTTTCCCAGTGAAGGGAACACAAAGGTTACAATCATTCGCAGTTTCTGAAAATCCCACGGAGAGGTGATCAGTCCTAGCCCACCCACAGCTCAAATTTGCTCAGATTCACCTGTTCACTGATTGTCCTTTGTTCAGGTCTCCTCTGCTACCTTATTGTCGTCCCCACTCCATCTTCAGGCACACTGGACCAGAAGTTCATCTCAGGGGCAAGAGACAGTGATTTGAACCTCTAGTCGTCTAAATCACTAGAGTGATGTATTGAAATTCAAGGCCTTATAATTCTGTGCCATTTGGCTTTTAGGAGCTGATATTAACAGAAACATTTCCAGTGCATATTATTTTAAATGTGAGAGTTCTTTCTTATTGTGTCCTATCCATTCAGATTATAGAGTGATTATTATTGAATATTAGTATATTCTAATTATATTCACAAAGCATCAGGTTCTCACCCAATATTTCCAATTGCCCTAGAAGAAATATACATACAGCAATGAGTTAGTTTTAGGAGACGTGGCTTACTCTCCAAATCTTACATAACTGCACTGTAAACTTGGCTTTGTTCCTATCCAGATACTGGACTGCACACTGACAAAACTAGCCAGCCAATTCAAGCTAAGGTCTCGTTTGATTGCTTTTACCCTACTAAATTAGCACATTTCTCAGGCATCATTCAGAACAATGGCTCTCAATCCTGGATGCAATTAGAATCATCTGGGGAGCTTTAAAGAAAAAATCAATGCCCAGGCCCCACTCCAAATCAATTAAAATGGATTTTCTGGGGTTGGGCCTCAGGCATGGGGATTTTTATAAAGCTTCCCTGGTTATAGCAATGTGCAGCCATGGAAGCAAATCACTGCTTTGAACACTACCAAAATAAATAGGTTTTGCATAATAACTTAATTTAATATTTGTGTAAAACTTAACTTAGTCACACTTTAAGTCAAATAAAACCAACAGGAAGCTATATCTGTGTTGTGAAAAGCAGAGATACGTGTCCTAATGCTACCTAGATTAGCCAGATCTTTGGAGGTAGTAAAACAATGACATAGACAAACAAATTTGGCGAAATAAGTTTTAGTAACCAGTTTTCATGTTTCTAGTACAGCCAGGGTTGTATGAATGTGGGAGGGAGTCATGATTCACTCTTCATTCTCTCCATTGGGGGAGCCTGGATGAAAGCCAATGGTCCAACTGTGGTACCAAGGGGTGGGGACAACTGAGATTAGAACCATGACACAACCCCCTCACATAGACATTGGGACCACAGAAGACTGGGGTGTCTTCTTCTTGAGAATTCCATAGCAACCTGAAGCATCCATCTCAAGGATGTTTTCCTATTACACCACATCTTCCTCCCACCCCCAAACACACACCCTGGGCCCATCCTGAAGGCGACTCTGTTTACTGGGCACAACCACACTCCAGAAAAGACATCCTGACTGCTGCAGGTCTGCAGCTTCCCTGCTGAGGCCAAGCCTGCTTTCCTGAATTTGTTTGCCAAATTCATGTGTCCTCAAATGGTCCTTTTCACAGAGAGGTCTGATCAGCAAGCCTCACATCTTCATTGCTTTAAGAGAAAGAAAGAAATGTCTGCTTCTAATTACCACATTTACAGTTCCTCTTTCTCTCCTGTAGAAACAGACTCAACTCCTTTTAGAAAATTTGCAAATATTTCACATTTATTTGGAGAGCAGATTTCTTTCCAGGTTTTTGGAAAGCTGAAGTCACCGACACATGGCTGCAGGGCAATATTGTTGCTGAGTGCAAACATCACTTGTTCCTAGCATAGCCAAACCTGCCATTTAGGCCATGCTTGGGACAGAGAGGGGTAAGTCTGATGTGGAACAGTCCCAGGGGCTGCTGGGAATAGTACTTTCCTGTTTGCAGAGACCTCAAAGAGAACTGAATGAGGTAACCCTCCCCCCATCCCTGACCCCGGGGTCCCAGCCCTGTCCCCATTGATTCTAATTCAGACTTCTACTTAGCATGGGACTACAGAAACACCTGGTGCCCCTTTTGGGAATACAAATGGAACAGCATAGATCCTGGGATATCTATCAGGACTCTGGTCTGATTCTGTGCCATTCTGAGTTTGGTCCTGGTTCCCATTGGGTTCCCATTAATCTCTTAGATCCTTTTCTGTAAAGAGCACAGATAGAGCAAGATCTGGTCTGAGGCCAGGCTCTTCGGAATCCTGCTGGTTATTCTGATCACTTTGGTCCCCAGGTCAAGTCCTCCTCTGTGCATATTTGTGATCATCAAGAGTCACAGGGAATGCAAGACTATTTATTATGAACACTAGAGTGTTAGCGCTAGTAGGAACCTCTTACATTATGGAGGGGACTGTAAGGCTCAAAGTCACACACTGGGAAACGCCAGAGGTAGGATGATATCCCAGAAATCCCAGCTCCTAAACAATGCTCTTTGTACTACCCTTTGCTTTCAAATTTTAACGAGAATGGGAATATGTGTATAAGTTGAACATATTGTTTTCCCAGAAGAGGGGACTACTTGGGGCAATAACATTATGATTAAAATGTTATCTGGGGAGCACAGAGGGCCAGTCCAGGGTTTGTGTTGGAGAGAATTGGGTAAAGCCAAGCATCAGAGAGGCAAGAAGTCAGGCTGAGAAATCCATGCAAGAGACAACTCGCTCCCCACAGTGAGTACAGGGAAGACCAACACAGCTAGGAAACTTACTGTAGCTCTCCGGTCAGTCAATACAGAGCCAGGAAAGAAGCAGGGCTCCCAGAGAAACCTAAATCCCTGAATTAGAAAATGGAATTATTCAGAGGAAGAAGAGAGAAATCAAGAGGGAAAAGCTAATCCCTTCTTAACTACTCTTTGTTCCTGTGCACAAGCTGAAGCAAGTAGGAGGAATTTCCAGCCCAGAACTCCCAGTGAGAAGTCTGGTCAGTTGATTCATTTAACCTTCAGCCAGTCCAGGAGAGGAAACCTGCGGGGACTTAAAGGGACACTGCCATTATATGGGGGGGAAAACCCACTGCTGGAATGAAGCTGTATTTGTGTTCCTTCCCAGCTCAGTCCAATGGCACAGATGGGTGGGAAAAGATTCCCTTGATGCCAGGCATGGGGGAGAAAGCTCTAGGGGCTGCTGGCTGGATATGCCTGCTCCCTCCCCCACTCTCTGGAAAAATACAAGCAAGGAAATTTCAGCTTGGCTCTTGAATAGGCTCATTTTGTATATCAGTGTAACCTGAGCACCTAGCAACCCCCAGGGCTTGGTCTCTGGTGACTTGCCCCTTCAGTGACTCTGGAGACTGCCAAAAAGGGCTGGCAGCTCAGAGACCAAGCCTGATTGTCCTCAAGTTCCAGTCAAAGAGAAAAACGGAGATGACAAGAATGTGTCTGGTGGGCTGGGGGTCAGTCCCAGGGCATGCCCTTAGAGCCACCAGGGAACCAGATTCATGTATGATGGGATTCCCTAACGGCATCCTGGTAACAAAGAGAATGAGCTAAGAAAAGAAGGATGTTTTTAAGAAAATAGTGAGGTTTATGTCAAATCAAGAGTAAGGCGATGTCATTAAAGTGGAGCCCCAGGTGCTGCTCAGGGACAAAACAGTGGATTCACACAGGCCCACATTCTGGGCAGACATTTACCCCCATAGGGTGCAGGATGAAGGCCTGGGGACGCCCTCCGCTGAGGTTCCTTCCTCTTCCCCACCAGAAGGCATCCCAGAGGCAGAGAATGGAAAACCTAGTCTCTACTTGTGTCCTCAGTTCTGGCCACTGTGCTGTGGAAACTCTTCCCCAACACTCTGTTCATTCCCACATCTGAAAAAACAGAGCTGCAGAGCAAGCGTTTATCATGAAAGGGAACAGTTACCCACTCAGGGACTTTGTCTCATTAGCAGGACCGGCACAGTGATAAAGGCCTCCAAAAAGAGAGGACTAGAGAGTGAAAGGAAAGTTCTACCTGTCCTCATGGTTACCACAGCCCCTTGATTTCTTAGGAAGCAGCAGGAGTTATCAGTTCTGTTCCAAACAAGCCCTGGGTGGAAAAGCACTGATTAGTGGCCTCAAAGCTATGAAGTTCCACCCCAAGGAACTCCCAGGTCCCCTTGGTGACCGACACAGCCCTGCACTCATGGAATTGACATTCTAGTCAGGAAAATAGACAGCAAGCCAAGAGCTAGAGGTGTAAGAAGGGCTGTAGCCAGGAGGGCCAGGGAAGGGCTCCCCAAAGAAGTGACATAAATCTGAAATCTGGGGACAAAACGAGTTAGACAAACAAAGGGGTTTGGCAGGGACTGTCTCTCAATATCCATCTCCTGTTCTTCCGTATCACAGAATTTTCAGTTGAGTATATGCAGAAAATGACACTTCCCAGCCTTTCCTAGAGCCAGATGTGACCCTGTGGCCACATTCTGGCCAATGGGAAATGAGAGAAAGTGATGTATAAACTTCTGGAAGTTGAGGAAGGGGCTTGGCTTCCTTTGCCCCTTTGCCCCTTCTACTAGCTGTAAGGCAGCAGTGATGCGGAGCCTTCTTGGAGCAAAGGAAGGAGACACCCTCAACAATGAGAAAGAAGGAGCCTGGGCTCCTGATGACTTCTCAGGCCAGAGCTGCCAGGCCAGCTTGGAGTTGTACATGAGAGAGAAATAAACGTGTATGTTGTTTAAGTCATGGTTATTTACATCTCTCTATTTTACATGAGAGAGAAATAAACGTCTATGTTATTTAAGTCACTGTTATTTTCATCTCTGTTCCAGCATCCTCACAACAGTCTGAGGGAACAGCACAGTGCCTCTGCAGACCTTAACTCCATTTGATCTTCCCTGGCAAGTAGAGGATTATTATCAGCATTTTAGGGTTACAGAAACTGGACCTGAGAGAGAAAATTGTCTTGTCCAAGGTCACACAGTGCTGCAGCCAGGGTCTCAGAACTCAGGTCTTAATCCCTCCAAGTCCAGGGAACATGCACTGTGCCCCCGCTGCCCACCTCTCTCTAGAACGGCTTTTGGTGTTTCCTCCATTCGTGAGGTGGGTTTTCACCAAACCATCCACACTGCAGCTTCATCCCCCTCGGCCAGGCCAGTCCAGCCATCTACTCACCATCTTGATCACACATGCCCTGGCGAGCCCCAGCAATAGGCCTGAGTGCCCACAGGAGGTGGTGACTTCAAGTCAGGGATGTAAGACTATTATCTTTTTCTTGCAAAAGCTCTTAAATTGTATTCTAAAAGGAAGTACTTGGAATAATTCCCCCTCCCCAGCTTAACTTGCTGTCCCTTGTGCGAAGGACCCAGGGCCTCTCGAAATCAGCCCTGGAGAGCCCAGGGGACCCTCTGCTTATTCATTAGGGCAAGTTGCTTCTCTTATTACGACAGTCTCAACTTCTTGGCGGGAGCCGCCCAGCTCCTCCCGGCTCTCCTCAGGGCACCTTGTAAGAACAATTCTATTATTTTATCTTTTGTCAGCCCTTTGACTGATTGCATGGGAAAGTGGGGCTAAGCCATGTTCACACAACTCCTCAGTCACTGTTCTCCTACTGAGGCGCTCTTCAGGTTATGAATCACCTCTAGGGTATAGCATCTGTAAAAATCAGTATTTTGAAATACTGATTTTTATTCCTCACAGTCAGGAGACAGCTTTAAATAAGCATTTGGCTTGATCAGGCCACATGCGCCTCAGATGCCTGTAACTTGCAAAGGTTGAATGGCACCTTCAGTCTGCAGGAGACCGGAGCAGCCAGAGAGGCAAGGATGCAGGCTTGCTGGACACTCCTGGGAAGCTTGCAGCTTAATGTCAGACCAGCGGGTTGAGTGGGGACAGGTCATGCCTGAGGCATGTCTCAGATAAGCAAAACCCACCCAGCTCAGGAGACTGTATCTGGATGCCTTCCTCTTTTTTCCCCTGAAGCTCATTTCCTGTCCCTTTCTTGCTACCTACAAAGGGACACCTGAAAATCAGGCTCCTCCCTCAGTACTGCTGTTCTTCTCTAATGGCTTATCTTATGAATTGCCATATTTGCTTTGGCACCCAGGGGATTTTAAAAAATGTTTTGGAAATCTTCACGAAAGTGGTTGAGGCTCCCAGATGGCCCTTTCTTCTCCCCACCCCACCCCCTCTCCCTGATGATTCGCACGCTAACACAGTTCCACCTTCTGCCTATGTCCCTGGGGGGTTCCTAGGCCTGTATCAAGGCGAGTTCCCTCCCTTGAGCTTCTGACCCACATGCGCATCTTCCTCCTGGATCAGCCTGGATGTCCCACAGGTTTGTCAAACCCCCGGTGCCCAGGGGAACCCATGGTCGTCATTCCCAAACCTGTTCCTTATGCCTTCTCTTCCTCGAATGATGGGATCTCCACCCACTCGGTCGCCCCTGCCTGGAGCCCGAGGCAGCGTAAACATCTGGTCACTGCATTCTGGCGGGTACTCTTCACTGGCTTTTATGTCTATTCTTTCCTCCATCGCCTTCCGAATGTGTTCCAAATAGTCTCCTAGCAGACCTCTCACAGCATTCTTGTTTCTCCAGTCCATTTGTACACTGCTGTCGCTGTAAGAGTAATTTTCTACAATGCAACCCTGATCATTATGGGATTTTAGAATTCTTTCAGTGGCTCCCCCGTGCCCTCAAGGTAAAATCTAAATTCCTTAGCAGGGCCAAAGGAGGCCCTTCCTGAAATGGCCCTGACTATTTCTCTATCTCCCCCCAGCCCCCATTCGCAGACACAATACTCCCAAACTGCTGTGTTCTCACGCCTCTGGGCTTCTGCCCACATTGCCCCTCTGCCTGGAAGGGCCCTCCTCCATCTCCTTGCCTGGACAGTTTCCTCAGCACTCAGCCATGGCATGTCCTCTTTCAGGAACCCTTCCTGACCCCCAGCCCCTCCCAGCAGCCTCTGCGCACTGCAGAGCGTCCATCACCAACTGCTCTGGGAGCTACTTAAAGGCAGCAACTGTATCTTGGTTTGTCTTGTCCTAGAGTCTGTCAGTGTACTCAGCACAGAGTAGGTGCTCATTGAATGTTTGCTGCAATAATGAGGCTATGGGGAGCCCTAGGTTGATGTGGTCACTTTCTCCCAAGATTTCTGTCACTTCTACTTCTCCAATTTTTTGTAGTGGTAAAATTTAAGGCAACACTAATTTAGGCCAATAAAAGACATTCCCTTCATTTTTTCTGTGGGATATTAATATATGATTAATTTAGCCATCCATTATCACTTAGCCATACATTAATCAGTCACTTCATTTAACAAATACGAAATATCTCCTCTATGCCAGACCCTGTACCAAGCATTAGGGATATGAAGCTAAGTGACACACAATTCTGTGCTCAAAAAGTTTACAGTGCAGTGGGGGGGAAGATCCGCAGGCAGACACATCAGGCATAGTGATGTGATCGACATTACAGTGGGTGAGGGAGGTGGGAGCCAAGAATGCCGAGTTAGACCTTCTCCTCTGAGGTTCTCCTACCAACATTCTGTCCTTGCCTGGATTATAATTGCCTATAGTCTGTTCCCCCTCCCAGTGGACTAAGAGTTCCTTGAGGGTGCAAACTGTTATTCATCTTGTATTTATTCATTTGGCAGATATTTATTAAATGGCTACTGTATGCAAGGCCTTTTTAGGTGCTGTGGAGATAGCACATAATAATACAGGCTAACCTCCCTGCCCTCATGGACTTTACCCTACGCCTAACACAGTGCTTGGAACGTACACAGTAGTCTCTGGAGGAATGTTTGTTAAAGGAATGGAGAGTAGGCTCAGGTGATATGAGCATTGTTGTCAGACTCTGGAGAGCAGCCATGGAAAGAGAAACACACTTGTTCAAGAATATTTCAAAGGGCAAGACAAGGACCAATGCAGGCACATTGCCTGGGAGCTGGTTTGGGAAAATTAGAAAAAAATTTTTGTTAGTAAAAGCTGTTCTATGGCGTGAGATAATGATGGTAAGTAAATAATAACACAGAAGTTTGTAGAAGGGATTCCTATAGTGGGTTCAAGAAGGTAAACTAAATGGCCTTGAGGTACTTTCCAAATCTGAAATTTCATAATTACAAAACACTGAAATTTGTCCAAAATATTCAGCCATCAACATATATGACAGATTGGCCATTGACAAGTGGGCATTTCTTCAGAAGGTAAACAGGCAAACATGTCACCTATGGCAATTTCACAGTGACTTCACCCTGAATATTTGGGTACATGGGGACTTTTTAGTCTCAGTTGGCACCTGAGTCAACTCTCACCCTTGGGAGGGAATAAAGGAACAAGAGGCTAAGCTGGAGTTCACAAAAGGAGAGGCATTCACAATCTTCCTGGACTGAGTTATAAGTCCATTTGATGAAATATTATTTAGCTGTTATAAAGAATAAAGTAGATTAATATATACAATATATTAAGTTAAAAGAGAGCAAATTAGATAATACCGTATAAGGTATGATTACTTCTGCGTACTTTTTAGAAAAAACATATGTAAGTATATGTGCATAATTTTTCTGGATAGAATTGTAAGAAACTGTTAATAATTTACTTTGGGGGAGTAGTTATGGACAATGGGAATAAGAGAAGGTAACTTTCAGTTTTCATTTTCTAAGTTTCTATATGGCCTCTGTTTTCTAATACTTTTTAATGCCAACAAAATTTACCTGGATTATGAAATTAGGCTAACTTGTTTGCTTCTTTATAGTTTTCTGGTTAAAAAATTAAAATCAATAATATTTTTTATTTCCTAGAGGCTAGAGAAAAGGAGGCAGGGACCAACCTGGCTGCCACCAAGACAGGTTTTATTAGCTCTACTTCTAAACATGAGAAACTAGAGTCAGGAAAGCAGAGGGCTGGGGGGAAAGGAGAACTTCTTGCTTGACATCATTCTGTAAAAAGATGTCTGAGTCGTGAACAGAGTCCAGATGTCCTGGGTGCCAGCTTGACTCCTGAACTACACCAACAAGGGAGAAGGAAAGGGGCGTGGGGAGGGCATTCACACTTGCAGAAGGCCTACTCTGCTCAGGCATTTTATACACTCGCCAGCCAACTTCTGCCCTTAGAAAACCTTTAAACGGCAAGATTGGTCTTACCTTGAGCTTTCCAGAATTAAAAGCCTTAAAGCAGGCACAGACGTTTCTGGACCTAGAAGGAAACATGATAAAAATGATACTGCACAAACTCCCTTACCATATAGGGATCCTATTTATTACAGAGATTTGTTTGTGGAACACAATGCTGCTGTCTAGAAGAGACCTCTTATATAGTGATAACTGAGAAAGGCAGGGTCTGAGCAAGTAAGGATTAACCTGGGAATCAGGGTCTGGTACCAGCCAGGAAGTTCAAGAGCAGTATTTAGGCCACTTTGACCTTCTTGTTCCACCTTACAAGCCTAGGAGGCAGAGTTTCTCTCAGTCCTCCCAGCTCTGCCTCCCTGGATCATAATCTCTGTGTTCCTCAGTTTGGACTGGTAACCTGACCTGGGCTCTCAGTTGCTTGTGGGAAAGAGGGACTTCAGGAACAGCAGTCAACATTTGGCATAGCCACCATGGGGAACAGGACACAAGACCAACTGATAAGCTTCATTGTCCTTCTGGCTCTCTCAGGATCTCCACTATTTCTGGAACTGATGGTCATGCAGGGTGTATTTCACAAGAGGAGCTCACACCTCACCCATTCCCCATTAGCAGGAAGGGCTTGCCATATCAGTGGGCCAAAGCATGCCCATTTCCCAGTGGGATGGCATCTCACCATTTGGGCCCTCTCCCAGGTGGGCAAGATCTAAGACATTGCTCCTAGTTGGTCGTGTTTCCTCTATCTTTCATACCAGTCCTGATCAAAGGGGGGCATTGGTGGTTGTGTCTATCACATTTCAGTTAAGGTGATGACCTTGATTGGAATCAAAGGTGGGAAAGTTCATGTGATAGAAAATGAAAGGCATTCTGGAAGCAAAGTCATTCTGCCTGAGAGAGGCATGAATCTTTATCCAGGCGCCAACCTTTTCATCCCACTGAAGATCAGAGGTGGACATCACTTCATTCACAAATAAAAGCAGGGAGTATGTGTAGTAGGGCCCTGTGATTTTCCAGTGACGACGCCTGTGACCTCTGAGGAGAGATCTCAGAGATGAAGAAGGTGAAGAACATGGGCTCACTTTCCAGGGCCCAAGTGGTGGTTGTCACTGACTGCTGCTTGTTTTAGAGCTCATGTGTTGGGAGTTGGGTTAAGCAGACCCCTTGGTTCATGGATATTAGCATTATTGGTCCCTGTGAGACTCCTATCTTGGATTTATTTACTTCCTTACTCACTTTCTCTTCATCCCACAATTTCATTCTCTTCTCTTACCCACAATGATTTTTATGTGTTTAGTGTGTATCCCTTCTGTTTGCACATTTTCATACAAACAGTATTTGTTTGCAGTGTTTTTAATTTATGTAAATGTTCTATCCCATTAGGATTTTTACCTTTTGTCACTGTTTTCCCCTCTGTTCTTTGCATCGTTCTCAAGATTCATCCATGTTGCTATGTGCACATCTGATCATGTGCTTCAGTCTTGGTGCATAGTACGCCCTGGTGTGCACTCACCACATTTTATTTCTCAGCCTCAGTGATGGAAACTCAGGTAGCCCCCAACTCCCACCACAAATAACTGTGCAGGAAACAATCATATACGTGTCTCCTTATGGAGTCGTGTAAGGATTTCTTGGGATGTATCCCTAGTGGAGAAATTGCTAGTGTGCTGCACTAAATTTGACTCATGATGCTAGAATGTCCCAAGAATATTTGCCAGTGCACTTCTCTGATGTCCATCTTGTCACCAACAATGTAAGAGTGGTCATGTCCCACATGCCTGCCAATAGTTGGCATTACCTTCTTTCTATATTTTGCTAATATAAAGGACATACGTTGATATATCTCTTTGTTGTTTTAATTTGCATTTTTCATATTACTAATGTTTTTGAGTCTCCCTTCATATCTGCCAGGGTGGATGCATGGTGTAGGGCTCAGATCTCTGTTCCAAGACTGAGGTCCTCATTATCCCAGCTGCCAGAAATGCTGGCTGCGACCCTCCTTAGCTGTTGTCCTCAGCCAAAAGGAAACTGCTTCACCCAAGGTTATAAGCCCTCCTTGGGGGCAGCAGCCATCCACTGACTAGTGAATGCAGGGGCATAGAGCCCAGTCTTCTTGCCTAAATTCAGGACACCTCTGAAGGGACACCCCAGCCTCCACATTTCCCCAGGGGATCAACTGCGTTACAGTTCAGATTCTTGCTCCACTCAATCCCGCTTCCCTCAGTCCCTCACAGCACTGTTGCCAAAACCACTCTCAAATAATCCTCCTGCTCACCGCTCTCCATCTCAGAGTCTGCTTCCCAGGAAAATTGACCAACATCAACTTGATAGCTTTTTGGAGTTTCATCTTCTGTATAATGTCTTGTTTATAGCCTTTCCCAAGGTTTTTCTTTTGCAGTCATAAATGTTCAGGATCTTTGCATATTCTTCATATCAACCCCTCATTGGTTTTATTTATTTATTTATTTAAATTTATTTGCCAATTACAGTTGTCATACAATAGTATGTTAGTTTCAGGTGTACAGCATAGTGATTAGACATTTATATAGATTATGAAGTGATCACCCTGGTAAGTCTAGTATCCATCTGATGCCATACCTAGTTATTAAAATATTATTGGCTATATTCTGTATGCTCTACTTTACATCCCTGTGACTGTTTTTATAACTGCCAATTTGCACTTCTTAATCCCTTCACCTTTTTCATCCATCCTCCAAACCCTCCTTCCATCTGGCGATGATCAACTTGTTCTCTGTATCTATGGGTTTGTTCCTGTTTTGTTTGTTTGTTTGTTATTTTGTTTTTTAGATTACACATATAAGTGAAATTATATAGTATTTGTCTTTCTCTGTCTGACTTATTTCACTTAGCATAGAACCCTCTAGGTCCATCCGTGCTGTCAAAAATGGCAAGATTTTATTCTTTTTTATGGCTGAGTAATATTCCATTGTTATATGTATAATCGTTCATTGGTTTTAGATGTTACAGATAGAGTCTCCTATTTCATAAACAATCTATTAATTTTGCCCATGGGGTCTTTTGTTGATTAGAAATCCTTAATTTTGATGTAATCAAATTCACAAAATTTTGCCTTATGGTTTATGCTTTTGAAATCTTGTTTTAAAAGAGCTTCTATAAATCACAAAGATATTTTCCTGCACTTACTTCTACTAATTTTATTTATACTATTTTTCTTTAACCTTTTACACTTAGGTCTTTAAACCACCCAGAGCCCTCTTTTGTATACGGTATTAAATAGGGATCCAGTTTTGTATTTCTCCGTATAGTAAGCCAGTTTCCCAAAAGCCAGTTATTAAACAATCTATCCTTCCCCCACCAACTTAATCTATATTCAGTTCTGGCATGTGCATGAGTCTGTCTGAGCTCTTTGGTGTTCTGTTGGTCTATTTGTATGTTTGTTAAATTACTGTTTTTATCGCTATGGCTATAATATATAATATATAATATATGGGTATAATATATATTTTTTATTTATTGACTTTAAAGAGAAAGGAAGGGAGAGAGAGAGACAAACATCAATTTGTTGTTCCACTTATTTATGCATTCAGTGGTTGATTCTTATGTGTGCCCTGACTGGGGAATCGAACCTAAAACCTTGGCATATCAGGACGATGCTCTAACCAGCTGAGCTACCAGACCAAGAAATGGCTGTATAATATGTCTTAATATCAGAAAGGGTAAGAGTCCCTCTTTCCTCTCCTTTTTAAAAGTTGGTTTGGCTGTGGTTCTCTGTGTCTAACCCGAGTGTGTTTCCCTGTCTTGTATCTCCATAATTTTTAAAGTAAGTTTAGTCCAAGTGTTTTGGACTTTATATGTTGGCTTTATCAGAAGCCCTTGGTTCAGCTGGCAGCAGTGAGTCTGCAAGTCAGCATGTCTGAATGATGACTTGCGTCATCAACTGTGCACACGCAGAAGCACAAGAGAAGAAACTTTAGGAAGCAGTCAAGCCAAGAGATGGTATCTGGCCTGCATTGGACACTAGAAAGCCCTGACAATTCTCTGCAAAGTGGAATCCAATCTGATCCAAGAGAAACACTCAAAGGCACACGGATCTTAATGAGCCTGGGAACCTAATCAGAAGCAGTAATGAATGATATTAACAATACAGTCCTGCCAAGGAGAAAACCCTATCTGGATACTTGGTTGCTTGGCCTGTGCTCCTGAGGAGTGCAAGGGCCTGTCAACAGGTTTGCTTATTGCCACCTTGTCTCTCTGCTGCTTCATGTCTCTTCAAACCCACTGTTCCCAAACCTCAGCTTTCTGGCATGAAGCATTTTTATTTAGTGTTAATTAAGAGACTGTGAGCAGGCCATGGTTAGTCATCTGTGATGTGAAAATGATGGGTGCTCCAGCTCTGGAGGTGCTTACAGGTTCAGACACGTCAGGGCTACGGTTAAAGACAGAAGCTGGTGAGAGGGAATTAGGTGACTCATCACCAAAACCTTGAAAACTGAGTTCAATGAGAAGGCCAAGGATTTCCAAACGTCGAGTCTGCTCTTTGATGGTACTGAGGCTCCACCTGTTAACTTCCATTTTCTCATGACCAAGGATTGTAAAGCCCAGAGAATCAACTCTATGTGGTTCACCCAGTGTTGACCAGTTCTGCTAACCCCTTTTTGGTGTCTGTGTCTCACCCGTCTCTCTCATGCCATTTGTATCCTCTGCTGCTGCATGATGCCCATGCCCCTTCTTTTTTGCAGAGTTCTTACTTTTAAGTTCATAGACTTTGAGAACAGACATTTTCAATTGATTTGTGTGAATGGTGTTTCTTCCCACAAGTGGCTCCACAAAATGCCGGTGTTGGCTTCACACATTTACCTCAAGAGTGGTCAACAAGTCTGATTGCTTGGCCTTTTGGCTCTCTCTGCCTAACTTGAGTGTGTGTTCCTCTCCTGTACCCATGCTGAACCCCACACTGTGGTAGGAGATGGCTTGTATCATCTGCTTCCTTTGGAGAAGTGTCACATTCTGATTGGGGCCCAAGAGGGACTGTGCAGTGCCCTTATTTAACCTGTGTGGCTCTGCTGAATCCCTGAAGGCTGGAGTTCAATGGCCTTATTTCTTGGCCTCTTCACACCTGGGGAACAGGGTCACATAGGATCACTGTAAGGGAGAAGGCCTTAATCTCTCCTCTTATTCTCAAATTAGATCATCCATTCTGTACCTCTACCCTCTTTCCACCATCAATTCCAGACTTTCAGGAGGAGAGGAAGATTACAGTCCAGCCCATTAAACAGGATGTTGGGGTGACTGAGAGAGTTGCTCACACAGTCTGCCAGTCAGATCCAGATCGACCAGGATGACAATGACCTTGTTTAAGCCTGTCAAAGATCTTGGAATGTTCTATATCTTAAAGCTCAGTTCAGCTCTTGTCAACTTGGCCAGACCAAAGACAATCAGGAAGAGCTGTTCTTCTTGTAATGACACTTGGAGGCCACTCTGCTATGCCTTCTTGTGAGCCACGGGGGTCCAGGGGTGAGGAGAAGCCAGGAGGAAAAGGTACTTATGCTCTTTTCAGGGACTCTGATTTTTGCTTGTAAAAGCTGGCAAAAGAGACCTCAGGATAAGGTATAATGCACAGAAATATTGCAGAAAGATGCCTAACTTGGCAAAAAAAAGGAAAGAAAAGAAAAGCTAGAAACAGATCTGGTTCCCGATATACATTTGGTAAATTAATGTCCACCCTGACTTGGCATTTTCAACCCAGGCCAGCCCACCACCTACCCAGGAATTAGTGGTCATAAAAAGTGAACCTAATTTCCCCTGGCTGGGTGGCTCAGTTGGTTGGAGCATTGTCCCGTACACCAAAGGTTGCGGGTTCAATCCCCAGTTGGGGTGCGCATAGTAGGCAACTGATTGATGTGTCTCTCTCACATTGATGTTTCTCTCTCTTCCCCTTTCTCTCTCTCAAAAATCAATGAAAACATATCCTTGGGTGAGGATTTAAATAAAAATAAAAATAATAAGTAAACCTAATTCATTTGGAGCATTTGTCTTAGCTTCTGCACAGTTCTGCTCCTTGGCTTCATCTCATAGATTCTCTTCCTTGATTCATAGTCTATATTCCCCATCTGACATGGCAAAAATTAATATAAATGAAAACACTCAATGACAGCACAGTTCTGTGCTGAGGGAATATATGGAGTTGGAGGCTTTACAAATTGGTTGCATCTTTCTAGAAAGTAATCTGGCAGTAGCAAGAACTGAGTCATAGCTCTGATCCATTCATTTCACCTAGGAAAGTAGGCCCCAAACAAATAAACCATATTGATGTCATTAATATTAATGAGCTAAAAATGATACAAATATTCAACCTAAGGCAAATTAGAAAGCAAATTATGATTCATCCACTTAATGGACACAGTATTACAATTAAAATAAACAAACAGAAAGACTCTGTTGACATAAAATATCTGAATATGAAATAATATCAGAGAAAAAAACACTGAGAAGTGTATACTCACACCGATTGCACAACATGCAAACTTGACAAGCATCAGAAGGGAATTAACAGACACGTAGACATTTCATATGCAATGGGTTTTCCCTCTGGAGAAGTAAGTTAATAGGAAAAGTGTCTCCTAAATAAAATAGAAAGGTGGGAGGACAAGGCATTCTCCTTTTGGTAGGGGTTCCTATGCTGGCGTGGGTAAGGGGCCTGGCTCCTTTTCCTATAAGTTTTGTTTCTGCTGTGAATGTTCTCAGCTCAAGGAGAAGACAGGAAGAGCCTTTCTAAGATCTCTTACCTTGGTGGCACTGTCCTCCACCCTGTTTCTGCCAGTCAACCATTCATTCTACAGAAAATCCTTGGTTTCTTTTCACTTCTCCTAACTCGTTTTTCAAAAATCAGCCAAAGCCAATAGCTTGTTGGAAAACACCTGAAGAATGTGTGGCAGCAGCAATGCTTAGTTGACTTGTCACCAAACTAAAGTCAGAAGGTCACGGCTTTAGTCCTGGGCAACCTTGGGCAAGTGTGGGCAAGTTTCCTCATCTGTAAAATGACAATGTTGAACCAGGTGACTTCGAAAGTCTTTGAAGTTCTGACATTTCTCTGATTCTATCTTTATTGACCCAGGACTAGGGAGAGAGTCTTGTATTGAATTCTCACCACCCTGAAGCTGAGAATCAGCTCTGCCATCCAAAGCCTAGAAACCACGGAGGCCAAGGTAGATCACTCTCACTGCAGATGCAAGCGCTCGTCAAGGATTAGATGAAAAAAACCCATTCTGCTTGTTTTGGGCCTTTATCATTAGACAGTTAATAACAATTCATTATTTCTTGAAAAGGTTAAGAGCCAGAAAGTTCCAGCAGGAAGCAGGGCTTCTTTGGAAGAAGACTGGGAGAGTCCTGTTTGACCTTGAGTTCCCAGAATGAGACATTCTGAGCAGCTCTGAAACAGATATAGGGTGGCGATGATCAGAGTCTGGCGTAAAACCATTCCCCAGAGAACCAAACAAGCTGGACAGCAGTGAGTCACAAGAGCTTCAGCCAACTGGAGAAAGAGCACTGGAAGCAAGTCAGAATTCTTTCAGATATTTGTGATCAAGAAGAAAATGACTGGAGAGAAAAAACAGAAACTGTAATAGAAAGTGGCTGCCTACAGTATGCAGAAGATCCTTACAGCCACTTCAGTCTCTAAATTTAATGAGCACATCTCTCCTTGTGCAATGAAAAGTGATAATGAGGGGATGACACAGGGGTAGGAAGAGGGGAGAGCTTTTGTCTGCTTTTGGCTAAGAGAGTGATGGCCTCCCTGAATGAATGGCCTCTTGGCTGCTTCAGTGGCCATGCTGCAATAAAGGAGTAAGTAAAGCTCTTCTCACTAAGAATAGGGGAATTGGAACACAGAGGTGTTCTGTCTACAACAAATATCTTATAGGAACAATAAGCACAGCATATTTTACATGGCTTAAAACAACTGTTTGCTTAGACCCTGGTTCTGCGGGCTGGCTGGGCAGTTCTGGTCTGGGCCAGCTTGGCTGAACTCTGCTGGGCTCTCATGCATCTGTGGTCAGCTGGCGAATTGGCTGGCAGCTGATGATTGAGGATGGCCTCACTTACATGTCTGGTGGCTAGCAGGCTGTTAGCAAGACTTATGAGGCAACTGGGCCGCATGCCTCTCATCAACCAGCCGGCCAACACGTGTTTGTTTATGTGGCAGCAGATTTCCAAGAGCAGCAAGATGGGAAGCTGCAAAGCCCCTTGAGGCCTAGGTTGGAACCTGTACATTGTCACTTCCAAAGCATTCTATTGATCAAAGCAAGACCCAAGGCCAGCTGGAGTGACCAACTGTCCCAGTATACCCTGGACTGAGGGTTTCCCAGGACAGGAACCTGGAAAGGTCTGGACAAACTGGGACAGTTGGTCACTCTAATGGCCAGCCCAGATTCAAAGAAGATATACAAGTGGCCAATAAACACACAAAAACATGTGCAACATCACTAATCATTAGGCAAATACAAATCAAAACCACAATGAGATACCACTTCACACCCATTAGGATGACTATTAGCCAAAAATAGAGAATAACAGGTGTTGGTGAGGGTGTGCAGAAATCGGAAACTTCGTGCTTTCCTGATGGAAATGGTGCAGACACTGTGGAAAATGGTATAGCGATTCTTCAAAAGAATTAAACATAAAATTACCATATGATCCAGCAATTCCATTTCTGGGTAAATACCCCCAAAAATGGAAAGCAGAGACTCAATAGATATTTGTACATCCATGTTCATAGCAGCATTACTCACAACAGACAAAAGGTGAGAGCGACTCCAGTGCTTGATGGGTAAGCAGAGTATGAACGGATGAATAAAATGTGCATGCGTACGGTGGAACGGATTCATCCTTCGGAAGCGTGGGGACTGGGAGTTCGTGTTCAGCGGATGCAGAGCTTCAGCTGGGGAAGATGGAAAAGCTCTGGAGATGGATGGTGGTGACGGCTGCACAACAATGTGAGTGTAGTTAACGCCCCAGAATTGTACATTTTTAAATGGTAGGTTTTATGTTATGTATAGCTTATCATAATAAAAAGAGGAATAGGGGAAATAAACTTCTCTTTTACTGAGAGAAGCTACAACTATTGTGGGCAGCCCGGGCCAGGGAGCTCAGCTGACTGGAGCATCGTCCTGTGGACCAAAGGGTTGCGGGTTCAATTCCCAGTCAGGGCACATACCTAGGTTGTGGGTTCAAAACCCAGACAGGGCACCTACAGGAGGGAACTGGTGGATGTTCCTCTCTCACATCGATGTTTCTCTCTCTCTTTCTCTCCCTTCTCTTCTCTCTAAAATCAATTTTAAAAAATACACACATCTTCTGAGGTAAGGATTAAAAACAACAACAAAACTGCTGTGGCCATTCTTGCCATCTGCCACACAGGCTTACAGAAATGTAATTAAATCAGGCCGCGTTGTTGCGGTAGAGCAGCGTTTCTGAGGGAGTATGCTAAGAGCCAGCAAGCAGGGCCCAAATGTTGACTGTCTCGGTGCTCTCTCCTTCGGGAGCCAGTTGTGGCTTATGTGTGTTCACTTGAGCAGGAGAGAGAGACCAAAAGAAGGTGCATGTTGATGAGTAAAGGTGGTGAGGATGTGTGGTAAGACCTTGGAACTGGCCCGAAAAGAAAAATAAAACAAAAATAAGAGCCCTCAAGAAATCACTAGCAGGCATGAGGGGCCCGAGGGGCCATGGCCTGTCCCCTCTATGCCCCTGGCGGCACACAGAGCAGGCGGTCACCAAGGAAACCCCAGGGCCTGGCTCTGCACTGCGCCCCTCCTAGGCCCTCTCTGCTTGTGTGCAGGGAGTCTGCGTTCGTGGGAAACTTTGGTTGTCCCTAAGTCTCTGGTCCAGGGTCAGGAGGAGCAGATGGCTGGGAGGAGGGAGGAAAGGCAGCAGCGCCCTTGGGTGGCCGGGTGGCAGGTGGAGGCGAGAGCAGGCAGGGAGCGGAGGAAGGAAGCGCAGAGGAGGATGACCACGAGAAACAACCAGGCTCCAAGAAGGCTGGGCTGGAAAGGGCTTGGCGAGCATCTGGCCCACGCGTCCACTTAGAGGATGAGGGACATGAGGAAAATGGGTCCAGAACGCTCCAGGGACTTGTTCAGGGCCACCCGCCTGTGGAACAGGACATGGCAGAGCTGGTACTTGGGATACAGTTTTCTCATTTCTAAGCAAGAGCTCTGTTTTCTGCATCCAGTGGCTTCCAGTTTGCCCCTGGACCTTCCCCACACTAGTCACTGTGAGAGAGAATGGTGAAGCCCCGCCACAACGTGCTCCTTGCCTCCAGATTGGATCCACCATGCCCTGCAGTCCACAGGCCCAACGCTTCCAGCTCCCTCGGCCCTGGAAAGTCTGCTTTAGAGGGTACACCTGTCCTCTTATCGCTACTTAATTCAGGTGTTCTATGTTTCCCAGTCATTTTCCCCACTCAGGGGCAGGGGGAGAAGTTACGTTCAGGTGTTACAAGAAGTACAGTGCAGACCAACTCTTTCTTCTCAGCTCAGTGACTAAGGCTTAGCTTGTCTGGGTTTGTTGCTTAACAGTTAAAGGTCAGTGATGGGTGGACATAGCTTGTCCCAGGAGGCTGCAGTGCTAGGGTACTGAGTAGGGCTGAATGTCATAACCCTTTTCCTTCTTTTTTTTCTTCTTTTTTTCTGTGAAGAGGAAAAGTTCTTGGAAGAACCCCAATTGAGAAGTATCTAGTATGTTGACTTATTGATCCACTTACCTTTTCCAGCTGGGAAGGCTTCAATAACTGGAAAAAGCTCATAATTTTCCCACAGTGTTCTGCACTGTCCGGGACTCATTGTGGTGCTCTAGGAACTCTAAGGTTTGACTCTATACACATTGATTAAGGGCCTACTGTGGATAAGTTACTGGGAGACCTTTTAAGAGGAGGCAGGTACAATACCTGCCTTCAGGGACCTCAGTGATCTCAACTCAAAGACAAGTGGACAAGAGAAGGGCTCAGGAGGCACTCAGTGCTTGGTGTCTGACATCCAAGTAGCAGAGGTTGGAACCAGAGAGCAAACAGAATCTGGAAATGCAGCTTGGCCACCACCACCCTTTCACCGGTGCTTGCCCATGAGGGCGGTGCCAGAGAAAGAATCCAAGGCTGCCTTGAGAGATAGGATCAGGCGAGGTGGGAGAGACAAGCTAAGAAGCTGGGAGTTGAAGCAGTGGACTGAAAGTTAGAGGCAGGGAGAGGGCAGAAGCAGAGCAGGGACCAAGAATTAAGTGTAGTGAGACACTATATTAGCTAGGATGCAAGTTTAGCTACATGAGACAGAGACCCAGAGTAACTCTGGCTTAAAAAAGATAGAAGTGTTTTTCTCAAGTAAACTCTGAGCTGGTAAAATGGTTCTGTTCAGTGAGTCACCGGAGGCACAGGCGTCTGTTCTCTTCTTGCTCCCTCATCTCTAGGTTGTTGGCCTCGTTTGCGTGGTTCAGCACGGCTCACCACCACATCCACGTTCCAACCGGTGGAAAGTGGGAAAGGAGCCACGGGAGGGAAGCCTCCTTCTCTTTAAAGGCGAAGAGTTTGCTCTTGTGATTTCCACTCATGTGCTGTTTGCCAGAGCTTGGTCGATGGCAATGCCCAGCTACAAAGGAGCATGGGGATTGTCATGTTTATTCTGGGTGACCATGTGTTCTGCTAAAATTTTTATTGCCATGGAAAAGGGAAAAATAGGTATTGGGGACACCAAGCCAACTCTTTTACAGGCATAGACCAGATGGAAGCAAAGCAAAATAGGGTCCATGTCAGGCAAGTTCAGATACCAAGCACAACAGCTCCTCTGTGAAGCCTGCCAGGACTGTGTCCCCCAGGACACTGAGAAGAGAGAAGCACAGAGAAGAGCGAGATTAGTCTCATTGGAAGGACTGAGGAAGGCTTCATGGAAGCGTGCATTTGAGCCAAGTCCCGAAGGAATGGGCTGGACTTTGACAATAGATGGGGAGAAAGGGCACACCAAAAAGACATGCCAGTCACATGAAAAGAGCAGCAGGAATGGAATCCATATAACAGGAGCCAATGAAGGTGTTTGAACAGGGGAAAAATTGGGATATGCTTCCCCAGGCCTCTCATGGGCCAATGCAACGATGCTTTGATGCCAAAACAGGCAAAGGAAGGGAACACAGGATAAGATGAAGCTTTGGGCCAATGAGCTCTAGACTGACTTTATCCCTCCCCAAGAAGAGATGGACTTCACTGATTTTACAGTAGCAAGTGTTCTGTGCCACTGTGTTGTAAATAGCCTATAAGCCTTGCCTCCTCTTACTTCGTTTGGGGTTAGAGACTCTGCCCTCTAATGTTCCACAGAGCCATCCTCCCTGCCTCCCTGAGCCCTGGGCACAGATGCTTGGCACTGAGCCTTAAGCTGATGCTCTGGTTCCCAGTTGTGTCTCTATGGGAATGAGGAAGAAGGCTGGCAGCCAGGCTGGCATTATTCTGCATATGTAATAGAGCTGGAAGAGTTGTGAAACCCAGGAGGCTCTGCTATGCTGTTCCACAGTAAATGCTTGTTATAAAAATAAATCTATCTTGCTATTCAACAGCAACGAGCAGCACCCTAGGGCTGCCAGCTCTGGAAATACTCATGTCTCTGAGCACACTGCTACAGGATGCCAGCCAACATATGGCAGCATGCACGAGGACACACTCTCTTACTCTGTCTTCCACATCTCACCACAGATTCAGACCTCCTTCAGATTTCCAGCTGATGAAAGAGTAGAACTTCAGCTTTGTATGAAGAACTGCAAAGTCCTACCTTGGAGTAAAAAATAAAACAAAACAATAATTGCCAATGTAGGGGATGGGGAACTTGACTGCAGCTGGTGTAACAAAAAGACTGAAGGGTTTTTGTGGACCCTACATTTAATATGAGCCAATGATGGAGTTAGCATAAAAATGCTAATGTGGTCTTTAACTACATTGGGGCCAGTGGAATGTCCAGAACAAAGGAGGTTGTTTCTCATTCTGTTTCAGGTCAGAGTAGCATATGACGTATATTCAGAGAAAAGGCTCCAGAATGGTATGAGAACTCAGAACTATGGAGATAAGAGAACTGAACCCCTGCAGCCTGGAGGAGGCTCAGATGGACATAATAACTATCTTCCTATACCTAAAGGGTTGCCATGGGGGTAAGGGAACAACTTGTTCTGTGTGGGCTCCAGGTGGAAGTTATAGCCTGGCAATTTTGTTTCAGGATAGAATTAGAATTGTCTGAAAATGAAATGCTCTCTCTTATGAGATAGTGAATTCTCCATTGCTGGAGTTTGAAAAAGGCTGGGTAAATCTTCATGCGGGATGCTGTTGCAGAAATTCACACATTGGGGAAAGACAGGGCTAGGGGACCTCTTGAGTTTCTTCCAGCTTCAAGTTCTTATGATTCGGTGTGTTTTGTTTTTTAATTAAACTTTTTACATGGAGATAAATGTAGATGCATATGCAGTTATAAGATATAATACAGAGAGACCCTGTGTTCACTTTACCCAGTTTCCCTCAATGGTAAGACTTGCAAAACTATAGTATAATCTTACAAACAGGATATTGACCACTCCAACAACGTCAGTCCTTCCTGTGCCTCAGTAATCCCTGCCCTTGAGAAGCTACCAGTCTCAAGGAGAATAAGACACAGAATTGAAAAAAGTGTGAGCTTGGGTATAAAATAACCAATTGAATGGGACCAAACAAATGCCATGGATGACCAGAAGACAAAGAAATCACATCTACCTAGGGCTATCAGGAGGACTTCCCAGAAGAGGTGGCATGGAATTGGGCCTTGAAGAAAGGATAGGAATTCAACAGACAGCGGTGGGTGTTTTTAGTTAAAGACCTGTGGCCATCCAGGCTCTTAAACACTGGAAGATAAGGTTCCTCATGAATGACTTTGTGTTATTACAGATCTAGTACATAACCAAAAAGTACCAAAGAAATGAACATAGAAGCTCAAAGAACCTTTGGCAGTCTCTGGGCTGTGCTACATTGGTTCCTATTTCCTCTGTAGGGCCCCATGTATTATAGGGGTTTAGCATCTGCTGAATGAATGCCTTAGTGAAGAAATGAACAAATGGATCTCTGCCCCTGCTGCCCTAGTCCTGCTTTCCTTTCCCAACAGGAGAAGAGCATGCAATAGCATGGAAGGCAATGGCATTGGTTTAACTTGGTTGACTGCCTAAAAACCCATGTGGTTTTCTAGTGTTAAAAGAGAGCATGTGATGTTGATTAAGGCTGAGGTCACAGGTGCCCCACAAAACCCCCAGAGGCCAGTTAAATATTTCTCCTTTGTGGCTACAGGTTTTATACCACATCCATGGTATGCCATTGTTCAAAGGAATCTCATAATCCACAGTTGGTCATCATTTTCTTAAATATTTTGCTAATCAAGCCTGCAGAGCAAGCCTCTGTACTTAGTTACCTTTGCTCCTGCCCAACCTGCCTCACCTCTGGGTGTGGGAAAAGAATGTGTTTCCTAGAAGCAAAGAACGGCAGAGCTCGGGGGGTTGGGGAGGGAGGACCTTGAAATTTAAAAATCATCTGTCCCTACTCCCTTATTTTAAATGGAGTTCAGGAGGGGGCATGTCCTGCCCAGTGTCATTTTATGAGCCACTGGGGAGCAGGGACCAGATCCCCAGCCTCTTGGCTTCCCTTCTGATGGTCACTCCAAGGCATCCAGTTGTTTCTTTCAACAAAGCCAGCTCCTCTCAAGCCTCCTACCTGTGACCATGTGCCAAGAGTTTCTAATGCTTATGAGAACATGGTATAAGAATTAGGTGTACTTGGTTTTCTTTATGTACAGAAGCATACAAAAGATCAAAGCATTTACAGTTTGATGATGTTCCCAAATACAAGCTCAAATTGCTGACTTAAACAACCAGCCTTTTTTTTTTAGAGGGCTTTCCGGAGTAATTACTCAAGATGGAATTAAACCATATTTGCCTTTGGCTTCTTCTCATCCCCTCCACTGCCTGGAAAGGGGAGGAGGGGGAAACCAACAAAGAAAATCATAAGAGACTATTGCTAATTACAGATTTTTACCTGCCTGATGTTCTTTTGCTTTGCACATTAATTAAATCAAGACCAGGTGTCTTATAGTCGGCTTAGCTGCTGGCTATGGGAAGTGATTAATAGGTCCCAGCAAATGGGTAAAGGAAACAGCTCTCAAATTTTATGGGTCATTGATGCTGCTTTTCTCAGCATAAATCAAGACTGAGAGAGAAAGAACTTCAGCTGAAGTGGCCTAGTTCATTAGAGAGCCAAAACAGCTGCTCACATGTTAACCCTCTCCAGAGCCCCCAAGAGCAGGCAGGTCCCCTCTGCCAGCAAATCTGGCCAAGCCAGCAGATCTGAAGGAAGTCATACTTCAAATTCTTTTTCTAAGGGAAACTGGTTCAGGATTTGGAGGCTTGTGACTTGGGACCAGAGGCTGCGACAGGGCCTTGAGCATCAGCTGGGAGTTAGCACTGTGATCAGGAGCTAAGTCTCCTGCCCGCCTCCTCTTCCTCTACTGACTCTGATAACTCTCCCCATTGCTGTCAACACTGAGATGATGACAGCAGAGGACAGAAACAGAACCAGGCTTTGAAAGGTGCTCTGACGCAGTTCAGAACACAGCTCTGCTCCTGAAGACCAGGGCCCTTCTTCCTACCCTTGTAAGAAGGACTTTGGATTTAAACACAGAATGACACCCCCATCCCAGCTGTATCGTGGCTTCGGCTGCCCAATTCCTTGGACAGGGCCAGGTTAGGTTTCTTTCTAGAGGACCCAGGATCCCTGATGAGGCCAGGGTGAAGCAGGGAGGGGGAGGGGCCTGGCAGAGGGAAACAAAGGTCACTTATTATTTACAAAGAAGGCGTTTGTCCTAGCGTGTAAAGCCCTGAGCTTTTGCACAGTACTGAGCCATTCACTGGAGCCCTGAGCTCACACTAACAATATAATCAGTTCCAAATGCTTCTCAAAAGTCTGCCTTCCTTGGTGCTGATGTCTGATTCACTGAGACCGATTTCTGTGGGAGACAAATGGAGGACACCCTAGAGTTGTGCAGGGTGCCCTGAGTCTCACCCACGCACTAATAGGAGGCAGGCACACACTCCTTGTCTTTGTGACTCTCACAAACATGGACACCCACTGGTTTGTGTAATTTGAATCCGTTTCTGGAGAACCCTGGACCTAGTCCACCCTCCCCCACAGTGAATTAAACCAAAATGTCCTGGCTTCAGAGAGCTGGTAGAAATGACTAAACTGCATTTTGCAGCCAATAGTCATGTCATGTCATTCTCATCCCGGAAACCAGCAAAACACTTAAGGTAATAGTTTGGTCTGTTTCATTCTCTGGCTTTCTGCCTCCTCTGTTTCCAAGTCCATTCCCCAGTAGGTCTACTGGCCCCATGACACTTTTATCTGCAACCTTCTGGTGCCTTCCAGAGAAAAGGGACTCATAGCCTGAGTTACCTCTTCAAATTGGGTCAGGTAAGGAGCCTATCTGGAGAGGAGGTGGCGCAGGGCTAGGGTGAGGCAAGGCTAGCCCCTGGGACATACGTGCAAGGAGACACTCTCAGGCACCCACCCTGTCCTTGCACGACCTTGACAGTGAGTGCCCCCCTCCATTTTGCATCCTAGGTGCTTCACTTAACTCACTATAGTCCTGGCCTTGGTGTGGAGGCTAGTCCTAACCCTGAAAGAAGCAATTAACTTCCCTGGTCCACAAGCCTTGGATGCTTTTAAAAAGATACCAATCCCACAGCTTTCCCCCAATGAAATCAGAACCTTTCGGTGTGGAGCCTGGGCTCACTTATCCCAGTGAGTCTATTGTGCAGCCATGGTTGAGAGTTGCTAGTCTCAGGGCTCACACTGGGCCACAGGTAGGGATGGATGTTTGCTGATGTTTGCTGCAACTTGGTCAGGGCTCAGTTGTCTCTGTGCTGACTTGGCCCCTCAAGGATTTTCTCTGGGTTCCCCAAGGCCTGAGGTCTGGCTGGACTTCCAGGCTGACTTACCCAGGAGGTCTGATGTTGGCTGCAATGCCAGGCACACCCCCATTGCCAGCTCCCCAGCCAGACTTTTAGCTAAATTCCAAATCAGCCTCTAGGAGCCCCAGAGATCCTCATGCTAGCCGCATTTTCTTTGATGTGGCCACAGATGCCCCCAAGTTGGCACAGGGAATGTGTGAGGTGGTCCTTGCAGACTCTGAAAGAGGTCGAAGTGTTCTCTTAAACTTATCAAAAACATCTCCCCCCAGAGAGGAACCTGGGGTGGGAAGATGCAGACACACGCCTGTCTGAGTACTCAAGCGCCCTGCCTGTCTCTCTTTTCCCACGATCTGTTGGAAACACAGGGATGGGTTTCTCCCCTTCCCCTTCCTGCCTTGTAGTGACCTCCCACTGATAGAATTCTGTGATGGAATCCTCCCTCCCTTAGAAAATCCTCTCTCTTTAGCACTTGACTTTCAAGCCTATTGTCATTTTGGGGACACACAAAAATCTAATTTGACAGTGAAACCTCAGCAATGGCAAGGATGCGCCCTTTCCCTGAAACACTGACACTCCCAGGGCAGAAAGATTTATAAGGGATAGAAGCACTTCTGAAAATATTTCAAAACAACATTAGCTCTGCGCTAGCACAGTTTGTGCCAAGATTCAGCATTTTACACAGAGCCTTGGGATGCACAAGCCTCTTCCTGGATCTTCACTCATCATTCTCTCTGCATTTGAAGATGCAGGTAGAAGGGGGCATTTTTATTCCCATCTCATGTTTGTACAATAAGATAGAGGAGAGAAGTAAGTGAATATCGGGGCTCTCAGAGGGCAAGAGGCGCAGTAGAGGAGCCAGAAGGAGAGAAACAAGAGCTATGAAGTGGGTCTTGAGTTTCTGTTAATGTATTTAACTTACTAGGCTTCTTAAATCTGAGCAGATCTGGTATATTTGAAAAAATTGAAGTTTTCACTCAGCTATGGAAAATGAAAAATGTATAATCCATCTCTCCTTAAACCTGGGTGGGCAGTCTGAACTGACTTCATGGGTGTAGGTTTCCCTGACTCTCCCCCACGCCCCCCCCCCCCACATTCTGTCTCTCTGTGAGTCCCTTCTGCAAACAGTCATGACTCAGGTTGGTGCAGGCTCACCTCTTCCTCTCCAAGGGCTCATCCTGCCTCTCAGGGCTGCCTCCCACTCTGTCCTGCTTGCTTGCCCTCCTGTCTGTAGCCTGGCAGGGCCTCATGCCAGCCCACAGGCCCTGTTTCTGAAGCTGCACAAATACCACTAAGCCCTCTAGGCTTCCAGGAGCTGGGCCTGTTCTCCACAGGAGATTAAGAGCCCACAGTGAGTCAGCAGCCCAGCTGGGCCCAATGCCCAAGAGGCTTGGCGGGGCCTCTATCAGCTGGAGCATTCCCCGTCCCCCCCTCCTCTCTCTCTCTCCTGTGGACCCCTTCTCCTCATTCCTCAGCTCATAGGTAGGCATCTGCCCCCACACTGTGCTATCAGAGTCCCAGTGTGTTTCCCTCCCTACCTTGTCCTAGCTCTAGAGCTGTCCTGTCGAATGCTCTTGGCCTTGAGGGTTAACCATGTCTGTAAAGCAGAGAGAAGCCTGCAGCTCAGTGGTGACAATGGCATTCCAGAAGACTGAGGCTGTGGGGCGTGTGTACCATCTTTCCTTGGCTATGACCCTCGGGGTTCTAGGGGGGAGAATGGAACAGCTGCCAAGACTCACCCACAGGCCTTCGGGGCCTACACACTCTGTGAATCACAGCTACTGTAGGGTGTGCCGAGTCACCACCAGGAATATATGGGGACAGTATAGGCTTATTTTTGAAAGATTTGCTCATGTACCCAGGCTCTTACAAAGTGCTTGACAATTACTGCCAAAAATAGGTATTGGTTCAGGATCTCCAGCACTATATAGCAGGCAGCTCCTCTGATGAAGGGCCTGGAGACTGCGCGTATAGTCCAAACCTCACCACAGGGGGAGCCTGGATTTCAGTGAATGGGGCACCCCAACCACCATAGGGGGAGTATCATGAGCCCCGCCTTTGCTTCTTGAGGGGAGGAAAGGGAGCTGCAGGAGAAGCCCTTAGTGCCAACTTTGAAGAACAGAGATTGAATCTTTGTGCCAACTATTCTCTGAGTCACTTAATGTCATTCCCATTCATGGGAAGAGAGAAATCTGGTGCATAAGGTTTGAATTTCCAACTTCTTGGCAACCTAAGAATGTTTAGGCTTCTGTAAAAAACAAGTCTCCAAAGCACCATCTCTTCTGACAAGAGACACCCTTTGCATAACCTCTAGTCATTCAATGAGCCTTTAGTGGGCTATTGACCACAGACCTCAGAGCTACCATGTTCCTTAGCGATCATCTTGTCCAACCCCTCACTTACTGATGACCAAACTGAGACTCAGGGCTGATGGAACTTGTTCAGACTGCAGAGCTAAATACCAGGTACCCAGCCTGGGATAAGCCCTGTGGAGAGGAAGATGGATAGAACACAGCCTCTGGCCTCAAGAAGTCCCAGATTAGCAGGGGAAGCAATGATACAAAGTAGATGTCATTAGATCCATTCAAAGTTGAACCGAAACATCATGGGAGAGCAAAGATGCAAGATCTTTCTTGCACAAGCAATCAGGAGACATATCATGGGGAAGAGTATAAGAGCTGACCTTCCAAAGATGGGTTGGATTTAGTCCCTCAGGGATAGGAGAAAGGGGAAAAGGGTATGCAGATGGGGAAACAGCCTGAAATAAGTCATGGAGATGGGATGCCCAAGTAATGTTGGGCAGTTTGGCTGTTGTATAGAATACTGGGGAGTGGGAAGGAGGGTAGGTTGAAGAATCAGATGACAGAAGGTCTGGAAAGCCAGAGGGAGGAATTTGAACTTTATCATCATTGTTATCATCTAGAAGCACCAGGTGGCAATGTGCCAGGCGTTTTACTGAGCAATATTAATCACGTAATGCAGAGTCTGCACTTTCAAGGAGCCTGGAAATAAAGACAGAGAATGAAATCATGGGCAGATATTAAAGGCATGTATTAAACATACACATAAATCAAAAACAATTTAACACGTAAGTCTTTAAGTGCAAGTAAAAGAGTAAGTGCATTTAACGGACTAGTGAGGGAAGAAGGCTTTGGGGGATTTGTCTCCCTCTGTCCTCAGCCTCCCCTGTGCTCTGTGGCTCTGGGAAAGGCCCAGAAGAGGCAAGACATCAGTCTTAGTATTAGACACTGGCTTAGTGTGGCTTTGTCTTCCAGATGGCTGATTTCTGACAAATGAAACTATTCCTCCAGCATCCCACTTATTCTCATTAATTGATCCAATTTTCTTCCTTGCCCAGTCCTGAGCTCACAGCACACAGGACACACAGCTTAGAGGGCAGGCGACAGGGGTCAGGGCCACTGAGTACAGTAGGTGTGTTGTCCACTACACAGGAGGGAGCAAGTGGAGCTAAAATCCAGAACTCCTTCTCTTCTCATCAAATCAAAAGATTGTGGGGGCTGTGTCCACCCAGAGCTAAGGGTGCCTTTTTCTAATCTACACAAATGTATTTTATGGGCTTGTAGTTCTGACAAGGATATGGCCAAACAGCTTATCTAGATAATGCTTTCCAGCTTTACCATGCCCCCACCTCCCACCATGGGACATGGGGAAACACTGCTAGCCTGATGCTCTGGACCAGGTGCCAGCGTGGAGATGACTTTCAGGCACCCTGCTTTGCACACTGGACCCCTATTCGAACTCCTTGTATGCTTCATTAGGCTGATATCTGAGAAAGGGCAGAAGAAAATATTTGCTCAAATATATGAAAGACCAGGAAGAATCCAAACATGTACTCTAAGTACCTACCGGGTCAGACGCTGTCCTCAAACTATTAAACAGACCTCTGACTCTCCTGGTGCACTCTGGCAAACTCAGCCCTGGATCAGCACCAGGGCCTCCATGAACAGTTGCACAGGTTGTGAATCACTCTGCTGCACATCAGCCTCTAGACCCTATCTTTATTCCCTCGAGTCCCTGCTGTGGCAGTTAGTGTCCCTGCCGAGTTCCCTGAGTCCCTTTTGAGGGGACAAGATATAGGCAGAAGAAAAGGAAACATACTTCTCTGGAGTCCCTTGGTTCCTCCAACTATCTACCTACTTTTCCCAGTGGATTGTGAGCTCTCAGAGGGCAGAGTACTCTTCTTATTTATCTCTGAGTCTTAAACGGCAAAGTCCAACTCAGGGCCTTAGGCAGGGTGGAGGCTCAGGGAAGTGTTACTTGAATGAATGAATGAGTAATGGAAGAGTAGGATTTGATTGCTAGGGTGAAAGGGGAGCCACCGAGCCGCAGGAAGAGATGAGAGGGTCACTGATGAGTTTGTGCATTGCCTCACTGTTCTGTGTTTTAGAGACCCTTAGGGACTTCATTTTTCCCCTGGCAACTGCTCAGATGACTTGTCATCAGAAATGAAAGTCTTCTGTGTCTGGCTTCTTTGCAGATTCCCCATTTCTGCCCATACATGACCAGTCTGCCTTCCTTTCCAAGCCCTATTTCTGCTTTTCCACCCAATCTTTAATAAATCGAGACACCCCTTAGACCACTCACACAGCAGTGATGATGGGGCCCAGAACAGGGTGTTGGCAGTAGAGATGGAGAAGAGGAAACAGGAACAAAAACTAGTTTGAAGGGTGAATCAAGAGAACTTGACCTGGGGTGAGTGACCAGCAGAGACCCAAGACAGCAAGGCATGAAAGGAATCAAAGAGAAGTCTTTCAAGAGAGGGTGGAGGTGCCATTGATGAAACACCATCAAATGCAACTCATGACAATAGCAAACATCATACTTCACTGTAAAACATTAGACATAATCTCATTGAAATCAGAAACAAAAACCTCTGCAATTATCACTTTTCTTTAATACTGGGGAAATCTGATTAGTGAGTGCAATAAAATAGAAATAAGAAGTAGTACTATTGGGAAGAAGAGAAAATTATGATTAGGAAATGTCAGAGAATCAACTGAAAACACCAGTATTAATAAATAATAAGCAAAAGGCTAGATCTAAGATACATACGTCAGAGCAGTAGCTTTCCTGTAGCTCAGCAATGACCAGTGACAAGACACAACAAATTCCCCTTGTCCCCTGGACGTTTTGTGCCACCCTGGAGCTGGTGACCAGTGCTCATTCTGTGGTCAAGCATTTGTGTCTTTTTCTGGCCCCTGTGCAGGGCCGGGCATCCTGAATGTATCCAAGGGAAAGCCTGGGAGGTCTGACTGCTGCAAAGGAGACCTGCAGGCTGGCAGTGTTCTGCATGGTTCCAGAGCTGCCTAAGTCCCTGTGGAATGACAGGCAAGACTTCTCCTGCCACTTTGGTTTTTCCTTTTCAGAGGAAAATAAAGGATGCTGGCGAGGGCTGAAGTGTCTCACCATAAAAGCAGCTGAACGGAGTGGGAGGTGCCCCTGGTTTTTAAATCCAGAGGTTGTGGTGGCTCTGGCACCCACACCTCTCCAGTCCCCACTTTCTTTACTTCTTAAGAATTGTGGGGGAAATTCAGTATGAGAATGACTAAGAATGTGCTTTGGGCCCGGCCGGGCGTGGCTCAGCGGTTGAGTGTCGAACTAGGATCCAGGCGATCAGGGTTCGATTCCCGGTCAGGGCACATGCCCGGGTTGCGGGCTCGATCAATGACTCTCTCATCATTGATGTTTCTGTCTCTCTCTCTCCCTCTCTTTTCCTCTCTCGGAAATCAATAAAGATATATTTAAAAAGAAAGAAAGAAAAAAAAAAAAAAAAGAATGTGCTTGGGAAGTAAGAACAATGGAAAGAGAGTATGACTGCTGGCACGGCTGAGGGCTCGGAGCCGGCCTGCTGACAGAGCCACATGCTGTGCCCGCAGCCTGATAGTCCCCAGGGCGCATCTGACCCAGCTGTAAAGCTACCCTGAGGTCCTGCTTGGGCCTCACGCTTTGTTGAACTGACCATATTGAGTTGCTTCAAGCCCCTGTTCACTCATGTGGGCAGCTGAGGACAGGCACAGGAATGCACTTATCTCACAAGCTACCTGGGCCCAGTTTCCTAATCCATTGTTGGGCTTTGTTTATATTGCCACTTCTACTCTGAGGTCCTAGGGTCAAAGGGACAGCGTTTTTTAGGTATCACCTTCCTTTCCAACAAGGAGATGATAGCGCTTCTCTTGGAGCCTCAGGACAATGCCTCATGCCCTGTCAGGGAGTGGGTCTGGCCTGGGTCTGGCCAGGATGAGAGCCCGCCAGGCACAGTAGGTCCCAGGGGCAGAGACGGCTCTGGAAGAGTCTGGGGCATTAGGAGCAGGCAAACACTGAGCAGAAAGGAGAGCAAAGGTGGAGGAGGAGGAGCCCCCACAGTCCTTGGAGTATGAAGGGGAACAAGCAGCAGTCAGGGAGGAAGGATAGGGCAGGAGCAAGGGAGAGGTCCTGGGAACAGGGCCCCCAAATGATCTCTCATCATAGATGCTTGAGGGCACCTTGCTGCAATTAGCTAGGATTTCCTAGGTGAAGCAATTTTCACCTGACTTTGTCCCACTGTGTTGAAAAATATGGAAATGCCGCAATGGCTCACTTCAAATATCAAGTTCTTTTTGCTTAAAAGGAGCCATTCTGCCCAGCCGGTGGGCTGAGGAGGTTGAGCATCGACCTATGATCCCAGAGATGACGTCATGGCTTGATTCCTGGTCAGGGCACCTACCCAGGCCCCAGCAGGGGGCCTGAAGGAGGCAGCTGATCAGTGGCTCTCTCATCATTGATGTTTCTATCTCTCTCTCCCTCTCCCTTCCCCTCTCTAAAATCAATAAAGCACACGCACACAGTAAAAGGAGCCATTCCCCCAGCAGACTGGAAAGCATATAGGTCTATGTGGGCATATGCATGCGGAGGCGGAGGGCTTTGCTGATTGGGAGGGATTTGCTTAGGAAGAGAGATGGCAGTTCCCCACATGCCCTAGACAGGGTGCAGGCCCTAGTTCCCCTTTAGGCTCTTGACTAAGGGATGCTTAAGTGTGCATGAAGCTGCTCCTTGCCCTGACTGCCTGGGCCATAGGCTCCTTGTTATGGTCCTGTGTAAACTATGGGGAAAGCCTGCCCTGAGCTCCCAGGCTTTGAGTGCAGCCCCAGCCCATGGATTAAAGGGCTGGCTGCTGTAAACCACAGCCAAAGCCCAGCTGTCCCTGTAAGTCTGCCCAGTCTACTTTCTGAAGCATATCGTCTGAACATGACACTCGGCTGGCTGCTGAGAGCTAAGGAAACACTTTAGTATGAAGACTCCTGGGTGCTAGCTGTGCAGGTCCCCAGCTGAGCCACCCTCATTCTGCCTGCCCCTAAGTCTGGCTTCTCTTTTCAGCCTCACCTCCCTATAAACCAGGGATGGGGAACACCCAGCCTGTGCGGGTATATGGCCTGCAAAATCATTTGGTCTGGCCCTACTAAGGCAACCACAGGCAAGGCTCAAAATTCAATAAATCTAGGAGCTTTTTGCATAGCTAATTTTTCAGTTGATAATTTTGTATGGCCCACGAATGATGTTATAAATATCCAAATGGCCCTTGGCAGAAAAAAGGTTCTCCACCCCTGAGAGTCTAAATCATATTTCTCTCTCCCTCTGAGTGTCTCTTGTCTCCCTGTCCATAGCTCTCACTCACTATAGTTTTGTCTCTTTCCATCTCTCTGCATTCCTGTCTCTGTGTCTTTCTCCATATTTCTATCTCCCACTCTCCTATCTCTCCCTCTGTGCATGTCTCTGTTTCTCTCTGTCTTAAAGTATGTTTCTCTGTCTGTCTCTATCTCTACCTCTCAGTCTCTGCCTCTCAGTCTCCTGTCTCTTACTGTCTCTCTAGATCTGCTCTTTCTCTCCCTCTCATATCTCTGTCTGTGTCTCTGTCTCTCTCCGTGTTGTTCTTTCAGTCTTTGTCTTTTTTTTTTGAAGATTTTTTTTTTTTTTTTAGAGAGAGGACAGGAGAGGGAGAGAGAGAAACACTGATGTGAGAGTAAAACATCAATCGGCTGCCTCTTGCACACACACACACACACACACACACCACCACCCCCACCACCACCACCACCAGGGACTGAGCCTGCAACCTGGGCATTTGGTGCACAGGACAATGCCCATCCAACTGAGCCACACAGGCCAGGGCCTCAGTCTTTGTCTTTTGATTCTCAGTCTCTCTCAGCCTCTCAGTGGCTTCACAGAACAGAGCAAGGTGAACTGCTGGGCTAGACCCATCTGTCAGGTTGGAACAACAGTTTTGTTGGAAATCTTCCCCTCTGGCCACATGAACCTGATGTCAGAGAGAGAAAGCATGGAGCAGTGGGAGTTCCGGGCATGCAAAGCAAGGCTCCATCCACGCTCACTTCACAAGCAACAGTAAGGCCATCTCCTCTCACCCTAAGGAACAGCATAAAGGCAATGACATGCTGTGTCAGCGGATCCGTGAAGTCCTGTGTCTCCCTCTGAGGAGTCAGCATTCTTGTTCCTTGTGCTCTTTGGTTCTTCTAAGTAGCAGGAAAGACCTGCAGAGACCAGTATCTGAACAAAATGCCAGCAGAGAAACCACAGGTTTCTGCTTTCTCTAAGTAAGTGGGAGGGAGTGGAGCTGGGGCTGAGGGACGGATTAAGAATTAATGAGGATAGACTAGTCAACACAAGGCCACACAATCTGAAAGCTTTTGAAAGGACAGCTGGATCCAGAGTTTCTGACATACACACCTGAGGCCAGGTTACACCCCGCCCTCAAAATAGCCACCCAGCAACCAATATATGAATCAGAGTAATAATAAGGGCCATTTCTCTTGGGTCCTATCAGCCACTCTTTGTATATTATATCAGTCAGTCCTACCAAAAATCCTAAGTAAGTAGTGATCTCTCCATTTTACAGATGGGAAAACAGAGGCTCAGAAAGGTTAAGTAACTTGCCCAAAGTTATACAACTAGTGAGTAGAAGAGCTAAGAGTATAACATAGGACTGTCAGACTTTAAGCCATGTGCTTGTCCCGTTGTCACACCAGAGAAAAATTTTTAGTCAACTGTAGGTGGTTCTTTTTATACTTGCGTGTCCTTTCTATGAGTGGATAGGAACATAGAAACATTTGGACACAATTAAGTATCAGGTCAAGCTGACCTCCCTTTCCTGTCTTCCAAGCAGCAAGTGGGTCCTGAGCATATACAGGGCCTGTGCTGTTTCAGTTATGTCTGCAGAGTTTTGGGAAATAGTCCACTGCTTTCTCTTCATCTTACCAGTGATCAAAACGAAAACAAAACACATACACACACAGACATTGAGAGCTTAAGAAAAGTGTGTGGAAGAAAAATTTATAATTGATAAAACTCTAATTTTTTCTTTTTTTGGAACTGGGATAAAGCTGACATTATTCTCATTATTGTGTCAAAAGAGCTTTTTCCACTAGATTAGATCTTGGGGTCTAAGAAGGGAAGGAATGCCTCTCTGGAGACTTCCTTCCAAATGTAGCCCCCCTTCTGGGCAGCAGCGATTAGGAGGCCTGCTTGTGCCTTAGAGTTCTTGGGTCAGAGAGAACTTCAGAAACAAGGATGTAGAAAGAGACATTCGGTCCTTCTATCTGCAGACTCGCATTACTTCCTCCAGTGGAGAGAAGAGTCCCATTCACAGCCACGGCTTCTACAGATTCAAGGGAAGGAAGGGTTGCTTGGAAGCAAGCCTGGCAGGCTCTGTGCTGTGCTGCACACGCTCAAGGATATTTAAACCTGCCCAGGCTAGTTTCACCCTGCAGTGACCTCATGGGGACAAGATGTGTGCGTTTGGTACCAGGATGAGACTGTGGCTTCACATAAAAAATTATGAGGTTTAAAGAAGTCATTACTCTGATTATACAACAGCGACCCAGAGAGAACACACCCAACATGGATTTGGGCCCAATTGCCAGTCTGGCAGTCTTTATTGATAACAAACTCAATTTCATTCCATTCCCCGCATGTTTCCTGAGTTCCTACTGTGTGCCAAGGCTGAGTAAACACTGAGGGCACAGATGTAAATCAGCTATCCCTCTGACCTAAAATAGCTTACAACTCTAGGAAGGGAGATCAACTAGTTACTCAAAAAGGAAAGATCATTCAACAGCCAGCACATGTTTTTTGGAGGGCCTACTAGGTCCCAGGCATTCAGAGTGAGGGATTCCTAAAAAGGCTTTTTGTAGGAAAGGAAACTTGACTCTGGGTGGTGAACACAATACAATACACGAGTGATATATTATAGAATTGTATACCTGAAACCTATATAATTTTATTAACCGATCTCACCCCAGTAAATTCAATAAAACATTTTTAAAAGGGCTTTTTGGAGGAAGTCTGATGGCAAATTTCACTCTCTTTTTTGATCAAATAAACCAGATTCAATTCCATTTCAATTTCATGGATAAGTCCCTTTCATTTAGAGATGATTAAAATTTATTTTAAATGCTTTTTAATTTTAATTTTAAATGTCTTTCCTGTTGGACTCTAAGCTTCCTGGGGTCTGGACTGCAGATATGCCTTGTGCACAGTGTCTCCAATAATGAGATTGTGTCTGGTTTAGTGAGTAGTCAAGAAAACCATGAACCTGGGGAAGCTCCTGTGCAATGGAGGTGGGCCATGAAATGGAGAAAGAATGAGGAATAGAAGGTCTGCTCACAAATTATCCTGCAAGATAGAGCTACATAGGTTTTCTAAGAGAAATAGTAAACTCCCCCTTCCCCCCACCACACACACAGAGTCAATTAAAGGCATAGGATGAATTGTGGGCTTCAAACTCCCATGATCACTGAACTTTCCATAGTTTTTAAGCTTTGAACCATCAAATGACAGATCCCTTGGTTGGCTCTAGCCATACCCACTTCAACCTGCTTTCTCTTGTTATCTCTACCAGAGTCTAGAAAACTAAAAACTTAACTTCCCAGCCTCCTCATGTCATGTGGCCATCCCTAGCTGGATGAGATGGGGCCAGTGAGATGTTGGTGAGAGAGGAGGACTTCTCTTCAAGAATATAAAAGCAGCCCTAGCCGGTGTGCTCAGTGGTTAGAGCGTCAGTCTGCGGACTGAAGGGTCCAGGGTTCAATTCCGGCCTAGGGCACCTACCTCGGTTGCAGGCCCGATCCATGGCTCCGGTCAGGGGCATGCAGGAGGCAACCAATTGATGTGTTTCTCTCTCACATCGATGTTTCTCTCCCTATCTCTCTGTCTCTCTGTCTGTCTCCATTCTGCTCTCTCTCAAAAGCAATGGAAAGAATATCCTCCAGTAAGGATTTAAAAAAAAAAAAGAAAGGAATATAAAAGCAAATATCACTAGGAGAAAGTTTGCTGTTTTGTCCTTCAGGCTGCCCCTCCTTTCTGCCTGGAATGAGGACTGGAGGTACAGCATCTTGCAACCATGGGGGTAAAAGCCACCCACCAAGCAAGGCAGGCAGAGAGGTAGCAAGAACCTGGGTCCTGGGAGGTCCTTGCAGAGATTCCACAGCAGATCGGGACTGCTAACCTCTGGGCATCTTGTCACAGGAGGAAAAGATCCCCTCATAGCTCAAGCTGCTCTAGTTGGGTTTCTGTTACTTGTATTGGAGCACAAGCCTAATACATAGAAAATTAGCACTACTGAGCATTTTCCACCTGCCAGAGGCTTTACGTTTGTCAGTCACCATATCAAGAAGCACAGATAACTATCATTTATGGAGCATTTACTTTGCCAGACACTATTCTGAGTTATTTACTCAGAATGGGTAAATGTAAAATGGGTATTATCAATCCCATTTTACAGACCAAGAAACAGGTTTGGAGAAGCTATGGAGCTTGTCCACTTCTGGTAAAGGGTATTGCTGCTGGCTGCACTCTTCACCCCCTCCCCCATGATACCTCCTCCCAATGTCTTTAATGAAGTCATTCTCAAGGGGGGGCCCCCAGACCTGCAGCATCAGCGCCTCCTGGGAACTCATTAGAAATGCAATTCTCAATTCTCACCTCAGACCCACAGAATCAGAAGCTCTAGGGTGGGGCCAGCACTGTTTTAACAAGCCCTAAAGGGGATGCTAAGGGGCTATTTATGATGTTCATGGGTTTAGGAAGAGAAAACTGGGGACCATAGGTAAAGGGATCTTTAAGGGTGAGGAATAATGATTGCGTTCATTTTTTCCAAGGCCACTGGGAAGACAAACTCAAGCACTTCCAGAATGGCTACTGCCATGTTCCCTTAGCACAAGTCCCATTTCGCAAGGTAACAAGGACAAAGGGACACCACTCTGCCAACGTGAGTCCCAGCCTCTGCTCTGGAGGGTGGCTCAACAGAGGCCAAGGTAATTTGCATTAATTGTGCCATATCCAGGTGCTCAGTGGAATTTTAAAGTGAACTGAACATCAGAACCCTTGTTTCTGGGTAGGTTATCCAGCGAAGCCTCCTGGCATTCACGGGCAGCCAATTTCTTCCTAAGGAATTTCCACTAATCTCTTCTCCAGGAATAGACTTTGGCTCCCAAGGCAGTGTCAGCAAGTTCAAGGCATAGCTTGACACCAGCGCTAGCATCGCCAAAGCAAAATGCCCCAGCTGTAGGCAGTGGACTGAAATTTGCAGCACCTTCTCTGAGGCCCCAAACCAGGATGGTTGCAGTGGTCTGTGAGCTTTGGAGTCCTCCCCACTTCAGGTACCAGGGGATGAGAGGTTTGGGGGAGAAGAGGTGACAGTAAGGGAGAGCAGAAGCTCATGCACATGTGATAAGCCTTAGCTGCTCTCTGACCTATTTCTCCTTCTTCGTCCACGCTGTCTGTGGCAATTTCCCCCTTCACCTGCCCTTCATCTTTATGCCAAAGATATTTAGCTATTTGGGGTGAAATAGTATTGGTTTCCAGGCTCTGGTTCTCCCTGAGAATGATCTTCAACTAAACAGAAAATATAATTTGTAAAATACCCCATTCGGATTTACTTCAAAATAATATAGAAGGGAAAATTGGTGGAGCTATAGATGACACAGGACCTCCTCCGAGTTGATAATTATTAAAGCTGGATGATGGCATTTTCACAATAGCCAAAAGGTGGAAACAACCCAATGTCCATCAACAGATGAATGAACAAACAAAACTTGGTATATTTTTTAGCCTTAAAAAGGAGGAAAATCTTGACATGCTACAACCTGGATGAACCTTGAGGACACCATGCTAAGTGAAATAATACAGTCACAGAAAGACAGATGCTATATGACTACACTTACAAGAGCCACCTAGAGTAACCAAATTCACCAAGACAGAATGTAGAATGGTGGTAGCCAGGGGCTGGGGAGAGGGGGGAATGGGGAGTTGCTGTTTAATGGGTAAAGAGTTTCAGTTTTGCAAGAAGAAAAGAGTTCTCGAGATTGGTTGTAGAACAACATGAATTACTCAGCACTGCTAAACTGTACACTTAAAATGGTTAATATGGTAAATTTTATGTTATGTATATTTTACTACCATTAAAAATTTTAATTAAAAAATTTTAAAGCTGAGTGATGGTCACATGAGTGTTCATTATACTATTCTGTTTACTTCTGAATGCATTTGAAATTTTCTATAACAAGAAGCTAAACATGTTCCATACACAAAACTACAAAATCATCTATTAATAAACTTAAAAAGAAATGTACAAAGTCTAGATTAAAAATACCATAAAAGAGGTCTTGAATAAATGGTTATCTTGCTCCTGGATGGGAAGGTGTAATCCTGGAGTGATGCCCACCTTCTCCATATGTTATAAATTTAGTTCAGTCCTTTCCAAGAAATCAACAAGGAGCTATTCTAAGGAACAATGGCTGATTCCACTATTTATCAGGAAAAGGAAATGCATAGGAAGAGCCAAGACAAATTTGGAAAAGAGAAACAAACAGGGAAGATACGCCTAACTAGGGAGCAAATTTTACTTTAATGCTATGGTAATTAAAATCCTGAGGCAGTGGCACAGGAATCCACAAAGAGATCAGAAAAACTGAACATAGAGTGACGAAATGGAGCCTGGGATGACAGCAGGGGAATGTGTCCACTTGTCCTCCAGATACAGCACCAGCTCCTACCCACCCACCAGTTCAGAGCCAGGCAGCCGCTGAGACCGGCAGGCAGGCAGGCAAGGGCCTGGAGGAAGTAGGCTGGGTCGTTAAAGTGGGGCTTTCTCCCCTTCGAGAACCCAGATGAGATTCTGAAGGAAGCACAACTCTGGCCACATGCACACACTCAAGTCTCTTGGCCCCTGAAAAGCTAAGGGGCCTGAACAGGTGAGCAGAGGGTGCTGTGCCTTTGGGGCCCTGAGACCCAGGGACAGAGTTCTTCCTGCCGCCTCAGCAGGAGACGGCCCGCCTGCCTGCCTGCTCGGACCCATCTCTTCCACAGCCAGTCGTTTCCTAGCCGCCGGGATCGGGCAAAGAAAGGAAACAACGCACTCGGAGGCTGGTAGCTACACGGGGAGGGAGGCACCGAACACCCAGGACAGGCTTCTAAAGGGCCCCCAGGAGAGACAGGGGCCCACAGTCACAACAACAAAAGCCCAGTGAAAATGTCCTGAAACGAAAGCGCATGTTTTTTTAACCAAAAAATGAAATGGATGATTTAAGGGAAAAGATAGAGATGAGACTCAAATTAGTATCTTGGAGGATAAAGTATGAGAAGTAACACAAACCACAGAGAAAAATACAAAGGGATTGAAATCACGAGAGAATATATGAGATTTTGAAGGCAGATCTGGGAGAACTAACATGGGACTAATTGAGTTCCAGAGGCCAAAAAGGCCAGAAAAAGACAGTGGAATAACATCTACAGACTCCTGGGATCAAGAATTACAGCCCGGTAGTCCTACAACTAGCCAGGTCGTCATTCATCCACAGGAGTTTTAAAAATATTATTATTTAACATATATGCAAGGATTAAAATTTTATAATCCTTACAAATATGCAAGGATTAAAAAATTATAGCATCCTCTGAAGAAAATAGTTTTTAAGACACTCCAACCAAAATCAAATGAATTATGAACAGAGAAGAGAGGAAGCGGGGTGAGTAATAAGTATATTTAACTAACACTATATACATATACACATATATCTATACACGCTTACAAATGTATATATGCATATGTGTGCATCTATATATGCTATATAGTTCAATATAAATAGATAATGATAGACTGTCTGGAAATATGTAATGCTGAATAAGGATTCTTAAAATAGAAGTGAAATACTGCAAAGGAAATTCTAATAAGATCTAGAAATAAAAGTACTATGCAACTTCAGCAAAACCTAGGAGTTGGGGGCAGGGCATACAGGGTAAAAGATCCCCAAAGGCTCTTGAGGCAAGGAGAAGAAAACGGAGAAAGTAAAAGTATTCTAAATAGCTCGTCGGCAGAGGGAAGCAGCACCTAAATGGCAGAAATAGTAAGGGGACAGAGTAAGTGGGAGAAATAATAACTCATTTTCCTGTGATAGTAAAATATATAGTTTGATTATAAGCACCAGAAAAAAAGGGAGAGATCACTATTAATGGGATGGGAAAAGTATAGGGAAACACCCGCATAAAGGTGGGAGGGAATAGTAATTTGAGCAAGCCGGCAAAATTAAGGAAAAAGAAAAAAGTTCATGACAAACATAAGGCAAGCCAGAGGGAGTTGAGTCAAGTACAATAGTTGTTACTCTCTAAGTGTGAATGAACTAAATTCTTTCTTTAAAAGACAGAAGCTATAGATTGGCTACAAAGCCCAAAAATCTGTCTTTATGCTGTATAAAGAAATATACCTTAAGCAAAGTGATAAAGAAAAGTTAAAAGTTCAGGGAAAAATCCATGTAGGTAGGAAATTTTATTACCTAGTAAAAGCAATATTTCACATCATCAGGGAATAGATGAATATTTTATAAAGAGTATTGAGAAAATTAGATTATATTTGGAAAAGTAGAAATTTGGATCAAAAAAGAAAAGATCTGTAGCAAACCAGGCACCCTCAAGAAAATCAAAAGGCAAGCAACATAGCAACATATTATGTTTACAACATATGTTATTCATAATAGACAAGGAATTAATATCCAAAATTTGTAAAGATATCCTACAAATCAGTAACAAAAAGGCAAACTATCTAATGTAGCAATGGGCAAAGGATACATACGTTTCATAGAAGAGGAAAGCCAAATGGTCAATAAACCCATAAAACAAAAACGCTCAATCTTACTTAGAGTAAATGGGGAAACGCACATTAATATAACACAATGCCATTTTTCTGTCATCAGATTGACCAAAGTGTTAAAAATTTATAACATTGAGCAACGGCAAGGGTTTGGGAGAGTGTGAATACAGTCTCTTTGGAAGTCAATTTGACAATATCTAATACATTTTTTTGTAACTTGAATCTACTAGAATTTTAAAAGTGCATTTCTTTTGACTCAAAAATTCTACTTCTTCATCTTTATTCTAGAAGAAGTCACATGTATGCAAAGAGGCACATTCATAGCAAAACACTGGGAGTAATGTAAATGTCCATCGATAAGGGAATGGTTAAATAAGCTGTGCGACACCCAAACTATGGAAGCTTGCAGTTGTTAGAAAGAATGAGGTACCATAAGTCTAATGTACAGAAAAATAAAAAGATATCTTTGACACATTGTAAAGTGAAAAAAGCAAGCTGCAAAATAATTTATATATCACTTTTGTAAAAAAAAAAAAAAAAATCCCACAAAACTATGTTTTACTTTCATTGAATAGGTATGTAAATGGGAAAAGGACTGGAATTAGGGATAAGAAAAAGAAATTTTAGTTTCATCTATATTGAGTTTTTTACAATAATAATGTAATCACACATTGTCTATGTTGAATTAAAATATATGTTTAACCCATAACAAGAAGAAGACCTTCATGCTTTGAAGGCCAAATGTGTCCATTAATCCATTCATAGATGCTTACTATAGGCCAGCTGCTTGTGGAGAGAAGAAAATGAATCATAAACAGCTGAGTCCTGGAGGCATTCTCTGTCAGGTAGGGGCTATAAGACTTGTAAACCAGTAAGCGAAATGTGTCTGGAAATATGATCTAAGCCACAGGAGGCATACAAACAAATGCTGAGAGTGTTCTGAGAGGAGATTAAGTCCTGGGGAGAGGAGAGGAGAGGAGAGGAGAGGAGGGGAGGGGAGGGGAGGGGAGGGGAGGGGAGGGGAGGGGAGGGGAGGGGAGACAGAAGTAAGAAAGGCTTCATGGAGAAAACAGCTAGTGAGAGAGAGAGAGAGAGAGAGAGAGAGAGAGAGAGAGAGTGCCAGAATACATGGATGTTGACAGATGTTGGGAAGAAGTGGCCAGAGGGCTAGTGGGGAACCTATGTATAAAGTTCAGATGAGAGGAGAATTTGGGCAGGAGGGAGAACTTGACTTTAAGTAATTTAAGAGTGGGAGGGTGGGTAGGGGACAATAATCTAGAAAAGGAAACCAAGGCAAAAGTGTTCATTTATGAGCTAACACTTCTTGAGTGCCAACAAATTTCACTGTCTAATGGAGGGGCGGGGGTTGTCTGGGACCAATAATGCTAAACAACACAGTTATCTATTTTTAAAATAACTGCAATATCACATGCATGCTTGGTTACAGAATAAAGAAGGCCAGGCTGAGAGATTTAGCCACAGAAGGTTTTTGAGGAGAAAAGTGATACAATCAGTTTTGGGGATCTCACCATGACTCCGTGTGTAGGCGGATTATGACAGGTCCTTGCGATGGCCTGGAGCAGAGGTAATCGGAGCCTACATAGGGAGTGTCAGGGACAAAGAAGAGGAAAGAAAGATCTGAGCTCTATGACGAAGGCAGAATTGTCAGGATTTAGTGAGTCTGGTTTTCAGTATATTGCCTCTGAAGAATCTGGGGACCCTCAAGCAGAGGTGCGTGAGATAAAGAGGAAGTTGGGTCAAAGGAACTCAGGAGGCCAGCTGGCCGGAGACAGCAGATTTAAGAATCTTTGTTTCTGGGTGAGGACAAGGCAGGGGAGAGATGCATCAAGGAGAGCTATTTTACTTTATTTTTTAAAATATATTTTTATTGATTTCAGAGAGAGGAAGGGAGAGGGAGGGAGATAGAAACATCAATGATGAGAGAATCATTGATCAAGCCCGCAACCCGGGCATGTGCCCTGACCGGGAATTGAACCCCGATCACCTGGATCCCAGGTCAATGCTCAACCGCTGAGCCACGCCGGTTGGGCAAGGAGAGCTATTTTAAAGAGCTTACAAATACCACAGATATCACAAGATGCAGAAAAATAATATTATTTTTCTTAATTAATTGCCTGGAAAATCTCTATAATACTTTTTCTCCTATATTTTTTAGCTGCATATTCTTTGCCTCCTCATGAGACTAGTTTGTAATGTAATTTTTTAGAGAAAGAATGGAAATAGAATCCAGTCTTTCCTCTGGTAGTTTTGATTGAGATTTTATCGTTGGTAATGTAGAACCATTTCAGCTTCACAACTCATTGTAATATGTAAAATTTTGAGATTGTTGTCCAATTTGAGAAGGCCTGTATCATTTTCTTCCATAGTAGCTAAGATTTAGGGAATTTCAAATTTTCTTCTGCAAAAACTAATCTTAATTACTTTTTGAATTGCTGACACATAAACCAGCTTGTCTTTGATGTCCCCACGTAGTGGTGGATCATGAGTTTTATGTTATCTTCATAGAGGGTGCTGTGGGGCTCTGCCTAGATCCCCTCTTGGAGCCAGTGCGGCCGTCCCTCAGCTGCTGGGAATTTCAGGTGCTGAGGCCACATGCTGGTCTGCTTCTCCCACTCCTGTCAGCCTCATTTCCTTAAAAGTGTGTCTCCTGAGAGCTCTCTACAGTAAGTCTTCTGCATGCAACTTTCCATTTCATAGGCAGTTTCCAGGGAACCTGATCTAAGACAGCTTCATAGATATTAGGAATTTGTATCAAAGCAGCAAGAAATGTAAATCTTTTCCCCAATGAGCTCAGATGCTTTACTTCTCTTCATCAATAAGGTTATCAAATAATCTAAGATGCTTTACTTCTACTTGCATTTTCATTCTTTCTTTTAATAAATTACTAATTTTGGTATGATCTTGACATTTTTTATGCTGCTACAAACACAGGAATCTAAAAACCAACTTGTGAAATTCTATTTAAAAAGAGAATAGTATGAGGTGTTTATAGTTGCATGTGTTGCATTTTATTTCTGACAATGAAAACTGAATTTTCTATTTAAAATTTTGTAAGTCTGATGATGGGTCACAGACCAGCTTCTGGTTTCACACATTACAAACCTCTGTTCTCTTCACTACCCACGTGTCCATGCTGGGCACCAAAGGCCACATTCATATTACATTACAACCTTTCTGTACCTTCAAGCCATGACATCAGTGAGTCGGAGGTAAAAGTATTCCTGTAAAGCCATTCCTATAACAGGATAGCTAGCAATAAATGAAATATATACAGAAGTGACTGTGAGCCTTAAATACATCCCACCAAACCCAAACTCATCTTCTCCTTTAGCAAATCCTAAAAATGCCCATGATGACTCCAAAGCCACCTAACATATGATATGTGTATAGAAGGAAACTGGGATAAAAAATATCTTACTTTTGCCTGGCCAGCGTGGCTCATCAGTTGAGCATCACCTAGGATCCAGGAGATCACGGTTGGATTCCCGGTCAGGGCACATGCCTGGGTTGCAGGCTCGATCCCCAGGAAGGGGCGTGCAGAAGGCAGCTGACCAATGACTCTCATCATTGATGTTTCCCTCTCTCTTCCTCTTCTTTCCTTTCTGAAATCAATAAAGACATATTTTTAAAAAATTTTATTTTTACAAAATTAACCAAAAAATCTACAAAACCATGTGACATATGAGCACATTGCTACTGCTCCTCCCCAAGCCTGGGAAGGAGCCTCTCCAAGTGTAGGGCCCTACAGCCTAAACCTCACCAGCTTCAGTGTAAATCCACCTCTGCCTGGATCTCTCTCTGGCAAGGCAGCTTGACTTATAGCAGCCTCTGTTCCCTCTAAGGCAGCTGCTCTATCTGACTCTCTGCTCTGGTCATTGTCTCTGTGCTTAGAGTGATACACCTTGGCTCTCAGCGAGCCAATTTACTGCACTATTCTTTGTGGTCCCCCTATGCCCACTCCTCTGCAAATAAACTCTCCTCAAATTATTCCAGTTTGGCTGTGCCCTGTTTCCCGTTGGGACCCTAACTAGTCATCACACCCATCTCCCCAACAAGCATTTCTGTTCCCCTCCAGCTGCCCCCGACTCCCTCTCTCCTCCTCACCCCACCCCCAGGTCATTCATTCTCCAGGCCTTGGCTTACACTCTCTCCTTGCCTGACTGTCTTAAACAAATCCTAACCGTTCTTCCAGGCCCAGCCCAGCCCACCCTCCTCCCCAGGCAGCATGGTGCTCAGGAAGCACTGTGAAGTGAGTGGATGCTGGAATAGGATTTGAGCAGTGTCTGCTTTGCAGAAGCTCTAGGGAGGAGGGAGGGGCTCCTGAAGATATTGATTTCATAATTAACCCTCAGAGGAGGAGGCTCTTTACAACATCTTTCCTGGAGACTAGACTCACTGTTTACCCACTGCTTAGGGAGATCCTGTCGAAATGAGAGTGGTTCCTTCCATCCCCTGGCGAGTGGGGCGGGATTCCCTGTGTCTGTGAGTATGTGAATGATTAAAAGGGAAGCTGGCCGAGTTCCCTGCACAAATCATTTCCAGCCACAGTGCCCGAGGGACTCTGCAGAAATGCAGGGCAAGAACACAAATGGACCCTTGCTGGGCCTGTCTTGCAGGAGAAAGCCATGTCAGACCTAGAGAAAGGGACTTCTGGGAAACAGAGGGGAGAACAGCATGAATCCCAGGGGAAGCAGAGACCAGGTTTTCTTCTCCCAGTCTCTGTGAAATATCCCATGCAGGCAGTGATGGGAAATAGCCACTGCTGGGTGAATGGGAGAAAGCCATGGCCCTCTCTTAGAAAAAGAAGGCTGGGGAAGAGAGGGACTCTAGGCCTTTTTTTCCAGAGGGCAAAGCAGCCTGGGGGGCTAGCTGGCTGCCCAGGCAGAGAGAGATGCATGTGGGGCCATGCATATTTCTGGGGTGAAAAAAAATGGGGCAGGATTTTGGCCCAAGAGGAGGTTCTAGTTACTGAGAGTGTAGGAAATCTGCTTAGCATTTGAGGATCTTCATGAAAAAATACGATGGAGCATGGGAGCCAACTCTCTGCTTTGACTCTCTGAGAATTACACTGAAAAAATGTAGGGGCTTTCAAACCAGAAAAGTACCAGATTCTTGGGTATTGCTTTCACTGGTTGATTTGAAATTCAGATACATTTTTATCTCCTTCATAACATTGGAAAGGTATGCCTGTCTAGATATCAGGCAGTGATTGATTACCTCAGGACTCTCCACATGTGAGTGTGCAGGGAGGGGCTGTGGCAGTGGGGGTGGTTAATAGTCAGTGGACCATAATAGTAAACATTAGTGGAAAGAGACTGACCACAGGCAGTGAATCTGTGACCCAGACCAGGCTCCCCCACTAAAATAGTTGTGACCTTAAGCAATTCAATTACTTATTCTGAACTGCAGTGCTCTCATCTATAAATGAGTTAATTGGAACAGATAATCTTCACTGTCTCCTTCAGTTGTAAAAATTCTATGATTCTCATAAAACCATTCACAGGCCATTTAGAGCAAAACTGCTTTTCAGTCCCTCCAATTAGAGCTTATTCTCCTTTGAGCAGTGCAGTAAGAAAACCAGGATCACGGTGTTTGGGCTCTTATCTTGACTTTGCTTCTTCCCATCTGTGTCAGCATATCTCTCTGAACCACAGTCACTTCCCCATGGCTCACAAGGTCAGATCTGGTCTCATTCCCCAGAGATAAGCTTTGTGGTACAAAACCAAAAATGTCTTGAATCTCATGTGTCAGTTCCAGCTGAGGAGACAGGCATGGCTGAGTCTTCTCTTTTGACAAATAAACATTAGTTTATCATACATCCTGACTTAAAAATCCACTGCAGAGAAAGACAAACATCACATGATCTCGCTTATACGTGGAATCTAAAGAACTTAATAAACTGATGAACAGAATAGATTCAATGACATGGAAGCATAGATGAGACTGATGAATGTCAGAGGGATGGAGGAGGGCGTGTGGGTGGAGGGGGAGAGAGTAACCAAAGAATTTATATGCATATATACACAACCCAAGGACACGGACAATGGTGGGGAGAGGGACCGGAGAGAGGGATGGGACGGGGTGGAACGGGACATTGGGGAGAAAAAGGGGCATCTGTAATATTTTAAACAAAAATAAAAATTAAAAAAAAAATCCACCGCAAAATATAAATCCCTGGGACTTAAAACAGAGCATAAATGTAGAGCAGATGAATATATCTTAGGGCTTCCTACATTTAGGTCCCCATTACTCTCTTAAGCAGGGTCTCAATCCCTGATACCCTTCTCTCTGGCTCAAGATTGCCAGAACATTCGTGGGCCATTTGGAGGAGGAGGAGACCCATCTCCTCTGGCAGTTTTCCATGACCCTGCATCTTGGAACCAAAACACCTCCCCAATGGGTCTCAAGTCTTCAGACTGCTTCTAGCCTACCTTTCCTGCTAATTTATTGGTGACAGAACTTCCTTAAACACAGAAGCTGGAAAGAAGTGGTGCTTTCACAAGGAAACAGGTAGAACAGGTAAGGCCTGAAGACTTTATCTCATAGCACTAGTTTTGGGTCAGGCAAACCCAGATTTGATTCTCAGTGGATTAATTTCTAGTTGTGTGACCTTGGGTAATTTACTTAACCTCTCTGAAAACTCAGTTTCCTCCTCTGTGAATACTTCCCTCTTAACCTGGCCATAAGGTTTAGAGATACTATATGTAAAGCAATGGTATGTTATTGGTGGGGAGCTCTCCGAGTTCCCACCCGTTGCTGGTGGGAGTGGATTTCTTGTGATATCACAAGACAAGGAATTTTCTGAGACTCACATGGTAGAATGAGTGGCATTTATTTGCATGGAGTTAAGTCCCTGAGTTTCCAAGGTTGCATTTCTCTTTGTCCTGCCAAGGAAGAAGTCCCATTTTGCTTTCAGCAAAGCTAAGATTAAAGCCCTTGCCCAGACTTTCCATTCCATGTTTGGGGCATAGTCCAGTCCAACATCAGGCTAGCTCAGTTTGTGTCCCCCTCTTAGTCCATCAGTCCATTGTGTGTGGGGTCCACATGGCTGTGGGCCATGAGGCTTCTAGGAACACGGGTGAACACAAGAGAACCACAAGAGCCAAGAGCACCAAGAGCGCCAAGAGAGCCAAGGGAGAGAACTCCTTTGTCTGGGGTGTTATGTATTCTCAAATTATAGTTTACATTGGCTCCACCCCTTCTAGCCAATGATTTCTGTTCCCAGGTTTGACTGACAAGCACCTTCCCTACATTACCCTGACTTTACTGAGCATGAGCCCATCTCCCCTTTGTTCAGTCCCTTCCCCCAGTAACCTGCAGGGAATGGACTGGTGGTTCCCTAAAGAGCGTAAAGTTGCAGCTTTCTGGTGAAGCTGCCCAAATGACCATGCTTATAATGTAGAGCCTCCCTTTTGCTCCTTTCCTATTATTAATAATTAGCTAATTACAACAGTAACTGGAAACATGTATCTGGAAACATTTTAGTTTCTTCTCTTTCCTTTCACAAAATATTATGAGAAAGTGAAAAGTTGACAACTGTAAGCTTGGTAGCATGACGGGCCCATTATATCAGCCTATCATTACTCCTCAATCTTTCATTTTCTCTGATCTGGTCACACAGACTCACCCATCCTCAAGGCACACCCTGCATTGTGCCTTTGCTTTCACAGTTCTCTGCAATTTCCTCATGCCTAAGTATTTCTCATTTTTCAAGGTCCAGTTCAAATGCCATGTTATGCAAGAAGCATTCCTTGACTTCTAACTGGGAATCAACACTGCCTCTTCTGAGCCACCACAGTGCTTGGCTGCCTCGCTCATCATTTTTCCCTTTCATCATAAAGAAGTAAGAATATTGCCCCCCCCAGGAGACTGTGAATGAGGCATACTGTACAGTTATCATCTTGGAAACCCTCAGGAGAGTGGTCTGTATAGAGCAGAAACTCAGAAAACATTATTGATTGAATAAATGAGTAGAGATGTATTTATTTGAGATATAAGATAGGATAAACTGTAGCTCTTCAAAAAAAGTGAACAGAAGGGAAAGGAAAATTAACACCATTTGCATACATATTGTGTGCAATGGATATTGAAATCCCCAATTTACAGAGGTGGAAAATGAAGCTCATGGAAACTGAGTAATAATGTTGTGTAATCATTAACAGGCACAGCTATGTTCTGGGCACTGTTCCCAGTGCTTCTCATGCATCATTTCATTTAATACAACAACCCTTATGAAGTAGTATTATCCCCATTTTGTAGATGAGGAAACTGAGACTCAAAGAAGTTACATAGATAACCCAAATTTACAAAGGTCATTCTGGAGGTGGGGATTGTAAATTTATACACTGTACCTCAAATGTGCGTAATTGGTGGGTCCTTTAGTTTCAATAACCGATTGTCTTGTCCTCTGGGGCCCCCAAAACAAAACAACTTGTTAAGTCAAAGATCTCAGAGGGGTATTCTGCCGGGCGGGGGGCAGAGGGATGGAAGTAAAAGTTGTCTTTGTTTTTTCCCAATTATCTCAGTTTCTTTTCAACAAGTATGTGAATAATTCATGGCCCAAACTCCCTACCAGTTTTTTCCCCCTCTTATGTTTTGCCTGTCACCGATGTTGACAGTAATGCTGGTCCTCGGTCTCCTCTCTTGGTCCTCACTGCCCTAAGCCGAGGGGTTCCTAACGTGCCTGCTCACAGAGTCCTATTCGCACCTGAGCCTAAAATAAAGCCCATGCCATAGAAGCTTGTGGTCTCTTTAGTCTCTTCTCAGCTTGGTTGGGCTCTGCTGGGGCTCAGCTAAGGCCTGGCACCCCCTCCCTCTCTCCTTCCTGCTGCTGGCCCAGTGACACCCCAGCTCTCACTAGTGCAGCAGACCTGGGTCTCAGCCTGTCCCTTGTGGCACAGTCAGTGTTCTTCAGTCTCTGCTTTGGGGCACCTCCCCCTTGCCAGGGATGCCCATAGCAGGCCTGCGGGCCTCAGCCCTCAGTGACCTTCGGCATTCCCCACTGAGGGCCCTCAGGGGCTTCTGCTCAGGCGGGGGGGGGGGGGGGGGGGGGGGGTGGCGCCAAGCTGAGAGGCAGTCTCATCTCTGGCCCCCTCTTTGCTCCATGAGCCCACCCAGGTCAGTGCGAGCCCTCTAAGGGCTGTCCTCCCAGAGTCTCTTAAGTAAGAAGAGGGGTACAGACGACTGCTCTGGAATCCCCTCAACTGAACCATCTGCTTCTAACCCTCCTCTGGCCGCTTGCCCTTCTCCCTCCCCTTTCTCTTTGCCTCCCACCCCTGGACCCCACATTGAAAGGCTTCCTTTCCCGCCCACTGTTTGACAGGGACATTCCCTCCTTCCTGGGGTGCTGCTCATCTTTTTTCCTTTCTTAGAGCCAAAATGGCAGAATGGCTGCAAGAAGAACATATAAGGAAAGTATTTTGAGAAATCATATCCTCATTCCACTTGCAGTGCTAGGAATTAAATCCAAATGTCCAACTCTAAAACTTTTCACCACCATGTTGTAGAGCCCCTCACTACAAAGCTAGACTAGGGGAGATCTGGGACCTGAACCCAGGTCTAATCCAAGCTTTTTCATTAAACCATTTTTCTCTTTCTCCTTTCACCAGAAGAAAGCATCCTCAGACTTTGCCCCTTCCAGACACATCTGGGGCCTTTGCTCCATCACACAGCAGGTGCAGGAGTCCCTGGGCCCTCACTTTAGCACAGCTTTGCTTCCTCCCTCCTGGCCTGGCAAAGTCCACAGAGTCTGCAGTGTTGACTCAGGAGTGCATTAGGAACAGAAAGGCCACAGACCCACCTTTGAAAGCACCTGTGCATTTGCTTGCCTGCCTGCTTTGAATCACATAAGGCAGGCTCGAGCGGCCTTTTAATAGGTTTGTTTTGCGGTTGGTTTACTCCTCCAACAGAGTGAGTGGATTTCACTTAGCTGTGTAAAGGAGGAAAGACAGTCTGTGAGCCAAGTGGGGCAGCAAACATCAGATCAGGCTGAAGGATGCTGAAGTTTCCCACAGGCCTCAGAAACCATATTGAGCAACTTGCTCTGCTGGTTTGGTACAAGCTTTGTTTTATTTTGTTTTCCCCTCAGCCAGATATTCAGAATCTGTTTCACTCACTTGGAAAGTTGCATAGCCTTGACAAGCACAAGGCAGTTAAGAGGTTCCTAGCTACTCTTGCTGCTACTGTGCATGAGCAAGGGGGGAAGAAGGGATGCTTGACCTCTCAGATGTGCCTTCATTGGTAATTAGAAATGGAGAGCTAAGGCAATATTTCAGCTCATTCTGATAAATATAAACTGTTTTAGCCCAAAAGATGTAGGGTCCTAATTTTCAGATAGAGGCAAAGGTAATGCATCTTCTTGATTACCTCAGGTTTTTCCTACAGTCTTGGAGAAACCCAGTTGACAAATTTAATTTAACAACCATTTACTGAGTTCCTGATGAACAAGAGAAAGGGTCTGGGTAGGTCAGCACTTTGATTACAAAGACAAATAAGACCTGATCTTGAACCTCACATGGTTTCTGGCTGAGTGTGGCAGATGGGGCAGACGATACAGCATAGAGTGCCTGTTCCCATTAAGAAAATGCTCCTTGTCTTAACCCTGCTCCCTATCCTATTGCTTAGCATTTACTCTACTGATCTCTAGCAAGATGGGTTCACATGCACTGTCTCCCGGTTCCCTTCTGTGTTTGCACCCTGTGGTCCTCTGAGCCTGCTTTGACTCACACATGCACCCACATGCGCACTTTGGTCTTTATCTTACTAGGGTTGCCATATTTAGCAAACAAAAATAGGGACCATATAGTAAAAATTTTTCTTTCTATCTGAAATTAAAATTACTGGGTATTCTGTATATTATCTGAGGAGGTATGTTAAGTGACTTGTCTGCCAGCTTTAACCTAGTGACTGTTCCTTTGTTCTTAAAATGATCAAGTCCTTTAGCAGAGGCTACATGGCCTGGCATCCTCTCTCCTGGTCTTCCTTCTTCCCCTTGGACCACCTCTCAGTCTCTTAAACTTTGAGCTCCCCAGAGCTCCAGCTTCTGTCCTCTCTCCCTCCCCCTTTCCTGGACCCCTTCAGCCAGTCATGACCTCAGCCATGGTGGTGTTCCCATGATGGGTCTCCTTCTAGCCTGTAGAGGGCATGGGCCGTGCTCACTCCAAATCTCTATACCTTGTGATATCTTGGGCAACTCCAAGCTGTATCACAACTTCCCTAAACTCAGCATGTTGCAAATTTACTCACCTGTCCCTCTGCATTCCTGCTTCTCCCAGTCTCAGTAAATTTATAACACCATCCAACCCACTGCCCAAGTCAGAAACCTAGCAGTCACTCTTGACTCTGCCCTCTTCCTCCCCCACGTCCAATTTTTCCCCATGCAGGACTGATTCTATCTTTTAAAGTCCTCCCATCTGTCCCTTCCTCCCTCTCTGCTGTTGCCCTGTTACAGGCCATCATCGTCTTTCACCTAGATCATTGAAGTAGTCACCTAGCTGGCCTCCCTGCCTCCCTTCTGCCTCCCTCCCATCTATCTTCCACACTGTCCACTGAAGGATGTTGCCAACAGAAAAGTTGCACTAAGCCCTTCACTTGCTTCATTGGTTCCTCATCAACCATTGGGGAGCTTGTCATATGAGACTCTTCATCTGGTAAATGCTCACCTCTCCAAGCTCATCTGCTGACACAGAGCAACCCCAGCCATACTGAAAATATACTCTCTTCTCTAAGCACACAGAATGGTCTCAGAGTCTGATTTCACACATGTCATGGCTTTTTCTGAAGTGCACTCTTACACCTGAAACCATGGAAAGCTACTCATCCTCCCAGCCTTAAGTCAAGCTTTGCCTCCTTGCTGAAGCCTTCCTACATTCTCTAAGAAGGCACCGGGGGGGGGGGGGGGGGGACCTTCTGTTCTGTGTTCTCTCGCTGCTAGATTCTAGCACCTTGTGCTAACCTCTCTAGCGCAATATGCTTGCAAGTCTCGAATGTACCATCATTGTTTGCACATTATACCAGGCCTGGAGCTCCTTGAACACAAAGGACCACATCTTTTGTTTTGTTTTGTTAATATTTAGAACTTTAAAAATATCTGTAGGAATATAAACTAAAACAATCAGCACTTGTGCTCAAATTGTGTAAAGTTGATCACTATTAATATTTTGCTTATTAATTTCCAATCTTTTCCCTTTGATCCTATTCTCATGCCTCAGAGGCAAAACTGGAAGCAAAAGAACAGATGAAGAGATCGCAGAGCAGGTGTTTAAGACGTGCTGGGGTGGGGTGAGGGTGAGCTGGGTGGAGCAGGAAATGGGTGAAATGTAATCATTTAAGGCATTCTTATAATGGGCTTGGAAAAGCAGGAATCCACATTTTTGTTAAAAAAAAAAAAAAAGACCATTTTCCCAAGACTGATGACCCATTTGAGCTATATACTGGTGGCAAACTGAAAACATTAAGTGAAAACATCTTACTTTATGTGATTTTGGCTTTAAAAATGTTTTGAAGACTGTGGCAACACTAGAGAACCTCACTTTGAGTTTTTTCCATGTTGTTAAAAGAACTCTCTCAACCAGCTGAGAAGACTATGCACCAAAATACTCATTGTGATTATATTTGGATGGGAGGATTGGAGGCAATATTTTATTCGCCAATCTGCATTTAAAAAAAAACAAAACAAAGAATAAAGAAGAGGGAAGATGCTTTAAAAACTACATTCTAAATAATATTCAAAGAAAATTAAACAGAAAATTTTTTTTATGAGACACAGAGGATTTGAAGAGCAGAAGATTATATAATGATAGCCTAGAATTTGAAGCTTGAATTTTCCTGAGATTTTTCCCTGTCAGGGTTATGACTTGACTGTACCACCCAGGGAACAAATAGCTGACCTCAACTCACATGCCAATATACTCACAATTAGATACTCACACAAGAAGCTATAAAGCACACAAAATGCGTAGTGGCTAAAAATAATAAACAAATGCAGCTTCTGTGTTTTCTTGCCTGAGAACAAGGGGCCTGTTCTTTTAGTCTTTGTAGTGAAATAGTGAGACTCTGTGGAAAACAACAGCAGTTGGTAAATGTTCTAAGTGAAGCATTGCTACCATGTCATAGCATCTGAGTGTTTCTGACTTCACCTGTAATTAGCTAAGAATAAAGGACTGACTAGGGGTAGGTGTCCATTATTGAGATTATCAACTCAATACAGAAAATGGTCATTCTAAAATCTCATTTTTTCCTTTCGGAAGTTCAAAACAAGAGAAGTATTTCATAATGAGAATGATCTATTTAGAGCTTTCCTGCATACACAAGGTTGTGCTTTTCCCCCTAAGGGTAACATCTCTGTTCCAGCACAGATTATAATTGATTGAACAATTTAGAAAGCCTTGCAAAATTTTGAAGCATTTTGAAAGCAGAACACTTTCTCCCCATTTATTTAGTCCTGTGCATTTGGCATAGAGAGAGCAACAAAGCATACTGCACAGATTGGTTTCTTTTAACTAGATACTCACTTAGGTTTAGTTGCTTTTTGGTTCCCCTTGCTTCCTGGGGAGGACTTGTGCTAATGATTGCTATTTGCACATCCAAATGGTGGCAGTAGTTTGGGGCAACTGTTGCACTGACAAGTCCTGAAATACCTTTTTAGAGTGGGGTCAGACGTCCACATTTTCCTGAGGACACTTTCCTGGACAGCTTGCCAGGACGCCACAAGGTGCAACCAAATCCTATAGTGTGAAATGGAAGACTCATTGGTGGCACTGGTGTTTGGTGGGCAGTGAACCAAGGATGGCAGGTCAGCCTGCCAGACTCCATTCCAATGAATGTCCTTTCCAGAGTTGACCTTCTGTTTGCTGGGCTTCTCTCTACTGGATACCACATGGAATTCTGGTCATAAGAGGAAATATTTAAAGGTGTTTGTTCATTCAGTTAGTCAACAAATCTTTATTGGGCATCTACAATGTGTTAGGCACTACTAGATGCAAATCATTTTACAAGAATAGAAACTTAGACCTGTGAAAATATCTCATAATTTACACTGAGCTGTTTTTAAAAAGATAGAAGAGATATAGTCTGTGCACTCAAAAAGTTTACAATCTAGTGGGAGAGATGAAACTTGTAGATAAATCACTGCATTACAGAATAGAATATGGTGCATGTCACAAAGAAAAGAGCAAATCCCTGCCCAGGGAATGAACTGCTGTCTTGGAGTCACATGCCAGTGCTTTCACAGTTTGGCAAATTCAGAGGGGGGAGAGGCCACATCAAGCTTTGGGTCAGGGCTGTGTCTGGGCAGGAACGTAGATGCTAAAATTTGGAAATGTGAACATGGAGGCGATAGTGGCTGTACTTTTGTTGCCTTCAAGATTTTTAATTAAAGATGTGCTTTCTTGATTTTGAGGCTCAACATCATCTTCAGGAGGAGGTACATACCCACCATTTTGTTGTACTTTGAAATTTAAGAACTTTTTTTTTTATTCCTCACCCGAGGATATTTTTCCCATTGCTTTTCAGAGAGAGTGGAAGAGAGAGAGAGAAACATCGATGTGAGAGAGACACAGCTATTGGTTGCCTCCCACACGCGCCCTGACCAGGGCAGAGATCAAGCCTGCAACCAAGATACATGCCCTTGGCTGGAATTGAACCCAGGGCCCTTTAGTCTGCAGGCCAACGCTCTAACCACTGAGCCAACCCTACTAGGACAGGAATATTTTGGGAATCTAAAAGGTGGTCAACTCCTGGCCCATTATTCATGTAGAATTAAACCTACTGTTAGCAGGCCTGAGTCGCATACTTGGGCCATTTTCTAAAGCCACACAATTTAAAGGCTAATTTTTTCTCAAATTGCGGGGGCGGGGGGTGGGAATAATTTGCAGACCTCCATGGCTTAAATCATTAGCTTAGTCCTAAAATTTATAACTCTTTAATACAATATCATAAAGATTCCTCACACTGCCTAGAAAATGAGACCTCTCATGACAAAAAGATAGCTAGTTAGTAAACACTTTTTGTTTCAACTTTATTTTTTAAAATTTATGTTTATTGTTGAAAGTATTACAGATGTCCTCTTTTTTTCCTCCCATTGATCCCCTCCTCCCCATTTCTGCCCCCTCTCCAGGCCTTCACCGCACTATTGTCTGTGTCCATGGGTTATGCATATATACATATAAGTTCTTTGGTTAATCTCTTTATTTTGATAATTGTTCTAATATGGCATAAAAAGATTTCTTGCTTTGGTATATAAATGTTATTTTTTTCCTTTGGTGATTCAATATCTTGTGGTGTCTCAATTCTCATTCTGGATGCCAGCTGCCATTGAACAAGACTGTAGATAAGAAAGAAGTAGGCGAATGTGTACTGACACCAGAAGATTCCTTTTTAAAAAAGATTACTTACCAGACTGATGGTTGCCAGAGGGGAGGGGGTTGGAAGTAGTGAGAAAAAAAAAAGGTATTGAGAAGTACAGGTTGATAGTTACAGAACAGTCACGGGGATGTAAAGTGCAGCCTAGGGAATATAGCCAATTATATTGTAATAACCATGTATGGTGCCAGGTGGGCACTGGAAATATCAAGGGAACACTTTGTAAAGTATATGATTGTCTGACTACCATGCTGTACACCTGTAACTAATATAAAATAACATCGAATGTAAAAAAAGAAGTTCAACATTAAAAAAAGAGAAGCTAAAAAAAAGTTGCCTCACTAGCTCTTATCTAATCTGTGTGTGAGGATTTATTGATCTTTCATATAAAAAGAAAATAAAAACAAGAGAATTTAAAAAATAATAGCTCATTAGGGATTCTGATCACTCTGATCGGATGTTGCATTTCTGACTTTGCTTATAATCTACAGCATTCATTTTGTTTTTATGACTCTAAAGTCCTGATGCCTGTGTCTAAAAAGCCAAAGATTTGCCTTAGAAAGTCTTCCATGTTTCTACACCGAGAAAAATTAGGGGATTTGCTGAGTTCTAAGCTTGACACAGCCTTCTTTCCCTAACTGATTGAAGCAAACAAAAATATACTTCTTAAGAACACATACAATATTCTGAAGTCTTAGTTTGATTAAATAAAAAATAGGAATTGGTCACATTTGTTTTTACATAATTTTCTTAAGCTCTCACAGTGCCAAAATCAACCATTACCATCTGAAGTCAAAAGCAATACACAATGGATTTTTTTTCAAGTCGCCAAAACATTTCTGTTAAGCTCTAATGCTCCTGTGTGATGGGGCAGAAATGAAGATGAGAAGCAAACTTAAGTCTACTGACAAATATAGAAAATGGTTCACGTACCCAGTGAGTGTGTCCGTGTTTTTCTGTTTCCATCTGGATCCTTTTCAGTGTGATTACTTATTTTTAGTTTGGCATTTTAGAGGGAAGACGAAGTGGCTTCAGGAAACGATGTGAAAGGTTAAGAAGATGGGCGAGGCGTATAAGTCATGGAGGGAAACGTGGCCTCACAATCTTATGTTCAATGTGTTTCTTAGAAACACTAGATAACCATATTTCTGCTAAATCTGTATGTGTGAACCCTATAAACTTGAGTAGTTATGCCATAGTGTAAAGGGTCTATCCAAAAAAAAGTGGAACTTGAAGTCACATAGCATAGTGGGAGGTAATATGACCAAATAATGAAGTGGAATGAGGCCCCCAGACCAGCTGACACTATTTAAAGCACAAAGCCTTGGAGTCCTGGGCAAGAAGAAGGTTTGAACTAGAGCAAGGGGGCAATTTGGTCATGTTACTGAGTTTGAATCCAGCCAACTTACCAAAGCTGAATTATGTGCTCTTCAAAATAGTGTTGAAGAAAGAAGCCCTATACATCTGAATCAATAGCAACTATTTTCCAAACATTTTCTGGAGCCCAAGATATTCTAGAAAGTTTCATATTCTTGTACCTCCTTTTTGAAATAAGTCACAGTGATGCAGTCAGCTTCGACTGTGTCTGTAAGCCTGCCATGGGGTGGGCACCAAGACCAATGAGCAAGGAGCACCACCCGCACTATTCAGATGTTCTGTGCTTTTCTCTGATCATGCCAGTCCTGTCCCCTTCTGACTCCTGATTCTAGGTTCCCCTTGGGTTCCACTCCAGATTTCAGAACCGTGTTCAGTATTTGTTCATCTTGGATTGACTCAGGGTTCTCTGTCAAGGCCTCAGCTCATATTCATCCCTTAAAATCTCCCACTGCAGACTGCTTTGGTGACTCTCAGGCCCTCCCATTCCCAGTGGGGCTCTAGCCTACATAGATGCAGCCTCAGCCACGCATCCTTTCCTTTGGAGAAAGGGACATCCAGGGGCTATGATTATCATTTTCTAAGGACGCAGAGGCTTACATAGTGGACCTTTTCCCTCCTTGCCCTAATTCCTCCTTCTCATGGAATTGATCCTATACACTAATCCGTCAGTAACTAAACACGACCTTTCTCCGCTGACTTAAAAGAGAAGACTGTCCGAGGCCTCTGCCCTTTCTGTACCCTTTCCCCCTCCTCCCTCCCTATCTTCTTTCCTACCAAAAGCCCTTGCTGCGCTCCTCCTATGAGCCAAGCTCTGTGCTCGGTGCTGGAATTATGAAGACGCAGTCTCTGCTCCATAAACTCAAGTTCCAGTGCCCCCTGCCTTGAAGAAATAAAACCAATCAGGACTACATGTTCAAAGATTTGTTCAGCATTTTGGGGTTTTTACCTTGTTTAATATGGGGAGGAATATAAGTTCATTTGTTCTTTATCCCATGCTGGCACCTTAATTATAGGCATTTAAAAAGTGCTCATGGGAAAAGTGTGTCCTAGAGACACACCTGCCCAACCTGACGTTTCCAGAAGTTGTTGGGGTTTTTTACCTCCATTATGCATGTTTGTAAACTTTTTATTTTAAAATTGTTATAGAGCATGAGATGTTGCAAAAATAGCTCATTGAGTCCCTTGAATCAAGCTTCTCCCAATGGTGACATTTTATATGACTGTAGTACAATATCAAAACAAGGAAATTTTAGTACAATACTGTTGGGTGGACTACAGATCCCATTCCATTTTCACCATTTTTTACATGTACCCATTTGTGTGTTTGTGTGTGTGTGTAGCTTTATGTAATTTAATTTCTCATAGATTGTGTAACCACCACAACAATCAGGATACGAAACTGTTCCATCACACAAAGGAACTCCCTCGTCCTATCTCTTAGGGTCACACCTCCCTGACCCCTGGCAACCACTAATCTGCTCTGCATTGCTAAAGTTTTATCATTCAAGGATGGTTATGAATGGAATCAGGCAGTATATAACCTTTTCAGATGGCCTTTGATCACTAAGCATAACACCCTTAAGATCTTCCAAGTTGTTGCACATATCAATAATATGTTCCTTTTTATTGCTGAGTAGTATGCCATTGTATGAATATAGCAGAGTTTGTTCAGCCATTCATCCACTGAAGGACATTAGTGTTGTTTCCAGTTTTTTTGCTGATATGAATAAAACTGCTGTGAACATTGGTGTAAAGGTCTCAGTGTAAACATGAGTCTTCATTTTTCTGGGATAAATGTCCAAGAGTACAAATGGTGAGGGCTTGTTTAGTTGTAAAAGAGACTGCCTGTTTATTATATATTTTTTAAAAGTGTTATTGAGGTATAATTGACATATAATAAACTGCATGTATTGAATGCATGCAATTTAATGTTTTGACGGAAGTATAGACCCTGAAACCATCAGCACAATAGAGATAATGAACACATCCTCTACTCCCAACCTTTCCTCATCGCCTTGGTAATCCCTTCCTCCTGCCCAGAACTGCCCTCCAACCCATCCCAAGGAAACCACTGATCTGCTTTCTGTCATAATAGATTAGTTTTCATTTTCTAAAATTTTTATAAATGAGAATGTACTCTTCTTTTTTTTTTTTTTTTTGGTGGGGAAGTGTCTGGCTTCTTCTACGCAGCATGATTATTTCAATATTCATTCATGTTGTGTCTATCAATAATTAATTCCTTTTTATTGCCAAGTAGTATTCCATTTACGGATATGCCTCGGTTTGTTTATCCATTCTTCTGTTGGTGAACATATGGGTGGTTTGCAGTTTTTGGTTATTACAACTAAAACTGGTGTGAACAGTGATGTGCAAAGTCTGCACATGGACGTCTGCTTTCATTTCTCTAGGATAAATGCCTAGGAGTGGAATGGTTGAGTTACGTGGCAGAAGTGTATTTAACTTTTTGAGAAACTGCTAAGCTGTTTTGCAAAGTCAAGGTATTATTTTTACTTTTGACCAGAAGTGTACAAGAGTTCCACCTGTTCTACATCATTGCCAGCACTTGCTTAGTCGGTCTTTCTAATAGTAGATATTCTAGGTGTGGTGTTTCATTGTGGTTTGAATTTCCATTTCCCTAGTGATTATTGATGTTGAGCATCTTATCAGGTGTTTATTTGCCATCTATATATCTTCTCTGGTGAATTGTCTATGCAAATATTTGCCCTTTTAAATTGTTTTTTTTTATTATTATTATTAAGCTTGTTGTTGTTGCTGTTTTAATCCTCCAAGGATATTTTTTCCAGTTGCTTTTCAGAAAGAGTGGAAGGGAGAGAGAGAAAAACATCTCTATAAGAGAGACACATTGATTGGTTGCCTCCCACACGCGCCCAGACCAGGGCCGGGGATCGAGCCTGCAACCGAAGTGCCCTTTACCGGATTCAAACCTAAGACCCTTCATTCCACAGGCTGACGCTCTAACCACTGAGCAACCGGCCAGGGCTATTATTAGGTTTTAAGAGTTTCCCAAGTATCCCTCCATAAAAGTTCTCCCTCACCCCATTTTTATTTTATATCTTTATTAGTAGATTACACTTGTTACTTTAAAGCAAAATAGCCCTAACTAATTCAGACCCACTTTGTGAAGTTAAGAGAAATAGAATTGTGGCAACCCAGGAGTGAGGTGGCACAGATCTTGGCAAAAGGTAAGCTCAACAAGAGGTCATCCTTGAAGAGGACATACCTGAGGGGAGGTACTTTTCCTGCTGACCCCGCCTGCTTTCTTGATCCCCATTTTTTGTCCTAGTCTCAGAATCCTTGTTGTGTTCAGCCTCAGCTCCACAGGCTTCTTTCGCCTCATTCTCTACAACATTTGCTAGCACCTGCCAGGTGCCACAAGCTGTGCTAAGGACTGTGGGGAAACCGATGAAAAGGGCACCATCCAAGCCCTCAAGGTGTTCTTATTTCAATACTGGGAACAGGTATGTACACAAAAACATTGTATAGCGACTGATAAATCCAGTGACGGAGGAATCAACGGCATGTATGACAACAGAGAAGAAAGCACCGTTCCTCTGGGTTGAGAAGGGACGCGGTGAGGGGTGCAGAGATATTGAAGGCTTCCCAGAGGAGGTGGCAGGTGAGCCGGACTTGGAAAAGTGGACAGGATTTTAACAAGTGGGAGAATGGAAGGAGGGCATTCTGGCAAAGGAAACAATGAGGGAAGGTTTGGAATAAGAAAGGCCCATCTGCTAGGGAAGCATCAGTCTGTGTGCCTGGGATTTAGAGTTTATAGGAGGAATGGGGTGGGGGTGGAGGTTGCTACGGCTGGGAGGTTAAGTGAGGGCGGATGGTGGAGATGGTGGAGTATCTAGAATGCCCCGGGGCGTCTCTAAACAGGGGCTTAACACTTCAGTCATCTTTCCTGTTTATCCCTTTCAAGCTCGCCCAAACTAAAATAAAACATGTAAAGTTTAAAATAGCATTTCGTCTGCTGTTTTACTTCAACATTAGAGGTAATATCATTTCATGCAGTTTATACTGATGGTCTTTTATTTTTCTTAAGGTTTTCTCTGAAAGCTAAAGTAATACATGTAATGTGTAGAAACTTGAAAAATATTTTTTAAAAAACATGATGACAGTCAAAAACTGACCATAATCCTTCCTCTCAAAGATAACTCCCACACATTGAAATATGTCTTGTAAGTTTCACCAGGGCAAAGTTAAACAACTCCATTCATGGTTTTTGTTATTACCGTCAGATTTTCTGAACTTTAGCTAAGTGCCCTCAAGACAAGAGAATGCTTCCACAGCCCTTCATCTCAGCCCCTCCTATGCATTTAGCCTTCCTGCCTTGTATTAGAGTCCTTTGTGGACTTACTCCTCCTAGACTGTGAGCTCCTTGATGTGTGGACCTGTGGCTCATCTTTATATTCTCCCAACTATCCCTTACCATTGCCCAAGATCCAAGATCCCCACAGTATCTCACAAGTAGTGGGGACTCAGTAAATGTTGTGTGGACAGAAGGAAGGATGAATGGACAAATAAACTGCTGTTTTAATTTTATTATACAGTGTTTTTCCAAATTCTTTAGAGCTCTGGGTTCAACAGAAGGGCCTTGAGTTTACCGTGTGGGATATAAGGGGCTTTCCAAGTGGGGGGAACTCTGGCAGTTCCAACTCTTCCCATCCCCACCCCTCTTCAATCAGATCAGCTCCACTTTTATTTGTGTTACATAGTTGGGCTCCACATAAAAATTTATTTTTTAAAATGTATTTTTCTGCTACAAATAAAAAAATTTTAAACTACTGATGTAGATACAGATTTGCAGATGTAATTCCTTGAAAAAAGAAAAAAAAGAATGAATCTTAGTTCAATTTATACTACAGTGGATATAAATCACTCAACCATTTTTAGACTAGAGTCCCCAAAGTTGAAAAGAGGGCTACAATATAGCAGTGATGCAAGAATAATTAACGACTAAAGGTGAGGCAGATGTCCCAGGATCATCATAAGACATTAGTGGACGCCCTGCTAATAAATGCCAAGATGTTTATGAGATAAGCACTATTGAATTCTCCCAATACACTACACAATGTCTTTTATATTCTGAGAGAAACTAACAAGTTGGTAATGGTAGCAAAGATCCTTTAGTCTTCCATAAATACTTTAAGAAAGGGATGGAGTCAGGTTAAGAACTATGAAAGTCTATCAGGTCTGTGTGTACATTAAAATTTCTTGAGCAGAGAATCTAAGCTTTTTTTCCTAACCATCTGGATGAAAAAGGTTATAGGTCGGTAGAAATGTTAGCAATGGCCCTTAGACTTCTGAGTGTATAAGACTCTGGCCGAGCCACTTAAGTATATCTGAGCATCAGTTTTCTCACCCATAAAGCGGTGATGGTAACACCCATCCCAATTGCCAGGAAAGGATGTCATGTAAGGTATGGAGGGTAATGAAGGTGAAAGTGCTTTGTCAACCTCAAAATGCCATACAAATGAAAGGTGCCATTGCTGTCACTTCCACTCTGGCAGAAGCTTCTTGCTCTGGACCTTCTCGGACAGTGTCACTTCTTACTTGCTGTTCTTCTCTGCTTTTTGTCTCAGATGCCAGGGAGTCAGTCACTCCCGAGCAGATCCGTCTGACATGCGAAGAAACAGGAGGATACGACCAATAACAAGGAGAAAGAAAACAGCGAGTGGAGACGGGCACAGAAACAACGATGGAATTAGCAGACAAGGGCTTTAAAAGAGCTACTATGAATATGCTCAAAGAGTTCATGAAAAATGAATATCATGGGGGAGAAATGGAAGATATAGTAAAGAACCAAATGGAACTCTGTGGAGTTTAAAAATTACAGTGTCTGAAATGAAATGATTGTGATTTCATGTGATTATTAGCAGATTAGACATTGCAAAATAAAGGGTCAGTGAACTTAAAAACATAGCAATACGGCCCTGGCCAGTGTGTGGTTAGAGCATTGGCCTGCGCACCGGAGGGCCTTGGGTTCGGTTCCCGGTCAAGGGCACGTACCTGGGTTGCAGGTCCGATCCCTGCCCCTGGTCCGGGTTGTGGGAGACAACCAATCGATGTGTCTCTGTCACATTGATGTTCCTCTCTCTCTCTCTCTCTCTCTCCCCCCCTTCTCACTCCCTTCTACTCTCTCTAGGAATCAATGGAAAAAATATCCTCACTCCCCAGGGTGAGGGTTAAAAAACAAAACAGAAAACAAACAAAAACATAGCAATACAAACTTTTAAAACTGAAACACAGAGAGAAAAAAGACTGGGGGAAAAAATTGAAACAAGCCTTAGTGAGCTGTCAGATGATATCAAGCTGTTTAACATTCTTCTAATTAGAGTTCCAGAAGGGAAGACAGAAAATCAGTGAAGAAATAACAGCCAAATATATTTCAAATTTGATGAAAACTATAAACCCACAGATTCAAGACGCTCAACAAACCACAAGACAGAATAAACACAAAGTAAACTACACTAGAATATATCTTTGTCAATTTTCTGAAAACCAGTAATAGTCTACTAGAGAAGCCTTTTACTTTTCTTTTTAAATAAGAGTAAAAATAGAAGACTTCTATTTTCTGACCAGCCCCTTCCATGCAACCTTCCTCCCCAGGATAAAACAGAGGAACAGTATTATCCAGATCCTCAACAGTAGCAATAAGAGTTCTTGTGTATCAGGCTGTTGCAGGTGCCAGGCTGACTGCCTGATAATCTACTCTTCACAATAATCCAGTGAGGCAGGAGCTATTATTACTCATTTTATAAGTGAAGAAACAGAAGTAGATAGGTTAACTTGTTCAAATCACATAACTTGTGCTGTGAAGCCCAGGTTCAAATCCAACTAGGGTGACCCCTGAGCCCACCGTGCTTGACACCACACTGGACCAACACCATGAAGGGCATCACACAATTCTTGGGGGAAAGTGAAAAAAAACCGCTGTTTGTATTTCTATAGTACATATTGTCCACAAAATGGCTTCTTATTAAATCACAGCTTTTAGCTACTATTACCTCCTTCTAGCTTGGAAAAAAAAAAGTCTGTACTATGCTTACTCATTATGCTTAGATCTCAAGGCTGGTGAATCATCTGTAATTTGAAAAGCAATGAACTTGAAGCCAGAAGACATTATAAACTCTGTGACCTCAGGCAAGTCACTTCTTTGAATCTCAATTTTTCAAGTGTAAACCAGAAAAAAATAATAACTAATTATAAAGAATATATAAGAAAACATAAGCAGAAGTAGTTTGTAAACTGAAACTTAATATGCAAATTTGCCTGGCCAGGCGTGGCTCAGCGGTTGAGCATCGACCTGGGATCCAGGCGATTGGGGTTCGATTCCCGGTCAGGGCACATGCCTGGGTTTCCGGCTTGATCAATGACTCTCTCATCATTGATGTTTCTACCTCTCTCTCTCCCTCTCCTTTCCTCTCTCTGAAATCAATGAAGATATATATATAACATTATAAAAAAATATATATATGCAAACTTAAGGGGACTTTGCATATTTATTTAGGGAGGACCCTTTTAAAATGGAGTTCATATCACTTACATTAATTGAAAATTTAAACAGCAAAATCTGATCATTTTATTTATTATGACTGATGACTTACATAATACCTTTCACTTCTGAACAATAATTTTGATATAAAGATTTACTTTCTTTGGGGGTAAAGTTTAAAAAGACCACAGGAACCTCAAACTGCTGGCCCTTGCCCTATTGCTACAGGATAGTGGCAAGAGAGGCTCATATACCTTAAAAAGAAGCCTTCAGAAGCTTGTACATGCACTGTAGGACTATACATCAAAACCTTAAAAATGTATACACCTTACCCAACAATTCTACCTCCAAGAATTCATCTTATGAATATTTATTTATCTGGCATTGTTTTTAATAATGAAAAATTGGAAGCAACCAATTAAACAGGTACATTCATTTGATAAAACATTATAGATAATAAAAGCTATTCTGTAAAAAAGTGGCTTATTATTAATCTGGGAAATTGAAATTTAAAAAAGTAAAGTTTAAAAGGAGGCTATAAAAATAGAATTATCATATAATCCAGCAATTCCACATCTGCATATATACCCCCAAAATTGAAAGCGGGATGTTGAAGAGGTATTTGTATGTCCATGTTCATAGCAGCATTATTAACAATAGCCAAAAGGTAGAAGCCACCCAAGCATCTATGAGCAGATGAATAGTTAAATAAATGTGTTATAAACATATAACGGAGTAGTATTCAGCCTTCAAAAGGAAAGAAATCCTAACACATGCTACAATATGAGTGAGCCTTGAGAACATTATTTTAAATGAAATGAGGCAGTCGCAAAAAGACAAGTATTATATAATTCAACTTACAAGAAGCACCTAGAGTAGTTAAATTCGCAGAGACAGAAAGTAGGGTGAAGATTGCCAGAGGCTGGGGGCGGTTGTTGTCCACTGGGTACAGAGTTTCAATTTTGCAAGATGAAGAGTTCTGGGGATTAGTTGCACAACAATATGAATGTACTTAACACTACAGAACTGTATACTTAAAAATGGTTAAGATGGTAAATTTTGTGTTATGTATTTTACCACAATTAAATATTTTTAAAAGGGCAAAGATGAGTTAACGAGGCATATGGGAAGCAGTGTTTTGGGGGGGGGGGGGCATGTTTATACAGCATGCAAGGACAGGAGAACATGGTACACTCTGGGAACTGCATGTGATTTTATATGGCTGGATGGACCTGACACTATAGGACCTCACACAGCATGTTAAGAATTTGGACTTTATCTAGAAAAGGAATTTGAGCTGATTTGCTTAAGATTGCTTATCGAGTTGAGGGCAGAATGTTCACAGGATCACTCAGATCTCCTGCTTCCCAGGTTAGAAAACATATGTTTGTGTAGACATACGATGTATGTTTAATAATCATCTGAAAGGGGTAAACATCTACATGAAACACCAATATTGCAATGGTTAATGTTTAGACCATTAATTGAATTGTAGCACACATTTCCAAGGAATAAATATCAGTCAGACAGATCCTTAATTTTCTGTCATTATCACTTGTTAAACTCTTTGAAGCTGAAAAATAAATGTAAATTCCCTTTTTAAAAAAGGATGCTACAAAAAAACAAGTGTGATACTATTTTTGTAGGAAAAAGGAATATACATGAAAAATACTAGAAATATCTACAGCAAATGTTGGATGCTATGTCTGGGTTGTGCAAATTTGTTATTTTCCTAGTACTTCTATGTTTTCTAATGTTTCTTCACTGAGCACATAAACTAGACTAAAATGTAAGGGAAGAAAAAGTAACCCCAGGGTTCACTCCATCAGATGGCAGATTTTCCAAGAATACTAGGGTAACTGCACCAATATAATTCTTTGAGCCCAGGAACGAATTACCCCCCTGCAAGCTGGCTTGGACCTTTAGGAGCCGGGAATGTCAGAGAGCAGCTGCTAACCCAGGAAGATCCAAGCCTTTAGAGCCCATTCTCTTCTCCCTCCCTTCTTTCCGCCCGATGCCTTATATCCCTTTCAGTCTCCTGCTCAATTAAGCTGTCTTTCTGGAACAAACACCTGCTTGATGGGATCACTCCCCAAATAGCCTGATATCAGGGTACTCAAGTTCCCTGGGAGTAAAGCATGCTGGGAAGTCCAAGGTCCCTCACAAATGGGGTCATGTTAGGGACCTAAATTCAGCTCAGAATTAGCCTGTTTTATGAATGAGGTCATTTTGGAGAAGCTCAGAGGGGAAGCAAAGAAGAGGGAGGAAAATAAGATTGACAGAGAAATGTCAAAAGACTGGAGGGACTTACGGGGGAGGAAGAAAGGACGGAAGCATGAGGGCTCGATCCCCAGCCCCCTGTGCAGGACATGGTACGGACTTCAGCAGGGGCTTCAATGAGATGCTGAACACAGTTTCTGATTGTGAAGGTCACCATGCTATCACGTGCAGCTGGGGAGACTCAGATTCCTCTTCTTAGAAGATAAAGAAATCTAGAATCCGAAATCTGTAATAATAGGAAGAACCCTCGCTGTGCCTAGCTTGCCTCTGAATTTCCCAGACCTCATCGCTCCCTTTCATTCTCCTCTTCCCAGCCTGGAAATTTGTCCCACTTTTCTTCCTTTGGCAAATTAATCCTTCAGGGCTCAGCCCAGGGTTTGCTTTCTTATCACATATCACATTGTACTTACCTACTTCCTTCATTTAAACATAAGCTTTTTGAGGGCAAGAACTGGGCCACATTCATCTTGTAGTCACAGTGCCGGGAACATGGTATTAAATGTTGCTTGAACTGAATTGAACTGATTGAAGAATTAAGTCCCCCTTATTGCTAATGCTCTCACATTTCCTACTTGAACATGAGTAAGCTTTTACATGACAACTGATCTTGGTGAGTTGACCAACCTCTAGGGCCTCCTCCTCTCCATCCGCACCATCCACACCATCCGCAAGAGAATCCTTGGGTAGGAGGGCTTTCCTTCGGGCAAGTGCAGTTCTCCTTCTGCCAGAACTAGTTCTGGATTGGCTCAAATCTTTGTTTTCCTGGAATATAAGCCCCTAACCTAATCATTTCTCTATATCTTTTACATTAAGAAGACGATAGTTAAGGATTTTAAAGCAATCTCCTCCTTGAGTTCGGAGGATTCTGGGGACAGAACCTTCTCTGAATAGGAGCCTCCCTTGCTCACTCCTACACAGCCTTCTCTTCATGTCCAAACTTCTAAGGCACTGAATGAGATTTTGCGCTCAGAGTCCAGATCCCAACACAGGACAATTTTGCTGACAAGCCAACTGGTTTGGCTTTGGAGAATAGCTCTACTGATCCCCAGTAGCCTTTGCTCCTCAAGTGATTCCAGCGTGAAAAAGGACGTGAATAGACTGACCTCAGAGTCAGCCTGGCTTGAGCTTGACTTTGACCTGACTTGAACTTCCTGGCACTTTGGACCAGAATAGCACCGTCATACCCACGTTTCTAGTATAAGGTCACAATGCAAAGAAGAGAACCAAAGCACTGGTCCAAAGAGATCTTCCTAAATGCTATATTATGTTTAAGTTTTTATTCTCTCCTGATTTGTTCATGATTAACTTTTGAAGCTAAGTGTGAACAGCTTCAAGAACAGAGATAATGAAGCCTAGGGACCCATTATAACAATTGCACTCTTGCAGCATTTCCTTCTGGCTCAGTGTGGAGTCAACAAACTGTAGAACAAGAATGATTCACCAAACAAACTTTTGCCTTTCTTTTTCTGGTGCTTCATTTAACTGGTTTGTCCCTCAGAGTAAAGCTATTATAATGACATTATCCTCCTAATGAGCAACAGTACAATACTTTCCTGATGGCAATACCCAGAATTATGCGGTGTTTAAAAGCCACCATGACTGTAGGGAATACTCAGTAATTTTTCTATTGCAAATACCCTAGTCATATTAAAAATGAATGAGTATAATTCTTTTGTGTTTTTTTTCAAACTTTTAATTTTTTAAATAAATCATGGTTCCCAAAAGGAATAAGCACAGTTCATTAGCAGTGCTAATGAAAATGTCATATTCAGTAAAACTTACCAGAATATCATTCCCTGAAGCAAAATGTTTTCAGATGCTTTGTTCGCCAACTTTATTAATGCAAAACTTTGTGGTCTGGAGTAGTAAATTGAACATAATTGAGGGAGGTGTGGACAATAATCCTTACACAAGTAATTCTTTATATAATTTTTAAAAAAAATTACTCTAACAATAGTGTTACAAACCTTCAAGGGTACTAAGAGATTTTTAAAAATAAGACTAGCAGGGCCCTAACCAGTCTGGCTCAGTGGCTAGAGTGTCAGCCTGCGGACTGAAGGGTCCAGGGTTTGATTTTGGCCAAGGGCATGTACCTCGGTGGCAGGCTCGATCCCCAGCCCTGGTTGGGGCATGAGCAGGAGGCAACCAATCGATGTGTCTCTCTCACATCAATGTTTCTCCCCACCCCCTCCCTTCCACTCTCTCCAAAAAAAGCAATGGAAAAAAATATTCTCAGGTGAGGATTAAAAAAAAAATAAGACTAGCAGGGAAACATTATTAGTAGTAATTCTTTTTCTGCCCTTACATTAATTGTTGAGGCCTTCTCCATTCATGTTTAACCAAGGAACTTTGAGAGGTTTAAAGTAAATAGATTGTTTGCTACAGGCCATAAACAATGACTGAAGATTTGAATTTCCATCTCCTAAAGATTCAGCTATGTAGTTTCCTTCTTAGATAAGTTTTGTCCTAGAGAAATAAAATTTATTTTTGTGCCTGGCTCATACTAGCATAATATATATTAGCTGAACCTAATGAATGAAGCTTTTATTAAGTAGCAGACTAAACAGTTATTCTGATATTATTTTTGTTCTTATTAAGAACTTTTTCTTGTCATTGTGGAAATAAATGATGACCACTTGAATAACAGTGCCTATTTACTCAGAGTTTGCTATAGTTTAGGAATCAGCTACCATCACTTGTGTTTTGTAGGGACTCAAAGGAAGGCAGGGGAATGGAAAAGCTTTACTGTTGACATGGGAAAGCTGGAGGCTGGATAACTAGAAGTAGGGCATTTTGTATGATCAATTTGGGAAGCATATTTGGTTTTCTCTGTTTAGTCCTGAGTTAGAAGGAAGAGAAAAAAAATAATAGGTAAGCTGGCAGTCATTGACCAAGTCCTGATTATTCTAGACCAAGTGCTGCAGAGATTGTGGTTTGGTTCCCTGGACTGGAGATCTGTTATCACAGATAGCCTAGTCCATATATTCAGTCTCTCAACATATATAGCAGTCAATTTCTTGAATTGCTTTCTCCATCCCCCTTGAAATCTCAAAATATAATGGCATACAAAGAGACTTATCAAGCTATTAAAATTCACTCTTAAAGAGTGTGAGTCATGCGGGGATGGAAATGGACAACAAATTTTATTTCTAAATATCTATGTTTGTAAACTCTTTGCAGTTTTATTCTTTAACCATAAATAGGTAATTGCTACATAATTTTAAAAATTGTATATTTGTTTTAAAATATATCCTTAAAGAAAGCATCAGAATATAAACTAAGGCATACTAATATTTTAATACTGAATGCTAATAGAGTAATTTTATTTGAGGTTATGAAGAGGAAAGAAACTTAAAATTTTCACTCTCACAAGATATTCTAGTTGTTTCTAGGAATTTTAGGGACTCGCACACATATTAAGTTGGAAAGGTTCTAAGAAGTAATTTTAAAAGTGTCTAGAGCGAACATCAGAGACCCCTAGAAAAGGGGATTCTGCACTCTTGTCATTCTGGACCTGTGACGACCACTTCTCCTGCTGTTTTATTCTTTAGGAGGGATGGCGGCAGCAGCAGCAATTGGCATTATCAGATTCTTTACATCTACATTTAGCAATGGAGTTCTGCTTAAGGATTAAATGTGGTCTGAAAGTCAATGAGTATCACCTACCTTCTCTTTATATAAATTTTAAAATAATCTTTATCTTTAATCAAATTGTTACATGCAAATAGTTTTTAAAGGTCAAAGAGTGCCAAAAATCTTACAGTAAAACTAAAAAAGTAGTTCCTTTCCCTCTTGTCCTCTCCCCACTGCTCCCATTCTGGAGAGAAACCTACAAGTATTTTAGCTGTTTTTTTCTGGAATTTACTTCTATAGCACTCAATGATATTAAAGACTGATACTTCTGTTCAGCAATTGATGTCATCAATTGATTTTCTATTATGATCGGTGGAACTTTTAGTTTACTGATTCTCATTCTGTTACAATGATGTCCTTTTTGGTTATATCAGTTTTCATTACTATATTATGCTTTCATTTACTGAGACTATAAAAATATTGTACTTTTGAGCCAAATAGTGTATAGTGATTATATTTTCTTTCTTATACGATTCATTTTCCTGGAGTTAATAATTAGATTTTTTTATTTGTTTAGCTTTCTTTCAACATCTTCTTAAGTTTTTACAGACACACTAACAGCTCTGAAAAACTCTTTTTGATACATTTTTCCTTATGATCAAAACTATCAACAAGTTTACCAATTTCATGTCTATCTTGAATACATCGATCCTGAAGACCTCCAACCTTCCAATTCGTTCTGCTCCCTCTCAAAGTACCACTACAGGGCTATAATCCTGAAATGGTCTTAAACCAGTATTCTGGGAATTCCCTTTACCTAGTCCATGTTGGATTCTGTTTCTTGGATCCACATCTCCTTTTTTTATTTATAGCCTTGTTTTGCTAAAGCACATCCACCTAGAAGCATCCTGAAAAAGCATGCATAAGAAATAAATATTTTTAGACACTGAAAAATAATTTTTAATTGTACCCACATTGATAATCTGGTTAAGCATATAATCCTGAGGAAAACTAATTTTTCCTTAGAATTTTAAATGCATTGTTTTACTGTATTTTACCTTCCAATTGTATTGAAAATTCTGATGCCTTTCTAATTTCCAATTCTTTGTATGCGAACTGTTGGTTTTCTCTCTGGAAGCATTTAGAAGCTACATTGCATTTTTAGTGTTTACAAGATTACAGTGATGGGTTTGGGTGTAGGTCTTTTTACATTCATTATTGCTGATCTGTGTCAGCTTTTTTGTTTTCAAGACTCTTTCGGTTTTGATAAATTTCTTGTATTATTTACTTGTTAACTTCCTCTCCTTCTTCTGTTAATTTCTTATATTATTTACTTGTTTATTTCCTCCCCTAATCTCTCTTCCATAACACCTATTATTTGGTGTCCCTTATTTACCAAACCTCTCATTTTCTTTTATTTTCTTTCTCATTGTCTTTTTTGCTTTCTTCTTTCCTTCTTTCCTCCGTTCCTTCCTCTTTTCCTTCCTTCACTTTGTTTATAATCTTCACTTTATTGATTTAATGTCTTCTCTGAGGATATTGAGTATAATTTCTAGATTTTTTCCCCTACATTCCTTGCATTGACTCTGAACTCTTTTTTCCCTATTGTGTCCATTTTTGGTTTCCACCTTTCATGATGGAGGCATTTCCCAAAGGTCTGGTGATCCTTGGCTGCCTCTTCCTGTTGAAAGCTGAGCTGATTATTGGAAGTATTCTTAAAGGGCAATATGGAGGCTAACCTGACTTTCTGAAAATAGCTTTACTGCGATATCATTCACATATCATACAATTCACCCTTTTAAAGCATATAATTCAATGACTTTTAGTATAGTCACAGAATTGTGCATCCATTGCCACAATCAATTTTAGAACATTTTTATTAACCTCAAAAACAAAACAAAAGACCCCTCACCTTTTAGTCTTCTACCACCAGCCCCTCATCTCTCCATACCCCTCAACTCTAGGCAACCACTAATCTACTTCCTGTCTATAGATTTTCCTATTTGGGGCATTTCATATAAATGGAAACATATGGTATGTGGTCCTTTGTAACAGGCTTCTTTCACTTAAAATAATGTTTTCAAAGACCATCCATATTGTAGAATATATCAATATCTCATTTCTTGTTATTCCTGAATAATAATTCATTATATAGATATTTTACATTTTATTAATCCATTTATCAGTTCATGGACTTCTCGGTTGTTTCCACTTTTGACTATTACGGATAGTGCTGCTATGAACATTTGTATACAAGTTTTTGTGTAGACCTATGTTTTCAATTCTTTTTGTTGTATACCTAGGAGTGGAACTGTTGTGTTATATGATAACCATATGTTTAGCCATTTGAGAAACTTCCAGACTGTTTTCAAATTGGCTGCACCATTTTACATTCCCATTAGCAATGTATGAGGGTTCTGAATGCTCCACATTCTAGGTAGCCTTTGTTATAATAAAAGGTATGTCTTCATAGACATGTCTTTTTTATTACAGCCATCCTAGTGGGTGTGAAGTTGTATCTCATTGTGGTTTTGATTTGCACTTCCTTGATGCCTTAGCCTAACTTTTGTTATGAACCTCCCAACTATAAGTCTCTATGGATCTTTTATTCCCAGTCAATTCAATTTTTCTGACCAGCTATGGCTTCTGGATGTAGGAGGAGGAAGGGGGCTGGTGAGGGAGGATCTCTGTGTTCAATGCGCAGATTTTCCCTCATTCTCCTGTTTTGGGTACTGTAACACCATCTTTCCCTGTGTCTCGTGTCCTAAACTCTAAAGCCTCTCTTCTTCTCTAGGAAACAAAACTGTTGTTTTTTGGAGGAGTGGGAAAAGGTGGTCACCTACCTGAGTGTGTGGGAACCTAGCATGTAACATCTCCTTATACCTGTATGGATATTTAACCACTCTTGTTTTCAGCTCCCACTCACCACCTGCAGCTATGCCTCATCTGCAGTGGTATCTGAAACTTCTATTTCTTTAGCTCTCTGAGTTCTTCAAGATAATTGGACTCGCTTTTACTTTTAGGTTTAAGATTTTAATTAAGGGATATTTCAAATATTCACCAAAGCACAGAGGCTAAATAGAACAGAATCTTGTGTTCACCATGCAGAATTAACATGCTAAAGTCTCTTTCTCTCTCTTTCCCCTACTTGGTTTGCGTGTGTTTTATTTATTTATTAGGGTGACATTGGTTGATAAAAGTATACAGGTTTCAAGTGTACAACTCCATATCATCTGTATGTTGTATTGTGTGTTCACCCTCCAAAGTCAAGACTCCTTCAGTCACCATTTACCCTCTTCTACTCTCCCACCCCCCTTTCCTTCCGGCAATCACCATCCTGTTTTCTGTGTCTGGTTTTTTGTTGTTGTTGTTATGCTTAATCCCTTCACCTTTTTCACCTAGTCCCCCACCAGCCCTCCCCTCTGACAGCTGTCAGTCTGTTCTCTGTATCTATGAGTCTGTTTCTATTTTGTTAGTTAATTTGTTAGATTCCACATATAAGTGAAATCATATCCAAAGTAGAATCAGGAAGAATCGGAAAATGTGAATAGACCAAGTACAACTAATGAAATTGAAGCAGTGATAAAAAAAACTCCTAACGGCCCTGGCCACTGTGGCTCAGTAGATAAAGCGTCAGCCTGCATACCAAAGGGTCACAGGCTTGATTCCTGATCAACGGCATGTGCCTGGGCTGGGGAGAGTGTGGTAGACAACCAATTGATGTGTCCCTCTCACATCAATGATTCTCTCTCTCCCTCTCCCTCCCCTGTGCCTTCCTCCCTCCTTTTCACTCTCTCTAAAAATCAGGGAAAAAATATCCTTGGGTAAGGATTAACAACAACAAAAAACTCCCAACAAACGAAAGTCCTGGACCAGATGGCTTCATAGGCGAATTTTACCAAATATTCAAAGTAAAACTAACACCCTTCCTCCTTGAACTAGTTCAACAAATGAAAGAGGAGGGAAGACTCCCAAGCTCATTTTATGAGGCCAGCATTATCCTAATTCCAAAACCAGATAAAGACACTACAAAGAAAGAAAATTATAGGCCAATATCCCTGATGAACATAGATGTAAAAGTTGTCAACAAAATATTAGCAAACCTGTTCCAGTAATAAAGATCATACACCATGATCAAGTGGGATTTATTCTGGGGATGCAAGGTTGGTACAATAATCACAAATCAATAAATGTGATACATCACATAAGCAAAATAAAGGATAAAAATCACATGAACATAGCAATAGAGGCAGAAAATGCATTCGATAAAATCCAGCACCCATTTATGATAAAACCTCTCAGCAAAGGGGAATAGAGGAAACATACCTTGACATAATAAAAGCCATATATGACAAACCCACAGCCAACATCATGCTCAATGGGCAAAAACTAAAAGCATTTCCCTTAACATCAGGAACAAAAAAGGGATATCTGCTTTCACCACTCTTACTCAACGTAGAACTGGAAATCCTAGCCATGGCAATCAGACAAGAAGAAATAAAAGGCATCCAATTTGGAAAGGAAGAAATAAAACTGTCGTTATTTGCAGATGACATATTATATATAAAAAACCCTAAAGATTCCACCAAAAAACTTTTAGAACTGATAACTGAATTCAGTAAAGTAGCAGGATACAAAATTAATATTGAGAAATCAGTGGCATTTTTATATACCAATAATGAACTATCAGAAAGGGATACTAAGAAAACAATCTCATTTACAATTACAAAAACAACAAAAATAAGGTACCTAGGAATAAATTTAACCAAGGAGCTAAAGGACCTGTACTTGGAAAATTGTAAGATATGAAAAAAGAAATTGAAGAAGATACAAATGAGTAGAAGCATAAACTGTGTTCATGGATAGAAAGAACTAACATCATTAAAATGTCCATACTACCCAAAGCAATCTATAGATTCAACACAACTCCTATTAGAATACCAATGGCATATCTCATAGAATTAAAATTTATACGGAACCACAAAAGACTCCAAATAGCCTCAGCAATCTTGAGAAAGAAGAACAAAGTTGGAGGTATCACCCTACTTGGTTATTTTGTTTGTTTTTGTTTGTTTGGGTACCTTTGTTTGGGATGGGATATTCTCCACTCCCCCAGTCTCTAGCCCAGGCACTTGAATTTGACCAGTTCTACAACTACTTTGTCTCGTTGGGGTTACTAAGCAATTGTATTTTCTTTGAAGATGAAGGAACAAGTTTCTTCTTGTTCTAATATTTTGGGAGTGATTTTCTGAAAGAGAAGAATAGAGACATAGCTTTATTCTGCTCCCTTGAATTCAAGATTCTCTAAATTATTATGGTAGCATTTGCTCCTCTCTTAGTCTTAAATTACTTTATTCATTTTCCTTAGCAACTGATACCGCCTCCCCTTTTAATTTTTGTTTTTGTACTTATTATTTTGTTATCCTCTACCTGCTTTGGGCTTGGATTTATTTATTCATGTGGTAATTTGCAATTTGAAATGATACTCGACTTGGGGAATTTTTTCAGTGTTTTTAAAAAGCATATTTGCAAGTTTCTTCAACTGTAGCCCACTTTAGTTATAAAAGGTAGAGGATGTTTTGACTACAAACAGTCCATCTCAGTTGATAAAATTATATTTTGGAAGAAATTAATTTAATTTAAAGGAAATTTATATAGAAAGTGAAATTTAAATAATCATTTGCCTTTATCATTCTTCTTGTGAGCTTAAAATAAAAGGAAATAATAAAGGGATTCAGGGTTGTGCAACATGAGGAACAGGAAAATTACAGCTCTAGCAAGTGTCATTTCCCCAAAATGAAAGACTGGCACAGAAAGCTTTTGGAAGACTGTGGCAGTTTTTTTTGTGTTAAAGGAGTTTGGTCATAGGACTTAATCCACATCCAATTATAAAGAGTATTTTGGGTTCTTTTGCTTATCAGAATTCATTAGCTAAGCCACATCTCAGAAATGGAATACAAATGACTTCCTAAAATTTTAATAGCCTTTCTTCAAATTCTAATTAAGGTTCCAAGTTATGTTCTTCACCTATGAAAGGATAATCTGACCAGGGGTCCCTACCCAGAGCCTTCTTTGAATAGATGCTGGTAATCTTCTTGGCAGGGCGTAGGGTGAGGAGGCTGTCTCGTGTAAGGAGATTTGAGTATAATCCTAAGGATTTCAATATGGGATCCTACATTTCTGTCAATACCCCGGGTTCTTCAAAAGCAGACAGGCAAGTTTGGTTAAACTTAGAAATTTAGCTTTAGAAAAGATTACTAATTCCCACTCCCTCTCCCTACCAACAGGAAGTTGGGTTGTTCCTGAAATGCCAGTAGCATTTTGTTATCAGAAAAAAGTCCTTTGATAATCGTGTGCTGATACTGTCTGGGAGCTGTTCTGGAGCCTACTTCACATGTCTGTCAAATGAAATGATTGTACTAGATGGTATCTGGGGGCCAGGTGGGATGTCCCATACACCCATGAAAGCACTCATTCGTACTCTACGGTACTTATCAGGGTAAATAAAGAAAGGAGAGAAGGAAGCTAGAGAGTGTTTTAAGTACACATCTTTGCATTAAAAAAAGTGATTTAGTTATAACATACAACTAGGGTGTGGATATTTACTTCTTTGTGGTCAGAGGCGACATTCCTATTTCCATCAAAATTGTCTCCATTGTTAAAGGCATTCAAATATGTGATAAATAGGTTACAGACTAGCCTATTACATGCATTTTATTTTATTTTATCAGAATCTCACTTCTTTTTTTTCTCTTAGTATCTGTCTTTCTGACCATCTCCATTTCTGTATCTCATATGCGTGAGTGTGCGCACGTGTGTGTGCGCGCGCACACACACACACAGAGGTTTTTTTTGTTTATTTGTTTTAACTTAGAAACGATTCAAGTAGAGAAAGGCAATGTAGTCTAATGAAAAAAACAATGAACTAATAATGCTCAATCCCAGCTCCATTGCCTAGACTGGGTTATTTATTTTGTTTTTCCTTAGTGTCCTCCCCTGCAAAGTGGGAGAACATAACCAATAAATTTATTTCATATGTCCTTGAATACTATATGAAGGGTTATATCAATATAAGAGCATATCAACTTAAACGGGAGGCAGTTACTAGTTCTGCACCTACTCAAGAACCCATTACACAATATAAAAATTTGAGAATGGATCACCCATTAAAAAGGATGAGTTCAATGCCAATTGTCATGGAAACGGGCAACTGTCCACATTTTTAAAAGACTTGGTTTCAACTTGTACCTTTTGTTCTAGTAAGAGTTATCTATGCAGAAGATTAGTCCCCATACCACTTAAACTGGGTAGGATAGGTTCTTGATGTAGTTAAAATGGTACTAGTACCAAAGAAGGGACTAAAGCTTCAAGTGCTTAGAACTTTGGTCTCAGAGGTCACTTAGTCCAATCTTTTGTCCTAGTTATTGACTTCCTCTGACAAGGAAGCCTAACTGAACTCTTTCAGTCTCTGCTTGATGGGAAACTCCCACCACCTTGGGGCAGCTCTTTGGAATTTTGGAAAGTTCTGACAAATCATGTTAAAGAAGAATTTGCTGTGTCCCTGTAACTTTCATCCATTAGTTTTAGTCCTGGATACACAGAATAAGCCTGTTTGAAGATTGAAGTCAAGCTTCCTAGAGCTTTGTCTTTTTTTTTTTTTCAGAGAAATGACTCTAGATTCTACAACTGTTTCCCTTGAGGCAAAGTTTCATATTCCCTATTGTTCTGGTTACTTTCTTCTTTCCGGTTGCTGGTTTGTCTAGATCCCTCTGAAAGTGTGCTACCAGGAAATGCCCCCTGAGCATTTTGTGATCTTACCAGCATGATCGCTTCCATCATTCTCAACACTATTCCTCTTCTTGCAACCTAAGCAGGCATAAGCATTTTTGACACCATCAAATCCTTTCTCTTTAGCGACTGCCTTGGCACACACAGCACACTGCCACTCTGCGAGAGTGAGAGCAAAAGATGCAGCAGAGTCTGGACACCTTTACAGAGAGAGGATAGGCTGGGGACCTGGACAGAGAAATGGAACTACAGGGTGGCTTGATTGGGATAGCTGGGAAAGGAAGGTTTAGAACTGAGAGATTAAGTTAATTTGGGGCTAAAAAAATTATATTTTAGTGAGGAGGTTGGAAAAGTAATCAGATCCTATATTGGGTCCTATTCAGTGGAAGTTGCTACTCACATAAAGTAGGGAAGACTTCAAAGAAATAAAAGTTGTTAGGAAAAATCCAGATGTCATTGCTTTGTATGTTACTATGATATGCTGGCCAGCCTCCAAGATGGCCCCTAATGATTCTCACCTCCTGGTATTCATACTCTTCAGACTAACCTAAGTAACCAATAGGATGTTGTGGAAATGATGGAGTGGTACTTCTGATTAGGTCATGAAAGATGTGGCTACTGCCTTGCTCTCTCGGATCACTTGCTCTGGAGAATATCAGCCACTATGTCATGAAGATACTCAAGCAGCCCTATAGAAAGATCTTCATGGTGAGAAACTTGGGCTTCTTGCCAACAGCGAGCAACTTGCTAGCCTTGTGAGCGAGCCATGTTAAACCCAGTTAAACCCAGTTAAACCTTCAGATGACTGCAGCCCTGATAGATATCTTCACTGCAACCTTTTGAGACCCGAAGCCAGAACTATTCAGCTAAGATCCTCCTGAATTCCTGAGCCACAGAAACTGTGAGATAATGTTTATTGCTGTTTAAGTTACTAAGCTACTAAGTTTTAAGTCATTAAACTTTGAGGAATTTGTTATGCAGCTATAGATAACTAATTCAGATGGACAGAAAGGAGGAATGAAAAGTAAGGGTCACTCATACTAAGCCTGGACTTGTCCTGGCCCCTAAGGGTGGAACAAGGACTAGCTTCATTTCTACTTTTGGACACTGCTGACAGCTACACAGGGCTAGAGGAAGACAAGTAGGCTCTCTTGTCTCCTCTTTCTGCTGCTCCTCCTCTTTATTTTGGGGAGGACTACGATGACATTGAGGACTCACGATAATTTTGTTTTTGGCTTTTCAGTGGCTCCTGGGAAAAGCTGCACTGTCCTGCTACTAGGCTGTGGGTCCTTGAGAGCATGGCTTGGATCTTACTTGTTTCCATCCCCATTCCCTAGCAAGTGAACATTTATGAACAATGAATGATATTAAGGGGGAGGGCAAAATCCCTTCCTCCTTCAGGATTCTGTAGGGTCCATTCTTAGAAGGGAATCACAGTTCATCAAAAGTTTCAATAGTAATAGCACACAGGGCATCAGACATTTTCACTATTTAAAAAAATACCCCTATTTCACTATTTTAAAAATCCCTCTATTGAAGCTCACTGCTTTTAAGAGCTTCCTTTCACTTTTCCATCTGTTTCTTCTATGAAATGTTGCTTTAACTGTTGCTCAAGCTCCCAAGATGCTTGATCCAGGGGAGCATAGAGGTCTGCTGCCAATATACCAACATATCACTGTCAAGTTGCCCAAAAATCACAGTGGAAAGAGCCCTGGAATGGAATTAGGAGACCTAATTCTGGGCTGTTGTCACTGATTCGCCCATATGTCCTTGGGCAAGTTGCTCCCTCTCTGAGCCTGTTTCTTTATCTTAAACTGAGCAAGTGGATCTAGCGGGGTTCTCACAAGTCTGTATTCCAAGGTGCAATCCCAAAGTGAAAGCAGTGGTCAGCATACCTGAGTAACTGTCATGGTTACAGTACAAGGTTCCCCGGACTTCCCCGTTTATCCCAAGGATATGGCCTCGGTGAGAGGCTGTCAAGTTTACTGACTGGGAACAGTCTTCCGGGTTTGAAAGATACGATCTTCGAGTTTCCAGTTTTGTTACCAATCCTGGGTGACCTCGGATTCTTCTCCCTGGGCCTGAGTGCGGGGACGTCTTTGTTATCCAGAAGAGGCTCGAGGACCTGGGCCGTGACTCCGGGGTCCCGTCCCGCCCGCCGTTCCGCTCCGAGGTGCGGGCGAAACTTCACCCAGGCGCGCGAGCTGAGGGCGGCCTGGCGTCGGGGACGGCGGCCACAGGTGAGTTCTTAAAGGGGCCGCCGCAGCTGGGCGCTACCTGCGCGCGACGACTGGGCGGGGGACGCAGGCGCGGGGGAATGAAGGAGAGTCAAAGAGGGAACGAATTTTCTCTTCCCGCCCTGAAATGCATTCTTGCTTGCAATGAATCACGTAGACTTTAAAATCCTCTAGTAAAACTCTAACACTTTTATCAGATTAACCAATCTCCCCATTTCACGTGCCCTTCTTTAATTCGACCCCCCCAAAACTTTTACTGAGCGGCGAATAGTAACTTTTTAAAAAATCGGTACAAAGTGGAAGACAGTGTAGAGATGGACCCCCGGCTCCTCTTCCCTTGTCCCAGGCTCCGCCCTCTCCTGCCCCTAACGTGGGTGGTGCAGTCGTCCGCTCCGCAAGACCGCTTTTCTTGGTTAGGGATCCACCCCCGGGGGCGACAGGAACTTTCTCTTGACTTGGAGTTGAAAACAGCACGTGTTTAGTGAGGTTCAAGCGTGTCCCGGAATGTGTCTTGGATCTGGTGTAGGTGAAGTCACATCTCTCTTGACGCCCCGACCTTTCAAAACCTGGGGCGCTCCTCGCTCAAAGCCGCGGGACACACCGGTGGGCCGGGTGAGGTAAAGGCGAGCTCTTCCAGGGCCACCCGGCCCACCTGTAGAGTCCGTGTATCAACGCCTTTGTCCTCAGAGCCTCTTCGGCGCTCGCCCCTTTCAGCGGGGTGGGCCACTCGGGATGCTCGCGGGGTCGGCTCTCCCAGTCCCCAGCCCCCTCCCAGCCCTCCTCCCGCTTCCAACCCAAAGGTAGCGCAGGGAGCCGGGAGCTCTCCGCGAGCCGCCTCCTCACTTCCCATTGGCTGGGAGCACCGGGAAAGCGGTCACGTGGGGGCGCGGCAGTCGGCTTCGGGGCCGCCATCTTGGCGGAAAGTTTAGGGGGAGAGAGGTTGGGGGCGCGGAAAAAGGCGAGGTTCCGGGGGTGGGACGGCTAGGAGGGGCGAGGGCAAGCGGGCTAGCGGGCCGCGGCGAGTGAGGAGGCGGCGGCCGAGGAGGAGGAAAGGCAGCGGGGGTGCGGCCGCCGAGGGGAGCTCCTCCCCCGTTCCCTCACTCCCCCCTTAGCGGAGCTCCTTGAGCCCCGGGCGGGGCGGGGGGACGTGGAGCGGGGCCGGGCGGGGGAGCCGCCCGGAGTCGGTCCCGGGCGCACCCCAGGTTCGAGTGCACGCCGCTCTCAGGAACTTTGTGTCGGCGCCGCAGGTGTGGGGGCCCGCGGAGGTGTGCATGTGGGGCGCGAGGGCGTCGCGGAGAGCTGCCGCTTCCCTGTCCGGCCCCCGGTGGAGTAGCCCGGAGGAAGCGAGCGAGGAGAAAGGCAAGCGAAAGGAGGGGGCCCGGGCATGGCGGGGTGATCAGCCCAGCTGGTCCCTTTCTCGCGGCGCTTTACAGCCGCTGCTGGCTTAGGGGCTGAGGATCGGAGCGCCTCGTCACCGCCTCTAGTAGCTGGTGGGGAGTGTGCATACTTGTGCCGGGGGAGGGGTGGCCTCACGTCTAGGCATTTAGTGCCTTTTGGAGAGGGGGCAGCTTTCGAGGAGAATTTGGAAGCCGACTTGTCTGCTCTTAATTTGCAGAGGTATCAGCTCCTAGGTAAAAGCTTTCTAGATTGACTGACACTGTTGGGTTTTGAGGTTCTGCCTTTCACTTGGGAAAACTTTGCCAGGTGGATTTTTCAAATAAAGCTGGGAGTTTTTCGATTTGAGATTAAGGGGAAAATGCTAGTTTAACCTTGATTCTGTTCTCTTCTTTAGTTCTGTGTCCTTTCTGATTTATGTTTTTAAAGGTGTGTGCCCTCCTCCTGATTCTGGAGAAAATGCCGGTCCGGAAACAAGGTGAGAATTTGTTTCGGAACTCTTCTCGGGGATGTCACTTGCTTTTCTAGAAGTATGTCTGTTTTCTGATTGCTGTGTTTTTAAAATGTTTAACTCAAACGAGACTGCACAGTCCTATCGTTTACTACTTAGGGAATCTAAGCCTCACATCATTCAGAAAATGAAAACATCTATATGTTTGTCAAACTTTCTTCCTTGACATCTCAAGTCATTAGAGAGGCAATTAATTTTTTCCCTCGGAAATATTTTTTTAAAAACTCTGAATTGGTGTTTTAATATTTTACATTATTATTGTTACTAAACACTATTTTGTGAGCAGTGTGGGATACTGGTTAAGAACTAGTATTTTGAAACAGTTAATATTTGGATTATCTGCTTTTGCATATAAGATCAGCTGAAACTATGTTACTAATACTTTGATCAAAATGGTCTTTTATTGTAGTAGACTACCAGTGCACATTTATTAAAACTACCCACCTTCCTCCTTTTTCTACTGTGACATGTTTAAAGTTTTTTTAGATCATTCTAGGGAATAGAGGTGTGCATGAACATACTAGCATCAGTTTACCAGGAGGATTTGGGAACTGTATAGATGTCTCGAAGAATCATTTGCTGCATAGGTAGTGTGTAATACTTTATTGTAAATATATAATTTTAATTAGACTCTTTTTCTTTTCAGATACCCAGAGAGCATTGCAACTTCTGGAAGAATATCGTTCGAAACTAAGCCAAACTGAAGACAGACAGCTCAGAAGTTCCATAGAACGGGTTATTAACATATTTCAGAGCAACCTCTTTCAGGCTTTAATAGGTGGGAATTAAAACTTTATTTGTGACCATTATGTGTCAGCTAGGCTTAATGCTCCTTTTAATTAATTATTTATTTTAATTTAAGAGAGTGATGTATTTGGTTCTCTTTGAGGCATTCAGTAACTTGAACATCCATTGAGTTATGTATTTCGATAGGCCAATACTCTTTCCAAAAATACCTAGGACCTTTAACTGTGATTATTTCAGTGATCTTCAAAAACAATGTTTCGTATCCTAGCATTAACTGTTAAAAGGGGGTGTAGTTACAGAAATATTTCAGGACCCTAAAGGTAACATCTGAGTAACTGTCAGTGCTCTGTATTTGACTTGTATTTCTCTGGAGTCCTTGAAAATATTTGAAGAGTTCTGTTATGTTTAAGAATATTCATTTACCATAACACAGACCTCTGTTTAAACTTGGCATTCATGGAGTCAGAACCTTAGACCTGGAAAATGGTCTTAGAGATGATTTCGTCCAATCTTATTTTACAGGCAAGAAAATTGAAACAGAATTTTATTCTTAACTGTAACCTAAATTTGAAGTGATACGTCATTTTAAAGAACTGGACAAATAAACGAGTCCTGAATTCTGTTCCTGACACTGCCATTAATTGAATGATACTATATAAATTATATAACCTTTTCTAGGCACTATATTAGCTGTAGAATATGGGTGCAATGGAATAGTGGTTTTTAAGCCTTTTAAAAACATAGCTAGATCCTTTTTTAAAACAAAATCTTATATTTTGTAAACAATCCCCAGTATATTAAACGAGAGGTTTTTGTCTCTGGCCCTCTCCTCCAGTTACCTTGAAAATTGTGCAAACCACTGAACTAGAAAATTTGTGCCTTCCAATTCTGAGAATGAAAGGTTTTTTTTATTAGTCATTGACTGTATAACATATTAAAATAAGATGTGTACTTCATTGCATTATAGCTATTTCCTCAGTAACTTCCAAGTAGATAATGCCCTTACATCTATCTGTTGATAAGAGTAACTTTCAATGTGATTTGAAGTCCACCTTCAAGTTAGTATACTCTGTAATAACTTATTGGTAAATCTATATTTTCTACTAAATTTGTTTTAGAATTAAAGAAGACTTTAAAGACCACTCAGTACACCTGAATAAGTTTTTAAAATTTTACATTATTATAAACTTTAAAAAAAAATTCGAGATTAGAGCTAATAGTATAATGAACTGCTATATACCTGTCACCCATTTTCAAAAATTATCAGCATTTTGCTTTTTTTTTCTTTAAACTGATGGGCATATTTTACATTTGAATTTCTAAGCTCTGATGTTTAAGGTCCAAATGGATGATCAAATTGGATTCTTCTGTAAAAACAGCAAAAAAGGAGGGGAAAAATAATTTTTGTTATTTGGTTTTCTAAACCAATGTTAAACCTAGAAATGTTTTATTTAGTATGGTCACTGTTTAGAAAAAAATAGTATGACTATTAAGTCCTCATTTACATATAGATATAGACTTAGATAGATGCAGTCCTCCTCTGTGTGACGTCTGCAACTTAAGAAAATTAATGGTTAGTGAAGTAACCAAGCCATCTGTGCTTAGATTTCTCTGTAGATTTGCTATGTTTGGAGGAAATTTTTGTTTTTTTTTTACAATATCTGCCTTGCCTGTTTTGAGTGTGTTTATCTATTCTTATACATAATTGAATTCTGATAGAGATAATTTTCTAATAAGTTTATATTTGTGAATCTTTGTTCTGCATAATTTCATTGGTTGTGAATTTACTTTGATATTTAGATTTACTTATAGTTTAATGTTTTATGGGATGTGGTATCAGATTTTGTTGTAAGGAAAGTAATAGATTTTAGGAATTTTGAAACAGGTAAATTTAGTAGAGGTTTTTGTGTGTTTACATCCTGTAATTGAATTGTTGACATTGCCAAATATATGCATTCTTTTCTGTTTGCTGAATTTAGGTTAATTTATTAGCCTTTATTTTTTCAGTCTTTGAAAATACTTAAGATTTTCTTTTTCCTCTGCACCTGCACCATTGTTTTTAAAACAGTGTGATAATGTACTTTACATCTGTAAACCACCCTAAGCTAAACCAGAATCCATTGTTTTCATAGTATGTACTGAAAAATCCTGGATTTACTGTTTTTTTTCTTTAGTAGGTGGCACTCTGTCCTCTGAGCTGGTACCCATGGACTATTGGATTAAAGGAGACGTGGGTCTTGACTACCTGAGTTGTTTGAAAATCATTTGATGCTTACATTCTTGACTTCCTGAGTTTGGAAATCACTTATTTAGGCTATAGTGAATAATCTAGTTACTTCTTTGGACTTGTAGTCTGCATCGATTATTTATTGATTGATTCTATGAATTGGTGGTTTGAATTGACTGTTTTTATGCATTTGAAAAAGTTGGTGTGGGACTTGAGTTTTGGTGTTATAGAAATTTTGATTCCCCCCCCCCCCCCCATAGCTGATATATAGATTAGGTTTCTGGTACCTTGGAGTTATTCAGAGGAACAAGCATGTACATACTGTATTACATCAGTTCTAAGATACCAATTTTTAAATATTTCAATATCTCAGAATTTGGGGTTTATTTTATAACTGATGTATGTTGGCAGTGATTTTGCATTCTTAGTGGCACATGAAATAATAGTGCACCTTCTAATTTATATCTTTAATAACAGTATCCTCAATTCAGTGAAATACTGCTATCACTGTTCTAACTCTTAGCTTGGAGATTTAAAAATTATTGAAAACAGATGAATTTTTTTATTGACTTTTGAGTTAGAGCTAAGTTGTTTCTTTAGAGTGGAATATTTAAAGTTATACATTAAAAAATAAAATCATGAGGTATACATTTGTTTAAAGTTTATTTCCGAAACATCTGGTGATTATTTGTGTATAAATGTGAGATAAAGTCAGTTTAATTTTAATCTCTGATTTAGGTGAGCGTAATTTGAAAACTTAATATATTTGATTTTGTATTCTCATTTTTATACTTTATTTGAAAATTTTGTGAGTAAAGTAGATTGGATGTGGTTTGATTATAGTCAGAGTAGTCTAGGTGTTCAGGTCCATAGTGGTTTAAAGTCATTTCTGATGTTTAAGTTTGTCTAGGATTCAAGATGAGCTTCGTAGTCCTCAGATTTCATACCAATCTAGACCCCTGGGATTACTTATGGGGTAAGAGAACTCATCTGTTTTCCTTGTGCACAAGAGAAAAACCTGGACTCAATATCAGGCTGGCTTTAGAGACTTGAGTAGGTTGAGCCATATGATTTGTATATCTTATCTGTAGTGTGTAGCTAGCTTATTTTAATGCAATGTTTTTTATTTTAGTTTTGCAGATATTTTGAAAATGAAGATGGATTATGTAATAAGTGTCCATTTCTGAGATCTTTTAGCTCCTAGGTCCTTTGCTGCTATTCCATTAATGAATAGTTTTCCTGGGCCCTGTAAACATGGTAAAGGAACATTAAGTTTGTTCTACTGAGCTTCAAAGTATGCTTCTTTTTTCTAATTAGAAAAAAACAAAATTTACCAGCTTAACCACTTTTAAATGTATAGCTCAGTAGAATTAAGTATATTCACATTGTTGTGATGAAACACTTAAGAACTTTTTCATCTTGCAAAACAGAAACTCTATACCTAGTAGACAACTATTCTCCTCTTCCTTCTCCAAACCCCTGCTAAAACCACCATTCCTTCTATCTGATTTGACTACTGTACATATGTCATATATGGGGAATCATACAGTATTTGTCTTTTTGTCACTGGTTTATTTTACTTAGCATAATGTCCTCAGGGTTAATCCCCATTGTAGTATATGACAGGAAAATTACCTTCCTTTTTAAGGCTGAATAATTCTTTTGTGTGTATATACTACATTTTTCTTTATCCATTCGTCCATTGATGGACATTTGGGTTTCCACTTCTTGGCTACTGTAAATATTGCTGCTATGGACGTGAGTATGCAAATATCTGTTTGAGGCCTGCTTTCAATTCTTTGAATATATATGCATAAGTGGGATTGCAGGATCATATGGTAGTTACATTTTTAATTTTTTGCAGAACTATACTGTTTTCCATAAAAGCCATCTTAATGCATGTCAGAATATGACTCTTAAGTGTGTGTAAAAAGTAATAATGACTAACATTTATTGAGCACTTTTTATGTGCTAATACAGTATCTGTTTAGTTATCATAATCCTATGAGGTGTATGTTCACCTGTGAGATGATTATACCATTTTATCGATTAGAAAACTGATGCACTGAGAAATGACGTCCTTTGCCCAAGGATGCTAAATTGTGGAGCCAGAAGTTGAACTCCGCTAATCTGAATCCAGGGCCTCTCCTCACTGTCAACTTTTAGGATATTCTTTATCATAAGTTGAATATTTTAATGTGATAAAAAACACTGATAACATGTTTAACATAGATGTTGATCTGTGGGATCAGTGGTATTTTTTTAAAATAGTTTTTGCTTTGAAGGTGAATGTTTATAATGATGGAATCTGTGTATTTTGAAAAGCGTATTTAACTTAGTAATCAAGGGTGAGCTTTTAGCTGTAATGATAAAATGTCAGAATTTCTTATGTTTTTTGACTTGTTGGTTCTAGTAGTGTTATGTTTTAGTCTGTTGCTGTGTGTGTAACTTTGCAGTCTAGATTTGAGAAAGGAAAACATAACAGGATATGGATTGACTGTTAGCTAAACTTTTATGAAATTGGAGGGCAGTTTTATTTTTCAGTTGGTGGTTTTGATTGAATTAGATTATTTGTTAATAGTTTTATTTACTACTGCTCTGAAGCAGTGCTTCGATTATGTCTAATCTGGTTGAATTCTCTTTAGAACCTTTTAATCACAGAGCTGTAAAAGCATCTATAAATATTTCTTTTGGTTTAGGCTATTTCATCTATATTGGATCAAATTTTCCCTATTAAATTCTAGTGTATTTTCCCTATATTTTTTCAGTACACTATTCAGTCTAGGAGCAGGTATTGCATTTAGTTGTCATGTCTTTTTAGTCTCCTTTAATTTGGGCACATTCCCACAGTCTTCCTTTATTTTTTATGACGTTACATTTTTGAAGAACACAGTTCTCCATTGCTCTTACTTTTTTATATGTTGTTTCTCATTTTGGGTTTGTCTTATTTTCTCATGATTAAATTCAGGTTATGTATTCTATGGAGTTCTGTACATCCCTTCATTGATGATGTTAATTTTGATCACCCAATTAAGGTGTTATCTCATTACTCTATAGTTACTGTTTTTTCCCTTGCATCTTATAAGCCAAATGTGGGGGAGAAACTTTAACACCATGCACATACCCTGCTTTTCAGCAGAATTTCTCCTACAATTTAGCATGCATTGACGCTGCTTTCCTGAACCAGTTTTCACTGTATTAAAAATAACAGCACTCGTCCACATTTTCCAGTTAACACTTGGCATCTTACTGTAAGTAAGAGCCTTCCTCCCCCTTCTATTTATCTGTCCATCTATCAATGTATCTATTTTCTTTCAGTGGTTGATAATTTATTACAATCATTATTTTTGGTGCTCAGATTGTTTCCGATTTATCTAGTCGGAGCCTTTACAAACTTACTCTTTTGTCCTTATGGAATGCCCCTATCATATTTTAATGCATTTTCTTTCTTTTGGAATAACATGATGTTCTAGGTTCACTTGTGCATATCCTGCCCCAGCCTTGGAATCAGCCTTTTTGAGAAGCTCTGGTTCCTTTTAATACACACCTTATTTTGAAGAATATGCATGTGAATACCCTATGACTATTAGTCAAATAGTATTTAAAGTGTGTGAAGCACAAATTATAATACATACTTTTAAGTTTTATATGATATTCTTTTCTTTGGGGATAAAAATGGCTATTTAAATGTACATTGGTGCCCTAGCCAATTCTGCTCAGTGATTAGAGCTTCGGCCCTCCTACTGAAGGGTCCTGGGTTCGATTTAGGCCAAGGGCACATACCTCAGTTGCAGGCTTGATCCTGACCCTTGTCCAGGTGCATGCGGGAGGCAGCCAATTGATGTATCTCTCTCTCCCTTCCACTCTCTCTGAAAAAGCAGTGGGAAAAATATCCTCGGATGAGGATTAAAAAAATAAATGTACATTGACTTAGAAGAAAACAGTGAATCTGTGCTTGAGTAGATTTGACAGTTGTCTATTTTAGTTAATAAAAACACTGTACTTGTTTTTAGTCAATTAACCGATACATTTTTTTTCCTCTGAAATGGCAGGGTTATGTTTCAGTGTTTATTCGCCTTCTCTTCTCCTTATTCCTTAGGGTGAATATCCTTTTAGAATGTTATTCTTTATGTATATATATGTGTTTTAATTTTGCAAAGCAGACTCCCTGTACAAATAAAATAGAATTGTTTCCTTCATGGGAATTGATATTTAAAATCAGTGTGTAAGGTGAAAAATCCCATCAGATTAAAATTATCCTTGAAATTCCTTCAAGAATTTAACACTATCTCATTAACTACAATACAATTGGTTTTTCCTCTAGTGGAAAGAAAGCATTGTTTCTTCAGCTGAGCAGCAGATGAAGTAGTTGGCTTGTGATTAAGTAACCTCTTGTACTAAAAGCTCATAATTCTGGAATCACACTCAGCGCAGTAAGATAGAGAGAGGTGCTCACATTATGAGAGGCACATGAAAACAGACACTATCTGAGGGAACAGTCTTCTCCCTTCTAATTTTTTATTTGTGACATTCACTTACTGGGTGGTCTGACAGGTAGACTTGTCCCTTTTTTTGGCAGAGATAGTTGCTGTAGTTGAATTTGCCTAAATGCATATAGTGTGACTTCTGTACTATTGGTATTAACTATTTTTATCCCACAGAATTTATTATTTGATATCTTTCCATTTCAGTAAATCTGTACAATTTTAAATGACTGTGTTTATATTGTATAGATATACTGTAGTTTTATTAATGATATCCTAGGAGCATTTAGGCATATACGTTTTTTGCATTATAAACAACATTGCATTTGTATATGCCTCTCTTCTACATCCTTTACTATATCCTTTGGATAAATTCCTAGAAATTAATTGCTTGGTAAAGAGATATGCATTTTTAAAAGGCTTTTGATGTAATTTGTTAAATTACCCTTAGAAATGTTACATAAATTTAATTTTTCAGGCAGCATGTGGAAGAATGACTAATGCACTATACCTTAAACAATATGGAATATAATCCATCTTTTTAATATTTTCTACTCTGATATGTAGAATATATATTTAGTCATTTTGATGTTTTATTGTGTGTTTCTCTGATTAAAGAAATGATCAGTGATGTAAGAATTTTCTTAAATTGTTTATTTTACTTCCTTTTGTGAATTATTTGTTCATGTCATTTGCCCCTTCCATTGCCTTTTTTTTCTTAGAGGTATAAAATTTGTTAGAGATATTAACTCTGCCTGCCATGTAAGTTGCAACTAGCTTCCCTTGTTTGTCATTTGTTTTGAAACTTTTATTTAAAAAACACAAGTATGTTCATATATGGTTAGATTTACCAATTTTGTGTTTGCGTGTGCACGCGTGTATTTTCTATTCTTGATACCATGCTTAGAAAGGCTTTCCTATCTCCAAGATTATTAAAAACATTTACCTATATTTAAATTCTTTCATGGCTTTTGTTTTTAACATTTAAATCTTTAATAGATTGGGAATTATTTATTTATTTAATCCTCACCTGAATGTGTGTGTATATATTTTATATATATATTTTAATTGATTTTAGAGAGAGAGGAAGGGAGAGAGATAGAGAAAGAGAGAAAACATTGATCCGTTGCCTTCTGTATTTCCTTTTGTACACGCCCCGACCGGGGATCAAACCTGCAACCTCGGTATATGCCCTGACCAGGAATCTAACCCACAACCTTGCCATGCATGGGGTCAGCACTCCAATCAACTGAGCCACATTGGCCAGGGTAGATTGGAAATTATTTTGAATAAAGTATGAAATTGCTTTTTTAAATAAAATTTGTTACTATGTTCCTTTGTACAATTTCTTAAATTATCAGTCTTTAATTTTTTCAGCAGTTTTAGGTTTACAGAAAAATTGAGTAGAAAGTACAGAGTTCCCTTATCACCACCACCCCACTCCCCCATTTCCCCTATTATTAACATCTTGTATTAGTGTGGTATATTTGTTATAATTGATAAGCCAATGTTAATATATTGTCATTGACTAAAGTTCATAATTTATATTAGGGTTCACTCTTTGTGTTATACATTGATAAACCTTACATACACATTTGTTGCTTTAACACATGTATCCACCATTACAATATCATACAGAATAATATTTTACCACCTTAAAAATCTCTTGAGCTCTACATGTTCATTTCTTCCTCCCTCCCCTAGAACCCCTGGCAACCAATGATCTTTTTATTGTCTCTCTAGTTTTGCCTTTCAGATTGGCTTCTTTCACTTAGCAACATGTATTTAAGGTTTCTCTATGTCTTTTTATGGCTTGGTAGCTCATATCTTACTTTTTAAAAAGACTATTTGTAAGAGCAGTTTTAGGTTCACAGCAAAATTGAGAGAATAGTATATAGATTCCCCATATACTCTTGCCCCCACATATACATAGCCTCTCCCATTATCAACATCCTTCACCTGAATGGTACATTTGTGATAGTTGAGGAACCTACATGGGCATATCATTATTACCCAAAGTCCATAGTTTACCTTAGTGTTCACTCTGTTTTACATTTTATAGGTTTGGACAAATATGTAACTACATGTATCCACCATTATAGTATACAGAGTAGTTTCACTGCCCTAAAAATCCTCTCTACTCCACCTGTTCATCCTTCTCCTACCTCCAATCCCTGAAAGTCACTGATCTTTTTTTACTGTCTCTATAGTTCTGCCTTTTCCAGAATGTCATATAGTTGGAATCACACAGCATGCAGCCTTTTCAGATTGGCTTCTTTCACTTAGTAATATTCATTTAAGGTTCTTCCACATCCTTTTATGGCTTGATAGCTCTCTTTTTTCAATGCTGAATAATATTATCTGGATCTGCCAGTTTGTTTACCCATTCACCTACTGAAGTATATCTGGGTTGCTTCCAAGTTTTCGCAGTTCTGGATAAAGCTGCTACAAGCATCTGTGTATAGATTTTTGTGTGGCCAGTTAAGTTTTCAACTTATTTGGGTAAATACCAAGGAGTGCAATTGCTGGATTGTACGGTAAGAGTATGTTTAGCTTTGTAACAAACCTCCTAACTGTCTTTCAAAGTGGCTGTGCCATTTTGCATTCCTACTGGCAATGAATGAGAGTTCTTGTTGCTCCATATCCTTGCCAGCATTTGGTGGTGTCAGTGTTCTGTATTTTGGCCATGCTAATAGGTGTACAGTGGTATCTCATTGTTTTAAAGTGCATTTCCCTGATGGAGCATTTTTTCATGTACTTGCCATATGTGTATCTTTTTTGTTGAGGGGTCTGTTAAGGTCTTTTCTTAATACTTTTTCCCATTAAACCAAATATTTTCTTGTAGATTAAAGATGTTGCCTGTATCATGTTAAATTGATTTCACATTCTTTTTTTAATCTTCACTCATTGTTTTATGTATATTGATTTTAGAGAGAGAGGAAAGGAGAGGAAGAGAGAGAAACATCGATGTGTCAGAGAAACATCGATTGGTTGCCTCTTGTAAGCGCCCCATTTGGGGAGCCATACCCACAACCTGGGTACGTACCCTGACCTGGGATGGAACCTGTGACCCTTTGGTGCACAGGACAGTGTTCCAACCAACTGAGCCACACTGGCCAGGGCTGATTGTACTTTCTTTAGTCTTTGTTTAGACTTCCTACTCTGATCCTGAGTTAGTACTGCCTTATTTCTTTAATTTGAGAAATGTTTCATGGTTTGTGAGTTTCCCTGTTTAGGGTGATGTCAGTTGTCACTAAATGCTAGAAAACTTTTTCCTTAAATTTGGAGACTTCTCAAATATGTGATCTGAAAGATTTAAAAAAAAATTTTTTTTTTTTTGGTAATAGGAATGTTTCTCCTCTGTTCCATAGGACTAATTACTTGTGTTCAAGTTTAATTTTTGAGCAGTTTTTTTTTTTTCTTTTGTAGCTTCTTGACCCTATAATTTAGATCTATGTTAAGGAACTGCACTTGTGGGAAAAATGAAGACTAGAGTATGGTAAAACTGATTCAGTAAGCTCAACAAATTAATGTTTTCAACTGTGAGTTAACTAAGGGTAGTTTTTCTCTAATACATGTTTTAGCATTCCTGCATTTTCTTGTTTTCATTCTTGCTTTACTACATCATTTTCAAAGGAAATAACTTTTTCAGGGTAGTAGATAAAATGTAATCAGTCATTTTAATAATATGTCTAGTATATATCTGGGTAAGCTGTATGGATTTTCAGATGAGTATGAAATTAGTCTTGTCTATTAAATGGCAATCATTTTGACCATTCCTGTATCCTACCATTTTCTTTACATTTTCATATTTAAGATACAAGTTTACAGTTAAATGTTTGCATAGGTTATTGAAGGACTCTGTCATTTTACACTAGTTAGTAAATTTGGCAATTCCTGATAAAATAGTATTGAGAGATGTGACTATTAAAACGTTATTTTGCTGTGGTTACATTTTCTTTTCATCGCATATATATTTTGATATAATTATGAGTTCTTACTGACATTGGATATTGAAACATATATATAATGACTTATATAAGCCAGAATTAAGAAATTTTCATTGTCGGTCAAAGAGGTGGTTAATTTAATTTTCAGATTTTTGAAATGAAATTTAAAATAAATGTATGTTTAAGTTTAAGTGTTTTAAATTGGAAAACTTGAGGTGTTATATAATTTTTTCCTCAATTTTCTTCATCTCCCAAAGACATTGTTATATCTTATCATTTAAGTCTTTTATTCCTCTTTTAAAACATATTCACTCCATTATCATTCACTGAATGTCTTAAGTGTTCAGAGTGAAGTTATTCTTTTGTTTTCATGAAGTTAGTCTTTTGAGAATATAGATTTTCAAACTTTGGCATGCTAAATAGATTTTCAGGAAGTAGATTGGGATTATACCAGAATTTACTGTGTTTGTTTTTGTCTTCTCTCTGATTTCTATTTGTGTAGTAACTTCTGTTTTACTTTAGGCTAGCTATCTTATGAATCTCCATGTTACACTCCCCATTTTAGAAAAATCTAAAGTAGAAAGTAATATCTTGAATCCTAGAATGTTATGTTATAAAAATAGTTATCTTGTCATAATGATAATCTTTGTTTTCTAAATCTTTATAGTTGTGATCAGTGATACAATTCTTTTCTGACATAAAATGTAGGTTAACTATAAACAATAAGGACTGCTGATAGCACGGGAGATATAAAATATAAATACTTTGGACTCATAAGCAAAGTTCAGTCTGTAAGTGCAGTCTTTCCAGAAGGTGCCCTTTTTCATTAGGTGCACCTTGAAAAATCTTTACTGATACACTGAAGGAATTGTAATGGAGAAATTGTTTCTGAAGAAGTGTTATGTTGCTCATCTCATTAGTCTTGGGATACCCTAAATGTGGAGAAGTGTGCTGGACAAATGAAATAAAATGTATAAACTATGGAATGTTAGTAAAGATGGGATATTGGTCAAGATTAAAGAGAGAGAGAGTGTGTGTGTGTGTGTGTGTGTGTGTGTATATTTCTTTTTAAAGGAAAGTGGTAATAACTGACAAACTGTTATATCAAAAATATCACCATACTATATATGTGTTAACAAGCATATTTTGGTACTTCTGCAAATGGTTATAGTTAGCCCAGTATGGTAACCAATCTCTTTTTAAGTTGCATATTTGGCAATATCAGTTGCCCTCATCCCAGTAAGAAACAAAGATATCTAAGTAGCTAAAATAAATATTATAAAACCCACAGGTTAAATCCCATGCTCTTTGCTCATTTAAGGTCCCCTACACTCTTATTCAACTTATTTTTTTTTGTGATAAAATATACATAACAAAATTTACATTTTTAAGTGTACAGTTTAGTGACATTAAGTACATTCACATTGTTGTGTAACCACTATCCATCTCTTGAACTTTTTCATCATCCCAAACTGAAACTCTGCTCACTAAACTCCCCATTCCTTCCTACCCCAGCCCCTGATAACAACTGTTCTGTCTCCATGAATTTGACAATTTTAGGTACCTCACTTAAGTGGAATCATACAGCATCTGTCTTTTTGTGACAAATTCACTTAGCATAATGTCTTAAAATTCATACATCCATGTTGAATATATCAGAATTTCATTTTTTAAAAAGTCTGAATAATAATGTATTTATTGTTTGTATACACCATGTTTTGTTGATTAACCATTAATCTATTGATAAACATTTGGGTTTTCACCTTTTGATATTGTGAATAATGCTGCTATGAGCATTGGTGTGCAAATACAAGGTGGAGCAAAAGTAGGATTACAGTTTGTATGGAAAATAATACAATAATTAATAAATATAAGCATAAACTCTGTGTTTCACATACAGCTATATACCTACTTCATTATCAAGGCAAGAAGACCCTCTACCAGCAAAAGGTTAACTCGGTGAAGACTAGGATGATAGCATTTTTTAGTAATAAAGTATCTATTGTACACTTAATAGACTACAGTGTAGTGTAAACATAACATTTATATGCACTGAGAAACATTGTGTGACTGGTTTCATTGCAATATTCACTCTCTTGGGATAATTGCTTTTGTATGGTAGTTGGGAACCAAATCCTCAGTATTTCTGAAGTATGCCTGATTTGTTTTGCATCTACTTTCAGTTCTTTTGGGTATATACTGGGAAGTGGAATTGCTAGATCAAATGGTCATTCTATTTTTAATGTTTTGAGAACCACTATACTGTTTTCCACAGCAGCTGCATAATTTTATGTTCCTAACAATGCATAAGAGTTTAGTTTCTCTACATCCTTATCAATACTCTTTATTTTCTGTTTTGTTAATGATACTAGCTATCCTAATGGGTGTTCTACTCAGCTTATTTTGTCTTAAGCCTGATATCGTTTAAATAACATGAATATTTGGTTCTCTAGTCCATAGGCGATCAGATATAGCAAACTAGAAAGGCCTGTTTGATAGATGAATATAAGACCTAGATTTAAGGCATTTCAATTGTTAGTAGCTAGGTGCAAGTGAACTTTTGAAAAATTTATGTAGGGAACACTTTGTTCCTTGACCATACTAGATAGTAAAATGTTACTCTGAGTTATATTAGTCTAGGTCTCTGTTGTCCTGTATGGTAGCCACTAGCCACATATGGCTGTTTAATTAAACCTAGATGAAAAGATGAATTCATTTCCTCAATCACACTAGTCACATTTTAAGTGCTTAATAGTCATACGCAGCTAGTGGCTACCATACTGGACAGTCATATGCAGCTAGTGGCTACCATACTGAACAGTGCAACTATAGAACATTTTTATCATTGCAGAAAGTTCTGGATAGCATTGGTCCACATTTTCAATAGAGATGTTATTGAAGGGTAAATATAGCAGTGTCTCTGTTAGTTAATTATAGAATAAAAGGGCATAGAAATTTAAGATTTGAAATTTGACTTACAATAATGAAAAATAATTTTATGTAATGATGTGGGCTACTTATCTTGAGATTGGTAATTAACCAGTTAATACTCATTTAGTGCTCTTGGGGGCAAAATATTATACTAGGAGTTCTGGATTTTCTTGTTTATTATTATTATTATTATTATTATTTTTGTTAATCCTTACCCGGGGATATTTTTTTCCATTGCTTTTTCAGAGAGAGCAAGTGGAAGGAGCTGGGGGGCAGGGAGGGAAGAGGGAGAGAGAAGAGAGGAGAGAGGAGAGAGAGAAACATTGATGTGAGAGAGTCACGTTGATTGGCTCCCTCCAGCTAGTGCCCTGACCAGAGGCAGGGCATGAACCTGCAACCCAGGTATGTGCTCTAGACCGGGAATCTACCCTGCGACCCTTTGGTGTGAGAGCTAATGCTCTAACCACTGGGAAATACCAGCCAGGGCTGTTTTTGTTTTTTTAGTAGGAGATACCTATGTCTGTTTGTCTCTGTCTCTCTTTCCCTCTCGATAGTTATAAATATATATCTCCTACATATATAAAATATATATCTTACATGTATGGAAATATATGCCCTACTACATAAATAAACACATACTCTCACATACATATATATCCTCTACAAAAAATATATTCCATAATATTTTCTAGAAAATAGTCCATATTTAAATTTCCCAATTGTCACAGTGTATTTTATAACCCCCCCTCCTCCCCCCAGGACACACCCCAGTCAAAGCTCAGACATTGCAGTTGGTTTCTGTGTCTTTTCATTTCTTTTATACAGAAAATTTCTTGCTTTCAAACAAGTTTTTCCTGTGTCATGACATTGACTTTTTACAGAAACCAGGCCAGTTTTCCTATAAAATGTCCTCTTCCCAGTTTGTTTTGTTGCTTGCTTTTCTGGTGTCATATAACTTGTTCCTCTATCCCCTTTATTTCCTGTGAACTAGAAGTTGATTTTAAAGACTTAATTTAGGTTCAGGCTAAACAATTTTTGTTAAGAACACTTTGTAGCTGATGCTCTGATTTTTTTTTCATGATGGTTAATGTGGTTAGTTTTATATAGTGATTTATGGTTTATAAATGTTGTCACATACATTTTTTTCTAGTAATATTGTTGATACCCTTTGAAGTAGGTTGCTATTATCCTCATTTTGTAGTTTTTATTGGTCCTTTACTTAGAAAGTTCTGCAATTCCACTGGTTATTAAAACTGAAAAGGGAGTTACTTTGTTTCTACTGTCTTAGCATGTTTTTAAAGGAGATACTAATCTTTTCATCATTCTGAGAAATAAGTAAAAGTTCTATCTATGTTATTTATAGTTATTGTGTATGATTCTTCTATACAGGATAATGCCCACCTTTGCCGATTATAATTTCCCTCCTTTAAAAAAATCAACTCAAAATTAAACCAATAAGTGAATAAAGAACTAACTGTGGTAAACTAATAATAAAACTCCCACTCAGAGCTTCTGAACAGCATAAATAACCAGAGTTAATGTACTAAGTTTATATAATTCCAGCTGATAGCAAAGCAACTTGATACTCTAAATTATCCTGTGCTACTATAAGTACGTTTATGATTTCTTTCTTTTAAAAACATATTTTATTGATTGATTTCTAAGAGGAAGGGAGAGGGAGAGAGAGATAGAAACATCAATGATGAGAGAGAGCCACTGATTGGCTGCCTCCTGCACGTCCCCCGCTAGGGACTGAGCCCGAAACCCTGGCATGTGCCCTTACTGGGAATCGAACTGAGATCTCCTGAATCATAGGTCGATATGCTCGACTGCTGAGCCACACCGACCGGGCCGTTTATGATATATTTTAGAGTTTTATCATACCTTTCACTGATTGTTTCTAATAAAATACTATAAACTACTTAAGTATTTCTAAATATTCAGACTAGAGATATCTAAAAATACTTCTAGTTCTTTGATTTTAACCTTTTTTGTTGTTATACTTTGGTTAGAAGAGCAGTTAAAACCCCTTGAGAGGTTTACATTCCCAGACTGGATATTGGTGGTACAAAGATAAATATCGGTAATGAATCATGTATGCAGAATTTACAGTAATATTAGCTGCTGTCTTATTAGGAGCTTATTATATGCTATTGTGCTCTTTACAGGTATTATTCAGTCCTTGTAACAATTCATAATGATAAGAGGCAAGTTATCAGAGGTTAAGTAACTTGCCTAAACATGTAGCTAATTGGTAAAGGAGGAAGGATTTGAATGCAGCACTGACTTTGAAGTGTAAAAAGCCTATGACTTTTACACTGTTCCCTGCAGGTTCCGATATGCTTGTGATATAATAAAGTGAGAAGATATTTACTGTTTAAGTATGCTATAAGATTGGACTAACTTTACTAACCTAAAGTAAAATTTTTACCTTTGGGTTATGTTGTTTTATCAATGCATAGTTTAATTAGAAAATATACTTTTTTATTTTTATTTCCTGACCTCCAGATATTCAAGAATTTTATGAAGTGACCTTACTGGATAATCCAAAATGTATAGATCGTTCAAAGCAGTCTGAACCAATACAGCCTGTGAATACTTGGGAAATTTCCAGCCTTCCAAGCACTACTGTGACTTCAGAAACACTGCCAAGCAGCCTTAGCCCTAGTGTAGAGGTAAGATAAAAAATTTTCCCCTTAAGCGGTTTTTCAGTGATCACTTTATTAGGGCTACTAAGTTTTTTCATTTTATTAAAGTGGATACTTTGTGGAACCACCATTTATAATGGAATAAAGAGGATGGGATTAAAAATACTTTTGAAAATAAAAGCTCAGAATCTCTGGTGCCCCGGTCTTAAAACGGTGTGAATGGTGGCTTTCAACTATTAAAAAATACTTGCATGATAGACCTCAATGATGCTCTATCTGTTGGTAATTAGATAGAAACTATACGTACTTTGAAAAGATGGTTTTGCTCTGGTATTTTTTCTTAGAAATTGAATATGGTTTTGTAGTCCTGGGCAGTTTAGTTGCTACATTTATTCCAAGGATTCTGTTTATTGTCCTGAGGGATTGTGTTATTAAAACTTACTAGAGACTGATCAATAAATCTGAAGGTCAGCATCGGTTTCTATATTTTTCTATAATTAAAACTGCATTTGTTGAGTTTTCATAACCATTTTCATAATGCTGTTTTTTTATTATATATTGTTGCTGGTAGAGTTAGATATGACTTAACAGAGATATGAAGCATTTTGTAATGAAGATTCTGTCTGAGAAACATTAGTCATTTGAAGGTGATTGTCTGACTGAATGTGATTCTAGTCCCTTCTAGTTAGTACTAGAGAAGTGCCTGGAACATTGAATCAGCTTCTGTTTGGAGAGTAATACATCAGGAACAAGCAGTTGTGGGCGGCAACCAGACAGCCCTTTGGTAATGAAGGAGACAGTTTCTTAGTTTCTTGTTTGTGTTAAGTAACAGAATGGAATTTTAGAGCAAGAAAAATCAGAAAACATTTTATCCCTCTCCTTCATTTTAAAGATGAAGAAATTGAGATCCAGAAGAAAGTAAATGACCTGACCCAGCTTATTCAGCTAGTTTGGGAAAGTTTGCCTTTGGATTTCAGACCTCTTAAAACCCAGTTCACAGTTCTCTTTACTAATCTTGATATGTTCTTTCGTTTTTCTTTGATTAGTATTTTCTACGTGTCCTTATTTTCCTCTTATATTTTTCATCATTATGTGGATAATTTTAGTTTCCATTCTCTTTAGTTGATATGTCATTTGTGCTTATGATAGTCCATTTCAAATAGATTTTCAAAATGTTAATCAGTAATACAGTTTCTATTTCACATGTATTGTGGTTGTAGGTTAAAAAATTGCTTATATTAGAAACATGTTAAATTTTAAAAGAATTGACTTTCTTATTCAGTTCTTTACTAATTTTTTTCTATTACTTGATTTATCTAGTTGAGCCGTGATTATAAAGCATAGAGTTCTTAGAGTCAGTTTGCCTAGTTTTAGGTAATGGCTGTATCACTCTAACCAGTAAAAGTAAATTTTTATTAAGGTTAAATATGAGGACAGTTCTGAAAGCAATTAATGGACATTTGATCCTGTCCAAAATGTCCACAGAGACCTTTGGTCCACATGTACCTTTGTTTGTTCTATTTCTTCCAATGTAGTAAAATGAAAATTAATGCCATTTATTTTTAAAGTGATATGATTATATCCCATTTTCATATAACTTTTTTTGGTTTTGGTATGTGTGTCCTTTACTTTGAACATATGTCGTAGAGAGATGTTTGGAATAATATTTGCTTAATATTAATGGTGGTTTCTGGGTGATAATATTTTCTTATTTATACTTTATTACTTTTAAAAAATAATGAGAATGTGTCATTTTTATAAAAACAAACCTAATTCTAAAATAAGCGTGTTACTTTTAGAGATTGTAAGGAAGAACATTTGAAAGGAAGCAAGGTGCAAGTAGGAGTAAGAGAAATTGCCTAATTTAATGAGAAATTCCAACAGAAAAGGGTGCACTGTCCTGTTGTAGTCTTTTCAGGCTGCTGTAACAGAATACCATAGACTGGGTAGCTTATAAACAACACAAACTTAATTTTTCACAGTTTTGGAGGCTGGGAAGTCCAAGATCAACTTACCAGCACATTCAGTGTCTAGTGAGAGCCCACTTCCTGGTTCATAGATAGCCAACCATCACATTGAGGACAGAGCGAGGGAGCATTCTGGGGTCTCTTTTATAAGGGTACTAATTCCATTAATGAAGGCTCCACCCTTATGACCTAATTACCTCCCAAAGGCCCCCACTTCCAAATACCATCGCATTGGGGCTTAAAATTTTAACATGAATTTTAGGGGGACACTTATATTCAGTCTATGGTAATCCTATTCCTGACAATATAGTACATTTAAAGTGGATCAGACATTCAAAGGTAAAAAAATGAAATTATAAAAATAAACTTTTTAATGATTTTTGGGTAGGGAAAGCTTTCCTAAGCATGACAACAAAGAAAACCCAGAAAAATTAAAAGGTTAAGAATGCTGACTTTGTAGAATTTCTTTGTGGGCTTCACAAAGTTTGATTGTTTGAACTTTGACTATAGAACTTCTATATCTTGAAAGATACAATAAACAAATGAGAAATGATAAACTGGGGGGCAGGTTGTCACATTTATGAAGAGGGGCTAATTTCCAACCCTCTCAGGAGACCTCTTACAGATCAGTAAGAAAAAAGCCAACAAACTAGAGAAGATGATGTAAAGTACAAGAAAGCAAGTAAATTACTATCTAATTAAAACATTTAATTCTAATATTTGCAGAATTCTCTAGAAAATAAGTTAACTTCTTAGTGCTCTTTTTGTCTTCTTTTTTCAAAAAACTTTTCTCAACTCTGGTATGTGTCTGTTGAATAATATTTCTGATTTTAAGAGTTTAATTTAAAAACAAAATGTTATCTGTTTTCAAATAGTAAAAAAAGAAAAAAGCCAACATTCAGTAGGAAGGTGACCAAAGAATTGGAACAGGCTGTTTAGCGAAAAATAAACACAAATAGGCCAATAAGCCTATGAAGAGATGCTCAACCTCATTTTTTAAGAATGCAAATTGACTGTGGGAATATTTTAAACTAATTTGATTATCAAAGATTAATTAAATGTGAGGGAACAGAAACTCTTATACTGTTGGTAGGAGAATACAATGGTGCAATCTTTTGGAAAGAAAGCTTGACAGTATGTATTTATGTCTTTTGATCTGGCATATGTTACAAATGTACTCAGATTATTGATATCTTATATATATATATATGTACACACACACACACACACACACACACACACATATATGCATGTTCATGGCAATATTTGATATTAATAAAAACCAACAAGGAACAAGTCTAAATAATTATCAGTAAGAAACTAGACAAATACATTATGGTGCAGTCACTTAATGCAGTATAAAATAGCAGGCGTAAAAATGTCTGTATATCCACTATGTGTTATTAAATGATTGAAAGCAGGTTGCATATCAGTAGCTATAGTATAACTGTAAAAAAAGCGAGATGTTAGTTATGTCTGGAACAATACACACTTAGTCAACTTTCAGTAATGTACTCTTGTTTTCAGTTTTCCCTGCAATCTCAGGCTTCCTGTTTCAGCCCTTCTGAGTTCATCTTCAGGGGCGAGAAATTATCTGAGTAGTGTAGATCTCCTTTCCCTTTTTGACCTTGTGATTTAATACTTTAAAACAATCCACCTGCTTTAATTTATGTAGAGTTTTAGGAGATAGCAGAGTTAAAAGCATATATTGTCTGCTAGGTTTAATCTGAAGTCCTCTAAACACTGACTTAAAAATTATTGAAGTACTTTGTAATATTCATACATATAGGTGCACAAATCATAAATATATAGCTTGCATCCCTGAGAAGCCATATATCCAAGGAAAGAAAGAGAAAGAATTTACTGACATCAGTTCTGCACTTTAGGGATGTGAATTTGTGGGTGCAGGGGATACAGTTTTTAGTTTTGTGGTTAACAGGAAAGTCTCTAGTGAGCAAGTGAGAGGATGGGAGGTGGACAAGAGTCCAGCGGCACACGGTGTTGCTAAGGCTGCTCAGGGTGAAAGGCAAATGTGACAATTTGGAGGGGAACGTTGGAGTGAGTGGGGAGGGCACATACTAAATCTGGTACAGGGTCTCTAATCTCTCTTAATGTAGTGGAACAGCCCTCCCACCTTTTTTTTTTTTTTTTTGCTTTAAATAACATTAACTTTTTGAAGAGACCATGCTAGTTATTTTGTAGAATACCACACATTCTGTGTTTGTTTAGTTTGTTGCCTCATGTTAAGTCATTTCACTAAGTCCTGTATTTCTTTATATATATATGTATATATCTTTATTGATTTCAGAGAGAGGAAAGGAGAGGGATAGAGAGATAGAAACATCAATGATGAGAGAGTCATTGATCGGCTGCCTCTTGCACATCCCCGACTGGGGATCGAGCCTGCAACCTGGGCATGTGCCCTGACCGGGAATCGAACCCCGATTGCCTTGGTTCCTGGGTCAACGCTCAACCGGTGAGCCATGCCCGGGCTAAGTCCTGTATTTCTGGTAACAAGAAGTTAGATGTAAAGGTTGATTAGACTCAGTTTGGTAAATGGACTTCATGGTGATATATTGTACTTCATATTGTATCCTTCAGGAAGCACACAATATCAGGTTGTTGCACTTGTGTTGATGTTTGATTCTTTAAAGGTGGTGACCTCCAGATCCTCCATTGTATAGGTATATTTTTCTCTTTGTAGTTATTAAGTATCTATGGGGTAGTACTTCAGCACCTTGCATTGAGTGAATTTTTACCTTATTCATTAATGATCCTTTCCTGAATCACTCACTTCATTAGAAGTTTCAAAATGATTTCCTCTCCTAATTTTTATCATTCCATCTTTATTAATAAGTTGATATTCTCCTGAAAAAAGTACTTTTCCCCATTAACTAGGGATGAACCTTTGTTCCTCCTAAAAAACAAGGTAAAGCTTATATTTTCTTTTAAAGACTAGCTTTTAGAGTAGAGCTTGTGCAATAATCCTTTGCAAAGGTGGCTAATAAGTTTCCCCACTTTTTCTTGCTCTCTCTTTTTAAAAAAACTATCACTGTGGACTGAGATATTTTTATTTATTTAATAAGTACTTTGTACCTTTCTTCTAGGACTTATATTTTACTGTCATTTGGGTCCTTTTTCAATCTCTCTTTTAAAAAATTATTATTTGAAACAAATTACATCTACAGAAAATTTAAAAGAATAGTAAACTGCCATTTTTGTCACATTTTCTTGTTCTCTACACACACGCACATATAAACTTAAAAAAAATTCTGCTGACTCATTTGAGAGCAATTGCTTTACTCTTAAATACTTCAGCATGTATCTCCTTTGAACAAGGACATTTTCCTAAAAAATTTTTTAAAATTTATTTTATGAGCATTTCTAAAAAACATCTAGTTTGTAATTATCAGACTGAGGAAATTTAAAATTGATACAGTGTTATTATCTGTACAGTGCTATTGTCAGTCCATGTACAAATTTAGTACATTTCTTATCTTTGGTACCATCTATTCTATAATTCTATATTCCTGAAGCAGAACTCCACCTCAGTTCTTTTTCTTTCTTTTTTAAATCCTCACCCAAGGATCTGTTTATTGATTTTAGAGAGAGGAATTCTGAGAGGCAGAGAGAGGGAGGGAGAGAAAGAAGCATCATTTGGAGAAACATTGATGGGCTGCCTCCAGCATGTGCCCCAACCGGGAATTGAACCCACAACCTGGGTATGTGTCCTGACTTGAAATCAAACCCATCACCCTTTGGTGTATGGGATGACACTAACCAGCTGAGCCACATCAGCCAGGGCTCCACCTTAGTTCTTACTATCTGACAAAGTTTTACAGTACAACTTCATGAATTGTTAAAATTTTGAATTCCTGCCTTCAAAATTATTGACAATCCCACATTTTGGTGGTCAGCATCTTTTCCTGTTTCCTTTATCAGTGCCCTCAGGGTTCTTATCCTTCTTTTTGATGTTTTATTTCTCTAGCAGAATGTCTCGGTTTCTCAAAGACAATACATCACAGAGACACTAGTCTGAACTTCCTCTCCCACCATCAAATTTACAGGGTTGTCTCAATTCCAGTTTTTAAGCAGTGTGTTATTAAAACTAAATATACAAAATCTGAAATAAGGCACAACCCCTGTGCAAAGCCCCTGTAATTTAAAAATTTCATCAAGACCAAAACTGATGGGTATTAAGTGAATTGTACATGAGATGTCTGCAAGTGGATTTTGATGACCACTGTGCTGTTATTTTACATTATCTATTAAAATAGTTTTTTCAGCTCGATCCCCAGTTGGGAGTGTGCAAGAGGCAGCCAGTCAATGACGACTCTCTCATCATTGATGTTTCTATCTCCCCCTCCCCCTCTCCCGTTCTCTCTGAAATCAATAGATATTTTTTTTAAAAAAAGTCACTTCTTTCTAAAAAAAAAAAAAATAGTTTTTTCATATTTTAATGTTTATATGTTATGACATTCATATCCCAGTGTTTAAATGATAGGTGGTAGAGTTAGAACTGAAGGACATACCTCGAAATCAATAACTTCAAAATGGAAATGAAATAGAGTGAAATATGAGAAGTGAGACAGCTGCCATATTATGCCAAGCTGTTAATCTAGGAGAAAACTTGGCAAAATATTATACAGTTATTAAGAAAATAAGTCTGTGTTAAAGCTTATGTATGCCACAATGGTGGTAGATTTGTGTAATGCACGAAGGTATCCTCGATTAGTCTTGAATTATGAGTTTTGATTATATGACGTTTTCAGTAATTCATTTAAATAATTTTGCTTGTTCTGTACCTTTAACTGCATCTATTACTATCTTCATTATTAGAGCGATGATGTCTTCTCATGTGTCCTTTAAAAAAGACCCTCTCTTGCCATGGCCAGTGTTGCTCAGTGGTTAGAGCACCAACCCAAGCACCAAAAGGTTGCAGGTTCTATTCCAAGTTAAGGGCGCATAACTGGGTTGCAGATTTGATCCCAGGCCCCAGTTGGGGCTCATGTCGGAGGCAACCAATCCATGTGCCTCTTTCACATTGATGTCTCTCTCTCTCTCTCTAAAAATCATTGGAAAAGATATCCTTGGATGAGGATTAACAAAAAAACAAACAAAATCTACCCTCTCTTTTTTTGGATTGCCAAAGTGATACATACTTACTGCAAAAATTCCAAACTTTATAGAAATATATTTTCAATTATGTAGACATTACTTTCTCAAATAATTAAGGGGAATGATCATTGAAGCTGGATCTTGAAAGTGAAGTCAAAGTTTGACAAATCAGCAGGTCTTAGTAAGGACATTTCAGGCTGCTGGATGATCAGAATGTGCGATTTTGTTGCACAAACATGTTCTGAGCAGCTTCAGTATTCAGGCATACCTGTTTTATTATGCTTTGCTTTATTGTACTTCACACGTTGTGCTCTTTACAAATTGAATGTTTGCTGCAACTGTGTCAAGTAAGTCTGTCAGTGCCATTTTTCCAGCAGCACTTGCTTTACTTCGTGTCTCCGTCACATTTTAGTAAACCTCACAGTATTTCAAAACTTTTTCAGTATTATTTTATTTGTTATTGTAGTGTGTGATAAGTGATCTTTTTTTAAATTTTTCAATTACAGTTGACATTCTATATGATTTTATTTTAGTTTTAGGTGTACAGCATAGTGGTTAGATATTTATATAATTTATGAAGTGATCCTCCCGGTAAGTCTGTTACCCACGTGGCATCATACTAGTTGTTACAATACTGTTGACTGTATTCTCTATGCTGTACATCCCTGTTACTATTTTGTAACTACTAATTGGTACTTCTTAACCCCTTCACCTTTTCACACAGACCCCTGTAGTCTCCCTCTCATTTGGCAACCATCAGTTTGTTCTCTATGAGTCTGTTTCTGTTCTGTTTGTTTGTTTATTTTGTTATTTAGACTCCACATATAGGAGAGAGCATATGGTATTTGTCTTTCTCTGACTTATTTCACTTAGCATAATATCCTCTAAGTCCATCCATGTTATCTCACTCCATCATTTTTAAAATATTTTTTCTGTAACCTCTCCTTTTCTCTAGGGCCTCTAATTACATGATATTGGGTTGATTAAATTTGTCCCGTAGCTCATTGATTCATTTTGTTCAGTCTTTTTTCTCTGTAGGTTATATTTTGGACATTTTCTATTGCTATATTTTTAGGTTTATTAATCTTCTAAAGTGTCTACTCTGTTAATTTCATTCAATTTTTCTTTTCAGACAGTTTAATTTTTATCTCTAGAAGTTTGGTTCCTTCTTTATTTTCTATGTCTCATTAAGATGCTTGTGCTTTCCTCTATCTTCATGAACATATGGGATAGATTTATAATAATTTTCTTAATGTTCTTTTGTACTAATTTTATCATCTGTCATTTCTGGTCTGTTTTTATTGATTGATTTTTGTCCATGCTGAGTTATATTTTCCTGTTTCTTTATTATATACCTGGTAATTTTCTATTGTCATTATGAATTTAACCTTTTTGGGGACCTAGATATTTTTGTATTCCTTTAAATATTCTTGAGCTTTGTTTTGGGATGTGGTTAAATTACTTGGCAGTAACCTGATCCTTTTGAAGCTTGCTTTTAAACTTTTTTAATGAGACCTAGCAACCTTAGTATAGGGTTAATTTTGTCCCAGTACTGTGGCAATACTCTTCTGAGTACTCTACACAGGGTCCTGTATATTCTGAGTTTTTCTTTTTTTTTTTTTTTTTAAATACTTTTATTGTTTTGGCTTTTTTTAGAGAGAAAGGAAGGGAGAGGGAGGGAGAGAGAGAGAAACATTGATTGTGAGAATGAAACATTGATCACCCCCTACTGGGGATCAAGCCCAAAACCTGGGCATGCGCCCTGACTTGGAACCGAAACAGCAACCTTTTGGTGCATGGGATGATGCCTAGCCACCTGAGGCACACCAGCCAGGGCTATTATGAGTTTTTCAATTATTCTTGGCCCTTTGTGAGCTCTGGGAATTGTTCCACCTGCTTCTTTTCAGGATTCTTTCCCCTGCCTCAGGTTTCCTTCAGAATTAAACTGAAGACTTGAGGGGAACTCTTGCATATCTGTGGAGCTCTTTTTATGTAGCATTCTCCTCTGTGATGCTCTTACCGGTGAATTTTAGACACCGTGGCCTTCCTGAATTTCTCAACTCTGTTCTTACTACCTTAGATTGCTGGGCTTTGTTTAGTTTCTCCCTCCCTCTTCTGCAGCCTGGAAACTTTTTCCACGCAGTTACATGGGGCATTTATGGGCCTCATCTCGTTTGTTTTTCTTCTCACAGGATCACTGTTTTGCATTGATTGCCTTTGTTCAGTATCTAAAAATCATTGTTTATTATTGGTCCACTTTTTTAGTTGTTTTAAGGCAGGAGAGTCGATTTGTTCCGTTACTCTGTTATGGTTGGAAACAATTGTCTATATATAGAAAGCCATTGGTATTTAAAAATACTGTTAATTATGTGCCTGCATTAGGTGAGGTGCTGCCATCCCAAAAGGCTTATATTTGATACCCTCTAAAGTTGCTCATATTACAGGGTAATTTCTAAATTATTTTGCACAGCAAATGACTGAGAAGAACACATTGCCTTGAAATGTCCTTAGTGTCCATTTGGATGTTTATAGAAGATGCAATGAGTGTAGAATTTAATTCAGATTAAATAATCATTCCTGAGTATGACCAAAGAAACTGCAAGTATTGGAAGCTTGTTTGAAAGATTGAAAAGTATACTGAATAGTAATATAGTAAATGATTATATTGTAGAGATTATAGTATATACCTATAGAACAGAAGGGAAAAATTGTCTTTCTGTTATCTGAATAGTTACTAGTGGTGATTGGGATAAAATGTCAGGTGATATTTTAATACATGGATTCAAAAAGTGCATCACTTAAACATCTTAGATGGACGTGAAATTTTGTTTGAGGGTCAAAATGATTAGATGAATCAAAAAGTGGGTGTAGTTATAATGAAACTTTAACATTATATTGACTGTGAAGAGTTTTACTAAAATTGTTTTCTGTGAGTAGAATAAAATAATATTTTAGACAGTATTTCAATTATATATGTTACATATTTATATATTGAATCCATTTAAAGTAGATATTTTATTATTTCATCTATATTATAGGCTTATATTTGAGGTGGCAAAACCATTTTTAAATAGTTTAGAAAGGCTATTTGTTAATTCAGCAAATATTTATTGAGCTCCTGTTACAATCTGGTCACATGCCCCGCCAAACACCCCCAGTTGCTGGGGATAAAAGTGGTAAACACATGAGACGTTCTTCAGTCTTGCCCTGTTGGAGCTTTGAATCTAATGAATTTAGAAATTGAAACGTAAGCATGTTATAAGTTGAAGGACTCTTAGACGCCATTGCATTTGTTTTATTTTATAAAAGTGGAAGTTGAGACCCCTCAAAAAAAATGACTGCTTAAAGTTGCACAGTCTATTAATGGGATGCAACACTATTTCCGACTCTTGGAAGAGTGATTTTTTTCAAACTTCACTGTTGTAAGGTTTGCCAAAGTTAGGAGTCCCTTTTCTTAGTGGGCTAGACTATTGTAGGTATAATAGAAATTTCACATAAAGACATTTCAGAATACTGAGTGAGAAAACCAGCTGGAGTTTCACATACCTCTTTATTTTCCCTCACAGAATGCAGTGCCTTGTCAGTACTTAGATATTACCTACATTGTTTTCAGTAATCTTCCTAAAAGTGATAAACTTTAATTATTTAAGGAGTCATGAGCCTTGAATGGGCTTTACTCTTTCATGTTGGGAGCAAATGATTTTTGGGATGGCTGGGAAGAAGGGGATACTCTGTCTCCAACTGAGCATGTAATTTCCAGGCTACCTGTCTTACATGGGGGAAAGGATGTATTAGTGCATGATGAAATTAATTTCTGCCCCCCCAAGCCTTATAGCTACAGGTAGATAGGTAGGTATGTAGGTAGGTAGATAGCTGTAACTACCATTTATTGATCATGTAACAGGGTTGGCATTATTTTAAGTGCTGTGTACATATTAGTTAATTTAATCCTTACAACCGTCCCACTTCATCTGTCCCAGGACTCTGTCCGTCCCACTTCACCTGTCCCAGGACTCTGTTCATGGTAAAGTCCCACTTCATCTCTCCTGCTAGGCTTGAAACAAAAGGCTATCACCTGATAGCCATCAATAATAGTAATAAAAATAATGATGACGCTTACTTATTATATGATAGGTACCATCTAAGTGATATATTAACTCTTTCTCATAACCCTTATAGTGAAGCTCTGTTTAGTATGAAAGTTGTTGATGCAGCCCATGATATTTTAATCATTAGGAGTAGGAGTAGGGTCAAAGAAGCAAGTGGGCACAGTTCAGTTGCTTGAATTTGAGGTCATTCATAATATCTGTAGACTCTGAGAAAACTTTGTGGACTATGAGAAATTGCAGGTAATACTCTTCCTTATTATACATTTTAACAGGGAAGTGTTGCTAGAAACTTAATGAGACTGAAAGCTAGTTGTATCCTTATGCTTCATCCCCTATCTGCCTATCTAGCTATATTTCCAATGATCTTGAGGACAGAACAATGAATTCACAAAGTTGGGCTACTTCTGGGTTAAAAATGAAGTCCTCTTGAGTTTGAAATGGTACATAGTTATAATTATCTTTTTGTGGTGGTGGGTTTTTTTGGTGGGGGGGTAATGGCTTAGGCAAAATGGATTTAGTAAGGTACTCAAGTTAAAATCTGGCTTCACTGGTAAAATGTTATTATTATTATTTTTTAGTAAAAATAGAATAGGTAAGTTTTAGAAATAATATTTTAAATTATTGCAGTTTGTTCTTCCATCACCCCTTCTCAAAAATACCACATGGAACATTCCATTCATTACTGCCTGAGAAAGTCATTACTTTGCAAGCTGCAGTTGCTGAAATGGTATAGTGGAAGAAATGTTTTGCTTGCATTTTTTTTTTTTAGTGATTTTTTTTTTTTTTGTAATTGTCTTTTGAATATCTAAACTGTAGCAAACAAGGAGAAGCAGATTTAAATTTATATCGGGGAAACCTCTTTGTGGAGCATTTCATCAGATGATTCACTTCAACCTCATATCTTGAAAAGGGATTAATGAAATAGCATCTGAAGCAGCAGTGAACTCTTGTGGAATAAACCCTGACACCTTCCACAGTGTTTTGTGGAATAATTTCAATTTCTTCAGATATAGATTACATAAAGAAGATTGTAGGGCACGTGACACATTCTGGTTTCTTGTATTTCAGATAGTAGAAAAATTGCTACCTCTAAGAATGGATCCTGGAGAGATCTTGTCACAGTTGTAACTTTATTCTACGGTTTTCATCTCACAACTTCATTTTAATTTTTACTTCTAATTTTTTATTCACATAGGTAACTTAAAATAATTTGCAATAAACTGCTTTATATATAAAATATTGTAATGGTAGAGTAATGGATTGCCTGTGCATTGTAACCACAAAGGTAAGATACAGTATGCTTTCTACATTTCATTGTTAGTGACAGAATGTGAGTGACCTTTTTGTTCATCATGTATTTTAAAAATAAAGTGTAACTATTGTTCTGTATTTGAAACCATATTTGAATCCATGTGATGCTTAGTTTATATCCTTTAGGAAAGGTAGTATTTTGAAATGTGTTTCAGATAGCTAAAAATAATGTAATGAACGGATATTTTTTCCCTTGAGATTTACAGGAAGCTTTTCTCCCAACAGCAAAGGTTTATAAGGCCTTGATTATATTTAAATCTTCTAAATATATTCTCAGAATTCTCTCCCTCTACTTTATTTTCTGTCCCAACATGTCATGCTGGTTGAAAATATAACTCATTTTGAGAACATTATCTTCCATCTATTGCAAGTGTGATTTTTTTTTAAGAAGTAGAAGAAAATAAGTTCTGATTGTGTTGCCTTTGAAAAGATGTTGATTTAGACTTAAAATTATTAAACTTGTGCAGGTACTTCTTAAAGTACTTGTCTTAAAGTCTCAAAGTGCAGCATACTTCACTTAATCTCTAAGTTTGGTTTCTTTTATTTTTGAGCACCAGTTGTTGACATTGTGATTGTGTAAGATTCAGGATGCTTACATTTTATTTTTATTTTTTAAAAAATATATCTTCATTGATTTTAGAGAGAGGAAAGGAGAGGGATAGAGAGATAGAAACATCAATGATGAGAGAGTCATTGATCGGCTGCCTCCTGCACACCCCGACTGAGGATTGAGCCTGCAACCTGGGCATGTGTCCTGACTGGGAATTGAACCCTGATCGCCTGGATCCTAGGTTGACGCTCAACCGCTGAGCCATGCCCGGCTGGGCAGGATGCTTACATTTTAAATTTATACATTGTTTTTCAAAATATGGAATAATTTATTTTTTAATTTTTATTTCTATTTCTATACACTTAACACACGTAGTGATTATTAATTGAAATTGTTGACAATTTTAAGTTACGTTCAGTAATAAAAGAATAAATTAATTCGTAAATTGTGAAAGTAGGCTATTCCTATATAGTAAATTGTTTCTCAGAAGAGGAAAAGTGAGAAAATTGATGTAAATTAGTTCAGACAGTAGGAGCTTTGATCCCATACAAATGTGTTCATTATCTGGTCCCATCCTGTTTGTAAGGGGATGCCTTCTGTGTACCTCTAGGTAAACTGTCAAATTGAAATATTCTTTAAAGGATGTTTAAAGGGTAATAAGCCTGGAAACCGGGGTGGTGGTGTTTCTTTCTCTTTGAGTTCTTTTCATGGTTGTCTGTGGTTCCCCCTGTGATTTATCTTTTATCATTTCATTCATTTGAATTTTTATTTCTGATATCATATCAGGGTATCTGTCTTTTCTCTCTACCCTATATCCTTCTTGATAAATTTTTAAAAATGTGTATTTGACACTTTTTAAGCAAGAGAGCTATTATTGTTAAAAAATTATATGAAAGTAATATCCTAAAGTTTTTATAAATTTTTATTAAGTAACTGTTAAAAATAGAAAAGATGTAGGTTGGAAATTAGGAAGCCCAAAACATTATTTATAGTTACTTTTAAAAGAGCTGAATTAAAATTATTTCTCTTGTTAGATATAAAACCCTTTGAATATATTTAACCACTAACTACAGCAGGAAGAAAAAATTCTTAATTTTCTTTTCAACTAAAGTGCTACAATGTTTTCTGCCTTTGTGTCTCTTCTCTCTTTTCTGATCTTTGGAGAGCTTTATGGTTTTTATGTGTGTTTTAAAAGTCTAACAATATAGTTAATGTAATTCTACCATGTTAATACTAAAACACTTTTCCAAGTGAAAATTTTTCATCTTCCGCCTCCCCTCTCTCCCACTTGTGTAGGCACCGTGAGCTAGGTAGGCATGTTGCATCACTGCTACCATGGATACCCTTAAGAACAGGCATGTGGGCTGAGCGAAAGCAGTGATGATTAGTTTTCAGGGTTTTTATTCCCGTAACTATATGTTCTTCACAATGAAGACTCTTATTTTAAAATGTTTGCAAATGACTAGGTTGGAGATGTGATGACTAAATCATCACTGCTACTGAAATGCCAAGTCTTGCCCTTCATTTACAGTAGTATTAATGCCATTTACTAATTTAAAATGATCGTAAATAGCTCTACATTCCTTTTCTGATTAATTCATTTTAAACACAAATGTAATGTTTGTTTTGCCTCTTAGTGAAAATGAAAAATGTATTTCCTCTTTGTATCCAGTCGGCTTGGATACAATATTTAGTTTGTGGTTTTTCACATAATGTCTTTCTAAAAGGTATTTATTTTTGTTTGTAAATCCTTGTGTTCTTAACTCCTTTGTTAATATATGTCTGTTGGGGTGAGTTAATATTGTGAGGGGGCCAGGCAGAGAAGTGTGGTTTTGTCAGGCTCATTATCACTATAGGAAAATTAACTTAGAGCATACAAGGTCCAACAAGAGTGATTTGGGAGTATTGTTATATGTGATGTTTTATTTTATTAGTAGTAAAGCACTATGTATAAACTGCAGCTAAGGGCATTCATATTCTTTAGTGTAGAACAGTGATTTTTCTGCCTTTTTCATCTCATGGCACGCACAAACTAATTACTAAAATTCTGCAGCACATAAAAAATACATTTTTTACCAGTGTGACAAAAAGTATAATTTTGATTCATTCACACCGGACAGCTATTGCTGTGTTTGCTCTTGTCTTTTTTTTTATTTGATAAACCAAGGGAAAAGAGGTCAGTGCCCCTGACTAAACAGTCAGATATTATATGTTTTAAAATTTTTGTGGCACACAAGCATGCCTGCCATGGAACACCGGTTGAAAATTGCTGGCATAGAGGTTTCCCAGCTATCCATTAACTTCTGAAAGAGGAAGTTGCATAATCTTAGTACCAGAATTTCTTTCAGAAGAATCATGTCTTTCTCCATCTTTTGTTGTACTGCTGCTGATCAAGTAGAAAAGGGATGTTGTCTGTCTCTCTTCGTTTTAGGGTCATTTAGCAGAAGTTTAGGTAGCAGGACAAAGACCTGGTAAGAAAAAAATTTTATCTTCTGTGTTCTTGTTATAGCTTAGGAGAAAAGGAGCTTTCATATCTCAGGAGATCCTCTTACACCTGATACCAATTATTACTATTTTTATTATTTCACTCATAGTCCATGTTAAGCGCTATTAGGGCAGTATTTGAAGGATATGCAGTCTTGGGGTTCTCTTCCAATTAAGGAACTGCTAGTACATATGTTTTAGGAGTTGCAAACAAGGTTTTCATTATTTCTGTTAACAGTCTTTTTTAAAAAAATTCTTGTGTAGTGTTTCCTTGTTTTTTGAGATCTTCATGCATAATAATTTCTTCTGTTTGCAAGTCCTTACCTCCAAATCTTACTAACCCTTCAGGTTCCAGGTTATATATTACTTCTTCAGGGAAGCCTTCCATGATGCCCAAGATTAAATAAGGTTCCTCTATTTCTATAAGTATACCTTACTTTTCCTTGATAGCATACAGTATATCATGTGTCTTGATTAATGTATCTTTCTCTCATTGGACTGTAAATTTTACAAAAAGTAAGGCTGTTTTGTTCTCCATGGTATCCCAGATGCCTGACCAAGTGTCTGTGTATCTACATATAGTGGATACGTAGTAAATAATTGTTGAATTAATGAAGCTTTTGCACAGATGTTCTAAATTTGTAGATTAAAAAATGAAAATTTTACTTTGTAATGCATATTGTCTCATTTTGAATATGATTATATGTTGACATCCTAGAAAACTGTCGCTAGAATTTATCTTTTTATATTTATAATGAATTCAAAAGGATCCAGAAAGTTGTTTATCTTCCCAGTGTTTTCTACCTATTTCTTAGTTTATGTTGTGGATTGGATACATCATCATGTCTTGACACTTAATTGGTTACTAGCCACTTAAATATTTGACTGATTTGTTGACTGTAATATAAAGTGTGTATTTTTTTTCTGGCTTATACTTGAGTTAGGGGAGAGAGAGCCTTTTTCATTTTAAAGGTCTTACTTTCATCTCCAGGCTGTAAATGTTAACTAAACAACTTTAGCACTGTCCAGTAGAACTTTATGCAGTAATGGAACTGTTGTATATTTGTACTGTCCTGTCCACTCGCACATGAAATGTGGTCAGTTTGACAGAGGAACTGAATTTTAATAATTTAAACGGACTTCAGAGTGTTGATCTATAATAACCATTTCCATACAACAGCAAACCCTCCACTTACTCCTGAATTTTTTAAAACATTTTTGAGTGGGTAGTAAATTCACATATTACTCAAAATAAATTCAAGAATCAAAACTGTCATTAAAAAGTTTATATCGCGCCCGGCCGGCATGGCTCAGTGGTTGAGCATCCACTTATAAACCAGGAGGTCAGGGTTCAATTCCTGATCAGGACACATGCTCCGGTTGCGGGTTTGATCCCCAGTAGGCATGTAGGAGGCAGCTGATCAGTGATTCTCATCATTGATGTTTCTATCTCTTTCCCACTCTCTTCCTCTCTGAAATCAATAAAAACATACTTTTTAAAAAAAAGTTTATATCGCTATGTCTCACTTCTATCTCTTTTTCCCGTCTTATAGAAAACTATATTTATTTGTTTTTATTTATCTTTCCAGTGTTTATACATTTATTAGAATTAAAAATGTTTTTATTTATCCATTTCTTTGTACAACAGATAGTGTGTTTTATATTTGTATTGCTGGTTTTACTTGTAGTATCCTGAAGTTCTCTTCATTTTACTACACAGAGTTTTTCCTCATTCATTTTTATAGAAATACAACATTTCATTGTGTGTATATATCATAGTTTTTTTAACCAAACATGGCCTTTTTAATAAATGACCTGTAACAACTGGTTCCAGTTGGAGAAAGATGAAAGTTGGATCCACACCTAATACTGTGTATCTTGAAATATTCCAGATTTTTAAAAGATATAAATGTATTTTTGCTATGCCCTAACCTCTTTTGCTGCTTGGATTTTGGATTTTAAAGTTATGCTAATCCCTGGTCTTTGGAGACAGCTCCCTGAATCTGTGGTTACAAAAAGTTCATGACTATAATAACTATGATACTTTTGGCGATTAGTGTGTAAGCATCTTACATGAATAAAGAAAAAGGATTGTCAGTATGTGGGAATAAATAATTATTTGTGATTCCAATGAGTACTTAACAACTATTTGTTTTAACTAAATAAATGATATAGTGGTAGATGGTAAATCACCAGAGAAATGTTGAATTGTTTTGGCTTATCAGTTTGGGAATTAAGAATAGAAACTTTGTCGTGGCAGTGTGGCTCAGCGGTTGAGCATCGACCTATGATCCAGGAGATCTCGGTTTGATTCCCGGTCAGGGCACATGCCCGGGTTGTGGGCTCGATGCCTAGTAGGGGGCATGCAGGAGGCAGCCAGTCAATGATTCTCATCATTTATGTTTCTTTCTCTCTTCCTTCTCTCTGAAATCAATAAAATATATTAAAAAAAGAATAGAAATTTTGGCTCCTTTGGGTGAAACAGCTGTCTTATTTAAATGTTCATTTTTATGTGTCAGGGCACTTTTACTTATACTAGGTTGTATTATATTTATTAATATATGTTAGCCAAAGCTTTGAAACCTTTGAAAAGGGTGTTAAACCTTTTAAAAGAAAGTCCCAGTACAGAGATTTCAGGTTTTTTAGATTTTTGAAAGTTAAGTTTTAGTAGTGACTAGAATTGCTGCCCTCTACTGTTTGCTAATTGTTTTTCTGCAGTGAAAAAATGTTCAATAACCTGTACTAGGATAATTTTAAGTATATATACTATTGGATTGGAGTATAACTTTATAAAACATTATCCTGGTAACTTAGTTGTTAAAGTTATTACCTAATGCTGACTCCCATTAATTATGCTCATTATCAGTCATTTTGGCTTTTTGCTCATTTGGCTTTTAGGAAAATTTGGATCCTGGAACAAACTTTAGTTTAGTCTTAGTTTCTCAATTTACATGGTGAGCTTTAAGTGGATGTTAGATTAATTCCTTCTGGTTATGTGATTCAGAGCTTGTATTGATAGCTTATAAGCAGACTAAAAGTAAATTCTACAGGTAAAGATAATTTTATGGAAATAATCATTGTTTTAATATATCTTCTGTTGTTTAATGTAGTTGAAATTTTAATCAGTATTAAATATGGATATAAGATCTTTGTGTGTTTACTAAAAAGGCACTACCTAAACAGTGGTAATACTGAGCAAATATTAACCTCTGGATTTCATGTTGTTGTTTTTGTTAATATTGTTATTGATTTTTAAGAGACAGAGATTGGGGGGGGAGACAGAAACATCGATGTGAGAGTGAAACTTTGATCGGTTGCCTCCTGCACACCCCGTATCAGGATGGAGCCCAAAACCCAGCCATGTGCCCTGACCAGGAATTGAACTGGCAGCCTTTTTGGTGCATTGGACGGTGCCCACCAACTGAGCCACACCGGCCAGGACTGGATTTTGTGTTTTTCACTTAAAAATTAGGGGGTTAGAAGAGATGATTTTAAAGATTTCCTCTTAGCTTTATTTTGCTGAGTACTTACTGTATATGAAGTGCTGTATGATATGAAAGATAGATATAGTAAAACAAAGATTATTAATATAGTTTTTGCTCTAGATCAAGGGTCAGCCAGTGGGCCAAATCAGGCTGTGCTCATTCATTTACTTATTGTTATGGCTACTTTTATGCTACAGTGGCAGAGTTGAGTAGTAGTTGCAACAGAGACCATGTGAACTGCAAAGTTCAAAATATTTACTATCTGCCCATTAAAAAAAATGTTTGCCGACCCTTCCCCAGATGAACTTCTGGAAGATAAATATCTAAAAGTATAATTTTAAATGGATATTTAAAGAGGACACAGAGACAAAATGCCAGGAGTAGTGTAAATAAACCCGGTATACAATAAAGTATACTTTCATAGTTCAGTAGTGAACTAACATCTTCTAATAATTCCTGGAGATTCTTGTTTATCAGCCATTAGCAGTTATCCTGCTTCACAGCCTCATCATCATCATCATCATCATCAGGACTTTTTTGGGTAAAACGCTCAAATCTAAGTATGCAGCTCAATGCCTTTGTATAACTTTGACCACTACCCACAAATATATAAAACATTTCCAGTAACCCAGAATACCTCCTATTGCCCTTTCCAAACAGTATGTCCTCCCCCAGAGATAATCATTTTTCTGACTTATATCACTGTAAGTCAGTATCACAGATTAGTTTTGAACTTCTTATAAATTTAATCAGTATTTATGGATTCCTTAAGTCTTTGTTTACTCAACATCTATGCCACCATGTGTAGTTTGTTTCTTTTTATTGCTATGTAGTATTCCATTGTATGAATATACTACAACTATTGTGGGAATTTGGGTTGTTTCCAGTTTGAGGCTATTAAGAATAAAGCTGCTTTGAACATTATGTTTTAAATTTTAGTGAGAGGAAGAGGGGGAGAGGGGGGAGAGATAAACACTGATGTGACAGAGAAACATCAATTGGTTGTCTCCTGCACGTGCTCCTACCAGGGATTGAACCTGCAACTTGGTTATGTGCCCTGACTGGGAATAGAATCTGCAGCCTCTTGGTGTATGGGACAGTGCTTCAACCAGCTGAGCCACACCGGCCAAGTTTTTTATGGGCAGATGCACTTACTTCTCTTGGGTATATGTACCTGGGAGGTAGAGTTTGAAATTCATCTTGTGGAGTCCTTACCAGAAAGTTTTTGTTTAATAGGATAAGGTAGGAAGGAGGAACTACTTTATAAGTTTGACTAGTCCCCTATTTCATTACAAAGTGGTAACTTTACATTTCTTCATAAACCCCTGTGACTAAGGCATCCTTCCTTTTGAGTAAATCAAATAGGTTTTATTTCTGATGGCACCTTTGGTTAATGTTGGGTGTTTAGAAGTCTTTGCTGAGAATTCTGATAACAGGTTAAAGGAAAGAGTGCTGTCATCAATTAGTAGTCTTTGCCATGGCTGATTGATTAGAGAAGGGTAGAAGATTTGGCAGAACAGTGGGGTCATTTGTATTTAATATATTTTGAAAATCCTCACACATCATCAGTACAGTTCTATAGCATTTAAAATTATTTCAGCCCGGCTGGGCATGGCTCAGCGGTTGAGCATCGACCTAGGATCCAGGCGATCGGGGTTCAATTCCCGGTCAGGGCACGTGCCCAGGTTGCGGGCTCGATCCCCAGTCGGAGGCGTGCAGGATGCAGCCAATCAATTACTCTCTCATCATTGATGTTTCTCTCTCTCTCTCTCCCTCCCTCTCCTTTCCTCTCTCTGAAATCAATAAAGATATATTTTTTTAAAAAATTATTTCATTATTTATATGTGTCATAAGACTTCTTAATTTCATTTTCACTTTTAGAATGTCTACTTGCTCTTTTTTAGATTCCATTTTTCTTTTTAAATTCATCATTGCATTCACTTTATATATCATTCTTCTGTGTTATTTTACATATTTAAAATTGCCATTTTAAAGTCTATTTCTACTAGTCCTAACATATTTGTGTTCTGTGGTTCTTCTGTCAGTCTACTTTTAATTGTTCTTTTATTATTCATGTTTTCCTGATTCTTCTCTTATGTTGAAATTTTTTGTCATGTGCTTTACATAATGTGTAAAAGAACCATTGAGACTGAACCAATGTTCTTTCCCTTTCAAGAGGCTAGAATGAAACTCCCCCCACCCCGTTCCCAATTTGCAGGGGATGTGTTCCAGGACCCCCCAGTGGATGCCTGAAACTGAAAATAGTACCAAACCCTATATATAGTAGGTTTACAGTTGTGAGTAAACACAGAGTTTATTCTTGTATTATTTATTATTGTATTTTCCATACAAACAACTGTGAAGCTACTTTTGTCCACCCCTGTGTGTATGTATAATATACTATGTTTTTTTCCTAAACATTCATACCTATTACAAAGTTTAATTTATAAGTTAGTCCAGTAAGAGATTAACACAACTAATAATAGAATTATAACAGTATACCATAATAAAAATTATGTGAATGTGGTTTCTTTCTCTTTCAAATATCTTATTGTACTGTGCACACCCTTCTTGTGATGTTGTAAGATTGTAAAATGACAAACCTATTACTGAATCTATATAGTCATCCCTTACTTGCAGTAAATGGCTTGGTGTCACTCATTTCAGGGGATCCCATGCTGAAGTCACTGTATAGGCTCAATGCTTTCTGATGCAATGTGTTGCCATCAGTCAGAACATATTATCTGTCCATGTCTTCCACCATAAATGTAATGCCTTTTCTATCTTAAGTAAGCACTTATACACTGTGGCTAGCATGGCTTTCTTTTTTCTCCACAATTTCATGCATAGAAGATTCGTTCTTACCATAATCTTAGCAACCTCAGCATACAATTTTTTCTCTTTCCTTATTAAGTCGAGAACTTTCACCTTTTCACTTAAAGGAAGAACTTTGCAGTTTTTCTTTGGTATATCCGAATTGCCAGCATTGCTACTCTTGCACTTTGGGGCCATTATTAAGTGATATAAGGGTTGCTTGAACACAGGCACTACAATACCAGTCGATATTGTAACTGAGACTGCTACTAAGTGACTAATGGGCATGGAGCATATGCTGGGTGGTGGATACACTGGACAAATGGGGGCGATTCGTTTCCCAGGTGTCACAGAACATGGACAGCGTGACATTTCATCACACTACTCAGAATGGTGTGCAATTTAAAACACATAAATTATTTATTTTTGGAATTTTCCATTTAATATTTTTAGACAGTGGTTGACCACTAGTAACTGAAGCTTAGAAAGCAACACCACAGATGGGTGGGGGGTCTATTTAATCATTTAGGAGTAGAGTTTCTTCAGGGCTAGATTGCTGCATTAGTTCCTTTCAGCTCACTTCTGTTTTCAGTATCTTAAGGGCGAGATCAGTTCTGTGTCTTTCATAGGTCTGTCCTTTCCACTAGCAGGACTTTAGGATCTAAGAACTATGAGACTACAGAGATGTTTCACTGCTTTTCCTCCAAATTCCCAGCCTCCTACACTGCAGTACCCTCAGTAAATGTCTTATGAGGGTGATCCAATGTGTGAGGACACCAGACTTCATTTTAGGCTCCTCCAGTTTCCAACTTGTCATGCTACATGTCATTGAAAACATCACTTCTTTTCCCTATATCAGGCCCAATTCTTTGCCCATCTAAGTGTAAACTTGCCAAATACCCTATTTAGGTAAGTGTCTGCATTCTTAAGAAAAGGTTCATCTCTTCGGAATTTGGGGTTAGACTAATTTGTATTCAGAAATTTCCGTATTTTTTTAAAAAAATTAAACTTTTTGCCTGTGATGATTGTAGATTCAGGTACATTTCTAAGAAATAATACAGAAATCTCACGTGCAGTTTACCCGATTTCCTCCAATGGTAACTGTAGTACAATATCATTAACCAGGATATTAACATTAATAAACACAGTCAAGATACAGAACATTCCCATCACCACAAAGGTTCCATCATGTTGCCTTTTTCCAGCCATACTTCCCATTCACCCTAGCCTTTTAAAATTCACAGCAATGACTAAACTGTACTCCATTTTTATAATTTTGTCATTTTAAGAATTTTATATAAATGGAATCATTAGTATGTAATCTTTTGGGATTTTTTTTTTTTTTTTTTACTCAGCATAATTTTCTGGGGATTCATTCAGAAATGGTTGTTGTGTATTTTAGTAGTTTCTTTTTGTTGATGAGTACTATTCTATGGTATTGATTGACCACTGTTTAACCATTTACCTGTTGAAGAACATTGAGTTTTTCCTGTTTTGGGCTATTACAAATAAAGCTGCTATTAAACGTTTGTGTACAGTTTTTTGTGTGAACATAAGTATTCACTTCTCTGGGATAAATGTGCAGAGTGCAAATTATTGGGCCATATAGTAGTTGCATATTTATTTTTTAAAGAAACTTCAAATTTTACATTCCCATCAGCAGTGTATGAATGACTCAGATTCTCTATGTCCTCTCCAGCATTTGGTGTTGTCACTATTTTTTTGGGCCATTTTCATAGGTATGTAGTGATATTTCATTGTGGTTTTATTTACATTTCCCCTAATGGCCAATGATTTGAGCATATTTTCATGTGCATATTTGTTGTGTATATATCCTTTTTGGTGAAATATCTCTTCATGTCTTTCGCCCATATTCTAATCAGATTTTTTTCTTTTTTACAGCTGAGTTTTGAGAGATCTTTATATAATCTAGCATAGTAGTCCTTTGTCAGATATATCATTTATAAATATTTTCTCCCAGTCTATAACTTGTCTTTTTATTGTTACTAGGGTCTTTCACAGAGCAAACATTTTTAATTTTGATGATGTCCACTTTATTTATCCTTTCATGGGTCATGCTTTTGGTGGAAAACTAAGATATCTTTGCCTAGTCCTAGGTTCTGGAGATGTTTCTCCTATTCTTTCTCTTTTTAAAAATTAAGCCCATGATCCATTTTGAGTTAGTTTTTATATAAGATGTGAGACTTGGTTGAGGAGTTTTTTGGGGAGGGTGGGATTGTTTTTGTTTTTGCTATAGATGTCCAGTTGCTCAGCACCATTTGTTTTAAAGGCTGTCTTCCCTCCATCAGATTGCTTTTATTGCTTTGGTTGGGCATATATGTGTGGGTCTGTTATGTCCCATTGATCTATTTGTTTATCCCTCCAGAAATACCACACAGTCTTGATTACTATAGCTATATTCTAAGTTTTGAAATTGGGTAAACTGATTCCTCCCACTTTATTCTTTTTCAAAATTTTTTTTTCACTTTTCTAGTTCCCTTGCCTTTTCAAATAAACTTTATAATAATCTTGTCTGTATCTACAAAGCATCTTGCTGGGATTTTGATAGGATCTTAATTGTGTTAAATATATATATATACACACTAGTTTGAGAAAAGTTGACATCATTACTAGGTTGAGTCTTCCAATCTATGAAAATGGTATGGCCCTCCATTTATTTAACCTATCTTTAATTTCTTCCTGCAGCATTGTGTAGTTTTTAGCATATAACTATGGTAATGCTAGCGTTATAAAATTAATTGGGAGGTTCTTTTTTCTTTGCATTCTTACTAGATATTTGTCAATCTTACTGATTATTTCAAGGAACCTAGTTCTTTGTTTCATTAATTTTTTTCCCTATTTTTCTGGTTTAAGTTTCATTGATTTCTGCTTTTATTTATTTTTCTTCTGCTTGCTTTTTAATTTATTTTTTCCTTTTTTTCTATGTTCTTGGAGTAGGAGCTTAGATTAATTTGAGACTTTTCTTTGTCTCAGGTATGAATTTAATGCTATGAATTTCTCTGTCAGCACTGTGTTAACAGTTTCTAACAATTTTGATATGTTGTATTTTCATTTAGTTCAGTATTTTTTTCAAAATTGCCCTGCCCCTTTTACCCGTGGATTATTAAGAAGTGTAGTTAGTTTCCAAGTGTTCAGCGATTTTTTTCTATTGCCTTTCTGTTGTTAATTTCTAGCTTGATTCCATTGGAGTTGGAGAATACACACTGTGTACTTTCAGGTTTTTAAAATTTTTTAATTGAGTTTATTGGGGTGACATTGGTTAATAAAATTATATAGGTTTCAAGTGTACAGTTCTATAATACATCATCTGTATATTGTATTGTGTGTTCACCATCCAAAGTTAAGTCTCTTCTAGTCACCATTTATCCCCTCCTTTACCCTCTTCTACCTTCCCCTACCCCCCTTTCTTTCTTGCAATCACCACTGTTGTCTGTGTCTATGAGGTGGTTTTTTTTTGTTTTTGCTTAATCCTCAAACCTTTTTCACCCAGATTCCAAACCCCCCTCCCCTCTGACAGTTGTCCATCTGTTTTCTGTATCTATGAATAGGTTTCTATTTTGCTTGTGATTTCAGTTCTTTTAAACTTGGTGAGGTTTGTCTTATGATCAAGATATAAGTCTGTCTTGTCATATGTTCTTTGGGCACTTGGAAAGAATGTTTATTCTGCAGTTGTTGGGTGGAGTGTTCTTTAAGTGTCTATTATATCCTGATTGTTGATGATGTTGAGTCTTTCTATGTCCTTGCTGATTTTCTGTGTAGTCCTGTCAATTGTTGAGAAAGGAGTGTTGAAGTCTCTAACTAAAATTGTGGATTTGTCAGTTTCTCCTAACAGTTCTTGTCAGTTTTTGCTTTACAAATTTTGCACTTCTGTTGTTGGGTACATGCACATTTACGTTGGCTATGTCTCCTTGGTGGGTTGACCCTTTTATTATCATGTAATGTTCCTTTCTATCTCTAGTAATTTTCTGAAGTCTAGTCATTTGGTTATTACTGTGTTGCTTCTGCTTTTCTTTGATTAATGTTTGTATTTTTTCTTCTTTTAGTTTAGTTTTTCATCTTTTAGTTTCATCCTGCCTATATTATTATCTTTGAAGTGAGTTTCTTGACAGCATATAGTTGGGTTATGATTTTTAATCTACTCTGTTAGTCTCTATTTTAATTTGTGTAATAGGACATTTACATATAATATAATTATTTTAGGGCTTAGGCCTGCCATTTTATTTTTGTTTTCTGTTTTTCATTTATGTTTTATTTTTACTGTCTTCCTATAGGTTACTTGAACATTTTTTAGGAATTCTATTTTACCTTAAGTGTTTTTTTTTAATTTTCACCCAAAGATATGTTTTTATTGATTTTAGAACGAAGGGAAGGGAGAGAGAGAGGGAAACATTGATGTGGGAGAGAAACATCGATTGGTTGCCTCCCGTACCCACTGCAACTGGGGATTGAACCCACAACCTAGGTATGTGCCCTGACCGGGAATCAAACCTGCCACCTTTTGATGTATGGGACAACACTCCAGCCAACTGAGCCACCCAGCCAGGGCTACAGTGGTTTAAGTGTATCTCTTGGTATATAGCCTTTGCAATAGTTACCTTAGGTATTATATATACATAACTAGTGTTGTCATTTTACCAGTTGAGGTAAAATATAGAAACCTTACGTCTAGTTACATCCCTTAATCCATCCCATATGTGATATAATGGTTTTAACTATTTTTTCTATATACTTGTAGAACCGCATCAGACAGTGTTGTAATTTTTGCTTCAACTGGCAAACATGATTCAGAATGCTCAAGAGAAAGTCAGTTGTATTTACCAATATTTTGTGTACCTTATTCTTTCTTCATTTCTGATATTTCAAGGTTCCTTCTTTTCTTATATCTTGTCTGTTTAGAGAACTTCTGTTAATCATTTTTTAGGGTAGATATTCTGGCAACAAATTCTCTCTCTGTTTCAGGTTTCTTAGGATATATTCCCAGAAGTGGAATCGCTGAATCAAAAGGTAGTTCCATTTTTTTATTTTTTGAGGAAACATCATACTGTTTTCCACAGTGGCTACACCAGTCTGCATTTTCACCAGCAGTGCACAAGGATTCCCTTTTTTCCACATCCTTGCCAGCACTTGTGTATTGATTTATTTATTTTTAGTCAGTTTTATTTTTTTTCTCCTCAACCTTCAGTTTAGATCTGTTCTGGTGCTATGATTTCAAGTTCATTTATTTTCTCTGGTACCTGATCTGCTGTTACTCTCATGGAGTAGATTTTTCATTTTAGCAATTGCATTTTTTATCACTAGAGGCTCCATTTGGTAGTATTGTTGCTTCCATTTGTGTCATTATGTTCAAATCCTTGAACATACATGTAATTTTATGAAAGTGTTTCAGATCTCTTAATTTTATCATCTGACATTACTAGATATGTTCCTATGGACTGATTTTCCTCCTGTAATGGGTCACAGTTTTCTGCTGCCTTACATTTTTTACTGGATGACAGACATTGTGAATGTTGCTGAGTATTGTTTTCTCTAGAGTGCCTTGTTTTTTTGTCAGGCAGTTAAATCTTTTGCAGATAAAGCTGACTTTTTAAAAGTTGAGTCTCTAGTAGCCTTTTCTTTAAGGCTATTTTAGGCTTACTACAGAAGCATGACTATCTTATACTGATGGCTTCAAGTATTCATTGAGGTCTCTACTCTGGCTGCATGCGTCTGAACACCTCCCAGCTTATTGTGAGCTCTGGAACTTGTTCATCTTTTAAGTCCCTGACAGTTGTTCTTTGCTTGCCCTTGTGGAGTTTCATGTGACTCATGTAGATTAATATTCAGACAGAAGTCTCAAGAGTACTCCCTATACTGATTTCTGGACTTCTTTCTCTTCTTCCTCCTTTCCAGTATTCTGTCTTGCAAATTCCAACTGCTTCACACTCTGAAAACCAGTCTTGATCTTTTCAATTCAGTGAGATGGCTGTGCTTGCTTGGGTTTGTACATAGTGTGCCAAATTCTCAAATTTGCTTCCAGGCAAAAAGCCAGAAAGATAGTAGAGCTCACCTTATTCATTTTCTTTTTCTCACATATTACAGTCATGCACATCATGTACAAGGTACATTAAGTCATGTACTGCTTGTTTTCCCAGTATCTGGAACATGTATTTTTTCCCTAGTTTTCTAGTTGTTTAAGGCAGGAGGCAAATTCTGTACCAGTTACTCCTATTTAATTTATTTAGATCCTATTTCATTTAACAATAGATTTAAGATGGCCTATTCTGAGCTGTGAACTACTATTTCAGTAGTTTCCTTTAAAAATTAACAGTCTTGTCCAGCCCAGTGGTTCAGTTGGTTGGAGCATCGTCTCATACACCAAAAAGGTTTGGGGTCAATTCCCAGTCAGGGTACATACCTAGGTTGTGGGTTCGATCCCGGTTTGGGATGTGTACAGGAGGCAACTGATCTATGTTTATCTCACATCAATGTTTCTCTCCCTCTCTCTCCCTTCCTCTCTAAAATCAGTAAACATATCCTGGGGTGAAATACTGAACAATGTATATAAGCCTCAGACTTTGTATCTTACTACTGTTAACAATTTGGTACGTTCTAGTCATTTTTCTATGTGCATATATAACCTCACACTCATAAAATTATAATCCTCTTTGTTCATTCAATTTCCAATTTTTGTTTTCCTTTTAGAAAATAAAGGTTAGAGTAACTTCTCATGTTACCACATTTTCTTTAAAAGTATATTTGTCTGTTTGTGTGTTGTAATAGCAGTTTAGGATTTCATCACAGGATTTACAATCATTTATTCAAACAATGTGGGGTTGATTTTAAACATTTATTGTTTCTAAAGTAAGATTTTTGCTCAGTAAAGACTGTACTCCTAAATTCATCTTTTGTACTTTTCTTGGATATTTTGTCCTTGTTTACTCTCATTTCTTCTTCCTTGTGTCGAAATTTTGAACTCAATTCAGGTTAGCTGTGCTTTCCTTAATTGAATCATCTAGGCTTGGAAATCTGTTTATTAGAATCTCATAGGGAGCTTGTTAAAAATAAAAACTGTTAGACTTGAATAAGACTGAGTGCCCGTGAATCTTACTCAGATAGCTCACTGTTTGAGAACCTCTATTCAAAACCTAATCTCTGGTACTCTAGGATTCCCTAAAGACCTGAATGTTGATTGGTTCAGGAGAACATACAAGGAACTCATTGGCCCTCAGCCAGAGCCTCTGCTTTTATGTGTGTTGTTTTTAGGGACATCTACCAGAGATACAGTTTCAAAGAAGTTTTATGCTAAAATCAAATGTGCTTACCACAGATATAGCTTATCAGAGCTCTGCTTCTAATGTGTGATGGGTTTATCTCTTTAAATACAGAGAAGCCTCAGCAAACTGCATGAGATAAGCGTTATAGCTTGTTAAAACTTACATAAAAATTTTATGGTTGTGTGAATATGATAGTTCTTAAATAATGTACCCTAAGTTATAATTTTTACCATATGTTTATTTGGTTATTTTGAGTATACTGGACAATTTTTCTTTCTTTTTTTTGGTAGATCAAATAATCATTTTATTATTGGTTTAGCTGAAATGAGAATAAGGCTGAGAATATTACTGACTAAACTGAAATGAAACATAAAGCTGGGAAATGGAGCTACTAATAATTTGCCCCTGAATTAAACTTATACATCTAGGCATGAAGGTACAGAAAGGAATTTTAGCCAAAGAGGAGGAAAAATTTCCTTCCCTTTGCCTCATCCAGTATAAGTAGATTCTTTTCATGAGGCAGTAAGGGAAACTTCAGAATTCAAAACACTGAGAGATAGCCATCAAGTAGTGGGCTTTACAACAAATTTTCATTTGCTACTCAAGATATCATCGAATAATAATCATCTGTTACCCAAATTCATTTTTCAGTTTCTGCTTGTACAGTACTTTTCTTCTTTGACTGTTTCAAAAGTCCCTGCAGAATTGGAGACCTTTCTCTGTTTCCCCCTCCTTCTCATTCTCCTTTCCCAACTATCCTGGGAAAGAACACAGTTTATTTATACTAAAATTTCTTGTCCACAACCTAATATGTGCTTTTCTACTCACCCAGTGTTGAGTACCTTCTTTATTTTTATTTTTTAATTAAATTTATTGGGGTGACATTGGTTAATAAGATTATATAGGTTTCAAGTGTACATTTCTATGATACATGATCTGTATATTGCGTTGTGTGCCCACCACCCATGGACAAGTTTTTAATGTTATTTGAATCCAATTTTTAAAAATCTTTGAATAGAAGTGAAAAAATGATAGTTTGCTACCTTTACATGGTAGTTCTTCCAATCCATGAATATGGAATATCTCTTATTTAAATCTTCTTTACATTAATAAAGTTTTATAATTTTCAGTGTATGAGTCATTTCCCTTCCCCCCAAAAAATATCTTAGAGCTTTTGTATGTTAATGTGAATGGAATTTTATTTTTAATTTCATTTTCAGATTGTTTGTTGTTTGTAGAAAGAATTACAATTACTTTTTGTATATTTCTCTTGTGTCCCCCATCCTTACTGAACTTGTTAATTCTAATAGTTTTTTTGTTGATTCCTTAGGGTTTTCTATATATAGGATCATGTCATTTGCAAATAAAGTCAGTTTTACTTCTGCCTTTCCAATCTGAGTGCCATATATTTTTCTTTCCTGATTGCACTGGCTAGAAATTCCAGTACAGTTTTTGAATAAGAGTGACTAAATTGTACATTCTTTCCTTGTTTTTTATCTTAAGGAGAAAGCATTCAATCTTTCATCAGTAAGTATGGTGTTAGATGTTAAGTTTTTTTGTAGTTGTCATTAATCAGGTTGAGCAATTTTCTTTATTTTCCAGATTGTTGAGAATTTATATCATGAATGGGTGTTGGATTTTCTCACAAGCTCTTTCTTTGCCTATTGAGATACTTGGCAGTTCTTACTGAGATTCAAGGCAGTTCTTAAATAGATGTTTCATTTGGCACAAAGAAAGTTTTTATATTTTGTTTTGTTCTTTTAAACATAGGTGGTGATTTTAGGGTCAGCTGTGTGTTGCATATTATATAGCCTTAAATGAGTACCATACAAGATGATTTATTGTCATTAATTCAACAAATATTTGTGAAGTGCCTGCAGTATGTTTCTAACCAGTATACTAGATTCCGATGAACACCAAAGATTTAGAATTACTAGGTTAGAGTTTCAAACTCATGGTAACAAAGTTTTGTTTCTTCCATGAATTTAATTTTTTAAAACACTTAAAATATATTAGTATATAGCTATAAAACCTAAGTAATAATGAGCCCAGTTTCACCTTCACCTAAAACAGTAGCTTTTCTTTTTGTTACCTTGAGCAGTATTATTAGCAGGGCTCTTTTTACACATTTTTTTTTTTTCTTGTGTTCAGATTGGGGTTGTTGAGATGGTGTTAGATTTCTTTGTAGAGTTGCTTTAAAAGTAATAGCCAAATGCACAAAGCAAATTGTTTGCACTAATTTGTTGGTGCTCCTATAATTTCACTATCACAGTCTTCATTTGGCCATGTACGTTGAAGTTGCATGGTACTGTTTGCAGCATGCAGATTTGCCCCATTATTTGAAATTGTATGTAATGTAGTCAGAGTTTTTCTTATATTTGGCTGTCTTCAACTGTGAAAGCAGCTGAAATTTGTGATTAGTTGAAATCAGTCAAGGTAGTGCAGTTTGGTCAAGAGTGAATATAGTATTTGATTTTACATTAGTTTTAATTTTCATTTTTCAATATTTTATTTGACAGAGTAGCATTTTAGTATTCTTAATTGCAGCAAAATGTTATTTATCTAGTTTTATTGCTAAATCAACTTTTTAACCCTACTTATAACAGAAATTGTCCACCTTACCTTTGCCAGAAAAATCGGTAGCAAATTCATAGGTATATGATACTCCTACTGTTAAAAAAGAAAGCAAAGAAGCAAAACCCCAGCATTCTTCCTTCATGCTATATAAGGAAAATAGTGTTTCTCTAACCCCATAAACCATTTGAAGAGCGCCACGTGGCCCTCTTACAGCATTGTGATCTAACTACATTTTTTTGACTGTAAGAATTAGTATGAGCTTCTGTGGGAAATAGTTTCTGATGATGAAATTTTGAATGAATATTCATAAATTCTTCATGTGTGAACCATTACCATGGAAACTCAGATGATACAGCAATATAATCTATAAGTCATTTACTTAGCATTGAGATGATTAAATAAATTACTATATATATAAAGCAGCTGGAAGAGTCCTGGCTAATAGTGTCGTATCTTAGCAGATATTACTGTTGTTTTATTGTTGTATTTTGGCAGATGTGACAATTAAATTCAGATATTCTGTAAGATTTAAGTTCTGGTCTTTAGATGTAAGATCTCTTTGTAGGAATTATAATTGTTTATATATTTTAAAAAGAGGCCAGTATTGTCCTTAGTATATAACTAAACTAATTATTGATAGGTTGATCCATCTTAATATTTTCAAGGTGAGTGGGATGAGGGACAGGAGCATGACAAAAACATCTAAGGGTCTGAAAAAAATGCACAGCCATGCTTATTTAAGGGCTGCTGGTCTATAAGTTTAGCTGCTTCTGTGGACTTAATAAGAAAAATTTGTTAGCTCACCCTAGTTGTATGATACTAACTTAATAACTCAGCATTTTTTAGTAACTGGAGTTTATATTTCCATATTGAAAGTTTTCATGACTAAATCTAATTTTTTCCACAATATTGAACTCTGATCTCTTGTTAATATAGTAGATACAAGAGCTTAGTTGAATATTCCTCTATGTTCACCCCTTTTTATAATATTTTAAGTGAAAGCGAAGTCTTTCATGGAACTGTAATAGGTAATATGGATAGTATTTTATTACCATATATTTACTTATACGTTCAGATTTATAACATTTGCTTATTATAAATGTAAACAGTAAGGCAGTTTTGAATAATGCAAACATTTCAATATTATTAGATTTAGCATTCATTTTTTTCTAATTTTGTTGTATAGTATTGAGAAAACCCCAGCTTAAATAAGAAATTGATAAACTTAAAGCTTGCCTTATAGTCTTAAATTGTCATTCTAGCAGCTAGAGAGAGTAGTAAGAACTTTGAATTTCAAAGTTGACTTACTAAATAACCATTACTTGCAGTCACGAATTGTTGAAATGGACTTTGGAGTTAGACATGATTCTCTTTGCGCCTAGCTATGATACCTTGTATAAATTATTTAACTTGTTCAAGCCTTGGGTTCCTCATTTACCATGTGGACATTATAATACTTTTTACTTCACGAGTATTTGGATTAAATAAGCTAAGTACCTGTGTTAAAAAGGATGATTTTCAACAAAGGAAAGTCATCACTCTTAGGCAAGTATAAAATGAACATGTCACAAATTTTATTCCAAATGCTTATTAATGTGGGAATAAGTAAGATGTTAAACCAGCCCGGAGTGCATTTCTGTATCTAGGTTTTTATAGGCAATGTTAAGATAGGATTGCTGAGTTAGATAAGAAACTCGTTAATGTCTAACATGACCAAGAACTTAATCTGTGTGGTTACCTTTTCAATATACAAGTTAACATATAACTTCACTAAATCTGAGATTTTTAATCAAAAGCAAATAGTGAGTTAAGTACATTTCCCTAAATCAGGATTTCTTAACCTTGGCACTATTGGTATTTGGGACTAGATAATTCTTTGTTCTATGTGAGGTGCTGTCCTGTGCATTGTAGGACTTTTGGTAGCATTCTGAGCTTCTACCCATTCAATGCCAGTAGACTCTCCCTCCCCTAGTTGTGGCAACAATAAAGTCTCCAGACATTGTCAGATGTTCCCTGCCAGGCAAAATTATTCCTGGTTGAGAACCATTGTCCTAGACAATCTTATGTGGCCTTTGTCCCCATATAACAATGATTTTCAACCACTGTGCCACAAGAATTTTTAAAACATGCAATACCTAACTATTTAATCAGGGAACTGACCTCTTTTCCCTTAGATTGTCAAATAAAAAAATGATAACAGCCAACACAACAATAGCCATCTGATGTTAATTAATCAAAATTATACCTATTTTTTGGGTCAGATCAGCAAAAAATACAATTTATTTTTTGGTGTGCTGCGGAATCTTAGTAATTAGTTTGTGTGCCTTATGAAATGAAAATGGTTGAAAATCGCTGCCATATAACATTGAAAGAATATGTCACCTCTTTTCCTTCTCTTTTCTAGGTTTCTGATGATATTTTTTACACATGTAAAGCACTTTGCACAATGCCTGACAAATAGTAGAAAATTATTAAACAATAAATGCTCTTAATAACTGATGGTATTATTTGTTACTACTAATTTCATGTTTCCTAATTTGAAAGTCATTATTTGATAGGATGTACTTCTAATATTGATTTCTTTAAAAATGTCCTTAAAAAGCAAACAAACAAAAATTCCAAGAGACTTCAGTGATTATCTGTCAGATTTACTCGGTTTCAAAACAGTCAAAATTAGGTTTTGCATGTTAGGACTCAAATTCACATTTCTCACATTCTCTCTTCAATTTTAAGAATGGTAAATTTTGACACAAAGTATATAGATTGAATTCATTTATTTTATTTAAAAAAATCAGACAAGAACCACTTATAAGCTTTAATCATTTTTAAAAATCATAACATACTATTATTATAATTGAATATATTACATGTTCACATTTATTATGCAACCAACTCTTTAAGCCAAACCATATTAAGAGCATAGGCTGAGTAGATGTGTTGAACTTTGCTTGGCATTTTATTTAGTGATTCACATGCTAAAATAATGTGCTTATATAATTTTAGGTTAACAGATGTGCACAGGACTGAAATTTTGTGAAGGCCCAGTTCAGAACTACAAATATATGACCAATGAGACAAATTCCACATGTGTACAAAAATTGGAGAAGTTGTGTTTTTAGATCTACCAGGTTTAAATTTAGTTGATAGTATAAATAAGTAAATTGTATAAGTACCAGTATTAAAACTTGTTTTACATTGTGCTTGTGGATTTTTTAAATTAAAATTTCTAAAATCAGTGAAAATGGAAGGTTTAGAATGAGAAAACATTGGGGCCTCTGAAGCATTGCAATGAAATATCATGAGAACTATAGCTTGACAAATATAGTTATGATTTAGTAAATGTGTCTTTTAAATAAATAGTCTTCTAAGGAGATCATTTTACTTTACTTGCCCTGGTTACATTTGATACTTGACCTTTCATTTAAGTTTCACAGAGTTTATGTGATTTGTAACTGTTTACCTGTCAGGGTAATTAGACTAGAGAGCCAGCCATTTTCTGTACTGTTTTAGAAATTTAACCTAGTTTTATCTCCTTTCCTCCCCTTCCTTTATAAAATTGCTTAAGTAGGAATGGGACAGAATAGAGATAGTTTGGGAAGTTAGAATTAAAAGTATCCTTGGGTAGATTTGGAATTACAGTAGTGATTGGTGATAGGAAGTTCTTATCTTTTGGCTCACTGTCTCTGGGGTATTACAAAGTGTACCTTTTCATAAAAAGCTTTATTTACTAAGAGAAGTAAGGTCTTTGAGTACAAGTATATGATTTGATAATTTTAGTTTTGTGAAATTTAACGGTCTTTATTAGCAGTTATCCTGGTAATTTCCTAACAGCAGTACATATCTAGTAGTTAGAAAGCCCCAAATATAGTGGAAGAAAGAAAAGATAATTACATAGATGAAGGAATAAGTTTTTCTTTCACTGTTACCCAGGCTTTTGCTGTTATTGGTTAATACAGCTTTCAATTTTAAATAAATATTACCCATTTTAATTATAGCAAAGGTATGACATAAAATGTAACATTTATGTGCAAAATTTTAAATATAAAATACTCTAAGAATGACATTTTCACAGTATTTTACTTGTTGCTTTGGATGTACTTAGGTAATGATACTTTTCTACTAATAGGTTGATTTAAAAAGCCAAGCATAGAAAATAATCTTTGGAAGAACAGATAAATAAATGATATATCAGTGAATTAAATTGCTTGACTTACTGACTTTAAACTTTCTACATATTATGGATATACGTCAAAATTGGTTCAGTAACATTCCCCAAATTTTAAGTTCTTTTGATGTATTAAAAAATATTTTACTTCACTGAACTTTTTTACTGTGCTAGTGTAATTCTGTTATTATTCTTTTTATTTTGTCAGATAATTGTTTTTTTTCTTTGTTCCTTGAATGGTTCAAAGAGAGGAATCAGACCACAAAATATAAGTGATTAAGGCACTCTTTTTTACCTTTAAACTGCATTGTAAATTAGCCTAGAATGCTTACTGTTGTTATAAGAAGGCAGCATGTATGATAAGCTTGGGCTCATCTCTAATCGCACTAGGTAATAAGTCCCTTACTGCAACATTTGCCCCTCTCTGAAGGCAGCCAGCAAATATTTGAGCATAGTGACTCTTCTCTTGTTGCATCTCAGGGAGGAGATAGCAATGCTTACACTGTAGCAGGTGGAGCTCCTATGATGAATCCAATATTGGATTAAATTTTAAGGATATTAGCAAGGTTTGGGGCTCTCACAAAGTAGTGCTGAATGAGAACTTTCATTCTGGGAATTAGATTATAATTTTATTGAAACAGTTTTATTGTATAGGAAAAAGAAACAGCATCTTAATTTCATCCATAATACGCTGACCTGATCTCTGCTGTGGGGTTGGAAACAGCCGAAGCATGCAGCATTTTAATATAAATCTTTTTAAAAGAGTGCTTTGGATCTACATTAATGTTCAAGACAGTCAGCAAGCAGCATTTACCAAGGCATTTTTCCGGAATTCTGGTCTTGGATTGATTGAAGTGTTCAGTGACAAAAAAAAAGTCTCCTAGCATCAAACACTTGGATTGCTTTTCTCCCATGTTATGCCACTGTAAAGTAGCACACACCAACAGCACAATGTCCTTAGTGTTTGGATGTAAGATGGGTTAGAATAATACTAAAAAAGCTTAGCTTTAAGATCAAATAGTATTTCAGCAAAGAATAATTATGATTCAAATTAGATTGTTTGATTGACTTTAATTCATGGCATATAATTCCTTGTCCTTTGTATGTATGACACAAGTAAAATATTTGTGTCCAGTGAAATTGTAATGAAAAAGGATCTGATTTTTATGAAAGCTACATGTAGAATGCCATTCTCCATTAATGAAGATTAATTATTAACTTAGTTTTTATGTTTTGCTACTGTGGAAAATTAAGTATACAGGAAACAACATTGATATGCAGGACTGGATATGCCACTGATATGGAAAAATTATTTCATGGGGTTTGTGATTTTCGTACTAAATCAAGAGTTGGTATTTAGATTGTGTAGTGTGCGTGTGGAAGGGTGGGGGACTTTTAAAAACAACAACAAAAGAAACATGACCCTACCCATTCCCTATAAGTGAAACAATGATGGTGTTAAGGTAGTGTTGTGATCTCTAAAATAAATGTAAAGTTTGCCTAAAAGATAAATGGCTTTTCAATATAAAATATTAAGTGACATGAAAAAGTGATGTGTTTTTACCTGATTTCTGCAATCAGAAGCAACATATGGTTTAAAACCAAGTTGAAAACAGAAGAGCTTCCTAATAAATAGAGTATTTGGGAGAATAATTACTTATTCTGAAGTATTGTTTTGAATGAAAGCTTTTTTTTAGTTTTTGTAGGACTGAAACTTCCTAATTGATGATGTAGAGAGGTCCCCAAATTCCAGGTTGACTAAAAAAAATTATACTGAAACAGTTTTTTGGTTTTTTAACCCTTCATTAAAGAATATATTGCTTTCCTGGTCACCTAAGTTTCTCATCACCCCCACTTTAAACTCCTTGCAGTTCCAGAGAATTCTTATTTTCCTAGTGATATTTATGAAATATTCTGCAATATAACATGGAAATGGTTGTGCAAGAAAAAAAATTGCTACTTGTAGAAACAGCTTTTTTTATGAGTTTGTTTTAGCATTTGTATTGGTCATTAAAACTGAGCTGGTATAAAATTCATATGCATGGTTTTTAATAGCTCAAGTTACAGTTTTGTTTTCCAAGTGTTAAGCCAGCTTTTTTCATGTAGTGTGCACAACAGTATATTTTAGAAAAAGCATTTAAAATTTTTAAAATAATATTTTTATAAAGTTAACCATACTAAAATTTTCCTTTTATACTTAGGCAAATTAAACACCTTATGAAGTATTATAAGAATGCTGTTCTGTTCTTAAGAAAGTAGCATGCCATAGCTCACAATTAGTCTAACAATCTGAGTTTTTAATCTCTGTCTCCCCCAATCCCTTAAACCACTTAAACCACTTTAGGTCCTGTGGTATTCATCACAAACTACCACTTGAGGTTCTTGGTTGCCCCCTGGTGGGAAAATTGAGAAAATATTTTATTGAAAATGTCTTGCTGTAGTCATACTTCATAATTAAAGATAGTTAAAAGGGCATCTAGGTTATTATACTTATCTACTTAGGAAATCATTAGGTAATTTAATTTGGGTAGTAAAAGAATTTTTTTCTTTACTTAAACTTATGTGGATAGAATTTTTAAATGCCTTTTCCCAAACTTTGAATTTTACTGCAGGTAGCATTGACAAAAGACTATACAGAAATAGAGCTTCTAAGACTACATGTGTCCTAGTTGCATTTTCCATTAATGTATTTTTATATATTCAAAATTTATCATTTAAAGCTTTGTTTTTAATACAACTAAATTTTAAATAAAAAATTTTAAATCAAAGCAGGGCACTTTTGGAGGGCAGGGAAAATATTAACAAAAGGGAAATTACCCCACAACTTTTGGTTAACACATATTAGAAATAGCTTTAAACAATATGGGTAAACATCTTTCTAGTGCATAAACATAATATCAGTAAATATAATACATGTGCAGGAGATTTATTTTCTAATACCACTAGTACTTTTCATATCAATTATTGCTTGCCTCCTTAGTTTATAGATAATAGCAATTTTTAAATTCCAAATCATAGTTAAAAATAAATTTAGTATTTTTATTTATGGCTGGGAACTTTTGAAAAGTGATAAAAGGTACCACCATGTTTGTTGGAAATGAAATATCTTATGAGACATCCACCCAGGACAGTTACATTAATACATATATTATCATGAGGAAGCAATCATTTGTTTACTCTGTAATCTTAAGGCCTTTGTGTGTGTGTGCTCTCATGTGGGCATGTGCCTGTGGGTGTGTGGGTGCCTGTAGGTGTGTGTGGGTAGGTAGGTGGAACAATACCACCAAAACGTGAGTTAATTTCTAGTATCAGCCTCCAAAAAGAGGCTTGCTTAGAACTCAGAGAAAAGATTCTTAAAAATGTGGAGACAATGCAGAGAGCACTCAGATTCTTAATCTAGAGATTTGCAAGCTGTCTGTGATGCAGTTCCTTGGGGATAGATGTTAAAATGGACAAACTTATAGTGCCTCTAAGAGAGTAACAACTCTTTGGGTTAGAATTAGCCATTTCAAAATAGATGCAGTAAGACCAGAGCCAAAGATTACCTAGAAGGAAATTAGCTGTGTTAAGGTCAGAAACTTGTATTTCATAAAGGAAGCTACATTTTTGTTGTTGTTCTTCCATAATGTACTTTTAAGAGTAAAAGCTCTCACAAGCTCTTGCTTTTGGTAATGATTCCTAAGGGAAACAGTCATAAAGCTTTTTGTAATAGAGCATTAAAGTGTATTTGGTTTCAGCAGTTATTAAAGTTAGATAATCCCAGACAGATGACAACACACCCAGTAAAAGGTCAGGAAGGTTTTTATGAGTGTATTCTCCCCACAGGGAGACAATCTAAGGTCCTAAAACCTTGATGCAGTTCCCTTTCCAGCTCTGACTTTTGGCCTTGGATACAAGTAGCTTCAGGAACAAATGTAGTGTGTTTTGGGGTACCAAAAAGGCATTCTATAACATCAATTTTTCTTGAATATACTTTTAAATAAGAAAAGGCAACCTTAAAACCTTGTTTTCATATTGAATCTTGTGATACATCATTTGAGTAGATTAATGGATAATTTGTATAAGTGTAATTGTATATGTGAAATTTGTATAAGATTTTCAAGAAATACTGTATGTGTAGTTATGACTCCTTGTTAGGTCTCCTCATATCCTTAATGATTTTTTGCCTATTACAAGACATTTAGTGGAAAAGTTTGAGAAAACATTGCCTTACAGTTACATAATTGCCCTCCCCTTCTTACCAGCACACCGCCCCTGTCCCAGGGTGGGGGAAGTCTTAACAGGTTAGATTTAAACAGTATGGCCCATTTACTTTACTTAGTTCATTGATGCTTAAGATCGTGTTTGCAAATAATTAAATACTAAACTAATAATGGCTTTAAACAAGTGGGCTTTTATTTTTCTAATCAGTGGGGTTATGCGGCTGCTGATGTCGCTGCTTTTCTCTTTCCCTATGCCTCATTTTGGAAGATGACTGTTGGAGCTCCAGTCCTAAAAACAGGAAGAGGAGGTGGGAAGGGGAACAGGTGTGGTTTATGCAGCTAGAAAGCATCTGCTTGTATTTCATTCATTAGAACTGTGTCACATGGACTCTCATAGCAGTAAGGGAGAGTAGGAAAGGTAGTATTTAGCTTTTATAGCCTCTATATTAGAGAAAAGGAAGCTAAACAGATTGTAGCATTGGGTGGAGCAATACGTACAGTGTCTAACTTAGTGCATAAGTGCAGTATTTTTTTTCTTTTCTGACATTTAGTTAATTTCAGAGATGGTAATAGAGAATGCTAATCAAATGGTGTATCTGTTTAGCTGAAATAAAGCAGTAAAGTCCACTTTAGGCTCTTTGCACTTCTTGGACTTCTTTACTCCAACCTTCAGAAGCAAAAGTAAACATTGCAAAAAGTTACCTTTGGATTAGTTCTGTACACATGAAGTATGAGGAGCATGTCCCTGTAGCCTTAGGTTAAGGTGTATAGTATCTAAGGCTTTCTTTAAACCAGTTTACTAAGCATTAGTAGGTGAATTAAAATATTTTTATTTAAGAATACAGTTTCCAAAGAGATTTCAAATTGAAAAATACACTGTAATGAATAATGATCAGCAGCAGATTGCATTCTAATTGGATTAGAGTAATTTTTAACAATAATTAAAGTTAATGTCTCCTTATGTAAGTAAAGCACAAGCATTCTCTAATATCGTCGTCCTTGTAAAATTAAATGTACTTTCTCTCGGTTGTGTTGCCAGACTTTGACATTGAACCAATATCTTTAGTGTACTGTTCTATTTTGGAATCCTTTTTTATTGACTGCATGGTTCCTCCAAAGGAGAAAAGTATTCTTCAGTGACTGGGACTGCAGCTAACTCCCCAGCCTTTCAGCATGCTCTGTTACACTCCTTCCTGAAAGTGAATGAATTAAAGTAAATAACACTTTCATGTATTGGCAAATAGTTTCTAATAGCACTTTGCTGATAGCAGTGGGCCCCTAATAAGTCTGCAGCTAGAAATAGTTGCTTGTTTATTGTTCTCTCATATCCATTTAGAACTGTATACTGTGATATATTAATAATTAGCCTTTTAATTTATTTGATAATCTATTGTTTTGGAATGTAGTTTTTTTAATGTCCTTTAAGAATGTATTTATGAAGTTTTCTTTTTCACAAATGAGTTACAAATGGAAAATTTGACAGTAAGTTTTGAAAGAATATTTCACTTTAAAACAAATACTTGTTTGAATATATAACACTGATACAGTTGCATTATTTCAGAAGTTACAACAGTATATATGTCTTTCTAATTTATACAAAGAAAATCATAGCTATTCACTGATTGACTCATTCATCTATCCATGAATTCACTTACCATTCATTCAGTAATTATTTATTGAGCATCTGTGCATTGGGGATATATCAGTGAACAAAGGAAATCCTGCTCTCATGGAGTTTATATTCTGATCATATTTCCTATTGTAACTTTTCTCCTTTATAGCTATAAATTTAGAAATTCTGTCAGTGAGAATGTTGAAATAAAAACTTGGAGTAGAATTTATTAGCAATTGCTTTTTAAGCTCTGTATTAATTTGCTAGGGCCGCCATAACAAAGTACCACAGACCGACTTAAACAATGAAATTTTATTTTCTCACTAGTCTAGAAGCTGTAAGCCCAAGATGAAGGTGCTGGCAGAGTTGATTTTCTCTCAGGTCTTTCTCCTTCATTTTCAAATGGCCATCCTCTTGCTCCCTCTTTTCATGCTATTTCATACTCCTTCCACTAGCACGCCTTGATGTGTATCTTCGTGTATCCTCTTCATGTAAGCATAATCATCAGATTGGATTATCATACTGTAATGGCCTCATTTTAACTTAATCACATCTTTAACGGTTCTGTCTTTAAATACAGTACTGTTACATACTAGAGGTGTGCTGGGACTTAGGGCTTTAACATACGAATTTTGGGAAACGCAGTTCAGCTGCAAACAAGGTCCCTATTAATTAAGGAAGAATTAGGACTGCAAAATTCTATGAACACATGAGGGAAGTTTTGAATGTAAAACTTTTGTGATACATCACATTCTTGGAAAACATTTTATTATGAAGTTTACCGAGTATTCATAAACTTGGTTTGAACATATTCTATCAGTGTAGATTACTAAATGAAAAAGTAAGGGTGCTCTGATTTAAGAACATTCATTTTAAAGGTTACTTAAAATTTCAGATTAAGAAAGGTACCCTCTGCTTCACTATTTGCCACCCCTTGTCTATTTGCTACTACCAAAGAAGAAGATATATCTTGAACATGTATTTGGGAATGGAAGTTAAGGAAGAAGACAGAGAATGTTTTGGTAATCTGAATTTTAATTTCGAACAGTATTATGTATACATATGCTTGTGTGTATATGTGTGTGTTTGATGGCTGCCTATGTTTGAACTAATACAGGCCTCAGGTACATTGTGTTCAGTGGACTTTTTAATGGGTTGGCTTTTGAAACCCAGTCATAATTTATATTGTTATTTCACGTTGTTTCAAAAAAATATCAAAAATATTGATTTTTGGACAAAATACAACCTGTTCATCAATTATCAGTTGGGAACTATCTCTATAAAAGCACATTATGCAGCAGCAGAAATTGTAGTTCCTGATTATTTTTTAGTTCTACAGAAGTAGAAAATAGTGATAACTTATATTTGACAGTATGTTTTGAAGAGTGAAGCAAATTGGCTACAGTTTTTCTGGACTTAAGGCCCAGGAGTGGGCTTGTTTCAACAATACAGCTGTGTTTTTTAAAAATAACTAATGTATTTTAAGCTACCTTTGGCATTTTCTGGAGTTAAAATACATGTAAAAGAAATCTTACCTAGAATTTCATAGCCGTTAAGAGGTATGAAACACAGACTGCTGTGGCAGAATTTTTTAAAAAGGATCCTCAGTTTGGTTTTAGAGGAGAAAAAGCAATGCAAGTTGGACAAATTTTACAAATTTGAAACATAAAGTTAAGTTCCTTTATGGGGTTTTTCTTCATTATTTTTGTAAAGGTTACATACCTTCTATATTGACTGCTTTCTTCATTTCTCTTAGCTAACAATCACTTAACCCTTAGTGTACCTGGAAAATTATTCATCACCCTTTGTCACCCTTCTATATTTTATTGCCATTCTTTTTTATTTTTGAATATTGTAAGTCCTTTTATAAATAATTTGCAAAGGAATGAAGGAATAATGAAAAATTTTCATTAGAAATTTTAATTAGAATCTAAAATAGCAAACTCACCCATTTTTAAAAATCAGTTTTATTGAGATTATAAGTGACATACAATAAACTATACCTATTAAAAGGTTACAATTTTGCAAGTTTTGACATATGTACGTATACACCTGTGAAACCATCACCACAATCAAGATAGTGAACATACCCATTATTCCCATAAGTTTCCTCAAGGTTTTTTTCAATCCCTCCCATCCTTCCCTCCCCTCCTCTTCTCCCAGACTGCTGATTTGATTGTATCATATAGATTAGTTTGAATTTTTCAGAGTTTTATATAAATAAAATAATAAAGTATGTTCTATTTTTTAGCCTGACTTCTCTCAGATTAATTATTTTGAGATTTATTCACATCATTGCCTGTATTAGGAGTTCATTTCTTTCAGTTGCTGAATAGTATTCCATTATATGTATATAACACATTTGGGTTTTTTTGGGTATTTATACCCAAAATATGCAGTGTCCTTTGATTGTAACTAACCATTCATCAGCTAACATACATGAACATGCAATATATATCCATTTGGTACATACTGATTCCAGATGTCAAATAGGTTTTGGTCTTCACTTGACATCAAAGCACAGTACTTTTATGAATGTAAAAGTACTTAGGATTTTTTTAGTAGAGAGGATGACATTCATTTATCTTTGATCTTTAATTGCAAAGCATTTCATTTTTAGATTTATTAACACCAGTTAAAATGATCAACCTAGTGAGTTTTTTTATTTTTGCATTATCTGTTTCCTTCCATTCACCCTCTGTATATACCTGCCTTCAACAATTATCTGCTTACGAACTGCACAAAACAAATCATGGTGTATGAATATAAAAAATAAGAGGATACTGTCACACTTACTTTCAGGATACAAGGATGGTCCAAGTTCTTGTCACAAAATCTTTTATGATAAAATTCTGGACTGAGTGGATGGAAATTTGATATTTCCTTTTTGTCCTTAGTTTTTCACTCATCTTATTTTTGTTGTTGTTAATCCTCACTCGATATTTTTTCCATTGATTTTTTTTTTTTTTTAAGAGATTGTGGAAGGGAGGGAAGGATGGGGGGCCAGGGGAGAGAAAGAGAGAAACATTGATGTGAGAGATACACTTCGATTTGTTGCCTCCCACACGTTCCCCAACCGGGGCCAGAGATGGAACCTGCAACCCAGGTACATTCCCCTGACTGGGATTTGAACCTGTGACCCTTTGGTGCACGGGGCAACACTCTAACCACTGAGCAACACTGGCCAGGGCATCACTCACCTTATTCTTGAATTTCAGAAAATTCATTTAGAATATTTTCATTTGAAGACTTATGGACTCAGATTTCACTTACACAATCAAATTAACCTTCATTATTAATCTACAGTGCTGCTCTCTTTATTTTCATTCATTTTTGGCAGTTTTTTTTTCTTTCCCGTTATTGGTGGTATGCAGAAAAGAGTTAACGTAACCTGAATTGCTACCTACCCTTGAAAAGGCCTGCTTGCAGGTTTGATCCTTGGCTGGTGTCTGGGGACTTAGGTTTCAAGATGATCCCCACCACTAATTGCTAAGAGTGGTTCGCTGTGCCTAAACTGTTTGTGCAAACAATATGGTTTATGCTGAACACTACCTTCTGGGAGTCTGGAATTTTGATGCATGCTAGACAAAGACCTAGCCCACATTACCAGCTCCCAGTGAATATCCTGGGTTCTAAGCCTCTCACAATCTTTCCTGGTTGGCAGTATTTCACATTTGTTATCACAACTTGTAACTGGGAAAATTAAGGGCATCCTGTGTGACTCTACCGGTAGAGAACTGTAGAAGTTTATTCCTGGTTTTCCCTAGGCTTCATCATGTGTACATTTTCGCTTTGTTGATTTTTGCTTTGTATCATTTCACTGTCATAAATGGTGGTTGTGAGTATGACTAATCAATCTCATAAATCCTCACCGCAAATCATTGGACCTTGGGTTTTTTCAACCCAGACAGAAAGTTATCTGAATTCCCAACTATATAAAATGAAAACTAAAAAATAAAAAATTCAAAGGATGATGCAATAGTGATAACTTATTTCAAGATAGAATGAGTTTGAGTTTTATTCTGTATATAAAAAAGTAAACTTCCTTTTTGTTATATGGAGGACCTTAAGAAAAAAATAAAAGTCATGGAGCTGTAATCCTTGCAAATGGTTAGAATTGCTTAAACACACACAAAAATACCATCGTTACACCCTGATGGTATACCAAGGGTTTTAAAAATATAGTTTATTAGTCATTTGCATGTTGTGTAAAATTTGCATTAATTAAATATTGAGTAAATACGAACCAATATGTAAGAAGTATACGTTAGATGTAAAGAATCTCTGCATAGCCCTGGCCTGTTGGCTCAGTTGGATGGAGCGTTTTCCCATGAACCAGAAAGGTTGTGGATTTGATTCCTGGTGAGTGCACATACCTAGGTTGTGGGTTTGATCCCGTTAGGGTGCATAGGGGGGCAATGGATCGATGATATTCATCCTCTCTCTCTCTCTGTCTCTCTCTCTCTCTCTCTGTCTCTCTCTCTCTCTCTCTGTCTCTCTCTCTCTCTCTCTGTCTCTCTCTCTCTCTCTCTCTGTCTCTCTCTTTCTCTGTCTCATCAATAAACATATCCTCAGGTGAGGATTGGGGAAAAAAAAAGAATCTCTGCATAGCATTAAGAATAATTAAAGAATATTACCTAGTCCTTTAGAAATCCCATTTGCCCATCAGATCCCATCCCATTTTTTACCTATTCAGTAATCATAATTCTGAATTCTGTATTTGGAATTCTCTTGGGTTTTTAAAAAAATAATTCCTAAGTAATAAGTTGTATGGTTTTGCACATTTTTGAACCACTGGGTAACCATGTGACTTCATTTCTTTTGCCCACTTTTCTGTTGGTTTTTCTTTTCCTTACTGATTTGTAGGCAGTTTTAAAAATAGATTCTGGATATAAATATTTTGGTTATAAAGGTTAGCAATACCTTTTCTCATTATATGGCTTGTGGCATTTTTGTCCAACCTTTTTGATATCTTTTGATGATTGGAATCATGTAATTTTAATGTCAAAACTGTCAGGCTTTTCTATTAAGTTTTACACATTTCATGTTTTGTGTTTATTATTCTTTGACAGCCAGAACTCAAAGATAATCTCTCCTGTATTGGGTTCTAAAAGTTTTATAGTTTTGACTTTTACATTTAAGTCTTTAATCTGCCTGAAATTAATTTTTGTTTTGTTATGATATGGGGGGAGCATTTCATTTTTTTTTAATGGTTACCCATTTACTGACATTCATTCCATTTTCCCAGTGATCTGTACTATGTCATAAATTCGCGTATGTGATTCTGTTTCTGGATTCTTTTTTTTATATTCCACCTACCAGTTTGTCTAGCTGTATGCCAGTATACATTATCTTAATCACTACAGCTTTTAAATAATACCAGTTCTAATTGTTGATTTATGTATTATTTTGTATTTTTTTATGAACAGTAATATTTATAAATATTGACAACTTTTTACATTTTTAAAAAAATATGTTTTTATTGATTTCAGAGAGAGGAAGGGCAAGGGAGAGAGAGAATAGAAACATCAATGATGAGTCATTGATCTGCTGCCTCCTGTGCACGCCCCAGTAGGGGAAAGAGCTCACAACCTGAGCGTGTGCCCCGACTGGGAATCGGACCGTGACCTCCTGGTTCATAGGTCGACACTCAGTCACTGAGCCACACCAGCTGGGCATCTTTTACATTTTTATAATGTTAAGTTGCTGGCAAGGAAAGCTGTTCTCATTCATATTTCCACTCATTGTAGTGTTTCTGTTTTTCCACACTGTCATCAACACTAGGTATTATTAGGCGTTTATGTTTTTGTTGATCTGCCCAGATATTAAGTGTATTTCTTTATTAGTGGGGGAGGGTGAATCTTTTCATATTGTTTATTGGCTGTTTATAATTCCTTTTTATATAAATTGTTAGTTTGTGTCTCTTATTCACTTTAAAAATTGATTTGTAAGACTTTATCATATATTGAAAAAACTAGCTCTTTTGTAACATAATTAGGCTCCCCCCAACCAGTTAGAGTTTTCTTTTAAGTTGGTGATATAGAAGTTTTAAACTTCATGCATTCAAGTTTATTAGTCTTTTTTTTTGTTTGTTTCTAGATACTATTTCTGACTTAGACTTCACCAATCCAAGAATGAGAACAAATTTATCCATGTTTTGTTTCAGTAGTTTTTGTCTCAGTTCTTTATATTTAGGTCTATAATCTAACATCTAAATTTTTTTCTTTTAAGTTATAGTGTGTGGGAGGAGAGATTAACCAAAGAACTTATATGCATAACCTGTGGACACAGACAATAGTGTGGTGAAGGCCTGGGGAGTTGGGGAGGGGGGGGAAGAGGGGTCAACGGGGCAAAAAGGGGGTATGCTTTCAATAAGTATGTAATATTTTCAACAATAAAGATAAAGTAAAAAAATGTTATTTTTTTAAATTATTTAAAGTAAAATAATGTTTATCACATTATTAAATTCCCATATGTATTGACTTCCGTTGTTAGACTCTATACTGTTCAGTTGATTTGTATACTTACGTTTGTGCTATTATCAAGCTTTTAATTATTGAGGCCTTTTAAAATTTATTTATATTTGATAGAACCAGTTGCCTATCATGACTTCTTAATTCAGAATTTTCTTGGCCTTCTTAATAGTTTTTTCAAATGAAGATTACTAATGCCCTGTCAAGCATTCTCAACCATATTGATATTTTGATTGCAAACAAATTGAATTTATTGATTTTTTTGAAAATTCAGACTTAAAATATTGAACCTTTATTCAAGAACAATTGTGTTTTTCATTTATTCAGTGTTCCTTTATTCCCTTCAGTAGAAGTTTGAAGTTTTCTTCATAGAGATTTGAGTCCTTTAAGTTCTCTCTGTGTTATTGTTGCTATTGGGAATGCGATCTTTTCCAACAGATATACAGAGATTTACTATTTTATTTAATTATTTTTATTGGGGTATAATTTTTGTTCATTAAACTGCATCCATATAAAGTATACAATCCGATTAGTTTTTACAGCTGTAAACCCCTGTGAAGCCACTGCCACAATCAAGTTACAGATTATTTCTCATTCCAGAAAGGTTCTTTGTGCTCCTTTGTGTCCCATGCAACCTTCCATTCCCCACCTGATACCACTCATCTGCCTTTTGTCACTATCAATAATTTTATATTTTCAAAAACTTTATATGAATGGATTCATACAGAAGTCATACAGTCTCTGACTTCTTTAACTCAGCATAATTCTTCTGAGAGTCATAGAGGTAGTTGCTTATGTCAGTGATTTGTTTTTTATTGCAACGACATTTCACTATAAGAATATATTACATTTTGTTTATTCATATCTATTGATGGACATTTGGATTGTTAACAGTTTTGCAGTATTGTGAATAAAGATGCTGTGAATCTTCATGTAGAAGTTTTTATGTGGACATGTTTTTTAAAAATTTTTTTCAATTACAGGTTACATTTAATATTTTATTAGTTTCAGACGTACAGCATAGTGGTTATATGTAAAGTCATATACTTTACAAAGTGTTCCCCCTGATGTTTCCAGTACCCAATTTGCACCATACATAGTTATTATAAAATTGCTATGTTTCCTCTACTGTATTTTACATCCCCATGAGTATTTGTAACTATCAGTCTGTACTTTTCAAATCCCTTAACCTTTTTCATCTGTTCCCTCAAACCCCCTCCCTGTGGACATATGTTTTTATTTCTCTTGGTTAAGTATCTAGTGTTTGTTTTCATATCCTAGCATCATGTATGAGAGTCCCAGTTGCTCCACATTCTCATCAACATTTGCCTTTTCTAAAAAAAAAAAAAAAAAGTAAACAGTGGTTACGCAGTAGTACCTCATTGTGACTTTATTTTGCATTTCCTTGATGACTTGTGACGTTGAGCATCATTTTGTGTTTGACATTATTAGTATATCTTCTTTTGGGGAAGTGTTATGTGTTAAATTGTGTTCTCTCAAAAAAGGAGGAGGAGGTTGGATTCCCAAACTCTAGTACCTCAGAATGTGACTTATTTGGAGATTGGGTCTCTACAGAGTTCATCAAGTTGAAATGAGGTCATTAGGCTGAGCGCTAATCTAATGGTTACTTACAACAAGGGGAAATTTGGACAAAGAGATAGGCACAGAGCAAGAGCACCATATGAAGATGAGGGCAGAGATCTTGGTGATGCATGTACAAGCCAGTGGATGCCAAAGAATGCCAGCAAGCTACCAGAATCAGGAGAGAAAGAATCATGGAATAGATTCTTTCTCAGAGAATCAGAATCATGGAGTAGATTCTTCCTCGGAGCCCTCAGAAGGAACCAACTCTGCTGACACCTTGATCTCAGACTTTTAGCCTCCAGAACTATGAGAGAATAAATTGTTGTTTAAACCACCCAGTTTGTGTACTTCGTTACAGTAGTCTTAGCAAAATACATGGAGGCCCTAGCTGGTTTGGCTCAGTGGTAGAGCATCGGCCCAAGGACTGGAGGGTCCCAGATTCGATTTTGGCCCAAGGGCACATACCTTGGTTGCAGGTTCAATTCTGGCCCCATTGGGGCCTGTGCAGGAGGCAACCAATTGATGTGTCTCTCTCACATCATTGTCTCCCTCCCTCCTTTTACTGTCTCTACACGGCAATGGAAAATAATATCCTCCGGTGAGGATTAAAAAAAAAGAAAAAAGAATACATGAAGTATGATATAAATTTGTTCCTCACTTAAAAAAACTGAATTGTTTGTCTTTCTATTATTAAATTGTAAAAGGTCTTTATGCAGATGAGTCCTTTGTCAGATTTACTTATTACAAATATTTTCTCTCATTTTGTAGTTTTACTTTTACTTTCCTTGTGATTTTGAAAAGCAAAAGTTCTAATAAAGCTCAGTTTATCAGAATTTTTCATTGTGCTTTTTGTCTTCTGTATAACAAATCTTTTCCTACCCCAAGTTTTTGTTTTGTTTTGTTTTTTGTTTTTTGTTTTAATATATCTTTATTGACTTCAGAGAGAGGAAAGGAGAGAGAGAGAGAGATAGAAACATCAGTGATGAGAAAGTCATTGATTGGCTGCAGCCTGCAATTCGGGCATGTGCCCTGACCAGGAATCGAACCCTGATCGCCTGGATCCTATGTTGATGCTCAACCACTGAGCCACGCCCAGCTGGGCCCTACCCCAAGTTTTTAAAAAATATTTTTAAAAAAATTGTCTCCTAGGTTTATAGTTGTAGATTTTACATTGAGGTCGCTGATCCATTTTGAATTAATTTTGTGTATGATGAATATCCAGTTGTTTCAGAACCATTTGTTCAAAAGTCTTTTCCTTCCGTCATTAAATTGCTATTGCACTTTGTCAAAAATCAATTGACCATATATGTGTGAATTTATTTCTGGACTCTCTTTTCTGTTTCATTGATAATTTTGTCCACCTTTTGGCCAGTACCACACTGTCTTGAAATCAGGTAATGTAAGCCTTCCAACTTCGTTCTTTATAAAATTTGGTTTGGCTATTCTAGGTCATTTGCATTTCACCATTTTGCAATCAGTGTGTCAGTTTCTACAAAAATTGTGCAGGAATTATTATTGGGATTGCATTGACTCTGTAGATCATTTGAAGAAAATAGGTATCTTAACAACATTGAGTCTTCCAATTCATAAACATATTATGTTTCTCTTTAGGTCTTCATTTCTTTTAGCAGTGTTCTGTAATTTGCAGTGAAGATGTCTTGTGCATCTTGTTAAAAACTATTTCTGATTTTTAAATCTTTTTTGGAGTTGGTATAAGTGGAATTTTTAGAACATTTTGGTTTCCAGTTATTTGCTGTTGGTATAAAAAATACAATTTGATTGATTAACATTGCACTCTGCAACCTTGCTAAATTCAACTATTGTATTACTTTTGTAAATTCCTTGGAATATTTATTGTAAACAATCATGTCTTTTGCAAATGGAGACAGTTTTACTTCTTCCTTACTGGCTTTCATGCTTTTTATTTCTTTTACTTGCCTTCTAGCCATGGTTACGTAGTTCAGCATAATTTTTAACAGAAGTGAGGAGAATGAGAATCCTTTGCCTTGTTCCCCATCTTAATGTGGAGAATGTTTAACATTTCACCATTAGATGTGTTAATTGTAAGGCTTTTGTAGATTATCAGGTTAAAATTGTTCTGAATTTTAAGTTTGCTGAGAATTTTATGAATTGGTGCTAAATTAGGTCACATGTCTATTGAAATTATCATATGTTTCTCTTTTTTTCTCTTAATATTGAGAACTGCACTGATTTTTTTCCAGATACTGAATTCACTTTGCCTTAGTGTGATAAATCCTGTTTTAATCATAATGTATTATCTTTTGGATTATCCTTTTCACAGTCAGTTTGCTGCTTTTTAAAAAAGATTCTTGCATATGTTCTTGAACGATATTATTCCATCATTTTCTTCTTTTGTAATGTCTTTGTCAGGATTTAATATTAACATTAAGCTGGTCTCATAGTTAGAAAATGTTCTTTTTGTGTTCTGAAAGAATTTGTGTAAAAAATTATGTTTTTTTCTTAAATTAAGTTTGGTAAAATTTACATCTAGGCCTGTAGTCTTCTCTGTGAGAGGAATTTTTGATAACAAATTTGATTTCTTTAATAGGTATGGGACCATTGAGATATACTGTTTCCTAGTATGTCAGTATATTCTGTGTGGTAAGAAGTATCTTTCAAGGAATTTCTTGATTTCATCTAACCTGCTAAATTACTTGGCCTAAAATTGTTCATAATTATTTTCTTACTGTCTTTTTAAGGTTTGTTAGATTTTTTTGGTGATAATCTCTCTTACATTCTTGATACTAGTAATTGTATTATTTTTCCTTTATTAGTCTAGAAAAGTTTCTCCATTTTGCTGATCATTTGACTTTATTAACAGTCTCAATTGTTTGTTTTCTACTTCATTGATTATTGACCTTTGTTTTTTCTTCCTCTTCACTTGGTTTACTTTAGTATTTTGTAGCTTCTTGAAGTAAATTTTTAGGTAACTGATTTTATTTATTTGTTTTATTTTTATTAAAAAATTTTTTTTTTTTAATTTTTGTTTAAAATATTACAGATGTCCCTTTTTCTCCCCAGTGTCCCATTCCACCCCAGGTCACTGATTTTAAATTTTTTTTCTCTAATATAAGAATTTAAAGCTATAAATACATTCTAAGTACTTGAAAAGTTCAAGAACAGTCTACAAGACAATTTTCACTTCTGACACCAATTATAAGTTCAGTGATTCACAAGACCACTTGTAGGTTCAATAATTTGATAGTAGGACTCATGGAGCTCATTGAAAGCTGTTATACTCCTGGTTATGGTTTATTACAGTGAAGGATATACAGATTAAAGTCAGCTAAAGGAGAGACCTATGGGGCAAAGTCCAAGAAAGTTCCAAACAAGGTGCTTCCAGTTGTCCTCTAAGTGTGGAGTCACGGACAACTTTAATTCTACTGGCAGCAATGTGTGATAATACACACCAAATATTTCCAACCGGAGAAACTCACCCAGGTCCTGGTGTCCAGAGTTTTTATTGGGGTTCAATCACGTCTCTGTGGTTTCCTGGAGCTGACCCATCCTCAACTTCTGGAGGTTGAGCTAATACTGTGTTACTCAAACTCTCTGTAATAAACTACATTGCTACTATCTTGTGTGTTCCAAAGCCCCTAGGTAGACACTCATATCACCAGGACATTCTGAGGGCTTAGAGATTACCTCCCTGGAGCTGAGGGAAAAGGCCAGACCTCTTCTTTGGACAAAGTTAAATTCTTTACTACACAGAACTACTTTAGCTTCATTCAACAAATTTTAATCTAATTTTCATTATCATTCAGTTCCAAAATGTTTTTAATTTCCTTCTTGGGTCCTTTTTCAACCATGAGTTTTACAAGATATTTTGTTGTTGTTTCCAAGTTAGTTAATTCTCTTGTGGTTAGAGAATATACTCTTTATGATTTCAGTCCTTTAAAAATTTGTGACTTGCTTTATGGCTTAGCAGATGGACTATCTTGGCAAACATATCATGTGCACCAAAAAGAATTATTTTCTTCAGTTGTTGGATATAATGTACTATAAATATCAATTAGGTCAAGGTGATTGGTAGTTTATTCAGATTGTTTTCACTGATGTTTGTGTCAGTTGCTAATCAAGGAGTTTTAAAAACTCTTACTAAGATTATGGAACTATCGATTTCTCCCTTTAATTATCTTCGGTTTTGCTTGCGTATTTTAAGACTCTATCATCAGATGCACACATTCATGGTTATTATATCTCCCTGGTGAATTAAATTTTTATCACTTTGAAATCTCTTTCTTCAAGTAATATTGTTTGTCTTGAAGTCTGTTTTATCAGATATTAATATAGCCACTCGAGCTTTTTTATTTTTATGATTTACAGGCTGTATCTTTTTTTATTTTTATACTTTTGCCCCATCTCTCTTTATATATAAAGTGCATTTCTTGCTTTATTATTCATTCTGATAACTATGTTTTGTTGTATTAGGCTTTCTTAAAGGTGCCAAGTACAAGGGAACTTATACTAAGAGATTTTTACTAGCTAGAGAATATACAACCTGAACTTCAGATAGGATACTTGAACTTAAACCAATCAAATCTGTGCAATCCATCAATTTATTATGACATTTTAATAATAATTTTTTAATTAAGATATTCACATACCATAGCATTCACCCTTTAAAGTGTACAGTTCTGTCAAAGGATATGCAACCATCACCACTAACTAATTTCAGAACGTTTTCATCACCCCCAAAAGAAACTCCATATCCTCTAGTATTTGATTTCCATTTCTCACTCTCCCCAGTCCTTGGCAAACACTGGTCTATCTGGTTCTATGAATTGGCCCTTTTTGAACATTTCGTATAAATGGCACTAAACTGTATGTGGCCTTTTGTATCCGGCTTCTTTCACTTAGCATAATGTTTTCAAAGTTACATGTTGTAAAATGTATAAATACTTCTTTTTGTAGCTGAAGAATAATATTCCATTGTGTGGATATACCACATTTTGTTTATCCACTCATAAATTAAGTCATTGGGGCTGATTTCTACTTTGAGGCTATTGTGAATTGTGATGCTATGAACAGGATGCTATGTGTACAATTTTTGGTTTGGATGCACATTTTCACTTCTCTTAGAGGAGGAGAATCGCTCAGTTATATGGTAACTCTTTTTACATTTTGAGGAACTGCTAAACTGTTTTCCAGTGTGGCTGCACCATTTTACATTTTACATTTCCTCCAGCACTGTTTGAGGGTTCCCATTTCCCCACATTCTTGCCAGCATATGTTATCAGTCTTTTTTATTATAGCCATCCTGGTGGATATGAAGTGATACCTCATTGTGATTTTGATTTGCACTTCTATAATGACTAATGATGTTGAACATTTTGTCATATGATTATTGACTGTATATCTTCTATGGAGAAATGTCTGTTAAAATCCTTTACCCATTTTAAAATTGAGTTGCCTTTTTATTGTTGAGTTGTAAGAGTTCCTTGTGTATTCTGGTACCCTTATCAAATATGTGAGTTGCAAATATTTTATCCTATTCTGTGGGTTAACTTTTCACTTTTTTTTCTTTTTTTTTTTTTTACTATCTTTGTTGTTTTTATTAGGGCTCTGCTTACACAGTTCCAAGATGCAAAACACAAAAGTGAATAAAAGACTTGTATCCTGAATCTATAAAGAATTCTTATAACTCAATAATAAGACAAACAACCCAATAAAAAATGAGTAAAAGATTTGAAGAGATATTTCAACAGAGATATGGATGACACATGAGCATATGAAAAGATCATTATTAGTCATCATCAGTGTGATACCATCACAAACCTGCTTACAAAGCTAAAATGAATAAGAGACAATATCACATGTTGGCAAGGAGGTGGAGCACCTGGAATTGCCATACACTGCTGCTGGTGGGAATGCAAAATGGAATAAATAAGTTTGGTATTTTCTTACGAAATTGTGTAGTATGTATAAAATGAGAAGCAGTCCTACATCTAGTTATTTTCCTTGAGAAATTAAAATGTTAAGTTTACACAGAGACCTGTATGTGAATGTTCATAGCAGATTTGTCATAATAACCTCAAACTGGAAATAACCCAATTCAATTCAAGTGATGAATGTGGTACCTCTATGTAATGGAATATGACTCCAGTAATAAAAGGACACAAACTGATATACACAGCAAAATGGATGCATCTAAAAATAGCATTAAGTGAAAGGAGTCAGACACAAAAAACTACATATTGTGTGGTTTTTTTATTCATGTGACGTGGAATGTTGTAGAGACCGAAACATGGGGCAGAAATTAGATCAGTACGTAGTTGCTAGAAGATGAGGAGGAACTGGCTGCAGTGGGGAACTTCTTGGAGTGATAGAAATGTTCTGTATCTTGATGGTGGTGGTTACACAGTTATTTACATTTTTCGAAACATCAAATTATACACTTCAAAAGGAAAATTTTTACTTTATATAAATTACACCCCAATAAACCCAACTTCTTAAAAATGTTCCATAGGTTTTGAGTAGTCTTTGTCTAACTCTTTTCTCTGAAAGGCCTGTTATTTTTAGTGAATGGGTTTACAGAAGGCTAGATTTTAAAGGAACATACATATTTAATCATAGCAAAAATATCTGTTGTGATTACATTTTCTTTCCTCTATAGTTTTTTGTTCTTCTGGTGTTTAGTATGTCTCAATCTTAATGGGTTGCTGTCCATTCTGCTACATGGCTCTTGTCCTGGGACTTTCCTTTGCTGTTGTCCCAGGAAGTGTCCTCACCTGATCTCTTGCATGGGATGTCTGTTTCTTGGATCCTTTATCTTCTGCTTTCTTGAGTTTGCCTCTGCTTTATGGCAAAGCACCGTCTTCCAATATCTTCTTGAGATAGGGTACATGGGAGATAAAATTTTTAAGATCTAACATTCTGAAAATGTCTTTATTCTGCTCTCACAATTGACTGATAGTTTGAGTATAGGACTCTGGTTTGGAAATCATTTATCATATTTTAAAGGCATTAATTCCATTGTTGTCATCCTACAGTGTTGCTGTGACAGCCATTCTGCTACCTCATCCTTTGAAGATAATCTGCTTTTCTTCTCTTTGAAAACTTTTAGTCTTTTCTTTATCCCCATTGTTCTGAAATTTTTAGTTAAAGGAGACTGGTGTGGATTTTTATCTATTAATTGTGCTGGTAACTTGGTGGGCTTTTTTTCATCAGAACATCTATATCGTTTGGTTCTCAGAGTTTTAAATTTTTCTTTGCGGGTAGGGGGGTTGTCCATACACAAAATGTGTGGACATTACTTAAAATTTTTAAAAAATTTTTCCATTACAGTTGACATTCAATATAAGTTTCAGGTATACAGCGTAGTGGTTAGACATTTATATAACTTATGCAGTGATTCAAGTCTAGTACTCACTTGATGCCATACATAGTTATTACAATATTACTATTTTCACTGTGTTGTACTCTACATCCCCATGACTACTTTGTAACTTCCAATTTGTACTTCTTAATCCCTTCACCTTTTCACCCAGCCCTCAAACCCCTTCCTACCTATCAATCATCAGTTTATTCTATGAGTTTGTTTCTGTTTTGTTTATTTGTTTGTTTATTTTAGATTCCATATATAAGGAAAGTCGTATGATATTTTAGTCTTTCTCTCTCAGATTTACTTCACTTAGTAAAACCTTCTAGTCCCATCCATATTGTGACAAATAGTAAAATTTCATTTTTTATGGCCAAGTAAATTCCATTGTATATAGTACCACATCTTTATCCAGTTGTCTGTTGATGGACACTGAGGTTGTTTCCATATCTTGGCCATTGTAAATAATGCTTCAGGGAACATTATTTCAGGATGCATACATCTTTTCAAATTAGTGTTTTGGGTTTCTCCAGATAAATACCCAGAAGTGGAAATGCCAAGTCATAAGGCAGTTCTATTTTTAATTTTTTGGGGGAACCTCCATACTGTTTTCCATAGTGGCTGCACCAGCCTGCAATCCCACCAACAGTTCATGAGGGTTCCCTTTTCTCCACATGCTTGCCAACACTTGTCTGTTGTCTTTTTTATGATAGCCATTCTGACAGATGTCAGGTGATACCTCATTGTGGTTTTAATATGCATTTCTCTGGTGATTAGTGATATTGAGCATCTTTTCATATATCTATTGTCCATCTGATGTTCTCTTTAGGGAAATGTAAGCTCTTCATCTCTTCAATTCTAAATGACAACCTTTCTGGGTAGATTGATCTTGGTTGTAGGTCTGCTTTTCATCACTGAATATTTCATACCAATCCCTTCTGATCTGCACAGTTTCTGATGTGAAATCAGCTGACAGTTTTATGGGAGCTCCCTTGTACATAACCTTTTTATTTTCTTCATAGTGCACTTTGGTGAACAAAAGTTATTTATATGAAATAAAATTTATTTTGTTTTTTCTTTGCTTACCTAAGAAACCATTGCTTAATGCAAGGCCATAAGGATTTTCACTTAAGTTTTCTTGTAAGAGTTTTATAGGTTTAGCTCTTATATATTTAGATCATGATTCATTTTGGAGTAATTTTTATATACAGGGTGGGGCAAAAGTAGGTTTACAGTTGTGAGTACTCAAAACACAAATTTTATTCATGTATTATTTATTCTTGTACTATTTTCCATATAAACAACTGTAAACCTACTTTTGCTACACCCTGTATGGTGTCAGAAGGCATCTAATTTAATTTTTTTGCATCCAGTTGTCTCAGCATCATTTGCTGAAAACACTGTTCTTTCTTCATTAAGTTGTTTTAGCACCCATGTTGAAAATCAATTGACCATTAATGTAAGGCTATATTACATTCTGGGCCTTTAATTCTATTCAATTGGTATGTGTCTATCCTATGACAGTATCACAATCTTGATTAATGTAGCTTTGTAGAAAGTTTTGAAATTGGGAAGTGTGAGTCCTCTACTTCGCTCTTCTGTTTCAAGATTGTTTTTTTATTGTTCTGGGTGTTTTGCAACTTCATATGAATATTAGGATCAGCTTGTCATTTTCTGGAAGAAAAAAAAGCGCCAGGTTGGATTTCGATCAGGATTGCATTGAATGGTATATGAAAACCTTAGGAAGATGATAGGGAACCAATTTTTATCTGTCTTGAAAACTTGTGCTAAAAAGGGGGAGGGGGGCATACTTAAGTATTTTTTCTGTTTATTGATGTGTTAACCATACCAATAGGCAACCAAATTGTAGGTGAAGAGAAATGTCTCATTATATATGTATACCATTTAATAAATTAAAAAGAACTAATGGAATTAGTGTGTCACCATTTTGCAGCACCCAGTGAATGAATTTAGTCATTGAGTATCAAGAGCTGCTAGCATCACAAAAAGAAATAACCAGACATTATGTGCTTCTTTTTTCTTTCCTTTTTTTTGTTTTTTTGTTAATCCTCACCCAAGGATATTTTTTTTCCATTTTTTTTTATTTTTATTTTTTTTAAGAGAGAGAGAGAGATGAGAGAGATGAGAGAGAGACATTCATCAGTTGCCTCCTGTAGGTGCCTGGCTAGGGCCAGGATCCTGTAACCCAAGTATGTGCCCTTGACCAAGAATCAACCCCTCAACCCCTTGACTTGCCAACATCCTAGCGATGAAGCCAAACCAGCCAGGGCTATGTGCTTCTTGATAGAAGAACACTGTACCATCTATTGTCTTGGCAAAAGGATTGAACATGAGACTGATCAAGCTATTGCATTTAGCTGCCAATTTGCAGGAAATACAGAAGCCAAAGAACCAATTAAATTGTCCCATGAGAATGGAATGATTTCACTGGGAAATGAGGTCAACTGCCTTGAGGTTTTCAATAATTATAAGGAATAAAAAAGGATCAAAGTCTAACATATGTGAGGGTGGGGAGGTGCAGTCTAGTGGTAGGCAGCTTGTTTTCATTTTTTCATTCAAACTATACTATAGTGAATATCCTTCTGCATGTAAGTATCTGTAAAGTTTGAAAAGATGGTATCAAGTGTCCTTTCTTACATCTACTAAGGTATAAATAAGAGTAGTTAGATTTTGCTTCCACTCAATTGAATGTATAAACTGTGTTAAGTTTTGTAAGTGTGTTTATGTTCAGCCTTACTCGGGATGAAGTTAGAAAATTATTTTCAGTGGTTTTGAAAATAATATAAAAACAGATTTATTTAAGCTAGTTAATGTTGATGTGGGCCTCATTGTTTTCCATGTAATTGTACTGTTTCACAGAAGAATGTTATTTAAAAATAGTGATGCTGGAGGTTGCAGTCAAATTCATAGTTAAGATTTTTAAAAATATTTTATAATGTACCTATTTGTCTATATGCAACAAATGTTTAATTTGCTCACTGATACTACCTCTACGGTTGATTCCTAGAAGTGGAATTACTGGATCAAGAAGTAGAAACATTTTTAGGGCTTTTGAAGCATATTGCCAAACTGCCCACCAAAAAAAGACCTCTACCAAGAATGTGATGATTTATATTCATTTCTCTGAGTTGCTGGCACTGTTATTTTTATTTACTGAAGAAGTGGAACATGTTTTTCCTATATGTTTACTGACCCACTTGTATGCCTTTTGTGACTGTATCTTTATTATGTTTGCTGTCTTTTTAAAAAAATGACTTATAAAAGCAGATTATAGGGGTTAGTGATTCTTTGTTATAAATTCTTGTTTCTATTGCGCTTTGTCTATGTCCTTTTTTTGGTTTGTTTATGAGTGTACTTATTTGGGGGGGCATATTTTAGCTTGTTTTGGTTTTGTGTTTATGCATACACATTCCCAGCCTGATTGATTTGAGAAACATGCATTTTTATTTTTCTCCCAGTTCCTATAATTGTAGTATCTTTTACTTTTATATATGGTGTGAGGTAGATTTGGTTTTCTTATGTTAATCTTTTAAAATTAGATTGCATAGAATTACATGTGTGTATGAGAGGTAGCAAGAAAGAGACAGATTCTTTTGTAAATAAAACAAATACTGTTATCTAATAGACTAATTTTTTATTAGAACTTGAAAAGGCTGATTTTTTTTCATTTGTGTACAAATTAACTGAATAAGATAACCAAAACAACTTTAACTTTTCATGTTGACTTCACTTAAACAACTGTATCTTTTGAGATACAGTGTTCAGCTAACGTTGGGTAAGAAATAGGCAAATATTCAGGGCTTTTCATTTTTATTGTGGTAAAATACACATAGCATAAAAATACCAGCTTAACCATTTTTACATTTACAGTTCAGTGGTATTAAATACATTCACATTGTTGTGCAGCCATTACCACTATCCATCCCCATAACTCTTTTCATCTTGTAAGACTGAAACTATGCCTATAAACAATGACTCAAAATTTTGCCCTCCCCCAGCCTCTGGCAACCATCATTGTACTTTCTGTCTGTATGATTTTGACTACTCGAAGTCCCTCATGTAAGTGGAATCATACAGTATCTTTTTTTATGACTGGGTTATTTCACTTAGCATAATGTCCATAAGGTTCATCCATGTTGTAACATATTGCAGAATTTCCTTCCTTAAGGCTGAATAATATTTTATTGTATGTATATACCACATTTTGTTTATCCATTCACTTGTTGATGGACACTTGGGTTTCTTCCATGGTTTAGCTATTGTGAATAATGCTGCTATGCACCCTGATATACAAATGTCTATTCAAGATCCTGCTTCCAATTCTTTTGGGTATATATGGTAATTGTATTTTAATTTTTTGAGGAACCGCCATACTATTTTATAGTCCTACCAACAGTGCATAAAGGTTTCAGTTTCTTCACATCCTCACCAATACTTTTCTGTTGTTTTGATAAGGTATCTTCGTAATGGCTATGGATGGTATCTCATTGTAGTTTTGATTTGCATTTTCCTAATGATTAGTAATGTTGAAAATCTTTTCATATGCTCATTGGCCATTTGTATATCTTATTTGGAGTAATGTTTGTTTAAGCACTTTGGCATTTTTTAATTATGTGTTTGATTTTCATTATTGTTGAGTTTTAGGAGTTCTGTATATATTCTGGATATTAATCCCTTATCAGGTACATGATTTGCAAATATTTTTTCCCATTCTGTGCACTGCCCTTTTATTCTATGGATAGTGTCTTTTGATGTACAATTTTAAAAAATTTTAGTGTAGTACAGTTGTCTTGTTCTTGTTGTTGTTACCTATGCCTTTTGTGTCATATCTAAGAACTCATGTCCAAATGCAGCATCATGGAGCTTTTGTATTACGTTTTCTTCTAAGAGTCTTACTGTTTTAGGTCTTACATTTAGGTCCTTGATTCACTTTGCATTGATCTTTGTATATGGTGCTAGATAAGAGTCCAACTTCATTCTTTTGCATGTGTATATCCGGTTTTCCCAGCAACATTTGTTGAAAACTGTCTTTCCCTCATTGAATGGTCTTGGCACTCCTGTCAAAAATATTTTGACCATAAATATGAGGGTTTATTTTATAGCTTTGTAGTAAATTTTGAGATGAGGAAGTTTGCGTTTTCCAGCTTTGTTCTTTTTCATGATTATTTTGACTCTTCGGATCCCTTGAGATTCCATATGAATTTTAGGATGGGTTTTCCTAGTTCTTCAAAAATAATGCCATTGAGATTTTGATAGGGATTGTATAGACTCTGTATATTGTTTTGAGTACTATTGACATCTTAGCAATATGAAGTTTCCTAATCCATGAACAAGGAATGTGTTCCCATTTATTTATGTCATCTTTAATTTCTTTCAGCAGTTCTGTAGTTTTCTTTGTACAAGTCTTTCACCTTGATGGTTAAGTTCATTTTTAATTATTTTATTTGCTTTGATGCTGTTGTAAATGGAATTGTTTTTGTAATTTTTTTTAGATTGTTTGTGTATAGAAATGATTTTTGTGTGTTGACTTTGTATCCTGCTACTTTGCTCTGAATTCATAAGTTCTAACAGCACTTTTGGACGTCTGTAGGATTTTCTATATATAAGATTGTATCATCTACAAACAGATAATTTTACTTCTTCCTTGTCAATTTGGATGCCTTTCATTTCTTTTTCTTGTCTTATTGTTCTGGCTACCACTTCCATTACTATGTTGAAAAGAAGTGGTGAAGTTGACCAAAATTAACCTCAATTTATCATCCAAGTTTTCCCCTGGAAGCTATAAGCCTTTAACAGATTCCAGAGTTCCAAAATAGTTACATCAGATTCTGCCTGTGCAGTTGTTATGTAGGTGGGGGACAGATTCCTGGGGCTTCCCACTCTTCCATCTTTTCAGAATCTGAACTATTTTAAATAATCTAATAATTTCATTTAAATGTTAGCATTACTTTAAAATGAAGACCAATTTCTCTCAGACTTGGTGTGTTAAGCCATAAAATACACTCCATATAGTTAAATATTATCAAGTATTTGGCTAGTTATGAATACCGTGATTTGAATTGAACTCACTTTGCTTCTCAGGGCTTCTTCACATTTAACAGTTTTCTTCTCTTTACAGAAATACCGGTATCGGGATGAAGATACACCTCCTCAAGAGCACATTTCCCCACAAATCACTAGTGAAGTGATAGGTCCAGAATTGGTTCATATTTCAGAGAAGAACCTGTCAGAAATTGAGAATGTCCATGGATTTGTTTCTCATTCTCATATTTCACCAATAAAGGTAAGTTAATTTTGTTGCTATGTATTATATATTACTTTTGTTACTAGTATAGCTCATGCTCAGAACTATTCTTTCATGTAGGATTTTGCTCCCTTGATTATTTCTGGGTTTGTAGTATAGGGAATTTTATAATATTTATTAGCATTCTAAAAACATTTTTAAAGATATATTTTATAAATGAATTTTAATCAGTGATACTATCTTTAAGCCTAAAAATTCCTATGAAGGAACTATTATACTTCAAATACCACACATTGAAATATTATTAAAAACTTTTCTTAAATATTAGTAGGTACAGAAAAAGATTACCAGTTTCTTTGAAATCTAGTCTGTGGCTTTACCTAATCTCATTACCTTGCCTTCCTTCTCCAAAATAACCACAATCCTGGTTTCTTATAAAACTCTACCACATATTTATATCTCTGATCAATATATTATTTATTTTGCCTGTCTTGAACTTTATACAATTGGAATTATACTGTATATAATCTCAGCTTGCATTTTTTGCTTAACGTTATATATACATATTCCTGAGATTCATTATTTTTACTGTTCTAGTTTTCTATTTTATGAATATAATTTATCTTACATTAGATGAACATTGAGATATTTCAGATTATTACCAATATAAAAAGTGCTGTTAAAAACATAGATTGTGTATACACATTTTTGTGGATAGCACCAGATTATTTTCTAAGTGGTTGTATAATTTACATTTTCAGCAGCAGTATATAAGTTTTAATTGATTCATATTTTCAGCAATACTTGATATTTTTATTTTTGCCATTGGGGTTTGTAGTAAATATTATCTCACTGTGATTTTAATGTGCATTTCCCTATTTGATAATGAGGTTAAATATATTTGTTGCTCATTCAAGTTTCCTATTCTGTGACATGGCCTCAAGATTTTTGCTTATTTTTGTATTGAGCTGTCCTTTTTACTGATTTGTACAAGTTCTTTATATATTCTGGATACTTTGTTGGTTGTGTGTATGTATTGTGACTAAGGATCGTTTCTAATTTGGTAAAACTTAACCTGGTTTTTATAATTTTCTTTGAGGGATGATTTCATATTACTGGTTAAAAATTTTGATAGCTATAGTACCATTCCAGTTTTCTATTAACAGTTGTTCTCCTAGGTTATTTTTTTGTAGGACTTTATCCAATTCATATTTATTTCAAAATATTATTCTTAATATCTTGGAATTTTTTTGTTTGTACTATATTTAGGTGTGGCCCCTTTTTCATTCCTAACATTATTTGTTGGTAACTTTTTTTCTCTCTTGATCATTCTTGCCAGTGGATGGTCAATTTCAAAGTTGGTGTTTTCAGAGAACTATTTCTTTTTGAAAAATGTTCTCTTGTGTCCCTCTTTGGGTGCTGCCTCCCCCACCCTCTTGTTTTCATGCATACATATGCATACATGTATATACCTGTTTATGTATATACATAAATAAGATGTGTGGATACCCTACATATCAACTGAAGAATGTATTTGATAGAAACAATCTTGATCTTCTCTTGGGAGACTAAATGAGAGATATAATGGAAAGGTCAGTTAGCTGTTAGTGACTGTTAGTTCTCCTTTTATCTTTTCTCCCTTTCTCCTTTTATCATGTTATTTTTTATTTCCTGCTTTCTTCAAGTTTATTTTGTTTGGCTTTTTGTTCTAGTTTCAGAAGTTGGTTGTTTATTGCATTATCAGCCTTTTCTGATACTGAGTTTGTAAATTTTCTTTTACATAACACTTTGGCTGTATCCTCCAAATTTTAATATGTAATGTTTTTTGTCATCCTGACATATTCTTGTATTTTCATTATGATTTTTTTCTTTGCCCCATGAGTTACTTAGGAATACGTTTTTTAAGTTTTAAACATAGGAGATGCTTGTTTCATGTCTTTAGATTGTATTTTCTCATCTCATTTTTTCTTATTAGCTTAGAAGTTAAGCTAATTAGAAGTTAAGTTAATGTTTCTCTTCCCTTAATGGTTATCCTAGAAATTTTAATACACATCTTTAACTTCAGAATAATTTAAAATCAATAAATATATTTTATCCTCATTCTGAACAACGTAAGAACCTTAAAACAATTGAACTCTAATCATTCAGTGCTTGTTTTATAGGCTGTTCTTGTCAGCCTGTGCCTGTTTTCTTCTTAACTGAAATGATATAATCTATTTCTTACTTTATTTGAAAACCTCTGCGTATGTATTTTTTGTTTCTGATGCTTTGAATTTCTGGTCATTCTGATTGTTACAAACTATCCAAAGCCAATGTGCACACATCCAACTCCAAAGTTTTTGGTGTTTTGGTGGTTATTTTCATATGTATGCAGATTCTGGCATAAGCAGACAATGAGCCAGCATGCATAAAGTATTTTATATACCCTCTTTAAATATGATGCAGCTGCCCTGGCCAAGTAGCATAGTTGTTTAGAGCATTTTTCCCATACTTTAAGGTTACAGGTTTGATTCCAGTCAGGGCACATACAAGAATCAACCAATGAATACATAAATAAGTAAGTGGAACAACAAAAAATTGATCTCATGATCTCTCTGTCTCAAGTTGATAAATAAAAATTAAAAATATATATATGATGGAGCCTCAGTTCTCTGCTGTTGCATAAAATGCTCACTAGGCAAATAAAGCCGTATTCCAAAAAACAATTTTGTTATGCAGAATTTCCACACATCTCAGGAATTAAATAAACCTAAGCTTTTTTCCTATTATAAACTTCTTATATACATTTTTCCATGTTAAATTTTTTAAAACTTCAGACATATTACATAGTATGTGTGTACCATAATTTGGTGAACATTTCTGGTCTTTGCTATTTGTTATTTCCATTTTTACTGGGTTTTGTAAAGAAAGCTGTAGTGAGTAATCTTTGGACATAAGAAGTGTTTGATTTATTTTTTTAGGATGGATTTCCAGGAGTCAAATTACTTGGTCAGAAGCATATGAACTTTCTAAAAGTTTTTGATACTTTTTGACAGACTATATTCTGATACAGTTATAACTTAAGAATTAGTAAAGCTGCCCTGTTTGGGGAATTTCTTCCTGCTTTCCCTATCTCATGAATAGGTTACTGTGGCAGGTACCTCATAATTATTTCAGGATTGAGATAGACTAGGAGCGGGTGGATAATAGGAAAATGATTAGCGTCCCTTTAACTTGTTAGAAAATCAAATTTAAGAAAACACCACAACAACCTTTGGTTTTGACATAAGGCAAGTTTTAATGTTTTATAATTTTTTAAAAACCAGGACAAATATTTTAGGAAGTTCAACAGTGAAATATATTTTATTTAAAATATGCTGTCAGTTATCAGGTTAACAGCCTCTTTTTTTTTTTTTTTAAATATATCTTTATTGATTTCAGAAAGAGGAAGGAGAGGGAGAGAGAGAGTTGAAACATCAATGATGAGAGTGTCGTCATTGACTGGCTGCCTCCTGCACACCCTCAGCTAGGGATCGAGCCTGCAACCTGGGCATGTGCCCTGACCAGGAATCAAACCTCGATCTTCTGGATCCTAGGTCGATGCTCAACTGCTGAGGCGCACCGGCCTCTTTTTTTTTTTTTTTTAAAGCTAATATAAGGAGCTTTTCCACTTTCATAGTATTATGGTTTGGAATGAAGCAAGCAAGTAACTATTATACTGCACATGGATTTAGTATATGAATTATTTTTGTAATTTGAAAAATTATCTTTGAACAGTAGTGATCTGATTACAATGTAAATTAGGCAGTACTTTATTCTTCACAGTTCTTATAAAAGCTAATAGTTAAAAAATAAGATTGATTTAATAGATACTTTCTTTAAAAATTAACTGCTAGAATATTAGTTTGGTTCATCAAACAACAAATGCACTTAGCAAACATTTATTAAACATCTAGTCTAGTAACTATTTTTTATGAGATAGTTATAATACAGTATGATGTAACATGAAAAATTAGAGAAATAAATTCTTGGAGTATTCTGAAAAGAGAAAGTTGCTTCTTGGACAAGGTGTTGAAAGATGTGTACAAGATCCCAATTTAGAGGAGAAGGCAGTTACTGAGGAAAATAAGTACAGTAGGAGAGTGATTATCAGAGGAAACTAAAAATGTAGGAAAGTTCATGATATTATACCTGATGTTTAGGGTGCTTGTTAGGAAATGATGGCAAGGTGTGAAGGATCTTTGTCCTGAACCCTATTAAGAAGGGTTTGCCGCCCGGCTGGGCGTGGCTCAGCGGTTGAGCGTCAACCTAGGATCCAGACTATCGGGGTTCGATTCCCGGACAGGGCACATGCCCCGGTTGTGGGCTCGATCAATGACTCTCTCATCATTGATGTTCTCTCTCTCTCTCTCTCTCTCTCTCTCTCTCTCTCTCTCTCTCTCTCTCCCTCTCCCTCCTCTCCCTGAAATCAATAAAGATATATTTTTTAAAAAAAGAAAGATTTGCCATCATGAGATTGACTGTGCAATAATCTATCAGGTTTTTGTAGGTGCTGGTGCTGATTCTCATTACTGAAATAATGAATGAAGTAAGAGTAATTGAAAGTTACTTTATTCAGACCTTAGCCTATAGGTAATTATGATTTAAGATTCTGAAGGAGAAACTTTCTTGCCAGTGTGCTAGGCAGTTTCAAGAAAGAAGTTGGCAGTATGGTGGAAAATCCTAACGTGGGAGAAAAGGACTCCGCAAGGATTTTGTTGTTGTATATAACAGTTATAAATATAGTAGTATGATACTAATAAGGACTGTGTAAAGATTCCTAAAACTGAAAATGAACTGGGAATTAGGTAAAATGGTTGGAACAGTAAACCAAACAAGTAATAGATTTCAATCTAGATGAAATGATGAGGGCAGTAGGTGCATTGCTTAGTATGGGATGTTGCAGTCAGTGATCATGGAGGAAACAAAAGAATTTATATTTTGCTTTTGTCTTCAATGACAAGGAAAATTATGTTCACGCTAATATTTGCAAAGTAAACATAGTTAAGAAGGACTTGAAATCAAATATAGGGCAAGGTACGTGAGCAGGTAGTTACTTAAGTAAGTATATTTCCTAGCCTGGACACATTTCATCTACTAGTAAAGAGAATATTTTTAAATGAAATCAGAAGCAGCAGTTGGTAGTTTTTCAAGTATTGTGAGAAATGGGTGTAGCAGAGAAATGGACATAAGCAAATATATGCCTGTTGAACATAAATGATACAGTAATAGAATATTTCCCACTTTAAGTACATAATTGGCACTTTTTGAAATCAACTTTGTTTGGAGCATATTGAAATATTATTGAAGTTTTTTTTTTTTTTTGGATGGCCCTGGTGTACTAAGGTGAGCATATAGTTTGCATGCAATTTGACCACTAGATGGTGCTCATAAAGAAGGGATTTGTACATTACTACTCTGTGATAAGAGTTTTTCTAGATAAATAACAAATCTGTTATTAACCTCAGTTAAATCTTGTCTTATCGTAGTACCGTTGTATGTTTTGAAATTTAATAGGCCATATTATAAAGATAAGGGTAAAGAAAATGCCTATTCTGCATTTACGGTGTATTAGTTTTGCAGTTAAATTGTAATTTTTAACTTTTTTTAGTATTTTAGAATTTCAGTATTTTTCCTCTTCTTCAACTTTTTAAAATTTTTCACTAAGATTATTTAATCCTTGCCATTGTTACTATACCTGAAGACTTCTGGATTATATGTGAGTTTGGAAAGGTGTACAGATAATTTAGGGCCTATCCTGTATAAATTTTCAAACTGCCTTTACTTCCATATAATGTTATAAAATAAAAATTCTCACTGTCATAAATTTTTCATAATCGTATTTTAGGTTACATAATAACTTACTAAGTGGATGTACTTAGTTTACTTAAGCTTTCTCCTCTGTTTAGAGTTCTACTATAAATAATATGATTACCATTCTGTGAAAAAGAATTAGACTGTACAGAAAAAAGAATGTTAATTCTTTATCATATTAAAATGTTAATAGTAATTCTTTTTGGTGATTTAAACATTGTGTATTATATTTTTTATTTTATTATATTAAACTTTCCAGGTTTTATAATGAACTTAAATTTTATTTTAATGGAATAGAGTTTATCTTTCAGCTCTGCTACATGAGTAGGGCTACTCTAAAGCAGAGATCAGTGAGGAGTTTGTTGCCTTATGCCTCTTAATCAAATCATATGAATCCAAATGTGATTTAGGTATATACATGGTTTTATACACATGTATTGACTACGGGACAGTGGATGAGATGATCCTAGATTTTTGTATCTCTTGAAAGGGGACATTTTCATAAAGAAACCTTTATCAAAACTCAGAGTTGCTTTATTGAGGTCAGTGAATTTGAATAGGGGGAATCTATGTAATGAAAAGTATTTCTTCTCTGTACTTGGGGTATATGGGATGGAGTGATGTATCGACTTTAGATCTTTCCCAAGTTCTTTGGCTCTCTAAGTAATGAACAGTTTACTGTTCTGTCTGTGTTTGGTACTATTTGCAGCTTAAATCGGAAATTTGTGTTTAATATCCTCATCATACCAATCTAGAATAACAGAATCTGCCTTCCCCAGGTTTTCATCAGACATGGATCAAGGCAAATATTTTGGGACCACACCAATTACTACTGTATTTGTATGACCAACACTGATCAGTTCTTTATTATAATTACCTGGTCCATAGTAAAACTTTAATTTTTTTTCAGGAAGTTTGATTTTTTTTCCTTCAGAGAGGATTCTTAGTTCTCTGTCAACCCTTAGTTTTTTGCTGTATTCCCCTACCCCCTAATGGATAGAACTAGTCTGTCTAGGGCCATAAAATTGCCAAATATTGTGCACAGTCCTTCACAAGCAGCACCAAACTTTCTGCTATAACCTCTGTCACAAAACATCTTACTCCAAAGAGTCCCACATAACTCTCTACCTTGTTGGGCATGTGTCTGTATCTTAGGGATGGAATCATAGAAGACAGCATTAGTATCTTTTTTTGCTGAATCATGATTTGCAATGGACCTGGAGGTTGTAGGTTGCCAATGCTGCTTTCTACTAGGCTGCTTTTTGTTTATGCTGGTAAGCACATAGTAAGCAAGATTTTGTCATCTACATCTGAAAAAATATCTATGGTTGAGGTTGGGACTTAATTATGTATTTATATCAACTTAAAAATTTAATTACTCAACCATTGGTAAATTATTAAGTAGTATTTTTATTCACATATTGTTTTTAAATGACTATATATTGTGTTCTATACTAATGTAGCATAGTGTGAAGAGTACAAAGTTAGGAGGAGTCTGTGGACAAACTTGAGTGTGCTTAAGAGTTACTTAGGGGGCTTTTTAAAAATGAAAATTCCCAGGGAACCTTACTCCTGAGAATTCTGATGGGGAAGGGGAACCAAAGTCTGCTTTTTAGTCAGCACCCTGAGTTATTCTGAGGTGGACTACAATGTTGAAAAACACAAACCTAGGTATCAAATGTAAATAATGCCTATTTAGCAATCAAATAATATTATTTTGTGAACCAGGGTATTATTTATATAGTGTTAGGTAAAACATGTTCCACTGGTTATTTAAAAATGTACCTTTAATTCTTGTGTATTTTTACAAATTCATAACAATATGATCTTAATGTTTATAATAAGTTTTTTTAATCACAGAAGTTCCAGAAGCCAAATATTTACTTTGCTAGCTAATCTGTTTCTGCCTCCAGACTCAATCATCAAAGCATTAAAAACCAATATATTACATAAAATGATATGTTACATTACAAATGAATCCCTCTATCATTAAAACCTCAGAGTTTAATATAGAGAGTACCTTTAAAAAACTTAGAACCAGTGCTAATTAATGTAAGCTCCTTCCAGATGTAGAAATTTGCATGTCAATGACAAAGGTTCTTTTAGTAAAATTATTTTAAACAGTTTGAACTGTTAGCAGAGAATCCTCTTGTATTTTAAAATTCAGTTCATATTTATAATTTGAGCAGTGAAGATGCTATTGGATTTTACTACAGACTGTGATTGAAACTGGGTAATCCAGGGTTTCTCCACCCAGTGCATTAAATCAGGCAGCTCCAAAGGGTCTTGGTAGTGTAGTGTTTATAACATCCTTCTTTACCTGCTAATCGACCTCACTTCCTGGATTTCAGTCTATCTTGTTATCAGCTAACAAAAGAACGGCTTTGGGTTCCTGCAGACGCTGGAGAAAAAATACTCTTGAGAACGAAATCCACCTTATGCCATCTTTTTTGTCTGCAAATATAAACTCAGCCATCATGCAGTTAACAGGTACAGAGGGAAGAAAATAGAAGCTCTTTCATGGGAAGAAATTACAGAGAAAATGAGCATCATTTCTCAAGGTTTTTATTTTCCCTGATCTACAAGTGATGCTGCTGTAATTCTAGCTGCAGTTTTTACCGATCATTCACCACTCAGCAGCTGGTAGAGAAGTAAGACTGCTTGGCAACCACCTGCAGGGCTGCAGAGATGAATTACATTTTCGGGAACAACACACTTCTGTACTCTCGCGCCAGTCGAGGAGGCAATACTAGCTCTAGCCATGGCTCAGTAGGCCCAAAGCAGAAACACTGGGCAAAAAAGGACTCATCAGATGAACTGCAAGCTGAGCCAGAACCTTCACGCTGGCAGCAGATAGTTGCCTTTTTCACTCGAAGACACAGCTTTATTGATTGCATTTCGGTAGCCACCAGCTCCACCCAGGTAACATACCACTTGTTGAAATTATTTTTAATATATTTTGGTTTATGTTTGCTTTGAAAAAATGTATTAGTATAGATTTCTTATTATTGAAAAATATAATCTTATGCACTAAAACCTTGGATGCTCAGAAATGTATCTTTCTCAGTCCATCTGTGTAGGTCTTTAGCATGAAAAGGGGAAGAAAAAATATTTTCCCTTTTGATCTTATGTAATTCCAAACAAAACAGTCTCGGGTTCTGTTGAATAACTTCTTTAAAAATATAAAGACATTGATATATAAATTAAAATGTAAATTAATAATGCTTATCTCCTTATTTTTAGACTGTGTTAAATGCTATAAAGTGTGATGTCTCACCAACGAAAATACTTGTTTAGCTTTTGTATTATAACCTTTGGGAGATTGTTATAGTAATGAGGTAAAAGAAGATAAGTTAAAATATTTTTATTTTCTAATGTTTTGAAAATAAATTGAATATAGTAAATTGAATTGAAATTGTGAAATACTATTATTGTGTATCCTTATGTCTTAAAGTTATATTAAGTTGTGGTTTATTCAAGGTATTTAATGAATCCTTAGATTTCTATAAATATATATCACCTAGGGTTAATTTGAAAGCAGTAAACTTGTGTAATTACACAATTTTAAGAATATTTTTTCAAATAATGACTGTTTAGCGAGATGAGCAAACATGAAAAGTCTCCCAAATATTAAAAAAAAAAAAAATCACTTCTTTTTGAGGAAATGAGTATTGAAAATAGGAAAAATATAAAAATAATAATTTGAGTGAAATACCTATTACTTGGTATTAAAGGAAAGTTGGAGTAATATTTGTATTTTAAAACATTTTTAATAGATACTCATTTAATTTCCATAACAATAAAATGATAATCTACTTTAAAAACAAGGTGAGAATGCTTTTGCTCTTTGACATCAATAATATTTAAATTAACAAACATGAACATACCTAGGTCATTTGAAAAATAAATTCCTTTAAAATTATTTTTTTAAGAATTAGAAGCCATCAACAGCTTCTTTCTTAATTTTGGTTACTAGAATTATCTTTCAATAGTTTTGATTTTAAAATAATGTCAGATTTCTTAAGTAAGAGATTTTACTTATTTTTCTTACATGGCTGAGAGAAATGGAGTTACTGGGCTAGGGAGAGTCATTAATTGTTTTTATATAGGCCCTGAGGTCACTTATAATGAAACTTATTGAGAGGCAACAATTGATTTAACTCTTCGAGTGAATATTGCCCTAAGAATTTAACTAACTTGATTTTTACTACAATTGCATATACCAAAAGGGTCACAAAGACTAAAACTTGATATTGTCATTCATTGTAGATTAACAGTAAATTATATTTTCCATTGTCAAAAAGAAACATGTTAAAAACTTCATATACATATAATTTATATAAATACATACTACTATGTAGGTATACAGGCACATATACACTGCCATTGATATGTAATTCATCTTATTAAGGGCATACAAATGAAAAGGCAAATAAAATAGTTCACACATAAAACTATTGATCACAGAATTACATTATAGTTATTTAGGAGTTGAAGTAAAAGCTGGCTATTGCAGTAAAATAGAGTCAGAGTTTTACTACAAACTCTCTTTGCAGTTGATCCTACAAAGTCATTTAAAAATTTTTTCCCCCATTTTGTTCAGATCATTTGTGTATACGGATAAATGACTTAGTTTTTATTTATTTCAGACCTCTTTGCATTACTTATCTTTTTCACTGCATTTATTTCATCTCTAGAAGTGTAGACATTAAGTCAGAGGTTTTAGCTTTTCTTTCTCCTGCTCTGGAATACCAGTTATGTCATTTTTCATTGTATATATTTTTCTAACTGAAAAGTTGGATAATTTGAGTTTTCAAGTCTTTGGTGGTTAACTGAATGAAAGTCATTGTATAGGATAAGATATAATAGGACTGAGAAGACATTTGACATATTGCGTCTTAGTTAACGCCAGAACATATTTTTCTGTTTCATCTACTGACTCATGACTGGCAGTTTTATTTTGTAGCACTAGGGGGATTTCTGTAGAGTTAAAAACAAAGTAGATTAATGACATGTCTTAATTGAGCATATACTATTATATCTGTGAATATAGTAGTATGACATTGATAGTGTTTTGTTATATGATTGATAAATAACAACAGTGAGGATGATGATGACCGGGTCTCCTATTACACTGTTGTCAGAAATATTCTTTTTTAAGATTTGATAGCAAGATTAACTTCTTATAACTATGCTGCATGATACTTCTAGCAGTGTGGAGAGTTATTAGTAAATCAAGTTTTATTAAATATCCCCTCAAATATCCTCTGTAAATAAAAAGAAAATTTGCTTTCTTTACAGATTCATTTAAATTGCTTATCTGTTGGAGGTATTCATTTTCATAACTAAGATTATTTGCCCAGTCCTTCTGTAAAATCTGGAACTTAGTAGGAAATCATTAATGTTTTGTTTTGTTTTAATGATAAGGAATCCAGGTGGTTATAAACTTCTACAAACCCCCAGCTTCTAGGATAGGGCTTGTTATATGGTTGGTGCTCAGTAACTGTTTATGGAATTGATTAATTTCCATGTCAGTCACCTTGAACCTTATTAGCTCATGGCCTTCCAGAATATGGCACCTAATCTGAAACCACTTGGGTAATTATATTTAGATCTACTCTCTTCCCTCATACGTGCCTTTAGTTCTTCACAGCAGCCCATCTCTTCTTCCACTTCCCTTTTCTTCCCCTCCATTCTCCGTCTTTTCTTCAAGCCACAAAACTCCCTCATGCACCTGTTCTCTCTTTTTACACTTTTGAGTCCCCACCCAATGATAACCATACAGCTTATAAGCTATCTCCAATTTCTGTCATTTGGCTGTATCCCAAAAGTTTACATTATGGGTTTTTTGTATGGGAAGCTTTTTTTAATGTTAAATTAAGATGAATTTCTTGTGAATTATTTTACTTTGGTGTAAGTTTTTCTTTTGGGGGATTCATAAAACTTATGTTCTTAATTTGGAATAGTTATAATATAGAAAAAGTGGCCTATCATTGTCAGGCCCTCCTGAGTTTCACACTGCAGAATTTCCTCTATTCTTGCATTTAGGATCACTTGATGCCAATCTGTCTTATCCTACTTAGCCTATTCAAGCTCCGTTCCAACCTAGGACCAAATTTTATATTCAGCAGGGTTTTTTAAAAGTCCAGCACAATACTTCTAGACTTTTCTACCTGATTAGCCCCTAAGTAAAAAGTTTTAACTACTTGGTGATAGATTATGTTTATTAATGAGAATAGTAATTGCATACTTCCAACAACTGTGAAGTGATAGGTCACTTCGATTGTGTGTTTAGCAACTATTCCTATATTTTAGACTACTTGAAAATTCCTAACATGGATTACTATAAATATTCAAATTGCGTTCTCCCATCCCTCAAAAATCAATATACCAAATTAAGCTGAAAACAGCAAAGTTATATGGAATAGACATGATGACTTATAATTGAAATAGAAGAGTAATTTTTTTTCTTTTTATTAAATGCATTGGGGTGACATTGGTTAATAAAATTATATAGGTTTCAGGTGTACAGTTCTGTAATACATCATATTGTGTGTTCACCACCTCAAGTAAAGTCTCCTTCCATCACCATACTCTTCTGTCTCTCCCTACCCCGTTTTTCCCTCTGGTAATCACCATACTGTTTTCTGCGTCTATGAGGGTTTTTTGGTGGTTGTTTTTTCTGTTTGTTTGTTTTTCATTTGTTTTGGGGGGGGGTTGCTTAATCCCCTCATATTTTTCACCCAGCCCACAATCACCCTCCTGTCTGATAGCTGTCAGTCTGTTCTCTAAAATTTTAATAAGTGAATATTAGCCACAGGAGTTAAATAATCTTTTTAGAGGAAAAAAAAACTGTTCTGCGTTAAAACACCGTTCCTCAGGAAAACACCGTTCCTCATGTAGAAAATATGTAGACTGATTTGTATAAAAAGTACTATTCTAAACAAATGCATTCTGGATCATAAAGGATTTAATTTTTAGACTTGTGCATTGGATATATTATCCAAAAAAAAGAATGTAATATCAACCTCATTGAATTAATTGTGTTAAGTCACTTAATATATCTAACCTACTTAGGACAGTGCCTGATAGGTGTTACTATTTTATTATATTATTATTATATTTTTATATTGCTTAAGTTGGATAATCTGTGGACTAATTCAAATATAAATAATTAGGAATTATAGCATCTAGGTTAGTGTAGTTCATTCAAGCATTCAGTGCATAGTGTTGACTGAATAAGGTAATTAAGTGCAAGCTGTATACTTTTTTAAGAACTTCAGATCTCAGCACCTTTTATTGCAGAACTAAGATTCTCTGTGAAACCACCAATTCCCTGACCTTGCCTCCCTTCTCAACAATTCCTTCTTCAAATTGCTAAAGCAGTCACAAGTAGACAACTAAATTTAACTGATTATCCACCTTTTACCAAACTCCCCCAAACATACCATCAGGACTAATTTTATACTCCACATCCTTTCAACCTTAATCATCACACCTGGCTTTCTTCCGAGAATACTACAACCCTCACAAAAAGTGAAACTGTTATCAGTCACACCCTGTTCGCTATGGAACCAACAAGTAGAATTGTCTTCCTTGCTTACCATATGGATATTTATGGATGATTATATTTCATCTCTCTTTTTAAAACTGTAAATGTTGCTCTAGCCCATTTGGCTTAGTGGTTAGAGCATCAGCCTGTGAACTTAAGGGTCCTGGGTTCAGTTCCTGCCAAAGGTACATACCTAGGTTGCAGACTTGATCCCCGACCCAGTTCGGGCATGTTCAGGAGGCAACCAATTGATGTGTCTCTCTCACATCGATGTTTCTCTCTCCCTCCCTCCCACTCTCTCTAAAAAACAATGGGAAAGATATCCTCGGATGAGGAAATAAATAAATAAATAAATAAATAAATAAGTAAGTAAGTAAGTAAGTAAGTAAGTAAATAAATGTTATCAGATCATATTTTCTACTTCCCCTTCTTTTCTAGTCATCTGTGTTTCTCCCGGTCACTCCTCCTACTGACTGATGGTTTGAACACCTGGTTTACTATCTTTTCTCTGCCCACTATTCCTGAATCATTTTTAGTGATTTTCAGTATCCTTGTGTGACCCATTCAAATTCTTACTTATCAATTCTTTGATACCCTAAACTTCCAGGATCTTGTGGGGGTTTTTTCACTTTTTCTTTCACCTACTTAAATGGTTATATTCAAGACCTCATTAGCATTGACTATACCAGCGATTTTGAACTTACTCATCTTATGGCACACATAAACTAATTACTAAAATTCTGTGGCACACCAAAGAATATATTTTTTGCCAATCTGACAAAAAAATAGGTATAATTTTGATTCATTCACACCAGACAGCTATTGTTGTGTTGGCTGTTGTCATTTTTTTATTTGACATTCTAAGTGGGAAAAGAGGTCAGTGTGTCTGACTAAATAGTCAGGTATTGTACGTTTAAAAAATTTTTGTGGTACACCACTTGAAAAACTGGACTATATACCACTTACAAAATCTCAGTTGCAAGTATTCCAAACTATCGGACTAGCACTTCCTTTCTTTTTAGCTCACTTTCCCTATTACAAAGATTTTTTTTTTATACCCTCTGAAGACCCCCTAGCCCAGCTTTTTACTATCATTTCTTTTGTGCTCTTATTTCCATTCTTGCCTTGCTCAGATTCCTTGGTCCATGACTATAAACACTGTCTTTTGTAATCTCAGCTCTCTTTTGCCCTTCTGTCACTTCATTGGTAAGGTCCTACCTTGGTTAATTGCAGCTCTGCTCTGCCTTCTGCACACTGGCAAAGCAGCACATTAAACTTCAAATACCTGTTTTCTGACCCTCATTCTCAGTTGATGGTCTTATTCTGTATTTCAACCTGTTAAAATAAATGATACATCTGTGTTCCTAAAGCTCACCCCTTCACTTCTGCATTAGATCTTAGGCCCCTTGACTATTCAGGGACTTCTGAAATTCTCCCTTCTGCATGATCTGTTTTTCCCTTTATACTGGATTATTCTCATCAGCACGTACCTGCTATAATACCTCTCATTAAAAGAACCAACCGAAAAAAACCTCTTTTGGAGTCTAGATTGTCAAATCCAATAATCAGTTCTTAATCCCCATTTTTACTTGACCCCAGCTTTTTACAGAATTGACTACTCCCTCCTTTAAATTCTTTTCTCCTTTGACTCTTAAACAACATTATTGATATTCTCCCAACCCCAGTTTCCTTTGTAGTATCTTCCTCCTCTTTCTACTGTTAATGTGCCTCGGGGCTCAGTCTTTAAATTTCTCTCCTTTCATACTCACATTTCAGGTGATCTCATTAAATCCCGTGCCTTTAAATAACATCATTATTTATATTTTTAGCCCAGAGCTAATCCCTGTACACTAAACTTGTATATCTAGCTTCTTACTCGTTATCTCCACTGGAATAAGAATCTAAGTTAACATGTCAGAAACAGAGTTTCTAATTTTATTCCCATCTTCTTCAGTGTACCATTTACTGAGATGCTGAAGACAAAAACGCTTGGAATCATCTTCTATTCCTTTTTCCTTGGCTCTACATTCAGTCTAATTGCAAATTTTATTGGGTTTGTTTCAGGATATATTTATGATCTGACCACTTTTCACCACTTGTGCAACTACTAATTAAAGTTGATGCTTGAACAACATGGGGCTTCAGGGTGCCAACCCCCTATGCAGTTGAATATTCGTGTATAAATTTTAACTCCCCGAAAACGTAACTACTAACAGCCTGCTCTTAAACAGAAGCCCTACCAATAACGTAAACAGTTGGTTACCATATATTTTGTATGTTATATGTATTGTATACTGTAGTCTTACAATAAACTAAGCTAAAGAAAATGTTATTAAGAAAATCATAAGGAGGAGAAAATACATTTACAGTGCTTTACTGTATTTATCAATACTGTAAGTTTACGTCATCTGTTTACAACATAAATCATCTGTAAGTACCTACATAAATATTGTCTTATATGATACAAAATACTGTAGATGTCTTATGTATCACTAACACTAGACATCAAAAATAAAAAGATAATTTGCAAAAAGAAATTCATATTTAGAAGTATAATGATTCACACATTGATAACAAAGAAGCATCAATATGATTGTAGCCTAATGTAATAGATATGATTGCTTCATGGTAGCCTAGCCTATACATCAATGAATGAATTGCTATAAAATATTTATGGCATACAGTATTACAGTCATATTCATAATACAGTATTAGAAATGTTTTTAGAAACCACTTGCCTGTAATGATAGGCTGATACAGTTTCTCCAGTTACAAGAGAGAGAGGCATACTATAATTCTTTGAAAGCAAAGCTATGAAACAGTAAGAAAACTAACAAATTATTAATTTTATATTATCACTTACCATATGCCTGTGTAAGGATAGGCTATTCACTGTCATGCAAATCATGCACATGATGTTCTATATGATGAATACTTAGGGGATGTGATGACTGTGATGACAATGATTGTCGTGATGATGAGGAGGACAAGAACAGCACAAAATGTCTCAAAAAGTTCGTGCCATACCGTTATTAGATTATCACACAAAGAGACACAACAGGTAACTGCATGATGATTACTTACTATTTATTAAGCGGAAGTGGATCATCATAAACATTTTCATCCTCATCATCTTCACGTTGAGTAGGCCAAGGAGGAGGAGGGGTTGGTCTTGCTGTCTCAGGTGGCAGAGGCAGAGAGGCGGATGAGGTGGGAGGGGAGTCAGTAGAGGCAGGCATACTTGATATAACTTTATGGAAATACATTGTAATTTCTATATGACTTTTTTGTTCTTTTATTTATCTGAAAATGTTTCTGTGTGATACCAATTCTACTGTTTGCTTTAGTTTCAGTGCTGTTATAGAAAGACCTGTGTCTTAAAAGAAGTCTAAAGCACTCTTGAAGAATTGAAACGTTTTGCTAGATTGTCTAATGTCAGTTTGTTTTCTGGCACTGCTGCTTCATTGTCTTCCTCAACGTCTGGCACTGATTCAGAAGCACTCATTTGCATCAAACTGTCTTCTGTTACTTCCTCTGGTGTGGTGTCTATTAGCTCTTAAAATTCTCTAAGATTCATATCTTGAAACCCTTCACACACACACAGCTTCTTTTTTTTTTTTTTTTTTTTTGGTCTTATCCACAATCTCTTCCTTGGTTTCCTTGATTGACTTTGTTGTAAAGTTATACACAACATCTGGAATTGTTTCAGGCTTGATGGCTTTCACAGCCTTTTCTAGATTAGTAATGGCATCTTCAATCCTTACAGACTTTTATGATACTCTTTTGTGATTCTCTTCCATAGCATTGACAATCCTTCCCATAGAGTACTGTTTATAATGAGCCTTAAAGGTCCTTATGACCCCCTGATCCAGAGGCTGACTTAGAGACACACAAGTGTTTGGGAGCAAGTACACAACTTCACTGTCTTTGGTGTTGAACTCATGGGGCTCTGGATGACCAAGTTTATTGTCTAATTTCAAAAGAACTTTAAAAAGCAGTCCCTTACTAGCGAGGTACTTCCTGACTTCAGGGACAAAGCATCAATGGAACCAATCCAGGAAAAGTGTTCTTATTGTGCAAACCTTCTTATTGTACAAACAAAAGACTGGCAGCAGGTGTTTTTCTGTTCCTTCAAGACTTGGAAGCTAGCAGCTTTATAGATAAGGGCAGTCCTGATTATAAACCCAGTTGCATTTGCAAAAAACAGTAGAGTTAACCTATCCCCTCCTGCCTTAAATCCAGATGTTTGCTCTTTTTTCCCTTACTAATAAATGTCCTTTGTGACATTTTTTCCCCTCCAGAATAGGGCACTTCTGGCTGCATTAAAAAACGTGTTCAAACAGATATCCTTTCTCTTCAGTGATTATCTTAATGGCATTTGGAAACTCATCTGTTGTCTCTTGGTTGACAGAAGCTACTTCTCCTGTTATCTTGACATTTTTTAAAACCAAAACTGTTTCTAAAAAGATCAAACCATTCTTTGCTAGCATTAAAGTCTCCAGCTTTAGATCCTTAACCTTCCTTTTGCTTTAAGTTGTCATATAATGGCGTTGGGGTTTTTTCTTGAATCATATTAGTCTATAGGTATGCATTTTCAATACGAGATAAGATAATTTCACAAAAAGTACAAGCTTTTCACACCTGTTGGCATAACTGCAGCAACGGCTTCACAAATTTTCTTCTTTCTTAAAATGGTCCTTATGCTGGATTCATTTATCTTGAAAATGTGGGCAACCACAGCTGCACACCTCAGTCTATGGTACATATCAAGCAATTCAACTTTGTCTTGTAATGTCATGACTTTTCTCTGCTTCTTGGGAGCACTACCAGCATCACTAGTGGCACTTTTGTGGGTCTCATGGTGTTATTCAGGGTTTATGGTGTTGTACTAAACACAGTGAAAAATACACAAGAGAGATCCCTTTTTACTACAATATACATTTTTCTGGAGAGACAACTGCTCGTGGAAATGATTAGTGTCACATGGTGTTTTAAGTGGCTACTGGCATCACTTGAGCTCAGCACAATAGCAACAGGAATTGGCTATGAAATTATTACAGCAGTACAGTATGTACTAAAGTTAAGTTTATGCAGTTATAAATTAATACTGTATCTTTACATTTGTTTACATTTCTCTCAGCCATGAATGGCATCATGTATAGTCTGTAAGTGTGTGTGTAAGTTTTGATAAATTTTAACTTTATATACTAGATTTGTATATATTTTATGGTAGCAAGTGATGAAACAGACTAGTATCTACATGTATTTAAGACATACTTTATGCATTCATGACATATCCTTTTTCCTGACTTTTTTGATATTTCTAGGCTAGATGGTTTGTGAGTTTTTTCAAATTGTCACAAATCTCCAAAATTTTTTCCAAAATATTTATTGGAAAAAAATCCACATGTAAGTGGACCATGCAGTCTAAACCCATGTTGTTCAAGGATCAACTATATTTAATTTGTTGCCTGAACTACAGCAGTAGACATCTAACTGGTCTCCCTGTCTCTGTTCTTTCCTCTCACCAATCTGTTCTTCACCTAGCAACCAGTCTTCCTTACAGGATGTCAGTACTTTGGTTTTAACCATCCCATAGCTTCCAATCTGACATATAATAAAATCCTTAATTACTATAGCCCAAAAGGCCCTGTGTGGTCTAGTCCCTGGCAGTATTTCCAGTCCCATTCTCTACTGCTCCCTTGCTTATTCTACTCCATCTACACTGGCCTTGTTCCTGTTCCTTAAAAAATCAAGCATTTATCTTGCTGTTCCCTCTGCCTGGAGCATTTCCCCCCCAGGTATTCTCATGAATTCATTCCCTCATTTCTTGCCTTCTCAGAAGGCCTTCCCAGATTTTTATCTAAAGTAGATGGTACTTCTTTACTCCAAACATCACTCTTACTTTAAAATAATTTTTTTCCTCATAGCACTTAGTACTTTACATAGCCTGATCCTTTATTATTATAAATGTTTTACTTGTCTGAATTCTCCCTGAGACCTTCTGTGAGGCATATATCACACTTTATCTAGTGTGATATTGATCCTCTAGTTGATGATTCTCTTCATACTTACTGTTCTGGGAAGAAATACACACAAGGAGGTGAAGCAAGGAGAGAAGAGGAGAGGAAACCATTCCATTTCCTTATAATTAGGATGGCTGTATCTCATTAACTGAACTGGAGTACTTTTGATGGGGACTATTAATACTTAAAGTGGGACAACAGGCAAAAATACAGACTTCCCAGGCAGACAAAAGCATATGGTACATCATTTATAACCATTAATCTCCTGACTATTCCTACCAGGCAACAGGTCTGAATGTTCACAGTAAGTCATCTCCACTTTAGACCATCCTGAATTGGCCTAACTTTATCTATTGATGATTCATATATATTTAGCCTCATGCCTAATGGTAGCTGGGTTTTGAAGTGATAGATCAAATATAAATTTTTTTCTTCATTTCTAAGGAATGAAATTGTTTATATTTAGGAGTATAACTTTTTTGTGTTAAACTAGAATATATACACAGTAGATAGAGAATCTGAAACTACTTTGGAAATGATGACTCTGATAGTAGGATAGTTTCAGGAAAATGGGTGGAAATAGTCTCCTTTGGATATTAACTAACCAAACAATCAAAATTAGGATAAAAACTCTATTTTACTGGTTTGTGAGATGCTGCCTTTTGGCAGAGTTCAATTTTCCACTCAAAAGGCTACTAATTTTATATGATTAGCACCATGACTCAGATTTGTAAATTAATTGCTTTCCCTTTTCATCCGAAGAATACTGTCGAATTTTTTCAGGGAACCTATATATGCACCTACTCAAAAAATATGTTAAATGATGTTTAAGACCCGGTTGTACAATAGGACCCTTTAGAAAAACATAGAGATGAAGATTAAACAAAAAGTAATTGTTTATAATGCTTATATAAGCTTTTAAAAAATACCAAATTGACCATACAATCCAGCAGTTATAATCCTTGGTATATTTACACAAATGAGTTGAAAACTTAGATCCATTCAAAAACCTGCACACAGATGTTTATAGCAGCTTTATTCTTCGTTGCCAAAACTTAGAAGCAACCAAGATGTCTTTCAGTAGGTGAATGAATAAACTGTGGACATCCAAACAATGGAATGTTATTCAGTGTTAAAAAAAAGAAAAGAAAGGACATGGAGGAACCTTAACTGCATTTTACTAAGTGAAAGACAACAATCTGAAAAAGCTACATACTAGATGCTTCCAACTATGACATTCTGGAAAAGGCAAATCTGTGGAGACAATAAAAAGATCAGCAGTTGACAAGGATTAGAAAAGTGGGAGGGATAAATAGGTAGAGCACAGGATTTTAGGGCAGTGAAACTATCCAATATACTATAATGGTGGACATGTCATTATAAATCTGTTAAAGCCCAAAGACTGTGCAACACCAAGAGTGCACCCTAATATAAACTGTGAACTTTGGGTAATAATAATGTGTCAATGCAGGCTAATTGATTGTACAAACGTACAATTCTGGTGGCAAATGTTGATGAATGGGGAAGCTATACATGTGTGTGTGCAGAGGTTTTATGGGAACTCTGCAATTTCTGCTCAATTTTGCTGAGAACTTGAAACTGCTCTAAAAAATAAAATCTATTAAAAACAATATCTTAATGTAGGTTAGATTGGCTTTAGTTTGAAGAACTAAATGACTGAGATTTGTATATAATCTCTATAAATAGGAAGTGTGTTGCATTCATCTTTGTAGCTTCTACATAGTATCATGATTGTTGTATGACCCTTTTTTGTCAAGGACAAGTAGGTTAAAAAAGAAAAGTTCTGAAAAATGACTAATCTACATGCTCATGGGGTCAGGATAGGTGATTCAGCCTGTGCAACATTTTTGCCCTTTGTTTATTTTTAAGCAGTGTTTGTTTTCATGAGACTTTATTTTATACCTCTTATCACAACTGTATTTCAGTAACCAATTGGGCAATAATTTGTTTAATGTTAGCTGCTAAACCATTAGCTTCATGAGAGCTGGTAATACAAGATGTATGTTTTCTTCTCTTGTATCATCAGAGCCTAGGATGGTGAATGCACTTTATAAATATTTATTGAATAAGTAAACAAATGTGATATATGTTGTTTATTTTCATTTAACCTGATGATGGCTGCAAGGAAGTTTGGAGCTTCCAAATATGGTTTGGCCACTGAAAATTTCCCAAGCCATTTTTATATAGAACTATGGCTTAAAAATTAGTAAGTCTGCGTTATACAGGATTTTGTAAAATCATGTATATTTCAAAAGTAATTCAAAGCTCTCTGAAAAAATAGGAGTATATATTACATATATAAAGGACTTAAATTCTTATTGTTAAAATTTGACTTAGTATCATTTTCTCTAAAGATCCTTCACTGTGTTATTCTTTGTACTTTCTGGTACTGTTATTTAGATAACATTTTCAGCCTCCATTTTTGTATCAAAATTTGGAATTTCAGTAAAGGTAAAAATAGTTGTTCAGACCATGTGGAGAATAGTAGCCTGTAATTATCAGCTTACTTAACAAACCTTAAAAACAATTACTGTGTTAACTTTACAGGCATATGCAAATCAATCAACAAAGAGTAGTACTGTTTTGTGCAAGTGTAAACCAACTGGCTATGACATCTGCAAACTGGAATTTTAGGAGACCCCTGAACACTATTTATTCTGTCCCTAGATAAATTTATTTGAAAGATTTTTCTACCTCACCCCTTACCAGGAGCCCTGCCTATTCATTCTTTATTCTTTAGTAAACCCCAGTTTGGTTCTTTCGGAACTGTATTTACAGTATTTGTGAAATCTAAACTGTGACTGTTGACTCAGCAAGCTCTGGAGTGTGAAGAAGTTGTTATGACAGAATGAGACCAATTGCTTGTCTTACAAATTTTTTGTTGGTCCTGAGAAAAATAACAAGATTATAATCTGATATTTGAATCAAACAGATCCAAGCTTCATTTTACTGACTAATCTTTGTAGAACCATCTAACATATGAAAGTGTTATAAATTTGAAAAAGAAAACAGTGAAAGTATTTTGAAAGATAGAGGAAAATCAAACAGGAAGCATACCCATCCTGATCTTGGGTATTCATTGTTTCAGCTATACTAAGTGCTGTAGCAGGGTGAGGTTGGAGAGTGGAGCATGGGGAACAGAACAGAAATCATTTTAATCACTTTTTCCAAACTGAGAGGCTACGTATACTATAGAGCCTAAATTCTTTCAGTTATAAGAACACAGCTTTATTATGTAGGCCTTTCTTGTAAAAATATTTTAAAGAACTCTGGATTAAACCTGAAATTTCCTTATTTATTCTTTGATTTTTTGTTTTTAATTCTCACTTCCATTTTGGGGGAAGGAGTTGCTTCTTTTTATTTTATTCATAGATTTAACACTGCAACATAATTAAACCAACTGTAGTTAATAAAAACTAGCCTGGGTGTCTTGAAGTCACTTTCTATTATCTTCATTGACCTAATCAGTCTTTTTTTTTTTTTTTTTTAAATCATGCTGCAGCCTGTAGGCCAAATCCAGCCTGCCACCTGCTTTTGTAAATAATATTTTATTTTTAAAAATATTTTTATTGATGTTTTAGAGAGAGAGGAAGGGAGAGGGAGGGAAAAACATTAATGTGAGAGTGCAACATGAATCAGCTGCCTCCCGCATGCCCCCCATCGGGGATCGAGCCATATCCTGGGTATGTGCCCTGCCCTGACTGGGAATCCAACCAGCAATCTGTCTGCGTGTGGTATGATGCTCAATGAACTGAGTCACACCTGCCAGGGCTATAATTAAAGTTTTACTGAAATACAGCCATGCCTATTTGGGTATTGCCTGTGGCAGCTTTAAGCTACTGCAGCACTGTTGGGTAATTACAACAGAAATTGCATGGCCTGTGAAGTCTAAAACATTTATTACCTGGCCCTTTTCAGAAAAAGTTTGCTAACCTTTGACCTAAGAATTAATGAAGTATTCTGTTTTTTCTTCTGAATTGTTATATATTGTTTTTGTGTTAAAATATAGTAGTAACAATAAAAACAAACTTTTTTTGAACTATTTTAAAGAGAAAATGTATTATACTGCTTGAGCATGCTGCCTTTAGAGGATAGTGATGTGGGTTTAAATCTCTGTTCTGCCATCCAGCGGTGGTACCTTGGACAAATTGCCAAAATTCTTTATCCTCTTTCCTCCACCTGTAGAAAATAGGGATGTAAATATTATCTGCATCAGGATTTAGTGAGAATTAAATGAGACAATACATGTGAAGCCCTTATTGTAATACCTGAGATCAGAAAGGTACTTATTATCAGCATTGTCATTATCATCTTTATCACCACTCCCACAACCACCACTACCATTGTCATTAGTTCCACAAAATATTCTGGCCTTTTAAGTGATGAGTCTAGAGATATGGAGAAGCAATTAAGAATTATGATTGCTTAAGATTAAGCAATAATTAAGAATTATGTTTTAGCCAGGGGATTGGTAACTTCGACAGAACCCACCAGGAAAACAGATATCACAGCAATTATTTTAACAAAAGAAAATGTGCTATGGGGGCTTGTTTACAAAGGAATTTGAGAACTGAGAAGGACAAATGAAAACACCAAGGTAAAACAGAGATAGAAACTACAGGAAGCAGCTACCACCTGGTTAGGAACCTAGGGACCAAGTTGAAGTTAGTATCCCTGAAGTTTGGAGGAAGGGCAACACAAGTTTTAAATACGAGATGTCAGTGAAATTTACAGTTTTAAAAAGGAAAGAGATGAAAATCTTTTGAGGAAATATACTGGAGCAAGACCTATTTTTTTGTGGGTGCTTTTCCAATAGGTCATTATTAGGCAATTAGTTATTGCTAGAGAGAACATGAAACTGGCAATTTTTTGGTATTTTTATAGTTTGAAACTTCTGTTCTAAGGTCGTCAAATGATAGATCATTTTGAATACCTTCTGATTGTTAGTGGTTGCCCAAGCACACAGAAAAAGTCTTTTAGCAGTATCTGCTATGTATATAGCATGAAAGGGGGCTGGGAGAGGGATGGATGTACACAGTCTATTCCTTGAGTCATTTTATCATTTTAGAGTACTGATGAAATCAATCTCTTTTGGCAGTCACTGGGTCTCATTTATTCAACAAATATGTAATAAATACTTCCTCTATGCTAGATACTATTCTAGACACTGGGCATACAGGAGGGAATAGAACAAGAATCCTTACTTTTATAGAGAATATGTTAAAGGAGAAGAAATAAACATGATTAAAGTATATAGGATGCTGGAGAAAAAAATAAGACAATAGCAAATGGATTTGAGAGTGTGTGATGGAGGTTGATGGGATAACCAAGAGGGGCTTCAACTGGAAGGTGATATTTGAGTGAGATATGAAAGAAGTTGTGGAATTGAGCCAAGATATATGGATATCTGGAGCCAAGAGCATTGTAGGCAGAGGAATAGTATAAAAGACTCTGAGGCTGGAGCATGTTTATGATATTTGAGGAACAGAAGGGAGGTCAGTTTGGCTGAAACATTAAGTGGGAGGATGTCTTCAGAAAGGTACAGAGCCTGAATCATTAAGGACTTGTAGAAGAATGAATAGAAGAGGGTAAATGTATGATTACTAGGGAGTAGTAAGGGCCCGTTTTAGATTAGTAATCATGAAATCCATGGTTGTGTGTGTTTCTCTAGCCACATTCTAATAAAGTCAGGTTTTTAAAAAAGCATATTGCAGTTGATAGTTTCATACCTATCTGTCAATTATGTAACCTTATCTTTAAATTCAACTTTTAGGTCTCTGTTTACTTTAAATTTTTAGTGGCTGTTGGCTCATCCTCTTCCAGTACAAAATGATTTAACTGAATGTTGATAGAATACTATCTTTTCATAATAAAGGGATGATAAACCTTAACTAAATATCATGAATCTTGCAAGCAGATATAGATTCATGAACTAGATGATCTGTCTGTATGAACTAACAAATCTACACCTATATTTTTATAATAGGGTTGTTAATCATTAGATCTATTTTTGTCTCCCCTTTGTTAAAGTCAAAATTTTGTATTTTAGCACCCTGGTGATTTGTTTTAAAATATATCTAATTTTATTAATGTTGGCTTCTGAGATAATTATGACACAATATTATATGCAGCTGGTTCAAATAACATGTTTTGTGTTTTTCCCCAGCTGCACTAGTTTATATTGAAAGTACTTGTTTGCAGTAACTGTAACAAAGGGGTATTTGAGGCAAATAAGAAACAGATTTAAGCAATGAAAAATACCTTTATTCTGAAGGTACTGAACCTCTGCTGAGTATAGTGATTTTCAAGCAGAGTTTTGATGTATATACTGTGCTGTATTTTATCCTTCTATAAACATGCAAAAGGCTTGCAGGTTTTTTCCCCTGGTTTCACCGTCCCTCTTAAATAACTTATTTGACATTAGATCAGAGAAACATGTTTTACTACAGCATAGTAGATCTTTAAACAGAGAAATTTGGATTAAAAATATTAACTATGCTGTACAAAAACAAAATAAGGTTCTTATTGGCCAATAGTTACACAAGGATAATGACTTTCTGTATTATCTAAGATATTGATCATAGATTTTCTAATTCGTGTATTTCATTTTCCATGAATAGAGTATAATTTTTTTTTAGACTTTATTGGATTTTTTGTGTGTGTATCCTAACCTCAGTTTACCCCATTCATGTAACATGTTAATGTAAGATATAAACAGTTATTAATTACCTGGTAGTACAGTTTTAGTTATCTTTCTTCAGAGTTTCATTTTATGCTATGAAAACTATTTCAATAAATAATTTAGTGAGAAAAAATATTAAATGCTACTTAGATAGCCTTGCACATCTTTTATGTTTGGGTTTAACTGTGACGTAAAAGATCACTTTTAGTGGATATTGTGGGTGTTACTCTTAATAGTCCTGCCTCCCAACCTCCCATCAGTCACCAGATACATAAATTATATATTCAAAATCTATCTTGGTTTTGACTACTCATGTCCATTTTCACCATCACCACCATTTGGTTTAAGCCACTGATCCCCTCTCAGCTGGATTATCACAGCAACCTCCCAGTTGTCCCTTCTGTCTCTTCCTGTATCAGTCAGGATTCATATGCATATACAGGGTGGGGCAAAAGTAGCTTTACAGTTGTGTGAAACAATTTATTCTTATATTATTTGTTAATTATTGTATTATTATCCATATGAGCAACTGTAAACCTATTTTTTACCCACCCTGAATACAAACCACTTTAGCTGTTTTAAGCAGAAAGAGATTTAGTACATGTAGGTGCACTTAATATTACTCCCCCCCCCCCCATTTATTATTGAATGAATGCAAGTAGAAGAGGGTGGTACATAGTCATAAGTGTAGATGTACAATACACATTATGTACATGGCTGTACCTGATGGGTTTCAGACCACTTGTGAAAATCTGTTACATTTTAAAAGCTGATTTCGGAGTTTTAAGATCTCACATTAAATATAAAATGTAAAGCTATGAAGAAAAGAATCTCTAAAAATGAATGTTTAAACATTTTTCAAAAAGCTGTCAGTTTGATACTGGTATAAAAAAGTACTTTTAAAATACGTACAATCCAGTTATTTTACAGGAATTTACAATTTTTTGCAGTGGTCTTTGAGACAGTGTTAATATTATATAGCCTCTGTTGTCATGGAAACAAGTCTCTGAAGGCAGCCTCAGAGGCTAATGATTCCATGATGTTGCTATGGATAGAAACAACTGACACTGTTGTTAGTCACCTGGTCAAGATTTTTTTGAAAACGAAATTCTTTGGAGCTGATCTTATTGAGTGATACAAATGGAGCAGGAAGAAGATGATGACATATAGTCACTATTGTCTAATGAAATATGTATATAAGATGTTCTCAAGTTTAAAATGCTTATGCTAAAATACCTCCTTTTCTATAATAGCCCAAATATAATGATTACTATATATTGCTGCTTCATTATTTATATTAGAACCGTAAATTTGACATTTTCTAATTTAGAACCTTCTTATACAGGTCCCCAGAATTTTACCATACTTTTAATCCTGCACTCAAAATATCCTGTTATTTCTTCATTTTACTCTATTACCAGATCTAATATCTGTGCTGTTCCTCATCACTCAACCTCCATTTGATTATCTATTATTTATTTAAGGCTTTAATTTTGTTTCAAATGAAAATGACTTTGTTGTTTTGTAATTCTTTGTTACTTGAATTAGTTATCAGCTTTGGCTAGGAAATGCTGTGTGTTGATATGTCAATTGTCTTTTAAAGACTTTCTCAGCAGAATTTGCTTTTCTTAAGTTAGAAGCAGGGCCATATGTTCTTTTTCAAAGTACTTGCTCAGTGCCCTATAGAGAGCAGGATGGGTTAAGATTGTGTAAATTTTAGAATTTTTTAAAAGTGGTACTCAGAAAGAAAGAAAACAAAACCTAATTGCTAAAAATCCCTTTCTACAGGAAATAAGAAATCCAGTAACAGGTTTAGCAGTTATTTTCCTAATTCCTCACAGCTTACCTTTTGTGAGCTGAACCTCAGTTGTAAAATGAAGGATTGAACTTGATCCCTACTCTTCATCTCTAATAATCCTATGTATCATTGAAATTTGTTAGTATCTTTTAGAACAGTTCATCTGAAATAGATTTTTAGTTTATTTTCTAGATAATTAGATGGTAAATAATAACTGATTTTCTCTTGATATGAACAGTAGATCTCCCATTTCTCACACTGCATTATAATATCATTACATATTTATTGTTGATGATTAGAAAAGTAGAATTTGAAATTAAGGGGGGGAGCCACTTTGTAATCCTTCCCCTAGAGGTTAACTTTTGAAACATTTCTTTCCATTTTTTTACACATTTTATTTTTCCTTTTTTATTTAATATCATGTCATAGGCAGTATTCCATATGACTTACAAACTGTTCTTACAGATAATTTATAAGTGTGCCTCATATTTATTTAATCTTATATGATTATCATTATTTACTTAACAATTTCAACACCTTTGGATATTTAGGATATTCCCCATTTCTCCAAGTATAAACAATACAGGAATATATTAAGAGCATTAAAACATTTGCATTTTTAAAATACCAACAGCATATTTCACAGACCTAGAACAAACATTTCGAAAATTTATATGGAACCAAAAAAGACCCCGAATAGCTGCAGCCATCTTGAGAAAAAAGAACAGAGTGGGAGGGATCACATTACCAGACTTCAAACTGTATTACAAAGCCACTGTAATCAAAATGGCCTGGTGTTGGTACAACAACAGGCATATAGATCAATGGAACAGAACAGAAATCCCAGAAATAGACCCATGCCATTATGGTCAGTTAATATTTGACAAAGGAGGCAAGAGTATCCAATGGAATAAAGACAGTCTCTTCAGTAAGTGGTGCTGGGAAAATTGGACAGATACATGCAAAAGAATGAAACTAGACCACCAACTTCCACCATACACAAAAATAAATTCAAAATGGATAAAAGACTTAAATATAAGTCACGAAACCATAAAAATCGTGGAAGAAAACATAGGCAGTAAAGTCACAGACATCCCACATAGTGGACTTTTCACTGATACATCTCCTAGGGCAAGAGAAACAAAAGAAAAAATAAACATATGGGACTACATCAAACTAAAAAGCTTCTGCACAGCAAAAGAAAACAGCCTCAAAATGCAAAGGAACCCCACGGTCTAGGAAAACATATTTGCCAAGGATGTATCTGATAAGGGGCTAATTTCCAAAGTGTACAAAGAACTCATAGTACTCAGCAAGAGGAAGACAAACAACCCAATTAAGAAATGGGCAAAGGACTTGAATAGACTCTTCTCCAAAGAGGACATATGGATGGCCAAGAGACACATGAGAAAATGCTCAACATCGCTAATCATCAGGGAGATGCAAATTAAAACCATAATGAGGTATTACTTCACACCTGTCAGAATGGCTGCCATCAACAAATCAACAAACAACATGTGCTGGTGAGGGTGTGGAGAAAGGGGAACCCTAGTACACTGCTGGTGGGAATGCAGACTGGTGCAACCACTATGGAAAATGGTATGGAGGTTCCTCAAAAAATTAGAAATGGAGCTGCCTTTTGACCCAGTGATTCCACTCCTAGGAATGTATCCTAAGAATCCTGAAACATTAATCAGAAAGAATATATGTACCCCAATGTTCATAGCAGCACAGTTTACAATAGCCAAGATCTGGAAACAGCCCAAGTGTCCATCAGTAGATGAGTGGATAAAAAAGTTGTGGGACATTTACACCATGGAATACTATGCAGCTGTAAAGAAGAAGAATCTCGTACCCTTTGGGACAGTATGGATGGACCTGGAGAATATTATGCTAAGTGAAATAAGCCAGGCAGCGAAAGACAAACATCACATGATCTCGCTTATAGGTGGAACCTAAAAAACTCAATAAACTGATGAACAGAATAGATTCAATGACATGGAAGCATAGATGAGACTGATGAATGTCAGAGGGATGGAGGAGGGCGTGTGGGTGGAGGGGGAGAGAGTAACAAAAGAATTTATATGCATATATACACAACCCAAGGACACGGACAATGGTGGGGAGAGGGACTGGGGAGGGGGAAGGGACGGGGTGGAACGGGACATTGGGGAGAAAAAAGGACATCTGTAATATTTTTAAACAAAAATAAAATTAAAACAACAACAAAAATTTGCGTTTTAAATTATTCCCTTAAGATAGATTTCTAGAATTACTACATCAGAGAGGTTAGACATTTTTACAGCTGTAGACAATTCCTGCTGAGTTGGTTTTGGTAAAGTTTTTATGGATTTATATATCCAAGGGCAGTGTGAGAGAGTACCTGTTCCCATGTATTAAAATTTTTGGAGTTTGTTTTATTGTGGTAAAATATATGCAATGAAATTTGCCATTTTAACTGTACATTTCTGTGGCATTAATTATATTCCCAGTGTTGTGCACTCATCACTGTTTCCACAACTGTTTTTATGTCAAACTGTGTAACCATTTAGCAGTAACTCCCCATGCTCTTCTCTTCCTAGCCCCCAGTAACTTCTAATCTACTTTGTCTCTATGAATTTATCTATTTTAAATATTTCATGTAAGTGGAATCATACAGTATTATACTTTGCATCTGTTTAATTTCACTTAAGTTTTCAAGATCCATCCATATTGTAGCATATATCAGAATTTTATTCTTTTTTTACGGCTGAATAATATCCATTTAATGCATATACCATACTTTGTTTATCCATTCATCTGTTGATAGACATTTGGGTTGTTTCAACCTTTTAACTGTTGTGAATAATGCATCCTTGGACGTTGGTGTAAGTATCCAGTTCCCTGTCGTCAGTTCTGTTGAGCATATATCTGGGAGTAGATTAGCTAGGTCTTATGGTAGTCCTGTGGTTCATTTTTTGAGGAACTGCCAAACTGTCTTCCACAGAGGCTGCACCATTTCCCATTCCCACCAGCAGTTTTTGAGGATTCCAGTTTTACACATTCTCACCAACACTTGTTACTTTCTATTTTTGTTTTCCCTTTTTATTACAGCCTCCTAGTAGGTGTGAAGTAATACTGTAACTTTGATTTGCATTTCTCTAATGAATAGTGATGTTGAGTATCTTTTCATGTGTTTATTTGCCATTTATGTATCTTTTTTCGAGAAAAGTCTGTTCTAGTCCTTTGACCATTTTTTAATTGTCCTTTTGTTGTTGAGTTGGAGTTCTTAGTATATTCTGGATATTAAACCTTTATCAGATGTATGATTTGCAAAAATGCTCTCCCATTTTCACTTTGTTGATAATACTCTTTGGTGTACAAGAGATTTTAATTCTGATTAAATCCTAATTTATTTATTTTCATCACTTACGCTTTTTTGATGGTCATATTTAAGAATCAATTGCCAAATCCAAGGTCTTGAAAAATTACCCGTTTTCTTCTGAGTTTTATGGTTTTAGCACTTATATTTAGGTTGTTGATTAATTTTCAGTTAGTTTTTATATATGATGTGAGGTAGTGGTTTAACTTTTTTTTTTTTTTTTTTTTGCATGTGGCTATCTAATTGTCTCAACACCTTTTTGAAGAGACTTCATACATTTTTTATAAATTTTGATTGCCTGATATGAGAGGCAAAGATCAACATTATAATTTTATTTTGTATTTTTATCAGTGAGGAAAAGCATAGTTTCAAGGTTAGCAATTTGTTTTCTTGTTTCTTTTAATGCACATTGTCCTCTTATTGATTTAATTTTAATGTTTTTCTTATACATATAGACTATATCATTGGTATAGCAAATATTTATGCATTAATTCCAATTATAGGGTTTGGAAATTATTAGAAAACACCTTTTTGTGTTCCAGTTATATCTTTTTAAAAATAATTGAATCAAGTCAGATAATTTAGTGTAAATAACAAAACTTTTTAGTTTAAATTATATCACTAGAGTTCACAATTCTTTTTTCATTTTTTCCAGAATATGTCTGGCACATAATAGATACTCAATAAATGCTAGTTGAATTAATGACCTTACAGGCAGGTTCTTGATAATAGAGGTTAATGGCACAGGTTAATTTAAGTTACACAAATTCAATTTTCAAGTCCTTTGAATCTTGCCTGTGGATTTGTAAGCCCCAGTTACCTACCTGAGGGGCTAAGGAATTACTTTTGATTCTTTGAATACAAGGAGGAAAGTAGTCAAATATATTCTGAATGCTAGAAAAATATTTTGTAATCTGTCTCTGAAGTTAGTGTCTTGTCTCTTAGAGCAGGAGCGTTGTAAGTTATTATCTTTTGTTATTTTCATTTAAACATCTAAGGAGTAGTCACTCATTAACTACATCGCACTTAAAATACTTGTGATATAAGTATTAATAAAATAATTTCTGGAGATAATTTTCTCATTTAAATTGAGGCAATACATTAATATTTTACCTATTTCTCAGTTATTTCTGAAAACTATAATTTATCTTTATGACAAAACTTTCTGTTATGTGTTTGTTTCCTTTTTATTTTGGTATTTTTCCTGATTTTTTGTCGATGATTTTTAGCCAACAGAAGCTGTACCTCTCTCTCCTCCCACTGTCCCTGTGATCCCTGTCCTGCCAGTCCCTGCTGAGAATACTGTCATCCTACCCACCATACCACAGGTTTTTATTAGTTTCTTTTTTCTTTATAAAAATTTAATTTGCTTTTAATGTTTCATTTGTACTTTTTTCAAAGTGTTTTAATTATTTATGTTAGATTTGGTAATTTGCTTTGGGCTTCAATTGGTATTTTTTAGTGAATTAAATATTAGGGATTTAATATAAAGTGGGTTCAGTATTTGCCATTTTATTAGGTTGTCTGTGAAATAGGACACATTCTAAACTTCATAATGTTGAACCTCCTTAGATTTATCATGACTTTTGTACTTTTAAATGTGAAACAGGTTTAAAATATTTTTGCTTTTGAAAATTCTGTTTTATTTTCTAAAGATAAAAACTGTTGTCTTCCTGATCTTGTACTGGATGTGTCATTTTATTTAGCATTTTGTTTCATAGTATATATTTATCTCCTTTGGAAATATTCATCTTTCTGTCATTTGATTAGATAATATACTTCACATGTATTAGTCAAGTATAATAGCCAATGTATATAAAGTATATGGGAATTCTTTGTGCTACCTTTGCAGCATTTCTATAAATCTAAAACTATTCTCAAATAAAGTTAATTTTGAAAAAGTTAACGTGCAGCAGTCAAAAAATAAAATGAGATAATTGACAGATGTCAGATTCAGAACCTTTTTTCGCTTTCAGAGCTTTAGTAGTTAGTTAAAGGAGATGGCTTAAGACACTAACTGCCTTACTAACAGAGTTATCCAAAGTCAAAATAGTGGTAGTATTATTAAGTATAATCATAACGATCTTTGGTGTGGAAGATCTCAGTCTTATTTAAAGTGTAGACAGGTACATCTTTAGGTATTCTTACAATTATTGATCTATAGTAGAAAGTCTAGGTAAAAATAATACGTTTGCTATGTAAATGCAGTTTCAAAATAAGTCCCATCGGGGGGGAAATGGGATATCAGCTGTGATTACTCGCATCTCTATGCACTGACCCTCTCCTAAAAAATGAAAATCAGTAGGAGCATCATATAAAATATGATGCTAGGGGAAATTACAGGTATTACACTAAGGCTTTAATAATTCTAAATAAGCAGCCTAAGGGTTATTATAATAAATGTAGCATCTTTCCAAGTTTCTAGAATTTAGTAACATAATAATTTTTTAGTAGGAGATTTGAAAGTTTATTTTACTCTTGTCACTTCAATTCATCTTTTGATGTTAAAATCGTTTTCTAGAATCCTTTAAAGTTTTGTAGTGGTTTCTGTTATTATATTCAATAGAGAACCTGTCCTTTCCTCTTCAGAGTTCTCTGATTCACTTACTCTAAGTGTCCCTAACATAGCATCACACTGTACCTGGAAATTGTTGAGACATTGTATAGCCTTATAGTTATAAAGGTCTGAGTCAATTTGATCTGGTTTGGAATTCCATTCCTGCCTCTTACTAGCTGTGTAACCGAGCAGTTTACTTAACCATTCTAAGCTTCTGTTTACTCATCTGTAACACTGCAAATGATAATAGTACTAACTTGACATGTTTTACTATCATTGAAAAAATGATAATGCGTAGGTAGCTTGGCTATTCATATTGTTATTTCATATTTCTTTGCGATAATAAACTAAGGAACAAATTATAAAAACAAATAAGGATATCTGCACAAGAGAGAGGCTTCTTTATTCCATCTAGTCTCATTTTAGGTTTTAAATACACTACAAAAGTCCATGTAGGGGAATTTGATAATTTATGTTATATTGTGAGAAGACTATGGGTGTGCCTCATTTTCCAGAATAAGTGTTTTCCTGATTAATGGAGTATAACATGTACCTTATAAAATAATACAACTAATTATTTGTCCCAAATAAATTTTGAAGTTCATATTTAATATATAAGCCAATTTTAACATGTTAAATGGATGTAATCTTTCTTCTAAAGATCTATTTTATTTTTCCTTCCTTAACATTTTCTTCCATGATCTTTTGCTGTGTTAATGGGGCTTCATATATTTTTTAATTTATCTTTATTTTCGAAAGTATTACAGATGTTCCCCTTTTTCCCCCATTGACTCCCTCCACCCACCCCCCCTTCCCCAGGCCTTCACCGCACTGTCTGTGTCCATGGGTTATGCATATATGTGTACAAGTACTTTCCATTTTAGATGCATCACAGTCTAATAGAAACAGAAGCAGAAGATGCAAGATTTATAGTCTAGTCCTGCCTTTGTGACTCAAGTTACTTAACCGTTTTGAGTTTTATACTCCCTTCATCTACTAAAATGGGGAAATAATGCATCCCTGACTACTTCAAAATGAGTTTGAAGATCAGGCAAATTAGACAGATAGCTAGATAGATCATAATTACTGTCTTTCATTATTTGTAGAACTTTTATACTTTTCAGAGTGATTTTATATTGATACCATGTCATTTAAATTTTATGAAAGCCCTCTGAAGTAGGAATTATCATGCTTATACAGAATGGTACAGAGAAAGATATTCAATAGCTTCTTGAAGTTTCAGAAAGAGCATGGGCTTTATAATGCAACCTACCATTCACTTCTGGCTTCATTCACCATTTCCTGGCCTCCTTTCTGGATATGTGATGGTGGGGAAATTACTCAGCTGCCCAGAGCCTCTATTTCTCCACATAGAAACTGAGCACATAGTAGGTGAATAACAGATACTATTTCTTCCTAATGGAGATATAATCACATAATTTCTCTGATACTGGCCTATTAAATATACAGGCTTATTTCCACCCCAAAGTAAATATTCTGCTTTAGAACCAGATGCTTTAGACCTCTATTTCTACCAGTGTTGTAAAGAGCTATCATGTAATGAGGTATTGTTGAAAATGCTTTAATGCTATTTTTTTATGTGTGTGTGTCACTGTCTTTGTCCATACTCAGATATGTGCTTTGGAGGAATTGGTTTTTGCTCAATTTTTTGTTATTGTTCTAATCATGTATATACTAAGAAGAATATAGCATTTTCCTTGTCTCTAGGAACCTACTTACTATCTATTTATGCAAGAGACAAGTTAATAAATAATTCCCATATGACATGAGAGTAGTTGCATTAGAAGTATATCCAGTCCAGAGCATCCTATTGCTTCTGGACCGTTCAGGTTTCACAAAACATCTGGGTATTTAGTTTTAATGATTTGACCATTAATATAATCTGAAGCATGACTTGATATGTTTTCATTTTACTGATAATCTTAAATAGAATAGCATACTTTGGATTACACTGATGAGCCTTTTTTAACCATACACTAATATGTGACTGCAGGGCCTTTATTCTATTTGTGTGTTTCTGTTTTTGTGTTTATTTGTTTTTGTAATATTTTCAAATCTTTTCAGACTTATAGAAAGTTGCAAGAATAATACGAAGAAATCCCATTTACCTTTACCCAGCTTTCCCAGTTGTTCATATTTTAAGTTACTACATCTGCTTTATCATTTCTCTTTCTATATAATTGACATATTATTTTTCCTATATATTGACATATTATTCCTATTGACATATTATAATTCCTATTGACATATTATAATTGACATATTATTCCTATATAGTTGACACATTATTTTTTGTGAAACACTTAAAAGGAAGTTTCAATCATACCTCTTTTACCCCTAAATACAAATATTTCATAATACTTAATTTTTTTTTAAGTACAATAATATTTCCATAGTACATTGAGGTAAATCAGAAAATTGACATTACAGTAAAACCTCTGTATAATGGACTAATTCAGGCAGGGGTGAGGGGGTGTTCATTAAAGCTGAAAGTCCATCATGTAATAAAGTAGGTTTTCTGAATGCGTATGTTAAAAAATTGACAAATTAGTTTACCTGTTTTACCTGTTTTTACTTATGTAGACTTGTTTGTGTGTAATTAAAATTAAGTATGTATGAAAAGTTTAATTTCACAGAAGGGTTTTCTATATGTATCACAATAATTTTAAATTTATACTGAATAGGTTTAGTAAATGCATGCATTCACCAGTCACCGCAAGTAAACAAATGCACATGGCTGGGGTATGGCTTATTGCACTGTTGGAACATCGCCAGCATGCGTTAAAACTGCTGCAGAAGTCACACCACACCACAACAGAACCAGTGCAGTTACTGCGCATGATGCCATATAATCACATGCTAATCATTTGTCGAACACTATTTACAAGTGGTGACTCCTGGATTTAAATATGTAGACTGTAGTTGTAGATATATAATATTTATTTGTATCAGCGAAATTACTACAGTGTTTTTCCAACATATGGCCTATTCATTAAAATTTGTTAAAAATAACAGTAAATTAATAACAAAAAATAACCTGTTAATTTAATTATAAGCAAATCATGGTTAAAAGCATTTTTAAGTTAACAGGATGTTGATTTTAACATATGACATATAGACTGGAAATTTTGTCTGTTAAATCGAGGTCTGAAAAATCGAGGGTTTACTGTAATACAATGCTGTAATCTGCAGACCTTAATTGTACTTTGCCAGGTGTCCCAATAATGTTCTTTATAGGAAAAACAAAAACAGGTCCTTAGGCCAGTCCAATATCACACATTGCAGTTAGTTTTCATGGTATTTTAGTCTCCTGTGACTTAGAGTGGCTCCACAGTATCTTTCATTAGTATGGCATTTTACAAGAGAACAGGCTCTTTTGTAGAATATTCTTCAATTTGTGTTTGTTTGATGCATTCATAATTAGATTGAGATCATATATTTTTTCCAAGATTTTTATTGTGGTAAAATACACAGAATGTAAAATTTACCACCTTAATTATTTTTGAATTGACAGTTTATTGGTATTATATGTGTATTCATATTGTTGTGCAACCATAGTCCATCATCCATCGGCCAACTCCCCATTTTTCGTTCCCCCCGAGGACCTGGCAACCATCGTTCTACTTTCTGTCTCTATGATTTTGACTCTGAGTACCTCATATAAGTTTTATTATATAGTATTTGTTTTCAAACACCTTGAGTTACTATATGATGTCGTTTCATTTGAGCCTGCAGGACTCCCTTTACCAGTTCCTTCAGGGCTGGCCTACTGGTAATGAACTCCCTCAGTTTTTGTTTATCCGAGAGTGTTTTAATTCCTTCCTCACATTTGAAGGGCAGTTTTGCCAGATATAGAGTTCTTGGTTGACTGTTTTTGTTTTTGTTTTTGTTTTAGCTCTTGGACTATATCAGCCCCCTGCCTTCTGACCTCTAGAGCATCTGTTGATAATCTTATTTAGGATCTTATGTCTGTAACAAGTTAATTCTTTTTTGGCTGCTTTCAAAGTTTTCTTTTGTCTTTTTTTCATCTTGCAAAACTAAAACTCTTTACCCATTACATAAATAACCCCCCTCTTTTTTCTTCCCCCCCAGGACCTGGCAGTCATTGTTCTACTCTATGTATCTCTGGTTTTGACTCTCCTGAGTATTTGTCATATAGTACTTGTGGGGTTTTTTGTGGCTACCTTATTTTGCTTAGCATGTCCTCAAAGTAACCCATGTTGTAGCATATGTAGCATCAAATTTTCTTTTTTTGAAGGCTAAATGATAGCCCATTTTATGTATATACCACATTTTGTTTTTTTCATCTGTCGATGGACTTGGTTTACTTCCACATTTTAGCTGTTGTGAATAATGCTGCTATGAACATGTGTATACAAATACCTCTTCGAGACCCTGGTTTCAGTTCTTTGAGTATATACCCCAAAGTGGAATTACTGAATCATGTGGTGATTTTAGTTTGGGGGAACGGCCATACTGTATTCCACAACAGTTATATTATTGTATATTTTCAACAACAGTGCTCAGTGGTTCCAATTTCTCCACATCCTCATCAATACTTGATAGATTCTTTTTTAGTGATAGTAGCCAGCCTAATGGGTGTGAGGTAATATCTCATTGTAGTATTGATTTGTAAATTCCCTAATGACTAGTGATGTTGAGCATTTTTTCATATGCTTATTGACAATTTGTATATCTTCTGTGGAGAAATGTCTATTGAAGTACTTTACCCATTTTTGAATCGGGTTATTTGTTTTTTGTTGAGTTTTAGGAATTGTCTATGTATTCTGGATATTAATTCCTTATTATATATGATTTGCAAATATTTTCTCCCGTTGTGTAGGTTGCTTTTTACTCTATGGATAGTGTCTTCAATGCACAAAATTTTCACTTTTCAGGAAATCCAAATTTTCTCTATTTTTTTTTTTGCTTGTGCCTTTAGGTGTTACATCTAGTGAATCGTTGTCAAATCCAGTGTCATGGAGCTTTTTTGCTATGTTTTCTACTAAGAGTTTTATTGTTTTAGGTTTTACATTTAGGTCCTTATTCATTTAATTTGTGTGTGTGGCATTAGGTGTGAGTCCAGTTTCATTCTTTTGCATGTGGGTATCCAGTTTAACTAGCACCATTTGATGAAAAGATTGTCTTTTCCCCATTGAATGTCTTGGCACCCTTGTCAAAGATAATTTGACCATATGTGAGAATTTATTTTGGGCTCCCTGTTCTATTTTATTGATCCATATATCTGTCTTTATGCCAGTTGCAAGCTATTTTGATTACTGTAGCTTTGTAGTAAGTGTTGAAATAAGGAGTGTGAATCTTCCAGCTTTTTTTCTTCTTTTTAGGATTATTTTGCTATTTAGATATCTGAGATTCCACATGAGTTTTCTGATGGATTTTTCTGTTTCCACAAAAAATGTCATTGGGATGTTGATAGGGATTGGTAGGGATTAGATTAAATCTGTAAATTGCTTTGGGTAGTAATGACATCTTAACAAAATTATCTTATAATCCATGAACACAGAATGTGTTTCCATTTGTTTTTGTTGTTTTTAATTTCTTTAGGCAGTGTTTTGTAGTTCATTGTACAAGGCTTACCTTGTTGGATAAATTTATTCCTCATTATTTTATTTTTTTAGTTGCTTTTCTAAATAGATTTATTTTTGTAATTTTCTTTTCAAATCGTGTATAGAAATACAACTGATTTTTGTGTGTTGACTGTCTTGTTACTTTACTAAATTTGTTTATTCTAACGTTTTTTTTTTAATGGTATCTTTGGGATTTTCTACATATATGTTCATATCATCTGCAGAGATAATTTTTCTTCTAATTCAGATATTTTTTAGTTCTTTTTATTGCCTAATTGTCTGGTTGTGACTTCAGTACTATGTAGAATAGAAATATTAAAAGCAGCATTCTTGCCTTGCTCCTGATCTTAGGGGAAAAGCTCTCAGTCTTTCATGATTCAGTGCAATGTTTATTGTGGATTTTTCATATATGACTTAGTCTTGGTAGTAGTTTATTTATTTGGCGTAGGTTATTCAGTTTTTTGGTGTACACTTGCTAATAATCCTTTTTATTTCTTTAGAATTGGTAGTAACGCTCCCACTTTGATCTCTGATTTTAATAATTTGAATCTTCTTTCTCTTTTTCGTAGTTCATCTAGCTAAAAGTTTGTCAGTTTGTTGATCTTCTCAAAGAACCAGTTTTTGGTCTCATTGATTTTAATTTTTCTATTCTCTATCTCTGCTCTAATTACTATTTCTTTCCTTCTGCTAACTTTGGGTTTCCTTTGTTCTTTTTCTAGTTCCTTAAATTGTGAAGTTAGGTTGTTGATTTGTGTGATCTTGTTTTTTAAGGTAAGCATTCGTAGATATAAACTTCCCCTTTAGCACTGCTTTTGCTGTGTCCCATAGGTTTTGGTATGTTGTGGTTTTATGTTGTGGTTTTTATTTTCATTCATCTCTAAGTAGTTCCTCTTTTCCTTTCTGACTTCTTTGATCCATTGGTTTTTTTAAGAGTGTGTTGTTTAACTTCCACAATTTGGTGAACTTTCCAGCTTTCCTTCTGTTTTTGCTTACTATCTTGATCTCATTTTGGTCACAGAAAATAACTTTGTATGTTATTTACCTTTCTGAATCTACTGAGACTTAGTATGTGGCCTTAAATATGGTCTAGTTGGGGAAATGACCCATGTGCATTTAGAAGAATATATGTATGCTGCTATTGTTAGGTAGAGTGTTCTGTATATGTCTGTTAGGTCTGATTTATTTATTGTGTCACTTAAGTTCTCTGTTTCCTTACTGACGTTTTTGTCTGGTTGTTTTACACATTTTGAATGAAGCATTGAAGCTTCCAACTATTGTAAAACTGTCTACTTCTACCTTTTAATCCTGTCTTTCTCTTTTTGCTTCATAATTTTGATGGTTTGTCATTAGGTACATAAATGTTTATAATTGTTATATCTTCTTGCTGTATTGAACCTTTTATTAATATGTAATGTACTTCTCTATCTCTTGTAACCTTTTTTATTTAAATTCTATTTTGTCTAATAGTACAGTGACTCCTGCTATTTTTTGGTTATTATTTGAATGGAATGTCTTTTTACTTTTAACTTGTTTGTCTTTGGATCTCAGTGAGTCTTGTAGACAGCATCTATGTTTTTATCCATTCTGGCAATATTTTTTTTCTTGATTGCAGAGTTTAATCCATTTACAGTTAAAATAATTACTATTAAGGAAGGACTCTGTCATTTTGTTATTTGTTTTCTATATTCCATTCCTTATACCATTTTGTCCCATATTTCTGCATTACTGTCTAATTTTTTGTTTGGTTGATATTTTTTTTGTAGTGAATGTTTAAATTCCTTTTCCATTTTATTTTGTGTACATTCTTAGCTATTTTCTTTGTGGTTACCATGGGGATTAAATTTAACATCCAAAAGTTATAACACTCTAAATTGAATTTATACCAGCTTAATTTCAATAATATACAAAATCTCTGCTCTTTTAACAGTTTCATTCACACCCTATTAAGTTGTTGATATCACGGAATTATATATTTCTACAGTGTATATTTAAAAATATGTAGACTAATAATTTTAGCTGTAGTCATCTTTTCAATTATATACTAAAAACAAATTGGAGTTACAAAGCAAAGTTACCATAATATTAGCTTTTAGATTAATAATTGATTTAGTTATTTACTAACATTGGCTTTAATTCTTTACTAATAATTAGCTTTTAGACTAATAATAGCTTTCAGAATAATTTAAGTATAATTATTAAAATATTAATATCTTAAATCATGTAGAAAACAAAAAGAGGGATGTTACATCAATACCAGCTTCTACAGTTGTATTTATTTTATCAAGATTTTATTTCTTCAAACACCTTGAGTTACACATAAGGTGTTTTATCATTTCAGCCTGCAGGACTCCCTTTATCATTTCTTTCAGGGCTGGTCTACTGGTAATGAACTCCCTCAGTTTTTATGTATCTGAACATGTCTTAATTCGTCACTCACATTTAAAGGACAGTTTTTGCCAGATATAGATAGGATTCTTGGTTGACTTTTTTTTTTTTAGCTCTTTGAATATATCAGCCCACTGCTTTCTGTCCTCTCCAGAGTTTCTGATGAGAAATCTGTTGATAATCTTACTGAGCATCTTTTGTCTGTAACAAGTTACTTCTTTCTTGCTGCATTCAAAATTTTCGTTATCTTTGTCTTGTAACAGTTTGACTTAATGTGCCTTTGTGTGAATCTTTTTTAGTTCATCCTACCTTGAGTTTGTTGAGCTTCTTGGATGTTTATATTCAGGTCTATCATCAGATTTGGAAATGTTTTGACCATTATTTCTTCAGATTTTTTTCTCTGCTCTTTGATCTCTCTCTGCTCCTGGAAGTTGCACAATGTGTCTATTGGTCTGCTTAATGGTGGCCCACAGGCCTATTCAACTCTGGTCGCTCTTTAGTCTTCTTTCTGTTCTCAGACATAATTTTTATTGTTTTATCTTTAAATCCACTGATTCTTTCTTCGCCCTCCATCCCTTCCTCTCTTCCACTCTAAAAATCAATGGAGAAAATACCCTCAGGTGAGGATTAATAGCAACAACAAAAACAAAAAACTTAATGTTTGATTTAATCTAGTTTTTCTTGCTTTACTTTTTATTATTAAAACTTTCCAAAATATTCAAATGTAGAGGGAGTAGTATAGTGAACTCCCTTGCATACTCATTACCCAACTACAGCAGTCATCAACTCGTGTATATGATCTATAGCCTCTCCCACTTCTAACCTCATGGTTTTATTTTGAAGTAAATTTAACACTTTATATTATTTTTCTTTGTATATATTTCAATATCATATAGTGTTTTTATATGACTAGAACCAAAAGTGATCTTCTGAGTTGATGCACATGAGCAGCTAGCATTTTAATAATTTTGGTATAAATTAGATTTCCAAATTTTCCCACTCTATGTTGAGTAATAAATGGGTAGAGGGAACTAAATGGCTTTCTTGTCATAATTTTTTATGAATGTAACTTCTTTTGTAACTTAAAATAGTCTCTTTCTTATCCTCTTCTGTAATTCCTTAAACAAAATGAGGTGAAGTTGTACCATTAATTTTTTTTAAAATAAGTGAAATATTATCAATTTGAGGTATCTCAGTAGGTCATTGGGAAATGAATATTTTCAAATACTCATAAAATCTCGTGTCTGTAAGTTGACTAGCTTTGCTTAAAAGCAATCTTACAAATAGTATCTTTATTAGATTTGGTTTTCACTGAATCATTCAAAAGTAGACTATGATATTCAAAGGTAGAGCTCCACATAAAAGTAATGTCATGCTTATATATAATAAAGTATTATCTACTTATTTTTAATCTGTTGCTTTATGTAGCCCAAATGCGTACTGTATAATTAGTTAGCCATGACTATGTTGTCTTAAAACATTTTATCATATGATCATCCATATATAGTACTTTGCCGAAAAGAATGTAAAACATTTGAACTCTGAATATCTACTTTTTAGAAAATCCTATACACTTAGAAGAAAATTGTTGTTTTGTATATAATGTTTGTTTCATACAGCTTTTATGTGTAATTCTTTATTAACTGTAGTAGAACTATTAATATGTATAAATATATTTCCTAACAGTTGTTTAAAGGATAGTCATCTTTGGATAGTTGTTTGTTTGTTTTTTCTATGAAAATTTCACTTGATTTGGTATTTCTATACTTTTAAATATGAAAAGGAATGATAATTTTTAGGGGAATCATCAGTTTTCTATTGTGTTCCTGGTCTGTTCTGATATGTTTTTTATTTGGCATTAATTGCATTTTATTTCTTAAATTTTATTTCACCTACATAATAATTACTTTCCAGCTTAATCAGAAAACCATGCTTTTTTAATCCAAACTTAATTAGATGTATGTGAGGGGGTTTTTTGCTTGTTTCTTTGGTTTATTTTTGGTTTGGATTAAAAATTTTTGTAACCATTGTTATTCTGTGAGTGGTCTAGAATAACAGTTGGAAAGCAATAATTGCAGCTGAAAATAATTGGGGGCTTTTACATTAACATTCCTTTTCCAGTTTTCTAAAAGTTTGTGATCGATTTTTTTGTATGGTAGACTTTTTTTCATGTTAAAACACAATTCAGTGTGGGGAAGAATTTTTTTTTCCTGGGTGATAAAGTGATTGGAATCTTCATGGAATCCTTGGGAACAGAAAAGCTAATGATTTCTAAGCAATTCAGGAAGAGTTGTTTGTTATACTGAAGAATACTTATAGATTTTTTGAGAAGGCTGGTGAACGACTTTGTAAATCTTAAGAAAATTGTCTGTTTTAGCAAAAATAACAATTTATTTCTCAAAAGCAAATCTAATTTAACTGCTTATACCCATTTCCATTTGCTGCTGGAAACTGGGTAAATTGTTTAACATATGCAAAGCTCATATAAAAGTATAATTTAAGAAATAGAAAATCTTTCATATGCTTCTAACATTTGTGAACATTAATATGTAAAGTGTCAATTTTCCTGTTAAGCTAACACGTTTACAATTCTTTCTTTAAGGCAAATCCTCCTCCAGTACTGGTCAACACAGATAGTTTGGAAACACCAACTTATGTAAGTTCCATTTCATCCCACATTTAAATAATTCTGCTTTTCCTGTTCAGTTTTTTATATAGATATAAAGATGGCAGCATTATTTTCTCTAATATATTGTACCTACAATGCTCTATCACTGGGCTGCAGTTATTAAAGTAAATGAAGCAATACTGTCATTTTTTGGTTGTTTCTTTTCCTCATACTTGTATGCAGAGCAGAAATGTTGAAAGTTATGGTTTTATTTTTAAATCAAAATGATTAACTTTCACCAAAGGCTATTTCTGACCAGTGGTCACTAACACAATGCCACATATTCAGAGAGTCATTTTAGAAATCTAATTGAGTGACTGAATTTTTAGTAACCAGGTTTATGTGTGTATTCACATATTAAAATAGTTATAGCTATATAACTTTAAATTGATTGGTTTGTCTCTCTAAACTTACTTTGTTAAAAAGCCCTCTTTGCCTTAAAGATAAATAGCCAGAACAGAATCTGATCTAACATTTTTCACCCCAGAGAAAAATGTCTTTAGGAATATTTAAGTAGAAGTAGTGCCTGTGCATTTTCTAAATCAAATGGCACATATTTCATAAACTGTAAAAATCCTTCCCTCTTGTTTTTGAACTGCAGTTTATTTCAGGCTATACTTTGAAACACTTTATTTGACTTTATTTTTTTGTATTCGTATGAATATGGATGTATCGGATATCTGGGGATTTTGGAAAACATCAAATAATATTTAAAACAAACAGAAATGCTCTTCTACACTTTTTATCAGATTCCTTTCAGTCAGTGTTACCTTTCACGTTGATGTAGAGGACTTAAACAGAATTTTGTTTGTACGTTTGCCAATATTTTCTTCACATTTATTTCTCCTTCCCTTGTTCTCTTTGTTGACCTATAGTTTTGCTTGTGGGCTGAGTCCCTAAGTGATTAAATATTTTTATTTTTAAAATCCTTTCAACTGAAAGATCAATATAAAAGAATTAACAGAGAAAACAATATCAACAAAGAAAATAAATACATATGTATTTTAGGGGAACTATCAACAAATTAAAGCAAGATAAGCATGCTAAGCAGCAAATGTAAAGTAAAAGTTGTATGATTTCCAGTTTGTATGACATAGCATTCAAAAATATATTTCCTGCTAAATAAGCAGGGTATGCTGGAGGTCTCTTAAGAGCATTCACTACCCACTTTGGGAGCTTTGCTAGGACTCACAAGACTCAGCATAAGATTTATTACCCCTATTTAGTAAGTCAGGATCTGTAGTCAGATTATAAGACAGTATGTCTAGAGGAGTCCATGTTTAGATTTCCTTATACTTTCTTCCTCCCATGAGGTGTCATGCAGAGCACTCTCTTCCCTAGCAATAAAAGTGCAGCAATGTTTGTTTCTGCCCAGGGAAACTCTTTATGGACTCAGTGCAAAGTTTTTTATTGCAGGTTGGTTGCCTAGGCACCCTCTCTCCAGCACATACCAAATTTCCAGGCTCCAGAAGGGGAAAGCAGGTATTCAGCATAAAATGTATTGTTTCTATAAAACTCTAGCCACAGTAAATTATTACCCTTTCAGTTAGGGAATGGTGTTTACACGCCCAAAATCAATTTCCCAAATACCTGCTAAGACCCTTCTTGAGTTAGCAGCAGCCTTAGGCCTGACATGTTAACCCTTTTCTGGACATAAAGAAATAAGATAAATTTTAATTACTCAAGCAAGATTTGTCAGAGTGTGCTACTTCATCATACTTCAAGAACACAGTGTGAAATGTTTGCGTAGTGGCTATTCTCTGTGGCTCTTGCTTCATGTAGGCAAAAATCATATGTTTTGTTTGGGTGAAACAACTTTAAGCTTTTAGAAAACAAGTATTTAATTCTGAAATTTAAAATTTATTCCAGAGTGGTTTTAAACTTATTTGCTATTCCTTTGTTAAATCCCTAACCACTTAATTCTAGCTATGCATTGATGAGTAAGAATAAGAAAAATTGTGGCTGCTACCTTAGAGCACATTTTTTTTCCTGTCTCTAGTCACAGTTCTCCAAATTAAGTAATTAATTGAACAGGTAATGCATGCACATTGTGCAAAATTCAAAAGATACAAAAGGATATCCAGTGAAAAGTAAATCTTTCTTCCACCTCTGCTTCCAGTCTTCCAGTTCCCTTTGACTAAGGCAGAAAGTGTTAGTAGTGTCATATATATCCTTCTATAAATGTTCTAGCAAATGCATGGAGAGAATATGTGGTGTTTCTAAACTTTTCCATGTAAAACCAATCCCCTTCTGATAATTTTTGTATAGATATTTTATGTGTATATACAAGCATATAATCAGAACATACTCATATACATATATTACTCAAAGAATAATTTTATCATTATCGACAAGTTGCACTTCATAGAGTTTTACCCATATATATACTTCAACAAAAAGTATGTATGTTTTTATCCCATATATCACCAGCAGAGTGTGTTAACAAACTTTTTGATCTTTTGTTAATGTGTTTAAAATGTACTAACTCATTGGTTTAATATGCATTTCTATTTATAGCTCACTATTTCTACCTTTTCACCTTAAAAAAAGTTAGGTTGAGATACTCACATATCACAAAATCTCCCTTTTTAAAGTATACAACTCACTCGGCCTGGCATGGCTCAGCCGTTGAGCATCAACTAGGATCCACGAGATCACGGTTCAGTTCCTGGTCAGGGCACATGCCAGGGTTGCTGGCTCCATCCCCAGTTGGGCGCGTGCAGGAGGCAGCCAGTCAGTGACTTTCTTATCATTGATGTTACTATCTCTCGCTCTCCCTCTCCCTTCCTCTCTCTCAAATCAATAAAGATATATTTAAAAATTTAAAAGTAAAAAATAAAGTGTACAACTCACTGGTTTTTAGGTTATTCCCAATATTGTGCCATCACAACCACTTTCTAATTCCAGAACATTTTATCACCCTATAAAGAAATCCCATACCCATTAGCAGTAACTCCCCACTCTACCCTTCCCTCAGCCCCTGACAACCACTAATCTACTTTCTGTCCCTATGGATTTGTCTATTCTGGGCCATTTATATAAATAGAATTATACAATATGTGGACTTTTATGTCTGGCCTCTTTCACTTCGCATAATGTTTGCAAGGTTCCTTCATGTTGCAGCACCTATCAGAACTTTGTTTTTATGGCTAAATAATATTCCATTTTGTGTATATACCACATTTAATTTATTCTTCCTTGTGTTGAATTTGAGTCCCTGCTTTCATTTCCTGCAGGTAGAATTGCTGTGTCATATGATAATTATATATTTGAGGAACCACCTGTTTTCCATAGCAGTTGCGCTATTTACATTCCCACCAGCATAATAGAGGGTTTCAATTTCTCCATATCCTCACCAATCCTATTATTCCTTGTCCACAATGTTTTGGACTTGATTATAGCCATCCTAGTGGGTATGAAGTGATATCTCATTGTAACTTTGATTTGCATATACTTGGTAACTAATGTTGAGCACCTTTTCATGAGCTTATTGGATATTTGTTTTATCTTCTTTGGAGGAATGTCTATTCAGATCCTTTACCCATTTTTAATTGGATTGTTGTCTTTTATTATACTTTGTAAGAGTTCTATATATATGCTAGATATAAGTCCTTTATCAGATATATGATTGCACAAATTTTCTCCTGTGGATTGTCTTTTCACATTTTATAATCTCCTTTGAAGCACAAAAGTCATACACATATATGTGTGTGTATGTGTATGTAATATATGTGTGTGTGTGTGTGTGTATATATATATATATATTCACTTATGCTTTTAATGTCGTATCTAAGAAACCATTGCCTAATGTAAGGTCATAAGGATTTACACTTACGTTTTTTTCTAAGAGTTTTATAGTTTTAGCTCTTACATTTAGGTCTTTAGTCCATTTTCAGTTAATTTTGTATATTATGGAAAGTAAAGATCCGCCTTAATTCTTCTGCATGTGGGTATCCAGTTTTCTTATCACCATATGTTGGAAAAACTGTCTTTTCTATATTGAATGGTCTTGAAACCTTATAGAAAATCAGTTAATCACAAACATTTGGGCTTATTTCTGGATTTTTAATTATCTTCTATTGATCTAGATATATATTCTTATGCCAGTACCATATAGTCTTGATTACAGTAACTTTGTAATAAGTTTTGAAGTCAGAAGGTCTAAGTCCTCCAACTTTTAAAGTTTGTTTTGGCTATTTTGGGTTCTTTGCATTGCTATATGAATTTTAGGATCATTTTGTCAATTTCTGCACACCACAAAAATGCAGATGGGATTTTGATAGGGACTGAATGGAATATATAGGTAAATTTGGGGAGTATTGCCATCTTATCAGTATTATGTCTTCTAATCCATTAACACAAAATGTCTTTCTGTTCATTTACATCTTTCATTTTGTTCAGTAATATTTTGTAATTTTCATTGTACTACTCTTAACACTTCTTTTGTTAAATTTATTCCTAAGCATTTTCTTCTTTTAATACTATTATAAATGGGATTGTTTTCTTAATTTTATTTATAGATTTTTTTCATTGCTTGCATATGGCAGTATAATGGATTTTTAGGTATTGATCTATCCTTTGACTTTACTGAACTCATTTATTAGTTCTAATAGTTATTTGTGTGTGGATTCCTTTTGTGTGTCAATTTTCAACATAAGGTCATGTCATCTGCAAATAGGGATAGTTTTACTTGTTTTTAATCAGGATGCCTTTTAATTATTTTTCTTGCCTAATTGCCCTAGCTAGAACCTACATTATAATGTTTAATAAAAGTGGCAAGAGCAAACATCCTTGTTTTGTTTCTGATCCTTGGGAGGAAGCTCTTAGTCTTTTACCATTAAGTATGATGTATTATACTTAGTTTTAACTATTAATTGATATTATCATTTCACTGGTCTTGGGTTGATTTTCTCTTCATGCATTCCTGTTCTTAAATAGTAAAAATGTTAAGAAAAAGCTCTGCTAATGAGATCGAAATGATTTGTTGAACTAATTCCCATCTCTTCCTTTGTCTATATATTCCTTAGGATAGACTGCGAAGAATGAAGGTTAGGAAAATTTATTCAGTTTGACTTTGGTAGTTTTCTTACACACTGTAAAAGCTTTAGTTTTTCCATATCTAGCATAATTGATAGAGTATTTTAAAATCAGCTAAAATAGCTATTCATTATTTATGAAAAACGTTAAGTATTTTGGGGTTAATATTTTGTATTTAGTTAATTTTCCATTGGGAAGAACATTTTCTTCCCAGTACATTTTACTTTTAGATTCTTACCTTGTGTTGCTATAGACTTTGAGGTTTTTAATTGCCTGAGATTATGCATTAATATGAACCATGTGTCATATGAATGTTAATAAACTCTTGAATTTCAATATATTACTCTATAGTTAAGGTGTTAATGAATTTAATAGGAAATAATTAGGCTTTTTAAAAATCTTCCTTTGGACAAGTGTTATACCAATTATGTAATAGGATTTGTCTATACTGTTTGGATATATTAGTATAGCTGATTACAAAAGTAAAGTCTTTGGGCCAATAAGGGACTGCGGATGTCTGTGTTTTAAATTATCCTGTTTTTTTTTTAATGGCACTTGTATACCCATAATTAAAGCAAATTATGTTAAAAAGAAAAAAATTATACAACATAAAATTTAAATAATACTTGTTAGTTCAGTTTGTTCATTAAATTCCACATATGAGTGAAATCATACGGTATTTGTCTTTCTCTGACTGGTTATCTCACTTAGCATAATGTTCTCCAGGCCCATCTATCCTGTCACAAAGGGTAAAATTTTCTTCCTTTTTACAGCCAAGTAGTATTCCATCGTGTAAATGTACTGTAGCTTTTTTATCCACTCATCTACTGATGGACATTTGGGCTGCTTCCAAATCTTGGCTATTGTAAATAATGCTGCAGTGAACATAGGGGTACGTATATCCTTTTGAATTAGTGCTTCGGGTTTTTTCAGATAAATTCCCAGAAGTGGAATCACTGGGTCATAAGGTAGCTCCATTTTTTATTTTTGAGGTATCTCCATACTGCTTTCCACAGTGGCTGCACCAGTCTGCATTCCCACCAACAGTGCACAAAGGCTCCCTTTTTTCCACATCCTTGCCAACAGTTGTTGTTCTTTGATTTATTGATGGTAGCCATTCTGACAGGCATGAGGTGATACCTCACCGTGGTTTTAATTTGCATTTCTCTGGTGATAGTGACATTGAGCATCTTTTCCTATGGCTGTTGTCCATCTGTATGTCCTCTTTGGAGAAGTATCTATCCAGGTCTGACTGAACTAACAAGCAAAATAGAAATAGACTCATAGATAGCAAGCAGACAGCTCTGTTGGGTGGGTGGAGGGATTGAGCAAAAAAATTTTTAAAAGAGGGAAAGAACTCAGGGACAAAAAGCTGAACAATAATGCTATTCTAATATACTAGCAACAACCAGTTGGAAGTACGAATCCATTAACTCAATAAAAATAGGAAACACCTAGCAATGAGCTTAACAGGAAATGTATAGAGCTTGTAGTAAGAAAACTATAAAACTTTGCTGGTGGCTTAAAAGACTACCTGAGAAAGTAGAGAGCAGATCTCATTGCTGAGCAGGAATATAATGTAGAGATTATCATTTTCCTGAGATACATTCATTTTGTATTCATTTTGTGTAAAGATTGAGCCTTTCTAGTTTTGTTCCCACTGTATTACCTCTCACTATATCCTGTTAATTGAGAGTAATAAACCCATTAGCCAAGCATTTCTTTCCTATTGGAATCCACATTTTGTAAAGATACTATGAAAAGAAAACTAAGCAACTTAACCACTTTATAGTTTTGCTGGAAACCATATTGCCTTTGAAAATATTACACCACCATTTTCCCCCCCACATTTACTGTTAATGAAATGGTACTTGTAATTTGTGTTTTGAGTAGTGTACTCTTGGCATTTAGAAGCCCAATTTTAAAGTATTTACTACTGTTGTAATTGAATTGTCTCTGTGAAATTATCAGACAGTTTCATGTTATTGAGGGTTTAGGAATAAGTCATTTGGAGTCTATATGATCTTCTCACTGTTCACCTTTTCAAAATTGCTCTATACTTAATGCTACCTAGAATTCTCACCAAATATCAGTACATTATGAGGTGGTATTAAATTAGCACCAAGGACGTTTACTAAGTATCAGCCTTTTCAGAAGGTTTAATGGTGAAAATCTCAAATTTCCTTCAAGCAGAAGTCATAATACAAAAACTTTACATATTAACACCAAAAGGGCCATCTAAGCACACTCATTTGGAAATGTTTTCCGTAATAAAATTTCAGACTATTGTATTTACAAGTGAACAAATGAACAAAAATAGAGCCCACTGTAGAAATTTTGGGGTTTTGCCAAAAAGCCATATGCTGAGGAAAATTTATTAACTTTTTAATGGATGTTTTTAAAAATAGAAGAGAGTAATAAGCATAAATGAATTTGGGCATTCAACTCCAGCAACTTTTAAAATAGTCTAAAGAAAGAATAAAGAATTGATAAAAACTAAAGCAGAAAGTGATAGCATAGAATAATAGATTAATCAGTAATGTTAAGACTATTTATTTGACAAAGACTGGTAGACTTTTAGCAAGAAAAAATAAAAATGATACAAATAACCTTTAGAATAAGAAAAGTGATATAGCTGCTGCTATGGATTTTATTTTTACTCATAAAAAGGACTTCCAGTCAAGTTGGCAGGAGTTGCATATGTATTACCTCCTGCACTCTAGATGCATAAAAATCATAACTTACACACACACACACACACACACACACGTGCACGTATGCATTTGTAACATACAATCTCAGAAACTAAGAAGAAAATATCTTTAGGTGAGAAAGAAGAGGAAACAAATTAGCAATTGGGTTTGAATCCCTTACAGTTATAAGAAATAAGAACCCAAAAATTAGGAGAGATGAGTATTAGAAGTCTTCAAGAAAAAAACTAGCCCCTGAACTGGACTTGGATTTAAGGGTTGCTTTCTTATAATATTGTGAGGAAAACAAGGTAGCTTACATAATTTAATCTGTCATTTCATTATTATGTTGCTATATAACTAGCCTGCAATTTAGTGGCTTAAAAAACAACAATTCATTATTTCTCATGATTTTCTGGATTAACTGGATAGTTCTGCTTCACCTGGTATTGGCCAGGGCATTAAAAAAGGTTTGAAGATCCAAAATAGTCTTATTCACACGACTGGCAGTTGGTGCTTGTTCCTAATTAGGAGTGCAGCCTAGGGCTTTTGGCCAAGGGCTTTGATTCTCCTTTATTTGAATCTCCTCATAGTCTGAGCTTCCTCACTTTATAGGTGCTGGTTTCTAAAGCATTGTTCCAAAACAAATGCAAGCACTACAGGGCATCACATGACCTAGCCTCAGAAACTACACAACATCGTTTATGCCACATTCTTTTTAAACAAAACTCATCTAGGACTACCTAGATCCAGGGGAGGGGAAACTGACAGCATCTCTTGATGGTAGGATAGTTTAATCACATTGGAAAGGAGCCTGTAGGATGGAAGGTGGTAGGTATCTAGAGAAATGCAGTTTATCACAACCCTAATTTGACTTACTAGATTGAGTACTTTGCCTAGCCTCATGTCACCAGAAATGTTAAAGCAATGATTTGATTCCAAGGACAACTCATCCTTCACCAGTGGCCCTCACTGTGGGAATTATTTCTTCCAGAAAGGAATAAGGAATAAATTGGAAGGAATAAGAGAAAGTGCTTGGTCTGTAGGATGTGAGCAAGAACTTGAATAGTAAATCAGGTTTGGGCATGAAATATGTAAGTGAAATGTGTGACAGAGGAAGCACTGAATTAAGAGATGCAGAGTGGGAACTTGCAACATATGTAAAGAAAAAAGCAAATCATTCAAATTTGATGATATGTGAGGCTCATGAAGAGGTGAGAAATGTGTGTTAGGAATGAGGCTGTGTGATAGATTGGGGTCAGTTCATTCAGAGCTTTATATGAGTTTCTGAAAGTTCTAGAGGAAGTGTGTTATTATGCATGTGCTCCAAAAAGATCTACCTGCATAAAACACATTAGAACAATGTGAGCAGTGGAGAGTACTAATCTTAAGAGATTGGTTAGATTACATTGGCAAAGCCCCTGAGGAGATGAACAAAGGCTTGAACCAAAGTAATAGAAATGAGAATAAGTGGTGATGGTTTTGAGAAAACTCAAAGTATTCAAATCAGTAAGAATTGGCAGCTGATTGAGATGTGTGGGTCAAGGCAGAGAGAAGCAGAATTCGATAATAGTAATAGCTGAATATACCCTTTCTATATTTGAAAGTCATAATACCATGAATATAAACTTGTTAATCACATTGTACTCTTCCATTCCTTGAAAAATTTCCCTAAAATTATTAAAATGAAGCTATATTATTTTATTGTATCACATTTAACAGGTTTTCATTAATAAATTATGCAAAAATTATGTCTTGCCATTTCAAATTTTACATCCTAAATTTCTGTGCCACTTCTTTTCCCGCTCCATTAGGTTAATGGCACTGATGCAGATTTTGAATATGAAGAAATCACACTTGAAAGGGTAAGAACTATTAATTACCTTAAGATTTTTATGCATAAATCTGTTGCTTTAAAGAACTCTTTAAATATACAGTACTGCTCTTTCACGTAGAATCCAAGGGAATAAATCTTTCAAAAACAGAACTATGTAATATTCATTTCTTTTATAAGTTCACATGTAAAATTAGCTGTGGTATTTTCAGAACATGTTCCTTTTCTTTAATAACCTTTTTTAAAATTAACTTTTTATTTAAAATAATTTTAGATTTATAGACGAATTATATAGAGTTGCTATTTTCCTGCACTCAGTTTCACCTATTGTTAACATCTTACATTACTAGAATACATTTGTTTCAACTAATGAACCAATATCAATACATTATTAACTAAAGCCTATACTTTATTGGAATTTCTTAGTTTTGATGTTTTCTCTTCCAGGATCTCATCCAGGATCCCACATTATATTTAGTTATTATGCCTCCTTAGGCTCCTTTAGACTGACAGTTTCAAAGATTTTTCCGTTTTTAATTTAATTTTTATTTTTTTAATTTGTTTTTCATATAATAAAATTTTAATTATTTTAAATAAGTATTTAGTAACCTGGCCATTATATCAGTATTCTTTCCTGACAAAATAATAACCATATTTCTAATTAACAAAACCCTATCAAAAACTTAGGTACTACCCTAATTAAAAAGTAACTTATGGGTACAATTCAGATGTATAAATTTTCTTGTTATATTGTCCCTTTAAGAATATCTGCATTCATCTGATGTTGTATTTTAGTAAAACCACCCTGTATGACCAGCATTTGGGGGACATATGAAGTGTTCCATACAGGTAAATTTCCTGAGTAACTGAATATCTGTATACAGGGTGGGGCAAAAGTAGGTTTACAGTTGTTTATATGAAAAATAATACAATAATTAATAAATAATGACAAGAATAAACTCTGTGTTTTCCCTGCTCACAACTATAAACCTACTTTTACCCCACCCTGTATTTAAGATGAAAATCTTAGATAATTAGATTTGCTTATGTTTGAAGGCAGAATAGACTGAGTGAAAATAGACCTTAGAGAGTTTTTTACATGTATAATAGATATGTATTGCCTACTACCTGAATTTGGATCACCTATTCACATGAGGTGGATGACTGATTAACTTTCAAGTAAGCATAGTATTAATGTATTCTACATACTTCAGTGTGTTTGTTGTTTTGTTGTAGGGTTTTTTCCCCACTTTATTGAGAGAATTGACATGTAATTCTAACTTTTTATCTTACTCATTTTTCGTTCTTTCCCAATGCCTTTTAAATTCCTTTATTTAGTAGGACTATACATTGTATTTTCACTGATTAAAGAACTTTGAGTGTAACAGGAATTGGGAAAATGTTAAAGGATACAAACTTGCAACTAGAAGATAGGTTCCTGAGCACTAACGCACAGCATAGTGATTATAGTAAACAGTACTTTATTATATACTTCAAAATTGTGAGGAGATTAGCTTTTAAGTGTTATCACCACAAAAAAGAAATGATAATTATGTGACATGATAGAGGTGTCAGCTAAAGCTATAATGGTAATCAATTGCAATATGTAAATGTATAAAATCAGCACGTTGTACACCTTAAACTTATACAGGTATATGTAAGTTATATCTTAACTTATTAAAAAGCAAATAAAAAAAGAACTTGAGTACCTGAGTAACTTAACCTCACACAACCTGTTGATACTATTGCTGAGAGTCTAGTAACTCTTGAGTTTAGACTGAAAAAATATTTTTATTAAAATAGAATTTTAGGACACATCATAGTAGAATGACTGTTTAAGCTATTTAACACTAACAGTTGAATAATAGGTCTAAATATGTTCACTTATTTAAGTTGCCGAAAGCCAGAGTGGGAACATTGTAAAATAAATATTTTTTAAATAGCGTTGCTTAAAATAATTGTCCTTAGACACTTGTAACAGCAGAACCCTTTCTTTGAAGAAAATATTATTCAGAAATGCAATATGTAAAACAAGCAAAAAGTAACAGTGCATTGACAGATTAACTTTGCTATCAAGAAAGCTCACCAGCACGGCCAGGCATGGCTAAGCAGATGAACATCAGCCTAGGATCCAGGAGATCACAGTTCGATTCCCAGTTAGGGCACATGCCCAGGTTGCGGGCTCTATCCCCAGTTGGGGCTTGCAGGATCAATGACAACTCTCTCATCATTGATGTTTCAACTCTCCTTCACCCTTTCCCTTCCCCTCTCTGAAATCAATAAAGATACATTTTTTTAAAAACACCTCACCAATGTTAAGTTTTCAGGTTGGGCTTTCAGTATCAAAAAGCCTTTTGCTAGTCAGGTGTCTTGGTTAAACAAGTCAAGGATGATGGCAGTTGTTACTTAGCAGATAAAATGTTGTCATTTTAAAATAAGGTGATGGCAAAGTTAGAAGAAATGTACAACCCCCACTCCTTTTTTAAAAGACTAAAATAATATTGGTTTTACCTGCTCATAAATAATAGCAACAGTCACTTCAATGTTGTTCTCTTAGGAGACATTTGCCTTACCAAACATGAGTGAGGTACAGTCTAAAAGAGAGATCTAGTAGTGGCACCTTTGCAGAAAGGTGACTAAATCCAAGAACAGATTGTACATACTTTTAAAGGAAGAACCATAGACTAGACTCCAAAAGCGTACTCAGTACATGTTCTTCAACCTCACCTACTCAGCAATAATGCCGTTGAATTCTTTATAGAAAAAAAAGAGCTTTCCTTATATTTCTTAATTTAGAATATTCCTTTTCCCTGCACATGTGCCTTTATGTGCTTGTTCTCTGTGTTAGTGCAGTCCTATAATGACAAGAACCTATCAATAAAGTTAATTATTCATTCTTGCTTTTCCCCCCTCTATTTCTAGGGAAATTCAGGGCTTGGTTTCAGCATTGCAGGAGGTACAGACAATCCACACATTGGAGATGACTCAAGTATTTTTATTACCAAAATTATTGCAGGGGGAGCAGCTGCCCAAGATGGAAGATTGCGGTATGTTTTACACTTTATGTTAAGATACTGAATCCACTTTGTGTATTTTTCTTTAGGCATAAATACAAAAAGAAACACTTTTATAATAATTAACATAAGGTAGATGGTCAAATAATGAGTGAATGAGATAATTTGCTCTAAGCATTGTTTCTCTTTTTCCTTTAGGAATTTCATTTTGTCTTACTTTGTATTTTCAAATAAGTTCACAAAATATTTTATATTTATTTTCTGGGTGTGAAACATGTATATAAACTTATTTAAGATACAGGGCTCAGATATATCTGAGTTTGTATTTCATACCATAAAGAGTAAAGATTATGCAAACCTTAAATATATTTTCTTAATTGAATAGATGAAAATAGCATCCCTCTCTTGTTTAAATTTAGTGTTTCATTTCAGAAGATATCTTTAGCATACCTAGTTGTTTCCTTAGGCAATAAATTATGGCACTTTTTTATTCCCTTGTTTGATATATGTGTGTGTGTGTGTGTGTGTGTGTGTGTGTGTGTAATGACAATTTTAGGACGAGGGATTTTATATGGTCTATTAAAAACACCTTATTTTAAGGTTGTTGGTACCTCATGCCTCTCTTCAGTTTCCAGATATGACAGATGGTAATTAATGAAATTAGTTAGATATAAAATTAATAATTTGACCATTCATGTAAATATAGACATTTACTTCCTGATTCTGTTGCTGACCTTTTATTCGTGCTTCTTATGTGAAAATTAATATTTTCCGTTTGTTTCACTGAAGGAACATACTTCTAGTATTAACTCTAAGGTATCACTGTCTTTGGATATAAAATTTTTCTCTAAAAATTAAAGTTAATTAGATATAGAAGCTTACCAGAATCAATTTTAATATTTTAATTGTGTTTTATTCCCCCTCCCCACCCAACTTTAGTTGACTATCTTCCTCCTCCCCCTGCCCCCCACCCACCCCCAAACAGACCAGAGCTAGGGGGAGAAATTAGAAGTAGGAACAAATCAAACTTTAAAAAAATATTTTACTATGTCAAATTAAGATAAGTTATTTACGTTAGAAACTTTTAAATTAAGATATATAATCTTTAACTTCATATAAATCTCAACAAATAACTTTATTTTTTTAAATATAGTATCTAAGTTGGAAAAAGCAATCAAAAAATTTGGGTGGTAAATCTCAATTTTGTCACTATTTCTGTGATCTTAAGCTAATTAATTCAGTCTGAGCCTCAGTTTTCTTATCTTTGAATCACAACCTTATTGGTCATTATCTGGGTGGCCTTGGGAAAGTTACTTACTCTTTGTGCATCAGTATCTCCATTTGTAAAACAGTGATATATGTACCTTACCTTATAAGGGTTAAGCACTAAAAGAAGTACTTGGCATGTAGTTAATGCTAAATATTTGCTATTTTTCTAAAATATTAAGACCTTCACATAATAAGCATACAAATTACAGCTGTCATTATTCACTATTTTTGTATAATTTATTATTTGCACTGTTTCTTTTGCTGGCCATTGGGAAATGTTTGTATTTATTTACATGAGTATTTGACACATTGTAATTTAACATGCGGTTCCTTCACTTATTTTCTCTAGTAAATAATCCTCTTTACCTTAAAAATGAAAAGGCCAACAAAAAATTGGCCAAGTGAAAAATTGATATTTAAATTTTTAATTTTTTTCCTCAGGGTCAATGACTGTATATTGCGAGTAAATGAAGTAGATGTCCGTGATGTAACACATAGCAAAGCAGTTGAAGCATTGAAAGAAGCTGGTTCTATCGTACGCTTGTACGTAAAAAGACGGAAACCAGTATCAGAAAAAATAATGGAAATAAAGCTCATTAAAGGTCCTAAAGGTATAAATAAAACAAACTAAGACAAGTAAGAAATATTTGAGTTAAAATATAACTATGAAGTAAGTTATTTATGACACACTCTAAGATTAATAATACTGATAATGTACTGAACGTGCATGAATTTTTAGAATTTTTGCCATTTCTACTGATTTTTGTCTTAAGTAGAATTCTACTTAAATACTTTGAAATCATGTATAGTGTTGATATTAACTTGTAATCTTTAATCCATAGTATGTTAAATGCAAATACAAAGACTAAGTTAAAAGAAGGAAAACATGAATGTGTCATTAGCAGTTCACCTGTAGTGAGGATTGTTATGTAACTCTGAATTTTGAAAACATTGAGGATAAATAGAAATATTGATTCTAATTTGTGGTTCATGGAAGAGGTGGTATTCCAACGAAAGAAATAAAAATAGAGAGCTACAAATTTGTTTGGTGCTGAAGCTATGAGATTATGAATTCCATAAACACCTTATTTAAAATTAATTTATAGAATATTGGAAAAATAAAATTATTCCCATTTCTGAAGTCTATTCTGTCCACCACCAACAGGCAATTTTATTACTTTTTCTTACTGTTTTCATCTCATGAAGGTATTATTAAAAGTATTAGTAAGAAGCAGTTATGTTAGAAACAAAAATGAAACATAATTTTACAGTGTCTCTGAACTAACAAACTAATTCATTTACAAAGAGACTTTAATACTTAACCTGGGAGGGGAAAAAGAAGCTTATTTGTAACTACAGGAGTACCTATATTTACAGTTGTCCCAATTGTGAACAAATATTTAGGAATTTAAAAGTAGATAAATAGATTCTTTTCTTTTTTAAAAACATTAGTGTGAAATTATCACCTTCTGTTTTTCATCCATTTCTTCCTGGACTTAAGTTCACATTTATTGATGAGATTCTAAAACTAGTGTTTTCCAAACAGGTCTTGGGTTCAGCATTGCTGGAGGTGTTGGAAATCAACATATTCCTGGGGATAATAGCATCTATGTAACCAAAATAATTGAAGGAGGTGCAGCACATAAAGATGGTAAACTTCAGATTGGAGATAAACTTTTAGCAGTAAGTATAAGAAAAATTGTTTTAAAAATTATTTTGATTTTGTCTTTCTTTTCCCTGATAGACTCTGGAATTTCAACATGCCAGAAATCTTTAAATGGTTTAAATGAGTGAATACTAGCCTGCCTTTAGTCAAAACTGCAAATGATTCTTGCTATTATCTTTATTTTTCATTTCCATTTCCTCTACCAGCTCCGCTCTCCTCCCCTCCCCTTCCCCTCCCCTTCCCCTTCCCCTTCCCCCTCCCCCTCCCCTTCCCCTTCCCCTTCCCCTTCCCTTTCCCTTTCCCTTTCCCTTTCCCTTTCCCTTTCCCTTTCCCTTTCCCTTTCCCTTTCCCTTTCCTTTCCTTTTTTTCCTTCTTTTTTTGTTGTTAAAGGGTTAGGGACTTGAATGTACAGAATTATTTAATCATAATTCTTAGGTTCATAACACAGTGTCATTCTTTGTTCATGTGTGACTTTTCTTTTTCAGTTTTACTCTTTAATTGATCATTTTATTTATAATACAATGAAAATTGCTAAAGCCATTACACAACCCAAGAACTAGAAGAAAAACAATTTGTCATTTTGTTGTGTTTATTATTTTTTTTCCTTTTTATTGAATTTATTAGGGTGACACTGGTTAACAAAATTATACCAATTTCAGGTGCACAATTTTACAGCACATTATCCGTACACTGTGTTGTGTGTTCACCACCCCAAGTCAAGTCTGTGTCTATCACTCATTTATCCCCTCTATATCTTCCTCTGCCTCCCCCTTCACTCCTCCCTTCAGGCGTCACCACTTTGCATTTTAAAAATTGTTTTAATCACATATATATATGCCTATATTTCGTTCAGTATTATTTGTTTTGAAATTATTTTAGAAGGCTATTATGCTATATGTAGTCTTTTAATACTGTTTTCACTAAAAATTGTTTTACTAAGACCTATCCATATTGTTGCCTAGAGCTGAAGTTTATCCATTTCACCTCTATGTAATATTCTATTCTGGGACTTATACCACAACTTATTTGTCTAACCTTCATCAATAATTGGCTTAGCCCATGTATGTTCCCTAAAAACACAAAACCTGACCGAAAAAAGATGCTCATTTCATTAAATGGGAACTTTATCTTTCTATTTGCCCAGGTCTAAAACTTTTAGATAACCCTTTCATTCGTTCTCCACAGTGAATCCCTTAGCAAATCTCTATCATCAGTTACCTAATGCTGCCTTAAAAAAAAAAAATTGTGACTAAAATATTAGCAATCATTTATTTGCTTACACTTCTGCATTTTGAGTAGAGTTTGGCCAGAACAGCCTATCTCTACTCTGCATAATGGCAACTACAGGGAGGGATCCACTTCCAAGGTGGTTCACATATGGCAGACAAATTGTTGTTGGCTGTCAGCTAGTAGCTCAATTGGGGCTGTTAGCCAAGTGTTTAATTCTCCAGTGGACTTTCCACATGGCTGAGTTAGGCTTCTTACAGGATGGTGGCCAGGTTCCAAGAGTGACATACCAAGAGAGAGCTTTCCAGGAAGACAAGCTCCAGTGTGTGGCATTTATCAACCCTCTCTTTAATGTGTCATTGGCTAAAGCTAGTTACATGGCCAAACAAGATTCAGTGTAGGAAGGGATTTTACAAGGGTATGAATACCAAGATGCATGGCTCGTTGAAGGCCACCAAAGTAAACAGTATGCCACAGCTTACGTATTTCAAAATGCAGGCGGTTCTCACTCTACATGGTAGTTTGGGACCATAAAAATTATTATGCAACTGAAGTCCTACAAAGCAATATTAATAATAAATGGGGAAAGTTATGGTTGTTTTGTGACCTTTAGAAATTTTTTGTCAAAACATGAAAACTCTCCTGCTATTGATTATAAAGGTACAACTTAGGACAATGAAAAATATACCGAAACAAATATTTGTTTAGTACATTGTAATTTAAGGCAATCTAAACCTAAAGCTAGCAGAAGGAAGGAAGGAAATAATAAAGATTAGAGCAGAAATTAATGAAATAGGCAATAGGAAAACCAAAGAGAAGATCAACGAGACCAAAACTTGATTCTTTGAAAGGTCGTCAAAATTGACAAACATTTAGCCAGACTGACAAAGAAAAAAAGAAGACTCAAATTTCTAAAAATAGGAATGAAAGAAGGGACATAAGGGAACACTTTTATTAATGAACAACTATATGCCAACACATTTGATAACTTAGATGAAATGGACAAATTCCTAGAAAGATACACAGTACCTCTTCTATTCAATATTGCACTGATAGGACAATAAAAAAAAAGAAAAAGACATTCAGATTGAGAAGGAAAAAGTACAACTGTATTTGCAGGTTATGTCATATTGTATATAGAAAATCCTAAGGAATCTACTAATACTGTACAACTAATAAACAAGTTTAGCAAGGTTGCAGGATACACCATCGCCACCTAAAAATCAATTCTCTTTATTCACATGAATGGTAAATAATTGAAAAAAAACTCAATTTCACTATTAACAGTGGAAATACAAATTTTAATATAATCAATGTACAAATTAAAACATACATCATTTTACAAGCTTTTTTATAAGTTGATAATATTCAGTGTTTGCAAAGGTCTGAGTAGATGAGCACTCACATTCTGTGGGTATAAGTTTACTAAATCTATTTAGAAGAACAGTTTAAATATCTATTAAGATTGGAATGGCTTAATAAATTATGATAGAATTACACAGTAGGGTACTGTGCAACAGTTTTTTAAATGAGGTAGTTGTGGCCCTACATGGAATGAGATCTCTAAGATACCTTATATTAAAAATCCAGTTGCAGAACAAAAACCTTTATATGGTCTCATTTTCTTTTTTAAAAAAACTAAAATATAACCACACACATTCCTAAATGCCTAAGAGTGCAAGGAGGGGTTCAGTCTTGGGGATTGGGAAGAACAGAACTGGAATTAAGATTGGCTGCTTCATTAACATACACCAACAACTTTCTAATATCATAGACCAAAAAAAATGGGTATTTTCTTTTCACACACTTTTATATCCCTTAAATCATTCCCATATTTTTCATATCTCTTGATGTAATTATTTATCACCAAAAAGCAGAGAGCAAGTAAAAATTTTTTTAAATAAATGTCTTGGGGATTTTCTCTTAGGTGAATAGTGTGTGTTTAGAAGAAGTTACTCATGAAGAAGCAGTGACTGCTTTAAAGAACACGTCTGATTTTGTTTACTTGAAAGTGGCAAAACCCACAAGTATGTATATGAATGATGGCTACGCACCACCTGATATCACCAACTGTAAGTCTCTCTACTTTAATCTATGTTATTGTATCCTTAGATATTGTGTATTTTTATAAAAGGTTCACAATATAAAGTTTAAACATTATAGAAGTATTTTTAAAGGAACTACTAAGCATTTTAACCTAATAGTTTTTAAAAATCAATTTTAAGTCAGAATTTTCATATTGGGGGGGCCCTTTTCACCTTTACTACTTTATAGCAGCAATTGTAACATTTGAAGCATTGATTCTCAGACTTTTATGTAAATAGCAGTTGCCAAAGGTATCTGCAAATAATGCAGATTCTTGTTTTGTTTTAATAATTTTGGAGTACAGAAATTTACTTAAACAAGCAATTGATTCTTTTAACAAGCAAGGTAATTCTAGTGTTACTCGTTGATGGCCCACACTTAGAGAAACACTAATTTAAAATACAGTCTTTCTAAAACGGCCTTTTCTATACTCTTAACTATGTGCACACAGATATTCTCTCTCTACTTCAAGCTCCCAGTGTATTGCCTAACTATATTTGTGTACAATACAATTGTGTTGTCTGGAATTGAATTGTTATGAAAGTACTTATGTAATGTTTCCTACTTGATTGTCGTTTTTTTTTTCATGTACAAGCTGAGATGAGATTTAAATGTATTTTAATGTATTTGTGTTGGTTGAAAAATAAAAGTTTTATTTGTTTGGTGCATTGAGTTCATATTAGAAGCACCCATGTGTAATAAAGATCTTAAATGTACTCCTTATAATTTCCTTTTCCAAGTTTTCCTTTTTTAAATTGTAGAGATATTTGTAAGTGGCAATGTTTCCAGTTTTAAACTTGCCAAAATTCATTACCATCACTAATCATTGTAAGTTAAATATAAATTATATTTTGAAATGTATACACTGTCCTCTGGTGATACATCTTTATTACCTGCTCATTGAGTCCTTATTTACTCAAGTATAACTAAATTGTTTCACTAGTAGTATTCAGTTTCTTTAATGGACAGGGATGATGTCTTATATTTCATTTGTGTCAGAAAAAAACTTTGCTACTTGTTTAAAATTCTTACATACAGTTGGTTTTGCACACAAATCTTTATATAAGGGCTTTATGTATTTTTTTTGTGTGATTAGAGATGCAAATTCAATAATAAGCTATTTTATTCACCAATTTAAGTATAAATCTTAATTATTTATTATGCTGCCTTATCTGTTCAAGACAACTATGTGCATTACTCAGCAATAAAAAAAATGATACCTTGCCATTTACAATAACATGGAGAGACCTGACCTAGAGGGTATTGTGCTAAGTGAAATAAGTCAGACAGAGAAAGACAAATACCATATGATTTCACTTATATGTGGAATATTAAGAAAAACAAATGAGTAAACAAAACAAAACAGAAACAGCTCCATAGATACAGAGAACAAACTGATGGTTGCCAAAGGGGGAGTGGGGAACCGGAAAAAAAAGAGACAGCTATGTGCACATCTATAACAGTTATTACACGAATTGAGAATTGATGTCCTGTTTATGGCCAAATATACAAATAGCCAGGCTGCTTCTTACAAATATATTGAACTGAAAAAAAATTATCTTTTATTGAATTACCCCTTTTTATTTATAATAACATAACATTTTAAAAGTGGAAGAGCTAATCCTAAAAAATAGTAATTAAATAATGATTTGTTGTTTTCCCTCTAGGCATCTGTTATTGAACTGTAATAGAACAGCGATTTTCAACCTTTCTCATCTCATGGCACACATAAACTAATTACTAAGATTCTGTGGCACACCTACAAATATGTTTTGCTGATCTAACAAAAAAAAAATAGGTATAATTTTGATTGACTTACAAAGAAAATTATAATAGTAATTACCTATCCTTTTTGCTTCAAAGTGACTTTTTAAAAAGTCTGGTGCCTATACTTGTATGTAAGGATTTCTGATACCAAGAATTAACAAATCAGATGGAATCTTATTATGTGACTTGACCAGTAAGATGCAGCACTATTATGTGACCTATATATTTATAGTCCAATACAGAGCATTCATACCTAACAGCTATTATTGTGTTGCTATTGTCATTTCTTTATTTGACAGTGTAAGGGAAAAGAGGTCAGTGCCCCTGACTAAATAGTCAGGTATTGCGTGTTTTAAAATTTTTGTGGCACACCAGGTTGAAAATCGCTATAATGGAACATTATGAAAAGTTGAAGTTTACCTTGCTAGTTTAACATTAACATAATGTTGTTTCTAATCCCTTCTCTTCTTAGGCAACTACAATTACGGAGTTTGTTGTATTCTTCCAATTCATGTTCATACAACATGTGCAGTTTATAAATAATTTATTTGTGTGTTTTTTTAAATATTTGTGTTTAAAAACTGTTTACATAGATGATTTTTACCTATTAGCTCTCCTGAAGTCCTTGCCATCAGATATTCAGCTTACTGCCTGTCCCTTATGTTAGTCATCTAGTGTCCTCTTCATTACTCTGGCTTTAGTCACTGAAGATTTTAGTATCAGGCCCATTGTCTTCCTTGCTACTACTGTTCATGTTGTCATTCTTAGTAATGTCCAGTCAAAATCCACACTCATGATTCCTTCAAAAGCCTAGAGTCTTTGTTTTCTGTTCTGTTTCTTTTTAATCATCCTGCTCTCCACTCCAGCTCAGATACTTGTTTTTAAGATAATAATTTTAGATCTCATCATCATCAGTACCTTCCTTCACCAACTCTAAAATCTTGATTGAAGTCATCCCATTCTCTGACTACATTTTTCATTTCATTTACTCCTATTCTAAAATTCATCCTCACTTTGACCTTCATTCGTCTGACACTATCACTTGGTGCCTCCTGTGTTTCCATTTGTCTACTGTTTTTTAAGCTTAGCTTCCATAGTTTGTCATAATATTCACTTCTTTGCACATATTGTGTCTCTAGCCCCCTTTTTCATTGACAGAATCCTAATCCTGGTTCATCTTGCTGTCTTCCTTCATTCTTGCTTTCTAAAAAGCAGAACGTGACTGGAGAAAAGCACAAAATTGTAGTTAAAGTTATGATGATAAACCTCAGATGGGGCCACACTGTTGTGCTTGTAATCAAAATACAGATAATAACCAAAGTGTGGTTCCCAGAAATAAAGTAGGTTTATTACTGGAAGAAAAAAGTTTATTGATCTGACAGAGAAATAGTTTCTCTGCTGACATTAACATGCTCATGCTTTTGCATTATATGTCATCTTACTCTTAATTTACATTCTCTTCAGTTGGAAGGCCTATTAAACTTCTGATTTGGCCACATCTCTTACCACTTTTACTTCAAGTTCTTCTACTTGCTTCTCTCCCATACTTAAAATGCTTGGGAATTAATCTTCATATCTAAGGACAATAAATTAGGCTTCCTTGTTTTATAGTTCTATGGGAAACCTTTTATCCTAAGATTTTGGCTTTGGAAATAGCATTGTGTTATCTGATCTTTCTTTGGGGCTGTTATTTCTGTTAGAAACATTAATTTTTAGTTCCTGCAGTGTGAGATACTATCCCTTACATGTGAGAATGACCCTTCCAGAAAGAATCCATTGAGTAAATGCACAGTCTGGATGTGGCAGAAAAAAAGTACATTTTCTGGCTTGGGCAGTTGACTGACTTTCTTGTCCAGCTCTGGGGTTTTTTGTTCCTGCCAGACTTGATAATGCAGCAAAGAAATTTGAGTCAAAATCAGTAAAGTCTGGACTTTAAAAGGCCAGTGATTGTAGAGGTTCTTATGAGCGTCTGTTGCTTTAAAGCAGAGTACCATTTCCCTACAAAATCATAAATATTCTGGCATATCACCTAGGAAAGACTTTGGACTTTCAAAGTCAAAAGCCACTGGAAGAAAGTTATTTGGCTCCAATGCAAAAGAGCATCTTATATATAAACTGGACAGGAAACAACTGCTGTTGGGTTCTGCAAGCCTATAAAATAAAAAATACACTATACTTCCAAGCACTGTACTATCAGCAGACATTGTAGACATTTTTCTTTTTGTATGATTACAGAGAGAAATACATAGATTCTGCCTCCTTTTGATAAAGCATACATTTTTCCAGTACCCCATTTCCAGTCATTGTGTGTTATCTTTCACTCAGGTCACTTCTTTAGTTTACCTACCTGGCCATTATAGTAATTTGAACTAATAATCCTGGCATTTTTTTACTCACAATATGTATTGTGCTTTGTGCATAGAAGATACTCGGTAATATAATGGAAGAAGAGAGAAATGTATAATTAAGTAATAAATGTTATTTAAGTAAATGTTACAGCTAAATTTTGAAATGCTTTGCAACTTTTTCATAGTTAAAGCCTCAAGAAAATTAAATATTGATTTTTATGTTTTGATAATGATGCAAATAATTCAGATGTGTTGTATTTTTGGACGCATCAACTGAAATGTGTTGCTTACCTGGGTCGGGAATAGCCTAATAATTTTCTGTTCATAGTTCTTGCTAAGAACAACTTATCTATGATATTTATTATTACTTAAATGAACCAGTGGTTAGTTTTTGGTTATTTTTTCTTTTTGCTTTTTATTTAAAATGTTTTTATTGATTTTAGAGAGAGAGGAAAGAAGAGGGAGAGAGAAACATCAATGTGAGAGAAACATTGATCGGCTGCCTCCTGCACATCCTGTACCGGGAATTGAACCTTCAACCCAGGCATGTGCCCTGACCAGGAATCAAACCAGCAACCTTTTGGTGCATGGGACAATGCTCAACTAACTGAGCCACACTGGCCAGGGCTGTTTTTGCTTTTATGGTGCTTTTGCTTTATGGTTGCATTAAAAGGGATAATTATAAATTGGGTTGACAGATCTGAGCTGGTATAAGACTTTGTATCTTAGAGCAGTTTTAGATTCACAGTAAAAATAATAAGAAGGTACAGGAATTACCATATACCACCTGCCTCTGCACACACATAGCCTCCTGTATTATCAACATCACCCCACTAGAGTGATACATATGTTACAGTTGATAACCCTACATTACCACATCATTACCCAGAGTCCATAGTTTACATTAGGGTTTACTTTTGGTGTTGTACATTCTGTGGGTTTGGACAAATGCATAATGACATGTATTCACCATTATAGTATCACACAGAATATTTTCACTACCCTAAAAATCCAGTCTCCATAGTTTTGCCTTTTCCAGGATATCATATGGTTGGAATCATATAGTATGAAACCTTTTGAGGTGGGCTTCTTTCATGTAGTGTAATATGCATCTAAGGTTCTGCCATATCTTTTCATGGCTTGATAGCCTCTTTCTTTTTAGTGATGAATAACTCTTTGTATAGATGTACTACAATTTATTTATTCATTCACCTATGGAAGAACATCTTGGTTTCTTCTAAGTTTTGACAATTATGAATAAAGCTGCTATAAACATACATGAACAGGTTTTTGTGTAGGCATAAGTTTTCAATGCCTTTGGGTAAATACCCAGGAGTGCAATTACTGGATTGTATGCTAAGAATATGTTTAGTTTTATAAGAAATAGCCAAACTGTCTTTCAAAGTAGCTGTACCATTTTGCATTCCTACAAACATGAGAATCCCTGTTGCTCCATATCCTTACTAGCATTTGATGTTATCAATGTTCTGTATTTGGCAGTATCTCATTGTTTTAATTAGCATGTCCCTGATGACATATGATTTGAAGTATCTTTTCATATGTTTATTTGCTATCTGTATATCTTCTTTGTTGAGGTGCCTCTTAAGGGTCTTTGACACATTTTTTTCAATTATAATTGACATGCAATATTAGTTTCAGGTATACAACATAGTGATTCGACATTTTATATACCTTACAAAGTGATCACCCCAATAAATCTAGTATCTGCCTGGCACCATATATAGTTATTACAGTATTATTGATTGTATTCACTATGGCTGTACTTTGCATATTTTGGAACATTTTTAAATCTGGTTATTTGTTGTCTCATTGTTAAGCATTCTCTGTGTATTTTGGCTAACAATCCTTTACCAGATATTTCTTTTGCAAGTATTTTATCCCAATTTGTGGCTTGTCTTTTCGTTGTCTAGACAGTGTCTTTCGCATAACATAAACATTTAATTTTAATGAAGTCTAGCACTTGTCAGTTCTTTCTTTCATGGATCATGCTTTTGGTGTTGTATCTAAAAAGTCATTGCCAAACCCAACCTCATCTAGATTTTCTTCTACATTATTTTCTAGGAGTTTTATAGTTTTGTGTTTTATATTTAGGTCTGTGATCCATTTTGAGTTAATTTTTGTAAGATTTATATGGAGATTTGATTTGCATGTGGATGTCCAGATGTTCCAAGCACCATTTAGTAAAAAGACTGTCTTTGCTCCACTGTATTGCCTTTGCTCCTTTGTCAAAAATCATTTGACTATATTTATATGTGTCTGTTTCTGGATTCTCTATTTTGTTCCATTGGTCTGTTTTTTTATTCTTTTTTGAAAATATATATGTTTTTAGCCCAACCGGGCGTGGCTCAGCGGTTGAGCGTCGACCTGGGATCCAGGTGATCAGGGTTCGATTCCCGGTCAGGGCACGTGCCCAGTTGTGGGCTTGATCGATGACTCTCTCATCATTGATGTTTCTGTCTCTCTCTCTCTCCCTCTCCTTTCCTCTCTCTGAAATCAATAAAGATATATTTAAAAAATATATATATATATGTTTTTATTGATTTCAGAGAGAGAAAGGGAGAGAGAGAGAAAAACATCAACAATAAGATAGAATCATCAATTGGCTGCCTTCTGCACGCGCCTCCATTGGGGATCGATCCGGTAACCCAGGCATGTGCCCTGACCAGAAATCGAACCATGACCTCCTGGTTCATGGGTTGACACTCAACCGCTGAGCCACACCAGCCAGACTGTTTTTTCTTTTCCCATTACCACTGTCTTAATTACTGTAGCTTTATAGGAAGTCTTTGTTTTTTTATAAACCTCACCCAAGGAGTGAGGATATTTTTTCCATTGACTTTTAGAGAGAGTGGAAGAGAGTGGGGAGAAGAAGAAGAGAGAGAGAGAGAGGGAGACATTGATGTGACAGAGACACATCAATTCGTTGTTTCCCACACGTGCCCCGACTGGGGGTGGAGATCGGACCTGCAACCCAGGTACATGCCCTTGGCTGGGAATTGAACCTGCGACTCTCCAGTGTGAAGGCCAATGCTCTAACAACTGAGCCATTCTGGCCAGGGCATAGGAAGTCTTGAACTCACTGTGAGTCCTCCAACTTTGTTTTGTTCAGTATTGTGTTAGCTATTCTGGGTCTTTTACTTCTCTATATAAACATTAGAATCATTTTGACAATATCTACAAAATAACTTGCTGGTATTTTGATTAGGTTTCCATTGAATCTATAGATCAAGTTGGGAAGAACTAATATCTTGACAATATTGAGTCTTCTTATCCATGTACATGGAATATCTCTCCATTTATTTAGTTTTTCTTTCATATCCTTCATCAGAGTTTTATAGTTTTTCTCACATAGATCATGTGTATATTTTGTTAGATTTATTTATACCTGAGTATATCATTTTAGGGGGTGCTAATGTAAATGGTGCTGTGTTTTTAATTTCAAATTCCACTTGTTCATTATTGGTATACAGGAAAGCAGTTGACTTTTATATATTAACCTGTATTTTGCAACCTTACTATGATTGCTGCTTAGTTCCAGAAGGGTTTTTTTGGTCAATTTTTTCAGATTTTCTGCACAGATAATGACATCTGCAAAGACAATTCCATTTCTTCATCTGTATACCTTTTACTTCCTTTTCTTATCTTACTGCTTTAGCTAGGACATCCTTCAGTTCCTAATCTTAATGGTAAAGCTTCAAGTGTATTACCATTAAGTATGATATTAGCTGTAGGAATTTTGTAGATATTTTTAATCAGGTTGAAAAACACTCCCCTCTGTTTTTAGTTTACTGAAAGTTTTTATCATAAATTAATGTTGGATTTTGCTAAATGCTTTTTTTGCGTCTGTTGATAATGTGACTTTTCTTCTCTAGCCTGCTGATGTGATGGATCATATTAACTGATTTTTGAAGGTTGAACCAGCTTTTCATATGTGGGATAAATCCCAGATGCTTGTGGTATATAATTATTTTTATATATTGTTGAATTTTATTTGATTAATATTTTTTTGAGGATTTTTTTTTATCTGTGTTCATGAAAGACATTGTTTATAGGTTTTTTGTTTTTGTTTTTTGTATTTTCTCTGTGTGGTTTTGTTAATAGGCTGATGCTGGACTCATAGAATGAGTTAGGAAATAGTCCCTTGGCTTTTACCTACTTGAAGAGATTATAAAGAATATAAAGATTATAAAGAGATTATCATTTCTTCCTTAGATGTTTGGTAGAATTCACCAGTGAACCCATCTGAATCTGGTGCTCTTTTGGAAGGTTATCAATTTTTGATTCAATTTCTTTTAATAGGTATAGGCCTGTTTAGATTGTCTATTTTGTGAGTTGGCAGTAATTTCCTTTCAAGAAATTACTCCTTTTCCTTTAAGTTATAAAATTTAGGGCATAGAGTTGCTCATAGTATTTCTTTATTATCATTTAATGTCCATAGGATCTGTAGTGATACCCCTTTTTCATTTCTGATATTAATAATTTCTGCCTTCTTACTTTTTTTCTTAGTTAGCTTGGCTAGATGCTTGTTGATTTTATTGATCTTTTCAAATAACCAGCTTTTGTTTTTGTTGCTTTTTCTCTATTGATTTCCTGTTTTCAATTTCATTGATTTTTTTTTTTTAATATTTGTTTTTCTTTCCTTTTCTTTTTTCGATCACCATTTATCCCCTCTATGTCCTCTTTCACTTCCACCCCACAATCACCACACTGATGTTCATGTCCATGACTTCTTTCTCTCTCTTTTTTGCTCAATCCTTCCATTTTACCCTACCCCACCCACCACCCACCAGAGCTGTCTGCCTGCTTTCTATGAGTCTGTCTCTGTTTTGCTTGATAGTTAATTTTTTAACTCAATTTAATTTACTTTCAATTACATTTGTTCTTTTTCTAGTTTCATAAGGTGAAAGCTATGATGATTCATTTTAGATCTTCTTTTCTAACATGCATTCAGTACTACAGCAAATTTTGTTAAGTTGTGTTTTCATTTTCATTTAGTTCAAAACATTTCTTAATTTCTCTGGAGATTTCTTCTTTGACCCATGTGCTATTTAGAAGTGTGTTATTTAATCTCCACATATTTTAGGATTTTTTAAGCTAGGATTTTGTTACTGATTTCTAGTTTAATTCTGTTGTTGTCTGAGAGCAGACATTGTATGATTTCTCTTCTTTTAAATTTAAGATATTTTTTATGGCCCAGAATGTGATCTATCTTGGTGAATGTTCCATGTGCGCTTAAGAGGAATGTATGTTCTGCTCTTGTGTAATAGTCTATTCTTGTCTATTATATCAAGTTGATTAATAATGTTAAGTTCAACTATGTCCTTACTGATTTTCTGCCTGCTGTATCTGTCCATTTGTAATAAGAGGGTGTGGATGCAGTTCTTTCCATTTTGACTTCATGTAGTTTGACAGTCTCTTGTCAGGTGCGTACATGGTAAGGATTGTTATGTCTTCTTGGAGAATTGTCCCCTTTATCATTATATAATGTCCTTCTTTATTCCTGATAACTTTCCTTACTTTGAAGTCTTCTATGTCCAATATTAATATAATGACTCCTGCTTTCTTTTGATTAGTGTTATTAGCAAGGTATATCTTTCTCTATACTTTTAATCTGTATGTGCCTTTATATTTAAAGTGTGTTTCTTGTAGACAAAATATAGTTGAGTCTTATTTTTTGATCCACTATGGCAGTCTCTGTCTTATAATTGGTACATTCAGTCCATTGATGTTCAGAGTGATTATTGACATAATTGGATTAATATTTATTATATTTGTTAGTTTTCTGTTTGTTGCCCTTCGTCTTTGTTCCTATATTAGTCATTCACTCTTTTTCAGCCTTTTATGGTTTTAATTAAGCGTTTTATATTATTCCATTTTCTCTCCTTTCTTAACATATCACTTACATTCTTTTTACCCTTTCTTAGTGCTTGCCCTAGAGTTTGCAGTATACATGTACAAGTAATCCAAGTCCACTTGAAGATAACACTATACAGCTTCAAAGGTAGTGTGAAACCTAATAACAAAAGTCTACGGCCATACCACCCTGAACACACCCAGTCTCATCTAATAATGACAAAATAATCTGAAATCCTCCCTCCCATCCCTTGCATCATTGCTGACATTCTTTTCACTTATACATAAGTGCACATGCACACACACACACAAAAACATAGTCGAATGCAGCATTGTTGTTACTATTTTAAACAGTATTTGTCAGATCAAGAATAAGAAAAAAAGTTTTTATTTTACCTTCACTTACTCCTTCTTCAATACTTTTTCTTTATATATAACTGAGTTCCTGACTTACTAACTTTTCTTCTCTCTGAAGAACGTTTTCAACATTTGAAATGGCAACTATACTAGCAACAAATTCCCTCAATATTTGTATAAGAAAGTATTTCTTCACTTTTGTAGGATAATTTTACAGGGTACAGGGTGGTTTTTTTCTCTTAAATATTTCTAGTAAATATTTCTACACTCTTGCTTGAATAGTTTCTGAGAAGTTAGATGTAATTTTTATCTTTGCACCTTTATCAGTGAGGTGGGGTTTTTTCTGTGGCTTCTTTCTGGAATTTTTTTCCTCCCCCTCCCCTTTTTTTTTTGACTTTGTACAGTTTAAAAAGGATTTGCCTACATGCAGTTTTGTTGGCATTTATCCAGCTTGGTGTTCTCTGAGCTTCCTAGATCTATGGTTTGGTGTCTGACATTAACTTGAGTAAATTCTGAATCATTATTGTTTCAAATATTTCTTGTATTCCTTTCTCCTTTTGATATTTTTATTATGTGCACGTTACACCCTTTATAGTTGTCCCACAGTTCTTGGATATTCTGTTCTGGTTTTATTGGGTTTTTTAATCAGTCTTTTTTTTTCTTCTCTTTACTTTTCAGTTTTAGAGGTTGCTATTGAGATATCTGCAAGCTCAGAGATTCTTTCCTCAGCTATGTGCATCAAGGGCATTCTTTATTTCTGTTACAGTGTTTTTGATCTCTAGTATTTTTGTTTCTTAGAGTTTCCATCTCTCTACTTACATTGCTCATCTGTTATTGTATACAGTCAGCTTCTTTATTAGAGCCCTTAGCATATTAATCATTGTTTGAAATTTATGGTCTGATAATTCCAACATTGCTTCCATGTCTGAGTCTGACTCTGATGCTTGCTCTTTCTCTTCAAACTGTGTTTTTGCCTTTTAGTATGTCTTACAATTTTTTTTATATAACGAAGCATAATGTACTGAGTAAAAGGAACTGCTGTAAATAAACCTTTAGTAATGTGGTAACACAGTTTTGGGGGAGGGAAAGTGTTCTATATATAGCTCTATGATTAGGTGTCAGTGTTTTAGTGAGTTTTGTGCCTCTGGAATGTGAACTTCACAGTGCTTCTCATTATTTCCCTCTTCCTCCCTTAGGTGGGACAGAACGGCTAGGGTGGGCTGGAGTTGGTTATTTCCCTTCTTCCAGGTCAATTGGGTTTCAGTAAAAGCTTAGCAGGTTAGGCTCTAGTTAATAGTTTCTCCTGGGGGCAGACTCTGTTGAGAAGAACAGAATATTCCAAAATGGTTCTTTCTCCTTTCCTCCTGCCAGAAGCACAAGGAGTTTTTCCCCCCAACATTCACTGTGAGACCTGATAGAGATCCAGGAGGTAAAATTTACAAAAGTGTGGGGTCCCTGGATGACAGGGTCTACCTGGAGTTTTTGACTCTCAGTTGTCCACCCTGAGCCTCCAGAAATTTATCAGTTATGATTCTGGCTTTTCTACCCCAGCAGTGGCTCCCACAGAGGTTTCTACTCTGGTTAAGTTGTGATTCTCTGTTTGCCTGCCAGTCTCTCCAATTTGGGGGACAGCAATTGGCCCTGTGACCTCCCTTATCTTAAGGATTAAAGAAGAGTTGTTGATTTTTCAGTTCGTTCAGCTTTTTAGTTGTTTTTAGAACAGAGCAACAACTTCCATACTTCTTATATGCTGAACTAGAAACCTATTAAGCATTTGGTTTTTATAAGCCTGCTTTGCTAATCTGAATATTTGAACTAGTTTTTACCTGGAAACTTAAACATGTCTAATTTATTTTACCTGAAATAAATCTTCTCTAACAAAATCTATTATAGAAATAAGTGAATATGAATTATAGATTTAACTAATCTTTAAATTGATAATTCACAAATGTGGTACTGAATAGCTTGTTTCATTTTTCAAGTGTTTTCCACTTTCTTTATTTTGAAGCTGCTTCTCAGCCTGTTGATAACCATGTTAGCCCATCTTCCTACTTGGGCCAGACACCAGCATCACCAGGGAGATACTCACCTGTTTCGAAAACAGTACTTGGAGATGATGAAATTACACGGTAAGGAACTAAACATTCATTCTTCTTAAATAAAGCCAACTATTAGATGGAGTTCTGATCAGCTAAGTAAGATAGTCACAATTTTCAGGACTAAAAATTTTTATTGATAGATGATGAACTTAAACCTTAATTTTTTTCATTGGATGGTTCATTGAAGAGCCCAAAAATGTAAAAATATTTTATATTCCAAATAAATCACTGCTTTTTTTTTATATTGCTGTTTTTAAATGATTGTTAAATTATCATTAGAAAGTAGTTTAGATAAAAGTTAAGAGCATACTTATGCATATTTAAAATTAAATTTTCATTTATTTTTATCTACTATATACCATATAATATTATGGCATTTATTTTTCAGAATTCAACAAGTGGTATTTTCTCTTAACACCTAAAATTTACTTTCATCTAACATTACCAACTGCACTCAAGTTTGTAGATTAACTGTTTTTTTAATTCCCAAAGAACTCTTAACTAGGTGGGGGAAAAATAAGTGAAAAAGTATTTTAGACCTTCTTTATATTCAGTATAGTAATAAGACATGTTTGTAGAGTTTGCTTTATACTTTGTACAAGTATTTCATATTATAGCAGTTACCATTAAACATGCTAATTAGTGTCTTTTTTATGTTTTTATTAATTGCATTATTGTTAGAATTATTATTTTTGAACCTTCATAAGTCCAATTATTCTTTACTTGTCAGACTCCTTACTTTAGGCAGTAATCTGTTTAAGGTCATATAGAAGTGTTTGTCTTTGTCTTCTACAAGAGTTAGCAGTGTGGAGAACTTAATAGGTACTCAACAATTATGTTTGGAATGAAAATGAGCAGAAAAAACAGTATTTGTGATGGTGATATGAATTTTCAAGGCTGTTAGTTTTTAGGCTGTGCTCCTCTACTTGTCTATCATGACCAATTTGTTGTTTTTCTCTAATAGTGCCTATTTATAGGAGTAAAGAGGAAAATAATTAGTGGCTTATCTAGTCTTTAATCTCTGAATATTTTTCAAACTAAAAAATATATTAGCATCTTGATGGCTGTTCCCGATCTTTTTCTCTATATATCTCTTGTCTAGAATATTGTATTGGACTTTGTAGTATTGCATAATGGGTCTACCTGTTTTCTATACTTTTCTGTGAAATTCAGGTGGTTGGTTACTAGATATGTCTTCCCAAATTGGTGTGCCTTTTGATAATTACACTACTATGCTTAGATAATGAGGTATAAAAATCTTCACCTTTCCATCAGAAGTTCCACAGTTTGATCCTAAGCAGTCTTTCAAACGTTATCTCACATTGCCAATTTTAAAGAAAAGAAATCCCAACAGACAAACAGTTGATGATTCTAAGATTCATTTTTAACAGCTGTATTGAGATAATGATCCACATACAGTTCACCCCATTTAAAGTATACAACTCTGATTTTATATGGTAAAATATATATAACAAAATTTGCCATTTTAACCATTTTAAAATGTGCAATTCAGTGGTATTAGTTGCATTCATAATATTATGCATCACCACTATTTCCAAAACTTTTCCTTACCTCAGACAAACTCTGTAACCATTAAGAAGTAACTCATTTCCCTGTCCTCCCAGTTCTTGGTAACCTCTACTCTTCTGTCTCTATGAATTTGCCTATTCCAGATTGTTCATATAAGTAGAATCTTAAAATAGTTATCCTTTTATGTCTGGCTTCCTTCACTTAGCATGTTTTCAAGGTTTATTCATGTTGTAGCATGTATCAGAACTTTATTTTTTTTTAATGGCTGAATGATATTTCATTTTGTGTATATCATTTTGTTTATCCATTCATCTGTTGATAGACACCTATCTGGGTTGTTTCCACCTTTTGTGTATTGTGAATAATGCTGTGATAAATATTGTCATTGGAGTATCAGTTTGTTTCCCCGTTTTCACTTCCTTTAGATCAGTGATTTTCAACTGGTATGCCGCAAGAATTTTTAAAACATGCAATACCTGACTGTTTAGTTTGGGCCACTGGCTGCTTTTCCTTTAGATTGTCAAGTAAAAAACTGATAGCAGCCAACACAACAATAGCCATCCGGTGTGAATGAATCAAAATTATACCTTTTTTTGTCAGGTCAGCAAAAAATATATATTTTGCTGTGCCACAGAATTTTAGTAATTAGTTTATGTGTGCCATAAAATGAAAAAAGTTGAAAATCGCTGCTTTAGATATATACCTATGAGTGGACTTGCTGGATCATATGGGAACTTTTAAGTTTATGAGGAACCACCTATTTTCTGTAGCGGCCACCCCATTTTACATTCCCACTATCAGTATATTAAGGTTCCAGTTTTTCCACATCCTCACCAACACTTGTTTTTTCTGTTTTGTTTTATTTTATAGCCATTGTAGTAGTTGGGATATATTGTGATTTTTATGCATTTTCCCTAATGACTAATGATGTTGAAGCACCTTTTCATGGGTTTATGTTATTTGAAAAATCTGAATTTTTTTTCTCTGGAATTATTATTGGATTTCAGCAGGGTATTTTTTAATTATTATTTGCTACTATAGAATTATAATTCATACATATGTTTAAAGCATAATGGGATCCCTAAACCATGAGTCTACCATCTAACAAGAAAACAAAACATCACCAGTATAGTGAAACCTATCCTGTGCCCTGATTCTACCCTGGTAAAATATATATAACATGATCCTACCCTGCATTTTCTGCACTGCCCCACCAAGTTATCTGCTTTTCTGAATTTTAGATTTTTTATTCCCTTTTTTTTTCATATATGTTTGTGTATTCAATATTTTCTAAACAGTATATATTTTGTTTTGCTATTCTTGACAAAATATAATTTTGTTAACACTATAAGTATACTGGCAAAACTGATACCTCTGTGTGACTAGAAAATACCATTTTAAGTTTTGAGTAGACAAATATTTAAGAAGATTAATTTAACATTATATGGAAGTATTCCTAAAATTCATTTGTAAAAGTTACTTACTTCTGCTAAGCCTTTTGTTACCAATGGCTTTCTGTGATGTTTTAGGAGAATCAGACTAAATTTTAAAAATATTTATCAAATATATATTCTAATCTCAAGTGATGTTCTGTATTTCATTATCTAAAATAATCTGCTGCTAGAATTTTCATGTTCTTCCCAGAGATATGAATAGTTTTCACACAACTATGTATAACTAGTAGCAAATGTGAAGCATTATTAGTAGTAAGGTGTATTTTCATTTCAGAGATTTTAAATAGGTTGTGGGGTGGGACAAAAGGTGCATCTTAGAAAGGATGAAAAGCAGAGGTAGGTGGGTAGGTAGATAGATGGATGGGACTTAAGAAATAAAGATATTTAATTATTTCATATAAAAAGTCTAGAGATGGGCAATTCTAGTGTTTGTGTAGCAACCCTAGGCCCATGGTGTCTCTGTTTGGTCTTACCTTCATGATTGTTATGTATTCAAACCAGTAATGGGATTTTATTATTTATTCTTTTGTCAGGGGTGTTATTTTGGGTGGGGAGGGAAATGTGTGCTTTGTCCTTGTTAGGGCCTGTCTTTCTTTGGGAAGTAACTGAAATTTCCCTTCATTTCTCAGAAGACAGAATAGGGTCATAGCCTCACCTTTGCAAAGGGTCAGTGACTGGCTTAGGTTAGTCATGAATTCATCCCTTTGGAAGTGGAAAAAGGACCTACCTTCTCTAAGACAAAGGGATAGCTGCCTTTTACAAAATCTAAAAAGTAGGGGAAATAGTCAGTAAAATGTGTGTAATGTCAATTTTTCATACATATACATACAGTATTTCCTAAGTTGGCTCTTTATATCATTTTTTTTTAACTTCCACATTGGTTTTTCTTGCCTTTTGTTTTAGTTCCATGTTTGTTTTTTAACATGGGTTCTTGACTTTTATATAAAATTAAGATTTTTTACTTTTAATTTCTGAGCCTAATTTTTAGGGTTAGAAAGAATTCTTTACTCCACAATTTTGAAAATCCTTTTATATTTCATCTAGCTTTATAGTTTGATAATATAAGGGTTATCGATAGGGAATTCTTTCTCATTGATAGAATGTCAAATTCTGTATAAAATATCTAAGATAAACAAAATTTCTTTTAATTTTTAGGGAACCTAGAAAAGTTGTTCTTCATCGTGGCTCAACAGGCCTTGGTTTCAACATCGTAGGAGGTGAAGATGGAGAAGGAATATTTATTTCCTTTATCTTGGCTGGAGGACCTGCTGATCTTAGTGGAGAGCTCAGAAAAGGAGATCGTATTATATCGGTAGGATATGTTAAACAAAATAATGTTTTTATTATTTTAACTATGACCTATTAATTATTAAAAGTTTTGGGTTTTACATCCTAAAGTTATAGGAGATATTTTAGTTTATCTTCTTACCATTTTACAGCTTAATTGTAGAATTACAGTGATAGCAGAGAACATAAGCTGTATGACAGATGCTCTTTTGCTATTTGACTTACTTAAAAGGGGTCATCTATACAAATGTCTTTTATACTGTGTCTGTTAACTCAAGCCTATGTATTTATATGTCTGTTAACTCAGCCTTGTTACTTGTTTAGTTTAGATCTTTATATTTTAATCTGTTGTCTGCTTAATCTATTATTTAAAAAGATTTTTTAAGCTGTCTGAATATGATGGTGGGTTTAGCACTTTGTCCTTGTAGCAATTTTTTTTCATGATATGTTTGAAACTATGTTTAGAATCATCATTTCTTCCTAGTGAGTTGAACTTTTTGATCATTATGCAGATACCCTAGACATTATATTGCCTGATACTAATGTGACTATGCTAACTTTTTTTGCTTGATATTTACCTCATCTTTTCTCCATTTTTTACTTTCAGTTTGTCTGTGTGCTTATGTGGTTATTGCCCATACAATTCTAGACTAAAATCAATCAGTAATTCTACTGTTCTACCTAATGACACATAGACTTTGGGAAACTTTAATTCTGATTAACCTGTTTCTAGTATTTTATTTCTATTTCACTTTTATAACCCCCAAACTGAGCCGTTTTTATTTTTTTAAACCATTAATCCATATGTTATATAATTTTTTTTGTTCATCTTTTGTTCTTATATCTGCTTTCTTCTGTGTTTCTCAGTGGGCCTCTAATTGCATTGGGATTTGTTTCGTGTAGGACTATCTTGTTCATTGTAGAAAATTTAGCTTCCCATTCTCTTGCTAGTAGAATTCCCTAGTCATTTTTTTTTAATTTATCTTTATTGTTGAAAGTATTACAGGTGTCCCATTTTTCTCCCCCAGTTGACCCCCTCTGCCTCATTCCCACCCCCTCCCCAGGCCTTCACCCCATTATTGTCTGTGTCCATGGGTTATACATATATGCATATAACTTCTTTGGTTAATCTCTTCCCATCCTCCACCCCCTTCCCTCTTCCCTCTGAAATATGATCATCTGTTGCATGCGTCAAAGTCACTGGATCTATTTAGGTTGTCAGATTTTTTTGTTCATTAGCTACTTCTTAAAGAAGACCCTTCAACATTTCATGTAGTACTGGTCTGGTGGTGATGAACTCCTTTAGCTTTTCTTGCTCTCTTTCTTGTCCTCCTTTCTTGGTTGTAGGCCCTTGTTTTTCATCACTTTGAATATTTCTTGCCCACTTCCTTCTGGCCTGCAAAGTTTCTGTTGAGAAATCAGCTCACAGTCGTATGGGGGCTCCCTTGTAGGTAACTAACTGTAGGTAACTAACTAACTGGTAATTATTGTAACAAACAATAATACAAATGTTGGGCTGCTTAAAGTTGTCCGAGAGGCTCCTTATACTATCTTCATATTTCTGGATTCTTTTTTCTTTTTGCTCTTCTGGTTGGGTGCTTTTTGTTTCCTCATATTCCAAATTGCTGATTTGATTCTCGGCATCCTCTACTGTTGATTCCCTGTAAATTATTCTTCATTTCAGTTCATGTAGCCTTTATTTCAAATTGGTACTTTATTATGTCATCGATGGTCTCACTTGTTTTCATAATACTCTTACTAATATGCTTGAGCATCCTTATAACCATAATTCTGAACTCTGTATCTGGTTGCTTACTTGGTTCTGTTTCATTTAGTTCCTTTTCTGGAGATTTCTTCTGTTCTTTCCTTTGTGACATGTTTCTTTGCCTCCACATTTTGACTGCTTCCAGGTGTTTGTTTCTATGTATTAGGTAGAGCTGCTATGTCTCCTGGAACTGATAGAATGGCTTTGTGTAGTAGGTGTCCTGGAGGGTCCAGTGGCTCAGCCTCCCCAATCACCTGAGCTGGGCCTTCTAGGTGCTCCCCTGTATGGGCTGTGTGCTCTGACCTGTTGTAGTTGAGCCTTGGTTGCTGTTGGCGTCATTGGGAGGAAATGACCCCCAGGCCAGTCGGCTGTGAGGACCAGCTGCAACTACAGCCAAAGAGCTGCTGTGCTGGAGACACCCCTATGGATCAGGATTTACTTTAGTGGAGCTTTGGTATTCACCAAGTGCACCCCTTGAGTGTGTCACTCGTGGATGTGGTAGGGTTGTAATCCAGTGTGGTCGAGTCTGACCACCAGGTGCACTGTCTCTTAGGCCTCCCAGGAGGTGCAAAGTCAGACTGTGCCAGTACCTTGCCCAGGGCCACCCAGCAAACCATAGTTGGCTGCTACTCGTGCTGGGCTTAGAAGTGTCCAGGAAAGGCCAAGCTATGAACCAATGCAGGCTCCCGCTAGTGCCAGGCCTGGGGCCACTTATCAAGCTGTATGGGGCACACTGCTGCTTATTTGAGAGATTTTTGGAAAGTCCTAAGCATAAGGCTCAAGAGGCCACTTGCACAGAAAAGCCACTGGAAATGGCTTGGATGAGCTTGCAGGTAGGGAGGGGCGGGGTCTCCAGGAATCACTAGGGCTGAGCCTAACGTGGGAATCGGGTGCTGGGGATTCAAATGTGGAGCCTGCCTGCCGGCTCTGTGTGGGGAGGACTTGCCAAAGGAGCAATGGCATCTGCCAGCTCTTCTGCCTGGGAGAAAGCTGCCCTTCCAGCTCTCTCCCCAATTTCAGGCAGGTTAGTTCCTCCCCAAGTGTCCCAGGTTCCTTTCAAGCTGCTGCCTGGCGCTGGAGCTCAGAGGGAGCACGTCTGAGTGAGTCCGTGCACTGGCCCTTTAAGAGGCGCTGCCTGGGACTCCCACACAGCCTGAAGTTGTGGAGATTTCTCTTCCCGGCCCTGGAGCCCTGGAGCCCTGGAGCCCTGGAGCCCTGGAGCCCTGGAGCCCTGGAGCCCTGGAGCCCTGGAGCCCTGGGCTGGGGGCCCGATGTGGGGCTGGGACCCCTCACCCCTCCAGGAAACCTCCACCGCCAAGATATCCCTCCCGGGTTTAACCAGCAGCACTGGGTGTGGGCCTAGGACCAGGTCTCTGGGATTCAGCTCCATCTGCCTGTGTCTCTGCCCCTCCTACTGGTCTCGTTGCTCCTTCAGTTCCCTCCTTGTTAGGGCTTCTGTTCAGCTAGATTTCAGGAGGTTCTGAATGATGGTTGTTCTGTATTTTAGTTGTAATTTTGATGTAGTTATGGGATGCAGCGGGTACAGCTGTTACCTACGCTGCCATCTTGTTTCTCCATCCCCTAGTTATTTTAAAAAGCAAAAGTGCCCCTCAAATATCCAAATGTACCTTAGTGGGAATCCTTGGCTTATTCTTTAGCAATGACTTCTTAAATTTTTTTCTTGATTGATTGATTTTAGAGAAAGAGGAAGGAAGACAGAGAGTCACAAAGAGATTGAACCCATAACCTTGGCATATCAGGACTATGCTCTAACCAACTGAGCTACCTGGCCAGGGCTAGCAATGATTTCTTGATGATAAATACTCTTAGAGTTTGTTTAAAAATATCTTTATTTTATCCTGACATGTAAATATAATTCAGTCTAGAATTCTATGTTGACAGCTGTTGTCCCAATACTTTGAAGACACTGCATTATGGTCTCTGGCTTTTTTTGTTGCTTTTTTTTTTTTAAATAAAGGTCTATGCTCTGTCTTGTTTGTAGGTGATTTGTTTTATTTATTTTTTTACTGATTGCTTTTAAGTCTCATAGTCTTTGGTGTATTGCAGTTTCACTAAAATGTGTCCATGTCTAGCATTTTATTGATTTTGTTTGTGATTCATTAGGCTACCTGAATCAGAGGAGTTTTCTTTCTTCAATTTTGGAATCTTCTTAGCTATTGTCTTTTTAGATTTTGCAGCTTTCCCACATTATGTATTCTGTCCTTGAACTCCTATGAGAGGACATTATCATTTTGTTTTCCATGTCTTTCAACCTCAGTTTCATATCTGTGAACTGTCTTCTTGTACTTCATTTCAGTCAGATCTGTCTTTCCAGTTCATAAATTTTCATCTTTGTCTAATCTGCTTTTTAAGCCAAAACTAACTTATTAATTTTTTAAAATATATTTTTATTGATTTCAGAGAGAGGAAGGGAGAGAGGAGAGAGAGAAACATCAATGATGAGAGCCATTGATTGGCTGCATCCTACACACTCCCTGCTGGGGATCGAACCTGAAACCTAGGCATGTACCCTGACCTGGAATTGAACCTCAGTCTCCTGGATCATAGGTCGATGCTCAACCACTGAGCCACACTGGCTGGGCCTAACTTTTTAATTTCAAAGTACCATTTTCTTTCTAGAAATTCTGAGTGGTTCTTTTTTCCATCTGCCTTGGCGGTTTTTGTGGGATCTTGATTTCTTGTAGTTTCTTGTATATTCGTTTAGGTTTTAAACATATTTATTTTATATTCTATAAATAATAGTTCTATTTTCTGAAGTTTGGAGTTATCTAATACATGCTATTTTATGGTGACTTGTGGTAAATAGTTTTCTCATGTTCTAAATTTTGTGAGCTTATTTTCAATAGTACTTTATTTACTTTGTATGTAAAAATCTAGTGCTGCCTAAATTGGGGAGTGGTACTCTTCCAAAAGTATTTTACATTGTTTGTTGTAGACATAAGAGCATCACTCTTAACCACTTTTACAATGAGAAAAGTAAAGTTTAGAGGTTAATTTGCCCATAGTAGTTAATAAATGGTGTAGCCAAGATTCACCTTCACCACACTATAATGGACAGGGTGGGGCAAAAGTAGATTTACAGTTTGTATGGAAAATAATACAATAATTAATAAACAGTAATACAAGAATAAACTATTTCTCATGCTTATGACTATAAACCTACTTTTGTATGCTATTTTGTTTTTAATTAAAAAGTTTAGCCCTAACCAGTTTTGCTCTGTGGTTAGAGCATTGGCCCTTGGACTGAAGGGTCCCAGGTTCGATTCTGGCCATAGGCACATACCTTGGTTGCAGTCTTGATCCCCAGCCCCGGTCTGGGTGTGTGTGGGAGGCAGCCATTCGATGTGTCTCTCTTGCATTGATGTTTCTCTCTCACTCTCCCCCTCTCTTCCACTCTCTCTCTGAAAAGCAATGGGAAAAATATCCTCAGGTGAGGATTTAAAAAAAAATGTTTAGGTAACACTTTGAAATTTTAAGATGACACATAGAAACAAACCTATATCCTGTGTTGCCGAAACTATTTAATACTGATCACATTTTCAACTACAAAATATAAACTAAAGAAAATCAGAAAATACTCCTCAAACTGAAAATATATGTTGCTGGAACATGATGGGAAAAGCATTCAAAAGTGTATATTGCATCTTTTTGCAGTTTTCATATCAGTCCCTCTTGCCACCTAACCCTGCACGTACTTAGATTCTTCATATTCCTACAACCTATCCTCTTGAGGGTCATTTATAATTCAAGATAGACTGAATCCAAGGCAAAGCAAAGATGACTGATCATTTATTTATATCTGACGAAAGACTTGGAGGAATTTGGGTGGTAGTGATACTACTTTTCTATCTCTTAATTGTGGCGGTTGCTATGCAACATAATAAAAAATGACAAGGAAATTAAAATGATACACTAGAAAATATCTATTTAACAAAAGAAGATAGTAATGTAAGAATAGAGGAACAGAAAAGACATAAGGCATAAAGAAAACAAATAGCAAAATGGGTGACATATAAATCATTTTAAATAATTACATTGAATGTAAATGGATTAATAATCACTGCAGTTAAAAGATATTGACAGGGTATGCCCTGGCCAATGTAGCTCAGTGGTTGGAGCATTGACCTGCACACAAAATGATGATACATGTTTGATTTTTCAAGTTGTCAAATTAAGGTACATTTCTCAAATGATTGATAGCAACCTTCTGGAAAACCTGGGGGAAAGTGTTTCAGTTTTGCTCATTTGACCTGAAGCAAAGTGTTTTTTGTAAGTAAAATTGCATTGATTAAAAGTAATATTTTGTTTTACTGTACAGTAAATTTTAGTAAATCGAAACAAGAATGTATTTTAGTGGTAAAGTAATTGCATATAAATTTTTTTATCTATGCCTATTTAAAGGATAGGCTATTGTGATTTCTAACTAATGTGATAATGTACTTTCAAATTTAAGATTGGTTTGATTTACAGGTAAACAGTGTTGACCTCAGAACAGCCAGCCATGAGCAGGCAGCAGCTGCTTTGAAAAATGCTGGCCAAGCTGTCACAATTGTTGCACAATATCGACCTGAAGGTAATAAAATTCTTGCTGTCTACATTTATTAATACAATTTTAAAAATTCTTTCTCTTAATAATGTTTAACTTTCCAAGCTTAACTTCCTTTTTTATGTTTTGGTCTGATTTATTAATCTGGTATATGTACAGTCTGAATATAATTCACTATCCAGGTCAAAGTGGGGTTTTTTTGTTTGTTTGTTTAAATATATCTTTATTGATTTCAGAGAGAGGAAAGGAGAGGGGGGAGAGAGAGAGAAACATCAATGATGAGAGAGTCATTGATCAGCTGCCTAGCCCATAACCCGGGCATGTGCCCTGACCGGGAATCGAACCCCAATTGCCTGGATCCTAGGTTGATGCTCAACCGCTGAGCCACTCCTGGCTGGGCTCAAAGTGGTTTTAATAGTATGTAGGAATGTGTATCTGCCAGCTCTTTTGAGTATTTCACCATTATTTGGATTAATTTTCATATGTTTATTTTTTAAAAATCTGTCCTCTAACTAAACTCATACGTTTAACATACCTTTTACTAACTCAGTGATCCAAAAGGGTAATAAAAAACATAAGCAAAGATATTGCCAAAGAAAATTAGGTTACCCCAACTTTTTCCAACTTTTGAATTAGATTGTTAATATCAAGGTTTAAGATATGTTTCTAATAGCCTCTATTGCTATTTTAAAATAAAGAGAAAGAATACAAGTTTGGGATGTAATGTGTTTCTAGAGAGTGAAGTATCATGGATATGACCTTACTGAGTTCTTAGGGGAAGAACATGGTAATGGAAAATTTGAGGTCATGCCATATTAAATACATAGTATACACCAACATGACCACTTATCCAGTAAAACCTCAGTGGAATTAAAAAGCTTAAACACCCAAAAGAATACATAAGTAATCAGGGTGATACTATTCATATAAACTCTTCCTGAGGAGAGAGAATAAACTTCAGACACCCAAAATGATGGGGGAGAGACTGACATAAGGAATGGTGTTGGGAATTAAGATAGTTATTAGGAAGAGAGTATATAATATGGAAAGACTGTATATTCTGACAATTTGAATACTGTTTTCAGAAAATGGGAGATTTCAAAGATAATATAAGAACAGAATAAGCTTCCTGATTCCTTTAAAGTTTTTAACTGAATATGAAAGGGTAACATTTCAAACCAGATCTGGGGAGATTAGATTTGAAATAGTTTGGCTCATAGTAGGGGTCCAAAAGCCAAACAAAATATTATCATTAGAACAAAAGAACAAACCTTCCTAATTTTACATTTATGTATTCTTATAAACATACACGTTTTATTTGTTATATATAAATATATTTATTAAATGTAAATTTTATTTTATATATAAATGTTTTATATATAATACCTATATATTGTTTATTTATATAATTTTATGTTCAAGAATTTAATATATTTGTATATTTTATATACAGGGTGGCAAAAGTAGGTTTTTGAAAAATAATGCAATAATAAATAATAAGACAAGGATAAGCTGTGCTTCCCATACTCACAAATGTAATCCTACTTTTGCCCCATTCTATATAATTATGTATATATAACTATGTGTATGTATAGCATACATACAAACATGTATGTATTGCTTCTCCTTAAATAAACAATAACATACACATTTCTCCAAGTTGCTTGTTTTACTTAATAGTAAGTATACTAATAGTCTAACTATAGTAATTCTAAGAACACTCCATAGTAGCACATACAGATGTTCCTCATTCTTTTTTTATAGCTATATAGTTGTTTTTTTAACCATTAGATCATTTTTACAACAAAATACTGTTTAGGGTTAGACTTTGCTTTATTACCAAATCTGAAAATTGTTTTAACAAGGTAAGTAAACTTTTGATATAATTGAAGTTGTTTGATCTCAGTTCTATTCATACTGGGTGTTTTTAGTCAAGCCTTTTATATAAATAGCCTGTGAAAAATATTTTCCAAATATGCCTACTTCCCATATGTTCTTGTACTGTGTAACCTTACCACTCCCCCATCAAGAGGCAAAGTCTCTCCTTGATTTTGAACTGGTCTTATAATTCACTTGTCAGCAAGTAAGTGTGATAGAAAAAATCATGTGACTTTCAAGGTTAGATTAGAAGAGACCATGAAACTCTTGCCTGGTTCTTTCGGGGTCTTGCTCTGGGAGAAGCCAGACACCATATAAGAAGTCTGACTACCCTCAAAGCAGCATACTTCAGAGGTCCATTATGGTGCTCTGAGCCCAGACTTCCAGCTAGGACCACCAACACAAGACAATGTAGGGTGAAGCTATTTTAGATCCTTCTATTAAACAGCTCATCCACCAGCTGAATCCCATTAAGTGACCTCAGTCTATGCCATAATGACCATCCAGCCAAAATGCTGACTGAATTGCTAACCTACAGAGTCCATAAAATGGTAACTATTTTAATCCACTAATCTTTGGGGTAGTTAAAAGCAATAGTAACTAAAACACAGTCTCACTGTAAAGTCTGTTTTTCATACACACACACAAGACAAGCCTTCCTAAATTTATACAGGGGTGGGAAAAAGCAGGTTCACAGTTGTTCATATGGAAAATAATACAATAATTGATAAGTAATAATACAGGAATAAATTCTGTTTTGAGTACTCCCAACTGTAAACCTACTTTGCCCACCCCTCTGTAGTCCTAGTATGTCACGCTAAGGATTAAAGAACTAGGGAAAATAGTTAACTCTTTTCAGTAATACTGTCTTAGTTGTAGTGTTGGTGGTGATATTTTAAGACTTGTGAATGTAATATTGGATAAAATAAATAAGTCATCATGCAGTACTCTAATTCTGTTATTCTCCAGTGTCTTGAGAACCAGAATTCTTCATATGCAAGGAAGTTCATACAAATACGATAAGGATTAAGTAAAAACCTAAGGTTTCTAATTTTTAATTAGAAGAACCAGTATAAACTCATGACTCAGTTTATATTTTCATCTATATCTCCATCCATCATTCTATCTGTATGTTACCTGTGTCTTTACAGACTAAAGTTTTCACAAGTTGACAGTTATACTAATCAGTCTACTAATGTTTATACTTTATATTTTCTATTTTATTTTAAAGGACAGTAAAAGAATGTTACATATTAATGTGAACTTTTAAATGTTTGTGAGTCTTTTGATGAACTGTTGCTTCAAGTAATCTTAATATCTATAAAAAAACTTGATAACTATAGTGAAAAGAAGAGGAATTTAACAATAATCATGCTTACTCTTTTTTTTTTTCTTTTTTCTTAATTTTTGTTTAAAATATTACAGATGTCCCTTTTTCTCCCCAGTGACCCATTATCATGCTTACTCTTAACTATCTTTTTGTTGCTGTTGTTAATTCTCACCTGAGGATATCTTTTCCCTTTTTTTTTTTAAAGAGAGTGCTTAAAGTTTTTATTACTAATAGATTTAGTAGTTTTTAATATCAGTTTAAAATAGTCCATTTTCAAAAATCATACTTTTTTGTACAAACAAATCCTGTTTTTACAGAACCTTTTTTGCTTTTATTAGGTGAAAAAATTGAAAGGTAGAAAGCTTATTCACTGCTCATTTACAGAATCTATTTGCAAAAATGTATATTCTTTTTAATTTTTCAATTACAGTTGACATTCAGTATTATTTTTTATTAGTTTTATGTGCACAGCATGGTCGTTGACCTTCTGATAATTCTAGTACCTACCTGGCACCACACATTGTTATTACAGTATTATTAACTATATTCCCTCTTCTGCACATTATATTCCCATGACTGTTTTGTAACTACGAATTTGTACTTCTTAATCCCTTTACCTTTTTGACTTAGCCCTCCAACCCTGCCTCCAATCTGGCAGCCCTCAGTTTGTACTCTGTATCTAAGAGCCTGTTTCTGTTTAGTTTGTTCGTTTATTTTGTTTGTTAGATTCCATATATCAGTGAAATCACATGGTACTTGCTTTTCTCTCTCTGACTTATTTCACTTAGCATAATATACCCGCTAGCTCCATTATGTTGTCCCAAATGGTAAGATTTTACTTTTTATGGCCAAGTAATGTTCCATTGTATGTATTTACCACATCTTTTTTTATCCAATTATCTATTGATGGGCACTTGTGTTGTTTCCATATCTTAGCTATTGTAAATTATGTAGCAATAAACATACCGGGTGCATGTATCTTTTCCATTTAGTGTTTTGGATTTCTTTGGATAAATACCCAGAAGTGGAATTGCTGGATCATAATGTAGTTCTATTTTTAAGTTTTTGAGGAACCGCCTTACTGTTTTTCATATTGGCTGCACCAATCTGCATTCCCACCAACAGTACACAAGGGTTCCCTTTTCTCCACATCCTAGCCAACACTTGTTTGTTGATATATTGATGATAACCATTCTGACAGGTGTGAGGTGATACCTTGTTGTGGTTTTAATTTGCATTTCTCTGATGATTTGTGACATCAAGCATCTTTTCGTATCTCTATTGGCCATCTGTATGTCCTCTGCCCATTTTTTTAATTCTATTGTTTGTATTTTTGGTATTGAGTTGTATGAGTTCTTTATAAATTTTGGATATTAACTTTTTTTAGATACATCATTGGTAAATTTCTTCTAATCAATCAGTGGGTTGTCTTTTCATTTTGTTGATGGTTCCTTTTCTGTGCAAAAACTTTTTAGTTTGATGTAGTCCTACTCGTTTACTTTTTCTTGTTTCCTTGTCCAAGGAGATATATCAGAAAAAAATATTACTTAAAAGAATTGCCTATGCTTTTTTCTTGGCTTTTTATGGTTTTCCCCCATTGAGTATGTTAGCTGTGGGTTTGTCATACGGCTTTTATCATGTTGAGGTATGTTCTTTCTATTCCCACTTTGCTGAGAGTTTTTATTATAAATGGATGCTGGATTTTGTCAAATGTCTAATGCTTTTTCTGTATCTGTTGATATGATCGTAATTTTTATCCTTCATTTTGTCTATGTGGTTTATCACATTAATTGATTTGTGAATGTTGAACCAACTTTGCAAGCCAGGAACAAATCCCACTTGATTATGGGGTGTGATCTTTATTATGTATTGCTGAATTCAGTTTGCTACTTTGAGGATTTGTTACATGTATGTTCATCAGGGATATTGGCCTGTAATTTTCTTTTTTGTAATGTCTTTGTCTGGTTTTGGAATTAGGATAATGCTGGCCTCATAAAATGAACTTGGGAGTTTTCCCTCCTCTTGATATTTTAGAATAGTTTGAGAGGGATAAGTGTTAATTCTTCTTTGACTGTTTGGTAAAATTCACCTGTAAAGCCATCTAGTCGGGGACTTTAGTTTGTTGGGAGTCTTTTAATTGCTGATTTGGTTTCATTGATAGTAATCGGCCTGTTCAGATTTTCTGTTTCTTGCTTCAGTCTTGGAATGTTGTATGTTTTTAAGAATTTATCAAATTTTTCCAGATTGTTTAATTTATTGGCATATAATTGTTTGTAGTATTTTCTTATAACCCTTCTTGTTTCTGTGGTGCCAGTTATCACTTCTCTTTTATTTCTGATTTTATTTATTTGAGTCCTCTCTCTCTTTCTTGATGAGTCTGATTAAAGGTTTATCAGTCTTGTTTATCTTTTCCAAAAACCAGCTCTTGGTTTCATTGATCTTTCGTATTGCTTTTTTAGTCTCTATGTCATTCATTTCCACTCTGATCTTTATTATTTCTTTCCTTCTTCTTACTGTGAGCCTTTCTTGTTGTTCTAATTCTTTAAGTTGTAGGGTTAGATAGTTTATTAAAATTTTTTCTTGTTTTTTGGGGTAGAACTGTATTGTTATGAATTTCCCTTTAGGACTGCTTTCTCTGTGTCCTACAGATTTTTAGTTGTGTTTTCATTTGTCTCAAGATATCTTTTGATTTCTTCCTTGATCTCACTATTAACCCATTCATTGTTCAGTAAGATGTTATTTAGCCCCATATGTTTGTGTGTTTTTCAGGGGTTGTTTTTTTTCTTGTAATTGATTTCTAATTTCATGCTATTGTGGTCAGAGAAGATGCTTGATATGATTTCCGTCTTCTTAAATTTATTGAGACTTCTTTTGTGGTTTAGCATGTGGTCTATCCTGGAAAATGTTCCACATGCACTTGAAAAGAATGTATATTCTGCTGCTTTTGGGTGAAGTACTCTAAAAAATATCAATTAAATTCATTTGGTCTAATGTATCATTTAAGGCTGCTGTTTCCTTTTTGATTTTCTGTCTGGAAGATCCATTCATTGATGTCAATGGGGTGTTAAAGTCCCCTACTATAACTGTATTATTGTCCATCTCTTTCTTTATGTCCATCAATGTTTGCATTATGTATTTATGTGCTCCTGTGTTGGGAGCATAAATGTTTACCAGGATTATATCGTCTTGTTGGGTCAATCCCTTTATCATTATATAATGTCTTTCTTTGTCTCTTATTGCCTTCATTTTAAAGTCTGTTTTGTCTGATATAAGCATTGCTACCCCAGTTTTTGTGGGTTTTTTTTTTGTTTTCATTTGCATGGAACACCTTTCTCCATCCCCTTTTAGTTTATGTGTCTTTCAATCTGAAGTGGGCCTCTTAAAGTGATTATTAATAGTGCACAGTTATTTTCATTTTGTTATTTATATTTATGTTCTTTTTTTCTTTTTCTTCTTCTTAAAGAAGTCCCTTTAACATTTCTTGTAAAACTGATTTGGAGGTGATGAACTCCTTTAGCTTTTGCTTATCTGAGAAGCTCTTTATCGCTCCAGTTTTAAATGATAGCCTTTCTGGGTAGAGTAGTCTTGGTTAGGTCCTTGCTTTTCATTTTCATCACTTTGACTATTTCATGCCAATCCCTTCTGGCCTGAAAAGTTTCTGGTGAGAAATCAGCTGACAGTCTTATGGGAGCTCCCTTGCAGATAACGTTAACTGCTTTTCTCTTGCTGCTTTTAAGATTCTTTCTCTAACCTTTGGTGTTTTAATTATGATGTGTCCTGGTGTAGACCTCTTTGGGTTCATCTTGTTTGGGTTCATCTCTGCTCTTCCTGGACTTGTATGTCTTTTTCCTTTGCTAGGTTAGGGAAGTTTTCAGACGTTATTTCTTTAAATAGGCTCTCAGTCCTTTCTCTCTTCTCCTTCTGGTACCCCTCTGATGTGAATATGGTTATGCTTAATGTTACTCCAAAGGTCCCTTAAACTATCTTAATTTTTCTTTATTCTTTTTTCTTTTTGCTATTCTGATTGGGTGTTTTCTATTACCTTGTTTTTCAAATTGCAAATTTGATCCTCTGCTTCATCTAATCTGCTATTGATTTCTTCTAGTATATTTTCATTTCTGACTGTTTCTTTATATATGGTTTCTATGTCCTTTTATAGGCTTACTATCACTTTGTTAAAGTTCTCACTGAGTTCATTTATTCTTCCCCTTAGCTCCTTGAGCAGCTTTATAACCAGTGTTTTGAACTCTGTTATGTAGTAGATTGCTTTCCTCCATTTAATTTAGTTATTTTTCTGGATATTTCTCCTGTTCTTTTTCACAGGACATGTTTCTTTGTCTCTTCATTTTGGCTGCCTTTCTGTGTTTGTTTCTATGTATTAGGTGGATATGCTACATCTCCCAGTCTTGGCAGGGTGGCCTTGTGTCATAGATGTCCTGTGGGGCCCCAGTGGCATAATCTCCCTGATCACCTGAGCTGGGTGCTTTAGGAGTGTCCCTTGTGTGGGTTCTGTGTGCTTTCAGTTGTAGTTGAGCCTTGATTGCTGTTGGCATGTCAGTGGTTAGACTTGAACCTTAGGCTTGCTGGCTGTAAGGATTGGCCACAACATACAAGCTGCTGTGCAGGGATTGACCCATGGAGTAGGATTTGCCCCAGTGGGGTCTGTTGCCTGCCAAGACCTTACTTTAGGTGTGCCACTTGTGGAGCTAATTGAGTGGTGCTCTGTTATGGTCTGATGCTGGCCAATAGATATGTTGGTTCTGGGGCCTCTTGGGAGGGACTTTATTGGAGGTCAATGTCACATGCTGCCTGTGACTGGCCCGTGATTACCTATTAGTTGCTGCAGAGTGATCCGCCATTTGTAGCTGCCTGTGCTGGGCCTGGATGCTCATGGGAGGGAGTCACACTGAAAACCAAGGCTAGCTGCTACCAGTACCTGCAGTAGGTCCACAAAAGGCCCAACGCACCCAGAGACCTCCCATAAGGTTCAGCTGATGAAAGAGTTTCCATTGGCATGCAAGTTGTGTGAGGCAGGGTCTCAGGGAGTCACCAGGTTGAGGCAAGTGGTATTCACCAAGTTAAAACATATTCTGATTTGACCCTGGGCCTAAGGCCACTCAGCAGAAATCTCAGGGCCAGCTGCACCCACCTGGGGCCTGCAGACCTTTGCAGTAGGGTGGGGTCTCTGGTAGTCATCAGGGTGGAACTAGTGGAATTCACCAGGCTAATGCAGATTCAGATTTGGTGGGGGGGGGGGGGCCTCAACACAGGGACAATGGCAGCTGTCCCTCCAGCCTCTCCCTGAAGCAACACAACTCAGTTTTTCCTTCTGTGTGTCTGATACCCAACCACCCCCTGAGCCGAACAGAATTCCCTAAGAGTTTTTAAGAGAGACTGCAAAGCAAGCCCAGATTTGTTGCTGCCTAAAGAGCTTCCAGCCGCTTCTTGAGTTGGGTAGAGTGTGGTCTCGGGGTGAAGCTAGTACAGTTCACCAGGCTGATGCAGATTCAAATTTGACCATGTGGGGGTAGGGTTTACCACAGGTAATATGGTGCCCATTGGCAATGTGGGAGAAGGGCTCAGCAGAGACAGTGGCAGCTATTCCTCTAGCCTCATTCTGAAACCACACAACTCAGTTTTTCCCTGTATATCTCTTGCACCACCCTGAGCTTGACCAGAATTTCTCCAGAGTTTTTAAAGAAAGACTGCAACAAGGTTCTAGGCTGGTTGGCACAGAGAGAGCCTCATCAGGTCATGCACAGGTTGGGTAGGGAGGGTGTCAGAGAGTCGTCAGGGTGGAGCTAATGGAGCTCACTAGGCCAATGTAGATTTATATTTGGCTGTGTGGTGGGAGGACTCAACACAGGGACAACAGCAGTAGTCCCTCCAGCTCTCACCCGGGAGCCACACTACTGTTTCTCCCTGTTTGTCTCTGGTGCACCTCCTGATCCACTATCTCTCCTTTGGAGCCCATGGTGAGCGTCTGCAAGCGAGAGTTTGTGCACTGGCCCTTTAAGAGGATGCCTGGGTTTCCAGCACCATTCCATCTCATCCCAATGGATGGAATCCTTACTGATTTTCACTGACAGGTATTATGTGGGCTCTTCTTCTTCGTCTTCTTTATATCCTTATTTATAGGAGTTCTGTTCAGCTGGTCTTCAAATGGTTATCCAGATTGATTGTTCTATCATTTAGTTGTAATTTTGAAGTGGTCACATGAGGAGGTGAGTGCAGTGCCCATCTACTCCACCTCTTGACCGGAACCTCCACAAAAATGACTTTTTCTTATCTTGATTCTATTTCCTCTGAGAAAGCCAAGCAGTCATATAAAGAAGCTACATGGTGATGTTCCAACCAGTAGCACCAGATGAGGTTCCAGATGACAGCCATCATCAACATATGGCCTTTTCTAGTTGACTATACCAAAATGTGAGAAGAGAAAGGAGAAAAAAAAACAGTAAAATGGAAAGAAATCTATAAAAGAGATAGAACCCGTTAAGTTAAAAATAGAACTGTTTCTCATTTTTTTCCAGATGGCAAAAATTCTCCGAGGAAAAAAATTAAAAGTTTTCCATCGAATGAAAAATACCTTAAATAAAATGGTTTTTACTTCAGATTGCTTTTGTGTCTTATTTTGACATTTTGAAAATAAATTATAAAAAGAGATTAATTTCATTTTTCAGTTTTTAAGGCATATTTTTCCTGTATTATTGACCCTGCACAAGTTCTATATTTAAGAATATAAGATTAACTGATTTCCTCCCATCGCAAAAGTCAGTAAACAAAGCATCTAGTATAAATTATTATAGGTTTATTTTTCATTTTTTAAATATATCATTATTGATTTCAGAGAGAAGAAAAGAGAGGGGGAGAGAGAGATAGAAACATCAATGATGAGAGAGTCATTGATCGGCTGCCTCCTACACGCCACCTGACTGGGCTGGGGATCAAGCCCACAACCTGGGCGTGTACCCTGACCGGGAATTGAACCCCGATTGCCTAGATCCTAGGTCGACGCTCAACCACTGAGCCACACCCAACCAGGCTATACGTTTCTTTTTTTAAGTATAAAAATTACAATATTCTGATTTTTACTTTTTTTAATTTACAGTTTAATTGACAAGTAATGTAAGATTCATACTGGTATTCAATGCATGGAAATTGTCTTTTAATTGATCAAATGTGATATGAACTTTAAAATAGCATATGTGAAATTCAAATTCAGCCAGTACTAATTTATGGTATATTTAGAAGATTATTCATTTTTGAAATATGCATTTTGGGCAAAGTGTTGTAGAGATTACTCTCTTAAGGTTCTATCTATCTTTAGTCAATTATAGGACAGATTGCTTATTTAATACTTACCTTCAAGTAACTTAATTTTTTATTTTTATTTATTTTTATTTATTTTTTAAACATATCTTTATTGATTTCAGAGAGAGGAAAAGAGATGGGGAGAGAGAAAGATAGAAACATCAATGATGAGAGTCATTGATTGGCTGCAGCCTTCAACCCAGGCATGTGCCCTGACCGGGAATCGAACCCCAATCGTCTGGATCCTAGGTCGATGCTCAACCACTGAGCCACGCCCGGCCGGGCAACTTACTTTTTTAGAATATAAAATTTTAATTTATTTCTCTCTTTCTTTTATCAGAATACAGTCGTTTTGAAGCCAAAATACATGACTTGCGGGAGCAGATGATGAATAGTAGCATTAGTTCAGGATCAGGTTCTCTGCGAACAAGCCAGAAGCGATCCCTCTATGTCAGGTAAATTTTTTAAATTCTAATTATAGCAAGTCTTAATTATTTATGCATGTAAATTCTTTCAGGTTTTTCACTATGACTTAGTTTATTAAAGAAAAATAAATTGCATACCAAGGAAATTTTTTTTATGATTGATTTCCTGACAGCATGTCTTTCAAGAGTTAGAATTCTGTTATAATTTGATTAATGAAAATTATATAACCCCTTGAATAATAATACTAAAGAAAAACAAAATAAACATGGACCAGAAATTTTTTAAGTTGGTTATTTTACTGAATCAGTGTTGTAGGTTGGTATGTCATATCATCCAGCACTAATATTTACCTATATTCTTTTATAATAAAACATTCCATTTGAGTAACAGTTACCATGGCAATTTATATAATAGCAAAGAGAACATATATAAATAATAGCTTCAAATGTGAATAATCTCAGCAAAGAGTACAATTCAGGAAATTTCTACGTACATTTTTTTAAACACTTGGGAGAAGATAAACACGTTATTTTCTTGTAACATGTAAGATTACTGTGGCAGCATAAATCTAATAATATTACAGTGATATCATTAGTATATAAATTGTTCTTTTGCATTTCATTGGCTAATAAGACTTAATACAGATACCCTATTTATTTGTATTTTGTTTACTTTTTTTAGAAGAGCTTTTACTTAGTACTTTATTATACTATTATTTTAACTTTAGGTGATTACTACAAGTAACCTGTATCATTCTTTATAATTTTCTCTCATTTCTTTTTTTTCTGTTGGGGAGCCTATTGCTAATGTTTTATTTTTCTGGGGAGAGATGAGATATGTTACATAAAATATATGTATATCCCATATATGTTTGGATATGTACGATTATATCTATACAAACAAACATGTATTCTATACTTATTTATATATGATATGACTTATTGTCTCAAAGAATTTTGTCGTATGGTACATAATGAAAAGAAACTTTTCTCACTTCTCTTCTTCTATTCCTACCCCTTTCATTCCTTTTATCCTACCAGTGATTTGAGAATCCTAAATGCATCACATTTTTCTCTCCTTCCACCAATACTTGCAATATTTATTAAACTCTTCTGATCCAAAGTTGTTAAAAGTATTTTATATATAGATATCCACAGAAAGTATAAAAATAGAGATTTGTGTTTATACTTTCCTTTTTTCTTGCTTATCTATATTTTCTAAGTTTAGTGTAATTAACAGGTCTGATCTTTAATATCTGATTTATTAAAAACATAAAAATCAAAACAGGTTATTTTTGTTTTAGGTACATTTAATGAGTCTTCACTTTTTGTTATTAATTTTTACTTTTAGAAAATACTTTATTTTTATAAGTTATATATTATCAAAAGACTTATAATGAAAAATAACTGCAACTTACCAACAGTCCCTAGAATTTCATTCTCTAGAAACAGTCATCCTCTGTTTTCCTAACAAACTCCCTTGCCTTTACCTCCATATTTTTAAATAAAATGCATATACTACTGTTTTCTAATTTACAAACTTTGGACAGTATAGACTTGGTAGATGAGAACTTTCTCTTTCATACCAAACCACTCATTCTGCCTCTTTCCCTGTTACTCAAACATAGTCCTGTCACTGCTAATAAAATTAATAGCACTTAGAGTCGTGTGAGTATTAATATCTGTCATTACATTGTCAGTATATTACACACTTCTTTCCTTCTGCAACCCTTTATTTTTCCTGGACTTAATAGTTGCTTCATTTTCATTTTCCTGATTTTCTCTGTACTTACTACTAAGTGTCTTCCTTTGTCTTTAGTACCCTCTTTAGAGTTTGTCACATGATGAAACATGGTAGCACACATGGTCTTATCCAGTTTTTCCTTTTTTTTTAATATATCTTTATTGATCTCAGAGACAGAAGGGGGAGAGAGAGAAACATCAATGATGAGTCATTGATTAGCTGCCTGCTGCACGTCCCCTACTAGGGATCAAGTCTACAACCTGGGCATGTGCCCTGACCAGGAATCAAACCTTGATCTCCTGGATCCTAGGTCGATGCTCAACCACTGAGCCAAGCCTGGCCGGGCAGTTTTTCCATCTTTCTATTCCAACCTAACTAGTTGCTCTAAATTTTCTGTGTAGCTCTCACATGGAACTTGCCTTTGCCATGATCCTATTCCCTTTGGCTCTGTACTGTGTGAGTAGTTTTTGAGTCTTAGCATGTCTGAAAAGGACTTTATTTTGCCTTCTCCTTGATGGAAAATTTGGGGGGTGTGGGAGGTTATGACATCCTATTTTATTTTCCAGCAGCCCATTCTTGTAATTTGATTCTTTTGCCACCTTTTATTTTGTGGACATTATAATCTTCTCATGTATCTCTAATGTTTTCTTCTGCTTCTTAAATTCTCTGCTTTCTCTGTATTCCTTTTTTCTAGTTTGCTTGTTTTCTCTTTTTTTTCTTTAGGTTTTTTTTATATATGTGTGTGTGAGGCTATCTTTAAATGTTTAATTATCCTTGTATTCTATTTTTTTTTTTAATAGAAAATGAAGCTAGTGGATTTAACTGGAAGATTACTGACTTTGTCTTTGCCCCCTTCCTCCCCATGTCATTCTTTTCTTTGGGATCATTAAATATCTCTAGAGAAGAATTCTTAATCCCTTGCCTGGAGTATAAATCAGGTTGCTAGATTTCAATTTTCATTGTGCAGATTTCCTGTTACTTCATTTTCAGCCCAGCACATTCCACCTTCCTACCACGTACTAGAGTATAGAGCGTTTGAAATTTAATTTCTGTAGAAACTAAACCTCTGGTCTTCTATGGGATTGGAAACAGAAAAAGGGGCCCAGAGGGTCTAAGTGCTATAAACAGTGTTTCCACCAGTTCTGTTTTCACTATGGTAACTAATCTCTCCCTACCTGTATACTGTACACCTCTAATTCATAAGCATTTCTAGGGTCTTGCAGAATAAATCTTATTTCAGTGTCCCTCTCTTTAAGCACTCCATTTAGAGCTTCCTTCACTCTGCTAGGTTTAGTTACCATCATCCCAAAATGTGTTGAACACTCTTCTCCTATTGTTGTTTCTCTTTTGTATTTGTCTTTTTTTTGGTCACTTAGTGAGGAAATAGACACATATAGCCAGTCTGCCATAACCAGAAGTCTTATGGTTCTTTTTAATAATATTTTTAATTTTAAAAGTAAAAATAAAAAAATCTAGGTACAAAAGGCAACATGCAGTATGATACCATTTATAAAGCTCTGAAACAAGTAAAATCATACACAATTACATAAGCATTCACATATATGTGATAAAACCAAATCAGAACAAAAAGGTAAGGGTAAAGGAACTGATAAACACTATATTCAAAATGGTGGTTTTCTAATAATGTTTTAATCTATGAGAACCAGGATCAAGAGGGAAAAAACACATTGGTGAACATGTGTATAGTCTTTTGTTGGATAGTAGATTAGATTAACATGTTTATTATACTCTTATGGTCAGTAACTCACATAGATATTCCATGGGTTCTAATTTATGAATTAAGTATATTGAAAGACAAAGCTTGAATGCAAATTAGGGAATAGAGCTTGGGGGTGATTTCTTTTCTCCATTGCTCATTAAAAATATCATTATATTGCTTTTGTAATTCAGAAGATTAATTTATGATAATAAAAATATTTCAGTGTAGTATTTTCCCTTTTCTGAATGTCTCTTGGCATTTCTTCTACCTCTTAATGTATTTTATTGTCTGTTTTATATTATGTTTAATTGTATCCTCATCATCTTTGTCATTTTTATCTTTGCCATACCTACTTCATTACCTTTTTAAATAAATATTTAATAAATGAGTGACTGTACCTAACCGTTGTATTATTTGAGGTTAGCTATATTTTTTTACTAGAAAGACAGTTTCTTAGAGTTCAGAATTTATTGGTTGGCGTAATGACTTAGCATTTATATCATTTGTAATCTTCATTTTTTTTCAACTGTAGAATTCTTTTCTTCAGATAAAACCAGATGTGTTATAAATGCTTTAATATATGTTTAATATACGTATATATTAAACATATATACACATATATGTGTGTGTGTGTGTGTATAATGTACACATGTATATATAACATGTATATATAACACATATGTTTAAGCCTTCCCACTTTTGGTTCCCACCTACTTCCCTCACACCTATTTCCCTGAAAACCCTTGAAAGAGCACATTTGAAAACCATTAACTAGTTTATTTAGCCATCAAATAAGTCCACCCTCTGCAGTTTTACTTGAAGAGATAGGTTCTTAAAAGTTGGGTAGCATGAGAAGGAATATGATTTGTGTCCTAATTTCCAGTTGCCAAATTAGAACAAAAGAATGAATCAATTGTATTATAAATGTAATTGCTGGATCCTTTTCTAAGAGCGCTTTGGATATAACATTTCATTTTTATAAATGTTATACATTAATCAAGTAGTAGGACACAGTATTTTCTTTTTATCAAATTAAAAATATTCTTAACATTTCCAATTACTACATTAAATTAATACAGTATTTTTCCAAAACATTTGGTAGCTGTTAAAACCATCTTTAGTTACTTTTCATCATTATTACTGACTCTGAAAACCCTATTAACTCTACTTTTGTGAACAAACAAAAGGAATAATTAACTGGCAAAATAGTTATTCTGTTGATTTAGTCTTACAGTTCACATCTAATGAGTCAAATCTATCAGGGAATTTGTTTTCCCAAGTGTGTCCACTCAAAATAAAGAGAAGAAAAGAATATCTCTTAATATTTACTTTTGTTCATTAATTTAAAACAACTCTTTAGATTTGTCTTCATTTTAGAATTCAATATAGGTTGCCATAGGATTGTACTAAAGGTATATTTTAAATTTCTTATACTATATTAAAAGAAATAAGGAAGCATACCTGATAACTATTACCATAACAAGTTAATTTTGATCTTTTTTTTTTTTTTTTTTTTTAGTCTCATGCTCTTGTATGTAGTACAAAATTAAGCTTGGCATTATTTTGCCTACCATGGTATGTTGTTTAATTATTTACCCAAATTATAAACATTTTCAGGCTTCTATGTTTTACTATTGATAACATCATTATAACAAGTAATTGTGAACTTTTTCTTCTTACTCTAGAGCCCTTTTTGATTATGACAAGACTAAAGACAGTGGCCTTCCCAGTCAGGGATTGAACTTCAAATTTGGAGATATCCTTCATGTTATTAATGCTTCTGATGATGAATGGTGGCAAGCCAGGCAGGTTACACCAGATGGTGAGAGTGATGAAGTTGGGGTGATTCCCAGTAAACGCAGGTAAATATAAGTCCATTACAGTCTCACCACCTGGAAGTTGGGCAATATAATAAATGCTGTTCCTTTACATTTATTTTATTGAGGTGATGATTTTATGCCTGGTTTCCATATTGTGTTTTACAACCATTTAATTTTATTTACCTTATATTATAACCAATAACCTAACTAGAGAATATGATGCCCCCAAACAAATTTTTCTAAAGCTCCTACTGGTTCCTACAAACAAAGTAAGTATATTTTAAGACACTGTACCGTATATCTATGCCAGTGGAGGGAGAATTAAAAGTCTCTGTCATTTTCCCGTTAAAGTGATGATAAAACCTAAATTTTCAGGACTTTTGATTGTGTGAATTACCTCTTTTAGACTTAAAAAAATGAAAGCATTATAAATACAAAATGTTTAGAAATATCTAAACATTTAGATATGATGGCAGCAAAAATATACTTAGGATGGTGAAACAAGGAAGGTGCACAGAAGTAACAGAAGAGCCTAGTCTGGACTGCTTTGGCTCACTGAGAAGTCAGAAAAGGGGACCTTGGAGACAGGTTCAGGGGGTAAGCCCAGGATGAGCTGCCCCTGCCCACTGCCCCCTGGACACAAGTCTGCTGGGGTCCCTTTGGAGGGAAGAAGGGCGAAGGGAATGGCATTGGTTTGCTCCCCTGCGGGGGTTATCTATCTCTTACCAGTGGAAATCTTAGGGAAGGTCTCAGGGGAGGGTCTTAATAGAATATTCATCAGATTGGTCGGTGCCAAGGCAGGAGGTCATTACTCAGTGTATCTGGTTCTGAGGCAGCTATGCACCACTTGTCTGGTTGTGCTGCTTTTCTGGGCCTGTAGCTGAAATAAATGGAGGCCTAGATAATATCTTTAGGGAGGAAAGGCTGGGGGGGGGGGGGGGGTAAAACCACATGACCAGCAGTATGCTAGGGGAGGATAGGCTACCCTGGGGACAAGTTTCTTGTTTTCCCAGTTTTACCCCTTGCTAGGCATCTGGGGCTTTCTGCCCTGGTGAGTTTCTGTACTTGGCCCTTCGTCCTTGTTCTGCTCATGTCTGTAACAATATGCTTCACATCTCTTTTCTTGCTTAATTTAGAAGTATTAGTGCATTCACTGTTTTTCCTCTTTGCTTTTAACCATTTCTGATAATGTTTCTTTGGTGGATATTTACCATCTAGTGGTAAAAGTGGTTAAATGCAGATTGTCCAAGATTCCAGCTTAGAGAACACCCTCTAAGGTCTCTGAAATGCAGTGAAATGTCTCTACTTTTGTAGGAGAGGTATTAATTATTAGTTCATAATTCCCCCAAAGTAGTTTATTTATGAGATCTGTTTCATCCAAATCTTTGCCTAAAAGTCCTTTTTTAAGTTTTAAGATAGCCAGCAAAATTAATGATGAGATATTGTTTATTATAGCTAGTTAATTCACTTCAGGTCAGGCTCATGATGTAATCAACTGGTATTTTTTGTATTAATGAGTTGGATTTATACTTATTTTGTCCAGTCTCTATAATTGATAAGTAGGCCAAATCATATACCTATTTTAGACCTCTGTGTGTGTGTGTGTGTAGACGTTGAAGAGTAGAAATATTAAAGTATTACAGAGATATGTAGTTATAGTTTTAGGATTTATGACTGTTGTTGGCTAGCTTCATATATTTAGCAAGATCCAGCTATTTAGTTAGATCTTATATTTGGTGGCAACTCCTGTTTTAGCAATGTAGCCTTCAGCATAACTTTTTACCTGGAATATAACATAGTGAGTCTCCTTTAAATTCAGAAATGCTTACTCTGCCTTGTTGAGTCAGTAAGAAACCTCACATCTTAAATATCAAGGTCAGAGTTCCTAAAAATGGTTTATCCCTTAGTTTCTCATATCTTACAAGACTTTACTGGAAGAAATGAGAAACACAGCTATCTGGTGGAAAGAGATTTTTTTTCATTTTGTATAAAAATTCTATAAGGTTGATTTTTAAAGCCACAAGCGATGTAAGCCATACCTTGAAATTTCAACAATTCCCATAAGGAATTGTAGTTCCTACAGTTCTTAGCTTTCTTTTAGGAACAGTATTTACAAATAAACACAATTTAAGACACTCAACTATTGAGTGAACAGGATAATGATTAGCAAACAAAGCCATTTGTAAATGTTCACTTACTAAATGTTAGTTTGCGGTGCCCTCAATAAGTGTCTGGGCAAAATTATAAATTAATTATTCATGTCATGGATCCTCAGGATTGCTCTGGAATAGTCAAAGACATAGATTTTAAATCTGTGACTGCTGCCCAGGCCAGGTTGCTCAGTTGGTTGGAGTGTCCGTACAAGGCAACTGATTGATGTTTCTCTCTCTCTCCCCCACCCTCTCTCTCTAAAAATCTATAAAAACATATCCTCAGATAAGGATTTTTTTTAAAAAAATCTGTGACTGCTAAGGTTCTTCTTTTAGTATGCTGCAGTAAAACTATGTAACTACATAATAAAAAAATTTTAAATGCTTTCAGACTGATGAATCTCTGGGGGGAAGGGGAAGGGATAGATTTAACCAAAGAACTTGTATGCATATATGCATAACCCATGGACACAGACAGTAGTGTGGTGAAGGCCTGGCAGAGTGATAAAAAAAAAAAAGAAAGAAAATACATTCATTCATAGACTCTTTTGGTAGGTTTTTCTGCTATATACCAGCATAATTGATATGTTGATATCAAGGATTTATAAAAAGCTTAATTTATGTAAAATCTTGCAAAATGCATATTGCTATTACAATCTACTTAAAACGTTTTGTTTTAAGTAGATTTGCTTGCTTCTTTTGAATAGGTAACACTTAACGAGGTTCAAAATTCAAAAGGTCTAAAAGCTATACAAACTTCCTCTTAACACTGTTCCCCAGGCAACCATTTCACCTTCATAGAAATAGTTAAGGTTACCAGTTCTCGTATATCCTTCCAAAGATACTTTAAAACTCTTTATTTTGTATATTATAATTGATTATTTATGTATTTACACAAAAATGTCATTGAAGTCAAGCTTAATTTTTCTCTTTCTGTTTTCTATTTTTGTTATTGACACTATTACAGATATCCCCAATTTCCCCCCCTTTTACCCCACCTCCACCCAGCCCCCCCCCCCCCAGGCCCTTCGCCATATTATTGTCTGTGTCCATGGGCTATGCTATATGCATATATGTCCTTTGGTTAATCTCTTCCAGTCCCCCTTACCCCTCTCCCCTTCTCATGCTTCATTTTTAGCATATGTGTTCCATGCTAAGCTAATATTTAAACTACAAAAAAAAAAAAAAAAAAACCTGGAAAATTGCTAAACTCAGAATTCTTATCTTGTCTTATATTAATTTCAGTATAATTAATGGAATTGAGTGCATATGTAAGTACACATATATGTACTGTATTTTGATACTTCACGTGGTTTTTTTAATAATAAAACGAGTCCTATATTTTATTTTTCAGAAATTCTAATTAATTTTGGGATGCAAACCTATATGGCTTTCTAAGGTTGTAGAATATAAAAACGCCCTGTATTGAAGTATCAGTTCTGATGATTTGTAGTTTGACCCTTAGATGTATTTGGTATACCTAAAAAATAATATTGGGTGCTTTGACAGGGTTGAAAAGAAAGAACGAGCCCGATTAAAAACAGTGAAATTCAATTCTAAAACAAGAGGAGATAAAGGGGTGAGTATATGAAATCTCTTATTTCTAGAAATTAATAATTAAGGGTAATAGACCTTTTTATAATTCTTGTTTGAGCTACATTACTAAATGAGGATTTTGCTGTAAAAATTACTGTCAGCAGCTCTGGCAATGTTGCTTTACAATAGTAGATATTAAAGTAAGTAATTTATTGAATTAAAGCACCCATTTCACAGACCTTTTCAAATTAAAACTGTGATTCGATGTATTCTTAACAACGTACTTTTGGTGAAGATTATTTTTACAAATGAAATGAATTTAGCCTTCATTCACATGTCCAATTAGAAACTTGTGTCACCAATATTAATCATGATAGTTAATTTAATGAATGTTCTGAGAAAATAGGCCTCCAAAATATTATTAATGAGATCATAATATCAGTTTATTGGGGGGGTGTTGGGGGGGAGTTTTCAACTAAATTCATGGAAGTTTTCTTGTTCTCCCCTCTATTCCTAATATAATTTATTAATAGAATCCATGTTTTAAATGTATGAATCAATATGAATTTATATTTTGAGGGAATAAAGAGTCAAGAGGACGAGTTTGTAGATGGTCAAGAAATATATCAAAATAATTTTATACATATTTTAGAGCTGTTTTTATTTTAATTTACTTTAAGTCCTGCTTTAAATGGATGTCATAGGCGAAAAAGATCTTGCAGGCTTTATCCTGTACTATATTTGTAATTACTGCAATGGAATATTTTAGCAAAAAGCCTGAAGAAAGAGCTGAACACACATATTGAAAATACTATTTGCAGCAATGTTTTCTGTTTTGTAGGTTTTTTTAATCTAAAGCAAAAGTTTTATACATCTTTTGCTCATATTTCAAAGGAATGTAAAACTCAGCAAATAAATTAACCCTATTTTCTGTACATCTCTGATATTACTAAGCACTCAAAGCTTTAAAATTTAAAAGATAAGAAATATGATCCTTGATCAAAGAAATTAAATCTGAGTAAATTACATAATGCACTCAGTTATTTTAGGAATGATAAATTCCTTTAAAATTAACTTCTAGTTTTCAGAAAATACAAAATTATATAATGTGATCTGAAGCAATATTTAAAATAGAAAATTTTTGGAAGAAAAAGTCTCAAGTAAATGCTCGGATTTGAAATATATACAGTGCTTTTTGTGCTTATTTTATATATGTTTTTAAAAATAATTTAGTAAAATACACTGTCAATGTATTGAAAAAGAGGTTGCATGTTGTAACTTTTCTTTCATACTGTAAGAAGTTAACTGAATTAACGACATATTTAAATCTTAGTCTTGTTTGTTGACTGTAACCAACTTTATACACAGTCACTGTGTTCTAATACAGCACCAAAAGTATGCATGATACTGAGTGGGGTAAAAATACGCTTGCCATTGATACAGAACTGCATTTCTTTCTTTAACACCATTTCCTGTTCTAAGTTCTTCTTTTCCTTTCCTTACATGATTTATGGAATTTTATTTCCACTACAGACTTCTAACATTTCAGTTTCTCATTAACATTTTTAACATTCATTGAACTATTTTGAAATACTACATATGGAGATTATATATTCAGATATTTAATATATGTTTCATGAATTGTGATATTTTATCAGTTCTGATATTTATTACACTCTGTCTCTCTTGCAGTGTAGCATTAATAACAATAAGTAATTAAACAGTACTTTGTATTGGAAATATAGAGAAACTGGAGGTAGATGTTTCTCCAGCTTTGTGTTTTCCCTACACATTTTTGACTTGTTTGCTTGTGTTATTTTTACTTTTAATAAATTTTTCACCTGGAGGATGTTAAATGTAATACAATTAATCCATTTCTTAACTAACAAGCATTTCTTTCTGTCCCATATTATGATATCTTTATGATATCTCATTCTGGCTAACTGCAAAGATATCAAAAATCAGAACATTTTAAACTTCATGTTTTTTTCGGTTGTTTGCTGTGAAACTGACTCTGACCACTGTATATGCAGTAAGAGGAGTAAATAACCTTTTATTAAAATATTAGTTTTATCAGATATAAAAATTATTACTAAATTCAAAGGAATGATTGTCATGAACAAAAAGATTTAGTCTTTCCCTAAAATTAGATTATCATAAATTTTTCTTTGTCGAAATTTGTTTTCCTCTCTTTCTCTTTTCTAAAATTTGGATTCAAGCAAAGATTTTTATTCAAATAATGCTACTTGACAGTTTATAAAATAATTATAAGCCTAGAGTTCTTCACATTATTTTTTACTCATCAACTTAATTTTCAACTTCCACTTAGAGGTATTAGAGCCTTCAAATTTTAAGATTGAAATCAAGATAGTCTCCTTGACTATGAATTTATTAATCCTGAATTATTGGTATGAAAAAGTAAAACTGAAAGTTTAACCTTGTTTTTGTAAGGATTATTATCAAAAGAAAGGCTTTCAAGTAATAGAATTTGAGCTAAAAGTCACTTTCATCTACTTCAGCACCTTCATCACCTGGCCTTTTATGCTTAAAAATATAGGCATGCCAAAAACATACTGCCTGGTGTCAATACACTTCAGAATAGTGATAGCATCTTATAATGTGGATAGACTCAGGAAAAATCAGAACAGTTTTTATTCTTTATGTTGTTCCCATCTCAAAAATTATAATAATAATTTCACTGATATGTAAGGCCATTTCCTTTCCTTCAAGACGTGTACCTATGACAGAAATTACAAAAGAAACTATGCCTCTTTAATAGGCTCACCTTTCTTTGTGCTACATGCTTTTAAATCTGTGAATGCACAAATTGGGACATTCAAGGATGGAAAAAATTTGTTTCCAATATGTGTGCAATAAGGGACATCAAAGCAGCTGTTCATCTTCCTTATAGAAATTATGTATAAACTCTTCAAATCTTAATTGCCTATTTGACTCTTATGGGCACCAAACTTTTTATTCCCTATTCAGGACCAATGGTGCCACTGAAATGAATCTGGTTCTATTTTATTTATATATACTTCTAAAAATAGATATGTATAGTAGAGCTTAAAGATAAAGAAATCAGTTATGATAGCACTTAAGTTTGCCAAAACATTTGTAACTCTTCTTCCTTGGTTAGATAGCATTGCTAAATCTTTTGCTGGGTTCTGTGGCCTTGATGGAGCCCTCTTAGTTTTCTTCCCGTTTTCTGATTAATGCAATAAGCTTTTAGTTACCTTTTTTCTCTTAAAAAATAGATAGATGATGATGATAGATATAGATAGATAGATAGATAGATAGATAGATAGATAGATAGATAGATAGATAGATAGATAGATAGATGATACATAGATGATACATAGATGATACATAGATAGATGATAGGATTGTTTTTAAAATATTCAACACTGGCAACTTTCTCAGTTGTTCTGGTTTTCTTTTTAATAAAGGTTTTTGTTAGTTTGTTGGAGCCCCCCCACACACACACACAAAATGAAATAAAGAATAAGGGGGGAAATGTGCTTAAGCAAAAGGGAAATGAAAGTTATTACCTAATGCATAAAAAAATATTTGAACAGCTAGAGTAAACATTTAAAATAAGATTTGATATAGAGTACCTAGCTCCTGGAAATCTAGAAAAATATGTATTGATATGAATAGATGTTAGCTTGGTTTGTACCATAGGAATACCTAAACTGATTTACTCTTTTCATTTTTATCAAGTAGCATTTATTCTATATTTTTAGGTATTACTGAATTACACTCAAAATTTTTCAGTATTTTCTGTTGTAAAACATTAGAATTAAAGGAGTTAATTCAAAATTAGAAATTCACTTTATATATGATTAAATTCATATACAAACTGCACACTGTGGTCAGAAGAGTCAGCTTCCACAGAGCTACTAGGCTGGGCCTTTGTACACACAGACAGTAGACATCCCTTTGTTTTGCCCCTCCTTCTCTTCTTCAGCAGTCATTCAATGACAAGCGTAAAAAGAACCTCTTTTCCCGAAAATTCCCCTTCTACAAGAACAAGGACCAGAGTGAGCAGGAAACAAGTGATGCTGACCGTAAGTATGTGGATCCAATGGTCAACTGAAAATAAATGTAGAGGGACCTACTGCCCTGCAGTTGGTTGTTACCATGGAGACAGTTTCAAGAGCTGCAACAGGCTACTAATTGTCTTAACGAGGGGCAATTTAACAGGCATAAATTAATTTGTATACCAGTCTTAACTTTTTCTGGTACCTTAGGAATTCTTAATTTAAAGTACACAGCATTTTTTAGCTGTATGTCTAACATAGTATTATTTGATATAAGGGTTCTTAAAATAAACAATATACTTTCAAAGAATATTTTAGAGAAAAAACATGGATACCTGGGAAGTATTTAGTGATTTCTAGGTATGATATTCCCAATCTTTGATAAGTAGATTTTCCAGAATCATTCCATTTTATCCTATTTCTTCTTTATATGTAGAGTCCGAATTTTACTTTTAAAATAGCAAACTTTGCTGCTCTACGATAGAACTTCATTCTTTTAGTAGACTACATTTAGCTGCTAGCTTATTTAGAACTTTCAGAAATCTACAAAAATGCTCTATAAGATATGCACCTGTAATGGTCTTGGAACTGTCTCTTATTGTAGCACCAATTTTATGCATTACTGACAACTATTTTCTTTGATTATCTTTTTATTGCTTGCTCTCTGGGAACTACTCTCTACAGGAGATCCCTGACGACATGGGATCAAAAGGCCTGAGTAAGTGATCAAAATACTCCCAAGTTATTTTTTAACCTCCATCTACAGACCTACCTTTTTCAGATACATTTTGAGAATAATGGTAGCGCCCTTCTGGCATGAGGAGGTATATGATTTAGATTGCTTTTAGACTTTTCATCTTAATAAAATGCTTGGGATTTTTATTCTAGAATACACGCCTTTTGTTTTTCTAATGCTCCATTTTTCACATCATTTGAAAAACTCTGCTTATACATAACATTTTCCTTTTTATAATTTTGATGACAATTACTTTTGCTAGGGATTTTTTAATGTGAAGAATTTTTTAAAGTTTTTAAAAATAGTACTACCTGCCCTCATTATTAGAATATAGAAAATAATCTTCCTTGCAGCTTTATATCACCCTTTTTTTGTTAAAACAAGTCAAAATCATTTTGATTCTGTGTGTTAGAGAAGCATTGCTATAATGTGAAACTATAAAACACAATAAATCTTAAATGTTAGAGAAGAATTGTGGACCTCAAGTTCAAATAGTCTTTGAAGAGGGAAATTTATATATCTTTTTTAAGGAGGTTGTAATTTATGAAAAGAATTATAAGAAATATTATCCTTTGGTGTTTTTTGTTGTTTTTTTTTTTTTCTTTCATTTAACCACAATGTTGTCTCTGCTTTTTGTTTTCGTTGTGTTGCTTAATTTTCAACCTTTGTATAAAGCTTGGCACAGAGTCTGATATATAGGAGTTACTCAATAAATTTTGGAATGAGTGAATGAAACAAGAAGTCATTTAAGCAATCAGTTTTAAATGTGGGTGTTTTCAAATTGATTAAATGTGAAATTTTGCCAAATATTACTAAGTTATTTTAGGTAACATTGACTCATTAGAAGTAACCTTTTAGGCTAAAGTTTTTTCTAGATAATTCTTTTCCTTTGGATTATTAAGCATTTTGAAAACTTATTTCTTTATAATTCATTGATTATTAATGATATAGCCAGTATCTTTCAACTTCCTACGATCTGCATTAATAACCCTTATATTTCATAATTTTTCATGATTTATCCTAATTTTAATGTAAACTGGAGGTACTTGACTTTTATTTCAACCTTAACGATTAAAGGTTTGTATTAGACTGAAGGCAATATGCTTTATATGTAATTATTTTTATTAGACACACTTTATTATTTTTGTATGTGCCTGTTGGATTTGGCAAGAGCCCACAAATTTACTATCACTAGTGGCACCCTTGTGAAAATCTTCAAAACATTTCCACAGATCCTTTTTTTTTTCTTTTTTTGAGAGAGAGAGAGAGAAACATTGATCAGTTGCCTCCTGCACATGCCCCAACTGGGGCCAGGGATCGAACCTGCAACCTAAGTATGTGCCCTGACTAGAAATCGAATCCATGACCCTTCGGTGCACGGGAGGATGCTCCAACCAACTTAGCCACACCAGCCAGAGCTGCACAGATTCTTAATGCTATAGAATTTATTTTGAGAATGATAACATGTTTTAGAGGTGGTATGGATCAGCCTATGTACCCATAGATTTTTATTATCTGTTGAGTCATTGGGGACCTAAGGAAAACTCATTAAAAAATGAACTAAATGAAGAATTTAGTTCCCATATTGATATTGTTATGGTAAATGATAATTGCATTTTGACCAAATCATAATTTTATCTCTCATTTTAATTGAGGATTGGGACTTGGGAAGAGAAACAAATGAAAAACAGCAACTGAGTACCAGACAATGTAATTTAGAAAAGAATTTAAATTTTTCTAGGCAATGACTTAAGATCCTTTGAATGGTAGGTTTCTGTGCTTCATTTCCCAGAAACTGAAAGAATATATTCACCTAGTAACTTGATGATCACATCAAGAAGATTTTATTTGGAAAATGTTGAAGGAAACAAAAATATCAGTAAAATTATAATACTGGATATGATGGAGGTTATTACATAAAACAAATGACTAGCAGTTGAAAAGGTGCCTGTTATTGCACAGTAGAAAATACTGGAAAAGGGGATGGGTCAAGAACATTTGAGGCCTCAGTTATTTAAAGTTCAGAACATGGGGAATAAACTAAACAAAATCCTGTGAGATTTTAATATAAGAAAATAAATGTGACCTCATATAGGTATTCATCAAGCCTTGTTGGAACAGAACTCAGCAAGAGGCTAAGAACAGAAGGATAAATTATTCCAGAGAAACAAACCTGTTGAAGAGGTGTGAAGTAACACTGAATATCAAGAAAAATGTGCATTTGCAAAAAAGTGATACCCTAGAATACTTTTCATAGACATGAATTTAGTGATTCTACAAAGAAGAGAATCAAATTGTTGATTTTCCCTGTTGACAGTAGAGGAAATAATGAGAGAAATTATCTTTCCAAACCTAATTTTGACTAACAGAATTAATTAAAATATAATGGAAATGTGGGAGAATGCAACTAAATCATCATAGCTTGTAGAAAGCTAGAAATAGAAACCTGTGCAGATTTTATGCTTTAAGAAGGCAATTTTGAAAAAGTTAAGGAAGAAAATACTGGTTAAGTTTCCTTTAACAGAGACTAAAAGAAATACTGTTCAGGAGGGCTATTACGGGTGCTCAGAAGTAAAACTATGACATGCAGTTTAAGACAAGGTTTGTACCTATTTTGTACACAGCTCAGTTTTTATAGCTTTATATTTTGTGGAACCTCTCAAAAACTTCCTGTTAGGCACACAGGTTTCCCATCATATCTCTTTCCTTTCTTCTCATCTTAAAGACTTATTTTAGCAGATTTGTGCAGAGCTCTCAGATTCCAAAACCAGACTTATTTTCATTTGTGTTTAGAGTAAGTGTAAAAATAGTAGTATTGCTTGAGATTGATGATATGTAGTATTTCAAGAGTGCAAAGAGAAAAGACATGATGCATTCTCAGGAAGAAATGTTTGATAGAATGGTGAGACTTAGAGAGATTTGAAATTATTGTGGTCATCAAACATCATAAATGAAATAAAAATTAAAACTTGAAGAATATATTTATGCCATGTATGTCAAAGGGATAATATCCTTACACTATAAATTTCTAACAGATAAAAAGAAACAGACTAACTCTGTTAGAAAACTGGAAAAAGGATATGAAAAGAATGCTCAAAAGAAACAAATGAAATAAGCGTATAGAAGTGTTTAGTGTTTCTAATAATCAATAAACAAAATGATGTTTTACCCATCACCTCGGTAAACTTTTCTTTTAAAGAATCACCCAATGATGGAGAAGGTTCTATACAGTGACTACTTTTAGCATATTACTATTGGGAGTGTAAATTGGTACAGCCTTTCTGGAAAAGCTTATCTTTTGACCTACTGATAATTCCCCTTCAAGGAATATATCCTAAGAATGTAATCATAGATAGAGATAAAAGTTTATATGTCAGGATGTTTAATATTATTTTGAAATTACAGCCCTCAAAAATTGAAATCATCCTAGAATGTCTTACAGTTAAGGAGTGGTTAATGAAGTTATCCGTACTTTGTAATATTATATAACCATTGAAAATCATTATAACATGGAAAATTGTTCACAATATAAGTGAAAAAATAAAACATGAAACTCTACATAGTCTCAGATTTCTAAATAAATGTATTTAGAGCTATTTTAAATATTGTTGCTTTGAACATTTCTTGTATGTGTTTTGGTGAGCATATATATGTGTCTTTCTGTTGGGGAAATAACTAGGAAAGGAATTGCTGGGTCATAGATATATGTATGTTCAGCTTTAGTGGGCACTGCCAAGGAGCTTTCCAAAGTGATTGTACCAATTTACCCACCCCAAGTATATGAGTTCCAGTTGCTGCATGACCTTCTCCATGTTTGGCATATCCATTTTGTTTTTGTTTTTCATCATAGCCATTCTGGTGGATGGTAAAGGTATTCATTGTGGTTTTAATTTGCATTTCCCTGTTAAGTAAAAGTGTGAACACATTTATATATGTTTATTGGATATTTGAACATCTTTGATGAAGTGCCTTGAAAAAGATTAGTTTTAATTATCAGGAAAAAAGGATTTTACCTTTTCAATAAATTCCCAAGCAATGATGATCATGCTTTTCCAGGGGCTGTACTTTGAGGAGCAGGATTTTATTGTAGAATAGCTACTGGTAATCTTCGAGAACTATCTCAAAATGAATAGGAGAAAACCCCAGAAAAGATACAAAAGAGATTGTAGTAACTTTAACTTTTTATTATTTAACATGTCAGACATATTCAATAATAATAAATAAACCCAGAGTATTCTTTCTCACCCAGCTTCTGTTATCAACTCATGGTTGGTATTATTTCTTCTATACTCCCACTTACTCTCCCCCTCCTTTCATTCCATTGCAGAAACTAATGTTTCTTTCTTTACATATTAGAGATTGTAGAGTGTAATATCAGCCCTAATAGAAATTTAAGAACTTTTTTTTGGCATTCCTGCCTCTGGGAATGAATTTTAAGGATATAGGACAACAGATAAAAAGCTATATAAATGGAGGCATTTATGATCATTTGTTAATGTTTGTGGAAAACAGTTTAAAGCAAACTAAAATGTCTATAAAGAATAAGTAGTAAGGTAAATCATGACTGATCAGCCCAATAGAATATTATACAAGAATTTAGAATAATTGTTTTGAGGTTAATGTGGCAACATGGGAAGAAATTTTTAAGTATAAACTTTTAAAAACCACCATTTTACATGTTCTTGTTATAAATTATAATTTTTAATGTTTCTGTTTTATTTAAAATACACATAATCTGATTAAGAAAGTTATATCTTTGCAAGTTAGAATAACATACTTATTTTTTTACTATGACAACAATTTAAGAACTGTTATCTTTATTTGAAATCTTAAGTGTTACCATTCTCTGAAGTTTTCAGTAGTGCTACTTGATTTTAGGAGATTCTGTGGGTGGTATGGTACAGCAGATAATTTCTCCTGAAACTTTTTCCTCCTCTTTTCTTTTTCCTGACATAAAAACTTTAGATTTTCCTCTCTGGGAAAATTTTGGGTTTTAGTTTTTATAAATAAAATTACCTTTTATATTCAAGGGAACCATTTATTGAGAGAGAACACCTGAGATTACATTCACATGAGAAGAGTGCATGCTGTTTACTGAACAATCAAGTTATGAAATGGGGTCACTTTCAGGAGGGGCCAGGCAATTTGCAACTGGGCATATTTGCTTTATCTTTTTTGTTTTGCAAAGCAGCCATTGTCAATTTCATCAAAGCAGAGTTTCTCAGAAATATTGATCTATTTTCAAAAATAATCCCACCTTCTAGAATTCCTTTCCATTTGACTTTTATTGGGGCGTCTGAATCTGACATCTAAAATGCTTTATCTATATGAGCTCAGGAACATGGATTTTCATTTTTTCAGGAACAAGAAAGAAGCTGAACTTTAAAGCAAGATCATTTATTTTTTAAAACATCCATTAAAATGGATGCATCTGTTTGCTCAAATATAACTTCCTCCTTTGTCAATCATTATTGTTTTGTAAACTAAGTTAAATGGTGCCATTTTCTCTTCTGGGGTTTTACCTCTACAGTTGGACCAATTTAGGATCACTTTGACCTCTTTGTTCATAAACTTGTACAAAAATGAGGCATTTTTCTTAATTACAGGGGGTTTTTTTCTTGCTAATTCATATTTATTTGAAAAAATTAAACTTTTCAAAGAAAAACAAAAATGCTTTTTTAAAATTTATAGGGCATGTGTGGTTTATATCTCAACATTTTGTAATGTCACCTTATGTTTATTTTGATAATTTGCTCTTTTAAAACTCATGACACTGTGTTTTCTTTATTTTTTTCATTGTCCTGCAATTTCAGAGCATGTAACTTCTAATGCCAGCGATAGTGAAAGTAGTTACCGTAAGTGTTTTAAGTTACTTCTTCTTTTGTAATCTCAAGTAATATATATTCTTTGGGGGTTTTTTTCCCTTAGTGATGTTTCCTAAAAACTGAAAATTAGATACTTAATCTTTTAAAATCAGGGAAAGCCAACTACAATTTAGAAAACTTGAAAAATAAAATCATACCATGTGTACAGAAGTTACTGTCCAAAATTTTAACAAAATACTAAAATCCTTTTTACATACAGTGCTATTTGTGAACATAGTACATATATGTGTATCTGTGTGTATCTTTAAAAGAAGTAAATATCTAGTTAAATTTTCTTTAGTACTTTGTTTTAACATGAGCATTAAAATATTTTTCAGTAATGCTAAATTATAATTGGCTTTATTCCTTTTTTATTGTGTCGCCGGTACTGGTCTAGGTCAAATTATTGTTTATCTCCAGACTTTGTTGAATATAAGAAATGGTGTAGGAAAAATTTTCAACAGCTTCTCAGACCATAATACTGATTTTTATTTTAGATGTCTTGTGTTACATTCTAGGTGGTACAGTTGACCCTTGAACAACATGGCTTTGAACTGCATGGGTTGACTTATACATGAATTTTTTTCAATACTGTAAATGTATTTTCTTTTTTATGATTTTCTTAACATTTTCTTTTCTCAAGCTTACTTTACAGTAAGTACTCTTACAATATATATAATACATATAACATAAAAAATAATGTGTTAATCAACTGTTTATGTTATCTGTAAGGCTTCTAGTTAACAGTAGGCTACTAGGAGTCAGAAGTTATATGCAGATTTTCAATTGCGTGGATACTCAGCATCCCTAACCCTCCAAGTTGTTCAAGGGTTTACTGTATATTATTAAGTGAACTCTTCAAGCATGTGAAGTTTTTAAACAGATTTGGGCATGGGAGGAGGGAGAGTACATGAATATTGTCAGTTCTAGCACCTTAAAAATTAAAATTTCTTTTCTAACTTTTTTTTTTACTGCTCTCTAATATGAAAGTAATCTTGATTACAGATGAGTATGGCTGCTCAAACGGTCCATCCTGTTATATCAGTTCCTACTATTTCTCATGTTGACAGTATATACTTTTAATCCTCATTCATTTGATTGGTTATTTTTTCTGCATAATAGTTACTTAATAATTTTCCTTTTTGGTATGAGAATGTGATTTCATATATTTTAGCATTTTACTATAATCAGAACTCACCATAGAGTAGTTGAGTAGCTTTCATAGACTAAAAAGAGGTAATGAAAGTATATACTGTCTGTCTCATCCTTTGCATGAATTATTAGGTGTGGAATATTCAAATTGCATGTTTTTGGTAATATGTAAACCCTGTTTTACTTTTTACATACAGTACTTTTAAAAGCTGCTTGTAAATATGTATTTTATATATTATGATAATAAACTTGAAACAATGAAATATACTTTTAAAGCAGGAAAGAATATTTTTGCCAATATATAAATTTAAAAGATCTACAGCTGCATACATATAATATAAACCATTGATAAATTTAGTGAAAAGATTGTTAAAGAATCTTGCTGATCAAGGAGAAAATCTTTAAATACATTATCCATTATTGATAGCTTTCATTGAACCACTTGAATTAACACCCTTCTTATTTGTTTTCTACGTGTGTGTGTGTGTGTGTGTGTGTGTGTGTGTGTGTGTGTGTGTGTGTGTAAAACCTCCTGAAATTGTTAACTCTTTTTTAGGTCTTTTCATTGAGTTGAGATATGATTTCTAAACTTTTTTAAGATATGCATAAGCTTTAAACCTTTAATGTTAGAGAATCTAAATTCTAAAGTACTTTTAATATCAAAGCAAAATATATTTTATCTCCTTTAGTATCGTGTGATTTATTTTGTTCGAAGGGAAGGATTTAGTTTTATCTTTAAAGCTTTTTCTTTAATTTACTTTAAATGTAATTTTTTTAAAAATTGAATAAATGAATTATTAGATTAAATGAATTTTTATCAGTGAATTAGTGACAGTAGTTTTACCTTTACATTAAAATTTTTTTATTGTAAAATAGTTGTAATTATAAAAATATGTATGTATTCTGTTCAATGTTATACCTGGCAGGACTAAAAAAGCTCATATTCTTAATAGCAGTAAATTACCTAATATACATATATGTAGAACTCATTAAAGTATTAATCTTTTAAAAATTTAATATTCTTAGATTAATGGCACATACTTAACATCACAAATGAAGATTTTAAATAGATCTAATAATAATCTGTAGACACAGAATAACAGAAAGGTACTTATTAAATACTTGGCATATTTACATTTTGTTTTTATGTTTATCAAACTTAGCTTTTATAGCTTTGTGATTTGCCACCTTTTTTTTTTTAACTAAAACTTGCCAGAAATCATTTATAAAGTATCTTTTTCTACATCTTTGCTGTTTTCTCAGGAAAGTCCTAGTAATTTTTATGTGATTTATGAAGAATTAAATTAGCATTAGTTATCTTTACAGATTTTCTCATCTGTATTTTAACTTTCTAATAGGTGGTCAAGAAGAATATGTCTTGTCTTATGAACCAGTGAATCAACAAGAAGGTTTGTGAAGCCTGTTGATGTTTTACAATCTTCTAGAAAAATATACTTCTTAATTTGCAAAATAGGTCTAACTCAGGCCTCAAAAAAATGTTAGAATTTTACTTTTTTTTTTTTACTATATGTATAAATGTAGAAGTTTACTATATGTATTTTATGAAATGGTTTTTAGTCCAGAGTATATTAGAATCTAGTGGTTTTGTATTGGCATTTTATTTCCTAAGTAACTTCTTTCCATTGTTCATAAAAGTATCACTATCCTTCTGACGACCCTTATTCAGAATCTTGGAAGCATCTTTGATCTTTCTTTGTTCCTTATCTGCTTTGTGGAGTCAGTTTCTAGGAACTGTTTATTCTTCTGTCATATCTTTCTTATTTATCACCACCTTGTTATCCCTCCTACCACAGTGTTAATGCTGATTCTTACTACCAATTTTCCTCTTCCAGCATGGTCCCTTCCAATCCAGTGTGTACACTTCTATTAGATTATGTTTCTAGATTACTACTGTGATTATATCACTTCTTCTTTTTTAATATTTTTTTATGTTTTTATTGATTTCAGAGAAAAAGGGAGAGGGAGAGAGATATAGAAACGTCAGTGATGAGAGTCATTGATGAGCTGTCTCCTGCACACCCCCTATTGGGGATCAAGCCCTAAACCTGGGCATGATCAAACCGTGATCTCCTGGATCATAGGTCGAGGCTCAACCACTGAGCCACGCTGGCCAGACTATATCACTTCTTCCTACTCAATTTTTCTTTGTCCTTCTTTGATCTGCTTCCTTACAATTTCTACTTCAAAACTGATCAGTAAACCATAGTACTGTGTTTTCTTATTTGTTATGAGATGGTGTTCGCAATGTACACAAACATTATCTGCTAAAATGCTGGATTTAACTTGGTTGAATTATCAATTCTGACTTCCAATAGGAAGTTGACTTAAGCCTAAGATCTTAGTGAAGGCTTATAAACTAGCAAGTTAGGCATCATTGGTGGAGAAAGGGGAAAAAATTATACATAACTGTTAAGGATACTTTGTTCTATGGTGAAATAAAATACATTGATATTTGTTTAGTGTTTATTCCTTTTAACATGCAGTTTATTTATCTTTATAGTTAATTACACTCGACCAGTGATCATATTGGGACCTATGAAAGACAGGATAAATGATGACTTGATCTCAGAATTTCCTGACAAATTTGGATCATGTGTTCCTCGTGAGTAACTCACATGAAAGTTCTTAATTATTGTTCTTAACATTTTGTCACTGGCTGTGGTAAAAGTAAACATCATTTTTTAATGGTTTATGTAGTTATTTTATCACTTATTCCTCTATCCTCCATATTATTGTCCTTTTTCAAATTTAAATTAACCTTTGGTGTGTTGAACTTTATAAGACAATTATTTAAGTAGGATTTGTTGTATTTTTAATACTTAACACTTAAAGTTTTTTCTATTAAAGATACAACTAGACCAAAGAGAGATTATGAGGTAGATGGAAGAGATTATCATTTTGTGACTTCAAGAGAACAGATGGAAAAAGATATCCAGGAACATAAATTCATTGAAGCTGGCCAGTATAACAACCATCTGTATGGGACAAGTGTTCAGTCTGTGCGAGAAGTAGCAGAAAAGGTAAGCATCAAAATGATCCCAGAATACAGTTTCTAAGTAGATATGCCCTTGATGGTATGAAAGAAAGATGGGATAGAAACTTTAATTCATATTTTTGAAAAAATACAAATGTTGCAGCATTTATTAGTTAATGTTACTAATTCAACTAAGTAATTTTAGGTGGCTAGATTTATCTTGTAAAATACAAGATAAAGAAGAATGACAAAATGAGGTAGAAATGATAACATGAATCTCTTTAAGAGGGAGGTTATTATTTTAAGGTTTGATACATTTACTAGAGATAGACCTTGTGTTTCCAACATCTAGCGTAATTAAGGAGTTAAGATCAGCAGTGTCAGTCAGTAAAAATGAACCAGATGTTCCGGATAAGTATAGTTGCTGCTGAAGTTGCAAAGGATATATGCAGTATAATACTATTTCTTTTAACTGAGACAAGATAGAAATTTCTCCTGAAGAGTCAATTAATAAAAGACAGTGTAAAAAATACTCAACAGTACTTTAACAGGAAGAGATCATCTGAAAGCATCCTTGAGGGTAGTATGATGACATTGAGTTAAAGGAGTTTTAAAGTGAAGCCAAAGTATGTCCCAGACATGGTACTATGCTTAAAACACTCCTTGGGTCTAGAAAATAAACATCAACAAGTTATTTTATACCTTCAAAACTAGTTGTTTAAGATTCAACCATAATACACCAACAAAACATAAAGCAGTAATTCAGCATATGAGTTTTCCATGTGTAAATGCTACATTTTCTATAAAATGTTTGGTTAATTCTGATTAATTAAAAAAAAATTTTAAATGGAAATGTTAGTGATGGCAAGGATTTTGGAAAATAGGAAATTTTAGATAATTGTTAGTGAGGATAGAAATTAAAAGAACTTCTGAGAACAGTTGGGCAGTAACTACTAAATGCACATATATTATGACTCAGAAATTCTACTTCTTGGAATCTTGGTAGAGATTCACACATGAGGATCCTGTATAAGGATGTTCCATAGTACTAACCACTTTATAATAGTGAAAAATTGGAATCAACAAAGGGAAGTAAATAATTAACTATTATTTATTCATGCAGTGGGATACAGCAGCTATAATGAATAAACTTAATATATGTACTAGTTAGGTATATCCACATTAATAGACCTCAAAATTATAATGAGTGCATGAAGTTGCAAAGGATATATGCAGTATGATACTATTCATGTAAACTTTTAATAACAAAGCCTATATAGTTTATGGATACATATTTAATAAACATAAAAACATGCTTGGGAATGATACACCTACTTCAGGAGTATTATACAGGCACTATCCAGTGGTTTTCCTTTGGGAAGAGAGGGAAGGAAATTGTAGCTTTAGTTTTTCTTTATAATGTTGTATTTCTTTCAAATTTATTAAAAATTCAAAAAACACACCCTCAACATAACTGAAAGACAGATACTATCCAAACTTCAAATTACTGGTAAATTAAAAAGTAAACAACAAATCACAGCAAGCTATTTCTTATGCAAACCTTATGGAGAAGAAAATACCTAGAAGTTCCACAAAATAGAAATATAATTAGTACTCAGATCACAATGCAAAAAAAAGCTGTAAGTTGTTAGAAAATTAAAAACAAAAAGTCCCGGACAACTGGAAATTTTAAAACCACCGGTTAACTCTTAAATGAAAGAGAAAATACAGAATTTCTTAAAAGTAATAACTAAAATAGCCCTAGCCAGCTTTGCTCAGTGGTTAGAGTGTTGCCCTCAGACTGAAGGGCCCCATGTTCGATTTTGCAGGCTCCAACCCTGGCCCCAGTTGGGGTGCATATGGGAGGCAACCAATTGATGTGTCTCTCTCACATCGATGCTTCTCACTCTCGCTCGCTCTCTCCCCCTCCCCTTCCACTCTCTCTGAAAAATCAATGGAGAAAATATCCTTGGATGAGGATTAAAAAAATAATAATAATGAAAATAATACATATCAGAATTCATGAGATACATTTAAAACAGTGATGAAAGGAAATTTACAACCTTAAAATTTTTTCCACACCAAAAAATGAATGAGAATAAACTAAATCCCAAGTCACATAGTATAAATAAAAGTGGAAATTATGTCGTATGCCAAAGGAAATAATAAAGATCAGAGAGGAAGCGAGTTAAAACAGAAAAGCAATAGTTAAAATATGGTTCTTTGACAAGATCAAAGTCATTGATAAACCTGTAAACAGACACAAATTACCAATATCAGGAATGAGAGAGATGACAGAAACTGCAGATGTTAAAAGGAAAAAATCAGAGAATATTAGAAACAACTATTTACCACTAAGTTAAACAATTTAGATGAAATGGATAAATTCCTTAGAAAAAATAAACTACTTAAGCTCACTCGGGTAGAAATAGATAATTTGAATAGACCTATATCTATTAAAGAAATTTATTTTTATTTAAAAACCTTCAAAGAAAACCCCAGGCCAAGATGACTTCCACTAATAAATTCTGCCAAACATTTAAGGAAGAAATAATACCCATTTTCTACCATAAAATTTAAAAGGTGGGAGTACTTCCCAAAACATTCTGAGAGTCCAGCATTACTCAGATTTCAAAACCTGGCAACACATTACCAAAAACTGCACACTGATATTCCTCGTGAATATAGATGCAAAAATTCTAAACAAAATTTTAGCAAATTGAATCTAACAGTATATAAAAAAGATAATATGTCATGACCAAGTAGTGTTTATCCAGTGAATGCAAAGTAAATTTAAATAATAGAAAATCAGTCAGTGTAACTCGTTATATTAAACTAAACAAGGAAGACCAGATGATCACCTGCATAGTTCAGGAAAAGGATTTGACAAAAATCAACATTCATTCTTGATTAAAACTTTCCGCAAACTTAAGAATAGAAGAGAACCTCCTCAAACTGATAAACAGCATTCCAAGAAAACCTACAGCTATCATCATACTTAATGATTTTAAAAAAAAAACATAAGGCTTTCCTCCTAAGATCAAAAATATGTCAAGGATATGCATTCTCACCACTTGTTTTTAACATTATATTAGAGTTTCTAGCCAGTACAGTAAGGCAAGAGAAAGAAATAAACGTCATCCAGGTTGTAAAGGAAGAAGTAAAATTGTCTTTATTTGAAGATGACATGACGGTCTATATAAAAAATTGGATAGAATCTACCAGTAGGGGAAAAAGCTACTAGAGCCCTGGCTGGTGTGACTCAATTGGTTGGAGCATCACAGGTTGCAGGTTTGAGTCCCAGTCAGGGCATATATTACCTGGGTTTCAGGTTCGACTACCAGTCAGGGTGCATATGGGAGGCATGTTTCTGTCTCACATTGATGTTTCTCTCTCTCTCTCTCTCTCTCTCTCTCTCTCTCTCTCTCTCTCTCTCTCCTCCCCCCTCTCTCTCCTCCCCTCGCCCCCCTCTCTCTCCCCTCCCCCCCTCCTTCTCTACTGCTCTCTCTCTATCCCCCCACAGTCTGGCCAAAGTAAAAAAAAATTTTTAAAGCTACTAAAACTAATAAATTTAGCAACATTGACAGATACAAAAATCAGTTGTATTTCTGTATACCAGACCACTCATAAATTGAAATTTTGAAAGCAATATTATTTACAGTGGCATCAAAAAATATTAAACATTTAGAGATAAAGCTGACAAAAGGTATTTAAAACCAATATACTGAAAACTACAAAGCATTGCTGAGTGAATTAAAGACCTAAATAAATGAAGAGATGCACCATGTTCATGGATTGAAGACTCAATATTGTTTAGATGTCATTTCTCTCCAAATTGAGCTTTAGACTCAGTACAACCCCAATCAAGTTCCCACCAGACCTTTTTGTAGAAATTGACGTGCAAATTCTAAAGTTTATATGGAAATGCAAAAGATCTAGAATAGTCGAAACACCCTTGAAGAACAAAAATGAAGGACTCACGGTGCTCAAATTTTTTTTTTTTAATATATCTTTATTGATTTCAGAGAGAGGAAAGGAGAGGGAGAGAGAGAGAGAGAGAGAGAAACATTAATGATGAGAGAGTCATTGATCAAGCCTGCAACCAGGGCATGTGCCCTGACCCGGAATCAAACCCGGATCGCCTGGATCCCAGGTCGACACTCAACCGCTGAGCCCTGCCCGGCCAGGCACGGTGCTCAGTTTTAAGACTATAAAAATACAGTAATCAGGTGTGGTACTGGCATGATGACAGACAAGTAGATCAGTAGAACATACTAGAGAACCCTTAAGTAAACCAACATATGTATGAATAACCCTGGATAAAGGTACAAAAGCAATTCAGTGGAGGAAGAGATAGTCTTTCAACAAATGGTGCTGGAACGATTGACTAGCCACACCTCATACCATGTAAAAAATTAACTCAAAATAGGTCATAAAACTATAAACCATCTAGAAGAAAATAGGAAAAAACCTACATGACTTTGGGTTTGGCAAGAATTTCTAAGGTAATATACCAAAAACAATCTATAAAAGAAAAAAATGATAAATTGGACTTCATAAAAAAAAAAAAAACACACACAAAAAAAAAACTACTGCTCTTGAAAAGATACAAGCCACATACTAGGAGAAAATATTTTCAAATCATATATCTCATAACAGACCTATATACAGAATATGTATAGAACTCTTACTACAACACAATAATAAAGACAAGTATCCCAATTTAAAAATTGGCAAAGGATTTGAAAAGACATTTCTCTAAAAAAGATACACAAATGACCAGAAAGCCCATGAAAAGATACTCAACATAATAACCATTCATTAGGGAAATAAACATTGAAATCATAATGAGGTGCCATTATACATTCATTAGAATGGTCAAATTTTTTAAAACTGACAAGTTTCAACAGAGACATGGAGCAATTGGAACTGTCATACACTTCTAGATGGGAATATAAAATGCTACAACCATTTTGAAAAAACAGTTTAAGCATGTATCTAACATATAATCCTCTTCTAGGTATTTATTTACCTAGGAGAAAAGAAAGCACATGTTCATACAAAGACTTGTATATGAATTTTCATAGAAGCTTTGTTTGTAATGGACAAAAACTGGAAACAACCCACATGTCCCTCAACTGACAAATGGATAAAGTGTAGTATATCCATGTAATACAATATTACTCAGCAATAAAAGGAAATAAACTATTGCTATACACAATGAAATGGATGAATCGCAAAATAGTTATGCTAAGTGGAATACATATTGAATAATTCTACTTCTATAAAGTTTTAGAAATGTCACACTATAATGACAGAAAACAGACTAGTGGTTGCTTGGGGAGGGGAGAGAGAGATTACAAAGAGGGATAAGGAAACTTTTGGTGGTGAATATGTTTATTATCTTGATTGTGTTGATGATGTTTAGGAATGTCAAAACTTATCAGATTGGCCCTAGCCAGTTTGGCTCAGTGTTTGGAGCATCGGCCCAAGGACTGAAGGGTCTCGGGTTCGATTCTGGTCAAGGGCACATACTTCAGTTGCGAGTTCGATCCCTGGCCCCAGTTGGGGGGTGCATGCGGGGAGCAGCTGATCGATTTCTCTCAGATCAATGTTTCTCTTTCTCTCCCTCTCCTTCCCTCCCTCCATTCCCCCCCCCACGCCCCCCTCTACTCTATGGGGGGGAAACAATTTATCAGATTGTGCTTTGGCTGGGTGGCTTAGTTGGTTGGAATGTCATCTGGTGCACCAAAAGATTACAGGTTCAATCCCCGGTCAGGGCGTGTGCGGGAAGCAACCAATCAGTGTTTCTCACATCAGTCTACTCTCTCCCTTCTCCTTTCTCCCCTCTCCCTTCTCTCTCTAAAAAAAAAATTAAAAAAAAAAAATTAAGAAACACATATCCTTGGGTGAGGATTTTAAAAAAAAGATTTCCCCAGCTGGTGTGGCTTAGCGGTTGAGCATCAACCTATGATTCAGAAGATTGAGATTCGATTTCTGGTCAGGGCACATGCCCAGGTTTCAGGCTCGATCCCCAATGGGGGGTGTGCAGGAGGCAGCCGATCTTTGACTCTCTTATCATTGATGTTTCTCTCTCTCTCTCTCCCTTTCCCTTCCTCTCTCTGAAATCAATAAAACAAATCAAATAAAATTTTAAAAACTTAGCAGATTGTATACAGGCATATGTCACAGATATTGCCGGTTTGGTTTCAGTCCACCACAATAAAGTAAATACTTAAATAAAGCAAGTCACACCAAATTTTTGGTTTCCCAGTGTATATCAAAGTTAACTTTATGCTATAAGGTAGTCTATTAAGTGTACAATAGCATTATGTTTTAATAATGTATGTACCTTAATTTTAAAATACTTTATTGCTAAAAAATGTTAATCATCATCTGAGCATTCAGCAAGTTGTAATCTTTCTGCTGTTGCCTTGATATTAATGAAAATATATTATCTGCAAAGTATAATAAAGCATAGCCCAGTAAAATGAGGTATGCCTGTACTTTAAATGCATGCAGTTTATTGTATGTCAGTTATGCCACAATCAAGCTCTTTAAAAATCAACTGACAGTCCTCCTGGTGTTTGGGGGAGAAAGAGCACTTATACCTTTAATTTTATATTCTTTCTGAGCTACTTATTTTTTTGTCACTTGCATATATTCTTTTTATAATAAAAATAAGTTTTTAAAACAAATTAATAAGGTAGAGAATGGAAAAACAAGATCTAAAAAAAATTTAACACTAGCTAATCTGATTTTTATTCAAAGGAAAAAATACAAATAATAGAAATAGGAACTGATAATGGGACATAATCATTGAATTATTATGAAATCATAAAAGACTACTTTGGATATCTTTACATAAATAAATTTTAAAACTTAGTTGAGATGGATAATTTTCTAAGAGAATATAATACTGACCTATTAGAAATGGAAAATTTCAGAGATGGAAAGATTTCTTTAGAAGAAATAGAGTAAGTTATCAAGGAACTACCCCCAGATAAGCACCAGACCCCAATGACTTCACAGGGAGAATTCTACCAAACCTGCAGAGGTTAGATTGTCATAAAACTTCATAAACTGTTCAAGAGCATACTTTTTGTGAAGCAAGTACTGTATAATATTGATACCTAAACCTGATGAGTACAGGAAAAATCATAGATAATATCACTTAAAAATATTAATGCGAAAGTGTTAAATATTTTAGCAAACAGAATCCAGTACCACCTTACAAAAACAATATACCATAAGCAAATGGAATTAAAGGATTTTAAAGTCAGCTCACTGTTAGGAAATCCATTAATGTGATCTACCACATTAACAGATCTAAAGAGAAAAATCATGTATTCATAGATACCAAAAAAGTTCTGGTAGGATTTAATACCTTTTTGGGGGGTAGGGGGCTCAAAAATACAGAGATTGGTATTATTTTTGATAAAGAAAACTGGAGAGAGATTGAAATAGATGGATGGATATTCTTAGTGTTAAATCCTTAAATGGGAGAAACACGAGGCAATTCCATTATGATGAGGAACTAAGCAAGGATGTCCATTAGCTCCAGTACTACTTAACATATTCATTGTATACAAGGTATTAGTGCTTTAGACAAGAAAAATCAATTAGAAACATAAGAATTGGAAAAGAAGTAAAACTATATTTTTAGATAATATAGTATACCTGGGAAAACATACAATCTGTTATAAAATTTATTTTCTAAAATAAATTATAAATGTATGAAATTAAAGGGTATTATAAAATGAAAGAAAATAAAAACTAAAGTAGCAGTATACAAAATTAATATGCAGAAATGAATAGCCTTCATTTACATGAATAATAACCAGTAAGAAGATAATGATAGATAAAAACCATTTATAATATAAGAAATAGAATATAAAATACTTAGTAAATTTAATAAGAGATATGCAGACTTATATGAGAAATCTATAAGAAACTCCTGGAAGATAGAATATTAGACTTGAAGAAATGGAAAAACATCCCTTGTCCTTAACTAACACAACTTAATATTGTAAAGCTGTCACTTCTGTCTAAGATAATTTATATATGAACACAACCCCAGTAAAAAATAACCTACCAGTTTTTTTATGGGGCTTGACAAGTCAAATTGAAGTTTTTGTGAAAAGCGAGAACAACACAAAAAAGCTACAGGGGATTCCAGCCCTGCCAAATATTAAAGCATACTATATAAACTCTTTTTAATTAAAACAGTATGGTACTGACACATGAATAGACAAACAGACCAGTAGAATAGAAAAGAGAATCCAGGAAAGACCCAAATACATATGAAAATACAGTATATGACGAAGGTGCAATCTCCAGTCACTGGGGCTTTTAATAAAAGACTTTTTGATAAATACTGCTGGGACAACTGGAAAATAATTAATTAATTAGCTAATTTAATTAAAACCATACTTCATACCATACACAAAAGTTGGCTCTAATACTATTGACAGAAGAAAATATAACTTGGTCATAGTGCAAGTTTTTAACCATGAATTTAAATTCAGATGCTTTAATAAAAGACTGATAAATTTGACCATATTAAAAATAAAAATGAATTTTACTTGGCAAAAAAAAACTTTTCCAAAAACTATTGGAAAACACTATATTACCAAGGTCATAAAACAACTGACAGAAAAAATTTGGAATATCAGCAAAGGGCTGATATTCCAAATATATAAAGAACTCTTAAAAATTAAGGAAATAGAGATTTAAAAATCTAATAGAAAAATGGACAAAAGCTATGTATACACAATTCACACAAAAATAAGATATAGACATAATAAATTAGAAACTAATGAGATTGGTTACCTACAGAGGAAGAGGTGGAAAGGATGGGAGATTGGGAATGAGGTAGAAGGGATGGATGTGTGACATTTCTTCAGGTATACCTTTTTATATAATGTTGACTTTTAGAACTATGTTAACATTTTATATATTTAAAAAAGTAAAAAGGGAAGGTGATGGAATGCAAAATGATATACTAACAGGAACTAAATTAATCTAACTAGATTTCAAATAAATAACTGCATTAAAGAGAGGAAGGGAGGGGAGGAGAGTCTTAATCCTAATAATCCTGAACCACAGGCTAAATACAAAAAGACCTGTAAGCAAATATTGAACTCTACATTTGTTTTTCAGAGAGGTATGAGCTAACAGTTGTGAAACAAATGTGTATTCTAGAGTTTAGCAAACTAATATATTGACAATAATGAGAGCCAGGTTTCTTACTGTTAGAGAAGTGATTTTAGAAATATGGAAAGGGGAGAGGGTAGACTGAACTATAATAATTGAATTGGAATTAGAGTTACAAATATAATACCATTCATCCTAATATGAATAGATGAAGCAATAGAGGTGTGTATATACATATCTGTATGTTTCCTTGCACTCTCCCCTAAAAATGATGACTCCTCATTAAACAATGAAAATATCTAGTGCCTAGAACTTGACTTTAAACTCTCATTCTCCATTTTAAAAAATGCAGAACTCCTTGAAGAAAAAATCTAGAACCCCTTGAAGGCCTGAGACCAGGAAGGTACAAGATGAGCCTAGAACATATTCTGTTCTAAAAAATTAGAAAGTGCTTTCAAAATAATAAGGATGTGTCAAAAAGACAAAGAAACCAACCTGTAGGATCCTCCAAAGGCCACATCTGGATAATTAAAATAAATGATATTAACTGATTATAACATAGAGAATAAAATAAGAATCTAAGATTCCATAATGGTATAGATGATAGGTGATGATGATAGATGATAAACAGATAGATAGATGATGATGATGATGAAGATAGATAGATGATAGATAGATAGATAGATAGATAGATAGATAGATAGATAGATAGATAGATAGATAGATAGATAGATGATAGATAGATAAGCTTTTTTTAAATCTCTCACTTATTAGGTTAAGTAATGTACTTAACCTCCCTGCATCTCAGTTGCTTTATCTGTAAAATGGAGAAATTAACAGTATACCCACCTCTTAGGGTTGTTGTGAGGATTAAATAAGCACTCTGTGATATTAACTATCATCACCAACATTAATATACTTAAGTATAAGGCAACATGTATTAGAATTTTAAATTTAAATAGTCACATTTGGCTAGTGACTATGTGGCCTATCTATCATCTGTCTATCTACCTACCTACCTACCTACCTACCTACCATCTATCTATCTGTTTATCATCTGTCATCATCACCTATCATCTATACCATTATGGACTCTTAGATTCTTATTTTATTCTCTGTGTTATAATCAGTTAATATCAGTGAATTTAAGCATGTCAGAAAAGTGTCTTAAATCTAGAACTGAGTTTCCCAAATGTCAGTGTGATAAAGTTTTTGCTAGTTCCCCAGTAAAATGAGGAAAAAGAGTAGTGGTAGTGAGGTTTTATAAATTTAAAATTTATTCCATTTTAAAAGTTCTCCTTTATTCTAGGCTTCTTCTTATTGAGCGTATATTCTTTTATGAGATGATGGTTATGGTAAAATGGTAGCTTAGGATTTTTTTTAATTCCCTTCAGCAAAATAAAAGATAGGAACCCCATATTGGTTGCCATTTTGAGAGATTACTGATCTATAAAAGCTAAGAGTAAGGGAACTGTATTTTCATTCCTTTTTAAATGTAATGTTTGAGAATGGGAAATTAATTATTCGTAGTCATTATTCATTGTCTTTATTTAATTTGCTAACAGAAATGACAAGTTTGCTTAAAGTGAACAGGATCCAAACATAGTTCAGATTCTGTACCTGTAGGAAATGTACCTTTGCTATACTTGAAATATTTGGTTCATTTGTGTTTCTTTATTCTTTCTATTTTAGGGCAAACACTGTATCCTCGATGTGTCTGGAAATGCCATAAAGAGATTACAGATTGCACAACTTTACCCAATCTCCATTTTTATTAAACCCAAATCCATGGAAAATATCATGTAAGTGAAATAAGACACAGGCTCTAACTAGAAATCCAGTCTCTATCATTTATTAGATTAAGTAATTTACTTAAACACCCTGCATCTCAGTTCCTTTATCTGTAAAATGGAGAAATTAGCAGTATACCCACCTCTTAGGGTTGTTGTGAGGATTAAGTAAGCACTCTGTGATATTAACTATCATCACCACCAACATTAATATACTGAAGTATAAGGGAACGTGTATTAGAATTTTAAATTTAAATAGTCACATTTGGCTAGTACCTACTGAATGGAGCAGCAGTACAGATCTGAGTAACCATTAAGAGAATAAAATGATGTATAACTACTTACCTAATAGAGGGCAAGAAATACAATTGAGCCCAGCCAGCGTGGCTCAGTGGTTGAGCATCAACCTATGATCCAGGAGATTCCAGTTCATTTCCCCGTCAGGGCACATGCCCAGGTTGTGGGCTCAACCCCCAGTGGGGGTCATGCAGGAGGCAGCCAATCAATGACTCTCTCATCATTGATGTTTCTATCTCCCTCTCCCTTCCTCTCTCTGAAATCAACAGAGACATATTTTTTTAAGAAAGAAAACTGAAAGAAAAGAGCAAATAAAAACGTGTTATAGGTGGGGCAAAAAGAACACAGATAGTAATATGGTATAAATGAACCCAAATATTTTATCAATTAAATGTTAGATTAAGTAGCCCAATTATAAAACAAAGATTATCAGAATGGATGAAGAAAAAACAAATGTTGCTTTTGTAGAATAGGAAAAAATATTTTCTACTCTTCTAGGTTCTGAGCAGGGTCTCTGTAACAAAAGACAAATTAACAAGCAAAAAAGCATAGAGATTTATTTAATTTTTTTGTGGCATGGAAGCCTTCATAAGGAAATGAAGACCCAAAGAAATGGTTAAACCTGAGCGTTTTTATACTAGGTTTAACTAAGAGTAGAAAGTCACAAGAAAATGTGATAAAACCATAGGATATGAGCTAATACTGGTAAATTAGAGGAAACTTAGCAAGGCCTGTTCATTCAAACTCCTCTCAGCATCCCTCCATCTTCAGAGATGCGATGTTCCTTTTCTTCATGTATAGGGAGGTCATCTCAGATCACATGAGGATCTTATGACCTACTTCAGGGGAAGGTCAGAGTTATTCCTGCACCTGCCATTTTTCAAATTCCTTCATCTTTTTCCCCCCTTCTTTATTTTATTTTATTTTATTCTTAATTTAACTTTATTGTTGAAAGTATTACAGATATCCCCTTTTTCCCCCCATTAATCCCCCCAACCTGCATCCGCCCCCCAAGCCTTTACCACACTATTGTCTGTGTCCATGGGTTATGCATATATACATATAAGTTCTCTTATTAATCTCTCCCCACTCCCCCACCCCCGCCTTCCCACTGAGATTCATCACTCTGTTCCATGCTTCTGTGTCTCTGGATCTGTTTTGTTCTTCAGTCTATTTTGTTTATTAGATTCCACATATGAGTGAGATCATGTAAAACTGAATCAGGAAGAATCAGAAAACTTGAATAGGCTAATAACTAATGAAATCGAAGCAGCAATAAATAAAACTCCCAGCAAAGAAAAGCCCTGGTCCGTATGGCTTCACAGGGGAGCTCTCTAATTCTTTAAGTTGTAGGGTTAGATAGTTTACTAAAAAATTTTCTTGTTTTTTGAGGTAGGCCTGTAGCGCTATGAACTTCCCTCTTAGGACTGCTTTTGCTGTGTCCCATAGATTTTGGGTGGTTGTGTGTTCATTTTCATTTGTTCCAGGAAGTTTTTGATTTCTTTCTTGATCTTATTGGTAACCCATTAGTTGTTTAATAACATGCTATTTAGCTTCCATGTGTTTGTATATTTTTCCTGTAGTTGATTTCTTATTTCATGCCCTTGTGATCTGAGATGCTTGATATTATTTCATTCTTCTTCAACTTGTAGAGACTTGTTTTGTGTCCTAACATGTCTGTTTTTAAGATTGACCCATGTGCACTTGAGAGGAATGTATATTCTGCAGCTTTGCAATGAAATGTTCTGTAAATATCAATTAAGTCTATCTAATGTAGCGTGCCATTTAGAGTCACTGTTTCTGGGTTGACTTGTTGTCTGGAAGATCTTTCCAATGAAGTCAATGGGGTGTTAAAGTCCCCTAGTATGACTGTATTGCTGTTGATCTCTCCCTTAAAGTCCTGAAAGTTATTATTGATAGGTCCTTATTTATTGCCATTTTAATTCCTTATGCCTATGTTTCTCTCTCTATTTCTTCTATTATTACAGCACTCCCTTTAACATTTCTTGCAATGCTTCTATTTCTACTTCTAATTACAACAGTCCCTTTAACATTTCCTCCAGTGCTGGTTTGGTGGTGATAAACTCCTTTAGGCTTTTTTTGTCTTGGAAGCCCATCTGTTTTGAATGATAGCCTTGCTGGATAGAGTAGTCTTTGTTTCAGATCCTTGTTTTGCATTACCTTGAATACTTGGTGCCTTTCCCTTTGGCCTATAGTTTCTGATGAGAAGTTAGCTGACAGCCTTATGGGAGTTCCTTTGTAGGGAACAGATTGCTTTTCTCTTGCTGCCTTTAAGATTCTCTCTTTGTCTTGAATTTTTGGCATTTTAAGTATGATGTATCTGGGCGTGGGCCTCTTTGGATTCTTCTTGCTTGGGACTTCTCAGTGACTCCTGAACTTGTGTGACTTTTTCCTTCACCAGGCTAGGGAAGTTTTGTGCCATTATTTCTTCAAACAGGTTCTCTAACCCTTGCTTCCAACCTCTCTGTCTCTCCTATGATGCAAATATTGTTATGTTTCATGTTGTCACACAGCTCCCTTAGACTGTCCTCCTCCTTTTTAATTGTTTTTTCTTTTTGGGTCTCTGATTGAGTGATTTTTTTCCACTCTCTCTTCTAATTTGCTGATCCAATCCTCAGCTTCCTCTAATCTGTTTATTCCATTCAATGTATTCTTTATTTCTGCTGTCATTCTTCATTTCTGACTGGTCATTTTTCATAGTTTCCATAGTGGCCATTCTGACAGGTGTTACCTCATTGTGGTTTTAATTTGCATCTCTCTGATGATTAGTGATGTTGAACATTTTTTCATATGTCTCTTAGCCATTTGTATGTCCTCTTTGGAGAAGTGTCTATTTAGGTCCTTTGCCCATTTTTTAATTGGATTGTTTGTCTTCCTTTTGTTAAGTTGTATGAGTTCCTTATATATTTTGGATATTAACCCTTTATCCGATGTTTCGCTGGCAAATATGTTCTCCCATGCAGTGGGCTCCCTTTTCATTTCATTGATGGTTTCTTTTGCTGTGCAGAAGCTTTTTATTTTGATGCAGTCTTATTTGTTTATTTTCTCCTTAGTTCCTCTTGCCCTAGGAGATGTATCAGGAAACATATTGCTACAAGAGATGTCTGAGATTTTGCTGCCTATGTTTTCCTCTAGGGTTTTTATGGGTTCATGTCTTACATTTAAGTCTTTTATCCATTTTGAATTTACTTTTGTGTATGGTATAAGTTGGTTGTCTAGTTTCATTTTTTTGCATGTACCTGTCCAGTTTTTTCAACACCATTTATTGAAGAGACTGCCTTTATTCCGTTGTAGGTTCTTGCCTCCTTTGTCAAATATTAAATGACCATGATGGCATGGGTCAATTTCTGGGTTCTCTGTTCTGTTCTACTGATCTATATGTCTGTTCTTGTGCCAGTACCAGGCTGTTTTGATTACAGTGGCTTTGTAGTATAACAATATTTGGTATTGTGATCCCTCCAACTTTGTTCTTCTTTCCCAAGATTGCCGTGGCTGTTCAGGGTGTTTTTTGGTTCCATATAAGTTTTCGAAGTGTTTGTTCTAGATCTGTGAAATATGCTGTTGGTATTTTAATATGGATTGCATTGAATTTATAGATTGCTTTGGGTAGTATGGACATTTTAATAATATAAATTCTTCTAAGCAATGAACATGGTATATTTTTCCATTTGTTTACATCTTCCTCTGTTTCTTTTTTCAGTGTCCTGTAGTTTTCTGAGTAAAGGTCTTTTACATCTTTGGTTAAGTTTACTCCTAGGTATCTTATTTTTTTAGTTGCAATGGTAAGTGGGATTGTTTTTTTAGTTTCTTTTTTTCTTTTTTTTTTAAATATATCTTTATTGATTTCAGAGAGATAGAAACATCAATGATGAGAGAGTCATTGATCAGCTGCCTCCTGCACGCCCCCAACTGGGGATCGAGCCCACAACCCAGGCATGTGCCCTGACTGGGAATCGAACCCTGATCGCCTGGATCCTAGGTCGACGCTCAACCGCTGAGCCTTGCCCAGCAGGCTAGTTTCTCTTTCTGAGAGTTCATTATTGGTGTATAAAAATGCCATCGATTTCTGGGTGTTAATTTGTATCCAATAGATTTTAAAAGATGAATATCATGAAAGTGTCTTATCTGATTACAACAGATTGAATTTAGAAATCAATAGCAAAATTAAGACTGGAAAATTGACAAAATTGTGAAAATTAACTCTCTTAAACAACCGGTGGATCAAAGAAGAAATCCTGTGAGATATTATAAAATATTTAGAGATGAATGAAAATGATAACAACATATCAAAACTTATGGGACACAGCAAAAGCAGTGCTAAGGGGGCAATTTATAGCTATAAATGCTTACATTAAACAAGAAAGATGTCAAATTAACAACCTAACTATAACTTACAGAACTAGAAAAAGAAGAACAAACTAAACCCAAAGCTAATAGAAGGAAGGGAATAAAGATTAGGGCAGAGATCAACAAAATAGAGAATAGAAAACAATAAAGAAAAGTCAGTGAAATCAAAAGTTGGTTCTTTGAAAAGACCAACAAAAAATGACAAATCTTTAGCTAGATGGATTAAGGAAAAAGAAGACTCAAACTACTAGAATATGAAATGAAAGCGGGGACATTACTGCTGATTGTACAGAAACAAAATCATAAGAGTACTGTAAACAATTGTGCTCCAAAAAAATGGATAACCTAGATGGAAACACAAACCTACCAAGACTAAAAGCACAAGGAAATAGAAAGTCTGAATCAACCTATAACTAGTAAGGAAACTGAATCAGTAATTAAAAACTCCCAACAAAGGAACGCTCTGAACCAGATGTTTTCAGTGGTGAATTTTACCAAACATTTAAAAAAGCTCTAATGCCAATTCTTCTCAAACTTTTCCCAAAAATTGAAGAGGGAATATTTCCTAACTCATTCTGTGAAAGCAGTATTAGCCTAATACAAAGACACTACAAGAAAAGAAAACTACATTATGAACATTGATGCAAAAATCCTCAACATTATATTAGCAACCCAAATTCAGAAGTATATTAAAAGGATTATACACCATAACCTAGTAGGATTTATTCTTGGAATGCAAGGATGATTCGACATATGAAAATCAGTCAACATAATAAACCACATCAGCCCGGCTGAGCGTGGCTCAGCAGTTGAGCGTCAACCTAGGATCCAGGCAATCGGGGTTCAATTCCTGGTCAGGACACATGCCCAGGTTGTGGGCTCGATCAATGACACTCTCATCATTGATGTTTCTATCTCGCTCTCTCCCTCTCCTTTCGTCTCTCTGAAATCAATAAAAATATATTCTTTTTAAAATAATAATAAAAAAATAATAATAAACCACATCAGTAAAATGAAGGGGAAAATCCACACAATCATCTCAACTAATTCAGGTATAGCATTTGACAATATTCAACACCTTTTTATGATAAAAACACTCAACAAAATAGAAAGAGAAGGAAACTACTTCAATATAAAAGCCATGAATGAAAAACCTGCAGTAAACATTACACAGTAAAAGAGTGAAAGCTTTTTCTCTAAGGTCAGGAACAAGGCAAGGATGTCTGCTTTTCACCATTTCTATTTAACATGGAAGTTCTGGCCAGATCAAAGAAAAAAAACTGGGTAAGAAAAAAAAAATGAAAGACATCCAGACTGGAAAGGAAGAAGTAAAATTATCTTTATTTTCAGATGATACGATCTTATCTGTAGAAAACTTCAAAAGACACCACATAAAAGCTATTAGAACTAATTCAACGAAGTATAGTAGCATTCTAAGTCAACGCACAAAAGTCAATTGCATTTCTATACACAGACCATGAATAATCTGAAAATGAAATTACAAAAACAGTTCCATTTACAGTAGCATCAAAAAAAAAAATAGAATGCTTAGGAATTAACCAAGGTGAAAGACTTGTACAATGAAAACTACAAAATACTGAAGAAATTAAAGAAACATAAATAAAAACACATTCCATGTGCATGGATTAGAAAGAAGACCTAATTGTTAAAATGTCAAACATTTTCAAAACAATCTACAGATATGATGCAGTGCAATCCCTATCAAAATCCAAATGACATTTTTTGCAGAAGTAGAAGAACCCATACTAAAATTCATACGGATTCTCAAGAGACCAAATAGCCAAAACAATCTTTTAAAAGAACAGAAAAACTTGAAGACTCACACTTCCCAATATCAAAACTTACTACAAAGCTGCAGTAATCATGACAGTGTGGCATTGACCTAAAGATAGACATATACACCAATGGAATGGAATAGAGAGCTCAGAAATAAACCCTCACATATATAATGTGATTTTTAATAAGGATGCAAGACCACTCAAAGGAAAAAAACAGTCTTCAACAAATGATGCTGGGAAAACTGGATACCCATCTGCAGAAGAATGAAGTTGGACCCTTACACAAAAACTAACTCAAAATGGACCAATGACCTAAATGTAAGACAGTAAAACTCTTGGGATAAAACATAGGACAAAAGCTTCACAACATTGGATTTGGCAATGATTTCTTGGTTATGACTTCAAAGGCATAGGTAACAAAAGAATAAAAAAGATTAGACTTGCCCTGGCTGGGTGGCTGTTAGTTGGAACCTGCACCAGGAGGTTGCAGGTTCAGTTCCTTGTCAGGACACATACGTAGGTTGAGGGTTTGATCCCCTGTCCGAGGCACGTATGGGAGGCAGCCTATTGATGTTTCGCTCTCATACTGATGTTCTCCCCTGCCCAATCAATGGAAACATATTCTTGGGTGAAGATTAAAAAAAAAAATTAAACCTCATAAATACTTAAAATTTTTTTCTGTATCAAAAGACACAATATACAAAGTAAAAAGGCAACCCACAGAATGGGAGAAAGTATTTGCAAATCGTATATCTGATAAAGGATTAATATCCAGAATATATAGAGAACTTCTAAAACTCAGTAGGAAAACAACCTAATTCAAAAATGGGCGGAGGGCTTGAATAAACCTTTCTCCAAAGAAGATATACAAATGAACAGTAGACATAAAAATATGCTTAACATCACTGTTCACTAGGGAAATAAAAATCAAAACTACAGTGAGATACCACCTCGCATATACTAGGATGGCTACTATTAAACAAAACAGCCCGGCCGGGCGTGGCTCAGCGGTTGAGCGTCGACCTGGAATCCAGGCGATCAGGGTTTGATTCCTGGTCAGGGCACATGCCGGGGTTGAGGGCTCGATCAATGACTCTCTCATCATTGATGTTTCTGTCTCTCTCTCTCCCTCTCCTTTCCTCTCTCTGAAATCAATAAAGATATATTTAAAAAAAAAACAAGTGCTGGCAGTGATGTGGAAAAATTGGAACTCCTGTGCGTTGTTGGTAGAAATGTAAAATGGGTCATCGACTATGGAAATAGTATGGTATGGCAATTCTTCAAAAAATTAAAAATAGAATTGCCGTGTAATGCAACAATTCCACTTCTGGGTATATACACACAAGAATTGAAATCAGAGTCTTGAAGAGATATTTGTACACTCGTGTTCATAGTAGCATTATTCACAGTAGCTAACATGGAAGAAACCTAAATGTTCATTGAGGGGTGAATGGATAAGGAAATGTGGTATATACATACAAAGAAAGGAAATTCTGCAATAGGGTACAACGTGGATGAACCTTGAGGACGTTATGCTAAAAGTAAAATAAGTCAGTCACAAAAAGACAAATACCGTATGATTCCACCTACATGAGGTACTTAAAGTTCCCAAAGTCATAACAGATAGAAAATATAATGGTGGTCACCAGGGGCTGGGGGAGGCAAGAATAGAGTTGTTTTTAATAAGTCTTGTGTTTTGGTTTTACAAAATGAAAAGAATTATAGGGAAGGATGGTGGTGATGGTTGCACAACAACCTGAAGGAAGGTGCTAATGCTCCTGAACTGTACATATAAAAATGATTAAAATGGTAACCTTTATGTTAGGTACATTTTACCACAATTTTTGGTTAATTTTTTTAATCACTGTAGTGTACCACAGTAACAGATTTTAGTAATAAAAGCATGATCATTTTAATAAATACAGAAAAAGTATTTGATAAAATTAACATCTCTTCATGACAAAAACATTTTAAAAACTGAATAGAAGGGAAATTCCTTATCAAGATTGATAAGTGAAATATTGAAAGCTTTCCTACTTTTTTTTTTATTTGGGTTTTTTTTTATTGATTTCAGAGAGAGGAAGGGAGCGGGAGAGAGGGATAGAAACATCAGTGATGAGAGAGTCGTTAATTGGCTGCCTCCTGCACATCCCCCACTGGGGATCGAGCCCACAACCCAGGCATGTGCCCTGACCAGGAATCGAACCTTGATCTCTTAGATCATAGGTCAATGCTCAACCACTGAGCCATGCCAGCTGGGCATTCCCTCTTAAGCAGGGAACAAACTCCCATGTACCCATCATCCAGCTGCAACTGTAATTATCAACTGTGATCAATCTTGTTTCAGTGTCTCCCCAGACATTATATGATTTCATCCATATGTTTCAGTATGTATTTGAAAGATAGGAATTTCCCATTTAAAAATATGATCATGATGTCACACTTAATGACTCTTTAAATATCATCAATTCACATTTTCTGGATTATTTTGTGTATGTTTTTCAATTCGTTTGAATCAAGTTCAGAATTGTCATGAACAGACCTTACTTGGAATTTGACTCAAACATGCCTTTTTTTCCCCTGTTTATTTATTGAAGAAACTGAATCATTTCTTCTGCAATTTTCCCCAGACTATATTTTTCTAATTGCCCTCTCATAGTGTTAATGTTTGTTTCCCCTTTATTACCTCTGAATTGATTGATCTATAAGTCATATTTTGATACGAAGTTTTTATTAATGTCAAAACTGTCAAATTAATCTTAGTGTGGTTTTTTTATGGCTGCCTTGAGCCAATGCAAAGACATGTTAAAAACCCTTCTATCATTCCAAGTATAAAGCAACATATTCAGTGACTGAGTGAATCTAGTTTTTAATAACATTCATAGTCTCAACAGAGACTCATCTTTGCATGATTTTATGTTTTATGTCTTCTCTTCTTTGTCCTCTGTTCTTCAAAAAGTATTATGATGTATTAATTACCAATTTCTAAAATTATTTGCATAGGGAAATGAATAAGCGACTAACAGACGAACAAGCCAGAAAAACATTTGAGAGAGCCATGAAACTGGAACAAGAATTTACTGAGCATTTCACAGGTTGGCATCGTATGTGGCAGTGCCTTTTATGATAGAATTTTGCTTTGGAGCCGTATGAAGTGACCAGTTGAAAAGGATTTGAACTATGGCCACATCTACCAGTAGTAATTACTACTATCATTTTCAGAATAATACATCTAACCTAAGCAGTGGTGATGAGGAATCTTGAAATTTAGTTTCTTGAGTTATTAATGAGGACAGCATGTACAGGAGTAATTCACACATGACTGGAAAAAAATAGATTTTATTTATTCTGTGAAACTGACTTTTCTCTTATCCTTTATAAATTTTGATCCATTTTAAGATGTTACTTGTTTAAAAAAGAAAGAATGGATAGCAATTCCCAGATAATCTCTCTCATTCATTTTGTCCTTTAAATTATTCCTTAGGTATCTTTGAACAGGTTTTTGTCATTATTGTTATTTGTTTGAAATAATGGTAAGCTTGTATTTGCTGTTACACTAAGTACCATTAAGTGCCGTGATGTTGTGACCCATGAGCTTTTTTTATATATATAATTTCAGACTTACAGAAAAATCATAATAGTACCAGCAATTCTTACATACTCTTAGCGATTATTCCCCAAATGTTAACATTTTACCACATTTATAATTTTTTTCTGAAACTTTAGGAGTAGGTTGCTCTTTTGGCTCTAAATACTTCAGTGTGTAGTTCCCAAATACACAGAATAAAGTAAAAATTACCAAATCCCACTTTTTGATCAATTTTTAAGATTACTTTTTATATATTTTACAAATAGGAAAATGAATGAAATGAGCAGTTTTTACTAAGCAAATAATAGATAAGTGGTATCCCTTCCTGGATAAATAACTATTTCTAAGATTTGGCCATCTACTATGGTGAAGATAGACAATTAATGGAGGTTTCTGATTTCATTACAGCTATTGTACAGGGTGATACGCTGGAAGACATTTACAACCAAGTGAAGCAGATCATAGAAGAACAGTCTGGTCCTTACATCTGGGTTCCAGCAAAGGAAAAGTTATGAGGACTGATGTTTTTCTGTTTCTCTTTTCCACAGTCTCATTTTCTTTGACATTTCTTTGCCCTTTCCTTTGGAGTCTGTCTTTAATACTCCTTCCATGTTGAATCTTATCCCACTCATCATGGTCTGCAAATGCACTTACTTTTACAATCTAGTGTCTCCTTCAAGTGGTAGCGTCTGTATTATTTTATATCACTATTGGTTTGTGGCCATTTTTCAGAACTGAAAATGGAATGGCCTGACCAGCTATTAAGAATTTGGGAGGATGGGGAAATTGTGGTAAAATTCCTTAATGTTTAAGGGAAAGTAACTTTAAAAGATTTTCAGAAAAGCTTTATATACATTTTTTTTCAAATTTCAATATAAATGAAAGAAAAGTGATTTTAATCAGTGATTTAGTAAACTTGGAGCAAAAATGCACGCTTAACTTTAATAGCATGGTTTGGCCAATATATTAGCTGAATTGATTTCTGTTGTCTCAACAAATATTTCATTATAAACAAGGAAATACATGTTTTTTAATTTCAAAATTGATGCCTGGGTTAACTTTCATAATTTCACAAGGGATATTCATTTTTCATAAAAGTTCTTAAAGTCTTCTGTTTGAGGGTTTGTTTGTTTTTCCAATACATCTGCTAGGGATAACAATGTTTAAATGTTTTTAACCTAACACTATTTATAGTGTCTTACAGAAGTTGTCCATACATAATAAGCATCACATTTCTGAACTGAGGCCATGTTTAGGTGCTAGGGGAGCTCACCTTTTACACATAAGGTTGAGAAAATTTCATAGACATAAGTACAGACAAAACAGACATTATAGTGGTGATATAGTAATCATGACAATGGAAAAAGGAGTCCAACTCATAGTCTAAAACTTTAAACATATTCTTAGGGGTCAGATTTTAATGAATATTTTACCCACAATAACTTGCCTATTTTGTTATAATAAAATATATATATATATAAATATATATAAAACTTTCTTTAACTAAGCTCTGTAACTATGGGAATTATTTTCTTTACATAGTTGCACACGCATATATATATTTAAAATATATTTTTTCCTTTTGCCACCTACTCTTAACTTTTTGTTTGGTTTTTTAAATTAAATATTAATTGATTAGACTTGATCTTCCTTAATCATGTGAACTGAAAACAGGGGTATGGTGGTTATGAAAAGAAACCTTTAGGGAAATTAGATTACAAGTAAAAGTATGGGCATGTTCTCCTCTTTTCTACAAAAGTTTTCAAGTGGTTCCTGATTGGTTTGTTTTTGTTTTGTTTTTGTTATTGTTGTTCTTGTCATTGGGTTTGAATTTGGCCCTTTCCTTCCAGTTCTCCTTTCATTAATAGGCCAACAGGTAAAAGCCTCGTGTGTGTGAGTGTTTTCCCCTCAGACTTCACACCTTTCATCTCGTGGCTGCTCTGCACTAGAGTTGCACAAATCTTCATGGTGAGCAGTTTCAAGAAATTGTAGTGAAAGGTAGATATGATTTCCAAAATTAGTTTCTCTGGTCTTTTATATTAATAATATTGTTTAGCTTCCCATTGCTTTTTTGGTGTTGTTTATTAAATATGTGTTTTTGACAACCTCCACATTACAGTTTCTTAAACAAATGAGTACTGGTTTGTAAAGAATTATCAGCATTATCCATTCCATTTATGAAAAAGAGGAGAACAGCTAATAAACTTTATTGTAAAATCCATATGTTAAATGTGTCTTGAATTCTGAAAGAAAAAAATTATTTTACAAGCTAACATTTTCTTGGAACAGTTTAGTGTATCACATAATTTATAAATTGACTTCACGAGCTATTAGGCAAGTTAATCAAAATCTCTTCTGTAGGTTTGGAATTATGTTAACCCATTGAAATACAGTGTATCTCAAAAAAATGTATATATACACTTTGAATAATTATAAAGGGGGCATTTATTAAAACGCACTTCATTTTCAGAAATGAGTTCTCAGCTGTTAAAGTGTGTATACATTTTGGGGGGACACTCTGTATATACTATAGCTGTTAACACTAAATATAGTAGATTGGTACCAAACCAAACATATTAGAAGAAGATTATATTACATTGCTTTATGGATACTTGTTAGGTGATTTTTTTATTTTTGGTAAGAAAATACAGCTGACCCTTGAACAACATGGGTTCCAACTGCACAGGTCCACTTATATGTGTTTGTTGTTTTTCCAGTAAATATGTAGTTGGTCCTCTGGATCCCCAGGTTTTCCATTCCTGAATTCATCCAACCATGGATTGGGAATCTACAGATGCAGAGAGCTAGCTCTGTGCATTGTTCTATGCCATTTTATATAAGGGACTTTAGCATCCATGGATTTTGGTATCTGTGGGTGGTCCCCTGATACTGAGGGACAACTGTAGTTAAATTTTGACACAGTCAAAAGTTCTATGTAGATTTCCGACTGCACAGGGGTCAGCCCCCCTAACTAGCCCTTATGTTCTCCAAGAGTCAACTGTGCTAACTTTGGTGCAGCTTTCTAGATTTTATAGAATTATTAACAAAAGTACTAATTGCTTAGTACAACTCTGCAACAGCCACCTTAGTATAGTCTTATTTAATTAATAAAAAGATAAGAGTAGCTCCACTCTAAGGCTTAAGTGAAATCATTTGCCCAAGATGACTTAGCGAGTAAGTAGCAGTGCTTGGTATTTGTGTCCAAGTCTCTCTGTCCCAGGTTCTTTCTAACATATTATGCTGCCTTATTTTCACCCCATACTTTACAAGGCACTATGATGTAAATTATATTATTTTAGTGCCCCTGTACAGATAAAGACTTAGATGAAGGTCCTCGCCCAGCGTCACATGGTAAGTAGGGACAGACCCATAGAATAAGTCATTCCCATCACAGCTGAAATGACTATTTCTGGGAAACAAGTCACCCTAGCACTGGCATAGTGACATACAAAGAAAGAACCTCTCGAGAACCAAAATGGAGCAGTATCCATTATTCTAACTCATAGAGAATACTTTTTGAATGATTTATGAAATATTTCTTATTTTTAATATTTCTTATTTCTTAATATTCTTAAGTTGGAAAAAATTAAAATGTCTCTTAAATGTGACTACACATCTCTGGTTACTTTCCTATATCTGCCCAGGGCTCTTCGAAAAATAATGGGAGCAAACCTGCAGGGCTCATTTCATTTTATATAAGGGACTTGAGCATCTTATGGGTTTTTATATCCGTGGAGGAACAACTGTGGTTAACAAATACATGCTAAGTTACTACATAGTATTTAAACTCCAAAGATGGCAATTTGGGGACTTATGAGGAAAATTTGTTTTCTAAAGTATTATTAAACCGTTGCCTTCCAAGAGTCTCTGCCTTGGATAATGTGTTGAAACAGAAGCCCAGAGATCCCAGTGTCACAACCAAAGTTACATTGCAAATCTGGAAGAGAGCCAGAATTAGAATCTTTGACTCCTGGCTCCTGGAACAGTGGTTTCTCTACCATACCACTTTCTTTCCTCCCGTGTTGTGAGCTGGATTTAGTAGGTTATGTGTCCCTCGAGGTTTGAATTACTGATTAAACAAAAGTAAATGTCAGTAGATTTAAGAGATTTTATTGAGGTATTTGAATTTGAAAGCTATCTAGGAAAAACACAAATGTTACTTTTCTGACCCCAGTTTAGATTATCTGGTGTTTGAGCCCAATGTCGAAGATTCCGTTGATTCCCTGCAGAATTGCATAGTACAGCTGTCCCCTGCTTCAGCAGCAGAGAGCTGTAATGTGAAGAAGGTAGGCTGTGGAATCAGCCTGATCAGGATGTCAGCTCTGCCACTGAACTGGTTAGATAACTGAGCTTGGGCAAGTTGTATCATTCCTCTTTCTTTTTACCTGTCTGTAACATGGACATATTTTGAGAAGCAGTAAGATTACAAATAAATCTTAGCTAGCACATAGTACACTCTATAAATTAATTTCCTTTTCCTGTGGAATCAGAAGCCTGGAATTATTCCATCTCCCCTTGTAGAAATTAACCTGAACCTTCACTTTGCTATTCGAACAACTACCTTGCAGGATTGTTATACAGGTTAAATAAACTGTACAGAACACCAATCACAGCATCTGATATTTGACTCTATACTTCCTCTTCTTTCTCTTGACTTGTAGTGTTTATGGTTGGTAGCAGAAGACTGAGAAGAATGTGGTCCATCATCACCTATAGAGAAATCTTCTTTGACAGACTTTTAGTTAAGAAATTATTTACATTTCAGTTTCTGTAATCATGTTTACTCATTTCTTCCTCTAAGGATCCATACTCTGTCAGAGATGCTGTGACTTTGACCTACCCTAACTCAACATGGAACTGGAAGACAACATGATTTCATAAGCTATTCTAGCATCCCTGCACAGAGCTAGACCCAACAATCCATAGCAATTCTCCAGAACATTTATTATTGAGAGTCTAAAAACAGGCCTGAAAAAGATTACTTAAATGATCCAGATAAAATACATTTTCTTTCATTCACTTCGACTAGGACTAGAAGAGTCACTATTTTACTACTTTCTCATTTATTTTTCACTACCAGCTCTTTCCCCACTTCACCCCCAAATATGGTGACCTGAGAGCTGACTAAACAAATCCTGGTCTGCTAAATAGCATTGTGAGTAGAATTGGTGGTCAGGTAACTTGGTAGTATTGTTTGAGGCTTTAAGGAATGGATACCAAACCTGACCAGGGAGAGCTTCACACTACGATTTTTCTAGCAGTTTCTATCACCTATAAAAGTAGTAAAACACATGGGAAGGAGATGGGAAGACAGTGAAGGCTGGAATTCTCTCCCACTTTTTTGGTTTACTTTTTATTGAAGTATACATATATAAAATATATTATAAATGTACATGTACCTCAATGAACAAACATCCATGTAACAACCAGCATGAATCTCAAAAAACAGAACATGACCAGCACCCTGGGCATGCTTCCCAACCCACCCCCATCAGCTTTCTCCAAGTTACTACTACTACAAGGGAAGCCACTATCCTAACTTTTTTATTGTATTTTTTAATTTGTGTACTGTAAAGTTCTTTATGGTGTACAATTCTATGGCTTTTGACACATGTATAGAGTCATGAAACCACCCTCACAATCCAGAATACAAAATAGTTCCATTATCCTAATATTCCTTTCATGCTTGCCCCTCTGTAGTCAGTACCTTCTCCCACCCCCAGCTTCTGACAACCACTGATTTTTTTCTCTGCCCATAGTTTTGCCTTTCCCAAAATGTCATATAAATGGAATATCATATGTAGCATTTTGGATGTAGCTTCTTTCACTTAGCAAAATGCAACTGAGATTCAACCATGTTGCTGCTAGCATCAGTAGTTTGTTCTTTCTCATTGCTAAGTAGTAGTCCATTTATAAGTATACTCCAAATTTTTTTATCCATTCACTAATTGGGCTTTTGGATTGTTTCCAGATTATCTTGCTATATTTTTGTATTTTGCAACTCTAGGCCTGAAGCAGAACAAGAAGCAGAACCAGAAATGGGTTTCTGATCTGACAAGCAGCGACAAGCCCTTCCCCACTCCACCTCTCTCTCTCCTGCGAGTATCCACACATTTTGACAGTTGCACAAGAGTCTATCATCCTAAAACAAACTTTAAATGCAGAATTATAGATCCCAAGAGCCTGTTTACAGAACAAATTTGTTCCTAAAGTTGGAAACTACAAGAATAAGCATTTAGGATTTTTAGAATTTCAAGTTCCCAGGAATAACACTCAGTAGCTGGATGTGCCAGTGACTGGTGCCAGAATCTCATTGCTGGTGTCCTAAGGGAAATAAATAGTCTATTTAGGACAGTAGTAAATGAGGAGAAAATAGTCTGAGCAACAAATGAAATCAGCCATTTGTTAAAAGTGAGATTGTCTAATAACCTTACAATTTAGAAAATGGTCCACCAAGACAGCCTTAATCTTTTAAGAAAGTCTTTGTTGAGGACCAAAGGATTGTAGTTTGTTTTTTAAAATTATTAACTACTATCTTCTGCCAAGAAAGGGTACAAGAAGTCTTCCACCTGGAAGAGGGCCCTAAGCAGACCCTGCTGGCATTCTGATCTTGGACTTCCAGCCTCTAGAACTGAGTTCTTTGTTCTCTCAACCTACACAATGCAAAGTAACATGAACCAAAGACTCAAAGGAGCCCCTGTGCAGCTTTTCGGAGATCTTCGTTTCATCAGCCCCACAGGTTCTGACACTGTTGTAATTAGCTAATTATCAATAATAGGAAAGGAGCAAAAGGAAGGTCAGGCATTATAAACATGGCCATTTGGGCAGCTTCACCAGGAAGCTGCAAATTTGCACTCTCCAGGGAACCACTGGCCCATCCCCTGCAGGTTATTGGGGGAAGGAACTGGACAAAAGGGAGGGTTGGACTCATGCACACTGAAGTTGGGTGAGGTAGGGAAGGTACTTGTCAATCAAACCTGGGAATAGAAATCATTGGCTAGAAGATGTGGATCCAATGCAAGCCTGAGAAAATTTGAGGATACATAATCCCCCAAACAAAGGACTTCACACTCATGTGGCTCTTGGCTCTCTTGCATTCGCCTGTGTGGCCCACGGCCATGCAGACCCCAAGTGCAAGGGACTAATGGACTGCAGCTGGGAACACAAACTAAGCTAGCCTAATGCTGAATTGTACTGTCCCAACATGGAACAGAAATTCTGGGCACTGACTTTGATTTTAGCTCTGTCAAAGCCCCAGCTACACTTCTTCCTTGGTGGGACAAAGGGAAATGGTACCTTGGAAACTCGGGTTTGATTCCATGAAAAAAAAAGCTTTCTACAATAAATAAAATTATTAACTACCAGTATTCTTTAGGTGGTAACCTCTCTACATCTTAAACATTACTAATATTGTGTGATTAACAGAAATCTAATTCTCGTGCAGCAAACTTAGGGAATCCTTGAACCAGAGCTGGCCGCCTGATTGATAGGTTTGACGCGACCTTTTTGCATGCTGAGCACACTTGACCTTGTCGGTCTTTTCCATTCTTACCACAGTATTACTTGATTTCTCACGTGTGTTTTCAAAAATTATTAGGTTACTCTTTTAAAATTGCTCTAGACTACACCTTAGGAATTACTGGTGTTTAGGAACAAACTCAAATTAAAGGTATATTTGTCCCTATTTTTGCTAATCAAGTGTTGATGACCAACTGGACAATTTTTAACAACAGTATAATGGTTTTATAACTATATAGAAATCTGTAGAAAACAATTAGTATGTGAAACAAGATATAGTGAACTTTCTGATGGAAGAAAAGATTAGAGCAAGCGGTGTAATCTTTCTTTAGAACGTCTTAAATTAGATTAGTTTACCTCACAGATGGGAGAGCTAAAGACAACAAAAGCCCCATATGTTCCACATTATGAATCTCTACAAAAAGGTTTTCTAAATCTTGTGAGTTAGTTGGTCAAAAATAGCTACTTCCCTAGTGGTATTTAAGACGAGAAAAGATGTCTCTTGATGCTAGATTCCTTTCTTTGAAAGTTCAGTGCTTGGTTCAGACCTAGTTTATCTGACATTCCTCACCCTCACTAGGAAAAAGCTTTACTAACCTTTTAACTATTTTTCTACTTGTGGTTAATAGCAGTTGTACTTAATAGGGCATTTTCTCCATCACCCAAGTTTTAACCTTAGTGCTTGGTATTTCTCATCCCCAAATATCCAGTCACCAAATACTATCGATTCTCCCTTAACATCTTTTTTTTCTTTTTTCTTTTTTTCTTTTTTTCCTACCATGTTCACTGTCATCACTCTAATCCAGGTCCGTAACCCACCCTCATTCTCAGGCCTGGATTATTGCAGTGACCCCTTTAATCATCTCTCAGCCTCTGATTGCTTCCCTTGCTGATCAGCCATCCACCTGGTGACTTTTCCTAAAATGCATTTTGGGGTGTGTTTCTCAATGACCTTCATAGATCCTAAATCCAAAATAATAAACTTACCTGTAAAGCATAGTTCCTGGAACATAGTACATATGTGGTCAATAAATCATCTACCACCACCTACCTCCCCAGCCATACCTTTTATTCACACCTTCTGCAGTGCTTGTGTCATGGCTGTTGGCCATGCAGGTTCCTGCCTCACTAATTGTGTCCTCTCCACCCAAGTCCCCTTATCAAAGCCCTACGCTTCTTCCAGGCCTACCCTAAACCCTGCCCTCGAGGCCTGAATTCCTGCAGTACTTACTGGGTGTCCACTTAACACTGAACATGTGCTGCTTTTTAACTTCTTTAGGTGGATGGTTTGTCTCAGATTGGATGGCCTCCTCTTTGTATGCCTCTGCCCTAGTGAAGTACCTGGAACAGATGATCAGAGTGCACAGCTAACTACTTCTCCAGAGCCTGTGGGCCTCTGCACAGCATGGTAGCCTTTTTTTCCCACTGCTGTGGCTCTTCATGGGCTAAAAACAGCCTTGTGCAAGTGTTGGCAGTGACTTTATTTGTACATTAGTAGAGGGGTGTGTGTGTTTGGGGGGTGGAGGAATGGATGGGAGTGAATAAAAAGGTCTGACTATAAATCTCTAAACTGTCTAAATTTTTTTTGCTTAATTATAGTCCTTTCTGATTCCTGGCATACTAATCCGCCTTTCTGAAGGTGCTTTGTGATTTTTCCCCTCTTCGTATCAATTTTATCTTCCTTGTGCCTGTGTTTTCATTGTAAGTCCTCTGAAACTCTCCCTGGAGGTAGCTGGGGTATGAGCAATTTCTAGGAAAGCCCTAGTGACAGAGCCAAATACTCTTGATTTTACTTCTTTACTCTCTACCTCCTTGAGTAGTTTTCCACTCAGATTAAATCTTACATTCAATGAAATAGATGAGATTTATTAATGGCTTTAAAGTTGTATCTCCAGAGTTAATCTTGGAGCCTTATAATCCTCTTCTACATTTTAAAGTCTGGACTGCAAGGAAATTTTCCAGGGGGAAAAAATGGTGGTTTGATAATTAAAATAATAAACTGAGCTCCCCCACAAGGGACTTACACTTGAATGCAGGGTTGATTCAGAGCCTTTCCCACCCACCCTTCTTTCCCATCTGCAAGGAAGAAGCATTTTGTTTTCCTTTCAAGGCCTCTCCGCGTGTGCCCCTATCTTATCCCTCGCATCTTCTTCAGTTACCCCCTTTTCCTGTATCTTTAGTTTCCTTCCTCCGTGGGCTGCTTGTTCTCTGACTGCGGGATCAAATCACTCCTATCCTAGAAAAACCTTGCCTTGACCCCAAATCCCCTGGAAACAACCCTTTCCTCTTCCTTTCTTAGCCAAGTATCTGGAGACACTGCCCACTTTTCCATTCAGTTATTTACTGTGTTGCAAACACTATGCCAGACATTGGGAATGGTGGTAGACAAGACACCGACTCTCCCCTTGCGGAGTTCAGCCTCCTGGCCAAGCCTCAGCACTTGTCAGGCCACAGGAGCTGCGCCAAGCTCTCTGAGGACTTCCTGGTCTTCAAATTCTGCAACTCTTCTCAGTCCTTCCCCCTCAGCAGCATGAGGCACTTTGGTGGTTAATAATGTCCTGAAACCTACTAGTTCACACTTAGAAATCATTCACCATCTTCAAGGCTCTGTGATGCAGAGAACAAGCATAGAATCTGCCTTTGAAAAGCTTACATGTCGAATATCTTGTATCCCAATGAACAGGCTTCCCCTAAGTCCAGCTTCATAGGGGAAATACTCATAAAGAGGCAAAAGATTTTGTTCATAAAACTCTCAATATGTCTACCATTGATCTCAATATACAAATTTAGATGCATTAATCAGTCAGCAAATACATGGTGAACGATGCCAGTACAGCGGGTCCTCAGATAACATCATTTCATTATAACGGTGAGAAGAAAGAAACTATGCCTTGCTGGTGCCCCCGTCTATGTGGGTTGTCTCCGGATCCTCTGGTTTCTTCCCACATCCCAAAGCTGTGCACAGAAGGTGAACTGGAGTGTCTACATTGCCTCAGTCTGAGTGAGTGTGGGTGTGTGAGTGTGCCCTGCATGAGCAGCCTGTCCAGGGTTTGGTGCCAGGATAGGCTCTGACCACCCAAGAGCATGAACTGAAATAAGCAGGTTGGAAAACAATTATCTTTCTTGTTTTTATTAATTGTTCTTACATGTCCGTATAGTTCACATTTACTTCCAAGTTTAATATTAGAAGTGTTTGGATCTTTATTTAGAGGTTTGGAAATGTTTTTGTGACCAGAAATATGCTGTAGGAACTTTTTTATTATATCAATTAGCCTATGGTAAATTGGTTTCATTATACTTTTCCCTTAAAACTTGCCAAGAACCTATCAAAGACATTCAGTGAGGACTTGCTGTAAGAGGGTGATATCCTTTGAAAGCAAATTTAGTGCTGCAAATGTTCACCATTCCTAATTTTCTCTGCATACCAGCCCATCCAAATGTCCCCAGAATAAAAATTGTTTAGACATGTTCTTAATGAGCCAAAGACATTACAGTCCACAGAAATAGAAAAATATAAAGTATGGTTTATCGAAAAAACATTACTTTTTCTAAGATTCTGGGTAGAAGAATTGTTCATCCACATTTTGCTGGCCAATTGGCCCCCTCATCCCACCAGCACAGATTCTCTGCCCCCTGTCAAAGGCCCCTCTTCTTTCTGAGTCCCCAGAGGCTGTCTTCAGTGAGTTCCAGTTCCTTGCCAAGCAAGCTCCATGCTGGGGGACACCCTGAATCCTTGGGAGTGCTAGAGCTGTGTCTTTGGCAGAGTGAAGAAGAAGTCTTTGTATTTCATATCATGAAATAGGGTCAGGGGCTCCCAAAGCAGTGTTGCTTAGGCCCCAGCATCTTACACTAGTGTTAGTGAAACCAGTTCTTGTGTTTTTTATACTCTCTTACCTCAATATCAGTCTAGAATAGGGACCCAGTTAGCCTCAGTGCTTCTGCTTCTCTATAAGGCTGTTGTTCCTTGGTTAAATTACTGGCTCACATTGCATCTCACCCATTCCTCTGGTCACCCCGGTATGTCTGCATCCCAGAAACGGCAGGGTCCAGGCTCAAGCTGACACAGAGTTCCCCATTACACACAGATGCATGTTAAAGCCAGTCAAGTGGGCCAGATCTAGAAGCCTCTGGAGCCCAGAGACAGCAGATTCACTGATGAGTCACAGTTGAGGAGTGAGTGACTCCTGAGAGTTAGGGAAAGGAGCTCGCTGTGAAGGCGCTCACCAAGCTCTGACGTTGTAGCTGTCTGACACCTTATCAGTGTCACCTGGAGCTTTGCTAAAGGAACAACTTAATGAACACAGATCCTGCCACTCCCTCCTGGTTGCTCGTGCAGTGCGCAAAATGAGCCTTTTCGTCAGTCAGGAGTGTGAGGTTTGCTAAGGACACTTTATTCCATCCCCTTAGGACAGGCCATAGCCCCTCTGCCAGGGCCACCTGCTAGTTTGTGTGAGTTAGAAAGAGGTGTCTCCTGCGCTTGATGACTCCAGCTGGGGATGGAAACACAGCTTGCACCACACATACTTCCCTCAGATTCTCCCGAGCAGACAGCTGTTAAGGCAAGAAGAAAGGTGCATTAGAGCCATCATGATACCTGCCTTTTACATATGAAGCCCAGAGAGAAGGAACTTGGCCGAGGTCACATGTGAGTCAGTGATAAGAGTAAAGCTCAGGTCTCCTGAAGCTCAGCCCCCATGACCATTTCCATGTGTGAGAAGCAGCAGCTTCGTGGCCCAATCAGAGGAGCCAGGGCTCCCTTCCCCAGGAAGCAGAACGGGTTGGAGGATTGACAGACTCAGACCCAGGGGTCCCTTCTCTCTCACCCAGCTTTCTTATTACACATGTCCTCTACCCAAGACAGGGAGGATCTCAGAACTGGGCGCTCACGAGCAGGTGATAAAAGATAAACACATAAATGGAGATGGATGGCTGAGTACTGATTTGTGCAGACCATTCTCCACGTCCCCAGCACACATGGAGCACTGCAGTTCTGGTCTACCTAGAACAGTGCTGCTCAAACTCTGCTGTGCACCAGAATCAAAAACATAGATAGTTGGCCCTACCCCTCAGAGGTGGGCCTGAGGATTCACGTATCTAACTAAAGTTCCAGGTTATGCTGGTGCCGGTGGTCTGGGGACCACACTGAAAACCACTGGGGTAGAAAAATAGACAACCCATCCTTTCCTCCCTCACCTTCATTTGCTTTCTGCTTCCTCCTCCTCCCCCTCCTTGGCCTTCTTCCCATCTTCCAAAGCATGATGGAATGAGCCAGGCTCTGCTGGGGACCTGGATTCCAGTTCCAGCTCTATCACTAAATGTATGACCTGGGCAAGTCACTCCCCCTCTTTAGATCCAAGGAGAGACAACCACCGAGAATGTGAAATCCCCCCACTGCCAGCTCCTTCCCTGCCAGGACCTGGGGACCAGGGTTTGTCTCTGTATCCCCAGATCCTCAGCGCAGTGTGTGCTTGAGAGGCTGGTGAATAAACCTGAAGGCCGCTGAGCTTCCAGCTGAGACGGAGATTCTCACCTCTTCTTCCGTCCACTTCCCCCTCTCCAACTGAACATGATATTTAGGGTCTTTCTAGGACAGGAGGAAGTGAAGATGCTCCCACGGGGCAGGCGATTGCTAAGGAGAGAGAGCCTGGAACAGCCCCTGAGTTGGGGGAAGCGGGCCCGAGGGCAGATCCCCGACTCCCCGGGACGCCGGTGTGCGCCCCAGGTGAGCCCCGGATCCAGGCCGCGGTGAGGCTCGCGCCCACAGCAGCCGAAGCTCCAGCAAGGGGCGCCAGAGAGAAGGCCAAGGTGTCGCGTCCGGGGCGGGCGGGTGCCCTAGGGGCGTGGACACCGCCAAGGTAGCCGAGGGCCGGGCCGGGAGGACGCAGGGAGAAAGCTGCGGCCGCTGCCCACCCGCTCGGACCGGACCTAGACCCAACCCGCGCCCCCGGCCCGGACCGCGCCATGCGGGGCTCGAGGGTGGCTCTGGGGCTCTTCCTGGCTCTTCGCTCCGGTGAGGCCCCCTGCCCGGCGTGGGAGCGGGGGCGGGGGTCCTGGGGCTCTCCCGCGCCCCTGAGCTGGGGGCCCCGGGGGCTGGGAACCCGCCGGGTCTCGCGGTTGAGGACGATACAGGGAAGTAGCGCTGACGAGGGCATTGTGGGATGTCCGGAGAACTTCGTGGAGGAAGCGGCATTGAGCTGGATCTCCGGACGCGCCAAGGGGAGGCGCGTGGCGGGGAGAGCCTGGGGTGTCCGCAGGGCGGCGGGAGGGTGAACGCTCTTGATGGGCGTGGAAGCCAGAGGAGGGTTTGGGGGCCAGAGCGGCCCCACTTCTCCCAAGTCCCCTCGGGGAGGGAGACAAGTGTGTGTGTGTGGGGGGGGGGGGGATGAGAGGAGAGGAGGAGCGAGATACCTCCCGGGACCCTCCAGGGCGCCCTGCAGGGTGCAGGGATGGAGAAAGGGGCGCAGACGGGGCCTCCGTGCGTCCCACCGCCCCTCCCACGGGAACCATCCGGCTTCCTCTGGGAGGACGCAGAGGCCTCAGGGGGGCAGGAACTGGCCTAGTCACAGAGCCGCAGGGCCCCCAGCCCGCGCCCCAGGATGGCAGGGAGGTGAGGGCAGCCGTCTGATACCCGAGAAACGCTCCTTTGTTTCTGGTAAAGGCCAGGCTCAGAGCCACTCATCTGCCCTGAACACCGGGACACATGGACCCACACGGCTCTGCCAGTGAGCCGGCCCTTCCCAGCCTGTGACGCCTCCCTGGGCCTCAGTGCCTGCAGTGGGAGGGCTGTGCTGCTGCGTCCGCAGTGGGGGCTGGGGATGCCCTGGGGAGCTGGGCCTCACTGTCCCCTACCCCCAGTGCTCAGTGGGATGGAGGTGCAGTGGTGCACCACCTCAGACCCGGAGCAGCAGAAATGCAGTGACATGAGCAGTGCCTTCCAGAGAGCCGGGATCCAGCCCTCCCTCCTGTGCATCCAGGGCACCTCAGCAGACCACTGTGTCCAGCTCATCGCGGTGAGTCCTCTCCCTTCCGCTCTGCCACCGGCCTGCCAGACAAGAGGGCTCTGACTCAGGAGGGAGCACACAACAGCCTCATTCACAAGGAAAGGCACTGATGTCCCCCCTGCCAGGGTGGGGCGATAGGATCTCCTGAATTTCCCAAGCAACAAGGGCCAGCCTGTTTCCCACCCAGGCCCAGGCCAGGCACTAGGAGGCTTCGGAGAGGCCCCTGCTCAGATATCTGAGGGGCAGAGTTTTTCTTCTACTAGATCCCTGCTAGAGTGAGGACACTGCCCACCCCACCAAGGGGAGCTCAGACAGCAGAATCCTCAGTGACCTGTAGTGATAGCTCACTGTGCCATGGAGTTTTCCAAAATGGGGCCCATGTGGTTTCTGGGGAAGGAAGACCAGGGGACAGCAGTCCTGGGTAGGTGAGTGGCAGGAGATTTGCTAACCTGGCACCAGTGAGACTCAGAGACAGGACTTTAGTGGCAGGACAGGTATGGAGGGAAGCCTGGGGGCAGGCACAGAGGGACCTGGGTTTTCATTCCCGTTCAGCCTTTGATGTGCCCCCAAGACCTAATCCAGTCTCACACTGACTGAGGGCCTGGGTCAGGCTCCACTGTGAGGGTGCAAACCAACTCTGTTGAACTATAATTCTACTCATCGATCCCATGACACACAGAGGATACTGCCACTTGTGTTTTAGAAGAAAAAAGACAGAACTGAAGAGGGCATGTATTTATGAGATTCAGTCTGCCTCTTAGAGAGAAAACCTGAGAAACAGGTTGGCAAGGCTGGGAAATGAGAGCGAAGGGGACAGTTTCTCTATGCACCATTTCGCACTGATTTTTTACTATGTACATCTATTATAAGTCCTATAAAATTAATATTTTTCAAATAACATAATTAGCAAAACAAGGTGAGCCCTTGGCCTAGGAGAGTTGTCACCTTGAGCCTGGTAAAGGGGGAGACCCATAGGCCCTGGTGGGGGAGGGGCCTACAAGGCTGAGCCAGGATGGTGTGAACCTCAGGGCTCTTCCTGGAGCCCTGGGTGGGTGTCCCTGAGCCCCTCCCCGAGTGAGATAGGGTGGGGTGAGGGCCAAGTGGGGGCTGACTCATGTGTTCCCAGCAGGCTCGGGAAGCTGATGCCATCACTCTGGATGGGGGAGCCATTTATGAGGCGGGGAAGGAGCATGGCCTGAAGCCCGTGGTGGGTGAAGTGTATGATCAAGGTCAGAGGGCCAAGTGGGAGGAGGAGGTAGTGGGGGACACAGGAAGCCCCTCAGCAGTGTGTCCTTGCTGGGCCTGGCCCAGCCCTGAAGCCCTGGAGCTGATGAGTAGCCCTGTCCCCAGAGCAGTCCTGGAGTCCTGGCCACACAAACATTCAGAGGAGGCCCTAAATCTCTCTTGACACCCCCCATCCCCCGAGAGCAGGGGTGCCAGAGATACAAAGGGCTGACCCGCATCTGTTCTTCCTCAAGAGGATCCCAACAGCCCCCTAACTTTCACCCACAAGCCCTTTCTGAGGGGCTGCCTCATGCCTGGTATAGTGTTGGGTGTGACTGCCTGGCTGCAGTGGATGAGGCGTCAGTAATGCCCAGCTCCCTCACACTTGGGTGGCATCTGTCAGAAGCAGCAGGAGTGGGGATGGGGCCAGGCAAGAGGTGATGACACACCAAACAAAAATCCCAGCTCTGCCCCTCCTTGTGACCTCCTGTGACCTTGGACAACCTCCACATCCTTGACTATAAAAGAGGATAGTGATCCCTGCGAATGTGTGAGCACCTGAGATGTGGCATGTGCTGGGCAATGTAAGTTCCTTTTACCCCATCCCTGTACCTCATGCCAGACACACCTCAGGCTCAGCCTACCCTTTGCACCTCTCCTACCACCTCCACTTGTCCAAGGCCTCCACTTGCCTCTGTCACAGCCCAGCTCAGTTATCACCTCCAAGGAGCTCCGCTGGGCCTTCCCGCCCTTGCAAAGGGCCTCTCTTTCCTGCTTTCCGGAGCACTGACTCACTCTGCTAAGGTCCTGCTCCCTTCAGTCTTGTTTTCTTTTTCTCATCATAGCAAGTCCCCTGAAGAGGCCCTGGTCCTCATCTTTGGTACCCAGCACAGTGTTGCTCTTGGTTACTTGTTGAATCAATGGCTGTCAGATGATATAGGACACAATCCAGCCCTGCAAGCCAGCCAAACTTTTCACTCGATGGCCAGAAACAGCCCTGCCTCTTTAATTCATTCAACACACTTATTAAGCACCTACTACATGCCAGTCATGAGCGTAGAGCAGTAAGCAAAAAAGAGCCTATTTCTGCCCTCAAAGACCAGGAGTCAGACAATAAACAAACAAACACCAAAAAAAAATACATAGTTACAAATGTGGTACATGTGTGAAAAAGTAAAGGCCATGAGGGAGAAAATAAGAGGTGTGGGGAGACCTATTGAAATAGAGCAGACAAGAGGGATTATCGGGGAAGTGACATTAAGTGGAGCCCAGACAAGAGTCCCAGGTGGGAAAGAGCTTGGTGTGTTCAAGGGACTAAAAAGAAAGGCACAGTGGGAAAGTCAGAGGGTGGGACTAGACGACCCCACTCAGGTTGCCAGGGGCCAGACTCAGGTGTGCAAGAAATAACACTAGCTTTGTTTTTTAGAACTCAACTTCATTCTGATCACAGGCACCCACCACCACAGGGCAGGCATCCATTCGCACAGCCCACATACTAATGATAGGGTGCCCTCTGGTCATCAGCCCCCAGAGATGAGTCATTCCTGTCCATGTGTGTGAATGGCCCCTTCTCGGCCACATTTGGCCCAGGGGAATCTTTTGCAAAGATACAGACTCTTGCCCACCCCACATGCACCCCGGTCAGGATCTTGAGTGATGTGAGACCACATTGTTCTATCTGTCTATCTACCTACCTACCTATCATCTCTCTCTCTCTCTCTCCTTTCCCCTCAGCACTAGGAAATCCCTTTTTCTAATCTGTGGGAAGCCACTGCCCTCCTCCCCCTGTTCCTTCCAGCCACTCTTCTTCCCACAACCACCAATACCATTCCCTCAATCCTCCCAAGTTCTCCAAAGGGCATTCACTCTTGGAAAACAAAACTTGCAGGCCACGTCTGCTATTGGTCCAGCTACAGAGCTCCCCTGACATGCACAAATGTAGCCCCAGCCAAGTGCCCCAGCCAAGTGCCAGCTGACTTGGGAAGGGAAGGTGAAAATTAACTAATGAAGTAATATCTCGAGATAATAGCTACCCCATGAGGCTGGGGGAGGGTGGGGTCTGTGGCTTGCACTCACTTGCTCTCTCAGTAACTAGAACCCCATGCACACATATGCGTGTGCACACACACACACACACACACACACAGGTTCATGTATGCACACACACCCTTCTCCCACAGCCTTCCTGGGCAGGGTCCCAGCCTCTCATGGCTTCTCCCTTGTGCCCTCACTCCTCTCCCCTCCTCCTCCTAGAGGTTGGTACCTCCTATTATGCGGTAGCTGTGGTGAAAAGGAGTTCCAACCTGACCATCAACACCCTGAAGGGCGTGAAGTCCTGCCACACCGGCATCAACAGGACAGTGGGCTGGAACGTGCCCGTGGGCTACCTGGTGGAGAGCGGCAGCCTCTCGGTGATGGGCTGTGATGTGCTCAAAGGTGAGGGCTTCGGGGTGGGAGGTGGAGGGGTGAGGGGAAACAGAAGCTTCTCCTGCTGAGTCTCTGGGTTTCCCCTCTCCTCACCTCATCCCTGCTCGCCTCGTCACAGGGCAGACTCCCCCAGGCTCGCCTTCCTCTTGCATCTCCTTAGAAGAACAGCACAGTCCTACCTCTCCCTGGGCCTCCAGACATCTAATCGGTGTACAGCTCCTCCTGTCTTTCAGAATGGCCCACCCACTGTCGCCACCATTTTAGTTTCCCCTGAGGGCCCCTTCAAAGCCCCCGACTCTCACCCACTTACTACGATGTCCTGACACCCAGGGCCCAGCCCCCACTGGGACCTGGTGCATCACCTGGCATAGACCTGGTGCAGGTCACTAATTCCAGAAACATGTCCTCAACTTTACAGAGTCAGAAACTCTATTTCTGGACCCAGACAAGCCCCTGACTTGCACCCAGAAAGCTCACAGGTAGCCAATCAGTGACTTTCTGCTCCCTGACCCGGCATTTGAAGTGGGAATTGGGCGGTCTTGCGGACAGGGCACTCTCCTGCAGAAGGGAATGGAGAGTGATCTGAATGGGGTGGTGGAGAATGAAACGCGTGGGGCAAGTCAGGTGAAGGCCAGGGGGTCCGGCTAAGAGCCCAGAGCACTTCATTCTGGTGGCCTGGGCTCTAGCCCTGCCTCTCATGCTTTGGGCTCCTTTTCCTGGTCACCTGCTGGCCACCTTGCTGGGTCGCTCTCTCCACAGAGCACACTATACAGTGCTGAGATGGCCCCTGGCACAGGACCACCACATTCTCAACTGCCCTCTTGGGATCGCACCCCCAAGAGCTTGGAGTGTTCCTAGGTAGAGTTTGGGGTGTCACCATATCCTTTGTCCACAGTGTGGTTTGCTCCACAGCTGACCAGCGCTTCTGGCAGTGGGTGCAGGATGGGGGATTTTGCAGGAAAAACAATGGTCTTTTAAAGCCCTGACTTTGCTGTCAGGTAGATGATCTGCCCTCAGATGGGTCACTCTACCTCCTTGAACTTCAGTTTCCTCATCTTGTAAAACAGGAAAATTAACAACAGTGCTGTGAGTTTAGGAAGACTGAGATAATTCACACAATGCATGGCACAGGGTATGTGCTCACCTCAGGGGGCTGAAGTTATTGTTAGTTCAACTTCCATACCTCTCGGTGGATACCTCACTGTTGTGCGGTGCATCATGTACACACATGCACAAACCTGCCTTGCACACACATGCACACACATGTACACACTGCCCCCATACCACCCAACCACGATGTAAGCCAGCACAACCCACAAAAGCCAGAAAGCCTTGTCCTCTCAGATGGTGGCCCGGTGTGGGTGGTTTATCGGTCACCTGGCACATTTATTAAATGTCTTCTCCCTGAGAGGATACAAAAAAAGATGAAGAAAGGGGGCCCACCCCAGAAGAGCTCTGTCCGGCTGGGTGATGAGCACGATGTGACTGGCAACCTGCTCGTCCCGCGTAGCACTGGGGTGTCCTCAGCACAGAATAAATATTTGTCAAGAGGGTGGACACGGGCCCTCAGAGCTGGCAGGGGCCTGGAAACCAGGCAGGTCCGACATCTTCATCCACGACCCCTCCCTCTCCTTCACCCCCTCCCCTCCCTGTAGTGAGCAATGTTGTCTATCAAATTCATTATATTCATTACATAATAATTTATTTCTTTCCCCACTTTCATTGATTACCCATACTGATTTTGAAATGAAACCCTCCATGAGAACAGTATCTAGTTGATATTTAGTTGTCCTTTGTGGTCATTTGGAGGTAAATGTTTTATTTTCCTGAGCCATTTTTGCTGTTGTTGTTGTTGTTAATCCTCTCTTGATATTTTTTTCCATTGCTTTTCAGAGAGAGTGGAAGGGAGGGGGAAGAGGGGGAGAGAGAGAGAGAAACATCAATGTGAGAGAGACACATCAACTGGTTGCCTCCCTCACACACTCCACCAGGGGCAGGGAGCGAACTCAAACCCAGGTACATGCCCCTGACCGGGAATGGAACTAGTGACCCTTCAATGTGCAGGCCAACACTCTAACCACTGCGCACACCGGCCAGGGACCTGAGCCATTTTTGAACAACAGTCACTCCCCAATGCCCACACTTTTGTGGCCCCAGTTTGGGAATCACTGATAGGATCCAGTTCCCAAGTCTTGCTCAAACTGAAGCCTGGAGGGTCCAGCCCTGCCCCTGGGGAACCCAGCCCTCAACTCCAGCCTGAGTGGCCTGAGCCCTCCCTAGGGGACAGGGGAAGGGGTCTGACCCTGCTGTTCAGCTGGCTGACCTCCCTCTTCCTCCTTCCCGCAGCCGTCAGCGAGTATTTTGGGGGCAGTTGTGTCCCTGGAGCAGGAGAGACCAGTTACTCCAAATCCCTCTGTCATCTCTGCCGGGGCAACGCTGCAGGGGAAGGGGTGTGTGACAAGAGCCCCCTGGAGAGATACTACGACTACAGCGGGGCCTTCCGGTGAGAGGGGCCTGGGAGGGGCTGGCGCTGGCTGAGCTGAGTCAGGGGTGAAGCCTGAGGTCACAAGAGCTGGGGAAAAACACCTAGGCAGGAGGGCCCTGGGGGAGTGTCAGTGTCCACTGCATCACATCAAAGAGCCCTTTATTGAGTTCATGTGCCCTGGTTGATTTAAAAACACCAAACTGAAATGTGCCAGACTGGATTTGCTCATAAGTCAACATGTTTGGTATATTTAGAGAGGTGAGGGCTCAGAGAGAAGAAAATGACAAAACGGCCTTTTGCCACTCCCATGTTCCCATTCTGGTCTCAGAGCAGCAAGGAGGGCTGTGGGAGTGGGGGTGGGGGTTGGCGGGGACCCCCTGATTCAGGCTGGCACTTTAGATGAGTTTGCTGTGGATCCAAAAGAGAGTCTAACAGCTGTCTGCCCACAAGCGAGGAACCGTGCTCTGTGGGGACTGGAATGGAAACTTTCTGAGTCCCCTGGAAATGGGGAGCCTGCTAGTACCCACGCTCCAGGCTGGGATCTGGGTAAATGCAATTTTTAGCACAGAGAAAAAAAACAGTTCTCTGTGCTGTAAAACAGAGACTGTCGTCGCCCACCCCACCTCTCCTGGTGTCATCCGCCCAGTCCAGTCCCTGCTTATTTGCTGGCTATGGAGACCCAGACAGCCCCTTGGCCCTGACCTGCCTCCCTCATTGGGCAGTGGCATATAGAGAATACATAAAAGTCCTGGTCCCTTGCACTCAGGGTTTTCGTCATGGCATGAGAAGGTCTAGTCCAGTCCCTGCCTCAGGACAGAGTCATCTTCAAAACCCCCTGAGCCGCAGGGCTGCTGCTGTTGCTGTAGCAGCTGCCATGGGAGCTCCTTCTCCTTTGAGGTCCCAGCTGTACAGGCTCTAACTCTACAGGTTACAAAGAATCTCTCCCCATGGGAACCACGTTCTTAGCCCCAAGTCAGAGGTGGTCAGGTTAGGGAGGCTCCACAACTTGGCAAAGCCACACAGAGAGCTAGAAACCCATGGCTGCCCCCACAGCCCGGGCCAGGCCTCCAGAGGTGGAGGATGGGCAGAGGCCAAGAGGCTCAGGAAGCTCAGCCCCATCCAGTTCACGGGTTTCTCCTCTGCAGGTGCCTGGCCGAAGGGGCAGGGGATGTGGCCTTTGTGAAGCACAGCACGGTGCTGGAGAACACTGATGGTGAGTGGGAGGGACCGGCCTGGGGACCCGCTTGGGGCCTGGCCACAGGAACAGGGAAAGGAAGAGGTGGGTCTCAGCAGCGAGGTTCAAACTGCTCTGCGGGCGAAGGGGCAGGGAAACAACTCTGACCGGCCCAGATTTGTATTTGGCATTGGGTTCCATTTCCACTTGAAGACTGGGTTCTGCTTTTCCAAAAACTTTGCAAACCTCTGCACTAACTCTCACAACAGCCCCTTCCTGGCATTTTTCTCTTAGCTGAAGAAGCCATCACTTTATCCCTGGATGAGGTATAATGTGTTGAACCATTAAATCATTGTCATTTAAATTTTTTAAAAATTTGAAATAACCAAACTTTAGAAAATTTGCAAGAGTAATTCAAAGACCTCCCCTTTATTCTTTGCCAGGATACCAACTTTCAGCATTTGCCACAGTGAATTATTATTCTTTCTGTATGTATGTGTTCTTTGTGAACCATTTGATGGTATGTTTGCCTGCGTCACAACCCTGCAATACTTTAGTATGTGTCTCCCTGCCACAGCAGTTATCAAACTCGGGAAATGTAACATTGACACAATACTGTTATCAGAGAAATGTGTGGATGGTCTTTTTCGTTGCTTACAATATCTTGAGAAAAAGGATTTTCTGAGGCTCACACGAGAGGATGAGTGATTTTTATTTGCGTGGAATTACATGTCTGAGTTCCCATAGTCCCATTTCCCTTAATCCAGTCCTGAAAGATGTGCAGCTGGGGATTCAGCAGAGCTAGAAGCAAAGCCTGTGTTCAGAGTTTCTGTTCCATGGTGGAGCTGGGTCCGGTGTAACATTAAGCTAGTTGCCGTTCATTAGTCCATTGTGTTTGGGCTCCACATGGCTGTGGGCCATGCGGCAAATGCAGGAGCAGAGAAGCCCTGCAAGCCAGGAGTCAACCAAGAGCAAGCGCACATGTGAGCCAAGAGAGTGAATTCCTTTGTTTGAGGAATTAAGTATCCCTAATCTTGCTGAGCTTGCAGTGGCCATGCCTACTCTGGCAATGACCTGTTCCCAGGTGTGACTGACAGGAAAGTACCTTCACTATTTCACCCAGACTTTACTGGGCATGGGTCTAAACTGCAGCTTCCTGGCAAAGCTGCCAAAGAGCATGCCCATAATATTTGGCCTTCCCTTTGCTCCTTTCCAGTTTTTCATAAGTAGGTTAAATTATAACAGTATCAATACTATTATTTAATCTATAGTCCATATTTTAGATTTGTTAATTGTCCCAATCCGTGTTCTTTGTAGCAATTTTTTAAGGCCAGAACCTAATGTAGGATCACATATGGTATTTAGTTATTAGGTCTTTTCATTTTTCTTTAACTTTGAACAGTTTCTTGAATTTTTTGTTTGTTTTATTGTGACATTGGCATTTTTGAAGAGTCAGGCCAGTTATTTTATAGAATGTCATCTAATTTGGATTTGCTTAAGGATCACTTTTTTTAAATTGAGGTATAAGTTATATACAGCAAAAATGCTTCCTTTTTGAAGTATAGTTCTACGAGTTTTGCCAAAAACAAACAGTTGTAGCCCTGGTCGGCATGGCTTAGTGGTTAGAGCATTGGCCAGTGCACCAAAGGGTTGCAGATTCGATTCCCAGTCAGGGACAAATACCTGGGTGGCAGGTTTGATCCCCAGCCCCCTGGTTGGGGCACGTGCAGGGGGCGGCCAATCGGTGTAGTTCTTTCACATTGATGTTTCTCTCTCTCCTCTCTCTCCCTCGCTCCATTCCACTCTCTCTGAAAATCAATGGGGGGGGGGGCAATTAACAGTTATATAATCACCACCACAATCAAGGTGGTGATTGTGACAGACCCTTCACCCCAAAAATTTCTTCTAGTCACCCTCACCCCTACCCCACCCTGGCAACCACCAAGTAGACTTTTGTTGCCATAGTTTTGCCTATTCCAGATTGTCTGAGTATTGTCCATTTTAAAAAATCAGTTTCTTTTTTTGTTAACCTTTGCCTTTTAAATCAGAAGGTCCATCATGTACTCTGACATTTATGAAGGCAAACAATAAGAGCCAGATTATAGGGAGAAAAAAGTGATCTCAAAAAGGAGGAAGCACATAGGATTATCTCCAGAGCAGGACAATCCTATGAAAAGAAGCAGCAGGGACTTGGACCCAAGATGAGTCAAGTAAAGGAGAATTTGGAAGGTGGGGAAAGAATAGGGGTATATTTGGTCAAAATCTGCTCTTTTAAGATTTTGATGGTATTCTAAAGAAATCTAAGGAAGTAATTTTTTATGGTTTCTTTAGCATTTTACTACAACTTTGTGAGGCAGACAAGGCAAATCCTATCATGCCCATCTTTTCATTAAATTTATTGGGGTGACATTGGTTCACAAAATTATATAACTTTCAAGGGTACAGTTCTATAACACATCATATGTATATTGCATTATGCACTCACTGCCCAAAGTCTAGTCTCCTTCCATCACCACGTATTTGACCCCTTTACCCTCTTCATTCTCCCACACGCCCCTTCCCCCTGATAACTACCCTTCTGTTGTCTGTGTCCATGAGTTTTTGTTTTTGTTTGTTTTGTTTGTTTTTATTTTATATCCCACATATGAGTGGAATCCTATGGTTCTTGCCCTTTTCCATCGGACTTACTTTGCTCAGCATCATATGCTCAAGGCCCGTCCATGTTGTTGCCAATGGCAGCGTTTCACCCTTTCTCATGGCTGCGTAGTACTCCATGGTGCCCATGCGCCACGTCTTCTTTATCCAGGCCTCTACTGCAGGTCCCTTGGCTGTTTCCATGTCTTAGCTACTGTGAAGAATGCTGCAGTGAACATAAGGGTGCATATATCTTTCCAAATAAATGTTTTCAAAGTTTTCAGGTAGATACCCAGGAGAGGGATTGCTGAGTCATAGGGTAGTAATTTTTTAAAGAGTGTTCATGCAAAAAAGATTGATAAAGGAAAAGAGTGGCACTGACATAAATGTCTAAAGTAGTGAAGTTATATGATTTTAATTGCCCTTGGCCAATGGAAAACAAGAATGGAAGATCGAAATACTTAAGTGATCCATTTGCCTTACTGGAAGGCCCAGTGATCCCCCAGAGTTTTATACAAAGGTTTTGCAGGAGTTTAAAAATAGAGAAAAGTTAGGAAGTGGGGAGAAAATGACACTAAATAATTGTCAAGAGAGAGTGCCATAGATTATTATGCAGTCATTAAAAATGACCTTTATGGCTCTGACTGGTGTGGGTCAGTGGTCAGAGCATCTGCTCATGCACCAAAGAGCAGCCCTTTCAATTCCCAGTCAATGGCATGTACCTGGGTCACAGGTTTGATCCCCAGCCCCGGTTGCGGCATGTTCAGGAGGCAGCCAATCAATGCATCTCTCTCATATCTCTCCCTCTCCCTCCCTCCCTTCCTCTCTCTAAAAAACGGAAAAAACATCCTCAGGTGAGGATTAACAACAACAACAACGAAAAGATCTTTACGGAGTTTTCTAAACTATTACTTTCTTGGTTTGGGGTTTTTGTTTTTAAATAGCTTTGGGGTAAACAGAGTTTTCATGATCCCCACAAATAATCGTTTCCCTTCTGTTTCCTAGCAGAGGCTTATCCTCCTCATTTTAAAAGTAGTTTTCTTTAAGATGGTTAGAAACTAGCCTGACTGGCGTGGCTCAGTGATTGCGCTTCGACCCATGGACCTAGAGGTCACAGTTCGATTCCTGGTCAGGGCACATGCCCGGGTTGCAGGCTCGGTCCCCAGTAGGGGGCGTGCAGGAGGCAGCCAGTCACGATTCTCTCACATCATTGGTGCTTCTATCTCTCTCTCCCTTCCTCTCTCTCAAATCAATAAAAACATATTTTTTAAAAAAATAAATAAAATGGTTATGTGGGTGAAGCTTTGAAGAGTTACCCTTTCCTCTCTGGGACAGGGTTCTGGGTGATTCTGTCAGGGTTTGTTTCCACATGGCACCCTGCCCCCTGCCCTCTGTTCGGAGCCAGATTTAGTACCCGATGGCAGCAGTGACCTCCTGGCACCTCTCTCTCTCATCTTAAGCTTCTCTTCTTCTCTTACTCTTTTTATCTTTAATAAACAGTTTAGTTAATATGTGTTGTATTATTACCTAAAATCCATCTTATTAGTAGAAATTGGTGAGAGGTAGAAAATTTAAGAAAATAGACACAGTCTATCAAAACACCTGGTCTTGTACAGCCCCCAAGCTCCCCTCCATTCTGAGTTCTGGTCTCACCTCCTGGTGGTCTGGGTTCTTACCTCCTGGTGAAGTTCTGGGTTCTTACCTCCTGGTGAAGTTCTGGGTTCTCACCTCCTGCTGCCGTTCTGGGTTCTCACCTCCTAGTGAAGTTCTGGGTTCTCACCTCCTGAAAAAGTTTCTTTTCACTGTGGGTCTGTGGCCCATGACACCCTAACTTCTCCCCAGGCTCCCTCTCATGGGCTTTCCCTGAGGCCCTTCTAAGACACACACCCTCTCCAGCAGACAGGATTTGGCTCACCAGAGGTTTCCCAATTTCCCAGGAAAAACCCTGCCCTCCTGGGGCCAGGGGCTGCTGTCACAGGACTTCGAACTGCTGTGTCTGGATGGCAGCCGGGCTGACGTCACTGAATGGAGACAGTGTCACCTAGCCCGGGTGCCAGCTCATGCTGTGGTGGTCCGGGCTGACACAGATGGGGGCCTCATCTTCCGGCTGCTCAACGAAGGCCAGGTGAGTTGAAGGCACCCACACAGCTTCCTGAGGGGTGCGGGCCCTTCTTGTTTCTCACCAGGGTGGGAGCTCAGGGCTAGAAACATCCTGAAGCTGGGTGAATAATGTTTTGCTAAAACCACTGCTGACAAGAGCAGCAAAGTTACTAACTGCTGGGCACACCAGTTTTAGTTTTGCCCCATTCATGCCACCACTGCCCCACCCCATTGCTTGTTCTTGGGCCCTGAGTCCTCTGTCCAGTCAGCTGAGTGTGACAAAGCGGAACGCACTGGGAAGCTCAGAGGAAGGAGAGAGGTGGCTCTTCACCCAGCCCTCAGAGTGGGCGCCCGCCCTGAGGGCACGGGAAGAAGGTGGTGGCACCTGCAGGAGGAGAAAGGGGGGATGCACCCCTGCAGCACCTCACCAGCCCCGCCCCACCCCTTGACACACAGCGTCTGTTCAGCCATGAGAACAGTAGCTTCCAGATGTTCAGCTCGGAGGCCTATGGCCAGAAGAACCTGCTATTCAAAGACGCCACCTCCGAGCTGGTGCCCATCGCCACACAGACCTACGAGGCATGGCTGGGACCTGAGTACCTGCGTGCCATGAAGGGTCTCCTCTGTGACTCCAACCGTAAGTCCACCTGTCTCTCCACCCACCGGCTCAGCCCAGCCTGACTGCAAGGGTGGCAGGACTTTCTGGAAAGGTGGCCAGGGAGGACACCACTCCAGGAGGGGAACCTGTCACTTCCACTGCCCTGCCTCCGGAGGTTTGGGGAAAAAACATCTCTAGAGTTGCATGGGCTACAGTTCCCTGGGAGCCCTGCCTCTCCAGGGGGTGGGATCAAGGCCACCAGGGTCTGTGCTGGGAAGGGTCTCCTCACCCTCCACACTGAAGTCATCGAGTCCTGTCCTCCCTCCACAGTGCCTCCCTCTTCCTCCCCACACATAGCCACAGCCCTGGCTCAAGTATTGTCTTGAGCCTGGACTACTGCAGTGGTCTACACATGGGCTTTCTGTCTCCAGCCCCGTCCCCACATCTCCTTCACATACAGCCAGGGAAATGGTGGGCCACTGAGTTAGATGCATGGCAACCATGATCTTCCTCAAGCCTCCTCACGGCTCCAAGAAAAAGGTAGTTATCCCGTTTCTGTATGAGGACACAGGATCAGATGGTTAAATAACTTACCCCTCATTGCTAATGAGGGAAAGAGCCAAAATGTCCTTGGATCTGACTCCAAGCTCTTCCTACTGAGGTGCGAGCCCTCATGGCCCCCACTGCACAGGCCTTGTTCAGGGCGCCCCTGAAGCAGGCGAGTATGCAGTGACCATGAGCTCACACTCACACAGGGCTGCCCCACTACCTGCACTGGTGTGTGCTGTCCACTCCTGAGATCCAGAAGTGTGGGGACATGGCTGTGGCCTTCAGTCGGCAGAGGCTCAGGCCGGAGATCCAGTGTGTGTCGGCTGAGTCCCCCAAGCACTGCATGGAAGGAATCCAGGTGGGGGCCATGACCAGAGGGACAGAATGGGCCCTGTGGGCGAGCTGGGACAGTGCCTGGAATGGTCCTTACCCACCCCCTCTGCCCCCACAGGGCAGCCTGGGGAGGAGAAGGTCCACTGTGACAACTCCACGGGGAAAGGGGAAGAGGAGGACCCACAGGGACCAGCCACCCCAGGGAACAGGGCAGGGGGCTGTTTCCCCTAGGGGATCCCAAAGACTCCTCCTTACTGAGCAGGTGGCCGGGAGCAGGAGTGTGAGGCTGGCCCAGCTCGGCCCTGGCTGACCTGTGGCCTTGGGCAAGTCCTTCGACTTTCTGTGTCTCAGCTTCCCCTTGTGCACAATAGGGTGGGTGGACTTGGATCATTGTTAAACATTTTGACAGCAACACGCAGTCAAAAATACATTTTACATCAGTCACAGTCTAGTACACAAAACTTTACTTTCAAATATATAGGTTTAAAAATCCTTGGCCCTGGCTGGGTAACTCAGTTGAATGTCATCCCGATAGGCCAAGGTTGTGGGTTTGATTTCCGGTCAGAGCACATACGAGAATCAACCAATGACTGCATGAGTGAGTGGAACAACAAATCGACTTTTCTCTTTCCCTCTAAAATCAATCAGTCAATCAATCAATCAATCAATAATTCTTTATACAGAGAGATATGAGACAAAACAGTATTTCTCCTTACTAAGTATAATGTATGCTGATAGTTTCTGTTCTCTTATATTCTACTTTCTTTTTTAACGTTTGTCGTGGCCCACTACATTGACTTGGCATTCACTAATATGCCTGCCACCCACAGTAAAAAGCATTGATCCTGGTCCCAGAGGTCTATTCAGCTCTGTCTTGCTTCTCTGACTGGAGGCCAGGTGGTGGCCCGAGGCCCTGCAGTTAGGGATGAGGTCCTACCATGGCCACAGGTGTCCCAGCAGCTCCTGGGTTCCTGGCATCCTCCCCTCCTGCTTTTTAAGAGCATGTAGGTGGGACCTGATGGTGAGGAGCTCTTTTCAGGATAGTACCCAAGTGCAGGCTGGACCACAGCCTCTCAGGAGTGTCCGCCTGCCTCCTGAGATAGGGAGGCCCTGGAGCCTCCTTCACAGGCCTGCAGATGCTTCCTTTTAGGACGTGGCTCATTCATCCATTTGCACAGACATTTGACAAATAAGTCTTGCACCCGTGCTGTGTGCTCGCCCTTGGCCAGGTGCTAGGGATACGGTACAGTGGCCCAGGCCTCTAAAGGCTGGCATTCTATGGGGAGAACCCATACCAAGCAAAAGGGCAGGGATCATGCTAGGTTCTGCTCAGGAGACCTTCACAACCATGAGACCCTTTCCTGGCAGCAGGATACTTTCAGAAAACATTTGCTGAAAAAATGAAACAAACCCCATGAACGGGAGTGCTGCTGGCAGTTGGTTTCGGGCCTCTGGTCCTCCAGGCGCCCCTCTTGCCCACACATCTTCATAACGAGAGGAAGGGGCTGGTGGGACAGGATGGGGTCACCAGGGGAAGGGAACCTGACGCCAAAGTCCCCAAGAGACCTGGCCTTGGTACTCCCTCTATCACATTCCCACAGCCAGAGCCATCCTGGAGCCCACCCCAGCCTGGCCTCTCTTTCTGTCCACCCACAGGCAGGGCAAATTGACGCTGTGACTCTGAGGGGCGAGGACATTTACACAGCAGGGAAGACGTACGGCCTGGTTCCTGCGGCTGGAGAGCAATATGCCCGTGAGTGCGGGGACCAGGCTGCTGGCTTTGGCTGGGAGGTGGTTGATATTTTTTTTATATATTTAGAAACTCCCCACCTTGGCTGTTTTCAAAAGCTCCAGCTCTCCCTCACTGCCTCCGTCCTGGGCTGGCTGCTGGCTGTCGCAGGCAGGCACCTCCCGCCCCAGGCGTCTGTGTTCCCATCCAGTGACTGCAAGTCTGGCCAGAGTCAGCAAACTTCTGCTACATACACTTCCTCTTCTTCCTTTTTAATCCTTACCCAAGGATATTTTTTCCATTGCTTTTCAGAGAGAGTGGGGGGTGGGGTAGAAACATCAATGTGAGAGAGACGCATCAATTGATTGCCTCCCACATGGCCCCGACTGGGGCCCGGGATGGAGCCTACAACCAAGGTATGTGCCCCTCACGGGAATCCAACCAGGGCCCCTCAGCCTTCGGGCAGACACTCTAACCACTGAGCCAGACGGGCCAGGGCTCTCTTCTTCTTTTTTAAACAACCCTTTAAAAATATAAAAGCCAGGTCGTACAAAACAGGCTGAGTAGTTTACCGACCCTGAGCTAGAGGCCTCCTGGGCCTCGTCCAGCCTCACCATGCAGCTCACGGAGGAGGCCCACCTTCCTGCCAGCTCATTCGCACCTTCCAGGGGCCTGGGCTGAGGCCTTGGTGCTCTGTCCTCTTAAGTGGTGACCACTGGTCCCTTCCACCTGGATGTGAAAATTCTCTGGGCTTAGAAAAATGCTTCTGCAGCCTCAGCTGTGCTTCCACCTTTCTCCCAGGAGGTGACAAAAATGCCACCTGGGTGTAAAGAAAGAAAGAAATCCTTCTGGGTGAGGACTATTGAAGGGAGAGGAGGTAGAAGAAAGAACTGAGCTGCTTCTCAGCATGAGGGGACAGGCAGGGGTCCCACTGCCGAATGTGCTCCCTGCACATCCACCAGCCAGCCCTCAGGCTTGGGCAGGCATGAGCCTGTGCACCCAGGGCCTGGACGCCAGGTGGGGAGAGCGGGGGCAGGACCTCAGCTCTGAGGTGCAGAGCAGCGGGAGGGAGGGGTGAGGGAAGGAGGGCCCCCTGGGATGTGCCCTTGTCCTTAGCCCAGCTGAGGCCAAGAAAGCACCAAGAGGCCTCACTGCCGTCTCTTCCCCCAGCGGAAGACAGGAGCAACTCATACTTCGTCGTGGCCGTGGTGAAGCGGAACAGCTCCTACGCCTTCTCCCTGAACGAGCTGCGGGGCAAGCGCTCCTGCCACTCTGCCTTGGGCAGCCCTGCTGGCTGGGACATCCCTGTGGGCGCCCTGGTGCAAAGGGGCTTCATCCAGCCCAAGGACTGTGACGTCCTCACAGGTGCCACCCTCCACGGGAACACAGACACACTAAATCCTCTTTGGGGTTGGCTGGGGTTGAGGACCCTCTCCCAGCAGGACCCCACAGAAGGCAGCCCTGGAGAAATATTCTTGGCCACACTGGTGACAGGGGTATCTGGTGGTTCTGTGGAGGGTGTCAGGGTGCCACCACCCACTTACTGACTCAGAGTGGAACTGGCTCCAGTGGGCAAGGGGAGAGGGATGTGCACGGGTTCTCAGCCCGTATTGCCACCATCCAGTCATGGGGCTGCCCCCACCCCCAGCAGCCCTGGCGGCTGGGGACCTGTTGGAAAGTGGTTATCCATCTGCAAAAGTGCTGAAGAAGACACATTTACCAAGCACCCACCACATGCTATCTGTGGGTCTTCCCCATGTGTTAAATCATGCACATTCCTGGTGAAAGGAGGGCAGGAGGAAGCTGGCAAGATCCTTCAGCTGATGCACACACATCTCTATCCTGGCTGGCACCTCAGTAAAAACAACACTTTTCTTTCTGACCACCTGCACAAGCACACAGAGGGCATTGGGATTGGCTGCTTCCACTCCCACACAGCTGGGCAGGTGCTCTGACTGGAACAAAACAGCCTATGAGGTAGTGAGTTCCCCATCTCTAAGGGAGTTCCAGGGAAGACTGAGTGACCACTTAGTAGGTTATCCATGGGATTCCTACATCTAGACAACCTCTGTGTTCTCCCATCCCTGTCATTCTCACAGGATGAGATTTGCCACTCTGAGCTGCGTAGCTAGTGGAGCAGATGGGTGGCCTTGAAACAAGGCCAGGCGGGGTGGGCAGACCTGTGGGGGAGCAGCCCTCCCATCTCCTTCCTGTGTCAGCCGCTTAACACAGCCCTTTCTTTCCCTGCGCCCCAGCGGTGAGCGAGTTCTTCAGCGCCAGCTGCGTGCCCGTGAACAACCCCAAGCTCTACCCGTCTTCGCTGTGTGCGCTCTGCGCGGGGGACGAGCAGGGCCACAACAAGTGCGTGGGCAACAGCCAGGAGCGGTACTTCGGCTACAGTGGTGCCTTCAGGTACTCTGGGGGGCCTGGCATGTGGGCCTGGGGCCAGGCACAGAGGTTGGGACCCTCCTGCTGACACCTGCTTTGGCCTCTTGTATGGCAGGTGCCTGGCTGAGAATGCGGGGGACGTTGCCTTTGTCAAGCACTCGACGGTCTTTGAAAACACAAATGGTACATGAGGGGGGCTGGGGCCAGAGCAAGGTCAGATTCGGGGGGGCGGTGCTGCTCCCCATCCCCAACACAATCCAGGCAAGGAGTGTTGCTGGGACTGGGGACCAAGCAACAACGGGAAAGACTGAGTGTAAAAGTCTCTGCCCCTTGGGGATCCCAGGGCCCCAAGAGCCTCATGGTAAGATCAGGACTCTGGCCGCACATCCAGGAACACAGGACATGCAACACTGTTTACTGTTCTGGAGTCCAAATCCATATTCTACCAAAATGGTAGCCACTCAATCTCAATCAATGTGGAGACCCTCTGGGATATTTGTGTGGTGTGGGGTGGTGACAGGGGCCTCTCTCCATGAGGCCGTCTCTTCGCAGCAGCATCTGGTCTTCAATCCTGAGCAGGTCAATGGCAGGTGCGGGGAGATCATTCTGCAGCCCTCAGGCCACAAGAGGGAGGGCACACCTCCACTCCTGTCACATGGGTGTGTTTTTCTCTGGGGCCACCTTCCTGGGCTCCTTCTGGGAAAAAGAGCTCAAAACTCTGTGCTCCAGGACGCCTAAGCCCACACCTGGGGTCCCGTCAGGGTGCAGGGCCTCTTAGCATGCACCACTTCCCTCCTCTTCCTGTTCTTCCTCCAGCAGAGAATTTATTCATTCTGGAGACTGGAGGCCGTTTGCCTCCAACACCTAGCATCTGCATTTTCTATATATCCTGCCTACACCCAGGCTTTGAACCCCCAAACACTAGAGGCACAGTCTTTTTCACTCTGTCCTAACACATCTCTGCCTAGAAACTCTGTGTAGAAAAAGGCATAACATGGCCCGAAGGGCAAGTGGAGGTTGATGAAGGGAAAGCAAGACATGTAGGGAAAAACATCCGGTGGTATTTCAAAACTCAGGTCCCACCCTGCCTATGAAGGTCACCACAGCTGCAGACCAGCTGCCCAGCCTAGCTGGGAAGGGCTCCAGGCCCTGTGGCCACAACTCCTCTCCCCTGTGGACCTCCCACCAAGAGCCCTGGGGATCATCCCCAGGAGGAAGGAGCGGAGCTTTCCTGAAGGGGCCTGTGAGCCCTGCCTGGCCCTGGCTCCGTGTCCTCTGTGGTCAAGGAGACCTCTCGAGAATCATCTACAGTGAACACACACTGTCCAGAGTTGCTCATTTCCTTTTATTTTATTTTATTTTATTTTATTTTATTTTATTTTATTTTATTTTATTTTAATATGTTTTCATTGTTTTAGAGAGAGGAGAAAGGAGAGAGAGAGAGAGAGAGAGAAACATCGATGAAAGAGAATCATCGTCTATCCAATGCCTCCTCCAGCCCCCTGCTGGGGATCGAGCAGCAACCCAGGCATGTGCTCTGACTGGGAATCAACTGGTGACCTCTTGGTGCATGAATCTATGCTAAAGCACTGAGCCACACTGGCTGGGCTCATTACCCCTTATTTTTATCTCCACTCATGGGCCCACCTGAAGTTCCTTCTGGAAATAGGAAGAGGGTGGGTACTAAGTGAATACATGAAGACATAGAAATAATGTAACTCTCAAGGGCAGTGTTTCTCAGGAAGTCCTTGGGCCAACCTGCTTCAGAACCACTAGGGTGCTGGGTTAAAACACAGGTTCCTGGGCCCCACCCTAGACCTACCAAATGAGATTGCAAGCGGGGCTCTTGGAACTGCCTCTCATGGGTCCACACATGATGTTATATCCCAGCTGGTTTGTGAACTTCAGCTGCTAGGGGAGGAGGTCAACCACCACCTTTAGGAACCCATCCCACCCTCAGGCCTGAGACCTGTAACACACAGATGGAATACTTTGCCTTAAGAGCCTCAGTTTCTTCACCTATAAAATGGGAGGTGATCATACCTGCCCTGTGTTACTGTTGTGAGTATGGAGCTGTGCTTGAAAAATGCCTGTCACATAGTAGGTACTCTATTCCCTATGAACTGTAGCTCCTGCCAACACTGGACCAGCTGGGCTCTCTCATCCAGCAATAGAGCAGAGCAGCTGGAGAATGGAGAGTTCTGGGAAGCTGGGCAGACATTGCCACCTCTCCCCAGTCAAGACTTTGGGGATCCAGGAGCAGAACAGCCTCTCTCTCTTCCTCCTCTCAGGCCACAATTCTGAGCCCTGGGCTGCTGCGCTCAGGTCGGAGGACTACGAGCTGCTGTGTCCCAATGGGGCCCGGGCCGAGGTGTTTCAGTTCGAAGACTGCAACCTGGCACAGATACCCTCCCATGCCGTCATGGTCCGGCCGGACACCAACATCTTTGCCGTGTATGGACTGCTGGATAAGGCCCAGGTGAGTCAGGGCAGGGTTCTGCATCATTATGGGGGTGGATGACAGAGGTGAGCCAAGCCCCCGGGACATCTCAGTCTACCTGGAACAGACCAGAAGAAGCCGAGGGTACCTGGAGGGAAATTGCTGTGATTTTTCACTTAGCCAAGGACATCCCTCCAGCCTCTCCCCACTCTGTCTCCTGCATTATTAATTTTCCCTTCTCAGCTGGACCACTCTAATGATGGTCTTTTTAGCATCTTAAAAACAAAACAAAACGAAAAACCTCTCTTGGTCTCACATCCTTTTGTAGCCATAATCCCACTGCCCTTTACAACAAAACTCCTTCAAAGAGTCATCTCTGCTCTGGAGCCACCAATCCTCTCCTTCTGGTCTCTCTTAAGGATGGAGACTACTCTAAACCAGCCCCCACCAGGGCCCTGAACTGCCCCCTGGTCAAGGGCACAGTGCCCATGTTGCTAAATTCAGTGGCTGTTTCCCAGTCCGCATCTACCTGACCTCTTAGCGGAACTGGCCACCGCTCCCTCCTCCTGAAGTTCAGCTCCCTCCTCCTGGAAGCACTCTCCCGCTTGGCCCCTGGTCCACAACTGCCTACCTTTCTGGCCACTCTTCCCAGTCTCTGGTTCCTCCTCATTTCCCAGGCCTGTAACTGCTGGAGTGCCCCAGAGTTCAATCCTAAACCCTCTCTTCTGCTGCGCCTGCACCCATGGATCTCATCCAGCCCTATGCCATTAACTTCCATCAATACACTGATGGCTCCTAAATGTACATCTTCAGTTTTGTGCCATCCGCCCTTCAGCCTCAGACTTGCATCTTACAACTGCGTGCTTGACATTTCAACTGGTATTTCTAACGGGCATCTCACACTGAGCAGTTCCAAGGTTGGACACTCTTCTTGCCTCAGTCTTCCCCATGCCAGCCTTTCCATTTCCTCGGGAGTCCTCTTGGACTCCAGCCCTCCTCTCATGCTCTACATCCAACCCATCAGTAAATCCTGTTGGCTGCACTTTCAGAATACATCTAGAACTTAATCCAGGCTGTCTGACAAGAGGGTCCTGCTTCCTAACCCACCCCCTCTCCCTTACTCCCCCTCTTCTCTCTAAACCCTCTGACATGACGTGGGGGAAGGACTCTGTGTGGATGTGCATTTTTCTGGGGACAAGGCTGATAGCTTTCATCAGACCCTCAAGAGGATCTGTGAGTCCCCCTCAAAAATCGATAGCCACTTCCCTTCTTACTACAGTAGCTTCATCGCATCTTACTCCGAATCCCCTTTGGTGACAGAGGTTGAGGAGTTGTCCAGCTTGTGATTTCAAGTCAGAGTCCTGGTGCCCTGACATTCCCTGCTCTCTGGTTCACCGCATGTAGAGCAGTGACTAGCAGGCGGCACCTGGGTGAGCCCAGCTACAAAGCAGTTCTGCTTGTGGTGTTTCCAGGACCTGTTTGGAGATGACCACAATAAGAATGGGTTCAAAATGTTCGACTCCTCCGACTATCATGGCCAAGATCTGCTTTTCAAAGATGCCACGATCCGGGCAGAGCCTGTGAGGGAGAAAACCACATACCTTGACTGGCTGGGCCCCGACTACGTGGCGGCTCTGGAAGGGATGCTATCTCAGCAGTGCTCCCGCGCAGGTAGGCCGGGCCTGCTGGGCCACAGCTGTGAAAGCCCTGGATGGGCAGGTTCCCAGCCCACAGAGGAAGAGCGGGTGTCCTGCCACATTTCCCTGCATCATTCTGAGCCTTTCAGCTGAAAACCTTAAGTGAACCCAAGGGCACTCTAGGTCGTTACAAATGATCAAGGTGAAGTGTCCCAGGAGGGTCTGAACAGGAGGCTGCAGATAGAGCAGAAATGCTGGCTGTGTAACCCACACAGACCTGGGTAATGAACAGAAATGCTAAAAATAATCTTGCAGAAAAGATGAGGCAACTACATAAATATACATGTAGTATAATTTTGAAAGGAATGAATATGTGAAAAAAAAAAAAAAACCCAAGGGAAAGAAAAATTGTAGCAGCATAGAAAGAGGCAGCCTGGGTGAGATGAGTGACAGAAATGTCCTCCATCAAGTCCTGCCGAGGTGCCTCAGGGACTAATGCCTGTGTTTCATCCCCAGCAGTCACTGCCTCCAGGGCCTCCCTGCTCTTGCTGTTGCTCCCACTGGCCCTCGCTGCCGGCCACCTCCAGCTCTCCCTCTGAAGCAGCTCTGGGCAAGCCTCCCCCTCCCTTGGAATGGAAACCTACTCAGAAATCTCTATAAATAAGGTGGTTCTCAGTAAATCCAGCTAACACTCAGAGAGAAATGTGATGGGAGGGGAAATGTGAGACACCACGGAGCTCTTCAGAGCTGTGATCCCAACACTGAAGTTTCTGTGATTGCGTCAAAGTGGAATAAAGATGGATGTTAAAGAAAAGTCCCCCAACCTCCAGTTCTCAAGTTGGACCTGAGCAGGTCTCTCCTGCTGAAACCCAGCCTCTGCCTCCCAGGCACCACCTGTCCCTCTGCTACCTGAGGCAGCTGGCCCGCCTCCCAGTCACGGCCCACCCACAGGCTGGCACTGCCTCCCTGCAAACCTGCAGGCTCCCGCTGCATGGGGCCTCCCTCACCAGGCTTGGGCTTGGAAAAGGCCAGTTACCAAGGAAACAGGCTCAGCCAGACTTCCCACACGGTCCCCTCTGCTGGAGCCACCCGGGGGGCCTGGTGAGATGACAGGGCCTGCCAGCCCCTCCCCTGCGGTTCCCACTCTCCCCCTCTGAAGAACGGACACCGAACCTCGCGTCAGCCCCCGCTCCATCTGTGCCCGCTCCATCTCTGCTCCAGCCTCCCTCCTGAGGACACTGTGTCTGTCCACCAAGGCATCTACCAGATGAGGCCACAGCCAAGCCCTCCAAGGAGGCCAAGCCGCTGGGCACAGGCAGCCCTCATTCTCGTCTTCGGCGGCTTAGTGCGGCCCAGGCCATTGGATCCCAGTGTGCTAGGCTGGCTGGGGCAGGGAAGCCAGGGCTGGGCCATGGGGATGAAACCCCCCGGGGCCCCTCAGACAAAGGAAACGCTCCCTAGTAGTTATTTTTCAGGGGTAGAGGGCTTGATGCAGGGTTGGGTCTGTTGTAAGGGGGCTAGGCCTCAGAATTAGACATGCCGTTTCCCTGCCAGTCGGTGAATTCGGCTGCACCAGGCTCTGCGCCGGGGTGAAGCCAGTCAGCAGGAGTCCCTACTCCTACATTTCCTCCTCTTCAGCTCCATCTCAGATTACCCCCTTGTCCCACCCCCAGTGGGATGCCACCACCCGGCAGCCACTCCTGTGCACCTGGCAGCAGCCGCCTCCAGACTGAAGGGCTCAGCCCCAGGGACCACGCAGGGAGCCCTAGGCCCTGGAGCAGGAGGCAGCCAGCCTCTGGGGCAGCCGAGGACCTCTGAAGAGCTGGGAACGGGAGATGCCATTCTGCTTCTCAGAGGAGCCACAGGCCCAGGTGAGGTACTGACGGGAGCAGTGTCCCCTCACAGTGTGACGAGGGGGTCTCCTACCCAGCCCTGTACCAGGTGGACCTGAAGCCGCTCACTCCAGAGGAAGGGTCCCTCTTCCTGTCCACTGTGAGAGTCAGCGGGAAGTGCCTGGAGAGGACCCTCTCTCTACTCCATTATTGCCACGGTTGTCTGAGAAGCCAGAAGTTTCCAGAACTGCCAGCTCTTACTCTGAATTTTGTTCCCTGAAAAAGTAAAGAGAGAGAAGAAACAGGAGCAAGCCACCCTCGTCAGCAGACCAGGAGCCGCGTGGGCCTGGAGCTATTTCCATCTCAGTGTGCGGGGGGCCTCAGGGACACTGATGACAAGCTGGGCTCCCAGTGCTTCGCCCCCACCTGTGGGCGTGGGGACAGGTCCCTTCCATCTCTCAGCAGCAAAGGCGGCCCCTGCAGCATCCTGACCATAGTCATACCATCCTGAGGGGTCTTGGTCTCCATGCTGGGCAAGCCCCCACCCCACTGAGAGCGGCCAGGAGGAGCGGCCTCTGCTCTTAAGCTTTGTACCGTCTTTGCTGGGGGAGCAAGTGATTCTTCTCTGACCTGATGACTGATTTTTTTTTTTAAGGAATATTTGTGCAGTAAGAAGTGTATTTCAGTGTGGCTACCCTGGGTCACTATGGGTGACACCTGTACTGTGAGCCACCCAAGGTGTGACCTGTGTGAGTGCAGTGTGACGTTTGATCACCAGGTGATGGCAGGGGGGCCTCCACTGTGTTAGCGCTCATAGAAGATGGTTTGTTTTTTCAATAAAGCCAAACAACCCTGCACCTGCTGAGGCTTGGGTTCTGATAGAAACTGTGCTGCTGACTGGTTTTGTCTTCTGAGACGGTCAGAGGCCAACCTGCACCAGGTGACTCCCTGCCCAGAATGGCAGTGTCCTCTCAGAACCCTGTTCCCTGAGAACCAGTCAGGGACCAGTCTGGGCCTCCAGCCCATGAGGCCCAACTCCCCTTTCCAATATGGACTGGTTCTCTGGCCCCATATCCTGGCACATCCCAGCTGCCTCAATTCCCTCAGCCTCTTGGGGATGAAACAGAGGAAGATGCTCACTTCTCCACTGCCCCTTCCCGGTGTCTCCAAAATCAGCCACCCACACCTTTCCTTTGGCAAGTTAGCTGCTGACTCATTGGAGTGGAGGAAAGGGGGTCAGATCTCTAGCAGTCCTCACAGTGGGAGCTCTCCGGCCTGGCCTGAAGTTTGATGGCCAGGCTGGTCTTGGTCAGGGCCCAGCTCTTGCTTGAGGAATAGAGGTTCTCTGTGCTCCCCTCTCCCACATCTCTTGCCCTTCACTCTGTCCCTAGGCCACCCTCCCACCTTGACAGCAGCCACCTCACAGAGATGGGTGTCACTCCCACTGCACACAGGCCATATCCAGGCAAGTTGGCTCAATCATTGAGTCTGGGCAGCCTGGAGACCTGAAGGCAGAAGTTGTTGACTGTGTCTCCACACCATGTGGCTCAGTTTCAGCCAATCACTCTGCTCTCCTGGTGCTTCCCCTGTGCCCCTGGAGCTTTGGGAGGATTACTTAACATCTGAGCCCCAACTCCTCATCTGAAAAATATGCAGAAGAGTAACACCCACCTTGCGAAGTTGTAAAGATCAGATTGTATTACATGTAAAACTTGGCACCAGGCTTGGCACATCACAGGTGCAGGAAAGACAGTCACTGTGATTTGCTATTTATTATTCCCAGAGCTTGGTTTTTGGGCTTAAGTTTTAAATTTCTGAGCAAGATCATCTGATTGGCCCACTGTGGGTCAGGTGTCCCCTGTGGGGCCAATCAGCTCAGGCCAGTGCACGGTAGAAACTTGGCCACTGAGGCCCCAAAGAAAAAGGAAATGAAACCATGTGAGCCAGGCAGCCATCCCACCTGGTGGCGACCAAGCCTGTTTTAAGTGATATTTGACATTCACTGAGCAAATATGTATTGATACCTACTACTAGTACCCCCAGACCTGGGGCAAGAGGGACCCTGGGCCTGGGTTCTGTGCTTTAGAGCAGTGCTTTCCTAACCTTCATGTACACACAAATCCTGAGCCTTGTCAGGATGTTGATTCTGACTCAGAAGGTCTGGAGCATGGCTGCCAGTCTGCAGCTCTAACCAGCTCCCAGGTGAAGCCCAGGCTGCTGGTCCAGGGACCCTCAGCAGCCTCTGCTGGAGCCTCATGCTGACCACACCCCACCCACATCAAGAGGAGTCACGGGAAAAGGGATGTCTCTACCCAGAGCCCACACCCCATCTTGTACACCACCTTCCTAAAATTCTTATCCCAAGCAGTCCTGAGCTAACTTCTAGGGATTGGACAGGCCTCTTCTCCAGGTCCCGCCTCCCAACAGTGGTCACAGGTGACTCTTTGCAGGAGATGAACAGGCAGAGGTGTCCCCTTGACATGCACATGCTCCTCAAAGTATGGGATGGATCCTGGATGGGAAGAGAAGAGTTGGGCTATGGGGCAGGAGCCTCCTCTCTCTGCATCTCATACTCCAGGTTCATTTGCTAAAGTAGGAAGATAAAATACTTTTTATTTACATTTATTTGATTTGTAACTGTAAATGTGCAGCCACATGGTAGGTGGGCCTCCGTTGGTATTCTTGTCCTGGGACCCACAAGTGGTTGGGGTTGGCTGGCCTATTGTGTGCACAGCTGTCCAGCTCTGACAATGTGGTTCTCAAGGCTCTAAAGACACAAAGAGTAAGTTTAAGGCCCACTGCTCTTGACCTTGGTCTCATTTGGAGAGGCCTCTGTGCAGATATGAGAGAAGGGACAGTAAGAAGGTGAGTGACACCCAACAAAGACAGGCAGGTCCTGCTCGCCCGCACATGGCAGACTCAGCGTCACCCCCACCTTTAGACTCCTTCCCAGGGCTTTCCTTACATAAGGGTGGATTCCTTAGAACTACATTCTTGTGAAAGATTCATGCAATAGTTATAAATAGTACCATTTTTTTAGAAAGATATTTCAATTTGGAAAAAAATTAGATCACCCACCTAGGATTCAGGAAACTTGAATTCTAGTTCCACTTTTGCTATTCAGTTTGGGCAAATACTTTCTCCTGTCTCAATCCAGTTCCCAAATCTATGAAATTTAAACTTGGATGGTTTCTCAGTAATTTCTAGCTCTAAACAGTTATTCTTAGACTCAAAAATCTGGGTCTTCACAGGATTATTGCCTGGTCCTGTCTGTGTTGAAGCACATAGGGCCAGGTGGGCTCTTTTTCATATGTCAGCCCTTCCCAGCTGCCCTTGGGTTGGCACCCATGACCCAGAAGCTGTTTCACAGCCTTCGAGTCCTTCTCTGTCAGTGGTCGGCAAACTTGAGGCTGCATCAGAATCACCTGGGAGGCCCTTAAAACAGAGTGCTGGGCTCCACCCCCAGAGTCTTTGATCTCAGGGGCTGTGGTGGGGCCCGAGAATGTGCATTCCTGGCAAATTCTCAGGTGATGTTGTCACTACTGATCAGGCTACCTCACTTTAAAGACCACTGTTAAACAAAGTGTGAGCTCACATCCCACGATAGCTTGACAGGTGCCTACCCCAACGAGGTGGACGGCTTGGGTGGGAAGGGTGAGTGGTCTTCAGGGAGGAGGCTGGGCCCAACTTGGGAGAAGGGACAGGCCTGTGACCGTGGCTGCCATGCTCCCCGTGGGGAGAGGTGGGATGTGCTGGACAATACCAAAGTGCCCAGCCCAGGTGTCCCGGTAGGTGGCTGAGGTTCTGGGCAGCATTCTGACCCCACTCCCCTGCCTGGCATGTGGTGCCCTCCTCCCACTGGCCCTGTGCCCCTGCACCCCAACCCTGCTTTTCTGAGCAGGCCTTTCAGTTAGAGGGGGGGACTCAAAGATTAGCATGAGGAAGATGTGTGGTCAGAATGCCCCGCTTCCTCCTCCTAGCTTCTGATATCTGCAGAAACGCAGCTCGGCAGAAAATCCACTTTATATTCTCTACTGTGGCCAACCTTTGGGACATTGGGCGATGAAGAGAAGGACCTGGTGACTTCCCAAGTAGGACATTCTTAGCCAAAATCCCAACGCAGTCAGCTTCATGGCAGACTCTGCTTGTGTGTGACCATCCAATGTCTTCCCCTTTTTTCTTTCTATCAGATCCCAGTTTGGTTCAAGATTGCCATCCTGAGCCCAGCTAAAAATATTCACTATGGGTGACCAGGCAACCTAGTTAGGGCCGATGAAACATAGGTAGAAGCTAGAGGGTATGGATTTCAGGAAGGCATTTTTATTTTATTTTATTTTATTATTTATTTATTTATTTATTTTAAAATATATCTTTATTGATTTCAGAGAGAGGAAAGGAGAGGGAGCGAGAGAGAGCTAGAAACATCAATGATGAGAGAGTCATTGATCGGCTGCAGCCCGCAACCCGGGCATGTGCCCTGACCGGGAATCGAACCCAGATCGCCTGGATCCTAGGTCGACGCTTAACCACTGAGCCACGCCCGGCTGGGCAGGAAGGCATTTTTAAAGGACAAACTGGGCTAGCATAGCACTTACCCCTTCTCCTGCCCAGAAAGCAGACACAGTAGCTGGGAAATGGAGCATCCTCTTGCTACGTGACGCAACAGCACATGGAAAAGGCCACTGTGAGCAGAGCTGAGCAAAAAGATGGAAGCACTGGGGTTGAGCTGCCTCTCCCCTACCAACTGTGAGCCTTGCCTTTTTCAGTTCCACGTACCCAGCCCCTACCTCAGACCTGGCTTCCTGAATATGAAAGAGTAAACAAAACGTGAGTCAGTGGATCATCAAGCCCAGGCTCCCATCCTGGCAGGGATTCCCTCTGGCCCACTGGCAGCCTTGGGCCCAAGTTGCTTTAACCCCTGCTGGCCTCCTGGCCTCCTGGAGGGCAAAGCCAAGCCCCTGGCAGAGTTACAGGCCATCTGTAAGCCCCACTGGACTGGGGCAGGACTCATTCATGCGCACTGGTCCCGTCTTTAGACTTGGAAATTTCACAGCTTGGTGGCAAGGGCTCATTTCTGATCATTGATCAGGTTGCCATACCCAGGTTATCCATACCTAGAACTGCCCAAGGCAAAAAGCTGCATCTTTGAGTGTGTGTCTCTGCTGACCTGCTGTGAGAGTGCCTGGGATGGAGGCCACTGACCCCCCCAGGGAGGAGCTCCAGGAAAACAAGAATATGTGACAGGAATGAAGCAGCAGAGTAAGGCCATAGCCTTAGGGATTTTTCTTTAAGATCAGCCTGCTGAACTTGCTCTTAGATGGTAGGTGGACAAATAGCCAAGGCAGAAATGTCATAATGCTCACTCTGGAGTTTTTATGATAGTGAAAAACCGGAAACAATCTAAATGCCCAGCAATATTGTGTTTAATCAATAAAAGTGTGTGCATACTATCGTTTGCAATGAAACACAATGGATAGTCTATAGCCATTAAGAACTATATTTACTGCCCTAACCTGTTTGGCTCAGTGGTTAGAGCACTGGCCTGTGGACTGAAGGGTCCTGGGTTCGATTCTGGCCAAGGTTGTACCTCAGTTGTAGGTTTGATCCCTGGCCCGGGTCAAGGCGCATGTGGGAGGCAACCAATCGATGTGTCTCTCTCACATTGCTGTCTCTCTCTCTCCCTTCCATTCTTTCTTAAAAGCAATGGAAAAAAATATCCTCGGGTGAGGATTTTTTAAAAAAAGCTATATTTACTGACATGGAAAGATTTCCATGACATATTGTTGAGTAAAAAGAACAGATTATGAGACAGTATATGATTCCATTATCATAAAATAGCACACGCACACGCACACAGAGCTGTCTGGAAATCTGTTCACCAAACTGTTAACAGCAACTATCTCCAGTTGGTGGAATTTAAGGGGTAATTTTTACTTTGTTCTTTAAATTCCAAATTTTGCATTTTAAAGTATTCTAAAATTATTAATCATTTTCACTTTGAAATGAATAAATAAACAAACAAAAAAATAAAACCTTCCACTGTTCTGGTCACAGTACCAGTGTCTCAGGCTGTCTCGTCTCTTATCAAGAAATTCTGAGTGGGCCCCAGTAAGGACTAGAACAGGGCTGCAGAGGAGCCAGGAGTGACTCAGTCCTGGGTGTGAGTGTGGCTCTGCCATGAGTTGTGGGACCTTGAAAAGCCACTTAGCCCTTCAAAGCATCCATTTCTTCCGTGAGTGTCTGCTCATGGGCTGGCTGAGGTGTGAATTACAGGTGAACCAGGTGCCCATACGATCATGTTGAGGGGATGGAGTGAGGCCCCAGCCTGCCCAAGCCAGTCCAGGAGCTCAAACTGAGGGGGTTCTGTCCTTTCCAACTTCTGCAACTGCCTGCGATCCTGAGCCCATGGCTTCCTGCCAGGGCGCGGGGAGACGGGAGGAAGAAAGGGAAGTCTATGAGGCCAAGGTTATCCTGAGGAAAGTGGGCAAAAATCCAGGCTCAGCTGGGTCAGCTACAGGAGTGCAATTGTTACGGAAGAGGGTTCGCTGCCCACTGCACAGAGGCGCCAATGCTATGGAACCGGCTTTTAAGAAAAGAAAGGAGCCTTATTTGCAAGTCAACTGGCAAGGAGATGGTACTCAAGGTTCAAAACTGTCTTCCTGATCTAGCATTCGGGACAGGGTTTTAAAGGGTAGCAGTTAAGGATTCACAAGTGTTACTCGAGAGTGGTGTATCAAACAGAATGGGACCAATTTGAGCTGGTCTGCAGTTACACCAGCATCAGAACCCAGGAGCCGAGGGGCGGGCTGGGGGGAGGAAGTGAAGGGCCCCATACAGAGGACCCGAGCCCAGGATCAAAGCTCTGCTTTAGACAAGGTGGGACACTGGAACCCACCACCCTTCATTCATTCACTGTCTTGGTTCCAGGGCACTTCCATCCCACCCAAACCTCCATTACTAGTTCATGGGCTCACCTAGGATGCTGGAGCTGGAAGGGGCCTCAGTGAATCAGCTTGTCCAATTAGCTGGTCTCGCCCCTCATCTTTCAGGAAACCAAGGCCCGCAGGGGTGGGACTTTCTACTGGTGGCAGCTTAGCTCCAGGCTCAAACTAGCAAGTAAGCACAAGACACAACATTCAGCAACCAGCATGCACCAGTGAGATCCTTTCCACCAGTATCCAGACCCAGTTTACCACCTGGGGAAATGTTAACAATTATACCACAACTATGTGCCTGAGGTCCTTGTTGCCAGCTGGTCCCAAGACGATGTAGCACCAAAATTCCAGTTTAGAGTCTATTACGAGGATTTTTTCTGGCTCCACTGTCACAGGTTAGGTTGCCTGGAAAACATACCCTGAGGCAGAGACTTGTGTGCAGGTTTATTGGGGAGTGCTCTCAGAAACAACACCTGCAAGAGGATTAAGGACCCTGGAATGGGCAGAGAGGAGTTGAAATGCAATGCTGTAGCAAGGGAGGCTCGAGATGATCCCACAGGGAAGTCTGATGTCCCTCCAGGGGTATCAGGCCTTGAGACATGAGGCCTGGTGTTTGTACCCCTACCTCAACCCCTCAGCAGATGCAGGTCGAGGGCAGACTTACCTTGAGCAAGGTGGCTCTCTTCAGCTGAAGGCAAGGCCCGGAGAGAAACCCAGCTTGAACCCATTAACTGCCAGCACTCCCGGCAATGGGGGAATGAGACTTTAGTCCTGATGGGGATCTGGGCAGGGGCCACAGCACCCACTCGGAAAGCAACTTGCCTGAGATCACAAAACCAGTATGTGATGGCTCTGAATTAAAAATCCATTGCCAAAGCCCACGTCTTAATCCCAATAATCATATGCATGTCTAATGCTTAAAGGGTGTGCTAAATCTGCTGGGCATTGAACTAGACACTAACTGTAAATTATGTCACTTACCTCTCAAAGCAACCCTCAGAAGAAGTGTTAGTATAATAGCCACATTTTCCTGATGAAGAGCCTGAGACTTGGAGATGATAGTAACTTGCCCAAGGTCCCTGAAATAATAAGCCAGGATTTGAGCCCAGGCTGTTTGACCCCAGAGCCACTCTGTGATAAGACCACACTGACAAATTAAAACCTTGCCCAGTAGTTTGTGAAAAATGTGCATTTTTAAAATGATTTTTGGAATAAGAAGAGAGCATGGTGAACCCTGACCTCTGCAAGCTGCCCACTGGTCTGTGGGAGGCCGAGCCTCCCTGGGGTGCGGCCGCCCTGCAGGCTCCCTGCTCTAAGCCCTCAGAGCCACCTCATGCTCAGGGCGTGCAGCCTGGCTGGGGGAAGTCCCGTGCCTCACCCCTGCTCACAGCCAAATCTGCTTGGAGCAGCTGATGCTGGCACCAACCTGGTGGCCTGGGATTTGGCCCCATGATCCCCAGCAAAGCCCTGGCTAGGACTCTGGGAGCCTTCGTTTACAGGGCTGTAAACAAGGGGTCATCCTCGTTATCACTATCTTATTGCTCCACCAGGTCTCTTTGAGGACTGCTGTGAAAATGATTATAATACGTAGTGCAAAACCCAGTGCTGGCTGTGTTCTGCAGTGTCACCAGCCCCAGCAGAAGTTGACCTTGACAGCCAGCTACCCCACATTCCTCAGAAGTAGTATGTTTCCTCCCCATCTGTGACAGGCTGTCCCAGGAACCCAGATCCTCATGCCCCAAAGCCTGGCAGCTGCATGGGAGAGGCTGACACAGAGGAAGAGACCAGAGGTCCCCTTGCCATGCTGTCACTGGGCTCCTCTTTGTCCCACTTGATTAAGAGTCTCATTTTGGGAAGGCCTGCCTTTCCTACCAACTCTTTAAGGGCAGAGACTAAGCCTGCCGTCTGCCCACTGCATTCCCAGGGCCAAGCTTCACCTGAAAAACAGCTGGGACCCAGTAAGGTGTCTGCTGAGTGAATTAATTAACTAATTAATTAATAAGATGTTAATTTTGCATTCTGGAAGTTGGACTGCTCCCAAAGGAGTTCCAGGAGCATTAAGTTGCCTCGTCCTTCCTGGCAACTTTCAGATTGAGGAGCTGATTTTAAAAATGGTTACTGTTGGCATCAGGGCTGGCCAGTGTCTATCCCTGGTGCCGAAGCTGACCCTTTCCCAGGGTATGCGTGTTAGTTTGCTAGGGCTGCCGTGACAAAGTACCACAACCTGGGTGACTTAACAGAAATGTGTTGTTTCACAGTGTTGGAGACTGAAGTCCAAGATCAGGATGTCAGCAGAATTGGTTCCTGGGCTTGTAGATGACCCCGATTTCTGCCTGTACCTTCATATGGCATTCTCCGTGTACACATGTGTCTCTGTCCAAATTTCCCTTTTGTATAAAGACACTAGTCAAATGGATTAGAGCTCACCCTAATGACCTCATCTTAACCACAGTAATTACATCCGCAACAACCCTGTCTCCAAATAAGGTCACATTCTGAGGTACTGGGGGTTAAAACTGAACATTTTCTCTGCCCCACCCCCACCAATGTTAAACTATTAAGACAGATGATGTTTGGGTGAGAGGCCAACCGAGAGAGATCAGACCCTCTGGGCAGCACTCCCCCAGCCCCAAGATGTGCTCCAACCTTCCACTTACCTTCCTTCCCTCTGCAAAGAGCAAAGGAGCAAGCACAGCTGGGCCTGACCGGCATGTAGACTGGCTCAGAGGAGCTCTCCCTGGCCCCGTAGCTTTGGCACCTCCAGGAGGAAGGAGCGGCCATCTGCCCAGTGTTGGCGCTCTGCACGCCAGGCTCTGTGATCCTGGGGTGTGCTCAAGCCCCAGCCCCAATTCCCTCACCCTCCCTCTCTCTCCTTCACCTCCTTCGTCTCGCTCAGCTCCAGCCATCCTGGGGTATCAGCTGCAGGTTCCTAGAAACTAGCTTCATCCATCACGAGCTGGAAAGGAAGCAAATGGGCAGCGGTGTTTTCCAAGGATGCGCGGGTTGTACTGTCAGTGACCAACATTCGTTGTTACCTCATCTCTCCCTCCCGACACGCCTACAGGGGCCTATTAGTATAACGCCCATTCTAATGCACAGGTAAGTGAGGCTGTGAGAATCAAGGGACACAGGCACTGCCAGCCCCAGGACATGGTGGTGGCAAGTGTGCCCCAGGCCACACTCAGATGCTGATCTTGCCACATGGCTGGCTGAGCTGACTGCCGGCAGCTTCTAGGACACCAGGACCAAAGTCCAGGTGCAATTGCCTTATCTCCTGTGCTCCAGATCTCCATAACCATCTCAGGGCCCTGGGAGGCCGGCCCCTGACGGGGGAGGAGGCCTGGGTCAGCCCTTCTCAAGCCTGGGATCATCGCTGATAACAGAAGTGCTGGCCCTGCGATGTCAGAGCGGGGCTGGGACTGAGCTTATCTGAACGGTCAGAATTCCTTGGCAAAGCTTTTCAGCCCACTGGCTGCTCAGAGGCCCCACTTCCAGGGCATGACGTCCCTTTCTCTTTTTGCAGAGGGTACCAAGAGCTGAAAGGGATTTCTGCCTGCCTGCACATCTGCCCTGCCATCAGTCCTCCTGGCTGAGGGCTCTCTGGCCCCACAGAGAGCTATGGTCCCGGGGGGTACATGCAGGCTGACAAGGGCAGGGCCATCTGCCCCAGCTGCAAACGCCGGAGGGATGGTTCGATTAACGTTTTTTTTTCAGTAAAAGTCACCAACTCTGGGTGAGTGCAGATGCATGTACCTGCGTGTACATGACAATGTGTGTACACAAGTGTAAGTGTGTTCAGCTATTTCCGGACCCTTCCTCCTGCAAAAGGTCAGAAGAGCTGGTTCCTGCTCAGCAGAGAATGACAGATGTCCTCACCCAGAGGTGCCTTAGGGCTCTACACTCTTTTGTTATTGTTAATCTTCACCCAAGGATATTTTTTCCATTGATTTTTAAAGAGAATGGAAGGCAGGGAGGGGTGTGTGTGAGAGACACGTTGATGTGAGAGAGACGCATGGGTTGGTTGCCTCCCACACGAAGCCCAACTGGGCTGGGGATGGAACCTGAACCCAGGGATGTGCCCTTAACTGGGAATTGAACCCACAGCCCTTCAGTGTGTGGCCAACGCTCTAACTGGACAACACCAGCCAGGGCAGTACTCCAAACTTTTGAAAGCCTCGCTCTTTTTTTCCCATTTCCATTTCCATCAGAGGCTAAAGAACTTTTTAAAAGCCAGGCTTCTTTTCTCCTACCCCAACCTGGGCTTCTCCTACCCCAACAGGCTTCTTTTGAGACAGAGAAGGACCCTGAAGGGATGGGGTAAATGTCGCTTTGAAATGCATCTGCCTTGCAGAGTCTCCTGTTAGGCAACCTTATTTTTCTTGTGGTAAAATATACATAACATAAAAATTTACCATTTTAACCATTTTTAAGTGTACTGTCCTGTGGCAATACATACATCACCAACATCCATCTCCAGAACTTCCCCAAATGAAACTTTTACTCATTAAACACTAATTCCAAATCCCTCCACCCCCACCCCTGGCAGCCACCATTCTACTTTCTGTGCCTATATTTTGCCTACTCTAGGTACTGCATATAATTGGAGTCATACAGTATTTGTCTGTTGTAACTGGATTATCTCATTTAGCATAATGTCTTCAAGATTCATACCTATTGCAGCAAATTGCAGAGTTTCCTTCCATTTTAAGGCTGAAGACCATCCTTGGTATATATATACATTTTGCCTAAGCATTCCTTCGCTGGTGGACACTTGGGTTGTTTCCACATTGTAGCTATTATGGATAATGCAGCTATAACAAGGGAGTACAGACATCTCTTTGAGATCCTGCTTCCAATTCTTTTGTGTATACACCCAGAAAGGACTTACTGGATCACGTGGTAATTCTGTTTTGTTACTTGAAGAATCTCCATACTGTTTCCCACCATTTTACTTTCTCACCAGCAGCACGCAAGGGTTCCAGTTCCTCTACATCCTCACTAACACTTATTTTCTTTTTCTTATAGCCACTCTAATGGGTGTGCAGTGCTTTTGATTTGCATTTCCCTGATGATTAATGATGTTAAACTTCTTTTTATGTGCTTACTGGCCATTTGTATATCTTCTTTGGAGAAATGTCCCTGCAGGTCCTTAGGCAATTTCACATTTTTAAAAAAATTCTCTTCTTGATGCTTTGAAGGTTACCCTTTGTGATCATTTCTTTCTGAGATTTCTTGTGGCCCATCTCAGGGCTGGACCTGCTCCCAACTCAGACATTCCTGTGGGAACAGGAGATATGGGTAGAGAGGAAGCCGCAAAGAGAACCTGGCCCGGAGATCTTAGCTCTTAGGATTTCAGACCTATTGCTTGAGAAATCCAGAAGCTCAAGTTGAGCGGCATCCAGTTTCTGGATGGCTCCAGTACACACGGCTCCCACAAATCAGAGAGATGCCAGTTTTGAGGGGGCTTTGCCTGGGCTGGGAAGGTAGCCGACACCTGGTGCCCAGTGCCAGGATTGGGCAGTGCCCACCTCCAGAGTTGCCTTTGGGGCCCCCAGTTGATTGTGATATTCCGGGTGAATTTTCTGTTCATAGGCCATGTGACAGCTAGATTCATTTAGCACATGCACAAACCTCTCTGATGACAGGCAAGATTGTAATCAGGTTTGTATCCAGAAGGCACAGTGCTGAGCTTATGATCTGACTCTGGTCAGAGTTTATCATCATCATCATCAGCTCACAAGGCTCTTCACCTGTCTCATTTCTTTATCACCCGTCTTTATCCCTGGGCCCAATTCCTGTCCCCACCTCCCGTACCCCGCCCCCAGCCAAGGGCATCTGTTCTAATATGTTTGATATGTATCCTCACATCTTTGTAAACCTTGCATGTTTTCACGTGTATGTTTCTTTAACTAATATACATTGTCATGTGCTAATAAATCTCATTTTTCTTCCCACTCTGTCTTTCACTTGTCGCTCTATTTTTAAAAAATCTATATTCTATCAGTGTTTCTAATTCATAAAGGATTCCATCCTTTCTCCTCTGGGAAACATACACCCAGCTGACGTCATTGCTTAAAACCCCTTCACTCTAAAGATTATTAATGGAATCAATCAAATCATCTATGTATTTGTTTAAGCTTTTTTAAAAAAAAAATTTAAATTGCAGTTTATGTATAATATTATATTAGTTTCAGGTGTACAACCCCATGATCAGACATTTTTATAACTTACAAAGAGATCACCCTAATAAATCTAGTACCCATCTGACACCATATGTAGTTATTACAATATTAATACCTGTATTTCCTGTGCTGTACTTTACCTCCCCATGACTACAAATTTGTCCTTTCTTATCCCTTCACCTTTTTCACCCAACCCTCCAAACTCTCTCCTACCTGACAATCGTCAAAATGGTCTCTGTAGCCCTGGCCAGGTGGCTCATTCGACTGCAGCATCATTCAGTGCACCAAAAGGTTTTGGGTTTGATTCCCGGTCAGGGCACATACCTAGGTTTTGGGTTCAATCCCCAGTTGGGGCGAGCACAGGAAGCAATCGATTGATATTTCTCTCTCACGTCAATATCTCTTTTTCTCCCTTCCCCTTTCTCTAAAAATCAATGAAAACATACCCTTAGGTGAGGGTTAAAAAACAATGTTCTCTGTATCCATGAGACTGTTTCTGTTCTGCTTGTTCATTTATTTTGTTTTTTCAAGATTCTACATACAAGTGAAATCATACAGCATTTGTCTTTCTCTGTCTGACTTATTTCACTCAGCACAATACCCTCTACGTCCATCGACGTTATTGTTGATGGCAAGATTTCATTCTTTCTTATGGCTGAGTCATATTCTACTGTGTATATGCACCACTTCTTCTTTATCCATTCCTCTATTGATGAACACTTAGGTTGCTTCCATATCTTGGCTATTGTCAATAATGCTGCAATGAACATTTGGATGGATATCACTTTTTGATTTAGTGTTTTGGGTTTCTTCAGATAAATACCCAAAAATGGAATTGCTGGGTCCTTCATTGTCTCTTGTTATAGCCTTTGCTTTAAAGTCTATTATGTCTGATATAAGTGTTGCTATCCAGATTTTTTTGTTTGTTTTCATTTTCATGAACTATCTTTTCCCAACTCCTGATTTTCAGTCTGTGTGTGCATTTCAATCTGAAGTGAGTCTCTTGTAGACAGCCGGAGAGGCACAGACAGATGGCCCAAAGGAACCTCCCACCCTCACCCCACTCGCCAATTACAAATATGGATCTTTGCTTAGCTGTAGGTAAGACAAGGTGGGCTCTTTGCCTGAGGACCTGCCCTGAGCCCAGGGAGCTATGGGGCCTGGAGCCCCACCTGACTTTAGGTGAGTCACTCTTTCCTACTTCTTAGAGTTACCAGTCAGCTCTGTTAATGATCTGAGATCTTTCTGTTTCTCAACTTCTTTCACAATGCTGGGGGCCCAAGGCCAGCACCCTTATTAAGGGAATGAAGGCACGGGAAGCAAGGAACAGAGATCAGGGTCACCTGAGCATGGTGTGTCCTTTGAGTTTCTTGGGAAATGGTTTCCTGGGCTCAGCAAGGAAAATTGTACTCATGTAAAATGAGAGACCACTGCTTCTACAAATCAAATCCCTGTGATCACAGTCTACTACTCTGTGTCTCTGGCTCTGTCCTTAACTCGGATGCTGTCTTTCTAGCTCTCTCTCCCCAGCTTGGATGGGCCCTTGACCCTGTGTCTCTGGCAGCAAGTGCAGCTGACTAGGGGGTGTACTCCAGCAGGCTCAGGCGGCCCATGCCATAGACACAGCCCAGGCTTCCAAAAGGCTGCTGCTGGCGAGTCCCTGGAATGGGTCAGGGCTTAGCTGAGACAAAGCCAAAAGTCAACAGCCCAAGGCAGGCGGCACTGAACAATTTAGGTAGAATCACACGAAACTGCTGATAATCTGCTGGTTTTGACCTACGAATAAAACGGCACTATTATATGGTTCAAACACAAAAGCTGCCTTTGAGACCAAAATACAGAGTCACAGAACCAAATCTGTAGTGCCACCCAGTGGTCAGAGCAAGTAAACAGAGCTTGTTTCATGAACCGGGAGGCAACAAATAACCACTGGATTTTCAACCCGTTCGCCACCAGAATTTTTAAAACATGCAATACTGGACGATTTAGTCAGGGGCACTGACCTCTTTTTTCTTAGGATGTCAAATAAAAAACTGACAACAGCCAATACAACAACAGCCATCTGGTATAAATGAATCAAAATTATACCTTTTTTTCCTGACAGATAGGCAAAAAATATATTGTTTTGGTGTGCCTCAGAATTTTAGTAATTGGCTTATGTGTGCCATGAGATGAAAAAGGTTGGAAATTGCTAAATAACAATAACATTTCTGCGCTCCCACTACACACTGGGTTAGGAGCTTTACATGGGTGCTCATTTAATGCTACTGTGGTTTATGATAATAATTACTTATGTGATATACTACAAACCACTCTTCTGAGGTAGGCATGTAGGTAGTATTATCTTTATTTTAGAATAGAGGCAAATGAGGGTCAGGGGATTCAAGGGAGTGATGCAAAATCACACAGCTGAGGGAGGCAGACCCAGGTTTGCTCTGCATAGCGTTCTCCCTTCCCGCTGCAGGGAGAGGAGTTCCCCGTGGCAGATGAGCTGCGGGGATCTCCAGCTTGAAGCTCCCAGCTGGAGACGCAAACCCTCAGAGAGCCCAGCCACGACAGTCCACGTGCACATACCTGAATGTCTGAGCCCTTCGTGTCACAGAAACAGATGGTCGTGAAGCCATTAAAGCAGGTCATTAAATTAACAGCCTTTTAAAAAGTGTATTAAAAGAAGTTTATAAAAAATTAAACAGAAAACTGTAGGCTAAAAGGACATTGATCAATTAATTCTCAGCTTAGTGAAGTTCACTCTGAAAAATTCTCTGTCCAAAATGTAATCAGCATTTGTGGAATTCGAATTCAGCATTTTAATTCAAATCTTCCTTGGGTGGGGTGGGGGGTGGGGGGTAAAGTGTCCTTTGAATCAAATGGCTTCAAATGAAGAGTTCCAAACACTCCTCCCTTGATGCCACAGCTGCTTCCCCCCCCCCCATCGGGTAAGATACGGAGCCAAGGGAAGGTGCCAGGTTAGGAAGGCTGAGGAAATGGCAAAGTAGGCAGGGTGCTCCCCACCTCCAGAGACTCCCAAGCTGGGTGCAATGAGTCAGGAGGCTATTGCAATGGCCATAGGACACCGTCAGAGCCATCTAGGCCTGAGAGGGCCAGGACTATCTCGGGTGGCTTACCACCAGGACACTAGAGCTGTGCAGCTTTCTAGAGATCACAGTCTCATTTTACAGTGGGAGAAGCTGGAGCACAGAGAAAGGAATCGGTCTGCTCAGGGTCACACATCTAGTGGGAGGCAGAGCCAGGTCAATCCCTGGGTGCCGACTCCCCATCCCAGCTCCCTCCAGCCCCTCAATGAGATGGGAAACCCTGCTGCTGCCACTGACCTGTCACTTGTGAGTCAGGAAGACCACAGGAGGACCTAAGCCAGGACCTCAGCTGTTCTTGAGCCTGTACAACCTGAGAAGTTTGTCCCACTGCCTGTGGGCCGAGAGCAGAGAAAGGAGGGAATGAAGGTGGTTTCATCAGAAGCTCTGTGCCTGTCTTCCAGTTTCCTAGAGTCTAGTCCTGATTACAGGTGGTAACAATGAGAAGGACAAAGATGAAGTGAGGCAGGGGACAAAGGAAGAAAAAGGGGACTCGGACTCAAGGATGGGAAGAAGGAGGCTGGGTCCTGACCCAGAGAAGTCAAAGCCCGAGTTACCTGATTACATCCCCGGCTGTTGCTCATGTAAGCTTTGAATATCTATCTTAACTTTTAAAATTGTGCACATAGCCCGGCCAGGTGTGGCTCAGCGGTTGAGCGTCGACCTAGGATCCAGGGGATCAGGGTTCAATCCCCAGTCAGGGCACATGCCCGGGTTGCAGGCTGCAGCCGATCAATGACTCTCTCATCATTGATGTTTCTATCTCTCTCTCCCTCTCCTTTCCTCTCTCTGAAATCAATAAAGATATATATATTTTAAATTGTACACATATATTACTTTGATTAAAGATGCAAATTGAAGCAGGAAAGACTTCAATTAGATACAAGGAAACTGAAGGAAAACAAAGCACTGCCTGGCAACTAGAGAGGTGAAGATCCCTAGGGGTCAGGGGACCTGAGAGAGGGGCCAGAGTAGGGAAATGAACCTTGTCTCTCCACGCCCAGCAGTGTTCCTGTGGATCCACCACTGTCTTTAGCCTTGGTAGGTCATGGGCCCTTTTGAAATTAGAAACCCTAATTCACCCCAGGAAAAAAAAATATACACATGCATACACCCAAACATATCCAATTCCCTGGGTCCACAGGCCTCAGGTTAAGAGCTCGTGCTCTGCGTGCTGATGACCAACCAGACTATTTTTCCAATCCAGACCGTTTTTCTGAGGTTCAAACCCACACACTTGCCTGTCTTCAGCAAACCTTCACGGAAATATCCAAAGTTCCCAGGTAACCAAAACCGAACTTAACATCTTCCCACTAAGTCTACTCTACCTCCCATATTTCCTATCTAGGGACTGGAACCAATAATAACCCCCTTGCCCAAGTCTGAAACCTGCTGTCAACCTGGATCAGTGGCCCTCAATGCTGGCAGCACCTCAAAATCCACTGTGGAGTCTTTTAAATCACAGAGCCCTAGACCTCCCCTCTGATCTCCTGTATCACGGCCTCTGGGAGTGGGGTCCGGCCTGGCAAGTCTGAAGGGTGGTTCTCCCAGGCAGAACATCTGTCCCAGCCTCACTCCAATCACCACACCCTGTGGCTTTTACCTACTGAATTCATTTATTTAGAATAGGTCATTCTTAAACATGGTACAAAAGTCAAAGGTTAAGAAAGGATATTCAGAGGAGAATTACCCTCCTACCATCATCTCAGTTATGCTACGGCAACACCCCCCTCCTTACTGGTCTGTCTGCCCTCAGCCTGACCTCCTCCAGTCCTGCCTCTGTAGCCAGAGTAAGTGTTCTGAAATGCAAGTCTGACTACATCGTCCCCCTGCTTAAATCAGTCCAGTGGCCCCCTCATCTCTGCCAGGACAAAGTATACACTCCTTAGCAAGACACACAGGGCCCCACCGCACCCAATCTGGCTCTTGCCTGCTTCTAGCCTTATGCTCCCCACCCACCACACCCACACAATTTAATCCACGACAACACTGTAACTCACTAAACTACTAACAGGCTCTCTGCCTGGAATCCTTCACCTCTCCTCTAGGAGGCCTTCCTGGACCATACCTGGCTGCATTAGGTGCCCAGAGCCCCTCCTGTACTGGACTAACCACAGCTGATTTTTTACAAAGGTACCAAGGTAATTCAAAGTGGAAATATAGTCTTTTCAATAGATGATGCTGGAAAACTGGATATTTATATGGAGTAGGGGTGGTGGAGTGAACCTTGATCCTTTCCTCATACCATATATAAAAATTAATTTTAATGTGTCATAGACCTAAACAAAAAGCTAAAAATATCAAATTTTAGGGGAAAATCTTTGTGACTTCACTTTAAGGTAGGCAAAGATTTCTTAGGACAAAAAGCACGAACCACCAAGGAAAATTTTGGATAAATTGGATAAGGTCAGAATTAGAAACTCTGGCTTTTTACCATTAAGAAGATAAAAGACAAATCACAGACCAACCACAATGGACTCTCATTCATTGCTGGTGGTAATGTAAAATAGTATAACCACTTCAAGAAACAATTTGAGAGCTTCTTAAAAAGTTGATAGCCCCATAAAAACAAGCCATCCCATTCACTTGCAGGTATTTTGCCCTTCAAATGAAATGGAAATATATGTCCACACAAAGACTTTATAGGGATGTTCAAGGCAGTTTTATTCACCATCTCAAAACCAGAAACAACCCAAATGTCCTCCTTTGGGGTCCTGAGAAGATACCTCCCCACCAGCACAGCTGAGTTTTCCCCAATACCTGCTTACACCCAAATGCATAAACAGCTTATGGTATACGCCTACAATGGAATACTACTCACCAATGATAATGATATATACAACCACACGGATTCACAGAAGCATTGTGCTAAGTGAAAGAAGCCAGCACAAAAGGCCACATCCTGTATGGCTTTATGTATATGAAATTCTAAGAAAGACAAAGTGTAGTGATAGAAATCAGAAGAGTGGTTATCTGAGGCCAGGGAAGAGGGAGGGTGAAGGGCAAAGGGGCAGAAGTGAACTTTTGGGGGTAATGGAAACAGTCTCCATCTTGAACTGAACAGTGGTTAGCCTGGTGTTTTCATTTGTCAAATCATAAAACTGTACACAGTACTGAACATTTCTGCTATTTACTGCATGTAAATAATATCTCAATAAAATTGTCCCTTTTTTTAATGGGAGGGCTGCTGTGAAGCATGAAGGAGAACACGGGTGAAAGGATTCTGCTCAAGACCTTCCAAAAAAAAAAACACATTCATTTTGGAGGCAGGGAGGGATGCTCTCCTCTGTGCCATTTCAGCCTCCCCGAGAGGCTTAGGGACATGTTCCCCCGCGAGAGGGCAGTGTCCCCGCCGGCTGGCCACCGCGTTCCGTCCGTCGGTACCTGGCGAGGGCAGGGACCCACAGCGACCCCAGGAGGGGACGCGCTCCGCCCTCCAGCCCCCCGGGCGGTGGTGTGTTTTGCGCACACGGACCTGGAGGGGTTGGTGGCGGCGCCGCGCCAAGCGCTCTGCGCCCATCGGCCGCGTCTAAGAGCCTGGCATCGGAGAAGGGAGCCTGGGCTCCCGGGCACACCGCCCCGGCTGTCGGGCAACCTTGGGCCAGTCACCTGTCCCCACTCGCCGGATGCAGAAGGGCAGCCGTGCCCGCCCTGGGTTGCTTCCAGCCCGGGGGTAACTGAACCTGCCTCTCTGCTCCGCTCCCCGAACAGGGCCCGCGCCTCCATCGCCCTGACCTTCTTCCCCGCTAAGAAGCAGGTCATCGAGCTTTAGCAAATTCCCACCCACACAGAACTCGACATTTTTATTTTGAATGACAAAAGCAGTATGGCCTAGATTCGCGGTTTCATTGTCTGCGGTGCTAATAAGGCGGCTCACCAGCCGCGGCTCGCCCAGGGGGGGCTGCTAGGAGAAGCGGGGCGGGGTATCAGTCACCGCCGGGCGTGCCACGGCCCCAGGGACACGGGACCCCCGTAATCTCCCCTACCGTGGCCAGAGCCCGCAGTCGGGCCGCGGGGGACGCGTGTGGGCAGCCCCGCCCCGCGCGCGCTCGCTTGTCTGCAGCCCCGGCGCCCCGCCTGGCGCACTGCGCGGTTTGTCCAATTCCTTGGACCCTGCGGAGAGGAGGCGGCGTTGAGGACGCGCGGCCGGCTCTGGCCCCCGGTCCCCGCGGCTCGCGCGCTCCGCCCCGGGCAGGCTCCCCCGCCCGACCCGCCGGCGCCGCAGGTGCAGCTCGGACGCAGCGCGGGCGGTGAGTCTGCGGGCGCAACGCGGCCGAGCCTGGGAAGGTCAAGGCGGTGGGCGAGGCGCGGGGGCGAGGCGGGGCGGCCGGCAGCCGTCCCCGTTCCCGGCTTCGCCGGCTGCCGAGAGGCCAGCAGATGCTAGAGCCCGGGAGCCAGGCAGGGGAGCCGTGGACTCCCACCTCCCCGCAGGCAACTTTCCCCAAGCCGGTGCCCGGGCTCGCAGCACTGACTTGCCACAGGCTGGGGCGGACGGGAGGGAGGACTGCAGCGACGTTTCCAGGGAAGGGAGGCTGGGGTACACTCCACTTTAGAGCGCGATGAGGACCGAGACGGAGGCCTGGGCTGAACCCCGCCTGCCCCGGGCCGCGTTCTTGGCTGCTTTTGGAACTTCGCTTTCTCCATCTATAAAATGGGATTGTGATGCTACCTCCCAGGGTCTGTTAGGATGAAACCAAAAGACTCTGCAAAGTGCTGAGCAGGAAGCCTGTGGAAGTAGATAAATTCACATTAGTTTTAGCAGGGAAGAATCTCCATTTCTGGCCTTGCAGGGTGCACTTAGGCCAGGGGTACAGTTTGCTTGCCCTCCGGTGGGCAGCGCAAACCCGCACCAGAATGTTACTGGCCATTGGACCTCGGTTCAGCAACCTTGGTACTTGCGTTCTGGCCAAGAAAGAATTCAGAGCCAAGGCTCGAAAGAAAGTGTAATTAGAAAGTCATGGGCGTAGAAGTGAGCTGTAGAAGAAATGGGCTCAGGAAACAAGTTACAGAGGCAAAAGAAGGGCCCTTGGAGCTCAGGGGAGAGAGAGAGGGAAGGAAAGCGCCCCTGGGGGAAAGGGGCTGGTGTGCTCCACACAGGGAGCCCTGCTGGGTCCTCCAGCTTGAGGGTCTTTACCTGGAGGTCTCAGCGTCGGCATCAGCTTTCCAAGTGTGTTCTCTAAGGGTCATGGTCTCTACTGATTGGCCTGCGCCAGGGCAGGGGGCATTAGTCAATGCAGCTGGAACTGATGTCAGCCATGGCCTTGCTTGTCTGGTTTTACTGCTTTTCTGGGCCTGGAACTGAAACCCAACTGAGGCCTAGATGTTATCCCCGAGGAGTTAATGCTTAAGGGAGTGGTCATGCAAGGGCCTGCATGGGAGTCCCCTGAGGCCACTCTCCCACCCCTCGTTCCCCCTCCAAGGGGGCCTACCCCATACTAGCAACAAGCCAGGGGAGAAAGGTCAGGGGAAGGTCGGCACCACATGACCAGCCTATGCTAGGGCAGGAAGTTTGTCCTGGGGGCAAGTCCTTGTTCCAGGTTTGTGGTTGCTAAGCCCTGGGGGCTCTCCACCCTGGTGCTTTCTGTTCCTGGCCCGTCCGCCTTGCTCTGCTCATGTCTGTCTAACTGCCACCACCATTCGCAGAGGTGGAAGTGAGCTGTAGAAGGAATGTCTCGGGAAACAATTCCAGAGGCAAAAGAAAGGCCTCCTTGCCCAGGAGCCTCATGGGGGCATGGACAGGGCAAAAGCCCTGTCTCCAAGGATGCTCCAGGCAAACATGCGGCCAGCACCTACCCTGCTTTGGCTGGTGGCTGTCTGGGTATTTGCATGGGATATGGCAGGGACTATGGCAGTTCGAAGGCAAAGCCATTCCTCGGAACCAGCCACCACGCCATGGCTGCCATGCCGGACCATACGGGATAAAGGCCGGGTCCCCGCCGACAGGGGGCGCCCACTGCGCGCGGGAGAAAGGTGGGGCGCCGCGCGCCGCAGGGGCCCTGTGCCCCCGGAAAGACCGGTGCCTCGGCTCACACGGCGCTAGGCCAGCGGGCTCCCTTCGGGCCTCTCGGGGCGCTGACGCGATCGCCGCCCCAGCGCCCCCAGCCCGGTGCTCAGGCGCCCCGTTGCCTCTTTGCTGCAGCGCTGCGGGGAGGGGTCCCGCCCGGCTGCCTGCCCGCACACCCCCCCCCCACGCGCGGGGTGCCCGCGCCCCTGGTCATCAGCCCCCGCTCCCCTGCCCCACAGCTGAGTCTCCGCAGCCCTGGGCCCACTAAGGCCTCGGGCCGCTGCCTCCCGGTCGCCGCCCCGCTGCGCCGGCAGGATTTGGCCCCTCGGGGCAGCTCAGTGGCCCCAAGGGAGCAGGCTCGCACCCTGACCGCCTTTGGGTGAGCAGTTGCCGCGCGCTGTGGCGTTGGCCGCGCCCTTTGGGCACCAGGCCAGAGCCGGCCACAAGGACCCCTTCTCCAGCCAGGCCTCGGCCTAGGACGCCCCGGGATGAGCATCGGTGGGTCTCTTTCTGGAGAACATCGTCGCTTGTTAAATTCAGTGCCCCGCTATGTTGCCACCTCCTCCGGGGACCTCCGCCTCTGCCCTTGACCTGGCCCCGCGGTGGGCCCACCCAGGTGGACTGAGGGACCGCTGAACCCGAATGGATCCCAGACCTGGGGGACCTCGGCCAGACAGGGCAGAGAAACAACCAGAAGGCCCAGCGTGGAGGGCAAAGCCTGGCACGGGGTCCTGCGGAAGTGGAGTTAAGGAGGGTGTCTCTGGTCCCAGCAGTTGAAGCAAAATGGATAATGAAGGAAACCACTTATGTGTGCTTTTAAAAAAAAAAATAAAAATTGTTTTCACAACAACCCTGAGGCGGGTAATATTGTTACCCTCATTTTACAAAAAAAAATGGGCTTCAAAGAGATTAACTGCTCTTTCGCCATGAGCAAGTGACAGTGAGGATTTGAAGCTGGGTCTAGTCGATGCCAAAGCTGCTCTTAACCTCCTTATACCCATAGCTGGCAAAGAAAGCAATGCGAGCGAAGGCGCTGAAGTGAGAAACAACGCAGAATAGAGGAGGGAGCCAAATGCCATTGCATTGTATTTTAGGGGTGGTATTTTAGCATCCATTCATTTATTGAACATTTGAATTATTTCCACTTTTGGGGCATTGTGAAAAATGCTCCTAAAAACATTTGTGTAAAAGTTTTGTGTGGACACAATGTTCCCATTTCCCTTGGTATATACCTAGGAATGGAATTGCTGGGTCATATGGTAACTGTATTTAATGATTTGAGGAGCTCCCAGACTGTTTTCCAGGTGGCTGTACCCTTTTCACATTCCCACCAGCAACGTAGGAGGTTCTGAATTCTCCAGATCATGACCAGCATTTGTTGTGATCTGGCTTTTTGATTCTAGCCATCCTTGTGTATATGACATGGTATCTCACTGTGGTTTTGATTTGCATGTGCATCTTTTTTTAAGACCAGGGAAATCTTTTCCAGAAGTCCTCCAGCAGACTTTCCATCAAGCCCCACTGGCCATAATGGTATTAAATACACCTTCCTAAACCAATCACTGGCACAGGATATGGGATTACCAGTGAGGACTCACCTCCTGGTTTGGAGCTGAGCTGTGGACTGCCTCCCCTGAAGCACACAGCCCTCCAGAGGAGGGTGCCTACTCTGACAACACAGATGATAAACTGGTAGTCATTGCTCCCCCCCCCCCTTTTCTTTCTTTCTTCTCTTTCTTTCCTTTCTTTCTTTCTTTCTTTCTTTCTTTCTTTATTTATTTATTTATTTATTTATTTATTTATTTATTTACCTATCTATGTTCTTGTGGGAGGGAAGGTCATCAAGTACCTGGGCTTTTTGATGGATTCAAAGGGTGACCAGATTTGGGGCTAGGGCCTTAGTATCACAAGGTCCAGAAGAAGGGTAACAAGGGCCCCAAGGCATGAAGTGGGAGGGTGAAATCAGTATGATGGGGCACATGGTCAAAGAAAAGCAGTGGCTATGGGATGGAGTTTCTCTTGTATGGCATTGCTGGTTGTTGGCCAACTGAGAAACTCTGGAAGTCTGTGGGGACAAGCACAGGGGGAGGGTGCTCATCTCGGAGTCCGCCCACGTATCCCCTGCCCAGCCAACCAGTAGTAATGTTCTTTCAGCGTATGAATAGTCTCCTCTGAGGCAGCAGCCTATTGTCTACAGCCACCTCTGATACCTTATGGCCAGAGTCCAGTACAGGAGTTAGCAGAAAAATCACAGACAAGGAAAAGCTAAAGGAGTTCATCATCACCAAACCAGTTTTACAAGAAATGTTAAAGGGGCCGCTTTAAGAAGAAGAAGGGGGAAAAATAAAAATATGAATAATAAAATGGCAATAACTACATACCTATCAATAATTACTTTAAATGTAAATGGATTAAATGCTCCAATCAAAAGACATAAGGTGGTTACAAAATAATATTGAATTGTAATAGTAATATAATATAAACAATAATTGAAAAATAAAATTTTAGATCAAAAGACACAAGTAAAGAGATGGAAAAAGGTATTTCATGCAAATGGAAATGAAAAAAAAAAGCTGGGGTAGCAATGCTTATATAAGACAAAATAGACTTTAAAACAAAGGCTACAACGAGACAAAGAAGGACATTTCATGTACAATAGCCAAGATATGGAACCAACCAAGAGCCCACTGATGGATGATTGGATAAAGAAAATATGGTACAGCCTTGGCCGGTATGGCTCAATTGGTTGAGTGTTGTCCCACTGCACCAACAGGTAGCCAGTTCGATTCCCTGTTAGGGCACATGCCCAGGTTGCAGGCTCAATTCCCAGTAGGAGGTGTGCAAAAGGCAGCAGATTGAGGCTTCGTCTCCGTCTCTCTAAAAAAATAAATAAGTAAAAACAAGTTTAAAAAAACAGTCAATAGCTTTAAAAAAAAAAAGAAGATATGATATATATATATATATACACACACACACACACACACACACACACAATGGAATATTACTCAGCCATAGAAAGAATGAAATCTTGCCATTTGCGACAACACAGATGGACCTGGAAGGTATTGTGCTAGGTGAAGTGGGTCAGACAGAGAAAGAAAAATGCCGTGTGATTTCGCTTACTGTGGAATCTAAAAAGCAAAATAAATGAACAATCAAAACAGAAACAGGCTCATAAATACAGAGAACAAACTGATAGTTGCCCGAGGGGAAGGGGATTAGGGGACTGAGCGAAAAAGGTAAAGAGATTAAGAAGTACAAATTGGCAGTTACAAAATAGTCACAGGGATGTAAAGCACAGCACAGGGAATACAGTTCATAAGTTATATAAATGTCTAACCACTACACATACACCTGAAACTAATATAATATTGAATGGCAACTGTAATTGAAATTTTTTTTTTATTTTAAAAGAAGTAAGCAGGAAAATAATATATACAAGGACTTAGGTACTAAAAATTATCAGGTGTACTGGAAGAAAGGGCTGTAGTTTGGGCCTGCAGGAAAGACCCCTGAGCACGTAAAAGTAACTCGCTAGAGAAGCTACCATTTATGTGACAGGCAACTGTAAAGGCCACCTTGGAACTCAGTTGGATTTAGTAACACAGCCCTGTTGCTGAGAATCAGGATGCTACATAACCAGAGTGGTGTCTCGCTACCCACAAAGCTGGCATTGGACACTGGAGAGCTGCTGCAGGAAAACTCCATGTCTCCATAATCCTGTTTGCCAGGAGAAAACAATGAAAACTGCAGAAGTGTGGTCTGTCTCACATCTGCTTCCTAAATTCTTAAAACCCAATTTGCATAACCCAATTTCTAGGGAATCTACAAAATGTAGCCTTTTGTTTCCCAGCCTTTATAGCACAGAAAGACACTCTAGAAGGAGACAGGAATCATGAAAGGAGCCCCTGTTGTCCAATGACATGCAGCGCAGGAGCCTGAAGTGGCCATTGCGTTTGACAATTAGGAAACCAAGGAGGCCATTGAGAGGCCTGTGTCGGCGCGGGGGGGGGGGGGGGGACAGCCAGGCTGCACTGGAAGAACAGTAAGCAAGACGCGAGGAGTGAGGTCAGTGGGTGTGGGCGCTTCCAGGCTCCCGCAAATGGAGGAGAGAGGTGGCCGGCAGAGGGCACGTCCAGTTTCAAGGGGAGTTCGGCTGATTTTTCTAAGCCGGTGCGGAGTCCAGCGTGTTTATGGATGGAAGGGGAGGTGCCGGCAGAAGAGAACAGCGGGAGCAAGTGGGTGCAGCTGGTAGGAGGCGATGCTCACGCTGGATGGGAAGATGCTCATGGTATTTTGCTAAGTGACAAAAACATATTCTAAAGGAAACACTGTATAATTTCTTTCCTGTTTTAAAAGTATATTCGATATGCTGAAAATACTGAGTTGTCAGACAGCCCTCACAGAGACAAAATTCAGTTCCACACCATGGCGCGTGTGGCTCAGTTGGTAGGAGCACGGTCCGGCACACCCACTGGCCGGTACACCAAAGGGTCGAGGTCTGATTCCCAGTCAGGGCACAAACCTGAGTTTCAGGTTCGATCCCCAGCCCTGGTTGGGGTGTGTGTGAGAGGAAACTGATCTCTCTCTCTCTCTCTCCATCTTCCCCTCTCTCTAAAAATCAATGAAAATGTCCTGGGGTGAGAATTAAAAAATTCAATTCCACTGTTGCAAGGCTGGACCACTGCGATGGAGCAGCCCCAGCCAAGGGCCCAGGTTTGGGCAGGCTGTGTAGTAGCTGGAGGGGCAAGATAAGGGTGGGAGAGGGTGGAATAGAGGGCAGCAGACCTACACTCTTGCAGGCCATATGGCCACAGGCTGGTTTACTCCATAAACCTCATGCTCAAGTCATGATCCCAACTCACTCACCCTCCCGTCCTCTGAGGAAGAGCCTGCCAGCACTTCTTCCAGAACCAGCTTCAGAGGCTTAGGCATAGCATCTCCCATCCCACCTGCCACATCATGGAAAAGTCACTAATGTGATCGTAACACAGTCTATTTCTTATGCCAACCATATGTATGAACACACACACACACACACACACACAGCAGAACTGTGTTCCATAAAATTCCAAGAAAATCATACATCAAAATGTTAATGGTGTTTTTCTGCGTGATAGGAATTGAATTTAGTTTCTCTTTTCTCCTCTTTTGCTTATTGTACTTTCTACTTTTCCCACAACAATCTTGTATTACTTTTATAAACAGGAAAAAAATGAGGTTGTTAAAAAGCATGAAAGTGGAGGGTTGTCTTTGAATCGTAAAATAAATAAATTGCTAAAAATAACTAAATGTTTGATAAAATAATATGTGAGCTGAGCCAAAGGTAAGACATACTCAGGCATAAAAGCAGGGGCCTAGAAGTATGCAAAGCACTAAAGCCAGATTTGGACTCCAGGACTAGATGCACCTGAACATTAGTTTTTGCAGTGTCTTAGGACTAAGAAGACAGATGATACAGCCTTGTGCAGACCCCGAAGACCAACAGGAGACCCCTTCAAAGCTGAGACTCTGTAGGGCTACATTCTAAATATAAAGATGACCTAGAAATAAACTCTTCTATCCCAGAAGACTGCAAGGAAAACCGCTTTTTGGGGATCCTGATGCTAATCAAATTGGGGAGAGGGTTCTCCCTTGAGAATTTGTATCTATAAGCCTGCCCTCCTGTAGGTTTTCAACCTGAGTTCACATGATTAGGCACCACCTTCCCCCAAAGGAAAAACAACAACCAACATCCTAGGAGCCAATAATATGATTAATAATGGTCCCAGACTTTTAATGCCCCCAGGTCCCTGACTGAAGCAAGTATTAATCTTTTTCAATGGAACTCAAAATTTGCCTTCATTCCTGGCCTCAAAGAATTTTCACAGGTAATGTTCTGGAAAAAAAAAAGTGAGCAGTCCCCAAATAAAATACTTCAATAATATACAAATAAACAAGGCACTATGAGTGAGAACCAGCCAAAACAAGACATCAGGCCCCGCTGGCATGTGTCAGCAGTTGAGCATTGACCTATGATCCAGGAGACGGTGGTTCAATTCCAGGTCAGGGCACATGCCCGAGTTGCAGGCTCAGTCTCCAGCAGGAGGCATGCAGGAGGCAGCCAATCAATGACTTTCTCATCCTGGATGCTTCTGTCTCTCTCTCCCTCTCCCTTCTTCTCTCTGGAATTAATAAAATAAAATAAAAATTTAAAAAAACACGCAAGACATCATATTTGGACCCCCAGAAACTTCCAATGTTGGAATTATCAGATCTAGTATATCAAATAAGTATACTTAATATAACATAATTAATAAAATGGAGCTTTAAAATATGGCAAAAGAGCCATATTTTAAAAAATTAAAAAACTCCTAGAAATGAAAAATATAAAATTGAAATTTAAAACTCAATAGATTTAACAGCTGATTAAATACAGCCACAAATTATGAAATTAAAGTTCTTATACCTTTACCACACACCTTTTAAAGTCCTCACACCTTTACCAGTACTTTTCCTAGTTCCTCTGCTTTGACAAGCTTGTCATGTGTCCAACCCTAAATCAGTTAGTGTGGCCAGTGGGATGGGAAATGGTATTTGCCTTAAACCATTCAGGGTCTATTCCTGGGTTTAGGGATGGGATCAAATTCCAAGCCACATAGCTGATGTCAACTATAAAACAAGAGTTAAGTAGGCATTCCATCACCAAAGGGATTCATTCGAGAAAAAGAAAGGATTGCAATCCAGCGGGTGCAGACATGGGGAGCCACGTGCATGAGGAACATGTACTGCTGTGAAAGTGTCGCATGCTAACCAGCTGGCCACCCGAGAGCTCCTCCCACAGGCCCTTCTGATTTCTGTCCAGGTTAAGGTCTCTGTCATAATTTTAACACTGAAAGTTGGCGGTATGGAGTGAGGCAGGCAGTTCGTAGCGGGGATTCTGAGCACTGCTCCTTGGGGAAGGAGGAATAGATGGCGGGCACTGAACAGATGTCCCCTTGCTGAATGTCTTCTGTTGCTGCGAGAGAAAACAGTGCAGACTCGGGACCCAGGCTTGTTCTGTCACGACCCACATCAGTGAGGGCAGGCTGGCTTTGTGTTCCCAATCAGTGCAGTGGGCTTGGTGTTTTAGTCTAATCTCGGAGTACAAGTTCTGTTTTAGAGAAAAGCTTGAAACACGTGCATAAATGTATCTAGGCAGCTGTATTACCAGTGGAAATGGACTCTTGCCATGTCGTGAGAAAGGAATTTTAAAGGGCATGTGGGAGAAATTTAAGCGTAGTGGCAAGGTTTATTGGGGTGAAGGGAAATAATGCATCCTCGGGGATGTGGAGGGCAGGCAACTGCCCTGAGATCCCTGATAACCCTCCAGATATTTTCTTGGTTTTGGAGAAGGAACAGGCTTTCGTGCAAACCATCCAGCCTACTTCCTGAGTTGTCCCGGGCTAGACTCCGCCTCTTTCTGTCACCACTTTGGCTCCTACTGTGCATGCCCTGAAGTTCTGCTGCCTCATCTAGTTTCTGCTGCACATGTGCTTACTTCCCCCTGCACCATCTCAGTTTCTACTGGGCATGAGCCTAAGAAAGGAATTTTCCCTGCTCTTTGTATCCCCTCCTGGGTAATCACAGCTAATGACCAGTAGCCCAATTCTTCCTGCCTGTTTGGGGGATGAAGTCCCCTCGGCAGAGGGGAGCCTGTGAATGCTGTGGCTTCCTAGTGAATCAGGCTCATTGTCTGATTCAGCTCCCTACTGGATCAGGCTTAATGTTCAATTCCATTTGCTCCCTTTCTTAACTAACTAGCTACCTGCACTAACAATTGACTAACAAAGTCCTGTTTATTTTCATAGCCAGTGGAAGAGCTACTTAGAGGATCTCCAAGAGTGTCTGAAGCGGCTAGGATTGTATTATTTGTGCCTCCACTAAAAGTAGTAATAGCAACCTCAGATTGATCACTTAAGTGCAAGCTCTATATACTGAGTGCCCTTGGTGCATCGGCTCTTTTTTTTGTTGTTATGAATCCTCAGCTGAGAATATTTTTTCCATTGATTTTTTAGAGAGTAGAAAGGAGGGAGGGAGAAAGAGAGAGAGAGAGAGAGAGAGAGAAACATCGATGAGAGAGACACATCAATTGGCTGCCTCCCATACACACCCCGACGAGGGCAGGGGATTGAACCTGCAACCTTGACCGGGAGTCAAAGGTTGTGCGAGGCCCTAACCACTGCTCAGGGCCGTGCATCAGCTCTTTAACTCTCCTTCAACCCCATGAGGTTTATATTGTCATCTAGCCTTCCCAATGAGGAACCTGAGGTTTAAGATATAAATAGCTGGCCCAAGGCAACACAGCTAAAAATGGCAGAGTCGGAACTTGAACCAGGCCTGCAGGACCCCAAGCACTGATACAGTGCTTTCCCCTTGCCTTTGTCCCTGGCCCCCACCCCTCCACTCCGTCCTGCAGTATTATAATTGGCTGCTGATGAAAACAAATATTGTGCATTCAATCTTTGCATCCCAGCACTAAGTTTGGCCTTATCTGCTGTCTGAAAACTGCTCTAAAAGTCAGTATATTCATGGGCTCTGGAAAGACAATCTGTACAATTCAGTTGGAAAATTCAAGCAAAGGCTGCAAAACATACCTTCCAAGTCCTATGAGGTTTTAGTGAATATTGTCAACATACAAAATGCCCAAACCTATGAAGATTTTTTTTTTTAACTGTAGGCTGTCCCAAAAAATGTATACACATACTTTGAATAATTATAAAAGCAGTGTTTATTAAAATATATTTCATTTTCAACACTGAACTATCAGCTGTTAAAGTGTGTATACATTTTGGGGGAACACCCTGTATTTTTATTGATTTTTAGAGAGAGGAAGAGAGAGAAACATTGATGTGAGAGCAGAACATTGATGGGCTGCCGCCTCCTGCATGCCCCCCGCTGGGGATTGAGCCTGAAACCTGGGCATGTGCCCTGACTGGGAACTGAACAGGCAACCTTTAGGCAAACAACTGAGCTACACCTGCCAGGGCTAAACCTGTAAAGAATTTTCATAAGATTTTATTTGAGCCAAACTGACGATAATTGCCCTGGAAAGTAAGATGCCACAGAGAAACGACAGTTTGCAATTTCTTTTCTGTATTTGGAATTAAGGAGAGAAATAAAGAAGATTAAATAAAGGTGGGAGAAAGCAAGGCAGGGATCAGATTACAGGACAGTTAACAAGATACGTGCTCTCTTGAGGGTGGTTACACCTTGGAGGAATATTGCTTCAGACATTTCACAGGTGTGTTAACCTAGGGGTGGGGAACGTCTGGCCCGAGGGCCATATACTGCTGGTGAAATCATTTGGTCTGGCCCTGCCAAGGCAACCTCAGGTGGGACTCAAAATTCAATAAATTTAGGAGCTTTTTCCCAGCTAATTTTTAAACTAATTTTTAAGTTGATAATTTTGTATGGCCTGCGGATATGTTATAAATATTCAAATGGCCCTTGGCAGAAAAAAGGTTCCCCACCCCTGATAGACACAAAAGAACAATGGACAGGAATTCGAAACTTATTACATCACCACTTTTTCATCCACAGCATCAAGAGGATCCTTGTCAACATCTGCCAGACTCCTGTTCCGCTGCTTCACTTTGTCTTGTTTCTTCTGTTATGATATATCACACCTGGAAACAATAGTTGTTTAAGGCCAGGGTTTAAAATATCAAAGTCAAGGAGTCAGGAAGTGGTCACCATGTGTATTTCTGAAGAAGTGACAAACTCGTTTTCAAACTCGTTTTTCTGTTCACCAGAGACGATACATGGGTGCTGATATATAGACCCACTAAGCAAAGGGCTCAGGTTCCGTTACTCTTTGGGTCAAGGAAGGAAGAACCCCTATCAATAGGTGTTATATAAGCAAGTTCTTGGTCTGTCCGGGCTGGGTGGCTTACAAACAAGAGAAATTTATTTCTCACAGTTCTGGGGGGTGGGAAGTCCAAGATCAAGGTGGCAGCATGGTAAAGGACCTCCTCCTGGTTCATAGCCAGCGGCTTCTGGCTGTGTCCTCACACGGTGCATGGGGTGAGGGAGCACTGGGGAGGCTCATTTATAAAACACTGTCCCCATTCACGAAGTCTCCGCCCTCATGACCTAATGACCTCCTAAAGGCCTCACTTCCTGATTCCATTACATCAGGCTTTAGGATTTCAACACAGGAGTTCGAGGGGACACAGACATCCAGACTCTAGCAGGAAGTTCCCATCACTTTCTCAAATGTAGGTTCCAGGGTGTCTGAAAGTTGGAGGGAGTGACTGGAGACAACAGAGTAGAATGTACTGCATTTTTGCAGGGAATTGGATGGAATCCATTGAAGGTTCCGAAGTTTTTAGAACTGCAAGAGACAGGCTGTGATGCTTGCCTATGGGTAGGAGCCGTGAACAGGACTGGGGATGTGAGAGCCTAATCCTACTTGAAAATGTTATATTTAGACACTTACCAAAATGTCATACTAGCAAATATCATATTTAGCAAATATTATATTTAGACACTTAGCAACTATGGTTAGCAACTAACCAGTTTACTCAACAGAGGTCTCAGTTTCCCCATCTGTAAAATGGAGATGAGACCCAAAGGATGAAACGAGATATACATATAATCTTTCTGGTACTTAATAAGCACTTAGTATCTAGCAGCGGTTATTATTACCATTTTAATTGCACATAGATCCCTTTTGAGTTTGTTCAGATGATTGAACATATTATAATTTACATTATAATAACTAACAAATGTTATCCTTAGCAGATACAGATCTGTGGATCCAGAGTGGCTTCTGTGGTAGCTGAGAAGTATTTCGAGGCTCTTGGCTCAGTGTCTTGGCAGCAATTTGATCTGAAGATGGCATCCAGGGTGCTGTGGGGCAGCCTAAGCCTGCTCCGCCTGGTGTGGTGTCTCCTTCCACAGACAGGCTACGTGCACCCAGATGAGTTCTTCCAGTCACCTGAGGTCATGGCAGGTAAAGCACCCCATGTGTGGTTAGGATAAGTTGCAGCAAAGTCTGGACTGGAGCTGATTGGATATTTAGTGGGGAGGGAGAAACATGTCTGTGTAGATGAGCAGTAAATCCATGAGCCTCTCGGAATAAGAACTTGGGAGTGGGGACTTCACATCTCCTTCCTGAGTGGTGACACTGACCTTCTGGATGATACTAATGAAATGCCAGCCTTGTTGATGTTTTTCTGCTTGGATCAACAGTCCAGGTTACTGGGAAGAGAAGTTGTTTTCTGCTTCTCAGTGGAAGGATTTGAGTTGGGCTTCCCCCGTGGGTGGGAAAATTTACACAGGGTTGTAATCTGAGGTAACAAAACTTTTCTTCTGTAGATTTATATGAGGGCTGAAGGAACTCAGATCTGGAATGCTCACTTGTTAGAGCTTATCTGCTAGGCGGTGTAGGGCACATCATGAGGATGGTTACCAGGGATTTTGAGTCTTTTCAGATGCCGTGGGCACATGGCTTCCTCCTCAGGGTTCAATATGGCTGCTTGAGCTCCAGCCATCAAGTCTAAAACCAAGTCTTTCCAGCCATTGAAGAAGAGATGGGCATGCCTGTGCTATTCAAGGGCATTTTTGAAAGTCACATACCTTTTGCCCATTTCCAACCCATTAGACAGAATGTATCACTTGACCACACCTAGCTGCAAAGGAAGCTGAAGAATATAGCCTTCAAACCTGATGAAATGTCCTGCTAAAGAGGTTAAAGAAGAAGGAGGGAATGGTTATTGCGGAAATATCCAACTATTTTTGCCACAGGGCTCAACAAGTGGATTTAACTTGAAAGATCCAGGCTTCTTTTCCACACTTTTTAAAAAACCTGAGCCAGTAAAAAGCAGCCAGATTGATCTGACCCTAGATTTCCTGTTTCCCTTTTCACCTTCTGACGTAGAGAGAGAATGGCTAAAAGGCTGGAGGAATAAGTAGGAGAAACAAAGAGCCCTAAACAAAATCAGCAATGTTATCAAGCATGAGAAGTTGTGGGCTCAGATGCACAAAGTAAGAGTTTGTTTCCTTCGCCCCCACCCCTCAGAGCTCTGGGATACGAGGCGCAGGATCACAGACTGGCCCAGGCAGCACGTATTCTTTTAATTGCATAAGTACTGCTTGAACATATTCTTATGAAAAATTTAAATATAGGCAAAACTAAAGTCACTTTTGACCATAGCCATAATTGCTTGCTCCCTTGCCCCTTCTCACAGTTCCTGTCCTGGAAAACAATCATAATTACAGAGATGGGTTTTTATCTCTGATTTTGGAGACTTTAAATTCTGAGGAGAGGAATTAAACCTCCCCATGATCCTCCCCATGCACCCTGTCCAGGGCACATTGTCACCTCACGTCCCAGGCATGGTTCCTCCCGCCCTCCTCACAGGTGGGGCCTCAGAAGGGTTGAACTACCCCATATTCATTTCTGTTGCTGCAAAACAAGTCATCACAAACCTAGCAGCTTAAAACTGTTAGTTCGCCGTTTCATAAGTTAGCAGTCCTGCATGGGCTCTGCTCAGGGCATCGCAAGGTTGAAATCAAAGTATGGGCTGGGCTGAATTCTTGTCTGGGAGCTCTGGGGGAAAATCTACTTTCCAGCTCATTCTTTCTGTTGGAAGAATTTAGTTTATTTCCGCAATGGAACTAAAGCCCCCATTTCCTTGCTGGCTGTGAGCCAGGGGCTGCTCTCAGCTCCTAGAGACTCCCATGTGCCTTGCCAATGGCCCCTCCATCTTAACACAGCAATGGGGCATCGAACCCTCCCAGTGGTTTGAATCTCTGACGTCCTTTTCTGTCACCAGCTGGAGAAAATGCTCTGTGATTATGTCAGGCCCATCTGCATTATCTCCCTATCTTACGGTCAGCTGTCCCCTGCGACATAACCTGATCACAAGAGTAAAACCCATCATCTTCACAGTCCCAGGGATTGCGTGAGGGGCGTACATCAGGGGGCTGGAAAATCTTGGTGGCCGCCCTAGAATTTTGTCTACCACGTCCTCTGAGCTTGGAACCGGCTCACCTGTGCTTCTCTCCGCAGAGGACATCCTGGGCATAGAGGCCGCCCGGCCCTGGGAGTTTCAGCCCAGCAGCTCCTGCCGCACGGTGGTCTTCCCGCTGCTGACCTCTGGCTCTGCCTTCTGGCTGCTCAGGCTGTGGGAAGAGCTGGGACCCTGGCCTGGTCGAGTGAGTGGCTATGTGCTGCTGGTGGGGCCCCGGCTCCTCCTCACGGCCCTCTCCTTTGCCCTGGACGTGGCCGTGTACCGCCTGGCCCCACTGTGGAAGGCGGAGCGCTGGAACGCCCTGGTCCTGCTGTCTGGTTCCTACGTCACCCTCGTCTTCTACACAAGGACCTTCTCCAACGCCATCGAGGGACTACTCTTTGCATGGCTGCTGGTATTGGTATCCCCTCGTGTAGCTTGGAGCCCCTCACCCAAGAAGCCTGCTCCAGGCACGTGGTGGCACAGCTGGCTTCTCGGGGGCATCGTGACTGCTGGCTTCTTCAACCGACCCACCTTTCTGGCCTTTGCTCTGGTCCCTGTCTTCCTCTGGGGCATCTGTGGAGCCACAGGCCCTGCCTTCAAGTCACTGACCAAGGACGCCCTGGGGCTCCTCCCAGGAGCAACCCTCACAGCAGCAGTGTTTGTGGCTGTGGACAGCTGGTATTTCTCCAGTCCATCTAGATCCAGTTCCCTTGTCCTTACACCTGCCAACTTCTTGCACTACAACCTAGACCCTCAAAACCTGGCGAGGCATGGCACACATTTGCGGCTCACTCACCTGGCAGTCAATGGCTTCCTGCTCTTTGGGATTCTGCATGCCCAGGCCCTGCAGGCTGGGTGGCAACACCTCCAAGGCTGCCTCCAGGCCTTTGTACAAATGGGCTTCCTGAGGGTGCTGGATGCCCGGAGCCTGCTGTCCAGCCCCAGGTCTCACCTCCTGCTCCTCTACTTCATGCCCCTGGCCCTGCTGTCCGCTTTTAGCCACCAGGAGCCTCGGTTCCTGATCCCCCTTCTGGTCCCCCTGGTCCTGCTTTGTAGTCCACAGACCCAACCTGTGCCCTGCAAGGGCATCCTGGTCTTCTTCAATGCTCTGGGTGCCCTCTTCTTTGGCTGCCTGCACCAGGGGGGCCTAGTGCCTGGCTTGGAGCACCTGGAGCGGGTGGTTCATTCACCTGTGCTGCCAAATGTACCTACCCACTACACGCTCCTCTTCACTCACACCTACATGCCTCCTCGGCACCTCCTGCACCTCCCAGGTCTGGGGTCACCTGTGGAGGTGGTGGACATGGGTGGGACTGAGGATTGGGTTCTGTGCCAAGCCCTGAACAACTTCACCAGACAACCAGCCTGCCAGGTGGCGGGTGGGCCATGGCTCTGCCGCCTTTTTGTGGTGACCCCTGGCACCACCAGGCCTGCCATGGAGAAGTGCAGCTTTCCCCTCAAGAGTGAGACACTTGTGTTTCCCCACTTGACCCTAGAGGACCCACCAGCCCTGTCCTCCCTGCTGAGGGGCGCTTGGAGGGACCATCTCAGCCTTCACATCCTGGAGCTGGGGGAGAAGCCCGACAACACGACACAGAATCCGCTGCTGTAGGTGAAGGCACCACCCACCTTCCATGTGGGCAGCTGGGCTGGGACAGAGCCCTGATTCTCTTCCTTTCCTTTCCCTTTACTGTGCACAGCCTTTGGCTGCTTTACCTTCTGGGTAACCTGGCACCTTTTCCCTCTCAAAGGCCAAAGATCTGCCAGTCACGGCCCTGATTCCAAGGTCCCTAAAGAACCTGGTGTAAGCAATGGTCACTGTGATGATTTAAACATATGATAGCACCTGGTTGTGAAGAGACAATGACCTACTAATGACATTCCTGAATGACCTCCAAACCTTCCAGGATGCCTTACCTCTTGCTGTCATGACAACCCTTTGGCTTCCTAGACACCTAGAAGGGGCAGAGTGGGGATGTAGAGGGAGTAGGTAGCACAGATTCAGGGGACCTGAGTTCTAGTCCCTGGTCTGCCACTCACTGGCTGTGTGAGCTTGAGAAAACCCCTTCCCCTTACCCAGCCCACTTCCCAGCCTATAGGATCGATGAGGTTCTCTGAGGTGTCTGCCAACTAACACTGTGCCATTCTTGGGTCTGCAGCACATGTCCCCTGGGTAGACAGGCATGTCTCTCCCAGAGCTCTTTAAGCATAGAAATGGCTGGTGGTGTATTTAATTGCACTTTGGTGCCTGCTGCCTTAGTGTTTGTTTTTTTACCAAAAAATAAAAGTAGTTCTGGAATATTTCTCTTCACGTCCTCCTAACCCCCGTCTGTGAAATCAGTGGGATGCTTCAGCATCTCACCCTTTAGGGATTGTTCTCCCAGATAAAGGATATTCTCCCTTTAAGGATCATTTTCCCTCCTCAGCCCGCCCCAGCGAGACTGGAGAACATACAATGCTCGATCAGCACCGAGCAGCACTTGAGACAACCTGGTGCTCCCAGAAGCCTTTCTTTGTAAATGTGATCTGGTCCCTTTCCAAGCTCAAAGCCCTTGTCTGAAACCTCTCCTCACAGGATGGAGAGCAAACCCCTGCCAGACCAACACCTGTTGCTTTGATGGAAGCCATCACACCCGAGCACATTGCTCCCACCATAGGCACCCTCTACCCAGTCCATTGGGAACATGAGGATCTGTGGCACTATACCTGTCCTCATCTCCCCCCTCACACCTCTGCCATCTCATGAGAACAGGCGCACAGGCCACAGAGATCAGTGAGCTGGAGGTCAGCACGGAGGAGAACCTATACGAATGACCAAAACCAGGTCCTTCTCTAGTTCCGCCTTCTGCTGGCTGAAGCCTTGGGTCATCTTAAAGCTACACCCCTCACAAGCATGCTGCTCTGTGACTGCTGCTAGAGTCTTAGTGCCGCATCTTCCTCAGGACTCCAACCCCAAGGAAAAGTCAGTAGTACACTGGTAAATGTATAGTAACCTTTTCTCCGGGGGAAAAAAACACACCCCAATTTGTAGCATTTACCAATTTCTGTGTGTAAATACTCCCACATGGTTGATTTCAAACTACTAAAATGATGTCACTGAACTCCAAGTTGGAAGGAGATGCCAAAGGTCTACTCCCATGAAAAGTATAAGCTGGCTCTAGCACACTATTGGATATTTCCCTCCTTTAAACTCTAGAGACCCATTTGTGACAATTCATTGTTCTTCTGGCTTGTTTCTGCTACGAACCTCTGACTTGTCTTCCTACCCCTTAGTGCTTAGCATCATCTCTGGCAAATGATAAGCACTTATTTTGCAGCCAAATATGGCATTTCTGTCCACAGATATAAAACCAAGTGCCACTTTGGAGACATCCAAGACTCTAGGGTCCCACACTCCTTCAGGCTTCTGTCTCTTCCCTTCCCCAGTTGGATCCACAACCTCAGAATTCCCTGGAGAGACTGTTGGTGTAGCAGTCCACATAGACTGTGGTGGTCTGAGCTCTAATAAATTTGTCTGTAAAGTGTGTGCATCCATGTGACATCAAATGGTGAGTTGGTGGCCCACGGTGTGGCTCAGTTGGTTGGAAAAGGTGAATTGGAATTGCCCTGCAGGATGAGGGGGTGAGTTGCTTCCCTTTCAGGCAGAGCTCAGAAGAACCTGAAAGGCATGCTGGGAGATTGTTGCCAATGGGGAATGGGGGAAATCAATTTGGTCTGTTTCTTTAGTAATAGGGTAACTTGTGAGAAGGAAAGCCACTGAATACAAACACTGGAGGCTTTTATAATGAAGTGGGGAGACATCCCAATCACCTCCAGTTGGAGCAAAAAGGACCCGTTTTCCTCTCTGCTCCCAGACTCCTTCCACAGACATGAAGGAAACTTGGTTCTTATACATTCCTTCCACCAAAAATAAGTGCCCCTTCTCTTGATTTCTTTCCTTTTTCACTAAATGACCAGTTTGTCTAGAAATTTCATTGCTTCCTACACTTCCTTTTTTGTCTCTTCTAGAAAAGGACAATGAGTATGCTTGTTTATGGTGAGCGTAGGGGTTTGGGCTGGTGCTGCTCTGATATCCAGAGACCAATGAGGCAGACAAGACAGTAGAGTGAACAAGCTCTTCAGGCTCATCACTGTAAGGCTCCAAGGAGAATCCAATGAGTCGCCTCCAGTCCGGGAGAAGAAGGATTTCTCCTCTGATGGGAGGTGAAAAGAGTAGAATGCCAAACCAGGACTTTGGTCATTCTGGCCTCAGAGGGTTAAATAGCGCCTCTGATGGGAAGATTGGAGGTTGGGATGCCAAATCAGAAGTCTGACCATTAGGAAAGTGGAAGACAAGCTACTTTAGTTCCTCCATCTCCAGGGTAGGTCGACAGCCCTATCCAGCTCCTTGTGACTAACAGAAAAGCTAGAGTATAAATTCTGTTTGGTTACCAGCCAGCCTAAAAGCTTCTCCTGTGGCTCTGAGTTTTCTGGATTGCAAGAATAACTGTGTAGCCTACTCAGAGGTGATCAGAAATTCAGTCAGAAGCCTCAAATGACAGGACATTTCTGTCCACAGTGCATTTCCTATTAGTGGGTCCATTAGCTGCACTATAGTCTTTAGATTGCATCCCTGACCCTCTAAAATGGGGAATAGGAATCCAAGTAGCTTGTTCCTTGGTAGGCAGTAGCCCGAACACCCAGTGGTGATGGTAGGGAGTGGGGAGGCAGGCACTGAAGGTCAGGGTACATGCCATAGAGAGCTAATTATGAACTTAGGCCCTGGAGTCAGAGGCCTGTATTCACACCCCGCTCTGTAAGGCCACGGGCAACTTAAGAAGTAACCTACACTTCCTCATGTGAAAGTGGTGGTAAGGATTAAGTGAGATAACCCACAGAGAGTGCAACTGGCAAGTGCCAACACAGAGTAAGCACTCAGTATGTGTTAACTAGTACCACGGGCCTACAGTCCCCGGGAATCCTAATCCATCTTGCCAGAGAAGTACCACACTTATACCCATTACTCAGCTTGCACATTTAATCAGAAGATTTTGGCATCTGCTGGGTTGTCTTTCCATCCACGATCTCCGCTGGAAATAGTTCCCTACTACATCAGTGCAGTGGCAGCAGCATCTAGCAACAGTTTCAGTCCCATGAGCAGGGGGCAGACTCTCTTCCGGGCAGTGGCACGGTCCATGGCTCTCTGTACGCGGTGTATCTGGGCCCACCCTATCTCCATGTCTGTTAGGCTTCGGCGGCTTTCTTCACAGTGTGCCCTGTCCGATCACAGGCCTCACAGGGTATGTCCGTTTGGCCCGGGCAGTCTGATGAGGGGACGTCTGTAGGACGACATGGGTCAGGATTCGCAGCCATGCGCAGTGCCCGGGATGACTCCTTGGCGCCGAGGCCCGTGTCCAGCCCAGAAGGGAAAGCGGACGCTCTCGGCCCGGCCCAACCCGGGTTTAGTGGTTTGCGCCCGGGCCTCTCTGGCTACCTGGTGGTGGCCCCGCGCGCTCCCGGAGGCCGCGGCGTAGCTCCTGAGTGAAGGTGTCTCTGAAGCGGGCAGCGCGGCGGCCCAGGGAACCCGAGGGCCCAGCCGCGAGGCCTCGCAGCCGCCGGGCCGCGTCCTGGCCGCGCAGCTGGGCCTGCAGCAGCGCGAAGGCGGTGAGCTGCGCCGCACGCCGGATAGGCCGCGACTCGGAGAGGCGCTCCACCAGCTGCGGGCTGTGCAGCAAGACTGCCAGCAGCCGTCTCAGAACCATCCTGAGAGCGATTCGGAACCCGGAGCGCGCCGCTCTAGTTTCTGACCGGCGGCGCCGGACAACGGACCACGTCTGAGCCCGCGCCGCCCGGTGACGACTCTGCCGCGCTGCGATTGGCCAGCAAAATGCCGACTTTCTGCAGCAGCGTTGCGCGTTTCCGGTTCCGCCACCTCCGTGTCTTCTGGTTCCCGCAGTGGCGGCGGCGTCCTCGTCGACCTCTTTGCACTATGTCCGGTGGCCTCCTGAAGGCGCTGCGCAGCGACTCTTATGTGGAGCTGAGCCAGTACCGGGACCAGCACTTCCGGGTAAGGGAGGCCGGACCGCGAGAAGGGAAGGCTCTGGGCCAGAACGTTGAGAGTTGATTTTCTCTTGTCTCATTGTGTCGTCTGCCATTCTCTGGTTTCCCGAAACCCGAAGTGAGGCTCGGGGGCCTGCTGGGGAATAGATGCTGAAAGGGCGTTTGGATATCACTGAATCCCCTTCTCTCCTAGAAAGGGAGTTTGAGGCTGGCTCTCTCATTCCCTTTGAAGCCGCTCCCTGTTCCTGGCCCAATGCAGAGGGGTTCGAGCGGCAATGGTAGTGGCTCGCGTTTTCACGGGCTGTGCCTCGGTGGGTGACTTTGTGATGAGGGGAAGGTGTGTCCTTTTTGACACCTGGAGTATATGGAGGCGCCTTCCTGACTCATACCGGGGCTTTTTAAAATTTCATTGTAGTAAAAAATATATGGGCATTTAAACTATCTAAGCAGTTGTTGCTTTGAACATTCTCAATGGGAGTATTACAGGGGTACCCTTCTCAGTGCAAATACATTTTTCACTACGAAAAATAAAAAGGCCCTGTGTAATATACTGGTCCAGGGTCTGGAAATTAAACTGGTCCATTAGAGAAGGATCCAGTGCTGAGGATTCGGAGTGTGCAGGGAAGAGGCATGCCACTTGTATGGCAGCATAGTACAGAAGGAGAGTTATGTGCAATATAACTTTCAAGCCATGGGCCTCTACTAAAAGCAATCTGGACCTTGCATAAGTGCTTCATAGATTGTGAACACCTCTCACTTTTTTTTTTTTGGCAACGTATTTGTCATGGATTGGGATGATGAGAAGCTGATTCCCGAATCAGAATGAATGAAATTTTTTCTTATATTAGGAATACTATTTAAGCAGGGCTCTTCTTAGGTGGTGTTGCTTAACTTTTCTCTCTTTAAATTCAGGGTGACAATGAAGAACAGGAAAAATTACTGAAGAAAAGCTGTACGTTGTATGTTGGAAATCTTTCCTTTTACACAACTGAAGAGCAAATATATGAACTCTTCAGCAAAAGTGGTGACATAAAGAAAATCATCATGGGCCTAGATAAAATGAAGAAAACAGCATGTGGTTTCTGCTTTGTGGAGTATCCTTCCTGTGTGTCTAATGTCGCTGTTGGACGAGGGTGGGAACTAGAGTGGTTAGTCACCTGTTTAAAAAAAAAGAGTGAGGATATTCGCTAATTAGCATCCCTGAGGAGGATATTAGCTAATTACCATACTTATCTCTCTCTCCTTCTTTCCTCTACCTCCTACCTTCTGTCTAGTTTGTCTACACTCATATTGTGAAAGCTGGTAACATTTACATCCTGTTCAGAAATCCATACTTTGTTTATAGTTGGTTTTTTTTTAATCCTCACCTGAGGATATGTTTTTATTGATTTCAGAGAGGAAGGGGGAGAGAGAAAAAAAAATTGATGTGAGAGAAACATTGATTGGATGCCTCCATACATGCCCCTACCAAGGATCAAACCTACAACCTAGGTATGTGCCCTGACTGGGAATCAAACCCATGGCCTTTTGGTGTACAGGGCAATGCTCCAACCGAGTCACCTGGCCAGGGCTATAGTTAATTCTTTAAGAAAAACAATCTTTCAAGAATATATACTCATGGTGTTTAAAAAGTCAAGGGTAGCTCTGGCTGAATAGCTCAGTGGGTTGTCCCAATACATCAAGGTTGTAGGTTCGACTGCCCGTTAATGGCACATACAAGAATCAACCAATGAATTCATAAAATAAGTGGAACAGCAAATTGATGTTTCTCTCTCTCCCTTCCACTCTCTCAAATCGATAAAAAAAAAATTTTTTTTTTAAAGTCAAGGGAATAGTGAAAATAAAATCCCTGTACCATTTTAAGCCGAGAGACAATCAGTTACCAGTCTCTTGGGTGTCTCCAGAAAAAATCCTGTGGATGTATGGTAGTGTACTACATGCAGTTTTTATCCACCTCTTAGCACTTGTTCTGTATTAGCACATGTTGGTTTCTTTTTAAAATGGCTGTATATTATGTATTTCATTATATTAGATGTATATAGCCTGATTTTTATAGGTCAAAACCAAAACTATTTGTGATCGTTACTAAATATTGGAACCCCTGGATTTATCCTTTGGTTTCTTCCTGATATTTTTTTCTTGGTCATTTTGATTTATATTCTGAGAAAGTTTCCAGACCTGATCTAACATGTCTTTTGAAATTTTTTCTCCATGTCCTGAATTATGTTTCTTTTGGTTGTATTTGTGCTGTAAATTTTCCATAAAGGTCTGGTGATTCTTGGGTTTGCAATCATAATTAGGGAAAAGGCGGCTGATTTTGTGGACCCAAATTCCATTTGTTGCCTTACCTTTGGGATATGTGGGTTTCCCAAATGCCAGAAAGAAAGTGATTGTATTTTGGCCAGCTAACATCAAGACAGTGCTTTAGTTCCTCCACACAGTTTGTTCAGAACCCTACTATTTTATTTGTATTTGCCTGGGATTAAATGCCTTCCTGCTAGAGAGTCTTCCCACATAGAGAACATTAATTAAACCCTATTTGCAGCTTCACTTCTTATTCAACTTTGAATTAACAGCCTCCTGGGCTTGCTGTCTCCTTTAAGCTCCTTCAGAATATTTCAGATTGACTTTGTTTTATCCATTAGCATTGTCCCATTGGCTTTTGTTGAATCACTAGTCTGCTGATGGCCTCTTCTATTTTCTGGATTTTTTTTTTTTTCTGTCATTTTAACAGGGGTCTTGGAAAGGAGGGAAATGTACTCACTATGAGCTTGAACCAGAAGCCCCACTTCAGATGTAAGGGACCAGAGCGTCCATGTTTTGCTTTTGCCTCTGGTAGCAGTTCACAGGGGACAGGGAGAATAATGAAAACACAAAAGACAAAGAAAATTCACCTTGTAGATAATAATCTCTGAGAGCTAGTATTTTTGCATTTGTCTTGTAAGTCAAAGATCAATGATAATGGCAAATACCCCAGAGAGAGGCTGCCATTGGCAGTGTTGTTTTCTGTTTGCCCTTTTAGTGTGCATTTTATTCATTCAACAACAAAAACATTACTGAATGCCTACTGTGTGCTAGGCATCTTGTAGGTGCTGGACACTGGAATTTCGGCAAGTATTTCCTTGTGTAATTAAAGATAAGGAAAAAACTGTCTAGATCACCATTTCTGAGTCTTTCCTTCTAATGAAATACAATGGCAATTCCTTATGCACTGTGACTTTCTCTCTTATTAAGGTTATTCTTGAATATACAGCTCCAAATATGGATGCTATTGATTCCTTAGGTGAGTGCATTGTGTGGCCTAAACCTGCCCTGAACATATTTTATATTTTGCAGTCAAAATATGGGGAGAATGGGACCAAACAATTATTAACAGGATTATTCAGGAAATCATGATCATTGTAGCCATGGATAAGTGTCATATTTGACTCTAGTGCTTCTGGACCAACCTTAAACAGGCCTGTGCAAACCAGATTATCTTTAAACTCCATGTGGTTGGATTAGTTTTTGTACTTTTTCTTAACTCTGCTTCATTTAGGTGTTGTTTTCTGTAGTTCCAAAAAGGTTTGGAGAAATGCTATATAGTGTTCCTTAATACTTATACTTAAGATACTATTCAAGAGCAGATGCAGAAAATGCCATGCGGTACATAAATGGAACTCGTCTGGATGACCGGATCATTCGCACAGACTGGGATGCCGGCTTTAAGGAGGGCAGGCAGTATGGCCGTGGACGGTCTGGAGGCCAGGTATGCAGGAAGGTTCTCTGGACTCAGCCTTTACCTGGGATTCCAGTCCTAATGACAAATGTTTTACCTGTTTGTATTTGCTCTTTTGAAAATAACTTTGTGCCTATAACTGGCCTGAAGTGAATCTCAAATCGTCCATTGGAATTAGTACATTATTTTCTTCACCAATGAAATGGTATATTCTGTACGTTTCCACAAACAACTATTGCCGGACTTTTGCTAAGGGCTAGATATTTTCCACCTGCAAAAGTGTCTAGAATGGAAGCAAAATGCACTTAGTTTTGTTTTTACTTTTAAATAGCCTAATTTAAGTACTTTGCAATGTGTTCTTTTTGACTGCTGGTGAATGAGTATGCACCTGATGTTTGGTCAAAAATGAACAAACAACCATTAGGTAGTGTCAGATAATTCTACAAGTTAGTTGCTTAAAAAAAGTATGTCCTGCTTGAATGTTAATTCACATTATGACATCTGAAAAGGCTTAGTTGTTTGACATATTTACAGGAGGCATATTTGTTACACTAATCTTCTCTATACTGTAACTTGTGTTCTTTTCAATTAAGGTACGAGATGAGTATCGACAGGACTATGATGCTGGGAGAGGAGGCTATGGAAAACTGGCCCAAAACCAGTGAGCAGTAAGAACTCCATCATGAAAAACTTACTCCTTTGGCCTACTGAATTTAACGTACATTACCCAAGGTCTGCAAACCTGCCATTTTAAAATCTTTGATCAATGTCTCTACTGAGCCAGAAGCCACTTCATGGCTTTCCTCTGAAAATTATTAAAGGACAGAATCCAAAAGAATGCCTTTAATTCTAGTGTTAGAATATTGGCCATGTGTAAGGTTACCAGAATGATTTTCTTACTAGGTCAGAAATCGTGTTCCTTGGCAACAGTTTATCTATAATGTTGATTTATCAGCCGAAAACACCACACTTCTTTTAGGAAAACTGGAAAAAATTTAAAATTTTGTTTACTGTGTTTGCATCTAAGTAGGTTCATGGTCTACATTGGGGCCTGGAATTACTATTTAAAAAATTTTAAGTTTCCTTGAGATAAAGTTGAATAAACAGAGTTTGTAATATTGTATACCTTTGTTCTAAATTAGGAACAGATGTTTTGACAACTGAATTTTTTCCTATGTTGAATGCTAATCTCTACAGGCAAATTTAGGAGTCAAGAGAACTTCCTAAAGAGTTGGCGCAAAAGTAAGCCTTAGATAATCCCAGGGGATACTACCTGCTTACATGCTTTATATATCAGGGAATTAGGTACAGGACTTGCGGGGAATTTACTAAACACATTTTTTAAAAGATGTGTTTTGCTTAAAGCTAAAAACAAGGGTTGGTTTGTATTATGGAGAACCTCAAATACTCTTAACAGAAGTGGAGGACACTGTCAGTAGGAAATGGGATGAAATATCAGAGGACATGAGTTAAAACATTGCCTTGACATGATGAAAGTTGCTTTGAGGGCCATCAGATTTATTATTTTCATTTTCAGAGTGATCTTGGGAATGGAGTAGGTCTAAAAAAAGAGCTTGAAGATCGAGAGGCTGCCTAACAAAAAATGATCAGAAATGCTTCCCTCAGGAAATGTGTTTTGGCCAATTGTCACGTTGAAGTCTGTCTTGTTTTTTCACCATTTGTGCTTACTGAGTTTCAGAGCCTTGACAGCTATGGTCTCCACAGAGAGGGGAGTCTAGAGTATTTACAGTTGTAAGGCAAGAGGTGATTTCTCTCTAATAGTATAGTGAACTGTTGCTCTTTTTAAAAATTTACTGGGGTAACATTGGTTAATAGGATGATATAGGTTTCAGGTGTAGATTTCTATAATAAAAGATCTGTATATTGTACTGTGTGTCCACCACCCAAAGTCAAATCTTCTGTCACCATATATTATACCCCCTTTACCCCCCACCTCACCCCTTCCCTCTGGTAACCACCACACTGCTGTTTGTGTCTAGGAGTTTCGGTTTTATATCCGATATATGTGTGAAATCATATGGTTCTTAGCTTTTTCTGACTGGCTTAATTTCACTTAGCATAATATTCTCAAGGTCTGTCCATGTTTTCACAAATGGCAGTATTTCTTATGGCTGAGTAGTATTCCATTGTGTACATGTACCACATCTTCTTTATCCAGTCCTCTACTATAGGTCACTCTGGTTGTCTCTATTGCTCATTTAAAACTGCTAATCTAGTATAATTTTCCCTGACATAAGTGACATTTTTTTCATCTAGCAACAAAGTATCTCCAAACTTCTTATAGTTTATGAAACTTGGGGCTGAAGTATCTCAAATGTGAACATCTTTGACACTAGGTAAGTGTAGGTTTTCTCATTAAACTGAAACCAGTTGTTTGAATTTTTATAAGAGCTATAACTACTTGTAAGTGCTTAGGAGAAAAACATTTGCAAATAATTTAATTTTATGAGGACGTACTATTCATTTTTTAAATTTCTTTTTACACTATAGTTTGAATTTAATGTATTTTATATTCTTTTGTAGTAAAGCATAACTCAGATTTCTATAGGCCTTAAAACCACAGACAGTGGTTCTACTTGGAATTGTGACTTCTGTAACAGATGTCAATAAAGTTGGACCAACTTATCCTCGTCTGTGCCCATTTCCTCAACTATAAAGAGAGACATTGGAACCTTCTTACTCTGGAATATTTATGAATGTGTTTTGGGGGAAACCTATGAATAATGTGCAGAATTTGCATGTCCATTTTAATTTGACAGTTATCTTATATAGTAGTCACTAGCCACATGTAGCTAATTAAATTAAAACAATCAGTTCCTCATTCAGACTAGCCACATTTCAAATGCTCAATAGCCACATGTGGCTAGTGGATGCAAATACAGAACATTCCATCACTGCAGAAAATTCTCTTGGTAGGCTGCTTGGAGCCTACACTGGTCATGTTCATAAATGAGCACTGTCATGACTGGAATGTCACTCGGAAAAATTACTACTCACCAAACAGTACATGTTAGTCAGTACAAGAGAACACACGTTTATAAAGGCATTTAGTTTATTTTTCAAAAAAATATTTTTGCTAGAAGGTTTGGGTCATTTTACATGATCACCACCTTTAAATAAATTCTTTTTCTGACCAAAAGGTACCACTTAAATGAACAGCTTGTCTAGGTCTGCTTTTGTAACACCCAAATACAATTAGCACTTCTCTGATGGTATTCCCTAGGTCTTCTTAATTATTGTCTACTGGCCAGGAGGCAGAGCCCAGCACATAAAGTATGTGCTTTATAACTGCAAATTAATTTGGTCATCAGTAAGCAGAGCAGGTAGTCAATATATCTAATTCACACTTGTTTCTTGCCTGATGGGTCTGATCCACCCAGAGCTCCCAGTTATCTCTTTTAACCCAGTGAACCACAATTGCAGTGAACCACAATTTCAGAGAAAAAGGGCAGCTCAACTTAGACTAGTGCTGGCTGTGTCCCAGTTAGGTCTGTTACTGTTTTGTTCCAACTATGAATTCAAGATGACCAGTGTTACTTGTATTTAATGATAAATAGAAAATACAATGCAAAGCCAAAAAAGGGATTTGGGGACTACTGGGAGCAAGTGCTTTTTTTCCCTTAGGAGGTTCCCTTCCTTAAGAGAAGGTTGGTTCTCTATAATTCTTGAGAGATCTTAATTAAAAGTTGAATTAAATCTACATTCATTGCTATAAATTTAACAAAAGGAAAAAAAATCACTGGAAAGAAGCAACTACAGACTGATAAGTTTGCTGATGAAGAGAAATGGGCAGCTTATTGAAGGCACATCATAAGTAGCTTTTAGTCTGTACAAGGCCTACACTCAACCCCAAAAGCATAAGGTCTACCCACCTTGTGGGCAACAATTCAGTGCCAAGCTAGTGACAGTAAAACAATGCCTGTCTCTTCCACCAACAGCCCAAACTATATTTCAAAAATGTCTTTGTTGCAAGGAAGCAATTATTGCAAACATCAGGACAAAGGCCATTCTAATGTAGGACTTGGGCTAAATAGAGGTTTATAACTAATCACAAGAGGGGGGAAAGTGACTATGTGTGCTAAAACCAAGTTTCATGAATGCAGAGAAACATTTTAACCAGACTTAAAATGCTGAGCAATGCACCTCAAGGGTCCTATAAAGCTGAAAGTGAATGAGGAACTGGACAAGGACAGTTCACTATAGGTTCTCTACGAACATCCCTGTAAGCCTCAATGCTGAGATGACAACAGTTTCTCAGATTGGAGGAAATGGCAGCTCAGGCTTTGGGCATTAAGATTCTTGCCAGAACACAGTTCTGACACTTCTACATGCCTAATTCTATCAGTAAGGAAGAGAGATAAGTATAAGACATTTTGAATCAATAGCCTACTTACTGGCTACTCTGTGTAGCTACAAAAAAAAAAAGGCAAATGTATCACATACAGATTTGAAAAATCTCATTTTGCATACTTATGTCTGAAAACTGAAAACCTTAAGACGACATCCTCCCCATTTTAAATTGTCACCTTTCCTAATGCAGACACAACCCTATCTATAGCAGCATAAAGTGCCTCTAATCTCAGTCTTTTTAACGATTTGAAGCACAGTAAGAAATACTGACCTGGTTTTATACTAAGGAGTTTGAGTCTGGGGGACTTAGGAAAGTGCTGGGGCTGTTTACAATGTAAACACTGGTGTTGGTGCTTGGAATGTCTGGGGAGGGAACCCTGCATGTAAACATGTCTGACTCCACCCTCAACTGCTGCAGTCAGCCTTACCTTATGGCCAAGTTAAACTGCACATTTTAGCTTTTTATTTTCAACACCTAACTAGGCATAGATCCCAAGTATCTTCTGCCATTTTCTTGGTACTTTTCTGTACAAATTTCTGAGTTTCTTACATACATATCTGTTGCTTTTCCTGCCCAGTTCAGAACAGATAATTGGGTAGTTTAACATGCATCTTTTATTTCCTTTCAAATACCACAAAAGGCTAGATTGAAGATGCAAGATCCATTATATTAACCCTAATGCAGCTAAGTGTAAGGACAGGGCCACTTCTGCCTTTCTCCAGAAGGTGAGGTTCATAGAAGTGAAAAAAGGACTCATATTAGAGTCTCAGGGTTGGTCGAGCAGAGGCCAAATGAGCCCTGCATGTTGCTGAGATCTCTAAAGGGCTAAAGGGGAAAAAACTATTAACAGTTGCTGTACTCCTGAGGAATCAAGTCTTCTCTATTACCTTTCCTCTTCCCCCCACCCACCTGCAAAAGACCTGAAGCCAGTCTTCGTTTTGAATGTTTATATTCTAAATACCCTTAAAATAGGTATTTGGCAAACCTTAATTTCTTATGGGAGATAATACAAGGGAAGTGCCAACTTGTAAATTACAAATGAATTCTTATTTGTTTGACCCCTTGTTTGATACTAAGTTTTTTAATGGGTCAGAAACAAAAATCCAGGGATAGGCATTTATTATAATTCTCACATGTGCCTCCATAAAGAGAATACACCAGTTAGTTTTTGGCCACTTCTCACCCATCAAAAGGAATGCAACTCAAATTCCAAGACTCACCTAGAGTTGGGAAGTCAGTGAAAGGTACTGCTGATAAAAGAAAGAAAGACAGGACTGACTTTGTCAAAACAACTAGCTACCTTTTATGCCCAGGGAACGCCTAATACTCTCAGAGTTATGTTGTATCAAAAACATCCCACATTTTTAGGTTTTGGGATTAAATTTTAAACCTGTACTCAGTTCATATCTGTTTCAAAAGCTGCACCAAGTCTACTAGGCTTTTTTTTTTTTAATACTCTGCACTGCATGCTCTGTGTATATGCATGCGTTTGGATAATAAATATTAAATATAGGGTGTGGGAGGGGGAAACAGGTGGAATCCATAAAGTTAAAACTGAAACCAAACTGAACATTAAAAAATAGTACATGGTAGCTAGAGCAATGAATAAGGGCTAAAAATAAACTTGAGGTAACAATAGTGGTCCAATACCACTGATCTGAAATATCTGTAAAAATTCAAATAAGTGTTTGGAGATTCAAGTAACAAACCATCTGCTCCAACTTGGTCAGACTTCCCAGCCTTGCTGAGTTTAGTCCATGAGCCGGCACTCACACAGCTCCTTGTAAATCCTCTTCCGGACTCGGGGCATGTCCTCTTGGGAAAACTGGAAAGACTGATTTAAGGCGAGGCACTTGCAGTACTGCAAAGGACCCAGAAACATTTAAATGGCATGAGGAGTTATGTGCTAGCCCAATGTATTTTACCAGATGCAGACCTAATAAAATAGGGCCTAAGGCAGCATTTTAAAACTTGTTTAAACTTGTTATAAAACATTGTTTCAAAACATTTACCTCTAAATTACAGTCAACCTTCCATGCAAGTATATGGCCTGGGATCTCCCCACTTAATACTGTGAAAAGCGGAAACTGATGAAGAGGCTCCAATTCTGCTCAAGGTGCAACTAGACCTAACGGCCTTTAAATGAGAACTTGTACTTGTTCACAAACTCCAGACATTCAGGAGTTAATATGAATGAGTCCATCTTCCAAGATCTTTGCAATTTTTTAAATTCATGGACCATATACTATAACTTCCTTCACATATATAATGTATAACAAAATTTTCAATAGCCTTTTGACCACTAAGGGAATCTACAGTATAAGAAAACACAGCTTTTGAATGTGGCCATTATTTAAAATCTAAATAGTTTTTACTCTATGGCTAAAGGCCATTTGCCAATGGTTAAAAATATACAGTTAATTCTGCAAATGCCAAGGGCTTATGATATGGACAAATTCAGATCAGTGTCCAGTGTGGCTTACTAATAACTAATAACCTCTGATAAGACATGGATGACACCAATTATTCATTCCTGACCTTCAAAGATGGTTCTTCCTAATGATAACATCTAAAAATACAGAAATTACTGCTTTTCAACAAGAAAGGAAGAGGAAGGAAAAGTACCCTGTTAACTGTAGCTGGTATCATGTACATATCATGGGTACTCCCATCTCTCCTCTCTAAACCCAACAAATTGAATTCACACATTATAAATTCTGAAAAAACAATATTTGTTTACCTGGAGCACAAAGACTCCACAGTCACTGTCATTTTTCTGTTGTGGAATACACTGAGGGGGAAAAACAAAATGATCATTAAAATAAGACTAAGCAGTACTCTTGAGATGAAAAAATGAGCAAACGACAGGAACTGTGTCTATCCAGGACATCTGGTAGTGTACCAGTGGTATTTCAAGTGTTTGATTTTAGCCCTGCCTGGTGTGGCTGGTTGAGCATCGTCCCATGCACAGAAAGGTCACCGGTTCCATTCCTGGTCAGGGCACATGCCCACGTTGCAGGTTCAGTCCCTGGTCAGGGTGCATAATGGGAGGCAACCAATTGACCAGTCTCTCTCACAATGATGTTTCTCTCTCTCTCTCTCTAAAATCAATAAAAACATATTTTAAAGCAAAGTGTCTGATTTTATGAAGGCATCTGGCCACATGAAAACAGCTGTCAATCAACTGCAATTTATAGAACATTTTGCCTAGATAAATGGGAAATCAAAAACATATTTTAAAACTTCCATTTGGATAATTAGTTTTTCTGTGAATACACCGACACTAGAACTGTGGATCAGAGAAGATGTGCCTGGTCTCTGAATACTTAGACAGTAACGATCCTGCTTAGCAGTCTTCACTTTTCATCTCATATTACACAACTCAACCCTATTCTTTGAAAGAAATTTTAAAGGTAAATGGTATGTTTTCAAAAGAACTGGTTACTATATCCTGCCTAACATGGGAATATGAAAGATCCAGACTAAATTTAGGAGAATACCTAGATATTCTGGTTGGGTAAATTCAGAAAATTTACAAATTCAATTCTAGTTTGAACTAATATACTAAGTTATTTAAAGCATAAAACTTAAGCTTAAATTTAAAATTTAGCACTTTGTTCATTCAAGGATGAACAAATTAATCTTATCTCTTTGGTTTTGGGTTAAAGGTTTGTTTCAAGACCCTGCCTTATTAACATTGAGTCAGTGATCCAGATAGACCTGAGTTCAAGAACCTGACCCTACCAGTAGCTGTGGTGGCCTTTGGGGAAGGTCCCACCTAGGCTTCAGTTTTCTCATCTAAAGAATAAAGATGATGCTTATCCCTAAATGACCTACTTACCTCACAGGCTGTAAGGATCAAATGAGATCACACAAGCATAAACATTTTGAAAACATGAAATCAGTGACTATAAAATGTAAGAAACTGGTATTTGTAACAGGATTGAGAGGCTCTGCCTAGGCACAGTGCTGCACAAACAGCTTTAACTGTGTATAGGCCAAACATAGTGCTCCTTCCATATTGTGCTCTGACTGAAGCACTCAGCCCACTGTCTTCTCCAAATGCCTGGAAAGTAGCTCAGTGCACTTGCACCCTCAGAAGATCCAAATAGTCATTTCAATATTTTCTCTGGGTCAATACGAGTCTCCTGGAAATACGAGCTATGAGGTAAGACACAGGTACCACCCCCAAAAATATTTTTATGACCATATCATTACAAAAATTTTATAACCATATCATTCGCAGCTGCCCCCAATAATGAAATGACTAAACTTATTTGTTCCCAGCAAGCACTGGGAAACAGCAGCCAGATGACGAACACTAATGTTATGAGCTGCCTCCTCGAAGCCTCCAGGCTCTTCATTGGCATCTTCATCAGTAGTCTAAAAATGTTTTTAAAGACACCCACCCCTTTGATAATTCCATCCCCTTGATATGCCTGGGTTTTCATTTTTATCACATACTTACCTTTGTAACAGGAGTCTGCCAACCCTGAAGAAATTCAGGTCTATTTTTTTCTCTGGCTTCAGTCAGCAAATACTTTCTTATATTCTGGTTAAAAAGAAACCGAAACACAAATGCTATGTTTCATCAGTTGATGAAAAATGGAACCTACCCACAGCAGAAGAATGGAACCTCTTCCGCAGAAGAGGAAGCTGTGGCCCCACCATTGTTTAGGCAGAGTATGCATGAATAAGTTTAAAGGTGGAACTTTATTTCAGACCTTTTACTTCATAATGTTAAGGATGACTTCGCCGACCCTCTGTACTCAGGTATGCACTTAGACTGTGGACACTGATATGTGTTGAACTTTTAATGAGATGGTCAGCCTTTTTCAGCAGTAAGTCAACCAGCTGAATTTGAGACTTAAAAATTACTGCCAGTGCTCAGCAAAGGGAAGGAACTCATGGCAGAAATCCTTAATAACTGAAACAAAATTAAAAACATTTCTGTTCTCATATTTTTGAGAACTGCAGGTAAAGTTATCATTCAATTTGTAGAGTTATAATTAAACAGAGTCAGATCCACTGCTGAAATTTCTACCAAGATGAAGCCTAATGGAGTTTGAAATTATCCCTTATGCCCTCAACCTTTTCGTGCTTTTCTCTCTCTGCATCTCTCTTCTAAGGGTGAAGTGGCCCTTGACCGGTGTGGCTCAGTTGGTTGGACATCATCTCATGCACCCAAAGGTTGCTGGTTTGATTCCTGGTCAGGGCACATGCCTGGGTTGGGGCTCAATTCCCTGTGGGGGCTGTGCATGAGGCAGCCAATAGATATTCAGCTCTCACATTGATGTTTCCCTTTCTCTTTCCCTCTCTCTCCCTCTCTAAAAATCAATAAAAATATTTAAAAATAAAATAGCCCTAGCTGGTTTGGCTAAGTGGTTAGAGCGTCAGCCTGCAGACTGAAGGATCCTGGGTTTGATTCCAGCCAAGGACACATACTTTGGTTGCAAGCTCAATCCCCAGCCCTGATCAGGTGTGTGAAGGAGGCAACCAATCAATGTGTCTCTCTCAAATCGATGTTTCTGTCTCTCTCTTTCTCTCTCTCTCCCCCTTCCATTCTCTCTGAAAAGCAATGGAAAAAGTATCCTCATGTGAGGATTAATAAAAAATAAAAAATAATTTCTCTTCCTTTAGGGCAAAGTAAAAAGGGTGAAGAGGTTACATGAATTAAATTAACCCCCTTGAAGGTAGAGTAAATGTATATATATGTGTGTATACATAAGTGTGTGTATACACACATATATATACACATACAAGTATGCATATATGTATTTTATTTCCATAAACATGTTATACTGTATCATTCCTGCAACTTGCTTTTTATTTTATTTTTTATTTATATTTTTTAAATGAAAGTATTTTTATTTTTTTAAATATATCTTTATTGATTTCAGAGAGAGGAAAGGAGAGGGGGAGAGAGAGAGAGATAGAAACATCAATGATGAGAGAGTCATTGATCAAGCCCATAACCGGGGCATGTGCCCTGACCAGGAATCAAACCCTGATCGCCTGGATCCTAGGTTGACGCTCAACCGCTGAGCCACGACCGGCCGGGCACAACTTGCTTTTTAAAATTTAGTATGTCTTAGAGATCTTTCATGTTAGAACATGGAGATGTACTATATTCTTTTTAACTGCTACGGTCAGTTTAACAGTATGACTATACTATAGTGTACATATTTAGCTAATCTGTTGGCAGAGCTAAATTTAGGTTGTTTTGATTTTTCACTATTATCAATAATGCTGCAATTAACATCCTGGTATACACCCCATCCTTGTGTGCAAATACTTATTTTTATGGAGTAGATACCAAGAAACAGAATTGGTATGCAATACTTTATAAGGTACTTAGAACTGATTAGAATTGCTATTGTTCAAGTATACATTCCACCAGAAAATATGAGAACATCTGTTTCCTTATACCCACATAAACAACTGAATACCATTAAATATTCCTTAATATAATATTATATAAATATATAATATAAAAATATATAGCATAAAAAATGGAACCATATTTGCATTTCCCATATTTCTGGTGAGGCTGAGCATCTTGCCACGTGTTTAATGGCTACATGCATTTTTCCTAAAAATTATCTTTTGTCCATTTCTATGATCCTTTTTTTTCTTGTTCACTTGTAGCAGTTTTATATATTTTCAGGACAGTAACTATCTATTATATAGGTCACAAACATTTTCTTCAAGTCTGTCCCTTGTCTTTTAACTTTATAGCATACAGAAGTTTTAAATTATGGTATGTTAAAATTTATCAATCTGTTCCTTTATGTCTTTTGCTTTTCTGGTTCTGTGTAAGAATGCCTTCCCTACTCTAAGAACATTAACATTTTCTATATTTATTCTAACTTTTACAGTTCTGTGTTTTATATTTAGGTCATTATTCTGTCTGAAATTTGTTTTTCTACATAGCATGACGTAAGGATCTGTATTTTACTTTTCCAAATAGACAGCTAATTTTCCCAGTGGCATTTACTGAATAGCCTGTCTTTTCCTAACTCTATCATATACTAAGTTCTCACATATACATGAGTTGTTTCTAGATTCTCTATGCTGTACCACCAATATACTTGTCAATTCCTAAATATAAACATAGTTTTAATTATTAAAACTTTATAATATAGCCCTGGCCACGTAGCTCAGTTGGTTAGAGTATTGTAATATGCCAAGGTTGCAGTTTCAATCCCTGGTCAGGGCACATACAAGAGTCAACCAATGAATGCATAAATAAGTGGAACAACAAATCGATATTTCTTTCTCTCTCTCTCCCCCTCTAAAATCAATAAATTTGAAAACAAACACCCACAAAACCTATGATGTAGTGTGACATCTAGTAAACCAAGTATTCCTTCCTTTACTGTTCTGCTTCGAAACTATTTTAGCTGTTCATGCACATGAATTCAGCAATATGAATTCCACGATGAGCTGATCAGGTTTATTTCAAAATCCTGATGGGAAACTAATTAGGACAGAAACTGGTATATATTAGTTTGGGGAGAACTGATCTCTTTCCAATATTGAGTGTGTCTATCTTTCCATCTAGTCAGATTTCCTTTAAATACTTTAGTTTTCTTCTCTAAAAACTTCCACATTTTTTGCTAGGGTATATTCCTGGGTAATTTATGTCTTTGTTGCCTTTGAAAATGGAATCTTTCTGTTTTCAATTACATTTTCTAACTGGTTCTTGCTAGTACAGAAAAATTAAGAAACCTACTGAATGCTTCTGCTTTATATCCCCCCATCTTGTTGAACTCTCATATTTTCCAGCTGATTCTCTTGGTTATAATTCATTCTACAGAAGTTATTTTGAAGATACGAGCAAATTTCAGCTCTAAGAGAAACCAAGGAAAATGATTTCTATCCACGTTCAAATGAAAGTGTTAAGGGAAAGGCATAATAAAATGTGATGAAATCCAAATAAGGAATGTATCTCAGAGAGGAATCCAGATTATAGATAGCCACCTGTCCCCACCTGGAGATTCCTCTGGTAGTCCTTTTCTCTGCCAACAGTTCAGAGGGGTTTTATGACAGAAATTGAACCTCAATGGTACTGTATCTAGAGCTAAGATATTATTTAATCAATCCGAAGATAAATGAAAAAATAGACATTATATTACCTTACCTCTACACAAAACTTAAAATGAATGCCTTGAGAATCATAAAATGAAATAATTCGGTCAGAGAGTGTCACAGTAATGAGAGACCAGTGAACTTCCAGGTGAATAGGAATCAACAGGAGACTCTTTTTAAATAAATCCACCTAATCAAGAAAAGAAAAAGAAATGCAGCCATCACCACAGGCTATCCAAATCAAGAATAAACAGCTGCTTCCGTTTCCTGACCTCTGACCTACCCAAAGTCATAAAACTAGGAAGTGGGGAAGCCAGAATTAGAACCCAGGTCTTAGTCTAAAGCCCATGTTGTAACTACTAAGCTATAATACACAGTAAGAAAACTGATGAGCCTTAGCCAGTTTGGCTCAGTGGTTAGAGCAATGGCCTGTGGACTAAAGGGTCCTGGGTTCGATTTTGGCCAAGAGCACGTATCTAGGTTGAAGGGTCAGCCCCCACTGGAGCCATGTGGGAGGCAACCAGTCAAAAAAAAAAAGAAAGAAACTGATGATATAGAAAGTACCATTTTCCATTTAACCTGCTAAACCTGTGCTTATCAACTGCCAAACATGACTTGGCCCCTTATTTTCTTGTGTACATATTTGACCTCGACTCAATTCTTATTTAGAAAGGAATCCTGGCATGAGAAAACAGGGCTATAAGGCTTCTATCTTTCTACAGATTCAGTATAGTAGTTAAGATTGTGGGCTCTGAAATAAGTTTGGTGGAATTCAAATTCTGGTTCTTCCACTTATAGGCCATATGACTTTGGCAATTTTCATACCTTCTTTGTACTTTAATTTCCTCAATATAAAATACAGGTAACAATAGTACCTACCTTATGAAGTCCTTAAGAGTGACAATAAATGTAAAATGCCAAGAACTGTGCTTAACACATTATATGTAGCCAATAAATCTTAGCTTTTATTACTATTACTATTTCAGGTCTCCCAGATGTCAAAATTGAGAAAAATATCCCTGATAATACTTTACATATCCTTTGCATACTAATTTACCCTTTATATCCTGTTATATCCTTTGCAATCTAGAAATATTTGCTATTCCACTCAAAATCCTAGTTGTGGATGATAAAGTAGTAGGTGTTTAATAAACATTTATAAAAGAGTTAATTTCTTTTTTTCAGGTAAAGATTATTTTAGTGATTACTTGGGTTAAAACAAATAAAAGGCTATTTTAAACTACATTAGATTCTTTTTTATTTTTTAATTTATTGGGGTGACACTGGTTAACGAAATTATATACAGGTTTCAGGTGCACAATGCCACAACATGTCATCTGTACACTGTATTGTGTTCACCACCCCAAGTCAAGTCTCCTTCTATTACCATTTATGCCCCCATGTCCTCTTCCACCTCCCCCCACAACCACATTAGATTCTTAGAAATGTTCTCAAGCCTTCTGTGCTTTCTGGTATTCAGATAATGTCCTGCTCTAGATGAATGTTCTGTTAGTCTACATGACCGTAGAGCAAAGCACTTTAGCACTTCTGCTTTTCAGTTTCTGCATCCATAAACCTGGGAGGTGGATGGAAGGAAATATTAAAAGGATTGAGAATTGGTTCTTTCCAGCTCAAAAATTCTGAGTATCTAAAACAAGGAATCATATTTAAAATTCAGTATTAAATGACGCCAAATTTATATTCTTCCCAAAAAGAAACTTTTTTAGGAGGATCCTACAGCAATGCTGTGAGCTGCCTGCGGAGAGGGTTAGCCTCTAGAAGCTGAGGGCTTCAGTCCTACCGCCACAAGGAACTGAATTCTGCCAACCTGAATGAGCTTGGAAGATGAGAATGAATCCTTGCTACTAAGACCCTGAGCAGAGGACCCAGTGAAGCCACGTCTGGATTCCTGAGCATGGGAACTGTGAGATAATAATGGAAACATCTCAGCATATGAATCTATGAAACAGGTAAATGAGAGTGGCCCTGCAGTGTTCCCCAGTTGGCCTTTTGGTTGCAGAGTGGGAAATGTATTCCATCCTAGCCAGGAGGTCTGGAGAGTGCTATGGAATGTTGTCTGAGGTTCCCAAAGCATCCCCAAATACCCTGAATTGAGTAACTATAACAAATAGAAAAGGAAGGGCAAGACATTAAGACCCTCCAGAAATTTTGTGAGCCAACCTGATTCTCCCAAACATTGAATCATACAACTTAAGAAGCTCCAAAAACTGGACCACCAAAGTTCCTGATATCCATAACACTGTGGCTGCAGAGAACCTAAACAGAACCTCTTTATAAGCTTTTAATGATTAAAAAATAAGATTTACAGAAACAGTATGGAGGTCCTTCACAATATCAAGAACAGAACTACCATACAAGTCAGCTATTCCACTTCTGGGTATGCACCCCCATGTTAATTGCAACATTATTTACAATAGCCAAGATATGGAAGCAACCTAGGTGTCCACCAATGGATGAAATGATAAAGAAGATGTGGTGTATATATAGAATGGAGTATTATTCAGCCACAGGAAAGAATAAAATCTTGCCCTTTGCAATAACCTGAATGGACATAGAGGGTATTATGATAAATGAACTAAGTCAGATGGAAAAAGACAGATACCACATGATTTCAGTTCTACATGGAATATAAAAGAAAACCCCAAACAAATCCAATCTCATAGAGACAGAGAACAGATTGATGATTACCAGATGGGAAGAGGGTTGGGGAATGGGCAACATGAGTGAAGAGGTCAACTGTGTGGTGGTGGACAGTAACTACACTTTTGGCAGTGATGACTTTGTAGTGTATACAGATGTCAAGTTATATTGTACACCTGAAATTTATATAATGTCATATACCAATTTTAACTCAATAAAAAAAGAAAGCTTTTTCTTAATTATAAAAACAATTTTTAAAATAAAAATTAGCCCTGGTGAGTGTGACTCAGTTGGTTGGAACATCACAGGTCCCATTCCTGGTCAGGGCACATACCCAGGTTGCGGGTTCGATCCCGTCAGGGTACATGTGGGAGGCAACCAATGTTTCTCTCTCATATCGATGTTTCTCACTCTCTCCCTCTCTTCTATCTTTCTAAAATCAATTAAAAATAAAATAAAAATTAGAAAATACAGATAAAAAGATACACTTCAGTGTATAGCTTTCCAGATCTTTTTCTTCTTCTTGTTAATCAATGGAAAATATCCTCGGGTGAGGATTAAAGAAAAAGGTTTAAAAGAAACTTTCACATTAAAGAGTCTATTTCATATTGGTAATAAAGTTCTTATCCTTCCACTCAAAGTGGCTTATCATCTGCATTTCAAATTTAGAATAACGAGAATACCTTTTTAGTCCATCTTTTTACTCCATTATATCCTTTGGTTACCAGCTGCCTATGAAAAAAGCTGTTGAAGAAGTGAACCTAGAAAAGACATCAAATACAAGCACCCAGATTATATTAGGCTATGCCCAAATTCAACTAAAAAAAAAAAAAAACACAGAAATTTTAAAATCCTTTACTATAAGATAGACAAAAAGGTGAAGGGAAGTTTCATCTTTAAAGTAAGTTTTCACTTACCTTGTCTGGGACTGCATCCATTATCAGCTCACCGTACATATTAATAACCTATAAAAAGCCAATATAAAACCAGCTTACTAACCCTACACAATTAAAAACATCCCACTCAGAATGAATAACATACTGATACTACTAATAGTAGTCAAACCTTTTGGATAGTGGGGTTAGTGAATGAGTCACTTCAGTAAGGAATAGAGTCCTTGATTCCAAAAGGTAATTGTGAGGCCAACCCAGAAGTTATTAATTATATTTTATTGTCCAACATCCTCTGCAACTTTTCCATGATGAGAACCTACAATACACTAACCTGGTCATTCAGCCAATTCTGACCATCCAGCGTTGCCAGATCATCCATATCCAGCATGTGCTTATTGTAGAAGACACGGAAGTTGCATTTCTGATGTCTGGCCCGATAGTTTGTTATTTCCCTATTGATAAAGGGTTTTCTGAAACAGAAAAAATTTGAAATAGAAAATTAAAAACATGAGTTCTACTTAATTTATTGCTAAGTATCTTTTTTTAATCAAGAAGAGTCATATATGCCAAGAATTTTATTTTCAAGGGCTTAACTTAAGTATCATTGACAAACCTATTAGAAAAATCTTCATTAAAGACATCTTTTAATCTTCCAAGGACATCTTTTTCACTGAGTGGGACCAAACTGCCATACTTCTTCATAACCTCATCTAGGAATCCTTAAATAAAGGAAAAAAGAAAAATTAAGATGAAAAACCATTTTTAGCAGTCATTCTCCCAATACTTAACCTATACATAATACTTAACACACATTTAACCTATATTACTACATATGTTACACTATTAAAAATATTTTAAAAGTTATGTTTTGTAAAAAATAAAATCAAATCAATAAGGCCCTCACCATTCCAATATAGAAAAATGCTCTAAGACATTATTTCACATTGGATCTCTAAGCTACTAATGCATTGCTAGAGAGGGAGTGGCTAGCTAAAACTAAAGATTGACATCATTCAGTAGCTTAACCTTGTAGTAGAATCCTATCTCCTAAAGAGTGAAATCTAAAGGGCTTAATTACCTGATTAAACGTGTCTATCAAATTTGGTAACTGAAGGAATTATCTTTTTAAAAATCACAATTAGAGGGAATTAATTGTTGAGATCGCTGTCAAAGTATCATTTGGTAAAAGTGTGTAATTTCTCATCTCATAGCAAGGGACAAAATCTAAGGCAATTTTAATATACAATTTGACAGTGTCATTATACTCTGAATAAAACTATGAATTAAGCTTAACTAGATAACAGCTGATGAATCATACTTTAAGAAGGGAAACAAAATTAAGGATGACTTCTTGACCAGAATATAGAATAGTCTTCAGATCAATTAGGTAACATATGGATTTTAATGGCTTCCACAATGATCCACTGAATACACCTAAAAAGGCCATAGGAAATAAAACCAAGACATTATTCTAAATAAATACAAAGAAGCTGAGGAAAGACTGAGAGGCTCACAAAAGTGCAGACATGACTTGTGCTATTCACTGATGCTGAATGGGGAGCGTAACAGCCTGCTAACCATCAATCTGACAGTTAAGTCTTCTAGGTTAACATGGGGAAAATGAGGACAATAGCCAATTATTTTACCCAGCTCTCTTTCTAACTTCAAGACAAGAGCAAAGGTCAAGGTACAGTAAATAGCAAAGAGTTGTTTGCTTATGCCTTGTTCTGATCTAGGCTTTAGGCATACAGAAGAGAACAAAAGGGGTCCCATGTCCCGGATTAATCAGAGTAGGAGAGATTTGGGGCTTCTAAACTAGGAATAGAGCATATATTTGCCTACAGTCTTTACTATATCATATCTTATAGTTATCTAAGCATACCCTTGTATATAATGGGAGAATGGGCCCAAAAAGAAGATAAGGAATCCCAACATCTGAGAAACTGCATTTAAGGAACAAATTTTATATAAAACTTTTAATTCCCCTAATAACAAAAGATTAAACGTTAGGCCCAACAACCTTGCGACTTCTCAAATAAGAAAGCAGGCTCATCTATAATGGGGATATGAACTCCAATTCCAAATAAGTATCATAGCAATGAGCTGTCCTTATTAACAATGTTATTTCTGATGGTAGTATTTTGGAGGGTTTTAAGTTGTTATATTTTCCCCCTCTTATCTGTATTTCTTTTTCACTTTCAGATGATAAATATGGATTCCTAATGCATAAAAAGGCCCCACCTGAATTTTCGAGGAGAACCCTATATGACAATGTCTCACTGATGCACACCATTAACTCACTGGGACCATAAGCCAAGCACTAGCATATCTCACTTCATCCTTGTAAACACCCTGTTAGATAGCATCCCTACTTTACAAATGGAGACAGGAAACTTTGGGAGGTTAAGTAACTTTCTCAAGGACCATTAACTAGCATACGTCAGAACTAAGACTCTGATTGCAGGTCACCCGACCACAGAAACTGAGCAGTTAGCTCTTATGCTATGCTACCTTCAAAGCATGAAATACTACCACCTTTTCTCTACAACTTGGTTGTTCACTTCACCTTTCCCTTTTAACACTTGTGGAACAAGAATTACCCAGAAAACAGGCTGAAAATGAGAGTTAGCTCTGGCCGGTTTGGCTAAGTGATTACAGTGTGATTACACTGTCAGTCCATGGACTGAATGGTCCCGGGTTCAATTCCGGCCAAGGGCACATAACTCAGCTGCAGGCTCTTCGGGGCCCTGGTTGGGACGCGTGCGGGACGCAATCAATCAGTGTGTCTCTCCCTCACGGATGTTTCTCTCTCTTTCTCTTTCTCTCCCTTCCACTCTCTCTGGAAAGCAATGGAAAAAATATCCTTGGGTAAGGATTTATTTTTTAAAAAAGAGAGAGTTAAGTCCATTATTCTTTTTGTTTAAGGACATTTTTAAAAATGATTTTTTATTGATTTTTGGAGAGGAAGGGAGAGAAACAATATGAGAGTGAAACATCAATCAGCTGCCTCCTGCATGCCCCCTACCCGGGATTGAGCCCAAACCCGGGCACATGCCCTGACTGGGAATGGGACTAGCAACCTTTTGGGTACAAGCGGATGCTCCAACCAACTGAGCCACATTGGCCAGGGCCCATTATTCTTTACCCACTTGCTATCACCAAATTAATGGACCAAAAAAGAAAGTGCATTTGGAATACAATTTCTTTTACTTCAAAAGTACTTAAATTTCCATGTGACCAAGAAACAGGATAAAATGTTAGGAAAAAACAAGATAATAGCCTTGGCTCATGTTGCTCAGTGGTTAGAGTGTTGGCCCGTGTACCAGAGGGTCGTGAGTTTGGTTCCCAGTCAAGGGCACATACCTCGGTTGCAAGTTCGGTCCCTGGCCCTGGGTGGGCACCCAATTGATGTCTCTCTCTTGAGTCAATGTTTCTCTCTCTCTCTCTCTCTCTCTCCCCTCCCCACCCTCCTCTTCCCTCCCGCCCTTCCACTCTCTCGAAAAATCAATGGAAAAATATCCTCGGGTGAGGATTAACAAAAAATAAAAATAACAAAAAACTACAGTTCAAATTATAGTCCACCCTGAGAGTACAAAAGGTAACAATATAAAAAATAAAACCTAAGGTGTTATTTTAGAAGTTAAATTACTTATCATGGTGGACAGTTTTTTCTTGAAACAACATCCCATCCTAAAAGTGGAATAAGGTTCATTGTGTTGTGCACATAAGAAATGCAACCACTTGGTTCCCCAACAAAATACAATACACACGCCAGAAATAAAAAATAAGGAAGGCACTGATGTATTGTAGAACTGTATGCCTAAAACCTATATAATTTTATTAACCAATGTCACCCCATTAAATTCAATAAATAAATAAGAATGGCATGAAATATAAGGATAAACAAGGATTGTGCAAAATCTAAGTCAAAAGCATTATAAAATTCTATTAAGGGACACACAGAACTGGCAACATGGAATGGAATAATTCTTTGTTTTTAGACAGGAAAATACAAATATTGTAATGAACACAATTTTCCCTAAATCTATAAATGTAATACAATACCAATGAAAAGTCATGGTTTGCTTTTTAATTGAAAAAGCAAATCCAAAATTCATCTTGGGACAAAAATGTAAGAAATTCCTAGAATTTTTTGAAAAGGATTAAAAGGGAGCATCGAATAAGGGGCAAGAGAAAAAAAAGAGGCCTAGTTCCATCAAATTCTAAAACTACAGTAATTAAAGCATAATAGTGCTAGCATAGGAAACAGACCCGATGGCAGGGCACCTCTCATGACCCTGGGGAAAAGATGACTCAATCAATAAATGGTATTAGAACTAGTGACTAAATCTTTTATTCACAGTCGGAATTCATTTGGGTGTAAAGAATGAGGTAGGGATCCATCTTTACTTTTTTCCAAATGGCTAACTGTAAAAATAACACATTAATGGTCTAGAAGAAAATAGGATTGAACATTTTTATACAACTGAAACAGGAAGCAGCTTTAATTTTAAGGGTTTTTTCTTAATATATGACCATAAACATTTAAAAATAAAGTGGAAGTTACTCTTTAATTCCTTTAGAACTTTTATGCCCTTATGAATAGGTATTTCTTTTTTTCTTTTTAAAAAAATATATCTTTATCGATTTCGGAGAGGAAGGGAGAGGGAGAGAAAGAGACAGAAACATCAATGATGAGAGAGTCGTCATTGATCGGCTGCCTCCTGCACACCCTTGACTGGGGATTGAGGCCACAACCTGGGCATGTGCCCTGACCAGGAATCGAACCCCAATCGCCTGGATCCTAGGTTGACACTCAACCGCTGAGCCACGCCCGGCTAGCCTGAACATGTTTTTCTTAAACATGTAAGTAGCACACTATATTTACTCTTCTTGAAGCTGCTTTTTCCCCCATTCAATACATCATCCTATTTTTTTTACCTAAGTCAATTCAAAACAACTTAGTAGCCCATTAAACAATTCCCTACTATGACCATTTAAGTTGTTAACTTTTAGCTCTCTAAATAATGTCCCATATACAACCTTTGACATATCTTTGTTCTACTGTTTCCCCAGAACACACTAAAAGTCAAATTTCTGGGTCAAAGGACATGCATATCTAAAACTTCTAATTTTCACTTATGAGTTTTGTTATATACATATAATGTTTATGAAGTCAAACTGGTATATTTTATTGCTTGAGTTTCCTATCATGCTTGATTATTAAAATGGTCTCTTATATTTGTTTAACAGCTTTATTGAACTATATGATTCACATACCACAAAACTTAACCTCATTTAGTGATTTCGAATATTCAGAGTTGTGCAACTATTACCACTACCTAATTCCAGAACATTTGCTTTACCCTACAAAGAAACTTTGTATTTGTTAGAGGTCACTCCTCATTCCTCTCTCCCCTCCAGCCCCTGGCAACCATTAATCTACTTTATATCTCAACATATTTGCCTAGTCTGGACATGTCAAATCAATAGAATCCTACAGTATGTAGCCTTTTTGTGTCTGGCATTTTTCACTTGGCATATTTTCAAGGTTCATCCACACTGAAACACCTATCAGTATTCCATTTCTTTTTATGGCACAATAATCCATTGTATAGATATACCAAATCCTATTTATCCATTCATCAGTTCATAAACATTTCAGTTGTTTCCACTTTTTGGCTATTATGAATAATGATGCTATGAACATATGTGTACCAGTTTTTGTGTCTACTTGTTTCTAATTAGTTAAATTTTTAATTCATTTAGAATGCTGTGGCATAGGAATATTTGTTTCCTTCCAAAACTAAGCTGAGTACAGAATCTTAGATTTTCATATCCTCCCTTAAGTCTTTTTTTTTTTTTAATGGTTGCAATGTTTTGCTTTTGAAAATACTGAGTACATCACAGCTATTTTATTTATTTTTTAAAATCTGTTTTTATTGACTTTTATTTTTTTTTAGAGAGAGGAAAGGAGAGGGAACATCAATGAGAAACATCAACATCAATTAGCTGCCTTTTGCATGCCCCCTACTGGAGATTGAGCTTGAAATCAGGGCATGTACTGTGACCAGGAATCTAACCAGTGACCTCTTGGTGCATGGGTTGACACTCAACCACTGAGCGACACCAGCCAGGCGTCCCTCAAGTCTTTTAAAAATATCTTATACAAGCAAAACTCAGTATTAATTTTTTTCAGCAAGTCACAACTGTCATTGCAAAGCATCCAACCTGGTTTTGAAGGGAGTAACTTTTTACACTCATATTTCATTAGTTTATGCAATATTTAACAAAATTATGAAACACAGTAAGTAAACTGAAATAAGTACAACTGGCTCTTGATAAATATATAAATCCACTGCAACAAGCGGTGTTACAAGTATTGGAGCAGGGGGGCTGGGAAATGTCCTCTCTCCCCATCAATCTCATTGTTAGAGTATCAATGCTGTATGCCAATTATATCTCAATAAAACGGGGGAAAAGAATTTCAGCTTGAGAGCAAATATCCTCCTTGCTGATATTGGCATAGGCAGGGAGAGATGCTTTTAAGATTCCCCTACTCAGTCTTTTACCATGGGTCTCCCTTTCCTCTCCACCTCCAGAAATGGGACTCACTCAGTGTTGCATCATTTTCCTGCACTACTCTTCCTTCTGCCACGGGGGTTACCCTCTAGACCTTCCCTCTACTTTCTGCCTTTTGGGAGTTTCTCAGTTTCTGATTCACCAAAACTCTCCTCCTAGTTTTCAGTATGGAGATACACATGTGTTTTTAATATACTTTTCATGCATTACATTACAGGTCACTAATGTGAATAAATGTCAATTCTGTAAAAATTCCTACTTCCTCACGTCATGCTAGAGTTTTACTATTAGCCATATTCAATTTATCAATTGTTTTTTGGAAGTGCTACATCTATATGTATAAGTTAACTTGGTATTTGTGGGTAAATGTTAACTATTTCAGGTTTATGTATCATGGTTCTGTTAACCTCATAGTAGGGAAATTTGTCTTTCCCTCTTCTAGGACAGTATAAACAACAGAAATGGGTTTTTTAAAGATTTGCTAAAACTCTATACTTTGTGTTTTTTGGTGTGTTTGGGGTGGGGGGACTTTTTATACATACTTAATGGTTGGGCAAAGTGTTCAGAATTGTTTAAACCACCAAAAAGTAACTCTCCTAACTCCTCAGAAAAAGCCATCCATAACAATTTGATGTATCTGTCCAGATATGTCTTATACAAATATATGTGGAATATATACATATACTCCTCTTACATATGTGCATATGTATCATTTAATAAAATGGCATCATTCTGTTTTACAACTTGCTTTTTTCACTTTATATAAACAGCTTTCAGTATCAAATTTATTCCTTAACAGCTTCATAGTATACTATTGCTTAGAGGTGCCACAATTCATACTTCCATAGAAACAGCTGTTTTGGCTGTCTTAAGTAATGTCCCTGTACAAATATATTTGTACTCCTTTTTTTTAATCCTCACTGAGGATATTTTTCCACTGCTTTTCAGAGAGAGTGGAAGGGAGAGAGACAGAGAGAGAAACATCGATATAAAGAGACACATCAATTGGTTGCTTCCTGCACATGCCCTGACCAGGGCTGGAGCCTGCAACCAACTTAGGTACCCTTGGCTGGAATTGAACCCAGGACCCTTCAGTCCATGGGCGAAAGCTCTAACCACTGAGCCAAACTGGCCAGGGTTATTTGTACTCTTTTATATCTTAAATTGCAAGAAGGAGAATGGGTCAAAAATTGAAAATACCATAATGTCTTTCAAAAATGTTTATGCCAACTTACTTCATGGGGTAGATTTTAACAATCAGACTTTAGCCTAGGCGGGCGTGGCTCAGCGGTTGAGCATCGACCTAGAATCCAGGCAATCGGGGTTCGATTCCTGGTCAGGGCACATGCCCGGGTTGTGGGCTCAATCAATGACTCTCATCATTGATGTTTCTATCTCTCTCTCCCTCTCCTTTCCTCTCTCTGAAATCAATAAAGATATATTTAAAAAAAACAAGTAGACTTTAAAAACATGACATAATAACTTGAAGCCATAAAGTAAAGACAGATAAATTTTACTATGAAAGAACGGAAAATTTCTGTTAAGCAAAAATATCATATACAAAGTCAAGGATTTTATCTTTTGGGAGAGGAAAACTTAAACACTTATAGTATTTATAATTAAAATTGAATTTAACATCTTTAAAATTAGAATGATGCTAAGGTCTATGAAGGCAGGAACCTTTATAGAATGTTTTGTGTTACATCCTGAGAACTATCACACTGCCTGGTACATAGGAGCTTCTTGTATATTAAATAAATAAAATATAAATAACCCAAAAGAAAAATAAGCAAGGGAAAATTATATACAAACAAAAAATGGCCAACAAATATAGAAAAAAAATGTTCAAACTTTAAACTCAAAAACGCAAATTATGATTTGGGGTGGTGAACACACAATACAATATACAGGTGATGTATTACAGAATTGTACCCCTGAAGCCTATATAATTTTATTAAGCAATGTCACCCCCAATAAATTCATTAAATTTAAGACTTTTTCAATAAAAAATGAAAAAAACCTGAAAATTAAAAAGAAAAAGCAAATTAAAGCGAAAAAATCTCATGATCTGTAAGACTGACAAAGTTTAACAAGTGTAAACTGGTTCAACTTTTTGGAGGATAATTTAACAACAATTCTCCTAAAATTTTAAGTGTGAGTATTCTTCCACCATCAATTCTACTACTAAGAATTTACCTTACAGAAACAATTGCAAAAGTATAAAGTAGTAGTTTCATTGCACTGTTGTTTATAGAACAACTGGAAGTAACACAAGTGTCCATTAATCAAGGATTAAATAAACTATGGGACATCTATATAACACAGCAATATAAAAGACTTCAAGAAGAAAGTCTAATTGCTTAAAGGGAAACCAATGTGTGGAAGGGAAAAAGACTCTCCTAGAAAGGAGAATGGACAGCAAGTGTGGGCTGGAGGTTGGGGGAGAATAAAGGAATAGTTCATACCAGAAAGGCAGATTGACAGCTGCTCATCATCCACTGCAGATGCTTTTTGACTGTTCTTCCCACCTCCCACTTGATTTTCTAGTGTGAGTCCACTACCCGTCAGAGGAGCCTCCAGTGGACTTTTACAGTAAGGGTGGTCCAGCAACTTAGAACTAAGAATGTTCTGCCTACGAGATCCATCCTCATCCATCTGGCATGAGCTCTCTTTCTGAACAGTCTCTTCAGACACAGGCCCATCCACACTATTTACAGATTGATCTGCCCCAGACACTGACAATTTTACTGTGTCATCATTGACAGTACTTGTTCCATTTTCCTGACCCAGAGTCATAGTTTCTCTTTCGGTTTCTGAGATAAACACGTTACTAGAATGGTCTGGTAAGGGGATGTCATGAATCAGCTCTGTAAACTCCCACTTAGGAGAGGAAGAGGGTGACTGGTCCCAGGTGTATGTGGCACTGCCATTCTGTTGGTCACGGAATGCTTCATCTAAACTAAGCTCCTTGCCCAAGAAAGGGCTTCCTTTAGTGCAGCCATCAGCCATATGAGAGTTGTTTCCCTTCACCACAGCACTGCTGTCCATATCTGGGAAGTGCGGTTGATGCTGACAAGAAGGGTCTTTAAGTTCTGGGGAAGGGAATGGGCTGCAACTGCCACCCTCACCGTTCTCCCTAAGAGTCTCTTGGTGGTCCCCAGTGACCTGCACCCAGCTTTGCTGGGCTTTTTTTAGCTTGCAAACTTTGCTTTTTGTTCTGAAGTGCTGGGATCTGAGAATCCTGTACCGAAATCTAATCATGGATAATTTCTCATACATCATAAGAGGAGATGCTTTTATTCTTCTATGTTGGTTAAGCTGGAACTTTTTTGGAGTCAGGGCTCCCCCATTCCTGTGGTGCTCCAGCCCTTGGTAGCAGCCATAACAAAAGCGCTTTCTCTTATGGTTGCTCAAGGTGACCACAACTGCACCACCCTCACCTGAACTTGGGCTGTCCCCATTGAACTTCATGGGAAAGTCAGAAGCTTGCAACTCCGTCCTAGGTCTGTGACCAATGGCCTGACCTAAAACACTGTTTTCTGGTAAGTCAGCAACTGCCTGCAAGAGACTTTTCTCTCCACGATACTCATGGTCAGAATTCTTTGCTGACAGCAACTTTTCTGCTTGGAGTTTCAGGAGAGTCCTTGAGGAAATTAAGTGTTTAGTGCTTTTTCTTTTCACTTTAGAGGACAAAGTACTAACACTTTCAGCAGCCACATTCGACTTTGTCTTAGCAAAACGGGGTTCATCCTGGATCCACGTTTTCTGGATTTGAAGGGCCTTCTTTCTACACTGCAAATGCCTCAACTGCCTGCTCCAAGTAATTGGCCTTCCCAACTTTACTTTCAGAATGCACAAGTGCCGGTGAAAGTAGAACTTCTTAAAGCCTCCAAATCCAGTATTCCATTTCTCAGAAAAGGCTAAGTGGATTCCTTTCCTCCATAGAATTTTCCTCTGTTTTTTCATTTTTCTGATGCATAATGAGATCTGGAGGTAGCTGTAAAGAAGAGAAAGAAAAGTTACATTTCTACCCAAAAATTAGGCCATAAAGAGCCCTGCTGCCAGGGATCCCAGTGGTTAGAGCATCATCCAGCTACACAAAGGTTGCAGGTTCAATCCCTGGTCAGGATACATATAAGAATCAGCCAACGAGTGCATGAATAGGTGGAACAACAAAATGATGTTTCTCTCTCTCTTTCCCTTCTCTATCTAGGGCTCTAAAAAAATCAATTAAAAAAATTAGGTCATAAAGTTATATTCACAGAAATATAAGTTAGAAAACTGAAAAAGAGAGCACATGAAATTCAACTTAGATTATCAGATATAATGAAATTCTACCTGATCAAGGAATTCCCCACAATGAAAGTTGAGGAGAAAGTAATGAGTATTCTAACATGATCCTGTTTGCTATACCTGCTTATGATAAAATAAGTTTCAAGGATCATTTCCTGCCCGGCCAGTGTGGCTCAGTGGATTGAGCGTCGGGTAAGTGCTCCCACACAACTCTCCACCTCCATCTGAGGACTGAGTGACTCTCAGACTAGAAGTCCCATGGCAGCTTGGAGAAAACAAGTTTGATCCCCAGTAGGCGGTGTGCAGGAGGTGGCTGATGTATGTTTCTCTCTCACCGATGTTTCTGTCTCTCCCTCTCTCTCTCTAGCGGAAAAAAAAAACCATTTCCCAATATGCAGTTTTTAATGGAACAGATAAGGGCAGGGAGTCACAAGAGTTAGAACAGAACTTATTTCTAAGTGTTGACCCTGCTTCTCATTTGCTAAGTGACTTTAAGCAAGTCACCCAAATTCTGTGTTCTCACTTGTAAAATGAAGAATGGAAGGGAGAGGGGACCAGATACCATTCAAGATTGATTCCATGTCAAAACAATTTTTTCCATGTAGCAAATTTTTGAAAGGGAAGGTACTTTTGCTTTATATAGTCATCCACAGGCAGTATTCAATAAATGCATATGCAATATCAGTATCTCAAGAGTAATACCAGCCTCCTCTTTGTCAGTCCATCAATGACTTTCTGAATGACTATGTGGGGACAGGACTGTATCAAGTGCTCTTACCCAGTTATGCTCTCAAAATAAATATAAGAAAAAAGAGCCAATGCAGCAACAACTTACAGGAAATGGTGGATGAAAATAATAGTCAAAACCAAGTATGACACCCCTTAGATTTAATAAGATCCAATATTATAGAAGGCTCTCTAGCTAGAAAGAAAGGCACCAACCACTTCACATGGAGTAGAGGAAATACTAGACTATGAATCAGAAAACCAGTTTTCTAAAATCAGCTTGCTAATAACTTACTAAGAAAAGTTGTATTCCATTCTGTGCATCAGTTTTCTCTGGGGGGGAAAAATGGGGGTGGGGACTGAACACGTATGTACCTCAGTTCCCTCTCTAAATCCCATTAAGATGACAAAAATGGATTTTTTAAAAGGCAAAACCACTCAAGGACAAAGATAATGAAAAAGGAGATAAGAGCAATACAATTTTTGAAAGAAGCAAGCAGATGAATTAATGTTAACAGACTTAGCAGGCCAAAAGAGCAGAAACCAAGCCAGTAGTAGGGGAAGCCAAGAAGCAAGATACAGGACCTCAGAAAGGCTTAAGAATTGGAAGCAATAATACCTATGCAGGCCAGGGTATGAGAGGAGTGGGAAAAGGAAGAACTGGTTCAAAGTCTGAATAAAAAAACAGACTCTAAGATCCCTTCTCCTACCCTGGCAGATAACCAAAGTTTCACTTTCTGGGAAGGACGACCCATAATAGTTAGGCACACCACGCATAACTGAGGGCAGGAGTACCATAAGAGGATATTAAATAGGCTTACATAGTGAATTCCCTCCCTAACATTTTTTGCCACTCAGTTCCCAGAAAGGTTTACATCCCCAACAGTATAAACCTTCTTCTCAGGGGAGAAAGGATCATTCAAAGATAAAAGATCAACAGATACTGATATTTTTGGGATGCCTCAACTAAATAGGCCTAAACAATTACTCTACAGTGTACCCCAAAGTTTAAGAAGCAATGAGAACCCAAGCCCCCCCCAACACCACACAGCAAGTAATTGGCCCTCCCCTACGCAAGATTAGTTTATCCTTCAGAAAGGGTAAAATATAAGCTATACTAATGGGGATCCCTGGCATAATTTGAAAATGGAATTATATATTGAAAATAAGACACACACACCCCCAACACATTCCTACTCATCTCCCAGACCCTGGGTAGTCTGTCTTATCCATCCAAGCAGGAGATTGGAAGACTTTCTCTAGAGAATCTGATTAGTCCACAAGAAAATACATATAAACAGATATCCCCCCCAAAATGGCCAAGCATAGCCCACAGTGCACCCCAAAGTTGACAAGTCCCATCACATGTTCAGAATTTCCAAGCAACTTCTTAGTGGTGTTTCTTCAAAATGACAGGATAACCAAGAATCGCCAAACTTTTCTAGTAGACCAAACAGATAAAAGCAAAAACTTATATAGAAAAGTCAACTTTAAAAAACTAAGGGGGAGGGAAGGTGAGTTATTCATTGTTTAATGGTTGTAGACTTCAGTTTAGGAAGATGAAAAAGGTTCATCAATGGTGGTGATGGTTGCACAACAATGTGGTTTGTTAATCCTCACAAAAGGATATTTTTTCCATTGATTTTTAGAGAGTGGAAAGGAAGGAGGAAGGGGAGAAGAAAGAGGCATTGATGTGAGACAAGCACATCAATTGGTTGCTCCTGCACCTGATGCCACTGAACTGTAAACCTAACAATGATTGAAACGGTAAATTTTGTTATGTATATTTTACTACAATGAAAAAAAAACTAACACAGTCCTCAAAGAAGTAAAAGAAAATCTACTAAGACCCAGAGGAAGGCTCATGTTCCATTTACCCCTTTTGCTGTGTCTGATTAGTGGGGTCTGGCTTACAGGTTGCTAGGGCAAGCAGAGCCTGATGGCGTGGCAGATAGGTTTCAGGAGCAGTCACCGTTCATTGTAGTACACCACTGGCTAAACCTTTTACTCTTAAGTGAATCTACCTCCCTCCCGAAGACTCAGTAAAACAGTGACTGTTCAAAAAAAGAAAAAAAGAATAGAATGTTAATTTACTTATTTTTTACAGGCACAGAACTTGTAATTTTTACTTGGGTAGGATTTTTTTTTTAAAAGAACAATCAGCCCTGGCTGGTGTGGCTCAATAGTTAGAGCATGGGTTCCACACACCAAAGGGTCACAGGTTCGATTCCAGGTCACGGCACATGCCCAGGTTGCAGCTCAAACCCCATTAGGAGGCGTGCAGGAGGCAGCTGATGTTTTCACTCTCACACTGATGTTTCTCTCTCTCCCCCTCTCCCTTCCACTCTCTGTAAGAATCAATAAATATATATATATATTTTTTAAAGATGAGAATAAAGAATTTCTTAGCCCTGGCTGGGTAGCTCAATTGGTTAGAGCACCATCCCAATACACTAAGGTTTCAGGTTCGATCTCCCATCAGGGCACATACAAGAAGCAACCAATGAATGCATAAATAAGTGAAACAACAGACTGATGTTTCTCTTTCTTTCTCTTTCTAAAATCAATAAATAAATTTTTAAAAAATTTTCCTTAAACTACTTTTTAAAGATATAATTTACATACATAGATCTTAAGGGTTTGCTTTGTTGTTTGGTGTGTTTTTATTTAAAGCATATGCATACAAAATGAAAGAGAGGACAACAGAACCTTTTGGAAGTTGGAATGTAGATTGACTTAAAGACCTAAGACGGTTAAATCTCAAGCTGCAATGAGGAAAGCAATCCAATTTCTATACAACAGTGCCTCAAAACAGGTAAGGAATGGCGGCAGCAGGTTCTATAAGAGGGGTTTGGTAAATACGGTGCTAAAAACAAGAGGATTGGTCACATCCTACTTCCCACAAACCAGCCTACTACCCCTCAGCCATCTTTGCAGAAGCTTGGAGAATTATTTTCCAGATTAAAACAGTGCTGTGCAATAAAACTCCACAATGACAGAACTATCCTACATCTGCCCTGTCCAATATGGTAGCTGGACATACAGTTATTAACTACTGGAAATGTGTCTAGTGCCACTGAGGAACTAAAATAAGTGGAACAACAGATTCATCTTTAATTTTATTTAATTTCAATTATTTAAGTTGCTACATATGGCCAGTGGTTACCATATTAGACACTGCAGTTCTAAAGGTAAAACAAAGGATTCCTGGACTTTTCTGGAAAACATCTATTACAGTTGTGACTGAGGGTACCATAACAGAGTTAAAATGAATGTAAGTGAGGGCTTACATACTGAATGCTAAGACTTCTACTCTTTTCCCCAATTTAGCTAACAGATTGCTGGCAGCCCAATTTATAAGCTCTAAGCTAGAGATTTGAAGATTCTTCCTTGGGGAATCTAACTAGCTCAAAGGAAAAGACAACAATACTGCTATTGAAGGTTCTCTAATAAAAGACTCCAGCAAGTGCACCCTAAAACTTACAAATCCCAAGCATGCACTCAGAGCATATGTAATTAAAAGCAACCTCTCCATAAGGTCCCTTTACATTTCTGAGCCTGTATTCTCAGCCATGTTTTGTGTGTTCATGTTCACCAAATATCAACATTCCTTAATAGATAAAACACATACACAAGGAAAAACAGAAGTGAGCTTTCAACTCTTACTAGGTACTCAATGACCCTAGGACAGCTCAAATTCTGAATCTTTAAGGGGCCCAATATTTGGTTAAAAATTTGAAGGGAAGCCACTGGACAGGTTAACTCAAGCATTACTACAAAAAAGTTATTTCTCCTAGAGGTAAAAAGACAGTGATGAGAATAGCTGTTGTGTAGTAAATAAACAGGAGTGGGGTTACCTACCTCAGAAAATGAGGCAGAATAAATGGTTTGTAGTACGAAACAACACTGAAAACAAAACAAATATTTCCCATTGGTATCAGAGGGCATTAATGAATCATAAAAAAAGATCAAGACAGAATTAGAGAATTGTACATTTATGGTACCTATTGATGATACTTTCTTCACATTCAGCCACCAGATATAATGTGGATTAAGTATCCAATTTTGGTCTCAAGTCCTTACAGACACAGAAGACTACCTCCAGGACCAGTAAAAAGTAGCCTTCTAAACATTTTTCACTAGGTCTTCGGGTTGTTACAACACTACCCCTGCCTTTGTTCCTATGTTAAATCTTTCCTATCCGTTTTTAAATTTTTTTATTCCATCACCATTTATCCCCTCTATGCCCTCTTCCACCTCCATCCACTCCCTCCTCCTCTTTAATATCAGTTTAGATTAAAATTGTGATCCTGGGTTCATGTCTATCATTTCTAAATACCTCTACTTGAAAATTTTGCTCTGTCAGAATCTGAAATTCAACAATTTCTAAAACTTCAGAATTAAAATATTTCAAACTTGGTTTTTTATTTGAGTCTCACATCATATGTTTCTCTAGACTCTGAATTCATAGACTACATATCTGTTAACATGGCTTTTTTAATCAGCAAATTTAGAATGTTCTTTGTCATCTGGTTGTAGGAAATTAACATGCTATAGACTGGATCATTTTTAGAAAGAAAATAATTCAGCATCTTCCTTTAGAGGATTTGTGATGTAGGTAGGGTTCATTTCTGGCTCTACTAACATAGAATAGGAATTACTGGAGCAAATTTGAGGGTGAATGTATTTCCCTAAAGAGAATGTTCAACTCTTTAAAATATTACCCCCCCCCCCAATAAAAGTCATGAGGTTTTCACTATAACAGGTAAGAAAAGTACACATGAGGCACTTACCACCTCATCAGCTGATGCTTTCTAGGCATCTACCAAATTCTTTAAATCAGTGGTATAGTACAATTTAACCAAGAAAAGTGACTAAAAATTCAAGGACAAGCTTAAAGCAAATACTGAAAGCCTTTAATTAAATCAGGTGTTTATAAGACAATATAGAGCTCAGTTCTCAAACTGAGTTCCATAGGAAGCTGGCTAGTGATACAAAGTTAAGTGGTCATGCATACCAGAATGGGGGGGGGGGAGTCTCTATTAGCGCACTGGGTTTACCATAAGCTGATACAAAAACTAAATATTCTTAAATTGGAATTTTTCCATGGTTTATGGAGGCTTGTCACAAAAGCCTACTAAAAAATTTTATTTATAAAGTGATATAATCTTTATATTATTCTGCCAAAAAACAAACCTAAACATTTAGTAAGAAATTTTACTGTAAAATCTACTTTCATCAGAGTATTAAGGAGTCTAACTGCACAGAAAGCTATGAAAACAATTATACATACTGACTTAAGGAACTTGTTTTTAAGTTCTGGGCTCAAGACACTACAAAACCTGAAATAGTACTATTCATTCAACTGAGGTCATTTGTTAAGGAAAGGAAGAGAAAGAGGAAAATATTAAGAAGGCAACAAATTATTTGGGCATGACATCTTTGAGTCTGTTTATAAACTAAAATGTGACACCTGATCTACATCTGTGTTTTCAACCCATGAGTCACCTGAGCAGCTTTTTAAAACCCACAAATACCTAGGCCCCTCTTCAGAGCCACTGAGGTAGTATCCAGGCATCTAGGGATTGGTTTTATTTCCCAGACTGCTTCTGATGCCCAGCCAGGTTTTGGAACCACTGGATTGATGACCCTCAAGGTCTCCTTCTTGTCCATGACTTAAAATTCCAAATTGATAACTCTGTGTCAAAAGAACTGAAGATTGCACTTCATTACGTACTACACAGCAGCCATCATCACATTCCACCAGTAAAAAAAAGCATCCTTAATTTGTCTGAACAAGCAATTACAGTAACGGGATACTCAAGTCACTGACTGGATCTCCCACCCCTCCTCCCCAAACACTTCTCTAACTTAGAGTCTATTAAATTTCACAGTAGTGAATGTTCTTCTCTCTCCAATACAGAAAAAGGAATCTCCTCAGACTGACTGAGAATTATAATGCCCAGTCACTCAAAAGATTCAAATTCCTGTATTTATTTTCTGTACATTTTCAATTAACATGAAATGTTTTAGAGGCATAGTGAGGGGTTCTCAGAAATATGTGCAAAGAATTCCTCCTAAATGAAACTTCTTCCAGCTTTTCTCCCAGAAAGGGTAAAGTTATTTTGAGTAGGGAACAAAATTGGTTTGAGTCATTCTTCATATACAAATAATGTTTTATCAATAAGCATGAGACATCTGGGTGATTAGGGGACACGGATTTCTTCCTAATGCTGGCCAACCCAAAGCAGAGATTGCAGTTAGATTCCAACCATACAAGATCCTGTATCTTCTCTGGCACCCCTTTCAATACTAAGCTTAGTTATTCTAGACAAAAGGCACAATTAGCAACCTACCATTAAGTGTCCCGGATATTCTTAAACCGAGTTTAACTAGATTCCCCAAACATTTCATGCTTAATTTAACGTTCTGCTTTCTTCATTTCGTTTAATTCTCCCATAGGTATAAGAAAGCTCCACTTTACGTGCAGTGAAAACTGTCGAAGTGCCCAGCACCGAATTAAAACCAATGCCAAATGGCAGGCTAGGATTTCAACTCAGCTCTTCTGACTGTCCAGAACGCTTCCCGCATCCTCTTCCGCATCCCTCCTCTCCCAACAGCGTGGCCGCACCGTGGAACGGGGGCTGATACTGCCTAGCAGAGACAGAATAGAAAATCAAGTTCCCACCGCCCTAATGTCCAATTGTGCCATACCCGTTCACTAGAACAGGGTCCCAGGAGTGGGGGGCGTAAAAACCAAAGGCAGGCAGGAAGGAGAACTGTCCGAACAAATAAAAACCCTTGACTTCCAAGACGGCAGGGGTTGGAGGTCCTCTAACAGCAATCCTTCCTCTCAACGCTTTCCCCAGCTTCAGTAGAAGCAGCCGGGGGGGCGCTAGTTACCTCTGCTTCAGCGTCGAACAGCTCGAACTGGAAAGAAACAGGGAAGGACAGCGGTCCCTGAGGACGAGCTCCCTCCCCGCCCCTAGAAAGGTTCAGAAGCGGCCCCGGGAGAAATCCGCTGCCTCCGTGGCTGACGTGGGAGGAGGGCAGCGCTCGAGGCCTCCAGGCCGGGACGCTGAGCTGGCGCGCACTGGGGCGGCAATGGCCAGGCGGCTGTCATTCGGCCGAACTGACGCCCCGGCTCTCGCTTACCTCCGTCCCTCACAGCCCTCACCTGCCCCTCCGCGGGCCCAGATGCAGCGGCAGCTCCCCCTGCGGCCCCGCCCTCGCCAGCTCTAGGAAAAGCCCGTCAGCGAGGTGTCCGGCCTGCTCCCAGCGCCTCCGGCCGCTGAGCTTCCTTTGGAGCCGCCGCTAGTGCCGGCGCTCACTTTTCTCGTCACCTCCTCCCGTGCCCTTCCGCCTCAGCCGGGCCTGCGCAGCTTGAGGAGGGGAGGCGGCGGAGACCCGGCGAAGGCCGGCGCCGGGGGCGTGGCTCTGCCCGCCCTCCGCTTCCGGCAGCGTGCGCGCCCCCGCCCCCTGGACGTCCGGCCGAAGCCCAGCGATTTGCCGGTGGGAGCTCGCGCCCGTCCCGGCCGCCCCGGCGCCCCCCCGGAACGCCTGAGGACGTGGGGCAGCTGTGCCCTAGAAAGTGCGGTGGCTCTCCAAGGCGGGCTTGAGACTTCTGCTCAGCACCCGCTGAAGTTTTTCACCTTGAAAGGGCTTGGGCCGACCGCTACTCTGTGGTCCCTCACTCCGCTAATCCCTTTTGCTAGAGGCGAGAAAAACCTCATCCTGCTCTGGGAAGCTCTGGCCCAGGCTTTTTTTTCTGGGTCTCCCTTGGTCACCTTACCCACCGATATCATAATGAGCCTCTTCACCGTCTGTGCCGGCCTCTCAACTGAGAACACTCACCGGGGGCAGAGCCCAGTGCAGTAGCCCCGCGCCGCACAGCGACTGGCCGGCAAGTGCTAAGTCTGTGCGGTAAACGATGCTTTCAGGTGAGGAAGTGACATCAGCCTGATAGATTGAGGCACTACTCATTGAACTTTTTTTTTTTTCCAAACTATAAGAGAAAGTTTATTTAGAAAGTCAGGGTTAGAAGTGAGCTGTAAAAGAAATGGGCTCAGGAAACAAGTTAGAGTCCAAAGAAGGTGCCAAAGGCAAGGAGCCTGGGTCGGGAAGACGAGGGGGACAGGGAAGGCTCTGGCCTGCTCCCCAGAGGGAGAGTGCCCATTGAACATTTTTTAATCCTCACCTGACGATATGTTCTCACTGATTTTAGAGAGGGAGAGATAGAAACATCGCTTTGAGAAACATCGATCAGTTGCCTCCCATATGCACCCCAACCAGGGATCAAACCCCTAACCTGGAATCTAATCAGTGCGCGGTGGACACTCCAACCAATTGAGACACACCAGCCCTGGCTGAACATTTTTGGAATGTAAACAGTCTGTCTCCTGCAAGGCCTCAGCCCAATTGTGGGGAAAGAGAAAAATATAATGCAACAGCCTCACAGCTAGAAAATATAACATTGGCAGACTTATGGTGGAAAATAAATTCAATTTTGGACATATTCAATTATGAATAGAGATGGATACAATGGAATACCAAGGGCTGGGTGCTAGGCGCCTTGTGCCCCAGGTGCAAGCAATGAGTGCGCATTGACTGTAAAGATCAAAACAATAGTAAAACTGACTACAATGTGCTTTGCTTTTACTTATCACTTACTTTAATACACCTCTTAAGAACTGCTTAGTCTTCATAACTATGACTATCTAGATGTAATGCACAGAGAAAGTAAAGTTTCCCTTTGGGAAAGGGATCCTTTTTATCTAAATTGCTGAAATTTTAAAAATGAGAATATATTCTTGTATTACTTATGTACTTGAAAATTTTATAGAATAAAAATGATTGTAGGGAGATGGGCTTTCTGAAGTACCTGGAAGCCAGGAAGATACCTAACCTTGTTTTCACCCCATAAGAATGTGGCTTTGGCCCAGCCGGGCGTGGTTCAATGGTTGAGCATGGACCTAGGATCCAGGAGATCACGGTTCAATTCCCGGTCAGGGCACATGAGCAGGTTTCAGGCTCAATCCCATTGGGGGAGTGCAGGAGGCAGCCGATCAATGATGACTCTCTCATCATTAATGTTTCTCTCTCTCTCTTTCCCTCTTCTTTCCTCTTTCTGAAATCAATAAAGATGTACTTTTAAAAAAATAAAAAGAATGTGGCTTTGGCCCTAGCCGATTTGGCTCAGTGGTTAGAGAGTCAGCCGAGAACTGAAGGGTCCCGAGTTCAAGTCTGGACAAGGCACACACCTCTGTTGCAGGCTCAATCCCCGGCCCAGGTGGGCATCCAAGTGGGAGGCAACCAATCGATGTCTCTCTCACACCGATGTTTCTCTCCCCTCCCCCCCCCCGTCCCCCTTCTGCTCGCTCTGAAAAGCAATGAAAAATATCCTTGGGTGAGGGTTAAAAAAAAGAATGTGGCTCTGCTGATACCAAGTCTGACTCAAGAACTAAGGGTCAGATATTTCTAAATTCTTCTAGAATGGTGGTTTAAACCTGATTATAGCAGGGTAGTGGCAATAATTGGGTTTCTTTTTCACCTTTGCCAGCATCTTTTCAAGTTAGTGGCAGCAGCGCCCCAAGAGGGAACTCGGGCAAGGAAAAGCCATGGAAGACCATTTGCTCTGGTGAAGTGTGTGACTTCTATTCCTGCTCTAGGTGTCTGCCTCACCAGTTAAGCTAAATCAGTCACTCCCTCAAGTATTTATAGCAGATACCGTGGGCTCTCCCCACTGATGGATTACAGTGTGCAACACTGCAACTATATTTAAATTACATTCTTTTCATAAGCTATGTAAACATTCCTTCAAAATCAGCTAGAGGCCTAGAAAACTTAAAGTTGTTTCCAGTGAACTCAGAAGAGTTGATGAGTAATGGAAAAGGCTGAAATTCTAGCTGGGTAATGTTGAGCAAATTATTTAACCAGTCTGGCCCTTTTCCTCCCATCTAAAAATGAACACATAAATCCCTATCAGTGATAACTGAAGGCGACAGATGAGAAAGTGCCCTGTAGAAATATAAAGGGATACCATAGATGCTTTGTATCACCCAATATTCCTATGTTGAGACCTACCCCCCAATGTGATAGTACGAAGAGGTAGGGCTTTGGGAGATGATTAGGTCAAGAAGGCGCCCTTATAAGATTCCCCAGAGAGCTCCTTTGCCACATCCGCCATGTGAGAACACAGCAGTCTATGAGCCAGGAAGCAGGCCCTCACCAGACACCAAATTTTGCCAGCTTCCTGATCTTGGCCTCCGTAGCCTCAATACTGTGATGATAAACTTCTGTTGTTTGTAAGCCACACAGTGTATGGTATTCTGTAATAACAGCATGAAGAGTAACACACAGGAAGAGCTATAAAAAATTGAGATTATGCAGTTTTCACATTCAAGTGATGGTGGCCAGTTATAGACTATATGACCATTCCTCTTTCTTACTGAGAGGCCGATTTTGTCTGGGAAGGTACCAAATGACAGTTCTGACCAATGGGACAGAAATGGAAGGTTTCTGGGAAAGCTTGTGCTTTCTTGATGTAGGCATCACTACTTCCTGCTTTCCTTCCTCTTTGCCTTTTGATCACCCCCTCTTCTTCCTGCCTGACACCTGGACATGCGGCTGGAGGTGGAGCAGCCACCTTGCATCTATGTGGCAACAGGCATAAAGAGAGAGGCCTACATGCTGAGAATGACGGAGTGAAAACAAGAACAGAGCCCATGACAATCCTAGATTGACTACACTGGGCTTTTTTTGTGTGACTTAAATTTTTAAGTTCCATTTGGTTACAGTCTCTCTTGGGTACCTGTTACTTATAGTCAAATTTATTCTTAATATACAGGGGTTAGCAAAAGTAGGTATTGTTTAAGTATCCACTTTTGTTGGTTAAATTACCAGCCATCAGCCCTAGCCAGTTTGGCTCAGTGGCTAGAGTGCTGACCTACAGACTGAAGGGTCCTGGGTTCAATTCCAGCCAGGGGCACGAAACTCAGTTGTAGGCTTGGTCCCTGGCCCTAGTCAGGGAGTGTGCGGGAGGGAACCAGTCGATGTATCTCTCTCACATCGATGTTGTTCTCTCTCTTTCCCCCTCCCTCCCTCTCTCTTCCACTCTCTCTGAAAAGCAATGGAAAAAATATCCTCAGGTGAGGATTAAGAAAAAATTACCAGCCATTGTTACCTAAAAGATAATGATACAAAATAGCAATAAGACAAATAATACAAATACAATAATTAATAATACAAAAATAAACTTTCACATACTCACAGCTGTAAACCTACTTTGCCAACCCCTGAATATACAGACCAATACCCAAAGTATATTTTTCTTTTTAAATCCTCTTCAGAAAAATGACTATCTAAACTATAATGTTGCTCACTTAGGCAGCACATATACTGAAGTTGGAACCATACAGAGATTAGCGTGGCCCCTGTACACGGATGATACACAAGTTCATGAAATGTTCCATATTTTTAAAAAAACTATAATGTACAGTGTCTCATATTTCAAGTTATGCAATACTGTAAGATAAAACATGCAACTTCATAATACATTCCAAACAAGAATGTATTGGAGCACAGTATTAGCAATACACTTAAGATAAATTGTGTATAATTTTTTAAAAAGTGAAAGGTGGGGGAAAGGGGCAAATAGCTCTGTGCAGCATTCTCAGTTCTCCATCTGCTGCTATATTATCATAAAGGGCTGTCCAATGGATAAGTAAACAACAAAAAGGTAAGTAATGACAGATCACATTTATCAAATGCTTTCTATGTGCTAGGCGCTATTCTAAACATTTTATGTGAAATTAATTCATTTGACCCTAAAAAAAAACCCCTATGATGTAGGCTCTTTTATTATCACACCCCTCCAAAGAAACAAAAAAACACCAATTCACAGTAACAATGCTTAGTACACTCTATTAGAATAGTATGGTTACTAAAAGCATAACTGGTCCTCTCACTGGCAAAATTTTAAATTATAACACCCTGTTTTTACTTAGAAGAAACTCCTAGGTTCAAACTGACTATATATAACCACATTCCCCTACCCCAAAGCTTTAACAAAGCTTTGTCTTGCAGTGCTTATTGATGAGGAAATGTGCAGCAACAAGTACTAAAGTCCTCAGACTTCTTGAGATAGTACCTTGATACAAACAATATCAGCTGTGTAATTAAAAAACAAAAACATACTGAAACAGGACACAGCAGGTACACAGTGGAGTGTATCAGTAGTAAAATATGCATAGATGAAAGGAGTGGAAAATTATTTACTTGGCTGACAATGCAAGTTTTATGAAAGTGGCTGATCCATATATCACAAGTCCATGGCCTAAACTTATTTTTCAATGACACCTTATTCTTGGAACATAGTCCAAAAGATCTATAGATGATCCAGAGAAATGATCAAACATTTAAACACTTCTCATATCACCAAGAAAAAGAGTGCGGTCAAAATAGTGACAATGTGTTATAGAAGCTCCTGTGGGTCAAGTTTTTTTAGTTTATTGAAAAACAAAGCTTTTCAACAAAGTTATTAGGAGAAAAACTTAAAAGTATTCTGAAGTGTAAGGAATACTAAATGTGATTAAAATGTCTTCTAGTTTCAACTACAAAACTCCTTGAAGATTTTAATGACAATAAAGCAATCCGAATCAGATTGGACTTTTATACATTCTTTAATCTTATGGCCCAGATCAAATAGTTTTTGAAAATGGTGCATTTCTGTTTTTAAATATAGGAAAAGTCAAAGTGAAGTAATTCATTAAGGAACACAGAAAAACATTTTTTGGCTATGCTTTCATGATATGCTGTATATACCTACAGATCTAAGAATGAAACAGGAATGTATGTGGCACTGTTAACTCTATTTTGATTGTTTAAAAAAAAAGAAAATACAACTAGGGTGAGATGTTTTCACCCACTACAGGACCAACTTGGATTGGTTGATATAAGGTAATATAACAGGTATCTCTTAACAAGTATAACAGAAATGATATATCCACGAGTGTTATTCCTTTCACATATAGAGAGAATATGTAGTGATATTTATAGATCACTTATTTATTGAACACATGTTCCTAGAAATATTTCTAGCCTTTTCCCCCTAAAAGGTATATAGGTAAAACAATTATAATCAGGATTATTGAGGTGATAATATTTTTATAAATACATAGGTAATCGACTCTTAATTTCTGACCAAGAATCTATCTGTTTCTTAAGGTGTCTCTCTGATACATAGCACATTCCTAGATAAGCCTTTCTTCTTTGGGTGCTCACATTAACAAGCTCAAGGAATGAGAACACTTTAAGACTAAACAAAAGGAAGGGAAATCTGTTATTCAATGTACATTACAAATTGTGAAAAAAATTTTAAGAATTTGAGGCTTTTGTCACCACTCTCTCCCTCCAATTGCTAAATTCACCAATAGCGGCTTGCATGTTGTATATTCAATGGTGAAAACAGAATCCTACTAAAAGTTTACCAAATTGATACCAACATCATATTCTGGACCTTACTCCAAAATAAATGCCAGGTATTAGCATTTTTTAAAAGCTAGGAATAAATGCCCTCTATTTCACAAGAAGTCTCATAACCAGTAGAACCTTAGGAATTCTCAAAAACACCAGTGAGCACACTAGCTAACAGCTGAGGGAGTCATCTTTTTGATGGTCTGAGAATCTGGAAATTCAGTAGTTATTGGTGATGTTGGTAAGGGTAGTTTCAATGATGTGTTGAGGACAGATACAATATGCAAATGAAGTGGAAAACAAGAACTCCGCTCTCCTCTTTCCAGAAGCTTAGTTAAGAAAATTCAAAGGAAGTTTGTTTTAAAAGGAAGATATGTAAACATGCTTGTTTTGCTGAGATTGAGAGGGAAGAGCAACAGGTGAGGCAGGACAAGTGAGAGCAGCCTGAGGACAAGGGAGGTGGTGAGAGATGGAGAACAGATCTTCGGTGGGGTTAGCTGCTGAGAGGAAGAACATCCTTCACTGAGACCAAAAGGAAGGAGGCAAAGAAGGAAATCCAGAAAATTCTGGCGATAGGGTAGAAGAGTGTTCAGATGGTGGAATAAAGGGGTTGGGAGTCATGAGAGAGAGAGCCTGGAGAAAAAGGGAGAGAAAAAAAGTCCTATGAGCAAAATGAATGGCTGGTGGACAGCACCTCGAGCCCAGCTGAGAACTGAGAAAAATCAATGTGTAAATGAGTTAGCATTTGTTTAGTGCAGTGCCAGACAGCGCTATACTACTGTTGTTACAGAAACGGCATTAATCTGCAGGTATTCATCAGACATCTCTAAGAAAAAGAAATCTTTATGTGAAAGACAGTTAAAAACGAATAAAAAATAATACAGAAAAAATACACAATTCAAGGTGGGGGGGGGGCTTGAAAAAAAAAGACCACTTATGGCTTGAATGTTTGCATCTTCCCAAATTTATGTTGAAGTTCTAACTCCCACTGTACTGGGATTTGAAGATGGGACCTTTGGGGGGTAATTAGGGTTAACTGAGGTCATGAGGGTGGGGCCTCACAATGGGTTAAGTGTCCTTATGAGACACCAGAGATCGCTTTAAGCACACTAGCAAGATGGTGGCAGCCTACATACCAAGAGGCTTTGGAATGAAACCTACCTTGCTGGCATCTTGATCTTGGACTTCTGAGCCTCTGAACTGTGAGAAATATATTTCTGTTGATGAAACCACTTGGCCTATGGCATTTTGTTATGGCGGCCTGCACTGACCAAGAAAAAACTCTTACAATTAATACCTCAGGAAAGATATTGAGTTTGTGAAATAAGAACAGAAGGCTGTAAAAAGGGAGATCAGAAAACAAGAATGAGCTTTTGGAAATTAAAAATCTGATATTTGACATATGTTCAAAAAAGGGTCAGAGGGCAAATCAGGAAAATTCTCTCAGAAAGTTAGAAACAAAAGGCAAAGAGATGGAAAGCAGGGGGGAGAGAGAGAAGAAATACATAAGATTAATGCTGGAATTCCAGAAAGAAATAATGGGGGGAGACGGGGATGTGGCAATTATTAAAGAAATAATAGAAGAATTTCCCAGAACTAAAGGAAATAAGTCTGTGACCAAGACAGCCTGCTAAATGCCCAAAGCTAATTAAAACATATGTACCTTCACCAAGACACAGTACATGTTAGAATTTCAGAACAAAATCTCCTGAAGCAGAAAAATGGGTTACATACAAAGATGTTATCAAAAATGGCAGGTTAAAAGACAATGAAGCAGTGACTTCAAAATTCTCAAGGAAGATGATTTCCAACCCCAAATCCTGTAGTATCAGTTAAACATGAGCCATTTTCAGACATGCAAGTTCTTAAAAATCTTACCTCTATGTAGCCTTTCTCAGGAAGCAAGTCACAGATGTACTTCTCCAAAATAAGGGGGAAAATCAAGCAATTAGATATGATGTTCAGGGAACAAAGGATCTAACTCAGGAGAAAAGTGAAATTGAGTTTCAGATGCCAGAGGGGCAGGCGGCCTGGGGAGCAATAGTCAAGTCCAGGAAATAAGGAGCTTCATCATCTGAGAATGTATAGAAAATAGTTTTCAGAGGGCTTTTGTAATTTTGTGGTGATTTGGGGAAAACTTAGTGATAAGAATATAGAAATTTTCAAAGAAAACAAAAAGACAAGAAAATTAACAACAGGAAAAACAGAGTTATAAAAGAAATGACATGTAAAGATAACCTGACTCAAGTGAACACACCCACATAGTCATAAGATAAAAACTGTATACTCACTGAATAAAAAATTACCATCTCTCTCAATTGAGAGACTAAAGAGAGTAGAAATGAGAGAATGGGATGGTATGATAGCACCCAAATTTTCAACCGTCATAATAAAGTAAAACTTAGAAACGTCAAGAAATACCTGTATAAGTATATAAAGTGATTAATGCATGCCAAGAACAGCTCAGAGTTAAAAAAAAAGATGCTTCTATGGAGCAGGACTTGGCACGGGGAAGTTTAAAGCTGGGAACTTGCACTGTTTATTACAAGTCCTTTAAGATTAGTATTAATTTTTTAAAAATAATTTTTAAGTTTTTAAATTGATTTTTAGAAAGAAGAGAGAGGGAGTGAAACATCGATCGGCTCTCTCCCGCACACCCCCTACCAGGGATCTAGCCCGTAACCCAGGCACGTGCCCTGACCAGGAATTGAACTGGCAACCTTTTGGTTCACCTGGCGGTGCCCAACAGAGCTACACTGGCCAGGCCAGATAAGTATTAATTTTTAATATATGTACATTACTTTGTTAAAAACCTAAAATAACTAGGCCTTTCCCTTCGTTGTTCTACTCCTGCTCTTCGAGAGAAAAAACCTGTTAAATAATTTAGCATAAAAAATGATTTCCTAAAATAAAAAAATGCCACAAATATCAAAATAGTGGTAAAGCATGCATTAGGCTCATATAAGTAGTGCTTTTCAAATCAACCATACAGGCATATTTGAACTTTTCTTAGGCAAAGTTTTAAGTATTTGCTATAATTAAAAAAATACAAATGTAAACAGCTTCACAATGTAACAAATATATTTTAAGCAGTCATTGCCTATACCCCCCATTTCAAGCTAAAAAAAAGTGTGAATTTGCTTTTTGATAGTGAACTCTCCATATTGCAGCTGTTCTCCATCTCAGGATATCCAACATTCCAACTTAAATGCGTATAATGAAGTGATGCCTTAAAGTATTGTACTTTTAAAGTTCTCTTGGTGCATTTAACACAGAAATGCTAGTATGATTCTTATTACTTTAGCCAGGTAAGCATTAGACTTTCTGGCCAAGTTACTAGAGGTATCAAATAGATCAGAAATGTTTCCCTGCGTCTGACAGCCAGAACATTTTTAAGAGATTTACTCTCAACCTGGTTTAGACTAAGAGGGAAGGCTCATGCTTACTACCCATAAATTTCTAGAAGCCTTTCTAATTTGGACTTTGTAATACATTAAAAATGGTGCCATGACATGCTTAAAAAACATTTATCCTTAAAAATACTAGAATGCTCTTTGAAAACCTATCACACTTACTCTTTTAAGGTATTCTAATTTAAAGAAGTTTAGAAAAGGGAAAAATGAACATAAAAAAGTTTATTTCTAGCCCTGAAAGAACAAAATTATTGAACAAAGTCATCAAATACAGCAGTTAATATCAATGTAACAATTAAATAATTGAATGGGATTAAATTAAAAGTCAATATAAAATTTGAAGACAAAACAGAAAAGCTGCTTTCACTTAATTACATTTCTATCTACCAAGACCCCCCACCCCCCGAAAAAAGCAACACATTCCTACCAAAAATGTTCAATTCCAAATATATAATTCTCTGCTTTTCTTAATACAGGATGAAAATTTGCTTGACAAATTTTCATACATTTCTTTCTCCCTCTCACTTAGCAACATTCTAGAATGGTGAATGAGAGAAACTTCAGTTTTCTCAAGGCCAGGCCAGTGCTTGATTCTTTGTAATTCCCACAATATCTACCACAGCCAAAGTGGTCAATAAGTGTGCTGAGAAAAAAAGTATGTATGTGTTTTCCTTTCTTATACACACACATTAATATGCACTATGGAAAAACTGATTTTAATTGTTTAAGTATCTGTTGTGGGAGCAACAGACAAGGAAGAGAATCATTTTTTAATATTACTATGAAATTCCATTATAAAAACAAAAAAGAGATCTAATCTGGATTTTGACTATATTCTAGAATTGATTTTTTTTGACATTTCACTAGATATGAAACTCAGTACATTTTAAAACTTTTAGGTTAAAAAAAGGATGCAAATTCTTTAAGCACTCAGTTTTTTCTAACTATAGCTACTGCTTGATCAGATCTAGAATTCTTCTGGCTAGAATACAGTATATTTAAACAAACATGTTTATGTGAGCCCTAAAAGAAATACTCATAGGTAGTTTTAAATTGCTTATTAAAGGCACAGGTTCATTTAGGACTGGTGGTAACTAGATAAGCAGCTTAATATTTATATGTGGAAGGGAAGAAACTTTATATTATGTGCCAGGCACTCAACACATGAAGAGAGAATTGTGTTAGCCTTGGTTTATGATGCTATCACAATCACTCTATTTGTTTACTATTCTAGGTAGGATAAAATACTCAATATTTTCATGGTTTCCCAGTTTTAACTGTCCCTAAAAGCAGCAAAAGGAACAAAAGGAGAAGGAAACTTTAAGACTGCTAGAGTCTAAAATATAATAAATAAGTACTATAGTAATACTGTCCTAATAACACAAAAGGACTAATGTAACTTTTAGATTTCAATGGGAATTTTCATTCTAAAGTGATGACAAAATGGGTGAATACAAAAGGCAGGTAATTAGAAAACATGAATCTTGATTCAAATATAATTTTTCTTTCAACAAGATCTAAACATTTTAATTTAAAATTAACTAATAAATCACAATTCCATATTGCTTTTAAGATTATTTTGTTTAAAAATGACACATTTCAGGATTAACCAAAGTACATTTCTATTACAAGTTAGTTTATCCAAGTAAGTAAAGAATAAACCACAGTGTAGCTCCCTTAACCCAGGAGTCAGGTTTTAATGACAAAGTCCGTTGCCAGCAATGGACGTGCAGGTAACCATCAAAAGTTGTAAATACAAACCCCAAACTGCTTCTATAAATTGAAAAGACCTTTGTTGAGTCACAGGAATAAAAATAGGGCATTGGCACTGTGTTCAATGAATATGGTCTTTATGACTTATGCACAGAAGTGCCGTCTACAGTGGTCATGATGGTCAGTCTTATCATCTAGTTGGTTTTCATTGGTAACATCTTCTTCACCATAATCCATCCAGACAATTTACAAAGAATGTTCAAATCTGGAATTCAGAGAGGCAATGTAGCTTTCCACCAGAAGTAAACCAGCTTGTTTCTGTAATTTAGAAATAGCTGTAGAAGGCCAATATAATCCAGAGAAATATGAAATCAAGAATCAAATTGAAAACAGAGACCATTAAGTGCTGTAGATAAAAGTTTCATTAACTATTTTATCATTTCTGTGAAAACCTTCCTGCGCTATCAATAAAAAACAGCCATTTCTATCCTTACCCCTATATCTTATACAGAGATGATGGGAATGATAGGAAATAAAACTATATTAGTTCCTCACTAATGTACTCCAAAACATCAAAATTGGTTTTATTCATGATTTGTACTATTACAAGATAGCAAGTAAGTATGAAGTTAATTAGGAGAACGGTGGGAACATTCCCATGTTCCAGAACCAAACCACAGATTTTTCTCTTTTACGTAGCTCTTGGTATGCCAGAAGGGACAATACTGCATCCAAATGCAAAACAATAAAAAAATAAAAAATAAAAAAAAAGGAGAGTCAGAAGAGACAGGGAGGGAAAAAGAGAAGAGAAGGCACTCTAATTAATGCTATAGGTCACAGACCTTTTAAATCTTTAAAATAAAAAAAAAGTATTGCTATCAACAAGCACATTTCATTTTTCTTCCTTTCTCCAGTTTTTTACATGAATATTATTTACTTATTTGAAAAAAAAATCTAAAGTAACTCAACATCTGAAATGATCCATGAATTTATCAAGAAGTACTTTGTCACTTAAGTTCTCAGACAGTAAAATGTTGGTAATGGGTTGGGAACAATGTTTATAACAAATCTCTACAATTTACTGGTCAGTAGCTGCATCTCTATGTAACTGACAATTCTCTTCTGTGAATATAATCTTACCTAATTATTTTAGAGTTCACCAAGGTTCAAGTCTCTCATTTTGTCTCTACTAGCTCCAAATATTTTTCTCCTTTAAATGGAAAAGACTTAATTTTTAAATTCTGAAAAGTCTATGGTTATTACATTATATACCGGGGGGGGGGGGGGGGGCAGTAGGGTGAGAGAGTTAATTGAAAAACAAACTAAAATTACAACATATACAGAAACTTATTTCCAAAATGAAGGGAACAAAGGGAAAGGGGCACGTAGCGGCACTAACAAAAGTTGGAACAAGAACAAACGACACTGGTTCCTGAAGCCAAATTAGAAGACGAAACAGTCAAAAAGGAAACAAAACTGTAAAGATTATAGTCAATGGGATTCTTTTTCTGCCTCAATCAATGATTTAGTTATAAATATAGATTATTAGTTTTCTCTCTATACATGTAACAAATGCCAAACACTTCACTACCATGAAATTTCTAAAGTTGACTTTCACATTTGTTAAAAACGGTAAAAATCACATAGTTTTCTTCCCTTCCCCCAGTTCATATTCTGAACTGAAATATTACATGTACAATAGCTGGCTCTAACTTCTGCACAAAGTTAAACCATATCAAGCTCCTTTGCCAATATAAGGAGCTATACAATTTCTATCAAACTTGCCTCAAATTTAGGCCTAAGAAAAACTTCTCAAAGCAACTCAAAAGGAGCAAGTCAAGGAAAAAGAAGGCTACAAACAGAGAAAAGAAGACTAGCAGATGAAACAAATACTCTGAAAAACTCAAATCTACTCTTCAAGTACTGAAAATACCCCATAAGGGACAATGAATGGGAGCTATTACAATGAAGTCAGCAAATAAAATGCAAATCTCAAGCATGATAAATGGCCCTGATGGGCTGTTTGCTGAAAGAAGTAAGGCTAGTGATTCAGTCCACAATTCCTTTTGGACCCTAAAGAAGGGATTCAATAGAAAGTTGTCATTCTGTTTTGCAATTTTTTCTTGGTTGTCTTCAGGAAGTAGCAGTTTGCTTTTTTCCTCCATGTTATGCAGGCCATTTCCTTAAACCCCAAAAGTGTAATAGTTTTCATATATTAAAAGACTTCTTTTAGAAATGGAAAGAGAATATGAGGCCATGACAGTGATGTTAACGATTACTCTTCATTGCTTCTTTAGCTGCCATGATCAGCGGTGTCAAGCTAGACAATGGTTTGGCCAGTTTCAGGAAGGGATGCTGCCAGAAAGAGGGGAGGAAAAAAATGTATAAATGTCACCAGCTTAGAAACAAGATATTTCCTTTCAATTAAAGCCCCAAAGATTTTAATGGACCATAATTTATTTAATAAACATGTATTTCAATACCTGCATAAAATCAGCATAACCAAAACATCACTTTTATAGTAGAAAGCATAGTCTTTTTAGTTTTTCTAATATTACAAAATCTCAGTTAAATGTCCCAGATACTCATGCCAGCAATGAACTGGTCTGAGAATTAATAATATGCAAAAACTCATATCCTTATCATAATCTGAAGGGTATTTCAGTCCCAGCAATGAAATCCTAACCTGCGGCAGCTGCCATGCTTCTGATGAATGAGCAGGAAAATGTAACTAAAAGCCCCATGTGAACTTCGTCTATTACTCAAAAAAGTCAACTTTTTCCAAAAATAGTTTCATTTCCAAATTCACCTGTAACAATTCTTTGGCTGAACCCCTTTTCTCCACATCCATCTCCAAACATCGATTTAAGAAATCCCGAAATATTGAGGAAAGTTTCTCTGGGTTCTGAAGTTCTGGAGTTCCGTTAGTTGCTATCAGGTACAAGGCCTAAAAAAAAGAACACCTTTTATATTCTTAAGGTAGTAACTCAACAAAGTGAGAAAGCACTTTATAAAGTTTATGGATTTTTTTCACTTCCATAAAGACAATCACCATAAATAATGAAGTGAGGTTAGTATCATTTCTACATATTTGGATTACTTTTCCTTTATTTTAGATGTTACATTTCTTTAATTGTTTTTCAAAAATTAGCTTCCTCTTTTGTGTGTGTCTATGTGGGGGGGGGGGTTATAAATGCCATACATATTGATAAAAGAACTATAACATGTAAGGGTATAAAGAAAATGACCACAATCCCACCATTAACATATAGTATCCCATTTATCTTTCTCAAGCTTTTTTCAAGTCACACCACATTTCAAAACAATGTAGTTTATTGAAACCTCTTTTTTAAAAAAACTAGTTATATTTATGTAACTATAGAAGAAGAGGCACAACACAGAGGATTTTTAGGACAGTGAAAATACTCTGCATACTATAATGATGGACACATGCTATTCATTATACATTTGTCCAAACCTACAGAACGTACACCACCCCAAGCATGAACCCTAATGTCAATTATGGACTCCGGGTAACAATGATGTGTCAATGTAGGTTCACCGACTGTTAAGAAATGTAAGCTTGCCCTGGCCGGTGTGGCTCAGTTGGAGCGTCGTCTTGTACACCAAAAGGTGGTGGGTTTGGTTTCCAGTCAGAGTGTGTGCACAGGAGGCAACTGATCAATGTTTCTTTCCCTCCCTCCCTCCCTCTCTCTCTCTTCCCCCCACCCCCGTCCTCTCTCTAAAATCAATTAAATAATAATAAAATTGTTAAAAAAAAGAAACTGTAAGCTCTGGTGAGAGATGTTGATAATGAGGCTACACGTGTGGGGGAGTGAGTATACAGGAAATATGTACCTTCCTCTCAATTTTACTGTGAACTGAAAACTGCTTTTAAAAAAGTCTAAAAACAAACTAGCTATATCCCCACCCTCATCATTATTAATAACAGAATAAAGCTAGAAAATTATTTTAATGGCTGAATGACTAGTGTCTTTAATTATATGGATGTTTCATTTAGCCAATCCCCTCTGGAAAATCCCTGTATTCTTTATATATTTTTCTAATTTTCTTTAAATTCCTAGAAATGGAATTTTAAAAAATTAATAAACTGTTTTTAGAAGTTTTAGATTTATAGAAAATTCAGCAGATAATACAGAGTTCCCATATTTCACCTCTCCAATCTTACATTAGTATGATACACTTGTTACAAGTGATGAACCCGTATTGATACACCTTCATTAAACAAAATTCTAGAGTATACATTAGGGTTCATTCTTTGTACTACACAGTTCTATGGGTTCTGGCAAATGCATACTGTCATGTACCCACCACCATTCAGTATCATACAGAATAATTTATTTCACTGCCCTAAAAATCCCATGCTCTTTATTCATCATCCCCACCCCCCAAAAGCTCCTGGCAACTACTCATCTCTATATAGTTGGAACCATACAATACATGTAGCCTTTTGAAACTGGATTCTTTCGCTAAGCAATATGCATGTAAGGTTCTTCTTTTTGTGGTTTGATAGCTTATTTCTTTTTATCTTTTTAATGTTATGAAATAACATTCTATTGTATGGATGTACCAGTCTATTAATATATTCATTTTTTATACATTTCACAAATTAGTTGCTTCCAGTATTGAGTAATTATCAATAAAGATTATGAAAACACTTGTGTGTAGTTTTTGTATAGACATAAGTTTTCAACTTATTTGGTAAATAATAATGAGCATGATTCTGGATCATATATTAAGAGTATGTTTAGTTTAGCAGGAAACTGTCAAATTGTCTTCCAAAGCAGCCCAACCATTTTGCATTCCCACCAGCAATGAATGAGAGTTCCTTTTGCTCCATGTCCTTACTGGCACTTGGTATTGTCAGTTTTATGGATTTTAGGCCATTCTAATACGTATATAGTGGGATCTCTTTGTTGTTTTAATTTAGCAATTCCCTAATGACATAATGTTGAACATCTTTTAATAAGCTTATCTGGAATCTGTGTGTCTTCTCTGGTGAGTTGTATACAGAACTTTTGCCCATTTTAAAACTGAGTTGTTTGTTTTCTTACTGTTGAGTTTTAAGAATTCTCTGTATATCTGGGTAACATTCCTAAATAAGATAGGTGTTTTGCAAATAATTTCTTTCAGCCTATAACTTGTCTTTTCATTCTCTTACCAGTGTCTTTCTCAGAGAAGAAGATTTCAGTTTAATAAAGTATGCTCTTTCATGGAACATACTTTTGATATTGTATCCAAAAACATCACCAAACCCAAGGTCACCTGGAATTTCTAATGAATTATTTCAAGTTTCTGCCATCAAAAAAGGATACCAACTGACACTTGAACCATCACTACATGAGTGTGCCCACTTCCTTGTCACTTAGGTTCACTTCTCTTTACATGACATTTCCCCCCAAATTTTCAAACATCTACCAAACACTATTATCATCACTAATATTATAATTCAGAGCAATTCCAATAGCTACAAAGATGCTTGTTACTAATGATTCCCTGATGTCTTCTCTGATGCTCTTGTCCTTTAGCCCACCTCAGCCACACGCACCCATGGTCACACCCTGTACTTTAACAACACCAGTAACCGCAACTCTTAAATCTCAGTTGCACTCCATCTCCTATCTTTTCACTCCTAGTACCCTCACATCAGTGATCCTTTGACTCCACTGGACCTGAATAAATCCTACTGATCTTCCAGTGTCCATCATTCTTTTTTTTTTAAATGTTTTTATTGATTTTAGAGAGAGAGGAAGGGGGCAGGGGAAGAGAAAGACAGAGAGGAGAGAGAGAAACATTGATGTGAGAGACACACATAGATTGGCTGCCTCCTACATGCACCCTGACTGGGGCAGAGATGGAACCTGCAACCCAGGTACGTGCCCATGACCAGGAATCGAACGTATGACCCTCCTGTGTGAAGGCCCACACTCTTAACTACTGAGCCATATGGGCCAGGGCAAGTTTAATTTTTTAAAAAATGTACCTCCAGCCCAGGCTGGGTAGCTCAGTTGGTTAGAGTGTCATCCCAATTTGCCAAGGTTTCAGGTTTGATCCCCACTCAGGGTACATACAAGAATCAACCAATGAATGCATAAATAAGTGGAAGAACAAATCGATAGCTCTCTCAAAATCAATAAATTAAAAAAAAAAAGTACCTTCTAAATGTCTCAACATGCGGAATGCAGTTATAAAAATTGTTTTAATGTCCTTGTGTGCCAATTCTTTTATCTATATCAGTTCTGGGTCAATTTTTCTTCTCATTATGGGTTGCAATTTTCCTGCTCTTTTGCCTGTCTGGTAAACTTCGACTGGATATCTGGGTGCTAGATATGCCTGTATTCTTATAAACATTCTGGAGCTTTGTTCTGGGACAGTTACTTTGAAACTTTTGAACAGATCCCTTTGGGTCTTGTTTTTAAGATTTGTTAGGTGGGACCTAACACATTTGTTAGATTAAAATTTGGTAGACTACAGCAGCAATGTAGTCTAGGGCTAATTATTTCCTATCTCTGAGGCAAGACTCTTTGGAGTCATCTACTCAACGTTCTGTGAATTACAAGGTTTCCTATTACAAAGCTTTCCTATTGCTGACAGAAGCAGCCTTGTGTGAGCACCAGGCACCATTCATTGTCTCCAATCCTAGCAGATGGTTATATCCCAGGCTCTGCGTAGAGTCTTCACACAGGTGTACCAATCTCTGTTGAATGCTCTAGTCTCGAAGGTTTCTCCTCCCCTGTACTCTGTGCCTTGCGAACTCCAGCTGCCTTGATCTCCCCAGATTCTCATCTCTATAACCTCAACTCAAGGAGTCCCTGTATCCCACCTGGATTCTCCCTCCCTGTGCATGACCTGGAGAATCTCTCAAGACATTACGCTGGGGCAATCGCTAGGCTCACCTCATGCTTTTCCCACCTTCAGAGATTACTGCTCTTCATAGTCTGATCTCCAGTGTCTTGAAAACCAGTTCCATATACTCCAGTAGGAGGGTTAACCTGGTCCCTGCTGTTCCATCTTGACAGGAAGCAGAAGTTCCCGTTTGCCAAGTTTTCATCAATTATATCCACATTGCCAACTCCAGTGTTCAAGTCTCAGTTCTAATCTTACTTGATATAACTACAGCTTCTGACAAGCTGATACCTCCATCACTTTTTGGATGTAGATTCCAGAGCATATGTTCATTTTGTTTTACCTGCCTCTCTGGCCGTTCCTTCTCAGTCTCCTTTACCGGTCTAACACATCAACTCTTAGCTACGGAATGCCTTAGGGTGCAAACGGAATCTCTTCTATTATCTGTCTATGCCCACTGGACCTGGTGATCCTATCTAGTCTCTCAGCTTTAAGGAGTCTCGATTATGTATCTCTAACCTGGATCCCAGACTGCATACCCAATAACCTAGTCAACATACCCACTTGGATGTCTTAATAGGCATCTCAACTTAACATGCCTAAAACATTAATATGTTATCTCCTGATCTCCCACCTGCCACCCCCCCACACACACACCCTACCTGCACGCTTTCCATTCAGTTAAGGTGAACTTCAACTTCATCATTTCAGTTGCTTAGTCCCAACTCTTGAGGTCATCTCTCCCTCTTACTCACATATGCTCTCCGTTTAAAATACATCCAGAAATCTACTACCTTTTCACACTTCCACTGATAACATCCTAAACTACCATCATTTCTTGCCTTGATTACTGCAACAGCCTCCCAACTGGTCTTTCTGTGTCTGCCTTTGCCTCCCTTGAGAGTCTCTTTTCAAAAAAGTAACCAGATTGATTCTGTTAAAATGTAAGTAAGACCATTTCACTTCTCTGCTCAACACTGTCCAATTGTTTCACCATCTTACCTGTGTAGAAGCCAGAATCCTTACAAAGGCCTAATAAGGCACAACATAGTCTGGCCTCATTTCTTCAATGTCTACCTTTTTTTCTCCTGCTCTGTGTTCAATGAATGCTAACTCTACTGGAATCCTCAATGAACTTTCAATACAATAAGAATGCTCCTGCTTTACGGCCTTTGCATGTGCTGTTCCTTCTGATCAGGATGTTCTTCCCTTAGGTAACTGAGTATCGTCACTTTCTTACCTCTCCTGATCAAATGTCAACCCAGTAAAGCTCTTCCCAAAGCACTCCTTTGAAAATGAACACTCCTGACTCCTTGCCTACTAGTCCCAGTACTTAAGAGTCCACCACCATTTAATATATTACATATTATTCTTATTGTTTCTCTCCTCCTTCTATGAGGACAGAAATTTTGTTTGTTCTTTTAGACAGTGCCTTGAACAGTGCCAAACAGAGCCAATACTTGAATCAATACTTACTGAACAAATCAATAAAATTAGAAGGTTTTAAAAATTGTTCTAAAAAGTGTTTTAAAAATATTACTACTATAAAAGTACCTTTATTGCTCACTTGAACTGGAATCTTTGCAAGAAGATGAAAATCATTCAGGAAAAATAGAAATAAAATCCATGCCATCCACACAGGGTACCTCTTACACATTACCTTGGCCTCTGGAGCCCATTTTATAGCATGTCCAACTTTTTTGGGGGGGTAGGGCAATTTTTTAAATTTCTGGCAGTAAGTTTGTAGTCATATATAGCAATTTAAAAATCACCCTTAAGTGTAAAATTCAGTGTTTTAGTATATTCACAAGGTTGTACAACCATCACCACTGTCTAATTTCATAACATTTTTATCCCTCCAGAAAGAATATCCATGTGAATTGTTAGTTATTCCCCATTCCCTCCTCTACTCAGCCCCAGAAACCACTAATCTCAGCTCTACAGAAATCTATAAAATGTATGGATTCAATCCTCATTATGTGCTGATTTCACACGTGAATTTACCTACTCACTAAAATTTATGTTAACTCCAAAATCAATACTCTCAGTGCTTTTGTGGTCATTCGTGGTTATGTGCAGAGAGGTGAAAAGCATAGTGCTGAAGAGCTGGCTAGTGTTCCTAAGTGCAAGAAGGTTGTGATGTGACCCATGGAAAATATACACTTTTTGATAAGCTTCATTCAGGCATGAGTTATAGTGCTACTGGCTGTGAGTTCAATGCTACTCAACAATATATGTTAAATAGTGTCCTTGTCTCTTTTTTTAAATTCTCACCCGAGGATATTTTTCCATTGCTTTTCAGAGAGTGGAGGGGGGAAGGGAGACAGAAACACCCATATGAGAGAGACTCATTGATTGGCTGCCTCCCACTTGAGTGCTGACCGGGGCCAGGACTGAGCCTGCAAATGAGGTACATGCCCTTGGCCGGAATCAAACCTGGGATTCTTCAGTTTTGGGGCAGATGCTCTAACCACTGAACCAAACCAGCAAGGGTGTCCTTTTTTTTTTTTTTAAAAAAAAACACACAAACTATTGATGTTTTTTAGAGAGAGAGGGGAAGGGAGAGGGAAAGAGAGAAAAACATCGATGTGAGAGTACAACATCGACTGGCTGCCTCCTGTGCACACCCCACTGTGGATTGAGCCCACAACCCAGGCATGTGGCCCTGTCCAGGAACTGAACGGGCAACCTCCCGGTGCACAGGATGACTCCCAACCAACTGAAACACACAGAAAGCAAGGTCGTCTATCAATCAGCTGACAAAAATGTAATCAGAAGCTTGCAGGAACCTAACCCTTTACTTCCCCTGGAAGCAATGGTTCAGCATTCACAAGTATTTGAGGCTTTACAGAACCTAACTACCACAAATAAGAATCGAATGTAAATGGAATCCTGTAATATGTGATCTTTTGTGTTTGACTTCCTTCACTTAGCATAATGCTTTCAAGGTTCAATATTATATGTATCTATACTTCATTCCTTTATTGTGGGTAAAAAATACTCCATTGTATGAATATACCACTTTTGTTTATTCATTCATCAGGTGATAGACATTTGGGCTGTTTCTACCTTCTGGCTCTTATGAATGCTGTTATCAACATTTGTGTACAAGTTTTTATGTGGATGTATGCTTTTAATTCTCTTGGGTATATACCTAGCATTTGAATTGCTAAGTTATATGCTAACTCAATATTAAGTTTTAGAGGAACTATCAAATCGTTTTCCAAAATGCTACATGCACCATTTTACCTTTCCACTAACAAAGTATGAGGGTTCCAATTTCTCCACATTCTTACCAACACTTATTATTGTTCATCTTTTTTATTATAGTCATTCTTGTAGGTGTGAAGTGGTATGATATTGAGCCATATATGGTAATTTACAAGTAGAAGTAGAAGAAAAAAGATAAAGAATCAAAGGCAGGAAGGAAAGGAGCAAGGGAGGGAAGCAGGGAGGGAGGAAAGGAGGAATCCCGAAACTCTCCACCCTCAGCTGCTGAATATTTATTTGTTTAAAGTCTACTGACCTCATCTGTATATCAGGGCCCTCACTCTTTTGTTTGAATACGGGCTTTAACATTGCCATCTACACAGCTTTCTCACAGATGTGATTCTTGCTTTCCTCTTCTCTGTACCTAGGGGTACCAGAGGCCAAGGTTCAAAGTTGATAACCTGAAGGGTATCTCTAGGGACTCTTAACTCTGTAGAAAAGTGAGGACATTCTTACTTAGGTGCAAAATTAGAAAGCATTCAACTTACTAAAAATCTACAAACTCTCTACCTAACGCATTCAACTCAACCCATAAGTAAACGATTTTTAGATGCAGAGTAAAGGAAACAACTAGGTTTTATCAACTTTGCATCCTAAATTCTTGGCCAGTGCCTGGCCCAAGCAGGTATAACATAAATGTTTTAAAGAAAAGTATTTTTCTTAAAATAAGGCTGGTGTCTGTCTTACCCTCAAGGGATTTTCATTGAGGTATGGAGGCTCTCCTTCTACCATCTCAATAGCCATGATACCCAGAGACCATATGTCCACCTTAGGGCCATAAGCTTTCCGTGTAACCACCTCCGGTGCCATCCAGTATGGCGTGCCAACCATGGTACTTCGCTTGCTCTGCTCAGGGGTGATCTGGGCACAGAAACCAAAGTCAGCTATAAAACAAAACAAAAAACATCTAGAGTTAACGGTGTCCGTGGAACTCTTTTATCTAAGAGTTCACTTTAGATGACTTAATTACATTCAACTACTCAGCCACTTGTCTATTAAGATTGTACTAATAGTCAACCAGAATGGGTTTACAAATATTTTGATGTTACATACTTTCACTTTTTTTTGCTTTTATTTCCAACAAGCAGAGGGCAAATTATCAGGAGGTCTTTTATTCTAAATTATTAATTCTAACTAGAGGGAAAAGGGGGTGGGGGGACATAGAAGGGTAAATGGTGATGAAAGGAGACTTGACTTGGGGTGGTGAACACACAAATTTACAATAGACAGATGATGTATTATAGAACTGTACCCCTGAAACCTATATAACTTTAACCAATGTCACCTCAATAAATTCAATAAAAAATTTAATTCTATCCTAAAGATTTTAATAAAGTTGAAAAAGGTATAGAAGAAAAAGTTACCAAAGATCAACACCAAAACTAAACGCTGTGAATCAGGCAAAGGTCAACAAATGGTAACTACTTTTGATAAAAATAAACAGAAGATAATGACTAAACATCAGACTTAGGAGAGTCTAGAAAAAGAGCTCATTTACCTACAACTGTACCTACAAGGTGTTCACCAGCGTTACTCCAACCATGTCATTTTACAATAACTGAGGAGCAGAATGCCTAGTTTAGTACTTTTAATTTAGTGGCAAAGTCAGGATGAGAATCTAGAGTTTTTTCCTACCTTCCACTGTTAAATCCATTCTGTTCCATATGTAACTACTATTAACATTTATGTTTGTAAGCTTTAGACTTTTTGTTATGCATTTACATACATACAAATAATATCTACAAACCGCCTGATTCATTCTATCTAAGATATTGTGTAAACCGTTTTTAAAAACTACTTTCAGAGATCTTTCCATTATTAATACATTGAACTACCTCATTATTTTAACTACACAATGTTAAAGAATATAAAAAAACAAGAACAGAATGTAAAACTATCATAACATATTTAACCATTCCAGAACTGCTAGACGTTTAACATATTTTGGTTTTTGCTTACAGTGCTGCAGGGAACTACTTTGGACATGTGCACATGCTTAGTAATTCTATAGGATTCAATCCTAAAAGAACAATTGTTAAATCAAATCATATTTATAACTAAAGTGAGAGCTTGTAAGAACCAGGTACTGTTCCTAGTACCTTATAAGAATTAACCTATCTAATCCTCAAGATAACTCTATTAGATAGGTACATTATTATTATTCCCATTTTACAAATGGGGAAACTTAGGCACATATATTTTTAGATAACTTACCCAAGATCATTCATCTAGTAAGCAGAAGAGTCAGAACTAAATATTATCCAAAAAAGTCTAATTCTGTTTACATGTGTATTCACCAAAAATGTATGAAACTGTCCATTTTTAACTTGCCTACTAAGATTAAGATTAGCAATTCTATATTTTGACCATCTGATAGAAACTAGACCCCTTTTCTCGTGGTTGAATAACTTCTGGAGGATGTATCTTAAGGAAATGTTGAAAAAGGAGCAAAACTCTAGCAGAACAGAAGAAAAAGTTTTTGGTTTCTTAATCTAAGAAATGCCTTGAGTTTTACATAGTTGGAGAAACCTCAGCAGTTTTTTTGTATTGTTTTTTTAAAAGAAGTTCTTAAATCCTATAGAGGGCGAGGTTGGAACTGAGACATTAGCTAGCAGAGGAAAAAGAGCCTATGACTTTCTTATCCCCCACGATTCTACCATGTCTGATACAGAAAATAATTATGAAATGAGGTTTATAAGGGTTTTTTTTCTTTCTATTTTTAATCATTTCCGAGGTCAGGGTCATATAGCTTTTGCATGATTAGGCCACACTGCCAAATCCAATGAAAGCTGAACAGCATGACAAAAATTTACTCTAAAAGATAGCAGGGACAAATTCAAGTTTATCTTTGGAAGATAGCAACAATGTTATGACAGTCCTAGGCACTGTTCCTCAGCGTTTTAGATTTTTAATCCTCAGAAGAATTGAGATAAATACTATAATTTTTGATATCATACAAATCGGAAAATAAACACAAAGAAATTAAATAACTCATCTAAAATTATTCGGCAAGTATAGCAGATCTGCTATTTAAACAAAGCTGTCCAGTTGAGAGTCCATATTCTTTAGCACTATTCTCCCTCCCTCTCTATATATGGTCATAAAAATATATTTAGCATAAGAGGTTTTTACTTAAACAAAAGGGAGAAAATTATAATAAATAACAAATAAATGCTATTTCTCCATTTGTTACTCACTAAGTTTAACTGATCCTTCCATCCCCAAAAGCACATTGTCACTTTTGATGTCTCTGTGGATCACTTGATTAGCATGCAAAAACTCCAATGCCTGTAAACACTGAACAGAAGAAAAAAACACAATTAATGAAAACAGTCTCTGAAAAGTCTAAGGGAGGTTCACATACAGTACTTAAGGCCTGAGCATTGCTTCTAGTATCCAGCAGAAGACACTGCAATACTTATATTTATAAAGAAAAAACATCCTTTCATGTGCAAAGTTATAAAAATTTTGTAAGACAATTAGATTCCCCATCTCCCACCCTCTAGTCTTACCCAGAGACAATTATTAAGTGATGTCTTATCTAGTCCTATCATTCTGTTTTCATTTTCATTTATAAAATGATGGGTGGGTCTCTATAATCTCTAGGCCTTTTCAGGTTTAAGTGCCTAAAGGTATACAGCACTTGTAAACATGCACAAGGCTCTTTAAAAATCACTTCAACAGTAAAGGATAAATTTGTGATTATTCCCATATGAATCTCTGATACTCAAGTCTAATCAATGTGCCATGAAAAGTGGGTAAGATCCTGGGTGGTCTGGTTCCATCTAGCTGTTCATCAATGTCAGATAAGATGTTTTCTTCATTTCTTCCATGGTGGATTTTACATAAAGCTAATATCCACAACCTAGACACCAATGATAAAGAAATAACTTTCTTCTTATGCTAGTGTTTCCAAAAGCACTGAGTCCAAAGTGAGGAAAAACTCCACCCCCTTCCTTAAATACAAGAATGAGATTAGGTTTTTAAAATCTGCTTGTCCCTATATTTTATTATTTTTCATTTTTATTTTTTAATCCTCACCCAAGGATATTTTTTCCATTGCTTTTCAGAGAGTGTGTGTGGGGGGGGGGGGGGGAGAAACACCAATATGAGAGAGACACACGGATTGGTTGCCTCCCACACTCACCCCGACCAGACCCGGGGATCGAGCCTGCAACCGAGGTATGTGCCCTCGGCCAACATAGAACCCAGGACTCTTCAGTCTGTGGGCCAACACCACTGAGCCAAACCGGCCAGGGGTATCCCTATATGTTTAAATATAAACTGTGCACAAATTGTAACTTGGAAAAAGTTGTGTTTTTATTTCTTACCTCCATCAGAGTAGAGCAACAACAAAAAAGTCTATATAATCTCAAAAAAGTAAAAATCTCACTGAAAATATTGTACTATTTTTTAAAAAATATATCTTTATTGATTTCAGAGAGAGAAAGGGAGAGGGGAAGAGGGGGAGGGGGAGGGGGAGGGAGGGAGGGAAAGAGAGAGAGAAAAACATCAATGATGAGAGAGTTATTGATTGGCTGCCTCCTGCACGCCCCCCGACTGGGGATTAAGCCCGCAACCCGGGCATGTGCCCTGACTGGGAATCGAACCGAGATCTCCGGATCCTAGGTTGATGCGCAACCACTGAGCCACGCCCAGCTAGGCTGTACTATTTTTTTTTTAATCCTCACCTGAGGACATGCTTTATTAATTTTTTCTTAATTTTTTAAAATTGATTTTTAGAGAGACAGAGAAAGAGATTAAGAGAGAGAGAGAAACATCAATGTGAGAGAGAGACATCAATCGGTTGCCTCCCACAGGCTGACTGGGGATCAAACCCAAAACCTGGGTATGTACCATGACCAGGAATCAAACTTGTAACCTTTTGGTGTACAGGACAACACTACAACCAACTGAGCCACATGGGCCAGGGCGAAAATATTGTACTATTCATTCAAGAAAAAAAGAGATAAACTATGTGTATTATTACACTACATTTACCAAGCTTTAAAGCAGATTCTTGAAAAGAACAAATTCTCAGAAAAATACTTGTATAAACAGAAATATGTCACAATTAAAGGAACTCCTAAAATAATTTTAAAATCAATTATGAAAAACTGTTAGAAAAACAAATTAAGCATAAACAAATTCCTTTTTGTTGTTCTGTTAATCCTCACCTGAGGACATTTTTTCCATTGGTTTTTAGACAGAGTGGAAGGGAGGGGGCCACGGAGGGGGGGAGGGAGGGAGAGAGAAAGAGAGATTGGTTGCCTTCTGCATGCACCCTGACTGGGGCCAGGGATCAAACCTGCAACCCAGGTACGCATCCTTGACTGGGAATTTAACCCAAGAGCCTCTGGTGCACAAGCCGCCCCTATAACCACTGAGAAACACCAGCAGGGCAATAAAGTCTTGTTTTTATCAGCTTTTAAGTAACCAACATTTTTTGTTAAGAGATGTGTTAATTTTTTTTTAATGTTTTTATTGATTTCAGAGAGAGGAAGGGAGAAATAGAAACATTAATGATGAAAAGAGTCACTGATTGGCTGCCTCCTGCACACCCCCTACTGGGGATCGAGCCCGAAACCCAGGCATGTGCGTCATGAGGAATCAAACTGTGACCTCCGGGTTTATGGGTTGATGCTCAACCACTGAGCCACACCAGCCAGGCAAGAGGTATATTATCAAACTATCATATTCATTAACATATTATTTCCTTCCCTACTAAAACAACCAAAGAAGCTACCCCCCCCCCCCTTAGGTAGAGAACAATTACATCAGAATTAAAATTTTCAAAGAAGCCCTGGCCAGTGTGGCTCGGTTGGTTGGAGCATCTTCCAGTGCACCAAAAGGTTGTGGGTTCAATTCTTGGTCAGGGTACATACCTAGGTTGGGGGTTTGATCCCTAATTGGGGTGCACATAGGTTGCAGCACACACATGTGAGACAACTGATCAATGTTTCTATCTCTCTCTCTCTCTCCCTCTCCCTCCCCTTCCTTCCCCCTTCTCTAAGTAATCAATAAAACCTATCTTCAGGTGAGGCCAAAAATATTTCAAAGAATACTTTTGGAACACCTTAATAAAAGCTAAAAAAGGAAAATATCATATGTACTGTTCTTGCATGAACAAAGTTTCTAATTCACTTAATGTATCACTGTAAAAATGCTGAAAGACAAATCACAAAAAACACAATAGTCTTAAGAATTTTTAGTTTTGTCCTTTGTGACAATGATTCCTATGATATTGAAAAGCAGTTATTGAACAGTAGATATTGAACAGTTTCAGTGACAATAAGCAAATCATTAACCTAAGTCTCATCTGTAGAAAAAGTTAACTGAAAGATGAAAGGCTCCTTTTTTGACTTATGCAATTTGGCAGAACTTAGGATTTAAAAGTAAACAGTATGTTTACTAATTCATGAATAAATATCAAAAAATAACCAGTTTCTTCACCTTCAATAAGATTAATAAAGCCAGAAGCTGATGTATTAACACTTAAGATGAACATGTGTCCTGCTGAAGGAGTGCTTGTTCCCACTGTTGAGTGGTGTATTTTTTAAAAAACTGAGTTTTAGAAAAAAGGGCGGGGGGGGGGGGGGGGGGACACGGACGGGACATCAATCAGCTGCTTCCCACATGCGCCTGGACCAGGGATCAAACCTGAAACCTGGGTATGTGCCCTGACCAGGAATCAAACCCTAGCTTTTCGGTGCACAGGAGGACTCTCCAACCAACTGAGCCACACTGGCCAGGGCAAGTGGTATATTTTTAATGGCTTCCCTTTTCACCCTCAAAAGCATCCTGTTTGGACAATGAATTATAATGATCACTCCACTGAAATTCACCTGGGTTGCGTTCTTCAAAGGTCCATGCTTCCTTCCAGACTTATCTTACACATGAAGGAAAGGGCTGAAACTCTCATGAAGGATGAAATGGTATGGAGAAAACTTGCAGAGAATGTGTACAGAGAAAGTATTTCACACAAAATTTACCTGTGCAAAAAAACTTTCCATTTTTTCATCTCCTGCTAACCACATGTCACCATAACTTACCAAAATGGGAATAAACTCACCTCTCTGCACACAGCAGCAATCTGTGCTTCATCCATGCAGGTTTCTGTTACAACATCAGTAAGTGATCCCCCAGCAAGGTACTCCATTACTACAAACAATTCATCTCCCACCAGGTAACTAAAAAAAGAACACACAAAACACATTCACATTTTTACTTTTTCTGAACACATGGAACTCTATGCTGAACAATTCAACGTTTAGGCACCCTCGTAACAAAACTAGAAAGCTGGTAGCTTTCAGAGCTAGGAAGACGACTAGAAAGCTGCTACGTAACAGCACAGAAAAATAACCAAGTGTCATCATGATTTTCCTGAATCACTTTAAGTTTGCCCACAATTGTAACTTGAGTGCATAGGTAGATTTATTCATCCTATTTTACAGATGAACAGACAGAAGCTTGGAGAGGTTAAGTAACTCACAGCTACTTAAGGTCACATGGTTAGTAAGTGACAGAACCTGAATCTGAAGCCGAGTATAAACTGATTCTAAAGCTTATGGCTTTTCTTTTTTTCCCAGCATCCAAAAACTTTTTAATAACAAGGTAGGATCTAGGGTTAGTTTTTATAGCTGTGGCTGGCCCATCAGCCTCTTGCACACTTGAATTTCTGGCCCTTGGATCTTACGTAGGGTTTGGTGTGGCTGTGAGGGGTTCCTGGCGCCTTGCCAAAATGCCTGTACACCTCTCAGTCCATGCGAGGAAAGCAACACGGTGCCACAGTCCTTGGGGGAGCCCAGGGTCAGCTGGCTGAAGGTGAGGATCTTGCACCCAGCCTTGAGGCTGCAGCTCGGGGGTAGCTGTTCACACCAAGTGCTCACACCTTCAGTTTGGGCACCTCCTGGACATGCAGGTCATCAGTTATAGTCCCTACAACCACAGTGGTTCTGCCATCCAGGCCGGGAAGCTTCATTTTCCAGATCATCCGGGAAAGGCACAGAGGTGGCCAGTTGGTATGACTCATGAACAACATCTTCAGCACCACTTCGTTGAAGGTTCGTCTGGCCAGAAAACTGTATAGCTTGACCAACAGCCTTAGGAAGATGTCCTGGCTCTTTGGCTCCTTGTACCAAACTTTTCCGTTTCTGTTGTGGTGGATGTCAACTCCCATGATGGTGCCTTCTGTTCCACAAGGTCCGGAAAGCTTATGGCTTTTCTTAATCACCATGATACACACTTAAAATACTTTAAAATGTATCTGGAAAGTTTATTTCTATGAACACAGTCCCCATTACTAGGGCTAACGTCTAAAAATGGGTTATCATTACCCCAAAACAAAATTAAATGTGGAAATAAGAAAATTACCTATAATCCCCTATCTCCAATATAATCACTGTTATAATTCTCATTAACTTTCTATTGCTCTTCTTTCATTCACATGTATGTAATTGCTTCTAAAAAACACAAAATAGTTGTAAGATATGTTTTTTAACATCAACTCCTAAATTAAATGAGATTTTGATAGACATACTATTTGCTCATGAAAGCATTTGAAATAAAAATTCATCTAAAAGTTTAAAAACTGTGTGGCCTGTCACCTCTGTTAGTCAAGCTATGAATCACCTTCTCTTAACGTTTCTGCTTCTGAACATTTGTAATTAATATGAGCATCAGCAGCAATGTCCTTCATTTAACTGCCTTCTCTCACTGGCCAAATGACATCTATGTAGAAAAAAGACCTGTTAAACGGCAATGTGCTATTTTTACCTCTCCTCCTCCTTCAAGCTTACTTTTCAACACTGACATTCTACTGTGATCTAAAGAGGCTATGCCCTAAAACCATGAGACTGAAAATGTCCACATTTTTGTCCCAATGCTTAAAAAATATTCATATTTACCTGTCCAAGAAGTTAACTATGTTGGGATTCTTTAATTCTTTCATCACCAGAATCTCATTAATGATCAATTCCTTCTTTGGCTGTTTCTGTAAATTAATCTGTTTGATAGCAACCTATGATGGAAACAGAATTTTTTTAAAATCAGAACAAGTTTCTTAATTCTCTTACAAAATCACAAATAACAATCAGTTAATGATTTAATTTACTGTATATAGTATATAATGAAATTATAATTTACTAATAGGTATACTTTTATTTCCACTCTGCCTATGCACAATGCTTTGTAATATATAGAGCCCAAATATTTTTAGATTTCTCTTGAAGCTGATTAATCTAAGGTCAGCCCAGTGCCAAGAATTAGTTCTTTTTCATTCCAAGCTAGGAAAATAATTTTTAAAATATCTGCTTATTTATGAAATAATGCATTAATTCCTTTTTTCCCCTTTAATAAGAAAAGTGCTATAAAGTTACATAGAATAGAAAAATAAATAAAATAAAATTACATAGAATAATTCTTTCAACATATTCAACTGAAAGAGAGATTCCTATTGATTATTCACAGATTTATTTAGTTTCCTCCTATACTGAAAGCTAATGATTATACCCAGAACAATGAAAAAGTAGCTACCTCCTGTCCCAATGCCACATCAGTAGCAGTGAAAACTGTACCAGAAGCCCTAGGGGGAAAAAAGACACAACGAGATTTAAGGTTTCTAAATCACTACCATTTACAAAATCCAATGACTTTATACTTAGAACTGAAAAAGAATTAAACATTTAAGACTTAACATCTTTAACAAGAGTAAAAACAAAAGGGGGGGGGAATAAGAAAAAGATAATTCCTATGGCCAAAACTTATGTTAGAAATTTGTCACAAATTTCATACCTACAAAAATGTAGGGAAAAAAAGTAAAGAAAAAGAAAACAGCAACATATACCCATAGATCCACTCCCCTGCTTAAAAATCAAAGAACCACAAACAATTTGAAGGTTCTTGTGTGCCCTTTCCAAAGGTATCCTCTCTTCCTCCCAAAAGTAATCTGTATTTGTTGTTCATTTTGTATTTGATGTACATCATTCCATGCATTTCTCTATACTTTATCTATATTTAACATAATTTTTTAAACTATGTTTTTTAACAACTGATTTTAGAGAAAGAGGAAGGGAGAGAGAGAGAGAAATATCAATCAGCTGCCTCCTGCATGCACCCCAACCAGAGATCAAACCTGCAACTTGGGCATGTGCCTCGACCAGGAATCAAACCAGCAACCCTTCAGTGCATGGGACAATGCTCAACCAAGCCACATGGGCCAGGGCTACCATAATTTTTAAACCTCACATAAATGATTTCACTTTATGTATTTTTTCTGCAATTTTCTTTTTAAACTCAACACTGGATTTGGGATGTTCATCCATATGGATAGATGTTATTCTTTCTTGTTTTTCTCCCCTTACTTTTTGTTAGATATCATTCTTGTTCATTAATTATTATTACATGTATTATTCAATGTATTATAATTCATCCATTATCATGCTTAAGAATGTTAAGATGATTCTCAAATTTTTGTTATTAAAACCAGTGCTGCAATTGAATTTAGTTTTTAAAAAGAAATTCGTAAGGAGACTTTCAAAAATAACTTAAGCTCTTTCTAAATTCACAGACCATTTTCCAGAGATTAATAACGTTAAAAATTCTAGATGTTCATCCATTCCTAAGCAACAGAAAATGAGTTTACTTAGTATAGTTTAAAAATACAAATTACTGGACAAAATCAGATGATTAGTCGACTCGATGGATGTAATTAAAATGTATGTTTTTATTGTCTATAATCTTGTAGTAAATGTTCTTATAGTCTTTTAAATATATTTGATGGGCAATTTTTCCACCCATCTAATCTCTTACCACCATTAGAAATACCATTTAAGAAGAAACAATGTACAGTTGAGCCCTGGCCAGGTAAGGTCACTTGGTTACAGCATCGTCCCAATACGCCAAGGTTGTGGGTTTGATCCTGGGTCAGGGTATGTACAAGAATCAACTGATAAATACATAAATAAGTGGAACAACAAATTGTTTGTTCCTTTCTCTTTCCTTTCCTCTCTTTCTAAAATCAATAAAAAGAAAAAAGAAACAATGTACAGTTGTGGCTAAGTACTACAGTTTTTTAATAGAATCTAGAAATAAATGCATTACTTACACAAATCTACGGACACCACTCATAGAATACTGTAAGTGCTCAATGTCAGCAGGCAAAAGAGATATCGTGCTGTACACCTAGTAAATACTGAGTATTGTGATAATACAGTCACACAAATACTTACCCTTGCCCAATTTTTTCATATCTTGTGTATTTTTTCTTAGGGTCGCCTATGCTCACAATAGTTCCTGTTTTAAACAAAAACAACAAAAAGTTATAAGCTCAGTTGAGCATTTTTAAATTATAAATTAATTCTGATATCATTATTCCTTTTAATAAATTCCATTGATTTTAGAGCAGTGGTTTTCAAACATAACATTAAGTTTCAAAAATACTGTATGTTTCAAACACAAAACACTAAAGAAACTTAAATATATAAATAATATCCAAACAAATAACCAACCCTAAGTGGCTTTTCTGACTCTTCCCATATATCTTTGATTTTACAATATATTTAGAAAACCACTTATACTATAAAAACTACTCTAATATGAACTAATCACACATCTGTTTTAGACAAGTTCACAAAGTTACAACTAAGACACAGGTTTTAAAGCTAGGCTGTTGGACATAAAACCATAACTTAGGTTCTTATTACCAGTAAGTGAAAACATGAGAAAACAACATTAAATTTTCACTTGCTCAAGGTAAAAAGAAATAGGAGCATAGCAAGGAAACTCACAAAAATAACTTGATTTTACACAGGTACCCAACCTGAAGTCTACAGTCACTATAATTATAGTATTTTTCCCTTGATCCCTCCATGTAGGTGTTCTTTATACTATAGTTGATGTAGACTTGTAAATCAGACATTACTGCTACCCTCTCCCTGGCACTGTATAAATTATTTCCAATGCTTGATCCAGGCCAATGATAGTTGATGGGTGAAAAAAATACATTTTGTGCCTACAAATAAATCCATACAGGAAGACCATTTTGTTTAGTTAGTTACAGTCATTTTGTACTCTCACACTGAAAAGCTATAGGTATGCATAAATATATATAAACTCTCTGCCCTGGCCAGTGTTGCTCAGTGGTCTAAGCATCAGCCCATGCATGAAGAGTTGAGGGTCTGATTCCCCATAGCGAGCACATGCCTGGGTTGCGGTTCATTCCCAGACCCTGGGGCTGGAGGCATGTGGGAGGCAATCTGTCTCTCTCACATCTATGTCTCTCGCTCCCCCCTCCCCTTCCCACTCCCTCTGAAAAGCAATGGAAAAAATATCCTCAAGTGAGGATTAACAACAACTATATGTATATATATATTAACCTCCTTTGATAAAGTTCCCAACTATGTCCCTTAGATTTAGCCCTATAGGAAGTGTTGCTCCCAAAGGTACTGACTACTGCAGAGACATTGCTCACCAGTCAACACATAATAATAAATGAGCAAAGAAGAGTAATCTTTGAGTTTCACCAGATTTTAATTGAAGTCACTGTTCCTAGAAGACAATAATTTATTCTTTATGTCTTACGCCAAAATATAGGGTATAAATTAAAATCCATCTGGGCCAAATGTTTCAAGAGCTGTTAACAAATTCAGAATAATGTAAAGTGTAGGAAACATACTTAATTTCTCCATAATCTCTTCATCTGTCATTTTGGTCTTCTTTTTCTGTTTGTCAGAAGACTTGGCACCACCATCAACATTAGAATCACCAACTGGTGCAGGAATAGGGTCAATTACAGACCGTGTATAAATCTGCAGAGAAACAGTTAATTACTGAGATTTGAGGAAAAATATTTTTAAGTATTTTTACTGGCACACGATTCAGTTCTTTGAGTTTTAACCAAAATTAAAGTTGTCTCTGGTGTTCTAAAGAATGAGAACACTATTTTCAGATCTGTCTTATAAAAGACTTGTAACTAAGAAGAATAAATGTGAAACATTTTTCTCTGGCACATCATGTCTATCATTTAAATCTTTCTAGGAAAAGAGCAGATCCTTGAATGAAATTTAAGTGTAACCAGATCTACAGTGATTTACTAGTAATGAAGCAGCAAGAAGTTTAAAATCATGTTTTTACCACAAAGGAGAAATAAAGAGCAAAATAACAGAAACCTTGATGTTAAAATAACTATTAATCCCCCCAATATTTTTGCACAAATATGATTTCCACCATTTCATTTCCAATAGCCAGTTCTAGAATATAAAAAAAATAGAGCCCTCTTTCATTAGATCAGATGCAATGACAGTCCTAAGAGTTTACCTACCAACCACTCCCTCATGCCACTGCCCAGCACCTTCCCCTACTTTACTTGTATTATTAGTACAGGAGGAGGGACGGGTCCCTTTCTGTCTTCATCTAGTCATTATTGTTAAAATTCTACTATATCTGGTTAGGAATTCACTCTTAGCAGCCCCTTGAATGACATCAAGGCTTTGAGAGAAATGTAAACAGGAGATAAAATATATAATTCACCCCCAATAAATTCAATAAAAAAGAACAATGAGAAGTATTTGTATTTTAACTTTTAAAGAAGCCATTTGATTTTTTTTTTTTTAAAAAAAGCTAGTTTTCTGATGAGTGGTCTTTAGGTAAAGAGCTTCTAATCAAATTTCCCCACACTAAAATATTTTAAGGATGAGGACTTTTTAAAATTGATCATTGAAACTCAAAAACAGACTGCTTTTTAAAACACACATGCACAGCCCTGGCCAGTGTGGCTCAGTGGTTGGAGCATTGCCCCGTACACCTAAGGGTCTTAGGTTTGATTACAAATCAAGGGCAAGTACCTGGGTTGCGGGTTGGACCCCTGCCCCGGTCAGGGTGAGTTCGGGAGGCAACTGATCAGCGTGTGTCTCTCAATGTTTCTCCCCCTACCCCTCTCTCTAAAAATCAATGGGGAAAAAATATCCTTGGGTGAGGATTAACAAAAACAAAAACCAAACAAAACATGTGCATGGACACACACAGCCCAATTCACTAATAAGACACTCACTGATTTTGTGTGATCCGGTCTTGGGGCAATAACGGGAGGAGCAGCCTCTTCATCATCATCATCTTCCTCTGTTACTACTGCTGATGTTTCTGATCCCTTGGTATTTAGCTGTATTTATCAAGAAGCAAAGTTAAGGAAGAGAAGTGAAATATAACAATACATTAAAATATGATTCTTTTAACATATTCGAAAAAAAAAGGTTCTTTATTTTAATAGCTCATTTCAAAACAGTAAATCCTCACTTGCTCTAATCACTTAAAAAGTGAAGGCAATTCTGTAAGCAACGTAAGTTTATGAAATAAATATATATGATAAATATCAAGTACTCTTGAGAGAATTTATGCCCTTTACATAGTGAATTCTATACCCTTTAAACCAACCCTAAAAGTAAATAATCACTTTATTTATTAAGACCAATACAAGAATCCTCTAGGCTTTGTCATTTTCAGTTGTTTAAAACAGCTACATTCACCAGAAAAAAAATGTTGGCTAATGAAGCAAAAGAGAAAAGCATTAACTTTAATCAGAAATTATTATATGCCAGGGCTGTGCTAGGCTGTGCTAACTTTACATGTTACCCCATTTAATCTGCATATAATTCCAGGAGACTGTTTCCTTCTAACTGAGGAACTGAAAATAAAACAGTGACTTTGCAGGAGGTAACTGTGATTACATGATAACTTAAGATCAAGTTTCAGTTAACTCTAAAGACTGAAAATGACAGCCTTCTCTATTGTTCAGTATGTTTCCACCGTCTATATTGAGTGGAATGGTACCAGGGGAAAAGGCTAGCAAGTTCTTTGTATTCATGTTTACATACAGAAACATTACCAAAAGTATGCTCTAGATCATAATAAGTTTTAGTCACTTTGAGTGTCATATCAAGGATATTCTATTTAACACGGCTTCCTCAACCAATCAAGTGGCTAGCTAAAACATATATTAAATATTTATTTCTGATGGCTGTAATTTTATTTTAGAAAGCAAAATAAAAACTGAAATTTTGTTTTGGGTAACTTAAATTAGAACAAAAGCTATAAGAAATAACATATTAACTCACTGCAGGTGTTCCAGAAGCGAAGCCATCTTTCTCTGAGCATGAAACAGAAAATAATGCTAAGTTTACATTTCAAAAAATAAAGTGTCTAAAAAATAAACATAATAGAAAGCAGAGCAAGTAAAATGTGTAGACTGGTTTTAAGTCGAATTAAGTCTTGAGAAGAATGACAATATCAGCATTCAAACAAGAATTTATATAAGATCAAGTCAACAAATCTCCAATCTTAATGTAAATTTACTAAAATCATTGAACTGAATGGGTGAATTTTATAGCATGTAAATTGTACCTTAATGAAGTTATTAAAAAATTATTTTGAAACTATACCTGTCAATCTGTATTTATTAAACATAAGTTTATTCACAACGATACTTTCTCCAAAAAATTGCCTATTGAGGAACTTAGTGCAACCATGCAGACAATGTGTGCAAAGAACAATTCTTGACATAAACTGTGATTGGTACAAAAGCAAATCCCTGAAGGCAAAACCAGTTCATAAAGACTAAATGTTAAAATTCATTCTGGAGTTTAGAAGAGTAAGTTTTGTTTTACTTATATGAAAGATATCATTTTCTGGTCACTGATTTTTAAAGTGATTAATTTACACAGAAAAGCTCTAGGGACAAGTTCAACCTTTTGCTAAGGATGTACTAGACTAGGAAAAAAAAGTCAAAATCATTTGCCAAGTGGTCTCTGTTTCTGCAATGATGAAATCAAATAAAGTACAATTAAAATTACATGTATGATTTTAGCTCAATCACATTGTTTTTAAAAGCTACATGTATGACTTTAGGGGACAGAGAAACACATTAAAAGACACCCTGGGACACAATTAGTAAAATCCACGCTAGAGAAATAAGACAAATTATCTTGTTTCTTTAACAAACAAATTGCAAGGAAAAGAGACCATGAGAACCAATATGAGGGAGAAGAAGCCTTAATATCAAAAAGGATTCAAGAGATATAGCAATCAACTGCAATGCATGAACTTTATTCCAACCCTGATTCAAACAAATAAACTTTTTTTAAATCCACTAATATTCCAGTTCTTACCTGATGATAGTTCAATTCTGAGGTATAAATTCTTTTAATCTAATGCTTATTTACATACATATGATGTTACAATTTAGTAAAACAACCCTCCTCCTGTCCCACTAACAATAAATTTATTTCTAGTATGAACTGTAAATCAGCATCTTTCCCTATTGCTGGAAGTCATTCAAAAATAAAGAGAAAAAACAACAAAGGCCAAAACATCCACTTCTGTCAAAATTAAGACATTAATATGATCCCCAGACTCCAAATTATGCATATAAGCTGTTCCAATCAGTTTATAAAAGGTAGATCTACGCAAGGGAAACAATGGAGACAAAATCCATAGCTTAGGTTTTTTTTCGTTTTCTAGAAGCAATCCTTTTATCTAGAAGAGCTTCACAACTCTGCAATCTCATCTGAAGTAGAACTGATTGATGTCTTACCTGGAGGAGTAAAGCTCAGATATTTCTGCTTCACCGTGTTGGAGTCATAGAACTTCAAGACATCCAACACAGCCTGAGGATTCTTCTTTTGCTCTAATTTGGTGATATTGGAAGTCTGTAATAATCGAGCCCACTGTTCTGGCATGCCCTAAAAACAAGACAGTCAGAAATTAGTTGTTCTGAATTGCTTTAATAAAATGAATTTCCAGAGATGACAAAATACATAAATCAATCTATATAACTACAGGTTTGACTAAAGGTCCAGTTTAAAGGACAGAGGGCACAGGCCTACATCTTGGCCCTGGCCAGGTAACTCACTTGGTTAGGCCTAGTTTTCTTAAAGGTCTATTTATCTAAATCTATTTTGCATAATTATAATAGTCCCAGCTCCCTAGAAAAAAGATACATCCATCCATAAACACTTTTAGGAGGGAAAAGCGATAAGAATTCATAATTCATATGTGTATAAAAAAGTTAACTTCAAACTTAACTACTGAATAGAAGAGCTTGAGTGATGATATGAAAGTCAGTCCCAACTAGGTAAACTTACAGTGAATTCTCCAGTAACAGCATCAAAGCCAACATGGATGGTGTGCTCAAAATCAGATGGAGGAGAAATTTCTGGCCGTTCCTTCTCTTTCTTCCTACTTCCTAAAGGGCAATAAAAAAAGAACCTATTTAAACAAAATTTAAAAGGGTATTCCTAATGTTTTATTTTTCCTAAGACATATTTTAAGAACAAAGTTATTCTAGAAAAGAGATTTCCCCTAAAGACAATGACTGATAAAAAACTGATAAAGTACAGTAACTAATCTTGTCATCAATCGGGGGTGGGGACAACCAGACAGTGTCCAGATTAAAGAGGCATACAGGTTGGCACAGCACCAGGCCTGATTAAAGGACAGAGGGCACAGGCCTACATCTTGGCCCTGGCAAGGTAACTCAGTTGGTTAGAGCATTGTCCTGATATGCCAAGGATTCAGGTTAGATTCCCATCAGGACACATGCAAGAATCAACCAATGAGTAGAACAACAAATCGATGTTTCTCTCTCTCTCTTAAATAAATCAATAAATAAAACTTTAAAAATAATAAAGGCCAACCATTTATATACCAAGCAATGTGGAAAACATATATCAAACCTTATTTCAATTTGACTATATTCATCTAGAAAGAACAATTTACATTACTATGACTATATAGACGATATATGCGGTATAGACAAATAGTTTACAAAGATCATACCACCTTCCTTGTGCAACTCTAATCCTTCCTTTCTACTGAAGTTAGTAACTGCTACATTTTAAAGTTTCCCTGCTTTTCAGAAATTTTTGAAACACTTCTGCCACACACCTATCAGTGTTCTCTGTAAATTCAAACACATCAGTTCCTTTCTTTTTTTTAACTAGTCACCTTGCTCTCAGATCCCCCTGTTCCTATCAGCAGTTTATGCCTAGGCTTCTGGCACAGCTGTTGTCCTAGCACTTTCCTTCACCTCTGTCCTGTGCTAGAATCTCTTTTCTAGATCCTGTGTTTTTCCTCTTCTTGGTTTATCTTTTGGTAATCTTTTACTATAAACATATTTAGGTTGAAAATGTTTTTCCCACCTCAAGATTTCTTCTGCCAGTGTTGCCATTTAGGTCAATGACATTTTGAACCACTGGATGCTCAACTTTATTGCAATGCTCTATCTTTATCTTTATGTCAACTCCATACTGCCTTGATTACTGAAATTTTAAAATAAGCATTGAGCCCGGCGGGGCATGGCTCAGCGGTTGAGCGTCGACCTAGGATCCAGGCGATCGGGGTTCGATTCCCAGTCAGGGCACATGCCTGGGTTGCGGGCTTGATGAATGACTCTCTCATCATGGATGTTTCTCTCTCTCTCTCCCCTCCTATCCTCTCTCTGAAATCAATAAAGATATATTTAAAATAAATAAATAAATAAAATAAAATAAGCATTGAAACTACATAGTATAAGCCTTTTACTTTTTTCAAAGCTGCTTGTCTAGGTCCTTTGCATTTCCATGTGAATATTAGGATGAGCTTGACAATCTTACAAAAAGCCTGCTGGGGTTTTATTAGGATGGCACTGACTCTAACAATAATTTAGAGAACCGATTTCTTAACAATATTGAGTCTTCTAATCCATGAAAACAGTGAATCTTTCCATTTATTTATTTATTTCTCAGCAATGTTTTATAATTACCAGTGTACAGATTTGTCACTGCTTTTGTCAGATTTCTGCTTCATTATGTCAAAATTTCTGTTCCTACTGCAAATGGTACAACTTTTTAAGTTTTGATTTTCAACTGTTCATTGATGGCATATGGAAACATAATTGATTCTGTTTTTTAAAAAAATATTTGATTTCACAGAGGGGAAGAGAGAGGGAGAGAGAAATATCAATGATGAGAGAGTCATTGATCAGCTGCCTTCTGCACATCCCCTTCTGGGGATCGAGCCCACAACCTGGACATGTGCCCTGACTGGGAATTGAACCTTGATCTCCTGGGTCATAGGTCGATGCTCAACTGCTGAGCCACGATGGCCGGGCTGATTCTTAAATATCAATCTTATATCTTAAAACTTTATTATAACTGGTGTTTTTGTAGCTATCACAGGATTTCCTATGAAAACTTGATCTGTTGTTGGTGAATAAAAACAGGTTTACTTCTTCCTTCTCACTCTGGATTCCTTTTATTTCTTTTTCTTGCCTTACTGCACTGGCTAAAACCTCTAGTAGGTTGTTGAATAATAGTGGTGATGGGGCAAATCTTTGCAATCTTCCTGATCTTCGGGGCGAAAGAGTCATTTTTTCATCAAGTCTGACGCCAGTGGTAAGTTTTTAAAAGATGACTTTTATCGGGTTAAGGGCATTTCCTTCCATTATTCTAAGTTTGCTGAAAGTTTTTATCAGAAATGGATATTGGATTTTTTGTTTGTTTGGTTGGTTTTTTAGAGAGAGGAAGGGAGAGGGAGACGGGAGATAGACACATAGATAGACACACACACACACACACACACACATCGATGTGAGAAACATCAATCAGTTGCCTCCCACAGGTATGCACACACCTGGACCTGGGATCGAACCTGCAACCTGGGCATGTGCCCTGATGGGAATCGAGCAGGTGACCTTTCAGTACATGGGACAACTCTTAACCAAATGAGCCATACTGGCCAGTGCTAGATATTGGATTTTGTCAAATGCTTCTTCTTTATCTACTGAGGTAAAACATATGGTTAATCTTTTCTTTTTTGTTAATATAGTGAATTACATCGATTTCCAAATGTTACATCAACCCTGAATTCCTGAAATAAAATTCACTTGCTGATAATGTATTACCCTTTTTATATACTGTTGGATTCTAATTGCTAAAATCTTGCTAAGATTTTGCATCTATGTTCATAAGGGATACTGGAATGCAGCTTTCTTTTCTTGTCTTTGGTTGGGTTATCACAGCAACACCGGTGTCATAAAATGAGTTGGAAAGTATTCCTTCTTACTCAATTTTCTCGAAGTTTGTGTAGAACTGGTGATGTTTCTTCCTTAAAATGGAGCCATCTGGGTGTGACATTTCTATGTGGGAAGTTTAGTAACTACAAACTAAATATTCCTAAGAAATGTTACCTATTTCTTCTTGAGTGAGCTCTGAAATTTCCCCACCTTAGTATGTTAGATTCATTTGAACATATTTGTTCATACTATTACCTTATCTTTTTAGTATCTGTAAAATCTGTAGGGTTTGCCACTTTTCTCATTTTCAATATAGGTAATTTGTGTCTTCTCTTTTTTCCCATCAGTCTGGCTACAGGTTTATCCACTTTATTAATATTCTCAACAAATCATCTTTTGGTTTCATTTTTCTGTGTTTTTCCCCCCATCTATTTCACTAATCTACATTTTAATTTTTTTTTCTTCTATTTTCTTGACTCTCACCTGCTCTTCTCTTCTAGTTTATTAAGACGGCTTAACCAAAGCCATTGCTTTGAAATCTTTTTCTTTTCTTTTCTAATATGGGTGTTTAATACTATAAAAATTTCCTCTAAGTACTGAGTTAGCACTATCAAACAGAATTTTCATTTTCATTCTGGTGAATATCTTTTATTTCTTTTTGGCAAGAGAAATTAACCAAATTTAACACATACATAAGTATGAGAACCCTGCATACATGAGAGAGCCAGAGACTCCACATCAAGGAGAGGTTCCTAATATCTTTTCTAAATATTATTTGATTTCACTTATTTGGAAGTGTTTTATTTACTTTCCAAATATTTCCAGTGACCTGTTATTGATTTCTACTTTAATTACATTGTAGTCACAGAATACTTTGTGTGATTTAAACCCTTCTAAATTTATTAATATTTTAAAATATGAACCTAGAATATGATCTTGGTAAATGTTCCATGTTCACTTAAAAAGAACACACATTCTGCTGATGCAGTGTTCTATAAATGTCAATCGGTCAAGTTGGTTGGCAGTTTTAGCAATTTTCTGTCTACTTGTTCTATTAATTATTGAGAGAAGTGTATTAGAATCTTCAGATATAACGGGATTTGTCTATTTCTACTTCAATTCTATCCATTTTTGCTTCATGTATTTTGAAGCTCTATTATTAAGCACATAAATGTTTAGATCTGTCGTATCATCTCAATGAAATGACCCTATTGTCATTATAAAATAGCCTCCTATCCCTTAGCCCTTAAATATTTAGAGCACTAGTTTTTGCTCTAAAACCTATTTTGTCTGATATTAACACAGCCAGTCCAGGTTTCTTTTCCTTGTTAGCATACTTTTTTTATTCTTTTATTTTAACCCATTTATGGGGCTTTGTATTTTTTAAGTGGACTTCTTGTAGATAGCATGAAATTAGATCTGCTTTAGTAATCTAATAATCTCTGCCTTTTAATTGGGGTGTCTAGATCAGTTACACTTAATGTGATTATTAACATAGTTGGGTTTAAACTCACTATCCTATTATTTTCTTTCTAATAGTCTATTCTTTGTTTTTATTTTCCTCTTTTGGTTAAGCATTTTTTATAATTCTCTTTCTTTCCTTTGTTGTTATTTTAGCTATAACTCCTTAAATACCATAAAGTTCACCTGTTTAAATTGTACAATTTAATGGATCTTAGTATACTATTTATAGAGTTGTGCAACCACCACCACAATCTAACTTTGGCACATTTAATCATCTCTAAAAGAAACCTTATGCCCATTAGCAATCACTCCCCAATGCTCCCTTCTCCCCCACCCCAAACTCTAGGCAACCACTAATCTACTTTCTGTCTCATCTCCACATATTTGCCTATTCTGGCCATTTCATATATGTGGGATCATACAACATGTGTCTTTATAATGACCTTCCCTCCCTTTCTCCCAGGGCACTCTGCCACCTTTTAAAGAGATTTAGATAAGGAAAAACATTTACCATTCCCAGTGATTTTCGTTCCTTTATGCAGATCCGAATTTCCATCTGACACCATTTTCCTTTTGTCTAAAGGACTTGGTTTAACATTTCCTGTAGTACAGGTATGCTGGTAGTAAATTCTTTCAGCTTTTATACATTTTTAAATGTCTTTGTTTCCCCCTCATTTTTGAAAGATGTTTTTGCAGGATATAGAATTCTAATTTGACTTTTTTCCTTTCTTTCAGTACTTTAAAGATGTTGTTCCTGTCTTGCAGCTTGCATTGTTACTTACATAAAGTCTGTTGGTATTTTTTGTTCCTCTATATGTAATGTGTCTTTTTTTTTTTCTGCCAGATTTTTATTTTCTGACTTACAACAGTAAGCATTTTATTTTAAATAGACTTGATTCTTTAGAGTAGTTTCAGGTTTATAGAAAATTGAGCCAAAAGTTGGAAAGTTTTTCTCTTTATCGCTGGTTTTAAACAACTTGATTATGTGCCTTTGTGTAGTCTTTTCATCATGTTTCCTGTGCTTGAAAAACTGAACTCTTGAATCTGTTTTTATAGTTTCCATTAAATTTGGAAAATTTCCAGCAATTAAAAAAAATATTTTTTAATGTCGCTCCTTCTCCTTCTTTGGAGACTTCAATTACACTTATATTAATTAGTCTGCCTGAAGTTGTCCCATAGCTGTTCACTGTTGTTTCAGTTTTTTTCTCTATGTTTCATTTTGAATGGATTCTATTGCCATGGTCTTTAAATTCAGTAATCTTTTCTTTTGCAATGTCTACTGTTAATTCCACCCATTGTATTTTCCAACTGCAGAATTTTGATTTGCTCTTTTTTATATCTTCCACTGCTGCTTCTTAATATGCTGAATCTTTCCTTTGAGTTCTTCCATATATATGGGATACAGTTATTTAACTGTTTTAATGTATTTCCCTACTAATTCCATCATTTGTGCCATTTCTGGATTGATTCCAATTGGTGAATTTTGCTCATTATGGGTCTTTGCATGCCAGAAAAATATTGATTGGATGATAGACATTGAAATTTTATCCTTGTTAGGTGCTAGATATTTTTGTATTCCTACAAATATTGGTGAACTTTGTTCTGGGACATAGAAAGGCGATTCTTAGCTTTTTACTCATACAGGACAGAAACAAATTTAGAAACAGCGGATCCTTCTAGATATTATTTTTAAGGTTTTGTTAGGCAGGACTGGAGCAACATTTAACCTAAGGTTAATTCTGCCCCATTACTGAGGCAAAACCTCTATCATATAATGTTTTGTACTCTGAATGGTGGAAACAGGAAACGTTCTGGCCCATGTGAGCTTCAAGGAACATTCCTAATCATTTCCAGTGGCCCTTTCTCCAGACTTGGGTAGTTTCCTCACATATGTGTGCAAATGAAGACTCAAGGGGGGCCCTCCACAGACTTTTCTCTTTCTCTCTTTCCTCTTTAGTACGTGTACTACAAACTAGCTGCTTTGGTATCCCCCAATTCCCAGCTGTTTCTCAACTCTGCAACACCTAATTGCCCCTCCCTGTGCTGCAGCCTGAAAATCCTCTCCACACAGTAAGCTGGATCAACTGCAGGTCTCACCTCACTTGCTTCCCATCTCTTAGAAATCACTTTCCTTTATTGTCTGACATACAATGTCTTGAAAACCATTGTTTTGTATATTTTTCCCCAGTGTTTCAGTTCTTTCAGGTACAGGGGTCCCTGCCACTTCATCTTAACTGGAAGTATAAAGGTTTTGCCATCTTATCTGTGGTATTATAGAATTTCAGGATGCGATTTGATGTGTTCTTCATTCTTTCACTGTGCTGAGTGCTCGGTGAGCCCCTTCCATCTGGAAATCATACTTTTCAGATCTGGGAATTTTTTTCTATTATTTCTTTATTTCCTTCTATTTTCTCTGTTCATTATTAGTTATATAAGTACATCTTGGTCTGATTTTAAACTGTTATCTTTTCTCTCATTTTTTTTTTTAATCTTTGCATTACTGTTTAATGATATGGGAAATTTTTATTAACTATTTCCACTCTTCACTTACTGACATCTTTTCTTTGCTTTGGGTATCGTAAATGTTGATTTTCAAAGAATTACTTCCCACTGTTCTCTGATCATTCTCTCTCTGAGAATACTTTTCTTGTTTCATGGATGCAATTTATCTTCTCTAATATATGGTATATGTGTGTGTGTAGGTTGCATTTTTTTCTACTTACATTGTCTGTTTCTTCCACATTCCTTTTTTATCCCGTTGATTTGGTCTCTCTTATTTAAGGATTTTTCTCAAATGTCTGGCAATCCTTCACTGTCTACTCATATATAGAAGTATTTAAAAAGTTAACTGGGAGCCCTGGTCAGGTGGCTCAGTTGGTTGGAGCATTGTCCCGTACACCAGAAGGTTGTGGGTTTGATTCCCAGTCAGGGCATATACCTAGGTTGTGGGTTCGATCCCTAGTTGGGATGCAAACAGGAGGCATCTGATTGATATTTCTCTCTCTCTCCCCTCTCCTCTCTCTAAATATCAATAAAAACATATTCTCAGGTGAGGGTTAAAAAGAAAAAGCTGGGAGATAAGTTAGCCTTTTCATTAAAGATGGGGGTGGGGTACCTAAAGTATTTTTTCCAGAGTATTCTGTTTATCCAGAAAAGAATCTTCCCATCTCTTGTCTAAGGATTTTGAGTCAAGCTACAATTCTGAAAGCAGGGCTGTTCTACTGAACCCACCTTTTATTGAACCCACCTTTTTTATTCTGGTGCCACACCTTTTCCTGACTCCCCTGACATGAATAAGGAGCCTCTCAGGTTTAATTTCTCCTCAAATAAATGTAAACATATGTATGTTCTTTTGTTGTCCCAGAGGATGGCAGTTACATTGCCACACACACACATGAGCGCGTGCGCAATATTGTGTGCCTCTAAGTCCTGAGCCTCTGCAATTTGTACAAGGAAAACCGGTTCACTTCTCACAGACATTCCCCTCTGCAAATGCTTAGGATATGTCTTCCTCTGTTCTGCTTGGTCAGCTCTCACTTCTCCACAACTTCAATCTTCCAAATACTGAAATTTCTTGTGTACTACTATTTCCTCTCCCCTTCACTTTGCCCTTGTGATATAATTTTTTTTTACTGTTTTACATATTTTTAGTTGCATCTGGGGAGGGATAGTCAATAAAGGCATGTGGTCAACCTACTATCTTTAACCAGAAGGTTATCCTAATATAAAAGAGCATTAGGAAACATACTATTTTTTTGACTAGTGATGATAGATTTGTGCTCAAATGTCCATCTCCTCTCCTAGGTACATATAATATTTATTTACAAGAGCCCTAGCTATGGTAAGAGGGTAGGACACATTGGTCATAAAAAGAAACAGAGGAAAATACAACTGTTAAGCCTAGAATAAATTTTGCTATCTTTACTGAAATGCACCATTACACCTATCGTAAACAACCTCTCATTTTCCACTGGAATTTGAGTAATCTGAGGATGCCTTCTATTTCACTTTATGTCTCCTGACTTCTCAGTATCCTGCATAAGAAAAAATATTATTAACTAGCTATAAGCTACTAGTTTACTCTTTAGAGAGTTCTGAACTGCTTACAGAAAAACTATTTAATTCTGTATACTATAAAAGTGATTGTTTCACCCGGCTGGGCGTGACTCAGCAGTTGAGCATAGGCCTAGGATCCAGGAGATGGGGGTTCAATTCCCAGGCAGGGCACATGCCCCGGCTGTGAGCTTGATCCCCAGCAGGAGGCGTGCAGGAGGCAGTCGATCAATGACTCTCATCAGTGATGTTTCTCTCTCTCTCCTCCCTCTCCCTTCCTCTCTCTTAAATCAATAAAAACATATTTAAAAATAAAAAAGAAAAGGACACACTATCCTAAAAGCCAACTTAATTCTATTTCTTTTCTGTAACACACATGCCCCTACACTTTAGCAGCCCTAGTAGGAGGTGGAAAGAATACTTTAAAAAGTATCTAAAATAAAACATACTGAAGCATGTCTCAAATCAAGCAATGTGCTGGAAAGATACTGCTAGATAAACAGACTACTGCTTTGTAACTCTGGAGGCCAAGAGCTACAAGGACCACCTTATAATTCTCTCTCCCAACAAACACCCACAATCACTTATCTACAGGACGTCAACCCGGCAACTGGGGCACTTAATGGGAAGTAATGGACCAGAGAAAAAAACGTATTTTTTTCCCCTCTTTTTAAAATATATCTTTATTGATTAAAACGTATTTTAATAAAATGCACAACTTCCCCCCTAGTAAGTGTACTAGGGGGAAAAATATTCTTAGAATCATTTTCCAATTTCATTAGATGACAAAACAAGCAGGCAGAGAGCAACCTTCAGTCAAAGGTTGGGGCCCGAGTCATGTATTACACAAAAGGTACTTAAAAGAATCCTAAGTATGCCACTGCCACATCCTTTAAGGTTACCACCTTTTAGGCTACATTTAAGCTAGAATCTAAGGTTAAAAAATAAATAAATAAACAAACAAAAACCACCCATTTCTTTAAAGGAAGGCTCTTCTGTCTCTAAAACAACCAGTGATTACCCCTTTGTTCTTTTGACCCAGAACAGCTTCAAATTGTGAAACTAAACTTGTTCCATCACACAGGATACCCTCTAGGAAAAAAGCAGAGGAGCACGGGCTACAATTATTAATCTTAGAATTAGATTTTTAGACCAAAAGGGATATTTACAGTTCTAAGTCTATCATCTTCATAACCAACCAGACGTGAAGGTGCTTGCTTATAGGCTGAATAATTAGATATAAAAACTGCATTAGTTAACAAATACTATACCACTCAACACTAGCTAACAAAATAGAGCTTTTAAAAATAAGCCAAGATAACAACGCATCACCATTTTCACTAACAACGCCTATTTTCTATACAGCTACCAGTTTTGATCTAAGAGAGAAATGTGACAAGGTCTTTCCTGTTTAAAATTCTGTAATGGTTCCCCAGGAAACAGAATAAAATCTGAGCTCTGTAGCATGGGATACAAAGCCCTTTATGACCCGCTCCTGCCTACCTCACCTCTACAGCCCAGACCCTCCTGCTGCCTGTAGTTTCCTGTACTCATCACGCTATATAATTCTCTCTCCCTCTCTGCTTTCAAATTTCACTGGACTGTACTCAGCTCCATGAATATGCTATGATCTCTCCTGTGTCTGGGCCACCGAAATTCTTTTCTAGGCATGGAACATACTTTTTCAAAATCTTCCTATTTTCACTTAAATGTCATTTCCTTAGGAAGCCCTCCCAGATAGGACAGACACCTTACAACTATCCCTACTATCTCGGTTCAGTTTGTAATTATGTGCTGTAGTTTTTGATTAATGGTGCCAAGAAGGCAGGGACACCACCTGCTTTGCTTATCACTGTATCTCTGATGACTCACAGGGTGGGTATGATACACATTAGCTGGGATACGAAAAAGGTCTGTTCAATTAAGTTGCCAAAAAAGGCATAATTTCTAGTGACACTGATTAAAACAAACACTGAATAACTAAAGATACTCCAAAGTCATTCTTTTTTCTTTTTTAATGAAAATATTAGCTGTTTGTTAGCAAGGACAGCACAAAGGGATATAAATTTGAGAATAAAATAAATATCTCTAGATCAGGCTTTACATTAGAGACGACAACAATCTTACAGTCTCATTTTGATTTTTTAAACTAATGATACAATTTTTCCCTTTTCAGACTTCTGTTTCATGATGACAGACTAGGCACATATGGTAGCCCTCCCTTTCTACACCAAATCTCTTTATTACATAAAAAAAAAAAAATCTATGAGTAATATCCTAGAAATAAAAAATTAGGACAAAACAAAAGAGAGAAACAGCAGCTCATGATGTAGGCAGAAGAATGCTACTGCACAAATGTCGGGAATGGTTAAGCAGGTAGATTTCTGTGTTCTTGCAGATGCTACAATCTCAACTTCAAAGCTGAATGCAATTCTCCCCAACTTGCTCAACAAATTCGATTCTAATCAAAACATCAACAGGCTTTAAAAAAAAACTACATGATAAGCAAATTCTAAAACGTATCAAGAGCAAAGGGCCAAAAGATCCTGAAGAACCTGGCAGCAGATCTGCTCTATCAGGTATTAAGAATTATAAGCTATAGGAATTAAGTCAGTACAGCATTAGCTCAGGTACAGACAAGCCAATGCAACAAACTGGAGAACAGAGAAACAGAACCTGGTATACATGGAAACCTGGCAGATTACGGCTAGTGCTGCAGGTCAGTGGGGAAATGATAAAAGTTTTAATAAATGGTCTGGAACACTGCTTTAAAAAAAAGTGAAAATGAATCTATTTCTCTGTACAGATCCACAAAAACCAAATCCAGACAGTTAAAAGGTTTACATTGTAAAGGCAAACTGTAAAACTTTTAGAAAAGCCTAAGAAAGTAATTATGACCCCTAATTTGGCAACAATTTCTTAAAACACAAAACGCTCAACCATAAAAGAAAGAAATTGATCGATTCAACACCACCAAAATTATTCATCAAAAGATACCACTGAGCCCTTGCTGGTTTGGCTCAGTGGTCAGAGCGCTGGCCCTCGGACTGAAGGGTCCCGGGTTTGGTTCCGGCCAAGGGCATGTGCCTCAGTTGCAGGCTGATCCTGGCCCAGGCTGGGGCGCATACGGGAGGGAACCAATCGATGTGTCTCTTTCACAAGGATGTTCCTCCCTCCCTCCTTCCCTCTCTCTCTTTCTCCCTTCTACTCTCTCTGAAAAGCGATGCAAAAAAAAGGATTTAAAAAAAGAAAAAAAGATACCACTGAAAGGGTAAAAAGGCCAGTCATAACCTGGAAAACTATATTTAATAACATATAACTGACAAAGGATTAGCATAGACTATTAAAAATATTTATCAATAAAAAGCAACTCAATAGAAGAATGGATTAAAGAATGTCACAGAAAACACAAATGATGCTTAAGTAACGTATGAAAAGACAATTTCTTGAGTATTCAGGGAAATGCAAACTAAAACCACAATGAGATGATACCATTTCACACCTCCCAGCCTGGCAAAAATTAAAGTCCTATAATACATGGATTTGCAAGATGTTCAGTAATGGGAACATTTATGTTCTGTAGGTGAGAATGAACATAAAAAAACTTTAGAAAGCAATCTGACAAATCTAGTCAAGTCAAACATGGGAATAGCATGTAATCCAGCAATTCTATCCCTAAGTATATACCTCACAGTAAACTTTAAATCTTTGTCCAGAACCCACATCAATAGATTTTACCCAATACAAGCATAACTCAGAGATATTGTGGGTTTGGTTCCAGACCTCCACAATAAAGTGAATATCACAATAAAGCAAGTCATGTGAATTTTTTTGGTTTCCCAGTGCATATAAAAGTTATGTTTACACTATATTATAGTCTATTAAGTGTCCAATAGCATTGTGTCTAAAAAATATAATGTACATATTAAATTTAAAAATACTTTATTGCTAAAAAATGCTATCATCTAAGCCTTCATGGAGTCATAATCTTTTTGCTGGTGGAGGGCCTTCTTGATGGCTGCTGGCTCATTAGCGTGGCAGTTCCTGAAGGCCAGGGTGGCTGTGGCAATTTATTAGAAGACAATGAAGCCTGCTGCATGGATTTACTCTTCCTTTCCCCAAATATTTCTCTGTGGCAAACAATGCTGATAGCATTTTACTCACAGGACTTCTTTCAAGATTAGAGTCAATCCTCTCAAACCTTGCTGCTCCTTTATCAACTAAGTTTATGTATATTCTAAATTATTTATTGTCATTTCAACAATTTTCATAGCATGTTCACCAGGGGTAGATTTCCTCTCAAGAAACCACCTTCTTTGTTCTTCAATATGCAACTCCTTATTCTGGTCAAGTTTTATCATGAGACTGCAGCAATTCAGTCACATCTTCAGGCTCCATTTCTAATTCTAGTTCTCTTGCTATTTCTATCACACATGCAGTAACTTCCTCCACTGAAGTCTTAAAGCCCTCAAAGTCATCCATGAGGGCTGGAATCAACTTGTTTCAAACTCCTGGTAATGTTGATATTCTGACCTCTTCCCATGAGTCACACATGTTCTTAATGGCATCCTGAATGGTGAATAATTTCCAGAAGGCTTTCAACTTATGTTGGGAGCTGGTGACGTGTCTGGACATGGTCCACATCACCTGAGGGTCTGGAGTCAAGGACTTGACCCTCCCCACAATTACCCTTTGTTGGGAGCCGGCTACTGTCTGGACATGGTCCACGTAGCCTGAGGGTCTGAAGTCAAGGACTCGACCCTCCCCACAAGTTCCCATGAGGAGCCGAGATAAAGAAATTACCAAGGTCTGGGCTCAGGCAGGAGGCAGGATATTTACTCTGCAAGAGTGTTTATGCAGCCTTGAAGGAACTACTTTGTATCACCCGCACCTCATTACTAATTGTTTGTTACTTACTGTATAATAAAGGCATTGAAGCCATCTGGCCCTGCTCCTCATTAGAGGGCAGTCCTCCTGATCCCATAACTTTGTCTCTTTCATTCCCACCGCTCCAACTCAGGTTTGTTCGTTTTTCAGGCTGGTTCCTGACAAATTTACTTTGTCCAGATCCATCAGAGGACTCATTATCAGTGGCGGCTTACAAAATGTATTTCTTAAATCATAGAACTTGAGAGTCAAAATTACTCCTTGATGTATGGGCTGCAGAATGGATGCTGCGCTAGCAGGCATGAAAACATTAATTTTGTTGTATATCTCCATCAGAGCTCTTGGGTGACCAGGTGAATTGTTAATGAGCAGTAATATTTTGAAAGGAATCTTTTTTTCCCCTTAGCAGCAAGTATCAACAGTGGGCTTAAAATACTCAGTAAACCATGCTGTCAACAGAAGTGCTGTCTGTCACCCAGGCTCTGTTGTTCCATTAATAATAGAGCATGAGCAGAGTAGATTCAGCATAATTCTTTTTTCTTCTTTTTTTTTAAGCATAATTCTTAAGGGCCCTAGGATCTGTGGAATGGTGAGTGAGCACTGGCTTCAACTTGAAAGTCACCAGCTGCATTAGCCCCTAACAAGAGATTCAGCTTTAAAGCCAGGCAATGACTTCTCTCTAGCTAGCAATGTCCTAGATGGCATCTTCGTCCAATAGAAGGCTGTTTCATTTACACTGAAGATCTATTGTTTAGTATAGCCCCTTCATTAACTATCTTGGCTAGATCTTTTAAAGAACATGCTGCAGCTTCTACATCAGTACTTCCTGTTTCACCTTGCACTTTAATATTATGAAGATGCTTTCTTTCTCATAAACCAACCTCTGCTAGATTCCAACTTTTCTTCTGCTTCCTCACCTCTCTCAGTTTTCATAGAAGTGAAGAGGGTTAGGCGCTGAATTAGGCTTTGGCTTAAGAAAATGCTGTGGCCAGTTTGATCTTCTACCCAGACCACTAAAACTTTCTCCATATCACCAATAAGGCTGTTTTGCTTTATCATTTGTATATTCACTGGAGTAGCACTTTTAATTTCCTTCAAGAACTTGGCTAACTGTTCAGTGCGAGAGGCCTAGCTTTATGCCTATCTCAGCTTTTGACATGCCTTCCCTACTAAACTTAGTCATTTCTAGCTTTTAATTTCAAGTAAGAGACAAGCAATTCTTCTTTTCATTTGAACACTTAAAGGCCATTGTAAAGTTATTAATTGGCCTGATTTCAAAATTGTTGTGTCTCAGGAAACAGGGAGGCCCAAGGAGAGGAAGAGAGATGGGGGAACGACCAGTCATTGGATCAATCAAAACATACACATATATCTATTAAGTTTTCCATCTTATATAGGTGTGGTTTGTAGCTCCCCAAAACAATTATGTTAGTAACATCAAAGATCACTGGTCACAGAATACTGTAACAAATATAATAATGAAAAAAGTTTGAAATATTGCGAGAATGACCAAAATGTAACATATAGACATGAAATGAGCAAATGCTGTTGGAAAAATGGTGCTGATACAGTGGCTCAATGCAGGGTTGCCACAAACCTTCAACCCAGTATCTGGGAAGCACAATAAAAAGAGGTATGCCTGTACACACATAACTGAAACAAAAGCTTCATGAAACAACTCTTTCACTGTGTGCAATGGTACTGGGGATGAGAAACCCTGGACTAAACTCATGTTTGCCAAAAATATGTTAACACGTTGATTGCTGAGATGCCTCAGATGCTTCTGAGGGCACTATAGAACACATGATAAAAAGATAGCATTACTACTACTCTGAAAATCAGAAAACCTCTTTAATTCCAAAACATAGTTGGCTCCAGGGGTTTTAAACACGGGAGTGCAGATTCTATATCACCATTCTTATAATAGTACGTCTTTCTCAAATATCACAAATTTCATTAATATTGGGGAGCTATGACTATAGCGCAAGTCTCTGAAAATGAAGGAGTACAGAAATTCACTGGACATAGCAAGTCGGTTGAGCAACAACTTTAGTTTTATTCTTTTCTATCAGTTTAAAATAAGCTAGCCTTTCAAAAGTGCCTATATACCACAATGAATTGTTTTCTTGTATGTTTACTGTGCTCGCCAAAAAAAATATCAACTTATTATACTTTAATTTAAGAGAAATCAAATGGGTAACAAAATAATAAGTGAGACTCTTAAAACCACAGTATTATTTACCTTTCTCTGTGCCTGAGAATATAGAGATGATTTTATTCCTGGGCTTTTTTTCCTCTGGAACAGAGGGCAAAGGTTTCAAACTGTGATTAGCTGACAAAGGGTCTTTGCCTCCAGTGCTAAAAATGGTACTGCTCATTCTCACAGGAGGCGCCGGAGGCTTGTCTTCCAGTTCTCCGTTATCAGACATGATTCAGAATTACGATACGACCTGAAACAGGCAAAAACTTAGTTAATAACAAAGTGAAAAATAGTAGGGACTAGCAAAAAACAGTAACAATCCCCTACTTCAATTTCAAATTACATAATGTTACCCATTTAGAGGGAAATCTGCAAGATCTGTAAAACTCAATGAATAAGAGATGAAATTGGTCATCTATAAACATAGGCAATTTCCCCTAACAAAGTTAGTAAATGGTTAGCTGAGGAAATGTCTGAAAAGCCATGTCCAGTTTAGAGGACTATGGTAGTCTTGGGAAAGTACGATGATACTAACATATCAAAAGATTCATCTAATCAATTGATTCTAAGAGTAAATGTTCTAATAAAAAGAGACAATATGGAGTCTTAAAAAAAGAGAATTCCAAAGAGAAAGACTATGTCCTAACCAGCCAATAAAAGGCTATGTCTTCATTTCTCCAGCAGATGTAGGGCACTTGCTATTAAATATACCAATGAATCCCCCACTCTGAAATCTGATTCCATGCTCACCAGCTTTGTGATTATAACTTATCCTTCATATAAGCTTTCCCGAAAGGATGAAATGTGCCATTGATGCGATATTTGGTCTCTGAAAATTTGACATTCTAACTACATACCTTAGTCCCTTGCAAGTTTTGCAAACAGGGCCATAGAACTTGATCCATCTGGGAACACTGACAAAAGTAAATCCAGAGCTTGGCTAAAAAACAGAGCATGGCCACATCCCAAGGTTCTATCAGCCTGTGATGCCCATGGCTAATTCAGTGGAAACTTTAACCCAGCTACATATACTTAAATATATTTTGTCTTTAAAAAAGTGGATTACACACATTTAAAAACAGCAGTTAAGGGGAGAGGATACCTAATTTACAGATGAATTCTGTTATAAAACTATATATCCTAGGAAACAACACACTTCTGCACTAAAGGTTTCGACTGGTAATTAGATCCTGTTTTATTATGAAGTTATTTAATGCACGTAAGTGAACAAAACTTTGTATATGTACAATGAAAATGCCAACTCTATTTACATAAAATTAAAAATTACTTAGTTTGAATGCTAGTACCTGAAGTAGGTATAATTTGGAAAGAACTGAGTAAAAAAGAGGTTATTATACCTAATTATACTCTAAATCATACACCTTTTGTTTTCCTTGATAGGAGTGTGTCACTAGCACTACTGTATATTTTATCTGCCATAGAAAGTTATTTTTCAGCCTACAAAAGGAGGAGAATGAGAGAAGGTAAAGGGGGAAAAACATTTCTGGGAATAACTACTAGAGAAGGGCTGGGAGAATGAAATAAAAAAGATTTATATTTGTGTGTAAGACTGCCTGAAGTGAAATTAAACTACTGTTAGTCAAAGAAAGAAATGGGTATGAGATCTAAGAGGGTAGTGCAGGTGAAATAGAGTCAAATGATTCTTCCAAACCAGATGGTTACATCATGTGGGGTTTGCTTTGTTTTGGGGTGGGATAGCAGCAGGAAGTGACAAGTTGTTTTTAAGCGTGGGCTGTCAGGTGTGCATTGCCAGAGGGGACTTATCTATTGCTACAAATGGAAGACAGACAAGGCTTAGTAACAGTATTTTGAGGATTATTTGATGAATCAAGACAGATGTTTATCTCTTATGGGACCATAACATTAAGGGAAAAGAGATGAACCTTGGAGCAGCTCACTTTCATCTTAATCGCCAGTGACAACAGAAACAGGATCAGATTTTAGTTACACTTTGACCAAATATCATCTATACTAATGCATATTAAATTTAAAAATCAGAATGTTACTGGAGATCCACCCGAGTCTAAGTGGGCTTTCCCCTCCTTGGCTCTTGTCACACTTGCCAGAAAGAATTCAGACAAGTGATAGAAAGCGGTGTTGAAGCAAAGCAAGTGAAATTTATTAAGAAGGCCAAGCAAGCAAATTTATTAAGAATATACCTGGGTCCGGCTGGTGTGACTCAGTGGTTGAGTGCTGACCCAAGAACCAAGAAGTGACCCATTCAAATCCCTTTCAGGGCACATTCCCGGGGTTGTGGGCTCAATTCCCAGCAGGGGGGCCTGCAGGAGGCAGATCAATGATGTTTCCCTCTCACTGATGTTTCTCTATCCCTCTCCCTTTCTCTCTCTCACTAAAAATCAATAAAAATATTTTTTTAAAAAAGAATACACTTGGCATAAAGCATAAGCAGGCAACTCAGCTAGTCTGAGCACCCTACCTGGTGGGGGTTCAAGGGTTTTATACTTTCCCCTCTATTGGTTTCAAGGTTCTCCTGCCAGATAGACTAGATTTCAAGGTTCCCCTTTTACACTGTTGTGGCTTTTTCCAGAATTTATGAGGACATCTGGCAATTTTATCTTGGCAAGTCCCAAGATGGCTCACTTCTTTGTTCAGTGGGTGAGATAAACTCCTCCTTTTCCCCCCTTCCTCTGCTCCCACCATAGCAGCTATATGTCCTACCTAACATTCTCCCCTCAAGTGATACCATCCAAATGCCTTTGGGTTATTTGTCCTCCAGACTTTATCTGTCCTTGGGTTTAGCTGGCACAAATGGCATTAATTGGGTCTTTGTTCTCTATTTCCCAGGCCAAGGTGATTTAAGCTATGCGTTCTTCGTTAGGGAGGAGAAGTATAAATCATTTGCTCTCAAGTGTCTTTGGTTGGGGAAGATAAGTTCTTGTGATACACAAGCTGGCTGCAAGCTGCCCATGCTGTTTGGCCTTGTTTAATTTTCTTGTCTGTTTCCCCATTCCACTTGCCCAGGAATTTTCCTAGCTTTTTGCTATCCTGCCACAATAACAATGTAACAAAATTTCAAAATATATTTGCATGCATTTATAGAAGGAAATGCACCAAAAAATTAAGTCATTATCAGTGGCTAGTAACTAATTTTTACAACTGTGGTTAAAAAAGAATTAGTATAAAATTGTCAGGGTACAGTAATTATTTGGTGTAAACTGACTACAAATTTTATCCTTAAGGCTGGTTCATAAACGGAACATAACTAGAAACTTCCAATGCACCTTCAGCTGCATGCTGTCCCATACTGTGGTTAAGAGCATGAGTTGTAAAATGACTGTTTTGCTTCGAATCCTGGTTCTACCATTTACTTAAGTGTGTGACCTTGGGAAATTAACAGTGCCTCAGTGCTCCTGAGGACTAGATGATTCTGGGCCTAGGACAGGAAAAATAAAAGATTAGCCTAGAGCAGCAATTTTCAACCTTTTTCACCTCATGGCACACATAAACTAATTATTAAAATTCTGCGGCACACAGAATATATTAACAAAGGATATATTTTTTGTCAATGTGACAAAAACCAAAAAGGTATGATTTTGATCCATTCATATGGGATAGCTATTGTTGTGTTGACTATTTTCCTTTTTTTACAATCTAAGGGAAAAAGAGGTCAGTGCCTCTGACTAAATAGGCAGGCATTGCATGTTTTAAAAATTCATGCGGCACACCAGCTGAAAATCACTGGCCCAGAGCATCTTACAGTGTCAGAGGTAAGGAAGTACTTAAAAAGGGTAAAGGAGTGTCACAGGAAAGAGTTCCAAAAAGTCAGTGCTGGGGTGATTTTTTTATCCTCACCCGAGGGTGTTTTCTCCACTGCTTTTCAGAGAGACTGGAAGGAAGAGGGAGAGAGAGGGAGAAACTGATGTGAGAGACACATGGACTGGCTGCCTCCCACACGCGCCCTTACAGGGGCCAAGCCTGCAACCGAGGTACGTGCCCTTGACCAGAATCGAACCTGGGACCCTTCAGTTTGCAGGCTGACGCTCTACAACCACTGAGCCAAACCGACTAGGGCAGTGATGCAATGATTTGAGCAACAAAATTAATGAAGCAGTATTAGATTATAACCCAAAGTATAAAATAAATATATACAATTTATATTGATACAAATAAATGAATAAATAAAATGTGGTGGGGGCAAATCTTCCTTACCAAAGATTTCCAAATAATATATGTAGATACACCTCCCTCTAAGAGTTAAAGCTTAACTTTCCTCCCCACTTGAGGAACTAGATGATTCATTTCCAAAGAATATGGAAAAGGGAAAAATAACTTGCAGTGGAAAAATCGGACATTGTGTCAAACCCGTAGAGAATGATTAAAACAAAAAAAGAGTACACACCGGGCAGGAGGATCTCAACAGACTGAGATAAATGCTAGTTTCTTTCATGCATTTGAGATTAAGGAAGAAACAAAGATTACATAAGGGCAGGAGAAAGCAATCTGGGGATGGGATTACAGGACAGTTAAGATTATGTGCTCTCTTGCCCTAGCCAGTTTTGCTCAGTGGTTAGAGCATCAGCCCTTGGACTGAAGGGTCCTGGGTTCAATTCTGACCAAGGGCACCTACCTCCGTTGCAGGCTCAATCCCTGGACCCGGTCAGAGCGCATGCAGAAGGCAACCAATCAATGTTTCTCTCTCTCTGTCTCTGTCTCCCTTTCACTCTCTCTGAAAAGCAATGGAAAAAATATCCTCCAGTGAAGATTAAAATAAAAATTTATATGCTCTCTTCGGAGTAGGGCTTGCTTAAGGCAAAGATAAACCTTTTACTAAAAATGTTATATGCCTGGGGCGTGACTACCCACCAGGAACAGCACAGTTAGGAATTTACGATTGGGTCACCCTGTTTAGTTACTTTCCATAGAACCCCTTTTTTCATCACAACTGCATTAACCAAGTGACCAAGAGTAACGTCACCAATGATAAATCACGTTGACATCACTCACCCCCAGTTCTAATGTGATGAGAGGCACACTTCACCTCTGTGGTATTCTTCCCCAAAACCTGTAACCCAGTCTAATTATGGGAAAAACATCAGACAAATCCAAACTGAGGGTCATTCTACAAAGTTCCTGATCGGTTTACTCAAAACTGTGAAGAACATGAAAAACAAAGACTGAGAAACTGTCGCAGAACAGAGGAGTCTAAGGAGACATGACAATGAGGTATCCTGGAACAGAAAAAAAGACATTAGTGGAAAAACGGATGAAATTCAAATAGAATCTAGAATTAATAGTAATGTACTAACATTGGCTTCTTTGCTTTGACATATATTTTATGGTTTATGTAATGTTAACATTAGGGGAAGATGAGTGATAGCTAAAAAGGAAATCTACTATCTTTGCAACTTCTCTGTAAATCTAAAACTATTCCAAAATAAAATCTATTAGAAAAGGAATTAATAAGTTCCTCAAAAAGTTAAATATAAGTTACCTACCATATGACCTAGCAATTCCACTCCTAGTGTACACCTAAGAAAACTAAAAACCAGCTCTGGCCATGTGGCTCAAAGGTTAAAGCATCGGCCCTTGGACTGAAGGGTCTCAGGTCCAATTCTGGTCAAGGGCACAAACCTTGGTTGCAGGCTTGATCATCCCTGGTCAGGGTGCATGCGGGAGGCAACTAATCAATGTGTCTCTCTCACACTGATGTTAATCTACACCCCCTCCACTCTCTCTGAAAAGCAATGGGGGGAAAAATATCCTCGGGTGGGGAAGAAAAAAATAATAATTTTATTGTTTCATCAAATACATCCTTAAGTGAACCTGGCTTTTTAAAAAAACTACAACCCCATGGCCAATACCTTCATTGTTGTTAAAGTACAGAAGTTTTACCCACCATTGCTTTTGCAATTATCAATGCAAATGTCAAAACAGTGTAAAAGGCAAAGAATATGAAAATAGGTTTTGACCCCATAGACCCCAAAGGTACCAGAGACTACATTTTGAGAATTGCTGCTTTAAAGTATACCTCACCCTCATACCCCCAATTGTTCCCTTTTTTTGTTTAATTTTTTATTTATTGAAAGGAGAGAAGAGGAGAGAGAGGGGAGAGAGAAACACTGATTTGTAGTTCCATTTATGTATTCATTCATTGGCTGCTTCTTCTATGTTTCCTGACTGGGAACTGAACCTGCAACCTTGGTGTATAGGGACAACATTCTACCAACTGAACTACCTGGCCAAGGCCCTAGAGAGTTTCTATGCACTCAGTTTTGTTTAAAGAAAGAAGTCAGAATTGGTTAAACACACAGCTACCCCTAACCAACAGACCGAGGATTAAACTCTGGCATTTAAGGCCATTTACTACTAAATCAATTTGATCTCATTTGAATGTAACAGGTAAATCCTACACTTCATGTACCCCAAATATACCAAAGATCTTCCTGCCCTAAATCACCTTTGTAAATGTATTTCTCCATTCTCAAATTTTCTTCACCCTTTACTTTTTTAAATATTTTATCTTTATTGTTGAAAGTATTACAAATGTCCTCCTTTCCCTCCATTGATCCCCACCACCCTGCACCCCCCCACCTTCATCACACTATCATCTATGTCCATGGGTTATGCACATATGCCTGTTAATTCTTGGGTTAAATTCTCCCCACCCATCCACCCACCCCCGCCTTCCCTCTGAGATTCGTCAGTATGTTCCATGCTTCTAAGTCTTTGAATCTATTTTGTTCATCAGATTCTACATATGAGTAAGATCATGTGATACTTGTCTTTCTCTGACTAGCTTATTTTGACTAGCATAATACTCTCCCGGTCCCACCAAGCTGTCTCAAAGGGTAAGGGATCCTTCTTTTTTACAGCTGCATAGTATTCCATGGTATAAATGTCTGAGAAGATGCTTGATATGACTTCAATCATCTTGAACTTGTAGAGATTTGTTTTGTGTCCTAACATGTGGTCTTTCTTTGAGAATATCCCATGTGCACTTGAGGAGAATGCATATTCTTCAGCTTTGAGGTGAAAAGTTCTATAAATGTCAATTAAATCCATTTGATCTAGTGTGTCATTTAGAGTCACTGCTTCTGTGATTTTTTGTCTGAAAGATCTATCCAGTAAAATCAGTGGGGTGTTAAAGTCCTCTACTATGACTGCATTGCTATTGATCTCTCCCTTAAAGTCCTCCAGAAGCTTTTTTCATTTTTGTTTTTTCAGCCTGTGAGTGTCTTGTTCTGAGGTGGGTCTCTTGTAGACAGCATATATTTGGGTCTTATTTTCTTTTCTTTTCTTTTTCCGAAGAGGGTATGATAGCCTCCCCCTTGCCCCAGCCAGAGTCTACTACAGTTGGTCCCCAGACTTTGATTTTTAGTGTCCCAGCCTCTTTTAATGGATGTGGGGACGGAACAGGGCAAGATCGGACATGTTACTATTCCTTACACTTACCTGTACATTTCCCTTTTCCTTGTTAGTTACCTCTAAACTCTACAAGGCTGGGAAACAAGAAGAACTTGTGCTCAAGGCAGCCAAATTTTGGGTTTGTCTGCAGGTTTTTGGCATGTAACTCTCAAACTTGGGAAACGATCCAAGTCTGAACACTGACTGGGACATTTAAACTTTCTTCAGGTCCAGTTTGATATGGGGAATAATGTTCTGGATGGCAGGTTAGCTTTGTACTCTTTAGAACAAAAGCAATGAGCATTTTCACACCACAGGGAAACTTGGGTGGCAGTCTGTAGATAGATGAGGCTGCCTATCTTGCTTTAAATCTTCTGTGATCCCCCACAGCTGCTCCAACCATGTCCAAGATGGGACATTCCTTTTTATTCAAAATCTTCTTCTTACAAAACATGTTCTTACCCCTAGCTCTGAGTTTTCTGTCTTTCCACCCATGCTGTGGTGCTGTGTGTGTGTGCATGTTTGTGCAGATAGGCTTGAAGTGAAAGGGCAAGTGACACAGGAAAACCAGGTAACAATCATCAGGTCTTGTTTTCTTATCCATTCAGCTACCCTATGTCTTTTGATTGGAGCATTCAATCAATTTATATTTAAGGTTACTATTTTTCTTTATGCCAATTTCTCATTCTATTTCAACCTAGTACAGCAGTCCCTTTAACATTTCTTGCAATGCTGTTTGGTGGTGATAAACTCCTTTAGTCTTTTTTTTTTTTTTTTTGTCTGGGAAGCTCTTTATTTCACCATCTATTTTGAATGATAGCCTTGCTGGATAGAGTAGTCTTGGTTTCAGATCCTTGCTTTTCATTACCTTAAATACTCAGAAACCTAAGCATATACGTTCTTTTTTACAGGCAAAAGGAAAGAAACCATTATTTGTACAGTTGATCCTGGAAAATATATGGAGTTTGTATGATGCTGTCTTTTAAATGCTGTCTTTTAAAGGTTAAATACTTCATGCCATTCCCTTCTGGCCTGCAGAGTTTCTGATGAGGAATCAGCTGACAGCTTTATGGGAGCTCCTTTGTAGGTAACAGACGGCTTTTCTCTTGCTGCCTTTAATATTCTCTCTGTAAGCAGATCAGGCAAAAACTCAAAGCACCCACAGGCTGACTGTTATTCAGTCTGTTAATGAGCCTCAGGGAATAGGAACTCCACAGGACGGGGTAAGAGATTTTCCAACAGAGTGGGCAATTGCTTCACCCCCCAGGCAAAAGCTGCTTGGATGGTAAAGGTCTGCCTGAGAAAGATGTTTCTGCTGTATGAGGGAATAACAACACGGGAATCCAGATTGCTGCTCTCTAAGCTCCATCCCTCAAGCCTGGAACCCCGGAACCTCCTCACACAGCTCCAGTCCACCCTGCCCTCCCTCTGCTGGAGCCCCAGGTGAGTGGCTGCACACGAAACTTTGTGTGTTGGCGCTTTAAGAGGGTGCCTGCATTTCCAGCTATCTTCCTGGCAGACAGAAACCCCACTGCTTTTCACAGCCAGATGTTATGTGGGCATCTTTCTCAGTTCTCGTGCTCTGAGCTGGGGAGCCCAGCTTGGGATTTAGTCCCCAGTGTTCTCCGTGGGAACCCCCACAGCTGAGATCTCCCTCTGGACCTTCAGGGGCTGCCTAAGGGAGCTGGGCCAGCCCTTTCACGCCTCCACACTTCCTACCAGTCTCTAGTCGGTCTTCACTTTAGGTCCTTGGTTATGAGGGTGCTCTCCAGCTCGTCTTCAGTTGATTATGCAGGGTGGTTTTTCTGTATTTTAGTTCTAACTCCAGTTTGGTTCTGGGAGAGTGTCCGTGTAGCTTCCATTCAGTCCGCAGCCATCTTGGAATCGCCATCCTTTTCTTTATCCAACAAATCTTTCAATGCTCAGTAAAAATTATTTCCTATGTAAGGCCCTTCTAGTCTATCTATACCTTCTTAAAATGACCCCTCACATCTTCTGAATGCAAGTTACACAGGAAAATAAATTCAGAAAATATTAAAGTTGGAAAATTTTAGAATCAATCTGGTCCATCTTCCTTATTTTATATGCAAAGGAACTGACACACCAAAAAGTAAATGGTTTGCCTAAAGTCATACACATCTAATTACCAACAATACTAAGACTGGAATTCAAGTTTACTAACAACACTTAATCACATGCTTTTTCTTAATTATGTTAATACACTGCACCATTCTGTGGCAATGAATTATAACTGTGCATCATTAATTATAACTTTAGGTGTCTTTCTTACCCAAGACTTCAAGTAATTTAAAGGCAGGGACTGTACTACTACTACTATTATTACTACTACTGCCACTACTGCTATACTATTTTACTATCTCCTATAATGCTTAACATAGATCTTTGCATGTATTAAACAATAATCTTTACTGAGTTATGGTATACACTCTGTGCCCAGATGAAATATTCTTCCTTAATTTATTAGTTCTCTTATCAATGAGCATTTCACTAAGACATTATCTACTACCCTATACTAACAAAAATATTTTTGCAAAGATTTATAGTTTCCCCCTAACAACCAATTCATGGCCTTAGTCCTCAATCCTGTTCCATAAAGCAGTGTGGTTTTTTTGTGTATTTCTTCTACTTACAGTATCAACTGCCTAAAAAAGTGCCAAATGAGGATGTGATAAGGTTCTTTACATACTACATTTAACCAGAAACAATAAAGAAATGTAAAAACAATTCATGATAAAATACTGATTTACCTATATTTTGCTCTATCACTACTCAAAAATGTTTTATTAAAAAAAGAGAGCAAATGATTAGTGCCTCTCTCCAAATTCGTTCAAACACTTTTTACTTTTTCTACCCTTCAGTGAAAAACAAGTAGGCCAAACAAAAAGCATGCCCAAAACACACTGTACTCTTCTAACAGGCCTATTGTTTAATTGTGACTCGACTCAAAGACAAACAATTCCTCAATTGTCCACTGAAGGAGACTAGGGGAAGTTAAATATACAACAGAAATACAAAAAGGAGTGGTGTCTGGAACCAGTCAGTCCAACTAGAAATTACTAAATTTATTATAATCTACTCAGATAAACTATGGTAATCCAAGTATAAATCATATATTACTGAAAAACAATTTTGCTTTATATTTTTACTTAAATTTTATATAAACAAATGGACCTCAATTTTCGATACCATATGAATGTAATAATGCAACACTATTTGATAAGACACCTAATGATCTCTCAATAAACTACAAGCAGCCCCAACACCACTGGCCTTTTATTCCTCCCCCTCAAAAAACAGCTTCAAATACCTTTGAGAGCAAAAGCATCAATAAAAATATCCCAAATCAAAAACAGAACAAAATCAAATTTAAAAAATTTTTTAAATATCCCAAATTGTACAGATGCCAAATTTCTTAAGTAGACAATACACACTATGAAAGGAAAGTTCACAAATTAGAATGAAAGGAGTATTTTCATTTGGTACCAGTATCAGGCCTACTAATAGCAAGACAGAAAGGAAAAAAAAAAGTGGGGAAGAGATGTAGAAAATACAGTTGGGGCACTGGAAATACTTTCTAATAATGTATAGTTCTAATAATGCAAAGATACTGTACAACCTCTGAAACCCCACACCCGGCTCACCCTTACTTTTTGTTCCACATTGATTTTCATACTTTTCATCTCAGCCAACTGTTTCACAAAGACAGACATTATCAAATGTATCACAACCTAATGTTGAAACCGGAATTTCCTAAGCTCCACACTGTGTACAACAGATGTCCATCACTGTTTCCCTCTAAAATTTAAAATATTCTGTGGTCCTCTGAGCTCAGAGGGGCACCCCAGGGTACCTTGGAACAGTTTGAGATCCATGGACCTAGAACCTTTATAAAGGGGGAAAATGTATTGAAGACCTAAATAAATGGAGAGAGGTACTAATGTTCATGAATTTAAAGACTCAAAATTGTACAGATGCCAAATTTCCTCAAACTAATATTTAGATTCAATGGGATCCTAATCAAATCCCAGAAGTGTTTTGTAAAAAATTGGACAGCTAATTCTAAAATTATATAAAAAGCAAAGGCCTAGGAATAGCAAAGACACTACTGAAGAATAATGTGAATAGACTCACCCTAACAAGACAAATTTTTATTTAAAAAATTGGATCGCCCTAGCCAGTTTGGCTTAGTGCTAGTTAGAGCATCCACCCAAGTACTAAAGGGTCCCAGGTTTGATTCCAGCCAAGGGTACATACCTTGGTTGCACGCTCGATCCCCAGCCCTGGTTGGGGCACCTGGTAGGAGGAAACCAATCGATGTCTCTCTCTCACACTGATGTTTCTCTCCCTCCCCAATGCCCCCCTCCCTTCCTCTCTCTCTGAAAAGTAATGGAAAAAATATCCTTAGGTGAGGACTCAAAAAAAAAAAAAAGATCCTGTACCAGATACCACACCAATTATGCATCTTTTCTGAGCCTCCCAGCTTCACCTGTCTCTTGTTCAAGCTGCTACTCCAGCTACCAGCTCTATATTGGGTGTGGCCAAGTTTTACTTATTATTTTTATTATTTTTAATGGTAGCAGTATGGTTTACTAAGCTGTGTTTTAGTACAGGTGCTGGTGCTTGCCCATGATGCTCTTGATGTACAAAGCCCAGATGTCCTGCCAGTTCTTTTTGAGCAATGACACCAGGAAATTGACAGCTAAGTACATACTGTACACAAGTTCATCATCTGTCATCTTCACATGGCCAACAGCCACTGTCAGACACAACACCTTCTTTTCATCTAAAACTTGATTGTGGATTTCACTTCATCGACTTTGGCCACCATGTTCTCATTGCAGGTCACACAAAGAAGAGAACTTGCCAGCCTTACTCAGGCCTGGGCCCAGGATTTGTGGGATCTGCCTGATCAGAGACTCTGAAGCCAAAAAGGCATCATACTTTTTTGACCAACTTCTTGACCAGTTTCTTATTCTTATTGAGTGTCTTCAGTGCCTCGATGTCCATGTAGGAGATATCCATGGCCTTAGCCTCATCACAGTGCTGCTGGTCCCCCAGAATACATACGGAGAACTTGGGGCAGGGCATGGACTTAAGCCTGAAGGTGCCTGAGACACACTTGTCCTTGTGAGGATCATAGTTCTTCACATTGATCTGCAGCTTGACCGTCTCCAAACACTTCCAGCTCTTGTCCTGGTTCCTGTGCAGGACTTCCTACATTGCCTCGTGGAGGGTGTTGCGGGAGACTTTGCTGCTCATGATTCCTCGTGCCGTAAAGACCAGAAAACAGCAGGTGTGGCCAACTTTTAAATGCAGATACAACATGACAACACCTCACTTCATGCCTGAGCTGTACACTGCCATGGGCTACTGTGGCACCCAGACATGCAACATAGTACTACAGGGGAGTTAACTCTGACCAATGGTGATGGGAACACAGATCTCATCAGATAGATCCTTTTTCTCATCCTGTGTTGGATGATCCTGTGACTGACTTTATATAACATCCTAGGGGACAATGCAGTGAGAAGGAGCAAGCAGTTACACTTCCATATTAGTTACCACTCATTCTGTGCTTCTCCCCTTTTCTCACACTTCTGTTCTCTGGGATGTACTTCCTAATACTGTAAAGACACATAAGCCTTTTGTGTCAAGCTCTACCTTCCAGGAAATCCAGGTGAATAAAGAAGATCCTTACTTTACATCATACCCCTCCACCTCCCCCAAAAATTCAGATGAATTAAAGATTAAATGTGAAAGGCAAAATTCTAACTTTTAGAGGATTATATAGGAGAATATCTTTACATAGGAGAATATCTTTATGACACAGCACTCTAAAGAAAAAAATTGACAAATATGATACATTTCACACCACAGAATAGAAAACCACAAAGCAGGAGATCTGCAACAAAAGGTAACTGACAAAATATCCAGAATATATAAAGAATTCCTATAAAGAAATAAGCAAAAGATAGACAACCCTATAAATAATGAGCAAATGACACAAGCATTCATTTCACAGATTACTTACAGTGAATAAATACATGAAAACATACCCAATCTCACAAGAAGTGAAAACGTAAATCAAGGCCATTAACAGATACTACTTACACCTTCTATACTGGCAAAAATTAAGAAGGCTTCCCAAAATTAAGTGTTAGCAAGGATGTAGAGCAAAGAGATTCTTAAACACTGCTAGCAGCAGAGTAAGCTGCTATAACTACTTCAGAAAACAATTTGGTACTGGCTTGTAAAGTCAATTGTCTGTCTGTATATTCCGCAACTCAGCAATTTTACTCTTGGATATAAAGCCAAGAAACGCTTGCACATGTGCAAATTATAAAAATATTCATAGTAGCACTTGTCATAACAGCAAATGACTGAAAACAACCCCGTATTAGGCTAGGTTAGGCTATGCTTTGGTAACAAACATCCCCAAACCTGAAAGGTTTTACTTGAAGTGGACACTAAGCTCGAGGAAGTTAGCTCTACTTCTTAAGGAGATTGAGGGATCTGGGCTGCTATAATCTTAAAGTTCCACTATGGTAACAAGTCACCACCAAAATAGAAAAGAGATTGAGGGAGCATGTGACTCTTGACGTCTCAGTCCACAGGTGACATGCCTCACTTCCCCTCATAGTTCAACAGAGCCTGGCACATAGGAGGCAATCAAAAAATATCTGTTGAATGAATGCATGAGTATAGACACTTCAGGATGATTTGTGAAAGAGCATGACTGTAACCTGATAAATGCATAAGGCACAGTTTTCATGGATAAAGTGTGGGGGAAGGATAGTCTAGGTACTACCTACAGGTCCCAAAGAACAAGCAGGCTTCACCTCATAGAACTACTCTGAATGATCCAGGGTAGCTGGCTGCCACATCATCCTATATGCCGTAATGGGAAGAATGCAGAGGCTGCATTCCACTTATGGGAGGGTATGAAATAAAATCATCAGGCACAAAGAGGCAAAATAAAAAAACACACCTCTCTTCACTTAAGAAAAATGGTTGGTGTATTTTTTTTTTAAGTGAGAAAAGTTTAAGAATATTCCTAAACAGTATCAAATTGCAGAGGTTTTTAATACATAGAGGTTTTTAAAAAAGTGAACACAAGTTTCCCTTTATCCCCACCACCCTCTCTCTTAATCCCAACTAAATTAAACTGCTAATAACAGCAATTATATTTTATTAATCTTTGCACTTCCAGAGCATAGAACAGAATGTGGCACATGTATGTGCTCAACAAATGCTTACTAAAATGAACTGAGACTAGGCGTGTAAATAAAGTTATAGAAACAGACATCATCTAGGGAATATGTTTTTAAAAGATAACTTAAAAGAACGAACCTCTGTCAAATTTTCTCAATCACATCAATGATGTGGGGAAAAGAAATGCCAGTATCAAATTAAGATACTTTGGGAAAATAGAGTGCTATCACGCAGACAGGCCAACCATGAATGAGAATTTACTTTTAATGTTATCTTCAAATTATTTGTCTTCTTTACAATGTTTTGCTTTTGAACAAACCATCCTGTAAACTGTGCTATCCAACATGGGTGGCCATACTAGCCATACACAACTACTTATATTTAAATTAACTAAAATTAAATAAAAATAAAATTATGTTTCTTAGTCACACTAGTCATATTTCAAGTACTCAATAGTCAAATATACTAGTGGCTACCATATTGGACAGCACTTTTCTAAGCCTTTCTACACAATTGCTCGTACACGGTCAGAGAAAAGTGGTTATTTTTAAGTAAAAGATTGTGCCTAAAAGGTTTAAAAACTAAACTTATACTAAAGTTTTAGTTTTTCCCTTAAATTTGTCAAAAACAGGAGAGCAAACAATTGACTTCTATACCAACTTGGTTACAAGACTGACAAGTCAACAGGTATTAGTCTGAATTTAGTAGTAGTATAAGATATTTCTCTAAAAAGGTGTGTAACATTATATATTCTAACCATTTATATAAACCCAGTTGTAAGCTAACACTCAAGAACTCTGTTTTCATCCTCTAGAATTATTGTCCAATTTTTAAAGTGTAAACTCCAATAAACAGTGATATGGTATTATAAAGTCCTTCTTTTTCATGAAGATCCTGTAGTCTTTGATATCTGGGGAAAGGTTAGTCTTTACACCTCAAGGAGGGCAAGACTGAGCTTTCAACTTTGTTTCCCCACATGAAGTCTGCTACAACCCTGTTACTAAGAGGAGCATTCAAATGAAAATTCTGAGCAAATGAGAGAAAAGCGTGATGGACTTCTAAGATACAACATTCCGTCACTGTGATCACAACAGAAAATCCCTTCCCAATGGTCACTTAAAGGGCCCCAAAATAATGTCTACTTGACATTATAATTACAAGTGATTATCTACTTGACAAACTTCTTAAAGAAGTTATATAAATAAATTTCATTTAAACAAAGAAAGTTCCTCAAAATGCTAGTTTATATTATTAGCATTATTATATCTCAAAGTCAACTTTTTTCCTGTAAAAAAAGATAAAAGAGCAGCAGCAAGCACAATCATAAAAAGCTTTCCCTCCCTACTATATCCACTACCTAGCAATATTTTGTCAAGTGATTAACACTGGCTCTCTTTATAGGTAATAAAGCTGAGTGTTTTACCCTTGTTTCCAGAATATAAATAGGCAAGAAAATTTATATTCTAATTTTAATAAAATAAACATGTACTGTTTTTGTAAGGAGGAAAAGCAGTTAAGTCATTTTCAATTAAAAAGAAAACTACTCACCCAGACAGTGTTGCCCAGTGGCTGAGCATCAACCTAGGATCCAGGAGATCAAGGTTTGATTCCTGGTCAGGGCACATGCCTGGGTTGTGGGCTCTATCCCCAGCAAGGGGTGTGCAGGAGGCAGCTGATAAAAAATCTCTCTCGTTGATGTTTCTATCTCTCTCTCCTTCTCCCTTCCTCTCTCTAAAATCAATAAAAAAACTCTTTAAAAAAAAAGGAAACCTATTCATCTTACAAGAGCTCTTTGAAATACTTTTTCCTTAACTGTCATAACCTGATATGATCTCTACTTCTCTGAGCTTCTATAGCACTAATTCCATTCCCATGCCAGTTACTGATTTAATGCCTCTCAATTCCAAATTCATCCTTTTTGCCTATTCTTCCTTTGCCAGCTGGCATGATGTTAAACTTTATCAGTAGAGGGCACAGGAGAGACTACAGGAGAAGTTTTGCTTCCTGGTTCTAGTGTGCGTGCTCACCAGGCTCCTCCAGCACCAGGCTTCTACAGGGCAAGGTGGCCAGCAGACAGGGGCTTCCCTCTTCTCTTTGTGGGAGCACAGCTTTGTGAACAGCTTTCTCTGGAACCCTAAAGGGCAGATGTCCAGCACTGACTGGTCCACCAACACGGCATCACAATGACTACTCTGCCATTTAGTGATCCATAGCCATGTTCTAACAGGGTCTGGATCCCAGCTCCCCGGGAGGATGGCTCTTCCCTGTGTGCTCTACCTCAGCCCTGGGATAGCAGTGGCTTCTATTTCTGCTATTCCTTCGTTCTTTAGGATTTTATCTACTACTTACTAGCTAATCCCTCATTATTTCATTCTCTTGTTAGAGTCAATAATTCTTTCTATGTTCAAATTCCTATGGTTTATTTTCTGACTAGACCCAGAGTGATACAGTCCCATCCATTAATGACATACTTCCTTGAACTTCAGTCAGCCAGATTCTAACTTTGCTTCTCTTTCTTTATAAACTCCTGGCTGGCAAGGAACACTTTTCATACTTCTTGCTATCTATCTGACATCAACATAATGCTGTTAACACAGAGGCACCGACAAATGTTTAAGCACATATTTCAAATGATTCACACTCTATATACCTTCATTAGTTTAAGGCCACTATAAACAAATAACTTATTTCAGAATTTTAACCACCAAAAGCATAAATAACTAGGAGCATAAAAATACATTGCTCAGTGTCCCTAGACTATAAGATTTCAAAGTCAGGTACAGCTGCATGCTTAGTTAGAGCTCCTAGACCTTTTAAGACCTTGTAAGACAGGAGATAATGAACTGCTCATGCTCACAGACTGTTCAAGGCTACAGGGTTATAATGAGGCTGAGCATGCATGATGCTTATTTTTGCCTAAATGTGAACAAAAAGGTAAGAAATTATACTCAGAACAAGGATGTTACAGCCAGGTGACAAATTATATACAAAAAATAATAATAAGATAAATATGTTGGAGTTTCAGGGTGACATGATTGAAAGCATAAGAGGCTTTAATGGTAATTACCGTCTCTCCTCTCTGCTTCTAAAAGCCTAGCAGAAAGGCCCCATTCAACAAGCACAGTATCATCAACATGCAGCTCATCTCCTATGAGGAAAACTAGGAGAGGTTCAAAAGGCTAACCTGATTGGTCCAACAAAAGCCCAACTTGCTTTGCTACCTTTTGCTCAAACTGTACCCCTCCAGCTTATCCCAATAAAATGTAACTAGCTTGTGTAAGATCTGTATGAAGTAGTACTTGTTTTCATCAAGCCTCAAAACCAGCCCTCTGTAGAATTATCTCAATAGCAAATTAGAATTAGGAACCAAACCTGCAAGTACAGAAAATACAAGAATCAAGCAATTGTCTAGGGACATTGAGGAATGTATTCTTATGCTCCTAGTTATTTATGTTTTTGGTGGTTAAAATTCTGAAAAAAGTTCAAATATAGAAAAAGTTGCACTATTTTCTAAATGCCTTTTAGTAATCTAAAGTAGAACCACTGAAAGAATAGTATGTGGACTATTTATTACCAGTATTCAATGAAATACAAAAACTGAGGAAAAGCATTTAGAAACTTTTAGAGCAATCTGACAGAATAATTTGCTGTTGAATCTAATTACAACAAAAGGGGTTTGTATTTTGTATGTCTGGTTTTTCTTTCATTTCCATTTTATGGTATTTTACAAGTTATTAGTCCATTACAGAAAGTTTCTGAGAGCACTGATCTAAAGCACTCCATTCTGAACATATAATGCTTTCCCAAAGGATATGAATATACAGTTCTCCAAAGATACACAAATAACCATAAGCACATGAAAAGATACTCAACGTGATTAGCCATCAGGAAAATGCAAATGAAAACCACAATGAGATACCATTTCACATCCACTAGAATAACTATAATAAAAAAGACAGTAATACAGCCAGTGTGGCTCAGTGGTTGAGTACCAGGAGGTCACTGGTTCAATTTCCAGTCAGGGCATGTGCCCAAGTTGTGGGCTAGATCCCCCACACTGGATGTGCAGGAAGCAGCCAATCAATGTTGATGCTCCTCTCCCTCTCCCTTCCTCTCTCTCGAAAAATCAATAAAAACATAGTTTTGGAAAAAAGACAGAAAATAAGTTTAGGAGGGCGTGGAGAAATCGGAATCCTCAGACACTGTTGGTACGACTACAAAATGGTGCAGTACCTTTGGAATAGTTTCTTAGCTCCTCCTCAAAAGATTAAACATGGAGTTATCATATGACTCAGCAATTTCAGTCCTATGCCTTATACCCAAAAGAAAGGAAAAGAAGTCCACACAGGAACTTACACACAAATGTTCCCAGAAGCACTATTTAAAACAATCAAAAAATGAAAGGGAGTTTTTGAGATCTTGCTCCCTGGCATATGTTGTCAGTTTGGCTCAAATATACTCATAAAAATTCTCAAAAAAAAAGAAAGTAACCCAAATTTCCACCAACTGATGAGTGGACAAATAAAATCTGGTATATCCACAATGGAATATTATACGGCCATAAAAGGGAATGAAGTACTTATATGTGCTACAATATGGATGAACCTTGAAAACACTGTGCTAAGTGAAAGAATCCAGTCACAAAAGACTACATATTATATAAATTCACATATAGGATCCACTTGTATGTCCAGAATTAGACAAATTTATAGAGATAGAAAATAGATTAGTGGTAACCTGGGGCAAGGGGAACAGTTTGGAGTCAATCTTGCTATTAGGTCCAAGATTTCTCTTTGGGGTAATGCAAATATTCTCGAATTAGTGCTGATGGCTGCACAACTTCATAAATATTGTTTAAAAACACACTTAGAAACCTTTTAAGCCCTGGTCAGTGTGCCTCAATTGGTTGGAGTGTCATACCATACACCAAGGGGTGGCGGGTTCAATTCCCAGTCAGGGCACATGCCTAGGTTGTGGGTTCAATCCTAGGTTGGGGAGCATGCCAGAGGCAACCGACTGATTTCTAATTAATTAAAATGAAAAATCTTTTAAGAGTAAAGTTTATTTTATATATATATATATATATATATATCTTTTCTTTAAATTTAAGGAAAAGAAACCATGGCAGGGCAGATGTAGACACAGAAAGCAAGAAGGACTGATGGAAGGAGAGGCGGAGGCAAGGATGGAGGGTTTGCCTCTAGTGAAGAGGAAAGACGCTCTAAAGAATATGCTGCAGTCTCCTACAGTAATTTGAAGAGTTCTAAAAATGACCTGAAAAATGGAAGCACATTAGAATAATCACACAGCCTTTCAAACAGGACTCCTCTGAAGGTGACAAAACTATTTATAGTTTTTGCTGTGTTCAGGAAAGGAATCCCTTGCGACTTCGAAGATGTACCTCCTACATTCTATGCTGCTGTTCTTCATATCTGAAAAAGGTTGACAGTCATCACTTCATTTTTTTTTAATTTTTTTTTAAGTATCTCTTTATTGATTTCAGAGAGACGAAGGGAGAGGGGGAGAGAGAGATAGAAACATCAATGATGAGAGAGTCATTGATCAGCTGCAGCCCACAACCCAGGCATGTGCCCTGACCGGGAATAGAACCCTGATCGCCTGGATCCTAAGTTGATGCTCAACCGCTGAGCCACGCCCGGCTGGGCATCACTTCATTTTTTTAAAGAACCAATGTCTCTAGAACACCTCTTTAAAAATTATTTATTTACTTATTTTTATTGATTTCAGAAAGAAGGAGGGAGTGGGGGGGGGAGAGAGGGAGAGGGAGAGGGGGACAGGGGGAGAGGGAGAGAGAAACATCAATGATGAGTCATTGATGGGCTGCATCCTGCACGCCCCCTACTAGGGATCGAGCCTGCCACCGGGGCACATGCCCTGACTGGGAATCAAACCCTGACTTCTGGTTCATAGTTCGACGCTCAACCACTAAGCCATGCAGGCCGGGCACTTTTTTTAAAATAAATTTTCTTTTATTTATTGACTTGAGAGAAACAACAATTTGTTGTTCTACCTATCGGCATATTCACTGGTTGATTCTGTTTGTTGTTGTTGCTGTTAATCCTCACCCAAGGATATTTTTCCATTGATTTTTGGGGGGGGGGGAGGGAGGGAGGGAGGGAGGGAGATTGATGTGAGAGACACATCAATAGGTTGCCTCCAGCATGCGCCCAGACAGGGGGAGGGGGGGATCCAACCTGCAACCCAGGTATGTGCCCTTAACTGTGAATCTAACCCTAAACCCTTCAATGGGCGGGCCTGACACTCTAACCGCTGAGCAAAACTGGCCAGGGCAACAGTCATCACTTTTTAAAAAATTAATTAAAAAGATATCAACCCTGCCTATCTGGATTACTTATTCTGCTACTAATATTTCTGATGACAGAAAATCATGGGAATAAAAATGTGTCTTTTTATCCGTTCTTTTATTTTCTGTAAATAGCCATCTTGGTTCTTCACACATAACCTTTCTGGAAGGGCTTCTGTTCAATAATCAATGATTCCATTTGCCTGGGACCTTGGGTGTTTTAGTCACTCTTTCTGTCCACCATCGCCACCTGTCACTTACTTAAAGTATTGGTTTAAATATCATTCTCAGAAAACCTTCTCTGACACCACCTCACTCCCAACCCATGTCCATTAGTTGATTCCCTTCTGCCTTAGCATTCATCACACTGGATTTGCTTTTTAAAATATTTTTATTTATTTTAGAGAGAAAGGGAGAGGGAGAGAGAGAAACATTGATGTGAGAGCCCAACATCAGTCAGCTCCCTCCTGCATGTGCCCTACCGGGGATCAATCCTGAAACCCGGGTATGTGCCCTGAATCGGCAACCTTTCCTTTCCAGTGCACAGGAAGATGCCCAACCGAGACACACGGGCCAGGGCTGGATTTGCTTTTTAAATGTCTTCTGTGTTATAAATTCCACAAGCATGGATACGGTGAGCATTTTGTTGACATTACATCACTAACACCTAGCACTATGTCTAGTCCACATGGCTAGGAGATGAGTATTTGTTGAATGAATAATCAATCAATGAAAAGGTTTATCTATGATGGAATCTTTAGCCCAGGGGAGATCCAGGAAAATCTGAAGATACACCCACACCTTGGCCGGTTTAGCTCAGTGGTTAGAGCATCAGGCCTCAGACTGAAGGGTCCTGGGTTTGATTCCAGCCAAGGGCACGTACCTCAGTACCTCGGTTGTAGGCTCAATCCCTGGCCCTGGTCGGTGGACAAGCGGAAGGCAACCAATGGATGTCTCTCTCTCACATCGAAGGTTCTCTCTCCCCCCCACCCCTTCCACTCCCTCTGAAAAGCAATGGAAAAAATATCCTCGGTAAGGATTAAAAAAAAAGATACACCCACTCTTCTATCTTCTTTAAGATCTCTATTTTAGAAAGCTACACCAATTAAATGCTCCATTTATCCACCGTATGTTCAGGATAAGATCAGCAGGACATTAAACAGTATAAATTCTCACTAGTCAACCTCTGTTAAAAGTATTCATCAATTTACAACAACAGATCATATTCCTACCCAGAAGATAGGATTCTAGGCAACAGGAACAATAAGTATGATCTAGCTCATGAGACAGCAAGGAGACAGGAGGGTATATGGTAGCAAATAGCAGGAAATAAGACTGTTGAGTGGGGTCAGAAAGACACAGATGCTGGGCCACAGGGAGAACCTGGAAATTTTAGAGATTTGGTTATAAGGTTTGGGGTTTTTTTTTAATTCTCCTAATAAAAGTAGTACATGGTGATTATAAAAACAAAAAATCTCAAACCAGGATAAAATCTAAACTAAAAAAATCGGTAATTCCACTTCCCAGAGAAACCTGCTTTTTATATTTTCAAGCTAGAAGCAGAGAAATGAAATGAAGAAATACACTCTTAATCAGTCTCTCCTAATTCAAATATTTATTTACTATATACAATGTGTCACATTCTGGAGATCAAGGCACTAAGGTTTAGTCTCCATTTTGAGCACGTCACACCATGAGGACAATAGTAACACAGGACTACTCTGCAACTGAGATGAGCTGATAGGGATGAGTGGAATGCAATGGAAAAGAGGGCCCAAAGCTCCTACTTACATGAGAGTAACTAGGCAAAGAAATCAGAATTGGCTTTTAAAGGATGAGAAGGCATCTGCCAGGCAAAGAAAGAAGAGGAAGGTCTCTATACAGAGGAAAGAAATTGTGTAAAGAAACTTTGTAATCTAAATGTGACCCTTCTTTTTTTTCTTCTTCCCCCTTGGCCTCCACCCAATCACTACACTAAAAAAGTGAAACAATGACTAGGCATGAAACTCAAAGAATGCATCAAAACTGCCTGTAAGGTAGTGAATGGGAAAGCTGGGAACAGCAAAAAGTAAGGTCAAAGATTACTGCCCTGGCTAGTGTGGCTCAATTGGTTGGAGAGACATCCCATGCACCAAAAGGTGAGGGTTCAATTCCTAGTCAGGGCACATACTCAGGTTGAAGGGTTTGGTCCCTGATTGGGAGACAACTGATCGATGTTTCTCTCTCTCTCCCCCTCTCTCTCTAAAACAAATAAAAACATATTTTTTAAAGAGTATTCAACTTCACTAGACACACGAGATTTTACTGGAACAAGATACCATTTTCCTATCCAAATGATAATCTATCAATTTAAGACCTTTGATTGAAAGATGAAGGTCAACAGCAGACTGATTACTTAAGTGGTTATTTAAATTTTTTTTAAAAGCCAAAAAAAACCCCAAAAATAAAAAAACCACCACCCAGAACTGACTTATGGTTAAAAATGCTATCAAATCCAAAGTCCCCATGCAGTCTGCTGCAAATTTCTATGAATACAACATATGTAAGATCTTTGAAGGATTTCCACTAGCTATAAAGTCACTCAATCTTAACTGAGAAAAGACCCATGACCCAGCCACATTCTATTTCAGAAAGAAAGTTCAACCATCTGCCTCAAAGAGAGGAAGATACCTTGTCCCCTCTCCACTAGCCATGCTTTTATTTAGAGATACAGTCAACCTAAAAGAAACTAGTAGTCAATCTTGCTTAAGCCAGCCAGCCATTTTTTGCTATGCAGAGGTGGGTTTTGTGGCAGCCAGAGTTCCTTACCTTCTACTCTGATCTTTCTACATACCATGGAGACTACCATGTAAGCTCCAGAAAAGCAAGGAAGTGTCTGTCCATGTGCCTGTGTGTATGTAAGAATCAGGGGGAGCTGTATACAAGCAGAAAAATGTGGATTGGCATACGGCTTCCTGGGAGGTGACGTTGTACAAGCAAAGTGTTGTGTTATGGGTACAGAGCCAGAAAAAGGAAGTGCCCAACAGCAGCACACGTTAGAAACCAGGCTAGGTTAAGATCCCACCATTCTCGCCCAGAATTATCATATTAGGTGAGTGTCTATTAATCACTGGAACTTAGGTACGAGCTGTGTATTTATCCTTCAGCAATACACCTAAGGAGAGGTTTCAACCGGAATCCCAGTCAACTGTAGAGGCAAGGACAACCCACAAAAGTTTCTGAGAAATGGACATCAGGTAATATATACAATAGCTATTCAAGGATGAATAAGCAGAAAAACTCCAACACTGACTCCAACCAAAAATAATCCAGCACAAGAAAGAGGAGAAATTACCCTTCACAGAGAAACAGCCTAACTTAGAAGGTGCACTACACTTAGGACAGAGAACCATCTTCCAAACACTGGCAAACTCTATGAAACAGGAACATATGGAGAGAAAAGACCAAGATGAAATAAGAGTAATTTAAAAAGAAAAGGGAGCAGGTTAAGTTTTTTAAAAATGCAAAGAAACTAAAATTTCAATAGCAGAAATGAAGCCCAATTGGAGGCAATAAAGGAAAATCAAATGAGTGATAAGGGTTACAACCATTTGAGAAGTTCACACACAAGACAGAAATGACAAGCCAGACTAATTATTATAAGTGTTTTTAAGGAAGAAAACAGAACTAAAGCAAAATAACCACAAATATTTCTGGAAATGAAAAAAGAACCAATTCTGAAAACTGTAAGGAGCTAATGAATCAGGCAACATCAATGAATATGTACAAGACATGATCTGTCAAAATTATTTCAATAAAAAGAAAACAGAAAATTCCTACCACGATCAGGAACAGGAAGCTCTGAATCAAACTAATTAATGTAAGGTGACAGAGAATGATATCTACAGAATTTCTAAGGACATTAGTGATAAAATTATTAAGTATGTCTTCCAATTACTACTAAAAATATTCGCTAAAAATGTACACTGACATACACGATGAATCATTTCAAAGGTTAAGATTGAGAAAAATGGCAATGAGCACTGAACCCACCTCAATGAAGTTTAAATCATTTTCTGAGAATTTTTATGAGTTTATTTGAGCCAGACTGATGACAACTGCGGGGAAGCAAGATCTCAAATGCTTCTAAATAATTTGTGTTAGCACTGAATGTAATCACCAAGATATGTCTTGAAAGAAGATGAAGTTAAAAGCATGACATGTACCAAAAATACACTAACAATATTCTGAGGCCCCAAGCTCACCATGGAAAGGGAAAAGGGAATAAAATGAGAATGGGTTAAGAGAAAAATAATCTTCAGATATAAGGAGAGTCAAAGTGTAATTTTCTTTTTTATGCTGACAAATCAGAAAAGTTTACTTTTTAAAATTTAGATTTATACTTGAATTCATTTAAACTATAAATTAATGCACTTTAAAAACAGGATGTACACATTCCAAATATTTGAAATAAAAGCAAGCCAAATATAATTTACAAAACAAAAAAGAGAAAACATCAACAGGTAACTGGATAAACAAAATGTAGTACATACATACAGTGGAATATTATTCAGTCGTGTAAAAAGGAGTGAGGTAGTAAAACATGCTGCAACATGTAAGAACCTTGAAAATATGCTACATGAAATAAGCCAAAAACAAAAGGCAAATATTGTATGATTCCACTTACATGGATCATCTAGAATAGGCAAAATCATGAGACAGAAAGTAGATCAGAAATAGGTTAATACGGGCTGGGTAGGGAGGAAGGGGGAGTTAGTGCTTAATGAGAATAGAAGTTCACTTGTAGAAGATAAAGTCCGAGAGATGGCAGGTGGTGATGGCTGCACAACATGTAAATGTACCAAATGCAAAGAACTGTATACTTAAAAATGGTTAACATGGTAATTTTATGTTATGTACATTTTAGATAAATTAAATAAGTACTGATGACTCATTAAAAAACAATAAGCATTAAATAAAAACAGAAACACACCCAACAGAATTCATTTTAACAATTCACAGAAATGTTTTAAACATTCATTCTGGATTAAAACAAAAATAAACTACACGTAATTTATTTTCTGTTGTTGGGTTTTTTTAAAGTGGTTTTTAAAAAATATTTTTTTATTGATTTCAGAGAGAGGGAGAAAGAAACATGGATGAGCGAGAAACATCGACTGGCTACCTCCTACATGCTCCCTACTGGGGACAGAGCCAGAAACCCAGGCATGTGCCCTGACTGGGAATTGAACTGGTGACCTCCTGGTGCATGGGGATGACACTCAACAAGCAACACTGGCCTGGCTAAACTATACATAAACTAAAAGAGGCACAACTAGCCCTGGCCAGGTAGCTCAGTTGGTTAGAGTGTTGTCCCCATAGGCTAAGGTTGTGGCTTCTATCCCCTGTCAGGGTGCATACAAGAAGCAACCAATGAATGCAATAAATAAGTGGAACAACAAATCAATGTTTCTTTCTCTCTCTCCACTTAAAATCAATAAATAAAAACTTAAAAAAAAAAAAAAAAGAAAGAAACAAATACAACTAGCCAAGCTGGAGTGGCTCAGTTGGTTGGAGCAACATCCCATATACCAAAAAAGGTTGCGGGTTCAATTCCCAGTCAGGGCACATACATACCTAGGTTGCAGGTTCGATTCCAGTAGGGTCGTGCACAGGGGGAAACTGATCACAATGATGTTTCTCTCTCTCTCTCTCTCTCTCTCCCCCCCCCCTTCCTTTCTCTCTAAAATCAATAAACATTTCCTCAGGTGAGTATTTAAAAAAAATGAGAGATACAACTAAAACAAAATGGCATGAAAGGACAAAGTTGTATAGTACGTAATTGAACAAAGAAAGACAGTATAGAGAGAAATTTAAGATAAGTAAAATATAAGGTTAAAAGAATTAAAAATAACATTAATTTTTACTGATGAGTATAGAACTTACACCTGCACCAAATAATATTGTATGAAAACACATGATAAAAATCATTAGAATCAAGTGCTGGCTGGTGTGGCGCAGTTGGTTGGAGCATTGTTCTGTATACTGAAAGGTTGTGGATTTGACTCTCAGTCAGGGCACATGCTCAGGTTGTGAGTTTGGTCCCATCAGGGTGCGTACTCTCTCTCCCTTCCTCTCTCTAATATCAATAAACATACCCTCAGATGAAGATTTTTAAAAAATCTTTAGTCAAGAGAATGAAACACAAGTTACAGATGGGAAGAAAATATGTGCAGAAGAAATATATGATTTAAAGGAAGGTTACTCAAAATATACAAAGAATTCTTAAAACTCAACAATAAAAAAATGAACACCACAATTAAAAAATGGGCAAAAGATCTGAAGAGATACCTCACCAAAGATGATATATATACTACAGATGGCAAAGAAGCATTTAAAAAGAGGCTTAACATCATGCATCAGTAGGGAAGTACAAATTAAAACAATGAGATTCTACTACACACTTATTAGAATGCTAAAATCCAAAACACTGACACCACCAAATGCCAGTGAAGGTGTAGAGCAACTGTTGGTGAGAAAGCAAAATGGTACAGCCTCTTTGAAATACAATTTCATAGTTTTCTATAAAACTAAATATACTCTTACCATACAATCCAGCAATCATAGTCGTTAGTATTAACCCAAATCAGCTGAAAACTTATGCCCACACAAAATTAAACACAAATGTTGATAGCAGCTTTATACATAATTGCCAGATATGGAACTAACCAAGATATCCTTTTGTAGGTGAACAGATGAACAAACCGTGGTACACTTGAACAATGGAGTATTATTCATGCTAAAAAGGAATGAGCCATTGTGCCATGAAATGATACAGAGGAAACTTAAATGAGTATTGCTAAGTGAAAGAAGTCAAGATGAGGAGGTTACATACTATATGATTCCAACTATATGACATTCTGAAAAGCACAAAACTATGGAGATAGTTAAAGCCTCCCAGTGGTTGTCAGGAGTTCCAAGTGAGGGGGGCAGGACGAATAGGTCCAGCACTATTTGGGGATTTTTAGGGTTGAAAAACTATTCTGTATGATACCATAATGATGGATACATGTCATTATAAATTTATCCACACCCATACACTATAAAACACCAAGAGTGAACCCTAATGTAAATTACAGACTTTGGTTGATAACGATGTGTCAATGTTGGTTCATCAATTGTAACAAATGTGTCACACACTGCAGGATGTTAATGATAGGAGAGGCTGAGGGGAGGGGAGAGCTCGAAATATATTGGAACTCTACTTTTTGCTCAACTTTGCTATGAGCCTAAAATTTCTGTATTAAATAAAGTGTATAATTTTTTTTAAAAATTAAATCACTAGGAATAAAACTGACGCTCTTTTACTCAACCAACATGCTTATTGTATACCTACTTGTTCTAAGCTCTGAATAAACTAATAAAAAAATAAATGAAAAAAATATCTTCAGATAGAAGTGCTGTAAAGAAAAACATACAGAAGGGCAAGAAGTTAGATACTGAACAGGGTAGGTTGAGGCTATTTTAGATGGCTTATCAGGGAAGGCCTCTTTAAAACTGTTATACATGAAGGGAAGATAGTACTCAGACAGAAGAAACAAAATTCCTGATGTGAGAACAAGCTCAGAAACAATGCTACCACTTAGCCTTTGACAAAATAAGATTAAAAAATTAATAAGGATTGTCATATAATTAATAAGATTAATAAGAAATAAGAAATCAAACAAGATAATTTAAATAAAGTTTAATTAACAGATACGTAACACTGTACCCTGCAAACAGAAAAAATATTCTTTTTAAGTTTCCAAAGAACACTTGCCGAAATGGATTATATTTTAAATCACAAAGAAACTCTTGATAAATTTAAAAGATATTTTAAAAGACTATAGTCGCAAGAAAAAAGAGTGAATAGTAATGTCCCAAATACCTCGAGTCAATGAGGAAATCAATCTAGAACTACCAACTATTTGTTTAGTAAATATAAAAATATCACTCGCCCAGCCCGGCCGGGCGTGGCTCAGCCGTTGAGCGTTGACCTGGGATCCAGGTGATCGGGGTTCGATTCCCAGTCAGGGCACATGCCCCGGTTGTGGGCTCGATCAATGACTCTCTCATCATTGATGTTTCTGTCTCTCTCTCTCCCTCTCCTTTCCTCTCTCTGAAATGAATAAAGATATTTTTTTTTTAAATAATAATAAAATAAAATAAAAACACAGATTTAAAAAAATATATATATATATCACTCGCCCAACTGGTGCAACTCAGTGGTTGAGCATCGACCTATGAACCAGGTCAGGGTTCAATTCCCAGTCAAGGCACATGCCCGGGTTTCAGGCTCAATCCCCAGTAGGGGGACATGCAGGAAGCAGCCAATCAATAACTCATCATTTATGTTTCTATTTCTCTCTCCGTCTCCCTTCCTCTCTCTGAAATCAATAAAAACATATTATTATTTTTAAAAAGTATCATTCATTTAAATTATAGAGTGCAGCCAAAGCTGTACTCAAAGGTAAATTAAGAGCGCTAAATGTTTTCATTCTTTTAAACAAAGGAACTAAGAATTTAACGAGTTTTTAAAACGTATAACAAAAATAATGAAAACAAGCAGGAAGAGCAAAATAAAGAGAACAGTAGAAACCAGAGAATCAGAACACCAATAGAATAACTCTCAAAGCTGGCTATAAAAAATCACTAAGACAAACAATTGGCAAATAAAATTTTAAAAATAACGAAATCACAAATAAGAGATGGACATAGTCCTGGCTAATGTGGCTCAGTTGGTTGGAGTGCCCTCCCAACACCAAAAGGTTGAAAGGTCGTGGGTTTGAGTCCTGGTAAGGGCAAATACCCAGGTTGCAGGCTTGATCCCTGGTCCAGGTGTGTGCCGGGAGGCAATGAATCAATATTTCATGGAAATGCTCCTCTCTCTCTTTTAAAAACAAAAACCAAACAAAAAAAACATGTCTTCAGGTGAGGATTAATAAAAAATAAAAGAAAGATGGAAATAGACACCAGATTCTAATAAGAAAATATTGGATACATCTATATAACAAATTTGAAAAAAATTTTTTTTAAATATACCTTTATTGATTTCAGAGAGAGGAAAGGAGAGGGAGAGAGATAGAAACATCAATGATGAGAGAGTCATTGATCGGCTGCCTCCCACATGCCCCCAACTGGGGATTGAGCCATCAACCCAGGCATGTGCCCTGACCGGGAATCGAACCCCCATCACCTGGATCCTAGGTTGATGCTCAACCGCTGAGCCACACCAGGCCAGGCTGAAAATCTTAATGTGTCATCTGTGGAAATAGAAATTATCAAAACTAACTCATGAATACTTCAAGATTCCTCAAAAGACTACAGAAGTAACTCCAGGAGTTACCATATGGCCCGTATATACTCATTAAACTAAATTTTTATAATACTCTCTATCCTTTCGACAAATTCTATACACCTGACTAACATGAGTAGGTTTTGGTTCCTCATATGCCTTTGGTTATCAGTAAATTTATTATTATATACCCTTCTCAGTAGTTAAAAGAAGAAAAACCTTATCATCTACTAAGTAAGTGTTACAAAAACATTTGATAAAATTCAAAAGCCATTCCTATTTTCTGTAAAGTAGGAATAGAATAAAATAATAAAGAATCTCTAGCCCTGGCTGGGTGGCTCAGTTGGTTGGAGCATCGTCCCATACACCAAAAGGTTGCAGGTTTGATTCTGGTAGAGCACATACCTAGGTTGTGGGTTTGATTCCCAGTGGGGGCACGTATGGGAGGAAACTGATTGATGTTTCTCACATTGACGTTCTCTCTAAGATCAATAAAAACATATCCTACGATGAGGATTTAAAAAAAAAAGAATTTCTCTAAAACCAACAGCCGCCATCATTCTTAATTGTAAAAATACCAGAGATGTTCCAAGACAATTATCATCTCTCTTACTTAACCATGTCTTGGAGATTCTGCCCAATGTAATAAAGAGCTGAAATAGAAATTAATATTTTGACTATTGGAAAGGAGGCAAAAGTTATTAGTATTATTTTCACAGACAATGAACAAGGAAAACAAAAGTAAATAAAATTTTATTGAAGTCCAGAGAGATAATAAAAGTAACGGTAAACAAAAAAATCTAGTTACTTCTATATGCTTAACAAATAAAATGAGATTCACATTTCTAGTGATAGTGTACATCAAACTTCTCTGAAGGGTCAATTTAATACTTTTAAATGCTATACCTTTTCATTCAGTAATTCCACTTCCGCAAATACAGTCTAAAGTAATAATCAGGAATAGAATGATACTCACCATAGCATTATTTATATAAAATATTGGAAATACGCCCTAGCACGTTTGGCTCAGTGGATAGAGCGTCGGCCCTCGAACTGAAGGGTCCCAGATTTGATTCTAGCTAAGGGCACATACCTCAGTTGCAGGCTCGATCCCTGGCCCCTGTCAGGGTGCACGCGGGAGGCAACCAATTAATATGCCTCTCTCACATCAATGTTTCTCTCTCTCTCTCCCCCTTCACTCTCTGAAAAGCAATGGAAGAAATATCCGTGGGTGAGAATTAAAATATATACATACTGGAAATAAGTTACACATTTAGTAATAAGAAAATGATGAAACTAAGGCACAGCTCTATAATGGTATGTTAGGTAAACATTAAAAAAAACACTTTCAGTCCTGGCCAGCTGGCTCAGGTGGTTGGAGTGTCATCCTGTGCGCCAAAAGGTTGTGGGTTAGATTCCCAGTCAGGGCATGTACAGGAGGCAGCTGATCGATGTTTCTCACATCATTGTTTCTCTTTCTTTCTCCCCCATCTTTTCCTCTCCCCCCCTTCCTCTCGCTCTAAAATCAATAAACATATCCTTGGGTGAGGATAAAAAAAATCATTTTTAAAAAGAATTTTTAAGGAAAACTTTCAAGATTTAATGTTAAGGTAAAAAAGCAAGATAGCAAATTACACAAAAGATGATACCAATTTTATAAAAGTAAACTATGTACACACATATATATAAAGAAGAAAAAGTACTAGCAGGCAACATACCAAAATAGCAACAGTAGTTATCATAGGTAATGAAATGAGGGTTTTTTTATATTTACTTTATTTTTTTCAAATATTTAATTAGGAAGGTGAAAAAAGTTTTAAAAAAAATTTACAACAGAGATACTTTATCAAACATCTGACTATATTTCCACTACTACATCTGCCTATGTAACTTCTTATTAAGCCTATGAATTACTAAATAATCTCAAAATTAAAAGGAATAGGAATTTTTAAAAGCTAAGATTATATCTTAAAATATACCTTGCTCTTAAGAAATAAATGCAAAATAAAACCTTCTATCTTTCCAGAACCTATTAAACATTTACATGAAATGGTATTACCAATGTAACAGCTTGATCAGAAAGATATTAATGCAGGTTAAAAGTGCCCAAATAGCTCATGGTCTCAGCACATTGGAAATAAAGGTTAGAGGTTAACATGTTAAAACAAATATGTAAGAACAGGAAGAACATCCAAACCATAGTGGAGGTCAGGAGAGGCTCCCACAGGAAGCTGCACTCAAAGGCCGATTCTGAGGATGAGGATGAGTTAAGCAGGTGCTGAGACAGGTCAAGAGGGGCACTTTCTCTCTTTTCAGGTGTGGTGCTTACGATAAAGCCATCACAATATTACTTTCTGAATCCCCATAATGCGACCAACTTTCATATCAACCTCAAACGCCTAAAAACATTTTTATACCTGTATTTTATTTCAGTAGCCAAACTATTATATTTTTAAAACTCTCTTACTTGCCCTCACCATGAACAAAAAAAGTCCAAAAGGATTAAAATTAAAATACAATTATTAAAAGTACAAGATAATATAGAATAATGTTTTCTGATAAAGGTGAAATGGGGAAGATCTTAAACAAAAGGCAAAGGACTTATATCTATTATGTATAAGGAGCATATACAATTAGGTAAGAAAGTATAGATTGGTTCTGCCTTTTAGTAAGTAAATTTGGCATCTACTGAAACTTGGAAATGTATACATTTAAGAATTTTTATATACTTGCATACATATGCATGTGCACAAAGATATAAGGAGTTCAGTAAGTCTTCAGTTTTAGTTGCTCAAACTTGAAACTAACGTAAATGATCATGAGTAATTAAAGTACAACTATATAATAGAACACCTCATGAATGTTGAACAATAAGATACAACTATATCACTGACACAGAAAAGAATATATAACAACAAGAGTTTTTAATTTTAAAAAACTACACACCTGGTAATTATTTCTAATTGCATAAATAAAAATTATTAACAGTGAGTATCTCTAAGGAATGAGACTAGAAAGTGAGGAAAAACTAATCTTCACTTTTTTACTCTAACTGAATTGCTTGAACCTTTTATAATAAGCATGTTCCTCTTCTGCAATTTAATTTTAAAATAAGGGGAAAAAACACTAGTCTGTTATGATGGTTATCCTTGAGGGCTGAGAATAAAATGATTTTTATCCTGTTCCTTAATAATTTTCACTACTTGCCAAATTTTGTATGAGAAATATGCATATTTTTTAATCAGAGAAGCCTGTATTTAAAAAAACACACCTGTATTGTATTTCAGTGGTGAAACTAATTTTTTTCCTGAAAAATAATTTTTAACAAGTAAAGTCTCAGGAACCTGGTCCTAAGATTCCAACCTCTTTCAGAAAGCAGTCTTAAATCTAAGCTTGGGGCCCAGCCTGCCTCAGCAGTTGAGCATCAACCTATATGAATCCAGGAGATGGTAGTTCGATTCCTGGTCAGGGCATATGCCAGAGTTGCAGGCTCCATCCCCAGCAGGGGGAGTGCAGGAGGCAACTGATCATCATTGATTCATCATTGATGTTTCTATCTCTCTCTGAAATCAATAAAGATATACTTTTTAAAAAAATCTAAGTTTGGGAGTAGAACATTTGCTGTAGAAGCAATTAAATGTAAAACCTATTTTAGAATGGAACATTAACATTTATTAAGCACTTAAGCATTGCATTTGCTAAGTATTTTATCTGCATTATCTCATTGCTATAAATAGCCTTTGAAATTTGTAGATACTGTTATTATTATTATTCCCATTTTACAGATGAAAAAAAATCAGGTCTTGAAAAGAATGCACATCTTGGCCAGGATCGAGTAGAAGAGCCAGGATTCAAACCCAGGTCTCCAGCTCCTAACCATCTGAGATACATGGAATAAGTAAGTACAAATGTACCTCAGAGATAACAAGCTAGAACTCAAATCTTTCGTGAGTGTTCAGATTGTCTACTGTTACTCAGGTTAGTGACCCTAAAATGAAGTAACAGTGAAACTCAATTCCAATCACAAAAGAAAACAATCAGTATTTCTTCAAGGCAACAGGAGCTATTTTTTCCTTCTCTTTCTGCTTCTACCAAAGTACAAGAAGGATACAAGGGACAACTCAGATGTGTAAGTAACTTAACACCTTCCCTCTTATTAGTCTGAAATTAATTAGCCCTCTAACTAGCTAGAACTAGGCTTTTGAAAACAAGTTGTTCAGAACCCTGAAGACTTAAACAAGGCCCAGTTTCAAGTTTTCATCAAAAGTATAGAATTTAGAAAGCCAAAAGAAACATTATACTTGAATATGAGAATAATCAATATTAACAGATTAAACACAGGAAGGACTTAACAGTACCTACTTATTTTTATCCTTAGCTATTTGAACAAGTTCTCTCTTTTTTAAAAAGTTTCACTGAAAGTTTATCCTTAGCTACCTGAACAAGTTCTAAGTTTTCTCTTATAAGTGAAAAAGAAATATACACCACTGTTAACCATGTCTACTTGGAAACCAGCCTATCGCAAACATCAGAGAAACATAGGAACCCCTATTCATCTGTTTAGTAGATACATTCCAACTACAAACTTACTGTAACTTTATGAATTTGGTATTAAATGTCACAAAGTCCAGAAGAATAACTTCGCATAATTGGTAAACCAAGAATCAAGGTCCTAAGGGAAGCGGAATACCTAGGAGCTCTTTCTCAGTAAAAGTATCTGCTTATAGAAAGAACTAGCAGAGAGGCTGACATCACAAATCAAGTTTTACACTCCAACATTCTATACCTTGACCCCTTGCGCCAACATGACCTCCCATTAAGTTGGGGACAACTGACACTACAAAATTATGGCAGTATTGAAGCTCAGTACTAAGTCGTCAATGGACTATTTAGTGAAAACACAAAATTCATTGAATTTAGGTTAATGTCTTTCACCAAAACCTGAAAGTGGTTTTAACATATATTACAGGTCAAAAACATTTGAGGTTCACTTTTCACAATGTAAATCAGTGTTCTTTGTAAATCAGATTTAAAGGCCAAGAATGAAAGCACTGCCTTAAATCAATACCTTAAACAGGAGAACATGAACAAAACTTTCATTTTTATATATATTTCCCCCCACATATATATAAAATATATAGAGGTATTAGTGTGTTTTACAAATGCCACAGAGCATCTGGCACAGTTGACAAATTCTAATCTGCTTTAGAAATTACTATTCACTGCCTTCATCCCAATCTAACTTCATTTAATGTTATTCTTTTGTATTAAGTCTACCAAAACAAAACCTCTAGAGCAAATTCTTGTACATTTCAATATCCTGCCTACTTATAAGAGCGGAAGAGTCGAACAGAACGGGGGAAAAACGTGACGTGCACAACCTTGATCCAAAACACAGCTCGTCGTAGTCTAATTTTAGGCCTAACCATTTTGATTGTCTTTTTACAGGGGCTGAAAAAGAAAACTACAGATCACTTGTAAAGGAGAACTGAGATATTTATGTTAATGGGAGTTGGGATTATTTATGAAGGAGGAAATAAAATCACGCTCACACCAGAGAATTCCCATTAAAATTAGGATACAAGAAAAAGTACAGCCCCACAGCAACTGACAATGGTAATCACTTTTTACACTTCAGTTCTTGCATGAACTTTATCTTTAAAGAATTAGTCAAAAGGTTAAGTCCACTGAGGAATTTGTGGGAACGTGGTGAGTGTGTGTGTGTGCGTGGTTGTTAAAGATAGCCAAACATGGTTAAAAGCCAATCTTCACCTAAATTACCTAAAGAAGCAAATATTCACCTCCTGGCTGAAGATCAAAAAAAAAAAAAAAAAATTATAACAAGAAGATCCGAAAGTTCTGTTCTTAAGCGGAAGCCCTCAAACCCTCGGAAAACTACGTTTTTACCAATGCGGAATGTGGAAGAGATTAGGTTTTAGTTTAAAAGTGTAAAAGGACTCGAGACAATATGCCTGAGCAATAAAACTGGGATGAACAGAGCAGCAGCAAGGAGGGGCTGGGACTTAGTAAGACAGGAAAAATCCAAGAATAAAACCCGAGACGTCTGGTGGAACACCGAACACTACGCGGAGAAGAGGAGGAGGCTGAACGCGAGGGAAGGGAGGCGAAGAGAGGGCAGAGCCCGGGCGCGACTCGGGCCAGCGCAGGGCTGGGTCCAGGAAGAGTCAGACCTCACCGGCCCAGCAAACTCCCCACTCCGGGCAAAAGCTGAGAAGAAAACAGCCCTAGGGAGCAGACAATGAGCCACCGCCCCAGGAGCCGCGGCTCAGGCACGCAGGTGGCGGCGCCCCGGCCCTGCGCGCAGCAGGTCGGCTGCCCCGGGCCGCCAGCGCCTGCCAGGCCGCGGAGAAGGAAGAAGGAAGGAGAGAGGCAGCCCCGCGTCCCGGCCCGTCTGCCCACTTACCCCTGGCAAGGAAAGGTACCCGCCCAGCGAGGCGCCTCCGTCCGAGCTCCGGGCGGGCTGCGGAGCCGCCCCGGGCAAGCGCGCGGCGCGGGGCGGGGAGGGGACGGAAGGGGTAGCGGGGCGGGAAGTGGAGCCGCGCTGTAGCGCAGCCGCCGCTACCGCTAGGCCGAGCGGCAGCCAAGCCCCACGGGCGCTGGGAGGGGAGGGCAGGGAGTCTTCGGCAATGGCGACGGCCCCGGCTGGAAGGGAAGCGGAACAACCGCCGCCGCTGCGCGTGGCCACAACCCCGGGGGCGGGCGACGGCGGGGAGCGGGGATGGGCGGGGCCAGGACACCGCCCCTCCCGGCCCGAAGCCTGGAGCTCCAAGGAGGGGGAGGGCACCGCCTTCCAATGGGCGGGCTCGCGTGGGGGCTGCTGGGAGTTGTAGTCGGAGCTGTATACAGCTTCACTCTCTTTTGGGGCAGGGACAGGGTATGCTTTATATTGAGAGACAGCCAGTCCCTCATCTAATTAAACATTGTCTCCAGTCAGTTCTGTGCCAACCAAAGATGCCGACAGGTCTGCTACCATATGAATCTGCTGCAGGACATATGTTTCTGGGAATTCATCCATTATCCATTTTGCTTTTTACCTACAAACTACTATATTTTGCTGCTAAATTAAGTCCCACCTCCTTACAAATTAAGACCTCCATGTTTTATCCTTGGAGGAGTTATCAATGTATTCACTAATACTACGAATATTTGAGTGTTTAATATGCACCAGGAACTGCTAAGGCATCAGGGACAAGAATGAACACAAGTCACTTTGCCTTTGTGGAACTTACAAATATAAAAACACAATAATTAAAATAGTGATATCTGGTCTGAGGAAAAACTGGGGAGATTGCTTTGAAGAGCTTGACCAGTGAAGGCATCTTTAAGGAGGTAACATTTAAACTGAGAACAGAGAAAGAGAGCCATGAGAAGCACCCAGGAAAAGCATTCCAAGCAGGAGGAGGAAGAAAAGTGCTTGCTAAGGTCAGTTAAGAAGTTCTGTGTAGCCCAGCCATCATGGCTCAGTGGTTGAGCATGTACCAATGAACCAGGAGGTCAGGGTTAGATTTCTGGTCAGGGCACATGCTTGGGTTTCGAGCTGGATCTCCAGTAGGGGGCATGCAGGAGGCAGCTGATCAGTGACTCATCATTGATGTTTCTCTCCCTCCCTCTCCCTTCCTCTCTCTGAAATCAATAAAAAAATAAAAAAATAAAATAAAGGCCTGTGTAGCTGAAGCTTAGGGCATGAAAGAAGGGTAGTGTAGTATGAAAACACTAGATTCAGGTGAAGGATCTTGAATGTGGTAAGGAGTTTGGACCTTATTCCAAGAAGCTATTAAGTTTAAGCAGGGAAGTAATGTTATCTGGATTTAAGATCACTAGATTGCTATGTGGAGAATGGAGTACAGAGATGCAAGAGTAAAAGGGAAATGAACTAGGGAGGCAGTAATCATCACTGATACAAGGGAGATAGCAGTGGAAATGGAGAAAGGTAGCCAGACTGTGCTTATCTTCAATGTAGAGCAAAAAAATCTCAATTGATATGGAGAGTACAAAAGAAAAGAGCAGTATGGCACACTATTGGATAACCTTAAAAACAATCCCATTATTGACCTTGGCCAGGTACTCAGTTGGTTAGAACACTGTCCCTATATGCCAAGGTTGTGTGTTTGATCCCTGGTCAGGGCACATATAAGGAGCAACCAATGAATGAGTGGAACAAAAAAAATCAGTGTTTCTCTCTTCCTTCCTCTCTTTCACTTACCAGGATAAGTAAAAGAAATCTTCTCAAAACGTATCAAAGTGAGCCTGGCCGGCATGGCTCAGCAGTTGAGCACCGACCTATGATCCAGAAAATCGCTGTTCGATTCCCGGTCAGGGCACATGCCCAGGTTGCAGGCACAATCCCCAATGGGGGCGTGCAGGAGGCAGCTGATCCATGACACTCTCATTGATGTTTCTATCTCTGTCTCCTTCTCCCTTCCTCTCTCTGAAATCAATAAAGACACATTAAAATATATATATATCAAAGTGAAACTGCAAAATACCAAAGATAAAGCAACCAGAAAGAAAAGGCATATCCTATAAAGAAACAACTGCAACGATGGTTGCCAGTTGACAATGAAAAAATATTTTCAAAGTAACCAAGAGAAAATAACCAAATTTAGAAGTATATACCTAGCTAAATCATCAGTCATATGAGTGAAGGGAAAATAAAGATATCATCAAACAAAAACAGATATGTTACCAAAAATAGAGACCTACTAAAGGAACTCCTTACCAGAGGGAAAAGGGGGTTGAGGGAGGTAGAAGATGGTATGGGGGGGATAAATGGTGATGGAAGGAGACTTGGCTTGGGGTGGTGAACATACAATATATAGATGATGTATTATAGAATTGTATACCTGAAACATATATAATTTTATTAACCAATGTCACCCCCAATAAATTCAATAAAAAAGGAAATAAAGGAACTCCTTCAAAACACGTATTTCAGGCCCAACCAACATGGCTCAGTGGTTGAGCCTCTCCATGAACCAGATCATGGTTCAATTCCCAGTCAGGGCACATGCCTGAGTTTCAGGCTCAATCCCCAGTAGGGGGCGTGCAGGAGACAGCTGATCAATGACTCTCTCATCATTGATGTTTCTCTCTCTCTCCTCTCCCTTCCTCTCTCTGAAATCAATAAAAACACATATTAAAATAAACAAAACATATACTTCAGGAAGAAACTGATTCCAGAAGTAAAGTCTAAGATGCAAAAAATCACACAGATAGCTAAACTTACCATCCTATAACCAATTAGGCCAATGCTGAAGGCCAGACTTGGTCCATATTACTTCATTGTCTCTCAAATTGTCAGCCTACCAAACCCTCCTACATTCAATAACCTGCCAATAGCATATTTTGTGAGTTTGGTAAATAATACTGATAGGTGTTGGTTACCTCATTCTAATTTCTTTATCTCCATATCATATCAATCGGAATCAATTATCAAAATGTAGATGAGTAGTTTGAAATGAATAGAATGTCTGACTAGAATAATCCTTAAACTCATTATATTCTGAAATAATTAAAGCTGCAATTGATCTTTCCAGTTCCCAAGCCATGTATGTACCATCCTCCATGAGACATAGTTAAAATATCTAAGTTCCTGGTAGAGTGGCTGAAACACACACACACACACGTCTCTGCCCCCATCTTAGTTGAGTATCCTGTCTCTGTTCCTTTCACCCAAAAGAACATAACACAATACTTTAAGAAAAATAAACCATAAAAATGAAACAAATACTGAATCATAATAACCAAGAGAACAATACCCATTTTCTTGGCTTTAAAAAAAAAAAAAGACCATAAATAGATTTACAAAACTGGTTTTAAAAAATAAAGTGCTTATTCACTTTTAAAATATCCAAAGAATATACAGAGCTCAAAACCAGAAATCTTCTATCAAAATATCATCTGCAACCACTTATTAGGCAAGAATGGTCATATCGAAGTATTCTTCACTCATATTCACTCACATTAGCTGTATAAAGAAGTAAATGGCTAAAACATGTCCCAAGCCACAATCTCAAATATTACCCTGAAAACTTGTTTAAATACTAATGAAATTTGGTTCTGATGTGCAAAAGAAAAAGGCACACACACGTGCACACACACACAAACTCTTCAAAAGTTAAACAGTACCACGTTAACCCTATCTGTCAAACCATATTAAAAAATGTTGTCTGTTGATGTTACTGAATTTTAACTGACACAAAATTCATTTCAATGCCATTATATTAATTCTACTGCAAAAGAAATGCTTGTAAAACATGGATTTCTTTCTCACAAGAAAACACTAAACAAATATAAAACTAGACTGGGTTGAAATTTTAGTCATTTAAAGATTTCTAACATTTCTGCTTTATGGCACTGGGTTGCCTTTTTCAATACTTAAATTCTCAAACACATCTTCAAAAAGTAATGTTATGACTAGTCAAGCCATATATGTCAAATTATGAAAGGTTTATTCCCATAAAAACACCAGAATGTTTTACGAAATTAAGCAGATATAGCATATAAAAATGTATATCACATCCCATTACTCTGTTTAAAACAAACAATGCCAACATACCCCAGTTTATTGGCTTCTATTTTGGAACATGTGTGTCCTAAATAAATTGCCCTAAATAAATATAAGGGCATGTTTGCCCTTTTATTTTTTAATTAGCTTATGGCACTTACTTTATTTTCTATTTTTTTCCCAAAGAAAAATAAATCAAGACCTTTTCCAAAAACAAAATCAGCAATGTTATTTTTAATACAGACATGGTACAGAATGTTTCATTAAAGAAGGGGAGAGGTTCTAGTTAAATAAAATTTAAAACTGTTATTTTCCCCAAAATAAAATTACTAAATTAATGTCTCAAAAGAAAACATAACATAGTAAAAGCTTTAAATCACACCATTATTCACCACAGGACTTAAGATTTACCAATTATATTCTCCATCACTTTGGCAAAAGGATGAACTTTTTAAAACAGTTTATAAACCTAACATAGCAAAGACTGTATACATCTCCATATTGTACTTTTTATATACAAGAATAAAACGCTAATGTCAAGTGTCTTGTATGCACTAAGAATAGCACAAATTAGTCATAATTAAACTTAATGCAGAAGCTGATGTGAGGAGTAAAATGTAGAAATGTAACACATGTATGTACAGAATGCTGAGACTGTCTTAAAAAACTTTATGTACGTAACAATATACTGTATGACTTTAAACTTTTTCACATAGTTGTGTTTATTAATACAGCCTTTTGGTTCTAAATCAAGATCTTTTATTTTTTAAAAATCACCTGAAGATACAAAACACATTTTTTGTAAATGTACAACTTAATAAAATATACTCGTTCCGAACTGTCTTCCTGACAAATTCAGTACTAAATCAGAATTAAATCTTAGTGCTTAGTTTCATCAAGCCCTTTGACAATGCATATGTTCAAAAGCAATATAAATTATAAAGGGAGAATGGAAATGTTTTAAAGAATAATCAACTTTGATATTAATATTTTCTTAGCTGTTCTTAATGATTTTCTTTGAAACTCTAGATAAATGACTTCACTATTCTCATAAAAATAAGATTTAAATAAACTCATTCATCCAAATTATTTTATTCTTATTTATAATGATTCTCTCAATTTTTAGCTTAAATTGAAATGTTTCTATTTACAAACTGACAATAATTTGTCTCTAATACATAAAGTACTTATTTTTGTAACCCAAATGAAGATAAAGTGACTTCCCACAAAATAATAATTTAACAGAATTAAGTTTCCTCTACTGGCACTAGATGCTTGAAGATTATCAAAGGTCTACATAACAGAACACTAAATTTTGGAATTAGTTGAGAATGATCCAAAATTTCCTCCAGTAAACATAATTGAGCCAGTAAACAAAATGAAGACAAGACAAAAGTAATGACAATTCTAGAAGAATACTTCTAGTCACAAATGATTAGGTCTTATTTAGGTTTATGGAAAGCATTTAATTGCATAAAACTTATAGGGGAAAATGGCCATATTTGAAAACAGCCACAAGGATCAAAGTAGAACACAGGATTGTAATAAGCAGAGTCACAGAACATACTAAAGAAGTATGTATAGTCAGTCCCACTGGAACCTGTAGAGTCACATTCTTATATACCTACGGAGAGAGATGGAGAGAGAAGTTAGAGACATTTAAAATGCATGTTCTAAGTCATTTCTTTATTTTTAATTTTTTTCTTTAAATATCTTTTAGCCAATTCTACACTACCTGTATCATTATTGTTTGAATGATTCTTTTGGATTGAACATTTCATTTAATGTAATAAAATCAGACTCAATTCCCACAATAATTCTTAAATTCTCATTAGTTTTGACTTTTTCTACCTTTTACATAGAATTGAGTATATTCTTTTTAAAAAATGCAGGCTAGCCCAGTCAGTGTGCCTCAGTTGGTTGAGCGCCATCCCATGTACCAAAAGGTTGCCAGTTTGATTCTGGGTCAGTGCACATGCCCAGGTTATGGGCTCCATCCCCAGTAGGGGGTGTGCAGGAGGCAGCAAATCGATGTTTCTATCTCTTTCCCCATCTCCCTTCCTCTCTCTCTAAAAAAATCAATTGAAACTTTTTTTAAGTCAATTGGTTTTACAAAAAAACAGCAACACACCAGCTATATCCCAATGTCACTTCTGTGATCAATTTAACATTTACACCCTCTTACTATGTTTCATATTAGAATACAGAATTCTAAGTTGAAGCCCTGAAGGAAAAATATTAAAACAAAAATAAAACTAAAGTATCCATTCATTCCTATTTTTTGTTTGTTTTGTTAATAGTCACCTAAGGATATTTTTTTGCATTAATTTTTAGAGAGAGTGGAAGGGAGGGGGAAAGACAGAGAGAGAGAAACATCAATATGAGAGAGACAGATCAACTGGTTGCCTCTCACATGAGCCCTGACTGGGGCCGGGGATCCAGCCTGCAACCTAGGTATGTGCCCTTGACCGTCCCTTCAGTCCATAGGCCAAACCTGCCAGGGCCATTCATTCCTGTTTGCTCTTTCTCTCCCTAAACAGTTTTTAAAAGTTTGTTTTTCACAAATTACACAATTGAATGTGTCCTTTACTGTTAACACAACATCAAATTAATTGTGATAATGACTAAATGCAAAAGTACTCCTATGTTCAACCTGGTTTCTATTTTCTATTTGGTTTTGAAGCTAAAGGGTTCAATTAGAAACTTTGGGAAATTTTATGGTTTAAAAATAAGTTTTTAAAAACATTAAAATTTGATAATTTGGGGATATTTTTATTTTTGGCTTCTTTTTATAACTAACTGGATTATAATTTCACATCCAAAAAAGATTATGTTACCAATACAATCTGTAACAAAGTGCTATCTGAAAATTATCTTTCAAAATACGGCATCTTAAACAAAGCAGCCTTGGTATAAATCATCACCTTAGTAATGGTCACTTAGAACACAAAGTAAAGGGGAAAAAAATCAAACTGCTTAAGCATGATCTCTTATTTCAAGTTACATGATCTTAAAGAGAATTGAATTCAAAATATTTTTAATGAGGTAATTACTTATTTTATAGCCATGCACACTACCAATTTTTTAAATCAATAAATCATAAACAAACACTAATCATCAAATGCAATTCTCCAAATGTACAGTATTTTAGAGTTTGAAAAAAATTAAGGTAACATGTGTGATATTGTGATTTATAATAATAAGACATACATATTTGGTTTTCATTCCCCTTTCCGGCTCAAAGCTCCCCAAACTATTGGAATTTCCTAAATGTTGAAAGTGAGCATGGTGTCTTTTATGTTGGTGAAGTAACTTTTGAAAAGCACCTAAGGATGAGAGCTGCTTACCAATGGAGCTAACCATGTGATGAGAGGATTGGAACTTTCAGTCCCGCCCCCAAACCTCCAAGAAGGGGAGAGGGACGGAGGTGTTGTAAAAAGACTTAACCACTCTGAAGAGAGGAAAGAAGTAGACTAGTTAACTAAAGAAGGTAAGAAGAAAACTGTAGACTTCTTAGACAAAACTAGTGTTAATGAAGTATTAATACTTACCTAATTTAATAACTAAAAACAAGTTGGGAGGTCAAAACTATAAAAATGGCCTGAAACAGTCTAGATTTAGATATATAATAGCAATACAACTATCCAAAAACTATCACAGTTGAAATCATACTACTTTTGAGTTTTATTTTCCTTTTTTTTTATTTATTCTGTATATTATAATGAAGTTAACTAATCTATTTTGTTCAAAAATTAGTAAGAAGTTTTAAATAGTCTGGCTGGCATGGCTCAGTGGTTGAACACTGACCATGATCCAGAGGATCAAGGTTTAGTTCCAGTTAGGGCACATGTCCCGGTTGCAGTTTCAGGCTAGATCCCCAGTAGGGGGAGTGCAGGAGGCAACGGATCAATGACTCTCTCATCACTGATGTTTCTCTCTCTCCGTCTCCCTTCCTCTCTCTGAAATCAATAAAAACATGTTTTTTAAAAAATTCTAAATAAAATAAAGTTTTAACCAGATGGACATACCACTGTTTTTCTTAGCCATTTCACACCTTTACCCTATCAGCTATACTTAAGCTCTGGACCAATGAGGCATGGGACTAACACTAAATCTCCAGCCCCTAAATTAAGTGATTCTATGACTATATATAAAGGAGGAACCACTGTTGCCATCTGCAGCAAAGAAATAACACTAAAAACAAACAAAAACACAGCTTTCTATGGTAAAATATAAAATTCTAATCCCTTAAATGTGGCAGAAACATTATAGAATTTTAAATGAGGCAGCAAGATCTAAAAACATAAAATATTAACTTACTGATTTATATTTCATATTGTTCCATTGGCAAATATCCTTATTCTTCAAAGCACAAGGAGCTGCCACTTTTGACTGAGCCCAGCATTTCAAAATTGGAAACTCTGAGAAAAAGTGGTAGAAGATCATATCACAAAACCTGTATCTGGACTCTGGACTAGAGGTTAGGCCAATCTGTCATGTTGGGATATGAATATTCAAACATTTTATTACACAATGTACATGATTTAGATTCATCTATCGCATGTTTTATTTTAACAGTCTGAAATTTTATGAAATTTTATAATTTTATGAAATTATAAAAACTGTGCTTGACTTAATAAATCCCATTATACTAGGGGCCACTTTTTGAATATTTTAATTTTTTTCTTGAAGAATAACATATATTTAGAACAGTGAACAGGTCCTAAGCATACAACTCAATAAATTTTCAAGTGTAAACAAACCCATGTGAAGAACACTCGGACCAAAAACCAAACAATACCAGAACCCCAGATGCTCTCTGAGGAGGGGACACATTTTCAAACTTTATTTAGGATAAGTCAATACCATTAACAGAAACAGAAAACTAGGTTGGATGAACAAAGCTAACAAAGTTGAACGCTTCTTTATTTTTTCACCATGATATATATGATGGCAGCAAATGTATGGATTAAAAACTTCTATCTACCAATCTTTAGTAACAATGCTACTAACTTTTGCCAACATTCTAACCAGCCCAAAGTTGGAGACACAAAGAACCAAAATCTGAAAGGGGTTTCTTAAATTAAAGTCTTGATTCTAGGAAAACTGAAAATGGTGAAAGCATAGTTTTTTAAATTTACTCAAATCCACACATAAAAACAGAACACTACACACACCACCAAAAACTCACGGACTACATTTATAGCAAAACTAGGTGACAAAGCACCCCTTAAACACCAAATACATGAAAGTGAAAACAAAACACCAACACCTGTAAGTACTGTAATATCAGCATGAATCAACAGAAAACAGCAAAGGGGCAGTGAGGCCCAATGGCTGAAAAAAGAAACGCACCAGACACTATACATCTACTCATAAAAAAACACAGCACTACCTATAGGAAGCAAACCTGAATCTGATCACACCCCTGGAGCCAGCTGCCAATTTCCAGGAAATAAAGAGGTCAGATAAACTGCATGAGCACTATCGCCAAAACCCCAACTCTGAGAAAAATTGTAAATGGGCGAGACTAAGCTATAGTAACTAAGAACGCCCACTTGGGTGACAAAAGTATAAAGGAATATAAGGAAGTGATTAAATGTCAGGATAGTGGGTTTAGTCTTAGGAGAAAGGCAGAGGCTATGCTTGAGACACGATACTCGGAGCTGCTGCTAGGGTGGCTGGCAAAGCGCTATTTCTTGACCTGGGTGGTAGTTATAAGGGCATTTGCCTTATAATTCACTAAACTATGTTTGTGAAGTTTTTCTGTATCTATGCTTTATTTTACAATAAAAAAGTTAAAAAGAAAAAAGAAATATGCTTGTTATTATCCCTTGACTTCAGACCTGCCACCATACCCTTATTTTTTTTTCAACCCTCAGAAAAGTTGTGCAACCCTCACCTTGGTCACAATACATCAGTAAATCAGGGTTATTGACCACAATAAAGGTTTCTCCATCTTTACTATGTGGCCGATGATAGCGGTAGTGCACAGGCAAAAAAGCTTGGAAACAATCAATGCACTGTGAATCTTGTCTGGCATAAATGAGAACTTCAGATTCCTTGGACAAATAGTTGGGAGCTTCTATATTAAAATTTTCTGAAACCATCACTGCCTGTAAAAAAGAAAACAAATATTAATCCAAGAGAAAAAATGAATGAGGAAGATTTAAAAAACAAAAATAAAACCAGAAGACTGCTATACAGGTGAAAAGAAATTTCAAATTCATCTCCCTTATAAACAATTTCCATTCTCCATCCATCCTCAAGTTAAGAAAACACAGATGTGATCTGTGTTTAATAAAAGTTTGTTTACTAAAAGTAAACTGAGGAAATTATACTGAGATGCAAAATTTTCCCATAAAAATTATTTCTATGTAATCTCCCTATCAACCTTTCTTTAGGTGATAAAACAGGCAACAAGGAAAGAGAAATTTTGTGAATAAATGTAGCACTTTTCAGTAAGTATGAAAACTATGACAAAAACAGTTAACCCAGTATTGGGTAAAAACGATTGGTATCATTCTGGTAATTTCCTGTTCTTCAGAGAAACAAGATGGTAGTGAGATAGATCACTGTGATCAGGAAGTCAAAGCAAAGGTCAGCACTCTTTCTATACTGGGTATAAAAAGGTAATGTGAAAACTGGCAAATGATTTCTTAAAAAAAGTAATATGGTAAAAACCATTTTAAACTAAGTATTCTACACCAAAAGTAAAAATGCACATGGCAGAACTTAGTGCTAAGTTACAATATGCACATGTATATGCATTATGTATCCATATACATATACATATTGGTATATAAAACACACACACACACACATATACATGTTGATTAACTCATTGGCAAAGGTCAAGGAATTATATAACTTTATGAATCATAAAGAAACTCAAGAGGTGATCAAATTAAACCACTGTCCCAATGAGGATATTTTTCAGGTATCCAGCCACTGTTTGATTACTTTCAACGACTGAGTTATTTCATGTTATCTATTATTAAAAGGTTATCTCTTTTCTGAGTAGAAAATTGATGCTCTGGCCTGTAACACTCACCAATTATCCTTGTTTACAATATCTGCAATACATCTGTTCCTTATTTCATAAGGGTCATCAAACATCAGAGGTCCTCAATCACGCTGCCTCCACTACATTTTCTCCTCCCCAAAGACATATTCACAGTTCTCTCCATTCCTCATGACATGATTTCCAAATAATTCATCATATTAGTTGCCTTTGGAAGTACTGAGGGACTACAGTAGCAATATGCCCTTCTTTAGCCAAAAACTGCATTAGCTTTTTAGCAGCCTTACTTCAGTGTGATATAGCTATAAATACACTTTTAAAAAAATTAATAGACTTTATTTTTTAGAGCAGTTTTAGGCTTACAGAAAAAAACAAGCAGAAAATACAGGCCCTCCATATACCTTCCTCACCCTCCACACACCCTCACACAATTTTCCCTATTATTAACATAAGTGTAGTACAGCGATTTTCAAATGGTGCACAAGAATTTTTAAAACATGCAATACCTGATTATTTAGTCAGGACCATTAACCTCTTTTCACCTAGATAGTCAAATAAAAAAATGACGACAACACAACAATAGCCATCTGGTATGAATGAATCGAAATTATACCTGTTTTTTTGTAGAAATTTTAGTAATTAATTTATGTGTGCCATGAGATAAAAATGGTTGAAAATCATTGCTGGTGTAGTACATTTGTTACATCTGATAAACCAATAGTGATACATTATTATTAACTAGAGTCTGTAGTTTTAAAGTTAGGGGTCATTCTTTATTTTGTACATTCTATGGATTTTGATAAATATAAAATGACATGTGTCCACCATTAAAGTATCATACAGAATATTTTTCATTTAAACTTTTTGCAGAAAACTTTAAGTCCCATCCTATTTTTTCAAGTAATTAACTTTTAATCAATTAAATGTTGGGCTTTAGATTTATGTATGTTAAATTTTATCTTTCTGGCTAAAGTCCATTTTTTCCTAGACTGTTGATACTTAATTGAAATCCCATTCTGTCAACCAGTAGTTATGTAACATTTATGAATTTAACTATGTCTTCTGTATTTTTATGTAAGGATAAAAATGTTAGCCAGGAAGGTAAAGAGCAAAGTCCTACAGAATATTACAAGACCTTCTGCTAGAAATTTTATTTTTTACTACTATTTTTTAAGCTTTTGTTTTGTTTTTAATATGTTTTTACTGATTTCAGAGAGAGGAAGGGAGAGGAAGGGAGAGAGAGACAGACAGAAACATCAATGACAAGAGAGAGTCATTGATCAGCTGTCTCCTGCATGCCACACACACAGATCGAGTCCAAACCTGGGCATGTGACCTGATCACACAGGTCGATGCTCAGCCGCTGAGCCATGCCAGCTGGGCTATTTTTTATTATTATTGGTTTTAGAGAGGGGGGAAGGGAGAGAGAAAAATAGAAACATCAATGTGAGAGAGATACATCAATCGGCTAACTCCCATACATGCCCCAACTGGAGATGGAACCCGAAACCTGGGTATGTGTCCTGACTGGGAATCAAACCACGATTTTCTGCATCACAGGTCAATGCTCAACTGCTGAGCCACACCGGCCAGAGCTAGAAATTTTTTGTAATTGATTTTTTTTTTTAATGTTATTATTGTTTAAAATATTACAGATGTCCCTTTTTCTCCCCAATGACCCATTCCACCCCATTCCTTCCCCCTCCCCAGTCCCTCTGTAATCGATTTTAGAGAGACAGGAAGAAGAAGAGAGAGGGGGAGGAGGGAGAGAGCGGAAGGAGGGGAGAGAAACACTAATTCGTCATTCCACTTATTTATTCATTTCTTGGTTGATTCCTGTATGTGCCCTGACTGAAGATAGAGCCTGCAACCTTGGAGTATCAGGACAACACTTTAATCAATTGAACTACCCAACCAGGGCCTAGAAATTTTTTAATGAACTCTTTTTGTGTACAACTAGATACAAATCAAAATAACACAGCCCAACTTTTTCTGTCTTGTCAACAAGGATGTATATATGACCTGATATTAATAAAGGTATCTTTCTTTGAGTATTTACTATTGCCAAGTATTTCACAAAATAGCTTATATACATTATCTCCTTTAACTTTCACAAGAATCTTATCAGGTATGAACTGTTAGCTCTGCTTTGTGTGTTACATTCCATTGAACTGGCTCCAACTCCTAGTGACCCGAGTGAATGATGTCCACAATGTCCTATCCTTAACAGCCCTGCTCAACTCCTGTAGAGTCATGCCTAGGGCTTCTTTTATGGAGTAAATCCATCTCATATTTGCCCTTTCTCTTTTCCTGCTGCCTTAATACTTTCCCCAGCATTGTTGTCTTTTCCAAAGAACCCTGCGTTCTCAGAATGGGCCCAAAGTAGGGCAGCTTTAGTGTTGTCATTTATGCCTCCAGCGATGTTTCAGGCTTAATTTGCTCTAGGACCCACTTGTTTACCTTTTAGGAAGTCCAGGGTATCTGTAGAGCTCTCCTCCAGCAACATATTTCAAATGAATCAATTTTCTCCCCATCAGCCTTCGTCGTCCAACTTTTGCATCCATACATAGTACTGGGAGTATGAGGGTGTGGATGATCTTAGTCTTGGCCTCTAATGATAACATCTTTGCTCTTGGTGATCTTTCCTAATTCTTCCATTGCTGCCAAGCCTCAGCCTCCTGATTTTTTTTTTTTTTTTAAATATATCTTTATTGATTTCAGAGAGAGGAAAGGAGAGGGCGAGAGAGAGAGAGAAACATCAATGATGAGAGAGTCATTGATCGGCTGCCTCATGCACGTCCCGACTGGGGATCGAGCCCACAACCCAGGCATGTGCCCTGACCAGGAATCAAACCCTGATCACCTGGATCCTAGGTCGACCCTCAACCGCTGAGCCACGCCCAGCCGGGCTCCTCTTGATTTCTTGACTGCAGTTTCCATTTGAATTAATGACTGAACCAAGGTAAGCAAAAGCTTAACAATTTCAATGTCTTCACTGTCTATGTTAAAGTTGTGTATCTCTTCTGTAGTCAATTCCCAGTCAGGGCACATACCTAGGTTGAGGGTTCGTCCCTGGTCAGGTCCCATATGGGAGGCAACCCATCAATGTTTCTCCCATATCGATGCTCCTCTCTCTCTCTCTCACCTTCCCCTTCCTCTCTCTCTAAAATCAATAAAAATATATCCTCAGGTGAGGATTAAAAAATAATAAAATAAAATTCATATATAGATAATCTCATGAACTAAGACATAAGACAGTGGTTCCCAATTTTCTTAATAAGAATCACCAGAGTCATTAAAAGTAGATTTTGAGGTCCAATCTAGAACTTCTGAATTAAGACTTCCCAGGAAGACAATAAACTGCAGAAGAAGTACCCCCAGGTGATTCTTTTTTTATTTTTGATTTTAGAGAGAGGAAGGGAAAGGGAGAGAAACATCGACTGGTTGCCTCCCATATGCACCTCGACCAGGGTAACTTGCAACCTGGGTATGTGACCCTGACCAGAAATCAAACCCAAAACCCTTTGGTGCATGGGAAGATGCTCAACCAACTAGTCACACTGGCCAGGGCCTCTCAGGGATTCTTATTAAAGTTAGGGAAGCTCTTAACTAAGGAGTAAGATTCATTTCTGGAAAGAACTTTGGATTCATTTCTTGGCTCTTCTTTCAGTTACCTAAGTGATCCTAGATAAGGTTGGCCTCTTTGTGCTTCCTTATCTATAAAATGGAAATACTTCTTCCAGGGTTGTTATAAAGACTAATATATGTAGCCCGGCCGGGAGTGGCTCAGCGGTTGAGCATCGACCTAGGATCCAGGCGATCGGGGTTCAATTCCCGGGCACATGCCCCGGTTGTGGGCTCGATCAATGACTCTCTCATCATTGATGTTTCTGTCTCTCTCTCTCCCTCTCCTTTTCTCTCTCTGAAATCAATAAAGATATATTAAAAAAAAAAAAAAGATTAATATATGTAAAGGCCTGGCCAGCATGGCTCAGAGGTTGAGCATCAACCTAGGACCCAGGCGATCACAGTTTGATTCCCAGTCAAGGTACATGCCCGGGCTGCAGGCTTGATCCCCAGTGTGGTGCATGTAGGAGGCAGCTGACCAATGACTCTCTCTCATCATTGGTGTTTCTCTCTCTCTCCCCCTCTCCCTTCCTCTCTCTGAAATCAATAAAGATATATTTTAAAATATATATATATATACACACACACACACACATATATGTAAAGGATGTAGGACATAATCTTTCTTTAATGCTTAATTTTACCTTGTTTTTTTTTTCTGCTTTTACTTTTATTAGTATTTATTTTAATGTTGAATTTACTCCTGGGCTGTAAGTTTTTTGTTTTGTTTTGTTTGGTTTGGTTGTGTGTTTTTTAATATGTCTTTATTAATTTCAGAGAGAGGAAGGGAAAGGGAGAGAGAGAGAAACATCAATGATGAGAGAGTCATTGATCAGCTACATCCTGCACACCCCATACTAGGGATTGAGCCCACAACCCAGGTATGTGCCCAGACTGGGAATTGAACCTCAATCTCCTGGATCATAGGTCGATGCTCATCCGCTGAACCACGCCAGCCAGGCCTGGGCCATAGGTTTTGTTTCTTCAGTTTCTTCTGGGATATCTTTTTCTTTTGTACAACCTCCTCTTCTGCTTTAGGAACAATCTGCTTTTTCAGTAACGATCATCTCAATGTGGCAGGGAGAGCTCATGTATGGGTTAATCCATTCTTAAACTCTGTAAGTTCTACACCACATTTTGGGAGCTTTGTTCACCTAGACGTGCTCAATGACCAGAGAATCTACATCTAAACCCTTAAGTTCAGCATTGCTCTCTGCATTTTTAAGCATTTGCAGCAGAAATTCAGCACTGTTTTTGAGCCACGGACTCCGTATCCAGACCAACTGTTTCGCCTGGGCACACCTATCAACTCCACCATTGTAGCATTGGAATGGCACACATTGCTTCTATAAAGTGACACCCCTGAGATACCTGGTGGCTTTTCAAATACCCATACCCTTGGTGATCTAGACAGTTTCACGAGTGTTCTTAAAGTGAACGCAAAGATTTGAGCCTTGTGATTTGCATGATTTTGTGGGGTTTTCTGGGTCAAGTGAATAGTGAACCATTTTCAGAGGTCACCTCTGACGTATAAAGATCCAATAAAAACTAATTTCCTTTCCTCCCATACTCAAATTATACAGATGTTGGGGTATGTCTCTCTAATTTAACAAAGCTGCTGTTGAACCAGTATTTATTAATCACTAATCTTCTTAAACATATATATAATTTTCTTAGTCACTAAACTAGGAACCATCCTGCCAAAAGGATTTAATTAGCTCAGTTTAGTTGGCTTACTACTGACAAGTATGACAAGTATCACTCACTTATTAAACAATACTCCTAGACTGCCCTGGCCGGTGCTGCCCAGTGGTTAGGGCGCTGGCCTGCAGGTTCAATTCCCAAGCAAGGGCATGTACATGGGCTGCAGGTTCAATCCTCATCCTCAGTCAGCCCGAGGAGGAGGCAACCTATCAATGTCTCTCTCTCACATGGATATTTCTCTCTTTCTCTCCCTCTGTCCCTCCTTCTGTCCCTCCCATTCTCTTTAAAAAAAAACAATGGAGCCCTAGCAGGTTTGGCTCAGTGGTTAGAGTGTCGGCCCAAGGACCGAAGGGTCCCGGGTTCAGTTCCAGCCAAGGGCATGTGCATTGGTTGTAGGCTCCATCCTCAGCCCCAGTTGGGGCGCGTGCAGGAGGCAACCAATCAATCTCTCTCTCACATTGTTGTTTCTCTCCCCCTCTCTCTCTCTCTCTCCCCCTTCCACTCTCTCTGAAAAGCAATGGAAAAAATATCCTCAGCTAAGGATTTTATTTTTTTAATTTTTAAAAATCAATGGAAAAAATATCCTTGAGTGAGGATTAACAACAAAAAAAACACCAAAAAAACGCAGCAATACTCCTAATACTATCTAAAAATTGTTACTTTATACACTTTTACAAAATATATAAAAAATACTACAGTGTTTTCTTGCATACTGTTTTGCCTTAATCCAAATTATAACACCTCTAAAAATATTTCTCTAAAAAAAAAAATCTTCTAATAGTTGTACCTCTGTTATGTTTCTCTCTCTTAATGAAGCCAGCTCATATGGATCCACAAAAAGTCCTGTTGGGATGTACTGTTTAATTAAGAGTCGGCAGGTCTGTAAGTCCTCAATGCTTTCTCCAAATTTCACTTTTGTTAAAAGGTCTCTGTAAGACAAATTTTATAGTTAAAGTAAATCTCTTCATTCAGTTGTTAATGAGATAACATTACATTCAAATTAGTAAAAACACTATATTTCAAAAGATTATAAAGAGACTAAAGTCAAGTGAAATATTTATGTCATGTCAGAACCACCCATTAGATCTTTCATAAATTCATGTCACAAACTATAGTATTATATTAGCGCAATGATTTTCAACCAGTGTGCCACAAGAGGCATATCACTGTGCTGTAAAAATTTTTAAAACATACAATGCCTGGGCTACCTGTTTGGGATCCCTCTCGCTGTGGCAGGAGCTTTTGTCTCTCCTTCAATAAACTTTTGCTTTCGCTCAAAAAAACAAACAAACAAACATGCAATACCTGACTACTTAGTCAGGGGCACTGACCTCTTTTCCCTTAGACTGTCAAATAAAAAAATAACAACAGCCATCACAAAAATAGACATCCAGTGTGAATGAATCAAAATTACAGCGATATTTTTTGTCAGATCAGCAAAAAATATATATTTTGGTGTGCCACAGAATTTTAGTAATTGGTTTATGTGTGCCATGAGATGGAAAAGGTTGAAAATAGCTGTATTAGTGTGAAAACAGACAAAGGTCAATGGAAAGGAATAGAGTCAAAAAATAGACACTCACATATTTTCAATTAAGATGCCTATATAATTTGATGGCGGAAAGGATAGTCTTTTCAAAAAATGGTACTGAAACAACAAGATATCTATTTAGAAAAAAAATGAACCTTGACGTCCACCTCATATCATATACAAAAATTATTTTGAAATAGACTATAAACCTAAATGTATAATTGTCCCAGCTTTCTGTCTGGGGGTACATTTTGGACCAAGTACAGGGGATGAGATCCAAAGCACAGCACAACAGTTTTGCTTAGGTGAGAAAATAGAGATAAAAGTTAAGGAAAGCTGGCGTGGCTAGAAGTCATAGCACTATGTTCCAGAGAGGAGGAAACGATGTAGAAAGAGCTCTAGAAATCTGAACCGGGGAGTCCCCTTGAGTTTTTATTGAATACTAAGATAAGCATGAGTAAGGTGTAACTCCACGAGAAGGGCAGAGAATGACCAAGGAATGAAAAGATGAGAAATTCTAAAATTTCACACAAGGTAGGGAGACATTTGCATTCCAACCAACTAAAACATAGAAATCCCAATGGGGATACCAATCAGAGCTTTCAGTTGAAATCCCAATAGGATAAAGCCTTAGTAGCTAAATTAGTCTTGCAGTAATGGCCACTTTTAACTGTAGACCTATACAAAAAAAGGTTAAAAAGATCAATTTGATAAACAAGTAACTTAAAACTGCTAACAGAAAAAATAAGCCCAACACCCTTTAAAAGGAGATGAAGCTCAGCCAGCATGGCTCAGCAATTGAGCATAGACCTATGATCCAGGAGATCAAGGTTCAATTCTAGGTCAGGGCACATACCCGGGTTCGAGCCAGATCCCCAGCAGGGGGCATGCAAGAGACAGCCAATCAATGACTCTCTCTCATCACTGATGTTTCTGTCTCTCTCTCCCTCTCCCTTCCTCTCTCTGAAATCCATAAAATATATTAAGAAAATTAAAATTAAAAAAAATAAAAGGTGAAATCCACACACTCAAAAATGTTCACATCTACAACATTCACAATATTCAGCATTCAATCAAAAGCTATAAACATGCAAAGAAGCAGGAAAGGTGACCAATAACCAAGAAAAAAAATCATTCATAGAAACAATCATAGAAATGACAGAACAAAATTAGCAAAGGACATTAAGTCATTATAAATATACCTAATATGTTCAAGAATTTAAAGAAAACATGAATGAATGTTATGAGGGAAAGAGAATAAATATATATGTGTATATATATATAAAGAACTGAATGCAACTTCAAGAAATGAAAAACACAATTTCTGGAATAAAAACTATCCAGATATGCTCTAAAGCAATTAGACATTGGAGAAGAAAAGATCAGTCACTTGGAGACACAGCAATAGAAACTATTCAAACTGAAGCCCACTGAGGGAAAAAGAACGGGGGGAGACAAGTTTCAGAGATCTTTTAACAATATCAAATGGAGAATATCAAAAGAGAGAGAAAGAGAAAGAAAGATAGAAAGAATGAGGGGGGGAACCCCAGGAAAAAGAGGAGAAAATGTAACAGAAAGAAAATTTGAATTTTAAGATTATGTAATGGCTGAAATTTTTCTGATTTTCATTAAAACTATAAACTTGTAAATCCAAGAAGCTCAACAAATACCAAGCAGGATCAACGCACACAAAAACACAGCAAGGCATATTATTATCCAGTCACTGAAAAAAAAAATTTTTAAGCAGTCAGAGAAAAAGGAGCATTATATAGAAACAAAGGTAAGAATATACCAGAAGACAATGGAACAATGTATGTAAAGCATTAAAAGAAAAAAGCTGTCAATTTAGAATTATATATCCAGGAAGTATAGGAAGTATATATAATAAAGATTAAGACAGACACAAACTAAGAGAATTTATCACTGCAATAAATGGTACAGGAAGTTCTTCAGGCAGAAATAAAAATGATATCAGATGGAAACTTGGATCTATAAGAAAGAAAGAAGAGCAAATGGTAAATACATGGGTGAACATAAAAACCTTTTTCTCTCATTTTTTAATTGTTTAAAAATATCATTGATAGAGAAACTGGAACCTTGTGCACTGTTGGTGGGAATATAAAATAGTGCAGGGGCTATTGAAAACAGTATGACAGACAATTCCGTAAGAAATTAATACGGATGAAACTTGAGGACATTACACTATGTGAAATAAGCCAGTCACAGATACTGTATAATTCCAATTATATGAGGTACCTAGAATAGTCAAATTCATAGAGATAGAGAGTAGAAAGGTGGTTGCCAGAGGCTGGGAGAAGGGGGAATAGGAAGTGATTGTTTAAGAGGTATAGAGTTTTGCAAGATGAACAAAACTTGGTCGATGGTGGTGATGGTAACATAACAGTATAAATAGTTTTTTTTTTAACGTATCTTTATTGATTTCAGAGAGAGGAAGGTAGAGGGAGGGAGAGAGATAGAAACATCAGTGATGAGAGAGTCACTGATTGGCTGCCCCCTGCGCGCCTCTAACCGGGAATCAAGCCCGAAACCTGGCATGTGCCCTGACAGGGAATCGAACCATGATCTCCTGGATCCTTAGCAGAGGCTCAACCGCTGAGCCACACCCGGCCCGGCAGTGTAAATGTTTTTAATGCCAATAAAGTGTACAATTTAAAAAGGTTAGATGATAAATTTTATGTTACGGTTATTTTACCACAATTAAAATAAATAATGTAAAAAATACATGACTTTTTAAAATAAAAATAATAACAATATATGGTGGGGTTTACAACATAAGTACAATGTAAAGTTAATAAATATATGGCAATAAGAGCATAAAGGAAAGGAGAAGGAAATGAACTATTCTGACACAGGAGTTATACATTATTCATGGTGTGAAATAATATTATTTGATGGTAGACTGTGATAAGTTAAAATTGCACACTGTAAACTCTAAAGGAAGCAATTAAAAAAAGAGAGTATAGCCCAGCCGGGCGTGGCTCAGCAGTTGAGCACCAACCTAGGATCCAGGAGATAGCGGTTCAATTCCTGGTCAGGGCACATGCCCAGGTTGCAGGCTCATTCCCCAGTAGGGGACATGCAGGAGGCAGCCGATCAATGACTCTCATCATTGATGTTTCTCTCTCTCTCTTTCCCTCTCCCTTCCTCTCTCTGAAATCAATAAAGATATATTAAAAAAAAAAAAAAAAAGAGTATAGTTAATAAACTAAAAACAGAGACAAAACAAGATGCTTAAAAAATATTTACTTTATCCAAAATAAGGCAAGAAAAAAGATTATTTGGACCAAATACAAAAAACAAATAGGAAAAAAGCAAGAAATAGTGATTTAGGGTGGTATAATATCTTAGTACTTGAGAACATAGCTTTGGAGTATGATAGTCCTAAATTAGAGCCAGAGCTCTACCACCCTACCCACTACCAAATTATTTAAATTCACTGAGCTCGACCTAACTCATCTGAAAAACAAGAAAGGTATCATCTATCTCACAACCACTGTGAAGATTAAATGGGATATTATATACACATAACTTCTAAACATATGGTAAATTATAAACATGTTTTCTCCAGTTATTTTAATCATTATTTCAAACTGTAACCACATTATAATAAATCTATCAGTTATGACTGGAAGAAAGCAATTGATTTTTTTTCCATTTTATCCATTTTCTTTTTTTTTCTTTTTTTAAATATATCTTTATTGACTTCAGGGAGAGGAAAAGAGAGGGAGAGACAGAGATAGAAACATCAATGATGAGAGAGTCATTGATCGGCTGCAGCCCACAACCCAGGCATGTGCCCTGACAGGGAATCGAACCCTTATCGCCTGGATCCCAGGTCGACGCTCAACCGCTGAGCCATGCCCAGCTGGGCCATTTTATCCATTTTCAACGATTGATTTTTTGCTCTAACTTACATGAAACAGTACTTTGGTGCAAGTAGAAGTCAACAGGCAACTTACCTGTGGAAACCATCTTTCAAAACTTCTTGCCTCAAAATAATTTCAGAACAAGTGGCCCTTATGCCTGTAGAACCAAAATATTTTATTTATTTACTTATTATTTATTTATTTATTTATAAAAAAATATGTCTTTATTGATTTCAGAGAGAGGAAGGGAAAGGGGGAGAGAAATAGAAACATCAATGATGAGAGAGTCATTGATTGGCTGCCTCCTGCCCGCCCTCTGCTGGGGATTGAGCTCCCAACCCAGGCCTTCGCACTGACCAGAATGGAACCTCGATCTCCTGGATCATAGGTCGATGTTCAACCGCTGAGCCATGCTGGCCAGGCAAAAGATTTTTTTTAAAAAATAAAACAAGCACTCATGAAAGAATACTTAAATAATTATAAAATAATTGTTTTAATAGGCTTTACTTGCTTGAAAAATCTAACCAACCTAAAAATAAACAAAACCTTTTAAAACTTAAGCAAGTTGAGCTACATCCACTTCTAGCATACCATGGGAATTAAGAACATTGAATTTGAAGTTAGACTGCCTATCTTCAAAATCCTGTCTATCATTTAATACCTGTGTGATTTTGCCCAAGAGAGTTTATTGCTCTGCTAGTTGTCGTGAGAACTTAATATACATAAAAGTATTTAAAATAGGTCCTACCACATAGTGCCATAGAGGGTGGGGCTTACAGTACTCAAAAGTACTCGAACCACCCAGTTTATTCTTGTATTACTTATTATCGTATATTTGCCATACAAACAGCTGTAAACCTACTTTTGCCCCACCCTGTATATAAGTGCTTGTTATTAATATTACTTTATTCAGGTTATCCCAGGACACCAAAAAGAACAGAATGACTAAAAACAAGGCAGAAAATCTCAGGTTGTTTTTTTTCTATTATTTTTAGAGAGAGGAAGGAGTGGGGAGAAACATCGATTTGTTATTACACTTATTTATGCATTCATTGGTTGATTCTTGTATGTGCCCTGACCAGGGATTGAATCCACAACCTTGGCATATCCAGACAATGCTCTAACAAACTGGGCACCAGGGCAAGATTTGCCTGACTTTTAAAGCCTCAGATACTGCCACTCTCCTAGCTATTTAAAGAAAGCCTTGTTTTGTAAAAACATATATAATCTCTTCCCAAACACATAACTTTGGCTATCTCTTGTATAAATCCAGATGTTTCTTCATCATGTTTAATTTTAATTGGGGTGGGGTGGGGAATGATATTTAGGGAAAAAGGTCAGATTAACGGTTTAAATTATGTTGGGATATACACTAGAGTAGTAAATCACATTCATCTTGGGATAGTAGAAACGCTAATTTACACACAGTATTGCAAATACTAGACAGTTTATGATTTTTAAAGGAAAAATACCATTTTCAAAACGAATTTGTTGCATCTAAATTCAACTTCAAATTTTTTTCTCTGAAGTATCACTTTATTTGGTTATTGTGGTCTGTACTGGCTCTGGAAATTGACCCATTTAAATATAAAATGCCACTGCGGTTAAGAGTCTAGAAATCACCAAATCCAGTTGTTTAAAATATCTTTTTGGCTTCATCATCTTTTCTGCATATAAACTCAGAAACCTAATATGTAAACACACAAAAAACAGAACGGCACTGACTGACAGATATTAGTATATCATTTTCCAGAAGGGAGAAACTCACGTGGTTTGTTCTGACCTTCCTTTCCCTATCAAACGTTTTGGCTTCATCTAATTGTCATTACAGGAATCCGTCTTCCCCACCACGCTGAAAGGTCTAGGAGGGTTGGGGCTGTGGTTTTGGCTCAGGGCTGAATCCACAACACATAGCATAGCACTCCAGCCCACGGAACTGGGGCCCAAAGAAATCAATCAACTCGCTTGCCTAGACAACCCAATCCAGTCTATTATCAAAAACGTTTGTAAAACAAAACTAGCCGTCCTCTTCCCACGCCCCCAGAGTCTCTATATTCTGGATTGGGATCCTTACACCTCACAAGGGCTTTGCTGGCTTCTTGTTGGTAAGAAGTTTCGCGCATCCCCAAACGCTTCACGGCTGCATTTCCTTAGCAATATTTTAGTAACAGTGTAGCCAGTCCTCCCTCGGAATAACAAAACCCGACTCTCCAGAGTCCAAAGAACTATGCGGGGGGGCAGGCGGGGGGAGAGGGAGAGAAGAGGAGGCACGTGCCCTTTGTTTTCAATCTCCTCCAGCTCACCCCGCAGCTGTACAGAGAAGATCACGGACTCCGAGCTGCCGCCCACCCACTCGGCCCTCAAATCCCGCCCTCACCCCCGCAGCCACGCCCCTCCTTTACCGGTGTCGGCGTGGGAGGCAGCGAGGGCGGTGGCGGACGTGCTGGTGAACCCAGCCGCCTCCCAGAGCAGCAGCCAGGCCACCGCCTGGACCACCGCGACTGCGGCCGGGGCAGCCAGGACGGCGGGGAACGTGCGCCGGCGAGGAGCGCGCCCGGTGAAATGCGGACGGAGGAGCCTGCATACGCTTCGCGCCGCTCCTAGAGAGCACTGCCACCGAGCCGGTCAGTGGGACGGAAGCCTGGGTGAGCGCACGCCTTCGGTCCCGCGGTTCCCCCAACTCCCCGCAGGCCCTGCCCCCGAAAGTTCCGGCGTCTCTGGAGGCTGCAGTCCGGGCCCTGGGATCGCTTCCTCGCTGCCCCGCCCCTCGCCGCCCTGGTTGGGGGCGGGGCGAGGAGAGGCGCATGCGCCATGAGTGCACCTGCGCTGTCTCTGTGGGAACGGCCTCGTGCGCCCCTACGCGACCCTGACCCCCTCACGCTGGCTGCGGAGCCCGCTCGCCCAGCCTCCATCTTCACCTCCAGGTACTTGCGGATTCGGGCCTCCTTGCGGAGAGTTCACCCCATAGTCACGGCTGCGGGACTGTGGCCGCCGCCTCTTCCTGCACCACCAGGCCCCGCCCGGCCTCAAAGTCGAGTCAGGTGCTTCTCTGCGCGCTGCGGTTGGGTGGAAACACCCGCCTCACGGAGGTTTTCGATGGTGGCCTGCAGGAGAAGATGCACTTTCTGTACTTCTTTAAGGGTGAAAAAGTCAACCTTTCACTAGTGGGGCCGTGAGTAGGAAAAGGATGGTCTCCGTCTGTTGGCAAAATCCGTACCCCCCAGGCGCCGTGGGGATGCTTAGCTCGGTTGTGGGAGCCACTGAGCCCCGAGGGGAAGGATTGCTGTCGGGAAGAAGAGTTGCGTGAGCTCTCCCATCTGTCTTCGCGAATTGAGTTGAATCCGTCAGTGGGCTGAGAGAGTATCCATTGCAGATTGGAGCAGAAGAGAGGTCTGTAGGACGGATGTCTCAGGAAAGAGATCAGAAGATACGAAAACTGAAAATAGCAGTATACGCACGCTGTGAAGAACTGTGGAGATAAAATTTGGAAGAAACGCTTGAAAGAATTGAAGCTGGTTGCCTATGGAGAAGGGAAGGGAAAGGGACAGTAGTTATCTAGTATAAGCCTCGTAGAATTATTTTACATTTTAAACAGAATGCAAACATTACTATAGTAAAAATAAAACTTAAATAAAAGTCTGTAGTAAAAAAACTACATTACCGAGTATCAGTTGCATACATCCTTCATGAGTACAGCCATTTGCTCAAGTGTGTAGAATTTATATTGTGCTTAGTAGGATCTCCTAAAAAGTTTACTAATACACCAAATTTTTTGTGAGGTGAACTAGGATTAGCAGTTGCTGTTGTTGTTTGTTGTTGTTGGAGGAGGAGGAAGAAGGGATCATTGCATTAGATGATGGGCAAGAGCACAGAAATTTGAAGAAGCAGTTCTTTATATATTATTAATTGTCTAAGTAAAAATGCTTTTTACATCCAACAATAATGGGTGAATAATAGAGATTTTGGTATATCCTTAGGACAAACATTTGGCAGTCACATAAAATTTGCATTTTAGCGGAACATTTAATGACAAAAATCACATAGGTTGTTAAATTTAAAAGGCAGGAAATTGTATAATATAAAAAAACATACTATAGTTTTAAAAAGTAAAACTATGCCTAGAAAAAAAACTGGAAGGAGTCAAGGGTGATTATTTTATATATGTTTCTTCCTCCCCCGTCCCTTTACCTCCAGTTTTCTACAGTGAACATGTATTAAATAACTATGTTTCTATAGTGATTTGCTGACAGAACTGAGTTTATAAAGATATCATTTACTCCATGCTGCTTTACTTCTAGGTTCCTTGATATTTGCAAATTTTACTGGGAATAATATAGTCACATCTAAAGCGGTCCCTGTAATTAAGTGTACTTTTGCATTGGGGCCAGGGGAGGGAAGTTACACAGCTACAAAATAGCTGTTGTGTTCCTTGTAACTAAAAAAAATCATATAATGAGACAAATAAGTATAACTAAAAGACATGTAAACTTTATTGCCTTATATGTGTATAGGCTGATTCTGCATTAGAATTAGATGTGCCCTTTTTTTTTTTTTTTTTTTTTTGGTTAATCCGCGCCTGAGGATATTTTTTCCATTGATTTTTAGAAAAAGTGGGAGGGGGACAGAGAAAGAAACATCGATGTGAGAGGGACACATCGATTGGCTGCCTCCCGAACACACCCTGACCCGGGCAGAGATGGAACCTGCAACCCAGGTATGTGCTCTTGACCAGGAATCAAACCCAAAACCCATAGGTGCAAGGGCTGATGCTCTGTCCACTGAGCCACACCAGCTAGGGCAAGGGTCTGTCTTTTTTATCAGGCTTTTAGGGTGTAAAAACATACAGGATGTACAGGGGCTGTCATATTTTAATACACTGAATTAAAAACGTACATACAGAATGCCTACTACAGGGATTGTGCTAGGATATTATGATAATCAGTGGATGTGTTCCCTGCCCTCATGGAGCATATAGAATGAAAAGGAAGATAAATGATTAAATAAGTAACTACAAAAACTTGATGAGTAAAATGATTGGGAAAATACAAGGGAAACATCTGGTGTGGTGAACCTCTCAAGACCTAATGTTTAAGGTTTAAAAAACTCTTAGTACCTTGACATAGAGGGTGCTTGTACATACTTGTTTAATTGGTAAATAAAAAAGATCCTGTAAGTCAGTTCTTGGGCTGACTCATGGAATTCATATACAGTCTTTGATTAAGAATACAGTACAACCAAGCTGGCATGGCTCAGCAGTTGAGCGTCAACTTATGATCCAGGCATCACAGTTTGATTCCCACTCCAGGCACATGCCCGCGTTACAGGCTTGATCCCCAGTCAGGGGCTTGCAGGAGGCAGCCGATCAATGACACTCTCATTATTGATATTTCTCTCCTTCTTCTCGCTGAAATCAATAAAGACATATTTAAAACAAACAAACAAAAAAAACCACTGCATTAAGAGATCCAAACTGAATGCATTTCCAGGCTCATGTGTAAACGTGCCTACACCCCTTAATAGGTCAGGGATCCAAAAGACTAAGGCTAACCCAGGGCCAAACTAAACTTTCAGGGTAACTCTTGAAATATTGAGATTGATAGGCTGAGCATTCATCTCTAAAACTAACCTAGGTCTGGACTACAGCCAAATCTGCTGGGGAGGAGGGATAGGAAGGAGTGTGATTTATCCAACACTTAAATTTTTTTTCCCCTTTTGCAGGAAGTCATTATGTGACTAACACATTTTCATCAGATTTCCTCTGATTTACCCTGAAGTGTATGTGAGAATGATGTGCACTGCCAAGAAATGTGGAATTAGGTTCCAGCCTCCAGCTATTATCTTAATCTATGAGAATGAAATGAAGGGGAAAAGTCGCCAGCGCATCATGCCTGTCCGAAACTTTTCAAAGTTTTCAGGTACCTCATGTTTTGTCTTGCCTGCTATCTTAAATATTCTCTAAAACACTTAATAAGAACGATTTAAATCTTATGTAATGGTGTGAAAGGGTGTTCAGAGTTAAACAGACCTAGATTCAAATCATGTCTCTTATCAGGGTAGATGTGTGACCCTGGCTAAATTACTTAACTCTCAGTGAGCTTCAGTGTTCTAATCTGTAAAAGGAAATTGATAATCTCCACCCTTTCAGAATTGCTGTGTGGGTTAAATGAAATAGCATTATTCAATAATGTTAATTTCCTTCTTTCCCTCCAAATGTGTTTTTTTTTTGTAGTCTTGATATTTTCCTAATACCAGCACTAACATGTAAAGGTGTAATACTGCTGCTTCTCGGACATTTTCTCCAGCTGAAAGTGTGTAACATCTCCTCAAAGTGATTTTAAGTTAATAAAATAAAAAATGCATCCCTCCTTCCTCTAGCACACTCGAAGCTCAATATAAAAAAATAGTTCTGCAGAATAATTTGTTCCACAAAAGCCACTTAGCTACTTGGCTATAATGGCAGATATTGCTGTCAGTAGTTTGTGATACACCAGTAGTTTGTGGTGTATAGGCTCTGTGTGGTATATAGTTTTGTTTCTTCCCTCCTAGATTGCAATAGAGCTGCTGAACAATTAAAGAATAATCCACGACACAAGAGTTACCTGGAACAAGTGTCCCTGAGACAGCTAGAGAAATTATTCAGTTTTTTACGAGGTTACTTGTGGGGCCAGAGTTTGGCCGAAACAATGGAACAAATTCGACGGGAAACAACCATTGATCCTGAGGAAGACCTGAACAAACTAGATGACAAGGAACTTGCCAAAAGGAAGAGCATCATGGATGAACTTTTTGAGAAAAATCAGAAGAAGAAGGATGACCCAAATTTTGTTTATGACATAGAAGTTGAGTTCCCACAGGATGAACAACTGCAGTCCTGTGGCTGGGACACAGAGTCAGCTGACGAGTTCTGAGATCAAAAACAAAACTTTCTTGGTCTAGCAGAAACTCCATGTTTATACAGAGAATGTAGATTAGTTCTAGAAAAATCTGTAAAGAACACTAAGTGTACATGTTGGGTCATATTTGGTGTTACTTTTCAAAACTAGGACCTATAAAGCATCTACTATGTAGATGCATGAGGAATATAGAGAAAACAGAATAGAGAAATCTGACTTTAATTAACTTGTGAAAAGCTAATTAACAGTATTAGGCAGCAAAAAGATTGAAGCCAAATGCTTAATAAAGGCAAAAAAGGGTCGGAGCCTAGATTACTGTAGAGTAGAACAGTTAGGGAAGACTGTCCTTTAGTGGCAAGATGGGACTTTGCCTGGCCCTTGAAGTGGCAGTATTTGAATAGAAGCTTACATAGGATTCCAGATGGGAGAAATTGGGCTAGGAGGGGGTAAAGCGATAGGACTTAGAAAGTTTTAATTGAGGGGCAGTAGGCAAATTATAGTTTGATAACATTGGCAGGCATATATGGTTACTGGAGGATTATCCTGTATGCATTGTCTTTACATATATTTAACTCTGTTTTATAAGTACTTAATTTTGGAATAGAAGAGTACCGCTGCACAATGCCCTACAGGGCTGCCAAGTGCATGTCGTTTGATGGACAGCAGGGGAATTCTGCCCCTCCAGTATCAGGAAATGTACACCAAAGACATTCGGAAACCCTGAACCTCTTCCCATATATAAGAAATTTGTTTGTAAAATGAGGAATCTACCCATAATAAATGAACAATAGGTACTGCCAGTCTAGGCCTATTTGTAAATTTGGATCTACAAAGAGAAGATTTTTGTTGAACAAGGTTATATGTGTACAGATACATCTTTCTTCTTATATTATTATTATTTTAATTGGTAGAAATCCTGTGTTTTCTGCAAGGAAATTAATATTCATTAAATAAAACTGTAAAAATTACTTATTCTTTCTACCTGTCCATTTCTACTCTCTTTACCATTAAAAGCCCCATTAAAGGGATCATTCTTATGGTGATATCATCAGGGACTAAAGATGGTCATGATTCATATGTATATTTGCCGTAGGTAGCAAAAGAATTTTCAGAATTGGAGATTCTTTCATATCTACATAGTGTTCTATTGTATAGATGTAAATAATATATTTTAAAAGTTGACCTTAGGTTGTTCTCCCCTTTCACTATTACAAACAATACCACAGCAAATAACCTTGTACATTCTCTATTTTGCATGACTGAATAATGCATAGAGGGGAATTGCTGGGCATGTGCATTCTAAATTTTTTTTTAATTTATCTTTATTGTTGAAAGTATTGCAAATGTCCCCTTTTCCCCCCCATTGATCCCCTCTACCTTGTACCCCTCCCACCAGGCCTTCACCCCACTATTGTCTTTGTCCATGGGTTTGCATATATGCATATAAATTCTTATGTTAATCTCTCCCCACTCACTCCTGCCTTCTCAGATTCTTCAGTCTATTCCATGCTTCTTTGTCTCTGGATCTATTTTGTTCATCGGTTTATATTATTCATTAGATTCCACATATGAGTAAGATCATGTGACACTTGTCTTTCCCTGACTGGCTTATTTCACTTAGCATAATACTCTCCAGCTCCCACCATGCTATCTCAAAGGGTAAAGGATCCTTTGTTTTTGCAGCTGCATAGTATTCCATGGTGTAGATGTCCGAGAAGATGCTTGATATGATTTCAGTCTTGAACTTGTGGAGACTTGTTTTGTGTCCTAACATGTGGTCTTTGAGAATGTCCCATGTGCGCTTGAGGAGAATGCCTTTTCTGCAGCTTTGGAGAGGAATGTTCTGTAGATGTCAAATCCATCTGATCTAGTGTGTCATTTAGAGTCACTGTTTCCTTGTTGATTTTTGTCTGGAAGATCTATCCAGTAAAGTCAGTGGTGTGTTAAAGTCCCCTGCTATGACTGTATTGCTGTCAATCTCTCCTTTAAAGTCCTCCAGAAATTGTTGTTTTTTTGTCAAAGCTGTGTGAGTCTTTTGTTCTGAGGTGGGTCTCTGGTAGACAGCATGTATTTGGGTCTTGTTTTTTTATCCATCCAGCTACACTGTGTCTTTTGATTGGGATATTTAATCCATTTATAGTTAAGGTTATTATTGATAGGTACTTATCTATTGCCATTTTATTTCTTTATGCCTATGTTTCTCATTCTCTCTATTTCAACTTTTTATTACAGCAGTCCCTTTAACATTTCTTGCAATGCTGGTTTGGTGGTGACAAACTCCTTTAGCCTTTTTTTTTTTGTCTGGAAAGCCCTTTTTTTCCACGATCTATTTTGAGTGATAGCCTTGCTGGATAGAGTAGTCTTGGTTTCAGATCCTTATTTTGCATTACCCTGAATACTTCATGCCATTCCCTTCTGGCCTGTAGAGTTTCTGATGAAAAATCAGCTAACAGCCTTATGGGAGCTCCTTTGTAGGTAACAGATTGCTTTTCTCTTGCTGCCTTTAATATTCTATCTTTGTCTTGAGTTTTGGGTATTTTAATTATGATGTGTCTTGGCATGGGCCTCTTTGGGTTCTTCTTGCTTGGGACTTTCTGTGCCTCCTGAACTTGTGTGACTTTTTCCTTCACCAAGTTAGGGAAGTTTTCTGCCATTATTTCTTCAAACAGGTTCTCTAACCCTTGCTTACTTTCAACCTCTTCTGGCATTCCTATGATGCAAATATGGTTACATTTCATGTTTTCCCACAGCTCCCTTAAACTATCCTCCTGTTTTTTAATTGTTTTTTCTTTTTGGTTCTCTGAGTGATTTTTTCTACCTTGTCTTCTAATTTGCTAATCCAACCCTCGACTTCCCCTAATCTGCTGTTCATTCCTTCCAGTGTTCTTTTTTTTATTTCTACTATGTCATTCTTAATTTCCTTCATAGATTCTATTATCTTTTTTCATGCTGTGAAGCATCTTTATGATCAGTATTCTGAACTCTATATCTGATAGATTGCTTATCTCCCTTTCATTTAGCTCTTCTTCTGGAGAATTCTTTTGTTCTTTCATTTGGGGCTTGTTTTCTTGTCTCCCCATTTTGACTGCCTGTTTGGATTTGTTTCTATGTATAAGGTAGACCTGCTAGGACTCCCAGTCTTTCGGATGGTCTCTGGTGCAGTCCAATGTCAGATGCTTTTGTGATTGGCCTTGAGTACCCTGTTTGAAGTTTTCCATACTCCACAGCTTTTGGTTTCCTCTGTTGGGGCTGGATGTGTTTGGACAGGACCAAGATGTGCACCAAGGTCTGTTTTTCCAAGCCTTGGGTCCAGAAGCAAATCAGGCAAAGACTTGAAGAACCCAGAGGCTGTTATTCAGTCTCTTAATGAGCCTCAGGCTGTAGCTACTCCACAGGGTGGGCCAAAGATTTTCCAGCAGGGTGGGGCAATTGCTTTCTCTCCTCCAGGCAAAAGCTGCTTGGAAGGTAAATGTCTGCCTGAGAAAGATGTCCTCTCCATATGGGGAAGTGACTCAGCACTGGGGTCCAGATGGGTGTTCTCTGAGATCTGTTCCCCCAACCAGCCCCCCTGGGTTCTCCTCACACAGCTCTAGTCCACTCTGCCTCTGCTAGAGCCCAAGGTGAGTGGCTGCACACAAAACTTTGTGTGTTGGCCCTTTAAGAGGGTGCCTGCATTTCCAGCCATCTCTCCCTAGCAGACAGAAACCCTGCTGTTTTTCACAGCCAGATCTTACGTGGGCACCTTTCGCAGTACATGTACTCTGGGCTGGGGAGCCCAGCTTGGGGTTTAGACCCCAGAGCTCTCAATGGGAATCCCTCACAACTGAGATATTCCTCTGGACCTTCATCTGCTGCCTGTGGGAGCCCAGCCAGCCTTTTCACGCCTCCACACTTCCTACCATCTCTATGTGGTCTCCACTTTTCCTCCTTGGTTATGAGGGTGCTCCCCTCGTCTTCAGTTGCAGTTGATTATTCATGGTAGTTTTTCTGTATTTTAGTTGTAATTCCAGTTTGGTCCTGGGAGAGTGTTAGTGTAGCTTCCATTCAATCTGCTGCCATCTTGGATCTTATTTATTCGCATTCTAAATTTTAACAGATATTGCTGTTTTCCTCCAAAGAGGTTCGTTCGTTCATTCATTCATTCATTCATTCATTCATTCAATAAACACTGTTTGAGTATTTACTCTATGGAAGCTCCCCAGGACATTTTAAAAGGACCAGCGTTAATGGAGAGGGAAGAACAGGAGAGAAGACTGACAGACCAGTTATACCAGGGACAGGTTTAGGCTTATGACATCAGTCATCTTAATGAAGCAGGTGGAGCCATCTGATTATAGTGAGACTGGAAAAGAGCTAGGGCTGAGAAATGAAAAACACTAGAAAGGGTGGCACTAGAAGGCAGGTCTGGCAAGTTGTGACCTGTGAGCTTGGGAGAAAGCAGTTAAAGCAGTTGGGTCAGAGAAGGGAAATGCTGAGTTATGAGATCTCAGAAGTTTAGCAAGTCCTAGTAGTGATGACATCCAGCATCTGAACTTTTCAGACCAAGACTGGATAGAGAGGGAAGTCCATAAAACCAAAAAAGTTTTGGAGTCTTGAGATTAGGGAGTCTGGAGGAGCAATAACTCAGATAATCAAAGATCCTGGGAACACTGATGAGGGGCAAAGAGGAGATGAAAATTAGCCAGATCCTAAAGTCATTTGGGTAGGCATAAAATGCTTACTATTGTTTTGGGCAATTGCATCAATAATTTGAAGAAGAAAATGCAGAAGGATGGAATTAATAGTAGATGTTTAGCTCAGGTTGGATGGTCCAGTTGGTTGGAACACTGCCCCATACACCAAAAGGTTGTGGGTTTGATTCCCAAATCAGGGTTCATACCTAGGTTGTCAGTTCCATCCCTGGTTGGGATGCGTATGGGAGGCAACCAATCGATGTTTCTCACATCAATATTTCTCTTTGTTTTCTTTCTCCCCTTCTTCTCTCTCTAAAAATCAATAAACACATATCTTCAGGTGAGGATTAAAAAAAAAAAAAAAGTTAGAAAATAATGTTTAGAAAGAGGGAGATAAAAAAAAGTACAGAGGAGAAAAGTGATAAAAGATTAGAGGGTTTGTTGTGGGTTTTTTTTAAGTCAGAAAAAAGTTCTAATATGTGTTCCACCAGAAGAAGAAAAACAAAAAACAAAAGAGCCTAACAAAATTGGTAGTACATGTTTAAGACAAACAGGATATTCTTTAAATTGGATGCTCCTTGTTCCCAACCTAAATATGACCACCCTAATGTAGGAACTTTTCCCTTTCTGGTAGGAACTATTAGGTTAGCAAATTCCATTAGGGTTGCTTCATGACCTTGACCTTGTTAATAGTAGCCTTATATAGTTGAGACAGCAAAATTACCACATGCCTCAATATACTTATAAGGAAATTTTAACCAGAGCCAAGCATCTGTCATCACTACTATTAAATATTTGTTGATTTCATTGTCCCTCTTTCCTGTTATTAAACCAGCTACTACATAATTTTCACATTTTTGGTGAGGTGCATTCTCCACTGACACAAAACTTAAAGGTATCCATTATTTCTGATAATGAACCACAGAAATAGAATGGATAAATTAAAATCCTAATATAACCTTCAAAGTTTATTTTATCCAAAACTTTTCATCTCTTTCCTCACTTTATCTCCCCACCCCCCACAGACTCACCAACACCCTCACCCTGAAATTAGAGTTATCAACTGGTAACAAAAGAAGATTGTTACTAACAAAAGAGATTTATCTTTTCACTCTCTCATACCCACTGTTAATATTTGAGAAGTACTAACACACTCCAAAACAGGTAAAAAGACTGACAAGATAAATATATATAAATTTTATATAAAATATATATATATAATAGATATATAAATTTGTGTTAAGAAAAATTATCCAAAACTCACATAAGGCAAAAAGTGAGGGCCACATGTCTTTTTCAACACTATACTGTAGCATTATTTAAATAATTTCCCAAGGATTATTAAATTTCTAGGGCAATGTATTTGTGTTCGACTTCACTGTTTACTATTTAATTAGAGCCCAGACACTGTGTAGTTAGTTCCATGTTAGTTTGAAAATTTTTGTCTAGTAGAGAAGATAACCTATAGGTTTGTTTGCCTATAAGACATGGACTACTTTTGTACCTAGCCTAGCAATCTTACTCTAACCTTCCTTTGTGAAAGCCTCTAAATACATAGTTCTTCAAAATACTTTTTGAACCAGTGTTACCATCTTATTGGCCCCTTCATCAATGAGTTAGTAAGTCTTAGACATGTACTCATTTTGCATTGGTATGAAAATTACCAATTTTTTAAATTTCAAAAATTATACTTTGATACCTGACAGCCCGTATGATAAAAAGATTAATATCTTTTTAGCCTTTGGGGCATGCTTTTGATACAATGGGATGACGTATTCAAAACTTTTAACCTTTAACATTTCCAGCTATGAGAGGAGATGGGAACAGGAAGCCAGAAAGAGCAGAAAGCTCAAGGCAAAAGAGAAAGAGGCCAAGTTGAGAAGTTAGACAAATAAAGAACAATTGCTATATGAGGGGTCACCCTCCCCCTTTGGGTCACAGCTGGCCCAAGCAAGCAAGTTGTGTCACTATCTTCTGTTAAGCCTTTGGGTCCACCCTGGCACTGCCAAGTTAACCACCGGGACTCTAAAATAAGAGGGCTAGGGGCAGCAGGCTGGTTGGAAGGGTTGGGGCTCGGGGTAGTAGCTAGGAGAACTGTCTGGAATATGCAGAGGCAAGTGCATTGTGCATCTCAAAGTCCCTCCCAGGCTACTCCATTACCTGCAGCTATAGTTTGATCTTAAGGGAAAGAGGGTGTACAACTATTGCTGCTAAAATTAAAAAGGAAAAAAAAACAAACAACACCACTACCATCAGAGGGCAGTATTTGTTTTTTTAATTTATCAAAAGGTAACTGGCTCAGCACCAAAAGGATGTTAGTAATATTTTCTTAAAATTTAAACAATGTGCCTGTATCCACATCCAGGTGAGTGCTGGGGTAAACCTGGATCAGCCTTTACATTGTTTTTAAATAATGTTTTTTAAATGTGAGGTCTTCTGTGTCATACTTAGATTCATTTCATTTTAAGCACTTAATATGTGCCAAGCACTATTCTAGAAAATAGGGATACAGAGGAGAACAAGACAGGACCCCACTTTCATGGAGCAGAGAAATAAGTAAGGAAGGAAAATATCATCTGCATACATGGTCATACATGCTGTGCAGATAAATTTAAGTAGAGTGATATGGGGTAAATCCTTCACTTAATCATCATTCCCTCCTGTAGAATCTAAACAGGAAGACAAGAAAAAACATTTTATCAGCTGATAAAACCACAAATGCAGATTCCAAGATCATGTAACTAAAACACCTGTATGACCAAGTCACATTTTATAGTATTTTATGCCCAATAAGCTTTATTCTTTTTTAAAAAATTATTTTTTTACTTATTGATTTAGAGAGGGTGGGAGGAAGGAAGAGAAAAAGAGAGGGAGAGAGAAATACTGATTTGTTGTTCCACTTATTTATGCATTCATTGGTTGCTTCTTGTATGTGCCCTGACGGGGGATCTAACTCACAACCTTGATGTATCAGGATGACAATCTAACCAACTAAGCTACCCAGCCATGGCTAAGCTTTATTCTTATAACCCAAAACTTCATCTTTCTCTGTTTTCAATTTTTGTCCATTCCTGTGCCTGACTTCATTTTCTTCAAGAGGCCAATGAGATGTCACCCTAAGGAGAAGGATCCAGGAGTTAGTCATTCTGTTCTCCCTCCCTTTTGGTCCAAGCCTTTCAGACACAGCTGAGCCCGAACCTTCTTTTAGGACCCTGGGGTGGAGCTTACATAGCTCGTATGCTTAGGAGCCTCTGTATGCTCAGTTGTCACTGGGACTGATAGCTGAGGAAGATCCATCAGAGACTAGGATACCTTCATCTGCATCCCTTCCCCTCAGTTTCCTCATTTGTAAAATGAGATATTCTTACCTGTTTTCCCTGGGCCAGTGTAAAGATTAAATAAGATCATATGTATATTCATAGTGTAATATCTGGCAAGGAGTAAGTATTCAGTAAGTGCAAATTTTTTAAAAATGTCTCTTGCCTCTACAACCTCTCCTAAGCTCCAGATACATGTAATCAGTCTTCCAGATGTACAGAAGTAACACTAAAATTCAAGTCAACTAAGACTGGGAGGTTATGCCCCACTGAAGAACTGAATGAAGATTTTATAATATATTTTTTAAATGTTATTTTTCAATTACAGTTTACATTCAATATTATTTTGCGTTAAGTTCAGGTGTGCAGCATAGTGGTTCAACAATTTATAATGTTTTGAGTGACTGGACTAAAACTAACAGGATGACATATTATGAAGATAAAAGTAAACTCTAACACATTAAGGAATGTCTGGTGGGCACACAGCAATATACAGATCTTGTAACATAGAAACCCACACCTGAAACCTATATGTTCATATTAACCATTGTGACCCCAATAAAATTAATAAAGTGTTTAAAAAAAAAAGAAATGTCAACTGAAGGAGCACAGGATGGGAAAAAATTCACTTGATAGTTGCCCTGGGTGGGTAGGTAGCTCAGTTAGAGCATCATCTCAATACACCAAGGTTGCAGGTTTGATCCCACGGCACATACAAGCATCAACCAATGAATTCATAAATAAGTGGAACATCCCGGCTAGTGTTGCTCAGTGGTTGAATGTCAACCCATGAACCAAGAGGTCACTGGTTCGATTCCCGGTCAGGGCACATGCCTGGGTTGCAGGCTGCATCCCCAGGAGGGAGCGTGCAGGAGGCAGCCGATCGATATTTCTCTCTCATCAATGTTTCTCTCTATCCCTCTCCCATCCTCTCTCTCTAAAATCAATAAAAACATATATATATATATATTTAAATACATGGAATGCCCTAGCCGTTTTTGCTCAGTGGTTAGAGCATCAGCCTGCAGAGTGAAAGGTCCCCAGTTCGATTCCAGCCAAGGGCACATACCTCCGTTGTAGGCTCTATCCCTGGGCCCCCAGTCAAGGCACGTGCAGGAGGCAACCCAATCGATGTGTCTCTCTTACATCAATGTTTCTCTCTCTCTTTTTCTCTCTCCCACTCTCTCTGAAAAGCAATGGATTTAAAAAAAAAAAAATACGTGGAAGAACAAATTTCTCTCTCTCTTCCCCCCCCTCCTGTCTCTCTCAAATAAAAAAAATTTAAAAAAAAAAGAATTCACTTCATAGCAATTAATGTGAAACAGAGGAGGTTTAATGGACACTGATTCACTATGAACAGACTGTAGAGTGGCTGCCAAGGAAGCTAATGTAATTCTACACTACACTAATTGAGGTTTAATGTCCAGACCAAGAGAAGGAATGGCCGATTGTATGCTGCCCTGGCCAGAGCCCGTCTGGAGCCATGATCTCTTTCAGGACCCTCGTTTTAAAAGGGACATTGAAAAACTGGAGTATGTCCTGCAGAGAGTGACCATGTCACATGAGAATCTATTGATGACATGAAGAGGTTTTTGCCTGGAAAAGAGAAGATTGCTCTTAACGAATATTTATGTAAAGACCTTTCATGTAGAACAATGTAGCAGTACTTTCAGGGGGAAAAACTAGGCACAGTGGGTGGAACTTTAGGGAGCAGCTCTCACCTCAATAAAAGGAAGAACTTTCTAAGGATCAGTTTTCAGCAATAGGAAGGATGACTTTGTGAAAATAGCAATCTGGCTGTCCCAGAAAGCAACCTAGCAGGGCACTGGATGGGAGGTTAATCAGATCAGTGTTTTTCAAACTGCTTTCTATGGAGGGGCATCCACGGAGGCTGGGTGGGCGGGGTGGGGAATGGTCATTGTTCCAGAGGATAGAAAGGAGAGAGACTAAGGAGGAACTAGACCCCTAATTTAACCATAGCAGGTCAGTTCTTAGTTTTTAAGTTTTTTCCTTCTTGGAGTTCCACTTGAGATATTTAAGGGCTCTGCTACTAAAATAAAATATTTAAAACCATTGGAGTTGATGACTTTCTCACCAACTCAGGTGGTGACACACAATACCTCCTCACTCGGGCACAGGCTAGGTAAGTCTTAGCTTCGTCTGAGCTCAATCACTTCTGGAGCTTTCTAAATGGTCCCTTCCTTTCCCTTAAAAAAAAATAATAAGTCTCAGTCTTTTGGTCAGTAGCCCTTGAGTCTGTAAGGCCTGAAAATTTTCTAGATACACAGTACTGACCTTTAAGCCTTTCCTCATATGCACCCTTCCTCCTGCTCTGCCTCCTCCGTCAGTCTCCACCTCTGGCAGACAAGGCTTTCTCCTCCCTCCAAAGGGGAGAGAAATTCTGGGGTCAGGTTTCAGTCAGAACACTAGTCCTGTGCTTCTGCCGCAGCAGACCCTCCAGGAGACACTTGACCAGTGCAGGCCACCGGAGGGGAACTCACTGGGTAGGAGGACCCCTTCCTACTTGCTGGGGTTTCCTAGCCACCCCACGCTTGAAACCTCTCCTCCCTACTCAGGACCTCATTACTACTATTTATACCAGGGTTTCTCAAACCAAGCTTCTGTTTATAATTGTTATAAAAAGGTGAGCAGCTTTTTTTTCTTTAATATGTTTTTATTGATTTCAGAAAGAGGAAGGGAGAGAGAGATAGAAGCATCAGTGATGAGAGTCATTGATCGGCTGCCTCCTTTATGCTGCCACTGGGGATCGAGCCTGCAACCCCAGCATATGCCCTGACCAGGAATCCAACCTCGATCTCCTGGATCATAGGTCAATGCTCAGCCTCTGAGCCACACTGGCCAGGTGGTGAGCAGCTTTTTTATGAGACTGACGCGCTACCTACTGCGCTAACAAGGCACCTATGAGCAGCTTTTTTTAAATATAGATTCAGTTACTCCTCAGATCTCCTGAATCAGAATCTCCCAGGGTGGGAGCTAGGAATCTGTATTGTGATAAGCTTCCCCAAGGGACCTTATTTGGAAACCTCTGGTCTGTACCATTCACTTTGACACTGAGCCCACCTTACCTTGTATAATTACTGTCTTATTGATGTATCCCATCTTTCCTCCAAGTGAAGGACCCTGTGTCACTTGGATTTGTGCCTCCATTTTCCACCACCAGTCCAGACTGTAGCAGCTGACAATGAGATAAAGCATAAGTAACACCTGGAGTCCTCTCTACTTTTTTTACATCTCCTGAGACTTTTGGCTGCCAAAGTTTCTTCTTTGCTACCAGTGGTTCTCAAACTTCCAAGTGCTTCAGACTCACCTGGAGGACTTGTTAAAGCACGGATGGGGGGCCCCACCCTCCGAGTTTCTGATTCAATAATTCTAGAGTGAGGCCTAGGAATTTGAATTTTTAGTAAACCCTCCAGACTGTGCTTCGAGAAACATTAGCTAGACTCTTGCTTTCCTTCTTTTTTGTCATTGGGTGTTCTTTTTTTAATCTATAATTCTCTTTTGTTTACATTAACTCCAAAATATTCCATAGTGTCTCTCTGCTTATAGGCCTCTCCTGTTACAATGACATGATTATGTGGGATTCAGGTATACTGTGGCCTTTCATTTTAAACCTCCCCACAACCCCTGGTTCTGTGGCCATTAGTCTGATGCCTGGGGTTTACTCTCACAAGATGCTATGCACATAGAAGGTGCTATGCATTCTTGCTGAAGAAATCAGAGAAGGGAAGGTTTAGTATAGGCTGAAGCAACTGGGGAAGCTTCAAAAAAGGGGTCAGGTTTCAGTTCACCCTCAAAGGGAGATTTGTCTACTTAGAAGGGAGAGGAAAAAGCATTTTTGAAAGGAAACTACTGTACTAGAGAACCACCCAAGTCAGAGAGGGCTGGCTCTCCCTTCCTTGGCTCTTGTCACACTTGTGAGAAAGAATTCAGACAAATGACAGAAAGCAGTGTTGAAGTGAAGCAAACAAATCTATTAAGGAAGCAAAGCAAGCGAATTTATCAAGACTACACTTGACATAAATCACAAGCAGCCAACTCAGCTAGTCTGAGCGCCCCACCTGGTGGGGGTTCAAGATTTTATACTTTTCCCTCTATAGGTTTCAAGGTTCCCTTGCCAGATAGACTAGATTTCAAGGTTCCCCTTTAACACTGTTGTGGCTTTTTCCAGAATATATGAGGACATCTGGCAATTTTATCTTGGCAAGTCCCAAGATGGCTGACCTCTTTGTTCAGTGGGTGAGATAAACTCCTCCTTTTCCCCCCTTCCCCTCCTCCTGCCATAGCAGCTATCTGTCCTGCCTAACATTCCCCCTCAAGTGATACCATCCAAATGCCTTTGGGTTGTTATTTGTCCTCCAGACTTTATCTGTCCTTACGTTTAGCTGGCACAAATGGCATTAATTGGGTCTTTGCTCTCTATTTCCCAGGCCAGGGTGATTTAAGCTATGCATTCTCTGGTTAGGGAGGAGAGGTATAAACCATTTGCTCTCAAGGTCCTTGGTTGGGGAAGATAAGGTCTTGTGATACACAAGCTGGCTGCAAGCTGCCCATGCTGTTTGGCCTTGTTTAATTTTCTTGTCTGTTTCCCCATTCCACTTGCCCAGGAATTTTCCTAGCTTCTTGCTCTCCTGCCATAGAACCATATTGCCAGTGACCCCTGAAAACAGGCGCATGTACTGGAATGACACTGATGAAACAGGCTCACCCTGGAGCACACATCTCTTCAATGAGGTGGTGAAGTATGTCAAGGGAAAGTGTCCCATCCATTGCCAGAACTATTATAACTTTTAAGTGCAAGCCAACCGCACTAGAGGAAAAGTGATGCTTATTTTGTTGCATCAGGTGATTCAGCAGCTCCGGAGCCCCAGGGGTAGCAGTGCTGCATGGGCCAGGCAGTGTGGGCCTCCACTCAGAAGGCCAAGTACATATATTTCCACTTCCTCTTTCTGTGGAAAAAGCCCCCACGCCTGCAGGGTGTGGCAAGAGCTGACCTGAGGAAGAAGCTTTGCTCGATAGGAAATGAGTGATGATGGTGAAATGAGGAAGCCCTACTAGGCTTCAGCTTGATGGTTTTGAATCACAAAATGAAAAGAATGTGTAAAAAGTGAACACAATAGTGGAAAATTGGAAACAACCCAAATATCTATCAATATGAGAAATGTCCGCCCGGCCGGGCGTGGCTCAGCAGCTGAGCGTTGACCTAGGATCCGAGGTGATCAGGATCCTAGGTCAGGGCACATGCCCAGGTTGTGGGCTCGATCAATGACTCTCTCATCATTGATGTTTCTATCTCTCTCTCTCTCCTTTCCTCTCTCTGAAATCAGTAAAAACATAGTTTAAAAAATAAAAATAAAATGTCCAAACCTATAGAGAATTTTTATGAGTTTATTTGAGCCAAACTGACAACTTATGCTGGGAGCAAGATCTAAATGCTCCAGAGAATAACAGTTTTGCAGCTTACTTTTATGCGTTTGAAATTATGGAAAAAACATGGAGGTGGAAGAAAGCAAAGCATGGATTGGATTATAGGATAATTAACAAGATTATGTGCTTTCTTGAGGGTAGTTACAGTTTATTTCAAAGGTGCATTAATCTAGATACACAAAAAACAATGGACAGGGCTTGCTTAAGGTAAAGATAAACTTTTTACTAAAGAAGTTATATGCCTGGGGCATGACTACCCATTATGATCTGCCCAGTTAGGAATTTATGATCAGATTACCCTGTACTCCTTTCCAAAGAACCCCATTTTGGTCCACATATCCATCAAAAGACATTTGTTAAATAAATTGTGGAGTGTTCATGCTGTGGCATATTGTGACACCCATAGGAAAAAGGGCTTAGACATAGTGACCTGGAAATACCTCCTAGATACATGGTTAAGTGAGAAAAACAAGTTGGAACAACAAATCAATATTTCTATCTCTCTCAAAATCAATTTTTTAAAAAAGTTGCCAAATAGTAAGTATATTATAATCCATGATTTTAAAAAGAGTAAAAACTCTTGCCCTAGCTGGCTTGGCTCAATGGCTGGAGCGTCCGTCTGGGGAATGAAGGATCTTGGATTCAATTCCAGCCAAGGGCATGTACCTTGGTTGCAGGCTCGATCCCTGGCCCCAGTTGGTGTGTTTCTCTCACATCAATGTTTCTCTCTCTCTCTCTCTGTCTCCCTTCCACCTCTGAAAAGTAATGGAAAAACTATCCTCAGGCGAGGATTAAAAGACAATAAAATTAAAATAATTAATTAATTAATTAAAAAATAATAAATAAAAACTCTTGAAGGAAGATCAGGAAGTAACTTGCCTGTGGAGAGGGGAATAAGGTTAAAGAGAGGGGAGGAGCTTAAGTGGGATATTTTAAAAACATTTTTAAAAATAAATTTCTATACAGTTTGAAGTTTTTACATGTAATTGTACTAAATACTATCTAGTCCTTACTAACTGCCAGACATTGTTCTAAGTGTTCCAGACCTATTAACCTATTTAATACTCCCAACAAACCTATGGAGGTAGGTATCATTAATTTCCCCCACTTTATAGATAAGAAAACTGAGGCACAGAGGTCACACAGGTAATAAATGGAAGAGCTAGGATTTGAACTGAGGTAATTTGGCTCCAGAATTTGTGCACTAAAACCCATCACTATTATGTATTATGTTATTATGTCTCTCAATGGACTATGTTAGTCCATTGGATGTTAACTGTAAATGTAATATTGTTCCCAGAAAGGGGACCTGGCCCTTGGTGGGCCTGCCTAGGGCTAGCTAGTAGTGTGTGGGTTCTTGAAGTCATGCAGGAAAAAATTCACAAGTCCAGTGATTAAGAGGGAATGTTTATTAAAGCTGGGGACAGTAAAACAAGAAAGGGCTTAGCATAGAAGAAGCCCTAGGCTGGGCTGCCCTAACTCTCTGGGAAGTCAGAATAGGGGACCTTAGGGATCAGGTTCAGGGATTAGCCTGGGACAAGGGGCCACTGCGCATTGTTCCCCTGGTTGCAAGCCTCGTGGGGTCCTTTAGGGTTTAGGAAATGCATGCTTGTGGGGGAAGAAGTCAGGGAAGGGAGGAAAGGAAATGGTGGGGGCTGCTTCCCAGAGGGAGAGCACATGCTGGGTCCTTTTTCTTGAGGCTTTATCTCTTTCTCAAAGGTGGGAATCTTAGGGGAGGCCTCAGGGGAGGGTTTCAGTAGAATATTAATCAGTTTTCTAGGTGTGCTCCTTCAGGGTCGTGGTCTTCACTGATTTGTCAATGTCAGGGCAGGGCGTCGTCAGTCATCACAGCTGGTCCTGGTGTCGCCCACCTGGTTTTGCTGCTTTTCTGGGTCTGGAGCTGAATACAACTGAGGCCTAGATGTTATTTCTAGGAAGGTGACCTTCTGTATTTGCTATCTGTCTCAGTTTCCTTATTCTACTTGTCTTGGCTTACTGGACTGTCTCAATATGATCCCAATTAAAAAACAAACTATACAGAGAGAAAAAATGGAATTCAAGTCTCTAAAGCTATCTCTTTAAAACACTGATCCAAAGATTCACTCTGAATTCTGGCTCAGATGAGATAACTTAGGCATGAAAAAAGTTGTTTCAGAGCACAAGCAATGCCTCACTTCTCTTTCCCACCCCAAATTGCTAGTTAACATCTCTTGAATAAGGGCTAAATGCTTTTACCATGGAAATAGAGGTCAGGTTTCATATGCAAGTATCTCTCTAATACTACTAAGGTGTAAATAGCAATTACATACAAAGAACAGTTGTGATATGGAAAGGGAAAAGACAGGAAGGAAGGAGAGAGCCTGAGAGCAGCAGAGTTCACCCTGGGAAAGGTTGGAGGCAGCCGATTAGCATATACTAGCTATTAATGACACTGCTTTACATTGATTCAAGCCTTACCTTTCATAAGCTCTTTCCCGTGTATTTTACACATTTGAGCCTTCCTTTGAGCTAGAGAAGATGGTACCCATTTTACAGATAAGGAAACCAGCGCCTCCAGAGATTTGGGGGTAGTAAATTACCAAATTGGAGCTGGAACCCAAAATTCCTAATTCTCCTTCCAGGACCCTTGAATCACACCCAGGTACTTCAGCCACATCATAACCTTACCCAGGGTTAGGCCTGAGTCAGCAGCATGGAAGAAAGTGGAGCAGATGAAAGACCCAGGTAAGGGTAGTGATGGGGTCCTGGCCAAGACCCACAGAGGGATGTCCAGGTACAAGGACAGAGCAGGAGCTCTGGTCAACCAAGAGGCAACACAATGCCAAGGTCAAAGGTTGGGGAAAAGGCTCACCAAGTCAGCCAAGGAGCAGGGAAAGAGTTGATTTGGAGTCTGTATGCCAGGGCTTTGCTCCTGCCTCAGCCCCATTTCTAGGATCTTCCTCCTACTCCTTTCTCTCTTTTCTTCCCTCTCCCACTCCAACTCTAAACTCTCATTTACAGTCATGACAAACAGGAAAATACACAACTATTCCCTTGAGTGCAATCAAAAGCCCTACTAATTCTTTCAGTTTCTTTCTGCTTTATCACATAATTAGGATAGGTGAAGTACCATAACTCAATTGCTTCACTCTTAAATTAAATTAAATCCAATTAATCTATTTACTGCTTCATTCTATCTTAAATTCCTTTCATATTCTTTCTACCTGCTAATGCTACAGCAGCTTTAGATACTAAATGGCCTCCAGCTGGATTTTGTATATCTCCCACAACTTTGTTTCACGTTGTGTCACATCTCCTAAAAAGGTATCATGCTAATGACACAAAGACATGGATACACTCACAAATCCATGTGACCTGGAGGAGAAGGGAAAAAGACAAATGAGAGCAAATATATTGCAATTCCTCTGGGTTAATTGCATGACTCCTAAAATTTCCTGCAGTGTGTTTGGACTGATGATAGTAGTGGGAGGGAAAAAGCACTAAGGAGACAAGAATATTAACAATTAAAAAGCTAGTGTGCATTACAAGGAAGGCATCTCATGATTTTTGTTGAACAGTTGCCACATTTTATTTTTACCCTTACCACTGCCCACATAATTCTACAAATTACCAGCAGGGGGCAAGAGTGTGCCAGTATCAGATATTTGAACCTGCTGCTTTTGGATTTCCTTTGGGAGAATTTCCTCACAGAGCCATTACTGTTCCTATTATACAGATTAAGAAACTAAGGCAGAGTAAAGTAAATAGTAGGCCACTTAGCATCATGTGAGCGGCAGGAGTAGGATTGGAACCCTGGTTTTGTCCATCTGTCAGTCTCTTTTAGACTTCACCTGAGTTTGTATCTATGATTTCTACATTTTTTCCAATGTTAATAACCCCCCTTTTTAAAGACAACAAATTTTTTAAACCTTTAAACAATGTTACTGTAACTGCTTCCTTTTTCCTATTTTCTCTCATTTATTCCTAATTTTTGTCATTCATGTTCCTTTCATCCCTGTGCCCAATGTCAAAGGGAGAGCCTGTTCCCTTCCACTAACCTTGACTTTTATGTTTCCCAATTACGAAATGATTTCTGTGATAGCTCTGTTCTGTTGTCTATAATTTATTTTAAAGACTGCAGCAGAATTACAGTGATATAAACGTGTGTGTGAATTGGATCTGACCTAAATGCTAGGGATGGCTAGATGTCCTAAGCAGGAACACACACTCTCTGAGTGGTGAGCAAAGCCTGTCACCAAATGCTTTCACTATTTCTGTGTCCAGTTCACACCTGAGGCTTTACTAACTAGCATATTGGATATTAGAAACATTTCCCTGAAGTTAGCAGTGTCTCAAGATGTGTGAATTCTCTGAAAATATTGAAGAGTATCCTTACCATTGACCCCATCTATTATCTACCAAATAGACCCTAATAATTATAAACAGCCCAACTGCCTTAGGTTGATTCACAATATTTTGTTTGCATCCTGTTTTGGAGAAAATCCCTGCAGCAATCATATCTGCATCTCTTTCCTTCTTCTATGAGGGAAAAGTAGGGGGAGAGGAGAACAGTCACCTACATCCTTACATTAACTCCTGGTTGGAGGAAACATCTTCCCCTCCTTTCCATTATTCAGAAGCCTGCTTCCCACAGCTTTTTTTCTTGTCTTTCTGGGAGTACGTGTGTGTTAGGTAATTAATAAGCCCCTTGGCAAGCCTTCCTAAGCTAGGTTGTAACACTTTGGCCATTCCTTTTTTAAGAAAACATTTATATGAAATGTTTAAAGTGTCAGTCCCACATTAAACACAAGATAAATTGAAAAGAAAACAACTGTACTTAGTTATTATGGGGGGGCTATGTTACACTTTCTTTCTAAGGAGATGTCTGCTCACTTAGTCCTGAAGAGTCAATTCAGAAATTACCACCCCCCGCCCCGGCCACACCGCATCCATCTCCACGTCCACTGCTTATGTCCCAACTTTGATCATCTGTTGTCCACGTTACTATTAGTGTCTAAGTTGGTTACTGTTGCTGTTTCATAGTTCTTTTTTTAAAAGATTTTTTAAACTTGCTTTTTAGAAAGAGAGGAAGGGAGAGAGAGAGGGAGAGGGGGAGAGAGAGAGAGAGATCAAATATGAGAACATCGATTGGCTGCCTTCGGCATGCCCCCGACCAGGGATGGAGCCGGCACCCCAGCATGTACCCTGACTGGTAATCAAACCAGCGACCTTTCAGGGTCCTGGACAGTGCCCAACCAACTGAGCCACACTGGCCAGGGCTCATAGCTCTTTTTATTTTATCAAAGTGTAACAAAGTGCATCAATAAAAATGTACAGGTCAATGAATACATGTGTATACACCGATGTAAAACCACCAGGATGGAGGTGTAGTATATTGTCAGCACCCCAAAAGTCTCCCTTATGCCCCTTCCTTGTTAATACCCAATCCTCCAAAGGTTACAGCTACTCTGACTTCTACCACCATAAATTGTTTCCATCTTTTCTTGAACATAATTGAATCATACAGTATGTATGTTTTGGCATTTGGTTTCTTTGCTCAATTTAGGGCAGTGAGATTAATCCACTGTGGTATGGAACAGTAATTCACTCTTTTATATTACTGTGTGGTATTCATTGTATGAATATATTACAGATTGGTTATCCAGCCCTCTGTGGATGTACTTTTAGGTTGTTGCCAGTGTTTGGCTATTAGAAATGAAACAGGTAGAAGTGTTTCTTTTTTTTTTTTTAATCCTCACCTGAGGATATTTTTTCCATTGCTTTTCAGAGAGAGTGGAAGGGAGAGAGGAAGAGAGAGGCATCAATGTGAGAGAGACACATTGATTGGTTGCCTCTGCACAGACCCCAACCAGGGCCAGGAATTGAGCCTGCAGCCTAGGTACATGCCCTTGGCTGGAATCGAACCCGGGATCCTTCAGTCCAAGGGCCAACGCTCTAACCACTGAGCCAAAGCCAGCTAGGGCTAGAAGTGTTTCTGTACATGTCTTTTGGTCGACTCATTTTTCTTGAATGTATACTAAGAATGGACTTGCTGCGTTGTAGGATAGGCATACAGTTAACTTTAGTACATACTAGCCTACAATTTCCCAAAGTTGTATAAATTTACATTCCCACCAGCAATGGATAGAGTTCAGTTGCTCCATATACAACCATTGATATACTCATTAGCAGTTGGTATTGTCAGTCTTTTAAATTTGACTCATTGTAGTGAATAGGTATTATAATTTAAAATTTTTAAATTTTATTTTATTGATTTTTAGAGAGAGAGGGGAAGGGAGAAAGAGAAAAAAAACACACAAAGATTTGTTGTTCTACTTATTTATGCATTCACTGGTTGATTCCCATATGTGCCCTGACTGGGGATTGAACCCACAACCTTGGCATATCAGGACGATGCTCGAACCAACTGAGCTACCCAGCCAGGGCATGAATGGGTATTATAAATTATTGTGTACTTAATTGCATTTTCATTATTTGAGCATCTTTTTTATGTGCTTGTCCATTTGGATATCCTCTTTTTTGATGTCAGGGGAAAGTGTTTAATACTTAAGCATTGAGTGTGATGATGCCTATAGGCTTCATATAGATGGGTACCATTTATTAGAATAAAAGAGTTTACCTCAGTTATTGGTTTGATGAGCGTTTTTATCATTAGCAGGTACTGAGTTCTATCAAATGCTTTTTTTGCATATTGAGATAATTACATGGTTATTTTCCTTTAATCTGTTAATATAAAATTTACATTGATTGATTTTCAAATATTATACTAATCTTGCATTACTGAAATAAACCTGGCATTGCTGATCAAGGTTTGATATATTTTTTTGTGTATTGCTGGATTTGATTTGCTAATATTTTGCCTAGGATATCTACATTTAGATTCATGAAATATATTGTCTAATAATTTTCTTTATTGGTAATGTCTTTTTCAGGTTTTGATATCAAGATTATCATATTATCATAAAACAAGTTGGAAAGTATTCTCTTCTTTGAAAGTATTTGAACAATATTGATATTGTTTCTTTCCTAAATATCTTGAATAACACACTAGTGAAGCCATCCAGACATGGAGTTTTCTTTGTGGGAAGATTTTAATTATGGATTCAATTTATAGGACTTCGGATTTTTTTCTTTCTTATTGTACCAGATTTATTGACTTGTGTATAATTGCTAATTTCATCTAAATTGTTAAGTCTATTGCACAAAGATAGTTATATTATCTTTTTAGTGCTGTAGGATCTACAGATATATTCTTGTTTTCATTCCTGATATTGATAATTTGTGTTTTTTCCTCTTGACCAGTCTTGCTAGGAAGTTTTTATTTTTATTTATTTATTTTAAAATATATCTTTATTGATTTATAAATCAATAAAGGGAGAGGGAGAGAGAGAGATAGAAACATCAATGATGAGAGAGTCATCGATCGAGCCCACAACCCGGGCATGTGCCCTGACCCGGAACCGAACCCCGATCGCCTGGATCCCAGGTCGACGCTCAACTGCTGAGCCACACCTGGCTGGGAGCTAGGAAGTTTTTAAATAAACTTTTTATTTTAGAATAATTTTAGTTTTACAGAAAAGTTGCAAAGATAATACAGAAAGTTCCCACACCCCCTCTCACTCAATTTGTTTCCCCTAATACATCTGTCCAAATCAAGAAACCAGCATTGCTACATTACTATTAACTGAACTCCAGACTTTACTCATATTTTATCAGATTCTTTTCAGTAATGACCTTCGTTTGTTCCAGGATCCAGCCCAGGATACTACATGGTGTTTATGTATTATTCTTTCCTTGTCTTTCACGACAGTTTTGAGAAGTACTTATGAGATATTTGTAGAATGCCCCTCAAACTGGGCTTGTCTTAGGTTTTTCTAATGATTAGACCGGAGTTATGTGTTTTTGGAAAGAATACCCCAGAAGTGATATGCCCATCTCCACACATCATATTAGGGTGTGTAATATCCACCCCCTGGTGATGTTAACCTTGATCACTTGGTTAAAGTCATATCTGCCAGTTCTCTCCACTATAAAGTTGCTATTTCTCTCTCTCCATAGTCTGTTGTTTGGAAGTGAGCTACTAAGCCCACACTCAAACAGCAAAGGGTAGCCCTTCCGGCACAGCTCGGCGGTTGAGCTTTGGCCTATGAACCAGGTGGTCGCGGTTCGATTCCAGATCAGGGCACACACCTGGGTGGCAGGCTCGGTCCTCAGTGAGGGGCGTGCAGGAGGCAGCGGATCAATGACTATCTCTCATCACTGGTGTTTCTATCTCTCTCTTCCTCTCCCTTCCGCTCTCTAAAATTAAAAAAAAATATTTTTTTAAAAAAGCAAAAGATAGACAAATATGACATGATCTCGCTTATATGTGGAATCTAATGAACAAAATAAACTGATGAACAAAATAGGTCCAGAGGCATGGATGCATGGAACAGACTGACATCTCAGAGGGGAGGGTGTGAAGGGGACGGGAAGAGATTAACCAAAGAACATATATGCATATATGCATAGCCTATGGACACAGACAATAATGTGGTTAAGGCCTGGGGTGGGGTGAGGGCTGGGTGGAGGGGGGCAAAGAGGGGGAAATCTGAAATACTTTCAACAATTTAAAAAATTAATTTAAAAAAAGCAAATGGGGACAAGAGGAGGCTAAGCTTCACCTCCTAGAGTCAGGCGTATCTACATGCATTATTTGGAATTCTTCTGTAAGGAATATTTGTCTCTTCTTTCCCATCTATTTATTTATTCAATCATTTATTTATGTCAATATGGATGGATACAGAGCAAGCAGGGAAGCGTAAAGAATGGATATGAAAGTAAACAGGCAGATGACTGGCACCAGGGCTCAAGCCAATATTACTTAACTTGTTTTCTCATTTCTTTGAGATTCTGAGGCTCAGAGCCAGGACTAAAGTGCCTTTTGGATGGCTGAATGTGTGATGGATTGATGTACTCTGTCACCCAGCTTTGGAACCAAGAGAAGAGGCCATTGCGTAGATTTCTGACAAATGCATGGTTGACACAGGATCAGAAACAAATTCCTCTCTCGGGAGCACGTTACATTAAGAAAACTGAAGACACAGAAAAGAGCTTGTAGTATACATGCGCCACCCTTTCTGTAACTGCCCAGATACAGCCAGGAGTCCCTCAACCCTGCACTAACCAGACCGCTGGGTCCTCACCTCTCAAGGATACTGAGGAGTCAGGAACGGTGGAGGGTCTGGGCGAGGGAAGGGAAGGAAAGGAGTTGGTTGATAAGTGGCAACCTATGAGAAGAAATATATCTTTGTATGTATCCCCAAAGCTAAGTAGTATCTGACACATAGCAGGGTTTCAATAAATATTTATTGAATGAATTCTTGTCTTAGGCATCTGTGCCCCTTCCCTCAGCAGAACACTGAGGGCGTGTGGAACAAGGAGTGAGACATTTCTGTGCATTTGGACTTGAAATAAGCCCCAAGTAAATGAATAAGTATTCTCAGAAGTTAAACCTAAAAGATCTATGATGTTGAAATCATAGGGAAGACACCGAGCTGTCATTCCCTGATTAGGACATTCAATTTGAGGATGTGGGGGTGGGGTGATGAAGCTGTTTTTTTTAAAGCTGCAGTTGACTGATACCAAGAAACCCGTGGGCAGTTCTCCAGCAGAGCAGCCCTTGTCATGCTCGGTAACTTCTAACTTTCCTCCTGCCCATCCTCCTCAGCTGCTGGCAGTTGGTTCGCGGCAGAGGGGAATTCCAGCCCATTTTAGGGAAATTAGAAGGGAGGTTCCCGGTCAGCATCCCTTTGGTGGATCCTGGGACCCTGACGAGAAGGGTAGAGTGGAGAACACACCATTCTCAGAAGATTATGGGCCCAAGAATAGGTATGAATTCACTAAAGCCCTCACAGACAAGAAACAAAAAAATCTAAGTGTTCTCACAAATCTGGAAGCTCAAAATTTTACACAATCAGACAGAGAGGATAACAGAAGGTAAGGCTGCTTCACCGTCATCTTTGGGCCACCAGCAAACCAGGCATCTCCATGTCACTCCGTTTCCTAACTAAGCTGACTTCCCACTCTTCCTACTTTTATTTTTAATGAATATCTTATAAATATTTACAATTTTTGCCCACTTCACGCAAATAGTTGAACGGAAATATCCTTCGAATCATGAGATGTGAGATTTGCAAGATGCTGAAGAGATTATCCAGTTCAAGCGCCTCATTTTGTAGGTGGGGAGGGGAAATGTCTGGTTTAAGGGTAACATCAAGTTAGAAGCCAGGTGGGACGACGACCTCAGCTATAACTCCCAGTCTAAGGCTCTTCTGTTACTACAGGGCTGCTCTTCTACCTTGAGTAACCTCAGAGGAGGTTCAACAGCCAGACCTAAGACTATCCTACCTTCCCACATACTAAAGCTCAAGAACAGACGGGGAAAACTTATTAAATGGTTGGTTTTCTAAAAAGTCGTGCATGTAAAAAAGAGCAGCTTCGAATTGGGAAGAAGAATACACCTTATGAAAGATAGAAATTGTTAGCCACTGAGGACTCAGGAGCAGGACCATTTAACCAGCAACCATCCCTCATTTGATACAGGCCCCCCAAAGAGCGACACTCGATCATCTCAAAAGAGGTGATGAACACTGTCACCCACTACCAGAAATTAAGCAGGAGCCAAAATTTAATGTTGAAACCCAGTAATATGAAAACTTAGTAGTTTCAGCTAGCCACTCAAACTTAAGTTGTCCTCTGAAAATGAACAAAACTCATAGACATGAAAGTTCAGGCACTAGTTAACTCTTAATCAACAAGCCATGGCAGTAACCATCTTGGTTACCAGGCAACAGGAATAAGCTCTCAAATGGTTAAGTCATTAAAACTACAACCAAATTCAAAAATAAACAGTAAGTTCCAACATTTTGCAAGGGTGCAGAGGCTTACATTTATGGGACAAAGAGATCAACATTAGAAAAGTAAGTTCCTCAAAAGAAGTAAAATTTGGTCATGAACTCACAAAAACACATCCAAGAAAGGCACCTAAAAATGAAAGGGGGGAGGGGGGACTGAGTGGGTGCAAACTGGAGAGAAAAAAGATTAAATAAATAGAAGAGGAAAAGATGATAAATTCGGTGATGACCCAACAGAATTCTGTGTCACCAGAGGCTGAGCTTCTCAATTAAAGAAGTATCAGCAATATCCTTCCTTTGAAACCTGAGAAACATTGTACCTATTTACAAGACCTTAAATGCCAAAAAGGGGAGAATACTCACGTTAGTAGCTATCAAAAAGAAAAAAAATCCAGTGGTTAAGAGATTTCATCATGGTCAGAACACACTTAAAAAGCACAAAGATGTTCTGCCTCCTGCGGGGAGAGGGAGTGGGAATTGGGAGACACAAAACCCACAGGAAGCTGAATAGTTGCAGGAACCCTTTCTCATCTTGAAAACCTCAGTAAAAGTACCAGCAGCTAGAGGTAAAGAAAGCACGTTCTAAAAAGACTGTACTTTCATTTCTTTCACTCACAGCATTATATCCCAGGGTTGACACAGTTCTTGTTTGTGGACACAGCTGCATCTCGTTTTGAAATGCAACTGTTTTTACAAATTCAAATATTTTACTTTCTTCCCCTTTTTATCCCCCGCCCCCGTAATTAACTTGCCCTAAGGACAATATCTCCACCGAACCAGTCCATACTTTTGTACATTTTAAATTTCTCCTGTTCTACTAAGCTTTTATTCCTTTAATAGTACAAAATGGTGATATCTCATTCTCTTTCCATTTTGGACCTTCTTTTTATTTTATGCGCAATTTCTTCATTCATCTATCCTCACACACATGCCCAAATGGCATTAAAGTTCACATGAAGCTGGAACTTAGGTAAAGGACTATGTCTCTTTGCCTTATCTCGGGCAGTTAATTTCTCACGAACCATTGAACAGATCCATTCTTGGGATGCATTAAATGGATTGATTTTGTTCAACAATTTGTCACGCCTCACATGCTGCATGCTATTTTCATTTCTGCCCAGTTCGCGTAATGTTAAATCTCTTTTTACATCACGATCATTTAAGCTTTCAATTCCCAGGTTACATTTACAGTCTCCCCTTTCTCAATGAACACTTGTATTGTATTTGTTCTGATTAATACTGTAGTAGCATTGTAGCCATTTTTGCAATTAATGACAGGGTTTTTTCAACAGAGAAAAGGAAAATACAACTTAATTCAATCTATGTTACAATGCTCCCCACTCGCAGGAAGAGCCAGCTGACAGAGCAGAGCACCTGCCTCCAGGTCTCCTGTACTTCAGGTTGTTACATGACACGTATGTAAGGTATTTTCTCCGGGATATGATACATAGTGCAGGTTATCTGACAATTGTTTATAAAAATCAGTCCAGAAGATAATTCTAGTACCGTTGGAACTTCTGGTAAAGAAGACTGAAGTAGAAAACATTACTTTTAGAAGCAAAGCCAGATGAAACAAAAGAAGAACCTAAGGTGATGCTATTGATAAAGATGTTTTTGCCTGTTTGCCTTTGTCTCCACGCAGGCAATATTTGCCTGTTAGAAAAACTGCAGGAAATGAAGTTGGGGATGCAAAAGTTACTTATATTTCAAGGGGAAAGCATGACATTTCTGAAACGTTAGAAAATTGGAGGGCGTTTCCTTTCCTAATCAATCATTATGATCAAAGTGCAATTTTGGTTGTTTTCTCTCTTTCGGAGGAAGGATGATCTACTATGTGAAACAGGCAACAGAGGAAGATAATATTGGTTAAAAAAAATCTAGTTCAAGAAAGTTTGCTTGAAAAGTTTAAGAGAAGTTTTTTGCAGAATCTCACAATCTTAGGAGAGATGGCATTAGCAGATTGCAACTTGAAAAGTCTTTTCCACAGGTCTCCAAAAAACACTAAGAGGAGGGCATGGGGAAGGTACATGGCCAAACCAAATTTTAATGGGGATAAAACTGGCTTTTAGAAGAATAGAAGGAAAAAGTTGGCCACTGCAAAGCAAGACAAGGATAGGCTATTTTGCTAAGTGGTAAGTTATGTAGTGATATAAAGAAATGAATATATTGATATTGATGATGGTGCTATAAACATGTAAATATATGTTGACCTGTTGGCACCAGCTGTGCACTCAACCCCAGGGGCCAGCATGTTGTTTCAGCTAAATCTCGTGAACTGTCCCACAGAGAGCTAAGATGCTTGTAGCAGCAAAACAAGAGAGAACCTGATATTAAAACGATTCTTTCCAAAACTGCAAAACTTTGGGGAAGTGCCTCACAAATAGAGGCTACAAGGGGCACTAAGCAGGGATAGGCGCAAATATTTCTTTGTCAGTACGTCCCTATACACATTTCCTTCCTCTTCCTTCCAGATCTTCAACTTCATTGTCTATCCTGCTGTTTCTCAAAACTGCCTTTTTTTTAAAAAATATATCTTTATTGATTTCAGAGAGAGGAAAGGAGAGGGAGAGAGAGAGAGAGAAACATCAATGATGAGAGAGTCATTGATCGAGCCCACAACAGGGACACGTGCCCTGACCGGGAATCGAACCCCGATCGCCTGGATCCTAAGTCGACGCTCAACCGCTGAGCCACACCCGGCCGGGCTCAAAACTGTCTTTTTTATAGAGAGAGATTGTGTTTTGGATCCTGATGGATTTGAGAACCAGCTGACATCTGGGGTGTGCCTTTTCCTCTACATCTCCAGGACAAAGTGATCTGGGGGCTGGCATCCCCGATTTAGCCAAAGGAACATCACATTTTTCCCTCTTTTCCTCTTTTTTCTTAATTTCTAACTTGCATTTTGCAGCATTGGTAAGACAACAGGAAGCTCTGGGTTTCCTCTCCAGGGCATTCAGCTGAAGGGATGTGCTTACCACACAGATAACAGTAGCCGGAAAAAAACACACCCACCCTCCAGAAAGCCTGACCCTCCTCACTCTCCCTGCCCTCCCCCTGCTGGCCCACTTCCTCCTCGAAGCCTCGGAGCCCCTGTTGGAGTTGCGCAAATCAGGCCACGCCAGGGTTCAACAATTTTATCCCCATTGAAGTTTGTTTGGTGCTCTCGCTTCGGCCGCACATATACTAAAATGTGTTTGGTCCCTGCCTGGTGGCTCAGTTGGTGGAAGCACCGTCCCGTCCACCAGAAAGGCTGTGGGTGCAATTCCTGCGCGGTCAGGGCACACACCTAGGATGCGGTTGGATCCCGGTGGGGCCATGTAAGGGAGACAGCCGCTCTCTCCCCCTTCCTCTCTCTCTAAAATCAATAAACATATCCTCAGGTGAGGATTATAAAATTTTTTTTGTTTGGCTGTGACCTTTCCCCACGCCCTTCTCTTAGAGTGTTTTGGAGATCTGTGAGGAAAGACCGTTTTCAAACTGCGATCTGCTAATTCCCCCTCTCTTAAGGTTCAAGATTCTGCAAGAAATTTCTCTTGGTCTCAGCATTGTGTGAGGGACTGTTGTTTAAAGTTACTAAGGGTCAATCATTGTGACACAGGCTCAGCTGCTATCAGCATTGCTATGCATGTTCTTATGGTGTGTTATAGTGCCCTCTCTAAGCTAAATACCCTTGAAATAACCAAAAAGAGGGATTACTGGTAACAAACTCAATGTGTTCAGGGATAAGAGTTTTAAATATACATAAGTTTGGAGTCTAGTCTTCCAAATTTTTCATATTAAAGGTTCTGGACCATGGTCAGTGTGGCTCAGTGGACTGAGCAACATCCCATGACCAAGAGGTCTGCAGATCGATTCCAGGTCAGGGCACATGCCCTGTTGCGGGCTCAATCCCCAGTGAAGAGCATGCAGGAGGCAGCCGTTCTATGTTTAGCTCTCTCACATGGATGTTTCTCTCTCTCTCCCTCCTACTCCTTTCCTCTCTTTCTAAAAACCAATTTAAAACATCTTTCCAAAAAACCTGGGGGTAGCAGAAGTATAGGACTGAGTGCCTGAGGAATGATCACAGAACCAAGAACAGTCTGAGGATGGTCATTGCACTGACATGAAGATGGGACAATTGAAATAAAAGCTGTGTCAAGGATATGAGTGAAAGACACAAACAACTCTTGGGAGCAGTCACTAAAGACGGTTTTTACAGAGCCCTGAGAAGTAAATTTGAAAGGGAACCCACCTGGGATGCCAAGGTCTGTACGTTTCAATCCTCTAAGTATTTCCTGGGGTTTAGCTGGCCCTTGTCTACCGTTCACGATCTGCCTCAGCTCTCAGAGGCCCTGGAGTGAATGGGTCAGTGTTCTAACAACTCATAAGTCTCTGAGTGAGTGCTATGTCTGTTGATGTTTAATATAATCTTTCTTTCTTTTCTTTTTTTAATCCTTACCTGAGGATATGGTCTTATTTATTTCAGAGAGAGAGAGAGAGAAACATTGATGTGAGAGAGAAATACCGACTGATTGCCTTCCATAACCACCCCGACTGGGGATTGAACCTGCAACTTGAGTATGTGCCCTGACCGGGATTCGAACCTGCGACCTTTCTGTGTACGGGATGATGCTCCATCCAACTGAGCCGCACCAGCCAGGGCTAACCTAATCTTTCTTCTCAAAGATATTATATCTATAAAAGTTCGGTTCTGCATTTGAAAAACTTGCATCAGATGGTTATTCCAGAAACAGTCTCCTCCCTGACAAGACAGTTTGTTTCCCTGATCAGTCCCCTCACCCACAATGAACCTTTTAAATCCTGGTGAAAAACAGATTTTTCTTGCATCAGCCTTTTGTCTTGGTTTTGCGCAGGAATATACTGCGTGGCTGAAGGAAGAAGGAATGAGTGAGATTCTTCTTTTGTAAATTACCTCTAAGCTGTCACCAAACCATGCCATTGCTTTCAGAACAGCCTCAGAAAGATGGGTGACCTTTAACTACAGTAAATCCTCATTTAGCATCATCAACAGGTTATTGGAACTGCGTCAAAACGATGTATAACAAAACCAGTTTACCACAGGTTAATTGATATGAACAAGAGTTAAGTTCCTATGGTATCTCATCAGTGTTCTATCGAAACAGTGTTGTTCCAGGCCTACCATACTCTGGATTTCCTCACATATACCCCATACGAACCTCTCCATGTTTGCCTTTGAATCAGCAAACGTGCTCAGCAGCCACTAGTCACCTGCAGGTTGACAGTTTGATCGACTTGATAAAGACGATTAATTTGCTGCAGCTGCCTTGCTCTTTGGATTAATGCTAGCATCTTTTCCACCGCTCTGTATGACCCTGAGCAAATATGAACTGCTCTCAGTCTAGGGTTTTCCGAAATTAAGTGAAATTTTCTATGCAAAGCACTTAGCACAAAATAAGTGCTTGGTAGTTTTTTTAAATTATAGATGACATACAGTATTATATTCATTTCATGTGTATATCCCAATAGTTAGACATTTACATACTGATGAAATGCTCAGCACAGTGAGTCTAATTCCCATTTGGCACTGTTGTAGGCAGCGGGAATGGCACCAAGTGCTCGACCAGTGGCACCAGACCTGGGTTCAGCACCCTTACTTGGGTTCACGCTAGCAAAGAATTCAGAGCCAAGACCCAAACTGCAAAAGAACATTTATTTATAAAATCACAGAGGTAGAAGCAATTCCTAGAAGAAATGGGCTAAGGAAACAAGTTATAGAAGCAAAGGAAGGGCCCTTGGAGCTTGGGAGTGAGGAAGGTAATGGTAACACTCCCAGGGGAAGGCGGAGGGGGATGGGAAAGGCTCGCTGTGCTCCTTCTCCTGGGAGGGAGGGAGCCAGGTCTCCATCCTAAGGGTTTTAAGGGTGGAGATTTAGGTCTCAGTGGAATATTCAGCAGTTTTCCAGGTGTGTCCTTTTAGGGTTGTGGTCTCCACTGATTGGTTGGTCTGTGCCAGGGAAGGGGGTCATTATCGATTGCAACTGGTCCTGAGGCCAGCCATGGGGTCACTGGTATGGTTTTGCTGCTTTTCTGGGCCTGGAGTTGAAACACAACCGAAGCCTAGATGGTACCTCTAGGGAGGAAAGATTAGGGGGTCCAAACCGCATGACCAGGGATATGCAGGGATGTGCAAGGGGAGGAAAGGCCACCCTGGGGTGAGGTCCGACCCTACAGCTCTTCATTGCTAGGCCCCTGGGGCTTTCCACCCTGGTGACCTTCTGTACCTGGCCCATCGTCCTCATGGTCCTTGCTCTGCTCATGTCTAACTGCCTACAACAGCACCACACATAGTTATTACAGTATTGACTATATTCCCTATGCTGTACATTAGATCCCTGTGACTAATTTATTGATTGATTGATTGATTGATTTTAGAGAGATTGAGGAAAGGGGGGAGAGAGAGAGAGAGAGAGAGACTGATTTATCGTTCCTCTTATTTATGCATTCATTGGGTGATTCTTGTATGTGCCCTGACTCGAGATCGAACCCGCAACCTTGGCATTGGCACATGGGGTGATGCTCTAACCAACTGAGCTACTGGCCAGGGCTCCTGTGACTAATTTTATAACCGGCACTTTGTTCTTAATCCTTTCACCTTTTTTGCCCATGCCCCCAAACCCTCCTATCTGGCAACCATCAGTTCGTTCTTTGTATCTATGACTTTGTTTTGTTTTGTTTGTTTTTTATTCCACATATAAGTGAAATCTGATTTCACTTATAATCAAAGAAAAGAAAAAACAAGTATTTCCCTGGCTGGTGTGGCTCAGTTGGTTGGAGCATCTTCCTGTGACCCAAAGTGTCCAGGGTTCGATTCCTGGTCAGGGGACATACCCAAGTTGTGGGTTCAATCCCCAGTTGTGGTGTGTATGGGAGGCAACCAATTGAGGTTTCTCTGTCTCTTCCTCTCCCTTCCTCTCTCTCTAAAATCAATAAAAACCTATCTCAGGTGAGGATTTAAAAAAAAACAACAGCAAGTCTTCCTCTGTCTGACTTAGCATAATACCTCTAGGTCCATCCATGTTGTAATAAATGGCAAGATTTAATTCTTTTTATAGCCGAGTAATATTCCATTGTTTATATACCACATTTTCTTTATCCAATCATCTATCGATGGGCAGTTGGATTGCCCCCATATCTTGGCTATTGTAAGTAATGCTGCAATAAAGGTAGGGGTGTATATATATATTTGAATTAGTGTTTTCTATTTCTCTGCTAAATGCCCAGAAGTGGGATTGCTAGGTCTATGCTTGGTAATCCTTGATGAGGATGAAGTAGGAGATGACTAATTAGTAGGAAGTATTTTTCATTTTCTTTTCATTATAACACTTATTTTCTAGTCCCATTGCCTGTTTTCTTTGGCTTGATGCCATCACAACACCCACACTCTTTTAAAGGTCTCCAAGATTGGAAACTTCTCCCTCTCCAATTTGAGTCACATCTGAATACATTTGTAATATGATGACGTTGACAGCTTACTCATGTCCAGCTTCTTCCTCACATTCACCCACAAGGAATCAGAGGGACAGTCATCTCCAGGGGATTTGCCTTCATACCCCTGCTGCATTCTTATCCTTCTGTGACTCTCTGATACAACTATCAGGGTTTCTCTGGATCGGTATTACTAAATAAATAACCACCGCATCCCTGGGGATCTCAGCAGCAACCAGATGAATGAACGTGGGAACTCCGTTCAAAGATAACTGGAGAGGATTTATAAAAAGGGACTGTTTACAAACTGGAGGCAGGGAAAGGTGCATCACAGGGGGTAATGCAATCACACAGGGCTGGTAATGACAGAGCTGGTAAGTGTCCGTAAGCCCGGAGGGGAGGGACCTGTGGAGTGAGTGGTCCCTAGAACCCCAAGGCACAGGGGTTCTGTGTAGAAAGAGCCATCTAGAGAGGACTATGGTCTTTGTTGTAAGCGCAGCCCCATTTGAGACAAATCCATAGGAGGTGTCAGGAGAATAAATACCCTGATCTCACTTTCCTCCATCTCTCTGACTTGCCAAAACTCTGTAGGCAAATACAGCTGGATGGCAGAGGGCAAGGGGGCCCACTGAGGTCAGCCTCCTGGGGCAGGACAGAGGAGGGTAAAGGTGGATTCAGAGTGGCAAATGGAAGATATCTGGCATATCTGGGCCATGCGTGGGTCAATGATGACCAAAGATGACCAGTGATATGAACCAAGGATTATAGTTTATCCAATTTCTTGCAGCTGGGGTCCTTAAAAAAAAAATCATTTGACCCCTAACAACAACTTTGTGCCACTAGAAAAAACTTTAAGCTTTTGTTTTATGACTAGATTTTCAAAATCTGAATTATTTTTTCTCATGTTAACAGTCCAATCTCTGACATTATTTATGTTTGATTTATCTTTGAATATTCTCCTGTCTGAATTTTCTGGTTTATGGCAACTTGGGGTGGTCCCCACTTCCCACCCACCGAGGAAGAACTGCTTGGTGCTCAATCTGGCTACAGGGAAGCCATAGGCAGACATTTGGGTCCCACCAGGGAACTCTGGCCATAGGCTCTACGGGTCCTCCCCGCCTCTAGCACCCTCCGAGTGGACATTAGAATGTGCTCTTCCCCTGCAGATGGAGGTAGGGGTGAGCAAAGCAGGACAAAGGTACAGTGGTACCTCGGTTTTCATTGTCTCCGTTGATGAACATTTCAGGTTACGAATGCCGTAAACCTGGAGGGAAATGCTTCGGTTTTCGAACACGCCTTAGAAGTCGAACCTGCCACACGGCTTCCGCTGAGGGCAAGTCCCGAGGCCCAGCTGTCGGCTGTGGATCCCTCGGTTTTCAAATGTTTCAGAACCCGAACGGTCTTCCGGAGTGGGTTACAGTCGAAAACCGAGGGACCACGTCATAGAATTTGCTGGAGAAACCACAGTTCAGCACTGGAGACAGAAATCTGCCTGCTCCTTCCATCCTTCTCACCATACTGAAAGAAACCTGGGAAACAGCCTTTGGACCCTAGCAATGGACTAACCAACCAAGGAAAGCCTGCAGCCTTCTGAAGTCACTGCCAAGGCAAGGGCAGGTCTCCATCCTAGGGTCTTCTCAATATGCCATTCTGCAAGGCGAGGCCCTAAGAGCAGGTAGAGTGGGTGGTGAGCTACATAAAGGGCTTTAGAAGGCCTGCCTGACCCCAACTATCTCCTTTGCTGGCCTGAGAGTCCGCCTGAAGTTTCCACCATTCGGGTGATTCCTTTATGCTAAGTCCTCTGCTGAAATGTACGTGCTGCCTTGAAGGGTGTGGTGCATATTTTTCTTTCGTCTTTGCAACACCAAACTTCCCTTCCTGTTTTGAAAACTCCACCCCTTATGAGTATTTCTAGGAAGCAAAGCCCATTTTCTACTACAGAAACCTTACCAAAAGGATAGCATTTGGTGTCCCAGACCCTCTTGTAGTCAGGACAGGGGTACGTGACCTAAGGCCAATCAACCAGGTCCACATGCTCCAGACTGCACATCAGGAGCTGGTGACACAAGACTGGAGAATTGGGGAGAGTATTTTGGCAGTGGGAGGCAGCAGTGGCAGTGTGGTAGGCAGTTAGACAGGCATGAGCAGAGCAAGGAAGATGGTCCAAGTACAGAAGGTCACCAGGACAGAAAGCCCTGGGTGCCTAGCAAAGGACAGTTGTAGGGGGGGACCTCGCCCCCAAGGTGGCCTTTCCTCCCCTAGCATGGTCATGTGGTTTGGACTCCCTGAACTTTCCTCCCTAGAGACAACTTGTAGACCTCAGTTGTATTTCAGCTCCAGGCCCAGAAAAGCAACAAAACCAGCCATAGCTGACCTCAGGACCAGCTGCATTGAATAATGACCCCCTCTCCTGGTGCAGCCAATCAATCAATGGAGACCACGACCCTGGAAGGACACACCTGGAAAGCTGCTGAATATTCTACTGAGATCTTCCCCTGGGGCCTCCCCTAAAATCACCCTGGGAGCATGCCCTCAACTTCCCCTCCCCCTCCCTTCCAGGCCAGTTAGTATTAGCATCAGCATTAGCTTCCTCAACACCGAAGGTCCTAGGGCCCTTCCTTTGCCTCTATAACTTGTTTCCTAAGCCCATTTCTTCTAGGAACTGCTTCTTCCACCTCTGTGATTTATCAAATCAATGCTCTCTCTATAATTTGGGCCTAGGCTCTGAATTCTTTCCCAGTCAGAACTCAAGTACCGAGGTTGCTGAACCCAGGTCTGGTCTAACACCTGGTGCCGTTTGGCTGCCCACAACAACCTGAGGGCCATCCAAGGCACTAGGCTGGGGCAATGCAGGACTGAGACAGACAAGTTGGCAGGGAAGATGGAGGTACAGTAAGGGCCAAGCTCACAAGGCTTACACCAGTGCTATTGAGTGTGGAGCCTCACTGACATGACCTTGTTTGTACCCTGTAGAGCACCCAAGGGAACTTTCTGCTTTATCAAAGTAAGACCACTGATTTTATCTCTTTGATTTGCCTAAATGTCTCTGCTCACATTAGTATTCATGGTACTAGTAATCAGTTTGTGGGATTTCTGTCCTCCCCCCCCCCCCAGCATCTAGTACCTTTATGATTTAATAAGCTGGGATAGAAAGTGCAAGGACAGTGTAAATACTAAACTACCAGAAGGGCAAGGGCTGTGTCTTTACTATCCCCCCCACCCCCAGGCGAGGAGCAGAGAAATTGCTCACTATTTACTGAAGGCAGGGAAGGATAAAGGAAATGAGGCATTTAGTAGGTACAGATATGCAACTACTGCTAAGAAGACTGTGGGGTTTGGGTTTGTTTTAAATTTATCTTTATTGCTGAAAGTATTACAGATGTCCCCCTTCCCCCCCCCCCCCCCCCCCCGATCCCCTGCACTCTGCATCTGCCCCCCTCCCCGCGTGTGTGTTTTGTGAAGAGTAGGGGTAACCCACGATAAACAGAGTTCACTCCTTTCTGTGTTCCTCTTTGCCTTCTCTCAGAACAGGGACTGTGCCTGGTGTCCGGTTTACTGCATGAATGAACTCAGGGCCCAGTTACCGGTCTGTAGCTTTTCCTTGGAAGGATCATGCTTGCCTGCCCGCAACTCATGGTCCGAATCCAGGGCACCTGCAGAGGACCCTCTGAGAGAAGGAAATAATCTTCTCTGTCGAAGGGATTAGACTAGGCCGAACTGAATAAATGCCCACCTTAGCGTCCCCCATTTTACTGTAGCAGCCTACATTTGTACTCAGATATGTGCAGACAGTTGCCCAACCCAAGGGTCGGCCGCTGGCCCGTTTTCCAAATTAGCCAATGGGTTTAGCCTGAAGCCTCACCCTAACCAACAGGGCAGGCACAGTGGCACTGGCGCTGGGAATGAGAGCAATCGGCCTCCCGGCCGTGTGCCTGCTCGCCAGATTTGGGTAGCTCCGCACCCTTCTGCAGAAGTAAAGTTTGCCTTACCGAGTTACTTTGAATTTCTTGTGTCTTTATTTGCGGCATGGTCAAAACTAATTCCCAACACCTCTCATGCCCACTCTGGCTGCAGTGGCAATGCAAGCCAAGATAGGTGGTGACAGTTATCTCCAATTCCCCAGCTTGGCTCTGAAATTCTGGTCCTTGGGGAACCCTCAAGGCACTGACTCTCACCATCTACAGGAAATGCTTTTTAAAATATATACATATATATATTGAGGGAGAGAAGGGAGAGGGAGAGAGAGAAACATCGATCAGTTGCCTCCTGCATACACCCCAACTGGGGCTCGAACCCCCAACCCGGGCATGTGCCCTGACCAGGAATTGAATTGGCAATCCTTCGGTGGGTGGGATGACACCCAACCAACTGAACCACACAGGCCAGGGCACAGGACATGCCCTCGAAGTCGATTTTGCTGTAGGGTGGCCCTGAGTTGCCACCCTTTCTCACCAGCTCCATGGATGTCATCAAGGAAAGGCCACTGAAAAATGGCCTAAGTGAAACTACAAAAAACATTAAAGAAAGAAAAAAAAACAAGCTGTGTTTGATTTAAAAAATATTTATGAGACATGTTTTACACTCTTGTGGAATGTCAATTAATAAATATTTTATCAGAATGATACGGATGAATCATAATGATGGAGGAAGAATTTGGGGTGACTACAAAATGGAAGCATTTTATACTTTAATTTAAAGCTCAATTGCTCAGACTTGTCCTCTGCCTCAGATCTTGAAATCTGGCAGAAAAAGTGTCTTTCCACGCACAGACCAGATTTCTAACCTTGAGTCGTGGCCAGGTCAGTATATGGAGGACCAGTGGCAGCGGCTCTTGATTACCTGAAGCAGTGGCTTCTTAAAAGTGAGGAAGATGACAGTGCAGGCCACCAGCAGGGTGAGGCAGCTGGGGAGAATGAGCACAAGGTACAGCAGGGCCATGTCCACCCTTTCCCACTTACAGTCCTGAGGCATGCCCCCGGGCAGGTCCATCAGGCGAACGACCTTGGAAGAGAGGTTGCAAGTGATCAGGGCCAAGTCAGAGATGGTGTGCAGACGCGTTAGGGCTCCCCAGCCCTCCACCCTGCAGCAGTCATATGGATTCTGACTGAGGTAGATGGTCCGCAGACCTGCCATGAGCTGCACAGGCACAGCCCCCTGGGGCAGGGCTGTGAGTGAGTTCCTGCGGAGATCCAGGGTCTGCAGAGCCAGGCTGCCCCTGAACCTTGGGAAACTGGTCAAGGAATTTCCCGACAGATCCAAATCCCTCAGATTCCTAAACCCAGAGAAGTCCAACTCCGTAAAGCTGGTACCGAGGCCCACGTTCCGGAGAGACAGGACCTGTAACGTGGGGGCAATATTCTGGAGAGGAGCAGTGCTCCCATTCAGAACCCCCCAATTTCCAGACAGGTCTAAGTGGGTAAGGGCAGTCCCCTGGAATGAGCAGTCTTGTAATGTCCCCAGCCCACAGCCCTCCAGAGAGAGGCTCCTCAAAGATGCCACATTCCTGAAATCCACACAGCTGGGGAGACCCACACGGTCTAAGCCAGCTGGCTGGGGGCAAAGTGAGATCTGATTGTGGCTCATGTCAACTGTAGTGATGTTACTGGCATCAGTGAAAAGGCCAGTGGGGACATCCAGGAGCTGGTTGGAGCTCAGGTTGAACGACCGGAGGCTCCTCAGGCAGGTGGGGAGCCCCGGAGCCAAGTGCAGCTCCGACAACTGGTTCTGACTCAGGTCCAGCTCCATGAGCGCTCCTGGGGGCTCGTGCTCCCGGATGTGGAGCGTCACCAGGCAATTCTGGTTGAGGTTCAGGTGGGAGAGGGAGGGCATTTTCCTTAGGAAGCCATTGGGCAGGTATTGGAACTGGTTCTGGCTCAGATCCAGGAAGCGTAGATCTGCAAGATCACTGGAAGCAAACTCTTCCCAAAGGTTAACTGTGGTGATGTTGGTCAAGTTGCCATCCACAAGGAGGAACTGGGCCACCATCTCCTGGGGTGATGAGGTGTTGTACAGGTCCCTGTAGAAGCCCATGTTGTTGTCCCGTAGCAGTAGGGTGTGCAACTTGCTGGACTGGGGCAGGAGTGGGAAAAAAAGCAGCTGATTGTGAGAGAGGTCCAGCATCTCTAGCTCAAAAGCAGCCTCTTCCTCTGATGCCAGGAACCACTCCAGGACATTATAGCTGACATTGAGGGACTGGAGGTTTGTGAGGCTGAAGTCCACAATGCAAGGGAGGTTGTTATAGGCCAGGTTGAGGTGTCTCAGCTCAGTCAAGCCTTCGAAGGCTCCACCCTCAATCTCAAAGATGTAGTTCCTCTGCAAATCCAGCTCCTTGAGATGCCCCAGGCCCTCAAAGACAGTGTCATCGAGCCTCATGATGGTGTTCCTCGCCAGGGACACGGACTCCAGTGAAGAGAGGTTCTGGAGCATGAGGGCCACCATGTCTTCTGTCAGGGAGTTCCCTGACAAGTCCAGCCTCCGCAAAGCCAGCAGGCTGTGGAAGGCAGCTGCTGTCTCCTTGTAGCCCTCTGAGAGGGAATTATCAGGCAGCACCAGAGTGCGCAGGCGGGCCTGCTCCAGGAAGGTGTCACGACCAATGCGCTCCAGGTGGCAGCTATGCAGACTGAGGCTCTCCAGGAGAGGGTAAAGCTGGAGGGAATGATTCCACAGGGTCTTGAGAGGGTTGGCATCCAGGATGAGCGTCTGCGAGTGGGGAGGGAGATTGCTGGGCACTGAGGCAAGGTTCCGCCCTCGACAGTCAGCGACTCCATCCACCTAGGTCCAAAAACACACTGGTCAGCAGGGAGGAGGCCTCTCAGGCAAAGGTTTGGGTACATATACTTAGTTCATTCATCAGACTGAAATTTTTTTTTAAAAAAGAATCAGAAACTGTAGAAATTTTTCTTTGTTCTTTACCTTCACAATAACATAGACAGCTAGGAGCTGAGTTTCAGGCCTCATTTAAAACATACAGTGTGTTAGAGAAGATCTGAGAACCTGCCCATCAGTGCTGAGTGGCAACAATTCTATCCGCAGTTTGGTTTTACTATGAGAGGGATTGAGGACAAGGTCTCCTTCTGGGTTTGAAACCTCTGCCATTTATTTCCATGTGACCTTGGGCAAATAATTTAACTTAAGTCTGTTATTTCCTCTGAAAAATGGAGATAAAGATAGTACCCATGCCCTAGCCGGTTTGGCTCAGTGGTTACAGTGTTGGCCCAGCGACTGAAGGGTCCCGGGTTGGATTCCAGCCAAGGTCATGTACTTTGATTGCAGGCTCAATCCCTGGCCCAGGTTGGGGTGCATGTGAGAGGCAACCAATTAATGTGTCTCTCTCACATCCATGTTTCTCCCCCGCGCCCCCCTTCTCTCCAAAAAGCAATGGAAAAAATATCCTTGGGTGAGAATTTAAAAAAATAAGATAGTACCCACTTCAGAGAACTGCAGTGAGATTAGATGAAAGGTGGCACAGTGCCTGACACACAGTGGGCACCATTAATGCAATTGGTCGCTCTTGCATTGTAATCGCTATTGCTATAACACCTGTGTGTCTAAGAGGAATACCCTAACAACTGGCAGTGCTGTGGCACCTTCATTTCAGCCAAAGAAATTTTGTCTGGGACATTCCTCTACATTCTGGATTGATAAATATCTCAGTTTAAAATGACTCCAGAGTTTATCATCACCCTGAATTGTACAGAGTGGGATCTGGAGAGAAGTGGAGAGTCCATGGCAGAGCTGGGACTGTAGCCCAGAGCTCTTAATGTCCAATTCAGTGCTTCTCCGGGATGCTGTTCTACCACGATTGTGCTGCGTAAGGAGCTCAGGAGGGATGGGATGACCCTGGTCTCATTGTAGAGTCACTCAAGCTCAGGATAAACTCAGCCCAATGTTTTACAAGATTGGCAAAAGCAATCAGCCACAGGATGTCAATTAGGTATCCAGGAAAAAGGCTTTAAGTGATAAGATAGAAGAGCAATGGCCTTCCTTTGCACAGATTGGCCAGTAGGACAAGGCCTGTGATTGCCTAAAACTGTGGGCCCAATCCCAGGGGCAAGTGGAGTAATGGAAAAGGGAGAAAAATCTGATATCGAGGACGAAGCACTGGTTTGGAGAGATAACAGACTCAAGTCTGAACCTCAGCTCTGCCACGTATTAGCTTTCGTCCCTGGACAAGGAATTAACCTTTCACGGTGCCAAGTTCTTTATCTTATTATTAAAATAAAACTTTCTAATAATTAAAAATTGATACAATATAGCCCAGCTGGCTCAGTGGTTGAGTATCAATCCACGAACCAGGAGATGGAGGTTCGATTCCTGGTCAGGGCACAGGCCTGGGTTTCGGGCTTGATCCCCAGCAGGGGTCGTGCAGGAGGCAGCTGATCAATGACTTTCTCATCATTGATGTTTCTCTCTCTCTCCCTCCCCCTTCCTCTCTCTGAAATCAAGAAAACATATTTTAAAAAAATAAAAATAAAAGTGATACAGTACAGAAATACAGAAAATTAAACTCGTCAGTAACCTCAGCCTCTCCCTCGAAGAAACACCACTAACCTTTTGTTACATTTCCTCTGGACTCTTTCCTAAAGATATTATCTACCTTTTTAAAAAAATTTTTTAAAAAACTTTTTAAAATAAGACTGCACTCTACAAACTGTTCAGTAATCTACCATCCCCCTCAATAATATGTAATAGACATATTGCCCTGGCAATAAAAATAAATTTGATCACATTCTGTTTAGCAACTGTCTATTAGTTCATCGCATGAATACAACAGTGTTTAAGAGCAAGAGTTTTAGGGTCAGTCCATCCTGGTTCTGCTTTTTAACAAATGAGTGACCTTGGTCTTATTGACTAACTAGTTGGGACCTTCATTACTCCACCTGTAAAATGGAAATTATACTTTTAATTTTCCCATAGGTTTTTTTCTTAATGAGGATTCACTATGATTATTTAACACAGAACTCAGTACATAAATACTTAATAAATGTTAGTATGATCTAATCAATTAATCTCCTACTATAGAGCACTTGAGTTCTCATTTCCAGATGAACTGGTCAAGTTCTTTCCACACCTCCCCTTCTCCCCAAAAGTCTTTGGAATTTTGATTGGAGTTGCATTACAATCATGGAGTAACTGGAGGAAGACCTGACATCTTTCCAAAATTAAATTTCCCCATGCAGAAACAAGGTGTATTTCTTTATTTGAGTAAGTGTCAGTCTCCCCCACACAGGGACTCTCTGGAGAATGCTGTGGTTAGGGGCTTTCCAAAAGATGTGAGCCCCTGTTTCACCACAGCTGCGGCAGTCATGGGGGTCACACCCCTGCAACTCCCTGTGGCCCCACTGAAGTGCTGCAAAAATACCGCGGGGCTGTCAGAGCCCAAGAAAACCTCACCATGTCCATTTTATGATAATGTGACATGGCGAATGCATGGGGGGGCAACGGAGGGCACCTGGACTCTCACCCCTCAGCCCTCAATTCAGAAAAGCCGCAGGAAATCCACCCCACTGCTGCGCACCAGGCTGGAGAGGGTTGGGCAGGGAGTGTAGCCTGAGCCCTGAAAGAACTCGTGCTTTATCCCCTCCTCTTCCTCGGCCTGGTAACCCCTGAATCAGCTCCTGCGAAGTCAGCCTGTCACTGCGTCTGAGGGAATAAGGGGTGTCCGTGCGGCTGAGACGAACAGCAACAATGGATGCAACACACAGCGCCGGTCTGGGTGCTTAATGGGCATTAACTCATTCGACCATCACCACAACCCAGGGTTATGGCATTCGTGGTTGGTACTATTATTACCTCCATATCTTACAAATGAGGAAACCGAGGCACAGAGAGGCCCTGTGTCACCAGCTACTAAGTGGTGGAGCTGGGGTTTAAACCTGGTCTGGCTCATAACTTCTCCCCCAGACTGGAGCATGCTACCGAGCCGTGGTTAGAGGTTACCAAAGTGGTTACGAACTATAACCAGCCGGGTTCTGAAGATTCATCAGCCTTAAGAACACATTTTTGAATGTAAGCATTAATCCTGACACTCAGTTTGTCTTCCCAGTGCCTGGGGTATAATAGGGCTCAAGGAATGTTTATTAAATGTATGTTTCTCAGGCAGATTATTTTTATTTCACTGAGTTTCATTCAGGCAAAGGAGAAAATTTCTAGAAATGTGCTCAGTGGCTGTGAGGCAAGTGTGTTTCCACATATAGGCTGAAAGCCCTGGAGAGAAGGACCGCAAGGGCTCGGGTATCTGCTTCCTGGGCTGTCTTAAACCTCAGCGTGGCCAAGGCCATTGCTGTGCAGTGCCTGTCGCAGCGTGCTCGTTAGTACAGCTTTTTTTTTTAATCTTCACCTGAGGATATGTTTTCATTGATTTTTTAGAGAGAGGAAAGGAGAGAAAGAGAAACATCGATGTGAGAGAGAAATCTCGATCAGCATGCTTCCCATGCCCCCACAGGGGATTCAACCTACAACCTAGGCATGTGGCCTGGCTGGAATCGAACCCACAGCCCCCTTGGTGTACACGAGGATGCTCCAACCAACTGAGCCACCTAGCGGGGGCTTCAGTACAGCTTTTTAAGTAATTGCTATCAACTCAAACATAAACTCTGAGGCAGGGCTTCGCCAACTTTAATATGCCCCACCATTATCAGATTCTGATAGCATTAGTGGAGCTCAAGCATCCAGATTTTTAAAAAAGTTATCTTTTATTTTTAATAGTTTTATTAATTTCAGAGAGAGGAAGGGAGAGGGAGAGAGAGAGATAGAAACATCAATGATCAATCATTGATCTGCTGCCTCCTGCACACTCCCTACTGGGGACCGAGTCCACAACCCCACATGTGCCCTGACCAGAAATCGAACCGAGATCTCATGGATCATAGGTCAATGCTCAACTGCTGAGCCACATCGGCCAGGCTAAATTTATCTTTAATGTTGAAAGTATTACAGATGACCCCCTTTATCCCCCATTAACCCCCTCTATCCCACTCCTGCACCCCCCCCAGGCCTTCACTGCACTATTGTCTGTGTCCATGGGTTATGCATATATGCATATAAGTTCTTTAGTTAATCTCTTCCCACCCACCCCCCCCACCCCTTTCCCTCTGAAATTCGTCAATGTGTTGCATGTCAAACATCCAGATTTTTAACAAGGTGCTTTTATTCCTGGTGGCTAACTTAGGCCTGTCTCTGGGGCGTTGTGTCTTTAGTGAGTATGAAAAAGGTGGGGCAGAGCCTTTCCTAGGCATCATCTTAACCTTTGGTTAAAGAGCAGGTTGCAAATGGCATCATGCCAGGCAGGTACACAATGATTCAGATTCATTCATTTCCTGCCCTCCTTGATTGACAATCCATCAGCTCTCCAAATGGACCAGACCTTGCCAGCACAGGGACAACAGACAACTCAGAGTTCTCAGGAAAACTCACCAACTTGCAGCCCCTTTGGGAAGCAGCTGTGGCTATTCCACTTCCGGTCCTCCATTCCACTGTCAAGAAGTGAAAACCAAGGCAGAGCCAGAGGGGCAGTAACTCCATCTCAAGTGCAGCACTGTGGACAGAGGGCAAGGAAGAAGCGAGTAAGAGAAGGACATTCTAGAAGGCTGCTTTGCACTCTCAGCAGAAGGAGCCAGTTCCCAGTGACGTCTGGTCTTGGAAGCCCACAGCTACGGGCAGGTGGAAACCCACAGACTCTTTACATACCTCAAGTTAACCAATACTTTCAACCTTTCACTGCAAGAACTCACTTTCACTTTGCCTCTACTATCTGATGGACAGGGAGCTGAACACTGAAACTCCCAAGAGTCCAGCAACAGAAGCTAGAAGCAAAGGATTTGAGGAACCAGGCCTCAGGTCACCTAGAGTTTGTCATGTTTTTTAGTTCTGTTGAAGTTGTCCTCCAAAAGCTCAGATCTGCCTAATGTATCACCTGAGCTCAATAAATACATCTTGAATGAATGAATGAATGGTGAACTGGGATTGAAATATTAATTGTTGCCACTGGTTCCATAGAGTTACTAATTGTTTTGCTGACATGAGGCTTTTAAAAAAAGAGTAGATCTCATTGGTTAACTCATTTGAATACAGCCCTTTGAAAACTGGATTTCGATATTTTGCCTGGATAAGGGAAAAACTGAGGGGGAAATGAAAAAGCAATCCTCAGTGTAATAAGGATTGTTGATGAAGTGTGGTTACAGCCCTCTTACCTGGCCTGTGAGCACAGAACAGAAGTCATGAGAAGGCTTAAAATTATACACGGACCAACAGAATTTTAGAAATAAGAAGAACCATAATGGAAATGTAATAGGTCCTCCATCACATTTTTACAGGTGAACACACAGGAAATAATGATGGCTTATTCAAAGTTCAAGATCAACTTAGTGGCAGGGCTGGGAACAGCAAGAAGATCCCCCTCTCTGTGCTCCGGGACGGACAAGAAACCAGACTAATTTCTCTCCCTGCAGGTGCTGTTGGGTTGAACCCTCCTGTGAAGAGAGTTTATAGCCCAGAGGAATCCCCTCCCAGCCCAGTATTTCTCAGAATCTGAGGCAAGTGCCTGGCCCCGGCGTTGCAACTGCCCCATCCTCTCCTTGACCTCTACTTGGGAAAGACTATGGGGTCTGCTCTCGTCTTCTCTTGGGCCAGCAGCATCAGCACTACCATGAACCTCCTCACCTATTCCGCGGGCCCTTCTGCCTAACACATCTCAGCCGTCTAGGGCCCCTTCCTCTTTCCCTTTCTTTGAATAAGTCTACACAATCTCTAAGGCTAATTTTTAACTTCCTGGTCAGACCTGAATACTCACCAGTGAAAACAGACTAACAGAAAAGCTAAGTGAAACCAGGTAAATCACCCTCAACCTTCACTTCAGGTCGGGTCAGCAATCCTTACCACAGAGGGAACCTCCAATTCAGAAGTCATCAGTACTTGCCCAACCCTGGGAATCCTCTTCCCAGGCCCTCCCTCTGCCGCTGCACCTGTGCAGGAATCACCACCTCATGGCATGTGCAGGGCACAGATGGCAAACACAGAGCCATATGGGCTCCTGTTCTCAGTATCCTCCCAACACACACACACACACATACACACACACACACACACACTCACTCACACCCCTGAAACCTTGGGATCACTGCCCACCTTGAATTGAGCTAAGGTGGCTAGACTTAGCAAATTCCAAGATGCCATTTGAATGTCAGATAAACAACAAATAGCTTTTTAGTATAAATATGTCCCATGCAATATCTGGGACATACTTACACTAAAAGAAATTTATTGTTTATCGGACATTCAAATGTCAGCAGGTGTCCTGCATTTTATTGAGGAGAGACAGGGAGATGGGAACCATGGACCTGCTCCCTCCTTTTCTCCTTCACCATCTCTGTCCTATTTGGGATGGGACTTGTTGTTGTGACACTAACCCTTATAGAACAACCAGCGCCATATATTGAAATAGTGAATCTAGATGTGTTCAGGGAAAGGCTGCATTTCCTTCAGGGAGACTGTAACTCAGACTGGAATGCTGGATAAGCCCGGTGTCACGTATGCCCAGAGTGTAATTTTAATTTCTGGGTCAATAAGACAAGTTTTGCAACTTTAAAGCACCTATTCTCCTTCCTCCCAAACTCAGTCAAACAGCCCAGAAAAACTCTTGCTGTGCCCTCTGGGCAACTCCTTCCTTCACAATAGCATGGGGAGATTACAGAATTCAGAACCAAACAGACCAGGATTTGAATTCTGGCTCCAGTATTTGTTATTTGTCCTTGAGAAATTCACATAGTCTCTGAGACTCGGTTATTCCTTCTAAAAAACAGGGATAATCACAACCATTCAGAATCAAATAGTATATGTGACAGTGCATAAATTACATAAAACAATTATTATTTATGAGTTCAAAACACCAATGAGCTGGGTGTATGGTTGTTATTTCTATGTATAATCTCCAATGTAATTCAGCAGCTACACGAAGAAGGAAAACTACTGAATAATTTGGTTGGGAGAATAAATATATCATTATATTAACTAAATGTAAAAAATATGAGGGGGGAAATAAAATAAATTTTTAAAAATATGAGGGAAGGTTGGATTAAAAATTCTACATTAATAAATTCAGAACAAGGCTAATCCCGGGAACAGAGGACTATGCTGGCTGAGAGCTGTTGGTCCTCAGATCCCTGGTTTACCCTTCCCCTGCCCTGCTCTGGTTCGCTTGGGGCTGACTTCTGAAGGCTCTATTTTCAAGCTCTAGGTGTCAGTTGGCCTCCAGCTGGTTTGGTCAATGGAAGGCACTACAGGGCGGTTGGAAGGAAGAGAGAATCCAGGGTATTTCTCTCCCTCTCTCTCTGCCTTGGACAGAGAAGTCCTTGAGCTTCTTCTGGTGACTCCTAGACTCTGGTAACACCCCCTTCCCTTTATCATCATCCTACCCAGGGCAGGTCACAGTTTCCTGAAGTTACTATTCTCTGGGATGACTGTCTGCCCTGATTGACACCTCAGCCTCTTCCATCATGTGTAGCCAATTTCCTGCATTAAATTTCCTCTGTTTTAAATTATCTGTGTTTCTGTTTTCTGGTTGGACTTTGACTGATACAATGATATAAATGAGAATGGGCTTGAAATAGTACTAAACAAGAAAGGTAGGTAATGACTCTGAGAAGAAATAAAAGACCCAACATAATAACCATTTAGGTTGAGAAACACCCCTTGGAGCATGTAGCTGGAGAAGGCTTCCTCAGAGCCAGGCCACTGCAAGGAGTATCAGATAAACGGTTTGGATGCCAGATCTCCCGGGGGACTTTCCTGAACCCTCTCCTGTGTGCACAGGACTGCTTCCCTCCACCCACACTCAGCCTCAGTTGGGTGAGGACCACTCAGCAGTATCTCTCGCTATACGAGAGTGTGCAAGCTTGAGTGTACAGATAAGTAACTGTCCCATCTTACTCCTGTCTCACTGACATCTTCTGAAAAATACATCCATCTTTTTAAGCCAAATGTTGGTCATCTTAGATACATGTTTGATGGAGAAAGGGAAAACAATTATGATGAAGGGTGCATAGGTTACTGTGGCATTAAAAGTTTAAATGAGATAACCTGGAACCTCCCCTCATTCTAATTAAAAGAGTTTGAATCAATGGTTCCTATTTCACGGGCTGTGAACCTCGGGGGAGCCAGAGTTAATACACAGGAACTACAAATTAGCCCACGTCCCAAGTAGGGGCTGAGTAAGAACTCTGTCTCCTGGTCTGCGTGACCATTGGGAAAATACTCTATATGAGACCTGAGGTCCTGACATGAGAAACAGATGGCATTAACAGACTCTGCTTGTATCTGTTCTTTTTGAACCAGATTATGAAGTCAAAGAGTTCCTTCCAAGTGCGGAGGCAGAAAATGGTCAGTCCCATTCTCTTTGATATACAGTCTATAAATCCTATATTCTTCTATTCAGTTAACAATTTCTATAAAGCCTCTCTACATCTTTTATCCAGTGATGGTTATTATGATTATGACTAATGCCAGAGGCTGTGAGTTTCTAATTAGTGAAAAGCTTTGAAGGACAAGACACCATTGACCCAACTGTTGTCAGGAGACGAGATTCTTTACGGTGTCTGTAACACGTTTGACTTGGAGATATTAAGATTGTAAATCCTACCTCATGTCAAAGTGAAGTCCTCTTAGTGTTTCGTTTATATTTTTTGTTTATCTTCTAACTATTCTGTTTGTGTCCCGTCATTACAAAGTGTCCTTGCTGGTCCTTTCCTAAGAAGTTCTTGAAATATTAGGATCTCAAATGCTCAACGGCATCTCCTATGTAACCATTAATCTTGAGACTATGCATTCTAATTGGTTATTTAGGCAGAAAGACAATACGACTTTTTGTCTGGCTTTTCTCTCTCAGACCTGGTCATAACAAATAAGTGGTGAAAACAGATTCATTTCACAAAAACAACATGGATGGAGACTGTATCCTGAAACAAGAGAGCACCAACATGAGGAAGAAGATGCACATTGGCTACAAAAGTTCCTCTGTTTTAAAAAATTATGCTTGTTTGCCTTTTCTATTTTCGTAAAAGAATATTTGCTCTTTTTGGAAAGGGCTTCCTGATCCTGCTGGTGGTGGCTTGGCTGTAACCTGGGGCAGCACTTCCATAAGCATCCCATGACCACATCAGTTCAGGGCTCGGGGTGCTTGGGTGGGAGACGATGGCCACATGCAAGCCAAGGAGTGGCTCGTCCCGGGGGCCTGTGGGCGATACTTGCTTTTGCAATGGACAGGGAAGAAAGGGTAAGTAAAATCTTTTGACTTGTCTCTGCTTCTTGAAGTCCTGAAATTTCCATCAGAAAAGTTCAGGAATGCAGCAGCATTCCTTTTTTCTCAGGCCCTCTAACACTTAAACACATATATATAGTATTTTTTTTTTAAATGTATGTAGATTTACCTGTATTAATAAAATATAACTTCTTTTTTAAAGGGTTATTAATTCCAAGTAGCTTTTTGTTGTGATGTAATGTCTTAATGAGCTGATAGTAAAGCACAGCCATCAGGTAAGGACCAATCTCAGGTATGTTTGTCCATAAAAAGGTCTCCTCATACTCAAACTTTGGAAATACTAAGGAGTAACTCTGATCTGAGTTTTGGCTTTGCTCTGTTAGGGTTTTGGATTCGTTTTCAGGTGAGGATGCTGGATTTCTAGTATTCAGGGGCACCCTTGCTATCGCCTCTTCCCTCCCCACTCTCTCACCTCCGCACCTTCTCCAGCTGCTGCTACCATAGCTGGGCCACCAGAGCCGGGAGGCAGCCTTTTTGCTAAAGGCTCTATTAGCAAGTGTTAAGAGTGTTATACATATATTAGCAAGTAATTGAGAATTTTCTCCTTAAAGTAAGCTTTAAAGAAAGAGGTCTTTCCAGGAAGTGGGCAGCTCTCAGAGGTACTTGGTGTTAGAAACAAACACTTATAAACTGGTCTGGGGGAGGGAATCTCTAGAAGTAGAGTACACACACTGCAGGGTGTAAATGTGTGCGGTGACACTGTGAACACGGAAGACACGGGTGCTAGATAGAGGGCTCCCCGGGAAGGGCACCTGCCTTTGTTTAAAAGCAAAAGAGCAAATCCTACCGCGGACACTGGGAGAAAGGGAAGGGCAGCTGGTCACAGACCACAGAGGACAGATAACAACAGAAACCCCAGTCTGTGACCACTTCAAACAATCTCTACTACCGAGTATTTGAAAGCCTCAGGCAAGCAACTTTGGTCTCTGATTGTGAGCAAAAATATTAGAATGATCTCAACCTTCACTAAATGTTCAGTGTTTCCCATGGTGAGGCCACCTGCATCCTGAGCCTCCAGGTGCAATGCTTTGGGTAACACAGAACTCCATCTTGGTAGCACCTCGCCAAAAATGTTTGCCTTGAAGCCTAAGAAACAGAGAAAAACGAAAAGGGGTGTGTGTGTGTGTGTGAGCGCGTGTCTGATTACAGGTGACTACGAAGCACAATAACCAAGTCCAATGCATGTACCTTGAGTGGATTTGGGTTTTTTTTTAAATCTCTAAAAGAAGAATTTGAAAAAATTGGGGAAATTTACATGTGTACTAAACAATGTGTTTTCAGATGGTATTATGTGCAGATGATATGATATCATCAGATTATTACTGATTTTCTTAGGTATGATAATAATGTTTTGGTTATGTAGGAATGTCCCCTTATTCTTAGGAAATGTATGCTGGGTATTTAGAGGTGAAAATTCATGATTTTTACAATTTATGTAACCTCTTTCAAATGGAGAGAGGAAAATTAAAAGCAAAATATTACCAACAGGAAAATTTAATATTGTACTTTAACTATTCTGTAAATTTGAACCTTTTCAAAATAAAAAAAAGGAGGGGAAATGAAACAATTGTTGGAGTTCTTAAAGGGAGAGGGGAAATTATTGTAACCTTTTGTCCCAAAATTCCAGGAATATATATTTTTCAAATACTTTTCAGAAAGATTCTCAGTAAACTTTAAATTACACATAAACCTTTAAAATATCTGAAAAATTTAACCATTTTGACATTCAAACTAGAGCTTCCAGACATTTTCTCATACCTGGAAAGAGCACAGAAGTGTTAGATCATCTGTGCTGATTGAGGTTCAATATGGTTGATGTACTCATGTAACTTCCACTGCCCAGGTCAACTGCTCTGTCCACAACACCCACAGTCCCTCTGGAGGGGTAGACCTCAGGAAGTGACCTCACCACCTCCACCTCCACCTAGCAGACAGAATTTTGTGGAATCACCTGACCAGGGAAGGTCAATTCTTACATGCAACCAACACCTTATGAATGATCCCAGTGCATAGAGATGAGGGAGGGAATTAGGTAATTAGCAGGCGAAATTGGAGTTAAGAGGCACAGAGAAAGTGGAGTTGAATTTTGAGGGTTCTTGCCTTGAGGAATAGAAGCTATGAGTTGGATAGTAAGGCATATGAATAGAAAATAATGAAATAGTCAACAGAGGGCAGAGATCCGGGAAATGGAATAGAAAGAATAGCAAGAGGGTGGGCCATGCAGCTGGGAGAAGGGGTGGAGAGAACAGGCTCCAAGGCTGCCTCTCAGGGTTCCTCTTGATGGCCTTTTACAGGGCAGGGTCCATTTTCAAGCTCCATGTTTTCTCATGAGAGCACTTCACCACCATCACCACCCCCAGCAGCTGGCCCAAGAGTTGCCAACAAAAAGAACCTAACTAAAACAGGACTTGTGCTCTTTAATAAGCTTAAACACAAAGTTCAAAACTGAACATAATATTTTTTTTATGTGCATGCAAGCTTTATGATGCTACCTGAAAATTAGAGAACGTGGCTGAAATCTGAATCTAGGAATGTATTTTTCAAAGTGCATTTTAATTACAGGCAAGAATCATCAAGGAATAATAAAACTAAAGAGTGAAAATTTGTTGGGAAACAAGATACTAATATAGCCTTAAAGTATCTTATTAATACAAGTTACTTGTTAATTTTACACACTTGAAAATAACAGCTTTATAAGTGGAAAAACAGGCAGACACCTCTTTAACCAAATGATCAAATTACCTAAGGGGCTTTACGGGGGTACTTGGCAACATTTGAATATTACATCAATATTAAATTTCTGGATTTTGATCATTGTACTGTGGTTATGTAAGAGACTATCCTTGTTCTGAGAACATATACATTGAATTATTTAGAGGAAAAAGAGCATGATGTTCGCAGCATTACTAATGTTCCAACTTCTCTTCATCCGCATCGGCACTTGTTATTTTCTGTGTGTTTATTGTAGCCATCGTGGTGGCTGTGAACTGCTCTCTGTGGTTCTGGTCTGCATTTCCCTAATTAGTAATAATGCTGAGCATTTTTCATAGGTTTATTGACCATTTCTATATTGTGTTTGGAGAAATGTCTAAAATGTGCGCCTTTAAATCCAAAGATTTCTTTAATTATGATTTTGGAATTACATGTAAAAAAAAATGAAAAAAATAAAGAACCAGTTCTATTCTTTGGTCAAAGTAATATATTCCAATATTTTGCAAAGAATCAATATTCAAATGGTGGATGCATTAAAAAATAACTTACAAATTGAAGATTGGGGCAACAGAGAATTTATTTATTTATTAATTCTCACCTGAGGACATTTTTATTGATTTTTAGAGAGAGTGGAAGGAGGGAAGGAGAGAGAGAAAAGCATCTGATGTGTGAGGGACACATCGATCGGTCGCCTCCCATATGTGCCCTTCCTGGGGATGGAGCCCGCAACCTAGGTATGTGCCCTGACTGGGAATCAAACCAGCCTTTTTTTGGTGTATGGGACAGCGCTCAACCAACGTAGCCACCCGGCCAGGCGAGCATTCAGAACTGTGATGTGTGCACTCAGACCTCATGATTTGCTTCTGTGGCTTTCTCTCTTAATATGAAGTTGGTAAAATATAAACAACAGAATGGCTTTTGAGTCTCTGTCTTCCAAGAACTGTCTCATACCCTGCAGGTGGGAGAGCAAACTGATACACTTTTTCTGAAGGACAATTTAGCATAATTTATCAAAGATCTTGAAAACCTAGATTGCTTTTGATTCAGTAGTTCCACTTCTAGAAATTTATCCTAAGGAATTACAGTGTATGTAAAAGTACTTTTACAGAAATATTTTCTAATTTTCTAACAATCCACTTCAATTACTGTATTAAGACAAGTTTTAAAGTAACAGAATCCATCTATCATTACTTAAAATATGTCCTAATCAGAGCCTAATAAATATTACTGAAATAGAAAATTTCTTATAGGTATTTAGATTGAAGTTATTGTGAATGTGCTTAAAACAATCATGTTTGGAGTCAACGGAAGAAAAAATATCATTGACTAATAACTAAAATAAGTTTTATTATAGATATTACTTTCCTTTTTCAGGGTCCAGGGATTTAGATTTGGGGTTTCATGTTCTTATCCAAGCCCCTAGAAAGGCGGCAGTAAAAGGTGAAGAGCCCAGGCTAAGGGGACAGATGGGACAGGTTCAAAGCCTGGCTCTGGCCTTGGGTACATCACTCAACTTCTGTCCTCAGTTTCCTCCCCAGTAAAATGGGAATCATAATGCTCATCTTGCAAGGTTGTTACTGTATTCAGACAAGTTTTAAAAGAACACTCAAAAAATAGTCTTTGTTATTTAGCCTTACAGCACCTTCCTCCCCAGCAGGGATGAACCTGCCTGTGCTTCAGCACACCCAGGATGGGAGCTCACCGCTTTGTAAGCAGCTGGCGCACCACTGGGGTCCCTTGACATTTGCCTGTAGAAGCTGGATCCCCTCTAAGCCTGGACAAATAAGTGAGGAGTTGTACCCTTTTAAATTTGTTTGAATGCTCCTATGGTCCTGAGACTTTGTCTGAGAAAGGACAGTTCCATTGTAAGCGCCTTTTCTGGCAAATGCACCATCATTCAAATTTAGTAACTGACCATCCTTTTGAGAAGAACTGTGGCATTTCTGAAGGACTACCCACCACTATTTTGGAAGTGAGAATACTCAGACCAGAGAGATGAAATGACAGGATCAAGGTGCCACAGGGAAAGGAGTGTAATGGTTTCCAAGCGCTGTCCCCCTCCGAGCCCAGCATGCCTGGACTCCACCCGGCTTGTGAGAAAATCTTGTCTGGGATGGTGGAGACTCTACCTCTTCCCAGAGGGGGCTGGAGGCCACCCGGCTCTTCTCTTGGGCTCTCCCCACTGCGACTCTGGGCAGCCAGTGGGAGTGACGAGTGCAGCTCAGGGAGCAACCCTGCTCGACTTGTCTCCTCAGGGCGACGAATGAGTCAACGGCTTCCCTCTGTGGTTAGGGTCAGCCCTTAGAGCCAGCAGAGGTCATTCAACTGGTTCTGTTCCATGGCCACAGGCTGCATCTGGCCACAGGTCTTAAAAAGTGCAAATCTGCCCTTTTTAAGGGGAGGTAACACCTTGCTCTTACATGGTTGGTGGGAGTTCTGGGGTGTCACCTTTGTATATGAGAGACCCACATAATACCTGTGGGTGGGCACCCAACCAATAATGCGTTAGCTTCAAACTTGCCATTTCCTTTCAGTGTCACAGGTTTCTTCTCTCTGGTCACTTCACTCCAGTGGTGCCACTGGTGACAATAATACTGGCCTTGCCAACCTCACAGAGTTGTGTTGAGACTGAATGAGAGATGTGTGTGAAAAAGCTTTGTCAATATAAGGAACTGCTGTGGATTTCATTAGTAAGAGAGGTAGTGTCAGAATTAAAGGAAAGGCAGAGTTCTGTGCAAACAGGGAGCTGGTGTTGAAATAAATAAGACAGAGGAGGCGCAGTACCTTCTTACGTGAGCTGCAGGGTGTGGGCCTTGGGGTGTTCAGAGAAGGTGAGAACACCCGGAGCTGTGAGAGGCTATGGACAAGAGAAAGGCTATAGGTGATAACCGAGGCTTATTGCCCAGAGTGGAAATATATCAACCGCACCCCCTCAACCTTGGTTCTCTTGAGAAAGAGCACAACTGAGAAATGAAATGACATAGATTCCTGATTACTGACCAGCTCAATGGGATAGTATTCAAACTCCCAGACTGCTTTTCAGGCTCTTAATTGTAATAGCTAATGTTTACCGACCGCTCACCTCGGGATAAGTACTATGCCAGATGTTTTACATATAATAGGGTCCTCACAAAACCCTAGCAGGTGAATATTATCATCCCCATTTTCCATGTGGTAAATTGAGGCTCACAAGGTTTAGGCCATAGAGTTAGAGCATGTCAGAGCAGCAATTCAAACTTAGTCTGTGGTTGAGTCCGGCAATGCTCAACCTCAATACCACAAGCCCCGGCCACCCTGGGATGTTTACCATCTTCGTCTAAATCATGCATTTTCTCAGTTTCCTTTGTGGGAAAGGTCCTTTTCCCGGTCTTCTCAAACTGTCCCACTCCTATTCATCCTTCAAGACCCAGTGCATATGCCAACTCTTCATCACAACCTAATAGTTCGATAATGCATATAATACACTATTATATTATAGATATAGTTCGTATGGAAGATTTCAACATTTTTAATTGATTGATTGATTTTTAGAGAGAGATACACTGATTTGTTGTTCCCCTTATTGATGCATTCATTGGTTGTTTCTTGTATGTGCCCTGACTGGGGATTAAACCCACAACCTTGGTGTATTGGGATGACACTCTAATCAAATAAGCTACGCAGCTAGGGCTGGAAGATTTTTAAAAATTATTTGATTTTTAAGTTTATGAAAATGAATATGAGCAGCGACTGTCAGTAATTTAACTTTCTTCCTTTTAAAAAATATTTTTATTGATTTTTAGAGAGAGAGGAAAAGAGAGAGAGAGAGAAGCATCAATGTAAGAGTGAAGCACCAGCTGGCTGCCTCCTACGAATCCCCTCCTGGGGATCAAGCCAAAACCTGAGCATGTGCCCTGACAGGGAATCAAACCCACCACCTTCTGATGTATGGGATGACACTCCAACCAATGGAGCTACACCAGCCAGGGCTACCTCCATTTTTTTAATTGTGGTAAAATATACACATAATTTACCATTTTAACCCCTTTCCAGGAGCAGTAAGTACATTCGTATTGCTGTGCAACCTCACCATTACCCATCTCCAGTACTTTTTTATCATCCAAAACCGAAACTCTGTCCCCATTCAATGTAACTCCCCGCTCTTCCCTCCCTTCAGCCCCTGGTAACCAGGATGCTTTCTTTGCTATACATTTGCCTATTCTAGGCACCTTGAGTAAGTAGAATCGTGTAAGTGGAATCATGTAACATCTGACCTTTTGCCGCATAATGTTTTCAAGGCCACTCCATGTTATAGCATGTATCAGAATTTCATTCCTTTTTATGGCTGAATAATATTCCATTGTATATACAGGGTGTCCCCCCCAAAATGATACATACTTTAATAGCAGATAGCTCAATTTTGAAAATGAAATGTATTTTAATAAACACTGCCTTTATAATTATTCAAAGTGTGTGTGTGTGTGTGTGTGTGTGTGTGTGTGTGTGTGTGTATACATTTTTGGAGGACACCCTATATGTACCACATTTTGTTTTTCCATTCACCCACCAATGGACAGCTGAGTTGTTTCCACCTTTTGGCCATGGTAAGTAATGCTGGTATGAACATGAGTGTATGAATATCTATGTTCTAGTTCCTACTTATTATCTCCATTTTACAAATAAAAACTCCAACACTTGGAAAAGCCAAAGTGAATTGCTCAAGTCACATAGTTTGTAGACAGTGAAGCTCAAACCAAATCTGAATTCTGGCCCAGGCAGGAGGTGCTCAATGTGCAACTATCTGAGAGGAATATACACTGAATGAGTGTTCAGCTGCGTTGCATAGATATGTATTTATTGGTAAACAGCTATCCTATGATCCCCACCCTGCAGCCTGGCTACTTTCTCGGAACTCCCAAGGCCCCCACCATAATCCCACAACCCAAGACCCTGCTTCTAATGATAATACCCATTCTTATTGGTCAATACCTATACCATGTGGTGTCTGATATTCTAAATAGTACCCCTGAGTGTGCATGGGGTCATGGTCTTCTGTAGGGATGAGGCAACCTGTTGACACCATGGATCGCACCTATCACAAAGATGAGGACCTTTAGAGGTTCTACAAAAGAAGCTAGAAAACATAAAAAAAAAGGGATTTAGAAGGAAATAAGCCAGTATTATTAGCTAAAATGGATGCTTCTGTTTAGGAACCTGAGGAAGGGTGCAAGAACCTAGAACAAGAGAAAGGTCCTTGGGGGAGTCCCATGAGGTCACAGGGTACCAGGTGGGGCAGTGACAGGAAGACCATTAGCATGTCTGAAGCTGAAGTAGTAGCCCAGGGCCAGTCAGGGAAAGACGCACTCGCCACTGACCCTGCAGGCTGAGGGAGGGACTTCAGCCTTGGAATCTGGTGGGACAAATGAGAGGAGACATTGGAAAGGCAGGAGAGACCTGAGGGATTGTGGCTGGACCAGAAGAGGAGTGACAGCAGGAGGATCAGGAGGAGCCAGTGTCCAGCCTGACATCTAAAATGGAGTGGCATGAGGTTACTGGAGAACACAGCGTGTACTCCAAGATGAGCCCCTGCTAGTCACTGTGGGTGCTGGGCTGCCTCAGTCGCTTAGGTCCTGCTTGAGAAGCCAGGGCAAAAAGATAGAGCCCAACTGCTATCTCCTGGAGAGAAGTCCCCTCTCCATTCTTTTCATCCTTCCTTGGCAGCAGAAAGTTGTTTGGGGCACATGGCACAGCACCTGACCAAGGCAACCTTCTGCGCTGTGTGTGGAGGTGGGGAGTCCCTGTGTTCTCAGGGCTTTGTAGCCACATTTAGTTCTTTATTGGTACCAGCCTCGCTCTTCTTGCCCACCTCGCTGGTGAGAACCATGAGGAGTTCTACTTCCTCCTTCATTCCCTTCCTTCGGTCTGAAACCACTCACGAGTTAGAGTGAGAAAACACATGTGGTTTGGCCTCAGCACCTGACTCCATTCGCTCTGGAAATCAGTCGGTCCTGCCTAGCTACATTCATTTCTCCTTCTGGTAACAATTCCTTAATTCCCCTTTGAGGAAAGCACCCTTTCCTTTCTTTTCTTTCTTTATTATTTTAATTTTTAATTGTGGTAAAATAGACATAACATAAAATTTACCATCTTAACCATTTTAAGTACATAGTGCAGTAGTGTTAAGTACATTCACAATGTCATGCAACCAACCCCCTCACTTTCTTAAGAAGTTCATGTTCAGTTGAGTTTGACCTTAACTCCGGGCTCCAAGGAGAGGCCAATGAAAAAGTCTGGGCCCATTAGAGCCTCCTATTTCCTTAACCACAGTGACTGGTTTATAATGGGTTCACAGAAACTAAGCCCATGAGAATCAATCCAAGGATTGTTGCTAGAACTATTGGGAAAGAGGCTTCTCTTCCTGTTTCAGATGCCAAACTGGTGGTAATTAAGCTTAGAGCTGCAGGCACCCATCCTTGCCACCAACTTTAGTACCTGCCTGATAATGAAGCCTATGCAGAGGAAAACAATGCTAAGGAATGGAGATAGATGGATTCTTAGCAATGTTTGAGCACCTGGATCCAGCCATGCCTGAAGCTATTTTCCATAGACTACTTGGTTATTTGAAACAATAAATTTGCTTTTTTTTTTTTTTTCTGAAGCCAAGCTAATTGGTTTTTGTCATTTGCAACTAAAAGCCCCCTAAACTCAAATATACAGTTACTTGTGAAGCTTGATAAGGTATAAGTAGCGATGTCTTTTTTTCCTCTCCTAAACTCTGAGCTTTTAGAGATTATCACTTAACTTAGTCCAGAGCCTCTCACACATTGAGCCATGACAATGTGTTCAATGATGAAGCTGAAAAGAACAGTCTGGGGAGGAGGGAAATGAGTATAATAAAGAACTTTTACTAAAGGCAACAATATTTGTCACTAATATGTGGACACATCAGTGAGCAACACTGAGCAAACAACAAGCATGACCTGAGAAAGATAATGTTTTTCAGTCAGTCATGGTTGAAAGCTTCCCCTCCCCTAGCTTATGTGGTTATAATATGGATCTGAGCATGGTGTGAGGGACATCTAGTTATACATCCAAGAGTCTACTTTACACCTTGTGGTGTGCATACACACTGCAGCCAGGACACAGGTTCTAATCAGTACTGGTGTCACTTTTCCATGACAAAGAAAGACCAGAGACAAACAGTTCAGTGCATTCTTAACATCCAAATACAGGCCTCAGGACAAAGACACCAGGAGCCTGCTATCTGTTTGGGAGGCTCCTGCTCTTGGGTGATGGGTTGAAACACTATGTGGGATCAGGTTTATATGGGTTTTCATAAAGTTCCCATGAGGTTACCCATTGGATGAAAGCACCCTCTTTGTGAAACAGGACTTTTTTGTTTCATTTTTTTAACCTAAAGGCAGGAGTTGAGCTTTTTGTAATTTTTTTTTCTGGGCTTATGATTCTTTAATTCCCTCCAGGAACTCTCAGACATACATGTAAAAATCTATGGGGTGTGTGAGGCCAATAAATAAATCTCAGGGCTATCAAACCCAGCAAACCATCAATATCCACAGAAATAGTCTATGCAGTGCAGACAGTGGGTGAAGTGAGCACAGAAGACCTCAGAAGCCTAGCTCTATAAACTCAAAATATTTCTGCCATCCAAACCCTGAATAGGCTTTACCCATTACGGAAGAAACCTCCAGTGGGATCCCTTCATTTCTCCTGGAAGTGCACCACCCAGACCAGGAGCTCCATCCTTAGGACCTTGTCTCAGCCTCCTTGAGTCTCACTATTGGGCACGTGGTCACCTTCTTGCAGGTGCCAAGGGAGCTGGCAGCCCATTCTAAGGGCAGTGCAGAACCCGGTCAGTGGCTCCTCACTTGTGTCAGCTCCTTAATGCACAGGATTATATGCTGACCGCTCCACAATCCAGCCCACATGGAGCAGCTGTGAGGGCTGTGGAAGAGCACTGGGCAAGGGGTCAGAAAGGCTCGGGGTCTGGTCTCTCCCACAAGAGCTGTGGGTCTGAATACAAAACCCTGGTGAATTTCCCAAGAACACTATGTGGGGAAGGGGCGTTGCCTGTGTCAGTCACAGCTCCGTCCCCAGGCCTGCACATGGAAGACCCCCTAAGTATGTGCTGCAGTCAGTGGGTATCAGCGTCTTCATCTATGACCTGGTGATTCTCAATCCACTTGTGGGACAGGAAAGAAAATCCAAGCACTCAGCGTGCTCAGTGCTCACAGGGTGGTCCTATTGCATCCATTCACCCAGCCCAGGAGGAAGCATTACTGTTCCCATTTTGCAGATGACGGAACTGAGGCTCGGAAATTCTCCTCACAGAGCCAGTAATCAAACCCTCAAACCAGGAATCTGAAGCCCTGCTGTTTCCACTACCCCACGCCTCCTTGCTCAGCTCTGAGCGCCCCTGAGGGACGCCTTCCCACCTGCCCGGGGCTGCAGCCCTACCCCGGGCACCGACGCGGCGGCGTCCGGAGGCAGCAAGCGCCAGGCTTGGGGACAGCCCCAGCTGTGCGCCCCGGCCGCGCTGCCCGCCTCGCGCCGCCCCGGGAAATACTCACGGCTCCCGCGGGCCCAGGCGGCTCCTCCGGGCGCATCCTCTCCGGCTCCGGCCTCCTCGAGAGCGGGCGCGCAGGGCTGGGCCGCCTCCTCGCGGGAGCATCAGGTTATTTTAGCGCTTGCGGAAGGAACTGACGGAAACTGAAGTCACATGGAGAGCGAGCTGCGCTGCGACTCAGCACTCGCGGAGCGCGCGCTGCGGGGAAGGAACTGCCCCGGGGGGCGGGGGGAGGGGGCAGCGGCGGGGACCGTGCCCCAGGGTTACCCCTGGCTAGTCACGAACCGGGCAGTGTGTTTAGGGCCCCAGCAGTGCTAACCAAGGCTCCCCGAGCGTTCTCGCCTTAGCGATTTCAAGGGGCAGTGAGCTGGGGGGCGCTGCCTGTGAGCTCTGCTCACCTGAAAATCTCCTCCAAGGCTATGTCCGAGGGCCAAACTGGGGCAGACTTTGGGAGTGGGTGGGAAACACGTTTTCCACTTGGCAGAAAGTCCACCTTCTGAAAGAGCCGTCCACTCAGCTAGCCTTTATCGATAATCTCCTTTTATGTGCCCAGCACGTGAAAAAAGAAAAAGAAATGGAAATTGCTTTGTGGTGGACTGTCAGAGTGCCCTGAGCTTATCGTTCATGCTGCTTGGATAAATTTTTGTACCTGATGTGTTCAAAATTCCCTGCTAGCTCTTGCCAAGAATTCAAAATAATAATAATAATAATAATAATAATAGTAATCATCGAATTAATAATAGCCACCATCAAAGGTCTTCCAGGCACTGTGCTAAGAGCTTTATGTGCATTATCTCAGGGCTCCTGCTCTCAAGGACCTTACCATCTAATGGAGAAGGTAAGATACGGACAGTCAGCTACATGCTGAATGAAGAATGCAGACAGCCCCACGGGGAGAGTCAGAGAAGGGATCTCCAGGTCCCCTCTTTCCCATCAGATCTGGAGAGTCAAAGTGTCCTGGAGGGTTGGCTCGAGTCTCTTCTTGCCTGTTGATCTGTGACCCTGTATTGCAGTATTATCCTTGGCACGTCCATCCTAAGAAAATAGGAGTAAGTTGTTCCTGCTCCAAACATCCAGCAAATTGTCTACTCTATCCTTCCTTATCCCAAGTAATTCTACTTATATATGTTTTATACATTGAAGTTCTCTATGGAATTTCTTTTGAGAAAGGCAGCTGCTACCCTAAAAAAAGCCCCACAACTTAGAAAACCAGTGGTCTTGACGGATGTGTGGGGACAAGCCAGTTTGTTGGCATAGCACCAACAGCTCCTCGGCTAGCAGCAAGCTGGCTCGGCAGGGAGGACCTAAGACTTAACAGCCCAAACCAAAACCAATGTTGATTTACAACTGAAAACAGGACATTTTTCATACCAACAAGGCTGTAACCCTGACCACACAGTTCAGGATTTTCCACCTTGGTTGGGTGCTGTGGTTCTTCTCCCAACCATGCTGCACGAGGCAACTTCCGCTGGAACACAACCCATGGTGTGTACAGGCCAAGCACATCCCATCATCGGATAGTGAGAGTCTGGGGGACTGTGCGCCTCTCTTTTCGAACTTGCTCCACGTATTGGGGAATTTGTACACATGCCCTGCTCATGCCAACTTTAGTCCCAGGATCTCTGAGATCTGAGGTGAGAGCAAGGAGCTGGGCAGTTCCTAGCTAGAGGAGAAAGAGCCTTATTCAGCCTGATCTTGCCTCCAGCCTCTTCGCATTTGGTTCACAAGTGGGTTTCTCCTAGTGTTATCTGCTCAAATGTCTAAACACAGAACAAGTGCTCCCCACTCTGTACTTCCTCTGTCAGAGGGTTCCCTTGCTTGGAATGGCCTCTTTTCTGCCTACCACAACCCTCCCCATCCGAAGGCATGGCTTGGGCTCCTTTGCTTCTGTGAAGCCTTTACTTCGTCTTCTGAACACGTGTCTACAATATCCACTGGTTTCATGACATTTCCTGTATTGTGATTTAACTTTTAGGATTTCTGTCATGTTTCCCCAGCTACACTTAAAAACGTCTTGAGGGAAGGGGTCTTGTGTTATTCCAAAAAGTATACTGCCCAGTGCAAGTAAAAGGGGCTCAGTAAATATTTCGTTGAAGAAGGAAGGAGGGAAGGGAAGAAAGGAAGGCAGTAACCTACCTTGTCTATGATTCTCTTGAGTATTACCTTCTGTGGTTGTTTTAGTTTTTTTTCTAAACTAAGCTTTACAATAATTTGTCACTGGTAGGAGGTCTCAGTCTCCCAAAGAGATAAAAGGAACTTGGACTTCTGTCTCCCCTCCCACTGCTTTTTCAGATGATAAGCAGACCTACTAATTGGAACTGAGGGGTGGGGACACCTACGGCAGAGACTGTGAAGGGAGACATTTACGGGGGTGGGGGGCAAAGTATGCAGAGACTCCAGAAGGAGAAATGAGTCCGGGTTACTTCCTCCAGACGGGTCTGTGAGAGAAGAGTACAATCCACTGTACCCAGTGTTGATGTAAGAATCGTCCAAAACTACAGAGAATTTTTATGAGTTTTTTAAACCAAACTGATGACAATTATTGGGAAGCAAAATCTCAATGGATTGAGAAAATGCTCCAGAGATTAACAGTTTTACATCTTATTTTATACATTAGAATTATTGGTGGCAGATTAAGGGGATAGGAGAAAGCAAATCAGGGAAATCTCTGAGGCTGGCTAAAGAGTAAACCAGAGAGACGTGCACTTTTTTTACATTGGTGGATATAGGATAGTTGACAATGAATACTTACAGCACATAAGATGATATTTGGGGAACAAGGTAACAATGAGGCGTTCTGTGGTCTCGTGCTCTAGTGTGAGGTTGTACCCTGAAGGGTCCAGAAAAAGGGGATTTCTTTGACATTTCAAAGGTATGTTATCTTAGATGCAAAAAGACAGTAGACAGTCTTACTTAAGGTAAAGATTAACCTTTGTCAAGGAAGCTACATGTCTAGGCTGGGACTACCTGTCATGACTCGTTTTCAGTTAGGAACTTTCATGTTCACACCATCCTATGTGGTTACTTTTGGTCTCTGAGTTCATAAAGCCCACCATGCAGGCCTCCCGAGCTTGTCAGGTTTAGTATGTGGCCCCTTTTTCTTCCACACTAGCAGCAGAATGGCACAATCTACCTCTGGAACAGGCAGTTCACTCTAGGTCTAGGATCTTGTTCCTCTCACTTTCACCTGTGATGTTCCCTACTCTGCCTTGAGTTCTCCATTCCTGGCCACAGTCAGGACACTCCTTCCACCCTGGCCCTTCACCTTGGTGGCTGGGCTTGGCCAAGCAGTGAACTAGTGCCTTGCTCACTTCTCTGGCCTCAGCACATGACAGGCAGGGGATTTCCTTTGGGGCCTTAACTGGGAATTGTTCGCTTGCCCCACGTCAGCTGGCTACTGGGGGAGAGTCTTTAGAGTCTTTAGTAGTTTCATTTCCCTCATTTGGGATGTAGTTTTTAAGAACCAAAAATCAAAAAACCGAAAGAGGAGAGGCTGCCGCCCACATTGATACCACTCAATCCCTCATGACGCCATTCCTGGAAAAGCTGAGGGGTAAATGCAAAGACTGAGTGCAAGTGAGGGTGGCTTGGCTAAATATCCTTCCTGCCCTGTTTCCTCCTCTTCTTTAACCATCTGGGAAAAAGAGGTGTGCCTCAAATCCTGAGGGCAGCTCCTGTTGCTCCTTATTGCCCAGGCAGCTCACAAAGCTCACCCAGGATAAGCCCATGGCCTCCCTCAGCCGCTAGTTCCAGTGACTGACTCTGTGGAGACCCTGGCTGTTCCTTTTCTGTAAACAATGACAGTAATCAACATATGATCAAAGATTTCATGCTGTGAAAAGATAATAAGATGCTTACAGAAGTATCCTGTCAGTGCCAGGGCATGACTGACAGTGGGATATCCAGGGGAAGGGGCACATACAACTAACCATGGTTCAGTTCAGGGAAAAATGGAAGGGAATCATGGAAAAACAGGAAGGAGGTGCTGGGAGAGTCATGGGAAGAAGAGAGAACAACTGGTGGGACACTGCAGGAAAGCTTTCTGGAAGAGGTGGCATCTGAACTGGATCTTCATGAGTTGGGACTGGATGTGAGGTTGAAGACTGAAGAAGAGATAAGAAAGATGATGAATTAAGATAAGAGCACATCAAAGGAGGAGAGGCTTAAGGAGAGATGATGGCATCTCTTTGTGTCCCCTTAGAACTTTGTTCATGGTTTTGCCCAGTGTCACCCAAAGGGGCAACATTGTTCACAGGTGACGTTCTGCCTTTCCTCAGGGGCAGTGAGTCTTGACAGGGACAGAATATGATTTGTTCACATTTGTATGTATACCCAGCAAATACCTAGTCTAGCACCTAGTGGGTGACCAGCAAAGGTTTCTTAAATGAATTAAAGCATCATTTGCTCTAGAGCAATTGAAGAGGTTAAGGACTTGGGAAAAGACAATGGTTGGCCATTGAGAAACCCTTTTTCATAACTGACAAATATAAACACAAATCCTTACCATGTGCTCAAGGCCCTGCATGATCTGGTCCCCTCTCTGCCCCCTCTGATATCATGCCCTGTCACTTTCCTCCTCACTTATTCCATTCAAAGCATGAAGTCCTCATTTAAGCAGCAGCTCTTCATTTAAGCTAAGCAGGCTTTTGTCTCAGGGCTTTTGCCATTTGCTCTTTTCTAGGCCAAGAATGCTCTCCCATCTCCCAGATATCCAAACAGCTCACTCCCTAACTTCCTATAGGGAAAAGGATTTCTGAAACACTTCTGGCCCCAACATTTGAGGGTAAGGAATTTTGAGCATCTGCTCAGATGTTGCCTCCTCAAAGAGGCCTTCCCTGACCATACCATCTAAAATAGCGCCTCCCCCAGTACTTTCTTTTGACTTACTTGTCCTTCACAACATTTTTTATTCGTGTCACTGCCTGATATTCTGTTATATATTTACTTGCTAATTATCTGTCTCCCCAACTAGATTGTGTACCCTTAAGGGAAAGAAATTGGGTTATTCACTGCTGTATCCCAGTGTCTAGAACAAAGCCTGACACATGCTGGGTGCTTATAAATTTATGTAGACGGTATGAATGAGTGAATGAATGATCTTACAAAGAGTAGTTTCAGGAGACAGGTTGCCAGGTGCTGGTTAATGGGTGACCTGGGATATAGAAATAAACACAGGGAGAGACAACTGCTCTTTCAAAAAATAAGGTCATGAGGTCATCAATATGTGATTATCTTTCATAAGATATGAAGTAGCATGTAAATATATCTATTTTCCTGGGCAGGGAGAGATGGGTAGAAATGGAATCAAGTGCACAAGCAGGGTTAGCCTTGACAAAGTGGCAAACTCTCTGTGTGTGGTGGAAGTCAAGGCAAGGTGATAGGGGGAGGGAAAGACAGATCCACTTGTAATACAGCAGTCCATGTGTCAGAGACTTGGTGTGCACTGTCGTGTAAGTCAGCAGGCAGCCAGGCCTGCTAGAGGAGAAAGCTCAAGTATATACATTATCCCTCAGCAACTCCATTAAGTAGGTACTAATAGTGTCAATTTACAGAAGAGAAAATCAGGCTCATATTGATTACGGGTTTTGCCCAGGGCCACACAGTAGCAAGTGCCAATACCAACTTGTTTTTAGTAACAACAGTTACTGGTTTAAAAAAATTTTTTTTTCTCATTGTAAAAGTATTACATAGACACTGAAAGGGCTAAAAAGAAAATCAACGACAGACCAACAATACAGAGACAACTCACTGTTAACATTATGGTGTATTGCCTTCCAACTTTTTCTATGCATATGTAATATATTTTTAAATAAAGTTGCGATTAGATTCCATATGCTCTTTTGTAAGTTTACAGAATTTATAACAATATTTGGAATTGTTTTCCTATGCCCTTAAATTTTCATGGACATGATTTTGATTAGTTTCCTATTATTCTGTCACTTGGATGTCTGTAGTTAATTATCCTGTCCTCTTTTGTGTGGCATTATAGTATAGGTCCAAAATTCCTTACCCTAAAATTTTAGGGCCAGAAGTGTTTCAAAAATCACAATTTTTCATGGTTTACAAAGGTAATATGGTACATATGCCACCATATGAATACATATGGTGTATCCATTACATAATTCCTCCAATGAAGTCTAAAACCAAGCCCCCAAATCAACACATAAATATTTTGGCAGCAAACATGGTTATTCACATTAAATGGACAAAAGAAAATGTGGACAAAATAGGCTTTTGTCAGTTCCGGTCAGGGTTTGCAACCAGTTGAGTTTGTTCCAAACTCACGGAAAAAAAACCTTTGTTTCTCAAAGCTTTTTGGATTTCAGAAATTTGGACTCCTATCAGGACTTGAAGCTGGCTCGGTCCACAGCCTGACCATGCTTCCCAACAGCCGGGACATTCTAGAATGGCAGCAGCGAGGCCCGGCCACGAGGCAAGGTCCTGGCTGCTCCGGGCGGCGAAAGCGGTGGTGGGACTCTGAAGAGGGCAGGGCGCAGGCCCCGAGGTCAGCTGCAGCGCAAGGAGCGTTTCCTTAGACGTGAGGGGGCGCTGGGGGGAGGAAGCGCTGGTGCCTGAGCCCCCAGAGGCCTGGGCCGTGGGCCAAGGTGCAAGCTGCCACCAAGGAGAGGCTCCTGTGGTCATTTCACACCCACCTACCCCCAGGAGCTCCGCACGCCGAGGCTAAGGCCACCCGAGGGGCCCCTCCTGAGACCCCGGGAGGGAAGAAAGAAGGGTGGGCGACTCCGAAGCGGCCTGCAGGGCGAGGGGAGCGCGACCTTGTTGACTTAGCAGAGGCCCGGGCAGTGGGGCCCGTCCTCCTTCCTGTTCCCGTCGAGTGCGGTTTGCTGTCAAGTGGTAGCAGGTTCAGCCACAGTCAGGGGAAGGGGAGGGGCGAGGCCCCCAGAGAGCGAGGGGCCCCGCCGCGGGCGCCCTGAAGCTGGACGCTGATTCGCTGGCGCCGGTTTCAGCCGGGAGCTGGCTGAATGGCGGGGCGCGGGGCTTCCGGGCGGCGCAAGGCATGCTGGGAGCGCGGGCTTGATTGGCAGTTGGGCAGTTGAACCGCAGGCCGAGGGCAGGGTGGGGTCGGCGGGGGGCTGGGGCGGTGGAAACGCGGTGGAGAGATCTCTCTCTGTTTCTTTAATCTTCTCATTCCAGGAAACCAAAAGAAGATTGACCTATCGGAACCGATTGTGAGCAGCCCAGCAGAGTCCCAAGGCTGACTTTGGACCGCTCAGGGCTCTGAAGGAGACTTTTTCTCCGTCGCTCCTCCCCGTGGAGCCCACGATGCGTTTCCCACGCGCGTCCTGCGAATTCCCTCCCACGCGAGCCTCCCGGCTGCCGGGCGATGGTCACTGGCCACCTGGGGATTTCAGTGGAAACTCACCTCCCCAAACCGCCCAGTTAATCCCATCCTGTTCTACTCCTTATCATTAGTTCTGTGAAATGCCGTCGAATCCTTTCAGAAATCAGACTCCCGGCAACTGTAATTTACCCTCAATGCCGCCGAAGCTGCCGCAAAGCCCGAGCACCTCGTTCGTGGGATAAGCTGAGTCACCTGCCTCTACCTAGGGTAATAAATGTTTAGAGCTGTGAGAACAGGGGTGAGAGCAGAGAGAGTAAGAAAAAATATACATAAATATACGAGGATAGGGTCTTGCAACTGTTTTTGTTTCGTTTTGGTTTTTTTAAAGCTCTTCCTGACGGCACCGTGTTGTCTTTTAATGTAGGGCAGACAGCCCTGCGTGGGCCTGTAACCCATGAGCACTCACTGCAGCACAGTGAGCCTCAGTCTCCCATGCTCAGAAGAAGCCGCCAGTCATCAAGAATTGACTAACATATAAAGAAGCCCTACAACTCAATAGTAAAAAGACAAATAACCCAATCAAAAATAGGCAGAGATGCTCAACATAATTTGTCATCAGGGAAATGCAAATCAAAACCACAGTGAGATACCGCTTCATACCCACAGAACGGCTACAATAAAAAAGACATAACAAGTACTGATACACCACTGCAGGAATCTAAAACGGTGCAGAAACTTTGGGAAACAGTCTGGCGGTTTCTCAGAAGGTCATATGGAGGTATCATATGACCCAGACATTCTATTCCTAGGTACCCCAAAGAAATGAAAACATATAGCCACACAAAAACCTGTACGCAGATGTTCATAGCAGCATTATTCATGATAGCCAAAAGTGGAAACAACCCAAACACCCATTAAGCTCCAGGGGTGGGGATCGTCTGGCCTGTGAGGCGGTACACAGCTCTCGAAATCATTTGGTCTGGCCCTGCCAAGGAAACCACAGGCAGGACTCAAAATTCAATAAATCTAGGAGCTTTTCTCATAGCTAAATTTTAAGCTGATAATTTTGGATGGCCCTCGAATGATGTTATAAATATCCAAATGGCCCTTGGCAGGAAAAAGTTTCCCCATCCTGGCATTAAGGGATGAATGGATAAACAAAATACATATAATGGAATATTATTCAGCCATAAAAAGAATGAAGTACCAATACATGCTACAACACAAAATTATTGAAAACATTATTCTAAGTGAAACCTTGAAAACATTATTCTACGTGAAAGAAGTCAGCTACAAAAGACCACATATGATTCTATTTATATGAAGAATCAGGCAAGTCAATAGAAACAAAAAGACTAGTGGTTACCTAGGTCTAGAGGTTTGGGGAAAGTTAGGGAAGTATTGCTAAGGGGTATGGAGTTTCCTTTTGAAGTGATGAAAAAGTTCTAAAATTGATCATGGTAATGGTTGCACAAGTCTGTGACTATACTTTTAAAAAGACATTGAATCATGCACTTAATGTGTTTGTAATGTGATTTATATCTCAACAAAGCTTCTATATAAAAATAAAATTAAACTAGAGAAAAAAAGAACAGGATCTGTAGACTCAGTTTTTTATATAAGAAAGGGAAGTATATAATTTGTGTAAGTATTTTTAAAAAGTCAAAATGAAAAAGTTGCTTAAATTGATACTCTCTGAAAAATACATTTATGTAAAACATCTCATTTCCTAACTGTTGCAGCCTAGAGCAGATAGAATATTAGAATAACTATCAAGGACTTAATGCTTGAAAACATTATACTAAGTGCCAGGATGACATAGCATTTTTACCATTTTTACCATTGAATTTGTGCAGTTTCTCTTTGTAGCTGTTAACAGTTTCATGTATATATACTTAGCTTTTCGAAGTAAAAATATTTCACTGCTGTTGAACTTTTCACACCTATTTAAATTTTTTTTTTAATGTTTTGAAGATTTTGAAGTTATAGGTTTCTTATTTAAAATATAATTATCCCTAATTCTATGTTGGAGATGGTTTCTAAGGAGATCATTAATATAAATTAAACTATATTCATATATTTTATTATCACGCAATATATTACTATGATAATATAAAGATAATAAATATTAATATAGTAAGTATAAATTTATATAATTTAAATATATAAATAAATTTATTCTATATAAATTAATTATATATTATTATATATCAGAAAACTTCAGGCAGCTGCTATTCCTTATTAAAGAGAAAAAGGTGCTCATGACTTTGAAAGCAGAAATTGGTCCCTTCATCTGTTTAGGGAAAAGAGGATTATGTACCTAGGGCTTGGATCTATAATAGTCAATATTTGCTGGGTTATTTTTGAAGGGTGCTCAGCATCTCAACCTCTCCTACTGTTCAGGGGAGTCTTTCCTTACATGGTTTTGGTAGGAAACAGAGCCTTATCCCTTGGAAATTAGCGTATGATTGCATGATCCAGCCTCAACCATCTGAAACTGTACAAAGAATCATGGGTCGGGAGCAAGTGATACAAAGAAGCTGACTGCTCCAGAGGTGGCAGCAGCAGCATCTGATGTCTGGGGCAGTGGTGGCAACAGTGCTAGGGACAGTGTTTAGCAGCCACAGTGACACAACCTTCCAACCAGGCTGTCCCCGTGGTGTGACCATGGCTGCGGTTATAGCTGCCCACCTCCCGATGGTTCTGCCCACTTATCTGGATCTCCAGCCTTCACACTGATATCTACTTACTATCCTTCCAAGAATTCCTTTCCTTTCCTGCTCAGGTGAGCCTGAAGCAGTTGCTGTTGCTTGCAGTCAAGAATTCTGACTCATTCTCCAAATGGGAAAAAGAAAAATACAAAAAAGCTCTTGAAGCTGAAAAGATGATGGGAGAAGGAGAGGTAGGGGAAGAAAGGAGGTATTGGGGTTTGGGAAGGTAAAATAAGTCCCCCCCCCCGGAATTAGCAGGAAATAATGACAGCATGTCTTGTAAGACCCTGCAGCTATGAGCAAAGCTGCTAGACTCAGGGAAACCAGGATTGCAGTTCGACTGGCACAAGTCAAAAATTACAGTCCATCACCCTGGAGGGAACTGAGTCACAAGTGATAGAGTGAGAATTCTTTCAGAGACAGTAGTGTCTGATATTCTGAAGTGTTTCTTAGTGGAAATACTTAGGACAGGTTATGCCCGAAAACACTTAAAAGAACAGGAGTTAAATGATAGCCAAAGAACTTGGTAATAATACAGGAAGAACTAAAATATTAGCCAAAAATATTAGGGGAAACATTAAATAAACTAAGTTTTTATAGGTTAAATAATCTCATATCATACTTAAAAATAATAATTGAGAGAATTCACTTATGATTATGTGATAGAAATACTTGCAGTTTGGGTTATAATTACTGTTAAAGCTATTCTGATATCACAATCCTATGTAATTAAAATAACAAATATTAGCCCTACCCGGTTGTTCAGTGGTTAGAGCATTGGTCTGAGGACTGAAGGGTCCCGGGGTTCAATTCCAGCCAAGGGCACATACCTCGGCTGTAGGCTGGATCCCCCGCCCCGATTGGGACACATGCAGGAAGCAACTAATCGATGTGTCTCACATCTCTCTTCCTCTCTCTCTCTCTTTTCCACTCTCTCTGAAAAGCAAGAAAAAAAATATCCTCAGGTGAGGATTAAATAAATAAATGAATAAATAAATAAAATAAAACAACAAATATTATAATTGGAATTATTGACAAGAAAATAATACTTTCTAAGTTTATAGTGGTTTATAGTTAAATTTGGTAATACTGAATTTAAAATGATTTCAATGAAATGATACTTTCAATCTTAGGATCCCTTCACTCATATGGATTGTTCAATAATATTATAGCCCTGTCCGGGTAGCTCAGTTGGTTAGAGCATCATCCCAATACTCCAAGATTGTTAGTTCAATCCCGTGAGGGCACATACAAGAATCAACCAATAACTGCATAGATCAGTGTTTCTCAATCTCTCTCTCTCTCTCTCTCCTTCCTCTCTCTAAAATCAATCAATAAAAAAATATAGAAAGTTTGTAAAAGAAACAGATGCATATAGGCTTTGTTCTTTTAAAAAATATATATATATCTTTTTATTTCAGAGAGAAGGAGAGGGAGAGAGAGAAACACTAATGATGAGAGAGTCATTGATTAGCTGCCTCCTGCATGCCCCCTACTGGAGATTGAGCCCAAAACCTGGGAATCGAACTGTGATCTGCATCATAGGTCTATGCTCAACCACTGAGCCACACCAGCTGGGCTAGTATGTTCTATTTTAGGTGCAAACTAGATGATCATCAGCAGAAATGAGCTGTTCAGGAGTTGTGTGGCCTCTCTGTGCCTCAGTTTTCTCATTTGTAAAATGTTGATTATAATAGTACCTACTTCATAAAATTGTTCTGAGAAAATAAGTTAATAGTGTAAGCCCTTAAAATAGGGCCTGATGCACATTAAGAACCCAATTAAGTGTTGCTTTTATTGTAATGATTGGGCTATTTATCACTTGAGGTAAAGTCAGGTGTACTCCCAATGACTATGAAAAGGAAAGCAGGCTTGGGCAGCAATTGAACTTAAAACAAGTGAACTTAAAAAAAAAAAAGTGGCATTCCCAAAACTTATCTAACTTTAGGAGGAAAAAAGAGAGACAGAGCAGAACTGTTTAGAGGAGGATCTACAAGAAACAACCATTCTACCTGGGAACCCATCACTCACCTCAAACGGCCCCCAGAGGTGTGCCACGATTACCTTTCTGCCAGCCGTGTCTGAAATGAGAGCAGAATGGTCCACAGGCAGGAGGAAGCCAAGGTGCTAAAGAAAAGCTGCTTTCTGTGACTTGTCAGGGACGAAGACAGCCTGGGAGGTAACCATGGAAACCCTCTTAGGAGTGGAGAGGGTGTTGGGTTATAGGTCATGAGGATCGAAAGCTAAGGGTGGAAGGAGAGGAGAGATTCTGAAAGGATGTTGCAGCGGGGTAACCACAGCCCCCACAGTCAGATGCAGGAAATGCTCCACAGGCCGCCCATATCCCAAAAGCAGCCCAGAGGCTGGAGGCGCTGACGGAAGCTCTTGACATCCTCAGGCCTGCTAGAAGTCTATCCAGCTCAAACCACACTGTGCAACAAGATCCACTTTGTTATTTATTTATTTATTATTTTTTTTAATTTTTAAAAAATATATATGTTTATTGATTTTAGAGAGAGGAAAGGAGAGGGGAGGAGAGAGAGAGAAACATCAATGATGAGAAAGTCATTGATCAAACCCGCAACCAGGCATGTGCCCTGACCGGAATCGAACCCCAATCGCCTGGATCCTAGGTTGACACTCAACTGCTGAGCCATGCCCGGCCGGGCAAGATCCACTTTTTTAAAAAATTAAATGTATCGGGATAACATTGGTTAATAACATATAAATTTCAGATGTACAGCTTTATAATACCACATCTGTGTGCTCACCACCGAAGCTTAGTCCCCTTCTGTCACCATATATTTGACGCCCTTTACCCTGTTTGTCCACTCCCCACCCTTCTTCCCCTCTGGTAACCACCATTCTGTATGACAAGCTCTTTTTTTTCTTTTTTAAATATATCTTTATTGATTTTAGAGAGAGGAAAGGAGAGGGAGAGAGAGAGATAGAAACATCAATGATGAGAGTCATTGATCGAGCCCACAACCCAGGCATGTGCCCTGACAGGGAATCGAACCCTGATCTCCTGGATCCTAGGTCGATGCTCAACCGCTGAGCCATGCCCGGCCGGGCTGTATGACAAGCTCTTTTAACGAGGGACAGAACTTGGCTCTGGAGTCAGGCTCTAGCTTTACTGTCTGTGCTCCACAACCTTTCAGATGGCTGAACTTGAGCGAGATATTTAGCTTCTCTGGGCCTCAGCTTCCTCATAGGGAAGGTGCCTTTCGCACAACAGAACTCAATAGACCTTAGCTATTATTATTGCTTGCTGACAATTTCATCTTCCAGAGAGCAGAGGAAGTAATAAGGGGAACTGCCACTCTGAACCTAAATTTGGCCGAAAGGAGGAATTAGTTGGCAGAGTGGAAGTGGCAGAAACCTTGGGAGAAAGCAACTGTGTCTTCTTGAAGTTCATGATAGTGAGAGAAACAGTAGGGCACAGTCAGATGTAGTCCTTAGATTTTAACAATTAAAAGAATATTAATACCATGGCTTGAGACTTCAGAAAAATGCTCAAGAGTTGAATAACTTCTTAAGAACATTCGCTTTACCTATAAAACCTTGTCACCGAAAAAGGGGAAGGACTTAAAAGATCATATAGTTACCTAAATGTTTATTTGATCATAAGAGAAAGTAAGCTAAGATGGACAGAGGAACACATAACCACTGATGACCATAAGAAGATGGAATAGATGCCTAATGTACTTTTGAGAAAGTGAAAGCCCCCAATGAACTGAGGCCCATAAAGGCATTCATAAAGTCATACTCAAAGCAAAAAAGGGATACAATCTTTGTGGTCAATGTTGTCATGTTGGTGGGTAACAAAGAGAAAGCAGAACTCCTCAATTTGTATTTTGCTTCTGTTTTCTCTGTCAAAGGGAATGTTCTTAGAACAGAAACACCCATAGGAAACATTAACCCAAGATGGGAGAAAATATTACAAGAGACAACTCCAGGGTCTCTGTATGAATTCCAGGAATCTGACCTGAACAAATTATTTTCCAGAGTGTGAGGATACTTGCAGATGAATTACCCTTAAGGCATTTAAATAATTTTTAAAACAGTGAGGAAATTCAATTCCATACGCCACAGGCCATTGTATTTATTGTGAGTTCCAGAACCAAAATGGATTATTAATGAGATAGCTGGTGGGTGCCTCGAAGGGGCAGTAGTCACTAGGAATCAGTGTAGGAGGATAGGGAACATTTCCATCCCTGCCATTTTGTCCCCAAGCAGAGTTTCAGTACAAACATTTCAAGTAAATTACAGCAAGATCGATTCATTTTCATCAGGAATGTGTTTTCTGGAACAAACACCACTGAGTCAATTTAACTCCTTCATCGTCTTCCTATGACACAAACTTGAAACATTTCCATTTTTATCCATTTTAATTTTTTTAAATGAAATATTTTTCACTAGGATCAATTATTTTTCATTTAAATGTTAAATTGAGTTTTATCTCACTGCTTGGTTTCTTTATCTGTATCAGATCGATATCAACTTTTACTAAAGTTTTTGCCACGTTAGGAGACACTGTGGTTGTCCCCCTCCCTCCAACAATATCCATTTCCTTACTCCTGGTGACTACCCCAACTTTCATCCAATAACCATATTTCCACCAGGCAATCCAGGGGCCTTAAGGAAAGCCAACTCCACCCCTGGCTAAAGCAGGGACCATGGCTCAGGCCTCGGCTCATCATAAAAATCCCACCTGCAGTGAACTATTGCAGGGAGTAGGACATGACTTAATTCAGGCCAATGAGCTTGGAAAAGACTTTTGGAAAGGGCTTTTGGGAAAGCAGTTCTCTTCTCTCACTTGACTAGTGTGGTTTGAAGATGTGAAGCCTGGAAGCACTGCAACCATTTAGTTGCTATGAGGGAAGCTGAGCCACCACCCAGAGACCTAGAGGACTCCATGGAAACTGAACTGAAGCCCTGATCAAGCTACATCTGAAAGAGCTATTTACGGACTTTACAGTTATATGAGCCATTCAGTCCCCTCCCAGTCCTCTTTTTTTAAGCTAGTTTAGTTAAGCTTTCTGTTCCTTGCAACTGAAAATGCCTTAGTTGATACACCCACTGTGGACTTTTTTATGGTTATTATTCCTATCAAGTCCAAATTCTGATACATTTTTTCCAATTTTTAGCTAAAAACAATTCTTTAAAATGTTTCTGTATAAGCAGTTGTCAGTTTTATTTTCTTTTGATTGTGTTTACCAGTGATATTCATTATGAATTAGATAAAAGATTAAAGACAGTTTATATTTATTTCTTGGCTAATCCATGAGGATATTGCAAGCAATGAGTCAGAAAGAAGGAGAGAGAGAAAGGAGAGAAGAGAAAGAAGAGGGGAGGAGGGGAGAGATTGCTGCAGGCATAATGTAAGAACCTCAATGTATGAAGGGAGGGTGAAGCTGGAGGTGCTCAAAATACCATGCTTTATTCAGAAGGGGTTTGGACATAGTATTTGGGGTAGGGATAAACTAAGTAACTATTCAGAACTTCAGAACCCCCTAACCCTGAGACCGGGATTCTGCAAAGATTAAACTGCACAGTGGAATATCTGAAGAAGGATTCGTTACTAGGTAGGCAATACCACCAGTAGCTCTGGTCCAGGGCTTCTGCTGTATCTTTGTGTGAGTTAGAAGAGATGCCCCTCCAGCCAGACACAGCCCACAGGTAAAACAGAGACTGGATTTCAGCCTCCACTGCTCTCTGCTCAGTGCTCTTTTGCAGTGATCCAGCCCAACTGTATGGTGTGGTTCTCAGCTTGGCAGAGGCTTTGGCCCTTGGGCCACATGACTAGGAGCACTTTTGGATGAGGACTCCAAAGTCTCAGGATCATCGGTCTGGGTCATGAAGGGTTACACGCTGAGGACAAAGCAATGACTGGCCAAGTAGGCTGGCTCAGGGCTGTGCAGCTTTCAAAGATCAGGGTGAGGATGACAGGGTCCCAGCATTGGTGCGATGGTCTGAACGTGTGTCTAGTACTGCAGGATGAGATCAAGGAAGGAAGCCAAGGAGAGAGTCCTTGTTAGCAGCAGCCAAGGATTGGATGTGGCCGCTGCTGTTCTCCCAGGAAGGAAGATCGCTCCTGTCATCCCAGCGTCATCCTACCTAATCAGGCCCCTTATCTTCTGGTTCCTTACCAGTTTATGCCCCAACTCCATCTTCTATGCCCTCTACATCCAGGCCAAAGTGGAGAGGGTTGTCTGCCTCTCCAATGGAAGCGCCCTGGTAACCAGGATCCTTGCCAGAGTTGCGAAGCAAGATAATCCCCTCTCTGCTACATCCTGGGTAATCCAGGTGGCTGACTTGTTCCACAAGAACCTTAACTTCCTTATACTGTACCACATACCCCTCTGGTAGTCTGGAAAAACCTGTGGACTCCTCAGAGTCATGTATCTAGATGTAGAAAATAAAATGCATGGAATCATAAAGAAAATAAACCATATTGAAATAGAATTTTATCCACAGGCCCCTTGGATCCATAGACCCCAGGTCAGGAAGTCCTGAAGGAGTAGTAGATAGTAGTTTGGAACTTTTTTTAAAAAGGTAAAAGTATATGGACAGTATTTGTTTTCAGACGGGTCAACTAAAGTAGAAAATAAAAAGCTAACTCTAAGTTTTATTTATGTTCACATTTTATTTTATTATTAAGGACAAGAATTTCCTGGTCATTCTATTTCAGCCACCCCATTTCCCTCTCTCACATCTCAATATTAACCTCAAAATTCAAGTTTCCCTTAATGACTTAAAATTTCTTGATTTCTGTATTCAAACCACTTTTGCAATTGAATTTTACTCTCAAATTGTACCATCTCTTTGGGTAATGAATTTCATAAGTATACAATCCTCTGCATTTTATGTTTAAGGCATATCTCCAAGTTCAAGATGTGCCCTCAATACTACTATTTTATAATATAATCTATAAATTATTCACTTAAAGATTTTATCCTCATGCATCAGATTGTGATTTGTCCCAACCTGATTGTTCTCTCACTCCTAGCCCTTCACTTCTGTTCCCCTCCTGTAGACTTTTCCTACTTTGCTTATATATTTTTTGAGGCTCAGCAATCACAACCAAATGTAATTCCCCATGTGCATGTTTTGTGTATCAAACAGGATCCCAGAAGCAAAGACTCGGTAGATGCAAATTAGGCAATTTCCGGAGGGTTTAATAAAGGGACTAGTACAAAGACATGGTCATGGTGCAGAAACCCAGGATTTGCCACAAAGGGCTGTTAATGTCCTTAGGCTTGAGGGGGGGCAATGATGATCAGAACCCAGAAGGTAACACAGAGAGGGCATTTGATATAGGGAAGCAGCCACTCCAAAGAAACCTTGAAAGAAGGGAGCCAGAAGAATAAATACCCCGACTGCTCTCTCCTCTGCCTCTAATCTCTAGAGATCCTACCTAGAAGCTAAAGGACAGAGGAACTGTTCATGCAGTCAATACAGACAGGTCAGCTGCCTTGAGCAGAAAGCAGGCTGGGTGAGGGGAGAGAGGGGATCCAGAAAGTCAAATGGAATAAATCTGGCATTCTACACAGGGTGGAAGGAATCATGTTAACTATTAACTGGTGTTTTTTTTTTCTATTATGCTTTTCCAATATATTGTGGCAACAGTAGCATCTTGGCACAGTAGTCTTTTTTTGTCTTTTTTTAAAAAAGTTCTTGGGGTGACAGTGATCAATAAAATTACATGGCTTTCAGTTGTACAATTTTATAATACATCATCTGTATATTGTATGGTGTGTTCACCATCCCATGTCAAGTCTCTTTCCATCACCATTTATCCCCCCATACCCTCTTCTACCTCCCCACACCTCTCTTGGCACAATAGTTCTCAAAGAGCCTTTAATGCCTCCATTTTTTTGCCTTGCAACTTGTTATACAATAAACAGAATTTATATTATTGTTTCCTATTTGTGTTACTGTAATAAAAAAACACAGGTTTGGCTGCCTGCTACAACAAAAGCCATACTCATGAGGCAGGTGCTGGTGCAAAAGGAAAGAGGTTTCCTTCAGGCGGCCTGGGAGAATGGTGGATTCCCATCTCAAAGACCATCTCTCCTTCCTGCTCAAGCCTGAAGTTCTTACAGGGGTAGAAAGGGGAGGGCTTTTTTTCTATCCAATTATCTTGCTAGCTTTTGGCTATGCTCTGTCCATTCATTTTTCTAGCTTTTGGTGAGCTCAGTGTAAGAAACTTGCCTTGCACCATCCTGGCCAATGGGGGAGACTCCCCGGCACTGACTGACTATAGCACTACAAGCCATTTGCTTACGCCAACACCTAAACTTAAGTCACTTTTCTTCTAACATAGCTTCACACAATTTCCCTACAGAATTATTCCCATCAGTTTAACTTTTTTTTTTAAATATGGTTTTATTAATTTTAGAGAGAGAGGAAGAGAGATAGAAACATTGACATCAACTTCAATCAACTGCCTCCTACACACACCTTGCTGGGGATCGAGCCCACAACCCGAGCATATGCCCTGACCAGGAATCAAACAGGATTTCCTGGTACATGGGTCAATGCTCAACCATTGAGCCACACCAGCCAGGTGAGTTTGATTTTTTATTCTCTAAGAGAATTCAATATTAGTCTCACTATTTGTCCATTATTTTCATACTCTCCTCCAGATCATTTACAAAAATATTTTAAAGTATAATCTGGAATAATCAGGATTCTTTTAATTATTAGTGATAGAAACCCGACTCAACCTGGCTTAAGCAAAAAGAGGAATTTATTGACTCATATACCTAAAAAGTCTGATTTAAGACAAGCCTGGACCCAGGTGCTCAAACAGTGCTTTCAAAAATCTGTCTCTCCACATAGATGATGAACTTACTGACGGGTAGACAGAGACTGTGCCCTGATTGTCATGTTCTGATTTGGAAAGGAAAAAAAAAATCTGTCTCTCCAGCTCTCAGCCCTGCCCACTTCTGTCTGGCTCCACCATCTGGCAGATTCTTTGCGGGTGGCATCTAGGATGGATACTGGCAGCTGCAGGCCAATATCCTACTAGTTTAGCAATTCCAGGGAAAGAGGGCCGCTTTCAAAATAGGCCAGCAAAAGTCTGTCTGTGTATGTTTATCTATGTATGTTGTAAATATATGTCACCTTGTTACTACCTGGGGTCAAATGCCTTTCCCCACACCAGTCACTGTGGCTGGAGGATGGAAGGTACAGATGTTTGTCAACTGAGTCATATGCCTACCCCTGAAGTTCCATCCAGACTACATAAATTAAATGTGGAAGAGGAGTGGTACGCCAAAGAAAATGAGAGAGCTTTTATCAGAAGAGGGATGGAGGCTGGGCAGATAAAAAAGAATAGTCATCCTCTCTACAAGCTTAGTGCCGATTCCTTGCAAACCCTGTAAGTTGGACTTCATCCAGCCTACTGATCTCCACCTCTTACCCTGGTCCTAAGTCAGCTCCCAATCCACCCATCCCAGAATATGAGTAATTGTTTTTAGAATGTAAAAAGTTTTTTGAATATGTAAATATATTACATATAACAAACACATGCATATTTCCCCACAGTAAAGAGTCAATGGAAGAAAATTCCCTGTTAATAGATTGATTATATTTTCCTCTAATTTGTTATGTTTCCCAAGGAGTTCATTAAAATAATCAGTAAAGGAGCATTTGAGATCTTGCTCCCTGGCGTACAATATCAGTTCGGCACAAATAAACTCTTACAAAAACTCTCTATAGGTTTGGACATTTCTTATATCAACATTTACTTGGCGTCATCAGCAGGATTTCAAAGAAGCCCACCCAGGATCATCCTGTGGACTCGGACCCGGTGCTAGGTACAAGCGAGGCCCATCTTGCTCCACCAGCTCCCAGCTTCATATCAGGTGAACTTGGGTGAGTTTCTCTTCAAATTCCGGGCCTCCTTGCTTTAAGTAGCAGGTCATGACTTTATTTGTGCTCTTCTTAAGAAATTCTAGGGGTGGATAAAAGTTGACAAAATCCACAAAAAGGAAGGAAAAAAAGGGATTGCTGCTTTAAAATTCGGCTTTTTAAAATTGGGCTGCTTACTGAGAGTCTGAACAAAATCTTTGCTGGTTAAATGAGAGACTGAACTCTCTATAGTTCTAAAAGAAAAAGGACACTTGCTTCCCCAACTCAAATAACCAATGGGGTGATGATAGCTGTTCAGAACCCCAAATCTGGAAGGGTAGAGATGGGCGCTTGGAGTCATGCAGTGTGGTAGCACAGCCTAATTTGGAGAAGCCCCTGGGAGAAGGGCAGGGTGCCCAGGAATGGGTTTGTTGCCGGTCAGGGACCAGGCCTAGAGGAGGTCTGCCTCGGCCCCCGGTAGTGTGTGGATTCTTGACTTCATGTAGGAAAGATTTTGCAATATGAGTCCAGGTGATTTTGAGAGTATGTTTATTAAAGCTGGAGATAGTGAAACAAAGAAAGGGCTTAAGGTAGAAGCAGTAACAGGAAAGATCTAGGCAAGGCTGCTTTGGTTCTCTGAGAAATAAAAGTCACAGTGAAAGAAGTGAGCCAAGCCGGGGCTGCTGTTGGCTCACTGGAAAGTCAGAGAAAAGGGGGGCCTTGGAGACAGTTTCAGGGGGTAAGCTGGAGTCAGGCTGCCATGTCTCCCCATGTGAGGCAATGAAGTCCCAACATCACTGAGAATATATCCTTGCTAAAAATGTTTAACTTGAATTGAATCAAACCCTAAAATCTAACTTCCTATTTATAGAAAATAAAGGGCATAGAAGAACCAGTTGGAAGAACACTACCAGGAAGTAGTCAGAAAAATCCAGAAGATGGGACGCTCCCTTCCACTTATCAGCATCATAATTAAAAGAGCCTTAGGTACCATGAACACTAGATGTAATGAGTAGTCCTGGGTTCGATCCTGGTTTGGACAAAATAGCAATGAAAGACATTTTGGGAACAATTGAGAAATTATCATTAATTTTGTTGAGTATTATATTTTGATTTCAACTCTGTAGAAAATATTCTTATGGTTTTAAAGATATATACTGAAGTACTTAGGAGTGGAATGTTGTTATTTCTTTAGATATACTTTTAAATATTTTAGCAAAAATTAATAAAGTGAAACAACTGGGGGAAAAACTCTCTTTGAAAGACACTGGGCACACAGGAGGGGAAAAGGCAGTATTCAAGGTCGTAGTAAACATCAGGGTGAACCACGTGCTTCTCCTTGGCAAGGAAAGGGCCCACTAACAGCCCTTTGTTCTTAGCATTTCCTTCCCGCTGAGGTTCCAGTCCTGACTTCCTTTGGGTTTGTGAGTTTCTGAGAAACTCATGCCTTTATCAGGACCTCCCGGAGATGGGGGAGTGGGAGGGTGGGGGTTGGGGGGTGGGGGTTGTCAGCCTGGAGACTAAGGCACCTGAAGGGTTGTCCCACGGAGGAGGTAGCCCCCAGTAGGCCAGAGGGGATGGCTGGATAAAAGGCAAAACGGAGCTGACTTCTTGGGGAAGCAGGAAAATTCCCATCTCTGGAAGTATTCGGTGCTGGAAGACGTGGGAGTGCTGGTCTTGATGGCTTCTACTGTCCCTTTCAGCCTCACATGCCAGGACCCAGGAAAAGGGTAGAGGCTGGAGGTGGTGAGAACAAGACCGAGCTGTAGGAAAGGAGGCCCAGAGGCAGGCGCTGACTGGGCTGGGCGCTGAGCTAATTCTCTAGTTTCCCTTCCTGGCCCCTGATTCTCAGTGCTGCTTCCTGTTTCTCTCAATCTGGAGAAGCCAATTTCCTTCAACGGCAGATTTCATCTGATAAAGAAAGTGAGGGAACCCAAGCCAAGCCATCACCGGGGGCCTGGCCTTGACCAGAAACAGGGAGCTCAGTCATTACAGCTCCTATCCCCATCCAGACGAGTCCCCAAAAAATGGAGAGTAAGGAGAGAAGCTGCAGGCCAAATTACTGCAAAGTTTGCTTTTGTTTGTTTCTTTCTTAATTCTCACCCGAGGATATTTTTTCCATTGCTTTTCAGAGAGAGTGGAGGGGAGGGGGGGAGAGAGAGAAACATCGATATGAGGGAGACACATTGACTGGTTGCCTACGCACGAGCCCCGACCAGGGTCAGGGATCAAGCCTGCAACCGAGGTATGTGCCCTTGGTGGAAATAGAACCCAGGACCCTTCAGTCCGAAGGCAGACGCTCTAACCACTGAGCAAACCCAGCCAGGGCTGCCGTTTGTTTTGAACTTTGCAAATACTGTACTTAAAACTGGCAAAGGCCCTGGCCAGTGTGGCTCAGTAGGAGTGTTGTCCTGTAAACCAAAAGGTCTCTGGTTCAATCCCTGGTCAGGGTATGTGCGGGAGGTGACCAGTTGATGTTTTTCTCACACGGATGTTTCTCTCTCACTCTCTCTCCCTTCCTCTCTCTTTGGAGTCAATGAACATATCCTCGGGTGGGATTTTTTAAAAAACTGGCAAAGAATAGTGACCAGCATATTTCCTAACTCTGGTGAGGACAGAACAGTATAGTTCAGGCCAACAAATGGGAACCCAGGGTCACTTTGTCCTGGGCTTAGATGAGATACCAAGATGAATAGATGCTTTCCCTGATCTCAAAGCATTCCAAATCTCTGAATGCAGCCAAAAGGTGAAAAATTAAATATAAAGAAGAACTCATTGTAAAGGATACTTAGTTCTGAATTGTCAGGAGAAGATATGGAATTTCCCTGAAAACACTTAACAGACTATTCTTTTTTACCCATGTGGGGTAGTTTAGGTGCAGCCTTAAGTAAGAGGCAAGGAAATGGCCTAAGACCAATGACTCTTCAGTGGCCTTCTCCAGACCCAGAATTCTGGAGGTAGATTTCCGTATTAACCTCTTTCGGCCCTGGGGAAAGAAGGAAACCCCCTCCTCACACAGAGGGCTAGCAGCCAAGTCCCTAGAAATAGTCCCACTCTGTAATGTCCTGTGCTGCTTCTCAATAGCCCTGGAACCCTCAAGAACCCAGTTTGTCTCAATTCCTAATTCTGTGCCCATGAAACAGGAGCCATAAAGTACTCTTTAAAAAAGAACTAGTCATGAGAAATGATGTTTTGAAAACATTCTATTGTTTATAAAACCTTTTCATATCATTACCTTATTTGAATACCTTAATTCTGTGAAGTAGTTATGGAGGGCATTATTAATATCCATTTGAAGATGAAAAAACTGAGGCTCAAAAGCAAGTGACTTGTTTAAAACCACACAGCAGTACAAAATCAGGCATACTGGTCTTGGCCGAGTCCCATTAGGCCTGGGGTGACAAACTGCCACCTGCCTTCTCCTACACCACGCTGCCTCCAATGGCACATGACAGAGTGGAGAGAGTGTAGAAGGGCACGGTAACAGCGGGTTTAGGGGGAAAGCAGTGAGAAGGCACTAGGGCCACATTCTTTTGGGATCCTTGCAAAATATTCCCACCACTGTGTCCTGATCCCCAACCGCACATGTTCTGTCCCCAGGATTACTTGCCCACATGGCACGCAGGGGCGGACCAAGTTAGGGCCAGCCTGCAGGTGAGTGCCTGTGTTCTCATATGGCCTGGGCAGAGGCTCCAGAGAGCGGGAACGTGCAGATGCGTAAGAGGTCTCCAGAGGCTTTGATTAGAGGGGATGAGAGTCTGTAAGATGAATGCGATGCCTCTGGGGATGGAGGGGGGCAGCCAGCTTTGCCCCTCCCTCATGCTTCATCCCCTGTTCCCCAGTGACCGGGTGCCAATGAGGAGACTTCAGATTGGCCCACGACCACATCACAGTGGTGGGAAAATGGAGGAAATGGAAGAACAGGAAGAAGAAAGCTGGAGGAACTAGAACTTTCAAGGGTAAAAGCAGAGGATAAAGAATTAGAACCTGGCCGGGTGTGGCCCAGGGGTTGAGCGTCGACCTAGGATCCAGGAGATCTAGGTTCGATTCCCGGTCAGGGCACATGCCCGGGTTGCGGGCTCGATCCCCAATGCCTCTCTCATCACTGATGTTTCTGTCTCTCTCTCCCTCTCCTTTCCTCTCTCTGAAATCAATAAAGATCTATTTTTTTAAAAAAAGGAATTAGAAAAAAGCAAAGAACACAAAGCCAGGTCCTCAAAAGTCATCCTGCTTCCTCCTGAAGAAAAGACTCTTGTCAGCTTTACAGGAAACATGGTGTTTGTGGCTCAACTCACCACAGGGTGTGGGTTTGGCTCTGAAGTGGGACTGAGGAACTAGTTAACTTTCCACGCTACGGGTTTCCTCCTGCAAGCTCCTCCCCGGGGGCACCCCCCCCCCCCCCCCCCCCCCCCCCCGCACCCCCTCCTCCCCGAACACCTGAAGTGTGCCGCTGCTGCCCTCTGCTGCATGGGCCTGGGAGAGGGTGCCTGTCCACGCCAGGGCCAGGAGAGGAGGGCACTCTGAGGAAGAGGCAATAAAACGAAGTATTTTAAATAGAGTCTGACACAAAAATTAATCTTTGCAGGAAGTGTCTGAAGCATCTGGCTTATTGTCAGAACACAGGCCTATTAAAAGAGGTCAAGGCGGGCAAGGCGGAGCTCACCCCCTGAGACAGGAGGCTGTTAACGAGACCGGCTGGCCCTCTCCTCCCTGTGGCCTCTCTGAGGCCCCCCCTGGGGCGGGGGGGGGGCGGGTGTAAAATCGTCTAAGGCCACATAGATAAAAGAGTAATATTCAACATCTTCAACTATCTTTTTCTCACCTCTTATTCCTAAATCCTCAGATTGATCCCAACCTCCCTTTTCAGCCTGGCCTCCTACTAGTCTTCCTATCACAGGCTGCGCTCCCATCAGACTGAACTGTTTATGTTCCCAAGCTCTCCCTTTCCTTCCCACTGTCATTTCAGTGTCAACGCTTCTCTCCCCCCGACCCTCACCCTTCTAGCTCTATGAATAATATACATTATACAGACACAAAATTATGAAACAAAAATTGACAAAACTGAAATAAGAGATAGGTATTTTTAAAAACCCAATAATCTCTTTTGAATGTTGTACAATGTGCCTATATTGCACATTAAAAAATAAGAAATTAATTAAATAATTTATTTCTTTTTTCTTTTTCTTTTTTATATTGTGTGGCTACAACTGTATTTTTAATGATTTGTATACTTTTTAAAAATTAAATTTATTGGGGTGACATTGGTTAATAAGATCATATAGGCTTCAAGTGTACAATTCTATGCCACATCATCTGTATATTGCATTGTGTGCCCACTGCCCAAAATCAAATCTTCTTGGTTTATTTCTTTTTTTCTTTCTTTTTTTTTTTTTTTTAAATATATCTTTATTGATTTCAGAGAGAGGAAAGGAGAGGGAGAGAGAGAGAGAGAAACATTAATGATGAGAGAGTCATTGATTGAGCCCGCAACCTGGGCATGTGCCCTGACTGGGAATCGAACCCTGATCGCCTGGATCCCAGGTTGATGCTCAACCACTGAGCCACGCCCAGCCGGGCTGGTTTATTTCTTAATCAAAAGAAAATTGAGTTAGAAATCTTGGAAATATATTTATTCAATAATTTTAAAAACTCATCAGATAGAAGCACAAAAAGAAAATTTATGAATTAAAACATGACAGAGAAGTAAATACTATTAAAAATTTTTAAGTAAAAAATGTAAGAGCAGCCAAGTGACTTGAAAAATAGATTGAGTTGCTAATCTAATCTCATTTAAAAGTCTCGGAAGAAAACAATGGAGAGAATGGTAGAGAAAAGCTTTTTGAAAATTAATAGTTCATATGTGTATCTACATGCAAAAGAATGAAGTTGGACCCCTACCTCACGCAACAAACAAAAATTAACTCCAAATAACGATAGACCTAAATCTAAGAGCGAAAACTATAAAACCTTTAGAAGAAAACAAGACTGTGGACTAGGCAATTGTTTCTTAGATATGACACTAAATGTCCAACTGACAAAAGAAATAGAAAAATTGGATTTCATCAAATTAAAGTTTTTTTGTACTTCAAAGAACACCATCATTCTAGGGCATATTAAAAACAAAACAAAACAAAAAACTCCTACAATTCAACAGTAAAAAGACAAATTTTCCACTTAAAAATGAATAGAGATTTTTCAAAAAACATATAAATGCCAATAAGGACATAAAAAGATGTTCAACATCATTTAAAACCACGAGATACCACTTCACATCCACTAGGATGGCTAGAATTAAAAATCAAACAAGTGTCGGTGAGGATATGGAGAAACTGGAACCCTCGGTACACTGCTGGTAGGAATGTAAAATAGTAAAGATGCCGTAGAAAACAGCTCGGCCATGTTTGAGAAAAGAGCAAAGGGCCAAGAATAAACAAAATACCTTTTAAAAATCATAACATTGAGGGATTTGCTCTTTCACAAACGAAGGCTGATTATAAAAGTAAGGATAACTAAGAACGTATGGTGTAAGCCTATGTGCAGAGAAATAGACCAAAGGAATAGAACAGGGAGCCCAGAAACCGATCCATGTACATGCAAACTTCATAAGTGCCGGACGGACATGCAAATCAGTGGAGGAAAGCATAAACTATTCAATAAATAGGACTAGGATAACATGTTCATCATATTTTTTTAATAATAAAATTTCTACTTCATGACAAAAATACATTCTAAATAGATTAAAGACCAATATTTAAAAAAAAATTTAAACAGTCTTTCTCCCTTTGTATTATAGATATGGACAAGAAATTCCCAAATACCTTTTCTGTCCTTCATAGCCCACGAGGCAACTCACCACAATGTTGTCAACGAATGCGGGCCCTGGGTGGGAAGGCCTATGCTTAACAATCCCCAGGGGCAGAGTGTAATGCAGAGAGAAGCCAGTTTGTCCATCGGATGACTGTTGTGAGCCGCTTCCAGGCAGCCTCCAAATGAGCTGGCTCTTCGGGGAGGGCTGCGAAGACTCTGGCCTATAAATTCAGTTAGTGGGCTGTTTCTAACACATCTCTTATGCTAGGAAGGCTGAAAGCTTACTCTCAAAGCCAGTTCTTTCAATGATGCAGATTCCTCCAGCCTCCTCTATAACTGCGCGAGGCGACAGGAAGCTTGTCATCCCTCTCCTGTGCGCGGTGCACGGTGTGCCCGGCTGTGCCAGGCCTCTGCACACTTCCCCCCAAAAAGACTAGAATCTGGGGCACCACATGCAACCCGCGTACCTGCAGGTTGGAACATGCCTGTACCATGTATTATCTGTGGGGTTTGCCCTTTACCTCTTGCTTGATAAACAGAAATATTGCTGGTAAGAGTAAATTGGTCCAAATATGTTGACAATCAGTTAGGAAATCCCTAACGAAGATGAGGATAACCTGTACACCAAGAATGCCATTTTTAATAATGTATTCCAGAGAGACTGCAGCAAATGTACAGAGTGCGTTCCAGCTTTGTTTGTAGTAACAAGAAATTGGAAATCACCTAAATGGCCATCAACAGAAGCTTAGATAGATTGTTTATTTGTAAAATGGAATCCTGTACAGGAATTTAAAATGAATTAACAGCTCTTTGTTTAAGTATGGCTAAATCACAAGGACATAATGTAACAGAAGGACACAAATAGTATTATGGTATATATATATATAGTCTTTAAGTATGCAAAACAATGCCAAACCTGTTTTATGAATCGTGCATATGTAAAAAAAAAAGTTAAAAACCAAGCATGGGAATGAGAAGTGTCATATCTGGAGAGAAAGAGAAAGTAAGGAATCAAATCACAGGTGAGGGTATAGAGAGGTTTCAACTATATCTGTAATATTTTGTTTCTGGGGGGGGGAGGGATGATATGAAGCAGCCCTGGCCGGTCTGCTCAGTGGTTAGAGCGTCAGCCCTCGGACTGAAGGGTCTCAGGTTCCATTCCTGGTCAAGGGCATGTACCTCGGTTGCAGGTTCACCACCCTGATCTGGGCACGTACAGGAGGCAACCAATTGATGTGTCGTCTCTCTCGCATCGATGTTTCTCTCTCTCTCTCTCCCCCTCCCTCCCTTCCACTCTCTCTAGAAATCAATGGAGAAAATGTTATCGGGTGAGGATTTTTAAAAAGTGATATGAAGCAAATATGGCAAAATGTTAAGATTTGTCAAAGCTGAACAGTGGGTGTTTGTTGTTACTCTCTTTACTTTCCTGCTTATTTCAAAAATGTCAAAATTACAAAGGAATAGTCACAAGACAGAGAGAGCTTCAAGCTTGTGTTTGCAGAAGGGGTACCTGTGGGAATCAAGCCAGTGGAGTCACAGAAGCCCATGGAGGCAGCAAGATGGATTTAAAATTGGGTGGAAGAGAGGAGTCAACCTTATAATATGTTTGACATTTGGGACATGAACATCACCTGAGATTTTTTTAAATAATAATAAACTGAATATTTGGAAGCCTTGATAAATAAAACCAAATTGCTATAAATTCTATAAATAGTTAAAAGAAACAAGGTTTTAGCAAGCTGGTCATTTGACAGATTAGTACAATTGCTATTAATGAATTGGTGTTCAACAATTGTTATTTAGAAAATTGAGAGATGTTTAAATACTATTTATCTTTTGAGGGTCTATTCAAAAGACACTGTCCTCCTCCATGAAGTTGCTTTGAATGAACTCCTCCCTCACCCCAATATACCCTCTTCCTCCTCTGAAGTCCCATCGCACCCTCTCTTCACTTCCCTCGTGTGTTATCATTTTCTATCGTATGTTACACTCTGTGTCAGGTCTTGATTCCTTGCTGGGCCATGAGATCCCTGAGGGCAAGGTTTAGGCATCTCTGTCTGCCTGATGGTGTGGTGCTCGAGGCAGATGCTCAGGAAGTGTCTGAACAGAGGAGAGGGGAAAGGACCAGGCACCCTGAGGAAGGGATCAGACAAAAACCTCTGCTTCTCCCAGCTGCAAAGTGAAGGATATTTATAACAGTCTGTGCTTTCAATTTAAACCACAGACTTTTGCTGTTTCAACATTTTCCCCTCTTGGGCCATTTCCTTTGAGATGCTGTTCTGCCAATTTCTACCTTCAGGTTCTGCTTACGGTGCCAGCCTACCAGTGTGGTGCCAGGGAGGTGCTCTCAGAGGAAGCAAAGCAAGAAAATATGATGAAAGCTTTTCTCTGCAGCAGCAGTAGCCCCAGCTCTCACGCTGGGCACATACAGCCACAGATGAGGGGAGCTTAGGTGGGACCAGGAGCCCAGGAAACAGCTGCTATCAGGATGCTACATGGAAAAAAATAAAAAGCCGAGGGTTAAGAAGAGTAAGGCTAGACAAGAGGCCTCTGGGTAGGTTTAGAGTTGCCAGATTTAGCCAAAAAATTACAGGACACCCAATGAAATTTGAATTTCAGATAAACTCTAATTCTTTAGCATAAGTATATCTCATGCAACATTGGGGTATACTTATAACTAAAAGAAATGATTTATCTGAAATTCACATTTCATTGGATATTCTGTATTTTGTCTGGCAATCCAGATATAGGTCTGGGTTGTATAGTTATTGCCTATCATAAGTAATAGGCAGGCTAAGAGGGCACAGTTCACAGAGGTGAGAAGGGAGCATAGAGGAGCTGGCCCAGGCCCTGAATGTGCCTTGAGGGTAGGGACAGGTGTTGTTCCCATTCTCTCCCTAGTCCTGATGAAAAAAACAGCTGGCAGTGTCCCCAGTAACTCTCCAGGCAAGTTAGCACCCACCACCACTCTTGTCTACCTCTTCAAGAGCACTTATCTTGTTACAGGATATCTATTGTTGACACATCTGTCTCCCCCTTGAGTGGAAAGTGACCAAGCTTTTGAGTTAGAGATCTAGGTTCAAATGCAGACTCTGAAACTAAAGCTGTGTGACTTTAGCAAGTAACTTATCCTCTGAGAGTCTGTTTTCTCTTCTACAGAACATGGACCATCAAGAGTTGTGCTAAGTAAATGAGATAGTTAGGTAATGCATGTAGTGGGTGCTCAGAAATACTAAGTACAACATTTATGAAGACCTGAGTGCAAGGACCTAATCCTAACACTGCACTGTGCATGCTATGCCAGGCTTAGTAGATGGAGGGGTAAATGAACAATAGAAGAGAGGAGTGTGAGCTCTATATTGATTCTCGGGACTAGAGGCTCTTAATATTTTATTCTTGCTGCTAGTCATGATTCTGATGGAAAAAGAGACAAGAAGGCCCCAATCATAATTTTCCACTGGCCACCTCTGATAAGGCTTTGAAAGAGAGATGCACAGAGGACAAGCCCTTGTAATACCCTTGTCCTTGACCACATCCTGTGCTTCCTCGTGGAAGGGATTCCTGCAGGGAAGAGCCTTTAACTCCTCGTGGAAGTCCCCAAGTCAGGGACAGGGGTGTGAGGGTGGCAGGCCACAACAGGCCATGAAATCAGGGGACACATACCGGCTTTGGCAGGGAGGTATGCTGAGAGCATGGTAGGTCCTCCTAAGCCCGTGTGGGCAGATGACTGGCTCCATCTTCCTTCAAGAGCTCCTTTTCTGCCTCAAAACCTGTAGGTCTAAGTTTCACTCTGTGAAAAGCAGGAAGCTTTTTATTTGGTTGAAGCAATAGAAGATTTGAACATATAATTCCTTTGCTGTCTGTCATGGACTGAATGTTTGTGCCAACACAAAATTCATATTTAGAAACCCTACATACTCCTGGAAGTGATGGTATTAGAAGGTGAGCCTTTGGGAGGTAATTAGGGTTATATGAAGTCATAAGGGTAGAGCTCTCATGATTGGGGTTAGTGCCCTTAAAAGAATCATGAGAGCTTGCTTGCTCTGCTCTGTAAGGATGCAATGAAAAGTTGGAAGTCTGCAACCTGGAAGAGGGTTCTCACCAGCAACTGAACATGCTGATACCCTCACCTTGGGTTTCCAGCCCCCAGAACTTTGAGAAATAAATTTCTGTTGTTTATAAGCCACCTGGTTTATGGTATTTTGTTACAGCAGCCTGAACTAAGACACTTTTTCCCTAAAATATTTCCTTAGTTCACCTCATCGCCAAACTCCCCTCCAGGCTGTGACCTTCTCAATTCACTCCAGTACCCCAAAAGCAAACATAACTAAACTCTGGGGTCTACAGGAAAGGAATCCAGTGAAATATGTAAGCATCATGCCCAGAGAGAGCGAGCAACTTATGAACAATGCAACTACCCTTGTTTCTATTTTGTTTTTTTAACTTTTTAAAAATTGATTGATTTCCTGGGGGCGGGGGGAGGTCTATTAGTTGTTTCACTTGTTCATGCATTCACTGGTTGATTCCTGTATGTGCCCTGACTGGGGATCAAACCCACAACCTTGGCACATGGGGACAATGCTCTAACCAACTGAGCTACCCAGCCAGGGTGAAACTACCCTTGTTTTTAATGCTCAAAATGAGCAGCCAGTGAGCAGCTGGGTGCCAACGATTCAAGATCAGCCAAACTGAAAGCAAATCACTGAGCTAGCTTTCCTTTGAATTTCAAACCTCACCATCCTTCAGTCTCTTAAACACAGGGACAAGAAACTTGAGGCAAGAAGCATTCTTTATTTTTTTAAGATCCAAAAACCCTGAGATTCTTATTCTTGCCTTTTAATTTAGCAAACGACCCTCCCTCCAGGTAGTGTCCGTTGCCTCCCAGAGCTGAGTCTGGCACTGACACAGGTCCTGTCCCTTGGGTGCTGTCCTGCTGTGAGCCTCCCTTCCTCCATGGCGTTGCCTGGCTCTCCCCTCTGCATCTTTTCCTCCTCACTTTGAGCCTCTTTGTCTTTCTTCCCTCAGATTCCCTAAAAGTACTGCTCTTGGTATGGCCACACTTTGAAATAAAAACACATTTGTTAGTGTCTTTGTGCAGCATCCTGCCTCTCTTCTGACTGCCTCCCACCTATCCCACGCCCCAGCCAAAGAGTCACAGAGCTGGAACCCTGGGGACTTCAGAGGTACTCTGTGAACCCAGTCCTCACCCCGTGACATGGCCACAGCTGGTAAGACCAGTAGGGGACGTGTGGTCCCTATCTCTGAAATTTGGTACTGGGATTAAAGTCCAGTGTCATCCTGGCTTGACCTCTTGAAAGGAGAGGTGTGGGCAGCCTGCAGCGGGACTGTGTAGAAGACAATGTCTAGGGAAAGAGGGAAGACGCATGCCAGGGACAAGACGTGCTCCTCCCAGGCTCCTGATGACTTCCCGTTGCTTTGTCCAAGTCCCCCACGAAATCCAACTGCATTCTTGCATTGACGTCTGTGAGACACCCCTGTACCTCCACAATCAACTCCTTTTGCTTAAACTACCTCAAGTTTCCATTGTTTCGTGTATTTTTTTCCCTTTAATCCTCAACTGAGGACCTGTTTTTCATCCATTCTAGAGAGAGAGGAAGGGAGAGAAGCATGAATTGGTTGCCTCCTGCACATACCCCGACTGGGGATCAAACCTGCACCCCGGGTATGTGCCCTGACTAGGAATCGAACCAGTGACCCTTCGGTGCACTGGACAGTGCTCCAACTGAGCCACACCGGCCAGGGCTCTTTCGAATATTTTTTTAAATGTTTCCTACTCTTAATTTTAGGACCAAGCGACTTAAATTGTATCTCTCACACACAAAAGAACTCCCCCTGCCCCTAAAACACAATGCTTTCCTCTCACGGTTGGTTCCTAATGATACTTACTTATTGCAGAGCAGTTCAGTAGTAATAATGAGAAACGCGTTGAATGCTTACTATGTTCCTGGCACTGTTCTAAGGAGCTCAACGTGCTTTTTATTTAATCTTCGCAACACCCTTTATGGTAGATAGCACTATTCACCCATTTTACAGACAAAGGAACCGAGGCACATAGAAACCACTTTCCCAAAGTTACAGAGTTAATAAGTGGTAGAACTGGGGTTTGAATCCAGGCAGTTTTGACTTCAGAATCCATACCGTTATGCACTATACTATGTACTTCACAAACACTGGGTTACAAATACAACCTGACAAAAGACCTTCCATCAAGTTTGTGACACCCTGAAATAGTTTCTGGCCTTACCCCTGTTCCAGTGAACAACTAAGCACAGTATTGAAGTTGCCTTCAGAGAGAAAGAGGAGAATTTGTAGAAAGAAAACTTACCAGGTGTATTAGTTTCCTACGGCTGCCATAGAAAATACCACACACTGGGAGATTTAACAAAACTTTATTGTCTCACTGTTCTGGAGGCCAGAAGTCAGAGACCAAAGACTTGCATCCTTCTGGGAGCTGTGAGGAAGGAATTTGACCCATGCCCCTTTCCCAGCATCTGGTTTGCTGGCACTCTTTGGCAGGAAGGGGTTTGGGGGTAGGGGATACAATTCAACCCATAACACCAGATTTTCTTTCCTGCAGCAATTTTCAATGATTATGTCCCCTCCCCCCCCAAAGACATAAAAGATTTGATTCTAAAATGTGGCAAACCACAGATGCATTTTCCCAGCTTTGGCTTAGCACTCAAATTTCATTGCCTTCCTGATCCAGGAAGGATATCAAATCCATTGCTAAGGACACTGCTAAGGATATCAAGTCCTGATAAGGACACTTCTCTCTTTTAAATGACTGCAGAAATTTAGCTCACCTAATAGGAGATATGAGGTGTTGCAGGTTCTAGCTCTGGCTCTGTCATTGACTTGTTCTTGGTCTAGTGCTAGAGGTTTTTTTCTATATATATTCTCCTGGTCATAAAACAGAGACTTTGCCTCCACTCTCAGGCTCCTCAAAAGTCAATTCTGATCTCCTACTTCAGGGGAGAATTACCTGGGAACTTTAAAAAAATTAACTGATATGTACTGATGCCTGAGTCCATTCCCCTATCCTATTGAATTTGTATGGGCATCTTATCTTTTAAAAGCTTCCCATGTAACCCGGCCAGTGTGGTTCAGCAGTTGAGCATCGACCTATGATCCAGGAGGTGGAGGTTCGATTCCAGTCAGGGCACATGCCCGGGTTGCAGACTCGGTCCCCAGTAGGGGGCATACAGGAGGCAGTTGATCAATGACTCTCTCATCACTGATGTTTCTCTCTCTCTCTCTTCCTTCCTCTCTCTGAAATCAATAAAAATATATTAAAAAAATAAAAGCTTCCCATGTATATATTGTCTTGATTGTGATAGATGTAGATGTATTTCAAAACATATAAAATTGTACACTTTAAGTATGTGTAGCTTATTGTATGTAATTTATATCTCAAGCTGTTGAAAAAATTAAAAACTTCTCAGGTGATTCTAGTGGGCATCTCAAAATGAGAACCATTAAGCTGGGTCAACCTCCTTATTTAAGTAAATAAGGCAACAGCCCTAGAAGGGAAGAAATCTGCTGAGGAATTGTTTCATGCTAGCAACACTGCTAGGATTTAGAACCTGTGACTCCTGAACTACTACTCTACTGTTCTTGCCTTCAATTAGACACAGAATGATAGGAAATTACTGCGTTCCCCCAGAAATTTTCAAGGAGGCGCTTGAAAATCTTGAGGTGTTAGGATTGTTACTCAGAGGTAGGGCATGAGAACTGAAACAAAAAACAAAAGCCCCACAAGTCACCATGTAGAGGGGCAGTCACTGTCCTTTCAGTGTACTCCAGGCACCCCCTCCCTCCACCCCCTGGGTTGTAGTCTAGTGGAGGGGGCAGAGCAAGTGAGGCAAGCAACACGCCAGCAGCTGTCACTCGCTGTTCCGTGGCCTGTTGGCTAAATCCTTCCTTAACCCCTTAGTTCCAACACTTTTGAGTGTTTCCACCTGATTCAACACGGACAAAACTGAACTCATCACCTCCTACTCCAGTTCACTCCTCCTTTTCAATTCCCTATACTAGAGCACCACTACTCTCCCAAATGTCCACACCAAAAAAAGGGCCCCATCTTCTACATACACACGGTGCCCATTTATCTTCCTGAGTATCTCACAGACATCCTCTACATCCTTACGGTGACCTCAGTTTCAGTCCTTGTCATTTCCTGCCTAGACCCCCTGACTCATCCTCCATCTTTCTGTTACTGTCCTGTGCAGCTGGAGTAATCATTGAAAAATACAATCGATCACGTGGTACCCTCACTAAAATCCTTTGGCTTCCCCATGAAAAATAGATAGGATGAAATCCAAATTCCTTAGAGTGACAATTATAATCTGGCCCCAATCCCCCTGCTCCATATCCTCTCCCATCACTCTCCAGGGTGCCCTGTTTCCATACATACTGGATATACTTACGCCTCCGTGTCACTGTACATACTATTCTATCTGCCTAGATGGTGGCTCTATCCTAACTCCTATTCATCTTCTAAGGCTCAAGGTTAAATCTCATTCCAGATCAAGTTAAATACTTCCTCTCTCTATGCCACGCTGGACCTGACATCACTCCATTAAAGCAATTATTCCACTGTTTCATGGTAGTCTATTTCCACATTTGCTCTCTCACCAGCTTGTGAACAAGTTTAGAATAGACTATCTTGTTTTCTCTCATCTCTACATCCCTAGCACCTGTCAAAAGCCTGGTAGATATAGGTGAATAAAAATAGTGAGCCCAGCTGGCGTGGCTCAGCAGTTGAGCATCGACCTAGGATCCAGGAGATATTGGTTCGATTGCAGGTCAGGGCACATGCCCGGGTTGTGGGCTCAATTCCCAGCAGGCGGCATGTGGGAGGCAGCCAATCAATGACTCTCACCATTTTTCTCTCTCTCTCTTCCTCTCTCTGAAATCAATAAAAAAAATTTTTTAATGTTTAAAAAAATATTTAGTGAATTATGAATTATCTTGTCTGCTTTTTCATTCTTTTTAAACTACTAAGTGGGTGACTAGCAGCTGGGTGGGTAGGGAGATCCTCACAATTTCAGACACTATGGCTCAGCTATGGCCACCTAAAATCCAGAGTGCTGTAGGAAGTCACTATCCATTCCATGTGGCTCCATCCATAGGGGCTTACGTTCACTATTCCCATAGATTGTGCTTGGAAAAGTGGATGCATTTGGCTGCTCCCCAAAACTAAATGTAGCCAGTGTCCCTTAACAATGTGCCTTTCAGCAAGTAACCATCCATCCATGCTCTTTACTACTCTGAGAGATTTGGTCATGAGTTCTATTGCTCTTTGGCTTGCTGAAGCAGGGAGAGAAATCATTGACTTCTCTCATTCCAACCTTAAGCATTCTTTCCTTCAAAGGTAAAGGTGATCAATAAAGGGGCATAGATGAATAAAAGACCTTTTAAACATTGGTTGGGGAATGTGACAAGTTACTTACATCAAAATAAAGATATTGGACCTATTCCCATCACAATATGCCTCTAATTAATCTAACTTTGGAAATTAGCATTTTAATAAATTATTTCAGAAAGACTTTCTCAAGGGAGATGGAACCTCAATGTCATCCCTCATTTTATTTGTGGAGGAAAAGAGGGAGCAGAAATACAACATGACTCACTAAATATCATACAATAGGATAGGCAGGACTTCTCTTTTTTCTTAAGTATTTTCTTGTTTAAAAAGAAACAAATTAAGGACTATCCTTAAGGATGACCTAAGGAAAACTCCCTAAGTGATTCTTACTCTTGAGCCTCTCATTATGAAATTCAATACATACAAGCTGAATAATGAAAACCTTAAATCCTGAGGGGCTGCTTCTATTAACAATTTTAAAGAGTAGAGAACACATTGCTCTCAACAATATTTTAATGAATACATTAAATAAAAAGCAAACTGTTCGGGGGAGGATCCAAAAAAGAAATTAGGACAACAGACTGGTAAAGCTGTCCCTGAATAAAAAGATAAATACAGAAATTTATACCTACTGTTCTTGTAGAAAATTAAAACCCTTTGCATAAATTTTAACATATTAACACATCAACTTTTAGCAACATGATCAACTGATTCTCTCTTAAGGTTTTGGACCATAGGAGCCGTTTGTTCAGCCATGCCACCTCTTATTACACTTGGCAAACTACCACATTATCAAACAACTGTTAGCTGGGGTGGAGACAACAGGGAACAGGATCCCAGTGAATTACTATTTCCTGTCTACGATCCACTTTAAACATGGGAAATGTAGATTCCAGTATTAAAAGCCATGGAATTTGTAGAATTTACCTACAAATTAGGTTTGGCTACTAAGGTACCCGTTTTTCTTTTTGACCAATGTATAAAAAAGTTCTTTGTTTTAAATGTAAGCACTCACAGGTGGTTAATGTTTTTAACTTTTTATTATGAAACCAAAGCAAAAGAACAGAATTTCAAAACTTAAAATACAGAATTCTAATTTTAATTCTAAACAAATAAGAAATCTACACCAAGAACTAAAAATCAGAGTTTACCAATATTTAAGAATAAAAGGAAACGGCTAAAATGCATTCACAGTCACTTCCTAGCCTCGGGTGTGCGTCCCTTTCCTTTGTGCTTCACTCGGACAGGATTCAGAGAGGATTTCTTTCTCATCTACCTTCCGCTACTGCAGCCTGTAACTTCAGAGAAGCGCTTGTTTTCCTACATGGTTCTTTATCTGTTCCTCCAGCAAACATGTGAGCACCTGCCTATGGGGCTGAGATGATGTGGACATAAAGATGAGCCCACCAAAGACTTGTCCTAAGATGTTCAGGGGAGATAAGACACCAACAAATAATAAATATAAATAAATTTATACGAGGTATAAAGTAATAAAGCATGAGTAAAGTATAGATAAAATATAAAAATAGGGGAATTTCAAGGAAGGAGAGATAACATTCAGCCACAGCAACTGAGGAATGCTTTGTGAGGACAGTATTTGGGTGGGGTATGGACTGGTCCTTCAAAGGCGGCTTCAAACTGGTCCCAAATGTGGGGTGGCCTTGATTTCTGGAGAGTAATCTTCTCAATGCTAATCTTTAAAACTCCTTAAGTTCCCATATCTTCAAACTGTTCATTTTTAAAAATGATCAAAAAATATTAATATTGCAGTCTATAGAAACAGCAGTTTGGGGACTTTAAAAGTTAATTGTAATACCTACTATATGGGCTCTGTTACTTTCTAAACTCTTTCCCAGGTAAAATCATATCTGAATTGCAGAGGATGCCTAATCATTGAGCCATGACTTTTAAGTATTCAATTGGGCAAAACCTACTTGCTTTAGGTGCTTTCTCAAGTCTAAACCTAAACTTACATGAATAAAAATTAAGGAGATGAAACAAATGGCTTAACATTAAAAAATCAGATGATGAAAAAAATGGCAACTGTGAAATGATATATATTAACCACAGATTTCTTTGTATGAAATGTTTTAATGAATTATGAGCCATTCACCATTACAGACTTTAAGCCCTAATATTTCTTCTTTCCTATGTAAAATCAGATAATGAAAATTGTCTGTCTCGAGTATGAATACCAATGAGAGTACTAGTAATGTCTGCTTACACATCTGCATGCTTCACTAAAGTTAAGAACTAGAAAATGCTCCTGGTTTCTTGTCAACAAAGCGAATTCAGTTATACATTTTTCCTGCTTATAGTTTCAGTTGAAATACAACAAATACTACTTTGCCTTTCAATAGCACTTTTGCATTATTTTCTCTACCCTCAATATTCTTGTAAGGTAGTGAAGGGAGGGAGCAAGGATTTTTTTTGGGGGGGGCAAATGAGAAAACTTAAGGTGAATTTTGAACTCAACCTTGGCAACATACTGGAAAATCATCTAGGAAGTTTTCTTTAAAAATCCTTATGGTCATGTCATATCCCAGACCAACATCAAAATCATAGAGTATGGGACCCAAGTATCAATATTTTTCAAAATACACATGACTTCAAAGTACAGCTGAGGTTGAGAGCTACTGGTTTAGATAATTTATATTCAATCTTCAGTGCAACTGTATTCTACCTAAATGCTCTCTCAGCACCAATGAAAAAGCGATTCCATTCCCTTAAACACTGTAGTAGTTAGCTTTACTATTCTGTACAGCTACTATTGGTCTCCAGTAACAAATTCATTTATGTTATAAAAGAAGGCTCTTCATTCCCCCAATGCTTGTGCTAAATATGAATCTCCATTTTATAAAATTTGCAAACGGGATATTAGTGAATTGAAATATTTGAGATAAGAATAGCTTGTTGTTAAATATTTAGGCAATTATTTGATTCTAGGTTCAATATGCAATAACCATGTGTTTCTGTTTTCCATTCAGCACCTTCAAAACTTTGTTACAAAATGAATGTTTACTAAAATGACAAAACAGAAGTTATAAAAACTCTCAGCAAAAGCTCTTGGAATTGGCTGTACCACAATCTGAAAAAGAAACAAGTACTTAAAGGACTTTTTAATTTTCTAACTAGTTCAACCTTCATCCTGACCAGTTCTCTTCTTTAAAAAATTTTAAACTTTGCCAAATTGAATCATTCCACAGCAAGAAAAATCAATTTCTGTAGCAGCTATATTCTCTAATATATGTAACATATAATTTCACTCAGTACTATTAAATATGGTTTCCAAGTTTCTTCTTGAAATGGATATCTAGAAGAATCTTTAACAGATTTCACCTTTAAGCAACATACCAAACACACAACAAATATTTGGAAGTCTGTCACGTGACAAAAATAAATCTTTGTTCATGACTGAAATCTCCTGCTTCATAGGAATATTGGTAACCTTAACTCTCAAGCAACAACCTAAGAACCCCAGCCAGCTGTTTGCTGTCCCTAATTTTATTTAAGACAAAATATACATATAACCATAACCTTCAAAAATACAAAGATTCCACTTGCCTTAGTCAGTTCTTATCACAAAGATGTACCTGAAATCATACAATTTATACTTTCATACAGAAAGATGACGTTTCTCTTCTAACAAAAGAAAATTTCAACTCATGTATGTTAGATTATTAATTCGAAAGAGTATTAGTGAAATCAGATTAGTCAAAAATTCAGAATGGGAATTAATGTTAAGTTCTTCTACAAGAAAACCTTCAAAATATTGCCAACCTGAAGTTTTCAGCACAAGGTGTTTTATTTCAAGTCCCATGGGGGCAATTATCTATAATAAGATTAAGAACATTCTTAACCTGGGTTCAGGTTGGCACTGTTCCAGGTGGGTGAGTAAACATTTTCTTGATAACCCAATAAAGAGTTTGAGGCTTGGATTGTTGCATGTTGTAAACAATATGAAATTAAAAAAAAAAAAAAAAAAAGATAATATCTACAGCATTATAAAGTTACAAAATAAAAGGACCATTAATCAATTCTTTTTCTAAGGTCTGTGACTAAGAGCTTTCATATTTGAGGCCTGTAAGAGCAAATGGCAATATTCTGTGTTTTTATGAGACACTTTCTCAGAAGGTCAAAAAATAAAACCAGATACTTTAAGATGCACCATTATTATTATTACATGTGTGATTAGAAAGAAATTTGCCTTCACTCAATCTTTATCCAGTATATTAGAGGATTTTTATAATAATTTTGATCATTAAAACCAAAAGACTATAATAGCTATGGAAACTGTAAACCAAATCTAATACAAAATGAGCCAATACAACACATCTCCTCTTACAATCCTCTTCTTTGTAGTTACCTAATCATCCCTAAATGTTATTTTAATTTTGTACCATGTAGTGGTTTTTAAGAAATTGAACTAGAACAAAGCAACCCCTTTGTCCTGTTTTGTTTTGTTTTTACACACATATTGTATATACAACTTTTAAAATAGCTGCACAATTTTACATCTTACTGTTAGAGAAGTGCAGTCCAAGCAGACCATGCTTCTCAATATATTAAAAATATTAAATAAAATCCAACCAGTTTCATACTTTTCTAATAGTCAAGCTGGCTGGGGGCAAAAAAGGATCTGAAGAAAAAACAGGCAGTTGTAAAACAGGATGTCTTTCTTCAAAAACACACTACTTAAAAATCTTGCTATTTCCTTATCTTATCCCTTTTATAGCATCTCTAAGATCTCACCTTAAAAGCTGGAAATAACACATTGCTAGCTTAGAGACAAAAATCTGTTGCAACATGCATATGTCAACTGCCCACTCAACCAACTGCAACCCTGAGGATTTTTCTGGCCCAGTAGAAAGAGGAAACACTAAGATAATCTTTGCTGTAGAGTTGCTTCTCCAGTTAACAATTTTGTGTGTTTTTCAGGATGTTTCTTGGACATGCATGTATGACACTGTCACTTCATGATTCTACTTTCCACAAGCAGATATCTCCTCTACTCTGTCTTTCATCCCAAGAAAGCCACTGTCATCCATCCAAAGGTTTTCCAAGGTAAACCAAAGTCACTTCTGTGTTGCCATACACAGCAGAAACTGCTGGATATAAGCAGGCCTTTGGAAGTCCTCTAAAGGCAACCCCCAGGAACTCATATCCACGTTCAAAAGCTAAAGTCTTATCTTCCATGTCCAAGATGACTCGAATTCTTTCTCCTATCTGCAAACAGATATCAAAAGAAAGTTAGAGGAAAACCCACCAAGGGCATAGCTAGAAGAAACATGACACAAGTGAGCAGGTTGAAAATATTATTAAGAATATATACCCCTGCCCAGCCGGGCGTGGCTCAGCGGTTGAGCATCGACCTAGGATCCAGGAGATCAGGGTTCGATTCCCGGTCAGGGCACATGCCTGGGTTGCAGGCTAGGCAGCCGATCAATGACTCATCATTGATGTTTCTATCTCTCTCTCTCACCCTCCTTTCCTCTCTCTGAAATCAATAAAGATATGTTTTGGGGGGGAAAAAAAAGAAAAGAATATATACCCTAAAAGTTTCTAGAAAAATCAAAACAGAAAGTTTCTGGTCAGGGAGAAACACCTATAGGAAAGAACATATATTAATTTCATAGTAACTGCTTGATTTGTTTTCAGTTTAAGACTTGCATGGGATCTATATTTAATACTGAAAATTTAAATGTTCTCCTGAACAGTCCTCAGATCTTATTTACTCCTTGTTTCAAGGCTTTTCTTAAGAAGGATATCATTAAAATCTATAACTTGGTACCATATTTTACCAAAAAAAGGGATAAGTAACCATTTCAAATTACAATAGCATGCACATGCATGCATGCGCACGCACACACACAGGAATATTATTCACCCATAAAAAGAAAGGCACTTTTGCTATATGCTACACGGACACACCTGGAAAACATTATGCTAAGTGAAATAAGCCAGACACAAAACGACAAATATTGTATGACTCCACTTATAACAGGTACCCAGAATGTTCATACTCATAGTCAGAAAATAGAACAGAGGTTACCAGAGGCTGGGGGGTGGGAGGCACAAAATGGGCATCATGTTTTAAAGAGTACAGAGTTTATGTTGGAGATGATGAAAAAGTTTTGGGTAAAGATAATGGATGGTTATACAACACTGTGAATGTATTTAATGCCACTGCATTACACACACTTACAAATGGTTAAAATTATAAATACTGTTGTATTTATTTTACCACAATAAAAATTACAGATATACTATAATAAAATACTTACATAGCCTTTAAAGTTAAAGCAGTTCTATATACAATGTGGAACTTATATAGTCATGAATAGCCAAATCTGACGACTGATTCTAAAGATGAGAATAGGCTTTTTAATAGTCACTTTGTGGGCCACTGCTCTGAAACACTTGTTCATTATAAAAACAGCAGCACTGCCTGGCCAGCGTGGCTCAGCGGTTGAGCATCGACCTATGATCCAGGAGATCGTGGTTTGACTGCTGGTTGGGGCACGTGCCTGGGTTTCGGGCTCGATCCCCAGTGGGGGGCATGCGAGAGGCAGCCAATCAATGATTCTCTCACCATTGATGTTTCTCTCTCTCCCCCTCTCCTTTCCTCTCTCTGAAATCAATAAAAACATATTTTAAAAAAAAGAACACAGACACAAAAAAACCCTAGCAGCACTGATTATTAAACTGAACTGGAAGCACAATATATTCAGCTATTTTCCCATTTGGAAAAGTAAGCAAAGAAATGAGGATGTTTTTGTCTTTATAATTTGCATCTATTAAAGGTTGTTGCATCTGTATGCTTGGAGGCAGAAAGTCCTAGCATTTCCAATGAAAAATAGTAATTTAATACTTCCTAATTATGATAATTCCTGCTATTGTTGTTGTTACTTTCCTTCATTTTATTTCCTATCACAAATAACTACCAACATCTGCTTTTTTCCTCCTTTTGCCCATCACACAGATTAACCCACACCCCATTTATGGAACTAAGAACATCCTAATTATCATCACCACTACTTCCACCAACAAAACATGAATAACAACAAAAGAGAAATGAAAAGTTAATATTTGTTGGGTATTCGGTGTGTGCTTTATTTGCACTATCTCCTTTGATCCTCGTATCAATCCTAGATGTTATCCCTATATTACAGAAGATGAAACTAAAAAGACAGTATCGCTCCTGGTGAAATTTGCAACTTTGCTTCACCTTTGAGCATACAGTATGCACACAGCAAGGGGAGCAGAAAGCAGAAGTCCTACTAGCTTCAGGTGTCAGAGAGCAAAACTTGGAGATAGAATAACTGGAAACAGAGTAGGAGCTCTAGAAGCAACAGAACCACAAAAAGAATGAGCTCCACAATCTGGAAATAAACTCTGCACAATTCTTGTGTGATCACTCCTATTACACAGACACAGAGGAAACCTCTAAGGAACCAGGCTGAAAGGAGTGGCTAGAAGCCAAAAGAGTAAAATAAAATTGAACAAAGACATTAACTGCTGCACACCGTGGAGAGTTTACAATTTGAGTCGAGACAAGTTAACTGCCTGCTAGAACAAGAAAACCTACACTCTTCAGGAAAACAAAGCAATTTCTAGGAGAACAAAGAATTCCAGATAACTCCTGCTATTGTTGTTACTTTCCTTCATTTTATTTCCTATCACAAATAACTACCAACACAAATAACCAGATAACTGGTTATACTGCATATAACCTAAAATGTCCAGTTTTCAATTTAAAAATTACTGGATATGAAAAGAAACAGTAAAGTGTAACTTGTACTCGGGGGGGGGGGGGGAGGGGGGGAAGCAGTTAATAGAAGAAACTAACTCCAAGCAGGCCTTGATGTTGGATTGGCAGACAAAAACTTCAAAGCAATTATTATAAGTATGTGCAAAGAATTAAAAGAAAAAAAACCCTAGTATTAATAAATGCACAGGTAGAGAATCTCAACAGAAAAATGGAAACTGTAAAAAAAGAACCAAGTAAAAATTCTAAAGCTGAAGAGCACAATAACTAAAATTCACTAGCCTGGCTTAATAGCAGAGTTGAAACGACAAAAAGAAAGAAACTATGAACTTGAAGATAGAGTAAGAGAAAGTATCCAACCCAAAAAAATAAAAAAGATTTCTTTAAAAAAGAACATAACTTCAGAGGCAGAGACAAGGACAATATCAAGCAACGCAACAATCACACAATGTAAATGAATTAAATATTCAAATCAAAAGATAGAGATTATGAGATTAGGTTTGATATAAAGCAAGACCCAATTATATGCTGTCTAGTACAAAGACAAATTTAAAGTAAAAGGATGGGATACAGGAGGGAGAAGATAGCAGCCGAATAGGCAGGCCTTTCTTGCACCTCCTCCCAGGGCCAGAGTGGAAATAAAACTAAATTGGACAACGTTCAACCAGATTTACCAACTGAGGTCCAGTTTAGGAGGAGTCATATCAAAGAAAGACAGAAAACACCTGGAGACTGGTAGGAAGGGCAAGGTTGTGAGAGGGGCTGACCTAGCTTTCACGGGCGGCAGGCAAAGAGTGAAGAGGGATCTCTCAGCTACGGGAGGATCTTTTCCTGAGAAGCTCAAGGCCCAGGATGGGCTCCACAGCCCGGAGCAACAGAACCGAGAACAGTGGGCCACGTAACATACAGCCATGAAAGGCAGCAAGGCTGCTGGCTGCCAGAGGGCCCAGACCCAGTAGAAAAGAGCCGGTCAGAGATAGATTTTTTAAACCCAGAGCACAGTCTTTTCATTTTCAGCTACTCACCCAAGGCTTCGGTGTGGATTTGAGGTGCCTAAGAAGCTGGGGTAGGAGGCACTTGGTGGAAAAGCAGCAGCCAGAGACATGCATGCGGTTGTACTACCCCAAACTGAAATGGCCATTTCTCCTGAGGCACTGGCCCCTCCCAGAAGCCACAGCTCAGGGAAGGGAAAAACCCTGCCCTCGGTGATACAGCCTGACCCACCCTCAGGAGCCCTGTCTGCCACAACCTGTGTCTTGACCTTTGCAGAGGAGACAGCAGCAAAGGCCAAGCCTACGCATTTGAACAGTCTTGACTGGGGGTGGGCTATCCACCCCACTATCCTGACTGGTGCTTCCCCTGCATGAGACAGCAGACAGAAACTCCCAGTATCCAGCTGATCCCACTGGTCTGCACACGAGGATCTCCATCTAGCTGAGGGCAGAGTAATATTCTGGGACACTCTCAGGAGAAGCTCTGGGACAGGGAAACACACCTACCACTTTCCCTAATATCTGAACAGCACCTCTTCTTTGCAGGAGACTCAGAGGTCTATACTCCCAAAGCCCTTTCAGAAATAGACTTTTGAATAAGTTTGACAGATGGCTGGCAGGTGAAGGTGGGCTGAGGAGGTGCCTGGGGAACCTGGGGAAGTTTGCTGACCCATCCCTGGGCCCCTTGCTGCTAACAAACCGGCTTTAGAGTGCAGTTGGCACCTCCCACATGCAACCAAGTCCTATGGAGACTGATACACACACAGTGGATCACTTGGAACTTCAAACAGGTTGCTGAAAGCCAAAGGATGACAGTTTCTGACAGTGGTTAGCACCTAAGTACCTCCCAGGAAACTCAGAATCGGAAGACAAAACAGTCAGCCAATAACCAGAAGAGCAGGATCCAAAGGGAGCTCCCAGGAGGCACTAAACTCGGCTGAGATGAACATCACTTCACTTTTTTCCCCCTCTTTTCTTTATCTTCTTTATCTTTCTGCTTTATTGATTTACTATTTATTTTAGTCTCTATTTTCTCTTTCATATATCTAATTTTTCTCTTTCCTTTTCTTATTCTGCTTTTTTCCCCTTCTTTCTCCACTTTCTCATCTTTTTTTCCTTTTCTTATTTTTGGTCTATTTGCTTTCTCTTCTATTTTCCTTTTCAAATTTTTTCTTCCTATTTTCCTTTATACCATTTTCTTCCCCCTATTCTTTATTCTGATTTTATTTCATTTCTGCCCTTTCATGTTCCCTTTTCTTACCCCCTTTTCTCCTCATATTTGTTTTTCTTTTCATCTATCATTCTTGCTCTTTTTTTTTTTAAACATATCTTTATTGATTTCAGAGAAAGGAAAGGAGGGGGGGAGAGAGAGAGAGAGAGAAACATCAATGATGAGATCGGCTGCCTAGCCCACAACCCGGGCATGTGCCCTGACCGGAAATCAAACCCTGATCTCCTGGATCCTAGGTCGATACTCAACCGCCGAGCCATGCCCGGCCAGGCTCTCTTTCTTAATTCTCTCTTCTTTTGTGGTTGCTTTTGTTGTTGTAGCGGTCTTGTGTATGTTTTTGTTTTGTTTCTTTTGTTTCCTGTTTTCTTAATCTATCAGCACCACCACAATAGCTTGCACGACATGGTCCGGGGTAAGCCTCACAGTCAGTCAGCCTGAGAGCAGATTCCATCCATGAACAGGACAACAACATTCAAGACCCAATTACAAAAGGAGAACCAAAATAACTCAAACAAGGGGCATTCCTAGAGCACCCAGCTCAGGAGATCTAAGAGATTATACCACTGGGTTGCACAAAACACTTGCTACATAAGACCACACCACAAAGACTGGGAGCACAGCAGTTTGATCTAATACACAGAAACAAATACAAAGGGACAGAAAAAATGGGGAGACAAACAACACCCAAATGAAAGAAAAGGAGGAATTGCCAGGAAAGGAACTAAATGAAATGGAGAAAAGCAGTTTTTCAGAAAAAGAATTCAAAGTAATGGTTATAAAGGTGCTCAAGTGACTCAGTGAGAACTACAAGCAACTTAATGAGAACTATACGGAACTTTTCTTTTTCCATTTTTTTAAAAATACATATTTATTGATTTCAGAGAGAAGAAGGGAGAGAGAGAGATAGAAACATCAACGATGAGAGAGTGATTGATCGGCTGCTTCCTGCAAGCTCCTGACGGGGGATCAAACTTGCAACCCCGGGCATGTGCCCTGACTAGGAATCGAACCGCGATCTCCTGGATCCTAGGTTGATGCTCAACCGCTGAGCCACGCCCAGCTGGGCTATATGGAACTTAATGAGAACTACATTAGCATGAAAAAACAGATAGAAACCATGAATAAAAATCAATTGGAAATGAAGAATGACAGCTGAAATAAATAATACTCTGGAAGGAATCAACAGTAGACTAAAAGAAGGAGAGGACCAAATCAGCGCATTAGAAGACAGAGCTCTAGCCAGTTTGGCTCAGTGGTTAGAGCATCGGCCCGGAGACTGAAGGGTTCTGGGTTCAATTCCAGCCAAGGGCATGTACCTTGGCTGCAGACAAGATCCCCAGCCTTCATTGAGGTGTGTGCAGGAGGCAACCAATTGATGTGTCTCTTTCACATTGATGTTACTCTCTCTCTTTGGCCCTCCCACTCTCTCTGAAAAAGGAATGGAAAAGATATCCTCGGGTGGGGATAAAGGAAAATAAAAAGAAGACAAGGCAGAAAAAAACAACCATTTAGAGCAGCAATTGGGAAAAAAAATTAAAAAGCAGGAGAGTTTAAGGGAGCTTTTGTACAACATGAAATGTAACAACATCTGCATCATAGGGATACCACAAGGAGAAGAATCTGAGCAAGGAATAGAGAATCTGTTTGAAGAAATAGAGAAAATTTCCCTAACCTGGTGAAGGAAAAAGTCACTCAAATTCAGGTAACACAGAGTGTCCCAATCAAGATGAACCCCAAAAGACCTGCACCTAGACATATCATAATTAAAATGGCAAACGTTAAAGACAAGGAAAGAATCTTAAAGGCTGCAGGAAAGAGATAGAAAGTTATCTACAAGGGAGCTCCCATTAGACTGTCAGCTGATTTCTAAATAGAAACACTTCAGGCCAGAAGGAAGTAGCATGAAGTATAGAAAGTAATGAAAAGCAAGGGACTGGATCCAAGACTATTCTACCCAGTAAGGCTATCATTCAAAATTGAAGGTGAAATAAAGAGCTTTGCAGACCAAAAAAAGGCTAAAAGAGTTTATTACCACCAAACCAGCATTGCAAGAAATACTAAAGGGACTGCTGTAAGAAGAAATAGAGAGAGAGAGGGGAACACAGGCATAAAGAATAAAAATGGCAATAAGTAAGTACCTATCAATAATAACCTTAAATGTAAATGGCTTAAATGCTCAAATCAAAAGACATAGGGTAGCTGAATGGATAAGAAAACATTACCCATATATAGTCTGTCTACAAGAGACCCACCTCACAACAAAAGACTCACACAGGATATAAGTGAAGGGATGGGGAAAAATTTCCCATGGAAATGAAAAACAAAAAACAAAAAAAAAACAAGCTGGGGCAGCAATACTCATATCTGACAAAACAGACTTCAAAATGAAGGCTACAACAAGAGACAATGAAGGCCACGTCATAATACTAAAGGGATCAATAGAGCTAGAGGATATAACCCTGGTAAAGATATATGCACCCAATATAAGGATCACCCAAATTTATAAAAAATCTTCTGGAAGACTTTAAGGGAGAGTGACAGCAATACAATCATAGTAGGGAACTTCAACACCCCACTGACATCACTGGACAGATCTTCTGGACAAAAAATCAACAAGGAAACAGCGACCCTAAATGATACACTAGATAAAATGGATTTAACTAAAATTTACAGAACATTTCACCTCAAAGTTGCAGAATACACATTCTTCTCAAGTACACATGGGACATTCTCAAAGATAAACAACACGTTAGGACACAAACTACATCTCTACAAATTCAAGGAGTCTGAAATCATAACAAGCATCTTCTCAGATCAAAATGGCATGAAACTAGAAATCAACTACAATAAAAACACCCCAAAACATGCAAGCACATGGAGGCTAAATAGCATATTACCAAACAAAGAATGAGTTACCAATGAGATCAAGGAAGAAGTCAAAAATTTCCTGTAAACAAATGAAAATGAACACACAACAACCCAAAATCTAGGGGACACAGTGAAAGCAGTCCTGGGAGGGAAGTGCATAGCACCACAGGCCTACTTCAAGAAACAAGGAAAATTTCTAAAAAACTATCAAATCTACAACTTAAAGAATTAAAAAGAGAACAAGAAAATCCCAGAGTAAGCAGGAGGAAGGCAATAATAAAGCTCAGAGTGGAACTAAATGACATAGAGACTAAAAAAATAATAATAATACAAAAGATTAATGAAGAGCTGGTTCTTTGAAAAGATAAACAAGATTGATGAACCTTTAGTCAGACTCACCAAGAAACAAAGAGAGAACTCTAATTCAATTAATTGTCTTCAAAGTTTTATTTTCCACCTACAAATTCAACTGAATCTTGAATTTATCTAGTTTTCTTAAATATTTGGTTACGACCCTCCAAGCTAATGTTTCAATTTTCTTCCATCCTTTGACTTGGAATTTTTAAGAACTAAAAACATTTTTTTCCTTCCACTGGACCATTTGTCATAATTCCTGCAGTTCTAACTTCTGCCCCAATAATACTAAAATTTATAACACAGTCTCTCTCCACCAGGTTTTATAAGCCCTACTTGCACTCAAGGAATACCACCTGTAGACATCATCACGACCTCCTTCTCTGCCCAGGCCTCATCATGCCTCTGACAGAGAGCAAGGATCTCTTGGCTCTGAAGGAAAATACAGCCCCCTTTCAGCAGGAAGTAGTTACAGAAGAAACCCTATGCCCCTTTTCTATAGAAGAATTCAGAGCCAAGATTCTTGAGGGGGGGGATGTGGTAGGCCAGTTAGACAGACATGAGCAGAGCAAGGATGATGGGCCAGGTACAGAAGGTTACCAGGGTGGAAAGTCCCAGGTGCCTAGCAATGGCCAACTATAGGGTGGGACCTCACCCCCAGGGTGGCCTTTCCTCCCCTAGCATGTCACTGGTCATGCGGTTTGGACCCCCTGACCTTTCCTCCCTGGAGATAAACCTACGCCTCAGTTGTGTTTCAGCTCCAGGCCCAGAAAAGCAGCAAAACCAGACAAGCAACATCAGGGCTGACCTCAGGACCAGGTGCATTGGACAATGACCCCCCCTGACCTGGCACAGACCAATCAATGGAAATCACAACCCTGAAAGGACGCACCTGGAATACTGCTGAATATTATTTTCCTCTGGGACCTCCCCTAAAATCTCCACCCTTAAAACCTTTAGGATAGATGATCCAGCGCACTCTCCCTCCTGAGAGCAGGCCTGTGGCTTTCCCTTTCCCTTCCCTGTGTTCCTCCCACTCCTCCCAGACACATTACCATTAGCTTCCTCACTCCCAAGCTCCAAGGGACCTTCCTTTGCCTCTATAACTCGTTTCCTAAGCCTGTTTCTCCCATGAATTACTTCTTCCACCTCTGTAAGTTTATAAATAAATGTTCTCTTATAGTTGGAAAAAAAGAAGAGGACCCAAATAAACAGAATCAGAAATGAAAGAGGTGAAGTAACAACTGACACCACAGATAAACAAACGATTGTAAGATACTATTACCAACAATTCTATGCCAACAAGCTAGACAACCTGAAAGAAATAGACAAATTCCTAGAAAAATACAGTCTTCCAAAACTCAATCAGGAAGAAGCAGAAAACCTGAACAGGCCGATAAAAACTGAGGAAATTGAAGCGTAATAAAAAAATTCCCCTCAAACAAAAGCCCTGGTCCAGATGGCTTCACAGGAGAGTTTTACCAAATATTCAAAGAAGAGCTATCACCTATTCTCCTCAAACTATTCCAAAAAAATCCAAGAGAAAGGAATACTTTCATACTCTTTCCATGAGGCCAGCATTATCCTAATTCCAAAACCATATAAAGACACTACAAAGAAAGAGAATTACAGGTCAATATCCCTGATGAACATAGGTGCTAAAATCCTCAACAAAATATTAGCAAATCAGATCTAGCAATACATTAAAATGATCGTACACCATGACCAAGTGGGATTTATTCCGGGGATGCAAGGCTGGTATAATGTTTACAAATCAATAAATGTAATACATCACATAAACAAAATGAAGGTCTAAAATCATATGATCATATCCATAGACGTGGACAAATTCCAGCACCCATTTTTGATAAAAACCTCTCAGCAAAGTGGGAATAGAGGGATCATACCTCAACATAACAAAGGCCATATGTGACAAACCTACAGCCAACATCATACTCAATGGGCAAAAGCTGACAGCATTTCCCTTAAGAACAGGAACAAGATAGGGTTGTCCGCTTTCACCAATCTTATTCAACATAGTACTGGAAGTCCTAGCCACAGCCATCAGACAAGAAATAAAAGTAAAAGGCATCCAAATTGGAAAGGAGGATGTAAAATTTATTATTCACAGATGACATGATATTGTACAAGAAAACCCTAAAGACTCCACCAAAAAAACTACTAGCTTTAATAAATGAATTCGGCAATGTAGCAGGATACAAAATTAACACCCAGGAATCAATGGCATTTTTTATACACCAATAATGAACTCTCAGAAAGAGAAACTAAAAAAAAATCCCATTTACTACTGTAACAAAAAAAATTAAGATATTTAGGAATAAATTTAACCAAGGAGGTAGTAAAAGACCTGAACTCAGAAAACTACAGAATGTTGAAAAAAGAAATAGAAGAAGAAATAAGTGGAAGAATATTACTGTGTTCATAGATTGGAAGAATTAACACCAAAATGTCCATACTAACCAAAGCAATCTATAGATTCAGTGCAATCCCTATTAAAATACCAACAGCAAATTTCACAGATTTAGAACAAATACTCCAAAAATTTATATAGAACCAAAAAAGACCCCAAATAGCTGCAGCAATCTTTAGAAAGAGGAACAAAGTGGAGGGATCACCATACCGGATATCAAGCTATACTACAAAGCCACTGCAATTACAACAGCCTGGTACTGCCACAAGAACAGGCATATAGATTACTGGAACAGAACAGAGACCCCAGAAATCAACCCAAGTCATTACGCTCAATTAATATTTGACAAAGGAGGCAAGAGCATACAATGGAGTAAAGACAGTCTCTTCAATAAATGGTGTTGGGATAACTGGATAGGTACATGCAAAAAAATGAAACTAGACCACGACTTATACCATATACAAGAATAAACTCAAAATGGATAAAAGACTTAAATGTAAGTCATGAAACCATAAAAATCCTAGAAGAAAGTGTAGGTAGAAAAATATCAGACATCTCACGCAGCAGAATTTTCAGCAGATACAAGGCCTAGAGCAAGAGAAACAAAGGAAAAAATAAACAAATGGGACTACATCAAAATAAAAAGCTGCTATACAGCGAAAGAAACCAGCATCAAAATGAAAAGGGAACGCACTGTATGGGAGAATATCTGATAAGGGGTTAATGTCCAAAATATATAAAGTACTCATACAACTCAACAAAAGGAAGATAAGCAATCCAATTAAAAAATGGGCAGAGGACCTAAATAGGCACGTCTCCAAAGAGGACATACAGCCCCAACCTGTCTGGCTCAGTGGTTGGAGCGTTGGCCCAAAGACTGAAAGGTCCCGGATTTGAGTCTGGCCAAGGGCACGTACCTTGGTTGCAGACTCGATCCCCAGCCCAGGTCAGGGCGTGTATGGGAGGCAACCAATCCAAGAGTCTCTCTCACACTGATGTCTTTCTCCCTCTCTCCCTTTCCCTTCCACTCTCTGAAAAGCAATGGAAAAAATATCAAGTGAGCATCAAAAAAAACCACACACACACAAACCGCCCCCAAAACAAAGAGAACATACAAATGGCCAAGAGACACGTAAAAAATGCTCAACATCACTAATCATCAAAGAGATGCAAATTAAAAGGAAAATGAGATACCACCTCACACCTGCCAGAATGGCTACCATCAATAAATCAACAAACAACAGTGCTGACGAGGAAGTGGAAAAAAAGGAACCCTAGTACACTGCTAGTGGGAATGCAGACTGGTACAACCACTATAGACAACAGTGTGGAGTTTCCTCAAAAAATTAAAACTGGAACTACCATTTGACTCAGTGATCTGACTTCTAGGAATATATCCTAAGGAGCCTGAAACATCTATCCAAAAGAAAATATGCACCTCTATGTTACAGCAGCGTTATTTACAATAGCTAAGATCTGGAAACAGCCTAAGTGCCCATAACTACATGAGTGGATAAAAAAGCTGTGGTACATTTACACCATGGAATACTATGCAGTTGTAAAAAAAAGAAGGATCTCTTATTCTGAGACAACATAGAGGGATCTGGAGAGTATTATGCTAAGCAAAATAAGCCAGTCAGAGAAAGACAAATATTGCATGATCTCGCTTATAAATGTAATCTAACAAATAAAAGAAACTGACAAACAAAGGAGATCCAGAGACATGGAAGCATGCAACAGACTGACAATTCTCAGAGGGAAGGGAGGAGGGGAAGACTTGGGAAGAGATTAACCAAAGAACTCATATGATATATGGATCACCCAGGGACACAGACAATAGTGCAGTGAAAGCCTGGGGAGGGGGCAGGAATGAGGAGAAGGGAGTCAATGGGGGGGAAAGAGGGGGCATCTGTAATATTTTCAACAATAAAGATATATTTAAAAAAAAAAGTAAAAGGATAGAGGGAAAGAGGTACCTTGCATAAGAAAGTAAGCACTGTAAGTGTAAGAAAGTTGGAGTGGCTATATTAATATCAGACAAGGTAGACTTAAAGACAAGGAATATTACTATTACTAGAGTCAAAGAAGGTCATTTCATAATGATAATAGTTAATCAGCCTGGGAGATATAACACACACACACACACATATATATATATATCTAATAACAAGAACTCTAAAACACACAAAGCAAAAACTGACAGAACTGAAAAAAGAAATAGACAAATTAGCAAGTATAGTGGAAATTTCAATACTCTTCTCAATAAATGATAGAACAGGTAGAAAGAAAAATCAGTAAGGATATAGAAGACTTGAACACTATCAATTAATTTGACCTAAATGTCATTTATGGATATTCCATCCAACAACAGAATATATGTTCTTTTCAAGTACACATGGAACACTTATCAAGATAGATTTGCTGGTACTAAAGCAAATCTCAATAAATTTAAAAGAACTGCAATCATACAGAGTATGTTCTCTTAAAGACAAAGACTGAAGGACTTTCACTACAAAATCATCACAAGGCAAGCCACAGACTTTATCCTCAATGATTAAGTCCAGATACCCTTCTCCTTAGGGTATTTGCAGAGCCTGAAAAGAGAGTGAAGAAAGGATTCTATGAAAGAAAATTCTTCCAGGGTCTTCTACCTCAGGAAATTGGATATACTTTTTAGTTCTACTTTACTATCCCTGACTTGACATCATTACTGAGGCTAGAGCTTTCAAGCCATGTTTTTCTGAAATATGCAATCTATAATTCCTTAAGATTTCTAATTTCTTATCAGATTACTATGTTTTAGACCTATGGTAATCATATAGCTTTTACAAATAGAAACTATAATTTTGACCCTAAAATAACATAAGTATGGTATAAGGCTAAGATGAAAAGATTTTAAAATGCGCAAGTTTGCCTGAACTTGCCTGTCTTTATAAAAATCACTGACACCTCCAGAGGCTTTGAATTCAAAGATTACTAAGTAGCAGAGGGTACCCATGTGCATTCACACAGGGGCACCCTTGGGGGTGAGGTGTCCAGAAAAAGTAGGTTTGGATGTGCCATGATAAAAGAAAGATAACAGTCTAGAGCACAAGTTGGCAAACTACGGCCCCTGGGTCAAATCTAACCTGCAGCCTATAAATAAGATTTTCTTGGAACACAGCTATGCTAGTTCATTTACATATTATCTATGGCTGCTTTTGTGTTGTAATAACAGAGTTGAATAGTTGTGACAGAGACCACATGAACCACAAAGCCTAAAATATTTACTATCTGGCCCTATAGAGAAAAAGTTTGCCAATTGCTGATTTAGAGCAAAGGTGAGTTGCTCAAGGTTGAATATGTATTAGGAAACAAATACAGTGGTACCTCGGTTTTCAAATGTAATCCATTCCGGAAGACCATTCGGGTTCTGAAACATTAAAAAACCAAGGATCAACAGCCAACAGCTAGGCCTCAGGATCTTGCACTCAGTGGGAGTCGTGTGGCACGTTCGACTTCCGAAGCATGTTTGAAAACCGAAGCATTTACTTCCGGGTTTAAGGCATTCATAAACTGAAGTGTTCGTCAACGGAGACGTTCGAAAACCAAGATACCACTGTACTGAGATACTAAAAACTTATCAGAGTAGCAAAGAAAGGCCACTTATACTATTTAATAAAAAATTACCAAAAAGACAGACAAAGCTACTATGTAAAATTTTGTAAATTTAAAATAAATTAAGGCATGATTTGACAAAGGCCCACATTTAAGAAAATACCTAGATTCTCACCTGATATTTTGGTGCATTATTGCATTGTGGAAAACTGCCATTGACTTCTCCATTATGTAGTAGATTATTGTCCACCAGATTCCAGCCCCAGCTCTGGTCATCACTGCCCAGCAATGCCACATAACCTTGGCACTGCATAGGGGCCCGTTTTGTGGCAATTCCAATCACTGCCACAGTGCCCAGAGGGCCCTCCCACCACACTTCCCATGCATGGCGGCCCTCACTGAAACCAATCTTGGTCCTTGCACCATCAGTGCTCTGAGCAATGGGGTTTCGATGTAAAGTAAAGCCATTCTTCTTAATGTAGACATTCCTGGAGCAGTCATTAGTGCTGAAGGCATGTTGGAAAGCACGTACCTGAAAAGATGAAAAACACACCAAAGAAAAAGAAGTTTGATTTTTCTTAAATATTAAAAAGTACCCAGCCCTGGCCCATGTGGCTCAGTTGGTTGGAGTGTCATCCCGTATACTGAAAGGTTGAGGGTTGGAGTCCCAGTCAGAGCACAGACCTAGGTTATGGGTTTGATCCCTGGTCGTGGCACATACGGTAGGGAACCGATCGAGATTTCTCTCTCACATTGATGTCTCTCTCTCTCTCTCTCTCTCAAATCAATGCATGTCCTTGGGTGAGAATTAAAAAAATAAAAATAAAAAAAATAAAGAGTACCTAAACCTTAGGCTACGTGTTTTTAAACAATAGTTACATATTTTTAAATAATATAATAAACATTTCCAAAAAATGGCTAAAGTTTCGGGATGGGATATAACATTTAAAATAACTGCCAACTGTTTCATTTCTGACCAAAATTCTAAACCATAGAATTTCTTCAAATAGACTTCTTAAAATATCCAAAGATATATACAAGAATCCATATATTTTAGAGATGATACTGAAATGTTTATGGATGACATGATACCTGGGAATTGCTTTGAAATATCCAAGGCTGGAATAGGAGAGTGGGTATGGTAAAAATGAAAGTAGATTACCTATGAATTAATCATTGGTAAAGCTTGGTAACACATATAGGGAGGTTCATTAAACTCTTTTCTCTACTCTAGTTTATATTCAATGTTTTTATATCAAAAGGTTAAGAGATGCACAGTTTTCATGTTGGCAACCCTGTCAATAAAAAGAATATTTTAAGTAAAATAGAGAACTTAGTCATAGCAGCTCTGAAGTTTATGAAAAATTGTAATAACCACAGACAATCTTAGATCCTCAGCCTCCTTGCTAGGTATTACTCATACACTGAGATAGCACCACTCTCATTATACCAAATCAAATAATCCCCTAGATAGCATCTAAATTCAACCACTAGAATTTATAAAGAAACAGCCATTAAGAACAGCCACCACTGATAGGAAAGGTTAGTTGACCTTCAGTAATTACCAGTTTTTTTAAGCTTCCAAAATAGAGCATAAAAATTGCTACTCTGTACAAATAATAACAATTTCTCATGTTTTAATAATTTAAAGCTTTTTGGGGTTTTTTTGTTGTTGTTTTTTTCCCCTTTTAATCTCTTACTCTATTCAAACTACCCAAAAGCAACCAGAGGCTGGGACCTATTGCTTTAGTTAACCTGAGAAATCAACTCGAGAATCACAGAATTTCAGCACTACGAAGGACCTTAAAGGTCACCTAGTCCAGCTCAGGGATGAGGACACAGAACTAAAAGTCAATAGCTAACTAGACACCCCAGCCAGTGTGGCTCAGCTGGTTGGAATGTCAACTGGAAGGGTCTCGGGTTTGATTCCCCCTTGGGGCACATACTCAGGTTGCCGGTTCAATCTCTGGTTGGGGTGCGTTCGGGTGGCCACCAATTGATGTTTCTTTCTTTCTTTCTCTCCCTCCCTCTCTCTCTCTCTAAAATTAATGGAGGTGTATCCTTGGGTGAGGGTTAAAAATAAATAAATAAAATATAAAATATAATTAAATAAATAAAAGTCAATAGTTAATTAGAGAAAGCCCCAAAGAAAAGCCAGGTATTCGGGCCCCTCGTTCACAGTTCACTTACTATTAGCAGCCAGTACTTCATGGTTTTACTGTTGTACTCTAGAGCAGAGAGATTTAATAAAAAACAAACAGACCTACTTTTTCCATAGAGGTTGTAAAACTGAAGTAATACTAATTTTTTCCCTATCTGTTCCTATTTATAACACACTTTTAAGCACCTAAAAGATCAGAACAGGATTAAAGGAGTAAAACATCCCCAAAATATTAAGTATTGCTCAAATAACTCAAAAGATTACTATAAAGACAATTAACTAATTATAAAACATTCAATTCTCACCTATGTCTATCCCTAATTCTTATAAATACCAATTGCTTTTTCTCTATCCTTATTCTCTTCGACACACTGACACTGTTGACAACCCCTTCCTCAAAATTCTGACATTTTTCTACTACCCAGGACTGATCCTTCACTGTAACATTTTTGGTGACCATCATACCCCTCCCAATCTCTCTAGCCTCAGTCCTTAACCCTCTACCCGAATTCTTTCCAGACCTGTCTTTCTAAAATAGCACCTTTATTACATCTCATCCTAGTTCAATAACCTTTGATAGTTCCATATTGACGATGATAATCAACTATAAATTCTGTCTGGCTTTCAAAGCCCTCCAGATCTGGTTCCTTCTATTTCCCTTTCTAATTTTGTGTTAATTGTCCTTGTCTGTAGTATTATGCTTGCTTTCCTCCTCCCATATATCCTCTAAGACCAGCTCCAATCTTACCACCTTCATAAAGCTATTCTTAACAGGGTTCACCCAATCTCCCTAACTCCTCTCTCTCGAACTCCTACCCACCATAGTCTGCATCATACAATACAATTCTGAACACACCCCAACCACTTGATTCCAGTGAAAAATATCTTGCAAAAAGTGTAATCTAACCTAAACTGATCAAACCTCTATAGGAAATATAGAGGGCAGAAGACCATGTTAAGCAACACCATGGACATAAAATCTGAAAAATTCAGACTACGGGAAACTACAAGGCAAATGACCTGATAAAAAAAAAAAAGTTTTTATTGATTTGAGAGAGAGAGGAAGAGAGATGGAGAGAAAGATCCATCAGCTGCCTCCTGTGTGTCCCTACTGGGGATCGAGCCTGCAACCTGGGCACGTGCCCTGACCAGGAATCAAACCAGCGATTTCTTGGTGAATGGGGTGACACTCAAGACACTCAATGGAGCTATACCTGCCAGGGCCCGACAACGTTGCTTGTTTGTTTGTTTTTGTTGTTGTTCTCACCTGAGAATATTTTTCCGTTGTTTTTTTGTTTTTGTTTTTTTTAGGGGGGAGAAAGAAACATCTATGTGAGACATACTGATTAGTTGCCTCCCACAGGCGCCCCAACCAGGGCCGATTTAACCTGCAACCCAGGTCTCTGGCCTTGAGCAGGAATCAAATCCGAGACCCTAGCAGATGCTTTAACCACTGAGCACACCAGCCAGGAAATGACCAGATTTCTTCAAAAAATAAGTTGCAGGGGTGGGAGGTGGGGAGATGGAAAGTTAATCTGTAGACTAGGTAGCCTTAAGAGACATGTCAACTGTTTGCCACTGGAACATTATATAAATCTTAATTAAATAAACTGAAAATTAAAAATAAACATTTGACATTTATGAGACAATTAGAAATTTGAACACTGCATTTTTTTAATATTAAGGAATTCCTGTTAATTTCTTTACACTTTAGAGATGTAATGATATTGTATGTTAAGTGTCCTCATCTTTTAGAGATGGATACTAAAAAATTCAGATGAAATAAAAAAATAAATACACAAATTAATAAATAAAAACAATCTATAGATTCTTGTCCCATAGTCTTATGCGCAACCTGGATTGTACATTATGGCTAACAGCTTTAAGACCTAGTTTAGGATCTAAGTCTGAAATTTAAAGAATTATAGTTAGGGTCCTGGCTGGTGTGGCTAAGTGACTAGAGTGTCGGCCTGCACATGGAAGGATCGCGGGTTTGATTCCCAGTCAAGGGCACATACCTGGGTTACAGGTTAGCTCCCCGCCCCTGGTCAGGGGTCATGCAGAAGGCAACCAGTCAATGTGTCTCTCTCACATCAATGTTTCTCTCTTTGAAAAGCAATGGAAAAAATATCCTCAGGCAAGGATTAACAACAAAGGAAAAAAGAATTATAGTTAGATGCTAAGTATGACTGGAATAATTGATGCTATTAGGTAACATGGAAAATATGAACTTGGAAAAGAAGACAAATCCTAAATAGACTGACAACTCCAAATACTTTCCAGTTTTATGCTATCCCAAGCCTGTTCCCATCCTTCTCTCAGCTCCCTGGAAATCCTATCTCACTCTTCCTTCTTCCTCATCTCACTCAGCCAGTCAGCTAGCTGTCCACCTATGTGGCTTTGTTCTCTGCAATAGCTCTCCTAACCAGCCCCTTCTCTCCTCTATACAATTGCTCATACATTAGTTCTATACACTTGTCTTAAGTACCTCTGATATAGGCACTAACCCCTGCCCTCTCCAATTCATCTTATGGTAAAGTTTTTCTAAAGCACAGCTCTTATTTTTAACTTTTCCATTCAAATGTCTGTGGTTTCCAACTGTAGAACAAAGCCCAACTATAGACTGAAGGCTGCATTTCAAGGACTTCCATGATATATCTAGTTTCAGCTTACCTTTACAATCATATTTCCCATTACTTTAATTCAATCTAATTAAACTTTTATATTTAGTCTCTCCTCTAAGCTCCAAACTACAACAACTGCCTATCTGAAATCTCTTGGATATCTCAAAAACATTGTCAATTCTATTCTACCCAAATTGAACTCATTGTTAGTCCTGTAAATCCAGCCCAGGTGATTCCTATATTATGTAAGCCAGATACCTAGGAGTCATCCTTAGCACCTCCCTCTTCCTCACCCCTAATTCACATCTACTGCCAAGTCCTGCAGATTTTACTTCCCAAATCTCTCCTAAACTTCTCATCTGCTCCACTACCTACCTACTTCCTAATTGATCTACCCATATTTCTAAGGTTCCCCTCCAACCTGTGCTCCATACTGAAATTAGAAATACCCTTTTAAAAAATGCAACTAATCATACCACCAATCCCCACACGCCTAACACCCTCTTGCTTACAGTTCAAAATGGCTTCCCTATCATTTGGCCCCAGTCCACCCCTTCCATCTTATTTCAAACCTGTCTAACTTTTGCTCTCTATGCTCCAGCCACACTGATGTATTTTCTGCCCCTCATACTCAGAAGGTTCCCTCCTGGAAGGCTCTTCTCTCACTCCTTGTGGACTACTTATCCTCATCCTTCAGGTCTCAGTTTATCATTATTTCTTTAGAGGACTTCCCTGACCTCCCTACCTAGGTCAAATTCTCCAATACTGGCACTCAGAGCACCAGTATCTCTATCCTTCATAGTACTTACCACAGATGCAATTTTACAACTGTGTGATTATTTGATTACTACCCATTTCCTCCCACTAGATTGTAAAGCAAGGCATCCATAAGAGTTTGTGTCTGTTTTTATTCACCATTCCATCTACAAAACTGAGCATAGTGCCTAGCACTCATATTTTTAAAAATAAAAATACAGTATATGCTATACAAAGCCTTTGCTTTCCCCTTGCCCTGCTTTTGTTCAGGGCATTTCCTCTTAGTAAAACGTTCAAATCCTTCCCATCTTTAAAATTCAGCTCAGACACAGTCCTCCACTCAATTTGTAAACTCTCCTTTCACTGAACTTCTAGTGTATGTATATATATATATATATATATATATATATATATATATCTAACATAAGCAATTTCTACTATTTGTTAGTTATTTCTATACATTTCCCCCCCTCTACTAGACTGAGGGCTTCCTTACTAGACTGACTTCTTTTAATTAATCTTTTTATCCTTAAGATATTTAAGAAAAGTCCTCCAACATCTGAATGAACATGTTATTAGTACAATTCTACAATACTTATAAAGTGCACCTAGTACAAAGACATACAAAGTATTAAAAATGTTAAGAAATCTAAACTATCTAGGGAAGGATACAATAGGTAACACAGGTTGCCTCCAAGAAAGGAAACTGGGTGGCTAGGGGAAAAGGGCTAAAGACATTTTGGGCCTGGTCAGTATGGTTCAGTTGGCTGCAGTGTGGTCCTGTACACCAAAAGGTGGCGGGTTCGATTCCTAATCAGAGCACATATTCAGGTTGCAGGTTCAATCCCCATGCAGAAGGCAACTAATCTGTTTCTCTCTCTCTCTCTCCCCCCCTCCTTTCCTCTCTCTAAAATCAATAATAAAAAAACAAAGGAAAACATTTTGCTTCTTTTGAATGTTGACTCACATGAACACATTATCGTTATATGAATCTCGAACCATGTGACCATATCTATTACAGATGTCATAATTTAACATAAGTAGAAACAATAAACTTTGGAGAAAAATAAAACTTATGAAGCCTACACATTTATCAGGTGAAGTAGGGCAAAAATTGCAATCTTCCTCACTCTATTATATAAATTACAACTAGTATCCAATGTACATTTATACCATGTACAAATATAGTTGTAGTAAATTAACATTATTTCACTTAGTAGGAAAACAACTTGATATTCAACAGCAATATTCCTTCACCTTATTAAACTAAAACGTGCTTTATTACAGAATTTACATCTATTTTTACACGGGGAAAAACGTTTATTTCTTATTCTGACACCCAGTGGCAGTCTACCATTAAAAAGGGATGCTCCTCCCCTCCAAAAAAAGGGATGTTTTACCTTTTTAGTAATTAAAGTGTGTGTGTGTGTTTATGTTTACCACATTCTAAGTCAAACTTTATCTTCTCTGATATATGCTCTGGGTAAATGCTATATTGAATAGCTGTTATCCATCCAACTGAACTCAAGCTCAAGGCCTTTGTTTATACTACCTGAAGAATCCTCCCAGTCATAGTACACCTGTTACTTGACATTTTTATTTGCATATGAAGAAGGCAGGAATATGCACAGGAAGCTGGGGGAAGGGGGGAGGAAACAAAACCAGAATTTTATGACAAATAGAACAAGAGAGACACCATCAAGGTGGAACTGGGAAAAAGTTGGCAAGGAAGTAGCCAATAATAGTGCGACAAGGCAGTATTATAATGGTTAAGCGATGGCGATTGCTCTCCTGAAAGTTAGCAGGATGCCTAGGACCACACTCACTTATAAGTCTGAAACATAGTGGAAAGAATTAAAGAGAACCTGGGTGAAAACAAAGAAAAAAATTATTATAAATAAAAGCTTGGAAAAGGTTAGGTGAATGTGGAGGTGAAAACCGATGTAAGGCAGCAGGAAGATCTAATAAAGCCTATTTGAAGGGCACGGAGAAATGTAAGATTAGAGTATTGAAGGAACAACAATAGGAGCGGTCTGTCTTCAAAGGGAAAGACTGTGGAAAGTAGAATGAGTGATGGAAACGAATCCATCTGGTCCTTTAAAAAGTGTATCACGGAAGTGGGGTAGGTTAAGGAGCAGAACTTCAAACCAAAGAAGATGTTTATGGAGGGGAGAGGTGAGGTAAGGTATTGACTGGTGCACTGGAAAGGCGGGATGGTGAAGCGAGGCGCCTGACTCAGAAGCTGAGATGAGAAGCACTGAGAGCGGTGCGCAGGAGCGCGGCTGGGGGTAGCGGCGTGGCCCTGGGCTCCCTCACCTTGGCCTTGTAGCTGGGCAGGTTGCAGAGGATGTCCGTGCGCAGAGCCTCTTCTGCCAGGCTTCGGGCGCACAGGCTCCGCCACACCTCGCTGTTCTCATCGCCGTGCAGGCAGCGGTACCAGTGCTTGCACACCAGGGCGCAGCTCCGCAGCTCGGACAGCTCCAGGTAGGAGAACACCAACTCCAGCACCCGGCTGGGCAGCCGGCCCCCGGCCCCCGCGGACCCAGAGCCCGAGCCGGCGCCCGCGCCGCCGCCGCCGCCGCCACTACAGCCAGCGCCGCCCGAGGCTGCCCCAGCCCCCGGGGCCGGCGCCGCCATCACCTCACCAGCCGGCCCGAGGGCCGCCGCCACCGCCGTCGCTTCCCCCCGTCTCTGCTGGGGAGGCCAAGCCTCGCCTAGAACCCGAAGCAGAGCTCACCGCCCCTTTCACAGCCAACCGGCCGGCCTCTCCGCCACTCCCGCCCCTGCCCGGGGGCGTCCGCCGCGCGCCCCGCCTCACTAAGGGCAGACGCACCCGCCGCGCAGGCGTCCCCCGCCCCTCCCCCGCAGTTCAGCGCGGGCGCTGGAACCGCCCGACTCGCACGGCCTCCCGGGGGCGCGCCCGTGGCTCCGCCATGCGGGTTGAGGGCACGAAGCAAGGGCGCACGCCCAGATCGCTCGCGGTTCCTCTCGGCCCCGGATGTGACTGTCTGGCGGAGGCGACTCGCGCCGTACACTGCACGGGATTGGGCGCCCGCGGGTGAGGTCATCGCGAGGCGCGGAGGAGGGGAGCGGGAAGAGCAGGTAGGAGCCTGGCGCCGGTGGGTCGTGGCTGGCCTACTCTTTTGGGCTTAGTGGTCCCACGGTGGCTTTCCTGGGCCTCTCTTCCTGTTAGGGTTTCCCGTGTCAGCTAGGTCCCGGCTTCGGACTCCACCCTAACGCGGGAAATTGCCCTCTCCGTGCCAGCCAATCCCTAGCTCCGCCGCCTTCGGCTGAGTTGGACCTTCTTTCTTTACCTGCGGCAGCTGAAGTGGTCTTTTCCCGGTTAGTCCTCGTTTTCCCAGAGTAACGGTGCTTATGGGAACGTGCGTCCCAGCTTGGGCGTTCGGGAAGTAAGGTCGCTACCTTTGAACTCCTCCCCGCCCCCCACGTTTGGATAACCTTATTAAGTGCTATATTCTTTTGGTCAAAATAAAGCCTTTTCCGGGCCTCCCTACAAACTCACCCATTGATTAGTAGGCGGATTAAGGCAGTGTGTTTTTACTTAATTGGATTTTCCAAAGGGGAAAAAGACGTGGAGACGTCATTATAGATGGCTTCTTGGAAGGAAAAGAACTTAAACATTATTTGGTCATACTGTGTTTTTTTAGTTGAAAATTTTTCTGACAGCCTTTAAAGATTACTGGGTAAGAGAAAAGAATAACTATCCTGTGAGCCAGGCATTCTACTAGGGTCCTTTACGCGGGTTTTTATAATTCTGAAATAACTATGAGGTAATTATTATTATAATAGGGTTCATAGATTCCTTTAGTAGTCAACTCCACTGTCTTGCCTTTATGTAGGAAGAAATCTTTCCAGAAACTCCCTTGCTGTGTATAATCCATTTCTCGTTTGCCAGTAAAAATAAAAGAACAGCAACTACTTCTGTTCTTCCCAGGTTTTTTTTCCTCTCCCCAACAAGCTTAGTAACCCCAGATTCTTTTGATTCTTGCTAGTGCCAGTGGCACAGCCTTTTGGTCATTTTGGTTGCTATCCGGCTTCTCCACATCAAGAGCAACTTTTGGAAAACCCAGACATATGAAGAAAAGTTGACCTACACTTATTACAGTGATAATGACTATGTGGTAGTGTAACCTCAGTCTACGGAGTTTTATTCATTTTTCAGCTTTCAACCATAGGACATCCAAGGAAGGAAGACCAACATTTGTCTGGGGAAGATGCTTAACTTTCTTGTTGTTGTTAATCCTCACCCAAAGACACCTTTTCCATTGATTTTTTAGAGAGAGTGGAAGGGAGGGGGAGAGGGAGAGAGAGAGCAACACCCATTGGCTGCCTCCCACAGATAGGGATTTAACCTGCAACCCAGATACATGCCCTTAACCGGGAATCGAACCCGAGACCCTTTGGTGTGCAGGGCGGATGCTCTAACCACTCAGAACACCAGACAGGGCCACTTAACTTTCTTTTAAATCTTCAAGGATAAGTAGAGTTGATGCATCTGAGAGGGGGCAAAGAACCAGACAGCTTTAAAGGCACAGACACTTTAAAAGGACAAGTGGGTATATGGAGGTATGACTGGAGCTGAGTGTTTAGAGTTCACTCAGTTATTAAAGATGTTGGCCTTTATCCTGTCTTTCACAGTGTAGGTGAAGTAGAGCCTTTTAAGGATCCAATCAGACCATTCTGGTGCTAATCTAGTCCAGTCAATGAGGTGACTTTTTGTGACAGAGTACCCACCCCCCACAAGTGGCCCAGGTAGAATTTCAGAGTAGGAAAATATTTTCTTTATCATACCTCCTTTCCTTTATACAAATCTTTCACCCGCTCATCACCCTCCTCACCATGCCCCATCCCTCATGTTCAATGTCATCCTCTCTAGCTGTTCAGAACTACCAGCTGTTGCACTCCACCCTTTCTGAAAATGCTCTCAAATACCCCACCTTTCCCCACCCACTCCATGATCTCATTAGATGTTGGAAGGAATCTATTATCTAATTAAAGTAATTCACAATAGGATATGATTAATTGTTGTGCTTGATCCTTTAGGCATCTGTGTATGAGAAGTTTGTTGACTTGAAACCTGAATGTGGGGATGGTGGCACTTAACCTATTTCTGGTGGGCTTTTCAGTTCCCATAAGAGAAAAACAAGAAACAGTGGCTTGACAACTTATTTTTGAAAGATTATTTTTATTTAACACAGATGTAATTACATTTTTTATTACAGCTGTCTGTTTAACATTTTTTGATGATGGTCTTTGAGTGTGTTTCAAATAATAAGTTTTAATCTTACAGACTAAATAAAGTGATTTTGGGGACTTTTGGTTGAATCATGGGTCAATACTCTGCATGATAAATGTTGATTGACTAAAATCAGAAGCCTGAAGGTATGGATTTCTGCGGCTTTCCCAACTCTTTTTAACATTCCCTGCACTGTTTTTGTTTTTCTAACTAGTTAGGTAATTAGTAAATATCCATGTAATATAGAGAATAGAAGTTTAATTTTTTTTCTTCCTCTGGTGAATAGAGGTTAAGGTATAGCTGACTTTGGTCTTATGAGGTTAATAGACTCAGAGTTACTATTGGTTCTATTATGGAAAAATTTACAGGAACTATGTTGTTGCCTGCAATAGTTCCTTTAATACAAAATCCATTTATTGCATTGCCTGACCTCACACTTTGGCATGGAGCTTTAACCAAATGTATTTTAAAAATTGAATTAATCTTTTCCAGAAAAGAATTGTATTAGGAAGAAAACCTACTAAAACTTTTGTCTCCCGGTTAGCTTTTATGTAGGTCCCCTGTGAAAAACCCTGCCTCATTCTTCGAGAAAAACCTAAAATCCCAGCAGGGATTCAAAAGCTGTATACACACAAAATCCTAAAACTGTAGAGGGTAGACTTCCAGACTTTAACGTTAATACACCATAGAAAAGTTAAAACTCTAACTTAGGAAATAAATGACCAATACTCTAAAGATTCATTACAGAATTTTAAATAAAATTCTTTGTAATGTAAATGGCCTTTTCAACGGCTAACTCAAATTTCATACTTTAAAGGTAGGATATTATCTTTATTATATTAAGTATAAGTTAATACTTATCACAGACAACAGTTCCTAAGCCTAGATAATATTAATATCTTTCATTTTTCTGGTTTATCAGGAACATTTGACAAGAGCCTTTGTTATGGTAGAACATTATTTAATTACTATTTCAATACTTGTCAGCAAAAATCAAACAACCCAAAGTTCCCTAGCTTTACCTCCCTCTGAGTCACTTCCCGTCTAAACCTCACTTATTTGCTTCAGTTTCTGTTTAATTAGTTTCATCTGTATATTAATTGCTTCCTCTGAGATTTAAAACAAAAAGTGCCTTTTTCCCATTTTGTCATCTTTATGAAAATTGTTTCATCTGATTTTGTGATGTCTCTGTTAACTTTGATTACTAACAGAATAGTGACTTTTTGCAGTCTAGTTAGTGATTTGTGTGTATATGACTAAAAATAGGACAGACAAGCTTTGTGTTGGGAATAGAAACTTTAGGCAGATTGACAGATTATTTTAAATGATTTTTCAAAACAATATTAGGAAATTTATCTCTGTACCATTGGACAAATTCAGGTGTCAAGTCTGAAAATAGTAAAGCAACTATGGCAGTATGGCAGTTCTTTACTAAGTAAATTCTCCCTTGGCTTGTGAAATGAAAAATTAAATTTGTCCAGATTTGTTTGCTTCCTCTTGTCTGACCATTAGAGTTGTATAAATTGCCCTGATTTCCTTTTTTGCTTTGCCCATAAGCAGTAACAGCAGGGAAGTATGTGGTAATTCCAGTTTGTAGGTCTGGGCTGCCTAGCATATCAGAATCTAAATTTTGTATGTAAGTACTACTATTGTATAAGTGCAAGTAGGTGATAATGTGGTTAAAAGTTTGTGAATATATTTATTTATTTTTTAAATATATCTTTATTGATTTCAGAGAGAGGAAGGGAGAGGGAGAGAGAGAGATAGAAACATCAGTGATGAGAGAGTCATTGATCGGCTGCAGCCCGCAACCCGGGCATGTGCCCTGACCGGGAATTGAACCCTGATCGCCTGGATCCTAGATCGACGCTTACCCACTGAGCCATGCCCAGCCGGGCTGTGAATATATTTAAAAGCAGTAATGAATTATTAGTAGTTTTTAGTCATTTTCTCTACTTTAAAGAATACTAACAAGTAAAACTGTTGTCAAGTGGAATTGTTAGGAAAAGCTCTTCTATTTTTAATTAAGTTTTTAAAATAAATTTTTTAAATGTTTATTATTATTTTTTCTTTAGAGAGAGAGAGAAACATCAAATTGTTTTTCCACTTAGTTATGCATTCATTGGTTGATTCTTCTGTGTGCCCTGACCAGGGATCAAACTCTCGCAGCCTTGGCATCTGGGGACAACACTCTAACAAACTACCTAGCCAGGGCCTGGTCTTCATTATTTAAGAGTTTGGTATCCCTGCCCTAGCCAATTTGGCTCAGTGGTTAGAGCTTCGGCCCGTGGACTGTAGGGTCCTGGGTTTGGTTACAGTCAAGGGCATGTCAATCAGAAGAGTTGTTTTCAGAATAAAGTAGATAACCTGCTGGTTTAGTCTCTGGTGGTAAGACCTAAGGGCCTGCCTTTCTAACCAGCTTCTCAAATGATTATTGGTGTAGTACAGGTTCTCAAATTCTAGCATGCATCAGAATCATCTGAGGGGGCTTGTTAAAACACATTGCTGGGCCCAACTCCAGTTTGTGATTCAGTGAGTCTAACTCTAGATCTGACAATTTGTATTCTCAACAAGTTCCTAGGTAATGCTAATGCTGCTAGCCTGGAGGCCATACTTTGAGGACCATTGGTGTAATATATATGATGCCACTTTGACTAGCTTAATAAAAATGAGAAAAGGGGTAATGGTAATATTTGTTGAACATTTGTTATGTACCAGGCACTATTATATGTGCTTTACATATATTACATCATTTAATTCTCTCTGATTCTATGGAATTAATGTTGTTATCATTATCCCCATTTTATAGAGAGAGAGAGGGAGTCACAGAGACGACCTTCAGTAACTTGCCCAAAGTCACTTGGCTAATAGGTAGTAGAACTATTCAAACCCAGAGACTCTAGTTCCAGGGCTTACTCTCTAAAACTTTATTCTGATAAAAGATATAACCTGATGATTGAGCAGCCCTCTCTTAAAAACAATTTTTCCTAATTTAAGTGTATTTAGTATTTATTCTTATGTGCACCTCACATCAAAGGCTGGAGAAGCAGGTTTATCTGGGCCTCTGAGTGCAAGGGAAGCCCAGTTCAACATGTTCCAGCCTGGTGTGCCACAACCTTGTGTTCAACTAGGCTTTTGTAGACTTGATCTTCAAATATCTTTTTGTTGTTGTTGAGTTTTTAGATGTCTTTTTAAAATATTTAAATGAAATATTGTATTTGTCTCCTACCATCAAGTTCTTAAGTAAAACATGACATTACAGGTTTTTCCTCCTTCACAGAGTCTTCTGGGCCATTATGGCTGTCAAATGGACTAGTGGACATTGTTCTCCTATTCTCTGCCTAAATGCAAGTTCAGAAGGGCTAGTGGCTTCTGGAGCAGAGGGTGGAGATCTTATAGCTTGGGGTGAAGATGGGACTCCAGTGGGACACACACGCTTTCAAGGGTCCGACGACGTTACCAGCGTCTTGTTTTCTCCCTCCTGCCCCACCAAGCTCTATGCCTCCCATGGAGAAACTATTAGCATACTGGATGTCAGATCCCTCAAAGGTTCCTTGGACTATTTTCATGTGAATGAAGAAGAAATCAATTGCCTTTCATTGAATGAAACTGAAAACCTTCTGGCTTCTGCTGATGACTCTGGGGCAATCAAAATCCTAGACTTGGAAAATAAGAAAGTCAGCAGATCACTGAAGAGACATTCCAATATCTGTTCTTCTGTAGCTTTTCGGCCTCAAAGACCTCAGAGCCTGGTGTCATGTGGACTGGATATGCAGGTGATGCTTTGCAAAGAGTACTTGGGTAATTTCTAAATGGGATTTGCTAACAGAATCAAGTTATTAATTGGACTAAATATATCTTTGAATTTTTTCTCTACTAACATATCATCTGTGAACCATAAGCTTTACTTCTTTCTAATGCATATTTCATGCTAACTTGACAAGGCCTGTTAGATTTTATTCGCAAAGTAATCCTTAATCCTTTAGTCTTCCTTTCTCTATGCTTTAATACGTTCCTAAAACCTGAGAATTCAAATATTTGATTCTAAACATTTGTTTAAACAAAGGGGCATGCTTAAGGCAGAGTTCATAGCCCGCTTTCTACAAACTCTGTATTGTTTAAAAAGAAAAAGTTGGAGGGACTAGATCTGTTGATTTTACTTTAAAATTATTGGTGTGTTAATTGAGATACTGTGCATTGGTGACCAGGATCAGAGCATTATCTCCATGCTAAGTTTTGAAAGGAACATCACAAATTAGCTCAAATTCAGAGGAAGGCCATCAGGAGAGTAGGTATATCTAGAAACCCCATTATGTGGGGAACTGGAGGTGTTTAAATTTTGGTTTTCATAGGTGGGAAAGTGAAATATGCTGGTCTAAAAAGAAGTCATAGGAAGGAGATTTTGGTTAATAGAAGAAAGCTTTCAAATAGCTTGAACTTTCGCCCAGCAGATGTGCTTCCTCTTGAGAGTGAATCTCGGATCACTGGAGTGAGAATAATCATGTGGCTGCTCTTTGGTGAGCGCTTAATACTTTCCAATGCTTTACATACATTAGTTTGTGGGGGTTTTTTGTTTGTTTGTTTTGTTAATCCTCACCTGAGAATATTTTTTCCATTAATTTTTAGAGCGAGTGAAGGGGATGAGGGAAGAGAAAGAGAAACATCGACGTGAGAGAGACACATAGATTGGTTGTCTCCCACATACGCCCTGACTGGGGCCAGGGATTGAACCTGCAACCCAGGTACATGCCCTTGACCGGGAATCAAACCCGCAACCCTTCAGTGCTCACACCAACGCTCTAACCACCGAGCCACACTGGCCAAGGCTATATATATTAGTTTTTATTCTAATTATAAAATAGAATTAGAAATAGATGAAGCTGGGTTTTGTTGTCAGTATGACTGCCATTCCCCCTCTCTCAGGCTACTGGCATTTAGTAGGCAGAATCAGTGGATGTCCTGCAGTGCTGGGACAGTCCCTAAACAACGAAGGATAGTCCTACCAAAAATGTATATTTAGAATTATTCTAGACTTAGCAGGCACAGTAACCCTATAACCTCTAAACTCCTTTTCCACTTCTAGGTCTTGATCAAGCCCTTTAAGACCTACAATTTTCTACCCTCGCGGTGATAATTTGCCTACTTGGTTGTGCAGAAAGACCTACACAGCCAGGTGAATATCTGTTTTAAGTAGGCAGATTGTACAGAGTCTGACTAGTCATTTCATCCTTAAGCTATATCAGTTTTCAATCACTGGTTCATCATTAACTACTAGGAACAGCAATAATGCAAAATGACTTGTATTCCTCAGACTAGATAAGAAGTGGGCATCCAGAATTTACCATTTTGCATCCAGTTCTAGGCAGGAAGCTTTAGTGGCAGGCAACTGCTAGAGATCAGTATAAGAAATAAATACTTTGTGAAAAGGAGGCTTAGGTAATTTCTTGACTGCTAAGAATTGCTGAAAGTTCACTGTAGATTACCATCTGCACTGGGTTGTGATACAACAATAGCAGCTAAGACAACACAGCCATGCTTTTAAGAAATTATTTCCTTACCGAAGGTGAAACTATAATTTCTTCCACAATTTACCTTTCAAACCCTGATTATCCAGTATTATTCTAAACTTTAAGAATATTCAGCCTATGGGAGAGTCCAAGAATGTAGTTGTAATAGTGGAAGGGAGTTCTTATCAGGTTAATTTTGAGTTATTGCTCTCTGAGCAAATGCATTTTATTTTAAGGCAGAAATTGCATTACTGCCACACACACCTATTCTTGTTAATATGGAAATTATATCTTTTGATTTAGATAGGTTTAAGTAATTAGGTAAAGCATACTCAAAGAGTCAAGAAATTTTTTTTTTACCACTCAGACTGTTCTCTCCCAAAGGAAGAGAAGAATGATCATCAATGGCCAATAGCAGTTACAAAAGCAACACCAAAAGCCGGCTTCACGCTCAGGAGAGTACACTGTACCTCCTCCTCATGGTTTTGGGTGCTCTACATTTTCAGAGAAATTTCTCTAGTAACAAACTATAGAAATGATCCCCAAAAGTATAGTCTTGAGAGTCAGGGCTCTTGAGAACAAATTGTGATTTATTAAGATACTTGAGACTGCTTAGTTATATATTAAATAGGTACAAATAATATAATATACATGAAGGTATAGAAAATAACATTAAATAAATACCTGTGTATGCACCACCTTTTTCTTGTAAAAACCTTTGGAAATTTGAAACCATCATATATTTCTACAGCATACATGATCTTCCCCCACCCCAATATCCATGCCTGAAAATAAATGGCTCAAAGGTTTGTTCTTGTTTCTGGAGTTTGAAAGATCATTAGTACCAACACTTAAGGATCAAGATGATGGAGGAGACCTTTTTTCTTGAAATGAATCTTTTATGTGGATATGTGGAAAGAAATGCTTTTGTAGGGTGAGAAGAGTGTGCATGTGTATGCGTGCAAGTGTGTGTGTGCGTGTGCGTGCATTGCAGGGGGAGAAATTTTTGAGCAGGGTCACTTTGATATGATTGTATTCACTTCTAAACATTGGCCAGTTGTCCACTTTCTCTCCCTTTTAATGTTTTATAGGTCCACAACCCCCAAACTCTTTGACTCTCTTCATTGTCTCTAGCTCTCCTGCTTAGGGTGATACCACTTGAACAGGTGGTTAAGAAATTGTGAAATACCTTGGAATCTTTGGCAGTTAGGAAGAATAAAGAAGTATAAAGGAAATGTCCAGGCAGGAACAATTTAGGAATCTTGAATACTTGGAAAAGATTCTTGAATTGGTGGAAACTGGGATGATTATTAACACATGTAGATGATTTAATTAATACAGAAATGTTTAAGCTGCTATGCTGAAAACACTTTGGGTATAGTTCATGTTTGGATGTCTTAGGACAACAGTAAATATAATTCAGGTATTATGGGGGCTGTGTGAGAAAGAACTTAGGGTACCTGCCAATACAGTTAAGCTAGCAGATTCTGGAATATTCATTTTCCTGTGTTCAGGGTGGTGTTATTTTTTAAGAGAGCTTATTTCCACATCAAGTTTTAGTACTCATTTATTTTCATTATATTTTCTGATACTTCTTTATTTTACTTAAATTTATTTTAATTTGTTAGTAGTCTGTTGGCTTCACCCCAGTAGTGATTGTTGGCCACTTAGTATGATGTTATAAATCCAATCCAAAAGGATTTTCAGTTCTTTCCCTAGTAGAAGCAGAATATAAATGTTACTATACTTCACTTATTTTGAAAGTAGACTGAGTTGATGGAAATTAACCTTGAATAGAAAACCAAATTCTTAATATCATCAGTAGTCTTTTTTTTAATCCTCACCCAACGAGTGAGGATATTTTTTCCATTGATTTTTTTTTTTTTAGACAGAGTGGGGGGAGGGAGAGGAGAGAGAAACATTGATGTAACAGAGACACATCAATTGGTTGCCTCCCACATGCTCCCCAACGGGGGTGGGATTGGACCTGCAGCCCAGGTATTTGCCCTTGACTGGAATCAAACCCGCAACCCTCCCGTGCACAGGCTGACAATCTAACCACTGAGCAACGCCTGCCAGGGCAACAGTAGCAGACTTGTCGATTCAGAGCTATGCTTTTGAATATCTAAACAAGGTCTTGCTTATCCTAGTGCCCATTTTAAATTGAAAGTCATAATTCAGGGATAATACTAGATAGTAAAATAAAGCTGTGTATTCACTCTAAGAGTATTAAAAATATTTTCCTTTTCAAATTGGTTACTGTAGGAAAAAAATAAATCACTATAGAGTAAAATCAATTCATAGAGCTTATTTCATTTTGATTAGCACTTCATTTAAGAAATTTAGTAGGTCAGAGATCATGGTAGGGAACAACAACAAAAAGCCAAATATACCAAGATGTCAAATAAATCAACAGACATGTTTGGCATTTCTCCTATTTTTTAGGCATTATACTAGGCATTATCAAAGATGAATTAAATCTCAAGAAACTAACAAGAAAAGAAATTATTTCAGTGATTTCAGATAGAAATTATTTCAGTGATATTCCAGATTAGGTTTATTTTGTTGATAGGCATTTTTACTTGTAACCAGCATAGACTAAAAGTAATAAATTTCATAATCTTTCATTTTACTTGCAGAGATGAAGGTAGAATGACCTAAAGAAAACTGGCAACTGCTTAAAAATTTGGATTACACTTTATTCAGGATCATCTTTTCTAAATTCTACCTTACTGCCCATTAGCATTCTAGTTTTGGCACCAGGGTAGCATTCCCCTGTCATGTGGTAGTGCCCTCTAAACTTTTTCTTAATATTGCTGGAACTGTATCCTACTAATCAATCTTTGATTACTTTGATGATTTTGATAGAAACAGACTAAGCATGGTAATTGAGCAAGATGGCTGGAACTTTGACTCTGTAACTTCTTTTGTTTAAAGGTGATGCTGTGGAACCTTCAGAAAGCCCGGCCACTCTGGATTACAAATTTACAGGAGGATGAAACAGAAGAAGTGGAGAGCCCACAGTCACCTGGTCAGCTTTTAAACCCTGCGTTAGCCTATTCTCTGTCTGTGGCATCCTGTGGCAATATTTTTAGTTGTGGTGCAGAAGATGGTAAGGTTCGAATCTTTAGGGTGATGGGAGTCAAATGTGAACAGGAACTGGGATTTAAGGGCCACACTTTGGGGGTATCCCAGGTCTACTTTCTGCCAGAATCTTATTTGCTGCTTACTGGAGGGAATGATGGAAAGATAATGTTGTGGGATATAAGCAGTGAAGTTGGGAAAAAACAGAAGAGTCCTACAAAACATACTCACAGGAAGAACACTAAAAGAGCAACTTATACCAAGCAGAGTGGAAACACTAGTGCTTCAGTAACTGATGAAGAACAGGGCAAAATTTTACCAAAGCTAAGTATTGAACATGGAGAAAAAGTGAACTGGCTCTTGAGTACAAAAATAAAGGGTTACCAAAATATATTAGTAGCTGATCAAACTAGTTGTATATCTGTATATCCCTTAAGTGAATTTTAAATTCAATAAAAACATTTGAAAAACTGCAGCAAACTTTTTAGATTAAAAAAATCTTGTTTCTTTGTTTAAACTGTTTGTCATATATAGAATAATACTGTTCCATTGTATAAATTTTAAGACATTTGAGCAAAAGAAGATAATTGGGTAATACTTCATATAGTAAATTATATTAAAATTTAGGGGAAGGGAACTAATATTCATTGAGTACTAGACATGTACCAGTGATTTTATGTATATTTCATTTTTTATTACAAATCTGATTTCCCCCATTTTATTGCCACAGGAATTGAGGCTCAAGAGATGTTAAGTAACTTGAGAACCCAGGAAATTTGCAGGTACAATTACTTGCCTGCAAAAGATCTCATTGTCTTGTCAAGCCTCCTGCCTTAGGGAAGCCCACATCCTGACCCAAATGTGGTCACTACATTAGTTACAACATGAGTTATTTCGGATCCTAGGATGCTATGAGGGGCCTTACCAGCTTGGAAGAGGAAACCTGTTCTTGTTTGTTCTGTGTAAAGCCCAGAAGGCTTTACTGACAGTTTACCTTTTGCTGTTTCTAAGAAGAGGGTTTTAGAGTCAAATCAGTTTAGGAAATTATACAGCAATACTGGCCATAATGCTGGTAGGACCAAGAATAAGCTGAAGTCACAAATAAGCTCAAGATAGCCTGGCCAGACGGGGCTCAGCAGTTGAGCATCGACCTAGGATCCAGGAGATCTTGGTTCAATTCCTGGTCAGGGCACATGCCTGGGTTGCGGGCTCGATCCCCAGTGGGGGCATGCAGGAGGCAGCCGATCAATGACAACTCATCATTGATGTTTTAACACTTTCCTCTCCCTCTCTCTGAAATCAATAAAGATATATTTTAAAAAAACCAAGCTTAAGATACAAGATAGAAAAGAGACAGAAGAGGTAGAAAATAGAGGCCAAGATAGTATATCAAGAGTAAGTTTCTGCCCTAGCCCGTTTGGCTCTGTGGTTAGTGCCTCTGCCTGAGAACTGAAGGGTCTTGGTTCAATTCTGGTCAAGGGCTTGAACCTCAGTTGCAGGCTCAGTTCCTGGCCCTACTTGGGGCATGTGTAGGAGGCAACTGATGGATATGTCTCTCACATCTCTCCCTCTCTCTCTCTCTTCCACTCTCTCTGAAAAGCAATGGAAAAAATATCCTCAGAGGAGGATTAAAAAATAAAAATAGTAAGTTTCTTTTCATCATGGCCTGGATTGCTATCTTCCTTGCAAGTTCTTTCAGCTTCTGCTTATACTTCCTACGCTTGTATTCAAAGCTTTGAAGAGAGAACCTGATTGGTTGCCATTATCCTTGTTTGAGGAAAACTCTTTTTGATAAACTTAATTTTAGTCAGAATACTTGTTGCAAGTGACAGAAATCAAATTCGAATTAGCTTAAGGGAATAAAAAGCAATTTATTGATTCACATGTAGACAGTACTCATTAAATGAATCAAAGGAGATCCAGAGAGTGAAAATGTTAAGAGATGAATAGAAAAATAATAATAAAGGTAAACTTGAAGGAAGCTGGTGGTAGGGTTTCCTGGCAACCGGACTAAACCCTTCTCTTGATTTCAGAGAGGAAGGGAGAAAGAGACAGAAACAATGATGAAAGTCATTGATTGGCTGACCCCTACACCCCCCTTACTGAGGATGGAGCATGCAACCCTGGCATGTGCCATGACCCAGAATTGAACCATGACCTCCTGGTTCATAGGTCAATGCTCAACTACTGGCCGCACCAGCCAGGCTGCTTCAAGTTATTTAACACCAGCTGTCAGGGTTACACATAGCTGTCCTAACCATTGTTCAATTTACATACACCGAGACGTGCTCATTTCACATTTGATGTTTCCCCCAAGTTAAAATTATTTTGTGGTCCAGCATGGATAATTCTGAGGCTGATGCAGTGCTGCCCAGTTGTTTCTCCCTGCCAAGAGCAGAAATACCTTCAAGATTAATTTATCATCCTTTGTCAGAATTATTTATAATCCTGGTGCCTTAACCTACGAACAGCTTTCCCTTGACCTCAGTTTTCCTATTTACAAGCAGAGAATTAGAGAAAAACAGTAATACATGCACATATGCTTTGTGTGTGTGTATGTATTTTGCTGTCTGAATATATTTGAAAGGGAACTAGCAAGAAAAAGGGACATCTGTAATATTTTTAAAAATTTTTTTTAAAAAGTGAAATACCATGACACTTGATCTGAAAATGCATCAGCATGCATCTCCTAAAAATACTTTCCGGTATAACCATAATACTGATATCATATCTAAGAAACTTAATAATTCACATTCTTGCTCTTTGCCAGCCAGTTGTGACTTAATGCCACCCTTACTACACTAGTCTGGTGTTAGGAGCTGGAACTGCAGAAGACAGGCCCTGAAGCCATGAGCAAGTCTATGGAGGCGAAAGTCTGGCCAAGCAGGACCTTGTGGCCCAGTCTGGGATCTGAGCAGAGGTGGATCTCCTTTGTAGCCAACCCTCTTCCTGTAGGGTATTCCCAGTAGGGAAGATAGTCCCCTCCACTGGGCTAAGGTTAATTCTAAAGTAAGTTGCCAGCCTAGCTGGTGTGGCACAGCAGTTGAGCATGGACCTATGATCCAGGAGATCACTGTTTGATCTCCAATCAGGATGCATCCTCCAGTTGCAGGCTCAATCCCCAGCAGGGGGCATGCAGAAGGCAGCTGATCAATGACTCATCATTGATGTTTCTTTTTTTTTTTAAATTTAATTTTTGTTTAAAATATTACAGATGTCCCTTTTTCTCCCCAATGACCTGTTCCACCCCGTCCCATCCCCCTCCCCAGTCCCTCTCCCCACCATTGTCCCTGTCCTTGGATTGTGCATATATGCATATAAATTCTTTGGTTACTCTCTTCCCCTCCACCCACCCGCCCTCCTCTATCCCTCTGACATTTGTCAGTCTGATATATGCTTCCATGTCATTGAATCTATTCTCTGCCTGGCTTATTTCACTTAGCATAATTTTCTCCAGGTCCATCCATACTGTCCCAAAGGGTACGAGATTCATTCTTCTTCTTTACAGCTGCGTAGTATTCCATGGTGTAAATGTCCCACAGCTTTTTTATCCACTCATCTACTGATGGGCACTTGGGCTGTTTCCAGATCTTGGCTATTGTAAACTGTGCTGCTGTGACCATAGGGGTACATATATTCTTTCTGATTAGTGTTTCAGGATTCTTAGGATACATTCCTAGGAGTGGAATCACTGGGTCAAAAGGCAGCTCCATTTTTAATTTTTTGAGGAACCTCCACACTGTTTTCCATAGTGGCTGTACCAGTCTGCATTCCCACCAGCAGTGTACTAGGGTTCCCCTTTCTCCACATCCTCACCAGCAGGAGTTGTTTGTTAATTTGTTGATGGTAGCCATTCTTACAGGTGTGAAGTGATAGCTCATTGTGGTTTTAATTTGCATCTCTCTTCATCATTGATGTTTCTATCTTCATCTCCCTCTCTCTGAAATCAATAAAAATATATTTAAAAAAAAATAAAGTTGCCAGACCAGAGGGATATTGTGGGAGAGTAAACAAGGTACCCTGCTGTCACCACCACCACATGGGCCATGTTCCAACCAGAGGAGCAGAATTTTTAAAAATATTTTTATTGATTTTTAGAGAGGAGAAGGGAGAAAGATCAGCTGCCTCCTGCACACCCCCTACTTTAAAGCCTCTGCACAGCCAAAGAAACAATTTTCAACAAAATGAAAAGGCAGGCACAGAATGGGAGAGAAGTTTTGCAAACCATGTATTGGATAAGGGGTTAATATCCCAAATTTATAAATAACTCATACACCTTAAAACAAAAAAAATCTGATTTTTAAATTGGACATTTTTTAAGCTAAAACAAAACAAAACATTTTTCCAAAGAAGGCATCCAAAGGGCCACCGGAGACATAAAAAGGTGCTGAGCATCACTAATCATCAGGCAAATGCAAATCAAAACCAAGACCAATTATTGCCTAACACCTGTAAGAATGAGTCCCATCAAGAAAACAGGAGCTCAGCTGGGTGTGGCTCAACAGTTGAGCATTGACCTAGGATCCAGGAGATCGGGGTTCAGTTGCCGGTCAGGGCACATGCCAAGGTTGCAGGCTTGATCCCCAGCTGGGGGCATGCAGGAGGTAGCCAGTCAAGGATTCTCTCATCATTTATGTTTCTCTCTCTCTCCCTCTCCCTCCCTCTCTGTGAAATCAATAAAGATATATTTTTTAAAAAAACAGCACTGAAGCTTGAGTACATGGGCTTGTAGATAGTGTCCTGGAAATCCTCTTGACTGGCCTTTAGCATCTCCTAGTAAGACTAGAACTAGGTCAGTGGTATTGCTGGGGAGTGTAGGGAAACGCCAAGGTTGGAACACATAGCTTGCTTTGAAAGAGGATATTCTGGAGAAGCACAGAGGACTTTTCAGTATAAATTCTAAAGTAGCTAGGGAGGGAAACTAGTCAGATTATCAATAGGAGGTTTTGGAGTTAAGGATTAAGTCCAGCTTTCTGCTTTCAGTGACTGGGTGGATCCGGATGCCCTGCATCTTGGTAGCAAGCACAAGAGGGTGAGCAGGTTTGACTACTTAGACCTACCTTATCTGCCCTGACTGGCTCTGACTAGCCATTTGATGTCATTACCACCAGTCCTCCAAAGTGGCACACAGCTGCTGTGTGGACTCTGTTTGCACATGACAGAATCCCACTGGAGAGGTAGGAATGGTTTGGAGTCTGTTATTGGAGTAAGCCAGAGGGGGGATTAGGCAGACACTTCTCTTTTTGTTTTTCTTAAACCTCTTTACTCTTAGACTTGCTCCTTTTTTAATACCATACTCTAATTTTCTAATTGATATTACTGCTCTTCATGAGGCATTAAAGTTTTAGTTCTTGAAATTTTTAATATTTTCCCTTTCCACATTGCTCTGTAGAGGTTCAGCTCCCCCTAGAGACACAATCTACAACTTTCCTGGGTTGTTAGAAACTTTGATGTCTTCAGATTAGTCAGTTAACTTGATTAGCCACTACCTGAACTTTTTCTGTTTTCTTCTCTTTGGGCAATTAGACATCTCCTTATCAACTAACTTATTTTCTTGCTTTCTTTTTAATTTTCTTTAAAATAATTCTTCGTGGCTCTAAGTAACCATTTGTTATGTAATATTCAAATTTAAAGTCATTTTTTGGTCTAAGTAGATCTTTTTTAAATTAATCTATTTTGAATTTTCAAAAGTTTAAAATGTCCAAAAAACATTATTTTCCAGGTTCATAGAACCCTTGTTTTTATATATATATATCTTTATTGATTTCAGAGAGAGGAAAGGAGAGGGAGAGAGAGATAGAAACATCAATGATGAGAGAGTCATTGGTCGGCTGCCTAGCCCACAACCCAGGCTTGTGCCCTGACTGGGAATCGAACCCCGATTGCCTGGATGCTAGGTTGACGCTCAACTGCTGAGCCACGCCTGGCCAGGCCTTGTTTATATTTCTGAATTGTCATTCAGCTCTACTATCCTACCACATACTTTCATTTTTTTATGACATTTTCATCCTTGGATATGGCTATTTCTTCAAAGGATAACTTTTTCTTCAAAGCTTGTGTCCTCTGAAATCAAGGTGTTTTTATTATCTTGGCTGCAAATCAAATTCACCCATGAAGATTTTTAAAATATCTAGATGCCTGGCCCTGGCAAGTGTGGCTCAGCTGGTTGGAGCATCGTCCCGTACACCAAAATGTTGCAGGTTCAATTCCTAGTCAGGGCACATACCTAGGTTTCGGGTTTGATCCCCAGTCAGGCTGCATATGGGAAGGCAATCAATGTTTCTCTTCCTCTCTACTTTCCCTTCTCTCTAAAATTAAGCCTGTCCTCAGGTGAGGATTAAAAATATGTGTATGTACATGTGTATATATAGATGACTGGGCCCTATCCCTCAGAAACCTGAATCAGTATGGGTTATAGAAGTTTAATATTTGCAGATGAACCCACCCTTCAAAAATACTAAAAAATCTGGATCATATATTTTTTAATTGATCTGTATATCTTTCATAATGGCTACTAATATAAAAAAAAATAGTGACACCACCAAATGCTAATAAGGATTAGCGAGAACTAGACCTATCATTTATTGTTGGTAGGGATGTAAAACGGTACAGCCACTCTGGAGAACAGGTTAGCAGTTTTTTACAAAACTAAGCATACCACTACTGTATGCCCCGGAAATTGCACTCTTGGGCATTTACCCCAAATAAAAACATATGTTCACATAAAAACCTGTACATGGATGTTTATAGCAGCTTTATTTGTGATAGTCCCAAACTGGAATCAGCCCAGATTCCTTAAACAGGTTAATGGTTAAACAAATTGTGATATAGGCACGCAATGGAATGCTTCTAATAAAAAGGAACAAACTGTTGGTACATGCAGCAGCTTGGATGTTCATATAGATTTTCAAATTTATTGTCATGAATTTATTTATAATATCCTCTTAGCTTTAGCCCTGACTAGTGTGGCTCAGTTGGGTGAGCATCTTTCTGTTCACCGAAAGTTCGCAGGTTTGATTTCCCGGTCAGGGCATATACCCAGGTTGCCAATTCAATCACTAGTCGGGCTGGTGCGGGTGGCAACCCATCAATGTTTCTCATCACATTGATGTTTTTCTTTCACATCGATGTTTCTCTCTCCGCCTCTCCCTTCCTCTCTAAAAAAATCAATAAAAAGTGACTTTATTTAAAAATATATATCCTTTTAGCTTTTTAATACCTGTTTGCATGTATAGTGATATCCTCTTCTTCAGTCCCCTTATAGCTTATCTGGTTTCTTTCTTTTAGTAGTCTTACCAGGAACATTTCAATAATAACAGCCTTTTCAAAGAACCAGTGTTTCCTTTGATAATTCTATTCAATTGTTTTCTGTTTCTCCTTCATTCTACTATCTTTAGGTTTAATTTGTACTTTTTTTAGCATCTTAAGATGAACACTTAGCTCACTTATTTTTCAGCCTTTTTGCATATGTGCATTTATATCAAATTTACAGAATAGACAAGTCTATAGAAACAGAAAGTAGCTTAATGGTTGCTAGTGCTGGTAACAGCAGAAAGAGGGATTAGGAAGGAATGAGGAGTGATTGTGGTGATGGTGAATATGCTAAAACTTCTTGAATTTTACATTTAAAATGAGTCAGTTGTATGATACATGAAATATATTTCAATAAAGCTGTTAAAAACACATACTGCTTGATTCCATTTACAGAAAGTTCAAAAACACACAAAACAAATACTATATAATGAGACATAGTGGTTATCTTTTGGGAAGATAAAGAGAGCAGTAATTGGGAGGAGTCACAGGGATCATGCCAATTCTGGTAAGTTGACAATATTCTATTTCTTGACTTTGGTTAGGGTTACATGAGTGTATTCACTTTGTAATAAGTCATTAAAGGGAAACACATCATTTCCTCTCTACACTCAGTACTTCTGACACCAGATATGTGGGTTTTTTCACATCAAGCAATTCTGCAGTTCTCGGCAGACACTGGCTTGGTGTCCTACAGTTTAACCCAATTTTAAACTAACTGCCCAGAGTTAGCTTAGACCCCACAGGTTAATGGGATCAGTTCCACAAGACTGCTCCTACTTCAGATGCCAATCAAAAATCCCAAGTCCACACCTGTACTTCTGACTGATCTGTTGTAAATCAGGGATTCCCATGACCCCAAGTTTGATAATTTGTTCAGTGGCTCACAGAACCCAAGGAAACAGTTTACTTACTATTACTGGTTTATTACAAAAAACATATTAAAGAATACAAATGAGTAACCAGATAAAGAGATGCATAGGGTGAGTTCTGGAAGGACCTCAAGCATAGGAGCTCTGTCCCTGTGGAGTTTGGGTACCCTGCCCTCTCGGTATGTGGATGTGTTCTTGGTCACCAACCTTGAAGTTCTCCAAACCCCTTTGGTATGGTTTTTTAAAAATATTTTTTTATTGATTTCAGAGAGAGGAAGGCAGAGGGAGAGAGAGAAACATCAAAGATGAGAGTCAATGATGGGCTGCCTCCTGCACGCCCCCTGCTGGGGATCGAGCCCAAAACCTGGGCATGTGCCCTGACAGGGAATTGAACCATGACCTCCTGCCTGGTTCATAGGTCGATGCTCAACCACTGAGCCACGCCAGCCAGGCACACCCATGTAGTCTTAATTTGATATATACCAGAAGCAAGACCTGAGGGGAGAATTACACGTATTTTGTGAGGTGATTCTGTTGATGATGAATGGCACCAGATGTTAGACTTTGGTCCTTGAGTTCAGCTAAGAAAAGAATTCAGAGCCAAAGAACTCAAATACAAGCAAAAGTTTATTTAGAAAGTCACACTGGTAGCCCTGGCCAGGTAGCTCAGTTGGTTAGAACATCCTCCTCATACACCAGTCAGGGCACATACTAGAACCAATGAATGCATAAATAAATGGAAAACAAATATCGATGTTCCCCCCCTCTCTCTCAGCTGCGTGTGTTACCAGGAAGATGATGAGGAGACCTCTGTTCTTGTCTTGAGGGAAAGATTTCAGTCGAGACAAAGTGTAGAAAAGAAAGCAAGAATTTATTGGCTACAGCAAAAATATACTTAGGACAATGAAACAAGGAAGGGCATAGAAGAAACAAGAGCCCAGGCTGGGCTGCTTTGGCTCCCTGAAAAGGCAGAGGGAGAGAAGGGGGCCTTGGAGACAAGCTCAGGGACCTAGGAGACAGGTTCAGGGGGTAAGCCTGAGACAAGCTGCCACTGCCCATTGCTCCCCTGGTTGCAAGTCTTGGGTTGAACTGGAAATCTTGATCTGTACCATGCCTGGAAATCAAACTGGGGACCTTTCAGTGCAAGGGAGGTTGCTCAATCAACTGAGCCACCCCGGCCAGGGCCACATTTTCTTTTTAAGTAAGGTCCTCCTATCTCCCCAATTAAAGTTTGAATCCCTTAAATTCAGGAATCCTGTTTTATGTCTGTTTTTATTTCCAATACCTAATCTAATACTAGAAGCTCTCCATAAATATTCGTTTCTAAGGATGGTTAGATTTTTAGCATTGATCTACATCATAAATGGTCTGAGGCTTTCTTTTAACCCAATTTAGATGATAATTGAACCAATTAAGTTGTTAAAATTTTGAGAGTAATATCTTCATCAAATTTAATCCTAATATATGTCTACATTTGTATATCCATATATACACTTACCAGAATATACTTAGAACCCAGTTATATCTACTTGTTGTGCTATGTTGATGTACCACAGCTCGTTTTTCAAAGGCAAACATTATAGTGCATTCCAGGACACCTGTGTTCACACGATCAGTTCTTTGAAACTATATTTGGATGTACAAGCTATTAAAAGCGTCTTGTACTGGGTGACCTTTCAGGCAGAATTTAGATCAAATACTCAAGCTGGTGCTGCCTGTTGCCGAGTGGAGGACAGCAGAAAACCCTGGATTCAAACCTCTATTGGGTTTTTGTTTTTGTTTGGTTTCTTTTCATTTTGCCTTAAGAAGATGAACAAGGAAACCGAAGCCCTGATATCCTTGAAGGACGCGATGAAAAGGTTGCTAAGGGCTACAGGGAGGGAGCAAGCATAGGTCGTCTTTTCCGGGAAGAAGACCTTTTCTGGGTTAGAGAAGTATGAGGAATAAGAATAGGCAAAGAACTACAGACATGCCAATTAGACTTCTATCTCTGTTAAAGTGGTTTAAGTCTTCCAGGTTAAAAAATATGTAAATTAATAATAAAGAAAAATTTACTCCCAGGTGCAATAATTCCATTCAATTAATGCATGTGCTATATAGCAGGTATTCAAAAATAAGTAAAATGTGGGTTGTGCCCAGAAGGAACTCACAGCCTGTAGGGATAACAAAAGTATTCAAAAATACTTAAAACAACATGATTGACCATCTAATGGTCATGTTCCTAAAGGGCTATGAGAACATGGAGAGGATCAATTAATTTTGCCTTTGATGCTAGGGAAAAGGAACTCTTCAGAGAGGGACATTTAAGCTGGATCTTAAAGTATGAGTAGGAGTTTATAAGTAAAATATGGAAAGGAACTCTAGGCTGGGGAAACAGTACATGGAAGCCATGGAAGCTTGAAATCGCATACTATATACTCATTGAGCACTAGATGTGTCAAGTGATTGGTGAGAGGAGTGGCAGAAAATGGGAGCATAGGGTAAAGGATTTTATATTTCATGCTGAGGAGATACAACTTGGCTCTAATGATATAACTGGGCAAGTCAGGGTGGCATACAAAGTATATAATCAGTCGCCCTGGCCGATGTGGTAGAGTGTCGGCCTGCACACCAAAGGGTCTCAGGCTCGATTCCAATCAAAGGCACCTACCTGGGTTGCACGTTCCTTCCCTGGTGTGTGCAGAAGGCAACCAATTGATGTGTCTGTCTCTCTCACATTGGTGTTTCTCTCTCTGTCTCTCTCTCCCCCACCCCCACCCCCAATCGCTCCCTCCCTCCCACTCTCTCTGAGAAGCAATGGAAAAAATATCCTCATGTGAGGATTAATAAAACACACACACAAACAAAAGTATATAATCAGTTGAAGGGCATGATCAGAAGTGTGTTTCAGGAGCATATTTCTGGAGGATGGATTGGAGGTTACAGAAATTGAAAGCAAGGACCCAGCTAGGCTACTGTAATCCTAGGTCCAGGTGAAAGATGGTGATTAACTGGTTTAGTGGAGATGGAGAGAAGGGGATAGATTAGAGACCTTAGTGGGGAGGAAAATAAAAGTAAGAATTATTCTGAGATTTCTAGTTCAAGCAATTGAATGGATGGTAATGTCATTAACTGAGCTAGGGAATTGTAGTAGAAAACAGACTCAGATTTGCAGACATGTTCTTTATTTGGAATGATCTGGGACTGGCTTTTGATGAGAGGACTTCAGAGAACTGCTACAATCGTAAACTTTTATACTAATTGACAAGCTAGAGTTCCTCTTTACAGTTCAAGCTAGAGATAACCTATGGTCTAAGTTAATACAAACAGTATGCCAGATAATGTAGTTTTGATGTGTAGACAGGGATTGCCAGCATATTAAGTCATGCACTACTACAAAATGCACATTTCACACAGAGCCTTATTTATATATAAATAGAATTCAAAGCAGTGAGAAAATTCCACCGTAATAATTTTGGAAGATGGGGGTGGGGGGTTGTTAGTAGGTTCAGTTTAGGACAGTTTAGTTTTGATATCCTGTTCAGGTGGAGATGTACAGAACATAGTTAAGATACAGGTCTAGACTTAGGAAAGAGGTGGTATTTAAAACTGAACTAGCCTGGGGAGAAAGGTCAAGACCAGGACCTGGGCAACCATGCCAGTATTCAGGTCACTGTGGACATAGAAGCTCAGGGAAGTGGCATGTGTGTTAATGTATCACTTCCTTCATGAAAAACAATGTGGGTGGCTTCGGGCAGGTAACTTGTGTTCTTTGTGGTTTAATTAGACATAATTCTGGTGCTGCAGCACCCTCCGATGATTAGGGCTATTCAGAACTACTCAAATCCCCTTGGATTATACAGCTCAACATCTCATTCATATTTCAGATTTCAATCACACAAGACATATTTTATTACTTCTGTGTAAGGCCTCTGCTAGGTGTTGGGAGACAGGTGTAAAGATGTCCATGAAGCCCTGGCTCGATAGCTCAGTTCGTTAGAGCATCATCCCGATATGCCAAGGTTTCAGGTTCAATCCCGGGTCAGGGCACATACAAGAATCAACCAATGAATGCATAAGTAAGTGAAACAACAAATCAATGTTTCTCTCTCCCTGAATTCAATTTTTTAAAAAAGGTGTCCAAGAAATAGTCTCTGAACCCCTCCCTCCAAGAGCTTACAATTTTGTTCATAAAAAGCTAACTCTAAAAATAAAATAGGGGGTGGGAAGTGACAAGTGATAGAGGTAGTCCTTGTGAGAATGAAGTAAGTAGGGAGGAGATCTTCAGGTAGAAAAGCAGGGAGATTCAAGCAGGCAGTGGAATTTGAGCTTATCTTTAAAGGAAAGATAGGATTCAAACAGTCAGAATATGGTAGAGAAAGCCACATTATTATTATCATTATTATTTTAAATATATCTTTATTGATTTCAGAGAGAGGAAAGGAGGGGGGGAGAGAGAGATAGAAACATCAATGATGAGAGAGTCATTGATCAGCTGCCTCCTGCACCCCCCCGACTGGGGATCAAGCCCACAACCCAGGCATGTGCCCTGACCGAAAATCAAGCCATGATCTCCTGGATCCTAGGTCGATGCTCAACCTCTGAGCCACGCCTGGCCAAGCAAACCACCTTTTTAAATATTGGTTCCAGCACTAGCTAGTTATATGATATTAGGTTTCAATCTTTTGAATACTCAATTTTTTTTTTTCTTAAAGATAGGCTGGAAAGCTATTTATTTATTTATTTATCCTCATCTGAGGATATTTTTTCCATTGCTTTTCAGAGAGAGTGGAAGGAGGAGAGAGAAACATCGATTGAGAGAGACACAAAGATTGGTTGCCTCCTGCACTAGCCCTGACTGGGGTGGGAGATTGAGCCAGCAACCGAGGCACGTGCCCCTGGCCACAATCGAACTCAGGACCCTTCAGTCCGTGGGCCGACACTCTAACCGCTAAACCAAGCTGGCTAGGGCGATACTCAATTTCTTTATCTGTAAAATAGTAAAAATGACTCTTCACTTCTTATGGTGCTTGTGAGACTCAAAGTAATGCTTATATAAAATACTTTTTTTTCTTTTAAAAAATGTTTTTATTGATTTTAGAAAGAGAGGAAGAGAGAGGGGGAGAGAGAGAAACATCTATTGGCTGCCCCCCAGCATCCCCCACCAGGGATTAAGCCCACAACTCAGGCATGTGCCCTGACCAGGAATTGAACCTACGACCCCATGGTGCATGGGATGAGGCTCAACCAACTGAGCCACACCAGCCAGGGCTGTATAAAATATTTTTTAAAGTATAAAGTACAATATAAGTATAAAACATGGCAAATGAATTCAAGTAGACAATCCAAACATTTGGCAATATAAGGAATGCAAGAACTAGGATGATGGATAGAGAGAATGGCAAATAGCTGCCCAGCCTTGGTAGTGGTTGTAAGTAATATAGACTCATCTTAGGCAACTCTTTTTGTCCCCTGACTTAAACCAGCCCTTGATTCTTTTATCCTATAGAGTAGACCATAAACTCCAAGCTTTAGAAGCACAGTTTAAAGAACTGGACTTCACCAAGGATAATCTCACACAGAAATTTGAACATCATAGCAAGATGTTGGCAAGCCAGGCAGCCCAAGATGAGCTGTGGACAGCAGTTTTGTCACTCAAGTGAGTATCCAATGAGAAATCAGGGGAATTTTGTGGCATTGTGAGAGCTGGCAATGGTCATTCTAAAATTGAATTTCTTAATATGGATTGTGAAGAAATCACATATTCTTGATTCATTTATTCAAAAAATGATTAATTTGAGTACCTGTTTATATGCCAGGTACTGCGGTGCTCTTCTTATCACAGTCTCTTGCTTGCCCAAGTCTTAATAACACAAAGATGGATAAAATAGCTCCTCTGCCATTGAGAAACTTATAGGATGGGTGGCCAGAGAACTAAGGTATCCAGTTTAGCACAGGCCTTATTTCTAAAATATTTTCTAAAATACAACAGCTGGCTCTCCTAGTGGGTTTGTACTTCTTTGAGTTATCCTGATAGAATTCATTTTATATTTGAACATAAAGTGTCCTGTTGCTTTAGAAGCTCTTCCTTTTTTGTAGGTTCACTTCAATAGAATTAAATATTATATACAGCTACGTCATTGAAGTTCTCATCTGCTTGCACACTCGTGTGCTTGAGAAGCTGCCAGACTTGGTGAGAGGTCTTCCCACCTTAGCCTCTGTCCTTAGAAGAAAAGTCAAGAGCAAGCACATTAGAGTTGTGTGGGAATCTGTCCTGGAGGAGTGTGGGCTGCAAGAAGGAGATGTCACAGCGCTTTGTACCTTCTTTATTGCGCATGGTAACAAGGCAGAACACTACAGTGCCAAAGTAAGACAGTTGTACATCAGGGATGTCCCTTTCATGATCACAAACATGGTAAAGAACCAGGCTCTGCGGAATGGTTTGCTGAGGGCTGTTCAGCTCATAGAGAAAGGGAAAGCAGTGACAGCTCCTGAAGAGCAAAAGACATCTCTAAGGGAGTTGATGCCAAGAGTCAAAAACTAACCTGTTACCTTATGACCTAGCGATTTCACTTCCAGTAATTTATCTTGCAAATGGAAAGATAAATCTTCCCATTATCTTATAAAATGTATAGATAATTTGTTATGGACTTATTTTTATAGCAAAAGTTGGGGGAGTATTAGAGAAACTATGATAAATTGGTACAATGGATATTTCTGTGAAGCCATATAAAAGAATGAATAAGCTCTTTGTGTTATTGTATAATGATATGGAGTTATCACCAAGATGTGATGTTTTAAAATATTTATTTCCAATATGTATTGTTAAGTGGAAAAAGGGACAAACACAAATACATATATATACACATATATAAGCTAATATATCCATAAACTTTATAAACTTCTTCTGAAGAGATACATAAGAACGTGAGAACATTGGTTGTCTTAGGGAAGAAAACCAAGAGTCTAGGAGGTCAAAGGTAGGAGGAAGTCTTTTTACTATTAATCCATATGTACATTTTGAATTTTGAACCATGTGAAAGTATTTCTATTAAAAGACAAAACAATAAAAAATGCCTAACATATATTGTATGTTGAATTACATTTTCTCTCTCATACAGTACCACAGTTATTTATACTAGAAAGGGAACTCACACACACCGACCATCGATTTATGATATTTATTGAACACTAAATGTTATGTGCTAGGTGCTACAACAGCAACATTTCAAAATGTGGACCCTTTCCTGCAGGTAAAGATTAAATGCTGATGCTTTATTTGGGAGGTGCAAATTCAGGACAGCGAGAATGAGGTAACATTCTGGAAAGATGTTAGGTAGGGAAGGATAAGAGGTAATACAAGGTGATGTTTGTCTTGCTGGTTCCTCTTTGAAAATGAGCCATAGGAGACACAGCAGGTTGCTTGGCAGGTACATCCACTCAATCTGGTCCTTCTCCAGACACACTGAAGAAACCATGCCTTGGAAAAAAGGAAGGGAATTTCTATGTTGTGCTTGCTCAGTTCACTGTTTTCAATTGGCCAAAGTTTGTTCCATGGGGAATGACACCCCATACTTCCAAGATGCATCATCTAAGTCCTTCCAGCAGCCACAGGAAAGTCAGAGCCTGCATTGTTCAGTGAAGTGTTCCACAGGAGTCCTAAAGTGGCAGGAGGAGACAGAGATTTCAGGGATGCAACTGAACAGCCCCAGGCAGACCAAGGGATAAGACCAAGGAAATATGGGGAAGTATGTAAAATATAGCCTTTACAGAAGATTTCTAAAAATAGAAATCAAAATGTAAGAATTAAAATTTTTATTTTTTTCTGTTTTAAATATGTCTCTATTGATTTCAGAGAGAGGAAGGGAGAGGGAGAGAGAGAGAGAAACATCAATGATGAGTCATTGATAGGCTGCCTCCTGCACGCCCCCTATTGGAGATCAAGCCTGAAACCCAGGCATGTGTCCTGACAGGGAACTGAACCCCTATCTTCTGGATCATAGGTTGATGCTCAGCTGCTGAGCTACTCCAGCCAGGAAAGAATTAAAATTTTATTTTAAATTTATTTTTATTGATTTCAGAGAGAGGAAGGGAGAAAGAGAGAGGGAAACATCAATGATGAGAGTCACTGATTGGCTGCCTCCTACGCACCCCTGTTGGGGGTCAAGCCTGCAATCCGCACTTGTGCCCTGGACCGGGATTCAAACTGCCGTCTCCTGGATCGTAGGTCAATGCTCAACGGCTGAAACTCACCAGCCGGGCAAGAATTAAAATTTTTTAAAATTTATTGATTTTTAGAGACAGAGAATAAGGAAGAGAGAAACATCAATCTGTTGTTCCACTTAATTTATGCATTTATTGGTTGATTCTTGTATGTGCTCTGAACAGGGATCAAACTCACAACTTTGGGATATCAGGTTGATGCTCTAACCAACTGAGCTACTCAGCCAGAGCTCAAAATGTTAGAACTAAATAAGACTATGATAAAACCCACTATCACTAGAGGATATAGTGGTGAGTTCAGAGAAAGGGTATCACTGTGTGATGGAGAAATACTTCCTGGACAAGTACACTGAGTTGATCCTTGAAGTAGGCAAGCCACAAACCAACTCATTTAGGATGAACTGAGAAAGCAAAAGACCTAAAAGCACAAGATGACAGCAAACAGAATGTAGTTGAATGCTTCAAAGAATTCTGTAAGATTCCATGGGATAAGCAGATTGGAACCATATTAGGGAGCTGGAATTCTGGATTAATGGACTGATACTATGGACAACTGGAAGGCAACAAACGTTTCTGAAGCCATATTAAAACAAGCTCTCTACCAAGGATCTACACCTCCTTGTTTTGGCTCCATCTGGAAACCACTCATCTCCCCAACCTAAATGACTTCAGCAAGCCCAAAATAACCTTAAAAGATTGTTTTCTTCTTAAATATGTTTTTAATGATTTTTAGAGAGGAAGGGAGAGGGAGGGAGAAAATCAATATGAAAGAGTAATATCGATCGGTTGCCTCCTGCGCGCACCCTGACTAGGGGTCAAACCCACAACCTGAGCACATGCCTGACCTGGAATCAAACCTGAGACTTTTTGGTGCATAGGATGACACTCAACCAAGCTATACCGGCCAGGGCAAGGCTATTTTCATGCACAGTGATTTTCTTTTCTCTTCCTCTATAGTTGATTTTCTCAAGAAACAAACACACACTCAGGCCTGGTTCTTACCGACCCACTCCCCTCCCCCCCAAATTTTTTTTATTGTGGTAAAATACACATAAAATTTACCTTCCTAACTATTTTCAAGTAATCAGCTCAGTAGTATTAAATACATTCATGCCCTGGCCAGTGTTGCTCAGTGGTTAGAGCATTGGCACTCTCACCCGAGGGTAGAGGTTTATATTCCCTGTCAAGTACCTGGGTTGCAGATTTGATTCCCCCCCACCCTCCACCTGCCCCTGGCCCAGGTGTGGGGGGTGACTGAAGGAGGCTACCAATCCATGTGTCTCTCTCACATTGATCTTTCTCTCTCTCCCCCCCTCCCTCCCTCCCTTCCATTCTGAAAATCAGTGGAAAAAATATCCTCCAGTGAGGATTAACAAAAAAATACATTCATAATGTTGTGCAACCATCACCACCATCTATCTCTAGAACTTATAAAACTGCAACTCCATATTCATTAAACAATAACTATCCCAGCCCCTGGCAAACACCATTCTATTCTACTCCTACTCTAGGAGGTGTTGATATATGAACATTCAAGCCTGTAGAGAATTTTTAGAAGAGTTTATTTGAGCCAACTCAACGACATATGCCAAGGAGCAAGATCACAAATGCTGAGAATAAAAATTTTGCAGCTGCTTTTATGCATTTCAAATTAAGGAAGGAACAGTAAGGAAGACTGCATGAAAGTGGGAGAAAGCAAGGCAGGGATTGGATTACAGGCTAGTTAACAAGATTATGTGCTCTCTTGAGTTTAGTTACTGCTATTTCAAAGGTGTGTTAACTTAGATGCACAGAAACAATGGATGTTACTTGCTTAAGGCAAAAATAAACATTTTGGTAAAAAGATATATGCCTCTGGCGAGACTACCCACCAAGACCTGCTTTAAGAATTTATGATCAGATCACCCTGGGATGTCCATAGAACCCTTTCCTGTTCAGAGGCTTGGTTCTAAAGTACTAAGGATCACAGTCTTATTTAATCCACCACTTTCCAGTGGAAATATTTTTAAAATTTATCTTTATTGTTAAAAGTATTACAAATGTCCCAGTTTTCCCCCATTGATCCCCTCCACTCTGCACCTCCTCCCCCCACCAGGCCTTCACCACACTTGTCTGTGTACATGGGTTATGCATATATGCATATAAGTTCTTAGGTTATTCTCTGCCCCCACCCCTGCCTTCCCTCTGAGATTCCTCAGTCTGTTCCATGCTTCTATATCTCTGGATCTATTTTTTTCATCAGTTTATTTGCTTCATTAGATTCCACATATGAGTAAGATCATGTGATACTTGCCTTTCTCTGACTGCAAAATATATTTTCTTATAGCACTATATTCAATAGGATTGTTGGCAGCAGTGGGAACACCAGGTGTTAGACTGGTGGGGTCAGACTGGACCTGGGTTCAGCAACCTCGGTACTTGAGTTCTGGCTAGGAAAGAATTCAGAGCCAAGACTCAAACATAAGAAAACATTTATTTGGAAAATCACAGGGTAGAAGAACTAATTCGTAGAAGAGATGGGCTTAGGAACAAGTTATAGAGGCAAAGGAAGGGCCCTTGGAGCTTAGAAGTGAGGAAAGTAAAGGCGATGAGTCTGGGGAGAGGGGAAAGGGAAGTTGGGGGGAGAGGGAAAGGTACAGGCTACACTTGGGAGGGTCCTCCACCTAAGGGTTTTAAGGGAGGAAATCTTAGGGGAGGTCCCAGGGGAGGATTTCAATCGAATATGCATCGTCTTTCCAGGTGTGTTCTTTCAGGAGGTCATTATCCAATGCAGCTGGTCTTGATGTCATGGCTTATGTGGTGGTGCTGCTTTTCTGGGCCTGGGAGCTGAAATACAATTGAGGCCTAGATGTTCTCTCTAGGGAGGAAAGGTCAGGGGGTCTAAACCAAATGATCAGTGATATGAAAGGTCAGGGGGTCTGAACTACATAACCAGTGAGATATGCTAGGGTGGAAAGGTCACCCTGGGGATGAAGTCCCACCCTACAATTGTGTGTTGCTAGGCACCCAGGTGACCTTCTGTACCTGGCCCACCTATTTGCTCTGCTGACCTCTGCCTACAACAGGATCAGTTAGTACAAGAACTTAATACCAAGTGGAAAAACGTATTTCAAAATGCATAAAATATTAAACTATTTTGTTTTTGGCCTCCTTGTAATTTTGATTGTTCTAGATTGATTTAGTAATAAAATACTACATTATATATGATGCACACGGCTGCTGAGCTTCAGAACAGAGGCAGCCCTGGTTTGTTTCCCAAGCCCTTAGGAAGGAAGGAAATCCTAAAACTACCTATCTTTGAGCAGCCGACTTAAGAAGGGGTGGGCTATGGAAGAACGTGCTTCTATAAATTGTACATGTTTGCAGATTCTCTGATTACCTCTTCTCCGAGATCAGCCTCGGAGATGCTTTTCTAAGAACACCGGATAGCAATCTAAGAGGCTTAACTACAAATTAAAAGAAAAAGAAAGGTAGTTTCAGTAGTGCTAGGGGAAGAATTTTTAAAATTTGTTTGGACGTTTCCCTTTTTTGACCACAGACGACAATCCCAGGTTTCCCGCAGCCTCCGGGAACAGAAAAACGCACTGGACACTCAGGCCGTCCAATCTGAAGCAGGGAGGACTGCGGCACAGGACCACGCCCCTCTGCCCCAGGCCCTGCGCGGGAGGGCGCGCTCAAGCCCCGGAAGTCCCGCCCGCCGCAGCGTTCTTGGTCTCTGCCATTGGACGGCTCTCGGGGGGGCGGAGCCCCTTTCGGCGGGCGGTTGTGACGTCTCTAGGCCCCGTTGGGTTGCTACCGTACCCGCGGAAAGGATGAAACTTTTAGGCTCGCTCTAGGGAAGAGAAGGGTGGCCTCAGAACGCCTTAGACGGCGGAAAGCTGGGGCGCGGGGCGTCGTGCGCTGCCCCCACAGCAATGGTAAAACGGAAGTCCTGCTCTGGCGGGGCTGGGAGTCCCGGCGGAAGCAGTGTCCTTGCCGGTGCCCGGGCTCGGAGGCTGCCGCTTCAGCCGCAGAGGAAGCATCCTCGCCAGGTAAGAGGGAGGAGGGGAACTTGTTTACTTCGCCTCGCGCCAGAGAGCGGGAGCCCGCCAGCTGCGCTGAGGAAACAGTTATATTAATACCTGTGGAGCAGTCAAGTTCTCAGGACGGAAACGTTCATTTATTTTCTTACCAGATGTTTGTCTTCAACACGGACAGATACGCGTCTTTCAGGGTAGTACTGTTTACTTGGCCCGCAGAGCGCGTTTTGCTTCAATACGTGTTTGATGCTAACAACCTATGAATTCTGATACGCTGCTGGGCATAGTATTTAAACACAAAACTGTTCATTTGGTTTCTCCTTGGTTGGGCCGGAATTACCCTGCTTTGTCCTTCTTTGTCTTTCGGGTGTTGATGTTGAATATGTCTTTTTAGCATATTAAAATGGCTGTACCAAAAGATGCCGTCCCTTCCTTGTCGGAATGCCAGTGTGGGATCTGCATGGATATCTTGATTGAGCCGGTAACACTGCCTTGTAATCACACGCTCTGTAATGCATGCTTCCAATCGACTGTCGAAAAGGCGAATTTATGCTGTCCCTTCTGTCGCCGCCGGGTCTCGTCGTGGACCCGGTACCACACCCGAAGAAATTCTCTCATCAATAAGGAACTGTGGGAAATAATTCAGAAACATTACCCAAAGGAATGCAAGCTTAGAGCCTCTGGGCAAGAATCAGAAGAAATCGGTGAGTAAAACCCAGAGTGTGTGTTGGCTAAAAAACCAAAATCCTTTTAATAATAACAAAAAATCATTGCTAATCCATTTTTAATATATATTTTTATTGATTTCAGAGAGAGAGAGAGAGTGAGGGACAGAGAGAGAAGCATCAGTGATAGAGAAACATGGATTGGTTGCCTCCTGTACTCCCCCTACTGGGAATATAACCGCGACCCAGCATCCAGCATGTGCCTTCACCGGGAGTCAAACTTGGGGCCTCTTGGTTCAGGGGACCACGATCATCCAACCAACTGAGCCACACTGGCCAGGGCGAAAAATTATTTTTGAAAAGAGGGAGGGAAGGAGGAAAAAAAAGTACAATGCAGTGGTTTTAATATTCTACATTATTTTTTCAAAATTGTGGTAAAGTATAACGTAAAATTTGCTATTTTAACCATTTTTAAGTATATAATTCAGTGATATTCCATTCACAGTGTTGTGCAATCTTTACCACCAGCTGTTTCCAAAATATTTTTTATCATCCCAAATTTTTAATCTATTAAGCAGTGACTCCCATTCTTTCCCCACCTTTTTTTTTTTTTTTAAAATATATCTTTATTGATTTCAGAGAGAGGAAAGGAGAGGGAGAGAGAGAAACATCAATGATGAGAGATTCACCGATCCGCTGCCTCCTGCACGCCCCCGACTGGGGCTTGAGCCCGCAACCCCGGCATGTGCCCTGACCGGGAATCGAACCCGATCGCCTGGATCCTAGGTCAATGCTCAACCGCTGAGCCATGCCCAGCCAGGCAACTCTCCCCACCTTTTTGATCTTTCTGTCTCTATGAAGTTGCTTATTCCATGTATTTCATGTAAGTGTGTTCATATACAGTATGTGATCTATTGTGTTTGGCTTCTTTCATGTAGCATAATGTTTTTGATGTTTATGGATGTTGTAGCATGTATCAGTACTTTATTCCTTTTTAGGGCTAAGTAATATTTTATGGATATATTTCATCTCTCCATCCACTGATGGACATTTAGGTTGTTTCCATCTTTTGGCTATTTGAATAGTGCTGATACGAACATTCCATGCACAAGTATATGAATATATTTTCAGTTCTGACTAGCTGGGTCATATAGTAATTCTATGTGTAGCTTTTTGAGGAACTGCTAGACTTCCACAGGGCTGCACCATTTTACATTCTCACCAGCAATGTATAATGATTCCACTTTCTCCACTTGTTATTTTCCATTTTCTTTTTAGTAGGTGGGAAGTGGTATCTTAGTGTGTTTTTGTAATTGTAGTAAAGTATACATAACAAATTTATCATTTTAACTTTTTTTTATCCTCACTCAAGGATATGTTTTTATTGATTTTAGAGAGAGAGGAAGGAAGCGAAAGAGTGAGAAAGAAACATTGACCTGTTGCCTCACATACGCACCCCAACTGGGGATCGAACTGAAAGCTAGGTCTGTGCCCTTACCAGGAATTCAACCTGCAACCTTTTGGTGTATAGGACGACACTCCCACCAACTGAGCTACCTGGCTAGGGCCATTTTAACCATTTTTAAGTATAGTTCAGCGACTTTAAGTACATTCACATTGGTGTGCAGCCATCACCACCATCTATCTCCAGAATATGTCATGTTCCCAAAGTGAAACTCCATCCCATTAAACAATAACAATTGCCCCAGCCTGTTTGAGTCAGTGGTTAGAGTGTCTGCCTGCGGACTGAAGGGTCCCAGGTTTGATTCTGGCCGAGGGCCGGGACCTCAGTTGCAGGCTCAATCCCTAGCCGGGGTGCATGCAGGAGGCAACCAATCAATGTCTCTCACATCGATGTTTCTCTCTCTATCTCTTTCCCTCCCTCCCTCCCTCCCTCTCTCTCCCTCTCTCTACCCCTTCCATTCTCTCTGAAAAGCAATGGAAAAAATATCCTCCGGTGAGGATTAAGTAATAATAAACAATAGCAATTAACATTTTACTTTACTTGCTGTGTCACATAACTTCATCTATTCATCAATCATAATTGTTTTATTTATTTCACTTCTCCGTAAATATATAAGTATACATATTATTAGAGATCATTATTAGATTATAACTCAATGTAAGATTCACATGTAATGAACAAATCTTAATTGTACCTTCACTTAATGTTCACATATATATAAGCCCTTGTAATATAAATCCCTATAATACAGAACATTACCATCACCCCTGAAAATTCCTTCATATCCCTTCCTGTTAATCCCTACTCCCACACCCCAAAAATCAACCACTATAGATAGTTATGCCTGTCCTAGAACTTCATATGAATGGAATTCGATGAGTTTCTTGGGCTTCCCATAACACAGTACCACAAACTAGGTAGCTTAACGCAAAATTATTTTCTCATAATTTTGGAGTCTAAATTCCAAAATCAGGGTGTCAACAGGGACACATTCTCTTTAATTTTCCCCCCCAATTACAGTTTACATTCAATATTATTTTATATTAGTTTCAGGTGTACAGCATAGTGTTTAGACAGTCATATACTTTACGAAGTGTTTCTCTGATATTTCCAGTACCCACCTGGCATCCTAGATAGTTATTACACTATTATTGACTGTATTTTCTATCCCATACTTTACATACCCAGGGCTGTTTCGTAATTACCAATCTGTACTTCTCAATTTCTTCCTTTTTTACCCAGTCCCCTAACCCCACTCCCCTCTGGCAACCATTAGTCTGTTCTCTGTATCTATGAGTTTCTGTTTTGTTTGTTTGTTTATATTGTCCACATGTAAGTGAAATCATATAGTATTTGTCTTTCTCTGACTTATTTCACTTAAATGCATGCTATTGCAAATGGTAAGATTTTGTTATTTTTTTTATGGCTGAGTAATATTTCATTGTGTATATGTACCAAGTCTGTTTATCCACTCATCTACTCATGGACGCTTGAGTTGCTTACATATCTTGGCTATTGGAAATAATGCTGCAGTGAACATAGGGGTGCATATATTCTTTCGAGTTAGTATTTTGGGTTTCTTCAGAAATATATTAGAAGTGGAATCACTGGGTCATTCCTTCCCCCCGCCCCCCCTTTAATTTTAGAAACATGAATTTGAGAGCAGAACACCCATTGGCTGCCTCCTGCACACTCCCTACTGGGGATAGAGCTAGCAGCCTCAGGCATGTGCCCTGACTGGCAACCTTTCTGTGCACAAGATGACACCCAACCGACTGAGGCACACTGGCCAGGGCAAGGCCGTTCCATTTTTAATTTTTTTTTAAATATGTCTTTATTGATTTCAGAGAAGGGTGAAGAAGAGAGAGAGATAGAAACATCAATGATGAGAGAGTCATTGATCGGCTGCCTCCTGCACGTCCCCTACTGGGATTTGAGCCTGCAATCTGGCCATGTGCCCTGACCGGGAATCGAACTAGTGATCTCCTGGATCCTAGGTTGATGCTCAACTACTGAGCAACACTGGTCAGGCAATTTTTCCATAGTGGCTGCAACAATCTGCATTCCCACTAACAGTGCATGAGGCTTCCCCTTTCTCCACATCTTTGCCAGCACTTGTTGTTTATTGATTTGTTGGTGCTAGCCATTCTGACAGGTGTGAGGTGATATCTCATTGTGATTTTAATTTGCATTTCTCTGATGATTAGTGACATTGAGCATCTTTTCATGTATCTATTGGCCATCTGTATGAGGCACTTCTTCTCTTGAAGACTAGGGGAGAATCTGTTCAGACCTTTCTCTTAGCTTCTGGGTGTTGCTTACAGTCCATGGTGTTCCTTGGCTTGCAGTTAGTTGTATAACTCCAGTTTCTGCCTCCAAGTCACATGGCCTTCTCCCAGTGTGTCTCTGTCTTTACATAGCCATCTCCTTTCTGTGTCTCTTTCCTTTCTTATGAGGACACCAGTGATACTGGATTAAGGGCCCACCCTACTCCAATATGAACTCAATTACATGTACAACAACCCTGTTTCCAAATATATTAGGTCACATTCTTAGGTGCAGGGGGTTAGGACTTCCACATTCAACTCATAACAGTAATAATGCCGTGTATTCTTTTGTGCAAGGCTCTTTTACTCAGTATAAAGTTCAAGATTCATCCTATGTTATGGGTATTGTTACTTTATTTCTTTTTATTTTTAAGTATCATTCTACTGTTGACTATATTATATACTTGGTTAGCTGTTCTCCAGTTGATGGCACCTCAGCTGTTTCTAGCTTTTAGTTATTATGAATAAAGTTGCTATGGAGATTCTTGTACAAGTTTTTCTGTGGTCATGTTTTCATTTATTCTTGTGTAAGTGATTAATGGAATTCTCAGGCAGGTAGAGTGGGTCTATGTTTGGTTGTATAAGAAGCTACCAGATCCTTTTCCAGAGGGGTTGTATTTTCTAATCCCAACAAGAATGTACAGTTGACCTTTGAATAACGGGTTTGAACTGTCTGGGTCCACTTATACTGGGCTTTTTTTTCAATAATACCTGAGCTGTTTTAGACCACAGTTGGAAGTCATCCGATGAGGAGGCCCAACTGTATGCATTGCTCTACACTATTTTATATAGGGATATGAGCCTCCTTGGATTTTGACATCTGTGGGCTATCCTGGAACCAAGGGATGGAAGAATAATTTTCTACAAACTTGTTAAAGTTTTTTTTGTTTATTGAGACCCTTCCCCTAATCTCTCTGCTGTGTAGGATTCTTTTTATTCCTTTACTGTTTTTTTATTTTATTTTTTTCCGGATTTACACAAACGCTTTATTCACAGCAGAACATGTTCCCCATGGGCCATGTGGTCCACCTAGACAGGCAAGACCCAGACACAAATTCAGTGCCTCCTCCAAGCCTCTCACTCTGATTCCAATAGCGTGAGCACGTCGCCCTCGCATGCAGGGCCTTTCTTTCACATTGCGGATGATGGAACGGGTCCTGTCGTCCATGAGTTCTACGTGCACCTGTGTGCACTGTCCCTGGGAACCGGTGCTGCCCAGCACCTTGGTGACCCTGGCTAGCTTGGTGGGCTGCACATGACTCATGTCAATGATGGCTGCAACTGTCGGGCGGAAAGGGGTCCTTTACTGTTATTTTAATGGAGTTTAGAGAAAGAGTTAAAGTATACATATTCGTGTGTCATTTTGAACCTCTGGTTTCTCGTTTAAAATGGAACCACATAAAGAAGATATTGCTGTAGCTGTTAATAATTCTACATTTTTTTTTGATTTTGCATTTTTATATTAATATAGTTTTAATGGTAGACAAAGCTAGCCATAATATTCTGTGTTGCCTCTTACATTATTTTCTTTCTCAATCTGAAACAGTTGATGACTATCAGCCAGTTCATTTGTTGAGTAAACCTGGGGAATTGAGAAGAGAATATGAAGAGGAGATAAGCAAGGTAGGAACTAAATAGTTACTCCTTTTTGGAAAAATTGTCTGCTGTGTTTTCAGTTTCACGTTTTACATACAGTTTTGTGTGCTTATATAAATAGTATATATTGAAATGTAAACAATTTTAGTGTACTTTATAAAGGCTCCATTTCTTTTACATGTGTTCAAAGTAGTTACAAACTAGCTTTGATTTACTTATACATAATTAGGTCTCTTAACTGATAGTTATTCCTAAGCATTTTCATTTCCCTGAAGCTTTGAGCTTAAAGAATAGAAATACTGTGGTAGGTTATGGGTGGTATAACAAAAAATACCATAGATTAGCAGCCTGGAACAACAAACATTTCTCACAATTCTGGAGTCTGGGACGTCCAAGATCCAAAGTATTGGCACATCTGTTGAGGGGGAGGAGAGAGGGAGAGAGAGAAAGGAGAGGGGAGAGAGGACAGGAGAGACAGACAGACAGAGAGGAGAGACAGAGGGAGATGGAAGTACAGAGAAAGATCATCTTGTGTCTCATCATATCAGGGTTCTAATCCCATTGTCCCATTCCTGAGGACTTGACCCATTTAATTCCCAAAGACCCCACCTCCAAATACCATCACATTGCAGATTAGAGCTTCAACATGAATTTTTGAAAGACAACAATGAGTTTAGATGAGAGTATAAAATAGGGCTCATTGTGAATTACGTGAATAGGAAAAGAGGGAGTAGTGTTTACAGTGAAGCCTTTGAACTTCACTAGTACTAGGAGAGCCCTATTATCCCACTACCCTCCTGCTTGAGCACTGTTGTTCAATAGAAAGACAGTGTGAACTTACATCCAATTTAAATTTTTCTGGTAGCCACATTTAAAATTTTTTTCTAAACAACAGATGAAATTAATTTTTTTAAAAAAATGTTTTTATTGAATTTTTTTTTAGAGAGAGGAAGGGAGAGGGATAGAGAGGTAGAAACATCCTGCATGCCCCCTACTGGGGATTGAGCCCGCAACCCAGGCGTGTGCCCTGACCAGGTATTGAACTGATGACTTCTTGGTTCATGGGTTGATGCTCAACCACTGAGCAACACCAGCTGGGCCAGATGAAATTAATTTTAATTAGTATTTATTTAACCCGTTATATCTAAAATGTTTTGTTATCAATATAAAAAATACTATATAAAATTGTAATTATATGTTAACTATATAATCATATCACATGATTGGGCATTAATTATATAAAGTTATACAAGAATTAATCATAAGATTTTACATTATTTTTGCTTACTTAGTCTTCAGTATCTTTTTTACTTATAGTACATGTTGTTTTCATCTAGTCACATTTCAAGTGGTCATTAATGTAGCTAGTGGCTACTATATTGGATGATGCAAGTCTAGAAGAACCAATAAATAATAAATAATTATGATAGTTAACTTGATTGTCAGCATATTGTCTAACCAGTGTTCTTAAGTAAGGGTTTTTTGTTTGTATCGTCTTTACCTGAGGATATGTTTTTAATTGATTTTGAGAGAGAGAGGACACATCGATGTGAGAAATAAACATCGATCAGTTGCCTCCTGACTGTCCCCTGACCAGTGATCAAACCCACAACCTAGGTATGTGTCCTGACTGGGATTGAACCTGCAACCTTTTTGGTGTATGGGATGATGTTTCAGCCAACCAAGCCACCTTGCCAGGGCTTAAGTAAGGGTTTTAAAGGAATAATTTAATCATTATGATAAAAGGTAGTGAGAACAGGCTCTATTTTGGCTGCAAATAAAAGAAAACCCAACTTCAGCTACCTTAAAACAATAAGAAAATGGTAATTATTGGAAGTCCAGAAGTAGGGGCTTCAGGGTGGTTTCATCCTGAGCTTTAGCTCCAGATCTTTGCTAACTTCTGTCAGCTGGCTTTATCTCAGGCTAATAGCAAGATGGCTGTACCATTCTGAACCTGTTTCTTCATGGGATTGGATCAAGGACTTATTCTTGAGTCAAATCCCTTGGAATTCTAAATGGTTCTTGTTTGTTTTTTTGTTTCTTTTGTGTATCCCCCCCACCCCACCCCGAGATGTATAGTTTGCTTGCTTGTTTATTTTTAGAAGTATAGTTTAAATGACCATAAGCATGATCTTAGACCCTAGAATCGGAGTCTCTACTCTGCCCCTTACTGTTTTAAGAAAGTTACTTGCTTTTCTACATCTGTTTCTTCTTTTGTAAATCATGCAATAACCACTGTGGTTGTTTCTTCAGCAACCACTCCCACTGGGTTTAGGTATTCTTCTAAACATCAGGGGTGGTCCTATTAGTCTAAGTCAGTTTTTATCATTACATTCCTTTTGCTAGGGTTTGGTTCAAGGACCTAGGCCTGAGTTATTCAGCACATGGTGTTTGTTAACTGAGGAAAACTATTACCTAGAAACATGTCCACAAATGTGTGACAGTGTAGTAGAAACTGGGATTAAATACTGAGAGGGGGATGAGGATTTGATTAAGGTTTCATTGGGCTGGTTGGGAAGGCTTCATGAAGAGACTTCTTGAATTGTTCTGTGGGAATTTGCTTCTCTGAGTTTGTACTTCATTTGAGATATTTTAATTCCTGCTCATTTGTTCATTTTTAAAAAACGTTTACTCTGTGTGTGTGTGTTTCAGAGAGACGACAATGGGGAGAGAGAGGTAGAAACAATCAATGATGAGAGTCATTGATCAGCTGCCTCCTGCACGCTCCCTACTGGGTATCAAGCCCGAGACCCAGGCATGTGCTCTGATGGGAATCAGACCATGACTTCCTGGTTCATAGGTCCGCATTCAACCACTGAGCCGTGCCAGCAGTCTACTGTTCTTTTTCCCTTTTTTTTAAAAAAAATTTTTTATATTGATTCAGAGAGAGGAAGGGAGAGGGGGAGAGAGAGAGAGAGAGAGAAACATCAATGATGAGAGAGTCATTGATCGCTCCCTACTGGGGATTGAGTCTGAAACCTGTGCATGTGCCCTGACTGGGAATCAAACTGTGACCTCCTGGTTCATAGGTTGACTCTCAACCACTGAGCAATGCCAGCCGGGCACTACTGTTCTTATTAAGAAATATTGCAAGTATGCTAAAAAGTTCAGAGAAGGATTGTTCTGTTAATCATGTTTAAGGTGGAGGCAGAGCGACGGGCCACTGAGGAAGAAGAAAACAAAGCCAGTGAAGAGTACATACAGAAATTATTGGCAGAGGAGGAGGAAGAAGAGAAGAGACAGGCAGAAAAAAGGAGAAGAGAGATGGAAGAACAGCTAAAAAGTGATGAAGAACTGGCAAGAAAGCTCAGCATTAATATTGTAAGTTTTAGGAGAGAACTTTGAAGTATTAACATTCCTATTGCTTTGACTGTGATTTTCAAAGATTCAAAGAAGTGTTCACCGTAAGGACAGACTACTTCTGACATATTTGCTCTACTGAAAACTTCTTTCAGTTTTCACATATTGTTACATATTTGCTCTACTCCAGGTATACTTTAAAAAGCTTTTTTATTTGTTATAAGTAAATTCAAATTATGCAGGAAAGCAATTCAATGAAAAAACAAAAGCTTCCTTTCCCCCTTCCCACCTCTTTTCACTCCCATTCTGTTCCATTACATCGGTCTCTTTCCCCAAAGATTAGCACTATTAACCGTTTCTTATATCTGTTTTTCTTATTCACCTAAAAAGGATTTATCAATCACAGTTTTTTCCTTCACTTTTTTCACTTGATATATCTTATAGAGAATTTTTTTTGTATTGCTACATATAGTCTATCTAATTCTTTTTAAGAGTGACATATTATTCCATTGTATGGATATAGATCATTTTTAGAAAGTGATGCACATTAAATTCTTAATATATTAAACCTGAATTTTAATATCTTGCTGTAGTTAAATTACTGCGTAGGGGAAAATGAATGAAAGAAAGGATGATAAAAACGCATACTTTAAAGAATACAATGGGACCCAGTGATTTGAAAGAACCTGGCAGAATCACCCTAGGATTCTTTTGAATTATGAACTCCCATACCTGTTCTAAATCTACTGAATCTGAATCTCTGGGGGTAGGACTTAGGGCATACCATTCCCAGAGGCATCTAGGGAAGTCTGATATGTATTCAGGATCGAGAGCCTCTAAAAACAATTCCTCTGCTTTCAAACAAATATGTTAAAATACACTTACTAAAATGAAGTATATCCAGAATTGGGATTTTTTTTTTTTTTTCATTTTTGAGAGGTGTACCATTCATAATAATATATTCAACTTTTAGATTGTATACCCTTTTTAATATACTTTCTTCTTTAAATTTAAGTAGAATAGCTTTATAAAGGTACACAATAGGAAATTAAGTAAAAGACATTGATTGATAGAATAATAAATGGGATAAGAAAGAATATACAGGGGTGGGCAAAATAGGTTTATGTAATACAAATAAATAATACAATAGTTAATAAATAATACAGCCTGGCTGGGCATGGCTCAGCAGTTGACCATCGACCTAGGATCTGGGAGATCACAGTTCGAATTCCGGTCAGGGCACATGCCTGGGTTGTGGGCTCGATCCCTAGTCGGGGGCATGCAGGAAGCAGCCAATCAGTGACGACTCTCTCATCATCGATGTTTCTGTCCTCTCTCCTCTCCCTCTCTGAAATCAATAAAGATATATTAAATAAATAAATAAATAAATAATACAGCCCTAGCCTCATAGTTCAGTTGGTTAGAGAGTCTAAAGATAAATGCTATGTTTTCTGTGCTCACAAATGTAAACCTACTCTTGCCCACCCTGTATATTAAAGAGGAGAATCTTTACCTGTCTTTCAAGAGTCTATTATTCTAATCCTTGTTTTCACATGGGATTATAAGAGTAGACTTATTGATATTTTAGAAGAATAATTATTCTAAAATATCAATATGGTTTACTTGTGAAAGTTTGGTGGTCCAAGCCCAAATGTATACCACCACCAGTTATAATCATTTTTCAATAGTGTGGTAAGAAATTATGAGACTACAGCAAGTAAACATTCATGGTTTGTGTTGGTATGCCCTTAAGTCCCCAAATTAAATTACTTTTACATAAAACTGACTTTTATTCCAGGTATATCTACAGCTCTTTGAATTTAACCCTATAGATTAAGGTAATAATGTGAAATTATTTATTACAAAAATTAACAGAAATTATTAGCTAGTAAGAGTAGTATCATCATGCCTTTTGTGCTCTATCACGTAGAGTAAATGCAATTAATTTAGACCAATTTAGATGGACTTAATCTTGTTTATACTAATTTTTACATAATATTCAAAGGGTGTGTAGAATTTAAATGTAAGCATAATTCCTGAAAAATTCTGTTGTGGATTCTGAGGTAGTCAAATCAATAACTTACTTTATTATAAAATTATTTTAATAATTTTTTAATGCTTTTTCTGTTGTTAAAGAACAGTTTCTGTGAGGAAAAAGTCATGGCTTCTCCTGTGAATTCCAGAAAATCTGATCCCGTCACAAGCAAGTTGCAAAAGAAAAGTAAAAACAAACAAACAAATACTGGAGATATTCAGAAGTAAGTGAACATGACTGTTTATCAGTTATTTATTGACCACCTACTGTTCGTTTTTTTGTTCATATAGTCCACTGACTATCAAAATTTGGTCCATGCACTCTTCATGAAAACCCTCCAGATGGTCTGAGATTGATGTAAAGTGAAAATAGGAGAGCTACTCACATAGCTTAGATTTCTGGCTAGCATAAAGAGACATGTGATGTCTTTTTTATGTCTTTTTTTATCTTGATTGCTCAGGGTTTCCATGATGTTCCCATTTTCTCAAAACTAACCAGTTGGATTTTGTTTTCCCCTTGGTTTAGCGTCAAGTGAAAAAAGCTGGTCACATACAAGGTCATCCTCATTGAAGGTGTTTAATTTGGCATCTAGGTCATTCACCTAATTCCCCCCAGTTTATGCATTACATTTTTTCTGTGCTATACAAAAAGCGTGAGTCAGGAGTAATGATTTAGCTTCCCCACAGCACCCCTCCAGCAGCAGGTAGAATTGATGACTTTATGAGAATATAAGCTTTCCTGTTGTAATTCATAATTGGAAAAGTTTAAGAACCACAGTCTAGGCATGTAAGGGCTTTTAGTTTAACTAGGTAAATATGTGCAGGTAATTTGCCTCTGCAGAATTCTTAGAAATTTGGATTTGCGGTGGTGGTGATTTAGGATGGGGACAATTAGATTTAGGGTGGGGGCAGAGTTAAATGAAGTGGTTGCTATTAAAAGAAAAAACAGATATGGCAATATCAATATTGTTAGTGCTGATATTATGCAAAGTAGAAATCAAGAGAAAAACCATTAAAAGGAGAAAAGAGAGACTGCATAATTATATAATACTCTGCTTAAAACATATAACATGAATCTTCAGGCATCTATATATTTGAAATATAAAAAAAATTAAAAATTACTAGAAATACAATGGACCTAATAAACTGATAAATTTTAATGAACTGGCAAAAAAAAATTTTTAATTTTTTGTTGATGTTTAGAGAGAAGAAGGAGGGAGGAGAGAGAGAGAGAAACATCAATGTGAGAGTGGAACATCTATCAGCTGCCTCCTGCATGTCCCCTACTGGGGATCTAGCCCACAACCTAGGCACGTGCCCTGACTGGGAATTGAACCAGCAACCTTTTGGTGCATTGGAGGACGCCTAGCTAACTGAGCCACACTGGCCAGGGCTAAACTGGTGAATTTAAAATCAGAAATTGAGAAGCTGGTGGATTAAAGTTAAAATAAAGTTAAAAACATGCCTGTCCAGCTCAGTGGCTCAGTGTCAACCCACGAATGAAGAGGTCACTGGTTCGATTCTTGGTCAGGGCACATGCCCAGGTTTCGGGCTCAATTCCCCAGTGGGAAGTGTGCAGGAGGTAGCTGGTCGATGTTTCTCTCTCATCGAGGTTTCTTTCTCTCTATCCCTCTCCCTTCCTTTCTCTCTAAAAGTCAATAAAATCATATTTTTTTAAACAAAACAAAAAGCAGATAAGGTCTAGTTTCTACTTATATAATTCAATAACAAAAGACAAATAATGGACAAAGGACTTGAATGGATATTTCTCCAAAGATGTATAAATGGCCAATAAGAACATAAAAAGATGTTCAACAGCATTAGTCATTAGGGAAGTGTAAAAACCAGAATGAGATGCCATTTCACACCCACTAGGATGTTTATAATCCAAAAAACCCCCCCAAAAACAGGAAAAAACAAATGTTGGCACAGATGTAGAAAAACTGGAATCTTGTGCATTGCTGGCGGGAATGTAAAATGGTGCAGCCAATGTGGAAAACAGTTTGGCAGCTTCTTAGAAAGTTTAACAGACTTACCATATGACTCAGCGTTCCACTCCTAGGTATTTACCCAAAAGAATTAGAAACAGGTATTTTAACAAATATTTGTACACAAATGTTTGTGTCAGCACTTCAAATAGCTAAAAGGTGGAAACTGCCCAAGTGTTCATTGAGGGATAAATAATATCTATACAGTGGAATATTATTCGGCCCTAAAAGGAATAACATACTGATACATGCTGTAATGTGCATGAACTTCAGAAACATGCTAAGTGAAAAAAGCCAGACACCTACATATGTGTAACACAGGGTTACATACATATGATTCCATTTATATGAAATAGCTAGAGTAGGTCAATCTTTAGAGATAGAAAGCAGACTCGTAGTTGCCAGTGACTGGGGGAGAGGTGGGAATGGGGAGTAACTGCTTAATATGCACAGAGTCTCCTTTGGGGATAATGAAAATGTTTTGGAGCTCAGTAATGTGATGGTTGCACAACTTAGAATGGATGAAATGCCACTGAATGCTTAATTTTATGCTATGAATTTTACTTCAAATTTAAAATGATTAACAATGATTACTAAAATGTTTGAAAATTAAGACAGACTACTAAGTAACACATTGGTTAAACAGTCTTTTTTAAAAAATGTATTTATGCCCTGGCCAGTGTGGTGTAGTTGGTTGGGCATCATCCTATGCACTGAAAGGTCGCTGATTCAATCCCGGTCAGGGCACGTGCCCAGGTTTCGGGTTCAGTTCCCCGTCGGAGAGAAACAATCCATGTTTCTCTCTCTCCCCTTCTCCTTCTCTCTCCCCCCCAAAACAAACAAACAAACAAACAAGAAACAGTTCGCCCATTTCTGTCACACATCCCACACCCCCTACTCCCACCTCTGACAATCGCCAATCTGTTCTCTGTATTTGTGAGTATGAGCTGGGTTCCCCCGCCCCCCCAGGTTCCACATATGAGAAGAGATCATATGGTGTTTTGTCTGTCTTTCTCTCTCAGCATAACGCTCTCGAGGTTCATCCATATTATTGCAAATGGCAAGATTTCATTCTTTTTAATGCCTTCAAATTTATAATGAGTAAAAGTGGTATTTACACAGGCATAGAAAGACAAAATAATTGAGGCTACATAATAGATAGCTTAGAAACACAGCACAGCTTATGGAGACTTTATGCTAGCTTTGGCATTTTTAAAATATGTCCACAAATTCTTTGATATTCCTCCCTTCAAAAGATGGGGTCTAATTTCCCTCTTCTTGAATGTGGCTGGACTTAAGTATACAAATAGAGTTACAGAAGGGACATTGTACACTTCAGAGACTAAGTTCTAAAAGGCACTGTGACTTTAGTTTTATGGAAATTAAAATTATAGTGAGGTCATTTTTCATTATATACAAGTAATCATGTTGCATACCTGAAACAAATTACTATGTTGTATGTCAATTATACCTCAATGAAAACAACAAAAGTATATTGAACTAACATTTCATACTTGCCCTACTGGAAAAATTAAGCTTTCTCATAACAGTGAAAAACCAGAAGCACCCGTATTCCAACAGTAGAACAGAATATTATCCAGCAGTGAAAATGAATTCTAGCTAAGGAAAACATGCATGAATCAGGAAAATGCTGGTGAAAAAAACAAGTTGTAGAAGAATACATTTAGTGTGATTCTATATACATAAGGTTCAAAATCATGCAGTACTAAGCAATAACGTGTTTAGGGATACAGGTGTGTGGGAAAACTTTTTAAAAGCAAGAGATAAGCCGTAGCCGGCTTGGCTCAGTGGTTAGAGCATCGGCCCTCAGACTGAAGGGTCCTGAGTTCGATTTTGGTCAAGGGCATGTACCTCAGTTGCAGACTTGATCCCTGAGTACAGGAGTAACCAGTCGATGTGTCTCTCTCACATTGATGTTCCTCTCTCCCTCCTTTCCCCTCTCTCTCCCCTTCCTCTCTCTCCTTCCCTTTCTTTCTTTCTACTCTCTCTGCAAAGCAATGGAAAAATATCCTTGGGTGAGAATTAAAAAAAAAAACAAGCAAGAGATAAATAACTCAGGATAATCATCTCTGAAGTGAGGGGTAAAGGGGAGAACCCATAAGGATTTAAAAATCAATTATTTTCCCCCCTCAAACTGGGTGGTGAGTATAAGGGTTTTTGTGATGTAAATTTTTTCAACTATTTTTTAAGTATAGCGTACATATATGAAAGTGCACTAATCTTGAGTGTACTTTTGGTGAATTTTTACATTTGTATAAACCATCCTCCAGGTTTAAGATACAGAATATTTCTGAAAAGTTCACTCATGCCCTTACCCAGTGAGTATTCCCTCTCTGTAACCATGATACTTAGGGTGGGCCAAAGTAGGTTTACAGTTGTAAGTGACATTCTTTTGGGTTAATAAAGCTATTGTAATATAACCTGCATGTCTTTTTCCATATGAACAACTGTACGCCTATTTTTGCCCACCTCCATATTATGATTCTTACATATATTTTGTAATTATTCTCTCATAAATTGTTTGTTCTCATGAGGTAGACTGATATATACTCTCTTAGAAAGATCTAAGACAGTGAAAAAAGCCCGGCCAGGCTTGGTCAGCGGTTGAGCATCGACCTGGGATCCAGATGATCGGGGTTTGATTCCCCATCAGGGCACATGCCTGGTTGCAGGCTCGATCAATGACTCTCTCATCATTGATGTTTCTATCTCTCTCTCTCCCTCTCCTTTCCTCTCTCTGAAATCAATAAAGATATATTAAAAAAAAAAAAAAAAGACATAGTGAAAAGAAGAAAATCTCAGCCCTGGCCAGGTGCTCGGTTAATTGGAGCATCGTCCTGTGCACCAAAAAGGTTGCAGGTTTGATTCTTACTTGGGGCACATACCTAAGTTTCAGGTTCTATCCTTGGTTGGGGAGTGTATGGGAGGCAACTAGACAATGTTTCTCCCTTTCTCTCCCTCCCCCTCCGCCCTTCCTCTCTCTCTCTCAGCATATCCTTGGGTGAAGATTAAAAAAAAAAGTCAATCTCAGAAAAATATGATTTCTCTAAAAAAGAGATAGTGTGTACTATATAGAAATACACATTTTTAAAAAATTGGTTACAGCCCTGGCTGGTGTGGTTCAGTGGTTAGAGCATCTGCCCGCCAAAGGGTTGCAGGTTCAATTCCTAGTCAAGGGCACATACCTGGGTGCAGATTCAATCCCCAGCATGGTTGGGGTGCGTGCAGGAGGCAACCAGTTGATGTGTGTCTCTCACATTGATGTTTTCCTCTCTCCCCCCTCCCTCTTTCCCTTCCACTCTCTAAAAATCAATGGGGGAAAAACCCTTGGGTGAGGATTAACAACAACAAAAAAATTGGTTACAGAGGAGGCAGCAAATAGAAATGGAAAGGGATGACGACATACTTCCTACATGTCCATTTAGTTTTTGGTTATTATAAGTAAAGAATATCCAGGAGAGTTCACTGATCAAATTGGATAAGTATCTGATCACATACTGTTTTGTTCTTTGCTTATGGATTTCAAAACAACTATTATGCTGTAATAATTCTTTCTTGGAACTAACATACTTGATGACTAATATCCAACTTTGGCAGAAGGGATTCTTCAGTTTTGGAAAGCAATTAAAATGCAGCTAAACCTGGACTCCTATTCTTCTCTTATCAACTAAAAAGGTGATTCTTGTTCTCATAAGTTCTTAGAGTACTTAGGTTGATGTAACTAAATATGTGGGTTAGACACACTAGTTTATCTATAAAGGATATTTATTTGTTCTTTATAGGAGATTTTGTCTAGGTTTTATTTTATTCTATATGGTGCTTTGGACACAATGGAATTTATGGTTGTACATACTGTTTGCAATCAAACTTTTTTTATTCATTGTTTTCTTTAATTATAATAATGAAAGCTAGCTGCACTTTGAAAAATCACCCAAAGTTACTATCACTTAAAGGCATTCAACATTTTGGGAGATTTCTGCCATTTTTAAGCATAGTTGTATATGTGTTTGGATTTTTTACAATATACCTACCATCTCATTCCCTGTCCTTTTATTCCCATTTCTTTTACAACATTTTCCATTATAGTACAAACTTTTTTTCAGTAGTAAACAGCCTATTAAAGATGCCTAGAAATTTAGAGATACGATCTTATGCTGATCTTATATATGTTTGTCTCTAAGCAGATAGTTGATATAAAATGTATATATAGCACGGCCGGGCTTGGCTCAGCAGTTGAGCATCCACCTAGGATCCAGGCGATTGGGGTTCAATTCCCGGTCAGGGCACATGCCCGGGTTGCGGGCTCAATCCCCAGTCGAGGGTGTGCAGGAGGCAGTCAATCAGTGACTCTCTTATCATTGATGTTTCTATCTCTCTCTCTCCTTCTCCTTTCCTCTCTCTAAAATCAATAAAGATATTTTAAAAAAAAGTATATATAACAAAAATCTCTAAACCAAAATGGTAAAGAATCTTAATTATGGACTTTTCCACAATAAAAAATACAGAATTTCTGGCATTAAAAAAAACCAAAAAACAAAACTGACCATATTCTTTCTCTAGATTTAAAATGTTATTTCCAACCCGAGCCAGTTTGGCTCAGTGGTCAGAGCGTCGGCCCTCAGACTGAAGGGTCCCTGGTTCGATTTCGGACACCTTGGTTGCAGGCTCGATCCCCGGCCCCAGTGGGGGTGTGTGCGGGAGGCAGCCAGTTGTTGTGTCTCTCTCACATCGATGTTTCTCCCCCCACCCCCACTCTCTCTGAAAAGCAATGGCAAAAATATCCTCTGGTGAGGTTTAAAAAAAAGTTATTTCCAGTACTTTTGGTAAGACTATACAGTCTTGGTTGTTTTGATGCTATCTACCTTTGTAAATTTTTTTGAGAGTCAAGAAATGTTTAGATTGTACTTTTACTTCCTTTTCTGCTATTTTTCCCTAAGATAGCAATACTCAGCTTTTTAAGTTTTGCTCTGGAGTTAGACTAAAATACCTGAGACAAGAGGATAGACTATGCTCTTTCTGATAAATCAGCCAAGCAACCAGATAGTCTTCAGCATAAATAGCTAGTGGCTTTATTGTTTTGGGTACATATCACTTCTCTTTCAAAGCATTCAAACTTTGGTAAACTTTTTTTAAAAGGTATTTGTCACCTAAATCTCAGTTTCGGTCAGCATCACAGTCTGAAGTTGTACAAGAAGACAAGAAAAACTCCATGTATAAGGTAGGTGCATGCTAAAGATGTTCTTAGTTTGGCACATTTACTAATGCTATATAGATTGCTAATACTTGTAGGTTCCTAACTTTATTTTTCTTAAGTCACTGTGGTAAATAGGACACCATTTCTTAGTCATCTTAGGCTTACCTAGACTAGGAGTCAGCAAGCAAACCTTTTCTGTAAAGCCAGATAGTAAATATTTTAAGCTTTGCGGCCCATATTGTCTCAGTCATAATTCAGTTATGCTGTTGCTTGCAAAAGCATTCATAGACAGTATGTAAACAAATGAGCTTGTCTTTGTTCCAATAAAACTATTTACAAAAATAGTAGGCTGAATTTGGTTCATGGGCCATAGTTTGTGGATCCCCGGTCTAGATAATCAGAGTCACAAAACTGAATAGGCTATCCCTGGTACCAACTTCACTTAAAAGATTACAGGATGGGAAACAAAGCATGCTAGTAGGACAGCATCAGGCATATAATTCAGTAAGAGTCCTCATTGCAGAGCTCTTAAGTGATGGCCTGGAAATGATACCAGGCATATGACTGTGGTAACCACCCTAGCTAAGAAGCCTTATGCCCCATGAGAGTCAGTTATTTATTGTAACAATCCATGGGTGTAACTTCCAGGGGTCCTCGTAAGAAACATACCCAAAGGAGTTATAAGTCACTTACAGAAGCCCCAAGCTTTCACTTCCTGCTGGGTGTTTGTAGATCACTTATAGTTCTCTTAGTACAAATGCAGTTCACCAGTAACGGTCATTTTTACCATAAGCTGTGTGGCCTAGTAACACAGGTGACATTCCACCTTTATCAGGTTTCTACTTAGAACTAGGAAAGGTGAGCTGACACCAATGTCTGTTTCTTACATTAAAAGGTTTGTTAACCCTTTACTTACAGGTACCTTTTATTTTATTGTTTTCAATTCAGATAGGTGGTTTTTATGAACATTTACTATGTGCCAGATAATGTATGTGTTTTCTTTAAATCTTCATCACAGCCTCCAATTCTGTAATGTAGGTATCCTTCTTGTGCCCATTTTATAGCTTAAAAAACTGAGGCACACAAAGATTAAGAGACTTAAAGCAGAAGTAATGGAGGATTCAAGTCCAAATAGTCTGGTTGGTACTGGAACTGAGGATTGATGAAAAAGGCATTGTAGGGCTGGGATATTTCTTCTACCCTGTTGTTCATATTCACAGCAAAACTAGGTAAGCAACCTAGAATTTTTCCAATCCAAACCACATAGGTTTGTAAGAAATGCTGTCAGGAATGATAGATGCAAAGGAAATAAGATATAAGAATAGAATGTCTCCAACAAGGAGTAATTTTTGTTCTGAGGCAAATTCTCATTGAAGACTTTCTTCTTAGCTCTTTCCCATTGTCAAAACTAATTCTAAGTCTTGGCTTACCTAAGACCTATAAATGAGAAGAATTATACTGGCTTAAGCAAGGGTTCTCAACCTCAGGTCTGTGGTTAGAATCCAGAAAGTACATATGAACTTAAATGGAAGAAAAAGTTTACTTTCGTCCAACCTCTCATTTTAGTGTTTCCTTTAATTATAGACAGCAAACTATAATACTCTTAATAGTACCTGTGACTGTCATCAATAGTCAGGATGGGTTTTTATCATATTATATTTGTTGCAATCTCTTGAAATAATATTTATACACATCCCTACTTCAGTATTACAAGTTATTAGACTTGCCACTGGATATTATTTATAGATACACATGCATCATAATTTTCAACGTTTTAATAATTGTGTTGCAATATAAAGTATTTTCTTTGTGATCCTATATATTTACATTTTAAAATACTATTCTAAGAAGAGGTCTGTGTCACCAAAATGCCTAAAAGAGGAGAGTTTGTGGTACAAAAGGGGGTTTAAAATCCCTGGGCTACTGGAGGTTTATAAGGTGAAAGAGAGGTCAGGTAATGGTGCCAGCTATTGGCTATATAGAGAATCTAGTTTGTGGGTTTTAACCGGTAGATTTTCATGGGAATGAAAATGAGGGAATGCCTTAATTTCAATTGGCATACAGAATAAAAATACTATTAAAAGTCAATGAACCACCCGGGCAGCATGGCTCAGTGGTTGAGCGTGGCCCCATGAACCAGAAGATTGTGGTTCGATTCCCAGTGAGGGCACATGCCTGGGTTACAGGCTCAGTCCCCAGTAGGGAGTGCAGGAGGCAGCTGATCAATGACTAGCTGTCATCATTGATGTTTCTGTCTCTCTCCCTCACCCTTCCTTTCTCTGAAATCTAAAAACATTAAAAGAATAAAATAGGTTTCCAATTTTAAAAAAATTAATGTATTAGTAGTAATAACTGCCTAATAGTGACAACTATCGCATCAGTGTAAGATGTATGTGTCCAACTTGATGTATACTGCTGGTTCACTCAGTCTTTTTCTGTTTCTATAGGAAACTAACAGTAACGATGTAAAGAGTCCTCCGTGGCAAGACACAGAAACTGAGGAAGATATGCCAACACTTTCTCCACAAATATGCCTTGAAATCCAAGAACAAAGTTCAGAATCTTCAATAGAGTCACCTATGCCGCAGTTATGTGCCAGTGGTACAGAATGGTGCCTTGGAGAAGTCAAAATGAGACCAAGCAATCATGATAAAGAATTATGTGTCATAAATCATGAGAGACATGAAGCCAGAGTTCCCTACTCCAGAGAAGCTGCAGTTGAGCCTTGTAGCAAAACAGAGAGTGGGTGCACTGTATCAGATATGACACAGATGATTGGAAATAACACAGTTGAGACAGAAAATGAATTGTCTCACCTACTGATCAGTGAAGAAGGCATTTCCAAAAGAAAAAAACAGGAGCCTTTTTTTGAAACAGTCAGGGATCCATGCTTTTCTGCAAAAAGAAGGAAAATGTCCTCTGAATCTTCCTCGGCCCAAGAAGAAACAGAAATCAGCTTTACTGAAAAACTGTTAGATTTGGAACGCCTACTTTTTGAGAGACATAAACAAGAAGAACAGGACAGGTTGTTAGCGTTACAGATTCAAAAAGAGGTAGATAAAGAGCAAATGAAGCCAAACCCTCAGAAAGGATCCCCAGGTAGATATCAGTTACGTGCTACGCCCTCACCTCCAGACAAATTGCTAAATGGGCAGAGGAAGAATTCCAAAAATAGGAACTTAAAAGGACAGGCTGATAAAGAGCATTCAAAACCTCGCCGAGGCCCAAAACCTGAAAATAGCCAACCTTCTTTTAAGATCCAGTTGAGACATTCAGTTAATGGAAGAAAGATGCCAAATTCTGCTAGAGATCATTGTAATGAATCTAAAAGTGTTCATTCCCTACAGCCTAGTAAGTCACAGAAAAATATTTTTCAGATGTTTCGGAGATACACAAAGTAATGCATGGGTAAAGGCGGGAGTGTTTTAGAATCTGGTAAAGCTGGGTTCTCTTTTTTATGGAATGTTCATAAAACTTTTATTCTGCTCTGTGGGCACACTCATTGCCTATAGTTGAAGGACTGCAATTACGAGGGAGGAATGTACAAGTGCCAAAGTCAGTGATAAGCAAGAGTCTCGATTCTTGATGAATAACTGATGTGCTGTTCGACAATCCTTATAGATATAAAAATGCCTGGGCCAACTCTCAAGAAATATTTAAGTGCCATTCTCTTTACAAACAAATGCATGTTTTATGTATGGTCTTTGCTCACCTTTTTCTGACTAGTAATCAAAGCAAGATTATACTATATACCAAGTAGTTAAGGGATCAGGTTAAAATCTAAGTGTTTTGCTGCTTCGCCATGTATTTGTAGGTCACTTGAAAGGTATCTCCTATAACACTAAAATAATCTAATCTTTATATTTTTAATTATTTTAAGCATTATATCATTTTCTTTAAAATGAGTTAGAATCATGTGAAATCAGAGTTTTCTGGAAAATTAGGATTAATTGACAGAAAGGAAAGTCATCTCTTGATGCTAAAGGAATTAAGAGTTGGGGTGAGGCTGAGTAGAGTGAACTGATAATTTGGAAGCATTGAAACTGAGTGATCAGAAGCTGGGCCCAGGATGGAGCAGCAGAGCATTTCCCCTCATCCTTTCTTTGTTAAATGACACAGAAAACATTTGGGTTTTACGGCCTGTTACAACACAGTAAGCAGTGCTAAAATAATTAGTTACTAAATTACCTGAAATTTTGGAAATTCACATTTCTATTAACCTGCTCTTCTAGAAAATGAGAATTTACTGTAGGAGTGTTAAATCACAATATACTGTGTTGTGGAACTTGAGTCATAAATAACCATGTGTTTATTTTCTTATCATTTGTATTGGTAGTGATTTTTGTGTTTATGGACAGAAATAGCATGGTACTTGGGTTTTTCCCCTATATTGGTGAGATTTAACTTAGAGACTGTCGATATTTGTTTCATTAATGTGAACAACTTTGAGCAAACAACAGTTTTAACAGCATTTCTGCTTATGTCTAGTTATTCATCCTTTTAAGGTAAAAATGCAATAAAATGTCCTAGAACTAAGTCTAGCTGCAATTTGTCAATATTTTTATACATTTTTGAGATTTTCTTCCTCCAGATTTTGCAACTGAAATTGTGTTAATCTTTGAGTAGTTGATTGCATCTACTTCAGTATTTATTGGGTATGTAATTAGAGGTAGAATTCTGGTGCTAATTTAAAATTTACTTTGCCCTTTCTTAAAAAAAAGGTGATAATGGTTGTGCTGAAATGAAGTGTAGTCAGAAATTAACAAAATTTGTCTAAAATACACTAAAATTTATTTATCAAACTGATATTTTCTTTGTGTGTGTTTTTTTTTTAATTTATTTTTATTGTTAACAGTATTATAGATATCCCCCCCCCTTTGCACCCCGATCCTGGCCCCAAAACTAATTTTCTAAGAGCAATTTCACTTTATGTTTTAGGAAAGACATTGAATCTCTTCAAATTAAAAGTTATGTAATTAAATTTTCCATGACCAAAAAAGGGGGGAAAATACTGCAATGTACTTAGGATTTATATATTTAACCACTTATTTGTGAAGAAGTCTTCCTGACTAAAGTTGGTTTTAAGATAAATTTCTCTATTAGTCTCTTTCTGATAGTCCTATGTACGCCTTTTTGTTAGAAACAAATATTTTGTGTCAGTCATTAAAATGTATTGCTACTTTTCCCTCTTTTGTGGAAGGGATATGAGAGCCTTTAATTCCTCAGGGAGTACTAATACTGCAGAGGTTGAGAATCAGAAAATAAAAATATTAAAAATAAAAATGTACTATTATGTATATTTTACAAAACCTATCATAAGGGAAAATTGGAAGAAATGCCAGACTGGGGAAAAATCAGATGCACTTTATTACAAAGAGCTAATTTCTTTTATATAAAGTGTCAGTACATTAGGAAAAAGACTAATAACCCAAGAGGAAAATTAGAAAAGGTTATGTTTGATTCCCCAGGAACATGGTTCCCAGGAAAGGAAATACAAATGTTTCTTAAATACGTGAAAAGGCGCATGGTACCACTTATACTTTGCTCATACATTTTTCCACTCTTCAGATTAGTAGAGATAAAGGTGCTTCTTTTGGTTTTGGTTTTGTGTGTGTATGTGTGGTTTTTAAAAAATCTTAGCAAAAGTATAGGGAAATAGTTACTCTCACGTGTTGCTTGGTATGAATGGAAAAGTTTAAATCCCTTTGGAGGTAAACTTGGCAATTCTGCCTCTAGGAATTTCTGAAAGCTGTCATCACATGTGTGTAGAATAGCATGTACAGAACATTTTTGTCTGGCATTGTTTGTAATAGCAGCTTAGAAATAACCATAACGTTGCATCAGTGGACACAGTAAAATGGAGGACTATATAGCAGTTAAACAAAAAACCACCACATTACAGATATGAAAAGAACTCTAAGATACAAAGTTAAATAAAAAATACAAGATGTAGAATAGCATATATAGTGTGCAACTATTGTCCAAAAAATAGAAACATATATATGTATTTGTATACAATATTCCAAGAAGGAGAAACAATTCCACCAGCAAGGAGAGAAACTGGGTGGCCCTCAGGTAGAAGTGGAAGAATGCCTTTTTTCTTTTCCTTTAATATCTTTATTGATTTCAGAGAGAGGGAAAGAGAGAGAAACATCAGTGATGAGAGAGTCATTGATCGGCTGCCTCCTGCATGCCCGCCGCTGGGGATCAACCCGCAACCCAGGCATACGCCCTGACTGGGAATTGAACCGAGATCTCCCAGATCATAGGTCGATGCTCATCCACTGAGCCACGCCTGGCCAGGCACTATATGTTCTTTTATACTTTTTGAATTTTCAGTCATACTGAATATATCATCTAGTCAAAAAAAATTTAAATGTTCTTAAAATAACTCCAAGAGAAAGGAAGCTTATACATCTCAGCCTGTACTACTACTATAGATGGTCCTTTCTTACCTTTAAATTTTAAGAATCATAATTCAGGAAGGTTTTTTCCAGCATAAAAAAAAAAAAATAGTATCGTGTACCCTTACCAGTGTGGTTGGATTGGAGCTTTGTCCCATACACCAAAAGTTTGTGGGTTCGATTCCCAGTCAGGGCACATACCTAGGTTGTGGGTTTGGTCTCCGGTTGAGGCGCATACAGGAGGCAACCAATTGATGTTTCTCTCTCACATCAATGTTTCATCTCCCTCTCCCTTCCTCTCTCAAATCCATGAAAATAGCATTGTGAGTTTTGGGGAATAACAATGAATTTGAATTTATTTAGCTTTACTATTTTAAAATTATTTGAAAAGCAAAACTTATGTTTCTAGGTAGCATGGCTAAGAACAATGAGAAAAGCCACATAAAGAAGTAAAATTGGCCTTAGCCAGTTTGGCTCATTAGCCCACTGACTGAAGGGTCTTGGGTTTGATTGCGGCCAAGGGCATGTACCTCGGTTGCAGGCTCGATCCCCAGCCCTGGTCGGGGCATGTGTGAGAGGCAACCAGTTGATGTGACTCTCTCACATCGATGTCTCTCCGTTGAAAAGCAATGGAAAAAAATATCCTTGGGTAAGAATTGATAAATAATAAAATGTAAAATTGTCTACTTAAAACTATCAGAGAGCTACTGAGACAATGACTAATTTAGGGGCTAAGATTCTAGAGAGTGGAGGCTGCTGCTGGTGAACAAAGAAAATGGCAGAGCTCTTGGCCATTTCATGAAGCTGGAGTGATAGTGTTGGAGATTTGAGGGTCATCAAACACAAGACCAGTTTTCTCATCAAGATAATTGCTATCCTTTGGAACTGTTCAGAGCAGAGGCTAAAAGGCTGAAAACCTCTGAAAAGCAGTTGCCATCAGGCTTACAGTGCTGATGAGAAAAGAATAAACTTCAGTACCTACCAAGGGAAGGAAGCCTTTTAATACACCCGGGTCTCAAATGAAAGCCCTAGAACAGGGATCTGCAAACTACATTCCAGGGACCAAATCTGTATGCCACCTATTTTTGCGGGGTCTGTGAGCCAAGAATGGCTTTCAATGGCCTTTAGATTCCTTAATTCACAAGCATTTAATCCATAGGGAATTGAACTGTTGGACTAGTAATTTGTGCGTGACTTTCGGACCTCAAAACGACATGTAGTGCAGTAAGAAAGAAAAGAATTTCCTTCTTGGTCTCTACCTGTATGAACTTAGGTGAGCTACTTAACTTTCACTACCCCACTTTATTAATTTGTAAATGGAAATCATAATGTAACCAGAGTTGCTAATATACATAGAGCACCAGGCACAGGCCCTGACTCAAAAAAGAAAGTGATAGTTTCTTCCCCCTGACTATTAATTACCCCATCCACCAGTCCCACTTTCATCCAGTGCTTCATTCATGCTCCTGTAAGTCCCCAGTGTGGCATAAATAAATTACAGTCATCTTCTGTCTCCTGATGAAGACTCTACTCTCCTTTCCCCTGCTACATGTGTCCACAGCTCCGTGTCACAGGAGACCTTGGCCCCAGAGGAAACCAATTCTCAGAAACACTTTGTGACCTCCTCAAATTCCTGTACTAGTTCCACACATGGTATGCATAAAGACGTGTGAAACACTAAAAACATGAAAGAGACCAGGGAGTTGAACCACTACTGTATGTTTACCCATTACTTACTCCTGTGTAAAGATCTTAATAAACAATGATAACTTCAAAGCTTGGGTCTGATCCCCCCCGCCCCTCTCCCCCCCCAGAATATTTTGCCTAAGACAGGCAGGACTTGGAGCAACATGGACCCTGAGTTCAACTAAGGGGACCCTTCTCTACATTTTATTTACATTTCTCTTCAACTTGGCTTTTGTGCTCCTAGGCTGCCACAGTTAGGCTGTCTCCCTGAAACTAGTTCGGGTCACAAGGCTTTCTGTTGGTGATCATCCCTAAAAAGCTGGTGGTGTCTGCTTTTCACTGCAGGGTAAACTGACTTACCATGGACTTTCCTGAGTCCCAGGACCAGGATGAGAACCCCACTCCCTGCTCAGTTTCTACTACACAAATGTAGATTGTACTGGGTATATCAATTGGGGTCCAGTTAAAACAAAAACCTCGATAGGTATTTCAGCAGAGAGTATGCAGTACTACAAGGAATTGGTTAGACAGATGTTAGAGCAAAAGGGAGCATTAAACCCAAAGATGACAACTGCAGGAAATGGCTACCACCCCCAAAGCTGGGAAACAGGTGGGAAGTTTGGTTACGAGAATGGAGGAATTTGAAAGCTCGAGTCAACTGCCACTCCTGGGGCAGCACTGATAGGAACAGCAGAAGTCCCTTTTCCCCTTTCCTCCTATTACCTCTTATTAATAAGCTTAATAGGAAGCTTACTGACAAAGGAGTATGGGAAAGTGGTGTGTTTTTTAAAATACGTTTTTATTGATTTGAGAGAGAGAGAAACATCAATCAGCCACCTCCCACGGAGCCTGCAACCCAGCGACCTCTCGGTGCATGGGACAGCGCTCACCCACTTGAGCCAGTTCAGCCGGGCTAGGAAAGTGCTTATGTCACAGCAGAATTTAGAAGGCCAAGCTTGGACCTGAGAGACAAGAAGCGGGTGGCGCAAACCACGCCAGAGATATTTTTCTCTAATGGGTTCTAGGACTAAGATATCTTCACATTTCTAAGGCAAAAACCTGGAAAGCTCCCATCCTGACAAGATGGAGGAGTAATGTGTGTGTGAAAATGATGCTTAAACATGCTCAGAAGAGGTAAAACCTCTTTAAAGATCCATGAAAGATGCCCGGCCGGGCGTGGCTCAGCGGCTGAGCGTCAACCTAGGATCCAGGCGGTCGGGGTCCGATTCCCGGTCAGAGGACATGCCCAGGTTGTGGGTTTGATCCCCAGTTAGGGACGTGCAGGAGGTGGCCAATCAATGACTCATCATTGATTTTCTATCTCTCTTCTCCCCCTTTCCTCTCTCTGAAATCAATAAAGATATACTGAAAAAGATTTAAAAGAAAAAGATCTATGGAAGAAAATTGTAGAGAACCTGCAGAAAGTCCCCCTAATTGTTCAGTTTTTATTGCCCTGATTATACCTTAGCATCCCCATCTTGACCAGAGCTGATGATTCAGAGTAAGGTTTGTGTGCCCCACCCCACACAGATTAACAATCACCTAAAACAATCATTGTCCTGAGTCCCTACAAACTTTCTAATTCCTCACCTACAGGGAAGAAAAGAACCCCTTTCTGAAATGTCTTAGAAAATTTCTATGGAAAACTAAGGCCTCGGGCACCAAAGCTAAATTCCCAGAGCTCCTAGGTGGGTACATCCCAGAAATAACAGAGTTAGAACACAAGATTTAAAAGAGGGCATTCAGGTAATTGAAATAGATCATAATGGTGTAACTCTCCAAAGTAAACCTAGATTGCAAAAAAATAGAGAAATTGGGTAATAATTTTAGCAAGAGACGCTGAGATGGTACCAAGTCAATTTGGTTTTAACATGTAAGAATCCACTTCCAAAGAGCTTTTTTTTTTTTACTCTTTTTTTCAACATTTATTAAAGGACATTGACTTGATTGCAAGTGGCAAAAGTGTTTCATGACTAGTGATGTATCCACGAGTAGCTCTTTCTAGAATTAGTGCTTTAGGAAAACACACAGGCACAAATAAAATATAACACCCTGATGGGAAATGGGCAATGCTGCAGCTTACAGTTTCTTAAGCACCTTAACGATACAAACTCCTTTTAAAGAACACTTCTCCACAGACACATGAAACAAAACACAAACATCTAAAGTCAACACCAGATTCTGAAAGTAAATGGTAACTTAATGGTTAAAATTTGACCAGTGGTGAAACACGCAGCAACCTCTAAAACCAGGCATCACCAAGTTGTCATTTATACAACTGTATTCTAAGTTTATTGGATTGAAAACTATGTTCAAAAATCTCAAGATCTTGCCCTGGTTGGTATGCGCAGTGAGAAGAGCATTGGTCAACCAGCGCATCAAAGGGTCTCAGGTTCGATTCCTGGTCAAGGGCACGTGCAGCTGGGTTGCAGGTTGGATCCCCTGCCCTGATTGGGGTGCCTGCAGGAGGCAGACAATGGATGTCTCTCTCACATCAATGTTTCTCCCTCTCTCCCTTGCTCCCTCCCACCCCCACTTCTTCCCTCCCACTCTCTCTAAAAATCAATGGAAAAAATACCTTTGGGTGAAGATTAACAAAAAATAAAAAATAAAATAAGTCCTTATCTTTAAAAAAAATATCTCAAGATCTCAAGAATGATTGTCTGTCTGGAAAAGCACCTTGTAAACAACAATAAAAATTTATTTGATTTCTTCTATTGGCAAATGCTTAGAAAACTTAAAGCTTTTACTTGTATAAACCTAAAACTACATGAATTTAACTGGTTTGTTTTTAGAAGAAAAAGATTTCCTTTGAGCCAATAAGAACAGGTCACAAACCAAAAATAGATAAAAGGCATAATTACCTAAGCTTGTGTCTTTAGGGAGGAAGGAGTGGCAATTTTAATATTGCTTAATAACAAAAGCAACCAAAACGATGAGGGCTGCACTAGAGGTAACCTGTAAGGACTAAATGAAGGGGCTCCCCTACCCTCTGACTTCTGGTTGAAGCCCTAGCAGGAAATCAGAGGAGTGTGATTGGAGTGTTTATCTCTCTGCCTCTGCAGGATGGCCAGCCCGTGTCTGGCTGTGCCCCACAACTGAAAGTCATAACTCCTGTAGGCAGTGATCGCCACACAGCCTCTCTCTCCAGATTCTGGCAACTGCTTCCTCTTCTCCACTCCCCTGCTCTAGAAGTGGCAACAGGTCTCTGGCATTGCTACACAGAACCATCTTGTGCTTCCCCTACCCTGTGCCCATGCCTTTGTAAGTAATCCTGCTTCTCAAATTGTCCAGTTTAACTGGGCCATCTATTTCTTACCAGGCCCCTGACTGGTACGGTTAGCTAGATGACAAAGCATACCAGATATTAAAAGTCATGGAAATGTTCCATATTTTGAAACTAAAATGGGTGCATTTTCTTTGTATATTCATTATACCTCAATAAAGTTAATTTAAAAAATTTTTAAATCCCCATCCAAGTATATTTTTTATTGATTTTTTTAAAGAGCAAGGAGGGGGAGAGAGAGAGAGAGAAACATTGATGTGCGAGAGGATGACACTCCAACCAACTGGCCACCCAGCCAGGGCTCAATAAAGTTGATTTTCCAAATATTAGTCCTTGAAACCTGTGACCCACGCCCATTGGTTCCCGTAGGTCACTCAGCAATCCTTTGCTTAGTTCCCATGTCACAAGAGACCCTGCCCGCATGCTCCTTTGTATCTCAAGAGATCCCTAAACCACAAGAAAAATACTTCACAGGGAGAAAAAAGCTTCACAGCTTGCTCAAGTTATTATGCTAGTTGCACATATTTGTTTTGAATAAAGGTATATTTTTTAAAATTTGTAATCTGAAGGTACTGAAAGAGTCGAACCTCAGCTGTCTGTGTGCTGCTCTGTTTCTTCTTCCTTCTGTAGATCTTAGTAAATGACAGTCTTTAAATTTGAGCACTGTTATCTATTTCCTCTCCTCTCTATTATCCTTCATTTTAGCTGTTTCAACCAGTAATTAGGATGAAAGGTTATCCATTCACATGTACTATTATTATGTGAGTACCTATTGTGTCCAAGATATTTTTTATTAATTTCAATGACATATTTCCTGAAGCTTTCTGAAAGTGCTGTTGAAAAATGACCTTGCCTGGGATGATCCCAGCATTCACTCTCCCTCTGAAGTCACTTTCTCCAGAATTGTCTCTCCTTTTCAAAACACCTCTCCCACTTGGGCATCCTTAGGTTCTCGTAAATGTCTAGAAAGCCTTCCTGTGGTAATAGGGCTCTAGGTGAGGAGGGATGCAGGAGGAATGCAGTGTCAAGGAAGAAAGAGACTGCGTGATGTTTTGCATGTATTGGTCTTTTGTAACTTGAACATTAGTCAAAGACTGCACTATTAACATCACATACTTTTTGGTATAAATGTAAGGATGTTAAATTTAGAAGTTAATAAATTCCTCCACCCTCACTCTAAAGAAAAGAAATTACCTTATCACTATATGTAAAAAAAAATTCCAATTACAAGCATCAAATGTCTGGGTTTTAGAGTAAGGTACTATTATGAATCACACGTAGGGTTATAACTTACTCTAATATTCACCTTGGTAAAATGTGTGTCAGAAGCCTTAAGCTATTCCATTTGATTCATCACCTCTAAATTATGTCTTATTTGGGGACAACTATAGAGTTCTAACTAATCAAAACTAAAATATGAGTCACCTTTAATTTTTTCAACAATTCTATGAAGTAGACAGTATTATTACACCTATTTTACAGATGAAGAAAATGGAAACTCAAAAAGATTAAATAATTTGCCCAAGGTCAGATAGCAAGAATGAGGCAGAGTCAGGATTTGAACACAGAACTATTTGACCCTAGAGACTGAACTCAGACTCACCACTCTATTCTATCCAAAAAGGAAATAAGCCAGGATATGATTTTTAAGGAAAAAAGGGATTTGTGCAGTTCTAGACACCTAATAAGGGGATGGTATATCCATTTTATAGAGGAAGAACTTGAGACCAGTGTAGTTGACACTTCTCAAGGGGATTCTGACGGTAAGTGTAAAAGGCCAGGATTTGTGTTCAGATTGGAGTCCAAGGCCCATGTTCTTTCAACCAAATGCACTACCTTCTTAAATATAAATTATATAAAATAAATATAAGGGTTAAATATACTTGAAAAACACCTGAAATTAATTAATTAACTTATTATATCTTTATTGATTTCAGAGAGAGAGGGAGAGAGAGAGAAACATCAGTGATGAGAGAGTCATTGATCGGCTGCCTCCTGCACGCTCCCTGACTGGGGATCCAGCCGCAACCCGGGCCTGTGCCCTGACCGGGAATCCAACCGAGATCTCCTGGATCCTAGGTCGACGCTCAACTACTGGGCCACACCCGGCCGGGCTATTTATTTATTTATCCTCACTCGAGGATATTTTTTCCATTGCTTCCCAGAGAGAGTGGAAGGGACAGCGAGAAACGCCGATGTGAGAGAGACACCGCTTGGCTGCCTCCCGCACGCGCCCGGTAAGGACCGAGACCGCAACCCAGCTACGAGCCCTGGGCTGGAACCGAACCGGCCTCTTCAGTCCGCAGGCCGGCGCTCTAACCACTGAGCAACCGGCTAGGGCAACGCCTGAAATTTATAAATCCTATGGGATGGTAAGATTTGCTATCCTACAGGGGGAAGGTGGGATGGGCCTGGGCAAGCCTGAGGACACAGGGAATGGCTGGTAGAGAATACTGCGCTGCAGAGCGGGGGAGACAGGGTCAGAGAGAGAGGAGAAAAATCGCCCCGGGGGGAGCCCAGAGCCAGACTCCCTAAGAAGGAGGGAGTGAGCAAATGCCAAATTCCACTGAGAAGGCAGTTGGGATAAAGACAGGTAAATGTCTACGGGAATTAGCAATTTTGAAGTCCTAGGTGACCCTATTAAGTGTGGATTGGGTGCAGTGTGAGCAGAAATCACATTGGAGTGGGTTCTGAAGAGTGCGAGGGAAGAAACGGAGATGGTTGTATAGACGACAATGTAGAGAAGTTTGGTTTGGAAAGAGGTAGAAAGAGGTTAGGGTGTAGCTATTGTGGGAAGGGGAGAACACGGGCACGTGGAAGTGTCGGGGAGGGCTGGGGGACTGGGTGGAAAAGGTGAAGGGATTCAGAAGAACAAATTGGTAGTTACAAAACAGTCATGGGGACAGGGAATCCAGTGAACAGTATTAATAACCATGTATGGTGCCAGGTGGGCTAGAAATACCAGGGAGAACACTTTGTAAAGTATATGATTGTCTGACCACCATGCTGTACACCTGAAACTAACACAAAATAATGTTGAATGTAAACTGTAATTGAAAAATAAAATAAATAAAGTGTCAGTAGAGAGGGTCCAGTTGAAAAGGAACATTTTCATATACACACCCAGGCAAAAGAAGGGATAGGTCTTCATAAGAGATGGCTTTTTTCATTGAGAGGGAAAGAGGGACCAGGGTAAATTAAATTACATGTAGATTTGTGGGTTTATGCGCACAGGTCAATGGCGTTCTTACCCGATAGCTCCAATGTTCCCAGTCTCAGTTTAGAATGAGTGGAGAAGGTGGCTGTACACGATTTGAGGGGAGAGAAACATCGTAGGGACACCTCCATCACCTCGCTAACCTAAATATAAAAGGCCGAAGCAAGAGGCAACGAGCGTGCGTTTGAGATCACAAGGAGTGCCTCATCAGGAACACTGGTTCAGGCAGTAAGCCAAAAAGAGTTCCAATTAGGAGACAAAGACAACGAATATTTATGAGAAAGGGAAAGGGAACAATTACATCAGTAAAAGGGAGATATTTCTATAGGTGCAGATAAGCTAACGTAGTGACACTAATATTAAACGGTGTTTTTGGTTTTCAGTCTGGTAGTCATCAGACTGGCAGTAATAATATTTGCTTTCTTATTATCTTTGTAAATAGTTCTGTGGGACACATGTCGCTTTGGTCCAAAGGTCATTTTGCCCTGCTTTAATTTTGCAAAGATTTGAAGCATGAGACCTGCAAGGCAGTTCCTCTGGGATCACAGCTCTGACTACATTTTAAAGTGGCCCGCTCTATCTATCTATCTATCTATCTATCTATCTATCTATCTATCTATCTATCTATCATCTATCTATCATCTATCATAATCTATCATTATCTATCTATCTATCTATCTATCTATCTATCTATCTATCTATCTATCTATCATCATTTATTTCACAACCTATCTGGATTCCCTTGGCTTTACCTGACCCTTATTCCAGTCACTGCTACCAGTTCTGCTTGGGCTCTGAACAGCTTCATGTGGGTGCCTCAAGCCTGTGTCAGGTGTCAGGTGTCAGGTCTGGGATTTGATTTTACCCTACTTACAAGTTCAGAAGTTAGCCTCTTACTGTTTCATGGCAAAAGACCCAAGATTCCTGGGTCAGAAAAAAAAGGAACCTTATCGTTCATGGCACAATAGGCAACATGAGCATCATTTCTGTGTCAGTTCCTGCCAAGGAGAAGAGACAAGAGAACTTGTTCTTGAACATTCTTGAGAATTTTCTTGGGGGTCATTTTGAAGGAGGCTGAGATCCTGTGTGAACAAGTGATGGGTGACCAACCGGCAAAATTTTGAGTAAGTGCTAATGTGACCCATTTTCACCCAGGTTGATAAAGCCTGGAGCATCCAGATTATACTTCCAAATGCCCAAATACAGTGTATGGTGAGATGGCAAGTCTAGGTTCTAGAATCAGGTAGAAGTGGATTCAAATTTTGCTTCTGGCTGTGTAGACTTAACCTCTCTGGGTGTTACCTCAACTGTAAAACAGACAATAAAATCTTCCTCACAGAGTTGTTGAAATGATGAAATGATATAGCACAGGTGTGGAAGGACAGGTTTTTGATATAGTAACCATGAGTTTACCCTGTTCTTGCATTATTTGGCCTTTCCCATATTTAGTCATCTGGGCTATTCGACATTTATTCCTTCAGAAAATGTTCATGTAGGAAAAAGCAGAGAAGAAAAGAAGTTAGTTCTAGGCTGTTGAGTTGGAAAACCCAGCTCCCAGAGAGAACTCACAACACAACAACAATGGAGTTATAAGAATATCTGATGTTGAGTGAAGGGGGTCAGAATATGCCACCCCCCAAATAGACCACTTGGTATAAAGATTATTTTAAATTGAAGGCATTTGAGATTCAACATATGCAGAAAAATAGCTTTCTCGGAGCTTCCCTTATGTTACTAAAAGCAACAAGACCTAGGAAAGGAATTCCTCTTCAGGGCCTATCCACTCCCAGGAGGGAGAATACAAATAAAACCAACCTCAAATTCCTTCTCCAGGGAATTTTATGGCTCTGAAGGAGATGGAAAGACCAGTCATACCTGTACAAACATTATTGCAACTTTTTTGTCTCCCATTTGTCCCCTTGAAAATCCAAAAAAACCTTTAATCTTTTCAAAAAGTCATTTATCTTCCTGTAAGTGCCTTTCTCTCCCCCCTTCATCTATTAAGATGGTGTATAAGCCCCAGGTTCTAACCCCTCCTCTGAGTTATCATTGAATTCTCCTATATGTGTGTGCATTGCACATATAAATAAACTCGGCTTTTTCTCCATTAGTCTGTCTTCCGTGAGTTTAATTCTCATGGCCACAACAACTGAACTAGAAGGGAAGAGAAAAAAGTATTTTTCCCCCCCTGCACGATGGGACAGGCTTTCCTGATCTCAGACCAAATGACAAATCTCATTTCAACCAAGGACCACATGCATTCCCTAGGGAGCCTAATGCAGGACCCCCAGAACTTAGGCACAACTCAGGTAAAGCATGAGGAAACCAACTTAACGGAACTAAGTTTTGCCACCCCATATATCAGGGCCTCACAGTAGAAATTAAATTGAATTAAGGAAAAGTAAAGCTGCTGTACAAGTACTTCTGGTTCAAGATTAGTATCAGCTGTTTGTGGAGCTCATCCAGGACGTCTTAGAATTCTGGGGTAGCCCATATCTGCTTGAGGATATAGTCTAACTCTAGACTAGGATTAGAGCCGAGTCATCTTGACACAAAGGCCATGATCTGGCTGGAAATGTGCTGTGTAGAGCTGACATGACCCCTCAAAAGTCTGCTGATTTCTGAAATGCCAGTAGATAGTGATGAGACCAAGCATGAAAGAGTCCTACAGAAAGATTAAATTCCCTAGACAGACACAGGGTGACCAATAAAAGAGGGTGAAGTGCCCTGGCCGGTGTGTCTCAGTTGATTGAGCATCGTCCTGTTCACCGAAAGGTCGCAGGTTCAATTCCCAGTCAGGGCATGTGCCCAGGTTGTGAGTTCGATCCCCAGTTGGGGTGTGTGCAGGAAGCAACCAATAGATGTTTCTCATATCGATGTTTCTATCTCTCTCTCCCTCTCCCTTCCTCTCTCTCTAAAATAAAAGAAGGGCAAAGCACCCTTGTTAGAGTTTGCATTCATGATTAACACTTCCTAAATCAGGGATGAATAAAGTCATTGTTACAGATGCATTGTACCCCCTCTAAAAAAGATATGTTGAAATCCTAACCCCCAGTACCTCAGAATGTGACCTCATTTGGAAATAGGATCATTGCAGATATAATTAGTTAATATGAGGTCATAGTGGATTATGACAGGCCCCTAATCCAATACGACTGATGTCCTTATAAGAAAATGTCCATGCTAGAATACAGACAATATGATGACAGAGGCAAAGAGACCAGAGTTACATAGTCACAGGCCAAGGATTGCTGATCACACCAGAAACTAAGAGTGAGGCATAGAAGAGATTCTTCCCTAGATTCTTCCCATGATCCTGCTGACTCATTGATTTTGGACTTCTAGTCTCCAGAACTGTGAGAGAATACAGTTCTGTTGTTTTAAGCAACCGAGATTGTGGTAATTTCTTGTGGCAGCCCTAGGAAACTAATAAGGCATTATAATGCCCTTGTCTTAGGATGAACTTCAAAAAGACTAAGCCTCTTTTTAGGAAAGGAAGAATAATTTCAATGGCACTAAACCCAGTTGCCAAAGTAGAGAAACCCTCAAAACCTTTCTAAAACTGGCACACTTCTTAATCTATTGTAAAAATGGTGGCCTGGGAATGTGGGGAGAAAGTGAATTTTGGAGAATAAGGTGCTCTCCACAGCACTGTCCAGCTCCCAGTGGACAGGGGGAGAAATTATTTCATTATTTAGGACCTTAATATTGCTACTAAGACTTTAGGGACGTGCAAACATTTCTCTACTGCCACTACCACCACTACTACTACTTTGTGGTAAAAATGGACAACTCCTACATTCACAAAGACAACCTACAGCTATTAATGCAGAAGCTAAGTCAGGCCTTGGGGAGGACATTGTCTCAGAGCCAGAAAACAACCAAAAAGTCCCCGCAATACCTAGTTTGGTTGCTATACATTTTCCCTCTTAGGTAGCTAGCCAAGTCCCTGAAATGCCTATATTGTCTGAGAAAAAAGATGACAGATGACATGGCTGAATCCTGCTGCCTTTAAACTAAATCAGGGCCTCCACCCTCCCTTCTAGCTGTACAAGACCAATCAGAGGATTCACCCAGTCTGAGGAAGGCCACATCTCTTGGGAAGTGGAGGGAATGGAACCAATATTCCAGTAGGAAGACTCTTCAGGGGATACCAAAGAGGTATCATCCACATGGATGCAGATGAGCATATTGCCCTGGAGCCAGGCTTACCAAGAACCCAAGGAGCCCAGAGGGAATGTGGTTTTAGTTATCTATTGCTGTATAACAAATTACTCCAAAAATCAATGACTTAAACATTTATTATCTCACATGGTTTTTGTGGGTCAGGAATTCTGGAGTGGCTTAGCTCAGTGGTTCTGGTTAGGGCTCTTATCAGGTTATAGACAAGATGTCATCTGAACACTTGACTAGGACTGGCCAGTCAGTGCTGGCTGTTGGCAGGAAGCCGCAGTCGCTTGCCACGTGGGTCTCTCCTCAGAGCTGCTTAAGTGTCCTCATGACATGGCAGCTGGTTTTCTCCAGAGCAAGTGATCCAAGAAGGAGCAAGGTAGAATCTGCAATACCTTTTATGACCTCTTTTTGGAAGTCTCATGCTGTCACTTCCCTCACATTCTTTTCATTAGAAACAAGCCATTCCACCTGGTCCATACCAAAGAGGAGAGGAATTAGGTGCCATTTTTGGAAGGAGAACATGGCAAAGAAATTGTAGATATTTTAAAAAATCACCACAAGTAGTATCATGAACACAGCCTTGAGCTGCTCTGTAAGAGAGAGTTACTGTCCTGTGGAATCTAATTTAGGATAAATACCCAGGTCCCATCATCACGAAGGTCAGGGAGTTTTGGATGAGGAGTACTTTTCTTCGCAGTTAGGCCCTAAAGCACAATCATGGCCTATGAACAAAAATGCAGAAATTTGCTGGGGGTTCTGGGAAAGTTTTTTTAAATTTTTTCCCCCCTTTCCCTTTCTTCTTGACTCAAACATAGTTGTGATGGCTGGAACTGCAAAAGCTATCTTGAAAACCTGAGTGAAAGGCCAAGGGTTATCAGTCCTGACTTCACTGAACCAGTACCAGCCCCCCTAGACATCTTGTTACGTACGAGAAACAACTATTATTTAAACCACTGGTATTCAAGTTTTCTGTCATTGACAAATGTCGATGGCATAGTAGAAACTAGGAAAAAGAAAAGGAGTCAATGCTTAGCTTTTGAATTTAAAACCTAGGCTTCAGAGTGGTAAGCAAAAACAACCTCATGGTATGGACAGTAGATTTGGGAGGTTAATTCGTGACTAGTATGCAGGCTACCCCAGACTACCTAAAGATTCCCTGGTCTGGAAATGATAAAAGTTAAATTGAGTTGTAGAAAAATAAAATTACATTTCTTATTACATGAGTTTGTGCACTAAGATTTATACTTACTATATGGTAGCTCTCATTTGACTGAAAATGTTAGTCCTTTTTTACCCTTTAATGTCTAACTATTACTCTAAACCAGCAATTTTCAGTGTGCCCCAAGAATTTTTATAACATGCAATACCTGGCTATTTAGTCAGGGACACAGACCTCTTTTCCCTTTGATTGTCAAATTAAAAAAATGGCAACAACCAACACATCAATAACTGTCTGGTGTGAATGCCTTGTCTTCAATCATAAATATATAAGTTATATAACAGAGTTGCATCTTATTGGTAATGTCACATAATAAGGTTGTGTCTGGTTGGTTAATTCTTGGTACCGGAAATCCTTATATACAAGTATAGACACCTGATTATTTAAAAAGTCACTTTGGAATGAAAAGGATAGGTAATTACTATTATTGTAATTATTATTTATAAATCAATAAAAATTATACCTTTGTTGTTGTTAATCCTCACCCAAGGATATTTTTTCCCCATTGATTTTTAGAGAAAGTGGAAGGGAGGGAGGAGGGGGAGAAGGGGAGAGAGAGAAACATCGATGTGAGAGAGACACATCCATTGGTTGCCTCTGGCAGAGTCCTCTGCAACCCAGGTTCATGTCCTTGATGGGAAATTGAACCTGTGACCCTTCGGTCTGTAGGCCAATGCTCTAACCACTGAGCCAAAAGGGCCAGGGCAATATACCGTGAGAGAAAAAGCTGAACATCACTGATCTAAACCATACTCAGGGCCATTCTCTGAAAAGTCACTTTTACGCTAGCCTTCTTTCAGAGAAACCCCAATTCTTTTTCTTTCTATGCTTGAAGACAAGGTTGTCCTTGGCTTTTCCTTTTTCTTCATCTCTGCCTGATCTGTTAGTTCTTGACTTTCTCTTCTGCTCTCTTTGTCTCTCCCTCTTACCTCCGTCCCCCTTTCTGCCAATCTCTCCCCTCCCCTTTCTCTGCTTGCCTTTCTCCACCTCCCTCCCTCTTTCTTTCTTTTTGCTAGTTTGTTTTGAACAAAATATTTTATTTTATTTTATTTCCCCCCCCATACCCTCCTCCACCTCCAGCCCCCACCCACTGCCCCTGGGCAATCACCACACCTCCCTCTTTCCTTCTTGAAGTCTCCCATTATTGGGACTGTTGACATCTTGTAAGTTAACTCCTCACCATAGTGGAGCTGCAACTCTAGCAAAGCTGATCTGTGGAGGGAGGTATGTTGATAGACTGTCCCACAGAAAATAAAACATGCTGGATACTCTTTTTTTTCGTTGTTTTTTGTTGCTGTTGTTGTTTTTCAGAGAGAGTGGAAGGGAGGGAGAGAGAGAAGCACTGATGTGAAGAGAGGCATCAATTGGTTGCCAGTCAGGGCTGGGGATCGAGCCTGCAACCAAGGTAAGTGCCCTTGGCTGGAATTGAACCCAAGACCCTTTAGTCTGAGGGCTGATGCTCTAACCACTGAGCAAAATCAGCCAGGGCATGGATACCCTTAAAAAAAATACCAACTTCTTAAAACCATGGAAAGAATGAGAAGATAGTAAGGATTTATTGGGCCAAAGTCAAAGAGAATGTGGAATCTCTGAAAGGAAATGGGAGTGGTGAAGTCTCCTCGGTAAGGGCATATGCCCAATTGACAAACATGAGCTACAATTTTCACAACCCTTGGGGTGCAGAATAAAGAAGTCAAAGGCCAGAGCCAAACAAAGTGGGGAGCTGAATTCATTTACTAGGTCTGCCATTACAAAATACGACAGACTGGGTGGATTAAACAACAGAAATTTCTTTTCTTTTTTCCACCATTCTGGAGGCCGGAAGTCCAAGGTCAAGGTGTCAGCAGGTCTGGTCTAATTATGAGGCCTCTCTCCTTGGCTTGTAGATGGCCGCCTTTTCCTTGTGTCTGCACGTGGTCTTTCCTCTGTGCATGTGTCTCCTTTTGTGTCCACATTTCCTCTTCTTATAAAGACACCAGTTAGATTAGAATATAGCCCACTCTAAGGGCTTGGTTTTAACTTAATCACATATTTAAAGGCACTATCTCCAAAGGCAGTCACATTCTAAGGTATACGAATTTGGAAGGGGACCCAATTTGGTCCATAGAAAGAGTAAAATATAAATCACTCCCCATTTAACACCAAGACTCCTCTGGTAAGAGAACCAGAAGTAAATAACCCTTCCACCTCTTATCACCATGGGCTGCATGGAAGGTTGCTTCAGTGATGAGTAATGGGGAGTGTGGGCTGTTTCTGAGCTGTGGCCCCAGGCCAGCTTTCACATATTGATTTGAAGCCCAAATTCATAACACCTGTGTGGTTCAGAAAGCCTCAAGTTATAAGTTTAGTTTAAATTGGTCTCAGTATGGTAGTGCCCCTAAATGGTTGGCAGGAACAAAGGTAAATCCCATCTAGAGAAATGTGCCTTCATCTTAGACCTCAAAGCATTCCTATAAATAATTTTGTAAAAAATAAGCACTTCGAAATAAAAATCAAAGTGCACACACAGAAACCTAGGCACCATGTATGAGAAGCAATGTAAACAACAGACAGAATGAGCAGATGTGCAAAGACTTCAGATATTGGAATTATCAGACATGTATTAAAAGATAACTGATGCGCGGCTGGTATGGCTCAACAGTTGAGCATCAACCTAGGATCCAAGAGATTGTGGTTTGATTCCCTGTCAGGGCACATGGCCAGGTTGTGGGCTCGATCCCCAGCAGGGGGCGCGCAGGAGGCAGCAGCAGATCAATGATTCTCTCATCATTGATGTTTCTCTCTCTCTCCCCCTTTCCCTTCCACTCTTTGAAATCAATAAAAATATATGTATTTTTAAAAAGATAACGGATAATCATGTTTAAAGAAATAAAATATTAGCTTGAAAGCATATGCAAGAAACAATTTTTTTTAAAACAGTGAACCAGATCTGAAATATAAATAGAACTTAAAGAAAAAAATACCATAATTACATTTTTCAGCTATTTTATACAAGTTGCAAACATACAGAAAAGCTGAAAGAACAAGATAATAAACACCTGTATACTACTACCTAGCCTAGATTTAACAATTGTTAATAATTTTATTATATATTTTTAAAATTTGTTATATCATTTAAAAGTAAGTGGCAGATATCCTATTTTACCCTAAATATGTTAGACTGCATCTCTGAGAAATAAGAACCATTTCATTACTACAAGGTCATTATCATATCTAAAAAATTTAATCATTTCCTAATGTCACCTGATATTGAATCCAAATGAAAATTCTCACAGTTTTCCCCAAAAGTCTTTTATAGTTGTTGTTTTTACAACTCAGATCCAATCTAGGCATTGCATTTGGTTGTAACGTGTTGTTACTCTCTTTTCATCTAGATCAATGCCCCTGCCTCCCACCACTGCACCCATTTGCCCTCGCCCATGATATTGACTTTTTGAAGATACCAGGACAGTTGTCTTTGAATGCCCATATTCTAGATTTGCCTAAGTGCTTCCTCATAGTGTCCTTTAACTTGTTTCTTCATATTCCTGTATTTCTAATGGTCTAGAAATTAGGCCTAGAAGTTTGATTGGATTCAGGGTAATATATCATATCAGGAATATAAAATATCAGGTTGTCCATTTTTAATAATATAAGTTGTTCCCTTGGTTACGGTGATGATTGTCAGACATCTTCCCAAAATTGAAAATCTTTGGACAACTAGTATATCAGCTTCTTACAGAGTTAAACATACATTCACCATATGACCAGCAATTCTACATGTAGGTATTTTCCCAAGAGGAGTGAAAACTTACGCTCACACAAAAATTTGTAAGTGAGTTTATAGCAACTTTATTCATAATTATCCCTAATTGGAAACAGCTGGTGAGTAATGGATAAACAGACTGGGGCACATCCTTACAATGTAATCCTCCTGAGCAATAAGAAGGAATGAAATACTGACACGGGCAAATCTTAAATGCATTATGCTAAGAATAAGAGGCCAGACTCAAAAGGGTACAGCCTCTATAATTCCATTTATATAACATTCGGGAAATAGCAAAAACCACAGGAGTAGAAAATTCTAATCCTAAACCAAAATACCAATTTTTAAAACTCATATTGAGAGATAGAAGTTCCCACTGACCAACGTACTCTTACACCACTTTATGAAAGGTTTCAGAAACTGGAAAGATTAAGTACTTAGGTAAAGGTAAAATCAGAACATAGGAAAGGAGGGGAATATTTCTTCCTGTTCAGAGTGAAGCTTTATGAATGGAGCAGATTCCTACTGCCTAATTAACACCCATTCCCCTCCTTCTTTCTTCCTAAAATCACCAGACTTTAGGGAGGTATCCACCTTCCTCCACAAAGCCATATGCTTTACTAAACCAGTTTTGTTTCTCATATCATCTGGCAGGAATGGCTTTAGGAACAGAATTGTGACTCAATTCAGACAGCCGTATGTTGAAGGAGAGTCTCCCAAGGGACTCCTAGAAACATTTGCTTGTTTCCTTCCACAATTAAAAAAAAAAAGACTTGGCCCAGGAGATAAGTTGGCTCTTCTTCCTCTAGATGTTATGGCATCTGAATGTGATGCTTGGAACTACCGCAGCTATCTTGCTACAAGCTTAGGACACAGCTCAGATAGGGGCAAGTCTAGAGAGAAGCAGAGCTGGAGCCCTGTGGTCCTGGACATAGACCTTGCCCTAACTTTTCTTATTAAAGCCAGTTGAGTTTTCCTGATATAACACATGATACCCTAAACAACTTAATGCCTGTCCCACAATGTAATATGCTTTTTGACTTTAAATAATTTTTATTTTTCAATTGCAGTTCACATACAATATTATATTAGCTTCAGGTGTACAACCCAGGGATTAGACATTATATAATTAAGGGATAACCTTGATAAGTCCCATACACATCTGACACCATACATAGTTATTAGAATATTATTGACTATATTCCCTTTGCCCTACTTTATATCCCCATGACTGTTCTGTAACTACCAATTTATATTTCTTAATCCCTTCATCTTTTACAACCATTCCCCCAAACCCCCTCCCATCTGGCAACTGTCAAAATGTTCTCTGTATCTATGAAACTGTTTCTGTTCTGCTTGTTCATTTATTTTGTTTTTTAGATTCAATTTTTGATAGATGTGTATTTACTGCCATTTTGTTGTTCATGTTTTTCATCTTTTTTTCTTCTTCTTCAAGAAGATCTTTTAACATTTCATATAATACTGGTTTGGTGGTGGTGAACTCCTTTAGCTTTTTCTTGTCTGGGAAGATAAATGATAGCTTTGCTGGGTAATCTTGGTTGTAGGTTTTTGCTTTTCGTTGCTTTAAATATTTCTTGCCAATCCCTTCTGGCCTGCAAAGTTTCTTTGAGAAATCAGTTGACAAGTCTTATGGGAGCTCCCTTGTTGGTAACTAACTGCTTTTCTCTTGCTGCTTTAAAAATTCTCTTTGCCTTTAACCTTTGGCATTTTAATTATGTGTTTTGGTGTGGGCTTCTTTAGGTTCATCTTGTTTGGGACCCTGTGCATCCTGAACTTGTAAGTTTATTTCTTTCAGCAGGTTAGGGAGGTTTTCTGTCATTTTTTCACATAGGTTTTTAATTCCTTGCTCTCTCTCCTCTCTTTCCAGCACCTCCATGATGCAAATGTTGGTACGCTTGAAATTGTCCCAGGGGCTCCTTGTGGTATCTTCGTTTTTTTTGTATTATTTTTTCTTTTTGCTGTTCTGATTGAGTGTCTTCTGCTTCCTTATCTTCCAAATCTCTGATTTGACTCTCAGCTTCACCTACTCCACTGTTGATTCCCTATAAATTATTCTTTATTTCAGTTAGTGTATTCTTCATTTCTGACTGGTTCTTTTTCATGTTTTCTAGTTCCATTTTTATGTGATGAAATTCTCACTAAGTTCATCTACTCTTTCTCTGAGTTCATTCAGCATTCTTATAACCAATGTTTTAAACTCTGCATCTAGTAGATTGCTTATCTCCATTTTGTTGAGTTCTTTTTCTGGAGTTTTGTTCTGTTCTTTCATTTGGGACATGTTTCTTTGTCTCCTCATTTTGGTAGCCTCCCTGTGTTTGTTTCTGTGTATTGGGTAGAGCTGCCACGTCTCCCAGACTTGGTAGAGTGGCCTAATGTAGTAGGTGTTCTATAGGGTCCAGTGGCACAGCCTCCCTGATCACCCAAGCTGGTCACTTGAGGTGCACCCCCTGTGTGGGCTTGTACACCCTCCTCTTTAAAAAAAATGTTTTTATTGATTTCAGAGAAAGTAAGGGAAAGGGAGAGAGAGATAGAAACATCAATATGAGAGTCATTGATTAGCTGCCTCCTGCACGTACCCTGCTGGGGATTGAGCCTACAACCTGGGGAATGTGCCTTGACCAGGGATTGAACCTGGATCTCCTGGATCATAGGTCAATGCTCAGTCACTGAGCCATGAAAGCCAGGCTACACCCTCCTCTTGTAGTTGAGCCTTGATTGTTGTTGACATGTCAATGGGAGGGATTTACCCCCAGGCTCATTGACTGCAAGGACAGGCTGTGACCACTGACTACCCACCTCAGACTATTACAGAGGATCAGCTGTGCAGGGGCCCACCTCACAGATCAGGACTTACTTCAGTGGGGCTCTTCTGCCTGCTGAGCCTGCCCTTGAGTGTGTTGCTTGTTGAGGTAATTGGGTGGTGATGTTTTGAGGTGGTCTGAAGCTGTCTACTAGGGGGCATTGGCTCTGGGGCCTCCTGGGAGGTGCAGGCCAAGGTAAGCCACTGCCTGTGTTCTGCCTGGGACCACTTGGCATGAGCTACAATGTGACTGCTGATGGCTGCTACTTATATTGGGCTTGGAGGTACCCAGGAGGGGCCAAGCTATGAACCAAGGTTGGCTGCTACTAGTGCCAGGCCTGGGACCACTAAGTGAGATATGGGGCATGCTGAGGCCAAATGGTAATTATTTGAGAGATTTTAGGAAAATCTGAAGCATGAGCTAAGATAGGCCATTTGTATGCATAAGCCACTGGAGACAGCTTTGTGGGCCTGAAAGTTGGATGGGGCAAGTCCTCAAGGAATCACCAGTGCAGGTATACAGTGCCACCCAGATTGATGGAGTCTCAGATATAGTGCCTGCCTGCCTGCATTGTGGGGAAGGGCTCATCAAAGGAATGATGTTCTGTCTGGGAGAAAGCTGCCCTTCCAGCTTTTAACCTGACGCCAGATATTTCAGTCGTCACCCCCCCATATGTCTTTCGTGCCTTTCAAGCTGGTGCCCCAGTGCTGGAGCTGAGAGGGAGCCAATCCGAGTAAGTCAGTGTGAGGGCTCTTTAAGAGGAACTTCTTGGAACACCAGCAGCCCTCTGTTTGCCTCAGCCTCAACCCGGGCTGGTTTTTACAGCCAGAAGTTATGGAAACTTCTCTTCCTGGCTCTGGAACCCTGGGATGGGAGGCCTGGTGTGGGGCTGGGACCCCTTGTTCATCATGGGGAACCTCTGCAGCTGTTGAGGTATCCCTCCAAAAATTTTCCTTCCTTCCTTCCTTCCTTCCTTCCTTCCTTCCTTCCTTCCTTCCTTCCTCCCTCCCTCCCTCCCTCCCTCCCTCCCTCCCTCCCTCCCTCCCTCCCTCCCTTCCTTCCTTCCTTCCTTCCTTCCTTCCTTCCTTCCTTCCTCTGTCCTTCCTTCTGTTGTTAATCCTCACCTGAGCATACTTTTTCCATTGATTTTTACAGCGAGTGGAAGGGAGGTGGGGGGAGAGAGACAGAAAGAAATATAGATGTGAGAGACACATTGACTGGTTGCCGCCTGCACATGCCCTGACTGAGCTGGGATCAAACATGCAATCCAGGTACATACCCTTGACTAGGAATCAAACCTGTGATACTTTATTCCGAGGGGCAATGCTCTAACCACTGAGAAAAAACGGCCCCAGCTCCCTCCCAATTTTTATCCACCACATGAGCGTGCGGGACCAGCCTGTTGGCTTCTCCACCCCTTCTACCAGTCTTAATGTGGCTTCTTCTTCAATTCCCTAGTTGTAGGACTTTCATTCAGCCAGATTTCAGGCAGTTCTGAATGATGTTCTATAGTTCAGTTGCAATTTTGATGTGGTTGTGGAAGGAGACGAGGTGCTTACCTACACCGCCATCTTGACTGGCAGTCTGGGGTCATCTGTTTTCTTCTTCTCCTTCTCCTCCTCCTCCCCCTCCCCCTCTTCTCCTCCTCCTCCTCCTCCTCCTCCTCCTTCTTCTTCTTTTTCTTTCTCCTCCTCCTCCTCCTCCTTCTTTTTGGTAGCAATTACCTGTAAAATCATCTAGGTCTGGTTGTTTATTTGTGTGGTGGATTAAATTTCATTAATTGTCATAATTCTACTCATAGTTGAATCAGTTTTAGTAAATTAATTCTATTTTTCCAGGAAACTGACTTTTATTTCTTAATTTATGGCCATAAAATTGTTCATAATATAGTATTATTATTTTTAAAATCACTGCTGTATCTGCTATGTTCCTTTTTTCATTCTTAATATTTTGTCTTTTTCTTTTTGAAATCCAATTCATGAAAGGATTTATATTTTACTTCAATATTTCAGAGAATCAGCTTTTGGTTTTATGGATCCTTCTTTTGTATTTTGTTTTCTTTTATTGACTTTTGCATTTTTCCCTTCAAATTTCTTTAGGTTTGTTCTGTTGTTTTTTATTAACTTCTCAGTTAGATGTTGAGCTACTCATTTTCTAGTTTTTTCTAATATAACCATTTAAGTTTACGTATTTTTCCTTTAAGTACTTTTAAAATTGCATTCCACAAATTTTGATATGTATTTCCACGACCATTCAGTTTTAAATATTTTCCAGTTTCCATTTGTGTCTATCAACTTCCCTTTGCCCCTCCAGATCCACTCACTTCCTCTTCTCTCTGCCCCGCAGGCTGACTGTACAAACTACATCAATAGGCTACTGTGCCCGCTGTCTTCTGGTTGGTTTCTGCCAGTGAAGATTTCTGACAGGAGAAGGAAGAGAGCGAAGTCATGGTATTTATTTCTTTGGCCTCTTCTCTGTGAGATTGCTCAGGCTGATTATATCCCCTGACAGAAGGTCTGTTTCTTAAAAGATGGCCTTGCCCGGCCTGTGTGGCTTAGTGGTTGAGCGTCAATCCATGAACCAAGAGGTCCCCGGTTTGATTCTTGATCAGGGCACATGCCCGGGTTGCCGGCTTGATCCCCAAGAAGGGGCATGCAGGAAGCAGCAGCCTGATGTCTCTATTGATGTTTCTCTCTATATATATCTCTCCCTTCCTCTCTCTCTAAAATCAATAATAAAATTAAAAAAAGATGGCCTTAACATTCTTCCTCCTTGGGATTCCAGTAACTCCTCTCTCTCCTTGTCCCTTTGGACCTAGAGATTGTGACTGTCCTACTGCTGCTATTCACAGGTCTTCCACCATCGCTTGATTGCCATATATCCCTCCCACACCTTTAAAATTTGTTCCTTTATAGATCATTTGAGTGATAATTATTACCTGTTGGGACTTTGAATGATATACCTTTTTTTAAAAAAAAAATTATTGATTTCAGAGAGAGGAAGGGAGAGAGAGAGAGAGAGAGAAACATCAATGACGAGAGAGTCATTGATCTGCTGCCTTCTGCATGCCCCCAACTGGGGATCGAGCCCCATGTGCCCTGACCGGGAATGGAACCACGATCTCCTGGATCCTAGGTCGATGCTCAACTGCTGAGCCACGCCTGGCCAGGCAATACACCATTTTTATTTTGTCTTTGGTCTGTCACTTATTTGGAAGTTTGTTTTCAACTTTCCAAGTCATATATGAGTTTTTAAAAGTTACTATTTTTAAACTAATTTCTACTTTAACTGATCTTATGTCAAGAACATGTTCTATATTATAAGGATTCTTCAACATTTGTTGAGACTTGCTTTATGGTCAATTTTTATTTTGTTCCATGTGTGCTTGAATAAAATGAGTATTTTCTTTTTCTAAAAAATATGTTTTTATTGGTTTCAGAGAGAGGGAGGGAGAGGGAGAGAGAGAGAGAAACTTCGATGATGAGAGAGTCACTGATCAGCTGCCTCCTGCATGCCCCCTATTGGGGATCAAACCCACAACCTGAACATGTGCCCTGACGGGGAATCAAACCATGACCTCCTGGTTCATAGGTCAATGACCAACCACTAGGCCACGCCAGCTGGGCAAAAATGAACATTTTGTATATCTTTACTACTTTTACCTGAGAGAAGAGGGTTGTATAATTGTATATCTATCAAATTTCTTCTTTAAACATTAAATTTTGTTTATATATACTTGAGACCATGTTAAGTATATACAGGTTTAGAATTATTTTATATTCTTGGTGATTTGTTCTTTTCGTCATTATATAGTGACCCTCTTATCTCTGATACATTTGCTTTAAAGTCTATTTTGTCTGAAATTAATATAGCTACTCCAGCTTTCATTTCTTTAACACTACCTCTGTATATCATTTTTACTTTTCAACTTCTCTTTATCCTTATGTTTAGGTATATCTTGTGTCAACAGCATACAGTTGGATTTTAAAAACTATGTAATCTAATTACCTGTTCTTTTAAACAAAAGAAATATTGCCATTTTAATTTATAAGTACATTTATCAAGGATTCAAGGTATTTGGGTTCCAGGCTCTACCCTATTGTTGTGTGACCTTGAACAACTCTCGAACTCTCTGAATCTCAGAAGAGTCATAATAAAATAAAAATGTTTAATCAGTTTATCTTAAATACTCCATCTCATTTACTTTGTCATTCCATTAAATTACAGTAACAACTTGCAAATTGTTTTGAGACAAGGAATCTTAAACTCAGAATTAAAATTATGAACAAAATCCTAGAGTAATTTAGTGAAATAATTCAAATAGTTACTGATGCTTTGGGATATTTGTTCTTTGTCATCTAAAATTTCAATTTTCCATGGGGTGGAAAAAAGTTTGTAAAAAAAATAAATTGCCTTGGCCAGGTGGCTCAGTTGGTTGTGGGTTGGATCCCCAGTCTGGGTGCCTATGGGAGGCAATTGATCGATGTTTCTTTTTCACAACGATGTTTCTCTCTCTCTCTTTCCCTTCCTCTCTCTCTAAAAATCAATAAATATATCCTCAGGTGAGGATAAAATAAAAACTTAAAAAAAACCCCATTTCAATTTTCCATTATTCAATGTATAACATTTTTGCAGTTTAATTTCTTTTCTGATAATAATCTACGCTTTTTTAAAAATCTATTTTCCATGATCTAGGGGATTATTTAAATATATTTCCTTGTGATTCTAAATCTTTTTATGTTTTTTAATAATCAAAAAAAATCTTTTCAAAGTTTCGTTATTTCCAGCATCATTTTCTTTCAGCTGACCTTTTAATTTCTACAAAATGTTACTAGAATTGCAGATACTACAGTCTTTACTTTTTTACAAGATTAATCTAAAAATCACACCACTGTGTTTTTGAATTTTAAGACCTTGGGAAAAAAACTTACAGATCTCATTGTCAGACTTTCCACTCGACAGAGGTGCAGCCATAACTGTGTCTAGTTATTATAGTCAATGGTATTATACCATTTTATTTGGAGCCTGATTTTGCATGGTTGGCTATAGTGACACAGCCTTTAGAATTAAGGCCTTTAGGAAGGGAGAGATCACACTGTTTCTTGCTCTGGTTTTCCCTTCTTTTTGCACCTCTGGGTCAATGTGAACCAAACAGCTTCTCAAATCCATGATTGGTCCCTGGGATTCCTAAACCCACATAAAGAACTGCAGCAACCTGAAAGGTAGTGCCAGGACCAATCTTTGTCACTTAATTGATAATGCTCTTGATCAGGCGTCTGCCTTCTTATACACCAGTCATATCTTCCTGAAACTACAGAAGCCTATAGTTGCCTTAACTTGACTTGGTTATCGCTTCACTCACCCAAAAGCATATTTATAGACTCTTAGGATGGGTCAGTTTACCAGATGACTCATCCCATTTTTTATTGGACCATTTCCTATGTAGATGCAAAATATGTGGGTGGGGGTGGGAGGTGGGAAGCTAGAAACTAAACTGAGTCTCTTTAACTTTATTCTCAAGGTGGGGGATCACCAGATTTCAGTGTACCCCTATAACTGTTTTTAAATATATTTAAGCTCTGGTCAGGTGGCTCAGATGGTTGAAGTGTGTTCTTCTACACCAAAAGGTTGTGGGTTTGAACCCCAGTTGGGGTGCATATGGGAGGTAACCAATTGAAGTTTGTCTCACACATAGATTTTTTTTCTCTCTCTCTCTTCCCCTCTCTCTAAAAAATCAATAAAGACATATCCTCAGGTGAGGACTTAAAAAATACTTAAAATTATGTAAGTTAAATACAAACATCACCTTTGTTTAAAAATAAAGGATACCAAAAAAACACCTCAAAGTGCCCTTTCACTAATCCTCCTATTGCCTCCCTCTCTAGGGGTAACCATTATTGTTTTGAGGAAACCTTTCCACTACCCTTTCTATACATTTTTTCCTCTACTGTATATACACGTTTTCTTTTCACACAAATGACACCTTTTTTTTTGTAGGTGACAAAACTAAGTGAAACCTTGAGGGGAGACAAATTTACTGAAGGAAAGTGGACTGAACAATAGCTTATTAAAACCTACCTTGTGTCATACTCTGCACCCAGTGCTTTACTGGCACAATGGGTTCTGGTATTTTACTTCTGTTGGATGGGCTGCCGCACTAGGTTAGCTAAGCAATTGTTTAGAGGTTGGGAAGCCGGTGCAAAAGTGGCTTCAGTGTGATGATGTAGAATTTTATTTTGATGGGAGCTACAGGAGACCTAGCAGAAGGCTATGGAACTGCAAAAGAAGAAAAAAAAAGTCATGGGCAGTTGGGTCTGTCCAAAGGCTTGTGAAACTGAAACGCCAAAAGCCTTCTGCCAAGCCCGAAGATCTCATTCGTGTCTAGGAGCATGGCCTTGGAGCTTGGAGAGCGAGGCACCAGAGGTTGCAAAGGATGCGGTCGCAGGGAGCATCCAAACTGCCAACCGGTAGAGCAGAGCCCACTCTCAGCCCAGTCTGGAAGCGCGCCTGCGCCTACCGTCGCGGGGGGGCGGGGAGCGAGAGGCGGAGCTTGGTGGTGGTCAATGAGCCTGCGCAGACCGAGCGGCGAGGTGGGGGAGGGCTGTCCGTGTGTGTCTGTGTTGTTGTTCCGCGGCAGCGGCGGCGGCGGTAAGATGGCTGCCCACGGGGGCTCCGCGGCGTCCTCGGCGCTGAAGGGGTTAATTCAGCAGTTCACCGCCATCACCGGTAAGAGACGCGGTTACCGGAAGGCGGAGAGTGGGTTGTGGAGCGGGCGGCCGGTCTGCCCCGGGCTTCCCCTTACCTTCATGCATTCCTCCCTCGGGCTTTACCCGCAGCTCCCGTCCTCTCTCCTGAGGAAGAGGCGACGACGGCGCCAGGTCTCCGGGTTCAGGCGGCAGACTGCCACCCCCTCCCCCTGCCCACCCCAAACCCTCGTTCTCGGTCTCCTTGTAGTGTGGAGGAAGACTCCCCACCCCTTGTCAGCCCAGACCCGGAGAATGGGCCGAGCCCATTCGCCCCCGCCGGCCGAGGGACCTGGGGGCGGTAGAGGTGGGGGGCCGCACCCGGGCCACCGCCCTCTTCCTTCTTCATCATCATCTCTTCTCTGTGCATCCATGGGGTGCAGTGCATCCCCTTACCTCCTTGTTCCTTTCTTCCTCGGCCAGGTCATTCTCCCCCTGTCCCTGGCCTGCCCTTCCCTTTTCTGGGCCCCTCGGAGCCATCGCTGTGGCCCTGGCGTGTTCGGGCCCTCTTGCCTTAACCGCGAGGCTGGTGGGTTCGGCAGCGCCTTAACCGATCCCGCGGGATAGGCCGCCAGAAAGGCGGGGTGCTGAGGAGTACCTTCAAAGACTGAGGTTTTAAGAGAAGAATGAGGGGGACCCCCCTCCCCCCCACACACCTTAAGAGGAAAGGCCTGGGGGAATTCTAGGTGGCGTTTCCCACCTCCCCATAATAAAATCAAGACTGAGACCATGGCGCCGGGGCCTCCTGCTGATAAAATAGGGATGGCGGCAGAAACTTCTTTGAGAAAAAATCAGTTTCTGGATGTCAGCATCCACCAAATCCTCAGTTTTTCTTTTCGTTTGGACCCTTGCAAAAGGCACACGCAGAACCTCTAACCGCCTGGAGGAAAGGCCCTAAGCCATTCTATGAATTCTCTATGACTTGTTTCTCTTTGATGGTGCTGAACTTTTTTTGCATGAGTTATTAGAGGGCGGAGCAAATGATGAAGTTCTCTGTGGAGTGATTTGAGAGAAGTGTACTCCATGTGCCGAATGTAATTTTGCCGTTCTAGTTTGTCATTTTGGAAGGAGGTCAGACAGAATGTTAGTTCCCTTCCTTAGCAGATCTTATACTTTATCTGGTAATTTGTTAGATGCAGAGAAGGATTCCACTGTTAATGTACGTAGTGTTTGACGTGCAAGATCTGGTTAAGTAAAATTTTACATTGTTTTAACTACTGCAGGTTGTATGCAAGTTGCTGTTTTATAATTAAAGCTAGTTTTATTTTTTTTGCTCTGCAGTACTAGGTAGAAGATGTTTTATGCATTAGCTTGTGGGCATGAAACATTACATCAAAGTTGGTGAAGTAAAATTTGTAATTAAATTGGGATGAGGAGTGGAATAACTTTCCTTAATATTTTTAAACTTTTTGATTAAAGATATAATGCATTTCCCAATGGCTGAGCAGATCATTGTTATTGGGAAAATTTGGAAATTATTGTTGATAAGTTAATATTGTTGATTATGTTTATATAGAAAAATTTTTGTAGTGAATTAGATATTGAAGATGATTAATCTTAGTTTTTTAGAAGTGGTTTAATACGCTACCTGTTTAATTTCAGTTTTTATACTATCTACCACCCCTTCAGGAACTCAGATTGTTTTTTGTGTGTGTTTTTTTTAAAGAGTGTGGAAGGGAGGGGAGGAGGGTGAGAGAGAGAGAGAAAGAAAAAGAAACATCAGTGTGAGAGAGACATTGATGGGTTGCCTGGGATCAAAGCTGCAAGCCAGATGTGCCCTTGACCAGGTATCAAACCCACGACCCTCCAGTGCGCAGGGCAACGCTCTAACCACTGAGCCATGCTGGCCAGGGCAAGAACTCAGACTGTTTTAACTTCACATTATTTCTCCTAGCACAACATTTTTGTTAGATATAGACAAAACCCAGAGTATGGTGAGATGTAGTGACTCACTTAATTGCTTTAATTCTGTTTCTGTCTGCGAGTCTTCATGGCTTATTTCTTGGTCACAGGCCTTTCTATTTCTGAATTAAGTTGGAGACCCTCAGTAGACCATGGTATCTGGAAGTCTGCAAAAGGGAAAATACCTTACATTGTTCTTAGTGTATTATAAATTTCTATTAATAATTTTTGGGATTTTTTTTTTTTTTTTACAAATAGTGAACTATTAGAAACGTGATTGACTCTGTTAGTCTTTTTTCATGTATCTTAAAAATAAAATTTGGGTTCTGTCCACAAATATTTTAAATTGTATTTATGATAAAAGGGTATTTGATATTTATTCATTGCTGGATGAATTAAACTGACCTTAAGAGCTTAGGCTCTGATTTCAAAAAGATTTTACTTATCTGGAAGTTCTGGTAAAAGCAATGCATTTTTTAAAATGTGAGTCTTACCTTTTCTGTAGCATTTAGAAATAGAATAGAAAATTGAAAGAGTGTTGAGTCTTATTTCTCACCAAATAGAACAAATCTCTCTTTGTATGATACGTGAGTATGAAGCAATGACTATGATTTTTAAAAATTATTAAAAAGATATCACAACATGAAATACTTTTGGGGGAAAAGAAGAGGAAAAACTAATCCACTCGCACAACATTATTTATTATACATTTTTCCAATTCTTGTTTACATACTTTTACTTTTTTTTATTATTTTTTCATTGTGGATAATAGTATACATAATTTAGAATTCTGAAATATTTTTATATTTGTTTCTTTTTTAAAAAGAATTCTGAAACTTTTAGTTAACATGATATCAAAAACATTTTTTCCATGATCAAACTCTAATAAGCAAGTAGCCAATGGAAATGATGATCTTTGAATTAATCACATTGAGAATCTATATACCTTTACCATTGATGCTGTTAGAATAATTTGAAATTACATAGAAAATAGAAGACCAGTCCTGTTACTTTATAGTCTACTACATTTTATAATATTACTGTTTGATCTCCCTTGATACTCATCATACATGGCCTTGAATGACTTTTGACAATGCAATATAAGATGACGTATCATAGAAAGGTACACTCAAAACCTAATTTAATTAAAAGAAAATGAAAAGTTGTGTAAAAAAAGTCATATCAGTTCCCAAAATATGAGGAAAGCATGTGCTGCTGGGTCTGAAGGTAACACCAAAAGTACTGGTTTAAAAAATGTTTTGAACTGTGGCATTATCCATTAACACCAACTTGGGCTGGCATCCAGCCACACAGATACAGAATGCACAGGTGTAATCAGAATAATTCTTTTTTCCCCCCCTGCCTTACCGGAGGATGGATGGATGGATATATATATATGTACACATGTGTGTGTGTGTGTATGTGTGTATGTGTATATGTATATATGTATGGATTTTAGAGAGGGAGGAAGGGAGAGGGTAAGAGGAAAACATTGATGTGAGATTGGTTGCCTCCTGTACGCACTCTGACCGGGGATCAAACCCACGACCTGGGTATGTGCCCTGACTGGGAATCTGGGAATCCAACCCTAGACCTTTTGGTGTACGGGATGACACTCCAACCAATTTAGCCACACTGGCCAGGACAATCAGAATAACTTTTGAGATAAGGGCTACACAGACACAATAGAATAGGTAAAAATTAATAGGTAATTAGAAGATAAGGACAAAGTGTGAGGGAATAGAAAGTACTCTGAGAAGACGAGTTTGCGAATATAGAATTCTAAAGCTTTGTGCTTAGTAAGGCATTCACATATTTAATGCAGGTATAGAACTTCAGCTGTAAAAGAAACCTTAGTTCACTATTTTTCTCAAGTTGTTGAATGAATGTATATTTGTTATAGAAATTAGAAACTGATGTTGTTGTGTTTGGTTTTGTGGCCAATTTCCATTCATAGTCTTTTCTACAATACATTTCTCTTGGTTTAGTATTAAAATGTGTTTAAGTTCTCTTTCAGGAAACGTGGCTGCAAGTGTTCTAGATATTAAAAGAAAACTCTTTTGGAATTTTAATAACTATTTCAAAAGGTGATAATAGCATTTGAACAGAAATTTAGGGAGGCCCAGCCGGCGTGGTTCAGTGGTTGAACATTGACCTATGATCCAGGAGATCCTGGTTCGATTCCCGGTTAGGGCACATGCCTGGGTTGTGGGCTCAATCCCTAGTGGGGGGGGGGGCATGCAGGAGGCAGCCGATCAATGACTCTCTCTCATCATTGATGTTTCTATCTCTTTCTTTCTCTCGCTTCCTCTCTCTGAAATCAATAAAATATATATATACATAAAAATTAAAAAAAAGAAATTTAGGGAGGTAATTTATTTTTGAGTTCTGAACAGAATCTTAATAAATTCAGTATTTATTGATAGACTGCTGTGTGCCAGGCATTATTCAGATCCAGGGGAAAATGCTATGAGGAGGACAGGGTGTATGTCCTCAGAAAGCTTAAAGGTTAATGGGAATGCAGACACATATATCAGTATTGTAATACAGTGGGAAAATGGTAAGGAGCAATTATAAAGCACAAAAGTGGGAGGTCAAGAAAGTGTTCTCAGAAGAAATAACTTCTTAGCTAAAACCTAGAGGAGAGATGTTTTTAGCAGGAGGGGCATGTGCAGAGGCCTGGAGGAGATAGGGACAGACATATACACATACAGAGACAAGAAAGCAGAGACAATAGGTTTAGGAAATTGATAATTCCAGTGAATAGAGCATAGCTAATGGGAGATGCAGTAAATGGAGCTGAATAGATTAATTGGGTGTCAGATTAGGAAGGGCCTTGTAACCCATGTTAAGAAATCTTGGATTTATTCTGAGTGTAGTGGGAATCAATGAAGTTTTAATTAGGAGAGTGACATAATCAGATTTGGATTTTTTAGAAAAAAATAGTGAAGAAGAGGCAGGCAAAGAGATCAGTAGAAGACTTTTGCATTAGTCCAGGAAAGACAACTGGTGTCCTGAAATAAGTTAGTGGCAGAGAAGTGGACTCTGAAAGATATGGGAAAAAGTCAGAGGAGTCAGAATGAAGCATAGGATTCTGTTTTGGACATCGAAGCACACAATGCTGCTTTTTGTGAAGGTGTGGGATAGTAGAAGTTTGGGTGGGAGATGATTAGTTCAGTGTTAGGTTAGTTGCTGCCTGTGGGACTTTGGATTGGATCTGTTGAATAAGCAAATGAATATTTGGGTCTGGAAGGAGTAGTGACTAAAGAGTCTGTCATGTTGATGGCAGTTGAAACTTTAAAAGTGGATGGCAGCTTGCCAGGGGAGAGTGTAGTATGAGAAAATATTAGGCTCAAGAACACAAAGCCTAAGGAACACTAGCATCTGACAGACGACAGAGATAAACCAAACATGGAGGAAAACCAGGGTAATGTGATGGTACTGCCAACATCAGGAGTATGGAAATACCTTAAATATGTAGGCACTTTAGTAAACCAGAAATCACTGATTATAAATACGTATCTGTATTTTTTTTTTGGTTAGAGCTGGATGGTATCTTAGAAACCATCTCGACCCATTTCTGAGTTAATCAAATGAGAAATTAAAGGTCCAGAAAAGTGACTTAGGTCAGTGCTTCTCAAACCTATTAGTAGGAAAGGGACCTTTAAAAAATAAAATAAAATCTTGATGGACCAAAACTTTTGTAAAAAAACTAAAATTAATTGCTTGAGCATGAAATAAAGATAAGAAAAATACAAGCCCAAATCTTTAAAAATTAAGGTATAATTTGCATTCAGTAAAATCTAACCTTTTTAGTGTATAGTTATGAGTTTTGATAAGTGCATACAATCATGTAACTGTAAGATGTGTAACCATAAGGTGTACAGGTTCTAGTATCATTCTCAAAAAATTCTTCCTGTCCCTTTGTAGTTAACTCCTCCCCCGACCTATAGTCCAATCTTTTTGTCTGTTGCTTTTCTTTTCCAGAATGTGATATAAATGGAAACACAGTATTTAACCTTTTGAGTCTGGCTGCTTTCACTTAGAGTACTGTATCTTAAATTCATTTATTTTGTTGTGGTGTGAGTAGTTCCTTTTTATTAGTAAATAGTATACCATTGTATGGATATACCACTGTTTATTTATCCATTCATTAAATGATTGACTAATTATGTTATTTCCAGTTTGAGGGATTATAAATAAAGCTGCTAAAAACATTAGTGTATAAGTGTGTGAATATAAGTTTTATTTCCCTTTGGATAAATACAGAGGACTGGGATTATTGGACCATATGATAGGTGTATAACTAAGAAATTGCCAAACAGTTTTCCAAAGTTATGACTACCATTGTACGTTTCCATCAGCAATGTATGATAGTTCTAGTTGCCCATTTGGTATTTTTAATTTTTTTGTAGCCATTTTAATAGGTGCATAATGGTGTGGCATTGCTTTTCTTTTTTTAAAATATGTTTTGTATTGATTTTAGAATGAGAGGAAGGGAGAGGGAGAGAGAGAAACATCGATGTGAGAGAGAAACATCCATCAGCTGCCTCCTGCACTCCCCCCATTGGGGATTGAGCCCATAACCTGGGCATGTGCCCTGATTGGGAATCCAACCAGCGACCTTTTGGTGCATGGGACTATGCTCAACCAACTGAGCCACACCGGCCAGGGTGGCATTGTGGTTTTAATTTGCATTTCCCTAGTGATATTGGTCATTTTTTCATATGATAATTTGCCAGCCTTAAATATTTATTAGATTCAATAGACATAAAATTACTCTCTCAAGTTACGGTAAAAGTTTCTAAGTTCTTACACTGGAATTTCTGTTTTTATCTTCTCATGGGCTAGTAATAGATAGCTGTTCTGCACTGGTCTAGGTAATGGTGGAACAGGGATTAGAACTCTGGTGTCTTTACTCCCAGGCCCAAGCATTTTCCTCCATGTTACTGCTTCTCTCACTATAGGCTCCTTTTGTTGATCCAACAAAAATTAGCTTTGTTTAATTATTTCATTTCCCTAAGTTAATAATTTCATTCCTCTTGTACTTAATAAATTTAGTTTTCTGCATATAAGGTTATTTTTTTATATATATATAAAATTTTACACACACACATTTAAACAACTCCTTATTCTTTTCTTTTAAAAATATCTTGCCTGGACGGGCATTGCTCAGTGGTTGAACATCGCCCTAGGATCCAGGAGACCGAGGTTCGATTCCCGGTTAGGGCACATGCCCAGGTTGCGGGCTCCATCCCCAAGTGGGGGCGTCTTTATTGATTTCAGAGAGAGGACGGGAAAGGGAGAGAGAGAGATAGAAACATCAATGATGAGAGAGTTGTCATTGATCGCCTCCTGCACGTCTCCGCCTGAGGATGGAGCCCGCAACCCGGGCATGTACCTGGACCAGGAATCGAACCTCGGTCTCCTGGATCCTAGGTTGACGTTCAACCGCTGAGACACGCCCGCCCGGGTAGTTATTTTTTCTTTTAATGTTTTCTATTCCTGAGTGCTTCAAAACTCCAGGATGGGAAACTGATGAGGTTAAACTTTCACCTTATTTCTTAAATTATCACCCAGTGAGATCCTAAGATGCAAAAAGAGAGGCAAAATGTCATCATGTGCTTTTCTTTGTGCAATCTTGCCTGGAGGAGCAAAAGATGAAGCACCAGATGCTTCAGTCAGCGTTGCAGAGTTTTCTAAGTGCTCAGAGAGCTGGATGACAATGTCTGCTAAAGAGAAAGGAAATTTTGAAGACATGGCAAAGGCGGACAAGGCCTGTGATGAAAGAAATGAAAACTTATGTCCTTCCTAAAGGAGAAACATAAGGAAGCTCAGGGATCGCAATGCACCCAAGAGGCCTCCTTCGGCCTTTTTCTTGTTTTTTTTGTATCACCCCCAAATCAAAGGAGAGCATGCCGGCCTGTCCATTGGTGATGCTGCCAGGAAGCTGGGAGAGATGTGGAATCCCACTGCTGCAGGTGACAAGCAGCCTGATGAAAGGAAGGCTGCTAAGCTGAAGGAGAAATACGGAGAGGAGACTGCTGCATACCATGCTAAAAGGAGAGCCTGGTGCAGCGAAAGGAGTTGTCAAGGCTGAAAAAAAGCAAGAAAAAGGAGGAAGATGATGATGATGAATGTTCATTGTTCTAGTGCAGTTTTATTCTTGTCTATAAAGAATTTAATCTCTGTACACAATTCACTCCTTTTAAAGAAAAAAAAAGAAAATGTAAGGCTGTGTAAGATACGTTTTTAAACTGTACAGTGTCTTCTTTTTTTGTATAGCTAACACTGTTGAATGTGTCTTTTATTTTTTTGGATTTAAAAAATATATATATCTTTATTGATTTCAGAGAGAGGAAGGGAGAGGGAGAGAGAGTTGAAACATCAATGATGAGAGAGTCATCATTGATCAGCTGCTCCTGCACACCCCTGACTGAGGATCGAGCCCGCAACCTGGGCATATGCCTTGACTGGGAATTGAACTGTGATCTCCTTGGATCCTAGGTCGATGCTCAACTGCTGAGCCATGCCAGGCTGGGCTTGAATGTGTCTTTAGATAGCCCTGTCCTAGTGGTATTTTCAGTAGCCACTAAACTTGCCTGGTGCAGTATGGAGGTTTTAAATTGGCATGGAAATTTAAAGCAGGTTCTTTTTGGTACACAGCACAAATTAGTTGTATATGGGGATGGTAGTTTTTTAATCTTCAGTTCTCTCATGCAGCTTATGTGAAATAATTGTTCTGTTAACCGAATACCTCTATAATTGCAAAAAAAAGTAGCAACTGTTTTGTTGACAATTCTGAATGCTTCTAAGTAAATTTTTTAATTTTAAAAAACACACGAGTGTTTACATGTTCATGACATCAGATGAACAAGGGAAAGAAAACTGTGATGCCCTGGCAGGCTGGGTAGCTCATTTGGTTAGAGAGTTGTCCCAATACACCAAGGTTGTGGGTTCAATCCCTGGTCAGGGCGCGTACAAGAGTTAGCCAGTGAATGCGTGAAAAGTGAAACAATAAATCTGTGTTTCTCTCTCTAAAATCAATTTAAAAAAAAGAAAACAGATGTCTTACTCTGCCTGTTTACTATCTGACAAAATGTTGATCTCCATAAGCTATATGAAAATACTTCCAGTATTTTTCATTTGTCATTGTTGTAAACCTTGAGTACCAAATAACTTTTTTAAAATTACTAATAGCCAGCTATTTGCCAGTAAGGAGTTGTGCCAAGTTATTTTAACGTGATTTTTCTTAATCTACTTCATGAAGTTGGTAATATCCCCATTTTATAACTGAGGAAACTGAGGGCTAAATAAATTAGTAACTAGCTCAAAGCCACACAACTAGTGAATGACAGAACTAGGATTCACACTCAGGTTTATCTGAGTACTATCCAGGCTCATAATGTCTATACTATCTATAGTCCCTAGCCTGAGAACTGAAGGGAATTTGGAGAGTGTTTTCTCTTCATTACTGGGTATAGGACTGGCCAGAGGGAAAATTTTGATACCTTTATTCCAGCTGTTTGGTATTTCTATCCCCAGGATACCCTGTATCTTTTTGGTGCTCTAAGTGCACCTCTCCCCTGCCCCCTCCATCCCACACCAATGTGGTACTTCATGTAGGCTTTCTTACCTCTTTCCCAAAAGGCACTTGGGATGCTAAAGCTTATTTACATCCCTTGTTTCCGATAATCTCTTATCTTACCCTCAATTTATTGTTACTGGGTTTTAAGGGGAAGCAATATGTTTGAATTAATTCATGCATTGTGAAATAATTGATACATCCTTACCTCTTCAGTAAGTTTATCGTTTCACTTTTTTTTTTTTTTTTTAAATCCTCACCCAAGGATATTTGTTCCCATTGATTTTCAGAGAGTGGAAGGGGGCAGGGGTGGGGAGAGAAACATTGCTGTGAGAGAGATGTGTGAACCCTCCACCCTTCCCTTTGGTGTGGGGGGCCAATGCTCTAACCACTGAGCAACACTGACCAGGGTGTAAGTTTATAGTTTTAAAAAGGATGTCTGCTTACCCAAATTAATTTCTTAAATGGCAGCATTTTAGGCAGCATAATAAAGTGAAAATAAATGTAGGTAGTTAGAAAAAGACTTTTGGGACAGGCAGACCTGAGGTTTGGCTTAACAAGTTTCTGATTTTCATAGCATTTTTTATTTCATTTCAGAACCCACAAATTCTCTAAATGGTTCCCATGTTAGTGGCATGGGAGTTGTGATAGTTGGAGAGTAGTGGAAAGGAAAGGATGACAACTATTTGTATACAATTATTTGTATTTTTAAGTTGAATTTCCATATGAACAAATAAACTTAAAAAAGAGTGAAAACAGCCAGCATTGGTTACTATTATGGCAGAAGGGCGTTTCGCTGTCCATCAGCATGCTCTTCGTGTTTTTTTGTGGTACTGTTAATACAGTGTGAGCATCCAGAGGGACGAGAGCCAAAATGGTATGAACTCATCTAGTTAATTCTTTGGGAAAAAAAAAAAAAGAGATCAGCACATGCCTTGAGAAACTAGTTTTAGGGTTCATTATGAGGCAAATGTAACAGTTCATTCATCTCTGTGCTAGAATAGGCTACCAGAGTAATCTACCTATTGGAACCTTTTAACTTTGAAAAGCTGCCATGTAGATAAGTGCATCAAAATGGTTGAGTACAATAGATACTGAACTTTTAATCCTCACCTGAGGATATTTTTTCCATTGCTTTTCAGAGAGAGTGGAAGGGAGGGAAGTGGAGGTGGGGGGGGGGGGGGTGGAGGGAGATATTAATGTGAGGAGAGACACATCGATTGGTTGCCTCCCGCACTTGCCCCAACAGGCTGGGGATCCACCCTGCGGATCCACCCTGCAACCGAGGTATGTGCCCTTGGCCTGAATCGAACCCGGGACCCTTTAGTCCTCCGGCTGAGGCTCTAACCACTGAACCAAACTGGCTAGGGCAACAGTGAACTTTTAGACTACCATTTAAGAAGTATAATAATACAGCACAGTATAATGACATGGTGTAAAAATATTGGGGAAGCACTGAAAGCCTCAGGTTTTATGACAAATAATATAGAAGTGCATGAATCTTGAAATTGTTCATCAAATTTGTGCTGTTTTTGCCCAAAGGGTTTGTATTTAATTACCTAACAAAGTTGGTTATTGGGATATGTGAACTCCTCCTTCCCTTTGTTGACCTTAAAAATGAAACAGTTATTTTACCAGCAAAAATGGGTTTATTCGGGAACAGCAAAGACTTGCAATTTGGGACAAGCAAGCTGTAGCAAAAGCCACAGGCAAGTGCAGCAGACAGAGAGGAAAGTTATGGAGAAAAAGGAGAAAGTTGAGAGGGGTTGTTTTGAAAGTCCATTGGAGAAAAGCAACAAATTGTTCAGGGAGGTGACAGTTCAAGAACATGAAGGTTTTTTTGTTGGCAGAGTTGCTGTGGTGATCAATTAAAAAATTTTTTAAATCTTTATTGTTGAAAGTATTACAGATGTCCCCTTCCCCCCCCCCCCATTGACCCCTTCCACCCCACACCCAGGCCTCCCCCACTATTGTCTGTGTACAAGGGTTATGCATATATACATATAAATTCTTTGGTTAATCTCTTCCCATACCACCCTCCCCGATAATCAATTTCTTGTAGGGGATGCATTGTACATGTTTTGCTGTTGAGGCCTATAATCTATTTTTTCCTGTTGAAGATTTCTTTTGTTGGAGTCTGTAATTGACAATTTCTGTAATTGACATGGAATGGTATTGTGGGAGAGTTCCCCCTTCTGGCCTTCCAGTTCCATTTTAGTGGGGTTTCCCTTTATTAATTTTTACACCCTCAAAAAGTTTCAATTGTTTTTGAGATTTCATTTCTTTAAAGTGTGTTTTCTAATGTTGAGAATGTAAATTTGTACATACTAGAACTTGAGAACTTTTGGTTCAGCTTGACTGAGAACTTAAGAGATCACTAGCATGAGAAAAGTAAGAACTGTGCCAGTTCAGTGAGGGTTTTATTTTATTTTATTTTTGTAAGATTTTTTTTTTTAATTGATTTTTGGAGAGAGAGGGAGGGAGAGGGAGGGGGAGAGAGAAACATCGATGTGAGAGTGAAACAGATTGGCTGCCTCCTGCATGCCCTCAACCAGGGACTGAACCAGCAACCTTTCCGTGCAGGGGATGATGCTCAACCAACTGAGGCACACTGTCCAGGGAACATGTTTTTAAAGTTTGCATATTAGAAAAGGTAGCAGAGACAATGATAGAGATTAAGACCACTTTGGAAAAGAGTATATCTGTTCCTGTATCTACTTCAGGGTGAAGAGGGAGGAGGGAAGTCTAAAACTTAACAGAAAAGTGGGTACTTGGAGAGGACTGATACCACTATTCATATCATGCAAAGGCATGGCATTGTCAGGTACCACCAAGGGATCTGCCTAGATTGCATAGACCAGTGTAACTGGAGGGAATGAGATAGAAGTGAGATGAGAGCACAGGGATATAAAATGGGAGCAGTAAATAATGACTAAATCTTGTATGCAACCCAAGAGAGATGAAAACTTTTCCAGTCAGCAATGCAGAATTATTGAACAGGGAAGACAATTAAATTTACATTATTTGAAGTATAGAAGGTATATCAAAGTGAAAACAACCAAGAGTGGAGAGATGTGATAGTACAGGTAAGAGATGTTGAAAGCTTGAACCAAGACTATATAATGGACTTAGGACAGAATGGATAGGATTAGATGGAAACTATAGGATTTGTTGGTTTACTGATGGGATATTTGCCTTTGAAGGAGAGTGAAGAGTTGGAGAAAGTTTCTCCAATTTTAGCAATGTATGTAACCCCTTTAAAGGAAAAAACATTCCTGGTCCTATGTAACTTAAATTACCGTATATACCGACATGTAAGGCAAACCCCAAGTAAAAGGCAATTCTATATTTGTCCAGTTCCCCAAAAAGATTTTTTTGGCCAACACAAATACGTAAATTTCTAGAGGTTTAAGTGAAATGATCAGATGCTTTTTTAGTAATATGTTTTTATTGATTTAACGCTAAATCATAATATTGTATATTAATGCTTTTTTCCACTCAGTGTTTCATGAAATAATTTTTGTTCACTCACATCATAGGAATATGTCTTTGTCAGCTATCAGACAAAGCTGTAGCTACTCTGTGTCATCTGACAGTTTTTGGGAGCATATGATTTTCACTTTATATTGAGATATAGAACTTTTAAAATTTGTATGTGATGGTCTTGTTGGAAATTTTATCTTAACTCCATTTATCCTAAGTATCCATTTGCAGTTTGTGATTTCCACAGTGTAACCATCTTGCTTTATAAATGAAATTTAAAATACGAATATATGCACACAATATAAAATTCAAAGGATACAGAAGAATTGTTTTGGCTGAAGCCTGGCCCTTCCCTGGTGTAATAACTGGTGAGCTGAGTACTATGCAGTAGCTTTAAGTCAGGTTATTAGACATTGATCACATGCAAGCAAACGTGCTAGATGTTGGCGATACCAAGACAAAAACCAGTCCTTGTGTTCAGGAAGCTTCTCTTTTGGAGGAGCCAGAAAGTAAACCAACATTTACTGCTTAGTAGTATATCCATGTGTATTATATTATAGAGACTGTCGGAGGGATAGGAATGGAGAGGTAGTGTAGAGAAACCTTTGCACACAAGTTGACACAGTGACATGTAGGGTGATTCTTGAGCATACATGAACCAGATGAAGTAGGTGAGAGGGCTGAGGAGGATAAGGATATTCCAAGCATGAAATTCAGTGCACTGAATTGTGTAGGGTGTGGAAGAGGAGAGGCAAAGCCTGAGGGATAAGTTGAGACCTGATCACAAAGGACTTTCCAGATCATAAGGACTTTGTAGGTGTCAGAAAGTCATTAAAGAAATTGGGGTGTGATACAGTCAGACTTGTATTTTGGAACATAACCTCAGCAGCCAGGTGGAAGATAGAATGATGATCAGTTAGGAGCCTACTGCAGTAATCCAAGTAAGAAGTATTAAGGGCTTGCTTTAAAGCTTTAGAGATAGTAAAAAAAGAAACAGAAATAAAGCCTTAGAGATAGTAGTAGAGAAGAGATATTAAGAGTAGAACCAGCACTTCCCTTTCTGGCAGTAGGGCTGAACTAGAGAGATATCACGGATAACCCTCTTGCTGAGAAAAAAATCTGGGGGAAAATGTGTATTTAAAAAAATCTTTCAGAATGTATCATTGGGCTGGCAAGAAAATAAGGAGTACACAGAGACTAAAAATGAAATTAAATCAGGAATGCAGGTGTTAGCTAGATTTAAAGCAAGCCTTCATCCTAGTGGAATCTGCCCAAACTGATTGGCATTGACCTCCTTTGATAAGTGTGTTAAGGCACAGGATACAGGAAACAAAGCCTGTGGCCTTCCTAAGGAGAGGAGTCTAAAAGAAGACCTCTGCCACTTAATGAAGTTGAGACATTGACTCAACTTTGGTAGTTGGGGAGTGGCAGGTGGTAGCTTCATTGAGAATTTATAACAGTGGTCCATATAGGGTCACATTTCCCATGTGGTCTTGTAAAATTTCAAGTCAAGAATGTATTTGAAGTGGTCCCTGTTTGGTAGTGCCCACAGGTGCCTTACAAAATCTATCAAGTCATATCTGCTTAGGCTTCAAAAATCTACAGGTCAAAATTCCAAGGCGCATGAGATCTCAGTAAAAAAAAATCACAAAATGAACAAAAACCATGGCACAGTAAGCAAGAGCCAGCAGAAACAAGACAGTGTGACCACCTAGAGACTGCAGAAAGTTTGTTTTGTCTTATTAACTCTGATAAGTTTAATTAATGTTGACATATGAATATGAAGTAAGGCTCTCTGAAACACGACCAAGCAGATTAGGAAAAAATAAAAAACAGAACTTCTAATTATAAAAAATTAACTGAAATTAAAAGCTTAGTGAGCAGATAAAAACAGTTTAGCACAGCCTAGAGTGAAGAGTTGTAACACATTTACTTGGAGTTTCAGAAGGAAATAAGTGTGACTGGAGGAGTAAGGTAATTGTTAAATAGAAATGGCTGAGAATTTTTCAGAATTTATAAAAGATAACAGTACTTATATATGGTGGAAGTCCAGCGAATCCCAAGGAAGACAAATAAAATAAGCCATGACAAATTAGGGTGAAACTGCAGAAGACCAAAGACAGAGATCTTAAAAGCAACTGGAGAGAAACAACAGATTGCTATACAAGTGTTTTTCTTTAGCAACCGATTTCCCAGCAGCAACAACAGAAGCCAGAGGACAGTGGAATGCAATCTTCAATGTACTGAGAGAAAATAGCTGTTAGCCTTAAGAAAATAGAACACGTATTCAGTAAAACTGTATTTCAGGAATGACAGCAAAATAAAGACATTTTCAGACCCTCTGCTCCCCCTATACTCAAAACCAGCAGACCTTACTGAAGTAGATTGTAAGGGACATCAATCAGGTAGAAGAAAAGTCATCCCATTGGAAAGCTGAGATTCTTTTTAATGACCACAAAATGTTTCCTCAAATAGATTCTATAAATCAAACTCTACTATTGGACATTTATGTTTTCAATTTTTCATATTAAGTAAAGTTATACTGGACATGTATGTGGACATGTTTATGTATGTATTATTTTATGTAGGGTAAATAATAAAAGTATATGTCTTTTTACTAGAAGCCCATATTACTGGGTCAAAAAAGGAACAAGTATTTTTGTTTCTTGATACATGTTGTAAAATTGTTTTCCTAAAGGGCTTTACTAATTTGTATTGCATCTAGCAGACTATGCTGGCTTTACAGATGAGTAAGTGTGTGATAGGGCCAGGTTTAAATGATGAAGATTGACATTTCTTACCAGGTTTTGACTTATATCTTTGACAAAAATGTTCTGTCTCACTTCTCTCCCACTGTTAAGAAAAATGCTTTCTTTTTCATAGAAATTAAATACTGTTGGCTGGAGCGTTGTCCCATACACCAAAAGGTTGTGGGTTTGATTCCTGGTCAGGACACATACCCAGGTTATGGGTTCGATCCCTGGTCAAGGTGCATATGAGGAGGCAACTGATGGATGTTTCTCACATCGATGTTTCTCTCTCCCTTCTCTCTAAATCAATAAAAGCATATCCTCGGATGAGGATTAAAAAAAAAAAAGAAATGAGAACTGAAATGTATTCTTTCTAATAATTTCTAACCTTCTAGAATGTAGTCTGATTTTTTAAAATCTTTTTTTGTTTATTAACAAATATATTGTTGATCCATTTAAAGAAATGTCAGATAAATACTTTAGTTTTTATTATGAAGGAAGACTATTTTAATGCTGCTACTTCTTTTCTAGCTCAGTATACCACACTATAGCAACAGTGTAGAAAGTTATTTTTTATTTAATTTATTTATTATTTTGAGAGTACATTTATTAAAGCTGGGGACAGTGAAACAAGGAAGGGCTTAGGATAGACAAAGCAACAGGAGAGAGCCTAGGTAGAGCTGCTTTGGCTCACTGGAAGTCAGAGAAAGTGCCTTGGAGGCAGGGTCAGGGAATTAGCCTGGGATGAGCTGCCACTGCCCATTGCTCCCCTGGTTGCAAGTCTGGTGGGGACTCTTAGAGTTTAACAAATGCATGCCTGTGGGGAAGAAGAGGGGGAAGGGAAAGGTACAGGCATGCTCCTGAGACGGGGAGAGTGCCAATAGTGTAAAAGTTTAAATAAGTTTTTGTTTTTAAGTTACTCATTCTTAAAGGGAAAATATATTGTTAATTTGCTTGGAAATTCTGTATTCTAAGAACTGAACATAAGAAGGTGTTATTTTTTAACCTTTAACCTCTTTCTGCTATTTCAGGTGCAAGTGAAAGTGTAGGGAAACATATGCTTGAAGCCTGCAATAATAATCTGGAGATGGCAGTCACAATGTTTTTGGATGGTGGTGGAATCGCTGAAGAACCCAGTACCAGTTCAGCAAGTGTCTCCACTGTTAGACCACACACAGAGTATGAATTTATTATTTCTTGTTAGGAGCAACCCCCTGCCTAAATTCAGTAGTTGCATTTTTATCAGGTTAATTCTCTGTATTTGAAAAAAATTATAAGTGGAAAGCTTCTGAAAAAGTGTCAAATAGAAAATTTTACACTTACATGCTTTAAATTCTCTAAAACATTGTCATGTCTATTATTTAATCTTCAAAAGAACCCTGTAGGATGGCATTATTATGGGTTTTACATGTTTTACAGCTGAGGAAGCAGAAGCATAGCCATTTTCCCAAGCTACACAGCAGTTAAGTAGCAGATATGGAAGTAAAGCCCATAAAGTTCAGATTTCCCAATTCTATTTCTTACATTGTCCCAGGAAAGTTTTGAGCTGCCATGAAAATTTTTTGAAAAATAGTTCTAGTCCTTTAAACCTTAAATAGTTACATGTAGTTAATTATTAGAAGCACCTTCAGTATATGGAACTGTACTATATAGAGAATAGTAATAAATGGTAAACAGATTTGGGTTTTTTTGCTCTTTACATTTCATACTAATAGGAGCTTGAAATGAATACCTTTTGGGCAAAATTCCAACAGTTTGGAAAATATTAGAAATGAATGTTACTCAAAGGAAAACCATTGATTTTTTTTTTAAACAAAATTTAAAGGATTCTTAAATAATACGTAAATACTTATAGTCCTTTATAACTCATTGTTTATAACATGAGGTTCAAAGTAGAGGAATCCCCTTAAATAGGGATAGACAGAAGACGAAGATTTTATTTTTACTAAATTAGACACAGATTTAAGAGGCCAAATAACATTCAGGACATTCTTGCCTCTTTTTATTGATATAGTTCCACATTTTAGAATAATACTGTTTCCACATGAAGCATGAACTTTAGAGATCATTATTAATATCTTGTAAAGTTTTTTCTCTCCCAATGTTGGTCATATATTTCAGGTGTGATATCCCATTCTCTCTCAACATAGCGTGTAAATCAATATGAAAACATTTATTTTACAGAAACTTGAGTAACAGTTATTCACAGCAGATTTGGGAAAACATCTGTCCTCACTATATAAAACATGTTTTCTTAATTGTGTTTAAAAATAGTGTTGATAAATTAATGTCTTTCCCTATTGAATTACAGTATAATTTGACTTAGATTATCTGTTTTGTTAATTGGTTCACATTTGATAGTGGCTCCTAATTCCTAAACTATAATTTTCATTCTTTATAGTTTAACTTTTTCTGTTCCATTTTTCCATCTTGTTAGGTAGTTAACAGTCTTGGAACAGATACCCTCAAATATGTAGTAATCATGTCTTTCTGTGTAGCCACTACAGCTGATTGAGATACTTATATTTAATAGTGAGGTATGTCAGTAATGGAAAGATTTAGGTAAAAGATATCTTTTAAATTATTAGTTTTCTTAAGATAATGACCTGTTTTTCTTAGATGAAAGAAGATTAATAGAGCTTCCTCTTACACATTGTTCCTTCAGATTATTGAAATTCTGTCTGTAAGTGGTGACAGATATCTAGTAGGAAAGAGTAATTATTTAGGATAATTATAAAGGATAATTTTGAATTATCCTTTATTCTTTAGTTATTTGGTTTATTGTATATTTCTTTGTCTAGTTATTTGATTACAGGATGTTAGTTCTTGTTGACAAATGAATGTTCATACTTTATTTCATAAAGTATGTTTAGATTTTCTACTCTTAGATACCAAAAAACAGGGCCTCCAGTTCAGTTATTACTATTAGAAATGCCTGAATGAAAAACACAGGGCCTAACTTAACATTAATTATAAGCAGAAAATAATAAATTTGGAACTTACTATTTGCTATGAACATTAATCAGAATGTAATATTTGAGTTAAAACTATAAAATAAATTGATATTTAAAGGAACATACACCATTTTTACAGTATATCTAAATGAGTATTTTTTTTTTACTGGAAGAGATGGATTATTAGTAAACCCTCTAGAAGTAAACTTTGAAGAGTTTACAGGCTTTTATAAGATAAGTAATTACTTTTTCTGTTCTGTATGTAGTAGGGTCTATTTATAAATAATCCAGGGTAATACCTATGTTGGCCATCTTCATAACTAGTATAAAATTCACTGCATATTTGTTTAAGCTTATTTTACTATATCTGTGTAATTTAATTATTTATTTGATGTGGTAGTAATAGTGCTTTTATTAAGCCAATATTTTTAATTAATTTTTTGCCTTTTTTTTTTTTTTTTAATTCCCTCTCTTTTTTTGGAAAGAATTTAGGTTAGAGAACTTGAGAGGAAAGGGGTAAACACTTTTTATATTTGTTTGTTCTCTTTCTTTGTAAATCATTTGAGATATCTGTGCCATGTACTTTATTCCAATTAGTCTCTATATGGAAACTATCTAACAAGCATTCATCACTGTGGTTCCTAAAAGTCACTAAGACTGGTATTCATTTTACTTTTTAGTTTGAATATTTCACAGTAGTTACAGAGAAAACAGGTAACAAAAAAACAGTTTTCATGTTGATATTTTCCCACTTTTTTTTAATAGAGAAGAAGTTCGTGCCCCTATTCCTCAAAAGCAGGAAATATTGGTGGAACCAGAACCTTTGTTTGGTGGTAAGTTCCTCTTTTTTCCTTAGCTTCATTTGACGTTGCTGTTGTCTCTAGGATTTTAATGAAGCTATCAAAAGATGTGAAGGCTTGCTCAGATTGTTACTTCAAGTATAGAGTCAGTTCTTATCTTGTAATTGTGTATTTTCAGGAAACTTGCACAACTGATCTTTCCAAGGAGTGAACCAGTGTAAAAAGTTATATTTGTTGCAGAAGGCCAAGGGAGGGAAATTAGCAAAAAGAACTCCTGCCTTCTAATGGAAACCAGTTAATCATTAAAGATTCCAGCTATTTTTATGTTCTGTATACCTACCTGACTGTCATCATCTTGCTGTATTGATATGCCTTACTTTCACTCTTTCTTAATTTCTAGACATGCTATTCCTATTTTGAACAAAGGAGAAGAAAGTGATACCTAATCCGTGTAAAAAAATGTGGTATCAATATGGGTGCATAGAGAAGATGATAAAAAATAAGATGTTTAATCAGATTTAAAGAAAATTTATAGTTTTAGTTTCATAAACACTTATTTACTTTTTGTGAGCCAACTATTTTAGCATTACCAGGTATATTAAAAAATAGAAGATAAAGTAATCTAGTTGGGCAGACAAATGCATAGAAATGTATATTGTACATATTGAGAACAGTAATGCAGAGAAATAAGCTTATGAAAAGTTTATAGGTAAACTAGACTAAAGGAGAGCAAATAAGTTGTAAGACAAGGATGAAGAAAAGTATATAAACCATATCTTTTTTTAAAATTGAATTTATTGGGGTGACATTGATTAATAAAACTATGTAGGTTTCAGGGGTACAATTCTATAATACATCATCTGTATATTGTATTCTGTGTTCACCACCCCAAGTCAAGTCTCTTTCCATCACCATTTATTCTCCCTTTACTCTCTCCTACCTCCCCTCAACCCCCTTTCCCTTTGGTAATCACCATACTGTTGCCCATCTATGAGGTTTTTTTACTTAATCCCTTCACCTTTCTCTCCCAGCCCCCCCCACAGTTGTCAGTCTGTTCTCAGTATCAATTACTGTTTCTATTTTGTTTGTTAGTTTTATATAAACCATATCTTTTTTTAAAATATATGTTTTTTATTGATTTTAGAGAGGAAAGGAGAGGGAGAGAGAGAAACATCGATTGATCGGTTGCCTCCTGCACATCTCCCATTGGGGATCCAGCCAGGAACTTGGGCATGTGCCCTGACTGGGAATCTGTCAGGCAACCTTTTGGTGCATGGGGCAATGCCAGCCAACTGAGCCACACTGGCCAGGGCCATATTTGATTTGAAAAAGCACCTTAATTGAGAGTTTTTTTTAAAGATTGATCTTTAATTTTAGTTTTGGAGGTTACTATAGCAAGAAATAAAAGAATATACAGTTTAGATTCAGAAATAGAGATGGAAGGAAGAAAACTATAAGATCTCAATATTGAGGAATAATATGTGCTTTCTATATTGTTCAATTCAGCCAGTCATTGTGTTGTTAATATACTTACTTTTCACTCTTTCTTAATTTCCACTGTGAAGTAATAAAGCAAGTAATAATTTTAAAATGTATATAAATGTTATGAATCGATTTTTAGAGCCAAGGAGTAATACACTTGGAAGCTTTGTCTTTTCTTTTTTTAAAGAAATATATTTTATTGATTTTAGAAAGAAGAAGGGAGAGGGAGAGAGAGATAGAAACATCAATTATGAGAGTCATGCCTCCTGCATGCCCCCTACTGAGGATGGAGCCCACAACCCAGCTATGTGCCCTGACCGGGAATCAAACCTTGACCCCCTGGTTCATAGGTAGACTCTCAACCACTAAGCCATGCTGGCTGGGCTATTTTTTCTTAATTGCAAGGAAGAAGGCAAGATCTTTGAGTGGAGAAAGACTACAGGAAATACATTCTGTGCTGTTTTACTGTTGAACAGAGGCAGAAGAGTTCCCATTTGAAATCTCACTTTCCTCCTTTTACTTCTGGTTTGATATACATTAGGAGGAGGATGAGAATGACTTGTACAGTTAGGAATCACTCTGAATTATCATTATTGGACCTTATTATAACTTAAGAAAGGTCTTTGGAGAATTATTTCTTTTTAGGACAATATTAATTTAAAGTGTGATTCTTAAAGTGTGGTCAGCAATTCCTGAAACCCTTTCGGGGGGGTCTGTAAGATGAAAACTATTTTCATAATAATACTAAGAAATTATTTGCCTTTTTTATTGTGTTGATATTTGGACTGATGGTTCAAAAGTAATGAACTGATGGTTCAAAAGTAATGGGTCAGATTGCTGCATCTTAATTGAATCAGGACAGTGGTACCAAACTGTACTACTACTCATTGAAATCTTCACTGCCATACACTTGCAGTTTTAAAAAAAGGCAATTTTATTCAATAATATTCTTGATGAAGTGATAAAAATTAATTTTATTAAATCTTGGCCCTTGAATACATGTTTTCAAACTATTCTGTTTGATGAAATAGGATGTGTGCACAAAGCACTTCTGCATATTGAAGTACCGTGGTTTTAAGGAAAGGTTCTTGTACAGTTGTTTGAGTTATAAGCTAAACTAGCTGCTTTTTTCATGGAATATTATTTTTACTTGATGGATTGCTGACAAACTGTAGTTTTTTGTTGTTGTTAATCCTCACCTGAGGATATTTTTTCCATTGATTTTTAGGGGGGGAGGGAGAGAAACATTGATGTGAGAGAGACACATCCATTGGTTGCCTCCCACACCCACCCTGACTGGGATCAAACCTGCAACCCCGGTGTGTGTGCTTGACAGGGAATCAAATCTGCGACTCTTTGGTGTGGGGGCCAGTGCTCTAACCACTGAGCCACAACAACCAGGGCAAACTGTAGTTATTTTAAAATTTATTCAATTTCCTTTTAATTTTATTTTTCAATTACAGTTTACATTCAGTATTATTTTATATTAGTTTCAAGTGAATAGTGGTTAGATAATCATATACTTTACAAAGTGTTCCCTCCAATATTTCCAGTACCCACCTGGCACCACATACATAGTTATTACAATATTATTGACTATAAACTCTATGCTGGACTTGATGTCTCCATGACTATTTTATAACTACCAATTTGTACTTCTTAATCCCTTCACCTTTTCACCCAGTCCCCCAAACCCCCTCCCCTCTGACATCCATCAGTCTTTTCTCTGTGTCTGTGAGTCTGTTTTAGTTTTGTTTGTTGCTTTATTTTCTTTAGATTCCACATATAAGTAAAATCATATGGTATTTGTCTTTCTCTGAACTGACTTATTTCACTTAGCATAATACCTCTAGGTCCATCCATGCTTTCTCAGCTGGTAAGATTTTATTCTTGCCCGGCCAGGTGTGGCTCAGCGGTTGAGCGTTGACCTAGGATCCAGGCGATTGGGGTTCGATTCCCGGTCAGGGCACATGCCCAGGTTGCGGGCTCGATCCCCAGTCGGGTGTGCAGGAGGCAGCCGATCAATGACACTCTCATCATTGATGTCTCTATCTTTCTCTCTCCTTTTTCCTTCCTCTCTCTGAAATCGATAAAGATATATTTAAAAAAAAAAAAAAAGATTTTATTTTTTTTATGGCCAAGTAGTATTCCATTGTACACACACCCCTGCAGCTTTTTTATTTACTCATCTATATCTTGGCTATTGTAAATAGCTCTGCATTGAACATGGGGGTGCATATAGTCTTTTTTTTTTTTAAATATGTTTTTATTGATTTTTAGAGAGGGAGGAAGGGAGAGAGAAAGAGAAAAACATCAATGTGAGAGGAGAGCATCAATTGACTGCCACCAGGGATCGAGCCGATAACCTGGGCATGTACCCTGACTGGGAACTGAACCAGCAACCTTTTGGTGCACGGGACAGTGCCCAGTGAACTGAGCCACACCAGCCAGGGCAACATTTTTATTTTTTTGAGGAGCCTCCATACTGTTTTCCATATTGGTTGTACCAATCTGCATTTCCACCAACAGTGCATGAGTTCCCTTTTCTCCACATCCTCGCCAATACTTGGTGTTTGTGGATTTATTGATGATAGCCATTCTTACAAGTGTGAGGTGACATCTCATTATGGTTTCAATTTGCATTTCTCTGATGATTAGTGACATTGAACATCTTTTCACATGTCTATGGGTCATCTGTATGTCCTCTTTGGAGAAGTATCTGTTCATGTCCTCTGCCCATTTTTTGATTGGATTGTTTGTTGTGTTTTTGGTGTTGGGTTGTATGAGTCCTTTATAAATTTTGGATATTAACTCCTTATCAAATGTACCATTGGCAAATATCTTCTCCCATTCAGTAGGTCGTCTTTTTGTTTTCATGGTTTTCTTTGCTGTGTAAAACCTATTTAGTTTGATATAGTCCCATTTATTTTTTTCCTTTGGACAGACTATGGTTATTTAGATTTAGGCATTTGGCAGACATTTTTTTTAAAAATATGAACAAAGCTCGTTATTGCTTCCAGGCAAACAACTGATGATATTTGTTACCAGTGATTTTTTTTTTTTTAAAAGCTTTCAGGTAGAAGTTGGAATTTTAGAAAGTTTATATCCATGACTGTGAGCTTAGTAGTGCTTCACTACTTAAAGACTTTCTGATGAGATTATTGGTGACATTAACAGATGGTGATTTTTAAAATATTGTATAATGAAATGGTTAATATTTGAAATGTTTGCATAACTCAGTGAACAAATATTTTCAAAAGATCAATGCATCATATTACAAAAATTGTGCATAGGTAAAAAATCTATTCATATTGTAAGGTGGATTGCATATGTATAGAGAGAGATTACATATCTATTACTGTGTAACAAATTGCTCCAAAATTTAGTATTCTGAAAAAAACAAACATTTGTTATTTCTCAGTTTCTGTGGGTCATGAATCCAGGTGTGGCTTAGCCAGGTGCCTTTGATTAGGGTCTCTCACAAGGGTGTAATCAAGGTATGAGCCAGGGCTACAGTCATCTCATAGCTTGAATAGAGGAGGATATCTCTTTCTGAGCCCACTCATGTGGCTGTTGGTTGGTTGGAGACATCTGGTCCCTGCCACAGAGCATATGAGTGCCATAGAGGGTATCCCAAGATAGAAGCCACCATTCCTTTTTTCTTCTTCTTTTTTAAAAAAAATATATCTTTATTGATTTTGGAGAGAGGAAGAGAGAGGCAGAGAGATAGAAACATCAATGATGAGAGAGTCGTCATTGATCGGTTGCCTCCTGTACGCCCCTAACTGGGGATTGAGCCCGCAACCTGGGCATGTGCCCTGACCAGGAATTGAACCACGATCTAGATCCTAGGTCGATGTTCAAGCACTGAGTCGCACCCAGCTGGGCTATCTTTTTAAATCTAATATTGGAAGTGACATACCATCTAATCCTATCACCTCTGCCTTATTCTGTTCGATACTGCCCATACTCAGGATATTCACACACTGGCTATGAATATCAGGAGATAGAGGTAATTGGGGGCAATCTTAGAGACTGCCTACCCCATAGGCCTATGGATTTTAATGGAGCAGAGTGTGAAAAGTTCATTGATGAGATTTCAGATTCCACATTGCAACTAATCTTTAAGAAACTACCACTGGTTGAATTTTGGTGTAGTATCAGAAGAGAATATTCACAATTTTTTAAACACTATTAAAATATTCCTTTTTACAACTACATGTCTATGCATGGTTGAATTTTAATTATATACTTTAAAGGAATAGCTGCAGATTGCAGAATAGAATGCAGAAGCACATCCGAAAATCTAGATATCTTCTCTTAAGTCAGTTATTAACAGATTTGTGAAAATGTGTCACTCTTCTCACTAAATTTTTTTCTCCACCTGTCCCACTCTCTCTAACTGTGAAGCTCCTTACAGCTCTTTTAGCTCTTTGTAGGTTTTTAGCCTCAGTGACTACCACCCCTATGATGTAGCAGCAAAGTGAGAGTACAGAGGACTGATGTTTACTTTATAGCAGATGGTCTGGAAGAGTCAGGAAACCATATACTGAAGAGACAGGCAGGAGTAATGATGGTTCTAGGGCTAGAGGTGTTGTGGCCTGGGGAGAGTTTCTTGGTTAGACTTAGGATAAATAATGAGGAAAAAGATGGGAGCAGGTTATGAGCCCAAGAAGTAAAAGGGTTTGGGTAGAAGGCTAGCAATAAGAGGAACTAGTGAGAACTAGGAGATCAAGTGCCTGATAGAGAAGGGCTAAATTGGGGGGGGAGGGGGGAGGGAGAAAGAGACTGGGAGAGGGAGGGAGGGAGGAAGAGAGAGAGACATATGTAGAATATTGACTGGCCTGCCTTTGGCAATTTAAAAGTAGAAGAAAACCAACTTCATGTACTACCTCCCCAATAGTAGGATGCTGTTTTAGGTTGTTATTCTGTCTTAAGATACTCTTACTTCTTTAATTATGGTTAAAAAGTATCCAATAATGAGTTTTAAGAAGGCATTCTTGAAAGACTATATTATTCCTGCTAGAAACATACACATTTGACATAGGACCTCTTGATCAAAAATAGTTTCAAGATTGAAAAGAATAACATTCCTCGATTCTTTATGAAGGAAAGGAGGGTGGGAAAAATAATGCAGTATTTAAATTTTTAAAAATTCAATTTAAATAAATGTAATACAACTAAAATTAAATTTAGAAATTCAATACAAAACTAAAACGTGAAAGTTTCTTTTTTTTAACGAAATCCATTTGCTAGAGATATTGTACTTTTTAAATATAAATACTCATATATGTATGTGCATAAGTGATATGCAGCCAGATTATGCTTTAAAGGAAAATGAGAGTTTTTATGTGTGGTTCTGCATTTTTGTTTGTTTATTTATTTATTTATTTATTTATTTATTTATTTTTGAATAGTTCTTGGATAGAAAGAATTATCCTATGTAATAGCAAACACAGGCTGTTGGGAAAGAAGCCTTGACATGGGGTGGGGAACTTTTATACTTTCTAATTTTGCTACTAGTCATCATTAATTAACATGGAACATTGTTCTGATTACATGTTCGCCAGGAATGTATAAGCCAACAATGACTATTATCCATATTGAGAGAGTCATTAAATGTCCTTATTTATTGTAATTATATAAATGATCTGGCAAATTTTTTTAGGTTTGAGAACACATACATATAGGAAGATAACATTTTGACTATTGCTTTTTAGATTTCACCTGTAGAAGGATCGGATAATAGACACTGTACAGGGGTATAAGAAGACCTTGGTTCTATTAACTTTTCTGTTACTAAACCATTGTGTAAATGTGGAAAAAATTTTTCTTCCAAAATTAAAAATTTTTTTTGGTATTTATAATTTTACATGTATATCCATTTACTAATGAGTAGTTTTCAAATATTATGGTTTAGAATTTAGTTACTCAAGTGTTATACCAAAGAATAGTCAGATCCCTTAGCCGAGCTATTTTCAACCTTTTTCATCTCATGGCACACATAAACTGATCATTAAAATTCTTCGGCACACCAAAAAATATATTTTTTGCCAATCTGATAAAAAAAATAGGTATAGTTTTGATTCACATCGAATGGCTGTTGTTGTGTTGGCTGTTGTCATATTTTTTATTTGACAATCTAAGGGAAAAGAGGTCAGTGCCCCTGACTAAACAGTCAGGTAGTGCATGTTTTAAAAATTCTTGTGGCACACTGGTTGAAAATCAGTCTTAGTCTAACCTGAATTGGATATTGGCAACATTTGTAGCTTCATCTCCATGGGGAGTCATCCTTAAAATCTTCTTTCTTCCTATCTTTTACACAGGTTGGTCAAGTCTCTTTAACTGGACCTTAATTTTCTCATTTGTAAAACAAAATTGTTGGGCTGAAGATGGTTGAGCTAATTATATATGAATGACTTGAAGGTTTTTAAAACACTTCATTTTTTGAAGGAGGGCACCATTATGAATCTATGAGTGTTTTAAAACATACTTATAGATAAGGAAGCTTTTAGAATTGTTTTAAAATTAATGTTTAAATTTTTGTGTCAATTCTATTTTTCCCCCTAAAGCTCCTAAAAGACGGCGGCCTGCACGTTCAATATTTGATGGTTTCCGGGATTTTCAAACTGAAACTAGTAGGTATCTATGGATCAGTTTATCCTCCCTCTGTCTGTCTGCTTGTCTCTCTCCCCTTGTCTTCCTCTCCTTTCCTTTCCCCTCTCTCTCCCACATATAAAACCACAAGGTAGAAAAGTGCCCATACACTCCCCTACAGGTCAGGATCTTAGTTTTATTTATATCCTTTTTCTTAAAAAGAAAAAGATGATTAATATGAGTTCTAATTACTTTGAGGAGTCACCTTATTTTAAAAGTAAAAGTATGAATTCAGTCTGTGATTGTTATTAATTCCTCCAGAGCAGAATTGTTCTAAATTTTAACCTAGTCAGTGATGGGAGAATAATAAGAGAGGTGGAGATAATGTAAAAATTAGGCAATTTACAAACTTAATGAGCTTTTGAATGAGCACTTAAATACTGACTATAATAAAATAAAAAGCTCATTACCTTCAAGATCTGTCAATTAAAGTAATGACCACAATGAAAACGGTTATTGTAGGGGAATTGAAAAATAGAAGAAAAAGCCACACCACCCAAAGCAGCCAGTATTAACATTTTGGTTACAGTTGTTTAGAATAGGTTTATATCTTTCTGTGGAATAAGTTAGAATGAGAATCTTGACCTTACACTTTTAGAGGAATTACTACTGATTTAGCAATGGAATTCTAAAAAGGACAGTTATGCTTAGAGAATATGTAAGAAACTCTTGGACCATGTTTGATTTTATAGTTGACTTATAATAAGCTCACTGAGGCACAAATAGGTCTTGTAATTTTGGAGAGTGTTGAAGGGGAACCCAAACTGACTCAGGTCATCCAGGGAATCCTGTGCCCTGCCAGGAGAAGGTGATAGCAATGGTCATTCTTGCCTATTGCCAGAAACTTTAAAGATTGGGAATATAGCTAGAAACTACAGATAAATTAGGATCACTTTTAGAACTAGATAAATGGAGTTGACAGTTTTCTTCAATGCTAAAGTTAATTTTGAATATATGAAGGGAATATTTTGATTATGTGACTGTAATATATATTGCTGCTTTTATCCTTACCTTTGGGTAGAAAGCCACCACTGAGACTTAAGACTACCTCCCCACCTTTCTTTGTATTATTTTCAGAATCAGCATTTAATATTTGCGTTTGAGGTCAAGCACATTGTTCAGTAGTTCTTGCAATTGATAACATGTTTTTTATACTGTGAGATTTATGCTTTTTATTTATGGTTAGTTGAAACTTTCACATCCTCCTGTGTTTCAGTTCGGCAAGAACAGGAATTAAGAAATGGAGGAGCCATAGATAAGAAACTAACTACCCTTGCAGATCTGTTCCGGCCACCCATTGATTTGATGCATAAAGGCAGCTTCGAAACAGTAAGTAGTTGGAAATTCTAAGCCTTAGCTATGAATTCTTTTGCATTTTCAATGCCATTTTTTTTCTTTTTAAGAGAGAAAAAGTTTTCAACATACCGTATAGAGAATTGGCATCTTAATAAGTACGATATGGATTATACCTAAAAGGTTACATAAACTTATATTTGTACCAGCAGTATATAAGATTGCTTGATAAAATCATTTTATTAGCCTGTGTGGTATCATTTTAGATAGTTCTTTTTTAAATATTACTTTTTAAAATCTTACTCTTATGCCATTTTGATAGTTCTTTTTAAAATCTTTTTCAAAAGCTTATATATCTTTGATTACTACTGAGAATAGTGTGCATGTGTTTGTTGGCTATTTGTGGTTTGTAGGTATCTTTGCCCACTTTCCTAGGGGGTTCCTAGTGTATTTTAAAAGAATTATCTCTAGTTGCAGAATACATTTTCACTCACTTCTTGGCTTTAACTTGGCTAATACCAAAGAAAAACTTTTCAGAGCAGATTTATTTGATTATCTGCTAAATTATAAGCTTAATAAGGGCAGGGGGACTGTACTTCTTTTTCTTTTTTTGTAAACCTTGGGACCCGGTCTCTAGAATTTAATAGGACCTAGTATTGTTAAATGACTGAGTTTAGTTAGGATTTTAACTGTTCTGTTGAGGTGTTCAAATAGCTTGTGACTAGCTTATTAATGCTCTTTTGCATTAGAATGGCATTTGCATAAATGTAAATCACTTAAATTTCAGGTAAAGTCTTATCTGTTAGGATAAAGTAAGCCAAACAATAACCACAAAAATGATGTTAGTAGCTACAGCTACATATTTGAAAGTGAATTATGATGGTTTTAAAAAATGTTCTTTCCTTCGCATGCTCTTATACTAGCCTAAATGAAGTATTTAGGGTAAGAAATTTAACCATAAGCTTGTTCTTCAGTTTTAATTTTCTGAATTGTAAAAACTGAAAGTGTTTGGATACATGTAACAGAAAATCCAAATGATGGTGATTTGACCAAACAAGGGTTTCTTTTTGTCATGTAAAGAAATCTAGAGTTGAGGGAGTCTTCGGTGTTTATTTATCAGCTCAAAGATGTCAGGTTAGATGCCTCCTCAGTTTTCTTCATCTTTCCCTCATGATCTTAACATGGCAGCCACCTATCCTTTCTAGTGTTCCAGGTGCTTATTTGCCTATCCTTTCTAATGTTCTGGCGATAATACAGCTATTGAGAGAGAAAAGCAGCAATGTGAAAGACAAAAATGATCTGAGTTTGTTCTGACATGTTTTCCTTTTCATTAGCTTTTGAGTTGCTCTAGGGCTTAATGAAATAACTCTGAGCTTGATTTAATATGGTCACTTTGGGCTCATGAAATGCAGTTATTCTGATGCTTGTTCATTGAGGGAAAATGTGAATCTTTTTTGAAATTGTCATCTGAAGTTTGATTCATTTTTTAAAGTTATATGACCTTTTTTTCTTTATTTCATGACCTGTATTGTTTGCAATAATCTATTTATGTTTTCAGTAATACTCAACTTTATCATTTATGAGTCTTTACATTACATTAACACTCCCAGAAAACGTAGGCATTTCATTATAACTAATGATATATCCATTAATTTTATATAAATTAGGGAGGTAATATGCAAAATTAAGTCACTGACGTTTAGAGAGGTGAATGTTAAAAATTATAAGGACCCTCTTTGGTTGCTCAGGCAGGGCCCAAATGTAACTAGAGGTAGACCATATTTGAGGGTTTTGAAGAGACTGATTAATTTACTTGTTCATTTAATATTTATCGAGGCCTCCTTTTGTAAGGCCTTGTTCTAGGTGATAGGGATTATATTTGTTGGGCTAAAGATATTACTGCATGTGGGATAGACCAGGAAGAAAACAAATAGTTTAAACAAAATAGAAGTCCAGGTGATTAGGATCATTCTACTCTATGAAGTTACTAGCAGTGTAGTGTCTTTGTCTTTTTCTTCTATATCCTAGGTCTTGTATGCCTTTGTCCATATGATTCCAGGTGGCTTACCATCGTGTTTCCTTTCTAGCCAGAATGAAGGAGGGAGGGGGTTGAGAAGGGTATACCTTTTCCTTTTAAAGGCACAGCCAAGAAGTTGAACACATCACTTCTGCTCACATCCCATTGACCAGAACTTGGCAATATGGTTACACCTAGCTGCAAGGGACACTAGGAAATCCAGGTGCTTAGAAAAAAATGGATATTTGGTAACTATAAGCAGTTTCTGCCACAGGTAGATAATGATAAACAAATTACACAAAGTTCTTGCCATCAAAGCGTTTATAATCAATAGGGAGAAACAGACTATAAACAAATAAAAAACAAATGTGTGTCTATATATATATATCTGTATATAACATTTAGTATGTATATATGTCAAGTATGTTCGATGTGTGTGTCTAGAGAGATAGGGTGTTATTTTAGGTTACAATATATAGGGGGAGAAAATAAAATAGAATAAGGGAAGGAGAGAGGGCAATTTTTTGTTTGGAGCCACTAAGGTGCATGTGTACTTAAAAACAAAAGCAGGGTTGATTTCATAAGTTTCACATATGTTTGTAAATGTAAGGAGAGAGGACTGTTTTAGATAGGAAGACCAGGGAAAATTCTGAAGGATGAGATTTGAATAGAAACCTGAATGAAGTGAAGGAATGTGAACCATAGGAATATCAGGGGGAAGAGCAGGTAGTAAGGAACTGATGTTGGAAGGAACTAGGGTGTATTTCTGGTACAGCCAAGGAAATCAATATAGTTGGAACTGAGTGACCCACTTAGGATGAATGATCTGACCTGGGCAAGGGAATATTTTACCTGTAAGTTCCATGAACACAGGAACTTTGTTTTATTTGTCATCTTATTCAGTGCCTAAAAGAGCTTTTGGCATGTAATTGGCCCTCATTAAATCTTTGTCAAATGATTGAATGGCATAATCTGGCGTATATTGTACAGAAAGAATCAGAACAATTTTCATAATATTTCCTTAGTTTCATAAGAAATGCATATTTATTTGTTGCCATTTAGTTACACATGCACCTAGTCCTAATCAATAAGAACACTTTGTTAATTTCAAAAGTCCTGCTGTGTATGCAAGTAAAAATATTTTACTAAAAATGTAAAGAACCAATTCAATAACAAAATATGTAAGATAAACTTTTTTTTTTTTAAATATATCTTTATTGATTTCAGAGAGAGGAAAGGAGAGGGAGAGAGAGATAGAAACATCAATGATAAGAGATTCATTGATTGAGCCCGCAACCCGGGCATGTGCCCCGACTGGGAATCGAACCCCGATCGCCTGGATCCCAGGTCGACGCTCAACCTCTGAGCCACGCCCGGCCGGGCAAGATAAACTTTTAAAAAATAAATTTTATATGTAGCTTATATTTAGTTTTATTTAAATTTGGCAAATTAGAAAACTAGTAAGGAAAAATAATAAAATAATAATTTCCATTAATGTGCATATTTTAATATATTCCCTTCTTGACTTTATGCATATCTATTATTGAAACATAATTTTTCCTCTGTATCTTTTTTTTTTTTCTTAACTTTACTGATCTGGAGAATGGGAGAGATAGAAGTCTCCCACTGTTTCCCTGTTGTCACAGATAAGCTGTATCTATTTGGTGTAGCCACACTTGTCCTTGGGTCTCCATGTAATGGCTTTTGAGTGTTCATTCAGAACAACCTAATAGATTCCGAGAGGGAAGGCTCATCAGTTGTCCCGTGGCTCACTCTTACCTCTAGTCCTTGACTCATATAATTAGTGAGATTGTGTATATAAGACTCTCATTCCCTCCAAACATTGTTGCTTTTAATAAAATTCATGTCTTCTTTGGGCCTTTCTTCTAGCAATAATTTCTTAACAGCATCTTCAGTTTCTTGTACTGATTGATACAAAGTTTCTCCCCAGTGTATGCTTTATGAGGGCAGGATTTTTTATTCTTTGGTAAATGCTATAATTCCATCATCTGTAGCTGTGCCTGAAACATGGTAGGCACTCAGTAAGGTATTTGTTGAATGAATAAATCTGAATTAATGAAAGCATGAATAGGAATAAATGAATTTTTAAAAACGAAAGCAAATCACTCTCCATCATTTTTAAACTCTTGACTTTTTTCCCCCTTGTCCCTATTGTACTTTAGGCAGACTTATGTAAATTTACCGTTATAGGGATAAGTACTCTCCAATCTGTTTCTCTAGAAATGTGTATTATTTTTTTTTATTCTCAAATACTTTTTCTTCAGTTAAGGCAGTATAATTACTCATTTATCACCTATCTATTAAATTCATGTGTATGCTGTAGGTAAGGAAATTGAACACTGTTACTTCCTAGGAGTAAGGAGTAATTTTATTACATTTGTATACTTTAAAATAAGCGTTTGATGAGTTAAAATTCAGCTTTCTGGCTCAATACAGGGGTATTTAATTTCATTTAAAAAAAATTATCTTTTAAAAAAATTTATCTTTATTGTTTAAAGTATTACAGATGTTTCCCTTCCCCCCCCATTGATCCCTCCACCCAATACCCCTTCCCCCAGGCCTTCACTGCACTATTGTCTGTGTCTATGGGTTATGCATATATACATATAAATTCTTATAATCTCTTCCCATCCACCCCTTCCTTTCCACCCCCGGCCGGGCACCATTTGTTTTGAATGATAGCCTTGCTGGATAGAGTAGTCTTGATTTCAGATCCTTGCTTTTCATTACCTTGAATACTTCATGCTATTCCCTTCTGGTTTGTAGAGTTACTGATAAGAAGTCAGCTAACAGCCTTATGGGAGCTCCTTTGTAGGTAACAGATTGCTTTTCTCTTGCTGCCTTTAACGTTCTTTCTTTTTCTCGAATTTTTGGCATTTTAATTATGATGTTTCTGGGCATGGGCCTCTTTGGGTTCTTCTTGCTTGGGACTCTCTGTGCCTCCTGAACTTGTGTGACTTTTTCCTTCACCAAGTTAGGGAAGTTTTCTGCCATTATTTCTTCAAACAGGTTCTCTAACCCTTGCTTACTTTCGACCTCTTCTGGTATTCTTATGATGTGAATATGGTTACATTTCATGTTGTCCCACAGCTCCCTTAAACTATCCTGTTTGTCTTTTCTTTTTGGTTCTCTGATTGAGTGACTTTTTTCTACCCTGTCTTCTGATTTGCTGATCCGATCCTCAGCTTCCTCTAATCTGCTGTTCATTCCTTCCAATTTTTTTTTATTTCTACTGTGTCATTCTTAATTTCTTTCTATATGCTTTTTCATGCTGTTGAACATCTTTATGATCAGTGTTCTGAACTCTGTCTGATAGATTGCTTATCTCCATTTCATTTTTCTCTTCTTCTGGAGAATTCTTTTGTTCTTTCATTTGGGACTTGTTTTTTTGTTTCCCCATTTTGGCTCCCTGTTTTGGCTTGTTTCTTTGTATTAGGTAGATTTGCTAGGACTCCCAGTCGTTTGGATGGTCTCTGGTGCAGGCCAATGTCAGATGCTGTTTGTGACTTGCCTTCAGTGCCCTATTTGAAGTTTTCCACACTCCACAGCTTTTGGTTTCCTCTGCTGGGTCTGCGTGTGTTTGGTTTTTGGATGGGACCAAGATGTGCACCATGGTCTGCTTTTCCAAGCCCTGGGTCCAGAAGCAAATCAGGCAGACTCAAAGCACCCAGAGGCTGTTATTCAGTCTCTTAATGAGCCTCAGGTTGTAGAAATTCCATAGGGTAGGGTGGCTGATTGTTATCAGTCTCTTAAGGAGCCTCAGGCTGTAGAAACTCCGCAGGGTGGGGCCAGAGGTTTCCCAGCAGGGTCAGCAGTTGCTACCTCTCTAGGCAAAAGCTGCTTGGAAGTAAAAGTCTGCCTAAGAAAGATGTCCTCTGCCATATGGGGGGGATGACTCAGCACCAGAGTCCAGATGGGTCCCCTGTGAGATCTGCTCACCCAGCCAGCCCTACTGGATTCTCCTCACACTGCTCTAGTCCACTCTGCCTCCGCCAGAGCACAAGGTGAGTGGCTGCACCCGAAACTTTGTGTGTTGGCCCTTTAAGAGGGTGTCTGCATTTCCAGCTATCTCTCCCTGGCAAACAGAAATCCTGCTGCTTTTCACAGCCAGATGTTATGTGGGTACCTTTCTCACTTCTGGTGCTCTGGACTGGAAGCACAGCTTGGGGTTTAGACCCCAGAGTCCTCAATGGGAACCCCCAACACCTGAGATACCCTCCGCACCTTCATGTGCTGTCCGTGGGAGTGCAGCCAGCCCTCTCGCACCTCCGCACTTTCTACTAGTCTCTCTGCATTCTCCATGTTTCGTTCTTGAATATGAGGGTGCTCCCCAGCTAGTCTTCAGTTGCAGTTGATTATGCAGGGTGGTTTTTCTGTATTTTAGTTGTAATTCTAGTTTCCTCCTGGGAGAGTGTCAGTGCAGCTTCCACTCAATCTGCCTTCATCTTGGATCCTCCAGAGATATTTCCTGTTTGAACTTGTGTTTTCACCTGTGGAATCAACAGTGAATATTAGAAAATGATTTTCTCTGGGGGATTTATACCAAAAAATAGGATAACAGTATTTGTAAGACTGTGTAAACCTTCTTAAAGAAGAAGATAGTCTTATATTGTCTAATACCTCCAAAATGATGTGTTCAACTGTTATTTACCTGAGTTAATTGAAGATTTTTCTATTTTAAGCTGATATAGAAAATAATATTGTTACAAAACAAAATTACTCAAAACTATAGCTTTCATTTCATTGTTCCTATGCAAAGGTTTAAGGAAGCATTTGCTTGCTCATTTGCTTTTCTGCCAATCTTTGCATTCAGCAACCCTTTAAGGTTTTTATAGCGACAAGGTACTGTTAGGCGAAAAGTACACACTCATGATTAGTATTTGTCCTATAAATTGGGAGGTCTTTTAAAGATAATTCTGAAATATTCTTTGATCTATAATCTCATTTTTTTTAATATTGATCTATAATCTCATTTTTTTAAAAATCTACTCCTAAGAAAACAACCGGAAGAGAAAAAACCCTCAGCAGCTTTTATTGAAATGTTTAGGGTGATTCTATAAAATAGCACATGCCTAACAGTTGAGATGAATATGATAATTTGGAAATGTGGATAGATATGATGTTGAAGAAAATAAAACAACATAAAGTGATATACACACACTGGTTACATCTATTAAAAAGGAAGTGGTATATTTGTGGGTAGGGGTTGAAAGAGACAATGCAATAGAATTATGTGAAATTAATTAAATTTCAGATGTTTAAATTGTACAATAAAAATTCAGCTATTATAACAATAACAGTTTACTTAAATTTGAAAAATACTTGAAAATGGACAGTATAATTATGTATACCTATGCAAATTAGTGTAAATAATGTATAAATACCAAAAACTCTAGATGTCATACTTAAGGAAAAAAACTTAGTAGTATTGAAATGAAAAGATCACAGTTTCTGAGCTCTGAAACATATTGGTTACTAAGTAGAAATTATTTCTAACAGGTGTTGTATAACTTTACTCTTACAGGCCAAAGAGTGTGGCCAGATGCAGAATAAGTGGCTGATGATAAACATTCAAAATGTGCAAGACTTTGCATGCCAGTGCCTCAACCGTGATGTATGGAGCAATGAAGCTGTGAAGAATATTATCCGGGAACATTTCATTTTCTGGCAGGTGAGGAGAGTTAATCCGAGTTTTAGTAGTAGTTTACTTTTGTAGTATGGAATGCTGAGAAGGAGGAATTTAGTTACAAACTGGAAAAAAATTAATAACTGAGTTAAATTATTACATGAAAAAGTAAAACCACCCATAATGGCTGAAATAGTAAGGACAAGTGAAAATTAGGGCAGCAAGGGAAGGAAAGAACGAAACAAGTTATGTAACCTTATAATATTTGTATCTCAGAAGAGCTTAAATATCTTGATAGAGTGTACAACTGTGCTGTTTAATAGGAATATAATGTGAGCCACATATGTAATTAAATATATTTTAGTGGTCACATTTAAAAAGGTTAAAAGAAACAGGTGAAATTAATTTTAATACATTTTAAAATCAATAATTAAAATATTAATGATGTTTTGATTTTTGTGTGTGTAGGTGTTAAGTCTTCAAGATCTGGTGTGCATATTTTATACTTACAGAACTGCTCAGTTTGGACCAGCCACATTTCAAGTACTTCATTAGTATATGTTGTAGTGGCTACTATAATTGACAGTGTGGATGTAGAAGATCTTGAATAATGGAAAAACATTTGACTAAGACTTGGATTTTAGCTTGAGTTTGATACTTTTTAACTATATGTTCTTAGATGTGTCACTTAATCTTGCTGGCTGTACTTTCTTTTTATATAAATTATCAAGCTAAGGTTAGATAATCTTGCTCAAGTTTTTTATTTTATGAAAAATTATAGAAAATAAAAATGTCTGAATGAACTTAATTTTTTTCCACTCTAAGGTATGCTGTTATTGTTATTAATTTACTCATTCATGTTTTATAGTTCCCCTAAATTCAGTATTATTCTTTCTGAATGGTAATCTTTTATTCCGAAACTATTAAGTATCTCTTTGCACGACACTATGCTAGTCACTCAAGCTTATCTTAATATGTGATTTATTAAGATGAATATGATAAAGTTAGGAATGACATAGGTGAACAGATAACTTCAACAAAAGGAGCAATAACTTGATCAGAAAGAGTAATATCTCTTCTGAACTGGGAAGGGAGGAAAATGGATTGATATATAAGGTTCCAGAGGGACTGAGGGCAGGAAGTTGAGGGAGTTCATGCCAGATGACCTTCATTTTCCTCTTTAATGTAGGAGTGAAATCCTAACATATACCAAAGGTATATTTGGATAATTAATTGTTATTGGTATATAACAGGGATATAGTTAATACTTTTTTTAGAGGCTGACTTTTTTTATATCAATGATTTAACAGGTTTATCATGACAGTGAGGAAGGTCAGAGATACATACAGTTTTATAAGCTAGGGGATTTCCCCTATGTTTCCATCTTGGATCCACGGACAGGTAATATTTATTTTATATCAGCTTACAGCATTTGACTTATGACTTATTTTTCAGTTACCTAAATAATTGATCTTTAATATTTGACTGGATTCAGTTTCAGAATTCTTTGTAATAACTTAGGTGAAGGGTTTTTATTCATGTCCTTTAGAATTATTTAAACGTCTATTGAAATGTGTTAGGGAGTCTGTTTCTGACAATTTGGGGAGACGATAGTATTTTATATTTTTTCAGTTCTGTACTTTCAAAAACTTACTGTTTTATCTTTCTTGTTATATTATAGGGATCCCCTTAGGTTTTCTATTATTAAAATATTAAGATTATTCAGGTACTGGTTGTAATCCCACCAGAGAAGCGGAGTGTAGAGCTGGTTTATTATTAATGAGTTAAGTTTTATTAAGATTTTGCTTCGTTTGAATCTCTTCTTCCTAAATGGCAATAAGTGGTATCAGCAGATAAAGAAGTTGCCTGATGGCTGGGAATCTTAGGTTGGCTATAATTTTAATGTATTATTTGAGTTATGAAAATGCTGTGTAACTTAAACTGGTGAAGGATGGAGATATGTGTTCCCAAAATTTTAATTCTGCAAATGCCAAAACTTTTAATTATGCGTTATCTCTTAATGAGAATGTTGAGCCTGCATGTTGATTTTATTATATTTATATATCTTGGTTTTTAATTTTTAGGTCAGAAGCTAGTAGAGTGGCACCAGTTAGATGTATCTTCTTTCTTGGACCAAGTGACGGGATTTCTGGGTGAACATGGGCAACTGGATGGACTTTCTAGCAGTCCCCCCAAAAAGTGTGCCCGTTCAGTAAGTATGACTAAGAAGTGATAATGGGCTATTAAGTGTAATTGTATATGGATGTCTTGTGTAAAATGTTTGAGGTTAAGCTCTTAATAATGCAAGTATTGCACAGTTATAATCTGTGGCTGTACAACATCTTTGATGCCCTCCTTATATTTTGATAATTTCCCACATGTGGATTCTGTCCTCTAAATGAAATCATAAGATTCATATTCCCAGTCTCCTTTGTAGTTAGGGTACAGGCATGTGACCTGAGACCTCGGTTTAGAAGTAAACAATGTGAATATGTAGCGGTGAGGAGGAAGATTGATTTGGCAAGCCCCAGTGATGGAGGAATCCACTTCTTTCAAGGGCAGCATTGCCAGGTCTAAGCAGCAGTAAAAATGATATTTTGCTAGATAACTCTCATGGTATAGTTGGTCATTATTACTGGTTATATAGCTTTAGGGCCTGGCTCTCTAGCCCACCCAGAGATTATTTCTACACTTAATTTCTTTAATATGCTGTTATTAGCCAGACCTATTTGATAATTGGTATAAATATTAATTGCAAATAATGGACCTACAAAGATGTCAGAATTTCACATTGGTTGTAGGAGCTGTTAAAATTTGATTGGCAATGAGGATAAAATTAGTTTTAGAAGATAAGACTTAACAGTCCATATGATGCAGTGATGAAACTGTTACTTTTAAGTAATCACCTAGAATAAAGTTAGTGCCCATTTAACGAAAGGCTGTGGGTTGCTTGCCAAGGGGTGGTATAGAATGGCCCCCATTATGCAGAACGTTTTTATTTAGGGGGACACAATAGTGCAGAACTAAAACATTGTTACACTTTTATCTATAGACTGTTTGTTTTTTTCATTGCTAAGAGAAGTTTTATTTACGTAGAAAGTCATTAAAAAACCCAGAGTTTCTATAATTGTCCTAAGAGAGTTTCTTATCTTTTGTAGTCATAAGGCTGATATTGTCAAAAACCAGAGCCTGAGTTTGTGAGTTGCTGAATTTCAACATAAATTGAGTTTACAACCTTACCAGTTCAGTTCTCTTATAAAAATTAAAGGACTTAGTGGAAAAGAGTGCAACCATAAAAATTGGACAAATACATAGGGATGGTTTGGGCAACTTAGTACCTCAGACTTCACTTCTTATACTAAATTCTCTGATTATTAAAAATTTTGATCAACTGTGTGCAAGAGAAACATCAACAAATAATGGCTTAAACAAGGAAGACATCTATCTGCTTTTCTCAGCAAGAAGTCCAGAAGCTAGCAGTCTAGGGATTGACTTTATGTATGTCATCAAGGAACCAGGTTCCTCCTCTTTTATTTCCCCCCTCCATCCCTAGTATTTGTTGGTTTTGTCCTCATGGTCACAGTTATATGCTAAGCTCCTAGGTCCAAGCATGGACAAGGAGGAGTGGGGTGATGCCTCTGTTATAAAGGTAAACAGCCACAGATAAGAGTTCTGCTTGTTTTAGCTGGACACTTTCTTGCACAAACATAACTGAGGCTCTGTTAATAAGGAAGCAAAGAAGACAGGATGAGAGATAGGAAACTAGCAGTGTTCCTCAGTGTCGTTCTTTAAAATCAACCTATATGGTACATAGTGTTATTATCTGCAGTCTCTCCAAGCCATTGCATGTCATATGGGCACATCTGTTTGCTTTTCTGTGTGTGTGATAAATTAGCCTTAAGTTTATTATATTTAAAATTTTTTATTGCTTTATAATTACTGTGCAATAAACTGAACACATTTAAAATGACAAATTTTGATATGAGTATCTTTTCGTGTGCTTTTTTTGCTATCTCTTTTGATGAAGTGTCATTTTAGATAGATCTCTGGCATCTTACTGAGTCGTAAGGACTTTTTTTTAAAAAAGGTTTCTTTTTTAAAAAATCCTTACCTGAGGATATGTTTTTTTATAATTTTAGAGATTGGAAGAGGGAGGGAAGAGAGAGAGACATCGATCAGTTGCCTTCTGTATGCACCCAAACCAGAGACTGAACCTGCAACATAGATATGTGCCCTGACTGTGAATCGAACCCACAACCTTTTGGTGCATGGGACTATGCTCCAACTGAGTCACCTGGCCAGGGCTGCAAGGGTTCTTTTTATATTCTACATATAAGTCCTTTCTTGGATATATGGTTTGTAGATATTTTCTCCCAGTCTGTTACTTGCTTATTCATTTCATAATAGTGTCTTTTGAAGAACAAATTTTAAAATTTTGATGAAATTCAATTTTTTAACTTTTATATTTGCTTTTTGTCTTAATGTAATAAATCTTTTTTTATAGTTTTAGCTCTTAAGTCAGTGACTCTCTTTGAATTAATTTTTGTGTTAGGGTAGGGTCTAGTTGGGGTTTTTTGGTGGTTCATATGTGGCTATACACTTTTTCCAGCATCATTTGTGGAAAGATTATCCTTTCCCCATTGAATTGCCTTTGTACCTTTGTCAAAAATTGATCATATATGTGTGGATTTATGGACTCTATTCTTTGCAGTGACTATTTATTTATTTATTTATTTATTTATTTAAAATGTTTTTATTGATTTCAGAGAGAGGAAGGGAAAGGGGGAGAGAGAGAGAAACATCAATGATGAGAGAGTCATTGACTGGCTTTCACCTGCACGCCCCCTACTGGGGATTGAGCCTGCAACCTGGGCGTGTGCCCTTATGGTAATTGAACTGTGACTTCCTGGTTCATAGGCCAATGTTCAACCACTGAGCCACGCCAGCCCGGTGATACAGATTTCTTTATACCAGTATTTCACTGTCTTAATGATTATGGTAGCTTTATAAATCTTGAAATCTCGTGCTTAAGTTCTCCAACTCTGTAGTAGTTCTGGTTTTTTCAGGTCCTTTGCATATAAGTTTTAGAATCAGCTTGTCACTTTCTACAAAGAAAGCTACTAGGACTTTGATTAGAATTGCATTGGCCCTATGGATCATTTTGGAGAGAATTGGCATTCTGAATCTGCAGATCTGTGAACGTGGCATATAGTATATTTCATTTATTTAAGCCTTGAATTTTTCTCGGCAATGTTTTGTAGTTTTTAAATAATGACCTTGTAGCCCGCAACCCTGCTATACTCACTAGTTCTAATAGCTTTTTGTAGATTCCTTTGAATTTTCTATAGAAACAGTCATATTATCTGTAAATAGACTTATTTTATGTTTTCCTTTACAACCTCTTGCCTTTTATTTATTTTTTCTTAGTTAGAACCTCCAGCACAAAGTTAAACAGAAGTAGTGAGATATTAGACATCTTTGTTTCTGGTGTTGGGGTGAAAGTATTGTCTTTCACCCATTAAATTTGATGCTAGCTATATGTTTCTTGTACGTATACTTTATCAGATTGAGGAAGTTTCCTTCTATTCCTAGTTTGCTGAATTTTTATTAAAAGGGGATTTTGTCAGATGATTTGTCACATCTATTGAGATGATCGTACAGTTTTCTATTTTTAGTGTATTTCATTGGTGATTTTTTAATGTTAAAGCACCCTTTCATTACTGTGCTAAAACCCACCTGGTTATGATGCATTACTTTTTAATATATTTCTGTCAAAAATTTTTGTGTGTATGTTCATGAGAGATACTGTTTGTAGTTTTTGTGTGTGTTTGTTTTGTTTTTCTTGTACTATCTTTGTCTGGTTGTGGTATCAGGTTAATGCTGGCCTTCCAATGAATTGGGAAGTGTTTCCTCCTGTTATGTTTTCTGGAAGAGTTTGTGTAGAATTATGTTTCTTCCTTAATATTTGATGACATTCACCATGAAACAAACCACCTGGGCCTAGAGTTTTGTTTGTAGGAAGTTATAAACTACAAATTCATTAATAGATATAGGACTGCTCAGGTATCTATTCTTTAAATCCTCACCCGAGGATATTTTGCCATTGCTTTTCAGAGAGAGTGGAAAGGAGAAGGGTGGGAGAAAGCATTGATGTGAGAGAGATACATCGATTGGTTGCCTCCCAAACTGAAAGGGTCCAGGGATGGAATCTGCAACTGAGGTATGTGCCCTTGGCTGGAATCAAACAGGGGACCCTTCAGTTCACATGCCGACACTCTAACCACTGAGCCAAACCGGCTAGGGCTTTAATGAGCTTTAGTAGATTGTGTCTTTCTAAGCATTTGTCCTTTTTACCTAAGGTGTCATTCCTTGTAATTCCTTTAATGACTGTAGTGTCTGTAGTGATGTGCCCTCTCTCAATCCTGTTATAGTGATTTGTTGCTTCTTTTTTTTCCTCACAGTTTTATTCATTTAAAAGCTTTTGGTTTTATTGATTTTTCTTCTGTTTTCTAGGTCATTGATTGATTTCTGTCTTTTCTCTTTTTCCTTCTGTGTAGTTGAGTTTAATTTTAGTTTCTTATTCTAAAGAAACTGAAATGGGTACTTTTTAAAAATTTAATCTGGAAACTTAGGGAATTAATTGAGAGCATCTTTTTTTAATATAGGCGTTTAGTTCTATACTTTCTCTGTAAGTGCTGCTTTAGCTCCATACCACAAGCTTTTTCTAGCTGCAAGGGAAACTGGTAAATGGAATTTTTTAGCTTGTTATGTTTTCTTTTATGGACATTATTAGGATTCTGTAAGTAAGGAATTAGGAGAATGGATATTGGCTAGGAAGCCAGCAATGTGTGCCTTGGTGACAATCTTTAAAATCAAGCTATGTGCTGTGCATTTTTGTTTGTTTGTTTGTTTTGTTTTGTTTTTTAAATATATCTTTATTGATTTCAGAGAGATGAAGGGAGAGAGATAGAAACATCAATGAGGAGAGAGTCATTGATCATTTGCCTCCTGCATGCCCCCAATTGGGGACTGAGCCCACAACCTGCTCATGTGCCCTGACCAGAACCGAACCACGATCTCCTGGATCCTAGGTCGACACTCAACCACTGAACCACGCCTGGGCGGGCTATGCATTGTTATGTTATAAACCTGCAGTCCACCTAAGCCATTGCAGGTCACGTGGGCACATGTACTTGCTCTTTTTTTTTTCCGGTGATAAATTAGCTTCAACTTTATTTTTTGCTGTATTATTTGCAGCTAGTGAAAGCCAAAATGAGATCCCTTTCGTTTTTTTGTTTGCAACCCATACTTTTTTTACCTTTTTATTGTGGAAATTTTTAAGGATATTCAAAACTCCAAGGAATTTATTGAACCTGTATGTATCCATTAACTGCTTATCAACAAGTAGCCTGTCTTGTTCTACGTATATCCCATCTTGTTCACATTATTTTGCAGCAAATCTCAGAATTTGTTGTTTTGTTCATTATACTTTGGTATGTGTCTTTAAAAGACAAAGGCTATTTTTTTTAAGGCCTTCAAGTAAAAGTTTTATTTATTTATTGAATTTATTGGGGTGACATTAGTTAATAAAATTATATAGGTTTCAGGAGTACAATTCTGTAATACATCATCTGTATATTATGTTGTGTGTTCACCACCCCAAGTAGTTTCCTTCCATAACCATTTATCTCCCCATACCCTCTTCTACTTCCCCCCACCTCCCTTTCCTCTGATAATCGCCATACTTTTGTTTGTGTCTATGAGGTTTTGGGGGATTTTTTTCCTTACGCCTTTCACCTTTTTCACCCAATCCCCTGACCTGGTCCCCTCCCCTCTGACAGCTGTCAGCCTGTTCTCTGTGGACAAAGGCTCTTTTTTTGTTGTTTTGTTTTTTTAAATATCTTTATTCATTTCAGAGAGAGGAAGGAAGAGGGAAAGAGAGAGAGATAGAAACATCAATGATGAGAGCGTCTTCATTGATCAGCCCCCAACTGGGGATCGAGCCCACAATCTGGGCATGTGCTCTGACTGAGAATCAAACTGTGATCTCCTACATCCTAGGTCTATGCTTAACCGCTGAGCCAAAGGCTCTTTTTAAAAACAATCACAATACCATTAACACACCCTTTAAAAATTAATAGTAATTTTTTAACATCATGAGATGTAACATCCAGTGTTCAGCTTGTGGTTATCTTACAGATTTTATTTTTTGTATAGTTTTGTTTGAGTTAGAATCTAAATAATTTCCACTCAAACAGTGCTTTTTTATAACTGGAAGGTTATACTTTTTTTTTTTTTTTAAATATATCTTTATTGATTTCAGAGAGAGGACGGGAGAGGGAGAGAGAGAGATAGAAACATCAATGATGAGAGAGTCATTGATCGGCTGCCTCCTGCACGCCCCAACTAGGGATGGAGCCCGCAACCCGGGCATGTGCCCTGACCGGGAATCGAACCCTGATCGCCTGGATCCCAGGTTGACGCTCAGCCGCTGAGCCACGCCCGGCCAGGCTGTACTTCTTAATCTTCTCTTTTTTTGCTCATCCCCTCACCCAATTCCCCTCTGGCAACCATCAGTTTGTTCTCTATTTATGAGTTTGTTTCTGCTTACTTTTGTTTGTTTGTTTTAGATTCCACATATAAGTGAAATCATATGCTATTTGTCTTTTACTGACTTATTTCACTTAGCATAATACTCTCTAGTTTCATCCATATCACAAATGACAAGATTTTACTATTTTTTTATGGCTAATATTCCATTGTATGTATGTATCACATTTTCTTTATCCATTCATTTATTGATGGACACCTAGGTTGCTTACATATCTTGGCTGCTATAAACAATGCTGCAGTGAATGTAGGGTGCATATATCTTTTCGAATTAGTGTTTTTCATTTTCGTCGGATGAACACCTAGAAGTAGAATTGGTGGGTCACATGGTAGTTCTATTTCTAATTTTTTTGAGAAATCGGCAGACTTTTTCTCGTAGTAGTTGCACTAGTTTATAATCCCACTAACCGTGCATGAGGGTTCCCGTTTTTCTACATCCTCGCCAACACTTGTTCTTTATTGTCTTTTTGACAATAGCCATTCTTTGTGGTTTTGATTTACATTTCCCTAATGACTAGTGATGTTGAGCATCTTTTCGTGTGTCTGTTGGCCATCTGTATGTCGTCTTTTGAGAGATGTCTGTCTATTCAGGTCCTCTGCCCATTTTAATTGGATTGTTTGTGTTTTTGATGTTGAGTTGTATGGGTTCTTTTTATATTTTGGATATTAACCCCTTATCAGATGTATCAGGTCTTACATTTAAGTTTTTAATCCATTTTTAATTTATTCTTGTATATAGTATAAGAAAGTGGTCGTTTCATTTTTTTGCATGTGGGCATTCAGTTTTCCCAGTACCATTTATTGAAGAGACTGTCTTTTCCCCATTGTATATTCTTGCTTCCTTTGTTGTAGATTGACTATATAAGCATGGGTGTATTTCTGGGCTTTCTATTCTGTTCCATTGTTTTCTGTGTCTGTTTTTATGCCAGTACCATACTGTTTAATTACTGTATCTTTGTAGAACAGTTTGAAATCAGAGAGTGTGACACTTTCAATTTTGTTCTTTTTCAAGATTACTTTGGCAAACAACCCATATTTTGTGACTGAATGAGTTTAGTGAAATCTGTGGCATTAGAACTTGACCAGAAGGAAGACTATTAAATTTGCATTTCTCATGATCACAATGAAAATCTTATTGTAATTAAGTTTGGGAAAATATAGTTGTTTTTCCCAATTTACTGTATGGCATTTTGTTTTGTTTTGAATGTTAGAGATCTGTTAGGTTTTGTTTTTTGTTTTTCCCCCCAAAACAAAAATTACTGTGTTATTTATTGATATTCTTCTGTGTGGCAAAACAGTGCTAATTGAAAAATATAATGGTGAGCAAGGTAGACATGCCTCTTTGTATAGTCATGTTAAAAACTAATGTTTTTGCTTTATATTTAAAACCTTAATTCTTGTCTTTTTCTGGGCAGTCAGTAAACTGTTTTCTTAATTTTATTCATTTTGATTTTTAAAAAATCCCCTGTGCTTGCAACATCATTATGCCAGGTGGTATGACAGTTTTTATTTTTGTTTTCAAACTATCCATTCCAACTTCGCTGTGTAAGACAGAGTCATTGCTCTCAAATAGCTGGAAATTTAGTAGAAGAGATACATTTAATAGAAATAATAGTGGCTAACTGACATATTTCTTATGCCTTGTTTGACTTGTCTATCTATTTTTTGGTTTAACTGTTTTCTTTCTCTTTCCACCCATGTTTTATGACTGCATCTTGCAGGAGAGCCTTATAGATGCAAGTGAAGACAGCCAGCTAGAAGCTGCCATCAGAGCCTCCTTGCAAGAGACACATTTTGATTCATCACAGACAAAACAGGATAGCCGCTCAGATGAAGAATCTGAATCTGAACTTTTTTCTGGCAGTGAGGAATTCATATCTGTTTGTGGCTCTGATGAAGAAGAGGAGATAGAGAACCTTGCCAAGTCCAGAAAGTCTCCCCACAAAGATTTGGGGCATAGAAAAGAAGAGAACAGAAGGCTGCTGACTGAGCCCTCACCCAGAACTGAGCCTGGAACAACTGCAAACCATCAAGGATTGCCAGCCATGGATTCAGAAATATTGGAGATGTCACCTGAAAAATCTGATGGAATAGTGGAGGGCATAGATGTAAATGGTGAGTTATGTTCTAGACTTACTTTACTTGAAACTTCAACATTACTGAAGGGATGTATTTATTTGTTTAAATTAGTCTTCCATCTTAAGCTCTTGTCTCTTTTTTTAACCCCAGGACCAAAAGCACAGCTGATGTTGCGGTATCCAGATGGAAAAAGGGAACAGATCACTCTTCCAGAGCAAGCTAAATTGCTAGTAAGTATACCTAATTGGAAGCGCTTGCTTGAAGGAGAGAAACTAATTAATTGATGTAATTGGCTTGATGATTCTTTGAAATAAGTGTTAGGTATTCAGTCTGACCTCTAACTGGAAATTTAACTGAGGTTAATCTTAATTCTAATTAGTATATTTCCTTCCTGAATTATCTTAGGCAGTCAAGGCTTTTCTATTCCATGGCTGCATTTTATTTTCCAAATGAAATTATTACCCAGAATAGGGGAATGAAAACTATAATGGGGCTTCTGGCTTTCTTGTAGCTGGAACTGCAAAGTGGTTAAGAACGAAGGCCATTTTTCTGTTCATTTCTCTCATGGGGCCTGTTCGGTTTCCCCTTTGTAATTCTCTGCTTCATGCCATTGTTCTCTCTGTATACTGGTGGCTTTTCTTTACTTCTAAGTTTGTACGTGGTCCATCATAGTGATGCTGAGGGCCTTATCCTCTAAAGTCCATAGCTGATAGACCTTTCCTCTGTCTTTTTTAACTCCTGGAAAAGAAAAGGAGTCTGACTAGCTTAGCTTAGCCTATAAATGAATCCCCCTTTGGTCAGGTGTTTTTACCTGGCCATTTTCTGTGACGAGGTAGTCAGATCTGGCTGCTGATACCCAGACTGTTTCCTAGGTCTCATATTTGGAAGGAAATGTGAGATGAGACAGTGGATGGAGCACTTTTTTGAAAAGTTTGGTTGTGAAGCTATAGGGGGGAAAATGATTGAAGGAGAGACTGAGCATGTTTAAGTCTAAGAGGAAGCATCTGTAGAGAGGGAGATGTTGAAGGTATCTATAAAAGCAGGGATGTTCTGTAGTGGCATGGTTTCTGAGAAGGCAAGAAGGGGTTGCACAGGTGGCAAGACTGGCTATAGGTAGAATGAAGGATGTAACTTTGCTGATAAAAAGATGGAAGGGAAAATGAATCAAATGTTTAAAACCAAGGATAATAATTATATATATAGATAGTGGGTTTGTTTATTGAGGAAACAGTAATAACCTTTTATATTTCAGTATCACTTACTGGCCCTAAATTACTGGATACAGGTTTATTATCTCCCCATCCAACAGGTTATATTGCCCTTCCACAAGGTTAAACTTCAGTTATCTGAAAGAATAAGTTCAACTTCATATCTAATATGATAAAAATGAATGTTATAAATGTAATTCTTTAGTATGCTCTTTCTATTTCTATCTAACTGCCTTGTCTTCCTTTGGTTTTTCATAGGCTTTGGTGAAGCATGTCCAGTCTAAAGGATATCCAAATGAACGTTTTGAACTTCTCACCAACTTCCCTCGAAGAAAACTCTCCCATCTGGACTATGACATTACATTACAAGAGGCAGGCCTTTGTCCTCAAGAGACTGTCTTTGTACAGGAAAGAAATTAACATCATGGCCTGACCTCTCTCAGCTTACCCCTTTTTTCCCTTTTCCTGTGAGATACCATGTCACTGAGTATGCACTTTGGCTCATAGGACCATAGAGCCAAAGTTGGGCAAGCAAGTCACCTGCCTTCTCTTTTATTCCTTGCTCTCTCATAATAAGTCTCTCTCACTCCCTATCCCCCCTTTCCCCCCCTCTCCTCTCCTATATTTTCTTTTTCCTACTTTTCTTTCTTACCTAATCAGGTGACCAAATGGAAGTGTAAGGATAAGACCTCCTAGTACTGGCAGCAGGAAATGTGTGTTCCAATAAGTGGTCTCTTGCATGGCACTTTTTGGGGATCAAATGATAATGTTACTACTCCTCAGACTCCTTTGGTAAAGGAATGACTAGATTCAGAATAAGAACAACCTCCCTTTTTTATAAGCCCCATTTTTAGTAGGAAGAAATTCTCTAACACGTTTTGTTTTGTTTTATTGTTCATGTAAAAAATATCACATAACAAAATATCCAGGCTTTTGTTTACATGGAAAAAGCATCCCTCCTAATTATTATTCATCATATTTTAAAATTACTTTAAAGGGTTCCCATCCTCCCGGCTAGAATTATTTCCATGAGATGTGTTATTGGCAAAATGAGTGTTAAATGTTGGGTGAGTAGCATGGGGTGGCTTTCAAATATCCTAGCCTGAGACAGCTTTCTTTGTTACTACTCTACAAACTATATTGATCCTGCTAGTCCTGGAATGGACTTTTAGTGAGTATATTGTGGTGCCTGGTATAGGAAGGTGCTTGCTGTTTTTGCCAGTACAGCATATTAGTTCGTTTGGCCCTTCCGTTGTTTGGGTCCACAAGTGATCTATAGGAAGGCAGCTATTCAATAATCATGCAGTACAGTGGCTTGTAGTTGTAACCACTACGGTTATTGATTGTCCTATGTGCTTTAGGCATACTTATGTATGTCCTGAGGGAAAAAGAAAAAGATGCAGCTGAGAGTAGCTAACCATGTTCCTTTGGTTAGAAATAAAATGATTCATTTTTTACCCCTGGTTGGAACAGTCTCTAAAAGGCTCTGGTGACTAAATGAGCTCAATTCCTCATGCTTTTTCTTGCAAAAGGTCTCAAAACTGAATGCCTGTCTAAGAAGACTTTTAAATTCAATTCATAAGACAACATTTAGTAAGGGCGGTGGGGAAGATTGCCAGTAGTCTTCAGATGTGGGGTTTTTTTTTCTGCCAACAAAAGCCACATTCAAATTGTAGTTGGTGAAAGTTTTTTTTCAGTATTGTTTAAAAGATGCCATCTTGAATCTACATAACACTATTCGACTTATCAGCTTCACTATATGCTCAGTTCTTATTTTGAGCTTTAAATAGAGTCTTCTGAAAAGGTAGTGGTGATTCTGGTGGCAAAATCAGAACTTTAACTTGCTATAAAATGGACCTTATTTCATCAAATTGGGGATTTAGATTGATTGATTTTTCTGTTTGAGGAACATAAATTGCTGTTGCTCAGAGACCTTTAGGTTCCCATCTGTTTTAAGATCACTCTCTTGGTAACTAGGGGATTTTTTTAAAAGATGCTTATGTGTTGCTAGTACTCAATTAGAGAATATGGTTTCTAATGGTTGACTTTTGAGGGACCCACCCTAAAGAACGAGTAATGTTTCTCCTCAAGGAAATCATGGAAAATTCTGTTTATTCTTCAGTGAGTCCTTTTGGATTAATGTTCTTACATTTTTTCTAAGTCTGTGTAAGTGCTTATGTATAAGTATATAATTGTATAAATATTTATAAATATATTTATATAATTACAATTTCATTTATACCTTGAGTCAAAGTTCTCTCTTTAGATTGGTGACTGAGTAATACCACTTTGGTGTTTTTTCATAGACTCTTGAGGCTAACTAGCAGCTTCTGAATTTTGAGGAAACACGGTTTTCATGTTAATTCCTTAATTGTATCTCTGAACTTGAATAATAGACTTACCATCTAAGGAATAGAGCTATGTACTATCAAAGATGCATTAGAGGGTGAAAAAATTATTGGTAGTAGACAAGGTCAGAATCTAAAAATTCAGGGAGGTACAGGGTAAGAAGTGAGGGTATGCCCAGTTTTGGTGCTAGGATGGCACCTGTCTCCACTCAGCAAAGTCAAGTCACAGCTACAGCCCAAATCTGTCAAAAATGCGAAGTCAGGAACTTTCCCTGTAGGATTCTCTTATTCTTTTACTGATTAGCTTCTCTTTAGAAAACATGTCTAGAGAACCCGAGACAACATGTTCATTAATGATAGGATGTAGTTTTTTTGATAAGCTCAGCCCTGGCATATCCTTGTATGAGAAACCAAAGTGACTTTTTCAACTGTGAAATGACCAAGTATATATATAAAGTGACTTAAGCATATTAAAGAGGTGGGGCATGAGATACTGACTCAACTTAGAGACATCTGGGGTGTTTCGAGTACAAGATGTAAAGGATTTTATTTTATTTTATTTTGAGGCAGGAGTGTAATTATCCTGGGCTTGATGTAGAGGCTCATGGGAAGGAGGGATTATGGGTTGTACATGGCAAGAGTGAATAAAGAATATTGCTTTACTCAAAAACTTATTCCACTTGGGGAGTATACTTCCTCTAGTTTGTCTTATTAACTCTGCAAATTCCTTTGCTCTTTGGAGGAGGGGTTTTATTGAATAGATTAAATGAGGTTAGTAAAGTAATTACAAATAGTTTAAAATAGTCATTCCTTGTATGTATTGGAAACAGCTTGAAAGATTATAAAAGTTAGGGATGAAAAGAACAAAATAGACTTTGAGAGTAAGTGATGAGACAAATACAGGGAGATAAAATGAAAACTAGAGGGGGAAAAAGTAACAGGAAACCTCTTTTGAACTTGATTTAGGAAGGAACCAGAGAAGAGAGAGAACAGTCAAATGAGGGAAGAACAGGGAACTAATTTTGAGTAATTAACATGTGCTAGGTACCTTATATGCATTTTCTCCTTTAATCTTTCTAAGAACTCTACAAAATGCATATTTCCCCCATTTCATAGATAAGAAAGAAAATTGAAGTTCAGAGAACTTGTTCAGGATGTCACAGCCAGTAAGTGGCAAAATCAAAATTGGCCTCCAGAGTCCGTGCTCTTTTCACTGCCATGCTGTTGTCTCCTACCATGGGAATCAGCCAAAAGGTTATCTTCTCGTTTGGCTCTGTAAAGTATCATTTGGTTATATTTCCTTAAAGCTGGTGGGATTTGTGCTATGCCTATAAATTCTTATTTACACCATTATTTTGAGGAGCTGATTATTGTTTTCTTGAAATGACAGACTGATAAAAATGTGAAAGGAAAATAGCTATTGTGGCATTATTTGCCAAGAATAAATAAGAATAAATAAAAATTCTTTTAAAAAAGAATTTTATCTTTTTTAAAGCAGTTTTCAGAAAAGATAGAATTATCTTTTCTATATCCCACCCATACCAGATTATTGAACCCTTTTATGTATATGTTTTAAAATATTCTACAAAATTCTTCTTAACTATATAAGTCAGTTATTTATTGAGTTCTTAATCAAAGTTAAAAACATCTTGAAATCTTATGACCTAGTTCCTGCCTGTTTTACCCAGTTGGAGGGACACACTACATGAGATAATCGGAGAACGTGCAAATGCTTATGTTTCTGGGGCTGAGAATAGTTGGGACAGTCTTTACAAAAATATAAAACTGAAAAGTGGCAAATACTGTAGCTCAAGTTTTCTTTTGACTCACCTGAATTCTTTAGTTGCAATTTTTGTCACTACTTAGGGCATGATGTTTATCATATCAGTAAGGCATACCTAAGACACAAATAGGAAAGGATTACTGGTCCCAGGACTAAAGATTTTAGCCAGCAGGGCACTTAGGAAAATACTAGAAGGAGCCACTAGCAACTGAAAAGTGAAGGAGAGGTTTAATTTCTCTACCCAGGTACAAATTAAATGTATATTATATATGATACGCAGAAGGGGCACTACATGTAGGCATAAGTGCACTTGGATAACAGCTCTGCTACTAGTTAACAGCAAATTGGACTAGATCAAGAGTTCTCAGTCTGTTCAAGTAAAAGAACTTGTGATTTTAAAATTTGGCATGGGTGGGGAACTGTGGGGTTAAGTATTAATATCAAACATTTCATTGATGAAAAAAATGTAAATATGCATATGGAATTGCAGACCCCTTGCAGAAACTAGGAACCCACAGATTGTAGACCACTGAAATTAGATTATCTCTGAAGTCCTTTCCATTCCAAAATTTTATGCGTCTAGTCTCTCCTCTTTATTATATATTATCCCTAGGCTAATTAAAAGTATACTTGTTAATCAGTTCCTTTGCTCTTTTTCTGTGTCCAGGTTTCATTTTCCCAATAACTAACCTCACTTGACTGAAATCTCCAGAAAGGAAAGTATAATAGTTATAGATCTAGTAATGATCTTTTAAACACAATTCATTAATTTAAAAAACTTAATGCAGTATTTCTAAGTATTGTTGAGTGTGACTAAAATGTAATTAATGCGAACCAAATATTTCACTGACACCAGAGTTAAATTTTATTTTACCTGTGTGCTTAAATAAAGCACTTTATTCACTGAGCAATTGTTAGGAAATCAATTTGTGTGGGTTGTGAAATTTACTTACTTTTGGCAGAAACAACGTTTTCAGATCCAGTTAGGCTAACTTTCAAAAATATTTCTTACCCCACAGAGTGTATCTCCACTGTGTCATTCTTTCTCCTCTCCCTCTTTCATTTTACTACCTAATAGTAAATCTTAGGGTGCAGGTTGATATATAAGTAACGTGTAAAAGTACATGAGAGTGGGAAGAATCAACCCTCTGATGAACATGGCAGTTTTCAAAAAATAGAAGTCTTGATGAAAAGGGTACTTAAAGACATCTGTGTACTATGAATATTCAACTTTATTGATTAGCCTTGCTTAACACTTCAGTTACTGTCTTGCCATGAAACTTAATTGCACTGTACACGTTAGCATAGTGACAAGAATGTTCTTTAGTACTGAAAATAACCAACAGAGAATACCAAGCCCATATGTTGATATCTCCTGTTATGAGAAATTTGGTATTTTAATGATGGTTATTTTGGTCTTTGGCTCACCTGTGTGTCAGTCCTGCTAGAGAGGCCACTTAGAATCAAGAGTATTTTTCATAGAGATTCTGATAACCTTGGTAGTTTTCCCATTGAAGTGAACTTGTGGTTCAAGTTACTGGACGTAATGATATGGGACCCTTAATTAAAAAATCTTTTAATCCTTTTTCTTTTACTTTTCATTCTCTGTTCCTGATTTTTCACATCCATTCTCTGAAAATTAGTCAAGATTTTTAATGAAATTGGCTATGTTTAAGAAATTCACGTCTAAGTTTTAATATGTAACATTTTAAATTTTTTTATAAATTAGTATACAAAGGAAAAATTTGAGGCAAACATCATTTTTATAGCTCATTTTCTCTCTATTTAAGCCTTCTTTTATTCCAAATATAGAATGGCTAGCTCATGACACCCCTCCCCCCTTTTTGGCTTACAGAATGCTCTCGTATTATTGCTTAGTCATTCTCATGAACATGATTTTTGGTACAGGCCTTTCTTTGCCATATGATCTGAAAGTAGAGTTGGGTAATACAATACAAGCTACGTTAATAAAACAATTTAGCATTTAAGTTTTTTTTTTTTTTTAATTTATTTGTAGAATTAGAAATACAAATAATGGTAGTATTTTGCCTAAGAACAGTCACATATTAATCAATATGAGAAGTTCCCTTGTACTTAATTCTGGTGCAACAGACAGCAAGATTTTGTTGTTTGCTTAATGGTATTTCCTCTACAGGGATCAAAATGCCCTAACTAAGCTGTATTGAACAAATTGAACATAAAAATTTTATCTCCATTAAAAGAAGTTATTGATCTAACAGAACTACCACAAATATTCATTTATTAAACATAAATAAAATAGGAAACATTTCAAATCATTAGATAAATTCGAACCTGAAACTGAATTCTCCCTTTCTTAAAATCTTTTTTATTTGCTTTTTTCATGGCGTCAATATGGGCATCTTAACTGATAAGAGATTCTTGATCTGGAACCATTCCCTGCCATTCTGCTTTTCTTTCCTGTCAGAGTCACTGGCTTTAGAGTATTGTACATGTCACCAGAATCTATTTCAAGTTAATGACATTGAAATGTTGATGCTCAGTTGGATATATTGCTGTTTTCAACAAAATGGTTTTATAATATGCTTTCTCAAAACGTCTGTGTTCTTAATAATGGAAAATATCAATAAATTAAATGGTGTGATTCAAAATATAAATAGGTTTTGACACTAATCATATGCTATTAATAACTGATAATTTATTGCCCTGTAAGTAAGTTAGACCTCACATGGAGTGACCATTGCCACCAGAAAGTCTCATTTTACCTGCTAATTAGAATGAAAGTAGTGTGTGACCTCCACTTTTTAGTTAATAAGTAGTAAGCTTATATAGTAGGGGCCATTTATCTTACCCATTTTGGGAGTTGGGCCTTGTTACTTTCCTGGGTTTGTCCCTTCACTTTGGAAAGGCAATTTAAAATACTTGCTAGGAAACAGTAAATCTATGAAATAATCCTCTAGTCTTAGATTTAGAGAGATGAGTACCAGTTTATGATAACATGACTTTTAGACTTTGAGGGACTTTTGGCATGAATCTGTTAGAAAAAAATTTATTCACTCCTTGAAGAACCTTTTTCTTAGGACGGTTTTCCTTTTGATTGTTAACAATTTCTATGCATCTGATGTCTTTTTTTTTTTTTAAACTCTTTAAGAAACAAGTCTGTTTTTGAGTAGGTATTGATTGTTCCATGGAAACTCAGGAGTTTTTGTAGGCTCTGTGCATGCTGTGTGTGAGTTCAGTTTGAACAATGCATTTTAAATCATCTGGGATGTCCCATTCTGGCAAGTCTTCACTAGTTGTGTTTTATAAACATTTTTCATGTCATTTTTCAGACCTCACTTCCCATCTTACTCAGAGAGGTTAATCAAGGATTAAAATTTATTAGGGGATGGGGGTGGGCTGGATACTTGAGTGAAGTCAGCTTGGGTTATTTGCTTAAAGTGTTTCTCAAGCAGTTCCTAACAGTAGAGATTCCCTGGGATGTTTATGTACTCAACTTATTCTGGACAAAGTGGTGGTCTTAGTGAGATTTGCATTCTTAATGCAGGATGGCTCTAAATTTAATCTGTAGTGTAACTTTGTTATTGAATCCAAGAAGATAATGGACAGAGACAGTGCTCCTGTTGTAGTGTTTCTGGCAAGTGCTCCCAAAATGCACATGTAGTTCTCAGTTTTCTGGGTTTTTAATCCTATGGTGCTAGGAGATACAATTTGTTTCTGCAGTTCTTCTCAAAAAATGGGAAGGCAGCTTTGGGACCAGCGAGTAAGGGGCAACTGTATCATTCACTAGATTTTTTTTGTTCAAGACACAATAGAGACCCTCCTGAATATCTAGTAATTGATAATAAAGGTGCTAGGGAAAACCTTAAATTTGAAGACACATGGAGGCCATAGAAAATCTAAAACTTATAGGAGGAGAAAAACATGCCATTAGATAAAGCAGAGCTGTAACTGCTGGCTAAGACTCAATGGAACTTCCACTTGCTCTAAAACCAGGGAAATCTTAGATAACTGGGTGTGATATATCTATAGATACACATAGTCTATAGGTAAATAATTTCTAAAATGGGGATCTCTCAGTTGGTGATCCTCTGGTTTTGGTTGTACCAAATTGTGAATATTCTTGCTGTGTTGTACCCAGTTGCTTTATATTGATATTGCAACTTGAATTGGGGAAGGGGGGTGGGACAATTTGGGTGGGGGAGGGAGGGGAGTGTGATGATAAATCTTTTGAAGACATCAGCTCACTGTGCTGAGAGAGGGACCAAACTCAAGGAAACCTCTGATCTATAAATTCAACTGCTGCATTTTTTTATAAATACATGTAAATGTCCTGTTGTAATATTTGATCTTGGAAATAAAATAAAAACTTTTCAGTATTAGTTTTTTTGTATTACTTGTTTGTGAGATAAGACTGTGGATATTACTTTTATTAATACAATTCAGGTTTCAAAATCTTGCCCTCATATTCTCATTTGTAGGACAGTAGTATTTATTGACAGAAGTTCATAGTTCATTGTCAAGGGTAATGTTTGCTAGCTTCTTTTCTGCTCTTAGTAGTATGTTGGACGTTTATGATAAATGCTCTATAAATGTTGGTTGTATTGTGATCAAGTCATTGGGTTTTCTAGCCTCGTTAGGAAAGTAAGGTCTTGTATTTGACATATTTGGGCAATTCAAGTGTCTAGTTTTTCAAACCAACAATAATGACTAATTAAGGACTTGGCTTAAGCAAGTGATGGAAAAAACGCAATTGCTAAATTAATGAGGGGAAAGCCATTAACTATTTGTGTAATAGAAATTGGGATTGGTGTTTAGCTCGCAGTAACCCTCATGCCCTGTTTGTGCTGCTAGTCTTCCTCGTGTGGAACTATTCCTCATCCCCATGCTACAGCAACATACTCTCATAGAACTTGCTATCTTCTTTCAAGACCTTGTCTCCCTGGCCACATTGACTGGTTAAGGGGTGGGCAGCCTACCTAGATTGGGCCAATAGGACACCGTTTCCATTCCTCCAGTGACAGACAACCTATTCTTAGCCTTAACTACCCTCACTATGTGCCAAATGACAGGGATGTGATGAGCAAAAAGACAGAGCCCCTGTCCTCCGGGAACTTTCTTTTTAGTTAGGAATACAGACAATAAGCAAATAATAAAAATACAGATTTGATTCAAATACTATGAAAAAAAACTAGAAAAGGAGCCAGTAGAGATTTCTGCTTTAAATAAGATGTTGAGGAATAATATTTAGGTTGAGACCTTGAAGGATGAGAAGGCCACGGTAAGAGGAGGAGGAAAATTTCCAAATGGAACGACAAATGCGAAGACCCTGATATATTTGAGGTATTTAGAGAAGGTGAATGTGTCTGGCATGTGAGGTGAGCAAAGGGAATGGCATAAAATGAGTAAAAGCCAGATCATATAAGGCCACCTTAGGCCCTGGTAAAGGGCTCAGATAGTGTCGCAAGTGCAATGAGAAGCCATTTATTATACGGAGAGTGGATTGGAAAAGAGCAAGAGTAGAGACTATTGCAGTGATCAAGGTACAAAACGAAGATTGCCTGCACTAGAATAATGGCAATGGAACTGGGAAATAGCATATAAATCAGAGATGCATTTTGAAGTTAGAATTAAAAGACTATTGAGTTAAATGTGAGGGAAGGAAGGAAAGAGAAACCAAGGGTGACAAACTTTGCAGCAGGTGGGTAGGTAGTGGTATCATTACTAAGGCAGGAAGACTGGTGGATCAAGCAGGCTTGGTGGGCAGGAAGCATTTTGGCTGTGTTAATTATGGTACTTCCAAGGTCAGGTATAGTGTAGGAAGTTGCATATGTGAATCTGAGGCTTGAAGGAGAGGTGGACTGGAGTTAAGATTTGAGAACTCATCCATGTTATAGATGGAGCATAGTACCATGAGAAGGAATAAGGTCACCTAGGAAGAAAATTAAAGAAAAGAGGGCCCAGAACCTAGGCCTGGAGATCACCATAAAGAGGCTGAGTCAAGGAGATACAACCAGTGAGGAAGGAGAAGCACCAGATTCTGGTGTCAGGAGAGCCAAGAGTGAAAATGTTTGAGAAGGATCTAGCAGCCAACTATGTCTAATTCTGCCTAGGAGTCAAGTGAAAAGGACAGTGAAGTCTTCATGGGATAACAAGAAGTCATTAGACAAGAACATTTGCAGTGTGATGGGAGACCAATGCCTAATTTGGGTTGAAGCATGTAATATTTTTATGCTAATAAAGAAGAAAAAAGAACTTCCTCTTTCGTGAACTGGTATAAGTGGTAGATATTTCAACATCTCCTATCTTCCTTTTTCTCTCCCTCCAATTAAGGGAATGTGCTCTCTTGTTTAGTCAGCTGTCAGTTGAGGTTGGATCCCACCCACAAGGAAGCTGATTACTCTGTCACTCTTATTTGGGGAATATTGGCCTGATTGTCATCATCTTTTCCCTTTTCCTTCTGCCAGTAAATTCCATTTTCTCAACTTCCTCTATTCCTTGCTTAAATCCCACCTCCAGACCCCACAATATCCCCCAGAATGGAACATCTGTCTATCCTGTTCTCCCAAGCCTTTCAGCTTTGGGAAGCCTCTTATGGCATTAGGCAAATTATTTCCCCACCCAGGCCCTATTCTTCATTTGTGCCCTCAGACTCCCATTCACTTCTACCCAGAAATATCACCAACAAAGTGATAACTAGTAGCTGTGTCTCCAGTGGAGCCAGATTGTAAAATCATTAAGCACGTCTGTGAAAGGGTAATGCTTTAATTCTTTCAGAGACCAGGCTTCTGTTAACCATAGAGGGCCTTACTACAGGGAGTTGAAGAACTTAACCTAAAACTACTTATTGCAATTATATAGTTTCTAAAAGAAGTGTCTTGTTCATAACATTAATCATTGAATTGTCACAAATTTGCCCTAAAGAACAAACACCCTCAGCTGTCATCATTAGTCTCAACTAGGTTTGGCACTTTAAGGGGTTAGAGCCAAATTCCAACACTTTCCTTTGCTCCACAAGCACCATTTTAATATCCATTCAAGAGTGTCTGCTGTTAGATAAGCCATTGGGTTCTGAACAGGTACCATCTACAAATCTGAGTGAGATCTGGCAGCCAGCCATCATCAGATCATTGTAATTGCCTAACTATATAAGATGTTCTAACAGACATTGTATATAAAAATTATTTGTGCTAAGCTGAGATTCAAGAACAGAAGGAGAGGCCCTGGCCCAGGCCAGTGTGGGACAGTTGGTTGGAGTGTCGTCCCGTACACTGAAATGTTGCTGGTTCAATTCCCAGTTGGGGCACATGCCTAGGTTTCTGGTTTGGTCCCTGGTTGGGGTGCATTCGAGGGGTGACTGCAGGATGTTTTTCATATCGATGTTTCTCTCTCCCTCTCTCTAAAATCAATAAGCATATATTCAAGTAAGGATTAAAATTTTTTTAAAAACAACAACCCAGAAGGAGAGGACTGACTAACCCTAGGCATCTTACATCTTATTAACTCTCAAACTTATGAGGTAGGCATCATTTTATAAATGAGAAACTGAAGCTCAAATTATTACTAAGGCGCACTGAACTACCCAAATTCATATAGCTAACAGGTATTTTAGCAGGAATTGAGATCCAGGTGTTTCAGGTGACAAAGCAGAACAGTACTGCTTCCAAGAAGAAATACCTTAAGATAATTGGAATCGGGGTTGAGGGGAAAAAATCTCAACTATCAATGTGCAGGACTGTGTAGAGTCAGACAACATAGTATCATCTCCCCAACCCTACTCATTGTAACTCTGAGCAAGTCAAATTCCTCTGGGCTGTAATCTCTTTGTCAGCATAAAGAAGCTAACTTGACATTTATTTTACTTGCTTTAGGTTTGTTGTAAGGATCTAATGAGATAGTTTGTAAATGTGTTTTATACAGTGAATAAATGTTTCTTCATATTATAAAGCTTTGTGAGTGCTCAGCCTAGCATCTTCTATCTAAATTAAATTCTCTGGGAAGAGACAGGAATTCATTTAAGCTCTAAATGACTCCCTTTTACAATGAAAATGGAAACGATCCTATTTGATGAACTTTTCAATAGTTGTTTACCAGCTTTTGCTTCAGGCATACATACGTCTGCATACATAGAAATTTCACACAGAAAGCAGCTCATATGCAGTTTTAAAGAATGTAACAGCCAGTTATAATTATTCCTTCTCATATACAGGATGTCCCCCCAAAATGTATACACACTTTAAGAGCTGAGAGCTCAATTTTGAACATGAAGTGTATTTTAATAAACTGCCTTTATAATTATTCAAAGAGTGTGTTTACATCTAGGAGGGGTGACATCCTATATGTGCATCAAGAGTGTTTTCATTGTTGTTTATTTTCATCATGAGAAGTAAAACCTCTCTGTGCACAGGGACTATTTGTGTTACTTAGTGAAGTGAATGAATTAACTCATTCGTCAAGTGGTTCCTGGACCGCTGTCATATTCAGAGCTCTACTCTAGGTTCTGGGGATACAGAGCAGAAAGATACAGCCTCTGCCCTCAAGGATCTCACAGGCGTGGGAAAGAAGGCCCTACATAGCACAGGGAAATAAAAATGCAGTGGGGGGTGGGCAAAGATTTTTTTCAACAGGACACAAAAAGCAGTGACCATAAGGAGTCCCTAAATGGAACTTAAAATCAAGAACTTCTTTTCATTGAAAGACATCATTAAGAATGAAAAGGCAAACCACAGACAGGAGAAAACATTCATAACATACATCTGACAAAGGTCTCATATTTGAAATTCTAAAGCACTATAAGCCAGTAAGAAAAAGACAAAGAGCCAGTAAAAACCGGACAAATGACTTGAGCAGGCAGTTCTCAGAAAAGGATCTCCAAATGACCAATAAGTATATGAAGAGATGCTTACTCATCTTGAAAATGCAAGTTAAAAATACAATGCGATACTGCTAAACATCTGCCAGAATGCCTATAATTAAAAATGTTGGTGAGAATGCAAAGCTACTGGAACTCTCATACACCATGGGTGGGAGTGTAAATGGGACTACTTTGGGTAACTGTTTGACAATATTATTGCCAAAATTAAACATTCATATTCACCTATCCTATAACTCAGCAATTTCACTCTTGGGATATTTTCTCTGGATAAAATTAGTGTATATGTACATTCTCCAAAAGACATGTATAAGAATATTCATAGCAGTATTATTTATAATAGGCAAAAATTGAAAGTAGTCTAAATGCGTCCATCAACAGTGGAATAAATTTGTAATATAGTCATACAATGGATAATACCAGTAATAAAAAAGAATGAATTATATGATGAATGAATGTAATAGAGTGAAAAAAGCCAGACACAAAAAAGTACACACTATATAATTCCATTTACCTGAAACTCAAGAACAACCAAATGCTAACTGATGATAAAAGCGAAATGGAAGTCAACACTGGGGATAGAGATAATAATGGGAGGGAACACAATAGAACCTTCTGGGGATTTGGAGATGTCTCATATCTTGATCTGTGCGGTGGCTGTCCTGAGTGTACATGTGAAAATATTTACCAAGTTTTATAATCAAGATTTGTCCGTTTTACTATATGTATGTATGTAATAACTAAATTTTAAGAAGTGCAATGGGAGCACAGAGAAAGAAGTGCCTAACTCTGAGTGAAGAAATCAGGGAAGACTTCTCTGGGGATGTTGGAACTGGGCCTTGAATAAGAACTTGTCAAAATGGGATCGCAGGTCAGAGAAAGACAAATACCATATGTGGAACTTACATATGGAACCTAAACACACACACACACAAAAGAAACAAGCAAGACAGAAACAGATTCATAGATACCGAGGACAAACTGATGGTTGCCGGATGGGAGGGGGGGTTTGATGAAAAATACTGGATGAAAAAGGTGAAGGAATTAAGTGCAGATTGGCAGTTACAAATAACCACAGGGGTGTAAAGTACAGCACAGGGAGGATAGCAAATAATAGTATAATAACTGTATGGTGGGCACTAGACTTTTTTGGGCAATCTGGTCATAAGTTACAGTGGTCCCTTGGTGTTCGATGTGATCCGTTCTGGAAGCCCGTTCGGGTTCTGAAAGGTTGGAAAACCGAGGCATCCACAGCCGACAGCTGGGCCTCAGGGTCTTGCCCTCAGCGGAGCCGTGTGGCCTCTTCGACTTTGAGGTGTGTTCCAAAACCGAAGCATTGACTTCTGGGTTTATAGTGCTCGTAAACAGAAATGTTCGTCAACGGAGACGTTTGAAAACCGAGGTACCACTGTATATAAATGTCTGACCACTATGCTGTACAACTAAAAAAATAATCATAAAAATGTCTATCCCTTGACTTGTGATCCCATTCTTGGGAATTTATCCCAAAGAAATAATTAAACATAGGATGAAAGCTTGCCCAGCTAGCATGGCTCAGTGACTGAACAGTGACCTAGGATCCAAGAGATCAGGGTTCGATTCCCCGTCAGGGCACATGCCCAGGTTGCGGGCTTGATCCCCAGTAGGGGGCGTGCAGGAGGCAGCCGATCAATGACTCTTATAGTTGATGTTTCTCTCTCTCCCTTCCTCTATCTGAAATCAATAAAAACATATTTTTAAAAAATATATATTTAAAAAAACATATGCACCACCTCCAGTGTAAAAACAAACAAACAGAAACAATCTAAGTGTCTAATAAAAAGGATAAATAAATTATTGCCTGAGCAATATTATATAGACATTACAAGGATTATTATGAAAGCTGCAGAATCACAGGAAAGTGTTTATGGCCTGGCCAGTGCGGCTCAGTGGTTGAGCATCGACCTAGGATCCAGGAGATCGCGGTTCGATTCCCAGTCAGGGCACATGCCCGGGTTGCAGGTTCGATCCCAAGTAGGGGGCGTGCGGAAGGCAGCTGATCTATGACTCTCATCATTGATGTTTCTCTCTCTCCCACTCCCTTCCTCTCTCTGAAATCAATAAAGACATATAAAAAAATTTTTTTAAAGGAAGAAAAGGAAAGTGTTTATGATTTCATAATTAGTGAAAAAGGCAATACGTATTACTCCTATAACTATGTAAAATAGGCTATGCATATGGACAAAGTCTAAAAAATGCAAATATGAAAATAGTTGTGTAAAATTATTATGGTGAAGGTTTTCTTATTTCTTATAGGCTGGTCTCATAATAAAGTTATTCTTTAAATCCTAAAAAAGGGGGCAGGGTCACAGATCTCCCATGCAGAGAGCACCACAAACTGTTCAGCAGTCTGGTGTGACTGTGCTACAAGATGATGGTGACCTGGGGCTTGAACGAAAATGTTAGAAAGCACCATATAAAGGTGAAGGAAGCATGCAACATAGCCAGTGAGCTAAGAGCAAAGCAAGGAGGGTGATAAAATATGGTGGCCATTCTGCACAGGGCTGTTCTTCCAAAGAGCCCAAATTCTGCAATGAGTGAAACAGATATGGGCAGCTGGTGTGTGAAACGGTGTTGCTATTTGCGAAAGAAGGGAAAATAAGATATTTCTCTCCATGGGTTTGATTACAGAAACTAATAAACTATTCTCTAAATAAAAAAAATAAAAAGATCTTTCTCACGGGTGCGTCCTCTGACTCATTAAGACATTTTAGCTCACGAGGCCATGCCTCCTGGTTCCTTTCTTCGGGTCACATGAAAATGAGCAGCGGGTGGGTCATCAAGAGAGGGCTCTCCAGGAAAAGGAAAACTCCTTCAAAGGAAGCCTGTGGGCAGTGGCTTGGGGGCACCCCCCCCACACACACACACGCACTTGCCTGGGGTGACCTCTGCATATATACAGAGCCTCCCTGGCCCGCCTTAAGTGTCCTGAAAGAGGATCTTCTGGGCTGGGTCCCGCAGGAGTCCCAGCGGGCGCTTGCAGGAGTGCAGGCTCACTCTGAAGACAGAGCTCTCCTCCAGGTTCTTTCTCTCCCCTCCTGATTCTTGCCACCGGGTGCAGGTAAGCAGAGATGAAAGGGCCCCGTGAGGTCATGGCCCGGGAACAGTATGGCCTAGCAGATCAGAGCACTCAAACGAGCCCCCGCTCTGCCACTGAGCAGCTGTGCAACTTCGGGCAATTCATTTAACTTCTCTTTGCCTCAGTCTCTCTGTCAACTTCAGGCCTTTACACAGGTTTCCCAGACTTTTCCCGTCCCAGCTTTGCCTGTCTAATGCCTTTTGTCGGTCAAGTTGTAGCCTGGACAGCACTTCCTCCAGGAAGTTTGGCCTCATGTCTGCAGGACAGGATTAGTTGTTCCTCTGTGTGCTCCCACTACACTGTAAGTGGGACACCTCTGCTCGGCACTTGTTTATTGCCTTGTCAGTGTCCCCACCAGACCTTAAGTTCCCCCAGAGAAGAGACTATATCTGAGTCACCATTGTACCGGTAACTCCTGGCATAGTGCCTGGTGGAAAGTGGTCACCTAAATATTTGACCGTTCGTGAAGGAATGAAAGAAAAGCCTGGCTAGATGATGAAGGAGATAGACAGATGCGCAGAGAATTTGCAGTCCCCTCCTCCATATTACTTAGTTGATCACTTATATTGCCACCCAGGCATCCAGCGGGTGATTTATTCACCCAGCTGGGATCTGAGGCTGGGACACGGCCTCCCCTAAAGCCTTCTTTTAAGGTTTTACATTATCATCCTGCTTGTCCTTTCAGATATCAAATTAGCCAACCTCTTTGCTAATCTCCTGGCTCACATTTTTTGGAAGCATTTCTCAGAATGTTGTGATTTCTAGAGAAACAAAGTCAGGGAGAGGAAGTGGAATTTAAACGAAGCCCCAGCCCTCATGGATGGAGCAGCACAGCAAGGCCTTTCTGTGTGAGATCAGCCAGGGGTCTCTGAATTCCACTCATCCGAAGGCCAGCCTCCCCCTCTTAGTTTTCCCTCTGCATGTCCATATTTTTTCGTTTCCCTTCTAAAACTTTCCTGACAGGAAAATGTTCTGTAGAAGAGATCGTCAGGGGGCGGCTATGTTGGTGACCCGGTCTAGACAGGCCTTACTCAGGTGGCATGATTAGAAGGCGCTAGAGCGTTCCTGAAGCAAAGCTTCTCCCAGCCTGTGGCCACAGAGCATGCTGAAAGTCCAACGACACCCCAGTCCTCACCTGGGCCCCCGACAAAACGTCAGTCATCTGGGTGGAGTGTCGGTTAAAGTCATTACTTGCTAACACACCCACCCACCCCTGTTGGTTAATTCACTCCAACAGAGACACACGCTGAGAGCCTTACACCCAGCGACAATGCAGCCTGGAGAGGGTGGCTGTCCAGACACACACTTGCATCCCAAACTGTGGGGAGGACTGTTACCCTATAGGGGCCCTGCCTCCTGACAGCAGGGCAGGCTCCTCACCCTGAGGGCCTGAGGAGGAAGCATCTGGTACCAGGGGGCCTAAGTCAGGAAAAGAGGCCTCCTGTGATGGACCAGGAGGAGAGGGGAGAGGCAGGAGAGGGGGAGAGGGCATGGGACAGGACACACTGTCCCTCCTGATCCCTGATCTGCACCCTTCCCTTCAGGCCCCTTGTATCCTTGGGGTAAGGGCCACTGTTCTTTCACATCCTACCTGCATTTCCCCCAGCACATGCCCCCTTTCACTGAAATCTGAACTTTCATCAGGGACAAATTATTCAATTCACTGTGAGAAACAAGGCATAGAGAATGAAGACTCTGTGGAGAGGGCACATGGTGAAGGCAACTTGTCACACTAAAATGCAAATGCCATTGAGGCAGGAAGTTCCCTGTAGGCAGGAGCCAGGAGATGAGCTTGGGCTCCAAGATTAGGGGAAGCAAAAGTCACCAAGGGCTGCGGGGGCTTCAGAATGAGGGAGAAGGCAAGAGCATCCCCGAACCAAATGCCCTACTCAATGTTATGTCTGGCATCAGTCTCTACCATAAACGTCAGTATGGACAAATAGAAAATACTAGGTTAATCTTTTAAAAATGAGTTCATAAGTTGTAAAACTGTTCTAAAAAGGTATGATAAAATAAAAATTTAGGATAGTCATTCCTAGGAAGGAATCCTGGAAGATGGTAGGATTAGAGAGGGCACACTTGGGGTTTCATAATATTAGTGGTACTGACCTATTTGTAAACTGGTTGTATTTACATGGGTGTTGTTTAATTAGCCCATACAATTTACAAGTACAAATATATTATATACATTATTTTTAATTCTTTAAATACTGAAATATTTCCTTATATATGTATGTGTGTGTGTGTGAGAGAGAGGGGGGGGGAGAGAGAGAATGCTTTATAAATTTTTTAAAAAATTATGTGCAAAACAATGTTTAAAGTGGAGTGCTGAGAGTCTTAAGGTGAGATAGAGATGCAACTGGACTGCAAAATAGCAACAAGCCACTTCTTGAGGATGTCATGGTATTGACTTTTTTCAGATCCACATTGCTATGAGTTTACCCTAATATTACTAGTCCTATGCTATGTGATGTATATATATACATATAAACAAGAAGTTCACATATCAGGGAAAATATAAGAGATCATATGGCTATAAGTAAAGGTGTGGAGGAGACATTTTATAACCTGTATAGACATGACATTTTAATTTTTAATCAATTTCATTGATATATAATTAAAATATAATAAAATTCACTAATTTTCAGAGTAGTTTGATGAGTTTTGTCAATACATATAGTTGTGTATTTACCACCAGAATCTAGATTTAGAACATTTCAATCACCTCAAAAAGTTTCCTTATGTCCCTTATATTAATCCCCTCTTCCATTCCCAGCCCCTGGCAACCATGGGTCTGCTTTCTGTCAGTAGTTTTACTTTTTCTAGAATTTCATATAAACAGAATCATACAGCGAGCAGTCTTTGTTTCCAGCTTCTTTCATTTAGCGTAATACTTTTGAGATTTATCCATGTTGCTGCATGTATCAGTAGTTTTGTGTTTTTTATTGCCTAGTAGTAGTACTCAATTGTATAGATATACTACAATTTATCTGTTCAAATTGATGAACATTTGAGTTATTTCTCGTGTTTTTTTCTCATTTTTAATTGATTTTTTTCTTATGGTAAAACATATGTAACAAAGTTTGTTATTTAAACCATTTTAAAATATACAATTCCATGACATTAATTACATTCACAATGCTGTGTAACCATCACCACTATCTATTTCCAAAACTTTTTTATTACCCTAATCCCGGGGTGGGGAACGTCCGACCTAGGGGCCCTATACAGCCCACAAAATCATTTGGTCTGGCCCTGCCAAGGCCTCACCAAAGAGAAGCAGGTCCAACCATCACGTTAAGGGTGAGTTAATTAAATGTTTGCATAAATAGCAGGCTAATTTTTAAGTTGATAATTTTTTATGGCCTGAGAATGATGTTATAAATATCCAAATGGCCCTAAACAGAAATTCTGTAACCATTAAATAATAACTCCCCATTCTCGCCTCCACACAGTCCCTGGTAATCTCTAATCTACTTTCTATTTCTATGAGTTTGCCTATTATGGATATTTCATATACATATGTGGAATCATACATATTTGTCCTTTATTGTCTGGCTTATTTCATTTAGCATAATTTTTTCAAGTTTCGTACATGTTGTAACATGTAACAGAACTACATTCTTTTTCATGGCTGAATTATATGTGTGTGTGTGTGTGTGTGTGTGTGTGTGTGTATAATTTTGTTTATCTGTTCATCTGTTGGTGGACACTTAGGATGTTTTCATATTTCTAATTTTTAGTTATTATGAATAAAGCTGCTGTGGACATTCAAGGACTAGTCTCTGTGTGGACAGATGTTTTCATTTCTCTTGGATAAATATGTAGAAGTGGAATTTGGTAAGTGAATGTTTAACTTTATATAAAACTGTCACATTTATTTCCCAAATGTTTGTACCATTTGCACTCACCAGCTCTCTCTGGGAGTTCCAGTTGCTCCACATCCTCACTGACACTTGGTATAGTCCAACTTTTTAACTATAACAATTCCAGCGGGTGTGTAGTAGGATCTTATTTTGGTTTTAATTTGCATTTCCCTATGTTAATGATGTTGGGTGTCTTTTTTCATGTTTTAGTTGTCATTCTTTTTTTTTGTGTGTGAGATGAAATGAAGTATCTGTTCAAATATTTTCCCCATTTTTAAATCATTGTCTTCTTATAGAGTTTTAAGAGTCTGTTATATAGACTAGATACATGTCCTTTGTCAGATGTTATGTATTTGCATTCACATACATGTTCACAAAATGCGTATTGTAAGTATCTTCTCCTAGCCTGTGTTTTGATTCTTCATTTCCTTAATGATGTCTTTTGGAGAGCAACTTTTTTGGATTGTACTTTTTGTGTGTTTTTTTAATGTTATTTTTTATGGATTGTACCTTTTGTGTTTTACCTAATAAGTCTTTATCTAACCCAAAACTTCAATGCTTTTCTCTTTTGTTTTCTTCTATAAGTTTTATTAAGTTTAGATCGATGGTCCATTTCAAGTTAATCATTGAATATGGCTTGCAGTAATAGTCAAGGTATACATATATTTTGTTTTGCATATGGATTGTTTCAGGACCATTTGTTGAAGAGGCTGCTTCTCCCACTGAATTACCATCTTTTAAAAAAATAATTTGATCATATATGTGTAGATATATTTCTGAACTCTAGTCTGTTCCAGTGGTCTGTATGTCTTTATATGCATTACTTCACCATCTTGATTACTGTAGCTTTATATCTTGAAATTACATGGTGTAAGGCCTCCAACTTTTCTTTTTTGAAATTGTTTTGGCTAATCTAGCTCCTTTGTATTTCCATATAAATTTAGATTCAGCTTGTCAATTTCCACACCAGAAAAAAACAACCAGACCCCTGCTAGGATTTGGAATGAGATTGCACTGAATCTATGCATCAATTTAGAGAGAATTGACATGTTAATGATATTTAGTCTTTTGACCCATGAATATGGTATGCCTCTCCATTTATTTAGATCTTCTTTACTTTTTCTTAGCAATTTTTTATAAATTTTAGTGTACAGGCCTTGCACATGTTTTGTTGAATTTATCTACAAGTATTTTCTAATTTTATGCTATTATAAATGGTATTTTTAAAATTTTGACAATTTATCATTGCTTGTATATAGAAATACAATAGAATTTTTGTATGTTGATTTTTTATTCTGTGACCTTGCTAAACTCACCTATCAGTCCTAGTAACTTTTTGATAGATTCCTTAGGATTTTTTATATAGAGACTCATGTTAATTGTGAATAATGACAACTCTTCCTTTCTTATCTGTATGACTTTGCTTCTTTCCATTTTCTTATTGTAATGGAAAGGGCTTCCTGTATGATGTTGAATGAACATTTTTTAAATGATGTCTTTTAAAGAGAGAGGATGACACCTTTAAAATTTTGTTTTTCTGTACCAGACAGAAATAATAACTGGCAGTAATAGAGGTACAAGCAAAATAAGATGGGATGAGGAGTGTGTGTGTGTGTGTGTGTGTGTGTGTGTGTATAAGTTGACAGAAATGGAGTAATTAAATCCTATCCATTGAGGAATATTTATGAGGCAGAGTTTTTAAGCAAGTTCATTGGTTCTTCTGGATCTGACCCTGGGAGGTGACAATATGTAGTGTGTTTCCCCCACCCCATGCTCCCAGTAGCAGAGCTACCATGATCCTCCTTCCATTGTTCCAGGACACTGTCCTCTCCCTGCATGATGGCATGCTCAAGAACCTGCTCCCGCATCCTGGGGCTGAGCCTCGGGACTACAGCCCTGTTTGCTGCTGGTGCCAACATAGTGCTCCTCTTTCCTAACTGGGATGTGACCTACCTGTTGAGAGGCCTCATTGGCAAACATGCCATGCTGGGCTCTGGGCTCTGGGGAGGAGGCCTCATGGTAAGTGTCCTGGATTCCCTTAGTGTAAACTCCCAAAGTGCCCCCAGGGGTAGAACAGGGAGGTGATGGGGCAGGAGAATTTGATTCCTTGCAAAAAAGTTTGATCTAACAAGCTAGTCTTGAGTCTACAGCAACTCCAAGGGATAGAAGACTCTAGAAAGACTTACTGAATTTTGGACTAGGCATACTGGGTGTGAACGTTGCCATCAACAGAGTCAGATCAGGCTAGTCATCCAAAACTGGGTCCTGACAGTCAAAGCCAAAGATAGGAAAGACAGGATAATCAAGTCCATGTGAGGTGCCCAGCCACTCTATTTCAACAGCCACAGGTGGCAGCTAGAAATGTAAACTACCCGGTCTCTTCTTAACACTCTTCTCTCCTCCCCCAGGTACTCATTGCAGCTACCCTCATCTCCTTGATGGGCTGGAGATATGGCTGCTTCAGCAAGAGCGGGCCCTGCCGAAGTGTAAGCACCACACCCCACTCTTCTAATATCTAGAATGTCCCCACATTCTATTACTTTAGAGGCAGAGTAGTAAAAAGGCAATTTTACTCTTGGGGTTTGAAATTAGATGGCAATCATGCCCCTTAATCACCCTAAGCTCTTGGACAAGTTGCTTAAATTTTCTGAGCCTCAGGTCCTCATCTGTAAAATGGGAGTTAACAGGGACAAGTCAAAGATCCTGTTATTTAATAAACCATAAATGTCATAATGAACCGTAAATGTTGTAATGAATCATGGGTATCTATACAAATGTGAGAACTGTTATTACTTTTTACCTTATCGATCAATATGAACATGAGTTATGTATGTTGTTATCATGTATTTTTCATAGAAAATTTCTTGGCTATTTTGCTTAATTCTTCTGAGATCTGAAAGGCTCTCCAGAGATCATCTAATGACTAGATTCTAGTCTAACCTCTCCATTTTACAGTTAATGAAACTGAGGCCCCAAATAAATTTGCACTTTATTAATTACAGTAGCATCTATATTTATTTGAAAACTCTCAGTTTTCTTCCACACTATATTGCTTATTCAGCCTCAGATACCTGAATTTGTGGCCTCCTTACAGTAACCCCACAGCCTGCTTTGATATCTGCAACCCATATATCGGGAACCCCACTGATTCAGAATTATATGTTAAAGGATTAAATATAAACACCCACACATTTCATTCACTGTCTGTTCTCAGTCATATCTGGTTTTCCAGACTTGAGTGTACATCAGAATCCCTGCGGGGTTTGTTAAAACACAGGTTTCTGGGCCCCACCCCCAGAGTTTCTGATTCAGTAGGTCTCGGTGGAATGGGAAAATCTGCATTGCTAACAAGTTTCCAGGTGAGGCTATGCTGCTGGGACAGGGACCACATTTTGAGAATTACTATTCTAGGCTTACATCAGACTAATTCATCCTGAATCTTTTAATTTAGAGTCAAAACTTACTACACCTCGGCCAGTGTGGCTTAGCGGTTGAGCATCGACCTATAATCCAGGAGATCAAGGTTTGATTCCCGATCAGGGCACATGGCCAGATTGCAGGTTCGATCCCCAATCGGGGGCGTGCAGGAGGCAGCTGACCAATGACTCTCTCATCATTGATGTTTCTATATCTCTCTCTCCCCTTTCCTCTCTCTGAGATCAATAAATAAAATATTAAAACAACAACAACAAAAACTTACTACATACCTGGCACTGGCTGGGTAGCTCAGTTGATTAGAGCATCATCCTGATATGCTAAAGTTGTGGGTTTGATCTCAGGTCAGAGTACATAGAAGAATCGACCAATGAATGCATAAGTAAGTGGAACAACAAAAATTAATGTTTCTCCTTTTCTTTCTCCCTCCCTCCCTCTCTCTAAAACTGATAAAAACTAAAAACAAACAAAAGACACTTCACACATTTCTCTGTGCCCTCTCAAGCTCCAAGCCCACTTGACATCAGTGGGGAAATGACTATGATTCTATATAAAAACTATTTATTTAAAATTGTAAAATACATATTTTTTAAAAGGGAGAAAAAAACCATCTAGTATCCTGGGAAAGAAGCCAAAATGGAAGCAAGCTAGAATCCCGCCAAGAAAATAAAGTTGTTGTTATCTTTTGGGAGGGGAGAGTGGTACACAGATTAGAAAAGTACAGTGACAGAACTGGTGTCATTTCAGAGTTACTAATTTCTGTCTGTTTCTCTTCTTCTCTGTCTCCATCCTTTCTCTTTCCTATCCTCCTTCCCTTCTTCCTCCCTTCCTTCCTTTCATGCTTGATTTGAAAAAGATAGGAATCAGGGATGGAAGCTTGGAACTTTTGAAAATACAGCTTTCCCTTGAAAAAGTCAGAAGATGGTTTACGATAATCTGACCCTTTAACTCTGGAGGCTGAATGACTGCAGTCTGAGCTTTAACGTTTTTTATTTATTTATTTACTTATTTTTATTGATTTTAGAGAGAGGAAGGGGGAGAGAGAGAGATCATTGTGAGAGAGAAACATTGATCAGTTGCCTCCCATACATGCCCCGACCAGGGTTTAAACCTGCAACGTTGGTTTGTGCCCTGACCGGGAATTGAACCCACAACGTTTCTGTGCGCAGGACGATGCTCCAACCAACTGAAACACTCCAGCCGGGGCTGAGCGTAAAAGTTTTTTGTTTTTTGTTAATCTCACCGGAGGATATTTTTTTCCATTTCTTTTGAGAGTGTGGGAGGGAGGGAGGGAGTGGGAGAGAGAGAGTAAAACATTGATGCGAGAGAGACACATCGGTTAGTTGCCTCCCGCAAGCGCCCTGACCAGGGGCCGGGAGCGAACCCACAACCCAGGTATGTGCCTTTGACCAGGAATCGAACATGTGGCCAATGCTCTAAACCACTGAGCAACACTGGCCAGGGCTGAGCTTAAAAGTTTTTGATGCCAACCTGTTGAGAAGTTCTGAAAAGCCTGCTGAGTCAGGGAGATCCAGGTTCAAGTGCCACTGTTTCCCCCTTCTCAGTTTTTTCTCTTCCACACCTTTCTACCTCTACCCAGTGGCCCCTCATCAGTCACCCTACCTTGGTTAAGCTTTAAAGGAGGTGCCGTGGGTAGGAGTAGCCCCAGGTGATATTATGAGGGGAAACCTGAGCACCAAAGAAGTTTCCAGGTGGCCCCGTCAGTCACCTAGTCACAGCCCAGCCTGGGCTCACTGTTTCTTCTCTCCCTCTGCAGATGCTTACTGCTCTGCTGTCAAGTGGCCTGGCTTTGTTTGGAGCCTTCATTTGCTTTATCACTTCTGGAGTCGCCTTGAAAGACGGTCCTTTTTGCATGTTCGATGTCTCATCCTTCAACCAGACGCAAGCTTGGAAATACGGTTACCCATTCAAAGACCTACGCAACAGGTAAATGGGTGGAGACTAGAATGAATTTGCAGCCTTTTCAGCGAGCCAGAGGGGTGGGGGGAGAGAGGAGAAAGAGGGGAGAAAGAGAGACTACAAACTCCTTTTGGTGACACATTCTAGCATCTCACTCCTCTGATGCTCAAAAATGGCAAATGCAGCAACAACAGGCACCCTCAAGAATGCATCTAGGCCTTTGACTTGACTGGGGGCGGCCCCAGCTGTCTACTGAGGGGGCTCATTTGGCATTTCCTACTTATTCCTCAGCCCCTGCTCTCTTTGTTTTGGGGACAGGAATTATTTATATGACCATTCCCTCTGGAGCTCTGTCTGCCTGGAGCCTTCTAAAGCCGTTGTTTGGCACGTGTCCTTCTTCTCCGCCCTTCTGTGCATCAGCCTCCTCCAGATTCTCCTGGGCGTCATTCATTTCTTCAACACCTTCCTGGGCCTTTTCTGCAGCCTCTGTGAGAAGTCATAGGAGATGCCAGTGCACGGACTGGGGCTCTCAGCAGAAGCTGCCTTGAATCCTTTCTGCAACTATTATTTATGGGTATGAATCATAAACAAACTTCCCTTGTAAGTATTCTTGTAGTGATGATAACAATAATTCCTTGCATTATGTTGAGTGATATAATGCATTTTTAAATCACATTGTAAACTGCAAAATGATATATTAGTACAAGGAATAATTGTCATTATTATTGTGTAGGAGTTTACAGTCTATAAAATGTCCTCCAGCCATGACCTCATAAGCCCATAAAATCTGCCACGTGTAACAGATAGAGAAGTTAAGGCTCCTAGAGGATAATGGACTGGCTGCCCAAAAGCACTCACTTAGGTTCAGGTAAAGTCAGTACCCGAGCCCCTATCTTCTAAATTCAAGTTCATCAGTTGTTATGGACTAAACTGTGTGCCCCCCAAACTCACAGGTTGAAGCCCTAACCCCCAATGTGACTTTATTTGGAGATAGGACCTTTAAGGAGCTAATTAAGGTTAAACAAGGTCATAAGGGAAGCACCCTAACCCGGTAGGACTGACATCCTTGAAAGAAGAGGAAGAGATACCAGGTCTCTCTCTCTCTACAAGAGCAATGGGGAGAAGGACATGTGAGGACAGAGCCAGAAGGTTGCCATCTGCAAGCCAAGGAGAAAGGACTCAGTACACATCAACTTTGTTGGCACCTTGATCTTGGACTCCCAGCCTCCAGAAAATAAATGTCTGTTGTTTAAGCCACCCAGTCTGTGGTATTTTGTTACACCACCCTGATCTGACTAATCCACCAGTGTTCTTTTTATTAGTGTTCAGTGCAGTTCAATAAGTGGTATCCACTGTGTGCTTGGCATTCACCACTGTACATGCTGTGGATCCAAAGATGACAGAGGCATGGTCCTTGACCTTGGACCCTTCCCTGTCCTCGAAGAGCTCATGGTCAGGCTAGGGAAACGAACGTATGTACCAATAATTTAAATGTTACATGGTAAGGGCCATGTTAGAGGTCAACACAGGACGCAATGAGAGCTCAGAGGAACAGTGAACTTTCAAGGAGAGGATTTGTGAGAGATCAAGAAAGGCTTCACTTGTGTCTGAGCTGATTCTTGAAATAGCACAGCAAAGAGGAAGGGTTTTTCCAGCAGAAGCAGCAGCACACTGAAAAGCACGGAGGGGAGTCTGGTCAGCATGGCTCAGTGGTTGAACGTTGACTTGACCTATGAACCAGAAGGTCAGGGTTCGATTCCCAGTCAGTCAGGGCACATGCTTGGGTTGGGGGCACCATCCCCAGCAGGGCATGTGCAGGAGGCAGCTGATCAATGACTCTCTTTCATTATTGATGTTTCTATCTCTATCTCCCTCTCCCTTCCCTTTCTGAAATCAATAAGAACATTTAAAAAAAAAAAAAAGCATGGAAGGGAGACATGGGATGGGGTGTGTGGAGAACTGAGAGGCCACAGCTGCTTCTAATGTGGAACATGGAAAGCAGAGGACCTCCATCTCTCTCACTTTAGGACCTTTGGTCAGGGGGTGGTGCTGGATAGTAAATAGAGTTAGGAGTGGGATGAAGAAGATCCTGGTGGGAAGGTTTGATGGGCAGGGAAGAGAATGAAGCAGTCAGAAGCAGCCTAGGAAGAACCAGAAAGAGGGATACTGTCAAGAGAAGAGGTAGTGGGCAAGTCTAAGAAATGCTAGAGAACCCTAGGCTCTGGGACCACAGAGTGAACAAAGCCTGGAAAGGAATGTGGGGGCCAAGATGCTGCCATATCCTCTCCACAGTCCCTTGGACCCCAACTTCATCCCAGTCTATCCCAAGTCAGGGAGGAGCTGCTGAAGTGCCAGAGGCTTTCAGAATACAGTGATTCCTCTGTTCTCAGGGATCCGCAGCAGGACTGAGGTGCGTGGTTCTGTCTTCTGACAGTCATGCTAGCAGAGCTTGTTGATGTCAGGTCATTCCAGACACCATCTCACCTTCTCCTCTCTGGAACTGCTGGCTCAACAGACCTGCCCAGGGTGGGGAAGGTGGACAGAGAGAACTATCAGAGACAAGGAGGCACAGCCTCTCGAGTAGGCAGGGTTTCCTGAGGTCCAGACACCTCATCACATACCCACATACAGTGTCCAAGAAGCACTGCCTGTGTCCATCTCACATTTCCCTGTTGGTTGATTTTGTTTCAGGGTCATGGCTAGGATGTGCCTGATCCATAGTAGCTTCTCCTGCAGAGGAAATGTACCAAGTCTTCCACATAATTAATGGAGAATTTAAAGATAATTTATGTCTAGTTTTGGACATGTTAGGCACACATACACATACACATGCACACTCACACACATGCCAGGTTCCACAATCCCCATCCTGGCTCAGTTCTACTTTGATGGCTCAGCAGGACATTGAGATGAGAAAGGTCAGTCCTTGGCACCAAGACAATTCACAGTGAAGAGCTGACTCTTGCCTGAGCCACCTCCATCCTTTCAGCAGCCTCAGACTGATACTATTATAGATGTTGACAGGACTTCAAAAGACAATGTCTCCAATGTCTGCCTCAGCTAAGCCAATCGTTCTCTTCTTCAGATACTGCACATTTAGGGTGGATCTTCCTACAGTTGGCTGCTGACACTCATAGATTTCAAAGTGCACAAGGTCAAAATCAGAAGTTTGAGAGTAAAGCTGACAGCTCTTTCTCCAATCCCACCAGCTGAGGGGTGCAATGTCCTTGAATCTAGAGATGAGCAAGAAGGGCTCACTTACCTTCTCTCTTCACAATTTCATTTACTGTGAATTGTGAAGGGCTGTAGGGGGCAGGGAGAAGGGCCTTGGAGAGGCTAGAGGGAAAGAAAATGACAGGAGAGGAGAGGAGAAGAAAGCAGAGGAGAGGAGAGAGAGTTCTGCATTCATTCTATCATGGATCCCATAGTGCTCCACACATGGCTGTTGGCTGCCCTCTGTGAGATTCCAGGGGGCACCTGCACCCCTTCCTTCTACCTACATCCCAGGACCATCTCACAGTCAGAATGGGCTTTCACCTTGTTTCTCTCCAAACAAAATCTACATCTGACCCTTGGTTTGGCTTCTAACCAGGTTTGGGGCAGAGAGGCTGTTTTATCAGGACAGTGTTAAATAAACATTTTATTAAGAAGAAAATATGTCTATTCCTTACCTTGTATGTGCCTTTTTTTCATATCATCCTGGAATGAAGAAGATGTTGCTTTGTTTGTAATCCTGCTAAGAGAAGAGTAGGCCCATCTTTGGAATAGGTTGCCCTTCAGCTTTCTGTTACAGTAAGTGCCCCCTCCCCTTAGTAATAATTAAGTTAAGGCCACTACTCCCCAGCCAAATCTGTTCACTCTTTAGGGCAAGACCTGGGTTTTATTCATTTTTGTATCTCCAGCACCTAGCACAGAAGACTTAATATGATGTTTATTGAATTGAATCATGCACTTGATCTTCTGTGTTTTTAACTGAACTGTAGTAGATACAGTAAGAGAAACATAGTTGAAGAATTCACTAAAGGTGAGGGAAAGTCTGCATCACAGGGGTATGATTTCTTAAAACTAGTGAAACAGCAAGGCGAGAACACACTATCTGCCTCTAGGAGACATTGGACTTCTGTGCCACACAGGGACCAGGCTGATGTGTGAATGGATGACCGTAGCCAGAGATGGGGCTGGTGCTGCTGAACCAACGGGCAGCAAAGAGGGTGTGACTGAGGCAGCATTGAGCTGGTGCTAGGCGCACACCTGACCCTGTGGCTCTGCTGGCCAGTGTCAGGAGTAAGGCTCAGCAACCCAGCCAGATCATGAAGGATCTTATCTTCAAGCAAAGAAGTGTGAATTCTAGAGGGACAGCCACAGGGAGCCATCAAAAGGTTTCAAGCAGACCAGTGACAAAGGAAAGCCATTCTGAGGACACTGTGAAGGGTGAACTGGGAAGGTAAAGGTGAGGTGAGTTATTGGAGTCCAGGAGACCAATGTAGGCAATACTGGCAAGAAAACACTTTGTAAAACAAAACCTGGAATAGTAAAATTAGTTGGTTTCTAGTGGAACTTGGAAAGGTATACTTTTATCGAAACTATCCCCTTTGCATCTTATAGTAGCAAGTTTTGTAATTTATTGATCCAACCAATAGGTTAAATGCTACCAAAGGAAGCCTGGATGGATGTTGGGGGAATTTCTTTTCTTAGTTTTTGAAGCTGGCAGAAGCCAGGAAACTACAGCCTTGTAAAACAGGACCAGAGAATGGTGCTGATTAACAGGAAATGCACCCCAAGTATGCTCCTTCTCACTTTTGCACTGGAGCAGGGGTGTGGGTGAGGCAGGGGAAATTGCAGGTTGGCAGTTATGGATTAGAGCAGGGCACTGGAAACTTTTTCTGTAAAGGGCCAGATAATATTTTAGACTTTAGAACCGTAAGGCCTGTGTTGCAACTGCTCAATTCTGCCAACACAGAGCAAAAGCAGCCACAGACAGCATGTGAGCATGGTTATGTTACAACAAAACTTTATTTCTGGATACTGAAATTTTAATTTCCACCTTTCATGAAATATCAGTCTTCTCTTGATTTATTAAAAAATCATTAAAAAATACAAAGCCTGTTCACAAGTCGTACAAAACAGGATAAAGTCTGGATTTGGCCCGCAGGTCATGATTTAAAGACTTGAGAGTCACGGCTCTGGCGCTCACCGGCCGTGTATCGTCGGACCTCTATGGGCCTCAGGTTTCGTGTCAACGTCTTAAGGCTGGAGAGCAGTTAATAAGAGCTAATGCGTTAAAATACTTTGTAAACCAGGCAGAACTACATCAATTTCAGCGGAAGTTGCAGCCGCTCACGCTCGGCCCGTTCCCGCCCGGCAGCCACACGCACGCGCGGGCGGGGCCCTCCGAGGAGCGCCGGCGGCTCCGCGGGGCGCGCGGGACTGCGTCACGTGGGCTGGGGGCGGCCCTGTCGCCCTGGCGACGGTTTCCCAGCTCCGCGCCGCAACCCGCCAGCCCTTCATCGCGAGAAACACCGGGGCAAGAAGCCCTAGCCATGGCTTCGCTGAGAGGGCGATCCTTCACGTTAGGCACGTCCCTCACTGGGGCAGACGGGTTGCCTGAGCCTGAGAAGAACTCCGGGAAGCCCGAGAACACCTACATTCTGCGGCCCATTTTCCAGCAAAGGCGGGTAGCGCACGGGATGTGATGGGGCGACTTGCGAGGCTGCCGGGCCAGGCGGGCGGAGCTCGCCCGGAAGCCTGGGCGTCTGGGAGGACCCCGCGGTGGAGCGGGAGGGGGCGGGGCCTGGCTGGGGGCGGGGCCTGGCTGGGGGCGGGGCTGAAGGGGGAGGGGCTCGCCGGGGGAGAAGCTGCTGTTCTTACTGGGCTTCAGCTGCAGGAGGCAGCAGAGGACCCGACCCGCAGTTGCGGTGTTAGAGCGCCGGGAGCGCGTAAGGCTGGTGCGGTGGGGATGGTTGGCTCTGGAGTCTAGGAGACCCAGGACGTGGGCACAGGGGGAAAAGGAGGAGATGGAAAAGAGAGGATCAGAAAACAAGCTTGCGCCGGATGCCACTCAGCCGAGTGTTGAAGGTTATTGGGTGCATACGTGTGCCAGAATAGCTTACTCCTCTGCAGGGCAGGACACCTGAATGTATGTGGAGGCCCTGGGCCTGCCTCCCTGATACCTTCCCGGAATTAAGGCATGCAGTCTAGTGCAGAGGACAGTCTGCTAGGCCTGTAGGATACATCACTAACTTCATTTTCACAAGATGAAAAAATAAATTTAAAAGATTCCCCAGGCTGCTTCTCTGTTGCTTGAAACCAGGTTGCTGAATCAAATGCTTGTCAAGTATTGGAAGCCAGGAACTTTGGTTATAATGTGATAAAAATTTTCATGCAGCAGTTTTCAGGTGGGTAGAATGGACATTAAAAAAAGATGTTCATTCACCTGGTTCTGCTGTAAAACAGTGCAGAACATGATTCACAAAAAATATATGTATTATGTAAGAATAATCCTATGAAATTATTTGTAACTTGTCTGAAGAAAACTTTTAACATTTACTGATAATGGAAAAGGCTTAAGGGAAGAGCCAGACGTACGTTTGTTAATAGGGAAACCATATTTTGAACAGATCAAATCTTGCAAATTTGTCAGTGATTCTGAAGTTCATCTGTGAGGATAAACAGGTGAGAGACCAAAGAAAATACTGTTAAAATGTGATAAAAGGCCACTAGTGCTACCAAATATTAAACCACATTATAAACTCAAAACTTAAAACATCCTGGTAACTTGGCACATGATAGATAAATCACCTATAGACTATATAGCCCAGAAAAGCAACTTACTGTTATAATATATGATAACTACAACTAAAATGCTAATGGCGTTGTTAGGGAGGTGGAATTAGGGAAGATTTTTTTTCTCTGTCTTCATTTATTCAATAATCCATTTCTTCAAAAAAATGCACTGGGTGCTATTCTAAGAAATGGAGATATAACAATGAACAAAACATAAAAATCCCTGCCTTCATGGAGCTTACAGTCTACCTAGGTAAAAGGACAAAAAATAAGATAAATGCACCATATGGTATATCAGATAGTAAACACCAGAAAGGGAGATATAAACTGATATGGTAAGAGGATGGTTTGAAGTTTTAGAGAGCGTGGCTAGGAAAAGTGACTTTTGAATAGACTTGAAAGAAGTGAGGGAGCTAGCTATACATAAAAGGAGGAATTGAAGTTCAGGCAGAGGTTAACAAATGCAGAAGCACTGAAGTATGCATAGTTGGTGTGGTTAAAGAATATAGCGAAGGCCAGTGGGCCTGAGTGGAGAGAACTAGGGGAATAGTAGTAGGAAACAAGGTCAGAGAGTTTGGTAGGGTAGATTATACAGGACCTTGCAAATCACATTAGGATATTGCTTTTACTCTGAGTGACGTAGGAGCTATGTGGGGTATTTGGCATAGAGGAGTGCCATGATCTGGCATATAGTTTAATAGGACCAGTCCAGTTCCTGTGTTGAGAGCAGGATTTGGGGACAAAGGCAGACACAGAGAGACTTGTAAGGAGGCCATTGTAGTCCAGGCAAGAAGTAATGGTAACTTGGAGCAAGGTGGTGGCAGCCAGGTGGTGAGAATGATTGAATTTTAGATTATTCTGAAGGTAGAACTGATAAGATTTGCTCAAGAATGGGAAATGAGCTGTGAGAGAGAAAGGCAACAAGACTGATACCAAAGTTTTTGGCTTGAGCAACTGGAAGAATGGAGATGCCACTGGCCGACTTGAGATGACTGCAGGAGGACCTAGTTTTGGGGAAAGGAGACAATCAGAAGCTCAGTGTTGGATGTATTAAATTTGAGTTGCCTACTAGACATCCAGATGGAATAAGTATTGGAATATGTGGTCTGGAGTTCAGGGGAGAGGTACCACTTGTTTTCTTAATTTTTTTTATTACTTTTATAATAAGCAATATGAAAAATAAGAATGAAATGGTTATAACGACAAAGAGCTCGAGAAGTTGAGCTGTGAAGGTAAATTGTGGTTTTTGAGTTACCAACTAGATGTTTTAAATGGTTTCATTCAGGTTCAGACCCTCTACTGTTAAAGACTGTATCCATGCTGTGCTCAAGGAGGAACTGACAAATGCTGAATACTCTCCAGAAGAAATGCCTCAGCTCACAAAACGTTTATCAGAAAATATTAAAGATAAATTAAAAGGTAATAACGGTGATAATAAGAAATGACTTGTTCCCATTGAACGTTGAGTTTTACTTATTTGCCTCCTTCCCCATCTTTAAACAAGGGACATAAGCTGTGGATTCTATTAAAGACACATTTTTCTTTAATGTCTAATCTTCTCAGTTAACTTTTACTCATGTAGGTTTTTGCAGATGGTGGGAAAGAGTAGAGATGTGAAATAAGACATTGTATAGAACCACTCTCCAGGAAATCCAAGTGTGCAGAAAATCCAGGAAGTACTTTCCCTCATAATTCTTGTGGTTTTCCCCACCAAGATATCAATTCCTCAGCCTGCCATTCAGTACTCTTTCAGCCTGACTTCAGTCCATCTTTCCAGCTGAATTCTTACTACTTGTCCTACTCAACCCTCCGCTCCTGCCAAGCTCTACATGTGTATAGCAAATCTTGTGCTTTCCCTACCCTTTCTTTATCTGTTTCTTGGTCTCTCTCTTATAAATAATATACCATCTGAAAAGCCCTCTCTCCTTTTAAAAAAGTATTTTTTTAGAGAGAATAAATATCTTTGTAATAACAATACATTTTCATTGTAATAAACCTGCACAATATAGTAGTCTCCCCTTATCTACAGGCCTGTGTTCTAAGATCTCCTGTGGATGCCTGAAACCATGGATAGTACTGAACTTTTTCCTTTGCTTTTTCTTATACATACATACCTATGATAAAGTTTAATTTATAAGTTAGGCACAGTAAGATTAACAACAATAACTAATAATAGAATAGTTATAACAGTATATTGTAGTGAAAGTATCTTTCTCTCAAAATATCTTATTGTACTGTACTCACCTTTTCTTTAAAAGGAAGCACATGCCCAACTGGCTTGGCTTAGTGATTGAGCATCGGCCTATGATCAGGAGATTGCAGTTCGATTCCCCATCAGGGCACATGCCCTGGTTGCAGGTTCCATCCCCAGTAGGGGGCTTGCAGGAGGCAGCTGATCAATGACTGTCATCATTGATGTTTCTCTTCCTCTCTCTAAAATCAATAAACACATATTGATTTAAAAAAAAATCCTCAGGTGAGGATTAAAAAAAAATACACACTCATTTAAAGAAATTTAAACTGCCTGGCCAGTGTGGTATGGTGGTTGAGCGTTCACCCAAGAACCAAGAGGTCACCAGTTCAATTCCCAGTCAGAGCACATGCCCAGGTTGCAGGGTAAATTCCCAGTAAGGGACGTGCAGGAGGCAGCCAATCGATGATTCTCTCTCATCGATGTTTCTCTCTCTCTCCCTTTGCGGTCATAATTTATTTTTCTTGCTTTCTCTCTAAAAATCAATAAAAATATTTTAAAAAAATTTGAACAGTGTAGAAAAACAAAATTAGAAAAATCACCAAATGCTACCCATAATTATTAATACTAAGTGAACATCATATAAGAGCTCCTTTCTATGTATATACACAGATGAACAAATACTTTAATAACAATAGGATATTATAGACTTATTTCTCATAGTGGTATAGCATTCATTCTATATCATTTATTTATTTTTATTTATTTATTTTGAAAAATATGTCTTTATTGATTTCATAGAGGGGAATGGAGAAGGGGAGAGAGAGATAGAAACATCAGTGATGAGAGAGTCATCGATTGGCTGCCTCCTGCACGCCCCCTGCTGGGGATCAAGCTGCAGCCCGGGCATGTGCCCTGACCCAGAATTGAACCTCGATCTGGACCATAGGTCGATGCTCAACCACTAAGCCACGTGGGCTGGGCTCATTCTATATTTAAATAGACTGATTTCCCGATTTAGTACTTTTACCATTGCTGAGTTCTATATTTTGGTTCAGTTTTTATCTGACAAAGTTTTGCTATGAATTTTTTCAGGAAAGGCTCACAAATGCTATATTCCATGAATTTTTTCATGTTTGAGAATGGCTTTAAACCACAGTATATTTTGGTTGAATATAATATGTTGAGGTCATAATTTATTTTCTTGAAAATCTTACAGAGTTTGCTTCATTGTCTTCTAGCATTGAATGTGACTGTGGAGAAATCTGAGTCCAGTCTGATGTTCTCTGCATAGAGAATCCTGTCCTTAACCTTGATTCTCAATAGCTTTTCTAGGATATGGCTTGGTATTGAGCATTTAAAAATCTGGGGCTTTTATTTTTTTCCTTACTAGGGAAATTTTTTTCTATCTCTGAATACATTTCCTGTTCCATTTCTTAGATTCTCTTCTTCAGGACACCAAATATTGATATGTTGAGTCATCTTTGTCTTCCACACACATCTATTAGCTTTTCTCTGCTGTAATTTCTTCCTTTTTCTTTGATGTTTACCTGTGATTATTTTAAACGAGTAAATCAGTTTTCATTTGTGTCTGTTTTATCTGTTGCCATTTTAAATTTACTAGTTCTGCACTGCTGTTAATAGTGTGGGTGTTCCATTCGTTTCCTAGAGCTTCAATCTCTCTTTTCATCTTTCTGTTGTTTTATAATCTGATTGAGTTCTTATTTTATTGAATTTAAGATCTTATGTTATTTTCCATTGTGAACCAGTTGTGAAGAATTTCTCTTTGTTTCTTGATTTATATTACCTCCAAGGTTGAGTTTTTTCTGTTTTAAACAGTATATTTCTTTCTTTCTTGGTATCCTTGTGTTTGTTTTTGCTGTTGCACCTTTGCATATCGCTTTTCAGCTTCTTTTCATTTTGCTTTGATGTGTTGCGGGTGTTTTTTAAAAACTCTCCTCCCACTGTACCTGAGGTTATTTTGTTCTCTCAAAACTATGATTTAAGGGCTGAATATTTAATACTCTAGCCACAATTCCAAAGCATGGATATGAGAAAAGGAGGAAGAGAAACGGGTAGAGAAATGTGGAAGCTCAGTTAAGCTGTGTGCAGTGTGTGGGGTTTTTCTTTTCCTTTTTTTAATCGTCACCTCAGGATATGTTTAGAGAGAGGAAGGGGGAGAGAGAGAAGCATCGATGTGAGAGAGAAACATTGATTGGTTGCCTCCCATACACGCCCCGAACCAGGGCTCAAAGCGTGCAACCTAGGAATGTGCCCTGAGAGTCAAACCTGGAACCTTTTGGGTATACGGGACAGTGCTCCAACCAACTGAGCCACCCGGCCAGGGCCTGTGTGCAGTGTTTTTAAAAAATAACTTGGCCCTAGCTAGTTTGGCTCAGTGGTTAGAACAGTTTTGTGCCAACTGAAGGATCCCGAATTTGATTCCGGCCAAGGGCATGTACATTGGTTGCAGGCTTGATCCCTGGTCCCCGTTGGGGCATGTGTGGCAGGCAACCAATCAATGTCTCTCTCTCACATCGATGTTTCTCTCTCTCTCTCTTTCTCTTTCTCCCTCTCTCTCTTATTTCCACTCTCTCTGAAAAGCAATGGAAAAAAAAAATATCCCTCAGGTGAGGATTGAAAAAAAAATTGGGGCTGTCTTCTTCTGAGATTTTGTTAAGTATCCTGAATTAGGGTTCTTGTCCCACATGGAAGGGTATCTGCTCAGATTGTTTGCATAATTTACTATGTAATCCTGAAGCTTTTACATTCATCAAAGAGAGTTGGCTCTGTTTCAGCTTTGCCCATTTCACACTTTTGTTGTTGTTACTGTTCCACTGTTCCCTGGTCAGAAAAGGGGGAAGGTAAAGACCCCCATTCAGTGTTCTCCTCTCCAGATCTGCTGTTAGGGAGAATTTTCAGGATTTTGCGTGTCTACGGTTACACACTAAGCTTACAGTTAGGGTTCGTCCTCAGGTCTCTCTGGCTCCCAAGCTTATCGTCATACCTGGTAAGTGCTTGTAGACCGAATGCTTATGTTCTTTTCCAGGCAAATTTGCCTTCATTAAGTAATTTTACCATATATTTGCTTATAGGTAACTTTCTTACTTTTTCTTTCTAGAAATGGGATTTGACCGATATAAAATGGTGGTACAAGTCGTGATTGGAGAACAGAGAGGTGAAGGAGTATTGTGAGTAGTTGGTTTTTCTTTCTTGTTTTTATTCTTACATGTTTCTTACTAGGTATTCGTTCTCCTGATGATGCAGTATGATTGTGTCTTTGCAAGTGTGAGTAAAGGACAGCGTAACAAAATGCAGCTGCGAAGCCAAGAGATCCTGGTTCTGAACAGTGAGGTTGACAGTCTGAGTGAGCTCCATGGGGTCATTCACTTTTCATAGTATCTGTAGGCTAATAAGTCTTTTGGGGATTATGTATATATGTTCCCAAAGAAAGTATGGGATTATGTATATATGTTTCCTCCCATATTCCTTGTTGCCCATTTTTTGGCCCTACCATTATCCAAAATTAATATCTTTAAAATCGTCTGAGACCTCCTTATTAGCAAATCTAAAAGTCCTTTCTTAGCTCTTGTGTTTGCCTGGGCTTCTATTAAAATTCACTGTGGTTTTATTGGCCCTGATGTCACTTGTCTAACTTGTTTCTCGCCTGTTTTTCTAACTGATTGTTCTCTCGCCTTCACTGGTTCCTCTTGATCCCCTGCATCCCCAGCTGTGAGCTTTCGTCAGGGCTCAGTTCTTACGCTTCTGCGCTTCTATATGCTTTCACAATGCGCTCATTCATTCTCATAACCTCGAACTGTCATTCCTGTATCGATGAGTTCAAAGTACGTATTTCTTGTCTTTTCTAATGCCCAAGTGTTGATCTCCTCTTTCCATTTGTAAACAGTGCCTAGTATAGTATTTTGTAAGAAAGTTTTAAAATATTTGTTGAATGAATTTCTTAAAAATACCTTGTAGATAGTATCACTGAGAATTTTCACTATAGAATGTTAAATTTGAAAGGCACTATCGATATTTTCTAGTGTCTAGTCTATTTTATGGTGACACTTATCAGCCCCTTATCAGCATGATTTGTTCAAAATTATAGATGTGGCTAGTGTCAGGGACACTAATAGGTTCCAGCCTTCTGACCCTAGCACAGTGCTCTTCACCACGGTATCCTCTACCATTTGGTCAAAAGGCTTCAGGACATTTTCTCACCACAGAGACATTCAGACATACTTTACTATTCTGTCACCTTAGATTCAACATGTTAAGAGTTCCAAATTTCTTTTTCCTTATGCTCCCTAAATCAGCCTGTCACTTTAATTTCTTTGTCTCCCACAGTATTACCAAGGTCCTGTGGACTCAGGATTAAAACCTTCGAGTCTGCTTTATCTTATTTAGCCATCACTGTCTCCCACTGCGTGCACTGTAATCTGGATGCCAGGATTATTTAGCAACAGCCCCTTATCAGCACTGTTTGACTCTGATCTCCCTCCTCTACAATTCATGTTGTATGCCATACCAGTCTCCCAAGAGTACACCTTACTTTCCACAGACTCTATATAGAGTTTATTTTAAATCTCTTCAAATATAAACTTCTTTAATTTGACTTGCTTAAATGTGATCAGGCCAAACTCTAAAGCATGGCATACAAGGCCTCCCCCACCCATTTTAAAATTTTTATTGTCTAAAGTTTTAAATATATGCAAAAGTGTAGAGACTAAGGAACTGCCATGGATCTATTACTTAGCTTCAAAGGTTATCAACACATACCTATGTTGCTTCATTTATATATCCGCCTACTCTCCCTGCCTCCACCAGATTATTTGGAAGCAAATTCCAGTCATCATACTATTTCATCTGTAAATACAATAGTATATATCTCTAAAATAGAAGGACCCTTTTAATATAATAAAACATCATCACATCTAAATATTGTCAGTCCTTAAGATTATAAAATATTCAGTTAGCTTTCATATGTCCCCAGTTGTTTCATTTATACATGTATATATGGTGTATGTATTTGTGTGTGTGTGTATATAATAGTTTGTTCAAATCAGGATCCAGACAAAGTCCACACATTATATTTGGTTGATACAACTCTTAAATTTCTCTTACTATATCATTTCTTTCCCTCTTTTTGCTCTCTCTCCCTCTCTTTTTTTTTTTTTTTTTACCTTACCATTTATTTGTTGAAGAAACTGGGTTGTTTGTCTTGTAGAGTGTACTATCTATATTCTGGCATTTGCTGATTGTACTGCTTGGTATTGTTTACTATATATTCTATATCTCCTCTTTTCTTGTAAATAAATAGATGTAGTCTTAATCAGTCAGAGGTTTGAGTTTTGGGCAAGAATATGACATAAGTGTTTAGTATGCATCCTGCTGCATCTCATCAGGAGGCAGAAAAGGGTTGTCCCTTTTTTTATTGTTAAGATTGATCATGGAGTTCAGATGTTGTCAGACAGATCCATCTATTGTAAAGTTCCCTATCAGTATTACCATTAATGGTTTTAGTAGCCAGTCCTAGATCTATTATTAATCAGAGGTTACAAAATGGTGATCTGCTAATTCTACCATTGTTCTTTATTTACTAGCTGGAATTCTATTAAGAATGACTTTTCTTTCAGCCATTTCATTACCATGAGGTATAGCTTGTACAGGAAGGGAAGGATAAGTTTACTAATTTTCAGAATAATGAATTGGTTCCCTAGCATCTTCCAGAGGTTACCAGTGAGTTCTTTTTTTCTATCTATGAACCCATGGTTTTAAATGTATTCAATGTGTTTGAATCCACTGTGATTATTATCCTTATTGATGCTTAAATTATCCCATCTTTTGCCATGAGTAGTTTCTTCAAGTTAACTCCTGATTCCTTTTATTTCTTTTTAGAACAAAACAGAAGGTGTATTTCTCTTCTTAAAACATACTACACCAGGTAGGAGCCCAAGCCTGGTGTGGAATCTCACTGGTGTCAAGGACGTAGGCTCTCTGTCTTGATTCTCTGCTGTCTTCCTCTGCATGGTTGAGGATGGCTCAGTACTACATTTACATTTCTTAAGGGAATGAGATAGAAAGAAATGTATGTACCTTTCCATTTTTAGCACTTTAAAAATGTGATTACGTTGTCTTCTGGTTTCCATTGTTTCTGTTGAGAAGTCAGCTGTAAGTCTTATTATTATTCCTTTGGAGGTGATATGTCTTTTTTTTCTGGCCACATTAGAATGTTTTTCTCATTGTCTTTTTACTCTGATGTGTATGATTTTCTTTTTATTCTTTCATTTTGGGGTTCTCAGAGCCCGTGGAATCTGTGGGCCATTGAATCTTTTTTGTATCAACCTCGGGAAATTCTTAGTGTATGGATAGAGCTGACTCGATCTTGAAGCTAATCCACCAGCTTAAATTCTGAGTGAGTGAATCTGGAGCTTTGACGCCACCTTCCCTTCTCCTAGGGGGACTCTGGAATGTGTCCAGAGGTTTCCCACTAGTCACAGAGCTTCCGTTACTTCTTCCTCTGTGGCAAGGAGCTCTAGAAGTTACCTCTTAGCTCATTTCAGTGCCAGGGTCTGCTGGTTTCTGGCTTCTTTGTTCCCCCTGACCACCCACGCAGTCCTTTTGGAGCATGTAGGTCTGTCTCTGAGTGGGAATGAAAGATAGTGGTCTTGGAGGGGACAGACAGAGATTTGACTGTTTTGCAGCTGGCCAAGGCAAGTGTTTCCTATAAGTTCCCTATTAAACCCATTAACCAACAAGCTGGACTCATCTGTCTCAATCTTCAGTCTCTCAGCCCCTTTGGGGCTGCTTTCCCTACACAGTCTTTTTATGGAATATTTAGCCATTAACTTTTAAAAAATTAATTTATATTAGGATTGTTATAGATTGTAGAAAAGTTGCAGAGGTAGTACAGAGAGTTCTCATATACTCTACATCTAGTTTCCTCTATCATTAGCATCCTATATTAGCATGCCTAGTTTGAATCCTGGACATGGTGTTAAAAAAACAACTGTAGAACCTCCAGATAATATTATTTTCTTTCAGATAGGGTTCCTTTTCTATTCAGGTAAAGTATGGACTGCTTACCTTAATCCAGTCAGGTACTGAGCTGAGTTGAGGTTTTGTTGCAGCTTTAATAAAACTTGCTATGTCTTCAGTTCACCTTTCTTTCTTTCCTTTCTTTCTTTCCTTCCTTTCCTTCCCTTCCTTCCCTTCCTTCCCTCCTTCCTTCTTCCCTCCCTCCCTCCCTTCCTTCCTTCCTTCCTCCCTTCCTTCCTTCCTTCCTTTTTTAAATGTGTTTTTATTGATTTCAGAGAGAAGAAGGGAGAGGGAGAGAGAGAGAGAAACATCAATGATGAGAGAATCATTGATCGACTGCCTCCTGCACGCCCCCTGCTGGGGATCGAGCCCTTAACCCGGGGAATGTGCCCTGACCAGGAATCAAACCTCAGTCTCCTGGATCATAGGTTGATGCTCAACCGCTGAGCTACATCAGCCGGGCCACCCTTCTTTCTTGAATGTAGTTCTCCAGATCTCTCAACCAAGAACCTGAAGCATTCATCTGAACCCCACTCTAGCAAGTACTTTTAGTCCTTGTTTCCTCAGCATAAAACTACTCTTCATTTTAGAGTCTTTTTCTTTGATGTGTTAGTTTCCTATTGCTGCTGTAACAAATTACAAACCAGGTGCCTTAAAACAGCACAGATATATTATCTTACAGTTCTGGAGATCATAAATCCAAAATGGGTTTCATTGAGCTAAAATCAAGGGCTCAGTAAAGCTGTATTCCTTCTGGATGCTCTATTAGAGAATCTATTTCCTTGCCTACTCCAGCTTGTAGAGGCTGCCTGCATTCCTTTCCTCCATCTTCAAATATCTCTCTGACTTTGACCCACCTGCCTCTCCCCCGTGATTACACTGAGCTCACCTGCGTAATCCAGAATACTCTCCGCATACCAAGGTCCTTAGCTTAGTCATATATATGTAAAACCCTTTTTGCCATGTACTATAACATATTCCTGGGTTTTGGGGCTTAGGTCATAGACATATTTGGTGAGAGGCTATTATTTTGCCCACCACACTTAGTTTTTTAGGTTCCTGCTTGCACAGTTTCAGAATTTCAGCACATGTCTTGAGAGGAAACCTACCATGTAATGTTAAGACTCAGTTTTCCTCTCTCATTTTCTACAGGGATCTTGGTCCTTCAGGTCTCCGATTTTATCTCCCTAGCCCTGCAAGACTGCCAGCAGCCCTGCTGGTTTATTTTCCCTCTCAGTAATTGGTCTTCTACCTGGACAAAACCCATATTCTCAGCCTCTAGCTGTGTGCCCAGAGTTGGAAAATGCCCCAGGGAGAACTCCAGTGCAGAATATCAGTTTACCTCCTAGGGGTTCACCTCTATGGAATTTTGGCTCCTCTAGTCCTGTTTGCTTCAGCAGCTCTGATCCATTTTATCCAGTTTTTCTAATTGATCTGGGAGGGAGCACTGACCTGCTACAGACTGTTCCATCATATTTTTTCTAAGTCCTTTTGACACAACTTTATAAATACATGTAAACATATATATTTAAATGTAGCATTCTTTTTTATATGGTTCAGGGTTTTGATGACCCAGATATTTCGGATTTATCTTCTACATTTACAGCCCTAGCCCTGGAATTGGCACTTTTTCCAAGTAGCTCTGGTTCCTTTTATTGGGAAAGGGTGTAAAGAGTCCAATTTGAAGGCAATGATTATGTTTTATGTGTCTTTGTATCATTTGCATGTAGCACTTTGCTCATATGTGATATTCAACAAATATCTGTTAAATACATTTTTATATTTATGTCTCCACTTGGTTCTGCTCAGCTTAAGTACTGCTTTCTTCATGAAGTCTTCTTTGGCTTTTCTCTAAATTCGCTAAATTTCTGTAGCACTACTACAGATTTAATTCAACTGTGCAATTTGGACTTGGAGGCTTGGACTAGGTAGATGTTGCAGTTCCTTTTAAACCTAATAACCTATACATTAACACAATATACGTCTTATTCTTTTGATGTGTGCTCATTTTTTTTTCACCTAATTGAGAATTGAGGATAGAGCCAGATTTTGCTCTTTCTGGACACATGGTAGTTGCTAAATAAATACTTGTTGATTGATCAATTAAGTAGATTGACTTTATTTTATATTGTTACTTTTGCAAATAGGTAGAACGCTTTTGATTTAAGAATGTGTAAAATAGCCCCGGCTGGGTGAGCATGGTCCATCATCCTGTACACCAAAAGGTTGTAGGTTCAGTTCCCAGTCAGGGCACATACCTAGGTTGTGAGTTTAATCTCTGGTCAGCAGGCGTAGGGAAGGCAACCAATTGATGTTTCTCTCTCACATCAATGTTTCTCTCTCTCTTTCTCTTCCCCCTCCCTCTTCCTCTCCCCCTCCGTCCATGTCTTCCTTCCTCTCTCTAAAATCAATACATATCCTCGGTGAGGATTTTTTTTTTTTAAAAAAGTAAAATATTAGGTTAGGGGGAGCTCTTCTGTGTAAAACTTTTTAAAAATAGCTTTCAGAAGTGAACCAATATAATATGGTATATCTATATCTTTCGCTACAGACTTGAAGCTAAGTTGCATAGTTTCAAAGTGAAGCTTTGTCACTTACTACTTGAATGACTTGGGTCAATTTTATTTAATTTTTTTGATCCTCAGTTTTCATGTTTGTTAAATGGGTGTAATAATAATACCTACCTCAGAAGATTAAGTGAGTCAATACATGTAAAGCATTTAGGCCAAAGGCTGGCACAAAGTACGCACTCAATAAATGTTATTGATGAATCATACATATACATTTAATAAAAAGTGTAAAACATTTGTAATTACTTTTTAAATTTAATATTATATTATGAACATCTTTTCATGTTCTTGAAGTTATTTTGTAAAAAATATCTTTAATGGCTGCATAGAATTTCATTGCCAAGAAATACCCTAATTTCATTTACCAATCTAATACTACTGGGAATTTAAATTGTTTGCATTTTTTAATTGGTTTTTATTTTGAATGACACCTTTTTCTTATCCAAAAACTAGAGAGGAGAATGGCCAAGTTGAGAATTTAAAGGTAGCATAGCATACTGTAGAAATAATACTGGATGTAGAATTAGAAGATTGAGTTCTAGTTCATAGTTTTCCCCTTTTCTATATTGGAGTAAAGAATCTGTTGGATCCTTTCCAGACTTACTTTCTCATGTTATTGTGCAAGAATTAAGTCCATTTTAATCATAATTCTTAGGTGTTCTTTTCTTTAAAAGTCACACACACAAATATCTTAGCCAGCGTAATCTATGTAACAGAGCTTCTCACACAGAGTTCCAAAGACTTCAAGGTGGTGACCCTTTTAGTCATCAGGCAGCTAATCAGAGGCTGAAGCTGCTAGACCCCTGGGCTGGTCACCTCCAACTGCAAGCAGCCTTATCTACGACTCCAGTTCCTTCTAGTTTACCTTGTATACTCTGCTCAACAAATATGCTTTTGTGTGTGTCACCCTGTGAAAAGGTTTGGAAGTACTGATCTAAAAGAATGTATCAAGGAAAACTTCTGCTGTTGGCAGATATATGTGGCTCAGACCCTTGTTATAGTGTTGATAATTCTCTAATCTTTGACTTCTTAGCATGGCTGCTCGCTGTTTCTGGGATGCCGACACTGACAACTATACTCATGATGTTTTCATGAATGTAAGTCTGTTTGGGAACCCCTTCTTCCTTCCAGAGGACACGGGGGCTTTCCAAAGGAAATTAGTTAATATTTATTGAAATGTGAGGACACTTTAGTTTGAGACATTTGTCTCAGATTCCTTCTGGATGAAATGATTTTACTGTTCTTTTTTGTGTTACTAAAGCAGAAACCTAGTGTGCTGCTTATAGGCAAGAAGACTTATATGAATACAGATGACATAACTCTTCACAAGGTTGAATTTGAGTATAGCATACTGTTTAGCGCTAATAGCTATGTAGTACTTTGCTAAGCTGCAAAGAAATTTGAGTGGCAGGGATTCCATGAGCAAAGGTGATTTTTCTTTTAGTAATCAAATTAATTACTTTATCTTAAAGCTATTTCTCAAAACTAGGCAAAATTAAAGAGGAATCCAAAAGAAAGGAATTTAAAAAATATATATATATCTTTATTGATTTCAGAGGGAGGAAAGGAGAGGGAGAGAGAGAGATAGAAACATCAATGATGAGAGAGTCATTGATCGAGCCTACAATCCAGGCATGTGCCCTGACTGGGAATCGAACCCCGATCGCCTAGATCCTAGGTCGATGCTCAACCGCTGAGCCACACCCGGCCCGGCAGAAAAGAATTTTCATTTAAACATTGAAAAGTTATTGGCATGAATGTTTTATAAAAAATTTTAATAATGTTTTATACTTGCTTCCTCTATCCAAATGCTCCCAGGTTGTGAATTAGAGTCAGAGTTAAGGATAGCAGTGTAGAACAGAAACTGGATTGAGTGAATTAGGAGAGGTTCCATTTCCAGCTCTGTAACTTTCTAATTGAATGACTTTAGGTAAGTCATTTGACTTTTGTCTGATTGTGTCAGTAACGTTAGGAAACTGTACTAGATTTTCCCAAAGACTGGCTGTGGCTGCCCAAGAATTATTTGAGAAATTTGTTTAAAATACAGATGCTGGGGTCCAACTTAAGTAGATTCTAATCAAATAAGCTAGAGGTTGGATCAGTGAATCTAAATTTTTAAAATAGTTTCCCACATGGCCCTGGCCAGGTGGCTCAGTTGGTTGGAGCATTGTCCCGTACACCAAAAGGTTTCAGGTTCCATCCCTGGTTGGAGCACATATAGGAGGCAATTGATGGATGTTTCTCTCTCAGGTTGATGTTTCTCTAGCTCCCTCTCTTTCCCTCCCCTTCTCTCTAAAACCAATAAGCATATCCTTGGGTGAGGATTGAAAAAAAAAACAAAGTTCCCCACATAGTTATGCTTACTGCCAGATTTGGAAGCTGCTGGTGTAGTAGATCTTAAGGTACCTTTTAGCTCTAAAGTTCTGTGGTCCTCCCAAAGTTTCATATTGCTCTCAACTGCCCTGGTGATCAAGGGCTGAACAGTGGGAAGTATTATGTAAATCTTCATTTATCAGCTCTCTGGGGAAAGGGTCAAGTTAAGGTGATGGTTTTTCCTGTTTTTTGGAGTTAAAGATTTCTGTTTCCCTAAGTCCTTATACAATATAATTCATTAATTTGAAAGACAGTTCTGAGCATCTGTTATGTGCCAGCCCCTGTCCTGAAGGTGCTAGGAATAAGATGGTAAGGCAGGCATGGTTATGGCCTGTGGGGAGCTTGTAAGCAGGGCGGGAAAGATAATACTCAGATTAACAAATATGTACTATAAAGCTTTAGTTATCCATTATTATTTAAAGTTTCCACGATCAGGTTTTAGAACCCAGGGTTGGAGGGTGAGGTGTCTAAACATTTTTGAGAGCCTGGTTTAGGTTGCCGAGTTAGTGTATTGTATCTTTAGTCCAGTTGGTTGAGTTGAGTGTTTAGGTGTCATTTTCAGAGCTTAAAGTACTTTGTTGTTTGGGAGAAGATCCCAGAAGCACCAGCAGAGGATGAGGAAGTGGGAGGGGGAGAGAAAAGGCATATGTTTTTGAGCTGATAATTGCTGTGGATAACCCGGCTCAGTCCTGCTGAGAACTCTGGGTGACACTGTAGAACAGTGCCAATCAAAGTGGGGTCCACAGACCAGTGCCATGAACCGTTTGTTACAGGCCCTCAACAAGATAAGTATATAAACTGAGTGTAAGGGTTTAGAAACTCTTTTTTCATTTTGTTTTCCTAGTTATTAATTTTTATTGTATTTTGCAAAAGTATCAGTACATGAGGGATTGGCAGTTAGAACAAAAACAAAAACAGGTCCCTCACCTCAAGTAACACTGTCATAGAACACAGCTCACAGTTATCTCACCCGGGGAGTCAGGGAACTGGGCAAACCAAAGAATTTTGCTTTTGGTTAATAATCAGGTACTTGAGCCCTAGCTGGTTTGGCTCAGTGGTTAGAGCATTGACCTGTGGTCCAAAGGGTCCTGGGTTCAATTCCAGCTAAGGGCACGTACCTCGGTTGCAGGTTCGATCCCCAGCCCCCATCAGGGCGCGTGCAGGAGGCAACCAATCGATGTGTCTCTCTCACATCAATGTCTCTCTCTCTCTCTCTCTCCCTTCCACTCTCTCTGAAAAGCAAAGGAAAAAATATCCTCAGGTGAGGATTAAAAAAAATTATTAATCATGTACTTGAGCAGATTTTCTGTCATCACTGTCAGGCTGGAGATGAGGTTTGTAGGTCCAGAGTTGCTGAGGCAGGTGGAGTTCCTATAAGAAGTACCTAAAAAGTGTCTTAAAAAGTTTAACTGGGATCTGGAAAGCATTTTGAGATTCTGAACAAAAAGATGGATAAATGAATTTTATAAATTAAGAACAAATACCCAAAGACCATTTATCTTTACCTAGAATTTATGACAAGGAGCTGTTATTTTTATTATGTGTGATACTATAATGTACTTCTTTGAGTTGGGTAATACATTTACTCCAAGAAACTCAAAGCATTTCATATATTATTTCTTTGATAAATCAGGAAAAATGGGAGTGCTTATTTTATGAATATGTATTACATAAAGTTCATTAGTTTTAATTTTATTTCTACATTCAGAAAATCTAACTCTTTATTCATCCTAACATTCTGGATATGTGTGTGTGTTTTGTTTTGTTTGTTTTGTAGGATAGTTTATTCTGTGTTGTAGCAGCATTCGGCTGTTTCTACTATTGAAAATTTGAAAGCTGGGAAAAGGTATGACCATGAAGAAATATGAACCTTTTTATATTGTTAAGTGATTATATTGTTATATTGTAAAATATAACTTGGCAGTTTGGTAACTGAATCTGTTGCGTTTTAGGATTTACAGTTAATGATTTGATTTTGTTATGTGTTCTAACTACATTTGGAAAGTAGAGAAAAAAGTAGGGGAACATCCATAATCCATAATTGTTTTACATAACCAATTAAAATATTCTGGTATATTTTCTACCAGTGTTTTTTTATATGCAGAGTTTTAAAAAAATCATATATACAATTTTGTAACCTGACTTTTCACTTCTCATAATGTTATGTGCAGTCTTTATGTCACTTTATTTGCATAATGATTTTCATAAGCATAATTTAATAGTTTCATGTATTACATTAGGTTATACCATTGGTTATTTTTGCCATGTACTTATTGAGGGACTGATTATTTCTAATTTTTTACTATTATAAATAACACTGAGATGAATTTATTTGTGCATAGTTTTTTTTCTTACATTTTGAATTGTTTCCTTTATCTCTCATTGTTTTTGCTCAGCTCTTTCCACCCTACACCTTACACAGCTTGTTAGCTTAAACATGCATCAGTTTTCACCAGGGTTTTTCCAGTGTCAGAATTTCTGACAGGGTCTGAGAATTTCCAAGCTGCGTATGAAATTAGCCCTCCCATAAGACTCTCCAAAATTATGTTGGTTACCATCCCAACTTCCACTATCTTTGTTGTGATCTTCTCCGTAGAGTCCCTAGTGTCTTCTCCAGCTAGCTGTCCTTATTTGGAGCACCTTACTTAGTCTATGCGCTGACAAGGAGAAAATTCTGAGATGTTCTGAATTAAATTATAGTAGCCTGAGAGTGAGGTAGAACAGTTAGCCTGTTAATAGCTGTGGATCGCTTACAAAAGACTGCTCATATTCATGTCTGTTGGAACTTCGTATTAATTTCTAGGTGGCTATTTCTGCAGTTACTCAAAAGAATGAAGCTTCCAACACCAGGAGCCTCCACTTCTTGTGTGTGAATGAACTTTCTGGACTGTTGCGCGCCTGTCCAAAGGTGCGGACCCTTCTTCCTTGTGGGCTCTGTGCCTATCCCAGAGCTGGCGCTGCTTCACCTTCTCTTATCCCCTTGTAAAGTCTAAGACAGCTTACATCTTTCTTCCCACCCCCACTCCCCAACTGATGAATAAGAAACGATTGCAAACTCCAGGACGACAGAATGTATGCTGCTGGTCGTTTGGACTTCATCCCCCAAACCTGGTCGTCTTTTTGGCTAGCACTTTTGGCTAAATAAAATATTTCTAAAAAAAAAAAAAAGGTGAGAGTTAAAATTTTTGTTTAACATAGCCTTGTTCAAATAACTGTTTGAAACTCAAAAGAGAAAGGGTCACGATTTAAATCCTTTTTTTCCCTGGAGGCTTCTCAGTACACACACGTTTACCCACTCTCTTTCTTTTTAGCCGCTTTCAAGCATGTAGACAAAAATAAAAATGAATAAGAAACTATATTAAAAAGCAGTTTTACATACTTCTTCCATAACAATGGCTATCTACTTGCCTTACATCTATAGAATCTGAAGGGACCCCTCCAAAGGTTCCTTCTAGCAGAGGAAAACACTTCTCGTCACCAGGCACCCTGCCATGTGCTTTCCCGCCAGTGTCTCCCTCCAGTCTGCTTATTGACCAGACACCGCCAAACCTGGAGAGACTTTTTATGAGCTTATTTGAGCTAAATGGATGGCATATGTCCGGGAGCAAGATCTCAACTGCTGTTCAGAATAACAGTGTGTAGCTTCTTTTACGCATTTGCGATGGCGAGGGAACTGAAGGACGCCCATGAAGGTGGGAGAAGTCAAGCTGGGGTGGGACGCAGGACAGTGACCTCTTGCGGGTGGTCGCCATTGAGACGGCGCCTTTCTGAAGTGTGTGAGCCTCAGGGGCGCAGAAACAATGGACAGGACTTGCTAAGGCAAAGACAAGCCTTTTACTAAAAAACGTTACCCGCCTGGGGCTACCTATCCACCATGACCTCCTCAGGAATTTACGATCGTCAGCTCACCCTGCGAGGTTACTGCCCATAAAACCCCTTTTCCTTCCACGTTCCGCTCAGCTAGCCCACAGTTGATTCCTAGGGATCATTTCTGGGTGCGCCAACCCGCGTCAGAAACAAGAGGATTCATTATATTTATTACACATAGGTTCATCCTACTCAGGGGAGAGGGTTTGGAACCAGCTACAGCTTTTTACAGGGCTCGGTAGGCGGACCTCAATTCTCCCCACAGCGCCCGCCCAGGAGGGGAAAGATGGCGCCGCGGTGAAGCAGCCGCGTCCGGCGACGGCGTCATGGCCGCCTGCATTGTGAGTGCCCCGGAACAGTGTCCGGCACGGCGCGCCGGGCGCTGGGGACAGAGTGGGAAGGGTCCCGACAGGGCCGCCTGGAAGGGACGGAGCTCGGAGCGGCGGGGGGAACGCCGCTGCTTCACGCAAGGCCGGGAGCACGCGCCGCGGCCCACACCCGCATCTCCTTGCGAGGAGGCCGCCGCCTGCTCGTCCCGCGCGGAGCCCGACCCGTGGCCAGGTCACCTCCCGGCTGGTGGCCTCTGCTCAGCCACTCCGTCCGGGCGCCCCTGTGGAGGCGGAACTACTGTGTCAGGGGTCGGGGGTTTCAGGGAAAAGTCGTGGTGGGATTGACAAGGGGGAGGGCAGTAGGCGGGACTTCCGGCCGGCTGTTCCGTCAGCTGCCTTTCCCGGGCGTCTCCCCACCACCTCCTCGACTTCCCTTGTCCGTGACGCTGCGCCCGGGAGAAATCCGACGGGACAGGGGTCGAGGGAAGGTGAGCTGCAGGCGGGGGCCAGGTGTGTGCATATCCTTGCGGCTCTGTTTGAGAGGAGGACCCTGTGGGGTTGGGGCCGCGAGGAGACGGAAAGAAGAGTGGGTCGGTGACAGCGAGGGGAGTGTGCGGCAGGGACGGCGAGGCTACTGTGACCCAGGGGCAGTGACAGCGAGGGGACTGTGACCGGGATGTAGCTGCTTACGAGGGGTCTGCGACCGGGAGCAGTGAATGCAAAGGGACTCTGACCTCAGAGAACACGAGGCAGAGGTTGCGAGGGAACTATGACCGAAGAAGTGTGAGGCAGTGACTGCGTGGGGTCTGTGACCGAGGGCCAGTGATTCGGAGGAGACTGATCGATGGATGGTGACTGTGACGATACTTTGACCCAAGGGAACGCGAAGCAGCAGCTGTGGAGAGACTCTGGCCACCGAGCAATAACTTTGAGGGACGGACTTGGAGAAGAGTGTGGGACCAGTTACGAGATGGTACTGTAGGGCTGTGTTGGGCACGGGGTGTGCTTGAGTGGCTGTGACTGGGGAGAACAGGTCTTTAGTGGAAAGAACGTCGGTCCGGGACTTACCGTACAGACCCGACTTTAACTTTATGGACAAACTTCTTGTGTCTGGGAACTTACTTCACCCCTGAACTACAGTTTCTTCCTTCGTGAATAGGAAGTTTGGACTAGATGACTGTTTCCTAGACTATGGGTTCCATCCTATTATTGGGTTGTGAAATCCATTTAGTGGATGGCACCTAAATTTTAAAAAGAATAGAATAGAAATTTTCAGTGTGTTCACAAAGTAAGGGAAGTATTGTGTGAAACTTGTTTCAGCTATGTGTGTATGAGATTGTGATGTAAAATGGATTTCATATAAGAATATGTGAAATAAAATGTAGTAAATAAGTCTAAAAACATTGGGCCACATTATTTCTGAGTTTTCTTTCAGGTCTGAAATGCCATGATTCTATTAGGGCTGTCTGTTAAGTACAAAGGTGCAGATGGGAAGATTGGATCTATTCTTGAGGCACAGGCTCTCTAAGATAGACTTAACTGGAGAAGGCTTCCCAAATATAATTGAGGTGATTAGCTACGACTGAGGATTGAAACAGTCTCTCAGGTGGGAAAACCAGAACTTACATATTGAAATAGGGACAGTGATCGTTATAGAGGCAGTGCAGATATAGGGGTTTATAATAGGACAAACTGCTAGGAATAGACATTGAGGAAGGGGAAGCTTTGGGGCAGGTAGGAACAAGGCTTAGGAAGGGCACAGCAGAGAGATGTCTCATTCTGCTAAGAATAAAATGGGAGTAGGGATATGGAACCTTCAGGGTCCTTTTCAATCTTGATATTTAGTGATTCTGCAAGAACAGAGAATTCCTAGTAAAGAGATATTAGTTGAGAATGGGATTTGGTGCAGTAGTCAGTGGCAAACAGATGGAGACCATCACAGAGAAGAAAGTGATTCTGGGAAGGTCAACAGTGGTGACTAAAATGCCACATGGGGGAGGCTTAAATATATTTAACTATTCAATTCAGTGATTTGTGCACTGGAGGCCAAGACTAGCAATGATACTATGCCGTGGGTTATTCAAATGATGTTTTAGCTGCTGGTTTTATTTCCTACTGATTCCGTTTCATGAGGGCTGTAAGTGATGCAGATGAAATGAACTAAAGTGAGTTACACTACCTCCTTTTTTACAGCCCTTTGTAGAAGGTGTTACTGATTGTGCCACCTATTAAAAAAACACCACACTGATAGATGAAGCTTGAGGTAATTTTAATAACTCCTATACACATGTGTACTTTGTGATAGGGGAGAGAGTTCAGAAAGATTCTTGAATGGGAATGAGTTGGGAATGGTGAGGGATGGCCTTTGTTTAGCTTTTAAAAAAGTGGATAGTTAAACCTTTTTCTTTTAGATGTTTACTTGGCTTATATTTTACCTAACTAAAAGGAACTACTGAAGAATTTCTTTCTAGAACAGAATATATGCTTCAAGGTAACTGACCATAGAAGAGAAGACATTCAGGCTTGGAGACTGTAGCACTGCCTCTAGGGTCTTTTGTGTTTCCTGAATGAAATTATTCTTTTTGACCTACCCTGCTTTGCAAATTCCCTTTGAAAACCAGTATAATGGCTTGCTTAATAAAGAATTAACTTTATTCCTCCTTCGGCCTATGATTTCTCCTTCCATAAACAGGTGAGGTTTTATTTTTCTTGGAGACCTTCTCTTTGGATATTTGATCCCTTGAGGAGAACGATCTAGTCAGATAGAGCCTTGGATTCAGAAGTCCCAAGTTACTTTATCTGATGACATTGACTCACTCTGTGACTGTGGGAAGAATTATTGCTTCCTCTTATTTTATACTTTGTAACTGTGGCAGAGGTAATGGTTCTTCTGGTTAAACAGCCCTTCAATAATCTGAAATCTATACATACTCACCAAATTCTATATACAATCTCATGGAGTTTGTAAACCACCTGACCCCATTCATGATTCCCCTGTGGAGCTGTCTAACCTCTAGGTTATAAATGCTGATCTGAAGTCAGATCATCTGGCTTTTCTACTAATAGAGATAGACCCCTTTCTGAGTCAAATAGAAATAGGTCTTTCTCCAACGTTTGTGTTACCCTAAAATAGGTTGGAAAGAGTAAGTATTTCTAAAAGTCATGATTTTGGGGGGAATATTTTCAATTAGAGAAACCCAAAGTAAGAGTACTCCCTATTCATCGATGACTGTGAGAGTTCCATTTTGCTCAAGATTGTGGCTGCTTTGACATTTTTTACTTTATCATATCAGTCACATTAGAAATACAGACTTAGAAAGGAAAGAGTGAGGAGGACAGGGCTCAACTCTCCTGCTTATCTGTTCAGAGGGTGACTTTGAGCACCTTCTCTTTCCTAAGCTTAAACCTTTGTGTTTCTAGTCCTAAACTTCTCTTTTCACAATATCCCTGTCAAATGGGTACCTGGACATATGTTTTAAGTTTGATTGTTTATCGTCTTTCTCTCTCTCTCTCCCTCTGTCTCTGTCTCTCCCTCTGTCTCTTTCTCTTTCTCTCTTGTTGAAAGTTGAAAATTATATTAGTTTGAAGCTTTCTATGTTTGGACTGGAATTACTACCAATAAAGCTAGTGGAACCCATGAATCTGCTAGGCTGTTATGTCACATTCACAACTATTTGCAAACCAGTTTGGAAGTGGAAGATGCTAAAAATAGTGACATTTGGTCTTTGCTCTACATTAGAGAACAAAATGAGTATATGGCACTTAATAGAAAATAGGTAGTTTTTAAAAATCTATAGAGAGTTATCTTAGATGTGATTATATTTGTTTATTTCTTGGCCCTAGAGCAGAAGTCTTAATCTCTTTGTGTCATGAACTCCTTTGGCAGTATGGTGAAACCTTGTAGACTCCCTTTTTGGAATAATATTTTAATATGCAAAAAATAAAATATGTAGAATTTTAAGGGAAACAAATTATGTTGAAATATAGTTATGAAAATTATTTTAAATGTGTGATATAGCACTTAAGTGCTTTTTATTAATATAGTAAATAGTATTTACTATCTATCAATGAGTCTTATAACTATAATAATTTTAAATGATCATGTGTTTAAATAAGATATTTGTAACAAATGTAATATGATATGAAAATATGATTTCTATTGGTGACAAATTCTATTTTTCTACTAAGTCTACTATTACAGTTGTGGCTTATATTCATAGTGGAAGGAAATTGTGAATTTGGAAGAGGTTAGTAAAAAATGAAGATATAATTTTTTTTTTAGTCCAAATACCAGATTCCCTGAATCTGTCATAGACCTTGTCTTAGACATATGAATTCCATAAACCACTCTAGACAGAGCGCAATTTAAACACAGAGCACTGTCATTCAACTATAACAATTATTACAAGTGTCCCTTGTGATTTTTTAGGATAATCTCTTTCCTTAAATATCTTGTTGTGTGATCAGGCCCAAGTATAAGCTTTATTTTGTTCCAGAGCTAACTCAGGGTCTGGCACAGATTAAGTGCCCATTCAATGTTTGTTGAATAAGAGTTTCTCAAGAAATTAGGAGAGAGATCAAGTTCAAAGCTAAAATCTTAGAATGTGGCAAAAAAGCTAAAATGTGGCAATTTTCTGGCCTCAAATATTGAATAGTAACATTGAACTCTGCTTTAAAAGTAATCTGTCAGTGCAGGTCATGCTGTGAAATTTACCTTTACGTTTAGAATTTACCAAATCAGGCATTCTTCTGACTAATTCTATATAGTGTGATGATATATACAGATCAGTAACATAAACTGAAGTAATCCTGTATCAGAAAATTATGGTACAATTTCTTGAAATAATACTATTCCTAGCACTGCACTCCACTTTAGAACTGTTTGCATAATTTAGGTAGAATTTGCTACCAAATTATTGATAAAGCTGGTCCTGTCTTCATCTAGGATAGGAGTTGGCAAAGTTATTTGGTAGAGGGTCAGGTAGTAACTATTAAGCTTGTTTTTGTGGTAACTACTTAACTCTGCAGTTGTAGCACAAAAGCAACCATAGACAATGTATTAGTGAATGAGCATGGCTGTATTCCAATAAAACTTTAATTACAGAAACAGGCAGTGCGCCACTTTTGACTTGTGAGCTATAGTTTGCTGACCCCTGATCTAGGACATCTGATGGTTCTTGAATCCAGTCCCTCCTTCCCACTATGGTTTAGACATATATTCCCTCAAGCTTCAAAGGTCTTTACACAAGGGATAATGTGACTGCACTGTTATCTGTGGGAAGGCTGAATGTCCAGCAGGTGACATGATTAATGCCAAGAGTATTAGGTGCACTTTAACCTATGAGTTCACAGAACTTGCCTCTTAGAGCACCACTTTATTAAACTTTACAATGGTAGAAGTTGGTAAAGATCCCAAATATGAAGTATACATACTCACTCAGCTTTGGAACTGAGCATTGGTATGCCTATAGAAAATTACTGAGCATAGGGTTTTACTGAGGAAGGTAATGCAGGCCCAGAGACTGGGGAAGCAGAAATAGAATGCAAAGGAAAATTTTGTGTCTCTTTTTGCAGATAGTTCTCTGTAGTGCTCAGTCAAATTTGAATTAGATTTTTGAAATTTGAAGGATATATGTGATTACAACTTGCTACTATTTAGGTTGTTACATGATTTAAGAAGCAGAGTCCACCTCTTTCACCCTGGGGTGTTTACTAGATCTACTAGTAATAAGGAGGTAGAATGGAGGGGATTGGGCAGGAGTCCCTAAAACTGCACTTGTAGGAGTCTTTCATCTTTGTTTTTTATCCTCACCCGAGGATATTTTTTCCATTGCTTTTCAGAGCGAGTAGAAGGGGGAGACAGAGAGACAGAGACATTGATGTGGGAGATACATTGATTGGTTGCCCCCCCACTCCTGCACACACCCCGACTCAGGCCAGGGATCAAGCCTGCAGCCGAGGTACGTGCCCTTGACCAAGCCTTTCATCTTTAAAACACAAGCACATGCATGCCGGCGTCCTGGTTTGTCTCCTTCAGGACGTTCATATCGGGAAAACACTTGACTGGATTTATCCTCTATCTTCTCACCACACCCCTCCCCCACACACATTTCCACTTATTCTCTATTTCCTTAGTAGCAAAGTTGATGCACCCAACCAGGCATCTGTTGGAGCACAGAAGAATAAAGCAAGCACTATGTACTGGGAGGTGAGTCAGCAGAAATGGAGCCAGATTTTGTGAGTAAAAATCACAGGCACAATACTGCGTTCTGTATCTTGAAAGCAATTTGGAGACAGTAATGCACTTAATAGGCAGGGTGGTGGTGGTTGGTGGTGGTGTGGGCAGTTATGTCCATATTTAGAATCTGCTTGAATGGGGAGCTTGAGTTTGAGTGACTAAGATAAGGTGACTTACTAGGGATTGAATAGGTAGCAGTGTTGGAAAGATCAGGCCTTACAAATGCTGCATTCTAGCTGGTAGCTCCCTTTGTCTCTCCTTTAATAAGCTGCTTTTGACAAAGAAATTTTTGGAGGACAAACCGCTAAGGAAACAGGAAGTTTGGCCTGCCCTAATGGACTCATGAGGGAGGCTCTGTATTTTATCTCCAACTATTTTCATCCTGACTCATCTCAGTTTAATTAATGTGGGTGCTATGGCTGGAAGCCATGATCTACTTGCTAAGTATTAGGCAATTCCCTGCTTCCCATTCCCATTTTGGTTGTGTACTGCATTGGCTTTTCCCAACCTCATTGCCTGATGGACAAACTGATGTTAAGCCAGACTGTGTGTGTGTATTTCCTCCCCTCTTGAATGTAGATATTTAAAGCCACCTCCATTTTCAAGGCCATTACTGCACCTTTATATGAATGGTGTGGTTGATTACAAAGGTGCAGTTATCATAAGTGGAGAGTCTGGGAAGTATGATCCTCATAGCTGGAGGTATTCAGTACTGGGCAATTATGAATGTTGTAAAGGTAGTGTGGTTTTAGGTACAGCTAAGTTGCAGTATAATGAACTAAAAAGCCAACATGTATTTGTTATCCTCAATATGTCTTCATCCTTCCATTACCTTTTCTCAGTAGCAAAGCTGATGTGCCCCAGCAGGCATATATTTGAACTTTCGGGAACTGAGAGTAACAGTAATTTTTTACATAATTTTGGGCACTAATTATTAAATTATTCTATATGTTTTTGTGGTGCCTAAGTTAGTAGATGTGAGGGAACATGGGGATGGCCTAAGAGAGCCAGTGAAAAATGAAAAAACCTTGAGAGACCTTAAGTCAAAGTTTAAAAATTAGTAGTAGTTCCAGAGGAAAGGTGTGAGGGTTAATCACTATAATTTCTAAATTCTTTTAGGGTTATTGTTATGGGATGTCTGTAACCTTGGTGTTTTCCATCTCCTAAGAAAGTAGATAAAATATAGAAGTGTTGTACATTAAAATCCAAAAAGTATCAGCTGTGTTGTTCTAAATCAAAGGCTCTTAATACTTCAGTTTAAGTCTAATGTGTAATGTTCAGTTTAAACTAAGTGAAAAATATAGTGTTAGACACAAAAGTCATCTTTAGAAAACAGAAGAACTGTATGTAAGCAGATAAGGAATAGTGTAAGCAAATAAGGAAAAATACTTCTGCAAGGATGAGAGCTTTGTTGCATCATCTTTGATACACTTATAAATTCGCAAGTAGTTGATTCCTTTCCAACAGTAATGTTTTATTGAGTTGTATACTTGAAGCCTGTATGGTTTTACGAACTAATGTCAAACCAATAAATTCAAGTGAAAAAATCAGTAATGTATGTAGTCCTTTTCAAAATTTCAAAGCGGTTTTCTGTACTTAATATACTTATTCCAATAGTTATTGAGTACCTACTGTGTTCCAGGGATCATTGCTGCATAGTGGTGGATCAATTATGATTTTTTGTGACTTGAACAAAAAGGGGAATGTATTGGTTGGCACAGTTGGTTCAGGGTCTGACTTTTCTCATCAGCTTTGCTTTCTCGGTCTTGACTATTTTGAAAAAGGCTCTCCTCCTGGTTATAGGTTGGCCACTAGATTGTCACAGGATTGTTCCTAGAGCCATGTCTCCAGGTTTAAATCTACAAAGTAAGAAGTGATAATCTTTGTCTAAGCATTCCCATCCGGTGAGTCCTGAGATTCATTCTGATTAGACTAACTCACATCACCTATCACTGCCTTACCTTCCTTTCCACCCCCCACCCCCCCGCCATTCTTCTTCTGTGGCCCAAACCAAAACAAGCCCCTAGAGTTCCTGAGTAGTTTGGTCAGTGATATGCCCAGTGGGAAGGGAGCCCAGTATTTATGAAAGATGAAATTAAATTCCTGCTTGGCTCTATTGGGTTAGAAGCAAGTCACAGGTGCTACGCATACACAGGGGAGCAGATTACACAAGGGCATGAATACCAGAAATATGGAACCAGGAGTCTTGGGGACCACATTAGAGTCTGCCTACCACACTGGTTTTATTTTTAAAAGATATTTTTCTTTGGAAGTTATAACTTATTAATGTGATAAAACTCAGTGGTTGCTGCCCTGCTGGCATGGCTCAGCAGTTGAGCATTGACCTATGATCCAGGAGATCTTGGTTCAATTCCCCAGTCAGGGCACATGCCCTGGTTGTGGGCTCCAACCTCAGTAGGAGGCAGCCAGTCAATGACTCTCATCATTGAAGCTTCCGTCTTTCTCTCTCTCCACTCTTCCTCTCTCTGAAATCAACAAAGACATATTTTTTTAAAAAAGAAAGAAAAACTCAGTGGTTGCTGATAAGCAGATGTCTTAAATGTTTCCCTTTTGTAAATTTAAACTTTGTTCTCCATGGGTCTCTTCTGCAAGTGAAGTGGGGAGATATATCATTTAAATATTAGTTTGGGCCCAGCCAGGCATGGCTCAGTGGTTGAGCATCAACCTAGGATCCGGGAGATCGTGGTTCGATTCCCAGCCAGGGCACATGCTTGGGTTTTGGGCTCGATCCCCAGTCGGGGGCATGCACGAGGCAGCTGATCAAAGACGACTCTCTCATCATTGATGTTTCTCTCTCTCTGTCTCTCCCTCTCCATTCCTCTCTCCGAAATCAATAAAGATATATTTTAAAAATAAATAAATATTAGTTTGAAACTGGTTTGTAAAGTGATCAATCAGCACAGTTGTTGATATTTATGATGGTCCAAGGTTACCTCCTGTATTTTTGAGCTAAGATCACTGCATCCAGTACCGCATCCAGTACCATACAATAGGCAGCCAACATAAATCTGAAATTTTCAACCTGGCTTTCTAGGAGTATTTACAGCCTTCCTGGGAGTATTTTCAGAGTGAATGTCTATGCATACTCACATGATGCTCTGTCATTTTTGGGAGGAGAGCCAATATTATAAAATATTGCCAGTGTGGCTCAGTTGGTTGAGCTTCATACTGTGCACCGAAAGGTAACCAGTTTGATTCCCGGTTAGGTCACATACTCAGGTTGTGGGTTTGATTACTGGTTGGGATGGGTGCTGGAGGCAGCCGATCAAAGTTCCTCTCTCACATTAATGTTTCTCTTTCTCCCTTCTCTCTAAAGTCAATAAAAACATACTTTTTTAAAAAGTAGCCAGGAAAAAGGATCACAGCAAAATAACCTGGGAACTTAACCAGCCTGTGAGTTTGACAAGCTTGATGTCCATGTCCTTTTAGCAAAGATTTGCCTTTTATTGTCACTCTTTGCCTAACAAGTATTTTAATGGTTCCTTTTGCTTCTGGGAACTCCAGCCCCTAAGATACTGGGTCCAAAGTGTGGTGTTGTCAGGTCAGAAGCAGTACTAAGGAGTGCTTGGAAAGAGAACCAAGAATCCCCATTCCTACCATATTCCACCCTCTCCTCCCCATTACCACTTCCCTTTCCTTGATATGAACAGTTAATGTTTTCTCAGACTTACATAAAGTGCTGTGTAAACAACTCCAGAACAAGATTCCTAGCCCTACCCCCTTCTGACCAGATTGCTGCCCCTCAGCCTCTCCCATGGAGAGGTTCTGGGATTACTTCCATTTCAGGTTGATATCACCTAAAAGATTTGGAAGCACTTTATCGTTTTCTTCACCTTTGCCATAGAATTTAAAGGGGAAAAGAAATTTTAAATGTTGTCTGAAGGACAGATGTGAACTAGCTGCTTCCCAGACCCAGACAACCAGTTTGGTTTCTTCTCTGAAAGCTGGTTGCTGCCAGCCTCTCCAGGTTTCCTGGGTCAGATAAACAAGTTAGAACATGTAAGTGTTGACCAAGACACAAACATGGAAACTTTGATCAGTTAAGTATAAATAAGTCAGAAATTCAGGGTTTTAATTCCCTTTGAAATACACACACTTAGAAATTAAGGGGAGAAGGCATTTGGCAGAATACATCTGAGGAGTGAGTTGTCAGCCATATAATGCTTGAAAAATAGCCAGATAGAGTTTGCCAAACCCAGAAGCAGTCAGGTTTGCTTATCTCCACAATAAAAGAACATTAAGGTCTTTATCTATTGCCCTGAAGCTAAAGAAAAAATAATTTTAGAATTGAAACTAATATTTCTTTGAAAAACTCATCTCCTACTGTCTAATTATTGCTGAGATCTCTGTGTGATACTGCATATTTAATGCATAATATGTAATAATACCCAAGTGTGGAGTTTGCAAATAAATAAAGGATGTTATAAAGAGAACAGGGACCAGTTATCCTCATTAAGTTGAACAAACATAAGGACAAGTAATGATGTCTGACTGTAGTAGGGAAACAGTAGATGAAATGTTAGAAAAGATGGCATTATGTAATAAGCAAGGCCAAAGCTGCCTCAGGATTTAAAATAACTTTCCAAAGAGTCCAAGGTGGAAAGTATACAATAGACACATTCTTGAAGGTCTAAGAAAAAAGAGGTACTCAAATAATAGTGATGATTATTGTTATTATTATTGTTATTATTTATTAGATACCTAGCATATGCTTAAAACTGGACTATGTTCTGTGCTAAGTCCTTTGCACATACTGTTTCTAACCCTAAAGGCTGTTCAAATAGTTTGTGTGACTTTTTTTGTTGTTAATCCTCACCCGAGGATATTTTCTCCATTGACTTTTAGAGAGAGTGGAACGGAGTGAGGGACGGGGTGAGAGTGAGAGAGAGAGAGAGAGACAGAGGGAAAGAGAGGGAGAGAGAGAGACACATCAACTGATTGTCTCCCTCACGCGCCCCAACCAGGCCAGAGATCGAACCCAGGTACATGCCCTTGACCGGGAATCAAACCTGAGACCCTTCAGTGCATGGGCCACAGCAGCCAGGGCAGAATCTTTTACTTAAAAGTCCTTTGTGATGTGTTAATAATATTGTTGCCTTGATTTTGGTTTGTTTGTGAATTTTACTTTAGCTTTAAATAGCTAGTCAGACAACTCCTTTCTCTTACCTTGAGTCCTCATTGTGATATTTTATATTTTTGTATGATTTTTTTAATCTAGTGGAATAGATCCAGTGTCACAAGATCTAGTGACCCCAGATATTAATTTGGCTTTTAAATATCTTTAAAACCACGCTGGCAGTATTTTAACTCTTAGAAAGAGAGAGCCTTTGCTTATCCAGTATAATGATATTCACCATGAGTTTGTCTGGTTAAGTTGAATCATATGACAAGATGATTCAGTACTTCAGGAAGTAAACAGATAAAAAGCTTATATGTTATTTGTATTTTACCACAGTATAAAAAATAAAACAAACAAAAGAGCAAAGCACACATTATCCCTTCCCCCCCAACAAACAGAGAGAGAAAAGACTTCTGAGAAGTTTCTATAAACATGCTTTTGGACATTTTGAATAGTTTACTATTAAACATTAAGGAATTTTAACTTGCAGTTATGGAAAATAACTGATGAAAATGACATGGCATTTACTCCCTTGATTTATTATGACACCCTTAAAACATTTGTATCATGAATGAAAAGTTCAGGTGCCTGTAAATACTACCTATTTGTAGTGTCATAAAAGGGAAGAGCAGACATTAAAGGATTCTTTACTAAGTTGAAAGCTTATCAAGAAACCCTAGCAAAACTATCCAGTAGGAATCTGGATAGCTACAAATCTTTATAGCTGACAAATCAGGCAACCTCTGAACCAATAGCCACATCAATTCTGTTTGATTGGTACTGGGACCTTGTTTACCTTTAAGTAACTCTGACCTTTTATTCCACTGTTCAGTTAAGCTGGTCTGACTTAAGCGTGAAAAAAACATAAGGGGCTCTGGTTGGTTTGGCTCAGTGGTTAGAGCTTTGGCCCTCGACTGAAGGGTCTCGGGTTTGATTGTGAACAAGGACACATACCTCGGTTGCAGGCTCCATCCCTGGCCCCGGTCAGGCGCATGTGGATGGGAACCAATCGATGTTCCTCCCTCCCTCCCTCCCTCCCTCCCTCCCTCCCTCCCTCCCTCCCTCCCTCCCTCCCTCCCTCCCTCCCTCCCTCCCTCCCTCTCTTTCTCTCTTCCCCCAGTCTCTCTGAAAAACAGTGGAAAAAGTATCCTCCAGTGAGGATAAAAACATACACACAAAAAACACACATAAGGGACCCATGCTGTAGAGAGAATCTTGATAGAAGCAACAGTAATGATGAGACAGCTTCTTTGTAAAAATCTTCGATTTCTGGAAGATAGCAGAATATAGTGGTAAGGATTTTGAAATTTAAATCCTGGCTCTTCTACTTACTAGCTGTGTGATCTCTTAGATAGGTTGCTTAACTTCCCTGATCCTTAGTTTTCTCATTTGTAAATTGGGGCTAATCATAACTGTATATATGTGTATTAATTGCCTAGCACAGTGCCTGGCACATAGTAAGTATTCAAAAAAATAGCCATTATGACTGTTGCTGTTAACTTCCTTGCAAGATATTTAGATTACTAGACATAATTCTTGGAAAATATGCATCATATATTCTGATTTAAAGAGTCAGGAAGGAGAAGGAATCCGTTTCTAGAGACCCCAAAAGGCGGCCTTATATGAGGGCCTATCTGTGTAGAAATTATTAGAGCATTTTAAAAATTAAACTTTTTTTTTGGGGAAAAAGTAAATTCTATAGAAAAGTTGTAAAAATATTAAAACAGATTCCTGTGTGCCCCACCTAGTTTCATACATTGATAATGTTGGCCATATTTGCTTTACCTTTACCTTTACCTTTTTTATATGTAATATAATATACACATTTTCCTTCCTTTTTTTTTTTGCTGAGGTAAGTTGCAGAGATCATGACCCTTCATCCCTAGATACTTCAGCATTTATCTTCTAAAAACAAGGACAGCCTTTTACATAGCACACTGTAAATCAAATCTGGGAAGTTTAACATTGATGCCTATTATTATCTGATACACAGTCCATATTCAAATTTTATTGATTGTCCCAATAACTATTCTTTGTAACAATTTCTCCCCCAATCTATAATTTTGCATTGCAATTAGTTGTCATTTCTTTGGTCTCTATTAACCTGGAATAGCCCCTCAGCCTTCCATTGTTTTTCATGATTGACATATTTTGAAGAACATTGGCTTGTTTGTAGACTGTCCTTTAACTAAGGTTTGTCTGCTTGTTCCTCATAAATCCATACAGGTTATGCATTTTTGGCAGGTAGTATATCCTTAGTCCCTCACACAAGGAGACATTATTGGTGATGTTAATTAACTTTGATCACTTAGCTAAGAGATTTTTTTCTCTATAAAAGTAACTTTCCCTTTGTAATTAATAAGTAATCTATGGGGAGATACTTTGAAACTGTATAAATATACTGTTCCTCAACACACTTTCCCCCAATGGTTTTAGAATCCTAAAGAGCTTTTTTATATCATAAACGTGGTTTCCTGACCTTGATCGAAAACTTCTTGAGGAAACAGTTTTTACTTTAAAAATTATGTTACAGTACCTTGTACATAGTAAGTACTTAATATTATTGACTACCTGACCTTGAGCTGCCTGTCCAGATTGCTGATTACATTTTTCCAATGGATTTTGTCTGCTTACCCTGAGAAGAATTTAGCGATACTTACAGAGAAGTCCTGTCATATGCAAGTTAGAAATGGTCACTAAATGGACTGATTAGGCATTCTTAGCAGGGCTCGCAGACCAGTGAGATGGGAGTAGTGATTAAGTATTTTGAAAGACTACTTAATAACAATAATGAAGAAAAGCTCTGATTATCATCACTGGAAAAACTTGTTAAATGTATAGTACCCTTCTTCCATTTTAATTTGCATTTGTGATGAAAGAAAGTTTCTGGGTGGTGGTGTCTTTTACTTTAGACTCACTTTTTTTATTTATGCCAGCCTAATACTTAGAGTATTAGGGTGTCACCTTCAGTCTCTAAGAATTAGGTCAGGTTTCTTGTAGATCTTGTCACATTGCCACTTGGAATTTAGCTGGAGGAAAGAAAGTAAGGCACAGTTGCTGTTGTTTAGATGAACATCTTATTCAGAAGGGCTTATTGGAGTCAGTGAGGCAGAGTAGAATGTCCTCATTCTGTCTGGCACTTACTTTGTTTCCTGCCTCTGCTCTGAGGATCTTTCTTCCATCTTTCACTGTACCATATCTTGGGCAGAGATGGCAGCTGATAATTAAAATTCCTCTACCCACAATTTCTGGCTGATGCCTAAAATTTCATCAATGGCAAGAAATTAATTTGTGTAAATTATGTTACCCAATAAAAATGCAGATATTCTTGCTGGGGATTGAGGTAGCACAAGCCAACATCTAAACATGAAATATCAAATATTCAGAACTTTTATATGATAGCTAGTTGCTAGAAGCTCCCTGTAAAATGAGACAGTGATAAATAAGTTTTTTCTTGGGAGAAGAAGCAGCCTGGGTAGGGTTTTAATACTTGGGGACTCTGAACAAGCAAAAATAAGGTGATTGAGACTCTGAAAGAGAAAGGGGAAATGAATATTGAAGAAGGAAGAGGAAGGACATTTAAAAGATACAGTACAGCCCAGCCGGGCGTGGCCTAGGATCCAGGCAATCGGGGTTTGATTCCCGGTCAGGGCACATGCCCAGGTTGCGGGCTCAATCCCCAGTCGGGAGTGTGCAGGAGGCAGCCAATCAATGACTCTCTCATCATTGATGTTTCTATCTCTCTCTCTCCCTCTCCTTTCCTCTCTCTGAAATCAATAAAGATATATTTAAAAAAAAAAAAAGATACAGTACATTTACACCACAATTTCCATAGATCCCTGGTGGAGTAGTCTCTGAAATCTACAGAGCATTTAGAGTTAAGAAATCCATGCTTTGTTAAACCAGGAATTGGTTATGGCCACTCATTTAAAAAAGGTTCTTTCCCCCATCCGCACCAAAGACATACCTTTTACATTTCCTTGCATTGGTCATGTATCCAGGTGTTCCAGGGATGATAGAAGGGGCAGTATTAAAGCTGTATAACTTTCTCAGCCAGGTTATTCCAGTCTTTTGCATGCAGTCAGGATATGAAATGAGTAGTTAATATGCAGGCTTCGTTGGTCAGGGGGAATAATTGCCAAGGTCAGGTGATTAATTTTGGCCATTGTTCCACAGGGAGGCATTTCAGAGTTTGTACTGGAGCCTTTGTTTTTGCCAGATGCAATTGCCTCTTCTTTGTGAAATATGTGCTATGGAATTGATCTTTTGCTGAGTATATCTGTGTTAACATCTCTGAAATACTGGTGACAGACTTTTTTCTCCCTCAATGAGAAAAAATTCTTTTTCACTTTCTATGACCGGTTAAAAGAAGATGGATGCACAGAGTTCAGCCAAAGTCAACACAAGAAAGAGGAGGAAAGAGGAACCTGGACCCAATGGGGCAACAGAGGAAGATGGGATTCCTTCCAAAATGCCACGCTGTGCAGTTGTAAGTAAGGAAGAGATTTCTGTGTTGTACATTTAACCTGGCAGGGGCAAGATAGAAAACTGATATAACATTACAAGTCTTCTTAAATAATGGAAAGAATGAATAGGAAGTGTGGATTGTATTTTCACAGTTGTTGGAAATCTTATGCTTTCTTATTAGATTATAACTCACAGCTCAGTTGTAACAGCTTTACATTGGAATTGGAAAAAGAATGTTAGGAAAATTTGGAGATTGTGTTGTATATTAGTCTAAAGATCAAATTCAAACTAATGAAATAGAGAAATCAGGGCTCCAAGCAGTGATCTGATCTTGGTGTCATCTCATGATGTTTAGTTTTCTATGTCTTACTGTCTTTTCTCCCATATCATTTAAACACTCTATTACTGTTTATATCTTAGATGAGAACTTTTTCTATTACTGCTTACCTTATATTCCTTTATCTCTGGGACATTATCTTTATATTTCTAATTGTTACCAAGCCTTCAGTGAAATACTCCATTCCAAATTGCTCATCCTGTCTCAGGTTTGTACCTTTCCTAAAGCTTCCCCGCCAAAAACATGGCAAAGAACCCACAATGGAAGTTATTATTAATATACAATATTATTATGAAATCTGTGTTTCAAATCCCACTGACAGAATTGCATGTTTCTGTATTTTCTTTACCTATATTGACCAGTAATCAAACTGAAGTTTCCATTGGTTAGTTCTGGAGCTTCATAGCCCAAAGGGAAAAACATTTGTACTCTGACACAGTTGACAGTTGTTCCAAACCAGTACTCTCTCTTGAGCAGTAAAGGCAACTGAACTTCACAGATAGGAGTCATATGATTCAGGCCTCACAGTGATATTTGTGGGGCAAGTGTATTAGTTTCCTATTGCGGCTATAACAAGTTACCATAAGTTTAGTGGGCTAAAACAATACAGATATGTTATCTTACAGTTCTGGAGGTCAGAAGACTGAAATGGGTCTCAGAGAGTTGAAATCAAAGTGTTGGCAGGGCTGGAGGATCTAGGGGAGAATGTTTCCTTGCCTTTTCCAGCTCCTTTAGGCTGCCCACATTGTTCTGCTCACAGTGCCAGTCAGCAATTATATCACTTTGATCACTGCTTCTGTCACTGACATCTTATTCTAACTCTCCTGCTGCTTCCCTCATTTACTTATAAAGATCCTTATGATTACATTGGACATACATGGATAATCCAGGGTAATCTCCCTGTCTCAAAATTCTTTAATATAACAATATCTGTAAAGTTCCTTTAGCCATGTAAAGCATAGTCATAGATTCTAGAGCATAAGATGTGCATATCTTTAGGGGGCCATTATGCTGCACAGCACAGCAAGTAAACTCATAAAACGACAATGACTCAGCAGTCAGCAAAATAGGACATTGTTAGTTTCCAAATGTTTCTTAGACAGTTTAGATTAAGGAGATAGTGGTGGGCACCAATTCAGGAATCTCACTTGGGGTTGGGACAAGTTATAACCAAGTAGGTGGTGCTCTCAGTCAATCACCATAGCCAGGAGTAGAGCAAAGAAGGCCTGTCTTAATGGAATGGGCTCTGAGAAGACTTAATTTTTTGGTCCTTGTAATCTGAGAAATTTCAGTGCTTTAAATTAGTTTGCTTCATATATTCATGTCACAAATCAGCTGAGTGACTTTTGTTGCCTATTCCACATTCTTCTCTGGCACACACTGGCTATTTAGCATGGGCTAATGTTTAAAGGTTCACTCGCCCAACTGGCTGGACTCATCCTAATAAGGCATATATGTTAAATAAACTTGTTTGTCATCTCCGTCGTATACCTGTACTTTCTGTCTGTCAACCTCTTTCAACTCTGTAGCAACAGCTAACAAGATATTTTTCTGGTTTTTTTGTTGTTGTTGTTAATCCTCACCCAAGGATATTTTTTCCATTGATTTTTAGAGAGTGGGAGGGAGGCAGAGAGAGAGAAAAAAAACATCAACGTGAGAGAAATGCATTAATTGGTTGCCTTCTCCATGTACCCTGACCAGGGCTGGGGATTTAACCTGAAACCCAAGTATGTGCCCTTGACCTCTGGGAATCAAACCCACAACCCTTTGGCAGGCCGATGTTCTAACCACTGAGCAACACCGGCCAGGGCAATATTTTTCTTTTTTAATAATAGCTGTATTATAATCCACCAGTTTAAAATGTATAACTCAATTTTAGTATATTCACAGAGTTGTGCAACCATCACCACAACCAATTTTAGAAAACTTTTTATCACTCCAAAAAGAAGCCCAATACCTGTTAGCAATCAGTTCCCATTTCCTTCCAACCTCCCCATTTCCTTCCAACCTCCCCAGCCTCAGGAAACCACTAATCTACTTTTGGTCACTATAGATTTGCCTGTTCTAGACATTACATACAAATGGCATCATACAGTATGTGGTCTTTTGTGGCTGACTTCTTCACTGAGCATGTTTTCATGATTCATTAATGTTATAGCATGTATCAGTATTTCATTCCTCTTTATTGACAAATAGCATGCCATCATATACCACATACCACATTTTATTTATCCAATCATTAGCTGGCATTTGGGTTGAGAAAACAAGATATTATCATAGACTTTTAATGTACCAGTGTGGCAGTAGGTACTAGGTGTATAAAGATAAGCAAAATCTTCCCTTTGAAAGATGTGAGCATAATGTAGAATTCTATGGCTCAGAGCTCATTAACTTTAAAAAAGTGCTTTCCTTGCAAGCAGGGAAAGGAATGGGAAGGATCACCAAGTATCCTTAGGTAGCTGGGTTGATGGGTCAGGATGAAATGGATAGAAGAGAGAGAAAAGAGTTGAGGAAAAATTAAGGGATAACTTTATGGTAGTTTGTCTATAAGTATAAAGAATTTACTGATATGGATGTTTCTAAAGGTACAGTCAAGGATCACAAAAGTATTTGCAAAGAATAAGACATTTGGCTTACCTTAATATTTATCATATATATGAATAAATTACGAAGTACCTAAACTCTGGGGAAAACTGGCCATAGTTCTACTTATGGAGATAGATCTTATAATCTCATTTCAATCAATTTATATTGAGAACCTCTGTATGCCAGTTGCTAGAATTAGAGATCCAAAGATGAAAAGATGACCTCTGGGGCAATGCCTCCCCCAGTGCCAAGGATATCAAGAAGATCCTGGATAGGGCAGGCATAAAGAAAAGAGCATAGGGAATATAGTTGATAATATTGTAATAACTATGTATGTTGCCAAGTGGGTACTAGAAATATAGGGGGAAACACTTTTTAAAGTATATGATTATCTAACCACTATGCTGTACACCTGAAACTAATACAAAATAATATTGAATGTAAAAATTTTTAAAAAGATATATCTATATGATTTCAGAGAGAAGAAGGGAGAGGGAGAGAGAGAGAAAGAAACATCAATGATGAGAGAGTCATTGATCGGCTGCCTCCTGCATGCCCCTGACTAAGAATTGAGCCTGCAAGCCGGGTGTATGCCCTGACTGGGAATCGAACCGCAATCTCCTGGAACCTAGGTCAATGCTCAAACGCTGAGCCACACCTGGCCGGGCAAAAGTAAACTATAATTTAAAAATAAAATAAATTTTAAAACTATAGTAATTGAACCTTGAATGCTATTGGCATGTCAATGGGAGGGATTGACCTTCCAGGCCAATTGGCTACAAGGACTGGCCATGACTACAGCTATAGTGGAGGAACTGTGGTGCAGGTGCTGACCCCATGATGTAGAACTTGATTCAGTGGAACTCTGTTGCCCACCAGGTCCACCCCTTGAGTGTGTTGCTCATGTGGAGGTGGTTGGATGGTGTTCCAGCGTGGTCTGAAGCTGGTCTCTGAGTACACTGGGTCTGGGGTCTTCCAGGAGATGCAGGCTGAGGTGAGCCACTGCCTGTGTCCTTCCTGAGGCCACCTGCATAAGCTACAAAGCTATCTGCAGATCGCTGCTACTTGTGCTGGGATTAGAGGTGCCTGGGAGAGGCCAATCTGTGAACCAAGTCGCTGCTGCTAGTGTAGGGCTTGGGGCCACTTAGCAAGAGGTATATGCATGTTGAAGCCAGATGATGGTTGTTTGGGGTTTGTGAACATTTGAGAGAATTTCAGAAAGTCTTCAGCATGATCCATTCAGGCTGTTTTTATGGAAAGGTCACTGGAAGCAGCTTGTATGGGCTGCAAATTCAGTTGGGCAGCGTCTCAGAATCACCAGGGCAGGTTGAACAGTGTTACTTACGTTAATGGAAACTTGGATATGGCATTAGCCTGTGCCTGCAGGCTACTGGGTAGGGGCTCAGCAAAGGAATAGTGGCCTCCACCAGCACTTCTGTCTGGGAGAAAGCTGCCCCTCCAGCCCTTGCTCCAAAGCCAGACAATTCAGTTCCTCCCCACCTTTAGAGTGCCCCCACCCACCCACCCACCCAGTGCTGGAGCTCATAGTAGGTGAGTCCAAGTAAGTCTGTGCATGGGCCCTTTAAGAGAAATGCCTGAAATTCCAGCAGCCCTTCATTTCACTCAGCCCCAATCTCCCCTGGTTTTCATAGCCAGAAGTTATGCAGACTTCTTTTCCTGGTACTGCAACCCTGGGCTGGGGGGCCTGGTGTGGGGCTGGGACTCCTTGCTCCTCAGGGGGCACCTCTGCAGCTAAAATAGCCCTCATGAAATTTAAGTGCCACATGTAGGTGTAGAACCAGCCCGTTCCACATCTCTGTCCCTCCTACCAGTCTTGATGTGGCTTCTTTATATTCTTAGTTATAGGACTTCTGTTCAGCTAGATTTCAGATGGTTCTGAATGATGTGGTTTTGTAGTTTAGTTGTATTTTTGATTTGGTTGAGGGAGGATGCCAGTACTGCATTTACCTATTCCGCCATCTTAATCGGAATTCCCTACTTCCAAGGATTCTTAAACAGTTTTCAGCAAAAAGTTTCAGAATGCCACAGAGAAAATTTTTCTTTTCCCCAAGCATTCTTCACAAATGGTAACGTCCTTCTGAGATCCAAAGTATTTCAGTAATGCCAGGGGAAAGGCTATAGTGCCAAGAAGAACACTATGTGGTATGAGAAAAAGGATAATAACAGAGCAGATTCTATTCCTTGAAGATCTGTTTTTAAAAAAAGAGAAGAAAAGAAAAAAAAGAAAAGCAGTAATTCTCCCTGACTCCTAATTGCCATTTCAGTGACAGTAAATAATGAGCTCATCTATCTAACTACTATTTGGATGTCTCATAGACCTAGGTTGATCCTGTAATAAATTAAACTCATTGTCTCCCACCTAAACCAGTTCTTCCTCCTGTGTTTATCTGAGTGAGAAGTACTCCATCTGCACAGTCTCCTTAAGCCTGAAACCTAGGAGTCATCTTTAATACCTTTTATCCTCTGCATCCTGATAATTTCTTAAAAGTACCTATTTTATCTCTTAAAAACTTTATTTCATCCTCTCTGTATCTACTGTGTTAGTTTAAGCTTTTGTCATCTAACTGGATCATTGCAACAGTCACAACTAGCTCTCAGTCTAGGTTTCTTGTCTATTCCTGTTGCAACCAATCCTTTCCAAAGCAATCAGAATGATCTTCTAAACTGCAAATGGGATCACATTACCTGTAGGATAAAGTTCAAACTCCTTAGGGCAGCACACAAAGTCCTTCATCATCAGGCCCTTACTTACCTTATCTATTGCAGATTCTTATTCTGAACTTTATATTCCAGTAATACTAGTTGCAGTTTGCTAAACATAGTATTATTTCATACTTCTAAACTAGTATTTTATCTCTTGTCCATTTCTTCTTTTTTTTAAAATGTAAAAAGGGTTTTATTTGCAGGGGAGCAGGACTCTAATCCAACAAACCAAATCCAATGTTGTCATCAGATTCCTCCGATCCCTTCTCATCTTTCTTCTTTGCTGCACCTGGGGCAGAACCAGTAGCAGGAACTGTAGACCCTGGGGTGGCAGAGACGATCTCTTTGATTTTTTTCCCATTCAGCTCACTGATGACCTTGTTGAGCTGGTTGTCCTCCACCTTAATGCTATTGGTTTTCTTTCCTGTGTAAAACCTTTTTAGTTTGATGTAGTCCCATTTGTTTGTTTTTTCTTTTGTTTTCCTTTCTCAAGGAGATATATTAGAAAAAATATTGCTAACAGAAATATCAGATTTTACTGCCTATATTTTCTTCTAGAAGTTTTATGGTTTTAAGTCCTACATTTAACTCTTTAATTCATTTTGATTTTATTCTTGTATATGGTATAAGATCTATACATTGATGTCAATGGGGTACTAAAGTTCTCTACTATGACTGCTACCGTTGATCTCTCCCTTTATGTCCATCAATATTTGCTTTATATATTTTGGTTCCCTATGTTGGGTACATAAATGTTTATAAGGGTTATATCCTCTTGTTGGATTAATTTCTGATTGTTATATAATGTCCTTCTTTGTCTATTATTATAGCCTTTGTTTTAAAGTCTATTTTGTTTGAATGAGTATTGCTACCCTAGCTTTTTGTTGTTTTCATTTGCATGAAATATTTATTCTATCTCTTTATTTTCAGTCTGTGTGTGTCTTTTGATCTGAAATGGGTTTCTTATAGGCAGTATATATATGGGTCTTGTTTTCTTATTCATTCAAATACCCTATGTCTTTTGATTGGAGCATTTAATCCATTCACTTTTAAAGTGATTATTGATAGGTACATATTAATTGCCCTTTAAATATGCATATGTATGTGACCCCCTACCCTTTTTTTTCTTATTTCTTCTTAAAGAAAACCCTTTAACATTTTTTGTAATATTAGTTTGGTGATAATGAACTCCTTTAGCTTTTCCTTGTCTGGGAAGCTCTTTATTTTTCCTTCAATTTTAAATGATAGTCTTGCTGGGTAGAGTATTCTTGGTTGTAGGTCTTTGCTTTTCATCACTTTGAATATTTTGTGCCATTCCCTTCTGGCATGCAAAGTTTCTGTTGAGAAATCAGCTGACAGTCTTATGGGAGCTCCTTTGTAGGAAACTTTCTTTCTCTTGTTGCTTTTAAGATTCTTTTTTTGTCTTTAACCTTTGCCATTTTGATTATGATGTGTTTTGGTGTAGGCTTCTTTGGGTTCATCTTGTTTGGGACTCTCTGCATTTCCTGAACTTGTGTTTTTTTCCTTCACAAGGTTAAGGAAGTTTTCAGTCATTATTTCTTCAAATAGATTCTCAATCCATATTGTCTCTTTCTTCTCTTTCTGGTACCCCTCTGATGCAGATGTTGTTACACTTGATATTGTTCCAGAAGTCCCTTAAACTATCCTAATTTTTTTGGATTTTTTTTTTTTTTCCTGCTCTGCTTGGGTGTTTTCTGCTACCTTGTCTTCCAAATTGCTTATTTGATCCTCTACTTCATCTAACCTGCTGTTGATTCCTTCTAGTGTATTCTTCATTTTAGTTATTGTATTATTTATTTCTGACTGGTTGTTTTCTGTGGCTTCTAGGTCCTTTTTTATGTTTACTGTCTTTTTGTTTAAGTTTTCATTGAGTTCATCCATTCTTCCCCTAAGTTCCTTGAACATCCTTATAACCATTGTTTTGAACTCAGTATCTTGTAGATTGCTTGCCTCCATTTCATTTAGTTCTTATTCAGGGGATTTTTTTGTTCTTTCACTTAGGGCATATTTCTTTGTCTTCCAATTTTGGCTGCCTGTCTCTCTGTAATTTTTTTATGTGTATTAGGCAGATATGCTATGACTCCTAGTTTTGGTATGGTGGCCTTATGTATTAGGTGTTGTGGGGCTCAGTGACACAGTCTCCCTAATTACCTGAGCTAGGTGTTCCAGGAATGTTCATTGTGTGTGTTATGTGAACCATCCTGTTGTAGTTGCTGTTGGCCTCTCCATGGGTGGGGTTGACCCTGGGGCTTGCTGACTATGAGGATTAACCCTGACCACAGTGTATGAGCTGCTTATGGGGGCTGACCTCATGAATTGGAATTCCCCCCAGCAGGGTCAGGAGCCTGCCGATAACTTCCTTTGGGTGTGCTGCTTGTGGAACTAATTGGGTCATGCTCTGATATGGTCTGAGTCCTGTCACCAGGTGTGTTGGTTCTAGGGCCTCTTGGGAGGGACTCTGATGCAAGTCAATGTCAGGTGCTGCCTGTGACCAGCCCTGAGCTACCTATTTGGAACTACAAAGCGATCCACTGTTTGTGGGCTTGGGTATGGGAGGGCCCAAGCTGTTCACCAAGGCTGGCTTCTAGCAGCACTGAGCCTAAGGTCACGTCAGCAAAAGACCCAAGACACCCTGAAATCTGCCTCCACTTGCTGGCTTCCTGTTAGGCTATGTCACTGAAATAGTCTCTGGTGGTTTGCAAGTTGCATGAAGTAGGTTCTCAGTGAGTCACCAGGTAGGGGGAAATGGTGTTTATTAGACTGATACAGACTCAAAATCTGTGCCAGTACTGGAATTGAGGCCGCTCAGCAAAAGTCTCAGGGTACATGAAGTCTAGCTGCCATTTGCTGGGTACCCACAGTCCTTAGGGGTTGGGTGCAGTCCTAGGGAGTTGTCAGGGTGAGGCCAGCAGAGTTCATCAGACCCAAACAGACCAAGATTTGGTGTGAAGGGAGGGTTCTGCACAGGAATGGTACTATGGGGTGGGCATGGGAGGGAAACATAGCCCCCAATGTAGTGTCACAGAACTCAGTCTTTCCCTTCTCAAGAGACTTCCAGGATAGTCTGCACCAAGGGCCTAAGCTTGCCACAGCCATCTGACTCCTCTGCAGGGCAGGAGCATGGCAGAACAGGGCCACCCAGTGTTGGGAGGATGGGGCTAGTGGATTTTTCATTGGGGGGGCTGGCACTGGTCAGGCTGAGGGCAGGGGAACTGGCCCCTTCCCCAGAGCCACACAACTTGGTTTCTGACACCCCGAGTTTGCCATCAGGAGCCCTCCAAGAAAGTCTACATCATGGGCCCAGACAGGTGATTCCTCCACAGGGTATGAGCTTGGCAGGACAAGATGACAGGGAGTTGTGAGGGTGAGGTTAGTGCATTCCTCCTAGCTGATGCTGTATGAAGGGGAATGCTCTACCCAGGAAAGATGGCATTTGTGCGTGGTGTGTGAAAGGGACCCAGTACAGGGACTCTGGTGACTGTCCCGTCAGCTTTTTCCCTGGAGCCACACAACCCAGTCCTTCCTCACGTTACTCCGTCCTGCTCTGATCCACCCTCTTTCTACACGAGCCCAGGGTGACTGGCTATGAATAAGATTTTGGGCACTGGTCCTTTAGCAGAGCGCCTGGGTTTCTGGAAGACTCCTGTCTCTCCCTGACATACAGAATCCTTGCTAATTTTCATAGCCAGATGTTACGTGGGCTCCTCTTCTTGGCTCTGGTGCTTCAGGCTAGGGGAGCCCTGCATAGAGTTGAGACCCCATGCTCTTTAGGGGTCTCAACCTTTGCAGCTGAGATATGCGGTTGCAGGGCCAGCCTTTTCATGTCTCTGCCCTTCCTACCAGACTTGATGTGGCTTGTTCTGTAAATCATTGGTTATAAGACTTCTGTTCAGCTAGTCTTCAGTTGGTTATTCAGGTTGGTTCTATAATTTAATTGTAATTCCAGTTTGGACCTGGGAGGAGTCGAGTGTAACTTCCATCTGCTCCTTGGATCTGCCATCTTGGATCTAACAATTACTTTAAATGCAGATGGATTAAAGGCTCCAATGAAAAGATATAGGGTGGGTGAATGGATAAGGAAACAAGGCCCTTACATACGCTCTCCACAGAAGCCTTCACTTCAGATCGAAAGACACACAGACTGAAAGTAAAGGGATGGAAAATTATATTTCAAGAAAATGGAAAGGAAGAAAAGAAAAGCTGGGGTAGCAGTACTTACACCAGACAAAATCAACTTTAAAACAAAGGCTATAACAAGAGACAAAAAGGACCTAGTCATTTCACTTCTGAGTATTTATCCAAACAAACCCAAAACATTAAATTGAAAAAACATATGCATTCATATGTTCATTGCAGCATTATTTACAATAGCCAAGATATGGAAGCAACTTGTATCCATCAATAGATGAATGGGTAAAGAAGAAGTGGCGCATATATACAATGGAATATGACTCAGCCATAAAAAAGATGCTGCTTGAAACAACATGGATGGTATTGTGTTGAGTGAAATAAGTCAGACAGAGAAAGAGAAATGCTGTATAATTTCACTTATATGTAGAATCTAAAAAACAAAATAAACAAATAATAGGATCAGACTCATATATATAGGGAATATTTTGATGGTTGACAGATGGGAAGGAGTGAGGGATGGGTGAAAAAGGTGAAGGGTTCCAGAAGCACAAATTGGTAGTTACAGAATAGTCATGGGTATGTAAAGTATAGCATAGGGAATATAATCAATAATATTGTAATGGCGTCGAATGGGTACTAGTTTTATCAAGGTCATCACTTTGTGAGTTATATAAATGTGTAATCACTGGATTATAAACCTGAAACTAATATAATATTGTACCTCAACTGAAATTCAAAAATAAAAAAAATCTTTAAATGTAAAGAAAATAATCCTTAGAAGTAGAAAGAGTTCTGGAAAACCAATATCAAGTTCTAGTCTTAACATTATTTGAATTATCTCCATTTCTCTACTAGTAAGGACACAAGAATCTCTTCTTTTTTGTTGGAATTTTGAGGAATAATGAGTTAATGTATGTGAACAAAATCAGGAAAAAGGTTTTATGGAAGCAATATTGCATTCAGAAGATCATTTGGAATGATGACAATGAGTAGCTGTAATTTTTAGTTATAATGGTATTAGTTATACTTTGCGTAGATTTGGAAACTATAGCATTTAGAAGCTGGAAACTTAAAATAGCATTTAGAAGCTGGAAACTTAATATGGCATTTAGAAGCAAACTTCTTAGATTAATACAATTTAATTAATTTTATTGGCATAATGAAACCTGTATTCATAATATGGAAGAGAAAGTGAACTAACATTGTTGATGATGAATAAATTTGTTGAGTGCCTACTCATATGCTTAATCTTCATAATAACCTTCTGGGGCAGGTAGTATTGTTTTCTATTTTATAGAAGATTAAATGATAGCCTTAGAAGCTTGCTGTGATTTCACAGCTATTAAGTGACAGAGCTGGGATTTAGATCTAAATTGTAAACCCATTCCCTTTCGTGTATACTTCGCTATCAGATAGTCAAAAGACTTGAAAGCAATATTATTCTGTAGGATTCTCTTGAGGTTAAAAATGAAAGAGGTATGTCTTATAACACAGGTAGAAATACTTAGTCCTACTTTTATAAACTTCAGCTTGTAGAGACACTGTTCTCTAGCTGAGACAAGTAACAGGGTGTGTTTTTAAAATACTATACTTTTTGTCTGGCTGGGCAAGGCTTAGCAGTTGAGCATCGACCTAGGATCCAGGAGATCGGGATTTGATTCCCGGTCAGGGCACATGCCCGGGTTGCAGGCTAGGCAGCCGATCAATGACTCTCTCATCACTGATGTTTCTATCTCTCTCTCTCCCCCTCCTTTCCTCTCTCTGAAATCAATAAAGATATATTAAAAAAAAAAAAAATACTATACTTTTTAACTGGAGGCAACCCTAGAGAGACAGAGATTTTGCTCATCTGCTGTAGCTTAAGAACCTTAGGTTTCATTCTCTATACTTAGGAGGAATTGATTCAGCACAAACCTTAGCCAGGAGAGACAGCTGCATTTGCCTTTTGCCTTGGAACATACACAGTATACTACAAGGAAGTTATGCAAGATAGGATACTTAATGTATCTTTTTAAATTGATATAAAATTCACATAATATAAAATTCACCATTTTTAACCACTTTAAAGTGTACAATTCAGTGGTTTTTAGCATATTCACAATGTTGTGCAACCTTCACCACTAAACTGATTCCAGAACATTTTTATCCCCACAAAAAGAAACCCCCTACCCATTAGCAGTCACTCCCTATTCCCTTCTCTCTCTACCTCCTGGCAATCACTAATCTACTTTCTGTACCTCATTCTGGACATTTCACATAAATGGAATCATGCCATATGTGGCCATTTTAGTCTGGCTTCTTTTATTTAGCATGTTTTCAAGTTCTGTCTAGGCAGCAGTATGTATCAGTACTTCATTTCTTTTTATAGGTGAATAATATTCCATATGGATATATCATTTTGTTTATCCATTCATCAGTTGATGTATATTTGGATTGTTTTTATTTTTGCTATTGTAAATAATGCTGTTATGGGCGTTATTTATGTATAAGTTCTTTTTAAAACATGTTTTCATTTTCCTGGTTATATACTTAGGAGTGTAATTTCTGGGTCATATGGTGTCTATGTTTAACAGTTTGAAGAATTGTTTTCCAGAGTTATGTACCCGTTTACATTCATGGCAACAGTGTATGAAGTTCCAGTTTCTCGGCCATTAATATATCTTCTTTGGAGAAATGTCTAGATCCCTTTGTCTCCTTTGCTTTTCACTTCCCTCTTTTCTTTCCCTTCCATTCACCAGGGCCTAACCCCAGATCTTTCACAGTTTCTGTTAATTCTGTTTCTCTTCCTGGGCCTATTAATTTAGTTACTATAGTTTCTAGCTTGATTTGGACTGAATATAGTGCTCAATAGTCCCAGTAATTTTTTTTTAATCCTCACCTGAGGATGTTTTTTCCATTGCTTTTTCAGTGAGAGTGGAAGGGGGTGGAGGGAGAAAGACAGAGATAGAGAAAGAGAGATGTCGATGTGAAAGAGACACATCGAGTGACACATTGAGTGGTTGCCTCCCGATTGCACCCTGACCAGGGCCGAGCCTGCAACCGAGGTATGTGCCCTTGGCTGGAATTGAACCTGGGACCCTTCCATCTGCAGGCCAATGCTCTAACCACTGAGCAAAACCGGCTAGGGCAATTTTTTTTTAAATATGTTTTCATTGATTTTAGAGAGAGGAAGGGAGGCGGAGAGGGTCATTGATCAGCTGCCTCCTGCACACCCCCTGCTGGGGAATGAGCCTGCAACCTGGGCATGTGCCCTGGCAGGGAATCGAACTGTGATCTCCTGGATCATAGGTCAGCACCCAACCACTGAGCCATGCCAGCAGGGCAGTCCCAGTAATTATTTGCTAATGCTCTAATACATTTCCCATAACAACTATTCCAAATACTTTCTTCTTTTCTCAAGCTTTCAGTCTCATTCCAACCTACCTGTTCTTCATAGGTAACTTCACTTCTTTTTCTACTATACTGAGAAAATTGAGGGCATCAAGTGTAAGTTTGTACATCTTTCTTTTCTTACATTTGACATTGTCCTTTTATCACCTTTTTTTCTCCTGCTTTTAGAAAATTGTCTCCTTCTTATTTCTAGAGCTATCACCTTCCCCCTGTTCTACTTTGAGACCATTCCCTGCCATTCTTCTAGCCTCTTCTTTCCTTAATTATCTATTTTTCCCCTCTCCAGTATTTTCAGTCTCTTTGGCTCCTTTTCTTCTGTTTTGGACATGAACAAATCTCTTTAACTAAGAAAAAAATACTGCCACAAATCCTTCTGTCCCTTCTAGGTACTTTTCTGTTTTTCTCATTTTTATGGTCACAAATCTCTATTGAGAGATTATTACTAATCTATTCTCTTGTCTTCTGATTTTCTTAGAGGCACTAGTGTTCTGACTTTCACTAATATATTCTAGAAGGTCTCTAATAGTCATTTAAATCTCCAAATTCAAAGACTTTTCTCAGTTCTCACTTTCTTTGATATCAATTCCTTCTTTTAAAACTTCTCTATTCCTAGTAATGGTACCGAAAGCTTATTTTCTTCAGATCATAATCTCAGTTATTGTAAACTCCTCTCTTACTTAAGTGATTTTTTGCAGCAGTTTTAACATAAGTGGACAGATGTTCCCACATGCACTAAGCCACACCAGAGTGCAATTGTTTACTCACAGTGACTGGTGAATGGTGAAAGCACGCATTTGCTAGACTATTCAGTATAAATTTAAAATTACTGTAATACATATAGAAAACTTTTCTGTGAAATTAAGCTTTGCATACATACTTAATTTTAATTACACCAATGTATCTACATAAGTAAAAACAGGTAAACTAACTAATTTGTCAATTTTTTGACATGTGCATTGGGAAAACCTACTTTATTATATAACGGACTTTCAGCTTCAATAGATACCAATTAGTCCATTATGTCAAGGTTTTACTGTAATTGCAGACAACTCATCTAACTTCTCTGAACCTTATTTTCCTCATCTTTAAATTGATACCAACTATTATACTAGGTTCACAGGGCTATTATGAACATTAGAACATATTTACAGTGCAAAGCATTACACAGTGATAATTGTACTTAATAAAGTACACAGGAGCTGTTTGCCTTCCCAGTCCCCTAGCTGAACTGATTTGAAAATGCATGCATGAACCTTGGCAATTCAGTATATAGAACAGGATTGGCTGCTCTGCCGTGCAGCAGAGGAGCCCAGTTAGTTGGGACTGTTCCCAGCCACCTTGCTCAGTCTTTACCCTGAAATCATTAGCAAAACATTTATCTTTGACACCATGATTTGCCCATCTGGTAAAATGTTGCAACTTTCACCTGTCATTTTGGAATGCCTTTTCCTTTTCTTTTTTGTGTTATGAAGTTTTAAGAAGAATTTAAGTCACAGTATATTGAGTAACTGATTGTTCTTTAAAGCTGCCATTTTTTTTAGTGTTTCAGTTTGTACCATTGAATTTAAATGTTTTTTTTTTCCGTCACCTTCCTCTTCTTAAGGGTTTACGGCAGCCAGCTCCTTTTTCTGATGAAATTGAAGTAGACTTTAATAAGCCCTATGTCAGGGTAACTATGGAAGAAGCCAGCAGAGGAACTCCTTGTAAGTAAACGCTCAATTATTTTCTTGTTTTGCTGTTGTTTTTAGCATTCAATTGTATTTATCAAATATACACCTACTTTCTATATTCTTCCCTCAGTTTACCTGTAAAGGCTACTTGGGACAAGGGGGATGAGTTCCTTCTAACTCCCTTGCTGTTCTTTTGAGAGGATAACTGTACTCCATAAAATTTCATTTTTTTTTTATTATTAGGCACTTGTTTCCTGGGATATTGTCACAGCTTTGAGATATAGTAGTACATACTTGCTTCCTGGGCTGTTGTCATAATTATGAAATATAGTTGAGCGCAGATAATAAGATATTAGCCTGAGCTGGACTTTAATTTTGCCTATTTTTACTAAGGTCCAAATATATCAGGCTGTCTCATCTTTAATAACCTTCATAATTGTTCCCCAAATTTTCCTTTCTATCAGTGAAGACTCTAGCTCTGATGCTGTTGATGATAGAGAATAAAAATATCTCAAGTTCAGAGATGCTAATCACTTAATTTTATCTTTATTGATATTATAATTTTCCAGTATTTTAAAGACTCACTTTATTATTTTCAAAGCCCATACTCTTTATTTGTATGCTTATCTTACATAATGTACGTAGTCTAGACACTCTTCTTGTTTTGGGCATTTGGTTTTAGGGATCATCATAAATAGAAACTCCCATGAGCATTTGTTGTGAATACAGTCTTATAGGCATCTGTCTTTACTTCTCTATAAATTCTTCAAATTTTCCTTTTATTTAATTCTTTTTTATTTCTTCCAATTACTATAGTAAGAATTCTGTCTACTCTGTAATCATGTCTGGACTCAAACTCAGGCAAGCACTAGGGAATAAGAAGCAGTTATAGCCACAAATCTAGATAGGAGATATATGTGGTTCCTACTTAATTGTGTTAGTATATTTGCACCCTGTTGTAACTGAGGAGTAGCAAAATACTAACAGAAATGAATGCTGAACAATGTCAGGCCAGTGATCCCAATACCCTTTGACTATATCTTGCTGTATGGAGTATAGTTTTGGGGTCCTCACAATTCCAGAGAATACTTTCCTTTTGCAAAAGTGTTTATACATGTTGATCACAACCCCTCTGATTCATGATGTGATGTTTTAGGTTTGGCTCCCTGTATTTGAGAAATAGACAAGGCTAATGGGGCAGGTAAAATGACAACATGGAAAACCAGGCTATATGTAACAGTGTAATGGTGGCAGGTCAAATTTCAAAATGCCACCAAACAGTTCAAGGGTCACATGGTCACATTCAGATGTGATTCAGAGTCTGTTGAGGGCAAGAACTTTTCATGCACTCTCTAATGACACACATTCACAATGCAGTACCTCACTCAGATATGATTATGTTTGTTATATTAACCACCTTTGATACATAAAATATGTGTGTGTGTAGATGTCCTTTTCACAAGTTTGGAAGCTTATAATTAACAAGCACTAACTAATAGATCTAATTTAAAAATTTTTTAGAATAATAGAATTTTGCTAGTTCATTTTTGAGATAATATACTTCATAGTCTCTTTATTGTACTGTATACATGAAGGAATTAAGCCCATAGAAACTTAGAAGTAAAAGTTCCTTTATAGTAAAACAAATAATTAGTGAAAGAATTTAAGCTAAAACCTAAGTTTTTCCATCTTTGTGTTCTTTTCACCCTGGAGTGTGCAACTCTTCATAGACGTTAGTTATTAACAATAGAAAAACATCGGCCAACTGATTGTATTATAGGCCGTACATATAGTCACAAATTAGCCTATAAAGTTTGCCTATCTTATTTTGTCTGTTCAGTTTTGTGTTAAATAGACAAGTAACTGACTGAATTCATGCCAGTGCTGGACAAGGGATAAACCAGTAATGAGTCTACATACACATGCCATAGTTAGTGGATTTTAAACAAATAATTGGTACAAGGGGGCATTCCTCCCTCTGCCCCTAGGTTTTCACTTGGGAGGTTAAGGAGGTACAAGAGGGAAGTTTGTGTAATCTAGCAGAAAACTCACTACCCAGAGGAAAAACAAGTATGGCCTGAGAAATAAGAAGATCATTTCTTTTGAAAGATAAAAAAACGCCTGGCTGGGCGTGGCTCAGCGGTCGAGCGTCCACCTAAGATCCAGGCGATCAGGGTTCAATTCCTGGTCAGGGCACATGCCCGGGTTGTGGGCTCGATCTCCAGTCAGGGGCCCGCAGGCAGCAGCCAGTCAGTGACTCTCTCATCATTGATGTTTCTCTCTCTTTCTCTTCTGCCTTCTTCTCTCTGAAATCAATAAAGATATATTTTTTTTAAAAAGATTAAAAAAATCAATGATATGTTATCTTGGAGAACGGAAGAAAAAGCAGAGTCTGAAGGACATAGAAATCTGTTAAGGACAAAAATGTTTTGGTAATAGGTATTTGAGAGACTATATCAAAAGAGAATAAATGTAAACCCAGGTCTTTTCTGCCTGAAGAACATCTAGTTAGTTAGCCAGCAGTAGTGCAAGGACTGTAATTTGTCCAAATTAGGACCATTTTGAGAGTTAAAGGGTTTGCTCTTAATAATATGCTGAGACAATAGATGTAAATCAGAGGGAGGGTATGGTTATCCTCGCCAATAGCCACTTGGTGAAAGACTAGATAACTTGTGCTTTCTACTCAGATTTTCTAGTTCAACAGTGGCCCCTTCTGGCTATTTGGTTAATATACCAGCCTGGGTTCACCAAAGACTTGGGGTTAAGTAATAGGGAATTGAGAAGTTGGGAGGCTGGGGAAACACTGAAGAGGGAAGGAAGCACATCTGAGGTTGGTGTGAGAAAAGGATTCAGTGGTGATGTGGCCTAACGTGGGATGATTAGCTATTGGCAAACAGCCACGATCAACAGCATTCTATGCTATTTCCACTGTCAGGAAATCTCACTTGATGTACGCTAATGGCAGAAAAATAACAACAAAATAATCTTAATTTTTGTTTTCTAGCTTTTATCTTTAAGGATCAAATAAAGTGAGATCATAACCAATCTGGGCTTGTTTAGGAAAGATGGAAGTATGTTAAGTTACTTCATGGTCATGATTTCTAGGATGTAGATGAGAGGTTAAACTACTCAGATTTTGTTTTGTTTTGCTTTGTTTTATAGATGAGGAAACTGAAGCTTAAAGAGCTTAAGAGTACAGAGGAAGGGGGCTGGTTGGCAAGCCTGAGCTATATAACCTTTCTGACTTTTTAGTCCATCATATTACTTCTCAGTTTTTCATTATATTGGTGTATTTATTTTATTTAAAATTTTTATTTCCTTTATTATAAAATCAATACATTCTCATGCCTAACATTCATAAAATACAAAAAGGTGTATAGAGTGAAATGTCTTCCTTTCACCAATGTCTCACAGCCACCCAGTATCCCTTTTATGGGCAACCAGTTTTACCAATTTCTTATAGATATATAAGCAAATAATGTATAAATCCTCCCACCCTTTTAATGGGTGTATCACGGTATATTCGGTCTCCCATTGAAATTTAGGTTGTTTCACCCTAGCCAGTTTGGCTCAGTGGCTAGAATGTCGGCCCAAGGACTGAAGGGTCCCAGGTTTGATTCTGGCCAAGGGCACGTACCTCTGTTGCAGGCTTGGCCCTGATTGGGTTGAGTATGGGAAGCAACCAGTCGATGTGTCTCTCTCACATCGATGTTTCTTTCTTTCTTCCCTTCCTTCCTTCCCTCCCTCTCTCTTGTTCTTTCTCTTTCCCCCTTCTACTCACTCTGAAAAGCAATGGAAAAAATATTCTCGGGTGAGGGTTAAAAAAAAAAAAAAAAAAGGGAAATTTAGGTTGTTTCTAAACTTTTTGCTATTACAAACAGTGCTACAATGAACAACATTTGTGGATAACATTTTAATAAATGTGTTAGTGAGATAAATTCCTAGAATTGGAATAGCGGGACCAAGGGGTATAAGCATTTGTCATTTGATTTTTGATAGATATTGCCTAATTGTGCTTCTTAAGTTGTATCAATTTATATTCCTATCAGCAATATGTGATTTCTCAGTTTAAAAGCTACTTGTTTATGGATAAAGCTATCTGGAAAGAAAAGTCCATATGCTTCCTGAGAACCAGTTTCCTCCCCCTTGATTCACTGTCTTGAGTCACAAGACAAGAGAGAAAGGTATCTTATCCCTGCCTTCACTGTATCTGAGACTCTGGCCCTTCTTTCCCAGAGTGATGTAGATGCTTCTACTGTTAATTTCTGCTCTTACAGTGAAATAGCTTTTCCTTTATTCACGTAGTGGAAATATCTTACTAGGACTTGTTAGATTTATCATTTGAAACATGATGAGCCATTATATCAGTTTCATTGTCAGTGTGTTTATTTGGATTTGGAATTAGTCTTGTGCCCCAAGAGATCATTTCCTGGCTTTTCTTTCATAGTCCATTACCACGAAAAATAAATTGACAATCAGTTCTTTGTTATTCTCACTAACAGAGAGGAGAAGAGAAAAACTTCTACTATAAAGTCCTAAAGTATTTATATATTTGATTTTCAAATAGTTAGTATATCACCCTCTACTGAGAAAGTGTAACATCATGCTCACTATCAAGGAGAAATGCATGAAGGAATTCCATCTGTTATCCCAGAGCAGATGGAGGGTGAATCTGGGACAGAGAAGCAGTAAATTGATAACTGGTGCTTTCCTTCCTTCCTTCTTTCTTAATCTCACCTTTCTAGATAACTCTTTTTTTTTGTCTGGATAACTCTTTACTCTCTGGGCAGTAGTAGGGAGGTTTATTTTCAAAGCAAAGCATTAGTCAGTATTCAAGGAAGCTCAAAAATGAGAGAGCAAGCAGCCAGATTATAGTATTGTTTTGTTCATATGTACCCAAAGTTTAAACATAAACTGAAGATGAGGATTTTGAAGTTTTGCACTTACCTGTTGCATAACTCTTCCTTTTCACTTCTAAAATTAAGAAAAAGCAATCACGAAATCCAATTACCTGAGCAGTTTGGTACAACCACGCTAACAAAGAGTTAATGGATATTACATCAGAAGGGTCTTTGTTTCTAACAATGTCTGTGATGTTATTCCTCACAACCCCTTAAGAGAGGGATATGCGGATGAAACAGTCACATAGTGCCATTAACATTTGTCGAATATGAGATACTGAATCAGTGTATTTTTGTGATAAATTTTCTTTTGGATTTAGATGAGCGACCTGTGAGAGTTTATGCAGATGGAATATTTGACTTATTTCATTCTGGTCATGCCCGGGCTCTGATGCAAGCAAAGAACCTTTTCCCTAATACATACCTCATTGTGGGAGGTAAGAAAACATCTGATGATTTAAGGTGCTGCCCAGAAAAAATTATAGTAGCCTTTTTCTTCTACCTTTATAACTTGAGTTTATTGGCTTTTGTTTTGGTTTTTAAACGAGGGATATAATACACCCTCTCTAAAACATGAAGTATATAAACCCAGAGAGAGAAGTTCCAAGGCCATTGACCTGAGATGTCCAGTGTTTATCTCACTGTTTTTAGTTGAGTTTCTGCAGTCACGGAAGACCCCTGTTGCCTATTTAAGAATGGCATTTACTCTGGATTTCAGTTTAACATTCTGAATCAACTGAATTACAAAATCAGCTTAACAATTGTTATATGGTCCAGTTCAGTCTTACAAAAATATAATACGAAAACACTTTTTAAAGCTTAACTGATACAGAAATGCATAGCAGGTTTATTTCAAAGCCAAAGTTTTTAGCCCTGTTGGAACCTCTCTTCCCCAAAGTGTGAACATACTATTTAGTGAGTGTTGCTCCCAAAGGTGTATCTTGGATTAGAAAAAGCATTGTTACCTAGACTGAGCTACCTCCAGAAGATTTTTCTTGAGGTGGGGAGAATGGGTATGGCCCTAGGGATGGGAGAGGTTGGTGACTGTGGAGTGGTTAAGTGAAGAGGTCTTTGACTTACAACTCTCTGATGTGGTAAACTCAGTTTGCAGTGATGAGCTAACGCACAACTTCAAAGGCTTCACGGTGATGAATGAAAACGAGCGCTATGACGCAGTGCAGCACTGCCGCTATGTGGATGAGGTGGTGAGGAACGCTCCCTGGACCCTGACACCGGAGTTCCTGGCAGAGCACCGGGTAAGAAACTGAGCACATGTCCCATTCTCTGTTCCAGAATTTCTTCAACTCTCAGGGCTTCTGGTACTTAGGCTAGTTTTTCACTAGCTTTATTTTACTTCTACCTTCTATGTAAATTTCACATAGAGGAGATGACAGTGATGTTACTACTAATAATAGTCATTCCTGATGTTTATATAGGGTTTGATGGTTTATAAGTACTTTTATGTCCGTTATATTTCATTTGCTCCCCATAACAATCCTTTTGGGTGATTATTATTTCCATTTTATGTGTGAGAACAGGGCCAGAGAGGGCAGTTAACTGGTCGAGATCACATGGTAGCAGGTAACACTGTAGAAATTGACTGCTTCAGTTAGGTGACTCCCCCACCACCATCTCACACTGTAGGTATCCATCCTCATAACATACCAGTTTCTTTAAAATATACATAACTCCAGCCATGCTTTTCTCACATTCCAGGAAATAGAAAGATAACATAGATTTCTCTTGTGTGACTTAAATTTAGTTTCAGGGCTTTGATTTTGGGCTACAAGTTTTGTATAGTCAGAAACCAGGGAGATTACTCACTTTTGCTTAGTGAGTTAGTATTATAAAGCCCCTCTCTCCTTTTAATTCTCCCACATTAAAGCAACAGGTTACCTGTAAAAGGTAGGTATAAAAGATGAGGGATTTATCAGGTCAGGTTGGAGACCCTCAAGCCTAAGGAACCTGCAAGCATATCGTCAGTTCTGTACAGGGGTGTATGGAATGTTGGTGAATTGTTCAGTGAAACAGGAGGGAACAGATCTGGGTAGCCAACATGCTTCAAAAGCATTACTTTTGATGGGTAGGCCTGAAGCTAAGGGATATTTGTTATAACTATTTAAGATTAGGACACACCTTTTATAGTTCTCTAGCGTTTCTATGTCAACACTTAGCCAGTGGTACCAAAGGTAATGAGCAAGATTATTCTCAGTAACACAGCCAGGCAGGCCCAGTAAGAAGAGGTTAGAGGAACTTCTAATTTTGCTTTTCTTGTTAGAGTGTATGCTCAACCACAAGTCTTGCTTGCCCACCATTCTTAGTTTTGCTTTGCTGCCTATGGATCCCTAATAGGTTGTTTATGGGTAAGTGAGATAGCTGAGAGTCCCTAACATGGTTCTGATGAGCACACTTCACACTATAGTGGCTTCTGGGAGTTGGATATGGTGGTATTAGCAGTTATATTAGGAAAGGGTATATGACCTATTCAGGAAGGAATAAGTAAGTGAGGTTTAGCATATTTCCCAGAAAGATTATTGATCTCAGTGCCAGTGGTCTCTTCACCGTTGCAAGAGGTATTGACACTAGTAAAATGGTAGCTCCTGAGACCCAAAGGTCTTTTGTGGCTTTGGATTTTGCATTTCTCAGGAGTACAGATGTATCTATTCTAATAAAAGTGTTCTTGGTTGTTATTTTTATATTCCCACTCATCTCCTGGAGAAACCAGTTGATAAAGAAATGACCTCTTTCTCAGGCTTTCAGAAGCCCTCGTTTGATGAATTCTTACAGACCCGGGAGGATGAGGAGACTCCTTTCTTCTTTCCTCACTGCCACCCACTAGCACAGCAGCCCAGTTTTCCAAGTCTGAGGGTAGCACCTCCAGTACACCAGGAGCAACAGCTAAAAACAAACTTGCTGACTTCATATTTATGATCCGTGAATTCTTAGGTCAATGGCTTGTAAACAAACCATGGGATTTATGAGCAAACAGCCAGAGATAAGGAGAAAGTGTCCGTTGGAGGCCCAGCCTCCCCTTTTTGTCCTTTCCTGGGCCTGCGAGTATGTACTGCTTCTCCCTGCAGGGCAGGCATCCTGGGTTTTAAGTGATATTTCCTTATTTTCAGATTGATTTTGTAGCCCATGACGACATCCCTTATTCTTCTGCTGGAAGTGATGATGTTTATAAGCACATCAAGGAAGCAGGTGAGTGGATTGATGTGCATATTCTCCCTGCAATGTGCACAGTCTCAGGGCAGTGACAGAGATTCAACCACATCGCTGCTTTGCAGAGAAAGTTTATACACTTTCTCTGTAAAGTTCAACATCACTTTCAGGCCACACTGGATAAGAGGTTAAGGTGTGAGCATAGCACTGAAATCCATCAATTCTCAGTTTAAATATCTCCTATTGCTATCTGAATTTCAGGAAGCTTTTCTCCAGCCCTGTATTTTTCTTAATATCAGGGCCACATAGCTCCTCCTTCCCTTAACCCCTGTCCTTTGATTCGTTCTTCCTTCTGTGTGTCGGTATCTCCAGACTTCCCTTAGTAACAGCAGATTCTGTTTTTTGAGGAATGGAAAGGAATGTTGCTCCCAGTTTCTGTCTAGTCCTACTGCCTGAGCTAACTGGAATGTCACAGTGTTTGTATGTGTTTTGGGGTTAGGCATGTTTGCTCCAACACAGAGGACAGAAGGTATCTCTACATCAGACATCATCACCCGAATTGTCCGGGACTATGATGTATATGCCAGACGAAACCTACAGAGGGGCTACACGGCAAAGGAGCTCAATGTCAGCTTTATCAACGTGAGTTCCAACCTCATCCCAGAGTCCCCTGGCCCAGTAAGACACACATTGCCTCCCACTTATCTGAGCTGAACTTGCTTTTCAGTCTGCTATAATGATTTCCTCCAAAAGCTCACTGAATCCTCCTTGCAGATAGCACTATGTTAAGCTCTTGACAAAGAGAATGAAACAAGCATTTTCGACCTTTATGGTCTAGTATCAACATATTGATATAAAGACATACCAATTTAATAAATAAATAAATAAATAAGAATGTGTAACTTACAAAGTTCAATATGTATCTCAAATACATTTAAAATAGTGGTTCTTAGCCTTTTAAAAAACTTTTTATTTGATGTTCCTTTGGAAATCTGATGAAAGCTGTGGATCCTCTCCCTGTATGGATAGCGACACACATTTTGCATGCAATTTCTCAGGACATGTAGACCTAAGCTTTAAAATTTGATTTATGAAAGCAAAATTTACCTTAGCTTAATACTGTCCTTTAGCAACAAACTGCTATACATTTTGTATATAAATTATACCTCTATAAAGTTTATTTAAAAAGAAGGCTGCAAACTGTGTCTTCTACATTAGTAGTTTACCGTGCTTCCTCACCTGTCCCTCACTCTGTGAATTATGAATAGGTGAAATGGTTTCATCTGAGTATGATTTATCTATGCAGATAAACCCTAGCTGTTGCTAAACACCTGCTACAGAACCTTTATCTATTTTCAGGTGTTTAAAAATCTTAAACATGTTTCCTTACCCCTCTATGATTGGGAAATTATGAGAATACTTTTCATTTGACTAAAGACTCCCTGCCCCACCATCCCCAGAGAGATCTTTCCATTTTCTCTTATCTTTAGGGAGCTGGTAGAACCAGAGAATATCATCTTTATTTTGTGAATGAGCAAACAGACCTCCAAATACTAAAAACAGCTCTTGTAAAATCATAGAAAAAGCCAACGATAAAGGAGAAAAGTCCAATATGGTAGATGAATTAAGTAAAAGATCTACTACTTCCACTTTCAACTTATTGTAGTTGGCTTGTTTTTGGCAATGTTGTACAGTGATCTTGTTGCTCCCTTTACATCTCCATCTAGAATGGGGTTTGGGTTATGTTGGGTATGTTTGTGTTCTAAGTCTATGTTTTGTCTTTAAAAATGTGACTTCATTTGGTTACATACATGTTACTGGGCCTACCCTATATATATTTAGTTTAGTTTGGGTTTCTACGATATTAGAATTATCACACTTTTGTATATGATGACCATCCAGAGCATATCCTATCTGTTATTTTGCTAGAGAAGTGTGGGATAGATTAAGCAAAGTGGAATTCTAAAGAATAAAAAGAGTGTTAATAGAGTGTCAAACCATGTTTTTCCCCCTCCCTTTGGTATGAAAGGTCAGAGTGGGTATTATTTCTTAAAACAGTTCTTTCTTTACCTAGGAGAAGAAATACCACTTGCAGGAACGGGTTGACAAAGTGAAGAAGAAAGTAAAAGATGTGGAAGAAAAGTCAAAAGAATTTGTTCAGAAGGTAGAAGAAAAAAGCATTGACCTCATTCAGAAATGGGAGGAGAAATCCCGAGAATTCATTGGAAATTTCCTGGAAATGTTTGGTCCAGAAGGAGCACTGGTACGTTCTTTCCAGCTGGATAACTTAGGGAATTTTAGGAAAATTTAGGGAGTTCTCATGCTGTGGAAAGAATTATAGAATCCTTGAGCAGAAAGGGACATTGACATTCAGGAGTTATCTAACCTATTCCCCTTCTTGGGCAGAACTGTATTTTGACTATCCCAAAAAGTTCTTTAAAATCTTTACAGAAAGAGATTACATATTCTCCTAAATAATTTTGTCAGCTATCAGCATCCAAATATGCTGGCAAAATAAGTGAGTAGCCCTGCCCACTTCTACACTATAGTTTTAGATAGAAGGAAAGGAAAGAACAAAGAACAGTAAAAAGAAAGCTGCCTCCACTACAAACAGCTGCTGCAGGGTCGCTGGGTGAGGTGGGAATTCTGTCCTTGAGGAGTATAGCAAGGCCTTTTCAAGTCAAATAGAGGGTGTATGAGTAGCTGTTCAGCAAGTGAGCCCTAGGTTAGATATCAGGAAGGATCTGACTGTGAGGGCATTTGGATACCAGAATAGATTATTGAGAAAATATGGAATTTCCTTTTCAGAGAATTCTAAAACTCAGAAAGGTACCTTTTAGTCCAAGTTAGTTCCTTTGTTCTTGCCTGGAATCTGGACTACAAGCCAGGTGGGCTTTTAAGAATTCCTTTGACATAGAAGTCAGGAATGGGTGACTGGATAACAGGTGAGAACCTTTAGACAGCTTATATAACATAGACCACTTTAGGGAGAAAATTACTTAGAAGTATAGCTATGTCCCTCCTTGGCTTACTTGGTCACTTTTGACATTTCAGAGGGCACTCGTGATCATATAAAGTCTCAGACACAGCACTGATGATTTAGTAGGATCCATATGTTTCTTCTAACTCTTCCTTTTGGTCTCCCCAGAAACATATGCTGAAAGAGGGGAAAGGCCGGATGCTGCAGGCCATCAGTCCAAAGCAGAGTCCCAGCAGCAGCCCCACTCGTGAACGCTCCCCCTCCCCCTCTTTCCGATGGCCCTTCTCTGGCAAGACTTCCCCTCCTTCCTCCCCAGCAAACTTCTCCAGGCGCAAGGCTGCAGCCTATGATATCAGTGAAGATGAAGAAGACTAATTTTTCATCCCTCCTTCCCTCTCCCCACCTTCTGTCCCATCACCTTCAGAAGCTCTCTGTTGAATTCCAAATTGTGATCCCAACAATAAACCTAAGGACAGCTACAAAGGAAAGACAATTGGGCAAGAGGACCTCAGATGGGGGGACCAGACAGCCCATCCTCCAAGAGACATCACCCACCCAAGAAGGAGGCTGACTACACCTTAGAAGCCTGTTCTGCATCCGTATACCCTCCCCACGGACTTTGATTTACTGTTTATGTTCATGTGATCTTGACAGGGAAATTGTCATTTTTATTAATTTTTAAAAATTAGTCTTTCAAATATAGTAAATAGAACTAATTTTTTGCCCCTGAGGAGTGGGCAGAAGGAAGTGGTGTAATACCCAGAGGCCTTTTCTTCCTGATACACTATGAGTGTTTGCCTTCTGTTCTGAGGCAGACCAGCTTGCCAAGTCCTTCAGGCAATGAGCCATGCTGATGGGTGATTTGGGTGGGGGATGAAATATAATTTTGGTTTCCTTAAAAAAATGCTAAAAGCTAGGTGATAGTCACAAATCCCCTAATGGTGCTGCTTGCACGTGTCAAGGTGGCTGTGGGAAGGAGATCCAAGCCTAGCTTTTCTTACTCCCTGAGGAGTTTCTTGTTGGACCCAATGGGGTCCATGAAGACACTTATAGGGATGGAACCAGTGCACATAGTATCAGCTGCGCCTTTTCTGCTGTGTTCATCTCAGAAAACTCTATGGCCCAGTTATTTGGGAGCTCTTGTCAATCTCTCTTGTAATCTATTATTAAAGGAAGGAACACATTCAGATTTACTGTGATTGTGGAGGGGGTGGGACAATACTCAACCCTATACAAGTAAGTGTAGATTCGTTTTCCCCCTGGAATCAGTCCCTGGCCTTGCTAGTCCTATTTCTGTGCTTATTACCTAGCTTTTTACAAAGGATACTTTGTAAATGTCTGCAATTTGAGCATGATCTATTAATCCATGCTGCTCAGACTCATATTGAATAGAGAGATTTGCAGAGAATATAGATGCAAAAGCATAAGGAAATACCTGCCTTCCTATCTTGACCTCTGCCCCTCTTAAGAATGTTCTTGACTGGAACCAGTGCTCCACACGGTGTTTGTTTTCCTCTGAGAGTGGCAGCTAGCAGGGACTTACTTTCCTCTACTGCCCCTCCAGCAAGCCACAGAGCAAGGGTTCACATGACAAGGATATGGTAGGTTCTTTCCCTCTCCCACATGTGCCTGGTGGCTATGGTCCCACTGCCCCTGTTAGGTTGCCCAGGGGGATTCATCCCTTAAATTTCACATCAGAAAATGCAGAAGTTTAACACTTGCTGTTGAGCTTGAGCTCATTTTAAATCTCTAGCATCCTATAGCTACATGACTTAGCAGATCATAACCTATCAGTAATCCTGTAACTGGGTACAGGATTATGTCCAGGCCCCACCGCGTCACTCATAAATACCCCTTGTGGGGGTGGAGTTTTAGTGTTTTCAGCTAAGAAAACCACATTTTATCTTTTCTTGCCCTTCTGCTAGGGCTGTGAGCATCTCATAGTCATCTCCCTTCCTGGTAAAACCTGCCTGCCTGTGCACCAAAACTACATAGGTTCTTCAAACTCAGATCACCCAGAGACAGAGCATGGCAGAGTAGAGGGACAAAGGGGGGGAACGTCTTGTCCTGATGGCCTATGAAAACTACATTTCTAAATCTTCTCATGAAGTGTTATTTTTACTCTCAAATCTGGTTTACATGAGCTTTGGCTTGGGGAGGGTGTCCTGTTTTTGAAACAGGTGAAGTTAATGTTTGCCTACATTACCCAGCTTCATATGATCACTTGCTTTAACTTTTCTGCTTCAGTCTTCTTTGGGAATACTATTTCAGTCTTACTTTCCCTGGTATAGAAAGGCAGTGAAGTCACCACTGAAGCCCACCTACCTGTTCCCTCAAAGTACACGTTACTCAGTATGTTTGGAAAGGGAGATGCCCCAAATATGGTTTTCCTCCCTGTAGTCACTCCTCTCAAGTGTGTTGTGTGGGTCTTGAATCTTTGGGCCCTCCTCTGCTCTGTCAATGGGCTGCTTTTGGCATGCCGGCCCTCCGAATATGACGTCTAGGCTGATAATCTCTGTGACACAAGTAGGGCCCGCATGTGCACACTTACTTGGAAAACTCTCTTGCCTCTTTTGGTGAGCCTCTACAGCCTGTCTCCTAACACTAGTGTATCTTCAAATACTTTTGACTGAAAGCAAAAACTGTCATGGTGCAGCAGCTTAGATACTCTGGGATGAGTGTGATCCTTGGTGCTGGATAAGAATGGGTGGATGAAAGAAGCTGTGGGGATGGTGCATTATTTGATCATTTGTGCCTGATTAAATGAGGTTAGGGGTTGGCATACCACAACCACACCCATGACTTGTACATCTTCCAGTATTAATGTTTGAGGTTGTGGAGCTGTTTCTCTGAATCCCACCCACAAAGCTGTTAGCTTGAGTAGGCCAAATGTGGCAGAGATGGGAGAGCCTTCGAAGGTGGTTGGCCCCAGAGCCTCTGTATGCAAGGCAGGAGGAGCATGGAGAAGGAAGTCCTATTGCTGGTGCTAGGGAGGTGCTGTTTCAGCAGTTTCCTTGAGATAGGCTGGGCAGAAAATTCGCTCTTTTCATGTACTAGACTCAGTAGCACTGAAGATTAGAGTTTGAAACTTTAGAGTAATAGAAAGGGGTCATGTGTACTGCTACAGCTGCTGCTGATAGAGTCAAAGGCCATTATTTTGCTGAGGTTTGGGTAAGAAGGTTGGGGATGTGAGGAGGTTGGGCATCTTGAAGTGGAGAGGAAATAGGAGTGAGGTCAAGAGAACTTTGACCTTTTGTAATCACTGACAACTTCTTACGCAGCACCTGAGTTGCATTTTTAAAATTTTACTTGTGACCACTCACCTGGTCGGGCAGCCTCTGCGTATCCCCTCTACAGTAGTTCACCGTGCTTTTGTTACTCTCTTTCTGTATTCTCTTGACTTATGGGTAGCTTTTGATTTTCTGGAGCTCATTGCCTTTTTAATCCTGTTCCAGATCCCATATTTAAAGTCTTTCCAAATCAATTATACTTTGCTGCTTTTCTTTAATTCCCTAAAAGCCATAGTTTCTACATTTTCTCACCAGAGGTCGAACCAATACATGTAGAAAAACAACTCCCTTAACAATGTTTTTAACTAATGGTATTTTTTTTTAAGCTTACCAATATAAGTATTTTTGAAGGTTATATTTTTCAAAGTCATATAATGATTGTTCTTGTTTTCTCTCATTGAATAGATTGTCATGGGATAGAGAGTTGTCCCTAGCTTCTATTTTTCCAAATAAGTAGAACATGTTCTTGGGATTATGCTATTAAATGTTAATTTTCTTTAAAAGAAGGAAGATTTTCTGTCTGCCAAACTTACACGTTAGTACTCAGATTGGGATAGAAAACAAGTGCAAGGTTTAACTCAGGTTGTGTTCTTTTAGGTTTAAAGTGGGGTTTCCCACCCTTTTTTGAAGGCACTTGACTGTTTTGAATACAGAGACTTGGTGGGTTGGATTTTTTTGTATTGAAGAGCCTGAAAAAAAAAAAGTCCTGGAAAGAAATGCTGGCCTCAGCATGAAAGTTAACCCCATCACCAGTGCTGACGTCTGCAGGAAGGTTTTCCTCAATTGATGTTCAGCATATTGTTTGCCTGTCTGAGTGTCATTAATTTGTTCAGAGTTATTCTGGCTTTTGTCATTTAGCCAAATAAAAGCAAAGTGATTTTACCTAATGTTTTATTTTCTGTTTTTTTGACCTGATAATATATGTATATGATACATTTTATGGATTTGGGGCTTTTACCTGTACTCTCATTTCCTTTCCTTTTGCATCCTAATTTATCTGCTCAAAATCAAGCTCCATGGCCATATTATTGGGGGATTCCTTTTGCAGCTTGGCATAGAAGACTTAAAAGCCATTGTACCACAAAGGGAGGCCAACCCAGAACTCCTAGGCCTAATGTCATCAGCACTCTAACAACACTTCTGTAAGGAAAAGAACACTTTCAGTCTAATCTTCAGGAGGCTAGTTTCTTCAAATCTTTGCCCTTGTACTATTTTGCCTGAGTTCTACTCGTTCTTATACCAAACAACCAACCATATACTCTTCCCCCTTTCATTTGCTTTGAGAAAACTCAGAGTGACCTTTCAGTATACAAGCTTTAAGGGCTAATCATGGCACCTACAGCGGTAATGTACCCAGCTGTAGAGTTTCAAACTCCATCCTATTTGTCTATTATAAAACTAAATTACCTTTCCCAGGCAAGATCCAAAACAATTTCATCTAAAGCAATTGCATAACTCAGCTTCACCTCTATACTCCAATGTAATTGGCCAGCTTGTGCTGACAATGAATCCTTCCCCATTTGGTCAATGTTGAGGGACAGTGAAGAAATCTTGTGCCCATCTCATGAGTACATGTCTCTTTCATTGTCTAAGCCACCAACTCAGGCTTTGAGGTTCAAATCCAGGTCTGGAGAAGAGAAAGGTTCATATCCAGCCTTGTCATCTTTTCTTCTGTAGTATATTCGTGTCAGCACAGTCATCAGAAAAGTCTCCAGTATGAGGAGGTGGCAATTCATCACTGCAGTGTGGGGTGAAATATAAGGGAAGTTATACTAAATTATAGAGGTGGTATCCCACCAGCAGCCCTAGCATGTGAGTTGAACTCTTTCTGCAATTTATCCTCAAACCAGGACCTAGAGGTTGTCATGAGTAACATACCATGTTAATGGTAGAGCCAGAACCAAAACTTGGCTCTCAACCATCTGCAGTCTGAGGCTAACATTAAAACTCATTTCTTTTGTGTTTTATCAGCATGACCTTCTGCTTTCTAACCCCACCCCTTCCTCTCCCAAGAGCTAAGGATTAAACCCGTGGCTTCCTGGATTGGCCATCAAGGCTGGCCTCAATGTTGGCCTTTGTGTGAGCAGAGAAGTCATAGTCTCCTTAAAGCTCTGCTGGGGTTCTTGGAGATAGATCCCTTTCTGAATATTTGGAGCAGTAGCCGGCCTGGCCCAACCTCTGTTCTAAGGTCCTCTCTTCCCTGACCCTCCTCCTCTCACCCATCCTGGAATGGGATAGGAGCTCACTCACCTTGAGACCTGATTTTAGAGGAAAAGGGAGGTGAACAAGCTATCTGCCCACCATTGGCCAAGACTGAGAAGATGGATGGCTGCAGGGCAGTCAGGATGAGCAGCACCTGCAGGAGGGAAAAGAGAAGCTAGGGCAGAATGGGCCCGGCGTCCAAGGCCCCGAGGCCAGCTGGCCTACTGTCGTGCTTGTCCTGCCAGTGTGCATTCAGCCAACCTTTAGATCTGCGCGGTCCCAGAGGGTTTCACACTTGATTAAAATGTGGTAGAGTTTCTGATCCTTAGGAAAATTACAGCCTCATCTTCTACCCAATATTTTATGAGAGTTCCTGACAAGATACAACAACTGATCGGGAATTCAAGTTTATTCCCCTACTTCAGCCATGGCTACTAATGAGCACTTAATGGGTGAAAAGGGTGGTTAGGGAAGAGTCAGCCCATCTACCTCAAGTGCCTGAGATCCCTGCTGATAGAATGATGGGCAATTAACAGTTAAAGTGCCCTTTGAAGAATCTCTGCTAAGGCTGGGGCTGGGGGCCAAGGGGGAAAGGGGAATTAGAGTTCAGTGGGTACAGAGTTTCTGTGGAAGACAAACGTTTTGGGGATAAATAGTGGTGATGGTTGTACAACAAAGCGGGTGCACTTAATACCACTGAACTGTACACATAAAAATGGTTAAAATTGTAAATTTTATGTTACCTATATTATACCACAATAAAACATTTTAAAAAAGAAGAAAAAGGTGATCTCTGTCCAAAGATTATCATTTGCCTTAGTACTTGCTCTCCCCGAGGCAAGGCAGACTCGGCTTGTCCAGGCTTCCCCAGAGTAACCACAGGCAGGCTCGGCAACCACAGGCGTTTACCCTAAGCGCTTCAGGGGCCCAGATCCTTTCTGGCCCTCAGTCCCTGACCCCATTTCAGGCTCTTCCCTCTCTCTTCTCCTAGCCCCTTCAATTCTCCCTACCATGTACCTGGAAATTCACATTTCAGAGGCATCTGTTTAGACTAAATGAGAATTTATTTGAAGTTACTCTGTTAACTATAATGCAGTTATTATTTCTTGAGAGTAGGAGAAAGGCCAGCAAGGAGACAGAAAGAATGGAGAGAAGGAAACAAGATATTACATTTGGTGGAAAAGTTGTCTTTGGACTTGGAAAATGGAAAGTGTAAAAAGTGAACAAACCTGCCTTTGAGAGAACCTGCAGAAGAGGTGTGAAGATGAGAGGTAGTGTGGTGAGATGAAGGAATGTGGGTTGGGGAGTTAGACAGACATGGGTTTAAATTCAAGCCCCACCCTACGTGCCTTTGAGCAAGTCCTGTAACATCTCAGGGTCTAAGTTTCCTTATTTGTAAAATAATAATAATGACTCCTAAGATTATTGTGAAAACTTAAATGTAACATATGAAGCTCTGGCCAGGTGGCTCAGTTGGTTGAAGTGTCATCCCATTCATCAGAAGTTTGTGGGTTCGATTCCCGGGCAGGGTGCATACCTATGTTGAGGGTTTGATCCCCTGTTGGGGCAGGTAAGGGAGGCAACCAATTGATGTTTCTCTCTCATACTGATGGTTCTCTGTGTGTGGGTGTCTCTCTGTCTGCCCTCCACCCTCTTCTATTCTCTAAACATATCCTCGGGTGAGCCTTAAAAAAATGTACACTGTATGAAAGGTGCCTAGCACATGGTGTAGGTAGTTCATAGTTGTAGCTGAGATAATGTGGCTGGTGCTGGTGGTGGTGATGGATTATAGGGTTTTAGGAAGTAATAGTAGGAAAGGAAAAAAAGCAGAGGCAGAAGAATTTAAGGTTTGATAATACATGTGATATGGGTTGAATTGTGCCCTCCAAACAGATATGTTGAAGTCCTAACCCCCAGCACCTCAGAATGTGACCTTATTTCGAAACAGCATCATTGTTTTGGTTAACTAATTGTATGTAATTGGTTAAGATGAAGTCACACTAGAGTAAGGTGGGTCCTTATTCTAATATGGCTGATGTCCTTCTAAGAAGAGGAAAAGAGACACAAGACACAGACACTTGAGAGGAGAAGGCCGTGTGATGACTGAGGCAGAAGTCAGAGTGATGCAGCTGCGAGCCGAAGAGTGCAGAGGCTGCTGGCAAACCTCCAGAAGCTGGGAAAAGAAAGGAAGGAGCCTTCCCTACAGGTTTCCGAGGGAGCACGGCCCTGCTGGCATCTTGATTTTGGACTTCTAGCCTCCAGTACTGTGAGAGAATAAATGTCGGTTGTTTTAAGCCACTTGATGGTATTTTGTTATGGCCGCCCCAACAGACAATTACAGCACAGAAGAGCAAAAACTGGGAAGGGGCACGGATCATGTTCCAAACCTCACAGGAAACCTAAGGCTTAAGAAGATCCCCAGACCCCCATTTAGCCTTTATTAGTCTTGCCTCCTAACCCCAATTATTTGTAGTTCTTTTATGAACCATCTTGTCTCTCGCAGGGTGTAGTTACCTGGAACAAAGCAAATTTGGCTCCTATGTTCTGCTCGCCCAGGTGCTGCTTGGCTTGACGGAAAAGGATGCCCAGGGTCCAGAGAGCCAACAGGGTGGACACGCCGAGGACAGTGTTGATCCACAGGGCTGTGCTCTCCTCAGAAATCTGGTGGCAGACCAAATAGGAGTCATTGAGGGAAGCAAGTCCTTTCTTTCCTTCTGTTTCTTCCCCCAAGACAGGTAATAGAAAAGCCCCATGGCCTTAGCCTATTCTAGTCTCCTCTCCCCCACCATAGTTCTTGAACCACCATGGTCACCCTGTCCCCAGGTGTCAGGGGATGCTGGCTCCAGCTATTCCTCCTGGAGCTCAAAGGTACTAAGTGAGTCTCGGAGTTCGCTGCCCCTTACTCCTGGCTTACGTCTGCTGGCTCATAGATGCCATCGGGGATGAGAAACAGGCCCACCAGGCCCAGTGTTATCTTGAAGAAGGCATACTGGAATGGGCCCAACATCAGCAGCTGAAGCTTCTTCCTGAGGGGAGAAGAGGGTTAGGGACATGGACCCACAGGCCACCCACCCCAACAAGACTCTCCTCTCCCTCCCTGGGCTCCTGGGCCGAGGCTTGGCTGCCATCAGACACCACAAGGGTTAAGTGGGTGAGGACAGAGGAGGAAGCCAGAACATGGAGAGCATCGGCAGCCCTTCTTCTTGCTTCCCACTCCCTCCCCGGCCAGAATGCTGCCTTTCGAGCAAAACCTATCAGTGCCGACCCAACCTCATTGACCAGGACGAGCAAATAAATAGCCTAGAGTCCAATTTGCTCTGTATGGCTGAACTTCGTAGGGGGCAATGGGCTTACATGATGAACTTTGGAGTTCTTTCTCTGCTCCCCCAACCCATGGTGGGTGCCCAATGTGTGGATCCTGGCTGGGGATGCCCAGCCTTTTATCGTTAGGTTTGTTCCATACGAGACTAATTCCTAGAGGCTTGAAGCGGGGCTGAGGGAGCCAGCAGAAACTCGGGAGAGCAGCAGGAGGTCGCCTGTTCCTCCAGGGGGCGCTCCCTCCGCCTTACCTGGTGAGCGTGAGTCTGGGGCAGCAGGGGCAGCAGCAGCAGCAGGGGCCCGTGTGGATCATCATCGGGGTGTCCTTCAGCGCCCGCACGACTGCCTCCTTCCCGCCGAAGCCCTGCACCATGACCAGCATGAGCAGGTAGAAGCACACCGCGTAAAACCTGGGGGGGGAGCCGTGGGCCTGAGAGCGCACAGGGAGGCAGCCGCCGCCGGGACAGCCATGCTGCCAAAGACAGACGGGCTGCAAAGGGAGCGGGGGTGGGATTTACCAGGGGATCATGGTACGGACTAGGCGTTTTGAACGTGCGGCCCAAGAGGAGCGAGAGAAAGGGCAGAGTCCAGGGGCCTGGGAAGGGGCAGTTTCAGGTGGCCTAGAATGAACAGACCCACATGTTCGAGAGACCCGGGCTGGCACAAGTTGGAAAGGGCTTGATTCGTGACCACTACGAATTGGTTTGCAGGGATTTGTGGAAGGGATGGGGGGGGGGGGGTAAAAGAAGACGCGGACCCTGGATTCTCAGGTGAGTGGGAGCAGAAGGGAACCCCAGAAGGATACCGGGCCCGGAGCTGGGGGCAGGCAGGACACTCACGAGTTTATGGCCATTTCCACGAGCATGAGGGAACGAGGGATCCAGAGCCCGAAGCAGCAGAACACGGACACCACCTGCTCAGAGAGGAGCAAGAAGCCGGTTGAGGGAAGGAGGGAGACTCTGTGCTCACCCTCTTGAAACTTTGGTGACAAGGGCTCAAGGAAGCAGAACCTAAACATTTGAGGAACTATTACTTAAAAGTGGCCAGCTGGGAAAATCACTAATTGAATTTTAAAACTTTTTTTAAAATTTAGCTGTCAGTTTCTTTTATGTCTAAGGTTATAGACAGCAAGTCACCTTGAGCCAGGGGTTTTTTTGAAGATTATCTCATCCTACATCCCCGGAGTAGGAGTAGATAAGTTCATCCTTAGGAATAAATGGATCAAGATCCAGCCCTTCCTCTTCAACATCCCATGTTATTAGAGCATCTCTGATGACTTGAGATGGCCCAAGCAGATGTCATCTGACAGGAAAGGACCTCAAGGGCCCCACTCTCCACCCCAAACAGATACTTAGAGCTCACCAGAAGGAAACAGAAGTCCAATCATATGGTCTACAAGCAAGCCGAAGGCCAATATAATGGCTATGGGAGTTTTAAAAGCTTATAATGTAAGGGTAGAGCTAAGTATGACCCCATGGGGAAAAAATTCTTTCCCTCCTACTCTCTGAGGAACCACTGCTTGCCTGTCCAGAAAGGAGGCTTGCTTTTAGCAGCAATACTGTGGAGAGTAGTGACTGGGCCACTGGTGGCTGAGCGGTTTCTTTAGCTGTCTCAGTGGCTCTCAGAATTCAAACACTCCCTCCCACTGCTTGTTGGCCTTCTAAGCACGGGGTCCTGAATGCAAATGGAGATTAGATTAGGAACCTCCACCCTAAGGTGGTAGAGGCAAGCAACTCTTTGCTGACTTGAATTGTTGAGTTTAGAGGAATTCTCAAAATAGTCCCCGCCTGCTCTCCAGTCCCTCCCAAGGCAGCTACGGGGCCCTCACCGTGGGTGCAGAGCTGCTCCAGAGCAGAGTCCTCCTCTTGATGGGGCAACGGGTGTTCTTGTACAGATACACAGCGTCCTCCAGGAAGATGGCAATTGAGCCCAGGGCAAGCAAGGTCATGATGACTGTGAGGGAAATTTCCATAGGGCCCAGTACTAAAGTGGGAAGAAGGCAGACCCCAGTGAGCTGATGACCACAACTGAGGGGCAGAAATGGGGCTTCCTCACTTGGGTCTAAATTGCTTTACCATACGTAGAATTATCTGGCCTAGACTCCCATCCATGCAGAAGAATGGCTTCTTTTTAGACCTAGAAAATCCAACATGTAGCTGAGAAACAGTCACTCTTCTGCATGGATTGGAGATTAGACCAGACAATTTTAGGTATGGTGAGGGTTTAGACACCAAAAAAGTTTTTACATAATTAGCAAAAATTTTGGATTAGGAGTTCAGTAGGGCCTATCCACTTTTCTACCTCTAGTGCCAGGTGTCATGGTAGCAAACAGGAACCAATTAACATTATAATTGAAACAGAATGTAATTAGTGGTATGCTTTAGAGCTGTTTAAATTTGACTTCAAAAATTATGTCATGAAACTGGGACATTAGGAAGGGATTTTAGCAAATGAGAAATGGATACAGGTAAAGACTCCCAGGCCTTTCCATCCATGTTGGCCTCACACTTTGTCTTACATTAAATGTGGTCCAGTATCTCTCTCTCTCTCTCTCTTTTTAATCCTCTCCTGAGGATATGTTTTTTTATTGATTTTTAAAGAGAGAGGAAGGAGAGGAAGAGAGAGAATCATGAATTGGTTGCCTCCCGTATGTGCCCTGACCTGGGATCAAACTCACAACCTGAGGTATGTACCCTGACTAGGAATCAAACCCACAACCTCTTGATGTACAGAATGACGCTCCAACCATCTGAGCCACTTGGCCAGGGCCCAGTAACTCTCTTTTAGTGTTTTTTACATTCATTCAAGGAGTTGTTAAAAAGCAGCTGGCCCAGCTCTCAGAGATGCTGCTTCAGCAGATCTGGGATGGGCCCAGTAACTTTATTTTTTTTTTAAATCCTCACCGAGGATACTTTTTCCATTGCTTTTCAGATAGACTGGAAGGGGGGAAGAGAGAGAGAGAGAGAGGGAGAGAGAGACATCTCTGTGAGAGAAACACATCAATTGGTTGCCTCCCGCTAGCACCTCGACCAGGGCTGGGGATTGAACCTGCAACCGAAGTACGTGCCCTTGGCCACAATCGAACCTGGGACCTTTCAGTCCGCAGGCTGACGCTCTAACCATTGAGCAAAACCAGCTAGGGCGGTAGCTGCATTTTTAACAAGCTCACCTGATGATGGTCAGGGGATAAACATTTTGACAAGCAGCAGTGAAACTCCCTAACGGGGAAATGGATCTAGTTGCAACACGTGACTCATCAATGCAACAAGTAGTTTTAAGGGCTCTGTGTCCTCTGAGTAAGCACAGGCCCTCATTTATCTTCCCCCTCCCACCCAGCTAGATGAAAGGAAGCAGTGGGAAGCAGGCTGTGGGAGCCCAGTCCGCTGTCCTCTTGCTTTGGGCGTCAAGTATGAGGAGGGTGTTGGCTAGTCTGCCCTATGTTTGGTGACAGAGGGTGGCTCAGTCAGAGAGATAATACTGCTGAAACCAAACCAGGGAGGAAGGGGGCCACACCACAGTAGAGAGCTGAGCTGTCATCGGAATCAGTCATACCTGGTGGTGCCACGGGGAGCAACCAGGTCAAAGGTCAATCTATCAAAAACTATCACATTGATCTTGGCTGCTTTTCAGTGCACGCGTTTCTCTCTCTGTTTGCTTTATCCAAGGGAGGCCCTTTATCTCTTATCACAGCAGGTCTAATGACCAATCCAGAGGACCTGCCATAGGGAAGGTGGCCCTTGTATTCCAGCTCCCAAGCAGGATTTTTGAAGTTAGTGGTAAACTTTTTCTCTCTATCAAAGGCCTTAAAAGACAGGATTGTGCTGTTTTTCTTTCTTCCTACCCATCCCTTTCTCCACTCACTTCCATTTAGTTAGAACAGAGCCCTCTGGGTGTCTAAATTACTGGGTTGGCAGAGTGATCACATCATAGGGGATAAAAATGTCAGATCACTATACTGTACACCTGAAATTAACATAACTAATATAATATGGTATACCAACTATACATCGATAAAAAATTAAAAATAAATGAATACGTGACTGGCTTGGCATTGCTGTTACCTCTTTCTCAATTACCTCTCCAGATACTGCTTGTAGGCTCTGCACGTTTTGAATATTAAAAAGCTGGTTACGGTCCTTTGCTAAAAAAAGACGTTACCTTTTCCTCCTTGAAACTTTTAAAATATAAACATCACAGAGGACTTTTTTACACAATTTTACCCTTACACAATAAAAAAATGTGTATTTAAAACAATTATAGAGAGCACATGAAGCTTGCGTTATTTCAAAATAATTCCAAATAGATTGAAGAGATGAGTTTTTAAAAATCAAACAGGACTCCCAGTTGGCATGGCTCAATGGTTGAGCATCGACCTAGGATCCAGGAGATCACAGTTCGATTCCCAGTCAGGGCACATGCTCCTGTTGCGAGCTCCATCCCAAGTCGGGGGCACACAGGAGGCAGCCAATCAATGACTCTCTCATCGTTGATGTTTCTATCTCTCTCTCTCCCTCTCCCTTCCTTTCTCTGAAATCAATAAAGATATATTTAAAAAATAAATAAATAAAATAAAATAGGACACAAAAGCACTAATCATAAAAAATGGATAAATTGGACTTCCTTAAAATTTAGAATTTCCATTGGTCAAAAGAAACTATTAAGAGGGGCAAGCTCAGACTAAAAAAATATATTTGTAATACAGATATCCACCAAGACACTCATATCCATGATATATAAAGAATTCCCATCAGTAACAAAAAGACAATACAATTTTTTAATTAAAAAAAAAAAAGACCTAGCCCTGGCTGGTTTGGGTCAGTGGTTAGAGCATCGGCCCAAGAACTGAAGGGTCCTGGGTTCAATTCTGGCCAAGGGCACATACCTCAGTTGCAGGCTCGATCCCTGGCCCCGGTCAGGGTGCATGCAGGAGGCAACCAATCCATGTGTCTCTCTCACATCGATGTTTCTCTCTCTCTCCCTCTTCCTCTCTCCCTTCCACTCTCTCTGAAAAGCAATGGAAAAAAAGATCCTTGGGTGAAGATTAAAAAAAAAAAAGGCCTAAACTTTACAAAAGAAAAAAAAAAAAGGCCCAAATGTTCATGAAACATAAAGAAGTGCTATGCATCAAATGTCATCAGGGAAATACAAACATAAGATGCCATCACGTACTCACCAAACTGGCTAAAACGAACAGTACTGACAATGAACAATTTTCCAAGCATCAGCGAGGAAGCGGTGTGGTTGGAATTCTCATACATTGCTGTTGGTAGTACAAGCACTTTGGAAAACAATTTGCTATACCTATTAAACATATACCCACCCTATGACACAGAAATTGCACTCCTGGATACATATTCGATAAAAATGCTTATAATCACTGAAAAATGTTCAGAGCAGCATTGTTCAGAATGGCCAAAACTGGGAACAGCCCATATGTTCATCAGTAAGAATACAGATAAATGACTTGTGACATATTCCCACAATGGAATATCACACAGCAATTAAAAAAAAAAAAAGGTGAACTATTGATACCTGCAACGAAACAGAGTACTCTTAAAAGCAATGATGAATGAAGGAAGCCAGACCCAAGAGCACGTACCGTTTGATTTTGTTTATATGAATTACAGAACAGGGAAAACCAAGCTATAAAGGTGATAGAGATTGGAATAGTGGTCTTTGAAGGAATATTAAGTGGGGGAGTATGAGAGACCCTACTGGATGCCAGAAATGTTTCTATATATTGATCTGGGTGGTGGTTTCACAGATGTACACATAGGTAAAAAATTCATCAAGCTATATATTTAAGACCATTGCCTTTTACTGCATTAATTATATCTTTTAAAAATACCTTATGTGGACAAAACAGAATGAAAAATTAGCACGGTAAAATTATAACAGTGTTTAAAGAATTTGATTGGGAAGAGAAAGGTACAAAAAAAGTTGAAGAAAAGAGGTAGGTACTAATATCTTTATCTTACAAAATGGAAAGTCAAGAAGCACTGTCCATAGTTGGCAGGATAGGAAATAAACTATAGGATAGTACATAAAGCTATAAAGATAACCAACTGAAAATATTGCCATAATTATGTGGAAAGAATGGAAGAAGGGTGGTGCTAAGTGAGCTAAATCCTCACATAGGGCGGGGGGTTGTTCATTTTCATTAGTAGCCCTTTTGTACTGTTTGAATTTTTAACCATGTTCATGTATTACTTTGATAAAATAAAAATATTAAAAATCATTGTGTAGAAAAGAGCCTATAAATACTAAAAAAACATTAGCAATGCTGTCTTTGGGCGATGAGACTGTGGGTGGCTTTTGTCCTCTTTTCTCTCTTTTCCAATTATTCTATAATAAATATGTATTTTGAACAAAAAACACCGTTTTTAAAAGGATATATTTTGCTAAACTTATACTAACATGAGAAAATTCATATGATGTCATGCTTATAAAAACTGGACATAAAATTGCAGGTATAGTATGATTTCTAATAATGTTAAATAAAAGCATAGAAAAAGGAACTTCCTCTGTGATACTAGCAGTGCCCGTCTCTGAGTGGCGGGACTGTAAATGACTTTTCCTCTTTTTACTTTTCTGGATTTTCATATTTACTTTTCTAAAGCTGAATTATTTTAAAAATAGAATATTTTGTGTAAAAAAAATACACACAAAAGATAAAGTCCAGAAAGGCAGAAGCCAGAATCAACTCGATGGATTTCTAAAACCCAATGCCCATTGTTGGGAGGGGGAGTCCTTGCCTGAACCCCCTCCCTACTTGACTCTGGTCCCTATCAGCTCACCCAGAGCTGAGAGTGGAAAGTGCCCTTTCTCGGCAAGCCATCTAGGCCAAATCCTTTCCCAGCCTTCGCTGTCCTGGGCGACGCCCTCCTCCTTGAGAAGCTTCCCTCCCCTCCACTCAGAACCGTAGTCCTCCTGGCCCCCCTCCTGGCCTCTGACCCTCTAGGTCTCCTCTACTGATTCCCCACCGTCTCCCACACCTTCTGTTCTCACTGCAGCTCAGCTCTTCTCTGTTGACAGAGGTTTGGCATTTCCCTACCACTCCTCCACCTCCCAACCACCGCAGGAATCTTCCCCTCCAGGACTTTACACTTGGCTTCTGCTGGTTCAGCTTTTCTCCCCGAGCTCCTGGTGGCAGCCGGCTCCTCATGACCTAGCTGCCTGCTCCAGCGCCCCTCAGCCAGCCTCCCCTGGGTGCGGTGTGACCTGCCCCTCCCACAGTGACGTTGTTACATATTTATTTACTTGCTCGGTTCTGTCTCCTCACCTTAGTGTACACTCCACCAAGGCAGGGACTTTGTCAGTCTCTCTAAGTGCTTGGAACAGCAACTGTGGCTATTTGTTGAATGAAAGAAATAACCCCATGAGAATCCCTATTGTCGTCTCCATTTCACTGGCTTTTTCAAGAAACAAAGCTTAGAGTGTTAAGCACCTGGCCCAGGGTCACAGTGCCTTGAGGTGAAAGAGCTAGGCTTTAAACCCAGGGGTTCCTGACACTAAACCCACACTCTTAACATTACACACCCTGACTATTGACTGTGTTCACATAGATATAGGAGGGCATGTGGAGTGACAGAAACGACCAAATGCAACCCTAAAAGATTGTTTAAGTTTATGAAGGAGGGGGTGGGGCATATTCTGCCTGTTCAACGCAGAAATGCTTTTGCACTTTCTTGTAACTGCTGGCTTTGGCACTCATACTTGCAGGATCTAGAGGCTCCTGTACCCACCTCCACGGTGCAAAAGCTGAGAAAGAGAGAAGTTCCTTTTAGCATTCATAGCCTGACACCACTGCTCTCCATCAAATTTATTTATCTTCTTAGAAGATTTGTCCCCTACCTTAGTTTTCTGCATCTTAATCAGCATTATGAGACAAAAGTGGTCTATGGCCAAAGGGTTTTTGGAAATGCCTTAAACAAAGTTAAACATATTTCTTTCCTGCAGAACATGCTGAAGTGTTTAATCTGATTTACATTGTTAATTTCCAAAAGGAGGTTATAGAATACAGCTTTTACAAAATTTGTGTTTCTATCGACTCTGTTTTCACGAAGCACTCCTTGGGATTAGTATTCCAAGGAACACACTTAGGGAAATGTTTGTCTAACTGACCATTTTGAATTCAATTATAACTTAAGCAGCTAGCAAATTTCCCACTGTCTCTGAAATAGTGAAGATTACATTTTATATAATGAAAACAATATAAGAACAGTAAAATTTTGAAGAAAGAGTATCACCCATAATCCACCTGATTCCTAGTCAAAAAATTATTTTATTTTTGCATATTTGTTTCCATGGAGGTTAAGAGAATAGGCTCTGGAGTCAGAGACACATGAGTTCAAAGTAAAATTCCACTTACTGCTTGCTCTCATTAAACCTCTTAGTACAGCACCTGGCATGTAGTATTTCCTCAATAAAAAGTAGCCTTAAAAAACACCCTGGTTAAAGTGATACATATTATATTACTGCAATCATACTGTAAAATTTCATATTCTGTTATTTTAATCTAACATTTCATCACACCTTTCAAAATACTTTTTATAATAATTTTTTAATTATAAAAATTTCAAAAATAAAGTGTTATGATATTGCTGATTTTGCTTCAAAAGATATTTTTAGAAAAATTAAACATTACAGATGTATTTGAAGGCCCTTGTGTATACCTCCTGGGTCCTTTTCCATTCCTTACCCACCTCCCAGGGCTAACTACTTATTCTGAAGTTGATGTATGTCTTTTCCATTTATGTTTTAATGTTTTACAACATATCTACATACTCAACATACTATATTGCTTTGCATTTAAAAAATCTATATAAATGGCATCATCCCCTGAAATGTTTTTTCCACCCAACAGTGGTGTGTGTTTTCTTAGTTAAATTTATTGGTGTGACATTGGTTAATAAAATTATATAAGTTTCGAGTATTTGATTCTATAATACATCATCTGTATATTGCATTGTATGTTTACCACCCAAAGTCAAATCTCCTTCCGTCACCATATATTTGAACCCCCTTAGCACCTCCCTCCCCTCCCCCCTTCCCCTCTGGTAACTACCGTACTGTAGTCTGTGTCTGAGTTTTTGTTTGCTTGTCATTTGTTCATTTGTTGTTTTCAGTTTTACATCCGACATATGAGTGAAATCATACAGATTCTTGACTTTTCCCGTCTGCTTATTCCACTTAGCACAACATTCTTAAAATCATCCATGTCACAAATGACAGTAATTCTTCCTTTCTCATGGCTGAGTAGTATTCTATCGCATAAATGTACACTTCGGTGTCTCTGTGTCTTGGCCACCGTGAATAGTGTTGCAGTGAACATAAGGGTGCACATATCTTTACTAATAAATGTTTTCAAAATTTTCAGGTGGGGCTTGCTGGGTCATATGGTAACTCTATTCTTAATTTTTTGAGGAGCCTCCACACTGCCTTCCGTAGTGGCTGCCCCAGTCTGCATTCCCACCAGCAGTGAGTGGGGATTCCTTTCTCCACACCCTCTCCGACACTTACTGTTGCTAGTCTTGCTGATAACAGCCATTCTAACAGGTGTGAGGTGGTAGCTCACTGTCGTTTTGATTTGCATCTCCCTAATAGCTAGTGAAGTTGAGCGTCTTTTCATATCTGTTAGCCATTTGTATGTCTTCTTAGGAGAGAGTCTGTTCAGGTCCTCTGCAAATTTTTAATTTGGATTGTGTGTTTTTGTTGTTGTTGAGTTGTATGAGTTCTTTATATATTTTGGATATTAACCCTTATTGGAGGTGTTGTTTGCAAATATCTTCTACCATTTGGTTGGTTGCCTTTTTGTTTTATTGAGTTTCTTTTGCTGTGCAGAAATTTTTAGTTTGATACAGTCCCATTCATTTATTTTTGCTTTTGCTTCCCTTGCCTTTGAGGTCAAATTTATAAAATCTTCTCTGAGACCAAGGTCCATAAGTTTAGTATTACCAACATCATTTTCATGATTGTTATTATTTTCATTGGCAAACAAATACTACAATAAGCATTCATGGACATGTCTGCTTGGCACATACTGGAAAGTTCCTCTATTTATACACCTAGAATTAGAATTGCTGGGTTGTAGGGGATGAGAATCTTCAGTGTTACAGATATCTAATTACTCTCCAAAGTGGTTATACCAATTTACAATACCTGCAGTCTGAGAGTTCACAGTTCACCTCAAATTACCTTCACTTGGGATTATCAAACTTTTTATTTTGCCTATGAGTGTAGTAAAATGATATTTTATTACTTAACTCTTGGTTCCCTAAATCCTAAGAAAATAGACAATCTTTTTGTATATTTATTGGCCATTTGGGTTTCCTATTCTGTGAATTGTCTGTTCATATATTTTATCTAATTTTTATTGGGTAATTTTTCTTACCCTCTGTTGGTTATAGGCTTGAAAACATCTTCTCCTACCTGGCTGGCGTGGCTCAGCAGGTTGAGCATCAACCTGGGATCCAGAAGATCGTGGTTCGATTCCCGATCAGGGCACCTGCCCGGGGTTTCGGGTTTGATCCCCAGTTGGGGGTGTGCAAGAGGCAGCCGATCAATGACTCTCTCATCATTGATGTTTCTCTCTCCCTCTCCCTTCCTCTCGGTGAAATCAATAAAGATATATATAAAGATTTATTTTTTTAAAAAAGAAGAAAATATCTTCTCCCAGTCTGTGGTTTGGCTTTTTACATTCTTCATAGTGCTTTTAGTTGTACAGAGTTTGCTTTATGTAGTCAATCTCCATGATCACTTATGCTTTCTTGTGTTTAAGAAATTATTTTCTACTCTCATGAAGATATCTTTCTATTTTTTCTTTTGTAAGAATATTTGCATTTACCTGGATTAAAGCTACGTTGGCACTATTTTCATGTTTATTTATTTGCCATAAGGACAGGCAATTGTCCAGCGTCACTTCTTTTTTTCTTTTTTTAAAAATATATCTTTATTGATTTCAGAGAGAGGAAAGGAGAGGGAGAGAGAGAGAGATAGAAACATCAATGATGAGAGAGTCATTGATCGAGCCCGCAACCCGGGCATGTGGCCTGACCGGGACTCGAACCCCGATCGCCTGGATCCTAGGTCGATGCTCAACCACTGAGCCACTCCCAGCCAGGCCAGCATCACTTCTTGACGAGTCCATCCTGCCCCTCTGATGTATATAGCATTCTTTCATAGAGCAAGTCCCCACGTGGACATGGGTTTATTTTTAGGCCCTATATTGTTTCATTTTTCTTTTCTTTTTTCTTCTTCTTTTTTTAAGTGAAAGCAAAATTTTATTGAAGGAGAGACAAAAGCTCCTGCCACAGCAAGAGGGGTCCCAAACAGACAGCCTTCTGTTCCATTTTTCTACTTGTAGTTATTGCCTCATTGCTTTAATTCCCTAGTCTTATTATAAGCCTTTTCTCTGGGAAGGCAAGTACTCTACTTATACTTATGCTTGTTCAGAACTGTCTTGGCTTTTCATGGCCCTTTGCAGATCTATATAAATGTTTGGATCAATCCATTAAAAAAAAATGCTGTAAGTATTATAATTGCAATAAAATCATAGATGTTTCAAAAACAGATTATTGGAAGGTTTACTAGTTCTTCCAGAATAGCTCTTTCTTAAATGGCATTTATGTTGAGGAACAAAGTTCATGAAGGAAGAAGGAAGGGGTTTCTCCACACCCTCCAATGGGCGCCTCTTCCTGGCTCTCCTGGTTTCTGCACCCAGATCCCCAGAGTCATCATTAGTCTCCTTTTCCTTCACTTACCTTGTCTAGATATTTATTTACCGAGTGCCTGCTCTTTCTTTGGGTTACCTGCGTTTTCCAGCCTTCCCTTTCTTTCCCTGACATTGCTCTGGCTCAGACTCTCGTCCTTCATGCTGGGCTGGGGCAATAGCCCCAATTTATACCCCTGCTTCTCAAGGTTCTTCTTCCTTGGAGTCCATTCTGATTACTGATTAATGGTCCTGAAGCACTATCCAGCCCCTCCCAATCTCAGAGCCCTTGCCAGGCTCCTTCTGTCTACAGGATAAAGTACAACTCTTCTGCCTGACACTCGTTGGGCCCCACCTTACCTGCCCAGCCTCTCAACTGTCCCCTACTTCCCCACCAGCAACCTTGAATCTGCCAGATCTAGCTCCGCGGTGTCTGGGGAACCTACCTGCTCGCTCCCTCTCAGCCCCAGGCCAGCAGTGCCCGTGGCCTGCTCGCCACTCCAACAGTTGCACCTGGGAACAAGGCAGCTCACCAGGCTACCAAGCCCCGAATGGTCTCCCTACTTTGAATATTGTTGGTGCCAAACAGTGTGAGAGTCATTTTCACTGTGGAAAGCAGGGTTTCTCAGTCTCAGCACTATTGACCCTTTGGGAGGATTTCCTTTGTTTCCAGGGCAGGATCTCTGGCCTCTACACACTAGATGCCAAGTAGCACCCTCTAGTTGTGATAACAGAAACTGTCCCCAGGCATTGCCAAAAGTCCCCGGGGGACAAAATCGACTCTGGCTGGCAATGGCTGGTGTATCACCAGCTACACTCTATGAACAAGAGGTCCCTGGAGCTAGATGTAGCAGCTGTCCACTGGCACAAATCACAGAGCAGCTAAGGGGTTTTCCTAGACCAGGGGTGGGCAACCTTTTTTCTGCCAAGGGCCATTTGGATATTTATAACATCATTTGCGGGCCATATAGAATTATCAACTTAAAAATTAGCTATGAAAAAAGCTCCTAGAGTTACTGAATTTCAAGTTCCGCCTGTGGCTGCCTTGGCAGGGACAGACCAAATGATTTCATGGGCCACATACATTCCCCACCCCTGCTCTGGACACTCTGGCATTTGGCATTCACTCTGGTTCAGAGCACCTGAAAAAAGGCTGACAATGTCCAAGGACATGGCCACATGTGCCTCCTGATGCACACAGACGACATCCTGTTGTTCAGAAAGAGTCTACTCCTTGAGGCGACAAAGTCAGGAAGGAGGCTGGGAAAAGCATTCAGGTACCACAGAGACACTGGCTCCTATTTATCAGTGTCTAAAAGGTAGTCAATCACACAGTAGGAAAACAAAATAAAATGTGGTGGAGCCACATCTGCTATGAAGACGCTGGGGTCATTTGATTGTCATGTTCTGTGCATCCAGGGAATAAACTGAGTCCCATCCCCAGCCTTTCACTTTCAAAATAGGAACCTAGTTGGCCGGCACTGTCAGAATACTTTTACAGGTTCACCTAAGTTTCTAGAACACTGTTCAGAATAACCACCCCTCTAGAATGATACAGGCCTTTCCCAAGAAGGCTGTTGTGCAGACATCAAGGGGATTCTGTGAGGCTTGGGTCATTTGGGCACCTGGATGGTCCTGGGGTCTGAAAAATGCTTTAGGCCACTGTCCCCAATTTGAATGAGCTTTGAGGCTAGGATATGTGGGAGGCCCAGCATGCAGGTTTGTCTCCTGGGCTAGGCTATGCCCCTCTTTTAGCCTGTTGGCTCCTTGAGGAGTTGCTCTTTTCCAACGCCTTAACCATGACAGACAGACACTGGGCCAGCCATCCTCCCAGGCTCTCAGGCTCGCCGGCCAAGAGCCACCTCTCCTCTGCTCCTCTCAACTGTCCTGACTCACCACCAGGACGCCCATTTCTTCCTTTTAGTTCCCTCTGGGGAGGGTCCCTGACTCACCTCTCAGAAGTTGGGCTGCAGTCGGAGGGTGAGAGAAGCAGGCAGAGGGGATGCTGTAATTGGTTTTCAGGATTTCCAGAAGATCTGCCGTGTACCTGGAGAGACACCAGCCTGCGTTCAGATATGGGTACTCGTAGAGAGGAGAGGGTACCAGAAGGGACACCAGTTACTTGACACACCCTTAAACACTTCTGGGTTCAGGTTCCTTGTCCATTCCCCCTCCAGGTCGTGATTCTGGGAGGGAGTGGAGAATGGGCCTAGTCTAGTGTGTAAGGCAGCCTGCCACCTAGGCCATGGACAGTCTGGCTACAGTGCCCAAAGAGCCCACAGTCCATTCCCTTTCCTTCCCTTGGGGCATAGTCTAGGGGATAGCTAAGGAGAAAGAGCAGGATCCCAGAGAAAGAGTGGACCTTAGGGTTAGGGATGGGTCTCCAGCTGGTGGGGGCCCTGTGCATGCACCCTCTCCCCCAGCTCCCAGCTCTGGGATCTTTCTCTCCTCAAATGGGGAGAGAAAGCTAAGGCTTTGTGGGGTCATGCCCGACCCCATGGAATCCCTGAGGACCTCAGGGATAACCAGGCCATTATCAGTCCTGTCTCATTCTGTGCGCTAGGAACCAAAGGGCTCTGGAAGAGAGGGAGGGACAGGCCAGAGGGATAGAGGCCACCTGCTGCTGAGCAACTGGCTGCTGGCTCAGGGCCTGCTGCCCTCACTCACCTGGGGTCAAGTTTTATCTGAGTCCTGTCTGGCTCCATTATCTTCTCTCCCTCTGGTTCTCCGTTCTCGGCAGGCACTGAGAGGAGCAGGCAGGTGGGGGACCTGGGGTAGGTGGGTCCTGGCCCTGCTGACTGCCAGCCTTTCCCAAAGGACTCGGGCAGACAGTAGGTAGAGTGGCTGGGTCTTCCCTCTGGCTCTCAGCCTCCTCTGGCCTCCCTGCCCACAGCTTCTATTTCAGAGTTCATCCCAGAGGAATTTGAAATTTGATCTTCTCAGTTGGCTGAGTTCCCAGGTTCATGACTCCTCCCGGTCCCCTAGGTGTGGTCCCTCCTTCCTCCCTCCGGTAAATAGCTTTAGCCATCCTTTGCTCCTGGCTCACCTCCATCCTATATCCCCCCCTACCCTCCAAAGAGCCTCCTTCTAGGGGGGTGGTAGGGACAAAGTTCTCAATGCCCCTTGGTCAACAACTTCTTCTCCCCAAGAACCTGACTGGAACTCAGGCTCTGGGGCCCTAGGGGTGAGAGAATCAGGGCCGAGGCCTTGACTGCGTTGGTGCTGGTGGCTTGACATGTGGAAGGAAGGACTAGTTGGAAAAGCCAGAAGAGGGCCTTGTGAGTTTCCCAAAGTCTGGCCCACCACATCTTGATGATGTATTTGTCCAGCCAAATAGCAGCCGGAGATGCAGCAAGTGGGAGAGGGAGGCTGTATTTAAGAGAAAGAGTTGTGAAATTTCTGAGCATATGGACAGATTTTTTTTTTTTTTTTTAATATATCTTTATTGATTTCAGAGAGAGGAAAGGAGAGGGAGAGAGAGAGACAGAAACATCAATGATGAGAGAGTCATTGATCGGCTGCCTCCTGCATGCCCCCGACTGGGGATCGAGCCTACAACCCGGGCATGCGCCCTGACCAGGAATCGAACCCTGACCGCCTGGATCCTAGGTCGATGCTCAACCGCTAAGCCACGCCCGGCTGGGCATGGACAGATTTTTAAAAACTGTGCCAAATTGCTTATGAACTATTTTATTGGTGATTGGTGATTTTTCTTCTTTCTCCAAATAGATTTAAATCTATCTGAGGCCACACACCGTCCCCCAAGTTTCCTGGGACACAGTCTGAGACACACTAAGTGCTCCTTAGAAGTGGTTGCATGGCTGATAATATAAAATCACAGCAACAGCAGCAACTAAGGTCTATTGAGCACTTATGGTGTACCAGGTGCTGTAGGAAATGCAAATGTTCCTTATCTTGCGGAAGCCTTACAGCCTCTCTTTAAAGGTAGGTGTTTTCTTCATTTCCAGTTTCAAATAAGAAGACTGAGGGTCAGAGAGTTTACGACACCTGGTTGTGTACAAAGCCATGGAGGTAGAGAGAGAGCAGTGGACTAGGGCTCTGTTGAGGTTCAGGTGAAGGTCTTGGACAGTAAGAGAGGACAGATGAGGGGACAGAGGCGGCTCCCTGACCTGGTCTGGTGAATAGATACAGTTGGAGGAAGCAGTTAGTGATGTGGTACCAGAAAACTTCCTACTACTGTCTCAAAACACCTCAAAATATCTTCTGAGGGTCAAGCAGGGTCCTTGCCCTCTTTTACTTTCCTCCTCAAACACACTTCTGAAGGCAGGACAATGTAGGAATCTCAAGGGCCCAATTCCCTCCTAAGGTGGAGGTTTGGGCACAAAGGGAAGTCAGGGGCACTGACCTCGGGAGGGTCAGTTGCCTGGGGCCCGCCCTGACAAAGACACCAGATGACTCAGCTTCCTCAAACCATTTCCACGGGAATGCTCCCCGGGTCATTCACCCCTAGCCCAATGAGAGGCCTTGAGCTTAATTGCCCAAAGCCCTGAACTTTAGATTTCCCTAGAGCAGATTGTACTCCAAGCTTCTTCAGGACAGAACTGGGAAGGGAGGGAGTGGCTGGGGGAAGCAGGAGAGGGGTGTTGAAGAGCAGGAGGGAGTTGGGGAGGGGAGGTGGCTGGGCTGACATTCGTTCTTCCAGAGCCTGGCAGCTGGAGGGTCCAGAAGAGGCTGGATAATTCTCAGGATGGATGACGATGGAGGAATAGGAGGGTGCTGGTGAGAGGGAGGCTTTTGCTCTGATGGGGTGTTTCTGCCCCACCCAAAGTCCCTAAGTGGCTATCTCCTATACAGTGTGGCCCATGGATTAGTCCAGGGCACTGCCCTGGCTCAAGGCCAGCCCGTCCACAGCTAAGGCGTGGCAAGAGAAGAGACCTGAACCAGCCAATCAGATTCTTCTCTTGCTGAGTTTAGACTACTAGCTGTCAAACACTTATTCTCCACCCCCCATGTCCCCCACTCACAATACAGACCAGGCAAAGGGCTGGGGCTGAGATGTATATGGGGTGTTACTCTGCCTCCTCTTTCTGTACAGTCAGTATAAGGACACAGCCTGTGGTGAGCACCGGGAGGCCTCAAAACTGTTTTTAGAACCAAGAAGAACAAATCACTTTTGATTTTTTTGGCTTAATTTTCCCCACAAAATTGTACAATAACATGACAGGACACCGTTTTCATCTCATGGCACACATAAGCTAATTACTAAAATTCTGCAGCACACCAAAAAATGTAATTTTTGCTGATCTGACAAAAAAAATAGGTATAATTTTGTTTGTTTTTTAAATATATCTTTATTGATTTCAGAGAGAGGAAAGGAGAGGGAGAGAGGTAGATAGAAACATCAATGATAAGTCATTGATCTGCTGCAGCCCACAACATGAGCATATGCCCTGACCGGGAATCGAACCCCGATCGCCTGGATCCTAGGTGAACGCTCAACCGCTGAGCCACGCCCGGCCGGGCGGTATAATTTTGATTCATTCACACTGAATGGCTATTGTGTTGGCTGTTGTCATTTTTTTCCTTGACAATCTAAGGGAAAAGAGGTCTGTGCCCCTGACTAAAGAGTCAGGTAGTCCATGTTTTAAAAATTCTTGGGACACACTAGTTGAAAATAGCTGATGCAAAGGTATTAGACTTTGCCAAATGCTTTTCTGCATTAAATAGTCATGTTGTATTTTTCCTTCATTTTATTAATGTGATGTAGTACATGGGTTGGTTTCTGTACCTTGAACCACTCTTGCATTCCTGGGCTAAATATCACTCTGTCTTGGTGTATAATCCTTGTACTATGGGGCTGGGTTCAGTCTGAGAGTATTTTGTTGAGGATTTTTGCATCTAAATTCATAAGGGATATTGGCCTGTAGTTTTGTCTCATGATGTCTTTGTCTGGCCTTGGCACCAGGGTACTATTGACCGCATAGAATGAGTTTGGAAGAATTCTTTCCTCTTCTAGTTCTTTAAAGAGTTTGAGAAGGATTAATGTTCATTCTTTAATGTTTGGTAGAATTCACCAGTGAAGCCACAGGCCTTTTTTTTTTTTTTTTTGAAGAGCCTACCATGTTTTCAACCTTGTTGATTTTCCCTTCTTCAGTTTTTAGCAGTTTAGACTTTTGGGATGATTTAAATGGTATTCTATTATCATTTCTATCAACATAATAAAACTCTACTTCTTTTGAAAAATTTTAAATTTCACTTTGCACTTGGCAGTGTTTTACGTAACATCATAACTTTAGGGATTGAGATGATGACAACCAAAAACGCAAAAGTCCCCTGAATTCTAACTACAAAAAATTGAAATACATGGTGTTAAATTTAATAAGTTAATGAAACAGAAAGTCCACACACAGACTCTAGATATTAGCATGCAGGATATTTATTAGGGAGTGACTTGGCGATCAGCATCTGTGGAAAGGAAGGCAAAAGCCTCAGCTAACCGAAAGGTCACATGGGGGCTGGGATGGCCCTTAGGAATTGTCCTGCTCTGGGGCAAAGTGGGCCTTTATACCCTCATGTTGGCTACTCCTTGGATGCAACCCATCCCTGGAAGGAGGTGGCACTTTGGGTGAGCAGTTTTCTTTAAGGGAGACAATCCTCCAAACTGAGACTGTCTTCCAACAGCTGGGGGAATAAGTTCTTTACTTCTGGAAGGCAGACTGGGAGGCACCTCACAGTGCCACCTACAGATCCTAATATATATGAAGAACTTAGTATCTGTTGTAAGAGGGAAAGGAAAACTTACTTGATAAGTGATGCTGAACAATTGATTATAATGGGGTTAGGCCCTTACTGTATATCTTACCCCTACATTAATTTCAGATAAATTAAAATGTAGATGGAAAAGAAAACAAGAAATATAGTTAAATATTTATCAGATAGAAGGAAAGGGAAAGACTTAGAAGGTAAGGGGATGCTAAGGAAAAAATTAATAGATTTGATTACATAAAAACAAAAACTCTATGTTAAAAATTGCACACAAAATTAAAAGGCAAACAACAAACTGGGAACATATTTGCAATAAACACAGTTAAAGACTTTAACATAAAAGAGCTCCTGCCAATCAGGAAGAAAAACTCAATATCTCCTTCAAAAGCACAATGAGATACCACTTCATACTTATTGAGATGGATTTTTTTTTGAAGTGCTAGCAAGGATCTGCGGAAATTAGAACCTTGTGCCTTGTTAGGGGGATGTAAGCTGGTGCAGCAGCTGTGGAAAACAGTATGGCAGCCCACCGGGTGTGGCCTAGCGGTTGAGCACCGACTTTTGATCCAGGAGATGGCCTCTCGATCCGCAGTGGGGGGCCTGCAGGAGGCATCGGATCAATGACTCTCTCACCATTGATGTTTTTATCTCTCTCTCCCTCTCTCTTCCTCTCTCTGAAATCAATAAAAGATATTTTTTTAAAAAAGAAAGAAAGAAAAGAAAACAGTATGGCAGTTCTTCAAAAAAATTAAACATAAGATTACCATGTAATCAGAAATTCCACTTCTAAAGAATTGACAGGAGAGACTTGAATAGATATTTTCACACCCATATTCACAGCAGCATTATCCACAGTAGCCAAAAGGTGGAAGCAACCTAAGTATGAACGATGAATGGATAAACAAAACGTGGCATGTACATACAATGAAATGCTATTCAGCCTTCAGGAAGGAACTTCTGATACAGTTACCACATCCCAATTTCCAGGATGGCGAAAGGCCGAGAATGAACCCCGAGGACATTGTGCTAAGTGGAATAAACCAGGCACAAAAGGACAGATATTGTGTGATTTCACTTATATGAGGCATCTAGAATAATTAAATTCACAGACTCAAAAAGTAGAACGGTGGTTACCAGGGGCTGGGGGAGGGGAAACGAGGAATTAGTGTTTAATGGGCACAGAGTTTCTGTGGGAAAAATGAAAAAATTCTGGAGTGGATGGTGGTGAGAGCTGCACAACAATGCACAGGCACTTAATAACAGAACTGTACATTTAAAAATGATTAAAATGGTAAATTATATGTTACATATATATACCACAATTAAAAGAAAAACACCCCAAAACACCACATTGAAATGTTGGCAAGCAAAAGATGTAAATAGGCAATTCACAAGAGAACGACAATAAAATGACCCATAGATGTATAAAAGTATTTAATTTTATAAGTAATTTAAGGAGATATAAATGAAAAGATCAAGGTATCTTTTGTCGTCTATAAAACTGGAGGAATTATTTAATGTTAATATTCAATTATAGTGTTGGTATTGTAATATGGGTATGCTATGGGAAGATAAATGTATACATACTTTCTGGAAAATACCTTCAAATTATGCAAAAGCAGTTTTAAATATTCATATTCATGGAATCAAAAGCCAACTGTTAAGAATCTATTCTAAGGAAATAATTGGAAATGCAGGCATCTAAATAATGGAAGAAGGCACCACTTGAACAAAGAGTTCAGTTAAGTGAGGGAGCATACTCTGCGAATATTTGTGGCAAAAGATTCCAGGAAAAGAGAACAGCAAGTGTGAAAAACTGGAAAATACCGGATGTGCTTGAGGAACAGCAAGGAGGCCAGTGTGTCTGGCTGGTGTGGAGTGATATTTAACCCTTATGAGTGTAAATGTTGGGATACTTTGTGGTATTCTAACTATGTATCTTTGTAACATCTTTAATGCTAGGACAGTAAATGAGAGCCATGACCTATATTTTTAATCTAATTTTGATGTATATTATTAATATTAATCCATCTGGTTTTATGATTTTTAGAAGCTATCTTTGCAAAAATAAAATACCCTATGGACATTTAAACAGGGTTATAACAGTATCATCCACAGATCTAAAAAGTATATTATGTCCTGAAATAAATAGAAGTGATTAGTTATCAGTAAAAAAAGAAAAAATGTTTCTATAGACAAGAAAATATAGGTAATAATAATTGTGCATTGATGAGAGATTTTTGCTCTTTGTTTTTAATCAAACTAATTTCCTCAAAACGTTCCAGTTCATTTAGTCCAATTAAAAGTAGGAATCTTGAAATTACAAATTTTATCCATGTTTAAGAATAGTATAATCTCTGTTGAAATTAAAGTGACATTCAAAATGACCATTACACTTCAACGTGCAGGAGCTCTGTCAACGTGTGTAGCCGCCGCGTCTCAGCAGACTGTGTGGTAGCCGTTCTGAGGCTAATGGCATCGGGGTCACAGGCCTGAGTGCTGGCTGCATGAGAGACTTTGAATGTGTGTCTCGCATTTTCAGCTCCAACTGGGACACAGAAATGGTCTTTGCCCTTCATCAAGACTTATAGTGCAGGGAATCCTCCAAACACAGGAATTCAATGGTCACTGGCTAAAACAAATGATGACTGTTAGCTGCAGGTAACAGAAAACCCAGTTATTTTCTTACATAACAAGCGCTCAGAGGTAGGCAGTTCAAGGCTGGGGCAGTGATTCAACAATGTCATCAATGTCATTCTGTCTGTGTAGCGTGTTGATTTATTGCCTAATGTGTCCAAGGTGGCACCTCCAGCCAGCACATCTGGGTTCAAGAGAGGGACAGAACTGTGCCAACTGTGTCCTTTCCTCTATTTATCAGACAGCAAAAGCTTTTCTAGAAACCCTCAACAGACACCCACCTTTGCCTCTCTGAACAGAATTGCGTCATGAAGCCAACCAGGGGAATGGGGGAAGCTGGAAAATTATTTAGCTGCCCCTCCCCCAAAGTGGAGTTTTGTAATAATAAAAAGGGAAATAGAGTGAACAGTGAGCACTGCTTCGATCAGCACACAACCTGACAGGGTGATCAGAATCACTTCTCCCCAAGTGTTTCTCTAACCTCATGTAGTCTTGAAGCAAGTCACAGGGGCAGGACTTCTCAGTCCCCAGCACAAGTGGGAGTAGAGTGGGTTGGCTGTTGGAAGTGACAGTCACAGGCTGCAGACAGTTCTGCTGAAGAACCCCTGGCCCCCATTCTCCTCAGCCTCTGTGATGTCACATTAGGACTTCTTTCCTTCCACCCTGAGCTGTGGCTTCTGAGGCCCCTATGGCCATGGGGCGCCTGGAGCCAGCAGGGGAGAAGGGGCCTGGTGGCTCTGATGTCCCCTGGGGGCACCGGAGGTCCAGCCATGCCGCTCTTGAAGGATGCCGTTCCCCTCATTAAGGAGCCCCATCCCCCACCGCAGGCCCCGCTTCCCTGGATCCTGCCAAGCCTGTTTGCTGCCTTCAATGTCGTGGTGCTGGTGTTTTTCAGTGCTCTCTTCTTTGCATTCCCGTGAGTCTACCACACAAGTTGGCAGGTTTCTTACAAGAAAGGAAAACAGATAACGATAGTACAGACGGCAGGGGGAGTTCAGAAGAGGGAGTCAGGGAAAGAAAGATATTCTAGGCAGAGGGAATCGAATGTGCAAAGACACAGATGTATAGAGCACTTGGTGCATGTGGGAGCTGCAGGTGGCTAGTAATACTGGAGGACACTTGGTAGAGCCTCTATGGATCTGTCATGAGCCTGGGTATTGAGAGCAGGCTTTAAGGTCTGTGGGTCCTGAGAGGTGAACTGGGTCTTGGCGGGAGCTTCAGAGCTGGGCTGAGCCCTGCTCCCGTCGCAGTTGCAGGTGGCTGGCCCAGAACGGGGAGTGGGCCTTTCCCGTCATCACGGGTCCCCTCTTTATCCTCACCTTCTTCAGTCTCGTTTCACTCAACTTCTCAGACCCTGGCATCTTACATCAAGGTGAGACCTGTGCCCCCTGGAACTCGGTGGCACCCTAAGGGCTCCTGCCTATAAGGATGATTCCGAAAGTGTCCCTCCCATTTCTCCTGCTGTGGCCTCAGGACCCTTTTGCCCCCAAGTCCTCATTTGCTTGGGCCCTGCTGCTGGCACTTCATTTCCCAAGGCCCGGGATGTGGAAAAACAGGATTCTAGAGGTTTTCTAGTTGCCTTAGAGGGGTGGGCTGGCGAGAGAAGCCAGCTCTTTGCACTCAGTTCTCCCTCCCTCCTTCCCACTGCGCAAAACCCTTAAAGCATCAGTCAAGAGTCCTCACAAAACCCCTCTGGTGGAAACCATGCTTCCCCCTGACTGCCAGCCTCTCCGAGCTCAGCCAGTTTGCTCAGCTGGGTCTAGGGATTCCCCTGCCAGTCCCCTCCCCGCCCTTCCTGGAGCCCAGTGCTGCTGTGGGGCTCCCCCACCCGTAACAGGCTGGTGGAGGAGCCTCCTGGCGCTGCCCAATCATCTTCCCGTGCCAGGCTCCAACGAACAGGGTCCCATGACGGTGCACGTGGTATGGGTGAACCACAGGGCTTTCCGCCTGCAGTGGTGCCAGAAGTGCTGCTTCCACCGCCCACCCCGGACCTACCACTGCCACCTGTGTAACATCTGTGTGGAGGTGAGTGCCCCTCTCGCTTGCCCACCTGCCACTCCACCCCCCACCCAGCCCCTGGTGGCGACCCGGAGGCTCACTAACACCAGGGCCGGGGCGGCTGTGAAACCACTTCAGGGCCTGCTAAAGGCCAAAGGTAGCAGTAACTCCCAGCCACTCTTGGACACTCATGGGGTCACTGCTGCTGTGCCTGCGCACCTGTCCAGGGAGGCTGGCCCTTGCCGGCACAGGTGCTGACATACACAGGGGCATCCACATCTACGCTGGCCCGGTCAAGCCAGGAGAAGGAAAAACCCCTGTCTTACCCTTCCCCCCACCCCAGGCTTGCTGACAGTGATACCCAAGGTCCTCAGACTCACACTGGTTCAAACCTGGCCTGAGTGCGTGTGTCTCTCACTTGCCCAGCCCACAGAGGTTTACAGATGTGCTGACTTTGTGGCTCACTGGGGGTAAGGGAAGGCAGTGTGTGAGGCGAAGGGCAGGTGCTCAGGGTGGGAAGGCAAGGCCTCAGATTTAGGGTCGAGAGAGACTGGGCCAGAGGTGGGGTACTAGAGGCTGACCCCTTCTCCCTCTCGCCCAGGATTTTGACCATCACTGCAAGTGGGTCAATAACTGCATAGGTCACCGAAACTTCCGCTGCTTTATGCTGCTCGTCCTGTCCCTGTGCCTCTACTCGGGCGCAGTGCTGGTCACTTGCCTGATCTTCTTGCTGCGGACGACTCAACAGCTCCTTTACATAGACAAGGTCTTCGCGTATCCGCCTGGCCTCTGGGCCCAAGTGGGGAGCGGTAGGGAGCAGCCGGGACAGCCCGGACGCGGGGGGTGGGGGTGCGGGGGCTTGGGGTGGGGTACCGGGCCAGAGCTAATGATGGGAGGGGTTACTGCTGGGGATACCAGCCTGGGCCTGGGTGAGGGTGGGCAGGGCTAGGAGGAGCTACAAAGAGGCGAAAGAATCCGGCAGGGTGAAGGATGGGGTAGCTAAGGTGGCACCGGGGTGGGGCCAGCGCCGGGAGCGGGCGGGGGGCAGCGGGGCTGCGGCGAGGGCGCAGGGAGGCCGCCGCGCTGCTCCTTAGCGGCCCGCAGTCTGGTGGTGGCTGTCCCCGCCGCTTGCTTCCTGGTGCCGCTCCTCCTGCTGCTGCTGGTCCAGGCGATGTCGGTGAGCGCGGCCGAGCGCTCCTGCGAGGGCCAGGTACGCGGGGCGCCGCGGGGCCCGGCACGTCGGGCTGTGGGCTGGGCCCCTTGCGCCTCGGGCATCTCCGCGCTTCTTCTCCACCGCCCTGGTCGTCGATGGCCCGTCTCCCCGCGAAGGTGCCTCGTTAGCCCCCAGGGACCTCGGCTGAGCAGGTCCCTCTCCCTCCCTCCCGGGGCGCTGCATGCAGGCCCTGCTGGGTCCCGGGCCGTGCGCGCTGTTCTGGGGGGAGGCGCGCGGGTGAGGCCAGCGCCTCGCGCTAGTGCTGGTGAAGAGCCTGAAGTGAGAGGAACACCTGCCAGGTGCGTGTGAACACTGCGGGGCCTGTCCTCCGCCCTGTGGCACGGGCTCGGGGAGCTGGCGGTTCAGGGCCGCCCGCGGGGCAGGGCAGGGCAGGGCGCCCCGCTTAGGGGGTTGGGTGGGCAGGAGACCGGGGAGAGCACTGCAGGGAGGGGTCTGCTAGCAAAAAGCTGGAAGCCTGAAGGTCTCTGGAATGAGGATAGGATGACCAAGAAGTAGTCTCAATTGGAGCAGAAGACGGCACAGAAGCCAAATGGAGCGCTTGGGGTTGGCCAGATTTGAAAGGCCCAGTCAGGGGGAGAATTTGGTCTTGGTGCAGTGGAATCCTGGGAGCCATGGTCACATTCTTTTTTTTAACATACAGTAAAATTCACCCTTTTTTAGTGCACAGTTGTATGAGTTTTGACAAACACTTACAGTCCTGTAACCACCACCACAACCAAGATTTAGAACATTTCCATCACCCCCCAAAATTCCCTCTTGGCCTCTTGCAGTTTGTTTTTCTCCTTGCCCACCTGGCCACCACAGATCTGTTTTCTATCACTACAGTTTTTCCTTTTCCAGAGTCTCATATAAATGGAATCAAAGCCTTCTGAATCTGGCCCTAGCCTGTTAGGACGTCAGCCCTCAGACTGAAGGGTCTCCGGTTTGACTCCGGCCAAGGGCATGTACCTCAGTTGCAGACTCCATCCAGATTCCTGCCCCTGTTGGGGCCTGTGTGGGAGGCAACCAATCAGTGTGTCTCTCTCACATCCATGTTTCTCTCTCTCTTCCACTCTCTCTGAAAAGCAATGGAAAAAATATCCTCAGGTGAGGACTGAAAAAGCCATCTGAGTCTGGCCTTTTTCACTTAGCATAATGCATCTGAGATTCATTTATGTTGTCCATGTCAGTAGGTTCTTCCTTTTTGCTGCTGTGTAGTACTCCATCATATGGATGTATCACAGCTTGTTTATCCATTCCCCACCCCAAATTGTCTTCCAAATGGCTGTTCCATTCTGCATTCCCAAAGTAAAATATGAGAATCTCAATTGTTCTGCATCCTCACTAACATTTGGCATTGTCAGTTGTTTTTTTAAAAATTTAATTTAATTTTTATTTTACTTTAGGTAGTCTAATAAATGTGTAGAAGTATTTCATTGTAGTTTTAATCTGTATTTTTATAATGACTAATGATGTTGGATATCTTTTCATGTTCTTATTTGCCACATAAATGGTTTATTAAAAGTCTGCTACAATCTTTTGTCCATTAAAAAAATTAGATTATTTTAAGAGTTTTATATAATTCTGGATTTAGATGTTTTCTCCCAGTATATGGTTTGTCATCTCATTTTCTTAACAGTATCTTAAATTTTGATGTAGTATATGATCAGTTTTTTCTTTTACGGATCATGCTTTTTGGTGTTGTAATTAATAAATAATTGCCTAACCCAAAGTCACAAAATTTTTTAAAATATGTTTTCTTTCAGGAGTTTTATAGTTTTAGATTTTATAATTAGGTCTATAATTCATTTTGGGTTAAATTTTGTATGTGATACAAGGTATGAGTCAAGATGTACATATATATTTTTTGCATATAGGTTTTCCAGCACCATTTGTTGAAAAGACTATCTTGCTTCCATTGAGTTACTTTTGCCCATTTGTCAAAAATCAATTGACCATGTGTATCTGGGCTCTCTGTTCTTTTGCCAATATCACACTATTTTGATTAGTAGCTTTATATTAAGTTTTGGAATCATGCATTATGAGTTCTTCAACTTTGTTGTCTTTTTCAAAGTTCATTTGGCTATCCTAGTTCCTTTGATTTTTCCACATAAATTTTAGAATCTGCTTGTCAATTTCTACAAAAATGTTTGCTGAGATTTTCATTTGGATTGCATTGAACTTATAGGTCAATTTGGAAAATTTGTATTGAGTTTTTGAATTCATGAGCATAGTGTACCTCTCCATTTGTTTAGGTCTCCTTTGATTTCCTTCATTAGTGTTTTGCAGTTTTCCACATATAGATCTTGCATATATTTTGTTAGATTTCTTTCTAAGTGTTTCCTGTTTTTGTGCTATTATAACTTTTAAAAAAATCCATTTGTTTACTATTATAGTCATGCATCACTTAGCTATGGGAATACATTATAATAAATGCATTATTAGCCAATTTTGTTGTTGTACAAACATCATAGAGTGCACTTACTCAAACCTAGGTGGTACTACATCAAAATTTAAAATACTGTTAAGAAAATGGGATGACAAGCCACAGACTGGGAGAAAATATCTAAATCCAGAATTATAAAGAACTCTTAAAATAATCTAATTTTTTTTAATGGATAAAATATTGTAACAGACTTACACATGCAGGATATATAGTATAGCTTATTGCTCCTAGTCTTCAAGCTTATACAGCATGTTACTGTACTGAATAATGTAGGTAGTTGTAATGTGTTGCTCTATGATGTTACAATGGCTACAACCTCACTAGGTGATAGGAATTTTTCAGCTCCATTATAATCTAATTAGGACCACCAGTGAATATGCAGTCTGCCATTCACCAAACATCGTTATGTGGTGCATGACAGTGAATTTTTGTATATTGGTCTTGAATCTTGTAATTTTGCTATACTCACTTATTAGTTCTAATAGAAAACCACACCATCTGTGAATAAGAACAGTTTTATTTCTTCCTTTCCAACAATATGGCTTTATTTCTTGCTCTTTTCTTACTGCACTGTCTTGAACTTCCAATACAGCGTTGAGGAGGAGTGGTAAAGGTGAACATTCTTGCCATGGGATTCCTTCAGCAGGATAATGACTTCTAAAGTTTTAAGAAGATTGTCATGTGCCATTTTAATGAGGAAGGGGCTGGAGTCATTGAGACAGCTGAAAGGACAGGGGAGCCCTCTTTGCCTACCACCTCCCATCCTCTCAGTCACCACTCAATCACTCTATTCCACCCATATTTGGTTCCCAGCCCACCTATGACTCCTCTGCTCAGCCCTTACCCATTAACCCCATGTGGTCTACCTGTCTTCTCTCTTAAGCCTCAGTCCCTCATTTCAGCCTCTCTTGGGCAGCATTCCCCCTTCCCACATCCTGTGGTCCTTCCAACCCCAGGCCAGGCCATAGGCTCACCCTTCCTCCACTGCTTGGAATGGGGCCCTCCCAATCCAGGATCTTCAGCCTAAGAAACGTAAATGTGGCATGCACTCTGTGATTCACCAGGCAAGGCTCTTTCCCTTTACCTGCAGACCCCATTTCAGGTACCTCCATTCTACCTCCATCCGGTGACCACAACTTGCTCGGTGGTTGATAGCAAGTGCTATGGAGCCAGACCATACAAACTCAAATCACAGCTCCACAACATATGTTACTTAGCCCCCTAGTGCCTCTGTTTCTCCATCTTTAAGGGGGATGCAGCTTAGGTTAATATGCATAAGGCACATAGGACTGTAGCTGGTACAAGTAAGTGCTGTATACGCTGTTATTATCATCATTTACACATGTTCACATCTCTCTCATCTTAAAAAGCAAAGCAAAACCCTCCATTAACATCACAGGCATCCACTCCACCTACTGCACCCTCCCCTCCAGCTCAGCCATATTTCCTGAAAGAGTTGGCTGTGCTCACAAGTGCCATTCTTCACCTTCCTCAGCCCACTTCAGCCCGGCCTCTTTCCTCAACGTCACACTGATGCATCTCCAAATGGCCAAAGCTGGCAAGCTGCCCTCAGACTAATCTTTCCTGACTGCACCCAGCAGCATCTGAGACAGAAAGGCTCCTGCAGTGGCCCTTCCCCAGCCTCCCTGGGCCCAGCTGCAATGCCCGCACCTTGCGGTCTTGGCCTGTGCCTGCTCTTCCACCATCACAGTGCCTGGAACATTGTTGAGGCCCCAAAATATTTATGACTAAATGAGTGAACCTACAAACACAGGAATCAGTAATGCTTTGGAAGAGAAAGAGAGAGAGAGAGAGAGATGCTTGAAGCCCTGATCCCTAGGGGAGGAGGAGAGCGTCCAGGCAGCAGGGAGTTGGGCAGGAGATGGGGTGAGAAGATGTCCACTTTGGTTTTGATCCTGTGGACTGCAAGGGCATTTGAAATATGGAATTGGAGCAGGAGACCCAGATCTGGAGCGAGTGAGAGAGGACAGCTTGGAAACTTCAGAGCTGTTGGATTCCATTCACTCTCAGAGGGTCCCATGTGGGGAGAGAGAGGAAGGAGCTCTGCTTTATTAGTCCATTTTTATGAATTTATTAATTATCATTCCTTTAAGTATTGACATTTTCCTATATTTCTTACACATCTAATAAATCAATATGTATTTCTCTAAAATTCTGATTATAATTTTGATCGAGCTCTTCCAGCCATTTAATTAAAATTGTGAATAGAATGCCAGTTTCCCTTAAATGCTTTAAACATCTTTAAGTAGGCAGAACTCGAAATATCTCAATGGTTAGTGTTGCTTTTTGGAGCCGTCTTGACTTTTCCTGTCCCAGGAGTCAGCCGCCCTGCATGCAATCCTGGCTCCTTTGGGGGGAGAATACTGTTGAAGATCAAAGTCTTAGTAACAGGGGCAAGGGGTACTGGGGAGCTGGTGGTGCGCAGAGGTGCCACTGGGCCATTTTGGGTTATGACACTCATTTCGTAGCAAAGGCTCTTGAAGTCTGAGTGAGACTTGGCTTGTGCTGGGGAGTAAAATGGGGCTCAGGAAGGCCCGAAGTCTATGGATGGAGGGAGGGAGAAGGGAGGAGGAGAACTTGGTCTAGAGTGCCCAGGGAGGACTTGACCTTTGGGCTTGACTTTTACTGCACTGGGTGCTCAGGACCTTCAGCCCAGATTTTCCAGGGCCATGTGATTTTGGTTAGGTAAATATGTTAGGGATCCGTACAACTGCTCTTCCAGATAGTGAAATTCAGTGAAAGCACAAGTTTAGAGAAAAGTGAGAGGTAAGAAAGTAGAGAAGTGGGGGAACAGGATGTGTGTGCGTGGATGTGTGTGCGTGGAACTGTCTTTGGAGCAGTTTGTCTGCAAAAGGAAGAACTGAAAGTCTACCTGTAAGGACATGGTAGGAGGATGTGTGTGGCCAAAGGAGACAGAAATGGGGAAGATGCTCCAAAAGGGCTACAAGGTGATGGGAAGGGTTCCTGAGAAGGCAAGAGAGGTGGGTGCAGTGCCAGGGTTGCCTGGAGAGAGCAACTCAGAAGTGAGCTGGGGGAGGCCTCAGCTCACTCTTGGGCCTCTCTGCCCTCTGAGTTTGCTGCAGGGCTGGGCTGGGCTGGGCTGACAAGCTCAGGGATGGAGGGCCAGTGGGGTGGTCCACCCAGTCCTGCTGGCTCTGAGCTCCCCTTTCCACCTATACCCCCTCCAGTGCCGATACCTGCGAGGATACAACCCTTTTGACCATGGCTGCGCCAACAACTGGTATTTAGCGATTTGTGCACCGCTGGGACCCAAGTGAGTTCACACACCAGAGATCCAAGCAGGTGGCCTTGGGGCTGGTTGTGGGGGGTGAAGTTGGGTCATCTCCCCTGGCCTCTTAGCACAGCTCTCAGACCCTCACACTCACTGTTCTCATTCCTCTGAGGTTTCCTTCAAGGCATTGTGGGAGCCTCAGAGCCTCCCTACTTAATTGCCTCTGTGCATTCTTGCCCCAGGAAATGGAGTAGAGGGACACTGCAGCCTGGATGAGGCTGGCTCCAGCTCCCTGCAGGGCCAAGCCCTGGGCTATGTGTTCCTCAAGCTAAGGAAGCATGAGGACCAGGCCAGGGGGCCACTACCCCTTGCATCTGGCTTATTGCTCCCCAGGTACATGGCCAAAGCTGTCTGGCTGCAGAGAGTGGTAGAACCGGACTGGGTGCTCATGCAGAACCTGCATTGCCCAATGTGCCCTGCTGGGCTCAATCCTTCAGTCCTCCCTGGGCCTGGGTCTGGCCACCAGCCCCAACCTCTGGCTCTCCACAAACCAGGAAATGCTCCTCCAGGGAGTGGTGAGGCTGCAGCTCTCCAGGAGGTGAGTGTGTGTGTGTGTGTGTGTGTGTGTGTGTGTGTGTTGGGAGAGAGGCATCTGTGGATTATACAGGTGTTGGGGGGAAGCCCCCCTCATGTTGGGCTGGCTCTGGAGCTAGAGCATTCAGAGCTCAGGGAGAGGGATTATAGACCTGAGGAGTGTTAGAAGTGGAGTCACAGCCCTCCCAATTACACCGGGGTCCTGAAGACACGCAGACCACTCACTTGTGGTTAGTCTTGGGCCAGCCACTTACCCTTTCTGAGTCTCAGTTTCCTCAGCTACAGTGAGGACTAAAATTAGCCCAGTGATTTATAATTTGGGGGGATCAATTCCTTTATTTAAAGGCAATTTTTATTCTGAAGTACAATATAAAACATATGGAGGTGAAACAATAGGAATGATTTGGGGGTGTAGTGACATTGTATGGTGCCAGCCCACTCCCTTTGCTCTGCCTGGGGTGGCGGGAAGGTGGCAGCTTGGACAGTTTCTTGCTCCCCAGCAGGTAGGCCCTGACCTCTGGGGCACGAGCTTGGGAAGTCCCCACACCCCCATTTCATGTTTAGCTCCATGCAGGCCCAGTGCTGCCCTTGCCTCAGGAGGCCCCCAGATGAGGCTCACCCCTTCACACCCAGCAATGCCAGGAGCCCCTGCACCCCAACTTCACCTCCTGAGCCCCACCCTTGCCCACTCTGCTGGCGGGAGTGCCAAGACACCCTCCCCCCCTCCAAAGCACATTAAACATACTTTTCCTGCCTCCTACAATTGCTCAGCTGTGTGTGTCTGTCCTTGGTGTGAGGGAGCATGGGGATGGGTGTGCTCTAAGGGGCTGGGACAAAGACCCTGGGAAGGAGGAAGGCCCAACACTAGCTGGCGTTGCGACCTTGGGCAAGACACTCAGCATTTCTCTCATCCTTAAAATGGGGCAACCATAAAAACCACAGTGGCTGTCCTGGCTACCTCCCTGCCAGGGCTGGAGACGATGGAAGAGAAAATCAAGCGCTGTCAGGGATGTCAGCCTCGGCAAAGATCCGGGCCCCGCCCTGCAGCACCCCCTCCGACTGCAGGGGGCGCCCGCTGCCTGGGAATTCGTCAAGCCTGGCCTGGGCCAGCCAGAGGCACTGGAACCTCCTGGGTGTTTTGAGGCTGGCTCTTGGTCTAGGAGTGGGTCCTCTCTCTGCCTCATCCCTGGGAGGTGGGGGGGTGGGGATTGTCTCCATCCTAGTCCAGCCCTGCTTCTTTCCTGCTAGTGGGCCTCACCTTGCTCCCTCCCTCTTGTTAGGGAGTCAGGTCCTGTCCCTGGGGAGGGTCCCAGGCCCTGTGAGAATACAGGCTCCTGGGGGGTGGTGGTTAGAGAGGGTCCACATGAAACTGTGACTCCTCTAGGAGCCAGTGTATGACCTTTGGAATGGAAATAATGTCACCTCCCTGAAAGGTTGTCAGAGGATGAAGTGAGTGAGGTGGTTCATGCTTGGAACACAGTAGGCCCACAATGAATGCAGCAGTGTGATTTTAATTATTTTCTCTACCACAGAGCTAATAGACCACGCAGTGTTTCTCCAAAGGCCACCTTGTTAGAATTACCTGGGCCCCCAGACCACTGACCCAGGATTATGGGGTAGGGGGAGGGCAGGAATTGGAATTGGAATTTTTATCAAGAGTCCATGTGACCCTGCCACCCTGAAGTCTCAGAACTGCTGCCTTAGGAGGTGAGGATGGGTGACAGCCACCCTGCTCCCCTCATAGCCAGGTGAAATCAGGGTGTGATGAAGATGAGGCGGTCAGATGAACACCTCAGGGGCCCGGGGAGGTGTGTGTGCCTGTGTGGGCATGCATGTCCTTGTGTGCTGGGGTGGGGGCAAGAGCTCATTCTCCAGGGGTGCCAGCCCCACCCACCCGGGAAGTAGGTGACCTACAGCGCAGGACATGGCTCCAGCTCTCATTTGCTGAGTTCTCCGAGAGGCTGCCTTTCCCTCTTCCTCCCAACTCCACCTGCTGCTACAGCCTGGGGCCCTTCCGTGTCCAGCCTCAGCCTCACCCGCTGCTCTAGCTCTGACTCTATCGGCTCCTGGCCAGCCTTGCTCAACCCCAGGGACTCCAGCTCTTTCTCATCCCCTTTGCCCTGGTTCCAGTGTCTCCCCAAGTCCTAAGCCCCCTGAGGTTTATGTTTTTTCTCAGCTCTCGTCCCTGCTTAACTCAGCATTGTCCTTGGGTTCTGGGGAGGGGGGCAGAGTACTGTTCCCTAGCAAACATAAGGGCAGCCCAGTTTGAGCCTTACTGTAAGTGGCTTCAGTGGCCACATTTAAAATTCCTAGGGCCCGCATTTACAAGTAAAGCTGAAGCAGCCTGTGTAGTGTGGAAAGCCTGCTGTATATGGTCACATGATGAAGGAAGGAAGGCATGAGGCCTTTTCAGCCCCTGAGCCTAAGTGTGTATGTGGAACAGGAATCTTCGTGAGTCTCTTTTCTGTGTTCAGGGGCACAGCTCAGTCCAGGCTGGTGAAATGGGGCACCCACAGGGATCTCAGGCCCACTCCCAAATGGGAGTCCTTGGTGTGGCCTGGGCTTGGGCCAGAGTAGAAGAGATCCAGGAACCTGGGCCAAGGCTTGGATGGGGAGATATTCATGGAACTGGCTGGAGCAGGAGTGGCACCTGCCTGGAGCCCCAGCTCTGCACGGGGCTGAGAAGGCCATGGCCCAGGGTCTGGGGAGACCTAGTCAGACTGGTTCAGAGCTGAGTGGCTGGTCATCAGGATTTCACTTGCCAGTTTTAAAAAACAAAATTCAACTGAGTAAGCTTGAAGATTTAAATGACTTTAAAAAAAAATTATTGATTTTTAGGGAGAGAAGGAGAGGGAGGGATATAGATAGAGAGAAACATCAAATATGAGAACATTGATTTGTTGCCTCCTGCACGGCCCCACTGGAGATCGAGCCCGCAACCTGAGCATGTGCTCTGATTGGGGATTGAACCGGCAATCTTTCGGTGCCCAGGATAATGCCCAGCCAACTGAGCCACACTGGTCAGGGCCTAATTGGCTTTATTAAGTGATTTATTAATTGTGCAGCATCCCATCTAGCAACAAGAAGGGCACTCTGGGGGGTGGTACAAAACAGAAGGTTTTTATAGGAAGAAGGGTGGGGCAAGGGAGCTATTAGCAAATGGAAAGAAAGGATTATTTGAGGGCCTGAATGTCTTTTGTGGGTGAAGAGAAAGGGTTTTTGTCATTCAGATTACCTTTTCTTTCTTTGTGGGATGGAGAGGGCCTATGTGACAGATTACTTTATTCCTGACTGGTTAAGATTACATTTCTGGGAGAGGTTGAAACTGCAGTTACATCAGGTATTCAATCTAGGTTTAGCATTATGAGGTTTTAGCATGAGTGGCACCATTTTGAGCCTGTGGTTTTCTCTTTAATACCAGGTCCCTGCCTCTAGCTACGTAGGGGATTCACCCAATCTTAGGCAAGGCCTTCCAAGTCCTAAACCAAGGGTGAATCATCTCCTTTGACAGCTTGGGCCTCTGTTTCGGTACTGGGCACAGACATAACTTTCCTCAGATTCTCAAACGAGGCCATGACCCTTCCTGTTCTGGGATGTAGATTCTAGGTCTCTATAGTCCCTACCGGCCTGAGATTTCTAGGGTTTCTGCTTCTCCGGGGGTAAGTGGGACTTAGCCCACCTCTTCTTTTGACCTCACCCCCACCCCCTCTCTGTTATGCATTGGGCCCCCCTCAGATATTCTGAGGCTGCAGGCCTCAGTTGAGCTGCACCTACCTTCCTTTTCTACCCCCTCCCCATTTCTGCTGAACTTGCCCTTGATTCTCAGATGCACCTCTCGAAGTCCTTGGCCTGCTGATAAAAGGGGAGTATTATTGGGGTCCATTGATGGAATCTACTCTCCACACATCATGCAGCCATGCTGTCCCTGCTTTCCTTTGGGTTGCACGTAGCCAAGGAGTGACTCCTATCCTGCAGGGCCATCAGGTGCCATGTGTCTGGAGCCCCTCTGAGAGGTTCCTAGCCCACTCCTGGAACCCGGTAGAGGAGGTTGGAGCCTGGGATGGGGATCTCAGAAGCACCCCCTCATTACTTCTAGATCTTTCCTCTGTGGGCCTTCTAGAAGGTCAGGGCATGTGGGGTGGGAAGGGCACTGAGCAAGGAGTCAGGTATCACTTAGCTCTGCTACTAACTAGTGCTATAGGAACAAGTCTCTTCCCTCCTCTTGGCCTCAGGTTCGTCGTCTATACACATGATGATTATGGCTACCTCACAGGTGGTCACAGGATCCTAACTCTTTAGAGCTGGCAGAGACTCTGGGGTCACCCCATCCAGCTGCCCCTCCATTCCCAGTTTGACAGATGGGAACCAGAGGGAGAAGGAATTGTTTAGGATGACACGGTTGGTCTCCAACCGTTCCTGCCTCTCCCATTCCTGCTCAGAGGCCCATTTCAGAGTGGGGACGACTTAGGCAGTGACCACGGCCCTGCCTTCCAGCCCCCATGTCTCAGAGCCTTTCAGGCTTGGGAAGCTGATAAGAAGGCCTGGCTTAACTCTGCCTCCAGCCCTGTGCTGGGAGCGATAAAGACGCCCTGCCGCCTCCTGCTCAGCCCTGCCCTGCCCTATTCTGCCCTGCCCACCTCACCCAAGGGGCCCTGCAGGTGGCTGAGGGTGGGGCAAGGCAGGGGCTGATGGGGCAGAGGAGGCTGTAGCAGTATCCTGACCTCAGGGGCCAGAATCCTAACACCTCACAGGGCACAGGCCCCTTGCAGGCTGACCCTCCTGGGCACCTGGGCACAGTGCCTGGCACCAGGCGATGCCCCATCAGCGCCCTGTCCTCCTCTTTAGTTCCTGCATGCGGAGCTTGGCTGGAGGGGCGTGGCCCTGGGCTGGAGGTTTGCCAGGGCCCTATACTGGGTAACAGAACTTTTATGGAGCACCTTCCATGCCAGATCTTGTGCTAAGTGGTTCATAAGCTCTCCTTTAATCCTCATAACAACCCTCTGAAGTTGTTATTCTCGTTTTAGAGATGAGGAAACTAGCATCGAGCAAACAAGCCACTTCCCCAAGGTGACACTGCTTCTACGTGGCAGAGCCGAAGCTCCGTTGGCCTTTCCCACTGCACTGTGCTCCACAGGCAGTTCTGTTTCAATTCAGAACACGGGCTAAGACCTGGGCTCTGAAGCAGACTGCCCGGTGTCCCTGCCGTAGATGAACAGTCGTGTCCCATAGCGCCATCAGGGCTTCGTTACACGGGGCACGTGAGCTGACACAGGGCAGGTGCTTAATTGACGGTACAGGGTGACCCAGGGCCCTCAGGATGCCGGGCTCGTGGCAGCAGCAGCCGCTCCTGCCTGGTTTGGTGTGGGTTTCCTAGTGCTGGGCAGCAAAGGTAAAGAATGCCGCTTCACAGGGGAGGTTTGTGGTGGCATTTCACAGAAAGTCAAGCAACACTGCTGCCTCCGAGCCAAAGGGGAAGGAACGGAGGTGTGGGCTGAGAGTCCTCGGGGGAGCAGCGAGATGACCACCCAGGGGCTCTGCCTTCCCACAGGAAGTTCCTGTAAGAAAGCACCTGGTGGCTTCAGAGTGCCCCCGGCTGAAGCAGCCACGGCAGGGTGCTCTGCGCCCTGTGTGAGTGCCCCGGGCTGAAGCAGCCACGGCAGGGTGCTCTGCGCCCTGTGTGAGTGCCCCGGGCTGAAGCAGCCACGGCAGGGTGCTCTGCGCCCTGTGTGAGTGCCCCCGGCTGAAGCAGGGTGCTCTGCGCCCTGTGTGAGTGCCCCGGGCTGAAGCAGTCACGGCAGGGTGCTCTGCGCCCTGTGTGAGTGCCCCCGGCTGAAGCAGGGTGCTCTGCGCCCTGTGTGAGTGCCCCGGGCTGAAGCAGGGTGCTCTGCGCCCTGTGTGAGTGCCCCGGGCTGAAGCAGGGTGCTCTGCGCCCTGTGTGAGTGCCCCGGGCTGAAGCAGCCACGGCAGGGTGCTCTGCGCCGGGTGTCCGGGCCTGCTGAGAGCCACTGCCCCCAGCGCCCGCCTCGTCTGCCCTCTCCCTGCTGTCTCTGCGCGTCCCCGTGGTCTCTGCGCGCGTCCGTCTCTCCTCTCCTCACCTTCGCGCTCTGTCGCCTTCTCTCCCCTGTTCCTCCTCTTGTCGCTGCCTTTCATGCTCTTCCTGCTCTCGCTCTGCCTCTCCCTCCCGCCTTTCCTGGACTGCAGCTTCCAGGAACACCGAGTCAACTGTCTGCCGACTTGCAAGTATTAACTCTAACTGTGATTCCTGGAAGCCCCTGGGCCTGGGTATGGAAACCCACAGAGCTCCGGGCCAGGCCTGCACAGGGCGCCTTTGTCTCCTTCCCCAGCCAGGCACACGCTTTCCCGGCGCCTTTGTGGTCAGGCCATGCTGCTGCTGAAATCTGGGCCTACTGGCTACCTAGCTTATTTCTCAGTGAGAAGTTCCACGGTGCTTTCGTCAGATTACATGTCTAGCGAGAGGCCAGACAGGGCCGGGTCCTAGGTCTCCTGCTCTCAGCCTCACCATCACCCTACGTGAGAAGCCAGATGGGTCAGAGACCTGGACTGATTCCTCCCTCTCTTGGAGGCCTAGTAACTTGGTTCTGGTGGGTAAAATCACAACAGTGAGGACAATAATAACAATATCCGTTTAATGCTAACTGTGGGCTAAGGGCTTTGCTTGTATTATCTCATGTAATTCTCAGAGCTTGTGAGGAAGGTGCTGCTGTTCCTTTTGTGGGCGTGACCCGGGACAGTCTGGGTCTCCATCTCCCTATCTGCAAGCACAGAGTTTTCTGAAGGATCCTCAGGGCTATTCCTGCCCTGACTACCTGGGGGTCTGTGGCTCAGCGACCAGGGAGGACAGTCCCTGGTCTGGAGACAAGCCCTGAGGTGGACAGGGTCCTGGGCAGGGCTTCTTTCATGGCCCATTAGGGTCCTTTACCTGAACCTCATCTATCCCCTAATAGTGGGGGTGGGGAGCATTAAGTCACTAAGCAAAGGTACTGACCCCCGGGCAGGACCCTTGGCCATCTGGGCTGGGAAAGACCCCTGCCCCATAGTTCCTAGACATCTGTTCCTCAGGCACAGACAGAAATGGAAAGGCATGCTCCCGCCTGCCTTTTTCTTGGCTGGGGCAGTGGAATGCTATGGAGAGAGCACAGACTGGGCGACTGGACATCAGGAGACCTGGGTTGGAAAAGCAGGCTCTGCGGCTTCCTGGTGGTTGCGGCCCTGGAAAAGCCCCTAGTGTCCCAGAGCCACTGTTACCACATCTGTAAAGGGAAATGAAAGCGCATGCCTGCCTCCCTCCCTGCTCTGTAGATCACACGCTCCCTGGGAAGACACTCTGTGGACTTTGCTTGCTTTGTGCGGACCAGCACTGGGTGAGTGTGGGGTCGCTATAAAGGGAGCAATGGAGTGCCAGCTTCGGGCTTGGGAGCCCGGCAGGAGAAACTCCCTTTCCCTTTCATCTCCATCTCCCCCCCAGGGCCTCCTTTGGAAGACTCTGGATTTGAGTCATTTGGAAGTGGTCAAGGCCATCTTATTTTAAATCCCAGACAGACTAAGCCTGGATCACCTTCCTTGGGTGACTTTTCGGCTCCCCCTCTTCCCCACCAAGTATCTGTCCCGGGGAAAAGCTGGCTGGACTTGGGTTTGGGGTAGGAATGTGGCCCTCTCTGCTCCCAGCTGGCCCCGCCGGCTGTTAGCCACCCCAGGCGCCTGGCCTCAGGGTGCCTTAGAGTGGAAGCCTCTGAAAGGCCTCCAGGTCTGATTGTGCCCCGCTCACTCTGAACCCTCGACAGGGACTTGGGCTGCACCCATCCTGGCCAAGAGTTTCTACCAGCCTTGGACACAATCCAGACCAAAGAGTAAAGGAGGTTTGTTCTTGAAGCAGAGGCCAGAAGAAGGCACACAGAAGGCTCTTTGCTTTGGAGTTGAAGCTTTAAAAGATTTATTTTCTTTAAATATCCTGCTACAGGAAAGAAGCCAAAAATCAAACATTCCCGAAACACGGATTTCAGGTGGCTTTAAAGGAGCAATTTGTTTGGTTTCCGTCCCACCCTGTTTCTTTTCAGTGGAGTCTCGGGCACTTGTCCCTGGGGTTTGGTTGGAGGGCCCACACCCATCCAGCCTCACCGGGAGGCTTCCTTAGCACCAGATCCAGCCTGAGGGCCTCTGGTCACAGTTGGGCCTGAGTCCCAGGAGAGGGCCGTGCACATCCACCTCAGGAAGTAGAGGCCCCTTTTCTTCTATCCTTAGCTGCGTTGACCCTTGACCACACTGTCTTTCTTGAAAACTCTCTTTGCTTGATCTCAGGAATCAGACACTGTCCTTACTCTCCGCCTGACCTCTGATGCTCCGACTATGATTCTTCTTCTCACCTCCTACCAGGAAACCTTCCAGGGCCCATCCTCAGGGCATGGCCCCTCTGGAAGAACTCACTCACACCCTTGCCCTCAGCAGTGCCAGGCTCTGCCAAGTGTCCACCGTCAGGCCCTCAGGCCCTGCCATTGCCCCATGCTCTGGCTTTAATTTCCTCTTTTTTTTCCAGCTTTCTTGAGATAGAATTGACAAATAAAATTTTAAGATACTTAAAGTGTGCAATGTGATGATTTGATATACGTATACACTGTGAAAGGGTTCCCACCATCAAATTGGCCTTAATTTTCCATGATTAAATTATTCCCTTGAAGCCCCACCAGAGGCTTGGGTCCCAATACTGAGGGGGGGAAGGAGAGAAAAAGCAGAGGCAAAAACAACAATTAAACTTGTTAGTGTGGGGGGACAGCTGAGCAGCCTTCCAGGGCCTGGATCCGGGGAGAGCATCTGGGTGTCTCACACCTGTCCCAAGCCCAGTTCAAAGGCTGTCCCAAAGCTAACCTTGACCAAGAAAGGAGCAGGATTAGAGGACTCTCCTGAGCAGCCTCGCTTGCCCTCCTTGCCCCCTGGGGCCCTGCTGTGGGGGCCACGGTAGAACTGGGTGGGGGTGGGGTGGGGGCGGGGGTGGAGAGGAAGGGCACTGGGTGAAGGGGCATCTAGAGGGGGGAACCAATCAAGGACTTACTGCTTTCATCCATGGAGGAGCTGACAAAAAGTCTAAGGCCTGAAGTGGGATAGTAAGAATAAGTATTCATTCATTCACTCATCCAGCAAAGACTAAAAACCACAATGTGTCCAGGAGGTACTGAAATTAATTTTAAAAAAGGATATGTTCATGTATAGCATAATTGTTAGTATAAAATTACACATTTGTATTTTTAAAAGACTGAAAGCAAATTCATCAAATGCTCATGGTCATGAGCAAGTGTTTTCCAATGAGGATTCTGGCTGCGGGTTTGGGTGTTAGAACACCTGGTTTCTAGGCCCAGCTCTTCCTTTGCCCATGGCTGTGTGACTACAAAGCCCTTCCCTCCGGGCCTTTTCTGTCATCTGTGAAACGAGAGGGTGGAACCAGAAGATCTGTAGCTCTGACCTGGCTGGGCTGCTCTGCTTTGCTTTGGGGGCTGTGCTCACCCCCACTGCAGGCCCCTCTCCTGGAGGGCTCCGCCGATGGGAAGGAGGGTCACCCACAGCCTGACCAGCTGTCTGACTCTGATCTCAAATTAGAATCATGCCTCTCATCTCTTTACACCCATTTAGAATCGGGAAATACTGCAGCCTGGTGACCACGAACAGAGGGAGCTATGTCCAGAGCTGCCTCAGCCCCTCTTGGGAAGTGAGGGAATCAGCCAGGCGGGGAGGTAACGCGGATTGATTACCTGTCCCCCCTTGTACCAGACAGGGCGTGTGAGTTGTTCTGAAGGTGTTAACTCATTCGTCCCCCGAAGCAGCCCTGGTGGGAAGTTTGATTGTCACCGCCTGGAGGGAGGTGAGGCTCCGAGAGGGAAGAACCATACCCAGTCACACAGCTGGGAAGTGGGGCGTCAGAATTGGAACGGGCTGTCTTGTCATGAGTCGAAAGCAGCCAGAATCCTAGGCTGCTCCTCCGAGGACTGAGCCGGGCTTCCAGCGGCTATAGACGCCACTCTTGCCCCCACTGACAGAATTTTGTCTGTGGTGCTGGGTTTTAAACCCATTTCTGATTTTACCTGTTGGAAACACATTTCTTTTCCCTGGACCCCCTGGCAGAATGGCTTCTCCCCTTCTTGTTCTCGGGCCTCTGATCACCCTGACTTCCCAGTACCTTGTCTTCTTTCTGTGGAGGTTTCTCTCCTTCTTGTGGGAAAGGAGCCTCTGGAACAGGAGAAATTGTAGTGTCTTCACCATGCTGTTGGCCTCTCCTACTGAGCTGGCTCCAAGCACCTGCTTCTCCCTTTCACAACTTCCCTATTTGGTCGACTAACTGTCCTTTTACCAGCCTGCTCCCCACTGGGTGCCCCCCCCCACATACCACTTTTTTCCTTCCTTTTCTTTAAATTTTAAAATAGGAGGGCAGCCCTAGCTGTTTTGGCTCAGTGGTTAGAGGGTTGGCCCACGGACTGAAGGGTCCTGGGTTTGATTCCAGCCAAGGGCACATACCTCTGAGTTGCAGGCTCGATCCCTGGCCCTGGTCAGGCACATACGGGAGGCAACCAATCCATGCGTCTTTCTCACATCGATATTTCTCTATCTCTCTTTCCCTTCCACTCTCTTTGAAAAAGCAATGGAAAAAATACCCACAGGTGAGGGTTTAAAAATAATAATAATAAAATAAGAGGGCAGGGGCAATTATGTTCATTCTTCTACCTGGCCTCAGAGTTTCAGGCAGGCATTCAAGACAAAAAGTAATTTCTTGCCGGGCCGGGCATGGCTCAGCGGTTGAGCATCGACCTAGGATCCAGCCGATCGGGGTTCGATTCCTGGTCAGGGCACATGCCCGGGTTTCGGGCTAGACAGCTAATCAATGACTCTCATCATTGATGTTTCTATCTTTCTCTCTCCCCCTCCTTTCCTCTCTCTGAAATCAATAAAGATATATATATATATTTTTAAAGTAATTTCTTGTCAACAGCTTTTGCTTTTCTGTTTTGACTACTGAATTATAATATTTTTTCTAATGTTTATTATACATACTCAAGAATTCTGGAATACTGTGGGTTAATTGGCCCTCCTTGGACTAGGCTGAATACTTAACTACCATAATTACATTTTCAATGGGAAAATGTCTTTGACCATATCTTGGAATATTGCCTGGTTGGAAGTTGGGGGCTTCCTGTAATTCTTAATAAATTCAAGTCTGCTACATCTTGGGCAGGATTCTTAACCTTGCTTATTTAGCTAATAAGAACTGTCCTAAGAACCAAACGAGGTAAGGTGTGGGAATGAGCCAGCACACAATACTGCCCTGGGGGTTCATGTCTTACTCTCTGAACCCTTGTTTCCTCATCTGCAAACTGGGGTAACAGTCCCTGACTAACAGCTGGCCTTTTGTATCTGTGGATTCTCCATCTGCGGATTCAACCAACGTCAGATAAAAAATATTCAAAAAAAAAGAAGTTACGTTGTTGTTAACATGTACTATGTAGTTAGGCCTCAGATGGTTGCATCTATACTGAACATGTACAGACTTTTTTCTTGTCATTATCCTCTAAACAATATGCTGTAACAACTATTTACATACCATTTATATTGTATTAAGTATTATAAGTAATATAGAAATGATTTAAAGTATATGAGAGGATTGTGTAAGTTATATGCAAACTCTACACCGTTTTATATAAGGGACTTGAGCATCCGAGGGTTTTGACATATGCAGGGGTCCTGGAACCAACCCCCTCCCACATGCCCCTGTCACCTGCAGATACTGAGGGATGACTGTACTTCTTCATAGGGTGGCTGTGAGGTACCAAGCAGAGAATATGAAAGGGGCCTTCTATGCTGAAGGTGCAGAGCACAATTAAGGACTGCTATATGCAGGCCTCATTGCACAGTTTAATTGACTTGTTTTTGAAAAGATAAGGCCCCAGTCCCCAAACACTTAATCCTCCTTAGGACAAGCCACTCTGAGCTCATGGAGTCAGGCCCTGCCTGGCCACGCAGCTCCAGAGGCCTGAGCTGTACTAAAGAGCAATTCAGCTCTCACCCCTTCCCCCCGCGAACCCCAGTCTCAGCCTCCCACCGCTCAGTTCTCAAGTACCGGATGGTGGGAGGTGTGCGCTAGACAGTGGCCTGAAGGTGACTCCCAGGATGAGCTGACATCTCACTTCACAGTCAGGCCTAGGGCTCTTTGTCCCCTGTGTCCCTCTGTCTCCACACGGGGGGTGGGGCGTAGGGGTGGGGGTATGCACGGCCCTGGTCCTGGCTCTCCAAGTGGCCAGTGACTCCCCCAGGCAAAGGTTTCCCCATGACCCACGGCCACTGCCCACCTGCCTCGGGCAGGCATGGGCCCAGGCTGCCCATTTGTTAGTGCAGGGTGTCCCAAAGCACGCTGCACCAGCCTGCAGGACTTCGTACTTCAATAATTAAGCATTTATGGTAATGAGTATTAGAGAAGACTACAGCTAGCTCAAAAGAGGCCCGACTGACCAAGAACTGAAGGATTTGGAGACACAAGTTTTTTAAATGGATCAGTTCAAAGGAACAAGAGAGGCTGCATATATTAATCTATTTATTGTATGGGCTCTGTGTTCTTTACCAAAGTATTTTTTATAAAATGAGATGACTAAAAGTTGATTTAGTGACAAAAACCAAATAAAAAATAGAGCAGGTGACATGCAGACATGGTAAGAATTGTGATGGGAAATAGAGTGACTGAAGTTTGGGAAGTGATATTTTCCCATTTCATGCTCATAACAGCCCTGAGGGTGGGTGTTATTGCCCTCTTTTATGAAGGCAGAAACGGGAGCAGAGAGGAGAGGCGAGTTGCCCAAGGTCACTCAGTGAGGGAGTGAAGGAGCCAATCAATGGCCTTGACCGATCTTCAGTGGGGTGGTGGGGCCTGGAGAAAGGGCTCCTCCCAAGACCCCTGAGCCAGGAGGCTGTGGAGCCCTGGGCTGACAGTTCAGAGCTCACCTCTCCGTTGGCGAGCTGTTCCAGGCAGGGGCTTGTCTTGGGACCAGAAACGGTTGACAGAAACGGGCTGGCCTCATGCCTGTGGCAGGGCAGATAGCACGACTGAATGGGGATTAGGGAGGGGGGATGGTGAAAAGGAGAACCTGGCAGAGACAAAAGACAGGCAGTAGCCTGCCAGGCTGGCCACCCCAGGAGTCCAGAACCTGTGGGAGCAACGAAGTAACTCAACATGCCCCCCACCCAGGTTCTTTCAACCATTGGTTGGGCCTGGAATTAGCCTTTAACAAGCCTCTAACACCCAATCTGAGAATAAGTGGGAAGGACTTAAGTCAAAGGAAAGTTCTACATTCTGCAAATGCATCCATAGCCATCCACCAGACACACAGACACAGTCCTGGCCACAGTTCCCCCTACACACACACACACCTTGGGGTCAGGGGACCTTCCTACTTGAGTGTCCATCTCAGATCTTTTGCCCTGGTGCTTCTTTAAAAACACTCAGGGTGTACTTTCATCTTTGGTAGGAACTGTTGCTAACTTGTCCCTCTGCCTCTGTTCTGTCGTCACTGTAAAGTTGAATAGCTTTGGCTCATACCTGCAGTTGCCAGGGAGATAAATAAATGCTGGTTGAAATAAAACTAACAACAAGCAATGAGAGCACATGATGAGCTAGCCCCGTGCAAGGTGTGGATTTGTTAGGTGAAAAGGAAAAGGGGAGGGGGGAGAGACGAGTGAGGTGGCCCTGGCCTCAAGGAACTTGGAGCCTCCTGAGGGAGAGGACAGGGAGCTTGCTTGGAGAAGCTTAAGTGACCAGTCAGCAGATGATTTCAATAAGACTTGAAGATTGACCGTAGGATGGGGCTCACAGTGCTGTGTGTGACCACTCCCAGAGGCTGCAGACCGCCTTTCCAGGGCACTGGTGCCAACTGAGGAAAATTTGGTCTTACCAAAGCTTCGTGAGTCTTAATACACAAGTTACAAAGCACATTCCCCCCGTGAGCCAGGTGGGGCAGGATGGGGAAACTGAGGCTCAGGGAAGCGATTAGTGACTCAGTTCAGCAGACTAAGGCAGTTAAAGATAGCATCCAGAGCCATGAAGGGAGGCCAAGCCAAAGTTTGACCTGGGCATGGGAGGAACAGGGAGGGCATGGGTGGTGACTTCTAGGTCTGTAGGAAAGGAATAAGGGAAAGGAAGTGGAAGGTATGGTCTCTGCCCCCAGAAGCAGCTGCAGGAGAAGCCAGCTGGGGTAATTCACATCAGAGGGTCAGGGAAGGTGGGTGGGATGTGCAGGAGGAGAGGGAGAGGGCGCACTTGTTGGTGGGTGGAGGGAGAGCCCAAATGGTGGTTACAGTTGGCTGAAGATAAAGATTTCTGATACTGGGTAAGAGAAACCTCAAAATCTCCCATTCCAGGGCTGGCTTTCTGTTTCATAGATTATTCAACTTTCTTTATTTTTAATTAAAAACACCTGAGGACATGTTTTTATTTATTTGAGAGAGAGAGGGGGAGAGAAACATCAATGTGAGAGAGAAACATTGACTGGTTGCCTCCTGTATGCGCCCCAACTGTAGATCAAACCCACAACCTGGGTATGTACCCTGACTGGGAATCGAACCCACCACCCTTTTGGTATACAGGACAATGCTCCAACCAAATGAGCCATACGGGCCAAGGCAACTTTATTTTTTTATCTTAAAAAAAAAATAAAACTTTTGTTAAGTCAATTCTGTTTTTTTTGCTACCTTGATGCTAAGACGGGGAGGGGATAGCAGCTACTACCCACCCAGTCTGGACTGTGCTGTGGGAACACTGCTGAGGACCACCTGCATGGGCTCGCTGAATCTCTGTCACCTTCAGAGGCTTCTACAATCATCTCCATATTATAATTGGGGAAACTGAGGCACCAAATGGTCAAGCACCTAGCTCAAGACCACTCAGCAAACAAATTGCAGAGCTGAGCTTCAGCCCAGACAGTCGCTGCAGGGCCAGCGGCCTCAGTTATTTGTGGCCCCTTCGTGCTGGGCACCCACCACATGCCCAGCCCGTTGGCTCCACTGTTGCTCATTTTTACAAGCTCTATAGAAATAGACAAAGGAAAAGGAAAATCCTCTGTAATCTCATAACCCAGAACTAACCACTATTGACATCTTGGGCGTCCTTCCAGTCTTTCTTCTGTCAACATGCATATGTAATAAAAATTACCACTACACTGTTTTGTGATTTTTAACAGCTTTATGGACACACAATTGACTACACTGAACATACTGAAGGTGTACAGTTTGGTAAGTTTTGACATCTATACCTGTGAAACCAATACCACCATCAAGATACTGAACACATCTGTCACCCCAAAAAATTTCCTTGAGCCCCATTTACATCCTCTGCTTCCTCGCCTCCCCTCCCAGTGCTGACATCTTAAAGCTCAGGGACTCCTGGCCAGTGTCCCGGCTTGCTTAGCAGGCGCCTGGCCCGGGGGAAGGGCAGGGGGCCTTGGCCGAGCTCAGGCTCTCGGTCACGGCTTGCTTCTAGGAGTGCGAACACCACCACCTTCTGTAGGCCAAAGGCTGCGTTTGGTTTTGTCACCTTCCTCCAACAGCCTGGCCTGCTCTCTAGCACCTGCCCCCCCCCCCAGGCTCATAACCCTCTTCCTCTAACCAGCCCCCCATCACGCAGGCTTGTCTCACTGCAGCTGAATCTTCCAGCACCTGAGCTTAGCCCCACTTCCCCCTTTGCTTCTGTAGCATCGCCCAAGCAGGTTGCTGGGGTCCCTGGTCACACATGTCACAGCATGCCTTTAGCTCTTGTTGCCTCTGCAAGCGGAGCAGGAGCCAGGTGGAGTGGTCAGGCTGAGAGGGGGTGGACAGGCTTCCTTCGGAGCAGCCACACTTGCTTTTTGCTGCTTTTAACGGACAGCTTTCTAAATCTCATTACTCATGCACTTTCCCGAGCAGGATTTCGTGAGTGTAAGTTTATCTTCTCTCTATGACTCAGGGCCATATCTGTAACCTTGTCTGCTAGTGTAAGGTGGCAGACGGGGTGAGCAGTGTGGGTGGGGGGAGTCCAGCCGCAGCGGTTTTACTGGAAGTGGCTTTCTTGCAAAGACCACACTTGTTCTCCAGCCTCAGGAGAGGGGTGGCGGCTGCGTTTCTGTCTGGCCTATTGGGAGCCTGACATGCCACCAATTTATTAGCAAATCAGGGGCTGAAGCAGCCTTCTCTCCAATGGCTTCCTCATCTGCCATAGTCAGCATTGCAGACACCCTCCTTGTAATTGTTTTACAGTTGTCAGAGGCGTTGCACACGCACTTTCTCTTTTGATCTTCACAATAACCCTGTGAGAAAAGCAAGGACTCCTTCCCACTGGAGATCCTTACTACACAGCAGTCTCAAAAATCAATCCCAGGCCCATTAATGATGTGACAGGCAGAATATAAACCTTTAAGAGGAAGTGTAGGAGTATATCTCTGCAACCTTGAGCTACAAAGAATTTCTTGAAAGCACTGACTGTTAGGAAAAAGGTGCATAAATCCTACCACATTAAAATGGAAAGCGACAATGTGTCAATGCAGGGAAAGCAATTGCAGCAAATGTACCCTTCTGGTGGGGAGCAGCAGTGGGGCTATGCATGAGTGAGGGAGGGGTGTATGGGAACTCTCTGTACTCCCTGCTCTGTAACTTTGCTGTGAACCTGAAACTGCCCACACATATAGTCTATTTAAAAGGGAAAAAATCATGAAAACCTTCTGTTCCTCGAAGGGAGCTATAAATAAAACAAAAAGATGCAAAATAGGACAAGATGCCTGCAACATATAACCAATGCAGGATTAGAGTCCAGAATGCAAAGAACTCCTAGAAATAAATAAGAAAAAAGACAAGAAAAATGCAACTCTTTTGCAAACAAGAAAACATACACTGTCAGTAAACATATAAAAAGATGCTTAACTACCTTAGGAATCAGGAAAATGCAAATTGAAGACACTAGGAAACACCATTTTACTCCCACCAGATTGGCAAAGAGGGTAGCAATCAGGGTTCTCTTACCAGGAGAGACTTGCATTTGCCCTGTGGACCTGAGTGACAGTTCCCTGGAGGATACACAGTGCAGGAGAGTCAAGGCAGCCCCCTTTGCAATGTCAAAAAGAAGTGACAACGAGCCATATAGCTTTTCAAAGTAAAACTGATAAATGGCGGTATATCATGTAATGGAACATGGCAGAGAAAATGTTAAAGCTCAGCTTCATTCACTCACGAGTGAATTTCAAGACCATAGCGTGGAATCATGTATTCGTTTCCTGGGGCTGCCAAAACAAAGTACCAAAGGCTGGGTGGCTTAAACAACAGAAATATCTTCTCTCACAGTTCTGGAGGCTACAAATCCAAGACCAAGGTGTTGGCAAGGCCACGCTCCCTGGGAAGGCTCTAGGGAAGGATCTGTTCCAGGCCTCTTAGCTTCTGATCATTCCTTGGCAGCGTAACCACAGTGCCCGCAGGTTATTCTCTGTGTGCGTGCCTCCGCCCAAATTCCCCCCTTTTTATAAGGACACCAGTCATATTGGATTAGGGCCCACCCTAATGACCTCATCTTAACTTGAGTAGCTCTTCAAAACCCTATCTCCAATAAAGGTCACATCCTGAGGTACTGGGGGTTAGGACTCACAACACAATCTTTTTTGGGGGAAACACAATTAAATCCATAGCAAGTTTTAAAAGCGGCAGAGTACATATAATGAGATAGCATTTATATAAAATTTAGGGATACATAAATACTTAAAACTTTAATGAAAAGGAAGGGAATGACCAACGCTAAATTGGAATAGTGGTTACTCTTGGGCGGCGGAAAAGGGATGTGATGGGGGACTCCAGGTGCTTTGGTACTCTATTTCTTAAGCTGACTGGCAGGCGCACAGGTTTATTTAATATTCTTTATAACATATAATAGATGTTATTTTTATTTAAGCTGCAATTCATAATAAATGTAATTTTAAAAAAAAGAATCAGAGAAACAGACCTGGAGGCAAGTACAGATAACACTTGGAGTTTTGTTGTAGAGGGAAGGAGTGAGATGGGGTGGTGGCTGGAGCAGGAGGTTTCCCATTTTACGTGTGAACAGCTAAGTTCAGAGAGGTGAATGTCACCCGGGCTCGCACAGCTGGCCTAGCTCAGCCAGGGCACCCAGGTCCTCAAGCCCCAGCGCCAGGTCCTTTCCTCCCCACAGCTGTTGCCTTTTGCCCATGGTCTTCATCAGGGTTTTTGGATACAGCCTCAGATGAGTCCCCGCACCCCTCCCAGAATTCCACGACTCGCGGAGCCTTAGGGCTAGAAGGTTCCACCCTGCAGCCTCATGACGCACTCGACTCAACTCACTCGTCCTCTCACTGTGATGTGAAGCCAGTTTCCAGTCTCGTGCACGATCGTGTATCTTTTTTGTTATGTATGCCGAAGTGTGTCCAGGTCCTTGTAACAAGTGGTGTGGTGAGAACTTGGCAGCTATTGGGTGGTCGACCTGGGCTGGAACCCTGACTGCGTTTGCTCTCAGTTTGACCTTCAGTCAAGTTTTTTACCTTTTCTGAGCCTCATTGGCAAAAGGGGGCTAATGCCTTCCTCACAGGTAGTATTGAGGACTCAGGGAAATAAGGTGGGTGCTCAGCAGGTGCTCAGTAAAGGTAGGATCCCTTCCCTGCCCCTCCCCTACTCCATTTCTTGCACAGGGCAAGTCTGGGTCCTCTTGCCTCTCTCTGGCCAAGTGCAGACCACCCACCCACATGCCTGCCCTGGTTTCGTGGATTTCCTGTAGGAGAGGGGTCTGAACTGCTGTCTTGTAGAGTTTTACTGGAGCCTCCTGAATGCCAGGATGCGGCAAGAGGCAGTTGTCACTCAAGCTGTCAAAAGATGGCCCCAGCTGACCCCGCAGCTGCTCTGGAACCTGGCGCTTGGTTCAGTGAGCTGGAGAATTTCCTCTCTGCTCTGACCCCTCCCCGGGGTGATGGACCAAGCTCAGTTTTAGCTCAGTTCATCCATCAAGAAAAAGGAATATTATTCCTCCTGCGTGTCTCATTTCCCTGCTCTGTAAAATGACCGGGTTGAATGAGGGCATCGCCCAGTCCTTTCCAGAGACAGAGATTCTGGGCTCCTCGTAAGACGTCATTTGAACCTGAAAGTTAGCCCATAGAAACACAAGGCCTCTGTTTTACTTTGCTTAAATTCCAGAGCTTTTAGTTCCCCAGCACCTGCAGCAGTTGGTCTAACAGAAGTCAAAGGAGAGACAGGCTGGGCCTTGTGAGCACTGGAAGGGACTGAGAGCAGAGCACTGGGTGAGCAGTGGCCTTGGGCACAAAACAGGGTCGTCCGAGGAGGCCCCAATCAGTGTGTGCCATTGACCTCAAAATATTCAGTCTTTGGCTCAGGAACTTCACTTCTGGGAAATTACTCTCAGAAAATGATCAGCAATATGGGTAATAGTGTATAAATAAGGATGTTTTAACATTATTGCTTAAAATATTGAAAAGCTTTAAACCACCTAAATATTCAGAAATTGAAGACAAGTTGAATAAATTTTGTTGGGTCCATGTGATTGGATATCAGGAAGCCATTAAAAATCATGTTATAGGAGATTTTTGGAAATACTCATAATACAGTTATATGAAAAAGTGGTATGTATAATTGTATTTATTTAATAATATAAATTATAGATGGGTACATAGATGTATACATGTGTATGTTCAAAATAGAGAGGAAGTATATCATGTTATTAGCAGCACTTGTCTCTGGGTAGTAGAGTTATGGGTAATTTTTATTCCTTTATGAGTTCTTAATAATATATGAAATATATTACATCTCTAACTCTTTATGCTTTTCTATAAGTTTAAGATTTTTGATAAATATTTCTCTTATCTTCAGGAAAACAACAAAAATGTAAGTTTTTTATTTATTAACAGTGGTAAAATTTTTAATAGTGATAAAATACACATGATAAAATTTACTGTCATAACTATTTTTTTTAATATGTCTTTATTGATTTCAGAGAGAGGAAGAGAGAGGGATACAGAGAGATAGAAACATCAATGATGAGAGAGAATCATTGATCAGCTGCCTCCTGCACGTCCCCCACTGGGGATCGAGCCAGCTACCCTGGCATGTGCCCTGACTGGGAATCGAACCAGAATCTATCAACTGGATCGTAGGTCAATGCTCAACCCCTGAGCTACGCAGGTCGAGCCATTGTAACCATTTTTAAGTGTACAGTTCAGTAGTGTTGGTACCTTCACATTGTTGTGCAATCAATCTCCAGAACTCTTTTCACCTTGCAAAACTGAAACTGTACCCACTGGACAACTCTCCATTCCCACCCAGGCAACTGCCATTCTACACTTTGTATCTATGAATTTGACTGCTCCAGGTACCTCATATAAGTGGACTCACAAAGTATTTGTATTTTTGTGACTGCTTTTTTTACCTAACATAATGTTCTCAAGATTCATCTATGTTGCAGCATGGGCCATAATTTCTTTCCTTTTTAAGGCTGAATAATATTTCATTATATGTATATACCACATTCTGTTTATCTATTCATCTATAGATAGACACTTGGGTTGATAACTTGTTGGCTATTGTGAAAGTGCAGCTACAAACATGGGTGTAAAAATATCTCTTCCAGCCCTTACTTTCAATTCTTTTGAATATATACCCAGAAGTGGAATTGCTGGATCACATGGTGGTTCTATTTTTAATTTTTTGAGGAACCTCCATCCTGTTTTCTATAGTGGCTGCACCATTTTATGTTCTACCAACAGTGCACAAAGGTTCCAATTTCTCTACATCCTGGCCAGTGTTTTTTGGGTTTTATTTTAGTAGTCAAAAAAATGTAATTTTAAAAATATATATATCTTTATTGATTTCAGAGAGAGGAAAGGAGAGGCAGAGAGAGAGATAGAAACATCAATGATGAGAGAGTCACTGATCAAGCCCGCAACCTGGGCATGTGCCCTGACCAGGAATCGATCCTAGGTCGATGCTCAACCGTTGAGCCACACCCGGCCGGGCAAAAAAAATGTCATTTTTAAAAGAGGGCAGAGAAAGCTAAAATTGTGCCAGGTGCTAATTCCTGGGCTCATTGCAACAAGGTTATACTGAGCCTCATTACAAAGTCCCAGCCTCCCTGGAGCTTTATAGTCCAGCCAGGAGACCTGCCCTGGCTGTGATCCATCCCTCAGGACCCCACTGGAAGGACCTGGCCATATGTCCTAAGTTCATTTCAAAGGAGGGCCATTTGGGAAGGCCTTGTGCCAGAGCTTGAGCTGCAGAGGGTTTGTAAAGCACCCTGTAACCATGGGTTATAAAGGGGTGTATTCGGGCTGGCCTGGCAAGCACAGCCAGGTTAACCATGGCACACTAGCGGCTTCTTTGCTCACTGCCAGGAGAATCCCGTGCTGGACTTACATCTTTCTGGCCTGGCCTCTGGGCTGAAGGAGGAGTGGGGCTGGGTTAACTCCAGTGAGAGCCGATCCCAAAGGCTGTGCATAGAAATGTAGGTCCCTGTTCAGACTGGGGTGTTGACAGGCATCTATTCTTGGGCCCTGAGGAGGGTCACATAAGTCATGAGCAGGCAGCAGAGCAGCAAGTGGGAAGCAGCAACATCGGCTCTGTGCATCTCCAGACAGACCTGCAGGATGCCCTCTCATGGCCACAGCACCTTCTGCATTTGCCTTGAAATAGCTGGAGGCAGAGGGACGACCTAGTTGACCTCTGGAGGGCCCAACCAGCTCAAGAATGTCCCCTGATATCTCACCTTTATACTGGTGCCTATCATGAACATTTATGTGTACAATACAATTTATTATACATTCTATTTTGCTTTCTGTCCATGGCATCTATCTCTGAGATCAGCGGGTCCCTAGGGCTTTCTTTTTGGGATGAGTTACATCAGTAGCCCCCATCTCTTTTCCTGCCTTTGAACCTTCTGCTGGCGGTTACTGGTGAGGCAGAAGACACAGTGAGCGATAGGCCATCGTCAACTGCCTGGGGCTATTGCAGGGTGGCTCTTTCTCCTGTTGGGGAAATTGCCTCCCTTTCTGGCTTGTGGAAACCCATAGTCACCCCTGGTGACTCTCATCAGACAGAAATGACTTTCCTCAGGCAGAAGTGGGGACACATGACACATGGTCACTAGCCTGGAGGAGGTGGGTTGGCCCATTGCCCACAGGGTCTGCCTTGTGCCTGAATCTCCCAGACGGAGCAGCTGTCCTTTCTGCAGGACCTGAGAGGCCAGCGGGCGGGTCAGGGAATGGCAGCTCAGGGCTGACCGCCTGGGCATGCACCCTGTGCGGTCACAGGGCCCTGTGCTCAGAAGAGCCCCACACTTAACTGAAGGCTCTGTTGTCACTGAAGTTCTTAATATTTTAACAAGAGGTCCCACAAGTTATGTAGTTGTCCTGATGGTGTCTCTTCTATGGCAGCCCTGGAGCTCTGCTCTCCAGAGAAGTAATGACAAGGCCATGCCACATGAAGGTAGCTTTGCCACCCCTGGAGTCCCAGCACTTTGAATGATCACTCCACGTCTTTCACTCCACTCTGCCCGGTTTGAGTGTTATTTGCCTACATGTGCCATTCTATAACTAGATTGCAAACTCCCAGAGGGCGAGGACCAAGCCTTTAACCGGCAAGGTGCCTGGCACTTGGTAGATGCTCTATAAATGTTAGTTGAAGTAACCACCGAGGACTTCAAACCACATCAGGTATGGTTTTGTTTTAATATTGATTTTGTTGATTTCAGAGAAAGGAAGGGAGAGGAAGAGAGAGAGATAGAAACATCAGTGATGAGAGTCATTGATTGACTGCCTCCGACACAGCCCCTATTGGGGATCGAGCCTGAAACCTGGGCATGTGTCCTGACTGGGAATCGAACTGTAACCTCCTGGCTCATGGGTGGACGCTCAACCACTGAGCCATGCCGGCCAGGCCACATCAGGTTTTTAGTGGCAAAGGAAAACAAAGCAGATGACTCCTGAATATAGAGTTAGATTTTCTCAGGAAAGTTCTTGGGCAATAATGTAAGGTTGGTTTATGCAAAACCAGAGCTGGTCCGCGGCTAAATTTCCACGGCTTCATCTCTAGAAAGGCACTGATGTTGTTGAACACCTGCTGTTCCTAGGCACTGTGCTTTGTGCTCCAATCCGTCATCTATTTAATCCCATAACTTCTAGGGGAGGTACTTGTTTAGGGGCCCAGAGAGCCATGTCCCTTGCCCAAGGCCGCACACTGACAAGTGGAAGAACAGTGATTTGAGTGCAGGTCAGATTTCAAAGGCCTCCTTACTGCTGTTCTGATCCTGGGGAGAGCCAGAGATCAATCACTGAGTGAAGGAAGGGTGGGCAGCTTTCTATCCAGAATAGTCAAAGAGTTTAGGACCGAAAAGCTGAGGAGTAGGTGGATTAGAGCCTGTAAATTTTTTTTTTTTTAAATATATCTTTATTGATTTCAGAGAGAGGAAAGGAGAGGGAGAGAGAGAGATAGAAACATCAATGATGACAGAGTCATTGATCGGCTGCAGCCCGCAACCCAGGCCTGTGCCCTGACCAGGAATCGAACCCTGATCGCCTGGATCCTAGGTCGATGCTCAACCGCTGAGCCACACCCGGCCGGGCGAGCCTGTAAATTCTTGACTGGATGTATCCCTGCAAAGTGTGATGCACAACTCCTTTCTTGCCTGCAGTGTGGGAAAACGATAGCTCCTACCTGGGGTTACTATGAAGATTAATCGAAACACTTAATGATGATTGAGACTTGCATCAAGGGGCTAGACTGTGGGGTTCTGGATTGCCATTCCCAAAGCGGGGCCTCACTGTTTTCTGGAGACTCAGCTCAACTTTGGAATATTAATTTAGTCTTTACCAGAAACGTTTGGCACTGTCTTGACCCTCTGGGGCTTGGTTGCCTTCCCAGTACCCATTTTCCCTTCATCCTTACAGAACCCTACACTCTGCTTCCCCAGCCTACCTGCCACTCGGGGAGGCCGATCACCACGTGGCCAGATCTGGCCAACGGGCCTCAGGTGAAAAGCAGTCCTAGGCCAGCCTCTCTGGCTCGGCTCCCTTCTTTCTTCCTACTTTGAAAAGGTTCCCGATATTTGAAACTGCAGCAACTATATTTCCATGGGGAAAGGCCAAGAGAACCTCAGAAGTGCTTGTCCTGACACTGCGGAAGACCAGCCCCAGCCCACTTTCAGATTTTCTATTATGTGAGACAAAGAAACTTCTGTTTGTTCAGGAGCTTGCAAGTCAGGTTTTCTGTTGATTGCCCCCATATCTATACTTTCTTCTGTTTTCATGCTTGTGTGTGGGAGGGATGCCCTTAGGCCCTTGGGAGACCCTTGGTGCTGCAGGACTTCTCTCCTTGTTCTGACCCTTGTCAGACCTTTTTGAGCTCTTGGGTCCTTATCATTCTCTGACTACCCACAGTGTGCCAAATTTGTCTATTCCCTTCTCCCTTCTGACCTCAATTTCCCATTTCCTTTGCTTCATCTCCGCCCCCTCAAAACCACCTTCTTGTCACACACACTGAGTCAGGTCCCCTCCCCACATCATGTGCCACATAAATAAATAAATCACACACACACACACACACACACACACACACACACACACCATATCTCTTTCCTCTCTGTTTTTTATTTTTGTCTTTTTGATAAATGGAGAGCCACAGATCTGAAATCAGGGTCTGATTATGCTTCTGCCCTGATTCCATCTACTCTTGCCCAGATGGAGTGTTCTTAACCCACACATATAATTTTAGAGACAAGAGAGATTGCCTCGGGGACCAGAAACCCTCACCAGAGCACAGGGAGCCTGCCCTTTCTTCCTCCCCAGCTATGCCCAGCTGGCCTGCCTGAAGGCAGCTGCCAAGGAGGCTATGAGAACAGAGCCTCTTCTGGATTCTTAGTGGCAATGTCTGACCTTGGAGGCCAGGACTTTCAGGCTACCCTGAGGGCTATTTGGGGATACCTCCCCAGGCCCCACTGCAATGAGCAGGCCCAGAGCCGGCCAGAGTAGCTGATACTTGAGGGAATCAACTATTTTCTTCTGCCTAGGCTCACTCCTACCGAGGCAATGCCGCACCTTGTGGGTTCAGGAAGGTGGGGGCTGTAGCCGTGAGGAACCCCTGGGGGGCGTGACTCACTGCAGGGGATGGGGGAATGGACCCCCTCCCTTGTGGGAACACTTTCTCCATGGGGACTTCCACCCTGCCTGGCTGACTTCATGGATTGTGTAACCCCTGACTGCAGGGAGCAGCTCCCACAGCGTGGGCCTGCCCCCAGTATCAGCAGCTCTGGCTCCTAAACCACAGGCCCGAAAGCTCTCCCGGCTTCCCCCACTCCCGCCCCTGCAGGCACCTCTTCTGTCCTGGGAGCCTTGCTGGAAGGTGGGTAATTTAAACAAGCTCACAGGCTGCCCCCTCGGGCACTCATAGCTTAAGTGAGATCAGCCTGTGGTCTTGCCAAGTCAGCAGCTGCAGGACATGGCTGAGGGTCAGGAAAGGAGGGTAAGGGAGGGGTACCTAAACTTTAAAGTTGCCAGACCTGAGCTGGGGCCTTAAACGCCATTAAGTGGGCTCCAGTTTTGGAAAGAGACCTGCTTCTTGAGACCTGCTGTGTGAGCTTGAGCAAGTTGCTTTACCCTTAAGAATCCCAGTTTCCTTTCCCTTGGAAGTGCTCAGTGGACTCTGTGCATCCTGCAGAGGATTTCTGTGGTCAGCGGTGCTTCCCTTGTGCGCCTCTGGCCAGTCCAGACCCCTCCTCTTCTACCCCTTCTGTTGACCCTAGAAATACATCCCTGTGGAAGCCTCCACATATCATATCAGAGCACAACATGCGGCAGCCCACATTAAATATATATATATTTAATCCTCACCAAGGATATGTTTATTGATTTTAGAGAGAAAGGAAGGGAGAGAGAGAAAGAGAAAAAGAGAGAGAGGAAGAGAAACATCGGTCAGTTGCCTCCCGTACGTGCCCCGAGCACGAGCGCCCCTAATGCCCCAACAGGGGACCCAACCTGCAACCTAGGTTTGTGCCCTGACGGAGAATCGAACCCGAAACCTTTTTGGTGCACGGAATGGCACTCTAACCCACCGAGCCACCCAGCTGGGGCTAAATATTTTTTGCTGTGGATTTTTTTGAAAGGATTTTAAGAAAATTGCTTTATAAACTATTTGGCTATAAATAACTTATTAAATTTTGATTGGCTGTTTTTTTCTGTGATTATGTATTGGAAATTCCTGGAAGGTGAGAAAAGCTACAAAGAGTTTCTAAATGTGGTGCAACTGTCTTGAATACTACATGAATTAATTTGCAAGCAATTAGCAGCTTAAAATCGGGCCTGGTGAGGGTATTTATAGCATGAAAATCAGTAAACACTGCAAATCAGTGTAGTGTTAATTCACAGATCCCCAATCCCCAACTGATTTACCCCCAACCACTAGGAAATTGTTTGTTTTAAATCTTTCCAGGTGATTCAAATGTGTAGCCACTGATCTGGACGATATTCCTAAAGGAACCCAGATTCCATTCCTTCAGGAAGGGTGAATCCCTACAGGAAAGAGGGAGTGCTCCCCAAGGGAATCGATCCCCACCTCCAGCATCAGGCCTTGTTCTTGGTCAGTCTTAATTTAGATCAAGGGCTGTTCTAGAAAGGGTTTAATCTCTTCACGTTTGTGTATTCACACGGCAGTCAGTTGGTTTGTTTTTATTGTTTTACTGCTGCCGTTTCATTCAATAACCTTTAGTCTATTTATTGTGTTTATTTTATTTCTCTTTTCATCTTTCACTACTAATAGGTTCTGTTGGCAAGCAGGGGCCAGGAGGGCTGGCCCAGCAGGGAGGAACTGAAGGCCCAGCAAGCTCTGCTGGGCCTTCCTGCCACTGCAGCAGGTGGCCTGCGGGAAGTCCTTGATCTTAAACCCAGACAGTTAGGGTCTGTGGGTGGCCCTGCTTTCAAAGCCAGCTCCCCATGATTCTGGCCTCCTCAGCTGAGGAAGTCTGTGAGCCCGGGAGACCTTCCTGAAGGCTGCTCAGGTCCTGCTCAACAAAGCCTCCAGCCCTCAGAGCTGTAGGAAATGGGGCATGAGCAGGGGGCTATCAACAGAGGCAGGGTTCATCAGGGACCGCATCCATGGTGGGATACAGGGGACAAACGGAACAAACCAGATGTATGTTTCAACAGGAAGGACTCTCTAAACGTGCTTGCAGTAAAAAATGCAAGTAGCCAAATCATGTGTGGTACGTGATGTTGTCAATGTGAAAACACTCACACAAACACAATACAGTATATTTTGTATGGGTTTGCATATACATAAAGGAATGGAAATGTACATATTTTTTTAACATTCTGGAGCATACATATCAAATATGTTGTAGGCGGTGGAACAGCACCAGGTGCTAGACAAGTGGGGTCAGACTCAACCTGGGTTCAGCAACCTTAGTACTTGAGCTCTGGCTAGGAAAGAATTCAGAGCCAAGGCTCAAACTATAAGAGAACATTTATTTATAAACTCACAGAGGTAGAAGAAGTAATTTGTAGAAGAAACGGGATTAGCAAAAAAGTTATAGAGGCAAAGCAAAGGAAGGGCCCTTGGAGCTTAGAAGTGAGGAAGGTAATGATAACATGCCTGGGGGGATGGGGAGGGGAGGGGAAGGGGAAGGGGGAGGGAAAGAGGAGGGGAGGGGGGAGGGGGGTGAGAAGGAGGGTAAAGGAAAGGCTTGGGATTTGCTCCTGTTCCCGTGCTCCTGGGAGGGAGAGCAAGCTAGGTCCTCCTTCCTATGGGTTTTAAGGGTAGAGATTTTAGGGGAGGTCCCAGGGAAAGATCTCAATAGAATATTCATCAGCTTTCCAAGTGTGTCCCTTCAGCGTAGGGGTCTCCACTGATTGTTGGTCACCACCAGGGCAGAGGGTCATTATCCAGTGCAGCTGGTCCTGAGGTCAGCCACGGGATCACTTGTCTGTTTTGCTGCTCTTTTGGGCCTGGAGCTAAAATACAACCAAGGCCTAGATGTTATCTCTAGGGAGGAAAGGTCAGGGGGGATCCAAACCGCATGACCAGAGATGTGCTAGGGGAGAAAATGTCACCCTGGGGGTGAGGTCCCACCCTGTAGTTGTCCTTTGCTAGGCATCCAGGGCTTTCCACTCTGGTGACCTTCTGTACCTGGCCCATTGTCCTTACTCAGCTCATATCTGTCTAACTGCCTACCACAAACCCATAAATAGTAACCCTTGAGGAGGTGGAGGCAGGGACAAAGATTGAAAGTGATGGGCAAATAAATTTTAGATTGATCAGTAATGTTCTAATATTTTAAAGAAAATTCATATACATATGTAATTACACTTTTAAAAAATCTAGCCCAGCCGGGCATGGCTCAGCGGTGGAGCATTGACCTAGGATCCAATAGATCACGGTTCAATTCCCGGTCAGGGCACATGCCTGGGTTGGGGGCTCGATCCCGTCAGGGGCATGCAGGAGGCAGCTGATCAATGATTCTCTCTCATCATTAATGTATCTATCTCTCTCTTCCTCTCTCTGAAACCAATGAAGATATATTTTTTAAAAATAATAAAATAAAAAATCTAAATTTTTTGTGTGTGAAGGCAAAGCATAGGGCTTGGAGTTCAAGGATGTGGATTGAAGCCAGGCTGCAGCTCTCACTACTATGTGCCCGTGGGGCTGCTATTAACTGCCTGTCTTCAGTTACTGCCTGGGTGAAATGGGCATAATAAAAATAGTGATACAATGAAATATTACTTGGCCATAAAAAAGAATAAAATCTTACCATTTGGGACAACATGGATGGACCTAAAGGATATTATGCTATATGAAATAAGTCAGAGAAAGACACGGGCTGTATGATTTCACTTATATGTGGAATCCAAGGAACAAAATAAACAAACAAACCAAACAGAAGTAGACTCAGAGGTACAAAGAACAAACATAGTGTTGCCAGATGGGAGGAGGATTGGGCTGATGAAAAATGTGAGGGGATTGAGAAATACAGATTGGTAGTTACAAAATAGTCACAAGGATGTAAAGCACAGCATAGGGAATATAGTCAATAATATTGTAATAACTCTGTATGGTGCCATATGGGTACTAGAATTATTAGGGGATCACTTCATAAGTTACATAATTGCCTAACCACTGTGCTGTACGCCTGAAACTAATATAAAATAATATTAAATGTCACCTGTAACTGTAAAATATAAATAAAAATTTTAAAATAATAAATAAATAAATAAATAAATATAGTGACTCAAGAGGGCTTTCTAAAGAACTAGTAGCCAAAGATATATATAACAATTTAGAGTCTCTATGAAGACAAGCTCAATATAAAATCCAAGATCTCTCCCCAAGGACAGAGAAAAGAGAGTGATCATGAAGGAGCCACTTCAGTTTTCAGATAATAGGTCATGGCAGAGACTAACATTACTTCCTTTGCTGGGAAGGGAAGGGAAGGGAAGGGAAGGGAAGGGAAGGGAAGGGAAGGGAAGGGAAGGGAAGGGAAGGGAAGGGAAGGGAAGGGAAGGGAAGGGAAGGGAAGGGAAGGGAAGGGAAGGGAAGGGAAGGGAAGGGAAGGGAAGGGAAGGGAAGGGAAGGGAAGGGAAGGGAAGGGAGCAAATATTTATGATGCTTTTATTGTGCCCCAGGCTCTGTGCTGGGTGTACTCAGAGCTCACAACACCCTAAGTTAGATTTCTCATTTTGCAAATGCAGAAACATAAAACAGGTTCAGTGATGTTAAGAAACTTGCCTCAGGGGGACATTGAAGATCTAAATTCAAATCTAAATTCATCGGAATTACAGCAGCTCACAACAGGAGCAGCAATGGTAAACAGCCATTGCTACCCTGGGATGTCATTTAATCCTCATAAGGATGATAAATTTTAGTACTCACATTTTACAAGTGAAGAAGTGGGATGCTAGAGAGGTTGAGTAAACCAGCCCAAAGTCACAGGTCTGTCTTATTCCAAAGGCCAAGCTCTTAACCATGCCTCTTTACGGCCTCCTTCCTCCACATACCCACTCACTCCCCAAGCCCCAGAGTTTGGCCTCCCCAGGGGTAGATTCCACCAGAACCTTGAAAAGCCGGAAGGGAGAGAACAGCCATATACAGCCCCTGCTGGCTCCATCTCTCCAGGCTGGGTTAGTAGATCGGGTTGACTGGTTGATGGGTGGGGAGCATAGACTCCCAGGCCATCTAGATTGCCACAAGGCTTTCAATAGAAATGCTCTTCAGAGTCTGAATCAAGAAGGAGACATGGGAGATGAAAACTGATACCATTTACATAGTAGGTTGAATTGTGTCCCACCAAGAGATATTGAAGTCCTCACCCCTTGTACCTGAGAATGTGACCTTATTTGGAAACAAGGCCTTTGCATATGTAATCTAGTTAGAATGAACTCATCCTGGATCAGGGTGAGCCCTAAATCCAATGAGTGGTGCCCTTATAAGAGGGAAATTGGACACAGAGACACAAAGAGGACACACAGAGGGAAAATACCATGTGAAGACAAAGGCAGAGAAGGAGTGATGTAGCTACAAACCCAGGAACGTCAAGGATGGTCAGCAACCACCAAAAGTTATGAAGAGGCAAGGAAAGATTCTCTGCAGAGTCTTTGGAGGAAGCATGGCTCTGATGATCCCTTGTTAGGACCTCTAACCTCCAGAACTGTGAGAGAATGAATTTCTGTTGTGTAAGTCATTCAGTTTGTGGTAATGTGCTCTGGTAGCCCTAGGAAATAAACAGTCTGGTTGATCCATAGCTGATTAGGCAATCACAATATATCACGTGGTCTTGGGTAGTAGGGCAGAGGGCTTTATCCTTGACCCTAATTTATTTTATTATCTTCTTGGTTGAAAATAAAGAGAATGTCTACCAATTAAATAGGTGGATTTTGCAAAGCCTGGAGAGATAGTTAGAACTGAAAACAGGATCTATATTCAAAAGCACGTCAGTGAACTGCAATAGTGGGCTAAATTTTATAAGTTGAAATTTAACAAGGACAAAGTCCTTTATTTAGGTTCAAAGAACCAATTGCATGAATGCAGAATGAAGGAACCCCTGGCTTAATGACAGCTCCTATAATAAAAGGTGTTGACTGCAGCTGAGTATGAGCCAACAATGCACTGCAGTCACAAAAAAGCTAGTGCACCCTTAGGTGCTCCACTGGTAAAGGAAATGAGATGAGCATCCATGGGCCTCTAGGCTGCTCAGGCCACACACCTGGAGCTTCATTCACCTCTGGGTGCCACATTTTAGTATTTTGACACTACTCAGCATCCAGGGAAAGAGAACCAGGAAAAAGCAGGGTCCAGAAACTATTATGCAAGGAAAATTAGGGGGTCTAAGCTTGTTTCCTCCGAGATGAGAAGATGTGGAAACAGGGGGCATGTCTTTTTTTTTTTTAAATATATCTTTATTGATTTTCAGAGAGAAGGGAGAGAGAGAGTTGAAACATCAATGATGAGAGAGTCGTCATTGATCGGCTGCCTCCTGCACGCCCCCCCTGGGGATCGAGCCCGCAACCCGGGCATGTGCCCTGACCGGGAATCGAACCTCCATCTCCTAGATCCTAGGTGGATGCTCAACCGCTGAGCCAAGCCGGCCGGGCGGGACATGTCTTTACATACAGGATGGCTCTCCTGAAGCAGAGGGGATGGGCCAATTATATAGTGCTCAGAAGGTTCCTACCTAGTAGCTCCTGTACTAGTGAAGGTAAGCAGCAGTCTCAGTTTTCAGGCAAGGGCACAACTATTGGTTTTGCAGCATTTATCCTCACTTTTTCTTTCTTTCTAAATCCTCACCCGAGGATATTTTTCCCATTGCTTTTCAGAGAGAGTGGAAAAGGGAGAGAGAGAAACATCAGTGTGAGAGACGCACACATCAATTGGTTGCCTCTCCTACGTGCCCCGACCTGGGCCGGGAATTGAGCCTGCCACCGGGGTAAGTGCCCTTGTCCAGAATCGAAACCGGGACCCTTCCGTCTGCAGGCTGACGCTCTAACCACTGAGCCAGACCAACTAGAGCTATCCTCACTTTTTCTGATAACAGCACCCACATTTCCTTTGTGACACTATTCCCCCCACACTCTGCACATGGTTCCAGGGGTGGGCATACGACTCAGGCTTAGCCAATCAGAGTGCTCTACCCCTTTGGCCGTAGCAATCTGTCCAGGGATAGTCATGTGACCCAGGCCAGATCAATGAGTGTCTATCCCAGGCATTTTGCTGCAATTACCAGGCAGAGACCCTTTCCTTCCATTAGGATCTTGAAGTTGGTAGGATAGAAACCTGGAGGTGCTGGAGGCCAGTTTGCTAAGGTGTGAGAAGAGCCTACTTGAGAATGAAGTCAAAATAGGAAATAAAGCCAAGAAATGGAGAGAGAAAGATCTCTGCTGATGCCATCTGAACACCTGGATCCAGCCATGACTGAAGCTTGTCTGTGACATGACACATTTCAATCTCTGTTGATGCTTTCACCAGTTTTAAGTTGAGGTTTTATACTTTGCAATCAAGTGTCCTAATATATACATCCACCTGCAAGTGCAGCAAGCTGTCTGATGAAGACATCATATGGAAGGAATTATAATGAGTGCCATTTATTGAGGACCGTCTATATGTAAAAATTGTGGTATATTTTTAAGTTTAATTTTTAATAGAGTTATACTTCCACGTAGTTTAAAGAGTTAAATAGTCCTATAAGACTTGTTATGAAAACAACTATCTCTAGCAACTCAGACCCCATTTCCAACTCCCAGAGGCAACTACTTTCAACTTTTTTAGCTGATTCTTCATCTATTGACTTTTCACTGTGGAAGACTAGGATTTAATTCTTTTTTTTTTAATTTTTTTTTTTGCTCTCCCTATCCCCTCCACACAGGCTTTGCCAATCAAGCTTGCCATCTCCCCTTCCTCCCAATTTATTTATGTTGTAATTTTGTTCAGATCAATATTTTGGACTTTGAAAACTCTATTCACAGCTCATGTACTATACTACAATTACTTTTTCCTACACAACATTTTGTTTTTGCTAGGGTTAATAATTGTCTTACTTTTCTCATTTGCTTAGTATTTGGTATATCTATTACTAATTCAACCTCAAACTCTTCCCCATTTGTGTGTAAATCTCAAGTCAATATGCTCAAAAAATTAGGTGTTCTATCAGCGCTCTGACTGGCGCCATTCTGGACTGGTCCCCTCCAGGCCTCCACCACAGCTGTTGTCTTAGGATCTCCCCTCACCATCAGCTAGAGTTTTTTTGCTCCTCACTTTATTGGCTCTTAGTTCCTGATCCCATTTCTACTTTCTTAATTTCCATTCTTGTTTTGGCAGAGCACGTCCTCAAGTAGCTTCCTGAGAAAATGGGTGCATCATAGGTAAAATTTTAAGACCTTCACTGAAAATGTTTCACACTCACGCTGTAGGTTGGCTATCATTTTCCCTCGGAATTTTGAAGGTCTTGTTTCATTGTGTTCCAGCTCCCAGAGCTGATGCTGAGAAGGCTGATGCCATTGTGATCCCAGATCCATTGATGAAACCTTTCTTTTGGTTTTGTTTTATTTTTGCTTCTTCAAAATTTGTAGGATCTTTTCACTTCCCTATTGAGCTGCCCCAGCAGATCTCAGGATGGATAAGTCAGTCCCCGAGGAGCTCTAAGACCAAGGGAGAAGAGGTGTGTACTGGTTAGCTATTGCTGTGTAAAAACTTACCCCCAAAGTTAGAGGATTAAACAACAAACATTTGCTGTCTCACAGTTTCTATGAGTCAGGCATCTGGGCTCAGTTTAGCCAGGTGCTTCTAACTCAGAGTCTCCACAACAAAATCAATCAAGGACGCCTGGGGCTGCAGTTAACCTCAGAGGCTTGACTAGGGGAGGATCTTCTTCCAGCTCATTCGTGTAGCAACTGACCCACGTTAAGTCCTTACTGACTGTTAGCTAGAGACATCTGTTCCTGGGCCCCTCCACAGGACTATTGCTTCCACCAGAGTGAGGGCTCTGATTGAGAGAGAGAGGCACCCAATTCGGAAGCCAAAGTCTTTTTGTAACCAATCTCACAAGTGACATCCTCTTAACTTCTGTTGTATTCTTGTCATTAGAAGGGAGTCAATTAGCCCAGACCACACTCAAGGGAAGGGCACCAAACAGGAGAAATACGAAGAAGTAGGGATCATTGCGAGCCATCCCATTGGAGGCTGCCAACCACAACAAGCAAATGGGAAATCAGAGCACATGTGACAAATGCTGAGAGAGGCAAGTACAGGCTATCGCAGGAGCTGGGAAAAGAAATGCCAGTTTCTTCCTGAGAAGATCAGGGAGGGTTTCCCAGTAGAAGCAGCTTTGGGTTGAGACTTGGATGAGTAGTAGGAGATATCCCAGGCGAATGAGGGTGTATAAGAGCCTCCCAGGCAAGGAAAACCAAAAGAAAAGTACAAAGCCAGGGGTGTGAAAAGGCTTAGGGGGTTCTGGGAGCAACAAACACGGCAGAGCACGGGGCAGAGGGTGATATTCGAGGCTGGAGTGGGCAAGGCCAGCTGCCGAAGAACCTGCCTGCTCTCCCAAGGAGCTGGTGCTTTATCTTGGGGGCTCTGGAGAGCCATGACTAGCTTTCAGGGGAGTGAGGTGACTGGGTTTGCGTTTTTATATACTCACTAGTTGCTGGCTAAGTGGAGGACTGGAGGATCAGGGGTGAAGGCAGGGAACCCGTGAGGAGGCGGTTGCCATTGTCCAGGTGAATTTGGAGTGAGGTAAATGTGACCAATGGAGCTTCTACAGTGTCAGTGAGAAGGGGTTCAGCCTGTCTGTAAGCCAGTGAAAGGAGGGAAGGGAGAGAAAAGCAAACGGGTGTGAATGGAGGGAGATGCCAGGCAGCCCAGAGCAAGTGGATTCCATGGATGCCTGTTGACTGGCTAGGCAAAGGGTGAGCAGGTGGGGTCCTGTTATGGGAAAGTTGGCAGGGTTGGGCGGTAATCTTGGGAGCTTAGGAAGAAAGGTCAGGGTAGAGATGCCAGCCGCCACTTTGGGTACATGGTTTGACCCCAGGAGATCCATTTCTAAGTCCCGTTAATTGTTCTTCCACACTTCTTGGATGTCTTCCTATCTGTGGCTTGTAGCCTGGTCAGCTCCAGACCCAGGGCTTAGAACTCTACAGGGGCCTCTCAAACCCTCCCTCAAATCCAGCCAGCAGCCTCCAGAGCTAGCCCGCCCCCTTTAGATATCTGACGTTCCTGGAAGACTTTAAGGTCTTGATCTACCAGCCTCATCATGCTCTTGTTCTTTAAGTGACTGTGGGCAAATGAGTCACTTCTCGGCCTTCTGTCTATAAAATGTGGAGGTAGACCAGCTGCTCTGCCTAGTCCCTGCCAGCGCTGGCTTGCTGGGATTCCATCTCCCACCCACCTTGCTGGATTCTGTGGGCTCCAGGCTCTTTCTGTAACATGCATTCCAGCCACCCTGATGGCCATCTGCATTCCCTCCTTCCCTCTGCTCAGGCCTGCCCCAGGCTGCTGTAGAGGCTTCAGTGAGCTCAGCTCCTTATCTTCATTCTGCAAACCTTTTTTTGAGATTTGGTCTTATTCCCAGAAGAGCATTTAGGTCCTAGGCATGGGGTGTCCAAACCTGGAAGCTGCCCAGTGTACCATGAACCACCAGCCAGATAAAGTCTTCTGGAAGTCATATAGTCCACTCCTTTGCTCCAGGCAGGACTTTATTAATCAGATATAATCTTTAAACAGCTACAAAAGGAAACTTCACAACTTTTATATAACATGTTCATATTTTGCAGTTCCTCAATGGTGAGGTTCTTTTTTTTTTTTCAATCCTCACCCAACGATATTTTTTCCATTGCTTTTCAGAGAGAATGGAAGAGAGAGAAAGAGAGAGAGAGAAACATCAATGTGAGAGAGACACATCGATTTTGGTTGCCTCTGGCAAGCGCTCCAACCAGGGCCAGGGATCGAGCCTGCAACTGAGGTACATGCTGTTGGCCCTAATCAAACCCGGGACCCTTCAGTCCACCAGATGACACTCTAACCACTGAGCCAAACCTGTCTAGGGCAATGGTGAGGTTCTTTCTTAGATCTAGCCTAAATCCCTTAGGAAGCCTTGAAACAGAGCAGAGCTACATTCTAAGGGCACATGGATAGAAGACTCGGACTGGGTCTTGCCCCACTCAACTTTCCTTCTCCAGAGTCGGGGCTCAGGCCTCCACTCCCTTTCATCTCCTGCCCTCTCTGACTAGGCTCAGCCCACACTTGTCTGGACTGCAGTTGACCTTAGCACCCAGAAGGTCTGAAGATGTCATGTAACTGGTCTTGAGCAGACATTCTGGTTCTGCAAGAGCGGACTGCAAGTTAAAAATTGTTCTAAAAATGCAGGGCAGTCGCCTAAACACACAGTCATAGGGGAGGAGGCCTGGGGACAGAGGCGACAGTCAGCAGAGGTTGCATGTTTCCTGGGAACTTTGGGCCCAGTGCTCTGACCCCGAGGGAAACCTCAAACTCAGGGACCAGTGACGCATGCCTGCTCCCCAGAAACAGGTGTTATGACCTACTTCCCTTTGAGCTGTTTTCTCTAGAACCTGCTCTGCCTCCCTCTGCCTCCTGTGACAAAGCTTCTCTGGCCCCTTCTCCACAATCCCAACCAGTCCCTCCTGTGTGTGCATTAGAGTCTTGCTTTTTGTTTTTTTGATGTCTTGTTTCATTTTCATACTGTTAGTCACCCCTAACCTTTTCTGGATCCTTCTTTCTTTTTCTCTTTTGTCCCCACTTGCCTCAATTTCCCTCTACCCACTAGGTCAGCGATTTTCAACCGCTGTGCCGCAAGAATTTTTAAAACATGCAATACCTGACTATTTGGTCAGGGGCACTGACCTCTTTTCCCTTAGACTGTCAGATAAAAATGACAGCAGCCAACACAACAGTAGCCGTCTGGTATGAATGCCCTGTCTTAAACCACAATTATATAGGCCATATAATAGAGTTGATTTTTATTGGTCATGTCGCATAATAAGCTTGTGTCTGATCGGTTAATTCTTGGTAACAGAAATTCTTATATACAACTATAGCCACCTGATTTTTTAAAAAGTCACTTTGGAACAAAAAAGGTAGGTAATTACTTTTTTCCCCCTGTAAATCAATCAAAATTATACCCTTTTTGTGTGTCGGATTGGCAAAAAATAAATTTTTTCGTGTGTTGCAGAATCTTAGTAATTAGTTTATGTGTGCCATGAGATGAAAAGGTTGAAAATTGCTGCCCTAAGAAATGGGAATAGGAATACGTTCTCTCCTCCTTAAACTCTGCCCCTTACCTAAGCCTCTGGGAATTGGCCTGGTGGAAGGAAGTAACCTCTGGCCCCTCCTAAGGAGACCTTGGGGGAAGTTGCCTCGCCTCTCTAGGCCTCTGTGAAAGGGGACAATAATATTCACAGAATGGTTGTGAAAACCAAAAGAGGTGACACTGACTTTTGTGTACGTATATAAGGACTTTAAACTTTTTTTCCTTCATTTCATTCGTTACATATTTATTAAGCACCTGTAATTTACCAGGCATGGTGGTAGGTTCTGGGATATGTAAAAAGAATGAAGGACACTTGTGGAGTGGTCCCTAAACCTACTCATCAGAACTACATGAGGACTTCAAGAAAGGACTCCCGACCTCCACCCAGACCTACAGGGTCAGGATCTGCAAAGATGGGGCCCGAGGAGGCGGGGAGTGGGGGGGGGGAGCAGCTGTGTTTTCATAGTTTCTCAGGTGAGCCCGACCCCCAGGGTTGGAAACCAGCCCTGTTGGTGAGGGAAGGAGCTGAGGACGGAGGAAAAAGCGAGTACCCACTTTGGGTGGACTTAGATGGGCCAAGGTGGGGAAGGCAGGGAAGAAGGTGGAAGAAGCTGGTGACAGGGACTCCAGAGGGCCTCTTCCCCCTGCTCCTTGGCTGGGCCTGCCCAGGTAATGTTTCCACACTGGTCAGTGACTGATGGCTGTCAGGGATTCTTTTTAAAAGTAATAAAGAACAACAAAGGAAATATAGTAGCTCTAATCATTTCTTCATGATAGGCGATTTCTCCCTTTGGCTAGGATATTTTACTCACTGGTCAGCCTTTCCCCATTTGCTTGGTCTAGAGAATCACTGTAAAAGTAGGCCTATGTTTTCCACTTTGTTCTTGGTGTATGTGTAAGTAAAAAAAAAAAGTTTGCTTGTTTTTTCAAATATTAGTGATGTTTATTCTGACGTTTATGAAGCAGTTACTAAGTTTTACTGCCTGGAAGTTAAATGTATGCCCATTGAAGAGGGAGAAAAAATCTAATGCCTCCAACCTTGATGATTTTCACTTGTTTTTTTTTAAACGTTAGGTCTTTTAGGAACCATAATCTGATGTTCAACAAGTCCTTTATTCTACTACAGTATCTTTTTTTCTTCTGTTACATGGAAAGTAAAAATGAATACCTATAATTTTAAAATGTTAACGATGACGTTGTTTTTCATTGAATGATGATTTGAGTCGTCAGGCAGTGCTGATGAACCAAACTGAACCGAACCGACAGAAGTCCTGATGGGCTTGCATTTCATCTCGCCAGATTAGCCAGACGAAACAAGAGCATGGTTTGTAGGTAGACAGCAATAAAATGCTAAGGAGGAAAAACAAAAATCAGGGACGAGAAATACAAAATGAGAGTCAGGGTTGGAATTTTAAGTAGGAGAGCCTGGAAGATCTCCTGCAAAGGTAATGCTTGAAACTTTTCATCACAGATTTCAAAGTTAGGGAGACTAATAAAGTGATTAACACACACACATATATATACATATATACACATACATATACATATACACACACACACATACATTATTCTGTTTCTTTTTTTTTTTTTAATTCTCACCAAGGATATTTTTTTCATTGCTTTTCAGAGAGAGTGGAAAGGAGAGAGATAGAGAGAGAAACGTCAGTGTGAGAGACACACATCGACTGGTTGCCTTCTGACAGGCCAGGGATCAAGCTTGCAACCGAGGTATGTGCCCTTGACCAAACTCGAACCTGAGACCCTTCAGTCAGCAGGCAGATGCTCTAACCACTGAGTAAAACCAGCTAGGGCACTTATTCTGTTTCAAAAAATATTAACATCTTGCCAATTTGGTTTTATATAATTTCCTCCAAACTTTTGTTTGTTTGTTTTTGTCCTGGGGTTTTTAAAAGCAAATCTGAGACATTCCCTCACCAATCTTAACTGCTAAGCTTATTTTAAATATATATATTTAGCCCTGCCGGGCATGGCTCAGCGGTTGAGTGTCGACCTAGGATCCAGGCGATCCGGGTTCGATTCCCGGTCAGGGCACATGCCCGGGTTGTGGGCTGCAGCCGATCAATGACTCTCTCATCATTGATGTTTCTATCTCTCTATCCCTCTCCATTCTTCTCTCTGAAATCAATAAAGATATATTTAAAATAAAAATATATATTTACCCTGCTATTACACACACACCCAAATGAACAATAATCCCCTAATATCATCTAATAACCAGTCCATATTCTCATTTCCCAGTAGACTCAAAAAATATTTTTTACATTTGGCTTTGAAACAGAATTAAAAAGGTTAATTCTAAGTGGTGACATACATTTTAATACTTTATTTTTCAATTTTTTTCTACCATGAACATGTATTACTTTTATAATTTTTAAAAAGTAGAATTTTGTGGGGAAAAGGAAAGATGACAGACTGGGGAAAAATCTTGCAGCAAATAAGACAAAAAATTAAGTTTATTAATAGCTAATCAAGAGTGACATGAGCAAAGAACCGGAACTAAATTTTATTCACCAGGAACTTAAATAGTAAATAAATACCATGATGTACCAGATTAAGTTAACAAGGTTCAGCCACATTAGCAACACTACAGCTCTTTGCAGAGTTGGTGAGATTGTGCTCGTATACTCATATAAAGTGTAAATTGTTATACTAGAGAGCAGTGTAGCCATAAAGAATTAAAAAGATATAAACAAATATATTTTTATCTTTAACAGCAAAAAGAAGCAAACTAAATATCCAGCAATAAGAAAATGAGTAAATAAATGATGATTCATCAGCTTGGAAGTTGAGGCTGTCATTAAAAATTCTATCTGAAGACTGCAGGATTACGAAGGAAGATTTACGATAAAAATGTTAAGTGACATGCAAAATGTAAAGTAGGTCACTGTAACTGCAGTGATATAAAATATGTACATATTTGGACAAACTGGAAAAACTAGACAGGATTAAAAAAAATAGCATCATTGAGCTAGAATGCTGAGATCATAGGTGATTTATTTTTCTTCTTTAAAATTTCCTTTAATGTCTTTATATTGTTTTTACAATAATTTTTTTTTTGTGGCAACAGCATTTAATACAATGCTCAGTCATTCCCTAGATATTGCCTATAATAATTCTTTTTAAAGAGAAGTCAGGATGTGGGTAAACATTTAGAATAATGTGGAAAATATGCCCACATGCCGTCTCTTCTCTGGAAGTCTTTTGTTGTTGTTGTTAATCCTTACCCGAAGATATTTTTCTATTGATTTTTAGAGGGAGTGGAAATGGGGAGAGAGAGAAACATTGATGTGTCTCACATCAATTGGTTGCCTCCCACACATGCCCCGACTGGGCCGGGGATCAAACCTGCAACCCAGCCCTGGCCGGTTTGGCTCAGGGGTTAGAGCAGCAGCCAGTGGACTGAAGGGTCCTGGGTTCAATTCTGGCCAAGGGCACAAACCTCGGTTGCAGGCTGGATCCCTGGCCCAGTTGGGGTGCGTGTGGGAGGCAACCAATCAATGTGTCTCTCTCACATCAATGTTTCTCTCTCTCCCTCTCTCTCTTCCCCTTCCACTCTCTGTGAAAAGCAATGGAAAAAATATCCTCAGGTGAGGATTTAAAAAACAAACAAACAAACAAAAAACCCGCAACTTAGGTACATGCCCTTGATGGGAAATCAATCCTATGACTCTTTGGTGCTGGGGCCGGGGCTCTAACCACTGAACCACACCAGCCAGGGCAGCTCCTCTCTTGAAGTCTTGAAGCCAGCCAGGTAAACTCCATTTCCCTCAGCCACTCGCAGGCCCTGGCGCCTCGGGCACAGCAAGGCTGACTGCTCCCTTTGCGGAGCCCACCTGCCTGCCAAGCTCTTACATACTTTATCTCCATTTAATCCTCACAACTCAGTGAGGTAATTAATTGCTATTATCTCCATTTTCTAGATTTAAAACTGACTCATAGAGAGTTGGGTAACTTGTCCAAGGTCACAGAGTGGATAAACATCAGAGCCCAATTCAAGCCTCTGCTGTTAACCTCTGCTGCGCTGCTGTCCTGATTCTCACGGCAGCTCTGCCACAGGCTTGCTGTGCAGTGCAGCAAGCTCCCCAACACCTCTGGTCTCCTTATAATACTTAAGTAACAAGGTGAGGCATCCGAGGAAGGAACCCCCCCCTCTGGATCTGGGTTCAGAGCAGTGCAGAGGGTGGTAGGGCCAAAACCTCCATTGACTCACTCATTCATTCATTCATTCCATACATGTCTACGGAGCCCTCTTTATGTGCCAGGCACTGTGCTATCTCTGGAATATGAATAATAAAATACAGTCCCCATCTAACAAAGGGAAGAAAACACATCAACAGAGAAGTATATTGAAATACTCTCTCCATTCAAATGTCACCTCCTCAGAGAAGGTGCACTGGACCATGTTATCTAAATCATCTCTCCACGTCCATTCACTCTCTCATTACTCTGCTGGTTCTCCACATAAGTTGTCACAGTCTGAAATTCTGTTAATATTTGTAAGTTCCATGATGACAAGGACTTGACTCATTTGCCTCTATATTTCCCAGAGCTTATCATGGAATAAATGCTTCATGCATGTTTACTGTTTACTGAATTACCTGAATGAATGAACATGTTGCAAGCACCGTGTGTAGAGCTGAGCTGAGCAGAGCAGGGGAAGAGGGCAATGGTTTCAGAGGGAGGAGAAGGGGCAGAGAAATTGCACATGGACAGGTGGGGAAAGGGAAGGAAATGTACTTTCTTTAGCAAGAAGTCACAAACTTACCCAAGACCCTTCAAACCCAAAAGAGAGGCAGGTGGGGGGGAAATAGCGAGTGGTTCATGGCGTTAGATTTCACCTGTTTCAGAGACATACTTTAAAAGATTGTGTTCTCTTCAAACTAGCAGTTTATCTCCTATAATTTGACCTGAGCAAATAATGACAAGATGAAGGCAAAGATGAGTGCAAGGATGTCCATCACAGCATTGCTGATCATGACAAAAAGCTGTAACACCCTGACCAACCATGAGGGAATGGTTAAATGACTGAGTCATACGATGGAATAGTACGTACAAATTAAAGTGCATGTGTAGACTTACTCATTTCTAGACTTGAAAATGTACTCAAGATGAAGATTTCGTGAAAAAACACATTCCCAAACAGTATGTTTGATATTATTTCATTTTGACAATTATCTATGTATGAGTCAAAAATATAGCATCTCTCCCCTGGCCAGTGTGGCTCAGTGGGTGGGGCATCGTCCTATGCACCGAAAGGTTGCTGGTTTGGTTACGGGTCAGGGCAAGTGCCTGGGTTATGGGCTCGATCCCCGTTAGGGGGCGTGCAGGAGGCAGCTGATCGATGTTCGGTTCTCACTTTGATGTTTCTCTCTCTCCCTTTCCTTTTCTCTCTCTCTAAAAATCAATAAAAAATTTTTTAGAAAAAAGAGAAAAATATATATTGGTCATCCCTGGTTGGTGGACCTACAAGCGATTTTTGTCTTTGTTTGCTTATTTTTTTCTTAAAATTTCTACAATAAATATAAATGACTTGGATAATTCAAGTGAAAAGAAAATAAGGGCTAGTTTACCCTCTGGAGATGGGAGGTCGGCAGTAGGACCTGGCAGGTGTGGGTTGAACACAGGGAAGAGCGCCTGCAATTCCAGGGAGCAGTATCCTCGGGGGAGAAACCTCAGCTGCCGTCCAATCCTCAGAGGAAATGAAATCCTCCAGAACACGAATGTACTGAAACTCAATCAACTAACTCTAATCAGCTTAGTGTTTCATTCAATACACTCAAGACTTTGCCTGCCAGGTGCACGGATAATGGGATTAGAATGCAAAATTGATTTCAGGACCACCCGGTCCATTCCAGGGGTGACAGTGTGTGGTGGAGTTTAATCACCCCACCCCAGGCCCCCAAGCAAGCGCCAGCCATTCTAGGAACAGGGGTGCCTGACCCCCACAGAGACGGGAGGGTGGCAGAGCTTCCTCCCTGGGGGACCCCTTTTTGTTAATCCTCATTGAGGGAGTTCTTCTTTACACGAAATTAAGTTTTCTGCCACCATAATTATAATCATAATGTTTTTTCATTTTTTTCCTCTGATTATAGAATACTTGAAAGATATAAAAATGTATGTACTTGGAATATATGAATTATAAGGAAGAAAAATATCCCTGATAAACCCTTGCTCTGGAAATAGAACCACTCATGCGGTTTTGCTCGGCTTTGCCGCTGGCAATTCAAATAGGAAAAGCTCGAGGTTCTGATCGGTTTCTCTCACAAAGTCTGACCTGCGGCTGATTCCCTGGAAGGAGCTTGTTCCCGCCTCCCAGCTTGGATGCTGGGCTGTTTATACGGCTCGCTCAGCTTATGAGACCCTGGAGAGTCTCCATCTGTGTCCCCCCCGTCCAGTCTGCTTGTGATAACCCAGTGCTGCCAGGGAATGCAGCCTGACACAGGCGCAGCCTAGTCTGCAAAGGCCCAGCAACCCACCCCTGCTCTCCTCTCACCTGGCCCAAGACTAGGGTCTGCCTTCCTCAGTTTCCCACATTTCTCCTAAGCTACATTATGCAAAGCATAAAATCTCTTCTCAAACCAAGGCTTTCACCTCTGGTTTTCCATCACAATCCCCAAACCTTTACTTTTTAACTGGTCACCTGCATCAGCATTCCATAGAAATTCTTCTTACAAGTTGCTCCTTTGATCAAAACCTCACAATGGTTTCCTATTTCACTCAAAGTTATATTCATGTCCTTATAAGGGCCATCTCCTCTGCGTCCACTGGGCTCCTGGCTGTTCCTACAGTATGTGAGACATGCTTCTGTCTCAGGGCCTTTGCATGGCTGCCTCCTCTACCTGGAATGCTCTCACCTCAGGTATCTATCTGGCTACTTCTCTTTCCCCGCTTCAAGCCTCTGTTCAAACCTCACCTTCTCAGAGAGGCCCACTTTGTTCCTATATTTAATAAAGCAATTTCATTCCCACAAGCACTCCCCATCCCCCTCACTCTGCTCTACTCTCTTTTTCTTTTTTCTTCTTTTAAAAAATGTTTTTATTGATTTCAGAGAGAGGAAGGGAGAGGAAGACAGAGACAGAAACATCACTGATGAGAGTCATTGATCAACTGCCTCCTGCATGCCCCCTACTGGGGATCGAGACTACAACCTGGGCATGTGACCTGACTGGGAAGCAAACCGTGACCTCCTGGTTCATGGATCGATGCTCAACCACTGAGCCATGCCAGCTGAGCTCTACTCTCTTTTTTACTCTTTCTCTTTTTCTACTTTTGCATAATTAATTCATTTAGTATGTCTATTTTTTAACCATCCAGCCTCCCCTCCCCCACCCAGAATGTAGGCTCCATAAGGGTAGGGGTCTCTTGTTCACTCACATATCTTGAGTATCTAGAATGGTACCCTGCACAAAGTAGGTGCACAATAGTTATTGAATGAATGATGAATGAACAAAAGGTATTTAGGATCCTATCTGTTGATAGGAGGAAATTCCTGACAGGGAAGGGTAAGTGCACTTTTACTTGGGCCAGAGGCAGGAATAGAGTGGAACATGCCCGCCACAGCCCTAGCTCCCAGTTTGTTTTGGAATCTTCAGCTCATTCTCTCACTCTGCCCAGTTTAGAAGGGGGAGGAAGTGTGCCACACGTGTACACTGTACATCTACCTGTGATTCGAGGCCCTCCTGCAGACTTCTAAGATAGACAGGCAGAGATCCCCTTGGCCAGCCTTAGCCCCCATCCTGGACCCATTAGATTTGACCTCAGAGAACTTCCCAGACTGTCCCAGGAGGGCAGTTGTGAGTGCAAATGACTGAGGGCCTACAGAATCACTCTCTCTAGAGATACTTTTCTTCCTGGCCCAATTGGGTGTATCCTTACCAGAAAGAAGTGGGAAGAATTAAATGATGCCCCAAAGTTCCTGAAGCAGCTGGGATGTGATAGAAAGAGTATGTATTTTGTAGATTCAGCTCCCATCTCTGCCACTTACTGAGTGATAGAGAGGTTTGGAAACCTCTCTGTGGTAGGCAGAATAATGGCCCCCAGGGATGCCCATGCTTGGATCCCCAGAACTGTGAATGTGCTACATTACACGGTGAAGGCGGCTTTGCCGATGTGATTAAGGCTACAGACCTTGAGATGGAGTGGTTGTCCTAGATGACCTCGGTGGGCCCAATCTGATTACATGAGCCCTCAGAAACAGAGAGCTTTCTCTGGCTGAAGGCAAAAGAGAAATGAGGCACAACGGGTGCTCACAGAGATTAGAAACATGGAAAGAACTTTACCACCAATGCTGGCTTTGGAGATGGAGGAAGGGAACAACCACAAACCAAGGAATGCAGGCAGCCTCTAGGAGCTGAGAACAAGCCTAGTTGAGAGCCAGCGGGAAAGCCAGTACCTCGTCCTACACTGAAATGCATGGAACTCCATTCTGCCAATGACTTGTCTGAGCTTGGAAGGACTAGTCACCAAAATCTCCAGAAAGGAACACAGTCCAGCTGCCACCCTGATTTCGATATCGTGAAACTCAAAGCAGAGAACCAGCTGAGCCACGCTGTGCCCGGCTGTACGGGACTCCTGGCCCACAGAACGGTAAGGTAATGCATTTGCGTGGTTATAAGTTGTTACAGTTGTGTTAATTTGTTCCGGCAACAATAGAAAATGAATGTTTTCTTTGAGCCTTGATTTTCTCAGCTGTATAATGGTGTCAGTGATTATGGTAGCCATCTCTCTGAGTTGCTGCAGAGACTAAATGAAATAAGTAGGGAGGTGCTGTGTGAACTGGGAGGACTCTACAACATAAGGCTGTGAATTGTTCTGTAATTGAGTCTCCTGCCCCTTAGGAGTTACAGGCTTATCTCTCAGTTTGGAAAGAGGCAAAGAGAGGAAACTTTAGCCAATTACTTGGTACAAACCAGAATTCCAGGTACATTCAGGAATAATGGTGAAGGGCCCTGATTCCTGGAGGTTAGTCTCAGGTGTGGCCCCTTCCTCCGTGGCCAAAGCTGCAGGGAAGGGAAGGGCCCGGGTCAGGGCGGGTGAGGAGCTCACCCCTGGCTGCCCTTTACTCTCGGTCTTGAAAAGCTACGCTGCTGATAGCCACACCCAAGGTGAAGCGACAAAACTTCGGATGAGCAGTCTCACGCCCTTCCCTTCTCTTCCTGCTTCACTTCAGTTCAGCAAGCCAGGGCCTGCTGCATGTGGTCAGGAGGCAAAGACAGGCTCCGGGGAAACGGGAGCCCCTCAGTGCCTCCCAGGGGACCATGGTTCTGGCCTCCAGTGGCTGCTGTCTCTGCATCCCCCAGGCACCTGAGAGATATATCCACCGCCCCTGGTATCCCCCCTTTTCACCCTCTCTGCCTGCCCTGCCCTGGTTGAGGCTGGATAGGGAAGGGGTAACCGCTGGGCTGCTTGAGCCTGGACTGGACAGTCCCCAAGCTGAGAGCACAGAGCAGGAGGGTCAGAGACTCTGTTGTCAAGATTCCTGCCAAGGAGAGAACAGCCCCATTCTTCTAAGGAAGTCAGGAGGGCAGTGAATCCTTTTCCCAGCTGTTGTGGGAGGCCAAGGCGATAGCGGTTAGGAGGAGAAGTGGTCAGGGACCACACTGCCTATTCCCAGCACGCCCAGATGGGGAGTCCCATCCCTCTGAGAAGCACCTCATAGACCCCCCTCCCCCAATATATATATCAGCCAAGTTAGAAGTGCCCTATGAGGCCATCTAGCCCAAACCCCTTGTTATACACTCGGGAAACTGAGGGTGGAGAGAGGGATCCTTCCACCACACAGGCTGTTGCTGTGAAGTCAGTGATGAGGCTCAGACCCTATCTCTCTTCAAAATTCACATACTATGCATCCCACAAGCTGAACCAAAAAGTGAGCTCACATCCCAAATGTCACCCCTACTGACCCTACTCCCTATTCTGGCTTGCAGCTTTTAGACTCTAGATAGGGGCCAGGCCATCCTGTTTACTGTTAGCCAGAGGGGCTTATCACAGAGGTAACTGCATTCTCCCAAGATTAAACAAAAACAGTCACACTTCCAGGTATTCATTCATTTATTTATTGTTTATACCACACCTACTTCCAAAACATATTTGAGGTGATTCACAATAAAAGCCTCATGTACAACAGAACTATTTGAAAGTTAATTTCCAGACAGTCAAAACGTTTCAAGATTTTCAGACTATGGGGGTAATTTTGTTTTTTAAGGACAAAAGAGGTTTTTGACCTGAGAGGGTCAGGTCTTGAGTGTTGGCATTTATAGGTGCCTGGTCAGGTTGAGTAGTTAAAATTGGAGCACCTGATAGGGTATGGGGACCAAGGGTAGAAAAGGACAGCCAACAGCAGCCCAAGAACAAGAGTGCAAGTCAAGTCTGGCCAGCGTGGCTCAGCAGTTGAGCATTGACTTATGATCCAGGAGATCGTGGTTCGATTCCCAGTCAGGGCACATGCCCAGGTTGTGGGCTTGATCCCCAGTTGGTGGCATGCAGGAGGCAGCTGATCAATGACTCTCTCATCATTGATGTTTCTGTCTCTCTCTCTTCCTCTCCCTTCCTCTCTCTGAAATCAATAAAGATATATTTAAACAAACAAACAAAAAGAGTATTCATCAGAGGCCCATTTTTCTTCTTCACCCATTCTTCCTTCTGGGAGGCTGAGGTGTGATGATGTGATGCTTGGAGCTATTGCCATTATCTTGTGGCCATGAGGCAAGACATACCCAACATGCTAAGGATGACAGAAGGGAAGGGGCCTAAGTTCTTGTTGACAGAGTTGAGCTGCTGAACCAACCCTGAAAAGCCCACCATCAGTTGTCTGAGAGAGTGAAATGTTTCTATTGTTTAAGCCACTATTAGACAGGTGTGCTATTACTTGCCACTGAATGCATCCAAACTGATCTAATGAAAGCTCCTTCTGATCAGCATGAGATGCAGTGGAGCACAAAGGATGGATGATTTGTTTTACCCAGGTGGATATAAAAGGTTTCTCAAAAAGCACCCCTGAGAAGAGTCTTGAAGGATGAACAGGAGTTTACTAGACAGTCAGGGGAAGGAAGGGTATGAATAGCACATGAAAAGGCACAGAGGCGAGGATGCAGGTTAAAGGGGCCACTTACAGAAAGCTGAGAGGTGAGACGGTATCTGGAAGAACATAAACAGAACACTGTGGGCCTGGAGCTGGGACAAGAAGTGTGGCCTTGGTTGAGTGAGTGACAGGGAGCTGGTGAGGGAATTTAAGCCAGAGCTAGAAGTGGGAGCTTCTAGCAGGTGGGAAGTCAAGCAGGTTACAAAATATCCAGGTGATTGGACTCCAGTGAGGAAGCATGAGAGTTAGGGTCAAGTCAAAGGGACCCAGACCACTGAGAAGGAGCCAGGATCCGTATCAAGACTTTTTCTCCAAAGAATGTCTCACGTTTGTTTCAGGCCTTTTCTCGGGACTCCTTTATTTGCGGGAACCAGTCACACTAAAGGTGAGAACAGCCAATTGTGCAGAAAATAATCAGCTAGTGGGAAAATCCCGACGAGATCAGGAACCCTCAAAAAGAACAGGCCTCAAGCCAGAACTCGCCAGGCCCTTCATGGCACAAACAAGGAGACTTAACCCTGAGAAGGGATGGGCGCTGACGAGGCCGCACAGCTATCTGGAGGCAGAGCAGACTGGCCCCAGTTAGTGTGGCCTTTGGGCTACTGCTCAGCCCAGCACCGCTCAGCGCCTCTCATGACTACAGATGGCCATAGATCAAACAGAGAACAAATGAGAAAATCCCAACAGGATGACACAGCCCTGCCTCCCCCCAAACAAAGAGAAGACGAATCAACAATGTTTGAAGCATATTAATAGGCCCTGTTCCCCACGGCGAGGAAGTTAAAGATAAAATTCCTTAAGTCCATACTGATTACTTTTAATACCCTTTCAGAATTCCTAAGAAACTAAACTTTTATTTAAATAAGAACAAACAAACAAGCTTTGAAGTTGTTTAAAGATAAAAGATACTTTATGGGCCTCTCCACCCTGACTCCTGCTTTCTGCATGTCTGGTGAGGAGAAAGCTTACAGGTATCTTGAAACAAACTTTGGAGAGCTTATCACAATTTGAAAGGATTCTGCTTATTTGTTGTCATCTCTTAGCTGAGATAACACCAGCCTCGGTGTCTTTCGAGGCTGCTCACCTAACTAACGTACAGAACTCCCCGGTTTCATCACTTACCTGCTGTAAGCAAGTCACCTCACCTCTCTGTGCTTTGATCGCCCGGTCTGCAAATAGGCACAGTAATAATAGTCACCAACTCATAGGGCTATTGTGAAGAGTAAATGAGCTCGTATAAGGGCTCATAGCGGTGCTTACACTTTGCTGGTGTCAGCTATCATTAGTTCCGTAACTCTCAGTAGGGAGAAATATTCCAGCTGCATCCAGCCTGACTGGGACCTTTCGGTCACTGGCCACTTACCTGTGAATAGGTGAAATAGGCCCTTGCTATTTTTTTTTTTTTTTAATCCTTACCCGAGGATATTTTTTCATTGCTTTTCAAGAGGGTGGAAGAAAGAGAGAGAGAGAGAGAGAGAGAGAGAGAGAGAGAGAGAGAGATCAATGTGAGAGAGACACATTGATTGATTGCCTCCCATACATGCCTAGACAGAGGTCGGGGATCGAGCCTGAAACAGAGGTATGTGCCCTTGGCCAGAATTGAACCCAGGACCCTTCAGTCAGCAGGCCGATGCTCTAACCACTGAGCCAAATCGGCTAGGGTGGTCCTTGCTATTAAGTGTGGTCTCTGGACCAGCAGTAACCGTTACCTGGGAGATGGCTAGGAAGGCCCCACCCCAAACCTACTGAGAAGAATCTTCATTTCAACAAGATCCCCAGGGGATTCAGGTAAGCAGTAAAATCTGGGGCACTTTGGGACAGGCTGCTGAAGTGGGCACTTGAAGGCATCTTCAAGTGTAGGGGGTTTGGCTCATTTGCAGCCAGGACCTCACTGGCCCTCCTGGTGCTGAGACCAGGCATCTGGAGGTGCTATGTTTTGTCTTCCTTCTGCCTGCGGGAGATGCCTGGCCCTGGGGCCTCTCCACCCTGACTCCTGCTTTCTGCATGTCTGGATGTCACTTCCTTTTCCCTTTCTCTGGTTGGGGCCAACAGATGGCGGCACATAGGAGACTCTGGCCTTGTCTTGAGTTTACCTGGAACAGAGTTGTTGGAGCATCTTCTGTGGAGCCCCCAGCTTTACTAGAGAGTGACCTACAAATCCCCAAGGCATGTAGAGTTCAAGGCAACTTCCCCAATAGCCATCAAGGCCAGCCTGCCCTGGCAATGAGGCAGTTGGGGGCTGGCTGTGGGAATGACTAATTCTGAGAAGTTAGAAACCCTCAGTAGAGCAGAGGGAAAACCATCTACTTATTAGTTCTCCCCAGTATCTTTGTTTTTTTATATAGGTAATTGTACTTCACTTAACTGGCTCAAACAGTTCCACTTGTTCTAGAAGTCAGGAAAGTCTTAATGTAGCCACTAAATCCTGTGTGACCTCAAGCAGGTCTCCATGTCTGGGCTCATGTCTGGTTAGATGTAAAATGAGGGTAATTCCCTAAAATCCCTTTTCTGTGTTCAGGAGTAAGGGTAAATATGCCTGAATCAGTAAATGAAGGTCAAGTTTAGAAGGACCTGGAAGGTCAAGCTGTGAACTTCAGACTTGGCGCTCTAAGCCTGTGGTGTCTAACACAGTACCCACTAGCCTCAGGTGCATTGAACACTTGAGATGTGGCTACCCTGAGTCAAGGCACACTACAAATGTAAAATACATACCAGATTTTGAGACTTCATATGACAAAAAGAATTTAAAATACTTGTTAATATTATGCTGATTACATGTTGAAACTATAATATTTTGGATATGTTGGGTGAAATAACATACTTTAAATAATTCATTTCACTTGTTTTTTTCTTGTTTTGCTTTTTAATTTTTAATGTGGCTACTAGATTTAAAATTACATCTGTGAATTGCATTATATACTTCTATTGGACAACACTGCTCCAGAGCTCTTATGCTTTTCAGAAAGAACAGGATGGAACTAAAAATTCATTTATTTTTGAAGAAGGCCCTATGGGAATCACTTGCAAATTTAACCATCAAGGAAAGAATCCATTGGAAAAATATGAGGGGTAATTCTATAGATATTGTAATGAAAGTTCCAGGTTTTGTCTGTACTTCCCCATGTCAGAGTTTGGGCCCATTGTTTGGTCTCTGAAGCACAAGTCAGGGCTTACTTTAAGGCCAGTTCATTGAGAACCAGGGACAGGTCTCTGAAATGTAAGGATAATTCTTCAGGTCCTACTTTAATGACCTGGCAGAGAGATACGTAAAGATCTAAAATAAAAAGATGTGGTAATGCTCAAAATAGCATTGCAATAAATTTTTCTGATACAGTGAATTCTTTCCCTGGTATAGAGACAATGCTTTATGGCTTAGATAAAGACTGGAAGAGTGGCAAAGTGTTAGCAGAGACTCATAGAAGGAAGTTACCAAAGTATGCCTCTGTGGATCAACTTCCTCTCATGAAATTCCCTGCAAAAGCCTCACAGGCATGTGCCATTTGTATTTTGAGAAACTGGAGCTTCCCTTCTTGACCTCCTGGCTGACTTCCCATCAGTTGACATCCTGGGAGACCCGGCCTGGATGTCCCTTCTATGTCACACATGTCTGGCCCTTGCTTTGACTGGGGGCCTGGGGAGCCAAGGTGGCAGTTAGAGTGAGGATTGCAAGGGGACAAGAGAGGGAGAGCATTTCCTTGAGCTTTGGCTCTGGGCCTACCATGGTCCAGCAGAAGCCCCATGCCAAATTACAGCCCCCAATCTGGGTTCTACTGATCTTACCCATCTCTCTGAGCACTTAACTATGAGAGTGGGACCATGTGGATAGGGCTTCTGTCCACACTGGGGACCATGGGCACTAGGACTACATGGCCTGTGCCCTTGAGGCCAGAGCTGCTTGGGTCATTTACAATAAGCTCATTTTCCCCTCAGTGTTTTGGAGAGACACCAAACTTCCTTGACCTAAGCTCTCATTTCACAAACAAACGACACTAAAGATCACTAGGCCCTGATTCCGAAGCACTGAAACCAGGAACTCTTGCTCTGAACAGGTTTAGCTTCCGAGAAAAATTCCCCCAAATTCTTGGCCCATTTTGAAATTGTCTATTTTGTTCATAATCACACTTAGAAATGTCAAGATAAAAACACAGAAATGAAAGCCAAGGGACTAAAAACACAAATAACAAGAATGGCAAAACCCTGGCCAGGGGTGGCTCAGCAGTTGAGCATCAACCTAGGATCCAGGAGATCACGGTTCGATTCTCGGTCAGGGCACATGCCTGGGTTGCGGGCTCGATCCCCAGTCGGGGGCGTGCAGGAGGCAGCCAATCGATGGTCTCTCTCATTGATGTTTCTCTCTCTCTCCCTCTCCCTTCTTCTCTCTCTGAAATCAATAAAGATATATTTTTTTAAAAGAATGGCAAAAAGCCCTAGAATGAAAGGGACATGGTGACTATACTTTTGGAATAAAAAATTTGGACACAGGATCAGATAAGAATGGGCTTTTTCATGGTGTGAATGGGGCTGTTTCTGCTCATTCCATGGAGATGACCTGTTCCAGCATCCATAGGGCACCACTCCTCTTTCACCCCCAGCCACTGAGCACTGAGCTTTTTATTAAAAGGCTCCAGAGGGAGGGACCCGGGACTCCACAGTCCCAGCAGGAAGGGGACATTTTTGTTTCTGGTTCTTCCATGGCGAAGTGCCCCCGGAGCCTGGGGCTTTCTCAACTGGCCCTGGTTGTCTCAGCCATCAGGATTGAAACCAGCCTCGTTCATGCCATTCTTGTTATGTGTGTTGTTAGTCCCTTGGCTTTCATTTCTGTGTTTTTATCTTGACATTTCTAAGTGTGATTATGAACAAAACAGACAATTTCAAAATGGGCCAAGAATTTGGGGGAATTTTTCTCAGAAGCTAAACCTGTTCAGAGCAAGAGTTCCTGGTTTCAGTGCTTCAGAATCAGGGCCTAGTGATCTTTAGAAGTCGTTTCTCCTATTTAAACCTATAAGGTGGGAGCCGGCTCTGTGGAGCATGCCCACGCCTTTCTTCCCTCTCAGGCAAGCATCTCTACTTTTCTCTCCTAAACCTTAAGGGTCCCTATGAGACTGGCAAGCAGGGGAGCAATGGACGGCGGCAGCTCATCCTGGTCTAACTCCCTGAAACCTGTCTCCAAGGACCCCTTTTCTTCTGACTTTTTAGTGAGCCAAAGCAGCCCCACCTATGCTCACTTCTTTCCTATAACGTTTCTAGAGAGCCAAAGCAGAGCACCGCCTAGGCTCTCTCCTGTTGCTTCTACCCTAAGCCCTTCCTTAGTTTCACTGTCCTCAGCTTTAATAAACATACTATCAAAATAAAAATAAATGAAAGATAAAAAATAAAAATGTAAGGTGAGTATCTACCGCTAAGGAGTATTTTTGCTGATGAGAGAGGCTCACAGCCTTGGGGATGAAGTTTATTCCAGAAAAGTGTTTATGTTGAGATGTTTTCTCCTCCTAGGTGTCCACCCCCAGAATCCAGTTTCCCCACCATCCACCCCACCCAGGCCAGGCCAGCTGGTGGCTCTCTGTAGGGATTCATTGTGGGAGGTGTTGTCTGAGTCAGAACCAGTGAATGGGAAGAACCGGAGCAGTAACTCGGAACTCAGGTCATCCGCTAGGCAAGAGGCAGCCTATCAAGTTCCACCCGTCAATACCTCCTGCCCCTTCCCTCCACAGCCAAGGTCGCTTAACTACAGACTCCTGTTCTGGGAACAATTCTGTTTTAGATCAGGAGGATTTAAGAAGCTGAATTTGATTCTCACCCTGCTCTGACACCATTATTTATTTATAATAATTATGATCATTAACCATTTGTTGTGCTCTTGCTGTGTGTCCAGTGTTTTCACATGTGTATTGTCATTTAAAGCCTCTGAGAGCCCTACAGAGAAGGAACTGTTATTAAGGTTACGTATAGTAACATGACAAAACTGAGGTTGGAGAGATTCGGGTCCACCCCAGCTCCTAATTTGTGTTTTGTCTTTCTTGATTTTTTAAAATTGTAAATATGTATTTTCAAAATAGTATTCATAGCATATAAATGGCTTAATGAATTATAATATGTAATCTATTTCATATACAAATAATTTGTTGATTATGTAAGAATATGTTTGTAGCTTGTGTTTTGCTTTATGAAATCTTTTAACAAAAACAAATTCTTAATTTTAATGGAATGGAATTTATCAATATTTTCTTTTATGATTTGCATTTTTATAGCTTATTTTTAAAATCCTTTCCAATTCCAAAGTCATAAAGATGTTTTTCTATATTGTTTTCTAGTTTGGCCTTTAAATCATATATATATTTATATGGCATGATGTAAGGTAGGGTGCTTGTTCTTTCTATTTTACTGTTATGGACAATGTGTGTGTTCTCTAAACTCACACAGGAACTAACAAACAAGGCTACTTTTTCCCATTCAATTTTACAAGATTTTATCCAGTTATGGTCCTGTATTGTGAGGAAGGCAGCAAAGGAAAATTATAGGTTGTTAAAGTTTTGAATCATTAGTTTACTGTTAATGAGAACACCATACATTTCCTAGCTTCCTGGGCCATTATTTTCACAAATAAAGAGGCTTATATGGGTTATGTCAGTCATTGGGGATCCCCAAACTCACTTCCTTTGAAGTGAGTCTGGTGAAAAGGGTATGAAGCGGTGAGCCCATGGCTCTTGTTCACATTCTGCTTTGTTACTTCTCTTTGTCCACAGAGATATGCTGTGGTCCAGAAATTTTTCTTAAGCTCTAACAATCATCCTCACTTTTTCACAAGTAGAGATAGATGTTTACCCACATGGCTAAATGCTTCAAAAACTAGATATAAACATGGTTAAAATCAGTTGGGCCATGTTGGGTCATTAGGTCCAAGCAATTAGCTTACCACAAGCCTGCCATGGCTACTTCAGTAAACCACTCAAAGCTGATAGACTATCACATTTAAATTTGTAGAGCACAGATAGTTTGGTGAGTTCTTTCTTATCCAATATGAAAAGTTCCTTTTGTTTTTAAGTCACTATTGTGTAGGTTTAAGCAGAGGCTTCTGGAAGGTCTTTGCAGCCAGGCACCTAATGCAACAAAAATGACACTTTAAAAAAATGCCCTGTATCGCCCTAGTTGGTTTGGCTCAGTGGTTAGAGTGTTGGCCCATGGACCAAAGGGTCCCGGGTTTGATTCTAGCATGTACCTCAGTCGCAGGCTCAATCCCCAGCCCCAGTTAGGGCATGTGCAAGGAGGCAACCAACCGATGTCTCTCTCTCTCCCTCTCTCCCCCTTCCATTCTCTCTGAAAAGCAATGGAAAAAATATCCTAGGGTGAGGATTTAAAAAAAAAAGAAGCTCATAATTATTAAAATTTACAATCTTCATTAGCCTTTTTAACATTTTCTCCCCCCCCCCCCCCCCCCCCCCCCGATCAAACAGTGGGCTTTTCCTTTTTTGCTTAACTTGAGACTTCAGGAGTGGGAGGCCGGGGGGGGGGGGGGGACACTCAGTTTTTACTAAAGAGCCTTTCAGAGCAAAGCAACTTGAATGCCAAGTACTTCTGAGAAGTATGATTTGGACTGTTCCTCTTTCGTGGCTTGTGGGATTTCTTAATTTTTCTTTTCATTTGGTCAGGTTTGGAGGAAACATTAAGATTTCTCTGTTTTTCCCCAGTCTCTAACTCTACTGAGTTTCTATAGATGATCAAGTCTAGAGTGGTCCCTGAGGAGACAGAGCCCTGTCAGGGGGACTAGGAGGGCACATGCCCATTAGACTGTCAGAGATGGGGCCATTTAATAATCAAAGCTTACAACTGTTGCAGGTAGAAGGGCAGGGAAACAGACCAAGAGGGTGATGTGCACACAGGAAGTTGATTAGAGATGCCCTTAGAATTGACCATGCCACAAGGGCAGGCAGCAGGTTTGGAAGAGCTTGGCCTGGGTGGCAGGCATAACACAGGCCTCAGCTGATCCTAGAACGGGAAGTTCTTAAGCTGGGATTGCCTCTCCCATTGGGAGGACATGACCTTGAGTGAGGAGGGTCTCTTTACTCTCAGGGAGTCTTCAGAGATGGAATTCTCTTATCCTAAATCCATTCTAAAAAGTACCTTTCTGATTACATTTCCAGGTTCCTCTGTATTTGCCTGATAAGGTACATGGGGATAGTCTGGAATACTTGAGAGTTTTATCTTCATACTTGCTTTTGCCCTATGGCATTCCAAAAGTGGATTTGAGAGAGAAATACAACTTTTAAATTCTCATATTGGCTACCATTTATTGAGTACTATATAGACTGTGTACTGGGCTAACTATTTTATGTTGATTACTTTATTATTCCTCAGATCAACCCTGGGAAGTAGGTACTATTATCTTATCGATAAGGACACAGACTTAATGAGGTTAAGCATCTTGCTTTAGGTCAAACAGTTGGTGAATGGATGGCAATGCAGAAGGTTGGACTGGCTCCAAGGCAGTTGTTTCAACCATTTGGTCTTATTGAGTATGACAAGAACATAAGATAAAACCAGGCAGGCAGGGCCCCTATCTCAAAAATGCACACCCTGACGTCCTGCACAGTTGCTGGAATTGGGCCCCAGAATTGATTCTGACTTCCTGGGGCTACAGCAGAGAAAGAAATGATCAGGAACAAGATTCACAGCAGCGCCTGTGCAATAAAAGCAAACGTTGTGATGATAGAACTGTGGTGACTCCTGTGAGGAAGGTATTGACTGAGAGGGGCAAGAGGGAGGCTCCAGGGTGCTGTAATGCTCTCCGTTGTGAGCCAGGCAGTGGAAGCATGCATGAACGTTACAAAAGTTGTACACTTAAGGCTTTGTACTTTAGTGCATGTAAGTTATACTTCTGTAAAAAAAAAAAAATGTGATCAAAATTGTGTCAAAAATAAAACAACCCAGCCCTGCCAGGCATGGCTCAGCAGTTGAGCGTCGACCTAGGATCCAAGTGATCGGGATTCGATTCCCTGTCAGGGCACATGCCCGGGTTGCGAGTTCGATTCGGGGGCATGCAGGGGGCAGCTGATCAATGACTCTCTCATCATTGATGTTTCTATCTCTCTCTCTCCCTTCCTCTCTCTGAAATCAATAAAGATATATTTTTTAAAAATTAAAAAAATAATAAAATAAAATAAAACAACCCAGTTGATCAGGAGGACAGCCTTTTCTGGTACTGAAACACGAGAAAAATTCCCAGAGCCTCATAAGCAGGACAATATGTGTGATGGGGTGATCATCGTCTTCCTCCACAGTGTGGTTGACAGAGCTCTGCATTCTCTCTCTCATTATTGTCACACTGGAATTCATAGTGCTAGTGTGGGTTCTTGCACGGACTGCTCTCTCAGCTCTCCCCAAGCTGGTGGTGTCTGGGGCTCTCCTGAGTCTCTGGCTTCAACCCACTGTCACAGGGGAGCTGTTGATGTGCACACACTGGGGAACAGGGATTCAGTGGTTGGGAAACCTAGGTTCACTTGTCCTGCCCAAGCCCAGGTGGCCTGAGCTCCCTCACTTGGGACAGCCCCTCTCTTATCTCACAGGCTGTCACCAGCCCCCAGAAGTCTGCATTGCACAGCTCCAGGGAGCACCACTTAGAACTGTGAATGTTGTGTGGTGCAGTGACCCTATCAACAATGGTCCCATTTCGCCTATTCACTCTCCTGCTAGGGAGGGAAGGAAAGGCTTCACCCCAGCCTCATAGCTGGAATGATGGTTGGACCCTGGGGGAACCAGGAAGCCCAAAGTGGGTTGTGGCCTGTGTGACTGCCAGGCAGATACCCTCTGGACTTGATAACCTACTCTTCTGCCCTTCCTCTACTTTGGCTACTAACCAGTACCAGCCAGCCCTCAGGCTGCGGGTTTCAATGTAGCACAGGTCGATATGGCTCCAGAGTCAGCTGACTTGGATTCAAATTCTGACTCTACCCTCCTTACTAGTTGGACAAGTTCCTAATCACTCTAAGTTTTCTCAGCTATAAAATGGGTGTGATGATTACATTAGTACCCACTTCATTGGGTTATAAAGAAAATTGATTGACACAACGTTGTATGTAGTGGGAATGGCACTGGGTGTTAGTACAGTGGGGTCAGACCAGACGGGTTCAGCAACCTTGGTACTTGGGTTCTAGCTAGGAAAGAATTCAATGCCAAGACCCAAACTATAAGGGAACATTTATTTGGTAAGTCACAGAGGTAAAAGAAGTCATTCGTAGAAGAAATGGGCTTAGGAAACAAGTTATAGAGGCAAAGGAAGGGCTTTTGGAGCTTGGGAGTGAGGAAGCTAATGATACAGGGCTTGGGGGAGAAGGGAGAAGAGGAGAGAAGAGGAGGGGGAGGGAAAAGGGAAAGGCAAGGGCGTGCTCCCTGAAGGGAGAGCACCCTGGGTCCTCTGTCTTAAGGCTTTTAAGGTTGGAGATTTTAGGGGAGGTCCCAGGGGAAGATTTCAATAGAATATTCAGAAGATTTCCAGGGTTGTGGTCCTGAGGTCAGTTGTGACCGGTTTTGTTTCTTTTCTGTGCCTGGAGCTGAAATACAACTGAGGCCTAGATGTTATCTCTAGGGAGGAAAGGTCAGGGGATCCAAACCACAAGACCAGCGATATGCTAGGGGAGGGAAGGCCACCTGGGGGCGAGGTCCCACCCTACAGTTGTCCTTTGCTAGGCACCCAGGGCTCTCCGCCCTGATGACCTTCTGTACCTGGCCCATCGTCCTTGCTCTGCTCATGTCTGTCTAATTGCCTACCACAACAACATATGCACAATGTGTGACACATTGTATGTGCTCAATAAGAGTTAGCTATCTATTATCTATTATATGTATCGTGTTCAACATAAGATAAAGATATATCTCCTATTATATAATAGAAGGAGAGATAACAGAAGGGAGAGAGCCAAGGTTAGTTTTTAAACAAATAATCATTTTCTTTTTTTATGTTAAAAAAAAAAAAAGTTGTGGGAGAGGAAAATAGGAAGATGTTATGCAATATGAGTATGTTCTGAAGATCTAATGTACAACAATATGACTATAGTATAGTTAATAATACTGTATTGTATACTTAGAATTTGTTAAGAGGTAAATATTAAGAAAAGCAAATGGGGGTGGTGTAGGGTAGAAGGGGTCAATGGGGAAAAAAGGGGACATCTGTAATACTTTCGACAATAAAGATAAATTTTAAAAAAAGAAAAGAAAATGGTAGCTATGTGAAGTGATAGATAATGTTAAGTAGCTTGATTGTGGTGACTATTTCACAATGTATATCAAGTTACATGCCTTAAATATATACAATTCTTAATTGTCAGCTTTACTTCAATAAGGATGGAAAAAACAAGGACAGTTCTTTTAATGTTCAAAGTAATACATATTTATTAAGGAACATTTAATGAAAAAGAAAAAAGTTTTAAAAATAATCTGCTATTAACTTTTTTGTGTTTTTCTTCTATTCCTTTTCTACAACTATGTGTATATGTGTATATATAATACGTGTGTATAGTTTTTCAGAAACTTTCAAATATGCATTATAGTGTTATTAACTATAATCACCACATTACATCTCGGGCGTATTTATTTTATAACTGGAAGTTTCTACCTTTCGACCCCATTACCCATTTCACCCCTATATATGTTTTAAAATAAGTTTTTACTTTAAAATATTTTGGGGGAAATTTTTTTATTGTTGACAATATTATAATGTCCCCCAATATACCCTCTTTTACCCTCCTCCCAGCCCCTGCCGCACCCCAGGCCTTCACCCCACTATTGTCTGTGTCCGTGGGTTATGTATATATGTATATAAGTTCTTTGGTTAATCTCTTCCCCTGTCCCCCTCCCCTTCCCTCCCCTCTGAGATCTATCATTCTGTTCCATGACTCCATGCCTCTGAATATATATATTTTTTAATTGTTCAAAATATTACAGATGTCCTTTTTTCTCCCTATTGACCCCTTCCACATGCCCCACCCTCCTCCCCAGTCCCTCTCCACACTGTTGTCTGTGTGCATATAAATTTATATGCATATAAATTCTTTGGTTAATCTCCCCCCCTCCACCCACCCACTCCCCTCCTTCTCTCTGAGATTTGTCAGTCTGATCCACTCTTCCATGTAATTGAATCTATTCTGTTCATCAGTTTTTTAAGTTTTTTAGATTCCACGTATAAGTGAAATCATGTGATGTTTGTCTTTTGCTGCCTGGCTTATTTCACTTAGCATAATCCCCAGGTCCATCCATACTGTCCCACAGGGTACGAGATCCTTCTTCTTTACAGCTGCATAGTATTCCATGGTGTAAATGTCCCACAGCTTTTTCATCCACTCATCTACTGATGGGCACTTGGGCTGTTTCCAGATCTTGGCTATTGTAAACTGTGCTGCTATGAACACTGGGGTACAGGTATCCTTTCTGATCAGTGTTTCGGGATTCTTAGGATACATTCCTAGAAGCTGGATCACTGGGTCGAACGGCAGCTCCATTTTTAATTTTTTGAGGAACCTCCATACCGTTTTCTATAGTGGTTGCACCAGTCTGCATTCCCACCAGCAGTGTACCAGGGTTCACCTTTCTCCACACCCTCGCCAGCACATGTCGTTTGTTGATTTGCTGATGGCAGCCATGCCGGCAGGTGTGAGGTGATATCTCATTGTGGTTTTAATTTGCATCTCTCTGATGATTAGCAACATTGAGCATTTTCTCATGTGTCTCTTGGCCAACTGTATGTCCTCTTCGGAGAAGTGTCTATTCAGGTCCTTTGCCCATTTTGTAATTGCAATGTTTGTCTTCCTCTTGTTGAGTTGTATGAGTTCTTTGTACACTTAATATTTGACAAAGGAGGCAAGAGCATATAATGGAGTAAAGACAGTTTCTTTAATAAATGGTGCTGTGAAAATTGGACAGCTAAATGCAAAAAAATGAAACTAGACCACCAACTTTCACCATACACAAAAGTAAACTCAAAATGGATAAAAGAGCCCGGCCGGGTGTTGAGCATTGATCTAGGATCCAGGTGATCAGGGTTCGATTCCTGGTCAGGGCACATACCCGGGTTGCGGGCTCGATCAATGACTCATCATTGATGTTTCTATCTCTCTCTCTCCCTCTCCTTTCCTCTCTCTGAAATCAATAAAGATATATTTAAAAAAAAAAAAACACGACAAAAACAACAACAAAACAAACAAACAAAAATGGATAAAAGACTTAATGTAAGTCACGAAACCATAAAAATCCTGGAAGAAAACATAGGCAGTAAAGTCACAGACATCTCACATAGTGGAATTTTCACTGATACATCTCCTAGGGCAAGAAAAACAAAAGAAAAATTAAACAAATGGGACTACATTAAACTAAAAAGCTTCTGCATAGCAGAAGAAATCAGCCTCAAAATACAAAGGAAACCAATGGTATGGAAGAACATATTTGCCAAGGATGTATCTGGATATGTTTTTGATTTACAGAAAAATTACAAGGATCATACAGAGTCCCCATATACTTCACACCCAGTTTCTCCTGCTGTTATCTTACATTTCTATGGTTTGTTTATCACGACTAATGAACCAATATTGATACATTATTCTTAACTAAAGTCCATACTTAGTTGGATTTTTTGTTTTTGTGTAATGTTCCATTTCTGTCTAGAATTTCACCCAAGACACCACATTATATGTTGTCCTCATATCTTCTTAGGCTCCTCTAGAATGTAAGAGTTTCTCAGATTTTTCTTGTGTTTTGTGAAATGGACAGTTTTGAGGAGTACTGTTCAGGTATTTTGTGGAATGTCCAATTGGGATTTATGTGCTGTTTTCCTCTTGAATACTGGGGTTGTGGGTTTGGGGTGGAGAGTGAGGGGCAGGACCAAAGAAGTAAAGTGCCATTTTCATCACATCATATCAAAGGCACTAGCAACATGACTCATCACTGTTAATGCTGACTTCGATCACTTAGTTGAAGTACTATTTGTAAAGTTTTCATTTTCCTCCCCTTTTTATACTGTATTAATTGGAAGGAAGTCACTATGCACAGTCCATACTTTAGGGCTGTGGAGTTATGCTCCATCTCCTTAATGGAACAATATCTACATCCTGTATATTATTTGGAATTCTTTTGTACAGGAATTATTCTTTCCCACTTAATTCTTTAGTCTATCATTTATTTATATCAGTAGGACCTAATGGACAATTGTTTTATACTTTTCGTTATAATCCAGTATTATGCTATTTACTTTGTTGCTGAGATTGTTCCAGCTTTGGCCACTGGGAGCGCCTTCAGTTGGCCCCTGTGTCATAAACATATCCCATGATTTTGTTGAGCACTTCCTTACTTTCTGGAACTAGCAGGTGTTCCAGACTCATCTTGTATATTCCCTGCCCCAGACATTTCTCCATGGAGCTTGGTTTCTGTTTATTGAAGAATGGTATTAGAAACAAAGATCTGGGCACTGGGTGTGCTCATTGTAACTGGGTGTTGTTGCTCCTAGTACCTGTGAGTAAACAAAGCTTGGAAATATGCATGTGCATACTAATAGTTTCTTAGTGTATTTATTAAAATTTTCTATATACAAAATTATATTATCTGCAAATAGAGGTAGTTTCACTTCTTCCTTTCCAATTTGGATACATTTCCTTTATTTTTTTCCTTAGCTCGCATTCCTGGGATAAATCTTGCTTGGTCATGATGTGCAATTCTTTTTATGTGTTGCTGATTTCAGTTTGTTAGTATTTTGTTGAGGGTTTTTGCATCTATCTTCATAAGAGATATTACTCTATTTTTCTCTTGTAAAGTCTTCTGTTTTTGTATCAGGGTAATACTAACCTCATAGAATGAGTTAGAAAGTATTTCCTCAACTTTTATTTTCTGGAAGAGTTTGTGAAGAATTGTTATTCTTTTTTCTTTACATATTTGTTAGGCTCCACCTGTGAAGCTGTCTGGGTGCAGACTTTTATTTGTGGGAAATTTAAAAATTACTAGTTTGATCTCTTTACTTGTTATAAGTCTATTTAGATTTTTCTATTTCTTTTTGAATCAGTTTCAGTAGTTTATGTCTTTTTAGAAATTTTTCCATTTCACTTAAGTTACCTAATTTGTTGGCATACAGTTGTTCATAGTATTACTTTATAATCTTTATTTCTGTGAGGTTGGTAGTGATACTCTCTTTCATTCCTGATTTTCATATTTTGAGTGAGTTCTCTTTTTAAAATTTGGTCAGTTTAGCTAAAGTTTTGTCAGTTTTGTTGATCTTCTCTCTTTTTTTTTTAACATATATTTTTTATTGATTTTAGAGAGAGAGGAAGGGAGAGGGAGAGAGACAGAAACATCAATGGGAGAGAATGAACATCAATTGGCTGCCTCTTGCACACCCTCTACTGGGATCGAGCTGTAACCCGGGCATGTGCCCTGATTGGGAATAGAACCAGTGGCCTCTTGGTGCATGGGTCGATGCTCAACCATTAGGCAACACTGGCCAGGCTGTTGATCTTTTCAAAGGACCAACGTTAGGTTTTTTAACTTTCTCTATTATTTTTATATGTGTATACTAATCTATGTATATATACACATCTATAATTGTTACTATATATATCCAGCTATATCTATATTAAGTTAAACACAAGTTTATACTGATGTCTCCAACCCTAATCGAGTATTACATGATTTAGTCTAGCTTTCCCCCTTGCTTATCTGTAACTTCTCACTCCAAGAGTGAGAAGTCTGGCTCCCACTATCTGCCATCCATTTACTTATTTGTTCAGTCCCAGTATCCATGTGTAGTAGTTTCAGAATTGTTAACCCATACCCCCATGAGAAACAACTTTACCAATTAGAGCACAGTGCTTATGTACAGTTCCTTTTGTCTTTAGTTTCTCAGTCTCCATTTATTTCCAAAGTCATTTAGGCCAACACTTACCCTCTACTCCCTTCAGTGAGGTTATATCATACATTTTAATAACAGATTTGTTTTTATTGCAGTCTGTATTCTACCCTGGGATTCCCCCAGCTTATTAATTTATTTTTTTTTATTTGCATACATTAAGGTTGATTCTTTGTGCTATAAAGTTCTATGGGTTTTGACAAATGCTCTAAAAGATAGTTTACCTATTCAACCCTCCCCACTCCCCAAGCCCCTGGCAACCACTGATGTGTTTTTGATTTCTATAGTTTTCTCTTTTCTAGAATGTCATATAAATGGAATCATATTTATGTAGTTTTTTAAGATTGGCTTCTTTCACCTAACAATATGCATTTTTTTTAGCAATATTTTCCATGTCACGTGAATTGATAGCTCATTCCTTTTTATTGCTGATTAGTATTCCATTGTATGGATGTACCACAGTTTGTTTCCTAGAATTTTTGGAATTTACCACATTCACCTTTTGAAAACTATCTTGGTTGTTTCCAGTTTGGAGGGGTTATGAATAAAGCTTCTCTGAATATTCATGTGTGGGTTTCTGTGTAGACATAAGTTTTCATATCAGTTGAGTAGATGCCTAAGAATATGATTGCTGGATTGTATGGTAAGACAATCTTAACTTAAGAAGAAACTACCAACCTGTCTTCCAGAATGGCTCTGCCAGTTTGCGTTCCCAGCAGCAATGAATGAGATTCTTACACACTATGATAGGACTTTTCAGCTAGAATGACCCAGAATCTAAATTTATGGCCTTGTGCTAATCTTGCTCTTTACTTCTCTAATGGATTCAAGGTCATGGGAAACCACAGGAAAGTAAAGGTGTGCCTGGGAGGGAGATAAAAGCCCATTGATTAATTTTATCGTCTCTCTTCATAAACACCAGATGTCCAAGGACATCACATTCTGCTAATAGTAAAGGACTATGTCACACAGGAGAAGGGTTCTTTCTTACTAAACTAATAATCTCAAAGCCTCTCATGTGAGACCTTCCCCAGGCCATGTATATTTTGCACCCCTTTCCAAAAATCCAGATGGTACTATTCCATAGGGTATGACAGATATTATATTTCTCAGAAAATGCTTAGCTATTCCTTTTGATTTTGTTGTTTATAGCAGGAAAACTATACATCTGGGTTGAAGTGTCATAGGATAAGATGATCCCTTTAGCCCAGCCAGTGTGGCTCAGTGGTTGAGCATTGACCTATGAACCAGGAGGTCACTGTTCAATTCCCCGGTCAGGGCCCATGCCCGAGTTGCTGGCTCAGTCCCAGCAGGGAGCATGCAAAGAGGTAGCTGATCAGTGACTCTCTCATCATTGATGGTTCTATCTCTCCCTCCCTTCCTCTTTCTGAAATCAATAATACATATTTTATATACATATATATATATGTATATTTTAAAGGCCTTTCGAGCTTAGGAGAAAGGGTGAGGCAAGGAAAATGCTCCTGGGGGAAGAGGGTGGGGAAAGGCACAGGCGTGCTCCATAAAGAGAGACGTGAGGTCCCTTTGTTATTAATTTTGAATTCTAATTTGAGATGAATTTTAAGATACAGCTGTGATACAGGCAAATGAATATGGTATTAGGAGTGTTGGTTTTAACAAGACCCAGAGGGACTGACAGGTATTAGGACAAGTGTGGGAAGAGGGGACAGGGAGCATCGTTAGTGACGGGGAGAGACAAAAAGAATACAAACTTATCTAGGGAAGATCCCCATGGTCGAGCCCCATGACAGAGAGCCCCATGGGCCTAAATGGAGGGTGTGGAGAGTAAGAAGCGTGCAGGAAGCGAGGCCAGAAAGTCAGGACGGAGGGCAAATACCGTCTGACCTGAATGGGGGCTGAGAGTGAGAGACTGGGGTAGAAGAAACCAGGGGTGCAGTTAGTTTGGGAGCCATTCTGACCTGAAGTTTTGACAGCAGCAGCAGCAGCTAACACGTTTGAGTCCTCAGGTGACCGCCCTGTGCTGAACACTTTATGCATTATAGCATTCAAACCTGTTCTGGGAGACAAGTATTCCCATTGTAAAGGTAAGAGATAATTGAGATTTAGAGAGCTTAAGATACTTACAAAAGGATCTCTAAGATCTTAGAGTTTAAGTTGAGATTCCAACCTAGGCTCATTTGGTTCCAAAGCTGCCTTTTTTTGTTTTTATGAGCTCCTTTGAATACTTATGCTCCAGTGGTGGGATATCAAAGTGCTCGCAGCCTGCCCAGATTGTACTTTCAGGACTCCCCAGGTCTTGTTTCTTTCAGGAGTTCCCAGCGATCTCCCTGATCACAGGCTTCCCTCCTCTGCACTCCCAGGAGCCCTTGTCTAATGACTCCCCAGCAGGCACCTCTTGCCTCAAGTTTCAGCTTTTATATTTATTATGAACTTTTTAAAAAAATTACAGGTTACATTCAATATTATTTTGTATTAGTTTCAGATGTACAGCATAGTGGTAAGACAATCATATACTTTTCAAAGTGGTCACCCTGCTATTTCAAGCACTCACTGGGCACCATTCAGTTTTTACAATCTTACTGACTTTATCCCCTGTGCTGTACGTTATATCCCTGTGCCTATTTTGTGACTACTGATTTGTACTTCTCAATCTGTTCGCCTTTTTCACTCAGCCCCCCACCCCTCTGCCCCCGGCACCATCAGTCTCATCTTTGTATTTATGAGTATGTTTTTGTTTTGTTTGTTCACTTATTTTGCTATTTAGATTCCACATATAAGTGAAACCATACGGTATTTGACTTTCTCTGAATGACTCCACTTAGCATAATACCCAGTCGGTCCATCCATGCTGTCACAAATGGTATCTGGGGAAGAGAGAAAAGGCCCATAGCCAAGCTGTATTCCACTGTGTAAATGTCCCACAGCTTTTTTATCCACTCGTCTATTGATGGGCACTTGGGTTGCTTCCATATCTTTGGCTACTGTAAATAATGCTGCTTGGAACATAGAGGTTCATATATTATTTTGAATTAATGTTTTGGGTTTCTTTGGATATATACCTAGAAGTGGAGTCGCTGGGTCATAAGGCAGCTCCATTTTTAATCTTTTGAGGAACCTCCATACTGTTTGCCACAGTGGCTGCACCAGTCTGCATTCCCACCACCAGTGCAGAGGTTCCCTTTCACCACATCTTTGCCAGCACTTGTTTGTTGACTTATTGATGGAGCCATTTTGACAGGTGTGAGGTGATACCTCATTGTGGTTTTAATTTGCATTTCTCTGACACGGAGCCTCTTTTCATATGTCTCGTGGCCATCTGTACGTCCTCTTTGGAGAAGTGTGTATTCAAGTCCTCTGCCCATTTTTTAACTGGATTGTTTGGATTTTTTTTGGTGTTGAGTTGTATAAGTTTCTTATAAATTTTGGGTATTAATCCCTTATTGGATATATCATTGGGGAATATGTTCTTCCATTCAGTGTGTTGTCTTTTCATTTTGTTGATGGTTTCCTTTGGTGTGCAAAACTTTTCAGTTTACTGTAGTCCCATTTGTTTACTTATTTTTTGTTTCCCTTACCTGAGGAGATAAATCAGAAAAAATATTACTAAGAGAAATGTCATAGATTTTACTCCCTATGTTTTCTTCTAGGATTTTTGTGGTATTGAGTTTTACATTTAAGTATTTAATCCATTTTGAGTTTATTCTTGTATATGGTGTAAGAAGGTGGTCTAGCATGCATCTGTCCAATTTTCCTAATAGCATTTACTGAACAGACTGTCTTTATCCCATTGTATGTTCTTGCCTTCTTTGTCAAATATTAATTGACCATATAGGCTTGGATTTATTTCTGGGTTCTCTATACTGTTCCATTGATCTATATGTCTGTTTTTATGCCAGTACCATCTTGTTTTGCTTACTATGGCCTTGTAGTATAGTTTGATATCAGGTAGTGTGATTCCTCCAACTTTGTTCTTCTTTCTCAAGATTGCTTTGGCTACTTGGGGTCTTTTGTGGTTCCATATAAATTTTTGGATTATTTGTTCTAGTTCTGTGAGATATACCACTGGTATTTTTAAAAATTTATTTATTGAATTTAGAGAGACAGGAAGGGAGAGAGAGAGAAAGTGGCACAAGAAGTGTTGTTCCACTTATTTGTGCATTCATTGGTTGCTTTTTGTATGTGCCCTAATTGGGGATCGAACCCGCAACCTTGGCATATTGGGACAACACTCTAACCAACTGAGCTACCCTGCCAGGGCATACCATTGGTATTTTGATAGGAATTAGGTTGAATCTATAGGTTGCTTTGGTTAGTATGGACATTTCAACAATGTTAATTCATCCTATTCATGAGTACAGAATCTGCTTCCATTTATTTGTATTTTCTTCAATTTCTTTCTTGTTTTAATTAAAATTTTTTTTCAACTACAGTTTACGTTCAATATTATTTCGTATTAGTTTCAGGTGTATAGCAAGCATATTGGTTAGACAATCATATACTTTACAAAGTGTTCTCCCTGATATTTCCAGTATCCAACTATTACCATGCATAATTATTACAGTATTATTGACTATATTTCCTATGCTGTACTTTGCATCCCCATGATTATTTTGTAACTAACAATCTGTACTTCTCAATCCTTCACCTTTTTCATCCAGTCTCCCAAGCCCCCACCCTTCTTCAATTTCTTTCTTCAGTGTCTTACCATTTTCTGAGTATAGGTCTTTTACCTCCCTGGTTAAATTTATTCCTAGAGCCCAGCTGGCATGGCTCAGCAGTTGAGCATCAACCTATGATCCAGGAGATTGCCGTTCAATTCCTCAGTCAGGGCACATGCTCAATCCCCAGCAAGGGCTGTGCAAGAGGCAGCTGATCAATGACTCTCACATCATTGATGTTTCTATCTCTTCTCTCCCTCTCCCTTCCTTTCTCTGAAATCAATAAAAAATATATACACATTAAAATTTATTTCTAGGTATTTACTTTTTTTGATGCAATTGTAAATGAGATTGTTTTCTTAGTTTCCCTTTTTTAAAAAAGATTTTTTTAATATATCTTTTTTATTTTTTTATTTATTTACTTATTTATTTTTAAATATATCTTTATTGATTACAGAGAGAGGAAGGGAGAGGGATAGAGAGATAGAAACATCAATGATAAGAGAGTCATTGATCGGCTGCCTCCTGCACACCCCCGACTGGGGTTAGAGCCTCAACCCTGGCATGTGCCCTGACCGGGAATCAAACCACAATCTCCTGGATCATAGGGCCACGCTCAACCACTGAGCCACACTGGCTGGACTAGTTTCCCTTTCTGATAGTTCATTATTGGTGTATAAAAAATGCAACTGATTTGTGGGTATTTATTTTGTATCCTGATAGTTTACTGAATTTATTTATCAGTTCCTGTAGTTTTTTGGTGGAATCTTTAGGGTTCTCTGCATACAGTATTGTGTCATTTGCAAATAATGGTAGTTTTACTTCTTCCTTTCCAATTTGGATGCCTTTTATTTCTTCTTCTTGTCTGGTTGCTGTGGCTAGGACTTCCAGGACTATGTTGAACAAGAGTGGTGAAAGCTGACATCCCTGTCTTGTTCCTGATCTAAAGGGAAATGCTTTTAGTTTTGTCCCAATGAGTATGTTAGCTGTGGGTTTGTCAAATATAGTTTTTATTATGTTGAGATATGCTCTCTTTGTTCCCAGTTTGCGAAGAGATTTTACCATAAATGGGTGCTGGATTACGTCAAAAGTTTTTTCTGCATCTCTTGATATGATTATATAATATTATCCTTTATTTTGTTTACGTGGTATATCACATTAATTGATTTTCTAATATTGTACCAACTTTGCATCCCAGGAGTGAATTCAACTCGATGTTTTTAATGTATTGCAGAATTTGGTTTGCTAATATTATGTTGAGGATTTTGGGGTCTGTGTTTATCAGGGATATTGGCCTATCTTTGTAGTGTCTGTATCTGGTTTTGGAATCAGGATATTGGTGGCCTTGTAAAAACGAGTTTGGGAGTCTTTCCTGCTTTGGAATATTTTGAGAAGAAGGATAGGTGTTAGTTCTTCTTTGAATGTTTGATAAAATTCACCCGAACTTTTAACAACTCTTTTTTTTCTTTTTTTTAAATATATCTGTACTGATTTCAGAGAGAGAGAGAAACATCAATGACGAGAGAGACATTGATTGGCTGCTTCCTGCATGCCCCCCGCTGGGGATCGAGCCCGAAACCCAAGCATGTGCCCTAACTGGGAATCGAACCACAATCTCCCAAATCATAGGTCAATGCTCAACTGCTGAGCCACGCCAGCCAGGGAACAACTCACTTTTTATGTCGTTTGTTTTTCCTAATATTTTTTCTTTTTAAATAGACTTTATTTTTTAGAACAGCATTAGATTTATAGAAACATTTCGAAGGTAGTACCAAGTTCCCCTATATCCCTCACACTCAGTTTTCCTTATTATTTATTACCTGTTAGTGTTATGTTTCTTCCTCTCAACCATTTTCTATGCACTATGTACACATCACATAATTCTGGAGACACATTTTTGTTTGTTATGGCTCAGCCTCCTCCTCAGAGCTTAGCTTAGTGCTCTGCGAGGAACCATCATTCAACACAGGCCAAGTCAGGTGGAGCTGAACCAAGGTGAAGTCCTCACTCTTTGTCCAGAAGAACAGGATGTGTCAATATCTCCTTTCCTTCCTTGTGGAAACATAAAACTCTCCCAAGAATGAGCTCTGATTTAGAAAAAGAAAAAAAAAAAAAAAAAAAGAAATGCTGGAATCTATTATCGACTAGTCACCAACAACAGTCACTTTGTGATTCTGTGATTCTAGCTCAGGGCAGGGGAAATTATTCAATAAATGAGCTGATTTTATCTTAGCTCAGGAACAAACTGATGCCAAAGGAGCCCCATCCAATAAACATTTATTCAGCACCTAGTAGGTGGCTATGGGGAGAGTCCCCAGGGCTCTTAGGACTGTCCACTTAATCTGTAAAGCACAGTGTCATGGAGCAGGGAAGAAACGAGGCAGGAACATCAGTTTTGGGGAGGAGGGTGTTGGGCTCTCTTTGGGACAGGCTGAATTTGAATGGGTCATTCAGGTGGAGGTGTCCAGCAGGCACCTGAGAATAAATATCTGGCAGGGAGAGAGAGGCAGTGGGGGAGAACGCAAGTTGGTATGTGTCCAGGGAGCAGAAGGAATCTCATTGTAGAGGTCCAGATAGGATCATGTGGGTACTTGACCTTTAGCTCTTTACGTATGTACCTTCTCTCCGATAATTCATGGCATTTGCACATCTGTTGCTTAGCTGGTTTTTATAAAAATTCTTGGAAATAGTTTTTACAAAAATTCTTGGAGCACTTCCAAGGATGCTTTGTGCTGGCCATTTGTCTGTTTTAAGTAATATCTAAATATGAAACAAGGATGCTTATCTTAATGTTTCAAAGACTTTTGATGCTGTAGAAGTAGAATGGCAAGCTTCTGGAAGCCAGGTAGGTCATCAGAAAGAACCCAAGAGAAGTCTTCTGAGGCAGCTCTTTATCACCAGAGTTCAACACAGCACCTGACACAATAGATTCCCTGTACTCTTTTGACAAATACCCCTGGGAACAAGGTGAGAAGAATGGGACCACAAGTCCTAGCCGGTTTTGCTCAGTGGTTAGAGCGTCAATCCTCAGACTGAAGGAACTGGATGGTCTTAAGGGCAGTTTCACTTAAGCTGTGATGGCCCAGGAACTGCTCTTGTCCGCTGAAAAACTTGGTAGAATAATGGGCCATTACAGCCGCATAAAGTCGCCTTCATGCCAGTGTGCCCTCTCTGTGGGGAGTGCTGGAGAAACAGTTGGTAAAAACATCTAAACTTTACTCAAGCCTGGCCAGCCTGGTTCAGCAGTTGAGCACTGACCTATGATCCAGGAGATCTCAGTTCGATTCCCGGTCAGGGAACAAGCCTGGGTTGTGGTCTCAGTCCCCAGTAGGGGACATGCAGGAGGCAGCCGATCAATGACTTTCTCTCATCATTGATGTTTCTATCTCTCTCTCCCTCTCCCTTCCTCTCTCTGAAATCAATAAAGATATTTAAAAAAATAATAATAATAATAATAATAAATAAACTTTACTCAAGTGTCTCTGAAGACCAGCAGCCTGGGCATCACCAGGGATCTTTCTAGAAATAAAGAGTTATGGACCTTCTGAGTCAGAATCTGTATTTGAACAGACCTCCAGGAGACTCCATGCTGTACATTAAAGTTTCAGAAGCCCTGAGCTAGTGTCTAGATTCCATGTGGATCTCAGAACCCACTTCAGTTTGACTCATCTCAACTCTTGCAGGGAACCCTGCCTGTCCCTTAATAAAGTCAACATCGGACTTGGATCTCCGCCTGAAATGAGTTTGGGATAGGGTACACTGGGCTCTGCAGGACTGCCTCCTGTTTCTCAGAGTCTCTTTCTCTTTGGAGCGCTCTGCTGCCAGTGCCTACCCTAAGTTCTGGGTTTGACTTGACTACAGAAGCTCGTGGGTCTCTTCAAATGCTTCCTTGTTTAAACTCAATCTCAGGCCCAGCCAGTGTGGCTCAGCGGTTGAGCATCGACCTAAGATCCAGGAGATCACGGTTCGATTCCTGGTCAAGGAACATGCCTGGGTTGCAGGCTCAATCTCCAGTAGGGGGCGTGCAGGAGGCAGCCGATCAATGACTCTCTCATCAATGATGTTTCTATCTCTTCTCTCCCTCTCCCTTTCTCTCTCTGAAATCAGTAAAGACATATTTAAAAAAACACACACAAAAAAAACCCAGTCTCAGAAGCAGTTATCTTATGATGTTTGGAGATGGTTTATCATGATTGCATTTAGGTTGGCTGCTTTCCAATGACCTGGTTGGGGACTGCAGACCTTCATCTCATCAGTTAAGCAAATTCCAATGTCACTCTAGCATAGATTACTTTCAGAAAGCATTTCTGGAAGATAGTTATCCCAAGCACATTGCACCTAGTAACTTTGTCTTTATATTTGTGCCTGTGGCATCAGATTCAATTATAAACTGGACTCAAACCTTCCTAAGATGGTTATTTATGGTTATAACATCCAGAATGCATCCTGGCAGCAAGAGCTTTAGGCAGCAGAGCTTCACCCATCTGCCTGCTGGACAGTATTTTAATATTCAATCCCTGAGATGTAGTGAAAGGGTGTTTTAAGATAAAGGACTGCATAGATATGAAGCTAAGCTGTGCGTTTAAAAATCTGTGCCACTTGGAGCCAATTACTTGATATTCTTTGCACTTCCATTTATTCATCTATAAATTGGGTATGGAACCTATTTCACAGAATTGTTGAGAGGCAAAAATAAGATGACACAGTACAAGCACCGAGTGCTTGGGCAGCCTTTGGGGGCTCAGTGAAAGTCAGCAGCCTGACACCTGGGCACCCTTGCCCTGGGATGCGGCTTTCCCTGCCATGCAGGAACTGAGATGAACCGGGGGAGCCGGGCCAGCCCTCACAGATGTAACCACCAAACAGTTACCTCCTTGACCACATTTTCATGTAGCAGAAATAAAATTTTTGGCAACATAATTTTCCAAACCAAGAGAAAATTTGTCTTGGGTATATTAAGCTGAAGAAACCAAAAAGTTTCTGACGACATGGTATTTTTCCTGACCACTGGATCTGCTGACTTGGGATTTAGATTTAATTATCTCTTTGCAAGTTTTTTCTTTACACATTGGTTCATTTTCTCCATTTACATCAGCAGCTACCCAGCACTTCACAAAGTTCTTTCAAAGTCCTCTTCATTAGCCTTTTTAAAAAAGTCCTCAACTTAGGCAGTGTTTGGCCGTATGGCAAGCAGTTTATCAGAAGCTTAAGATTACAGATTTATACCACAGAGGAAGGGAAACTCAGATATAAGCAAAAGAGATGCCAGCTCCAGCTGTTGAAAGGAGGAAGATGAAAACAAGAAAAGCCAAACTGACTCATTGATGTTTTGGAAACAAAGTTAAGAGAATTCTTTTAATTCAATAGCTCTCCTTATCAAAGGTCAGTATGTACATTCTGAGAATTTAACGAGATCAGCTATCTTGTAGGGACAAAATGAATGCACTGCAATTCTGTCAAACATATACCTAGATTTCTGGAGGATCAGTTATACCACAAAGTCTTATTTTTAGAGTTATCTGAGATTTCTACTTCAACAGGAATATGAATCCATACACTGAATCTTCTCAAATCCCACTTGGATGGTCCCTGAGCCTCTTTAACAAAATTTCTGCCTGGAGGAGAAGTCTCTAGAGCCGTCTATGCAGACGGCCTGTGTCACGGTTAGATTTGTAAAGAGGCAGCACAGTGGCATTGTTTAGGGCCGGGTCCAGAAGCTAGGTTGGCTAGGTTTGAATTGTGGTTGTCACCACTTATTAATCATGCAACCTGAGGCAAGTTCCTTAACTTTTTCTTCTTCTTCTTTTTTTTTTTTTTTTTGATAAAAATAAAGGTGGTATATTTATTTTAACAACAAAATAGATTTTAAGCCTTAACTTCTTATAATGCAAGTTTTCACACCTGGAAAATGGAGATACTATTAATTCTTATTTTTAAGGATTGTTATGAGGGTTACATGAGCCAATACTGCAAAGGGTTAAAATTGTTCCAGCACACAGTAGATGCTCTAATGGCAAGGATGTTCCCAGCCAAATAGACTGGGCTCTTTTCCATTATTAGCTGACTAGACTGGTGATAAACTGGGACAGAAGACATACCGTGTACCAGACCACAGCAATATGTGGACATCACATTATCCATGGAGAAGAGGGAAAGATGGAATACTAGTACAATTAACCAGTACATGGCAAAACTAGATTTTGAACCCAGGTCTTTCTGCTCCAAAGGCCAAACTGCTCCCATTGAACCCTACTGAAAGCTCAACATGAGTTGACAATGTGCTGTGGCTCCTAAGATAGTGGATGTGGTAGCAGACAGATGGGATTCATAAAGGCTGTAGACTTAGAACAGAGGAGTGGTGGCTCTGCTCCATCTGGACTGGTCAAACTATGCTTCCAAAAGTGACTAGTGGATGGGGAGGTGTGGAATCGTGCCCTGTGGAGGCTCTCTTAGGGATATTTAGGATATTTAGCCTTAAGAATAGAAGACAGCTGTGGATATAAAAACAGTCTTCAAGCAATACCAATTTATAGAAAGCAGAGGGAGAGAGATTTTAGATGAATACAAATAACTTTCTAACAGTCTGAACTACCCAACGCTCTCTGCTTTGGAAAGTGATGGATTTGCCTTCATTAGAAAGGTTAAGGAGAAGCTGGATAACCACTTGATGGGATGAAGTAGTGGGAATTTGTTCAATGAACTCAGTGTATGCTTATTGCACATTTATTATAGGCCAGAGATGGTATACAAGTTAAAGTTCCTCCCAAACTTGAAATTCTATCATGAAACTAGTTCTATTTTGCCCAGATGGGCAAAACGAGAACCTCATATCCTGCTCAAAACTCTGACCAAACCACTATATTCATTGGCATAAATATCATCATAATTAATGTAAAAATTAATTATTCTCTTTCCTTGCCCTGAGTAACCTTTGCCACTTGCTATAAAGTAGGGGCAAACTTCTCCATATTAACCTGGATATTGCTCCCGTTCCATGTTCTCCATGTGAGCTTCCTTTTAGCACAGGGGAAACAAAAATTAATTTAGTCAACAGTATTACAACAGGAAACTGAAGGGTTCCAAGTACATTTTTAAGGGGGAAAAAAGTGCAAAATAAAACAGAAAATAGTACCAACCTCAAATATATGAGCTGACAGTGCACCCCCATTTTCTGGAGTGTATCCTGTTCCAGTGTGCAGAGCTCCACATTTTTATTTTATGATTCTGGTCCTAAAGCGATTGCCCTAGGCTTAGGATTCCAAGGTAAAGAAAATGGATACAGCTTGTCAGTAGGAACTGTAGTCAGAGCTGAATGCAGGTTAGAGTGGTTTCTGCCGTGGTTGCTGTGAAGACATGCTATACGGCGGGCAGTTCTGCTGTGATTCACCACAGTGCAGGCCAGCATTTGAAAGCACTTGAAAGGGCTTTATCTATGTTTTCTAACTCTGCCTCCCAACTCATAAAACCTCAGTCAATATTTGCTGAAGTGTAGGGTGGTAGAAAGTTGAAACAGTGGACAAAGTAACAGAGAGAAACCTTGGGAGTTGAAATTTAACTTTGACCAAGTCATTTGTCCTGTTCACTAGAAGAACTTGTGCTCTGAGAAAGATGACCTAGGACTGTGGTTTTCAAATACAGGTCACAGTCCAGTGAAAAATAAAATCTAATAGGTTGAAATCAGCATTTAAAAAATTAAATAGAGAATTCCAGACTGCTTTGCACACAGCTGGGCATTTGGCTGCCACAGACCCCGACTCGCTTTTATTTTTGCTTGTATTTAACATGTGCATTCCTGCTTTTTGTCCTTTAAGTATAAATTGTTTCCCCAGCGACCTTATTTGCCTTTTCAGGGGTACAGACTTGTTTTCTATCTTTTTGCATGTTTTTGCCCTACACAACACTACTCAGTACTAAATGTTATTATTTCATGAAACTTTTGTTTCAATTTCGTGTGAATACACCCACATACACACACACACATGTGTATACTGAATTGTGGAAAAAAACTGACATTTTACCGTGGAGTGCAGTCAAAAATGTTTGTGAAATGCTGACCCAAGAGACCCCATTTAACATTTAGGTCACAGATAGAACCCCAGAAAGAGCAAATGGTTTTGGGTCCTTTATTACTGAGTTGACAGGTTAATGTTTTGTTTTTTTTTAATTGTGATGAAATACAACATAAACAGATTATGTTTTAAATGTCAGAGACAAAGTACTAAATTAAATGCCTTTGTCTAAAAACCAATTCTCAACAATAAAGACTAAAAAATAAGAATAAAAATAAAAACTAAGTCTCCCACTTCCAACTTGCATCATCTTGTAGGTTTGGGTTCACAATGCCTTCCCCCCTCCCCCTTTGCCTTTTTCCCTCCTAGGTTCCTGGTCTGCAGCTAAGGTAAGAGGTGTATGTATGTTTTGGCTTTGATTTTATGGGACAGGCAGCAAAAGTTCCTTCTTGTACTGTGACTGAGTTAGAGAGGAGAATGTGTTTACACTCATTTGTGCTTTTACATTAAAAAGTAGATTATTAAAAAAAAACAAGCATAAAGATTTAGCTAGACTCTAAATGGGCATATAATTTGGAATAAGATTTAGAGAATGCCAAGTGTGCCTTGGCAAGCATACCATAGCCTCACCTCTCTTTTCAGATCTGGGCATTTGCCTGCCACAGGCCCCGACTCGCTTTTATTTTTGCTTGTATTTAACATGTGCATCCCTGTTATTTGTCCTTTAAGTATAAATTGTTTCCCCAGTGACCTTGTTTGCCTTTTCAGTGGTACAGATGTTTCCTATCTTTTTGCATGTTTTTGCCCTACACAGCACTCCTCTGTACTAAATGTTAATAAGGACAACAATAAATTATCTTTTCTTCTCGGCCATTATCAATCACTGAGTCTTTTTTTTCTGGAATCAGGGCATTCAAAAGCCTTTGAAGACAACTTTCCTTCTCTTGAGCACTAACATTGTTGCAAGTTGCTTTTCAGTTTCCAGGCTTTTGCCCCTCAGAACTGCATTTACTCACTTGGCTTGGGCTCTGAACTAGCAGCTCCTTATATTTCTATAACAGTATAGTTTAAGGAGCTTTCCTACTTGTATTTTTATTTATTTATTACAATACAACATCTATATACTGTATTGTGTGTTCACCACCCTGAGTCAAGTCTGTGTGGGTCACTAGTTATCCTCCCTTTACCTTCTTCTACCTCCCCTCACCCTCCTGGCCTCTAGCAATCACTGGTGAAGGAAATAAGGGGGTGTCACCTCCATGTGGCCAATGGGGAAACTGAGGCGCAGAGCCATTAAGCCCTGGGTTCTGTAGCACATCTGCTGAGAGCTAGGCTAATTTTACTACATCAGTGGCTTCTCTGGTATGTTTTTTTCCTGCAATTCCTCCCTCACCAAATAGCAAGGCTCTTGCTTCCATCTCCAGTAAAGAAAAAAGAGAGGGAGAATTTTTTTTAATATACTTTTTTATTGATTTCAGAGCGAGAGGTAAGGAGAGGGGGAGAGAGTATAGATAGAAACGTCAATGAAGAGAGAGAGTCATCTATCGCCTTCTGCATGTCCCCCGCTGCGGATCCAGCCGCAACCTGGGCACGTGCCCTGATGGGGACTCGAACCCTAATCTCCTGGGTTATAGGCTGATGCTCAACTGCTGAGCCACGCCCGGGGGCAGGAAGGGAGAATTTTGCAGCTAATGACTGCCATACACTCTCTTCCACCAGTAATTCCCCTGAAGAAGCTGTCAAGATTTCGGTAGAGTAGAACTTTGAACACAAATCCCAGCTCATTCTCACTGCAGCCTTAGACCTACACAGGTGTGTGTGTGTGTGTGTGTCTCCCCCCCCCCCCCCCCCCCCCCCCCCGCCGCTATCCAACAGTAGACAGAGCATTCCTATGAAACCTTTCGTAAGCTGAAACGGTGTAAAAGAAGACTCAATTACCATGAATTTATATGGAAAAAATTGGAGGTATTCTAGCCCTCCAAAATAACCTACCAAAGCATACCGGATACACTTAATTACATCCAGATTTACACTAAGTATAACACCCTTATGAGTTCTCTTAGGCTTTTCTGATACCTTAGGACACATCCTGCTAACGATGCACAGAATAAAAGAAAATAAAGCACAGATGCTCACAGACACAGTGCAAAGCTACATCAGCTTGATGCCCAGAGGCTGAGCGTCCTTCTCGGGAAGGAGCTTGGGGGGCCCCTCCTGCGCCTGGGGGTGCGCGCTGCCTCTATACTGGCTCACGGCGAAACCAACGCTGATCCTCACTCCCCCTGCCCCCCAGCCTCCTTGTCACTTTTTTTCTTCAGATTTCCTTTGTTATGGAAAACAGATGTCTCGAAAGAGGGGACCAGGCCCTTATCAGGTCTCCGTGAGCCCGCTGGTAGTGTGTGGGTTCTTGCTTCCATGACTGGAATTCAGGTGAATTTTAGAGCACGTTTATTAAAGCTGGGGGCAGTGAAACAAGGAAGGGCCTAGGATAACAGGAGAGGGACTAGGTGGGGAAATGAGCCTAGGCTGGGCCACTTTGGCTCACTAAGAAGTCAGAGAAAAGGGGGTCTTGGGGGCAGGTGCTGGGGCTTGCCTCGGAGGAACTGCTGCTGCCGGTTGCTGCCCTGGTTGAAAGCCTCGGGGGGTCCCTTAGAGTTTAGGGGATGCCTGCCTGTGGGGGAAGAAGAGGGGGAAGGGAGAGGGAAAGGCATAGGCGTGCTCCTGGGAGGGAGAGCACGGGGACATTTGTTTTGAGGGGATTAAAGGCTGGGTGTTTAGGGAAGGATCGCAATAGAATATTTATCAGTTTTATGCTTATGTGCTAAAATGAGACTTATTCCCTTAATTTTCATCTGTCCTTGGGTGTAGTTGGCAAACGGCACTAATTGAATTTCTGCTGTCTCCTTGAGTAGGGTGATTTAAGCTATTTACTCTCTGGCTGCGGGGGAGAAGTACAAACCATTTACTCTTAAGTGCACCTGGTTTAGGGAAGATAGGATTTACTAGATGGCTGCATACTGCTTGTTTAAGTAGCTGCCTCAGTTTCCCTATTCTGTTTACTTACCAAGGAATTTTCCTAGCTTTTTACTATCTTGCCTCACAGACACTAATTAATGTAGGTCTTCTGTAAAAGCGAAGCTGCAGAAGGCAAACTTTCCAAAATTGAGGAATACCTGTAGATGTCTTCCACGTTGCATTCCTGACTGACCCTGCACAATGCCACCCAGACTGACTCAACCAATGCTCACCAAGAGTCTACTATGTGCCAGATTATTGTGTATTTTTAGGAAATTGCACCTATCTTATTTCATTTAACTCAGGGAAATTCTTCCAGGCATTTTTATTTCCATTTTACAGGTGATAACAACCCAGCCTCAAGAAAGTTGAGAACTCCTGGAGAGTATTATGTTAAGCGAAATAAGCCAGTCAGAGAAAGACAAATATCACATGATCTCACTGATACGTGGTATCTAATGAACAAAATAAACTGATGAACAAAATAGATACAGAGACAGAGAAGTGTGGAACAGACTGAGGAATCTCAGAGGGAAGGAGGTGGGGGGGTAACAAAAGAATTTTTATGCATATGCATATATGGTAGCCCTGACACAGACAATAGTGTGGTGAGTGCTGGGTGGGGGGTGGGTGTGGGTGTGAGGTCAATGGGGGAGAAAGGGGGACATCTGTAATACTTTCAACAATAACAAATTAATTTTTAAAAAGTTGGTAACTCCAATTCCTTGACTCCAGGCTTTGTGCTCTTTCCCCAGACCTCACCTTTGTGGGGTTTTTTTCTTTTTTCTTCACATTTTCAATTCCTCTACAACCTCCAGTTTCCTTTATGCAAAATTTTAGTAAACATGACTTTTTGAAAATTTTTTATTTCTGTGCACCTTTTGGAAGAACTGCAGAAATTTTAGTTTCAATATAAGGGAAGTTTTATGTAACAGTCTGTGGAAGGTTGGGAGTTGAATAATATCCATTTCAGTTATAGTTAAAGGTTACCCAAAACATTTCTTTGCCAAGCATGATGATGACTCCAGTACTGGGAGTCATCCAGAAGTGGGAGCTAAGGCTATATAATTGTGTTGTAATAATGCAACAATGAGAACAAAAATCATATTAAAAAAATTAAATCTTCGAACTGTTAAAAAGCAAAACTCAATCGAGTAAATTTGAAGATCTCATTGGCTTTTAAGCAAGTCATGAATCGAGCAGCATCTCACTTAGCAATTAGAAGGGTGCTCTGAGGGGCTGTACAAAATAGACAGTTTTTATAGGAAGGAGCTAGGGCAAGGGAGCTATTAAAAGAAAATATTATTTTGAGGTGGGACATCTCTTATGAGGGGGAAGAGAATGGGATGGGTTGTTTATTGTTTTTTAAATATGTTTTTATTGATTTCAGAGAGAAGGGAGAAAGACAGAAATATCAATGATGAGAGTCATTAATCGGCTGCCTCCTGCACTCCAGGTTCCTACCTGACACTCAGCCACTGTGCCCCGCTGGCCGGGATGGGTTTTATCACGCAGACTGCCTTTTCGTTCTATGAGGTTGGGAGGTAATGAAGAGGGCTCAGGCCTGGCTGGGTAGCTCAGCTGGTTGGAGCATCGTCCAGATGCAACAAGGTTGCAGGTTCCGTCCCCCATCAGGGCACATAGAAGAATCAACCAATGAATGCATAGGTAAGTGGAACACACGTCTATGTTTCTCTCTCTCTTTCTCAGATCAATTAAAAAGAAAAAAAAGAGGGCCTACTGTATTTGACGGATTAGCTTACTGGTGGAAAATTTCAGACTGGTTGATTAAGATCCCATTTCTGGGAGATGTTGAAACTGCAATTAGATCAGGTATTAAATCTAGGTTTGGTATCATGGGCTTTTAGCACAAATGATGACATTTGGGGCTTGCGGTTTTCTGTTTAATGGAAAGTTGTATGGATTGACAGACAAAGTTTTTTTTTTAAGAACCCACCAGTCTAGGAAAAGGAGAGGGGAACTCAACAGGCCTATTGTCTGAATTTCAAGGCGGCCCCTCCATAGCTAATCCCTATCCATCCTATTTGCTTTAACTTTGTTCTGTGTAGATCCACTAAGGCAGATACTCCTGCTTAAAAGTTTTTAAAATAGTTCTCCTTTGGGAGAGATTTTAAGGAAAGGAGGTAAAGGGAGGGGGGTAGAACCCGAGTATTTTCTCTAGCTCGGAATAAGGGGAAGAACACGAGCAGAAACCAATTTGCATTTTAAAAGACTGATTGTTCTACATCCCTCAGAGCTCTAATTTTGAAAAGGCTTTATCTCTAACCTTTTTATAATCCAGGTCGTTTTTTTCGATTTGTAGCTTTTTGTACACTTGTCCAATCTTCCTCACTGGACCCTAGGTTACAGACAAGAGGCAGGTTGAGGGTGTGAATGTTTGGAAAGGATTTAAAAAGTGACAAGAATTCAATTCTATTTACTATGCATTGCACAATCCTATAATAATAATGGCAACGAGCACGAAAGTTCATCTACAATTCTATCATCCTAATCACTTTTTCTACTTTCCCTTCCATTCCCTCATGCATTAAACATTAGGTGAAGCACTGCCAGTCTTGGTTCATGAGCAGCTTTTCCACATCCTAAGTACAAATTTGCTTTTTGTTTTTAATTATTTTTCTTCTTGGCTTATCCTAAGTATTTCTGAGACTGCAAAATATATCTGCACAATATGGCTTTAGTGGCTACCTAATATTCCATCAAGGACGTACGCTTTAGAAGAATTATTTCAGTGCTAAGAATCCAACATTTAGGAGTGAACGCTAACAGCACTTGACCTTGCACTGCCAGGACTGGTGATCCGTCAAGGTTAGACGGCTGGCTCGGGGTAGCGGAGCTCGGGCGGCATCCCAGCGGAGAGCGGCCGGCCGCAGGCCGCGCGCCAATCACGCCTTCCCCGGCCACCCCACCCCCACCCCACCCCACCCCACCCCCCGCAGCCGAAGGTTTCGCGCCTTTTCCTTCCCCCGGCCCCGCCCCCCCCGCCCTCGAGGCCGGCCCAGGTACCGGTGCGTGCGCACCCTTCGCCCCGGGCGATCCGTTTCCCGGGCGCCTCCTTAGGTATACGTGCGGCAGGAAGTGACGCAAAGCCCGCGGGGGGTCGCGGAAGGCGGGGCCAGGCTATAAACAGCCGGTCCCGCCAGCTACCGGCTCAAAGGGCCACAGCATCGGCGGGCGGAGTTCTGGGGAAGGGCAGACCGAGGAGGCGGAGAAGGCTCAGGGGTGAGTGACGCGCCGCTGCCGATACTCCACCGCCCCGCGGGGCCTGCGAGGCTGGGCTGGTCCGGACGATCTGTGGAGCGCCCCCGCTCGGTGCTGTCCAGCATCCCCGGGGCGACGCGGGGAGGCTGCGGCTCCTCCGGGCGGGCGGGCGCGATGGAGCGGGACCCGAGTGCGTGTGGGGAAGCGGCCGCGGCGGCGCGAGGAGCGGGCTGCAGGTGCAGCGGGTTGGCTCGGCAGTGGGGAGAGGGGCTGCCCTTCTCTTCTTTTCTGCTCCCTACTCGGCTCAGTCGCCGAGCGGCGAGTGGTTTCCCAGTTAGGGCTGTGAGGGCGAGATGTAGGGTTCCCAACTGTCACTCTGCGCCCCGCCATTCTGCTTCCGGCTGCTCAGGCCACCCGATCCCTTGTCCTCACTGGCTGGCACTTAACCGATGCAGGACCGCGTGGGACAGCTCTACACCGCGGGCTCGGGAGCGAGGTGTCCGCCCCGCGCCGCGCCAGCCATGCTGCCGCAGGGTTGGCCCGCTCTGCCGCGAGCACGTGGCTGCTCTAGGAAGTGTCCCCAGGGAATGGCTGTAGGGCTGCGTGAGTGACCTTGAGCTGGTAGCCCTTGGCTCCCTTGGCGCTCGCGCCGGAACCTGGTCTCAACTGCTGAAAGGAACAAAGCTGCCCTGGATTCGGTTTCTAATGTGTCCTGGGCATTTAGTTGGGGGTTTCTGTGAGCTGTACACTTGAACTCTCCGGTATAACCTGATCTTTCTTGCCGCACGCTGCCTCTTGGCCTCGTGTGGGGCTTCTCAGTTTTCCCGAGACAGAAGCCGATTGAACACTGCAGGCTCCGCGAGTGCGTTGAGAATGATCAGATTGCTTCGCTCTCCTCACCATAAGATGGGAGACCATGGAAGTAAAACTACTTTGTGAAAGCTGTGGTCTAGAGGCTTAGTAAAAACTATTTGGATTGGAATTGACTTGCACCTTCAGGAAATTAGGGATGTGGTCAAATTAGGGATGTAGACAGCTCTCTAAGGTAGGAGAGTGGGTAAGAAAATAGTATTTTGTAACTTGACTATTTTCGGTTGACATTTTCCCTATGCACACTATAGTGACCTTGGGTACATCAGAAAACTTGATTGGGCCCGGCTGGCGTGGCTCAGCGGTTGAGCATCGGCCTAGGATCCGGGAGATCGCAGTTCGATTCCCGGTCAGGGCATATGCCAGGGTTGCGGGCTTGATCCCCCAGTGCCGGGAGTGCAGGAGGCAGCTGATCAATGACTCTCATCATTGATGTTTCTATTTTTCTCTCCCTTCTCTCTGAAATCAATAAAGGTATTTAAAAGAAAAAAAGAAAACTTGATTGCTACTTTTTCCTGTTTTCTTGGGGGGGGGGGGAGGGATTGTTAACAGGATTGAAGTAGGAAACAGTTGTCCTGTTACAGAAGTATTTAGATACGTAATATTTTCGTTCTGTGCTTAAATGTGAGTTGGGAATACTAGATGCTGATTCAGTTGTTTTTGAGCTGGGGAGTTTGACCTTATTGACAAAAATATTTTAGGTGATTTACAAAAGTTGTTTTTTTACTGTGAAAATCTAGGCACTCTAAGGTACTTGCTGGCCCTACTGTTCTCTTCCTCTCCCCCCTCAGTTTTGGATATAATAAACTCAGTATGTTTCACAAGAAAATCCACAATTAAAAAAATTTTGTCATTGATATGAAATATATTCCAAAAGTCTAAATATAGCATAGCACCCTTTAATTTGTCTTTGATGGAATGTTCTTTGTTGAGTAATGGTGTGCTTCTAGCCTGTGCTGAAGATTGTTGGATAGGGAAGAACACCTTGGCTAATTCTCCCCTAAGGCGAAGCATTTATTTGCCTCTGGTAATGTACTTATTTATAATGGAGCTAAATTAGACAACAATGAAAACTAGTTAAGAGATCTTCACCCTGGCTGATGTGGTTGGAGTGTTGTCCTGTACACCCAAAGGTGGCGGGTTCAATTTCCAGTCAGGGCACATACCCAGGTTTTGGGTTTGATCTCTGGTTGGGGTGCTCTGTGGAAGGCAACCAATGGGTGTTTTTCTTTCCTCTCTAAAGAATCAATTTTAAAAAATATATATATCCTCTGAAGCCTTTTGGAACTTGTGTGTGTGCCTTCTGTATGCTTTCCCAGATGAGCACTGCATGGAAAACTGCAATGACTTCAAGTGGTCCTGATCTTCCACAAGAGCAATCTTCTGAATGGGAATAAAGATATTGCTTGTTTTCTTTGATTTTCTCCACTGCCTTTTTAATTTAGATTCTTAAAGCTAGGAAAGACCTTGACCTACTCTTTACAAGTCAGTCTGCGTATACACAAGTATGAGTTCTGAGAGCCCTGCAAAAGTTTTGTAATCTACCTACTACCCAAGCTTTGCCCAGTGATTTTAGGATAAACCAGAATAGTTGCGGGGATAGGAAAAGATTCCAGGTATAAGGTTTTCATTATATTTTTGTATCATTTCCAAATGATATGAACAATGAACCTCATATACATTAAGCATGCCCCTGTGTTAAGAAATAAAGTCTTTACTTCCTTAGTTACCATGTAATTCCACATCAAGTATTATAGGATAGGGAAATCAGTCAGAGGAGGCTTCACAGAGATGGCCCTTGAGCTGAGCCTGGAAAAAATGAGGATTTCATGAACAGAGGAAGAACATTAGTGGGTAAAGGCAGGGTTTGGATTGTTTCATTTTGGAGAAAGTAGAGGGCAGTGAATGTCTAAATGGAGCCTCAAGTGGGCAGAGGAAGTTCGCTATATGTGAGCTCAGAACTTGAGACTGGGGCCTCTTTTCTAAATTGAGGTGAGCTTTTCAGTAATAACAAACAAGTGTCTTATTTTTATTCCAGGTAAAATGGGGTAGCAGCTTTGAGTGTATTATAAATAGATGAGAGTGTATTTTGGTTCCTATCTCCCGGTCTCCCTGGTTTCGAGACACCCCAAAGGAGCTTAAGACCTCAAGATAATTACTATTTTTAAAAATTAAATAGAAATTAGCCCTAGCTGGTTTGGCTCAGTGTTAAAGCGTTTGGCCCGCAGGCTGGAGTCCTGGGTTTGATTCCAGCCAAGGGCATGTACCTTGGTTGCAGGCTCAATCCCTGGTCCCCCTCACAGCTGGTGCAGGAGGCAATTGATGTCTCTCTCGAATTGATGTGTTTCTTGTCTCTCTTTCTCTCTCTCCCCCCTTCCACTCTGAAAAGCAATGGAAAAAATATCCTCGGGTGAGGATTTAAAAAAATTAAATAAAAAATTAATAGAAATTAATGCCACATTTAAAGAAAATAGGAATAAGATTGAATTTTAAAGACTCAGTTGAAAACATTTCAGATCCTCCTTCCATTTCACGTCCAGAATACACGGGGCTCTGTTTTGCTTACCTTAATTTTCATTATTAATGTGAGCGACTGAATAGTTATTGTTAAGAACACTAAAGATATACAAAGTGCTCATATGAATAAAAATCAAGGTAATATTTGGTTTGTTTCTTACAGTATATTATTGGCATTGGTGGTGACATCTTGAATAAGCCAAGTAAGAGTTGTTTGGCTTTTGGATATGGCCCTTTAACCGAACTTGCTTATAGACAGGATAGTGTTATTGCAACTAGGATGGAAAGCTTCTCTCCCATGCTTTTAGAGCACTTAAATTAGAGTAATTTCAGTTGGAAGAAAATTCATTAAGTGGTTTGTTTAAATAGAAGACTTTCCTATATGTGAGGTAATTTTGAAAGAACTACTCAAATTTGCTGTATATAAAACTAATAACTTTGGTGGATATCATAGCATTGTGTTCCTCACAGGTCTGAGGTTACAATAGGAATTGCCTAGGTCACAATTTTTTTCCTCTGACTTGATTTCTTTTATGGTATATGCTTAATTTTGTGTCTGGGGATTGAAATAGAAATAACATCTGTTTTCTCAGTAAAAAAAATGTACTTAGATTTTAATTATACAAAATCGTAGTTACATGTTTTAATGTAGACTTGCAATCACTCAATCTCATCATCATTTAGATCATTTATTTAAATATGTTGTCACTCTGTTAAAATTAAAACTAGAAACCTTGAGGAATGGCTGATTCAGATGAGAATTAAACTCATAAGCTGCTTTTTCCTAGAAAAGGGTGATTAAACTTGGTTCAGGGTGGGGCCTTCTAGCTCTGGCTCTAGTGATTGGGTTAGTTCAGTTCTGGTGCAGCCGTAGTGATAAACATTTTGTGCCAGATGGGGCAAGAGATTGTGCTTCTAAGAATATGATCTATGTATTGGCTCTGGTCTTGAAAACTACAGAATTAAATAAAATGTGTTAATAGGTTTTGATAGACTTTTCTAATTCCAGTTTATATAATACAATCTGCATATATCTCACAACTTGCTTTGTGCCATGTGAGTGTTAAATGTGCTGTAAAGTGTACTTGCAGTATTGGAAAAGCTGTAAAATAGATAGCATGACAAATGTTCATTTTATATTATCTCAACATACTGTCACTTTCAAGTGTCTAGATGCACTCAAACCAAATTAGATATCCAGATTTCAGTTAATACCTATACTTTAACTTAAATAGGACTCTCTGTTGGTTATAGAGGTATATTGCTTTGAAAAAGTTAAGATTAATTTTTTAGTATTTCTGGAGATGAGAACACAATTTCCACAAACCAGTAACACATTGAACTTCATTTTTAGATTACCAGTTTTCAGCCTTGAACAAGTCACTTAACCTCTCAGATAATTGGCCTCTTCATCTAGAAAATAGTATACTCTGTTTTTCCTTTTGTGTATTCTTTTTGCATCAAAAGCTCTATCAAGTCATTTATAGGAACTTCATTTAATCAGAAGGATCAGGTTTTTTCTTTCTTTTGGAGATGCTTTCTTAGTGATCTATGTAGCATGATCCATCAGTGAGTCTTGACTTAATTGTCCTTTGGCTTTTTTTTTTCTCCAGGTGCCAGTCTATTGTCTTTTGTATTTGTCCCTTTGACTAAATTCAGTTACTTAAACCTACTTACCATGGATGACAGTCTTACTAGTTTTCCTCATATTTTTAATTTGGAAAAATGTTAAGCCTGCAGGAAAATTTGAAATAGTAATATGCCTATCCATTGTACCCTTTACCTAGACTCATCAATTGTTAAGTTTTCACATTTGCATTATTTCTTAAATACTTTTTAAAAACTGAACTATTTGAAAGTAAGTTACAGACATTACAATACTTCATCCTTAAATTTTTAACCATTAAGCTCCTAAGAACAAGGCTCTCTCGAAAAACACAATACCATTGTCACACTCCCCAAATCTAACATTGATACAATACTGGTTTCCGGTATATAATTTACATTCAAATCCTGTATTTCTCCCAATAATGTCCTTGAAGTTGTCCCCACCCCCACCCCACCATACCTCAATTCCAGATCTAATCAAGGATTACACTAAATTTAGTTGTCATGTAAACTAAATGTCTCGGTGAAAGGCCCTTTCTAGAAAAGTGATAATATTTAAAAGTATATTTGATACATAATAATCTATTGTGGTAATGGAAGGCTTTATTATTATGATACAATGGCATCTATCTCATTACCATAATTCTCTATTGTATTACCAGGCTCTTCTGTGTGGCAGCTCAGAATGATGGATCAAGCCAGATCAGCATTCTCCAACTTGGTAAGATATTTTAAGTTTATATTTCTGTCACCAGTTTTTTTGTTTTGTTTTTTATATTTTTATTGATTTCAGAAAGAGGAAGGAGAGGGAGAGAGAGAAAAACATCAGTGGGAGAGAGTCATTGATCGGCTGCCTCCTGCACTCCCCCTGCTGGGGATCGAGCCCACAACCCGGGCATGTGCCCTGACCGGGAATCGAACCTCAATCTTCTGGATCATAGGTCCATGCTCAACTGCTGAGCCATGCTAGCTGGGCTCTGTCACCAGTTTGTAAGAATATGAAGTATACAATAATGACTTACACCAAGTAAATATGAAATAATACCCAAGGCTATTAGGTCTTCATTTACATTTGAAAGGATGATCTTGAGGCATAACTCATCCCACAAAAGAATATACTTAGTCTTGAGTAGAATTAATTATGGAAAATCTTGTCAGGTTTTAGGGCATTTGGGGCATGGTGGAGGGGGGCTGCTAAGTAGATCAGAAGAACTAAAGAAAGCACAGATCAAAATATATATGAGTAGATATACATAACAGAAACTCTGAGTGAAAAGGCAGAATGAGATGAAAAAGGCCAGTGTATTATCTGGCCCTCATCTGCTGCCACTGACAGAACTGGGCACAAAGAAGAATATTGGTTTGAAAGGGAAATTTTATTTCCTTAAGAACATATAGCAAGTTATAGTAATGGCCCAATAATATGTATAGTACCCAAACAAACTTTTTTGTTAACGCTCCTACTCCCTTTTCCATAATGCTTTCTTTCTCTTGTTTTAAAAAAATCTTAGTTTGGTGGAGAACCATTGTCGTATACCCGGTTTAGTCTTGCACAGCAAATAGATGGCGATAACAGTCATGTGGAGATGAAACTAGCTGCAGACGAAGAAGATGTTGACAATAACAAGAGGGGTAATCGTGTCCAAGTTGCAAAACGAAAAAGGTTTAATGGATTTATCTGCTGTGGGACTATTGCTATAATCATCTTTTTCTTGATCGGTAAGAGTCCTGTTCAAAACTTAAATGTTCCTTGTCACCAACTCTAGGAAATTGTTAATTGAATTCAGCAAACATTCATATTGTACCTTTTTATGTGCCACTGTGCTAGGTACTAGGAACGCAATCGTTAAGGTTCTATACCTGTCTTTGAGTTTAGCCTGGTCAGAGAAAAAGACATGAATCATTTCAGTGTAATGTGCAAATGTTAGACTAGAAATATGTACAGGATATTTGTAGCATAGAAGCTTGGCCTAAGGATTCAAGGAAGGCTTCTGGGAAGAAAAGATACCTATGCTTTGAAAAGGTAACTGTTTAAAGTTATTATGTAATTTATTAGATTAAATGGTATAAAATGTAGAACATATATATTAATTCCTTTCAAACTGCTTTAAATTTGATTAAAACCAGTATTTTCAAGACTTAGCCGAAAATATTAACAATCCCTATAGGAATAGATTATTATTATTATTATTATTATTATTATTATGTCTTTATTGAGTTCAAAGAGAGGAAGGGAGAGAGAGATGGAAACATCAATAATGAGAGAGTCATTGATCCACTACCTCTTGCATGCCCCCCACTGGAGATCAAGCCCGCAACCCGGGCATGTGCCCTGGCAGGGAATCGAACCGTGATCTCCTGGATCATAGGTCGATGCTCAACCACTGAGCTGAGCTGGCCAGGCCCTATAGGAGTAGATTATAAATAAAATTCTGTGAATTCAGCTCTGTAATTTTTCATCCTTAGGATTTATGGTTGGCTATTTGGGCTATTGTAAACGTGTAGAGCCAAAAGCTGAATGTGATAAAACAGAGTCTCCGGAGACAGAGGAAACAGAAGAGTACTTCCCTGAAGTACCTTCCCACTTATTTTGGACAGACCTCAAAGCAATGTTGTCAGAAAAACTGGATACCACAGACTTCATCAACACAATCAGGTAAGCCTGAGCTACTTCACAAGTTCAACCTCAATACCTGAACAAAGCTGACAGCCTAGAGGAAAGGCTTTTTAGAGTAGGGAGACTTCCCATGTTTTTTAGAGGGGAAGGAGTTAGTAAAGAACTAAAAGTATGTTTGTTTTTTAAAAATCCTTACTCTAGGATAGTTTTTCTTTTCAGAGAGAGAGAGGGAGAGAGAGAGAAATATTGATGTGAGAGAGACACAATTGGTTACCTCCTGCACATGCTCCAATCAGGGCTGGGGATGGAGCCTGCAACTGAGGTACGTACCCTTGGCCAGAATTAAACCCTGGACCCTTCTGTCCGAGGGCTAACACTCTAACCACTGAGCCAAACCTGCTAGGGCAGAATTCAAACTATTGATAGGGAAAAATGGTAGAACTTTTGTGGGGACTCTGCTTTTTCTTAAAAAAATTCACAAGTCCTTAATCTTTTTGTCATCTGGTTCTTTGTCTCTTGTTGCTTGCTATCAGACTTTCTTTTGCTCTGATTTTCCATCCTAACCCTTTTATTTTTTTAAATATGTCTTTATTGATTTCAGAGAGGGAGGGAGAGAGAGAAACATCAATGATGAGTCATTGATCGCCTGCCTCCTGCACGCCCCCTGCTGGGAATTGAGCCTGCAGGCTGGGAGTGTGCTGTGACCAGGAATGAAACCTCTTATCTCCTGGAATCATAGGTCCCCTCTGCTGAGCCACCCCCTTCTGGGCTGGGCTTTTTTTTTTTTTTTTTTTTTTTTTTTTAATTGACACTAGCCTTTTTTTAAGTCATGCTGAGCTCTCCTACTCTCCACAAAGGCATCAGTAGCCTTCTTCATCCTCTAGATCAAGACTAACTTGACTGCCCAACTTACATGTCCAGTATTCCTTGATTTTTTTCTGGTTCTCACTCATTAATCCATGCCCTAAGAAGTGTTCTTAAGGTTTCTGTCCTTAGATTTTTTTAAAAATTTATTTTAGATAGAAAAAGATAGAAACATCAACTGGCTGCCTCCTGCACTCCCCCTCCTGGGGATGGAGCCTGCAACCTGGGCAGGTGCCCTGACTGGGAATCACCTGTTACCTTTTGGTGCACTGCACACACCTAACCAACTGAGCCACACCGGGGTGATCCTTAGATTTTTAGTATCTTCCTTAGCCTCATCTAACTCAGTATAAAGAACAAATTCATCTTTTACCTTATCTGATGAATACTTTTGTGTATTCTGTGTACCAGGCATTATGGATGAAGTGAGAGTATAGTCTACCATAAGGAAAGATCAAATAACTAATATGCCGTATATATTTGCAAATAGCCATGGTAGGTCAGGATTAGCAGTTTCACTTCTAGGGGATTCACGGTGCTTCAAAGTAGGTGAAAGTTGAAGCTGTAATCTTGAGTTCATCACAGTAATACTATCTCATTTTTCTCAAAAAAGATCTTCTGGAATCTGCTCATTTCCCCTAAAACTATTCTGGACAGATATATTATATTGGGATGGGGCTCTTGAAGGAGTACTTTACAGTTGATAAAGTGGTTTAAACACTTTTGAAGTCATAAGTTTCTTCAGATATTGGGCAGTTTTTTTCTCCTAAATTGATCTCTATCTGGCCAGTCCATCACTGTTAATTTATAATTCTAATGGATAGTATTAAGTTATGCTTTTAAAACAATTTATTTGTTGGAAACTAGACTTTTGGTTATGAATATGCTGTAGTGCATACAGATATCAAATTATAATGGTGTATACCTGAAATTTATGTAATGTTATTAACCAATGCTATCTCAATTTCAAAAAACCAATTTGCTTGATGTTTGAGTTTGATGTTTATTTTAACTAACATTTTTTCCTCCAGGCAGCTAAACAAAGGTCCTCATGAGGCTGGATCTCAAGAAGATGAAAACCTTGCTTATTACCTTGAAAATGAATTCCGCAAACTTAAACTCAGCAAAGTCTGGCACGATGAACATTTTGTTAAGATTCAGGTCAAAGGCAGGTATGTTGAAAGATGATAAACTTATTTTACAGAAGTAGCTACTTTTAGTTATAAATATAGCAAAGACTAAATGTATTAAAGCCATTTAATTTTTCCCCCAATGGTGATCTTACCTTCATTTTAACTTAATCTTTTTAACAGTGCTCAAAACTCAGTGACCCTCATAAGTGGGGGCAGTGGGGTCTACCTGGTGGAGAATCCTCAGGGCTACGTGGCGTATAGTAAGGCTACGACAGTTACTGTGAGTAAGCCAAACAGTGCATGATTTTTCTTCTTCTCTGTTGAATAGCTCAGAAACTCATTGTCTTTACTGTTCTTAGGAGTTGTAGTAAAATTTACTTGTAAAATATAACTGATCATGAGATATTTTTGTTCTTAACCCTTCTATGCCATGGTAAAATAAAATTTACAAAATCCTCCTCTTGGTTGGCCAGGCCCTAAGTAATCCTGCTGCTCTTGTCTCAGTCTTTTCTCACCACTCTGATCTCCCTTCTGTTCCTCAAACACTCAAATTCAAGCACACTCTCACTTCAAGGCCTTTATAAAACTTGCCTTTTCCTTTACCAGGACCACTCTTTCCTAAATATCAGCATGGCTTGTTTCCTCACTTTATGCAAGTCTCTTCTCTAACATTACATCCCTTGAATGCATAACCCATGGACACAGACAATAGTGTGGTGAAGGCCTGGGGGGTGGAGGGAGTCAGTGGGGAAAAAAGGGACATCTGTAATACTTTCAACAGTAAAGATAAATTTAAAAACAACACGCACACAAAAAACACCACATACATGTATGTCAGGGGTCTGTCTAGTGGATGCCTTTTTAGCTAGATAAAGTTTTATGGTTAATCTCTGTCTTCCTGCTTGCTTGTGCTATATCACTTTCCCTGGCTATCCACAAACTAGGGGTTTAGAGGTGGGTGGAAAGAACATTGAGGATTTTAGTTCCCCTGCAAGCGTTCTCTATTTAGATATTTGTTTATTCATGTCAGTTTATATCTGCACATCTGAACTCTAATAAGTTGAGGAACGTTTTGATGACAACTTATATAAACATCTAAAAGTGGGTCTATGCAAGTCACTTTATTATAATTGACCATTTTGGGATACATTTGTTGTTAGAACTTTCAGTTATGACCTCAGTTGTCTGGGGTTCAAGTGCAGGAACATTATGTAATTGGTGCTGCCATGGCTAGCCTACAGTATTTATATTGGTCTGTGTCTTTGTTTAACATATCCTGTTATCCTTTCTCTTCCCCCAAGATGTCTGAAACACTGTAAAATAGGTTAAATGTAAAGAGATCAGTGAATGTTAAAGACAGCATTGCCCTTTTTTCCCCTGTCTTGGGTTTGATCTGTGAAACCAGTCTGCCTTAGACTCCATGGCTGTTCTAATGCCATAATGCTCATTAAATCTAATGTCTTTATTTTAGGGCAAACTGGTCCATGCTAATTTTGGCACTAAAGAAGACTTTGAGTCTTTAAGCACTCCTGTGAATGGATCTTTAGTGATTGTTAGAGCAGGGAAAATCACTTTTGCCGAAAAGGTGAGTATGAGTTATTAAATACATGCCTGTCATATCCTTCTCGATTAAATGGTATTATTTTATTACATTCTGAAAACCAGCAGTCATACCTGATAATATAATTTAATTTATTAAAGTACTCAACAAATCCCAATTATCTCAAGTTATGGGGTACTTCAAAACTATGACATATCCACTTTGATTATTTTGTAGCCATTACCTTTCAGTGAAAATGAACTCATCAAAAATGTTTAAGTGAAAACATTTTAAATTGTGTCTGTGTAACTAAGTTTTATGTATATATAGAATTCAATTATGACTAGGTTTTATAAAAAGGAAAATTAAAAGTCACACCTACACAAGGAATTAGAATGGAACATAGCAAAAGACAGTGATTATCTTGGATGGATTTTTATTATTTCTCTTTTAAACTCTTCGTAGTGAGCTTTAAGGCATATATTTTTCCTAAACATAAAAGCTATTTGAAACATTTGGGAGTATAGGTATGATCTTCTGTAGCCCTTTGTCCTTAAGCATAAAGTCCAGTATGTATTATTCCAGTTTTATATGATCCGATCTTCATATTCTGAGCTTTATGTGTTTTTCTTTAGGTTGCAAATGCTGAAAGTTTAAATGCAATTGGTGTTTTGATCTACATGGACTTTACTAAATTTCCCATTGTTAACGCAGATCTTCCAGTCTTTGGACATGTGAGTTCTTATTTCTTGAGCAAATGAATTTTTGGGGTTCTCAAAATTATTGCTAGATTTCACTTACATTAGTAGAAATAGAACTGTGTCTTCCTTAAATACTTTATTTTTTCTGGGAGAGTTTTAGCAGTAAGCAAGGAGGTGGATCATACGACTTTGAGACCTAGTCATTACTTTTTGCTAAAAGTGCTTTATCAGTATAGTAGTCCCTCCTTATCTGCAGTTTTGCTTTCAGTTTTCTACTGTCAATTGTGGTCTGAAAATATTAAATGGAAAATTCCAGAAATAATAAGTTTTAAATTGTGCAATTTTCTGAGTAGCATGATGAAATTTTGAGTTATCCTACTCCAGCCTGGGGCTGGAACCATCCCTTTCTCCAGAGTATCAACATATTGTACACATTACACACTCGTTAGTCACTAAGTAGCCGTCTCAGTTATCAGATTGACTATCATGGTATGGAAGTGCTTATGTTCAAGAAAGCCTCATTTCACTGAGGCATCTCAGGGAAGGTGGGGAGGGGGGAGTGGGCAGGGAGAGATTAATCAAAGAATTTATATGTTTCTAAGCATAACCCATGGACACAGACATTGGTCTGGGGAAGGCCTGGGGATGGGGTGGATGTGGGGTGGAGGGGATCAATGGGGGTAAAGGGGACATGTAATATTTTCAACAATAAAGATAAAAAGAAAGCCTCATTTTACTTAATAATGGCCCCAAAGTGCAAGAGTAGGGATATTGGCAGTTTGGATATGCCAAAGAGGAAGCCGTAAGTGTATGTATAGAAAAAAACATAGTATATGTGGGGTTCACTACTGTCCCCAGTTTCAGGCATCCACTGGGGGTCTTGGAATATATTCCCCACAGATATGGGGGAACTAGTGTAGTGTCTTAAGTTGAATTTGGCATGTGCCATATAAACAAGAACAAGAGTCACGTATCAGAGAGCCACAGAGACTTTCAGACACTAAGGTGCTAAACTAAGCTTGACCTATAGCCTCATACTGAATCTGAATCTTACAGGGAAAATTCTTGAATAGGTACATGATAGAGCTGATTACTCTTTTGTTTTACTAGGCTCATCTGGGAACAGGTGACCCTTATACACCGGGATTCCCTTCTTTCAATCACACTCAGTTTCCACCATCTCAGTCATCAGGATTGCCTAATATACCTGTCCAAACAATTTCCAGAGCCTCTGCAGAGAAACTGTTTGGGTAAGTTCTTATTCGAAAACTGTCTTGCAAGGTGAAGCTTTATGATTAGGGAGGAATAATTTGTTGATTTGATAAAATCTTAAAACAATTGGCTATAGTTTTTCACATTTGAGGAATGGGTAGCTATTAACTTGGTGTAGATAAAAATGAAATTTTTCTTCCATAAAGTGATATTAATAATAGATATTGGATTTATAAACTCAAGGAGTCCCTGTTCAGTTCACGCAGTGAATTCCTTGTGTAATATTGCTGGCATAGCTTCTGCTTGAATACTTCCTGTGGTAAAGGACTTTGTTGCCTATGGCAACCCATTCAATTATTAATGATCTGTTGGAATTCCCGTAGAGCTGAAATCTTATTTCCTATAACACTTGTTAGTTCTGGATTTTCTTTTTAGCAATAGAACAATCTAATTTTTCTTGTCTATAGATTTAATATCCTCAGTTCTCATATCCCTAGTGTATCAGCATCCCTTTTGAAAAACAGAACCCCATCTGATTAGAGGACATGTCATTAATTTTTATCTTGATCTGGACATATTTCCTACCTGGTATTGGCATAGGATATAGATCCAATTTCAGACACTCATGGGAGCATTTATTTGCTATGTGACATAGAGCAAGATACTCTAACCCCACTGATGATGTTTCTTTGACTTAATTGGATAGCTAAAATATATTCTACCTAATAGGGTGATTGGTCTCAAAAGAAGAGCATCTACATGTAAGGACTTTGTAAAATACTATGCAACTATTAATAATACTAAGAGGCATTTGTAATAGGTGATTCTTATTGACTCATACCAAATTTAGAATCAGGAAAATTTTCCCACTACCTAACCTGTGAAGCCAGCCCCCTAGTTTGTCCTTGTGTTGTGAAGGGTAATAATGTTTTGACATACAATTGATCCTTGAACAATGCAGGGGGTAGGCTGCCAACCCTACCCCCTGCACAGTTGAAAATCCTTGTATAAATTTTTTTTTTAATGTATCTTTATTGATTTCAGAGAGAGGAAAGGAGAGGGAGAGAGAGATAGAAACATCAGTGATGAGAGAGAGTCATTGATGGAGCCCGCAACCCGGGCATGTGCCCTGACCAGGAATCGAACCCCGATCGCCTGGATCCCAGGTCGACGCTCAACCGCTGAGCCACGCCCGGCTGGGCCCATGTATAAATTTTGACTCTCCAAAAACTTAACTTCTAATGGCCTGCTCTTGATCAATAATATCAACAGCTGATTAACATTCTGTTATATGTATATGTATTTGTATATTATACACTATATTCTTACAGTAAAGCTAGAAAAAAGTGTTAAAAGAATCATAAGGAAGAGAGAATACATTTATAGTAATGTACATATACACAAATTTTTTTCAATAAATAAGTTCAAACTGTGCTGTGCAAGGGTCAACTGTATTTATGTAAGTAAGCCCCTTTAGAGTAGTCATTGTTTTAATATTAATGACAATATTCTTTTATAACTGAGATAAGCCTGCATACATACTACCCTTGCTAGTGGAGAGAGTTAGTAAACATGGGAATATATTAATGGGCTTTTATAGAACTTCATTCTGAGTCCCCCTTGGTATCAATTTTAAATGTAAACTGTAACTGTCTGGCATGAAGGCACACATCAGAAGAAGGTAAGGACATTTTTTAAAAAATTGCTTAAACAAAGGAAGTAAGTCATGGCTTTGAAGGGACTGCCTGTAGATGAGAATAGACAATGCCACTAGGGGTCCATTTTGTATGTTCCCTTCATGTCCTCTCACCCTCGCCTCTGGGGGACGGCCAGGAGGACTGATTTCATAAACCTGGGGTAAGCCACAGTAACTCAGTGCTGATTTGTTTTTTACTTCTAGAAATATGGAAGGTGACTGTCCCTCTTCTTGGAAAACAGATGCTTCGTGTAAGCTGACAACCTCAGCGAATAAGAGTGTGAAACTCACTGTGAACAATGTGCTGAAAGAGACAAGAATTTTAAATGTCTTTGGTGTTATTAAAGGCTTTGAAGAACCAGGTAAAGAACCTTGGTTTTCATTTCTCTATTGCTCTACTTAGGTATTTCTGTTTTTCTCCCTCGTGTTAAGCATGTGGCCAGAGGAGGGAGTGTAGAAAGGCTGGCTTGGCTTTGTGTGAAATGCTAAGTCTTGTCCATCCTAAAGTGAATTGTTTAGGCGTCAGTTCCAGTGGGAGCTAATAAGGTCCTAGGAAAGTAACTTGTCAAAAACTTTAAAAAATACACCTCACCATTATGACTAGGAAATTGTTTTCAATTATTGAGTAGACCAGTGGTAAGCAAATATCTACTTAAGGGGGCAGATAATAAACATTTTACAGGCCATATAGTCTCTGTTGCAACTATTTAACTCTGGTATATAACATGAAAACAGCTATAGACAATACATAATGATCTCCTGGATCATGGATCGATGCTCAACCACTGAGCCACGCTGGCCTGGCGGGCCATCTATCTGTTTAAATGCAGTCAAATAGTCATATCATTTAGTATGGAAAGCCCTTGGGCTTCATTTGCTTATTAAACAGTAAGTGAGCACAAATAGATGGCTGATGAGTGAACTTAATTGGTAATGTAGAGAAAGAGGAGCAACACTAATAAGGAAAAAGATTAGTATTGTCATATGAATTTTTAATCCCCGAAGTCTTAAGGCTCTCTTACCCTTAATGCATATACTTTATTTTTACCCTGCTATGTATGAATGTGCTTATTCTAGACTTGGAAAACAGTTTAAGAGCTCATTGTATAATTTTTTTTTTTTTAAGATCGCTATGTTGTAGTAGGGGCGCAGAGGGATGCCTGGGGTCCTGGAGTTGTAAAATCCACTGTGGGAACAGCTCTTCTATTGGAACTTGCCCAGATATTCTCTGATATGGTCTTAAAAGGTAGAGTGCAAATTTTGAGAACTTGAATATCTATGTGTGCTACATATAGTTTTAAATGTTATAATGTGCTTTGCTCACTTTTGCCTTTGTCACTCCTTCTAAACCCTGAGTTCTTAAGTATAAAGAAGATTGCCTTTTGTTATATCTGCCTTTGACTTTTTAAAATAAAGTATAGTTGACATACAATATTAATTTCGGGTGTTCAACATAGTGAATTGACATTTTATATACTTTATGAAGTGATTACCATAAGCGTAGTAACCATCTGTTACCATACAAAGTTATTACAATATCATTGACTATATTCTGTGTGCTGCACATTATATCTCTGCCTTTGACTTTGAAAACAGCTTTCCATGCAGTGTCTTCATTGTACTGGGAATCATCAGTTTCTCTTGAGACACTGGAAAATGTTACATTTGGCCCTAATTCTGAGTTTGACATACCCAGAATGATACGGCAAATCTAACATGGCCCCTAAGGAATCTATTTGAAAGCAAGCAGTGGCATACCCCTGTACTAATGTTCTATAGTTTTATTATAAAATTAAGTATAATTTGATATACTTATACATTTAAGAATATATTTGTATATTATAAACATAATATGTAAAGGCTTATTTTGAAGCCTTTCTCCCATGTATTTGCCACTCCTCTACACCTGCCCACACACACATGCAAACCTTCATCACATTCTTGAATCTTTGGATCATAGGGTAAGTTGCAGTATTTAACTTTCATACCAAAAAGTACATTACTGCAGAAAATATATACCCAGGGAAAGGGAAGGGATGGAGAGCAGTGGTACATATAGCCCTCGAAGGAACTGTCACTGTTATAATTCTCTGAAAACTCTGCCCTATAACTTGTGAATTTGTGAATTTAACAATATCATAGACTAGCAAATGGGGTTGGTTGGTTTGTTTGTATTTTAAATATTTCTTTATTGACTTCAGATAGAGGAAGGGAGAGAGAGAGAGAGAGAAACATCAATGATGAGAGAGAGTCATTGATCGGCTGCCTCCTGCATGCCCCCGACTGGGGATCGAGCCCAAAACCCAGGCATGTGCCCTGGCTGGGAATCAAGCGCTATCTCTAGGATCCTAGATCAATGCTCAACTGCTGAGCTACACCCAGCCAGGCTAAAGTAATCTAGTGTTTTAAGTGACTGACTTTTAAGCAAATTGTTCTCCAAGAAGATACATTGTGATTTCAAATATCTCTTGGTCCAGAAGTTAAGGGACCCAAAGAATGGAATTGAAAAAGTGACTTTCAGTAAGCTGGTCCCTGCTGTGTACTTGAAATCTCATTTGTAAATGATTGCCTACTTTGTTCTTTCTAGATTACTTTTTTCAAATTTGTAAACATTTATTTTTATTGCATATAGTTGTCATACAATATTATATTAGTTTCAGTTGTGCAGCATAGTGATTTGGCATTTATTTCCTTACAATATGATCATGTAGATCACTTTTAAAATTTGTTTTTACCTGGTGTCTCAAAAGGAAAAGAAGTTTTTGAATCTGCTGTCTTGAATTAGAAGTTTCTGATTTTATCTTAAATCAGTTGCCTGCCTGTAACTTTTCCCAAGATAAAACTAACTTTTGTTGTCTTTCAGATGGGTTTAAACCTCGCAGAAGCATCGTCTTTGCCAGCTGGAGTGCTGGAGACTTCGGAGCTGTTGGTGCCACTGAGTGGCTAGAGGTATTAACTGTACCCAAAATGGCACCCAAACTTGTATTGCCTCAATTTGTCCTCCAGAAACCATGCTCTTATAGATTTGATCATAAATCACTTTTGCCTCTGTATATTTAGTCTCAATAGAATCCAAATTTAAAAAGAAACCCCTAATAATAGTTATTCTATGTGATTAGATTAATACAGATTTTTTTTCTCCTCTTTTAGGGATACCTTTCCTCCTTGCATTTAAAGGCTTTCACTTACATTAATCTGGATAAAGCTGTTCTTAGTAAGTATCCTTTTTATTAGCTGCTTATGAATTTAGATAAACTACTTATAAAACAGCAGAAGGCTTTCTAAAGCAGCATTTGTTACTTTTTACAATTTACATTGGCTGTATCCAGATCGAAAGATTGGCTTAGCTTTCTCTTAATAGTTCATTAAGTTATAAAATAGGCCCAGAGCCCTAGCAGGTTTGGCTCAGTGGTTAGAGCGTCAGCCCACGGACTGAAGGGTCCTGGGTTTGAGGACACGTACCTCATTTTCAGGCTCAATCTCCAGCCACAGTCCGGGCATGTGCAGGAGGCAACCAATCAGTGTGTCACGTCGATGTTTTTCTCTCCCCCGTTCCACTCTCTGAAAAGTAATGGAAAAAATATCCTCAGGTTAGAATTAAATAAATAAAATAAAATGGGTGCAGCTGGCCTTGTCTAGAGCAATGGTTCTCACTGTGGTCCCCAGATCAGTGGCATCAAGATCACCTGGGAACTGTTAGATATGAAAAAATTTCAGGCCCTGTCCCAGAGCTTTGAGTCAGAAACGAGAGCATAGGTCCAGCAAACTGGTTTAACAAGCATTCCAGGTGATTCTGATGCACTAAATTTTCAGAACTACTATATTTTAAACCAGAAGGAATTAAACCATGCCATGTAAAATGGTAATTCTAGAGACTAGTTCACATATTGCTAGATTGTAGCTTCATAGAGAGAGATACCAATTAAAAGAGTTTGAGTGTTATTAAAAGTGCAGATGTAGCCAATGGATGAACAAAGAACCATGAAATGTCTTCATTGGGGAAAAAAGGAGGAAGTTACAATTAAAATCTTACTAGATTTGTCATTCCCATTTTACTTATGCAGCAGAATGGATTACATATAGCAAGCTTACTGTAACTAGCAGATTACTGCCTTACTGCCTTAACATGGATGAACCAAATAGGTACTGAAAAACCAAATCATTAATATTAAAGTATGCAAACTCAAGTAGTAAGAGCTTCAATTGAGTCAAATTAAGGTTAGCAGTCACTAAAGAACTTTGATTTCTAGATCATTTTTATCTACTTCATTAAAGAGGATAGTTGTATGTGCCACTGATCTAGTTTATTGTCCTCCTTTCTTCCTGTTTGCCAAGTACTTGTAGTTGTAGAAGTAGCAGTGTGAAAATTGCTTGACTAGAGAAGGCACAATATTAAAATAATCTCTTTGCAGGTAATGGCACCTTCAAGGTTTCTGCCAGCCCACTGTTGTATTCACTTATTGAGAAAACAATGAAAGATGTAAGTGCATACCTAATTACGAAAATGTATAATTTTTTGCCTAATTCACGTAAGGTGAAAAACATTGATATTTAAACTGTTATGAGTAACCAATAACAGGAATTTATAGTAAATTTTGTAGCAGCATTATTTCAGTCCTACTCTTGGCTTATTTGTCCCCAGCCTATTGAACCATGTGAGGTGAGGGAGGGGGTTTATGAAGGGCTTTGATCGAAGAATGTGTAGTCTGTTTAGGAATATGTAGCGGAATTCCGTGAGGCCTAAGCTGTACTGTAGGTGCCTGCAGAGGGTTGTCTGTAGATACAGTCAGGATGTTATGGAAGGTTTTAAATGGACTTAACCTATCCCCAAGACTTAAGGCCAGATTAAATATTTATTGAATAAAGACAGACATGGGAGTGACCATAGTTTTGAATGTGCGAGGAATCAGATTTGCCTAATAGGATTAGAGGCTATAGATTGGAGTGATTAAAGTTGTTAGGGATCAAGGATGAGGGAACTTGACCTTGATTTCATGGGAAACTAGGAATTACAATAGGTTTTCCAATAAGGCAGTAATGTGTTTGCAGGTTAGCTTAGCAGTACTATAAAATGTGCTAGAAGGAAGAAATCAGAAATGAGATAGGCATATCATGAAGGCTAGGAGAGGACTTTTAAAACTGGTTAAACCACTTTTAACATGTTACGTAGGAAAACATTTTTTCTCACCTTAAACTAAAGGAACTAACAGCATGAGCTTAGTAGGAATAACTTCAGAAATTTGAGACTTTTGTCTTTAAAAACTTTTTTCAAGGAGATATAATAATTTTAATATTTTTATAAGTGTTTATAAAAGAAATGTTTCAAAAAGGTTCGTTTTAATGATAAATTAATTTCTTATTTTACAGGTGAAACATCCAGTTAATGGGTTGCCTCTATATAGGGATAGCAACTGGATCAACAATGCGTAAGTTGAAAAAAATGATCACCTGATAGGAAAACAATCATGCAGTAGCACCTACTGTGTTAGGTAGACATCTAAACGTAACCTTGCAGTGAGCTTACCTAGACCTAAAGAGATTTATTTTAAGACCTTATTTGGGGGCCTGGCCGCTGTGGCTCGGTTTGAGCTTCCACCCAGGAACCAAGAGGTCATTGATTCAATTCCTAGTGAGGGCGCATGCCTGGGGTCAGGTCTCATGCCCAGGCTGTGGGCTCCATCCCCAGTAGGGGGTGTGTGCAGGAGGCAGCCGATTTATGTTTCTATCTCTATCCCCCTCTCTCTAAAAATCACAATAAAGATATTTTTTTTTAAAAAAAAAGACCTCATTAGGTGCTAGGAGTAAAGTTACATGGTAGCATAGTCTGTTCTTTAGAAAACTTTCTAAAAAACACATCCTTCCCTTGCAGTGAGAAGCTTTCTTTTGATAATGCTGCTTTCCCTTTCCTGGCGTATTCTGGAATCCCAGCAGTTTCTTTCTGTTTTTGTGAGGTAAGTTTGAAGAACTGTAAAGCATTATATCTTGGATCTTCTTCCATCAATTTTGAGACCAAGTTTCTTAGAGTACTTAAAATGTTTTAAGAAGCATGCTACCTTATGATCAGTTTAAAAATAGAATTATTGTCTCAATTAGCTTAAGTAGCGTTTGATTTTATTTGCTAAAACTTCAATTAAGTAAGATCAGTTAATAGGCTACCTATTGGGCAGTGGAAGGATAGAATATTTCCACCGAAGTTCCACTGAACAATGCTGTTCCTCATACCTCTTGAAATATGGTTCTAGGTATTTGTCCTTAAGTAGGAATCATGTGTATAAGAAGAAACCAGGCAGCTGTAAGACTGATGTGAGACAGAACTTTGAACTGACCAAGCTGCAGGAAAACAAAATTGGCTTGGTACAGGAGCCAGTTAGAAGGCACTGAAAGACAGGCAGAGTAAACAGAACGATGAGGACTTCTGTGCTGAAGGGCTCGAGTTGGAAAGCCAGCTCAAGTTGGAAAACAGGATCTGAGCATGAGAGAACCTAGAAGTAGTATAGGGGATAAGGGTGGAAGCTGTTGACTTTGGCATCAAATTGTTGATCCACTAGAGGCTGGGTCTTTACTAGGTTTCTCATCACTCTGTTTTAGCCTTGGACTAGGAGGGGAAGGGTTTGAAATGAGGGAGTGATGAGAGATCTGGATTTGGAGAGTAAAACAGGTAGAATTCCCTTGACCTGCTAGAGTAGCAGAATGAATTGCATTGAAATAGCTGGTCATGATGTTTTAGTACATTAGGAAGAGCTAGGTGTCATTGCCTGTGGTTGAGGAAATTTATGGGTGATTCCTGTTACCTTCAGAAGTCATGTTTTTTATAAGCTTCTTAATGACTTCTTAGATGTCAAAACCTAGCAGTACTGGTTTAGAGCTACAGATAATACAGAAAAGTTCAGTCTGAAAGTAAAGAATTGAAGTCAGACCAAAGGATTATCAATGAGATTGTCACTGTGGACAGTGGTAGGTCCTAGAGCAAGAAATATTTACTAAGAGTTGTTTAGTGAAGGTAGAAGTTCTTGTGAGTATCAAGCATTCTTGTCAGAAAGGTAAAGTATGAATGGATCAAGTGCAGCATGATTAAGAAGGAAATTTTAGTTTAAGAGTAGTAACACTTTATATTGAAAGTACATTCCACGAATGCTCATTAAAATGGGCAAAACTTCCAGAGAGAAGATAACAAGGGTATAACTGAAGGAATTTGACCAGAGATCTGTTCTGGGTATCTGTTCCCTGTAATACAGCAGGGATTCTGTGGAACCTAAAGTAGTCATTCTTGGAGTAGGTTAGGTTCAAAGAAAGTAACAAAAGTGGTATCTTCTTAAAGTAGTGGATAAGAGAGAAAAATGGGGTTAGGAATATATTAGAAGCAAGGGAAGAATGCGGTTACTCTTACATTGATGGTGTAACTGGAATGTGAGGCACCTACTCTTCTAACCCACCTGAGCACATTACTCTCCCTTTGCTTTCCAGGACTTAGATTATCCTTACTTAGGTACTACCCAGGATACCTATGAGACACTGATGCAGCAGGTCCGTGAGCTGAAAAAAATGGCCCGTGCAGCAGCAGAAGTGGCTGGTCACTTAATGATCAAACTTACCCATGATGTTGAGTTGAACCTGAACTATGAGGCATACAATGAGAAAATGCTTCTTTTCGTGAGGGATATGAACCAGTTCAGAACAGACATAAAGGTGAGCGCTAATTAAAATCAGGTTCTTATTGCTGTAGTATTAAGCAGGTTGAACAATGATGTTTAGCTGTTCCTGGGGAGGGACATGATTGGTAACCAAAATACATTTTAAAGTGAACTGAGGTATCATTTTGCTTTGAATCCACAACTCATTTGAAGGGAAATCAGGAGGCTATAGGTCATAGATTAGGATAGAATAGACCACGGTCAGTATTTTAGAATCTAGAACTATGTTTTCTATGTTCATGTATTCCAAGCAACCCATAAAGAGCTAGGACCCAGAGATTCAACTATGACTTTGAACCTATGAGTTTAGACATATATGCCTTTGGAGATGACATTAGTGTTCATCCTGTGTGGTAGTCAAACATTTGATAAAATCAAAAGTGGTTTCCAGCTGATAACCAAATTTTAATTATTATGGCTTTCTATTTATTTTAATTTTTTAAAAATTTCTCTAGAGGGAGAGAGACATCGATTTTGTTGTTCCACTTGTCTAGGCATTCATTGATTGATTCTTGTATGTGCCCTGACGGAAGATTTAACCTGCAACCCTGGTGTATCGGGATGACTCTAACCATCTGAGCTATCCAGCCAAGGCTTATTATGGCTTTCTAGTAACAAATTGTAACTGACCAGAAAATGGGACTTAACCAGATGGAAATAACTAGATTCTGAAGTTTGTTGATCTCAACTGCTTCATGTAGGGAAATTGAACTGGAAACTATATACTACACAGGATAACTTGGACTAAGGAGATTATGTTAAATTTTTTGATGAGACTAAGAGTAGTACTTGTACTATATGCTGGGCTTAAATATGAGTGTATTGCTATAGTTTATAGAGCTTGTAACCTCCTGTTCAGGTGCTTTAGTCTAGCTTTCTCTGGATCTTGCACTTGTCTCTGAGCGATCCCCTTTTATCAGAATCCCAGTTGCTACACCTAAATTAGAAAGGTATATAGACTAACATCTTTAGAAATATAACATCTAATAGTGAATGTAATTTCTTTTTTTGCTTCAGGAGATGGGTCTGAATCTACAGTGGCTATATTCTGCTCGTGGAGACTTTTTTCGTGCTACTTCCAAACTAACAACAGATTATAAGAATGCAGAGAGAACGGACAGATTTGTCATGAGGGAAATCAATGACCGTATCATGAAAGTAAGTAACCTGAGAAAAGGAGGGACTAAAATATGTTAAATTTTAGTTGGTAAATCTTGCATTTCTAAAAAGGATAACTCCAGGACATAAAATCCTTTGCCGCTTTAGAATTCACAGGTTTTAACTCTTACAAGATCTAAAAGCAACATCAAAATTGGAAATACAAGAGACATTTGGCCTAGTACTAATTTTATTAAGCTTTAAAAACATTTTGAAGAAGAGATTAATTATTTTTAGCTGTCATTTTCTCTGTATTTCTGTTTTCTAATCCACCCCTTAGTCTGCTTGGAAAAAGATTCTGTTACAGCAGAAATTTGTAAACCTTTCATGTGTGTGCTCAACAACAACAACAAAAAGAGTTCACCTTTACAAAGGAATTGACATTTGGCTTTACAATTTTAACATTAGAAGATTAGTAGCCTGGTTCTCAGCATTCTTAAATTCAGGGAAATTTTTACCTTTGAAGTGGGAGAATGACAGATACCAGGTCTTTTCCTCACAACAAAACTCATAACTGTAAGCGCTCTTGTGTGCTTTGTTTTTTTAGGTGGAACATCACTTCCTCTCACCCTATGTATCACCAAAAGATGCTCCTTTCCGACATATCTTCTGGGGCTCTGGCTCTCACACTCTGTCAGCTTTACTGGAGCACTTAAAGCTGCGTCGGAAAAATAACAATGCTTTTAATGAAACACTGTTCAAGAACCAGCTGGCTTTAGCAACTTGGACTATTCAGGGAGCTGCAAATGCTCTCTCTGGTGACATTTGGGACATTGACAATGACTTTTAAATGCGATACCCATAACTTAGGGTACGTGGCTTGTGCTGGTTGTGCTAAATTTTCAGTAGGGCTATAAAACCTAATATTGTTAAAGTTCGACCCAATCATCCTGGTACTACTAGATGTCTTTAGGCAGCAGCTTTTAATACAGGGTAGGTACCTGTACTTCAAGTTAAAGTGAGTAACCACTTAAAAATGTTCGCAATAGAACATAATGGTAACTGCCTCTTTTCTGTTACATTTATAAAAAAGTCAGAACCAGTTATGTGAACTATTGCTCTAAATCCTAAGGACATGAACACTGGTATCTTTTGAGTGGGGAAGGAAGGTGATATCTGCTGAAGGTTAAAAGTGGTAGCTTAGTGGGATTCTCCATCTTCATCTGATGCTGGGTAACAGATACCAGGTTGTAAGAGCTTATCCTCCCAGTGAGCTCTATGCCTTCTTTAAGGATTTAGCTGGTTTCCACATCCCTGAGTGAAACAGTTAACTTTCAGAAGAGATGGGACTTGCTTTCTTTCCAGTGAGATCTGAAGTAGAGGCCCTTTGGCTGGATAAAATAAGGTTCAGCTGTTTATCGCAGGAGCAAGGCCTTAATGTGTTAACCTTCAAGATCATTTATCAAGAGAGAGGAGACCAGAAGCCAAAGACCTAGTATATTTTCTTTCCCTCTGTCCCCTCCCCCATAAGCCTTTGTTTAGTTGTTTGTTGTTTTTCCCCAAGATATTTTGAAAGAGAACCAGTTTTAGGTGTTTAATTTCAAACTCAGTTTGTCAGACTTTAAAGATTACATACTGCCAAATTTTGGTAAAAGTGTTAATTTTTTTGGAAAAAGCTTTCTATCATTTTGGCTCTGAGATATTTATTGTTTATTTATCAGTGACAGAGTTCACTATAAATGGTGTTGTTTTTTTTATAGAAGATAATTATCGGAAGCAGTGCCTTCCATAATTATGACAGTTATACTGTCGTGTTTTTTTTTTTTAAATAAAAGCAGCATCTGCTAATAAAACCCAACAGATACTGGAAGTTTTGCATTTATAATGGTCAATACTTGTTTTAGAAAACAGCCTCAAATAAAAATTTAAAGCTAATTATTAGAGAAGAATTAAATTTAATTAGGGGTTGCTAATCAAGTTAGACTTTTATTTAGCCAGGTAGATAAAAATGGTAGTTTTCCTAAATGCAATGAGTTGTGACCACATTATAAATTAATGTCACTTAAGGCAGCAATAGTGTTCATATGCAAAATTTTATAGCTCAATTCATCCAAGGTGTAACTGTAATTCAAATTTTGCAAAATTTCCAGTACCTTTGTCACAACCCTAACTCACATTATCGGGAGCAGTGTCTTCCATAATGCATAAAGAACAAGGTAGTTTTTGCCTACCACAGTGTCTATATCGGAGGCAGTGATCTCCATATGTTACACTAAGGGTGTACGTAATTATCGGGGACAGTGTTTCCCATAATTTTCTTCATGCAATGACATCTTCAAAGCTTGAAGATCGTTAGTATCTAACATGTATTTCTAGCTCCCTATAATTCTCTATCTTTTAGTTTTAGTTGCAGAAACATTTTGTGGTCATTAAACATTTGCTGGGTAAATTCAACCATGGTAAAATAGTATTACTTCCTTCAAGATTCTTTTTGTTGATTCAAAGGTTATTTTTAAACCTGATGTGGTGTTTTGTTATATTTGTGGTTTCTCTGGGTCTTCTGTTTAGCAGAATAGTAGCATACATTTATAATGTTTGCTATTGACAAATGAATTTAACTTCATCCCCTATATGCATGTTATCTCCTATAACCTTAGTTCATACAAGTTTGAATCCAGAACTGACCTTTTAGCTTAAAGCAGGAGAAACCCGTATAGGAGGTCTGGGGGGAGGGGGAGTGAGGAGTGTGGGGAGCCGAAGCTTGCAAAAGGATTTTTGGTCATGCCTACCTACCTACCTATTAGTACATGGTGGTCATGAGTTAAATGTAGATGCAAACAAATAAGTGTGAGACTACATGAGTAAAGACTTTGTTTTCTACTCAACCCGATGATAATCAGCTGTTTGTTATAGGGCAGTTCAATACTGTCACCTAAGACTGTCCATAGGATCTCTTAAGGTTCTTTGAACTTGGTGTCACCTAAGTTAAAATAGATCTAGATTATTACAACCTCACTGAATTGTTTCACTACTCAGTCTATTTAGTCTTCCTAGTGTTTTATCTTGGACGAATTTTAGTGTAGCTAAGTAAAAAGGTCATTGCTGGGATTCCTGGTTTGAGTATCATGCTTTATCATACTTTAATAAAAGCTCAGTGACTTCAAGGCATAATGAATAATGGGCATACATTTCACAGCAGTAAATCTCTTTAAAAACCTCTTTTCTATGGTTAAGGTTGAGTTATTTCCAATCAAACAAGTAGTAAGAGACTTAATATTCCTGAATGAAATGTGTATTTGACAAGTGACAACCTGCTGATCTTCATATTTTTTGTTTATAAATATGATGTACATTTTAAAGGTAAAGGATAGAATGAGTGAGCTCTGTCAATTCATTGTTCTAGAACTTGCATGACCTTTACTGTGTTTCCTCTTTGAATGTTCTTGAAATTTTACTTGGTTAAAGATGGCTTATTAATTAAACTTCTCAACCTACTGCTCAGCTATATCTTTGTAAACAAGTGATATGCCCTTATAATTGTACACAAGCTGGTATGTGCAACAATGTGGAGATTCCTTATCTGATTTAATAAAATGCTTGAACACTGAGTTATCCTTTCTTAAAATATTTTTTTAAGAGCAGTTTTAGATTTACAGCAAAATGGTGTAGAAAGTACAGAGAATTCCCATCTACTTCCTGCCTGGGCACCCAGCCCCCCCTTTCAACATCTCCCACCAGAGGAGTACATTTGTTACAATCGGTGAACCTGCAATGACACATCCTTAGTGCCCAAAGACCATAGGTTACATTAATACTCACTTCTGTACATCCTACGGGCCTGCACAAGTGTATGCTGGCCTTTGCGCCGTCACCGTACATTAGAGAATAGTTTTGCTGCCCTGGAAATCCTCTGTGCTCTGCCTCTTCGCCCTCCCTCCCTGTTAACCTGGTCAGACACTGACCTCACTGTCTCCATAGTTTGCCTTTTCCATAAGTCATGTAGTTGGAATCACACAGTAGGCAGCCTTTTCAGAAGGGCTTCTTTCACAGTAATAAGTACTTAAGGTTCCTCTAGGTCTTCATGGCTTGATAGCTCATATATTTTTAGTGCTGAATAATATTCCATTGTTTTGATGTAGCAGTTTATCCATTCACCTATTGAAGGATATCTTTGCTTCCAAATTTTGGCAATTACAAATAAAGCTGCTATAAACATACATGTATAGGTTTATATGTAGGTATATATTTTCAGTTCGTTTGGGTAAATACTAAGGAATGCAATTGCTGGGCCATGTGCTTAAGAGCAGTTTAGTTTTGTAAGAAACTGCCAAACTCCCAAAGTGGTTGTGTCATTTTACATTCCCACTAGCGATGAAAGTTCTTTTTGCTCCATATCCTTGTCAGCATTTGGTGGTGTCAGTGTTTTGGACTTTGGCCATTCTAATAGCTTTGTAGTAGTGTCTTTTAATTTACATTTCTTTGGTATAATGTTGAACATCTTTTCATAATGCTTATTTACTAAGTGTGTATCTTTGGTGAGGTGTACAGATCTTTTGCCCCGTTTTTGTCTTTTTTTTTTTAGAAGATTTTTTTTTTTTTTTAAATCCTCGCCCAAGGATATTTTCCATTGCTTTTTCATGGAGTAGAAGAAAGAGGCATTAGTGTGAGAGAGATACATTGGTTGGTTGCCTCCCACATGCTCCCCAACCCGGCTGGGGATCGAGCCTGCAACCGAGGTACATGCTCTTGGCTGTAATCAAACCCCGGACCCTTCAGTCCTCAGGCTGAAGCTCTAACCACTGAGCCAAACTGGCCAGGGCCAGGATGCCCACTTTTGCCACATCTGTTCACTATAGTACTGTGAGTTCTCGCCAGATCAATTAGGCAAGAAAAAGAAGCAAGGGGGCCCAGCCAGGCGTGGCTCAGTGGTTGAGCATTGGGCTAGGATCCAGGAGATCGCGGTTTGATTCCCTGGTCAGACACATGCGTACATGCTGGAGGCAGCCGGTCAATGACAACTCCCTCATCATTGATGTTTCCATCTCTCCCTCCTCTTTCTGAAATCAATAAAGATATATTTATTTAAAAAAAGCAAAAGGCACCAAATTGAAAAGAAGTAAAGGTATTGGTCACATGGATCTTACATGTAGAAAACTAAAGAAGTCACACATAAAAACAAAGCAAAGCTACAAGATACAAAGCCAACACAAAAATCAATTGCACTTCTATACACTAGCAATGACCAATCTGACAGGAAATTAACAATTCCATTTAAAATAGCGTTAACAAAATACTCAGGAATAAATTTAATCATGGAGGCTAAACATTTGTGCACTGAAAAATAAAAATAAATAAATGGAAAGGCACCCTGTGTTTATGAATTAAAAGATCTAATTGTTAAGATAATACTATCCAAAGCTATCTACAGATCCCAAGCAATTACTATGAAAATCCTAATAGTGTCCTGGCTGGTGTGGCTCAGTTCGTTGAGCTTCATGCCACGCACCAAAAAGGTTGCCAGTTCAATTCCTGATCAGGGCACATGCCCGGGTTTTGGATTCAGTCCCATTTGGGTGCATGGGGGAGGCTACCAATCAATATTTCTCCACCCCCTTTCAACCACTGAACCACACGATTTTTTATGAGGGTGCTCAGAGTATTCAATAAGGAAAGAACAGTCTTCAGTAAATGGTGCTGGGAAAACTGTATAATGCACATGCAAAATTAATTAATGTAGACCCTTGCCTTCCACCATATACAAAAGTTAACTAAAAATTGACAAAATGCTTAAACTTAAGAGCTCAAACCATAAAACTCTCAGAAGAAAACAAGGAAAATCATGACATTGGGTTTGGCAATGATTTGGAAGACACCAAAAACAGAAAATAAAAAATAGATAAATTGGACTTTAAAAAAATAAAAGATTTTGTACATGAGAGTGAGAAGACAACTTACAGAATAGAAGAAAATATTTGTAAATCTATTTGATAATATCCAGAATATATAAAGAACAAAAATAACCCAATTTAAAAATGGGCAAAGGACTTGAATAGATATTTCTCCAAAGATATACCAATGGCTAATAATCACATGAAAAGATGTTCAACATCTTCAGTCATTAAAGAAATGCATCAAAAAAGAAATGCATTAAGACCACCATGAGAAACCATTTCACACACTTTACACTTCATAAGTTATGGTTGTCATTTTTTTTATAAAAGGAAAATAAGTGTTGGCAAGGATGTGGAGAAACGGAAACCCTTATGCATGTAAAATGCCACAGCCGCCACGGGAGGTGCAAAGTCAGCCTGTGCCAGTGCCTTGCCCAGGGCCCCCCAGCATGAGCTACACAGCAAACCGTAGTTGGCTGCTACTTGTGCTGGGCTTGGAGGTGCCCAGGAGAGGCCAAGCTATGAGCCAATGCAGGCTGCCGCTAGTGCCGGCCTGGGGCCGCTTATCAAGCCGTGCTGCTGCTTGTTTGAGAGATTTTAGGAAAGTCCTAAGCATGAGGCTCAAGAGGCCACTTGCACAGAAAAGCCCCTGGAAACGGCCTGGATGAGCCTGCAGGTGGGGAGGGGCGGGGCCTCCGGGAAACATGGGGCGGGGCCAAAGGTGCGAGTCAGGTGCTGGCGATTCAAATACGACGCCTGCCTGCTGTGTGCAGGGAGGACTCGCCAAAGGAGCGATGGCCTCTGCCAGCTCTTCTGCCTGGGAGGAAGCTGCACCCCACCACCTCTCGTCCCAATTTCAGGCGGGTTAGTTCCTCCCCAAGTGTCCCATGTTGCTTTCAAGCTGCTGCCCGGCGCTGGGGCTCAGAGGGAGCGCGTCTGAGTGAGTCCGTGCGCGGGCCCTTTAAGAGGAGAGCCTGGGACTCCTGCAGCCTCCGTGACCCTCAGGGACAGTCCCCGCTGGTTTCACAGCCCGGAGTTGTGGGGACGTCTCTTCCCAGCCCTGGAGCCCTGGGCTGGGGGCCTGCTATGGGGCTGGAACCCCTCACTCCTCCGGGAAACCCCCGCCGCCACCAAGATTCCCTCCGGGGTTTCAACCTCGGCACTGGGTGTGGGCCCGCTGCCGGTCTCTACGATTCAGCCCAGCCCCGCCCTTGTTTCCACCCCTCCTACCAGTCTCAGTCCTTCTCCAGTTCCCTGGTTGTAGGGCTTCTGTTCAGCCAGATTTCAGGAGGCTCTGAGTGATGGTTCTATATTTTAGTTGTAATTTTGATGTGGTTGCTGGAGGCAGCGGATGCAGCTGCTACCTACGCTGCCATCTCGTTTCCTCCTTCATAGGCCTGAATTTTTGTACCTTATACATTATACAGATATTCCATACCTATTTTTTTTATCAGTCCCTTTTAAGGAACATCTAAGCTAATTCTACTATTTTGCTACTGCATATTATACTTAATTGAGCATCTACCTATCTATCTATCTATCTATCATCTATCTATCTATCTATCTATCTATCTATCTATCATCTATCATCTATCTTTGTTCTTAAACAGAGGATATATCTGTAGGATAAATACTTAGTATGAGCCTCCCTGGGATCGTCATCATCTGAGTAGAAGGAGGAAAGAACAGTCAGCTAAGGATGTCCTGTGTCTATACTACAAACGCAGAGATTTAAACAGAGAAGGAGAGAGGAATAGCAGGAAAGTACAAATGTGAAAAAATTACCTCACTGCTGAATGGTAAGCCCTGACTGCTTCTCATTTCTAAACTTAATACAGTGAGTTCCTGGGGAAGCTCGATTTCATAGATGTAAAGGAGTAGGTGAGAAAAAAGAGCCAACCCTTCAGATGTTTAGTCTTCTCTCCCCCAGTGGCAGTTTCTGGATTATGCATATTTGGCCACGTCTTAAATGATTGTGCTTGGCGCTGCCTGGACTCAGGATAGATGAGTACCCGTACCCACTGGTCCATTTATCGGTTACCAACTTCAACTCTAGGTGTCCGCCAGGGGGAGTCAGAACCCAGGACTGTGGCGTTTCTTTCCGAGTAGCCCGCTCTCATCCAGGGTTTGTAATCTCGGATCGGCTGGCCCTTTCTCTCTAGCTGGGCGGGGAGGGCAGTCGCGTGAGAGCAGCTGGCAGCGCCTCCTTCCAATGCCCGGGTAAGGTTTTGAAACTGTCTGAATCGCTTGGGGGCATGTGAAACTGGTCCCCAAAGCAGCACAGGGGAATTCTAAATTGAGAGATCGGGTGAAGGCACAGTCTGTTCTTGGTCCTGGGAAAACACAGCCTGGGTTAGCAAACAGCCTCATGCCAAAAAATTCCTTCAGTGATCCCTCCCTTCACTTCCACTAAGAGGCAAATGGTCCCTTCCTAAGAAATCTTTTGCCCTTTGTCAAATCAGAGTGTCTGCTCAGATACCAGTCCTGATCCCACAGCTCACTTCTCTCCCACCTCAGCTCAGGCATTGGGGGACACTAGGGAACCAAGTACCTGCCATTTCTAGTTGTACATTGGAATCACTTGGGGAGCTTTTAAAAACTATGGATGTTGAGCCCCACTTCAGAGATTCCAATTTAATTGTTCCGGGGTGGGGCCTGGGCATCAGTGTTTTTAAGTGTCCCATGTGATTCTTATGCGCAGCATTATTGAGAATCTCTAGGTCCACGGGCTTGCTGTAGATGGAAATGCAGAACTCTGGGCATCCCTTCCCAATTTGCTGAATCAGAATCTGCATTTCAACAGGTCATTCAGTTACACACTGAAGTTTGGGAAGCATGTATCTCATTAGTATAGTGTTCCCCTTCACCCCTGCTCATTGCCCAGGCCTGAATCACAGCCTCCATAAGCTTCTCAAGCTGGAGCAGTGGCTTTCAGAAGCTATTAACTGTGACCTACAGAAAGAAATAGATTTCATTTTCAGCGTAGAGCTCACATGTGTATACATAATGAAACAAAAATGTTACAAAGCAATACCTTTACTACCTGACATGCACTCTCATTTATTCAACAGATATTTTTGACATCTACTGTGTGCTAGGCATTGTTTAGGTGCCTGTGCCAGACTGTTCCCAGACAAAAATCCCTGTCATTGTGGTGTTTACATTCTGTGTGTGTCATCCTGCAATGACCCTTTGAAACCTCTAAGGTGCATTACCTCATTCCCAGCTCAGTATGTCTAATATGCCTCAATCCCCCTTTCTATCTCTGAACCTCTCCTACATGTGGGGTCTCTGGCTCTCTCATGGATGTGGGTTCCCATACATATGTATGTATTAAATTTGGTTATTTTCTCTTGCTAATTTGTCTCATGTCTATTTGATTATTAAACCAACCAGAAGAACTTTGGGGGTAGATGAATGTTTGTTTCTCCCCCACAAAGGGCATGCTAGAAGATTAATATAATAAAATTTCTTGTAAAAATTGCAATTGTGGGGACTTTCAGATGCTGGTTCTGTTTCTTTTCTTTTTTTCTTTTCAATATATTTTTATTGATTTCAGAGAGAGAAAGGGAGAGGGAGAGAGAGAGAAACATCATTGATGAGACAGGGTCATTAATTGGCTGCCTCCTGCACCCCCCCTGCTGGGGATTGAGCCCACAACCCCGGGCATGTGCCCTGACCAGGAATTGATCCTCGATCTCCTAGATCATAGGTTGATGCTCAACCACTGAGCCACACTGGCTGGACCTGGTTCTGTTTCTTGATTTGGGTGCTGGGCATATTCACTTTGTAAAATTTACATGTTTTTGCACTTCTCTGGATGTATACTTCAATAAAAAGTTCAAAAAATTGTATTCTGATATTTTCTGTTCTATCAGTGTCCTCTTTCATTAAAAAATAAGCCAGTCAAAACCCACTAAATTCAGTTCACCTCCTAATATGTTGCAACAGTAGTTTTAAAAACATGGCTCTATCTTAGAAAACAAAACAGAACAAAAATACCTTTAGTCCAAGCACTCAGCAGCCTCCACCACTCTTGGCTGAGCACCTGCTTGCAGGTATGAGTCAGGCTGCGGTCACCACCCCCAAGTTGCCTTCCTTGCCTTCCCCGAAGTCTAATCATCTCACAGAGGAGATTCTTAAGGGCACCATCACAAGCCTCCACTTAGAACTAGACCTGACAAGCCCTTTTCCCTGCAGAGTCACTCTGCTGTGGGCAACTCTCCTTAAATTCCAAATCTGGGAGGAGATTAGCACAGGCATGTTAGAACACTGGTGTTATCCCTACAGCCACCTCCTGAATCTTCTGAGCCATGTGCTTCTAGATAGTTTCATTTCCTCTGTTATGATGTCAGCTCCCCTGGGGGCAGAGCAGTCTTCCTAGGTGTCTCCCTGGCTACTAGTACTGAAGTCACAGAACAGTGCAGAGAAAAAGACAGCCTCAGAGACATCTCCCAGCAAAGCTCCAGTGCTAAACATGGTGGTTGGTGGGGACAGTCCAGGAGCTGGGACTAGGCAGGATGAGGGAAGGGAACAGAAGGCCTCTTTTCTGTAAGCCTAAAGCTCCAGATAACCCTACACCAGGGATGTAAGAGGCATGGATCTGGCTCTTGAGGGGAACTGGAGGAGAGGTGGGAGAACAGGGAGCTGGGATCCCCTAATGAATCACCTAACAGGACTGACCAGGATGCAGGTGCCTTGATCCCTTGCTTTGTTTGATTTGGAGCTTGATTTACCGGCAGAGAAGCTTGCTCCAAATCAGTTGTTTGCATCTACTGACCCCTAAAAATCTAGTCAGAACTTATACTTCCCAAAGTAAAGCTTATGGGTTTGGCATTGCTTTGTTGTGCCTTAGTGGCTCAGAGCAGACTTTGGAGTCAGAAAACTGGATTTGAATCCTGGCTTCACTACTACCAGCTGTATGACCCTGAGCAAGTAGGGCCTATGTAGAGCCTCAGTTCTGCCATCTGTAAAATGGGGGTGATAATGTGTGCCTCATTGGGTTGTGGTGGGGGTTGGATGTGAATAAATGCCAAGTGCAGGGCCTTACCCACAGGAAGGCTCCAAAAACCTTAGCAATTGTCATTACTGAGGTAGTGTGAGGGAGGTTGGGGAGAGGACACTCCCTCAGATTCCTTCCCCCTGACTTTTTTCCCTGAGGTCAGGCAACAAGGGGAAGACCTTAGCCTGGCTGTGCCCATAGGTGGGGTCAAGAGTCCTGCCTGCCCTAGCTAGACCCTCTCTTGGCCCAGGTAGGGTACATTCACCTCCTGTTCAACAGCCCCGGCTCCATGGGGAAGGGTAGCTTATTATACAAACTGCTATGAAATGATTTAGTAGAAAGTTGTTCTGCCCACCCCACAGGGTAAGAGGCAATGATACAAATCTACCCCATTTGGTCCTATCATAGGTGTCTGGACCCGAATCCACCCAGTCCAGCCCCTTCCCTCCATCCCCTATAGGTTTCTGGAACCCCTTCCCTTCTTACTACCCTACTGTCCTCTGGTCAGGCCCTTGGGCCCAATGCCAGACAATGGGATCAAACAAAAAGCCATCCTTACACAGTCTCTGTTGTCTGATTTTTTGGACAAATCTTCCTGGAGTTGTTTTATTATTATTATACCCATTTTATAGGTAAGGTACAATCAGTAGAAGCCTCTGGGTTCTAAACTCCAGTTGAGCTAAGAACTGGGTCTGTAGGCTGCACTATTACTGGGAGGAGGAGCTCTAAATTGTCTCCTTCTTTGGGGGTGCAGGGAGAAGAGGGCCATAGAGGGAGGGAGGCTCCCTTTTTTTTTTTTTTTCCCTGGGCTCTTTCTGCCAGTGTTCTCAGCAGGAAGTGTCACAGGCCTGAGAGCTCTCCCTTATTGAAATACCCTTCAAGTACCCTCTGCCCTCTGTTGGGCAAGGATGGGGTTGGCCCAGGTTCCTGGGCCTTTGGGCTTCATTTTATAGAATCTTTCTCTGCAGTCAAACACTCACTGGATTGTGACCTTTTAAACTTTCCAATCCAGCCTCCTCACTTTAGAAACGAAACAACTGAGGCGAGATGGAAGTGACTTTTCACACTGACACATGGTAAGTCAGCACAACTGAACTGCTACTTCAAATTCAAGACTCCTATTTCAGTGCTCCTCCATTGGGTGTGGTTTACTACACCTTCTCTGCGTGAACTCTCTACCTTATGCTTCACCTCTCCTTCCTTTTTTTTGGCATCACTCGAAGGCGCAAGCAGAGCCTGAAGGAGGAGGGAGGGGCTGAAATGAAGACTGGGGAAAGATAAGGGAACGGAAGAGAGAGAGGGCGGGGGGAGGAGTAAGCGGAACCTGGTTCCTTTAAGAGGGCGTGCTGGGCCCCGCCCCCCGCCCTGCCTCCGGCAGCGCAGGCGCAGGCGGGCTCCTGGAACTCAGGCAGGAGGGCGGGCGCTCCGGGCTCCCCGGCTGGCGCGCGGGGCCGCAGCACCTGCGGGGGCCGGCGCGGGGCGGGGCGCCCAGTGGGCGGACGTGGACGTTTACGGCGGGAGGGGAGGGCGGGAGGCGTGCCGGGGCTCGGGGCAGACCGCGGAGTCCGAGGGACGCGACTCCGCAGCCCCCTCCCGGGGGGGACGGGCGGAAGGAGTCGGGCGGGGGTCGGCGTGAGCGTGCGCCGCGGGCAGCACCATCTGGAAAGGCGGGACCGCGCGGCCTCTGGGGGGCAAGCGAGTGCGCTGGGCAGTGCGGGCGGGGGACCCCCAGCAGGGCGCGGAGGAGGAGCGGGGCGGGCTCAGCCCGGCGCTGCCGGAGCAGCAGCCGCAGCGGGTCGGAGTTCTCAGTTGGGGCCCGCAGCATCTCCGCGGGCTGAAGCTCGGCGTGGAGGAGCAGGGGGGCGTGGGTCCGGCAGTGCAGGAGGAGGGCGGCGGGGGCCCGGGGGTGCAGGAGCGGGGCGGCCGCGGCCACGAGCCCAGCCTGGGGGTGGTGTGGGGGACGCCGGACGGCGCGCACTGGAGGCGTTCACCGCTGTGGACGGGCTCAGAGAGCTGGCCTGTGGTGCAGGAGGAGGGGCTAGGGGCCCGCAAGCAGCACCAGGAGAAGGGGGGAGGCAGCCCCGCAGTGCAGGAGCGCGGGGAGGCCCTTGCCGGGGTGCAGGAGAGGGGGGAGGAGAGCCCACGCCGGTTGCTGCAGCTGTCCGAATTCGGGGACCGCTCCTGGGAGCGCGGGAAGGGGCTTGAAAGTTCCGGGGAGCAGTACTGGGAGAGCTGCGGGCACCCCACACGGGAGGCGGTGGTTCTAGGAGAGGTCGGGGCTCGCAGAGAGAGACTCGAGCTGGTGGGGAGGGCACGGCCTGTGGGGCCCCAGGGGCCTGAGGGGGAGGGGCGCCTGGGGGTGCAGGAAGCAAATTGGTTGCCCGGGGTGCAGGAGGGACAGGTGGTGCGGGCTGTCCAGGAAACATACCTTGACAGAAAGGGGTCCCAGGAGGGAGAGGGGCCCCCTGAGGGGCGCAGGATCCGGAGGCGCAGGCGAAGGAGGAGGTGGTAAGCCACAGGCTGGCTGCCCAGCACCGGGATCGCTCCAGGGCTGCAGTGAGCACAAGATGTAGGGGCTTGGGGAGTGGGGAGCAAAAGAGCCCTGTGAACCAGGGAGCGTTGGAAGCTACGGCCTGAGAGCAGGCTGTGTCCTGCTGGATCCTCTTCTGCCACCTCAGCCTGGACATCATCAAAGCTGTGTCTGCGGAGAGGCAGCAGAAGGTAAGAAAGCCCATTGCTGCTCTCAGCTGGAATTGGTGTGTTTGGAAGCAGGGAGGCTGCAGTTACCTTAGGTGAGGTCCTCTCCAAATTGCCCTTGTTCACTCCCCTGTGTTTAAACCTGGCGAGGGAGGAAACAGTGCAGTTTTCTACAGCGAGGCAGGACTCCTCCCCCCAGGACTGTATATGCCAGCTAGAGTGATGGGGCATTTCCTTAGAGTCTAGACTGGAGGTGAGACTGGGTGGCTGCCAGGCCTGGGGAGAAGGAAGAGAGGGGTAGCCCCAGGCTGAGGTTGCAGAGGAGGCAGGCACCCCTCCACCTGTCTACCTGTGGAGATAGGGGTGCCTCCATGCCATAGCTGGGATGGTGCAATCAGGATAGGTTGTTGCCTCAAGTTCCTACAACACATTCCAAAAAAGGGAAGAGGGCAGCATTGTGTTAACAGGACCTTATCTTTTGTGGCAGCCAATGACTTGGGCAGGAGCCTGGCGTGCTGTCTTGTCACAGCTGATTAATATAGAGGGCCCAGAACCAAGGATGAATAGTGGGCAGAAGGGTGGAGAGCTACTGGGTAGGCTGTCTGTCTCAGTGTGGGCTCTCAGGACCCTAGCCTGAAAGGAATGGGAGAGGACAGGATATCTACACCATTGGACTCTGGGCATCCTTTGTGGCCCAGACCTCATCCCCACCCTGTGGTGGACAGATGGGCAGCTGTGGCCTTCTGTGTTCTGTCCCAACTGGAGCCAGCTCCTAGGCCAGCCTAAAGGTGGGGATTGCAGGGGTTAGGGCTAGATTTGGCTTCCTGTTGATTCGTTTGTGGCCCGGTGCCAGTCCTACTCATTCCTGGCCCAGAGGGGCTTGGTTATGGGCTTCATCCTCCTAGGACTGTTCACCTCTTATCTGGTACTGTCTGGGTTTTGCTTCTCTAGCCCTTGGGGACTGGGGGTGGGGTGTGTGGGGGTGTGCAGAATTGCTGCTTGCATCAGGGCCTTAACTGGCACCCATCTCTGCCTTAGCCCAAGGTGTGGCTCTGAGTCACTTGGCCCCCAGACCCCTGTCTGAAGCAGACAGAGTGGAAATTGTTGGGATTGGGGAATGGTGGTGACTTCCTAGGTAGGCAGCCCCTGGGACTGTGCTGGGGGAGCCGGTTAGCCTGCTCCTCAATCAAACCCAAACCTGCCTGTCAGCTTCATCCCACGCCTGCCTGTCTCACTGCCACCCCAAACACATGCACCTGAAGTTCAGGTGCCGTGTCCAGGGTGCCTGGCTCTTTTGGGACGGCCAGACTGGTTCTGTCTCTGGCTTTGGTGCATAAAATTGTTCTAAACACGCACACACACAAGCACGCATCTTCATCCTATTTCAAGTCTCCTTTTTGGCATTTGTGGTAGGTGAAGATGAGGAGAAGGACTTTGCCAGATCTGGGTTTAGAATACTTATGCGCTGCATAATAACATCCTGGGGCGAGATAATACCTCTGGGTTTCAGTTTCCTCTTCTGTGCGGTGTGCATGCCTTTCCTCACAGTGTCCTGAGTGCCTAGGGCTCAGACCCTTCTTTGCCAGTCTGGTGCTCACCTCCTTGGGAGCTCTGGCTGGCAGATGTTGGGGAGGAGGGAACAGTGCTTCCAGACCTTTTGCTCTGGCCCTTAAAGACCACAATTATTCCCCTGCCCTATGCTTTATTCTGGAACATGGAGTGTTTTTTGTTTGTTTTTTATAATAGTTTTGTTGAGGTATAATGACATGCAATAAATGGAACATTTAAAATATAATTTAATGTTTTAATAAATGTATATACCTGTGAAACAACCACCACAATCAGGATAATGAACATACCCATTATTTCCAAACTTCCAGATTTTGGGGGGACCCCTTGGTAATCCCTCCATCCCACCCTTCCTTTGCCATCCCTCATCCCTAGGTAACAGACTGGTTTGCTTTCTGTCACTATACATTAGTTGACATTACCTAGAATTTTATGTAAACTGGACCATACAGCATGTGCCCCTTTTTTGCCTGGCTTTTTTCACTCACCATGATTATTTTGAGATTCATCCATGTTGTTGCGCATATCAATAGCGTATTCCTTTTTATTGCTGAGTAGTATTCCATTGCATGTATATACCCCAGTCTGTTTATTCATTCACCTATCAGTGGGTGGTTTTTAGTTTTTTATTATTACAGTAAACCCTCGATTTTGTGGACCTCGATTTGAGATTTCAGACTTAATGGACAAAATTTCCAGTTTGAATGTCATATGTGGAAATTAACACCCTGTTAATTTTAAAATGCTTTTAACTAAGATTTGCTTATAATTAAATTAATAGGTTATTTTTTATTATTAATATTCAGTTATTTTAACAAATTTTAGCGAATAGGCCATATGTTGGAAAAAACACTGTAGTAATTTCATTGACATAAATAATTATTGCATATCTACAATTATTGTCTACATACCTAAATCCAAGAGTCACTGCTCATAAACAGTGCACATGATCACACCCCATCTTGCAATGTAAATGGTTCTGTTGTCATGTGGCATGACTTTCTGCAGCAATTTTAATGCCTGCCAGCCACCAGATGTTCAGCCAGCCACCAGATGTTCAGGTGTGCCCTGAGCCAACGCCCCAACTGTGTGCATTTGTTTACTTGCAGTAACTGGTAAATGCACGCATTTACTAGACCTATTTAGTATAAATTTAAAATTACAGTAATACGTGTAGAAAACTTTTTTGTGAAATTAAACTTTTGATACATAATTTTAATTACACAAACGTGTCTATATAAATAAAAACAGGTAAACTAAATTGTCAATTTTTTAACATAATGCATTCAGAAAACCTACTTGACTATGTAATGGACTTTCAGCTTTAACAGACACCCCTTTGCACGAATTAATCTGTTATATTGAGGTTTTACTGTACAAACAAAACTACAAACATTTGATGAAGTCTTTGTACGGACAAATGCTTTTTATTTCTCTTGGGTAGGTCCTTAGGACTGGAATGGTTGGATCATATGGTAGGTGTATATTCAACTCTTAAGAACTGTCAGACTGTTTCCAAAGCTGTTGTACCATTTTACATACCCACCCACTGTGTATGAAAGTTCTAGTTTGTCCACTTTTTTGTCAACATTTGGTCCCTTTAATTTGAGACATTCTCATAGGTCTGTAGTGGTATCTCATTGCGGTTTTAATTTGCATTGTGGTTTTAATTTCATGTGCTTATTCATCATCTATATATCTTTGGTGATATGTCTGTTTAAATTGTTTGCCCATTTTTTAATTGTATGGGTTTTTTTCCCATATTGAGTTTTGAGAGTTCTTTATATGTTCTGGATATAAGCCTTTTATAGGATATGTGATTTGCAAATATTTTCTTCCAATCCTGGCTTCCATTTTAATTCTCTTAACTGTGTCTTTTGAAGAGCAGAAGTTTTAAATTTTAATGAATTCTAATTTATGAACTTGTTTGTTTTTTATGGATTGTGCTTTTAGTGTCATGTTGAAGAAATCTTTGCCTAACCCAAAGCACTTTGGTTTTCTCCTACAAGTTTTATAGTTATGGGCTTTACATTTAAGTTTCTGATCTATTTGGGGTTAATTCTTGTATATGGTACAAGGTATGAATTGAAGTTCATTTTTTTATGTGTGGAGATCCTGTTGTTCCAGCACCATTTGTTGAAAAGATTTGTCTTTTTGTGGAATTGCCTTTGCACCTTTGTCAAAAATCAATTGTCTGTATATGTATAGATCTAATTCTGGACTGTTTTGTTCCATTGATCTGTTTGTTTCTCTTTATCCCATTATCTTGATCACTGTAGATTTATAGTAAGTCTTGAAATCGGAGTAAGATTTTGAACTTTGTTCTTCCTTTTCAAAATTGCTTTAGTTATTCTAGGATCTTAGCATTTCCACATGCATTTTAGAATCAATTTGTTAATTTCTATACAATAACAATACAGAACCTGCTGGGATTTTTATTTGGGTCGTATTGAATCTATAGATCAATTTGGGGAGTATTGACATCTTAGCAGCCTTCAACCTTCTGACCCATGAACAACATAGATCTCTATTTATTTAGATCTTTAAGAATTTCACCAATGGCATATAGTCTACAGTGTATAGATCTTTCACATCTTTTGCCAGGTATGTCCTTAAGTGTTAACATATTTTTGGTGCTATTGTAAATGGTATTTTTTATGGTGCTTGGTTTTTTATTTATCTTAATTGTGGTAAAATATACATAACATAAAATTTACCATTTTAACCATTTTTAAGTGTACAGTTCAGTATTGTTAGGTACATTCATATTGTTGTACAACCATCATCGCCATCCATCTTCATTACTTTTTTTATCTTGCAAAACTGAAACTGTGTATCTATTAAACAGTGACTTTCCAGCCACTATTTATCCTTTTGTCACTTTTTCACTTACCATCATGTAGTCAAAGTTCATCTCTGTTGTAGCATGTGTCAAAATTTCCTTTTTTAAGGTTGCATAATGATCTGTTATATGAATATACTACATTTTGTTGATTCATTCATAGATGGTTGCTTCTTACCTTTTGCTTGTCAGCAGTGCTGCTGTAAGATGGTGTTTCTTTTTAAAATTTCGGTTTCCAATTGGTTGTTGCTAGTGTATATGAATGCAATTGATTTTTGTATTTTGACATTGATTCTTGCCATCTTGCTAAACTGACTTATTCTAGTAGCTTTTTTGTAGCTTCCGTTGGATTTTATACAGATTGTCATGTCATCTGCTAATAAAGACAGTTTTACTTCTTCCTTTCTAATCTTTATGCCTGTTATTTCTTTTTCTTGCCTGATTGTACTGGCTATATCCTGTAGCATAACGTTGAATAGAACATTAGATTCCTTGTTCCGGATCTTAAGGGAAAAGCATTCAGTCTTTCACCATTGCGCATGATGTTAGCTGTCAGTTTTTCATATATGACCTTGATCAGGTGAAGAAGTTCACTTCTATTTCTGCCTAACTGAAATTTTTAATAGGAAAGGATGTTAGATTTTGTCAAATGCTTTTTGGTGTGTTTATCAAAATGACCATAGGACTTTCTATTTTAGGTTTCTAATATGTTGAATTACACTGACAGATTTTCAAATGTTAGAACAACCTCACATTCCTGAGACAAACTCTACTTGGTCATGATGTGTTATTCTTTATATATATTGTTGAATTCTGTTTGTTAAAGAATTTGTTAAGAATTTTTGCATTTATGTTTATGAGGATAGTTTTCTTGTAATGTCTATAGGATTTATAATGTACATCTTTAACTTATCATGGTCTGCTTCCAAGTGATATTAGTATAAGAGCCTTAAAATAGTATATTTTTATTTCTCTCCTTTCTTTGTGCTATTATTGTAAAAAATTATAGATGTTATAAACACCATACAACATTGGTATTATTTTTGTTTAAACAATTTCTTTTAAAGTAATTTAAATAATAAGAAAAAATATCTTAACTATTTACTCATGTAGTTGCTATTTCCATTGCTGCTCATTTCTTGGCAGAGATCCATATTTCTTTATGGTATTTATTGTTTTCCTTCTGTCTGAAGGACTTTAACATTTATTGTAGTGTAGGTTTGTCTGCTGATGCTGAATTCTTTCAGCTTTTATATGTTTTAAAAGTTTATTTAGCCTTTATTTTAAAAGATATTTTCACTTTCTATCCCGCCATCTGTGGTGGAACCAAGTCCAAGATGCAGATTTTCATGAAAACCCTTAATGGGAAAGACCATCACTCTCGAGGTTGAACCCTTGGACACAATAAAAAAGGTAAAGGCCAAGATCCAGAATAAGGAAAGAATTCCTCCTGATCAGCAAAGACTGGTCTTTGCTGGCAGGCCACTGAAAGATGGATGTACTTTTTTTGACTACAACATTCCAAAGGAGTCCACTCTTCATCTTGTGTTGAAACTTTGTGATGGTGCCAAGGAAAGGAAGAGGAAGCCTTAAAACCTCTCCCCAGAAGAATAAACATGAGAGAGAAAAAGTTAAGCTGGCTCTCCTGAAATACTACAAGGTGGATGACAATAGCAATATCAGTTGCCTTCGTTGGGAGTACCCTTAAGATGAATGTGGTGTTGGAGTTTTTATGGCCAGCCACTTTGAAGACATTATTGTGGCAAAGGTGTCTGATCTCTTGCTTCAACAGACCAGAAGACAAGTAATTGAATATGAGTTAATAAAAGACATGAGCTAACAACAAAAAAGATATTTCCATTGTAATAGAATTCTAGTTAGTTTTTTCTTTCAGTACTTTAATGATGATGTGCCACGATCTTCTCATTTCTATTGTTTCTGCAAGAAATGTGCTGTTATCTTTATCTTTCTTTCTCTCTATATAACGCCTCTCTTGCCTTCCCCAGCTACTTTTAAGATTTTCACTTTATCACTGATTTTGAGCAGTTTGATTATGATGCGTGTTGGTGTAGTTTCTTTCATGTGCCATGTACATGGAGTTCACTGAACTTCTTGAATCTATGGGCTTAGATTTCATCAAATTTGGAAAATTTCATCCATAAGTTCTTCAGATATTTTTTCTGTTTCCAGCTCTCTCCTTTCTTCAGGCACTCTCTATATATATGTTAGGCCACTTGAAATTGTCCTACTGCTCACTGATTCTTTGTTCATTTAAAAAAGAATCTCTTTTTCCTCTCTGTTTCATTTTGGAATTTCTCATATTGTGTCTTCAAGTTCACCAAGTTTTTCTTCTGCAATGTCAAATCTGCCTTTAATTCCATTCAGTTTATTTTTCCATCTCATACCATGTAGTTTTTATTCTAGAAGTTCAATTATAGTCTTTTAAAAATATAGTTGTAATAACTGTTTTCATGTCTTTTGTCTACTAATTTTAATGTTTGTCAGTTCTGGATTGATTGCCTTTTCTCCTCATTGTGGATTATAGTTTCTTGCTTTTTTGCATGCCGAGTAATTTTTTATTGGATACCAGACAATGTGAATTTTATCTTGTTGGTTGCTGTGTGTTTTTTTATTCCTATAAATATTCTTGAGCTTTGTTCAGGGATGTAGTTAAGTGACTTGGAAATAGTATGATCCTCTTGGGTCTTATTTTTAGATTTGTTAAGTGGGATCAGAGCTGTGCTCAGTCAAGGGCTAATAATTCCCCACTTCTGAGGCAAGACCCAGTTGTGTATCCTACTCAGTGCCCAGCTTTTCCAACCTGGCTGTTAGGAACAGGCCCTTTTCCTAGCTTTGTGAGCACCAGGCATTTTAATTCTAATCCTTTTGACTGTTTCCCCCCTTAGCCTTGGGTAGTTTCTGCAATTCACGTGATATCAGTACTCAGCTGAATATTTAAGGGGGCCCTTTACAGACCTTTATGGTGCCCTCTCTTCTCTGATGATCTGTTCTGTGAACTCTGGCCACATGAATATCCCCAAACTCTCAGCTCCATTTCCCCAACTCAGGAAGTCTTTTGGGGTCTGACTGGTTCCCTTCCCTGTGCTGTAGCTTGGAAACTCAACTGTAGGGCTGAGCTCCTTTGTTTCCTGTCTCATGGGTAACACTATCTTTTGTTTCCCAATCTCTGACGTCTTTAAAACCATTTTTTTTATCCATTTTTTTGTTGTTATTTCAGTCAGGAGATTAAATCTGATGTCTATTACTCAGTCTTGGTCCAAGATGAGGATCTGACTTCTAATTCCCTCATTCCCACCTTTCCACCCTTTAACTCTTCCCATCTTTCAGTCTTTCAGTCCATCCACTCCAGATATATCTATTGTTTTCCTTCAGTCTACTCTCTGAGTTTACATTGTTATGGTATAGTAAACTGTGGTGACTTTTCCTTTCCTGCACAACTTTTTATTCTCCTTGGAGTTGTTTTTTCTGTTTGCTTAGTTTTCTATGTACCTTTCAATTAGTCAGACTCTCTAGTAACTATCTAAATTTCTCAATTTGTTATTTTCTATTCGGTATTCTATCAAATTCATCTTTCTGAAGAAGTTTCAGAGCCTTGTGCCCTGAGGCAGCATGGACTGGTTGCTTTCTGTCACGATGCTTACCTGTCCTCTTGGGATCTCCCTTCAGCATCCTGGGCATTTCCTTCACAGCCCTTCTGTTTCCTGTCTCTTGTGTCTTCTCCTTTGTTGGTTTACTCTGGTTTTGATAGAGCACATCCTCTCAATTGTCACTGGCCCATCTGCTTTCCAGCTTCCAAAGTTTTGTGGTTGTCTCTACTGTTCTCATCCTTAGGAACTTATACCATTAAAAAATTTCCCTTTTTTAAATTGTAGTTTGGGGAAGGAGTGAAATTATGTGCATTTGTGCGATCTGTAGACTTCTCCTGGAAACTCTACCCCCTCTTTAAACTAGAGAATCTATGAATTCATTCAGTATCCAGTATATATTTAATGAATAAGGTGCTACCCTCCATGGGCCTGCGTCCTTGAGCCAAGCAATGTAGTATACAGTTGTATATGGGCTGAGTCCTGGCTTCATCTCTTTCGAGGTGACCCTGATTACCTCTCCAGAGCCAGTTTTCTTATCTGTAAAATGGGGGATAACGTAGGGGTAGTAAGGGGTAGGGGTTTAAATCGGTCAATGAAAATAAAGCTTTTAATAAAGAACCTGCACATAGTGTTTTATTGAGAACCCAGACCGTGACTTCTCCTTTCTGTTTCCCCCAAATGGTAGCACAGGGTGAAAACATGGTAGGTATGAGTGACTGAGGAGGAGTATGGGGGGAGAGGTTTGGCCTGGTCTCTCCCTTCAGCAGCTCTTCTTCCTGAGAGCCCTGAAGCTAAGGGCCTCAGCAGGGTGTGAGGACACTGGCTTCTTTTTGTCTCTGCCTGTCCTCTGTGTGCTGTGTCTCCTAATGAGGGAGGGTCACCTCTCCGGGCCCATGACCTTTACTAGTCCCTGACCTTGGCAGGGCTGTCCCTCCATGACCGGAAGAGAATTACCATCACTCTGAATTGTTGACCTCCCCCAGCTCTTGGAGATTCATTCCCTATAACAGGTTCTTAAATGCCTTAGGCCGGGCAAGTCCCTTCCAATTTAGGGTCTTAGTTTCTCTATCGCTAAAATGAGTGGGCATGATATGGTGGGATTTAAGCTATCCTAAATATCTTGAAGTCCCTGACATTTGTCTCCCAGGTTCAGACCCTTCCTCTCCTGCCCTGCACTGGATGTATCTAGCTCCTGTAGTTCTGGTGTGGACATAGTCCCCTGGGGATGAGCAGTCCCTCTTGCAGAGTAAATGATTTACAATACGCTGCTCTGGCTTTCCCCACCCCACCTCCAGGGCCCAACAATGGGCCGCTTCAGTTCAGGCTCTCCTCAGGGGTGGGGGTGGGGGGATGCCTGAGCCATGGTGCAGGGTGACTAGCTGGGCAGCCTCTGCCCAGCCCTGGAAGAGCTCCGGGGAGTGGCTGGCTGCTAGGACTACATCCTTCCTCCCTTCCTGGGAGTCTCTGCTGGGCCTTGGTGCAGTGATGACGCCTGCACCAGAGGATTGGCATTGTAGGCATATGCATGAAACCCAGGCAGCTGCAGGAATTTATCCTCTGTCACACTCCACTGGTGTTTTTGTGCAGGGGAGAGGAGTGCTCCCCGAATGCATTAGGGCTCTCAGTGTACTGTCCCTGGGTTTCAGGGTTGTCATGCCGGTCTCTAGCTGGTGGAACATAAAATAGTTACAAAATACTTTCAAGTTCAAGTTGGTACGTGTGGGGAGGTGTTGAATTCAGTGTTGGTCTGTGTCATGGTGTTTAGTCAGATCCTTTCCTTTCATCTCTGAAAGTTACACCTCCTCTGTTGTCTAAGGAGATGAGGCATAGGACGGTCCCTTTATCTGATGTGACTGCCTCTGCTTCTGTGCCCTGCCTTTCCTCCCTGTCACTCCCCTGTCCCCCTCCGATCCCCTCCCCTCTCTCTCCCTCCCTGAGTGGCCATGTTGTCCCTGGGGCTGAAGTGGCTTTGTGGGAGCAAAGTAGCTTAGTGGGTCTGGGACAGGCGTGGCTGTAATGAGATTGGCAGCCCCTCTTCCCATGAAGGTGCTTGCTATACTGGATTTAAAAACGTGGACATTTGAAGGAAATGGTAGGAGATGGAGTTGGACAAATAGGCAAGGAGTGGATCCTGAAGGGCCTTGCATTTGGCTCACTGTGAGGAGTTACAAGAAGGCTATAGGCAGGGGAGGGACTTCAGATCTGTGTTCACATGACAGTAATAATAGGCAACTATATTCCAGGTGCTGTGCTAAGTATGCTATTCATGATCTCATTGAATCTGTGCTCTATGAAGGAGGTACTATTTATCCCCATTTTACAGATTTGGAAATTGAGGCTTAGAGGTTAAGTCATTTGCCCAAAAGTTGCCCAAGAAAGTGACAGCCAGGATTTCAGCCCAGATCTGTCTGCCTTTTGATCCCAATGGTACTGATGGGAGGAATACTGAGCAGGTAGAAACAACAAGATTCTGTGGCCTGCCCAGTGGAGAAGGTAGGATGGTCGGGGGGCACAGGAGTGAGGTTTCTAGCCTGGGTTGCTGGTGTTGTCTTGTGATGTTTTCAGTCAGGATACAGGAGCGCACATTAGCAAGATTTAAATGAGTGGTGATGAGCTCAGTTTGTGGTACCTATGCATCCTTCTGGTAGGGCTGTCCTGTAATGTGTAGAAATATGGGTCTAGAGCTTTAGGAGCTTAGGAATGGAGACAGACAGAGCATGGTGGTAATTGGAGTCCTAGGAGGAGAGGAAATGAGTCCCCAGTGAATACAAACAAAGAGAAGGGTGAAGAGACTTCAGGGCTGGACTCAGGACCTCTGGGCCTAGCAATGCTGGCAAGTATGCCTCAGCTTTGCCCATCCTCAGGATCTCAGATTCCAAGCTCCTCTGGGAGGGAGTGGGCCCCTGTGTCCTGGAGATGGGGAGGGTGTGAACAGCCATGGTATGTGTCTGAATCATCCCCTTCTCTCCTTTGGCCTGTGGCGAGCCTCCTCCCCAGACCAGTGTGGTGTCAGACCTGGGCTGACCTGAAGGTGTGGGGTTACCTAATGCAGTTCCCTCTGGAGTGAGGATTTGAGGGGAACCCGCCTGACCTTGGTCCAGAAGCTTGAGCCCTGCTCACAGAGGGTGAGTTGAAGTTGACTGGGCTTGGTGGGACTGACATGTGGAGGCATGATAATCCTCTGGCGGCTGGGAGTGGAGCTATAAACCCCCCCTCCCACCACCCCAATATGTTGTTTCCCTCCAGGACTTGGAGGAGAGGGAGGGCAGAAGTGGGAGAGGCAGGCTTGCAGGTGGGGTTGGCATATATTCCCGAGAATACGGTAGATTGTTTTGGGAAAATCCTCTTGGCCGGAAATTACATGTCACGGCTGCTCCTCCGTGTGGGTTTGTCACTTCACACTGATGTGTTGGAGAGGCTGGGGGAGGATGGCAGACAGCAGATTCCTGGCTACTCCCGGCTCCCTTTTAGAGATAAGGGGGCAAGTTATAGACAAGAGAAGTGTGCAGGTGGGCTGGATTCCCCAAATCCTAGAGACAGATTTGATCCTGTGGATATCTTGCAAGATGGCAGGGAACTTATGAGGGAGGAGGTGGTGAGAAAGCAGGAAGGAGGAATGGTTTGGATCAGACCCTTCATCCAACCAGGAGAAGAAAGAACGGGCCTGACATTTTCAGCCTCTCTTTCTCCACAGCTGGCTGACTTTGGGTTCTTGCATCTGTTCTCAAAACTAGTTTCTGCCATAGCTGCAGTAAGATGCAGAGGAGCTTCTGCCTAGAATGAACCCGCTGCCTGGCAGGGTCATTCCCTACCCCAGCATGCTTCAGGGTTGAGAAGGAGCTCGTGAGGAGAGTGAGCCTTGTGGAAAACTCACCTAGTGCCCTTCTGGGGTCTCTCCTCAGTCTTGAGGTTGAGTTTGTGTGTGGGGTGTCTCAGCATCTCTCTCCTTCTCTGCCTCAACCCTAGAAGGGGTGAAGGTGCCCTGAGCTCAGTCATAAATACCTGGTACTGTGGAGTCAGTGGATGCTTCAGATGCCAGCAAAATTAGAGGGTCCTGGTGCGTCTTGAGGCCCTCGGGGCTGGAGAGAGAGGAGGAGCCTCTGCAGTGGGACTTCCTCTGCTAACAGTGGCCTCACCTGCGTGCTGGGTGACAAAGCACTGAGTGGGCAGGTGTAGGAGCAGATCCTCTGGCAGGGAGTGTTGACACTCAAGGCACTCTTCTGAGACCAAAGAGGTCAGCCCCAGTACTCTGCCCTGACCAGAGAGGTCAGCCCCAGTACTCTGCCCTGCCCTCCCATGTGCACAGCCCGTACTGTCTTGGGGGAGGGGGTAGAAAGGGACGTGTCAAGGCCACGGGGAGAAGGGGAGGGGCGGGGGGTGGGGGCGGTGGAGGAGGCGTGGCTCCCACCACTGCTAGGCGAGGAGTGGGCCGGGCAGGTTCGCAGCCGAGAGTGGAGCGGAGCGGAGTGAAGTGGAGCAGCAGGGAGCCCAGCAGGTGGGCACCTTCTTGGAGCTCAGTGCAAGGTGGGCAGGTAGAGGGATAGGCTTCAGGCACCGATGTCTAGAGGGAGGGGTCTCAGTTTGATTCAGGACCGGGGGTGCTTCTATTCTGTATGCTTCTTGGATGGACCCCCTTACGGAATATGGGGACCTTTGAATCACCAGGACCAAACTGGTGGCTGCGGAGCTCTGGGGTCCTGGAGACAACAGAGGGACCGAGGGGAGCCGTTGCTCCATGGTCAGTGAAGGTGGGGCCCAGCACGTGGTGCTCTGGGGGTCAGCTTGTGGCACTGCGGAGAGGCAGCAGCTTGTTCACGGAGAGGCACTGGCTCGGTAGAGGATTGGGGGAGGGGCCTGCCGCTGTCGGAGCTGGAGAGACAGCGACCAGACCACCAGGGCTCTTGCCAGCCAGTGGGTGGCGGATAGGAGACTGTGGGGTGCGTGCGGGAGTGGGGGCAAGGACTGGGGCTCCTCTGGCTCATGTGCTTCAGCAGCCCTGCCCTTCTTCCAGACTCCAGAGGATGCTTGAGGCCCTGCCACTCTGGACGCAGGGCAGTGACGCTGCCGGTGCCGCTGGAGAGGCGGGGGCAGCGGGAGGGCTCTGCCCCCTCCCTAACCTTAACGCAGGGAGTTAGGGTTCCATGGGGGAGAGATCTGCGTATCAGCGCCTGACTGGGGGCAAGGAGGGACCGCAGGTAATGGGGGAAGCCTGGGGGATAGCCGGGTACTTGGGCCCTAGCCCCCATCATCTGCTGGTGAGCTGAGGGCCCAGCCCTGCTCTCTGCAGCAGCCTCCCAGGAGTGAAGGGTGTCTCTGCTTCTGGGCCCCAGGATCTGTCCTGGTAGGCTGGGTAAAGAAGAATGGGTGTTGCCGTGGGGAGTTCCGGGGGTGGGGTGAATCAGTGGTGGTAAATTACTGATGCTGACATTTGCCTCAGAGTCTCTTGGTCCCAATTAAGCTGCCCTTTGGGCTTTCTTCAACGCCTCATTTGACCCGTGGAAGCACTAGGATTTGGGTTTAGTCTTTTATGGGCACTGAGTCCCTGTCCCGTGGACATTCCCACTTACTGGACTTTTGAATATTCATATTAAGCCAAATGCCCCTGTTTGCTTTAGAAAATAAGATCACCATATTTAAGGGACCATTTCCCTTCCCCTTGGAGATTAAGCACTTTCTCTCTTGACCGGCAGAGGGCAGTAGCTGACTGGACAAAGATGGACAGAAAGGTGGGAGCTGTTTTCTAGGGCTGGGAGAAGGGTCCAAGAGCTGGCCTGAGCTCTCACCCCTGACCGTGCTTTTCTTTACAGCCTCTCACAGCTGGATTGCTGAGCAAGCTGCTGCGGCTTGTTCTTACCCGATGTCCAAGGGAGAGTCAGGCATGGGGTTCTGGTGGGTTTGGGGCACATCTTTTAGGGAGTGGCTAGAATTTTTAATCTGGCCATTCTAATCCAGCAGCCCCCATCTTGTAGTTGAGGGAGTAATCCTGCTTAAGTTAAATTGTCCCCTGAGGTCAAGTCTCTGGGTCTCCTTTAAGGTGGTGCCTGGTGGGAGGTAGGCAGTAGGCTTCTCTGTCTGAACTGTGGACATTCTCTGCCAGGATTTGGGGAAAAGTCAGCTCCAATGTGACCTCAGCCTGATCTTATCTTGTCCATTATCTGTGATCCCAGCCTCAGACGGGAGATTCACTTGGACAGATGGGAGGCTGCACCTGGTAGGCTCCACAAGCTTTGGGTAGTTGATGACAGGGGGATAGGGAAGAAGGACTCATTGCTGGAGTGTGTCCCCCTTTTCCCCCATCTGGGCTCAGACCAGGAAATGGCTGTCCCTTTGGGTACCTTCTCTCCAAACACTGAGAGAGGCCTTGGAAAGAGAGCCTGGGATAATGACTCCCCAAAACTCTCACTCCAGCTGCCTGCCCCACTAGCCAGCTGGGGCTTCCAGTGCTGGTCGCCAGCTGGATAGGGACAAGAGAGCAGTGTCAAGAAACAGGGGCTCCCTGGGCATGGCTGGGGGATGGGGTGGGGGTACTGAGGGAGCCTGAGAGGACTTCCTGCAGCTGTCAGGTGTGTCTGGGGGCTGTAGTGAGGGGGGTGTAAGAGCAGCTGGCGCCCTTGAGGAGGGGCAGAGGGGATCATTTGTCAGCTCCAGGAACGTGGGGGGCCCACAGGGGCTTGATGGAGTGCCTCCAGTTCCCTTTAGCTGGGGCTGTTGTCTGTGTGTGGGTGCTATACAAGAGACATCGTATAGCCTGGAACCCTACAACTTGGGGTGGGAGCAATCCCAGCAGGGTCTAGGGGCATATTTGTTTGTTTTGAGGGGGCTTTGGATCTTGGCCAGCTGGTCCAGGGAGGAGGTACCCTGGGTGTTGTGCGCAGCAGACAAGGCAACCCCAGGGGAGGGGGTGGAGATTCCTTACCCCCTCCACCCCCTCTTGATCTTGGCTGGACTGCCCCACTCTGGCAGGCTGCCGGCCTCCTATTTCCGTCGGGCACCAGGGTAACAGGGCCACATTAGGGCCTGAGCCAGGAGACGCCCAGCCAAGGCTGGGACTAGGAGATGGGGGAGGGTCTCTGAAGGGTCTGCCTGCAGGATCCAGGAATGATCCTGGGGTCCTAGCCCCTAACTCAGGCTGTGTACTAGCTCCCAAGCCCTAGATAAGCCCATATGGGGGCCTGCAACCATTCTTTGTACATTGCTGCTTGATTCACATTGCCTCCACCCTAAAATCCCAGGAGTTGTCTGCAACTATGGGGGTTGGGGTGGAATCCAGAGACAGGGGGCCTTGTGTATGGGGAGGCAGGGGGGCCAGTGCGGGTGGCTGGGAGGAAGAGTCCCCCCATTCCCGCTGCCCTCTTGGCAGTGATTCAGAAAGGTCCTTTTTCAGCCAGTGTCAGAGCTGCTCAGCTGGAGAGGGAGGGAGGAGGGAGGGAGGGCAGTCAGGAGGGGGAGCCAGGGAGTAGGGCTGGAGCTGTGACCACTGCACTGGAGAAGACAGAGAAGCAGGACAGAGGACCCAGGCTGCAGCCAGTTGAGAGAAGAGCGAACCTGCTCCCTGCCAGACTAGCCAGCTGTAGAAACAGCTGTGTAGCAGAGAACAGGGCCTACCCTATTCTTCTGTCCTGTTTCTCACCCCTGGTGCGGAATTTGGGGGGCTCCTAGGGCAGACCTCTGGTCAACTTCCCTTCTGGGCAGAACCTGAAATTTAGGAGCTGAGGTCCCTGCTCCCCTACTTCTCAAGCCAGAATCCTAGTGACCCATTCAGGGGGTCCAGCTCCGTGGAGATGCCAGCAGCTCGTCGATTCCCTGGCCTAGAGCTCTCCTTTCCTCTTCTGGCCAGACTACGGCGAAGACTATACACAGTGAGTGGGGGGCTGGGGCCTAGCCGACTAGAGACTAGATCAGCTCCTCAGAGCCAGCACTTCACTGAAGGGCAGAGAGCAGGACTGGGAATGTCTGAGGGACACCTCTAGTGAGGGTTTGACAGGAGGGTCTGGGCCGAGTGGCCTTCCCCCTCCGGTTGCTGCATTCTTGTTGGCAAGTGTTGAAGAGTGTATTTGGGAAGTGTGCATGCAGCCACGAGAGCTACATGTGTCAGACACAGGTGTGTGGGCTCTGGGCTCCGCTGGGGCCCAGGCACACGGAGAACTAGTGACACTAGTGACTATGGCGGGTGGGGGTGGGGTGGAGGGGTTAGCTGTAGCAGTGCGCTCTGTTTCACAAAGAAACTTGGGCTGGAGGGGACAGGTAGGGGTGCGGAGGGGACTTGTCCAGGGTCACCCTGGGCTTGGTGGTAGAGGCAGGACTGGGACCCTGCCTGCTGTCTCCTCACTGGGATCTCAGTGTTCTTAGTCTTCCCACACATGCCCCTACGCAGAGCAGCCCTGTTGCCTGGGGTTGGGGAGCTGGGAGGAGAGTGTCCAGCTGAGCCGAGAGATTTGTTGGCTGGTGTTTCAGGGAAAACGACCAGGTTGGACTGTGCTTTTCAGGGAGGGGCCTGTGGGTCCTCCCTAGCCCTGACCACCAGGTCACAGCTTTAAGCTGTTCTCAGGAGTGGCTGCCTCCTACCCCAGAGGAGGGTTGGCATGGGGACCCTGGAGCCCTGGAATTTGGGAATTGGGGAAGAAGAGGAGAGGACCTTCAGACCTCCTGTCCTGGTTGCAAGCCCCATCTGGGGCTCAACCATGTTGGGGTGGGATCACTTTGCTCCAGGGACAGGTTGGTAACCATGGAAATGCTGGCCCCGCCCTACGGGGGCCGGGCCATGGAGAGACACTGCTGAAGGCAGTGGTTTTCACAGTGTACCTTTGGGGTTTTCTTCTGGAAAGCAGTAGTGTCCCTCCCTCTAAAGCCCACACCCCTTTGTTTATAACAGATGGTTTTGTTGAGGATGAGTTAATACCACTAAATGCTTGGCACCACGCCTAGCATATAGTAATGTAGTCGAAGTGTTAGTTATTTTTATTGTTACTCTTCTTAAAATTAATAGAAATACAACATGTTTACCATGTATGTGTATGTGTAGTCAGTCACCAAACATAGCGCCACCTGTAATAGAAAAGAGAAATAAAAGGAAAGGAATTTACCACTTCATATATTCTGCCTCATCAGTGTACTCTGACATAGGTGAAGTAGATGCTAGGACCTCTTGTAGAACCACCACCAAGCTCCATCTACAAGTGCTGACTGAGAGGGGCGTTTTGAAATACTAAGGATAGGTTGCTCTCAGTGACTTTTTTTGAATAGTGAGCAACTTTTGCTAAGTTCTGAACAAAGCAAAAGCCAGTTTTCCCTCACTTTACTCAGTATGGTAGTTCCAACCCAGGAAAATTCAGTATGTATTAAAACTGCAAAAATACTTTTTTGTTCAAATGTAAAATGGAATTCAGTTCTAGAGTCAGATGATTACAAACAGATTTTTCACCTCCATGATTTAAGTTTTATGGGATTTGGGACAGTGTGTGAAACTCTCCTGTGCATTACAGGATAACTCACATTCTTGCCCCCCCTAAAGGCCACTAGTGGCCCCCAACATTGAGACAACCAAAAATGTCCCCTAGGGGGCTGTACAGCCTTTGTGAGAATCATCTGGATAAAGGGTTACCGCTTAAAGTTTGGAAACCCCCACTGGCCCAGCCGCCTTGGCGGGAGAGCCGGGGTTTGAACTGAAGTCCTCTCCGTTCCCATTTGTTGCTCTTTGTACCGCCCTGAGCTGCCTGGGAAAGTCCGAACTCCTTGCATTGGGTTGGCAGCACCTCTGGGAACTGTGGGGGCAGGAGGCTCATGCTGGGCCTGGGCTGTGAGCGCCTGCTTCTCAGTGTGACCTGTGATGAGAGCTGAGGGAGACAAGGCCACCTCTGAATTGGGGAGGAGGGGGTCTCTGGTAGCTGACCTTTCCCCACTTGCCTGCTTCTTCCATGGGGATTGAACATGGGTCAGGGGCTGGTTTGTCCAAGCTCTCAGCTCTGAGGTATCTCACTTGGACAGGGATGGGCTTGGTGTCTGGTGGGTCAGGTTGCTTAGCGTTGAGGGTGCCACTGGCCTTTTTATTTGTGCCCAAGAAAGTATAGACCAGAGGTCACTCATTGGTGAGCCTTTGGCTGTTTGTGGCCTGCACACACATATATTGTTTGGCCAGTACAGAGTGGTGTGTGTGTGTGAGTGAGTGTGTGTGTGTTTCAAACTTGAATTAGTTGATATAGTTAAAAAGTCAGGAGAAAGATAATGTTAAGTGAAAACAAGGAACAGAATTGTGTGGGTAATGAGTGACTATTTGTGTGGGGGGAAAACAAAGTCTGGAAGGATAAAAGTCATTAATGGCACCTGGCTTTGGGGATGGGGAGTTAGGTGGCTGTGCAATAGGTGAGGAAATGAGACTTGATGGCTCCTGTGTGCCATTTGAATATTTTTCATGTGCATATATTACCTTTTCAAAAAAATTTTAATGGCAAGATTTCACATGTAGATTCGGATTCCTGGTATTTCTTGAAAAAATTGAAAGTCTGGACAACACTGGGCCACAGTCTGCTGTGATAGCCATTGACAGGAGCTGAGCAGTGCTGTCTCTTTGAGCTGCATCTGAAAGCCCCCCGAAGCCCCTGCCTGTCTCTCTCTCTCTCCCACTTGCTGTGGTCCTGGAGGCACTTGTGGAGAGGTCTTTGGATTGGGGGAGAGGCTTTGGCTATGTTAAGCATTGGGAGAACTCATCTAGTCCTGAATCCTTTCTATGAGGTGCATCAGGTCTAGGGATCCCATGGCTGGGTCTCAAGGGACACTGTAACCCCCAATTTTTTAATTGAAACTTTATGATTAAGAATGTGTATTTCTTCTCGAGAAATACAGTCATTTTCATCAAAATCTCAAAGGACTTGTGACCCCAAGGGGAACCTGAGAACAGTGGAGGTTGATCTCAGGTCACTGGGCCATGAATTTTTGTAAGACCCTGACTCCAGCGCCTGGGCTGTATCCTAACTGTCCTAATTCTACCCTTGTCGCTGGCAGGAAAGGGGGCAGGTGGGTACCGGCTGTTCTGTACAGCTGTTCTGAGGAGCAAGAAGGTGATTTGAATCCTTCCTGGAAGCAGCATAGTAGGATGTGGGTGAGCCCGGGGCACTCGGGCAGGGTCCCCTTTTACCTCCCTGCATCCCTTGGTCCCTGATTCGTTCTTTCCTCCCCACAGAGGCTGGGGAGCAGCAGCATGCAGCCGGAGGAGGGCACAGGCTGGCTGCTGGAGCTGCTGTCCGAGGTGCAGCTGCAACAATATTTCCTGCGGCTCCGTGACGACCTCAATGTTACCCGCCTGTCTCACTTTGAGTATGTCAAGAATGAGGACCTGGAGAAGATTGGCATGGGCCGGCCTGGTAGGTGGGGACATTGGCCTTGCTCGCCGTTCTCCCACTGACCATTTGCCTCCTCTGTCCTCAGGATCGCCAGCCACATGGAAGAACCCTCCCCCCTTTATTTCATGGGGTGGCATAGCTGAGAACTCTCCCTGCCTGTCCAAGAGCCCCCGAGGTGGGGTGGAGGGGCCTCAGTAGATGCCGCACACAGTGAGTGCATGAGAACAGTTTGCACTTGGAAAGGTGAATTGGACTTTTAGGAGTCTTGCTTAAAGCTCTGGCTACTCAGGCCTAACTACGGCCCCTGTAATTTGTTCAGACATTTGTAGGGTGCATTTCCTCCATCTCCACCTCCTTTGTACATGTAGAATTGAGTCTGACATTCTGAACACCAAGGGTTCAGTGCCCAGAGATCTGTATGAAGAAGGGAAGATAAAAACCTGCAGATGGTTTGCTGATTTAATCTGTCTCTTTCTTTCTCTGTCTCTCACAAAGATATGCTCGCTCGGTATGTGTGGGTCCTAAAAGTAGTGGTTGCAGCATCTAGAACTCCTGGTGTTTCCTACAGAACCCAGAAATGCATTCGTGCTTTCAGTTTAAAGTAGCTAAATAAGTTAGAATGTGCTGAATTAGACATTGACTTACGCTACTTTTGGCCTTGATAGTTGGTGTCTGATGCAAGTAACAATAAAATTTTATGGGAGGAAAAACTCAAAATTGGGAAAATTCTATCTATTACCTTGAGTTCCTTTGTTCCTGAAAGTTGGAAACAGAACTACTGCTCAGTTTTGGTGGTTAAACACCCCCATCTAGTTCAAGGACCACTGTTTGGAAGTGGAATGCAGTGACCATCTAATTGCAGCCCCTGCTTGGTTGGGATGGTTTGTTTCCTTGGTATCATTGCACTGGGCAGTACCTAGTGGTGGACCCACCCCAGGAGACCGAGGAAGCCTGCAGGTGGGCAGCAGCCTCGGGGGTGGGGTGGGGGGGTGAGCCTTAACAGCACTGGGTTTCCTGTCCCTCCTGCAGGCCAGCGGCGGCTGTGGGAGGCTGTGAAGAGGAGAAAGGCCATGTGCAAGCGCAAGTCCTGGATGAGCAAGGTGGGTGGACAAGGCATGAGATGGGCTGGGCAGCTCGTGGGCCCCACTCTGATGTCAGTCCTAGGAAACTTCGCCCATGCCGGGGCAGTATAATCTCACACTTTGTACAGACCTCCCTCCCTCAGGGCCTTATCAGGCAGGGTACTTATAGAGCTGCCTGGCTAAGTGTCTGTCTCCGCTAGAGACGGCGCGTGAGTAGCCTGTGCAGCCATGGCTTCACATCCTCCCACTACGCCATGGTGCTGGGCCTGAAACAGGCTCTGTCAAGTACTCTGTGACTTGAGCCCTTGATCTGTCTGAGTATTGGGGCCGGTGTCAAGCATGGGGTGGTGTGGCAGCCTGGACCCAGGACGTCTTTGCTTTGCTTTCGTCTTCCCCCACCCTCCCTAGTCTGTGGAGGGTTTCTCTGGTCATCTGGCCTTGCTGACAGCTTCCTTCCCCACAGCCTCTTTAGTTCCCCCCACCTCTTTGTCCTAATTTGGGTCAGTGGAGTTGTGAGTCTCTGGTCTGACTTAGTGGAACTTTGCCCATTGTCTGGAAGACAATGCAGGAGGAAATGAACCAGCCAGGGCCTTCCCTCCCCACTTCTGGCCTCAGGGCTGGGGGGGGGGGGGTAGGGTAGCACAGCTGGACTGGGATTGGGCAGCAGAGATTTCCTGGCTGCGATCTGACAAAGGGGCTGTCTCTTGGGATCCTGTGGCCTTTTCTGGGGACACTATCCTGGTCCCTTGCCCAGGTTTTAGGGAAGAATGAGCAAGTTGGGGCGGGTGAAGGCAGGAGGGAAGAGCTGTGCAGTGTGCCAGGGTTAGGGGTCTTGGATCTACCCCAGACTTGAAGGACGTTCCCGGCCAGTCAGTAAACCTCTCCAGACTTGAAGCCTGTCTTCAAGTAAGACTGTGCTGGCCACACTGGCCCAGCTTCCCTCACCTCACCAGGCTGTGTGGAAGGTCCTTGTCAGCTGAACATTGTTTGCAAGTGTCAAGGATTCCAGTTACTGGGAGGAAGGACAGAGCAGCAGCCAGAAGAGGCCCTCAGATTGGAGACTGTGCATACAGATAAGCCTCTGCCAGCCTTGGCGGCAGGGGCCCAGCTGGGCAGGCTCTGCAGCCTGAAGCCAAGGCTTTGGGTGCCCTAGTAGGGGTGGCCAAGTCAAACTGATGGGCGATCTCTGACCCTCAGGGCCTCCCTCCTCCTGTCCCCTGATCTTTGTTCCCTTCCTTCCAGCCCAGGCTGCAGAATTCCTTCCAGTCTCCCTTCTTTCTCAGCCCTCAGCTCTAGGCGCCCCTCCAGAAACCCAGCTGTCTTCCCAGGCCCTTCCCCAGCAAGGCCTTGCTTCATCTGCACCCCACACACACTCACAGTCTAACCTCAGGCTCAAATTATCCTCTCCCCTGGCAGGATGAAGGGTAGCCGGCTCCCTGGGGAGGGTGGAGACAGACAGCGCCACATGGGCAGCCCAGGGAAGGGGCCAAGGCTAAAAATGGACAGAGAGGTGTTTGTGGAAGGCCCCTTAGGCTTCTACCCATCTGCTCTGGTTAGGGGCTGGAGTCTGTTCTGGGTAAGGGGTACAGAAAGGGATGGGTGGGGCAGAAGGTGGTGCCTAGAGTGGCTTTGGGCTGCCCTAGATCCCCCAACTGGGTGTGGGCCACAGTAGCCGCAGGCTACATGCCTGTCAGTCCATTTCTGGCACACACCCTGAGGCCACACTGAGGCTCTGGTTCCTGTTTGGGGGTGTGGTCAGGAGGGAGCATGGGCCTCCAGCCAGGATTCCCCCTGGCAGTTTGGCAAAGTTAGGACCCATCTGAAGGCCTATGTGACGACCCACTGGGACAGGACTGAGGGACTGGCTCTGGGACCTCAGGGTGCCATCTGGCCCCTTGCTGCCTTCAAACAGGTGTTCAGTGGAAAGCGGCTGGAGGCTGAATTCCCCTCCCATCACTCTCAGAGCACCTTCCGGAAGACCTCGCCCACCCCTGGTGGCCCAGCAGGGGAGGGGCCCCTTCAGAGCCTCACCTGCCTCATTGGGGAGAAGGACTTGCATCTCTTCGAGAAGCTTGGAGATGGCTCCTTTGGTGTGGTACGCAGGGGCGAGTGGGACGCCCCCTCTGGGAAGACGGTGAGTTTTCTGGGTCCTGTGGGGTGTGGCAAAGGGACAAGCCCCTGAGAGACTAGCAGAAGCCCAACTCTGCCCTCTGAGGTGGATCTGTCCCCTCCGCTAGGATGTGAAGGGGGCTAGGGACAGGTCGCAGAGTGGCTTGCCCTGGATTCTATACTCAGGTTTAACTAGACACATCTGTTTCTTTTTTAAATTATACAAATAATTTACTTATTTTAAAAACTAGGAAAAATACCTGCAATCTCACCAGAGGAAGCAGTTAGCATTTCTGCTCCCCACCTCCGAGGTATTTTGTTGAATTTAGTTAAGATACAAATTTTAGATACAATTTTTGAAATCTTGCTCTTTCTCTTTGTATTGTATTTAAAATTTACCCCCAGAGGGATAAATAGCATGTATATAATAAAACATGTAGCTCTTGAGTGTACAGTATAGACCCCGGGTAATGTCACCCAACCATGGGATGAAACATTTCCAGCCTGCCAGAGCCTCCCTCCTGCCTCTGCACTGATAGTCCCCTTCCTCCAGGGAAGGCTACTGTTCTGACTTCTGTCACCATAGATTAGTGTTCTGGTATTATATTTAAAGCATTTTTCTTCTACACCAAACCATTTTTAATATTTCATTTTATAACATTTTAATATCCTATCATCATACTGGTCATCTCTTACCTAATAGTTGCTATTTAAGCTGGACATTCCCTCAGGAAGGGGAGGCCCAGCTAACGGCCTCTGGGGGTTAGCCAGCTTCCCTTCCCCAGCCAGGCCAAGACACCTGAGACATGCTCACCCACCCTGAGCAGACCTGAAGCCGGATGTTTGAGTGTAGTTGGAGGGAGAAGCAGGTTGGCTCAGAGTATTGGGGGCTGGGGCCGGTTCTGACTCCCTATAATCTCCTCTCTGAGCAGGTGAGTGTGGCTGTGAAGTGTCTGAAGCCTGATGTGCTGAGCCAGCCAGAGGCCATGGATGACTTCATCCGGGAGGTCAACGCTATGCATTCGCTTGACCACCGAAACCTCATTCGCCTCTATGGTGTGGTACTCACACCACCCATGAAGATGGTCAGTACTGTGCTTCGGAGGGGCTGTGGTCTCTGGGCCCCAGGTCTGCCCCTTCTGCCTGTGCTGTGGGTCCTCTCTTCATCCTGACGAAGGTCAGAGGTCCCACAGATCCAGGTTTGGTCCCTCACCTGATGTAGCATAGGGGCTCACAGGGGCCTCGCCCAGTACTGACTATGTCCTTTGGCGCCCACGTCCATCTCTGCATTTTGCTTGTATTCATGAGCAGAGTTATAGCTATGGGAGGAGCTGGTCCTAGAGTTTAATGTTTGGAATTTCTAACATGAGCCTCTTTGGGTTGCTTCTCTGGGCCTCAGCTTTCTACGTTGCCTAGAGGCAGAGGCTTGGGAAGCTGTAGGATTCCTAGAGGTTCCCAGAGGACAGACCAGGAAGGAGCCTTGAGCATGGCTCTGCAGGCCTTCAGGAGAGGGCTGGGAGCCCAGCATGGGATGTGGAGGGAGGGGCAGGGCTCAGCCACACTTATTCCTCCCACCTTCTCTGTGGCTTCAGGTGACGGAGCTGGCACCTCTGGGATCGTTGTTGGACCGGCTTCGCAAGCACCAGGGCCACTTCCTTCTGGGCACTCTGAGCCGCTATGCTGTGCAGGTGGCTGAGGGCATGGGCTACCTGGAGTCCAAGCGCTTTATTCATCGTGACCTAGCTGCCCGAAATCTGCTGTTGGCCACGCGTGACCTGGTCAAGATTGGAGACTTTGGGCTGATGCGAGCACTACCCCAGAATGATGACCACTACGTCATGCAGGAGCATCGCAAGGTGCCCTTTGCCTGGTGAGGGGCAGGCGCTGGCAGATCACAGGGCCTGGACCCCCCCTATCCCTTGCCCTACCCTGGTCCCTGCACACCAAGGCTCACAGTATCTGGGGCCTTTTTACCCACAACAGCCCTTGTCCCTTCTGGGCCTGGGGTGCCCTTCTTGAGTGCCCATTCATTCATTCACTCATTCATCCAGGAATTCTCGTGTCAGGCACTAGAACACACAGAGATAAGTGCTGTGGGGACTCATAAAGGCTTTCTGGAGGACTCAGTGTTAAGCTCCTAAAATAACAGGAGAAGTTAGCCAGGCAGACTGGTTGGTAAGCATGTTCCAACCAGGTAGAGCTAGTGGCAGGCAGGGCCAGACTAGGCTAGGCTTTGTCGACTGCGAGCAAGGATGTTTACCTGCATACAAGGTGGACCCTGGTCCTGCCCTGGCCCCTGTGTCAGCCACTCCTATGCTGAGATCAACGTGTTCCTTTGGTGTTGAAGGCACCCAAAGGAGTATGGTCACCCTGCTTTGAGGTGGAAGGTGTCAGTCCAGTTCAGCTCTCCAGAAAACCCCTCTAATTCAAGATGTACAGTCACCCTGCTTAGTAACTGACTTTATACCTAGGGGGACCATACATCCTGGACTGTGCCTGTTGTCCTGGAGTAATTGATGGCACTTCCTTTTATACTCAAGCATCCTAGTTTGGATGGTAAATTATAAGGTCACCTGTTTTTATGCAGCCCTGTTAGAACAGCTCTGTGAAGTGAGCAGATTATTATTCCCATTTCATAGATGAGGAATAGGAGGCTTAGAGATCTTGAATGACTTTCTCTGGCTCTACCCCCTTTGAGTGTCAGGGCTAGCTCTGCAGTCCCATGAGAGATTCTGTGATTCTTCATCCAGGGTGGCTTCCTCCTCACTCTGCTCCTCAGCCCTCCTGGAATTCCCCTTTGCCAGCGTCACTGGTGGTGGTTGTCCTCACCCGAGAGGGCATCCCAGAGGGAGTGTGCAGCTATTTGGATGAAGGCAGTGTGACTGTTTTCACCCATTTTGGTTCTTCCCCAGGCCCTATCCAAATTTCCCACCCACACCTTCCTGCTGAAATGACCCAAATGCTAGGATCCTGCCCAAAATCTGGAAATTGTCATCCTCCCACCACAATTACAGAACAGCCTGAGCTCTGTCCCTCTCCTCTTGCCCCTTCTAGAGCCTCTGACCTTCCTTTCTCTGCTTTCCTGATCTGGCAGCTTCACTCTCTTCCCACTCCAGGCTGCATGTGGGTAAAAGACCTGAGCATTCATGATTTTCTCCAAGTGTATCCCGTAGTCAAGATGTCCTTCCCTTCCCTTCCATACCATGCCCCTAGTACCTGCTGTTGAGCCTGGCACATGGGGTAACAACATGCTCATTGAGTGAACATTTTATGTCCATTGGGGCTGATGTGGGTGGGGATGCTCTGAGAGGCCTTCTGTTTGACCCCTGCCTTTGCCAGGTGTGCCCCTGAGAGCCTGAAGACACGCACCTTCTCCCATGCCAGCGATACCTGGATGTTTGGGGTAACGTTGTGGGAGATGTTCACTTATGGCCAGGAGCCCTGGATTGGCCTTAATGGCAGTCAGGTAAGGGGGCTAGGGGTCTGCTCCCTATAGGGTGAGAGGGGGTTGATTGATTCCTGGCTGCCAACCTGGCCCTGTTAGGACTGGCTTTTGTCTGCTGGAGTCCTGTCCCCCAGGCTCCGTGTCTGTGTGACCTCTCAGATAGCTGAGCAAAGAGAAGCGCCCCCACTGGTCAGGAGAGGGACAGGTGGAGCTTGCTCCTATTCATAGCCTTTGCCACAGCCACCTGTCCAGAGGCCCCAGACTTAGGAATAAAGGTCTGAGGCCTGGGGATAGGCCCTGCCCCAGAAGAGGCAGAACTCTTTGGGATGTGAGCATGGCAGCCTGAAGCTCCAGTTGTTTCATGGTATGGAGGGAGGGTAGGAAGTGAAGAGCTGGGTGCTCTGCTTGTACTCAAGCTTCACTCCCTCTCCAGATCCTGCATAAGATTGACAAAGAAGGAGAGCGTCTTCCCCGGCCAGAGGACTGCCCCCAAGACATCTACAATGTCATGGTCCAGTGCTGGGCTCACAAACCAGAGGACAGACCCACCTTTGTGGCCCTGCGGGACTTTCTGCTGGAGGTGAGGGCTGGTCTGCCCACGGGGGCTAGGGTATCCAGGCAGGGGTCATTCCCAGAGTTGGGAGTGACCTGTCTCTACCCTCAGGCCCAGCCCACTGACATGCGGGCCCTTCAGGACTTTGAGGAACCAGACAAACTGCACATCCAGATGAATGATGTCATCACCGTCATCGAGGGGAGGTAGGGAACATGGGGGCTGCACCTGTACTGCCTTGAAGGGTGCAGGGTGGAGCACCTGCTGGCCAAGAGGTCCTCCAAGTTCCTGCCTCCAAGGTCACCATGGCAACACACAGGCTGTGGTGGGCCTGAGCTGTGCAGTGGCGAGGGAGGACAGGGCTGAGTCTTCACCCGAGTGCTGGAGGTTAAGTACGTAGGTGCACGGCTCAGAGGCATTTTCCCTGCCTGGTTCCACTTCGTGTCCCTTTTCCCACTTGGCACCAGCCTTGGCTGTGTGGGTCAGGGCCATACTGCCATTATAGTGAGGCAGCCAGGCCTTAGGACCATGTCTGGAGACTCTGGAACTCCTAAACATTCCTAAGCCTCTCTTCCTCTTCCCTTCCTGCCTCCTCCCTGGGTAAGGACTCTTATTTTTTCTTTAATCCTTACACAAGGACATGTTCATTGATTTTGGAGAGAAAAAACAATATCGATGTGAGAGAGAAACATCGATCAGTTGCCTCCCACACGTGCCCTGACTTGGGATCGAACCTACACTGTAGGCATGTGCCCTAACAGGGACTCGAACCTGCCGCCACCTTGGTGTGCGGATGATGCTCCAACCAACTGAGCCACCCAGCTGGAGCAGGATAAGGACTCTTAACTACACGTGTAGGTGCATTTCAGTACCCCGAAGCACCCTCTTCCTAGCAGCCTCCTCCCTGCCACGGAGCCCCACTGCTCCCTCCCCTCCGTCCTCTCTGGGCCTCACACCCTGGCCTCTGGCCTCACGCTCCCCTCTCAGGGCCTCTATTCCCGATCCTTTCCTCCCCTTTATGTTCACAGTTGGCAAAGTGTGTCTCAGCCTATGGGCAGCATCTCCAGAGTCACATCTACTTGTAGCCCCCTCAGGCTCCTGCATTGGAGCCCCACCCACCACTCACCCCACCCTGTTATCTGAGCCTCAGGGTGTCTAAGGAACTGGTTGGGGCAGGGCAGGCTTGAGGTGCCTTTTGGGTAGGTGGTGGGCATGGAAGGCTGGAAGGGGAAGGGAGGGAAAGGAAATTCCCTGTGGTCCAAGCTCCTCTGATTCAGAGCCAGGCAGGTATGAGGGCAGAGGCTGTTTCCCTGCAGAGCCCTTTCTCCCTGGACCTCAGGTTTGGGAGTCTGGGCCTTTGGTTAAACCTTGTGCCGCATGGGGGTTGGTGATGAGGGAGAGCCTCTGGGTCTGTCAGTGATGGAGTTGGTGCTAGACCCCAGGCTGGTTGTGCAGGAACCTGACTGTGGCCCCAGCACCTCTTCCCTAGGCCAGGGCTCCCCTCATCTTTGGGCACAGTATCTGGGAATAAGAATTGCATACCAACAGGTTAGTGATGAAAGCAGAAGGCTTCTAGGATAGAGGCCTGAGAGACAGAAAGGAATATAGTCTGTGGCTTGGAGCTGAGGGGTCAGGGAAGGGACTGCAGGCCGGGCACTTTGGGGGACATTATTGAAATAGGAAGATTAGGATGAGGGCCCCTCTGAAGGTGTGTGGCAGCTTTGCAAGCCAGAAGTCTGCGCCTGCAACCATTTCCACCTCCAGGAACTTGGGACCCTGACCCCTCTATGCCCCGCAGTTTCTAGGTCTTTACTTCCCCTGTCCCTGCTCTCAGTGGGGGTTCTGTGTGCCAAGGCCCAGTGTTCCTCAGGAGTGACTCAGGAGTTCCTTGTGTTTCTAAGGCGTGTGTTTCTGGAGCTGGCACCCTGGGTCACCTCTGGAGCAAGGAAGGGAAGGGAGAGGGGAGGGGGAGGGGATTGCTCCTCCCAGGAGGCTGCTGTGGGCATGCCCTGCCCTACCCTTCTGTCACAGACTCCCTGCTGCCAGCCAGTGTAGGCTCGCTGGGCTCCTCCTCCAGGGCCACCAGCCGACTTGGACCACAGTACCTGCTCTTGGTCCCTGGAGCTTCTCAGGAGGTGGGAAGTGAGGGGCAGGAGGCCATGACAGTTGTCGGGTCTTTGGTAATGGGCCTGTATGTCACTGTACCAGAGCTTTAACTCTGCCCCTTTGTTTTCTCAGTGCCCAACTGAGTGGCTGGCTCTGTCTCCATGTATCCAGGTGGATGGGCTTTCTGTTCATGTGTGTCCCTTTAGTTTTTTGTTTGTATGTGTGGGTTGCTGGCTGTTTCTCTGTCTCCTCTTAGCCTGGCTCTCAGCTCTCTCCATATCTACCCTCTCCTGTCAGTTTTGGATTACTTCTGCTGGAAGCTGTCTCCAGTATTAGTTTCCTAGTCCGGAGTCTTGGAACCCCCTTGTCCTTGGCTCTGACTGATTCTGTAGGTTCAGTGCCTCTCAGGATGCCAGGCAGTGGGCAGAGAGACACCTTGGTGTTGTGTGAGCCATGCTTGTGGGGCTTAGTCTAGATTGGGACAATGACTGCTCTTTTCCATGGGGTCGTATTTGGAGGCTGGGATGGCTGGCTGCACTTTTCTGTTCTGTGTTTATAGACTTGGAGAAGGGGGACAGGTTTTGAAATCCTTCTGCAGATCTTTGGCCTGGTCCCTGGAGCCTCGATTCCTTTAGTATGTGGGGCAGGGAGAGGCAAGGGCCTGTGTTGTTCCTGGAGGCCAGAGGTGCCTGAGACCCCCCAGAGAGAAGTGGGTGTGGTGGAGTTTTGAACAGAACATTTAAATAACATTTGTCAGCCATTTCTGGACTCCCTTAGGCCTGGTAGAGGGGCTGAGATTTCAGAGGCTGGCTCCCGATAGAGCTGGGGCTTCCTTTAGCCAGACCTTGGTTTCCCAAGTGCTACTTCACATTTTGCTTGTTCCAGGACACTGACGAAAAGCAGGTAGTAGAAAGTTCCTGCTGGAGGTACTGGGCCCTTTTCTCACTCCCTTAGGGACTCCCCGTCTGTTTCTGTGACTGTCTGCTACAGTGACTTCCAGATGGCATGGTGGGCCTGTCCCTCGCCCTCCTGTTGTTGCCAATGGAGACTCTGGTCTCTTGGTGGAGGGAGAAGAGAGGGTATGGCCAGAGCAGGCTGGTGGGAAGGACTGGGCTTGGTCCTTTCTGGGCTACTGGTACCTCACCCCCCACTGAGCCTCAGAGGGAGACGGGGACAGTGTGACGTAGCATTGGTCAGCTCATTGGCTGTTTTAGGAGTTAGTTATAGTTGAGCTTTGTCGGACCCATGTGCTTGGGGTGTGATTCCCAAGAGGCCTCTTTCTCACACACACATGTTACACTCTGAGGAATGGTGTCAGGGCCCCCAGCAGTCATGGGGGCTCTCACCTTGGCCATACCTGTAATGACGGGAGGTGGGCTTGGCGTCCTCTCTCGCTCTTAGAAGTGAGTCCAAGTGAGGCTCCTATGGAAGGAGCTTGGCTGTGGTGGCAAAAGGAAAGGAGCAGAGAGAGTGACTTCATGCCCGTCTGGCTTTGCTCGGGGTCCACACGGGGAGGGCACGATCATGGCCTTGGAAATAAGTTCGTTCTCTCTGCACTGCATCTCTACCTCTGCTGTTTTTTTCACCCAGGTTAATAAGCACCTATGAAGGTGTAGAGAGCAGAGTCCAGCGTTCATCCTTGGGGTTGGTATCTAAGACAGTTCTGTGGAGGGGCATGCAGAACCCAGGGAGCCAGTGAATGTTGGGGTAGAGCAGCAGCAGGGTCCCCCAGTGCCAGACGTGCCTCCCACCCTCTTCACAGGCGGCCCTAAACCTCATTCAGCCCTGTGGTGGGGGGAGCATTTTTCTCCTTGGAATGGCCCTGCTATTTTCAGATGGGCTTTGTTCCTTCCAGGGTGTTGTCCGCCCTTCTTCCTTTCCTGCTCTTCCCACCCGGAGGGCAGGATAGTAATCACAGGGTTGCTGTGTCTGTGGTGGGCTGGTCAGCGGCCTTGCTTATAAGAGCCTGGGCTCCTATCCTTCCCTCACCTCACCACTCAGCTTCCCAGGGACTGCTGTGCTCATGGGATTCGGCTTTTGGTCTCTGAAAAACGCTGTTTGGGGCTCATGTTGGTCCAGTGGGTCGCATCACCTCACAAAGGAGGGTCCAGGTGCTCAGCCTCACCGTCTCCTTCCAGACTCCAATCCCTCTGGTCTAGCTGCAGTTTGGAGGAAACCTTTCTTTACACTCCTGGCTGTGGACAGGTGACATACGGGTGGGGGAGTTAACAGTTAGAGCATGCAGCTTGGTGCCACACGTGTCCCCCACAGCAGCATGCAGCTGTCACCACCTCTGCCGTAGCCCAGATTCTGCCCATGTCACTGGGGTGAGTGATCCCAGCAGCAGATGCAGGAGCCTTATGGCCTGTTGGCTTACTGGTGTTCAAGTGTCCAAGAGGGTGTTCTTTTTTGCCTACATGCCTGCCCCCTGCCCCACCCTACCCTAGGAGGCTTTAGGGGGCCTAATAGGTTTTGTGTCTGAAGTCAGAGCAAGGTGCTAGTGGTCCAGCCACACTGGGAGGCTGGGTTCCCTTCTGTATGCCTTGTTTAAGACAGTAGAGCCCTAGCCCTAGCTCAATGGTTAGAGCATCAGCCTATGGACTGAAGGGTCTCGGGTTCAATTCCAGTCAAGGGCATGTACTTCGGTTGCAGGCTCAATTCCCGGCCCTGGTCAGGGCATGTACAGGATGCAACCAATTGACGTGTCTCTCTCACATCAATGGTTCTTTCTTTTTCTCTCTCCCCACCCCCTACTCTCTGAAAAGCAATGGAAAAAATATACTTAGGTGAGGATAAAAAAAAAAAAAGGTAATAGAGCTCCTCCCAAGGAGGTGGATAGGGCAAGAGTGAGGGTCCCACAGCCCTGCCAGGAGCTGGTGGCAGGCACTGGAGATATGTGAACTGGTGACATAAAGCCGTGGGTTGCCCCAAGTACTTCCAAACGTGTGAAGAGCTGCATTTAGGAGATAGGTTGTGGTTGGAGGGCTTGGCTTCAAGCCCAGTGCTAAGGCCATGGCTCTCCCTTGGGCCCCTGAAGCTCAGAACTCTTAGAACTGGGCTGAAGAGTGAAATCAGGTGGCCAGGTCTTGCTAGGGGAGGAGGGAGGCAAGGTGATATTGCGAGATGGGCCCTGGCTTTTACAGACTAACAACTGGATTTGAATCCTGGGTCTTCTGCGATCTTTCTGGTAACAGTAGGCAAGTCATGCCACTTGTTTGAACCTGTTTTGTTATTGTAAACTTTAGGAAGAGCTGTCTGACCCACCTAGGTAGCTTAGAGTAAGGCTGTGTGCAAACAGCCAGGCCTTATACTGGGGGAGTGGTCATGGGGGTCTGTTAGGAGGAGGCAGGCAGATGCAGACCAGCCTAGTCCTGGGGCCTCAGGCCTCCTGTTTCTTCTGCCAGGGTGGTTAGATATCACAGCTAAAGAGCTTGGTATGGAGAGGGTCCTACTCCTTGGGGCCGTCTCACCACACCCTGGTGTTTACCATGTCATCTCTCTTGGGTAGGGCTGAGAATTACTGGTGGCGCGGGCAGAACACGCGGACGCTGTGTGTGGGGCCCTTCCCTCGAAATGTGGTGACCTCTGTGGCTGGCCTGTCGGCCCAGGACATCAGCCAGCCCCTGCAGAACAGCTTCATTCACACGGGGCATGGCGACAGTGACCCCCGCCACTGCTGGGGCTTCCCTGACAAGATCGATGAGTGAGTACTGGGCAGGGCCCTCCTTAGCTCTGGAACCCCCAGCCCCTCCCTGGGCATGCAGGTTCTTTCAGGCTCCCAAGGTCCCTGTAAAAACCATGAGGCAGAGGACCTCTCATTGCCCAGCAGCTTTTCCCTGTAGGCAGAACCAGGTTAGGAGCTTCCAAGGATAGACCCACACTTCCATTTGGTGGAAAGGCCCCCAGGGGCTACAGCCTTGAGGCCCCTGGCACACTGGCCTTAAGAAAATGGACTTGAGAAGAGCCTTTGGAAGCAGTTCAGGAGAGAGCTTTTCTCATGACCACCAACATTTGAGTAGCAGCTTCCTTTTCCTGCTGGTAGTAGCAGTCTGGGAGGTGGGAACCTACTGGGTCAGGCCCAGGGGTGCACGGCACAGAGAGAGCTCCTGTGCGGAAACCTCAGAGCTAACATTAGGCAGCAGTTCAGCACTTCACCTACCTGCTTACCCTGTACCTGAGGGGGTTCAGTCTCCTTTAAGTGAAAAGATGAGGTCATTGGGGGATATCTGGGGAGGACACAGAGGAGCAGAATTAGTCACTTCCTGGGTGCCCTGCCCCAGATTTCTACCTGGAAGCTCCTTCCACCAGGCCTCCCTGCCTCTTTGGCCCGGGGCCTTCCAGGCCCTGCTCTCAGCAGCCCTTGCTCCTCTGACTTCTGACACGTTTCTGCCCTGAGGGACCTGGCGAAGCAGGCCCTCCACCTGCATGCTCCCATGCTCCCCACACCAGAACACTACGCTCTGAGAGGGCAGCCGTGTGTGTCTCTCACATACAGGAGCCAGATGAGGGCCTGACAGGGTTGGAGCAGGAGAGCACGACACCCTCCAAAAGGAGGCTGGGTGCCCTCTGCCCTGCTCCTGGCGTGCCGTGGCCAGCCCAGCCCCATTCCTCCAGGCTTTAATCAGCCCCAGTGACTAAGTCCCAGATCCTGACAGTCAGTACAGGGGTTGAGAGTAAACTGGGAGCAGGGCAGTGGCCCCACCCCTAGCAGTGGGGCAGAAGGATGTCTCCTGCCCACCCTGACCGGGGAGCGTAGCCGGATGGCTCTGGGCCTGGCAGGAGAGAAAAGAGTGTGCCAGCAGGTGGCTGCTGGGTGTGGGTTGGGGTGCTGTGAGGGTTGCAGAAGGCCAGCTCTACCCTTGTAGGGTGTTCTTGGAGCCCCTACAGTCCTAGATTTTTGACTTGCAGCCAGGAGTCCTTTCCTTGCCCTCTCTCCACAACACCCTCCCTTGGTTACAGCTTAGTTCTACAGAAGGGAGCTGCTGGGAGTCAAAAGTCCTGTGCTCCAGACCCCCATCCGCAAGGGGCTTGGTCGAGGTGGGTCCCTGGACGCCTGACTTCAGGGGACAGGCCCAGCATCTCCTCCAGAGCTTTCCTCACTGCCACCACTCCACTGTGATCCCCACCGTCTCACCTGTTTCTCTCCCCACAGACTGTATCTGGGAAACCCTATGGATCCTCCCGACCTGCTGAGCGTGGAACTGAGCACCCCCCGCCCCACCCAGCATCTGGGAAGGGTGAAAAGTAAGAGCCCCCACTCCCTGGCATCCCCTAGTCCTTTCAGGCCAACCCTGAGCCGGCTGTTATGGCTCTGTGATGGTTGGGTTGCAACAGCACGGGAACAGTTGTGTCCCTGGCTCCAGCTGGGTGTGGGGTGGAAGATGAGAGGCAGCTGTATCCGCCGAGGTGGGCATCCTCAGTCAGTGCTGCATCGGCCTGCCTGAGCTCTCCTCTCCCTCCTCCTCGCCGTGCTCAGAGCCTGGCCTTCCTCACAAACTCTAATCCCGCTCTCTTCTCCTAAGCCAAAACCACCCCACGGGCTTCATCTTGGCCAGGAGCCTCATCCACCCCCTGGATCCTGGGCCTGTCGTTCCGGAACATAGTTTTCCCCATCCTGCCGCCCTATTGCTTCCCATTGCTCTTGGGTTTATACACTCATTCGCCCCTATTCATTGCGTCCTCTCCCCCCCTCCCCTCTCTTTCTCTCTCTCTCGCTCTCTTTTTCTCCACCCTCTGCCCTCTGTCTGGCTCTGTCTTCCTCCCTTGTCCTCTGCCCTGCTCTGCCCCCCTCTATTCTTTGCATGGCCCTTCCTGCAGGGAAGCCTCCACCTCGCCCACCTCAGCCTGCCATCTTCACTCAGAGTAAGTGGGGCTGCTCTGGGTGCCTTGGCCCCCGCTCCCTCTCCCTCTCTCCTCTCATTCCTCCTCTCCTGGAAGGTACAGAGCCCTGGTGGCTGACTGGGTGGGAGGGGAAGCGGGTGTGTGCTGTGAGCTTTTGTTGCTGACCTGGCCCAGCATGCCTGCCTCTCCTTTCAACATCCCCCACCTACCCCCCAAAAAAGCCTAGGCTTCTGGAGCAAGTGTGTGGTCCCGGTGCTCTCGCTGCCTCTCCCCCATTGCCTGGCCTGCCTCGCTCTCTTTGGGACCTGCAGAGGCTGGGCTTTCATGATGGTGGGTCGGGAGCTCCTGTTGCTCTTAGTGCTGGGAAATTGCCCATAGCCCCCTGTCTGCACTAATGGTATGCTGTAAAGGGTTGGGGATAGTGGTTACTAACCAGGGGCAGGGGCATTTGGGGTCTTGTGTTAATGGAGGGGTGTCAGAGGCAGGCAGGTGAGGGGTGTTGCTTGCTCTAGTGGAGATGGAGGCAGGGGCTTACCTGCCCATGTAGAGGACTGACAGCATCCAGAGCAGGTGTTGCCCTCCTGTTTGAATGGGGTTGTGCGCTGAGAATTTAGCAGCTGAGGGCTGATCTCCCTGGGAGTTGGTGGAGGACACTTGGCTTTCTTCCCATACCCTACCTTCCCTGTCCCCCTGCCTGACACTGCTTCCCTGTCCGGGTCTCCTGTCCATTGCAGAACCAACCTATGACCCTGTGAGCGAGGACCAAGACCCCTTGTCCAGCGACTTCAAGAGGCTGGGTCTGAGGAAGCCAGGCTTGCCCCGTGGGCTGTGGCTGGCAAAGCCCTCAGCCCGGGTGTCAGGCACCAAGACAAGCCGTGGTGGCAGCAGCGGCGAGGTCACACTCATCGACTTTGGTGAGGAGCCAGTGGTCCCGTCCCCACGGCCCTGTGCACCCTCGCTGGCACAGCTGGCCATGGATGCCTGCTCCTTGTTGGACAAGACACCGCCGCAGAGCCCCACGCGGGCACTGCCCCGGCCCCTGCACCCCACACCTGTGGTGGACTGGGATGCACGCCCACTGCCGCCACCTCCCACCTACGACGATGTGGCCCAAGATGAGGATGACTTTGAAGTCTGTTCCATCAACAGTACGCTGGTGGGCGCAGGGGTCTCTCCTGGGCCCAGCCAGGGCGAGACCAATTATGCCTTTGTGCCTGAGCAGACGCGGTTCCTCCTTCCCCTGGAGGACAACCTGTTCCTTCCACCCCAGGGTGGGAGCAAGCCACCCACCTCAGCCCAGACCGCGGAGATCTTCCAGGCGCTGCAGCAGGAGTGCATGCGGCATCTGCAGGTCCCGGCCAGCTCGCTGGTCTCCTCACCCAGCCCAGTGGGCGATGACAAGCCCCAGGTGCCCCCCAGGGTGCCTATTCCCCCGCGGCCCACGCGCCCACGTGGTGAGCTGTCTCCGGCCCCCTCAGGCGAGGAGGAGATAGGGCGGTGGCCTGGACCTGCTTCCCCTCCCCGGGTACCTCCCCGGGAGCCCCTGTCCCTTCAAGGCTCAAGGACCCCCAGTCCTCTGGTTCCACGTGGCAGCTCCCCGCTGCCACCCCGGCTCTCAAGTTCCCCCGGGAAGACCATGCCCACCACCCAAAGCTTTGCCTCAGACCCTAAGTACGCCACACCCCAGGTGATCCAGGCACCTGGCCCACGGGCTGGTCCCTGTATCCTGCCCATCGTCCGCGACGGCAAGAAGGTCAGCAGCACCCACTACTACCTGCTGCCTGAGCGCCCACCCTACCTGGAGCGCTACCAGCGCTTCCTGCGTGAGGCACAGAGCCCTGAAGAACCAGCCCCCTTGCCCGTGCCTCTGCTGCCCCCACCCAGCACCCCGGCCCCTGCTGCCCCCACTGCTACTGTTCGACCCATGCCCCAGGTTGCCCCAGACCCCAAGGCCAACTTCTCCACCAACAACAGCAATCCAGGGGTCCAGCTGCCAGCCCTGAGGGCCACTGCTTGGCTGCCACAGAGGGGCTGCCCTGGGGACGGGCCAGAGGCTATACGGCCAACAGATAAGATCCAAATGGTGAGTACCAGGCCTGGCTGTTGGGTGAGGAGGGGCAGGAGCCTGGGGGCCCCAGAGGAATGGTCCCAACTGGTGCTGATGGGTGGGTATGCCCAGCTGCAGGCCATGGTGCATGGGGTGACCACAGAGGAGTGCCAGGCGGCCCTGCAGAGCCACAGCTGGAACGTGCAGAGGGCTGCCCAGTATCTGAAGGTACACCATCTCCTGCCTACTCTGGTTTTCAGGGACCCTGAGGACTGGTTCTGCTGCTCTCTCGCACTCCTTACGCCCCCTCTGGTTCTCCTCCGCCCCCGCCCTTGTCTGTGTCCCATAGTACTGCCCTCTGGTCCTCAGGTGGAGCAGCTTTTTGGGTTGGGTCTGCGGCCGCGAGGCGAGTGCCACAAAGTGCTAGAGATGTTCGACTGGAACCTGGAGCAAGCCGGCTGCCACCTTCTGGGCTCCTGTGGCCCTGCCCACCACAAGTGAGTGAGCCCCACACCCTGTCTGTCACCTTCCTGTTCCCAGAGGGGTGCCGTGGAGCACACCGTTCTAGGAAAAAGCCCAATACCTCGGCAGGCCACACACAGCCAGGAGACACAGGGCTCCCCAGCTGGGAGGAAGGAAGTTGGGCCCCAATCCCAGGACAGATAGTTCAGGGTGAGAGCAGTTTCCCCTGAGTGCATTTACTTAGACTTTTAGCCACGTGGTTCAGATGAACTAATGAGTAAAAGAGGCAGTTGGAGCCTCTCTGGTTGTGGAGGGCTTGTTTTCCTAGCTCCCCCACCACATTCTGAGCAGCCTCCAGGGGACGGCAGTTCAGGACCCAATGATTTAACTAAATATCTCTCACTTCTACATTTCATAGTTCAGCTTAAAGTAACATTTAGAGTTTTAATGCCTTTTTAAAGGAATGTGTAATCAAAAAAATACATTACTTTCCTGTAAAAAAATGTAAATGTATGTATATATAACAAAATAATAGTTATAAAAATAACATTCAGCAATATATAGTATAAATATATTTATGAAAGTTTTATAAAGTAAAAAAGTGGTGAAATGAGTTAATTCCAGCATTATTCCAGGAGAGGTGCTGGTGGGATGTGGGGTTTCAGAGCCTTGGGCTGTGGCGGCAGACAGTCCCTGTCAGGCCCTAGCACCCACTCACGCACAGCGTCAGCTTGCACACGTCTCCCGTTTTCTCGGGGTCCGTGTCTGTGTATGAATGACGCTGCCTGCCTCATAGACATGATTAGAAGAATTAATGAGGGATGCATCTGTCACACATCACAGCAAGTATCTGGCACACACGACACCACTAGTAAATTCTTACTAATTTGCATCCAAATAAACTTAGGCTTTTACTGTGCCTTTTACTCTTAGATATTCTAATACACAGTCCTGCAGTCTCTTATTTTTAGTTCTTTAAAGTAAAGAAAAAAGGCATCCCAGGATGACAGGTTCTAGAACTACTGCCTAGAACTACCAGTTTTCGCTCGATTTGCCTGGCGCAGAGAGGCCCTCCCACACTGGGCATTCTGTACTCTGTTGTACTGGCCCCTGTTGATGGAAGGGTTTTCTGGTTGTTTCCCTTCAGGCGCTGACACATCTGGAGAGCCTGAGGGTCTGCCCTGGAGGAATCACTTGAGCTTGTCCATCTGACAAGGGTGAGAAGATGCCCATCCTAGGCCTGGAGGACCTGCTGCCACCCACTGCTTCTTCTGGCAGAGCGAGCCAAGGCAGCAGGTGGCCGGGAACCTGCATTGCCTGTTCCTCCCTCACCCAGCGCCATCCCTGCAATTGTGGTGTGCCCCAAGCCAAGGTGCAGGAAGTTGCCCATGAAGGCAGGTCTGGGGATTGGCCTCAGCAGGCCCTGTGGCTGGCCTGCCTCTGGCTTTATCCACCCTGATAGGCCCTGCGGCTGGAGTGTGTCCCCAAGTCCTGCCACCAGGAAAGCCAGGCTTGACCCTGGACCGAGAGAATGTGTTGGCCACACTGAAAGGTGGGCCCTTCTCCAGAGAGCCCCTGGCTGACAGTTGGGGTGTCGGACAGGATGTGACTTGTGGACTTGTCATGGACAGTGTTTTGGGACTTGGCTGGTCTTAGGATCTTGTGCCTGGAAATAGCCTGAGGTGGCCCAGGAAGCAGAGCATTGGTGCCAGATAGTTCTCTGGCAGGGACCAGGGCCCCAGGCCCCAGGGTTGGAAGGAGACCAAGGGGGATAGCTACCCTGGAGGGATACTAGTGCTTCCTCTGACCCAGCTCTTCCCCTGTGCTGTTCCCTGTTTTCCCACCAGCCTCTGTCACCAAAGTTGCTGCCCCAGCTATGGATACCTGCTTCTTCCAGAGAAATAAAATTAGTTTTTATTTTATGTTAGTTACTTGTGCCTGCCTGTGTCTTTGCCTCTTGGTCAGCAGCCTGAGGCTTCTGGTTACTCCCCCAGGCCACCATCTGTGCAGAGCAGCAGGCCTCATAGCACCACCTGTGGACAGAGGAAGGAAGTGCACGCCTGGTTGACCTGAGGGTTGCTCTCCTTCCTGAACTGGCTGCCTAGAGGCAGAGCCCCCCCCCCCCCATGTAGTCACTGGTTCAAAATCCCCATGTTTTTACTCTACTGTGCTAAAGAAGGCAAGATATACTGCAGAAGAGAGTGCAGTAACTCAATTAGCTGGAGCTAAGCCAGAAACTTCAGTAATAAGGAAGGCTTCAATATGTATAAGTATTTTAATTTTTTTTACATGTTTTTATTGATTTCAGAGAGAGGAAGGAGAGGGAGAAAGAGATAGAAACATCAATGATGGGAGAGAATCATTGATCGGCTGCCTCCTGAATGCCTCTGACTGGGAATCAAGCTGGCAACCTGGGCATGTGCCCTGACTGGTAATCGAGCCATGATCCGGTTCATAGGTCTGTGTTCAACCGCTGAGCAACACCGGCCAGGATAGTATTTTAATTTTGTTTCTCTGAATAACTGATATTTCACATGGTTCAAAATTCAAAAGGCTCTAAAGAATATACAGTGAAGTCTCCCATCCTAGCTTTCCACCTCCCCTCCCTGACTTCATCATCAGTTTCTCATGTATTTCTTGTTTTTTTCACTTACAGTATTTTTTTTTAAAAATATATCTTTATTGACCTCAGAGAAAGGAAGAGGGGAGGGTGGAGAGAGAGGTAGAAACATCAATGATGAGAGTCATCATTGATCAGCTGCCTCCTGCACGCCCCTGACTGGGGATCAAGCCTGCAACCCGGGCATGTGCCCTGACCGGAAATCTAATTTTGATCTGGATCCTAGGTTGACACTCAGCCGCTGAGCCACACCCGGCTGGGCTCACTTAAAGTATTTTGAAGAGTTTCCCAGCCACTGAAAGAGCTTCCCTGTTCTCATTTAGTGTTGCATGGGTATATGGATGGATGTACCATTATCGATGTAACCAGGCCCCTTTTGATGAAGGGATATTTTGGTTGTTTCTAATCCTTTGCAATTGTAACCACTGCTGCAATAAATGGCATGTGTGGGTTATTTTTCATTTGCCACTGAAGGATGAGTTCCCAGAAGTGTGACTCCTGAGTCAGTGCGTGCAGTGATGGCGGATCTTGCTGAATCGCTTTATAGAGGAGGCTGTTCCAGTTGTCACAGCTGCCAGTGTGTGAGAACTTTGCATGTTTTACGGAGCTTTCTGGTTTTAGCCAGTCTGACAGGTAGAAAGTGGTGTTTCTATAGCTTTAATTTGCATTTCTCGAATGAGTGAACATTTAAAATGATTTAGAAATGATTTAGACCATTTATGTTTCCTTTCCTGTGAGCTTCCTATTACTATCCTTGGCCCATTTTTAAAAGTTAGGTTATTAATCTATTTCTCACTGGTTTTTAGGAAATTACTGGATGAAAGCAATTAGTCCTTTGAGCTTTACTATGTTAATCTGAATTTTAATAAAAGAAAGTGAGATGATGGCTTGGGTTGTTAAAAACGAAACAAAGACCATTCAAGGCGGTGTCCTTTGTGTGTCTGTGGCCCCAGGCTGGTCTGTGTGGTGGGCCCTGAGGCCTGGGAGGTCTGGAGCCTTCAGATTCAAACTTGGTCTGCCTACCCTTTTCAGTAAGGCAGGAATTAAATTATGTTTAAGTGCGATTAAAAAAAGTCAAACATGATATAAACGGGAAAAGTTAGTATTAAGTAACCTTTGGGCATCGCTACTAGACCTGGGTTCCATTCTCAGCTCTTTGATCTTGGAAAAGTTACTTAACCTTTCTGAGCCTGTAAACGGAGTAACTCCTGCTTCATATGCTCATGAGTAAACATTGTGCCTAGTACATCAGCCATGGTAAGTACTTAATAAACAGGAATCATTATACATTTTATTCATGTTCTTGTCTGTTAACCAGTCACTTGCTTACATTATATACATTATACACTGACCGCAACTCTGTGTATACAATTGTCTTTTCCCTTTTTTGTGTGAAACAATTTGTTCTTTTGCTACAAAGTCATTCCTATTTTATAGATCATAGACGTTTTCAACTTCAGTAAAAAAAAAAAGTCTTTTTTTTAATGAACAGATGGCAGAGGTGATACATTCCAGAAAGCATCTGGGGGTCTTTCAGGGGGTCAGGAAATTCAGTGTACTTTTCTTGCCAGACACAGTTCCCCAAACCCCAGGATTTCCTGCTGCTTTTCTAATCAGCTTGCTAGCTTTTGCCAGCATTTCCTGGGTTTACTAAAAAGATCTTAAGGGGGATGTTGAAAAAGCTGACTCAAGTTGGATTGCCAACATGGAGAAGCAATAAATCAGTGAGGATTCATTGGGCACCTTCTCTGTCAAGCCCTCAAGAGGGGATACAAGTTGAACAGTTTGTGCCCCAGCAGACTGTGACATTACGGCAAGAATATGAGTGCTCTCAGATCATATGCCAGGTGCCTTGAGAGCAGAGGAGGTGGCTTCCCAGAGGAGGTGACATTGTGCTGACTTGATGGGGGGAATGGGCATATGCCAGGAAGGTGAGAGGGCGTGAAAACATTGCAGGTGGAGGGAACTGCACATGCAAAGCTATGGAGGTGCAAACTGGCTGAGTACTGACGTTTGGCAAAGCTAGCACCCATCCTTTTATGTTTTGGGGGTGGGTTAGAGGTGGTTTTCATGTGATCCTGGCGAGTGAGGCAGGCCTGGACCATGAAGCCACTGGAGTGAGATGCTGAGTTCTCTGACTGTAGACAAAGGGAGCCAGCAGAGGGGAGTAAGAGAAATGAGGTGGTCAGATCTGTGTTTTTGAGAGAGATGACTGCTTAAAAGTGGCTCGCTGCTCCACTGCAGCCACGAGTAGAGGAAAGACCTAGCATATGTGTCCCACTACACACTGGGAACACAAAGGTGTTCATAATTTGAAGAAAGTTAATTTTTACAGAAATTCAAACTTGGGGAATGGAGGAGGCACCCATTCCTGCCTTGAATCCTTGGCTATAGCAGGGTCTCCCGAAGTCTAGTCCAGGGCCAGTGTGGATGTAGGGTCAAGTTTTCACTGGCCTGAGGTGAAATAATAAGAACCACACAACTGAGTTTTCCTTAAAATGAAATGTACTCCATTTTCAAGGACTGTCTTTATTCTGAGATTTTTGTCTTTCTACATTTTTTATATTGAAATGGCTATTCTTGTGTGGTGATGATAACGGTCGTGGTAGGTGGTAAATTTGTCCCCATGTCCTTATGTAGCAATGCTATGTTAGCACACCCTCTGCAGCGATTACTATTTTAACGGTCCCTGAACTCTTCAGAACCCTGGGGCAACAGTGCTTTCGTGTGAGGCAGCACCACCTATTGGCAACATGTGATGTTGCGGTCTCAGGCCAACTGTCGGGAGGGATGAAACCGTGTCAAGTCTTTGCCCAATAAATCAGTTAAGTCCACAAGCTGCTGGCCCGGGGCCCATGGATGCTTAAAACGATTCATCCCAGAGAAGCTGGGAGGGGAGGGAACACCATGTGGAGCCAAGTGGAGTCCCCCTCTGGAGCCAATCCGAGGCCAACTAGGATCTAATTTGGGCTCTGAAGGAGGCTACCCCTAAACCTGGGAAAGAAACAGTGGGCTCCCTGGGAGGATGCTACATGCTAAGGAAGAGCATGTAATCACTTCCCAGTGAAAAGGCCTGGGATGACACAGGTGTCCTTTGGGAAGCCCCACCCCACCACTAGTTTTATGTTTTTATGATTGTCATACATGCGCATTGTTGAATTGGACCACTTAGAAACGCACAGTGAGAAAATTAAAATTACCCAGAAAGCCACTTGAAATTTTGAAATATTTTCTTCCAATGAACATACATGTATGTATTATTGTTCTATAAAAATAAAGTCATCGGGCTTGTACTGCTTTGTAACCTGCCTTTTTTACTTAATATTTTATACTACAAGCAGTTTTCTATGTCTTTAAATTCATCTTCTCAAAGAATATGTAGACACTGCATGTTTTTCACTTGATAGAAATGAAATAAAATTCTGTTATTTAATACATTATTTTGCTAACATTTTTATTTTGTGGCAAATTATTTTAGCAAATATTCCTACATGGCTTTCCAGAAAGACCTATCTCCTTTATTAAAACAAAACATGGACAACCAATTGGTATGTCTCTCTCACATTGATGTTTCCCTCTTTCTCTCCCTCTCCTTCCCACTCTCTCTGAAAAAAACAAAAAAATCAATGGAAGAAATATCTCAGGTGAGAATTTACAACAATAATAACAAAAAAACAAACAAAAAACATGTATGTTTTTAAAGAGAGGACTTATATTTTAGAGATGTGTTTTAAAATATTTCTGAATGAAGTGATTTGTTGAGAATAGTCCAGATAGTTGGAGGAAATGGCCATGAGTTGGTAATGGTTGAAGCCGGTCATTGTACTACTCAGCTTAATAGGATGAATGAACCTTCCCACGACAAAAAGTTAAACAAGAATACGCATGCTCTCCAGAAGGGGAAATTCCCAGTTGGGGCTGGTGTGGGAGGCAATCGGTTGCTGTTTCTCTCTCACATTGATGTTTCTCTCCCTCTCCCTCTTTCTCTAAAATCAATGAAAACATATCCTTGGGTGAGAGTTAAAAAAAATTTTAATTGAGGATTGGTTATTTCATCCACAGAATGGGAAATAACACAGCAATCCATCCTTAAAAGAGTTCATTAATATCCAATTAATATTAAAATAGGTTATTTCTGAGTGATGAGATTGTGGCTATTTTTTAAAAATGTGTTTTATTGATTTCAGGGAGAGGCAGAGAGGGGGAGAGAGAAACATCAATGACGAGAGAGGCATTGATCGGCTGCCTCCTGCACGCCCCCTGCTGGGGATCGAGCTTGAAACCCAGGAACGTGCCCTGACCGGGAATTGAACCACGATCTCCTTGTTCATGGATCGACGACACTCAACCACTGAGCTGTGCCGGTCGGGCGTGTGGCTATTTTTTTTTTTTTTAATCCTCACTTGATATTTTTTCCATTGCCTTTCAGAGAGTGGAAGAGAGAGAGAGAAACATCGATGTGAGAGAGAGACATCGATTAGTTGCCTCCCACATACCCCCCACCCCCCCTTCAGCCAGGGATGGAGCCTGCAACCGTGGTATGTGCCCTTGGCCAGAATCAAACCCGGGACCCTTCAGTCCTTGGGCTGACGCTCTAACCACTGAGCCAAACCAGCTAGGGTTGTGTGGCTTTTTTTTTTTTTTTAACTTCTATATTCTGTTCTATTGCAAAATGGCTTCCTGTCATAGTTTTTGTTTTCAACTTTTTTATTGTGGTAAAATATACATAACTTTTTTTGGTTTGTTTTTTAAGTAGTAGCTATCCTAATGAGCATGAGGTGGTATCTTGTGGCTTTGATTTGCATTTCCCGAATGATCAGTGATGTTGAGCATCTTGGCGGTGGTTGGCCATTCGTCTGCCTTCCATTTTTTAATTGGGTTGTTTTCTTGTCATTCTCACTGCCCTCCTGCTGGCCCCCGTGACCTGGAGCCTCATCTCTCACCATCCAGCTCACTGGCTTTAGGAATGCGGCTTCCTGCCTTTCTCTTCCCTCCAAGCGAGTGATGTGGGCCTGGCTCTCCCTCCAGGCACACCAGCACCTTCGATCCTGGCTGCTCCCTTTTTTTTTAAATATATCTTTATTGATTTCAGAGAGAGGAAAGGAGAGGGAGAGAGAGAGACAGAAACATCAATGATGAGAGAGTCATTGATCAACCCGCAACCCGGGCATGTGCCCTGACCGGAATCGAACCCTGATCGCCTGGATCCTAGGTCGACGCTCAACCACTGAGCCACGCCCGGCCGGGCCTGGCCGGGCCTGGCTGCTCCCTTTTTCAGGGTATCATCCTCCTGTTCTTGGAGGAGAAGCACCTTGAGTGTGGCTCTTACCGTCCCGCTAGCCTGGCCCTACGCCAGGCCCTGCTGATGGCCTCTAACCTGAAATGCTGCCTTCCCCGGGCCTCCAGCCCCCCTGGCCTGGCTGCGTCCTCCGGGTGCCCACGGCAGCAGCCCCTGGCTCGTTCCTCAGGGGTCCCACGTAGCTGCGAGCCGTCCTCTGGAGCAGCGGTTGGTGCTCGTGGGCTCACGGAGTGAGGGGAGATGGCCACACACAGATCCTCACATAATACCCGGCCAAGAACTCCCACAGGGCAGACAGGGGCAGGGAGCCCTGGCAGCACAATCGAAGACGGGCATGGACCTTGAGGAGAAGCTGCCAGGCAAAGAAGGGCGACAGAAGGAGCAAAGGTCTGGAGTCACAGAAGCCCTGTTGTGGGAAATGGGAGCTGGGCAGGAAATGGTGGCTGGACCCAGGTAGGGAGAGACCCAGAGAAAGAGCTGGAAAGGTGGCCTCGGGAGGGAAGAAAGAGAGAGAAACATTGGTTAGTTGCCTCCTGCACACACCCTGACTGGGGCTGGGGGGGATCGAACCTGCAACTCAGGTACCCACCCTTGACCAGGAATCAAACCCGCAACCCTTCGGGGGGGTGTGTGTGTGTGTGTGCGTGTGTGTGCCCTGACGCTAACCACTGGGCACACCGGCCCGGGCACAGACCCCTATCTTAGCTTTTTAAGTGTTCCGGGAAAGTGTGTCAATTGGATTTCCTGTTTGCTTTAGTCATTTTTCAGGGCAGCGTTTCGGTTTTGTTACCAGATGGGAGCCAGGCCCAAAAGTGGGTCTGCCTCAGGCTGGCCTGCAGTGTGTGGGTTCTTGACTTCTTGCAAGAAAGAGTTTATAAGACAAGTCCAGGTGATTTTGAGAGTTCATTAAAGCTGGGGACAGTGAAACAAAGGAAGGGCTTAGGGCAGAAGCAGCAGCAGGAGAGAGCATAGGCCGTGCTCTGCTTCGGCTCCCTAGAAACATAGGAATGAAATGGGCCACGCTGGGCTGTGTGAATTCACTGGGAAGTAAAAGTCACAGTGACAGAAGTGAGCCAAGGTGGGACTGCTGGCGGCTCACTGGAAGGTCAGAGAAAGGAGGTCTTGGACATAGCTCCAGGGGTTAGTCCAGGACAAGTTGCTGCTGCCCGCTGCTCCCCTGGTTGCAAGTTTTTTGGGGACCATTAGAGTTTAGGAGAAAGAAAGTAAAAAGTTCATGCCCAAGAAGGGGCGTGGGGGTGCTCCCGAGAGAGCCCACACTGGCATCCTTTGTCTTGAGGGCTTTATCTTCTATGGGTGGGAATCCTAGGGGAGGTTTTCAGCATAATATTCATCAGCTCTCCAGGTGTGCCTTTCAATATGTTGATTCATTAAAATGAGCACATAGGGGAGTTTGGGATTATTCTCTGGTCGGCTTCATTGCTTTGCTTTTATCTTGGGTCTGTCTGGCTCTAATCAGGTTTTTGTTATTTGTTCCCAACTTCATCCATCCTCGGGCTTGGCTGGCACAGCTGGCATTAATTGGGTCTCTGTCTTCTTCCTCCCTGACCAGGGCGATTTAAGCTATTTATTCTGTAGTCAGAGAGGAGGGGTGTAAACTATTTGTTCTCAAGTGACTTCGGTTAGGGGAGATAAGGTCTTATGATTCACTAGCTGTCTGTAAGTTCAAATTATTTGGCCTCGTTTAATTATCTTGTCTCAGTTTCCCCATTCCACTTGCCCAGGAGTTTTCCTAGCTTCTTACTATCGTGCTTCAGTTTCATTCCCCTTCCCTCTTTCCTCCCTTTGTTCTTCCCTCTCCCACCCTGAGTGACCCTGTTGTAACTGAGGGGCTACTGTTGGGTACTTAGAATACATAAATTGCATTCATGTAAAACGTACTGTCTCTGATGGTAACTCACTGTCTCCCCAGCCCCTCCCTCCCCTGCCAGAACCAGAGAGGCCTCCCAGTGAGCATCCCTGTGCCAGCGCTGGCCTCTGGAGGACACAGCCTGGAGGGAAGGCCCCCAGGTCTCTTCTTGGCCTGCCCGCTGCCCACTCCTCTCAGTTACTTGCTTCCCCTCAGAACCTCAGGGTTCATCATGGCCATGGAGGTAAGGGAGAGCTGGTCAGAGCAGGATGGCAGAGATGCAGAAAATCAACATCAGGCCCCATGTAGGACAAGTGGTTTGGCTGCTGTAGCCCTGGGGTGTTGAGCAGTGTGTCATTTAACCACAGCCTAATCCACAGGTGGGAAAGCTAACAGTATTCGTAGTATTCCTCTAATACACAATTATTTTTCTTTGTCCCAGTTACATAGTTTCCTTTTGGAATAATTCTTATTTTTAACTCCTCTATTTCTCTACTAGGTGTTTTTAAATTTCAAGTATTAAATATTTCCAAATATGTCATCCATCCATCCATCCATCCATCCATCCGTCAACAAGCATTTCTGGTATTCCTATTGTGTACCCGACACTGTACGAGGAAGCAGAGATAGAGCCGTAAGCAAAACAGAAATGGGTAACCAGCCATGGAGGTTGCTTAGTCAGACAAGCTATTGTTCCAGCTATTGTCTTCCCCCCAAAATAAAAGAGTGGCTTTTCCCCACCAAATAAAACAATTTTCTTTTTTTGCCAAAAGAACATTCTCATTATGGAATTTCTGGAACATAGTAAAATAGAACCTTCAGCTCATTTGTACCCGGATACTTGAATATAACCACTGTTTAACATCTTGGCGTTTCTGTCCTATTTATTATATTTATTTAATTTTGTGTTCACTTCATCGTAGATTCATAAACAGTTCATTAAGTACACATGCCAAAATATTCTTAACCATTCCCCTTTGGTTGAAAATAGGAGTAGTTCCCATTTTTCTTCTCCAATTCTTTATTTTTTTTATTTTAAATTTAAAAATATTTTTATTTAAATCATTTTAATTTTTAATTACAGTTATCATATAATATTATAGTTTCAGTTGTACAGCATAGGGGTTAGACATTATATAACTTACTAAGTGATTGTCCCAATAAATCTAGTACCCATCTGACACCATGCATAGTTATTACAATATTATTGATTATATTCCCTAAGCTGTCCTAGGACTCAACTTCTACCCTCCAGTGGTTTGCAGAACACCCTCAAACACCAGTTCTCTGATCATTAGAAATGTATCCCCACAGTGGCCTCTGAGCAAGCAGGGGGAGAATGGAGAGCGAGAGAAACAGTGGGATTACCTCATACTTCTGGGACCACAGATTCTCTAATCAGAGAAGAGATCCTGCCCTTGGAGCTTTAGGTGCCTGTCCGGCTGTTGCTGCCACTGCTGCTGTAGATTTGCTCGAGGAACTGGGGTGGGAAAAAATGGACAGAACAGCAACAAAACATGTAGATTTCCTCCCCTCACTCCGACCCCTAGGAGCCCCTTTTCTGCTCCTTTGACCAGAACTAGAGAGCTTCTTTTGGAGCTCTTTCTCTCTACACCCAGACAATTCTAGGTTTCATCTGTGTGTTTGTTTGTTTTATTTTAATTTTAATTTTATTTTTATTTTTTTAAATGATCTTCTATTAATGATGTAATCATGCTTGGTTTTTTTGTTGTCGTTGTTTTTAAATATACCTTTATTGATTTCAGAGAGGAAGGAAGAGGGAGAGAGAGAGAAACATCAATGATGAGAGAGTCATTGATCAAGCCCACAACCTGGGCATGTGCCCTGACCAGGAATCGAACCCCGATCGCCTGGATCCTAGGTTGACACTCAACCAGTGAGCCAAGCCCAGCCAGGCTGTTTGTTTTTTTTATAAAAAAATTTTTTTATTTATTTTTAGAGAGAGAGAGAAACATCAGTGCGAGGGTGAAACATTGATTGGCTGCCTCCTGCATGCCCCCTACCAGACCAGGCATGTGCCCTGACTGGGAATCAAACCAGCAACCTTTCAGTGCGCAGGACAACGCCCAACCAACTGAGCCACACTGGCCAGGGCTCAGCTTCTTTGAGTTCAGGCTGGGAGATGCCAGAGAGGGAAAACTCACTGCTAGCTGCTTGTTTCAGGCTCTGGTTTCCTTCCCCATACACCTGCCACCATTTTCCCCCAGAGTCTCCAATAGCAGGCCTCAGACTAGAAGAGGGATCTGCCTCCCAGGCTAGTGCTCCTGAGGTGTTTATGTAGGAGGAAGCCACAGGCCAATCAAGGGCTTACCCTGGTCTAGAAAACTTGGGCCTGTCACATAATTAACATCACCCTGATGACTCTTGTCCCACCTACTCACAAACCCTACCTCAGAGGCTAATGCTGTTTTTATTGAGCACCTACTAAACAGTTGGCACTTTTGCAGGCCTTATATCATAACCCACAAATTAGATGTTATTGGTCCCATTTTATAGACAAGGAAACTGAGGGTCAGAAAGTTTAGGTGACTTTCTCAAAGCCATGGAAAGAGATGGCTCTGGAATTTAAATTCAGATCTGGGTGACTCCACCACCCAGATAGCTGCCTGCCGCATAAGCACCCAGTGTGGCTACCAAACTGGATCTTAGGAGGCCAGTCCTGAAGAGAGTTGGGACAACTAAAGAAACCATGGGACTTTTTGGAACCTCCTCCTGGTGCCCAGAACTCACCAGAGGTGACAAGCCTGTGCATTCTGGCCGCTCTGGGCACCCCTAGGAGAACCCTCCCACCCTCCGCCTCCACTGAGCAGGGTGACCATCCCTCCCAGTTTCTCTGGCACATTCCTGTTTATGCCCATTGCTCCTGGGTGTCGCTAATAGCATCTCTTTGCACTCTCAGAAGTGTCCCAGTACAGACTCGACATTTTAACAGTCACCCTACCACTGGGGGATGCTTAGCTACACCTCTGGCCATGTGCTCAGCCTTGTTCTCAGGACAGGACAGGCACTAGCCCAATTAAACCTCCACATGGACCAGGAGATATTTCTTGAATCTTCCCTCCACCTCTTCTCCAGTCTAGAGAATCCCTGAGGGCTCTGGCAGGCTGCCCACTGCTGCCAAAAGGGCATGAGCTTTGAAAGCCAGAGACCTCAGTTCTCTGCTTGCCACCTCTAGCAAATTATCTAGACTGTTTGAGCCTGAGTTTCTTCATCCATAAAATGATCAGGATAAAACATATTGTAAGGGGGTTGCAAGGATTCGATGAGGTAAAGAATGTAAAGCACTTGGTATAAATGGCAGTTTCTCCTTTTGAAGGTGGGACCAGCTAGAGGCTGGGGATGCAGAAGGTGCCAGGAGGGTGGAGCCCTAATCAGAGGGCAGCAGTGTTGCCAAAACACGTGTTCCTTGAACCCATGCTAAGGTCTTAATAAAAATGCAGCCAGGATGGTAATGGCCACTGATAGCAGTTCGGTTGTAACTCTGCCCAGAAAAAACCCCCAGAACATTCTTCATCTTGAAGTTGGCAATGCCTGACTGTGGGTGGTGAAATGGTGGGTAATTTCCAGTTCTTATTTTTATGAAAGTTTCCAACTTTCTAAATCGTGTGTGTGTGGGTGTTCTATACTCAGAGGAAATAAAACATTATGGAAATAGACCATTGTAATAACTGTGGGCTTTGGGGTTAGAAAGTTAATTTGGGTTAATGGATCTTGATTCCCCAGGAGCCTGGGTGGAAACTCAGAAAAATGCAATAAAGTGTGTGTGTTCATTTGCATAGAACATGACCACTCTGTGCCCTTATCTGGCTTTCCTTGGGGCCCTGGGGACCCAGCCTTGAGGACCCAGACTCTGGCCAGAGGTGGAATTGCCCCAGGGAGGGGCAGTCCAACCAGGGGAGAACAAAGTTACTATGGAAGGGCCACCAGGGCCTCCTGCTCGGGACCCACCCCACCCCTCCTCTCCTCGACTGGGCCCCAGTCTCTGCACATCTCTCCCAGACATGAGTCACTGAGGGCTGGGTAGAAGGTGACATGGTGGAGGGGCAGCTGCAGAGGGAAAGAGGCCCAGAGTGGGTTCAGGCACTCAGTAAGAATTCAATGAATAAATGAATGAGTGAATGAATGAATGAAAGGACTGGCAAAAAATGGCCAGAATCCTCTGGAGTCAGAGCGTAAGCTCTGCTTAAATTGGAGAAGGGCTACCCCAGGTCTTGAGCTCCCCAAGGGATAAGCTGAGGCCTCTGCTGTGACTGCATCGCAGCCCAACTCCTCCCTTTGCCCAGTGCGGCATTTGCCACCGTCCCGGAGCACCCTGCACAGAAATCTCCTTCCCAGAGTCTGCCTCCTGGGGAGCTTGACCTAAGACAACACCCTAATTGTCATACAAAGGACGGGTAAAAGAAGCGTAATTTATAACAAAACATGTTCTGTACCCGTTACTGCTCAGGAGTAGGTGTGATTGCTCCAGGACCTGGCAGCGTCAGCCTCCCCTGGGGCTGGTGAGAAATGCGTATCTCAGGCCCCACCTCAGACCTGCTGGAATCTGAATCTGTCCCCTTGGTAAGGTCCCCAGGGAATGCGTGTACAGAGAGAGCATGAGAAGTGCCTCATAGAGATACCACAAGGGTCAGGTGTGACGTGACGAATGTGGACTGACACACAGGTATCACCTGCCGCTAAATGGCAGTACTGTCAGTGATAAGATTTTCCAAGTTAGTGAACAACTCTTGGAAAAGTGCCAAACAAAAGACATGAAATTCTCTCAATTTACTCAGTAGTTGTGTTCCCGGAAAATTCAGTGCTTGAAAATTGTGGGGGGAAAACACCCAAACCCCTATTTTGCCATGTAGAACAGAGGACATGTCCTCATTGTACATTATTGCCCTGTGCACTGTAGGAGATCCCTTGTCCCTGCCTTTTACACCAGTGGCCACTGTCACAGTAACAGCTTAAAATACTCCCAGCACTTTCCAAACGTTCCACTAGGGGTCGATACTGTCCTTGCTGAAAACCACTGGTCCCCTACAGAAAACCCTGTGCTTGGAGCTTCGCATGCTATTCACCTAACCCTCCCAACAGCTTAGGAATTAAGTATTATGACTCCCTCTACTTAGCTGAGAAAATCAAGTTCAGAGAAGTTAAATAATTTGTCAAAGTTCACACTGCTGGTAATTGGGGGAGCAAGAAAGATTTGAACCCAATTCTGCCTGTGGCCAAAGCCCATGTTTCCCCCTATGGGTTGCTTTGCAGGTGTTTGTAGCTTATTAAGAGTTTCATGGTCACCAGGTTGTGGTCAGGTTTGTTTGTACAGAAAAGAACACACCTTTAGGGCCCACCCTGTTTGTGGACACTGGGCAACCGTAGAAACTTGAGCAGCTGGGCCTCCCTGGATAAGCCCTTGGTTGGCCTGTGGCTTCCTCCTACACGAACACCTCAGGAGCACTAGCCTGGGAGGCAGATCCCTCTTCTAGTCTGAGGCCTGCCATTGGAGACTCCGGGAAAAAATGGTGGCAGGCGTATGGGGAAGGAAACCAGAGCCTGAAACAACATCAAGCCAGCAGTGAGTTTTCCCCTTTTTCCCTCTCTGGCATCTCCCAGCCTGAACTCAAAGAAGCTGAGCCCTGGCCGGTGTGGCTCAGTTGGTTGGGCGTTGTCCCGCGCACTGAAAGGTTGCTGGTTTGATTCCCGGTCGGGGCACATGCCTGACCCAGTGGGGGGCGTGCAGGAGGCAGCCAATCAATCTTTCACCCTCGAACTGATGCTTCTCTCTCTCTCTAAAAATCAATAAAAAACATTTTTAATCAAAAAAATTAAAAAATACACACAGATGAAACCTAGAATTGTGGTCTGGGTGCGGAGAGAAAGAGCTCCAAAAGAAGCTCTCTAGTTCTGGTCAAAGGAGCAGAAAAGGGGCTCCTAGGGGTCGGAGGGAGGGGAGGAAATCTACATGTTTTGTTGTTGTTCTGTCCATTTTTTCCCACCCCAGTTCCTCGAGCAAATCTACAGCAGCAGTGGCAGCAACAGCCGGACAGGCACCTAAAGCTCCAAGGGCAGGATCTCTTCTCTGATTAGAGAATCTGTGGTCCCAGAAGTATGAGGTAATCCCACTGTTTCTCTCGCTCTCCATTCTCCCCCTGCTTGCTCAGAGGCCACCGTGGGGATACACTTCTAATGATCAGAGAACCACATATTGCATGGTTCAATTTATATGAAATGTCCAGAATAGTCATTATTAGTCTTCTTTGAGATGCAGCTTTTTGTATTTTCATGTAAGAAGTGAGATCGCCTTCGTATATACATAGTATGACAAAAAGTGCTACCAAGGCAGACCCAGCCCACCAGGACTTACACTTTTTGGTACAGAGCATGTTCTATGGGAACATGAGTCAGTTCTATGGGAATACGAATCATCTCTTCCCAGTGTCAGCGCTCACAGACGCTCACTGGTTGGTTTCTCTAGAGTCAAATTCAACCCAAAGTCCACCTGAAAGTCTTCCCATATTCATTGTCATCACCAAGAGTGATTTTTAACTTCTTTTATACTTAAAGACTGAGCTTCTTTTCCACATTTCACATCTCCATTTATAATTCCCTTCCCTCACCAAATGGAGCAAAAGGTTTACAGTCATTCAATTACCGGGTATTTGAAAGCACAATAAATGCAAACGTTTGGTCTCTTCATGTTTCTCTTTCATCATTTTTTGGTTGAGTGGGTAAAAATCCTACTACTCATTTCTTCTCCTGAGTCCAACTTCTTTATTATTTTTGAAAGAAGTAATGGTTTCATGGTTTCTCTTTGTAATTTATCAGATGTGTCTGTATTGATAAACACCCTGCTAGGGTGCAAACTTTCTGAGGGACAGTGTCCGTTCGTGTCCCAGAGCCTAGACCCCCAGTAAGGGCCTAGCGTGAGGTGGGCCCTCCGCGTGGGCCTGTGGAACCCCCTGATGGGCTTTCCCGAGTGCCCAGGGCCATGTGCAGTTTCTTCTTCCTTCAGCTTCGTGAGCCCACAGGAGGCTTTATTTGTAACCACGGTTTGCCCACTTTTGTTTTCCTTCATAACTTACCCCGTCAGCTCCTAAAGCATCTCAGGGTGGCTCTGAGTGAGCTCTGTCCTCTCCGTGCCTGAAGAGGGGGTAAGCAAGAGACAGCCCGTGGAACCAGCAGGGAACAGAACCACGCAGGAGCGCCTTCGCCTTGTCCCTTCCCCGTGGCAGCAGAGCTGCCTTGGGCAGGCTATTTAGACCCTTGCTTTTTAAACTATCTGTGGTGAAAGATCAGGTTTAAAAATTTTTTTTAGCTCATCATTGATCAATATTTGTGTACAATACACTACTTTTTGTAAAAGTCAAAATTATAGTGATGGTTTAAAGATCAGTGGTTTCTAAAGGGGGAGAAGGAGAGAGAAAGTTGAGTCGGTGAAGGAAGGAGGGGTTTTTAGGTCAGTGAAAATGTTCTGTGTGATTCTGGAATGGTGGGTACATGTCATTACCCATTTGTCAAAACCATAGAACTTTATAGCACGTAGAGCGAGCTTTAATGCATGCAAATGAACAAGGAGTGACTTAGGAGGAGGTCAGGAATCCGGGATAGAATGCAGACTGCGACAAAACAGCCTAACTGTACTACAAATGCATGAACAACCTCACTAAAGGGGTGGGGAAAGTGGTGCTAACATACGTAACTTTGCAAACGAGTGGAGTATATGACTAAGGCAAAAGAATTGTACATAAAGTTGTTTCCCACGGGGGTACAGGCTAACCACCCTGATAACACTGTGCATGCACACTGGAACTGAACAATTAAGTAAATGGTGACAGTGGCAACCAGGTAGCTCCCTGCTGGAGCGGGAGGCTATGGGTGAGCAAAGGGAGGAGGCTGGAATTATTCGTGTAGAAATGGATTGAAATTGGAGACAGGATGAACTCGTGTTTAGCTTAATATATATACAGATCGTATATACAAAAATATTTATAAATATGTATATGGATGGGAGCTAGTATACACATATATTTCTTTGCTCTGTCAGCTGAGACACACCAATGTAGCGATGGGTACACTTAGCGTCAAGATCTTAATTTCTAATGCCATTCTCCAACGAAAAGGAGTCTGGGCTCCTTGGAGAAATGACTAATTCCAGGACTGAGGCAAGAAATACACAAGATGAACTGGAGCATCTTGTAGAAGTGCAGAAAGTAAGGAAGTGCTTAAAAAAATAAAACACAATGACGAGGTATGTCATTGGAAGGAGTTCTCAATGGCCAAAGTTGGAATAATTTGAACAACAAAATAATTAAAATAGTACTGAATTATAACCTAAAGTATAAAATCAGTATTGAGGGGTCTATACTGATATAAATAAAGTCTTGAATAGATGAACAAATAAGGGAGAAAAGACAAATCTCCCATGGGGAAGAAGGTAAATTGATGAGATACTATCCCCTCCAGGAGGTGGAACAGATAGTGACTTCTCTCTAGAGTCCAGTATGGAAAGGGTGGAAAAAAAGAGTAACTTCACAGTAGAGAAACCTGACAAACGTTACCTCAGCCAAGTGATCAAGGTCAGCGTCAACAATGATAAGTCACGTTGAGTGCACGTATCCTTGCAGTAAAGAATGTTAATTTATCTCTGTGATGTTCCTCCCCAAAACTCATAACCCCAGTCTAATCATGAGAAGAACATCAGACTATTCCAGCTGAGGAACATAACACAAAATTCCTGACTGTCCTCCTACCTGTCAAGATCATCGAAAACAAGTCTGAGCCCGGCCGGCGTGGCTCAGCGGTCGAGCATCGGCCGAGGATCCTGGAGATCGGGGTTCAGTTCCCGGTCAGGGCACAGGCCCGGGCTGCGGGCTCCATCCCCAGCAGGGCACGTGCAGGAGGCAGCCGATCAATGACTCTCTCTCATCATTGATGTTTCTATCTCTCCCTCTCCCTTCCTCTCTCTAAAATCAATAAAAGTATATTTAAAACAAAAAACAAAACAAAAAAAGCCTGAGAAACTGTCACGGCCAAGAGGAGCCGAAGGAGGCATGACAACTACATGTCATGCGGTGTCCTGGGTAGGACCCCTGAACAGAAAAGTGTCCTTAGGTAAGGAAATCTGAATAAAGTATGGATAAATAATACAAATAAATTAATAAAATAGTAACTTTAGTTAATAATAATGTATCAATATTGACTCATTATTTGTGACAAATGTACCTACTGTTATAAGATATTAATAATAGGAGAAAATGAGTGTGGAGTATATGGGTACTCTCTGTATTACCTTTGCAATTTTTATTTATTTATTTATGTATTTAATTTTTTAAATTCTCACCCGAGGATATTTTTCCCATTGCTTTTCAGAGAGAGCGGAAGCTAGAGAGAGAGAGAGAGAGAGAAACATCGATTGGTTGCCTCCCACACCCACCCCAACTGAGATACATGCCCTTGGCCGGAATCGAACCCTGGACCATTCAGTCCGCCGGGCTGACGCTCTAACCACTGAGCAAAACTGGCTAAGGCTCCCTTGCAATTTTTATGTAAATCTAAAATTATTCTTTTAAAAAAGGACATTAAAAATGAGTTATGTGAAAATAAAATTTCTAAAAACCAAAGATATAAAATATTAGTTCCAAAACTTTATATTATAATGTTTATTTTACCTTTTATTTATCAAATTATAGGGTATAATTGCAACTATTTTGTGATCATAAATACACAATAATTAATTAAATAGAGTATTTTTCCTGATAAAAATAAATTATAGCATAATCAGATATCCTTCATCTAATCTTTAATTTATTCTAGTTCAATTATATAGAACAGAGGCTGGCAAATTTTTTCTGCAAAGGGTCCTATGGTTTCTGTCGTAACTACTCAACTGCTATTGTAGCCATCCTAAACAGTCCAAAATGAATGGGTGAGGCTGTGTTTCAATAAAACTTTTTTTACAATAGGCAGCAGCTGGATTTGGCCTGTGGGTCATAGTTTGCCAACCCTTCACTTTTTTTTTTTTCTAATATCTTTATTGATTTCAGAGAGGAAGGGAGAGGGAGAGAGAGATAGAAACATCAATGATGAGAGAGAGTCATTAATCCGCTGCCTCCTGCACGCCCCCAACTGGGGATGGAGCCCGCAACCGGGGCATGTGCCCTGACCGGGAATCGAACCACGATCGCCTGGTTCCCAGGTCGACGCTCAACCGCTGAGCCACGCCTGGCTGGGCAACCTTTCACATTTTTAGTTCTCTGACCTTGGTTCTTTTTCTTGAGAATTTCTTTCAAAAATCTTTTTTTTTTTTTTTTGCAGGCCCCCAAATTTTAATGTTTTGAAAAAAGAAGATAAACAGAAACAAAAGTTATGGGGAAAATATTTGCAACTAATCTGACAAAGCATCCCTAGCAGTATTAAATAAAATCCATAAATTGATAAGAAAAATACTAAGATTAACTGGATAAATTACCTATTTCTTACATGGATAAAGGACTTGAATAGATAATTCAGTATGAGAATATATACTGTATATATATTCACATACACATACATGCACATGTATATCTATGGAAAAAAAATAGTTGTTCAATTCTCAGAAGTGGTAAAAGTATAAATTAAAATACTAGTATAGTCCGGCTGGTGTGGCTCAGTGGTTGAGCGTCAATCCAGGAACCAAGATGTTTGACTCCTGGTCGGACACATGCCCAGGTTTCAGGCTCAATCCCCAGTGGTGGGCGTGCAGGATGCAGCCGGTCCATGATGTTTCTCTCTCGTTCATGTTTCTATCTGTCTATCCCTCTCCTTTCCTCTCTCTCTCAAAATAATAAAATAAAAATAATAGTATAATTTTTAAACTATTAAACTATAAAAGTGATTTTTTCAAATACTTCCTAGTGCTTGCAAAGATTTGTTGAAAGTGGTGCTGCGCCGCTTAATTTTATGCGTCAACTTGGTTGGGCCACAGTGCTCAGATATTTGGTGAAACATTATTCTGAACATTTCTATGAGAGTGTTTTTGGATAAGATTTACATTTAAATTTGTGGACTCTGAGTAAAGTAGATTGCTCTTCATAATGTGGTGGGCCTCATCCAATCAGTTGAAGGCCTAAATAAAACAAAAGCCTGACGTCCTTTAGCAAGAGGGAATTCTCCAGAAGATTGGCTTTTGACTTCATCTGAACAGTGACTCTTCCTGGTTTTCCAGAAGACCTCTTTATTTCTGTTTCTCTGGAGAACCCTGACTAATACAGCACTCATATATTGCTAGGTACAAAATTTTTGAAAAGTAATTTGGCAATGTGTGTTAAGAGTCAATAAAGAATTTATACACCTTGACTCAGTAATACCACCTCTGGGAATCTATTCTAAGGACATGATAATAGAAGGAACAGCTATTGGCGTATCTATCATAGCATTATTTATAATAGTTAAACAGACCAGTCAGCAAACAAAATATCTAAATATTCAATAATAGGAGAATAGTTAATTAAGTTATGACATAACCACTTAGTGAAACTCTTCCATTAAAATTATGGACATGTAGTGATATTGAAGATGCTTAATAAATTAAAACTGAATGCAAAATTATATCTACAGTGTTGTTCCAGCCATGTTAAAATATATATATGTGGAAGAGAAAACTGGGAGTAAGAAATTATTAGGGTTATTTATGAAGAAGATGGGTTATATGTGATTTTCCACCCGTTCACGCTAGGCTTTCTATAACATTTGTATATTTTCTTTTTAAAGGAATAAAGGAAGGGAAAGAAGGAGGAAGGGAGGAGGTGAGAGACAGAGGGAGTAATAGGGGGAGAGGGGAGAGACTGAGAGGACACCTCTCAGTGGCAGGTATTTTGGACACTGTTTTGGTGGTGAGCACAGCTGTGCCTCCTACCCCACCTCCCTCGCAGTCTGCAATCCTGCTTCCAGAGTATAGGCCCTGGGCCCCAACTCCCTTCAGGAAAGAAGTGAACACACCGCAGCTCCTGGAGGGGAGGGTGTGTGGTCTGCCCTCCCACACCGCCTTTCTTTCACGCCTGGGTTCCTCCTCCACCTATTTCAGTCCTACCTGCTCACACTGAGGGTTTGATTTATTAGCCAGAGTCGCTCTGTTGTTCTCCCAATGGGAACCCAACAAGGCAGGGGGCCAGGGTTAGGCCCAGAAACTTGCCTAGAACTTGAGCCAACAGACTGATGGCTAGTGATAAATTCACCCAGAGCTGGCCTGGGGCCACCTGGAGGCCCGGGATCTCTCCCACTCAAAGGTGGGGAAGGAAGGAAGCTTCTGGATGTTTGCATATGCTTCTCCCTCTGCCAGAGAGCCCTCTCCTTACTTTGCCTAGTTAATTTCTATAGTCTTAAAAGACAGCTAAGGCATCACCCCCTGCCAGAAGCTTTCCTGGATACACGCCTCCCTGCCAGGCCAGCTCAGGCTGGGAACAGGCAGAGTTGAAACTTAGAAGATATTTGTCAACTGAAAAAATTGCTTGTTTGTGACTGACTTGGCCCATGGCCTCACATCTCCCTGGGCCAACAACATCCTCCACCACACATACTATCCTTTGAAGAACAGCTTTTTTGATTAAATTAATGTTCCATAGAGAATGGGGAAACACTTTCATGTTGTGACAGCCAAAATACACTGCTCAGCTCTCCTGCTGCAGGGAGCATCCTGACTAACACCCTAGCTGCAGCCCCTCTGCATCCACCACCGCGTTTGCCCAGGGGCCACGCCTCCCCCGGGCTGCTCCCCCCCAAGGCCTGAGCACAGTAATGGTATAATGCAGGCACATTCCAGCAAAACATGGGACCCCTCCAATGGGTGACACTGGCCGGAGGACATCCTATCGGCCTGCTGGAAACCTTCTTAGACTGGGCTGCAGTCTAAGACTCTTCCTACCCAGTCCTTCCTTCCCCCTTTCCCTCCCAGTGGTCAGACCTGCATCGTGCTCTGAAGGTTCTGCTCGCCCTCTCTGGTTCCTTTCGTGTGGTAACCAGTCTCCAAGATGGTTCTTAATGACCCCACCTCCCACATTTACGTTCTTATGTGGCCCTCTCCCACAGTGTACCAGGGTTCACCAGAAGAATGTGATGCAAGTGATAGTATGTCACTTCTGAGATTGGTTATAAAAATACTGCAGCTCCTCTGTCTCTGCCTCTGTCTCTGTCTCTGTCTCTGTCTCTGTCTCTGTCTCTGCCTCTGTCTCTGTCTCTGTCTCTGTCTCTGTCTCTGTCTCTGTCTCTGTCTCTGTCTCTGTCTCTGTCTGTCTCTGTCTCTGTCTCTCTCTCTCTTGCCAGCTGCCGTGCTGTTGAGCGGCTCTAGCTCACATGATGAAGAGCGGAAGCCCCCAGCCAACAGCCACGTGAGTGAGCCTGGGGGCCTTTGGGGGCTGCAGCCCCTGCTGACAGCTCTGCCGACCTTCTAAGAGGCCTGAGTCAGAGCCACTAGCTCAGCCTCTCCAGATCCTGATCCTCAGAAACTGGGCAACATAATAAGTGTTTGTTGTTTTAAGCCACTAAGTTTTGCAGTCATTTGTTATGCAGCAACAGATAATTAATATACCCCTTTTTTTCCTTTCTGAGGCATTTCCTCCAGTCTTCTTCGTGCCTCATCTTGTCACGGCTTCAGCCTTTCAGAGGACCGAAACAACACAGGTGTCAACAGGTAACAATAAAGACAGCCAAGCCTTATGAACACGTAGCAGTGGCAGACTCTTCTAATCACCTGTTCTTTTAGTTAATCCTTACAACAATCCTATGCACACTGTTATTGTCCCCATTTTATAGATAAGGAAACCGAGACACAGGGATGCCAACTCTTCTGAATGTGGAGAGAGAACCTCGAAGGGCAGAGAGAGCTGTGGTTACCGCAGGGGGTTCAAATTCTGGCTCAGCTGTGTGCTTTTGGACGAGCCATTTCAGTCCTCTGGGCCTTGGTGTCTTCCTGTCTACAGTGAAATTACCGAAATAAGCCATCTCTCAGGTCCCTTTTAAGGATAATAATAAGATATTACTAGGATTCAAACTAGTAAAATTAACATGTAAGAGATAAGATCCCACAGACCCGCACACGTGTGCACGAACACAAATACATGTGAGCCAAGTGTCAACGGGAGTCATCCTTTCCTTGGGGTCTAGAGAGAAGCTTGAATTAAGCCCCATTCCACCTCCTCAATCAAGTCCGATGCTCCCCCTGACACTGAGGATCCTTTGGTGATGAGTGGGAGAGGGGATGCTCTGTGCCACTCTCCCCACCCCCACCCCTGCTCCAATTTCCTGCCTCACGGCATCTTGGACTCCACCCTGCACAAGGCTGGTCTGCTTTTTCCTCTGTCCCTGTGTCAATCCAAATGTGAGACATGGCCTTTTCCTCCTTGATCCCTGCCGCCACACCCCAGCCCCCTGAGGCGCCCACCTCAGCAGAACTCTGTCGTGGTCTCCAGGTCACTGGCCACACTGCACAGCAGCAGCTGACTGTCACAGAGCAGCAGGCAGTCTTCTATCTTCTGCCCGGCCCACTCCTCCCCCAGCTCCCCTCACTTCAGCCACCCAGGCCTCCCTCTCTTGCTGCTTCATAGGGTTGCCAGATAAAATACAGGATGTTCAGTTAAATCAGAATTCCACATAAACAACAAACACTCTTTAGTATAAGTATGTCCCCAGTATTGTATGGGATATGTTATATTAAAAAATTATCCATTGTTTATGTTAAATTCAAATTTTACTGGAAGTTCTAGATTTTTATTTGTTAAATCTCTCCTTTTCCCGGGCTTCTCCTTGCCTCTCCAAGGTCACCCCTGACACTCAGAGTCCATTCACTATATATATCAGAGCAATTCTGGTCTCCGCCAGATCTCATCCTCAAACTCAGCCCAGGTTTGTGTCTGCATTCCTAAATCCCTCAAGGACAACTGCTCCTTTATGAGCTCAGCGCACCCACAGTTTATAGTTTTTTTCTCGAATTTCTTCATCCTGTTCTAAACAGCACTTCCCTCCTCTGTTGCTGATGAAAGTTGTCTTAAACACAAAAGGCTTCCCCAGCTGCCAGTGCCTATATGTGCAAGCAACCCTGATAAAGAACTTGCCAGGAAAACAATAGGGGCCCAAGAGGCTGAACAGGGTGGGGAGAGGCCCTGGGTACAGAAACACAGCTCCCCACTTCCCAGAAACCATCCCTGGTGTGAGCCCTCCTAGAGTGTTAAGGAAGAGGGGGATAACTGTTTCAAGGTCAAATAAATTTGGAGAACTTCTGGTAAAGCTGTGTTCACTTCAGGGCCTTGCATTGGCCAACACACATTGGGAGCTCCAGGAGGAGGTGGAGTACGCAGCCTTCTCCAAACCTCAGTGGCTCAGAGTCCTTTTTGTGTTCATGCAAGAGTGTTCTGCTTTGGGAAAGGTGGCCTTCCACTCCTCTCCCCCTAATTCTGGCGCCAGTCTCATCAAGTTACCTGATTTGAGTCTTAGATACCCAGAAGTTGTGAAGGGGACACCCTGTCGTGTAATCTTAGCAAAGGCACAGCCCCTACTAAAGACTGATAGACTGGAACAGGGAAGAATAGACCAATAGGTATCACTCATTCAGACATTTGGGGAGTCCTATCTTTTATATTTGCAGTTAATAAACTGCATTCTGATTTATATATCAATTGCCCTCATGGGTTGGTTAGTAGGAATCACTTCCCCAGAGGCTGGGTATTAACAAGACCTGGCTCTTGGCTACTTGGCTGAAAGGATAGGCCCAGCCAAAGTGACCAATAGGCTCCTTATTACCTCCCAGAGAGCACCTTCCAACTGTAGAATTTGTGGACATTAGGAAACATGGATTTTTTAAAATTTAATTTATCTTTATTGTTGAAAGTATTACAGATGTCCCTCTTTTTCCCCCCTATTGATCCCCTCCACCCCGCATCCATCCCACCCCCAGGCCTTCCCCACACTATTGTCTGTGTCCATGGGCTCTGCATTTATGCATATAAGTTCTTTGATTAATCTCTCCCCACCCACACCCCCACCCCCGCCTTCCCTCTGAGATTCCTCAGTCTGTTCAAAACATGGATCTTATTTTTAATTTTTACTTTTCAATTACAGTTGACATCTATATTATTTTGTATTAGTTTCAGGTGTGCAGCATAGTGGTTAGACAATTATATACTTTACAAGGTCTCCCTGATAATTCAAGTACCCACCTGGCACTGTACGTAGTTATTACAATATTGTTGAATATATTCCCTATGCTGTACTTGACATCCCTGTGATTATTTTGTAATTACCAATCTTTACTTCTTAATCCCTTCACCTTTTTCACTCATGCCCACTGTGGATCTTTCATAAATGTTAAATTTTCTGAGAGCCAAAGGGGTTGTCACGGGTTAGCCAACACAGCAATGGGCAAAAGGCAGTTAGAGGCTGAGGTGCATGAGGAAGGAGGGAAGTGAGAAAAGGGGAAATACAAGGAGGAAGAGGAGACGTGAGCCAGGAGACGTGATATTAACTGTGAACAGGAGGTTGGATAGGTGCTCAGTACCGAAGGGCGGTGGGGGCAGGAAAGGTGTGGGAAACAGGAAGGCAGAGGAGCCAGGCTGCTGTGGGCTGGGCGCGGAGCAGTTTCGGGCTGAACCCAGGAGGCCAGCCAGGAGGAGACGCGTGCCCTCGCCTGGGGACCGCGCAGTGGCTGGGGTCTGCCTTGCCGTGGTGGAGCTCTGCAGGCGTAACAGCACGGAGGCCACCCTGGGGGAGGCACCTGCTCTGAGCTCTGCCACCTGAGGAGAAGGAGCCCACAGACAATGAGGGCCTGACTGGGGTTCTGGGAACTGAGGCCTCAAAGCTCCCCCTCCCCGTCTTCCCACTGGCCATCCCTTTCATCAGCCAGTGCCCGGGTCCTGCTCCTCAGACCCACCCTGGCTGTGCGAGGAGAGGGGGCCCCTCGTGGGCCTGTGGAGACTCGTGAGGCCCCCTCTGCCGGGTGCCAGGGCAGCTGGTCCCATGTCCTCTTCCTGGCCCAGGGGCCGGAGCTCACAGCCACCTCCTCTCTGCCCAGCAGGCAGGAGCTGTGACAGCCCCCTCCCCGCACCTCGTTCCCCTCCCAGCCCTCAGAGCAGCCCAGACTGAAACTGAATTTGAAACATTTCCTTACTTCCTTGTTCCTCTTGGCACCTGGGTCACTGTCGTTCTGGCCCCAAACGCGCATTGTGCCAGCACCCTCCAGATTCAGGGACCCACCCATGCAGAACTCAGAGCTTGACAGCGTCAGAGCTGGAATGATTTCCGGACTGTAGTGACCGACTGGTCCAACCTCATTTCACAGATGAGGAAACCGAGGCACAGAGCGGAGAGCAGCTGCCCAAGGTCGCGCAGCGGTGAGAGCGCTCAGGCTCTGGGATCTCATGACCTCCCTGAGCCAAAGCAGCGCCCTCGTGGAGACAGAGCCCCCATGAGAAAATGCAGAGGGCCCTTTGTCCAGCCTCGGCCTCCACGGGGCCCTGGCAACAGCGGCAGCTGCTGTGTCATAACCTCTGGTGGGTGCAAGGACCAGCCTGGCCGCCCTCTGAGGAGTCTAGCCTGGCTCCCTCCCCACATTTTTCTATCACTCACTTAACATAGGCCATTGAGCAAATGGCTTCACCTAGTTGAACCTCAGTGTATTCATCTGGAAGAGGGGTGAATGATCCCAGTAACTCTTCTTCACAGAGGTGTTGTAAAGCCAAAATGGGATTCAGGAGCGAAAGCCCTCTGGCAGGAACATGGAGGTCCCTACAAGGATTTGGGAAGAGGTCACCTGCACCGGTGACATTTGGCTCTGAGTAGGCCAGGGGCTCTGTGGCTGCCTTGCGTCACCTACCTCTGAGCCACGAGGACTCTGGCTTCACTGACACCATTCCCTTATCTGGAGGGCCCTTCCTCCAGTCCTTTTTGCATCCATCTGACACCACCTTCCTTTTAGGAGAAGATGGTGTCTCTCTGGTTTGGGAATCAACTGGAGCTGGGTTCAAATGTGTGCCAGTCAGCCTGCCGCACGGTCTTGGTCTCAACAGCTTTCCCTCCTCTTAGGAAAATCCCAGATCCTTGAAATGGTGATAAGAGCTACATCTGTGTCCCTTAAAGTGTCCTCTCCAGCCTCGGCATCACTCAGGGCAATAGATAAGAGTGCAGGTTCTCTGGCTGAGGCTTGGTGGAGGGCGGACTCTGGAGCCGACATTGAAATCAGCTCCCCGCAGGAGGTTCTTATGCCTGTAGAGTTTGAAAACCTGAAGGAGCTGACTCCTACCCAGCTTTCTAGCCTCATTTTACTCATCCCTCCCCTCAGCCCCAACCCCTCCGGCCTTCTTCAGATCCTTGACTAGGCAAAGTTTCTATCCACCTCAGAGCCTTAGCACATGCCGTTCCTGTGCTCATAGCTGTCTTGCACGGCATCCACCTGGCTAACTAGTAGTGCTCCCCGTTCGGCCCAGCTTAGGCATCCTTCTACCTGCCCCCTGCACCCTAACTAAAGAAAATGCCTTGCTGGTTTTCCTGGAACACTCTACTTTTCCTTCACAGCATTTACCACAATTATGATTATTTGCTTGCCTTTCTGTTTAATATCTGCTTCCTCATCAGACTGATGAGGTCAGAGACCCAAGGTCTTGCTCCTCACTGTCATTCTTGCCCCAAACCTGGCACAGATGGGCTCTCAACAAACACTATTTATACAATGAAATAGCCTTCATGTTTATTTTTCTCATCTGTAGAACAGGATGATAACATCTACTCTAAAAAGCTCCAATGTATATAAAGAACTTATATAACTTAACACCAGGAAGACAAACAACCCAATTAAAAAATGGATGAAGGACCTGAATAGCCACTTCTCCAAAGGACATACAGATGGCCAATAGACAGGAAAAAATGTTCACCGTCACTGGTCATCAGAAAGGTGCAAATTAAAACCACAATGAGGTATTACTTCACACCTGTCAGAATGGCTGCCATCAACAAACAAATCAATGAACAAGTGCTGGAGGGGGTGTGGAGAAAGGGGAACCTAGTGCACTGCTGGTGGGAATGCAGACTGGGGCAGCCACTATGGAAAACAGTATGGAGGTTCCTCAAAAAATTAAAAATGAAGCTACTGTTTGACCCAGCTGTGCCACTTCTAGGAATATATCCTAAGAATCCCAAAACACCAATCACAAAGAACTTATGCACCCCTATGTTCATAGCAGCGTTATTTACAATAGCCAAGATCTGGAAACAACCAAGTGCCCTTCGGTAGATGAGTGGATAAAAAAGCTGTGGAACATATACACCATGGAATACTATGTGGCTGTAAAAAAGAAGGAACTCTTACCCTTTGCAACAGCATAGATGGACCTGGAGATTATTATGCTAAGTGAAACAGGCCAGGCAGCGAAAGACAAATACCACATGATCTCACTCATATGTGGGATCTAATGAACACAATAAACTAAGGAACAAGATGGGACCAGAGACATGGAAGCATGGAACAGACGGAGGGATCTCAGAGGGGAGGGTGGTGAGGGAGATGGGAAGAGATTAACCAAAGATCATATATGCATTTATGCATAACCCATGGACACAGACAACAGTGGAGTGAAGGCCTGGGATGGGGAGGGGCTAGGTGGAGGGGGGCAAAGGGGAGGGAAATGAGGAGCATCTGCAATAGTGTCAAGAATAAAAAAGAAGTTCCAATGAATGATTAGAAATAGTATGTCAAAATGCCAAACATGGTGAATGCTCAACACATGGTGGCTTAAAAAGTTAAATGAGATAACATCATGAAAAAGTTGGCATGGAGCTTTATTGTTAGTAGTAAGTAAATTCTCTGTTATGAATGGTTTGCTCTATTTTCTTAGCTGGGCAGGTGGCGGCACTGGCTGCCGGCCTTTGACAGCCTCCGGGTTGGGATGGGTGAAGGGCAGAGGTTTGTGTGGCCTGGGGCTGCCTGCTGGTGGGACATGCCTGTCCGGGAGCTGGTCGAGGTCCAGAGGAGCTGGAGACTGTGTGGCTGGCAATGTGCAGTGCACGGAGGCTGGGATCTCTCTGCTCAAGCAGAAGGGATGACTGCAGGCTGCAAGCGAATCCTGGGTGAAAGTGATTCCAGCTGACTCTCAACCGGCCTTCCCGGGCAACCAAGCTTAGTCATGACAAAGACAGCTTGTGCTAACTCCTCTTACTCCACCAGACCAGGGGATCCCCCAGGCACGTGGTCTTTCTTACTCTCTGGTTGTCTTCCCTGCACCCAGCACAGAGCTAGGCACACAGTGGGCGCTCATTTAACATGTATATAAATTAATGAACAAAATGGCCTGGCATGGTGGCTTCAGTCTTAGGTGGGGGTGTGTATGTGTGTGTGTCACACTTTCACGGACCAGGCGGCTGGAGGGAAGATGACTTCAGAAGAGGCAAGGACCTGGAAACCTGGGAGTAGAGAGTGGTTATGGATCTGCACAGAGAGAGGGGGAGGCAGGCCTTGACCTGGGGATGACATGGGGGCTGCCTTCAGACTTTGGAAGTGCTGCCCAGGGAGGAGGGAATTGAGGTGCCCAGCATGAGAAGTCAGAGCTTGTTAAACATAAAAAAATATGTCTCACAGTGTGGACTGTCAAAAATCAGCGCAATAGGCAGTGAGTTCCCCATCACTAGAAGGGCTCAGCCAGGACTGGCTATAGACTAGCCTGTCTCAAACTGTTTTTTAAAACTGCAACCTACGTAAAATTACATTTCACGTTGCAGTCCTCTGCACACGCACACGCACACGCACACGCACACGCACACGCACACGCACACACAGTTGGCCCACTCTGTGGTCAAGAGGCCCTCCTGCCAGGTCTCAGCACAGCCTGGGGAAGCACGCCCCAGTTGCCTGAAGGCCCCATTAGGCCTGGGGTTCTGCAGCCATCTTCTCAAGGAATTTAAACTCCTGTTAATACTCACTAGAGAAAAACCCGTTTAGGAAGATGAATCTTTATTTTAAAAACTCACAAAATGTTTTTTCTTTTATTATAAAATATTTATTTTTGGAAGTATCAACAAGCAAAAAGAATAAAAGTCACCTACCAGTTAGAGAATGCCAGTGTTAACAGTTAGATATATTTTATTCCAGGCTTTTGGTTTTTTTCCATTGTATATGGCTCTTCTTAAAAATTTGGGGATCCTATTGCATAAATCATTTTATAAGCATTTTACTTTACAGTGTCTTATCAACTTTTTCCTGATTCCTATCTATTCTTCCACAAGATCTTGTTGTTGTTGTTGTTAATCCTCACCTGAGGATATTTTTTCCATTGATTTTTAGAGAGAGTGGAAGGGAGGGAAGGAGAGAGGGGGGAGAGAGAGAGGGAGAGAGAAACATCAATGTGAGAGAGACACATCAATTGGTTGCCTCCCCCACCCACCCCAACCAGGGCCAGGAATCGAGCCTGCAACTCAGGTATGTGCCGTTGACCGGGAATTGAAAGCAAAACCCTTCGGTGTGGGGCTCAATGTTCCAGTGACTGAGCCACACTGGCCAGAGCCACAAGGTCATTTTAAATGAGTGCATTATATTCCATTGCACAACTGCACCATAGGAATTTAAGCAAATTCTGGTAGTTATCCATTGAGTAGTTTCCAGGTTTTGCTATGACCATGTCTTTGAATACCTGGCCTGTGATTTCTTTTAGATAAATTCCTTGAAATGAATTTTGAAGAGTGGAAGCAAAATCTTAAGACTTTCATTATGTGTTAACAAATTACTTTCCAGAAATGTACTAATTTTTAATCCCAAGAGCAATTATGAACATCCGTTTCTCTGTATGCACATCAATCTGGGTATTATCATTTATTTCAAATCTTTATTTCAGATGTGTTTTGATTTTTTTTAAAAAATGGTATCTTGTTTTGGTATCTTTAAATACTAGTGGGACTGAAAACTTTTTCAGTGTATTGCTTTATTTATGCCCTTTGTTCCCATTTTTATTTTATTTTAAAGTGTTATTATTACCTGTAAGAGCTCTTTATATAATTAAGGATATCGTATCTTTCAAATATGTTGCAAATATTTTTCTTGAGTAATTTAAGATTGTCTTTCAAGTTACGTGCTTTTCGTTTTTAGGCATAGGGTTAACCTTCTTTTCAAATATTGCCAAATGCATTCAGAAGCCAGATTGATACTGTCTGGATTTTGCTTGTTACCCTTCCCCCGTCCTCACTGCCCCCTCTGCCTCCTCCCTTCCCGGGATGCACACTCCAGAAGCAGATAACCAAGAGTGTCTTCAGGTTAACGAGGCTTATCTCATTTTCCAACCTTTTATTTTCTCTGCTGATTTCCAGGTCACTGGTTACAACCGTATCGTTAAACTGAAGAATCATGGAAACACAGCCAACTGTGAGTACTCTGCATCCCGGATCCCCCATCCGTATAATCACAGACTGCAGCCGTGCCGATCATTCTGGCCACACAGGCCTTCCCAGGGACGGTCTGCCCCGTCTTCCCAAAGACTGGCATCCCACTGCCCGTGTGGGACCGAGGGCAGGGGCGGGGCTGCCCTCCTGCTGGCGCCCCACCACCATCACCGAGGGGCTTCTCAAGAAGATTCCAGGGAGGGAAGACCCTTGGAAGCCCTGCTTCTCGGGCAGGGCACAGCCACTCATCTCGGATGGGTCCTCTCCCAAGCCCTGGACTCCCACCTGCCTTTCCTGCCTTGCCCTAGCTACCAGCACACCCTCTTTTACTCTGGGAAGAAACTACAGGCTCTTTCTGCTTTCAGGGAAAGTGAGGGACAAGACTGAAAAAGCTGTGGAGAAAGACAGACCTGCCTTCTAATTCTAGCTTGGGCCACTGTTAGCTGTGTAATCCTGGGCAAGTTACTTAACCTCTGAGTTTAACATCCGAGCGCTGCCTGGGGAGAAGGGAGTTGGGGGTGACTGGCCAAGGCTGTTCCTGGAGAAAGCTCCTTTTCCCTGAAATAACAACTTTCACATTCTGGTTCCCACCCACCTTCTCTCTCTCACTTCCCTCCATGAACTCAAAGTCCTGCATTCCAGGTAGAAAACGGAGATTCCCACCCTCAGGAAGCCCCCAAACACAAGCACCCTCTGCACAAAGCCCCCCCCCCCCCCCCAGCCAGTACAGTGAGATGTGAGACGCTGCTTCTTACAAAGCAGGCCCCCAGGAGTCTTCTCTGCAATTTTCCCCTTTTCTGAGGCTCCCCACCCCAGACAGGCATGCTGGATTCCAACTGGGTACCCAAAGGATTTCACCCACATTCAAGGACTTTGGGTGAGTCAGCTACCAGCGCTTCTCACGTTTCTCGTGGTGCGATGCGGGTTGGCAGCATTAAACCACAGAACTCTCACGAAGGGGCTCTGGTTTCACAGCCTCGTTTATTTTTTTAACACTCCCTCCACCCCTCCACCTGGGCTGCGTTCACCAGGGCTGGACCCCAGCTTTCGCCTTGGTCAAAACGACCGTCCTCCCTGTCCCAGGGACTCTGCCCACAGCGGCCCTTCCTGCCATTCAGTAGTTTCAAAGTCTGGCTGAGTTGCCTGAATGAACCTGTAGGTTTGCTCAGCAACCCCTCCTGACCTCCCTGTTTTCTCCTTCCCTTCGCCCTCTGTATTCATGTGATGAAGCGTCATACTTTAGGTCCTGAGGAGGGTAGGAGAAGTTAGTTTTTAAAAAATACGTTAGTCATTTCTAAGGACAGACTCGCAGATATGGATAAAAACACGTGAATTTTAACTTTGCCTCTCATTCCTGCCCACGCTCGTGGGAGGGCCGGGTAGAGGCTCTAATCAAAGAGCAAGAGTTTGGGTTTCATGGTTTTAATGCTTCAGGCAAAGTACAGTGATCTTTACTCTGGATGGGGGCGGGGGCGGCCTTCCCACAGCCAGGGTCCTCCAAAAGCCAGCTCCTCACGGCAGAGGGGCAAACTAACCAAGGCCGGTGGCCTAATTGTCTCAGAGTGACCAGGGGTTTGGCCGTCCAGGAACATTAAAAGGAATCAGACATTCAGGGGCTCCCCAGGCAATAACAGTCATGAAACTTTTTAAAGCACTTTTCAAAAACCAATCTCACACTTAAATTAGACTAGTATAATAATTATATGTAATTTAAACCATTGTGTTGTATATCACAATATATTAATTATTATACAATATAGTAATTATTATAAGACATTGAAGTCTAGCCCGGCCGGGCGTGGCTCAGTGGTTGAGCGTCGACCTGGGATCCAGGTGATCAGGGTTCTATTCCAGGTCAGGGCACATGCCCGGGTTGCGGGCTCGATCAATGACTCTCTCATCATTGATGTTTCTCTCTCTCTCTCTCTCTGTCTCTCGTTTCCTCTCTCTGAAATCAATAAAGATATATTTTTTAAAAATTTAAAAAGAAAAAGAGACATTGAAGTCTACACTGGGACTCCTAATATGCAGTCAGGTCGCATCTAGAGCCTGCAGGCTTTCATTATTCTGTGAGATAGTCTACTGTTAGAATTTTTAAAAAGCCCTGAAATCAAATAATGTCCTTCTGGTACCCACCTTGTCCTTGTCCTTGCATATTATGCTTTTTAGTAGGTTGATTCAATACTATTGCTTTTGATTCTCAAAACCTCATTTTCTCAAACATGCTCCTCTTCCCCAGCCTCTAAGTCATAGTCCTTGAAGAACTTACCAACTGGCATCGTCACTGCATAAAATGATCTTATCTGGGCTCTGGTCGGTGTGGTTCACTGGGTTGGAGCGTCATCCGTGCACTGAAAGATTGTGGTTTCATTCCGGGTCAGGGCATGTACCTAGGTTGCTGGTTCAATCTCTGGTCGAGGTGTACAGGGGAGAGAGGCAGCCGTTTGATGTTTCTCTCTCATATCAATCTCTTCCTCCCTCCCCTCCCCACTCTAGAATCAATGAAACATGTCCTCTGGTGAAAATTTTTAAAAATGCATTAATAACTTACCTGCATATGATTAACACCTGATCTAGCCAAGTGACCATCTCTCAGTTTACAGAACTCTGGTGGGGACAGTAGCCTCCTGAGCCCTATAGCTAAGCCCCCCCCCATCTCCCTTCCAGAGCTATTCACTCAGCAAGACTCCTACTGTAACCCCCTCATTCCTTCAGCAAGCCCCTCCACCCAGAACAATCCAGACTCTCACTCCAAACAACTCTTTGGCTTTCTTTCCATGTCTGTTTTCCCTGGGGGCTGGGAGAGGGTGTAAACTAACATTCGTTAAGAACCTTTTATGTGCTAAAGCTAATAAGAAGTGTGGTTAATGTTCCCATTGTGCAGATGGAGAGACTGAGTTTCAGCTAGGAAGCAGCTTACCCTCGGTGACACCAAAGCCTTGCTCTTTCCTTGGGACACTCACTCTGCCTTCTGGGGTTCAACACAGCCCCTCTCACACCCTCCTTCTTGAAGGACAACGGGTGGTGATTTCTCCCCAGGCTCATCTCCTGGGCAGTTTATTCTATACCTGGTACCTCACGGCTAGAGCAGTCTCAAGACCTCAGAAGCTGAACTTTCATTTCAGTGAAAACTTCATTTTGCAGTGATTGCTTCCTTGTGGGACACAGGCTTATTAATTGTCATCCTTTTGCTCCCTCCCCCCTCCCCTGCCTGCGCCTCAGCTCTCCAGGGCTCGGGGGAGTGTGCGTGGGAGCCCAGGATTGGGGAGAGAGAGCATTCCAAGCACACCTGAAGCCGTGTCAGGGGGGCGGAGCAAAATAAGAAATCGATATTTTTTCCTATAAAGGGAGAACCTGAGACTGTGTAGGCGGAAAGGAAAATGTCTACGTCTTATTCTCCCCCACCCTTGGAGAGTAGGCTTGCCAGTTTGGGGGCTGGGGAGTTGGAGACATGCCTCGCTGTGGAATGCCCAGGACAGGGTGGGGTTAGATTCTTTTTAAATATACTGGCCTGTCCCTCTCTCCTTGTCCACCCTATTGCCCTCTCTGGGTTCAGAAGGAAACCAGGAAGAATAATATACATCTTCACTCAGCTATAGCAAGTTTACTTTTGAGAGAGCAGGGCTGAAATAAGGGGGGTGGGGTGGGCAGGGGGGCAGTGTGGTCATCTCCAGCTGAGTCCTGCTCTCCTCTTTCCGCCCCATTCTCTTCAGTCCTCCTGAGCAGTGGAGGGGTGGTCTCAGCACAGACGTTAGAGTCTGCTGCCTGCCCAGCTTCCTGCCCTGGGAAGTTTGTTTGACCAAGGGATTAGTCCAGCCATTCCCTTTGGTCACCCAGCATGGCTTGTGACACAGTGGTGACGAGAGCAGGCCTTTGGGGACCAAGGCCAGCCCAGGGTGAAGTAGGAGCACCTGCTGGGCTTCCCTGCAGAGGTCATGATTATTATGTTACCAGCGAGATAATGAGAACTCGGTTCTTGTCTTCTTGAAGGAAAGATTTCAATCAAGGGACAAAATGTAGCAAAGTAAGTAAGAATTAATTGGCTGCAGCAAAAATATACTTAGGACAGTGAAATAAGGAAGGGTACAGAAGTAAGAAGAGAGCCTAGGCTGGGCTGCTTTGGCTCACTGAGGAGTCAGAGAAAAGGGGGCCTTGGAGACAGGTTCAGGGGGTTAGCCAGGGATGAGCTGCCTCTGCCCAATTCTCTCCTGGTTGCCAGTCTCCTGGGGTTCCTTAGGGGGAAGAAGGGGCAAGGGAATGGCTCGGGCATGCTCCCCTTGGGGAGAGCATACGCTGGGTCCTTCGTCCTGAGTATATTTCTCTCTCTTTTGCTGGTGGAAATCTTAGGGGAGGTTTCAGGGGAGGGTCTCAATAGAATATTCATCAGCAGTTCAGGTGTGCGTTTTCAGGGTCGTGGTCTCCACTGATTGATCAGCAGCAGGGCAGGGGGTCATTATTCAATGCTGCTGGTGCTGAGGCAGCCATGGTGTCACTTGTCTGGTTTTACTGCTTATCTGGGCCTGGAGCTGAAATACGGCTGAGGCCTAGATGTTATCTTTAGGGAGAAAAATGTCACGGGGTCCAAACCACACGACTATGGATATGAAAAGTCAGGGGGTCCAAACCACATAATCAGCAATATGCTAGGGGAGGAAAGGTTACCCTGAGGGCAAGATTTTTGTTTGCCCAGTTTCGCCCCTTGCTAGGAGTCCAGGGCTTTCTGCCCTGGTGAGTTTCTGTACCTGGCCCATGGTCCTTGCTCTGCTCATGTCTGTCTAACTGCCTATAACAATTGTAATGACTCATACATTTACCTTTCTCAGACTTTCTTCAGAGACATTGTACTGAGTTGAATAAGTGTCCCCCCCAAATTCATGTCACCCAGAACTTCAGAATGTGACTTATTAGAAATAGAGTCTTTGCACACGATCAGTTACTGGGTGACAACTCCAATGACCAGTGTCCTTAAAAGAAGAGAAACAAACGTAGACATGCAGGGGAGAAGATGGCCATGTGATGACAGAGGCAGAGACTCGAGTGATACAGCTGCATGCCACGGATGCCAGCAACCACCAGGGTTTGAGGAGGCAAGAAAGGATTCTTCCCTGGAGACTTCAGAGGGCACATGCTCCTAACAACACCTGATTCAGGATTTCCAACCTCCTGAGCTGTGAGAGGGAGAAAATTTTCTGCTGTTTTAAGCCACCAAGTTTGTGGTACTTTGTTACGGCAGCCCTAGGAAACTAATTCAGAGATCCTCTTGGATTACCCTCAATGAGCTTTCTCCATTGCCCAACACATACCCAGACTGCAGGGCTACAGACCCAGAGTGCCTGTCACTAAATGCCCTTTACTCCATGTCTAGATCCCTTTAGAATATGACCTTATGAGGGCAGGGGCTGTGTCTTGCTCATCTCAGCATCTCCTGTGCCAGGCACACAGGTTCATGGAGTAACTTGGCTATTAGAGTGCCAGGCTGACCCTCCATCTGAGTTCTGGTGCCTCCACCACACACAGTGGACTGGGGCTTCCTGGGACACCTGACTCTGCTCCCCTTGGCCTTTCCCTCCAGCTTCAGCTGGTTCCTCTCCCCAGGGAGCTGGGGGAGGAAAGAGGGGCCTCGCTCCCCAGCTAGGTTTTGCTCTAGGACCATTTATATTCTCTTCTGCTCTAATCCTCTGGCTAAGTGCCTCCTCCCAACTCCTTATCTCTTTCAAATCCCTTCTGGATCATTTTCTCTAGAATATTCACCTGGGATATGTATTAAAGCTCAGGTATTCAAATGAAAGGCCTGGCAGTTGGTCATGGATCATGGCTGGGAGCCCACCCAGGAAGGCATCCTTGAGAGACTTTACCTGTTTCCCAACCCACCTGCTGAATCCTTAATCTACCCATCATTTTCAGCTCATCTGAGTAATTATCTCATTTTACTGTTGGTTTTCCCTCTACCATTAGACCATCAGCTTACAGATTTTAATGGACCCCAAGTGTCCAAGAATACACCCACATCCTGTAGACTTAGCTAATTCATGCTCATTGACTTCCTGCTATAGGAGAAGGAAGGTCAGAGCAGCCTGCAAAACACACCAGGCCTGATTCTAGTTCAAGGAAATAAGCCTAAACATACAAGGAGCTTCGGCACAAGGACTCTCATCTCTGAGTTACTTATAATAGGGAGAGCTGTAAATAACCCCGGTGACCAACGTAATTAAATAAGTTATGGTGGCAGTTCGCTCAATGGAATATTATGCACTCTTTTAAAATATGTGACTAAAATGTTTGTAATAACAGAAGGAAATGCATAGGTTCAGAGTTACATAATAAAGTGGGAATTCATAATTTCTCTATGATATGATAGATTAAAACTATGTGTATGTGCCATTCATGGGGAACAGGCTAGAAATCTATCAATGTGTCAAAAACATTGATGATGTGTTTCTTCTCTCTACTTTTAAGTATTTTCCGTAGCTGCTAAAATGAGCATGTGTTACTTTTATAATGGGAAAACAACAACTAGGAAACTTTACTTTAAATATATCTTTATTGATTTCAGAGAGAGGAAGGGAGAGGGAGAGAGAGAGATAGAAACATCAATGATGAGAGGGTCGTCATTGATCAACTGCCTCCTGCACGCCCCCAACTGGGGGTTGAGCCCACAACCCAGGCATGTGCCCTGACGGGAATCAAACTGAGATCTCCTGGATCCTAGGTCGATGCTCAACCACTGAGCCACACCCGGCTGGGCTAAACTTTACTTTAAAAAACTATTTTAGGCCTAGGCTGGGCTCTCTTTGAGAACCCTGTGTTGGAGATCTCTTCGGGCCTTCTGAGAGGATAATCTGTCATCGTTCAGTCCCCATCATGACAATATTTACTGGGTGTTGCCATGGACAGAAGTTTACACTAGGGGCAGTGGCTCTGATTGGGGTGCTAGGAGTACACAAAGACAATTTAATAAATATGGGAGGCAGAGCAGCCAAGCAGAAGAAGCACTGGAGACATGGGGTCAAGGCCCACATCTACCACTTACCAACTGTATGAACACTCCCTTGGTAGAATGAGGAGTGTGCACTACGTGATTGCCAAGGTCTCTTCCAGTTCTAAAACTGTGTTGAGATTCATTTTTCTTTCAGAATTTAAAGAGGGAAGCCTACCCATAGAACACAGGCAGCAAACCTGGGCACCTGGCCTCTGGGTTTTTGACTTAGCACTGTTGCTGACTTCCTGCTCTAGTTTTCTTCTCTGTAAAGTTGAGTAAATGAATACATTTAGATTCCTGGGCCTCAAGTCAGTACTGCCCTGGACCCCTGCTTGTGCACTCAGGATGGCCCCTCCTTCAGGAGGACCCCATGCTCAAAAGACATTGCTTGGGTAGGCATTATACCTCCGTCTGCCTCCGAGGTAAAATGAAAAGGGAAATGAGCTAATTGGTGTGAAATGCTCTGCACTTTTAGAGAAAGGGGCTGAGAAACCCAATCCTGGGGGAATGATGGGGCCTCTGTGTGGCCCAAACTCCAGGGCCCCTGCTTTCACCATGACCTGGGAGCCAAGGCCCCAGGAGCTAGACTTTCCCTTCCCCACCTCCGTCCTCCTCTCAGGAGCACCGCCAGCAACACACAGCACACTCCTGATGAGGGTTCAGCCGCTGGTCAGGCGTCAATCCAGTTGGTCTTTATCTTTGGCAGTGTGAGAATCTTGTCTCATCAAGCAGATCACATATTTCTCATGGACAGGGACTGGGCATCGTAGCAGGGCACCAGGCCCACCAGGTCCACCAGGCCTGCACAGCCTGTTGCCGAGCTGTTGAGTATGGAGCAGATCTAGGCTTAAATCCCAGCCCAGAGGGTCAGTTTCTATATCTGTAAAATGGGCATCCTCTTTTAAGTGAGTGTTTCCAGTTGGGTTCTTCTGGAAGCAAATGCTGAGATAGAGTGAAATGAAAAGGCTTATTGGGGCACTACTATTTGTCAAAGGAAAAGGGAGGAGGCAGGAGTGGGCAGGGGTAGCTGACAGAGCCGACAAAGTCACAACGGCCCTGCCGGCCTTATGGGCTGCTCTGGAGCGAAGCCTTCCTGTTAGAGGAGGCCGGTGAGGGTGGAAATAGCCAGCGTCTTGCACCACTGCCTTGCTCAGTCATTGGCCAAAGGTCACCCCGAGAAGAGCATGATTTTGGCTTGATAGCTGAGGCCACTCTGAAGGAGCCAAGAACTGGAGGCTGTCAACTAACCACTCTCCTGGTAACTGGACACTAAACCCTTACTTAAAGGCTCATCTCTGTGCTTGCCTTAGGGAAATAACATAGTTCGGCAGAGAGTAAGCACTTAGTACATGTTAATTTCCTTCTTTGGCTTTGGAGCCAGAGAGACCTAGTCTCAAATTCCAACTTTGTGACTTACTGTGGGACCTGGGCAAGTGTGATCAAGGAGGTTAGCATCCTCCAGTTTCACTTAATCACCCAACCTGGACCATGACTCAGTGATGACGAGGTACATGTTTATCTCCCTGAACCTCAGTTTTCTCATGTGTGAGATGGGGAGAATATAGGCGCCTCACAGGATTATGGGGACAGACGCAGGACCTGATATTCTAGTTACAAGTCTTTTTATTCAAGACTTAATAAATCAGACTAAATAAACATCTGACTTCCTGCCCCATCTCAGTCTAAGTGCATAAGTGTAACCAGAAGTAATTTTATTAGCATCACGAGGGTCTATCAGGACATAAATTATATGGAGGTAAGCAACATTAGGGGGCTCTCCCAAAATGAGGGCCTCCCATTTTAGTTAACTTAGAAATTTCCTTTTAAGATCTTGACTTAGCTGCCCAGAAGCCAAGATGTGTCTGTTTAAACCAAGCCTGTGTCTTCCTTCCACGTGAAAAGGTCATAATCTTATCCTTGCTCCACTTGACTTATGCCCCAAGTCTAGGCTGAGTTCTCTTGCCTCCCTTCCCCTCCCCATGGAATGTCAACTTAAACTTGGCTTCAGATTTCTGCAGGCCTAGGAGGTCTCCCCCAGACAGATCTTGGGGAGTCTTTTTGTTTCCTCCCCTCTTACTCACCCCTCTCTGTCCCCATCAGATGCCTTGGGAGGGGAGAAGGAAGGACAAGTAGGTAAAGAGAGGGGAATCTATCACAGAGACCTGAAAGCACCCCGGCTCTGGAAAATGTGCCAGCTGAGACGAAGCTGGGCTCAGAGAGAAAGTGAGAAGGGAGATGGAGGGGGGCAGGGAGAAGACGAATTAGAGTTGTACATGCCAATGTCATAAAACCAGAAGGGACACAGGAGAGACCTTGGTATGCAGATGGGCCTGGACATTGTTTCCCAGACTCTTCCTCTTCCTCCCTGCTTCCCTCATTTGTTTCTTCCTGTCGGGATAAAATGAGGAGCCAAGTGCCCTCCACAGGTGTCTTAACTTGTAAAGGGCTTTAACGTTTATGAGGTCCATCCAGTCTCAGGACCTTTTGGATAGGTGTTATTTGGCACAGATTCTTTGCTTGACCAAACTTTAGTCAGACTCCAGAACCTTCTCCGAGGCCCATCTGTGCACTTCTTTGTAAAATCCAGTTTTAGCAAGAACCCTGCTAAGTCAGTTTAGCAAGAGTGCCCCTCAATATCTGACAACCCACGATGTCTAACCAGGGTCCTCATCCTGCCCCATTCCCCAGGTGATGTTTGGTCACTCTGACCTGTCATCAGCAAAAAACCCTGTTAGGTTGCTTTAGCCAGAATCCCTCCTACCCCCTGATGTTTTCTCTTAGTAATTTTTTATTCACTGACCCCCACCGTGCTCCTTGGCTAGAAATTGCCACTTGCCCACGTTGTATTCAGAGTTGAGTCCTGTTCTATACTAAGGTCCCTTGTCTCCTACTGCAATAGTCCTGAATAAAAGTCCCCTATGGTAGTAGTACTGAATCAAAATTAGTCCTGAATAGTTTTTACCACTTTAACTACTGCCCAGCTCTGACTTTTCTTTGACATATTACCTGTTATATAAATGAGGAAAACAAGGCTCAAGGAGGCTGTGACTTGCCTTGGGTGGCAGAGCCCAAGTGTCCCGGGTTGGAGTTTTGGCCACTACAATAGCCTCTGGAGCATACTCGGCTCCTCTGGCCTTCCTTGCATTGAAAAGTGGGAGGTTATCTGTGTAAGGTCAACAAGATGTTCAACTCTTACTTTGGTCTCACTTGAAAAGCTTTTTCCCCTCTTCTGTAGATGAGAAAACTGTAGCCCAGAGAGTGTTACCCAACAAAACACACAGCAAGTTAATAGGGAGACTTCATGAGTAAGAATTGACACACACACACACACAAAAAGATTAAGAAGGCCAGATTGGGCCTTGGTGTCTATGAAAGTTCTCTTCTGTGATCTCCTTCTCCTAGCTGTCCAGGTGCTCTGTGCCTAAAATCCCTCTTTACCTTTGTAAGTTTCTTGCTCCCAGGAAAGAAAGATATCAGCTCGCCCATGCAAAGGTGGGGGGACTCCTGGGGAGACCATGCTACTTCTCTGTAGTATCTGCATTATACTTGGAAGGTCTAGACTTTGGGCTTCTGCTGTAATTGGACTTTTAGCTTCAGAAAGCAAGTAGCCAACAGGGCAAGGGGCCTTCATGGTCCTTTGAGAAGGCACCACAGTGTCAGGCATCGACTTCTCCTTAAGCAAGGCTAGTTCTGCCTGGGAAAGTGGAAACATCGATTCCTCACCCTGGACTGTGCAGTGGCTGAGAGCCTAAGTTCCCTGCTCCGGGACCAATCACTCCATAGACCCCCACACTCAGAACGAAGTCTGGAGGAAGAAGCTGGGCTTCTCGCTGCGGCAAAGGGTGGGGGAAAGTCTCTGTTGTTTACTTTTGCAAAGCTACATCACCTGCCTTCTCTCACCTTCAGAACACTGTTCGGCACACCCTGCCTGGGGTTCCTGTTCCTTCTTGGTGTCTGTGAAACCCAAAAGGTCAGAATGAGGTGACCTGAGCTTCAACATCTCCATTAGCACCCTCACTTCCTCATGGGGTCATGATTCCTTCTCCCCAGGTTCTACCCTCCACCCCACTACCCATCCCAGTCCCCTCAAACTACTTTCCCAGGTTGCTACCGGCTCTCCAGACCCTGACCCTTGCTCCCTCAAGAAAACCACCATCTGATCAGGGCCTACCCTGTGCCTGGCATGGAGCAGACATTCTAAGCCTAATGCTCCTTCCTCAAAGACGCATACAAGGTATTTCTGATTCCTACCTCTCACCCCACGTTGTTCCCTAGTCCCCATGTTTCTTAGGGTCCCCTCAAATCTCACTCTTTCTCCTATTCATACAGCCCCAAACTCACTCCCCTGCCCTCCTTCTGGAATGACCCAGCTGCCTCCCTTTGTAACAGTCCAAAGCCCCAGCAGTTTAGGGACAGCCCTTGGGGAGGCAGGAGCGGGCCCAGGATCTCAGGGCAGAGGGTGGCCAGTGTTCCCTGGTTTCTATTCCCTCCCGTCCCCTCCCATCCCTCCTCCTACTTGGCTCAGGCTGAAGAGGAGCATAGCAGTGAGTGTATAGGGTTTTTTCCTGGTGGGGGAAGGGGGTGGAGATTGAGGAAAGAAAAGCCGGGGCAAGGATGATTGGCATGGGGCCCCACCTTCTTTTGTCTTCTTTCCCTAGTACTCTGGTCTCTCAGGGAAATACACCTGTTTGGGGCCAGCAGCTAGTGGGGACAGGTTCACCCCTGCTTCTCACACCGCTGCTCCATGCTCAGCGCCCGGCGAGCCTGAAGGACTTTTTCTGGAGCCATGACGGGGACTCACTGGAGGAGGGTCCCCTGGGTATTCCTGAGCTGCTTATGCTCCTGCCTCTTTTGGCCAGTGGTCCTGGGTAAGTGATGCACCTGGGGCAGCATTCTGGGGGCAGAGAGACCGTGAGGGGAGATGGAGCCTGTCACCTGTGTGTGTGTGTGTGTGTGTGTGTGTGTGAGAGAGAGAGAGAGAGAGAGAGAGAGAGAGAGAGAGAGAGAGAGAGAGAGAGAGAGGGAGAGAGATTGGACAGAGATAGGACAAGATGGGCAGAGAGACGGGAAGAAAGCGAGAGAGACAGAGAAGATAGAGACAGAGAGGAGCAGAGAGGTGTCTGGAGTGCCCTGGTTCGGGGAAACCCATTGAGAGAACCAGCACTTATTTTGTGGAGAGAAAAAGACAGTAGGCAGAGCTATAGAAAGATGAAGAGAGAGACAGACATAGAGAAAAACAGGAGAGCTAGGTGACAGAACCGGAAAAAAATGTATATAATGACGTAGAGACAGATGAAAAGACAGGTGAGAAGCAGATGAATCAAAGCAAAATAGACACACAGAGAGGAGAAAAATCCAAGGAGACAAGCAGGACTGAAAGGAAAAGGCAGACTGGCTGGGAGAAACAAGGCGGGACTAGAGGGCAGCTGGGATGGGGGCAGTCAGCTCCTTGCCTCTGGCCTTGGGTTTAAAAGCATCTTCTTTAGCTCATGTCCTTAGGGCAGGGCTCTTAGCCCTGGTGCTGGCCTTGGCCTCCCCCACATTCCCACTTCTCCTCTGTATATGGAGCTGGGGTGGGGTGGAAGCTAGGCCCATTGGTGAAGTTCCCCCCGACCTCTCCTCACCACCTTCCAAGCTGCCCCCCTGGCTCTAGGGCCAGGTTTTTTCTGTATTTCTGGATGTCTGAGTCTTCTGAGAGGATCTGGGGCCCAGAAGATTGTGAGGGGTCAGGAGCTCAAACCAAAGATATAATCATAGCTTCTTCCCCTGCTCAACAAGCCCAGGGAGAGCTTTGACCAAGGAATCATTTCTTGGGGAGTGGGTTGGAAGGAACAGGCTCTCTAACAGATAATAAGATCACAATGCTGGTAAAAAGGAATATTCTGCCTTCTTTCAAATGTTTAAAGGCTTGGCTAAGAGCAAATGAAACCACCACCACCTCCCCAACCCTTCCCAACCGACTGCCACCCCCACCCCCCCATCACACAGTCAGGAAACAGCAGCCACGAGAAACCTTCAGTCTAGCCACTAAGAGTCTTGTCCTGGGGGTAAAATAGAGGGATGGGAAGAAGGCATGTCCATGAGAGTCCTGGCCATGGGCAATGGGGAGAAGGTGGTTTGGACTTAGGTGTCCTGGTGCCCAGTCTTGGTTTTGCCACTAACTGATCTGGTCCTTGTGACCAGGTCCTATTGTGTCTCTTTCCAGGTGCTGGTTCCCCTATATAAAAAGTGGGGTGGTGAATAGCATGACCTTCAGATTCCTAAGCTCTTAAGTTTGTATTTTCTGTGATTTAAAGTTAACACAAAATGTGATTGGTACCAGCTCAGCACTTGGTCCCATGTTAGAGTCGTCAAGCTCAGGAGGAGAGAAGAAGTCTGTGGAGACGAGCCCGAAGGGGCAAGAACTGGGGTGGGAGTGGACAGGGAAAGCGAGATGGGGAGCGATGGGGTGTGAGGGTTAGAAGGACCATGAAGGTGGAAGGGAGTCCCTGTGATAACCCTGGAGAAGGGCAGGGATGCCTTGAGTGTTGAGTCCTATGCTTTACTGAAAGGGACAGATGGAGAAGGACCAGGAAAGGAGGTGGCAGTGGGATGGGAGGTGGTACCCCAAGCATCTGATTGAGCATAAAGAGGACCTCAGAGGGGAAATTAGTCTCCACAGAAGGTGTAGTTAGCCCCCCACATCTTCTCATGGGAGCTTCTGGGAAAGTGGAAACTGGTCTGTACCTTCCCTTGGATGCCCGAGGGGGCTTATGGATGACCTGCCTATATTTGAATCCAGTCTCTGTTTCTACACTTGCTTGCTACCAACACCCAAACCTTAGGGTTTCCACAAAGGCATCACAGTGGTAAGGGCTTCCTTAAGGAAAAGTCCTGCCTCTTGAATGTGAAAGGTGTAAAGGAGATGAACATAGGTGGGCTGGGCAGGGAGCCAACAGGAACTCAGTGGTTGCTGGTGGCTTCTGGCAGGAATGACTCAGAAGGAAGCATGGCAACCCTGACTCCATGCCCTGCAGTAAGAAAACTGGGTCAAAACAAGCCTCCGTCTCCAATATTATCCAATACTTGGCCCAGTAACCAAGGAGCCACTGCCCTCTGGGGCCACTGGAATGTTATAGGACTGCAGCAAGTGCAGGACAGGGGACATCCATGATCACAGATAGAAGGGTCTCCTGCTCTCCCTCTCTCAGAGAACCCCTAATCTCTTTGTTGGTCTGGAATAGACCTGCCCAACTTGCCACCAAGGGCACCAAAACCCTCCACAAGCCATCTCCCTGGAAACTCTCACTGTGCTTGGAAACACCAAAAAGGAGAGAATTTATCAATCAAATTTAGGCCAATTGGCCCTGGCCACTGTGCTCAGTGGTTAAAGCATCGGCCCTTGGACCTAAGGGTCTCGGGTTAGATTCCTCGTCAAGGACACGTTCCTGGGTTGCAGGTTCCATCCCTTACACCTGTCGGGGTGCATGTGGGAGGCAACCAATCGATGTGTCCCTTTCATATCCATGTTTCTCTCGCTCCCCTCCCTCCCTCCCTTCTACTCTCTCTAAAAATCAATGGAAAAAATATCCTCGGGCGAGGGTTAACAAAAAAACACACAAAAAATTTTAAGCCAATTGTTCAGCAAAATTTATAGCGAAGAGCAGGAATTTCAAATCAGGAGACCCCATGTTGGGGTTGCCACTTACCAGCCCAGGGGACAAAAGAAAAGTCCCTTCCATTCAGTGTTTTCACTGGCAAGATGAGTGGAATGGGAAGTGGCTATTTCACAGGGCTGTGGAGAGGGTAAAAGGGGGTGGTATTTGGTGTAAAGAGCGAGAGCCATGAAGTCTTTTTTGAGGGAGGAACCGCTCCGCTTTAGAACTGGGAGACTGGGGGCGAGAAGGGTGATGGAGCCAGGAGTGCAATGGGCCCCTCTGTTGGCTCAGAGGCGTTTTCATTCATCCCAGGATCCTCGAGCCTCTGGAAACAAACCCTGTCCTTCCTGTGGCTTTGCAAGGGCCAGCTTGTTTTGTTCAGAAGGTGGTTTATCTTATGCACGGACTGAATGCCAGCTCTGCCATCAGTCAGAGGCCCCGCTGGCTGACACATGCTTCCCAGTTCCTCGCCTGGCGATCTCCACGCCCTTGGTTTCTGGGCTCAGCCTGGAGGCAGAGGTTGTCCGGGCAGTGTTTTGCATGTGAGCGATTTTATCTTGGTTGGCAGGAGAAGCCAAGGAGCCATTAGCCTTTTATGTGTTCAAACAAGTGATTTGCTACTGTGTCTGTTCTCTGGTTTCATGGAACTGCTAATGGCTTTAGATAAGCACGTAATGTAGCTCTTGGAGCCGCTTCTCCAAAAACCAGGACTGAAGACACTGTAGGCTGTCTCTCCTCCTAGTTCCAGACTTTTGCCTCTAATGTTCATCTTCCTTCCTACTAAGCTGAATTCACGGCAAGCAGACACTTGGTTATCATTGTATTCCCCTTCCCCAGTTTGGTGCTGAGGAGTTGATTTGAAATGAGCTCAATTTATTGGCACTTCGTAGAGACTGAAATACTAAAGATTTTCCTTGAGACTCTAAACAGGCCCCAGCAACTGGGCATTTGTGTTCATGCATGTGGCCTCTGCAACCACGGCCTTGCTCACATGGAGGGCACTGGTTCATGCTGCAGGCAGCTCACTTCTCCCCAAGCACATCTTTAAGGTTTACATAGACATCTACTCTCTATATAGATGCCCCCAACTGAAGTTGCAGTTTGAGTTCCAGACGTACTGTTGATGGTGGGTTTGGGGGACTTCAGAATAGGAAAGAATTTGGAGTTACTTACTTGCCAAACTTCTACTTGTGCCAAATGTTCTGGACACAAAGATGAATAAATCATGGTTCCCACCTCCAAAGCTTGTTTAAGGTCACACAACCCTTAAAAAGGGCAGCTGGGACTAGAATCCAATCTCCTGATTCCTTTCATTGGGTTTGCACTGAAGCTCACAACCCTTCCGAACCAGCCCAGCCCATCAATGGAGAAAGAACAGAAGCATTTACAACCCCTGCTGAGATACTCATTTGTTCATTCACTCATTCAACTATGTATTTGTTAATTAAACTACTATTTAAGCAGTGTCTACCATGTGCCTGACATTGTTCTGGGGCAACACTGTTTGTACACAGTGAGGAATGGAACAGACAGGGCCCAGCCTCTTGGAGCTAAAATCTAGCATACAGTGAGACATAAAATAATCACAGAAAAATTCCCAACTACAAATGTAGTGTTGTGATAAGTATTATGATAGTGTTATAAGTATTGAATAAATATTATGATAAGAGTAAAATAAGGAGACTTTGTTTAGATTAGTAAGTCCAGGAAGGCCTCTCTGAGAAAGTGCTGTGTGTATGAGCTGAGTCCTGAAGGCTGAGTAGTAAGCCAGGAGGGGTGGGCACTGGGAGTGGGGAAGCACGAGCCAGGCAGGGGAAGATATGGTGAGAAAAAAATGAGTTTGACCCTTTGGAGGACTTGAAAGAGGTAGGCAGGTGCTAGATCATGCAGGGCCTTGTAAGCCACGGAATGGGTTGTGGATTTTAAGGAACTAAAATGGGCAGTGATGAGTTTTAGGTAAAAGAGTTGCATGATTGTATTTGAACCTTGGAATAATTGCCTTGGATATTGTGAAGGAAAACAGATTGGAAGGGGGCAAGGGTGAAATGGGAGACCAGATAGGAGATGGCTGGCTGCAGGAGTTCAGGCAGAAGAGGCTGTGGTTTGGCCTGGTGGTAGCAGTGGAGATCTGGGAAGGAGATGGACAAGTGTAAAAAACAATAGTAGCCCGACCGGGCGTGGCTCAGAGATTGAGCATCGACCTAGGATCTAGGAGATCGGGGTTCGATTCCCGGTCAGGGCACATGCCCGGGTTGCGGGCTAGGCAGCCGATCAATGACTCTCTCATCATTGATGTTTCTATCTCTCTCTCTCCCTCTTCCTTTCCTCTCTCTGAAATCAATAAAGATATGTTTTTAAAAAAACCCCAAAACAATAGTAAGTGGAGGTTCTGCCCTAAAAAGGACACAGTCACAAGGATTGGTGCCTTTGCCAGGATCCCAGAAATTTGTAGAGACCAAGATAGTGGGCAGCACAGACTGCCGTTTAATGAGCTTAGGTACCGAGCTAAGCACTTTGCATACATTACCCCATTGGTATTACCATTATCTACCATCACCCCACTTTTACAGATAAGGACCCCAAGTCTCAGAGAGGTCACATAACTGGCCCAAGTCACACAGCGAATGTTGGTGAGTTTGAACCCATGCTCTTAACCACTCCATGGCCTTGTCAGATTTTGCTGTTACTTGTCCATCTCAGGCTCAGAAAGGACCTTGTTAGGGGGGTGTCAGAAGTACCATGTGTGTCAGGAATCAACAAACCACAACAGTCACTACAGCATAGCTTTCCTGCTTCATTCCCTTTTCTCCCAAGTCAAAGACCAGCTGACCTGTGTTCTGAGGAAACTGGGGTATCAGAACAGTCACTGACATTAAGCCTTCTCAAGTACCCCGTCTTTTTCTTTATTAAGAAATGGAGCTACCTCCTTCGAGCTGACCTAAAAAATTTAGGTCAATCACACTGAGGAAAGCAATTTAGAATCCACCCTTCACAGTTGGCTTCAAGGCAAGAACCTAGCTCTCTTTTCCAAATATAGCACTGAAGTCACACCTCAAACAATGCCCACTGACCACGCGTTTCTTCACCTTGGATATCACCAAAGGTCATTTGACCTAATTTCTCCCAGCATCTGGTGTGACAAGCACCGACGTTACCCCTGGTGATAATCCCAGAAGCTCTAGAACCAAGCCGACAAGCGTAAAAACCCAGCTTTGGTCATATGCTCACCAGCACAGGTCCAACTTTATTTTCCCCCATGCCTTTCTCTCCTCAAAAGTTCAATCTCCAGTCTCCACTATCTTGGTTTTGGAGCTTGTCTTTCCAAAGCAGGTACACCCTCCTAGCCTAGGGTTGCCCTCTGGAGTTTGGCTACCTTCTGCTTCAGTGCTGGTCACACCTCCCAGGCTACAACCATCATATTGATCTTTTCCTGGCCCCAAGGGCCACTGTGGTGGTCAAAGGAGAAACAGGTGTAACCTTAACCTCAGCTGAAGAAACCAAAGACCAAGAGGTGGGGACACATGACTTCATTTATTCAATAGATGTCTTTGAAGTAATTCCTTTCCAGGTGCTGGAGATATTATAAGATCAGTTATCCTAAGGGCATTTTGAGGTAGCATCTTTCCTCACCTTGAATTCTAAGAACAATGGAGGAAAAATGCCCAGCAATCACAGTACTGGTCACAGTCTGTTTCCTCTAAGATAGCAGGCACACAAACCACGGTCACCTGTCAGTCCCTACAGCAGCAGCTCCAACAACCATCACATCCTTCAGCTCACACCAGCGCAGTGTCCCTGACGGGCAGCTCTGGGAAGTCTCCAATTTTCAAACCCTGACCAGAGAGGGGCAGAAGCCTGAATCATCCACAGTCCAGGAACCTCTCAAAAATTTCAGTCTTCGGACACCAAAACTTTCCGAGGAAATGACAGAGTCTTCATCCTCGATCCTGGGAAGTGCAGGTCTGTGTGTGAGCAACAGTTTCCACAGCCGCTTCATCCTTTATGAAGGAGCTGAGGCTGCCTCCCTGACATGATGAGGCCGGGGGGGGGGGGGGGCTGTGCTGATTCGGAAGCTGAGACACACAGATGGCCCTGGGCTCCCTACATAGGGTGGCAGGGCTGGTGCTCTGCCTCCTGCTTCAACTTCTTCACACCTTTCAGGGCACCTGCTGCCACCTGGGAGTCCATTTTCTCTTCCAAGCTATCCTTGCAGTTAGGTGCTTTCCTTGGCTCTATACTGCCCTAGGCACAGCCTGGTGAAGAGCCTACCAATCAGGAAATAACAGCAGAAAAGTGAAACTTTGCAGGTGATGTGGTTAATGGGTTCCTGACCTCCTGGACCAGGAATAGCTTAAGACTAACAGATCAGGCACTAAGAATAAACCTCTGCCCACAATACATGCATATAAGACACAGGTTTTGTTTTCTCTTCAGGGAGTGACTTCACCACTCTGTGGGAATGTTATCTCCCCCCATCGTCGCCACTTCTGCCACCACTCCTTCCCTGAGTCAACAACACACTCATCACCTCCTCATACCTGTGGAGTCACAGGAGAAACGATGCCTATTAGCACCATCAACCTTGCCATCTCTGTAGCCCTGAGGACTTGGACATCTCTCATCAGACACAGTTCAAGGGAAAATAAATAATGCCTTGCCAAGAGTTCTCTGACTGCAGGGGTAACAGAGAAATCCATGGCGGGTTCCAGGACTCAGAGTGAAGAATGCTAAGTCTCAGTGCCAGCTCCAGGGCCCTAACTGTCCCCCAGACAACTCCTGAAAAAGTACCCATTTTAGGTGATGCCACACACATCTTCTGACAACAGTCTTGTCACCTTAAGGGGTCAACACCCATCACAACTCACTCTGACATCATCACAGAAAAGGAGACACTAGGAAAGTTGGCAGAAATAGCCTGGTGTCACATCTTTTGCCCCTGAAAATATGCCAGACTTATCCCCAGACTCAGACCAAGAACTCAGGGCAGGTCAGTCACCATTTTTCCATTTCTTACTTCAGCTCTTCTGAGGTAGGGTTAGAAGAGCCCAACTGTGGGGAGGCCATGCACTCAATGACAGTCCCACAGCTGAGCCATGGCTCACACCGTCCAAGTCTTTACTCTTACCTTTGAGCTGCAGTCCTGTCACTTACAAGGTATGTAATGTTGGACAAGTCACTTAGTTTCTCCAAATCTCAGTTTTCCTCATCTGTTAAGTGGGGGTACTATTAACTAAGACAAACTAAAAAGAACTATACAAATATGCAGTATCAAAATTTGTATGTATCTAGTGAGAGAAATACCAAAGAAATCCGTATTCTCAACTGTATGAGTCATTAATCACAAGTCAACTGATACTCAAGAACTCAAAGTGAAGACAACATCTTCCACAGAAAGCTGCCTAGGGGGTAGAAATGCCTTGGTAACGGGTAGTCCTCATTACAGAAATCATTCTACAGTGCAAAGAGGCCCATTAACAAGACTCTCGAACACTTCTCAGCCACAGCCAGAGGAAGGTTAGCCAGCTGCAAATGGCCTCCCTCTCAGGACACATGCTTCAGGACCCTGGTCTTCTTATCACAGTTGTGAGAGGGTTACAGGAACAATTCCAGTCATCATTCTCCATGGCTCTGATAAGACAACTATATTCTTGCCCTCAGGGCCCAAGTGGCTGCCTTCACGGCAGGGAATATGGGCATTTTCTAAAGCAATCTCTGCTAAGGAGGGGATACAAAAAATTCTATTTCTTGGTCCCCGTAGTTTAAGATCAATCCAGCAGTGGTGTGATGAAAGCTAAGAGTCAAGATAGGCAATGAGGGAGTCAGGGGGAGCAGTTAAGGGGCTGTAGCAATAGTTAGAGTAATGAGCCCTGGCCAGTGTGGCTCAGTTGGTTGGAGCGTTGCCCTGGTCAGGGCACATACCTGGTTGTGGGTTCGATCCTGGTCAGGGTACGTACAGAAAGCAACCCATCAATGTTTTTCTCACATCAATATTTCTCTCTCTCTCTCTCTCTCTCTCTCTCTCTCTCTCTCCTCCCCCCCCCCCTTCCTCTTTGTCTAAAAATCAATAAGGGAGTCCTCAGGTGAAGATTTAAAAAAAAATAGTGTAATGAGGGTAACACAGCAAAGTGAACAGGAGACCATGATGGGAGAAATAATCTGGAGGAATAATGGTGCCAAACTATGATGTTGGGGACAAGAAGATGACTCAGGGATTTCTGGCCCTAGCACTTGGGGGCTTGATCTTACAATTGATATGAAGAGGAAGGACAGAAGCAACGGTTTGGGGGGAAGTTCAACTTAGACACGTTGCATTTGACAGGCCAGCCTGGCAATCCTGGGAAGGTAAGTCCGGGATGTGCGTAGTAGGATAGATTTGTAAGGCATGGAAGTAGATGCAATTTAGCCAGAAAAGAAAAAAAAAGTGTAGCAGGGGAAGGGAAAGGCTGGAGATGACACCCAGGAGAAGGACTTCATCTGGGAGCTGAGAAGAGACGTGGCAAAGGAACAGAAGGGACAGGCAAGTGCTGGGCGGAGAGTCATCCAGCTTCAAGGAGCGCTGTGCAAGGAGAGAATATTGGGGTAGATGCCCAATAAATATTTGTTGAATGAATGGCTGGATGAATGGCACCACATTTCACAGAGGCTGATGGGATCTGAGAAGAAAATTGGTTTTTGGTGATTAGGAAGGAGTTTTTTGGGTCACTCTTGAGAAAAGTGTTTTCAGAGAGGTGATTCAGGTGGAGGGCACATTTTGAGAAGCAGGTGAGGAAAAAGAGGGGGTGCTTGTGGGTAAGACAAATATGGGGATAGGGGCACAAGACAAATGAAAAGGCTTTTATTTTAGGTCGAGAGGGACCTAAGTGATTGTCAGCGGAAGAGAAGGAGCGATGGGAAAAGACCGTCGGTGGGAGGGAAGTGATGGACTACGCCATCCAAGGAGGGGGAGGGGAGCTGGCAGGGCACTGTGTGTGCGTGTGTGTGGTGTGTGCTCGTGCGTGTGTACAGCCTTTCAGTGGAGGGTTAGCCTCTCTTTTGGTGTGGGAGAGGGGGCCTGGGGAAGGCAGAGGCATTTCCTGATGGAGAAGGTTCTGGGACATCCAAGGAGATCAAGTAAGATGGCTTTGGTCTTTTCAGTGAAGTAGAAGTTGAAGTGTCATAGAGAAAGGAGAGAGAGGAGAGGAGAGGAGAGGAGAGGAGAGGAGAGGAGAGGAGAGGAGAGGAGAGGAGAGGAGAGGAGAGGAGAGGAGAGGAGAGGAGAGGAGAGGAGAGGAGAGGAGAGGAGAGGAGAGGAGAGGAACCTGTTTCTCTCAGATATCAGTTCTTCACAGTGAAAACCCTAGCCCTCTGCTCTGCAAATATATATTTGGCCAAGGTGAGAACAACAAGCGTCAGTTGTCTAACCCTGGTGGAAACTGAAGAGCCTGGCTTGCATTCTGGTGAAAGACAAGGTCAGTTCATTCCAGCAAAGCTTGAGCAACAAAAATAAGTCTGGGAACAGTCTTTAGAATAAAGCCTGATCAAGACCCCACATTTCTGTGCCTTACAACCTCAATAAGGTGGTTTTAGCTTACAAAAACATTTAGGAGCAGATATTATCATTTTATTTTAAGGGCAGTGTTTCTTTAAATATAGTTCATAGACCGCCTGTGTCAGAATCATCCTGGGCATGTGTTAAAATGCAGATTCCTGGAGTCCACCCCATACATAGGGCCTTCCTTGGACTCTGGTTAAGCTCCAGAATACATTTTTACAAGCTCCCCCAGAGATTCAGATGCACTCTATCTTTTAAGAATCACTTTCTTGACAAAAGAACTTCTCTGTAACACTCCCTTCTCCCCCTCACATACACACCGTGGTTTACTAGCTTAAGAATAACCTACTCAAGCTCAGTAGATTGGGTTATCTGCAAACTCTATAAATAGTAGAATAATCCGTTGAAGGAGTGGCTTAAGGTTTATTGTTTAATAGGCGGTGAAAGACAAATACAACACTGTCATTTTGCTGTAACTAATGCTAATCTCTTCCTTTTAGCAACAAGCCCAACAGATTTAAAGACTTGTTAAAACTGCACCCATTCCACTCCCTACACAATAAAATTGTCATCAACGTGAAGGGGCTCTCCTTGCTATTTGCTAGAGAAGGATCTAATCGACTCAGCCCATGACTAGCGAGTTCTTTAAATAAAGATTCAAAAGACAGACACAGCCCTGTTTGACCAGGTTTAAAATTTGTATTACCAAGCAAAGATTTTTTTCAAAGGGCGAGGATATTTGGAAACAAGTACACTCTCATATACTGCGAATGGGACTGTCAATTGGCATGACTTTTCAAGGAAATTTAGCAGTATGCATTAATGACATGGTAATTTTTATAACAGTGTTAACCAGTAATTCCACTTAGAGAAATTTATGTTAAGAAAATATGCTGAGCCCAGCCAGGTGTGGCTCAGCGGTTGAGCATCGACCTAGGATCCAGGTGATCAAGGTTCGATTCCTGGTCAGGCACATTTGGGGATGTGCAGGAAGCAGCCAATCAATGACCCTCTCTCATCATTGATGTTTCTATCTCTCTCTCCCCCTCTCCTTTCCACTCTGAAATCAATAAAGATATATTTTTTAAAAAAAAAGAAAATGAGCTGAAATAATAAAAACAAAACAAAATATTATACACAAAGATAGTCATCAAAGCTTTAGGTATAATAGCAACACATTGAAAAGAGTAAGTTAATTATGGGATATCCTTATGATGGAATACTATTTAATGTGTAAAGGTTATGTCCAATGTTCCATAAGGGGCAGGGGCATACCACACACACACAATGACATACTATCAAACATGCTTACTAGCAACACGATGGAACAAGCATAAAGTAAATTTTATTAAGGAAAAACTTATAAGCAAAGAAGCAGTAGAGTGCGCAATCTCCAAGGTCTCATTAGGTCACAGAGAGGTGGTCACAGCTGGACACACTCAGGGAAGTGCGCCAGGAGAGAGACCTACCCCTGTGCTGCTGCTATTTATAGGGAAATGGAAATGGTAACAAAGAAAGGATTTAGGTTGAGGGAATTCCTTTGCTGGAAAAGGGGTCCTCCAGAGCTCAGCAATGGGAGTGTACATGCAACACCCAAGATCTTGCTGCTGGGCTTAGTTGGCCAGGTCCCCCCTGAGCCAGCTCCTCCATGCTTCCAAAAAGGGAAAGAGAAAAAGCTACCATCCAAGACATAAAAGATTTGTCTATCCTCAGGCTATGTTTACAAAAAACAAAAACATGAAGAAATGCTCATGATATCAGGTAAAGTTTAAAAACAGGATATCAAGTTATAAATACTGAGTAGGTTAAACTGTATATTTTTTAAAGCGTAGAAAAATCCTGGAAAGACACTTAACAATGTGGTTGTCTGGGTAGTGAGATTATAGGTTTGGCCTCTGAATTTTCTATATTTTGCAATTTGTATTTAATGAGTATGTCGTCTTTAATATATTTCATGGTGTATCATCCTTTTAATATGCTGCAGAACTTGTGATTTGTTGCTATTTTATTGAAGAATTTTGCATTGATGTTCTTAAGGAATATTGGTCATAATGGATATAGGTTTGTTTTTTTCTTATAATGTCTTTGTCTGGGTTTGGTATCAGGATAATGTTGGCCTAATAAAATGAGTTAGGGAGTGTTCCTTCCTCTTCAATTTATTGGAAAATTTTGAGAAGGATTAGTGTTAGCTCTTCTTCAGTGTTTGGTAGAATTCACCAGGGATCCATTAGGTCCAGGGCTTTTCTTTGCTGGGAATTTTTTGATTGCTGATTCAGTCTTTTTATATGTTATAAGTTCTTTCTGATTTTCCATTTCTTCTTGACTTAGTCTTGATAGGTTTTTTGTTTCTAAGACAAACATCGACCATTTTATCTAGATTACCCACTTTGTTGGTGTATAATTGTTCATAGCACTCTCATAATCGTTCATATTTCTGTAGAACTGGTAGTATGTCTCCACTTTCATGTTTTATTTTAGTAATTTGGGTCTTTTTTTTCTTGTTTCATCTAGCTAAAATTTTGTCAATTTTGTTGATCTTTTAAAAGAACTAACTTTTGGTTTCACCGATATTCTCTATTGCTTTTCTATTTTCTATTTCCTTTATCTCTGCTCTAATCTTTATTATTTCTTTCCTTCTGCTTGCTTCTTTTTCTAGTTCCTTATGTTGTAAAGTTAGGTTCATTCCTAATATTTCCTTCCTTTCTTTTTTTTTAATCCTCACCTGGGGATATGTTTAATTGATTTTTGAGAGAGAAAGAGAGAGAAACATCGATTCAAGAGAGACATGGATCAGTTGCCTCTCATTTCATGCCCCAACCAGAGATCGAACCCACAACCCAGGTATGTGCCCTGACCAGGAATCAAACTGGAGACCCTTCGGTGTACAGGAGGATGCTCCAACTGAGTCACACCAGCCAGGGCCGGCCTTCCTTCCTTCCTTCCTTCCCCTTCCTTCCTTCCTTCCTTCCTTCCTTCCTTCCTTCCTTCCTTCCTTCCTTCCTTCCTTCCTTCTTCCTTCCTTCCTTCCTTCCTTCCTCCCTTCCTTCCTTCCTTCTTTTCTTTTCTTCTTTCTGTTTCTTAATTAACCTTGCTGGGGGCTGTCTATTTTATCTTCAAAGAACTAACTTTTGACTTTATTGACTTTATTTTCAATTGTTTCTGTATCATTAAATTTTGTTCTTTTCTTAATATAGCCTTCATTCACCTTTCTTTTTCTTATTTCTTCCTGATGTTTCTAGCTCACCTTTTCATTGAGGATTCCAGCTTTATGCAGCAAATATTCAATTTACAGTGTCCTCATTTAAGGTCACTGTCTCCTTTCCCCATGCAGTTCTTAAAACCCCAAACCCTCGACCTCAGAAATCTGCAAATCCTGAGAGAGCACTAACTTACCATCTTATTTTTCAGCTAACTTCAGTTCTGAGCCTTTCCCTTTCTTTCTTCTAATCTCAGCTTTGCTTTTAGAAAGCATTTATTGCACCTTATCTGGCATTTGCAGGTTTTGTAGTTAAAGGCTTATCTCTTCTGCCATATTGCGGGCAATGAGCCTGTATTACCTTTATAAACAAGCAAACAAAAATCTTTACTTAAAAAATTAGACTGTGTTCTCAATAAACTTTTGCTGCTAATATTGATTTTGACAGAGGTGATGCCCGCTCTGAAAAGATGCTAACTGCCAAGAACCTATAACAAGTTTAGTAAGTTTGCATGTCAATAACTTCTGTCTGATGACTCAGAGCCAGATGCTGGGCGAATGCTCTTATTTATGTTCTGAGGAAAATGAAATAAGGTTAATAATAATTGCATAGTGAATGTTTTCCAATCTAAACTCTATCCGGAGAAACCAAGTTTTGGAACTTTATTGAGGAGAGAGCAGGCACAGGATTTTCTGTCCTATAAACAAATCTACTCATAATTCCAAATATAGAAAGTTCCCTTTAAAGTTGAAGTAGAGTCATTTCGGATTAAGTAGGGACCCAAGTTGCTCCTAACACACTCTGAAGCTCAATCCATACATTTGTGCACACCAGCTGAGACGTGTATCACCTGTAATTAGTAACTATTAATAAAGTACAGAAGTTTGCAAGTGAGTCACTTATTTTTAACAAATTAGAGCTGGTAAAGGCTTTGTCTGTAGATAGTGTGAGTGCAATCAAATATTTTAAACAAAACGGCCTGGTATTTAAATATTCTGCCTGACAAAAAAAATGGGGAGGAAACAGACATAATCAATTAAATTAACATCATGTTATGAAGTGACCAGGGCTAGGGTATGTGTACTTACTTAGGTTTCTGTTAGATTGAGACAAATGTTAAAAATGGAAAAAAAAAAAAGAGTAAAGGCCTGGCCACCATGGCTCAGTGGTTGAGCATCGACCTCGGAACCAGGAGATCACGATTCAATTCCCTGTCAGGGCGCATGCTGAGTAAGGGGCGTGCAGGAGGCAGCCGATCAATGACTCTCTCATCATTGATGTTTCTATCTCTCTCTCCCTCTCCCTTCCTCTCTCTGAAATCAATAAAAATATATTAAAATAAAAAAGTAGAAGAAATGTAATTTGCTTCTTAAAAATTGCTATCATTCAGGTTGAAAGAGTTAACATTCCCTCCTACCACAGAGCTTTAAGTGGTCTGATGACGCTTGTAGTCTCCCCTTGCCTTCTTCCTCACAAGCAAGATAGCCGTGAGTCATTATATTCCTGAGATTTTGTTTTTAACTTGAAGAAACCCTAATGAAGTGCTTCACCCTAAGATAATTCTGCACTTACGCCCCTTAGTTTTTCAAAATGTTTTTCATCAATTACAGTTGCCATTCAATATTATATTAGTTTCAGGTGTATAGCATAGTGGTGAGACATCTATACAACTTACAAAGTGACCCCGAGAATTCTAGTATCCACTTGACATCATACAGAGTTATGACAATACAGTTATTACAATATTATCGACTCTATTCCCTGTGCTGTACTTTACGTCCCTGTGACTATTTTGTCACTGCCAATCTGTACTTCTTAATCCCTTCACCTTTTCACCCGCCCTCTCAACCCCCTAGCAACCTTTGTTTGCTTGTTTCTCAGATTCCACATATAAGTGAAATCATATGGTATTTGTCTTTGTCTGACTGGCTTATTTCACTTAGCATAAAACCGTCTAAGTTCATCCATGCTGTCACAAATAATAAGATTTCATTCTTTTTATGGCCGAGTAATATTCCATTATATATATGCACCACTTCTTTATCCACTCATCCATCGAGGGACACTTACATTGCTTCCATATCTTGGCTCTGGTAAAACATGCTTTAGTGAACGTAGGGATGCATATATCTTTTTGGGTTCTCCACCCCTTAGTCTTTATTGCAGAATTTTTCCTTTAAGTTTCCATCCAGGCATGTCTAAACTTTCCACCCAGAGCAGGTCTTAGCGACCACACCTGACCTCTGGCTCATTAGCCTCGGAGCTGCCTGGCTGCCCGGCAGCTCACCGGGCTCTGAGACTGAAGGTTTTTCTTCTACGTGGGTGCTGCTTACTCCGTAGTGAAGAAATTTGTCTTTATCTTTGTATTTCCCAGGGATGTCTTAAGGGATGGAATACTTGGTAACTTTAGCAAGAAAGACTGGCCTCTTCAAATCAAATAAACAATATTAAAATTTAATTTTATTCTAAATTCCTTGAAAAGAATAGATAATGCTTTTTTTATTTGAAAAGAACATTTACATTAGAGGATTTTTTTTAAAAAATTAGTGAATGTAGTTGGCAAATATACTTTTGAGGTCCTGAATGTATCCACCAGAGAAGCACTTTCTTCTAAATATTATTAACCTTATTAATATTCTGAATCTTTTGAATTTGGCTAATCAGGAAAAATCTCCTTCTTCCAGTTAAGTGCTTTGAAACTTTGAGGAAAAAAAGCTCTCTTCAAAAAAGGTGCAGTGTCTTAGCCCTGATATTCATATTACTTAAGAGAACATCTCCTCATAAGTGGAAAAAGGTTTTCAATAAAGAACCAAATACTACAGATTTGTTAAAACTGGACTCATTGTTATATCTCAATAACAGCATGGGGGGAATTTAGCATCAACATAAGGGTTGAGTCAAAAAGAAGTTGCCGGGCGTGGCTCAGGGGTCGACCTAGGATCTGGGAGATCGCGGTTTGATTCCAGGTCGGGGCACATGCCCGGGCTGCAGGCTTGATCCCCAGTCAGGGGCTTGCAGGAGGCAGCGATCCTCACATCACCGGTGTTTCTCTCTCTCTCTCTCTCTCTCTCTCTCTCTCTCTCTTCCCCTCTCTGAAATCAATAAAGATATATTTAAAACCAAACAAAAAAAAAACAAGTTGGCTCTGTGGCTTTTCTTCTTCTTTCTTTTAATCTTCACCCGAGGATATTTTTTCCATCGCTTTTAAGAGAGTGGAAAGGCCCGTCCGGGCATGGCTCAGCAGTTGAGCACCGACCTAGGATCCAGGCGATCAGGGTTCGATTCCCAATCAGGGCACATGCCCGAGTTGCGGGCTCGATCCCCGGTCGGGGGCGTGCAGGAGGCAGCTGATCAATGACTCTCTCATCATTGATGTTTCTTTCTCTCTCTCCCTCTCCTTTCCTCTCTCTGAAATCAATAAAGATATATTTAAAAAAAAAAAAAAAAGAGAGAGAGAGAGTGGAAGAGAGAGAGAAACATCAATGTGAGAGAGACACATGGATTAGTTGCCTCCGGCAGGCACCCCAATGGGGGCTGGGGATCAAACCTGCTACTGAGGTACATGCCTTTGGCCAGAATTGAACTCGGGACCCTTCAGTCCACTGGCCGACACTCTAAACGCTGAGCCAAACCGACGAGGGCTGGGGATTTTCTTAATAGAATTTCTTTTAAAGATAAAGACAGTTTTGGGGAAAATCAATACAAAGTACACAAACTAATGCAAAATATAAAATGAGATTAGATTGCCATCAGTGAACATATACTATTATGCCTATCTCTTTTTAAAATTGAGATATAATTGACATATAATCTTATATTAGTTTCAGGTATACAACATAATGATTTGATGTTTGTATACCTATGTCTTTATTAATGTGTCTAGACTTTAGTTTAGACCATCTGGCAAAAGGGCCACACAATGACTTTTATGGAACCTAGGCACTTTTGCTTTCCTGGGCCCCTTCCTCTGTTAAAAACATTTTTAAAATAGGTTTTATGATTGGACTAAACTAATGCAGTCGAGGCTGGGTTAATAATTACATGTTCATTACTATTACATTGATTATTTTTTCTTCTGATTGTATAAGAAATTAACATGAAAACAGTTTTGTGGGATCCTAAAAGCAGCTTGGGCCCTGGGCCCCGTGGGCTCTGCACCTCACCTGTTCACGGCTTTTGCTGGTGATTGTAAAGGTGCCTGAGAAATTGTAAGCTTGCTGAGGTTTGTAAAAAGGAGATTATCCTGAGATCAGGACGCCACATGATTCTGAAAAGTAAACAGAATTTACTATGCTCTCATTAAAAAGAAAAAGTGAAGTAGGAAAGGAAAGATCTAAATTGTACGTAGAGGGACTTCCCACAAAAGAAGGTCCTTGGGGAAAGCAAATGAATAACAGTAACTATATACCTTAATAAAAGATAGGGTATGGCCCTCAAAGAAACCCCACGTTATTCCAGAGAAAGCTGAGACACTTTAAACTTGAGCCTTAATAAATCCTCTTGTTTCATTGGGTGCACTACCAAATGCTTTCCACTGGAAGCAAAGTTGTTTAAGAGACTACAAGTTGTTCACATGTACTGTCCCGTGCATGTATCTAGGAGGCTGGGCACTCAAACATACAGTTCGCAACATTTTCCCTCTCTGTCTCTCCAGAGAAGGTCCTATAGGCTAGCAAGTTTTTTGGGCAATTCAGGTGGGATAGTAGAGAGGAATGAAGCAGGTTAAAAGATCAGAAGATTATTATTGGGGGTGAAAACTTGGGGGTATGAGATTAAAAGACCAACCAAAGGAAACTGGTAGGGATAAGCACTGGAATAAGCGCAAGCACAAGAAAAACTAAGAAAAAAATAACGAGGCTGCTCGCTACCACCATAGAGTCGGAGAAATGTATGCAGCAAATAGGCGACAACTTTGAATTTCCTTGATTGCATGAAAAGCATGTGTGTTTTAATTTGAACATCATTCTGAGACTGAAACATGTTCTTGGCTATTGTGCCTTATATAAGGAAAGGAGCAGGTACACTAAAACAGTTTTTATTACTATCCTTCTGAAATAATTGCTAATGGAGAAAAAATATTACCTCAATGCCAGTCGAAGCAACATTATTTATGACTACCTGCAACCTAGGCTAATAGAAACCTTAGCCACGCTTAAATGACTAAAACCTACAACCACATATGTTGGAGCACTGTGATACAGAATGGTTTAGGTGCAAATATATTGTGTTATAAACTACGAAGTTTCACAGAAGTAAGAACTCATGTTTCATTTAAATTTATCTTAATTTAAAGGCCTTTCCCCAACAGGGACCACCAATTCATCCCGTTCTAGTGCCAGCTCGACACCTCTGAAAACCTCAGGTATGGTGCCAGCAACAACCTCACAGGACACCACTGTGGGCACAACAAAGGACATGGCAGGGTCTGTAACCACAACTTCTACTCCAGTCACCTCAGCAGCCATAGTCACAACTGACATAGGTGCACAAACAACAGCCACCTCTCTCAGTGCCTCTCCTCAGGAAACCTCAGCATCTTCCCAGAACCACCACGCTGATAACAGTGAGACCACCAAACAACCAACAACCAGCACCATCCAAGAAATGAGCACATCAACTCCAGTATCGTCACCAGCTGGAAACACCCCTACTTCAGGTGTTCCTGAGAACACATCCCCCTCAGTTGAGACCACCACTTCATCCCATTCTAGTGCCAGCTCGACACCTCTGACAACCTCAGGTATGGTGCCAGCAACAACCTCACAGGACACCACAACAAAGGACATGGCAGGGTTTGTAACCACAACTTCTACTCCAGTCACCTCAGCAGCCATAGTCACAACTGACACAGGGGCACGAACAACAGCCACCTCTCTCAGCGCCTCTCCTCAGGAAACCTCAGAATCTTCTCAGAACCAACACACCGATAACAGTGAGACCACCAAACGGCCAACAACCAGCACCATCCAAGAAGTGAGCACATCAACTCCTGTATCGTCACCAGCTGGAAACACCCCTATTTCAGCTGGTACTGAGAACACATCCTCCTCGGTTGAGACCACCACTTCATCCCATTCTAGTGCCAGCTCGACACCTCTGACAACCTCAGGTATGGTGCCAGCAACAACCTCACAGGACACCACTGTGGGCACAACAAAGGACATGTCCGGGTTTGTAACCACAACTTCTACTCCAGTCACCTCAGCAGCCATAGTCACAACTGACATAGGTGCACAAACAACAGCCACCTCTCTCAGCGCCTCTCCTCAGGAAACCTCAGCATCTTCCCAGAACCACCACGCTGATAACAGTGAGACCACCAAACAACCAACAACCAGCACCATCCAAGAAATGAGCACATCAACTCCAGTATCGTCACCAGCTGGAAACACCCCTACTTCGGGTGTTGCTGAGAACACATCCCCCTCAGTTGAGACCACCACTTCATCCCATTATAGTGCCAGCTCGACACCTCTGACAACCTCAGGTATGGTGCCAGCAACAACCTCACAGGACACCACTGTGGGCACAACAAAGGACATGTCAGCGTTTGTAACCACAACTTCTACTCCAGTCACCTCAGCAGCCATAGTCACAACTGACATAGGTGCACAAACAACAGCCACCTCTCTCAGCGCCTCTCCTCAGGAAACCTCAGCATCTTCCCAGAACCACCACACTGAGAACAGTGAGACCACCAAACAACCAACAACCAGCACCATCCAAGAAATGAGCACATCAACTCCTGTATCGTCACCAGCTGGAAACATCCCTACTTCAGCTGGTGCTGAGAACACATCCCCCTCAGTTGAGACCACCACTTCATCCCATTCTTCTGGTGCCAGCTCGACACCTCTGACAACCTCAGGTATGGTGCCAGCAACAACCTCACAGGACACCACAACAAAGGACATGGCAGGGTCTGTAACCACAACTTCTACTCCAGTCACCTCAGCAGCCATAGTCACAACTGACATAGGTGCACAAACAACAGCCACCTCTCTCAGCGCCTCTCCTCAGGAAACCTCAGCATCTTCCCAGAACCAACACACTGAGAACAGTGAGACCACCAAACAACCAACAACCAGCACCATCCAAGAAATGAGCACATCAACTCCTGTATCGTCACCAGCTGGAAACACCCCTACTTCAGCTGGTCCTGAGAACACATCCCCCTCAGTTGAGACCACCACTTCATCCCATTCTTCTGGTGCCAGCTCGACACCTCTGACAACCTCAGGTATGGTGCCAGCAACAACCTCACAGGACACCACTGTGGGCACAACAAAGGACATGGCAGGGTCTGTAACCACAACTTCTACTCCTGTCACCTCAGCAGCCGTAGTCACAACTGACATAGGTGCACAAACAACAGCCACCTCTCTCAGCGCCTCTCCTCAGGAAACCTCAGCATCTTCCCAGAACCACCACACTGAGAACAGTGAGACCACCAAACAACCAACAACCAGCACCATCCAAGAAATGAGCACATCAACTCCTGTATCGTCACCAGCTGGAAACATCCCTACTTCAGCTGGTCCTGAGAACACATCCCCTTCAGTTGAGACCACCACTTCATCCCATTCTAGTGCCAGCTCAACACCTCTGACAACCTCAGGTATGGTGCCAGCAACAACCTCACAGGACACCACTGTGGGCACAACAAAGGACATGTCAGCGTTTGTAACCACAACTTCTACTCCAGTCACCTCAGCAGCCATAGTCACAACTGACATAGGTGTACAAACAACAGCCACCTCTCTCAGCGCCTCTCCTCAGGAAACCTCAGCATCTTCCCAGAACCACCACACTGATAACAGTGAGACCACCAAACAACCAACAACCAGCACCATCCAAGAAATGAGCACATCAACTCCTGTATCGTCACCAGCTGGAAACACCCCTACTTCGGGTGTTCCTGAGAACACATCCCCCTCAGTTGAGACCACCACTTCATCCCATTCTAGTGCCAGCTCGACACCTCTGACAACCTCAGGTATGGTGCCAGCAACAACCTCACAGGACACCACAACAAAGGACAAGGCAGGGTTTGTAACCACAACTTCTACTCCAGTCACCTCAGCAGCCATAGTCACAACTGACACAGGGGCACAAACAACAGCCACCTCTCTCAGCGCCTCTCCTCTGGAAACCTCAGCATCTTCCCAGAACCACCACACTGAGAACAGTGAGACCACCAAACAACCAACAACCAGCACCATCCAAGAAATGAGCACATCAACTCCTGTATCGTCACCAGCTGGAAACACCCCTACTTCAGCTGGTGCTGAGAACACATCCCCCTCAGTTGAGACCACCACTTCATCCCATTCTTCTGGTGCCAGCTCGACACCTCTGACAACCTCAGGTATGGTGCCAGCAACAACCTCACAGGACACCACAACAAAGGACATGGCAGGGTCTGTAACCACAACTTCTACTCCAGTCACCTCAGCAGCCATAGTCACAACTGACATAGGTGCACAAACAACAGCCACCTCTCTCAGCGCCTCTCCTCAGGAAACCTCAGCATCTTCCCAGAACCAACACACTGAGAACAGTGAGACCACCAAACAACCAACAACCAGCACCATCCAAGAAATGAGCACATCAACTCCTGTATCGTCACCAGCTGGAAACACCCCTACTTCAGCTGGTCCTGAGAACACATACCCCTCAGTTGAGACCACCACTTCATCCCATTCTTCTGGTGCCAGCTCGACACCTCTGACAACCTCAGGTATGGTGCCAGCAACAACCTCACAGGACACCACTGTGGGCACAACAAAGGACATGGCAGGGTCTGTAACCACAACTTCTACTCCTGTCACCTCAGCAGCCGTAGTCACAACTGACATAGGTGCACAAACAACAGCCACCTCTCTCAGCGCCTCTCCTCAGGAAACCTCTGCATCTTCCCAGAACCACCACACTGAGAACAGTGAGACCACCAAACAACCAACAACCAGCACCATCCAAGAAATGAGCACATCAACTCCTGTATCGTCACCAGCTGGAAACACCCCTACTTCGGGTGTTCCTGAGAACACATCCCCCTCAGTTGAGACCACCACTTCATCCCATTCTAGTGCCAGCTCGACACCTCTGACAACCTCAGGTATGGTGCCAGCAACAACCTCACAGGACACCACAACAAAGGACATGGCAGGGTCTGTAACCACAACTTCTACTCCAGTCACCTCAGCAGCCATAGTCACAACTGACATAGGTGCACAAACAACAGCCACCTCTCTCAGCGCCTCTCCTCAGGAAACCTCAGCATCTTCCCAGAACCAACACACTGAGAACAGTGAGACCACCAAACAACCAACAACCAGCACCATCCAAGAAATGAGCACATCAACTCCTGTATCGTCACCAGCTGGAAACACCCCTACTTCAGCTGGTCCTGAGAACACATACCCCTCAGTTGAGACCACCACTTCATCCCATTCTTCTGGTGCCAGCTCGACACCTCTGACAACCTCAGGTATGGTGCCAGCAACAACCTCACAGGACACCACTGTGGGTACAACAAAGGACATGTCAGCGTTTGTAACCACAACTTCTACTCCAGTCACCTCAGCAGCCATAGTCACAACTGACATAGGTGCACAAACAACAGCCACCTCTCTCAGCGCCTCTCCTCAGGAAACCTCAGCATCTTCCCAGAACCACCACACTGAGAACAGTGAGACCACCAAACAACCAACAACCAGCACCATCCAAGAAATGAGCACATCAACTCCTGTATCGTCACCAGCTGGAAACATCCCTACTTCAGCTGGTCCTGAGAACACATCGCCTTCAGTTGGGACCACCACTTCATCCCATTCTAGTGCCAGCTCGACACCTCTGACAACCTCAGGTATGGTGCCAGCAACAACCTCACAGGACACCACTGTGGGCACAACAAAGGACATGTCAGCGTTTGTAACCACAACTTCTACTCCAGTCACCTCAGCAGCCATAGTCACAACTGACATAGGTGCACAAACAACAGCCACCTCTCTCAGCGCCTCTCCTCAGGAAACCTCAGCATCTTCCCAGAACCACCACACTGAGAACAGTGAGACCACCAAACAACCAACAACCAGCACCATCCAAGAAATGAGCACATCAACTCCTGTATCGTCACCAGCTGGAAACATCCCTACTTCAGCTGGTCCTGAGAACACATCCCCTTCAGTTGAGACCACCACTTCATCCCATTCTAGTGCCAGCTCAACACCTCTGACAACCTCAGGTATGGTGCCAGCAACAACCTCACAGGACACCACTGTGGGCACAACAAAGGACATGTCAGCGTTTGTAACCACAACTTCTACTCCAGTCACCTCAGCAGCCATAGTCACAACTGACATAGGTGTACAAACAACAGCCACCTCTCTCAGCGCCTCTCCTCAGGAAACCTCAGCATCTTCCCAGAACCACCACACTGATAACAGTGAGACCACCAAACAACCAACAACCAGCACCATCCAAGAAATGAGCACATCAACTCCTGTATCGTCACCAGCTGGAAACACCCCTACTTCGGGTGTTCCTGAGAACACATCCCCCTCAGTTGAGACCACCACTTCATCCCATTCTAGTGCCAGCTCGACACCTCTGACAACCTCAGGTATGGTGCCAGCAACAACCTCACAGGACACCACAACAAAGGACAAGGCAGGGTTTGTAACCACAACTTCTACTCCAGTCACCTCAGCAGCCATAGTCACAACTGACATAGGTGCACAAACAACAGCCACCTCTCTCAGCGCCTCTCCTCAGGAAACCTCAGCATCTTCCCAGAACCAACACACTGAGAACAGTGAGACCACCAAACAACCAACAACCAGCACCATCCAAGAAATGAGCACATCAACTCCTGTATCGTCACCAGCTGGAAACACCCCTACTTCAGCTGGTCCTGAGAACACATACCCCTCAGTTGAGACCACCACTTCATCCCATTCTTCTGGTGCCAGCTCGACACCTCTGACAACCTCAGGTATGGTGCCAGCAACAACCTCACAGGACACCACTGTGGGTACAACAAAGGACATGTCAGCGTTTGTAACCACAACTTCTACTCCAGTCACCTCAGCAGCCATAGTCACAACTGACATAGGTGCACAAACAACAGCCACCTCTCTCAGCGCCTCTCCTCAGGAAACCTCAGCATCTTCCCAGAACCACCACACTGAGAACAGTGAGACCACCAAACAACCAACAACCAGCACCATCCAAGAAATGAGCACATCAACTCCTGTATCGTCACCAGCTGGAAACATCCCTACTTCAGCTGGTCCTGAGAACACATCGCCTTCAGTTGGGACCACCACTTCATCCCATTCTAGTGCCAGCTCGACACCTCTGACAACCTCAGGTATGGTGCCAGCAACAACCTCACAGGACACCACTGTGGGCACAACAAAGGACATGTCAGCGTTTGTAACCACAACTTCTACTCCAGTCACCTCAGCAGCCATAGTCACAACTGACATAGGTGCACAAACAACAGCCACCTCTCTCAGCGCCTCTCCTCAGGAAACCTCAGCATCTTCCCAGAACCACCACACTGAGAACAGTGAGACCACCAAACAACCAACAACCAGCACCATCCAAGAAATGAGCACATCAACTCCTGTATCGTCACCAGCTGGAAACATCCCTACTTCAGCTGGTCCTGAGAACACATCCCCTTCAGTTGAGACCACCACTTCATCCCATTCTAGTGCCAGCTCAACACCTCTGACAACCTCAGGTATGGTGCCAGCAACAACCTCACAGGACACCACTGTGGGCACAACAAAGGACATGTCAGCGTTTGTAACCACAACTTCTACTCCAGTCACCTCAGCAGCCATAGTCACAACTGACATAGGTGTACAAACAACAGCCACCTCTCTCAGCGCCTCTCCTCAGGAAACCTCAGCATCTTCCCAGAACCACCACACTGATAACAGTGAGACCACCAAACAACCAACAACCAGCACCATCCAAGAAATGAGCACATCAACTCCTGTATCGTCACCAGCTGGAAACACCCCTACTTCGGGTGTTCCTGAGAACACATCCCCCTCAGTTGAGACCACCACTTCATCCCATTCTAGTGCCAGCTCGACACCTCTGACAACCTCAGGTATGGTGCCAGCAACAACCTCACAGGACACCACAACAAAGGACAAGGCAGGGTTTGTAACCACAACTTCTACTCCAGTCACCTCAGCAGCCATAGTCACAACTGACACAGGGGCACAAACAACAGCCACCTCTCTCAGCGCCTCTCCTCTGGAAACCTCAGCATCTTCCCAGAACCACCACACTGAGAACAGTGAGACCACCAAACAACCAACAACCAGCACCATCCAAGAAATGAGCACATCAACTCCTGTATCGTCACCAGCTGGAAACACCCCTACTTCAGCTGGTGCTGAGAACACATCCCCCTCAGTTGAGACCACCACTTCATCCCATTCTTCTGGTGCCAGCTCGACACCTCTGACAACCTCAGGTATGGTGCCAGCAACAACCTCACAGGACACCACAACAAAGGACATGGCAGGGTCTGTAACCACAACTTCTACTCCAGTCACCTCAGCAGCCATAGTCACAACTGACATAGGTGCACAAACAACAGCCACCTCTCTCAGCGCCTCTCCTCAGGAAACCTCAGCATCTTCCCAGAACCAACACACTGAGAACAGTGAGACCACCAAACAACCAACAACCAGCACCATCCAAGAAATGAGCACATCAACTCCTGTATCGTCACCAGCTGGAAACACCCCTACTTCAGCTGGTCCTGAGAACACATCCCCCTCAGTTGAGACCACCACTTCATCCCATTCTTCTGGTGCCAGCTCGACACCTCTGACAACCTCAGGTATGGTGCCAGCAACAACCTCACAGGACACCACTGTGGGCACAACAAAGGACATGGCAGGGTCTGTAACCACAACTTCTACTCCTGTCACCTCAGCAGCCGTAGTCACAACTGACATAGGTGCACAAACAACAGCCACCTCTCTCAGCGCCTCTCCTCAGGAAACCTCAGCATCTTCCCAGAACCACCACACTGAGAACAGTGAGACCACCAAACAACCAACAACCAGCACCATCCAAGAAATGAGCACATCAACTCCTGTATCATCACCAGCTGGAAACACCCCTACTTCGGGTGTTCCTGAGAACACATCCCCCTCAGTTGAGACCACCACTTCATCCCATTCTAGTGCCAGCTCGACACCTCTGACAACCTCAGGTATGGTGCCAGCAACAACCTCACAGGACACCACAACAAAGGACATGGCAGGGTCTGTAACCACAACTTCTACTCCAGTCACCTCAGCAGCCATAGTCACAACTGACATAGGTGCACAAACAACAGCCACCTCTCTCAGCGCCTCTCCTCAGGAAACCTCAGCATCTTCCCAGAACCACCACACTGAGAACAGTGAGACCACCAAACAACCAACAACCAGCACCATCCAAGAAATGAGCACATCAACTCCTGTATCGTCACCAGCTGGAAACTTCCCTACTTCAGCTGGTCCTGAGAACACATCGCCTTCAGTTGGGACCACCACTTCATCCCATTCTAGTGCCAGCTCGACACTTCTGACAACCTCAGGTATGGTGCCAGCAACAACCTCACAGGACACCACTGTGGGTACAACAAAGGACATGGCAGGGTCTGTAACCACAACTTCTACTCCTGTCACCTCAGCAGCCATAGTCACAACTGACATAGGTGCACAAACAACAGCCACCTCTCTCAGCGCCTCTCCTCAGGAAACCTCAGCATCTTCCCAGAACCACCACACTGAGAACAGTGAGACCACCAAACAACCAACAACCAGCACCATCCAAGAAATGAGCACATCAACTCCTGTATCGTCACCAGCTGGAAACACCCCTACTTCAGCTGGTGCTGAGAACACATCCCCCTCAGTTGAGACCACCACTTCATCCCATTCTAGTGCTAGCTCGACACCTCTGACAACCTCAGGTATGGTGCCAGCACCAACATCACAGGATACCACTGTGGGTACAGCAGAAGACATGTCCGGGTTTGTAACCACAACTTCTACTCCAGTCACCTCAGCAGCCATAGTCACAACTGACATAGGTGCACAAACAACAGCCACCTCTCTCAGCGCCTCTCCTCAGGAAACCTCAGCATCTTCCCAGAACCAACACACTGAGAACAGTGAGACCACCAAACAACCAACAACCAGCACCATCCAAGAAATGAGCACATCAACTCCTGTATCGTCACCAGCTGGAAACACCCCTACTTCAGCTGGTGCTGAGAACACATCCCCCTCGGTTGAGACCACCACTTCATCCCGTTCTAGTGCCAGCTCGACACCTCTGACAACCTCAGGTATGGTGCCAGCAACAACCTCACAGGACACCACTGTGGGCACAACAAAGGACATGGCAGGGTCTGTAAGCACAACTTCTACTCCTGTCACCTCAGCAGCCATAGTCACAACTGACATAGGTGCACAAACAACAGCCACCTCTCTCAGTGCCTCTCCTCAGGAAACCTCAGCATCTTCCCAGAACCACCACACTGAGACCACTGAGACCACCATACAACCAAAAACCAGTGCCATCCCTCAAGTGAATACATCAATCCCTTCTTCCTCACCAACTGGAAACATCCCTACTTCTGGTGTTACTCCGAAGACATCCTTTTCAGGTGAGTCATCCGCTTCATCCCATTCTAGTATTAGTTTGACACCTCCTACAACCTCAGGAACGGTGCCAGCAGTAGCTTCATAGGACAACACTGTGGGAACAACAGAGGATATTTTGAGTTCTTTAACTATAGCTTTTACTCCCGTCACTTCAGCTGTGTTAGGTACAACTGAAGTAGAGAGACAAACAACAGCCTTCTCTTCCAGCACCTCTACTCAGGAAACATTACCTTTTTCAAAACTCGGAGCATGAAACCACTGAGTCTGCCAGAACCTCACAGACCACCATCATTACCGGAGTGAACATATTACCATTGTCATCCTCACCCATTGGACACAATCCTACAGGGTTTGTTTCTTAGGAGACATTTTGTTTACGTGAAACATGAGTTATGTTTCTTCCAGTGCCAGCCACACTTCTCCGACAACATTCTAAATGAAGAGAGCACCATCCTTAAATGAAACCACTGTAGGGAAAGCAGAGTACATGTCACTGTCTGTAACTTTGACTTCTATTTCTCTTACCTTTCTCCTTTCCCTAGTTTGTCCACAAGTGGAGTATTTCTGACAATACCTCCATCTCAGTCATCCATGAAAACATGACTGCAGAGGTCATTCCTACTGTATGTTCTGTCAGTAACTCTGTGACAAATACCGTGCATGTCCCTACTTCCTCAATGAGCAAGTTAAACACACCCGCCTCTGAGTATCTTGCAACTGTTCAAATGGTAGCCTCCACTACCAACCCCACTATAAGCCAACATACATGAGTACTAGGAGGAGTCGTAGCAGTGTAGCTGGATCCACACTGACTTTGTCATTTCTACCTACAACCTACCCTTCGATCAAGACCACTCCTGACACTTCTTCAGCACCTAAGTATTCTAAGAGTACCTTGCCTACACTGCAGCTATCAACAGGCTATGCTTTCTCTGACTTTATTTCCTCAGATCATGTGGGCAAAGTTCAGCCCATACTGAGTTTCTATACTTCAATTGATAATTATTCTTTCTCTCAATCAGTGTCTGGCCCTGCAGTTTCCTGGAGCTCCACCACCATATTCACAGGTTATCCCACCCTTTTGTCTGGTACCAGCACTTTCCCACCATCCACAGCATCCTCAAGCTCCACTCTCAAGGCTGAGACATCAGGTAGGTGGGGATTCCAGTGTCTTGGTCTCTTACAATGGCCCCATTGGTTCAGTTTGGCCTAGAGGAGCACTTGAGAGAGGGTGATGAGTTAACATCACCAGTCTAGGATTGAGGTCAGGTCCGTAAGAGGGTGAAGTGAATGGAGGTGTGGTGGGTGATAGGGTCACCGTCCCTTCTGCCCCAGCAGACAACTGCTTAACTGCAGGGATTGGTATGAGTATGACCAAGAAAGAGATAAGAGGGCTTCTAGTAGTCTCTTCCAGCTCCTAGTCTGTGACTCTTTTTGACTCTGCTACTGTCTGACTGTAAGACCCACTCCAGTCTTTTCTTCGTGCGTGCCAGGAACAATCACAACCTCACTGAGGACAGACAGTGAGAGAAGCACAGCAACATCACTACCTTCAACAGTTTCCCAGACCTTTACAACCACAAATCCCAACACATCCACAGGCACACGCTTGACAGCTCCCCCAGTCCCTATCAAGCCGGAGAAAGGTAAGTGATGGCACAGAGCTGAGACCTTTCCGCCCTAGAATGGAGAGGATTGAACTAGATGTGGAGCTTGTAGTTGTGACAGCTGGATTGGATCTACCAATGCCCTTGTGGTTATTTCTGTGGATATCTCCACTGCCCCTTCTGGGCCATGGGAAGTCAAGCTGCTCCGATATCTCTTTTATAAGGTGATGTAACTGAATGCTCAGTCTCAGCCTGCCTGCTCACAGACTCTGCTCTTTCACATCAGAAGGTCCTCACAAGGGACAGTGAGACAGCATCAGAATTGGGTGCTGAGGGCTGGCTTTGTACATGGCACTGAGGTAGTAGGTGAAGACAGAAAAATGATCAAGGAGCTGTCCAGCAAGAGACAGATATGCTGCCTCTGTAGGTGCAATTAGAGAAATGAGCCCGGGGTATTAGGCGCATGCAATGAAAGGCCCCCTAAGGAATGTGGGGGTGAGTTCAAGGTGAAGAGGGGGTTTCCTAGAAAGAATTAATAGGAGCTGGGGAAGAAGAAACACCCAAGCCAGCAGAAGGGCCTGAACAGCTGGAATAAAGATATAGACATGAGAAGTAGTCCCAGTATAGCCTGGGGAGGAGACCCTCAAAGCATTTGGGGTTGCTGGAAGTAGTGTGAAGAGTGCTGAGAAGTGAGTCTGTGATGTAAGGAAATCTTGTGTGCAGTGGGAGCCAAGGAACTCATGGCTAGGTTTGCGTTTATGAATGGTGCTATGGTGGCTGGGGTGGAAGATGGATTTGCAGGAGGCCAGGAGAGCAGTGTAGAGACTGCTGTGGACTCAAAGCAAGACCAAGTGAGTATGGAAAGAAGAAGACGTAGTTGAGAAATGTTTAGGACCAAGTCTCTCAAATTACCCAAGGACCTCTAAAGAGCCTTAGAACAAATTCTAAGGGGTCTTTAAGTTTATCTAGAGATATGCCATCTTAGGAAACAAGTCTCATTCTATGAAGTGGTCTTTCAATTACTCATCTTCACTGCATTGGAAGAGTTTTGTCTTTTCACCCTTAGAAGAATTATGAGTGCCATAACTGCTGCAGAATAATTTGTTGAATGCTGACAGCAGGACCTGATTTTCTCCCCACGTGGGAAGGATGAGATGATAGCACCAGTTTAAGTGGTAAAATGAGGAGATGGATTAAATACTAGTGGAAAGGGGGAGAGGGGAAGACTCGATGGCTCCCAGTTAGGGGAACCTAGGACAGAGTAGATCAGCTGTGGAAACTCTCTGGGGATCCCTGTCAGTCTAAAAAAGTCGGGACCCATGAGAACTTCCTGCTCTTCTTTGTTCTGGCCCAGGTGTTTCCCTCTTCCCCTACGGGCCACTTGTTAGAGACTTGGAGTTTTTCAGGAGGAGTGTGGACTTCCCCTCGCCGCTCTTCAGGCCCCAGATTGGCTTCCCTTTCGGCTCCTCTCTCCGAGATTTCCTCTACGTGAGTCCTCAGCTGCAGCCCAAATGACAGGATCTGTGACCTGTGTTCCCTGGGCCCTGCTTCCCTCTCTAGGGCTCCAAGATGGCCCTGTGACTGTGACCATGACCATGACCATGATCCTGATGGAAAGGAAGGGAGAATGAAAGCAACACTTGTTAGGCACCTGCTGTATCCCTGCCTCTGTCTCAGTTTGCATTCACAGTCTTTACTGTCAGAATGTTAGCCAAGGAAGACAGGGAGCTTGACAAGGCTCGCTTACCCACAGGAACTGAAGTGTCTATCTCAGTAAAGGTCCCAGGGCCCAGTAAGCTCTCTACTGTTTTTACAGGGCCCTTTTTAACAGCAGGAAGCTCTGCTTGGGAAATGACTGTTGGATGCATTTTACATTTTTTGTAATTATTCTCTGGTTCCCTGGTCCAAGTACCCCTGTGTCCTGGAGGAGAGCTGGAATAACAGTTGTGGCCCCTGTGGCTCTCAGTGAGGGGGGTTGAGTTGGGACACACTATGAAAGTGTGATTCAGTGATGAGGTGAGGGTTTCAGTCCTTTTAGCCCCATCTCATGTGGCACTAGCTTCAGGATGGAGCTGCGGGGATTTACCCAGAAGGCTCTGCTCTGTGACAGGCTGGCCTATAGACAGGGTCTGCTGCTGAAGCAGGACAACACCTATCACCTTAAGAAGGATTTGGGACTAGAGGGATGTCCTGAAGGTAGATTATTTATGTGAGAATTAAGTAAAGGGACTCTCCCAGCAGGCAAGGAGATGGATGACATGACCTTCTAAAGACTGTTGACACCTCTAAAGTTCTACCCAGAGAGGCCTTTGGGGGTCCCACTTCTGAGGAGCTGTCCCAAGGCGGCTCTGAATGCTAACCCAAAGAACGTTTGTGCTCAGTTCACAGATAACGGTCAGATCATTTTCCCGGAGTTCGAGTACCAGATTTTCTCTTACCCCAACCCTCCCCTTGGAGGCTTCACAGGCAGGGACCATCTAGCCGTGGTGGCTCCATTCTGGGATGATGCTGATTTCTCCAGCAGCCAGGGAACCATGTTTTACCAGGTGGGCTTTTCAAAGTCTGGCATTCAGGGTCCTCCAGGAGCTGACAAGAAGAGACAAAGGGCTGTGTGGAAGGTGGTGCACATGTTACTGCTGTTAGAGCCGGGCTCAGTGTGGGCAGGGATTGGTGCTTAAATATGAGGGTGGGGAGGAAGCAGATTAGGACTATTACATAAACTCAGGAATGCCCTGACACAACCATGAGGAAACCTGCTGGTGACGGATGGGGGTTGACAATCCAGAGTTTCAGTTTAGAATGAGTCAGGCAGGCCCCCTGCATGTGCTCCTGGATTGGGTTAATGATTCCAGTCAGTGGGAGCGTGTAACGAAAGTTCCTGCAGGTGAATGTGGACTGTGCCCCTGCCATGGACAAGGCACTACATGTAGAAGGTCCAAAGATGGAGAAACACATGCCTGTCCTCAAGGAGCCTTCGGTCGAACAGGGGGAGGTTCAAATGGTCACCAGTGGTTATGCTGTCCAAGCCAGTTTGTGCTAAAAGATGCATGAGTTCAAGTCCAGAAGACTAGGGTTTCTGGGCCTTGACTCTCCACTCCACACACCCCAGGTTTCTGTGCCATCAAATATGAATTAATCTTATGGATCGAAGGAGCTAACTGAAAAATGTAGATCTGGAAGAGGGAAGGATGTCAGATGTGGGTAGACTAAAGTGATCAGGATTACCATGCAGAAAGTGGGGTAACTTGGAGGTATTGAGCTGGGACCCTGATTTCTTTGTCCTTAATTACCTTTCCTTCCTAGGAATATGAGACGCTCCATGATGACTACAAACCGCTTATAGTCCAGCAGGTGGAGTCATGGATTGAAAGCTTTACAAACACCTGGAACTATAAAGCCAGGTGGACTCTAAAGGTCACATGGGTCAATGCCTCTGCCTACCCTGCCCAGAGGACCTTTGGGGTGAGTGGACCCACGGACAGCTCCTTCTGAACCACCTGGACATCAGACATCCTAGAATCTTAGGCAGGGGCCAATCTTCTGAAACCCTTTCTGACTCCAGGACAGATTGCTGATGATAGCATCCCCACCCCCTGCCCGGATGCTGAGCACTCACAAGCACCAGGCTGCCCCAACCCTTTACTCTCATGACCTCAGCAGCCCAGAGTACTGGGTATTAAGAGGTTGAAATTTATGAAATGGAATTTTTGTAAGTCAGATGGCTAACTATTGGCAATTTTATATGGCTCAACCTGATCATATTATCCACACTTTAGAGATGAGAAAGATGCTGGTTAGAGAGGTTAAGCAACTTGCTCAAGGTCATCCAACTAGCAAATGACAAAGCCAGACCTGGGACTGAGATTTGTCTGACTACAAATATGGGCTCTCAACAATGGTGCCTTCCAATGGAAATGGGCAAACATGCAATCTCCTTAGTCCTCCCTTTGGGGACTCACAGCTCTTACAGTCAGAAGTCCTCCCTTGTGTCTGTTCTAAAGTCACTCATCTCTTCATTTGTTCACCAAGTTCATTGATTACCTACTTTGTACAAGCACAGTGCTTGGCATTCTCCTTCAGAGAACCTCCAGTCTCACCTGCTGTGGTCCTCCCCACTGTTCAGGTTGAGGAGACATTTGGACAATGTCCTTATATATTCCTGAGGAAGCTACATAGGCCTCTCCCAGCTCTCTGGTGTCCTGGCTAATCTCTCAGGTTTCTGATTCTTTCTTATACAAACTGTTTCTAACCCAGAGCCTTTTATCGCCCCCTTCCTGGAAAGGAGTCACAAAGAAGGCAAATCTACCATGTTAGGTGCTTTGACAGCAAGAGTGAACGGTGCCCTCCACTCCCAGACTTGTCAGAATGTTAAGCCCATGCCTTTTCTCTAGGTGGGCTGGGAAAAGATGATGTGTGTGTGGAGGCAGGGGTGTGGGATGAATGATGAGACATCAGGAAAGACACTCCAGATCTCTCACGGGCATCTTCATGTTTGTCTCCAACCAACCCCCAGACCAACACCTACCAGGCCATCCTCTCCACAGATGGGAGCAGATCCTTCGCCCTGTTTCTCTACCAAAGTGGTGGGATGCAGTGGGATGTGAGCCAGCACCCAGGCAACTGGGCCCTCATGGGCTTCTCCAGGTATGAGCTCTGAGCAGATGACGGGAAGTGGTACAGAGTGGTGTTTTCACTGCACACACACTTCCACACCCAGGGCCAGGCTGAATCCTCCCTGCTGATGTTTCTGACTCACACCGGTGCCAGTTCCCATTAACAAATCGTATTTCTTTCTGTTTCACATTAAAAGATCCCTATTCACTGCCATTCTCTTTCCTCCCCCAGAACCTGTGCAATGCAATAATTCCCAGTGCTTGACTTCTCTGATTTCCACCGACATTAGCTGACCTCTCTTGACTTCTCAAATATCATAATAGTCAATATTTATTATACTAAGTACTTAATATGCATTATTTCATTTAATTATTGCAACAAACCCATGAAAGAGATACTGTTTATTACCCATTCTACAGATGAGGATATTGAGGTACAAATAGATAATTGCCTAAAGTCACAGAGCTGGGAAGGGGCAAAGCAGGAATTTGAACTCAGACATCTGAGGCTGAAATCTGCCTACCTGACACTGGTGCCCCTGGGCTGCAATTAAATCCCTCACCCAAGGCCACCAACAGCTCCAGTGGGGTCACTGGGAAAGACAGAAGGCAGAGGGATGGAATGTAGAGGGTGGCATGGGTTCCTATGTGTGAAGGTAGCTGGGTCTCTAACACAACAGTTCTCAACCACGGTATTTCCTGGTGCTGGTGACCATTGTGACGGTCACATGTCATTTGTTACTGGTAATTGCTGTGAATGGTTTTCTCTTAGAGGGTGTTCAGTATGCCCCTGTAATTAGACTGCTTTCGCTTGCTTTTTAATGTGCCACAAAGGAGAAAGGAGTGGAATTATCTAACTACTTAGGAATTTCACACCATCCTGAGTGTGCCTCCCCCATCCCCCAAGGTGTCACACCTGTATGTGTCACCCATCCTGTGTCAGAGGAGAAAAGATCAGGAGTCACTGCTCTGAGGGAGGTACCCAGAGTGAGTCTGCAGGATTTTCTCCTTCCTGGAGCAGCGCGTTGAACCCCACGACTGGGGGAGCACTTATTGCATCAGGGCCTCATTCAGTTCTGAGGGGCTTAGAAATGTTACCACATTTCATCCTCACAATACTGTGAGGTAGATGCTACTGTGATCTCTTCCTCTCTTTGCACGGATGTGAAAACTGGGAATCAAAGAGGTGAAGTCGCTTGCCCGTGGTTACCAAGCTACTCAGCACTGGCCTCGGGAGTTGGATTCATGACTGCCCGGCCTCAGAGACTGGCCCTTAGCCATCCCAACATGCTGTCCCCGCCAGCCCCTAGCTGAAGGGAAACTAACCTGAAGGAAGCCTGGACTCTGCTGTTTTCGATCAGATGTGGAATAGATTAGAGCCTCCCCACCCCTGCCCCACCCACCCCTGCCCCTTTCCTGCTTAGTGGTGGGAGTCAGTGATGCTGGCTGGCTGGCTGACCAACTGATTGAATAATTGTCCGATGAGCTGGTAACTAATGACTAGCTGGACTGAGTGAGTGATGCCTGGCTGAGTGAATAGCTCGCGGACCGGGAGGAAAGAGGCCTGTGTGTGACAGAGGCCTACGGTTCTTTCCTTCGCCTGCAGTGGAGACGGGTATTATGAAAACAGCCCACTGACATCCCTGCCAGCGTGGCAGAAGTATCGTCCGGACCAATTCCTGGATTCCAACTCAGGTAAAAGTGCCGCCTAACCAACCTTGAGCTGGACTTAAATTCTCTTCTGTTTTCACTTTGTGGGCCATGACAGTCCTAGAGGGGCAGCTCCCTGCCATCCTGAAGGGAGTCCCCAGCACAAACTGACCTCCTACAGATGTAAGAGGGACTTGGCACTGCCCAGGAAGCAGCTGGTACCTTCGGCACCCTCACTCAGGCCAGTCTCCATTGGGGCTCTGTCTCCTCCCTGGGGTGAGCCAAACCCAGGAGGTGTCTCGGCGGGGGCCCAGATCCTAGAAGTGAGGACAGAGGTGTGGCAGGGTGTGGGAATATGAATGGGTAGTTAGGACAATACTCCAAGTGTCCTGTCCCAGAAAGGGAGTGTGAATCCACTGAGATTCCTTAGAGAATCTGCCAAGAGGGGTTCCAGGAGCTGACATTCATTTAGTCATTATTTATTGAGCACCTGCTATGTGCTGGACACTGTGCTAAGAACCAGGAATATAAAATAAAGGGGAACAGACTGACTATGTTGCTCTCAAAGGGCTCTCACTCTGGCAAGAAGGCCAGTACTTCAGTGTCAGGAAGAAGCCCATGGGGCCTCCTCCATGACTCAGTGTACTGCCCGAGGCCCCAAAGGGAAAGAAATGATCGCTTCCAAAATGTGATAGAACAAAGGACATTTTAGCATCTGAAATCAGCCATGTAAATCGTGAAGTAGTTCTGTTTGTTCTGTGGCAAGAACTTTTGATACACAGAAGCTAAGTCAAATCATGGGTGCCATTTTGTGGGGAATGCTGCCCAGTTGGGTTAGGGCCCTTCTGTCACGATGCATGGGCTTGTGACCTAGTGGGGTGCAATATGAGAGAGAGAGAGAGACAGGGAGTATTTTGGGGGAGAGTATCTGATGTTTCCCCTGAGACCAGGTCATTGTGGGGAAGACAAGTGAGCAGGTAATCATAAACAAAGATATTCTTTTCGCCCGGCCGGGCGTGGCTCAGCAGTTGAGGGTCGACCTAGGATCCAGGCGATCAGGGTTCGATTCCCGGTCAGGGCACAGGCCCGGGTTGTGGGCTGCAGCCGATCAATGACTCTCTCATCATTGATGTTTCTATCTCTCTCTCTCCCTCTCCCTTCCCCTCTCTGAAATCAATAAAGAAAAATTAAAAAAAAAAAAGAGAAAGATTATTCTTTTCAAAACCTTAACAAACTGTAGCTATCTTAACAATTACTTCTTTTGTGTGGGGATAAGGTCAAATCTAATGTCTTATTATATCTTACTGGGCTCTGTAATCCCCTTCTCACTCATGGCTGCTGGAGTGGGTAGTATATAACTTACAATTAATTGAAGGCCTATTTAAAGTTCAAACCCCCTGTCAGGATCTCTTCTCTCCCTTACTTCTCCCATCCAAGGATGGCGTGTGCACAGAGAGGATGCTTCCTCAGCCTGGAGCAAGTCCCAGCTTCACATGCCTATTTCTCTGTGTCTTCCCAGCTGGCCTCTGAGCATTGGCTTCTGCCCTAGCTGCTTTGGCCACTGATGTGTCTGGGGTGGGGGAGCCGGGGGTCAAAGATGAAAGCCAAGTGTCTGAGCAGATGGCTAGTGGCTGGTGGCATCATTCACTGAGATATAAGGTGCATTAGGAGGAACTGGTTTGAGGGGATTGGAAGGTGCTGGAGCTTAAAATGACAGACCAAAAAGTAGAGGACAAGGTGAACTGAAGCTCAGAGCCAGGGTTTGGCTCTGAGTTGGGTAAAGATGAGGCCTCCTTGCCCAGACCTTGTCCCAGGGTTTCACCCTGACATCCAAGTTTTGAGGGCTTTTGAAGGTCACATCAAAGGGGTCTTTGGAGAGGAATTGCTGCCAATCGAAAATAGGTCCCATCCATTGAAAAGGCTGTCCAGAGGGGAAAACTGGCATACAGAGGGTACATTTCTGAGTTTTGATTTTTTCCTAAAGCTAAAGCAGAACCTGTGGCCTCAAGCCCTGGGGTAACCCCTTCTTTCTTTGCTCCACCAGGCCTCAAGGGGCTGCAGGTCTATAAGCTGCACAGGGAAGAAAGACCCAACTACCGTCTCAGGTGCCTGCAGTGGTTGAAGGAACAGCCTCAGTGGCCCAGCTGGGGCTGGAACCACATCTCCTGCCCTTGCACCTGGCAGCAAGGACTATGGGACTTACGATTCCAGCCCATCCACATAGGTGACAACTCCCTCCTGTCTCTTGGGGCATCTCCACTGTCTCCCGTCAGCCCACCCACCATCCCTCTGTCACGCCTAACCTGTCCCTTTTGATGCACCCTCAGCCCCTCCCCAGAAACACCCCACCCCAATCCTGCCCCCACCACAGGCACCCAGGCCTGAGTCTGTGTGGCTTGTTGCAGGCTGGTGGGGCCTCGGCAGCAGGCAGCTGTGCAGCTTTTCCTCCTGGCGTGGTGGCGTGTGTTGCAGCTACGGGCCATGGGGAGAGCTTCTCCAAGGCTGGAGTGCGCAGAGCCCTTGGCAGTTTGGTATGCGTGTCCACAGAGATCTCAGCCCCACTTCCTCCAGAGCTCTCTGCTCGTCTCTGTCAGAGACCAGCCCTGGGCTCCACACCAAGCAGTGGGACCCACAAAACAAAGCCTTTTGTCCCCATCCTCTCCCAGTTCCTGCTCCTCTCTGGCCCTCAGTTTCCTGTTCTTGTAACCTTAGCCAGTTCCCAACATCCCTTCCAGCTGACATCTTAGGGGTTTATGGTTGAGTGCCTCTGGCCTATCTCCACTTGGCTCCATAGCCCCAGCGCAGAATGGGGACATCTTTCTAGGGAAGGGGAGGAGGCCTAGTTGATCCTGTTTCTCTGGACCCATTTTAGCAGGCTGTCTAGGGGAAGACATGGAGTCATCTCCCTCACTCTTCAAAGGAGCTAGAGGGCACAGGTGTGGGGGCAGGTAATGTGTGTCTTCCCCCTCCCTGTAATCCAAGCAGCCTCCACGGTCCCAGACCATCAGCTACAACTTCCCACTCCCAGCACTTTGAGAAGAGTTGGGCTCAGCACCCCATCCTTCAAGAAAGGAAGTTCTTTATCTCTGACCTTGTGCCAGCCCACTTGGGACAAGCCTGCAAGGGAGATAGTAACTGGTCAATGGCTTAAGGTCATTGAGCAGAGTGGGATCTGAGCTGAGGTATGCCTGATTCCCAAGCCATGCCCTTGCCACCCACATCACCCTGCCCCACGAACCTTCCAGCTGGGTTCTGCAGGTCCTCCATGTCCCACCTCCCCGCATACACCCCTCAACACACTGTTCCTCTCCACAGAGCAAGAACTGGAGCTGCAGGACTGGTGCTGCCGCTGGAGTGACCACCCCTTCTTCTGTGTCCTGTACCAACAAAGGCGGCCCCACATTGACTGTTCTGGGTACCAGCCCCCGAGGCCCGGTGAGGCTGCTGGGGCCTGCTCTGGAGAAGGCCCAAGTCAGAGGATCTGGGAGGGGCAGCCTCTTGGGGCATAGGCCAGGGCTGTGGGTACAAGGGAAGGTGGAGATGGTTCTGGTGTTTGGTGGACGGCAAACAGAGGGGCCTTGTACACTGTACTGGGAAGGGGTGGGAATGGGGGGAGATAATGAGGAGATATGGGTGGGGTGGGGACACAAAAATGCAAGAGGGCTTCCAGGGAGGATTCTACAAGCCATGAACACTTCCCCAGGCTTGAGTCTACCGGGAAATGGCCTGCCTGGGGGCAGGGGGGAATCTCGCACCTTTCCCTCCTCTGCCATGCCAATCTGGTATCTTCTTTTTCCAGCCTGGATGTTCGGGGACCCCCACATCACCACCTTAGATGATGCCAGTTACACCTTCAATGGGTTGGGCGACTTCCTGCTGGTAAGGGCCGAGGGTGGAAACTCCTCGTTCCTGCTGCAGGGCCGCACTGCCCAGACAGGCTCTGCCCAGGCCACCAACTTCATTGCCTTTGCCGCTCAATACAACTCCAGCAGCCTGGCCCCCATCACGGTGAGTGAGGCGGCAGGTGCCAGGCATCCCTGCTCCCCTCCCAGAGAGCCCTTGAGGCTCTTCAGCTGGAAATCGAGGCCCAAGGAGAAGAAAAAGAAGGAAGAAGGGAAGGGGGCAGGAAGGAGGGAGGACGCCACCTGCCTGTGTAGTTTGAAAGTCAACCTTGGAGACACAAGATTAGGATCCAGGCTCTACCAGCTATGTGACTGAATAGACGACTTAGCTTCTAGTGCCTTAGTTTTCTTATAGGAAAATGGCGATAATAATATTATCTACCCCACAAGGTATTGTGAGATTTCAAGGAGATAATCTAAGGAACTTGCCCAGCTCTGAGCCTGGCCCATGCTAAGCACTCCATACACGTTAGGTAGGGAAACCTTGTCATCACGCATCGCCTTCATCTTCGCCCAGGGCTCAGGTTCTAGGCCTTTGCAGCCTCCGTTCTCAGCCTCGGGGCCCACCTGCAGGTCAGGCTTAGCCTTATTCCAATTTCCTTCCAGGTTCAGTGGCTCCTTGAACCCAATGACACAATCCACGTGCTGCTCAATAACCAGACTGTGACATTTGAAGACAGAGAAGGTAGGCTGGGCACAGCTGTGAGGCTTCAGAGGGTGCCCCACGCCTGGGATCAGTGTGATGGGGTGTGGAGGTGGCAGCGCTGGGGCAGAGGAGAGTGGCGGCCACCCCTGCTGTCCCTTTAGCAGCTGTGCCGAGCAGCTTCTTCACCCAGGAACTAGGTATTAAATGTCCCCTCCTCACGTCTCTCTTTCCTCCAGTGCTGTGACAGCCTCCCTATGGTAGCCCCTGTTTTCAGTCCCCAGCTAGAAGTGGTGGGTGCAGCCTTGAGGGGTGTCCTGTGAGTTTGGTTTTGGGGCCACTGGAGAAGGTGCCCACAGGACATCCCAGAGCTGCTTCCAGTGTCCTCTCTGCATGTTGAGCCTTCATTACTGCCAAGTCTTGGGCCTTCCTCACCTGTCTCCCACCGTTCTAGACCAAGAAGTCTTCAACACCACTGGAGTCGTAGTGACCCGCAATGGCTCCCTGGTGTCAGTCAGCTTAGACGGGACGGTGGTGGTCTCAGTGACAGCTCTCTCCAACATCCTCCATGCCTCCTGCAGCCTCCCACAGGAGTACCGAAACCACACAGAGGGCCTCCTGGGTAAGAGGCAGGCTGGACCTTGCCTGTGAGGCAACAGCCGCAACAGGAGCTCAGAGCCTCGACCCCAGGCTCCCCCTCCCACTGTCCCCTGGACATCCCAAGCTGAGCTTCCCTTTCTCAGCCTCCTGGGAACAGAATCCTGGGGGCACAGAGCAGCAGGGAAGGACAGGGACCTCTTCAGCTACCTTCGAGGGTCACTCCCTGTCTTCCTAAAGATCCAGTTCTGGGCAGCCAAGGGAGCACTCAGGATGGGCTCTGAGGAGGGTGGGGCCAGCAGCCTCCCTCCTGCTCCCTGCACCTCACACCGTCCCACCCCACCCCCCATCACCTCGATTCCTTCCTTCCTTCTCTCCTCCTCCCTCCCTGAAGTAGAAGGGTGGGCTCTGAGGTTATGGTCCATCCCCGACCCTCCTCCTGGAGGACTGAGCCAAGAACAGATGCACCAGAGAGGCTTCCTGGGCCCCCTGCTCCTCTTTGCCTCTTGAGTATGACCAGCTGGATGTTCCCAGGGACTGGGGAGAACCATAGTCCCAGGGTGGTTGACCTCCTACTCTGTCCCCCAGGGGTCTGGAATGACAATCCGGAAGATGACTTCAAGATGCCCAATGGCACCACCATTCCCCGAGGGAGCACTGAAGAGATGCTTTTTCACTATGGAATGACTTGTGAGTGTGGACTGCAGAGCACTGGGGGTAGAGGGAGAGAGACCTGGGGGGACCAGACCTCTGTCCTTCATGAGGGAGGGGTGGAAAAGTGAGGAGATGCTGAGGATTCTGGTGTCACCCCAGATTTGTCCCCTCCACTCCACTCCCACCTGTGTCTCTCTATCTGGAGGAGAGGATGAGGGAAGCGGGTGGCTTTCAGTCACTAGAGCAGGGATTTCCAGTCTCAGAAGCTGGAAGTCAACCTGTCCTTTCATGCCCCCACTCTGCAACCTGAAGCCCTATAAGGTGAGGGCAAGGTGTGGGCACTGCAGAAATATACCTGGAGTCCCACCCCTGGTGGCACCACCATCGAACCTCATGTGTTACAGGGAAAATCAACGGAACAAGCCTCCTCGGCAAGAGGGAAGACCATCTGCCTTCCAACTTCACCCCTGTCTTTCTTCCCCAATTGTTGAAAAACAACTTGGACAAAAATTTGGCCCTCAAGTGTAATGGAGAAGAGCAATGCATCTATGACACCCTGGCCACAGGAAACACAAGGGCTGGACTGGACACTAGGATGATCTTTGGAAGATACCAGCAGATGAACGACACCCTCAGTAAGTGGCATGAGGCCCAGGGAAGCGTTTTCAGAGTTAGGGGCAGATGAGGAGCCCCCTTCCACGATGCTCCTTTAAGCTACACATTTTTTTAATTTCCCAGGTTCTTTGACTCATGTTCTTCCTCCGTTCAAACCCTCCCACAACTCACCAGCTCACTCTGTCCTCACGATGACCTTCAAAGCTTTATTCAATCTGCCTCTTGAAATCTCCTACTACTCCCACCTTGCTCTCTCCACTGCAGCCCCCTTGGCTTCTTTGTGTCCTTCAAAACACCAGGCTCACTCTCAGCTCCAAAGCCTCACACATGCTGTTCCCTTAGCCTGGAACGCCCTTCCCCCAGACCCATAGGCTTGCTTACCTCCTTCAAGTCTCTATTTAAATGTCACCTTTCTTGGCCAGCCTGTTTAAAATTTCACATTCACCCACATTGCTATTCACTTTCCCTGCTTTATGTTTCCTACTTAGCATTTGTAACTATCAAACATATTTCCTAATGTTCACAGGTATCTTTTGTATTATTTGCTCACTGCTGTGTCCTCAGTGCCAGCCGTATAGTAGGTGCTCAATAAATACTTGTTAGTGACTGACTGACTGACTGACTGACTGACTGAATGAATGAATGAATGAATGAATGAATGAATGAATGAACAAAAAATGAAATGGAAATAGCAGGGCTCCAAAAAGCAGAGACCAGTGAAAAAGTTTATTTCCTGACAAATGCAATGCCCATTTAGGTATTACCCTCATGGTTCTCAGCGTTCTTCCAAAGGTAAAACTCTGTGATGGTCTGAACAGCTCTGTTTTCAGATTCACTTTATACCAAGCCCAGCATAGCACTCTGATCAGGAAAGAACTTGAAATGAATCCCTTTAGGGGAGAAGATAAAGAGAGAATAAAGATTTGGCCGGGTGGGCAGTACAACCCCAGTCTGCTTTGCATAGGCCTGAGAGCAGGTGCACAGACTAATTCCTGCTTCCAGAGGTGGGTCACAGTCCTGTGAATGCCTCACACAAGCCAGAAGACTGGAGAAAGAGAGAGGAGGCCCACAAGGCAAGAGCGTGCCCTATCTCGGGCCCCAAATCCCCTCTTTGTGTTCCAGATCAGTACCCACCCTCTATCGATGGTCCCCAACTGGTGGAAGCCTACATGAGGAGGACCACATTGATTCACTACAAAAGCAGCTCTGAGGACGTCACATTCACTCTCAGAAACAACTACACTGACGACTTCAAGCTTTTTGGTAAGAAGGCTTAGCTGGGGACATAGGGGATGCGTTGAGAATCAAGCTTCGGGCAATTCTGCATTATTATACCTTGTGCAATTTCATGTCACTTTTCCATTGGAATATTCAGGACCAGCATTTCTTAGGGATGATTCCTAGGATTCAAATAGGGGCCCACCCCCGCGGTGAATAGTCATGGGCTTATGGAGTTCGGGCCTGCTAGCTACACTGACTCTGGGCACGCACAACTGATGCAAAGGTCCTTTCATCTCAACCTAATAATATGCAATCACCTTTAGTCATCTTTGTGTAATCGCCAAATTATTAGAATAAAGTACAACAAACACATCCTAATTTAAAACATTTTCATATCTACTTTTTAATGGATATAATGTGGAACAAGATGTAAAGAACTACAACTACCTTCATTTGGAACGTTTGTCGCTATTTTTACGTTTATCAACCATGTTTACCTAACTTGGTCTCTCCTTGTCTGCTTTTCTGTGCTGAGACAGAGCAGCTGCATCTCTCTTTCTCAGTCATGGTGTGGAGGCGCCCAGGCCTGCAGCCATGATGTGGGTCAGGGTCAGAGTCAAAGCCTACAGGATGCAGCTTGCCTTCTGCTGCCAGCACTAATTATGCTGGTGACTGCTCTTTGCTAAACCAAAGCCCTCAGGGACCTTATTCTGAGCTCTGAGCACCTCTCTGCCTCATTTTCTTTCTCTGTGCTTAAGAAGGGACTGCTTTGTCTGGAACCCTTTGCTCCACATGGCATCCTCCGAGGGCCTAGACAATGGCATCAGGAGATTTTCTTCCCCGCTGGACTCTTCCCCTGAAGCCTGAGGGCCTGGAAGTTACTCTTCTCTTTCCCCACTATCAGCTCCTCTTAAGCTGCTCTTTTAAGGAAACTTTGCTATTTTTCTTGGAAAACATAAGACTGGTTTGATCAGAAGAGTCCTTATTGATGTGTAGCAGTGCTTCACTGCAGTCTGGTGTCTGAAGGGGATGGCTGGCCAAAGGTTCAAGAAGTGAGAGGGTGGCAAGAAATCAGGGCGAGGGATGGGGCTGCTGCGAAGGTGAAGCCCGCTTGGCCTGCAGGGCAGCCTGGGAGTGTATCGGGAGAATCTGGCCTTCATCCCCCATCCCCCCGGGTGTCCCATCCTAGTGCAGGCCCAGGAAGGTTGCCCTTTGGGGGTTTCTTCAGGAGCAGCTGCCTTCCCCTCTATGGAGTTCTACCAGACAATCAGTTAGTTGGGCTGGTGCTACCTGCAGCTTGAAGCATGTCCAGGATCAAGCCAGCCTCACTCAAGGAAATGCCTGGTGAAGGCTGAGGGGTGGTCTGAGAGAGGCAGGGGAAGTCCAGCATCAGCTCTCAGGGTCTTAGATACCAAGATGTGTCAGATGGCAGAGAAGATGAGGCTTCCACCTCTCAACGATCTCTTCTTCCTTGGGGCAGAGAATGGGACACTGCTCTGGACACCAAGCTCACTGAAACCATTCACTCTGGAGATTCTAGCAAGAAATGTCAAGAACAACTTATCCTCTGTACTCCAGCCAAAGACCGTGGCCTGTGCTTGCAAGGGACAGGAACAGTGTTTATACAACCAGACCAGCTGGGTGGGCAACTCCTCCCTGGAGGTGAGTGCTGGGAGGAGGGTGGGAAGGAAGTTTCTATTTTGAGGGAAAGGTAGTGCAATTGGAGGGATGTCGTTAGCCCCTCTGTGATAATTGTGTGTGTTGGGAGGTGAGTGGAGCTATGGTAGGTGAGTAGAGCAGACACCAATCTCAGACTTATTCGTGTGAGACATAGAACTTTCTTTACTGCTTATAGCTCAACTAAATTTTTATTGCCCAGCTCCCTTTCTGCCAGGCTGGTAGGAAACCTCCACCTTAGGCTTTCTTAGAGTTCCCCAGTGGTCCCCAGCTCCATGTTTCTGGAACAAGGCACTGAGATGTGGGGTAAGAAAGTGTGGCCCCTGGGCATGAGTCTATACAGATCCCAAGCTCCACACTGCCCCCTCTTCAGACCCAGGGAGGTGCCCTGCAGTTTTGTGCCTTGCTCAGACACAGGCAATCTTTCATAAGGCGGCTTAATGTCCTGCACAGCTGTTTCACTCTGGGGTCTCATCATTGTGGTGTTGGGAAGAGGTGGGCTGGAAAAGGGAAAAATATATAGAGAATGGGAAAAACAGAGATTAAAGTCAATATATTACTCTAGAGATCCCAGAATATCCAGTCTTGGAAGAAAACATGTTTGAGAGTTGTATTTCAGGGAGATTTCCAGAGTCCTCTCAGTAGAGGAGTCAGAAAAGAGAGACCAGGGGATTTGATGAGGTTCCCAGAGCACTGCCTTCCCTGTGCCACTGTTCTGGTTACCTGTGTTCTCATTGTGCTGAGCAGAGAGGCTCTGTCTTCTTGGTTTGGGAGTCACCAAGGGAAGGATGAACAGGAAACCGCAGCTTTCAGGGGATCTAGTTTTCAGGGGATAGTAGAATATTTATTTGTTTATTTAACCCCGTCTTACTCTAATAAAGATTTCAGGCAAGGAGACGTGGTGTGAGAGGGCAGACAGAATGGTGGGGGAAAGAATGGCCCAGGGAGGTGAGTGGGCTAGAGACCGTGTGCCTTTGGGCAGGGACATGCCTGCCCAGGGTGTGGTCAAGAAGGTGCCAGTAGATGCCGGCAGAAACAAGATAGGGACTCAGGGTCCGTGGGTTCTCAGACCAGAGGGGTCAGTTCTGAAATGCCCAGATGCCCTTAATGGTTCAGCCTCCTGGCTGCCCAGTGATCAGCAGCCCTTTCCAGGTGGCCGGCTGCAAGTGTGATGAGAACACCTACGGTCTCTACTGTGAACGCACCAAGGACCCCTGTGAGGAGCAGTGCTTCCCGAATGTGAAGTGTGTTCCTGGGCAGGGCTGCGAGGCTTGCCCCCCGAACCTAACTGGGGACGGGCGTCACTGTGCACGTAAGCTGGGAACAGGGCCCTGAAAGGAAAAGGTTCTGGGGACAGGTGACACTTGGAGGGTCTAGGACAACCATAAGCAAATCATCCCTCTCCCTTTTCTAGCAAGTATAGGGTGTGTGGTGAGAAGGTAAAGTAGGCATGGCAGGGTGCGAGGCTGAAGGAGAAGAGATTGTATAGGCATGGGGGAGAGGCTGGGGCAGAGCAGCCCTGAGACACTGATGGGAAAACCCAGGGCAAAAGATTGAAAGTGGCCTGGAGAAGAGAGGAGACTTCTGGCAGAGCCAGGGAACCAGAGGCAAGCTGGGTCCTCAGGCTACTTGGAGTCTTCAGAGAGGCAAGGCCCAGGGTCTCCGCATCCCCCCCACCAGTCAGGACATTTGGAGGGGCTGTCATGGGCATCTGGCAGCAGGGGTGCCTCATATCCCCTTTGAGTCCTCCTGCCACCATCTGTTCCTTGACCTCTCAGCCACTGGAGTCATGATGAGGGAAATAAATCACAGTGAGACCCCCCACTAATGAAATCCCAAATGAAATCTGAACAGAGGCCAGAGTGCGTAGAGCCATAGCCTTATAAAGGCAGAAAGGGGGGTAGAAGTGGGGAAAGCCTTCTGGGTCCTTTCCTGGCGTGGAAGGGCTGATAAACACCCTCTTTCCTCAGCAAAAGTGGGAGAATACCTACCTGGCAGAGGAAAATGGTTTCGGGTAGAGAAGTGCCTGGAACAGGGAGGATAGTTTGAGGTTCCGAGTGGCCCGCAAGCAGAGCGTAGATTGAGTGGGCTTTAGGGGAAAGAAACCAGGCTGTCCTGGGAGCAGCTCTCCGTGGGCTGGGCGCCGCCCGCTGCTGTCCGGCATGGTGCTGCTGACCACTGCTCTCTGCAGCTCTGGATGACTCTGAACGCTGTCAGAACAAGTCCTGCCCTGCGAATTACTGCTACAACCACGGCCACTGCTACATCTCCCAGACCCTGAGCTGCCAGCCCACCTGCACCTGCCCCTCAGCCTTCACAGACACCCGTTGCTTCCTGGCTGGGAACACCTTCACTCCAGCCATCGAGTCAGGTATCACCAGATGTCCCCTCCCCTCTCCCCATCCTCACTGCCACTCCTCTCTCTTGGAGGAAGATGGGGGACTCAGAGCCAGGGCAAAGTTCCTCAAACTCACAGGACAGAACTCCAAATTTCTCTTGGGTGGTGGTAAGCTGTAGGCTATGGGAGCTGGTGGGGGCGGCATGAACCATGGGCCTGAGTGATCTTATGAGAAAAGACTGATGGTGGCCTGTGTCTCAGTGAGAAGAGAGTCAGGGAGGCCCTGATCATAGTCAAATGAGCTCTAGCGTGAGGGTTGGCAGATTCAGCCACTTCTCATTTCCCTGGTGACCTATCACTGTAGAATCGGGTGGTCTCCCTGGACTGGCCCAACAGTCTCTTTGGGTAAGTCTGGGTAAACGCATGGAGTGATTATGAATCTGCTTCTCCCATCTCCAGAGCTTCCCGTAAGAACCATCCAGCTCCTTCTCAGTGAAGAAGAAAGTGCCACCGAGGCAGAGGTCAACGCTTCGGTCAGTACTGCAGGTGGCTCTGAGTGGGGAGGGGGATCTTGGCAGGTTCAGGGCAGGGTCTTAGCCAACACTTGTGCGTTCTGCAGTTTCGTCATCCATTTAGATTCAATTACCAGAGAAGATGGGAGCCTCCTGCCTCAGGAAAGGCCCAGGGTGAGGAAGGCAGGAAGCCTCCGGACAGAGACCTCTGAGGGAGTTGGAATGGCCAACTTGAAATGAATAGAGTCTAGGGTCCAGCCTCTCCATCTGAGAATCCCTCGAGACCTGCACTTGGGTATTATATGGAAGAAACACAGAAGGCCTTTCACCTCCAGGAAGCCTTCCCTAACTTACCAGAGGGAACTGGGGGCTCCCTTTTCTTGGCTCCCATCCCATGTCCATTCCTCAATTACAGGCAAAGTAGCCCATGGTTAAAGCTCTAGAATCCTACATACCTGGGTTCAAATCCAGGTTCTACCACTCATTAGACCAGGTTTAATAATTAGACAAATTATTTGATTTCTCATCTATAAAAATAAAGATAATAATTATACCTACATTAATAGGTTGCATCAAGGTTTGATAATGTATGTAAAGTACTTAGCATGGTTCCTGAAACACAAGTGTTCAAAATTAGAATAATAATTACTAGTACTACTACTACTACTACTACTACTACTACTACTACTACTACAGCAGTCTACAGTCTGGTAAAATCCGTGGACATTTGTCTACTGCACCAAACTATGGGCCTTTGAATATGGACCATTCCTAAGTCACACTGACATCCCAGCACCTGACCATCCCTTAGGTCTGGCCAAACATAATTTATGTTCAGTATACATATGGGGAGAAAATGAGTGGGTGAGTCAGGGATCAGAGGCAAGGTGGGGCCATTCATTTCAGGTTCTCCCCTTGTAATAGGAGGTTGGGGGTGGGGGAAGGTATGTAAAGTCCTTCACTTACCAACAAACTTTTTTAAGCAGGGACCCATGCCAGTAACGGGGCTAGGGTGGGGCATGGGGATGCAGAAATGGATGAGACGGGGTCCTGGGGCTCACATTCAAAGATGGAAACGGACAGGGATGAATAGATGCATTTAAGTGGGAGGGGTCTCCTCTCTGGACTAGGGCTCACCTCCCCCCCATTACCCCCAACCATCTGCCCTAGGTGGCCTACCGACTGGAGAACCTGGACATCCGGGCCTTTCTCTGGAATAGCAAAGTGCAAAAAATGTAAGTGGGATTGTTCCTGCCTAGTCCTGGAGTCCTCCCTCTTACCCTTCACCCCTTAGCCCCTCACTCTGTGCCTCCCACACAGCAGCCCTCTAGCAACACCGGCCTCAGGAAGCTCCCTGCAACGCTGGAACGTCACCTCGGAGTTCCAGTACCGCCCTCAGGGTCCTGTCATCGACTTCCTGAACACCCGGCTGCTGGATGCAGTGGTGGAAGCATTTTTACTACAGGCCCCGCAGGGGATGTGGAAGAAAAGTGAGGAGCCCAGGAACGACGTAGTCTTCCACCCCATCTCCAGGAGAGACGTGTGCAGTTTGATGGCTTGTGAGTCACTCCTTTGGGGACACTAACAGGGAGAGCTGAGGGAGGAGGTAAACAGAGGGAGCCTGTCACAGATATTCAGCCCACACAAACCCATGGTTAAAAAAAAGTATTCAAATTGCAAGAAGCAAGTAAATTTAGTATTTTTGTTTGTAATTTCTGAGAGAAATTGTAAACATTTTACCCACCAGCTTTCTAGATCCAAGAGCAGGAACACAAAATACTACTTGATAAATCCGCATCCATGCGCACAGTTTCACAGAGCAGTTACCCCAACTGCTGCCCTCCTAACCACTGCTGCCAAAGGTTTACTTTCTTCTAATAAAATCATCAGTCATTTTGTTAAAATACCATTGTACTTTATATACATAAACAAAGACATTCTTTTGCCTTTGCCGTCCAGCTGGAGGATATTAAGTTGAAGGCTGGAGACCCAGCCCAGGGGCACAGATATCCCCTCCCTGAAAGAGGGTGATCCTTTGCAAAAGCCATATCCAGTCCAGGCCTCAACACCCCAATCTAGAAAATGAGATGGGATTTCTGAGGTCCCTTTCTGCTCTGATAGCCCCTGACTAACCCCAAACAGGAATGAGATAGGTTGACGAGCTTGTCAGAGAAGGAAAGGAATAGCCCCCCCTATTTGGGAAGCAAGACAGAAAACAGAGCAGTGATGGTGCCAAACCCAACAGAAGCTGCTCTGTTACTTGGGTCCAGGACCAAGCAAGAGCTTCTTCTAGAATGCGGACTAAGCCTCTTCCCTCCCGGGGGCAACGGTGTGAAATGCTCTGAACTGCTATGTGTATGTGTGGTGGGGGCTTAGGGGTGGGGATAAGGGAACAACTACCCCAGACCAGGCTATGCCTCTGGTTCAAGAAAACAAACAAATAGAAAGAACACCCATAGTTTTTATTATACAAGTACAATACGTTTATTGTATAAATTTAGGAAACAAAAATTAACAAAAAGAAGAGAAAAAATCACTTGTAATTCAATCTCCAAAGACAAATTCGTTTTGCACAAATCCGTATCCATCTGATTTTTCTTTTCTGCATAGGCACCTTCACACATATTAAATTTTCTTTTACAATAAAGGGATCAAATTACACCCAATGTTTGGTCACCTTATTAAACAATTGTGAACACATTACCTTGTATATTGTGTGCATATTCCCATTTGATATATTATTTTGTAACATTTTAATATAGTGTGGTATCACGTATTTTAAATAGAATGCTGTACTAATAGTGACCACTAATTTAGTGCTTACTCTGTCAGGCACTATCCCGAATATTCTCATATATATTATCTCATTTAAACTTCATAGTAAGGGAGGTGCTATTATCATTTTCTTTTAAAGATAAGGAAACTGAAGCTAAAAGAATTAAGAAAATTTCCCAAATCACCCAACTATTTAGTAGTAGAATTTGAATTTCAACTCGAGTCTGGCTTCCTTCAAAGCATGTGCTCTTAACCAATGCATTTTCCATACCGTGGTGCTCACTCATTACACAATATTCCTTACTTAACAACACTTCTGTCAAACATTGTTACTATTTAAACCATGCTGCTCTGGACTTCCATGAACCTATGCATTTGTGTACTCTTCCAATTATTTCTAAGGATAAATGCCTAAAACGGGATTCTTGATTGAAAAGGTACAGACTTGGTGTTAATCAATTGCTCTCCGTGTTCATCTGTGTCCTACCCGACAGTGAACGTGAGCACGCTGCGGACTTACTTAAAATGCAACAGCTACAGGGGCTACAAACTGGTCTACAGCCCACAGGGGGGCTTCACTTGTGTGTCCCCGTGTAGTGAGGGCTACTGTGAGCACGGCGGCCAGTGTCAGCACCTGCCCGACGGGCTCAGCTGCCGGTGAGTGGGGCAGGGGGCAGGGGGCAGGGGGCAGGGGGCAGGGGGCAGGGGGCAGGGGGCCGAGGGCAGTGCCGGGGGATCCAGGCGGGGCCAAAGACACTGCAAAGGGCCCAGAAAAGGCCATGGTACCTCAGGACGTCTGCACAGTACGATGGTTCCCTTTGTCACTGAGAAAGCTGGGATCAGAGGAAACAAGGGATAATGGAAAATACAATGTGTGAGTGTCTACTCGGTGTGGAGAATAAAAGTGCTATATTACCTCTGAAACGCAAACTAGCTCCTAGGTAGGTAGCATGACCATTCTTTAAAGATGAGAAAATTGCAGCTCCGAGGTGATGAGGACCCTGCCTAAGGGACGCAGTGAGTTAAGTAGCAGGATATGGGTTCCAAAGTCAAACTCTTCCACCTGTTTTTGCTTCTTGGGTGGACACCCCGCCGTATCCTCGTGGGGAAAAGGAACCAACCCTCTGTCTTGCGTCCAGGCCGGGCCCTGCCCCTTCTTAAGAGAACCAGGCAGGGGAGGCCCTCTCAGTTCATCACCAGTCTGAGGGGCTCCCGTGAGGGCAAAGCACTAAGTCTGCAGGCCCGCTAAGGAAAAGGGCGGCGCCCGCTGGGCCCTCCAGTCGCGCCAGCGGCCCCGGTTACCCCGCCCCCACTGCAGCTGCAGGCCCGCCAGGCCTCTCTCCTCCCAGGGTCTGGGAGGCGGAGGCGGAGGCGGGGGCGGGGCCGAGCGGGGGCGGGGCCGAGCGGGGGCGGGGCCGAGCGGGGGCGGGGCCGAGCGGGGCCCCGCCCTCCCGGACGCGGTTGGGTTGGTGACTGCGCATGCTCACCTGTGGCCAGCCCCGCCTTTCTCCGCTGTTCTCCCGGAGCTGACCCCAGGGGAATTCGCCCCAGGTTGCTTTGCTTGCCTGGTGCCCTCTCTTCAGCACCCATCTCAGGGCTGACTCGGCCTATTGCCCTGAAGCGGAGCGCAGCCTGTCGTGGAAAACCTCCTCGGGGCGGGGGCGGAGGGGGGGTGGCGAGGCTGAGCGCGGGCCTGCCCCCTACTGACCCGTGCCCTCTCTTTGTCCCCAGCTGCGCGCCCTTCTCCATCTATACGCCCTGGGGCGAGCGCTGTGAGCACCTGAGCGTGAAACTCGGCGCCTTCTTTGGGATTCTCTTTGGGGCCCTGGGCGCCCTCTTGCTGCTCGGAGCCGTGGTGTTCATGGTCCTGCGTTTCTGGTGCTCCCGCACCCGGTACTCCTACCCCCTGGACTCAGAAAGCTGAAGCTTCACCCCAAGAGGGTAGCTGTGGCCTAAGATACCTCAAGAGCCACCCCAGCCACACCCACATAATTCCAGGCGCCTTTGCTTTGGGGAGATGGGGAAAAGGAAGATGACTGAGAGCGGTTCAGGATTCAAGGAGAAGGAATGATGGGAATGACTAATGATAAGGAAAGAGAAGAGCACAGCTCATCAGTTTACGCGGAGGTGGGCCGGAGGAGACCTTAAGACCTGCTAAAGGCATGGGCCCTCCCGCAGGCATGGCCGCAAGGGGGCGCTGACCTACACGCGCAGGCACCAGAGTTAACAGTGGGGTGGTGGTTCTACCTTAAAAATCAAAATGCGTTTGCACATAAAACTCTCCAGTTTACTTCTAATTAAAGTCTATCTAATAAAATCTATCTGGCGGGGCAGCGGGGCTCAGTGGTTGAGCGTCCACTTAATGAACCGGAATGTCACACGGTTGGATTCTGGGTCAGAGCATGTGCCCGGGGTGCGGACTCGATCCCCAGTAGGGGGCGTGCAGGAGGCAGCCCATTCATGACCCTCTCTCATCATTGATGTTTTCTCTCTCCCTCTCCCTTCCTCTCTCTGAAATCAATAAAAACATATATTTTTTAAAAAGTCTGACTTTTTGTGTTTGCAAAGCCGTGGGTTCCATTTGTTGTTTTCCTCTGCTGACTAAAGGGCGAGGCACAGGGTGGAGGGGCAGAGGCGGGCTAGACCCAGTCCTGCTTCAGCCCTCAGTGCTCCCTGTTGGGAAGCTTGGTTGCTCCGGCCCAGACTTGGATCCTTGTTTCTGCCTCGGCATCACTTTCTTTCCCTCAACCCAACACAAGCCAAGGCCTGGCCCTCTTAAGAGGAGGGTCGAGATACCTCCCACACTTTCTCTGTCTTTTGTTGGGCCCCAGGCAGAGTCTTCTGAGCTTCTCCATCCCCTAAGCCCCACTCTGTCTGCTTGTTTCCAGCAACCGGATCAGTTTCCACTTTGCCCTTCTTTCTTAGCAGGCAGAACTTCACACCTCTCTCATGTACTAGCTCCAACAACTGTCCACAACTCCTGTGTCCTGGGTACCTCGATGCCAACCAACTCTATGCAGAAACTGGGTAACTGCCTCTCGGTCTGAAATATCAAATCCCTGAAGAGATCATCCGACTGGTCCAAATTATGTCAGTTGTCCATCTCTGGTCCAATCAAGTGTGGCCATAGGATAGGAATGGAGGTCATATGATACAAACCTGGGGCTCAGGCTCACTCTTGTAGGTGAGTGAGTAGTGGTTTGGAGGGAAGTTCCCACAGATCTTTGATCTGAGCAGAGACTCCAAACTGCTTTACATAGAGAATAACTTCTCCCAGCAGGTGAAGCCCCTCTCATACGTACAAGGCTATGGCTTTACCCTCCAATGCCCCAAAATGTAATCATGTCTCCATAAAAAGCCATATTCATTTAATCCCAGTATTCACTGATCAATAACTAAGCTCATAGCACAAATGGATTCACTGGTGAATTCTACCAAACATTTCAGGAAGAAATTTCACCAATTCCCTATAATCTCTTTCAGATGATTAAAGCAGAGGGAATATTTTCTAGCTCCTTTTATTAGGCCAGCATTAGCCTAATACCCAAACCAGAACAAGACATCATAAGAAAACTATGCACCAATAGCTCTCATGAACATAGGTGCAAAAAATCTTCAACAAAATATTAGCAAATCAAATCCAACAATGAATAGAAAGAATTATATACATCACGACCAAGTAGTATTTATCCCAGGTATGAAGGCTAGTTCAACAAGAAAAAATCAATTAATGTAGAGAAAGACAAACATCACATGATCTCACTTATATGTGGAATCTAAAGAACTTAATAAGCTGATGAACAAAATAGATTCAATGACATGGAAGCATAGATCAGACTGACGAATCTCAGAGGGATGGAGGAGGGTGGTTGGGTGGAGGGGGAGAGATTAACCAAAGAATTTATATGCACATATGCACAACCCAAGGACACAGACAACAGTGTGGAGAAGGAACGGGGAGGGGGGTGGGATGGGATAGAATGGGTCATTGGGGATAAAAAGGGACATCTGTAATATTTTAAACAAAAATAAACAAAATAAATAAAATGAAAAAAACAATTGTGTAATCTATCATATCAACAGACTAAAGAAGAAAATCATAAGATCACATCAATAGATGCAAAAAAGCATTTAATAGAATCAAACATCCGTGTATGATCAAAACTCTCAGCAAACTAGGAATAAAGGGCAGCTTCCTCAGATTGATAAAAATAAATCTATATGGTGTTAGCTGGATACTAGACTTACAGAGTGATCACTTCATAAGACATATAATTGTCTAATTATTATGTTGTACAGCTGAAACTAATATATTGTATATCAACTGTAATTGAAAATTTTTTTTTAATTTTAACCTATAAAAACCTACAGTTATCATGATACTAAATGGTGAGAGACTCAAAGCTTTCCAGCTAAGATCAGGAACAAAGCAAGGATGTCTGTCTTACCATTACTTTTCAACAGCACGCTAGGAGTCATAACTAATTCAAATATTGGGGGGAAAGAAGGAAATAAAAGATATACAGATTGGCAGACTGGGAAGGAAGAAATAAAACTGTCATTTTTCACAAATGACATGATCACCTAATTTAATTTTTAAAATATTAATAATGTGATTTATGAGCTATGGACAGAGAAATAATTGAGTATTACAGACTTTCTTTTAAATCTGCCTATGTCTAGAACTTGCAACTCGAGTCAATTCAACAAACATTCTCTGTGTTCCTTCTACGGGCCAGGTGCTCTGCTAGGTTCAGGGGATACTGAGATAAACAAATCTGGTCCCTGCTCTGAAGGAGCTCACAGTTCAACAGGCTCCAGCACCAGCCTCAGCAAGTGCTGCAATCAAAGTCCAAACCAAACACCAGGGGAGCAATAAAGGAGGAAGGTGGCAGTGAGGACGCACAAAATCCCTGTATCATAAAAATGTCAAAAACACACAGGTCAAATAGATAACCTCTGCGCCACACTGAGTGTAATTTTACCGTAGGACGGAAGCACACAGTCGATGGCAGGTGGGTGATCAGGTCACTCTTCACTGAAAGACAACCTATGTGCCAAGGTTAGTCCAAGGACATGGAACAGGGATGCCACACTCCCCACACAGATACCCTCGGGCATAGGTGAGCCAGGGCCCCGCTGCCACCTAGGTTAAGGGGTTAGGCCAGCTGACCTCCATGGGAACCTTCCAGGTACATGTTGGTGCAGTAACAGGCTCCAGTCTGCAGCGGGCCCCAGGCCGTGGGCAGCACTGCCTTCCTCTTGGCACGGGGCCATGCCTGGCTGCAGCTGTCGCTCTTTAGCCCCTCCTCACACTCAGCAGGGAGACCCGGACGGGAGGCAGGTGGGCACGCAGTTCATGGCGCAGCTGGAGGGCAAAAGGACCGGTGAGCACTTCCAGCCCATCTGGCCCACGAGCTCCCCACAGACCCAGGGCAGGAAGGGACAGCGGGAGAGAACAAGTGAGGAGGGCAGCGACAGGCTGGGCATGGGCCAGGTGCTTTGTGCACGTTGTCATTTAACCCTTTGCGGTCGTATTAAATTTGGACATGGGTGTCGTACTGGTCGGAATTAATTTCCATTGAAAGAGCAGTGATACATAACATGCAAGATTATGAAGGATAAACAAGATTTATGAACTGATACATGAATGAATAGAGTTAAGATTCGTACAGTTCCTTGCTGTGGTGGCTGAGAGCAGACATACGACTGGAACGGTAAAAAAGCTTTGGTGGTTGAGAGTAGACAAAGTTAACCTGCAAAGGGTTAAACCTCACAGTGACCTTATAAAGCAGGTAGTGTTAGCCTTATCTAGAAGAGAGAAAAGTAATATGGAGTAACTTACCCAATGTCACACAGTTAGGAACTGAAATTCACACCCAGATCTATCTGGCTCTAAAGTTGGTGGTTTGTCTGACCCCTGAGCCCTACATCAATGGCCAGCTCCCAAGAACTGACCCCCAACACCCCCGCGACCTCTTTCCTGAAGTAGTTTCCAGTTTGGGGGAGCTCAGATATGACACAACCCTTGCTTCCCTCTTTGGGATTCACACTTGCTACTTTGATTATCATGTGCAGTGGGCATTTGTCATTTATTTGGCTGTCCTGCTTCAAAACCCGCATGCCATGTTCAGTATGTATCATGGGGGTCTGATGAGCCTCCCTCCCCCTAAGAGAATTTCAAAGGCCCACATTTTCCCAATCCCCGGTAGCATATTTGGGCACAAGAGCTAGGCTGAGCTGATCCATTCTAGCCTTCCAAAGATTCAACCATCCCCAAAAGCCCTAACCCAGAATTTCACCACTAGAAGCTTTGTTTGGTGATCTGGGTTTTAGGAGAATTTTCCCAAATTGTACAATCTTGGTCCCCATCTAGAGCATACATCTATGGGTTGTTTTCTGCCTAGCATCCCTGTTTCCTTTGGGGTCTATCCTTCCTATTCCACGTGGTTCAGGTTGGGCTGTCAGTCATGGCCCTTGTAGGCCAGTGAGATCAGCCCTTCCCTAGTATGATATGATTAACTTGGGAAAGAAAGTGCCTTGTGATTGTAGGGCTGTCACAGCCACCTCTCTTTACGTGTGGAGAGAGACTCTGAAGAATGAAGGAAGCAGAGCTAAGGGGAGAAAAAGAAAACTCTGATGATCATGTGTGAGCTGCTGGATCCAGCTGTAACTGAAGCTGGGACAGCTACTTCTAGGTTTCTCAGCCAATACTTTGCCTTTTCTGTATAAGCTATGATGAATTGGGTTTCTGCTACTTGCAACCAAAAGTTCTGCCTATCTCCCCATTAATATGATTGACCTTCTCCCAGAGGCCAGAGGCTCTGACCTTCTAAGGGCCTAAGGAAATTGAGGGTGAAAAAAAGAACTTTTTTACATAGCAGAGAGGGGAATTCAGAACTCAGGAAAAACAGGCAGAAGCAAAGCTAGGCAGGGATCCTTAAATTTAACTCCTACTACTCCATAAGAAACTAGACTCCTCCCAAGTGTAACAGTTGCCCCTTTGTATCCTGCAAATCTTCCCAGGAGTTCCCAAGAATCTCTCACTCCTCTGGCCCAGAAAATGCCCACTCACCTGGCACATCAGTTTTTCTGCCACTCTGGGGTCAGTGAGGTCTTCTGGGGAGGCCACGCTCAGTCTCAGGAGGAGGAAGCCTTCATTCCCACCTGCAAGTTGAGAACAGTAGGAAGATAAAAATATGGGGACTTCAGTTCAGGAATCAAGACATGAATGGGGCTACCCAGCCTCTGTGCCCACTCCCCATATATGTGCTCACTCTCATGTCTGTGTTCACACAGGACCTTCCTTTCCCTCATAGAGGACTGGTTAAATAAATTATGATAAAACAAAATGGAATACTGAGCAGCCATTAAAAAATAGCCTTGCCCAGCCGGGCGTGGCTCAGCGGTTGAGCATCGACCTAGGATCCAGGCGATCAGGGTTCGATTCCCGGTCAGGGCACATGCCCGGGTTGCGGGCTCGATCAATGACTCTCTCATCATTGATGTTTCTATCTCTCCTTCTTTTTTCCTCTCTCTGAAATCAATAAAGATATATATATTTTTTAAATAGCCTTATTTCAGAAATCTGTCTTTTTCATACACTCTACATGCATAAAAAGGAAGATCTATCTATCTATATCTTTATAGGTTTATATAGATATAGATATCAACACTGATATTTTATAGAAGTCTTTCATTCTCCTTTTGATAATTCCATATACATATTTCATGTCCAGAAGAGGATTCACAAGAAAGTAATACCATCAGTTATGTGTGTGAAGAAACTGGGTAGTTGGGGGACAACGGTGGGAGAGAGACATTTTATGGTGTATCCTTTTGTACCTGTTGAATTTTAAATCATATGACTGTACCATCTCATCAACAAATAATAAAGAAAAGCATTTTAAAATAAAAACATATTGATAAATTGAGTTTTTAAAAATAAAAATACAGTATGGGTTTGGGTATCAAACAGGCTTTCATTTGGAACCCCGCTGCTCTCTTTTTTCTTTAAATCTGTTTCCCTGGCCTGCCATATGGGGTAATGATACCCACCTCAAGTGATGGGTTTTTTAGGTTATCATTTTTTAATTTTATTTTTCAATTATAGTTTACATTCAATATTATTTTATATTAGTTTCAGGTGTACAGCATAGTGGTTAGACAATCATATACTTTACAAAATCTTCCCCCTGATATTTCAAGCACCCACCTGGCACCACACATAGTCATTACATTATTGACTATATTCCCTATGCTGTACTTTACATCCCTGTGACTATCTGTAACTACCAATCTGTACTTCTCAATCCCTTCACGTTTTTCACCCAGTCCCCCCCATCATATGGTGGGTTGAATATTTAATTAGAGGAGATAACATGCAAAGTTCACAGTGCACTGCTTGGCATCAGAGAAAACATTCAGCTGGTGCCAATGTTACTGGTTGTGCAATATTTTTATATCACCTCTGCCTGCAATACAAAAAGAATTCAGCAAGGTGATTGTGATTAAAGATTTTATTTCACCCTCTCAGAAAGGCAGGGCAGGCTCAGGATATTGCGCGGATGAGGAATGAGGACAGAGTGACAGAAAGTGCAGGTGGAGGCCACAGGCTGGCCACGAGCTGAGCTGACCAAGCAGCCTTGGACAAGGGATTTCTTCTCTGAGAATTAGCTGTTGTCCCAAAGATGTAGCTTAAAACTCCCACACCTTTGCCCAGTTTATTTATTTTGTCACCATTTATGGTGCCAACCCCAGCAAGTGCATCCAGTGAGCCCCACTTTCATGGGGTCTCAATTGCTCAGAGGGCAGCAACTTGGGCCAGGTGCCCGCATAGTGCTCCTCTGTGTGGCTCTGGCTGAACCAGAGGCTTCCAGAGCATGAGGGCTATGTCTTTTAAATAAACTTGGGGGCTTTGCCTGGAGCACAGTAGTTACTCCAGTTAACTTCATAGAAGGGCAGAGCTGGAAAGGACCTCATTGTTCATTCATTGCAACCCCCTCCAGCTACGGGTGGAGAAACTGAGGCCCAGAGAAGGAGAGGGATCTGTCATAGGTCACTCAGGTTGTTAAGGGCAGAGCCAAGATCTCAAACCATTTATCCAGACTTCCAGCCCCACACTCTTTCCATACACTGCTCTAACTCTGCTTGTTACTGACTTTAGCAAGAGTTCTAGAAGATCATAAAGAGGCGACATCAGAGATAGGGCTCAGAATAGGCTCCCAGATCCTTCCTTCCTCCCCCCACTTTTTAAGCACGTAGACATCCTGGGGACTCTAAACCCCAAATTCCCCAAGACACACATGGGCAGCCTCTTACCTGTAGTAACTTCTGTGGTCCACCTTGTCCAAGCAGTGGTGGGTGTGGCTGTTGGGGACTTCCCTCCGGCTGTGCTGGCTGTCTTCTTTGCTGAGGCTGTGGTCTTGGCTAAGGCGATGTCTGTTTCTTGGCTGCTGTTGGCTGTAGTCAGATGGACAGAAGGAAGAGGGCTCCTGCTGATGGGAACGGGCCCACTGGTTGCGCTGTCTGTGGTAGAAGTCTCTGAGCGGGTGGATTCCTTGACAGTGGCTACTTCTGAGAGGCTGTAGACTATAGCTGAGGACCCAGCAGAGGAAGTTGCTCTGCCCACTGTTGACCCAGCCTCTGTGGAGATTGCAGCTGCTTCTAAGACCTCAGTGTGTCTTGTTGTCGCAACAGAGGGGGCTGAGGTTTCTTCCAAGGGGTTTGTGCTTACTGTCACCAAAGTTCCACTGGGGTTGGTCATCTTGGCTGCTGTTGTTTCTCCTGTGAGGCTATTGGTTGCATGTGGGGGCTCAACTGTGGTATCAGGTGTGACTGATTCTGTGGTGCTGGCTGTTGACAAGGTTTCAGAAGAGGTTGTGGTCCTGGTGAGGTGTGATATTGCTTCATTGAAGTCAGGCAAAGCTGATATCCCAGGGGTGGACAGGGTCTTTCCTCCTGTGGGGCTGTGATCTATGTCTGAGGTCCCAGGGATGAAGGCAGTTGCTTCTGTTTCTATAATGTCGCAATTGGTAACCTCGATGTTGGTGATTTTGTAGGCGACCAAGGCTTCAGGTGGAACAGTGATGTCAGGTGCCAGGGTTTGTGAGGTGATGATGGCTGGAACTGAGCTGTTCTCCAAGGCCAGAGCCCTGGCTTCTGCAGAGGTGTGAGCCAATGTCAAGGCGTCAACTGTGATCCTTTTTGCCTCTTCAGAGCTGTCATCAGTACAAACGATGTAAAAGACGACTTCTGGGAGATCACTACCTGTAACAGTCTCAACTGTAGTCATTTCAATTCCTGAAGGGCTGTCACTTGTGGCTGATGTCTCCATAGAAGTGGTGATCACAACCATGAAGTTGGAAGGTGTTATTTTTGTGAGGGTCTTGGTCTCTGTTGCAGGAAATAGGGTTTTGGTTTCCCTGGTCTCTGCTTCTGAGATGGTGCTGGCTGGGATTAAGGTCTTATCAAAGGTCTGGGTGCCCAGGGTTTGCGTTGCTAAAGGAATGTGACTTGAAACAGAGGTCTCAGCAAGGTCAGTGGCCTTGGAGGCTCCCTCTGAGCTTGTGTTGACCCCCAGAGTCACAGCAGGCACTTCTGTGTGGTTCATTGTCACCAAGGTGCTTGGTCCATGGGTGCTGGGGCCTGTGTTGGGTAAGACAACTTTGTGAGCCATCAGTCCAAGCTCTTATGTTTATGCCCTGGGCACTGCTGGGAAGAGGGTGGGAGGAGAAGTTGCTTTTATCCGATTTGTCATCTATATTTACAAGGAAGAAGGAAATAGTAATGGGAAGACCAGTCCCATGTGGCAGCCAGGGAACTGGGATTGTCCTAAACAGCCCACTTGAGGCAAGCAAGCCCCAGAATCTAGTTGATTGTTGGTCAAAGAAGGGAAAGCAAAGAAGGCAGAAGTAAGTCCACGTGAGTCAAGAACTGCAGAGCAAGGACCACACTCTCAGAACTTTCTAAAAGAAGCCTTGTCACCTTCCCATCAATACGTTTCTTATCCAATAAATGTTTCCCCATGGAAGTAAAAGCACTTCAAATATAGCAAGCATCTGTGGTTTTGTGTTTAGAAGCGGCTGGGGGGATTAGGAGAGAAGAATTTCCAGAGAGTGTGGGTGGTGGTTGCTGCAAAAGGAGGGGAGCAGGCAGTCTTTGGGACTCTAGCAAAGGGAAAGGCGCCAGCTTCCCATCCCTGATCAAACCTCTCCTTAACATGGACCTGAGATGATGGGGGTGGACCCCCACAATGCCAGAAATGACGTTCCAGGCATTTTTCACAAATAACAGGGAGCCAGGTGAGGCCAAACTTCAGTTTTTAGAGAGACACTCCTAGCGTTTCTCCATAGGGCACAATGTCTATTCACTTGACCAACCCTCTGAGGTTGTGTGAGTGGAGGGCCAGCAGGTGCTCATTGCCGCTGAGAAAGGCTACAACAGGCTCTTTTATAGGTTGACAAAGGTGCCTCTCCTGCATATCAAAGGGGAGGTGCTCTCTCTGTAAGTGGGCCAAGAAGCCTCCTGGGGAGGGTTGCCAGAGTTAGCAAATAAAAATACAGGATGCTTAGTAGTTAAATTTTAATTTTAATTTCAGATAGACAAGGAATGATTTTAATAATAAATAATTTTTTAGCATGTATATTTATTTCACATGCAATATTTGAGACATACTTATACTAAAAGTACTTTATTACCTGAAATTCAAATTTAAGATAATACCCTGTGTTTTACTAGTAACACTACTCTTGAAAGGAAAAGGGCCAAAATATAAGCCCCCTTTTCAGGGTTCTGATGGCTTGAGATGGTCTTTACTGCAATCTGCTGGCCCAAAAGTACCCAAGGACTTAAAGGAGGTCGGAACCATGTGGTCACTTCTTCCCAGGGTGTCACGGTGAGGCCCCAGGTCCTCAGGTTGTCCTCTTGTGTCTCCCACTGAATGGTGAAAGAGCACTGGGCCCAGAGGCAGGAGGCTGGGTTCCAGCCCTAGGTCTGCGGCTTACTAGCTCTGGAGTTCAGGCCAGCCACTAGACCTCTCCAAGTCCCCATCTCCTCCCGGGGAAGGAGGGTCCCAATCTCTGCCTTGCAGCGGTGGTGGCGAGGACGACGAGGAGAAAGGAAATAGGGAAGTTCTTCTATTCCAAAGCCTGCAGAGGGTTATTAAGCATCCCTCCCGAACTGGGTTCTTCCAAGGAGTCACTTGAGAGCACATGACCTATTTTAATCAGTGAGAATTTCTTGTTATACCCACATGCCCATTAGGCAGGTCACGGCATTTGATCTCATGGCTCGTCCAGGGCAGTCTAACCACACACCCAAATCACACTTTTACAGGAATATACTTTCAAAGCCCGATATATTTCTCTGAGCCTCTTCGGTCCCCACACAGGCAAAGCAGAGGCTTTCTGGGTCAGCCCACACAGCCTGAAGCCAAAGCAGTGGTTCTGGTTCTTGGGGTCTGACCACTGACCTCCCTGACACAATCTTGTCTTTTCCCAGGAGCCTTGTGGTGTCATCCTGCTTCCCAAACCCACAGCCTCTTCATCTCCTGGCCTCTCACAACCCTTCACCCCCATCTCTCACCCACCAGGTGTCTTCTCAAACAGAAGGCCTCAAAACTGGCTTTTCTCAAGATCCACCCTGGCCTCTACAGCTCTAGACTGTTGCAACTCTCTTGCTCCATTCCTCACATCAAACTGGTGGAGAGGAAGGGTTGCGAAGCTTCGATTAAGTTAAATGTAAAATGTGCAGCGCAAGCCTTGCAGATCAGAGTGCATGCAAGAGGTGGTTGGTGTGTCCAGTGGTGGGGCATGTGTGGCACCCAATCCCCGCTCTGCAGATGAGTTACTTAATCCTGGCAAACTTCAGTCTCCTCACCTTCAGGGGAGGGGGAAGGGTAGGAATCATATCTTTTTCATAGGGTTATCAAGGTAAGAAATATGAGCCTGATGACCAAGAACTGCACCTGCAAAGAAGTGGATCTGTTTCTGCCTTGGTGTTTGGGGACCCAGCTTGGGGTCCAGCACACCTGCCCCTCCCCCAGTGCCGTGTGATGGTCCCCTCTGCATCTGCCCTCCCAGCCCTTCTCAGGTGAATGAGACGGACCCATTTTCAGGGGAATGACTTTCCTCCTCCCTGTGTTGGCTGGGGTTGTTGGAACACTGTGTGATTTCTCAGTAATTTCCTACAGTGTTGGCTCCTCCCTCGAGGTTGGGAGGCAATAACCATCCCAGGAATTCTCAATGTATTTTATTACTTAAGCTGGGGGGGGGGGGAGATAATGCATAATAGTGATGTGTCAATGGAGGTTTATTGATTGTAACCCAGGTACCACTGTGGTGCAGGATATTGATAGTGGCAGAGGCTGTGTGTGTGTGTGTGTGTGTGTGTGTGAATCTCTGTACTCTCTGCTCAATTTTGCTGTGAACCTAAAACTGCTCTAAAAAATAAAGTCCATTAAAAAAAAAAGAAGAAGAAAAAAGATAGTGCATGTGACAAGCTTGGCACAGCTCCTATTACAGATCAATGTAAGAGAGAATTCAAACTCGGGGTCCAAAGTCCACCCGTTCTTCTCCTTAGCTCTCTTCTTTCATGAAAGTCCTGGCTCTCAGCATCCACCCTCCCCAAGCGGTCTGTGAGAGTCACATGTTCCACACAAAACTGCGTTTTAAAGGATAAACACGGAGGAGTCAGGATCTTGTCAAGCCACATTCTTTGGCTTTAGTCATATTTATCACCAGCCTGCACCCGCCTGCCCCCCACTTGCTCCCACTCCCACAGGCAGAAAGTGATATTGCTCATTCGTATGGACTTCAGTGTCACACATACACGCATACTCTTAATCAATAACAGTGAAACCAGGGGACTTATGACTATGACTTTGATTAAATTTAGCTTTAAATACTAGCTCTAGAAATCATCTCTCTCTCCCTCTCTCCCTCTCTCTCTCTCTTTCTCTCTCCCCCCCTCCACACACACACACACACACACACACACACACACACACACACACACACAGACTTTCTCCCATAATCAGCAACCCTTGAGGCAACGGAAGACAGTAGCCAGTACCTGACTAATGATCACAAGGTCTGGACTTCCTGCAGGCTAAAGACAACATCTGACTTAAGTTACGTTTCAGTTCCTGAGCCCTCTGGCTTCTTCCTGCTGAGACCAGACCTCAGAGCCGTCCTCGAGACCTGAAGAAATAATTTATTACCCTTACCTCACCTCCAACCAATCAGCTCCCAGAGTGACCCCAAACCCCCAACCCGTGATGTCTTGTGATTTTGCCCTATATAATCTGTTACATACATGACATTGGGGTGTTTGGACTTTTGAGCACTAGCTTCCCCTTCCCCTGGATGGCGCCATTCATCAATAAAATAGCCAGTCTTTCTGCACTGCAATTCTTGGTGTTTAGTATTTGGTTTTGCTAGTGCCAGGTAGACGACTCTTCCTGTTAGATAATAAAAGTAATACTTCACATATAGCTTTATGGTTAATTGTAATTAGCTCAAGAGAGCTACCCTTACCCACAAAAGATTGTAGGAACAAAAATGCACACCCAGAGTGCTGCCAGGAAAGAAGCCCACAGGACCCTCTAACCCTCTTACCTGCAGAGCTGCCAGGGGCCCCAGCCTCCCAGCAGCAGAAGAAAAGGGGCAGAGCCAGGGCCCAGAGAGAGCCCATCCTCGCTGGGACTCCAGCCACCGCTGCCCAGCAGACCTCCCCACTGCCTCGCACAGCCACCTGCTCCTGCTTCCTCTACCCGGGGAGGAGGGGCCGGCCACCTGCCTAGGTGTGACCAAGTAGTTTCCAGATTGCAGCCAGCTGATCACAGATGCAGCTGAGAGCTGGCAGGTTGCATATCAAGGACTGTCAGCAAGATAACCCTCTGCCGCCTTACCCAGCGACCTCTCCTCTCTGAAGTTGGATTTGAAGATGTGGAATCATTTCCACAGTGATAACCACCCCTTGGTCCTGCAGCCCAGGAGGTCATGGAAGATGGGGCTTCACAAACCTTCCCCCTTCCCACCACCCTTCCACCCTCCCCACCCCTTATGCCGAGGGCTTGGGATTTTAGTTAGACTTGGGTCCCATTCCTAATCTTAGACTTTATTAGTATAATATAGGGCAAATTAGAGAAACTTTCTGAACTTTACCTTCCTGGCTGTTAAATGGGCATAATTCCTACCCTGCTGGACTGTTTTGTAAGGATTGCATGAGAGAGTAAACTCTTACACAGTGCCTGCTATGGTGCTCACCAAAAACTTGCATCTTAGGTGCTCAATAGATGAGTGAGAGCCCTGATGTCTGCTCCGATCCTCAAGCAGTAGAGGGAAGGGACAGTGCCCTGAGGTCTGGAGGAGACAGCTCTCCAGTGTGGGGCAGGCAGGATTTTGATTCTACCACCCTTCCATTGTCGCATCTTGTGACTCTGCATCCCAGTCGGACCCAGGACCATGTCCCTCCGCCAGCCTGGAGGTGCAGGGTGGAGAAGGCACTAGCTGGAGAAGGAAAAGGGTCTGGGAAGAGGGAAGTGTGAGAATGATGACTTAGGGAAATTTAGGGGATTTGGCCACAAAGAAAGGAATCAGCTACTGAATATATATCCAAATGTCTTAGAGTCTTATCCCCACAAGGGACCAGTGAGATGTTAAAGCCACAGCCAATGGTCAGACAGGGTACCTTGGGGATTTCCTCTAGAGAAGAGGGAAACTGACTGGATCAGCATCAAGAAATCACAAAATCTCAGGGCTAGAAGGAACTTTAAAGTAGGATCAGAAAGTCCAGATTCTATTTCCCGCTTCTTTTTTAACGGTGGCCTAGGAGCTGTGTGATCTTAGACAAGTTATTTGTCCTCTCTGGGCTTTGGTCAACAAGAGCTCTGAAATCCTCGCGGCCATGCAGTCTTGCAGCCTGAGGTTCTGCACTGGGTCTGTGACTGTCTCCTGGAACTTACCCTGCGTTGGGTAAAGGGCTCTGCTGCTGAAAGGAGGAGAGCGTCATTCCAGGGCACACGGTGAGGGGAGACTTTATGAGAAGAGGGGCTCCCTCTGGGATAAAACCCCAGATCCAGGATCTTGGACTCCGGTTCCAACCATATCGTTAATCTGTACAGCACTCCTGACAGGCTGAGCTCTCCCTTTCAACCTCAGTCGTTCACTGTATAAAATGGAAGGATGGCTTTCCCTTTGGGGGTGTTTCAGGTGGGGAGAGGGGGCCAGGGCTACAACGATGACCTGAATTCTGCTCGACCCTGTCTAGCAGTGTGATCTAGCGTGAGGGTGCCTCCTGGAGAAGCCGAGGAGAGATCCAGCAAGAATGCAGCAAGAATGCAGCCCCTTCCTGCCACCTCCCTTCCTTCCTGGGAAAGGGACTCAGTCGCACTCCCCGGGAAAGGGACTTCCTCATTCCAGCAGCCAGTGGCTTCATCTACAAAGAGAGGTATTCTAGGTGCTTTTTCACCCCCACGGGGGACTTGCCCTCTCCATTTCCCCTCTTTTTATTCCCATGGTGTAAATGATCCAAAGCCCAGCTCCAGCCATCGCCAATACGGAGGCGAGGGACCCCCTAAGAGGGAAGCGTGGCTGGATGCTCCCCCGGGTTTGCTGAATTTGGTGCATCTTCCTCTGTTTCTGAGGGAATTTCCAAGCCTGGGCACATGACTGTTAGCTTCAGGGCCCTAACAACCTATTCAGACAATTTGTGGACCTTTTTTTTCAGCCAAACTCAGCTTTCACCCAGAATTAACATAGGAGGCTAGTTTCATTAACTTAACAAACATATTTGGAGCACCAACTGTATGCCAGACACTATTCTAGGCACTTGGAATATATCGCTTAGTAAAACATCTCTGCCACATGGAACTAATTTCCCAGTGGGAGAAATGGCAAACAATACACATAATAAATCAGTGAATTATATACAGACGAATACTATGGAAAAAAGAAAAAACTTGGGGTCCAGTGGTTGGAGACCTGCAAAGTAACTGAGAAAAGACAGATTAGCAGGAGAAAAAACAAAGTTAATTTACATGTACACCAGGAAGTTGCTCAGTAGTGAGTAACTCACTAAACAGCCAGAAATAAAGGTGTATTTACCAAACTCAACGAGGGGGTGGCCGTGGGGGTGGGGCCTCCTTGGGGAAGTGAGAAACATTCTATGGCCATCTGTCTCCGGGAGCCCTGAGCTGGTTGGAAAATGCCTCTGAGGGGGATATGGCAGCTGCATTTTTGGAAGGTGTTGCTTTAGTCACATAAAGAAAGTTGCAATAACATTGCTTTCTGTAACTTCTTCAATGTTGCCACTTTAAAATAACCTTTATACCAACTCTGGGGGCCTGAGTAGATCCCCACAAGCTCAAAATGTTCAGTGTGCACAGACTGTGTAGATGAGACACAGGAGAAGCCGTGAGAATTATCTAAGGGTGCAAGGCCTCGAGAGTGAGCCCCTCAACCCTTGCTTCCTTGGGTTACGGTGGCATAGGAAACTCCAGGGAGCCCTCTGTTCATTTATCCGTTCATTTCTTTTATTTTTTACATGCAGTAAAATATTCCAGCCTTCAGTGGTACATAGCTTGATTAATTTTTGCTTATGTATACACCCAGGATGTATCTGCCACTCAAATCATGATAAGACATTTTCAGCACCTCCACAGGCTCCCTGTGTTCCCTTCTAGTCAATATTCCCCCAAAACCACCATTCTTACCTGTATCACCTAGATTCGTTCTACCTATTTTTGAACTTCATATAAATAGAATTATGAATTTATATTCTTTGGTGTTTGGCTTCTTTCTCTCAACATTATGCCTGCGAGACTCACCCACATGGTATATAACAGTACTTCATTCTTTTTATTGTATAAATATGCTAGTTTATTTATGCATTTTCCTGTGGATGGACACTTAGATTTCTTCCAGTTTTTCACTACTCTGAACAAAACTGCTCTGAACATTCTTGTATACGTCTTGAGCACCTATACCCAGGAGTGGAATTGCTGGGTCTGTGCGTGTACATGTGTTCACTCTCATATACAGCATCAAACAGTTTTCCAAACTGACTGTGCCAGCTTACGCCACCCCAGCAAAGTACGAGGGTCCCAGACACTCCACAGTCTCAACAATTGTCATCCTTGGTCCTTTTAACTGTAGACTTCCTGGGGATGTGGGTTTCTCATTGTGATTCAACTTGCATTGCAGGGAGCCCTCTGTTTTCCCAGGTGGTATCCTGCTGCCAGGGAAATAACTTTCACAGGGAAGGCATTTGGAGGAAACAGGGAGGGAGAATGACGGGCCAGGTAGAATAAAATAGGTATGCACACGTGCGGGCACACACACACACACACACACACACACACGCACAGTCAACTAGAGAGGAAGCTGGGCCAGTACTGACACATCTCAGAAACATCTCTTCAGTTTGGATAAACCTAACCATGGAGACCCAGGCTGGGGTAGGGGGATGATGCAGGAGAGACAGGAAAAAGAAGAGAGAGGATTTCTGAGGTTTTGGAAGAAGAATGAACATTAAGCTAAGAGAGAGAAAGGAGCCCACGGATCAGCATCCCTGGGCTCTCCATGAGGCCCACAGGATGACCCAGCCAACTGGAGAGTACACGTCTCACAGAGCCTCCCCTGAAAACCCCTTCCTGGCAGGAAGGCAGAGCTCAGGCTCCGGAAGTATGAGTGGAGGTCACCCACACAGGGCCCAGAGTTGCCTCTCCCCCAGCCCCCTCTGTCCCTGGGCAGGAGGGACAACCTGTGGCTGGAAGGGCTGAAGGGAAGAAACACGCGTTCTGAAAGCCCATGGTGGGATGGATACCTTTTGTACACCACCTCAAGTCCCCTTGGCTCGCTTCCTACTCCAGCCACTGTGGTAGAGACCATTTTCCCGGGAGCAACCAGGAGGTGCCCTGCCACGTGCCATTTACTCTCTGCCCAGGGATGCTTCTGGGGGCTGCTCAGCTCCCACACACTAGCAACAAAGGACTGGGAGAGTTAGCCACCTATAGAGAACCCGTAAGCCATGGGAATGGGAGCCGATGGACAGATGCTTCCTGCTTCACTCCCGGGACAGAAGCTTCTCAGACACACTTCATAAGGCTTCTTAGACAGTCCCAAGGGTCAAGCCACCAGTCAGCATAGCGGGGCCAACTGGATAAGGCATCTCAGTACTGGCTCTCCCTTCTTCCCTGACCCACTGCCCCTTTCCCTCACCCCTGCTTGTTGGTCTGTGTTCCTAAACAAATTATTCAGGTTCTGCTTTCAGGGAAACTAAGATAAAGTAGATTATTAAAGGTTTAGAGTGAGGCTTGGATGGGAGTAATGGGTCGTTCCATTCAGTTGAAACACAGGAGTGGGAAAAGAGATGACCAGCTGGCAACACCAGAGCTCTGCTTTGGGCGGTACAATATGGGCAGAGGCTAGTTAGGGGAGCGTCCAGGGCAAGAGGGCCAGTGAGGAGGCTGTGGCCTGGGACTTGGGCAGTGGGACTGTAAGGGGAGCAGATGTGAACCACATTGTGAAGTAGAAGTAGAAAGACTTGGCACCTGGCAGAGCACGGCCAGGGGCAGAGAGAATAAAAGGTGACCCTGAGGCCTGGAGTCCAGAAGGCTGGAGGAACAGGTCTGGGAGGAAAGGCGATGGGCTCCGCAGACCTCCAAACCCCCTGGCATCACCCTCCTAGAGCTCTGAAATCTTCACATGAGGAGAACCCCCCCAGGCCAGTTCCAGCCCACCAGAAGAGGGTCCCCTGCCTCTCCTTTCACCCTGGGAAGAGAAGGGATGGGCATGAGGCTACAGGACGCAGACCATTCTTTTGCAGGACTTGCAGGCAGTAATAAGGTACCTAAGAAGGAATATCTAAGAGAGAGGCACAAATTACTTAGCCAAAGGGTACTAGGTTCTTTCTACTTTAAAGAAGTGTTCACTAGGTTCACAGTAACTGTTACAAAACAATGAAAACCATGAGTCAAATTTATGCTTTACACTTTGTATGGCTGATTCTGTGCACATTTAAATGTGTTTACAACAATCGCAGATTTCGGTTTTCCTCCAGTTGAACCAGTGGAGGAGCACACAGGCTGGCAACTGGGAGACAGGCGCCACTGTGCCCTGCGGGCCCAGGTGGGCAGGGTGAGCTTGCTCCATGGACCCGGGGAGGAGGTTCAGGAGAGGTGTCGGGCTCTCTGCCTGATTCCCTTCACGGAGGCAGAGAGGGGCATCCCTGGGAGGCTGCTTTGGAGAAACCGCTGGACCTAAGTGAGCAGGAAGCAGTGAGCAGTAAGCGAAGGCCCGTTCCCTTTCTAGTTTAGTGTGTCCCCAGTTAACCGCTATCTCTTGTACATCCACCAAGAACCAGGCCCTTCCACACAGAACTACAGGGCAAGCTCTAGCACACAGGTGAGGAAAGGGGGCCTCAGAAAGGCCGAAGGAGCTGCAGGAGTTCACCCAGGTAATAAACGGTAGAGTCAGGATTTGAACCCAGGTCTATCTGGTTCTGAGTCCGTGCTCGTCCCATTGTATTATGCTGCTTTCTTTTCTCCCCAGAGTCACCATATGCTAGGATGGAGCCCAAGGCCTCTCCTCCAGTGCTGGGCAGAGAGCCCTGGGCAGGTCAGGGCTGAACCAGGACTCAGAAGAAAAGTAAAGAACAGAGAATGATTTAGGGCAGAAGGCAGCAAACTACAGTCTATAAGCCAAATCTGTTTTGCTGTCTGTTTTTTGTACAGTTAACAAGCTAAGAATTTTGAAAATATTTTTAAGTGATTGAAAAAGGTCAAAAGAATAATAATATTTCAGAACACATGGAAATTACATGAATCCAAGTGTCAGTGTCAGGAACCCTGGCTCCTAGCCCTAAACCATGGCTGCGATGGAGCTCCGCCCCAGCTCAGGCCTCTTTTCCCCCTTGGGTACTCGCTCCCTGACTCTGGGGCCTGGGAGCCAGAAAGGCAGGAGCAGATTGCCACCACCCTTTCTGGGAGGACCTCCGAGGCACTCACCGTGCTCTGCATCCAGTCGAGATTGCTTCTGGAAGGGCTTGGTGGGTTCTCCATCCTCAACACCATCTGCAGCACCATCTTGGTATTCTGAGAAACTGAGAAACACAGGGTGAAAGCACCTGTCCTTGTCCCTGCCTTCCACCCCCTGCTACTGCCCAATGTCCTCTGCACCTCTCTGCAGACTCCTGTCTGTCCTCAAAAGTCTACATGGGACAGTCAAAAGGCAGGGACACTGCAAGAAAAGGTGGGGCAGTTTGGTAGAACCCAACCACCCCTTTCCCCACCCTGATCCCCAACCACCAACAACTTAACCTCTCCCTGTGGAATCTGGAAAAGTGGCCCAGAAGGAGCAGAGGGGAAACAAAGCTGGGAGGAATGTGTAGGCACTTCGGACATAACATGGACAGAATGCAAGGCTCTCAGGATTGTTAGGGACCTCAGGAGATCACATCCTAGCCCTGGCCTGAAGTACATACAGGGGGTTTACCTGTGTCAGTCATAGCATCCGGCTCTGCCTGGGGCGGAAAAGAGCCTGCATGTGAGTTCCCAGGCTTGCAGGGGGCATGGTGGTCTGAGCAGCAGTCGGACACCACATGGCAGAATGCATCGCAGTAGCAGCTTCCTCTCTTGCAGTGGTTATCCATTCCAAGGCAGCAGAGGGGCTGGGGCTCGCAGCAGCTGCCTGCAGGAAGGGAAACATTAAAAATAGATACTGTGATATTATTTATAATTTACCACAACTGAAAATAACCCCACTGTCCTTCAAGTAATAATATGTCTGTAAAATAGAATACTACTCAGCAATTAAAATGAAAAAATATATATTAGTAGTAACAACACAGGTGAATCTCAAATTCCTGGTGCTAAGTGAAAAATGACCGATAAAAAGGTTACATAATATAAACTCTATTTGTATGATATTCTGAAAATAAGCAAACTATAAAGACAGGAAACACATTAGAGATTAACAGTGGCTGGGATGGGGCAGTGGAATGTTGAAACTGCTTTATATTGTGAAGTTTCACAACTGAATGCACTTGTGAAAATCCAGTGAATTTTACTGTATTTAAATTATACTGCAATAAAAGTTTCCAAAGTAATTCTGCAAAAATGTAGTCATTATACATTTAAAATATCACAACATACCTATTATATAATCTTACCTAAACATATATGTACCTGTAATATAACTAGATAAAATCCAGTAATACCAGAACCACAAGGTAATAAAAATTGTTAACCATCTGCTTTCAATTTCATTTAACCCAGAAAAGATGGTTCTACCATATGTATGTACCCAGTAGATTAGTTATATATGTACTTCATTATTGTGTGAATTATTGTTCTTCTAGCTTCTAGTTTAGAAAGATATCCTCCATACATACTTTTTCCCCCTGTTAATTTCTTTCAAAGAAACATAAATTGCCTTGCTTGACCAGTCATTGGAGAACTTTTGATTTGAATGTAAGGAACTTTTGTATGCAACATGTATTGAATGTCTGTGGTTTACTATGAGTGCTAGGTAGTCTCATCAAGTCATTTACGTCTAGCAACCAACTTCAGGACAATTAGATTCTTTATCTGGAAAATAGGAATAGAGATGCTGAAATGTTGAATCATGCTCAAGATTTCTTAGCTAATAATCCAGGACTTTTACCCAAATCTGTTTCACTACAGACCCAAAGTAGTTTTCTTTTAAGATTCCCCCAAAAAATCTTCTAATTTGGAGCCACAGATACATAGATTCCTAAATTACTCAGTTGGTGGAACAGAGTGAAACAATCTCCCAGAAGACTTTCTCAAGATAAGACAAAAACACTGCATCCAAGTTTAGGATTCAGATAGAGGTAACTGAACACTGGAGACCATGCTTGCAAAGATATTTTTTTCTGAGATCTTATATCATAATCCTCAAAACACTTCCAACAGAAAATATTGGGGAAAGTGGCCTGAAAAAATTGTTTCTTTTCAGTCCCATATCATTGCTTATGTTTTCCCCCCCAAGGCAACTTGTATTAATCTAGAGTCTCATTAACTCATTAAATTCATCAACTTCTCATAATGAAGTACGGGGCAATTAAACTATTTGTTCACATATTCCTACACAAAGGTCCAAGAGATGTAATAAACACCGCTTGTTGCTTTGAAAACAGGGAAAAAAAGATATGTTTAACAAACAGTGCTGGAAAACTGTATATCTATACGAAAAAGAATGAATTTGAACCTCTACCTCACACCACATACAAAAGTTAACTCAAAATGGATCACAGATCTAAATGTAAGAGTTAAAACAATAAAACTCTTAAGCAAGTACATAAATGTAAATCATCATGACCCTGGATTAAGCCATGATTCTCAGCTATGATACCAAAAGCACAAGTGACAAAGAAAAAACAGATAAACTAGACTTGATCAAAATTTAAAAGTTTTGTGCCTCTAAGGATACTATAAGAAAGTAAAAAGACAACCCATGGAATGGGAAAAAATCTCTGCAAATCATATATGCGATAAGAGAATTTTATCTAGAATATGTAAAGTACTCCCACAACTCAACAACAAAAAAGATAAATAACCCAATTTTCAAATGGGCAAAGGATATATCCAAAGAAGATATAAAAATGGTCAATAAGCTCATGAAAGGAGACATCATTAGTCATCAAGAAAATGCAAGTCAAAGCCACAATGAGATACCACTTCATACCAACTAGGATGGCTAAAATAGAATAAATAGCAAGTGCTGGTGAGAATGTGGACAACCTGGAGACCCATACATTGCTGGTGGAAGAGAAAAATGGCACAACCACTTTGAAAAACAGTTTGACAGTTTCTCAGAATGTTTAACATAGAGTTAACCATATGGTTCAGCAATTCCACTTCTGGGCATATACTTAAGAGAACTGAAAATACATGTTTACATAAAAACTTATACATGAATGTTCTTAGCAGCATTACTCATAATAGCCAAAAAGTGGAAACAAATCCAAACATTCATCAACTGATGAATGGATAAAACAAACATGATATTCTACACAATGAATATTGTTCAGCCATAAAAAAGAATGAAATATTTTCCTTCAGTCCACTATACGATGAGGGGGTTTATCTTCTTTAAGAGTTGGGGAAAGCAAGGCATTGGCAGGTAAGAATCATGGTCCAGGTGACCTGATAATTCTGTGGCTCAGGTGGGAATAGGCCCCAGGTGTTCTCATGTCCAGGACTCTCAGTACTATTCGATACTTTACCTTGACCTTCCCAATTGCCTCCTGGTAAATTAGCATCTGCCTGGGGCTTTGTTTATGGATAAACTTGAGGGCCTTCCAAAGTTTTCATGATCAACAGGGAGCAGGCCTCTGGGAGGACTAGGGCTAGGTGTGGCCAACCCAGCCTGTTATGGAAACAGTGACCAGTGGGTGTCCAGTGAAAGAGGAGCAGTGGCCCAGGAGGTCAGACCTCTCAAGGTAATGGTGGGCTGGGCTGGGCTGGGCTGGGCTGGAGGTCTCTGAGTTTGGCCTGGCTTCTGCCTCACGTTCAGCTCAGGAGCCTCCTGCAAATGATTAGTTTCCCCTCTCACATCATTCCTCTTCCCCAGTGCCCGGTCCAGTGTCAGGTCATCACCAATACCGGGGATGGATCAAAGAGGACTGGAGCTGGAAAAGAGCCCCAGGGACCATCCAAACAAGGGTTGTAGCCCATTTGTGAGTGAGAGATCTATTTGGTGGTCATGACCAGCATTTATTGGAATGGAATGGAATGGAATGGAATGGAATGGAATGGAATGGAATGGAATGGAATGGAATGGAATGGAACACAATAAAAAATATCACCTATACTGTTTATATAAGTGTAAGTTATTTGGAGTTCTTTTTGAAGTTTTTGTTTGTTTTTATATACATGTATGTATGTACTGGGTCACAATGTAAAATATATTTATTAATGTGGACTGTGGCCAAAAAAGCTCGAAAACCACTGATCTAGAAATAGAAAAGCCATTTTCCCAGGGTCATGCTTCAGTGGGGGACAGAGCTGGGAGTAGAACCAGCCACCACATCGTGCTCACGGTTCACATTCAAGAAGCCTCTGGTTGCACTTGCCACCAATCTCGGCCATTCTCTAAACACCCCGCATACTTCTGCTTTTGAGCCTTTGCTCAAGCTGTTTCCTCTGCTTGAAGGACCCTTCCTCCCATAGGCACTAGAAGAAAATATTCTTACCTTTCAAGGTCATGTTTAAATTCAACCTTCCCAGAGTTGCTAAGGAACTAGCTTATTATTCTGAAAATGAGAAATAAAGAACCTTTATCCAATCTTCTCATACAAACAGAAGGGAAAGGTCTTTATTAAAGAACTCCAACTAATAAATGCAGAAGGAATGATAGAATTAGAAAACCATTATTTGGCAATCACTAACAAAAAATAAAAATCTAATTGACAGTCATCAGCAGAGGCTAAAACCATTAGAGAGGGGGTTGAGGGGGAACTATTATAATGGACTTAAAGTGGATGCATCTGACTGATCAAGTTTAACACCAAAGTAGGACAAGTGAACATTGTGTGTTTCCTTCAAGATATCGTGTGTCTCCTGCAAGACGCAACAGGAAGTGCGCAGCTCCACCTGTGGAATATTCCTGCCAAAAGAACGCACCTTAACTACCAGATTTCAGGAAATGCAGAGGACAGAGGGACATCCACAAGGATTCAGTCAGACAAATCTAGAGTGTAAGACATTCTACAAGACAATTGGCCTGATTTCTTCAACAAATAAACAGCATGAAAAAAAAAGAAAGAAGGGGTAGATCTAGATTTAAAGAGATTTCAGAAATATACCAGTTAAATGTAATGAGTAGACCTTGTTTGGATCCTGATTCAAATAAGCCAACTTACAAAAAAGTCCTCTTTGACAGTTGGAGAAATACACTGATAAGCATTAAATGATAGTAAGTAATTATTTTAATTATTTCAGCTCTGATACAGTATCATGGTTATATTTCTTAAATATGGTGGATAAGAACTTGGGTTGATAATTTTGAAGCTAGCCAATAGGTACATTTGGTTCATTACACTATTCTCTCTACTTTTGTGTGTGTTTGAAAATTTCCATAGTAGTTCTTTTCTAAATAAATTCAATTTATTCTGAGAGGCCTTCCTACATCCCCCCAGCTGAGATTTTAACCTTTTTCTCTTACTCTTAAAACCTATTGATTTTAACTTCTAACATAGGATGAATCCATTCCTCCATTATTGTTACAGCCTTCCTTTTGGAGGTCTGTGTCTGTCTTCCACACCAGAAACTTGAAGGCAGGGAATGCATTTCTGTATATCTAGGGCCATATAAATTTTTCTTAATTTAATTTAAAAGATCTGAATTGAACTTGGGCTCCCACAGTGTCCATGGACCAGAAGAAAGTTACAGTTCCTAATAGTCCTGACTGGTACCATCAGAACGATGACAGTACAGCAAGGCGAAGGAAGTCCTCCTCCGTAGTGACCGCGCATCCACTCACTCACTCATTCATTTTATTCTACTGAGCGACTCTCTGAACCGGTGCCATGGTGGATCATGGAGATACATTCCACCGCCTTGCCCCCATCCCACCCCCAGAAACACCTTCCAGGAGTTCAGCCTAGTGAATGGAGCATCATTACAAGGAACCAGAATGTCCTCGCACTGTATGGTAAGTGCTGTGCTGCAGTTAAGAGAGAGCCACAGGGTTTGGCTTCCTGGTAAGGATCCATATGGCAAGTGGCTCCTCTGTGACCGTCCCACTGGCATCAGATCAAGAGGCTAGTGGAGCGAGGGACAGGCCCTAACAGGACTGGGTGAAGAACCCAACACTAGTAGTTCGCACCTTCCAGAGCAATATTCTTTAAGCACGTTTTACAATTTTCTATCAAAAAGGGTGAGCCCTGCTAGGGAAGGTGGGGAAGAGGGGCACAGGGCAACCTCCTCCTCCCCCCTATGGCTCCCAACAATCCTGCTCTAGCCCAAAACCCCACCCAGCAAAACTGAAGCCCTGCCTTTCCCCAAAAGTCCTTTTTCACAAAGCAATTTAATAGCATGTCTGTTATTACTTAAGTAAGTCCCTTAAGGCTCCCACCCCCAATATATTCCTACCAATGACATCTAGCTTTCTCCCCAAAGAAGTTCTGGTAAATACAACTTTATCCATCCATTGCATTTCCAGGGATGTTTGAGCAAACCTAGCAGGTCGGTGCATGGCAGTTGCCCAGTGAGTCGGCCTGTTAATCTGGATCTGAGTTTGTCACACCACCTTCCTTCCTTCCCGCCACCCCCGGCCCCCAATAGTGCACATTCGAGAGCCCTACGCTACCTCTACTCACAGGAACCCCTCTTGACGCTCCTCTGGACTCCGCAACAAAAACAGACCTTCCTAAGCTAATCACTAAAGGACATCTTATAAAGATGGATCCACAGAGAAACCACATTGCACTGGCAGGTGTTTAGTAAGTGAATAAATGAATTACTGAATTAGTGAGTTAGTAAACATTAGCGCCCAGAAGGCAGATCATGCCAGGGAAAGAAAGAGAGAGAAAGAGAGAGAGAGAGAGAGAGAGAGGAGGGAGGGAGGGAGGGAGGGAGGGAGAGAGAGAGAGAGAGAGAGAGAGAGAGAGAGAGAGAGAGAGAGAGAGAGAGAGAGAAAGAAAGAAAGAAAGAAAGAAAGAAAGAAAGAAAGAAAGAAAGAAAGAAAGAAAGAAAGAAAGAAAGAAAGAAAGAAAGAAAGAAAGAAAGAAAGAAAGAAAGAAAGAAAGAAATCTAGGAGCCGGGGTCCCTTTGACCTGCTAGCCTGGCTCCTCACCTGGCTCCTGGTTTGGGGCCGCAGGACTCAGCCACAGCAGGAGTAGGAGAACCAGCCACATGGCTGCAGGCATCAAGCAGAAACCAGGTGTTTCAGGGACTAAGGCTGGGGCTTTAAATACCCCATTCCAGTAAGCTCACTTGGTATCTGCACCCCTGGGGAGGAGCCAGCTCACCCCCCCAGGCAGAGGGTTGGGGCGTGGCATCTAGACAATGGCACAGGTGTCCCAGCTGCTTGGAATAGCTGGCCCAAGCAGAGGTAATACAGGCAAAACAAAACAAAACAAAAAACTCACTATTTTTCCATCTCCTGGGGCCTTCAGGCCTGTGAGAGAAGCAGAATCAGAGAAACCAGAGTGACGCAAGCTGTCAGGGACTTTGGAGATATCTAGTCTGACCCTCCCATTTTATAGATAAGGATGGTGAGGTCCAAAGAAGACAAGGGGCACCCATTTTCACACAGCTCCAAAAAAAACAACTAAACAGACCCTGGCCGGATAGTTCAGTTGGTTGAAGTGTCATCCCAGTGCACCAGGGTTTCGGGTTCAATCCCTAGTCAGGGCACATACAGGAACCAACCAGTGAGCACATGGGTGAGTGGAACAACAAACTGATGTCTCTCTCTCGCTTCTCTCTCTCTCAAATCAATCAATCAATAAAAGTGTAAAAAATAAAAATAAAAAAGGAACTGAAAATGGAGATAAGTAATCTATCAGATGCAGATTTCAAAACACTGGTTATAAGGACGCTCAATGAACTTAGGGGGAGAGTCAATAAACTCAGTGAGAAGATCAACAAAGAGACAGGAAACCTAAAAATGGAGATAGAAAACATAAAAAAGAACCAGTCAGAAATGAGGACTACAATAACTGAAATGAAGAATGTACACTTCAGGGAGTCAACAGATTAAACGACGCTGAGGATCAAATCAGAGATTTGGAAGATAAGGAAGCAGAAAATACCCAATCAGAACAGCAAAAAGGAAAAAGAATCCAAAATAAAATAAGGATAGTTTAAGGGGCCACAGGGACAACATCAGCTTATCACGTGTAGAAGAATGTTTTGGGGGTATTTTAAAGCAATAGCTGTCTTGACTTCTTGGCGGCCCTTCAATATCTGTATACATTTGTACGTATGTGCCCCTCCCTCTCCATTTCAAGGGAAAGAATTTTTTTCCTAATATAAAACAAAACTAAAATTAACTCTTAAAATAATTTTTAAAAATATTAATATGACTGCTTTACAGATATTTCAATAAGCAGAGAAAAAGAAAAAAGATCACCCCACAATCTCATCATTTCAACAGAACTACACTTATTTTTATGTATCTCCTTCCCTTCTTTTATGTATTTTTCTCTCCAGGGATATTCTTCCATAGTTATAAAAATGGTGTATATATACATTTTAATACGTAAACTTCTTATTTCTGAATAATTTTAGCTTTCCAGAAAAGTTGCAAAAATAGTTTGAGAGTTCTTGTATACCCTTCACCCAACTGCAGTTTTCCTTAATGTTACCATCTTTCCTTTTTCAAAACTAAGACACCAACTTTAGTACATTACTTTGAATAGACTTTATTCATATTTTACCAGTTTTTGCCTCTAATGTCCTTTTTTCTTTTCCAGGATCCAGCCCAGGGTAGCACATTTCATTTAGTCCGCGTGTTCCTTAGGCTCTTCTGGACTGTGAGAGGTACTCTGTCTTTCCTTGTTTTTCATGACCTTGAGAGTTTTGAGGAGTACTGGTCAGGTATTTTGTAGAAAGCCCCTCAAACTGGGTTTGTCTTATGCTTTGTCATGATTAGAATAGGATTATGGGTTTTTTTGGAAGAATACCACAGAGATGATGTGCTCAACTCATCATATCAGGGTGCATGGCCCCCCTAGTGATATTAACCTTATTCACTCAGTTAAGGGAGTGTTTGTTGGCCAGGTTTCTCTTTTATAAAGTTGCTATTTTTCTCTTTCCATACTCTTTTCTTTTTTTCAGATATATATTTTTTAAAATATATCTTTATTGATTTCAGAGAGAGGAAGGAAGAGGGAAAGAGAGGGATAGAAACATCAATAATGAGAGAGTCATTGATCGGCTGCAAGCCTGCAACTCGGGCATGTGCCCTGACCAGGAATGGAACCAGGATGGCCTGGGTCCTAGGTTGACGCTCAACCACTGAGCCACGCCCAGCAGTGCTCTTTTCTTTTCTTTTAAGCGAATCACTAAAGGGGAGCGGGCTTAAGCTCCATCTCCCAGAGGGATAGAATTTACATATGTTGTTTGGAATTCTTCTGTGAGGAAGATTTGTCTCTTCTTCCCTATTTATTTATTTATTCCACTATTTATAGCAGTGTAGACTCATGGACATTTGACATATACTTTTTCCTCCTTTATTTTTTTTCACAATAAGATTGTGTTATAAGATTTTTTTCCATGTTACTATCATGGTCTTTATAACCATCATTTTAATGGTTGTATCTAGTAAAATGATGGTTATAATGATGAGATACTTTCCATTATTAACTTTGCATTCTTATAAATTATGCTGCAGTGAACATCTTTGGAAACAATGTTCTATGGTTCTTTGTATTCCAGTTCTGGCATGGTGTCTGGAACATGGGAACATAGTAAGCGTTCAATAGATGCGTATTTGGGATGGATGGATGGATGCTGGTCTGGCAATGTAAACCAGTGGTCCTTTGAACAGTCCTCTCACTCTTGGCCTATGAAGATCTCAAGTCTAAGTTCAATGTGGAGAAGAGAAACATGAGAACTTGCTGGAAATCAAGGTCCGGCTTCCTGTGAATCACACTTAGTTCGTAACAATAAACAAAGGCCCTTAGAGCAGAGTAAAGATTTTGTACTGTAGGCTAGTTTCCTACCTCTGGTTGGAACACATTTGGATATTTTATCAGCTTCAGCAGCCTCACATGGCTCTAAGATTCTTCTTGCGGCTTACCTTGTAGACAAGAAGATTTTAAATACTTAGTGTGTCTTTAGGACATACAAATATCCTCAAATCTCCTGGTTTAGTCCCTGGCAAGGAAAAAACTGCCCGTTGAATAATAAAGTGAGTGAGGGACATTTGGAATATTATCTACTCTGATAATGACTGCTGGACAAAACAGAACAGAAATGGCTGCAGAAAAAGTAGCCGAGGGAGGAGAAGGGGGGTGAGAACATTTTCATCACTTGAAGAACTGGGAAAGTGACCACCGTAGATTTGGTGGTAAGAGATAAGGCAGCTAAGAGGGGAGGCAGTCAGCAGCAAGGGCAGAACATGCTGCCCCTTGTCTCGCTTCTGATCATTCTTGCTCCCACTGAGAGGCAGGGAGGGATAAACATCGTCAAGAACAGAATAACCCCCAGGTGGTTCTCCCACTCTCCAGGAAGGGTCGTGTCTGTTTATACAGAGAGCTAATGAATAGTTGAGCCCACACAGACTCTGAGGGGGTAGACACCCACTGAACTTGTCTACATTAGAGTCCCCTGCAGATCCCTGATCAGGGGGAAGCAACAGGGACACCTTAAAGGCAGACATGCAATGAGACTAGAGAGCCCCACGGTCAGTTGGCTTCACATTCACCTCAGATTTGGGTAAATGTTCTATTGAGGCTCTCTCTAAAAAAAAAAAAGTATCTTTATTGATTTCAGAGAGATAGAAACATGAATGATGAGAGAGTCATCATTGATCGGCTGTCTCCTGCACGCTTCCAACTGGGGATCAAGCCTGTAGCCTGGCCATGTGGCCTGACCGGGAATCGAACTATGATCTCCTGGATCCTAGGTCGATGCTCAACCGCTGAGCCACGCCCAGCTGGGCCTATTGAGGCTCTTTTAGTTGGAAGAAACCAGACCTGCTCATGCTGGTAGTAATAAGGTAAAGAACCATTATTACAAAGACCCACATGGCAAAGAGGAAAACTGACCAAATTCACCTGACTTTAGGACCCCAGTGACAAGGGAAAGGGAGGCAGCCAGGATGCACATATGTAGGCTGACCCTGTCAGGGCCTGCTTTCTCTCTAGGACCTCAGCATGGATTCTTCTAGCTCAATTTGGAAGGGTTTGTGATGGGTCTTTGGTGCTATCATTGAATTTCTGCAGAGGAAGGGCTGCTGAGCTTAGGGTGATTAAAGAGAATAGGTGTCTGACAGTGGTAGATCAGGGCTATTCCTGCAGCAAAAGTAATCCTTATCAGCAAGGATCCCCAAAGGGTCATTTCATCTGTCCATTTGCATCCACGTAGGATGGTTCCTTACATTTGAATGGCCACCTGGCAATTCATTCATTCATTCCATTCATTCGTTTGTTGTCCTATTAGGGAAAATACTAAATGACATGACTGTGTGAAAAGTGATCTAACAGGAGGTTTAGAAAGTGGCAAGGGCTCACCAGGGTGAATACAGAACACAGTCAGGGAAACCTAGGATGTAGCTGAGTTAGGTCTTTGAAGGAGGAAAGATCAAGGTATATTTGGGAAACTGCTAGTAGTTCAGGGAATGGCAGATCTGGCCAGGGGAAGGGATCAAACTTTATGTGCCAGGGGAAGGGATCAAACTTTATCATGGGGAGAGATATACTGGTTTTAGGCAAGGGAGTGTGACCCCACAGTAATGTTTTCTGTTTCCCCCACCCCCACTGCTCTAATCTCTTTATCCACACTATGGAGGGCAATTTGGAAATATTTATAAAAATTAAAGATCTATGTACCTTTTGTGACAGTCATTCCACTTTGGAGAATTTACCCTACAGATAAGAGTGCACCCGTGTGAAATGATATAGGAAAAGGTTTTTCATTGCAGCATTGTTTGTATTAATAAGATTGGCCCTAGCCGGTTTTTCTCAGTGGTTAGAGCATCGGCCTGTGGACTGAAGGGTCCTGGGTTCGATTCTGGCCAAGGGCATGTACCTCAGTTGCAGGCTCTGCCCCCGATGGGGTGAGAGAGGGAGACAACCAATGTCTCTCTCACATCTCTTTCTCTCTCTCTCCCCCTCCCATTCTTTCTGAAAAGCAATGGAAAAAATATCCTAGGGTGAGGATTTAAAAAATAATAAATAAGTAAAAGATTGAAACCCGGCCAGCATGGTAGAAACTCAGAATCAGCTGCTCACAGAAGTGGGGACTAAAGCATCTAAGACAATCCAGATGTTGTGGAGAGGAAGACATGCCTCACCTTAAGTGATAGTTACAGCAAAGGGATCTCACACGCGGACAGGGAGCACACCCGTGCACTGGGAAGGACTACATGCCACAACGCCTTTTACACATGAAGAAACAGAAATCCAGAGAGGTGATGTGATCTGCACAAAGTCACAGAACAACTCAGTGACAAAGTTCCAATCCACTTTTCCTGACTTGTAAGGTCCAGTTTTCCCAGCATTATAAACACAGAAACCGCGTGAACTTTCCGACAAGCCTTCTTTACAGTGGACACTCCATACTACTTCCTGATAGTCAAGCAGGCAAATAAAAGGCAGAACTCCATTTCCTTAGTTTATTAAAGAGGACAATGAGCTGTTAGGTGTGTTTGAATTACAGCAAGTAGGAATCCAGTTCAGAACATGAGTTGTACACACACAGAACACCTCAATTTAGACTCTTGCTCCTTTTATGTTAATTTAACAAAAAGCTCTAAAGCCTTAGCAGAGAAAGTCAATTACAGCTTCATTTAAGTGGAAAATATTTGCCTTCCACTCTTCCGCTGTCTTGAATCTTGTCTCCACCTTGTAAGCAAAATTGTTTCCCTTTATTTATAGGAAAGAACACTTCCTCCCTCCCATTTCATTCAGAAGGAACTCTCTTCAGTGCATTCAAAGCTTCTCCCCACATCAGGGATTTTCAGATACTGGCAAATTACAAAGTGCTTTCAAAATATCCCACCCTCATTCCTCTCTCCCTCTACTACCAAATAAATAAATAAATGGGTATTTGGACAGTGATGACAGCAGAGTGTCAGGGTCCTTAAAACAGATATGCAACCTAAAGGGATACTGGGGCAGGGGAGGTGAAGAAAAATAAGTGGAAAATCAGGAGCATGTAAGATTGTTGAGCTCAGCTTTGGAAACCGTCAGCATTTTCCACCCTTTGATTCTACGCTAATATGAAACAGGTGGCACAATAACAAGATGACGTCTCTCCTCCAGTGTAGTGACTTGGAATAGGAGCTGGGTTTGTCATTTCAACCAAAATTGGAAGCAGAGCTCCCCATTTTGACAAACCCTGAATCCGGCTTAGTGAGCCTTAAGTTTGATGGGATCATTCCCAAAGCTCCGTGAAAGACAAGGGAGCTACTGGTCAGTCCTTCAAAATGGGCTGGGCTGGAGACCTTAGCTTTCAGTCTCCCCCACGAACTGAAAGAACAGCCTCAGGGTCCTCCGGCCTGAGGCAGCCTTCAAATCCCAAGTTTGAGGCAGAGGGACCTACGCCACTGGTTAATTCCTCCCTGCAGCTCCCTCTTGTCCCGGTGGAGCCTCAGATCTGACCATTTCCTTACTGCCCCCTCTACTTCCTGTGAGACTTCTGGTTGCCTCCAGCTCAGGCACTTAACGGCTTCCACCAACCATGTGCAACTTTCTGTTTAGCTTCCTGGGACAGCACACACACCAAGTTTTTTCTACTAGCAAGCAACTACGGAAAGACAGGTTCACAGGAAGAAGTCAGTTCCAGAATTAAAATGCTGTGGGTTTTAGTTCACAGAGCTGCCAGCCCTTGGAGCAACAACCCTAACCAGTGTTTTACATACAGTCAAGAGGTACAGTAACTAAGAACACCACAAACATATACATGGTCCCATTGAAAACTTTTCCCGTCAAAGCACACATTTTAAAAAGGGGTGTATGTGTTAAAGTTAGTGCTATGAAAAGGATGAGCGAACATATGACTATCACCAGGCTAAAGAGTTAAGTGCATAATTGGCAAAAGGCTCCTATTATCCCAAGAACACAGGACCATTCACACTCACTTCCACAAATTGTCAAGTTCTCTAAATCTTCACTAATTGCAGGAAGATTTTCCCCAACTTTGACAAAAAACTAAGGTAAGAGATCAACCACCAGAAGGGTCCCAGCTCCGTTACAGGAAAGGGAAAGAGAGAATGGAGTTGGGCCATACTTTTACTCAGAATCACAATGACCTGAGGACACAGTGGAAAGAGACACACAAATAAGATGGGGGATGGGGTTTCTGTCCTCAGTTTAAGATGGCATCAGGGACTTGCCTGAGCTTGAAAAATCACACCTGCACCAGAACTAGGGGCCTTATCACCTAAGAGACCAACAGCTCCTCTGACTGAATAAATTCTCCTTAAGCAGTGGAGCTGCAGCCTCACTTATGCCTAGTGTAAGGCTATAAATGGGCCTGGCCTAAGTAGTAATTCTGTTCTTTGCTTCAAGCCTACCAGGGCAGATAAAGATAGTCAGCTGTGACATCACCTGTGCCTAGAAGACTTCAAACAAGGAAGTTATGGCTGCCTCTTTGAGGTCTCTGTGGATTCCAGGGTAGTAATAATCCTGTCTCTGTGGCCTCAAAAATAGCTAAGTAAGCTGGACAGAATGTCTACAGTGTAGTCCCATTCTCTGCTGCTTCTCCTCAGGGCACAGTCTGCCCCTTTCAGGACTGGGAGAGAGAAAGCTCCATCCTTCTGTTTCAGCAGCAAAGGAGAAGTGAGTTGGTTGAGACAGGCCTGGCTCAGAAGCTCCAGAACTAAAACAAAACAAAACAAAACTGGAAATGATGCTTTCGATGCAGCTGAAACCAGATCTGGTCCAAGTGAAGAATGCTGTGGATGTCAGAAGTAGTGGGTCTCAGTGTCCACTCACGACAGAGGCACTGGAAGCTTCGCTCTAGGACCCATGTGTCAGTTCTGATGGAAATACCTGGTAATTACAAATTGTCACAGCAGACTGGACCCCACCAACCCAACAAAGGTTGGCTATATATGGACATTAGACAAGTCATAAAAAAAATAATAATGATAAAAATAAAGTGGGGAAAGTCCTTCAAAGGGTGGCTCAGTTCTGCGTTATATGTGACCCTAGCCCCTAGGAAAAGGGCTTAACGTGCTTTCTTCAGGTGGTCTCCAGAGTGGTAGCCTCTAGGGCCAAAGCTTCAGTGGGTTCCTCCTCATAGTCTGACATGTAGGACTCCAGGCTCTGCTTGGCCAGCAACTCCCGCCGGGCCTGTAGTCGTTCACACCGGGGACAGCTTCCAGACTTGAAACAAGCTTTATGGTAACACGCCTTACATTCTATTCAGGACGGAAAGGGGAGAGAGAAGGGCACAATTTGTATTATCTCAAGCTGGAAGTAGGTTGCTGCTACAGCCTCTTTTCACCTCGTGGCCCAGGGTGCGTGTGGTGAAACACAGGGAGCTGCTGAATCAGGCCAAACTCTTACTAATAGGGGTGGCCGAAGGGAAGTAAACTAGCCTTGTGCTCAGTCTTATCTGCCCACCCACACCGGGCACCAGCTCTCACCTTCACAGGTCCGGCACTTATGGAGCTCAAAAGGGAAGATGATGTCCTCCTCGTTCTGACAGAACTCGCAGATGAAGCCCTTGGCTTGGCAGAGCTAGGGGAAGGGACATGCAGCAACATGAGGAACAGCACGCCAGGGACCAGCACAAGAGTGGGAACGAAAGCGAAGGGACGGGCAAAATATGAGACTGGAGTGGGCTCTAAGGTGTTCTCCTGCCTTCAGAAAAGAGACCCAGGCTAAACTCAGAAGTATGACAGGCAAACTAGGACCGGGCTGGGCAGTGTTAGGCACAAGTTTCAAAAACTCCAACCATGAGAATGGCTCCCAATGTAGAGATGAAAAGTAGAAAGGAACAGTGCCCAAAAGGCTTCCTGTAGTCAAAATTCCAGTCTGTGTAATGATTTTATTTTTAAATAGGAACCACAGCCAATTAAGGTAAAATGTGAAGGCAAGAATATTTCTCCAAAACACCACCCAGCCTTGAGTCATGTTATAGCTAAATCTCTCCAATGCCCCTGCTACACGGGGTCTCCGCAAATGCCCCATTTTAAGCTCTAATTCTGGGACTATCACAGGAATACAAACTAGGCATATTCTAAAATGAGAAATTGTAAAAAGAAATTTCTGAATTTCTGGCATGTTGGATATATCAAGAACAATAATTTGAATCTATAGAACAATTAGTTAAAACTTGTAAAATACTTTCACATAAATTATTTCATCAGTCCTCAAAAATACTGAGAGGAAAGGACAGTGAGTATTAATTCTGAACTTCATTTTTAGAGACAAGAAAATTGAGGCTTACTTCAGAGAGAGCAAAGCATTTCCTTTGGTCACAGTGACTGAACAAGATAAAGTTGAGACCCAGGCCCGCTCCAGATGCTAACCCAGGTTCTCCTCCCCCATCGTGACAATTTTTTAGTGACGGCCTGCTTAGAACTGCCCAGTTATTCAGGGGCAATGCCAGCACCAAATCCTCTTCTAATTCTAGATTCTTTCAATCTGGATGATTTAGCTGTTCACTAACCCAGGGAATAGCAATCCTGTCCAGCTTCTCTCAGTGTTGACAGGCCATTTCAACTTCCTGGAACTAAATGGCAGGAACCCAGGTCCACCCCACAACCTGTATCCCTAAGCAAGGATCCAGCTGAGTTCTAAATCAAGGCTTTCTTACCATGCATCGCTCCACATGGGCAGCCCCTGCCCTGGTGAGCTCAGCAAGCTGGGGCCCCAGCTCCCCCTTCCTGGTTGCAGTCAGGTCATTCAGCGAGTACAGGTGGAGGTCTTCTGTCAGGTGGCCTGGAACTGTGTCAAAGGAATCCAGAAGGCTACGAGAGATGAGGGGAAGTGGGTGGGAGCAGAGAATGAACACCTTGTGTGGCACATCAGAGTAGAGGGATTTCTATTCAAATGCAGGATGAGGGAAGAGAAGGGTTCCAGGCAAAGGTAAAAAAGTGGGCAACACTCAGCCAGCCCAGGTGTTCCAGGCCACCCCAACCCTCCCACACTACCAGGTATCTGGATGGCAGAAGTGACTTTTATACCCTTTTGCGGAGTGATTCATACCAACTTTCAAAGAGTGGTGGGCCTGCCCTGTATAAAATCACCACAATTTCCCCTTCCAGAAAGAAGGATACAGGCAGTTACTATTCCTCATTCACCCTTTCTGGAATTTTCTGCAACATCCCCCTACTCTCCTTCTTCACATAACAAGGGCCAACTGCTGGGACATGTTTCTTTCAGAGACATTAACTCAGCCAGAGGCCTCTGGCCTCCACACAAGACTTACTCTTTGGCCAATCGGCATGTCTTGAACATGTTCTTCATGTGATATAGCTGGATCCGCAGCAGCTGAGGAGACAGACATTGTCGTGGTGGGTGTGGGGTATGAAAAGGAGAGAAACAACCATTAGACCAGTACCTTTAAACCCTGGGAGCCAGACTGTTCTCTGTACCTACAACTCAACAACTCACTACAAAGTGACCTCCAGTCAGCCCCTCTGCTAGGTCAGTCTGCCAAATCACATACAGAGCTAGGAGCCGCTAAGAAATCCAGAATTCAAATTTCCCACCTGATACCTTATTCTCCATTCACAGAATTTTCAGAGAAGGGAGAAATCCTGCTTTTGCCATTGAGTGCTATCTATAGCTTCAGAGCTGCCTTGGAAGGTTTTGAATTCTAACTAGACAGATACCTGGGAAATGGCAAGAGAAAGTACACAGAGGAAGAGAAAGTATGAATGATGAGATGGTTACAGCAATGACATGGTGACAAAGAGAAGCGTGGTGATCTTGGGGAAGCCTGTACAAGCACAGGGAGAGGATGCGAAGGGTAATCTATGATGTGACCTTTTCAAGGGTCTTACCCGAACTTGATTGAGCAGCTTGACCTTCCTATAGAGGGCGCTGTTGATGTCCTGCACATTGAAGAGAGGATCATTCCAGATCTTAATGAGCAGATCCTTGGAGAAATTGCTGACATAATACTTGCTGAAGTCCCACTTGCGCAGAACCCGGCTGGGGATAACCATCTGGGCATTCTCATGGCAGCACTGACAGAAGTACTTGCCCAAGTACTCACAGTACCGCAGCCGCTTGATATAATCTGGAGAAAACAGGAAGTCAAGAGGTCAGATGTGGCTTTCCCATCTATAAGCTGGTGAAGCAGCGCTGCTGTTGCTTTTGAAAGAGCAGGAAGGGATAGCCAGTGGGCTCTAGCCACCTCTATTTGAGCTCCCAAAGCTGGCAGAAATCCACATAGTGGGGCCTGTGGTTTCTGGGTATCACCCTCTAGGCAACTCAGGAAACAAACCCTACCAGAGTTGGTAAGATCCAGCCTCCAAGAACCTGGTCAAAGTACCCAATTTTCTCCAGTACACAATCCTGGTAAGTGCTCCCAGAAATAACTTCCCTCCACTGCCAGTGTGCTTGCCTAGTCTTATCCCTTCCCTTCCAGGCCCTTTCCTTCCTTTTCTCCAGTTCTGTCACCTCCTTTTACTACCTCTCTGACCAACCCCCCTGCCCAAGCGTGTGAGAGGGTAAAGCCTTGGAGTCAGTAAGGGGGTCAGAGAAGATACTCACCAGGGTCAGTCCGGATGCCACATCCAGCACAGCGGTAATTCTGCTTGGCCACAGCAATTTTCCTCCTGAGGAAAGGGGAGGAAGGAAGGGATTGGCATTACCAGCAGCGTGAGGCCTCTGGGATGTAAAGGAGGAGGGTACAAACACAGGGGTCTTACTAAGGGTGGGAAGAGAGGGGCATTCACCTATTTTTTAGAATTGGACAAACTGAACCTATTGGGAGAACCAATTCAAACCAAGGATTAGAAGGTTAAAATTTAGGTCTAGGCAGTGACTCTCCCCAGTAGTGAACCACACTTCTTGTACATATGTAAGAGATGAGAAATAGTCAAGAAGAGAGAACAACATAAAAGAAAAGCAATCATCCATCTTAAAAGAGAAGAAAAACCAGTAAGCTCACAGAACTACTGGGAGGAAGGCAACAGGTTGGGAAGGCCAATGATAAAAGACTCATTTCCTGGTAGCTCTGGGAAGGAACGGTAGCATTAAGAGTAAGACTTAGAGACAAGACAGATAATCCTCCTCTCCCTCTTAGAACTGTGTGGGATGTACTGTTGGATGCAGAGACAAGGGGATGAGGGAACAGCCCTGACAATCCAAAGAGAATATATCTTTTTCAGAGGGCATAGCCACTGGCTACTCACGTTGGGGCTGGATGAACATTAAAAATTATCTGAGGCCGGGGTGGGGCCCACTCCAGGTTGCCACGAACACGAATACGCAGTTTGTAGATGTCAGCATGCTGCCCATCATCTGGTGAGATGGGCAGTGAGTCGGGGATGGGCAGGAGCTGCAGGAGGAAAACATGGGGTGATCTACCGTGAACAGTCTGGGGGAACACATATTCTGGTCATGAAAGAAGCATAGTCAATGAAAGAATTCCAGGAACATCATAGGTAAGAGCTTCAGGGAACCTTGGCCCTTGAAACTGTAAGGCACCAGGCTACTAGAAGTGAGGGCCTTGGTTCCAAGAAGCAAAAGGAACAGGAACAGCATCCAGTGTAGTGGCACCAATTGCTGATGCTGCCACAGAACCCAGGTATCCCCGGTGCTTCGTGCCTTACTCAACTCCAGAGCAAAGAAGAATCTGAATAATTCGCTTTTTCACAGTGTCTCAAAGGTGGTCATGCACAGGAGTTCTGCCTCTGGGTCTAGTGAGCAGTCATGTGGAATAAAGACAGTGAAGGAGCCATTATCTCCTGTTTTGACAATTGCTAGGGAAGACCTAGGCAAGTATTCATTTGTTCATTCATTCATTCAACAAATTTGTAAGAATGACTTCAGTGAGTAAGGAAGGAAACACATAGGCTCATTCTAGATTGGGGACATGTAACAAAGAGAGCAATATCAGAAAGGCTCACAACCTCCTGGGGCTGGACAGAGGGTGGAGAAAAAGAGCTGAAGAATCTACCTTCTGAGGTGCATCATGCTCTGGAACTAGCCACTCTAGCTCCGAGGCGGCTGGGAGCTGCATCCCCTCAAACTGCTTCAGGAGCCCCATGGCCACTGCCTCAGCAGATGTGGAGTGGAGGAAGCAATGGGAGCTGGAAAGGAGAGATTCAAGTAAGGCTGAACATAGAGAGAAGACAGGAAGATGGGAGCCTTCCCTTCAGAACCTGGTACCAAATGCAGTGACTTCTGGGCTGACACTTGCAAAACCCCCAGTCTACTAAGCTTCTTTTCTCATCATCTTTAGACACATGTGTATAGTGGAAACTATACAGGTCTTACAGTCCTAAGACTTTGGCTCATATCCCACTTACAAGCACTGCATGGCACTGCTAGTTAAGAATTCTGTATCACTTCCTTTCTTTAAACTTCAGTTTCTTGCCTGGCCGGGCATGGCTCAGCAGTTGAGCGTCGACCTAGGATCCAGGGGATCGGGGTTCGATTCCCGGTCAGGGCACATGCCCGGGTTGTGGGCTTGATCAATGGCTCTCTCATCATTGATGTTTCTGTCTCTCTCTCTCCCTCTCCTTTCCTCTCTCTGAAATCAATAAAGATATATTTAAAATAAAATAAAATAAAATAAAATAAAATAAAATAAAATAAAATAAAATAAAATAAAATAAAATAAACTTCAGTTTCTTTACTGCAAAATGAGTAAACTGCTTCATGGACTATAATGGGCTACTGTTACTCCCACATGAGCTACTATAATGTGGAACCTATCCAATTTGATTTCACAGTTAGAAATCATGATCACTCTTTTCAATTGTGGGACCTATCTTCTGAGGGCCTCTGATATAATCTGTTAGGAAAGAAGGAACAATCCACACAGCAAGCTTTGTCTCCACCAGAGCCCACCCACTTTGAACCACTGATCTTCTGCTCTCTTTCCTTGGGCTTGCTACCATCAACCAGGCAGGCCCATCCTTTAACCTTGCCTCTGTGAATTTGGATGGCTTCGTCCATTGTCTTTCCCATCCATGTGCCAAGAACTGGGTCTGTTTCTCCACATACCCCACGGTTTTTTATTTATTTTATTTTATTTATTTATTTTTTTAAATATATCTTTATTGATTTCAGAGAGAGGAAAGGAGAGGGGAAGAGAGAGAGAGAGATAGAAACATCAATGATGAGAGAGTCCTTGATTGAGCCCGCTACCCGGGCATGTGCCCTGACCGGGAATCGAACCCCAATCACCTGGATCCTAGGTCAACACTCAACCGCTGAGCCACGCCCGGCCGGGCTATTTATTTTATTTTTCAATTACAGTTTACATTCAACATTATTTTGTGTTAGTTTCAGGCATTCAGCATCGTGGTTAGATAATCATATACTTTACAACGTGATCCCCCAATATTTCAATTACCCACCTAGCACCATACACAGTTATTACAATATTATTGAGTATATTCCTTGTACTGTACTTTACATCCCTGGACTACTTTGTAACTACCAATTTGTACTTCTTAGACCTAGCAAGTCCACTTCTGGGTATATATCTGAAGAAACCCAAAACACTAATTTGAAAGGATAAATGCACCCCTATGTTCACTGAAGCATTATTTACAACAATAAGACATGGAAGCAACCCAAGTGCCCATCAATAGATGAGTGGATAAAAAAGTTGTGGCATGTATATAGAATGGAATACTACTTGGCCATAAAAAGAATGAAATCTTACCATTTACAACAGCACGGATGGACATTATGCTAAGTAAAATAAGTCAGACAGAGAAAGACAAATACCATATGATTTCACTTATATGTGTCATCTAAAGAACAAAATAAATGAATGAAGGTTTTATTTATTTTTTTAAAAGTACATACACGGTCTGGGAGGAAATCAAGGATTTGTTGTTCGAGGCTGTGCTCCTTCTGATGTCAGCATCTAAATGGAAATCAGAGATAAGGGGAGTAGGAAATAGAAAGAGAGGCGGTAAGGGGTAATAATGAAAACCTTTCCAAGCTATTGCCAGCTAAGCACTCATGGTGGCAGCTAGGTGCTAAATTCTATGCGGGATAAGTAGCCAAGTAAGTCCCTGTGAAGCTCTACACATAATTTATAGTTTGGCTCTGTTCAAGTCACAACCAGGCTGAATTAGTGACAGTAAGCATAGCATTGAGAAGGCCAAAGTGACTACAAATCCAGGTGGAAAAACAAACTCAGATTTGGTGCAAAACAGTGAACAAGAAAAGGAGGAAGCATCCTAAGGCACACAGCAACACACTCTCTACCAAGCAGAAACACAAAATAAATTACTCCACTTTCTCCCTCATTCTCTAAATCTCAAGCCCTCTTAAATAATAAACTCTCAGAGGCAAGAACTCTATCTTGCTCTTTTTCATAACAGAATCAGTACCTAACCCAGAACTTGGATCACAGAGGTTACTCGTTAAATGTATGCGGAATTGGAATTTTGCTTCTAACATCTCATCACTATTGCTATCACCTCTGAATGTGAGAAGTCTTCTATATCTTAAGAAAGCTTCATGGAAAAATTTCCTTCCTGTCTGGTGGTACAGGGAAGAAAAGGACTTCTCTATGGCTTGGCAACTCCCTGGAGATGCTTGATAACCAACAAATTTTCACAGAGTTCTTCAACATGATCTTTAGGCATAATTACAGAAAACTATGGCAGACTTTTCAACACATATTTCTGCTAAAGGATTTTGAAGAGGATTTCTAATAATGATATGCCTGAACCTCCAGGGACCTCATCTAGCCAAATACTTAGATGAGGGGAATGTGAAATATACCAGTCATGTTCAAGAAAGGCAAATAGAACCTATTCAAGTCATGAAAACAAGACTGTTCAGATAAGTCTAATCCCTCATTTCCTTTGATGCCCAGTGAAAAGATCTTCTTTTCCTAATTAAAACCTACACAATGATCAATCTACTGCATTCAAGCCCCTCAATAGAGCTTACATGACATCACTGCACTTGGCTATGAGTAGCTCAACTGTTCTCCACATTTCCCCTTGCTCTCTCTTTTTCATATGTGCCATTAGATGATAAAATCTTCATGTGAGGAAATGAGATTGTGTCCAATTCTTCTGTTTGGCCCTAAAATACTTAACACAGGGCTCTGTATACAAGTATATATTCAAACAATATTCCTAACAAATGTCTTCAGAGCTATATACACAAGAGAATAGAATTAAAATCTGTCAATTTTCATATGCTCTCTAAGCATAGAAAACTCAAGACAGCAACATATTTGACTAGTAAATAACAAATTTTACTTTTTAACAAATAAGTTCATATATGTCAAATTATCTGTCTGAATTTGTACCATCCCAATATACTGCTAGTTGTCTATTTCATTCTAAACAGTGCTAGTAGAGGAGAAAAAAAATTTTTAGGCAATAGTAGACCTTCATGGACCATTTGGTTTGTACCATTTATTTAAATAATGTTTACACTGTCTTGAACTGTACTTAAGTCTTGCCTTGTCCTTATAAAACCCTCAGAGTGTTTTGTACATAATAGGTTTTTAGAAACCATTTCCCAAATAAATGATTAATTGGCTAAAAGCAAAAAGCAAACTTTAGCTTGTTTGGGAGTGATTTAAAAGAAAGAGAGAGAGAGAAAATCTTAGACAGATATCCTTGAATAAAGAGCTAACTAATATTGTTACTTTAGGGCCAGACTATTAAAGAAAAGAGGAGAGATGATTGATATTTCATGACTGCTAAGGAAACCATCATTTCATAAAAACTCTTCAGCAATTCTTCATCCTCAAAGAGAGAAAGTCTTATTTTCTTTGAGAGAAAAAAAATCAGTCTCTCCTTTTCGGAAAATATAGCCAAGTCATGCTTTATCGAAAATATAGTTAAGTCATACTTTATCACGTTTCTTCCTTACCACAGGTGCAATGACTTCCTACCTAATCACAAATATTCCCAAGAGTGTGGAAGACCATACAGGTCTGGATGTGAGGATCCTACCCCAGGAGTGGAGGAGAAAGGCAGCACCTGATATTATAAGAGACAACACCTGACACTGGTCCAGGACCATGAAGGCCTGAGGTACTAGGATTCTGCAGCATCCTGTCGACTCTCTAGTCAGTTTAAGCAGATGATTAAGCTAATGTGAGTGGAACACTAGCTGAGTATTTGGATAAAAGTAGACAAGGATCTAAGATAATTAGGGATTAAAGAGAGAGGAGGAAGCTATTCATCTGGATGGGTTAAATGTATCCCAAATGAAAACACTTTAGAAAGAAGTCTGAGAAACTTGCTTTCCAAATGGAAGTTAACATAATTATGAAAAATTTTATTGATTTATTGACAGAAACTGATTTCAAATGCTTCTGATGTACTACTGACTGAAAAAGCTAAAAAATATAAAAATAATGACATGTTATAAGAATAATTTTTGCATGTCCAGAAACTAATATATGGATGATCATGGAAGAACTGGTTAAAATCTTGGTAGCAAAGTCAACAAAGGCATAGGAATAGAGTCAACTTCAGAATTTATCGGCCAAGTTAGAGGTCAGTTTCCACCCTGCTTTCCTTCTAGCAGATAAGGTTATACCCAAAACATCACATCTAGAAAGCAAACTCCAGTGAATTTTCTGTAACTACTGATTCAAAAGGAAAAACTTCAGAATGAAGAACCACAATTATTCTTATTAAAGGAGGAAAAATTATTAAAAAGGGGAGGGTAGGGAGAAGCAACTGATTACCTTGAATTGGATATAATTTAAAAACTTGTCACAAAATATAGTTCATGAACTTTCCTCTTTATGTATTCAATTTATTTCCTTTCAGCTCCAAACTTGTCCTTCTGTTTGTCTGTTCTGTGATAGTGGAGCTGGACTTGTAAACATTCATCTTTTGCTAGCTGGTGCAATGTTGAGCTTTGACAGTAGAGGGCACTGGAGGGACACTGGAGGAGGAAGGGGTTTCTCTCGCTGGTTCTTGTGTGCTCCTCTAGACAGACGCCTGTACTGCCTGTGACTTTCCCCTGGCTAAGCATGCCTTGAGGCAGCTTTGCAGCAGAGTGCCACTAGTGGCACTTCTCATTAAAAGGCTTCCCTTGGCACCTCCTGGAAAAGCTTCACAGCAAGAGGAGGCTTCCCATAAACCTCTTCTGCCAGCTCCTCTGAGTTTTGAGGCATGACACCTCCCTGTGGACAGGAAACCTCCTCTAGCACCCCAGGGAATGATTTCCTGGTGAGGGCCATTGGCACGGCACCTCCTGTGGACAGCATCCCCTGGCATACTCTCAGGGCAGCACTGCAGCTTCAGAGAAGTTCTCTACCATCCAGTGAGCCAGGAGGTCTGAATCTCAACCTTGGAGATGTGGCCCTCTTCGACATTTGTTCCTACCCAGGGTGCTCTATCTCAGCCCTAGGGATAGTGACTGCTGCCGATATCTGCTATTCCTGTTTGCTCTACCGTTCTCTTTACTCCTTATGAGTCAGTTTCCCATTACTTTGACCCCTCCATTATAGTTAATAATTCTTTATATTAAACTTTCCCTACTCAAATTACTGTGTGGTTTCTGTTTCTTGATTGGACCCTGACTAGATACATATGCCCAGAAGACTGAAATTCTAGAAGAATCTACAAAGGAAGATAATGAAGAATTCATGCAGCTGTAATACAAGAGGATAAAGGGGGCTTTGGGAGTAAAAAGAACAATAAAACACTGAAACTAAAGAAGCTGAAAAGACTATCTGGAATTGGGAGCTTATGAATGATATCAAACCAGTGTGGCAGACACCATCAGAAGAAACAGGTAAGGTAAAAGAAGCCAGACACAAAAGATCATATATTGTATGATTCCATTAATATGAAATGTCCAGAAAACATAAATCTACAGAGACAGAAGGTAGATTAGCAGTGGATGGGGGCTTGAGGTGGAAACAAGAATAACTGTAAACGGGCACTTAGTGGGAGATGGTGAAAATGTTCTAAAACTAGATTGTGGTGATGGTTGTACAACTTGGTAAATTTACTAAAAATTATCATACGCTTAAAGTGGGTGAATTTTGATAGGTAATTATACTTCAGTAAAATTGTTTTTAAAAAAGAAATAGATGCTAATGAATACAAAGCTTTCTATAATCGCAAGGTTTATATCCACTTTATTGCTAGGAGGAAGTAACTTTCAAATCTATTTCCTTCATAAACACTTCTGTTCCATATGGTTGACTTGATGAATTGGGATCTAAGAAAAGTGACTATTTATTAAAGAATATTTATTATAGATGATGTCCATAATATGATTCTCAATTTTTCCAAGGATATATGAATTCTGATGACCCTCCTATAATAATATCCCAACAGACTCTTCAATAGTGTAAATCACTTACGGTGATCAAAAAGAAACCTCTAGACATGATCTGTAAACTTCTAGAATTGATAAAAAAGATTGCTAATAAAAAGCATAATGACATTTTTTAGCAAGAATTTGGTACCAGTTATAACCTTGATTAAAGGCCAGAAACAGATGAAAAGAAACAGAAAGCAATAAAGAAATCTAGAGTAGAGAAAGATGAATTGGATATTATACTTTCACAATTGGGAATCTGTGTCCAAAGAAGTAAAACTTTTGAGATAGGCTTGTTCTGACTGCGTTCCCCCTAAACTCCATAATATGTTGGGATGTGGATCATAAGAAAAAGTAGTTTTTTAACTGAAAAATGTTTCATATTCTTGGTGTATAAAAAAAGCTTTAACACTCCCCAAATGGGTGAAGGATGCTACGAAGACCAACTAAAGGTGAGCTGTGTGGTTAAAATAGACTGACAGAGAGGTGGCTTACATCAGTAAATGCACAAGCAAAGGACTGTCGTTGTAAACACGTCAGAAACCAGTTAAAAAGTGACAGGGTAATTACATCTCAAGCAAGGGAAGACTAGGTTAGAATAAATTATAACAGTTCAGGAGTAGAGAAAAAGGTACCTAATTATTTTTATTTCTCTAAATCAATCTAATTTTATATGTTTATTTCAAATTCTAGTTGCTAACAATATTAAGTTAAAATTAACTTTAATAAACATCCTGAGTTTTGCTGTTTGTGTGTTGTAAAGCCACTTTGAGTAGAAAACTGCTACTTTCTTTTAGTTACTCTACCTACGGAAAGCCTATCTGTTTGGATCACAAAGCAATTACTAAAGCCAAATATTTGCAACAGTAAATCCTAATTGTATGCTAGAAGACAGAGCTTTTTAGCCCTGCAAATTCAAAACTTTAGCTAAACAAACACTAAATTTCATACCATTCTATCTGATTTTTGCTATCTGGATATGTGACAGTAGCTTAGCTATAGGCTTAAACTAAAATTTCTTCACCTGACCATTCCTTTCTAAACTGTCTACTACCTGCATCAGCCATAATGGTCACTTAATCTACAAGTATCACTTAGGGAAAGATAAACAAGGACAATCTCAGAGAGGAGTATTGGTAGGGTGATATGAGGAAGAAGAAAATGAATGTCTAAATTGTCCCTAGCTGGCTTAAGCCGTTTTCCCAGCTAGTTCTCCAGGCCCTGTAGTCTTCATAACCTTGACAGGTATCACATAAACTATGTACAAAGGCTGGTACAAACATTCACACACATACATGTATGAGCACACCCACGCTTGCAACATAGGCTACCTGAAAACATCGAGGCCATTGACACTGAGAGTCCATTCTTTGACATGTGAGTCAGGTTAGATCCTTCACTACCATCTGTGTAATAATGATTATAAAAGGGGCCCTTTAGTATTCAAACAGGAAATAAATCAATGAAAATGACAGTTCTATACCACATATTCCTGGAATCAGGATTTGACTTTTGCTCCAAAAGATGAAACTACTTTTAGGAACTTAAATCTATAGGTATTCTCTATAGGTATACTATTCACTACAGCTTTGGTTCTCAACTGGGGGAAGGTTTTGCCAGATTTTATAACTGGCAATGTCTGGAGACATTTTTTAATTGTCATGGTTGTGGGAGAGGGTAGTGAGCTACTGGCATCTAGTGGGTAGAGGCAGGATGATGCTAAACATTCTACAATGCACAAGACAGTCTATCACGACAAAGTTATGGGGCCTAGAGTTCGAGAAATCCTACCTTAAGATCTTTTCCTTTAAGGATTTCTGTTTTGAACTGACTAGAGAGTTAGTTGATTAAACATCTTCTTGGGCCCACTGGTATATTTCATGCCACCCCCAGGCAGGCTATTTCAAATCTGGCTTCTTCCAGATTACATAGCTTCCCCTGGCTCTTTGCTTTGATGCAAGGAACAGACTTATCTGCACCCAGTGAAGCAGCATGTTTTAAATTTACCTTAATATTACCCTCATGAAATTCTGACTGTTGATCCCAAGAGAGAGGCAGAAATTTTTAATTTTTTTCTAATTTGGAGATCAAGTCAATCACAGACTGTGGCATAATAAAAAATATATATTTGGTTTTTGGACCAGTTGCTGGCACAGAGCTCCTAAAATCCTTGTTATTTCCTGAGTGACAGGAATGTCCTTTGTTATCCATAATGAGCCCCTTTCAATTATAGCTGAGTTTATGCTATTAATAGGGGGACTCTTGGGGACACGCAGATAGCTTGGATAGGTCTGGCAACCAGGAGAACTTTTAGCCCCAACCCCAATTTCCCAGGAGGGGAGAGGGCCTGGAAATTAAGTTTAATCACCAATGGTCAATGATTTAATCACTCATGCCTATGCAATGAAACCTTGATAAAAACTCACAATGATGAGGCCCGGGGGAGCTTCCTCGTTGGTGAACATATTGATGTACCAGGGTAGTGGCACACCCTGACTCCACAGGGACAGAGTCTGGGATCTTGCCCTATGAACTCTTCATGTAGCTGTTCATTTTTATCCTTTACAATGAACAATAATGGTAAGTATAGTGCTTTCCTGAGTTCTGTGAGTCAATCTAGCTAATTATTGAACTTGAGTAGGGAGTCATGGGAACCCCTGAGTTTGTAGTTGGCTGGGGAGATGTGGTTAGCCTGATGACCCCATTTGTGGCTGACATCTAAGCAGGGATAGTCTCATGGGATTGAGACCTTAAGCTGTGGGGTCAGGTATGTGCTCCAGGAGTTAGTGTTAGAATTGAATTGTAGTGTCAAAGAATTGAAGAATTGTTGTTGGAAAACCACATACAAACACACAAAAAACAAAAAATGAGTTTTAAGTGACTACTATTGTCATGAATAGAAAGCAGATACATTAAGGAAAATACAGAAGGAAGATTTCCTGGAAACCTGGAAAAATATGTGTAAAAATTCTATTTCTGAATGGGAAAGAAACCCAGCTACCACACCTGGAGGTCTGTGCAGGTGAATGGGTTCTCTAGATTGGTGCAAACAGGAAATCGGAGCCTCGTGCAATAAAAGATCTATCTATTCATCATCATGTTCCATTGGAGAATTACAGATACAATTCACCCTCTATAAGAAAATCACTCTTGGTTTCACCCATGGGGAAAAAGCTATGTCCTGAACTGGGCTTTTTTGTTGGTTGGTTGGTTGGTTGGTTGGTTGGTTTGGTTGTTGCACTGATGGGGACTTGAAGAAATCTATGATTTGCAGGAATGAATTAACCCATTAATCATGGGTTAACCTAGTTTACACAACTGCCTTCTCAGATTAGGACCCCTCCCCTTCTCTATGCAGATGCTCACAACAAGAACAACTACAAGAGTTTGTGATTCTGCTAAGCAACTTGGCACTGGTAGGACAGAAAATAAAGCTCTACTTTGTAAACTGTATTTTTCACCCCCAGTGACTCTTTCTGTCCTTTCTCTCTTAGGATTATAATAAAGCTCCTTTTAAACACTTTGAAACAATTTCAGTTGTATTAGGAAATACAAGAGAATAGGATTCTAATTTCATGTAGGTACGGGCCAGCCCCAGGCTCTTAGCAGAGGAATCTAAGTGAGAGTCTAAGAGAAAGGTGCACTTGAGGAAGAAGTACCAGGGTGACTTCAACAGCCAGGCCACTCCACCTGGAACACTTCCTTTCAGTGTTCTTTCTGCTTAAATTTTAAAGGGGTTTTGTTTTTAGCAAGAGAGGCTGTCCTTTACAATAACCAAAAACATTCCAAGCTACTTGGGGACAGCTTCTCAGCCTATGATTCAAAATTTTAAAAAAAACAGGTAATGAAAGCTTCCTTGAAACAAAGTGCCACTTCTTACCTTGGATTTCAAATTCATCAACTTCATCAGCAGAGCCAGAGCCAGATTCAGAGAACTGTGTGGAATCACGTGAACTGAACTGGGAGCTGCTGGAAGTGATCCGAAAGCCTGTTAACATTTAAAAAGAGGGGAAGGGAATCAACAGGACAGAAAAACATCTACTTCTTCTGGGGTCACAATGAAGGACCTAGTACAACTTCAACAGAGAAGTAAACAGAACCTTGGGAGTGATGCTGGGGAAGTGGAAACTAGTCCTTCTTCCTGATTGGTCCCCATTTTATTCATGAAATTTATAAAGTTTCATGTAAATAGTAGGTACTGCTGTTTGGAAAGTGAATTTGGGACCAATGGTCTCCTCATATCAGAAATCTATTTTTTGGAAGATATTTCTGAGGTTGGATATGGATGAACTCTAGGACTCTGGTCTGGTAGAAAACAATAGAACAGCCCGGCCAGGCGTGGCTCAGCAGTTGAGAGTCGACCTAGGATCCAGGCGAGGTTAGATTCCTGGCCAGGGCACATGTCCGGGTTGCGGGCTCAATCCCCAGTCGGGGGCGCGCAGGAGGCAGCCGATCAATGACTCTCTCATCATTGATGTTTCTATCTCTCTCCCTCTCCTTTCCTCTCTCTGAAATCAATAAAGATATATTTTTTTAAAAAAAGAAAACAATAGAACAGAAAATCTTGCTGACAGAAGAGAAACCCTTGGCTTGGTTAAACATCTCAAATTAAAACCCACAAGGCACCAAGTCTTATCCTGAGGCCCTGAAGAAGTAGGATCAGAGGTGTTCACAGCCTTACTCACTTCCATGCTCAGTCTCCTGGTACACAGGGAGCAGATTCTTGGTGCGGATCTGCTGGCGACGAAGGCGGATCTTCTGCTTCAGTTCCTGGATCTCTCTATCGCTGTCTTCCCCTTCCTCTTCCTCCTCTTCTAGGCACTGGTTCATCATGTTGCACTTCATTAATTCAATGGCAGCAATCAAGGACTCTGAGATACTGAAGTGGGCATTCTCCTGGGGGAAGGAGAGCACCAAAGAAGTTGTTTAGGAAGGGGTTAGAAGTATTGAACACCTCACTGATTATAATGTTGGGAATAACGCTTCCAAGTCATGCACTGCTTTTATTCAAAACACCCAGAGGAAATGTACAATTCTACTGTAAGGAAAGCTGATGGCTGGAAAACCTGTTCTACATTCTCTTTGCTCTCATATCTGTTCATGCCTGTCCTTCCTGTTCTACTTTCTACATAAAAATATGACAAAGAAGTGATCCAGAATTTCAAATCAGGGTCTTTCCTAAAGCCATACACCTGTATACAAAGTATTAAAGTAAATGTGATGTCTCAAGATAAAGTGCTTTGTAAGCTATAAAATTCTACAGGGACATTATTTATTACATATCTGAGCCTTAGAACAAAATATAGAAGTTGATTCTGGAAACAGTTTTCTCCTAAGGTTCCAGGATCAAGGAAACAAGAATCATGTGGCTAAAATTCAATGCTTCTCTGCCCAAGGCAGCTTCTATGATAAAATCAGTAATATTTTTGGACTTGATGAGGAGCACAACCCCCTGAAGAGTTCTCTATAGATAGAATTTATTGAGCTTATCTTTACTGTGAACTTACTTTACTACAGTCTATACTCATGTTACTGCTGTGTACCCCAAGACTCTTTAGAACAAATGGCACTACAGCCCCTCAGACCTCCCAACTCAAGGGCTCTTCAGGAGCCCATTAGATTCCTCACCTTTTCCAGGTCTGCACAGCTGCCAAAGTCTTGCTCGGACAGGTAGCTGATAAGGGACTGTCCTTCTGACGGTCTTCGGAACATGCCTTCACCTGAGCATAGGTACTGACCACCCTCTGTGGGCAAATGGAATGTGAATATAAAAAGCTCCGCTTTGAAAAGCAAAAATGTAACAGGTATGCTTCTTAAGAAGTCTTGTGTTTTTACCACTAACAATGGTCCCAAATTTTCCCAGGTAACAGGGTGGAAAAAAGATATCTACCTTCTAAAGGAATTTCTCTGAATTTCAGGATTCCAGAGCACAAACCCTCCTGGTTAAAGAATGAAGGAATAAATGCAGAGAACCTGGAGAAAATTTTTACCACCTAAATTTAAGATGACACACTCTCCTACCCTACCAAAAAAAAAAAAAAAAGGAAAACAAAACAAAAAACCTGTGCTGAGAGACAAGAAAACAACTGGTTTCCTCCTATGGATGATTTCCATGTGGAGCTTATCTTCTGGTAATTAAACTCAGATACTCAAAGGCCTCTTTTCAAGGTCCCTCTCACCCACTCAGAGAGCCATTCCATCTGGCTCAACAGACATTCATAGTGATAACACCATAGCATAAGAAGGTGGGACCGCTAAGTCAGAGAGGAGCAAGAGAAATGGTGGGGCAGTGTGATTTCTAGCACAGGGGCTGAAAATGATTAAAGGGAGAGTGAGACCGTACAGTGAGTACCCTCCACAGAGCTGAGATGAGCCACACAGCTCAGAGCTTGGCAGGCACAAGGGGAGAGCGAAGACACAACTGCAGCCCTGCCTTCCTAGTACTCACCATACTCCATGTACAGAGAGCTGGGTGTGCTGACTTCACTGCTTTGGCCAGAGTAGGGCAAAGGGCCTCTCAACTTCGACTTATCACTGCAGGATTCTAGTGTCAGTGACCACCAGGAAGTAAAAACACACACACAAGGTGAGTAACAGATACATCTCCAACTTCAGCTTTTCAACATTTAACTGCTCCCATTCCCAATGCCCTCGCAAACAGGAGAGAGGTGGCACACCAACAGGGAGCAGCCCCAAAATGCTGGAACACACAGGAAGCCAATATATTCTAATGGGAAAAGAGAAAAAACATGACCCGGAACGAAACACAAAGGTGAAAAAGAAATCAAGTGAAAGTGAATTTATGAGTTTAGTTCTTGTTCTTCCACCCTCTTACCAAACATTCCAGAAATATCAGCCACCTTCTACCCTCTTGACAAACCAACTTATAAGACTGTTTTCACGATAAAAAAAAAGGTAAACAGATTGAAACTTTTCTGATACCTTGACACTAGGTTTAAAACAGTATCAGAAGGGTTAAACTCACTAAGGAAATTCCAGAATAGGGCTTCTCTTCAACCTGAAATGTAAATGTGTCATACCTACAAATTTAACCCATTTCTGAATTGGCAGAACATCAAAACAAAATGCAGCAATGTCCTTAAAACAAGCATCAAGACAATGCTAGAGAAGCCAAGGATGATGACCTTGTAACCAAAGGGCTGCATGTCCCACCTTACTGGAGAAGGAAGGGAGAGGTTTCAAGAGAAAGCTGGCAAAGTAGGAAGTGCATGGGTGGAAGTTTTCAAGGAACAGTGAAAGTTGGGATTGGAGAAATAGCAGCAGGCAGGGCTCACAGGAAATGAGAAGCTGATATTCTCCAAAGGGAAACAAAATTCTAGTGTCACAGAGGGAAGAGCAGGCAGGAAAGCAGGTGGACACCTGAGAAGTGAGTGGTATGCTCGGGGAGAATGAATGGCTGAGCTGCATCCTACCCATTTCCCTGACAGATGGTGCCAACTTGTCAGCTGCTCCTCTCAAAATATGCTACCAAGTAGTCAGAGATAACTCGGTGTTCTCTTGGGCCTCAAAGATTTCTGGTGGTCCTGACATTGGGCTCTGATCCTCACGACTGACAAGGCAAACCAGCAGTTACCATGGTGCCTTGTTAAGAATCCATGACTTGGAAGGGAACTCTGAAGTCCCCAGTCAAGCTCAGTGTACAACACAAACTCCAACACCAGCACCCTATTTCCTTACAACATGTAAAGGCCGTCCAGCCTTGCTTACTGAGCTTACTGTCTCCTCATGGTAGCCCATTCAACTGAAAATCTCTAACTTTCTTCATACTCATTTGAAATCTGTCTTATGGTTTCTCATCTCCTTAAGAACAATACTCCTCTAAACAATGGTCCTGCAGACTCACTCCTCTTTAACCTTCTCTTTTCCAAGCTAACATACCCAGTGGCTTCACCCGTTACCAGGAGAACATGGTTTTCAGTCCTCCCTCACTACTCTGTCTTGCAGACACAATCTAGTGTTAATATCTCCATGCATTATGGTACAATATTCAGCTTGAACACCACTGTGAAAACCAAAGAAACAGACTAAGTCATTAGAAAAATCCTATGCAATGGCTGGGATGAGGGGTGGGGAGAACCTGATAAGGGAAGGAAGACAAGTGACAGAAAAAGGAAACAGAAGACTTTAGGAGACGCAAAAAGCATGCATCCACATTCAAGACCACGGGAAGGGAAGAAAAAACATTCTGGTGTTAATTCAAGGAAAACAGAGCACTCCGTTCTGAGTATTCAGTTATTAGAAAAATTCTGCCACTGTTTCATCATGGTGCCTTAGACGTATAGCAGGCCTCAGTTTCATCTTCAGACAAACAGAATTGACAAGTCTTGACTCTGCCTCCCAGAGCAGTTGGGAGACTGAATGAAGCATTTGAAAGTCTTGGGCAGAAAACATATTAGGCAAAATATTGGTGCCATTTTACAGAGAGGTCCAAGCATCACAGCAGGACCAGACTAGCCAGACTTGATTTGACACCAGAATGGAAAAGGAGGTTCTGATATAGGCAAATTGGTCACAGAGAAGCAGCAGCAGGAGGAGGAGGTGGCACACAGACAGGAGGAGAACTGGCTACCAAACCTGCAATGGGATCTTCAACTATAATGGTGATATTCCTGGGGCCTCCTGTACGTAGACAGACAGGTGCAGAGGACAGTCCAGATAGAGGAAATGAGAACATAGAAAGTGAGAAAAAGAGTGTCCTTTTATCTAGCGGGGATGGAAATTTAACTCCCGAGAGGGAACCCTTGTGCTGAAGGAGGGATGACTCACGCAAGAAGCTGCACATGAGCCACCCCTCCTTCAGACCCTTCTTCTTAGGTTTTCTCTAGTTCCCTTTCCCATGCAGGTTACTGTGGTTTCTGGAATCCAAATGGATTCAAGAACGAGGACAGGGAAGTATTACATGCTCAAAGACCAGTGGCCTGGCGTACAGTCTACACCAGGCCTGCAAGAGGAGATGTGAATTGAGGCTCTAACCCAAGCACTTTTCACACCTAAAAAAGCTCATGGGAAGACAGGCTTTGACTTGGGAGTTTTTTGTGGGGTTTTTTCTAAAGCGTTCCAATAAGCCAAACCACATTCTTGGACATAAAACAAAGACAAAAGTTTGCCATTCATAAGTTTCAGATGAGGGCCTTAGCTCTCACCTTCCTAGAAATTACAGAGAAATCAATGGCTCTAGTTGCTAAAGGAAATCCTCCTATTTTGTTCTTAATTTTTTATATTTTATTTCTGGGGGTTTCTCACACAGAACTGGCTTTAAGCACAAAGGTCCATGTTATACTTGCTATAATGGAGATTCTCTTACAAATGAAACCCAACCAAAGCCTGCCAGACACCAACAACCTAGGAAAGATGATGTCAGGAAGATGACAAAAGCAGTGAACCTCCCTGTGCCTACGGTACTCTCTGCTCCTAGCAGCTGGTGCTTGTGTGAAGGAGGTCTCAGCAGCCAAGGCCTCCTTATCTGACTGTCTTTCAACCTGAGTTAGTGATGCAGTCTGCCCTGCCTACTTGTTTACTAGGTCACATCACCCCACACTCACTATATCCCTTGTTTTAATAAGGAAACCCTAATATCACTTGGCCTCTCTCATATTGGGTAATACATGCTGACCAAACTACTCAGGAACTACAGGAAGGGGAGACATTTAATGGGATTCTTTTTAAAGCTTATTAGTACTTTCCCTCTGTCTGAAAGATACATTTAAAATGCAAACTGTGATGAGTCACATTATGTATGCTCTGATGCTAAAGAACTAGTGAACGAATCCAGGAAAGCATTTACTATTTAGCGATGTATAAAGAAATAAACAAATATTCTTAGAGAGATTCCTTGGGTATCCCTGTAAGATTACAAACTCCTCTCTTTTGTGAGAAGCATAACTTCTCTATCTACCATTTGAAGACCCTTAAGAACAAACTCTCCCTTCCACCCTAAGAAAAATGCAGGAGGCCACCTTACTATCTAGGGGCTGGTGATTAACATTACCTGAGGCTCCTCTGGAGACAATGTTGGTATCCGAATGGGAGCGAGTATGGCTCTTCTTTGTTCCACTGGTGACAGTGAGTGCCTGCCCCTCTGAGAAGCTGGACCTGCGAAGGACACTGGACAGCTGGCTCTGCCCACCTCCCTCTTGGTCCACTAGGGAAGAAGCAGCAGTATCTGGCTTCTGGGAACTGCTAGAGGAGAACAAATTGGAGCTGCTGCTCTCGGCATTGCTGCTGTGACTCTGACAACTGGCGGTCCGACCTCGGGAGTCCAGGTTACCGATGGCCAAGTACTCAGGCCCCTCACTGGCATCACTTGGGGAATCATTCTGGCTGCTGACCCAGGATGATTCTAAGGGGCTGGTCAGAGTGCTGGAGCTCATCTCATTTGGAGTTGAGGGGGAATCCCTGGCTAATGCAGAGACTGGAAGCAGAGGGGCTTGGATGGTTTGATCCTCTGCTGGGGAAATGTGCCCTCTGCTTTCTTGAGGTTTCCGGGGAGGGCCAGAGAGAGAAAAGGAAGTAGACCTTCTTTCTAGGATATAAAAAGAAAGGGAAGGGAAAGGTGAGCTGGAAACCTTTGGTATATATTAAGGGCTTCTCTACAATTAAGGATCAAACTCCCTATCATTACTGGGTGCTCAGAATACATGGAGTCACCTTAGAAAAGGTAAGTCATTTGAGGTGAGTAAAAAATTACTTAGAAGCAGCTAAATTAAGAGAATGAGGTCTTGAGACAGTGGTTTCATGGCTTATTAGCATGTATTCCTCATCTGTAAAATGAGCAATAGTAACACCTACCTCATAGGATTGTTTTGAGGATCAAATGAGATAATACATTTAAATCGATTACAACAGAGCCTGGCACATGGTAGGCATTCAATATATGTTAGCTACTACTAGTGAAATGCCTTCTTGGCAATGAAGTAGAAACCCCGGGGAACCTAAAAGCATCTCTTTCCTCTGTTATTTTAATGATTCTACTGAATTATCTTAGACTAGTTGCTATACAATTTTTAAGATGCCCACTATTAAGACATGAAGTTTGACAAATTGCACCAACCCAAGGCTCTATCTATACCCACCCTGTGAGCACCCACAAAGTCTTCTTCTTTATAGGTGAGAATACATGTCATGACTACCCCTTCCTGCTCCCATACCTGGGCCGTGGTTGGGTATGGATTGGTGGAGGCTAGAGAAGGACCCAAAGTAGGAATGCTGAGCATAGCTGGTTGGAGGGGTGCATGTGGAACCAGGCAGAGCTGTCAGGCTCTGGCTCTTTGTCACCAGCAGTGGGCTCTCATGCTTTCTGGCAAACTACAAATAAAAAAACAATGAGTCAGAGTCAACGATAGAGGTCCACAGATGGGCACTAAAGCACTACAGAATCAATGATAGAAGCTGGCCTTTGGCAGCAGGCTTGGACTGCTATGTACGTGGAGCCAGAAGTCAGACCAGGATTCAAATCCAGGCCCTATCGCTTACAAGCTATTTGGTCCAAACTTTGGGCAAATGACTTCTCTACTCTGCCCCTCAGTGGCCTACTTTATAAAATGAGATTAATGACAACCTTATAGAGTTAGGATGATTAAATGAGATGATGCATGAACTGTACATAGCACCACGCCTGGCACATACGTAGTATTCAATAGATGGTAACTAAGAATAAAAATTTTAAAACCAGGAGAGATAGGGGATCCCTCCCTAAAAGGAGTAGGGACTGTGATTCCATTCTAGCTGAGGCACTGATATTAGTAATGGGGTAAGTGAACTGCAGAGTTAATAATAAGCAACATCAAGCAACAACATTTTCTTTAGACTTCAAGGACAAAAATGATCCAGGATAATACTAGGCCATACTAGGTATGATGCTGTAAATCCTACTCCACATTCAAAACCATCCCTCTTCTCCCAGCTCTTTGTCAAGTCTGCCCTTAAGGAGGTGCTTATGCAGACTAAGGATTTTTAAAAGGGTTTAAAAAAATAGATATCTCCCTTCTAAAAAAACATAACTAAGCTTAGACTTATTACTTCAGTAAGTACTTAACAGTACCTCCACTTCTTTTCCAAGTATCTTTTTAAATGAAAGCCTTTCAGTTCACAACTGCCTAAGTGAAGAAATAGCTGGCTACAGAGGGTTACATCCTGGTGAAGTCTAGGAGGCCAGCATAGACATAGATAATTCCTTTCCCCCTTTACCATAGATGCATCGATTTGAGCGAGGAGGCGGGGGTTGTTCTGTTCCACTGCTTCTAGGCATTGGAGCATGGCTGTGACATGGGCATCGCTTAGCAGGAAAGCGGTATCTGGGGAGAGAAAAGCTACCACAGTGATGGAGCCCAATCGGGAGATCTTCAGCTTCCCTGTATGACCCAGGGAGAAGATCAGGAAAGGAGCGAGGGAAAAGGTAAACATAACTTGAGCAGAATCATGTCACTGTGGAAAGGAGAGCCAGTGACAAATAGAATACAAGAGAGACTAAGTAATATGCAATATAGGGGAGAGGCCAGGACAAGAGGCTTCAAAGTCAGAGTGACCCAGATTTGAATCCTGGCTCTGGATGGCTTTGACCAAGTTACCTAACCTCCTTGAGCTCTACTTCCCTGATTGAAAAACAGGAATATTAAAATCCAACTCTCAGAGGTATTGTTAAAAGTATATGTATAAAAAGTATACAACAGTTATTGGAATATAGAAACTCTCAGTAAGTAGCAGTTGTTCTTACTGGTTTGTCTGTATGAGAGTAGGGGAGTAAGTTTGATTGTGTATTACATAGGAAGTGAGAGAGAAGACTGGCTACATGTTTCTGATTAGAATCTCTATGGCATCAAGTAAAAGTATGAGACCGTGGGTAAGAATGAGTCTTTAAGGAAGAGTAAAGTGAAGAACAATGAGGGAGTATATGCCACAATGCTGGCTAAGTGACCTGTACCTACCTGTGTAGAATTTCCTGATATATTGTCTATCCCCAAGCAGAGGTCGTAGCTGAGCTGAGAGAGAGTGGCACTGCAAGCTATGCTGCAGCCACAGCTCTGCAATGACACGCTCGTTCACACCGTCAGGGCTGCTCTGGCCATTCTCATGCAAGGTCATGAACTAGGAGGCAAAAAGGCATGAGTCAAAACATGTATACTGGTAACACAGCAAGACTGTGGCCTGAAGATCCAAGAACTAAATTGACACAGGTTAAGAGGAGGCAATCAGAGGTATTCTTCCTCCAGCTAGCATCTAGAGGTTACTGAGTAAGGAGAGGGAAGGAAGGGATTAATGGCTTCGCTCCTGGATTGGGCCACTGGGCTCAGCAGTTAAGACCTAATTAATATGTAGCTCCTAGAGAAAAGAAAGCTCCTACGCATATGTCGCTTTATGCTCTAACTCCAATGGTGCATCTATTCCGGGATATTCAAAGAAAGGATAAACTTCATCTCTCGCCTTTTCTTACAGAGTCCTCTATTTCTGATGGCTTTCACAAAAGGATGCAACAAAAACCTGGAGGAAAGAATATAGGAAAAATGCCACCAAAGATTCTTCACCAAAGAGAAACCATCTGAGCACCTCTTTCTGTCTCTAGCCACAGCATTCTCTATTTGGAATTCCTTCTACTTGGCTGTTTCTGAAAGCAAGGTCTCATAGTCCAAGATCAGTGCAAAAGAGGATGAACGGCAATTTCAAGCAGCTTCTAAGAGTAAATGACTACAGCAATATATTTTATAAAAGGAAATTGGGGGGGGGGGCATAAAATAAGGACACAAAATCTACATAAGAAAATCATTGGGCCCTGGCCTCTTCATAAAAAGGATAGTGTAAGACATTTTACTGGGTTCCCTAACCATTAAAAACAAATTACTTCTCTCAACATCATCTCAACAATGAATGTGGCAGTGAGTGGGGTATACATGAAATAAGACTGGCTGTGAATCAATAGTATTGAAGATGGGTGATGGATATTTTGGAGTTCGTTACACTATTCTCTTTAATTTTGTATATATTAAAAGTTTTCCACAATAAAGAGTTAAATAAATACATAAATTTTGCAGTGACTGATCTGGAACTAGCTGTGTAACTCTGGCAAAGTCATCTAACCTTCTCAAGCTCTGTTTCCCTGACTGGAAATCAGGGGTACTGTGATGAGCTGAGATGACAGGAGAGCAGAGTGCTATGATGGTAGCCAAGGCTGTTAGGAACATGTTTGGATCCATTTGACACTGGCCTCCCAAAAACTCACATTTCTTTCTAATTGGTGCATTCTCGTGTTCTTAAAAAGTTATTAGCATTTCAGTCCCACTTCCCCCAACCACTTCAGGGAAGCTCTTACCATATGCTCTGATTTTGAAAAGCTTCACTTTGGTCCTATATATGCAAATCTTTTGAGAACAGCAAAACTTTTTCACCCCTTCCCCAAAGGAGAGAAAGTGGCCTAGAACAATGGGTTTGCAAAGTTTATCTTTTAAAGCAAATAATCCTCCCCTCCAAATCAGTCCTACAGGGATAATTTCCTCTCCTCAGTTAATAAGAAACTTGACACACACTATCATTCTATCCAAGGAGACTCTTCAAACAGAACATTAAACACCAAAGGCTTGTGGTTACCTTCATTTCTTACCTTCTCCACATGAAGGGCTGAGTGGGGACTAAGCCAGCGGATGTCTTTCACAAATTGCCAGTAATCAGTCTGACGGCAACACACCTGCTGTGGGAACACACATGGTAAACAAATCACTACCTTTTTGGGCCAAATCTAGTTCTAGTGTTGACATTGAGAGAGAGAGAAAAAGCATAACTTTCCTTTGCCTCAACAAAAGTTCTCAGCAGCAATCAAAGGAATACATATACATGTTCACCTTTTTAAAGGATAACTGTTTAAAATTATTTTAATTGTTCTTTTGAACAAGTAATTCATACATATGATATAGAAGGTTATACAGTGAAAACAATCTGGTTTTTACCCCATCTCTCCACCATTCAACAATAAGAATACAAATAATCTGATTTTAAAAATGGGCCAAAGACCTTAACAGACACCTCACCCAAGAAGATATACACATGGCAAATAAACACATGAAAAGATACACTACACATCATATGTCATCAGGGAAATACAAATTAAAACAAACAGCCCAGCCGTGAGTGGCTCAGCGGTTGAGTGTCAACCTAGGATCCAGGCAATCGGGGTTCGATTCCTGGTCAGGGCACATGCCCAGGTTGTGGGCTCGATCAATGACTCTCTTGTCATTGATGTTTCTATCTCTCTCTCTCCCTCTCCTTTCCTCTCTCTGAAATCAATAAAGATATGTTTAATAAATTAATTAATTAATTAATTAATAACAAAATAAGTAAAACAAACATAATACCACTATATACCTATTAGAATGATCAAAATCCAGAACAATGCCAACATCAAATGCTGACAAGGACTTGGAGCAAAAGGAACTCCCATTCACTGCTAGTAGCAATGCAAAATGTAATAGCTACTCTGGCAGACAGTTTGGTAGTTTTTTGCAAAACTAAACATACTTTTGCCATCTGGTCCAATGATCATCACACTCCTTGTTATTTACCCAAATGAGCTGAGAACGTATGTCCACATAAAAACCTACACACGGATGTTTATAGCAGATTCATTCATAATTACCAAAACTTGGAAGTAACAGAGATGTCCCTTAGTAGGTAAATGGATAAAAAAACTGTGGTACATCCAGACAATGAAATGTTATTCGGCACTAAAAAGAAATGAGGAATCATGCCATAAAAAGACATGGAGGAAATTTAAATGCATATTACTAAACGAAAGAATTCAATCTGAAAAGGCTACATACCTTATGATTTCAACTATATGACATTCTAGAAAAGGCAAAACTATGGAGACAGTAAACAGACAGTGGTTGCCAGGGTTTGGGATGGGGGTAGGACAGGGAGGATGAGTAGTAGGTGAAGCACAGAGGATTCTTAGGGCAGTGAAACTACTCTGCATGCTACTATAATAGTAGTTACATGTCATTAAAAACTTGTCCAAGAGTGAACCCTAATGTAAACTATGGACTTTGGGTGATAATGATGCATTAATGCAGGTTCATCAGTTGTAACAAATGTGCTACTCTGGTGGGGAATGCTAATAATGGGAGAGGCTATGCACAAGGGAAGGCAGGGAGTTTATGGGAAATCTCTGTACCTTCCACTCAATTTGGCTGAGAACATAAAACTGCTCTAAAAAATAAGTCCATTAAAATTTTAGGTTCACTTAATAAACCATTTTGGGGGTGAGGGTCAATAGAAAAGAAATAGATTATTCAGCAAATATTGTTGGGGAAATAGGCTAGCTAGAAGTAGGTAAATTTAGACATTGTCCACAAACTACATACCAAGTTAAATTCCAGCTATACTGAGGAGCTAAATATGAAGGAGGGGGGAAACCTATACATCCCACAAGGGAAAAGGTAAGAATATTGGAGTTTTTAATTAAAAATTTTTTCAATGTATAAAAGCATAAGTATATATCAAAAAGAAAGAGACAGAGGCACAAATTTTAAATTTCTGTACATAAAATTTAAAAAGACATGAGTGTTCAGTATTTTTATAATAGCAAAAAATATGAAAAATATAAACAACTTGAACATTTATCAGTAGGGTACTGATTAAATAAATTAGGGCACATTCATGCACATAACATTATATACACATTAAAAATTATTCTGCAGCCCTGGCTGGTGATGCTCAGTGGTTAGAGTGTCATCTTGCGCACCAAAGACCAAAGGCTCTTATAAACATCTTTCATGGTAAGAGAAATGTAACTTTTCACCTGTTATACAGGTGATAGTTTAGTATCACCCTATATTAGCAAGAGTATAAAGAATTAGATACTCTCATATGTTGGTGAGGGTGTAAACAGACATAAGTTCCTAGAGGGCAATCAGCAACAGCTATCAAAATTGAAAAGCACACATCCTTGAGAAAACTCAGGTGAATCTAAGAATGGCAGGCACCAATTTGGTGGCTGGAGAGGTTGCGCTGCCATATTTTGACCAAAATTATGAAGCATCTGGTGTGTGGCACTGGTGGAAAAGGAAACTCGCAGATACCAACCTACTAAGAGCTTCCTGACAGCCCCATATTATTCTGCTTTTGAAACCACATAAGGAGAAATACATCTGAAAGACTGGCTGCGGGAGGGAGGGAGGGAGGGAGGGAGGGAGGGAGGGAGGGAGGGAGGGAGGGAGGGAGGTCGTCAACCAATTGAATTGCTTAGTATAAAATGACATGAACTTCCAGCCCCTTCCTCAGGTCAGAAAAATAACATTACTGCATGGGAAGAATGTGTGAACAATTCTACAGCCTAGTTAGAGCATCAAGCGGTTCAAATTGAGAATCCGGAACTAATGTCACAGCATGGATGCAATGCCTAAAAAGTATATAATGAAAATCCCGTTCACATGATTGAACATGCACAGAAAGAACTCCAGAAATTAAGGAAACATGTTCAAAATTTAAACTGGCAGCAAAAGAATATGCAACTTACAGCTGGATCTAAATTAAGAGAAATGTAGTCAAATTGGGTATCCCTGGTCAGTAAGAATTATGAGATTGAAAGGACTATTGTGCAATTAGGAAATGAAGTATTTCAAATAAAGCAGTAACATCGACAGGCCAACAAAGAAAACATCCAACAAGTCTTCTGAAAAGACAAATTAATTCAGTAGGTAGAAAGGAAGGCAAGTTGGGCTTTCACAGAAGATCACCTGAACTATGAAGAACAACAGCAGCATTTTAAGGAAATCATCAGTGGTTAAGTGTTTAGAAACCATATAAAGTGGACTGTTATATTCTATTTGTACATTAGCAAAATAAAAAATTTCAACTTGGTGGTAAAAAAAAGAAGAAAAGCACCTATCCTTTAGCCTAAGAATTCTATGTCTAGGAATATAGTAAAGGGCCAAGTGACCTATATACAAAGTTATTCACTGTAGCATTACTCCTAACAGTAAATGACCAAAAGCAACCTAAATGTCCACTACCAGGAGACTGGTTAAATTAATTATGGTATATACATACAAGGGAACCTTACAAAATGACAGCTATAAACAAGAATGAAGCTCTTTAAGTAATGATTTTAAATAAATTATAAGATACATCAAGTGAAAAAAGCAAGGTGCAGAACAGTGATTATGGTGTCCTTTTATTTGTGTGAAAAATCAGGTGTAGCAAAGAAAATTATTCAGATTTGCTTTTATAAGCATAAAAATTCTCTGGAAGGAAACTGGTAAATAGTAGTTACCTATGGGATTGGAAGGAAATGAGACTTTTCACTGAATATGGTTTTACACTTTTTGTTTTTTCAACCATATAAATGTACTGTCCATTTAAAAAATTAAATATTTTAAAGCAAGTTATGGAGTGATATATACAGCACAATCTTAGTATTTTAAAAAGCACATAAGTGCACCAAAAAAAAAAACATTCAAGAGTGATTGTTATTGCTATGGAAGGACTAAAAGCCCAGATGCAGGCTGTCAAGGAAAATGAGATTTTCTAAGAATATTGGTCATGATGCTATAGCTTTCCTAAGGCCCTGATTTTTTTAAAAAATATACTACACATTCCATAATGCATCCTTATGAAAGCACAGAAGAAATGACCCTCATGAATCATTGTATCCCCTCCCCCTCTCCAAGGGCACAACACCCAGAATAGCTTCTTGATGACGCAGCAGCCAGACCTTTGAAAGCCTTAATCTTTGGGGAGGAAATGAAAGAGGACAACAAGTCCTTGACACAGACATTAATTTTTAGGTCTTTACAAGGCAGAACAGAGCAGTGGTGAAATTAAAAGGAATCTTTTGTTTTTTATTCTTCCCACTAGGGCTTATAATTGCTGTGTGTGTGTGTGTGTGTGTGTATGACAGATCTGCCTGTTTTGCTCTGCTTTTACTATTAACACAACTGCTCTTTTGCAGATGGCCACATACTTTAATATTCTTCACTGTGATAACCAGGTGCCTTCACAGATATCAAAACTTTTAATAACTAGAACAAGACATGTTAATATTGCTTTGCATTTGCCAAGCACCTTTCACTTGACAATTTCACTGACTACTATTTCATCATGACACACTTTTTCTTTCTGGCACAGGTGGTCAAACTGTCTTGTAATATGGTTAAGTGATTACTCTAGATGACGTTGTAAATTCAGTAATAGAATCCTTTTGCTATCAAGACGAAGGTACTTTAACCACTAGAAGGCAGGGTCACTAATCTGGTAGCTATTTCAGTCATCGGTCTGGGACACTCATATTGAGTTTTTGTAAAACATGTTGGCATGATTCCCAAGTTTCTAACTTGGAATACTGAGTAGCTGGCAAGGCCACAAGTTAGTATTAAAAATATCAGGAGGAAGGGCAATCTCATGGGAGAAAATAAGTTTGTATTGGGTCATGTTGTGCTTGGCCTGTAGGACACATAGCCAGACAATATATAGCAGACAGCTAGTCTTGTGGATCTGGAGTTCAGTAGAGATGTCTGAGCCTAGGGTTATTAGTGTATAGAAGACAATTAAAACAATGCAAGTGGATAAGACTGCTTCAGGAAAATGAACAAAGTAAGAAGAAGTAAGGACATAGGACAGAACCCCATTAAAAACTAAAATCCAGCCCAGCCAGCATGGCTAAGAGGTTGAGTATTGACCTATGATCCAGGAGACCGCTGTTGGATTCCCAATCAGGGCACGTGCCCAGGTTGCGGGTTCAATCCCCAGTAGGGGATGTGCAGGAGGCAGCAGATATATGACTCTCTCATCATTGATGTTTCTGTCTCTCTCTCTCTCCCTCTCCTTTCCTCTCTCTGAAATCAATAAAGACATATTTAAAAACAAACAAACAAAAAACTAAAATCCAAGAGGAAGAGATTCCAGGGAAAGAAACTAAGAATGAGTGGTCAGTCACAGAGGTAAGAGAAGGTCTCTATGACATGATAAAATAATAATGCCATAAAAGTGAAGATCTGATGGTGGCAATAATGAAGAATATAAGACAGTGTGCAAAGGAGAAATGTTAATTAGGTTTGGTAACATGCATGTCATTTTTACTTAAACTTTAGTACCAAGATCATCAGTGGTAAAAGAAGAAACCAGATTGCAGTGGGTTAACTTATTTGTTTTGTAAATTCCAATGTTCACAGTTATTTTTTTCATAGGACTACATGTAACTTGAAACTTTAAAAAAAGGAACACTTATTAATTACTTCCTACGTGCCATGAACTTCAGGAGGCAAATTTGTATGCTTCTTCATTTAATCATTCCATCAAACATTATGATATAAATAACATTATCCTCATTTTTACAGATGACAAAAGCAAGGCTCAAAAGGTAGTATTACCTAATAGCTAAGACTGATAATTTCTTATGATTTTCTAAAGCTTTTCATGTATTATCTCATTTAATTCTCACGACAATCCTCTAAGTTAGGTACCAGTGTTATCTCTTCATTTTACAAATGAGGAAACAGAGGCACAAAGTGTTATATAACTTACCCAACACCACACAGTGGTGAAGCTGAGATTAAAATATGAGCAGTCTGACTCAAAAGTCTATAATTGTAACTACTATGTCATTCCCCCCCCCCCCCCCCCCCCGCAAGGACCTGAGCAATGAGTCTGGATTTAAATCCAGGTTCTGACTGATTTTAAAGGCTTTTGTCGGTCTGCTACACAATGTTGCCTCCAAATTCCTAGAATGGTGTTTTAATAATGATGAACATTAAGAACAATTCTTTAAAGGTTAAAAAGTTTCCCCTATCTTTAAAACTCATTAAAAGAAAAGGCCTCACTTTTAGAACTTACTTTGAATAAAGAAAATCTAACCTAAGCCAACTTTTCCACTAAATTCTAAAAAATCTCCAACAGGAACACTGGTTTAAAGATATTGTCTAGAGGTAATATGCACATATTTTTAGAAGGGAGGGTAGTACAGTAAATCCTATCAACTATAAATACCTTAATATCAATTCATTGATTAGATCTTTCCTGATGTGACTGCTAGTTGAGAATAAGTTCTAATAAAAAAGAAAGATAAACCTGACTCAGGGAAAAAAGTTCCAGGGAAAAATACCAGGCTCTGACTTGAAAACAGCATGAGTGTTTGGGAACACACAATTTGTGAGGTTTGATTTTTAAGAAGTAGGAGGACACCAGACACAATGACTCACCTGACAATTTTATTCAGTCCAAACCTTATTTAAAACACTGTAAACGGAGTAATTGCCAAAGATAAGCAAAAACCATTAAAAATTATTAGCTTCCACTCATTTTCAATACCCAAAGCTTATTAGAGTGTTTGAGGATATTAAGGAAAAGAAACTCAACATCAGTAAAGTTTATATTTTAAAAAGTAAGCTAGCCCTAGCCGGTTTAGCTCAGTGGGTAGAGCGTCAGCCTGGGAACCGAAGGGTTCCGGGTTCGATTCGGCCAAGGGCACGTACCTCGGTTGCAGGCTTGATCCCCGGCCCTGGTCTGGGTGAGTGTGGGAAGCACCAATCGATGTGTCTCTCTCACTTCAATGTTTCTCTCTCTCTCCCCCTCTCCCCCCCACTTTCCACTGTCTCTGAAAAGTAACGGAAAAAATATCCTCGCGTGAGGATTAAAAAAAAAAAATTAAGCTATAACTACAACTACTCATAAGCATCAACCGGTTGTCTACAAATGACTGCTCATTGGATATTCTAAAAATGACGATATTCTAAATGACTTCTTTTTTTTTATTTAATTTTTTTTTTTTTAAATATACCTTTATTGATTTCAGAGAGAGGAAAGGAGAGGGAGAGAGAGAGATAGAAACCTCAGTGATGAGAGTCATTGATCGGCTGCAGCCCGCAACCCGGGCATGTGCCCTGACCAGGAATCGAACCCCGATAGCCTGGATCCTAGGTCGACGCTCAACCGCTGAGCCACACCCGGCTGGGCTAAAAATGACGATATTCTATAACTATTTCTCAGATGTGTCCTAGGATGATCCTAAGAGAAAAACCCCAATAATCGATTGATCGTCATTGTCCTTGTCCCCTTCCTCGTCATCATCACATTGTGCAGTCCTTCCTTCAAAGGCTCACAGACTAGTGGCCATCATCTTCTCCCTGCCAACAACTTACTGCAACTGTTTCTTTCCAACAGCTAATGTACCCAATCTGGCAAAAAAGAAGGTCTGCATACCTGGTCACGGATGAGCCCATGATAGAGGATGCTCTGCATGTCCCTGCAAAGCCGCTCCAGGCCACCATACTTGGACCAGACATTGGGGCTGTTGGTTGACACCAAACCCTCCACAGTAGTCTTCAAATTACCCAGCAACTGCCAGTGCTCCCTCCTGCAAGAGCATTAATTGTACCAATGGTTAGTTAACTTGTTGTACCTAATTCTGATCATGTGAAAGAAAGTCTAAGGCAAGAAACCTTCTGCCCCACATCCTAACATTCTCTCCCCTATTAATTTTTCACTTGGTCATAAGATCCAATTCTGAGAGGATTGAAGATGTAAAGATAAAAAAAACAAACAGCTCACATTTACATGGCCTATTATGCTTTGCAAGGTGATCTTCATCTGCTATCACTCAATCCTCACATTAGTAGCCGATAACCCTGTGTTTCTAGGTATGAACCATCAAGATCCTTTTCTGGACAATGACATTACATGGACAATACATATAGAGATGAGGGCATTTCCTCAAAACCACACATCTTTTGCCAAACAAAAAAGCCAAAAGATGACTTTTTATTCACTATATTTCCAGCACTAAGTACACATACCTAGACATGAATATTATGGACAAGAATATAAATTGCCTATGATTTTCCCTCTGTGATTTTTGTAAGCTAAAATTGAGACAAAAGTGTTTTAAGTTTGCACTGGGCATTTTGGGACATGTCTCCAAATCAGTCAACTATTCACTTATTCTCCTGGACCATCTAAAGCACTTTAGTGGAAAGTTTAAAAATTGCTGCCCTAGATGATCTTCAAGGTTCCTCCTATATCCCCAGCATTTCTCAACACAGCTTCCAACCCCATAAAAACTCAAAACCAACTGCAATTGAATGAAAAAAGTTGGATGCACCAAATCAAACTATATAAGGAAAACATAAGGAGATGAGATGTCTAACTCCTCTTTTTGAGTCCCCAATTGTTATACTGGATACTTTACCTTGCCCTTTAATTTATTTTTGGAATACTACTCTTTTCTCTTTTCAAGAACAGTAATGAGAGTGGTAATAATTTTTTAAGGAACTTTCACCATATCTATTTTACATTTTTTAAATACCTACAGGTATGGGAGGGTCTTGAATTGGAATTCTTTCTATCTATACCCAAAATGAACCTCTTACACATTTTTGTACATTTTCTGACTCATTTTTAAAAGGTGGATGAGTACATAAAGGCAGACATATTCAATAAAGTGAATAAAGCTAGGTATGGTATAGGAGCATCATCTAAAAAGAGAAACTCAGATGGATCTCACTCTGGTCTTCTGATCTGAAAGCCCTGAGACCAAGAATTTATTCAAACTGGGAGATAACCGGGCTTTCTTAATGTTACACCATTAAACACTGGAGCCACCATATTCCCCTGTTCTATTTCTCCCCCTTCCATTTTTATTGAGATATAATTGACATATAGCTTTATATTAGTTTCAGGTGCACAACATAATTATTTGATATATGTATATATTACAAACTGATTACTACAATAAGTTTAGTAAATATCCATCACCTCACATAGTTAAATTTTTTTTCTTATGATGAAAACTTTTAAGATCTACTCTCTTAGCAACTTTCAAATAAACAATACAGTATTGTTAACTATAGTCACCATGCTGTATATTACATCCTCAGAACTTATTTATCTTATGACTGAAAGTTTGTACCTTTGGACAACCTTCACCCATTTCCCCCACCCCCATCCCCACCTCTGGCAACCAACAATCTGTTCTCTGTTGCTATGAGTTTGGGTTTTTCAGATTCACATATAAGTGAGATCATACAGTATTTGCCTCTCACTGTCTCACTTATTTCACTTAGCATAATGCCCTCAAGGTCCATCCATTTTGTTTCAAATGGTAAGATTTTCTTCTTCCTTATAGATGAATAATATTCCTTTGTATGGAGGTGTATCAATATCACATTTACTTTATCCATTTATCTATAAGTGGTCACATAGGTTTTCTCCATGTCTTGGCTACTGTAAGTAATGCTTCAATAAACACGAGGGTGCAGATACCTTTTTTAAAAATTAATGCAGATATCCTTTTTGAGACAGTGATTTTGTTACCTTTGAATATATACCCAGAAGAATTGCTGGATCATATAGTTCTAATTTAAATATTTTGAGGAATCTTCATACTGTTTTCCAATGTGGCTGTACCAATTTATAATCCCACCAATGGTGCACAAGGGTCCCCTTTTCTCCACATCCTCACCAACACTTGTTATCTCTTTTCTTTTTGATGCTATCCCTTCTAATAGGTGTGAGGTGACATCTCATTGTGGTGGTTTTTAAAAAATATATATGTTTTTATTGATTTTAGAGAGAGACAGAGAGGGAGAGAAACATTGATGAGAGAGAGAAACATCGATAGGTTGCCTCCCGCAAAATCGGGATCGAGCCCCAAAACTGGGCATGTGCCCTGACCAGGTATCAAACTGGTGACCTCTTGGTGCATGGGACGACACTCAACCAACTGAGCCTACAGGCCAGGACTCACTGCGATTTTGATTTGTATTTCCCTAATGATCGGTGATGTGGAACACCTTTTCATGTACCTGTTGCCAATTTCCCAGTTCTATTTCTACACCAGCCCTGGGAGATATCTCAAGATAACTAAGATGCACACAGGAGTGAGGTGGTCATTAAAATGTCATTTATTGTTTTACTGTGAGAAACTGCCATTACAGAGACCAACTGACTGCCAACTTTCCCTTAAGTGACTCTCTGTCTCCTATGCTTTCTCAGAGCTAATCTGACCTGTTCTTATTGACACAGTTTTTACATTCCAAAAGTTACAATCAAGTCTTGCAGCCCTGACAGCCAGTCTGGTTCCTCAAGTTACTATGCATATCTGTGTTCTGATTCATTCTATATTGATCTTACAAGCTTAACTGTTAAAGAACATCATGATAAATCCTGAAAGCAGACACCAAGTATCGTATCATCCTAGGACTTTAATTCCAAAATGATACAAAGAGCATTGAAATCCTAGAAACCCTGAGCATTCAGATCTACTGACAACTTTTCTGGACAAAACTAAAAAATTTTCTTTCCCCACAATAAAGTGTCCCTGAGATACCAAAGTTACAAAAGAATGTGGTTCTTATAAGATATACCAAACCACCTATATTTGGTACATGCTTATGTAGAAGAAAAATAAACTTTTTAAAAATTTTGATTTACATAGCTAGTCTGTTTAGTGTTTTTACCTTTTTAGGGTCCTTCATTCTAATTATATAGTTATCATTTTCAGAGTTGAAATACTAAATTCAACTGATGCTCATACACAGTGGTTGGATTAATCCATTCATACCTGAATCTTAGATGCAAGTAAGCAGATCACCACAAGAAATCAAATACCCCTCCCCATTCTTTAACCACATTTTAGCAAGTAAGGTCAGTATTTCCTAGGTTAAACCTGTTTGATAATTTGGATGGTATCACCCTGTATTCATATGTTCTTTGAAGAGTACTAGGTTCAAAGCACTACTTTGCAGAGCCACTTCTGCAAGTATACAAAGTGTCCTCCTTTATTCACCATAAATTAAAAGCAGTCTTTCTAAGCTGCTCACCCTGTGCCAAGGAAGAACCAGGCCTAAGGGGCAAGGGCCAGCATAATTCATCTCTATCAGAATCATTTTCATCAACAAATAGTAAAGCCAGTCCCAGAATAAAGTCCTACCTGTTTCCTTTTGGGAGGATTTTGACTACATTCCTCCTTTAAAGAGGAACAGGAATTGCTTAAGCAACTCAAGTAAGGATATCCAAGGAAAAACAGTTTTCCTAAATGCCAACTCAGTTTTAAGGTTGCTAAATCACAATTAGAAGTGGCACTCAAGGTTAAAACAAAAAAGTTATAAGCAAATGTTATTTTTGAAAGTGTTACACTAAATAAGTGAAATAAATAGTAAATAAGTATCATGCAATTATAAAGTGAGATTCAATCCAAGAAACATATATTGGCCTATCTTCAAGCCCCAATGCTCTTTTTCGTGGTAAAAGGAAATAACTTCAACTTATTGGCATATCCCCTCTCTGGTGTGCCATTTATGTGAAATGAATAATGGTATCTATCTGAGATCAGAGTTGAAAATCAGGTTGTCTCAAGTCAGGTAATGATTTGATCCCTGGAATATGAGGCAAGGTATGTGACGTCCATATGATGGAACATCACAAAACCATTGAAATTTTTAATTAGGAAGAGTTCCCAAAGCTAATAATAGTAGGTTAAAGTATAAAAAGCAGAATATAAAATTATATTTGTGATCTCAGCATAAAAATAAGAAATAATATGTTAATAGTAGTTACTTTTGGCTACATGAGGGTAAATAGAGAAGAGTTGTTTAGGCCTTCCTTGAGGATATCAATTAGTGAAAGATCAATAATCTGAACAAAGTTAGTAAACAAGAAGCTGAAAAGTATCATGAGGATTTTTTAAATACTCAAGTATCAAGGGTATTTTATGCTGAAAGATTGTGGTCAGGCAGGCACCTGGGAATTTTAATGCCCGAAAACACTTCCTGGAAAGAAGTAATGGGTTCCTTCTTAAAGTACAGGAAAACATAATGAAGTAAAATAATTATTGGTAACACTGAGGTGGCAATTTTCTTCTTATCTGGCTCCATAATTTCTGTTTTTAATTATATAGTATTTAACTTGTAGAATATGTAGTTAAATATTTATGATGTTTTTAAAATAAATAATATGCTGCCTGGCCAGTGTCGCTCAATGGTTGAGTGTCGACCCATGAACCAGGAGGTCATGGTTCCATTCGAGGTCAGGGCATATGCCTGGGTCTCTCATTGATGTTTCTGTCTCGTTCTCCCTCTCCATTCCTCTCTCTGAAATAAAAAAGAATAATAATAATAATAATATGCTTATAGAAAAAAATACTTGACTCTATCTATTATACAGTCTCTCCACTCTGCACCTAGGAGGACCTAACCCTAGCCAGTCCCATCCCCTTATTGGCTGACAGCAGAATCTTAATATCCAGGAGAGTAAGTAGTACTTGTAAGCACACTTTGCAGCTTCATACCTATTCAAAAAAGTCTCACCAATCACACTAAATTTGAATGATATCAAAGTTATTGAATTTCAATGAGTAGATTTAACAAAAGGAAGTAAAATCTCTTATGTTAAAAACCTAACCACGGATGGTATACAAATTCCTTACCTGTGTCCCCAATCTAAATACCAACTTTCCTGCTCAGTATTCTCAATTTGAATATAGTTTCTCTCTCTATTTAATATACTCTATCACAAACAAGCCAACCTCATGCCTACTACCATGACTTTACTCATGCAGACATTTCACTTGTAAGGCTTCTCTTCTTGTCCCATTCAGGGATTCAGGCTCAACTCGAAGTCAGCCTCCTCCCAAGATAAGTTTTAAATAATCTGACCTGCTATAACTCCTTTGTAAGAAACCTTATTACATATGCTGTCAATATACCATTCCTCCTAATAACCCTTTTAAAAAAATGTTATTTAACAGTATGTGGCTTATTTCCTTAAGGACAGGGACAATGGCTTTTCTATTTAGTTTGTATTTTTAATAAGCAGAGAGAAAATGTCATTCAGTGGAAAGAGAACAAGCCTCACAGTCAGGCCAACCTAAATTTGAATTACAGCTCTCAACAAACTAGCTGTGCATCCTCGGGGAAGCCATTTAAACATTTTAAGCTTCAGGTCCCTCATGCATAAAATGAAGTTAACGAACAACTGCTTCAGAGTGGAGAAATCTATAGAAATATTCCTTCCTTTTTCTGTCATTTTCCTTTGAACTTCCATTGCACAAATCTAATAAATCAACTAAATCAGAAGGGATACCTATTACAAAACCTTCTCACCCATTCTGCTCCAGAGAAAATTCTGCCAAAAACTAGCTGGGATTGGACAGTCTACAACATAATTAAGACTGGTCACAGTGCTCCACATCCAAAGAATATCTCCACTGCATTTAAACTAGGGGCAATTTCTTCTTAGTGAGTACAGATTCCAAGGCCCTGTTTATGTTCATGACACTCTCACTGAAGAAGAAAAGCTGAGAAGAACTTCTTCAGTATTGGATGTACCTTGTATATAACACAGACTCAAATCTACTTACTTGATAGAATGGAAGAAATGTGTAAGTTTTATGACAACACAGTAAGATTGAATTTATGATTTATGTAAGAAAGCCAACCTCATTCCCTTACAGTCACACCTTACGTTGTCTGGATAGCAGAATGCTTTACAAGCAAGGTCAAGGAGGCACACACCTTCACCTCAATAGCAAAGGGACAGGAGGGAAGACAGTGCTTCAGTCACCTCAGTTTTAGGGATCCTATTTTAAAGTAAAAGGTGGCCATCATTAGAACTAAAACTAACCTACCTTAAAAACTGCTGAGGGAAGGAAACAGCGAGAACATTATAAGTCATTTTTTAAAAATATGTTTTTATTAATTTGAGAGAGAGGGGAAGGGAGAGGAAGAGAGAGAGAAACATGGATCTGCTGCCTCCTGCATGCCCCCTACTGGGGATCAAACCTGTGACCTCTTGGTGCATGGGAAGATGCTCAACCAACTGAGCCACACTGGCCAGGGCTGAAAGTAATTTTTAAAAGATGACAGAATTAAGACCAAACAGATATGAGATAAAAATAAATGTCAACAGAATAAATAAACTCAACTAGTTAAAACAAGAAAGTCAATCAAACAAAAAGGCAGGAGGAAACTATTCAAGGCAAGAATCACTAAAAAAAGAAAAAGGGGGCATAATAAAAACATAGCTCTCATTATTTTTATGTATCTAAAAACATGGCCTCAAAATATATACAACAAAACACACACACACAAATAAAAACCGCAGGGGGGAAAAAGAAAAATGAAATGAGAAAAAAATTGTAATGGGGGATTAACATTCAGATCATGAAAACCAAAAGTAAAATAGTGATAAGAAGAGCTGAATAATATATAATTAATAAGGTTGTTCTTTTACATCTAGAAAACTACATCCTGAGAACACTTTTTTAAAACATTCATAGACCATTCACAAAATTTGACCTTGTATAAGGCATAGACGCACACAAAAGTCAACAAATCCTCAAAAGTAAAAGTAGTACAGACATATTCTCTAACCAGACAGCAATAAGACAGTGCACAAAAAAACAAAAATAAAACAAACAAGTAGGAAAAAAAACCTTGGAAAATTTTAAATTCTCAAAAACCTCTTGAGGAAGAAAAAATAAAATAATGAAAGGTGTTGAAGGAGGGTGGAAGAGGAATCATTATGCAATGATTATGACTCTTACCACTTTCTTCTCAAAAGTATCCAAATGAGAGAGCTTATAGGGAGGCTGCCTTAGAACCCTTTAGAAATTACAGGATTCTGTTATTTTCTAGTAAAAACTCAATTATGTCCTCATGAGTTTCACTGGCAGAGGCCATGGCTCCACAAACTTTGACAGAGAGTTTGTCAAGTCCCTCTTCGGTCACTACAATTTATGACTTCCTTTAATAATCTTGTCTCTTCCCAATCAAGTATGGGTTAAACTTGAAGGGAGCCCAATCCAGGGGAACTAAAAACATTTAAGCATGCTGTAGTTGTTTCCTGAAAGGTTCAGATTTACATCTATAACAGCAATAAAATTTTCTGTGATGCTGGAAATCTGTGACGTCCAAAATAGCAGCCACTAGCGGCTGCGGCCATTAAGCACTTGAAATCTGGGTAGTGTGTCTAAAGAACTGAAATTTTAAATTATATTTAATTTTAATTAATTTAAACCTAATAACTATATGTGTCTACTGGCTATCATGTTGGACAGAGCTGTTCTGTAACTACCCAGGTAGGTTGGTGAAACTTAACGAAGATCACAAATCAAAACAGGAAAAAAATTTCATTTAGTGGAAGAAGTGATAAAGCAGCTATAAAAAGCAGAAGCAGCTATGGAGAGGGTAGATACTGAGAAAAACTTCAGCTTAGGGCTCCTTGCATGGTCAATGAATAGGAAGAAAGGGAAAAAAGAGGCCCTTTCAACAGTAACAGTACCACAGGCAACTGTCCAACTATGAGACATGACCAAATCGTTCCCATTTTCATTCCTTGAACAAATATTCACTGAACACCAATTATATGTCAGGCACTATGCTAGGTTTATGGTGGTTAAAGAGGAAGAGTCCCCATCTCTCAGGGTATTCAGAATGCAATGGGGAAAGTGGGCACTTACATAAAATGCTGTGAAGTGAGAAATGCTATAATAAGAGAGATGAAGAAGGACAGGTAAGGGATGCCTTCCAAAGGAACATTATTTAAAGGGTGACTAAGAGCTCTCCAGGCAAAAGAAGAGACAGAGAAGCAAGAATGAGAATGGTGAGGAAGGAGATGTGAGAGCGAGTGAATGCATGGTTTTGTAACTGGGAACTTCATAGGGACTAAAGTACAGATTGAACACCCGGGAAAGAGTTTTGACTATTTTATATTTTTAATGAGAAACCACTGAACATTTCTGAGCAAAATACTATAGTAATTTTGCTTCTGAAAAATTAAGCTGGTAGCAGTGTGGAGGCTGTCTGGAATTGGGGGACTGAGTTCAGATTGGGAGATTAGTTAAGAGGCTACTGAGATAATTCACAATGACAGATAATAAAGCTATTCAGTGAATACATATTTTGTTTATATCTTCCCAGAATTCATGTCCCTTTCTGTAGGTAACAGGCCCCAATGTTCAAAATTTTCCACAGGGAAATCACACGTCTGCCACTTACTCTGGTCCATGAAGTTCTAAGAAAGTATCACCCTATCCTGGACCCAGGGTTGGGCACATAGTTTAGTCCTGATTCAGGAGCATATTCCATACCCTGAAACAGGAACATAACTCATGTCAGTCTAAGGGTCAGCCCAGAATTTTTGCTTTTGCTATACCTATCGAGACTGCATTCTTTCTTTCTTATTTTTTTTAGTTGGGATTATTAAACTTCAATTTGCTGAGGGTTGCCCTGTAGAAAAGTCTGCCTGAGAATGAAGCACGTAGATAGGGACAAATTTTTGTTTAAGCACACAGCTACATTTGGCCATTCCTGAAACAATACTACTCTTTGGATTTTTCCATTAATATAAGCCAATATATTTGGAAATGAAAAAAATAATAAAGCTTCACGATAAAAATCAGGAACAGAATTTAGAGTGCCTGGTGACTGCTTGGATATAGAAAATGAAGAGGGAAGAATCATATTTCACTGAGGCTTCTGGCTTGGTTGATTGAGTGGAAAATTCTATTAACTAAAGATAGAGAACAGAAGAGAAAAAGATTTCGGTCAATGGAATGAGCTCAATTTGGAGACACTAAAAAGTATCTTAATACTTGAATTCTGACTCTATCTAAATCACTGTACCAGGAGAACTGTGCATGTAGCTGGGTTCCAAACTCAGAAGTAGACTTCATAGCCCAAGGCAGTCTAGGGTAACAAAGCAATGCTAGAAGAACCATTCCTTTAATGGTTTAGTACTTTCACCAGAAAATCTTAAAAAAACTCCAAACAAACAAAAACCTCAAAATTGGCATTTAGGAAACCCTAAGGAAAGTGAAGTATCATCCCTAAGCACTATAGCATTTTGCTAGAGTGGTAACTAGCTGGCTGCAAAACAATAGGGGACATAACTACGCTCCAAGGATGAAGTTAAAAGTTAGGCCAACACCCAACACCCAACTAAAAGCTAGTCCTCAGTGCACCCAACTCAGAGAAGCCATGGAAGAACAGGCTATACCATCGCACAGAGCAACCAAAAGAGCACACACATGCCTTATTTCAAGAAAACTGGGGAGGGGACAAAAGTTGTCATTTTTTTGCATTTAGTACATTACATATCAGGCACTCTGTGAGGAACTTTATGCACATTATCTTACCGAAGCCTCAGAACTTACCAGTCAGGAAGGCATGACTCTTCCTACTCGGACAGGATGAGCCAAGTTAAGCAGCAGAACAAGGATTCGAATGCAGGTCTATCTCACTATAAAGCTTAAGCGCATTTCACTACATCAACTGCTTTCAGAAAACATATTGAGAGCAGTGTGAAGAGGCGAGAATGACTCCCATACTGACCAAAGGCCACATGCTGCTGCATCCCCGCGTCCAGCCCGGATGTCCGGCCACCACTGCCATCATGCTCAATAGAAAGGCTGAAGGGGATGCTAAAGGAGATAAAGCCAAGGTAAAGGACGAGCCACAGAGAAGATCAGCCAGGTTATCGGCTAAGCCTGCTCCTCCAAAGCCGAGCCCAAGCCTAAAAAGGCCCCTGCAAAGAAGGGAGAGAAGATACTCAAAGGGAAAAAGGGGAAAACTGATGCTCGCAAGGATGGGAATAACCCCGCAGAAAATGGAAATGCGGAAACAGACCAGGCACTGAAAGCTGAAGGTGCTGGAGATGCCAAGTGAAGTGTATGCATTTCTGATAACTGTATTCTGGTGACTGTACAGTTTGAAATACTATTTTTTATCAAATTTTATAAAACTGCAGAATTCTGTTTTATTTATTTATTTATTTTTTTAAGCTATGTTGTTAGCACACAGAACACTTCATTGTTGTTTTTTTGGGGAAGGACATACAGTACTAACAGAATATCTACAAAGCTGGACTGAAGTGGAGGAAAAAAACACCTTTCCCTTCTAGTTTTGAGAGACTTCCTCTTGGCTCCTGGGAGGAGGGGTCCCTTGATGTTGACACGCATTAGCCATCCTGGCACAAATACCTTGTGGTGTGGGAAACCTAAAATTCATTTTCATGTCCTTTTCTCCCTCTCCACTTTAAGCATAGACTTTGGCTTCCTATTGGGGCCTCACCCAAAAGAACTGGTTACACTGGGCAATCTGTACTTTCCAGTGTCACCATTGAGATGGCATCCCTCAAAAGAACAGCAGTTCCTTTTCTGGATTGTGGATCTACAGGTTGATAATTCTGCCATTTTTCATTTCATTTCCTGAAAGTCAGGGTTGGCTTGTGAAAAGTTGTTAAACAACATGCTTAATGTGAAATGTCAACCCTCACTCTAAACTTTCCCTGTTCAGAGCATCAGATGAAGACTTCATTGGGTTTTATAGTGGCTTTCTGATTTTGGTAGTTCATTGAAGAAGGGAGTTTGAAAGTTGTTGTATACTGTTAACGACTGTCTGCCCATGTCCTGCCTGAAATACCATGATTGTTTATGAAAAGTATCTTTAATAAAGCTGGATACAGTTTGAAAAAAAAAGGAAAGAAAATATATTGAAAAGCTGTATCCTTCATATATAAAGAAAATGATGCCATCTCATCAAGAAGATTTTTTGTGAATTAGGTGTTTTATTGGCCATAGACAGGTTAGGTTTGCAGTAACGCAGCCACAATGCCTCAATTCTCAGGCACAAGGCATGCATTTACCAGTTATCTATCTGGAACTTAGGAAGCCATAAATTCCATGAAGCCTCACTAAACAACACATTCTGAGTTAACCAACCACCAACAGAGAGTAGGCTATAGCAACAATATGAGTAGCTTTATGGTGATAACCCCATTGCTGAAGTTAAGTTTTGACTAGAGTTCCTTGGTTAAGAGTCAAGCATGGACGAACAAACAAAACAGAAACAGATTCATAGACACAGAGAACAAACTGAGGGTTGCCAGATGGGAGGGAGTTTGGGGGACTATGTGAAAAAGGTGAAGGGATTAAGAAATACAAAGTGGTAGTTACAAAATAGTCATGGGGGTTTAAGTACAGCATAGGGAATATAGTCAATAATATTGTAATAACTATGTATGATGTCTAGTGGGTACTAGAATTATCAGAGGGATCACTTTGTAAATTATATATTGTCTGACCACTATGCTGTACACATGAAACTAATATAAAATAATATTGAATGTCAACTATAATTGAAAAATAAACAGTCAAGCACAGAAAGACTAACAGAAAAAGATACCTACAAAGGAGCTATCCTACTGGCCTGAATGACAGGCAAAGAATGCTATAAAGCTCACTATCTTATACACTTTTTCTCACTATACATTAGCAAAGTGAAAGGCAGCATAGCATGGGAATTAAAAGTGCAGACTCTGGAGCCAAATTGCCTGGGTTTGAATCCCAGTTCCATCAGGGAGTCACTATATGACCTTGGCAAGTTATTTATCCTATGGCTCCATATTCTAATCTGTTAAATGGTGGTAAAAGAGTATCTATCTCATCCGCTTGTTACGAGGATTAAATAAGTTTACTTGTAAGACTCCTAAGCAGTCCTGGCATGTGGTAAATAAGTATTTGTTAAATATATTAAGTAAATAACTAACCCAGCTAGATGTTTGGCTATGGGGAGAAAATTTGAACTTGAATTTCGAACCCAGTCTCTCCCACATAAACTTGTAGAAGGAAAATGAAAATAACCCTAAGACTTGTTTCAAATTTATATGGGATCTCTTACATGAAGCATTTCACAGACATCTGGAGGAAGAATAGATAACCAAATATACACAGGCAGAAACTGAAACATGGAAAAGGGAAGTAAGATGTTGTTTCACTAACACATCATTCATAGATCTCAGGCAAGAGCCCCAACGTCCTGTCAGTCCAGGTTTTGTACAGCAGATGATAGCCTAAACTGCACATAAAAGAGTCATCAGCCTTTAAACCAGCCAGGTCTTTACCCAGGCATCTCTCATTAATTTTCCCTTATTGACATTTTTCTCAGAGATAAATATTCTACCTCCAGTCTTTGGACCCCAGCTGCTCCTAAAACCATAACTGTATCTGAATGTTTTTAAAAGTCAAACAAGGTTCCCTTAAGCCACATTCTTGCTCTATCCGCCACCATTGCTGATTCTTAAGAGGTTAAGATCAGGGTTAATGAAGCAAACCGTAAATATGGGAAACATCTCTACATAAGTCGCCATTTAAAGTAGCTTTTGCCCTTGCCAGTGTGGCTCAGTTGGCTGGAGCATCATCACGCACTGAAAGGCTGTGGTTTCGATTCCCTAGTCAGGGCACCTACCCAGGTTGGGGGTTTGGTCCCTGGTTGGGGTGCATAGGAGAGAAACAATGTTTTTCTCTCACGTCAAAGTTTTCTCTCTCTCTTTCTCTCTCTCTTCCTCTCTCTAAAATCCATAAACATGTCCTCGAATGAGGATTTTAAAAATAAATAGTTTTAAAAATCTTAAATCCTCTAATTTCTAGAAACTATGAACTCGACAATAGTTCCATGTAAATAAATGTGCAATCGCTTTTTGCATTGTGAGGAAGGAGTGAAGGGCCTGAAACTGAGAAGGAAATGCCAGAGAGGTCCTGCCACTCTCTGACAGGGACCCAGCACTGACAAAGGGCTCGCAGCAATTCTAGCCTCATTAGCAAGCACCCACCCAGCACCACTGCCGTTACAATGGCCCACGTTCGTCCACGGGCCCTCCTTCTCGCCTTCTTCCTCACACTCATCGCTGCCTAAGCTTCTTCCTAGGCCACTTATAATGCCTAACCTTTGCTCCCAGAAATTTTCATAACGTCAACCTTCGTAATGTTGGCCCGATTTGCTTGCTGTCACCGCAAGTTTCAGTCAGGGCACCAATCCTGTGCCCTACTCCTATCTATAGACTCTGGCCTGTAAAACCTCGCTACAGCACCTCTCAATATTCACCTCTTCTCCAGCACCCACTTCGGCTCCCCCTGGCCTCAACATATCCCATCCACCCTCCCTCACCTTCTGTAAGCCGGTTCCCTCCTCCGTCCTATCCACGCCCTGCCCGTCTCTCCTCTCAGAATTTCTTCCCAAACAAGTCACCCACAACAGTTGCCCTCCTGTCTGTCGCACCCAGCACGCCTCCGCACGCTCTCCGAGGCTCCCGAGCCTCCCGGTGGTTCAGTGCACTCATCCGCCCCCGACTCCCCGGCCCCTTCCCAGCCCACCTGCTCTCCTCCGGCGGACGCTCCTCGCAGTCGCCAAGCTCCATTCCCGCGCGCTCTGGCCCCATCCCGGGCTGCGACATCGCCTCCTCTCTGAAGAGAGGCGTCCCTGCCGCTTCGCCCTTCAGGGCTCCCGGAGCCCCCTCCACCCAGGAACAGAGGAGGCACCCAGGGCGGGTGGGCTCAGAGTGATGCACCACACCCGGGTGACAGCAGCGGTGGTGAATGCTGCCTCAGCTGCGGTTTCTATCCCTGCCACCCCCACTTCCGGCTCCCAAAACTACAACTCCCAGAAAGCACTGCCAAAGGCCCGGCCGCTCCCAGAATGCACCGTTCTATCCAATCCGAGGCCGCGCTCCTGTCAGACTGCGGGCCCTGACGGCGAGCTTGCGGGCGTGCACGCGGCAGAAACGCCCACCAGCTCGGGTCTCAAGCGCCCCTGCTGAGGTGGGCCCCTCCTTACACGCGGCTGTCACTTTTCACTCTGGGGACCGGACTCCGTCAGAGGTCTAGAGGAGGAACTAACGCTGGTCTTAAACAAATTGTGGTTCACCCCACTTCAGCCTACACTGGTTTAACACTTGCTAGTAGTTTTGGGGGGACTTCAAGCATTTTAATGAAGAGCTCACAAACTCAGAAGGGCGCAGGTTACTTTGGGATCATAAAGGAAAAGCAGGAGGGAGAGGCTTTGGGGGAAGGTTTCCTGGACAACTGATGTCAGAGCAGTTTTTCAGGATGTGTATGAGTTAGGAGAAGAAGAGAAAGTGGAGAGTGCAGCATGGCACTGCTCTCTACGGGAGGGATTTAGGTTAACATGAAAAACTAGCTACTCTATTAAAAATAATGTATGACTTTGAGGAACTTTGAAACCTGAGATAACTTTTTTCCTGAGTTAAAAGTGAAATGAAAGAGGCTTTTAATGCAAATTATGATTTACAACTTCCATTTATATAAAAAAATACTCTGTTCAAACTTTCTCATATTTTCCTAGTAAAGAGTTACATTTTTAAAGAAAGGGGTCATTTTAGTCACTGGGATTTCACTCCCTTCTGTTTGTTTCTATAAAAGTATGAACTTCATTTTTTTAATACAGTATAATCCCAAATGATCTTAACACGAAAGATCAGTCAGCTGTATCTGGAAATTCTGGAAATAAAATTGCAGTAAAAGTTTTGGAAAACAGGATTTTCCTCATATGTCCAAGTCTGGGTTTACATGTATTTTCTTTAAAGCACTCAGTTAATAAACATGACAATAACCTACATTAGCCATGTGTTCAACCTCCACCCCAACACATCCCTCTGTTTTCCCTCACCCCAGCTAGCCATATTCTAAAACCCTTGTTTATGATTCCGCTGTTTCCCTTTTTATATAGTTTCTTTGCATCTATCTATATTCCTAAAAAGTATTGTTTATCAAATTTGTGTGTTTTAACGTTATACGAAGGGTACTAAGCTGAATTTATTCTTTGGGGACTGCCTTTTTTCTTTAATACAACATTAATAAGATTTACTCGTTGTGTGTCACTATGGTTCATTAATTTTGACTGCTGTATAATAGTCCACTGTGTGCATACACCAGTTTATTCACGCTATCTTTCACTGATAGGCATTTGGGTTGTTTCCAGGTTTTTGCTATTATAAACAGTGCTGCTATCACTATTCTTTTACATGTCTCCTCTTGTATATAAACAAGGGTTTCTCTTGGGTATATACCTAGAAGTGGAATTGTGAGGTAATAGGGTTATTGTCTGTTCTAGCTTTTGTTTTGAATGGTGGGGTTTTAGGTGCACAGCTTTTAAAATAACTAATTAGTGCCCTGTCCAGTGTGGCTCAGTTAGTTGGACTGTCGTCCTGTACACCAAAAGGTGGTGGGCTCAATTCCTGGTCAGGGCACATACCCAGGTTTTTGGGTTCAATCCCCTGTGGGGGCGATTAAGGGAATCAACCCATGATGTTTCTCTCTCTCCCTCTCTCCCTTCCTCTCTCTAAAATCAATTAAAAATAAAATAATTATTTATGAAATCATAACTAATTATGTTATTTAAAATAACTAACCATGTGAAAAATGGCCATGCATGGAAAATGATGATAGTATGTCAGAAAACAAGGATTCTGATTAATCCAATTTTGTGCATCTTAAGTCCAAATGAAAAAAATGTCAACTTTGCAAAAATATCTAGCATAAGGATTCAATAAATGAAATGGCCTTACTTAGCAACTGCTTGGTGAATTAATATTTTAAAAGTCAAAAAGCCTGCCCTAGCTGGTTTGGCTCAGTGGTTAGAGTGCTGGCCCTTAGACTAAAGGGTCCTGGGGTTTGATTCAGGCCAAGGGCACGTACCTCAGTTGCAGGCTCAATCTCTGCCCCTGGTGGGGGCCCATGCAGAAGGCAACCGACTGATGTGTCTCTCTCACATTGATGTTTCTCTCTCTCTCTCTCTCTCTCTCTCCTGCTCTCTCTGAAAATCGATGGAAGAAATATCCTCAAGTGAGGAAAAATAAAAATCAAAAACCCTGAAGAAGTTTATTTGATCTTGATCAACTTTGTTTTCATGATTACCAGGATGCTATTTTTATATAAACAGTAGTAGGTCCTAAAGAACCACTAGCAAAAAGCCAATTTCACTCAAGAATCAGTAATTCAAGTAACAAATTTTTAAAAGCTTGGTTTTAAGAAATAGTCTTCTTGAATATAGCAACAAATATCAATTATAGTCTTGAATATGTTCTTTTTATTCACTAAAATTATTCTTAGCAGCATTTTGGAAAATATTCAAGTTTTTAAAACTAAGGGATGTTTCCCACTGGCCAAGTCAAAAACAATTTGAGCATCAAAATGAGTTCACTCGTGATAATTATATAAAGCTACATTCTTCTCAAGCATAAGTACAACTTTTACACTCTTCACCCCTTTGCTTTTCAGAAGAGAATTTTTAATGCAAAATGAATCTGAATTTCTATGGAAACTTACGTGTATATATAAATAAGTATGCAAATAAATAAATAAATAGAAAAAGGAAGGAAGAAATGGGGGGAGGGAAATCTTTTTTGTTTTTTACAGTAGAATGTCAGCTAATGAAAGTAGAGGAACGATTGAGTTAGAAAACCATTATTTTATAGCCAACGTAGTAATAGTTGATTCAGGCAAGAATCATCAATAGATGCTAAAGCCATTAGTGAAACCTGAAACAGGATATTTACATAGTCTCATACTATCTTTCCACAGATTACTTATAAATGGGAAAAGGGTACCTTTACAATGGAGAAATCTGGTGAACATCACCTTAACAAAAAGATACCATGTGCTTCCTGATGTTAAGTACTGACAAGGACACAATATCACTCATCCTTGACAAAGTGAATAACCTAAATCTAATCACAGAGTAGCAATAAGACAAAACCAAATTGAAGGACAATCTATGCAATAACTGCCTTCAATCTTCAAAAATGTATATATCATAAAAGACTAAAAAAGGCAGACCAACTTTTTCAGATTAAAGGAGACAAAAGAGACAGGACAAAGAAATGCAACATGTGAACCTGGATTGGATCCTAGATTGGAAAAAAATATTGCTATAAAGGATAATAATTTATTTATTAGAGTAATTGGCAAAATTTTAATATGGACTATATACATTAGAGAATAGAATAGCATCGATGTTAAATTTCCTAAATTTGATCATTTTAGCATGGTTATCCTTAGCAAGAATATCCTTAGAGATATATTCTATGGAGTCATGATGTCTGCAACTTACTCTCAGATTGTCCAACAACAAATAGTTTTAGTTACAGCTACCTATCTATATAGAGAGAAAGCAATGTAGCAAAACTAATAATTTGTGAATCTCGGTGAAGGGTATATGAGTATTGCACTATGGTTACCACTTCTCTCTAGATTTGAAAATAGGAAAGCATTTCTAAAATCATTTTAAAAAAATAGGCAAGTATCTACTCTGGCCGGGTGGTTCAGTTGGTTGGAGCATCATCCCATACACCAAAAGGTTGTAGGTTCAAATCCCAGTCAGGGGAACATACCTAGGTTTCAGGTTTGATCCCTGGTCAGGGCATGTAGAGAGGGCAACCTATCGATGCTTCTCTCTCACACATTGATGTTTTTCTCTCTCTCTCTTCCTCTCTCTAAAATCAGTAAACATATCCTTGGATGAGGGTTAAAAAATATAAATAAAGAGCTCAACCCTTAAAAAAAATCTTTTGCCAATTTTGCCAAATGTTCAATTCACTGACTTGACCCAATTTACTGATTTCCTGAAATTCCTTCTTTTCTTTTTTTCTTTGTTTTAATAAAGCTTATAGCAGTTCATATTGAATAAGTTGATTTTTAAAAGCTTTTGAAGGCCATGGCCGGGCAGCTCAGTTGGTTGGAGCATTGTCCTATATGCCAAGGTTATGGGATTGATCCCAGGTCAGGTCAGGGCACACACAAAAATCAACCAATGAATGCTTAAATAAGTGGAACAGCAAATTTCTCTCTTTCTCTCTCTCCGTCTCTCCCTTCCTTACCCCCTCTCTAAAGTCAATTAAAAAAAATTTTTTTTTAAGTTTTTGAAGAATTTCGCCAAGTTTTAATTGACTGGTTTCTATTTTGTCTTTATAGCAACATTTCTACCCCCTTGAAGCATTTAGTATTGGGGTCATTTATTCAATTATATAGTAAAGGTCATTGTCAGCCACAGACAATGCATACAACTCCAGTTACAGTGAAAATTTTAAAAATCTTATTTTTGGCCTGATCAAATCTTTAACACATTAGAAAAACGTTCACCGTGTCTCTGTCCCAGCTCCCTGCAACTCTAGCTGGATAAAACTGGGCCAAAAGAAGGGACCCTCTCCCGAGGGAAAGGGAGAGACGTGAGTTAGTCCAGGCTGGCCTCTTCAGAACAGGGCAGCCAAGGGGCAAAGAGAGAAGGGTAAATGCCGAAAGGCCCACGACCCTAAAACCCTGGCCCTCCAGACCTTCATAGGCTACCAGTCTAGTTAGCACAAATTGAGAATATATTTTTAAATGTATGTTAATAGGGGAAAATTGTAATTTATGTAAATTTGTATAGCTTTAGAAAATTCCACAATTTGTCCTTCAGTGAATTGGCTTACAACCCTGGGTAAACAAGACTCCTACTCTGCCCAGAGAAGACAAAGCCTAATAAGGAGTGAACTAACGGTCCAACCCCTGAGTCCGGGAAGAATTCCCCATCAAGTTCCCCTGTCTACCCAGAGCAGTTTCCCTAGTCAGAGAAAAACTAATGATGGTCAGGGACTTGGAGACCAGCTCTGCGTGCAACCCTGTCATGTCTCTGCTGTATCACAGTATGTAGCACAGTGTCTCACACACACTAGGAAATCAAACTCTCTTTGAATAACTGAGTGAATGCATCCTGAGATTAAAAGGCAGAAGACTGGAACAGCTAGAAAAGCTTAGAATAAAGGAAAGGGCAACACAAAAGAGGAACAGGAAGTTATAGCAAATTGGCAAAGAAAAAGGTACTGCATCTGAAATGACAAGAGGGGTAGAATGAGAAGAATTGAGCATAAAAGAGAAGAAAAACTGTACTGTACATACAAGTAGCTTAAGGGAGTTAAGTATAACAGTAATAGTTATACCTAATTAATACATATATACCTACATACAATGCAATTATACCCAACTCCCTTATTATACCAGTATGATACAAATTACATCAACATATGAATTCTAAAAATCCTCTTCTGAAACACAAAGGAGTTGATACCAAAATCAGACAAAGACATTTAAGAAGAAGAAATTACACACCAATATCACACATAAGAAACAGACAACATCCTTGACAAAATATTAGCAAATCAAATCCAACAATATATAAAAAGGATAATACACCATGACCAAGTAGTTTTGTCATAGAAATGCAAGGTGGTTCAACATTTAAAAATCAGTTAATGTAATACTGTATGATTCCATTTCTATAAAATTCTAGAAAATTCAAATTAATCTACAGTGACAGAAAATGTATCAGTGGTTGCTTAGGTAGAGATTGGAGAGAAGGATTACAAAGGAGCACTGGAAAACTTTTGGTGATGATGGATATATTTATTATCCTGATTATGGTGGTGTTTTCACAGATATGTACACTGTACATCTGTATAAACTGCACACTTTATATAAGTATTTTATTGTCCATTAATTATACCTCAATAAAGCTGAAAAAGGGGGCTTAAAAGACATATCCAACTAATAAAAATAGTTAAGGGTTATATATGTTAAGACCTGTACTTATCTTTGAAAAGAATGTAGATCTCTTTGTGAAAAGAGATCCAGAACATATTAATCAAAAAGTATAATGTTGTTAAGGTTGCCAAATTTAGCAAATAAAACTCTACAATGAAAAATTATTTAGTAGTATAAGTTTGTTTTAGATTTCAGATAAACAGCAATTTTTTTTACTACACTGCAGGCAATATTTAGGATAATTTATAATAAACAATTATTCATTGTTTATGTGAAATTCAAATTTAACTGGTCTTGTATTTTATCTGGCAATCCTAGATATTGTCTTATCTGCAGTGGATGAACTCAAACCTCTAAAAGAGGGCAGCTGCTTGAATTCTATTTATTTTGACTTGCATGAAGCTGCCAAACTGCTGTACTCCAGACAAAGGCTGCATGCTTAGTGTCCAGGGCAGTGCCTCATTCACAGTAGGTGCTCAGAAAGTATTTTTGCTCTGCAAGCTGTGTGAAGATAGGGTCTGCATCCACCTTGCTCACCATTTTATCCCCAGGGCTTATTACAATGCCTGGTGCCAATGAATATATGATTAAATGAATAGTTACCTCTCATGCCCCAGAAAATGGCAGGGTTGACCTTGTACTCCAGTCCTTGAAGTTGGCTGATAAGACTTCTTGGACAAGTCCCAGTTCTGATTTCTTGGCTTGTCTCCCTTTTCACTATTGCGGTGTGTGTCTCAGGATGCTGTTTTGTTTTGTTTTGTTTTGTGTTTTGTTTTGTTTTGTTTTGTGTGTGACTGACCTATCTATAATATCTCTTTTGTTCTTGTTTTTCCCTTTGGAATCTGGGTGATTGCTCTGAGACTCTGAAACCCTCGCCCCTTGGAAAAATCTGAAAGTCTGATACACAGCAGCTAGGTTTGCTTATGAAATACTGGGGCATGTTCCTTTTAGAGCTAAGGAAATTTGGGAGGGGGCTCAGTTTGGGGGAGAAGATCAGAATAAAAGGAGACCTTTACATCCTGGTGGTGGAAAGGATTTTATATATATTTGGAGGTTTTATTATCTGTCCTATAAATACCAGAAGTACAAAAATGCATCTGAACTCTAAATGCGTTAATTTTCTTCCATAAAATTAAGAACTTAATCTAACCACAAATAAGCAGAGATTGTATCAGTTATTTCTAGTGAGAGAAGTATAGTGTGGAGAAAAATGTCTTGTGCTCAGAAAATTTTAGAACTGTAAGGAATCTTAGTAATAATTAAGTATAACATATACAGGGTGTCCCTCCAAAAATGTATACACACTTTAACAGCTAATAGCTCAATTTCGAAAGTGAAATGTATTTTAATAGACACTGCCTTTATAATTATTCAAAGTGTGTGTATACATTTTTTGGGACACCCTATATTTAGTATTACTACTTCCTTGTTTTGAAAATGAGTATGAGACCCAAACACTCTCACAAGTTCACACAGTGATCACATGACTAAAGTGAGTGAAAAAAATACAACCCAATAAAACCTAGGTCTCCCTCCTACTTTTATCTCTAGAACCCAGTTTCCCTAGTTCTTAGCAATAGGGAGAGGGGAGGCAGCTACAGGGTGGAATAGAAATAAAATCAAGCACATTGTGCTAAGAGCATACCTGCTATTCTCCTTGACATGTGGAATGTTGTTCTTAGGTCTTTTTGAGTCCAAACCTTCCTCTACCATTAAAGTTTATTGAATCCCTTCATAGGTTTGTCCTGGCCTGATACACTATTTTTATATGGTTATATTTTTGTCTTGGAGGGGAAAAAATTAAGTACAGGCTACTGTGATTCTGAGATACTTTAGGTCACTGGTTTGTTTCTATGTAAAAAGAAATTTCAGGAAGTGGAAAGGAGGAAGGTGGCAGAGATTTTTACATGGACAGAATACCTGCCCCTGGTTTTTTCCTTAGATGCAAATGCTTTAGGTAATTTTGAGCTCTTATGAGGATAATACAATCTTAATGCTTCCACCCAAGTGCAGTTACTTTGGAGGAGGAACAGGTAAGAAAGGGAATATCACGTTTTGTAAATAGGGGGGAAAATTATGCAAGTATTCAGTAAATAATATTTTCCTGTAGGGATGATTAGAAAAACGAACTCTCCTATTAATTCCCACTGCAAATGAATTAACGAAAAATGCAGCCAAATAAGCAGAGGTACTTACCCCTCTCCCAAGTGAAGATGAAGTCTTATTAAGGTGGTGAGTACTGTGCTCAGTGTTTGGAGAGTACAGGATGAGAAATGGTACAGTACAGATACGGGAGACGTTAGCATTTACTTTTACTGCTAGTGACGCAAGAATTATCACTGCAGCCTTTGCTTTGCGTCCAGACGCGGCGACTCCTCATGCTGCAGGTGGAGGAGCTGGCCGGGGAAAGGGGAGCTGGGACGCAGTTCTGCAATCTACACTCACAGGGGTGTCCTGCCTCCAAGGCTGCATTGCAGTGGGGTGTGAAAGGTTCGTGTGTGCCAAAGCTTAGGGGCCTTTCTGTAGCGGGAGAGACTCGAAGGACACGGAGGAACATGATCTCATTTAAGGCACGTGATTCTGAGGTGCTCAGGGTCCAGCTTTCCCCAATTTGGGAGGAACAGCAAACTGCTGAAACAACGGCCCTTCCAAGCGCCCGGAGCAGCGAGTGCAATGTTTTCCCCTATCCGCCAGGGGCCGCTAGGAGCGAGTCCCGGAGTTAAGGCCACTCTGGTCAGCGGCTGGTCTCTGTAGCCCCTCCCCCGGCGCGCAGCCGCGGGTGGGAGGGCGAGGACGCCGCTAGCACGCGTGCGCGCTCCCTCGGTGCGGCTCGTCGGTGAGCGTGAGGGGGAGGTGGCAGGCCTCAGACTCTGGCCTTCTCTGCTGACTGATCCGGCGCTACGTCTCCAGTCATGAACCGGTTTGGTTCTCGGTTAGTGGGAGCCACGGCCATCCCGTCACCGCCGCCGAAACCCCGCAGTAATGAAAACCTCGACAAAATTGATATGTCTCTGGGTGAGGAGCCGAGTTGGACTGAGTTGGAGTGGGGGGAGGGTGTGGGTGGGACCAAGGACCGCGGTTTGTGGGGGAAGGGGCGGTTGGCCGCTGTGGCGGAGCGAGGTTTTTCGGCTAGGCGGAACCAAGCGAGGGCCTCTGGGGGCTGAATGCTGGGGTCGAACCTGAGGGGCCCGAGCGCCTCGGCGGGGCTGTTATCTGAGGGGTGTCGGTCGGGGTGGGGAGCGCTGCGGGCCTGGAGATTTGGAGGGTCCAGGGGTGCGTAGCCTGTTCCCTCAGAGGGGCGCTACCACTCGCGGGTGACCCCGGCTCTTTGTGAGGAAAACTCCGCGGATTTTCCCTCCAGCGTGTTCGCTGTGGGCGTTATCCGGGGAGCGAAGGGAATGGTCCGACTAAACCATCCTGTCTGAGGAAAGCTCGGAGAGCCCGGCTGGGTCCGCGTTCGGTTAATAATCAGTGCTTCCAGAAAAGGGCTCGTTGGGCATTTTGTGTGCCCAGGCCTGCGCCGGGCGCCGACCGAGGAGGTGTCAAGACGCCCCCGAGAGTTGGCGATTCTGACGGACGCCAGACCTCAGGGCCACGACGGGGCACGGACTCCGGAGCGGTTGTCGGAAATAAAATATCGTTAGGCTGGAATTCCATCAGATGGTGCTTTATTAGGCGGTGCCTAGAAAAAAGCACAATCTCCTTATCCAGGCCTAGCTAATTAGGAAAAAAAAAAGAAGCAGCAAAAACCAAGGGTGAGATTTGATTTACATGAATAGATGCGAAGCCGGATAAAGCCTGGGATCTAGCACTATAAGAAGGGTGGGGTGGTGTAGTGATGAATATGTAAAAAGCAGGAGGATCGGTGATTTAATTAAAAATTTAGACCTAGCACTACTGAGGAACGAGTCTCTGTGTTTGGCTTAGCTAGTTTAAAAGGAATTACTTTTTTGTCAGGATTCAAGTTACGGAATTAAGCTTTTTCTGTGGACTACAGTTTTGGGCATATTTGAAAAGTACCTGACGGGTGGATACGGAGGTGTAACTTTTCCCAGGACAGTATTTTTCTTTTGTTGTGGTTTATCTGCAAAGTTTTTAGTCAAAAAACTTGGTTTCTATGATTGCCTCAAGTCAGAACCCAGTATATAGTATGTGAATTAAGTAAACCATCGGAAATGTTTGGCCACAAGTCTTGTCTTAGTGAACCCTAAAGAAACAAGAAATCTTTTCAGCTAAAGCCGAGAAAAACTGTAACGACTATTTATTGAGTGCTTATTACCTTCCAGACACTGGACTAAGCGTTAATATGTGTAAACTCGGTTTATCCTCGTAGTAACCCTATGAGATATACTTTTAATGATAAAGAGCACGAAATCCAGAACCGCACTCAGTTCAAATCCTGCTTTTGCCACTTTATAGCTATGTGATTGTGGGCAAATTACTTCTCAATGCCTCATCTGTAAAAAGTTGATAATAATAGGTTTATTTGCCTTAGAGGGTTGATATAAATATTAAATGAGTCAAAAGGCATGTATAAACTGCTTAGAACAGTACCTGGTACACAGATGGCTCTATGTTTACACACACACATACACACACACACTATATCTGCCATTGTTATTCCCATTTTACAAAACCTGAGGTGTAGAGAAGTTAAGTAACTTGTCCAAATTCATACAAGTAAGTAAGTGGTGGAGTAAGGATTTTGGTCTTGCTCTAGAGCCCTAAGCTATAGATAATTGTAGGAAGTGTTAAACAGGTATTTTCATAACCAACACATTATTTTAGGTTTCTAGGGTTTTTGTGTGTATTTTGTGTTGTGATTACCATGTTCAAGTGTAGAAAACTAAGGACAATTATCTTTGAAGGTAGAAATGAAGTGCTGTGGATAGCTAAAACAGAGCTTGGTATCTTTTCTCTCCTCCAAGAACATACTTTTAGGCATACTCCAAGAGCATTCTGTCAGGTGCCTTTTTGATTTGTTTTAGTGAGAATTTTACAGAGATGGGATGGAAGGAGATTTATTTTAAACAATTGTAATGCTTCATGAATATTTCATTTTATCAGGTCTACAGGGGTTTTAGATTATAATTTTTGTGTTTTTTAAAAATTGTGGTTCTACCTGGATTATATGAATAGACTACCAAGGTTACCAATGGCTGGCCTCATTGTGGCTCAGTTTCTTTGATTTGAAAATGAGCATTATAATACTTATTTCATAAAATTGTGAGAATTAAAAGAATACATGTCAGAACAATGACTGTTAGTACTCAGTTACTACTATTATAATTATTAGTACCATGTATGTGGTACTAATGTTATGGAAGAAACTTTTTTATAAAAGTAGCTTATCATAATGGATTTTTTTCCGTCTTATACATATCTACCCTATCTGCTCTTTGAGTAGAAGAAAACCATTCTCTTTTAGATTGGAAGAATGCTCTTTGTCATCATCATAGCTCATTTAATTTGAGGACTTAGATAATAAAATGTTTAAACATAATTTTATATTTGATATGCTTTACTACTTTTAATTTTTAGTTATGTTTATACTCTATGATGCTCTATTTTAAAATTAATCTGGTTAGCCCAGCCAGCATGGTTCAGTGATATGAACCAGGAGGTGACAGTTCAATTCCAGGTCAGGGCACATACCTGGGTTATGGGCTCAATCCCCAGTAGGCGGTGTGCAAGAGGCAGCTTATCAATGACTCTCTCTCATCATTGATGTTTCTCTCTCTCCCTCTCCCTTCCTCTGTCTCTGAACTCAGTAAAAACATATATATATACATTTTTAATATATCTTTATTAAGTTCAGAGAGAGGAAAGGAGAGGGAGAGAGAGAGAGAGAGAGAAACATCAATGATGAAAGAGTCATCGATCGGCTTCCCCCTGTACACCCCCAACTGGGGATCGAGCCCACAACCCCGGGCATGTGCCCCAACCGGGAATCGAACCCTGATTGCCTGGATCCTAGGTCGACACTCAACCACTGAGCCATTCCCAGCCGGGCAAAACATATTTTTTTAAAAAGTATGCAGGTCAATGGTTTAAAAAAAATTTTTAATCTTATTAATCAAAATTATACCCTTGTCCCCCAACTCCCTTTTTTTAATGGTTCACAGACCAAATTCATTTTTGTGTGTGTCCTCTTGTGGCTCTGAGATTTTAGACTTCTGGTGAAGAGTAGCACCTTAAAGTGTTTCAAAGGAAGTGTCTTTTCTTTTTGTTCACTGAGAATTTAACATGCTCATGTATCTGATATTCAAGAAACCTTTTTATTTTTAGAGTGTCTAACTTTGATGAACTCTTTTGTAGTTGAAGGGTTAATCTCTAGAAGATAACTAAGTACTTTGGGGAGATATGAATTATATGATTATTTAAATGTGATTAAGAGTCTTAAAGATTGCAGATGGGTGAGGTAGAGTAGTAATATATAAGAAAGGATCCCTATAATCTAAGTTTCCTTCTTTTACTTCAGAAAAGACTAATTATATTGATATCATTGTTAGGATATTTGTGTTTAGAGCAGTTTGGGGGAAAATCCCTGAGATTAATTAGTTTTGTCACATTTTCTTAAGTTGTTGGCCATGTTCAATTTCTTTGGTTTATTTGCTCTGTATTCAGTCATCAGAATTAATATTGGAGTTGGGACTATGGAGAAATTGTTTGGATATTTCTTTAATGAATATTTTTGATGTCTAGTAACCTTTTGAAAATTATTGAAGTGTAGTTGGCATACAATATTGTATTAGTTTCAGGTGTTCAACATAGTGATTTGACATTTATATACCTTATGATGTGATCGCCACAACAGATCTATTAACCATCTACACCATACATGGTTTTGAAGATATTATTGACTCTATTCCCTGTTCTAGTAACCACTTTTTAACAGATGTAAATGGGAATCTGGAGAAAATTTTGTTTCCAGCTCTTCACAATTTTCTGTTGTGGTGTTAGAGGAATGTGAGGCTTGTGAAATACCTTGGGGCACTTTGAAAGTGTTTTGGGAAATGAGAGCAGTGTAGAAAGGAAAATGAGGTAATTTTGAATTACTTTGTTAGAGGAACAGAAACCAATAGTATTTTCTTTTGTGTATCTTTTTTGGGGGTACTTATTGAATTTTGTATTTGCTATTTGTGAGTCTGTGTCCATCAATAATTTTAAACTTATTGAGAACAGCGGTCAGATTTTAATTTTGTTTGTTTCCGTTATATCATAGTCAGTCACATATTTATTGCACATAGTATATGCTTAATAAATATTTGTTGAATTGAGATGAACTTATAAATTTAGTCTTTTAATGGAATGATTTATTTTTTGACTGCCAGTGGTTTTATTGAAGGTTGGATGTTTTTAAAAACTGGAGACTTCTGTGATTATGGAAAGAAGTATTAGTAATTTTTATAAGCAGGCTTTTGCTTATTTACATTTACCAGGGGAAGAAAGAAATGGTAGGTCTGCTTTGGGCTTTTTTTTTTAATTAAAATTTTTTTTAGTGTGGACATTATTGCAGGAGGAGTCTCCGCCCCACTTCCCCCTGCCTTGGCCTTTACCAGATTATAGTCTGTGTCCATGGGGTATGCATATATGTTCTGAGCTATTTCCTTCACCTTCTTTATCCAGTCACCCCCACCCTCGCGGGCACTGTCCAGTCTGTTCCATGTATTCATGCTTCTGTTTCCATTTTGTTCATCAATTTATTTTGTTTACATTAGATTCCACATATTAGTGGGATCATATGATATTTGTCTCTCTCTGACTGGCTTATTTCACTTAGCGTAATACTCTCCAGGTCCATCCATGCTGTTGCAAAGGGTAAGACTTTCTTCTTTTTTACAGCCAAGTGGTATTCCATTGTGTAAATGTACCCACTCATCTGCTGATGTGCACTTGGGCTGTTTCCACATCTTTGCTATTGTAAATACTGCTGCTGTGAACATAAGGGTGCATGTATTTTTTTCTGATTGGTGTTTCGGGCTTCTTAGGACATATTCCCAGAAGTGGGATCGCTGAGTCAAAAGGCAGTTCCATATTTAATTTTTTGAAGAAACTCCATACTGTTTTCCACAGTGGCTGTACCAGTCTGCATTCCTACCAGCAGTGCACAAGGGTTCCCGTATCTCCACATCCTCACCAGCACTTGTTGTTTGTTGATTTATTGATAGTAGCCATTCTGGCAAGTGTGAGGTGATACCTCATTGCGGTTTTTATTTGTGTCTCTCTAAGAATTAGTGGTCTTGAGCATTTTTTCATGTGTCTATCGGCCATCTGTATGTCCTCTTTGGAGAATTGTATATTCAGCTCCTTCGTCCGTTTTTTAATTGTATTGTTTGTCTTCCTGGTGTTGAGTTGTATAAGTTTCCAGCAAAACCTTTCTTCAGTGGTCCAAGTGCATTGGCTGATTTGAGCTTTTATCTTGTTACTATTACCTTCTTATGGGAGTGCTTTCAAAGTAGAAAAGTTAGGGACATGGAAATCTACCAACTAGAAAATGAGAGTGAATAATTGAGTCAAGCTAAAATGAAAATAAATAATCATTGCATTTCCTCTATCACAGATGATATCATTAAATTGAATCGAAAGGAAGGAAAAAAGCAGAATTTCCCGCGACTAAATAGAAGACTCCAACAGAGTGGTTCCCGGCAATTCAGGATGAGGGTACGATGGGGAATCCAACAGAATTCTGGTAAGTTTTGCAAGTAAGAATAAAAAGCTGTTATTTATGGGTTTATAGTATACTATTTTTGGTACCTACTTAAAACATGGAGGAAATAGATCAGTACCCTTTGTTTGGGGTTTGTATTCCTCCCAAGACTTAGTTTCATCTTAAAATCTGGTAAAAATTTAAGTTGCCTTAAATATTTTCTAAACCTCAATATAGAAATAGTCTAAAGTATGTTTAAATTATAAATTATGAACATCATATGTAAAGGATCTTACATATCATGAGGTCTTCATCTTAGATGTTCCTTTAACAGTCTGTCTCGTGGATGACTGTATAACACCAGCTTAAATACTTTCAGTGAAAGAGCATACCACCTTATAAGACAACTTCTTTCGTTATTGGATTTAGCTGTTTACTAGAAAATTCTCTTGACTTGAATTAAATCATGTCTACCTGTTAATTTTATAGTCATAGGAAGCAAACTCCCTTTTCTATATGAAAACCTTTTAAATATACGGAGACTACTATTCTGCATAGCAAATGACTTCTAGACACTCTATCTTACCCAGGACCTTTAGGATTTGTTAAATTTTCCAAAGGTGACACTCAGAATTGAATGCTTTAGATGTGATCTAATGACCTTGAAACTCTACATATAGTTATTTTTGGTAATCTGGAAGCTTATTTAATAACTATCTTATTCCAAAATGGATTTGAGGCAGTAACTGAACGCTTAATTATATATGACTTGTTAACATTTTTAGCAGTTATATCAGAGTTTTAGAATGAATCTTTGTTCAGAAATTTAATCTCCAGTGGGTCAAACATAATTAGTTCTGTGATTCACGGCTAACATGCCAGCATAACCTAAAAAATATATTTTTTTAGAAATAGGATCTGTAGCTACGATTAGCCCCTACAAAAAAATGTATTCTTCTCTAATTTCCTGAACAGCTTAACCCAAATGAATAAATTTGATGACAGGTATTTAACTACAGCAAATGAATATTTAATTCCAGTGATTTATATTTAAAGATTTTTAAATAAATATTACATAGTATACCATATTTTAATATATATACATATATATGTATATAATTTGTTTTATAATTTTAGAGGTCATAGAAGCCAGAAATATATTCGTTTATGCTAACCATATGTTAAATACCTGATAAATACTTTGAACTCACCAGGGTCTCAGGGTATATAAAGTTGCAGTCTTTTACTCAAGGGACTTCTGGTAACAAAGATAAAATAGAAAACATAGAGTTGAGAAATGTAAGAAAAATTCTGACATAGAATTTTAGGTAGGGAATTTGGTCTAAGAAGGTCAGTGGTGATTTAATGGATAAGGTAAGAAAGGATATGGTCCATAAAGGATCAGAAAAGGTTTTACTTTTAACTAGAGGTTATGATCTGAGTCTAGAGATAAATGATATCTAGGGGCAGCTTAGAATCTTACAAGATTGAACTTGTGCTTGTATGTTCTCCACTTACATGTGACAGGGCTTAAAATAGAACAGCTGCTGCTGTCACTGAATGTGCAGAGAGAGATGGGATTGTCTTAAGCTGTGGTTAGCAAAAGTTCAGATTTCCACATTGTAATGCCAGTGAGGATGTTAGCTTGAGATAAGAGCACAAGAGAGCCCTTGGCATATGCTCAATAAATTATTTTTGATGGCTGAACAAATAAGTGAGTAAAGTCTTCCTAATTGTGCCCAAAATATAATTGAGTCACTCAATAAATACTGGAACCAACAACTTAAGATATATTTCAGTGGTAGAATACTATGTAGCAACGGTTCTCAAAGTATTGTCCAGGGACCTGGGGAATCCCAAGACTTGAGGGGTCCACAAAGTCAAAACTGTTTTTATAATAATACTAAGACATTACTGTAACTGTATTTTTACTCTTACTGTCTCATAAATGTACAGTGGACTTTTTCAGGGTCTACATGCTGTGTGATAACTAAAACAGATTGGATGCTGAAACAGATCCGAGAATTTAGCTATCTTCTGTTAAGCCATACTCTAAAGAAAATACAAAACAATGCTACTCTTCCTGTTATTTTTTTATTGTTTTGGAAAATAATTGTTATTTTTTTATTAAAAATAAGCTATTTTACATGTAATGGATTTATTGTTCTAATGAAATAATAGTTTTTTAATATCTTAGTTTTCATTTCTAGTATGGTAAGTATGAGTAAACATAAACTCACAGAAACAAAAACTCTGGTGTCTTCAGTAGTTTTTAAGAGCATAAAGAAGTCCCAAGACCAAAAAGTTTGAGAAAGCTATTTCTTTTAGAGGTACAAGAGACGGGAATATTTGTAGCTTCAGAAAGGAGTCAGTAATAGATGATTGCATACACTCTGTGCTGTGATTTGATATTTCCCAGAAAACCCCTCATATCTTCATGTAAGTGATCAAGACTCCAGAAATTGTTGATGCAAGTGGATGTGTGTGTGAAAGAAATTCGTGAAGGGTCTAGGCTGAGGATTCAAAGGAAAGGTGAAAAATTCTGTCTCTAGTTCTAGTTGCTCTCAACCTTATTTGCACCTGTGGAGCTTTATAAAGTAGACTGATGCTCTGGCTGCACTCCATTTCTACTGAGCTAGAATCTGCAGAAGTAGGGTCTAGGGATTTTTTGAAAGCTCCATGTGTGGTTCTGATACGTGTCTAGTGTTAAACTGCTGCTGTAGTAGAGGTGAAAATGTGAAAGGATCTTCATAGAGGTAGTAATTGAAGTAATGAGAATGAAGGTGCTCTGGAAAGACAGAAGAGAACTTTCTAGAGGGGCTTAGTGGATAAAAACTAAGAAAAGACTTGCGTTAGATGATGTCTTTCGTATCTCTTCCTTGTGCTTTTTAGCATATAAGGCAGTTTCAGAGGGTAAGAAGAGAGAATTAAGGCACTGTGTTTAGGTCTTTATGCAATATGACAATGAAAGAGTGAAAAATAGAACCATTGCTAAAACTGAGATACAGTTAATTAAGTTTATTCAAAGGTAGAAAGGAGAAGGAGGGCCAAGGGATGCTCTAAGCTTGCTAGAAGGTAGAGGAAAAGAAGCCAGCGATGAGAAAAAAAAGATAGTGGAAAGGTTAATGAGTATGGGAACAATGACTGTAGCAGTCAGAAATAGGAAGTACCTAGAAATAGAATTCTGTCCCATACTTTTCTCCTTTTAATAAGTTTTATTCTTCTTAATGAGACTTTCTCATTAATCTTTCTCATCTGAGCTTAAAACTTTGATAAAATAATGTCTTCTTCCTCTCTTCAGTTTTTCCCTTTGCTCCACTAATTCATTTTTTTGGAATACAGTACTTTCACATTTCTTTGTTCCTCTCCCAATCTTTTATATGTCATGTTTGAGTACTGCAATAGCATCTGAAATAGTCTCACTGCCTTCTCCCTCTTCTGCTCAATCTAACATACTGCTTCTAGACTGATATAATCTGATCATGAATTCTGTGACTCCCTCATTCCTAGTCAAGTATAACCTTTATCACAACCTAAAGCCCTCTGAGTTGAGCCCACCACATTCAGTCACTTCTTATCCTTTTCTCTAGACTATCTTTTCTCTAGACTATCTCAACTCAGTATGCTGTAGTTGCCCATGTCTTTGTACTTGTCACTTCTTGTCATATCCCAATTCAGACCTTGGCTGATTTTGTAATATCTAGCTTAGAATCCACTTTTTCTTTTTTAATTTTTTTTTAATATGTCTTTATTGATTTCAGAGAGAGAAAAAGAGAGGGAGGAAGAGAGATAGAAACATCAATGATGAGAGTCATTGATCAGCTGCCTCCTGCACGCCCCCTACTGGGGATTGAGCCTGCAACCTAGGAATTGAACCCTGACCTCCTGGATCATAGATCGATGCTCAACCACTGAGCCACACCGGCCAAGCAGAGTCCACTTTTTCTGTAATAGTTTTTTCTCTTTGAAATTGTACCGTAGATTATATTCTACCTTTTATTCTTTAGTTTTTATATTAACAGTTTGGAAAAGTGTTCAGGTTTTGGAGCCACACAAACTTGAATTCTTTTATTCCGTTTTCTAACTAGAACCTCTTGGTAATTACTGTTTTCTGCCTCACTTTTGTTCACCTGCAAAATTGAGGTGTTAGCATCAACCTCATCAAGTTCTCATTTAAGTTAAATTATTCAGCACAATGCCTAGCACAGTTAATGGTAGCTGCTTCATGTTATACAAATAAAAATAGCAAGTAATTATAAATTTAATAGCAAGTAATTGTAAATTTAATTTAATTTCCCCAACGTGCTTAATCTTCATTTGGTTGCAATTCCAGAAGAAAAACACACATAGAGCAGCCATAATTTGATTTTTAAAATTTTAACTTTGCCTGGTTAGAGCGTCGGCCCTCAGACCAAAGTGTTGGTTTGATTCCTGGTCAAGGGCACGTATCTCGATTGCAGGTTTGATCCCCAGCCCTAGTCAGGGCACATGCTGGAGGCAACCAATTGATGTGTTTCTCTCACCCCCCAACTCCCACGCCTCATTCTCTCTAAAGAATAGTGGAAAAATATCTTCCGGGGAGGATTAAAAAAGAAAAATTGTAACTTTATTGTCTTTTTTTTTTTTTAATTATAAAAGTACTAATAAATTCAGTACCTTTAGTACTGAGGCAGAACACCCAAGAAAGGATCAAATCTGGAAAATCTCTCCACTAACTGAGTTGCCATACTGGTGGAACTTATTGGGAAGCCATTTGTGGGGGTGACACAACTTAAATTCACTGGAGGGTGAGTAGTGCCAGATTATAGTGATGCTTAGGACTAAATCTAGACACATGCGTAGGGCCCAAAATTTAAGGGCCCTGGGCATGTATCTTTCCTCATCATAGTCTCAGCTTGTGGGGAAGGGATCGTGGGTGCCATTGAGTTTCCTATACTATAGGAACAAGCTCTGAGGTACACACTGGTACCTGAAAGAAAAGCCCCTTCTTCTACCTCCAGTGCCCTCTACTGACAAAGCTTATGCTGGCGCCAGCTGGTAAGAAAAATAAATGTTCTAGTAACTGAAGCACGGCAGTATAAAGTGAATTGGGAACTGAAAAGCAATAAGTTGGTCACTAATTCAACCATCATAACATAACAGGTTTTCCTAACTATCTTGTTGAACTCTGGTCTCAAAGTAGGTACACCACATAAAAGCATTTTGGAATTAGATAAGTTTGGGAATGACATATGCTACTATCCCCATCTTAGAGATTCTTCAGACACATTAGTGTTAAGAGATCCTACAGTTAAGAAAACTTTTAACTTCATTTAGTTTGATCATGAAACTTTTCTGTTGGAAGACTTTTTACTATGTTGCAGGTATATTATACAGGATACCATTCCAAAGACATTCTCCCCCAAATTAGAATTAAGATTAAGAATGCCCAGTATCACAGTTGTTACTTAGTGTGGATCCCTGGAATTCCTGGCTGTTGCAATAAGAAATAAAGAATTTGTGCCCAGCTGGTGTGGCTCAGTGGTTGTCAACCCATGAACCACGAGGTTGCAGGTTCAGTTTCTGGTCAGGGCACATGCCCGGGTTGCAGGCTTAATCCCTGGTAGGGGGCATGCAGGAGGCAGCCGATCGGTGATGTTTCTCTCTCATCGATGTTTTATCTACCCCTCTCCCTTCCTCTCTAAGAGAATCAATAAAAACATTTAAAAAAAAAGAATTTGGGTATAATTATTAGAAGGAAGAAGACAGTTATTTGTGGGTAATATGATTGTCAGTCAGAAATCCCAAGAAAATAATTTGAAAGACTGTTAAAATTAATAAGTGAGTTCAGTGGGACGGCTGATTAAAAGGTAATGAAAACCTCATTTTCTGTAATCCCAGGCATGACAATATGAAAGTTATTATTAGAAAGGGGATCTTTTGTGATTGACAACAAAATGTATAAACTATATAGCAATAAGCTAACAAGAAATGTGCAGACCCATGAGAGGGAAAGCTTACAACTTTACTGAGCCAATTTAGTGGCAAAAGAAGACTTGAATAAATGGAGCGACTGTGTTCCTGAATATTGTAAAGAAGTCAATTCTTAAATTCATTGTAGAGTGGGATGGAGGGGGGCTGGTGGGGGGGAGACATCTGTAATACTTTCAACAATAAAGATTAAACCTATTTTAAAAATTAGTTGTGCCCTGCCGGCATGGCTCAGAGATTGAGGATTGATCTATGATCCAGGAGATCGCAGTTCAATTCCCAGTCAGGGCACATGCCTGGGTTGTAGGCTTGATCCCCAACAGGGTGCTTGCAGGCGGCAGCCGATCAGTGACACTGTCATCACTGATGTTTCTATCTCTCTCTCCCTCTCTCTGAAATCAATAAAGATATATATTTTTTAAAATTAATTGTAAACTTAATGTAGTTCTATCAAAGCATTGAAGGAAGTTAGAACTTGACTCTAGAAAGCTGATTTATGAACATGACAGTTCATGAATAGAAGAATACAGATAGCCAAAAAACACATGGAAAATATTCATTCTCACTAGTAACCAAATAAGACAAGATTTTATTTATTTATTTATTTATTTATTTATTTATTTATTTATTTATTTATTTATTTTCTTGCTGGACTTCACAGTACTCATGTTGAGCTTTACTTCATCGACAAGATTTTTTAAAATACTAAATGATAAAGATTAAAAAGAACATTCAGAGTAGTCAATGATATGGAAAAAGTCGCACCCTTACGTTCCTAGAATATAAATAAATACAGTCATTCTGGAGGGGATTTTTATAATATAAATCAAAATCCTTAAGAATTTGCTTTACTCTTTGATAAAGTATTTCAATCTCTGGAAATTTATATCTTGAGGAAGTAATCATGAATGTGTATAAAAATGTTATCTATAGTGTTATTGCAATGTTTATAATAGTGTGACTGAAGTAACTGAAATGATTAATATGAAATTGGTTGGATCAAGTGTATGGCACATTAAAAAATAATGTAATAAAAGAATATTAAATACCTGGGATAATGGTAAAAATATAGTGTTAACATAGACCACAAAATAATACATAGAATGTGAAATGTGGTTTGCTGGAAGATTAACTCAATCCACTGTCTAAGCACTTACTACTATAAAATTATGATTTACCTCGTGATAGTCTTTGGAGTTGCTTAAAAATAGCTGAAACTAATAATGTTAACTTTTTAAATGAACATATACAAATTAGGACTAAAAAGACATAGAATGTTAGTAGTGGTTATCTCTAGGTGGTGGAATAATGGGTAACTTATTTTCTTATTTGTACTTTATATGTTTCTAACTTTTCTGCAGTGAGCATGTTTATTTGTTCATAATTAGAAAAATAAGTATTTAAGTAAGTAAGATACATAATGGAAAAGCAAAGTCAGTAATGTCACAAGCCACAGAGATAAAATATGTCCATTGGAACTCACTGGGGACTTTAGCAAAAGCAGTTTGAATATAGTAGGACTGAAAATAAGCCAGATTGCAAGGTAGTAAGTGAATGGGAGGTAAAGATAGTGATTCCACTCTAGATCAGTGCCATCAATAGAAATGAAATGTGAGCCACGTAAAAATTATTAATGAAACATACATTCTTTTGTCACATCTCATTTTAGACAATCATTTTTCAAGTCTTCAATAACCACATGTGGTTTATAGCTAAAACATTATACAGGGAAAGTTGAGGCTGTCTTGTTAAGAAAGTAAAACCTAAGAGAGAGGGATAGCTACAAGGGAAACATGAGGATCCTCTAGTCCTTTGCAGTCCATTACTGCAACAGAACCCTTTCCAGTATGACTTATTGCCTCTTTGAAAATGAGATATTTTATGTAATTCAAAAGAAATATATATAAATAATAGTACTATAGAATAGCTTGTGATCTATGTGCCCCTCAGTTGCATTCGATTGATATTTTTCCTTCTTTTTCCCCCCTGCAGGTTTTGGTAAGAATAGTCTGAGCCGTAGAGGAAGAATGATGCCTGGAAAGAGACGTCCTTATGGAGTTATTACTGGCCTTGCAGCTAGGAAAACAACTGGAATTCGAAAAGGAATTAGTCCTATGACTCGACCACCTCTAAGTGACAAGGTAGGATGATGATGGCTTAATGCTGAGTCAGATGCCCTTTTTTTTTTTTTTTTTTTGTACTAATATTTTGTGAATGACCTTGAAAGAGCATTTTGAGTATTTTGATTTTTTACATAGTACTTTGGGGCTTATATAAATAATTAAATAATGAGGTAAAAATCATTGTTATTCTTAAATAATGAATTACCACATTTTCAAATAATACAAAAAGTTTTTTACAGGTTCCTGACTCTGTGTGTGTGTGTCTGTGTAATTTTTAACAGGTTATTGAGGTATAATTTTATACTATAAAATTCATTTGTTGTAAGCGTACAATTCAATGATTTTTCAGTAATTTACAGTTATATAATCATCACAATCTAATAGTAGAACATTTCTATCACTCTGAAAAAAATCTCATGTCCATTTGAAGTCATATCATCTGCCCCAGGCAACCACTAATCTACTTAATGTACAATTTAAATTTATCTTTTCTGCACATTTTATATAAATGGAGTCATTACAGTAATATGTGGTCTGGCATTTAGTCATAATGTTCTTGAGGATCATCATCTAGCATGTACCAAAACTTCATTCCTTTTTATTATTGAATAATATTCCATTATATGGATATACTGTATTTTGTTTATCCACTCACCAGTTGATGGACATTTTGGTTGTTTTCACTTTTTTTAGGTATTGTAAATAATGTAACTGAACATTTCACCTGTAGGCCTGTGCAGACATAGGTTTTCATTTCTCTTGGGTAGATAACTTTCCCCTTGTTGATACTGTTAATTAGAGTTACAATGATTTACCTACCATGAGTTAACTACTTTCTAAAATTTTAGCTGTTTTTATATACATCTCAGTGAGTAATTTATTTTGAATTGGCTAAAGCATTTCTTAAAATAGTTTCACAAATGGTTTTTCTTCTATTATGTTTCATAGATCTGAGCAACTAAGGAATTTAATGTTCTGTACCTCTATTTTTAATCTTTCTGATTTCTCTGATTATGAAAGTAATATATATGTGTAAGAAAACTCAAAACATTTATTGCTTAAATTATCTTAAGTGTGCGTATTCTGATTAAGAACCACAACTCTTAGATCTCTTACTTAACTTTTCAATTCTGCCACCACTAACAGTTGTTCTCTCTTCTAAACCTTTATCACAGATCTTACTGTTTCTTAGAAATTAGAAAACATTAATGAGCTATGGGTACTGGAAGGGAGTTTGGGTTGACTGCTAATTAATTACTTGTTCCAGTAAAATTTTTAAGTTATGACATGTGGTAGTCTTTTGAGTTGTTTGAAAGTAGTGAAAATCATGTTAAGTTATAGAATGCTAGCAGTGTAGTGAATAATAAGATCCGTTTATTCAAAGTTTGAATGATTTTGGCAAAGATATGGTTTGAAATTTGCTGTTTCTTTTAAAAACCCTATCTTCAACCTGAATACAGATTAATAGTCTGACTAGGATACAATATAGTAATTGTGAAGCAAATTATTTTTCAGTAATAAGTCACCTAAATAACTTCATTGGCCTTGAATTGCTATAGGTACTTCAAAATTTTACACTTTAAAAAAGTTCTGATCACAATTAGACTTTATTTTATCTCTTCCTTAATCATAGTTTATATAAATTAGTGGTTTTATTTCAATAAAAAGGTTTGTTTTTCTTACCTATGAATTGAATAAGTGGAAAAGATAACATACTCATTTACATTACTACTAAATACTAGTAATGTAAATAGAACAAATGGTTATGTCTAAGAATGAATTTTCTTTTTGGTTTGAGAGTGTCAACTTAAAATATCTATCAAGAAGTAAAAGTTGTGTTTAAGTTGTTCAGGGATTCTTCTATTGGAATATAGAACTTTGTCAGTGTCAATTCTATAACTTTTTTCTTTTAGGTTCAGAATTTCCCAAAACAGGGGTATGTTCTATTCTGTAGAACTTGAACTTGACTCTGATAATACTAAGCCATTTAATACTTATGTGAAATTAAAAAAATTGTTGTTGCACATTTCATGTACTTGTTTTCTGTGTTATTGAATATTCTTGATTTCTTTTTTCCTAACCATTTCTGCTCAGGCTTCTTTGCTATTACAACATCCTCTGTTTTTCTTTCTCACACATTTGTTTTGGAACTTGCTTCTCTTACCCCTTTACTTAATATCAAAATATCATGTTTATGTAAATGATTCCCTAATTTTCATCTCTGGCTCTCATTCTTGAGCTCCAGACCCATGTTTCCACATCATCTATGCATCTCCCAGAGCACTTCAAACTGAACAGATCCAAAATAGAAAAAAATTATTTTCCTGTCCAAATTCTCCTTTTGTTGCAAGTATTTTGAGTATAACATGTTTGTCTTTTCAGTCCCTTAGACTGGGAAATATTCAAGTTGTTTTAGCTTCTCTGTTTCTGTAACTTGCACATCTAAATAGTGGGTCAGTTCTTGTCCATTCCGCCTCAGAAATGTTTATTGGAATAGGGTATATAGCAAAAAACAATCTGATTAACATAGTTTCTTGCCTTCTGAAAGAATATAGAACGATATTTTCCAGCGTTAAAAAGGAAGGCAAACCTTCTGAGACAAAATGAAGTACAGAGAAAACCAGTTGCAGTTCTCAAGAGACCTAACCAGCTAAATAGAAAGTAAGTACTAAAATATAAGAGACTAATATGTTATCCTGCATAAATAAAGATATACTTCTTGCCTAAGTGTTCAAAGGAATGAATTTTCAATGATTCTTACAGTTGTCTGGTCATTTTCAAGACAGATATTTGAGATGTTTATCTGATCATCCAACATGGAAGCATTTACAAATAATTTTTCTTATTTCTTAGACCCACTGTTATTGATGAGTTAAACTAATTATAAACTTTTTTTAAAAACAGCACTTTGCTTCTTTCTCTCTTGACATGTAGAATAAAATTGCAAAAGGTGATTGTTTTGGTAAAAACACCTCTTCCAGAATTATTCAAAATTGGGAATTCTGAAAGCTGAATTGGTTATTCAGTCTCAAAGGCTCTTAAAAGAATAGTGTATATTATTTGTGGAAAAAGCAAGCTAGAAAGAATTCTGTATAAATGCTTTTTAAACTGAGATTATTTTTATATTAAATTGAAAGCCATAACAAACTTAAAACTTGCCCAGCTGGTGTGGCTCAGTGGTTGAGCATTGGCCCATGAACCAAGAGGTCCCTGGTTAGATTCTCGGTCAGGGCACATGCCCTGGTTGTGGGCTTGATCCCCACTAGGGTGCATGCAGGAGGCAGTCGATCAGTGATGTTTCTTTCTCATTGATGTTTCTCTCTTTCTATCCCTCTCCCTTCCTCTCTCTGAAATCAATAAAAACATATTTAAAAAACAAAAACTTAAAAATTATGACCTATTGTTATGCATTCTAGTCTTTATAAGGATAAGTGAGCACAAAGGAAGTTGACAAGCTGTGATGTTTCCTTATTATTTTAGTTTCAAATGCCTTTTATTCATCTTTTATAGAAGATAATTAAAAGCAAAAATACTCTGAAATGAAGTCTTTGTATAAACGAAATGGCTGGAATTGCACTTTTACTCAAACATTATCTCATTTGCTTTTGAAAATCATTTGGTAGTACCTATCAGAAAAGGGAAACTTCTCAAATAATTAATCAATTACATCAACCATTAATGAGCCCATGTTAATTAGGCTAGTTAGGGAAATTTGCATTTTAGCCTCTAAGATTGGAGGTAAGATTAGGAAACATTTAAGCTTTTATTTGTAAAAATAAATAAGTAGAGCCCTACCAGCTGTGGCACAGTTGGGTGGGTGTCATCCAGGCACGTGCCTGGGTTTCCGGCTTGGCTTGATCCCCAGTAGCGAGTATGCAGGAGGCAGCTAATTGATGTTTCACTCTCACATTGATGTTTCTCTCTCTCCCTCTCCCTCTTTCTAAACATCAATTTTTTAAAAAAATCCTTTTTAAAAAGTGTAGATAAATATAAAAATTTGTTTTTTAATATTTTACCAACTTTTTGTAGAAACTAGAAGGGAAATGGTAAAAGTAAAGCCAAACGTAATTAACAATACATTGTTCTGTGTGTGAAAGAACATGCAGTGAAAGATACAAGTTTCTCTGTGATTTATGTTAGTATATAAAGGTTTTCAAGTGAGAAAGGAAAACTAGAAAATAATTTTTTTTCAAGATTTTCTTTTTATTTTTTATTTTCAGCCAGCTTGACTATGATGTGCCTAGGTGTGATTTTCTTTGTATTAATCCTGTAAATAAATCCATACTTATTATATCTTTCACCAGATTTAAGAAATAGCATTAAAAATGTTTTTTAATGTCTTCGGAAGAGATCTTTTATGTTTGGAACATAGAGAGTTGAATATTTGTAAGATAAATTAATTCAAAATTAACCAAGTTGTTATGTAACATGCTACAGAGGGAGGGGAGATATTTATAAATGAAATCTCAATAGCATCATGTAAATAAGGAAATTCACAGTCTTTGTATTTACTGTATCCTCACATTTTCAGCCTATGAATTTAACTGTTTTTGCTTATTGTTTTCTCAGGATGTTTGAAAGATGTTAAATGATTCAGACTATTCATGCATATGTGTTTTCATTGCAGAAACAACATCCCAACGAATTATACCAGGAGTGGAAATAAATTAAGTCATCAGAAAGACACTCGACAGGCAACTTTTCTTTTCAGAAGAGGTCTGAAGGTATAAAAACTCTTGATGGTGGTTTCTTTTTACCCAAAGGATTCTGAAATCTATCTTTAGTAATCCTCAATCATAGGAATGGCCCATGGTTGAGGTAGGGGTTGGGTTTGGATATGGAGAACATGACATTAGATTAGTTCCTTTCCCCACCCCCATTCTCTCTTGTTGTCCTCAGCAACATCGTATAAGAATTTAACATGTTATTTAGGAATAAACTTGTTTTTACTACTATAAGAACCCCAACAAAGAGGTATTGCCAAAATAGGCATGTGCCCATTTCCTGTATTCATACACGTATCATACAGGGTTATAAAGTTTGGAGGATAGCTCTTTGGATTCAAATCCTCTGCTTTCTGTGGGATCTACTGCTTTTTTTTTCCCTTCAGGTTCAGGCCCAGTTGAACACAGAACAACTGCTAGACGATGTAGTAGCAAAGAGAACTCGTCAGTAAGTTTCAATTTGTTTTTCAAGATATCATTTCAGAACTCCCAGAATACTAGTGACCCAAATTACTTTGTGCCCGAGTCCAAAAGAAATTAAATGAAACCCAAAGTAAATTAACCATTGAGCCTGAAATAAATAAATCCTTTTTTGCTGTTTTCCCCCCCCAAAACCTTTTATATTTTCATGTGTCAGTGTATAAAAGTTTTAGCACCAAATACATTCCTCTATTTTTAATTTTTTACTGCTCCAGTTAAATGAAACTGCCCTTTATTTTCTATACCTGTTTTTATACAAATGAACCTATTCAGGGAATAAACAGAAGAAAATACAATAGAGCTTTTAGAAAATTTGTAAACCCTTAAGAACAATAGACTATTTTTCTTTTCACAAATTCTTTTTTCCCACTACCCCATTAGGGTTTAAAAAATTTTTTTGGTCAGAATTCTACTTCCCCAAGTATGAGTTACAACATTCTAATTCTATCAGTATGATCAGGTTTTGAGATTAAACTATTTAAAATTATACCTACTTTTTAAAAAACAAAACATGGTCATGGTCCAGGTATGATATCAACCAAAATGGGGCATGATTTTGAGCTATCGAAGTATAAGAAAGGAAACTATTTAAATTTGATGCTGGCAATATTCTTTTGCACAGGAGTCATGACATTGGAAACCATAAGGAAGAAAATGATAATCATAGCCTATTTGCTTCAACATTAATAATAACATAATTGTAATATAAATGCTGTTTGTTTTGAACTTTGAGAATCAACCTATGGAACAAAGCATAAAATTCTTAATTTGGTAACAAAATATAATGTAAATGTCAGAGTCTTACATGAATGTGAAAGTATGGCTGATTAAAAGTGGGAGAAAAGGTGGAAGGAAGGAATAGAGATACTACTATTCTTTTATACTAAGTGGGGAGGGGATGGTGTCAAGAGATACTACTGAAAGAAAGCTGTTTAAATATATTTAAAGTTAGGATGGAAGTAAAATAGTAATGCCACCATCAAAATATTTAGAGTTAGGTAGGAAAACTAAACAATAGTGTGATGAGCTAAATACTGATCACAGTAAGATATTAGTGAACAGAAGGTAACCAGCAAGCAATAAGAACAGGAAAGGTTAAAATTACTGCCTGTAGTCCGGCAGGTGTGGCTCAGTGGTTGAGTGTTGACCTATGACCCAGGAGGTCACAGTTAGATTCCAGGTCGGGGCACATGCCCAGGTTACAGGCTCGATCCCCAGTAGGGGGCCATGCAGGAGGCAGCCAGTCAGTGATTGTCTCTCATTGTTGATGTTTCTATCTCCCTCTCCCTTCCTGTCTCTGAAATAAAAAAATAAAATAAAGTACTGTCTCTGGGGAGCAAGAAAGGGGAGAATAGTGGGATGAAAGATGATTGCTTTTCATTAAAAGCCTTTTTGTAGTTGATTTTTTTTAATGTGCTCATATTTGCAACTCTGAAAAATATTTAGTAAATTAAAGCACCCAGTTCCTACACCCAAGATGCTATATTTCTGAAAAGCTAAGAAAAAGTAGTGGCTACTTTAAAATGTATATTTTTTTATGTTTAATATACTATAGATTTATAAACTTCATTCTGACAAAGTTTTTGGTTTTTTTGAAACTAGATGGCGGACTTCCACCACAAATGGAGGAATTTTAACTGTGTCCATTGACAACCCTGGAGCAGTGCAGTGCCCAGTGTAAGTCTTTTCTTTATTTTGCAGAAATTATAATTTCTCAGTAGATAAGGTAATAGAAAAGAATTGGACTTCTGCTTGGAGTGTGGTGTCCAAGTTAGGATAAACTGAGACAGGGATAAAAGTAATACTTGAGGTACAAAATGGAAATAGTACAGTATAAAGTTAAAAGTAAAAGCTCCCTTGATTCCTGGTTCTACAACCCCAAGGTAACCACTCTTAACAATTTCATATTTTTATTTTAAAAGTTTGGTCCATGGCCCTGGCCAGTGTGGCTCAGTAGGCTGAGCACCATCCCATGCACTGAGAGGTCACTGGTTCAATTCCCAGTCAGGGCACATACCCAGGCTGAGTGCTTGGTCCCCAGTAGAGGAGTTGTGCAGGAGGCAGCCCATTGATGTTTCTCTCTATCCCTCTCCCTTCTTTGTCTAAAATCAATAAAAACCTATTTAAAAAAAAAATAAATAAAAGTTTGCTGCATGTATAACAAATAATGTATACATCTATTTTAATGTATAATAATAAATGAGATAATACTATACCTACTTGCTCTCTTCTCCCCTTCCTCCCAGTATATTTTAAAGTACCTTATTTTTAAAGTACCTTCTTTTTAAGGTCATAGGGTTTTCTTCTATCTAGATAATCTTAATTTAACCATTCCATTATATTTATTGCATTATAAACTCTAAGTTTATGGAATTTTTGCTCTGTCTAGCCATTTTAGTGACTGAAATGGAAAGAATGTGAGATAGTTCTTTAATAAGGTTTCAGAGGTTGCTTTATTTTAGTAGAAGGTCAAGACTTGGAAATCACCAATCGTTCCAAATTGTTGAAAAGTTTATAATTCTACTTAAAGAGGTATTCTGTGAGTGATTATATATTTTAGTCTCTAGATTAGTCAATGAAAAACCATGCCCTTTTTTTGAGAGCACAAATAAAATAGCCGCCCTAATACATTTGAACATGTGTATAAGTTAAGATGTCTTTATGGCCCTAACCGGTTTGGCTCAGTTGGCCCATAGACTGAAGGGTCCCGAGTTCGATTGTGGCCATGGGCACGTATCTTGGTTGCAAGCTCGATCCCTGGCCCCGGTCTGAGGGCATGTGGGAGGCTGCCAATCTATGGGTGTCTCTCACATCAATGTTTCTCTCTCTTCCCTCCCTTTCCCCCCTCCTTCCCTCTCCCCCTTCTACTCTCTCAAAAAAGGAATGGGAAAAAATATCCTCGGGTGAGGATTTTTTAAAAATGTCTTTATGTACTAAATGATTTTATTTTTCTTCTTTTGATTGTTAAGCTGGTCTAATTTCATTTTAATTTTTTTCTAATAGAACTCAAAAACCACGATTAACTCGTACTGCTGTACCCTCATTCTTGACAAAACGGGAGCAATCTGATGTAAAGAAAGTCCCTAAAGGTGTTCCCCTACAATTTGACATAAATAGTGTTGGAAAACAGGTAAATTTTTCCGCCTGTATTTCTTTGGGGCATTCACTGATAATATTTTAGTTAACAAAACAAATGTTGTATAATGACTTAAATAGGGTGTCCTAAGTCTTCTCAACCTTAGGAATCCTCTGATTTATCTACGTCTGTCTCTATAGATTTGCCTATCTTGGACATTTCATACAAATGGGACCACATAATATGTGCTCTTATCAATTGATGGACATTTGTGTTGTTTCCATACTTTCGCTATTGTGAATAATGCTCCTCTGAACATTTACAGGTTTTTGTATGAGTTTATGTTTTCAGTTCTCCTTGGTAAATACCTAAGAACGGAATTGCTAGGTTGCCTTATAACTCAATGTTTAACCTTTTGAGTAACTGCCAGACTGTTTTCCAAAGAAGTGGCTACACTGTTTTACATTGCTACCAGCATGCATGTATGAGGGTTCTAAATTTTTCCACATCCTCACTAATACTTGCTATTATCTGTCATTTACATATGTATAGCAAGTGTGAGGTGGTTATCTCACTGGTTTTGATAATTTTTGTAGTAACCTAGGATCTTGTGATCTTGCTTAAAATTCACTTACTACTTTTTGTAATTTTGTAGATTCCTTAGGGTTTTCTATGTAAACGATTATGTCATTCTCCAAATTCCTTTCCAACCCAAAACCTTTTCTTTTTCTTATTATAATGGCTAGGACCGTCAGTACAATGTTGAATAGAAGTGGAGAGAGCATGTATGCCTGCCTTGTCCCCAGGTTGAGGAGAAAGCATTAAATGTTTCAACATTGAGTATGATGTTAGCAGTAGGTTTTTAGTAGATTTTCTTTATCAGATTTAGGGAATTCTTTTCTATTCGTGATTTGTTGAGAATTTTTATCATGATTGGGTGTTGGACTTTGTCAAATACTTTTTTGTATCCATTGACATAAAAAAATCTGTTGAAGATATGAAATATAAATAGAAATTTAACCAAATTTATTTTGCTTATTTTTACTTCGTTTTATCATTGTTGTTACTTCCTTTCAGAAATGGTGAATATAATTTGGGTGTGCTTTCTGTTGTTAGTATCAGGTTTTGATTTGACCTGAGTTCATTACAGAAATTAAAGAAAATTTATTTCAAAATATTCACAAGACTAAATAACTACTTTTATCAAAGACGTCACTAGAGTTGGTGGCAGTGTTTGCAGAGCCTAAAAATAATTCAGAGAAATCTTTGAGTGTACAACTTATAGGCATTATGGTATATGTGTTTTATGTAGTGTATAATGTAGACATTAGAGTGGTTAGGAGATAAGAGATTCTGAGTCAAACTTCCTGGTTTAAGTTCTGTAGCTGTGCATGTAGGCAAGTTAACTTCTCTAACTCACTAAATTCACCTGTTTCGAATGGTTTGTGATAGAACTAGAGTTCATATACATAAATATTCAGGAAATGCTAGCTATTGTTACTATGAAATTACCAATATGATCACATTGTTTCAAAGTAAATACAGTATGGCTTATAGTCAAATTGTTAATTTTTGTTATGTTTTGTTTTCTCTAGACAGGGATGACTTTGAATGAGCGATTTGGGATTCTGAAGGAACAAAGAGCCACTCTCACATTCAACAAAGGAGGAAGCCGCTTTGTAACAGTGGGATAGAACCCATGTTAAAGGGACTTTTGAGTGATGACTCTGTTAAAAAAGTTGAATTGCTTGAAGAGTTTATCACAGCAGTTCAAGCAACTTTATTTCAAAATATTCACAAGGCTAAATACTCTTATTTTTATTTTGGGGTTTTTTTTTAACATGTATAAATAATGCCCTGAAAGAATAACAGGGAATATGCCTATCTGTTCGAACAGTTAAAGATTTCTTGGTTGACCCAGGCAGAACAATTCTCTAGTTTACTTCTTTGGTTCCTCATACGGCAGAAAGAAGACAGAAAGACAAAAATTATTTTTATGATAGTGATATTTAGGATCTCATCTCCTTTGCCCACTTTTTATATTTTGCCATGGTAAATCTTGGTCTTCAGAAATATGAGTAGGTCCCTTGTTGCTGTCCCTTATCCTTTAATAGTGTTGATGCAATAAGTGCAGTTGACTTTTCTTCATTAGACATATTTAAAAAATTAGAATTCCACTTTTGGGTTTTAAGATTTATGGGAAGATCTGGAACTTGGCTCATTTTTCAGATAGTGTTAGGTTAATGCTCCAGAGTTATAAATCTGTAAAGTTGAAATTTTAACAAGAAATGTGACTGTAGGCATAAGTCTCAGTTTAAAAATGTGTCTCTTTGAAGGCCATAAATGCATGTTTACAAAGTTATCTAATAGAGCCTTGGAGGAGAAAGTCCAATGTAAAAATCTGACAGTTTTTGTAAGTAAATGAAGAAAGCATGAGGAAGTAGCAGGTTGAAGACAGGTTATTGAGGTGAAAAACTAAAACCCAGGTCATAGATATACTGTTCGGATTTAGTGTAGTCTTGAGTCTAGTGTTCACAAAGAATTTTTCAAGTGATATTTAGAAAAATTATAATTATTAAAGTGGATTGAATCCCTTAGATATTTTGATAGTAAAATTAATAGCTGTAAAGTCCTTCTTATTCGAAAAGTTAAATTTTTTAGGCATTTGAGCTTGCTAATTAAACAGTATACAGCTCCAAAAACAAAAATATACTTGTATATGTCACAAAGAAAAAAAATGCAAAATGATTATATTGTTATGTTATAACCTTGTTTTATACCTTTCACTCTGACTTCTTGTATAAAATTGAAGCATTTATGGTGAGAAAAAGATTATTTCCCCCCTCATTCTGGAGGGATAGGAGGACTTAGTTGTGCCAAGCTAGTGCTAAGAGTCCTCAGATGGTTGTATACTACAAGTTATGGTATAATGCCAAAATGCAAAATATCCAGTCCACGAGTTTGGTCATTTTGAAGTTTAACCTTTTGGTTTGCTCTAATGTTAAAGCCTCTAAGTAGGTGTTAGCTTCTTTCCCTAGAGTATATTATTAGTGTTGATTTTCCCTGTTTAAAAAACAAAACATTAAGTTATGGCTCCTCCCTGTCTTGCACTGTATACTAGACTTCATTATCTCCCATGCTCCTTTGGGTTACTTGGTTTATGCTAGCCCCGGAAAGCTATCAAAAACAGTTTCATGCTTATACCAAAGAATTAAATCTGATCCTTAATATCTGATATTTTGCCAGTAAGTCTATTGATATGGGATTATTGGAAACCAGTCACACAATTTGAAAATAAACTTTAGTCTCTCCTTAGGCCAAGGCCTCACTCGTTGCAAAACATTTTTGCAAGTATAAATGCTTAGATTTGATTCATGAACAATACATTTTTGACTGGTTTAGAATTACTGGTAGTTTATTTTAAAGAAAAGAAAAAACAACTGAGCAGTTTACTGTCTTTAGAACAAGTTTGTGAAAATATGGTATAAAGATGTTTTCATTTTCTTGTTTTAAATATTGTACAGACCTATTATTAATGCATTTTTTGGGAAAACGTTAAAAATTGCCCCCAAATATTGACATAAGTACATCAAGCAACAACACATTGTCTTTGATATATTTAACTTTTGCTCTTTATGCATCTGTAATTTCATTTTCTTTTTAAATATGACATTTTGTTTTTGTTACAACTAAATTAAAATTCCTCAGTGCTAATGTGTTATATATAAACAAAAGAGTATGCTTTGTTGGAAAACTTTCTTTCTTGGAATATGGTTGTAGTCATCCTTTTTCAGTTTTTAGAGTTGTGGGTTTTTTTTAAAACAAGATGCAACTTAAAATTTCCTTTGCATCAAGGTGTATGCAAAACATTGATGCAGTGCATCACAAAATGAAAGTTTATATTTAATGAGGAGATGCTTTACACTGTACTTTTTGGTGTTTTTTGGAAAAGTTACATTTAGATCTATTCTGAAGCTGTTCATTTTTAACAAATAAAATGTTACAGGTCTCACATGATTTATTCTTAGCTATAAAGATTGAGGTGTGGTTTTTAGATTGTTTTATGTTATAAAAAACTTTGTAGTGGTTATATTTCTAATATTTAGGAGTTGAAAAGCTACATACCAAACTAAATTAGTAAATCAATCTAGACTCATGTTGCGTCCTTGTAACTGCTTTTAACCATTTCATTCAGAGCTCCAACAGGAAGTAGCCAGGAGGAGTTAAAATAGAAAATCAAATTTACTTAGAATGCAGAATATTAGGCTATGTGAGCCTATAGAGATCATTCAGTTCAACCCCTCTATTTACATCTTAGTTAAGTGAGACAGCTTTTCAAGATTTGTGTGTGGCAGAGTTACTTTTTGAGCTTAGACCTTTTAAGTCTCAGTTCATAATAAACTGTTCCTGTGAATTGAACACCCACAGAAAATAGTGGAATGGTGTCAGGCTTGTCAGATATCTAAGAAGTGGTAATATTTTAGTATTTGAAGCATGGTAAGTAAATCCACCAGCGATGATTTTGAGACTTCATTTCTTTGATTTCAAGTTACATAGACCTATTAGAAAAGGCCAGTGGTCCTAATTAGACTTTTTTTTTAATAGGCATAAACTTTACCACAAATTTTTTTATTTATGCATTCATTAGTTGATTTTTTAAAATTTATTGTCACGAATTTTAATTATAAGCAAATCATAAAATACTTCTGAGTATGAAGAAAACAGGTTTCATTACTCAATGGTTATTTTTTATTAGAATAGATATGTATATCATATTTTGCTGTCAATAGCTTTATAATTCACACAACATACAGTTTCAGGGTAATTTTTGTTCTTATTTCTATTTACTATAAGGAGAGGAGAGTGCAAAAAAATAGCTGACTTTGCACTAAAGAGAATTAATACCTACATTCATTTCTGACCATTATACCTTTGAACTTTAATCAGAATTATATGATTTTGCCACTGTTAAAAAAGTATGTGATTTGAGCTTCCCTTTAAAAAGAGCTCTTTTTGCATAGATTAATTTAGAGTTTGTCCCTTTTTAAATATGATACCAATAAGCCCAACCATTTACAACAAGAACTTTTGACTACTGTGGACCATTAATAGGGATTTAGAAATTTGCTTATAAATTGTTGACTTCTAATGTCTCTTTTCATTCCCTGCTATTACAGTTTACTATCTGAAATCTTTTGAACATAAAGTTTGATAAAATTAATTTGTCCTTAAGGTGAGGTTTATGGATGTTTAAAGATGAATAGGAAACTGTTTTCTTAGTGTGTAGATGTTTAATTTATACATACATTTTCTTCTAGTGAGAAGAAAAATCACTGTCTAAATTTTCTTGTATGAAGTTTTAAAAAGTCAATTATTAGTGCTTATTAAAGGAGTCAGAAAGGGAAGGACCAAACATTGAGTACATTCAACAAGTTAGTTTCTGTGCTTTACATTTGAAGGAATGGGATTGGCCAGGATTTTAACCCTACTGCTTTTAGTTTATAGAAGTGGAGCTTTAAAGGAATTGACCATAATATACTTTTAATGAGGGAGAAAGGACTTTATTTCTGCAATGATGTAGTCAAATGTAGAGCTGGAGAGAGGTATTGAGATTTGAGTGGAACCTTTGCTCCTAACTTTCAGCCTGTAAAACAGGAAGAAGCAGGCAAGTTCTTTATATGGATTCCTAACATTCAATAACTCCCACTGCCGCCTGGCTGGCGTGGCTCAGCAGTTGAGCGTGGACCTATGATCCAGGAGACCGCGGTTCGATTCCTGCTCAAGGCCCATACCCTGGTTGTGGGCTTGATCCCCACTAGGGGGCATGCAGGAGGCAGCCTATCAATGACTCCATTGATGTTTCTATTCCTCTCCCTTTTCTCTGAAATCAGTAAAGACATTTTTAAAACTGATAATAGACTGATGATCTCCTGGGACCAAAGTGGAATTACAACTAAAATGTAGAAAAATCACTGAATAATCAGCTGCAACTGGAGATGAGCTGGAGAGCACCCTCATAACCAAGGAGGAAAAGTGGAGACCGTATAGAGTCTGGTAGGAAGTGTGGAGGTGCAAGAGGGCTGGCTGGGCTCCCACAGGCAGCAGCTGAAGGTCCAGAGGGATATACCAGCTTGGGGGGTTCCCACTAAGCACTGAGGTTTAAACCTCAGGCTGAGCTTCCTAGCCAAGAGCACCAGAATTGAGAAAGGTGCCCACATAACATCTGGCTGTAAAAAGCAGCAGGGTTTCTGTCTGCCAGGGAGAGATGGGCTGGAAATACAGGCACCCTCTTACAGAGTCAACACACAGTTTTGTGTGCAGGCACTCACCTTGGGCTCCAGCAAAGGGAGGGCAGAATGGACTGGATCTGTGTGGGGAGAATCTGGGGTTGTGGGCTCTCGGGGGAGAGATCAGAAGGCATCTATCTGGATTCCTGTGCCATCATTCCCCCACGCTGCAGAGGACATCTTTCTCAGGTAGACATTTTGCTGCTTTTGCCTGGGGGGAAAGGGGGGTATACAAGTGTCCCACCCTGCTGGAAAACCTCTCATCCTACCCTAAGGAGTTTCTAAAGCCTGAGGCTTGTTAAGAAACTGAAAACAATCAGCCGCCCCACCCCTCGAAGTTTCTACAGCCTGAGGCTGATTAAGAGAATCAGATTAATCAGCCTGTAGGCAGAGTGCTTTGAGTCCTTGCCTAATCTGCTTCTGGACCCAGGTGTTGGAAAAGCAGACTTTGGTATGCATCTTGGTCCTGTCCAACTTCACCCAGCCGCAGCAGAGGAGACCTCAAGCTGAGGGTTGTTGATAGCTCCAAACAGGATACTCTGGGCCAGTCACAAACTGCATCTGACATCGGCCCACATCAGGGACCCTCCAAAAGGACTGAGAGTCCTAGCAGATCTACCTGACAGAAACAAATCCAGATAGGCAGCCAAAATGGGGAGACCAAAAAAATCCCCAAATGAAACGAGAAATCTCCAGAAACAGAGCTATAGGAAATGGAGATAAGCAGTCTATCAGCTATAGAGTTCAGAATACTGATTGTAAGGATGCTCAACAGCATGAAAAAAGATATGGAAACTATGAAGGAAATTAATAACATAGCAGGAATAAAAAATACATTGGAAAGAATAAACAGCAGATTAGAGGAAACTGAGGATCAGATCAGTGAATTAGAACATGAGGTAGGAAAAAAATCGGACCCAAAAAGAAGAAAAAATTAAAAAACAGGACAGTTTAAGGGAGCTGTAGGACAACATGGAACAACAATATTCACATTAAAGGACTACCAGAAGGGGAAGAGAATAAGCAAGGGATAGAGAATTTGAAGAAATAATGGTAGGAAACTTCCCTAACCTGGTCAAGGAAATACACGAGTTCAGAGGGTCCCAAGCAAGAAGAAACCAAAGAGGCCCACACCCAGACACATCATAATTAAGATGCCGAGAATTCAAGACAAAGAATATTAAAGGCAGCTAGAGAAAAGCATTCTGTTACAAAGGAGCTCCCATAAGGCTGTCAGCTGACTTCTCATCAGAAACTACAGGCCAGAAAGGAATGGTATGAAGTATTCAAGGTAATGCAAAATAAGAATCTGAAACCAATACTACCCTATCCAGCAAGACTCTCATTCAGGATAGTGAAATAAAGAGCTTCCCAAACAAAAAAAGGCTGAAGGAGTTTATCACTACCAAACCAGCACTGGAGGAAATGTTAAAGGAACTGCTGTAATTAAAAGTAGAAATAGAAAAACATAGGCATAAAGAATTAAAATGGCAATAGATAAGTATTTATTTAACCCTACAACTTAGAAAGCTCCTCTGTGAAGCCATCCAGACTAAGGCTTTTGTTTGCGAGGAGTTTTTTTGTTGTTTTTTTTATTACTGCTTTGATTTCATCAGTTGTTGTTAGCCTATTCAGGTTTTCTGATTCTTACTCAGTTTTACATGATCTCACTTATATGTAGAATCTAATAAACAAAATAGACTGAGGAACAAAATAGATCCAGAGACAAAGAAGCATGGAACAGACTGATGAATCTCAGAGGCAAGATGGGGATGGGTGGGTGGATGGGGAGAGATTAACCAAAGAATTTATATGCATAACCCATGGACACAGACAATAGTGTGGTGAAGGCCTGGGGTGGGTTGTGGGTGCAGGGGTGGAATGGGTTAATGGGGGAAAAAGGGGACATGGGTAATATTTTCAACAATAAAGATAAATTTAAAAATAAAATAATGACTCCCACTGCCTATTTTTTCAACTACTGCCAGACCACAGAGCAAAAGTGGAATAAGTTACAGATCTCTGTAGCTCTTTTGCTCACAGCCTTCTTGCAACCGTTTCTTATCACTTTTATTCATCACTAGACTCTGGTGAACTTCCCACAATGACTCCATTTTCTATATTTCATTCTCACAAGATGATATTCTACCTTTACGTTGTAAGTGAAACCTCTAATCCTTCAAAGTCTCTCCTGTATTTGTACATAATCTCTACTTTGTTAGTACATAACCCATCTTCTATCTCTGCTGCTTTATATTGTTTAATTCCTATTAATATACTCAGCCCTGGGGTATGGAAGATGATAGAGCTTAACATATTAAGGACCTTAAAATCTAGTTGAGTGGACAAAGTAACATCACGCTATAAATTTGGCCAGGAATTCAGAGACCACGATTAGAGTGGAATGTTGCAATTATAATGAAATGTGCAGGTAGATAGGAATAAGTCAAATTAGGAGAACTTACCAGAAGACTTTAATGTAAATGTGGAAGGTAATAGGTAATCAAATACAGATGACATAATGGTGCCTTTTAGAAAGGTCTGTCAACTAATTCTGTAGGGTAGCATTAGCATGGAATATATGATTATGCTTTCAGTCATTGTAGTTGAAACACCGTATCTCTAAAAACCAAAATTGAGATCCTGCTCTTAAATAGCTTAAAATATTTCTAAAAGTAAGAAAATTTTAGGAATGCCAGAATAATAAAAACCAAATTCATGCATTGGATAAATGTTATTTTCCAGGAATAACAAATATATCACTTGCCATTGTAGTGACCCATACTCATAAAGGATATTGATAATTGAACATGAAGTTTGTTGCTGAAGAACCTAACATATAGTCCTGAGTTCATAGACCAACTCCGAGCAGCCGTTGCTAATCACCTTTGGCACTGAGTTTAAACATTTTTAAAATCTTCTCATTAGGAGTTGGGGAAGTGCTAATCAAGTTTGCATTGAAGAGTTGGGCCTTGAATGATGCGTAGGATCTTGCCAACCATACTTTCTTTTGCTCTCTGACATGAACTTTGGCCTGTGGCTCTAATGTTCACATATACCATTATAAATAATACCTGGGATTGTTCATGCTGATCCTCCCAATATGGAATATTACTCTTGCCTTCCAGCCTACCTCACTTTAATAATACAGATTTGATTCAAAACCTAACTCATTCATGATAGAGATTCTTTTTCTCTGAATCCTGATAGATTATCCACACCACCCCTACTTGGGCCTTTTTTGTTGTCTTGTTCTCTAATTGGTCTATTTGTCTGGATTTTATCATTAGATTATAACCTATGAAAAGGACTGAGAGCCTCTTCTATTTCCCACAGTAAATACTTGATGATTGTTGGGGAAATCTACATCATGTAACAGGAATGGCTTAAATGCGCAAAAAAGAAAAAAACCAAGAATATGCTAAAGACTGCAATATAAGTGAAATCTAATTGTTTGAAAATGTGGTATTTTCCACTTTTTTGAAACTAATTGGTTTCATTTTTCACCATTTTCTTCAGTTCTACCTTTAATTCCCACATTTTAGATTATGGTCAGATCATCTTCTCTTCAATTTTGGTTCCAGACCAAAATTTTAAACTTTAATGCCATTCATCCTCGTGCCTAAAGGATAAGTACTATTTAAGATGCTCATTTTATTTTTGTTAAGAACTATTTTATAGCCTGGGGGGCATGGCTCAGCAGTTGAGCATGGACCTAGGAGCCAGAGGTTTGATTCCTGATTAGGGCACATGCCAGGGTTGCAGGCTTAATCCCCAGTCCGGGGCATGCAGGAGGCAGCCGATCAATGACTCTCATCATTAATGTTTCTATCTCTCTCTCCCTCTCCCTTCCTCTCTCTGAAATCAATAAAGGTATATTTAAAAAACAAAACAAAACTATTTTATAATGGCGAGGGAGGGCCTAAAATATTTATATAACCCTTTCAATGAGACCTGTCGAGCTTGAGGGCCAGTTTAGCCCTTATTTTTCCCTCAGGCAATAATAGTTAATACATCCACAAGTTTCCATTTGTATCATTTGGTTTACAGAATGACAGAAGTTAGGAAATTTTTTTATCCCAGTCCCCTTCCCTGCCCAAGTTCATGGCAGCAACAGTGTTAAGAAGCCTTCACTTAATGCTTAATCTAATCCTCCAGTACTGAGGGAAAAGGGCAGAGATGTTTTGGTAAGGAGCGTCGTCTTAAAGACGTTTTTGTTGCTACTGACGGCTGCTCCAGATTTGTGTTTTATTTTCCCTTCAAAACCTCGTGGGCGGAGGCGAGCGCCCGGACGCGCTGAGGGCTCCGCAGCTCCGTCCATCAAGGGAACCGGCCGGGGTCCGTAGGTCCCTTTCCCCGCCCACCCATCAGTTCTGGCCGCGCATGCGCGGAGCCGGCGGGTCGGGCAGTTGTCGGCTGGGAAATGGCGGCCGCGGGCTTGGTCGCCGTGGCCGCAGCTGCAGAATGTTCTGGCCCAGTGGCGTCGGGAGGTAACCTTTCCGGTGTTAACTGCGGTCCAAGCTCCGGGACAGGTCCCGGTCCTGGCCCGGGCTCGTGGAGCCGCTCCCTCGATCGAGCGCTGGAGGAGGCGGCGGTAACCGGGGTGCTGAGCCTGAGCGGCCGGAAACTGAGGGAGTTTCCCCGGGGAGCGGCCAACCACGACCTGACGGACACCACCCGGGCGGGTGAGCGGGGCGGGAGGCATCCCTGCCGACCCGGGGCCCTGGGCGCGGCAGGAGGCCGCCCCAGCCGGTGGGGGGGGACGGGACTCGGGGGTAGTTACAGCACTGGTCCCTTAGCTCCTGGTCCGGACCCGGGGTAACGGGGAGAGAGCGACTCCCCGACCCACCCGGCCCCCGGGCCCGCGGGCCAGACCCCGAGCCTGGGGCGAGGCGCTCCGCAGCATCTCTCGGGGAAGGCCGTAAGGGATTGATGGGTGGTGGTTTACTCTCCTAGAAAGTTAACTTGAGTCGCTGCTGAGATAGACCCAAGCCCCGCCCCGGTTTCTGCAGGCCCTTTCGGATTTGGGATTTTATATTGGCTTTGCTAAGATTTGGGATTGTAGCGCGCTCGTAATTAGTATCAGGAATGCTGCGATCTCAACACTGGCGTTCTTGCGAGAGTTGTTTTTAGTGTGAGCCCGAACGCTGTGACTTTTTTCCGCCGCCTTCATCTAGTTCTCTTAACCCAATGTACTTGTAAAAATATCTGGAGCCCACCTTCGGACTCCCATTATTCATGCCCCCTCCCTCCTCGTGGCCCTCTCTCTTCATGTCCTACCTCCAAAACGCTGAAGGAAAAAAATTTGCCTACCGTATCTGTATTTAATGCTTTTAAAAACACAAACATTATTTCGCTTTAATGCATATTTTTGAACTCAGGAAAGATAATAAGGAATTAGGTTTTCTTAGTTGTAGAGAACAATGTCTGTGACTGAGGTGTTCCCCATAATATGTTTCTCGTGTTTAAAATACAGCTTCCTCAGGGAGTAGATTAAAAACTGGGTCTATTCATGTTTTGCACAAATACAATGGAGAAAAAAAATCACACAAGTTTGTATAGTATGATGTAGTTAAATATTTTATTTTCATATAGTGTTTTGCAACCAAAGAATGTGTAGTACTTTGTGTCTTACCTTTATTCCATTTTATTTATCTTATATTAAGATCTCCAATTTAACACCTTCCTATGTTTGTGCACTCATTAAAGATTGATAAGTATTACATATGATTCACTCATGTTAGAAAAATAAACAGAATCTTAAACTGCTTCAGGAAACTTCTTTCCAAAGAAACTTTTGCTCTAGTGTAGAATGGAAGAAATTAAATGCCTATTTACTTAATCTCTTTTTAGAAACAGTTGTACTGAATATAGTTTGTATTTTTTAGTGAACAAAACATTAAACTTTATTGCTAAGGTAAATATGAACGGCCACTTGCCTTTTGCATGTGTTCTGATAACATCTAAAATTGACACTTATACCCCATATTTTCTGATTCTGTTCAGGAGATGCCTATATGTTCAGGAGATGGATAGCATAGTGATTTCATGTTGGTGTGAGTCATTTCTTATTACTACATTAAGCCTGAAGCTAAAGAACAAGTTGATTACAGGAGTTTATCTAGTTCATTATCTTACCTGCTTTTAAATAGTTCTAAGGCCAAAGTGTTTTGTCTTTAAGAAATATTTTGTTAACGGACAAAGAAAACTCAGGAGCATTTATGAGGACTGATAAGTTATCCCAATGAATTTTCCCTTTGTTTTCTGAATTTTTAATTTATTATCCATGTTTATTTTTTATTTTAATAGTTTATGTATAAACCAAATTTTTTGATGGTTGACATTTATCTGGCCAAAAAGTATAAAAAAGGGGGGGGGGGGAAGACCACAAGGTATTTTCTAACCTATTAGGCTAAATTCATTTTAATATGTTAGAAATATCACTTATTAAGTATAAGAAATCTTTGGCAGACTTTTAAGTACAAAAACACTGAATTATTCAAAACAGATCATTTGATGTTTATAACATCATTTATTGAGTTTTCACTGTTTGCTCTTCAGTGTGTTAGGTGTTTTAAAATGCATTGCCTGGCCTGGCCTGGCCTGGCCTGGCCGGATTTGGCTCAGCAGTTGAGCATCCACCTGGGATCCAGGAGATTGCGGTGGGATTCCTGGTCTAGGCACATGCCTGGGTTTCGGGCTTGATCCCCACTCGGGGGCGTGCAGGAGGCAGCCGATCAGTGATGACTCATCATTGATGTTTCTATCTCTCTGCCCCCTCCCTCCCCCCTCTCTCTCTCCCTCTTCCCCCCCCTCCCCCCGACAGCAATGGAAAAAATATCCTTGGGTGAGGATTAAAAAAAAATTTTTTTTAAGTAAAATAAAATACATTGCCTTGTTAAATGCTTAACCACCAATGGGTTAAATATTATTATCTACACTTTACATATGAGAATCACTCAGAGAAAGTCATATAATTAGTATTAGTGGTAGAATTTCAGCCTGGGTCCATCTAATTCTTTCTCTCCACTATACCACATAGCCTCCTTATGTACAGACAGGTTTTACCATTCTTGTTTTTACCAATAGTAAAACCAAGATTTGGAGAGATAAGATAATTTGTTCAAATATCTGTAGCTAAAGGCCAGGGAAGGCGGTATTAGCCAGGATTTAAGCCTAGTTTGAGGTAACTCCAAAACCATAGTCTACCTGTTATACCAAGTACTTTGACCAACTCAGATTCAACCTATGTTAGCTAATATGTTTTGTTTAGACCCTATAGAAAATTTAAAGCCAAGAAAATTATTTGAATACTGTACATATCAAAGTTGCCCCACAATTTATTCTTACATAATGTATATAGAATGTATCTGGTAGAGCTGCTGTCCTTCAAGAGTTTACATTCTTAGAAACAGCACACCTTACCCTACTGTTAATAATTTAACATGATTAGAATTCATTTTCTGGAGTTTTTTCCCTCCTGTTTGTTTAAACAGGTAGAGCTTTAGATAAAGGGAGATATTTATTTGGGAATGAGTGATTGATTCAGTGGACACGGAAAATCTTAGAAGAAATCACAGAAGACTTTTGGGGCGGAAAGGATGTATAGCTTGGGTTTTGGTAGGCAAAAATGAGAAGGAAAGCCTTTCCAGGCACTGGTGGACATCCAAAAAGTCTTAGAGGATCAGGCACATTAGTTAATTTTGCCAGACCGTCTTGTGTTCCCCTTTCTTCTGACAATAATACTGTACTCCAATTTTCCTAGGGATCCACCCCTTTCAGTTACATAGATCCCACCCTTACACAAGGGTGTGCACATGACTTAGGTCTAGCCAATCAGTGTTGCCCATCCCTCTGGCCACATTGATTGTTCAGAGAAGGGCATATTTTCCAGTCAGCACAGGAGTTTTATTCTGAATTTTTTATCAGACTATCGAGAAAGAGGCATGCTTTGAACCCTGTGGTTGCCAACAAATGGAAAGCAGAGCCAAAAGGTGGAAACAGTGAAGCCACATTCTGATGACAGTGTTTGAGCCTTTGGATCTGTATGAATCTTTCGATCAATAGCTAGGCCTTAAGTTAGTGCTCTCTTGGACTTTCAAAATACGCAGGCTCACATATTCCCTTTTCTGCTTAATCTGAGTATAATTTTTACATACAAAATAAGAGTCCTAATACAGTGGGACTGCTTTTGATAATGTTGTGGTGAGGCCAGTTTCGTCAGAATAAATGGTTGGATTAGAGAATATAAGACCTACCTTTTGCATATGCAGTAGCTAGATTGATGATAGGTTTGGAGATAGGCTAGTCAACATTCATTCTTTCAACAAACATTTATTGACTAAGGGATTTTGTCAGGTATAGATGTACAAAGACACTCCCAGCCCTTAAAGAATTTAAGGGATCAGTGGAGGAATAAATAAATGTAAATATTTTACAAGTTGTCTAATAGCAAAATTTTATGTGTTAGGCATTATGCTAGGTAATATAGGGGAAACAAAAAAAGAGGTTCTAACCTTTAAACAAAATCTAGTAATCTGGTTAGGTGGCTATGATAATCTATGCAGGAATGAAAAACAGATCATGTTGGAAAATACAAATATACAAATGCTGACTTATTGATTTTTATTTTTAAAAGACAGTGTATCAAAAATGACTGAGCCATTAGATCCTGGAGGACTAGGAAGATGGTAATGCTACTGATAATAATAGTAACTAACATTTATCAAGCTGTTAGCATATTCCAGGTATTGTACTAGGCTGTAGATATAAAACTTGCACATACAACAACCATGTGAATCGTAAGCACTATTTTTTTAAAATATGTCTTTATTAAGTTCAGAGAGAGGAAGGGAGAGGGAGAGAGGGAAGGACGGAGGGAGGATTGAGCCAGCAACCTGGGCATGTGCCCTGACCAGGAATCGAACCTCTTAACTCCTGGTTCCTAGGTTGATGTTCAACCGCCGAGCCATGCTGGCTGGGCATAAGTACTATTTTTAACCCCATTTTATACATGAAAAAATGGAGACAAGATTATTCTGATCAAGGTTTCTTGGCTAATACATGAAAGAGCTGGGATTCAAATTCAGGTACATCTGATCCTAAAACTTGTGTTTTTGATCACAAGCCATACTGACAAAGAAGTTTGGTACACATACACATAATTTCTTTGGTTTGCTTGATACCTTTAAGGGGCTGGTAGCACATCTAGTTAATCATGTACAACAAATAAAAATTCAAATCTGGAGCTTTAAGAGTGAAGTTAGGGCTACAGCATAAATTTGAGGAGTCATAATAAAGAGTTTATGAGATGCTTGGAGAAAGAATGTGGAGAGTGGAAAAGCTGGTCACTGACAACCATGGGGTACACCAGCATTTAAAGAGGCAAAAAGAGGAATCAGCCTGAGAAAAAAAGTTTTATAACTAGGCCTGTACTAGAATTCTTGAGAACCCTAAGCCAAAGGAACCATAGTAACTATCTGTTATTTTACACATGAGAAGCAGTCTCAAAGAGGTTAAATATGTTTAAGATTATATTATATAGTGAGGTGGTGCTGTTTTACAGAAGGCAAGCAAGGAGGGGTCATAGTTGAAGCTGTAAGAAATATCTTCTGGCTCCGCTGGGTGTGGCTCAGCGGTTGAGCATGGACCTAGGATCCAGGAGATCGGGGTTCGATTCCTTGTCAGGACACATGCCCAGGTTGCGGGCTAGGCAGCCGATCAATGACTCTCTATCATTGGTGTTTCTATCTCTCTCTCTCTTTCCCTCCTTCCCTCTCTCTGAAATCAATAAAGATATGTTTAAAAAAAAAAAAAAGAAATATCTTCTGAATGGAAAACAGAAAACAAGAAACCAGGGACTTAGCTTTGGGGAAAGGCCTATAGTTGAAGGCAGAAGGGGAAGGTTAAGGTTGCACACACACACACAAAAATTGAGATGTAGTGGTGAGCCAAGGTAATGCAGTCCTATTGAAGCCATGAGAATTGATACTTTCAACAAATGGATACTTATTTCGTATGTAAAAAAGAATGAGGTTTGCTAAAAGGCCATTTAATTTTTCAAGGAAGTGGTTCGTAACCCACAAAATTATGGGTTTGTTAGTCTTGGAAATATGTACTGATTGGAGTGCCAGGTCTTAAGTGGAAATCATATTTTTCTTGGATCCTATTTATGTATATTTTGTATCAAACACAGTAGATGCACTGTGAATTTTTCTAGAGCAGTGCTGTCCAATATGGTAGCTACTAGCCATAGGTGGTTATTTTTTTAAAATATGTTTTTATTGATTTTAGAGAGAGGAAAGGAGAGGAAGAGAGAAACATTGATTGGCTGCCTTCTGCATGCCCCTTACTGGGGATCAAGCCTGAAACCCAGGCATGTGCCCTGACCAGGAATCAAACCTGCGACCTCATGGTGCATGGGACCAACCAACTGAGCCACACCGACCAGGGCCATAGGTGGTTATTAAAATCAGTTAAAATAAAAAATTTGGTCCTTCAGTAGCACTAGCCACATTTCAAGTGCTCAGTAGCCATGTGTGTCATATTGGACAGCGTATTAGATCTACTGTCTGTCAAATTGGACAGCATAGATAATAGAACCTTCTATCATTGCAGAAAGTTTTATCAGACATTGATGTTGGGGAATACTGTCTTGAATAGAATTGAAATTTTCTTCTGTATTATTATTTTATAAAATCATACTTTGGCATTGTTTTTCTAAATCTATGAATGCAGTGAGGCACCATGGTGATGATAGCTAAAAACATTGTTAAATAATGGTTGAGAAGGGAGAGGCAAAAAGAGGAGGTAGCAACAAATGGGAGCTCAATCATAATTACAAGATCCTTGCTAGCATCTTAGAGTCAGGGTGATATGTAACTTTTTCTTTTAGAAATAAAGTCTTGTTAACAGTGACTGCATTTACGCATGTCATCTTTGTTAATTAAAGGCGTTAACTATATATTTGACACATTTACCATCCACTGAGTATTATGTGTTCAAGTCAGGAAGAATCTTTTAAGAGCCTTAGAAATGAGGAAAGAGTAGAAAACAACAAAACTAATTTTATTTGATTAATCAGACTGGTTCAATTTAGTAGACTCTAAAAATCATTTCTTCTGATATTAAGGGTTGTACATGCTCAGTATAGTTTAGAAAGTTATAAAGAAGACACTAAAGATCATTCATAATTCCACTCACCAGAGACAACTAGTAGTAAACACTGGTTTGAAATCTCCCCAAAATTTTCTTCATGAATAACACATCCTTACTTTTTAAATTATAAAAATGAGATCATACAAAAGTTGTTTTATCATCTCATTTTTTTACTACTATGAGAAAAAATATCAGAAAATAGAGAACTATAGCATAATTTTCTATAGTAGTTCACCGTATAAATATCATTTTATTTACCCTATTGGTGCACATTGGGATTTTCAACTTCCACTATAACAAATGATATTGCTGAGAATAGCCTAGTATGTGTGTCTTTATAGACTTGTCTAATTATTTCCTTAGGATAAATTCCTAGAACTATAATTGATTATTTAAAAGGTATGCACAGTTTTAGTGTTTTTGTACAGACTGTGAAATTGTCCTTTCAGAAGGATTATTCAGCTTAGATTTATTCCAGCAGAGCCTGAGTTTCTTCACTTTGCACTCACTGGCCTTCTCATTCTTTTTGATCTATGTCAGACTGATAGGTCAGAGATGGTATCTTCTTGTTACATGGTCATTGCATCTTGAGGAATGTAATTTTTTTTCCTACAACAAGAAAAGGTTTATAAACTCAAGGGGAAAATATTTATTTTTATTTTTATTTTTTGCCATATAACCAGTTGATAACAAAGAATTAGAAGCTCTTTGTGAATGTATATGAACTCCTGTATATTTATTTCGAATTCTTTTGTAATTGTAGGAGTAATACATATTTTCTGTAGAAAATTTGGAAAACCAAATACACAAGGTAGAGAAAGGAAAACATGAATCATACTGCTGCATAGACGAACCCCTGTGAACATCTGACATACTCTTCCAGGTGTTTGTTCTAATGTGTGTGCATATATATTGGAAAACTTGGTATCAGCTTTTTGTAGTTTGTTTAGACTTATATTATTTTAGAGTATATTAGAAATACTGTGCCATGTCTATTAAGATTTTCTTATTGCCCAGCCAGGTGTGGCTCAGCGGTTGAGCATCGACCTAGGATCCAGAAGGTCGCGGTTCAATTCCCAGTCAGGGCACATGCCTGGGTTGCGGGCTTGATCCCCAGTCAGGGGTGTTCAGGAGGCAGCCAATCAATGACTCTCATCATTGATGTTTCTATCACTCTCTCTCCCTCTACCTTCCTCTCTCTGAAGTCAATAAAGATATATTTAAAAAAAAGAAAAAGATTTTCGGATTATTTTAATGGCTGCAGATTATTTAATCATATCTTTGTACTTGCCAAATCCCTTTTATTGGACATTTAGGCTATTTCTAACTTTTCATTATTATAAACAACACTATGAACATCCTTTTATATAACTTTTGCTTACATCTCTTATTATTTCCTTTGGATACTTCTTAGAAGTAGAATTGTCCTAACAAGTTATATGCAATTTTTAAAACTTAACTTACTTCACAAGCAAAATTTCAAAAGCAGTTCCCTAGGAATAGGGCTACATATTGTATGTAGCCTAGTTAGGTTTATAGGCCACCCACAAAAACCGTTTGTTTTTTTTCCCTTCTAAACAGAAAAGTTGGCATAACTCACATTTTATACCTTTTTATACCTAACAGCCATGATCTCCTATGTCTCTCTTTCTCTGTATAAAGAGTGTGTGTATGCATTAATCACATAAATTTTTATTGAAGTACCTCTGACTTCAGAGAAGGTCTTGGGGTACAGAGTTTGAAGTTGCCTCAGTAGGGAACTTGAAATTTGAAGGCTTGAAATTTTCTTAGGAATTTCACCCTATACAGGGGAGGCCAAAAGTAGGTTTACAGTTTTAAATAAGTACAAATAAGTAATACAATAATTAATAAATAATAATACATGAATAAACTGTGTTTCATGTACTCACAACTGTCCTACCTTTGCCCACCCTTGTCTTTTCTTGCTTGTTTTAATACAGATCTATGGTTTCAAGTGACCAACCGTTAGGGAAGATCAAACCAAATAAGTTTCCATAATGTTTGTACTGTTGTTTTTCTGTAATCTAACCACCCTCCATGTATATCCCGGTGTCAAAAGTATCTATATACTATTGTATATAATACTACTTTTGTAACAAAGTTTCTATGGCTATATGCTAAGAACACATCTCAGGAAACAACAGTTATAACTCCCTCACTTATAACTTTACTGTTTGAAATGAGAAATCATATAGCTCTAATGTATTCTCACTCATATGCTTCTTCCTTTCTCTTCTGCCTGAGGAACAGTACAGTTCTTATATTGTATTGACACAATAGAAAAAGACTTCTGAGGTAAAAAGACTTGTTACTTATGTCTTCCCCCCACTCCTTCTGAAACACACAAACATACACACATACACATGCTTTATGAAGAGAGGAGGCAGAGACCATGGGAAAGATCATGGCTATTGGGTATAAAGGCATCTAAAATCAGATTTAAATTTATGCCCTAGCCAGTTTGGCTCAGTGGTTAGAGTTTCTGCCTGCGGACTGAAGGGTCTCGGGTTCAGGTATCGCCAAGGGCACATACCTGGGTTGCAGCCTTGGTCCCTGGCCTGGTTGGGGTGTGTGCGGGAGGAAACCACCGATGTGTCTCTCTCACAGTGATGTTTCTCTCCCTCTCCCTCTCCCACTGGCATTGTTTTTTTACATAGGAAGGGTAAATAGTAGAATGTTGCCTTTAGGAGGGATGTGAAGATGAGTCAGATCACCACAAACTCAGTGTTGAGATTGGAAAAGAATGGCAACAGTGTTGGGGCGAAGGATTTTCTAGAGTTAATTTCCTTATACAGTGGGTGTATTTGGGGCCTGAGTGGTTAATATTATCTCATAACATGAAATACTACTTTTAAGTAGTAATGTACATTCTTTTTTTCTGTTCATTTATAAAACAGTTAATCAAGCGTGGGAAAAATATGTGGTAAATATAGCAAATCACAGAAAGAACATTATTTTGAGTTACCAAAGTAACCAACAATATTAAATACAGTGCTACTAATTTTAGAATAATAAACTAGTCCTAAAAATTTCAGGTATTTTCTTATTCACTTTTAAATTTTTTCCTTCCCCTTCTAAATTTCTAGATTTTTATTTGAAGGAAGTCTAAAACCAAGAATTTTTAATAGTTTATTAGACTTATTTCTTACAAAAACTAGGTAATAGATTTTTTCATTAAAAACAGGTTGCTAAAAATGATCTGCACATTGTAGAAAGTTCAAGATAAGCCACAGAGTAAGAAATTCCAATAAGTACAACCAACAAATTATATCTAGAATAGGTATAAAATTTTTACAAACAGGTAAGAAGACAACCAAGTAGGAAACTGACAAAACACTTGAACTCCAAAAGGAATTCCAAAATGACCGAAAAATATGTGAACTAGTGCTCAACCTCATTAATAATCAAGGGAATGGAAAGTAAAAACAAACTGAGGTACTACTAGAAAGCTGACATACTGGAAAGAGAGTAAGAGCATTGGGGACACTCTTTTACAATGATAATGGGAGTGTGGATTGGTGAATCAACTTTGAAAAATACCTAGTAACGTGGAGAAAACATACTCTATGACCCAGAAGTTCCCGATTCTGAGACATTTATCACAACAAATCTTGTGTATATACACACCAGATATATGTATAAGAATGTTCTTAGCATTGTTCATTATTTGACAAAATAGAAAAATCCTGAATGGTTATCAGTAGAATGGACAAATCAGTTGCAGTATTCACAGCAGTGAAAATGAATGAGCTACAATTACGTGCGATTACATGGGTGAGCCTTGGAAACATGTTGAACAAATGAAGTGTGACAGGATATATGTTGCACAAATACATTTAAATAAAGTTTTAAAAAACAAAATTGTACATAAGTGCTAAAATTATTAGGGAAAAAAAGGCAAGGGAATTATTACCATATGAGTCAGAATAATGGTTACCTATATGGGAGGGGAAAAAATGTTAAAATTTGGAAAGGGGATGGTGGGTTAGGGGTGGAGTGTATTTCTGAAGTACTGGAAATGTTCTTATTTCTTAACCTAGATTCATCACCTATATGGTTGTTCAGTTTATACTTCTTTTTTTTGAATTCTACATCTATGATTTATTTACTTTTGTTTATGCTTACACATTCATTTTTAACTCATGTATTAGTCATAGCACCTCTTCTTTTTCTTTTTTTTAATATGTCTTTATTGATTTCAGAGAGAGGAAGAGAGAAGGAGAGAGATGTAGAAACATCAGTGATTGAGAGAGTCATTGATTGGTTGCCCCCTACATGCCTCTTACTGGGGATTGAGCCCACAACCCAGGCATGTGCCCTGACCGAGAATCGAACTGCGATCTCCTGGATTATAGGTCAGTGTTCAGCCGCTGAGCTACACCAGCTGGGCACCACCACTTCTTTTTGACTTTCTCTTTTTCTTCCTCCTCTATCTCCTTACCATCTCCCCTTCCCCAGTTAAGCACTTCTTTTTCTTTTCTTTTTTTTAATCCTTACCTGAGGATATTTTTTCCAGTGACTTTTTTTTTTTTTTTTTAGAGAGAGTATAAGGGAGCAGGGAGAGGGGGAGAGAGAGAAACATCGATGTGAGAGAGATGATGTATTGATTGTATGCCTCCTCTCTGTGCCCTGACAGGGGCCAGGGATTGAACCTGCAATCCAGGTACATGCCCTTGACTGGGAATCTAGCCTGCGACCCTTCTGTCTGCAGGCTGACACTTTAGCCACTGAGCCAAACCAGCCAGGGCAGGCACTTGTTTTTCTTTCTTCCCTAATATGCTGTGCACATTTTTCTACTGTCATAGTGAACAATATTGTCTTTCTCATACGAGATTGGGAGCTCCTTGAAGGAGATATATTAGTTTTCTCTTGCTGCATAGCAAATAATTATAGATTTAGCTGCTTAAAACAGCACCCATTTATTATGTTACAGTTCTATAGGTCAGAAAACTGGACTCAGCCGAGTTACCTATTCAGGGTCTCATAAACCCCAAATCAGTTTGTTGTCCAGGCTTGACTCTTATCTGGAGGCTTTGGGGAAGAATTTGCTTCCAGAATCATTTAGGTTTTGGCAGAATTCAGTTCTTTGAAGTTATAAAACAGGTTCTTATTTCCTTGCTGGTTGTCAGCTTCCGGCTGCTCTGAGGTCCTGGAGGCTACCCACATTCCTTACAGCATGGCGCCCTGCACCTTCAGGCCAACAAGAGTGGTGTATTTAATCCTGCTTTGAATCTCTGACTTCCTCTTTTGCTACCAGCCAGAGGGCTCATTTGATGAGATTGGGTCTTGCCAGATTATTTCTCTTTTAATTCAAAGATTAGTAATCTTAATTATGTCTGCAAGATCCCTTCTGCCTCGTAAGAAATATAATCAGAATGTTTCATATTCACAGTTCCAAGGATTAGGGGAGGAAATATTGAGGGCCCTGTTTTGGATTCTCCCTACTAAAGAGGATTGATTCTCTCTTGCTCTCTTTTTATTGTACTACACCTAGTACAATGCCAGTGTCCTTTGAGCATTTACTGAATGTATGTTACATACATTGGATGAATGGATGGATGGGTGAATGAGAAAGTGAAAACAGAAAATGATGAAGAGCCTATTCACTTGCTAGCTTTGGAAATAGTGACAACTAACTTTTGTGTGACTGGGTTTAATGGGGACCCTTGGGGCTTCAATCATGATAGAATTTCTGTCAGCATTCTCAAGGATAATACCAGTGAATAGGCTTCCCTTTGATGTCAAAAAGTCAGGCATTCAGACCCTCTTTAATTGGTGTCATAGAGGAAAAGGGAGATGATTTATATGTACTAAGAATTAGTCTCCAAAAATGTAACTAGTGACAATGAGAATTTTTGGGTCTTTGAAAAATTTCAAAATAGGACCTTGATTTGCTAATACAAGAAATAAGTTTTAAATTCACAGTGAAGTAGGCTTTCTATGTATATTCAAAATTTATAACTATGATAATTATTCAAGTTTCAGTTGTCTGAGGAAAATCTTAACCTGATAACTATGTGATGCTTTTTCTAGCTTAGTAACATTGTGATTTCTGGCCATCTATTATCAAGTGACAAATGAAGCCTAGTAGTTCTCAAAATTTAGTATGCATAAAGTCACCTGTGATACTTCTTTAAAAATGTGCATTCCTGGTTCCAAACCCTAGAGAGTTTGATTGGGGAGATCTGGGGTGGGGCGCATAAGCTTCCTTTTTTAACAAGCAGCATGGTAGTTCTAGGTGCAGATTGTCTAGGAACCCCCAGTGGAGAAATTCTTTCTTAGACTTTTGCTACTTTAAAGGAAGACAGTAATTTTTCACATCCTAAAGCTATCTTGTAATCAACAGATACTTCTTTTTGCAAAATTGGGCACTTTGGTATATAATAAACACTTGAAAGATTGGTTAGTTTTTTTAAAGATAAGTAATCAAATAAGCCTTTAGTGGAGTATGTAATTATATTGCACAGTAAGCAAGCATTAAGTGATAGGCAGTTTACTGACTATAATTCCTGTAATTTTTCTACAGCCAAACTTTCCATTTCTTGGTTCAGTAGGGAGAAGAGGAAAAAATCTATTAATTAGACTTTTTTCTAAGAGTATCTCAGGGTTTTTCTTTTTCTTGCTTGCTTGCTTTTAATTCTGAGAGTACCCTTACTTTCTTTTTAAGATCTGAAGTCTGCATTAATTTGGGGTGAAGAAAGATGAACAGTGTTGCCTGTTTCTTCAAGTATCTGCAGTGTCCCAAATCCTAATACCTAGGAACAGTACTCTGTTGTTATTTTAGCCAGTGGTCCCTATAATAAAAAATTTTGACAACAAATGTTTGTTTATTCACGCTATATGCGTGTACTAATATACTAAAATTATATGTATTATAAACTATACATAAAATATAAAATTGGAGAAATTAAACATAAGTAGAAATAAAATTTTTAATGTTTTTCTTCCACTCTCTAGTGGGTCATTTTGTGTATCCCCTGGATAGCAGTTTCACACTCCTCCCTTGAAGATAATTGATTCAGATAGTGGTTAACTTGTTAGTGATCTTTAAGTAGGAGAAAGGGGATTTAATGTTAAGTATTTGAAAGCATTGTAGGCATACTTTGAGGCAATATGAGAAATGGGAGACAGTCTGAGGTGTGGAGTTCAAGAATAGAAAGCTATACCCTGTTCAGAAGGAAGGGACATTGGAAGCAAAGACTGAAGAAATTTCTTGAAGTGGTGCTATAAATAAGGAGGGATTCCTTGTATAGTATGTATAAAACAAACCAGCGTGTATGAGGCGTTTAAAGGCTGAATGCTTCTATGGGTTTGATGTGATGGACTAGGAGCCGTGTTACTTTAGGAGTAAGAAGCTTTGGATGTTTTAGCCTTGATTCTTACTATTTAGTTGTTTGACTTAAATCAGTCTTATCTTTCCTCTTTGAGAAAATGAAAGGGCAGGCTGGATTGGAGTTCTTACGATGTAGAAGGCCTAGAGGTTTGGAGTAGTCTCCTCGGAGGTTGTGCTTTAGTATGGGTATGAGTTAAATTGTGCCCCTCCCCGCAAATGGCTTCAATTAGAATCAACTTTGATTCTGTGGTGTATCCATTTAACAAATAATTTTAGCCATAATCTTGTACCTGATGTCCAGACGTATTTAGTTGCCTACTTGATATTTTCACTAGATATCTAAATAGGCGTCTCAAATGTACGTTGAGTAGAAAGGATTCTTGATTTGTTTCCACTACTCCCTTCCCCCTAAAAAAGAGGTAGAGAGAAGGAACTAACAACCCATTCTTATAGTAAATGACACTATCATTTTTTTATTGAGATAGAATTCATCTCAGTGTTGAGTAATTGATGCCATTACTCCACCATCCATGTATCTAAGTCAAATATCTCAGGCCTCAAACCTGGGAGTCATCCTTTATTCTCTCTATTTCTTCCATCCTCCTCAATCTATTAGCAAATCATATCTACTTCAACATATCCTAACTCTATTCACTTCTCTCTGTCTCTCCTGCTGAAACTCTAGCTGAAGCCCCATAATCTATCGTCATGAGCTACTGCAGTAGCCTCAAAACTCATCTTCCTATTTCTGCTCTTACCACTTGAAAGCATTCTTCATACAGCAGTCAAAAATGGTAGTATTTTTAAAATGTCAATCAGATCATGTCACTTCTCTTTAAAATCAAACTAACAAAATGCCATAGTAGTTATGCACTGCCTTTTGTATGCCTTACCAGAGTCAAAAAGCCTGTGTGTGACCTCTGCCTACTTCTTAAGCCTTAACTGAATTCATTCTTGGACCTAGCTCATTAAATTTTAATTCACTTACACTTTTCTTCTTTCTATTCATTAAACACATCAAACTTGGTTTTCCTTCAGGGCCTTTGTACTTGATATCCTCTATTCATGGAATTCCCTTTCTTCAAATCTTTGTCTGATTGTATGTCTCTCATTTTTTTAGATTTTAGCTCAAATATGAGTGAGTACATATAAAGCACTTAGGAGTAATTCTTGGTGCATAGTAAATGATCAGTAAATGTTAACCCCCCTCTCCCTCAAAACTTACTGCTTGGAGAGGTTCATGATAAATCTGTCTAGGTGCCGTGAGTCACTTTTCTTCAGTGTTGCTCTTTATTTCCTTCATACTATGTCCCTATTTATTGATTGTTTACTCCATTATAATACAATCTTCAGTAGAATAGCAACCTTTTCTGTCTCTATCTCCAGTGTTTACAGTAGTGTGTGTCATATAGTATACCCTCAGTAGACAGTAGACTTTTAAATAAATGAATGAATGACCCCCCTACTCCATGTATTTATCATAAACCTGTTTAGGTCTGCTAGCATTAAATTCTTTTAGAATTGTGTGGGTTTTTTGATGTCTGAAAAATCATTATTTTGCCTTTTTTCACTGGGTATAGAATTCTTGCTTGGCAGGGTTTTTTCTTTTTTCTTTTCCATTTCAGCACCTTAAAAGTGTCATTGCATTGCCTTCTTACTTGCATAATTTCTGTTGAAAAATCAACCTTCAGTTTCTTCTGTTCATTATACATTTAAGATAACATTTGTTTCTTCTCTGGCTGCTTTTAAGTTTTTTCCCCCTTTATCTTTGATTTTCTGCAGTGTGATTATGATGTGGCTTTCTTTGTATTTATCATGCTTGAGGCTTGCTTAGGCTCTTCCATTTGTGGACTGAAAAATTCTTAGTCATTATTTGGTTTCAGAAAAATAAGTTTTTCTATTTTCTTGGTTGATAAATACTATTCAGAGTTATTATTCTTTTATTTGTTTTGTTGTTTGTTAATCTTCACCTGAGGATATTTTTTCCACTGATTTTTTTAGAGAGAGTGGAAGGGAGAGAAGGAGAGAGAGAGAGAATGAATCATTGATGTGAGAGAGACACATTGATTGGTTGCCTCCAATAGATTGGAGGCCAGGGAGCATGAGTAGCTCCTGTCTCTTTTCATTTTAAGTTTTCAGTCTTCCTATTTTAAGATCTGAGGAAAAATCCAGTCCAGTGGCATGACACAGTACAAGTATACCATCATTATGTAGCCTATAATGTATGGATTTTAAAGGTGATATTTAGTAAGAATCTCTGTCTGAAGAGTTAATTTAATGATGGTATATAATATCTCTACTATATAGTATTTTTTAAAAAGTCCTTTATTTTTACTAGGATAATGGAGTTGCCTGTTAATCATGTACTTATTTTTCAGCATTTTATAATAAATTATATTATTATGGTATAATAGCATTATGTGTAAGTTTATTCTTGCATGAGCTTTGAATTGAGAGAAATCTTGGTTTGAATTTCAGTTCACTTAATAGTTTTGTGTGACCTGTAGACATGTTTTCTAGTTTTCTTAAATGGCAGTTTCCTCATCTGTGCAATTTCTGCCACATAAGGTTTTGTGGATTATATGACATTGTAGCCATATGGAGCAATTAATAAATGTTCCAGTGCTTATATGTGCTCAGCAAAAGTTTGCTTCCTTTATTGTTTCCTTTCTTTTCTTTTCCCTGCTTCCTTCATTGCCACATTATTTATTTATTTATTAGCGAAAAAATATATTGTGTGCCTATAATCTCAGGTACTGTTCTAGGCATGGATATGGCTTTTTGAAGTATGCTTTTAAAACCTAAATTTAAAACCAATTTCAGTTTGTTATAAAATGTTTTTAATTTTTTATGGAATCATAAAATATATGTAACAGGATTAAACTGATACATTATACTGCCATAGTTCTAAACTGATATGTTCCACCCAATATAAAAGATAAAGATGGTTGACTGGTTACTGCTACTGGTAATTGGTATCATGTTTTTATGTTGATGTTATTTTCTGTAATGTATTATTTAATCTCCTCCTGAAATGTACTTTAAGAGTTTTAGTTTGATTTTTTTTTTTTTTCATTTTTAAGGATTTCTTTTCAAACTTCTGGAGAAATTCTTTGTTTTAGTTACCTTTAGATTTTTTTATTATTTAAAGTGAGAATTTATCAAATAATAATTTTATGTTTGGCAGCAAAGTTTTCATCATTATACTTATAAAATACCTTTTTCCAAAGAAAGGCTTCTTATTCTTTTTCATTTTACAATCTTTACATTTCACAATAAAGTGACTTTTGTATCATCCCAATCCAGCATATGTCACTAACAAAACAAGACTAGAAACCAGGTCTTCAGACTACAAGGATAGTTCTCTTAGCTAAATTAGAGTTCTAAGTTCGATTTAATTTTTCATTCCTCTTGTTAAATTTTTTAAATTTTCTCATGGCCCAGCTTTGGAAATATGTACCAAATTTTATGAGCCTACGTACATTTTTTAGCATCCCACTCTCCTAGGATATGTGGAAAACATAACTGAAAAAGAGCTATTTTTTTCCTAAGTCATTCAGTATACATTATTGCTTTTTCTGAGCAAATGTATGCAAACTGATAAAACATGGTATATGGGCTTTCTTAGACTTTAGTCTTTTTTTTTATATATATATTTTTCAATTGCAGTTTACATTCAATATTGTTTTGTATTACTTTCAGGTATACAACGTAGTGGTTAGACAATCATGTACTTTACAAAGTGATCCCACTGATATTTTCAGTACCCAACTGGCACCCTACATAGTTATTGCAATATTATTAACTATATTTCCTATGCTGTATAGACTTTGGTATTATTATTATTATTATTACTTTAAATATATCTTTATTGATTTCAGAGAGAGGAAAGGAGAGGGGGAGAGAGAGAGAAACCTCAATGATGAGAGAGTCATTGATCGTCTGCCTCCTGCACATCCCCCACTGGGGATCGAGCCTGCAACCAGGGCATGTGCCCTGACCGGGAATCAAACCACTACCTCCCAGATCATAGGTTGGTGCTTAACTGCTGAGCCACGCCGGCCAGGTGACTTTGGCATTCTTGATAGCTTTTCCAGTAAGTCTTGTTTGTTTGTTTGAGCACCCAGCTACAAACCTTAACTGTCCCCATGTAGATGCAGGCACTGGGCTGGCACCTCTGTAGACAGAGGGTGAATGGAAGGGCAGAAAGATAAAACAGTGCATTATAGTGTTATAAAAATGAGACCTTTTCTCTGACAGTAGTAATTCACATTTCAAAAGCTGATGATTGTCAAGCTGATCTAAAAAACTTTATGAGACTGGAAAAATAGCATAGCTGCTTTTTTAAATACTTGGATATCTCTAATTCAAAATTTGTTTTCTCTTGAAATAGCCTTTCATTAATAAGTGAAATTTGTAATTGTTTTTGAATCAGTTCTCTTCTTCAAAATGTGCTAAAAAAACAATGTTCATGAATGCTATTCTAAGCAGGAGAAAAAAAGGGATAATTGTACTATAGTATAAATGAAATTAAAATATTCAATATTTCAATGAAAAGTAAAAACCCAATTACCCAGATTTAGTTGTGATGAAATAGATGGAGGGAATTGCTTCAGGGGTGGGGAACATCGGCCCGAGAAATCATTTGGTCTGGCCTCACCAAAGAGAAGGAGTTCTAGTCATTACATTAGGGGTGAGTAAATTAAATGTTTGACCAAATATAGCAGGCTAATTTTTAAGTCGATAATTTTGTATGGCCCTCGAATAATGTTATAAATATCCAAATGGCCCTTAGCAGAAAAAAGGTTCCCACCCCTGACTTACATATTTGGACCTTGTCAATAAATAGTCACAAAGTTAAATACTAATTTGTAGTCAGGCAGAGCTTCTTGAGATAATAAAAAAATCTCAGAAAGTAGCTAGAAACATCTTGTTTTAAGATGTGGAGAAATAATGATCAACAAACATTTACATAAAAACAGTTTTTAGAAACTTTACACTACTGCAAAATAAAAGTTTGGGTTTGAAGCAAAATTCCTTTTAAATATAAGCAATAAGACCAAACTGCTATCTAATACAAACTTAGGAAACTTTGGGTATTGTTAGTGAGCTAGAATAGACAAGATTACCAGTGTGATGTTTTAAAACTGCATCAGGACTCCTGGGTTCACTAGTTTTATAGAATGACTGAATTGCAGAATAAAAAGGTTGTTTGGGTATCACTTTGTCGTAGTCCTTTTGTTGAATAAAATAGCTTTTTGTTTTTATCAATAAGATCATCAGTTTGATTTCACAATTACATTATGAAGAAATAATTTCTAGAAAACTGTTAAAATTATAAATAGGGTAATGATAATACATTTGACCATGATTTAAATTCTGTATATATTTTAGAGAGAGAGAGTTTTATGATAATGTTAAATTTTAAACAAATGCTTATTTCATGCAGTTACAATAAATTAAACCTCATTGCAAATAAATTATTTTTTTCTTTTTTTAATATATCTTTATTGATTTCAGAGAGAGGAAGGGAGAGGGAGAGGGAGAGAGAGAGAGAGAAACATCAATGATGAGAATCATTGATCGGCTGCCTCCTGCACGCCCCCGACTGAGGATCGAGCCCTCAACCCAGGCATGTGCCCTGACCGGGAATCGAACCTGATCACCTGGATCCTAGGCTAACACTCAACCGCTGAGCCACACCCAGCCGGGCACAAGTAAATTCTTTATAATATCATGACCAGATTTTCTAATCCTAGCAAAGGCCACAATGAAGTAGCCCAGACATCCTGCCATTAAAGTTTATTGTGATGAGATTGTAATAAATTTGCTCAAAGTGTTCATAAAATTCTAACTTTTAAGGTGCTATAGAGAAACATAAGAGGATATCATTGACTCATGTAAAAATAGGACTGTTTTGCCCTGGCCAGTGTGGCTCAGTGGTTAGAGTGTCAGCCTGTACATTGAAGGGTCTCAGGTCTGATTCTGGGTAAAGGGCACGTACCTGGGTTGTAGGTCTATCCTGCTGCCAGTTGGAGGTGTGTGCGCGGGAGGCAACTAGTGTGTCTCTGTCACATCGATGTTTCCCCCCTCCCCCTCCCTCCCTCCCTCCCCCTCTCCCCCCCCTTCCATTCTCTCTAAAAATCAATGGAGAAAATATCCTCACTCCTCAGGTGAGGATTAAAATAAAAGATTTTTAAAAATTACTGTTTTAATCATAATATATGCTTTTTACTTTCTAACTGATAAAACTAAGACTTGCCTCATGAGTCATATTTAGCATCTCTGTAAATGCTGCTACATGAAAGTAAAAATGAGGAAAAGAAATTGTGATACATTTATGGCTTTCATAGAAAAATACGTATTTTCTGAGTCCTATCAAGTGGTCATTATTCAGTATAAATTCTAATATTTAAACAAAACAAAACATTAATGGATTTTTCTCTAATTGCCTGTTTCCAACACTGCTTTGGAATTCAGTTATCAGCACCCCACTATTGAATCCCTGGGTCTCCCTAGTTTCCATTGTTTATCACTTTTGGGGCTGTCAACTATAGATACTGGATCTTGTTAAAGTATTTGCTTCACTCAATAGTCAAAAAGGCTCAACAGCACATTCTCTTGAAATGTAACTCTAATTTTTTTTCTCTTATTTCAGTAATGACACCATAGTTATGGTAGTCTGAATTTTTATGCAGAACACTTAAAGTTAACATCAGGTTAAGTTTTTGAAATTTTTTTCTTAGTCCATGAAGTTTTTGCTATACACCTTGTGCACTCCTATTATTTTTCCCCCCTAAGGAATCTAGAGATTCCTTCAAGGCCGTTGCTTTCTGAAAAGGAATAGTAATCTTATGACAGGCTATTTGTCTTTTCTTTCTGCCTTTCCAAACTACTGCGGAGTGGTCAGAGTCTTAACCCTACTAGTCCTCCTCTGAACCCACGCTAGCAGGAAGGTAAAGGGTGCCTCTCCATACGGTGGTGAGGGGGTGACGTTACTTCTGGCAGGCATAAAAGTCCTGGTTCCCTACTTGGACTTCTTTGGTACCACACCAGTGGACACTGGAGAGGAGCCACCCAAATGCCAAGTTACAGCCTTACAAGGATGGAAGTTTGACTCCTCACTCAGCCTTTGCTGGCATGGGTGGGGGTGGGGGTGGGGGAGAGGGAGGCTACAGTTTCTGAGGCGTTTTTCTGGAGTAGAGCAGTTACTGTCTAAAAATTTTCTGTGTAGTTAGCGGGAGGAACAGGAAAAAGTACATCTGCTCCATCTTCTCAGAAGCAGAAGGCACTAATTGGGATTTAAAATTATATAAATTCACTACCTTTGATAAAAATTAAAAATTAATAAAAGAAAACCTACCATTTTATATAAAAATAATTTGACTATAGAATGAAACGCCTTAGAAACATTCTCATTTCTGACCTTCCTGGGTTTTATAATTTTGTTAATAGTTAAAAAAAATGATTTTTATTACGTTCTCTCTCAACAGAATTTTCATGGGAATGGCATAGTGGTTGCAACATAAAGGAAATACCTAAGTGTAGAGTGTGTTTTAAATCTGACCAGTTTAAAGAAAGTTTCAAAAGTGTAGCAAACTTCTGTCAGTCATCACCGTATCTTCGTTTAATGGGCAATTATTTATGTTCTTTCTCCCTTGCATTTGTTAGCTGTGGGAAGTACCATGAACGGTAATAGTTTTCAAATCATATTTAAAACAATTACTTTTATATAATTCTTTAGGGGCTTGTCCTTAAGAATTTCACTTTTTATTTATTGAATTATTTCATACTGAGTGTGTATTTTAGAAATTTTTTATAGCTTGTATTTACCGTTTATTTATATGTTGAAGGATATTATTCTTAAAATACTCTCTTAAATTTCACATTGCTCAGTGTAAAAAACCTCTTTTACAGCATATTTGTTACAGTCTCAGGCCCTTTTAAATTCATAGCCGTGCCTGTTCTCATAGAAAGGGATAGTTACTGTGTATGTGGGTATTGCATAATGGGCTTTATTTGGTAACAATGATGTCATTGCGTGGGATGGCCTGAAGGAGTTATTAGAAGAACATAAGACTTTTGACTGCTAGCATTTCTTAATAAATGCCATACTGTTGAAAACATTAATTTGTGTTTAGACTGGAATGAACCTGGGTTTTCCTGGCTTAGCTGTAGAGATTGAAATGAATTCTACTGTCATATCTACATAGCTGAATGGAATGAAATACTAAACATTTTTCTCTCTAGGAAAGAGAAATGAAATTAGGAAGAGGTTAATAAATAACTGACATTCTTTGTTACACAGTTTTGAGATTTGACTTTCAAGAATACTTTGAATTTTTGTTTCTGTAATTTCTGTATTTAATTTATTGCTAAGGTGTAAGATATAGTTATTAAGAAAAGTCCATAATTTTAGAGATTTTTAAGATGCATATCAATAAAAAGAGGCAGATTACATTTATTTTTTACTTTGAGTACTACATATGATTTTTTAAAATGTGATGAAGTATACATAACACGGAGTTTACTGTTTTCACCATTTTTAAGTGTAAGTTCAGTGGCATTAAGTACACTCACATTGTTGTGCAACCATTACCCTATATCCATTTCCCGAACTTGTCATCTCATTAGCTCCTTTACCCACACCCTCCCTGGTAATCATTCTCCTTTCTCTTTGAATTGGACTGTTCTAGGTACCTCATGCAATATTTGTCCTTTTGTGTCTGGCCTGTTTCTTTTAGCACAATGTTTTCAAGGCTCATCCATATCACAGCATGTATCAGAAGTTCATTCTTTTTTAAGGCTGAATATTACTGTATTGTATGCACATACCACATTTTGTTTATCCATTCATCTGTTGATGGGCATTTGAGTTGTTTCCACCTTTTGTCTATTGTGAATAGTGCTGCTATATGTATTGGTGTACAAATACCTTTTCCAGTCCTGCTTTCAGTTCTTTTGAGTATATATTCAGAAGTGTAATTGCTGGATTATAAACATAATTTTATGTTTAATTTTTTTAAGAACTGCTGTATTCTTTTCTTCAACAGCGGAACCATTTATATTCTTACCAGCAATGCCCAGTGGTTCCAGTTAATCCGGATCCTCACTAACACTTGTTATTTTCTGGCTTTAAAAAAATAGTAGCCATCCTAACTGATGTGAAGTGATAGCCCATTGTGGTTTTCATTTGCATTTCCTTAATGATTAGTGATGTTGAGTGTCTTTTCATGTGCTTATTGGTGATTTGTATATCTTTTTTGGAAAATGTTTATTCAAGTCCTTCACCCATTTTTTAATTGGGTTTTGTTTTTTGTTGAGTTGTGGAGTTTTTTAAAATACATATATATCTGGATATTAATCTGTTACCAGATTACCCATTTTATTTTTACTTTATGTTGCAGAGGGTTGTTAGTGGTGTGGGTGTAACCTGACCTAGTCTGTATGTTTCCTGCGTTTCCTCTACTACTAAAGATCCTTTAGTCAGGTATTCTGTTAGATGCTAAAGATAAAAGCTCTTGGTTTCAAGGAACTTAAAATCAAATGAAGAATTACAGTACTGTATGATAATTACTATAGTAGAGTAAAAGAAACAGTGGGAGAATCCTTTGAGTGACTAGACAAGTCAAGGGAAGTATAATGAGGTTATGTTGAGGAGGCTCTTGAATGATGGGCAGGAGTTTATCAGGATATTAAGATTAAGAGGGTCACTAAGGTTAAGCAAGAATCACTGGCATATATGACTTTGAGAAGCTGGGAGGGAGAGAGAGCCAGCCCGTCAATGAGAAAGAAGTTAAGAACATTGTAAGATGAGCTGATGTACTACAAAATGTCTTCCTATGTGTATACATTTGTGATGATAAGCAATACACAATGGCCAAAACACCTGTTCTTTTAATTAAGAGGTTTCAGAAAGATATCCTTTGGTCCCTTTCCCTGTGTGCTTTAGGTAACCTGCACATACATAAAAACTGGAAACAATTGCAAGAACTCCACATAGAACTTAAGTTCAAGTTGACCTGTTGTGGTGTGGAAAACTTTTAAGTTCAAAATATTTGTATTAATTGGTTCAAACGGAATTTAACTTATTTTGATTGTGAGTCAGATAGGTGGTTCCTTTTTTCAGAAATGTCACCACATTATTTCTTCTGATAGCTTACATGAAAATAGGGAGAAGAACAGAGGGGCAGAGGAGAGTGTGAATTAGATAAGGTGGGTCAAAGAAAGTGATCGATCTTAAGCACCTTAGTATAAAGTCAGACGCCTACCAGTCTGAGAAAAAAGAAGGGTGCTTTCTGACCCTTCTTAGGGAGAGTTAGGAAGAGTTGAGAATGGTGATTTTAACAGTTTGACTACATCTGATTGAACAGGTAATGGGTGAGATAGACAGGAAAAAAGTACCTCTCAGCATGCTTCTTACCTGCAAATAAAATAATTGAAAACATCTTACTAAAAGTGCTAGAGAGGGAGATTCTGAAATGTTCTAGAGGTTAAGATGGTAATAAGTGGTAGAGGTAGCACTAAAGGCTATGTCATATGTCCCATTTAAGATAAAAGTTTGCTCTAAATAGTATTGTTTCGGGGTATGGTTTTGAAAACTTTATTGGCAGAGTGTAAGATGAGTAGTGTTTCAAGATGAAAGAAAATATTGTATGAATTGGACCACAGTTTGGGATGCTCTTTATAGACTCTAAAATTGAGTTTGTTTTTCAATATTTTTTGAAACCAGAATCTATTCTAGGCAAAAATTCATATTCTTTCCTATGAGAGCAAAGAGGGTATTTTAAGTTGGTTGACATAATTTGCTTTCTCTGCATTATTTGAAAAGGAAAAATATCTAGTATATTTGATGATATCTTAAAATAAGTGAGGGGGAAATTAAATTAGAAAATTGCAGGAATGTGTATATGTGCATACCCTTTTTCATCAAGATTTGAGGTTAACATTTAGTGATCTTTGTCGTCATATATTCTTAACTTCAACTAACAAATTTTACTGCAGATAGCCCCTTGTATTTATGGTGATTTAAATCCTTTAGGTACCCCTGCTACCTATCACATTACTGCAGGTTATAGTTTCTTTCATTGTTCTGCGAGAACAGAACTAGGGTGCCCTTTTCTCCAGCCTTTAATAGCAATTTTTTCATTGCCCTCCAGCCTCCACTAACGGGAGGTCCCTTAGGGCCACTGCCTGCTGCCTCATTTTAAAAATGCCAGATGTTTTAGGTTTTTGTGAAAGCAGCACTCCACTTCCAGGTACCAGTTTCTGTTGTGCTTTTTTATTGCTGTGTGACAGACCACTACAAAGCTTAGTGGCTTACAAAAACCAAGTCATTTATTCTGAGATTTCCCTTGGGATTGGTGGCTTTCCCTTCTTCCCTTCTGCTCCTCACCACCACCCACCAAGCCTGACTTGTCACAGAAGCTTCCGTTACATGAGGGTGAGAAATAGCTGATTCCAAAACTGGGGCACGGAAGTTGTAATGTAAGACTGGAACATCTTATTGTGCCAGAATATAAGGAAATGCTAAAAAAGAAAATGAAGATGGCGTGTCAAACATATACAGGAGCTAGCCTGAAATAGGAAGGGTAATATCATAAATTTAAAACATTTTATACTTATGAATGGAAAAAAGTTTGTCATTGTTTTATGTACCTAAAATACTTTTTTTAATAGTTGTAACCTATCTCAGCTTTTTTAAAATTATAAAATATCTATAGTTTGATACATATGCTAGTTTTCCCCTCAGACGTATTTTATTTATTTAATCAATCCTCACCCAAGGATATTTTTTCCATTGCTTTTCAGAGAGAGTGGGTGGTAGGGGGAGATTGATGTGAGAGAGACACATCGATTGGTTGCCTCCCTCGAGCACCTTGACTGGGGCTGGGGATCGAGCCTGCAACCGAGGTATGTGCCCTTAGGTGAAATCAAACCTGGGACCCTTCAGTCCTCAGGCTGACACTCTACTGAGCCAGTTCTGCTAGGGCTAACTTTTAAAATTATACAAATAAAATTTAAATAATAATTGCACTTTGTATTAAAGAAATTATTTACAAAGTGATTTGGTAGGACATTTTTAGTTTCAAATACTTGATGGTCTCTTTACTTGGGCTTTAACTTTTTCCTAATGATGGCATTTTAGCAAGATGGTAGACTTTCCCAACTTCAGTTAGCAACTGTCACTTCAGAGTAAAGCAGCTCTGGGGCTCACAGGCTAGTAGGACCTGTTGGGGGGTATGTGAGTCTGTGGTCCAGATGAAAACAAGAGGCAAAATTCTATGGGGCAATTATCAAAACTTGAGTCATCAGGAAGAGCTGTGCCTGGGGGAATGGAGTGAGATGTGGGGGAGGGGCAGGGTGTTCCATAGCATTGTAGAGGTTGCTTCTATGCTTCCATTGTTTTGGTGTTAATTCTAGCATCTTGACTTGAGCTCCAAGTGTGAGGCAAGGTATGAATTGGCAACGGAACTCCAGCAGCCAGAGAGGATTAACAAAGATACCTAGAACAAGTAACTTCAGTGAAATAGAGCTATTAGAAGAGATAGATGACAAGTTTAACAAGCAAACCAAAACAAATTATCCTGAGATTCTCAAGAGAGACAAAGTGACATCCTTCTAATCGTAGCCTAAAAGAATTAAAAAGTGAGGGGAAAAACTCTTCTATATATTAATTTGTGGAGAGGATCATTATTGTTGAGAGTTAAATTCATGGTCTGGGATGTTAAGTAGAAAAGTATGTCAGAACAGAAAAAAACATAAAGGAGAAAGCACTTTGAGGCAATGCAACAACTAAAGATATAATAGAGGAGAATTTCTCTGGTTTAAAGAAGAATTGAAAGAGCCTACTGAGTTCCAGACTAGAGGGTTGGGGGTGGTTCAGAGACAAAAAACAAGCTGCTTACAAAAGAAAAATGATCAGGTATGTGGTGGACTACTCAGTGCGACACTGGAAACTAGAAGGTAATACAATAACATCTACAGATTACTAACAAAAGAACTGTACCTATTCGTAGCCAAAATACCATTCACTTGTTATGGTGAAAGCAAGATTATTTGCAGATATGCAGGAATTCGGGTCCTTTATTAGAGGGAAAGTTCTCAGTAAAGAATTCTTACTAAATAATTTCCAACGGAGATTTTAAGATGTCAGAAGAAGAGAGAAAGCAGTGGTGAGCAAATGAATCTCACAGTATATTTTATTAAATCTAAATGGGTAGTGATAGAATGTATTTCAGCGCATTCCTTTGTCCTCTGCATTTTTGAAAGTTTGCAGCTGATCCAGAAACTTGATTCGATTAGGTTCTTGTCCCTTTCACAAGACCAAAAGTGATATTCTGTTCTTCTAGTGGGAAACATATATATAATTTCTGATTGACTATTTGTAAAGATAATAGCCATTAATACTCAATTCTAGATCCAGTAATTCGAGGGTTGCAAAATGGTGATATTCTATCATTTTTCATTTGTAACTAAACACATGTATAGGTGCGTCCCTTTTCTCTTTGGTTACTCAGTTTATATAGAGAAGGCAAGGTAAATGTTTGATTTTCCCCTTTATCAGTTTACAAGATAATGAATTAGTTCTCTATTGCCTTTTGGAGGTGGAAGGGAATGTGTCATTATCAGCTTGTATAATTCAGTATGTATGATAGCTGTCAATCTGTTACAATTGTTATCTTTATTGAAGTTCAAATTGTCTCATTTTTGGCCAGTGAAAGCAGAGCTGGTTCTTGAGTCCTTTGACATGACCCTGATTATCTTTGGTAAAAAAAGGAAGAGTATTTTTTGTTTGGCTTTGTTTTAATTTGCTTTTCTAAAAAATTCTCAGAATGGTGCCTGTTCTTTTGCAAAGTTGGATTTTAGGGATCCATCCATTTCCTTGGATAGTTGGTACCTAGTATGATCTTTGATATAATTTGTAGGCAGATATGCCTTAGAATTTGTGTTACTTGCAAAGAATAATGGTTTTATTTTTTAGTGTATGTGGAGACTCAAAAGGAATCAGTACTTCCCAGCAACAGGTGTAGAGGCATGAGTTAAAATGGTCTATTCAATTAATAAAAATTAGAATACTTATTCTGGATCAGTCCCCACATTAGGAACTCTTGGCAAGTCAAACATTCACAAAAACTTCCTATTTAACATTTCAATAAAATAAGTCCCAAGGATTGATTTTAAACTTTATTTTTTCTTTCAGATCTTTCACGAAATCGCCTCTCAGAAATTCCCATAGAAGCATGCCATTTTGTTTCTCTTGAGAATCTCAACTTATACCAAAATTGTATTCGGTATATACCAGAGGCAATTCTAAACCTGCAAGCTCTAACATTCTTGAATATTAGGTAAGATGTTTTTCTTTTTGGTTTTATGTAATCTTTTTGATTTTCTGTTCCCTTTCACTAAAATTTACATTATCTTTTCATATCAGCAGTTTTATACATGTTCTTAGGCTAAATTAACAGTATTTCCTATGTCCCTCTATTTTCTCCCTCTGTCTGTAATCATTGACAGCTCTAATAGCCATTAGCCTGATAGGCTTGCAGCAGTCTTGTAGCAGTGGTTCTCCGATTACGTTTTGAGATAGGCTTCATCAAATGAGAATAGTAGACCTTTAATTACTTCATTTGGTTCTTGTGATTATGTATTTTTTTGTATTGAGTTCTGAATGTATAAATGCATTTCAACTCCATTTTTTTACATCTTATAAGAATTCTTTTGTTATTTTATTTTAAGTGTTCATTGGAGAAAATGAGCAAATGAAATATCCTTTGGAAATAATTTTATATGTAATAATTTTATTGTGCAGTTTCCATACTTCTAAAACTCATTTTGCCTCTCAGAATATACTGTAATGAGGAGGAAAGTAGATTACAAACACTTTTATGTTTATAGCTCTTCTTTGAAAAGAAGAGGAAAGGATGATAATTTTTTACCCTATTTTTAAATTATTTTTTCTTATATACATTTAACTTCAATAAAATAATATGTTGTATTTGTATAACACTTTGTTATTTACAAAGGTGTTTTATGGTACAAGAGCTCTGTAAGATAGGTAGAGGAGAAGCTAAGATTCTCAATTTACAGATGAAGAATCTGTATAAGATACAGATAGGTTAAATGCTGTGCCTAAAAATTACAAAGCTGACAAGTGAGGAAATATAGGCTAGAACTCAAATCTAAAATTCTGTTTGTTTCTTGCAAGACTTACATTTGTTATTTTACTGAGTATAGAATGGAAAAGATGGAAATTTTTTTCTTGAGTAGTGAGCTCTGATTCTTCTCTTTTTCTACTTACCCATTTTAGTCGGAACCAACTGTCAACACTGCCAGTACATTTGTGTAATTTACCATTGAAAGTCTTAATTGCTAGTAATAACAAATTGGTCTCACTTCCAGAAGAAATTGGACATCTCAGACATTTAACAGAACTTGTAAGTTAATATTTTATTTTTTGATTGTCCCACACACACATATATATATCCATAGTTATACCATACTCTTTTATATGAGTAAAGATCCATTATTGAGGTGTATTTTTAAGTTATTTTCAAGTATTGATAATGAAGTTTCACTGATTGATCAGTACTCAAGTGCTTCAGCACAGAATTAAGAAGGAACTGAAAGTACAAGTCTGAAAGGCGCACATGGAGTGGGGAAAGGTAATTAGAATTGGATTCTGATCAGTATTAAGTGATTTCTATGTTATTAAACTTTTGAGGTATAAGTTAATAATTCATTTGAACTTTTCTAATTAAGTCTTGTTAATAACTTTAATATTCTGATTTTTGGTTAACCCCTGTAGGGAAATGGAAACTACAGAGGTCAGGCTACCCCCCCCCCCCATATACTATCTTCAGAACCTATCTCCCACTCTAAAGTGAGCTATTCTTTATTGACTTCTATTTTTAAGAAGTTTGATCTTCACCTACCACTCCTTGTTACTCTTGAGCACTTGCATTCCAGGCATGGCAATAAAACTTTTCTCTTTTAATCACCACAGTAACATTACCAATTGAGTACTGTAATTGTCATATTACAGCTGAGGAAACTAGCACTCAGGTTAAGTAATTTGCCCAAGGTTCCATAATTGAAGTAGAATTGGAAATCGGTCTAACCTTAACTGCAAAGCCCATGCTTCATATTTCTGAAATGGTCAAATACAGTTACGCCCATTGAGATTTGGGGGTAGAGTTCCATGTAGGTTTATTAACAAAGATGAATATCATAAAAAACAAATACTGTACACATAAAATCTAATTGGACCACATATTTGCTGACTTTTTCAGGTATATTATGCATATAAAAGTCACATAAAAATTCACAAATATATTAAATCTAGAGTCTAGATACTAGACCACTGTTTATTTAGAGCAAGTTAGATCTAGGAAATAGTCCAAAAATGTATATTTGTTTACATTTCTTCAGAGCTTGGGTTAATAACATGAACTTGTAGTAAATTATACTCAAATGATTGAAATTCCTGGCTTTCAAACAATTTAAACTTTCTGTTTCCACTTATTGAATCCTAAATACTTAAAAGATAGACATGTCTCGCAAAAGGTGCTTTTAGCTTTCTCCAAAAGTGGTGAGTTGATATCCTTAGTTATGCAAACAGCTTGTGGTAGAGTAAGAATTAGTAATCCTAACTCTCTGATTCCTACTTGATGGTCTTTCTGCAACGTCCTTATTCATTTCTTAGTGAAAGTAAACTGCTGTCTTTCAACATACACATTTTCTGAGAGAAATATTATAGATTGCTATTACCTCTGGCTCAGGCTCAATTTTCCTACCCTTTCATATCTTTTAGAACCCTTTTAACTTTGATGCCTAGAGCATTGGACTAAGAAGTCTAGCTTCTAATTCTACTTAAGTCATTAATTGATAGAAAAAACAAAAATAGGATTATTTTTTTAAAAAATGTTTTGGGAAAAATTTTAAATAATATTTGAAGCTTATTGAATTTTTTGATAAGTGGTCTTTTCTAATAGTAAGTCTATTGTTTTTTGTTTGTTTTTTAATATGTTTTTATTGATTTCAGAGAGAGGAAGGGAGAAGGAGAAAGAGATAGAAACATCAATGATGAGAGCCATTGATTGGCAGCCTCCTGCATGCCCCTTCCTGGGGATCGAGCCCGAAACCCCGGCATGTGCCCTGACTGGGAATCGAAACATGACCTCCTTGGTTCATAGATTGACACTCAGCCACTGAGCCCCGCTGGCTGGGCCTATGAGTATTTTCTTTTTATTCCTATATTGAAGGAATTTTAAGTGTTAATGTGGCATCTTGACACTTTTATTAACCTAGGCAGCTTCCTGCTATTACACATGGGTTTACCATTATTCTGGTTGGTCTCAGAATTATGGAATCCTGGGTACATCAGGATTGAAACCTAAAGGCATCTCTTTTTAGGACCAGTGGAATGAGAATCAAGCTGTTACTAAGATACCAGAAGGCCTACCTAATATATGTATTGGAATCAGGTCGATCAGGTGCTAATAAAGCAGTATCTATTTTTCTATATCCTTTTGCGTTATGTATACTTTATTATTTTCCCCTCTCTTTGATAAGGAGTGATATGAGTCATCTTCAGTGCATTTTTATCTTATATTCTTGAATAGTTGAACTGGTATTTTGAAAATAGGATTTTTTTTCCATATATGTGGAATTTTTTTTTTTTAATTGATTTGAGCTGGTGGGGGAGATTGAGAGAGATTTGTTGTTCCACTTATTTATGCTTTCATCAGTTGTTTCTTATATGTGCCCTGCCTGGGGATCGAACCTGCAACCTTGGCATATCGGGATGATGCTCTAACCAACTGAACTAGCCAGCCAGTGCTTGAAAATAGGATATTTTTTCAAATAATTTGGTTGTAATTTTTATCATTTTTCTTCTAGTTTTATTAGAACAATATAAAATAAAATATTGTCCTAAATAGCTGTTTTTATACTTTTCCCTATTTTACCTTTTCACCTACATTGTTATTTGGACTGACCTTCTATGTCTACTTCTTAAATCATTTCATTTTAATTTTCATAAAATGTTAATGTAGATATAGATAAAATGTATAGAATCAGTCAAAAGACTATACATTTTTATAATTAAATGTAGTACAAACTATGGAATTATCCTTGGACACAGAATCATAATCTTTTTTACAACTAGGAGGGACTGCAAGTATCTTGTCCAACCTCATTTTGCAGGTAGTTTAAAGCAAGTAAGTTTGGAATTTTAGAATAATTCTTTACTTTGTTTCTTTTTGAAATAGGATGTGAGCTGCAATGAAATTCAAACAATACCTTCCCAAATTGGTAATTTGGAGGCCTTGAGAGACCTCAACATAAGAAGAAATCACTTAGTACGTTTGCCTGAAGGTAAGAAACTGTGAAATAATTGTTTTATTATTACTTATCTTTTTATTTTAACGATCTCTCAGATTGCTGGGCATAGGATAAAAATGCATAGAGTTACAGCCAATGTTTGAGATATAATGGTCTTTGTAATATGTTACCTCTTCCATTGTGAATTTTAAAATCTTCAATGATAAGTTCCAATATCTGTTGACCAGTGATTGTATTTTTAAACCCTGTCAACTGATGTAATTGATAACTCAGGGTTGGGTCACTGAAAGTTTCAATTAGCATGACTACTTGGGAGACATGTGACGTATTTTTGATAAGAGCATAGTTTAGTATAATGAAAAACATTCCTGCAATTAGCTTTGACTTAAAATTGGACTTGACTTGAACTTAATAATTTTATCCTTCACTGGAAATGTTCAAATAGGGGCTAATTAACCATTTAGAGGTGATATATAAAGTGAATAATGAGTAAGAGTGAGAGACTGCACTAGGAGACTGACTATAAGTTCTGGTACATGTATTTGAATGATAACAGTGATTAAACAAATTAAGTATAATTATCAGCCTTTTAAAAATACAAATTCAGGACAGAAGAAAGTATAAAAGAAAGTAAAAATAAGGAGAACCATTAATTTATTAGATCAGATATTTCTTTAATTTCATTATGGAAAAATTCTCATATATAAATGAGAGGGCAGTGAATCACCCAGCTACAACAGTCATCAGCTCTTGGCAACTCTTGTTTGATCTAGACTCCCATCCACTTTCCCTTACTCTATCCTTTAGATTAATTTGAAACAACTTACAGAAATTCATCTATAAATATTTCAGAATTTATGACAGTGATTCTCTAGATTCTTTGACAAAACATGACTTCTAGTGAATAATAAATACTGAATTAACTAATGATGCTTTTGCTTTACTGTAGAATCCAAATTCTTACAGCAGTTTGATCCAGTATGATATTTACTGGATATTAAATATCATACACTAGTATGATATTTAGTTCTAACATACTCGTGTAGCTTTGTCATTTTGAATACCATGTAAGCATCTCAGAAAGTGACTTGCCACTCCACTTTAATACACTTACTGCACCCACACTGTCCAAAATCCTGCATATCTTTCCTCTCACTAGGCTTGTCCAGTTATCTTAGCAGCTTGTATCTTCAGAGCCTTCCTCATTTTTTCCTGGTTCTGCCTTCTATCACTTCAGGAATGTGAATGAAGACCTCAGCAGAACTGACCAGAATCATGACACAGGACCTCATAACCCCAAATTTTTATCTAGGATTACCCCTCAGCTCAGGACCCACCTACTGTGGCACATACCTCAGTTGCAGGTGCAATCCCCAGCCCCAGTTGGTGAACAACTGGGAGGCAACCAATCGATGTCTCTCACATCGATGTTTCTATCTCTCCCTCTCTCTCTCTCCCCCCCTTCCACTCTCTCTGAAAAGCAGTGGAAAAAATATCCTCGTGTGAGGATTAAATACACACACACACACACACACACAGGATTATACACACACACACACACACACATATATATATTTTTTGCATTCTTTGTTGCCATTTTGATTTTTTTTTAAGTTTCGTTATCTTTATTATTGAAAATATTATAGTTGTCCCCTTTTTACCCCCATTGATCCCCTCCACCCCGCATCCATCCCATCCCCAGGCCTTCCCTAGACCAGTGTCTGTGCCAATGGGTTATGCTTATAATCATATAAGTTCTTTGATTAATCTCTCCTCACCCACTTCCCTCTCCCCACCTTCCCTCAGTCTGTTCCATGCTTCTAAGTCTCTGGATCCATTTTGTTCATCAGTTTATTTTGTTTTATTATATTCCACATATAAGTGCAATCATGTGGTACTTATTTTTTTCTGCATAGCTTATTTCACTTAGCCTAATACTTTCTAGTTCCCTCCACGCTGTGCCAAAGGATAAAAGATCATCCCTTTTTACAGCTGCATAGTATTCCATGGTGTGAATGTCGTACATCTTTTCCCCCCACTCATCTACTGAAGGGCACTTGAGCTGTTCCAGATCTTAGCTATTATAAATTGCACTGCTATGAACATAGGGCTGCATACGTTCTTTGTGATTGGTGTTTTGGGTTTCTTAGGATATATTCTAGAAGTGGGATCACTGGGTCAAATGGCAGGTCAGTTTTTAATCTTTTGAGGAAACTCCATATTGCTTTCCATAGTGGCTACACCAGTCTGCACTCCCACCAGCAGCGTACTAAGGTTCCCTTTTCTCCACACCCTCCTCAGCACTTGGAGTTAGTTGATTTGTTGATGGTAGGTGTGAAATGATACCTCATTGTGGTTTTAATTTGCATCTCTGATTAGTGACTTTGAGCTTTTTTTTTTTTTTTTTTCTGCAAAAAGCTTTGTTTTCATTTGGTCCAGTGCTTGGGAGAGGGCTCCAGGGTGGTTTAAAGAATGGCTAGGGGCTTTGGGGAAAGGCTCAGATAAAAGCCAGACACCAGGGGAATGCAGAGGCCCCTCACAGGTCTCTGGGCTCCAATGCTCCTAGTCATGCTTAAGGGTGAGCCTTTCAAAGAGATCCTTGCCCAGCCCAGCCTGGGGGCTGCCAGCCTGCGGAGGTTAGTCAGGTGTCGCCCATCTTCTTGATGAGTTTCACCGCCTCATCCAGGAAGTGTTTCTCCGAGAGGTCACAGAGATGAGGGTCTGCGCGGGTAGAACCCAGGGCATACAGATCCAAAAGGGCCTGATTCAGGCTCTTCTCCAAGGCCATCGCGGCTTCCATGGCATCCTGGGTTTTGCCCCACTCGTCCTGGGAAGGCTTCGTCATGCCCTGGGAGATGATGTGGCCACCGAGTTGGTTTTGCATCTTTAAGAGATGCTCAGCGCCCTCCGCTTCTCCACCAACTGGAGGAGGAAGTGGCCCAATCCCTCCAGAGCCACATTGTCATGGTCAAAATAGAAGCCCAGAGGCCGGCACACGCACGTTGGCCAGGCGGCTGACAGCAGCCTCCACCTCAGTGGCGTAATTCTGACGAATTTGGGAACTCATGGTTGCTCAGCAATAAGAAGTTAAGGTTGAAAAACGGTGTTGGCTGATCTTGGAGGCTGAGGATGGCTGAGGTGGTTCCAAAAGTGGTAACTGGAGATGTTGGAAGGTGGTCGGAGGCTGGAAGAAAGGGCGTCCCTGGGTCTGTTCCGTCCAAACACTGTTGAAGCAAGAGAGATCGTGACTGCCAAGGACACTCTGAGCATTTTTTCATGTCTCTTAGCCATCTGTATGTCCTCTTTGGAAAAGTATCTATTTAGATCTTTTGCTCATTTCTTAATTGGATTGTTTGCCTTCCTTTTGTTAAGTTGTATGAGTTCCTTATATATTTTGGATATTAACCCTTTATCAGATGTGTTGTTCGTTGGCAAATATGTTCTCCCATGCAGTGAGCTCCCTTTTCATTTTGTTGATGGTTTCTTTTGCTGTGCAGAAGCTTTTTATTTTGATGCAGTCCCATTTGTTTATTTTCTCCATTGTTTCTCTTGCCCTAGATGTATCAGCAAATATATTGCTATGAGAGATGTCTGAGATTTTGCTGCCTATGTTTTCCGTTAGGATTTTTATGGTTTCCTGTCTTACATTTAAGTCTTTTATCCATTTTGAATTTACTTTTGTGTATGGTGTAAGTTGGTGGTCTAGTTTCGTTTTTTTGCATGTATCTGTCCAATTTTCCCAACACCATTTATTGAAGAGACTGTCTTGCCTTCTTTGTCAAAGATTTAATTGACCATAATGGCATGGGTCAATTTCTGGGTTCTCTGTTCTGTCCCACTGATCTATGTGTCTGTTCTTGTGCCAGTACCAGGCAGTTTTGATTACAGTGGCTTTGTAGTATAACTTGATATCTGGTATTGTGATCCCTCCAACTTTGTTCTTCTTTCTAAAGGTTGCTGTGGCTATTCAGGGTGTTTTTTGGTTGCCATTTTGATTTTAAACTAAAATTTTAATCAAATAATACGTCATCCAGAAAGTCAAATAATAATAAAAAGTTTAAAGTATACTAGCATTTCTCCTGCCTTCACTATCCCCCTCCAGTTTCAAGGGCCAAAGCATCTACCTTCAATTCCTTTGACACCTTCTACTGGTATTTGCTGATGTATTTCTAATTATGTGCTTTTACAGTCGCTGCTGGATTTATCAACTTTGACACATTTTCTCTAATGCTAGATGAGGATTTAACTTCTGTACATTATCACTATCATACCTTTACTTCCCTCTTTGCATCTTCCCTGTGTAGTTTTATTACAACTTTTGATTAAATTGTTATTCATTGTTTACATTATTATAACTATATAAATATTGTTCCCTGCCAATTAAATTAATGTACTCTGATTTAATTTTCTTCCTTGTATATCTTGTTTTTGTTGTTTTTCTAGAGTTAATAATTTCTCTGTTTCTTTTAGTTTGCTTGGTTTTTTAGGTACCTGTGGTTAATTCCTCCCCCTTCTTCCAGCATCCGTATTAGTCAGACCAATCAGATTGCCTATCCTTTTATTCCCTGCATATCTCCCTCAGTGAGCCTTTTTTTCTTCCCTTCCGATCTGGGCTGGTCTGTTATTGCTGCCCAGTTTTGTTTGTTCTGTATTGACTATTCTTATTCCTGGACTCCATGTCTTTCTTTTTCTTACTTTTGTAAAAAAAATTCAGCTTTATTGAGGTATAATTGACAAATAATTCCTCTTTCTTACTTTCTTACTTTCCCTGTTTTGCTGGAGGGCATCTCCAGTAGTTTCCTAAGAACATGTTACAGGACATGTTTTTGCTACTTCACTTGAAAAGAAATATCTTTATTCTATGCTCACCCTGGATTAATAATTTGGTGATAGATTTTAGGTTGAAAATTATTTTCTCTCAGGATTTCCAAGTCTGTTTTCACTTTTAGCTTTCAGTGTTAAGAATTAATGGTTGATGTCTGGCCGGGTGTGACCCAGCGGTTGAGCGTCAGCCTAGGATCCAGGAGATCAGGGTTCAGTTCCCAGTCAGGGCACATGCCGGGGTTGCGGGCTCCCCAGTGGGGAGCGTGTAGGAGGCAGCCGATCAGTGACTCTCTCATCATTGATGTTTCTGTCTCTCTCTCTCTCCCTCTTCCTTCCTCTCTCTGAAATCAATGAAGATATATTAAAAAAAAAAAAAGAATTAATGGTTGAAAATTTGACACTATCCCTAATTCCAGTCCATTATTTATGACCTATTTTGTTCTCTCTGGAAGATTTTAAGATCTTCCTTTTTTCCATACTGCTCTGAAAGGTATGATGATGTGCTATCGTATGAGTTGTTTTATTTTATGGCCTTCTTTCCAAACCAGAGATTCACATATTTCATTCTGGAAAATTATCTTACATCTCTTTTTTAAAGTACTTATTTATCTTTTAATTATCATACAGTAATATTGACTTCTTGGGATAGTAGTTTATCAGTTTTAACTCACTTTTCATGTAGCCACCATCACAGTCAGGATACCTAAATATCCCATCACTTCAAAAAAAATTCACTTTATAATTACACCCACCCTTCACCTCCTATTTCTGGAAACTTTTGATCTGTTCTCCATCCCTATAGTTTGTCTTTTCTAAAATGTCAGATAAATGGAATCACATATGTATTTTCATGTTGACTTCTTTCACCCAAATTTCATTTGTTCGTTTGTTTTTCATTTTTTAGAAAATTTCCTTTCTCCAGTATGCCTGAATTGAGTAGTAATACCTTTCAGATGATCATACAGTCACAATAAGCTTCCTAGCTTTAAGGAAGTTAATAAAATATCTTGAAAGGTTTTTAACAGGAGTAAAAAGAGAGATATGTTTTGGGCTCCTGGTGGTCAGCCCTGTTTTGTTAATCCTCCCCCAAGGATATTTTTTTCATTGATTTTTTTTTTTTTTTAAACATACCTTTATTGCTTTCAGAGAGAGGGAAGGAGGGGAGAGAGAGAGATAGAAACATCAATAATGAGAGAGTCATTGATCGGCTGTGGGCATGTGTCCTGACCAGGAATCGAACCCTGATCTCCTGGATCCTAGGTCGATGCTCAACTGCTGAGCCACACCCGGCCGGGCTCATTGATTTTTTTAGAGAGAGTGGAAGGGAGGGGGAGAGAGAGAGAAACATCTGCCTGAGAGAGACATATCAATTGGTTGCCTCCCTCATGCGCCTTGACGGGGCTTGGGATTGAACCTGCAACTGAGGTACGTGTCCTTGACTGGAATTGAACCCTCAACCCTTCAGTCTGCAGGCCAACACTCTAAACACTGAGCAAAACCAGCTAGGGTAGGTTTCAGTTTTAATGGGTCTCGGCTCTGTTTATCCAGTATGTATATGCAAGTACTTTGAATGATAGAGGAGATATGGGATATGCACTGTCAAAAAGGTCTCATGCCTTTCCTGCTGAATTGTGTCACTGAAATCTGTGGTGATTTTATTTCATGTTATAAGTCACATATGTTGTCTTTTTGGGGAATAAAGAAAATGTGTAGTATTTTGTAGTTTCCCTACATTTTTCTTTTGCAGTATACTTAATATCATCGGTTCCTCCAGCAATAGGTTTTTGAGTCCTTTGATTTCTTTCTCCAATACTGTACATTTTAATTTAGTTTTCTGTATTAGCATCATTTGCAAGATTTTCCTGGGGCAATGTTCTAGCCTTCCACTCTTCAGGGATCCTGCTAGTTAAGTATTCCCTCTGCCTTAGATTTCCTGTTTCCAGGGGTGGCTGGTGAAGCCAGGTGGCTTCCTGAACAGGATCCTCTATGGCTGTAGTCCTGCAGCCAGGCAGTCACTAACCACACGACCCCATAGCCTGGCCTTCGCCACCTCCACACCTGTGACTGTGGACCACCTTTCCTTATATTTCTCTTAAAAAAAATATATACACACACACACACACACACACACACACACACACACACACACACACACTTTTATTGATTTTAGAGAGAGAGGAAAAGAGGGAGAGAGGGGGAGAGAAACATCAATCACCTGCCTCCTGGACGCCCCCTACTGGGGATCAAGTCTGCAACCCAGCCATGTGTCCTGGCCAGGAATTGAAACAGCGACCCTCTGGTGCATGGGAAGATTCTCAACTAAGCCGCACTGCTCAGGGCACCTTATATCTCTTTTTGATAATATCCTGTCTTCTGGTTTTTCTGTTCTCCCTTTCTAGATTTTTTCATGAGTTGGGTATTGGGACTCTTTAATTGATCCTATGGTTTTTCTTATCTTTTTTGTTGTTCGTTTCTTTGTCATTTTGTTTTTCAAGGTGGTAAACAGTCTAACCATTCTTCTCAATTTTTAATTTCTGCCATCATATTTTTCATTTTCTCAGATATTCTGTGATTTTTTTTTTTTTTAAATGTGTCTTTATTGATTTCAGAGAGAGGAAGGGATAGGGGGAGAGAGGGATAGAAACATCAGTGATGAGAGAGTCATTGATTGGCTGCCTCCTACATGCCCCCTACTGGGACCAAACCTGCAACCCGGGCATGTGCCCTTACCAGGAATCGAACCTCTATCTCCTGGATCATAAGTTGATGCTCAACTGCTGAGCCATGCCAGCCAGGTTATTCTTTGATATTTTTTTAAAAAAACACACATTTTCTTGTTTCAGAAATTCAGTATCTTATCTCTCTGAAATTAGAATTATTAGTTCCTGTTTTTCAAAGTTTTCTTCTGTTTTCTGTATATTACTATTTCTTCTGAGTTCCTCTTTTCAATTGGTGTGTTTGGATTTTAGTCTTGTATGTTGGAGGCTCTTCTAAATGTCTGTGAATCATGAACTGTCAGTATAGAGCTGATTAAAAGTTTGAAGCATACTGAGTAGGGATTGTAAAATGGTAATTAAGCAGCAGGCTGGGTATTTTGGGAGAGGGAACTCCCTATCAGTATCTAAAGGCCTTTTATATGGGACTCTATAGTTCTCCAGAGAATGATGTTTTATTTCTTCTACATTATTATTTATATTCCTAACTACTCCCATTCAAGAGCTGGGGATGGGATGGAATTGGGTAGAAAAGGGCTAAGGTGTTGCCTAACACTGTAGACTTTCACCTAAATCTTCCATTTTTAACTGGCAACTCATCCAGACTTTCTATTTTGCCTGGAGTCCCTGGTTTCAGAGCCTTTCAATTCAAATGCACTGGAGAATAACTTGCTGGCTCCTGGGGTGATTGGAAAGGGGTAGTGCCCCAGCTGTGTGAGCTGGGTTTGGGAACCTCTGCGTCTCTGATTTGTTCTTTACACGGACTGTCTTCTGATCCCTTTGTTATCCCCATCTTTCTGTGGCATCAGGCCTCCAACTTTCTGTAGTTCTGTGAGTGTCAAACAGCTTGTTTTTCATTAGTATTCCTGTCTGTAAGCATCTAGATTTCATTTTATACCACTTTGCTTTATCAGATAATTACTAAGGAAGAATGGAAGTACATACTTAAGTTAAATCCACTATATTTAACCAGAAGTTCTTGTCAAAATTGTCTTGTTTTGAAAAACCATTAATTGTTCATTTCCATTTTATCTCTTTGCAGAGCTAGCAGAGTTGCCTTTGATACGGTTAGACTTCTCCTGCAATAAAATTACAACAATCCCTGTTTGTTATCGGAACCTCAGGCACCTACAGATGATTGCCTTAGATAACAATCCATTACAGTCTCCTCCTGCACAGGTAAACCGTCATTGATTTGAAGTATGTTATGAACTTTTTTGGCAATGAATGAAACTTTAAACTTACATGCATTTATCTTTTTGTTGGAAATTAAGTTCTTTTAAAAGAAATTCACACATTTATGTATTCTTTAGAAGCCTTGACTAAATAGGGTGGAAGATAGGTACAGTTTCCAGAAGTGTTTTTTCCATTCATTAAATTGACTTTTTTTAAAAAATTGTGGGATTCTTCCTTGATGTTTTTTCTAATAAAATTGGAGGATTTTTTTCTGGTAAAACTTGAGTGTAGACAATGTAAATGCTGGAGACAAATAAAAATACTTAGCTTTCAAAATTAAAGATTATCAGTGCGTTTCTTCTGACTATTGTTTTTGTACCTTCCCACTTTCTAAAATATTAAGTTCCTCATTTATTTAGTTTGGTCATTTGTTTAGCAGTGACTGAAATGAATCTATTTAATAGTCAAGTAATTATAGGTAGTGTTACATATAGATTCTAGACATTGTACAGTCTAGAAAATATTTACCAGCATGTAGCTTTTTTCCCTCTACAATCAACTGATGGTACAAGCCTCTATAGCAACTATAAAACTTATGAGTAAACTTCATAACTATAGAAGGGTCTCATAATCCTAAAGAATTTGTGTTTTGACTTCTGGGATAGAGGTCAGCAGGTAGCAACAGAAATATCTGTGGCTTTAATATTTATTTATTTATTTTCTTTTTTTAATATATCTTTATTGATTTCAGAGAGAGGAAAGGAGAGGGAGAGAGAGAGATAGAAACATCAATGATAAGAGAGTCATTGATCAGCCCCCAACTGGGGGTCGAGCCCGCAACCTGGGCATGTGCCCTGACCAGGAATTGGACCCCGATCGCCTGGATCCTAGGCCGACACTCAACCGCTGAGCCACGCCTGGCTGGGCTGTGGCTTTAATATTTAAACATTTCCTGCTCTTCTCTTTGACAGAAAGTAGGATTGAAAAATAATTGTACATGATTGTTGGATTCCTAAAAGCAAAAGTTGCTAATATAATTCATGTGGAAGCAATGCTTTAAATTCCTGACTATGCCTAACTAATGATAAGTTTACTTGATATTCTGTTTATAATCATAAATTATTTTATATGTTACTGAAACTTACTAGTGTCTAGAAAATAAAATCTATAATCATGTCACTTAAATACCTAAAATAACAAAAATATAGCTGTTAAAACGAGTATTCGATTTTTAGTATTTGTACTTAATAGAAATGCCCTGTTTCCAATATACATTAAGTAAAAAGCTGATTGTGATTTAAAAAGGGACACATTTCAGATGAATAATAATTTGATTGCATGTATGTGTTACTTTATTTAGATCTGTATAAAAGGCAAAATCCACATATTTAAGTACCTGAACATACAAGCTTGTAAGATTGCTCCAGATCTGCCAGATTATGATAGGAGACCCTTGGGTTTTGGCTCCTGGTAAGTATGTTTTTGTTTTTTGGTGGTGGTTTTTTTTTTTTAGTTTTTTTAAATCATATTCCATCTCAAGAAATTAAATACACTGGACCCTTAAATCTGCCTGAATGTTTGACTAAAAGGAAATAGCCTATTTGACACTATTTTTCTCAGAATGTTTGTATTAAATAAAATGTTGATTACTTAGGTGTGGCAAAGTATAGCTCTAATCAGGGTTTCTCAACCTCAACACTGTTATTTTGGACCAGATAATTATTTGTTGTGAGGAGCTGTCCTGTACAATGGACAATATTTAGCAGCATCCCTGGCTTCTATTGCACTCTCTCAGTATGAGAGACAAAAATGTCCCCAGTCATTGCCAAATATCCCCTGGGAGCTTCTGCAGTTGAAAACCACTGGTCTGAGTGACTTGAATACTAACCTTGGCTCTGCTATTAACTAGCTCTGTGACTTAAAGCAAATCTCTCAAACTTTTTGTGCTTCATTTTTCCCAAAGGGAGTGAAGAGTTTGGATTTGGTGACTATTGATGTCACTTTGAGATCTAAATAATCAATTAAAAAAAAAGATGTACAGCAAATAAAAGTAGCTTTTATTTTATATATACACTAATTGATTTTCTCCCTTGGAATTAGTAATTCTTGCTAAGGAAATTTTTTCCCTTGTGAAATAACAGAAAAGGAACATTAAACTGGTACCACTGCCTTTGAGATGTATTTATTTTTTAAATATATTTTATTGGTTTCAGAGAGAGGAAGGGAAAGGGAGAGAGAGATAGAAACATCAATGATGAGAGAGTCATTGATCGGCTGCCTCCTGCATGCCCCTTGCTGGGGATCGAGCCCACAGCCTGGACATGTGCTCTGACCAGGAATTGAACTGGGATCTCCTGGGTCATAGGTCAGTGTTCAACCGCGGAGCCAGCCAGCTGGGCTGCCTTTGAGATTTGAGTGTAAGACAATTAATAGTGAGTCCTGGGTAGGTATATGTGAGGGTATGCCTCAAGAGACTAAGGGGGAAGCATTAGCGCCTATATGAATAATGAGCTTTAACTAAGGGGTGCAGTGCTAATTGTAGAACCTCTGATTCTGTCCTTTGTCTTGGCCCAATTTTTTTTTATTATAGCAGTCCTCATCATATTACTTTAAAACATATATTAAAAAAACCTGTTAAGAGACTCATGTGTTTCTGAGAGAGAAAAGAAAGCTTGAATCAATGGAGAAACTTTTCCTAAATGGGGAGTTTAAATTGCATAAGTATGTTATGTCTCCAAAGAAATTAGTATAATTATAGATCTAATGTATTTCAGTCCCTATAATAATTCTTAATGATGCTCACTAGATTAATCTGTCTTCTATATTTTCCATTTTTCCCAGAGTTATGATACTTTATATTTTAAGATCATTGATGTTGCATTTTAAAATGGGCAAAAATACACAAGAAGATATTCAGTATCACTAGTCATGAGAAAAATACAAATTAAAACCACAATGAGATAATACTTTACCCCCATCAGAACAGCTGAAATTAAAGACTGACAGTACAGATGTTGGCAGCTTGAACTCAAATACATTGTTAGTGTGAATGCCAAATGATATAGTTACTTTTGAAAACAGATTGGCAGTTTTCTTTAAAAAGAGTTAAACCTATACTTACCATACTATTTGTCCATTCACTCCAAGATATTAAAAACATCAAGATTTTTACTGACATGATGCTTAATAAGAAAAAAAGACTATAATTCCATTTTTATGAGTTCTACAGTAAGTAAAACTAATTGTATTTTCTATTGCTGCCATAACAAACTACCAAAAACTCAGAGGCTTAAACAAGACAAATTTATTATCTTACCGTTCTGTAGATCAGAAGTCTAATCTTGGTCTCATCAAGATACTGGCAAAACTGCATTCTCTTCTGTAGAGTCTCGCTGGGATGCATTTCCTTGCCTTTTTTGAACTTCCAGAGGCTGTTTGCCTTCCCGGCTCTTGGTCCCCTTCCTCTATCTTCAAGCCAGCATAGCATCACAATGACCTCCTCTTCTGCCTCCCCTTCATCTTTTAAGGACCCTTACGATTACAGTGAACCCATTCAGATAGTTCAAGATAATCTCCCTATTTTAAGACCAGCTGAGTAGCAACCTTATTTCTTTCTGTAACCCTAATTCTCCTTTGCCATGTAAAGTAACATATTTGCAGGTTCTAGGGATAAGGTCTTGGGCATCTTTGGGGACCGTTATTCTGCCATCCATACTCAAGTAAGGTGACAAAAATCAGAATGGTGGTTGCCTCGTAGGAGTACACAGTGGCAGAGTGAGCAAAATTGACTGGGAATGGATGGATGTGTGGGAATTTTCTGGCAAAGTAGAAATATCTTTTATCATTATTAATAGAGGTATATGTAATTACAAAGATGTATTTATTTGTCAAAGTGCACAGCTAAGGAGAGTGCATTTCAGTGTATGTAAGAGTATATTAAAAATAAAAACAAATGACGGGGCATTAGGAATGGGCAGAGGAATAGATGAATGGCAGAATGTTATTTTTTAAAAATATGTTTTTATTGATTTTAGAGAAAGGAAGGCAGGAGAGAGGGAGGGAGGGAGGGAAACATTGGTTTCCTCCTGCATGCCCCCTACTGGGGATGGAGCTCGAAACCTGGGCATGTGCCCTGACGTGAATCCAACCGGTGACCTTTTGGTGCACAGGGATGAAGCTCAACCAACTGAGCCACACCAGCCAGGGCCAGACTGCTCTTTTTGAAGCTGATAATGAGCATCTGGGAGCTCATTATACTATTCTGTTTACTCTGTTTTAATTTGGAACTTTCCATGTTAAAAAATTTAAGAATGCTTATTTAGTTCTAAATAGTTAAGTCCCTAAATGCCATGAAAATGTTTATTTGTAAAATTGAATCTGATTTATTTTGAATGTTAATTTTAAAATATCAAACTTTGCTGTAATAACTAATGTCTCTTTTTTGCAGCCACGAAGAACTATACTCAGGTCGCCCTTATGGAGCCCTTGATTCAGGTTTCAATAGTGTTGACAGTGGTGATAAGAGATGGTCAGGGAATGAAGTAAGTGTTTATTCTGTTCTGCATGCTATAACTCCTGATTAAGAGAAAATAAAATTATGAAAATGAAAAGTTTCTTAATTGTGTTCAATTTCTCATTACGTAAAATACAAGAAAAAACAAGGGAAATGTAAAAATCCCACATAGTCATACCATCCAAAAATGGTATTGTTTCTTTACCATCTTTTACCATGTGTGTTTTACATGTTTGTTACCTCATTGTCTTGTATAGTTTTATATCCTAGAAACCTAAGCGGGAACTGAGCCAGTTACAACTAATAGGGTAGTGCAATGGAAACCTTAATGAAGAGTATCTACATGTGCAAGATAAACAGCTTTCTTAGCCAATTATGGCATATTTCTCTTTTGTTTAGTTATTAGTATTGTGTTTCCTCTTTTTAAAATTACTAAGGTATAATATTTTAGCTATAGATTGGGTTAAATGATTAAATACCATTTATAACATTGTTTCATTGGGAGTCCAAAGCAAATTAATTTTAGATGACCACCAATTTGTAACATTCCTTCTGTATTTATGTGTGAGTGGGTGTGTACATAATTTTGGCTATATCCATACAGACTCACATACATAGATACTTTAAGTTCATGTACATATGTATATAGTTGTATATATACCCTTCTATTTCTTTTTTCAAATTGTGGTCAAATACACATAACATAAAATTTACCATTTTAACCTTTTTTTTTAATCCTCACTCGAGGATATGTTTCTTATTGACTTGAGAGAGAGAAACAGCAATGTGAGAGAGAAACTGGGGATCGAACCCACAACCTAGGTATGTGCCCTCACCAGGAATCAGACCAGCAACCTTTTGGTGTACAGGATGATGCTCCCAGCCAGGGCTGTTTTAACCATTTTTAAGTGTACATTTTAGCGGCATCAAGTACATTCACATTATTGAGAAACTGTCACCGCTATGCATATGCAGAACTTTTTTGCTATTTATTCTTAAATATACATTTTAATTAGTTTATATTATATCCATGCTTTTAAGTACTTTGTAGTCTAAAATTTAGAATGATGTTTTTTAATGTTTCTGCTATTTTTTAAGCCTGCAGATGAATTTTCAGACCTGCCTCTTCGAGTAGCAGAAATTACTAAAGAACAAAGACTACGAAGAGAGAACCAGTACCAAGAAAATCGTGGCAGTGTGGTAGTAACAAATGGTGGAGGTAAATATAATTCCTAATAACATATGGAGTCTTTATAAGCACTCTAAAAAGTGGTCTTTTTCACACCTACTCCTTTGGTTTGTGTATCTGCAGTTTCTTCAACTCTTCTTTTAAAGACTTTCTCTTATATGATTGGGGAAAAATTGTTTGCTTTTGGGATTAAATTTCAATTTCTCTATGTTTTCAGGCTTTCAGTTAAAATACAGTGTTTCTCTCTTATTTTGGGAGGAAACTGTATTAAAGACAGTTTACCTGGACTAGATCTTTGTTGATCTTTTTTGTTTTGTTTTTTTTTGTCCTTACCCGTGGATATTTTTTCCATTGCTTTTCAAAGAGAGTTGAAGGGGCAGAGAGAGAGAAAAAGAGAGAGAAAGAAACATTGATGTGAGAGAGACACGTTGACTGATTGCCTCCCACACACCCTGGCCAGGGCCGGGGATGGAGCCTGCAACCAAGGTACATGCCCTTGGCCGGAATCAAACCCAGGCCGGCGCTTTAACCACTGTGCCAAACGCTGTTAATCTTAATTTAACCAGGCTCTTCTTTTGAAGTACTAATCTCCTTCTTAAAGATTCTTTTTGTGGTCATTATTTGACCTCTTTTAGGAATTCAGTGCTGTTCTTCATTACCATTTTTTCATCTGAATTGTGCTCTTTTAGGGCATCTGAATCTGAGTTTTCTTTATTCTGATATTTTAAATTTTTTAATTTAAATTTTTTAAAATTGTATAATTGTTTTTATAGTTCATTAACAAACAGAACTCGTTTTGGTTCCTTGTGCTTCTGAGGCAGACTCTTGATTTTAGTATTCTACTCAATATTGCTTTAGTTTGAATTTTTAAATTTTGAGGGTTAGCTATAAGGAAAAAAGGACTTTGATTTTCCAGAAATCTATTCTATTATCTGAGAAGAGCTTTCATCTCTGAATCATGATTTCAATTAAGTGATTTGCTATCTTTTTTTCCTACCATCTTATGTTCTTTTTTTACTCCTGTCACTTATTATTTCATTCATATTTCATAAGTTTTCTTTTTAATCTTGCTTGTATATGAGATAATCTTTCTCATTCCATTTCAGACTTAAAAATATCTGTATCTATGCTGTCCAATATGGTAGGCACTAGCCACATGTGGTTCTTGAATATTTGAAATGTGGCTTTTCTGAATGGAGATGTACTATAAGTGTAAAACATCAGACTTTTGAAGACTTTGCATGAAAAAAAGTATAAAATATTAATATTTTATATTGGTTATATGTAGTAATGGTAATACTTTCGATATATTAGACGGAATAAAGTTTATTAACATTAGTCACCTTTTCTTTTGACTTTTTAAAATTTGGCTACTAGATAATTTAAAATTATGTATGTGATTTACTTTTGTGGCTTACATTCTATTTCTCTTGGACAGTGTTGGTCAAGATAGTATGAAAAATGATGTTGCTTTCTTGGGAAGTAGTCATAAAATGAATTATTTCTTTAGTCACACAAGTTGTAGCACATTGGGGAAAAAATGCATTTATTACCTGGTTTCTAATGTGGGTGTAGACCTTTTCATCCTTTCACCTATTACTGTAGCTCTGGTAACTAAAAGTGTATTTTTGTATTAACTGCAATTATGGAATTATTTAGAAATAATTGAATCAGAAAACTAAATTGAGGAGTAGACTTCAAATTCACTGTTTCCAGAATCGGCAACTTTTAGGCAGCCTATAGAACATCAGACAATAATAGCTGGGGTTTAATACATCTCCGGAGAAACCATCTTAGTAACTAAGCAAGTTGTTTTTTTGTTTGTTTGTCTGTTTTAGTGTGCCATTTTAACTGGCTTTTTAAAATGGTTACTTTCTAAAGTTAAAAATAATGGGGCACTCCCAAACTTATTAGAAGAAATAATTATGTGGTTTTATATCTTATTGGTATGCTTCTCACCCCAAATGATTTTCTTCTGTCCACAAACTGCTACAAAATATCTAGAAAATAATTTTTTAAATAGAAAATCTTTGTTCTAGTTAGGACAACAGTTACAGGAAAGGAAACAGTAGTTAGTATCTATTTCTTTATCTCCAAGTTCACTTTCCTTGTACCCTTTCTCTTTTCTTTTGAGTTGGTTGTGCTAGGTTTTCTGCCCCCCACCTCTTCAAAGAGAGAGATGATTACACCCCAAATCTAAAACATGGGGAAAGAACCTCAAAGAAGATGTACCTGATACTTAAAAATTATTCTTTCTTAGTCTCACAAACTCAGACTGTCTTACTTAAAACAGTAAAGAGCTATCGAAGAAAAAAAGAAATAATAGAGGTCTGTATTCTAATAGTTATCATCAGTCACTGTGCTTTAGTGAATTAGGACTGAGATTTCTCTGGAGCGTGTTCTCGTGAGTGGCCGTGGACTAACTACTAAAGGCTTACATAATTGAAACTTTTCTTCCACTTTCAGAATAGAAAATGTTAGGGAAAAGGGAAGAATGCGATTTGTTGTCTCTCCTTAGCTGCTAATGTGAATGTTCTTTCTGGTGTGTGTGCTGTGGACAGTGGAGCATGACCTGGATCAGATCGACTACATTGACAGCTGCGCCGCGGAGGACGACGAGGACGAGGCGAGGCCGCCCCGGGGCCCGGACGCGGCCAGCCTCAGCTCGCAGTTCATGGCGTACATCGAGCAGCGGCGGGTCTCCCACGAGGTAGTGCCACATCTAAGCCTAACTCTGCTGCTGTCCCCTAGTAAAGATAGTTTATGGTAGTATCAATTTCTGTCATATCAGTGACTTGTTGGTTTAGGCCTAATTTTTTGTTTTATTATGTTCAGTTCCAATTTCATTACTGAATTTTTCAGATTCATTTTTAAAAATCAGACAGTAGTCTCAAATAGGGTTTTGGTTTATTTTTCAAATAAAAAGACACTTTAGAATTTTGAAAAAGGAATTAAAGGAGTCCTAAGAATATACTGTGCCTTTGAAGAAAATGCAAAGGAATATGATGCTTTTCATTGTTGTTCTTACTGCATTTTTATTGTTGCATACTGATAAATCAATTTGATCAGAACCTAAGAATTGACCAAACTGATGACTTTTGGAGCAACATGCAAACAACCATAGAATTTTTATAATGAGCTTAATTATGTTGGAGCTTTTATGCTTAGTCATACAGAATATAAATTGTTTGCCAATAAAATTCTTGGGTGTCTCTTATAGTGGAGCATTGAGTTGCCTTATAAAACAAATGAGCATTCAGTCCACTGCCGAATCTCTGCCAGTCCCCCATGGATCTCAAGTAGAAATAGCATTCTTCAACATATCCAGTCAGCATAATAAAATGGCTCCACTTCAGTGTGTAGTTTGTTAATGTTTGATGTTGGTCCCAGGTTCTTGAGCGGGGGTTATTGAGAAACACTTGGGCCTTTTTGGAAAATGATGAAATAGAGAATAATCACTTCAGGTGGGATGTTAGGGAGTGATATTATCATTCTAAAAAATCCTTTGACTTTCCTGTCTGAAGGCTTTTGAACGCAATATTTTTTGTTAGTGTTCAGAAGACACTCTTATGTTTAAAGTTGGATAAAGTTATATAAATCATAGTCCTGCAACCCAGAGACAGCAGTGTGTACCAGGTGATTAATGAAACCACTTGTGGTTCAGGCTGTAAACATTCCTGCTACAGCAACTGCTTTGCAATAAAGTTAAAATTAACAATGCACAATATAATCTTAAAAGGAATAATTTTTCTTCTTATGGTCTCTCTAATCATTTTATGGTTGATTAGACTGTATAAATGAGGCATTTCTACTAAAAGTGATAATGCCTATTCTACTGGTGAAAAACTATAGTATCACATTATTCCATTATATTGGCAGTTTGTAATATGTTTGTAATTCTTGTTACCTATTATGTATGGTAGTCTTTATGTCATAAGGCTCTTTATGACTTCTGTGTCATAAGGCTTTCTAAAATTTGGCATCTATAAAAATATGACGAAGCAGCCCTGGCCAGTGTGGTTCAGTTGGTTGAGTGTTGTCCCATGCACCAGAAGGTTGATGGTTCTATTCCCAGTCAGGGCACATACCCAGGTTACAGGTTCAGTCCCTGTCGTGGTATGTACGGGAGGCAACTGATCGATATTTCTCTCTCCCATTAGTATTTCCCTCTCCCTCTCCCTTCTCTCTCTCAAATCAATTTAAAAGAAAAACATATTAAAATATTTTTTTCGCCCGGCCAGGCATGGCTCAGCAGTTGAGCATCGACCTAGGATCCAGGAGATCGTGGTTTGATTCCCGGTCAGGGCACATGCCCGGGTTGTGGGCTCAATCGCCAGTCGGGGGCATACAGGAAGCAGCTGATCAATGACAACTCTCTCATCACTGATGTTTCTATCTCTCTCCCCCTCTCCCTTCCTCTCTCTGAAATCAATAAAGATATATTTTAAAAAATAAAAATTTTTTTTCTTAAATATGATGAAGCAGTATTATTTTAGATGGTTTAATAACCAGTGCAGAAATTTTTTTTTATGTATTTGAATACTATCTGAAAATGGGTTGTTAAAAAAACTAATCTGTTTGAGATTTTAAACATTATAATTTTATTATAATACCTCTCACATACATAGAAGTATTATGATAAAATAGAATATGACTTTTTTAATTACACCAACGACACATTCATTTTGTTGTGAAAATTTTATTTGCCTCTTGCAATAATTTCAGATAATTGTAGTGTAAAACAGGGTGATAAGTCACTGATGTTAACATACTAGAAGAGATTTTTGTTTACCAAAATTAGAATAATTATTCTTTCATCAGGATTCTAAAATTCTATCTCATTTTATATAATCCTCATTCCCAGACTTTAAGGGAGTCAGCTTCAGTCCTTTGGAATAACTCACCAAAGATTTTCTAGTTATGTGTGATGTACCTATTTCTTGGAGCTAGATTATAACTAGTTTTACATTTGACTTTTAGATACACTTTTTAGATAAGTTGTTTTCTTTCCCTTCAACAGTATACATTTTAATGATTATTTTTGTTGTTGAAATAAGATTGTATTGTTTCTATAGATTTTCATTTGACAAAATATATGCTGTGATAACCTGCAAGCTTCTACCTTTGATTTATAATTTTATTTTTCAGTATGTGGTCCATATCACTTAAGTCAGTTTTAATTTTCCTCAATAATACTTTTTGAAATGACCTTTACTCTTTAGTTTATAAATAAATTAAATTGCCAGTATTTCTATTTTAATTATTATTTTACTATAAAAAGAAATTACTTTTTTCTTTATCTTGCTATCCCACCAACATCCTCAGGATTATATGTATGACTAACATGAGTAACAGTTTGTGATGATGAAGTAAAGAAATGTGATCTGCCCAGCGAGCCCTTTATTACTAGAAATACTCAAGAGGAGCTGAGTAAAAGTCAAGGTAGGGTAGGTAGGAATTCTGTTCTAGATGGAAGTTTATACTCGGTGACCTCTAAGATCCTTTCCAACTCTAACATCTTATCATTCATTTATACTGGATGGCCACTATAATTTATATAATATAGTGAGATGGAGATCTACTTTTTTGAAAATAAACAGTTTTGGATTATGAGGTTTTGTGTTTACCAAAGCAGTAAGAGTGTATAATGCTTTAAACATAAAAATTCACATTTGAAAATTCTGTTATAATATTTTTTTAGTGTAATATACGTATTTCTAAACATTAAGTTCAATGTAAACTGTAATCACACTGTTCTGGATATATATGTTAAACTGATGTATTTCTGCTTTTTTGATGTAGAGTTCACCAGTAAAGCCAGTACCCATGAGGGAGTTTCAAAAAACAGAAGACATAAGAAGATATTCACATCAAAACAGGTTTGAAAAACCAATTCTATTCATTTGTTTCTATCTTAACACTCAATAAAAAGCATGAAATGATTTTAGTTTTGTATAGGTCTATGTATAATGAAGACATTTACATACTGTGTGTTTTAGATACTGTATTTAGAGCTGAGTGGTAATGTGCCTTTATGCTCATGTAATAACAAAACAAGTAAAATTGACTTATTGACTTGAAATTCAGATCACCTAAAGCATTACCTAAACAGTGATTTGAAGATACTTAATGAGATTTTATAGTGCTATAGTCTGGATTTATGCATAAAGAGAGCTAAATGAAATTCCCAGCCTTTGGTTTTTTTTTGCGTCCTCTGTTTTTATGAACTCTTAAAGCAGTAGATTTGACATGCGTATTCTTAAACAATAGTATCTTTTTTATGTAGAAGTGTCATATATAGTTCTTTACTTATACTTGACAGGATATTATAGTTGTTTGGGGACTGAGATATAGATGGATAAAGAAAATGGGAGGATAATTAAAGAAATTTGTAACTTGGCCTTTTATAGTCTTATCAGTCAATTCATAGTTATTTAGTTAAGTTTTGTATCTTTGAAGTTTATCTCAAAACGGCTTTTTAGTTGCCATGTCTACTTATAGTGACGGTGTGGTCTTCTGAAATTCCAGTTTCATTCAGGGATTTCCTATTACATTTTCCCACTTTGGGTGGACCTAGGCTCTATCTCCTGGCCCTCTTGGTTCCTACATTTATCATAAGTAAAGCTCAAGTTCTCCAGGATTTAGTAGAAACCCTCAAGGAAAAAGTCAGCTTTTTTTGCTCAGTTGCCTTATGTATTAGTTTCTAATGCTTATGTAACAAATTACCAAAAATTTAGCAGCTTAAAACACATCCATTTATTATATCACAATTCTGCTGGATAGAAATCTCGACAGGATTTCCTTGGTTCTCTGCTTAGTTTTGAAAAGCTGAAGTCAAGGTGTTGGCTGGCCTGGATTCTTATCTGGAGATCCTGGGGGAGAATCCCCTTCCAGACTTGTACAGGTTGCTGGCAGAGTTCAGTTCCATGCAGTTACAGACTGAGGTGCCCTTTACCTTGTTGGCCATCAGCTGGGAGTCATTTTCAGCTTCTAGAGTTCACCCACATTCCTTGGTTCATGGCTCCTTCTATATCAATCCAGCATTGGTGGGCCAAATCCTTCTCACATTTCGAATCTCTCTGATTTCCCTTTCCACTGCATCCACAGTGGAATCTGTTGCTTTCCTCTTCTTCTTTTAAGGGCCCATGTGATTATATTAGGCCCATCTGGGTAATCTCCCCATTTTAAAGTCAGCCGATGAGTAACCTTAATTTCATCTGCAAAGTCATTTTGACTGTAATGTATTCATTGGAGTAACACCACATGTGGAGATCATAGGGGCCAAATATCGGCCTATCAAACCTTAATCCAGAATCCCTGTTTTCACTTCTTTTTAGAATCTGTGAATTCTTTATTTTCATGGCACTTTAGCAGTGGATTTTAAAATATTATTTTATTCAACATTTTAGTTGTTATTGGAAAAATTATTCAGAGTGTTTAACCTACCACAGTGCTAGAAACTGAAGCCATGATTACAGGTGGTCCTCATTATCCATAGGAGATTCGTCCCAGGACCGCTTTGGATTCCAAAATGTGCAAGTCTGAGTTGGCTCTCTGTATCCCTGAGTTCTACATCAGGGGCTTCAACCAACCATGGATTTAAAATGTTGGTTGAATCCTGGTGCAGAACCCGCAGATACAGAGGGCCAACTGTACTTTCAAGTGGGTGTTTCAAATCACCAGACCTTAATGTAGTCTTTGAATAGGAGCTCAGTAACCAGTTAAACTCTCAGATCAATGCATACAGTTAACCCTTGAAAAACAGAGGTTTGAACTACACAGGTCCACTTATCCGTGAATTTTTTTCAATAAATACCTGTACTGTTTTTTATCCACGGTTGGGAGTCCACAGATGTGGAGAACCAACTTCATGCATTGATCTATGCCATTTTATATAGGTAACATGAGCATCTGTGGATATTGGTATCGCAGGGGTGGGAGCTGGAACCAATTTCCCAGGGATACCAAGGGACAACTGAGTTTTTGGGGTGTCAAAAGTTATGTGTGGATTTTTGACTGTGAGGTGGTAGGGGTTGGTTCTCCTAACCACCACATTGTTCAAGTGTCAACTGTATTTCATTTGTTTAGTTAGATATTTGTTCAATATCTGTGTGCCACTTCTGTGTGCCAAGTAGTTTTCTAGGTATTGGGAAATAGCTGTGAACTGTATTCAAAGTTCCTGTCCTCCTAGAGCTTATATTCAAATGAAATTATTAATTAGAACCTAGAAAAACAAAATTACCTAATAATGACTTATAACTCTCAGGCTACCAAGACCTTTCTTACCCAAAATATCAGTTCTCCAGTTACAAAGACTCAAAGGAATTGAGTTAGTTTAACAAACTGCTACTTGCCCATTAGTCATTGCTGAAAAGAAAAGTTGCTTACTTTTTCCTCCTAATTCTCCTTCCCCTCACCCACCATGTGCATTGCTCCCCACCTACCCCTTACACACACACATAGACACTACTTTCCTGGGGATAATAGAGGTAGGGGGATAAATTATGATAAATTGTTCGGTATTTTATAGTTATTTGCCAAGATGGATTACATAAATATAAAGTTAAAACTAACAAAAGTTATAATTTTTTTTTTTAAGAGTTTATTTAAAACTGAATGTCATTTTAGTTCAGGAGAGATGATAGATAGTATCAGGCTAGGTCTTGTGAAGTTTGTTAATTTCTATTAGAAGCAATATAGAATTAAAAAACATTTGGTTAATAATCATAGTTTAAAATTTCAGGTCCTAAGTGTCAAAAAGTCACTGTTGCAAGATTGTTAGTTTTAAAGACACAGATGAGTTACAGAGACTTGAAACACTAAATCCAGTTCAGGAAAAAGATAAATACCAAACTATAAGAATTAACACTGATAAAACTGAGAGGCAAGTTTTACTATTTTTTAAAGAATCAAATCAGATTTCATCATTTTGTTAAAAATAAAAACCAACAGTGTCTTTACTTTTGTTCTTAAAATTGCTCCATCAGTTGAAAATGGGAGTAGGAGTGCTTTACCAAGTACAGTTACCAGGTTCTGTAGGGTTCCAGATTTCTGTTGATAAATGACTTTGTATATAAAACGATCTCCATTTACATGTGTCATTTCAATCATGGTTGTAAAGAAGATAACAGTTATTTGTGCTATAAAGAAATTATACTGTTCGAAAACTGATCTCAAATAACTATTGTCAGCTCTGGCTGATCACAGACAGTTGTTAGCTGTCTATAGCTTCATCAGTGATAGCATCATGTGAAACATGAGTTGGAAACATCAGGTATTCCTGTAGCTTAATTTAATGACTTGGGCTCAAGTTTGCAAAATTTATTTAGTCTTTCAGTACTGACTAGACAGTTTGCCTGTTGATTAATAGAAAGCAACATTAACAATGAAGTTTCACTTATCTTTTATATATCTGTTTCTCTTATCAAAGAGGTTTTTTTTTCTTCCTTTTTTTTCTTTGGGTCAGGGTTCCAGTTGAGCCATCTTCTTTCTTGTCACTATCACCAAGTCACAATCAGGTAAAAAAAATTTCTGTTTTAGTTTTGATTTTTTTTTTTTTTTAACTAAGATGGTTTTCTTCTTTTATAATACTTAAATTACTGTTAATTGCCAGATATCTGTAAACTTCACTACCTGTCTCCTCAGTCATACAGTTACTATAACGTGTGTACCCGATACTTGCTAACAGTGTTTTTAGATACCAGACAGAAAATAAATCTTGACCCACATGATGGCTTTATAGTACATATAAGAACACAGTGCAAAAATGAGAAAAAAATAACAATAAACATATTTAAAGAAATGTTAGGTGACTGCAAAGTACAAGTTGGGCCAGTAGTAAGTAGTTCCCTAAATGGATAAGTGGATCTTTGTCCCCACTGCATCCGCACATTGGCCTTTGTTTCAGCTGTCGCATGCGGACTTAGAGCTTCACCAGAGAAGAGAGCAGTTAGTGGAGCGCACCCGGAGGGAGGCGCAGCTTGCTGCCCTGCAGTACGAGGAGGAGAAAATTAGGACCAAGCAGAGCCAGAGAGAGGCTGGCCTGGACTTCGGCAAGGTGAGCCTTTGAAACATTCAGTGATATTCCTGAGGTTTCTTAGAAGTGCTTATTTGTTTTGCTGAGGCTGTCAGTTTTTATCGTCTTAATTAAAATGTCAACTTTTCCCCCCTCATATAAGGAATCTTGAGTAAATAGTGTAACTGTCTCCTACTTGTGATTAGACTAATTGTCCTCGTATAGATAAGCCTGAGGACAATCAGAAGTTATGATCTTGCTCTTAGGACAGTACTTTCTTCCTCTTAATTAGCAATCACTTAATTGTCCAGCTGCTATTTTCTCAATCTCTGGTGCATTAGTAAAGATCAGTGATATTATGAAAGTTAAAGTACCATGCAAATATAAACTGTTGTTATCTAACCTGTCTCCAACTTCCTCACTCTACCAAATACCAAAAATTTGTGAGACTCACAGGCCTCTTTGGAGTCATCTTTGATTCTTTACTTTCTGTTCTCTCCGTGCCTGCTCAATTAACAACTCTTGTAAATACTTCTTTTTTTCTTTTTCTAACATTTTACAACCCCTATAGTTGCTTCTAAACCTGGTTCATTTTTTTTGCCTGTATTGCTTACTGTTCTGAAATCACTGGATTTTTTTCATAAGTAATTGTATTTTTGTTTGTTTAATATCTGTCTCTCCTATTTAGCTGTAAATTCCATGAAGACAGGGACCACATCTGTCTTATTTATTCACTCCTGTATCCCTAGATCTGAGCAGGTCTTAGCCTATAGTAAACCTCAATAAATATTTATTAAATGAATGATTGAATGACTGAATCACTCGTGTCCTCCAAATGCTTTCTCTCCTGTGTTTCTTAACTCTAGCCAAAGAAGATCTTTAAGTACCATACACATGATAAATTCTTTTTTTTTCTCTTCTCAAATGTATCAGCCTATAATGATGCTGATCTCTGATGCTCAGAGAGGATGACAATTTGCCTAAGGTTAAATACTCAGCTAGTCTGTGGCAGAGCAGAAATTCTAATCAAGACAGCTTGAACAGAAAATGGAAATAAGGTTGATGGAAAAGAAAGTTTCTAAAAAAAGGCTGGCTCTATGACCACAATGCTATACTGACTCTCAGTAAATAATAATGGTAAATAACTTATACTATGTAAATAACTTATACTATGTCCTAAGTGCTGTTGTATGCATTTTTATACATCTCATACTTTTACTATTATAGTGAGTGCTACACACCCTCCCACCACAGTTGATTTTTAAAATTATGAGATTCCAAGAGAAGCATCATTATGTCTTGTACATAGATGTGTAGTGAATGTTGACTAAATCGACTAAATCATTGAAGATGAGGGTGAGGGAGTCCCCAAAGCAAGATTTTGAGGCTAAAGAAATGGTTTTAATAGGAGTCTAGCATTGTGGAAAGAATAGGATTTGGAGTCAGAAGACATAGGTGCAAATCTCAGCTTTGCTACTTAAAACTTTGCACCCTTGCATATACCACATAACCTCTCATCTTCAGTTTTCTCATCTTTAAATGATTATGTTTATCTCAAAGAGTAAAAAGAATCACTTGAGAGATACTGTACATAAGAACACATTGTAAAGCACTGACTGTACAGATGTTGTAATACTGTTATTTGTCATAATAAACAGAAATTAGCAAATTGGGAAAAAGAGCCAGTTGGTTTGGGAAATTGTGAGTTTGTTTTTGGATGTGTTGAACATGAAGTGAGAGTGGGGTTTTCAAGTAGAGAGTGTCTACAGGCGGTTGAAACACCAGTGTGAAATTTGCTGATAGATGAGAGCTAAAGCTGTTAGCATTAGAGTGATATCTGAAGCCATTAGAGAAAGAGAATTATTTCAGTGAGAGATCACTACTTTGTGAATGTGTTTGTATGCATGCATATATAAAAAGCAGGTTTTAAAATTTCTATTTGTAGATTCTTAGAGACATGAAAATACTGTTTGTCATTTTATTGCCTTTCCTTGTTTCAGTTGTAAGCTATTTAAGGGAAAGAGCAATATCTTCTAACCAGTAAATGTAGAAAAATGTTATGCACAAGAGATACAGAAATTAATATGATTATTTTAGTAAATAAAATTTATCACTTTTCCTGTTCCTGATTCTAATTAACTTCCCTTTTTTGGGGGGGTTTGGGGGGGTCTGTAGCAGAAAGCATCACACAGTCTGCAAAAACAACAACCCCTTTTAGATGGCGAGGTAAGTCTGTAATCACCTTTACTTTGGAATTTTTTATTGCAATGGAAATGAAATGTTTGGCATTTGATTATCATGTGTTTTCAGTGATCAAAATATTGCCATTTTTTCTTTTTCCCTCACAAAATTCTATTTACTGGGGGGAAGAAGACACAAGCCAGGGAATTTATCAGAAATAGTAGATCAGGGAATTTTAAAGTTGTACACATCCATCTGGAGATACTTATTCCCTTCTCCATCCCCACCAGAGGTATTATCTTCCTCAGCCGCTTTCGAAGCACATCACGTAGTGAGAGTCCAGAGAGGGTTATCCGGCATACTGAATGGTGTCAGTATTAAACAAAAGAAGATTACGTAGTATTTTCAGCTTTATTGCTCATTTCCTAAGTGTGTATGTTATTGATTATACTTGTACACATTAGTTAACACACTCTTCCTTTTTTCACCCCACATTTCCTTCTTGATGGTCATTCTGGAGAATGCATTATCTAAAAATTAAAGCTTCTCAGGAAAATAACAGTTCAAAAACTTCCAGTTATATTCTTGTTTTGTCTGAGAAAGGTACTAGAGAGGTACCTAGACTAGAAATCATGACTGTTGAGTTTATTGTTTTTATTTTTCACTGGCTCACTAAATGACAAATTCTTTATGTTACTGCTCCATCTATGCTTCAGCTTTCTCTTCTGTGGACAAAGAATAAGTAATCTCTGTTCCCTTGTTGCTTTAGAAAGTTTATAGGCAATAAGATCATATTTGAAGCTGTTTAAGCTCTTTGGAAGAAAATCATACTCAGAACCAACTTATTAGCTATTATGGTATGTGAATTCCAAATGATATTGAATGCAGTCCTACATGTTGGCATCTTCACAAATGTCTTAATATGTCTCTCTTCTTGTTGTATTTGTGAAATATGTCGCGTGCGTGCAGTTTGTTTTTGACATTGCTTCATTTTCTCCACCTCTCCAGTGTCCCTTCCCATCCAGAAGGTCTCAACACACTGACGATAGTGCCTTGTTAGTGGTAAGAGCCTTGCACAAAATGGAGTTTTAAATTGCTGTGTCTAGAGATTGGAGAATTGCTATTGTATTTCTCATTCAGAAGTGACCTCAATATCATAAAACATGATGGGCATCATTACTAAATGCTTTACAAAATAGCTAGAACTGTTTTCCTGTGTTACTATTCATGATTTATTCAGTGGTCTAGTGTTCTGCAGCTATGAGTGAAATATCTTTGTTAATATTTTCAAAAGTAAAACATTTGCATTGAGAACTGTATTGACTTTGTGTATTGGGAGTTTTTTAAATGTCATTTCTAATTCCAGGTGCATGTATTTTATTAATCGTTAATTTAGCTCATGAGTCACCTGTGTATTAAATGGGGGTTTTTACTCCGTGATGCTAATTATACAACTGTGTATTTGGCATCCTATTTTGTCATCTCTCTTAAGCTACTGAAAATCCCAAACTTTAAAAAATTACTTACATCTCAAGATTATCCCCCCAATGCCCTTTTTAAATTCAGGGAAGCATTAACTTGGAATGCTATGCTACCTTTTTAACACTAGTTTACTTTTATTGCCTGTTTCATCGGCTGAATATTAGTATAATGTGAGAACTTTATTGAAAGTTTTACTTTTATCAGCCTTGAAAGATAATTCTAACCATTTACATACTTGCCTTTCCCATCATGTTTTATGTTATTTTTTTCATGGTAGTATTAAAAACTAGCAGTTCAAGAGTCTGCTGTCTGCATCAACTCCTGTCTTATGTGCTAGTAACTGCCGCCATTGTGCATACTACCGTATGAACTGCATACTTCAGCATGAGATTCCTAGTACGTAAACTTCTATTGTCTATTCACATTTTTGTGTGTTCTGCAATCATTTCCTTTGCGGTAGATAAAGCACATTTTAACTGGGTAGTCTTATAGATAAAAATAACCACCAGTTTCTGGAGTTTTAGTGGAAGTTAACTGGCATGAGAAGTAACTAATAATTTAAATTAACGCCAAAAAATGTTGAGAGCTTTTGATGATTCAGATATCTTACCAGAATTATCATTTCCTCCTCATAGCAACCTTAAGATTAAGCTTATCACCATCTTACAAATGATTACTGAGAAACAGAATGTGTCTTGTCCAGAGTGGGACTTATCCAAGGTCATGTAGCTAGTAAGTGCCAGGCTGGGTTTAAATCTAGATCTGGCTGACTTAAGAACCTGCATTAAACACCATGTATTGCCTCCCATGCTATAATTGAAAACAACTTAGGAAACTGAAGATGAGATTTAATGACATACAGTAAGTGATGATATAAGTCTGAATGCCCAGACTGTTTGTCAAGGAAAAAGTGGAATTTGAAACAACAACAAAAAAATCCCCTTAGCATGAAATTTGAAATGGCCTGCCATTTCAAAACACATACACTTGTATTTTAGTTATCAGTATTCATGTTTCACCTAAATTAGATGGCCTTTACTCTTTCTGCCATCTTGGAGCTTGAGGAGCCTTGCTGGGAACAGGTCTTCTGACAACAAATGTGTCTGGAAGGCTGTTGTCCAAGGCCATTTTGCTGGCTATAAGCGGGGTCTCCAGAACTAGAGGGCGCACATGACTCTTCTTAAAGTTGAGGGTGTTTCCTGGCCAGTGTGGCTCAGTGATTGAGAGTCAACCCATGAACCAAGAGGGCACTGGTTCAATTCCCGTTGGGGCTCATGCCTGGGTTTTGGGCTCAATCCCCAGTAGGGGGTGTGCAGGAGGCAGTCGATCAACGATGTTTCTCTCTCATTGATGTTTCTCTCTATCTCTCTCCTTTCCTCTCTCTCTGAAAATCAATAAAAACATTATTAAAAAATTGAAGGTGTTTATGCTTGAGGTGAAACAATGCTATCTAGGCAAAAGATGTACTTATGTGTATAAAGCAAAGAACAACACAGTGACTCCAGGTGGCAAACTGAACAAAACCAGAATAATCTGGGGAAAGGTAACTCATGCTCATGAAAATAGTGGCATGGTTTGTGCTAAATTCCGAAGCAACCTTCTTGCTAAGGCCATTGAACACAGAATCTGTGTAAAAGCAAATAAATAAAATGGATTTGTTCTCTTGTGTGTTGTTTTTTTTTTTTAAAGGCAAGGGCCATGTCTAACATTTTTGTGTGCCTAGTCATGTCCAACACTGCAGAAAAGTCAGCGTTTTAAATACTACCTTTGATCCTCCCAAAACTGCTCTTCAGTGGCTTCGTATGGTAAAATAAAGTCCATATTTTTTAACGCGGTCCACAAACTCCTTAGAATAAAATCCAAACTTCTTAACATGGACTATAAGCTCTTGTATATTCTGGGTACTATGTATCTCATCTTTGGGTTCATGCTGTACTATCAGTTTTCAGCTTTTCAAATCTGACAAGCCCTTTCCTACCTATGACCTTTGCAAATGCTGTTCCCTCTGCATGGAATGCCTCTCCTTCCCAGCATGTACCCCTTGGTTAGTTCCTACTCATCTATCTGGTATCAGTTCAAATGTCACATCTTTAAAATGACTTTTCTGTAAATCTCCACCCCGAAATGAAGCTTATGCCTCTATTATTAATTTTTTCGTAGTACTTACTTTTAGGTAGGTCTTTGTTATTTTATATCTCTCCCTTAGTAGACTACTAAACTGTAAGCTTCATGGGTCCAGGGATATTCTCTGTTGCATTTACGTATGTATACTCACTCCCTATCATAGTTCTTGGGATATAGTAGGTGCTCAATAAATATTTCCTAAATGAACCCATAAATGCTCTGCTTCTAATAATGTTCATTAAATTGTTTCATGATGAAAAGGTCTGATGATACAGCAAAGTAAATGTTGAATTTGATTTAAAAAACTTGAAATATAAATTTTGAAATAAGTATTAGTGATATTTAGTATCAGTTGTACTAATATTCTCTTAGGGCTGCTCTTCAGGTTTCTGTTGCTTTCTCTCTATTTTAAAATACATCTTTTTTATTGATTTCAGAGAGAGGACGGGGTAGGGAGATAGAAACATCAATGATGAGAGAGTCATTGATCGGCTGCCTCCTGCACACCCCACACTAGGGATCGAGCCTGCAACCCAGGCATGTGCCCTGACCGGGAATCGAACTGCGATCTCCTGGATCCTAGGCCGATGCTCAACTGCTGAGCCACACCCGGCCGGGCGCTTTCTCTTTTTTAAAAAATATGTTTTTATTGATTTTATGAGAGGAAAGGAGAGGGATAAAGAGATAGAAACATCAGTGAGAGAGAAACATCATTGATCGGCTGCCTCCTGCATGCCCCCTACTGGGAATTGAGCCCACATCCCAGGCATGTGCCCTGAGCAGGAATATAACCAGGGACCTCTTGGTTCATGGGTGGATCCTCAACCACTGAGCCACCGGCTGGGCTATTGCTTTCATCTGTGTTCCGTCTGCATCTGTACCCCATCTCTAGATACTTTCTCTTCCCTCCATTCCTTTTTTCCTTCTTTGCCAACATTGTGGCTTTTAGGCCTTTTATATTTGAAATTGACAGTAATTCCAGTACATTCTATTATAAGGAGGCCCAGGAAACCTTAACCAGTATAGTATACACATTGTATTGCTGTTGTCACAGTCTTGTTCTTTGGTACATTTCTTCAATTTTTTCTGCCTTAAAATAGGTTTTGTTGCACTGTGTGTTACATGCTTTTGGGTGGGGCGGGGGGAGACATTGCTATCTATCAGCTCTCATTAAAAATAGTTGTATTTGTTTTACTGACTACCTACACACACCTTTTTTCTAAACACCCACATGTATTCTTGTTCATCTATCCCTTGAGTCAGATAGTTTGTAACCCTAACTTAAATTTCTTAAAATTATTTAACTAATAAAGCCTTTCATATTGTTAAGCCTTTGGCATTTTGTTGTTTTAAGAGACACAATCTTATCCAACACCCTTTGTGAAAGTCCTGTGTTCTCTGATTTCTGTCTCCCATCAAATGAAAAAATTGTCATGTTTTGAGCAGCTTTTATCTGTAATCAAAATCATATACAATAAATACTAACATTGCCTCTAATATATCTAATTAGTTGTATGTAGGTTGGTGGATGCATAAAGGATTTAAAGGAAAGGACTTGCTCAGAGGCAGAAATGAAATGCTGTTTCATCCTTAAGGTGTGATGCAGAATTCTGATGTTCTGTCTTCTTAGATGGGAGCTATTAAATTGAACTATATAAAAGTAATTTGGATTAATATTGAAAAAATATTGTTCTTCATGCTGATTTTGCTCAGTTAAAATGAGCTCTTTGGATTTTTTTCTTGTGTCATAGGAATAACACAAGACTCATTAGTTTTGAGGCTATTTTGCTTTCTTAAAAATGACCTCAGTTTTATTTCTAAGTAGAATTGTTTTTAATAAGTCATGCCTTTCATTTCTTTATGTGGCATGAGGTATTGAAATAGTTTAATTATTCAGGTGGAAAACTTTCGTAAATGATGTTTTACCCCCCAAAACATTGTCTTTCTGCCCTACTGATATCTTAGTAAACCATTTGTGAGTTTGTCAATGACCTTTCCTTTTCTAATTTTACTGACCAAATCTGCTTGCCTGCCTGCCTGACATTTTTTTTAAAGATTTTTTTTTTTAATTGATTTTTAGAGAGAGAGGAAGGGAGAGCGAGACATCGATGTATTGGCTGCCTCCTGCACCCCCCCCCCCACCAGGGACCGAGCCCACAGCTGGGGCGTGTGCCTGACAGGAATCAGCCTGCCCCCCTTTAATGCACAGACGATGCCCAGCCAACTGATGAGCACACCTGCCGGGGCCTGCCTGACATTTGCTAACATAAATCTTGCTTCTGTTTCTTCTCTTTCTCTTTTGAAATTTAGTCGCTGTCAGGGTTGAGTCAAGTGGGCTGTCCTGGTACCCTGCCTCATTCTTCTGCCTTCACTCCTCTTAAGGTATCTTTTGTTACTATGATTCACCAGAACATTGGGGAGGGGGGGTGTAGTGGAAGTTTTAATGGATTGGTCTATCTGCAAGGATTGCATGAAATGTACCTAAGTTTTTATAAAACTATTTGAGTTTAACATTAATTTCACTTGAAATTTTTTGAAAGTTTTATCATTCCGGAAGCAGTCATAAAGCCTGTGTTAATTCTTTATATTCAGATTCTGATTGAAATGTCATTTCTAATTTTCTTATCAGTGGTTATTCTCTTGTTAAGAGTTATTTTATTTTGACTGATATGTAATATCACATTTACTCTGATAGCTAATGTACATGCAAAGTAATTTGAGTCCCAGTCCTCAAACTGTTACTGCCAAACCCCTCTACAGTAGGTGTCAGCAAGCTATCGCTCATAGGACGTCTGTTTTGGTAGTTTTGCTGGTACACAGCCACTCCCACTTGTTTATGTGTTGTCTGTAGCTGCTTTTGTGTTTAGCATATTATTTTTTAAAGGCCTCTAGGCATGGTAGTTCCATCTTTGTTATCATATCATACATAAGAAATGATTAATAATCTTCACTGTCAAGAAGATCCTCTCCTTTTCTAACTTCTCCTTTTCTCCTGTCTGTTCTGTGGTTTATACTTATTCTTCCTTTCTTTCCAGAGTAGAAATTTTCTAGTAAATAGCAGTCTTTATGTAAGAATCTTTATATTTGAAAACTATTGCAATGCCACCCTTGTCTTCTCCCTAAATAAACTCTGACTCTTTTACATGCCTTTCCCAGCCTGTCAGTCCGTATGAACTTTCACAGGTTCTCTGCCTTCCATTTTAGCTCCACAGTCCTCAGCTACAAGTATATCCCCCAGTAGAGCTTGCCTGGTGCTAAGCATGAAACATGGGTTTTTCACACGCCTTACAGAGATTAGGTTGGCTTTTTTTGTTTTGATACTCATTTGCTCAGTATCTACTATAATTCTCAAATCTTTTAGTTATTGGAGCTTATTCTACCAAGAATCATAGTTAAGAAAGGCCAGATGTGAATCTGCCAAAAATTGTGTGATAAGTCTAATGAAAGGTTAATGTGGGTGGTGTGCTGGCAGGCTAAATAGCCATCTCAGATGGATAAGTAAAGAAAAATTAAATTTGTTAAAAGGGATGGGGCACCCAAAGGGAAGGGCTTCACAGCACTGAACCAAAGGGTATTGTGTCCATGATGGCAGACTTGGGACAGTGAAACAAGGAAGGGCATAGAGGAAGCAACAGGAGAGCCCGGGCTGGGCTGCTTTGGCTCCCTGAGAAGTCAGAGAGAGAAGGGGGCCGTGGAGGCAGGTTCGGGGAGTAAGCCCTGGATGAGCTGCTGCTGCCCATTGCCCCCCTGGGTGCAAGTCTACTGGGGTCCCCTCAGAGGGATGGAGATGGTGCTGGCGTGCTCCCCTGGTGTGAAGTGCATGCTGGGCCCTTTGTCCTGAGCTTATGTATCTCTTTCTTGCAGGTAGGAATCTTAGGAGAGATCTCAGGGGAATGTCTCACTAGAATATTCATCAGCTTTCCAGGTGTGCTTTTTCAGGGTTGTGGTCTGCACTGCCAGGGGTCATTAGTCAGTGTATGTGGTCCTGAGGCAGCCGGGGCACCACCTGTCTGGTATTGCTGCTTTTCTGGCCTGGAGCAGAAATACAACTGAGGCCTAGATGTAATCTTAAGGGAGGAACACCCAGGGGGTCTAAACCGCAAGACCAGCGATATGCTGGGGAGGAGAGATTAGCCTGGGAACGAGGTTCTTGCTCTCCCAGTTTCTCCCCTTGCTAAGCACCCAGGGCTTCCTGCCCTGGTGCGTCTCTGTATCCGGATTTCTATACCTGGGTTTCTGCACCTGGCCCATCTAACATCTACCTTTCTGTCAGACATGCTCATTGTCAGATGATTAGTTTTAAAAGATTTAGTCTTTACTTTTTGATATCCAGTTATTTTACAGAAGGTGTATACTATATTTAGGCATGATTTTATTTTTTTGTTGCTTAACCAGGCATAAAAGTTGAGTTTATGTAAATTTCCTTTTTTTGCTCTTCAGTTCCCCAAGAGTTCTCAGATTTAGTCAGCAGCTTACAAGTGACTTGAACTAATTGCTTTAGTATCCTAGAATGCAAGTCACTTAGATTTATAGTTTTAATAGTTTTAATAGTACATTTAAAAAATCATCATTTTACAAGTTTCCTCTATTCTAGCTTTGTTTTTCATTATACCCAACTGTGTATTGTCTTTTGGTGTTTGGGGAGGTAGAAAACATTTCCTGCCATTCAGTGGAATTTTTTTCAGCCCTTCCTTCTCTCATCTAATAAAGTTGCTTATTAACTTAATCATTTTATTCCTTAGCCTAACTCCTACTAATAAGTCTTTTTAAATTTTTAAAAAATATTTTTCCTCTTTGTTTTTCTATTTGTGCCATTTGTCCTTGAACGGGGCCTCTGTTTAGCTAACTAGCTTTCTCCTTCCTATCTCATTTTTTTTGAAAATAGGATAGTCTTTCAATTCCTTATAAAGAAATCTAACTTTTGCCTCATTTGCTTCTTCATTTCTTCTACTAGTTCCTGTTATTTTAAATTAAATTTACTTATTTAAATTCCATTTCTCCCTCAACATTCTAAGTTGAGTTTATTGCCATCTATAAACTTGATGAACATGTTGTCGTTTTCACTAATGAAGATGTCGTACATTACTTTACTCAAGAATGCAGCTTGCTTTTTAAGTCTTAATTCTCAGACTAAGAGTATCAAACCAAGGAATAATTACCACAAAATTGTCTTCCAGATCAGTCCAACAATTGACTCAACAGCTTGGTTTCTATTTATGTATTCGTTTATTTTAGCAGTTAAAATTCCAGTTTAATCACCCAACTCCAATTAGAAATCAAAGATTCCTGAAAATATTGAAACCAAAAAGGAGAAGAAACATGGGAGCAGATATGTGTGTGTGTGTTTTAAAGTCATTCTGTTAAAAAATGTGTCATAGTTATCATAAAGTTATATTTAAATTATTGAGTATAATTAGATGGCAAGGCCTGAAAACTTGTTGTTTTTCTAGCTTTTCTTGATTCTGTTCCCCTGCCAAGTCTTCAACATCTTTAACTCAGCCAACTGGTATTTCTTTTTAAATTAGCTCAATTACATTTTCCTTTATTTAGGTAAACTTTATACAGTTGACCTATCTCTTCCTCCTTTTTATAGTTCCTTTGTTCTATGAATTAAAAACACCTTGGATTAAAATACTAGTTTGGAAATCAGCTATCTATAATATTTAAACACCTTTCCCAACTGAAATGAAAAACCTTCATCACTCTTTCCTAACACATTAAATTGTATTCTGTAAAGGGGGCGGAAATTTAGAAACTATACCAGAAGGATACTATTATAAAGTGTTATTTTTTCCATACATTTCCCATTAAAGGATCATCTTTTTTCATAATCATAGGAAAAGCTTGTTATATAATAGGACTGTCTTTAGAGAATGCAGTAAACCTTGTTTTCTATAAAACTAAATAAATTTGGCCTTAAAAAAACATATAATTGTTTCTCGGCCTTTTGGCTAAGATCATGTGCCTGTTCTTTTCCGTGTAAAAAACATATAAAATTAATTCATTAGGCCAAATTTTCATTTCTAGACTTAATTTTGAAGGAGAGGTGCATGGTTTTTTTCTTTTATAATTCCGTTTCCATAAATGTGGGGAGTAGCTCTTCTTGAATAATTATTATTTATGTCTCTCTCTCCACAGAATGATGACAGATCTAATGCTGTATCAAGTTCACCTACAGCGGAAACAGGTAATAGAGACAAAGGTGTAATTTACCACATCAAGATTATAATTCTTTACTAGGATTTTCCTGATAAAAGTACTTTTTTCTTCAATTACAGTTTACATTCAATATTATTTTTAATTAGTTTCAGGTGTACAATCATATACTTTACAAAGTGGTGCCCCCGTCCTGAATATTTCAAGTACCCACCTGGCTGATAAATTACCTCTTAGAGAACTGTGGCTTCCTTTTCTGAGATGAGAAATCAGACACAAAATTGGGAACTTTCTGCACATTTTCAGTTTTTTAATTCAACTGATGGTTCAACTATTCAGCCTTTTGATATGAACAAATGAGCATGAGCTAGCAGTGCTATAGGTTTGCAAGAGACTATATTCAGTATATTAACATTCTATATTGATATACCAAAAATAACATGACAAAGATACACACAAGCTGCCTTCCTGCTGTCAGGGTTACTTTGTATTAACAAAATTACTATCCTTTTATATCATTGCCATGTTTAATTTGATTTTTTCTTTATTTTCCATTTATTGAACTTTTGGGACATGTGTCTGTTACGTATTTAATGATTTTCCATCTCTTTTCATCTAATTTAATTTCTGTGCCAATTTAGTTCATCATTCCCCTGCATATTTCCCTGCTGCTATCCAGAGAAACCAGCCCCAGCGCCCTGAAAGCTTCCTTTTCCGAGCAGGTGTCAGGGCAGAAACAAATAAAGGTAGGAGGTAGTGACTAAAAGGGGGAGGAGGGGAGCCTTTATACAATTACATTAACTGTTACATGCTTTTAAACTTCTAACCTAAGATGTCACCTTGGCAAAAGCTTTAAGCTCTGCATTTACCTGTCATCTCATTGACATTAAAGGAGGAGAGTCTTGTTTGAATTTGTTGTTATTGTTTTAATTTTTTTTAATTGATTTTTTGAGAGAGGAAGGGAGAGACAGAGAGAGAGAAACATTGATCAGTTGCTTCGCACATGCACACCGACTGACCAGGGATCGAACCCACCACCTTTTTGGTATACAGGATGATGCTCCAGTCAGCCGAGCCACACCAGCCAGGGTCTGAATTTGTTTGAATTAGAAAGTTTCTTAATCCTGACCGGGTAGCTCAGTTGTTTAGAACATCATCCCAGTACACCAAGGTTGCTGGTTTGTTCCCAGGTCAGGGCACACACAAGAATCAACCAATGATGCATAAATAAGTGGAACAACAAACTGATATTTCTCCCTCTCTCTCCTCCCTTCCTCTCCTACCCCTCCTCTTTCCCTTTCTCCCTTCCTCTCTATAAAATAAACAAATTAAAAAAAAAATGTTTCTTGTACCACCTAAAACAGGTTATTAGTGTTTGAACAAATAAGATACTCTTAGGGCTTTACAGAATGTTCCTTTTCTCTATAGTGAGCGCTCTTTCAGATTTTTCTGTTGATAAAAGCTGTTTTCTGTGTTCTTAAAGAAATGAATCAGTATTTTTTTTAATCTAGTCTCATTTTTTTTTTTTAGTTAATGTGAAAAGTTTCTGCCTGGTCCCAAAAGAAGTTACTACCTGGAATTAAAAAACATTTCAAGTCCAAAATTACTTTTAATGTAACTGATAGTTGGACTTGCAGTGAGAATTAAAATCAAACTGGAGACCTACTGCTGATAGGATTGTAGATTAGTATGGAAAACAATATTATCTACTAATGTTGAACATTTATATAGCCTGTGACTAGCAATTTTGCCTTCTGAAACATGTACACAAGTATACCAAAAGATATGTACAAAAATATTCATAGCAACATTATTCATAATAGCCCTGAACTGAATATCTAGCAGTGATAGAATGGATACAAAATTGTGGTGTATATACAGTGAGATGCCGTATAAGCCATGAAAATCATCAAATTAACATACACAACATGGACAGTTCTTACAGACGTATTGATCAAAAGAAGGCAGACACAAAAGCATGGACACGTAAATATGGTTTCATTTATAGAAAGTTCAAAAATGGACAAAACTGCTCTGGTGTTAGGATTCAGGAAGTACATGGTTAGCACCTGTGGTGTTAGAACCAACCTTTGGGTGCTGATAGGTAGAGAGCTTGAAAGGAGCTTCTGGGTGTTGGTAATGTTGCATTTATTGACCTGGTCGTGTCCACTTTGTGAAGATGATTCATTGTGCTGTTCGCTTATGATTTATGTGTCATTTTCTGTATGTGTGTTGTTTTTTCAATAAAAACACGAAGTGAATGTGATTAAACAAAAGTAGTTGAGCCAAATGGTTAATGGACATTTGTTGGGTTTTTTATACTATTCTCACTTTGATTTTGTATATTTTAAAATTAGCATAATAAAAAATTTTTTAAAGAGTTATTGCAAAAATAGAAAGTGCTCTACTTTCAAGGAAAGTGTGATCAGGTGGATCAGAGTATTTTTCCAACACTGGCAAATCACCTTTCTGTCTTATATATTAATGTTTTTTTAGGTCATGCTTCACCCCTTCTTTCATCTTCTGAACCTACCACTGATTCTACAGATCCCATAACAAGACAGAATTCAAGGCAGAGAGAAGAAGAACTGGAATCAATAGAGCAGCTACGGAAAGTGTGTACATTACCTTGAAATTACACTTTTTCATTGATACTGCTGTAGCCCATAATCCTGCAATCCCTTGTTTACGTGACTTAAAATTTTTAATAGAGTAAAGAAGTGCCCATTGTGTGATGAATGTAAAAGAAATTTTGCTATTAAGAAAATTCTTTTCAGCTGTTTACTAGGAAAATGAGATGGGTTATTCTATAAAGCTCAAGCCCTGGACCTAGTCATTTAAAAAATTTTTTCTCCCTCATGTAAAGAACTTTTATAACACTAATAATTTATATGTATATACTCATACATATCGCATATCATATATAGTGTTTATTTTGGAGTTAAAGGAGAATCTAGTTGTTTTTTAATCAGGAAATGATAAATGACCTTGTCCCGTTTTATTTTGCACCACTGCAGCCTGCCATGTGATGTAAGTGATCTCCTTAACCTGTGGACAAGATGGACGATAAAATAGGGATTATAGACGTTTAAGTCATTTGTGTCTTACCCTGATTTCTAATTAAATAGATTCCATTGTAACTCCGTCATGTCCTATGTGTCAGACACTCTTTAGTTAATATATTACATGTTTTCCTATTCTTTTAGCATATTGAGTACCGGTTGAAAGTATCTCTGCCTTGTGATCTTGGAGCAGCTCTAACTGATGGGGTGGTTCTTTGCCATTTGGCCAATCATGTGTGGCCTCGATCTGTCCCAAGTATTCACGTTCCTTCACCAGCTGTAGTAAGTTTATAATGTTAAAAAATGTTGGCTGTTTATCAAACGTATATTAAGTACAATGGCAGGCATATTGTAGACTGCTAGAGATAAAAATATGAATAGTGCAGTCCCTGCCTTCCCTTCACTTCTACTAGGGAAAAAAAATAGGCACATAGACAATGACTTCCAGCACTGTGATAAATGTTAGAAGAAAGGTGTGTAAGAGGTGTGCTATCAGAGTTCAAAAAATGGACCACTTCTCCCTGGAGAATTCAGGAAAGCCCTCCCAGAAGAGGTAAAATTGTAGGAATTCTGGCATAGTATTCCTAGATTTGAAAGATAGGAAGATCATGGCACATTCAAGGAATTTTAAATTGTTCAGAATAGATCCTGCACAAGGTGTGGGTACAAATGGCAGGAGATGTAGTTAGAGAGGTAAGCCAAAGGCCAGCTATTTTTGTAAATAAAGTTTTATTGGAACACAGTTCCACTTACTTGTTTATATATGTTACTTTCAGGCTATTAGCAGAATTGAGTAGTTGCAACAGATCATATGGCCTTCAAGACTAACATACTTATTTGATCCTTTAAGAAAAAGTTTGCTGACTCTGATCTAGAGCATTGAGTTTATAAAGCAACTGGCAAGAATATTTTTAAAGTTAACAAAAATTTTAAAACTTTGCTAGTAACATCACATTTTTTTTCCTTCGCAGCCTAAATTAACAATAGCAAAATGCAGGCGAAATGTGGAGAATTTTCTAGAAGCTTGCAGAAAAATTGGTGTACCTCAGGTAATAAATTTATCATTTTTTATATTGTCTAAATAGACTTGGGTTTTACTTTCCTAAAATCTTTCAGAAATGCAAATATCTGTAACCTTACTAAACTAAGGTTCTAGCTCTGAACTAAGTTGATCATTACTAATTTGAGGCGATCAATATACTTTTGAACAGTTTTCCTTAATTATTTCCAAAAACCAAGCAAAGAAATCATACACATATAAATTTAAATATATTGTAGTAACTAATGCTAAGTAATCAAAAATAATTGTTATGTTTTCCTAAACATTCCCACTTGCTCTTTGACTTGTAATACATCTTCATACACAATAGAGTCTGTGCTTCAAAATAAGTACATCTCAGATTGAGAATGCTTCAGTGGGTTTCAGGGTTTTTTTACAGTTGCTTTAGTAATTTTTTTACATGTTTATTTTGAAATAATTTTAGACTTAGAGAAATGTTGCAAAAATATCAGAGTTATTGTGTACATTTCACCCAGGTTCTTCTACTGTTAACATCTATATAAACATAGTATATCATCCAGACTAACAAACTCTGGGTCAGTGCTGTTAACTAAATTACAGTCTTGGTTCACATTTAAGCAGTTTTTCCACCAAGGTCTCATACTTTAGAATTTAGCACCCAAGAAGCCCTTTGTAGGCGCATGTCCTGCTGTTGAGATTTATTGCCTCCGACTTCCTCAGTTACAGCTTTATTGCCCTTTAATAGTACAGAAAATTATAGATGTGATTAAGGACATGAACTTGATACACTTTTTATTCATTTACTCTTTTAAAAAACAATTATGTTAAACCAACTAAGCATGGTATTCTTAAAAAATATCGTATTTAATGAAATTAAATTTAAAGAAATAAACAACCTGGTGACATTTGAATTTTTTTTTTTCATTAATCACAACCTTTACAGTTCCTGTCATCATATTTGTCTAACCTTCAAAGAGAGAAACACGATTCTTCTATCTCCTTAATTAGCTGTCAGAAACCCTGTATTGGCCCCTGGACTCAACGATTCCACTATTTCTCTTGAAGTTAAGCCCTTTTCCTAATAGCTTTCACGACAGTGACTCTTTTTATCTAGTTCACCATTCCTGGCTCTTAACTAACCATGACTTGAGAAGGTCACAGCATCACTTGTCCAATGAGCAATTTTCTTTCAGCTCTTTCCCACGTTGCGAATAGAAGTGAAAGAGCCTAGCTCTATAGAGTGTCTGCATTAGTCACTGTGAATTCCTATGGTGGTTTTTTCCCTCCTTTTATTAAGTAGATCATGATTCTATTTATTTTTCACTTTTTTATTTTGTGGTTTTTTAAAAAGCTGAATTATAAAAGAATTGAAATTTACATTTAATGATAGTTAGCAAGGACCCTTTAATTGTTCCTATGAACAAATTCAGAAAATTTTTTTTCATTTTTATATCATATAGTCTTCTAAAGGCTCATCATCTCTTTTAGAACAAACCATTTTTAAACATATTAAGAGAGTATTGAGAAGTTTTCTAAACAAAGATCTAGTTTTCTAAACAATTTTCTCCATATTTACAAGCAGGCTCTAATATTCATATGTTCACATTAACATTTGGTGCTTCCCGTTTGTGTATTGAAGATGTTCCTACCGGGTCGTCATTACACAAGCATGCCCAGTACCTGCCCGCTTCTATACCACCATGTCCTGAACAAAAGAATGTGGCATTGGTCGGTGCGGGGAATGGCAGCCAACCAAAAAGATATGAGAGATTGAAAAGAGTCACTGCATACACAGAGGAGTGCGAAAAACAGCCCAAACAGCAAGACATATTAGTAGAATTAGCGTGTGTCAAACCTGTTGAAAGCACTGTGTTTACCAGTGTTTCTCATCGTGGTACCTGCACTCTGAGCTTTAGGGACCGTCACTTATCTCAGGTGTAAAGCGCACACAAGTTCTTTCGGAATGTAGCTGCCATCGGTCAGTGAAATACAGGAACAAAGTGCCTCAGAGCCTGCATTTAGTTCAGCATCTGCCAGGCAGTGGTGAACAGTGTGTACTGTGGGCCAGCTTGCCCCTGGGCTGTCAGAGCTGTGCCACTTGAAGCCAGAAGGTAGGAAGCGGTAGAATTTCAAGACTGGCGGTTAGGCGGGCTCTTGGCACATCCTCCCTCCTCCTCCCTCTTCCCCACCAGAAGGGGAAATGGACAGTCCCCACAGGCCACCTCTTCCTCTCCTCGTCCCCGCCGCCACCACTTTTAGTTGGGTTCCTGTTATGCGGCTACTTCTGCTAAAAAATTAGCCATTTGCTTAGAACGAAGTGAAGGAAAATGAATAAATACACAAACTCATAGGTTCAAACTAGCATTCTCAGGTCCCTCTACTAAGGAGACATTGCTCTCCCCTGCCCTGGGCGCCCTGCTCTGAATTACCAGACATCCCCACTTGATCTGTTGGACTTGTAAAAAAAATCAGGGATGTAAAAATGATCACTTTTGAAATTGTATAATGTAAAATTTAATATTGTAAATATTAATATCAGATTCTGTGCATAAAGGCAGACAGTTTCCCCTCTCAGTATAACTTCTGAAGTGTTTACAATGTAAGTTGCAAATGAAACTGTTAAAGAATAAGGTGACTATTGGAAACCGTGGATAGGACGGCATGTGGGTGATTCTGTTTATTCAATGATACATTTGGGAAACTAGAGTGGGTGATAAAAATTTCTATGTGGCTTCAATATTGTATGTCCTAAATTATTATATGTTATGTATTCTGTATTTTCCTGCTAGCAAGTCCAATGATCATTTATCTAATTTCTTCATCTATGAACTGGAGGGTTTGGGTAGATTCACTTTGCACATATTAGTGAGCTGACTTGGTTTTTAGAGGAATACCAAGCCATTCAGTACACCCGACTGCCGCTAGTGAATTTCTCTGGTTATTAGGCTTTCCTCCTTTTTTGAACCCTCTCGATTTCCCTGGCTTTCTCTGAAAACGTCCCTCTCCTAAGCCTGCCCCCAGGTTTTGTCCTCGCTTTCTGGCCTGTTCTTTTTTTGTTGCTAAGGAAGGAAGAGAGGTGAGAAAGAGCCTCCCCCCCGCAGACCTCATCACTCTCAGGCTTCACGCAACCCTCAGCCAGCATCCAGTTCTACTCACTGTATCCTGAACGTTCACACTAGTCACCAGCCAGCCAGTTGTATTCTGCTATTTTATAGTAAATCAAGATCAGCACACAGAGGAGTCTTTCTAGTTTTGTTTTTCAGCATTTTATTTTCATTCATCATAGTAAAAAGTGTTATATGTTTCAGTGACTATGATTGAGATGACCATATTGAATTCTATACTCAAATCTGTATTTCTGATCCACTGACTTTGTTTTTCTCTTTCCTTTCCTGCTCACACTTTGGACAGGACAGTCTTTGTTCCCCTTCTGACATCCTTCAGCTAAACCTCAGCGTTAAAAGAACTGTTGAAACACTACTTTCTTTTGGGGCACATTCAGAAGAATCCAGTTTTGTCTCTCTGTCTATCCAGCTTTTGGGTTTTGTGGCATTTTATTGTACTTTAATGTTAACGCTATGTATGCTTTATTATTGGACCTTTCCCCTCTAGCAGAAAGATTGCATTCTACTGGTTTTTCACCTTATTCCTGGGCTTGGTAAAGGAGGTTTGTTTCTTGTTCAGAAGTATTTACATATGTGCTTTTTTCCCCCCTGGCCATCAAAGAGCTAACACTTAAAGTAGATAAATCCTTTCCTCATATGTCGTGATGAGCAGCCCATCTAAGCGTTTATGGGGACTAACAAAGAGACCGGCATTTTTCTCCTGGTCATTCGTCCATTCTCCTGACCCGTGGCCTTGTTTCTGTTAAGTGCTGAAGTGTTTCTACTGAAACAGTCCTGAGCCCGTTCGTAGAATATGACTAAGATCTTTTTTTCTAAGTGACATAATAAAATTCCCATCTGGCCATTTTGCCTTGCCTGAACACAACTTAAGTGTTGAAATTGTAAGTTGCTGAACCTTTTCAAGCTGCTCATAAGGAAAATAGTTGTATCCTTTCTGGTTTAGGGGGCATGTGGTCATGTAAATCTCTACATTGAACTGTGTCCTGAAATCTCCCTTTTGGCTGTCCGGGCATCTGGAAGGTACTAGTCACTTAATCTTAATAATTTTAATTTGATCAGAATGTTCAGCCCAAAGATCAGGTGGTTCTCTAAATTGCTATCCTGAGCCTAGTTAGTGTGTACATTTAAAACAACATACAATGAGCAAGTGATCTGGATCTGACTTTGCAGGGGTAGGCAGCTGTCCAGGTTTACTGTGTGTTTATCTTTAATTGAGCTTCACTTCTAGAATCCTACTGGGAATTTAAAAATGGAATTCATGTAATTCCCAATATATTTGAACCATCTTGATAGATGAACTTGTATTTTATAGGCTGTCGAGGTGATTATATCTGAACAGGAGCAGGGAAGGTATTAGGCAGCAGTCTCTGTTGTGTCCCCAAGGCAGTGAGTATTGTCGCTTTCAGAATGCTTATTAGTATATTAGCTGCTAGCCTTAATGCATGCAACTACTTACAGTTGCAGATTCTAGTTCTCATAAATAGTGTTTCTGAACATTCAGGAATCTCCCTAACTCTGTTAACAAAATTGGACAACTGAACTCTAGTATAAAGGGAGACTGCAAGGACTGTATCACCCTGTTGTAGAAGTCAGCCTGGAGGTCTGATTGCTTTCAGTTTCTTCAGTATTAAACGAGACAGTTACACCACATTAAAACTATTTACTGTTAATGCTGAAAATTTGAATACTGTGTTGAAAACTTTAGTTTTATACAGTAATAGTGCCTTCCAGAGTAAGGGGTGGGGTGTTTCTGAGTCAGAGATCATTCAATTTTGTGGAGTTTTGTTCCTTTAAAAAAACACCTGATAAACACATTATCTCATGTGTGGTTTCGGGGGATTAATTATGCATTCTTTCAGAACACACAGGTTCTCTAAACCAGCTGGAAGGTAGCTGTGCATCTGGAAAGCATGGCCTCTAAGGACATGTCTCAGTCACAGGCCACACAGGCTGCAGGGGCACTACTGAGAAAAACTCAGGGAACTGGCCTCGGAGAAAATAGGTTTCTCCCGAGAGCAAAACTCCCTGAAAGTTCACTTTAAGTATAGTTAACCTATACTTGCAGTTGTACTCAAAGTATGTATACAAAGTTGATCATTTTAAAAGAGCAAAAGATTGCAGTTTGCTTGTTTTATCAGGTAAGTATTTTTTTAAAAAAAGAATTACAACCACCAATAACTGCTCAAAATAAATACTTGCTATATTTTTTATTGCAACTGATTTTATAAAACTTCCTAATAATATAGTGCCTGTGAAAAGCTGAGAAAAGTCCAGTTATCTTCTTTAATAAATATGTATGTTTGTGTTTGTCTATTTTTTTAATGAAACCAGAATTCCATCTTCTTTCCTTCGTGAGAGCAGTCTCTTTTCTTTCTGAATATTTAGTCTTAAAAGAGAAACCAGTGATAGGTGTTATTCTTAACATATGCCTTTTTCTTTTACAAGAAAGGATTAACCAAATTAATGAGGCAAACAAGATAGAAGTATTTAACTTCCTTAAGCAAATATGTAAGCAAGTTTTAAAATATATGGTAATTAAGTTAGCTCTCACTAAACTCACATCCTAATTCTCCAGCATAATTTAATCCATTAAATACCAGGAAGATATGAAGTACTTTACTTTTTCAAGTACAATTTCTTTATTATGGGGCCAGGGAAGGCCACCTTTTTGTTTTTTAATTGATTTTAGAGAGAGAGAAATGTCAATTGGTTGCCCATCACACACACCCCCAACCGGGGATTCAACCCAAAACCTGGCATGTGCCTTGAGCAGGAATCGAACCCACCACCTTCTGGTGTATGGGGGCGACACTTCAACTGAGCCACACTGGCCAGGGCTCAAATACAATTTCTTTTTTTATAATTCTGTAATTCATATTTTTAAGTAATTCAAACTGGGCCTTCCATGAATTACCCAAAGTAGGGAAAGTTTCTCAAATACATCTAAATCTCAAGGATGCACCAGTTTCTTCCCATGATCCCTGCCTGGTATGAGAACCCTGATTTTCTAATCAGGACTATAATGCAGAGAGCAGGCATCCCTCTCTAGTGCCATCTGAGTGATGGCAGGAAACAATCTTGCTTTCCTAGGGCATGTATTTTCCAAAGTGCTTTATCCTACAATGTTACACCTGTCAGGCTGAGCTTTCTGGTATAACTTGTAATTTTTTCTGTTTTCACCTGCCTGGCTTTACTGATCTGCATTGCTCTTTTATTTATCAGGGATGAAGGATGGTGCTTTCACTCCATAGTATTCTGTTTATCCTCTGTTGTCTGTGTAAGTGTATGTAACTTGTCTGTTTTCCAGTTTTCAAAATGATCTATATGTACTTTTAGTTGTGTTAATAAAGTGATAGTGTCAGATATCATCTGTGTACCTAATGTTAACAGAGGTCAGTTTCCCAGGTTACTGACTTTTCATATCTCAGTTGATTATTATGAGAGAGAGAAGAGATGCTTATTTTTTTTCTTTTCAGTTCTGTGATGTTCATACTATTTTCTTTTATGTTTGTTTTTATGTCACGTTATCCCATTTCAGGAGCAATTATGTTTGCCTCTCCACATTTTAGAAGAGAAAGGTTTGAGCCAGGTTGCAGTGACCGTCCAGGCTCTCCTGGAACTTGCCCCACCCAAGCAGCAGCAGCAGCAGCACCAGTTATCTGCTGTTTAAGGACCCCCAGCACATTGGGCATTGGCCTGGCCAAAACGGAACAGGACAACGTGATCGCTGCTGCCAGTCGTCTGCTTAAACAGCCCTTACGTGTTCTTAAAAGGGACTGTTTCCATGATTCCTAACAGGAATATTTTGCTTCATTTCTCCATTTTAGGGGAGGTTATATTCATTTCCGCTGAATTGTTTTGAAGACATGGTTGGTTTTCACAAGTGAAACGTAATCCTGTCATTACTGAGAACCAACACTGAAGCCTAACCTGGCTGTGCTTTTCTAGAGAGTAGACTTTTTTCCACATACCAGAAAGAATATCTTCTCAGAGGATATTTAGCTCTCTTGAAGGCACAGACATGCTATTATCTTTACCTGTTTCCAAGACCTTTAGAGTCCACTGGTTTCTAAACTTGGTTGCTCCATAGAATCTCCTGGAGCATTTGTTAAAATATAGGTTCTCATTCAGTAGGGCCTAGAGTGAGGCCTGGGTATCTGCATTTCAACAAACATCCCAGGTATTTCATGTATTGGAGACCACTGTTCCAAGATACATATTTGTATGATTTTGGGGGAAGAATGACTCCACTGTGTTTTTCAGCCACATTTAAAATCAAAAGCTATATTATGACTACTTGGACTGTTCTGTCCAAGGCAAAACAAAAATAACATAGAACTGGTTTTGGACAAAAAAATCTTTTGTTCAAGGCGAAACAAAAACAATGTAGAAGGCCTAGATTTTGCATAGTAAAACAATGAAAGAGTTGTATTTAAGGCCAGTGTCCTAGGCCTCCCCCCAACTCCAGTCCAAATCCTCAGGCTTGTAACATGCACTACTCAGCATCATCTGCATTGAGTCCTCCATGCTGCTCCCAGGATACCTGGGCCTGCCAACACCTTCCAGTCCCCACAATACACTTCCAGCTCCCCAACTGTGAAAACAAAGCAAAAGGGGAAGCCAGAAGTCTTATATTTCTTTCAGGTAACTGCCAGTTCCTGTGGCTGAGTTAAAACACTTGCAGCATCTTGAAAACAGCTTGCTCTCTTTTCCTCTAGCTCCGCCACTAGTGCCTGGTCACTCAGTTGTGTGGAGTAAAAGGGCCACGGTCTCCCGAAACAGAAAGCCAGGAGCCTTTATCTAAGTCTCTTGGGGGAAAAATTTTAAGCCTCTTGGATCTTTCTTCCCCTGTGTTTTGAACCATTTTTAGTTGTTAGTGATATGTTTTGGTCACTGCCTTTATAAACCAAGTAAAGCGAGTAAGTGAAGATACTAATTAACTAAGGGTGTTTTTTTTTTTGTTATTAACTGTTTTGGGTTTTCTTTACTAATGCATGCATTTGAACATAATGGTCTTGCTCTTTTGATCATATAAATGCAGCATCTAAAAGTAACTTTGGATAAAATCATGTTGAGTACCTAGTCAAAATAATGTTTTCTACTTGTTCTCACAAAGGAACAAGTTCATCAGAACATTACCACTTTGTCCAAGTTTAAAATTATATAACACAAAACATTCAAAGCCCAATGCTTAGGGTCCTCAAAGAACAAAAGTAAAATGTCTTACAAGTGCTTAGAGCCAGATCCATTATATTAACAGTTCCAAACACATCCACCAATCATATAACTTGTTTAGAATTTAGCTCTGTGTATTTTTAAACTATAGGTATTTTTCCTTTTAGTCAACATTAAACCTCAGTACTGTCTCTAAATTATAGAGCTATTTGCATGAAACTCGGCAAAAGACAGGACTCTGTCATGTATTATGCAAGGAATAATTCTAAAAGACATACTTAATGCAACGTTTGGAACATTTGCAACTAATTTTCCCAGAGGAATAAATGGAAATTTCAACTTCAAATTTTACACAAAGCATGAAACCTTATTATTGTATTTTTGTCAAACTAATTCAAATTTACATTTGAATTGCTAGGAAAAAATTGGTGTACAGTTTTGGTTGATAATGAAAGGAAAATATCTAATACATTGAATTTCTTTTCTATGTCAAGGTGGGAAAACAAATCATGATGTTTTTGGAAATTTTTTTGTACTCAGTGTTTTATATGTACCTTTGGAGTTGTTTTTGTTTCTCGTTTTTTTAAAGCTTTATTGAGGTATAATTTACATGTCACAAAATTCAGTTGCTTTTAGTAAAGTGCAATTTTTTAAGTTGTACCTTTGTTTTTTTAACTGAAAAGGTTTAACATTTAGCCTTAGTAGACTCCACTGTAAGATGAAGATGACTATGTAACAGTTCCACGTAACCATTTATTTATGAGCTTCCTACTGAAGCAAGAGCTTTCCCAGGGCTGAAGTGTGAAGGAAGAAAAGGCTGTGCCCCACCCACCAGGGCCCCTGCCAGCCACAGAGACTGAAGTCAACAGGCTTCTGGGCTTTCAGACTCATGCGTGCTTAGCACTCCAAACCATTTTTCTCTGGGAACAGCTCATGGGAGGAGGGGCCTTTGTATTTGGCTAGAACAGAGTAGGAGGCTTATTAGTAGGTCACTTTTCTTTAATAACTTTTTAAAATACAGCCTTACAGCTAATCAGGGAGTCTGATTGCTCTTACTGGCTCAGCAATGACTAATGATGTGTGACTATGTTAATGAGTGTGATGAATTTTTAAAAACTAAGCACTTAAATGGTTATAGAAATGAAGGAAAACATGGATATTTAGAAGCCTTTTTATATACATATTGCAGTGAGATGGTTTACAGCAGATTCCATTTTATTTCAGAAAATGTTGTAAACATGTAATTAGTAAAAGATTTTGTGAAACGTTGTCCTATATTTGTATGTCTGTAAATATGATGCATAAGTTCTAAGTATAAATATGTCAATATCATGTATGTTATTTTAAATTGCCTGTATGCCACCTTACACTTTCATATTAAAATAAAAGCCAACACTTCAATAGCATGAGATAAATGTGATTTGAAAATGTTCTTACCTAAAGCATGGTTTCCTCGGCAAAAAAGAAAGAGTAATTTCCCAAAGGAACAAAGTCAGGAGAAACTGGGTCCTCATAATAGGCCCTTGAGATCAGAATGTACGTTTTATAGGAAGTATGGAGATCAGTAGTGCCCTGTATTTGGACTTAGATATAAGGCTTATTTATTAATAGATTAAATATATGTGACACTTTTGGACAATTTTCCTCTCAGAAACTACCAGTTGTGCCTTCAGAAAAGCTTTAACATCCCAAGACATTCTATTTTGATTAAGCAAAGCACGAATGACCAAGCGGGTTCATTCTTTTTAGGGGAAGAGAGAATCACCAGCAGTGAGCTTTATGTTCCAAGCACAGGTGATGTTTTCACATGCTTTGTCTCTTTTAGTCTTAATACCCCATAAGGTGAGAATAGCTCAGTAAGCAAAGTAGGGATAGAACCTAGTGCCTCACTTATCAAAAATATCTCCAAACTAGTCTCCCAGTGGACCCGTGTCCTCCATCTTTACCATGTGCGGGTTATCTTAACATCTCATTTCTATCTTGCATATATAATTTATATCCCTACCTATCTCCCAGAAAAGGAACTGAAGCAGCTTATAATAAGATATGTATTCCATGCCACCACCAACCCCCCAATAAAAACACTAAAGTGATGATAAATCTAAAAGGAAGGAAGGAACCAACTTTAATAAAACTTTGCTACATATGTATCTTACACGGGACACTTTATAAAAATCATCTTGTAATTCCTACTGAACACTTCACTTTTGCTCATAAGAGCTTTTTCACTGTTGACCAACTGAACAAAATCAGAACCAGAGACATATTACAGGAATTACTGAAGTTTTAATGCATTGCTGTAACTAAGCCCATGGACTTTTTTCTGGTAAGAAAGAACAAAAGGAATCTTCTCAAGGCTCCTAGAAATACTTCTTCCCAGCAAAGTTTTTCAAAATATGACGAAGCCCTAAATAGATGCTGTAATCCCAGTTCAGGGTTTGAAAACTAACAGAACAGGCAAAGTGAAATTCCCAAGCTGCACCTGGAATGTCCAAATAAGAAGCTTCCTGTAGATGAGTCATGTGGTGATAGATGTTTCTCATTCCCTTCAAGTCCTTCCCATCTCCAGAATACCAGAGGAGAGAAAGACAGAAGATACTTGGTCACTACTTCTTGCCTCTCTTCTTGTCCTTGTCTTTGCCTTTACCTTTTGAATCCTTGCTATCATCTTTCTCCTTCCTAGGCATTTTGAAACCACCAATTTCATTCCGTACTACAGTGCCTCGCCACCAGGCCTGGAGCTGGAAGAGAGAGGGGAGTGAGTACAATTTATATGCCTGACAAGCTGCATTCTCTTCTACATGAGGGGACTGCTTTTTGATAAAGTAACTTCTATCCGAAGAATGGACCTGAGACATGGGCATGGCCAAGCATGCTCTCCCTACAGCAGTGCTCCCCAGTGGTGCAGGACCCAGAGCTTAAGCCATGAACTGTAACGTGCTCAAGGAGTAAAAATAAAACAATCTCTTCTTTTACATTTAGAAACCTGACTCCCTTGTACTACTGCTCTTTACAAGCATCCTTTCCCATTAACAACCATTTGATTCAAGAGGGCTGTTGGTTACCTGGGCCGCTGGCAAAAGCAAGCACTGGGGTCAAAAATGTCCAGATAATCTAGATGATTTCAATAGACTTCTGGGTGCATTTCGTATCTTTAATGATTGACTAAAGAGCAATACTCCTCTTACTTTCAAATAGTAAGCTTTAGATAACTCCCTGGAATATCTTAGTCATTAGACACAACTGTTTGGAATACAGTCTGGGCTACTTAAAAATCACACTCAGCCCTAAAGACTGGAAGCAAATCCACTAGTGAAAAAACAGGTGGTCTTCTGCTAGTTCTTAAGATTTCTGCTCTCAGCTGAGGAATCCTGATAAATAGAAAACACCATAGGAGCCCGATAAATACTTGCTAACTGTATATCTGACTCTCCCCTAATGGAAAGCTCAAGTTTGGATTTGGTTACCAGGTCCTAAATGTACTTTAAAGCTTACTTTCTTAACCCACCCCCTAATAGACATCCCTAGCTACGGTCTGCATACTGTTCCATCTCAGCAGGCACTCCTCTTTCAGAGACAAGGGCAATCTTCAAAACAACAGTTTCAGTCCAGCTTGATGTTATTTTTGCTTGATATTTCCCAGAATCTGACCTGCCAGTTAAATCATCACTAATATACAGAAATTCATATAAAACTAAAACATCTCTAATTTTTCCCCCTAAACTTATTCCCTCTACCTTTTTTGAACACGGCTCTTGTCAGAATCTGGCAGATAGCCTGGGCTAACTTATAAATAGGATTTTCAGAAACAGTAGGATATTAGAACTACTTCAGGAGCTGTTTTGGTTAGAAATAGTATCCTTAAATTTGACCTCTGGGCACAAATTCTCGGGTTTGCTTCCCCTGCTAGGCACCTCCTTTCCCCCTGGATTAAAAGCTGGGAGCTTGTCTTCTGTTACTGGTCTCCCTGCACCACGGATTGTTGGCAGATGCCTACCAACAAAGGCCATGTTTCCTCACAGATCTGAGCCTGATAACAAATGAGAAGTACTGCGCACTCCTCGGTTTCAGGTCAGCTAGCGCACTGAAGGGGCCCCACAAGCCTTCTGCTTTCTACCTTTAAGACGCTCTTTAACTCCAAGAGAGACTGCTCCACGTGCTTCCTGTTCTTCTCCTTTTCCATGCGGTCTTCAATGATCACCTGCTCGTACTCCCTTATCTGCAAAGTAGACAGTAACCATGTCACAGGACCCTCCCGGCTACGCTGTGGCCCAGCCAGCCCTGCAATTTTAAAATTTAAGACAAAGCTTGGCAAAACTAAAGATAAACCAAAGGGAAAAAACTTACTGGATTTTCCTATATTATAAATATTCACATATTAACTTTGTGGGTCCCCATTTTTTTTTTTTGAATAATAAAAATTTCCCTTAAAATATTTCATAAAGCCCTAGCTGGTTTGGCTCAGTGGTTAGAGCATCAGCCTGCGGACTGAAGTGTCCCAGGTTTGATTCCAGCCGAGGGCACGTACCTCAGCTGCAGGCTCAATCCCCGGTCCTGGTCTGGGCATGTGCTGGAGGCAACCAATCAATGTGTCTCTCTCACATCAACGTTTCTCTCTCTCCCCCTTCCACTCTCTCTGAAAAATCAATGGAAAAAATGTCCTCAGGTGAGGATTAAAAAAAGTATGTATTTCATAAAAATAAAATACCATGTGATTAATGACCTCAAAATAATTAATTTTTTTAAAAAGCTGTAATAGAATATACACATAAAAATAGTAGCCATGCCCAGCTGGGTGTGGCTTAGCGGTTGAGCACTGACCTAGGATCCAGGAGATCGCGGTTCCGTCAGGGCACATGCTGGCTCCATCCCCAGTTGGGGGCACGCAGAAGGCAGCCGATCAATGACTCTCTCATCATTGATGTACCTGTCTCTCTCCCTCTCTCTCCCTCTCTCTTCCTCTCTCTGAAATCAATGAAGATTTTATATATATATATATATAGAATCCCATTGGTTTACAGGCACACCTTCACTTTATGACCACAAATAGCACTGTAGCTTAGCCTCACCTGCTCCTTGGGGCTCAGGCCTATTGGGACTCTGCTTCCTTACCGTTTTTGCAAGGTCTTGAAGATGCGCTAAGTCACTGGCCTTAGCAGACTTGAGAGCATTCAGTTCGTTCTGTTTCATTTCTGTGTCCTTGTCAAATTTCTCCATCCAGAACTCTAGCTTCTCCTCAAGTTTCTATTTGGAAAGAGCATTAAAACATGGCTTCTACAGGACACAAAACAGTAAATGCTGTATAAAATCACTTATATAAAGTTCAAAAACCTCACTTGTCTACAGTGATAGAAGTCAGAACCTTGGCTGCACCTGGAGGGAGGGCTGGTTTGTTGACCGGCAGTGGAGCATGCGGGAGGTTTTTGGTATGTTGTAAATGTTTTCTATATATCATCTGGGTGCTGGTTAGAGGAGCAAATATTCATAAATATTCATCAAACTACTTAATATTTATGTCATTAGATTCCATGTATGAGTAAGATCATGTGATACTTGTCTTTGACTGGCTTATTTTGCTTAGCATAATAGAGAGCGATCATCCTTTTACAAGGCATCTGCCTCAGATGAAGTTATCACACAATTTTCAGGGAAAGAAGAACTACTCTTCTTAGACACGGGGGCAGTCTAATTCCACTGGCAAGGCAGTGACTTAGGGGCTCAAGATAGAGTCCAATCAGATATTCCCATTCCAAGTTTCAGGATTCCATCTTTCTCAGTGAATGCCCTCACTTGTACATGAGAAACCTGACAGAACTATCTACTCATGCGACTGAAATACCATTAAAACCAATAAAGAAAAATGGTGTCCCAGTATCACTACTACTAATCAACATTACACTTGACATTCTATCTATACAATAAGCCACAAAATGGAGATAGACATAATGAAAAGAAAAATATAAAATTTTTACTATTTGCAGTCAATAAGATTTTCTACCTAAAAAAAACAAAGAATCAACGGAAAAACCATTATAACTAATCTGAGGGGACATAAGGAATCTAAAAACAATATACAAAAATGAATAGTCTTCCTATATATCATGTACTTAAAGATGTCCAACAATGTTTAGCATTGTTTTAACAGAAAAGCTTGAAAACAACCTGTATGTCCACTGACAGGAGAATGGTGAACTAAATGTTGTTCTACCCTGTCTATGGGATATTATACAGCGGTTGTACCGACACAGAAAACATTAAAGACAAGGTGAATTTAAATTAAAAAAACAAAAACAATGTTCTACAACAATATATATATAGTACGACCCCATTTACTTTAAAAGCAAATATAAATAAATACTAAAGACATGTTGATTAGGTACATACACAAGTATGTATATTAAAAGAAAAAGATGTGGCCCTAGCCAGTTTGCCTCAGTGGTTAGAGCATCGAACCACAGACTGAAGGGTCTGGGGTTCGATTCCAGTCAAGGGCATGTACCTCAGTTGCAGGCTCGATCCCCCGCCCCAGTTGGGGCGTGTGGGGTGGTTTGGGAGGCAACCAATCAACATGTGTCTCTCACTTCAATGTTTCTCTTGCTCTCACTCTCTCGCTCTCTCGCTCCCCCCCCCCCCACTCTCTGAAAAGCAATAGAAAAAATATCTTCAGGTAAGGATTTTTAAAAAAATAAAAAGATGAGGAAGAAATCTATGGGAAAGGAATCTTTTTTAAAAAGAGGAGTGACTGCCCAGCCAGTGTGGCTCAGTGGTTGAAAATCAACCTAGGATCCAAGAGACCGTGGTTCGATTCCCAGTCAGGGCACATGCCCGGGTTGCGGGCTCGATCAATGACACTCTCATCATTGATGTTTCTCTCTCTCTCCTCCTCTCCTCGCCTCTCTCTGAAATCAATAAAGATATATTTTTTTTAAAAAGTGACTAAGAGAGCTTTCACTTTTTAAATCTATATATTTCTATAATGTTTCAAATATTTCATTAAAAAGTATTTATGTATTGCTTTTGTTATTGGGCTGAAGATGTGGGGAACACAGACTTCATCCATCCTTCACTTACTCCACCAGCTCATCTGATTGTAACACCTGCTGTGTCTCAACACTTGAAACAGGTAAGATGATGCATAATTCTTAAATTGCAGGTTACAGGAACCCGATTCTAATAGCCTACCAGATATTTTTTCCAGTAAAGGTCTGTGATACAGCATCTAGAAGTTATTTTCTTTAACTATAAATTTGGAATTATTTACTGAAAATTCATTAGCTTTCTCAAAGGCAGGCTGCATCATGGGTTACCTGGAAACATTCTCCTTAGTCATCCAACAGGGATATTTTGAAAGGCTCTACTCAGGTGGGTTTGTTGTTGGTATTAGAAATACTCATTAAAACCATACAATTCACACAAGAAAAAATGAGTAAATAAATATATGGAAAAATGGTCAAGTCTATCAGTCAGCAAAAAGTACAAAATAAAACAACTCATTAAGTTAGCGGACCTTTAATATCTAAAATGGCTGGTGCTGTTGAGGATACTTGAAATTAGTGCCTGTGTACATTGCCGATGGCAGCGTAAATTAGAAAATATTAGTGATGTTATCAAGTCACAAAATACCAGTCTCTGACAGCATAATCTCATGCTTGAGATTTACTTTGGGTAAACAATTGCAATGAAGAAAAACAGTTACTTGGGCAAAGCTTTCATTACTGCATTATTTGTAATAATGAAACTTTAGAAATAACCTAAATATCTAAAATAAAGGGTAACAACTAAACTATGGCATAACCATGCAATGGAAAATTATAAAACTGTTTTAAATTATTTTATGAAGACTGATAACATGAAAAAATGGGTAAAAAAGCAATTGGCAATTTCTAAAAATCTTCCCTCAACCAAGAATGTTATTTTTATGATTTTAAAATATCATATTTAAAAATTATGACAATGAAGCAATATAGGAATGAGAAAACACTTTCTTATATAATGCTAAATGATAAAGGCAGAAGACAAAATTTTATTTGTACTCAAAGTACAGCTTTATAAAATATTTATTCAGATGAATAACTTTAAAAGAAAACATGGGCTACAGCTCATTGATTAGCTGGTAGAACTGAGACTGATTTTTTTTTTTTCTGCCCGTGGCGTTTCTTAAGTGGAACACAGACAGCTCAGGGTTATGGTAAAACAGCCGGTGCCTCACCTGCTGCTCCCTGCGAAGGAATATTTCAATCTCCATGTGAATCTGGTTCTCTTCTTCAGTTCTCGACCTCAGTTTCTGTGAGAACAAGAAACCACATCAGGAATGCTTCCCAGCAGGGTCAGAGGTGCGGCTGAGCCAGTGGCACAGGGCTTCCTGACAGCAGGAGTCCTCGGCCCAGTATGGCTCGGAGCTGCAGTTCCCTTCCCTCCAGCTGTTCCTGCTCACACACAGCGCTGAGCCGTGCTGGGCACTGGGCCGGATACGTGCGAGTGCCCAGAACAAAAGGCCCACCCCCCTGCTGCCTGGAAAGTGATGTGAATTTAAGGAGAGAAACGACGCTTCAAGGTCACAGTTCTAAGGCCTAGAAAAGGAATTCCCAGGTGCAAGAAAAAGTCTTCTGTCACAGTCTTAAGCCACACCTGGGGAATGAGCTTCAACAAGCAGGGAGCTCAGAAGGAATCCTGCAGACACCCCACTGTTTGCTCATAGTCGCCTATTCTTCTTTTAGCCATTTAGCTTTCCTCCTCTAATGAGGGTCTAACCCTTGTTTCTTTCTCCTGATATTTTTTCACTGTGACTTCTCATCTCTATAATTTAGGTTTGATGAAGTTCAGCTCTCTAGATTCTGTATTTCTTAGTGGAGGGATAAAAGGTGCTGGTTGAGTGAAGAAAGTAGCAGCAAAACCTTGTTTTGCTCCCATCCTGTAATTGCCAGGAGAAATGACAAGTGGTTTTCTACAACAGAGTGGCCAAGGGAAGAAAGTACAACCAATTTTCAGTCATCACAAAACAACAGGAGTTACAGGCTATCCAGCCCATCAGAATCTCTGCTTGCAAATATGCAAGTCCTCTTTCTGCTCTTATTTTTAATCTCAAACGTTAGGGCTGCAGGCGAGATAAAACAAAGATCATGAGCCTGGCTGGAGCGGCTCAGCGGCTGAGCATCGACCTATGATCCAGGAGATCGAGGTTCGATTCTAGGTCAGGGCACATGCCTGGGTTGCGGGCTCAATCCCCAGTGAAGGCCGTGCAAGAGGCAGACAATTCATCACTGTCTCTCATCACTGATGTTTCTATCTCTCTCTCTCCCTCTCCCTTCCTCTCCCTGAAATCAATAAAGATATATTAATAAATAAATTAATAAATTAATAAATAAATAAACTGAGACATAAAAAACAACTCGAAGATCATGAAAACCTCCCTCTCACCTGGCCAGCATGGCTCATTGGTTGAGTGAGGACCTAGGATCCAGGAGATCAAGGGTTGATTCCTGGTCAGGGCACATGCTCAGGTTTTGGGCTCCATCCCCAGCAGGGGGCACGCAGGAGGCAGCCAATCAGTGACTTATGCTCATCATTGATGTTTCTCTCTCCCCCTCTCTCTTCCTCTCTCTGAAATCAATAAAAACATATTTTTTTAAAAACTCCGTCTCCCTCCTCCTTTGTTAGCTGAGGCAATATGAGGAGTGACAGCTCAAATGCCATCCACCTGGCTCATGCCTAATACAGCAGTAATTACCTCAATCTCTTCCAGCAAGAGCTCTTCTGTTTTGTTACATTTTTTCTGGGTCTGAGAAATCTGTAGCTCAGTGTTTATCTTCATGTAGTGATTCTCCATGCTAGTTTTTGCCTTCAGCTCTTGCAACTGGTCCTTGAGGTGAGCAATATATTCATTCCGACTCTGTAGAGGTAAGATCAGGTTTCTAAATAAAGTTACATTCTACCTCCATTCAGTTTAACCAGTGGTTTAAGCTTACCTTTTGTATGTATATATCAGCAAGAAGCAGAATCTATACTCCTGATATCATGCTATGGGAAATTCAGCCAGTAATCATGGGTAGTATAAATGAAAACAAAAGATAAGTATTTATAAGCATCAGGACCGTGCAATTCTTTCCGAGGAGCATTATTTGGGTACTTGTATCTGCAAGAATTTCCCACTGCTCTCTATTTTTGGTAGAAAGAGCACTGGTCTGAAGATCAAAAGACCCAATACCCCTTCACCCAAGCCCTACTAGCTGTGTGAACTTGGCCAAGTCAGTTAAACTCTCCAAGTCTTACCTTCTATAAAATAGAAAATTAGTATCTACTCTGCCTGAAATATCTCATGAAGTGAATATAAGGATTGAGAATATGTGTGAAAACTCTTTGCAGTTTATAAAGTAGTTGGCAATTTTAAGGTCTCAATATTTATTAAAAATATTTATTCAGTACCACACTAGGTAAATAGTAGAGACCTAACTAGACATAGTCCTTGACCTCATAAAGCTTACAATCTGGTGGTAGACAAGTGGTTAAAAGGAAACAAACAAATATGTGTAAATATTTTAAAGGTGCAAAATGCTATGAAAGAATAGGGCACTAGCTATAGGAGAAACTAACAAAGGAGATGTGCATTCAAATGGATGGTCTAAAAAGGATTCTCTGAGAAAGAAATGTTAAGTCTGACACCTGATGGATAAATATATTTGTCACATGAAAAGTGGTGTCAAGGAGAATTCTAAGGAGAAGGAAATATGTGTGCCAAAGTCCTGAGGAAGCAAACACCTGAATATGCTCCAGGGACTGTAAGAAAACTCTGGAGGCCCTAGTCCAGTGAGGGCTGACAATGGGACAAGATGAGGTTGGAGAGGTAGGTAAGAATAATACATGCAAAACCTCAGAGACACTGTTACAAAGTTTAAATTTTATTCCAAGGACCACTGGAAGCCTTGGAAGAGTTTAGGCAGAGTGGTAACAGCTGATTGTTCGAAAGGACTCAGACAAAGTGTGTCATTTCACAGAGAGACTGGATCAGAGTTAGTCGACAACAAGCAAGCATAGAACTAGTAACAAAAATGCATGGCTTTAATCACTCGCCTACATTTCTCCAAATATCAACCATCTTTAACCTTACCCTGTACATGGCAGAATTGGTTCTAAGTAAGTATTAGAAGAAGAAAGAAAGCAGAAATTGGTCAAGATAATCCACAATGAAAAGCAATCCCAGTTTAAAGAAATATAGACTCCTAAAATTAGTCAGGAAGGGATTCTTCAAGTCATTTTGCCTAACTTCTTAGTGTCACCCTATGGAATCATTCTAACTGTATAGCAATTATTCCAACTGTTCCAGAGCCATTCCAAAGAGATCAGAGTCTCTGGCAGAGAACATGCTACAAGCTTAACTGATAATACATCTTATAGTACTTCATAAGCTTTTATAAATTATAGGATTGTGAGCAAATTACTTAACCTCTCTAAGATTATTTTCTCATGCCGGTGCCTGGCGCAACTTAGGTGCTCAATGAATACTCATTAAATAAATTTTAAGATATATGACATTTTTGTCTCACTCTTTTTTTCTTCCCTTCTCTACACTCTCCTCCCTTTACTCCACTCTTCTCCATTTCTCCTTTCCTCTCTTCCAGTTCCAAACTGTATGACAGTCAGTGATAAAGTTTGAATTTCTAGGAGGACTGGGTGAAAGTGAAGTGTGATGCTTTCACTTCTTCATCAACTGGGATCCTTTTACCTATTTAATCACTTAGATTTCTTCAAGGTCCAAATTATGTATCACTTAAACCCATAAAACCTCTTCCAGAAAAACCTCAGCCCATGTCCATAATTGCAGTTTTGTTTTTCACAGAATCTAACAGTTAAACAGTTAGGCATTCATTAAATAGTGTCCATACAAAAATATACTTTCAAAAACTCAAAAGAATGTTCTGGTCAGGTTTCTTTATTAAATTGAATATTAACTCTTTCAGAATAACTACGAAGATCAGAAATGCAGAGTTGAGAGTCTAGGAGTTTCTGTTCATGGCAAACAGAGGGCATTACATTATGTAACTGTTCATAAGGCCATATGACATCGGTCTGCGGTCACACTGTGCCTAGGCAAAGGCATCTGATTTTCATGTTGTTACTGCAGGCTTCTGATTACCCTGAGTTCCTCTCTACATTTCAGGATATACGACACCGACAGGCCAGTGATGGTAAAATGCAGATCGAGGCCTACATGTCGGCACTGAAGTATCACTCTATTCCTCATCTTCCCAGTGCGCCAGAGAGAGAAGCAGTGCGTTACAGGCCAAGGGTCTTGAGTTGAATGGATTCCTTTTAAGATTCTCACTAAGAAAAGATCTGCCTTCACCACCAACCCACCATCATGACCCGGGTTGGCCATAGCGTCTGGAGCGTTCCCCATGATCAAGGTCTGTGGACTGTGAAGCATATTTGTGGGTCTCTGTAGCAGACCAAACTTCACTTCCAGATCCCAAAGCTGCCTTCAGATCTGGACTTCTGGAGTTGTTGCTTGAATTCAAAGAAGCATGACTTAGTAATGGAAAGAAGCAGTCAACCAATTAAAGTTAATAAGGCTCTGGTGGCTGCCACAGTAATGTGAGCCAAAGGATTTTAATGGTAGTGTCTGTTTTCATAATTGAACACTAAAGTATGAACAAGAGTACTGGTTCCTGGAATTTTTGGAAGCTATTGTCTGGAGAAGTTGTAACTTGTCTTACACCTCACGATGCCCTTTTTGGTTGGATGTAAAAAGAGAAATGAGAATGTGGTCTATTAAAGTGATAACAGTGACAGAAAAAAAATACAGGTCTCTCTCTCCAATTAATAAATAAATAATTTTAAAAAATACAGTATAGCCTAGCCGGTGTGGCTCAGTGGTGGATCATCGGCCCATGCACCAAGAGGCTGCCAGTTTGATTCCTGGTCAGGGCACATGCCCAGGCTGTGGATTTGATCCCCAGCAGGGGGCGTGCAGGAGGCAGTCGATCAATATTTCTCTCTCATCGATGTTTCTCTCTCTCTCTCCCTTCCTCTCTCTCTAAAAACCAATAAAAACGTACATATATATATATATATATATACACACACACACACACACATACATACATATTTTTAATCCTCACCTGAGAATATTTTTTCCACTGATTTTTTTTAGAGAGAGTGGAGAGGAGGGAGGAGAAGAGAGAGAGAAACATCAATTGGTTGCCTCCCGCACACACCCTGACCAGACCAGGGGATCAAGCCTGCAACTGAGGTACAAGCCCTTGACCGGGAATCAAACCTGGGATCCTGCAGTCCAGGGGCCGATGCTCTAACCACTGAGCAAAACCAGCTAGGGCAATAAAAACATATTTTTTAAAAATACCATATAAATGACATTAACCCTAACCATCACGTATAAGGAGGTTTGTAATGTGCTCTAAAGGCCTACCAAGAGCTCTAGTCTCCCATCTGGGATGCTGGAATATAAGAGGCTGCCTGAGATAAGGTCTCCTGTAGGGAAGGAGTGGGTGGTGGTGGGGGGTGGGATTGGGGGTGGAGTGGGTAGGAACTAAGAGCTCCAGAGGGTTGGGGCCTCCCAGAGCTCTGTTCTGGACATACTTGTGCATCTCAAACCAACTCTCTCGTTACTCTCTCCATATCGTCAGTAGTAAAGGCACCCCAGGAGAAACAACAGTTTTTCATATGTAACTTTTCTTTGCTTAAGAAAAGTGGCTTCTATACTGGTGTTTTAGCTCAGTAACTTTTTGTTTTGCCCAGGAAATTCTTACCTGTACTTCAATTTGCCGTTCTTTTTTGACATTAAGAAGCTGTTTGTGAAGAGATTTTATTTGCTTTCTGCCTTTTTCCTCCCTGGAAGAAATAAGACTTGTATTCAGGGCGGTGCTTCTCAGACCTCGGTGTGCACAACGACCCCCTGGATGTTAAGAACAGACTCTTGGGCTCTCCCTGCTAAGATCTGACTCAGTAGGTCTGGGCAGGGCCCTAGAATTTGATCTCTATCAATTTCTCAGGTGATGCTCATGGTGCTGGTCCATGGTGCACACTTTCAGTGATACTTTTTTAAAAAAAAATTTTGTTGTTGTTTATTATTGATTTCAGAGAGAGGAAGGGAGGGAGAGATACAACATCAATGATGAGAGAGAGTCCCTGACCAGCGGCCTCCTGCACGCCCCTACTGGGGTTCCAGCCCTGACCAGGAATCGAATGGTGGCCATCTGGTTCATAGGTCAGTGCTCAACCACTGAGCCACGCCTGGCCCGGCGGTTCCTTTTTTTAAAAAATATGTTTTTAATGATTTTTAGAGAGAAAGGGAGAGGGATAGATAGAAACATCAATGAGAGAGAAACATCACTGATTGTCTGCCTCCTGCATGTCCCTACTGGGGACTGAGCCTGCAACCTGGGCATGTGCCCTGACCGGGAGTCCAGCCCTGACCACTTGGCTCCTGGGTCAACGTTCAACCACTGAACCACACCCAGCCAGGCCATTGGCTGATTCTTGAATGTGCCCTGACTGGGGATTGTACCCGCAACCTTGGAGTATTGGGACAATGCTCTAATCAACTGAGCTACCCAGTCAGGGCTGAGTGACACTTCTTAAAAGACTGATTTGTTTTAGTAAATTGAAGGAGGTTTTTTTGGCTTATCTGTGTTGTATCTAAAATAGCTACTGCTGAATTACTTATGCTAAGTTCAAGCTCTTGGTTAAAGTGGTAACCACCAAATCTCTCTATTGTACAGGCACATTTTCCCCTTTGTAGTAATTAATCTTTAGGCTTTCACCACGAAAGTATCCTGTTCCCCAAGCACCTTTTACCTAATGTTTTTGGTAACATTGCTAACTCTTGACTGAGTCATCATTCACTATAAAAAGTTAGAACCCTGCCCAGTGTGGCTCAGTGGTTAGAGGTCTGCCCGAGGACCAAAGGGCTTGGGGTTTGATTCCTGGTCAAGAGCATGTACCTGGGTTGCAGGTTCAATCCCTGGCCTGGTCGGGGCATGTGTGGGAGGCAACCAATTGATGTGTCTCGCATCTCTCTCTCTCTCCTTCCCCCTCCCCCTTCCCTTCTACTCTCCCTGAAAAATCAATGGAAAAAATATCCTGGGGAGGGTGGATTAACAAGAACAACAAAAAGTTGGGAAAATGGTGAATGTATAATTCTATCATTCCTTCTACATTTATGAACTGGCATTCTTCTGTTTAAAAATGAAGCGCTTCCCTCCCCCCACCCCCAGTAAAAATAGAATAGCTGCTGCTGAGAAAAATGAGGAGAAGGTACAGGAAGAGAGAAAAAAGAACCCTTTCTATTCTGAGCACTTCACACATTCTTACCTCCCAATAACCCTGTGAGGTAGTCTCTGTCGTTACCCTACAAATGAGGACAGGAGAGAGTGAAGGTAACCTGTGGTAGAGATAAGAGCGTGCCTCACAGACCTCCAGCTACCGGGAGGGAGCAAACAAGGGTTTTAGCTCAAGGCTCTGAAATCCTTCACTGTGTGTGCTCTGAGGCCTCGCATCCCCCTGATTGCTCCCAGCCAATTCTTGAGTGTGGCAGGGATGCTGAGACAGGCCCTTCCTGAGAGACCAGGACTTTTCTGACTGTTGACTTCAGCTCAAGGGCTCCCTGATGACCTTGCCAAACATTCTTACACTGCAGGTAGTCTCTTCCACCCAACCTTCCCCCTCCTTCACTTGGGGACAATCCAGCATTGGGTCTGAAGACTCCCATTTTCTTTCACACAGAATGATAAAACCTTTGCGTGACTAATCTCATCCTGGCATCTATCTCTCAGAAGACAAGGCCTAACACATTGCCATGGTCATACAAACAGTGAATGGCATAGCAGGATTCAAACTCCGTACCATTTGAATGAAAACTTTACTATTTTATGTTATTGTTTCTGTTTGCTCTCAGAAACAGAATTCTGTTTATCTCCAGCAATCCCATTGCTTAGGTTTAAAACAAACAAAATAACAAAACAATATAAAGAGAAATAAAACTAAACAACAACTGTCTTAGCTTGGGCTGCAATATCGAAAATATCAGAGGAGCCCGGCCGGGCGTGGCTCAGCGGTTGAGCGTCAACCTAGGATCCAGACAATTGGGGTTTGATTCCCGGTCAGGGCACATGCCCAGGTTGTGGGCTCGATCAATGACTCTCTCATCATTGATGTTTCTCTCTCTCTCTCCCTCTTCTTTCCTCTCTCTGAAATCAATAAAGATATATTAAAAATAAATAAATAAATAAATAAATAAATAAATAAATAAATATAAATAAATAAATAAATAAATAAATAAATAAATAAATAAATAAATAAATAAAAAATATCAGAGGAGCCTGATTAGTTAGGTCAAGGAAGGAGTCTTTGTCAATACCATACAATTCATCCTTTTAAACACTACACGTTACGGGGCACATGCAAGGGTTGTGGGCTCGATCCCCAGTGGGGGGCATGTGGGAGGCAGCCAATCAATGATTCTCTCTCATCACTGATGTTTCTGTCTCTCTCTCCCTCTCTCTTCCTCTCTCTGGAATCCATAAAAACATTAAAAAAAAAAATTAAAAGAGTTTTTGGCCCTGGCCAGGTAGCTCAGTTGTTTAGAGCGTCACCCTGATACTCCAAGGTTGCAGGTTTGATTCCTGGTCAGGGCACATACAAGAGTCAACCAGTGAATGCATTAATAAATGGAACAATGAATAGATCTTTCTTCCTCTTTCTCTCTCTCCCCCCTCTAAAAAAATCAATAAAAATTTGAAGAAAGAAAAGGTATTTTAATAAACCACCCATATGTTAACACATTGGTATATTTCCTTCCAGTTCTCATTTTCTATACACATTTTGTTTTATTATAAGATGTGATAATACTATATTATTTCTAGCCTTTCTTTTTCTAAAATTGTAACATAAACATTGTCCCCATATTATTATGACTTTGTAAGCAATACTTTTAACAACTCCATAATATCATCCATTAAACTATAGACTCTCTCTTTGATTCTGTAAGTCCACATACAGTGAAGACTCTCTCTTTGATTCTGTAAGTCCACATACAGTGATTCAACCTAATGGAATAATAAGAAATTCAAACATTTGCTGATGTATATTTACATACAAAGACATACAATGACATATTATTTGCTATAGCAAACATTTGGAAACAAGCAATTAGGCACTTACTTACTAGGTGCCAGGAATTATCCAAAGTGCTTTGCATGTATAAATTAATCTAATCTTCATAGTTACTCTAGTACAGAATTTATTACCAATACTAAGGTACAAAGGAAGAGTAATAAATTCAAGAGAAAACAATTCCACCTACGCAGACAAAATCAACATTTTCTCATTCTGAGTACTCAGGGTTCAAACAAAGAGAGAATTTTATGTTGGTCCCAAAGCATTTTGATTGTGTTGAATTTCTTAAAGCATGAAAATCTTTGGAATTAGTTCAAAGGCTCTGGAAAAGAAAATTTCTCTCGGCATGCTTTTTATTGTCACTCGATACTGTTTAGGAATTTTCAGTGAACTCAGTCCTAAGAAAAGGATAGGAAGAATATTCTTGATATCCTGTACATACAGATAACCGAAGTCCAGAAATCTGAATTATTGTCCCAGCAGAACTAGGAATAGAATCCAAATTTCTGACTTCTTGTTATCTCCCCTGGGAAGCAAAATCTTATTTGTTTTAGAAATCAAGGACTTGTGGTAAGAGTTTTATAGCACTTTAAAATACAACAAAGAAAATAAACCTAATATTACTCTGACCTGTCAATGATATCATAGAAATGCATTTTGTTTTCCCTTTCTTCGCTCAAAGATTTCAGGAGATTGGTGAAAGTGCCTGAGTCTTGCAGCTCCTGCATGGTATTTGTAATCACATCACTGAGAAATTGCCTGTGAGGAGAAACAAATTCAAAAATGCATAAGATACATATTTCCCTACAGCCACGAACGGCTACAGACATCACACAAGTCAAGACCCAGAAGGAACATCACAACTAAGTTGGAATTATTTCTGAAATACCAGGGTAGTTTGGTATTAGAAAACCTATTAAAGAATTCATCACATTAAGAAAGGCAAAAGGAGAAAAACCATATGATCATTGTAATAAATGCAGAAAAGGCATTTGGCAAAATTCAACACACACACTTATTTATAAACAAACAACAAAAACTCTTAGAATACTAGGAATAAAAGAGAACTTTCTTAACCTAAAAAAGTGTACATACCAAGGACTGAGAAACATTGAATGTACAGTACAATAATATACATACATTTAAAAATATGTAAAACTATACACATTGTTTTTAAAATTTTATTGGATTGATTTGAGAAAGAGAGAAGCATCAATGTGCTGCCCCACTCATCCATGCCTTCACTGGTTGCCTCTTGCATGTGCCCCGCTGACTGAGCTCAAACCCACAACCTTGGCATATCAGGATGACACTCTAATCAACTGAGCTACCCAGCCAGGGCTATATGTATTGTTTAAATAACCCTCATCCATACCTAATAAAAGTGTCACAATTTGCAAAAGAATAATTCAGAAGAGTTTATCTTTGTGGGAAGAATGAGGGGCTGGGATTAGAGGCTTCAACTGCATCTGAAGTTATTTTATTTTTTTTAAAATAGAAAGCTCTAAAGCAATTGTGGTAAAATGCCATGTCTGCAAATCTGGGCCAGACTGAGTTTAACAGGAGACATAACTCTTCTGGTGAGGGTCTAATGCAGAGATCCGCAAACTTTTTCTGTAAAGGGACAAACATTAAGTATTTCTGGCTTTGCAGGTCATAAACTCTCTGTTGCAACTACTCAGCTCTGCTGCTGTAGCGTGAAAGCAGCAATAGACAATATGTAAACAAATGGCAATGCTCTACTCCAATAAAATTTATTTTCAAAAACAGACTATAGGCTGGATTTGGCTAGTAGCTTTAGGTAATTACTATAAGTTCTCATTTACCAAAAGTCCTTATCATAATGTTATACCTTCTTTTAAACTTAACAGGCTTTTTTTTTTCCAGCAAGTCAGTTGACAACAAAAAACTGAATCATGAGCCCAGCTGGTATGGTTCAGTGGTTGAGCGTCAACCCATGAACCACAAGGTCACGGTTTGATTCCCAGTCAGGGTGCATGCCTTGGTTTTGGACACAATCCCCAGTAAGGGGCGTGCAGGAGGCAGCCAATCGATGATTCTCTCTCGTCATTGATGTTTCTATCTCTCTCTCCCTCTCCCTTCCCCTCTCTGAAATCAATAAAAATGTTTATTTTTTAAAAAAACTGAATTATGAGACAATGGAAATTGAGACTGCCTTAAAAAAAAATCAGGATTAAAACATAGTTTGAAGTTTGGCTATTTTGATGATGTCTGTCTCTTATTAATGGATAAAGCATCACAATAACTACCAATTTGTGCCAGGCACTTGCCTGAAGCCTTATTTCTAATCCTCACACTAATGTTGCAAAGTTGCTATTATTCTTATATTTTAAAATTGCAAATAGACTCAATACTTGCTCAAGATCCTAAAGCTCCTATACTTTCAATTGTACCACACTTTTTCTAGGCACTCTTCAGCTAATTTGATTATCAGCAGTCACTTTGGATATAAGGACCAATCCATAAGAGAAGAGGGTAGCCAGCCACTCTTGCACTCACTCTTTATCCATCTAGAAAAACAGTTACATTTCCAAATACAATCTCCTTCCTTACCTATCAATCTGAATTTTTTTCAGTGTCTCTGTAGTAGTTATGGACTGCCTTGTAGGTGATTTGAGGGCAATCTCTTGCACTTTGTTAAATTCCCTGGCAAACGGGCCTCCTAGTCTGATTTCTGGCAACTTGGGTTCTTCTTTAGGCGATATTTTCGAGGCTCTTGAGACCACTGGAGGTTTTTCCGGGCTTTCTTCTTCTAAATTCATTTCACTGTTTTTCTTCTAAAAACAATATAAGTGATGTTTTATATAAGATTTTAGAAGAGTAAAGAAACAAAGCTATATGAGGGCCTCTGACTATACTTTTAACCTAATTTTCTCCCACTTGTACTCTATACTGGAAGAAAATTACCTTTCTTCAGCTACACCAAACCACATGTCCTGCTGTTTATATCTTCCTACCTTTAGAAAAATTCCCAACTTGTCACCTGGTAAACTTTAGGATTATGACCAAAGGTAAAGATCTTTGTGAAATATCTCTATTAGCAACCATTTACCATATTGTAATTATTTGTATAAATATCCCTGTTAGATTGTAAATTCTATGAGAGAAGTTAAAGTGTCTTAGAGATCTTGGTTCACCTCAAATTCTTTTTAGTATAAGACTGGATGTTAAATAAATGTGGCCATCTTTATAATTCCATTACTTAGAACAATGCCTAGGGTATAGTAGAGACTCAAATGTTCATTGAACATATATGAATTTGTTTCTTTTTTATTTTCACCCAAGGATATGTTTTTATTGATTTTAGAGAGGGGGGGGGAGAGAGAAACATCAATGTGAGAGAGAAACATGAATCGGTTGCCTCCCATACGCACACTGATCAGGAATCAAACCCACAACTTGGTTGGTTATGTGCCCTGACCGGGAATCAAACCCACGACCTTTCCATATTTGGACAGTGCACCAACCAACTGAGCACTCTGGTCAGGGTGAACATATATGAATCTGAAATATAAAGAATGAAATCATACCAAAGAGCAGACGTTGATAGTATATTTAGTGGTATATATTTCAAAGGTCTTCTGGGGAAAAGCCAAAATAATTTATTTTTTAGATACAAACTTGAACAGTAAAAGGTAAGCATTACCATAGGAACAGCATATGTCTTTTCATTGTTAATTCTTATTTAATCTGTGGCTAAAACCTTTTTTAAAAAATACGTATTTTTTTAAATTGATTTTAGAGAGAGAGGGGAAGGGAGAGGGAGTTAGAAACGTCAATGATGAGTGATTGATCAGCTCCCTCCTCCCCCACCCCCTCCCAGGGAACCAGCATGCAACCTGGGCTTGTGCAAACCCTGATCTCCTGGATCCTAGGTCAACGCTCAACCTCTGAGCCGCGCCAGCCAGGCCTGTGGCTAAAATCTTGAGCTATGGAAAAGCCATATAACATAGTGACTGCGCATATGTACTCTGAAACAAGATTTTCTTGTTTGAATCCCAATTCTCTTACTAAACAGTGTTGACTTTAGGCAACTATTTAACATCCCTATGCCTCCATTTTCCCATTGGTAAAATAGGTCTAAGAATAGCACCTGCCCTCATAGAGTTATTATGAGGGTAAAATAAATTAATATACATAAAGCATTTAGAATAGTACACAGAACTGTGGAAGTTCTGCATTTGTTATGATTAAATTCTTGTGCTGATCCTGTGCACAGAAGAAAGGTATCTGCATATTGACACATAAAGCCTAGATCCTTCCTCAGCAAACCTTCAACTAGCCCAGCAATGTTAAAAAACAAAAAACTATCCTTAAAAGGTTAATAAATAGACTCAACAAAATTCTTCTTTATATGAACAATAAGCAGAGATTCAGATCTGAGGAAAACATTTGTAGGCAAGGACAAAACAAATTGCTGCCTTAAGCAAGAATTAAATTTTAAAATATTCCTTTAAATTAAAATTGATATGATTGACCACAAAGAGAAGAGAAGCCATAGAATTTCAGCAATTAAACTGAAACTTACCTGGACATAAGGAAAACTTTCAGTGTATGTATGGTCACTAGTTTTTTGTCCAGGAAAGAAAGGGGACGTGTAAGGCCCGGGAAGCTGTTTTTCTGATGGCCCTAACCGGCTGGCTGCCCTCTACCTTTATGCTTAGGCAGCTGGAAAAGGAAGCAAATGTGTCAAACTAATTTTCTGATGAACAGAAATAGGAATTTTTAGAAGAGAACTTTAAGGAATTAGCTAAATATTCTATCTAGTATGGTCGCTAAAAAAGATTTTTATATAATATACATTATGTACAAGAATTAGACCCTAAGGGAAAAGAAAAACAGTATTTCCTGTAGGCAGTCTCTTTCCAAACTTAGGTCCATTACTCCCACTTCTGACAGAGCCTGGTATATTACTACAGTTCCGTCATTTCATTCCGTGATTCTCACACACAAAAATCTACTTGGAGATGTCTTTAGCTGTACAAATGGTTGTAAAAAAGGGATAATGCTAACTAAGCTTTCAAGCCAAGGTTGTTATAATGCTAAACAATGTGAAATCTTTGGAGAAAAAAATCTATCCATACTAAGGTTTTAAAATGTATACCCTATGCAAGATAGAGTAATGGCATAGTAAAATTCCTGAAATTGAACAACCATAGTACTATGAAGTAAAAACAAAAAAATATTTTACAAGATTCATAATTTCTAAAAATTATGGAACTAATTTACATTGAGAAAGAGGCTTTAAAGATGCTGTTAATCAAGATAAAAGTGCAAGCCTTTATTATTTATACATCTATAAAATCCTAAGTAGAACCTCTATTAAGTCAGAAAGTTTTGTGGGGATCACTATCATTAACCAGAATAAAACAGCCAAAAAGTTCTGTTCTTTTATTTACTGGAGTGGTGACTGCTGCTGAATGCTATTTATAAATTTGGGTTTTTCATTTTTCCTTGAATTTCTATGATGGCAAATTATTGTATTTTTTACACCTGACTGTATAATTGGTAAGTATAAGATTTCATGTTGTTAACTGAGCATCTTCTCTTTTTATTTTTGAGCCTTACTGAACGAGACAATAAGTAGGAAGGAAACACTAGTCTCTTCTGTACTATTTTTTTTTTTTTTAAATATATCTTTATTGATTTCAGAGAGAGGAAAGGAGAGGGAGAGAGAAAGAAACATCAACGATGAGAGAGTCACTGATCGGCTGCAGCCCGCAATCCGGATATGTGCCCTGACCAGGAATCGAACCCTGATCGCCTGGATCCTAGGTCAATGCTCAAACGCTGAGCCACACCTGGCTGGGCTGTACTATTTGTTAACTATCTTAATTTATGAACTAGAGTATTACTGTGAATGCATTAAAAGGCTTAGTTCTTGGGTGTCCAATATCGTTGCTATTCATAAACTGATAAGGAAATTAATTTGTTGTAAAATACCTATAACATCCATTAAGATCACTTTAAAATTACCCCAAAACTCATAGAATGTTGTCCAGCCAGGCGTGGCTCAGAGGTTGAGCATCGACCTAGGATCCAGGAGATCACAGTTCAATTCCTGGTCAGGGCACATGCCAGGTTGTGGGCTCAATCCCCATTCGGGGGCGTGCAGGAAGCAGCCGATCAATGACTCATCATTGATGCTTCTATCTCTCTCTCTCTCTCTCTCCCTTCCTCTCCCTGAAATCAATAAAGATGTATTTTTGAAAAATTAAAATGTTAAATTTTTAAAAAAAACCCTCATAGAATGTTAGCATTGGAAGGGACCAACTAAGCCACTCTGGCCAGGGCTCAATGTAGTATTTTTAATATACACACTAGACCATTCGAATCACCAAACTTTCACAAGAGGTTAAAAGACAGCTATCTTCTATAAGTCAGATACAGTTCCAAATCTAAGTGACTGTATATGAACTTTCATAGTTTTAGGGCTGCTCTAAAGTTAAAAACCTTTTCTCTTGTTTCAGAGATATTTACATCAAATTAAGACATTTACAACAATGGTTCCTAGTATATAACCACCCAAATATCATTTTCACCTATTCTGTAAGGAAGTTAAGCATTCACAAGTTTCTCTAATAAATTCTGTGCATTTTCTCAACATAAATAACACAAACTATTCTAAATATTTACATTTATTTCAGTGCATTTTAAAAAAATACTAAATGGAATGAAATTTGTAGAATCTATCACACAAATCAATTCATGTCAATATCATACTTTACTCAAAAACAACTTCACAGGCACATACAAAATAGAGAACAAAATCTGTTTTAAAAATTTCAAGTATACTGTCTACTTTAAAGTACACTAAACGATTTATTTTCACAAAACATCCAATCTTCAAACCCCTTTTCTAATTTTGGCAGAAGAAAAGTTCAATCCATTCGAATCTTCTGGTTTGTCATCCTATAAATGATGCTATCATATCCAGGATCCATGTTCCAAATATTGTAAGAGGTGATAATCACAGCCAAGGCCAAGGCAATCATTATCCAAAGAACCATGTTGAAAACCACTGGATAGTCAAAATTATACTTATATGCAAGGTTATAGGGACTTGGTGGGTTCTTCTCTTGTTTTGTCTCAAGGATAGTCCTTGTTTTCCTCACAAGTGATGTGTCATATGATCTGACAGTCACTAGCTCTACCACTGCATTCCCACCATAAAGACTATACATGTCATCTGCAAACTTTTGCAGAGTGTCAACAAGGACCTTAGAAGCATCTCTGAATTGTTCAGAATATTCTCCATAATGTTTCCCAATTTCATCCAAACCTGCCAGCTCCAGTGAATATAAATCAGGAGAATGGTCCTTGGCTAGATGCTTATGTCGAGACAACAAACTTGAAACATCACATAGAACTTGCAGTTCAGAAAGAAAGAGCAGATCAGCTTCACTGTTACTACTCAGAGAATTGAGGGGAAGTGAATTAAGAACAGAGTTTTCTTGAAACAGGCGATTGCGGAGCTGTCCTAATGTTACTGAAAGATCTTCAAAAACTGAGTTTGCCTTCCCCACCATATACACTCTTTCCTCACTGGGAGCCAACTGCAAAACCACAGGAGTTTCCTCAGAAAATAAGGAGTGAATGGAATTTGCAACACTGTCAAGACTAAAAGGAACTGCATTCTCCAAAGGGTATGAAATGACACTGCCTGAAGGTAGAGGGAGTTTGTCCACTCCCTTCACGATCACCATCACAGTGGCCCGAGGTCGATGGAATAGGTTACCCACTGCAAGTCCCGGCCAAGAAAGGTCGTCTTCCACAGAGAAGCCCATGGCTAATGCTGCCACGTCTGGGATTCGCTCTCCTGAAATAGGCCAATTTCCATTGCGGAAAACAACATACTCTGGTGATCTTAATATACTAAACTCGTTCCCCAAAGCACTGGCTACCAAGGACAGAAGCACAACGAGCACAGCCATGGTTCCGTTCTGGCCGCAGCAGTGCAGGGCAACACGCAGTGAGTGGTTGCCACAGCACCAGGGGGTGATGCACTCCGGCTGGTCCTGACTCCCTGAGACCTTCTCGTCGTCGCCTCCGCTGGGACAGCTGCCGCTTTCTCCACCAATCGCCGGCTACCAATAAATATGTATTTGTATTTATTTTTTTTATTTCTACAACCTAAGTTATCAAAATTAACAAGAGTTTAAGAATTTATAAAGCTTTTACACACTACCAAGTTGAGTTTTTTGATAACTCAATCCGTGCTTTGTAATGGCTGACACAATGTGGTGGATATTCACAAAGGCAGACTGCAACATATTCTGCAATAACAGTCATTTTAAACGATTAAAGCAACGTTTAGAAGGTCCAGCAGTCTAATTTCCTACTCCTAGTGTTCAGTTAGCTTTTAGTAGCTGAGAAACATAAGTGGGACAACTCAGTAATTTGTCTGACCTCACTGCACATACTGTATTTATACTTATTTAATTATAGGCCTTTAGAATAATGCTGGCATATTGGAAGAAAAGGACATTCTGACTCATAATATTCCTTGAGATATGGCTATTTCACTCCATCAACTGAGAGTCTATATTTTATGTAATTATTATAGCCCTTATCTGAGATAAAGATGCTATTTCCCATGTTAAATTTAATGACATAAATACTGTAAATGGAGAAATAAAAAGAAAAAAAGATTAAATAATAGTGAGCATATATACCAGGCTCTTGCTTTGTCTTCTTTCATACTGAACTGGCATGATATAGTTTAGAATCGAGAGCTGGTCGGTGGTATCCTCCAGAACTGCAGAGATCCTCAGTACATCTAGAATGGAGAGTGGCTCTATGAGTTCTGGGATGATTTCTATGTCTGTTTCTTTGGCTGTTTCTTCTTCTTCTATGACACCCGGTGGTTCGCCTGTCACTGACACTGTCACCTCAGGATACCAAGGTTTTGGAGAAGGATTTGAGGCTTCTGGTTGGCCTCTACAAAAATAATAAAGAAAAATAAGTCAGCCACCAAATGTTTAAAAATTAAACTCAAAAGCACAGGCAGCATGTAGATTGGCTCCTGTGAAGTCCATATTGTCACATAATCTAACCAAGATAAAGAACAAAAGTAGGAGTTTGCATGTGATTCTGCTAAATACCTCTCAGTGACATTTTGACCAATAATAAGAAAGCAACTTACTGTTTAACAAACTTATGTAATCCATGAAATTTGGCTATGCTTAACCAATTTGAATTTAAGCCAAAATTAATTTTTTTTCTAGCAACATCTTTAGAAGCTACTAACCAAAAGTGCCTCATGATTAGTGAAAAACTGAATGTGGTAGCAGGTCTCCAAGGTGGCCCATATGATTCTCACCATCATGCCCTTTTGTAGTCTTTTTCACACTGAATAGGACTAACTAACCTATGTAACTAAAAGGATATTGTGAGTTCCAAAGCTAGGTGATGAAAGATACTGCAGGCCCTGACTGGGTAGCTCAGTTGGTTAGTCTCCTCTCAATATGCTAAGGTTGTGGGTTTGATCCCTGGTCAGGGCACATACAAGAATCAACCAATTAATGTATAAGTAAGTGGAATAACAAATTGATGTCTCTCTCTAAAATCAACAAAATAAAAGACTTTGCAGCTTCTTCCAGTCTCTCGTAACTCTCACTCTATAGGAAGCCAGCTGCCTTGTCATAAGGACACTTAAGCAGCCCTGTGGATAGGTTCATGAGGATGAGGAATTAAGGCCTCTTGCCAACAGCCAGCATCAACATGCCAGCTGTATAAATGAGACATCTTGGAAGTGGATCCTCCAGCCCCTCATCAAGTCTTCAGATGGTTGCAGCCTTGGCCAACTTTAACCTCTTGAGAGACCCCAAGCTAGAACAATCCAGCTAAGCTGCTCCCAAATTCCTGACCCACAGAAACTATGTAAAATAAGGGACAATTTAAATAAATAAATACACACAAAATAAATTGAAATTTTGAACATACTCTTCCATTCTTCTTAAGTTAGCTTTGTTAACTTCCAAGGTACATTTATAATCTCACAAAAATGAAGTCACCTAAGATGAGAAGAAAACATTGAGATTAGTTTGAGTATTGAATGACATTTAAGTTATTTTTATGCTCTTCCATTCAAAGAAAATTAAATAATTACAAGAGCTTATCCCCCCTTTTTAAAAAATCTTCACCCGAGGATATTTTTTCCATTGTTTTTCAGAGAGAGTGGAAGGGGGGAAGAGAAACATCAATGTGAGAAAGACACATCGATTGGTTGCCTCGGAGGTAAGTATTCTTGGCTACAATCAAACCCAGGACCCTGCAGTCCACAGGCCAATGCTCTAACCACTGAGCCAAACAGGCTAGGGCTTTTATACATATATTTTTTATTTTAGAGAGAGGAAGGGAGTGGGAGAAACATCAGTGTGAGAGAGAAACATTAATTGGCTGCCTCCTGCATGTCCCCTACGAGGGATGGAGCCCATAATCCAGGCCACGTGCCCTGACCTGGATTTGAACCAGTGACCTTTTGGTGCACGGGACAATGCTCAACCAAGCCACATTGGCCAGGGATCCTCTCTTTTTGCTTATTAGAAAAGAGATGGAAGAACCATCATGTGGTGCAGGTCTACTAGGATACCAACTTAATAATCAGCAGATAAATGCAATCTTTGAGTCTCTTCTTAAGGTAAATTAGTATCTAACATGGTTTTCATATTTTTTACTGTATTCTGATTTTTTAATTGGTAACCTCTATATAATGGATTTACTTTTCTGTTATTCTGATTACTAAAATATTTAATTAGAGTACTCCATTTCCCTGATCTGTTGGATAATAGAACTATATCACCTGGACTTAAAGAACACTTGAGAATGCACTTAGAAACATTGTATTTATCCTGCAAATCAGTTTAATACAACTATCAAGACGTTACTGTCCTCAGTAAACCAGTCCTTTCTGCTTAAAAAAGCTTTAAATTCTCTATGGAGAATTTTGCTCTATACTGAATGAATAGTGATTATAAAATTCCTGTATGGTTTTATTCACAATAAAGTGATCCTGAAAAGAGTGGTACAAATATATGTCACATAACGAAAATCTCATATGCAAAAATTCAAATATGTAAATCAGAGTGTTTATGTAAATTAAAAACAAAACAAAACCATACTCCAAATTAGCCAAATTTTCTGGTGCAAGGGCGGTCCCAGGAAGAAGTAACATGGTGTTAGTAAGATTTTGTTCTTTTGCTGTGTTGTTTCTTTTTCCATTTTTTTCAACTGGGGCATAGGTCAATGTGCTTCACATAGGTAAGACAGGGCTATGCTTACACAGTATTGAGTGCTTTTGTGCTGTTCTAGCTTTTCATTCCCCAATGCTAGAAATCCAGGAGTCATTCCTGCTTCCTCCTTCATCTTGACATCAACATCCTCCAATCTAAACCATCACCAAGTCCTGTGGGTTTTACCTTATATTTCCATATTCTCTAACACCATGCTGGGCCATGCTGGTTCGTTTGAACTACTCTGCCTCCAAATTGGAGTTGATCTTTTTAAAATGAAACAGTGATCTTTTAAAATTAAAAAATCTGATCATGCCTCTCCTTAGAACTCATGAGTGGTTTTCCATTGCCTTAGGACAAAAACTAAAATTCTTAACTTTGTCCATAAGGCCTTTATGATCTGCCTCCCCTTTGTTCCTCTCCAGATCCATCTGGCATTGTCTCTTCTTGCTCTCATGGTTCTAGCCTCAATGGGCTTCTTCCAGTTCTTCAGTATAAAAGAAAAACAACAAAATGGAGTTGATATTATCAAGAGTACAATCTAAAATGGAGCCAGAAGGCCTCTGGGAAGCTGAGTTAACTCATCTCCCTCCATGTGAAACTGAACTTTTGAACTGGGATAAACCAAGTGGCTACATCCTGATACAGTTCCTGGACATGGCTCCGCATCATTGAATGCTCCATTAAAAAAATAACTTTTTCACCTAGCAACAGACATATGCAGTTAATCATATATAGCATAGTGTAAGTCCACTTGCCAGTACCAATCACAGTTCTTTCAAAGCAATTTATGTAATCCCCTTGGACCCCCTTTTCTGTCTTTACAAACTCTGTCCCTTTCTTTCCTCTTTGGAACACAGTTGGGTTTTCTACCCCAAATCTGTGTCTCCCAGACCAAAAAAGACCCCCAAATAAAGCTTTTGTTTGCCTTGCAGCTCTTGGTCAAAATTGATTGACTTATGTAATCATACTCCATTCCAAGTCACGACCTTTGCATATGCTATTCTTTCTATTTACACTCTTCCCCTCACCTCCTCATCTAGTAAAGTCTTAGGTAGCAGTTTAAATCAGTGTCATTTCACTAGGTATCTGCATTTTGCCCCTTGAAATCCAATCTCCACCATTTTCTGTGCCCTGGGAGACTGATCCACATGGACTGCATCAATGGGAAATTCCAAAAGAGATCCAAAGTGTAGGACTGTAAGGTCCCGTATTTATTTCCCCAGCTCCCTCCCTTCCAGATCACCATTGGTTGGCTATGTTTCTCTATCAAAGGCCACAGCTCCTGTCAGGCAATCCTCTCCATATTGCTCTGTTGGGGGCTGAGGTAACTTCTTCCCCATGTGCCTGGAGACTGCATTATCCCTTATAGTTTTCACTCTTGCCTAAACCTTTGTAAGCAGACTTATTAAATTCTCTTCAACTCTGCCAACTCTTTCCTTCCAGGGCACTGACTGGCACAATAACCTACAATGACACACATTTTTATATACAGTATATATGTAAATACACATACATGCAAATAACTGAAAAAGTTTTATAATTTACCTGTAACACGTGTGAAACATTCTGATATTTTTGATTCTATTATATTTGCGTTAATAGGATTATAATCAGGATCTACTAATGGGCTATAACCTGCAGTTTGAAAAATGCCTTAACTGACACTCTGCAAGTGAAACTTTCCCTGATTCATCAGGCTGGATCAGGATTCCTCTGTTCAAGCACTTACTGCACTCTTATTTTCCTGCAGAGCTCTCTTCACAATTTGTAATGTTTATGTCAGTTTCCCCCACTAAACTGTTAAGTTCCATGAGATCAGGAACCATGGCAATGATGGCCAAGGCTCACTATTGTAGCCTAAGTTTCAGGCACTATGCTCAATTAATATTTGTAGAATGAACGAACAAAGGAATAAAACTCACAATGTGTTATTCCTCCCAGGAGTGCTTTTCTAGTACTGTACATTTAATAGTGGAACTGCTAGCACATTCTCTAATAGTGGGATTTCTAGTATATTTCTGGGACGGAGAAAACTGGATGGGGGGAGTGGGCTATAAAGGTACATAAACTCTATTCGGATGTATTTATAAGGATCTGATTTGAAATATATTTCATAAAATATGGTACCTATTTCATAAAACTTTGGAGTCATCCTTCACTCTTCTCTCTCATTCCTTACCCATCAGCAAATCTGCTCAGTGTTACATTTAAAATATATTCAGAATTCCAGTACTTGTCGCCCCTGTCCACACGCCATAATCTCTCATCAAGATCTTCACAGTAGCCTCCTAATTGATCTCCACGCTGGTGCCCTCCTTTGCCGTCAGCCACAAAACTGACCTTGCTAAAACGGAAGTCAGACTGAGGAAAATGTTCTCACGTTACCTTCTAATGCGCCATATATTTTACTTACCGTCTTGCTCCCTCGACTAGAAAGTAAGCTCGATGAGGACAGAGAATTCTGTTCTGCTGTTTACCGCAGGGTCCTCCGAGCCAAGAACAGAGCTCGGCCCATGGGAGTCATTCAATAAACTGTTCAATAAATGAATAGCTCCACAGGGCAACCCAAATAAATGTGCAATAATTAGGAAACGTAAACCTCCGACGTTCCTTAATCTATCTCACGCTAGTCTCTACAAGTAATTACTGAAGACCTATTACTTACGGGCACGGCGCTGGGCACCCGGACAGCCTGCCTGGCAACTGAGCGAGTTCTCATTAAAAAGGAATAAGGCCTTTTCAGGACAGTCCTCCTTACCCCCGGGGACAAAAGAAAGGGTGGAGGTGAAAACTGGCCATTTCTGGAAACAGATGAAGAAGGAGGAGGAAGGGGGAGATGGGAAGGTGAAGAGAAGAGCTCCTCCCTTCGTGCTACCGGCCTTTCTCTACCAGGCTAGGATCCGAGTCTCCGTTCGCCCTACTCCCGTGAGGTGAGAGCGAGAGAGACCCCCACGTTGGCGAATCAAACCTGGAGCGCCCGAAGCGGGGAGATGTCGGCCACTCCGGCTTCCCTTTTTCACCTGCCGCACCCGCTGACGCAGGAACCTGAGGTATTTCTATAGCAACGCTTAGCGTTACGGGACCTTTGCTTCTCCTCCTTTAGTTGGCTACCACTTTGCCTCCCTCTGCTCCAAAATAATACACGTTGCAGTTTACAAAGACGAAATGACTTAGGGAAAGAATTGTATGAGTGCTCTTGAATGTGGCTCGTTTCAGTCAGAAGACGATTTCTGAGGCTTTCTTTTTGGCAATTGCGGAAGATGCCTCAACTGAGGGCGGGGCGGAGAGGTGTTTTTCCCACAAGGCCATGCGGCGGGGCCTCGCCTTCCTTTTTCCGCCATCTTGGACCCTGTGGAGGTGAGTGGAATTCCTGCTGCTGAACTTTGGGGGGAAAATAACTGGAGTGGGTTCCACTACATATCTAGGCTAGGCACTGCTGGGGTACGGAGGTTCTACCAGGGATTGATTTCGGTGGATTCCAGCAGCAGGGAGGACAGGATGGAGGAGATGTGGGGCTGATGGTGCTGGTCCCCTGACAGCGGGAGAACGGGTGCTCCCGTAGTCAGAGTTACTTCATGGCCCCTTCCGGAGTGAACACATACACCTTGTCATTTGTATTTACCCTTTTGAGACAGTGGCTGCTTTTGCCTGGGTTCTTTCCATTTGCTCCCCCACCCCCCAAGCCTGACTTTGTCTGTAACCTCTTTCCTCAGCTTTTCTTTCCCATATATTGCTTAAGAGTCTTGTTTCCTCGTTTTTCTGATTCCTTGCTCTGATTCCTTGATCTTTTTTTTGTAACCCTGGCATGAATTTTCTTAGGACTTCCTTTTGGAGTTTTCTAGGGGTTATTTTAGTGTACAGCCTTGCCACTTTTCGATTCATTTTGGAGCTTGCTTAGCTATCAGGCATTCTCTGAGGTTGGGATGTCTTGCCAGACTGCGCTTCATGTAGGCGTTATGGCATAATTACGTTTCCCCATACTCTGAACATGAAATGCCGACCAAAAGAAATTCACCTAACAGGTTTAAGAAACGAGTGGGGACTAGGTGGGGAACGTGTGTTGCGAGATTTTTAAACCGATTCTCTTTTTGTTTAAGGCCTGCTGAGAACAGGACTTCTATAAGGACAAATATGTCTGGAAGGTACGAGTTTTTAATATAGTTGCTTTGTTCTTGTAGTTTTTTGTTTATTAGGCGTGGACCTAACTAAATGCGAGCTTTAAACTGGCGGGGAAAAATTAGATGTTTGTTATAGATAACTTTTGGGTAGGGGTCATTACAGATCAAATCATACGGGTGGTTTGTTGAAGTTAAACGAGATCTTACAACAGTTTATGGTTGACGTATATTTTGTGTCTCTTAGGCTGTGGTCCAAGGCCATTTTTGCTGGCTATAAGCGAGGTCTCCGGAACCAGAGGGAGCACACAGCTCTTCTTAAAATTGAAGGTGTTTATGCTCGAGATGAAACTGAATTCTATCTAGGCAAGAGATGTGCTTATGTGTACAAAGCAAAGAAGTAAGTTGATAGTATTGTTATGCTTCTTGAGTTTTTACTTAAGATTTGTCTCATTTTACTATTCAAAGAGTAATAAATGAGATGTTAGTAAATGGGACTTTGGGACTTTTAGGAACTTAATGGAAGGTTATAGGAGGATGTTGCTTTTGTGCGTGGTATTCGATTTAAGTTATCTTATGCAGTTATTACAGTTGTTAATTGTTTCAGGGAAGGACCCAACTCCTTATTTTACGATATTAAAATTTTATAAAGCACTTTTCATGTATCTTAATTCACTTTGTTGATTCCTTGAAATTATGTTTTATAAGTGAAGGCTACATGCTTGGTTATCCTCTGAAAGGAATTTATGTTTTGTAAACTGCTATATTTTACAAAAATTACATTTATGAAGTGGCTGGCATTTAGTAGGAATGGTACTCAAGTATTTGTTGAATGAGTGATGCCCCATGCTTTTATGTGGCGACTTAAATGGTTAATTAGGGTTGAGAGCCACTGGGCTGGATGTCACTTTGAATTTGTACCACATTATAGTACTAATTGCCATAGTTCTCATGCCTCTTTTATTCCTTTTTAAAATTAGCAACACAGTGACTCCTGGTGGCAAACCAAACAAAACCAGAGTAATCTGGGGAAAGGTAACTCGTGCTCATGGAAACAGTGGCATGGTTCGTGCTAAATTCCGAAGCAACCTTCCCGCTAAAGCCATTGGACACAGAATCCGTGTAGTAAGTACAATTATAAGCAGTATGGTACCTATTGAGTCAAACTAAGCTCAAGATGTTGGACTTTGACCTCCAAGAACTATTGTGATTATAAAAATATCACCAGTGCCCGGCCAGGGGTAGCTTGGGTTGAGCGTCAACCTAGGATCCAGGAGATAGCAGTTCTCTTCCCGGTCTGATTCCCAGTCAGGGCACATGCCCAGGTTGCAGGCTCGATCCCCATTTGGGGTTGTGCAGGAGGCCGCCGACCAATGATTCTCTCATCGTTGATGTATCTATCTCCCTTCCTCTTTGTGAAATCAATAAAGATATATATATATTTTTAAATGTCACCAGTAAGATTATGCTGTAAAATTGGTGGCTGCCGTGTAAATGTATTATGAAACATTAGATTCTTGGCATGTGAAGGTGAATTTTCAAGTGAATTGTGCTTAGATTTCACATTTTGCTAAAGCTGCATGGGGGAGTGGGATAGTATTTAAATGAACAATTTTATGCCCTGGCTGGTGTGGCTCAGTTGGTTGGAGCATTGTCCTACGCACCAAAAGGTGGTGGGTTTGATCCCCCGTCAGGGCACATACCTAGGTTTCCGGTTCCATCCCCAGTGGGGTGTGTGTGAGAGGCAACAGGTGGATGTTTCTCTCTCCGCCTCTAAAAGAATCAATAAAATAAAATAAATGAACAATTTTCTGGCAAAGACATTTATTGAGCCCTAAAGTAGTTGCTAGAAAATTTAAAATCAACATACCATTTCCTGGCATAATTCTTAATATTTTCTCATCTCTTCATCATGACAGTTTTGGTAGAGGAGGTGTTAAGTCTTATTTTGTAAGAAGAAAACTGATCATGTTTCTGGGTTCCACGACCTTGGCCCAAGCCTTTGACTCTAGATCCCGTCATTTTTCTAAAATCCTGTTTTCTTTCGGACCTATTTTTTTAATAGCCATGGCCATAATCTTGGGGTGGGGGGTTCACATGGTGTACTTTTGAACCCTGCTGGGCTGTTGAGGTTCCTAATCAGAGGAAGTTTTTTACTGTTGTTAGAAGAAGCAAAATTAAATGGACTTTCAGTGCTCCCAGAATGGTTCTTAAAGCATGTTCACCTAAAAACTGAAGGCTATAAAATAAAAACTTGGTTCCCTCCCCACCTACATATAAGTCATTGGATGCTTGTCAGAGATGCATAGTGGGATAGTGGGAGGAGGGTTATCCATATTGTGTTACTCAGTGGCATTTGTAAACTTGTATATATAGCATGCATTAATGACATTGTGTTCTTTTTCTCCTCCAGATGCTGTACCCCTCAAGGATTTAAACTTATTGAAAAGTAAATAAATAAAATGGATTTGTTCTCTTGTGTTTTTAAGTGGCTCAAAAATCACTTTGCCCTAAATTCACTTGCTATATGCTTAAATAGTGGCAGTTATAAGGTATTTTCAGGGTATACAAGGAAGTCATAGGGCTGAATGTAGTGATGATTACGGAGAGTTAGACAATAGGATAGAAATGATGTATCAGTTAAAGGGCTTTATATTGTGGAGGAGGGGGTTAAGTTAACTTTGGTTGGGGACTGGATAAAGGAGTACCTTGGAAAGTGATGGAGTACTTAAACCTAGCCTCTGATAAGCTTTTGGATAAGTGGAGACATAGCATGTTTCAGGAAGTACGGAAGCCAACAATTTTAGCCGGTACAGATAATGCACCATGACACTTTTCTAGATTTGCACATCAAAATGTATCCACAACTTCCCTGTAACACGTTTATTTCTATTGGTACTGCATTTTATTAAATACTCATAACTGCCACCATCATTAGATTGAGAATCAGTGAAAGAAACTTAAAATTATCTTGATCTCTTAAAGTACCTTGTAATAGTATGCACTTGTTAAATATAGATTGGGTGAGAAACTTGTGACTTAAAAATGGTAGTTGGGAGAAATTTGAGTGATTATATTGATGGTATTTGGCAGCTTGCTGAGATCCTTGGGATTTGTGACTGGACAAAGCATTCTAGTATATATGTAACAAGTGGGAATGTTTTTAAGTTGAAAATGTTGAAATGATGCCACATGCCTCTGTAATGGGAGTGTTGGGGGTCTGTATTGCCCAGTTAGTGTAGCTTTATTTGGCTCCATGTTTTAATGTAAAAGTGCAGGAGCATAAGATTTTAAGCAGGGCTGCAGAATTTTTATTTAAAATTGATTTTAGAGAGGGAGAGTTGTCTCCTACACACCCAGACCAGCAATTGAACTTTCAACCTGAGCAACCTTTGGGTGCACAGGATGATGCTCAACCAACTGAGCCACACCAGCCAGAGTATGCAGAATATTTTAAATGCAGTATGTATGGTGTAGATTGATGCAATAGCAGCTAGTACTTTTATTAACCAACAAGTCCTGATAGTCCATGGAAACAGTTTTCCAAACAACCCTTACAGTTTGCATTTGGGTTCTCTAAGAAGCAGATGCTAAGAAACTGCTAAAAATGAATTGGGGTGTGAAAGACCTTTGACGGACAGGATGTAGGAAAGGATTAGGATTGGGTTCTAATAGCACCCAATCTAAGATTTGTTTAGTCCAGTGGTGATCCTCAAGCCAAATTCGCTGTTGGAAGAGTCCATGTTTCATAGAAACAGGCTTGTGTGATGCCAGCCTCATTTGACCTACCAGCAGCCCTTGGGAAGTGTGGCCTCAAGGCAAACAAGGTAGGTGTTGAGATGCAACTTGAGGTCGTCAATTGTGCTCTCTCAACTGGATCTAAGTGCGTTTTATGGCCACCACAAGTTAGAATGAGGGAATTGAACTTGGAATATCTGGGGTAAAGAGCAAGAAGAGGCCATTTCAGACCTAGAAACATTTAGTTCCCCCTCTCAAAGAAAGATCCAGTGTAAATGAAAAGTACCTACTTTATTTGTGCCAGTAGAGGCAATATCAGTACTTGGAGTGGTCGGGGATAGAGGTTTTTTGAAAAAAAAGAAATGACAGGTTTTGTGTGAAAGAAGGCATTTGAGGAACCATTCAACTGGCTTATGTAATGTGACTAAAATTTATTGGGCCTGGCTGGTGCATGGGATAGAGCATCACCCCATGCACCAGGAGTTCCCTCGTTCAATTCTAGGATCAGGGCACCCGCTGGGTTGCAGCCCGATCCCTAGTAGGGGGTGTGCAGGAGGCAGTTGGTCACTCATCCCCGCCCTTCTCTCCCTGAAGTCATTAAAAAAAAAAAACCTATAGGGAATCAGAAAGTATCAAAAACTAAGATTCCAGTTTATGCAAGGTCTTGTGTACTGTACTAGGGATTTTAAACATACAATTCTTATCTATAATAGTGTAATTAAGACACCTGATAGGGTTGACCAGATTCATACTTTAGAACCCAGTGGCAACCCAGCATAAACTGAAGGGAAAACCAGGTAGGGTTTGCAGTCTTAACTGAGTTTTTCAGCACGGAAATAGAGTAGACTCCATAAACATTAACAATTAAAAAACCAAGTAGGAGTGTTCAAGGGCAACATGTTACCCCCGTTGGTTGCTGTGTGGGTACTGAGTTTACAAAGCTGGGGAAGCAAGAGATGGGTTTTATGGTTTATTTTTTAAAAATACTGATTTTTAGAGACAGGAAGGGAAAGAGAAACATTGGTGGTCTGCCTCTTGTACATACCCCAACTGGGGACTGAACCCACAACCTGGGCATATGCCCTGACCAGGAATTGAACCTTTTGGTGCATGGGATGACAGCCACACCAGCCAGGGCTGTTTTTTAATTTTTATTTTTTGCAGAGGTGGAGTTGAGTTTGATGAGACTGTAGGATGCTTAGCTGTGAATATGTTTGGGAAGGCAGGTGGATATTCAGTTCCGGTCTGGGTTGGTCAATGTAGAGGAAAAGAAAGCTCAGTGTGGCCCTGGCCCAGTAGCTCAGTTGGTTAGAGCATTGTCCCAATACGCCAAGGCTGTAGGTTCAATCCCTGGTTAGGGGACTTAGAAGAATCAACCAATGAATGCATAAATAAGTAGAACAACAAATCGACGTTTCTCTTCCTCCCTAAAATAAAAATTTAAAAATCTCAATGCCAGTCACCTTGTAGGAGTCAAGTGAATGTGGTATTCTTAGTGGGGTAGAGCAACGGGGGTGAATATACGAGTGATAGGCATTTGAGCTAAGCAGGGAAGAGAAAGCTGACAATCCTTAAAACTTAAGTAAATGTAGTTGCAAAGGAACGTTGCATGCAAATTCATCCCCTTTTCAACTGCTGTAATGCAGCACTTGTAAATAAGGGTGCTTGTACTTTTCTGTTGGCAAAATGAGGTTTGATCTGCAAAAGTATTCCTCAAGCCAAAGTTACCATTGGCTGACTCCCATGTTTCACAGAAATGAGCTTGAATGGCTAGCAGCTTTTCAACTAGAACACTGAAACAGCCTCTCCCCATCATGACACTACTGCAACCAGGAACTTGAAGATGACTGGTGTTCTTTGTTGACAATCCTCAATTATTTGTAGTCTTGTAGTGAAAAGAACACATATGAAAGTGATAAATTTGGTTTGGGATCCCAACTTCCACTAGTTGTGGGATGATAGACACATCTCTCTTTTTAAAAAAAGTTTTTAGTTGCGTTTTAGAGAGACTGATTTGTTGTTCCACTTATTTATGCATTCATTGGTTGATTCTTTTAAGTGCCCTGACCAGGGATTGAACCCCCAATTGAGCTAGGGTTGACACATCATCGGATGAATCTTTACTTATAGAATGCCCCACCCCTGTATTTGAGTACATGGTCATCAGCGATGAAATATAAATTCTTAGAGATTTTATATTCTTCCTGCCCCTATGGTTCCTAGTATAGTGATTTATAATATCCACTTCCTGTTGAATGTTCCAGCTAAGTGCTTCCAATTCCTAATCCAGTTCTTTGTTTCATGGGCCACAGGAGAATTGTTTAGATTTTTAACATTTTCTGTAGTTCCTCACTGGTCGGTTTTGAAGGTATTTTCCCTAATGGTAAGGATCCACCCAATCTCTTACTAAGTTAATACAGTTGCAATTAATAGGTTTTAAATACATCAATACTGGGTTGAATAGTAAAGGACAGACACATCATTGACTTTATAGGAAGTGACTTTAAGAAGAAATGGGCCGCCTGCCAGGCGTGGCTCAGCGGTTGAGCATCAACCTAGGATCCAGTCAATTCCCGGTCAGGGCACATGCCAGGTTGCAGGCTGATCCCCAGTCAGGGGCATGCAGGAGGCAGCTGATCAATGACTCTCATCATTGATGTTTCTCTCTCTCTCTCCCTCTCCCTTCTTCTCTCTCAAATCAATAAAGATATTAAAAAAAAAAAAAAGGAATGGGCCTACAATTGGTGACATAACGACAAATGAAAATTATATTTCATTTACCTTTTATACAGAGGGCTACACCGTAAAAAAATTATGCAGCTGTTTATGTTTAAGCCACCTGGCACTTAGTGGGTGCAAACCTTTCCTGTGACAGAATTAAAGGCTGAACAACTCAGTAGACACCCATATTACCACCATCTCTGTCACCATAAACACCACTAGTCTGACAACCGAACTCACGCGGGCCACTAAACTGCATTTACTAGCTAGCTTTACGTAACGAGACACGTGTCATGTTCTGCGGAGCGCTTCTTGCGGGTGAGGTTAGCCAATGGAAAAGCAGCTTTTGGCCAGCGGGCCCCTCCCCCTACCCTGAGCGGTGAGGGGCGTGGCTGGCGCCCGGCGCGGAGGCGTCACGTACTCCATGGTAACGACGCTCAGCCCAAAGATGGCGCCCGAATGGGGTGGAGGAGTTGGTTCCTCGGGCTCAGGCCCGGGCTCGGGCCGGTGGCGCTGGAGCGGTTCTTTATGGGTCCGAGGCGTTTTACTCCTGTTGGGCGGGCTCCGAGCAAGCGCTACATCTATTCCTGTCTCCTTGGGCAGTTCCCCTCCCTGTCGGCACCACGTCCCCTCTGACACTGAGGTAGGGCGACGGAGGAACGGGAGCGGGCCCTGTGTGGGTAAAGTAACACGGGAGGCAGTGGCATAGAGAGTAGTGATTGGAACAAGGCGTACGGGAGAAGGAAGCGAAATGGTGCCCAAGACTGAACTGCTATCAGCTCCCTTCCTGCACCAAACGAAGTGGCTGAGTTAGGCACTCAAACCATCACTCGCCTGTGCGTAGAGTTGTGCGTAGCAGGTTGTGCTGGAGCAGTGGTTTTCAAATTTGAGCTTGCATCAGAATCACCTGGAGGGCTTGTTAAAACACAGATTGCTGCCCAACTCCCCCACTTTCTGATTCATTAAGGCAGGGATGGGTCCCCAGTATTTGCAGCTCAAGTTCCCAAATAGTTGGTGATGCTGCCTGTCCAAGGACCACACTTTGGGAAACACTGAACTAAAGATTTGGGGAGGAATTAATTGGAGAACCAAAGGCGATGGAGGGATATTGGGGTTCTGTGGAGAAAAAAATCAGGTTTATTTTCAGGTTGCCTCATCACATTGCTTGCTTTACCCTGTTCTCCTGCCCTGGAAGTGCCTACGTCCTTCACACTCCATTTTTCTTCCTAAATTCTTTCACTTTAAGTCCCCTTATCTCAAAGCAGCCTCCTGAAACGGACGCCAGTATAATAATGCTCTTTCCATTTTTCCCTCTGTCTTATCTGTACTCTCGTCAGTACTGCTATGTGATACTGGCTTGTTTTTCAGGCATGTCTTGCTTTTGTAAATTGTAAGGTTCCTTAGGATAAAGTTCGTGTCTTACGCTTTGATCCCTCCACAGTACTTTGCTCCGAGGGAGGGCCCACAACAATCTCTATTCTTTGAGGAAAGGAGACACAGTGCCTGGGGAAGGGCTGCATGTTGTGACTGATTTTACAATTTGTCTTATTACTTTATCAAGAAATATTAACCTAGAAATTTTCAGATCGGCCCTTTAATCTAAGACCTCTCATTTATGTGGTAATTTCCAAAAAATTCTTTGCATCCTGTTCAACCATATGTGCCAAAATATTAAGTTTGGGGTTTGCAGTGGTGTAATACCTGTAATCGTTTTTTATCATGACACTGCATTTTGGCTGAATTACTTTATTTTTTTTAGCCCCTTCGCAACTTTTAAGTTTAGAATGCATCATTGTTGCCTATAATCACTATGCTGTGCATTAGCTCTACAGGACTTATTTATCTACTGGTTGTAAGTTTATACTCTTAAACAACATACCCCAAATTCCCCCACCCCTCTGATAAATTCTTTTAAAAAAAATTCCCACAAAGCCCTGTGCTTCTCTCTTTCAATTTAGATTAAAGTCAGAGGAAGTAGTTCAAAGACCTGCAAAATCTCTGCTAGAAGGAACCTGAATAGCTGTTTCTTCTAGTGGTTGTTGCCAATGTACAAATCTCTAACTTATATTTTAACATCTCCATGAATAGGGGAATTATCTTCAGAGGCATCCCCTATGTTTTTTGGAGATCAGCATTGTTAAAGTTTTTCTTTTTGTAAGAGTTGAAAACTCTTTCTGAAACACACACACACACACAAACACACATTCCTTTTTACACCTCTTGGCTGAACAAGCTCAGTAGTGATAGTTCTTCAGATATTAAAAGCAAGCTATTAAGTTCTTGAGAGTTCTCATCCCTAATAAATTTTCCTAGTTCTTGACAGGGTATGTGAGAGCAAGCCCTTTTAACCATTTTCTTTGCTTTAACCTGAACACAAAGTATAGGCAAGAACCATTCATTGTTCATAGTACTTAAATGCTACAGGAAATTACAGTAACTTTTCTTGGTGGTAGGGGGGAACTAGAAAACATTTTGACTCATTTAATTTGTTCTCAATTAAAACCTCAATGTTTTGTTTTTACTTTTTATTATATAAATTAAAACAAAACCCCAAACAGAACAGTATAATGAACTCCCATCGGCCCATCACCCAGCTTCAACACTTAACCAATATTCTGTCATTCTTGTTTCATGTACTTCTCTCCATTCCCCATCCTTTCACTTTTTACTTTTAAAAGTTTTGGGGGATATAACTTACATATATTGAAATGCAACAGATGCAGTCATGTACATCCATGTAAAACTCACAACCCAATCACAATGTAGAACATTTCCATGTCTTCAGAAAGTTTCCTCCTATCCTGTGCCAGTCATTCCCCGGTCCACACCAATTATTGTTCTGATTTTCATTTTACATTAGATTTAGATTTTACAATAGATTAGTTTTGCCTGTTCTAGAACTTAGTTTGCATAAATAGAGTGATAAAATATATATCCTATTATATGATAGATTGTATTGAATTTTCCAATAGTAAATCAACCTTGTATTTTTGGAATAGACCCTACTTGGTCATGATGTGTTATCCTTTTTATATACCTCAAAATTCAATTTGCTAACAGATTGTTAAGGACTTCTGTATTTATGTTTATGAGTGATGTTAGTTTATAACCCTTTTCAGTCAAGTTTTTGTTAGCTTTTGATATCAGAATTATACTGGCCTCACAGAATGAGTTGGGAAGTATTCCATCCTCTTATATTTTCTAAGAGTTTGTGTAAAATTGAAACCATTTCTTTCTTAAATGTTTGGTATAGTTCATAACTGAAACCACATGGGCTTGGAGTTTTCTTGCAGAGAGTTTTTAGAATACCTTAATTGACCTACAATTGATATACTGTACCATAAAATTCACCCACTTAATTGTCCAATTCAATGATTTTTAATAAGTTTATAGAATTGTGCAACCATCACCACAATAAAATTTTAGAACATTTCCACCACTCCAAAAAGATCCTTTGTGCCCATTTATAGTCAATCCCTGTTCTCTTTTCTTTTTTTAAATTTTTATTGTTGAAAATATTACAGATGTCCCCTTTTTCTCCCATTAACCCCTTCTACCCCGCACCCACTCCCGGCCCCAGGCCTTCATCACACTATTGTCTGTGTCCATGGGCTATGCATATATGCATATAAATTCTTTGGTTAATTTCTATTTTCAAGCAACCAATATATAGAGAGGTTTAGATAAATCCATTTTCTCTGATACAAGCCTATTCATGCTTTCTTTTTTAAAAAAATATGTTTTTATTGATTTTTAGAGAAAGAGGAAGGGAGAGGGATAGAGGTAGAAACATCAATGAGAGAGCAACATCATGCATCAGCTGCCTCCTACACTGCCCCTACTGGGAATCCATGTGCCCTGACTGGTAATTGAACCAATGAGTCAAACTCACCCGGCTATTCATGCTTTCTCTCTGATCTTGTCAGCCTGGGTAACTTATATTTTTCAAAGACTTTATTTCATCTGAAGTTTTAAATTTGTTGGCATAAATTTGTTCATCATTATCCTTTTGAGTGAAGAAAGTAAGAAGTTACGAAATAATCATGGGGATATAAAATACAGCACAGGGAATATAGTAAATAATATTGTAATAACTGTATGGTGCCAAGTGGATACTAGAATTATCAGGGGAATCACTTCACAAATTATGTAATTGTCTAACTACTATGCTGAATATCTGAAACAAATATTTTTAAAAATTATCTTTTGATGTCTGTAGAATCTGGTGTGATACCTACCCTTTTATTTCTAAAGTGGTAATTGGTGTTTATTCTGTTTTATCATAGTCCAGTCTTGCTAGGGGGGTTATTAACTTTATTAATTGTTATAATAACCAACTCTTGGCTTTAGTAATTATCTTTAATGATTGTTTTATCTATTTTGTTGTTTTCTCTTCTTTATTTCCTCTTTCTACTTATTGTGGATTTACTTTGTTCATATTATCAGGTGAAAACTTAAATCATTGTTTTGGATCCCTTTTTTCATTCTAATACAAATATTCAAAGATACAAATTTTGCTCTAAGTAAGGTCCTTTTCTAGATACCTTATGTTAATGATTTCTAATTTAGAGAGTATCTTCTATAAGATTTCAACACTTTTATTTATTTATTTTATCCTCACCCGAGGATATTTTTTCCATTACTTTTCAGAGAGGGTGGAAGGAGAGAGAGAGAGAGAGAGAGAGAGAGACATTGATGTGAGAGAAACACATCGATTGGTTGCCTCCCACACACACCCCAACCAGAGCCAGGGATTGAGCCTGCAACCGAGGTATGTGCCCTTGGCCAGAATCGAACCCCGGACCCTTTGGGCCAAGGGCTGACACTTTAACCACTGAGCCAAACTGTCTAGGGCAGATTTTAGCACTTTAAAATTTGAGATTGTTTTATTTATACTTCAGCATACACTTTATCCTGTTTAGCTTTTCATGTGTACTTGTAAAGGATATATATTCTATAGTTATTGAGTGTAGTTTCTATACAGTGTCAATAAGGTGTGGTGATTGACAGTATACTTCAGATTGCTATATTCTTACAAATTTTTGCCTAGTCATTAGGGTCCTAAAAATCTCTAAGACTGTAAATTTATCTTCCTTTGGTTCTGTCAGTTTTTGCTTCATGGATTTTGAATCTGTTAGATAGATTCAAATTTATAATCATGTCTTTCTGTTGTATTTACCCTGTCTACTTGTACCAATTTTCATTATAAAATTTTATTCTTTATTCCTGGTAATACTCCCTGTCTTGAAGTCTATTTTGTCTGATATTAATGTAACATTTCAGCTTGCTTATAATTAGAGCTGACATGATATACATCTTTCCATTCTTTTACATTTAACCTTGTGTTGTGTGTGTGTATATTTGCTTTATGGATTATAATAGGCATCTTTTGCTTATTACAAAAATTTAATGTTGATTTTGCCTTATCATAATGATTACGACGTCCAATATGATGTTAAATAAGAGTGGCAAGAGTAAACATCCTTGCATTATTCCTGATCTTAGGGGGAAAGCATTTAGTCTTCTGCTATTAAGAATATTAGTTGTAGTTTTTTGTAGATATGCTTTATCAGGTTAAGAAAATTACCTGCTATTCCTAGTTTGCTGATAGTTTTCATCATGAATGGATGCTGAATTTTATTAAATGTCTTTCTGCATCAATTGATATAATCATGTAGCTTTACTGCGTTCATACTGTGAGTTACATTGATTGATTTTTTTTTTTTGAATGATGAACTAGTCTTGTATTCCTGAGATAAAACCCCACTTGGTAATGATGTATTAACACTTTTTACATTTTACTGGATTTGATTTGCTAATACTTTGTTGGTGCTTTTGCACACATGTTCATGAGGGGATATTGGTCTGTAGTTTTCTTTCCTCAGTGACTTTGTTAGGTTTGGTATTAGGATAATGCTGGCCTCATAGAATGAGTTGGGAAACATTCCTTCCTCTTCTAATTTTAAGAAGAGTTTGCAGCCCTAGCCGGTTTGGCTCAGTTCTAGTATTGGCCCTCGGACTGAAGGGTCCTGGATTCAATTCCGGCCAAGGGCACATACCTTGGTTGCAGGCTCAATCCCCAGCCCTGGTCAGGGCCCGTGTGGGAGGCAACCAATCAATGTGTCACTTTCATATCGATGTTTCTCTTTCTCTCCCTCTCTCTCCCTTCCACTCTCTCTGAAGAGCAATGGAAAAAAAATATCCTCAAGTGAGGATTAAAAAAAAGAAAAAGAAGAGTTTACATGCAGTCAGTATTGCTTCTTCCTTAAAAATTTTAGTAGAATTCATGAATGAATCCATCTCAGCCTGGAATTTTCTTTGAGAGTTGTAAACTATGAAATCAATTTCTTTAATAGATACTGGAGTATTCAGGTTATCTATTTCTTCTTGATTGTGTTTCCCTTTCATTAAAGTTGTCAAATTTATGGACATAAAGTTTTTCTTAATATTTCTTTTGATCTTTTAAATGTTGTAAAGGTTTTTGGTACCACTTCTTGTGTGTGGGGTTTTTTCTACATACCACTAAGCAACTGGGTGTCCTACAATTTAACTCAATTCTGACACTATCTACCTAGAGGTAACATCAGATTCCACAGGTTAAGGGTATAGTCCTATGAGACTCCTTCCCCCCTCAATCTCAAGTCCAGGTTGTCACCTGAGCTTTTGACCTAACAGCTATAGATTGGAGGTTTTAACGACCCCCAACTTGGATTCACCTAATATAAAGAGCAGCTCACAGAACTCAGAGAAAATTTTTACTTATTAGAATATCAGTATATTATCAAAGGATATAACTCAACAGTTAGATGGAAGAGATGCATAAGGCAAGGTATGGAAAAAGGCATAGAGCTTCTATGCTGTGTAAGCATACCACTCTCTCCAAATCTCTGCGTGTTCACCAACCTGGAAGCTCTCCAAACCCCATTCTATGGGTTTTATGGAGGTTTCATTGCATAGACACGATTGATTAAATCATTGACCATGAACTCAGTTGGTGATTGAACTCAATCTTCATTCAGCCTCTCTCCTCTCCTCAGAGGTGGTAGTGGGGGAACAGAACTGAAAATTTCAACCCTCTATTCACATGTTTGGCTCCACCAGCAACTAGTCCCCATCCTTAGGTACTTTCCAAAAGTCACCTGATTAGCATAACAAAAGTCACCTTTATTGCTCTCATCACTTAGGGTTTTAATAGCTCTCTGCCAGAAACAGAACAAAGACCAAATACATATATCTTATAAATCACAATATCACAGTGTGTAGTGATGTCTCCTGTTTTATTGGTATTGGTATTGGTACTTGGTGTCCCCTCTTTCTTGGTCAGCCTGCTTACAGGCTTATTAATTGTATTGATCTCAAAGAATCAGTTTGGTTTCATTGATTGGTTTCATAAGGTCTTGGTTTCATTTATTTTTCTATTTTCAATTTAATTAATTTCTGCTCTTATCCTTATTATTTCCTTTCTTCTGCTCTGAGTTTAATTTGCTCTTCTTTTTCTAGTTTCTTAATATGGAAATCTAGCTATTTAATTTGTGATTATTTTTCCTAATATAAATATTTAAAACTATAAATTTTCCTCTAAATGCTGCTTTAGCTACATTGTTGTAATTTTCTTTTTATTCAACTTAAAATATTTTCCAATCTCCCTTGTGACTTCCTCTTTAACCTAAGGCATAATTAGAAGTTTGTTGTTTGATTTTTGAATATTTGGGGATTTCCTAGTTATTTTTCTATAATTGCATTCTAGTTTAATTTTGTTATGGATAGAGAATATTCTTTGTATGATTTCAGTTTTTAAATATTTCTTAAGGTTTATTTTATAGCCCAAAATGTGATCTATCTAGGTGAATATTCCACTTGTACATTCTGTTGTTGTTGGGCAAGTGGTCTATAAATATCAATTAGGTCAAGTTAGTTGTAGTGTTGCTCAGGTCTCCTTTATCCCTACTGATTTTTCTATGTACTTGTTTGTATCAATTACTGAGATCAGAGTGTTGAAGCCTCCAGCTATAATTGTGGATTTATTTCTCGTTTCAGTTTTTGCTTCATGTATTTTGAAGCTTTGCTGTTAGATTGTTATGTTTTCTTGGTGAATTGATCCACTTGGCATTATATACTGTCTCTTTATCCCTGGTAATATTACTTTTTTAAAAAAATATGTCTTTATTGATTTCAGAGAGAGGAAGGGAGAGAAAGAGAGAGAGAAAAACATCAATGATGAGAGAGTTGTCATTGATCAGCTGCCTCCTGCGTGCCCCTGACTGGGGACCGAGCCCGCAACCCAGTCATGTGCCCTCACAGGGAATCGAACCATGATCTCCTGGATCCTAAGTCGATGCTCAACTGCTGAGCTATGCCTGGCTGGGCAATATTACTCATTTTTAAAAATTTAATTTAATTCAAGCTTCATGCATTAGGACAGGCACCATCTGTATGTATATTTTCTTTGGTGAGATGTCTATTAAACTTTTTGGCTGTTTTTTTTGTTTGTTTAAGATATTTGATTGATTTTTAGAGAGAGAGGAAGGGAGAGGGAAAGAGAGAGAGAAACATCCATGTGAGAGAGCAAAATATCCATGGGCTGCCCCCTACTGGGGATCGAGCTCACAACCCAGGCATGTGCCCTGACCAAGAGCCTAACTGGCAACCTTTCAGTACATAGGACTATACCCAACCAACCGAGCCATACCAGCCAGGGCAGTTTTTGACCATTTTTAAATTGGGTTGTTTGTTTTCTTTTTCTTTCTTTCTTTTCTTTTCTTTTCTTTTTTTTTTTTACATTTTTACTGGATTTATTGGGGTGACATTTGTTAATAAAATTATATAAGTTTCAGGTGTACAATTCTATAATAAATCATCTGTATATTGTATTGGGTGTTCACCACCCCAAGTCAAGTCTTCTTCCATCACAATTTTTCCCTCCTGTGCCGTCTTCTACCTTACCCCACCCCACTTGGGTTATTTTCATAATTGTTGAGTTTTAAAAGTTCTTTGTATATTTTGGATAATAGTCCCTTTTCAGATGTATCTTTTGCAAATATTTTCTCCTATTTTGGCTTATCTTATTCTCTTGATGTTATCTTCAACTGAGTAGAAGTTTTTAATTTTAATAAAATTGAATTTATCAATTATTTCATTCATGGATCATGCCGTCAGTGCTGTATCTTAAACGTCATTGCCATACCCAAGGTCATCGAGCTTCACTCCTATTGTATCTTTTAAGAGTTTTATTGTTTTGCATTTTACATTTAGGTCTATAATCCATTTTGAGTTAATTTTTATGATGGATATTAGGTGTGTATATAGATTCATTTTTTTCCAATTGGATATCCAGTTGTTCTAGGGCCATTTGTTGAAAAGACTATCTGCTCCATTATATTACCTTTTTTCCTTTGTTGAAGAATAGTTGACTATATTTATGTGGTTCTATTCCTGGGCGCTCTATCCTGTTCTATGGGTCTATTTGTCTCTTCTTTTGCCAGTACCACACTGTCTTGATTACTGTAGCTTTTTCCTTAAGTCTTAAAGTCACATAGCATCAGTTCTCCAACTTCATTCTTCTCCAATATTGTGTTGGCTAGTCTGGGTCTTTTGCCTCTCTATGTAAATTTTAGAATCAGTTGATTTATATCCATAATATAACTTGCTGGGATTTTGATTGGAATTACATTGAATCTATACATCAAGTTGAGTCTTTCTATTCATGAATATGAAATATCTCTCCATTTACTTGTTCTTTTATTTTTTTCTGGGTATTACACTTGAAATTTATTTATTAATTTTAAGTTAGGATCTCAATTGGCTAATCTATACAACATCTTTAAAATATTTTTTAAAATCTATTCCTTGTTTCAGGTCATAAATAAGGTCCATCTTAAGGCAAATCATGTTGTAAAGAGAGATGCTGATGAACATTTAAGAATCAAGACTATCTATGATAAAAGTATTGAAGAGTAAGTAGATCATTATTTTGTGACCTTTTAAATTAAGAATCAAACTATTAAAGATCTTTTTATCTGTTACCTGAAGTTCCATAGATTGAACTCAGTGCCAGATGCACCTTCAAGATGGAATTAAACTAAAAATGCTTTTTAATTTGGAAAGATGGTGGCCATAGGGTATGATCAAAATCTATATATCATGCATAATTTGAACAGAAAAAATATGGATCTACTTAGATGTGGTCACTAACAGACCTAGAAGGCACCTAAGTGCTTGGAAGAAAAATAAGATGAAGTGCTTATATATACAATAATAAGAATCTTTACAAAATTATTAACCAGAGAGATAATACAAATTTTTTATTTAGTGTAAGAGTGGTCCAGAAAACAGATAAATTAAATCTATGTAGTTTTTTTTTTTTTAAAGATTTTTTTATTGATTTTTTAGAAAGAAAAGGGAGAGGGAGAGAGAGAAACATCAATGTGAGATGGAAACATCGATGTTGCATGCCCCTAGGCATGTGTCCTGATTGGGAATTGAATCAGCAACCTTTCAGTGCACAAGACAACGCCAAACCAACTGAGCCACACTGGCCAAGGCAATCTATAGTATTTTATGAAGATCTATTAAGAGTAATTGATGTCCTTTCTTATCCTTAACTTCCCAAATGAATGTGATAGCATAAAGTCATCCGTGAGTTGTGCTTTGACACAGAGTAAACTCTCAAATACTCATTGAGATAAATTGAAATTTTGGGGGATTGATACTGCATGCTTCTACAAAGCATTCATTGGGGCTCCTGCCGGATGTGTTCTGAACAAGTGAGAACAGTGCTCTGCCCCAGCATGGCAATTCTTATGTTTCATGTTGTCACTTTTTTCAGATTGCTCCTTGAAAAAAGAAACCTTGTTAAGGTAGGTAATAAATACTCATGGCTTGAATTGGATACTTAAAATGTGTATATTTTGTTGTACGTAAATTCTACTTCAGTGAAAAAATATATATATACATGACTGTTTCGTGAATGAATGAATAAAAGATGTTGGTAGTGGATTGATAAATGTGTTTCTCATTTTCACCAAAGGTGTCTTTGTGTTGCACTCACCAAGACTTTGTCTGTATTTGATATTAAATTAGTCTTCTCATTTTCTTGTTCTCTTAAATTTTGGGGGAGCAGAACATACTGAGGATAGTGTAAAAAAAGGTGATTTTTTAAGTGCGTTGAGAACACCATTGTAATGGAAATGCTTATTCTCCTGAAGATTAATTGGCCTGAAAGTATGATATGCCAGTGTTGTTTATAGAAGTGCTAACCTCATTATTTTGTTAACTTACAGAGAGTCACGTACACATACACACATGCACACACATTAAGCCAATTCATTCACAGAAATAAATGAGGTTAAAGTTAATCTTCTAAACATAAGATTTTCTTAACATAAACTACCTTAATGTTGGAACCAACTAACTCAGTCCCAAATTTGAAGTAATTTAGATTAATAGTTGAGATTTATGTTTTCTAATATTCTATTTAAGTAGAGGTAGGGAAGGAAATTTCCATCTGGTGTTCTTTCCCCCAAATCAGCTAGAAAATGGGGAAATTCCTTTGCTCCTACACTTATTTACTCTTTCCCCTAGTCCTGGCCATACAACCTTTGACTAATTAGTATCTGTCTTCCAGAATTGTAAGACTTTTCCTCTTTTTTACCCTCAGTCATTAAAATCCTATGCTTACTTGTTTTAAATGTGATTTATACTTTGACTATAATTCTTACTGGTTTTCTATTTTAAACTTTTATTTAGAACAAACTTTTTCCACAAGCTATTTCTTATTTAGAGAAGACTTTTCAAGTTCGTAGACCTGCAGGCACTATTTTACTTAGCAGGTATGTATGTCACATTAAACACAGATCATTTTCTTGTCATTTAGTGCTCTGCCCTCCCCCTTCTACCAGTAAGGCAAATTATGAAATGTATGCAAGAATATTTTATTATGCTTTTTCTTAAAGACCAAAATGCAAGGTATTTTAAAAGAATATAAAAGCATATGTTGGATAATTACTCTTTCCCTGATTTTCTATCATATGGTAACCTACTAGATCTTTTCCTAGGGTGTAGTTGTCCCCTGCTTGCTACATCCCCTTCCTCCCTCCTTCATTTGTCTACAGCATTGGATTTATGAAATATTTGGGTATTTGAAAACTCCATGGACCAAAATTCTTTCTTAGTCCACTTTTTAAACTAAAATAGTAACTATTAATGAGCTAATATAACAGTTACTAGTTTTTTACAATGTCTGACTACTGTGAACTCTTCTTTCCTTTTTTTTAATAATTAAACTTTGATATACAAATGAATTGAAGACAATGTGCAACAAACCAATACCTACGGAAGGAAAATGATCCCCATAGATACTGTACTGGGGAATGTGCAGAGCATACAAAATGCGGCCCAGTTATAGTGCCTGAAGAGCACCTCCAGGTAATTCAGTAATTCAGCCTACTCTTAGCAGTGTTTTTTTTCTTTAGAATAACCTTAGGGGAAATTTTGAATCTATGTCACCAAGAAGTTTTTACAGACTTAAATTTAAAAGTTTTATTCTTCTACCAAAAGTAATCACAGTTAGGTATGCTGAATAAAATCAGCATTGGTTTTTAAATGAATTTAATGATATTGTCTTTCCTTTTTTTTTCTTTTTTAAATTTACCTTTGGGGCTGCTGAATCATTTTAGTTTAGAACTTTATCTTTATCCTCTAAAACATCCTTTAGCAGGTACATACATCAGTATTTTTGAAGAGCAATTTAACATTATCTTTTAGAATTAAAAAACAAAGAATCTATGCCTCAATCCAACCTAGAAGTATATCCCATAAAAACACCTATAACTAGGTAATATATGTGCAAGGATATTCTTTGCAAAACTATATAAATATGCCTGAGTTAGTATTAGTTAAATTATGGTCTAGCCATATAAAAAAGTACTATGCAGTTGTTAAAGAATGAAATTGATCATTATATACTGACTTGGAAAGATATGTAAGCTCTTAAATCACAAAAAAATGTTGTAAATCTTTATGTGTAGTTAGCCTATTTGTTGTTGTTGTTAATCCTCACCCGAGGATATTTTTTCCATTGATTTTTAGAGAAAGTAAAAGGGAGGGAGGTGGGGAGAAAGAGAGAGAGAGAGAAAGAGCGTGAGAAACATTGATGTGAGAGAGACACATTGCTTGGTTGCCCCCCGCACTCGTCCTGACTGGGGCCCAGGATCGAACCTGCAGCCCAGGCATGTACCCTTGACCAGCCGATCAATGACGACTCTCTCATCATTGATATTTCAACTCTCTCTTCTTTTCTCTGAAATCAATAAAGATATTTTTAAAAGTTAAATAAATAATAAAATAAATAAATAAATAAATAAAAACACATTATAAGGGCAAAGCAGGATTTGCTTAGAAAACTAGTAATAAGGGTAATATTACACAATAAGCATAACTTTTTACCTTATATATTTTTGTATTTGAGTTTTTAAAAAGATAATGAATTTTTTATAATAGGAAATATTTTTCTATTAAATTAAAATATTTTCACCCTAGCTGGTTTGGCTCAGTGGTTATAGAATGTCGGCCTGATTGAAGGGTCCCAGGTTTGATTCTAGCCAAACCTTGGTTGCAGGCTTGATCCCAGGCCCCAGTTGGGGTGCATTCGGGAGGCAACCAATTGATGTGTCTCTCTCATGTCGATGCTTCCCTCTCCCTCCCTCCCTCCCTCCCTCCCTCCCTCCCTCCCTCCCTCCCTCCCTCCCTCCCTCCCTCCCTCTCTCTCTTTCTCTCTCTCTCTCTCTCCCTCTCCCTCCTTCCATTCTCTCTGAAGAGCAATGGAAAAAATATCCTCGGGTGAGGATTAAAAAAAAGTTTTTTTTTCAATTAATTTTGAAATAACTATAGATTTGTAGGAAGTTGCAAAAAAAAAAAAAATGTATAAGGAGGTCCCTTTTAAATTTCACCTAGTTTCAGGGTTTAAGACCTTTTACATTTGTTTTTTGCATCCTGGTTGGCTGCCCTTTATAAATAGCAATTGTTTTTTTAAATTAAGATTGTAGATTTATAATGATTTTGCATAAAGTAGAAATTTTAATAAAATAAATTTAAGATTAGAGACAAGAAATGAGTAGAGGGAGGTATGGATTTTGATAAAAGTTGAAGGATAAATAAAAATTAAATTATATATAATCAGAGTCTGGATTCACTATAAATTAAAAGTCTCCACAGCTAACCTTGTCTTTGGTCTGATTTTCTGTTGCTCCCCATGGGTGCAGCAATGCAGGGTCTGCCGTGGGGGTAAGTGGCCCTGTGGAGCAGTGGGTGTGCCAGACCAAGAGGGTGTCCGAGATGCTGACTTCGTTCTTTATGTTGGTGCTCTGGCCACTGAGAGATGCAGCCATGAAAACATCATCTCTTATGCAGCTTATTGTCAGCAGGAAGCAAAAATGGACAGGTAAACTTTCCCCTGAGACTTACTTCCCAAGATGTAATATGGGAACTCTTAAAACAAACTATATTATGTGTTTATAGTACAGGAAGTGTGCATTTGCCAGATTGCCTTCAGTAGTAAGAAACAGCACACTGCCAGAACGGGGGGGGCAGGGAATTGGGGAATCAGGTTATAGGACTGTTGTGCATATGGTAATGCCGGTACCAACTCCGAAGAAAAAGTCTGTCAAGAGAATTTTCTTTGGAAGTGATTACCTCTCTGAGGAAACAGTTTGAACTTAAATGTTAGCAATTCTGTGCTAAGCTGTAAGTAAGATGTTAAAAATAACTTTATCTAATTGTCATATCATTTATATGTGCTTTACTTAGCAAAATTATCACTTAAAAATTTAGAGTCCTCTTTTTTATTTACAAAAGAGTTCAAAAAGATTTTTCCAGTGAAGCAGCCTTGAGATGAAAAGTTATATATGCAGAAGACTGCCTGTTACACTCCAGACAAATCAATTAAAGGCAGTAGAAATTGTAAATCTCAGAATAGATTCTATGTAACATCCTTGAATATAGGATAGTTAATGTGGCCAATTTGTGTGTACATAAGTACCATTGCTGAGGTCCTAAACATTCATTTATCTGTCAAATGACTTGCTGGCTTTAAAGAGTTGTTTCACTTCTATTGATATGTAATTAATTTAAGGAATAAGAAATTTTCTGAAGCATTAGTATATGCTTCAGAATTATTCTGTCAGTACCAAAGGTGGAAGGAGGTCAAAATCAGCATTATGGATTATGGAAAGCAGCCTGTTACCATGATACTATTATAATTGTTGATCCATGAAATTGACTCAAAAATCTTTAGCTTCTGAATTTTCAAAAGCTTATAGCCAAATATTGAGTGTATGTATTACTGAAGAAGAAAGTGCTATATGTTTTGCAGATATGTATATAATATTGTTTAGTAAAAATATATATATATTTTAATATAGTATTCTTTTTTTCCTAAGATATTAGTTAACTATACTTACAAATAAGCTTATGTTAGGAAGAAGCCATGTGTACTTATTGCTGTTAGAAGTCACTTCAGTGAACACTGTGTTTGAGAATGAGAGCTTTGTGAAATGGATTGAAGAGAAAGACAGGGCTGTTTTAATCTAAATGCTATAGAAGTCCCTTATGGGTTTTAAGTCTGACAATGACATCCATTTTGTATTTTAGAGGTCACTACCAGTGTTTTGGTAAGTGAATTATATACATACTTTTTCTAAGTGTAAGTCTGTTGTTTTGAAATATGAAGAAAGTATACTATAAGTTTTTTATTTAAATAAGACAAATGTTACTTTGTAAGTAGGCAATCAAAATTTAGTGAGGTTTGTGGGTTTTCCATGGTAAAATGTTAAGGTCGTGGTGAGAGAAAGGACTTTAGGGTTCCTTACCATTGCCAGCGCTTTTGAAAGACAGGTAGGTGCATGGTGGGACTGACTGAATTACTCTGAGTCCCAGACAGCTCTTGGACCTTCAGGTTCTGGGTGCAGAGGACATGTAGAATTCTGTAGATTCTAGAAGGTACGGAATGTGAGAGAAGATGATGGAAAAATAAAGATTTTTATATGAATGAAGGTGGAATTGGGGCAGGAGAGGAAATAGTGAGATGGAGATAAGGTTCAGCACTGGTCAGCAACCTGAATGATTGTATATCTGGTTTCCCTCTCTACTTACTGACCGTTCCTGTGCCTGTAAATGTGGTGAAATGCTGAAGTCAAATATGGATTTTGCAAGAAAAATAGTTTGTTAAAATTTGAATTTTTCAGTACATTTCCTTTTATGGTATATATTGACATGTTTTAAAAATTCACACTGAAGTATAATTAACTGACTAAATCCTTTTGTAGGAATAAGTGTTGATTAGCCATGCCATGCCATTAGATATACACAGAGGTGTATATCTTCAATGTAAAAGGCAATGAAAGTTAGATGTTATTGTACAAAGTTACAATGTTTAGCTAAGATTTGATATTTAGCAAAGATTTTTCTGACCTTGGGCAATTTGTTGTTGTTGTTTTATTGATCTTAGAGAGAGGAAGGAGTGGGAGAGAGAGAGAGAGAGAAAGAAACATTGATGTGAGAGAGAAACATCCATCAGTTGCCTCCTGCACATACCCCAACCAGGGATGGAACCCACAACCTGGGTATGTGCCCTGACCGGAAATTGAACCCATTACCTTTTGGTGTACTGGAAGATGCTCCAACCAGCTGAGCCACACCTTGGACAGTTTTTGATAGAAAAGTATAGGTTAATAAATATCCTAATGCATATTGTTCTGGAATATAATAAAAATTCAATGTCTATTTTAACAGGCCAATAGCAGGATATGCTAACCTGTGTCCAAATATGATCTCTACCCAGCCTCAGGAGTTTATTGGGATGTTGTCCACAGTGAAACATGAAATTATTCATGCCCTGGTAAATTTTCTTGTTAACTGTTCTTTTGTGTGTGTGTGTGTGTGTGTGTGTGCGCGCGCGCGCGCCTTGGTTTTCTGTTTATTGTGCTTACATTTTGATGTATACATTAAATTTTAAGATTATGTAGATTATTAGATTTGTGTTCCCTAAAACCTAGTTGATTAGGCCTTTGCCAATAGAAAATTTCTAATGATTGCATATGGGCTAGGTTAAGTTATACTACTTAAAATAATTAAACAAGTTAATTCATTAGACAAATAGGATTTTTAAGAAAATGATTTTCTACAGAAAAAAACTTAGTAATTTTGAAAAATTTACTTTCCTCTAAAATGACAACTGATACACTAATTATAGATCTTTCCTATCTCCTATAGAGATCTCATTTCTAAAATTACTCTTGGTCTATTTAGACTTCTTCCATTTCCCTAATTTATAGTGAATTTTTACTCTATGTCTAGGGAATTAAACAATGTTGCTTAATACCCTAGGAAATGTTCTCTTGATGCCATTTGTGTATTTAGAAAGTAGATGGCAGTAAATTTAAGAGAAAGAATCGATTGCACAGATGTAGGTGTAATTCTTAATTCTATCACTAAAAATCTTTGGATCTTGTGCAAATTACTTATCCTTGGTAAGCCTCAGTTTCATCTGTAAAATGAAGATAGTAGTACATACTACAGTGGATTTTTTTTCTCTTGAAGATTAAATAAGACAAAACATATAAATGGCTTAGCACTATGTTTTACACAGTAATGTGTAATAAAACTAATGGTGATTATTTATTAGTTTTATTAAGTGAGCTGTCATGTGTGACCTTGAAATGCAAGCCTTGGTCCTTTTTTTGGTCTCAAATATTAAGGAAGATATTGATTTACCAGAAGTATAAAATGTGGGGTTCAGGACTAACTTAACCTAATAGTCCAACTCCATTTCCACATGCTTCCCTTGGCTGTATTCTTCTTAAGCCTCAGTCTTTAAATCAGCAAATATATTGAATAACTTGGTGAAACTGTAGTATAAGCAGATAGTACTTATATATTTCAAGTAAGGAGATTCTAAAAGGAATCATTGCCCGGCTGATATGGCTCAGTGGTTGAGCATCAACCCATGAACCAGGAGATCATAGTTTGATTCCAGGTCAGACCACATGCCTGGGTTTCGGGCTCAGTCCCCAGTAGGGGGTGTGCAGGAGGCAGCCAATCAATCGCTCTCTCATCATTGATGTTCCTCTCTCTTGCTCTCCCTTCCTCTCTCTGAAATCAATAAAAACATACTTAAAAAATAAAAATAAAATGAATCATCTATTTTCCCTTTATTAAAAAAAGTAAACTGAACCTGTTAAATTTGGTGAAAGACAATCATCATTCTAACACTTTAAGCTTTAAGTTATAAAATCTATAGATACTTGAGAGAACCAGAGAAAAACAACAGGTTTTAAAATCTAGTTCTTAGGTGAACATGAGTGCAGAGGTCTCAAACATGAGATAAATTAGGTTATGCAGAGACAATTCACAAAAGAAAAAGTTCAGTTGGCCAAGAAATATATGAGAAGGTATTCACACTTGCTTTAGCAGTCAAGTAATTTCGAACTAAAGTGGGGCACCATTGAATATAAAATCATGTATGAGAGTTATGCAAATTGACTTCAGTGTAATGGTTACCCTCTGGGAAGAGAGGGAGGAGAAAGGGTTAGGTAGTGAGGCTTCAGCAGTATTTACTCTGCAGTGTTTTATTTCTTTGAAAAAAACAAACCTGAAGAAAATATGGCAAAACTAACATCCTAAGTTCTCCTAAAGAGAACACACAAGTTTCTACTTGATTTTTGAAACTTTTTTGTATATTTGAATTATTTTAAAAATTATAAAAACCTAAGAAATTTAAAGATTAGTTTAAGTCTCAAAAACCACCCTGGAGGATGGTAAGAATTCAATGTTTAACAACCACAGATACTCCCTGTAAAGTTATGTGTATGCATAGCTATCAACTAAAGTCATCCATGGTACTTTGAATACTAGATAATCCTTCTGAAATATAAATGATTAGAAAAATTTTCTAGTTGATAGGGTGGGAAAAATGTACCTTTAGATTATTATAAAGGATGAGACAAATCATACTATTTTAAGCTTTATATAACTTCAGTGAATTGTATATTTAAAGCTATTTAGATTTTCTTAGCTGATTCCATTAAGTGCCCTTTGCATCTTCAGAGATTAAAAAAGAACTATAGGAATGAAAGAATAATCTGGATTCCATTAATCATTCTGGCAAGCTTTGAATGACATAGAGGCTAGTTATGTAAGCAAAGAAATTTGCCAATGAAATTGATTAACTGATCTTTTATGATTGTTAGTTATTTGAATATAAGCTATTGCATATTCTCAATGTATAAGACATACATAAAGAAGTAGTTACAGAAGTGCTTTATTTTATTATTAAATTTATTGGGATGAGAATGGTTAATATGAACATGTAGGTTTTAGGTGTGGGTTTCTATGTTACAAGATCTGTATATTGCTCTGTGTGCCCACCACCCAAAGTCATATCTTCTCCCGTCACCATATATTAGGACCCCCTTCCCTCTGGCAGCCACCACACTGCTGTTTGTGTCCAGGAGCTTCCTCACCCCCTTCACTCTGGCAACCACCATACTGCTGTTTGTGTCCACGAGTTTCAGTTTTATATCCCACATATGAGTGAAATCATATGGTTCTTAGCTTTTTCTGACTGATTTCACTTAGCATAATATTCTTACGGACCATTCATGTTGTTGCAAATGGCAGCATTTCACCCTTTCTTATGGCTGAGTAGTACTCCATTGTGTACAGGTACCACATCTTTATCCAGTTCTCTATTGCAGGATACTTTGGTTGTCTCCATGTCTTGGCCACCATGAATAATGCTGCAATGAACATAGGGGTGCATATATATTTGTGAATACATGTTTTTGAGTTTTTTAGTTAGATACACAGGAGAAGGATTGCTAGGTCATATGGTAGCTCTATTCTTAATTTTTTGAGGAATTGCCAGACTATTTTCCACAGTGATTGAACCAGTCTACATTCCCACCAGCAGTGAATGAGGGTTCCCTTTTCTCCACAACCTCTCCAGCACTTGTTATTGCTTGTCTTGTTGATAGTAGCCACTCTAACAGGTGGGAGCTGGTATCTCATTGTAGTTTTGATTTGCATTTCCCTAATTGTTAGTGAGGTTGAACATCTTTTCATATATTTATTGGCTGACATATATTATATGTTTTCTTGGGAGAGGCGTCTGTTCAGGTCCTCTGCCCACTTTTTGATTGGGTTGTTTGGTGTTGAGTTTTATGAGTTCTTTATATATTTTGGAAATTAAACCTTTATCTGAGCTACTGTTTGCAAATATCATCTCCCATGTGGTTGGCTGCCTCTTTGTTTAATTGTCAGTTTCTTTTGCTGTGCCGAAGCTTTTTAGTTTGATATAGTCTCATTCATTTATTTTTGCCTTTCCTTGGCCTTTGGGGTCAAGTTCATAAAATGTTCTCTACGACCAAGGTCCATAAGTATGGTACCTATGTTTTCTTCTATATAACTTACTGTTTCGGGTCTCACATTTAGGTCTTTGATCCATTCGGAGTTAATTTTTGTACATGGGGACAAACTGTAATCCAGTTTCATTCTTTTGGATGTGGCTTTCCAGTTTTCCCAGCACCATTTATTGAAGAGACTGTTTTTACTCCATTGTGTGTTTCTGGCTCCTTTGTTGAAAATTATCTGCCTATATACCTGTGGTTTTATATCTGGGCTCTCTATTCTGTTCCACTGATCTGTGTGTCTGTTTCTCTGCCAGTACCATAATGTTTTGATTATCATAACTCTGTAGTATAATTTGAAGTCAGGTAGCATGATACCTCCAGCTTCATTCTTTTTTCTTAGGATTGCTTTGGCTATTTGGGGTCTTTTGTGGTTCCATACAAATGTGATGATTTCTTGTTCTATTTCTTTAAAAAATGACATTGGTATTCTGATGGGATTTGCATTAAATCTACATTACTTTGGGTAATATGGCCATTTTAACCGTGTTGATTCTTCCAATCCATGAACATGGGATATTTTTCCATTTTGTTGTGTCTTTTTAAATCTCTTTTAATACTGCTTTATAATTTTCAGTATATAGGTCTTTCATGTTCTTTGTTAAGTTTACTCCTAGGTATTTTATTCTTTTTGTTGCAATTGCAAAAGGAATTGTGGGGTTTTTTTTCATTTCTTTTTCTGAGGTTTTGTTGTTAGTGTACAGGAAGGCAATGGATTTTTGTACATTGATTTTGTATCCTGCAACTTTACTGTATTTGTTTATTGTTTCTAATAGTTTTTTTGGTGGAGTCTTTAGGGTTTTCTCTATACATAATCCTGTCATCTTCAAAAAGTGACTGTTTTACTTCTTCCTTCCCTATTTGGATGCCTTTTATTTCTTTCTCTTGCCTTATTGCTCTGGCCAGCGCTTCCAGAACTATGTTGAATAAGAGTGGTGAGAGTATACATCCTTGTCTTGTTCCTGACCTTAGAGAAAAGCTTTCAGCTTTTCACCATTGAGTATAATATTAGCTGAGGGTTTATCATATATGGCCTTTATTATGTTAAGGTATTTTCCTTCTATTCCTATTTTATTGAGTATTTTAATCATAAATGGATGTTGTATCTTATCAAATGCTTTTTCTGCATGTATCGATAAGATCATATGATTTTTATCCTTTTTTTTATTAATGTGGTATATTGTATTGATTGATTTACGTATGTTGAACTAGCCTTGGGCCCCTGGAGTGAACCTCATTTGATCATGATGTATTATTTTTTTGATGTAGTACTGTCTTCGATTTGCTAGTATTTTGTTTAGAATTTTTGCATCTGGATTCATCAGAGATATTGGTCTGTAGTTTTCCTTTTGTGTATTATCCTTGACAGGTTTTGGTATCAGGGTTATATTGGCCTCATAAAATGTGTTAGGCAGCATTGCCTCTTGCACAATTTTTTGGAAGAGTTTAAGAAGGATAGGTTTTAAATCTTCTTTGAACGTTTGGTAGAATTCACTGGTGAGACCATCTGGTCCTGGACTTTTTTTTGGGGGGGAGGAGGGTTTTGATGGTTGTTTCAATTGCCTTGTTGCTGATTGGTCTATTTATTTTAATTATTTTTTTAAATCCTCACCAGAGGATATTTTTTCCGTTGCTTTGCAGAGAGTGGAAAGTGTGGGGGAGAGGGAGAGAGAGAAACATTGATGTGAAAGAGACTCATTGATTAGTTGCACTCACCTCAACCATGGAGTGTGCAACCAAGGTACATGCCCTTGGCTCGAACCCAGGACCCTTCAGTCCTCAGGCTGACGTTCTGATTACTGAGCCAAACCTGCTAGGGCTGATCGGTCTATTTAGATTTTCCAATTCTTCATGATTTAGTCCTAGGAAGGTTATATATTTCTAGGAATTTACCTATTTCTTCTAGGTATTGAACTTGGTGGCATATCGTCTTTCATAAATATTCTAGTATGATCCTTTGTATATCTGTGATGTCTGTGGTATATCTGTGATGTCTATGGTGATTTCTGATTTTGTTTCCATGGGTCTTTTCCCTTTTTTCCTTAGTGAGGCTAGCCAGGGGTTTGTGAATTTTATTAATCTTTTCAAAAAACCAGCTCTTTGTTTTATTAATTTTTGTATAGTCTCTTTGTTTTCTGTTTCATTCAGTTCTGCTCTAATTTTTATTATTTCCTTTCTCCTGCTGACTTTGGGTTGCTTTTGTTCTTCTTTTTCTAGTCCTTTAAGATGTGATGGTAGGTTGTTTAGTTGGGAGTCCTCTTAGGAACATGTTTGGTCACTTATCCCCTACTCTGTATTGTTAATTGTTCTCAATAGTACCATTTCCTGAAAGCTATTATAGAGTTTAGTAAGTTCCTGTGAAGATCAACTGTGATAAACACTTTTTTAAACAAATAAATACATTGTCTATACTAGTACTAAAGAATATCTTTGTTACCATTACTTTTGGTTTCCTCACTTAATAAACTCAAGTAATTGGAATTTAAAATTCAAAAATATGGAACACTTAATTGTTGTCCAGTTTCAACATGAGAAATTCCAGTAGAAGTACCGATGTGGTGCTTTTATGTGGTTATACCACTGTTCTCTTTTGATAGCAGCATGTTATGATGCCTCTAATCAAATTGATACTTCACTTTAAGACATTTTGAACTTTTTCTTATAGGGTTTCTCTGCTGGGCTATTTGCATTCTACCATGATAAAGATGGACATCCTCTAACTTCAAGATTTGCAGATGGTCTCCCACTTTTTAATTATAGGTATTTGTTATTTTTATTCTTGTTCTCTTTTAGGAGGGATACTTAGACTTGAATCTGAGAATCATAGCATGTTAAGTGCCGTAAATAATAGTGGTTTTATGGCTAGCCTAAGAAAGTTGTAGCTATTAAAACAAGGTAGTGTGTGAGATCATTTAGCTTCACCTTTCATTTTACACATGAAGCAGTTGAGTTGCAGAAAGCTTAAGTGACTTGTCCAAAGAGCCAGAACTCTTCTTGCCAGGCAAGGTTCTTTTCCACCATGTTGTAACTTGTATTACTTTATAGCAGCGATTTTTCAACCTTGTTCATCTTATGGCACACATAAACTAATTACTAAAATTCTGAGGCACACCAAAAAATACATTTTTTGCCGATCCTGACAAAAATTAATAGATACAATTTTGATTCCTTCACACTGGATGGCTATTGTTGTGTTGGCTGTTGTCATTTTTTTATTTGACAATCTTAGGGAAGAGAGGTCAGTGCCCTTGACTAAGTAGTCAGGTATTGCATGTTTTAAAAAATTCTTGCTGCACACCAGTTTAAAATTGCTGCTTTACAGTATATTGAAGCCATGGGAAAATGTGGGTCAGTTATATTTTGGTTTATTAATAATTATTGCCTATACATGGAAATATGTACATGTAAACTGATATTTTATTTAGAACAGGATATTAGTTATTATCTAGAGGTTCAGGACCTAAAATGAATTATATTAAGAAACATAAAAAATTTATCAAGAATTTTATATAGAATATCAGTCACAGAACTATAACTGTTTGCATGCATTCATATGAAAATCTCTAAATTAAGAACATGTGTCCATAAAAAGATGTGTACAAGAATGTTCGTGGCAGTTTTGTTATTAATATCCGCCAAATGGAAACTACCCAAAAGCACATCAATATTAGACTGAATAAATAAGTTGTGATTTATTCCTATAATTGAAAACTACAAAGCACTAAAAAAGGATACACTATTGCTTCATGCAATAGTGGATGAATATCGCAGATATAATGTTAAGCAAAAGAAGTCAGTCCATTGTATGGAGTTTAAAAACTAGCAATAATAAAAGACAGCTTAGTGGTTTTACTTGAGGGGCAGGTTGTTAAATGCCATAAAGTTGAGTATGAATTAGGAAGGAGCACAAGAAAACCTTTCCAGGGGTTCTGACACTGTTGCATAACTTTATCAGAGTAGTGGTATATGGGTGTAGAATAAAAAATTAAATCTTTATGCTTAAAATTTGTTTATTTTATGTATATTTACCTTAATTACAAAGATCTTTAAAAAATGGCTAGGAATAAATGTTGAAGCAGAAAATACAGTATTCATCATAATACTTTTAGAGTACATGGGAAGAAATGAAATTCTGATGTAAAAATAGATGTTTTCCTTCATGGGTTGTGTTTGTTTGGTGGTGTGAGAGAAGTCTGGCCTTTCCTAAGAATTGTCTTTAGGGGAAACATATAAATACTGACATAGGCATCATCTACACAGCAATGTAGGTAAGGAGAAGAGAGACACCCAAATATAAGAACTTTTGTTAAACTGACAATTGCAGTGCTTTCTTGCATTGAAGATATTTCTCAAAAGCAGAAATTTTACAGTATAAGTAGAGATAATAGAGTAATAAAAAATTCAGTTGTTTAACATATAAAGATTTGGATTTGTCACTAATCACTCTATTTGGAGAAACTGTTAATCTTGAATTGTGAATAGTGAAGAGGATATTGGAGTTATTAATAAGGTAAAAACTTTATTTTCTTCCTGGCTTTGTTCACTATTTATGTTTAAACATGCCTTGCCATTGAAAAAGATAAAGGAGTTAAGAATAACCTCTTCAGCCCTGGCCAGTGTGGCTGAGTTGGTTGAACATCATCCCACACACCAGGACGTCACCAGTTCAATTCCTGGTCAGCAACCCATGCGTGGGTTGCTGCTTGATCCCCAGTAGGGGGCATGCAGGAGGCAGCTGCTCAATGTTTCTCTCTCATTGATGTTTCTCTCTCTCTCCCTCTCTCTTCCTCTCTCTCTAAAATCAATAGAAACATATTCTTAAAAAAAGAAAAAAAGAGCCCGGCCGGGCGTGGCTCAGCGGTTGAGCATCAACCTGGGATCCAGGCGATTGGGGTTCGATTCCCGGTCAGGGCACATGCCTGGGTTGCAGGCTCGATCAATGACTCTCTCATCATTGATGTTTCTATCTCTCTCTCCCTCTCCTTCCTCTCTCTGAAATCAATAAAGATATATTTAAAAAAAAGAAAAAAAGAATAACCTCATGTTCTTAAAAAAAGAGTAACTTCTCTATGGCATGGATAGATGAACAGATACATGCTACAGCAAACACAACAAAATGTTAATTGTAGAATTAAGGTAATGAGTATTGGGTATATAGGTGCCCACCATACAATCCTTTCAGCATTTTGTAGGTTTAAAATTTTTATAAAATAATGATGGGAAAATATAGCCTCTTTATAGTTTGTTTTATTGGTGAGAATGAGATTCATGAGGTCAGTGGTAGAAGTAATCTAGGAAAAAAGCCAGAAAAAAAAATTATAGGGAAAAATCATAATCAATATTCATTATAATTTTCTATAATAAATAAATATATTACGTTCATAGTAGTGCTGTCTTTGGGCAAGATAGATTCCCCCAGAGTGGGAATCTATTTCCACTATAATTTTTTTTTTTTTTAGGAAGTGAAAAAGAAATATGTTTATTGAGGGCAAGAGGATACAAACAATATAAAAATCAAAAGCTTATCTGACTTCCGTTGGCTTTTCTCTCCCTTGTTGAGTAGGGGTGGGATTTTATTTGTATATTTTTTAAGGGTCTCGATCTCATGACATCCTCATACAGGGGGAAGCTGTGGGGGCGCAAACTCCTTAGGCCCCCACTGGGAGCCCTCTTTCAGGGCGGAAGCCACTGCTTGGTGCCACCCGCTTCCTTCTCTTCTGCTTCATGTGCTCCACGAAGTAGTCATCGCGCGGTGGTGAGCCCGCCGGCGCCGAAAAGCCACTCTGGAAGCCCCCCGGCCGCCTCGGCACCGGTCCAGGTCCTTCATTATTTTGTCTAAGGCCAGAGGGTCTTTTTGATCTTCCAAAAATCCAGAAAACTCCTTTTCCATGAGCACTCTCAGGTCCTCCTTTGTTAAGTAGCCTTTATCCCCAGCAAACGTGTGAAACGTGAACATCAAGGTTTCCGTGGCGCGTTCCGTTTGAGATGGCGTTCTGGTGAGGTCTTGGCGTTCTGGTGAGGTCTTGGCGTTCTGGTGAGGTCTTGGCGTTCGGTGAGGTCTTGGCGTTCTGGTGAGGTCTTGGCGTTCGGTGAGGTCTTGGCGTTCTGGTGAGGTCTTGGCGTTCGGTGAGGTCTTGGCGTTCTGGTGAGGTCTTGGCGTTCTGGTGAGGTCTTGGCGTTCGGTGAGGTCTTGGCGTTCTGGTGAGGTCTTGGCGTTCTGGTGAGGTCTTCGCGTTCGGTGAGGTCTTGGCGTTCTGGTGAGGTCTTGGCGTTCTGGTGAGGTCTTGGCGTTCGGTGAGGTCTTGGCGCGAGGCGCAGCGGGATCATTCAGCGGGTTGGGATGCGCAGCCAGTCTCCACTGTAAGTTTTAATGAAAATTCCCATGTCCCTTTTATTTTTTAAGTTGTATTACCATCTTACCAATACTGGATTTTTTTTTTAGGCTAGTGTGATGGATAAAAGATGGCATCTTGTATTTCCAGGACTACTAGTGAGGGTTCAGCATTTTTACTTACTCTTTATACACTACCTATTTATTTTCTTTGTCTAGTCTTTTGGGTTATTTTTCCTTTTTAACACTTTTTTTTTTAAAATATATCTTTATTGATTTCAGAGAGAGGAAGTGAGAGGGAGGGAGAGAGATAGAAACATCAATGATGAGAGAGTCATTGATCAGCTGCAGCCCGCAACCTGGGCATGTGCCCTGACCAGGAATCGAACCCCGATCTGCTGGATCCTAGGCCGACGCTCAACCACTGAGCCACACCCGGCTGGGCTCCTTTTTAACACTTTTTAAGAGTTCTTTATAAATTAGCGATATTTAACCCTTCTTGATGTTTGTTGCAAATATATTTTTTCCATTTAGTTATTTTTTTATTTTATTACTATATTTTTGCCATACAAAGAAGGCTTTGAATTTATATCATTAAATTCATCTACTTTTTCCTTTATTGCTTAAAAAAGTTCCTGCCCTCCAAAGATTATAAAAATATTACTCTCACCCTAGCCGGTTTGGCTCAGTGGTTAGAACATCAGTCTGCGGACTGAAGGGTCTTGAGTTCTATTCCAGCCAAAGGCAGGTACCTTGGTTGTGGGCTCAATCCCCAGCCCCGGACTGGGCTCTTGCGGCAGGCAACCAATTGATGTGTCTCTCTCACGTCAGTGTCTCTCTCTTTCTCTCTCCCTTTCACTTTCTCTAAAAAGCAATGGTAAAAGTATCCTCAGGTGAGGATTAAAATTATATATATATATATATATATACACACACACACACAATTATATATATAATATATATAAATTATTATATATAACACACACACATATATATATTATTCTAGCCCTGGCTGGTGTGGCTCAGTTGGTCAAAGCATCGTCCAGTACACTGAAAGGCCGTGGGTTTGATTCCCTGTCAGGGCTCATATCCAGGTTGTGGGTTCAATCCCTCTGGGAAGCAACAGATCAATGTTCCTCTCTCTCTCTCCCCCTCCCTCCCTCCCTGCCTCTCTCTTTAAAAAAAAATTTGCCCTGCCCTGGCTGGTTTGGCTCAGTGGTTAACGTGTCCGTCCACGGGCTGAAGGGTCCCAGGTTAGATTCCGGCCAGGGTCATGTGCCTTGGTTGCAGGCTCAATCCCCAGCCCTGGGTGGGGTGCATATGGGAGATGGGGGCAACCAGTCGATGTGTCTCTCACATCAATGTTTCTCTCCCTCCTCCGCTTTCTCTCTCCTCCTCTCTCCCCCTCTCTCCCCACCCCTTCCACACTCTGAAAAGCAATGGAAAAAGTATCCTCAGGTGATACTTTTTAGGGTAAATTTAGGATAAAAAAAAATTACCCTAAATTTCTTACAGTAATTATTATTTACATTTTTACATTCATTACTTTAACCTATTTGAAATTTATTTTTGCTTCATATATTCTGGTTCTTTTATAAGGTACATATATGTATTTTTTTTTATCAGTACAGAGGTTTTTTTCTTTCTTTTTACACTTCTCATGCCATGAATTCACAGGGAATGGTTCCAGCAGCTCAGGCTCCTTTCCATTGGTTCTCACAAAGTGAGCTCCTGGGGTGGAGCAGGCTGATGCTTCAGTTGAACCCAGGTACCTTTCTCTTTCACTTCCTTCTTTTTCTGATCATCTCCCTTCACACGTTCAGGAAGCTGACTCAGCTCTTAGATTGATTAATATGCTCAATACATACATTAATTCTCTTGGCAAGAATTTTGCCCTTGTTTCCTCACAACAGTGTCCACCGCATGCTGGGTGACATTGTGGACTCTTCCAGTTTTGCCCTGGTAGCATCTGCGGGGCATTCCTTCTTGAACCATTTCCATTCTCTTGATGTCTACAGTGTCGCTGTTCTTGTAGATTTGCATGTATGTGGCTAAAGGAACAACTCCATGTTTTCTAAAAGTCCTAGAGAACATACAGCAGCACCTCTCCTCCTTCCCTTTGTGTTGGTCATTTTGATGAATTACTGGAAGATGGTGGTTCCAGTCAAGAAGATGGTACATTTATTTTTATAATTGTTATATCTTGGTGGATTGACCCTTTCATCATTAGAAAATTTCCCTCTTTGTGTCTAGTAGCAATTTTTGTCTTAAAGTATATTTTTGTCTGATGTTAATATAGCCGTTCCGGCTTTCTTTTGAATACTTTTTGAATGTCATATCTTTGTAATCCTTATATGTTCAACCTGTTTGTTCCTTGAGTCTGAACTGTGTCTCTTGTAGACATATAATTGAATCATGGTGGTTGTTTTTTATGCATTCTTCCAGTCAGTTCCAAACTGCCCCCTCTGGAGGTTGCCAGGTTGCTGGTTTTCACCATGACTGGGTTTTTGGTTTTCAAGCCTGCCACAAGACAGGAGAGACGGCATGAGAAAACACCACAAACACTCGCTGTTTTTACAATTCAGTTTTCTTAATTCATCATAGTCATCCATTTTTCTTAAATGCTTCCTGGATTGCTACAAGCCTTTGGTTAATTTGCAGAGTTCTGAAAAAGTTGAGTTGGTCACTTTTGCTACTTTTCTCATTGCTTTCACAAGGCAGAGAATTTCCAGAAGTCCTTACTCTGCCTTTTCTGCTGACATCTGTCTGGCATTTACTTCTGTTATGGGATGAAATAGGGATTTAACTTTTTTTTCCTAGATGGATAACCTGTTTCACATAGTTATTATGTAAGTTATACTTTCCCATCTTTTTTTGTTTAAGTTTCTTCATGTACTTGAATATGTCCCTGGACTTGCTTCCCCCTCCCCCCCAATAAATTTGTTAAAAGGAAATAATTCATTGCCATCTTAGCCAAGTATTGGCTATGTGGACTTGAGCAAGTTACTTCATCTCTCTAAGCTTCTGTGTTTTTATCTATGACATGGTGATGATGACCTCATGATGTTGTTGAAAAGATTAAATGAGCAAATGTTATCAAGTACTTTGCATGGACTTGGTATATAGTAAGTTCAAATATTTTAATTTTATCGATATTCATAAACACTTACATTTAATGTGGTGAGTATGCAAAAGTGACTCTCTTCTTATCCTTTAACTACAGTCTTGGATTATATCAATGGAGTGATAAAGTAGTTCAAAAAGTGGAGAGATTATGGGATGTTCGAGATAACAAGATAGTTCCTCACACTGTGTATCTCCTAGTAACACCTCGTGTTGTTGTAAGTATTACTAACTTATTAATGTCTCATGAGCCATTAGCTCTTTTCCTTCATAATGGGCCTTTCTTTACTCATCATTATTGTTTAAAAGCATATGATTAAATTTTAGAGCCTGTAGTAGGAAAAATAATATAAAAGCAGTACAATGAAACTACAGGCCCAGAGGAATCTGAGGAAATGGAAATTTGGCAGTGACTCTCCTGGTTCCCATTCTACCCACTGCTTTAAGCCAGTGCTCCTCTGTTTTGATACCTCTTAGGATTTGCATAGTTGCTGGTCATTTAATCTGGAGTCTGTATTAGTCAGAGCTCTCCAGAGAAACCAACAGGATGTGTTGACTTGGGGGAAGAGGGAAGGAAAGGGATTTATTTTAAGGAATTGGCTCATGTAATTGTGGAGGTTTAGAGAATCCATAATCTGATAGAGTAGGCTGGCAGACTCAAGACTCAGGGAAGAGTTGTAGTTTGAGTCCAAAAGGCAGTGTGCTGATGGATTCCTTCTTGCTCAGGTAAGGTCCATCTTTGTTCTATTATGGCCTTTAACTGATTGCATGAGGCCCATTTATAAATTTGCTTTACTCAGAGTCCACTAAGTTCAGTGTTAATCCCATCCAGAAACATTCTCACAAAAATATCCAGAGTAATGTTTGACCAAATATCTGAGCGCTGTGGCCCAGCCAAGATGACATAAAATTAACCATTACATGCTTATGTAATGACAGAAACTTATTCTCTCATTCTTCCTTAACTGAACATAGCTCTCTACAAGCTTTCTGAACTTTGGCACTGCTCTTGGCATATTTTCCATCCTGGAAGTCTCTAACTGGAGGACAGACAGAACCAAATGAACAAAATTGTATTCTAATAAACAACTTATTTTTTCTACAAATACTGTATCCATAATAAGAGCAGTTTATACCTACATTAACATTGTTGACACAGAGTTACAAATGGCAGTCATACTAATATATAACGTTTTTGAAATATATTTGACTTAAAATCAATATCTTCAAATAGAAAAAATATGAAGAGCCCTGGCCGGGTGGCTCAGTTGGTTGGAGTGTCATCCCATACATCAAAAGGTTGCAGGTTTGATTCCCAGTCAGGGCACGTAGGTAGGTTGTGGGTTTGATCCCTGGTCAGAGCATGTATGGGAGGCAACTGATGATGTTTCTCTCTCACATTGATGTTTCTTTCTCTCCGCTTCTCTCTCTTAAAAAAAAAAAAAATCAATTAAAAAGAAAAACATATCCTCGGGTGAAGCTAAAAAAAAGATCCGCACGCACACACGCACGCGTGGCCCTTGCCAGTTTGGCTCAGTGGTTAGAGTAGGCCTGTGTTCTGAAGGGTCCCTGGTTCAATTCCAGCCAAGGACACACACCTCAGTTGTAGGCTTGATCGCTGTTCCTGGTTGGGGCGTGTGCTGGAGGCAACCAATCGATGTGTCTCTCTCACATTGATGTTTCTCTCTCTCTCTCTCTCTCCCTTCCACTCTCTGAAAAGCAATGGAAAAAATATCCTCAGGTGAGGATTAAAAAAAAAATCTACATATATGTAAAAAGAGAAAATATGAAGAGGAATATTAATTTACTAGCAGAGTGTGACAGTATCGAAATACTTTATATTAAAAAGAACATTTTTTAAAAGATTTTTTTTCTTCTCACCAATGATTTTTAATGTCCACTTTATTGCATCTAGTGTGATAGTTTGCCATTATCTTATTGCACTTTTGTAGGGTTTATATTTCTTTCTGATTCTTAGGATGAAGCACGCAAACATTTTAACTGTCCAATTCTGGAAGGAATGGAACTTGAAAATCAAGGTGGTATGGGCACTGAGCTCAACCATTGGGAAAAGCGGTTATTGGAGGTCAGTTTACTTTAAAATTTTACTAGATATGTTTTTTTCTTTCTTTAAAATGTTACTAGACATGTGTTTTCTTATTCATGGTAAAAGTAATTCAAACAGTGTAACAGAGTATAAAGTAAAAAAAAATTAAGTCCCTTTTTTCCTTTAGCTTTCCAGATCCACTTTCCCGAAGTAATCACTTTTTAAGTTTTTTGTATATCCTTTCAGAAATATGAACTAACATACATACTTTTTGAAAAATCAGTTCATACATTTCTACAACTTTCTTCACTTAATGATACATCTTAAACATTTCTCCAAGGTAGAAAGTGCTTCCACTGTAATGCAATGTATGCTTTCCTGAAAAAAACTCTTTCTTCAAAATTGAACACTAAAAATAGCAAGGCTTATGGGGGGAAAAATACCAGAGCACTAATAAAAGCAATAAATCATAATAAAAGTACTAGCTTGGTTTAAAAAGACATATTTCCAATAAATAAACTACTATATTTACTCTAGCACTTTTTTACATTAAACAACAATAACAAAAAGTAGTGATAGCTGGATGGGAGATTATAAATCTGAGCAATGGAGGAAAAGAGTAAAATTGTACAGAACCATGCAATAAGCACTTTCAAGTCAGAGCCTCTCACCGTACTAAGCCAAGTGGAAGAGCATGGAGTGTGAATGGACATCCTGCACAGTATAGCGTTTCTCTTTTGCTTTGTTTAGCTGTCTTAGTGTGCTTTGTATTTAGCTACTATGCTCCATGGCACAAAACCTTAAAATCCAGGGGGGAAAAGCACCATGAACCAACATGATTCCTTATGATGCTGTTCTTTCCGTATGTACCAGGCTCACATGAGCTCATTCACATTACAGAAACACCTGCTTGGCAGAATTGACTATATTGGATCTACTCATTTTTTAACAGCTATGTAGTAGTATTATTATATGAATGTAACAACCTTCCTGTGTTAATGGATAACTATGTTTTAAATTTTTTGTTTTAAAAATATTGTAATGAGCAACTTATTTAAATCTGCAGTGCCTTCTAGGAGTGTTGTTCTCCTGGTGGTTCTTAGGTTCAACTGAACAATCAAACAAGACCTAAACAGGCCACAGTGAAAAACCACCCGCTTAGGAGGACAGGAGGAAGGAACCACAACGTACCCAACAGCCATCAGCATTTCTCTTGTGCTCCACACAGCAGTCTAGGGGTTGTCCATGGATATGACTTCTAGAACCCTGTAAGGATTATACCCATAAGAGTCACTGCATACAGGGAAGTCCCAAACTGTGGCTTACCAACAGGTATTCATGTTAATTTATAGTAATCCCAAGTCCAGAGGTGTATCAGGAGGCCTTCTTCCCAATGTACTGTTGCCTGTAACAGTTGACATTCCACCTTTATTAGGTTTCCAGGGCAGATTTGTTTATATATAAAGAGAAAGATAAATCCCTACAAGTGGAATTTCTTGGTCAAAGGATATGTATACATATATATATATACAGTCTACATCCTGTATGTGACACCAGAAGAATAAGCAACCCAAGAAAATAGGCAACATGAACATCATCAAAATTAGAAACTTCTGTGCTTGAAAAGACACTATCGGGAGAGTGAAAAGAGCCCGGCTGGGCGTGGCTCAGTGGTTGAGCATCGACCTAGGATCCAGGAGATCGTGGTTCAATTCCCGGTCAGGGCACATGCCCAGGTTGCGGGTTCGATCCCTAGTGGTGGCGTGCAGGAGCAGCCGATCAATGACTCTCTCATCATTGATATTTCTATCTCTCCCTCTCCCTTCCTCTCTCTGAAATCAATAAATATATATTAAAAAAAAAAAAGTGAAAAGACAACTCACATAATGGGAGAAAATATTTGCTAATCATCTATCTGATAAGGGTCTAGAATCCAGAATATATAAATAAAGATCTCTTATAACTCAACAATAAAAAGACAACCCTATTTAAAAATTGGTGAAGTATTTGAAAATTATACATGGTCAGTCTGGCTCCTTAGATAGTTGTAGCTTTGGCAAAAAAGAATAAAATTAATGCCTGTACTGACTGTTCTTATCTGATGGCCAGAAAGTAACAGTGATGGAAACTTACTGGAAGACACAGTTATTTTTCCCATGGGAATTTCAGTTTATTTTCTTTAAGCAATTTTATCAAGTGATTCTCTTTAGAAAGCTGTAGATTGGCCAGAAATGAAAATTTATTTTTCAGTAGAAAACTTGAGAGTAATAATTTTATTAATTTCATTAACTTACACCTTTCTTTGAAATCTGTTTTGTGTCCTTGAACTATTTTTTTAAAAGATGATATTTAAGTACTTGAGAAGATCAACTAGTGTTCAACATAAAGATTCAAAGAATAATCAGAGCTGCCCAAAGATGGAATACACTTTCTTAAGAGGCAATGATGTCCCTACCATTAGGTGACCTACTGGTAGGAATTTTATGATATGAATTAAAACATTGGGTAGATAGTAGACCTTGATGATATTTTAGGTCCCTCATGCAAATCCTTTGATCCTGTGATTCTGTGATACTTGCTTTGCATACCAATGTATATTTCTTTGATCACAAAGTTGAGGGTTATAAAAACATTTCTGTGGAGTTCAGGTATGTATTATCTGGCCATCTGTCTCAACCACCCACTTTACTCTGCCTAAATAGTATATTTTTACAGTATTTTTGTTTCTATATATTTATCCTCATTTTCATCAAAGAGTTCTACATGCTGGTTGTCTATCAGTCAAGGAATACACACTGTAGACATTTGAGGCAGAAAGTAGATTTTGTTTTAAGCTTCAGTCTTGTCATGTTAAAGAAGACTTATGTATTTCACTCTTTTAAGTGAATATTTCATCAGCCTCTCATACTTGAGACACTTTAAATATACATCAAAGTAATCATGGAAATGATTGAGAGTTGCAAGGAGTCCAGTCGTCTAATTAAAATCTGTTGGTGATTTTCAGAATGAAGCAATGACAGGTTCTCACACCCAGAATCGAGTCCTCTCTCGAATCACTCTGGCATTAATGGAAGACACTGGGTAAGATAGCTTTGAGATTATTGTATGAATTGTTCATTCAAATGAAATGGATATTAAGATTAATATGATTAAGATGAAATGAATATTAGCTTAAGAAAATACTGACATTTTACATTGACATAAAATATTCTTTGAATTTTGTGCAGTTAGCTATTCATGACCTATAACAACTACATTTATTCATTCAATAAATATTTGATGCCCTGAGGTATAGTAATGAATAGAACAAAATTCCTAGTATTATGATATTTATTTTCCAATAAGTAGAGGCTATGCTAATATAAACAAAATTGGTAATGTATAGATTCCTGGATTTTAAAGCAGTAGAACTTTCTGGTAAAGCAGTAGAATATTCCTTTAAATAACCCCCATAGGAGTCTTTTTCTTTGTTTGCTCCTGGGTCCTTTTGACAAGACTTGTTGGTTTCTGATAGCTTCCTTAGTTTCTGGTATGGTAGAATGTACCAGGCTGATCAGCACATACCCCCTGGGCATCAGCCAGTCTTTCAAGAAGCACTGGTCCCTTTTAATAGAGAGCAGTTTTTAGAAACCACAGCTTAGGCACTGTTTTCATTGCTACCAGGTTATCATTGTTTCTCGTATTTACTGTGGACCAAGTTAGGAAATTCATGTACTTGGGAAGGAAAAAACAACAACAGTGCTGGATTTTTTTTAGTGCCAGTATAACTCTTTCCCATTTATCCCTGAATAAGCAATGACCAGCTGAAGTGGTCCTGCTGCTCTGCTTAATAACCTATTTATAGCCCTTTTATAAACAATGCTAGTTTAAGGTACCACTTGGGTATAGAAGCACTGTGGAGTGTGTGAGTCACTAATGAAAAATTATGGCACTGCTGCATTTTTTCTTTTCTTTTTTCTGAGGCAACACAACAGCAACATGGGCCATATGTTTCTAAATTTCTGGCAATATTGCCTTAGCTGGTTTGGCTTAGTGGTTAGAACGTCGTGGTTAGTGTGTGCAGTAGGCAACCATTCAATGTGTCTCTCTCACATTGATGTCTCTCTCTCTCTCCTCTCTCTCTCTCTCTCTCTCTCTTTCCCTTCTCTCTCTGAAAAGCAATAGAAAAAATATCCTTGAGTGAGGATAAAAATTAATTAATTTCTGGCAATATTTTATAATTGTAGACATGGAGCCCAATTAGTGGCTCAGTTAGTTGGGTGTGGTTCCATGCACCGAAGGGTTGCTGGTTTGATTCCTAGTCAGGACACATGCCCAGGCTGTGGCCTTGATCCCCAGTAGGGGGCATGCAGGGCAGCCAATCGATGTTTCTCTCTCTCCTTCTCCCTTCCTCTCTCTAAAATCATTTTTTTTTAAAAGTACAAATTGATTGTTACAGAATAGTCATGGGGATATAAAGTAGAGCATAAGGAATAATCAATAATATTCTAATAACTATGTATGGTGTCAGATGGGTATGAGATTTATTGTGATGATCAGTAATTTATATAATAATCTAATCACTGGGGTGTATACCTGAAACTAGTATAATATTGTATGTCAGTTGTAATTGAAAAATAAAAAATGATAATAAAAAAAAAGAAGAGAAGCTAATAAAAGTAGCTTGTTGGTTAAATTTGCAGGGAAACTAAATCAATGTGTTGCGTTTTTTTCTGAAATGAGAACATTTTAAAAGTGTTAGACATTGTATTCATTTATCTTATTATAATGGTGTAATGTTTAGTCACGAGCAGGGCCTATATTTATAAAATAGCACAAATTCAAGGCCAGAGAAGAAAGAAACTAGAGCCAGCTGACTCAGATTAGGTAAAGACTAGCTACCTAATGATCCCGCTGTTTCCTCCTGTTTATGCCCTTCTCCTTTCCTCTCATTCTCGTTCTGTTTCTTCGGACCTTAGTCCCCTGGTCTCACACCTGAATCAGTTTCTACTCTGTGACTGCCATCATCTTTGGGAGTTACAATGGAAACATGGCTTGTTTGTGTTTTTCCCAACTAGGAAGACCCTCACCTTAAGACTGAAGTTCCCCACCCCTGCTTTCGGTATTCCTGTGCTGTAGTCCCTGTGCAGCGAGGGCTTTCTTAGTAATCCTCATCTGTGGTGATGGCCCCTGTAGTCCTTTTTGGGGTCCTAGTTTTCTCATTGTTAAGATTTGTCCTGGGTGTACTGGAATTGTTTTTTAAATGACAGTAATAAAAAGTGCTTTGTTTGAATTATTTCCACAGCTGGTATAAAGCTAATTATAGCATGGCTGAGAAGTTAGACTGGGGCCGAGGAATGGGCTGTGACTTCGTAAGGAAGAGCTGTAAATTCTGGATTGGTCAGCAGAGAAAAAAGTAAGAATACATTTCCTCATAGTGTTTGATAACAATTTATTTCTGATGTTGTTCTTTATCTGGAGCCTAAAATGGTATTTTCAAAATAGGGTCATATAGCTGACTAAGAACAGAGCTGGGACTTTTCTCTCTTCAAATTTAATACCTTGCCCATTAAATCATAAGTACTTCTTGTGCTGTAGAAGATGTTACTCTTATTTCTCACCTGGGTTAGGTTTCAAAGCAGTTTATATTACTCATAGGTTCTACTAAGGAGTCTGATGCCGTAGTTACAACCTTGCTGTAAAAAAAGTAGCTTATTGTAGTAGGAAAAAAAGCACCTGCAGCTTCTTTGGGGACAGCTAGTTAACTCCAGCACTACAACTTGATCTACTAGTATAATGGTTCTCAAATTTTACTGCACATTAAAATCACCTAGAGCCCAGCTAGGCGTGGCTCAGCGGTTAAGCATCGACCTAGGACCCAGGAGATCACGGTTTGATTCCCCGTCAGGCCACATGCCCAGGTTGTGGGCTGGATCACCAGTCGGGGGCGTGCAGGAGGCAGCTGATCAGTGATGACTCTCTCATCATTGATGTGTCTCTCTCCCTCTCCCTTCCTACCTCTGAAATCAATAAAGATATATCTTAAAAATAAATTAAATTAAAACACCTAGAGAGATTTTAAAAATCTCCATGCCCATATTGCTACCCGTACCAATTAAATCAGAATGTCTGGAGGTGGGAACCTGGCATTGGCTTTTCGTTTGTTTTTTAAAGAGATTCCCAGGTGCCGTGGCCAGTTTGTCTCAGTGGTTTGAGTGTAGGCCCTCAGACTGAAGGTTCGATTCTGGCCAAACAGGCTTGATCCCCAGCCCTGGTCAGGGCACATGCAGGAGGCAGCCAATCGATGTGTCTCTCACATGGTGTTTCTCTTTCCCTCTCTCTCCCTTCTACTCTTTCTGAAAAGCAATGGGAAAAATATCCTCAGAGATTCCCAGGTGATTTCATTGTACAGCAAAGTTTGGGAACCACTGTTCCAGTGTGTTAAGGCAAGTGTGTAGTTAACTTTTCAGCTGCAGTAGTTTAAAGACATTATTTTTTTCTTTTAACAGTTGCAAGTCTGTTTGTTCCCTTTTGGGTTTCAATTATAGGATCACCTAAAACCAAGAAGAATTTCCTCCTCTTTATTCTTCAAAACTAAAACTGTTGGTCCCTTGAATTCTCTCCTTTCCTTTGAACCATAAGCTAGCGATTGACAAATGTATTTTTTTTATATATCTTTATTGATTTCAGAGAGAGGAAGGGAGAGGGAGAGAGAGAAACATCAATGATGAGAGTAATTGACAAACTTTTTTTTATTAAGAGCCAGATAGTAAATATTTTAGGCTTTGAGAATCACACAGTTTCTGTCACATCACAACTCTTAACTCTGCTTTCATACATCAAGGGCAGCCATAGACAAAGTGAATGGGCATGGCCATCTTCCAATAATACTTTATTTAAAAAATAGGTTGTGGGAGAAACAAAGAAAAGAAAAACAGGTTGTGAGCAAGGATTGCAGACAAAGAATTGAACTTTGCTAACCCCTGTAATAGCATTCAAATGTCCTACTTATAAAGTATTGATGACCACAAGTACTTACAGGACAGAAGCCATCTTCCTGCACCATAGGCCAAGTCTGGCTATAGTCCTAAGTTATCATAGAGATTCCAGCATGACCCTTGTGCTTAAGTTCAGCTGCAACACCCTTTCTTTTCCATTGCTGGGTGACTGGTGTGAAAGGGTATAGTTGAGCATGGGCAGAGCATTATTTATTTGATTCACTTGAATCTATACACACACAAAATAAGGTCCTGTGTTTCAAAATAACTAAAAATAGCCCGGCCGGGTGTGGCTCAGCGGTTGAGCGTCGACCTAGGATCCAGGTGATCGGGGTTCAATTCCCGGTCAGGGCACATGCCCAGGTCATGGGCTCGATCAATGACTCTCTCATTAGTGATGTTTCTGTCTCTCTCTCTCCCTCTCCTTTCCTCTCTCTGAAATCAATAAAAGATATATTTAAAAAAATAAAATAAAGCCATTTCTTTAAAAAAAATTTTTAAAAAATAACTAAAAATAATAAATTAGCCCTGGCTGGTGTGGCTTAATGGTTAGAGCATCTGCCCGCACACCGAAGGGTCACAGGTTTGATTCCTGGTCAAGGGCATGTACCTGGGTTTCAGGTTCCACCCCCTGCCCCAGGAGGCAGCCTATTGATATGTGTGTGTGTGTCTCTCCCTCTCTTCCCCCTGTCCTACTTCCCTCCCTCCCTTCCACTCTCTAAAAATCAGTGGAAAAAATATCCAAGAGTGAGGATTAACAACAAAAATTAAATAAATAAATAAATAAATAAATAAATAAATAAATAAATAGTACCTCCAAGATTAGATTTTACAGAGAGCAGGACAAGTTGTAACAATTAGAAATATTCACACAGTCTTCATTTTGCACAGAAAAACAAGATTATATTGTGAATGTTTTTAATTTAACAAATTGTTAAACAAGACTGTTTGAACTAGATTGTAGCATAGAAAATATTTAACCCTTTGTAGCTGCAGGACAAAGGAGATATCTTCATTTGTTTCTGAGACTCTACTTGTTATTATGAAGATTTATATTTTTAGACAGGCTCTGGAATTTCACCATTTGTCATAAAAAATGCACATCAGTCCTAGCAGATTTGACTCAGTGGTTAGAGCGTCAGCCCGAAGACCAAAGGGTCTCAGGTTCGATTCTGGCCAAGGGCACATACCTTGGTTACAAGCTTGATCCCCAGCCCTGTTTGGGGTGCGTACAGGAGGCAACCAATTGCTGACTCTCTCTCACATTGATGTTTTTCTGTCTCTCTCTCTCTCCCCTCTCCCACTCTCTTTGAAAAAGCAATGGAAAACAATATAATAAAATAATCAAATCAGGTCTTTAAAACTCCATTTTACTGACAAAAGTAGAGAAAGAGATAAATAGGATTTTATTTAATAACAGTGAAAAAATGTTATAATGCATCTACCATTAATCTTCTGTATCTACATTAAACATTCCTTTTACCCTTTGGGAAATAAGTTTATAACCTGATTTAGCAATTTGTTTTAAGCTATTAAAGCATATTGAAATTATGATGGAAAAGATAAGCTTATAATGGAAAAGCATAAACTTGTACTATTTTCTTTACAGTTTTATACCATGGTGTTTATCTTTGTGTGCAGGAGGCAGATGCTGAGCCCTTACTGTGACACACTCAGAAGTAATCCATTGCAGTTAACTTGCAGACAGGACCAGAGAGCAGTTGCAGTGTGTAATTTACAGAAGTTTCCAAAACCTTTACCTCAAGAGTACCAGGTAACACTTGTATGGGGCACAATTTTAGGAATTCAGCTTTTTAAAAATAAGTTTCCATTTTGAATTAGAAGAGAAAGTGTTTCAATTTATAAAGCCACATTTGTTTTCTGTAAGTCAGACAAAATTGAGGAATTCCTCCATTTCTTTGTAACCAATGTGATAATCAGTAGTAATTAGTATCTAACAATGCCTTGTAGAAATAGTAAGAGGCATTTAGAATATTTATTTTTATCTATATATTTTTAAACTGTATGTCTTTTCTTCTTTTTTAAAATATATTTTCATTGATTTTAGAGAGAGAGGAAGAGGGAGAGAAAGACAGAAATATCAATGAGGGAGAAACAAGCCTGCAACCTGGGCATGTGCCCTGACCAGGAATCAAACCGGCTACCTCTTGGTGCATGGATTGATGCTCATCCACTGAGCCACACCAGACAGGCTGAATGTCTTTTCTTTCTAATCGTTTCCAAAGTCTTCATCTTTAATTTCCTCTAATTTACTCCATAAAAACAAGGTTCTTTAAAAAAAATAATTTAGGTACTCTAAGCCAATTAATTTGAAGGCTTGGAATTTATATTGAAAGAAGGTTTGACTCAAGGGATCTAAAAGGTGAAGGAAATGGTCCCACATGTTCAGTCTGAATCCTGATTTGATCTTTTAAGTGTTTTGTTGCAATGGCTATCTCTATAAAGCCTGTCATTTTCAAAGGACACTTTAGTCAGAAATGATATCTCAGAAGCTAATTTAAAATGATTGCTGCTAAATTTTGAGCTTCCTACATATGTTTATGACCTTTCTGAGTGTTTCAGACACCATATGTTGGCATCTATATTTCTAGACATAGTATTATAATTCAATGAGTTGGTGTAAAATTTGAAATCTTTAAGATTTATCTGGTACCTTGTTCCTTTGGTATTCAAAGTATTGTATGTGTGTATGTGATCTTTCATTTTCTTACAGTTTTAATTTTTCAAGTATGTCAAAACAATATATAAATTAAGTCTCCTAAAAACATTTGAAGTATAGCATATTTAAAATCTTAATTCTATGCATTTTTTGGTGTTTTGTCAACTCTTAAAAGTCTTCCGATTCATCCTTTAAAAACACTAGTCAAATTTGTCATCTAATGAAAAACAGACTAGTTTACTTACCTGGCTTATTTCTAAAATTACAATACTTTGACATACCCCTGAGTAGTGTATTACTGTCTTTGTGTTATACTGTATATGAAGAAAAGTATATTAATACCAAGTTATACAGCATTAGAGGGTTGCTGTAAATTGCCTATGGACTTTGTTTTGATTATACAGAATTTTTTCTTTCTCTCCTGTCTTCCTAATACTTTTTTTGTAGTACTTTGATGAACTCAGTGGAATACCTGCAGAAGATTTGTCTCATTATGGTGGTTCAGTAGAAATTGCTGACTACTGCCCTTTCAGTCAGGAATTCAGTTGGCATTTAAATGGTGGATATCAGCGCAGCTCAGATTGTAGAATATTGGAAAATCAACCAGGTTAGTTTAGTGAAATGAAATGTTATATACATATTACAATTATATATCAGCAATGTAAAATAGTAGTTAAGAGCACAGACCCTGGAGTTCAACTGTCTGAGTTGTATTGTGGTTCCACTGTTATCCATCTGTTGTAAATAACCTAACTTCTCTGTGCCTCAGTTTCCTCCTCCGTAAAAAGGGGATAATAATACCTATCTAATAGAGTTCTTGTGAGAATTAAAAAATTAATGTGATAAGAGCTTAGGACCATCATACATAGAAAGGATTTTTAGCTATTAGATAGATTTGCACATGTATACAAACACTGCTTTTCAGTAATACCTTACATCTGCATGACACTTTTCATTTGCAAAGCACTTTCATTTTTATATTTCATTTTAGTCTTCTAAAAACCTGATGAGAGACATAGAGAAGATATTATTGAATTTCACAGATGAACGAAAAGACACTAAGTAATACAGTTAGTTGGTGTTAGTACAGGATCCTCCAGTGGATAGCTCTTTTTAGCTAATCACTTTAGGTATCCTATTTTTTTCTCTCCTGAGGAGTGTGCATTTTAGGTATTTTAGAAGTAACATACCATTCTTCAGATATCAGAATAATATTGTCCCATAGCTATTAAGGTGTTGCCATATTATTTATTCTTTCTTAATACATATAAATGAACAGGTCATCAAGGGGATAAACAGTATGGTGATTGGATATTCAGCAATAATACAGTGGTACCTCGGTTTTCGGATGTAATCTGTTCCAGAAGACCGTTCAGGTTCTGAAACGTTCAAAAACAGGGATCAGCAGCCGACAGCTAGGCCTCAGGGTCTTGCCCTCAGCGGAAGCTGTGTGGCATGTTCGACTTCCGAGGCGTGTTCAAAAACCAAAGTATTTACACGTTCGTAAACCGAAATGTTTGTCAACAGAGACATTCGAAAACTGAGGTACCACTGTAGTTATCGCTCATACTACTCACCTCTGTGAATAAAATGTTCTCACATCTGATATGTTAGTAAACAGCAATAAGCAGTTTTTATTTCTGTGGTCATCAAAATTTTTAACCTGGTCCCCCACCTTTATTCCATACTTTATTACAGACTAAGTCAGTTAAATTTTGCATTTCCATAATGTTTTATTCTTAAACCTAGCAGATTTAACTGGATTTGTAGTTATTTTTCTGTCACTCACCTACTTGATAAATGTCTAAAGATTTATGACACAGCTACTCAGCAGTTCCATGTAAAGCAAAAGAAATGCACAGATCTATCAGTTACAGGTTTGTTAAAATAATATATCACATTTTATTGTTTTACAGCTGGAGTTGGCAAACGTTTATTGTGAAGAGCAAGATAGTAAATAGTTTAGGTTTTGTGGGTCATAGTCTCTGTTGCAACTACTCAACACACTGTTATAGTGTGAAAGAAGTCATAAACAATGTATAAATGAATGAGTGTGGATGTGTTGAATAAAACTTTATGTATAAAAACAGGCAGTCCTCAGGATTTGGCCTGAGAATTGTAGCTTGCTGACCCATCTTTTTTATTTTTTTGCCGTTGATCACTGTGTTTTTTGAGGACTTTGAAATACTCCAAAAATAAAAGAAATACAGAGTTCTGTTTTACATTTTCTCTTTTAGCTTATGTAATTAAGATTTTTCAAAACTGACATAAAATAAAATACATACTGTTTTTTAAAATTTTAATGTATTGATTTTAGAGTGAAAAAGAGAAACATCAATTTGTTATTCCACTTACTTACGCATTCACTGGTTGATCCTTGAGTGTGCCCTGACTGGGGATAGAACCCACAATCTTGGTGTATTGAGATGATTCTCTAACCAACTGAGCTACCCAGCCAGGGCAACACTTATCTTTATAATATTTCAGAATGGGCTAATTGAACTCTCACTGTTTTCAAAAGATGAAACTTGCTTGTATTAGGCGTAAAGAGAGCAAATAAATTATTGCGGGAACTTAAGAGCGTCATCCTTTGTCCATTAGCTATTTAGAGGTCATTGAGTCCACTCTGCAGGGACTTAGAGTGGACTCAGTGTGCTTAGTCTGAGATTAGATCAGCATGGTATTTATGAACTTCCAGGGGATGGCGTAAGTTGAAAATACAAAAAAGTTTTGCAAAAGTTGCAAGACCCCAAAAAAGCTTTCATTATATAAATCATTGTCCTCATCCTGTTCTGGGTCATTTGAGAGATGACTCCTATTAGGCCACCAGTGAAGGTGATTCTTAGTACCATTTCCTCTATGTAGCTAACTTATATGCTTTAGGCCCAGTTTTATCACTTGTTTCTGGTATAATAATTTTCTGCCAGTACCTGTATTGAGAACCCAGTTTGAGTTTGGATCCCTCCTTCTCTTGATTTTTTAAATTGAAAACTTCCATTAAACATGTTTGTTTTTAAAACAACCTTTAATCATAAGAATGGAATACTTCAACTTCTTGTTTTTTGAACCAAAGGCCAATTTTTAAGATAACTTTTCTGGTTTGCTTCAGACCCTTTTAAAAACTATGGTGCTGAAAAGTATGGACCTCATTCAGTTTGTTTAATTCAGAAATCAGCATTTGTCATGGAACAGTGTGAAAGGAAGCTGAGTTACCCAGACTGGGGAAGTGGATGTTATCAGGTAAATTAAATGATTGTTAATAATTATACCAAATATTACATAATTTTGTCTCATTATTGGGTTTTTATATTTTAAAATACATTGTATCTTTTTATAGTTAATTTACTGATTAATACTTTAACTTATGTTTATTTATGTAAATATTAGTTTGGATGCTTACGTTTTGTGAAAATATTGTCTTTTTTTTTTAGAGAAATTGCCTTTCTCCATTTGTTTAAAAATATATATATAATTGCTGTATATCAGCAAGTTTTATAATAATTTTACCTCTGGGCATATATCCTAAGAAAATAATGGAAAATATTTAATTTTGTTCTTGAATAGACATTACTTTGAATGGAAAAAATTTACAATTTTACTTAAGATCTGAGGAAGGCATAGATTTAAGAGTTAATAAATCAACTACTGATTCATTGTAGGTTTTTTTCCTTTGAAAGTAGAAGTCCAAAGAGAGCAAATTACTGTTATCTTAATTATCTTATTTACATGTCTGGTATTAAATGAGTGCATCATCTTATTAAAATCTTACTGAGATACAGGCATTTTGGAACTTAGGTTCATTCAACTTAATGAATATTTTGTACCCTACTAATGGATGTTGAGGACAGTGTGCTTCTGAGACGTGAAAAATAAGAATTTGCTGTATTATTTCAGCTACAAGAGCTAAATGGACTTCTGTAGCTGGGAATTTAAATATTATTATTTTAAATATGTTTTTATTTCTTTTAGAGAGAGGGAGAAGCATCAATGTGAGAGAGAAACATCATTCGGTTGCCTCTAACCGGGGACCTAACCCACAACCTAGGCATGTGCCGTGACGAGGAATCAAAAGGGTGACCCTTCAGTGCATGGACCACGCTCAACCAACTGAGCTACACCAGCCAGGGTTAAATATTGTTTTTAAACTTTCTTATAAAATTAACATTTTTGGAGTAACAGCCTTATTGAGATATAGTTTACACACCATACTTTTCATATGAAATTATCTTTGAAACCTTATAAAAGATAATTAACCACTTTCCAGTTATAATTTGACAGCTATAATCGAGCAACCGTTTTCTGATAAATTCCATTGAAGATTTATGTATTGATTAAATACATAGTTTTGATCTATTATAACCATAATACATAATTTTGTTTTATTTCTTTCACTTAGTACTTTTTATGCAGAGCAAAACACCCTTTCCAAGTTTTTCCATTAATAACACTTACTATTCTTTATGACTGTAGAACATTGCATCTTATTTGGGAAGTCACTTCCTTGTTATATATTGAGTTTTCACTGTGTAAAAATGCTTTTATAAGTATACTTACATATTTTACCTTTTTTAAAATTTATTTTTTGAAATAAATTCCTATAAGTGAAAATATTAGGTTAAAGGAATAAAACTAGAACCGTGACAACTGTAACAGGAAGATGAATTTTTCAGGCTATTTTAATGTTTTATTAACATACTACCACCACAGAGGGGTTATGCAGATTTGAAATACCATCCATAAAGACCCAATGTACAACTTGGCTTCCCTGTACCTAGTATTGTCAGTTAATTTTGCTGATTTAATACTAACCATCATTTATGTGGGAAAGTGTGTATGGTTTCCAAATAATTCACTGTGGATTGACTGTTTTGTTTTTTGTTGTTTTTCCTTATTTTGACAGAATGGTACAAAATTAAGTCATTTAAGTATAAATTGCTGATATGTTGCCCCTTCAGTCCCAAATATTTTAATGTGTACTACTTATAAACAAGGATATCTTCCTACATGACCACAATACTACCCCAAAAAAATCAGGAAATTAACATTGATACATCTAATTCTTTGACCACATTCAAGTTTTGCCAATTGTCCCAGTATTGTCCTTGTAGCAGTAGGATCTGGACTAATCTCATGTTTCGTAGTTGTAATGTCTCTGTTCTTCAATCTAGAACAGTCCCTCAGTCTTTTCTTGACTTTCATAACCTTGATACTTTTAGAGATTGCAAGCCATTTCTTTTCTAGAAGAAAAGATGTCTGATGCTTTATTAAATTCAGGTAATGTATTTTGGGCAGTAATATAACAGAAGTGATGCTCATGTTCTGGTGGTACACTCTTTTGACTTGTCCTTTTACTGGTGATGTTAAATTGTTGTTATATCAGGCTTCTCCACTGACAGGTTATTCTTTTTCTGTTTTAATTAATTACTTTTGTAATTAATAAGTATTGGGGGGAAGGTACTATGTCAATAACTTATTTCTTATCATACTTTCATTTTATTAATGCATGTATTTATATCCGTTTTGACTCATAGATTCCATCTTATTCAATAAGTATTACCATTATTATCATTATTTATTTTGATATTCAAGTTGCTCCAACTTTGGCCAGAGGGAGCCCCTTCAGGTTGGTTCCTATGTTCTTTGGTCTGTCCTCATCTTTCTTTTAATATTTCCTTGCTTTCTGGCCCAAGATAGTCTAGGCCCATCTTTACTTTCTTTGCCCCTGCCTGGAATCAACCATTTCTCCAAGGAGCTCTAATTTATTTCAGTGGAGTGTGGTATTTAGCAACTATGATCTGCGTGCTAGATGTACTGTTCATTGCTGTTGAAATATAGCTGCCCTCCAGCCCTCTTGATAAACAGAGCTAGGAAATATATGTATTGTGTAATTTTTATATATACTACTCATACATATATAAATGTATAACCTTGTTTGCACCAGTATCTTTGATTCCAGTCTAACCCAAAGGGTTCATTTTCATTTTTTCCCTTTCTATATTTGTAACTCCTCTTTCTGACAGAAATCTGGCTGTCATTGTCCTCAGTATGCTGACTTATTTGATCTGTCCACACCTTTTTCACCTTCTCCCACCCCTACGTGGTTGCCCTCTTCACCAACTTGGACTCTTACACAACCCGCCAAGTCACAACATTTCTGCCTTACTGTGATCCAAATCCTATGTACATCCTCAGAATAAAAAAATTATATCCCACCCTTCTTTCCTCAATTAAAGCTACTAAAGGCAGGCATTGTGTTGTGAACTTCTTTCGTATTCTTTTCAGTTCTAAACACGATAATCAGGTCTCACTTAAATGATGATTATATTGCACTATCGCTATGGTGATGCTTATTAGATGTGGGTCATTGAATGACAGGCTATGCAAGAGGTTACTCTTTATTGTTTGTATTCTCAAAAGCTTATTATAACTTAAATTTCCAAATCAGTATTATATTTAAACTTAATTGATGATTGAGTTACTTCAAAAATGACTCCATTGTTGAAATACAGTTTTGGAACTCCTCTTTTGAAATTTCCTTTATAAATAGTTTAATAGCTATTTAAGAAAATCAGTTTTAGTACTTTGCATCACACCCATGTTAACCTCATGTTAATCAGTTTAGTTAAGTACCTTTACCAGACTCAGTTCTGGGAAACTTTGGGATATTTCTAAAAATTACATCTAGTTATAAAGTAAAAGTTTGCTACTATCAAACATTTTCAGCCTGGCTAGCATGGCTCAGTGGTTGAGCATTGACCTATGAACCAGGAGGTCAGGGCACATACCCCCATTTCAGGCTGGATCCCCAGTAGGGAGCATGCAGGAGGCAGCCGATCAATGACTCTCATCATTGATGTCTCTGTCTCTCTCTCCCTTCCTCTCTCTGAAATTATTGAAAACAGAAAGGAAGGGGGGGGGGGGGGAAGGAGGGAGATGCATTTACTTTGAAAATAGTTCCAGGAGAGAAGTTTTAGAAATATTTAAAGTGAAGTAACTTAATTGAAATTAACATGAAGTCTTCAGAAAAGAACTTTGAAGAATAATCATTAAAAATTGTTTATATCCCAAACTGTGTTCTATAGCCAGTATTTTTAGTAGATTCTAACCTTTTTCCTGCAGATAAAGAAAAAGGCCAGTATACTTACTGATCTGGAATTTTTTTTTCTGTTTGAAGGTTTCTTGTTCTCCACAAGGTCTAAAGGTTTGGGTCCACGATACTTCATATTTGTGTAGTCGGGCTGGGCAAGTCCTCTTCATTAGTATTCAGATGAATGGCTGGATTCACAATGGAAGCCTGCTGTGCCCGTCATGTTGGGACTTCTGTGAACTCTGTCCTCCAGAAACAGATCCTCCAGCCACTAACTTGACCCGAGCTCTGCCACTGGGTGAGTAGTGTCTATGGTTGGAGTAATGGAGACTTTTCTTATAAGATGTTGAAAATCTCTTCAAGGAAGTTCTAAAACAGGTTGAGCATCTTCTCTTCTAATTTCGATGTTATGGGAAAATCTCCTTCCCACCATTGACTTTTATTTTTCCCTGACAGGAGCAATATCTGTCAGTAGAGTTATTTAAAAAATGACTCCATTGTTGAAATACATTTTTGGAACTCCTCTTTTGAAATTGCCTTTAGAAATAGTTTAATAGCCATCTAAGAAAATCAAATTTAGTACTTTGCATCACACCTTTATTAACCTATGTTAACCAGTTTAGTCAACTACCTTTATCAGACTCAGTTCTTGTCAATAGATCCCCTATCACTCACAGCACCTCAGTTTTGAGTGCACAGATTACATCAGTCAGCCACTGGCCTGTTTCAGTGCAGAGGAGCCTCTTCCCCCAGCACTACATGTTCAGAGGGTGCTGCAGCCTCCCAGATCTGGCTTGATGGTCTTCAGAGTCCATTTCTCTAAATTCTTTGTTGAGTACCTAAACTCCTGCACAAGAACACAGGTCCACAGCTACCTTAACAAGTAGTGTCACTGCCACTTTAGTAAAAGCTTTCTATGGTAGTGTGGAGCCAGCCTCTTCCTGTATTTTGGAAATAATGATGTGAAGCCTAGATAAGTTTTATTTCTTCCATCAGTTCAGTGCCAGAGAGAACCCTTTGTGCCAGATAGGGTCAATGGAACTGAAAACAAATTTCCAAAGTCAAACTATTGAGTCCTCAGTTTTACACCCTCTCCATGTTAAACCACTTTTTTAAAATTTTTAATATGTCTTTATTGATTTCTAAGAGAGGAAGGGAGAGGGAGAGAGATAGAAACATCAATGATGAGAGAGTCATTGATCAGCTGCCTCCTGCATGCTCCTGACTGGGGATCGAGCCCACAACCCGGATATGTGCCCTGACTGGGAATCGAACCGTGACCTCCTGGATCCTAGGTCAATGCTCAACCGCTGAACCATGCCCAGCCAGGCAAACCACTCTTTTTTTCCTTCTTTTTTTTTTTAAACCCACAAAATTCTTTAATCAGACCACTGTTCCAACATTCAATAGCCAGAACCACATTGCCATGACAGCCTCCTTTGTTCCTGTCTCTCCATCTTGATTCCTTACTCCTACTGATCCTCAGGCCATCTTCCACTTCCTCCTGACAGTCACTGTTGTGATTACACCTTACCCAGCCAGTTTCTTCAGTATGTTTCCAATCAGTCCGGCCTGTATCCCTATTCATGGAGGAGCACTGACAGCTTTCATGTACTGTATCTGACCCTGGATGGTAATCTCAGGCCTGCTGTGCTAACTTTTCTGCACAGTACTCCAGTGAGTCAGCTGAGTCTTCTGCAGTTATAAGAGTAATGACACAATGAATTATTTGAAATGACGTAAGTAAGATCTTAGGTCCCTTTGACGTGGTATGTAGTATATGTAGTGTTAAATACTCTTGGGTAGCTTGTGTTTTTTTTAATGCTCACAGGAGGATATTTTTTCCATTGCTTTTCAGACAGAGTATAAGGGAGAGAGAGAGAGAAACATCGATGTGAGAGAGAGACATCGATTGGTTGCCTCCTGCATGTGCCCCGACCAGGGCCAGAGATCGAGCCTGCAACTGAGGCACGTGCCCTTGGTCAGGATCAAACCTGGGACCCTTCAGTCCAAGGGCTGACGCGCTAACCACTGAGGCAAACCAGGCTTAGTATGCCTTTAAAACATAAAAACTGCTAATATTCTAGAGGAAGTGTAAAAAAATATTCCTCTCCCCATATTCTTCTGATTTTTTTTTATTATTGATCTCAGGTTCACATAGCTTTTTCTTGCATTTGTTAATTTCTTTTGGAATGTAAAAAACCATCTTTTTTCCTTTTCTCTGGTTGTCACATCTAAATGCTAGAGTATGTTTAGATAGTTGTTTTATAGTGCCTAAGATAGTGATTATAAAAGCCTTATTTCTAATTATTTCTGGTCTCTTCAGACTGTAGGGGTTATTTTTGTTTCCATTTATTGAATGCTAACCAACTGCTTTATGTCTATATCATTGCATTTAATCATCACAAAACCTAATGAGGTAGGAATTATCATTTTACACACGAGAAAACTAAGGTATGAAGAGATTAGGTAATATGTCTACTATCGTGGCTAATAAATAATGAGGTTCAGATCAAAACCAAAATCCCATCAGCTCCAGTTCATTTTGAAGTACCCTCTTTGAATATTTTCTTTTTAAAGAATACTGTCCCATAAAGTTCAGTATTTTTGAGGACAACAAATGTTTCAGAGCCATTAATGTTTTAAAAGCTTGTTAAATTTTAGTTTCAATAGTAGATAAACAACAGCTAGTCCCCTTCCATTTCCTTTGGGCCAAATTGTGCATCAGGAGATAAAGGGATATGCTTATGTTATTAGACTCCAGGTTTCACTCCTTATTCCAGCCAAGACCACTCTACCTGACGCTCTAGGCCAGAACTTACCCAGTAGAATTCTGTTCTGTAATCTGCATTGCCCAATACAGTCATCGTTAGCCACAAGTGACTGTTGAATGTGTGAAATGTGGCTAGTGTGACTGAGGAACTAAATATTTCATTTCATTTTAATTAATTTAAATTTAAGTAGCACATATAGCTAGTGGCTGCTATTTTGGACAGTGCAGCACTAAGTCAGAGTTTCTCAAACTTTTGCATGCATCAGAATCATGTTAAAACACAAGTTACTAAGACTCACCCCCAGAGTTTCTGATTCAGAAGATCTGTGTCAGAGCCTGAGAATTTTCATTTTTAACAAGTTTCCAGATGCTGCTGTTGTTGATCCAAGGACCACACTTTGAGGACTGTTCTTGGCTAAGTGGAATCTTTCTAAGATTTAACAATTACCAGCTGATTCCACTGGAGAAGAATAGAAGTTTCCTCATAGTTTATCTGAATTACCTACAGTGAAATAATTTTTAAAAAACTTATGCCACACTATATGGTGCTCAGAAGAACAGGCTGCAGTGTCTTGATTTCATCATTCTATTCACTCAAGAGCTGAAGACCAGCCCTATTTTCCTTACCTTTTAGAAGTCAGAGTTGAAGCTTGGTTGGTTCTTTATTGGTCAAAATATTAGAAAGGACAACTAACTCATCTTAAGATAAAGTCAGGTGGACCTGGTCTCTTGGCTACTATAAAAATATTTTCCAGCATTGGCTGGGCAGCTCAGTTGGTTAAGAGTGTCGTCCAGATATGCCAAGGTTGTAGGTTCGATCTCTGGTTAGGGCACATACAAGAAACAACCAATGAATGCATAAATAAGTGGAACAACAAGTCAGTGTTTCTCTCCTCTCTCTCCCTCCCTCCCTCTAAAAATCAGTCAATAAAATTGAAAATAAATGTTTTCCTTTCTGAGAATTGTTTTGGGAAATAGTTTTAGCTGTGATCAGCTCATGGCTAAATTAAAACATACTTCTAGTGCCCAAATTCCATAGAATCTTCTTCCATTTCCATATCAAGCCTGGATGTAGATAGATGGGTAGAGACCAGGGGCCATATGCCCTGGTTTGTCTGGGACAGTCCATATGTCTTTTGTCCTGGTATAATTGTTAATAGCGTTCTCTGTGTTAAAAAATCAAAGAGAACAATTTAGTTGATCTAAGTAAATTTTATTTCACACTTCATGAAGGGGGGCAGTCTCCACTCTCAAGAGTCCAAAATAAGGGCAAAGGGCTGCAAGCAGGAAACAAGGAAGAAGCACTGAGCTTAAGCTGATTGGCTGGAGTTGTGTATCTACCCTATTTTGAAACATCAAGGACAGGGAAAAAGTATAGAGCCCAGAGGTGGCTTGTTGGTTCGCGATTGGCTGACTGGATACACTGTCTTTCTGGTTAAGCACATGGAAGTTATCTAAGTTTCAGTTTTCTGATGTGGTACCGTCTTGGGACTAGCAATTTATTTCAACACTTGTCTCAAAATGCCCTGATTTGGGATGGTAAATTATATCGTTACCAAAAAGGGACACGGAAAAACAGAAGAGAGTCCTACTTCCCGTGTCAGAATAGCCAAGGTATTAATCTACTTCCCTGTGTAGCATCTTTAACTTTGCTGTGATACTAGCCGAAGACACTTCTTTCTCCTCTTGGGTGCTGTTTTTAACCTTGATATGGTGAGTACATTCTTTTCTTCCTGCATAAATATTTTGTTCCTTTATCCAAAAATGCAAAAAAAAAATAACTTTACATATCTGGGTTTTAGGAAGTCATTCTTTTTCTTTTTTTTAATCCTCACCCAAGGGTATTTTTTCCTTGCTTTTCAGAGAGAGTCGAAGGGGGGGGAGAGAGAGAGAAACATCGATGTGAGAGAGACACATCGATTGCTTCCTGCACATGCACTCCATCCGGGGCAGGGGAAGAACCTGCAACTGAGGTACATGCCCTTGGATGGAATCGAACCCGGGACCCTTCAGTCTGTGGGCCAACGCTCTAACCACTGAGCCAAACTAGCCAGGGCTAAGAAGCCATTCTTGATTCTGTTCTCCAAGTTGGTCCTTATTCAACTTTTAGTAATCACCTATACTCATCTGTTAGTGTGTAGTTGATATTATGTATTCCAAAAATGTCTATAGAAAGTCAGTTTTTTGTTTTCAACCCTAGATCTCTGTTCCTGTTCCTCTAGCCTGGTTGTCACCCTCTGGCTTCTGCTAGGCAATCTGTTTCCTCTGCTGGCCGGATTTCTTCTGTGTGTATGGCACTAGGAATAGAAAAGTGAATTCTCAAGGCATTCCTTTGTGTCATGTTCCTCTGAACAAAGCACAAAACCTGGGCGAGTACCAGCCTGTGCAGATGGCAGAAGTGACTTTGGCTTGACAGTTCTGACCACAGTCAGACCTTGAAGGGGAGCTTCACTTCACAGCAGTTACTCTTCATCGGCAACCCAACAGCCTCAGCTTGGAGAAGGAAAAGGAATTCCAAGTCATCAAGTCTCTTTATTTTTCAGGATGCATAACCTTCCTGAAGTTTTCCTTTGAAAATGTGATATTGGTGTTATTTTCAGAATACATACCTCAGCATTCTCATTAACCTAAAACAATGGGAAAGTTCATCAGCACTGCAGTAATTTAAAGAACAGCTCATTATTGGAAGAGTTTAAGTTGTGGGTCCTGTCCCTAGAAGTATAAATTATCCTTTGACTTACAGAAAATCATTGAATTGAGATTTCTACATCACTGTTATACCTATTTTGAATTTAATGGCTGTACATGGTACACTTAAATTATTGTGCTCACTATTTTAATGTCTTTTTTTTTTTTTTTTTGGAAATTACATTTTGCTAAATTTTATGATTTAACCATGCTCACCTTTTTCAGACTAGCTGTGTGGTAGTTTACCACTGAGTCATTATGTGTTGATAGCCCTTTTCCAGATGTATCCGTTACTCATAGGTCTTCATAGCTCAGTTTCCTGTTGTATTCTCCATTTGTTTAATACAGTTGAAAAACCGTAGAAGCAGAGAGAGAAAAGTAATGTGCCCTGTAAAAACATTGAAGACATACAAATAGAAGAAAGTATAAATGTATGTTTTTCAGATCATTGTTATGACAATTATAATCCAACAAAAATAGAACTATTTCTTTCTGAGCAATGAAGATAAAAAGAAATTCTGGGATAGACAGGTATGCAGTTGTCTTCACATGGGCTTAGAAATTGTTTCTATCTGAAAATTATTTTATATATAAGAACAATATAAGTCAAAACAAAATGGTTTGAATTGTTTACTAATAGCAAAGTGTAGGTTTGGTGTATGGCCTATCAAATAGGGTCCACTTTACTGCACAACATATGGCTCAATCCTCAGAAGTTGGAAGATAGCCTTTGCTTTAAAAGGAGGTGATGTCCATTACCTCCTGCTTTTGACACTTCTGTCACCATGTAGATTCTGGTCCACAGAAGCAGTTCTGCTCTAGAGCTTACTGACCCTTTACTAATTAAATTCTCTGTGATGAGTGATGTCCAGTTTTTCTCTGTAAAGTTAACAAAATCCTGTGACATTATAAGCACAGCCCTTGGACAAGCATTCATTCATTCATTGGTTAACCCTTTAATTCAGTGTATAGTTATTGAGCACTCCATGTAAGAAATTGTGCTAAATGAGCAAGCAGCTGATTATTTGGCACTGTGGACAAACAACAATGCCAGCATAAAGGAAAGTCACCTTTTTTAATGCATACATTTTAAATATGTATTTAAATATGCAGTTTTGAATTGAAGGTATTTATCATTGTGAAAGCTGGGGGTCTGTAGCATATGTACCTTCAGCTAAAGAGAAGCTAATAGTAAAAGGTGTCAGGTCAGTGCTCTGTTTTCTGCCTGTGTCATGTGTTTCTTAAACTGCAATGTCTAAGAAAAGTATAGAGTATATTTTTAAAGAAAATTATAAAAATCTAAACTTACATACCAATTGTGATTATGAATCATCCTACAAAGTTCTATAAAGAATTTCACCAAAAAACTATGGACTAAGAATATATTTGAGATTTACAATGATGGATTTGATTATATTTTGACTGTTGTGCAGTAATGCCATTTTGGTAGTATTATTTCTGAGCATGGTGCTTTTTATACTTGAAATCTATTTTTGCTTTTACTTTTTATTGATATAATTATATTTGCACTAATGACTTTCTGGAGAAAATATTATAGATGATTTTTTTATACATATTTATTAAGCTTGGAATCTGGTAGCCCAGTTTTCTCTGCACAAATATGAAACTTGATAAAGTATGATGTTAAGAAATCTTGAGTTTCTGAGGGTAATTAAATGTGCTGGTGTCGTCCTTCCTCATCAAGTCTTGAAAGTGGTTGCTTATCACTGATTCTGCATAGTCTACTCAGTGAAGACTTAGAAGGCCATTGAACCTGTAAGAAATTTTAAGAGGCACATTTTAGTCACTCAGATTATGACAATATTCTAAAAAAAGACTTTTAAAACCTGAGGTTTCAATGCAGAATTAGTGGGCTAGAATTCAGCTTTAAACTGAAGAATTTGAAATGGCATAAGTGTCAGTATTCTGTGGCAGGTTATACCCTTCATGTTAGCAAGGCCGGTTCACTGAGAGAGATTGAGCAGCCTGCAGCCATGGCGGACGTGAGTGGGGCAGGGGAGGGGCTTGGGGAGGAGCCGATTGGGGGTAGTAGACTGGAGTCCCTGTCTGGCTCAGAAAGTGTCAAGTGCTTATAAAAACGGACTACCTCAGTTTTCAGTTCAGACTTTGGTTCATTTTGATACAATTAAAGTCCCAGTTGTATCAAGTAAATTTGTCTCTCAGGTATTCAGGAACAGAATTTACAGGAAGGAGGCAGAAGCCATGTCAGTAGACTTGAGCTGACAGCGTTAAAGAAACTGGCAGGCAGTTAGGAGGGCTCATGTAAATCCCTCTAATGTTCTCCTGAAAAACATCCCTTTCCCTTACTTATTTCTTAAGGATACATATTTTTGTTAAGACCAAATGAACATTCTAAAAATGTTATAAAAATGTTATAAATTATGCTTAAGATTAGTTTCAGCCTAATATGTTGGCTTAGAGTTTATGATTATATGAAGAAAAAACATAAATTAATGAAGTTTAAATAGTTTTAGGAAGATATGTAAATAAGTATACCAGAGTATTCTTTAAAATTCAGTATCAATATTCTCTTCAATGTTAGAAGACTCACTGGGTGAAACCATCTGTAAAGTGACTAGATGCTTTCTCAGAATCTTTCCAGCTCTAATATTCCGTGACTAATGCTGAACCAGAATAGCTAGGTCACTGCTGGCTCTGACGCGCCTTAGAGGATGCCAGCTCCCACGTCGTGTTCATCACAGTGTCTTGTGCTTGATGCCTTGGACGCTGAGTGGAAAGAGAAGAGCCTGTCTCTCAAGGCATTTGGGCCGCCCTGGCAGGGGGAGATGGACTTCCGTCACAGCCCCGCACACCCACTTATAGTGCGCTCCAGTCATTCGTGCCCTGTCCTTGCATCCCAGGAGGACTAACATGTTACTAAAGACTGTGCTACTCATTCTGAAGAAAGAACGTACCTGAAGGGATGACCTTTGTTCTTTTTTTGGATACATTTAGCCAGAGTTGAGGAAGGAATGCTGAATTATTTTCTTTTATGTTTATATTTTTAATAAGTAAAATAGAAGATTTAAAACTAATCTTTATTTATGGTATTGAACTTCAAGTGTAATATATTCCTTAAAAAAACACAACTTTAATAAAAATGGAAACTAATCTGCATCTTGTTTTTTTTTAAAAAAACGTATTGATTTCAGAGAGCAGAATGGAGAGGGGAGAGAGAGATAGAAACATCAATGATGAGAGAGTCACTGATCGGCTGCCTCCTGCACGCCCTCCACTGGGGATGGAGCCCGCAACCCAGGCATGTGCCCTGACCGGGAATCAAACCACAATCTCCTGGGTCCTAGGTCGATGCTCAGCCGCTGAGCCACACCAGCCAGGCAAGCACTGTCAGTTTTTAAAATCCTGGGTGAGGACCGCAAACACAGCCAGCACTCTGTTTGGGGAAGATGAGGTGTTTGTTATGAAGCATAATTCAGTTTAGTTTTTAACGGAGTAAAATTGTCCTACTTAAAGAGTGAGGACAGATGTTATGCAAAGCTGCAGGGAATAGCCCTCCTCAAATAGTTAAGCCAAAAAGGGAGCGGACGAACAATTCAGGGCAGCCACCTCTGGCTGAAGATTATTCTGGTCCCTTTTGTTCTGTGCTGTGGGCCAGGAGTTGCATTGCATGACCTCCCTGGCGCATTCAAATACCACACTGTGTGGCAGCGGCAAGTAAATGGTGCCTGTAGTCTCAGAGTGTGATTCTTCCTCATAACCTGAAAGCAGTTTGAGAGCATGTATGTACCTGGGCCGTGCCTTCACCGTGTGCACTTGGAGCCACTCTGCCCTGTGGCAGGGAGCCAGGGGCTTGGTGAAATTGACTGAACACGGGCTATGCGACCGCATTGCTGAGCTGAAATCTTTGTGGGAAATTTTAATAATAATTAGAATTTTTTGAGGTTTAAATATATTACCTGTTTACACTTTTTGGTATGTTCATAGAATATAGGTTATTTAGTAGGTGTTATTACGTAAACTAATCTTTTGTCCACAACCTCCAGGTTCATGGGTCGACGCTCAACCACTGAGCGCCACACCGGCCAGACTGAATTATCCAATATTAGGGGTTTTTTCCCTCTTATGTTTTTCAAAGTGTGGTGCCTGGACCAGCCACACTCATTAGAAATGCAAATTCTTGGGCCACACCCCAGATCTACTGAATCAAAGACTCTAGGGGTGGGATCCTGCAATCTGCTTTCTAACAAGTCCTCTAAGGAATGCTCTTGCAAACTCAAGTTTGCAAACCACTGCCCTAAACTCTTGTGGCTCTCACCAGAATCCACCTGATGAAGTTCCAACTGTGGATGAACCCAGTTATGTGCCTCGGTCTTACTTTACCTGGACAACTGAGCCCTGCTGGCAAAAAATACTCAGCTGAGTACTAATTGGTGTCATTTTAAACTCACAGTCACATCCTCAGCTGGGTTCTGCCAGGCAATCTCTCTTCACTACCCCCCCCCCCTTAGGATTACCTGAATTACCAAAGAAAAGAAAAAAAGACAAAACAGGATACCTAGTCAAATGTTAATTTCAGATACACATATACTAGAAAATTGTTTTTTTGAAATTCACATTAGACTGAGCATTCTTTATTTTTCTTTGCTAATTCTGGCAACCCTAACTAGAAGACATACATAGTAGCAGGCAGCTGGAAAGAGGGTGGATGTAAATTGGGAGAGAGCAAGCAAGGATGGAATGAAGCTGTGTCAGTCCTTGCTGCCTCTGACCTTGATGGTATGGGTGCCCTGCAGAAGCTGGGGCTCTTCATCACTGAGCTAAACTTAGTTTTGATAAATATAGACACATACCTGACCCAAAGCCAGCGATGCTGTAGGAGGGTCAGGGGAAGACGGGACAGTTGTAGGCCCAGCTGCTGCCTCACACCAGCAAGGTGAGCCAGCAAATGGATGACGAGGTGTGTGAACTAAATGGCTGTTGCTTTGCTTCTGCTCTCAGTCGCCCACAAGAATGTCTCTGTGGACCATCCTAACTGGAAACACACAAGGGAGCGAATTTTGGGAAAAGTAGCTCAACCTAGCCAAGGTGACGCGTTACAGTCCACCACACCCTTTCTCCATTTTAAAAAAAGACTTGATGTCGAGTGCCAGGGACAAATGAAAATTTACACAGGGAGAAATAGCTACCCTTTGTTGAATGCTTGCTACTTAAGCACTTCTCATATATAAATATTTTTATATACATTATACTTACATAGATACATGAATATGCCCATTACAAACATGATCTCATTTAGTCCTTGTAACAATGTTACAAAGTTGGTATTACTAATACCATTTTATAGATGAAGAAACTAAGGGTTAGAAAGGTGGAGAAATTTTCCCACAAACATACAACCAGCAGGGGGCAGAGCTGTGATTTGAAGCCAGGTGTCCCTGTGCTGCCCCGCTGCCCAACAAACTAGACTTTGTTATGTCATAAGCACTAAATCTGCACTCGGACCACAGGCCACCTAAAAAGCCTTCATGCACACGTGCTCAGTGACCCATACTTGACATCACTGTTTGGGGACAAGTCCTTGAGATGCTCATCGCACTCCCCAAGAGCTCCTCTGAGTTGGAGTCCCAGCCCTTTCACTTAGTAACTGGGTGGCGGTCCTGGGAAAAAGATTTACCTTTTCTCAGCCTTACCTTCCTCATGAGGGCAGTAATCCCCACCTTACAAAATTGTAAAGATTGGACAATATTAACACCAGGAAAACATCCGGCACAGCCTGATTATCCTAGATACCCCAGGAATGGGAGTGTTTCCCTTTCCTCAATGAACTGGCTACCACAGCCTGCATCTAGGCTGAAGACCCTTTAAGCTACACCTTCAGTCCTAACCTCTTCCTCTTCCTCCAGGTCTGTATTTCCTGTTTCCCACCAGGAAACATAGCAAATTCTAAATCATCTTACACCTGAACCGTTGTCCAGTTTTTCAATACCACCCATGCCACCTTCAATACCATCTTTCTGATCCTCCAGCTCACTTCCTCAAAGTCACTTCTATTTCTCTCTCCCTATGCCTTACTCAGACATGTGTGCATCATAACTACTCCGTCCTAAAAAAAACTTTCAACTCCTAGTGCCAAATTTTAAAAAGTATAGTGGCAAACCATGTGTGAAAGTTGCCAAGGGAGTAGATCTTAAAAGTTCTCATCACAAGAAAAGAATTTTTTGTAACTATATATGGTGTCAGATGTTAACTAGAATTTTGTGGTGATCATTTTGTAACATATACAGATATGGAATCATTATGTTATACATCTGAAACTAATACATTGTTATATGTCAATTATACCTCAATAAAAAAATAAAGTACATGGACAAACTTGAGTAAATCAGAACAGAATGACCAGGGTGATGGGGGCCTGGAAACTGGCATGCCGGAATGAATATATATATCAAGGTAATAGGGATTTTTCTCCTTAGAACAGAAGCCTAGGGGTTGTCATTGGGAAGAAAAAGTTCTTTCTCTGCGGGCTTCAAAGTGGAGACCTGATCCGCAGGAAATAGATTGCTGCTCAGCGTAAGGAAGTTTGGAGGATTTGAGTCTTTGCCAATGATGAGGGATGTAGCCATTGAGGTTCTCTATCTCACTTACTTGCTCCTTTCATTCTCATTTCTGCACGGAGAAGGAAGATTTTAGCAAAAGGAGATGTTTACCTTCTGATCTAAGAATCTTAAGGAAACAACTTGCTAAGCTGCAAGCACATGCATACAGCACCTCTGCTGAATGACCCTAAACCCGCCCGAATCATGTGCTACCGTTGACCTTAAACAAATAGCCAGATAGTTCTCCAGCAAAATGGGTTTATTCAGAACAACAAACAATGACAATTCAGTTCATGCGGTCTGATAACAAGCCACGTGCAAGTCCCAAGAAACAAAGGAGAGGAAACTCTTACAGAAAAGAATAAGTTGGTAATGCTCTTCTAAACAAATAGTTCTACCTGTGGGGCTTTGTGACTGGCGTAGGGGGTGAGAGCTCCCCCTTCTGGCCTCCCGACTTCATTTTAAATTAGGTTTCTGTTTATTAATTTTATATTACCCATTTCGGATCTGTTTGAAACCTGGTTTTCCAGCACCAGTGACATGAAACCTGAAGCCTGCTGATGGCAAAAAAGAGTTTATAACCCTTCTCTGAGCCAACCAGAGACCTTAAATAAGAATGTGCTGCTGTGGTGGAGCCAGCACTTTCATTTTCAGTTTGGAGAGCCCCATTTTCAGACTGCTATTTGGGTCCTTATAGATTTATTTTCCTTCTAATTTAGGTATTCAATATTAGCAAGATGGAGGTTTATACTTTTCTTCTTTAAAGCTGAAACAATGGAAAGTATTTCATATAGAAACTTTCTTGTACAAAAACACATACGAGAGCATTTAAAATCTTGCTCCCAAGCATATGTCCTCATTTTTGCTCAAATAAACTCCAAAAAAAAAAATTAAAAACACACACATAAGGAAAAGTCCCACTAGGTGACATTTTAATTTACAAATTGGTATTATTTTTGTCGACAAATATCTAGACAGAAGCTTATCTTTAAAAAAAAAATTATATATATATATATTTATTGATTTCAGAGAGAGGAAAGGAGAGTGAGAGATGGAAACATCAATGATGAGAGAGTCATTGATCGGCTGCCTCCTGCACGCCCCCTGTGCTGGGGATCGAGCCCGCAACCCGGGCCTGTGCCCTGACCAAGAACCAAACCTCGATCTCCTGGATCCTAGGTTAATGCTTTTGTCCAGCTGAGCCACGCCCGGCCAGACAGAAGCTTATCTTTCAAATGGCCCTTCTGCTCTAAAGAATGTGAGTCTCATCTCCTGGTGTTTCCCAGGTTACCTCCGAAGAAGATGACAGGAGCAGGGCAAGCAGACACACAGAAGTTGTGGACATTTTCAAGGCGCTCATCCATCCACACTGTAGGATAAGCTCTCCAGGGCAGATTTCTGCCTGTTTAGTTCATTGGCATATCCCAGAGCCAAGATCATTTCCTGTCACACAGTAGGTGCTCAATATTTCTTGAGTATTTGAAGAAAAATGTTTGGGAGAGGCAGCAAAAGTTATACTCAGAGACTGATTATTTTTACTCTCTTAAAAATTTATTTAGCTCAGATTTGCTGTGGCAATTTCACAAGCCAATAGCATACAGGGTAATACCTCTTAATAAGCCAAATAAAAGAAATAACGTACTGCAAATAAAAGACAAATTAATCGCATTATTGTTCCAGGCACGTGGAGATAGAATAAAGTCTAAATTTAATATGAGGTGTACCTTTTTATACTTGAAGGTACTTTGGGGAGAGGTTGACGAACCAAGAGCTGATTTGCAGCTGCCAGTGCAAAAGTGACAGTCCCCTGTTGCTAGAGGTCATTGCTAGAAAGAAGATGCCAGTGACAGGCTGGAAAACTCCTGCAGATGCCTCCTCCTGGTCTCAATACTCCTCACTTTGCCTTATATACCTTCAGAGCGGCCCTTCCCTGGGGCAGGGGAGGGGCCTGGCAAGGCCAGTCAGACTGCCCAAGCCTTATCTAGGTCACCTTGAGGCTGAATATAAGCAAGGCTTCACCAACCCTGTTCCCCTGAGCACAGAACAAAAGGCGAGGGATGAGATTAAGTAGCAGGACAAAATCAACCGCTTCCCCACCCAGTGGCTCCCACAGCGCGCTGCTATTACAGCACTCCTACTATCTTGTCTTTATTTTCATGCCTGTCTCCCTGAAATTGTGAGCAACTTGTAGTCAGGCACCTTTTCATGTTTTGCAAGAAATCATAAATATATTTTCCTTGTTACATAAAAATAAAGCTCTGGCCAGGTAGCTCGGTCGGTTAGAATGTCGTCTTGGTAAACCAAGGTTGTGGGTTCAATCCCAGGTCAAGGCATATACAAGAATCAACCGATGAATGCATAAATAAGTGGGACAACAAATCCATGTCTTTCTTTCTCAAATTAATAAATTTAAAAAATATATAAACAAAAACAAACCCAGATCTCTCATGTTCAGAACGTGAACATTTTACCACCGCCCTTGGGGATAATTTAAAATATTTTCAAGGGTAATGTTATAGCATAGTAAGAAGCTAGGAAAATTCCAGGGCAAGTGTGTTATAGAAATAGATTTGTGTGTGTATTAGAGTCAGGAATATAAGTTTGATGTGTGTGTTAGATTTGAAATAAGTAACTTCATCTTGTGTGACCGAGTGTAATTGTGAGGCCTGCGTGCCACGATAAGATTAACACTTTGTAGCCCTGGCTTCCAAGCAGGCCCGCGCTCTGTAGGACCCTGATAAGACACACTGAAGACGCACCGCACCTTCAACCCAGCTGTTAAAAGCAGGGGCTTTTCGGCCACATCTTTGGATGCTTGTCTGCCCTCCACAGACTTCATCCCCAGCTCCGGGAAAGCTGACCCTGCCTTGCTCTGCCCTGCACCTCTCTAGGAGAGCTTCTAGAGGGCTGCAGTGACCGACGCCGTCGCGGCCGCACCCCCAGACCTTGTGTGTGTCTTTCAGCGGATCCTCCGGGTGGCCTGCTGGTGCCAAGAACCATTGGGAACTGGTAAATAAACCCTGTGTGATTGCTTCATGTTTGTCTCTGTCTCCCTTCTTGAAACTTGAATTATTGGCTCGGTCTTATTAAATTAAAGTGTCTCTCGACCCTCACGGTGGTATAGCCACGTATTGGGAGTTAGACCACCTGCGTTTACGTCTCCAGAGAAACTGGGACAAAGTGGAATAGGGAAACTGAGACAGATAGTTAAACTAGTTGAACAGCATTTTGCAGATAGTAAATCCTATCTTTCCTAACCGAGGACACGTAAGGGTAAATGGTTTGCATTTCTCCTCTCCAGCCAGAGGGTAAATAGCTTAAATCACTCTACTCAAGGAGACAGATAACAAATCCAATTAGTGCCATTTGCCTACCACACCCAAGGACAGACAAATTAAGAATAAACCTCATTTTGGGACATCTGCATAAAGCTGATGAATATTCTATTGATCTGCCCCTAAGACCTCCCCCAAACACCCAGCCTTTAAAACCCCTGAAAATACACTGTCCCAAAGTGCTCCTCCCACCCCCACCCCCCTCCGTCAGGGGAGCACACCAGCGCCATCTCCTTCCCCCTTCTCCCCTCTGAGGGGACCCCACGAGACTTGCAACCAGGGGAGCAATGGGCAGCGGCAGCTCATCCCGGGCTTACCCCCTGTGCCTGTCTCCAAGGTCCCCTTCTCCCCTTTTTCTCTGACTCCCCAGTGAGTCAAAGCAGCCCAGCCTGGGCTCTTGTTTCTTCTATGCCCTTCCTTGTTTCATTGTCCTAAGTATATTTTTGCTGCTGCCAATAAATTCTTGCTTTCTTTTCTACACTTTGTCTCTTGATTGAAATCTTTCCCTCAAGGCAAGAACCGAGGTCTCCTCATCATCTCCCCCGCAATAGGCTGACCACTGTTCACAGGAAAGCCGTGATCCCAAGATCTGACTTGAGCCAGATGTACTTGCCTTTCCACAGCTGCACTTTAAAGGGAACAGGACTGGCTATATTTTCTCTCAAGACCAGGGGAACTTTCAGCCTAACTCCCCTCACTACATTTTTGGGTATCTGGTCTCCTGGCAGATACTTGGGGTTTTCTTGGTCCTAATGGATCACTATCAAATTTCTCCTACCCACCAGCTCTTCCTTAACGCAGAGTTTTACTTTACTGTCAAATGTATTGACTTTTGGACATTCTGAGTAATGATTCTTGCAGTAGTGAATCCCTTGCAAAGGAGGAGAGGAAAAGTGGTCAGATGATTTTTACAGTGTTAAAGGTTGTCCTGGAGTTGCCCAATCAGCTCAGAATCATCAGATAATTCCCCTTCCGATCTTCCCAGTGGAGGGAAACAGCTGCATTAAGAGAACAACCAAGCTCCAGCCCAGCTGTTCCCAGTGTGGGCAGGGCAGAGCTGAGACCGTGCTGCTAAGCACCCATCCTGTGAACCATGTAGCCCCAGCAAAAGCAGCAAAGCCGGAGCTGTTCATCTGACCCAGCAGGATAGAAAGTGGGGATTAGAAGGGCCATTAGAATATAGCCGTGCCATTTTAGAGCTTTATTTTCAATTATTTCCATTTTCAAATGAGAAATCTGAGGCTCCAAAAGGGGAAGTATCTGGTTTAAGATCACACTACTGGCAGAGGGGAAATGAGAACTCTGATGTCTAATTTCAGTGTTTGTTCCTTGACACTCTGCTTTGGAAATGCTGAGAGAAACAAAATACAGTGTCTATATACATTTTCCAGAAAAGGATTAGAGGATTTCTCATAACAGCTTAGGAAACACTGCCCTACACCACGCTGTTACTATAAATGATACACAAAAAATTTACCCAACATAATCCGTACAATCCACATTATGCAACCCCGATGCTGAGACACAGCGGCAAACATCATAGGTCATTCTGAAGATCAGCAGTAAGCTTCGCATCTCAAAATGCAGAAGCATGTGTGGTGGGGGAGGAGGGATGTGGGTAGGCGAGGGTCAAAGGTGAGCTCCTCTCTGACATGCAGAGTCTAGCTCCGCGTATTTGGGGTTTAGGGCTGGTCAGCTTTTATAAATATGCATTGATTGTGCTTCCGCGATAATGTCCTCGATCCTTGCCCTCAAGGAGATCACAGTCCAGTAGGGGGATCGGTATATAAAGGCCTGAGAACTGTGATAGATGCAATGACAGAGTATGCGCCACACGGCAAAGTTAAAGGTACTGAGGTGGGAGAGAGTGAAAAGTTGGGCCTGGAGAAGGGGAGCAGAGATGGAGGCTAGAGCAGCTTCCCACAGGGGCCCCTTGCATGGGCTATTAAAGGTCCAGATAGCTGAATGGGGTGAGGGAGGGAGAACCACATGTATGTAGACAGACAGGGGAAGAACAACATGGCATCTGAGGGCAGCATATGTGGTTGAGTGTAGTGTGAGGGAAGGGGGAGTCACAGGGTTAGCGGGCAGGGGTCTGAGTGCGAGGGCTCTCTGCGCCAGGCTGAGGTGTTTGGCCTTCACCTGTGAGGTCTAAGGAAAGGAGCTAGCCCCATCTCTCTCAGACACACCTACAACCCCTGACTACGCAGAACCAGCTACCTCCTCAGGTCGGACTAAGATTCCAATGACCAAGTCAATAGGTGGCCTTTGGAGGGTGGGGGCACTGAGTTTCGCATTAGCCTCTTCTACCACATACAAATTAAAAATGGAACCTAAATGCCTGCCAGCAGCCTAGAGAAGCTATGCTTTCTGAGATGGAAAAATGTTGACAAACCCATCTTCATAACTCTTTATAACTAAGATAACAGACCCTGAGAAGTGAGGCAATATGGCCCAAGGCGGCAGCAGAGCCAGGATGAGACCCCGTATCTCCTATACCCAGGACCAGGGCTTTTTTTTAAAGCTTTCGGTTAAGTGATACATGTCAGGAGCTTATCATCAGGCTATGTGCCCATTCATTTCTTATCACACATTTATTCACTCTCTTCTGTCAACTTGATTTTAATGACTGAGGATTCACAAATGAGCAAAACCTGATATCTTTCCTGGACGAGCTCAAGTAAAAGACTGGGGCTACTAACTAGACTATGAGGGGCTCTGGTGGCTCTGGGGTCTGGAGAACATGCTGGGTGAAATGGGATGGTCATTGTATAGCTTCAGATGATTATTTTCTGAATACCATCCGAGTGTTGTCTCTCAAGATTTTTCCAAGAGAGACTGGAAATCTAGATTTTTTGAGTAAAATGTTTTGATTTTTAAAACACTGTAAGGGTCAAACAAAATCGATCTGCAAGTGAATTTGACCTCCTGCTGCCATTTTGTGATTCCTTTTCTAAACCATTGTTCTTGATTATTGCTTAAGGATCTCCCAGGGGACTTGTTAAAAATACAGAATTCTTGGCTACATCCCAGGATATTTGGAATCAGTAGGCTTGGGTTTGGGACCCTTTTATCTCCACTTATCACAAGCACTTCCAATGCAGGTAGTCACTGACCGCACTTTGAGAAAGCCTGATCTAGCTGCAGTGTTTCCCACCTAGAAGCTTCCATCTCTTCCTCCCTCTTCATCTTGGGTCCAGACAGATGATTTATGCAGCTGATAGTTGAATTAGGAAAAACACTGTTCTGGAGGCCAAGTTTCACACATTCATTTCATCTCCATGATGACAAGCAGTCCATGCAGACTCAAAGAAGGAACAGCAAAGACAACACAGGAAGGGGCAGAGGTGCACAGATAGTGTGTAGGAGGCTGGAGACACAGAGAAAGCCAGAGTGAGAAGGGAGTGGGGGACCCAAGAGGTTGAAGTTAACTGCTGCATCACAGCCATCCGGTGGGAGTGTGGGCGCCAGAGGAACTCCCCTCTATTATACACCGACCCTATCCCCTATTTCTAGCGCTTCAATTTCTAATCTAGTTAGATACTTGCTTCACGAGGAGATGGCCCAGGAGCCTATCAGAGGAGAAATGATTCTCTGGGTGGCAGCAACATGTCTTCCTCCCTCCCAGTAGACTGCCTGAGTGATTTTCACTTAAGAGCAACTGTTCGGGATCATTTTTGGATACTCAGCAGGGCACAGGCTTCTTCATAAAGTATAGGCTTCAAGTAAAAGAGTATATATAGGTCACTGAAAAAGCATAGCTACAAGTACTGCCTTAACCTGGCCTCTGCTCACCACTCCAGCCCCATCTCCACATCTAAAATGTTCCCCAAATCCTTAACGTTGGGAATTTCACACTCACAATGCTATTTCTCATCTCCGTGCCTTTATTTACTTATTTCAGCATTTCTGGAGTTTATTCTAGTGCCTGGCACATATCAGAGGCTCACTAAACATTTATTGAATAAATGAGGTTTAACCACTTGGGAACTATGCAACCTTCGCAAATCACTTAAACTTCTGGAGCCTAAGATTTCTTCATCTGCACAAGAGCTAATGATACCTCCTCCCTAAGGCTGTTAGAAGAATAAATGAGACAGTGTGCACGGAAGCATCGCACATAGCAACTGGCCCATTGGAAGTAACCAGTAACTTTTTTAAGAGCTAAAAGACGATTTAAGAAGTTATCTATTCCAGTCTTCTGCTTTCGTCATCATCAAAAAACACTATGCCAGCCTTCTCATGCTGCAGGATCTAAATACCATTTTATTTATTTATTTTTAAAATATGCTTTTAAATTGATTATTTATCTATTCATTCATTTTTTAAAATATATCTTTATTGATTTTAGAGAGAGGAAAGGAGAGGGAGAGAGAGAGACAGAAACATCAATGATGAGAGAGTCATTGATCGAGCCCACAACCCGGGCATGTGCCCTGACCGGGACTCAAACCCCGATCACCTGGATCCTAAGTCGATGCTCAACCGCTGAGCCACGCCCAGCCGGGCCTCTATTCACTCATTTTTTTTACGGGCGCCAGGACCAACAATCACTAGCTGCCCAAATACCAAAAAATTGTGCTTCCAAAATCTCTTGATGTTGATTCCGCACATAGAGCAATCGGGCTGCTGTACGTGTGCCACTTACCACAGAAGCCCTTTTCTTAATTGATTTTTTAGAGAGGGAGAGAGAGAGAAAAACGTCAATTGGTTGCTTCCTGCACCCTGACCAAGGATTGAACCTGCAACTCAGACATGTGCCCTGACCAGGAATTGAACCAGTGACCTTGTGGTGCACAGGACAGTGCTCAACCAACTGAGCCACACCAGCCAGGGCTCTAAATACTGTTTTAGATTAAAGGAAGAAGGTGGTAATCTTGTGTCTCTTTCTGGGGATGCACACTAGTTAGGTTTCAATTTGAAGAACCACCCTCTCAAGGGCAAGGTCTCCTGGGCCACACCAGGTAGGTGAGCAGATTACATATGAAACCAATGAAAAAATGCTCGCTTTACATGGAGCATTTCTCTTGAAACAATAAACACTCAAGAATTCCACCACTTTCTAAATCAGGAAGGAAAAAGGAAACAGAATCAATGATCCCAGACTGATTATTTTCTAAAGATAGGATATTATTCCTAAACTCTCACCCATCAGTACTTTTTACTTCCCACCCTTACTATAATATCCACTTGCCCTTGTAAGTAGGAGTGGAGGAAGAGTGAATAGGTATAGCAGAGAAAAAGAGTCGGTTGGGTAAACTGGCTGTTCTTTCGTTGTAACGATTTAAAATAAAATCAACATATCATATTAGTATCTTTTTTTTTTTTTTTTTTTTTTTTACCTTAAACTTGCCCTTGAAATAAAAGTAGAAGCCATAGAAGGTCTTTACATCTGGCACATGAGCCTCTCCAAGTCTCATTTAGGACTAAAGTTTGCCTTTTTAAGGCAAACCAAAGGAAGCTGCCCAAACCTAGAGCATAGAGGACCCATCCTCAGGGCACATCTCTGAACATCTCAGTTCAATGTAGTTCAACACGTTTTTACTGCCTACTGTCCCGGGCACTGTGTTACGAGCTGGGGAGACAGATATTAATGAGACATGGTGCTTGCCCTAAAGGAGCTCCCTCACTGGGACCCACCTCCTAATGATGTCCAGGTCTATCAGTGGGTGTGCAGAGTGAGGATCACGCATATGCCATCTCTCCTGTGCCCACAGGTGATGCTGCTACGTGACTACGCTCGCTTACGCCCCAATGCAGCCTCAAAATTGTTCTCAACATGGCACATCTGATTAACCACTTGGCCAAGAGTTGAATCTATCCCTGAAGTTGGCTGAGTATGGGCTTTGGAAATAAGCAACTCTAAATGAAAACCCCAGCTTCAGCCCATACTATTTGTGCAGTCTTGGGAAAATCTCTTACCACTTCTTGAACTTCAGTTTCCTCATGTGTAAAATGGGACAATCCTCACAATAACATTATAAAGTTGGTACTATTACTGTCCCCATTTTGCAGATGGGAAAACTGAGGCACAGATAGGGTAAGTAACATGCCCAAGATCACAAAATATAACGAGAGAGAGCTAAATTTTGAAGCCAGGAGGTTTATTTTCAGAGCCCATCCTGGCAACTTCTAGGCTACTCTGCCTCTTAGGCTGGTCAAATGATCTTTGGGAGCTAACAAGCACAAACTGCCCGACTCAAATGAGGTATTTAATAGAAGTTTCATTAAGAGACATATTCCATTGGCTGAGACTTCAGCTCTAGCTAGAGACAGTTTTTTTTTGTCTTAACATAAGAAAGGCTGTTGTGGAAAGACCTGCTGGATTTGTGACTATACAGGCTCATATCATATTTAAACTATTTGGCAAAGAGTCTGACTCTTGAAAGAAACTCATCTGATAGCTGAAATATGAGTCAGAGATCACTTGATTACAGAGTCCAGCCTTCTCTGGCTTAAAAAAAATCTACTGTTGGGGAACATTGTTAAAGTCATTATCTTTTACCAAGATGATTTCACAGTGATGGAGGCATGGGTTTAAAAGTAAAAGCAGAGCCTGGCCGGTGTGGCTCAGTCGGTTGGGTGTGGTCCCATGCACGGACGGGTTGCTGGTTTGATTCCTGATCAGGGCACATGCCTGGGTTGCAGGCTTGATCCCCTGTAGGGGGCATGTGGGAGGCAGCGAATCAATGTTTCACTCTCACATAGATGTTTCTCTCTCTTTCTCTCCCTTCCTCTCTCTCTAAAAACCAATAAAAAAATATTTTTAAAAAAAGTAAAAGCAGAAAAGAAGGCAAACCTTGATTTAGAATTGAGCCACAATAAGTGGGCTCATATTTGTAGAACTCTTAGAACAGTCCCTGGCACCTATTAGACACTAGTTTTTGTTTGTTTGTTTGTTTGTTTTCTTTTTCTTTTTAATATGTCTTTATTGATTTCAGAGAGATGAAGGGAGAGGGAGGGAGACAGAAACATCGATGATGAGAGAGTCATTGATCGGCTGCCTCCTGCATGCCCCCCACTGGGGGGTCAAGCCTACAACCTGGGCATGTGCCCTGACTGGGAATCGAACCCTGATCTCCTGGGTCCTAGGTTGATGTTCAACTGCTGAGCCACACCCGCCTGGCTAGATGCTAGTTTTGTGTTTCACAAACAAATACAGTATTGACACTTGGGTGTGGAAGGAGACCTAGTTAGAAACACCCACATTTGGGTGGCAATTGAGCTTCTTTCCACACTTACGCCTCACTGGCTTTAGAAAAATAATTTCATTTCTGAACCTCAGTGTTCTTGCCCGTGAAACAAAAATCATAACAATAACTAACTCAAGAGGGTTGTTGTAAGTAGCAGATGAGACCAGTGAGATATTAAGGATGAAAATATGTTATTTGTAAACTATAAAATGCACTTTACAAATGTCATTGCTGTTACTGTAATTTTTTATTCAGAATTCCTGTGAGTGAAAGGACTAGAAAGGTGTCCTGAGGCAGAGAATCAGATTTCTGGTGCTGGTGGGATTATCTGCCTGGATTATCTGCCCTTCTCTCCAGCCCCCTCCTTGGCACACCCCTACTCCTAGCTGCTGGCCCCGCCAAGTAGGGAATAGGGGAGAGCTGTGTCCCTGGCACCCGAAGTTGGAACACAGAGTGCCCTCTCTCCCTCTCTTACAAAATCAAGGCCGTACAGAGTTATTGGGGGTAAATGAACAGTGCGTCTAGTGTGCCCGGTTAGCAACGTTCAAGATTAGATAGACTTTCGCTGACCGGCCTAAGAACCCGATGACCCAAGGTAACCTCATTTCCATGGGCACTGGCACTGTGAGTTTTAAATGACTGGCTTTGTAAATACGCTTTGGTAACCACAACCTATTTATTCCAGAAGTGGGGACTGTTTATACAGAACCAAATTGAACTGCTTGAAATATGGTAGGTACTTTAGAAAAGAATACAAAGCCATGGCATTCTAGAAATTGTGACATATTACCCCATGGGGAATTCCCTTTTCTTTTTTAAATTTTCTTTTACTGTTTGGGAGAGAGCCATAGTTACCTAATGATTTGTCTCTAGATTAAATCAAGGTGGAAAACAAGGGCCTCATCAAAAGTGTGTGAAGCCCTGGCCGGGTGGCTCAGTTGATTGGAGTGTCATCCTGTACACCAAAAGGTTGTGGGTTCGATCCCCAGTCAGGACGAAAACGGGAGGCAATGGATGATATTTCTCTCTCACATTGATGTTTACCCCCTTAAAAATAAATAAAAACATATCCTCAGATGAGTATTAAAAAAAGTGTGTGAAAGACAAGACTCTATGGATGCCGTGTGTAGGAATTAGCTACCACAGAGGGTAAAAAGCAATATAAAGCCACCAGGGAAAGATGTAACTGAAAGGCAATAAGGAGGAAGCCTTTATATGGCACATGAGTTCAAGAGGGAAGCAGAAACCTGCAAGCTGATGAAAAGCCTTGGCAAATATAGCTTTTAATCAACTTTCCAGCATGCCATGAATAGCAGAGACCTGGTGAATTCTGCCTACAAATATTTAGATCAGGTTTCTTTACCTGAAATAATGTGAGAAGGTAACTAGCATCAGATGTTATTTCATTTTCATTCCCTGTAACCCCATCAGGTAAGTATTAACAAGCCACCTTTAACAGATTAGAGAACTGGCTCTTAGGGATGATTTGTAGTTTGCCCAAGGTCACGCAGTTATAAAATGGCGGAGCCAGGATGATCTGACTTTACTCCAAGGTCATTCGCCCACACCGTGTCACCTCCGCTGCGCAGCTTTATGCAAGAGCCACACTACTGAACTTCCACAAGGCAGGCTGGGGAAGAATCAGTCTGGAAAGAAGGAAAATTTGGTTCTCATACATTTGGTAGGGGAGTTCAGATACCTTTAGCTGTCTGACAACTGATGAATATTTTATTTGGGAGATGCTTGTCTTTCTGGTTCACTTATTTATTATATATATATATATATATATATATATACACACACACACACACACACACACACATACATACATACACTCAGGTGAGGATTAAATTTTTAAAAAATAGTACAGAAGCTATCATAGGAACAACACATTATTTTACGAATGGAGATTTCTAATTTTCTTTTTTCTTTTTCTTTTTTTTTTTTTTAAAAAATATCTTTATTGATTTCAGAGAGAGGAAGGAAGAGGAAGAGAGAGATAGAAACATCAACGATGAGAGAGTCATCGATCGGCTGCCTCCTGCACGCCTCTGACTGGGGATCGAGCCTGCAACCCAGGCATGTGCCCTGACCCGGAGTCGAACCGGGATCTCCTGGATCCCAGGCCAACGCTCAACCACTGAGCCACGCCCAGCCGGGCTAATTTTCTTATGATAAACTATGAACATGCTTATACAGGTGTTCAATAGATTGCCTATGAAAAATATTAACTTCTTAAAATGGTCTTTAAAAAACTAGATGACCACCTTTTAAAAAAATATATATATTTGTATTGATTTTTAGAGTGAGAGGAAGGGAGGGAGAGAGAGAGCACAACATCGATTGGCTGCCTCCTGCACACCCCAACCCCAATCAAACCTGCTACCCAGGCATGTGCCCTGACTGGGAATCTGAACCCACAACCCTTCGGTGCACAGAGACGATGCACCACACCACACCAAAGCGTTCTGATTGATTAGGTCCATGCGAATCCAGGGGAAAGATTCTACTCAGGCTCTGCCCTGGTGAAAATGTTGCCCATGACTTGGATGAGTACAGGTGACCACCTGATGAGTCTGCAGCTGATATGAAGCCAGAGGAGGCAGTGAATGGAGAGGATGTCAGGATCAGGATCCAAAGAGAGCTCATCAGGTTGGAGCAATGAGGAGAATTGGGCAAGATGTAAATGAACAGGAGAAAAGCCAAGTACCCAGGCACTAGGTGGGGAGATGGGCTTTCCATAGCACACATGTAAAGGATTTAAGCCTAGGTTAATGTACAAGGGCAGAGAGATGTGCTTAGATGACTAAAGGCTGTATTTAAAGAAGCATAATGTCAAGAGTTAAGGGAGGTTACTGACCTGATCCACTTCATAGAAGCCTGGCCACCTGTACAAGCTTGCTTCCTCCTATATAGGCACACCCTATAAGATAACAAATATAAGGAGATGTACAGGACAATAAAGACAATTGAAGTCATGTCTTTAAAGGAATTGAGTATATTTATTTAGAATTGAAGATTCTAAAAGAAAAGACATTTATGGTGACATGATCTCTGTCTTGAAATAGTTTGAGCTCTGACATGCACATGTGGAATGAATGTGGGCCTTTTGGCAGGAACATTTTGCAAGGAAGACATCCCTCAGAGAATGATAGAACAGATGACACCCAAAGGCCCTTCCAGTCCAGACAGGCCGTGACCTCGACCCTCTGACATGTCACAGGACCCCTCTGGGTCCTATTTCCTCATTTACGAAACGATCTCTAAGCAGAACTCTGATCTTCAAGCTCTTTTTCTGCTCTGACAGACTGTGTTTAGGGATCTCTTTTTCTTTGAGTTTTCGCACAAACTTGGCATTAATCCATACTTGTTCCCCAGGCTGCCTGGTTCCATTAAATGAGAGGAATGGAAAAAGTGTGTGCTGCTCTAGAAGAGGCCAAATGAGGATAGAGAACCTGCTGTTATGGGTTGAATTGTGTCCCTCCAAAATTTATATGTTGAAATCTTAAGCCCCAGTATCTCAGAATGTAACTGTATTGGGATATAGGCTCTCTAAATAAGTAATTAGGTTAAAATAGGTCATATGTGTGGGCCTAATCCAATATGAATGGTGTCCCTGTAAGAAGAGGAAATGAAGACACAGACACGTCCTTGAAGACACAGGAGAGAACTGACAGGTCTTTATGGTCAAACAAGTCAGGAAATTGAGAAATATAAGCAGGTAAGATAAAGATCCATTACTTAACTCTTTTATAGACACTTGCTGGAAGTTTCTGTGCCTATCTGATGGCTCGCAAGACCTGGCAGTGGAGGTCTTTCTACTTAAAATCCAACAATGTGTGTGGGAAAATATCTTCTTAACAATCTAATTTAGGGCAAAGCTGTATTTATTTTTATCTATTTATTTATTTATTTTTCTTCTTTATCACAAAGTTAACCCATTTAGTTTTTAACCACTACCCAATAAAATATTATCAACACCAGAAATATCCTGTCTCCTCAATATTACTCTGCCCTGGTTCCTCCCAATAGGTAACATGATCAGGGCAAGGCTGTATTTATTTTTACTTTTTAAAAAATATGTCTTTATTGATTTCAGAGAGAGGAAGGGAGAGGGAGAGAGACAGAAACATCAATGATGAGAGAGTCAGTGATCGGCTGCCTCCTGCACGCCCCCCACTAGGGTTCAATCTCACAACCTGGGCCTGTGCCCTGACCGGGAATGGAACCGCTGTGATCACCTGGATCCTAGGTTGATGCTCAACCACTGAGCCACACCAGCCCAGCCAAAGCTGTATTTAGATCCAGGAAGAAGGTAGTTCTACAAATAATGTCATTCTATATTAAACGACCTAAATTTTATCATGCAATTAATTATTTTGCTTAGACTCATTCAAGGGCTCCCCTTACGCTTAGAAAAAAGTCCGAATTTCTGATTCTTGACTACATCCCTAGACTCACCTTCTGTTATGTCCTTTTGAGCCCTGGTATCCCCAGCCTTCTGTGGGCTCCTCTTACACCTCTTCTCCCTCATCGTTGGATGTGTTCTTCCCTCTACCTAGGTGATTGCCTTACTTGGCCTTCAACTCAGCCTCGAAGTTATCAGTTTAAATATCACTTTTCTCAAGAGGCCTTCTCTGATTGCTACATTAAGTAAACCACCACCCACTCACTCACTCACCCATTTCTCCTCCAGCTCCATACTTACATGTATCTTGACACTTCTCACATTTATTTTAAATTTCTTGTTTAATATCTGGCTTCCTCTATGCGTGGGCTTTGAGGGCAGAGACTGTATCTTGTTTATGGTTGTATCCTTTGCCACCAGCAGAGTGCCTGGCATTTAATCCACGTGCAATAAGCATCTTGGTTAATGACTACAGTAAAGGTTTTCTGAGAATAAGAAATAATTTTCATGGGCTTTGAAAATCTGAAACCATCTTATCTCTTTTCCTTTAGGCAAATCTCATTTTAGTACAAGGAGATGGGGATCTTCATCCTAAACTCCCCTAGAAAAGGAAAAACAAGAGCACTCTTGATAGTTCACCTTTGGATCCCATATTGGGAACCTTTGGATAAATCTGACTTAAGTCCATCCTACTGCATGATCTTACCTCTCTCTTACTAACTATGCACGTTACCAAACCTCTAGTTCTTTACCAATTAACTTATTATAGAAAGTTACTTCCACATCATTAATCACTTGACCTTGCCTCTCTGTTCCCTGCCCTAACAGACTCAGCCATCTTCCAGCTGCCAGCTGGGCAAAGAGGCTTGTTTTCAATTAGACATTCTACTCTATGAGTTTAGTATTCAGAAAATTAATGACAATGACCCTGGTGGAGATCTGGTGGCTAATGTACGGAAAGATGAGAGGATCTGATCCTCTGGCTAGTGTCAGAGACAACACAAATGCCGCAATCACAATTGACACTGAGGCTGCTGGCAATGAGGACAGAAGGGTGGCAAGAGCAGCCACCCTTCAGAGCCAGCCCAGAACATACCACGCAGCTGGGGCCCACTGAACGCAGAGTCCTGGCCTGAATGTTGTGGGGAGATGCCAGGCCAGGAAGGGATAAGACATTTTCCCTTCTGAAAGGTCCCCATCATTTCTTCATGCCACATGCATTTACAGAGGCCTGCTCTGCCCAGGCTGTGTTAGGTGCCCAGGACCTAGTAACCTGCCTTCTACGTGCTCAAAGCCTGGGGTGGGGGTGAGGAGGGAGAAGTTTCTTTATGAAAGAGATAATTTCTGTTCTTATGTTATCAAAGATCGACATTAAAGACTTCATGAAATGCAAATATAGTCCCATAGAACACATAGCACTTATCCAGCATCCTGGGGAAAAGACTGAAAAGAGGGCCCATGGCTGCCCTAGCTGTTTTGCTCAATGGTTAGAGCCTCGATCTGAGGACTGAAGGGTCTCTGGTTCGATTCTGGTCAAGGGCAGGTACCTCGGTCACAGGCTCGATTCTCTCCACCCCCACCTCCCATCAGCAGGCAACCAATAGATGTGTCTCTCTCACATAGATGATTCTCTCTCTCTGCCTCTCTCTTCTACTCTCTCTGAAAAGCAATGGAAAAAGTATTCTCATGTGAGGATTAAAAAAAAAAGAGGGCCCAAGGCAAAACCATCAAATAGGCAAAAATAAAGCAACCCCCCATCAATGTAACCAACCCATTCCCAATTCCCAATTCCATGCTGCCATGAGCCTTTCCTTAATGCTGGTATCCCTGGGTTCCTTCCTGTTGCACAATTTTCTACTACTTCACCATCCCAGTTGTCCTCTCCTAGATGGAAAAGAGATTGAACTAAATCCATTTGTTCCAGGGTAAAGTGGCAAAGGAGTGGCTAGGAACCCCACCCCCAACCCATATCACCACCACCAGGCATGAAGGCATTTCTCCAGGAGCCAGTGCTGAGTTATCCAATAAGCACACCAGGAAAGCAACACCTCTCCCAAATGTCTCAGGTTTGAAATGACATTTCAAAACAGTTTTCATTGGGGAAAACCAAACTTTATTGGGTATCTTTTCATTTGTTTCATAGGTTGGCATTATTATTATTTTTTAAATATATATGAGAAACACCATCTTTCAATGCTTAGGGTCCCAAAGGCGCAACTCCTTCCCTGCCAGGGGCTTTATGGGCACATCTGCAGCCTCTGTCCAGCCACCACCCAGGGGAGCTATTCTAAGGAGAGGGATTCCAAGTCATGCAGAAGCAGAGGGATGTTGGGGAGTGAAATGATGCTAAAACTTGCAAAATAAGGTGAATTTAATCTGGATGGGTTTCCTCATAAGAGTTTACTTACTTTCTAATGAGATTCCAATCTATAAACTTTATGGACACTGTTCCTGGGAGATGGTCTACTATATAAAAGGAGTTCTGGGATCAAATAATTTTGGGAAATATTGTACTTCTATCTCCCTTATGAAGATTTATGATACACATTAGCATATTAAGTACTCCAAGAACTTCTGCAATAAAGGAACTAGTGTAACTAAAAAAAAAATCAAATGTATTTTCCAAATGTATCTGTGGTAGGCAGTTAGACAGACATGAGCAGAGCAAGGAGGATGGCCAGATACAGAAGGTCACCAGAGTGGAAAGCCCTGGATGCCTAGCAAAAGACAATCATAGGGTGGGACCTCATCCCCAGGGTGACCTTTCCTACCCTAGCATATTGCTGGTCATGTGGTTTGGACACCCGATCTTTCCTCCCTAGCAATAGTATCTTGGCCTCAGTCGTATTTCAGCTCCAGGCCCAGCAAAGCAGCAAAACCAGACAAGCAAAGCCACGGCTGACCTCAGGACCAGCTGCATTGGGTAATGACCCCCTGCCCTGGTGGTGACCAATCAATCAGTGGAGACCTAGACCCTGAAAGAACACACCTAGAAAGCTGCTGAATATTCTATTGAGATCTTCCTCTGGGACTTTCCCTAAAATCTCTGCTTTTAAAACCCTTAGGTCAGAGGACTCAGCAAGCTCTCCCTTTTGGGAACACACATGTGCCTTCCCCCTCTCCCTCCCTCCTCCCTCCCCCTCCCCTCAGGCATGCCACCTTTACCTTCCTCACTTCTAAGCTCCAAGGGCCCTCTCTTCCCTTGCCTCTATAGCCTGTTCCTAAACCCAATTTGTCTATGAAATAGTTCTTCTACCTCTGTAATTTTCTGAATAAATACTCTCTTACAGTTTGAGTCTTGGATGTGAATTCTTTCCTAGCCAGAACTCAAGTACCGAGGTTGCTGAACCCAGGCCCGGTCCGACCCCATCTGGTGCCATTCCCGACACCCCAACATACCTAATAACAGCAAGAAAAATTTTAAATCAAGCATCACTTATTAATAGCCTATAATATTGTGTGGAGCACATATTGAAAACCACTAACCTAGTATTTACCTTCTGCGTGTGTGATGGGATGCAAGTTTTTCAAGAGGTATTGGCATATGTGCTGTTAAGAACATCATACCCACGTGACTCCACAATAAAGCATCAGTAATTGGCTTTCTTTTTTCTCCCTCATCAGAGTATTCACCACTTGATGATGGAAAGGTCATGTGACTTCAGTTGATTCTGCATTTTTATGGGCTTCTGTCAGCAAAACACTACCTGCACTAGCCAAGTGAGTCTAAAAAATGGAAAAAGTGAACCCATCACCTTGAAGGAACATGTGTTCTCATTTTATAATACAGTTTTAAGAGCTCGTCTACTGGGTATTTAAGCAAAATACTTTTAGGTTCAATAGAGATTCAGGGGAGAGGTGCTGGAAGAAGCAAAGAATGGGAGAAAAAAATTATTTTATCAAAATCTGAGCACAGCAGCTACTCCACTCTGTTCCCCAACCTTCCTCCCTCCTGTCAAACAAAAGCTCTGAGTGTGTCTATTATTTTACTCCCACAACAAGCCTTGAGGTTGGCAGGGGAGTGTTTCTAGTGAAGTGCTTGCTGCCTTGGAGTCCCTTAGCTGAATCACCCCACTGGAGTAGGAAATTGCAAAACGATTTCTGTCTAAGCAGGAGGCAGGGGGGAGAGGCTCCTGGTTAATTGAAACTGTTTCACCACAGAAGTAACATCTACTGTGAATGTGAACATATTTTCTTCTCAGAATTTCTTTTTTCCTTCTTTCCTTTTAAAAAAAAGAAAATTAAAAAATTGTGGATCCACAGCTCTAATCTCACAGCATCGCTGATGGGATCAGTACCGCTCCCCTCGACCCAGCTCCCAGTTTCTCTGTGGCCTGTCCTCTTCATTCCAGCTGCCACAGCTGCAGGCTCATAGAGAAAGCTTTAGGAAAATAAATCACCCTTCCCCTCTCTGTATAACAGGCTTAGAAAGTGAAAATGAGCCCTGACCAATGCGGCTGGGTTGGACGTCTTCCCATGCCTTGAAATATTATCTGTTCAATTCCCATTCAGGGCACATAACTGGTTGAGGGCTCCATCCCTAGTCAGGGGCATGCAGGAGGCAGCCAATCAATGGCAACTCTCTCATCATTCATGTTTCTATCTCTCTCTCCCTTCCTCTCTCTGAAATCAATAAATATATATTTAAAAAAAAAAGTCACAATGACAGGAATGAGTCATGTTGGGGCTACAGTTAACTTACTGAAAGCCAGAAAAAAGGAGGCCTTGGAGACAGGTTCAGGGGGTAAGCCTGGGATGAGCTGCTGCTGTCTGCTGCTCCCCTGGTTGCAAGTCTCATGGGGACCCTTAGAGTTTATGCGAAATTTCACTCCAGAGAAAGAAAAGGTGTGGGCGTGCTCCAGAGAGAGCCAGAGCTGGGTCTTTTGTCTTGAGGGGTTTTATTTTATTTTTTTAATATTTTTTATTGATTTCAGGGAGAGGAAAAGATATAGAAACATCAATGATGAGAGATTGGCTGCCTCCTGCATGTCCCCCACTGGGGGCCGAGCCTGCAACCCAGTCCATAGGTTGAAGCTCAACCACCAAGCCAACACTGGCTAGGCCGTCTTGGAGGTTTTTATCTCTCTTTTGCAGGTGGGAATCTTAGGGGTGATCTTGGGGGAGGGCTTCAGCAGAATATTCATCAGCTTTCCAAGTGTGTTTTTTTATATGTTGATGTACCAAAATGAGTACATAGAGGGATCAGGGTCATTTTCTGGTCAGCTTTGCCTCTATCTTAGATTTGTTTGTTCTAATTGGTGGTTTTTTGTTGTTGTTGTTATTTATTCCCCTGATTTCATCTTTCCTTGTGATTGGCTGGCACTAATGGCACTAATTGGGTCTCTGTTGTCTATCTCCCTGACCTGGGTGATTTAAGCTATTTCCTCTCTGGTTAGAGAGGAAAGGTGTCAACCATTTGCTCTCAAGTGTCCTTGGTTAGGGAAGATAAGGTCTTGTGCAGAATGTGCCAACACTCAAACTTGAGTACCTTGGACTGTATTTTTAATTATTAATTAATACCTGTCTTTCCATTTGAGGTGTAAACCATTTGCTCTCAAGTGTCCTTGGTTAGGGAAGATAAGGTCTTGGGATCTACTAGCTGGCTGTAAATTGCTTGACTTGTTTGGCTCTATGTGCCTAATCATCTGTCTCAGTTTCCCTTTTCCCTCTGGTCAAAAATTCTCCTAATTATCCTGCCTCAAGTTGCTATATCAGTCTGTTGTGCATTTGGTTAGCATGAGCCAGTCCCAAGTCTCATCGCCACTGGGAGCAATGACAAAATAGTTTCTGAGTCTCTAAAACTGAAGCTTTTTTCACACTCCATGTTGTCATCTTTGGGTCTGCATGTTCCTCCTTTACACCTGCCATTGCTCCAATGAAGGCATCCACTCACAAGGCTTCTTTTCCTTGGAGTTTGAATGATCATGGATTAGGGTGACTTACTTCTACAGCTGGCTGACCTCATTGATTACATAGAGATCCTCATCTTACCCAGTACTGAACTATAAAAGGGTAACCCTAAATCCTTTAGACTCTATATATTACAACAGGCTATTACAACAGCTTTCATACCAGTTTTTCTTGAGCAGAGTTTGAAATTTATTCCATAAATAATGAAAGGCCTTTGGAGGTTTCAAAGTTTCAAAGGAGCATGATCTGAGTCATGAACTGTGACACACGGAAGTGGAGAGGCCTGTAAGGACAATACTTCCCTACTGCAAATCCAATCTACCCCCACACACCCTGCCACCCCCATACAGTTTGTATCATTTACTTCTTTTATCCCCAATGCCAATACCCTCATCCAAGGCATTAGGACTTCTCACCTTTTCCTTTAACAGCCTCCTATCTCCCTGTTTCTTTCTCTCTCACTAAAATCAGTTCTCTATGTGGCAACTGGAGAATTAATTTTTAAAAAAATAGCTTTATTTTCAGTATATTCACGAGATTGTGCAACCATCACCGCTATCTAATTTTAAAACATTTTCATTACCCCTCACAAAACCCCCACACCCATTTAGCAGTCATTCTCCATTCCTCCTTTTTTCTAGACCCTGGCAACTATGAATCTACTTTCTGCCTCTACAGATGTGCCTATTCTGGACATTGCAATAGATGGAATCACACAATATGTGGCCTTTTGTGTTTTGCCTCTTTCATTTTCTGTTCCTTTTCATGGTCAAATAATATTTCATCATACAGATACATCATATTTACATTCCCGCCAGCAGTTTATGAGGGTCCCAATTTCTCCACATCCCTCATCGACACTGATTATTGTCTATCTTTTTTTATTGTAGTCATCCTAGTGGGTGTAAAGTGCTATCTCATTGTGGTTTTAATCTGTATTTCCTTGATGACTAATGATGCTGAGAATCTCTTAATGTATTTATTGATCTTTTGTATTATCTTATTTTTTTCAGATTAAGCCAATTTCTTTTTAGCTTACTTTGATGACATAATAAAATGGAAGAGAAAATAACACAATCAGAAAAGTATTGGGTAGAATTTTAAAAATCTTTTACTTTGCTTATCATATTTAATATTTCCAAGACCATTCTGCTGTAAAGGATCAAATGCATCACACCCAAAGGTGTGCACTCACCAGCTGTCTGAAAACAGAGGGGGCCGCTGGTGGCACAGCTCCAAAAAGTCCTCTAGGCCCTGTCACTGAGGCTGCTCAGTCACAGGCTGCCTGAAGGTCATGGCCATTCATACAGGAGTAGGAGGATCTTCTGACAGAGGAAGGATGAAGTTAGGAAGGAGGGTGTTCCTCCCTTCCGAAGCTTTGGTATTTAGCCATGTCCTCTGGAAATACTTTAGAAAGTTCTCGAATCAACAGGCTTTTAAATTTATAGTTAAGAATACATTCTCAAAGGAGACTGCACTTTCAACACTATAGTACACATCCACCAGGCAAAGGAAGGCCATGGGACTGCAGAGTGACTTTCACAGGTGTTGGAAAGAATGACACCAAGTGACAACAGAGATGAACTGAAGATAAACCACACAGTCTCCACGTGCTACCGCCAACAGGAAGCCTCTGCATCACAGGCATACCCTGGAGTTGCAGAGAACTGCAGCAGGACCAGGTAGAACACACATGGACCACAACCCTTCATGATGTCAATCTTGCCTTTAACTTGTTCATGTTTCACTAGAGCCTTCTCCAGGCACTCTTTGGTGTGGAGTTGTGGCTTTTGACCTTGATCTGTATATTCAAAAACTTCTAAATGTTCAGTAATATCATGAAGTTACTGTCGGCACTTCTCAATATCCTGTAAGCCAGTCACAATAAAATTCAGTTTTTGTTTGAGCTCTGCCTGGCTCCTGGGATGCTGCTGATGCCGAGCTGCCAGATGTTCTCCACAGACTTCTTCAGGTGCTCCTCCAGGTGGTCAACTTCTTTGCCAAGGCCCGACAGTCATCATTTCAATAGGCATGGCCCTGCTCCCTGCTCCCTGCTCCCGAGGGACCATCACTTCCATTTCCCTTGTGCATTTTCTTTGGAGAAATCTCTATGTAGCTCCTTTCTCCATTTTTCAGTTAGCTTACTTATCTTTTTTTGTTATGTTAATCCTCACCCAAGGATATCTTTTTTAAAAAAATTGAATGTATTGGGGTGATATAGGTTAATAGCCTTACTTATCTTTTTATTAATGAGCCATCAGAGCTTTTTACATATTCTGGATATAAGCCCTTTATCAGATATATGTTTGCAAATATTTTTTTCCATTACATGGGTTGCTTTTTCACTGTCTTGATGGTACTGTTCGGAGCACAATTTTTAACTTTCATGAAGCCAATCTTTCTTTTTTTGTCACTTATACTTTGACGTGTATCTGAAAAGGTTTTGCCTAACCCCAGGTCATGGAGATTTACTCCCATTTAAAAAATTTATTTTTTATTTTTTATTTTTTTTTATAGTTTTGGCTCTTACATTTATGTCTTTGATCCATTTTGAGTTAATTTTTGTATATGGTGTGAGGTAGGGGTCCAATTTCATCTTTTTGCATGTGGATATCCAGTCGTCTCAGCACCATTTGTTGAAAGACTAGAGAGTTATTTTTAAAATATAGAGTGGATCACAACTCTCCTCTGATTAAAACCTTCAGTGATTTTTCTATTGCTTTTACAATAAAATACAAATTTCTCTGCCTATCACTTTACTCTCATTTCACACCACTCTCTCGCTCTTGCTCACCATGCTCTAGGCCCCCAGGTCTCTCATTTCTCAGAATAAGTGGAGGGTGCCTTTCCCTTAGCTTCCTCCTCTTTCTTCTTCTCTCACTTTATTTTTTAAAATTTTTATTGTTTAAAGTATTACAGATGTCCCCTTTTTTCCTCCACTGATCCCTTCCACCCTGCATCCACCCACTCCCAGGCCTTCCCCATACCAATGTCTGTGTCCATAGGTTATGCATATATGCACATAAATTCTTTGATTGATCTCTCCCCACCCACTCCTCCACCCCCACCTTCCCTCTGAGATCCTTGTCTGTTCTGTGCTTCTATGTCTCTGCTTTGTCTCTCACTCTAAATGTCATCTCCTCATGGATGACTTTCCTCCACTATGCTTGTAAAGTAGGTTCTCCATCCCATCCCACTGTGCAGTCAGCTTGGCATCATCATCAGCTCAGCAGCCAGGCAGAGCTCCACCAAAAACTGAATTTTATCATGATTGGCTTTATGATCCCCTTTTATTTTCTTTATAGCTTATCAATATATTTATATTTATTTTGATGCTTTATTTTTTAGTTTGAGTACTATTTCTTTTCATCTACCATACTGTTTTGCATATGGCATACATTCAATTCGCTCAAGTTTTTAGAAACGAGAATTCACAATTAGAAGGGACTTTAGAAATCACCTAGTCAACCACTGTTATTTTACAGAAGCAAAAACCAATATCTAAAGAGGGTGAAAGATTTGTCTGGGTTAAAAAGCATACCTAGCTTTCATTCTAAGAGCTCTAATATTGGCAACAGTTTCTTTTTCAATTATAGCACTTATTTACCTTATTTCAGTGTCATGCATTCATTGCAAAATTACTACAAGTTTGTGTTTTTTTTTTCCAATTTCTGATAGAAATGACTATTTCTCTAAGCTTTCTTCCTAAAATGCCTGAAACGGGGCCTCGAACGTTGGGCAAGAACCTGGTTAGCAAGGCAGTCAGGCACATGCAACTCCAACCACTCCTTTGTTTCGCCCTCCCCGGCGGTCCCCCCTTCTCCTCCCTCCCTCCGCCGCCCCCTCCCTCTCGCGTTTTCCCCACCAGCCAATCCAGCACCGCTACCCCCGGAGGCTCCGCCCTCTCCAGGGCCGCGTGCCCTGCTCCAAGATGGCGCCGGGAGCTTCTGCCCTAGGGGAAGTGAGCTCACGCAACTCCGGAAGGGAAGGCGGGGAGCAAGCAAGCGGGTGTGTGACCCTCCGCGGAGCCGTGGGTGGGGCGGCGCCCCTGGCTGTGGTATTCACATTGGGGGCTGGAGAGAGGGCAAGGGACCCGCTCGCCCTTTCGAACCCGGTCGAGCGCCCGGCACTGGGAGCGTTGGAAGAAGTCGCCCTGAGCGGCTCGCTTCTGGCTGAAGGAGAGGCGGCCCTGGTAGCCGGCGTCCCGCCCCCGGCGGCCTCCTTCCCTGACCCTCCTCCTGGGCTGCGCGGGCGGCCCCGGCTCCGTCTCGGGGGCTGCGGCGGGAACCGCCTAGAGGGCTGGGCCGGACCCTCCTCCTGAGACCCGCTGGAGAAGAGGGAGCGCGGCGGGTCAGTCCGTGAGCCCAGAGGTCAGGCCGCTCGCTGGTCCCGGTCCGTGGTCCCCTGTGCTTTGCCCAGCGCTCTGGGCTAGAGTCTTCTACGTGCCCGCGTTGCTTCTGCTTCTCCTTGGAGTATGCCACCGAATCCTCTGGCAGGGCGATTTTTCTTCCTTGCTTTGCCGGGAAGGAGATAGATGTTTAAAGGATCGCTGGCCTCGATACCCCTGCCGTCTTAAAAGTTTTCCTTCAGTGGAATGCTTGTATTCCTATCCTGGACCATCTGATGGTTTCCGCTCCCGCCACCGTCTGATTTAGTCCGTGGGATCATCTTTAGATCAGATCTTAAAAATCATCAACCCACAGAACGACAGAGTTTTTCTCTCCGCCCAAGGAGGGCAAATGGACTTTGGAGTTAAGATGCAGGGGAGTGAACCAGTGTCCACCATGAAAGTCTCCGAGAGCGAAGGAAAGCTGGAGGGCCTGGCCACAGCGGTGACCCCGAACAAGAACAGCAGCAACAGCAGCTGTGGGGGTGGAATCAGCAGCAGCAGCAGCAGCAGCAGCAGCCGCGGGGGCAGTGCGAAAGGCTGGCAGTACAGGTATGGCCCTTTCTCCAAGGTGATTTCCTGAGGTGAAGGTGGAGGTGGAGGAGGGGGTGAGTATGCTGGAGTCTGCGTTCCTGCAGCTGTTGAAAGGTAAAGTTTACCCACTGACTTCCAGAAGCAACTGATTTCATTTGGATCTGGGATCACATCTTTCATTACCAAGATTTAATTCATTCATTCGTACGCTCAACAGGTTATTTATTGAGACCTATTGGAGAATACGTAAATGTATCCTTGAACTTCCTCTGCAACCCTAGAGTTACTCTTCCCTCTGATTTAATTCTGTACTCACTTCTGTTTTTGATTGTGTTGTAATTTGTTTACAAGCTGGCCTCCTCCGCTCCGCTGTGAGGGCAGGGTCTGTTTAACTCAGCTCTCTCCAGAAGCTGGCAAATACTCGTTGCTCAAACGTATTTGTCCAGTGATTGCATGAGATGATTGAATCAGAAAGATTCTTGTCCTCCTGGTGTTTGTGACTTAAAAGGGGAGAAGTACATAAATAGTTTGAATACAAAGGCAGAGTACATATGCGAGATCAGGCCACTTTGCCTTGATGAGAAATTCTACATTTGCTAATTTTCATTAATATGAATGAAAATCTTAAGGAACAGGAAGAGAGTCCTGGAGAAAAACCAGTAGTTTTTTTGTTTTTGTTTTTGTTTTTGTATGTAAAGTATAGAGGGATATACCCTTCCAGAATCTTAAGAATGAATGAAATTAGGATATCCCATGGTATTGGAACTAAAGGGCCGCGAATTCTTAAATTTTGACCGACTCTAGTCCTTTTTAGCCCTTGTGCTGCCTGTAGTTGTGAAATTTGTGTGAAACTTAAGAGAGATTAAAGCCAAGATTTTGTGAAGGATACACATTTATCATGAATAATATCCATATATGTGAAATATACATGACTATGTTAACATATAGGAAAAAAGAGTGGGTTATAACTTTTACTGGTAAATGATTGTGTGACAGGAAAGTATATTTAGTTACTGCGAGGTGTCTAGGCCCACTTTTGGAATCAGCATGATGCATTTTTGTATGTGGTTTAACCATATAAAATTATTAATTACTTGGCAGGGATATTTTGATATGACTTAAGAAAGCAAGAGCTCTGGTTGGTTGGCTCAGTTGGTTGGAGTGCCATCCTGTACACCAAAAGGTTTTGGGTTAGATTCTGGTCCGGGTACATACTTAGGTTTCAGGTTCCAGGTTCCATCCCCGTGGGGGTGTGTATGTGAGGCAACCTATGGATATTTCTCTCCCCGCCCTCCTTCTCTGAAAATCAATAAAAAATAACAACATATCCTTGGGTAAGGATTAAACAAAAAAAAAGAAAGAAAAGAAAAGAAAGATAAGGTAATATTCCATGTAGTCAGAGGTCAATTTTCTGACATCCTCAACTCCTTTTTGTTGTTGTTAATCCTCGCCTGAGGATATTTTTTCCATTGATTTTTATTATTATTTATTGTTATTATTATTATTTCAGAGAGAGTGGGAGGGAGGGAGAGAGAGAGAGAAACATTGATGTGAGAGAGTCACTTGTTTGGTTGCCTCCCCCACATGCCCTGACCTGGGTCCGGGGTCGAGCCTGTAGCCAAGGTATGTGCCGTTAGCTGGAATTGAACCCTGGACCCTTCAGTCCACAGACCCACATTCTAACCACTGAGCCAAACTGGCTGGGCTTTTATGTTTTTTAAAAATTTTTAAATTGATTTTAGAGAGAGGAAGGGAGAGGGATAGAGAGAAACATTGATGAGAGAGAAACATTGATCCACTGCGTCCTGCACGCCCCCTACTGGGGATCGAGCCCAAAACCCTGGCATGTTCTCTAATCTGGAACTGGTAACCCTCTTAGTTCACGTATTGATGCTCAACCACTGAGCCACACCAGCCAGGCTCCATTGATTTTTAGAGAGAGTGGAAGGAACAGGAGAGAGAGAGAAACATTGATGTCAGAGAGACACATTGATCGGGGGGCTGGGGACTGAACCTGCAACCCAGGTACGTGCCCTTGATGGGAATGGAACCTGTGACCCTTCACTGGGTGGACTTATGCTCAAACCACCATGCCACACCAGCCAGGGCCATCCTCAACTCTTTTTGAAACCCAGTCTCAATTGAATGGAAAAGTGAAACAAATTTCTTAAAAGCACTGTGGAGAGTTGTCCTAAAGCTATAGGCTTTACTCCTGTACTTTCATTTAGAGCCCTATTATCCCTTATTTAGGGTACTAATGAATGCTTATATCATTTTCAAACTAGAATCTATTGGAAGCACAAATGGAAAAGGTTATCATAGGAAATGTAACAGAGGAAATGGCAACTGACAATGTAGTACAGCCAAAGAAGATTTGAAAAATTAACATGCATTCTCAGCTATATTACTTCCTAGTACAGTAATCATGTTCACGATGACCTTAAGTCATTCAGGAAAGCACACTTTGTTTAAGAAGGTAGAGAACTGCATGATACAGTGGTGAACAATTTCAAAGAAATAACTAAAATTAAAAACAGCAAAAAAGATGCTTACATGTCTGGAAAATTCACTTATGTAGGACCCTTCCCCAAGGATGCAGATAAATAAGGCATTACTGTATTTACATACTGATAATATATTTTATTTTCTAGAGGCTTGTGTAAAGCTCTTCTTCGACCTAGCACTCAGTCTAATTTATCTCTTTGTCCTTCATTGTCCTATGTTGCTCCCTCTCCCCTGGCTTCTTCACCTGAGGCTCAAAGTCTCTAGAATTTAAAAACAACAATAAGAAAAACCAACATAATTCTTTCCTCTTAAAAATCAGTTTGTACTCACTGCCTCCATTTTTAAACCCTGATTTATTGTTCCACCCATGACAGTTGGCTCTGTCCTCACCAAGGATATACGTGAAAAACAGGGAATGTGTTTAGATTCTTATTCCAATTGATTTTTCTGTAAGTATATCTGTTATAATTCTTTTCTTGACTTTTTTGATGTTGCTTTCTCTTGATTTCTCCTTTATTCCTTTTATTTTTCCTTTCTCAGTTTCTTTGCTTGGCTCTTTTCCTTCAAAGGTTGATATGGTAGATACTTTATCTTCTCTTAGCTGCATGTTTTCTGTTTCTTATTTCATTCTCTTCCATGCCTCAGCTCTTTTTGGAACTTGAGAGCCATATATCCAACTGCCTACTTGTAATTTGCTACTATCCCATTTTTATTTTTATTTATTTATTTTTAATTTATCTTTATTGTAGAAAGTATTACAGATGTCCCCTTTTTCCCCCCGTTGACCTCTTCCCCAGTCCCACCGTCTCCCAACGTCTTTACTACACTATTGTCTGTGTCCATGGGTTATGCATATATGCATATAAGTTCTTTGGTTAATCTCTTCCTACCCTACCCTCTCCTCCCTTCCCTCTGAGAATCATTAGTCTGTTGCATGCTTTCATGTCTCTGAGTCTGTTTTGTTTGTCAGTTTATTTTGTTCATTAGATTCCACATATAAGTGAGATCATGTGATATTTGTCTTTCTCTGACTTATTTCGCTTAGCATAATACTTTCCAGGTCCCTCCATGTTGTCTCAAAGGTTAAGAGATACTTCTTTTTAAAAGCTGCATAGTATCCATTGTGTAAATGTACCACAGCTTTTTTACCCACTCATCTACTGATGGGCACTTGGACTTTTTCCAAATCTTAGCTATTGTAAATAACATTGCTATGAACATAGGGGTGCATATATTCTTTCTGATTGGTGTTTCAGGCTTCTTAGGATATATTCCTAGAAGTGGGGTTGCTGGGTCAAATGACAATTACATTTTTAATTTTTTTTAGGAACTCCACACTGTTTTCCATAGTGGCTGTACCAGTCTGCATTCTTACCAGCAGTGTACTAGGGTTCCTTTTTCTCCACATCCTCGCCAGCACTTGTTTGTTGATTTATTGATGGTAGCTATTCTGGCAGGTGTGAGGTGGTACCTCATTGTCATTGTCGTTTTAATTTGCATCTCTCTGGTTAGTGACGTTGAGCATTTTTTCATATGTCTCTTGGCCATTTGTATGTCCTCTTTGGAGAAGTGTTTATTCAGGTCTTCTGCCCATTTTTAAAATCTGTCTCGTTTTTATTTTTACTTAATTTATTTATTTATAATATATTTTATTGATTTCAGAGAGAGGAAGGAAGAAGGAGAGAGAGAAACATAAATGATGAGAGAGAGTAATTGATTGACTGTCTCCTGCATGCCCCCCTGCCCCCTGCTGGGGATCAAGCCTGCAACCCCGGCATGTGCCCCACCAGGAATCCATCCGAGATCTCCTGAACCGCTGAGCCACGCCGGCTGGGCTATGGTTAAATTCTTTGCCAAACTTACTGCAAAGATTTTCCTAGCCTTTGTATTTTGATTTATTGCGTATTTTCAGGCACATAGAAAACTTTCATAAGTCAGACCTCTTACTCTTTTTTTCCTTTCACTTCTACTTATAGAAAGTTATTTTTATAAATACTTGTTTCCATGTAGTTTTAACATGATTTGGTAGTTTTACATTTAATTTTTTAACCTATCTGAAATTTCTCTTTTTAAATATATCTTTATTGATTTCAGAGAGAAAGGGAGAGGGAGAGAGAGAGATAGAAACATCAATGATGAGAGAGTCATTGATCAGCTGCAGCCTGCAACATGGGCATGTGCCCTGACCGGAATCGAACCCCGATCTCCTCGATCCTATGTCGATTCTCAACCGCTGAGCCACTCCTGGCTGGGCTGGAATTTTAAAAAAATATGTAAGATAGTGTGTTATCTATTACTGTGCTATGAAGTACTCCCAAATTTAGTGTATTGAAAAAGCAGTATTTTTTAATCTCAGTGTCTGTGAGTCAGGAATCTCAGTGCAACTTAGCTGGGTTCTGTGGCTTTGGGTCTTTCACAAGGCTATAGTCATCTTGAGGCTCAACTAGGAAGGAGCCACTTCCTGGCTTACTCATGTGGGCCTTAGCACAATTCAATTATTTTTGCCTGTTGTACAAAGACCACAGTTCCTCATGAACTGACTGCTGGCGGCCTCCTTTGGTTCCTGACGACATGGGCCACCCCACAGAGCAGCTTACTATTTAGCAGCCTGATTCCTCAGAAAAAGGAAGTGAGAAAAAGGCATAGTCTTTTGTAACCTAAGCATGGAACTGAAGTCGCATCACTTTTCACTATTCATTAGAAGCAAGTGATGAGGTTCAGCCCACACAAGGGTGTGAAAACCAGTAGGTTGAGATCATTGGGAGCCATGCAAGAAGATGCCTATTACAGATGTTAATATAAAGGTACTCTAGATTGTCATCTACTATTGAGATAGATTTGACAGATAGGCAGCTGGAAATTTGTTTCTAAAGCCAGAAGTTTGGGACTGAATTTGATTGTTGGGGAATCAGAGGACTATTAGGAAATCAGCTGTGATGACTTAGACATGAGATAATAAACGGAAGGCTTTAGTAGGCTGGAAAAGAAGGAAATCCTTAGATTTTTCAACCTTTGTGCTGCGAGAATTTTTAAAAATGCAATACCTGACTGTTTAGTCAGTGTCACTGATCTCTTTTCCCTTAGATTGTCAAATGAAAAAATGACAACAGCCCAAACAACAGTAGCCATCTGGTGTGAATGAATCAAAATTATACCAATTTTTTGTGTGTGTCAGATCGGCAAAAAATACAGTGTGTACACTCAGAGCAATGAAAGTAGGGACCCCAAGGCTTATTTTGGGAGGATCATGAAAAAGAATCAGAGAAGGGATGAACCTCAGCTGCATTTGCAAAGTTTGTCATGATGACCCTTTTTAAAACCAAAGCTGAGAAGTGAATTTATTAGATTAGCCTTAAATTTTCATCTTTCCAGAGTAATTGATACTCATATGATGTGGTCTTTGCTCACAATTTAAGAGGAAAGTAAATTTCTTAATTCTGAACTCTTTCTTCCTTTTTTCATAGTAAATGTTCAAAGTTTATAAAATGTGCATGTTTCCATTTTTGTATTCTGCATGTCAGCTTTCAGAAAAACTTACAGATCTGCACATCTGCCACTTGTTTATCAAAGTGGACAGAAGAGAACTACCCAGAGGAGGAACCAAAAAGCAAATTGGGGTATATGATGGGCCTGCTTTTTCTTATTTAGGCTCTATGTTACCTAAACCACAATTAACAAACAGGCAGATCCTTTTTCCTCATTAGCAAATAGTTACGTGTTTCAATAAATGGGTAGAAGTCTACAAATGTATAGTATAGAATTTTTGTGATCAGACCTTGTGTCTTCCAATCTAAATACTCTGTTACAAGAAAAAGTACCTATTTACAAATGGGGAAGGAGATCTGCCTAAATATAACCTAATGTTTACTGTCTTCTAGGTTTTCCCACTTTTTAAAAGAATGATTTGAAGAAAAAGTCACAAATATTTGCTTTTTTCTCTGTAGGGGTTAAAGGAAAGTTGAATGTATATTTCTGTGTCCTAGTTTTTGTTTTCCTTATCTGGAATCGTCTATAGATGCTAGTAAAAACAAGAGAAGGATTACTTGTAGATATAACTGAAAACTGTAAACATTGTTCCAGAAATCTAGTGAGATTTATACCAAACCTTGAGGAACAAGATTTCGTGTATTATGTTATTCTCTAATTTCTTAATTTCCTTATATTTTTGCTTTACAGGTTTCAGTGTAGTCAATTTGAGTTAATGTTTTCTATAGAAGTTATACTGTATGGAAACTATACAAAGAGGTTAATGTTAGAATATGCAAATTAATCTATTTCGTTCTTTTCAGATAAAGCACATAGTTTAGTTCCCAGAGGAAATTGTCCATCAAATAGACTTCTGGGAAATTATGTCCTTTCAAACTCTTGTTTTTGCTTTTGAAAGTAGTGGAAAATACTCTGAATGTACCTTGAAGAGAGGGAACATCTTTGTTTCCTTTCTTTGAGGGAACATCTTCCCTAGGTAAGAATCTTCCTCTGTACTGAGTTTGCTTAATAAAATGACTTGTGTCCAGACTTATTCAAGTTAAACTTAAAACAAAATTGCCTGATTAAATGGTTACATTATTGTTTTGGCATTACCGTCTCTGGTTTTTAGGACAATTTATAGAGCAATTTAGTTTGCTGGTGAAAGGAGGGATTTTCTTTTTTGGTTCATTAGGTGTAAGAAAGTGTGATTTTCCACATGGTGTCTCCCTGAACTTGAGTTTTGGCTGACTTTGCGGTTTACTTCCATTGCTATTCTTTTCTTTTTTTAAATCCTCACCCGAGGATATTTTTTCCATTGCTTTTTCAGAGAGAGTGGTCGGGAGAGAGGGAGAGATAGAGAGAGAAACATCGATGTGAGAGAGACACATGGATTGGTTGCCTCCCTCATGCATCCCGACTAGGGCCAGGGATTGAGCCTGCAACCGAGGTACATGCCCTTGACTGGAATTGCACCCGGGACACTCTAATCCTTGGGCCAATGCCCTAACCACTGAGACAAACAGGATAGGGCTCCATTGCTGTTCTTGAGTTTGGCTAGAAAGTCCCTTGAGGAGATAAACTGAAGTCTGGTTGCTACTGGCTGCAGCTGGAAACCCTAGTCAGAGGGATAGGAGGGAGAGAGAATGAGAGGGAACAAGAGGGAAAACAGGGAAAGAAAAGGACATAGCAAAGAGGTAGAGAGAGGGAGGGAGGAAGGGAATCGAAGGGAAGGGAAGGGAAGGGAATGGAATGAAATGACAGATCTGCAGATCCAGGAGACACAGATTTGGGGAGAAACCCAACTGTGTTCTGAGAGGGAAAGAAAGAGACAAGAGTATCAAGACAGAAAAGGGTGGAGAGGGGGCTTTCAAAGGGTTACATAAGTTTCTCTGAAAGAGCTGTGATTGGTACTGGCAAGCACACTTCCACTATGCTATATACATGATTAATTGTTTATGGCTGTTGCTAGGTAAAAATTTATTTTTAATAGAGAGTTTGGTGATGCGGAGCCAGTTTCAGGAACTGTATCAGTATGTAGCCATTTGGTTTTAGCCCAGTTTAAATTGTTTCACACGAGGAGGGTGAATTAGCTCGGCTTCCCAGAGGCCTCCAGGCTCTATTTTAGATTGTTCTCTTGACAATATCAATTTCATTTTGTGGGTTTTCTTTCACATTTCCTCATTTTGATCAAGGTCTTTCCTTAGAAAGCATCAATGGTCAACCATTAGAAAATAGCATTGGTCCATCTTTGAAAAAGCTATATTGATCCCTCATCACTGGAAAGCTCATACACTCGGTATGCCATGTCCCACATAAGAGGAAAAGTAATCTCATGAGTGTACAGTAAGATAGCTTATGGCTGCATTTGACCAGTAAGGCTTGTCGGAAACAGAGCAAGGTCACGTAATTCTCGAATCAAAAGTTCCTTGGTAGAAGTGGTCTCAGTTTGATTTATTCATTGTAACATTTCTAGACATTGGGCTACCACCATTTCTTTACAGTAAATCAGGTCTCCTTTCAGTAGAGTAGGTTCATGCATTCCTTGATTTTATCTCATGGGTCTGCTGGTAATAATGTCAAAAGGAGATAGTCCTCTTTTGGCAAAGGGATTATGTTTTAGGTTGAGCCTTAGCGCAGGGCAGATTAAAAGACACTACAGGTTTTGCCAATTGAGTTTTGATTACCCAGTTAGTGTGTTTTACAATACCAGAGGACTGGGACTGATAAACACAATGGAAATTTTAAGTCAGCCAGATCTTACAGATTGTGTAATTTGTCCTGTGAAGTGGAGCTCTGTGGGGATTCCCCAAGTTGGAATGCTCGTCTCTAAGAGTATTTTACTTACTGCTGAGGCCGTGGCTCTGCTGCACAGGAATGCTTCCACCCAATGAGAAAACATTCAAGTCATTCCTAACACAGTTGTATCCTTGAGAAGGGGCCAACTGAATAAGTCCATTTGTCAGACCTCAAAGGGTCCCAAAGGCAAGGTGCAATGCCCTGTACAGTTATATGAATGAGTTTTCCAGGGTTGTGCTTGGGGCAGATTTGGCATTAATAGTATACTGGGGAAGCTATGTTTGAAGATGGCTTTCAGTAGTATTGCTTTCCCCCATGAAACCATTTTGTAAGTGTTGGAATAAGTTAAACCGTGTACATATTGTAATATGTGATGTTGTATGCAATCAGGGAGGAGTGCTCAGTCATTTTGACCTACTGATTAGTTTCTTTTAGGGTCAGATTGATAGCCTTGTTCTAACCATTTCTTTCTATTTTGCCACATAGCTAAATGCTGTGCTTCCATATGTTTTTTTTTTCTTGATAAAAATATTTCAGAGAGAGGAAGGGAGAAACATCAATGATGAGAGAGTCATTGATTGGCTGCCTCCTGCATGCCCCCAACTGGGGATCAAACCTGAAACTTGGGCATGTCCCCTGACCAAGAATTGAACCAAGACTTCCTGATTTATAGGTTGCTGCTCAACCACTGAGCCACACCAACTGGGTCATAATGTTTTCTTTTAAATCTCCAGTTACTTGAGCTGGTAGCACAGATGCTTCTATTAGGGGCCAAGATTGTTTTAATGCTACTAATTTAGTAGCAGCATCAGCCAAATGATTACCTCTACTTTCCTTAGTGTTTTCCATTGAATGTCCAGGGATTTTTATGATTGGTAAAGATTTAGGCAATTGGATAGCCTCTAAGAGTTCTAAAACATAAGAACTGTTTTTTTATCCTTTGTCCGGAAGAAGTCAGGAATCCTTTCTGTTTCCAGAGCATACAAAAGTCATGGGCAACACCAAAGACATACCTACTGTCAGTATCAATGTAAGCCGACTTTCGTCTAATTGCAAGCTCAAATTAATGCATAGAGCAAAAGTTGCCTAAGGCATTGGACTCGCTTCAGTGGTTTTAAAGAGATGATTGCATAGCCTGCTTGATAGTGGCCTATTTCATCCTTTAGGTAAGAACCATCAGTAAACCCAACTAATTCAGCATTTTGAAGAGGCGTTTCCTGTAAATCAATTCAAGGAGCCAGTAGTCAGTCTGTTTAATGTCAGGCAGTCATGAGGGATTTTGTCAGAGTAGAGTAGCAGGGTTCAGAGTTTTATAGTGAGCAACAGTCACATTAGATGAAGACAATACAATTTTTAGGAGGTTAGTCTGCTAGCAGATAGGTTCCAGGAGGTATATAAAGAGTCAGTGGAGAGCCCATTATTATCTTTTCTACATGCTGAAATAAATTGGCAGTGGCCATAATAGCTCTCGTAGAGAGTAGGAGACCTTTGGCCACCGGATCTAATTGTTGGCTGTAGTATCCACTGGGTCCATGTTGGTTTCCATGTCATTGGGCCAAGACACCTAATGCATTTCTCTCTCTTTCATGGATGAAAAGGAAAAAGGGCAATTGATAATTAGGACATCTTTCTCTGTGAGCCCATGGATCAGCTAATAGAGGTCAGAGAACCCTGGCTCATGTTTGGATATGAACAGAAATACTCTAGCAGACACAATAATGGGGTCCTCTTTGGGATTAGGGAAATCTTTAGTAATGGCACAGAGCTCAGTTTTAGTCCCTGGGCGTATAAGAAATAAGGGTTTATCATCCTGGGCCAGACCCATCCGTTGGTTTAACTTTAAATGGGGCAGTAAGAGCAGAGGGGTGGTTATGAAAAGGGAAGTCATTCAGTGAAGGGTAAAGAGGGGGCGGACAGGCAAAGCAGCAAAGGAGCAGAAGGTGCAGATAATGAGATGTCAGAAGAACATTTAGAAGTTTTTTTCAAGTTAAGCCTCTGAGGCAACTCAGTTTGCTTTGGTTAATTTAGAATTTGTGTCTTGGTTGGAGGGAAACAATTTTTGAATCACTTATATGTTTGGAGGCTTCAAAATGCCAATTAAAATATGCTTTCTATTCAGGTTGCTTAGTTTTATAGTCTTTTTCCAGTTGATTGTGCAGATAGACTAGCTTGAGGATTTCAAGAGCCCCAGGTTGGCCAGTTTAATTTTAGATCATCCAGGGTAATTATGGTCCAGTGAGATAGAGAGTTCCAGGATGAGGGCCTATAATTTTTGTACACAAATCAGGAATTCCAAGCGACTGTTTAGCAACTGTTCCCTTAGAAAGTGAACTTCCCATTTTTCAAGAGTGTAATTACCAGATGTGCATTTTTTAAGTCCTGTAGACAAGATGCTGGCAACAGAGGACACACAAGTAGAGCCTGAACCTCAACCAAGGTATGAGGTTCGGGTCCAGGAGCACTTACCACAATGATCCAAGACCATTAGGAAGGCAATAGAGTGCAATAAAGGTACCTTACTCAGGCACCCGAGGAAGAAGCAAGCACTCCGGATCGCACTTCTTGGACACCATGTAATATCAATAAATTTTTAAGAAATATGTTTTTATTGATTTCACAGAGAGAAAGGGAGAAGGGAGAGAGAGATAGAAACATCAATGTTGAGAGAGAATCATTGATCAGCTCCCTCCTGCATGCCTCCTACTGGGGATTGAACCCTCAACCAGGACATGTGCCCTGACCAGGAAACAAACCGTGACCTCCTGGTTCATAGATCGATGCTTAACACTGGCTGGGTTAATGCCAATCAATTTTGACCAAGAACTGGAAGGCAAACAAAAGCTTTATTTGGGGCCTTTTTTGGGAATTGCAATCCTGGAGACATAGATTGGGATAGAAACTCCAGCTGTGTTCTGAGGGGGAAAGAAAGGGGCAGAGTTTGGGAAAACTGGGGACATCTGTAAAACTGTCAACAATTTAAAAAGGGGGGGGGGGAGAAAATCAGATCAACCCAAACTGAGGACCAGTCTGCAAAGTTTCCTCATCTGTACTCCTTCAAACTGCCAGTCATCAAAAACAAGAAAATTCTGAGAAACTGTCAACATCTAGATGAGCCTACGGGGAAATGATGACAATGTAATGTGGTATCTTGGGTGAGATCCTGGGACAGAAAAAGGACATCAGATAAAAATTAAGGAAATTCAAATAAAGTATGGACTTCAGTTAATAATAATAATAATAATCCAAGACAGAAAAAGGGGGGCTTCCAAAGGGATTACACAGGTAGCTCTGAAAGGGCTGTGATTGGTGCTGGCAAGCAGACTTATACTGTGCTATACATGATTAATTGCTTATGTCTATTATTAGGTGAAAATTTTATTTTTTTAATGGAGAGTTCAGTGATACAGGGCCAGTTATAGGAACTGTATCAGGATGTAACTGTTTAGCCCAGTTAAAAAGTTGTTTCACTTGGATGGGGGTGAGTTAGCTAAGCTTCCCAGAGACCTCCCATCGCACTCTTGACAGTATCAGCTCCTTTTTGCTGTTTTTCTTTCACAGCTCTTACAGAGAAAAGTTAAATGTTACTCTGAGTATGTTATGGAATTGTTGTGGGCAGTGAGAAGGGTGTTAGACTGGTGGGAAGGACATCAGGTAAGGTCAGACAGGACCTGGGTTCAGCAACCTCAGTACTTGAGTTCTGGCTAGGAAAGAATTCAGAGTCAAGACTCAAACTATAAGAGAACATTTATTTGGAAAATCACAGGGTAGAAGTAATTTGTAGAAGAAATGGGCTTGGGAAACAAGTTATAGAGGCAAAGGAAGGGCCCTTGGAGCTTGGGAGTGAGGAAGGCAATGGTAATGAGCCTGGGAGGGATGCGGAGGGCGAAGGGAAAGGTGTAGGCATACTCCCGGAAGGGAGAGCGCACTGGGTCCTCTGTCTGAAGGGTTTTAAAGGTGGAGATTTTAGGGGAGGTCGCAGGGGGAAATTCCAATAGAATATTCAGCAGTTTTCCAGGTGTATTCTTTCAGGGTCTAGGTCTCCACTAATTGATTGGTCAGTGCCAGGGCAGGGGGTCATTGTCCTGAGGTCTACTGTGGTGGTGCTTTTCTGGTTTTGCTGCTTTTCTGGGCCTGGAGCTGAAATACAACTGAGGCCTAAGTGTTATCTCTAGAAAGGAAATGTCAGGTGTCCAAAGGGCATGAGCAGTGATATGCTAGGGAAGTAAAGGTCACACGGGGGGCGATGTCCCTCCCTACATTTGTCCTTTGCAAGACGTCCAGGGCTTTTCACCGTGGTGACCTTCTGTACCAGGCCCATCCTTGCTCTGCTCATGTCTAACTTCCTACCACAGAACTAAGAATGGTTTAAAGCCAGAGAGAGGTGCATACAAAATAGAATGAGAAATTAAATGTGCAGATTGGGAAGGTGGCAGTGGGGTTTTTAGTATCCTGCTGTTCTCTTTGTCTCTGGTGTTTTGGTCTTATTGAAATGGCCACAAAGAACTTCTGGGATTATATGGGGGATAAGTAAATACTACTATGGAACAAATAATAGAAAAAATGTTCTACTTTTCTCTAAAAATTTTTAATGTATAATATAATGTGCTTATTTGCAAGCATTATTTTTGAAATAATTTTTTATTGAGAAACACCTTTAGAATTTTGAGTGATGAGTGATGTACACACATTATAGCTTGAAGGAATCATCTGACACAGGAGAAAATTGAGGCCCAGAGAGATTACTTGATTTAGCCAGGGTCACTCATGGTGTTAGTGGGAAAGTCAGAACTAGATCTATCCCTTTTAGGAGCTCATTCCACAGCCTAACACTATCTCACACTTAACTCTAGAAACTTAGTTTTGAATAAAAGGTGTATTGAAAAGTCTATTAATAATGTCTGAAAGTCTTGTCTATAGGTAAAAGCTACACCCTATTTTTGTTGGTAAATAGTGCTGTCATAGGCTGGTATGAGGAAACAGGCCCTTTTTTTACATTGAAAGGTGGGAGTTAAATTGGTGCAGCCTCTTTGGAGAGCAGGTTGGCAATAGCTATGAAAACTAAAAATGCATATGCCTTTTACCTAGCAATTGTACTTTAAGCAAAAGTACACAAAGATATGTACAACTTGCTTTGTTGCAGTAGCATTATTTGTAATAATAAAAGCCTGGAAACAAATGTCCATTAGTAGGGGGACTGGTTAAATACATAATAATTCTGCCATACAAGGGATTACTATGCAGATGTCAAGAATGAGTTAGGCCCTGGCCGGTTTGGCTCAGTGGTTGAAGCATTGGCCCTCGGCCTGAAGGGTCTTGGGTTTGATTCCGGTCAAGGACACGTACATCGGTTGCAGGCTAAATCACAGGCCCCAGTCGGGGCACGTGTGGGAGGCACAATGGATGTGTCTCTCTCACATCGATGCTTCTCTTTCTCTCTCTCCCTCACACTCTTTGAAAAGCAATGGAAAAAATATCCTCAGGTGGGGATTTAAAAAAAAAGTTAGGTCCTTATGTGTCAAAGTGAAACCATCCCTAAGAAAACTGAAAAAGCAAGGTACAGAACAGTGTGTGTAATTACAACCATCTGTTTATAAATAAAGTGTGTGTGTGCTTGTAGGCACATAGAATATCTCTGAAGAGATACACAAGAAGTTGAGGGAAGTTCTTGTTTCTAAGGAAAGGAGCTGGTAGCTGGAAGACAGAATTGAATAAGAGACTTTTCATTGTAATATGCATGTGATACTTATTGGGAACAAGCCTTCATGGGTCTCTCACGTTTCTGCATGTCTTGTGATCAAAGCTACCAACTGCCCTTTGTTCTGTACTGTTTTTTCAAAAATGTTTGTGTAGCAAACAGTTTTGGAAGATAGAGATAGTATCTTTCTCCTGAGCAAAGGTCATGTTTATTTACTGTCTAGAATAATAAAAATAATGTCTCCTTGACTAAGAGATCAGGTAGAGTTACTGTCCATTAAAAGATTTGGGTTCTCTATACTTTAGGTTCCTCATCTGTACCACAACCCAATGCATGTGCAGGCATCTTGTACCCTCTTTGTGGGGCCCATGTGATTGGGGCTGATAATGTGACTACTGAAGTCTTTTGTCTCTGACTCGGGAGTTTTATGTTTTCTGTCAGCATCCATGAAACTGTATCAGGCAAACATGTTAGCTTGCACATAGGTAATATCTCAGGCCTTTAATAGCTCTTGACAGGAGACATAGTTCTCTTACATGAGATAATGGATTGGGAGTGGAGAGGAATTACCTTTTTGTATTTTCCCATCCTTTTCATTGGTTTTTGAGTGCTTTGCATTTAGAAGGTATTGAGTAATTGTGTTGAACTGAAATGCACGCCTTCGACACTGTGTGTGTGTGTGTGTGTGTGTGTGTGTGTGTGTGTGTGTGTGTAATGGAATACTATACGGCCATAAAAAAGAATGAAATCTGGCCATTCGTGACAACATGGATGGACCTTGAGGATATAATGCTAAGTGAAATAAGTGAGGAGAAAGACAAATACCATATGATTTCACTCATGTGGAATCTAAAAAACAAAACAAAAACAAACATAGATACAGAGAATAGATTGGTCATTACCAAAGAGGAAGGGAGTTGGGGGGTATGTGATGGGGGTGAAAGAGGTCAGTTGTATAGTGATAGATGGTAACTAGACTTTTGGGGGTGATCACTTTGTGTTATATACAGATTCAAATTATTATGTGGTGTACACCTGAGACTTATTTAAAAAGTAGCTTAATTTTAAAAGCTGCGTATCTTCCTTAAGTCTAATAAAGAAGGGTTAATTAAGAAATAAATGTGTTGCCCTAGCCGGTTTGGTTCAGTGGTTAAAGTGTAGGGCCGCGGACTGAAGGATCCTGGGTTCGATTTCAGCCAAGGGCATGTACCTCGGTTGTAGGCTCCAGCTCTGGTTGGGGTGTGTGCGGAGGCAACCAATCAATGTGTCTCTCTCACATCGATCTTCCTCCCCCCCCCTCGCTCGCTCTCTTTCTCTCCCTTCCACTCTCTCTGAAAAGCAATGGAAAAAATATCCTCGGCTGAGGAAGGAGGGAGGGATGGAGGGATGGAGGGATGGAGGGATGGAGGGATGGAGGGAGGAAGGAAGGGAGGGAGGGAGGGAGGGAGGGAGGGAGGGAGGAAGGAAGGAAGGAAGGAAGGAAGGAAGGAAGGAAGGAAGGAAGGAAGGAAAGGAAGGAAAGGAAGGAGAAAGAAAGAAAAAGGAAGGGAAGGGAAGGGAAGGGAAGGGAAGGGAAGGGAAGGGAAGGGAAGGGAAGGGAAGGGAAGGGAAGGGAAGGGAAGGGAAGGGAAGGGAGGAAGAAAAAGAAAGAAAGGAAAAAAGGAAGAAAGGAAGAAAGAAAGGTGTTGTAGTAATGGAGATTTAGGAATTGAAACAGTCATTGTTAAGATATATAGGAGGAGATGAGCCTCAAACTAAATATAACAATGCCACTTGGTATAGTTCAGTTGATTACTGTTTTTCTAGACTATCAGCTTCTAGAGCTAATTCCAACTAAATGCTAACACATTTTAAAGATCAGAATATACCCAATCGTTGAGTGGTGAAGTTGCTGAAGGACTGAAGAAGAAATTAACCTTTTCATGGCTTATTTTTTAGTGTATTAGTCTTTCGGACCATCATCTCTACTTTATAGAACACAAAATAGGAGTATGATATAATCAGATATGGGCTGTGTTTCCACTTTAATAGCATTCATATTAACAGGTATATTTAAAATATAAAAGTTAGCACATTTAATTTATTTATTTAAAACTTTTTTTTCTTTAATATATCTTTATTGATTTCAGGGAGAGGAAAGGGGAGAGAGAGAGAGAGAGAGAGAGAGAGAGAGAGAGAGAAACATCAGTGATGAGAGAGAATCATTGATTGGCTGCCTCCCACATGCCCCAGGCTTGGAATCAAGCATGCAACCGGGGCATGTGCCCTGACTGGGAATCAAACCGAGATCTCCTGGATCCTAGGTCGAAGCTCAACCGCTGAGCCACGCCCAGCTGTGCCAAAATTAGCACATTTTAAATGGGAGCAAAACATAGGTGTTTACATCATAACTCAATTAGAAGGAAGTAGAAGAAAGGCAAGAGTGAACAAAAGATATTCGCCCACAGAGCTCTTTATTCTGGCCACCAGATGGCACAGTAGTTCCACATCAGCTGGTTGCGCTGAATACAGTAGAAGAGGAAGGATGAGAGAGGAGGGACTGCACCACCTGCTGTTAAATTGGTTCTTTGTAACCTCAGATAATCTGTTTTACATAGTAAAAGCAGACCAGCAGTTTATAATTGCATGTTCAAATCTCTAATTCCTTTGAGGCTGGCTTTATGCTACTATCACATAAACTGTGTCAATATCCCTCTTGTAATTTTTGTGAGAAAGTTAACCCTTTTTAGATACAGGCATCAACAAAATATTTATAACATTAAAAACTGAACATACATTACTGTGAAATATAAAGATATACTTTGATTTTTTTAAAAAAAATCTTCACCCAAGGATATATTTTTATTGACTTTAGAGAGAGGAAACAGAGAAACATTGATCGGTTGCCTCCTGTACACACCCAGACTGGGGATCGAACCCCAACCTTTTGGTGTACGGGATGACGCTCCAGCCAACTGAGCCACCCAGCTAGGGCTACTTGGGTTTTATGTAGCGAATGATGGTACTGAAATTATACTCTTAATAATTATTATTATTTTTAAAATATATCTTTATTGATTTCAGAGAGAGGAAGGGAGAGCGAGAGAGGTAGAAACATCAATGATGAGAAAGTCATCATTGGACATCCCCAGCTGGGGATCAAGCCTGCAACCTGGGCGTGTGCCTTGACTGGGAATCGAACTGCGATCTCCTAGATCCTAGGTTGATGTTCAGCTGCTGAGCCACGCCCCGACCAGGCTTAAATAATTATTGATAGCTATTAAATAACTGATATAAATAACTTAGATAAGGACTACCTTTAGTAATGAGAAACTGAACCAAAGGTAAAGGAGTTGAGGCATTATGTTTGATTGCTTGAAATGCAAATTTTTTCTCAGTTGTAGATAATAGACCTTGAAGGCATTTTTCTTCTTCTTCTTTTTTGGGTTATACTTTGAAGTTTTAAGAAACATTTTCCCTACAGTTCACATATGCACTTGAAGAATATATACAGTCCTAGAACCAGAGGAATTGAACTATAATTGAGCTATAATGTTTTCATTATACGCTAGTAGCTATGTAATGAGGCTTGGTGTAGAGATTTACAGAATGTAAATAAATAAATATTCGGGAAGTAAATAAATATTCAGGTTATGGAGCTATAGGATAGAGTGGACAAAGAACACATTTTAAAATTGAGACATAATTGACATATAACATTATAGTCGTTTCAGGTGTACAAACATCATGATTTGATGTTTGTATATACAGTATTGTGAAAGGATCACCACAATAAGTCTAGTTAACATCCATCACTCTACATAGTTACACTTTTTTTTTTTCTTGTGATGAGAACTTTTAAGGTCTATTCTTAGTAACTTTTAAATATACAATATAATATTATTAGGTATAGTTACCATGCTGTATCTTAAACCCCAGACTTATTTATTTTATAACTGGAAGTTTGTATCTTTTCCCCACACACCCACCCCCAACCCTCCACCCCCTCCTCTGGCAACCACCAATCTCTTCTCCGTATCTGAGTTCTCCTCCCCCTCTCCTTCCTCCTCCTCTTCCTCCTCTTCCTCTCTTCCTCCTCTTTCCACATATAAGTGAAGGAATAAGTTTTGAGGACAAAAACAGTTGGGGAATCTGAGCTGTGTGTTAAATAACTAAAACAGGGAGGGCTATTTGGGAAATTATTTTTGGACAGAGTCCAGGGGCATTGGGATTCCTGTGGCCCCAAAGAACTGTTTAAGCCTGAAGCCTGGGAAAGATGTGAGAGACCACAATGTAAACATCTCTGCTTTTTCAAGTACCAATGGAGCTGAAAGAAATAACTGTGCTGTGACCTGGGGCTGGGAGTAGAGGAACTCTAGTAAAAACCCATGGGCTTGGATTTTTAGAGAAGAACCCTTTCCTCCAGATATGGGCCTTAGAAAATAGTGAAATGAGAATTCAACTGGTGCTGTTAGTTTTACACGACAGAATACATATATAATTATTATAACATCAGGTTGGCATTTTAGAAGTAGACAACCTTGTCTTCTTGAGATTACTGACCTTATGAAACCAAAAGGACTTGACCAGTTTCACTTAACATTAATCAGTGGTATTGCTTGCTAGACTTAGAATGGAAGAAAAATACAGGAAAAAAAAATATTTAGCCTAGCCAGTGTGGCTCAGTGGTTGAGCACTGACCTAGGATCCAGGAGATCGAGATTCGATTCCCAGTCAGGGCACATGCCCGGGTTGCGGGCTCGATCCCCAGTAGGGGGTGTGCAGGAGGCAGCTGATCGATGACTCTCTCTTATTGGTGTTTCTCTCTCTCTCTCCCTCTCCCTTCCTCTCTCTGAAATCAATTAAAAAACAAGAAAAAAAGCCATATTTATTCATGGGATCAATTTTTTATTTTCAGATTTTTATTTTCAAGCACTTTGAAGAAATGAGATTAAAAAGGCACCCCACATTGAGTTTATTCCTGAAGCACACCCCTACTCGATCTCCAGTGATATCTGCTAGAATCTTAGTCAATTTGGTTATTTTGTTTGCCTGAGAGTATCCTTCAACCCTTTTCATCTGACATTCAGATCAATCTAAATCTTTTTTGGACTTTGTTCTGTTGGTTGTGTCAACTCTTCCTTGCTCTTTTGCCTTTGCCATTCATGTTAAATTTCCTGGATGCTGGTTAGCTGAAATTTTACTAAGTATGCTATGTGACTCAGGGGTAGTAGAGAAGTAAATGTTTAATATCTATTGCATTTTATAGTATAAAGTTAAGACTTTAGAGTAGAGTAGGTACATTTAAAAGGAATTCTTAATGTAATTTATAAAATAAAAAATGAAGCCCATATTTAAAAAATATATGTCAATGTAGGTCTAGTTTTAATATGTTTTCCTAAATATAAGGAAACTTAAAATATGGGAAAAGAAATATCAGTGAGATATTGCATTTTCTATGAACCACTATAACAGAACTTATCTGCAATAAATGAAAAAAGGGCAGGAAGTAAAGAAATTCAGTTGTAGTAAGGCTAATGTTATAGGTCCCAAATAAAATCTTGCCAGTGGCAAGACTTGTAGTGAGCACTTTGCCTTATGCCTGTCTGGGGTGGGGGAATGGGAGTGAGTTATCACACTCTCATCCAAAACAGGATCTATAATGATTTTATATTTGAAATATTATAACACATACTAATTTATATTGGATCATGCTTGTTTTGAAGAAATCTGGTGAAATTCAATTCCATGGATCTGAAATTTTGGGGATTAATACTTTGTATTTGTTAACCTTTAAGTTTTACTTTTGAAGAAAGTTTGAGGCATTTGTAGAACATACATGTCTACAGCTATTTTTAAAACTATACAGTTAACTTCCTGATATTTCTTGCAGTTTTCACTGACTGGCACTTTTTGATTTTTCTAAACAGTGATCACATGGAAAATGTATGTGGCTACTTAATGAAGTACACCAACCTTGTCACTGGGTGGCAGTTCAGGTAAGTGTGATTATTCTGACACATCATTCTCCCAAGAGATCAGGATTGGGGATGATAATTTTACATTCTGATATTACTTCAGTACAAACATGGCTGGGAAAACTTTTAGGGAAGGATTTACCGTGTTCTCTAAAAGTCTGATGGCTTTCTTTTTTTTTTTTAGAGGGAGGGAGGAGTTGTTCCAAATGACAGCCTCCAAATGCCTCAGAAGTTACTGTTATTTTAGGATTAGAATCACTTGTTTACCTGGTTTGGGCTTATTAAAATACTTGTGGTGATTAGGCTGTTAGGGTGGTTTGGAGGCACCAAGCAGATTTGAGTTAGGGTGCCTGTTTTTTGTACAGTTCTCAAAACTTCTCTGGGGCCTTGAGAGTTTAAATAACCAGCCCAAGGGCACACAGGGCAGTCAGTAAGTAGCAAAGCCAGCTATCTTTATTTTTATTTTTATCTTTTTAAATGTGTTTTTATTGATTTCAGAGAGAGGTAGGGAGAGGGAGAGAGAGATAGAAACATCAATGCGAGAGAAACATCAGTCAGCTGCCTCTGCAAGCCCCCTACTGGGGATCAAGCCCGAAACCTGGGCATGTACCCTGACTGGGAATCAAACAGTGACCTCCAGATTCATGAGTCCATGCTCAACCACTGAGCCACACCAGCCAGGCAAAGCCAACTATCTTAAATACTTTGTAGAATTGGCTGTTGGGGGCAGGATTAACCTAATTTTTAAAATTATGGTAAAATATACATAACAGAATTTACCATTTTAAACCATTTATAAGTGTACAGTTCAGTGCCATTAGATACATTCACATTGGTGAGCAACCATCACCATGATCCACTCATCTACTGATGGGCACTTGGGTTGTTTCCAGATCTTAGCTATTGCAAATAACGGGGCTATGAACATAGGGGTGCATATATTCTTTCCGATTGGTGTTTCAGGCTTCTTAGGATATATTCCTAGAAGTGGGATCACTCTCTCTCTCTGTTCTTTTCTTTGAAGGAGAGTAAGTTAACTTTCTCCCCCAACATTCAACAACTTTCATTCATATAATATCATAGAATATTATTGAGAAAATCTCAGAAGTGGAACAGAGTAAAAAGCTCCAAAACATATCCAAACATATAAGGTTAAGTATATGTTCAAGATGGCATTTTTAGTCAGTGATAACTTGAGAACATGGGAAGAAGGGGTAGGTGTTTGTATCATTGTATGAAGGAGCCTGTTATAAATATTTATTGGCCACTGGTTGCCTGGGGAGTTAGCCTCCAGATCCAAGTAGACATTCTAGGATAGAGAGGGGCATTGCCTCTACCAGTGTAATCCCTCCAACTATGTCAGAGGCCGGTTTTAGCAGCACCAGAAAGTGTGGGGGTGATGACGACAAATTCCTATTTGTTACTAAGAACACAGGATCTATTACCAACTTCCCCATCAGAGAGATCTCACCTTGTCAACCTGACTGTTGTAAGCCCACTCTAGAAAAAATTTCCATCTTCCATTTTCTTTCACCCTGGTATAACAGAGATATACTGGGTCCTCAGCATGGAACAGGTAGATTGAATGATCAAAGGGGAACAGAAAGGTTAAGACCACGTTAAGGGACCCTAGGCTTAGTAGCTCAGTTTCTTTGTCATGTATAGCCACTTTTGTCCCTGTGTTACAGGTGAAGCTTCTGTAACAAAAGCATTGCACCTGTGTGAGATATTCAAGACCGTTTCCCTGCAGTCCATGTCTGTTTTGACTAAGGGCCACTTAGAGCAACTTAGAACTTAATGCAGCTTGGAGAAATCTGGCATGGGCATACTTATATAAATAAATGCTTGCTCTGGAGTGTAGTACCCTAGGAAAGTACACAGCAGCAAGATCCTCTGCTGAACCCACCTCCTACTTTCAACTCAAATTCCTGAAGATGAGATCACATCTCATTTTAACTCAGAAGTCTCTACATATACTAAACATTAAAGTCCTGGGATGGTGGGAACAAAGCATATGGTTACCTTTCCTTCCAAAATCTTGACTAAAGTTTATTCTTGTCATTATAAGATAAACTTCTGAGTCAGAATGTTTTTTGAATTAAAGTTGCATTTGATAGTACTTCACTTAAGTTGTGAGCTAGTCCAAAGTTTAGTCATTTTCTCCAAACTGGCAATTGTCATTTTGAAATTGCAAAAAAAAGAAGTTATTTAATTGCCAATCCTAACATTGTTTTAACAACTTAGGGGAATTTTCTGCAGGTGAAGATTTGTAAAAAGCTGAATCCTAAGTTTCCCCATCACACTTAGTCTTTGTTTATATATTTCTTTAGCTCATTTAACTGGTTAGGTCAACTTGCTAAAAATGCCTCAGTCAAAAGTGTAGTACTCTTCTGGGAAAAATAGCTTTGTTACGTTTCCTCACTATGTAGATTGTCTTAATCCCCTATCTTCTTATATTGTAAAATATCTCTCCATAGAAGGGATGAAGGAAGAATATTTGGCTTGATCTATGTAGAATGAAAGATATCCCAAAGTGCTCTCTTATTGCCAGTGGGTCCATAGCATCATCTTGGTGTTAGATAATCAGTTATTAGCTTATTTTTATTATTGAGATATAATTGACATATAACATTATATTAGTTTCAGGTATGCAACATAATGATTCAATATTTGTGTGTTTTTTAAAAATATATTTTTATTGATTTCAGAGAGAGGAAGGGAGAGGGGGAGAGAGAGATAGAAACATCAATGATGAGAGAGTCATTGATTGGCTGCTTCCTGCATGCCCCTGCTGGGGATCAAGCCTGTAAATCAGGCATGTGCACTGACCAGGCATCGAACTGAGATCTCCTGGATCATAGGTCCATGCTCAACCACTGAGCCATGCCGGCTGGGCAATGATTCAATAATTTTATATACAGGCATACCTCATTTTATTGCACTTTATTGCACTTCACAGATATTGCAGGTTTTTGGGGTTTTTTATTAATCCTTACCCGAGGATACTTTTTTCATTGAATTTTGGAGAGAGTGGAAAGGAGGGGATTGGAGGGAATGAAAGAGAAATACTGATGTGACAGAGACACATTGATTGGTTGCATCCTGCACACATCCTGACCAGGCCAGGGAACGAACCTGCAACCAAGGTACGTGCCCTTGACTGGGAATTGAACCCTTGACCCTTCAGTGTGGGGCAGATGCTCTAACCACTGAGCCATACTGGCCAGGGCAGATATGGTGTTTTTTAAAGCGAAAGTTTTTGGCCACCCTACATAAAACAAGTATATCGGTGCCATCTTTCCAACAGCGTTTGCTCACTTCATGTCTTTGTGTCACATTTTGGTAATTCTTGCAGTATTTCAAACTTATTCCTTATCACATTTGTTATGGTGTCTGGTGTTCAGTGATCTTTTATGTTACTATTGTTATTGTTTTAAGGAGCCATGAACCGTGCCCATATAAAATGGCCAGCTTAATGAGGCTGTAAATGTTGTGTGTGTTCTGACTGACCCACTGATGAGACATTTCCCTGCCTCTGTGTCTCTCCCCCTCCTTGGGCCTCCCTATTCCCTGAAACACATCAATATTGAAATTAGGCCAGTATGCCTCTAAGTGTCCAAGTGAAATGAAGAGTTGTGTGTCTCACTTTATTTTATTTTTTAATTCATTTCAGAGAGAGGAAGGGAGAGAGGGAGAGAGAGAAACATCAGTGATGAGAGAGAGTCATTGATCAGCTGCCTCCTGCACGCCCCCTACTGGGATCAAGCCTGCAACCTGGGCATGTGCTCAGACTGGGAATCGAACTGCGATGCTCAACTGATGAGCCATGTCAGCTGGGCTACATGTCTCACTTTAAATTAAAAGCTAGCCTTGACCAGGTGGCTTAGTTGGTTGGAACATTTTCCTGTACGCTGCAAGGTTGCAGATTCGATTCCCGGTCAGGGCACATACAGGAGGCAACAGATCAGTGTTTCTCTCCTTCTCTCCCTTCTTCTCCTTAAAAATCAATAAAAAGCATATCATCTAATGAGGAAATAAATAAATATCTAGAGGCTTGTTTGAAGAAGGTATGTTGAAAGCCAAGATAGGCCAAAAGCTAGGCTTTTTGCACCAGTTACCAAGTTGTGAATGCAAAGGAAAAGTTCTTGAAGGAAGTTTAAAGTGCTACTCCAGAGAACACACAAATGATAAGAAAGTTAAAATAGCCTTATTGCTGATATGGAGGAAGTTTTAGTGGTCTGGGTAGAAGATCTAACTGGCCACAATATTTTTTTAAGCCAAAACCTAATCCAGAGCCAGGCCCTAACTATCTTTAATTCCATGAAGGCTGAGAGAGGCAAGGAAACTGCAGAAGAAAAGTTTGAAGATAGAACAGGTTGGTTCATGAGGTTTAAGGAAAGAAGCTGTCTCTATAACATAAAAGTCAAGGTGAAGCAGCAAGTGCTGAACTTGTAAAAACTTCAGCAAATTCTCCAGAAGACCTAGCTAAGATAATTAATGAAGGTGGCTACAATAAACAACAGATTTTCAGTGTAGACAAACCATCCTTCTATTGGAAGAAGACACTGTCTAGGACTTGCATAGCTAGAGAAAAGTCATTGCCTGGCTTCCAAGGACAGGCTAAAATCTCTTGTTAGGGGTTAATGTAGCTGGTGACTTTATAAGTTGAAGCCAATGCTCATTTACCATTCCGCAGACCCTAGGGCTCTTAAGATATATGCTAAATATATTCTGCCTGTGCTCTATTAATGGAACAACAAAGCCTGGATGACAGCACACCTGTTGAAAGCATGGTTTACTGAATATTTTAAGCCCACTATTGATACCTACTGCTAAGGAGAAAGATTTCCTTTCAAAGTATTGCTGATCATTGACAATGTACCTGGTCACCCAAGAGCTCTGATGGAGATATACAATGAGATTAATGTTGTTTTCATGCCTGTTAACACAGCATTCATTCTGCAGCCAATGGATGAAGGAGTTATTTTGACTTTCAAGTCTTATTATTTCAGAAATACATTTTGTAAGGTTATAACTACCATAAATAGTGATTCCTTTGATGGATCAGGGCAAAGCCAATTGAAAACCTTCTGGAAAGACTTTGTTATTCTAGATGCCTTTAAGAATATTCATGATTCATGGGAAGAGGTCAGAATATCAGCATTAATAGGAATTTGGAAGAAGTTGATTCCAACCCTCATGGATGACTTTGAGGACCTCAGGACTTAATTGGAGGAAGTAACTGCATGTGTGGTAAAAACAGCAAGAGAATAAGAATTAGAAATGGAGCCTGAAGATGTTTCTGAATCCTGCAATCTCATGATAAAACTTTTTAATGGATGAGAATTTGCTTTTTCTGGATGAGCAAAAAAAAGTGGTTTCTTGATCTGGAATCAAGAAGATGCTGTGAAAATTGTTGAAATGACAATGAAGGATTTAGAATATTATATAAACTTAGTTGATAAAGCAGCAGCAGCAGGGTTTCAGAGGATTGAAGAAGTTCTGTGGGTAAAATGCTATCAAACATCTCATTGCATCCTACAGAAAAATTGTTCTCAATCAATGCAGCAGACTTCATTGTCTTATTTTAAGAACTTGTGACAGCCAACCATCCTTCAGCAACCATCACCCTGATTAGCCAGCAGCCATCAACATGGAGCAAGACCCTCTATCATCAGAAAAGTGTATACCTCACAAAAGGCACAGATGATGGTTAGCATTTTTCAGAAATAAAGTATTTTTAATTAAGGTATTTACATTTTTTAGACATAATGCTGTTACACACTTAGACTACAGTATAGTGTAACCATAACTTTTACGTGCATTGGGAAACCCCAAAATTTTGTGACTTGCCTTATTACAGTAGTCTGTACCCAAACCCTCAGTATCTCTGAGATATGCTTGTGTTGGGAAATGATCACCACAATAAGTCTAGGTAACATTCGTCCCATACATAGTTACAATTTTTTTCTTGTGACAACTTTTAAGATCTGTCTTAGCATCTTTAAAGTATACAATACAGTATTAACTGGAATCACCATGCTATACAGTTACTGGCTTGTTTCTATAATTTTATCAGTCCCTTCTCAGCATTACTTTCTGTATATCTAGCTGAGTGTTTCCCATGTTGTAAAAATGTGGTAATGCTTTTGGGATAAGAAATATGTGTTCATAGCAAACTTGACATTTCCAAACATACTATAAATTTTCTTTGAATTGACTACTTTTTGAATAAGAGACCAGTCATTTTCCTTTGCCTGTTGAAATAAATTGTACTTAGGTAAGGAAAAGCAGAGACAGAAACAAATGGCGGTGTAGGTAACAGCTGCACCTGCCGCCTCTCGCAACCACATCAAAATTACAACTAAAATACAGAACAACCATCACTCAGAACCTCCTGAAATCTGGCTGCACAGAAGCCCTACAACCAGGGAACTGAAGAAGCACCGAGACCGTTAGGAGGGGCGGAGACCTGGGCAGATTGGGACTGAATTGGAGATTTGCCGTGGGCCCACATCCGGTGCCGCGGTTTAAACCCAGGAGGGAATCTCGGCGGTGGGGGTTTCCCGGAGGAGCGATGGGTCCCAGCCCCACAGCAGGCCCCCAGCTCAGGGCTCCAGGGCCAGGAAGAGATGTCCCCACAACTCCAGGCTGTGAAACCATCGGGGACTGTGGCTGAGGGTCGAGGAGGCTGCGGGAGCCCCAGCAGCTCCTCTTAAAGGGCTCGTGCATGGACTCACTCAGACGCGTTCCCTCTGAGCCCAGCGCCGGGCAGCAGCTGGAAAGGAACCTGGGACACTTGGAGAGGAACTAACCTGCCTGAAATCTGGGCGAGAGCTGGAGGGGCGGCTTTCTCCCAGGCAGAAGAGCTGGCAGAGGCCATTGCTTCTTTGGTGATTCCTCCCTGCACACAGCCGGCAGGCAGGCAATATTTGAATCGCCAGTGCTTGACTCACACCTTCGGCCCCGCCCCGTGATTCCCGGAGGCCCCGCCCCTCCCCACCTGCAAGCTCATCCAGGCCATTTCCAGTGGCTTTTCTGTGCAGGTTGCCTCTCAAGTCTCATGCTTGGGACTTTCCTAAAATCTCTCAAACAAGCAGCAGCGCGCCGCATATGGCTTGCTAAGTGTCCCCAGCCTGGCACTAGCGGCAGCGTGCATTGGCTCATAGCTTGGCCCCTCCTGGACACCTCCAAGCCCAGCACAAGTAGCAGCCAACTACGGTTTGCTGTGTAGCTCATGCTGGGTGGCCCCTGGCAAGGCACTGGCGCAGGCTGACTTTGCACCTCCCGGGAGGCCCCAGAGACAGTGCACCTGGTGGTCAGACTCGACCATGCTGGATTACAACCCTACCACATCCACAATTGACACTCAAGGGTCGCACTTGGTGAACACCAAAGCCCCACTGAAGTAAATCCTGCTCCATAGGGGTGTCTCCAGCACAGCAGCTCTTTGGCTGTAGTTGCAACTGGTTCTCACAGCTGATTGGCTGGGGGGGTCAATTCCTCCCAAGGACGCCAACAGCAGCCAAGGCTCAACTATAACAGGACAGTGCACACAGCCCACACAGGGGAGCACCTAGAAGGCCCAGCTCAGGTGACTGGGGAGGCTAAGCCACTGGACCCTACAGGACACCTACTACACAAAGCCACTCTACAAATTCCAGGAGACATAGCAGCTCTACCTAATACATAGAAACAAACACCTGGAAGCAGCCAAAATGTGGAGGCAAAGAATCATGTCACAAAGGAAAGAACAGAAGAAATCTCTAGAAGAGGAACTAAATAGATCCAAGCAAGCTAACAGATACAGAGTTCAGAATTTTGTTTATAAGGATGTTTAAGCAAACTATTAGGGAAATAACTGAGAAAATCGATAACATAATAAAGTACCAATTTGAAATGAAGGCTACAGGAACTGAAATGAAAAATAATTTACATGGAATCAACAGTAGAGTAGAGGACGCTGAGAATCAAATCAGCAATTTGGAACATGAGGAAACAAAAAACACCCAACCAGAAGAGCAAAAGGAAAAAAGAATCCAGAAATATGAAAATAGTATAAGGAGTCTCTGGGACAACTTCAAGAAGCCCAATATTTGTATTATTGGGATACCAGAAGGGGAAGAAAGAGACCAAGAAATTGAAAACCTATTTGAAAAAATAATTACAGAAAACTTCTCCTACCTGGGGAAAGAAATTGACTTACAAGTCGAGGAAGCACAGAGGAACCCAAAGAGCCCCACAGCAAGACATATCATAATTAAAATGCCAAAGGTTAAAGACAAAGAATCTTAAAAGCAGCAAGAGAAAAGCAGTTAGTTACCTACAAGGGATCACCCGTACGACTGGCAGCTGATTTCTCAACAGAAACTTTGCAGGCCAGAAGGCAGTGGCAAGAAATATTCAAAGTGATGAAAAACATGGAACTACAACCAAGATTGCTCTACCCAGCAAAGCTATCATTTAGAATTGAAGGTCAAATAAAGAGCTTCTCAGATAAGAAAAAGCTAAAGGAGCTCATCACCACCAGACCAGCACTACAGGAAAAGTTGAAGAGTCTTCTTTAAGAAGAAGCTAATGAACAAAAGAATCTGACGAACTAAATAGTTCCAGAGACATTGACGCATGTACCATACGATCATATTTCAGAGGAAAGAGGGAAGGGGGGTGGAGGGTGGGAAGAGATTAACCAAAGAAATTATATGCATATATGCATAACCCATGGGCATAGTTAATAATGGGGTGAAGGCCTGGGGAGGGAGTGGGAGCGAAGTGGAGGGGGTCACTTGGGGGGGGAAATGGGACACCTGTAATACTCTCAACAATAAAGATAAATTTAAAAACAAGAAGAAGAAATAAATTGTACTTACTGCTTAGAGCAGTGAGAAGACATTTCTCCCCTTCCTTTCTTCCTTTCTTGTTTGTTCAACCCTTTTGTTAATAGCTTTTTAAAGATAGAATACACATACCATACAGTTTTCCCACTTAAATGTACAGCTCAGTGGTTTTTAGTATATTGAAGAGATTGCTTTCATTTTTTTGTCCACTTGGGCTACTACAACAAAATGCCACAGAGTGGGTAGCTTATAAACAACAAATTTATTTCCCACAGTTCTGGAGTTTGGAAGTCCAAGGTCAGGGTGTTAGCATGGTCAGGTAAGGACCCTCTTCCTATTGTAGAAAAGGGGCAAGCGAATGCTCTTGTATCTCTTTTATAAGGGCACCAATCTCATTCATGAGGGTTCTGCCTCCAGTGACCTAATCACTTCCTAAAGGTTCAGTCTCTTAATACTATTATCTTAGGGGTTAGGATTTCATCATATGAATTTGTGGGGACACACTCAGACCATAGCAGATTCATATATGCATTTTACTTAGGACAAGTCTTATGTTTCAGAAATTTAAGATGGTGCCAGTGACCAACTTACGTTAATTCAAATAATCCCTTTAAAACTTTGGGGGAATAAAATAACCTTTTTAAAAATGGGTAAAACTTGATAGGCAGTTCACTGTAAGTAGAACAGTGGATGGTCACTAAAACACATGAAAAGGTATTTAACTCCTGTAGTAATTAATGATATGGAAGTTTTAAAACTATTAAAATATTAAAATTAATTTCTTTTTTTACCAAAATATGTGAACATAATTTTTAAAACGAGAAGCATGCTAAAAGATGAACAAGAAAAACAATAGTTCTTTGCTTTCACATCTCCCTTATCAGGCAACTGCTTTTCTACTCCTTTTGCTTGCTTCTCGTTTTTTTTCCTGAATAAAAGGCTGATTCTATTTTCTCCCAGTTTGGTATGGTTGCCGCATTGCTTAAGAGAATGTCTTCTAGGATCTTGAACTGGATCAGATTGTTACTGTTATAGAGCACATTAACATGTAGAATGCCAATCTGCTCCAAGCCCAAATGTTAATTTTTTAAAATTGGAACTTTTTGTATTTTTTAAAGAAAACAGCTATTATACTAATTAAATTGGAATCTGAGTTAATATATTTCCTAAAGCAGTTAATCTAGAAGCAAATCAGAACATCAAATTCTTTTCCAAAGTGTATCAGTATTTCATTATTTAGTCTCAAGTTTCGAATGTTTCTGAATCTCCAGTTGCAGCTTTTTCATTTTTAAACAGGACAAGTAATCTTTAGTTGTGACCTATTTGGTGATACATTCACAAAATCTTTCTACCCTCACATTTATTCTCATTGTATATTTTACTGATTAAATCCTAACTTAGATTCATTTCTTACCTAGCATTTAGTTAACCTCAGAACTCATGTTTTATTTGTTTGCAATGAATTTTAAATAAAATTATCCCTGCCATTTTTCCTTGGGCAGTTTACCTTTTCTGTTAATGAATTCTGGAGAGAAGTCTTCCTCCAAAAGGATACTGTGTCTTTGTTTCCTTTTTGTATTATCTGATATGCTTTTTCCCTATTGAATGCCTCTCCCTCAGCTGGAGGTTTTATATCTTTTATTAAACTCATCAATTTTTCAATAATCTTTATAGTGCTAGGATATTCAACCTAGTGTTTCCAAGTACTTCTTGAAATACTTTTGAATTTTATTTTTTTTTAATGGCAAAAACTCCAAAGTGTGTAAGTGATTAAAACTTGTTTGCTTGCCCTGGCTGGTGTGGCTTGGTTGGTGGTTGTCCTGTGCACCAAATGATTTTTGGTTCTATTCCCGGTCAGGACACTTGCCTGGGTTGTGGGCTCAAGCCTCCGTAGGGGGCATGCAGGAGGCAGCTGATCTGTGTTTTGCTCTCAGTTGATGTTTCTCTCTCTCTCTCAAAATCTATTTTTTTAAAAAAAAACTTGGTTTGCTTTAGTTTGACTAGGGGAAATGTGTAAAAATTATGACCCCTTTTTTTTTTAAACTCATTACAGGTTTTTTGTTTTAAACAATGAAGCTGGGTTATTGGAATACTTTGTGAATGAACAGTCTAGAAATCAAAAACCCAGAGGTACTTTGCAGCTTGCAGGAGCTGTAATATCACCCAGTGATGAAGACTCTCACACCTTCACTGTAAATGCTGCCAGTGGGGAACAGTATAAACTCAGAGGTATGATTGAGATTTGAGAATTAATAGTATGATTTTCTTTTTCCCTTGAGAAGTTGGTGTACTTCCCTGCTTTCATTTGGAATTAGAGAAACAACTGTCATTGATGATATAGATGCAGTATTCTAAACTTTGGAATTGCTTTAAGAATTTATGAAATCTGATTTAATAAATACTTTTTTTCAGGTGGGACAATGAACAGGTCTGTTTAAGATTGATCCCTCCAAAATATCTGTGGAGATGAAACCCTAATTACTGAAAAATCTAAAAACAGGCTGCTTTAAGTGATAGTTTTTTATGTCTGCCATTAATTAGTAGTTTACCCCTTTTCTTGATTTGATGTGTATGCCTTTGTGGTTTTCAGGAACTAATGGACATAGTTGGGATTTATTAAAAATGCTCATTTTCATTTAAATAAAAGTTATATTTATTTAGATAAATTTATGTAGAAGTTTGTGTTTTTCATCTAATTAATATACATAAAGTATAATGATAATCTTAGCTGAGCATGCTGCTTAAGATCTAAAAGTATTGCCCGGCTGGTGTAGTTCAGTGGTTGAGCATCGACCTATATGAACCAGGAGGTCACTGTTCAGTTCCCAGTCAGGGCCCATGCCCTGGTTTCAGGCTCAGTCTCTGTCTCCAGTGGGGGGGGGAGGGTGCAGGAGGCAGCCCATCAATGACTCCGTTTCCTCACTGATGTTTTTATTTCTCTCTCTCCTTCCTCTCTCTGAAATCAATAAAACATATTAAGAAATTTTTTTTTAAAAAATCTAAAAGTATTGAGTACACACTAAATGCTTAATAAAGGTTATTTCTATAAATAAGAGCCGATTTTTATGAGAAACTTAAGATACCTCGTCTCATATCCCCATCTAGCTGTGTGTAATTTATCCTCTTTATGAAAGATCCACGTATTAGCTCTGTGTTACCTAACAAGGTTGGTGCTTGCGGCTCTTTTCTATCTCCCTGCAGTCAGGACATTTGCTCTAGGGAGAGTAAAACCAATCCCTGGTTTTCAGTGACCTTTTCTTCCTGCTGTAGACAATTATGTAATTTGTATTCCAAAAATAATTATAAAAGTAAGTAACTTGTAGATTCTTTTTATCAGCCACAGATGCTAAAGAGCGACAGCATTGGGTTAGCAGACTTCAGATATGTACACAACATCACACTGAAGCTATTGGAAAGGTATGTGGATTCATGTACGATATTAATGCACAGAAATGGGGAAAGAATTTTTTTTAATTCCTTTTTTCATTTTCAAATTGAGATGCTATTCGCATACCATAAAATCTCTTTTAAGTGTGCAGTTCTGTGTGTTTTTTTAGTATATTTGCAGGATTGTGCGACAGTTGCAACTCTCTAATTCCAAACATTTTCATTATCCTCCCAAAAACCTATATCTATTAGCAATCACTCCCTATTCTCCCCTTTCCAAGCCACTGGCAAACACTAATCTGGTTTTTATTTCTATGGATTTTCTATTCTGGACATTGATATAAATGAAATCCTGCAATATGTGTTTCTTTTGTGTCTGGCTTCTTACACTCAACATGATGTTTTCAAGGTTCATCTGTGTGGTTGCATATATCACAATTTCATATCTTTTTAATGGGTGAACAGTATTCCATTGTATGGATATACCATATTTTCTTTATTCATCAGTTATTGGGCATTTGGGTTTCCTTTCTGTGGCTATTATGAAGAATACTGCAGTGTACATTTGTGTTTAAGTTTTTGTGTGAATACAGGATTTCAGTTCTCTAGGGTATATATTTAGGAGTAGAATCACTGGGTCATGGGGTAGTTCTCTTTAATTTTTTGCGGAACTGCCAAACTGTTTTCCAAAGTGGCTGAGAGCCATTTTACATTCCCACCAGCAACGTATGAAGGTTTCAGTTTTCCACATTCTTGCCAATGCTTATTGTTGTAATCCTTTTTTAAAATTTATTGTTATAGCCATCCTAGTGGGTGTCAAATGGAATGCCAATGTAGTTTTGATTTCATTTCCTAATGACTAATAATATTGACAGTCTTCTCATATGCTTATTGGTCATTTGTATATCTTCTTTGGAGGTTTTTTTTACTTATAAGATGAAAAGGAGGGTCTTAGTACTTTAAATCTGAGGTTAGAGATATCTAAAAACTAGTATCTGGAAAGCATAGTTAAAGGATTCCATATCTAGGTGATAGTTTGACTTCAAAAAAATTTTTTTCCTAGTGTTTTTCCCCCATAAGTGAGTTTTACAAAGTTGTTTATGATTTAGGCCTACTGCACAGTTGTCAGGAAATTTGACATAAAAGCTTTACTCTTACTGCAAGATTACAATCATTGGCAGTGATCAGAAAGCACCAATTTGTTCCAAAGATACTTGCATGTTACATTTAGAAAATTTATGTTGACTCTTGCTATAAGTACATTTTTTGCTTCATTCATGGTGTTTCAAAGTCTGAAATTAGAAATTTATTACTCTAATATTTATAAAATGTGGAAAAATATTCTTGATAGTACACCTCGAATTAAGTTTCTAAGTAAATTTGTTTACTATGGGATATGTGAAATGCTTATACTTTGTGTTAAAATTGGTCATTTTCAGAAATATTCTTCTGAAATTAATTTTTAAAACTACTCATGTGTAAACCTCATAGGTTGAAGGTTAGAGAGCCTAAATTGTTTTTAAAAGGAATGATTTTCTTTGTCTAATAGAATAATCCTCCTCTGAAATCACGGAGCTTCTCACTTGCATCTAGTGGTAATTCTCCTATATCCCAGAGAAGGCCAAGTCAAAATGCCTCTTCTTTTTTTAATGTTGGACATTCCAAACTACAATCAACGAGCAAAAGAGCTCACTTACCTCCAGACCACCTTGTAGAAGTCAGAGAAGTAAGTATGAATTGAAGTCAAGTTAAAATGCACAAAATAATTTTACCTACTTGGTTTATCACAAAAAAATTTTAAATTCTATTTGTGACTTCTGGGGCCCTTAGTGTTTCCCATCTAGTATGCTGAGATAATTTTTAGGTTGTAAAGATTCCCTGATTAGGGAGGGAGATTGGGCGACTGGGTGAAAAAGTGAAGGGATTAAGAACTACAAATTGGTAGTTACAGAATAGTCACAGGGATGTGGATTTCAGCATGGGGAATATAGTCAGTAATGTTATAATAGCTATGTGTGGGGCTGGGTGGGTGCTTGAAGTATGGGGGATGGACAACTTTGTGGAGTGTGTGGTCTGGCCACTGCTATATACCTTAAACTGGTATAGAATGATATTGAATGTGGACTGTGGTTGAAAAATTTAAAAAACAAGATTCCCTGATTATATATGGTGTCCAAAGTTTCCTCAAGTCTGTCACTCTCATTTTCCAAAGTCTATCTTTTATTTCTCAAGTAAAAGTACAGACTTTTTTGATGTAAAACTTAAGTCTAGTGGGAAAACTATATGGTCAAACAAGCGACTCTTTTAAAGTATATGTATGTCTATATAAATATATATAGAAAATTTCAAGTATACACAAAAATGGAATAGTTAAATCCTTGATGTTGCCTTACCTCAACATTTGCCTCTTTCTCTTTCAAACCAAGTGCCAAATCATTCTAGTTAATAAAGGATGAAGTTGTTAGGTTCTAAATATTCCAGGTATTGTTTGTGGAGTTAAATTTGATAGAGCTTGTAGATATCTGTGTATTGGCCTCACACAGATAATGTGATTGGAAATGAGAGGAATATTTTAATAGCCTTTTAAGTTAATTGTGGCTGTTCTTTAGTACCACATGGAAACTTGACAGTGGTAGTCTTTTAAATGTTAGATGCAGTGGGGAATTTAATATATATCAGTGTACTCATATTCTGTTATATGAAAATGTGTTGGTATGTTTTACACTCTGAATGGGCGCTAAACTATGCATGATTTTGTAATATCATGCATTAGTTATTTGGAAAACATGTAGGTCTTGCAAGTGTTGATCTATTTTATCATTGTATACTATTAGAAATTCATGTTCATTAACATCCCCACCCATCTCATAAGAAAAAGCTTTCAGTATTGGGACGCTGTCAAGCTTATGGTGATACAGATAGGTTTTCCAAAATTCTGATTTTCATTTTGAAGCTCAGATTTTATAATTGACAACAAATACTGTCAGTTTTTCTTGAAGTGTCATGCTCATTTTAATTTTGGGAAAATGTCTACCACAAACCCCCAGGTCTGAATATCTATAGTTTCTAACAGTCATTTTGTAAAGGAAAGACACTCCTGTGTTTCTCCTCTACTTTGGCACTCTATACTTCTGTACTCTGGTCACCGAATGTGTTGGGGTTTCCCCACACTAAAAGCAGTTCTCTAATTCTCTGTGGGCACCAGCTGGGTATCCTACAGTTTAATTTAATTCAGTCCCACAAGACTGTCCCCACTTCAGATGCCAGTCACAAATTCAGGTTGTCATCTGTGCCTCTGACCAACCAGCTGTAAATCTGAAGTTTCTACTGCTCCTTCCTCAGGTATAGTCATTTGCTAGAACAGCTTATAGAACTCAGGAGAACAGTTTATTTACTATTTTACCAGTGTATTATAAAAGAATATAACTCAGGAACAGCCAAATGGTAGAGATACATAGGGCAAGATTTGGGGTAAAGGGCACAGAGCATCCATGCCCTCTGTGGCCATACCACCCTCCCAGTACCTTCAAGTGTTCATCAACAAGAAGCTCTCTTAACCTCTTCCTTTGGGTGCTTATGGAGGTTTATTACTGATGGAATCATTGGCCATTGGTGATTAATTTAATCTCTAGCCCCTGCTCCTCTCCTCCTGAGAGGTTGGAGTGTGGGTTGAAAGTTCTCAACCTCTAATCACTGTTTCCTGGCAACCAGCCCCTAGGTAATGTGGGACTCAGCAAAAATCTCCCCATTGCCATAAACTCTAGTGTGACTGTAAAGGGTTTGTAATGAATAACAAAAGTTATTCACCCATCTCACCTTTGTGCTCTGAGGCTATTTCAGGAACAAAACCAAATATAACAAAAGATGTCCCTATGCTCTAAAAATTTAGGAAATTACATAGGTTTAGTTGCCATGTGCCAGGAAGGAGTGAGCGACACAGACCAAATACATATTTCTTATAGTGTCACACTGGTAATCTGTAGGGAAAGACAGCTAGTTCACACCTTGAGAATTGCTGTTCTAGAGCGATCCAGTTCCAGGAGGTTATAATGCAAAGCTATATTCATAGTGAGTTTGAAAGGAACATTTTAATCAAAGTCCATGGATAAGCCTAGCAACAGATTAAGTAGAAGCTGGCAAAACCAACTGACTGAGAATACTCATATTGTACTTGAACATGAATTTGTTACTAAAGCTTTACCTAATTAAAATGACCTATTTTAGTATTTATTGTTTACTGTTAATGCTATTTATCAAATCACTCCATTATTCATTGCATGCTTCATGCTGGTGCTGTTCTGTGCCCTCGGAGTAGCTAAAATGACCAGTCTAGTAAGGAAGATAGACAATTAAAATACAAGTGATAAAATCATGATTCTAATCTGGTTTTCAGACAAACTAGATGCTGCCACCTAAGTGATACGCTACTGTTATAGGCACCAGAAACACCAGAAAAGGTGTTATCAGACAGCTCCCTGAGTTGAAGGGAGAGGGCCGTCCCCTCCTCGGTTCTTGCCAGTCTCGTAGGAAGGAATTCAAATGAGTGACTCTGGATGATTGCATTGTAGTAAAGCCAGTTTATTAAAAAGTAAAGCAAGTAAATTTATTAAAGAAGCAAGGCAAGCAAATCTATTAAACTATATCTGACCTCAAGTGCAGATAGGGCTTCTCAGCTAGCCTGAGAAGTGAGTCTGGTTGGGTTTCAAGGGGTTATATACCCTAAATCCTCACCTCAGGATATATGTGTGTGTGTGTGTGTGTGTATATATATATATATATATATATATATATATTTTTTTTTTTTTTTTTAGAGAGATAGTGGAAGGGAGGGAGGGAGAGGGAGAGGGAGACACACACATCTATTGGTTGCCTCCCTCACGTGTTGGGGCTGGGGATTGAACCTGCAACTGAGGTACGTGCCCTTGACCAGGAATCAAACCAGAGACTCTTTGGTGAGCAGGCCAATACTCTACCACTGAGCCACTGTGGCCAGAGCTCAAGGTCTTCCTTTTATTTTATATGGCTTTTCCAGAATTTATGAGAAGCATCTAGCGATTTTATCTTTAACAAGTCCCAACACTGCTGGCTGCTCTGTTTAAACAGCGAGATGAAAACTACTTTTTCTCTCCCCCTTCCCCCTCCTGCCTTGGCAGTTCCAGGGTGATTTACTCTTTGGTTCGCGAGGAGAGCCATTTGTTTTCAAGATAAGGTTTTGCAGCAAGCTGGCTGCATGTTTGGCCTTGTTTAACTTTCTTGTCTCAGTTTCCCTGTTCCTCCTGCCCTGGAATTTTCCTAACTTCTCAGTCTCCTATAACACTACTGTCACCATATTCGCCATAAATAGCTACAAAACACAATTAACCAAGTTTTCAGCTTTCCTGAAGTTTTCTCTTTCTTGAGGAACTGGTTTTATAGGAACAATCACTAAAATAGCTTCGCAAATCAGTTTTCTGTTTCTTTGTAAATATATGATCAACTCATTTGTTTGCTTTGGAAAGAGCCATTACCAAATTTTAACATTTGTGCTATAATTATATTTTAATTTTTTTCTAGCCAAGTATCACTTTCTTAGGCCTCTTTACTTCTGACATCAGCACTAGCAGGTGGCTTTTGGGGACCATTTACACAAAGAAACATTTTTTTCCCTTAAGTGTTATATTGTGATAGCTGATTATTTATGTTGTGAATATCCTACTCATGACTGTTTCCTTTATGAACTTTTATTAGCTTATAGTATAGAAAAGTGCAACAATTATAAGTGTACATCTTGATGTAATTCCTATGTAATCACATTGTGGATCAAGAAATGAAATATTACTAGCACCTTAGAGGACCCTCTCATGCCTCTCTATCACTATACTCTTCCTTACTGTCCTGACTTCTAACACCATAGATTTATTTTGCCTATTTTTGAAATTTCTAAAGCTGGAATTAAATGATCTGTACTCCTTTGGGTATAGCTTCTTTTCAGTCAACATGTTTAAGATTTATTATGTTGAGTGTAGCAGTTTTTTTCTTTTCTTTGCTGTACAGTATTTATTGTATGAATATATCTTAATTTTATTTATCTATTCCAGTTTTGATGGACACTTGAGTTGATAAACATATATATGCATATCTGTCTGTTGCATAATTGTTCAATAATGGATTGCATTTATTTAGCTCTATAAACTTAACTCTAGTAGATACTGCCAACTGTTTTCCAAAGTGGTTGTAGTTATTCATAAGGTTGGATTATTGGAAGTTAGTTTCAAAATTTATATGCATGTGTATAGATACTTTTGTACCTATACTTTTCATTAAAAATCTTTTTCTCATAAGGGTGAATGTTTGATCCAGTACTTTGACATATGTTTTCAGGGGCTGTTTCATGTGTGACACACTTGATTTACGTAGGATCATTTTGCATTTCTTTCACTAGTCCTCTGATGTACTTTATTAAAAATTATCTGGAGCAGAGGCTCTGAAAGTGACAAGTATCTCTCCACTATAGAGTTTTTATGTGAATTAAAATAGTGTCAAAAGGATGGGTAATCTAAGAACCTTCTGCTCACAATTGAAAGTAATTAAGCATAATAAATTCAATTTTATTTTTAAACATTGGGTTGCTAATCTGTCATTATTATTCCATTGGTGCTGTTAGAAAAAGTGGGCAGAGCTCTGTTAATGAAAAGAACCTGGATCTCTGAAAATATTAGAAAGAATTTTATTTGGGCTTATTTGAGGACTATGGCCCAAGAGCAGACCTTCAAGAAACCTTAAAGAAGTGCTCTAACTTTGGAAAATTGGGGGGTACAGGCAGAGGAGTAAGAAAAGTACTTCTGATGTGTTAGAAGTTTCAGTTAGGGTGCATACAGTTCAGTGATTAATAGTTTTACATCAAACAAAAAGAATGTGTAAGGAAGATAAGGTTGGGTTATTGTTTGTGCCCCCTGGTGTCAGAGAGTCTGGGCATAGGGTCTGGAGATAATGAAACTGCTGTGAAACTCCTTGAGGTGAATTTTTACCAGGATGTTGAAAGAATAGGTACTGCCCAGCCAGGCGTGGCTCAGCAGTTGAGCATTGACCTATGATCCAGGAGATTGCCGTTTGATTCCTGGTCAGGGCACATGCCTGGGTTGTGGGCTCAATCCCCAGTTAGGGGCGTGCAGGAGGCAGCCGATCAATGACTCTCTCATCATTGATGTTTCTGTCTCTCTCCCTCTCCCTTCCTCTCTCTGAAATCAATAAAGATATACTTTAAACAAAAAAAGAAAGAAAGAACAGGTACTGTTTTCTAGTCATTGAACAGTACAGTACAGGGGTTGGCAAAAGTAGGTTTACAGTTTATATGGAAAAAGACATGCAGGTTATGATTATTACAATAACTTTTTTAACTCAAAAGAATGTCACAGTGGCACAGTGCATTTAGGTACAACTTCCTAAATGCTCAAATTGTCGGCCTTCATTATTTACACATTCTTGTAGTCTACTTGCTATACTCAAGCACACTTTGGCACAGAATTCTTTATTGTTTTAATTTCCTGACATGCTAAACCTACTTTTGCCCACCCCCTGTATATAGGCCATATATATATGACTATCCCCCACGGTTTGCCTTAGGAGGAACCTAAATAGGCTCATTATTCTTCCTTGGTTACTGATTTAGTCAGAGGAGCTTAGTCAGCCTTTCTTTTCCTCAGCTCCTGATCAAAGCAGAGTGTATTAAATTCTTTTAACCTGAAAAGCTTATATTCAGTGTTTGCTCCAAAGTCAAACTAATAGGATCAGAAAGTTAGATTAGGAAAGAGGAAGCAGGTAAACCATCATATTCTTAATGTAGGTTCAAATTGAACCTGAACAGGGGTGCTGAGAAGAAAGTGGTTGACAGCCCAGATTGGAAATTAATTTTACTTTGGAATGAAATATTTAATGCTGCTATTAAAGATGATCTGAAGTGGAATGTTCTTTTGATGGCTTATGTAAATTTGTGTTGTTAATAAAAGGTTTGTCAGGGCTTTTGAGCTTTGTTGCTTCCAAAGGAAAAGTGCAGCTGACAGAGGTCACCATCTTTTGCTCAGTTGATAAGCACTATTGGAGGCTCATTAATTGAGACTAGCCAAACAAACCTAAAATAGATGTCTAAGCTTAATATAGCTTAAAAGTGGCTCAGCAGCTGAATATAGTCATTGAAATGGCAACTGTATGTATAGTATATACAGAAATCACAGAACTATTGTTTTCCTTAGATGATGTCTCATGCTGAAGGACAACAAAGAGACTTGATTAGACGAATTGAATGCCTTCCTGCTTCTGGCCATCTTAGCTCCTTGGACCAGGATCTCTTAATGCTCAAAGCTACTTCCATGGCAACTATGAACTGCTTAAATGACTGCTTCCATATTCTCCAGTTGCAGCATGCTTCACATCAGAAGGGCTCATTGCCTTCAGGTAAGTTATAGATTAAAGGTAGGACTTAACATTAAGGGCCAAAACCTGGAAAGGACTGCATTTGTTGTCATTCTAACTTCAGAAAATCTTAATTAAAAACAAACAAACAAACAAAATAGACGACCAATGAGCCTCTTTTAACGATCACTCTAATGTTATAGAATGTCTTTTTTATTGTGCCCTTTTTTGAATCTAAAATGACTTGTGGTCTAATATCATTGAATATCTCTTTAGAGACCTCAAACTCATATCAAAAACTCAACTCAAAACTCACATCTCCTGTATTTCTGTTAAAATTGGTGATATCACTGTTCATCCAGTTGACCAAAGTAGAAACATTGGAATTCTTTCTTTTCTTTTCTTTTTTTTTAAATACCTTTATTGATTTCAGAGAGATGAAGGGAGAGGGAGAGAGATAGAAACATCAATGATTAGAGTCATTAATTGGCTGCTTCCTGCACGCCTCCTATTGGGGCTTGAGCCCGCATCCTAGACATGTGCCCTGACCAGGAATTGAACTGTGGTCTCCTGGATCATAGATTGATGCTCAACCACTGAGCCATGCTGTCCGGGCACATTGGGGTTATTTTTTGAGTTTTGGTTCAGTCCACTATTCATTGTTTCCATGTTGAGATACATATTAAAGTTTATAAGTCACCTTTTAGTTTGAAAAATAAGGTACACATCAAGTATTGGAGAGCACCTATTTGTTGAAATTAATTTACTGGGAAAAAGAATGTTATTGCATGGGAGAACAAAAAATAAGTTTTTTTACTAAATGAGATGAATGAATTCAACATGTTGTTGTTTTTATTGAGATATAATTGACATATAACATTGTGTGAATTTAAGGTATACATGTTGATTTGTTACATAAATATTGCAACATATAGATACATATATATGATTACCACTAAAACATCAGCTAACACCTTAGTCATGTCACAGAATTCTCATTTCTTTTTGTGGTGAGAACATTTAGGATCTAGTCTGAGCAACTTTGATGTATATAATATAGTATTGTTGACTATAATCACTATGCCATGCAATTAAATCTCTGGAACTTGTTCATCTTCTAGTTGCAAGTTTGTACCCTATAACAACATCTCTGTAATCCCCCTGCCGCATCACATTTTATTAACAGCAATAACTTAGTATTTCACAACAACTCATTGTTGTTTTATCCAACTTACTCCCCTTACTTGTGAAAGAAAGGTATTTTAGAAAGATACTGAGTCTCTGCTCAGGAAAGTATACCATAGTCAGGTATAGACCCTATCCTCACATGTTCCTAAATTCAATATTTCAAGATACCAAACTGTTTCTAATGTCAATTGTAGGTATAGGTCAGGGCAATATTATAAAGTCCAATAAACTATGTATAGTCCCCTTAAGAATCTCATTGTCCACTTGGGGACAAGATGTAAATACTTCACTGTAATATATAAAGTGCCCCTTAAATGGGAACAGGGTACTGTGGGAGAATATATAAATGGACTATTCTGATTTAAAAAAAAAGGTCTGGGAAAGGCACAGAAGAGCTACAAAAACCAAATCTCTTAAGGGTAGGTGGGGGAGGGGAGCGGGCATTCCAAAGTGACAGAAGAGCCTAAATTGTGAGCTGTGAACATGATCTGCTGCCTTGGAATTCTAAGAAGTCTGATATAAACTTTCTCCTATTATAGAGCAACACACACATTTTAAGGAACTTACAAGCTGCCATACAATTGAAAGAGAAACAAAAATTATGCATTATTTTGTCAACTAGAAACTTCTGTTAATATGTTAGTACATTCCCCGCCAGTTTTTTCTCTTTTTCTTTTTAGTTTTTGTTTGTTTCATCCCATTGTTATTAGAAAATATATGTTTGTATTTTACATTTTTCAATGTGTGATATGCTTTTGGTAAATGTAAATTGTATTGACTGCATTTTATTCTTTTGAGGGATAGATGTACTTTGGTTTACTTAACTATTCCCTGTGTTGAATATTGGATGAGTTACCCTGAATAATGAAATTTGGGTTAATTCTAGTTTGGTAATATGAAAATGAAACAATTTGTTTCCAGCTTATGCTACTTAATTTTTTAAAAGTACCTCAAGTAGTATAATGCTAGATACTAGATGCTTAAAAAAACTTGATTAATTAAATCTATATAGTTTTAAAATTTTTTAGAGGTTCATTTATGTAGTTTAAATTAATGCAGTCTTATTTTTAAATGATTGCTTCGTGATTAATAAAGCATGCACAATATAAGTTTACTTTTTTAATGAAAAAAGTGAAACATTGTAAACTTCGTAGAAGTGTTTGAAGTAAAAATTGTTCTCCCACATCAGCACAGATTTCTGTTTATTTGGGGGAATATATTGACTAATACTGGTATTTCTCACTATAAATTGCTATGTTTTTCAAATTATGTCTGTAGAAATTTATCCTTAAGTCATTTGAAAATGAAAATATAACTGGAAAGGAAAACTGAATTATCTTCCCACTCAAATGTTATTATGACACAGAAATGAAATCTAATTTCAAATTAGTGTTTAGTCACATAAGGTCTTAATGTATGTTATCCAAAGACTCAGAAATGATCATTGATTTAGAGGGATCCCGAGACCAAATGATTGGTTTGATAAAGGGTTTTGTTAATCAGTTGATTAATCTCTTAAAACAGATCTATTAAAGTTAGTGTTTGTGTGCTTCATTTTAATTTTAGAAGTAAAGAAATCTATTTTTTAAAAAATATGTTTTTATCAGTTGTTAGAGAGAGGAAGGGAGAGGGGGAGAGAGCCCAGTCAGGCGTGACTCAGCAGTTGAGCATCGACCTAGGATCCAGGAGATTGTGATTCGATTCGCAGTCAGGGCACATGCCTGGGTTGCGGGCTCGATCCCCAGTCAGGGGCGTGCAGGAGGCAACTGATGAATGACTCTCTCATTGTTGATGTTTCAACTCTCTCTCTCCCTTCCTTTCTCTGAAATCAATAAAGATATATTTTAAAAAAAAAAAAAAGGGGAGAGAGATAAAAACATCCATGAGAGAGAAACATCAATCAGCTTCTTCCTGCATGCCCCGACCCGGGACTGAGCCTGCAACCCGGGCATGTGCCCTGACCAGGAATGGAACTGGTGACCTCCGCATGCATGATCTGCCGTTCAACCAACTGAACCACACCGGCTGGGCTTTTTTATTCTTTTTTTCTATTTTTAAAGAAGTAAAGAAATCTAGATATTGATATTAAAAATAAATACTTTAAGGTAGGACCAAAGTTTTCATTTCTTTGGAATTTTGAGAGGCCCCATGCCCTGGCCTGCACGCTCAGTGGTTAGAGCGTCAGCCACACACCAAAGGGTCACAGGTTTGATTCCTGGTCAAGGGCATGTACCTGGGTTGCAGGTTCAATCCCCAGCCCTGGTCGGGGTGCATGCGAGAGGCAACCAATTGATGTGTCTCACATCGATGTTTCTCTCTCTCCCCGTCCCCCCCCTTCCACTCTCTCTAAAAATCAATGGAAAAAATGTATTTGGGTAAGGATTAACCAAAAAAAAAAAAAGAGGCCCCTTGAATTTACTCAGGACATTGCCCCAGTCATGAATTTCCCCAGTGCCAGGTGAAACTGAACTGAATGGTAAGGCAAGATGCTCTGGTAGCCTGGTAACTTTGTAATTTATTTTTCTAAGGAATTCTGGGGTTTTGTTATAGACCCAGTAAATTCTATACTGTTTAAAATTTCTGCCTGGTAGACTGAGCATCCCTTATTGTAGCACTCTATAACCAAGCTTCTGTGAAACCTAGATCAGCCTCTGAAATCAAATGGAACATTTTCCATTATTGATTAGGCATAGAATCCACTTTGTTAAACTAGTTGAGGGTAATAAGAGACATTTGAGTCATTAATTGAGAAGATGACAGGCCTGTAAATGTGACTACTGTCTTTCACTGGGTCAGCTATTATTTATTCAGTAGAAGAGCCTTTCAGTTTAAAAGTACGTGGAGCTTTTGTATATGATTGAAAAAAAGAATGGACATGTATTTACAATTCTTAAATTAGATCAAGGTAGCTATATTGCTTGGTTAGAGACTTGCTACTGAGAATAAGATTCAACCCAAATCGAAGCAAATTTTACTGTTTTGGTTTCAGGCTTCTGTTATTGTGACTCCCTAAAGCCCGTTTGCATACTTTGTGATCATTAGAGGGGCAGGGTTCATAGGGAAAGGACAACAAATCAGCTGTTAGGGTGGGGATATGCTTTGTGATCCTCAGATTTGCCCAAGAAGTGAGTTCAGTTCTATTCAGGGTTGATTCTTTTAAACGGTGATATCTGATTTCAAGTTGCAAGTTGCTCTTTTGTAAAACACCCAATCATGGTTCGCATGCTAATGAGCTACATATGGCTCTTTTGGCAGAGTCTCTTAACAGGTTGAATTGCTTTTAGTCTTGTAGGCTCAAAACAAAATTGTTTAATAAAATCCACATCTGCTGAACTTTCCAGATTATGAGCAAGTTTCAGCGAAAGTTTTCTCTTACTTCATCAGGATCGACAATCGAATGGTTAGAACCAAAGATACCTTTATCAAACCACTACAAAAATGGAGCTGACCAGCCCTTTGCAGCTGAGCAGAGTAAGCCAGTGGCAGTCCCAGAAGAGCAGTGTGTTGCAGAATCTGGACTATTAGCAAGGGTAAGGTATTGTGAAGATATGGTTTTGGTATAAAAATTAGAAATCACTGAAGAGGGTCAGTTCTCTGTTCATTGTAAGGGCATGCAAGTCAGCTTAACAGCAGACCAACATTCTTGCAGACTCTATCAGCATTGACTTTGGAAGAAGTCTGTTATATAAAACTCATACATATTGTGTTTTCTAGGTTAAATTATGTGCCCTTTTCAGTTTTGGTTTACTTTTGCTTGATAAAAATGTACTTAAAGATTGAAACTGCATGTTTTTCTTTTTCTAGAAAATAGCTTATCTAAGATTATTTGCATATTTATTTTTTACTATTCTTACTATAACATTATTTACTAGATGTTAGTATTATGTTCACAGGTTTAAAAGTTTACTGTTAAGTCTTCTTGATAGTAAGCACTTTACCAAACCAAATTTAAAAGTGTTATTCTACTTAAAATAGCACACAGTCTTAGGGTTTTGTATTTTTATAAAGTTATTGGTTATTTCATATTTCTCAGAAGCTAGAGTGTTTTATTCTATTTATAGTTTCACCACTGTAGCAAATCACATTGGGTTTTTTGCCTTTTGGGTTCACATTTGTTATTTTTATGGTTATCATAGAGATAGTTTTATCTTAATCTCTTTTTACTTGATATTTCTCATAAGCACTTTTTCTATGTTATTCTGGCCTATATAATTAAAGTTTTAAAGGTTGAAATAGGCTACTGAATATCCAGGTTGTTTATTTTTTGTTATTATAGTAGCACTCTATGAGCTTGTCTACTGTTTTTTCCCCCCTCCTTTTTATTTGGATTATATTTTTAGGTTATGTTTCCGAGAATTCTTGAGGCAAGAGTAAATGCATAGTTTATGGTTATTTGTATTTTAGCAAATTACGTCTTAAAAGAAATATATGACCCAGGGACTTCTGGTGCCCTGACCCATGTGTCTCAGTTAGTTGAGCATCATACCATGCACCAAAGGGTCGCTGGTTTGATCCCTGGTCAAGGTGCATTCGGGAGGCAACCAATCAATGTTTCTCTCTCACATTGATGTTTCTCCTTCTCCCTTCCTCTCTCTAAAATCAAGAAAAACACATTTAAGAAAATAAAATAAAGCTGGCAAAGGCCTTGACTTAATGGACAGGCAATGGTGACAGAGTGGGCAGGGAGAAGAAAACGTATGTAATGCTTTTTTTCCCTACTGCTTTTTGACTAGGTCATTTGTGGAGTCAATCAGTTAGTAAATATTTATTAAGCTATGTAATATATGACAAGTCCAATGTTAAGAATTAGAGGAGAAACAAAAATAGAAGACAATTCTTTTACTGAAGAGACTTAGTGTCTGCTTAGAATCATGACACATATACACTGAAAAAATGAGGTGATAATGTGAAGCAGTATTTTTCTTCTTGATATTGTTTAGACTTGGGATGTGGGAATTCAGAGAAAGAAATGTACTGGGTAGAGTGAATAAGAAAAGCTTTGGAAAGAAATTGGGATTAGAATTTGGCTTTGAAAAGAGACAAGATTTGAAGAGGAGTAATGAAGAAATCTCAAGATGGGGGAGTAACACAAGCAAGGATACTGAGGCATGTGTACTTAGAGTGATAATCCCTGGAGCATTGCTCCATAGACTACAGTGTAAACTGCCTCAGAGGAACATAAAAATCATGCAGAAGAATTTAGTCTTAATGTGACAGATAATAATGTCATGAGCATGGGGAGGGATGGGTTATGTTTAACAAGACTGGTATATATGACTTGGAATTAAAGTGTAGATAGGAGCTATAGAAGTAAAAATGCAGAAAAATGAACAGGTAATACGGACTTCAAATAAAAATCAGTTGGACCTATGATTTACTGGATATGAGGTTGGATCAAAGATAATTCCAAGTTTTTGAGCCTAAATGACAAAATAAAATTGTGGTGCCAGTCACAAAGCTAGGAAAATTAGGAAGAAAGAGCATTTTGAGAAAAAGGGTTTAGTATGATTTATGAAGATGGTTGGATTTTATGTGAGAATAGGATAAATGATTTTAAATCATTTACAATTTGTGTAAAAAGCAATAGGAAATGATGGAACTAAAGCTTTGGAGAGAGATTTCTACTTGCGGTGTAATTTGCAAGCAAAAAATTATAAACTGTAGGTTATATACTCCATATTTATTCTTCTAAATGAGAATACAAAGTGTGCTGGAGGTCAGGGTAGAGGCATATGTTGGAGATGGGACACGGGAGGAGGAGACGATTGCTATACTATTTTCAAATCTTTTGAAATGGTGAGTAGACCAAGTATATCACATAGTATAAGTAGAAAAAATAAACGCGTATTTTATTAAATTACAAGACATTAGACGTCATTGAAACATACCATAATAGAACATGAATTTCAAAAAATTTTACATAGGTCCCTTTTTGAAATAGGAGTGTTAATGCAAGCTGGAGATATATAGTAGTGGAGATTTTGTGTCAGGTGATGGAGGAAATAAAACCCACTAAGGCAAGAATGAAGCCCATGGCTCTGTCGTGCCCAAGTCAGAGATCAGAAGGACAGAAAATGGGGGTTTCCCTTGCCATGCAATCTCCAAATTGTATGAATTCGTAGAAACTCAACAGCTCTTATTCTACTGTATTTGCTAACCATTCTGGGTTTGTAGGAATTTCATACATTTGCACATGTTTATTTGAATTTTGGTAATGCTTTTTTTTTAACCTTAAATTTTTTTTTTTAAGAAAGGCATGATGACCTGTAAGAAGAGGTATTTTGAAAAGAAAGGAGAGCTTCCAAATTCTTTCATTCACACCAGGTTTTAGAATCAGTATTTGTTAATAGAATTTCTTTTTTTCTATTCTAATAAGTGAGTTAACTATTTTTATAAATGCAATAAAAACTGTATTATTTTCAACAGTTTTCTACCAGATTATGTTTTATTTCTTTAATATTATTTTCATTAGAAGAAACTTCAAGGTAAAGTTTGTCTTGTATAATAATGTTAAGGTTACATTTGCATTATTAACCTGTGTCCTAGTTTATGACCCCAGTGTGGTGGTACCTATTCAGAGGGTTAGAGAACATTATTTAATTAAGACCTGTTAGGTTGGGGTTTTTTTCCAACATTTCTCAAATGAGTAATTATTATATTTGGTATCCATACATAGAGAGGGGGATGATCAACTTTTCCCATTTGATGATGAGTAAACATTGACAAGTTTACTTAAACTATATTGTGCAACTGATTCAGGATAGTAAACAGGAAATACTTCCTTACACTTCCTAGTCATTGAAAGGGGGAAGTGAGAAAGTCTTTGGAGTTTCTCCTCAAGGTCATAAAAACAGAAGTGATTCTGATTTATATAAACAATAGTGTCTGTAGGAAATGAACTAGACCATTAGTGGATTTGTCAGAATTTGAGTACATACAGATTTCCTTGGTAGAGGGGAGAGGGAAAGGGAGAAAAAGGCAGAAAGCTGGCCAGAAACCCATTATCCTTTAACTCTGTCACTGTGTTTCATATTTCGTTGTATTTTGAGAGAGCATTAAGTTCTTGATGTTGTGCCTGATTAGGATTGGTTTCCTTTGCCTAGCTACATAGAACAGATTGGCTTCTTGTTTGATAGGATTTGGTTATGGGAAGAGAAAATCAAAGGCAGAGACATCTTTAAAAAGGAAAATTATTGCCCAGCTGGGCGTGGCTCAGCGGTTGAACATCGACCTAGGATCCAGGAGATCGCGGTTCGATTCTCAGTCAGGGCACAGGCCCGGGTTGCGGGCTCGATCCCCAGTGAGGGGCGTGCAGGAGGCAGCTGATGAATGACTCTCTCATCCTTGATGTTTCAACTCTCTCTCTCTCTCTCTCCCGTCCTCTCTGAAATCAATACAGATATATTTAAAAAATAAAATAAAAAGGAAAATTATTTCCTTTTTTAAATCCTCATAACTTAAAATCTAATGCAGTACCAAAGACAGTATATGTACATGGAGCTGTCTTGCATAGAGGTAGTAAGAAGAGGTACTGTGAGAGAGAGGGGACATTGCCCCAGGTAAACATAGAAAGCGACACCTGATAAGGTTCTTCAGAATCTTGGCATTTGAAACAGTTATTTGTTGTTTAAATAGAAATAGAAATTAAGTTTCTCTTAACCAATTATTTCAAGCTCAGACCTTATTGAGATGAAAGTAAACTTGCAGTTTTCCAAGGGGTTTTTGATTGATTGACTGACTGACTGACTGACTGATTGGTTGATTGATTGAAGAGCTGGGCAAAGAACTTCTTGTGGCATTAGATGGCATGAGGGCCCTGGCTGGTGTGGCTCAGTTGCTTGGAGCGTTGCCCGGTACCCCAAAAGGTGGCAGGTTTGATTCCAGGTCAAAGCACATAACTAGGTTGTGGGTTTGATCCCTGGTTGGGGTGCATAAGAAAGGCAACTGATTGATGTTTCCCTCCCTCCCTCCCTCCCTCCCTCCCTCCCTCCCTCCCTCCCTCCCTCCCTCCCTCCCTCCCTCCCTCCCTCCCTCTTCCCTCTCCCTCTTCCTCTCTCCTTCTAAGATCAATTTAAAAAAAAAGATGGCATGAGAAACTGCAGCGTTTCCATACCTGCACCTAGAATCCTCTTCAACCACAGGTCCTGACAACTCCAAGAATGAATGAGTAATATAGATTACGGTAGTTAAATTTGATATGCATAGTCACTTTTAAATTGTACTTTTATAGTTTTAGCTAAAAATAGGACAGATACTTGTCTCAAAATATTTAAACTTAAATTATAGATAGCGGTGGTCTTCCCAGGCGGTGGTGAGAAACCTACAAAGCCTGAGATTCAGAAGTGACATTTGTCACTCTTTTTGAAAATTCCTACTTTTACAAAATATATGTATTTTTATATGATATATATGGCAAAACCTAAAAAAGTTCAGCGTCAGTGATAATGGATTCATTGAAGGGAATCTATTCCATGACCAGGTGATGGAAGTTACATTTTTAGAAAGTTTTTGCCTGTTCTCAGATTCATTTAGGCCCAATATAAATGCCTTCAAGTCTGATGTTTATACATTTTTCTTAATGGATATTAATAAGCATTTGTAACAATAGACTTGTTTTGCATCAGGAACCTGAAGAAATAAATGCAGATGATGAGGTGGAGGATACTTGTGACAATAAGGAGGATGACCTGGGAGCTGTGGAAGAGCAACGCAGTGTTATCTTACATCTCTTGTCGCAGCTCAAGCTGGGCATGGATTTAACAAGAGTAAGTAATGGAATAAACTGCCTGTGAAGATCATTGGGTCAGGACTGTAGCTGCTATACCTTTAATCATTAATGTTGTCAGGGCCTTTTAGTCTTTATGAGTTGGTTTCTTAGTCTCTTGATCAGCATTTCTTATTTTTAAAAAAATGCCAGCAGGAAGTTGCATAGCTGATGAAGACCTATAGTCTTCTTATTCTGTACAAAATTAAAGGAGTCCATTGGTAGAGAGAACTGTAAAATCTAAAGAAAAGGATGTGTAATCCCACAAAACCATGAAAGGCATTAATATTTCTACTTAACTCTTACTTCCCATGTTGGATAGTACATTTTGGATATTATCCATAACAGATTTACCAGAAAGTAAATATGTTTTGGCTATGTGGGCATAGGTATCTTTGGAACTACTCAACTCTCCCTTTGTGGTATGAAAGTAGCCATAGATAAATATGTTGGATTGGGCACGGCCATGTTTCAACAAAACTTTATTTAAAAAAGCAGGATGCCACATTTGGCCCAAGGGCCAGGTTTCAGACTATGTGAGAATTAACTAGCTGGTGGGAATCCTTTCACAATATATGTGTATATCAAATCACCAACAATGTATACTTCAAATATCTCTATTTGGGAAGGTTTTTGTTTCCTTTTAAGCATGCTTTTTAAGAAATCATTTAAATTTTATTTATGTAGTTGGTAAAACATATGCTTACTTATTTATTTATTTTTTTAATCCTCAGCCAAGATATTTTTCCATTCCTTTTCAGAGAGAGAGGAAGGGAGGAAGAGAGAGAGAGAGAGAGAGAGAAACATCAATGTGAGAAAGACATTGATTGGTTGCCTCCCACACACTGGGGATTCAGCCTGCAACCAAGGTACATTCCCTTGGCCAGAATCACATGCAGGGCCCTTCAGTCTGAGGGTCGACACTCTAACCACTCAGCCAAACCGGCTAAGGCAACCGATGCTAATTTTTTAATGAGACCAAGTACTTTTCTTTTGTGACTTTGTTTTTAATACCCATCTAGGCTGAAATGTTTTCTGAGACATAAGAATAGTTGTCTATGTTGGATTAAAATTTCTCTCTTTATTTTGTTGTTATTGTTTCAGGTGGTGCTTCCTACATTTATCCTAGAGAAACGTTCCTTGCTGGAAATGTATGCAGACTTTATGTCTCATCCCGACCTATTTATAGCCATCACTAATGGAGCCACACCTGAGGACAGAATGATTCGTTTTGTTGAGTACTACCTTACCTCATTTCATGAAGGCCGTAAGGGCGCCATTGCTAAGAAACCATACAATCCTATCATTGGAGAAACATTTCACTGTTCCTGGAAGGTGCCAAAAAGTGAGGTAGCATGCAGTGTTACTAGCAACTCCTCCACTCAGGCAGTCACAAATCATGCTCCTCTATCAGAGGAGACTTTGAGCCAGGTGGGACCAGACTGTTACACAGTCAGATTTGTTGCTGAGCAGGTTTCCCATCATCCTCCAGTATCAGGATTTTATGCAGAATGTGCAGAGAGGAAGATGTGTGTAAATGCGCATGTCTGGACTAAGAGCAAATTCTTAGGCATGTCGATAGGCGTGACTATGGTTGGAGAAGGTAAGTAGAAAAATTGTTCTCTAATTTTTAATATCAAATTATAATCTTAAAATTTGGGAATCTAGATAAATATTAATTATAAATTTGAAATGTTATGTGTACTACTTTTCCCCTCTCCTCTAGTTCCTAGTATGTTCCACAGTGTTGGTGGGATGACGGAATGCATCTATGGGAAAATACAAATTCTCTTTTTACATGATTTTTTCCTGATCTTAAATATAAAATATTTTCATTGTAGAAAATTTGGAAAACTTAGAAGAGTATCAAGGATAAAATAAAAGCATCTCTAATCCTTCCATCCAGAGATGGATAAATTTAGCTAATGTTTTGTATTTTTTCTGTGTGTATATGTTCATACTTTTATTTTGGTTTTATAAAATTAGGAGTAATTCTCTCCATATAGTTTTCTGTCCTGCTTTTTTTTTTTTTGCACTAAATATTAATTTTCCCATGTCACTGATAATACTTAAAAACATGTTTTCATCATTATAAAAAGCACTCAAATATCTTGCAGGTAAATCTACATAGTTTATATTTATTGTAAATATATTCATATTTGTAAGGAGATATTCATAGACTATTTAAAAATACATTGCCAAACTTTAATTCTACTTCAGCAAAAGATTATGAAAAATAATTTAAGGAAAACAGTGTTTTTTTATCCAAGAATACACTCTCAAAAGAATTTTGATTAACCAAAAGAAAAAGAAAAAACCTCGATAGAAATCATTGCAGAGTTAATGCAAATACAGGGCAGGACAAAAGTAGGTTTACAGCTGTTTGTATGGAAAATAATATAATAATAATACTACAAAAATAAACTCTTTTGCATACTCACAATTGTAAACCTACTTTGGCCCCACCCTGTATAATGGCAGAAAAAGACTACCATTTTAATGTTAAAGGAACACTATCGTGCATAGAATAATTTGTTCTGAATGTAAACTTAACAGTGCAAGCGTGACATAATTAAGCCTATGACTCTAACATTTTGAGATTATGTTATTGTTGCTGTGAAGAAAATATTTTATCCCCCTTTTCAATTTTCCCTACAGTATTTTTAACATCTGTTGTGATATGAGTCTTACCAATTTCAAGGTAATGTTTTGAATTAATCAAAAGTTAAAAAAAAAAGTTTTATAACATTAGAAAATATTTTATTAGTTTAAAAATAAAGTTTGCCACCTTCAGATACAAGTTTTTAACATTAGCCCTGAGCTCTTCATAAATCAATTTATTTATTTTATAGATGAAAATACTGAAGTCTAGGTGATGGGATGTGTCTTGGGTCATACAGGTTAAGAAAGGCATAGCCAGAAGGAGGCATAGAACCTTATTCTTTGGCACACTGTCCCCGAGGACAGTTACTCTTATCAGCTCATATAACAGAAGGAATCTGGTAATGATAGCCTCTCCCACTCCAAGAAAGGAAATACCTCAAGAAATTAGGAAAAGCATTAATAACCATGAATTAATCATGGAGGAGGTATATAATAGTTAATTTTTGTTAAGTCCTAATTATATATTCATAAATTGCCTTTTAGAAATTAAATTCTTATTGGTTACCCTCAAAAGAAAGTAAATTAAATCATGGAATGGACTTATGACAATTCATTTTGCTCCTATTTGCAGCCGTGTTTTTTATTTAATAGTTGAGGAAAACTGTTTAATTATTAGATAAATAAGAGTTTAGAATTCTTTGAATCTCAGTTGTTTTTACTAGTGTATTATCACATATATTTGAAACTGGTTGTATATTTCTTCAGATCCTAAATTCAGTAGTGTATGCTACTTATATTAAATGTATTCTTAGAAGTCACAGATTACAAATCCAGTTTATAAGATCATATATTTTTAGAAAAGTAATAAAAGTATATCTTTTCCAAGTTCTAATTAATCAAGGTATTATTAAACACTTGAAGTATACCCAAGTAAATTATCTATATGTCTTCTGACATCTCCCATTATATATAAATATAGCCAGAACCATGTCTCCTAGGTAATGGCTCAATAATTTTTTGTTGTTGTTAATAATTCTTGATTTATTGTTGCCCTTTGTGAAGACTACCAAGGGTCAATACAAACAAAATAGTTGGTGTTGCTACATGTAAAGTAGACTATATAGAATCTCAGTTTATCTATTTGCTTATTCTAAAAATTAACTATGTTAAAATATTTATTATAGCTTTTGCCCATATTTGTGAATATTAAGAACAGAGTGCTTACTGAGCATTCATTAAGAGAGGGATACTGGAACAGTTCAGATCAGTGGTACATAAACAGTTCAGTATTTGTTTTAATGGTAACTAGGTAATAAGCTAAGGTTAGTAATAGAGTTCAAGTCTCCTTAGAGTCTCTTAATTATTTAGTATAGATTAATCATTAATATAATTCCATTTTTATGTTTTTTAAAACTGTCTTCAATATAGCACCACTTAGTATGTAACAAATCCCATTAGAATAATATTTATTTGAAAACTACCACTTGTATCTCTTGTAACTTTGCCATAAATATTTCAGAATTTGGCAAACAGAATTTTGATGAACAGAATTTTGGCAAACATAGTTTTGTCATAAAATTACATTTTCCCCCTTAATATACATAAAATAGAGTAAAGAACACTTTTCATCGTACCAACTGAGATTAAGGTCAATAACTCTATAACATTAAATTTATTCCCAAACTGCTGAAATAGTTGTTAGTAATAATTACTTTGAGTAATTAGTAATGATCAGATCTTAACAATGCAGTATGGCATGCGTTAAACTCTGACTTAAGGTTTTATTTTATTTTTAGGATCATTAGAGGGAACTCTTGTACTGTTTCCACTGTAACATTTTCTGGTTTTGTGAACCCCACAGAAATAGTAAGGTCAGAGCGGAAGTAACCTTGATTCACTATTAGCAGGAATTGGTGTCAAATACAATTGCAAATGAAGCCAATTTCACCCAAAGCTAAATGAAAATTAAGCAAAATTATGTTTATTTACAAGACAGGAAAAAAAATATGGATTTTTCATTTTTCATGTCTTTTTAAGATATTAATAACCTTCATGTTTTTATATTCAGGTATCCTTAGTCTATTGGAGCATGGAGAAGAGTACACGTTTTCTCTACCTTGTGCATATGCTCGGTCAATTTTAACTGTTCCGTGGGTAGAACTGGGTGGCAAAGTCAGTGTCAACTGTGCAAAAACTGGGTATTCGGCCAGCATCACTTTTCATACTAAGCCATTTTATGGTGGCAAACTGCACCGGTAAGAACATTTTAATGATACCTGGCTCTTAATCTATCAGTCTGATCTTTTATTACAACTCCTTATTGTTTTTCTGCTTTTTAAAATGTGAAATGGGGTTGAATTTTTATTCATGTTTATTTTTTAATATATTTTATCTTTCAAGGCATTCTGGAAATCATGACTTGGTTTTAAAAATAGTGACAGATCTGTCTACTCTTGTAAAAATTTCCCGGTTAAATAGTTAACAAGATGTAGAATAGAATTCCCAAAATGAATATGCATGCTCTGGCCCAATTTCTGCCTTTAAAAGGGATTCAGACTTGGATCCAGATCTCCATGGAGGCAGCTGTTGCTACAGGTTAGTGTCCAAATACATCTAGCCATTAGAAATAGTTCAAGAAGTACAATGAAGGAAGCCAAGACTTTAAGCACCAATATTGAATTGTGGCTTTGTTTTAATTCCATCTAGGAATTGGCCAGTTCTTTCTTGGCTTGTTGGTCTCTTCAGCACTATCCAGATCACCCAAACTACATGAGGACAAGCTTTCTAATAGGATCCACAAAAGAACATTGACTCTTTGCTTAAGCTTTTGACATCTGTTCCCTGAAGTAGGGATAGTTTTCTTTTTCTACAGAGTTTTTATTGAAGAATAACACACATACAAATGTATGCCAGTCGATTGGACTTTGTGAAAATTTGAATACTTTGATGTAGACATGGAACATTACTGGCATCGGAGGCCTTCCTCATGCCCTGTTACATTTACAAGCACACACACACGCATACACACACACTCTGAGGTTAACCACTTACATCCTTCCCACTTAAGGTAGCCAGTATCTGATTCCTAACACTGTAGATGAGTTTTGCCTATTTTTGAAATCTATATAAATGAAATCATATACTGTGTGCTCTTTCATACCTGACTTATTTTGCTCAACATTATGCTTTTGAGATTCATCCATGTAAAGTTGTAGTTTATTCTCCTTGCTGACTGTTTTCCATTGTATGACTGCTGCAGTTCATTTATTCATTCTAATGTTGATGAGCATCTTAGCAGTTTCCAATATTGGGCTATTATAAATAGTGCTGCTAGGTCAGTGTTTGGTGAATGTATGTATGAATTTGTGAGGTAGATATGTAGAAGTGGGTCGTAGGGTATGAAGTTGAACTTTATGAGATACTGCCAGTTTTTTTAAAGTGGTTATACCAAAATGCGCTCCCTCCAGTCCTGTATGAGACTTTTAGGTATGTATAGATATTTTACTTCTTCATTCAACTACTCAGCAGTCTTAGAAGTGGAAAGAAAGATTTATTGGCTCCCAGGCATTGAATGGGCCTTTAAAAATATGGATTTCAAAACCCTGAAGCAGAGAAGTAAAACAATATAGATCACCCAAACAGAATCACTTGACATTGTCAGAATAGTCACCTTTTACCCTTAGAGAAGGTATTAATATGGTTCACACTTTGTTATATGTGCTTCTACTTAGTCTCATTATAGTAATCACAGGAGTCAAACCTTAAAATTAGAAGGCACTTTAGAAGTCACTAGACCAACATTTAGTAGGCACATAAATCCCTTTGAAATGTGTCTGATAACTGATTGTTCAGTTGTCAAATTCAGGAAACTTAACACTGATGTAATACTATTATCTCATGTATAATTCATACTAAAGTTTTGTCAGTTGTCCCAGTTATTGGAGTGTTTTCCTCCTGATGCAGGGTTGTGCATTACATTTTACTCTTGTGCTCCTTTACTCTCTTTTAGTCTGCAACATTCCTCAGCCTTTCTTTGTTACTTATGATGGACATTTTTTAAGATTACAGGCCAATTTTATAGAATTCCTCTCAATTTGGGTTTGTCTGAGTGTTTGTTTGTTTTTTAATTAAGGTTATATATTTTTGACAAGAATACAATTTAAGCAGTGTTGTACCTGGAAGTGATATATTTTAAATCTGTATTTTAAAAAAGATCAGTCTTTTGGCAGGCAAAGATTGGGTTAGGGGCAAGGAGGTGGTGAAGGAAGAGTAGAAATTGGGAGACCAGTTACAGATTCAGAATTGACAGACTTCAAGAAATAACTGACCGGGTTTAGAGGAGGCATCTAAGATAACTTTGGATGATGTCCTGGTTATCTACTGCTGGTAATAAACCTCTCTAAAACATAGTGTTTAAAACAACAGTTCCTTATTATCTGTTATAATTCTGTGACCTCATTAGGCTCAGCTAAATGATTCTCATGTGGCATCTTTCAGGTGATTGTAGCTGGATTGTGATTGGGGCTTCAAACTAAGGGCTTGACCTAGTTGGATACCCATTGTAGCCACTCACATGGAAAGCAGTAGATCTCGCTGTTGACCAGGAGCTCAGCTGAGGTGGTCAGCAAAGGGCCTACATGTCGCTTTTCCATATAACTAGAGCTTCTCCCATCTTGGCAGCCAGGTTTCTAAGAGGGAACATCCAAAAGCAAGCATTCCGAAAGCCTTACTGGCTTTTGATACCTGGTTTTTATATTTTGACTTTTTAAATATTCGTAATAATTGCCTGGCTGGCATGGCTCAGCGGTTGAGCATCGACCTATGATCCAGGAGATTGCAGTTGGATTCCTGGTCAGGGCTCGGTCACCAGTGGGGGTTGTGCAGGAAGCAGCCCATCAGTGACTCACTCATCATTGATATTTCTGTCCCTCCCTCCCCCTCTCATTTCCCCTCTCTGGAATCAATAAAGGCATATTTAAAAAATAATAAAGTTTCATAGTACTTTCAGATAGACATCCTCATTTTTGTTAGTGATCAGTCAATATTTACCATCTTATTTCTTGGAATTTCTTACTTCAATTAACTTATTTTCTTCCTTCATACTCTTTACCTGTCCACGAGGCCACAGTCATTGGATCTTTTTGTTACTTGGAAATATAACACTTTTCCCTAACATAGTCTCTCTATCTCCTTTGCATTCACATACACACTTTTTCCATAACTCTTGAGAGGTACTTTTGGCTGACCTCTTTTTTCCATTCTGATCTCCTCCGTGACCAATGATTTCACCTAATTTCTCATTTAAAACATTCATTTTAGAAACAGACTTTCCTATTTTACATGTTTTCTTCTTTGATTTTACAGAATATTATAGCTAAGACCTTCTTTCATGCCTTTATTAATGGCCATGCCTCCCTCCTCAGACATATCCTATTTTTTCCTCCACTGCTATCTGCAATCAAAACAGACACATTATCTACTCTCTGCATTTGGTATAAATATATTATCTTCTACTCGTCTTCCCTGACTCCCTCATTTTCCACAACTATCTGATGCAGCCACTCAAACTGACTTAACTATTCCTCTCGCTCTTTTCCATCTCATGACCCCATTTTCCACACACTTTGGGATGATGTATACATATATATATATATATAGTGGTATAATGTCATTAAGATTATGTTAACTGCCCGGCCGGGCGTGGCTCAGCAATTGAGCATCGACCTAGGATCCAGGAGATCGTGGTTCGATTCCCAGGCAGGGCACATGCCCGGGTTGCGGGCTTGATCCCCAGCAGGGAGCATGCAGGAGGCAGCCGATCAGTGACTCTTTTCATTGATGTTTCTCTCTCTCCCTCTCCCTTCCTCTCTGAAATTAATAAAGACATTAAAAAGAAAAAGATTATATTACCTATCTGCTAAATGACATACTTTTCTGCATAGTGGAGATACAGAGAAGGGAAAAAGACTACTTCTGCCTTCTAGAAGCTTTTAGTCTAGTATTGGAATCCAGGACCCTATCTTTGGAAAGCGTTTGTAAGGCTTTTAGGAAAAATTCATATATAATAGTTGAAAATAAAGTCTGTTATCATAATAGTCATAATGATGGCAAAGGATAATAATACAGTGAAGCTGGGATTAGGTAATTACTATACCTGAAAATAAAAGTTAATTCCGACTCTTCTGTTAAAGTAAAAAAAGAAACATGATGCTCAACATACTTCTCATTGTCTGATAAAGGAAGCGTATCACTTTTTCAGGAGAGATGAACTATTTTCTTCATATTAAATTCTAAAGGGGTTTGTTGCAGGTATCCTTATGTAGTGGCACTGAATAACATAATAGTGCCTTCTTTAGTAGTCTGCATAAAATGTAGTTACCCTTCATGTGAGTATTTCTTATATATACATCAATAAAACCCAGAGCTGAAGTCTTAACTTTCAGTCACTAGAAGCTTTATATGAAGCCAAGTTAATACAGACAGTGATTCGGGTACTCCAGATAGCTATATTTGGAGTAGGGTCTAGACAATCTAAAAAGCCAAACTTGATGTCAAGTTTTTAGAAAGTGAGAGAGCAAATGCCTCATCAATTATCAGTTATTCTCACTTTAAGGAGATGAGTAGGATGACAACTTAAGATTTAGCTCTTTGGTAAGTGTCTTAAGGGCAAAATATTCTGTGCCATTGACTGATACCAGATCTAAGTCTACATTCTTTAGATATTTAGATAGTCATTTACTTGTTATCTAGGATTGCTTTCCTGCTACAGTGACAGAAATAAGTGTGACAGAGACAGTCTGGCCAGCAAATCTTAAGATATTTTGTTTCTGGTCCTTTACAAAAGAATTTTGCCAACCCTATATTGAACTGTTATGAAGAATTGTGATAAGCAAAGTGAGGTGAGGCCCTTCTTCCTCCTTGTGCTCCTTTTGCAAGTTCCTTATGGTCTGGCTTTATATGTGTGGTTCATGTTCCCTTCCCCAGTTCTCTTCATGCTACTCTTGCTGTGGAGCTGCACTGAGCAGCAAGGACCCCATGTAACCCAGCATGCATGAAGTGGAAAGGCTTCTGAAGGAGATAATGATAACTTGGGAGGTTGTGCTGTGGTAGTAAAAGAGAGATCAAGTAAGAAATGGATTATCGTTCCTCAGTTCTCAGAATATAGTTCTGGGTATGTGTGGATGGAGAAGGGAAGAGATAAGTGTTCAGTGTCATCGCCTCATGTCCTGTTTGGTTAGAGATAAATTTTCAAGGAAGGGAACAATGTTGGCAAGTGGGATCAGAAAGGAAACATGAATATCACAAGACACATTCAGTCAGGCAAAAACCCTTAGTAGTGCAATTATTTATGTTCAGATGTATAACCCAGAGTTCCCAGCCCTGCTGTAATCAGCTGACTTAGAGTCATAGTGCTGTGTCCTTTGAGCTACAGTTATACCTAACTTTTGATTTTGAATGTTTGGTTTACTCTTGGATCCCAAACCTGTACACATCTTGATCTTTAAAATCTGGTTCCTTGATCATTTGCGTATTGTCTCCTATGCCTGTGCCTTGAGCTCTGAGTTTGTAGATCATTGACTTCTCCTTATTAAAAACTATGGACTCCCTAAATTCAACTATGTTGTTCTGATGCCCAGGCCTTGGCTTGTACCTGAAAAGTGCCACTTAGAAGTCTTGAGCTGTCACCTTTGGGCTTTGGTCTTTTGGATTCCCTTGTGAATCCAGATAAACCATAATTTCTGGCACACTGATTAGACCCTAAACTACCTACTATTCTCTGAGTTCTGAATGTCTATCTAATCTGACCCCTGTTGTTATTTGTGTCCTTCAGTGAACATAAAGTACTTCATTAAAAATAATTAACTGCCCAGCCAGCGTGGCTCAGCGGTTGAGCATCAACCTAAGATCTAGGAGATTGGGCTTTGATTCTCGGTCAAGGCACATGCCCAAGTTTTGGGCTCGATCCTCAGTAGAGGGCGTGCAGGAGGAAGCAGATTAATAACTCTCTCATCATTGATGTTTCTATCTCTCCCTCTCCTTTCTTCTCTCTGAAATCAATAAAGACATATTTAAAATAATAATAATAATAATAATTAGACCTGTTCCTATTCCAGCCTTCATTTGAGCTGCATCCTGTCTGTTGATAGACCAGCAAGATAACTAACTTTTCATTAAATGTTCAACACAGTAGTGTTTGAGTTCCGAGTTCTATGTTGATTACGATTTTTGTATACTAGTGCTCTTTCTATTTTGTCAAGAGAATTTTAAAAATTTTAATGTATCTTCTCTATTTTTCTACCTCTTATTCATTTGTCTGGTTTTTGTATTTAATTTAAAATTAGGCTTATGTGATTTTATACAGAATTGATACAGCCAGAACTTCAAAATAGGGACTCTAAACTTTTAAATAAATAGGGCTAGTTTTTTGAAAGTTAAATAGATTGTAGTATTATAACATTTTTCAACTGTGATAAAAAATAAATTTTAATATTTTTCTTATTCCTATTTAGTTTTATATAATAGTTTTGTTTGTAGCAAGCATTTTAAAGATCACACCCTGTGATTATTTGTGGTAATTAAGCCTCTACTTTGATTCCCAGTGTTTTTTTAAAGATTAACGTAGATGTTATTTGAAAAAATTACTAGGAAGCTAACATGGATTTACAGAGTCTGACTTTGGCATCGACGAATTGAAGTGAGCTGTATAACTAATTTAAAGAATTCACAAAGTACTTTTTTGGGTTTCAGAATCTGAAGAAAAAGCACAATATCACTTTATTGCAGCATATTTTTTTTCCTCCTTCTTCTAGGGTTACAGGTGAAGTAAAGCACAACATTACCAACACTGTGGTGTGCAGGGTGCAAGGGGAATGGAATAGTGTTCTTGAGTTCACTTATAGCAATGGCGAAACAAAGAATGTGGATTTGACTAAATTGGCAGTGACGAAGAAAAGAGTAAGACCTCTGGAGAAGCAGGACCCATTTGAATCCAGGTAAGTCATCTGTATATCCACCCAGGAAAGAGTCAGAAGCTCTTGATCTTAATCTAAGCCTTTTTACTAACTTGGGATCTTGGGCAACACACTTCAGTTTCAATCAGTTTCCTCATCTGTAAATTAAAAGGGTTTGGTCTGATCTGATGCCCTTAAACTCCTTACTGGCTATGTATGGCATTCTATAACACACAGTCACATTTTGGTAAAAATCAAACATTGTTAAACTGGGCAAAATATTAACATTTAACACAAAGAGTTACTATTGTCCTTGTCACAGAAATTCTTGCACATGGTTAACAAAAAGACAGATAATCACCAATAGAAAAATGAACAGAGGGCATAAAGAGGTAAAAAAGAGCCCGGCTGGCGTGGCTCAGTGGTTGAGCATCGACCTATGATCCAGGAGATTGAAGTTTGATTCCCGGTCAGGGCACATGCCGGGGTTTTGGGCTCAATCCCCAGCAGGAGGCGTGGAGGAGGCAGCCGATCAGTGACTGTCTCTCATCATTGATGTTCCTGTCTCTCTCTCCCTCTCCCTTCCTCTCTCTGAAATGAATGAAAACATTAAAGAGAAAAGAAAAGGAGATAGCTCACAAAAATAGGGGGGGAAGTCCCATTAAGAAAATGAAAAAATATTCAGTGTAATTTGAATTCAAAGAAAGAATGAATTAAACAGTAAGACAAATTAGTTTTTAAAATAATACCCCTTTGGGGGGATAAGTGTGAGCAGATAGACATTTTCATACTGCAGGTTAGAAGATAAACTGGAACGACCTTCCTAGGGAGTATTTTGGCAGTATATATTGTAGGCCTTTAAAAGTAAGTGAAGTGAATCTCTATGTGTTAATAAGGTACAGCTTCAAAATGTGTTGACAGTAGTTACTTCTGAAAAGGAGTAAAGGGATCTTGGATAGGAAAGAGACAGATTTTTCACAGACTGCCCTTTTGTACTGCTTACATTTTTTTTTTTAATCCTCACCTGAGGATACTTTCTCCATTGAAGGAGAGTCAGAGAGAGAAATATTGATGTGAGAGAGACACTCATATCTATTGGTTGCCTCCCACATGTGCCCTGACCAGGGCTGGGGATCGAGCCTGCAACCGAGGTACATGCCCTTGGCTGGAATCAAACCAGGACCCTTCAGTCTGTGGTCTGATGCTCTACTGAGCTAAACTGGCTAGGGCTGTACTGCTTACCTTTTATATCATGTGGAAGTATTACTGTATCAGTTTTTAAAAGAATAAATGAAATATCCTTGTGATCTTTTCAGGGTATCTCCAATTTTAATTTTTTTTTTCATAATAATGTTAAGATGTTATTTGCCTTTTTCACTCTGTTGGTACTTGCTTTGGTGGTGCAAAAGCACTTGTGCAATTGTTTGAGTTACAAGCAAGTTACTCTTCATGAAACACCAATTTTACTTAAAAGAATAATTGACAAACTATAGCTGTTCTAATTTCTTTCTTTTTTTAAAAAGTATATCTTTATTGATTTCAGGGAGAGGAAAGGAGAGGGAGAGAGAGAGATAGAAACATCAATGATGAGAGGGTCATTGATTGAGCCCACAACCCGGGCATGTGCCCTGACCGGGAATCGAACCCCGATCGCCTGGATCCTATGTTGACACTCAACTGCTGAGCCACGCCCAGCCGGGCTAGCTGTTCTAATTTCAACATGAGATTTTTCTTATAAGTGAATAATGTGAACATGGCACTTCAAACAATTGAGAGTATTTGTTGCAAGTAGTAAAATTTAAATGGAAAAAACTTGATGTGTGTGTGTATTCATATATATATATATATATATATATATATATATATATATATATATGTATGTATGTATGGAAATAGTATTCAGACATAAGAAGGAAGGAAGGAAATCCTGCTATTTGTGATAACATGGATGGATCTTGAGGGCATTATGCATTGTACATAAATACTGTATGATCTTGTATATAGAACCCAAGGAGGGAAAAACACGGCATTGTTGCTAAGAATATAAATTAGTTCAGCCAATTTGGAAAATAGTATGGATATTCTGCAAAAAAAATGAGAACAGAACTACCATGTATGATCCAACAATTCCACTGCTGTGTATTTATTAAAAAACAAACACTAATTCAGAAAGATATATGCACCCCCGTGTTCATTGCAACATTATGTACAATAGCCAAGATAAGAAAACAACCTAAGTGTTCCTCAATGGATGAATGGAAAAAGAAAAGGTGGTGTGTATTTGTACAATGGAATATTACTGAGCCATAAAAAAGAAAAATCTGTTTGCAGCAATAGGGATGGCCCTTGAGGGCATTATGCTAAGTGAAATGAGAAAGACAAATACCATATGATCTCACTTATATATGGAATCTAAAAAAGAATAAAGTGCCAAGCTGATAGATACAGAGAACAGATTGGTGGTGCCAGAGATGAGCTATTGGGGGGTGGGTGAAATGGGTGAACTGGGTGAAAAGGTACAACCTAGGTATGTGCCCTGACCGGAAATCAAACCTGCATGGTACATGGGATGACACTCCAACCAACCAAGCCATCCGGCCAGGGCTTGGCAGGTTTATTTTGCTTGGAGTTTTTTGAGCTTCCCCCTCCCTATGCTGTGCTCTAGTCAGTGTGTTGGAGTTGCTTCCCTACTCTTGGGGATCACTGTCCTGTGCTGTCTTTTGCTCAATATCTAAAAATCATTGTTTTATTATATTTTGGCTGGTTTCTTAGTTGTTTAAAGACAGGAGGGTACATCTGTTGCCCGTTAAATTGTCATGTCCAGAAGCAGAAGTGGTGTCTCTTATTAAAAAATTTTCTTTTGTCCAGCCACTGTGGCTCAGTGGATGAGCATCGACCTATGATCCAGGAGATTGTGTTTCAATTTCCAGTCAGGGCACATGCCCGGGTTGCGTGCTCTATCCCCAGTAAGGGTGTGCAGGAGGTAACCAATCAGTGACTCTTCCATCATTGATGTTTCTCTCTCTCTGGCTCTGAAATCAATACAGATACAGATACAGATAAAAGTATTAAAAAAAGTAAATTTTTTTTCTTGGCCCTGGCTGGGTAGCTCAGTTGGTTAGAGCATCATTCTGATAAGTCAAGGTTGCAGGTTTGACCCCCCAGCCAGGGCACTGGATCAACCAATGAATGCATAATTAAGTGGAACAACAAATCGATGTTTCTCTCTCTCTCTAAAATCAGTAAATAAAAAGTAAAAAAAAATTTCCTCTTTTTGTTTTTGTATTAAGTTTCTTAAAATAAAAATCTTGGTTTTATAACTTAAAAAGAAGCAGCAGAAACATCAGCATCTTGGACATTAACATCAGCAACATAGTATCGGTATTCTTATAACTCATAAGCATGAAATTATATATCTGACTTAGGAAATGTAATTTTTAGAAATTACTGTTAATTTTGAGGGTATCAGTTCTATTTAATATCTTTGTTGAAGAATGTTTGTAAAATGTGTGGTTTTCTGATTTCAGACGATTGTGGAGAAATGTGACAGACTCTCTGAGGGAATCTGAAATTGATAAGGCCACAGAGCATAAACGCACCCTGGAAGAACGCCAGAGGACTGAAGAAAGGCATCGTATGGAATCAGGCACACCCTGGAAAACCAAATATTTTATTAAAGAGGTATGTCCTACCTGTCTTCAGACAGAAACTCCTTTTCTACTTAGTGAGAACTTTAGCTTACTAGGCTTTCTTGAATTGTTATCACTTACACATCTCCATTTCTAAAAATAGTCCAGCTTAACCATGAGCTGCTTTATGAGCTTTTCACAATGTGTCAGAGTAAAATAGTTTACCAGCCTGGCCAGCGTGGCTCAGTGGTTGAGCATCATCCTATGAACCGGGAGGTCAAGTTTCGATTCCCTGTCAGGACACATGCCCAGGTTGTGGGATCAGTCCCCAGTATGGGGCATGCAGGAGGCAGCCAATCAGTGACTTTCTCATCATTGATGTTTCTCTCTCTCTCTCCCTCTCCTTTCCTCTCTCTGAAATCAATAAAAACATATATATATATATATATATTATATATGTAAAATGACAACAGCCAACACAACAGTAGCCGTTCAATGTTAATGCCCTGTCTTGAATATATAGGTCATATAATAGAGAGTTGCATCTTATTGGTTATGTTGCATAATAAGTTTCATCTGATTGGTTAATTCTTGGTACAGAAATCCTATTTATATATAATTATAGGCACCTGCTTGTTTAAAAAGTCACTTTGGAGCAAAAAGGGTAGATAATTGCTGCTATTATTATTTTTGTAAATCAGTCAAAGTTATACCTATTTGTATAATTGATCGGCAAAAAATATATTTTTGGTGTGCTGCAGAATTTTAGTAATTAGTTTATATGTGCCATGAGATGAAAAAAGTTGAAAATGGCTATGATAGAACAGTAGATTGGAGATGCTGACTCAGATTTGGGCCCCTTTAGGTGGTCAGATATAAGCAGAGCTTCCTATATGGTGTGCCATGGCACAGGGGTACAGCAGATGGGTTAGATTTGTTTCATATATTAATTCCATAAGCCCATGGAGCATCCAAGTCACATCCTGTGTGCAACTGGACCATAATGTGTGCCAGAGAAGCACTGTAGAATATAAGTGAGGCTGATGAGGGTGGCAACTAGCTGAAGTTGGTTGGTACCACAAAGTTCATAACAAATTTGGAGCTGTTATCATTGTGTATGGCCCTTTGCTAAGAAGAATCATGTTACTGAAAAGTTGATTTTGTCTCCCCTGTGGTCCTAAATGGAGTGCTATGCACATAGTAGATGTTTCATAAACATTGTTATGAGTAACAAGGGCTTTTCTACTTGTTTTGTACTTTCATTATTGTTCTCAGACCGACTGGTTACAGACTGATGAGGAGTTGATCTTAGATGGAGGAGTAAAGAATAGACTCAGTTGTTATAAGAAGAGGAGGGTAGAGTAACCTGAGAAAGCATAGATGAACTTATAGTGGTTCTAGTATCGTTTAATTATAACCACTTTCTTTTCTTGACTATTTTTCACTGATTTTATTGTATTAGATCTTCCATTTCTTCCCTTTTATTTTCCATGTCCACCAGGATCTATTACTTGTATCCTCTTAAGTGAATGTTTAACGTTTCTTAAGTTGTATGTAAATGCAAGCAGGACGGCTTTTATAGTACAGGAGACTATATTGGAGTCAGATGTGCTAAGTCTATCTCTCTCTCTCCCCCTCCTTTCCTCTCTCTGAAATCAATAGAGATATGTTTTTTAAAAAAAATAAAAAATGAGATGATTCTTGATAAACTGGTTTATCAGGAATTTTTTTGCTAAAACTGGGCTCAGCAGACAAGATGAGGCGTAGTCAAGAAGAGAGTCTCAAAGGAGCCTGACTCAAGTTTGGTAGAGGAGAGAGTCCTTGTCACTATGAGCCAAATAGTGGCCTTAAATCATTTTTGAAACAAGGTAGGATAAATATATAAAAATATATTTTTAAAATATAAATAAACTGAAGGAGATGTCGGGGTTAAGTACAGGCTCAAATCCTACTGACTTGTCCTAGTTCCATAAATACTGATTTCCAGTCATAGCTACTGTGACTTCACCTCTGCCAAGCTCCCACCCTAGTATCATGAATTTGCTGCAGCTCTTTTTTTCTCACTTGGTTGTCTTTAGTTCAGCCTCTGACTCTTAACTTTATCTCCTTGTAATATCCTTCTATTCACAGGAACAAGGGAAAATGAATGGGGTAGAGTCAAGAAAGAACTAGAAATCACTTAGATAATAGAGAAGCTAGTTGAGATGGAGAGAACAGGTAGTACCTTCATGACCATTTATTCATGCTCCACCTGCTGTCTGTCACTCTGGGTGAGCCTCAATCTGCAGCATCTTGGCAAAATTGGCAGAATTGCTACAAATGACTTGTGCAAAATAAAGTGTTCATGGGGCACAAAGTAGATCCTCCTAGACCAGAACTTCTCACGTAATCCTAGCTAAACCACAGGCATTGCTTGATTATGAAATTAACCACAGAGATTTTTTTTCCCTTTACAGAAACTAGTTTTTAAATGTGAGAATAGAATGCCATTTCAGCTAAGGTGTTGCTTCTAGTTTTGGTTACTGATTCTGAAAATATTAGAGGAATAGTTCTTTAATTTATTCTTCTTGTTTCAGGGAGATGGCTGGGTTTATCACAAACCCCTTTGGAAAATAATTCCAACAACACAACCAGCAGAGTGACACACACTAAGACTCGACCAAATGAGATTCTTCTCTGTTTACCTAAACCCTCCCAGAATGGAGTCATTGCACTGAGTGACCTACTTCCTGATTGCAGACTGCAACTAGCTAAACACGAATGTACCTATTAGGGCACCACAGAACTGCAGCGAGACCAAAGTGTTGAAGGAGCACTATGGACCTCTCATCAACCTGTCCATGTGACGTGAGCAATATCATCTGAAAACCTTTCACCTGACTTGTTAGATGATTGTCTTTATCCAGTCCTGCTCCTAAAGCTAAAATTGAATCTTCTATTTTTGCCTGGGGGCAGCATATACACAGCAGTGGAAAACTCAATGACTTTGATTTCTTTATAGTGAGAAGTGAAGTCTCTTTCAGAGTCTGTGCTTTGCTTTCTGTCAGTAACTTAAGTCTTCACTACCCATGAACAAACCAAGAGGAGGGGAAAGACGACCCAGAAGTGGATTCAGCCGTTGTGCCTGAAATCAGTGTTAAAAAAATCAACCAGGTTGTAGTAACAAGGCACTCTGTTCCTTCAGAGACTGCGCCTGTGTCTGAGGATCTTATCCATTACCCACCTCTGTCGGAACTCTCTTTTAAAAAGTATATTTATAAATTGATTCAAATTATAACCATGGAGAACTTTTTCTTCTGAGCATTTTAATATACTTGAAACAACATTGACTTGAAAAATTTCAGAACATTTTTCAGTACCTAGTTTTATTAAATATTACACTTGAGAGACAGTTTTTTAAATATGTTCATGTCAATATGATGAGATTTTGGCCTTTCTCAAGAACTGAGGCATTAAAGAACATAGTAAATATTAAAAAATAAAACTGTTACTTTTTCCCTTACCTTTTTTCCACTTGTAGGTTAATCTCCAGTATTATGTGTTATCCCTCTGGATAAGTATGCTTTATCTTACCTCTGTTTACTCAAAATTTAAAACAACTGTTCATATTTGTCAGTAATTCAGAAGTTATATATGTGAATGAGAGCGTGTACAGTATGGCTTTATTTTCTTTTCAAGGAAATTCAAATGCTGAGGAAAGAGCATGAAATTAAGAGATATCAGGAAATTGTATTCAGGTACAAATCTTTTTTTAAATAAGTATTTTATTGAGGTTAAAGAATTTCTGACAACTAAAAGGATAGTGCTAATTACAGCTTTCATCATTCATTCAAGTATTTATTGAACACCTACTTTCAGTGCTCAATACTTGTTACTGCAAGCTCCCTTAATTTTCCGAGAGTGGTGCCTTATTCTGTTTTTTCTGATGTGGTCTTCCAATCAGTGTGTGTAAAATATACCTGTTATTCACCAGCCATTGTAGGTGGCTGTATCTGTTGCGTCATCATTAGAAATTTAAGCTTTGTGCTCTGATAAATTGTGTTTTATTGAAGGGCAAAAACAGCAAAACAATTTTTTCAACAAATTGTAAATTATAAGAAAATAATTGGTTTATGTACAACCATTTTAATGATTCCCTTATTCATTTTTGCTGTGAAATGCACTGAAAAAATCTCAAACTGAGTTATAGTTCATGTGTTCAGAAGGTTGAAAAATAATAAAACTAGAGAACAATGATGCCTTTGTCTGTTTTATGAATGGAGAGAAATAGGAATTTCATATTGCAGTGGAGTTACTGCCCTGTTCATTTGAGAGACATTGATTTTTCTCTTTAAATCCTTATCTTCAGGAATCTCTTAGATAAGGGAGCAAATTTAATGAGTTTAAAAATTCTTATGAAAAACAATACATTTAGTAATAATGAAATCTCCCCATGTTATTGGACTAAACTCTGACAGGAGTGAAATACTACTTTAGGGTAATTGTTTTACCTTGTCCCTCCCTTGACATCTCCTTGTCCCACATCCCCTTGTCCCACTCCTCTCCTAGAGGCAGGACCCAGAAGTGAGGAAGGACACAGTCTGCTTCCAGAAGCTGCAGCTTGTCCACCTGACAAGAGCTAGAGCTTTTTCTGTTTTTTTTTTAGCTACAACTTTTTGATATTTGGCCAGGGAAATGAGTCTTTGTAGCAATTGCTACATATTTGTATCTTCAGAGAGAGAGAGAGACATTAATCAGCTGCCTTCTGCACGTTCCCCGATGGGATACCAAACCCTCAACCTGGGTATGTGCCCAGATTGGGAATCGAACCTACCACCCTTTGGTGCATGGAACAGTGCCCAACCAACTGAGCCACAACAGCCAGGGCTGGGCTAAAGTTTTAAATGTATACTTTCCTTTTGGCTACTAAGAATTGTATGTTAATAAGTTCAAGACTAGCCCTGGCCGGTGTCGCTCAGTTGGTTGAGTGTCTTCTCTTGCACCTAGAGGTTGCCGGTTCGACTCCAGTCAGGGCACGTGTGTGGGTTGTGGGCTTAATCCCCAGTAGGGAGTGTGCAGGAGGCAGCCAATCGATGTTTCTCTGTCTCCCTTCCTCTCAAAAATCAACAAAAACATATTTTTTTTAAAAAGAGTTCAAGACTAGAAGTGACAGGAAGAGAATGTTCGGCCGTGTATTTGGGCTTTGAAGACATTATTGCTCAGAAAATATAGTGCCTACCTTAAGTCACTTAGCTAGACCTGCACTCATTCAATAAACATCTGTTGAGTAGTCCTTTGGGGCTGGGTGGTACATTAGACACTGGTGTAGCAAATACTATCCCTATCCTTATGGTCTTAGATAAGGGAAGAAACTAAAACCTAAATTCCTGGCAATGGGATGTTAACAAGGACAAGGCTATTGGTCTTTCCAAACCCCAGGAAGGCATCATGGTAGGCAGAATTGAGCAATGAGTTGAAAACAAGGGGATTGGTTCAAAGGAAGCTGTGAGTAAAGCAACCAGGCGACGAACTCTTGTGCCACCCTCCAAAAGACTTTGGAGAGATCAAACCGGAGAGGTTCCCAATTTAGTAACACAAGTGAATTGATAAACTGAAAATGGGGAACAAGGGAAAGTCTACATACTTAAAGGTAAGACCTTCCAGCCCTCTCTCCTATCCCATTCCCAAAATATTGACAGTCGGTTTTATACCTTCAGGCAACAGACTAAAAGATCCTTTTTGGGAGAAAGAAAAAAGTCCTGGAAATATATTTGGAGGATCCAGCAACAAAAAATCTCAGCTGATAACCCCATTAATTGCATAAAGCCAAGGCAGCAACTCCCTCCAACATAACCAACCCTTCGCCCTCTCACCAACAAACATGCATCCATTTTCCTATCTACACACTATACAGAGAGTGCATTGCATCTCACTTTAATGGCTAAGGATCAGCAGACATTTGAGGGAAGTTTCCAACATGAGTTAAATGATTAACAATTAGGGAAAGTAGAAACTTAAAAAAAGTAATTTGGGAAATGGGGGGAAATAACCAGAAAAATCTTCAGATGATATGGTCTTGCTTTTATGAAACATGAACAAAATATCAATAAAGCCTCAAAAATTAAAAAAGAAAAAAGAGCTCTTAGTAAGTATAGACCAAAAGGACAAAAGATGGACAATAGGAGAGAAATATGAAAACTACAGGAGCAATCCAGAATGTCTCACATACAATTAGGGGGGGTTCCAAGAAGAGAAAACAATGGGAGGGATGATATTATTTAGAAATTTAAATATACACACAAGGAAATTCCCCGGAACTGAATGATGTGAATCCAGTTGAAAGTGCCATGAATACCCTGCACCGTAGAGGAAAAATAAAAGCCCAAGCCAAAACACGTGAAATTTCCAGGCCCAGATTGTTTCACTGATGATTTCTAGCAGAAATTTGAGGGGAAAATACTACTTTTACACAAACTTTATTGGAGACTAATAAAGAAGGTAGCACTTCTAAACTCATTTTTTGAGGCCAGTATTATCTGAATGTCAAGACCTGGCAAAGACATTCCAGAAAAAGAATTATACCCCTATGAATACAGATGCAGAATACTTAAGAGGTTAGATCTGTCCACAGATGGGCCAAAAGTGGTTGACATTTTTCTGGAGACAGAATCAGTTCAATATATGGAGAAGCCAATACTAAGCAAAGAGGAAATGGTTGTTTATGAAGGTGGTAAGGTGCAAGATATAAAAATAAATCGAAATTAAAACACTATGAGATTACCTTTTTTCCATCTCTCTAACTGGCAGAGATTTAAAAAAGAAAGCCACAACTGCCCTGGCCAGTGTGGCTCAGCTGGATGGAGTGTAGTTCCGTACATCATGGGTTCGATTCCCAGTCAGGGCACATACCCAGGTTGCAGGTTCAATCCCCAGTTGGGGTGTGGGAGGCAACTGATCGATGTTTTCTCTCTCACATCGGTGTTTGTTTCTCTCTCCCTCTCCCTCTCCCTCTAAAATCAATAAAACATATCCTCAGTTGAGGATTAAATAAACCAACCAACAAAAATAACCCACAACTGATGTTAGTGAGGGGAGATGTGTACTCTCAAACATTATTGTTGGGAATGTAATCCAACACAACTTTTGGAGGATGGTTTGGCAATGCCTGGCAAAAGTGGGGATTCTGTCCATGCACCTTCCATTCTTACATCCAGCTCCCTATAATAAGAGAAGTCTAAGTGAGCAAAGATATTCATAGTATAGTGTTGGGTGTAAAAGAGCAGGTTTCATACAAAACATTTAATAAAATATCCTATTTTTATGAATTATATTTATGTACATATCCACAGAGTGGGGAGGAAGACAATTCAAAATTGTAGTGTTTGTTTCTGAATCTTGGTGTTATGGATTTTTCTTTTTTTCTTTTTGCTTCTTGGTATTTCCTGAGTTTAAAAAATATTGATATAATCGTTTCTGTAGAAAGAAAAAAAATTAAAGTTCTTTAAAGAAGTAGTGTGATTGCCCGGTCGGGTGTGGCTCAGCGGTTGAGCATCGACCTAGGATCCAGGAGATGGGGGTTCCATTCCCGGCCAGGGCACATGCCCGGGTTGCGGGCTAGGCAGCCGATCAATGACTTTCTCATCATTGGTGTTTCTCTCTCTCTCTCTCTCCCCCTCCTTTCCTCTCTCGGAAATCAATAAAAATATGTTTAAAAAAAGAAAAAAAGAAATAGTGTGATTGTTGCCCATGGTATTGTTTACAAACCTGAGTCTGGATAAGCCTGTGGTAGGTATGTTGGCAGGAAGTTTAAGCATCAGGTAGAAAGGTGGACTTGATGACTTCTGAAGTCCCTTCTAATCTAATTGTGATTTTATGTTTTTGTATACATACATGTCACTATATGTGTATGACTGTGTAAGTTTTAGTATAATTCTATGTATCTGTGAATGTAATAACCATGTCTTTTTATTCTGTGTTCTTGATGCTTTGACATCTTGGGGCCTTGCTGACTCTTGGGAGACTGCTCCTTCCAGGGCCAGTCAATTCTTAGAGGTAGGAAATGACTGCTTACATGGGCACCTTTCACATGTAAACCAACCAATCCAGACCCCATACTCCCAACCACCTCCTTTATGGGCTCTTACTCTCTGGGCCATAATTCCCCTTCTCTGACTACCTCAGGGCCAGCTACCAGGCAACTAGGGACAACCCGTCCACCAGAGCCTGCGGAGATTATCCAAACGAACCAATCCTAAATCTCTTTGCCGTGCCTCACCCAGTCTTCCCACAGAAATTACACTAAAGGCTTGTGCCCATGGTTTCCCCATCCACTCTGCTTCCCTCTGTGGTCCCCACACATGGCACACTGTGCCTCCTGCTTCTAGGGATCTGTGGGTACAAAATACTTCTTCTTTCATGACAGCCATTTCTGTGACTTGTCTGTCTTACCGTACCTGAGGAAAACAAATCCTCAATACCCTTAAAACAATGTATGTGAGGCACCTCTATCTACTACTAATTTCATTCAGCATAAACAAACATTTGAATGTGATTTTGTTCTGGCAGCAATGCTATAACCTATTGGCTGGTTTCCCCAAATTGGCATCTATTTTATTCTTCTCAGAGCAGTCTCTACATATTTGTTGGGGTGAGGGGAGGAGAGGAATAGTATGACCTCTATCTCTGAACTCCTGAAAAAAAAAACTCTCCCAAAATGAAACACACAAATGGATTTAATATGATTTTGGAGAAGAAAGTAAAAGAACAAATAAAACCCACATTACCCCCGTCCCTCATCAGAATTATGTAATAAATCCTTAGTAGCTTTTAGGCAGCCCTAGTTTTCAAACACAGATCAGGTGATCTGATAGCTTATGAATGCCAAGAAAACTCTCCATTTCCAGAGATTCAATCTCCAGGCATTGTTTGCAAAGTACTCTTACAGGTAAGCTGTTACTCATGTGTTTTCAATATTATTTGAGAGGTGCCAAAGACACTTGTTCCAAAATACCCTGGCCACTGATCAGCCACAGTGTTTCCTCCCAACCTATCTGGTTTGTTTCCTAGTTGTAGAGTAAACAACTATTTGTTCCAGAAGACATCTATCAAAGCATAGTTAAGTCATCTGGGAGGGGGAAAATATTTCTATCCTGGGGTGGCTTTCTGATTTTTAGCTGTTGAAGATTCTAGTTGCTAGCTTGCTAGTAGGACTTCGGGGGAGTTTCTTAAGCCATAGGGGTTTTGGGTATGGTTCTACTGATTCGGGGTGCATATCCCAGACTTCTCCAGGGCATATAGCCATGAATCAGTTTGGAAAAGCACCTTGGCAGACTTCCTGGGACAGGGAAGGTGTTTAATAAATGTTTGTTGCATATTTAATTGAATAGATGGGAGCTTCAGATACAGCTAACTGCTGCATGGAACAGAACCAACTCTAGTCATATGAAGCCTAAGAGAAAATCCTGAAAGGCTGTCAGGAGCTTCTGGAGTTAAGGCTGGTGATCTGGGAGTAGAAAGTCACAGGATCAAAGTAGCTATGGAGACTTGCACAGAACCCACAGGACATTCATGGACTGGGAACAATCTGGCCCTAGCACCACCACTGGCCCAACGATGGCTCCAATCACCAGCATCCCCTCTGACCTAAGATTCAAAGTCCTGGGAGTCTCAGGGTCTGAGTGGCTGAATTGAAATAATTTGCTTAAAGGTAGTAAAAGAAGGATCTGAATTCTTCAGTTGTAATGGAAGGCCGCAGTAGAAGGCCTTCCAGAAGGAAGGAGAACAGGACTTAACGGAGCCTGGGTGGCCAGCCGGACGGTGGGAGGAGAGTCCTGGGGAGGGGAGAACAGGTGCTTGATGGTATTCTTAGGCTAACCCAGGAGCTCAATTATTTGTTAAATTAATGACAAAATGGAAATCTAAACCATGCTTTTCAGATATAACACTGAAGTTCCTCTGGCTGGATGAGGTAGTGAGTGTCCCCACACGGGATGACTCATCCTTAGAGCCAGCTTGGCTAGTCACCCTTGCTCCTGAGACTTTTCCCATTTACTTAGGAGCAGGTAACCTCGAGCTGGCCCCCAGTGAGGGGCTGGAGAGTGGGTGTGCCCCTGTCTGAATCCGAAGAACGGGGAGCCCTTGTATCCGGAATCCCCATGGAGTTCGCCTCGGGTGTTTCCAGCATTAGCCAGGCTGGAGTGACTTGGCCTTCATATTCCAAGGAAATGTGCTTCTCTCTCTGGGTTTTCAGGTAAGGAACCAACCCTTGATCTTCGCCACTTATTTGCCTCCGTTTCCAGAAGAATCTCTTTGTCTTCTCCTCCATGCAGAGCAGCACGGCCCAAGAGCTTGGATTCTGGGTGTTCTAAAAATCTGGGTTTAAACCTAAAGTCTTGCTCTTAGTTGCTGGCTGTGTAACCTTGTCAAATGTTACCCTAGCCTGCCTCTTCTTCTGTGAAATGGGGAAAAGAATGCCTGTCTTGTAGTCTTGCAGGGGCATTTCACGAAAATGTGCATAAAGTGCCAGGCACATACAAAACTGCAGGGCAGGGCATCTAAAAGATGGCCCCATTAAAAATTTCAAAATACCATCTCTTCTCCCACCCCAGGCTTTTTACATAAACACTAGCTATTGTCTCTTCCTCAAAAAGAATTTATTAGCTTGCAGGCAGCTTCAGGGGTAAGGCATTACCTAATGGATACAAATATCGATTTTTGAGAATTATATTATTTTGCAATAGAACAATTATATTATTTTATAATAATTCCTCAGGTATGATCAGAGTTTAAATGAATTTTTCTTTAAAATCTTCCAATTCTTATTTAGTCTAAGGAAATAACTTGTTAGGTACACAAAGATATCATGTAGAAGGATGATCAGTTACTGCAGCGTTGTTTATAAAAGTAACTATAGAGGATTGATTATAAGAGTAAATTATAGTAATTTTTTACAGTGGAACTCTATGTAGCCTTCAAGAAGATACTGTAAAATATATTTAACCACATGGAAAGGTGCTTTTGCTGTATTGAGGGACTAAATTATAAAATACCATTTTAGTGTGATTCCATTTTTATTATATATATATATATATATATATATATATATATATATATATATACACACACACACACATATGATAGCAGAAGGGACATATGTTAAATGTGAACAATGCTTACCCTTGAGTGTGGGAGTATAGGTAGCTTTTATTTTATTTTTACTCATAACCATTTTCGAATTTCCCCGAAATAAACACATATTGTAAGTATATAAAACAGGAAAAAATAATCATATGACCCTTATTGCCCTGATTTCAGACTCTTCAAGCATCCTTTTGATTTTTCAAATTTGGTTTCTTCAAGGCCATCCCTTAAGAAGATAGATATAGGGACAAAGTTATATCCAGCTGAAACAACTTAAAATGAATATCAAAAGCAATTTGATTCCCCCCGCCCCCCGCAAAAAGAGGTGTAAATGAAGGGGAGACAGTGCCCCTACTCTGTTTTAGTTTCTTTCTCTCTCTCTCTCTCTCTCTCTTTCTCTCTCTCTCTCTCTCTCTCTTTCTCTCTATATAGGGTTTATTCTTTTTTTAATATATAAATATGTTTTTATTGATTTTAGAGAGAGAAAGGGAAAGGGAGAGAGAGACAGAAATATCAATGATGAGAGAGTCATTGATCGGCTGCCTCCTGCACGCCCCCTACTGAGGATCGGGCCCGAAACCCAGGCATGTGCCCTGACAAGGAATCGAATTGACCTCCTGGTTCATAGGTCAATGCTCAACCACTGAGCCACGCTGGCGGGGCTTTTAAAAAAATTATTTAAAAAAACCCCCTGCAGATAGCACTGTGCCTTCCCCTCATATACGTGACTGCTTTGTAAAGCCTGGAGCCCTTTTCTTTCTTCCTACTCTCTGCAGGGTGAGATACTCAAGTCACTAACCCAAGGAAATTATCCTGATGGCTTTAGTACCTAGTTTTCTGCATTTCTCTCAAAACTGGGAAAAGGGCACAGGATAATGAATGTAAATCTGTCCCTGGAAAGATAATTTCCCCTCCTGTGACAAATTAATAAAACAGTCTGCTGATTTTAAAATGTTTCCTGAGGGCCCTGGTGGGGTAGCTCAGTTGGTTAGAGCATCATCCCCATATGCCAAGGTTGCTGTTCCATCGGGTCAGAGCACATAAAAGAATCAACCAATGGCCCTGGCTGGTGTGGCTCAGTTGGCTGAGTGCCGTCCCATGCACCAAGAGGTTGCTGAGTTTGAATTCATATATATATATGAATCAACCAATAAATACATGGATGGATGGAATAACAAATTTATTTCTCTCTCCTTTCCTCTCTCTCAAATAAATCAATAAAAAAATTAAAATGTTTCATAAGAATTTGCATAGCATGAATATTTCCTGATAAACTGATAAAATGCCTTTAAACATTTATTGAGTAAATATCCTAGGTTTGGGAAAAGAAAAAATAATAAGATAGGTTCCTTGTCTTAAAGGAGTCCAAAGTCTAGTTGGGGCAGACAGACATATAAATAAATAACTAAAATAATATGAGAAAGGTCATAACCAATTTATGTACAAAGTGATATTAGCACATAGATGTGATAACTTAAGGTTATATGGTGAATGGGAGAAAGCATTCCAGGAGGGGGAGGAAATTATGTATCACAGCTTGAAATAGCTAAGTATTTGGGCAAAAAGGTCAGTTTCTGGTCAGATGACCCAGACTATATAGAAGGTACCTCAAGGTACCACAGTCTGGTACACCCAATGAGGGTTTTCCACCAGGCTACCATAGTGAATGATTGTCAAGGAGTCAGGTTCCGAAATCCAACCAGGTGTTTGTAGAACATTATCAGAGATCTCCAGAGTTTCATGAAATACTTAAAATAAAAGTCAAGCACTGCTTCAGCCAAGCACTTCCACTTCTCTCAAACACTTGGAAGTGTTACCTTTTGCTGATTGTGTTATTCAACCTTCTGAAAGTCAATAATGTATTCCACTCTGATATTTCCAGGGGGGAAAAAATGGGACCAATAATGGCACGCCAGGCGGAGGACAAGAGGGAGAATGTTAGACAGGGGACTCTGATTTCCTTTGAGTTTCAAATTTTCTCTAGGTGATCTCCAACCTAATTGGGTCCAATTCCTACTCTGACCTTCCCTTTTCCCTTACCTTTCTCGATTTCTCTCCCTGCATCAGTTCTCCCGGGTTTCTGGGTCTCCTAGCTTAGTAGCTGACCACTTTGCAGAAGCCCCTTTCCGCCCTAGCCACAGCCGCAACTCCAGCCCTGACAGGTGAGCCTTCCAGATCTCCGGGAACAGGTCGGGGCGGGGCGGGGCGGGGCCGCCAAGAACGGAGGGGGCGGGACCTGGGGCGTGGCCACGAGCGGAGGGGCGGGGCGTGCCGGGCGCTGCGACGCAGGCGCGCACTGGACCCGCGGAGCGAAGCTGCAGCCATGGAACAGGCATCTCCGGATCTCGAGCGGCTTCTGCAGCCGGCGCCAGTAGAGCCTCTGGGCCAGCCCGACCCTGGGCTAGAGTCTGTGGTCGGTGAGGAAGCGGAGGGGGCCCGGGACGTGGAGGGCGCCGGGGACCGCACGGTGAGGAGAAGGGGCGGCGGAGACTGCCTGGCCTGTGTCGGGGCCTAGTGGGCCGGGCCAGGCTGGGCTGGGCTGGGCTGGGCTGGCGGGGGCGGGTGGGCTCGGCCGGGAGGCCCGGCTGTAACCGGGAAGCGCGGTGGAAAAGCTGGGCCACGCGTGCAGTGAGGGGGGGCTGAGTGGAAAAAGGGGTCCTGGGTAGGGGGGAGCGCCAGGTGCTGTGGCACCCAGGGAAGGTCGAGAGGGCGGCGGCGAGGGGAGCGCAGGGTTCCTGTGGGTGCGGTTCCGTGGGCGTGGAGGAGCGGGCTCGGCACCGGCCAGGCTGGAGCAGAGGCGGTTTTCAGAGGTTCGGGGGCCCGAGGTTTGGACCTGAAGAGGAACGCTGATGTTTCTCAGTCTGACAAGGGGTTGTGCAGAGGAGATGGCTTAACGAAGGCACCGTGGGGTGTGGGCTGCGACGTTTAAGAAGGAAGAGAATGGGGGACTCGAGGAACAAGTCTGGGGCCATAAGGGTGTTTGGCTGGGCGCCACAGTCAGGAAATTGAAGAAAGTGTTAGATTCAGGAAAAGGTACAAGTTAAGTAAAATTTTAAAACTCATTTGGCTGTACTTTCATTTGTGGATCAGCGCTGTATTTCCCAATAGAGACGTGTCATAGAGATCTCGTGTATCTGTCTGCTTTGGGAGGCCTCTTTGGTAATTAGTGATTTTCATTTGCTTGAGGAGAAAAGAAAATGCATCATTTTATATTTGTAATTGTTTTCAACCCGAAGTGTTTTCACTCATAATGCGTGATGGGTAGACCAGGTTGAAAAGAAGCATTTCAGAAACTCAGTCTAGGGCTCCACATCAGACCACCCTACGCAGTGTGCACATTGCTTATCCATTTGCTGCTTTTTTTGGTCTTTCTGGAACTGGTGTTAGCGCTAACATGAAACTGTGTTATGATGGATAAAGAAAGTTAAACTTGTTTGCAGACTGTAAATAGAAAGACTCCTAAATTTAAGTTTAGAGACCAGATAGCCAGGAACTTCAACACAGGAGTTGAAGGTTTTGCCAACTTGGGGAAATGTTGAAGTACATAGCATGAAGACGTTTTGGGCAGATTTTTTTTCATTGACTTTTCCCCCTAAATTCTAGAATTATTTGTGGAGAGGTCAGCATCTCACATGTGAGTGAGAAGTGTATGCACTTCTTTGGTGCGTAATTTGACTCCTATGTGATTTGCTTTTTAAAAATATTTATTTACTTATTTATTGCTTTTAGATAGGAAGAGAGAGAGACATCGATTTGTTGTTCCACTTATTTATGTCTTCACTGGTTGATTCTTGTATGTGCCGTAACTTGGACTGCAACCTAGGTGTGTTGGGAGGACACTCTAACCAACTGAGCCACCTGAGTATTTTTATTGGTTTTTAGAGAGAGAGGATGGGAGCGGCAGCATCGGCTGCCTCCGGCACACTGGGGATTGAGCTCGAAGCCTGGACATGCGCCCTGACCGGGAATGGAAGCAGCAACCTTTTGGTGCACAGGACGATGCACAATCAACTGAGCCAAACCGGCCAGGGCTCATGATTTGCTTTTTAATGCAGCTTATGTGACTTAGTTTTTTTGTTGTCTGTTTTAAAACAAAGTTGTGCTGAGGTGTACAATTAATGCAGAGAAGGTTCCTACAAAATAATTATCAGTTCCTTTGAAGCCCGTACGTTCTGGGTTATATCCACTCCCTACACCACAGAGGTAACCAGTATTTTGAATTTTGTATTAATAGTTCTCTTGCTTTTCTTAATCTTTACCATATGTATCCCTAAACTATATTATTTAATTTCCTTTGATTTTGAAATTTATATAAGTGGAATAATTTTACTATGATTTTCTTTCCTTGCTCAATATTACGGTTTTGGGATTCATCCAAAATGTGACTTAGTTGGTTTATATTTATGGCTTTATAGTATGTCATTTTGTAGACACTCTCCAGTTAATTTCTCTTTTCTTGGGGTTGTAACAAGATTCTTGCTCTTTCTAAAAAATCACCACTACCATGAACTTCTTCCTGTATATCTCTGGGTGTAAATGTCTTAGAGTCTAATATAAGTTTAGGGGTAGAATTGCAGGATTGTAGGGTAGTAGCATGTTTAAGTCCAGTAGGTAGTGCCAAATTGTTTTCCAAAGTGAATATACCAGGTTATACTCGCACCCCGTAGTGCCTGATACTCTATCCTTATCAGTACCTAATATTTTCAGACTTTAAAATATTTGCTAATCTTGTGGATATATGTTAAAGCAATTTTAGGTTGTTTCAAAAGGTAAAAATAATACCTTTTGTTGGCTACATCATGAGTTTAATTTTGGTTATGGTGATAAAAATTTTGGTGATTTTGTGTGAGTGTGAAAGCCTTTAGAGACTTAACTAATATGAAGTTGCAACTCTAGTATAAAATCCATTTATATTAATTTAAAAATGATTATAGTCCAGCCAGGTGTGGCTCAGCGGTTGAGCATCGACCTAGGATCCAGGAGATCGCAGTTCGATTCCCAGTCAGGGCACATGCCGGGGTTGTGGGCTCCATCCCCAGTCAGAGACGTGCAGGAGGCAGTTGATGAATGACGACTCTCTCATCATTGATTTCTCTCTCTCTTTCTCCCCCTCTCCCTTCCTCTGTCTGAAATCAGTCAAGATATATATATTTAAAAACAAACAAAAAAAGTAAAAATGATTATAAATATCTCATTAAAAAAAACTTACCTATGTTCAGTTTAAGATATTTGAAAACCCGAAGATGCCATTATATAGGAGAGGTTGTAGTTACCTGACATTTTAAGAAAATGTGTGTACATACGTGTCCAAGAGACCATTTGTTGTGACCAAACTTAGAGGGTTTCCTAAAACAACTCCCCAATTTAGTAATTCATAGAGACACAAGCCATTTGGACAAATATTTCAGAATTACCAGAAATTTAAACACACATACATTCATATGTACTTTGTACACTGTTTCCTCCTCCCAAAAAGCTACCCAAACCCTCCTTAAGGAGTCATATACTCCTTTTCCCTTTTTCTGTCCCCTGTTTAACTCCAGTTCCAACCCCAGTTGAGAAGTATTGCTGTAGCTGTCGCCACGTTGCTTTTGTTACTGATGGGAATGTGGTCTGAGAAGAATAAGTTAGATCTGTTATGTGTGTGCTATTCACAGCAAGGCTCTACTCTTTATTTAATTTTCAAAATTACCCCCAAAAGGCAGATAAAGATGAAGCAGAGGCTCAGAGATAAGTGATTTGTCCAAGGTCACTAGGTAGTCAGTGGCATGACTGGGACTTGAGACCAGGTCTGCCTGGCTTTGAAATTAGTCTGTCAATTAAGCCATGCGGCTTCATTTAAAAAAAAAGTTAAAGTCTTGTAAATTGCTCCAATACTGTATTTTAAATTTTTTAGTTTAGTTAAGATTAACTTTAAAAAGAAAAAAAGGTTTAAATGGTGTATTGATTTATCAAGCAGTTTCTCATCACAAAAATATCTATGCAGATAGTGTGCAGAGATGGCAAAAAGCTCACCTCATGAGCCTTAATTTTAACACTGCAAATTCTGGGCAGAGAGTAATTTGTACCAATTTCCCTACTCCTAGGGGTGGTGGAAACAAGCACTGCCTAAGACTAGCCAGTTTCTTCTGGTTTTAAATATCACTAATCATGATTCTAAATTCTTCTGTAAGCTCTTATTCTGTAGTCTCTTGTTTTTCTTCGTAAGTGTTCATTCCTCTTTCTTTCCATTGTCTAATTAGAAGTCTCCTTTCTTTTCCTTTTGTACTTTCTCCATATAAGGAAGAATGCATTCTTTTTTAAGTATTGTCAGTTCTATTTAAAGTGATTTAGAAAATGGAAAAATGAGAGAGGAATCCAATCTCCAAGAAAGTAGTAATTAGTCCTGGCAGTAGCAAAGGAATGGAAGTAAGAATACTTTTTTAGGCTGGAAGATTCCATTGAGTGGTTCCAGAGAAGAACCACTGCCTGAGTGATTTTTAGGGAGAGGGCTCTAGGCCTGGAGTGCTGGTGGGACAGAGTGCTTGAGCAACTGGTACTTAAAAATCCCTCTACACAGTTAGCATCTTCACTGACTGGCCGCAGAGAACTAAGGGGAGGAGGCCGGAACTGTTCAGGTTTGAGGCGTTGGTGGGGGAGGATTAAGTAAAGGAAATGAAAATGTATAGGCATCGTTACAGCGCATTCGAGCTGCAGTGATTAAATCGCACTCAGGAATGTTGTTCTTGTTTTTCTACCTCACAGCTCTCAGATATTTCTGAAGGCAACTCATAGTACAAAATACATCTTTACAACATAATTAGCATACACTTTCATACATAAGTGTTGTTTCAGGAGACTACTTAACTTCATGTAATGCCCTCTAATATATATATATTTTTTTTCATTAAAAAGAAATGTTGGTCACAACCCACCAAATTATGAACCTTGAAAGTATTATGATTCAGTTTGGAAAACGGTTCAAACTTAACAGGTTTTAAAAAAAAATATTTATTTATTTATTTATTTATTTATTTATTTATTTATTTATTTTTATTTTAGAGGGAGAAAGAAAGAGTGTGAGAGAGAAACATTGATTGGTTGCCTTCCTTAGAATTGAACCTGTGACCCTTATGTGCATGGGATGATGTCCCAACCACTGAGCCACACCAGCCAAGGCATATCCTCATTTTAAAAAATTCCTTTTTTTTTTTTGCTGCTTTGATTAGGTGTGTTTTTCTACCTTTCAAATAATTTATTCAATCCTCTGCTTCATCCAACCTACTCTTTATTCCTTCCAGTGTATTTTTTATTTCAGATACTGTATACTTCATTTTTGATTGGTCCTTTTTTATGGTTTCTGTGCCTTTTTTTCATGTTGTTGAGCATCCTTATAATTATTACTTTGAACTCTATATCTGATAAATTGCTTGCCTCCATTTCATTTAGCTCTTCTTCTGGAGAATTCTCTTGTTCTTTCATTTGGGGCCTATTTCTTTTTTTTTTTTTTTAAATATATCTTTATTGATTTCAGAGAGAGGACAGGAGAGGGGGAGAGAGAGATAGAAACATCAATGATGAGAGAGTCATTGATCGAGCCCACAATCCGGGCATGTGCCCTGACCGGGACTCGAACCCCGATCGCCTGGATCCTAGGTCAACGCTCAACCGCTGAGCCACGCCCAGCCAGGCTGGGGCCTATTTCTTTATCTCTCCATTTTGGTTTCCTCTTTGTGTTTGTCTGTATATTAGGTAGCAGATCTACCTAATACAGGTAGATCTGCTTTGCCTCCCAGTCTTGGTAAGGTGGCCTTATGTAGTAGGTGTCCTTTTTAACCCAGTGGTACAGTCTCCCTGATCACCTGAGCAGGGTGCTCTAGGAATGTCCCTTGTGTGCATCATGTGGACCCTCCTGTGGTAATTGAGTCTTGATTGCTATTGGTCCGTTCGTGTGTGGGATCGAACCTGACGCTGGCTGAGTGTGAGGCTCAACCACTGACACAGTGTGCAAGCTGCTGTGCAGGTGCTGATCACATGAAACAGAATTTGCCTCGGCAGGGTTTGTTGACTGCCAATACCTCCCTGTGGATATGCTACTTGTGAAGCTTATTGGATCCTGCTGTGTTGTCTGAAACTGGCCACTGGGTGTATGGGTTCTGGGCCTCTTCAGAGGGACTGCGGTGCAGGCCAATGTAAGAAGCTGCCGGTGATTGGCCCTGAGCAGCTTGTTTGAAGCTATCAGCGATCCACAGCTTGTGATTTCCTTTGCTGGGCTTGGGTTCGTGTGGAAAGCACCAAGTTTCGCACCAAAGCTGGCTTTTACTGGCACCAGGTCCTGAGGCGAGTCAGCAAAAGTCTCAAAGCACCCAGAGATCCCTTCCACCTGCAGGCTGCCTGTTAGGCTTAGTGACTGAAAATAAAGGTTTTAAAGAAAAAATAATCTCATCTATAGAAATGATCTCAAATTTATAAGCAAGTACACAGTACAAAGAAACTTTTTCCCCTGAATTTGAGAGTAAGCTGCTATATATTCCCTCATTTCATCTCCAAAACTTTTAGTATTTCAAGGGTAATATGAACATTCTGTATAACTACAACACTGCCATCAAAATCAGGAAAATGACATTGATAAATTACTGCTATCTACTCCTTCGCTGGAGCAAAATGATCCAGTCCAGACCCATATTTTGCATTTAGTTGTATTGTCTCTTTAATCTGCTCCCATCTGGAAGAGTTTCTCAGTCTTTACTTTTGTGACTTTGATCCTTTGACGACTAGAAACCAGTTATTTGCCCCTCAATTTGGGTTTACTACCTGGCCAAGTAAACTTTAGCTTTTTAATAAGTTGAAACCAGATAGTGTAAGTCCTGCAACTTGTTATTTTTCAAAATTGTTTTGGCTGTTCTCTGTCCTTTGTATTTTCATAGAAATTTTAGGCACAGGTTTATCAGTTTCTATAAAAAGTCCTGCTGGGATTATGTATTTTTGAAGGAACAATTTGTTAGTATGTTTTATATTATTCAAGCATGTTCTATGCATGATGGTCCTTTGTCATTTATTATTTGTGAAGTCTAAGGCAAATCTGGTATTTATTCTTTTGTAGTGGTCTTGTTTCTTATTTTTCTGTCTTAATCTTGTTAGGATTTTTTTCTTTATGCTGAAAATGTTTAAATTTTCTAATTCATTATACATGGACCACATGCTTTTCAAAAACTTGAAGCTATAGAATGTTTTTCATTCCAGGAGGATTTTTGTTTCTTTTTAATTTTAATTATCCTGATGATTATTATTTCTGTCTTGTTTCTTCTGATTTCTTCTTCAAGAACTTCCATTATTTAAACCTTGGTTCTTAGTTTTTCTTTTTTATCATCTTTCACCATTTTTACTTTTTTGGGTCTTTTTTTCCTCTCAGCATTCTGGGGGATTTTTCGTTTTTCGTGTAGTTTTCAATATAACAATGAACATAATGTATTTTCTTTAGTGTGTGATTTAAATAAACGCTAAAGATATTCTAACTTTTTTCATCTATAGTCCTAAAAATTGTTATATTAAGGTTAGCTAGCCTTCATTTTGTTTTTAATCTTAAAGGGCACCTCAGATGGAGAGTAGATCACTGGAGGGTTGAGAAATCCTCATGCAGCAAGCAGTGAACTACTGAACTCAGGCAACTTGTCTCACTTACCCTCTCCTTCGTAATGACTGGCATTGTAGATACTCAAATATTTACTTAATGCATCAGTAATTTTATTGTTCTTTTTATCACTATTAACTGCTTTACGCTTACTTTGTCTTCACTGTTTGCAACATTTTAAAATCTTAAAATAGATTTTATTTTCACTCATTGAATTGGAAATTAATCATTTGATCAGATTTTTTTTTTTTTACATGTCTTTATTGATATCAGAGAGAGGAAGGGAGAGGGGGAGAGAGATAGAAACATCAATGATGAGAGTCATTGATCAGCTGCCTCCTGCACTCCTCTTACTAGGGATTGAGCCCGCAGCCCGAGCATGTGCCCTGACCAGGATTTGAACCATGATCTCCTGGATCCTTGGTCGATGCTCAACTTCTGAGTCTTGCTGGCCCGGCTTATCAGCCTCTTAAATATGTCCATCTTCTGCATTAATGTAGTCTTAGGTAGTCATTTAATCTTTAGGCAGGTAGAAAGTAGTTTTTCACAAATCAAGCACCTACATTTGGGGCATTATCCCTTTGGATACGAGTATAGTGTCACTCTTTCTTTAATAATATACTTCACTCTGATGAGAAGTCCACGTTGAATACATCTGAAATATTATATCTGTCTTTAAAACATGTCCTTTCTCTCATCTTCCAGGCATCAAGTCAGTTCATTTCTAAACCTGTTGAACATTCTTTTAACAGTTATGAGATTAGTTGAGTTTTTCTTGATATTGACAGCATAAGCAGTTTTATATCATCTTTCAAACCTTACCAGTAGCATTATGTGCCGTTCTTTAGTTTTTATGATAGCTAATTTTATTCTTCTATTTTTTTCCCTTCTGTGTAATTGGTGGCATAACAGGGTGAATTAATGACTCATATGCATTTTCTTTTTGGCTGGGGAGATAATTTGCTTTATCAATCACATGCTCCCAGAATTCAGGGAATTTTTCACTTGAGTAGAAGCTGGTAAGTCCAAGTGCTTGGCTGTGGACCAAAATTATGATTTCTTTATATGTGTATATCAACCAGTGAGGGCTTCATAGTCTTCATGTTGAATGGTTCATGCTTAGGTAATTTCTTGAGCTTTCTTTTAGTTGAATGATTTCCTTCTGTTTCTCTTACTTTGTCTCTTTGTACATAAGCATAAAACTTATTATACTTTATAAAAATGTCTTGTTTGGTGACCGTGTGATTTCTGTTTTTGTTGACTAGTAACAGTTCCATTCCATTGGGTTGACTCTTTGTTCTCTTTTTTCTTCTCTTAGCATTTTTACCTTCTCCATTTTTCTTCAACATTTTGGGGGCACTTTCTTAGTATGTCATCTTTATTCTTCATTGATTTAATTTTTTGCACTATTACATAGCTTTTTCTATTCTCGTAGCACTTCACCTTAATTTTCTATGTAAAGTATTACCATGGATTTTACTGTGTGCAGCTTTTTCTTTTACCTTTTGATGCATCCATCTTTTTACTTATATCTCTTCTTCATAGATTGCCTGCAACTATAATATAATACAGTGTTTTTAATTAAAACTCACCTCTGAACTTTAGAGTGAGCAAGGGAAGAAAAAACCAAAGCACAGCACTTATCACGTGGTCTCACGCAGTCTTCCTTGTTTAGACTTGGAGTTAACTTTGGGTATATTTGAGACCCTTCTTCAGTGGCTCACTCCCACAAACTCAGCCTTTGATATAGACCTGGGGATGTTTAGCTTGTGAAAAGAAAGTTTTTTTTTCCTTCTTCTTAAACCCTGCTGCAGACTAACAGTTGGAGCCCATTAATAGCTGCCAAAAAGTTTAGGCAAATTTAAAATTGAATAGCAGATGACTCCTGCTTTTATAATTTTTAAATGAAACTGCCTGCTGAAAATCTTGCCTTTTGGCATATATATAGTATTTTATTTTTGAGAGAGATTTGAGTTTTATAAAATTAGGTATCAGTATTAAAAAATTAGTTATCAATATTGAGGATCATTCATCTTTGTATAATGTGTTTTTAGATTATTTTCTTATGCATTTCTATATAGATTTATTTTTGGTCACTTGTATGAAATGTCTACATTTATTTTTTCTTTCTCCTATATTTCTTTGTTTTAATAATTAAATGTTTGATACATTCTGGAAAAATTTAATTTGCTATATAGTATGCTGATAAAGAGAGGCAGACATATAATTTGATGCTGTCATTAGCAAACCCCTAGCAACTTAAGAAATATAAGAAACTAGTTTGAAATATATACCAATAATGGATTTTATTATAATAGCTAGTATAATAGCTGGTTGTTTTTTTCCCCCCAATACCATCTTAAAGGGTTTTTGTTGTTCTTCCATTTGTTTTTGTCCAGATGACAGAAAATAATTTTTGGTTGAAGAAGATAGAAATCAGTGTTTCAGAAGCAGAAAAGCGAACTGGAAGAAATGCCATGAACATGCAAGAAACATATACTGCTTACCTCATTGAAACAAGGTAGGTGATGAGAATTAGGCTTAGGGTTAGATAGAAAAAGCTTTGGTAGCTAGTGATGTAAAGTCTGTTGTATAATAGAATTGTTTACAGGTCATTGTCTTTTTAGGGATTTTTTTTCTTTTTTTATTTTTTAATAGGTAAAGTAGACAGGTGTGTCTTTTACTATGGTATTCTTAATAACTATATTCTTTTTTTATTTTTTATTTTTTAAATATGTTTTTATTGATTTCAGAGAGAGGAAGGGAGAGGGAGATAGAAACTTCAATGATGAGAGAGTCATTGATCCGCTACCTCCTGCATGCCCCCTACTGGGGATGGAGCCCACAACCCAGGCATGTTCCTTGACTGGGAATCGAACCATGACCTCCTGGTTCATAGGTTGATGCTCAACCACTGAACCATGCTGGCCAGGCTTGGTAACTATATTCTAATGTACTTGTTTTTGGGGAACAGGAAGATTGGTGAAATACTTTTGGTATCTGGAATATTACTTAACACATGCTTTGGTGGAGTTCTTGGTGTTAGATACAATCCCTGTACAATTTTGGGAAAGGAAAGCAGGTTCTCAGGGGCATATTAAGTGGGCTTAGATAAATGTGAATGATAACAAAGTCTAGGAGAAGAGGACACAACCTGAGTCATTTTAGGAGAGTTGGGAGTTACAGAGAAATTAACAGGAAAGTTTTTGATTGAGACTGAAGCTTTAGACCTTGGGGTAAAATTGAAAAGACAATGTAAATCATGGAGTAAGAAATCAAAATTCACCAGAAAAGTTCTTTTATGTCATAAGGAAAAATTAAAGGAATTAAATGGTTTTATCTAGAGAAAGGCAAGGGAAGACTCAATTTATTTTGCCTGTTATAAACAAACGGTTTATATAAAGACGATACTGACTTTTCTTTATGCAGATGTAGCAGAATTACTTTCAATTAAAACAGCTATGAGAAAACTTTTTGATAGCCAGTAAAATAAAATGATAAAACTATCAGACCTAGTTGATAAAGAGTTATAACCATGTTTTAATGTGAATGCTTTTTTTTTTTTTTTTAACCCTCACCTGAGGATATTTTTTCCATTGCTTTTCAGAGAGAGTGGGGGAGAGAGGGAGAGAGAGAGAGAGAGAGAAACATCGATGTGAGAGAGACAGATTGATTGGTTGCCTCTTGCACTTGCCCCGACTGGGGCCAGGGATCGAGCCTGGAACCGAGGTATGTGCCCTTGGTGGGAATTGAACCCAGGGCCCTTCAGTCCTTGGGCTGATGTGCTAACCACTGAGCAAAACCAGCTAGGGCTAATGTGAATACATTTTTAATGTACTTTTTAAATGTATGTTTAAATTTGTACGTAGAATTTTTTTTATATATATATATATATTTTTTTATTGATTTTAAAGAGAGAGGAAGGGAGATGGATAGAGAGATAGAAACATCGATGAGAGAGAGACATTGATTAGCTTTCTCCTGCCTGCCCCCTACTGGGGATCGAGCCCGCAACCCAGGCATGTGCCCTGACTGGGAATCGAACCAAGGACCTCTTGGTTTTCAGGTTGGCATTCAACCACTGAGCCACACCGGCCAGGCTGAATATGTTTTTTAAAAAAAAGTTTTAAACCCTCCATTTTCTTAGGCTTTACCAAAAGTAACCAAGCTTACCTTAAGACTGAATGCTATAACTTTTCTAGGCTCTCTCCAGATCTGTGATTCTACCCAAATGAAACTTAAAATCTTGGTAAAAATTGTTTAATCTGCAGACACTTGTGAAAATCCTCTTTGTAAGTATAATTTCTTTTCTCCACCAAAAAATAAAAAGAAAAAAAGAAAGAAAAAAGAATCTTCCAAAAACAAGAGAAATTTGTGTACAATAGGAATTTTAGGAAAAGAGAAAGAGGTAAGGTGCATCTTTTTAAAATTAGGTCATTTTGTAGCATATGTAAAGCACGGATTTTTAAGGTGACTAAAATACAAAACAAAACAACAACATGGTCCCACATGAGAGAGTTTCTGTGTTGTTTTTTGTTTTTTAGTTAACTTAGCCACTTAAAAAAATCATACTTTAGAAATTAGTGTTAACTCTAGCTTTCTAAGTAAATTTTTTTTTAAAATATATATTTTTATTGATTTCAGAGAGAGGAAAGGAGAGGGAGAGAGAGAGATAGAAACATTAATAATGAGTCATTGATTGGCTATCTCCTACACGCCCCTGACCGGGAATCGAAACCCGATTGCCTGGATCCTAGGTCAATGCTCAACCGCTGAGCCACGCCCGACCGGGCTCTAAGTAAATTTTTAAATTTAAAACAAAGGACCCTTTTAGTATGTGCCCATTTCTTTACCCAGTTGAGCAATGAAATTAGCTGTTTATTACTTTTACTGCTGGAGGAGTATCTTGATTTGAGTAATCTGGGATAACTTATAGTTGTTTACTCTTGACTTTGAAATGAATAGAGTATCATAATTTGAAACTGGAAGTTAGAAGTGACCATACTTGCATAGTATAGCTAGACAATGAATACATATTTAAGTGGATCATCAGTAATTGTGTGGTACACAAAAGCAAAAGATTGAGTTAACTTTCATGATTGTCTTTCATTATAAATTTTATTGATTGATTGATTGATTGATTGACTTGAGAGAAAGATAGATTTGTTGTTCCACTTATTTATGCACTCACTGGTTGATTCTTGTATGTTCCCTGACCAGGCATTGAACCCGAAACCTTGGCATATGGGGATGACACTAACCAACAGAGCTACCTGGCCAGGGCCTCATTATAAATTTATTTTAAAACAGTGGTTCTCAAACTTTAAATACATAGGAATTACTTGGAGAATTTGTTAAGCTGCAGGGTTTTGGGTGTGTTCCAGAAATTTATATTTTAAAACCAGAGCTATAGCTGTTTGATTATCTTTTAAAGTACAAAGGCTTTAAATGTTAAGATAGTCAAATTTATGTCTTTTTACTTTATGGTCTGTGTTTTCTCTATTTTAAGAAAATTTTTCCTACTCCATATATATAGATATCCACTTTGGAAATTGCTGTTTTGAATAGATTGTTTTGTAATTACTGTACCTCTAAGGTTAACTTACCTTCAAGAACCACAGAACCCTGAAGTTTCTTAATCATGTGGGATTTTTTCCTTAATTCAGTGTTATGCAGATAATCTTGGACAGTATGAATATTATTGAGCCTTTTTATTGACTAAAAGTTGAACTTTCATCATATGGCTTACCTACCAAGGGTCTTTGGATACAAGTAGGAACCCAGTTTAACAATTGCCAATAATGTTACAGTTTAGTAGGCTAAGATTGGATAAGGCTAAAGTCACTGGTTCTTAATTTCTCCAGACATTTTGTGTTTTCTTGTTCATGGAATATGAACCCTTTTAAAATAGGTAAGAATGTGCCTCTTTTAGAATAGGAAAGAATGCCTCTGTGGCTTGGGAGGCAGTATGATATTACCTAATTCTCCTAGTAATTTGTAAAACGGGGCTAATGATACTATCCGCTTTATTGTGAGTGTTATGTTACATGTAAAACTAATTATGTGCTATTAAATATTTGTTAAATAATTGAATAAATGGGACTAATTTTGTGGTCCAGTGAAAGTCTTCTCTGTGTTTTTAGTTAGTTTCCAGTGACTTAGATGCTGCCTTAGGTGGCCATTTTCCTTTAAACACTGAGCAGGTCTTCTGTATACTTTCTCAAGATTTTACTTTATCCCAAGACTGATTTAGCTTCTATGTCTTTATGCCTGAATATGCAAATGCACATTGTGGTTCTGTACATGTTGTCAGGCAAACAATTAGAAAATAGGAAGGTCCTGATAATGTTTAGAGCACTGACGCTTTCTAATGGTGATTATACTAGCAAAAATTTTAAGTAGTCAAAATAATTTCAGATATCTTTTATATGATTTTACCCTAACTTCCCCAGCTGTAAGTTGAACATTTATATGAATGAGACATGGCATTGCCTGCAACTCTTTATATTAAAGGTAGAACTAGAGATGAAGTTTTACATCTCTTCTCCCCCACTCTTTTGGAGTTAATTAAGATTTTGGTTCTTGGATATATCCAGTTTATTCATAACCTTGAATTGAGACTTTTTTAGTGTCTGAACATTCTCTCTCATTGTGGCAGAAGTGCAGTTATACATTCTTTTTATTTAATGAAACAACAGCTAAGCCAGATTTTTACTATATTGTAAAATCAATTATACATTAACTGAATATCTTGAGGCTTTTAGAGTATTTTTCTAATATGATTGTTTCTCTTGAGTCCAATAGGTTTTCTATAACAGAAGAATATAACAGAAGGAAAGTGGTTAGGAGTTAGGCCTTTGGAAGCAGATGGATCTGAGTACTATACCTACAGATTGTTGTGACTGTATGAAGAGCATATACTGTGCAGTTGCTTCCTCATTTGTAAAATGGGGACAATAATGTCTGATTCACAGGGTTGTTGTAAGGATTAAATAAATAGTACATGAAAATTTTTTTACTCAGTGCCTGGTTCATAAGCATTCAGTAAATGGAGTTATAAAATTTAAAGGATGTTGGGTGCATGTATTTGTATTTTTAAAAAATAATTGCAGTTTCTTATTCTATTTCTTTGCAGGTCAGTTGAACATATTGATGGTCCAAGTGTCCTAACAGACTCACTATGGAGGCGGTATAGTGAATTTGAGTTGTTGAGAAACTACCTTTTAGTTTACTATCCACATATTGTTGTGCCACCTCTACCAGAAAAGAGGGTAAGAAGTGAAATGGCAGTACAGTTAAAAAATATTTAACATTGAGACTGTTCTTCATGATTATTTTGTTTACCTAGGCAGAATTTGTTTGGCATAAACTCTCTGCTGACAACATGGACCCGGATTTTGTGGAAAGACGACGAATTGGTTTAGAAAACTTCCTCTTGAGAGTTGCTTCACATCCCATCCTTTGTAGAGACAAAATCTTCTATTTGTTTTTAACACAGGTATTTTTCTTTTATTTGGTCTTTTTTAAAAATTCATTTGACTTGGGATTTTAAAAATTCTAAATTGTGCCCGGCCGGGCATGGCTCAGCGGTTGAGCATCGACCTAGGATCCAGGAGATCAGGGTTCGATTCCCAGGCAGTGCACATGCCCGGGTTGCGGGCTGCAGCCGATCAATCACTCTCTCATCATTGATGTTTCTCTCTCTCTCTCTCCCTCTCCTTTCCTCTCTCTGAAATCAATAAAGATATATTAAAAAAAATAAAATAAAACTCTAAATTGTGGCCTGGCTAGATGTGGCTCAGCAGTTGAGCGTCGACCTAGGATCTGGGAGTTGTGGTTCGATTCCCGGTCAGGGCATATGCCCAGGTTGCGGGATTGATCCCCAGTTGGGGGCGTGCAGGAGGCAACCAGTTAATGATTCTCTTATCATTGATGTTTCTGTATCTCTCTCCCTCTCCCTTCCTCTTTCTGAAATTAATAAAGATACATTTTTAAAAAAACCCGAATTTAAATTGTGGAATGCTTGCTATTTTTTTTAACTTAATTTTTTAAAAAATTACAGTTGACGTAAAGTAATTATGTTATAGTGATTAGGCATTGAAATAATTTATGAAGTGATCACCCTGATAATCAAGTCTAGTTGGAATGTTTATTCTTTATTTTTTTATTTTATTTTATTTACTGATTTTAGAGAGAGAGAGAGGAAGGGAGAAGAGAAAGAGAGAAACATGACCAGTTGTTCCACTCATGCATGCACTCATTGATTGATTCTTACATGTGCTGTAACCGGGAATCGAACCTGCAACCTTGGCGTATTGGGAGTATGCTCTGACTAACTGAGCTACTCAGCCAGGGTGGAATGCTTATTCTTAAAGATACTTTTGGAGCAGCTTTGTTAATTTGTATGCATTTTTGTTTGTTTTGAATTTCAAAATTATTGGTTACATTATTCTTTTGGCTAACATTTTTATACTGAAAGATATTAAAGACAGTGCTTTTTGGTATCACTTAATGATATCAAAGTTCGTCTTTAGTTTTTTGAAGCCTAGATTGTAAATTCTTGGGTTCATCTTTTGGTAATTTTTTTGGAATCTGGATTGAATGTTTAATTTTGAATTGAAAAGAATTATTTTTTTAACCTCTCCCTCCCATCTCCCCTTAAAGAAAAATAGAACAATAGATATTTTCTTTAATTTGAAGTATTCCTTGTGTTTATCTTGCAGTGATTTCTAAAATTAACTTTAATTTTTAGGAAGGCAACTGGAAGGAGATTGTGAATGAAACTGGGTTTCAGCTGAAGGTAAGAATATTTGTATGAAATAATTTGCCATGTTCCTTTACAGTTGCCAGAACAGTGCCATGCACTTTAGTGGGTACTTGGTATTTATTGAATGAATGAATATTTGAAATAGGCTTTGCATCTGATATCATTGGTAAGGTATTCAAGAAAACATTGCAGTTTAGTTTCGATTTGTGTAATTTTAGTTACTAGTGAGACTATAATGGGCATATTTATGAATTTAATTCTATTAGGAATGCATCTTGTTTTCTTCCCTTTGTCCTTACAACTTCCACTTGCAGTGGTGCTCTGGTAAATGCTCACTCTTTATCAGGTATGAAAGATGTTTCTGAAGAATTGAGCTTGGGTTTTCCAATCGTAGTAAACTAAAAGATGAGCCTTTGGTTATGCTTCTTTTTCCTCCTGAGACTTGGTGGCCAGTTCTGAGTGGGCACAGGAGTCATTTTGAATTAGCATCTGTTAGTGAAATAGGCTTATTTAGTGTTTGTATAGCTTTTTAAATTTAGTTAGTAGAATTAGTATTTGGGAATGAAATAGTTATCTAAAAGTTGAAGAGCATAGTGATGGTAAGATGGCCACCCTAACTCCACTATGTGCTCTCTATTGTCCCCAAAAGTAATATAACAATGGTTCTTGTACATTTTTGAAAGTCTTCATTTCTTGTGTAAATTAAATAGATAAGTAGAAAAATATATAAATTGATAGACGTAAATTGATAAGCTATTCAGATGACAGTGCAGTAGCAGAAGTTCAATAGATCTAAGCAACAAGAACAAAATGTCCTTACAGTAATTATAAAAACACCCTCTAGAGATTTATGCATTGGCGCATAGGTATTTGAAATTTAGCACACAAAAAACTAGGAAGAGAAAGTTTTTTTCTACACAGATATAAAATATTTATATTTAATTCTGTCATAAACTGATTCTAATTTATAAATATTTTGTTGAAAGATTACATGAAAAGAAATTTTCTTGGCTGTAATTTATTACTTTATGGCACTCAGAAAAAATACTAGAATTTTAGTTTAGAAATGGATTTGAAATAACTAAACTTTTAAAAATTATGTATATTTTGATAGGGTTTTCTGAGAACTACTCCAAGGTATGCTAGGAGCTAATAATAAAAGAGCAAACTAAAATATAATGGTTTTGGTGACATCTCTTTATACAATAGAAAACTTAAAAAATTTTAGTCATTGATTTATTTCTCCATCCATATAGACTATGCTGTTTACAGAGTGCTTTGAATCTTGTGTATAGGTGCTATTTAAATGTCCAGATATATTGTATTTGGATAGCCTTATGATACAACTTTGGTTTTACTTTCATAAAGTCTTTGAAAGGTAATAATATACATTATTAATAACTTTGAAAAGTCAGACTTAATGAAATAAAATATATCAAGAGAATTTGGAAACCCATGTCTTGTCCTATTCCTTATTTTGTTGTAGCTGTTTCTTGTTTTAAGTCTTTTATTAAAGAAATGAGACCTTTTTGGAGGACGTACATGCATCATACATCCAACATTCATGTGATGCTGTCTATATACATATATACATAGATGTAGTTACCTTTCACTTATGCGGAGGTCATGTATTTGGCAGTTACAACTAACTTCATCACAATGGAAAGCTGGATTTAAGCAAAACTGATTTCTGAAATGTTCAAACGGATGTAACTTGGCTTACTACTATACTTACAGAAATACTTTGGTCCTTTCAGATAGGACCCACTTAATTTTATTATAGTTATTCATACCAACTCGGCTATCTACTTTCTAGGCTACAACATATTAGAAGAAAATTTAAAAGGTCTAAAAGTTAACACTACTACTGGATACAGGCACACTGTGACAGTAGTGAAAATCAACAGCTGAGCCTGCCAGCAAAGAGGGATAGCCACAGAATGGGTGCATTTGGCATGGGCCCAAATCCCTGTGCCCCAGGGTAGCTTCATTATATCACATAGGGTTCAGTATTAGTTGTTTATACTGGTTACCTTGAGGCCTCAAGAAAAAAGTGAGTTATGCTTGCCTTGTACTCATGATTCAGTGTTTCTTCCTTTTTTTTAATTTTTAACATGCAACTAGTTCATGATTTAAAAAAATTTTTGAAATACGATGTTTTTAATGTGATCATCTATCTTTGTGCATCTCAGTTTGTTGGGATTGTTTGTTCAAAACACTGAATCCTAGAGTTCATCCTAGGATTTCCACTAGTGTAAAATTTGACAACCATTACTGTAAGGTGATAGATAAGAATATTTTGGGGAAGAGAATTTTAGAATGAGTGTCAAAAATGGTAAAAAAAGAAAAAAAGTTTTTTAGAACCTAAAGCAGCACCCTATCTGAGTATAATTAGCATTGTAATGTTTACTCTGCTAAAGCACTGTACTATACCATACTGGGTTTTTTTTCTTTCTTTCTTTTTTTTTTGCTCACTATTGCCTCAGTACCTTTGAGATTAGTTCAGTATTATTCCCATTTATCTATCTATTTGTTATTTATTTAAAAAGTTTAAATTTATTTTTAGAGGAAGAGAAAAGGAAAGAGAGAGAGAAAGAGAAACATACATGTGAGAGAGAAACATCGATCAGTTGCCCGCACACACCCCAGCTGGGGATTGAACCTGCAACCTGGGTATGTGCCCTGATGGGGAATGGAACCCACTGACTTTTGGTGTATGGGACGATGCTCCAACCAACTGAGACACACCGGCCAGGGCTATTCCTATTTTTTAGATGAGGAAACCTAGAAAGTGACTTACCCAAGGTAGCATAGTTGTAAGTGATGGAGCCTGAATCCAATTCTAGGCCTAACTCAAAGCTCTTCTTAATTACTATTTCATATTACTTCTCTTCACTTATTAGCTATGCAATTAATGTATATAAAGATGGTTGGTAAAGGATGTGTTAGAAACTATTTTTCCACGAAAATAAGATCATTCTAAATCAGACCAAATATTTACATTACTATAAGAATATTTGACCTTGGTTATTAGATTGTCATTCTCGAATTGAAATGTCAGCTTACTTTAATTATTTTTTTTTGGTCAGAAATGTTTAATTTAATTTCTAGTATGGGCCTACTAGGTTAATATTATCTGAAATCTTCTTAGAGTAATTATTATACCCAGCAAGATAATAAAAATTTAGTTTCGTTTTATCTGTGCTCTATTTAATGTAAACATGAGCAACAAACCTTTTTATCACTGCTATGTATTGGCATTCCTCCTTTTTTTGAATATTTATATGGTAATTCAGTGAATTCAATTCAATTCAGAGTTTATCTCTAGAGTTATGAAGACATAAACTAACTAGTTTAAAATAATACTTTAACTCAGTTAACTCAGTAAACTACTTACATGAAAGTGTCATTCATATGCCCAAACCTTAAAGCAATTTAGGCTGAGTCAGAAGAATCCAGACCCTGGCTGTTGCTTGGAGCAGGGACTGCCAGTGACAAGATCGGGGCCCTTAGGATCTCTGCTAATCTGTGTATTGCACAGGGACTCCGAGAGAGCCAATGTGGAGATTCCAAATGCTAGGTGCCCCGAGTGTCAGGTACTCTACTAGGTGCTACTGATACAGTAGTGAATGAGTGGAAAACCTAAGCTCCATGTTCTTATGGAGCATATATTTTAGTAGTTGGAGACATTAAATTAACACTTAAATAAGATACTTTAAAGTAAGAAAATAAATCACTGTGAAAGAGCGTGACAGCAGAGATTTTTTTTCAGGGGTTATTTTGAGATTGGTGACAAAATGGGGATACTTATGAGAGTAAAAGGGGCACTATTAACAATTAGATTAGGACACAGATGTAAACCAGGACTGTCCTGGAAAACTGGGTCACAGGGTTGAAGAGGTACATAACATTTGAGCTGTGATCTAAATAATAAGAAACCTGCAGTGGAGTCAACCTTGGGAGGCCAGTGTTAGAGAGAGGTGAAGCTGGGTCATGGTTTACTAGGCAAGATTGGGGGGAAGGTAAGAATCAGGAAATGAAATAAAGGAAAGACAAGGTCCAGAACAAGGAAAGTAAAGTGTATACTGGGAATTGGAAAGGGAGGGTTGGTGGATTTTAAAGGAGAACATGGGAAAGGAAACTTGTAAGGTGGGGCTATAGAATAGTCCATTATTTTTTGTCATCTAGCCAATACTTACTGCATATTTGTGTTGTGCCAGGCATTGGAGGCATTGGAATACAGCAACGAACAAAGGAGAAGGTGGATTAGAGTATTGCCATGGCAGCTGTTGTGCAACTTCAGGGGGCACCATTCACATTGTGATTTTTTAAAATGTCTCTTACATTCTAGTGGATAGCTAAGAAACAAACAAAGATGAGTTCTAATAGTACTGTGTTAAATAAAATAGGGTGGTATGAAACAGCAGCGTAAGGGCTTTTTTATTTTATTATTTTCAACATTTATTTTTAATTATAGTTGACATATTATATTAGTTTCAGGTATACAACATAGTGATTCAACATTTATATACCTTACAAAGTGATTACCACATTAAGTCTAGTGTCTGTTACTTACAGTTATTACAGTATTATTGACTTTATTCTACTTTATTCTATGCTGCACATTACATCCCCATGACTTATTTTATATCTGGAAGTTTGTACTTCTCTAAGGACTTCTTTCTGGTAAGATGGATGGTAATCTGTCAGATTTGGAACAGTCCAGGTAGTTTTTTAGAGATCTAGCGTTGGGGAGAAGTTTCTGGTTTGGTGACATTTTAGGCAACTTCTCTTTTTTTTTGGATCTTGTGAAATGATGGGCTGATTGAGTTGGGTGTTGTGATGGACTTGACTGACAGAATGTTTGGTAAGCAAAGGTTTAGTTGGATGGTGATGGTTTACATTTGATATGACTTCTAAATTGGTAAATTTATGATATTAAAACTAAATTGCTGGTATTAAGAAGTATGAGATTCAAGAAAAGGTACAAATGAAAATTTTCTTCTTCCTGATGGTTTTTATGTAATTTCATCCTCATTTTAAAAATCACATTTGCATTTGACTATGAAGTCATTAACACTTTGTTATTTAGTGATTTTAATTAGCTTAAAGAACATAAGGGGGTAATATATTTGTGAGGACTTTCACATCACATGCATTATTAGCTGGTATGCTCTTGAGATGTAAGAAAGGTAAAGAATTGGTGAAATACTGATTTTTAATTATTTTTTAAATATGTTTTTATTGATTTCAGAGAGAGGAAGGGAAAGGAGAGGGAGAGAGAGAAACATCAATGATGAGTCATTGATCGGCTGCCTCCTGCACGCCCTCTACTGGGGATTGAGCCTGAAATCCGGGCATGTGCCCCAATGGGAATCGAGCCCTGACCTCCTGGTTCATAGGTCTACATTCAAGCACTGAGCCATGCTGGCTGAGCTGAAATACTGACTTTAGAAATAAGAGAAGCCCCTGAAATCAGTGACAGATTGAGCTTCTTTAGATATTCTTGATAGCCCTTTGAATTTCTTTTGGTCTGAAGTTCTGGGAGGCTGAGTTTGTGGAGTAGCATATTTGTTACATTAAAAAAATGTTCTTAGGCAAGTAACCTGGGGAGCCCTAGTATTTTTATTTATTTGTTTGTTTATTTTGGGGATATTTGTAATTATGGGTTGGAAGTTGGACCAATGTAAAAATTTTAAGCTGATTAGGATTTTAAAAATCAAACCACATTTTGAAATTGATTCCTGATTGAACTACCTTTTATTGAGCCCTATAGTTTTTGTGCTTGGTCAGAAAAATAATTTGGTGTTTTGTTTTTCAATGAGAATTTAGGATAGGATTTGGATGTATTAAGTATAAATTTATACAACGAAATTATTTATTTTGTGTTTATCCCTCTGCCCCTCTTTTGAGAGCAGTTATCTGGAAATAAGAAAAGAAAAAGTTGTGTTGTCTTGTAACATTTTCTACCAGCTAGTAAGTAATTTGATGTCATTTAGCTTGTTTTACTTTAGTACAGGCATTTCCATATTTATTTATTTATGTATTTATATTTTAAATATATATTGATTCCAGAGAGAGGAAGGGGGAGAGAGAGACAGGAACATCAATGATGAGAGAGTCATTGATCGGCTGCCTCCTGCACGACCCATGCTGGTGATTGAGCCCGCAACCCGGGCATGTGCCCTGACCGGGAATCGAACCCTGATCGCCTGGATCCCAGGTCGATGCTCAACCGCTGAGCGACACTGGCCAGACTCCATATTTTTTTATTTTCCAAAATACTGATTATGAAAATGGGAAAAACCAATGTACATTTGGTTTGGATTCCACCTGAGAATTACCCTCAGTAATGCAACAGGCTTCAAAGCAGCCCTTTTATTTAGTTTATATAAACAGATTGTTGCTTTTCTTGATTTAGAGAAAAAGTAAACTACTTTTTTCTTGTGATCTATCCTGAGGTATAATAATGCCTGCTAGCGTGTTGGTGTTTACAGTTGTTTTACTTTGTTATCATTGAATGCTGTGTATTCAGTTTAATTTATAGCATCATTTTTGTCGTATTTTCAAAAATAACTACTAAGCTGTTTTTTTAGGTATTGTATGTGTTTGACATAAATGATATGAAGAAAACTGTACTTGAACATCTTGATTCTAAAGGGAAAATAAAACTGTTTGGATTTATACCCTGAAATGTAATTATATTAAGTGAATAAATTATTTTTTCCAGGCAGACTCCAGGTTAAAAGCGCTTAATGCAACATTCAGAGTGAAAAACCCAGACAAGTAAGGTTTTGTTTTAATAACGGTTACAATGTTGTTTTGAATGGTGCTTATCAATATATTTAATTTTTCATTTCTGAATGTATGCACTTTATTTGCTAAAGGTTTTAAATAGTAATTCACATTTAGTGAAATCCTTTTATGGTCTAAAATTGATTTTAAAATTTGCTAACTTTATTGGGTTTAAGGTTGTAATTGTCTGAAGTTTTAGAAAATTAAACCTGCTTTTTTCTAGAAAAATTTTTTAAATGTTGTTGAAGGTGTCAGAAAAATGAGAGAAGCAATTTTAATTTCATATAAAATAGTTTTTCTCATATGAGTTTGCTTGCCAAATATATACAAAGGCCAAGATAAGAAGATTATATATTACATGTATATTTTAATAATAAACTTTCTACTTTGCATACCAAAACAACTTCATAAATGCATACTAGTATAATAATGCCATAGAGATGTATATATATAACAGTTACTTGACTTCATTAATGTCAGCTTGGTGTTTGTGCAAGCATTTCTGTGTTAAAGGAAGACAGTGTATTCATTTAATTTATTTTTTAATCCTCACTTGAGGACATGCTTACTGATTTTAGAAAGAGGGGAAAGGAGAGAGGGAGGGGGAGAGAGAGAAACATAGATGTGAGAGAGAAACATCGATGGATTGCCTTCCGTACCTACCCCAATGGGGGATGGAACCTGCAACCTGGGTATGTGCCCTGACCAGGAATTGAACCCGCAGCCTTGCAGCCTCTTCAGTGTATAGGACGCCGCTCCAGCCACTTGAGCCACACCAGCCAGGGCAACGCTAGTGTCTTCAGAAATAGCTTTTCTTAGGATGAGACCTAGGTATTTCTTAAGATTTTGACTTTGCTTATTCTCTGAATTTGGTGGATAAATTTGGCTCTTCATCATATGGATTTTCACCTGATGTTTGGTTCAGCTGAGTTTTTAATTTAAAAATTTGCTTATGCAGATGAGGCTTTTCTTTTTGGTGCCTAAGTTGATGAAGTCTGTTAGCATTTCTCTAGTTAGGTCTTTAGCATTAATTTCTACATAGTGTAAATTCTTAGCAGACAAAGGTCAAATTTGCATTGTCAAATAGCCGATTATGCCTGACTTTATAAACCATAATACATTAACATAATGCCTTTGGTTTTTAAGATAAATTTTGACTATAAAGTATAAGTAAGTATTTTAAAGTTTTGTTAATTAGGAAATTGTGGTGGTAATCATTCAGGTGTTTTTTTGTTTTGTTTTTTGTTAATCCTCACCCAAGGATATTTTTTCCATTGATTTTTAGGCAGAGTGGAGGGAGGAGAGGGACAGAGAGAGAGAGAGAGAGGGAGAGAGAAACATCGATATGAGAGAGACACATGGATTGGTTGCCTGCCGCATGTGCCCTGACTGGGGCAAGAATGTGCAACCTGCAACCCAGGTACATGCCCTTGACTGGGAATTGAACCTGTGACCCTTTGGTCCGCAGGCTGATGCTCTAACCACTGAGCCATGCTGGCCAGGGCTTTAAATATTTTTATTGATTTTTTTAAAAAAAATATTTTTATTGATTTCAGAGAGAGGAAGGGAGAGATAGAAACATCAATGATGAGAGTCATTGATTGGCTGCCTCTTGCATGCCCCCTGCTGGGGATTGAGCCCGCAGCCTGGGCATGTGCCCTGATCGGGAATCGAACTGTAATCTCTTGGATCATAGGTCAGTGTTCAGCCGCTCAGCCACACTGGCCGGGCTATGTTTTGATATTTTTAGAGAGAGAGGAAGGGAGAAGGATAAAGAGAAATATCAATGTGAGAGGGAAACATTGATCCGCTGCCTCCTGCACACCCCCTCCTGGGGATTGAACTTGAAACCTGGGTATGTGCCCTGACTGGGAATTGAACTGGCAGCCTTTTGGTGCACAGGACAATGCCAGCCAACTGAGCCACACTGGCCATGGTGAGGCGTTTGTTTGTTTGTTTTTACTTGACTTTATATCATAGAGTGGTTTAGGTTCACAGCAAAATTGAGCAGAAAGTACAGAGCTCCCACATACCCTCTGCCCCTACACATGAATACCACCCCTGCAGTGCATAGCTTCTCCCAGTCTGTCAGCATCCCCCACTAGAGTGGTACATTTGGTATGGTCAGTGAACCTACATTGACACATCTTTGTCACCCAAAGACCACAGTTTACTTTAGGGTTCACTCTTAGTGGTGTATATTATATGGGTTTTGACAATTATATACATTATTATAGTATCATACAAAGTATTTTCACTGCCCTAAAAATCCTTTTTGCCCTGCCTATTTATCCCTTCCTCCCCACAGCCCTGGCCACCAACTGAGCTTTTTACTGTCTCCATAGTTTGACCTTTTCTACACTGTCATATCATTCAGTATGTAGCCTTTTCAGATTGGCTTCTTTCACTTTGTAATGTGCATTTAAGATTCCACCAAGGTTTTTTTAAGGGTTAAAAATGATATCTATGGTATATAAGTGATGTTCTCTAGATTAAGAACTGAAATTACTAAAAAAAGCTTTGGAAAATCTTATAAGCAAAGTTTCTGTAGTTTGTCAATTAAATGTTTTCTAATTTAATGAAAAATATTTTGTCAATTGAATATTTGTCTTCCCTTTTCTGACCTAACTAGATTTTCTAGGTTGCTAAATTTTGTTGCTGTTAATCCTCATTGAGGATATTTTTTCCATTGATTTTTAAAGAGACTGGAAGGAAGGGAAGGAGGGGGGCAGAGAGAGAGAAACATCAATGTGAGATAGACACATCAATTAGTTGCCTCCCACATGTGCCCCTATGGGGCCGGGGATCAAACCTGCAACCTACGTGCCCTTGACCAGGAATTGAACTTGCGATCCTTTGGTGCTCATGCTGACTCTTTAACCACTGAGACACTCTGGCTAGGGCTAGACTGCTAAATTTTATTTAATATTCATATTATATACAGTCACGTGCCACTTAATAACATTTTGCTAACTACAGACCACATATAGGGTAGTGGTCCCATAAAAATATAACGGAGCCAAAAATTTCTGTCATCTAGTGATGTAGCCGTCTCAAATATTACTCACCTGTTTGTGGTGATGCTGAGGTAAAACAAACCTACTGCACTGCCCATTGTATAGAAGTACAGCACATAAAATTATGTACAGTACAAAATGCTTGATAATGATAATGAACAACTGTGTTACTGGTTTATATATTTACCATACTATATTTTTTATCATTTTTTTAGAGTGTACTCTTTTTACATATGAAACAGTTTGCTGTAAAACTCTGTGCCGTGTTACACTGACAGCAGCCTAGTACACCTCATGTTTACTACATCTCTTGATTGTGTCATTTTCTCTTGTGCTTGATTTAATCTCGTGTTGCTTTGTAAAGTAGCATGCTATACAAGCTTGTAGTTTAGGAGCAGTAGGCTGTACCTGTAATTTACAGCTGGTGTGCTGCAGGTTTTTAAGACATGAACTACCTGACTACTTAGTCAAGGGCACTGACCTGTTTTCCTTTAGATTGTCAAATAAATGACTACAGCCAACACAGTAACTGTGGAGTGTGAATGAATCAAAATTATACCTGGTTTTTTTGTTGTTAGATCGACAAAAAGTATATTTTTTGGTGTGCTGCAGAATTTTAGTAATTAGATTATATGTGGCATGAGACAAAAAAGGTTGAAAATCGTATTAAGGTTTGTGCTGTGCACTCTGTGACGGTTGCACAGTGACGAAACTGCCTAACGAGATTTCTCAGATGTATTCTGTTGTTAAGTGGTGAGTGACTGTATAGGATTTTAAATGTGATATGACGAATAACATAACCAAGGCAGTTTTTTACTTCTAAGTTCTTGTTAAAGTGTATAATTAATGTGTAATTAGTAATAGAATTTGTTTGCCTTAAGTTCTAGATAAAAGAATTGTCTACATCAGTCATTGTTATAACAAATTCTTGATATACAGAATCTTTGTTCTACATCTAGTTGGAGCAATTGTTATTCATGCTATTACTAAAATAGTTTACATCACTAAAATACTTTTATTCTTTCTTAAAATCTAGAAAACCAGAAAGATTATTTCAGAGATTACCAAAATGATACTTGCTTTATGCATGTTTATCTTTCTTAAAACTAGACTGTTGAGAGCAGTGAAGAGAAGGGCCTTGGGTCTTCTACTTTTATGTGGCAATATTTAGACAATATTTGGGCAATATTTAGGATGTAGACCTAGTGATTAGTAGAATGTGTGGGATGAAAGGGGGGATACAGGTGGCACCCAGGTTTCCATCTTTAAAATGCTAGAGAACATAGGGGAGAGAGATTTTGGGGGGTAGGGGAAGATAAGTTAATCTTTGGGTATGAGCAAGTACAAAAGCCTGCTAGTTGACTTTCTAGATCTGGCATTTAAGAGAGCTCGGCTAGAGGTAGACATTTGGAATTCAGCAGCATGTGATCATAATTGTGAAGCTTTGTGAGTGGTAAGTCCCTTAGAGTGTGTAGATGGAAAGATTGATTGTAAGATGGCTGAGGACCTAGGACTGACCCCTAAAGAAGCCAGCACTTTAAGGGCGTTTTCCAAAGTGTAGCCTGACGATTACCAGCATCTGAATCCTGTGGGTGAGCTTTAATAACTCAGGTTCCTGAGTCCCACTAGGGCCCCTGTGTGCAGCGGTGCTGGTTATTCACAACTCCGTCTTACTGAGATGCCCTGAACAGTGTTTTAATAAACACTTCAGGCATTCTTTGCAGACTGAAGTTGGAGTGTAAGGGATGGGTGAAGGAAGTGAGGACTGCCCAGGAGACCTTAGGAGTAACCAGAGAGTAAAAGGAAAATTCTGAGAAAATGACACTGATATCTAGGGAACACATTTTTGAGAAGGGTCAGGTCAGCCATTACATTGCTGGAAGGATCGACTACGATGAGGACTAAAGTACATCAGTGGATTTCAGCAGCTTGAAAATAGTAGGTGACCGTCGGGAATATTGCTTCGCTATGGTGTTGGAGGCGAAGTGGGCTGAGCAGTGAACAGGAAGGAAAGAATTGGTTGTGGCTAGAGAGAGAATGCCTTGTGAAAACGTGCTGTGAAAGGAGTGGGTATGGAGAAGGTGTTAACAGTTGGGTGTGATAAGGAAATGCATGTGTATTGCTTTAATCTAGAAGGGACCCTAAGTTAATTGATGTACTAATGAGAAGGAGTTTGTAGAGAGAGGAAGTTAGAAAACAGGAATATGGAGTGTAGCTGGGATAGAATCTAAAGTATTGATTAGATGGGAAGAAGGATTCTAGAGGGTAGGAAGAAATGATGTGATACTGGAAAGTTTCTAAGTTTGCTGGAAGGAGGTGGAGGTGGAGGTACTTCCTATCTGATCGCTTCTATTTAATCTTTGAAACTTGGTTAGAGAGTGACAGGTGGTGACATCAGAAGTTTCAGGTCTTTTTTTTTTTTTAAATATATCTTTATTGATTTCAGAGAGAGGAAGAGAGAGAGAGAGAGAGAGAAAGAAACATCAATGATGAGAGAGTCACCGATCAGCTGCCTCCTGCACGCCCCCGACTGGGGATAGGGTCCGCAACCCGGGCATGTGCCCTGACTGGGAATTGAACCCCGATCGCCTGGATCCTAGGTCAACGCTCAACCGCTGAGCCATGCCTGGCCAGGCAGAAGTTTCAGGTCTTAATGGAGAATGGCAGTTATTAGATTAGGAAAATAGATTACTGAGCAGCATTAAGATTGAGGTTAGAGACCACGAGTTTGTATTTGTACCGTAAGATTTTTTTTTTAATCTGTTGCTTTTTAGAGAGAAAGAGAGAGAGGCCTGATTTGTTGTTCCACCTATTCATGCGCTCATTGGAATGATGCTCTAACCAACTGAGCTACCTACCAGCCATGGCCCATAAGATATTTTTAGCCTCTTAAATTTTTTCCTGTTTTTTTTCCCTCCAGGTAATTTTATCTCTATCTCTGTCCCACACACAGTACAAATTATGAAGTATGAAATCTTTTCTTGGCTTTAAAAATATCAAAAGAAAGTACGGGTTTTTCTTTTAGAATTTTTAAGATTTGTATTGGTGTATAAATGTTCAAGACCAACATATGGTTAAATAGAATCAGTTTTATTATTCTCAAGAACTACAGTTGACCTTTGAACAATGTGGCAGTTAGGGGCACCCCAAACTCCTCCCCCCTCTGCACAGTTGAAAATACACATATACTTTTGACTCCCCCAAAACTTAACTTGACCCGAAGCCTTGCAGATAACATAGAGTTGATTAACACATATTTTGTATGCTATATGTGTTATATACTGTATTCTAACAATAAAGTAAGCTAGAGAGAAGAAAATATTAAGAAAATCAGAAGGAAGAGAAAACAGATTTATAGTATTTACTGAAAAAAGTCTATGTATAGGCGGACCTGCACATTTCAAATGTGTGTTGTTTAAGGGTCAGCTGTACTGTTTTGTCTTCCAATTTTTTATGTGTTTTCATGAGAAAAGTTATGTTTTATTTATTTCCTGTTTTAGGAGATTTACTGAACTAAAGCACTACAGTGATGAACTACAGTCAGTCATCTCACATCTTCTTCGAGTCAGAGCTGTAAGTTGTTCCCCAAGAGTTTTTTTACTCACATCCATAAGAAAGTGCTTCTCATGTAATCATTATGTTTTTAAGTAATCAGTGGTATTTATAATGAATAACTGATTTTTCTATTCAAATTTGGTGTGTTTATCAAAAGTGCATTTTTAAAAAATGTGAAATGTTTTCTGGCATAAACAACTTGAAGAATTTTAGCCTATTTTCTCTGTAGTTTATATATGGTTGTTTTGACATCTTAGAACTTTCCTTAAAGGCTTTGAAAGATTCTAAATTACCAGATCTAGGATCACATCTTAGGCTGATTGGAATCTTCTTGAAATGAAATATATTGTCAGGATTTGTTTTAATAAAAGAGTCTACTGGTAAAGGGTGGAGAGTAGGGGCAGTTTTAGATGAAACTAGATTGGCCATATAATAATTATTGAAGGTGAGTGTTGGGAAATGGACGAATATCCTACTGTTCTCTGGTTTTTGTATGTTTGAAGATTTCCATAATAAGTTTAAAGAAATAGAGTAAGGGGGAAAATCCTTTTGAAGATTCTCATATTGGTCTAATTTCCTTTTTATCCATTCAGAGTACCTTTGGACTCCTTAAATAAATTGTAAGATAGTTTTTAGGAGAAGAAATGGTACCTGTGAGAATTATTAGGCTACAGTCAAGGACTGTGGATTAATGAGATAAAATGAGAAATTTTATTTCATTAGTTTATCTCATTTCTCATTTTATCTCATTAGTTTCCTTTAGATTACACAAGTACATTAGGCAGTCGTTCTTGTGGAAAGCGGAGGTAGGGGACAGAGAAAATCCAGAAGAATGGAAGAACAATTTATATTGTTCTGTCTTCTATGCCAGAAAACTTGGAGAATCTACTTAAATTAGAGGTCTGGCTGATTATGAAAGCTGTATCCTCTTTAAAGGCCTTTAACCAAAGGGAAGGGGGACAGTGCAGAAAGCGACATTTAACAGGAAGGTGTAAACAGTTCTGGGAGTCTTGGGTAGGCAGAGGTACACTATTAAGCAGTCACATGACTAACCCCAGGTATTGGAAGTTTCTTTCAACCCAAAAGAAACGAAGAGACAATGCAGAAAAGCCAGCCAGAATCAGATTTATCAGAAATCTCAGAGATGAGTGGTGAGTTGAACAAATTGTAACAGTTAAACACTCAGAAAATTCATGAAGCACAGGGAATACATTTAAGTGAAATCTAAAGGAGGGAGAAATGGTTGTTATTGTGGTGAGACTGTGCTGCAGATCACTGAGCCTGAGAGAAAGTATGGATGATTGTTTTCATAAAACAAATCAGAAAATTGTCACAAGGCAAGAGGTGACAGTGATTATATTTGGATTTCTACTAATATTTTAAAGTATATTTAAAAGTGTGATTAATATTTAATAACCTTTAAAGATTATAACAAAATTTAACTATGATGCTAAAGAAAAATTTTAAGAGTCCCACACAACTGTTTTTATATTCCTTTATATTCTTTCTACACTCCACTTTCATCCTCTAACTACTCTCAACCATTCTAAACTTGTTTCTGCCCTAGGACTTTTATTTGCTCTTCCCAGTAACTGTACCATTCTTCCCACCCTAAAGATCTGCCCTTGGCCTATTCTCTCTTGTCATTCAATTCTTGACTCAAATGCCTCCTCAGGGACATCTTTCCTGGACATCTTATACAAAATAAGACGTACTTTTCTATCACTTCTCTGTCATTTTCTGTCGTTGCTGTTGTCTTTTTAGCAACACTGTCTGACATGGTATTCTGTACTCATTTGTTAATTGTCTCCCCTACTAGTGTTTGTGAGCTCCATAAGAGCAGGAGCTTTGTTCTCTTACTGCTAATTCCCTAGAATAATGCCTGACTCATAGTAGGCACTCACTACATATTCATTGAATGGATGAATAAATGAATGTGTATGTTGACAGTTTTATGTTAAAAAGATCTTAAAAAGCAATAAGATAAGTTGGTTTTTGAATATAATTACAACCTGTTAATAGAACTGGTAACTAATGTGTGTATAACAAGAACCTTTAAAAGAAAATCACGTGTCATCAAAGAGTTTGTAATGCATAAGTGAGAGAATTATGGTTAAGGATATTAAAAAACCAGTTTATCTTATTGCGTTTTCAAGGAATATGTAGTGAGTGCCTACTATGAGTCAGGCATTACTCTAGGGAATTAGCAGTGAGAGAAGATTAGGAGTTATCTTGACAGAGTAGCATGGAAGTATGTTGTATATGTTGAGCATTTATGTATAAAACTATCAATAGAACTGAAAATGTCTATATTCTTTCCCCTATATACCACTTTGGGAACTTTATCATAAGGACACAATATGAAATTTAGAAAAAGCCTTACTCTCAGATGCTTTTTACAAAATTGTAATACTCAACAAGGAATACTTACTCAATCTGCCGGAGCCCGCCGGCAGAGTCAAACGGTCCCGAGAGTAGGGGTGAGGATGGAGAAAAGACAGACACAAAAAAGATGGGATCGGGAGGACTGCAGCTCGTGACGGCTGCAGCCCCGAGTTTATTTACCAAGCTCAATTTATACCGGCGCTGTTGTTTTTGCTGAATAGCACCCTGCCCCGCATTCCTTCCCCTTGCCCGATACAAAGTAGTTCTCTCCAGGCTGCACAAACACACCTTCAGGGTAAACATCCTGCCTCCTGCAGGAGCTCAGACCTTGGTAACTATCTTTGTCTAGGCTTCTAATGGGAACTTGTTGGGAAGGATTGAGTCCTTGGCTCCGTATGTAGCTTGACTGTCCCTTAACCCTTCAGGCCAGGGCCAGCTTCCTAATAAGCCTTTCTAGAATTTAAGGCCGCAAACTAAATTAGTATCGCCTTGGTGCCTCAAGGTCTGGGTCAGGGAGCAGGAGAGCATTTCTGCAGCTCACCCAGGCAGCTCCTCTGTGCCTGGGGCCACAGCAGCTCACCCACATCTCCCTGGGAGCAGGGGAGCACATCTGCAGCTCACCCAGGCAGCTCCTCTGTGCCTGGGGCCACAACGGCTCCCCACATCAATCTATACACTAGTTGGAATTTTATGCAACTATTTAAAATGGTTTCTATTAACCTGCTGGATAAAAATGTTATCATGGGGAAAAAATAGTGTGGTCATCATATTTATGTAGTCACTTTTATACTTTTTTCTGTATATGTTTTAATTATTGTCTTTAAGTTTCCTATATCAAGAGTGATAAGACTTTGGGAGAGTTTTCTTTTCCATGTTTTCTAAGTTTATTGTACTAAGCACGTTTTTGGTTTTTTAAAAATGCATATAACTTTGAACATATAATTGCAATTTCTTTTAAATATTTATTCCAGAGAGTAGCAGATCGACTCTACGGTGTATATAAAGTACATGGGAATTACGGGCGAGTTTTCAGGTAAGTATTACATAAACTCTTAAAAGAAATAGCATACTTTAAACAAATGACAGATTAAGCACACTGTTGTCTGGGCAAGGGGCAGTGAAGGAATAAAGTCCAAATTTAATATGAAGTGTATTTTTTTATACAAGGCAGAGTCAGTGACCAGTCAAGAGCTGATTTCCAGCTGCCAGAGCAAAAGCAAAATTCCCCTGTTGCTAGAGCATTTTGCTAGGAAACAAAGAAGCTGGTGTTGGCAGGCAGGGTGACTTCCTTCGAGGGACCACTGAGCCACTGCTCATAGCAGGATCTCATGCACCTGGGAACTTAAGAGTTTTTGGTTAGTGAAGAGTTGCCTCACCCAAATAGATACTCTCAAATAGTCCTCATAAACTCAGTATTTATGGTCTAAATGTTCCCTTGCTTTAGTTTCTTCACATATTCTTTTATTTTTTTCACACTGTACACTCCCCTTCAGTGCTCACAGCCCACTGGTAAGGAGGCTGGGCAATGGTTTGAGGCTGCAGTTTACTCTGGTGTGGGTACACTGTGAGAGGCCCACAGAGAAGGGCTCACCATAAGTCCATTACCATGCTCTCCACACATTTTTATTGATAAGCCCCTAGTGGAGCCCCTCAGCTGCTAGGCTGCTGAGGTACTTACCAAGGACATTAGATGAGATGATGACATCCTGAAATAACTTACTTCATTCTTATATCAAAGCAACTTTATTTCTAAAAATGTTTTTTGTCTTTGTCATAAACAAGTGGATTAAAACAATTTCACTTAAGTCAAAAAAGTGAATTTGAAGTTGTTCAACCAGTACACAGTACATACATTGATTCTCCCAGTTTGCTATAATATACATATATAACTTTTATAAAAAGGAGTTTTTACCTGGAGCATCTCAACAAAATAACTTGTGGTTTCTAGTAAATTTTCTCACCCAATTTTAGTTTTAGTACAAATTATTGAAATGTCACTGTGGACCTACTGTTTCTGTACAATCTTTTTGTGTTAGCTGTTATATAGTGTCATGTAATCAGGTGTGTTCATCAGAATCATCTGTGGATTTTGATTAAGTAGATCAAGAGCAGGGCCAGCATCCATAGCTTCTAAAAGCTCCACAATTGATTTAAGCAGGCCCTTGTTGAGAAAGTTGTCTGTAAGCAGAAGCTCTTTTGTATGATACTTACTAGGCACTTGACAGCAGCAGGTTATCAACTTCTGAACTAATATTTTATGCCTTCACTTGCATTTAGTTGTTAAACTTAAAGAGAGCCCAGCCGGCGTGGCTCAGTGGTTGAGTGTTGACCTATGAACCATGAGATCACGGTTTGATTCCCAGTCAGGGCACATGCCCAGGTTTGGGGCTTGATCCTCAGTAAGGGGTGTGTAGGTGGCAGCCAATCAGTGGCTCTCATCATTGATGTTTCTGTCTTTCTCCCTCTCCCTTCCTCTCTCTGAAATCAATAAAAACATATAAAAAAAAAATTTAAACTTAAGGGGAAAGCAGCATATTTGAGTCACAGAAAATAAACCCAAATGCAGATACTGTACATTGTTTAAAAGCTAGTTAGAAAAAAACCTTTTAAAAGATTCTGCTTAATAATATTCCACAATGGTTTTGGTTTTGTCTTTTTCTTCCCAGTGAATGGAGTGCCATAGAAAAAGAAATGGGTGATGGACTGCAGAGTGCTGGTCATCATATGGATGTGTAAGTATCTAGAGAATATGAGGTAAAACCTAAGGTGAGGTTTAGTGGTGAAGTGGTAGTGATTCTTCTGTTCTTCTGTTTATCAAGTTTCCTGGCGTTTATATCATGCTTTGTGTATACAGATCTGTCTTAAAGAAGTTTATCTCAGAAGTGCTATGTTAACATTAAAAAACCGATCAGTCTAATTCATATACTAGTAGAATAAAGAAGAAAGTCTGTATGTTCATTTCAATACATGTAGGAAAAGCATTTCAACATTCATTCACAGTAAAAATTATCCTCAAACTAGGAATAAAAGGTATTACCTCAGTCTAAAACCTACAGCTAATATTGTACTTAGTAGTGAAATAGTAACACTTTCTCCTGAGATGAGGAACAAGGGAAGGTTGTCCGCTATTGTACTAAAGGCCCTAGTCATGTCATGAGGCAAAGAAAGTCAACCTTAGAATACATTTTAGAAAGGAAGAAGTAAAACTGTCTTTATTTGTAGTTAACAGGATCTTTTACATAAAAAATATCATAAAGAATCAACCAAAAACTTTACAGAACTAGCAACTGAATTTAACAAGGATGCAGGATATATGATCAATATATAAAAAATTATTAGTTTGAGTTTTTTTATGCCTTTTTTTTTAAAATCCTCACCTGAGGATATTTTTTCCATTGCTTTTCAGAGAGTGGGGGGTGGAGGGGAGAGGAACATGGGTGTGCGAGAGACACATCGATTGGTTGCCTCCTGCACATGCTCGATGGGCCGAGGATTGAGCCTGCAACCAAGGTACATGCCCTTGACCGGATTTGAGCCTGAGACCCTTCAGTCCTTGGGCCGACTCTCTAACCACTGAGCAACACTGGCTAGGGCATATATACAGTACTAGCAACAATTGGAAAATACAAATTTTGAAGCAGTGCTATTTATAATAGCATCAAACCAGAATACTTTCCTTTTTAAATTTATTGATTTTTAGAGAGAGAAACATTGATTTGTTCTTCCACGTATCTATGCATTTATTGCAAACCACAGTACTTTAGAGATTAATTTAATGAAAGATGTGAAAGACCTCTACACTGAAAGCTTTATGTATAAACATTGCTGAGGGAAATTAAAGAAGACCTAAATAAATAGAGAGATGACTCATGTTCCTGGGTTGGAAGACTCAGTAGTGGTAATACGACCATTTTTTCTGGATTATAGTCCTAATCAAAATTCCAGTGACTTTTTTATAGAAATTGATAAACTGATTCTAAAATGTATATGGAGCCCAGCCAGCATGGCTCATTGGTTGAGTGTCAACCTATGAACCAGGAGAGCATGGTTCGATTCCTGGTCAGGGCATGTGCCTAGGTTGTAGGTTCGATCCCCAGTGCGGGGCATACAGGAGGCAGCCCATCAATGACTCTCTCATCATTGATGTTTCTCTCTCTCCTTCTCCTCTCCCTTCCTCTTTCTGAAATCAGTGAAGACATATTTAAATATAAAATAAAATGTATATGGAAATTCAGAGGATCTAGAATAGCCAAAATAATCTTGAAAAAACAAACCCCGAATATATTACCTGATTTCAAGACTTACTATATAAAGCTATAGTTATCAAGGTAGTGAGGTATCGAGATAAACAGATCAATGGAACAGAATAGAGTACAGAAATAGGTCTACATTTATTTAGCTCATTTCAAGAAATTATTCTGGAAATTAAATGGATATCTACATGGGGGGAAAAATGAACCTTGAGGCATATTTCACACCTTACATAAAAACTAATTCAATTTGGATCATATACATATTTTAGAAAACAGGAAAATATTTTTGCAACCTTTGAGTAAGCAAAGATTTCTTAAAGAGGACATGAAAAGAAAAAAAGTTTTAATGGTAAATTGTTCTTCATTAAAATTGAAAATTTTGCCTATCAGCCGGGCTGGTGTGGCTCAGTTGGTTGAGCATAGTGCCATGCACCAGAAGGTCACGGTTTGATTCCCGGTCAGGGCACATGTCCAGGTAGCTGGCTTGATCCCCAGGAGGGGGTGTGCAGGAAACAGCTGATCGATGTTTCTCTGGCATTGATGTTTCTATGTTTCTCTCCCTCTCCCTTCTCTCTGAAACCATTAAAAACATATTTAAAAAAAAAATTTTTGCCTATCAAAATATCCTATAGGGGAGGAGGAGTGTGGGAATTACTGTTCAGTGGGTACTGTTTTAGTTGGGGAAGATGGATGGTGGTGATGGTTGCACAATGTACTTAATGCCACTGTACTGTATACTTAAAAATTCTTAAAAAGGTAAATTTTATGTTATGTGTATTTTATCACATATACACACACAAAAGACACCATTAAGCTAATGAAGAGGCAAGTCGTACTATAGGGGTAAACATTTCTAACTATAATATGTAAAGAACTACAACTCAATAATAAAAATTAAATTAATTTTTTCTATTATTTTTGGGCGGGCTATATTTAAGCTACCTGGCTACTTTTCAGCCAGGTTGTTAAAAAGTCTTCCTGCATTCTTTTCACTTAACATTTTCAGTATTTGCACAAATTTAGGATTATTCCTTCAATTGATTGTAAAGTATTAAATAAGATTAATGTTAGTATCAATAGCTAAAATTCTTTACCACTTATACTTTTCTACCCAAGAACATGCCCTTTGTCCCTACACTGTGTTTCCTGTTTTCAAGCCACTAGCCCTGTGGTTCTTCTTTTTTGTTTTCCTAACATTAACTCTTCCAGAATCATAGGGGTATGAACTAAAGGCAGTTTTTCCTGCTCAAAGCAATGATTCTTAGAAGTTATTCTACACTCTACAACTGTAAATTTGTAGTTATAAAATATGTAATTTGCCTACTTTTATAAATCCTGTAAGCACATCGATTTTCAGTGAACCTTAACTTAGGTTTACTTATTTATTTTTAGAATTCCAGTGAACTTTGTTTATTTGCCTATATGAAGTAGGCCTGGAGACATAAAGTATATTTTTCTTTTAGTCCCATGCTAGGGAATCAGAATTAATTAGAAAAAAGCATTACCATTATACGCTACAGAAGTAGTAAATGACAAGGCCCGTTTCCTTACAGAATTTATAATGTGATCAGAGAAATAAAACCAATACTTGAGACATCACTTTGATGCAATTTAAGTTATAAATTGATAAAGATCAGAAGTAGAGCGATGAGTGAGGAGTAAAGTAGCCTGGGAAGATTCCCTGGGGGCGTTCAGGTGTGTGCCTGTAGGGTTTGGAGGAGCAACGTGGAAGCCATCACATTTCTCTACACAAAAGACTAGGCCCAGGAACAAGAATGGCATAACAGTGAGGGTCCAAGCAGAGATTTATTGAGAATTTGAATAAAGTAAGGCTTCTAAAATTTTCTGTAATCTTTATTTGCTTAACTTTTCCTTTGATAGCTTTTTGGCATCCCTGTATGTAATTGCTACCTAAAACACTTGTGCACCAATTATACTAAGCTCTTATTTCTACAGATTTTGTAGCCCTTTTATAAAATCTTTGAACCAAACGTATTACAGTCCTACAGTGCTTCTTACGCTACCTGTAAGAAGGACCTTTTTTGTTGTTTGTTTTATTTTTTTTATTTCCAAGCCATTAGTGATTGAAACATTTTAGTAAAATGCAATAAAATTGTCATGGTAATTAGAAATTGCTGTAAATGTTTCTAAATGCCTATTCTCACTTTCTATATTTCCCTTTGTTACTGATGGGTATAGCAAATGGTCTGTGGATTACACTTTGAATAGCATTTTTTTAAGAATGTTCTGATAAAAGTTGCTTCTACAATGTTTTTTTAAACAGGTATGCATCTTCTATTGATGATATTTTGGAAGATGAGGAACATTATGCAGATCAGTTAAAGGAGTATCTTTTTTATGCAGAAGCCCTACGGTAAGTATAATGTGTTTTAGATGCGGCTGGTCACCACTCTCTGTACATGCTGCCCTAAAATAGAGATAGTAAGGTTGTTTAATGAATAGAAAGATTTTTAAATGAATTCATTTCTCCAGATATTGAATGAGGTCCCTTTGTAGTCCTCTCTCTTCCAGAGGCTAGGCATAGAAATTTAAGACAATCCCTGTCCTTGAAACATTATATTGATAAAACTCGTCAGTCTCAGGCATCAGATCTCTATGTTGTTCTTTGTACTTTTTTCAGTTTGAAGACTGGAAGCAAAGAACAGATTGAGTATGTGTGTAGCACTATCTTTTATTAGGTTGTATATTGTCTTTTAAAAAAAATCCTCACCTCTGGATATGTTTGTTGATTTTAGAGAGAGAAGAGGAGGGAGAAAGAGAGAGAGGGAGAGAGAGAGGGAGGGAGGGAGGGAGGGAGGGAGAGGGACATCGATGTGAGAGAAGCATTGATCGTTTGCCCCCCCCCCCCCCGCTGTCCCCTTATGCACCCTGACCTGGGATCAAACCCACAACCTTTTTGGTGTACGGGATAATGCTCCAACCAACTGAGCTACCCAACCAGGGCTACATACTGCCATTTTTATTCTGTAATTTTTTTACACCTGAATATCTTAATCTTAGTAAGGCTGTAAAACTTGCTAATATCAGGACTTTGTTTTCTGTTTTTATGGTATCTCCTGCAGAGCCAAACAGAACTCTCTGGTAGGTAGTCATATTAATTAAGAAGTTACTATATTTTTTCTGTCCATTTTAGAAAAGTGAATTATTTTCCTATAATAGGTGGCTTTTGGTTGTAACCGCTCTTGGTCATTTTCCTGTAACTTTTAAAATCAGTAAAAATTCTGTTATAAAAAAAATTCTGTTAGTAAAACAGTGGAGCAATATTTCTTGTTTAGTAACTGTATGAAAACATAACATTGTTAGCCTTTTTCCTTCTAGAGCTTAGGATAGTAAATAGTTTCACCAAGTATTTTCAAGTTACCAAGGAATAGAAAGTTGCTGAATACAGTGGAATTTTCTGCAGCTCTTAAAAATTATAGAAAAGATTAACTTATATTGATATGGAAACATTTTCATGGTATATAGTTAAGTAAGAAAAGATGTGGAATCACTTGGGGTGTGTAGATATATGTATTCATAAGTGCCTACCTAAAGTCTGAAAGGATATACACCGTCTGTTAACATGGATTGTGCCTGGATAGTGGGATTGGGGAAAAGAGAGTGTTCTTGAAACTTTTAATTTTGTGCATTAAAAGTGTTAGAATTTTTTTACAGTGAGCATGGATTACTTTTCTGATAATAAAAACTAATAGAAATTTCTAAATAAAAATGAAGAAAGCTTTGAGATATCTTTTTAAAGAATAGTCAGTTGCTATGTGAGATTATAGCATTTGTTTCTAGGTTATACAAAATATTTTTTATGATGTGATAATTTTGTATGTTTATTGAAAAAACAATTGCAAGTATCTAGAAAACGATCTTTTGTTTTAAGTCATATAAAGTTTTTATGCTTAGGTTCTGTTAGATTTAATTTTTAATGTTGGGCTACTACATTTTAAACTTGAAATTTTTGGTTACACAATTTTTGACCCTGCTAAGACATTGTGGTGCCTCCCTTTTACCCCTGAAAAAAAATTAACATGCTAAAAGAGAAGCCACAAAAATTAAATGGCAGCACTTTTATTCATCCCTAGGGCTGTGTGCAGGAAACATGAACTTATGCAGTATGACCTGGAGATGGTTGCTCAGGACTTAGCGTCCAAGAAGCAGCAATGTGAGGAACTGGCAACTGGGGTGAGTGTTTTTCTACTTAGATTTCTAGTATTATTATAGCAAGCCTTATGTGGAATGAGCTGTAGTTATAATACTCAAGATGCTTGTAGCTTTTACAGGGGAATAATTTGTGGGCAACTTTTTAATTCTTTGGGTTGTGATCTTGATATAAAAAGATGTAAATGGTAGTATTGTAAGATATTTTGCTAACATTGCTCTGTGTAATAAGTGCCATCTCATTTCTGATTAAATCCAAGTGAAAAAAAATTATTCTTTGGGATTGAAATAATGACCTTTTCAGATTTAATTTTACAAAGTATATTATAGAAATTATAGTTTACTTTGAAAAGCCATACCCAGTTAGAATCAGTGTATCTCTCTTTACAAGGAGCTTTCTGTGTACTTTATTCTTGAATGCTTACAGAGTACTTGTGAAGAAAATTCCAAATCTTATTGTATTGGACTTAGATCACTTTTATAATCAGCTTTCTACTCTACCACTATCTCATTGACATAATTGCTGTCACAGTGAGAGCACATAGTCTGGAAGTAATGAAGCAGTGACAGTGTTGCCATTTATAAGTCACTTTACTAACAAGTGCTTTAGTTTTAAAGGTGCTTATAGGTTACCTACTTGCTATGTATATAAAGTGTCATAGATTTATGTGGGAAAAGACCCTTGACTATGAAACAGGTATATACTAGGCTTAAGTTATTTTTAAAACTCAAAGGAAATTCCCAAGGAGTCACCTTTTTGAGGGAGTTTGGTTCTCCTACATGTGAAGGGAAACTCCAGAGAGTGAGGAAATGTTAAAGTAGCAAAGTTTGATGCTTGGACTTAGGCATCCTATTTTATTAAAAATACCCAAGTATTTTCAGTGTGAGTTATGCAGATTTTAAATATGTTTCCTTAGTTTGGCTTATTTCTGTTTTTGGCCTGTTGAATTTTATCAGAGTAATTTTGAAAAATATGAGCACTAATATAAAGAAATAAATTGCCTAATAAATACTTCAATAGAAGTTTTCCATCCGATTAAGAAGTTCCATTAGAATTTTACCCTTTTTGTCTATTCCATATTTTTCCAGTGTTAGCAATCATACTAGGAGCCCCTTGGTTATAGGCTTATGGTGCTTCTGTCTGATCTAGGGGGGAAATGACAAAAGTTTTCTGTTTCCTTTTTTAAGAAGTTCTTAATTGTAAAATATACATAACATAAAACTTATCATCTTTATCATTTTTAAGTGTACAGTTCAGTAGTAGTAAGAACATTCACGTTGCTGTGCAACCAACCTCCAGAACTCTTTTCATCTTGCAAGGTTGAAACTATATCCATTTAACATCAAGTGTCCATTTCCCTCTTCCCCCAACCCTTGGCAACCACCATTCTACTTTTTGTCTGTGGATCTGACTACCTTAGATACCTCTTATAAGTTGAATCATATAGTATTTGTCTTTTTGTGGCTGGCTTATTTTCTCTTAGTATAATGTTGTAGCATATGTCAGAATTTCCTTTCTTGTTATGACTGAATAATATTTCATTGTATACATACATCACACATTGTTTATCCATTCATCTGTTTCTAAATCCTTTTAGACTGTCAGAACATTTTCTTTGAAGGGAATGACTACCAAGCTCTTCGGTCAAGAAACTCCAGAGCAGAGAGAAGCTAGAATAAAGGTGCTTGAAGAACAAATAAGTGAAGGAGAACAGCAGCTAAAGTCTAAAAATCTGGAAGGCAGGTAAAAACGCCGAGGTATTTCACAAAGCCAGTCATGTAGATTACATGCGGGTTGTTGCTTCATAACAATTCCCGGCTTCATTAGCATCCCTGGATATATCTGTTCTTCTAAAGTGCAGTCATTGAATTCCTAAGAAATTTGAGTTATCAAAAATATGTTACAGAAACAGTTGTTTTAAAGTGGGGGAAAGAGGAAGAAGAAAGTTTCAGCTTCATAATGTTATTTTCCTGCACTTTTCATGATTTCTATCCTTTGCACATTCCTTCTGCCCTTTTCTGTCATTTAACAGAAGCCTGATCTGTCTTCAGTGCCCAGCTCTTGGGTTCCTTCCTCTGTGGAGCCTTCTCCTGTCCGCACAGGCTGTGGAGCACTTGGTCCATGCCACCGCGGCGTGGCAGTTTTGTACTAGCTGGTTGGGTGCTCTCTGAGTGTCCCTGGCTAAATTACAAGCCCTTCAAAGCCAGTGACCATGTGTTTTTTCATCTTTATGTTTCAGCATCTTGCATAGGACTTGCCATGTAATTATTCCATAAATATTTCTAGAAATTCAGTTTTCAAAGGTCTACCATCACTGTTTGGTCCATTTTCCTTATTGTTTTCATCTGTGAGTGAGTGAGTGGAGCAGGGCAGACAGAGTATATCATTGGTTTGGCGGTGGTTTTGGTATATTTCAGAACTGCAGGCACCAAATTCAAAGTAAACTTTCATGAATAGAGTTAAAAAGACAAATGCTTGTCAGAATTTTTAAAACTGCAGTTGTCATTTAAAGCAAGTACATGATAAATGTGATACATAATCCGTCTTGTTAAAAAGAGTATATATTTTCCAGTGACCCAGACAGGCAACTTCATGTGGTGTCTATATCTGTTTTATAGGAATAATTTGAAGCTGGAATTCTTGTGGCAAATTATTAAAATGTAGAAGAATACTTGACTGTCTGCTTTTTTTCCACTGTAATTTTTAGGGAGAGAAAAATAGATCTTACAAAAGCAATAGCCTTTTCCTTTATATAGACAAATAAAAACCAACTTACATGAGAACTGGTGACTTGAATTTATAAAATACAGTTCACTTAAGTTAAATAATAATAACAATGACTATCCTTTTATTTCAGAGAATTTGTGAAAAATGCTTGGGCTGATATTGAACGCTTCAAAGAGCAAAAGAACCGTGATTTAAAGGAGGCTCTCATAAGCTATGCAGTCATGCAGATCAGTATGTGCAAAAAGGTGGGTTTCGGTTTCAATGAAGATACAAGTATATGCAGAAGTGCTTACAGATTTTTAAAAAACTTGCCCTGGCTGGGTAGTTCAGTTGGTTAGAGTGTCATCTGATACACCAAGATTTCAGGTTTGATTCCAGTCAGCGCACATACAAGAATCAACCAATCAGTGTATAAGTGAAACAACAAATCGATGTTTCTCTCTCTCTCCCTCTCTCTCTCACTCGCTCCCTTTTTCTCTCTCAAATCAATAAAGAAATAAAAACAAAATTTTAAAAAACGCTTTAATCCTATTTGAATCAGTATTAATCATTTTCTTTTTCTTTTTTTTTTTTTTTAATTCTCACCCGATGATATTTTTTCCATTGCTTTTTAGAGAGGGTGGAAGGGAGAGAGAGAAAGAGAAACACTGATTGGTTTCCTCCCGCATGCACCCCGACTGGGACCAAGCCTGCAACCGAGGTACATGCCCTTGGCCGGAATTGAACCTGGGACCCTTCAGTCCACAGGCTGACACTCTAACCACTGAGCCAAACCAGCCAGAGCCAATCATTTTCATTTTTAAAGCTCACTCTTCTTCCCTTCCAGAATATTTCCCAATTAATTTTAAAATAAGGATCATAACCAAAATACCAGTTACTGAGTCTCTAGTCATCTGAAGTTCCAAATCTATGCACCCCATTTACCACTTGTATTTGAAAATATATATTAACAACATTACTTTGGTTATATGCTGTTCTTGGACAGGGCAGTAAAATACCATTCTTAACAGTGATGGATCCTTTGATTGAAAAGTAGCTTACATTAGTTTGGGAAAATGAGGTTATCAGGTATGGTTTGTTGCCAGAGTAAGACCTTCATGTAGCTGATGTCTGTATTAGAAAATACAAACATTGAAGCTCATTTTAGTTAAAATAAGTGTTTTGACAATGGTGGGACTTTTTCTAAAATACTGTTGTAAGAACAAAATATGAAACATTTCTTAACAGCTTTCTCATAACCCAAGATCTGCCTGTGTGCTTTATATTTGTGTAGCACTTCACAATTTATCAAGTGATTTAACATGCATTATCTCAATAAATCATATAGTAAGACGAATTCCCATGTTTATGAAGACCTTCTCAGAGGGAAAATCTCACTCATGTAGACACTCTTATGCTTTAATTTATCCAAAATTTGTATTTTCTGGCTAGGAACCATCACTTTCCTAGACCTTTCACTTGTGTCAACAGTAACAGCACTAAAGAACAAACATATTTTTTGAGACATAAACACCAGACTTACACACTAGTCAAGTGGGCTCCTTTTGTACTGAGCTAATTCATAATTTTGACTCAGTGAAATTGTAGGTTACATCATGTTGTGGATCTTTGGGGTCACTTAAGAGAAGTTAAAATCATGGTTGGTCATCTGACATGCTGTCCTAGGGAACTAGGGCTCCCACTAACTTATGAGGTTTTTAAACATTGAAAATGACATGATGTTAAAATAAATTTGGATTTACTCATTAAAAAAAAAAATCACGGTCGGTTAATCTGCAAATGTTGATGGTTGGATCTATTGTAGTTTGGTGGTGGTCCTATCTGTTACTGTTATCCTGTCAACTCCTACTGCCTGCTTTGCTTCCTCACAGTGTCTCACATTTACAGTCTTACTAATCTGCCTTTTTAAATCTTGGGTGGTCTGCCCTGGCCAGTGTGGCTCAGTTGGTTGGGCTTTGCAGGTTCCATTCCCAGTCAGGACACATGCCAGGGTGCTGGATCTATCCCCTGTAAGGAGCGTGAAGGAGGCAGCCAGTTGATGTTTTGCTCTCACATCGATGTTTCTCTCTCTCTCTCTCTTTCTCCTCCCCCTCCCTTCTCTCTCTAAAAATCAAAGTTAAAAAAAAAAAAAAATTTAAATTTTGGGTGATCTGAAAGATCAGATAACAAAGGTTTTTCGAGTTGGTTTTTTGTTTCCTAGCTTATAAAAGACTTATTAATAAGGTCCTTGTGATCTCCTATTTGCTGCTTTTCCCAAAATAAAATTCAGACTTTATAGAAGGTTCAAAGAACTTTCCCCCCGCTTTTCCTGGGGTGGGCTCTTTGAGGGTGCTAGAAATTAATCTCTGAATAAAAGATATTACTGTAGGTATATTTGGACATACCTTCGATATCTTGCGGGTCAACTCATATATTCTAATTGTAGAAGCAACAGTTTACTCACATGAAATTAATAAAAATGTATGTCCACCTTATTTCTCTAGAATAGTACTACAAAGCTTCATCATGTTTTATTTTCTTTCCTAAAAGGAATATATTTTTATGTTTGAAATCTACAATTTCTTTTCTTTAGAAGCCTAAAATTAAGTACAAGAAGTTAAGATTTAACGGGGGTTTTTTTGGATAAATACAGGTGGCTATATTTTGTATATTTTACTTGTCTATAACTTAAAGCATACTTTGTTATGTTAGCTATTCAAAATGGTAATCGAATATAATCAGATACAAAATTACAGTAGTAACAAACCCAAACAAAAATTTAATAAAAATATTAATATTAGCATTTGAAGCAAATATCACTTGTGTTTTTTTGTTCACTTTTTAAAAAAAAAAAAAATTTGATTTTATTGATTTTATAGAGAGAGGAAGGGAGAGAGGAGAAACATCAGTGATGAGAGAGTCATTGATCAGCTGCCTCCTGCAAGCCCCCTACTGGGGATCAAGCCTGAAACCCAGGAATATACCCTGACTGGGGATTAAACCGTGACCTTCTGGTTCATGGGTCAATGCTCAACCACTGAGCCACGCCAGCCGGGCTCTGTCTGCATTTTTAAGATAGGCTCATACAAGTCTGTCTTCTCAGAAGCATTAGACATTCACTTATATTAGCTATTGCCAGAAAGTGTCATAGTTGCTGGACTTGTTAATTATTCTAAAAAGCAAAATGTAGCATACAAGCAGGCAGAATACTTGGGCTTTCAGGATCCTTTCAAAATCACAGTTTAAAGTTTTTTGTGTTTTTTTTCCCTAAGGGAATTCAAGTTTGGACCAATGCTAAGGAATGCTTTAGCAAGATGTAATCCTGTGAAATGAATTTCTCTTCAATCAAAGTGCCCCAAAACAGAAGCACAAGTAAATAAAAAAATTTAAGTTGCTACCCAGTCTACACAAACATATATAAGTTGAGTAAATTCAGCTTTCTTTAATTTGTAGTTGTGTTTATATAGCACAAAAGGATGTATTAAATATTATAATTTGAGGTTTTGGGGACTGGTGCTGATTCCTAAAAGTTAATTTGATAAAATGTACCAACAGGTTGTTTGTCAGGCTTCTGAACCAATGACTGAATGTCAAGATGTTGGATAATTTCTAGATGTTCATTTCAGTTCCAGCTGTTTTAGATCTGTTCATGTAGAGAGTTTTTTCCTAAAATTGAATTCCTATCTTTACTTAGTAAGACCCACTCATCTGTTATAGGGGGTTATTTTTTCTTGCCTTATAGTTGAGCTGTTTGGTTTGACAAAGCTCAGCAGAAACTTAGTGTGAAATCTAAGATTTTCTCTCACATTCATTGATGCCCCCTATAATATTTGCATACACTAGAAAATGCCTTTAATTTGTGTTTTACCAGAATTTTGATACTGGTCAGAAATTTTATACTGCCAACAAAGAAGACTCCACTTCTCAGATATATAATGGAGTACATTATTATGACCTAGGAATTGCTATATGGAATTGAGTATGTTACATATAAGCATTAAATTCTTCTCAAATAATTCCTAACCTCAGTGATGAGCCTAAATTTACTCTGCTTGGCTCTCTACACATGGCATTTCAGGGTACAAGATGTAGCATTTCAATGTATAAGATACATGTAGTGCACATATGTGTTAGTATTTTCACTATTAACATTGTTCTTTGCTACTGCTTGGCTGTAATTTTTGTAAAGATAAATTATATTGTTTTTTGGTGTGTGTTTTTGTGGTATATGTTCAGAAGCCAAGCACCCTAATTTTGCTAGCTTTGCAGAATCTTACGTGTGCTCATTATTAGTAATTAATTATGTGTAAAAAAAAAATCCCCAGTACTGTTCAGCATTTGACTTTTTTACATGTTTAAAATGTTGCTGGATTTTTGTGCTGTTTGCCAAACTTATACAATAAATAAATGAAGTATTGTGCTGATTTTCATATGATTTCTATTATTTTAACACAGTTATCTACACATATTAGTACCGGATGCTCTGTGAGGAAATAATACATGCCATGTTATGTTTTGAAGTGTTTAATTATATAAATTGTCTTATGGCAAAATGTTAGGTTTTAAAAAATATATACTGAAATGAGATATGATTTTAAAAATTTCAGTTATTTTTTAAGGATAAAATTGTTAGAAGCAGAAGTCATCTGTATAGATACACCTTTCATTCTATTGAATTATATCATCTCTTGACTCATGAAATTAAGTAGTTTTCCATTTGACACTTAAAAATCAAAGCCTTTCTCCCACCTGAACTAACCTGGGGCTAAATGTAACATGTATTAGGTTTTTTCCTCCTAGCTGACTTAATTTGTTCTTTTTGTTATTGTTAATCCTCATCAGAGGATATTTTTTAGAGAGAGTGGAAGGTGGGGGGTGAGAGCGATTGATTGGCTCCTGGACGCTCCCTCATAGCACAGTCATTCCTTTAAAAAAAATTCTTAAAGGAATTTTATGATGGAAATAATTTTTGGTACTATCCCCGATAAGGATAAAGAAAATAAAATCTATACACAATAACCCTTTTGGCATTTAAAAATCAGAACTCAAAATGAATTATTAAAAGGGGGGTGTTAGGCTGGACTTGCCACTGCCCTTGGTCAAGGGGGTTGTGGCTGGCACTGGGACCGCAGCATTCAAGATGAACTTAATTCAGCTTGTGCGTGACCACTGGGTACATGTACTTGTTCCTATGGGACTGTCACTGGATATTACCTAGACTGAAAGAATGATGAAAAGCTAACTGCCTTCCGGAACAAGAGTTTGTTATTTTAAAAGGGAATTGAGACCCAATGAAGAAGTTAAGGCTGGAAGTAAAGGCTGTGGCTGAATTACAGAATGTTCACATTTTCTAAATTATGAGAAAAATAAAAACATTTAGTTTGAAAAAAAAGGGGGGGGTGTTAGATTTCCAAAGGTAAATATAAAAAGCTAGTGTAAGCAGTAACTAAAGAAAAATTACTCATTACATTAATTGAAATACTTAGTGACAGGAAGATTTCATCTAGACAATGTATGCAGTTGGTATAGTCAACACATTAAAATGAACTGAAGTCATACTTTCATTTGCATCCAAAAACTTGAGTATGGATGAATGAGTCACAATTACAACATAACATTCAAAACAGGAACTGAGGATTTTTAAAATTCAAGCATCCTTAGAATAAACACACGCCCAGCTTGGAATGGAATGAAAAACCAAGAGTTATGTAACAGGAATGTTAGACTTTTAATATCCTTATAAGCATTCTTTAGATTTATATGCATACTTTCCTTCTGGGTAGAATGTACTGATTCTCCTAAAAAGTTTTCCCTAAAAATTGATTTAGGAATGCCCTGGCTGGTATTGCTCAGTGGTTAGAGCATCAGCCTGAGCACTGACAGGTCTTGGGTTTGATAGCGGGTCAAGGGCACGTACCTGGTTGCAGGTTCGATCCCAGCCCCAGTTGAGCGTGTGCGGGAGGCAGCCAATCAATGTATCTCTCTCACGTCTGTTTTTCTCTACCCTCCCTTCCACCCCTCCTTCCCAACTCTCTAAAAATCAATGGAAAAAATATCCTCAGGTAAGGATTAACAGCAGCAACAAAAACTTACATAATTATAATAATGGAAATGTGACAGTCATGGTGCTTATAGTGGTTGGTTTGGAAGGGTGGTTAGGAGAGCCACAGTCTCATCTTGTATGTCTTGCTAAATCAGACAAAGCACTAGAAACATTGCTTAGAAAGGTAAATGTCAAAAGAAACAGCGAAATAACAAAGGGACTGGAGAATGGGGATGTGGTAGAAGTGGGCCAAGGGCTGCTGTTTATCTTAAACCTTTAAGTACTATTTCATTTTAAGTTATATGATAGATAACTGATTGAAAATAAAAAAATAAAAGTAATTGACTTTAAAACATTGAATTGACTTGAAAACATGTCCCCTGTAGAGAAAGCAAATAATGCAAGTATCAGAACAGTATGTATAGCATGAGCCAGTTTTATTTTTTATGTAAAAGGGTTTGATTATGTCTTCATGTGTCTGTGTTTCCATGTGCTTGGGAAATGTTTGGCAAGATACTAAATGAATCACAGTGGTTACCTTGAAAGTATAGATGGGCAATTGGTTGGAGTAGCAGCCTGTTTTTACTTTGTTTCAGTACTATTGAAAGTTTCTACCATTATGTATTATTTATGTAATGAAAACCTAATTTTTTAAAAGTGTAGACCAGAGCCCGGCCCCAGCGGCTCAGCTGGTTGAGCGTCACCCTGTGCACCTGAAAGTTGCTGGTTCAGTCCCTGGGTGCGGCGCGTAGGGAGGGCAGCTGAGCGATGTTTCTCTTTCTCTCTTCTCTCTCCCTTCCTCTCACTAAGCATGTCCTCGGGTGAGGATTGAAAAAAAAAAGGTGTAGGTAAGAAATAATTACCCAAAGAGAAGAGAAGAACGTAATCTATCAAAAGAACACCCCCATACCTGAGGTGGTAAGAATAGTATTTGTAAGAAGATATCTCTGTCCACCGAACTGCTCTGCAACCAAAGGAAAAGTTACAGGAGTCACTGCCTCAGACAATATGGCCCGATAGGAACGTGATCAAAGTGGGCCCATGTCCTAGACAGTGGAGTAAATACACTGGAAACGAATACAGATGTGGGCAATAAAAGTGACACAAGCACACGCCTCTGAAAAAGTGGCTCCTGAGGGAATTTTAAGTGAAGAAGTTAAGGAGATTAAAACAAACATCAGGAATTAGGCTATCAGCAAAATGTGACCACAGTGTACTGGAATGAAAGGCAGTGTCCACCTGTGCCCCCTCCACTTACTAATAGATAATTTCATAAAGTGTGTTTCTAATAACCACAGGAAGTTCACTGCCTGTGTGTTAGAAACACTGCTTGGCAAACATGTGGCACCCCTTATGTGACAGGGTGGAGAAAGGACAGAGGCAGCAGGGAGCTCAGAATGTGTGTAATGAAAAGGTAAAAATAATGACTTCTTTCTCCTAGTATTTACAACAGGAGAACAAGGCAGAGACCGGTGTTAAGCAGTGAGCACAGAAAGGCAAAGGACAGGATGACCCCGCTCCCCTGTGCTGCCCTAGGGAAGTCAGAGGTCAGATCGAAGACCCACAGTGCTCTAACCGTGAAGATAAAGGACGTGCCCAAGTCTCTTTAAGCTTGTGAAATTCACTCTTGACGTTTCAATCAAACATTAAAAATTTTTCAGTTAATATATGAAGGTGGCTAAAACGATTTCAAATGCTGCTAGAGGCCTATACGTGAAAAGTTGAGTCCTTCCTCTCTTTCCCAATCCCTCTGTCTCCCTCTGTCTCCCTGTTCTCCACAGAGATCACCACTTAGTTCCCTGTGTACCCTTCCAGAAGCTGCCTATCATAGCCACGTGTAGACACCCCCCCCCCACACAAATGGGAGCAGACAGTGCATACCTAACATAGCCTGAAGATTGCTCCAGGCAATACACCTTCCTCTCTTTGGTCAAGTGCTGTTCCATATAGACCACAGTTTATTAGACTAGCCTCACATTGGTGGAAGGAGAGTGATTCCTGGTTTGGGGTTATTATAATGGTGCAATGACTATCCTTGTCTTTATGCTCATAGGAGAGTAAGATAAATTTGGTGGGACTTCTTTAAAAGAAAGTTTTATACCCTACATAGTGTGTTTCCAATCATGTTGAGTGAGCTTCATGTTCTCCTAGTTGCAGTCTGAGTATGTGGTTCATGAGAAAAAGTTGGCTCTTCATAATCTATGAGAGAGTTGCCCTGTGAGGATCCCCCTGCCTTGGCGTTGGTCAGATGGGATTGAGAGTGGGGGTAATCGAGGGAGCGGGTGGTGTATTCTAGCGCATGCATGTCTAATTACATTCCCATGCTAGTTTTAAAGTACTTTGGCAATGACCTACCATTTATAATTGTCTACATTTTACCCCACCTCTCCCCCCGAGGTGAGCGTAACTGTATTTTGTTTGTTCAAAAGGAAAAGCTATCATAAGTACAGAGAGGTGACCAGCAACGTACTGAGGCTCCAAAATGACAGATTCTTGTCAGAAAAACTAACAATTAAGCAGGGAACTCAGAGCCTTACCCAGGCGGAGGGTCGGGGTTGGAGCCCACTGGAAGGTGGTGTGGGCCAGTGTGGACATTAGCACCTCTCAGTCCCTGTCCTGGCTGCCTTGCCTGTTCTTTCCCTGCTCCTGTGCTTCCAGTTTGGGAAGAAAGAAAGGGATTCGAGAGTTTCTCCAAAAGGACAGAAGTTCTGTGAGAGCAAATTAATACTGTGCAATTTAGCACCTAATGTCCAGAGAGGAGGAAGGAAGGGAGGATTCCGTGTGGAGGCATCAAGCAGATGATGCTTCCAGGAGTTGCTAGACTATAAGAGAATGGTAGAGAGGACTGAGCCACTAGGTGTGTCCTCTGGTTAAGGGCGATAATAAGGCCAAGACATTCGTTCCCTCAAACTCAGTATAGTGAGTGTGAGAATGAATTTTCAGTGGTGAAATTTATGACTTAATGAGCATAACTGATTTTCATTGATACTAGTAGGATTCAAAAATTGAAAATTATTTAAATTTTGTGGGATTCTGATTGATGGAGGCTATGTGTTCTCTTTCCATGCTTGTCTCCTTAGCTAATGGGCCTGTGTGGCTTGCCCAAGCCTCTCTGGCTATCACATGTCATCACCTGCTCAGTAGCCAGGGAGAGGGACTGAAAAGGGAATAAAATGAAAGTGGTTTTGGGGGAGGACACACGAAAGCAATGCACTGAAATGAAGGTTTGGGATAAACACTGCATTTCAACCAAACAGGGACTTTACTGTTGCAAACGCTCTAGAGTTCCCTCCTAAACGAGCCTGTGCATATGACACCTTGGCGCCGTGAGCAGGAAGCCAGTGATACCTGTGTTTTAACAGGAGCCTAGAGAACTACATGTCGGCTGGGTCACACAGCATGGGCTGGACCAGGCCCAGGAGGCCTGGATCCCACTTGGCTTGGCCCAGCCTGCGGGGAAGCCCCCAAAGGCTCTTTAGGGATACCTGTGGGGGATGGGCAGAGGGTTTCTTCAGTTGTTGGCAGAGCCTCATGAGTCCTGTGACCTTCCCGCCGTGAGCTCACCAAGCCTTCATGACATCTGAGCTCCGGTCGGCTCCTTTTCGGGCCCAGCTCATGTTCCTCTCTGGGGGACATGCCCCGGCTTGAAGGTAACTGAAGACCCCTGTCTCCTATTAGAGATGGAAACTGAACCATAGCTTTTGGTGGGGCCCCTAGATATTGATGACAGAGCCATTGCCTGGAAGCAGACTAAGAGAACTCAGTATTATGAACAGCAAGAGGTGCAAAATCTGGGACTCTTTGCAGTTCCCTGAACTTGGGCGCTTTTGTTTCCATCAGGGCCTGTGGACCTGCTGCTTCTCCTGCCTGAGGGGGGCTCAGCCCCCAGCCCCATCTCCTTTATCTGGAGGACTGTGCTCACAAACTCATCTCAGCCATAACCTCCTATGGGAGATCTCTGAGCTCCAGCTCAATGAGGTTCTGGCTCCCCAAACTCCCTGTTCCTGCCCTGTCTTAGTCTTAGCAACAGGTACTGAAATTGCTGGTTTCTATGTGTATGTGGCCACGTTTTATAAATGTCCCACGTGCGTTTGAAAGAACATGTCTTCGCAGCGCACGACGTAGGGCCATTATATTAAGCTGCTAAGGGTTCAAACTTTTTTCCTTACTGATTTTTTTTTTTTTCTTGATCTACCAATTACTGAGAGAGGTGCATTAAAATCTATTTCAGTGTTGGACTTTTTTCTGTAGAGTTTAATCAATTTATGCATTGTACAATTTGAAGTTATCTTATTAGGTGAATTCAGGCTTTTAATTTTTATATTTTTATTTAATTGAAACTTTTATCAATATGCTATGATCCTCTATTTTTAATTATACCCTGATTATCACACACCCCCAACTTATATATGAGCATTTTGAAATTATATGTAATGAACAGATTGAAAAATTTTAAGTATTGCAGTTGGATAAGCCACAATTTAATGAACTTGTCCTCTATTCTTGGACATTTACTGTTTCTAAGTTTTCACTTTTATAAATCACACTGTAATGAACATCTTTATGTATAATTATTTCTGATTATTTTTTCTGGGTAGAGTCCTAATAGTGGAATTGCAAGATCAGGGTAGATGAACACTTTAACAGTTTGTCATATATGTTGCTCCTTCACGGCTGTTGACCAAATTAGAATTTTTAGGGTGAAGTCACCAGCTGACTCTTGCTGATCTACCTGTTCCTAAAATCTCTCTGAGTTTTTGGCTTGGTCTTTTTTTGGTCAACAGGCATCCCCATATTTGTGCACTTGGTGGACAATCTATGTACCTTAGAACTTACATTATCCCTGTTAAACTTCACCTGTTATATCTGGCCCATCCTTCCCAACCTGCCCAAATCTCTCAGCCTGATTTAGCAGTGGCAACCACTGCTATATCTTCTGTAGCTTCACTGGAGTCAGGATGGAAATGATGAGAACAGAGCCCCGTAGGGATACACCCCACAGGGATATCAGGTTCTTTTCCAGTAAGACTAATAGTTACAGTTTATTAAACATTTACTATGCTCTAGAAGCTACACATACATTAACTCATTGGATCTTCACAACAAACCCCCAAAATTGATGTAGTGATCTCCATTTTAAGATGTAGAAATTGGAAGTCTGAGAGAAGAACTCTGTAAAACTGGTCACCTAGCTTGGAGTGAGCAGAGCCAAGACTCCAACTGTGGCCCTGGGCTCTGACCTGCAGCCCAGACGGCCAGCCCTGCTGTAGAGGAACCTACCACCAGGTGGCAGTAGAGCTAATCGGTCCAGGAAGAACCTCTCGATCCAGAGATGAAATTCGTGGCAAAACTGCATTTTTGTTTTTTTGACCTATAGTAGTAACACTAACTCTTATTGACATGCCTAAAACTAGAGTTTTCAATAAAATACACATTAACCCAACAGGAACATTCCTCGGGGCAAAAAGATAATAAAGTAAACAGACCTTTGAACTTGGACCTTTCTAGCCTATTTTTTCATCAATATAATTCCTCAGGGGAAAATATCTGTTTCTAACTCACCCACACTCACATGATTCTCCCTGGCGTTCCACCCGCTCCGCTGCCTCTGGCCACCACACTAGTACACCCCTAACAGGAGTCAAGGCTGCGGGGCAATCCTCGGCTGGGAGACCCTACCAGAATCTGGGCCAAGGGGTTTCCAGAGGGGCACCTGGGTGGTCCATGAAATCCCTACTCCTAGCTACCCTTTTATCTGTCCAGCTTGTGAGGAAGGATGTGCCTCCTTCTTTCTGAGTCACCAGCCTCTTTCATTTCTTCAGTCTCCTGGTCACATTTTGAGACTTTTCTGCTTTAAAAAAAAAAAAAAAAAAAAAGGTTTTATCCCTTCTTTTTAGAGTTCCTAAACAAGCACAGGACTTTGCTTGCTGATTTCCTCTCTTACTCAGCAGCACTTTTTCCCCCCAAACCATTTGAACAAACACCTGTTTGTATTGTCTAACTGCATTACGTTTCAACAGAAATAGAACATAAGGATTTTTTTTTAAACATTCTGTCACACATCAGTTCTGCCTGATGGTCCAGTGTTGAACTCCAAGCTACTTTCAGCCATGTCCCTGGCTGTGAGCTGACCATCTCCCAGTCCCCAGTCCTCAGCTCTCTGTGCACCAAGGGTGGAGGTGAGTTCCTGACCAGAGTTAAGGACCTCCAGTGGGGCTGGACCTGCAGAAGCAGCCAAGAGTGGTGCTCTAGGCTGCAAATCCAGAGCTTTGAAGTTGTTTCAGGTCTGGTTTGACTGCTGTGTCTACCTTTTACAAGTCCTGTGATTTGGGGTGAACTACTTAAGTTTACTGGACTCAGTTTCCTCAGTGCAAAGTGGGGATAAGTATAGCACCCACAGTGCAGAAATGTTGTGTTAGGTCCAATAATGCACGTCCAGTCCTTAGCACAGGGCCCAGCATGTTGGCTGCTGTTCAGTTAAGGAAGGAGTCAGGGACAGCTCACGGAATCCTGATGGTTACTGCTGACGAGCTCATAGAGATCATCATGGTCTATGTCATGGTCTGAATGTTTGTGACCCCAGACTCATATCTTGAAATCCTAATGCCCTGTGTGATGGTATGAGGAGGTGGGTCTTTGGTCCTGAGGGTGGAGCCCTCATAAATGGAACTAGTGCTCTTATAAAAGAGACCCCACAGGCTACCTCACCCCTCCCACCATGTGAGGACACTAGAAGTTGGCAGTCTGCAACCCAGAGGAGGGCCCTCACCAGAATCTAGCTGCACTGGCACCCTGACCTTGGACTTTCAGCCTCCAGAGCTGTGAGAAATAAATTGCTGTTGTTTATAAGTCACCTGGTCTGTAGTATTTTGTCACAGCAGCTCAGAAGCAAGATGGTCTAGGAACTATTTTTTAAGGTCCAAGTAAGTGATTCCAAACTCCTAACATACTACTTACTAAGAATGTCCTCCCATTATTTGTCAATTACACCTCAATAAAGCTTAAAAATAATACATGAAAAAATTAAAACCCAAATATCCCCGCAGTAGTGAATCTAGAGTCCCCTGAGTGCTCCCCAGTCATGGTCACTCCTCCTCTGAGGATTTACAAATAGGCCAAAGGCACCGTTCTTCAGGTGGCTGCTCCTGAGAGAGGAGGTGGCCTGGCGGCCAAGGCCTGTCCACTCAGGAAGCTCCCGCGCCTCTGCCTCCCTGGCCACAGGGGTCTCTCAGGGTCGGACTGTTAGGAGGACCCCTCTCTCTGCAGGGTCACAGTTGGCCTGGGGCCCGGCTGGCTCCTATGGTGATGGCATTTAGAGACTGAGCTCTGTGAATCATCTACACACAGGCTCTGGTCTGGAGGAGCATCTCTGAGGGCTCTTGGCAGCACCTTGAAGCTAGAGGCTGTTTCTCACTGCAGCCGCGGGCAAAATGAAATGGCAGCCCCGTGATGTGGCGAACCTCCCCTCCAGCCCGCCAGGATCAACTCACCACCCTCCCCAACCCCCAGGTCCAGTTCCCCAAACCCCAGAGGAAGTGCTCCCTCTTCTAGTCCCAAGGGCCGCCATCCTGCCTGCCCGAGAGTCCCCTTCCCAGCAGGGTTTCCCATTTCCTTCAGGAGAAACCACCATCCTGGTGCCCAGTATTTATTTATTTATTTACTTATTTATTTATTTTTAAAATATATCTTTATTGATTTCAGAGAGAAGAAGGGAGAGGGGGAGAGAGAAACATCGATGAGGAGAGAGTCATTGGTGAGCTGCCTCCTGCACGCCCCCGACTGGAGATTGGCCATGTGTCCTGACCGGGAATCCAAGTGTGATCTCCTGGATCCTGGGTCGATGCTCAGATCCAGTAGCAAATCTAGAGTCCTCTGAGTGCTCCCCAGTCATGGTCACTGAGCTGCGCCCTACCAGGCTGCCCAGTATTTAGATGAGAAAACCGAAGCCTGCGGGAGGCAAGCCTGCCCAGGACACAAAGCTGATAGTGGGCTGAGCCCACGTGTCCTGACACCCAACTTAGAGAGCTTTTTCCCCAAACCATAATCGGCCCATGTTGGAACAGTGAAATCGGAAGGCAGAGAGGGGTGTCGGGGTCAGGAACAGGTCAGTTAGGTCAGGGGACTTTGGAGGGGGACTTGGCAGTTTGAGGGTGCAATGGTAGGTAGGGGTGAAGGTGATGCGGGGCGAGGCCCACTGGATGCTGGTTTTCATTTTTAGTAGGAACTTCCCTCAAGAGCTGTGCAATTAGGTGCTTAATGAGTCAGAAACACTTTTTTGAGAACTGGAAGGAAATACCCAGCCCTGGTTTATGGGTCTGTAGGGCTGTTTCAAAACCAAAATCAAAACCAAAACCATCAAGCCTGGGGACTGTGAATTCCATCCATTTGCATGAGAGCTGCCATGAATTTGTAGATTGAATTTGGGGTCCTAACAAGGCGCACATAAAATTAAATGAACTAATTAGTGCAACTGTCTGCAACTGCTCTCGGGACAGTCCCGGGCTGAGGCCGGGCTGGGAGCCTAGGCGCCCCACGCAGGATCCTTTCCCGGCCAGCTGCACACGCGCAGAAGCGAAAAGCACCGAGAACCCAGCACAGCGATGCCATCCCCGGGGCCTGCCGCGGGTGCACGGGGTCCCCAAGGAGTGGGCCGGACCGCAGACCCCATCAGCCCTGACCAGGTGAGGCCTGACGTCTCCGCGCCGGAACCCCCTGGACCCTTTCCCCGGGGCACCCTTCCCGCTGAGGCCTGGGCCACAGAAACACCGGACCTCAAGGTGCCTGGGTGCAGGTGGGCGATGGGGGAGTTAACTCCACCCTGGAGCGCCTTGGGGTCAAAGTGTGGGGCCTCCCAGCTGCGTGGAGACCATTAGAGAAGAAATCTAGAGAAGGGAGCCGCTGTGTGGGTGGAGGGTCCCGATGTGGAGCCTGGGCCGCCGCCTTCCAGGTGATTCTCATGGACATTCAAGCTCGAGAAGCTCTGCCCCAGGGCGTCCTAGGACGGTAGGAGCTTCGTGGCTGAGAGGAAGGGACTTCCACGGGCGGGTGTGTGTCCCACTCTGGCTTTGCGGTGGGTGGGACTAGGGTGAGGCCAGGTACCTCGGGCCTAGGCTGTAAGAAGGCTCTGGGGCCCTGGTCTCCGAGCAGATTGGCACTGGGAGTGAGGTGCACCTGGGCTCCAGCCTCCTCATTGCCTCACCCTCGTACCAGCCCTGGCTTCCCACTGGCTACGTCTGCCACCTGGGACCCTAAAGAACTGGGTTCTGGTTCTGTTGGTCAGAGGCCGAGCCTGGGAATGCGTACTTTATGAGTTCCCCAGTTATTCTGACAGCCAAACTTTGGGGTTCCTGGCTTAACCATTCTGAACTTTTGTTTTCTAACCTGTAAAACAGGGCAATAGTATCTACCGAAGGGGGTTGTTGTGGAGATGAAACAAGATAATGCATGTAAAGCAGGTGGCATCCAACTAGCAAAGTGTGAACACCCAGCCATGGTTGTGAGGGGGGAGTTCCCTGGGGTGCGCTGTGGGGGCCGTGAAAGGCCTCCGTTCATCCCCACGGATTCTGTGATCAGCCTTTCTCCAGACTGAACTTCATTCTGGGGTGGGGCACCTGTGTGAGCCCCTCCCTTGCCTGGAGTCTGGTTTCCGATCCTGGCCCTAGGACTTGGATGGTTTGGGTGCCCTCTGGAAGAGGAGCTCCGGGTTGTCCCACACAGTGACCTGCAGAGGCCTGGGGCTGTAGCAGGAGGCTGTCCACTGAGCCCGGGGGGAGAGCAGTGCTGCTGACCCGGCACATGAATCAAAATGAAGGAAAGGGAACAGCCTCTGTGGAACATCAAGTGCAGATGCGCTCCCACCCTTTGTCTCATTGAATTATCGTAGCCTGTGAGGAGGGTGTTATCTGCCATGTCTTACAGATGAAGGAACCGAGATGTAGGCGCTCACCTGCCCTGAAGTCCCAGCTCATTGCCTCACACAATGGTGTTTGTATTGTGCTCAGAGGAAGCCAGGCCATTTATGTCCCTTTAGGGTGCACTGTAGGGGCAAAGAAGGGTCCCTGGTTCAGCTGGGACCTCCCATTCCCTCTTCAACTATAGTATAGACTTTAACTGGTTTGGGCCTTCAAGGAAGATTCTGCCAGGATTTTCTGGCCAAAAATGTCTCTGAAAAGAATCACAGCTCTGCACCATCCATCTGCCCGAAGACTCTCAGATGTCATTGCATGCCCCAGCCAATCCTGAACTCAGTGCCACAGGATCTCAATGTGTGGTTCTTTGGGCCTCAGCTTTAACTAAGGAATTAATATGAAAGATATTAGACATCTAAGTGAGCATGAATTTATGTCTCGCCTCTTGAATTTACAAAGGAAACTTTAGGAACTGGTTCCACATCTCTTGGACTCCTCAATCAGATCAGGGGTGTATATAAGAAAATGTTTAGAGTGTGGGGGAGCGAGATGCTTTGCAAAGAGATTTCCTTGGAGAGATCTGTTGCTGTGCTGAGCCCCCCATCCCGCCCACATGGGAAGGAACAGGGTGCCACCTATTTCACCTCAAACCCAGGCACACTGTACACTTCCAAGTTAGGCTTATGTGGTAGTTTTAAATATCCACATATTCTTTGATTCTTCCCTTCAGGAAGTGGAGCTTAGGTTTGCCTATGGTATGAACTAGAGTTGTCAACTCACAATGAATAGAATATTCTGGAAGTGATGGTGTCTGACTTCTGAGACTGGGTCATAAAAGGGTTTGTGGATTCCTTCTTGGGCTCTCTCTTGACTTACTCATTGCCATGCCATAAGAACACTCGAGCAGCACTCTTGAGAGGTCCATGTGGCAAGGACCCAAGATCTCCTGCTAACAACCAGTCCTAAATTGCCAGGCATGGTTAATGAGCTGCTTTGGAAGCAGATCCTCCAGCCCCTGTCAAGCCTCCAAATGCTTACAGACATTATGACTTGACTGAAGCCCCGTGGAAGACCCTGGGCCAGCACCACTGAGCCAAGTTGCTCCCATATTCCAACCCCAGAAACTATGTGGGATCATAAATGTTTATTGTTTTTGACAACAAATTTTGGGGTTATTTGTTATGCAGCAATAGATAACTAATACAGTCTGTGACTTGCTTTGGCCAATGAAACAAGGACAGAAGTATCATGTGCCATTTCCGGGAAGAAGCCTTAGGAACAAGGTACAATCCACTGCTCTCTTTTTCCAGTCCGGTCCCAGATGGTGGCTGCTTCATTGGCCTGGCCCTAAGTGAGGACCATACCTGGTCAGGGTCCAGGCAGAGGAAAGACAACAGTGGCAAAAGGGGAGCTGAGGAGAGTTTAATGAAGGGACTGTCCACAAAGGTGTGGTCAGGCTTATAGCAGAAACCAGGAAGGGCTGGTGAAACCTCTCCGGCCAGCATTAACACCCCAAGCCTGAAGGGGCAGGAGAGGGAGTAGTTTCCAGAATTTGATGAGAGCTGAAACTGTAGGAGACGACTACCCAACAGGACTGCAGCCTTCTGTAAAAAAATGCAACCACTGACAACCCACATCCCTGCAATGAGGGCTCTGAAAGAAAAAAATGCCTCCCCCCCTTACCTCCTGCTGCTCCTTCCCACTGTCCAACCCACATCAACTTAAGTATTGGTTTTGCCAGTATTTAAATGATTTTTAAAATGGTACCAAACAGTGCAATCCTTTAGCTCTTTGGGGATGCAATTTGTAGCTTACTCATTCTGAAGGTTCATTGAGAGGAAATTTTTCTTAAAATAGGTGTACTGCTGAGGCCATTCTGAGGTTCTTTTGTGGAAGAGATGGCCAGCATTTGCTTTAGATACTTTTTTCACAATTTAGTATTTTCTTCCTTGTTAAATGGAGCTTTCCAGATGCCTACAGGCCTACCCATGGCCTGCATTCTAACAGGGGGTTGTGGCTCCCAATTTCAAGAGAATACACTTTCCTGAATGATCTTGGGCATTCTATTCTTCTGAAAACACATATGATGGCCCAGCCCAGTCCTAAATTCAGCCAGAGGATTTGCACAACACCCCTATTTCCAGAGCTGCTCTAGCTCACCTGAGGCTTTTAAGACCCAGCAGTCCTAGCCAGAGAAAGGGCCAACTGAATAGGACTGAATTTACAGGATAAATGACTCAATGTGCAAAGTTGTTAGAGCGGTCTTGCTCTCTCAGAGAGCCTGCGCCAAGTTGGAGATTTCAAACCTCTCTTTAGAGCCCTGTTATTCTAGTGAGCTCAGCCCTGCCAAGTGTCTGCCACCCAGGCATCCTCTCCCTGGCACTTCAGGTAGGTCACAATCAATCATGAATGCTAGAGCTTAAAAGATCCTTTTTGAGAAATAAGTATTGGCCATCGCCTCACGTGGTGACTCTTGATGTCTCACCTGTGTAGAACCACGGCTTTCTCTGCTGGCTGTACAAAAAGCCCAGCTTATAACCAAAGTAATGTCAGCTTTTTTTAAAAAAAAGCACACCTGTCAACCAGAACTTGGGTAGACTATCTTCGCTATATGTTAGAAGAATATCTGATGTTTTGTTCCAAGACATCTAATATTGAAAAGAAGCAGTTTACTAATCTAGACTCGAAGTACTGGCCCAACATCAAGTTAAAATAATGGTGTGTGTGTGTGGTGGGGAGGTCCGAGGCAGCCGGTCGGGGGTACTCGAAGAGGGTGAATACAGCCCATCTTCCTGGAGCAGCAATTTTGTTAGAATTTTTAAGGGGAAAAACATTTTTATTTATAGCACATTATGAAACAGAGTATAAAATTCACATGCAATTTAAATATAAATTGCAAATCTGTGAAGAAATTTCAGCTTGCAGCTGGCCTTTTTGGGCTACAACCTCTTCTCACCCACCCCCGGCTCGTGGTCACGTGCGGTGTTTCATGGATCGGGAGGTGCCTTGCGGGTGGCGTAGCTCCATGGCTGAGAGGGAGACAAAGGTATGGCCGGAACCCAAAATAGCAGGACCCCACCTTCAGCTGTTTGCATAAATACCTCCCCCAGCTCAGGAGCAGGCATCTCCGTGTGCTTTTACGGCAAGGTCATAGAGAGTCATCCGGGCAAAGGGTTTAACAGGATTTCTTTATAAATTGTTTAAAAATAGAGGTCTGAGCACCCAATCCCAAATGTGTGGAGGGTTTTTCCCCCACACCAACAAGCAATTCTCCAACACCAGCTGGGTGCCTTACAATCCAACTCAATTCTGACATTTTCTACCCAGAGATGGTATCAGAGTCCATAGGTTAAGGGCTCAGTCCTACAAGACTGCCCTCCTCCCCTTTCAGGTACCAATTGCAAGTCCAAGTTGTTACCTGTGCTTCTCACTATAGATGAGAGGTTCCAAGGACCCCCTCCTTGGCTTCCATGAATTTACTAGAGTGGCTCACAGAACTCAGAGAAAAATTGTAGTTAGGATTAGATAACTGGTTTGTTATGAAAGGATATAACTCAGGAACCACCAGATGGAAGAGATGCACAGGACAAGGTATGGGAAAGGGTGTGGAGCTTCCATGCTCTCTCCAAACACTCTCCCCAAATCCCCATGTGCTCACCAACCTGGAAGTTCCTTGAACTTCCTCCTTTTGGGTTTTATGGAGACTTCATTACATAGGCACGACTGGTCCCATCATTGGCCATTGGTGATTAATTCAGCTTCCAGTGTCTCTCGTCTCCCTGGAGGTCAGCGGTAAGACTGTTCCAACCTTCTAATCACATGCTAGGAATCAGCATCGTTCCCAAAGTTTAGGGAATTTCCAAAAGTCACCTCATTACATAAATTTAGTTGTGATAGAGAGGGACTTGTTACAAATAACAAGACATTCATTTCACCTTTATGACTCTTAAGTAATTTTGGAAACAGGATGAGAGACTAAATGCTACAACAAAAGATGCTTCCATTAATCTTACATAGCTCAGTAAATTCCAAGGGTTTGGAATTTGCCAGAAACAGATGAAGGCCTATTATATACTTCTTATTATGAACCACAGTATCACAGATAGCCCTGAGTGTCCCTCAATACTGTTCATAGGATTCACATAATAAATCTCTGCTTGATTTTAGATGCCAAAGCTGCCTCCATGGAAGAATTAGAATTTTTTTGTCTTACTAGACAATGAAAATTATGTAACTTACTGTGTTTCTGTTTTATTGCCAGACATAGAACCAAATATCCTAGATCTTGTAACACATTTGGCTCTGATGCCAGAAAACGCCTGCCCCTTCTGCCTCCTTCAGATGGACTCCAAGCTGTTCTATCCCTGAATGTCAAGTCCTGTTCTGTGTTGTAAACAGTCAGCAAACTCAGGAAGCAAATAGGGCACACATTTTAATGCAACTTCTTTTTCAATCAGCTTTTGAAAGGTCGTGATCAATTTACAACCAAAATTCAGATACAAGACCAAAAACTAGTAACACAGACTAAAAGACAAGTCAAGCACTAGAGTAAAACAGGTTATGGATTTAGAACTAAGGTTATGGATTAAGGATTTAGAACTAAGACTCAAACTATAAGAGAAAGTTTATTTAGAAAGTCACAGAGGTAGAAGAAGTGAGCTGTAGAGGGAATGGACTCAGGAAACAAGGTACAAAGGCAAAAAAAGGGCCCTTGAAGCTTATGAGAAAGGAAGCAAAGTACACTGGAAAAGAAGATTCGAGCCAGTGGGTGTGCTCGAGGGAGTGAGAGTGCACCCTAGGTTCTTTGTCTTGAGGGTTTTAAAGGCAGAGATTTTAGGGGAGGTCTCGTGGGGGGGATCTTATAGAATATGCATCAGCTTTCCAGGTGTGTCCTTGCAGAGTTGTGTTCTCTACAGATTGGTAAGCGCCAGGGCAGGGGGGCATTAGTCAATGCAGCCAGTCCTGATGTCAGCCATGGCCTTGCTTGTCTGGTTTTGCTGCTTTTCTAGTCCTGGAGCTGAAGTGCAACTGAGGCCTAGATGTTATCCCTAGGGGTTAATGCCTAAGGGAGTGGTCATGCAAGGGCCTGCATGGGAGTCCCCTGAGGCCACTCTCCCACCCTTTGTCCCCCCTCCAAGAGAGTCTACCCTCTACTAGCAACATGCCAGGGGAGGAAAGGTCAGGGGAGGGTCTGAACTGCATGACCATCAATATGAAAAGTCAGGGGGCTAAACTGCATAACCAGTGATATGCTAGGGGAGGCAAGGTCACCCTGAGGCCAGGTCCTTGTTTCCCACTTTTGCCCCTTGCTAGGCACCCGGGGCTTTCCGACACAGTGACCTTCTGTACCTGGCCCATTGTCCTTGCTCTGCTCATGTCTGTCTAACTGCCACCCCCGAATTAAAAGCAGGCTGTTTGCCCTCCAGTTCACTTCAGGAGATAATGGTAAACACAATGTTCTACTGAGCAAAAATAGAAAAGAAAAGAAAGAATAAGGAATCATAAAACCTAGAAAGCATAAAACAAAAGGAAAGAAGCAGACCCAAATAAAGCTTTCTGAAAATAAATGTAGATGAGTTAAACTTGTCTTGAATAAACTCGTCTTGATTCTCAAGTTGGGTCAGAAGTCAAATGAGAGATTGACTGATTCCTTTAGCCAACTGTTTAGTGTGAAATCTGATCACCACACCCACCTCATCACTGCCACTGCTCTTGTCAAGTCATGTAGATGCACTAAATCCAATGAGTCTTTTCAGCCCTTGTCTTTCTTTTCCTTAAAAAAAAAATTTTTTTTTAATCTGCACTCAAAGACTTTTTTTTTTTATTGCTCTTAAGAGAGAGTGGAAGAGAGAGAGAGAGAGAGAGAGAAACATCAATGTGAGAGAGACACATCAATTGATTGCCCCCGCATGTACCGCAACAAGGCCGGGGATGAGCCTGCAACTGAGGCATGTGCCCTTGGCCGGAATCAAACCTGGGACCCTTTAGTCTGAGGGCTGACGCTCTAACCACTGAGTCAGACTGGCCAGGGCCAGCCCTTGTCCTTCTTAACCTCTTGGAAATATTGATGCTGTTAGCCACACCTTTTCTCTTGACACAAGCTCTTTTTCCAGCTTCTATCAAGCTGCATTTTCCTGGTTTTCTTCCTAACCTCTCTGATGACTCCTTCTTGGTGTCTTTTTCCTTTTCCCATCCCCTTAAATGTTCATGTTGTTCCCCAGGAGTCTGCCCTTGGTGCTTTTCTCTTCTCCCTTCATGTATTCTTTCTGTAAGATCTCAATCACTCCCAAAGCTTTGATGACTACCAGTGTGTTGATGGACCCCAAATCTAGAATTCCAGTCCAGGTCTCAGGAGAGATCCTGAGCTCCAGACCTATATCTACAACTGCATATTGGACATTTCTATTTAGGAATTTTGTAGAAACCTCAAACTCAATATTAACCAACTGAACTCATAGTTTTCCCCATCTCTTTATCCTGTTACTAGTAAATGGCACCACCTGGTTGCTAAAGTCAGAAACCTGGAATCCAGCTTTGAATCGCCTCTCGCTTACCACCCACGTCAAATGAATCAGCCTCTCCGAAATATTTTCCAAGTCCACTTCCTTCTTTGCATCGTCACTGCCAGCATCGTCTCTGGCCCACCACCCTTCCTTGCTTGGGCTATTGAGCAGATTCCTAAATGGCCTCCATGCCTTTAGTCATGTTACGCTATAATCAGATGTCCATTGTGCTCCAGAATGCTTCTATAGCAAAAAAATTGACCACAACACTCCCATGCTCAACATCTTTCAGTGACAAGGCTCTTTGTGACCTGCCACTGAAGTTTTTTGGGTGCTGACTGTGCCTGGCTCTTCTCACATTTAGGCCTTGGCACATGCTGTTCTCTCTCCCTAAAATGCTATTTGAGATTCTTTTTTAGCTTACCTCCTCTCATTCTTCAGGTCTCAGGAAAACCTAAAGTAGGTTAGACTTCCGGCCACGTGCTTCCTTATCACCATGCAATTTCTCAACTACTTATCACAAAAGCGTTGAAATTTCTCACTTAATCATCCTGTTTCCCTCTTGGTCCATGAAGCTGGGAACTGTGTCCATCTCTTTCACTATCATGCACCCCAGCATCCAACACTGTGCCCAGTAATCATTAGTTGCTCAATAAATGGTTACTGAATAAGTGGGCAAATATACAAGGATGTATTCCCTTCACATTTCTCATAATGGCAGAAAAACCTGGAAAATACCTGATTTTCTAACATGAGGGGATGAGTTCAAGGAGCGTGACCTTTTACATGTTGAATTATCCATGCAGCCTAGTCAGTAAGAATATCATGATAAAATATTTGATGACATATGAAAAGATGTTTCTCATATATAGTTAGGTGAAAACAAATGTGTAGATGTATAGTCTGATTGCATTTTTGTGCTTGTGTTTTTAATTTTCTTTTAGAATTCTTCATCTCACCCATCTACATTTCTATTTATTTTTGTTTTTTCTTCTCAATTTGTTTTCATCTGGTGGCTGACTGCTCATGTTTTATGAAAAACATTTCTTCTTATGTCCTATTAAAGATGCTGAGCAGCCTGGCCGGGCGTGGCTCAGCGGTTGAGCACTGACCTAGGATCCAGGCGGTCACGGTTTGATTCCCGGTCAGGGCACATGCCCGGGTTGCAGGCTCGATCCCCAGTAGGGGGCATGCAGGAGGCAGCCGATCAATGACTCTCGTCATTGATGTTTCTGTTTCCCTCTCTCCCTCTCCCTTCCTCTCTCTGAAATCAATAAAGATATGTTAAAAAAAAAAAAAGCTGAACAATCTCCCAACATCTTTTCTGTATCCTGGAGTTGTCTGCATTTTCCAGGGCTTGTCCCTTCCTCCTGTTCTTTAGGGAGGAAGGGATTTGTCCTTTCTCTTAGTGAATATCATTTTTTCATGAGTTCCAATTTTTCTTTTTTTAGTTATTTGGATTGAATGAAACAAAGCCATCAGCTTGTCCCCACACTGTCTGCTTGGGAGATAATAGCATCTTTTTCTTAGATCAACAGCATCCTTTTCTTAGATCAACAGCTTGCGAGGAGGTTGGTGTGAATGGCTCCCAGTCAGAGTCTGAGTCCTAGCGACTAGAGCTTTGTTCAATGAAGGGACATCTTCAACACCTGCCGCCTGGCTCTTTGATTCTGTGACCTCACATGGGACAAAACACCTTTAATTCCTTTTCCACTGAAAAGAACCAGGGCTTCTGGGGGAAATGGCTGATTCCACATCTGGGCAGGGAATATACAAGATAAATGTGAACATCTTGCCATACCAGATCGTGAGAATCGTGCATCAGAAGGATTCAGGAACCAACTTGAAGGGGCTTCCATTGACCAGTTGTAGATAATTTGAGCACTGGAAAGGGTAACTGCAGTGGATTGAAACACATCAAAGAATTAAATCACAGTACACCCCCTACCCCCAAGCCCTAACGGGTTTCTGTGGGAGAATGCTAGAGACCAACTCATTATTTTGAAAATATAAATAAAGGTAAGAAATCAAGCATTTATGTTGCTTTCCTATATGAACTGTATGAACTGTACCCCAGAGAAAACAAATGCACATTGTGGTTAGGTTTCTCTCTCTCTCTCTTTTTTAATCCTCAGGTGAGGATATGTTTTTACTGATTTTAGAGAGAAAGGGAGAGAGAGAGAGAGAGAGCTTGGTTGTCTCCTGTACATGCCCCGACTGGGAATCAAACCCTCAGTCCTTCTGTGCCTTGGACAATGCTCCAGCCAACTGAGCCACACTGGCCAGGGTGGGAGGTTTCTCTTAATAGAAGCGTTATAGATAATAAGTGAAGAAGGCAGGTTAGAGAGAATGGTTTTGCAAACCCCAAGGTTACAATGGATATAGGTCTTAGTCATCAACAGCTACCAACATCACAAAAAGGAGCTGCAGCTGGACATTAAGAAACTCCTGGTGGAAGTAACAGCAGCACCGATAAAGTCATCTTACAAAAAATCTGACAAACCTGATCAAGCCTCTACATTCAATCCCTGTTTTACAGGAAATTCAGAGGGTAGAGGAACATGTTAAACATTTCACCACCACCAGTATGAGTACGTAGTCATCAAAATCCAGATTGTAGGAAACTCTACCTGCTCCCTTCAACAAGTAATTTCCCAGGAAAAAGTATATATATGTATATATGTACATATGTATATATGTATATATGTGTGTGTATACATATATACACACATAAATGAAATGGTAAAAGGATGATGTATAGAGATCCAAATATAGAATGTATATTTGGATCCTGATTCAAACCATTAAAAAAAATCATGATATTTATCAAACAATTGAAAATTTGAGTACTGACTGGATTTCTTATAATATTAAGAAATTATGTTAACTGTTGGGGTGATGATATTTTGTTAGTGTGGGAAAAAGTTTTTATTCTAAAAGATATTTATAGGTGAAGTGATATAATGTTTGGAGCCTGTTTCAAAATGAAAGGGGCTAGGGAATGGAATGGAAAAGAAACAAGATTGCCCGTGAGTTGACCATTGTTGATCTAGGTGATGAGAACACAGAGGCTATTGCATCATTGTACTATTCTGCTACTTTTGCACATCTGATATTATCTATAATTAAAAGTTTCAAAAATCGCAATTATTTTTTTAAAAGTTGAATGCAGTAAACCCCTAACACTTGACTCCCCAGTAAACACTGCCTCTGTCCTTACAGTACTTCAAAATCCTTCTAGCAGAGCGGGACCCACAGTGGGTCCCATCCGACCCCAATTACATTCTTCATTCAGCACCGATGGCTAAAATCAAGCCATGTCAAAATTACCTTGAAGATCCTTCAAATTTCCCACAAAATAGGTAAAGTATTGTGTGTAAACCTTGCAGAGTGATTTTTAGGTATGTTAACATTTGAGAAACACTGAGATCAACTAAAGAAAGACCCAATAACCTGGACTTTCTCAATTTGTTTTCCTGGACATCACTTTTTCTTGACTTCTAATTTATTAGTCACTTCCTTGCTGCTTTCCTGTCACCCCTGTCTAATGTTGGAGTGTCCCAGGATTCAGTTTTCCAGGCTTTTATTTTCTATCTACCCTGACTTCCTAGTGAATTCATCATATTTAAATAATGCCTATTAACTGATGGCTCTCAGATTTCCATCTCTAGCCCAGAATCAATCCCCTGAACTCCAGATTCATTTATCTAATTGCTACCCGACATGTCCATCTGGATGTCTAATAGGCATCTCAAATTCACAAACCCGAAACAGAATTCCTGACTTCCCAAGCTTCCCCATCTCACACCCCCTCCAGTGTCCCTCTTCTCTAGAAATAACACCAGTTGCTTAGGCCAAAAACGTTAGAGTCGTTTCTAATGCCCCATTTTCTTTCACATCTCATATCCACTCTTTCATTAAATCCCATTTGTTCTTCTTTAAAACAGAGCCATAATCCAATCACTTTCCATCACTTTTGCCTGGATTATTTTCAGTTTTGCAACCGGTCTCCTGCCTTCCACCCTTGCCCCACTGACAGTTTCTTTTCAAATGTAACATGTTACTGCTCCTCTCCAGATCTGCTCATTGAGTCCCACCTCAGAGGAAAAGCCAAAGTCTTAACATGGCTTCTGAAGGCCTTCAGGTTATTGTGCGGTGAACTCCACTGCGTTCTACCACTCAAATGCCCCTGTGACCTCGTGTCTGTCTCTTCTCTGCTTCACTGTGCCCCAGCCTCACTGATTTCCCTGCTGTTTCCCGAACCTGCCAAGCACATGGCCACCCCAGGACCTCCAGCTTCCTTCAGCTCTGCTCAGTTCTCACACTGTAATCTCCCACCACACACACACACACACACACACACACACACACACACACACACGCTTCTTAGCACCCCCTCTCCCACTGATTCCACCTTATTTTTTCCGTAACACTTACCTTCTGCTATACTATACACTTCTGGAGTATTAACTCCTTAAGAATTGAAAATGTGTTTTGTTCACTGCTGTATTCCTACTGCCTAAAACAGTTCTTGGCCTATAGAGAGAGCCCCCAAATGTTAAGTGAATGGATAAGTCAGTGAAGGAAGGGAAAATCTAGATGCAGATGGGTAGGCATGAAAGAGTTAAGATGTTGCTCACATCTCAGCAGCGATTGTAGGATGGGTGGGAAATTTAGAAGTGTTTCTGCTTGCCTCCAGGTTTAGTTCATTCTGATTTATCACCAAAACTCTTCAAAAATTGCCATATTGTGGCCTGGCTGGATGTCGCTCAGCGGTTGAGCATCGACCTAGGATCCAGGAGATTAAGGTTTGATTCCCGGTCAGGGCACATGGCGAGGTTGTGGGCTTGATCCCCAGTCGGGGCGTGCAGGAGGCAGCCGATCAATGACTCTCTCATCACTGATGTTTCTGTTTCTCTCTCTCCCTCTCCCTTCCTCTTTCTGAAATCAATAAAGATATATTTGAAAAAAAATTCCATATTGTGGTATGTTCTGAGGAGAGGCCTGAATCTCAAGGAGCCTCAGTCCTACAACTGTTGAGAAGCTGAATACCACCAACAACCAGATGAGGGAGGGAGGAAGTGGGTCCTTCCTCAGAGACTTAAGATGACCTTGGCTTTGTGAGAGACCCAGAGCCAGGGGACCCAGCAAAGCCATGCCTGGTCACTGATTCACAGGAACTGTGAGAAAATAAATGTCATTTTAAACCCCTAGGTTTTGGGGTAATTTGTTACACAGAAATAGTTAACTTAGAGTTTAGTTTGGTGACTGGACAAGAAATTCCTTGAAAGCGGTTGACTCAGGGCTTGTCAGATGAATATTTTTTATTTTTACTTTTATCCAGCCTCTCTACCACCCCTCGCCCCCAGATGAATATTTCTTAAATGACTGATTGACTTAGAGTTTTTAGTCTTTTTCCGTGTCTGCATGTATTTTAGAGTAGGGAGCTCGGTAAAGCAACATTTGGTGGGTGCAAACTAGATACTACTTTAAATGCACTGTCTGTCTCCCGGCCTTGCCTCAGTCCCTAATCCCACCATCCCATTCAAGTGGATCTCTCAGTGCACTGGTTGTGATAATGTGGACTGAGTTTTCCTAAAAAGGTGATCACTTTCCATCCTGTGTAGGATGCATATTTCAAAGATAAGCAGAGAGGGGAAAATTATTATCAGCAACTGTCCCTTTGATTAGAAATTTGGATGCTGCTCTTCTTACAACATAACCCGTGGTTGACAATCATAGGTTATTGTTACAGATAATTGAAGATGTGCATCTTCGGTTAAGACACACTTCCCTATGTGTGTGGCCCACAAGGGAACCACCTTCCCATCATAGTGGGGACTTTTCTAGAGCCACTGATGATCCCAGTGCCCAGGTCACCAGGATTTAATCCCTCATCTGACTCACAGCCAGAGTACGTGATAAATACAAGACTCAACACGTTAACTGTCGGGTCCAAGCATCTGATTTTTCCACATGCACATTGACACAGGCAAGACCTATGCTGAGACATAGTAAATTCCTTCCATTAGGAAGCTGACTGAGCTCAAAGTAAAAATTCCTCTTGTACAGGTCAGAGGCTCTGGAGAATTGCTCAGCTCTGCCAAGTCATGTGGCCAGTGGCCAGGCTGCTGGGGAACTAAAAAGCACTGGGTGTGAACACTTCCCTTTGTATGCAGGTCTCTTCTAGGCAGATGATGTGAGTGCCCCGGAGAAAGGTGGTTAGGTCAGAATCTTTTCACTGAGTCCCACATTCCATATTCCAAGGGAGGATCTCTCTCCTCTATGGGGTGTGTTCCAGGGCCCTGGGGATTGGGAGAATGCAGCTGCTTGGCTTTTTTTACTCAAAATTTATGTGCTTTTCCAGCAGATGATTGCTAACACTGCCAAGGCTGGACAAGCCTTGTACTAATTTTTTCAGCTAAAAAAAAAGAAAAAAGAAATAAGATTTCCAAGCTGCTTTCTCTAGGATAGGGCTTGGTGATACATCACCCAGCTGGGCAGGGCAGGGAGCTCTGATTGGTAAAACTAGAATTATGCAAGTGTGTGGGGGTCAGCACAAGAAGTGAGAGGGCCTCTCCTTGGAGGGGAGCGCGCTAGTACTGATAACAGCGGGGAACCCCTGGGCTGGGGTGGGGGTGGAGGGCTCTGCAGAGAGGACTTCCATGCTGCTTAGGCTGAAGGGCACGGAGGTTGTTCATTTACAAGTTGATCCAAGGCTTTTCATATAAATTGACCCGTCTTTGCTCTGGCCACCAGTTTCTCCCTAAATTAATGTGTGACACCATCCACATCTGCCTCTGCTGATATCTGAGCATTTCTGTGAAGCTCTGGGGAAACCAGAATCTAGAAATATTTTATTCATTCTTTTTTTTAGTAATCTTGACATTCTCTGGCATTCTGCATGGGCCCTGATTATTGTTTGGTTCATTCATGTATTCATCCATTGAATATATTTCTTGGGCACCCCCTTTGTGTCAGATGTTGTTCTAGGCTTTGAGGTTACAAGGGTGGGGAAGACCCATGAGGTCTGTGCCTCCATGGGTTTACTTTCATGTGGGGATAATATGGGTCTAGCCCCATCCAGAAGGATGTGTCTGCTGGCTCAGCAACTCCTATGGGCAGTTATACTCCAGTAGTCAGCACAGATGTGAGTTTCCCAGTGGATGGCCTTTTGAAGATAAACAGCTGTGAGTCAGCATGTCAAAAACCTCCTTAAAGGCGTGCTCGCTCTTGTCTGAAACTTTGGACACTTCAGAGAAAAATGTTTTTGTCCAGGCCTAGGGAAAGCTGTGTGTTGGCAAGAGGCATCCAAGAGAAAGTCTCAAAACACTTGTAGGTGAGTTTAGCTCGATGGTACCCCAGCAATTTTGTCATTAGAAATGTAAAAACATCCCTGGGCCTCCACCCCACCCTCAGCGCACCCTCATAACTGGGTCTAGTGGATCTGAGGCATGAGGTCCACTGAGAATGAAAACAACAGATATAAGAATTCACTCACTTATTCCTGAATGGTGTTTTGGAATGTGGTGGCACTGCTAAGTCCCTAGAACCCAGGTCAACCGGCTTGATCCCGAATGATGTCTGAGAGGAACAGGTCAAATGGTAGCTCTCGAACCTTCGAGAACAGCCTCTCGGCTCTGGTTGCACATTAGATTGACCCAGAGAATTTAAAAATTACCCATGCCCGAGCCCAACCCCAGCCCAATTAAATCAGTAGCTCTGAGTAGGGGGCCTGGGCCCTCCCTCCCTCCCTCCCTCCCTCCCTCCCTCCCTCCCTCCCTCCCTCCCTCCCTCCCTTCCTTTCTCTTTCTTTTTTCCCCTAGAATTTTTATGAGTTTATTTGAGTCAAACTGAGGATATATGCCAGGGAACAAGATTTCAATGCTTCTTCTTCTCTTCTCCCTTCCCTTCCCTTCCCTTCCCTTCCCTTCCCTTCCCTTCCCTTCCCTTCCCTTCCCTTCCCTTCCCTTCCCTTCCCTTCCCTTCCCTTCCCTTCCCTTCTCTCTTTTCAGTTTTTTGGTGACACTGCTGTGCAGTCAGAGTTGGGACCCACTGCTCCAGCCCGCTCTCGACCCCGGGCAAGCCAAACCTGTCAGAGAGCAAAGGTAAGTTAAACAGGCTGCTTGCATGTGCCAGAAGGACTTTCAGGCTCACCAGCAAATTGGTCAATAAGTCTAAATTTCCAAAACAAATTTCCAAAGTTCAAGTCATTTTTCCTGTGGCCAGAAACCTTTAAGATTGTTCAAGCAAACTTTTATTTCCAAAGCAGCTTTGAAGTTTGAAATTTAAAGCTGGCAAGCTGTGTCATCCCGCAGAAGGGAATGTTTTAAATTCCTGGAAAGCATGTCAGAATTTCAAAGGATGGTAATAATAGGTAAAAGCCGACTGATGTCTAGAGCCAAGCAGAGAGCGAGGTTTCTTGGGGTCCTCTCTGGTCCCTCTCTCCATCTTCACAGAAAGGGACGACTGTGGGGTTAGAAGGCAGATCTTAACCATCTCTGCTGGAAGGCCGGTTTATCTCTGCCAGAACAATTTAGGTGAAGAGGCACTTACTGTTTTCTAGAACAGTCTGCACCACTGTAGTTTAGCTGGGTTGGTCTAAGAAAGGTTTATCTTTGTGTTGAACTGAAAACGACAACTCATCAGCCTTGGCCCTGCCCTCCTCCCGTGTTGGAGCATCTATCGTGGCCGTGTCCACTCCCCAAGTCCTTTTTTCTCTGCCTCATATCCTCAGTGTCTCTGACCGTCTTGGTGTAAGATGGTTTTCAGATCCTTCATCACCTGGTTGTTCTCTGAAACTTGTCAGTGTGCTTCTGAGAAGATGGCACCAGAGACAAACACTGGGTATGAAATCTCGGCTGCAGCAGGCACCGTGGCAAGATTCAGACACAAAACCACCACAGTCTAGTTTGTCTGTAATTAGAAGGGGAGGTTGGGCCCAGGCGGGGTCAGCGTGGGGCCTCTGGCGAGGTCTGAGGCAGACCCGGGAGAAGCACACATCTTGGGTGACCGTAACCATGTGGTCCCAGGAGGACAGATACGATTTAGCACCAACTTATAACCAAGGATTAGAAGCAAATACTACTTTGTCATTTTAATACAATTACTCCTTTTTTTAGCAAACATCTTGAAAATGTGTGGTCTGCTCTGTGTGTTATCTTTGGAGTATGGGGAAGAGGGAGGTCACAGGTAGAAAATAGTGAAAAGCAAGGACAGGAAGAACCCCGCTGCTCTCTCTGGCCTGCTGGCTGGGAAGCCAGAGGCTCTGATGTCAAACAGAAGTGATATGGGAGGACTGAGTGGTCCCCAGCCAAAAGCTATGAATAATCTGGAAGGCAGGGAGGGACTGAGACCAATAGCGGTGTTGGCGTCAATGCTCTACTGCCCTGCCGAGAACTTCGGGAAGCTCCGTATTCTCCGAGAGTGCGGAGGAGGCAGAGGTCGTGCCCCAAATACGTTCATCGAAAGCCGTGCCTCTCGGGGAGGAAGACAGTGCCTCGGCCACTGTGCGCACCTGCTTATGCGCCGGGGAGCCGGGGCTTTGCAGAATGCTCTAAGAACGTCTTGTCTTGGAAAGAGACAAGCTTAGAGAGATCTCCAAGGACAGAAGACCAGAGCCAACTTTGCCCTTCAGAAGGTGAAGGCTGTTTGGAGAGCTGGCAGCCTGGAGGCGGGGACACGAGCAAGCGCACGGCTTCCTCGTGCTGGAGCCAGAAAGAGGAATTGTAGTTAGAAGTGATGTAATCATCCCGCTTGCTTATAATTTCTGCAGTTGTCATAGTTGGAAAGAACCTGGAGATTCTTCCTCTGCAATGAAAGTGTTGTGTGTCTCACCAGCAGGATGGGCTTGTTTTAGAAAGAGGCCCAGGAGAGGGCCAAGGGGTCAGGACCCTCCATCCTACAGGAAGGGGACAACAGCCCAGGGATCAGCCACTAGCTCTCTGTGTTGTTCTTTTGTTTTGTTTGTTGTTGTTTGTTTAATCCTCAACGTATCACCAAGTGCGATAACTTCATAATAAAAGGCTTTCTGGTTTTGTGGGTGGATGGTGGCCGATAAGGCAACATCTGATCTGATTTTCTCCTTCTAATGTGACCATCTTCCTGGATACAATCTCCTGAAATACAAACGAGAAACAAGAAACAATTAACTACATAAACTGAAGGGCAGACGCCAAAGGAGAGCTTGTTTTCTTTGTCTGAAATATCTGGATTCTTGAGTTATGTCCTGGCTTGCCTGACATCTGAAACGATGTGACATGTGGCAATTGGAAAAAAAAATTCACAAAAAGAACTTCCATGAATGGGTATTCTCCTTTTAAAGAAAAAGTAACCTATTATTGATGCTATTTCTTTCAACTGGAGGCAGTCAACATTTAGCCCGAGTGGGTCCTCACAAGCTCCTCTAACAACTCAAACGAAAAACCTAGATAGTGTCTAGTAAAATTCACAGAGTCTCAGAAATTCCAGGGAACATACCGTTCTCATGTTTTAGAGAAGGAAGCAGGTATGGAGGTGGAATCTGTTGAAATGAATGTCACCCTGCCAGGAATTATGCTCCTGTGATTGGAGAGGAATTTAAATGTCCTCAACATGTGCAACTATCCAAAGTCACAGAGTGTGAAATATTCACCTATTCATTTATTTAACAAATATTTATTGAGAGCCAACTCTGTGCCCACAGTGTCGACTGGAAGGTGGGAAGCAGCTCTGCCCCAGGGGCCTAGCTCTGTAGGAGGAAGATAGCGCATATCCATTAATCTCCCTCTGAGAGGCAGGGTGGGCCAGGTGACTGGCTGCCAGTCGGGCGCAGGGAGCATCACCGTTATGTTTTCTTTTGTGAGCTCCCAGCAGCTTTCATGTTTCAAAACACAGCTGTAGAGGCGAATGATCTCACCTGCACGGCTAGGATTGGGGCCACCTGAACCCAGGCGTGCTCACCTTCCCTATCTCCACGTTAAATTGTCTCTGTATCTTCACTCGGTCCCTCCTTCCCTCTTGTTTTGGAGAAAGAAGTGTCCAAGGCAGACTTCTCCAGCTGTCCTCACCTTCTCCAGCATCTGACCTTTCTCTTCCCTCTTCACTTTTTTTCTGTTTCCACAAACATACCTAGTTCTCCCTGTCTTGTACAGACCATCTCTCTATTCTGCTCCTCCTCAAACTACCATCATTTTTCTTTCTCTATTCCCAGTGGCCAAATGTACTGATCAACTGGTACTTCCTCCTCTCTATTCACTCTGTTCTCTCTGCAAATTACACACAGCCCACTAGATGAAATTAACTGCAAAAGCGACCAATGACCTTTATGTAAAGAGTTGTATTCCAATACCTGTAATTTTTTTCTTTCTTTAGAAATAGAACCCATCAGTTTTAGCTGAGTACCAGACTGCCCAGCTAAAGGCAGTGTCTTCCAGGTTCCCTTGCAGCTATGTGTTGGCATATATATAACTTCTGGGCCATCCTCTTAAAAGGAAGGTGTATGCTCTCCACTTTTGCTGTTTACCTTCATGCTGGCTAGACTGCGGAGGGATCACAGGAACAGTCATTTTAGACCTGAGATAGAAACTTCATGCTCAAGATGGTAGAGCAGCAAGTTAGAAGAAGGTTGGGTCCCCAACAAGATGTCATAACCATATTAGCCCTGAATTGTTTATGCTGGACTTATGTGAGGGGAAATACATTTCTCACTGTTATCTTGGCCTTTATTACAGCAGTCAAACGTGTCCTTATAGAATAACCCACATCTTCGTCAACAAAGCTTCAGAGCACCACTTGCAATGTCCGTTTCGCAGGCCCCACTCTTCTAGAGCTCTCTGCAGCTCTGGGCGCTGTGGAAAACCTTTCTTCTTCAAGACGTTTCCTCCCTCGGCTCCCCTGCTATTGCACATTCCTGATCCCCTTCCCACTTATCTGATTGTTCCTTCTTTGTCTACCTCAGTGGCCTTCCCTTCTCTGCCTCTCCTTTAACCATGGCTATTCTCCACTGACTTTCTCCTCGCCATTGGGTGCCCTCCACTGATAAGCAGATCATAACTCACAATTTCAGTCCTTTCTTTAGACCTTGCAGGCACTGCCTTGGCCCGCCTCCCGGGCGGGGGCAGGCGCTTACGTAGCAGTATGGCGTGAGAGTTAAGAGCAAGGACTCTGGAGCCACACTGTCCTGTTTGACTCCCAACTCTGCCAGTTACTCATTGTGGGATCTTGGGCAAGTCACTTAACCTCTCTCTGTTCAATTTCCTCATGGACGAAAGGAAGATAATAAGAGTACTTTTCTCGGAGGGCTGTTTTGAACATTAAACGGGTTAATAGATACATAGCAGTTAGAGCACACAGCCTGGCACCTAGAACGTGCTATGTAAGTGTTAAGTCTCGTCGTTGGCATTTACACCCGAGGACACAGGTCCCAGTCCCTGACCGAGTCATGGCTGGCCCAGACATTACATCAGAGTCACAGTCACTTCGTAGTGCTTTGGTGGCTGGAAACGTGATTGGATTTCTCTGCCTGCCTGGGTTCCTGATCTCCTCCCTGCTCTGGTCTTTGGAAATTACACAATAGCCTTATTCCCCTTTGTGTCAGTGACATTTGGACACCAATCTCCATTCCTAACCCTTCCCTGGAGCCCCAGTGCTGCCTCTTAAACAATCCGTGGCTGTGGCGCCTCGAACCCTTGCTTCACATCACTGTCAAAGCTGCCCGGTTGGGCTCTGCCTAGTGGGTGGACTCACAGGCCTTGTGGGGCTGATCCATTGAGATAATTCCCCCAGGCTACTGAGCATTTTTTCTGGGAAGTTTCTCTTTCCTTCTCCTGGATAACTGTGGTATGTAGATTAGTAGGAAGACCCAATTCCAGAATCAGACTGATCCTAATTCAAATCCAAGCTACTCCCCTAGCATCGGGGAAATTATTAAACTATTCAGAGTTCCCTAACTCAGCCCACAGCTATGTTAGGTAAAACTGGATACATTCAGGAGGTAGTTGAGAAATATGCTTTCTCTTGTTTTAAAAGTAAAGCTCATTCTATTTACTTTTATTTATGTTTTGCCTTTGTTTCCCTGTTAACCTTATATGAGATGCTAGAGGGTTTGAATTTGCTTGTGCCCTTCTCTGTAGGGCAAGCTCACTACTAGAGGTTTGCTAGCAGTGCAATGACTCAAACAGTTTAAAATGAAATGATGAAATTGTATCAGGCTGATTTCAGAAGTGAGTTTGAGTGACCCTCTCATGGAGATTAGCTTGCTTCCTTCCCTAGCTATGCTGCATTAAACAGGCAGGATAGTCATTTTTTCATCTGACTTCACACAGAGCCAGCCCAGAGGCTTTGCTGTTTTTGTTGTGTTTTTTTGTTTTTGTTTTTTTTTAAAAATAGGAATTGTTACTGAAAGGTAGGTCACTGCGATCTAGCTTTGGTCCTTTATGTTTCTCCGGTCTCATGACTGATGCAGTTCTGGGGGAAATAAGTAGTTGTCTATATACCCTGCCTCTGGAAAAAACAAACAAGCAATGAGCATAGGGCTAAAAGAAATCAAATAGGTTCTTGTCTCTGTCCTTAAGTAAGAGCTTGACTCCCTTAATAAAAATAAGCTAGCTCCTCCAACATTAGCAGTGGAGGAAAGCTCCAAATAGTGCACGAGATCTACTTAAACTAAAAATGATTTATTGTTTATCTGAAATTCAAATTTAACTGGGAATCCTGTATTTCTTCTGGCAACCATAACTAGCAGAGCCAGAAAAAGCAGTCACGGTGATGGCATCTACGTGAGAAGGGGGAGGGAAATTGGGCCCATGTAGGTAGGCCAGCGTCCACGGGGCGAAGGGAAGAATTCTGGCGGACAGATGACTGTAGCATGTGAGGCAGTGTGCTCTTGCTGGGTCTGAGCGGAAGGCTGTGCCGTCGAGGGCTGGTGGTTTTGTTTTTCTTTCCTCGGCTGCCTTAGAGAGAGTGCCTGGTGGAGGCCTCCATCTATCTCCCCACTGTCCTCAGAGAGCGAGACTTCTCTCCAACCCAGGGCCAGTTGTTCTTTGGAGAACCTTCTGAGAAACGCAACACTGAGGGGAAAAGGAAGAGATATGCAGTGAAACGCCTAAAGTATAACCTCGTCTGAGCCAAATGTAGCCCACAGCATCCTAAAAATGAGACACGTGGGCACCTCCAGCCTCTAATTACACCGCGAGGATGACGCAGATCGGCTGCAGCTCAGGGCTGCTAGAGAGTGGACCAAACCAGACGTTTCTTTCCTTATGGGAAATGGGGAAGCAGTCGCTTTGGAGATGGCAGGGTGGAGAGAAGGCATGCATTTAATTCTTGTCGGTATGAACACATTGTTTATTTTAGCCTACCTAATATAGATTTTCTGTGAGGCGCAAAGCATCCAAAATGGTCTGTCTGTTGTAAAATGAAATCAAAACAGAGGAGCTCACTAGTTATTAGGGAAAATGCAAATTAAAAAACACAATAAAATACCACTACCTGCCTTCTAGAATGACTAAAATTAAATTACAAAACAATACAAAAACTGACAATACCACATGCAAGCCAGGTTGTAGATCAACAAGGCAAAAGGATGCACTCACTTTGGAAAACAGTTTGGCAGTTTCTTACAAAGTCAAACATACACTTACCAGGATACCCAGAGACCTCATTCCTGGTGTTATATTTGTTTATTCCAAGAGAAGTAAAAACACACATTCACACAAAGACCTGTATGCTAATATTTATAACAACTGTTCTCATAATAGCCAAAACACTGAACCAAACAAAAGTCCGTCAAGCGGTACATGGATAAACAAACCGTGGTACATCCAAACAACGGACTACTACGCAGCAACGAAAAGGAACAAAGCTGCAGAAACATCAACAACACAGAAAGACTGCAAAGCATTATGTACGTGAAAGCAGCCAGACTCACAGGCTAGGTGCTACTCTATGATTCCATTTACATGGCGTTTTGGAAAATGCAAAAAAAAGATACAGAAAGTAGACCAGTGGGATGGGGATTTTCTACAAAGGGATATGAAGGAATTTGGGGGTGATGTAACTGTTCGATACCCTGATTGTGGTGGTGATTACACAATTGCGTACATTTGTCAAAACTCGTTGAACTGTGCACTTTAAAAAATGATTTTACTCTATAAATTAGCCTAATAAACCTGACTTCAAAAAACTCTTAGGTATTATTTTTATTACGATGTTGTTATCACCTATGTTAATGTGAGCTACTATTTGAATAATAAGTGCCAGTCACTATGCCACACATTATATGTATATTAGATAATTTTAAATATGTATTAGATGACGGTTCTATACATGTTAGATAATTATATATATGCATATATGTTAGAGTGATTATGAGATGAGAAAACTAAGGCTCAGAGAGGTTAAGGAACTTGCTCAGGGTCACCAAGGTGGTCAGTGGTAGAGCTGCGATTTGAACCCAGGCGTGTCTGATTCCAGAGCCGTCGTATCTTGCTGCCCTAGTTCAAGGTGTAAGCATCGTCAGCTCACATGTGTCTAGTCACGGTTTCTGAACCTCAGCACAATTGACATTTGGGGCTGGATATGTTTTTGTTTGGGGGGACTGTCCTGTGCATTGTAGAATGTTTAGAAGTACCCCTGGCTTCTGCTCAGGAGATGCTACTAGTGCCCCTTCAGTTGTGACAACCAAAAATATCTCCAGACATTGCCATGTGGACTCTAGCGGCAAAGTCCTCTCCTCCCCCCATTAAAAGCCCTGAGATTTCAGTGAGACTGTCCCAAAGAAAAACCCCACATGGACCCTCTGAAAATACTATCCAGAGAGGCTGTTTGGCATATTTGGGTGGCTGGAGCACTGACTTGGAGCATTTGGGTAGTGGGTGAACCCTCGGGAGTTAATTCTACATAAAGCTCATGTGAAGAAATATATGTGCACATGGACATTGAAACATAAGAATAAATCTATAGAGTTTCATAACAATTACTTATGGCAAAATGTGCGTTTTCCTGCCAATGCAATCACCCTGGGAAGCTTTCTGCTCCTGCCAGTGGTGCCTCATAGTCTGGGACAGCGCTGGGGCTGCCCTGGGAGCCGCCTCTGCTTTGAAAGCTTCGCCTGGGGCGAGTCTTCACCTTTGGAGACAGCTGGCAGTGCCCAAGGAAGGCAAGCAGGCGGGCAAACAAACTAGGTGATTATGTGTGTGTGTGTGTGTTTTTTTCTGAAAAAGATGCAGCTCTGGCCTGTGTGCTCTAGTGGTTAGAGCACTGGCTCACACACAGAAGGGTCTTGGGTTTGGTTCTCAGTCAAGGGCATGTATTTGGGTTGTAGGTTTGATCCGCACCAGCCCTGGTTCAGGGCTCCTGAGGGCGGCAGCCAATTGATGTCTCTCCCCCTCCCTCCCTCTCTTCCATTCTCTCTATAAATCCATGAAAAAAATGTCCTCAGGTGAGGATTGACAACAGCAACAAAGAAGATGTAACCATGAAGTAATAAGATTGATTTTTCTCTGCAGTTTGTTCAATGCCTTATGTGTTTAGTGGTTTTTTAAACAAATCATGCAATAATAATACTAGCTACCAATCAGTCGCCGAGCGCTTACTATGCTACCTTGCAGTATGAGAGAGTCATCTTGTTGAGTCATCATAAGAACTCTGAGACCTATTATCATATATAAAAATTAACTCAAAAGGAACCAGTGACCTCAATATAAAAACTAAAACTCAGCGGCTGAGCATCGGCCTATGATCCAGGTGTGCGGGAGGCGGCACATCAGTGGCTCTCTCATCGTTTTTGTTTCTCTCTCCCTCCCTCTCCTTTCCTCTCTCTGAAATCAATAAAGACATATTTTTTAAAAAAGAAAAGCTAAAACTATTAGTTTTATAGCTAAAACTCTTAGAAAACATAGATATAAATCCTTGTGACCATGGATTAGACAATGTTTGTTTTTAAAATATGACACTAAAAGCACAAGCAATAAAAAAATAGATAAATTGGACTTAAAAGCTTTTGTGTTTCACAGGACACTATCAAGAAAGTGAAGACAGCCCTAGCCGGTTTGCCTCAGTGGTCAGGAGGGTCCCAGGTTTGATTCCGGCCAAGGGCACATACCTCAGTTGCAGGTTTGAGCCCTGGCCCCGGTTGGGGCATGTGCAGGAGGCAACCAATGGATGTGTCTCTCTTATATTGATTTTTTTTCTCTCTCTCCCTTACATTCTTTCTGAAAAGCAATGAAAAAAATATCCTCTGGTGAGGGTTAAAAAACAAACAAAACAAAGACAGTCCACAGAATGGGAGAAGATATTTGCAAATAATAAATAAGAGATTAATATCCAGAATATATAAAGATCTCTTACAATGCAACAATAAAAAGACAAATACTCTGATTTTAAAATGGGCAAAGGAAATACACATTTCTGTGAAGAAGATACACAAAGGCCAATAAGCTTGTGAAAAGATGCTCAACATCACAGCCATCAGAGCCATCAAGGACACACAAATCAAAACCACAGCAAGATAGTACTTTATACCCACTAGGACAGCTGTACTAGGATGGCTGTGATAAAAAAGACAGACAATACCAAGTGTGGGTAAGGATGTGGAGAAACTGGAACCTTCATACATTGCTGATGGGAATGTAAAATGGTGCAGCTGCTGTAGAAAGAAGTTGGGCAGTTCCTCAAAAATTTAAATTTAAATTTTTGAATATGACTCAGCAATTCCACTCCTGGATACACACCCAAGAGAAATAAAAATATTCCCACAACAAAATCTTGTACAGGAATGTTCATAGCAGTAATATTCATAATAGCAAAAACATGGAAACAGCTCAAATGTCTGTCAACTGATGAGTGGATAAATTGTGATACATTCATCCAATGGACTATTATTCAGCCATGAAAAGAAATAAAATACTGCTACATGGTTATAAAATGGATGAACCTTGAAAATATGGTATGATTTCATTTATATGAAATGTTTAGAATAGCCAGATCCACAGAAGCAGAAAGTAGGTAAGTGGTCACCAGGGTCTGGGAAGAAGGTGGAATGAGGAGTGACTGCTGTGGGTATGGGGCTTCTTTGTGGGGTAATGAAATGTTCTGGATTAAACACCTCAGTAGTGATGCCTGCACAACTTTGTGAATATGCTGAAAAACACTGAATTGTACACTTTAAAAGGGTGAATTTTGTGATGAGTGAATTATATGTCAATTTTAAAAAAAGAACTCTGTGAGGTGATTACTATCATCATCTCTATTTTACATAAAAGAAAACTCATGTTCAGAGGCAAATTATTCAAAGTGGCTGAATAATATGTGAAAATTCTGCTTTGTACTTCCAAACTCTTTGCAGTTTTGTGTATTTGCTTGTTTTCCTTTTAAAAATGTGATCACGAGTGTGTGTGTGTGTAATATAACTATAATGTAAATCATGTTATGCCTATTGTGCTACATCTTGCTGGCAATTTTTATTATATACATATAATAAAATATATATGAGAAAAATAGAGAGAGGAATTCCTTAGTATTTCATAGAATAAGTGCATCGAATTTATTTAATCGTCTCCTCTATTGATCGATATTTTAGCCTGCTCATTCTGTAAACAATGTGTTTATTCCATTCTTGTTTGCTCACTACTCTTCTCACTCCCACCCACGCCCCCTGGATCCTCTCTCCTCCACTCTATGTTACCCCTACCCAACGGCACCTACCCAGTACCTTCGTTAGACTTAGACGAGAGAGTCTTTCCCCAGACTGTGTGTACTTTAGAGGACCCTACACATGCATACACACAATGTAAATTAATTGAGCACTATATGGGCCCCTTTATCATTCAGGATCCAGCACTCAGCACAGGTGCAATGTGATCCACATCTTTAAACATCTACTCTACTAACTAACACAGCCCAGGGAAACACTTCTCTACATCTCTTGCCCTATGTCCCCCAAACAAAGGCAACTGCCTCCAGACCTGTGCTGCCGATGTTGAAGGCGGATGCTGCTTCTGAGTTTGGAGAGGACTGGAGCAGGGTAAGTATTTAGACAACTAACTCGTCAAATCCTTCCTCTCACACTGCAGGGGTGTAATAGATTATTGCATAACAAAGTATTTCCCAGTAGTGCCGAACATCCATTTCTCACTTCTTTTCATGTTTCTAAATCATGATTCTCCTGGTAGTCACACTAGTTGCACAGAATGTCAAAGAAATATTTTATAATAGTAAACAATGTTATTGTTATATATTTTATTGCTTAATACATATTGTGTATATGTAGGTCTAGGCATAACATATGTGAAGCTCTGTAAATAACCAATCCTTTACAATGGCAATCTGATGGGCTGTGGTAAATTGTCTGCAAAGATAGCTGCCAATAATTTCTCTCATTCCTGTCTACTCATGCCATTTCTCCCATCGAGAAGTGGAGCCTGCCTCAACTAAATGTGATCCCTGCTTTTCTCTGATCCCCACCACATTGGGCCTCTCCTATGATACCCAATTAACTCTATAATGTGCTATCTCCCTTCTCATTGGAAAACTTCTTAAGGACAGGTATGTCACATTTATCAATTTTCCTTTGGAGTCTAGCACACAGCAAGGCCCATTAAATATGTTTTTTAATAGAAATAGGAGTTTGACATCAGTCTCAAGGGCTTTTGGTGTTTATAAGCTGAATTTTGAAGGAATCCTAGAGCTAGAAGATTCAAACCCCAGCTTCTTCAAGTCTTTAAACAACTAAATAAGAGAGGCAACATAGTTTTATAGGGAAGACTATGAATTCTGCAGCCAGACTGTCTGGGGTTGAGTCCTGGCTCTTACCACATACTAGCTATGATATGACCTTGAACAGGTTACTTTATTTCTCTCTGCCTCAGTTTCCTCATCGGTAAAATGAGGATAATTACATTTCTTACCTTAGAAGGTTATTAAGAAAAATAAATGAATTGATATCTGATAGCACTTAGCTCAGTGCCTGACACATAATAAATTAATATAATATTAAAAAAAAAAGAAGTGGAGTCTGTTTCTTTTCCCTTGAATCTGGGATGACCTTATGATTTGCTTTGATTAATAGAGTATGGCAGAGGAGACTGCCATTCAGGGCCTGGGTGTTAGGCCTGGCAGCTTCTGCTTTCCTGCTGGGATCTAGCCACTGTGTAAGGAAGCGACCTTCGTTCAGACGACTGAGTGATGAGAAACCATATGGAGAGAGAGGTCTCAGCCTTCTAGCCATCCCCTCAAAGGCTCAGACATGTGAATGAGGTAACCTTAGAGTCTCCATCTCGAGTGGGACCGCCCCATGACTGCAGTCTCATGAGTGAGCCCGGGAGAGACCAGTAGAAGAACCAGCAATTCAATTCACAGAATGGTGAGAAATAAGAGATCATTATATTAAGCCAACACGTGTTTTCTTAAAATATATTTTTATTGATTTTAGAGAAAGAGAAAGGGAGAGACAGAGAGAGAGAAACATTGGTGAGAAGAAAGATCAATATTGATCGGCTGCCTCCTGCACGCTCCCTCCTGAGAATTGACCCTGCAACCCGGGTATGTGTCCTGACGGGAATTGAACCATGACCTCTTGGTGCATGGGTCCACGCTCAACCACTGAGCCACACCAGCTGGGCAAGCCACTAAGTTTTGAGGTGATTTGTTACGTAGCAAAAGATAACTAAAACATGAATGTTGCTAGAGTTGCTAATAGTTCTATCTTTATAAAAATAGTTAATAAGATTTAAATTGTCAAAAAATTAAAACTTTCAACTTTAAGTAATTTTGATCTAAATTGTTGCTATTGATGAATTACGATCTGCATTTTAAAAAAAATTTTAATAGTTTTGAATAGTTTAGGGAAAAAAACTTTAAATTTTTACATTTCTCAGACTTATGTTTTTATGAACATTTATTTTAAATTTTGTGTACTTTGTTTTTTTTCTTTTGTTTTTTAAAAATACACCTTTATTGATTTCAGAGAGAAGAAGGAAGAGGGAGAGAGAGAGAGAGAAACATCAATGATGAGAAAGTTGTCACTGATCGGCTGCCTCCTGCAAGCCCTTGACTGGGGATCAAGCCTGCAACCCAGGCACGTGCCCTGGCCAGGAATTGAAACACGATCTCCTGGATCCTAGGTCAATGCTCAACTGCTGAGCCATGCCCGCTGGGCGAATTTTGTGTACTTTGAATAGTTACATTTACTTTTTAGCTCTGAATAATCACTTCTGTCATTTGAATACAAATTATGTGAAAATCTTCATTATAACAACATTATTGAACATTTTACTGAAATGAAAGCATGAAAAACAAATTTCATGGCCCAAAAAAACAATAATTCACGAATTACGTGTATATTTTATGACCCACCAACAGAACTCCCACGTTGCCTTTGCCATTTTACACACATATTTAAAATCTTTTGCCATTATAAACATAAATTTGTTAAGGTAAAAGGAGAGAGTGTATTTCATTTAACAATAAGTTAGTTTGATTTATAACTTTTATTTATTTAGTTAGTTGTTAATCCTCACCTGAGGATATTTTTTCCATTGATTTTTTTTTTTTTTTTTAAGAGAGAGTGGAAGTGAAGGGGAAAGACATAGCGAGAGAAACATAGCCTGCAACCCAGGTATATAGCCTTGACCCGAAATGAACCCGCAACCTTTCAGTCCATGAGCCAACACTCTAACCACTGAGCCAAGCCGGCTAGGGCTGAATAACTTTTAAACATTTAGATCCTTGGTATGTGGTTATTTGTGCTCTTGCCCCAGGCCCTGCAGACGTTCGGGGCAGGCTTGTCTCTGTCATGACCTTTCCTTCAACCATCTGACAAATACATTTATTTACCTACTAGATAGCTCTGCCTACTTGCCTACGAGAATTTCAGACTCTGCCTGTCCAAAACGAAATTCATCATCTTTCTCTACCAAACATCCTTCCCCTTCTGGTGATTTCTCTGGAGATCACCCTTGGTTTCTCCACCCAGTTACTCTTCCTTAACTCCCTACATAATCCAATCTGTCCCCTCATTTTTCCTCACCTGCGGAGGCTGGGCCTCGACAGTCAGCATCTCCCGCAGAGTTATCTGGCCCGCGGGCCAGGCTGAAACACGAGCTCCTGGGCTGCTCCCCCAGAGTTTCCACTTCAGGGGGTCTGGGCTTGGACCCGATAATCCGCATTTCTAACAGGTTCCTAGGTGACGCTGCTACTGGTCCAGGGCTGCACTTTGGGAACTATGGGCATAGAGGGTGAATTCAAATCTTACTGCTCTTATTTACTCTGGGAACTTAGGCAATTTTCTTAGTTTCTCAGCCTGTTTCCCAATCTATGTAATAGCGATAAACCTTTGAGAGTTGAAGTCAGTGAGCTAACACAGGTAAAGCACTTTATACAATAAGCCTGGACCAGTAAGGGCTTAATAAGTGGTAGCTAGTCCTTCATCACCTTTCTCCTGCATCTATAAAACCATCTGAGTAATCCGTCCCTATCTCTGACCACAATCTCTTCCTTTCTATTCCTGCCTACTCAATAACATTTGAACACATTCAAATCTCTTCCAATTAAAAAAATCCCCACAGTTTGGCTTTGACTGCATTCCTTCCTCTAGCCACCCTATCTCAATCCTTTCCTTCATATCTAAGCATCTTGAAAGGACTAAGATCGCTGCCTCTACTTCTTCCGTTACAAGCCACTCTTCAGTCCATCTTAGCCTGGCCTTTGCTTCCTCAGTCTCCTAAGCCAGCTCTCTCTAAAATAGCAAATGGCTTCCCCTCATTGCCAAATCTCCTGGACAGTCGATGGCGATATGACATTTAACGCTGCTGACACATCTTCCGTAGGAAGCAGTTTCGAAAATGGATCCCAGTGATCTCCACCTCCTGGTATTCACTCCCTTTTATAACCCCCTCCCCTTCTGCGTGGGCTGAGCCTTGTAACTTTGTTCCAAGGAACAGAATAAGGCAGAAGTGAGATGAGATGACATGGTACTTCCAAGATGAAGTTATAAAAGACTCTTTCTCTGAGTCTTCTTGCATGTTTGCTCTGTGAAGCGAGCTCCCATGTTGTGAGGTGCTCTGTGGAGAGATTCACACGAGAAAGATCTGAGGCCCTCTTCCTAACAGCTCTCTGAAATGGAATCCTGCCAACAACTGGAACAGTTTGCCGATAGTATGGAAGAGAATCGATTCCCAGTCAACCCTTCAGATGAGATCGCAGCCTTGGCTAACACCTGGATGGCAGCCTTGTAAGATACTTTAAAACAGAGGACCCAGCCTAGCATCGCAGGGATTCCTGACCCACGCAAAGAGTGAGATGGTAGGTGTGCTTTGTTTTAAGCCACGAAGATTTGGGATAATTGTTACACAGCATAGATAACTAACAGATCTTCCTTCTTAAAATGACTTTTCCATGGACTTCCACAGTTCCTGGTTTTCTCTAATTCCCTGTCTCTTCCTTCTTTCTCTCCTTCACAAGCTCTTCTGATATTGCTGCCTCTCACCTCCCACTGTTTCTTAAGGTTCTTCTTTTCTTTCTACCTACATTTTCTTGAAAGTATCACCCCTTCTATAATGCCATCTATAATCCAGTGGCCCAGATTTATATCTCCAGCTCTTTTGAGTGCCAAGCCCATATAGTCAACTGCCTAAAGGCCATTCCCACCTGACACAGACTCAGCATATTCAAAACTGAACTTTTTATTTCCTACCTAATCCTACCTCATCCTGTGCTTTCTGCCTCAGGGAGCCACCAGCCACCCAGTTGCTCAAACCGGAGACCCAAGAGTCAGCTTTTATTTCTATATTCAACAGATATTTATGGAGCAGCTAAAGTGTGCCAAGAGTGCTCTAGGCTCAGGGAGAGTTTATATTCTTGTGAATAGAGAGACAATGAAGATGAATTACATGGCATGAGATCTATCTATCTGTATCTTTCTCTCTCTCTCTCTCTATAACATCTATATAACATGAAATGGTACTGGGGGAAAACTGAGCAGGCAGGACAATGACCGTCAGGGAAAGTGAATTGCAGTATCAGACAGTGTTGTCAGCATAGGCTTCATGAAGAAGGAGACACTCGAAGGAAGCAAGGACTATGCTCGATGAATATTTGGGAAAAGAGCATTTCAGGAAGCGGGGACAGCTAGTTCAAATGCTTTGACAAGAAACTTAACTAGGAGTGTGAGGAACAGCAAGCTGGCCAGTGTGGCTGGAATAGAGAGAGCTGGGGGAGATTATTGGTGATAAGGTCAGTGAGGTACCCAAGCCCAGATCACGTACAGCCCTACTGGCCATTGTAAGGATTTGGGCTTTTACTCTGAGCACAGCAGGGAAACCATGGGAGTGTATGGAGTGGAGAAATCATGTGATCACTCTGGTTACTATATTTACAATAGGCTGTAGAGAAATTATTTCCTCTTCTTTTTATCTCTCAGCCTCCAAGCCCTGCTTATTTTATCTCTTAAATATATCTCGAACCCTTCTACTTCTCTTAATTTCTTTTGTCACTACCTAAGTAAAGCCAATAACATCCCTCATTCATTCACTCAACTAATGCTTATTGAACAGCTACTATGCTCCAGGCACCAGTCCTCAGTGCTTGGGACACAGCAGTAAAAAGACAGCCTGTATAGAGCTTACATTTCTCCCTTGGACTTACTGCTTTTAAAAACTTGTCGTCTCTTAAATCGTGTTATTAATTATTTGGTTACTTGTGAAATCAGGGACATTATCGATTTTGTTTACCAACGATATTCTCAGGGTCTAGAACAACAACTTTCATATAATATGTGCTCAACAAATAGTAGTTGAATGAATAAAGTACTGCAACAGCCTCCTAACTGGGGTATTTCCAGTGACTTTTAAACTTTTTTGACCTTGACCTACAGGAAGAAAAACATTTTACACTGTGGTCCAGTAAAGACTCACACACACACACACACACACACACACACACACGAATGCATGAATGTATACATATATAATCAAAAGTATCATTATGTGTGGTGCTGTCTGCTTATGAGTGAAGTTACCTAATATTATTTATTCTATCCTATTATGTTTCATTAAAAACACCCTGCCAGTTCCAACTTTAAATTTTATTTGAGAGTCCACTACTGGGACTTAACCAGAAGTTTGACAAACACTACCCTAAAGTATCCTCCACAACCAGAGTGTTGTTTCTAACTCAGAAGTCTTGTCATGTTACTTCTCTGCATAAAATCCTTCAGTGACAGCCTGTTAGTCTCAGGCAGTTTTTCCCAAACACCAGTCATTTATGACTGTTCATGTACCAACTATAATGTAATATATTCAATTTTTTGCCTGTAAATTGAATCACTTTTGTCACTCAGCCTCATCTTAAGCAATAATTTAAGAGAAGTAATATGTTAGATGCATGAATTATATATTTTTCTAGTGCTTATGAAATCCATTCACTACCCAAATAAAAAACACCGGACTGTGTGCCATCTAAAATCCTCTTATTTATCATCCAGCCACGCTTTGGGGAAACCTGCTCTCAGGATAAAGGTCAGATGCCTCAGCTTAGCCCACGAGGCACTCTGAAGCCGGCTGGTGCTTTCCACTGCAGTCTCATTTTTTTACCACTTCCTGCATTCATTCATTCTGAACGACTGGCAGGCCCCCGAATGCACTAAGCCCTCTTTGGCTCTAGGACTCTGTACTGCCATCTCCTTCTGCCCAGAGCTCCACCAGAACCTCCACTTACCCCTCTTCAGGTCTCAGCTTAGATGCTGCCTTGGGAGAGCTGTTCTGGCCACGGGGCTGGGCTGGGTGCTCCCTAGGACCCCAAGCTTAGCCCTGTCTTCGAGTGCATCCCTCTGAAGCGAAGCAGCGTCTTCACCATGTTTTACTTCAGCTGAGGACCACGAGCTCCTTTAGGGGAGAAAGAATATTTTATTTACCATAGTACTTCTAGTATTTGGTAGAGTACTGGAAATTTAATAACAATCTGGTTGATAGACAAAAGAACCAATGTATGGATTTCTCAAGGAAATGAACATTGCTAACAGTGCGTTGCCTGAAACATATTAGGCATTCAAAAAATATTGTTGAGTGATTGAAAGAAGTGAGGGCTGACCCTCACCCTAGTGACATTACTTAAAAAAAGATATTTGAGAGATGGTCTCAAATTCTAATGTCTTTGCTCAGTGTGACAGTATTCTCTGCTCCCTGCCCAGGAAGAGGTCAGAAATGAGGTCAAAGTGTCTATCTGTGGCCTCGGAGACTTTTGGTCCCTTGATAAACAAGCCTGCTGCAGCAGAGGACAGGGTCTGTCGGGAAAGCCGCAGCACAGAGGGGACATATCTGTACCCTTTTCTCTTGCTCAGTGTGAAGTAGCTATAAAGTAAATATCAAATGTTTGAATTAATTTTCGAATCCATACTTCATGCGTGTGTTCACTACACTTAATGTTATGTTACTATCTGTCCATATTTTGATGGCATTACTCCCCTTTTCCAAGGTTTTAGAATATGTGATTTTTAAGACTGACGGTAATAATTTTTCTTACACTGTGCGCCATAGGGATATATGATAAAGGTTTCACAGTAACTAAATTGTACTCTAAGACTTTTATTTTTCTTTTCTCTATTAGCTCTCCTATCTGGCATCTTGGAGAATGGGGTATTTGGTATAAATAGAGTCCCCCTATAACTGATGTTTAATACTGTAAGCACCAAAACATTAAAAAACAAAATATTTGGAAGCTTTCCCAATATACCATATTCCCTAGCTTTTTGAATAAGATGCCCCAAATATTAACGGTTCTATGCTGACTCGGGCTCTCCCTATGGAACCAGTTACTTGGATGTCATATCTGTTCATGCCAGAGGTCTGCGGAGCCCTCCTGCAGACTCAGATGACATGGGGCCTGAGGCTAAGCGGGTGATGACTTTAGCTGTGACATTGAAATTCATTTTCTTGCAAACAAAACCCCCAAATTGGCTGATTTCTAAGCTTTCCCTGCTTATTTCTTTTTCATGTTTTTGGAGGGGTGGGGGGTAAATGCTATTTGTTGGTTCTCCGATTTTATAATCAGAGCACGGAAGACTCGTTCACAGTTACGAAAGATGCCCCCTCCTTTTCAGAAGGGAAGAATGAAGCTTATGGAGCTTTATCATTATTTACGGAAAAGTATAAAATGATTGTCTTTATGAAATATCAATTAGCGAAAGAGAAGGTAAAACAGACTTTCCCACCAGACAGTCATCTACTCGATCACTGACGCTGTCACTTCCTTTCGCTGTTGCTGCTGTAGGTCACTTTCGCATGGTCCTCAGCTTGCATTTGCGCTTCAGCCTTCCTTGTTCACATTTTGTTCACGGGGCAGGGAGGATTATTTGGCAACCAGTTCAAGATGAGTGTGTGTGTGTGTGTGCTTATGTGTGTGTGTGAAAGGACTTCAAAGCTTACACATTTTTTTAATTATCAGGAGATAAGTGCTTCTCTAAATATAAAAGTCTTGCATAATGTTTGATATTTGTACAGAGCTTCACATGTCTGTTTTTAGATGCATGGACAAGGCGGAAAGTATTGTTTTGGTATCGGAATGACAGGCTAGAGGCTCCGTCCATGAGGTGACCCAAAGCACCCTCTCTATACCTCGATGTTTTCACAGCGTATTATGCTGAAATTATTGCATTTCTTGAGCTGTCTCCTCCGTTAGTCTAAGAGTGTCTCCTGAGCTTACAGCATGTCTGAGCCTTCTCTGAACCCAACACTTGTATTCTTATGTAGCTGCATAATCTTCAGAAAAGTATAAAATGGTTGCCTTTATGAAAAATCCATTAGCGAGTGAAGAGGTAACACAGCCCCAGCCCCGGCCCTTCTTTCTCGTGTTCATGCACATCTTGGCCTCCCAGTCCTGGGTCCCCCACATCCCTCTAAACCACAGTTACCCCAGGGCTGGTGAACCCAGTGCCTCCTTTACATTCTTCTGTTGTCTTGCATGTGGGCTCTCAGTCAATGTTTACACTGCACATTGGCAGGTAGGAAGATAGTCAACTAACTCCTTCGTGTTGATCTCCATCATTGTTTAGCAGCAGGGTCGTTTTCATATTCCCTGATAAGTCCAGAACTCTGACATGCTTTTAAATTTAAATTTTAAAAAGATAGTAAAAACAAGAAAGAAAAAAGTTCATCACTGCACTATATCACACTCTCTGGCAATATGCAAATGTATAAAATCTTTAAAAGCTCTAGAATGATACAACATTTCCAATCGATATTCTCTTTTATGGACACTCACAGCTTTAATATATCTGAGTAGTTAACTTGTCTTCATTCTGCTTAAACTTTGGGAAAGGAGAGGTGGGAACTTGATTCCCTGTCATTTGCTAAGTAGAAGCATCTTTACAAAAGCCCAATTTCATCAGCTTTATAAATAAAATTAGTCAAGCAAAGATTATGCTCAGAAATAAATTCTCTGAATAATGTGACATATTTTTTTATGTGGTTTAATTTTTCCTAGTGCCATCTACCTATCGTATGCACTTTTTATTCCCCATGCTGAACATCCTTTAAGATATTTTCCCACCTAAGTCATTTCTTATACTTGTATAGTTTCTGTCCTTTCTCTTGCCTCAACCCACTTGCAGGAACTGACTTCTTTTCCCTATTGAATTCTATTTTTAGGAAATTTGATTCAGCACCATTTTTAAGTCCTTCTTAATAGTAAGAATAGCAATAACTATACTACTACTACTACTACCTACAACACAAAGAACATTTAACTATGTGTCAGATATTGTTCTAAATATTTTACGTGCATTAAGATTTAATATTCTTGCCTGGCCGGGCATGGCTCAGTGGTTAAGCGTCGACCTAGGATCCAGGAGATCAGGGTTCGATTCCCGGTCAGGGCACAGGCCCGGGTTGCGGGCTGCAGCCGATCAATGACTCTCTCATCATTGATGTTTCTATCTCTCTCTCTCTCCCTCTCCCTTCCTCTCTCTGAAATCAATAAAGATATATTAAAAAAAAAAGATTTAATATTCTTAACAACCCTAAGAGGAAATTACTATTATTAGCCCCATTTCCTAGGTGGGGCATTTGACAGCACCGAGAAGTTAAGCTAGTAAGTGGTAGAAGCAGGATTTAAACTGAGGAGTGTTTAATTGCAATCTGTAGACTTAACCATCAGGCTAACCTCTAGGTACTAATAGGATTGTATCCTCACAATGTTGCTTTATTTTATTTTTTTTCCTTTCCCACTGGCACCATCCTGGTCCAAGACCTTATTTTCATTTATTATTGTGTTCTTATGCATCTTGATTTTTCACTCATGTCTTTTCTATATCCCTCCAAACAACAGTTATCTCACAATTGATGAACGTTAGCGCAATCGAGTACCTCCCTTAGATGCTGCTGAGAGGTGGAGGGCTACTTATCTTTGTAAACTCAAGAATTCATTACATTACCTAAATTCTACATACTAACAGAGTAAGTAGGAGAGACTAGGCCATTCATTAGTTTTCTAAAAATTTATTGATTGATTGATTTTTAGAGAGAGGGGAAGGAAGAGAGAGAAAGAAACATGGATTTATTGTTCCACTTACTCATACATTCATTGGATGCTTCTTGTACGTGCCCTGACCAGAGATTGGATCCCTAACTTTGGTCTCCTGGGATGGCGCTCTAACCAACTGAACCACTGGCTAGGGCCCATTCGTTTTTTTGTTTTTGTTTTTAAACAGCCTTATTGAAGTATAACTGATATACAAAGAACCGCACATATTTAATGTGTACCATTTGATGAGTTTGGACATATGCAAGCCCCATTGATACTATCACTACGTTCAAGGCAATAGATATATCCAACACCTCCCAGAGCTTTGTCTCTCTCTCCCTCTTTCTCTCTCTGTAAGAACACTTAACATGAGATTGGTTAAGAAAAAAAATTGTGAAGTACACAAAACCATATTGTTAACTGTAGGCACATGTTGTACAGCAGTGCTCTAAAACTTATTCATCTTGCATAACTGAAACTTTATACCCATTGAATAACAACTCCCCATTTCCCTGCCCCCTGGCACCTGGCAACCACTATCGTATTCTCTGCTTCTATAAATTTGACTATTTTAGATACCTCATATAAATGGAATCATGCAGTATTGGTCTTGCATGTCCTCCAGGTTCATTTGTGTTGTCACGAATGGCAGGATTTCCTTCCTTTTAAAGGTTGAATAATATTCCATTGTAGGTATATACATTTTCTTTATCAATTCATCTGTTGATGGACACTTAAGTTGTTTCCATAGCTTGGTCATTAATTTTAGAATATATCAATGATATGGAAGTGCCCTTCAGACCTGAAGTAGGATCTCAGGGGCAGGTGTCGTAGGAAAAGGTGGCCCATTGGACCAGGAAAAGCCATTTTTCTCCTGGGTCCATTAGGAATGACGAGATGTGGAGGCAGGCTCTTGTGGGCCAGTCTGACAAGGCTACAAATTTAGAGCTTTGCAAAAGGGAGCCAAATTTCTCCTTAAGGTAGAACCAGACTTGACAAATGGCTCATGCTGCAGAGAAGATAGTTCTTTCACAAACTCCTGAGCTTGAGAGGTCCAGGATGCTTAAAAGATGGATCTGAAGACCTGGTCAAGTCTTTGGGGACAAGAGATGGAAATACATTCCTCTTCTAAAGAAGCCTGAGGACCAAGACTGAAGAGAACCCTTTCCTAAGCCAGAGGAGAGGAAAGAGGCTCTGGGAGACCCTGAAAATCCCACCAGTTGAAGCAGTGGTGCCAGCCCTCTCTAGGTTAGGCCACATCAGGTAAGATAGATGGGTGGCTATAGGCTGAATCTGACTCCCAGACATGTTTTGTCTGACATGCTTTCATGTTTTAAAGAAATGGAATTAGTTGTCAACGTTAATATTGGGGAGAGCTCACCCAATAATTTGGATTCCTTTCTCTTGATTTCCTAATCTTCACATTCCCACTTGGAAATAATCCGTTGGACATGAGTAACGGCTATGCCCTTTAGCCTGGCTTGAGCTCTCTGGTTCTTCACAATCCCTTTCACTGACTGTGGTCTTTATATCTGGCCTGTTTCACCTATTCATGTTACCTGCTTGGCTTTTTGGGCATTTAAGTTTGCTACCTGTGGACTGCATTCCGAGCGGCTTAGTTTAATGTGTATCGCACCCCCACCCCCCATTTTTTCTAGGCTCACTTAACAGATGTTCATTTCCTGGAGCCATCTGAAAAAGGGTGTCAAAGAAAGACATAAGCTATATAAACTATTTCAAGAAACTTTGTAACTTACCCATAAGAGTTGTGTTTCTCCATGGTGGTATGGAACAAAATTCAACAAAAGGGGCCCACAAAGTTGTTTAAAAGCACACCAAAGAAAGTAGGAGTTAGACAGCATTCATCCTGTTCCCCCTTTTAAAAGAGAAAGAACCACAATGAGATACCATTACATACCTATTAAAATAGCTAAAATAAAAAAGAGTGATAAAACCAAGTGTTGGTGAGAACTGGAAGAAACTCTATCTCTTATACATTGTTAGTGGGAATGTAAAATGATACAGTGATTCTGGCAGTTCCTTAAAAAATTAAGTGTGCATTTACCATGCAACCTATCAATCATACTCTCAGGCGTTTATCCCAGAGAAATGAAAACTTAGGTTCACACAAAAGCCTGTACAGATATGCCTTGTTTTTATTGTGTTTCACTTTATTACACTTCACAGATGTTGCATTTTTTACAAATCAAAGGCAAGACCCTTCACCAGCAGAAAGATTAAGGCTAGCTTTATTGTGATACCACTTTTTTGCAGTGGTCTTGGAATCTAATCCACAATATCTCAGGTATGCCTGTACACAAATGTTCAGCAGTTTTATTTGCAATAGTTTAAAAAAAAAAAAAAAAAAAAGGAATCCAAATGTACCTCACCTGGGGAATCAATGGACAGACCCTGGTATATTTATACACTGGAATACTCCTGGGACACAGAATGAATGTTTGATACCTGCAACAACCTAGATGGAACCCAAGGACATTATGCTTAAGTAAAAACACCAGTCTCAAAAGGCTATATGTTGTATAATTCCATTTATGTAACATTCTTGAAATGACAAAACTATAGAGATAGAAAACAGATTAGTGGTTAGCAGCGTTCAGAAATGGAGTAGGGGGTGGGATGGGGAGGTGGATTTTTGAATACAAAAAGGTAGCATGAGAAAATTCTTTTGTGGTGATGGAACAGTTCTGTATCTTGATCCTAGTGGTCACGTTAATCGACACACGGAATAGAATTGCATATACACACGAATTAAGCTTTTTTAAAATTGGTAAAAATGAAGTAAGTTTGTAGCCTAATTGATCATTGTTAATTTCCTGGTTTTAATGTCTTAATAAAATTTTAAAAGGTGTCACCATTGGGAGAAGCTGGGGAAAGGTAAATGGGACTCTGTACTATTTTTGCAACTTCTTGTGAGTCTATACTTCAGAATAAAATTTTTAAAAAAAAGTAAAGTTGGATGAGTGCCTACAGCTGGTATTTGGGGAGGTGAGCAGAGGAGCATGGAAAGGCAAAATGGGGCTGAGAAATATTTGTAGAATTTTAACCTACAAAAGGCTTAAACTTGCTCCCCCTCGCCACTTCTGCTGTTACTAACTCTATGGTGCTCTTTATTCAACTCACGTTACAGTGTGTTGTTGCTCAGTTATGGTGTAGAGCAGAGAACCAGATCTATTCCTAACCAACCAACTTTAGCCCATTGGGTATAATCTCCAGGCCTTCAATCCTTTTTAGTTATTAGTTTTCCTGTTACCTATTATTCAAAGTTTGCTTCTTTGCTGCCAGAGGTGCTTCGCATTTTAACCTCTGAATCTGATGCCATTGCAGATGCTGGAAGTTGCCAGAAGGCTGTCCTCCGGATAACTCTCTTGCTCTAGTTTGAATCACTGTTCTGTTGCAATTAGCATTCAGAATGTGCACTGTCATCTTATTTAAAAATACATATTTTTAAATGCAGAAAACACACGGAGAGTTGACTGTGGAGCTGTGGCTTGTCCTTGCTCTTCTTCGTTACCTGTGTCTCAATGAAGCTGAACCGCTGGGCCTCCGCTCTTTCTAAACAGGCGTCAGGGTTTACTAAGGTTAGTGCCTGGGGGTACATTAACCTTGCAGACACTAATCTAATTCGGTGCCATCACAAGGGCATAATACCAGAGTTTGGAACTTCGCCAGAAAGCACTATTCAAATGAGCATTCAGTTGGCAAGGGGTGGGGACGTGGGTGTGGACAAAGGAAGGGCTCCAGAAATGGTTATACAGGTATCTTAACGCCTTTCCTTTCCCTCTCCCCTCAGAGGAGATGCTTAAGTACTGCAGGGGACGCTCTAAATAAATCTTCAGGCAATTATGAAGAAACAGTAGTGAAGGTGTTTCTTCCCATGGTAAGCGGCTGGTGCTCATAACCACTCAGCATTCACTGAGCATCTTTTATGTCACGGGGCTGACCTTGTGCTAGGGCGGGGACGTGGAGATGAGTAATTGTAAACCATCCAGTACAGCAGCACCTCAGGGTGCCTCATAAATGCTGGTTGAGGGAAGGCACCGTGGCGGAGGTCACAATTGGGCTAAGGTCACTTAAAGGGCTCCAAGGATGGAGACGCGTAATTGTGCAATTCTAGCGTTTCCTAGATCATCACCAAGACTTTGCCACACAGACGGAGAAGTTTTGGGCCCCAGGTGAAGGGAGCGGGAAATACCACGTAAGACCTTGCGCAGCGGGGTCCGGGGCCGCATCGCTGCGTCTCGTCGGCGGACACTAACGGGGTTCGCCGCCTTCCAGGGCGCAGGGCCGCCGCTTCCGGAAGAGGCGGCATTTGGGGTGGTGGAGGCTAACGGCCGGAGGTGGAGAGCGGAGCGCCAGGTAAGAGAGGAGAAACGAAAAGGCTAAGAAAGGGTGGCCGATGACCTTTCACCGACGCCCCGCGCCCGCCCTTCTCCCCGGGCCTGAAACGCACGCGACCCCCGGGTCCTCCGCTTCCCAGCGCGCTGGGTACTGATCACGGCTGAAGGCGGACCTCCGCTCAAAGAGTTTTCCACAGTTCCGATCTTTTTCAAACGGCTGTCCTCCCAAGCGCAGCCCGGGGGACTCGTGGCCGAGGCCAGCCTCCCCGGCCACGCCGGGCGGGTGACACGCAGGCGCCGGGACAGAAACCACGCTGGGTCTTCCCAGCTCGGCCGCGGGAACAGGGAGAGCGAGCGCCGCGGAGCGCTTCCCGTGTGCGGGGCTTCCCATAATGCACCGCGCGGGCAGGGAAGGCGATCGCGGCGGCGCTCTAGCCGCAATGTCTGCGTCTCTACTGCTCTGGGAGGAGGAAGAGAAGGAGGAAGAGGAGGAGGAGGAGGGGGAGGAAGAGGAGAAAGGCGCAGGGGTGGGAGCAGTTGCCGAAGCTGCTACAGCAAAAGTTCTCCCCCCTCCCCCCTTCCCCTCTTCTCAAGGTCCCTAGAAAGGTTGGAGCTGCTGCCGTCTGCAGTCGGTGACCGCGCGACTCGGCGCCCGCCCTCGGTAAAGCGCTCGGCCTGGCAGGCCCGGGCCCGGGGGAGGGCGGGGGAGGGGGAGGGGGCGGCGCGCGGGGGGAGCGCACGGCGGTAATGGCCTGACCCCGGGGGGAGCGCGCCGTGGGGAGGCTGGGGGTGGCGGGGGGACAGGCTGAGGCCCGGGGAAACGCTGGAGCAGGCTGGGGGACTGGAGGAAGCAGGGCGCGGATGGTGGGTTGGGGGGTTGAGAAAGGATAATGACGGGGGTGGCAGAGGCGAGAAGGCGGCCTCCGAGGCCTGAGGGGGGTGGCAGAGGTAGGGAAGAAGGCGGAATGTTTGCATGGGGAGGCCGGAGGGTGCCCGGTGTGGGTGTGAAAAGGCTAGAGAGACACCAGGTCTCTGCCCACGGTGCCTGGTGCAGTGCTTTATGCACCGCAGGCCTCAGTCACTGTTGCTGCCTGAGTGTTCTTTGGGAGAAGGGAAGGGCAGGGGTTGGAGGAAAGGGAATCCTTGCAGGAAACCTAGCGGGAGTGTGTACAAGGAGAGAGGCCGGGGCGAAGAATGTCGGATAGGTGGAGGAATGCAGGGGATGGCTGTGGAGAAGTCTTGATTCTGGGGGGCTGTTCATTGTGCAGATACATTAGGTATTTCGTTATGGAAAAAAACCGAAGCGTCTCTAAGGAAAGGAAAGAAGGAATATAAAGAATTTCCGTGAATAGAAAGAACAGCGTTTGAAGCAAGAGGGAGTGCTAAAATTAGAGACTATGAAGAGAACGCATGATAGGATAGACAGATATAGTAGAATTAATACAAATGTTGGCCCAAGGACTAAAGAGTGATTCCAGATGGGCCGGGATGGCCTAGTTCCGAACCTGTTTGGGCTCTTCTGTAGATGACATCTGGTAAGTGTGACTCCCGGCAGTGGTTGGGGGTCACTGAGAATTAAACCTTAGTCTGTAGTTTGGGCTGAGACGTTTTAGACCTGCACCAATGAATGTGAGAATCTCAGGAACAGATCTTAAGAAAACACCTGGCCCACAGGTATTCTCCAGGCCATGGAGTTTATATTTTAGCAAATTTGAAGTATTATCACTTACCAGAGACTGGATGAACACTATCCTGGCAAATGCTGGAATGGAAATTACTTGACTTGGCGGTTTTCTTCTTCATGGCCCAGCTTAACTGGTCTAGGAGAACTAGTGCCATGTTATTCAGCCTGGATTGCTGTACACAGGGTTATAATTAATGGTGGGGGGATTCCATGCATGGTGGCCCTTTGGAGGCTCCTTTTGTAGCTCCAATTAGTGTAATTGACTGGACTTGTTCCATAACTCTGGGGCCGATAGGAGACCTTTTGCCGTTCACAGCTTCTGAATGTGTACTCTTACTGAAGGGCTGGTGGTATTGAAGAAAATGCATCAGCCTACAGAGTGTGGGCCAGCAGAATGGAGGATCTAGAATATCTGTTTTGGTCTTAAGTTGCAAGGTTAGGGCTGGTTGCCTTGAGGTCTAGGGGAACCTGAAGAGACTGGATGATTCTAAATCCAGGTTGGAGGGAGTATTAGCATTTTTATATCAGGAAATGGACCAAGACTTAATGGGAGTTGCTGAGTTCACACCAGACCAGATTTCAAGAGGGAACTCTGGGCTAGAACCATACTCTTAAAGCTTTATTCACCTGAAAATGGGTTATTAAGAAAGACTTCTATACACATTACATTATAATATTAATTCAGCTGAGGAGAGGTTAGTATGAAAAATCCTTTTATGGAAGTAGAGGGTGGAGGGATTAATGAAGAAGGTGGAAAGAAATTTGGGAGAGGGATGGAAAAATTCAATCATTTAACAACTTCTGTATCTCTAAAGGAGGGTGATAATTTAGCATTAGAGTGGAGAGGGATTTTATTAAAAATGTTTAATAGAAATAATCCAGATTATTTTTTTTAAATTTGGAAAACTCTATGTCAGTTCCTGTGGGATGCTTCAATATTTTACATTTTTATTGTCATAGTATGAGAGGGTCTCCCCCTCCCCCATCACTGGCACTGTGTATTATCAGTTTTTTAAATTTTTGTAAGTTTATGGACTTTAAATGATACTATTACAGTATTGTTTTTCTCCCCTTTTTATATTATATGAAATAATACATTTACATAATTTAAAAATAAAATTGTACAGAGGGAGCTTATGATGAAAAGCAGTAGCGCCTATCTCACTTGTTCAATTGCAGTTCCACTTTCCAGAGTCCATTACTTCTAGGCATTAATTTTTGTAGTTCTTATCATGCTTCTCTTGAGGTCCAAAAATTACTTGCATGTACTATTATTTCTTGATTGATTAAAATGACATTATGAAGTAGTCAGAAGACTTTTTACTGCGAATGGAAAGGATTTGTGTCACTAGCACTATCCCCTTCCTGCTTCTCCTTTTCAAAAACATAGAATAAAAACACAGAATAAAACATAGATTAGCATACTTAATCTATGAACATGTTGCTAATATGGTGGAAAAAGGTATGTTGCTCATATATTAGGAAAGATTAATGAAATACTGGTTTTTGGAATTTGTGTATGAGGTGCAACCTTACCGTGTCAGTGTGACTGAGATTGGGAGAATAGAAAGATCCCATTTTAGGAAGTCGTCTTTAACCCCACCTCTTGAGATCTCTTATTCTAAATAAAAACAGCATTCACATTTAGATTATATACTGCTAAATTTTGTCTTTGTTTATGGAATTATTCTCTCTTTGTTTTGCAATTGGTGGCTAGATTGTAACCTGCTCTAGAGCTGAGATTGACTTTAATCTCTGGGGATACTCACAATAGCTTGATTCTTAAGTGCTTAGTAAAATACCTGTTGAATGACTAATAGAAAGTATTGTTTTAGTGATAATAGTGGGAATGTGTAAAATTGTTGAGCACTATGAGGGTATTGCTGACAACATGTGTGTGTGTGTGAGGGAGAGGAAGAGACGGAGGGAGAAGGAAGGAGAGAGAAAGAAAGGGAGAGAGAGAGAGAGAGAGAGAAAGGAGTTGAAATAGAGAGGGAGGGAGGGACAGAAGGGATATCCTACTAGGGAAGGTTTTTAGATTTAAGGGGAGAAGACAGAATGGATTAGAATGGAACTGTAACAATTCTGGAAAAACATTGAAGGGGAGGGACCAAAGGTTCTAGTCTAATCTGAGGCTAGTTTAATCTGAGTTAATCTGGTCTGGTCTGGAGTTTGGGACTGGTTTAATTTGGATTGTTTTACCTCAGGCCTAAATGACTGGAGATTTTTAGCTGTTTTAAGAATATGTCTGATTTAATTCATTTTTAAGATAATAAAGTGTTAGATGAAGTTTCTTCCCTCAAGGAATTTATAATACTTATATTCTTTTAGAAAGGGCAAGACAGTTTGAATTAACTCAGTACTGGTGTAAGATTGCAGAAACTTGATTTTTTATAACAAATATCAAAAGTATACCTTCGATGAGAATTTTTGTACTTTGATAGTAATTTACAGAGTTAGTATTCAGAACTTCTGAATTACCTTCTGACCCTCTTAGCACATTCTATACAATATACGTATTTATTGAGGACCTGTTGTGGGAGGGAGTCTATAAAGGTGAGTAAAACATGGTCCCTGTCCTCTAGGAGTTCATAATCCCTCCAGGATGGCACAGTTACAAAGAATACGGGGCATAATGTTATTCTGCCTTTTTTTTTTTTTTCATAATGTTATTCTGAATAGTTTTATTGGTGACGGATCTTTTTAGTTTGAAAGGTTTGATTTTAAGAAATGCTGAAGATTTGTTGATATCAAGTAGAGTGTATAAAGAATAGTTTTGGTTTAAATTCACTGAGTCACAGAAATGGGAGTGATTTTTTTTGGTTGACTTACTCACTGACTTTGGAAAACACTCCTAAAGAGGAAGTCGGAAATATTTTAAACAATGGTGACAGTTCACATGTAGTTAGTTAGGTACTAGATGATATTGATTAAATGCATCAGATGGTTGGATGAATAGAATGAATAAATGAGTAAGTAGTAGTCTCCCAAGTTAAATATTTAAAAGAGGACCACACTGGTTTTAATATGTAAATAAATTCTGGGTGTGTTTATTAATAGTTTCATTACAGTGAACAAGATAGTTTATGATTAAGTTCCCAAATGAGTTTTACAGACAGTAAGTGCTTTAGGAGTTCAAAGAATGGAGAAATGAATATTGGCTAAGGTTTGGGGAAAGAATTTCAGTGTACCATACTTTAGCTAGATATTTGAAAGGATTCCCTAGGGATCTCAAGAGAGGAACTAAATTGCTCCAAATTTCTCTTGCAGCCCTAGAATGAACCTAGAGTTCTGATCTATTTTTGTCTGAATGCTTTCTGCCTGTTTCATTTTAGCTACTTCTACTGATTTGTTTCTTTTCAAATCCACCTTTGCTGGGTAGGTTTTGAGCACTCCAGAACATCTGGGGGTGGGGTAGTGGTGGTGGTGTCTTTCCATCTGTGTCTAGTGTAATTTAATTTTCCTTTTTTGAGCCTGTACCTCACAAATTCCTTGGTTTCTGTGTGTGAAGATCATGAGTCGACTTGGCTCTTATTCTAGCATTTTCCTGCATGCTTTAATCAACGTTGCTTTCTGAATTACAGAGTAGAATAGACAGAGAATTGAGGGCATATGTCCAGTAGACACATGCTTGATGAATAAATGAATGAATGAGAAAGTGCCTCAGATAATTAAGGAGATCTAAATTATCTATATGTTTTCTGTTTGTTTCAATTTATTTATTCACAACTAGTCTTTTTCTACAAAGGATTTAATGGGGCTGACAGATACATAGGGGTGCACAAAAGTAGGTTAAATTATCAGCCATCATTACCTAAAAGGTAAGTCATAAGTAAGGATATGAAATAATAGTAATAATAATAAGACAAATAATACAAATAAATAATACAGTAATTAATTAATAAATAATACAAGAATAAGCTTTTGCGTATCCACAGCTGTAAACTTACTTTTGTCCATACCTGCATATACATGAATTGAAAAGACTACTGAAGAGAAAATGAAAGAAAAATCTGTTTAAAGACTGTAAGATCTATCATTATGGATGTTAGAAAACTAGGAATAAAGTGAAAGATAAGTAGGTGGAGAAGGAAAGGTGTTATCTGATAGGAAATATGATTCCGAAAGAAGAAAAAGATTAATATATGACAGGTTATATTTAGAGGAAAGGAAGAGAAGATTGAAGCGAAAGGATTATTTGAAATGGCCGTTTTGGGGAGGAAGATGGTAAGACTATTTGAAGGATAACAAGTCAGAATATAGTAGAAATTATTTATCATGTTTATTTATTACTGAGGTTTCAGAAAATAATGGGATGAATTTTCTTTAGTCCGCAGATAATGCCTGTTTGTTATATGCAAAAGCATTGTTGGATGCAGTCAGGAATAAATCCTTTGGTATTTATATTCTAATAGGGGGCTGGACTTTTGCACAAATAACTACACTGTGATCACAAATGTGTCATGAGAAAAATACTGAATGTTACTGAAGTAAAAGGGAGTAAAAAACATTTGACTAAGGGAAAACCTGGGACTGCATTTAGTGGCATGGAAGTGATATTTTAGCTAGTCTTGGAAGGGATGGATAGGATCCTGACTGGCAGAAATTACTGGAAAGAGAGCATTCCAGCCTGAGGGATTAGCAAAATCAAAGTTTGGAGGTGAGGAGCCACGATGTGGAGAGTAGTGACTTTAAAATTTTTTACTATGACCTGCAGTAAGAAATACATGCTACATCTTCACCTAATACATGCATGTGTGAATGTCTGTGTGTATGTATAAAAAAATTTCAGTAACAATAACAGTCCTTACCATGTTGGATATACTCAGATGTTTTCCATTCTGTTTGGCTAAAAAAGATAAAAAGATGGCTTTCACTCAAACTGATTTCAGGACTAACTAAATAATTGATTACCACCTGTAGTTTTGAACATAGAGTTCATGAATAGGGCATGATATAAGGTAGAAAGAGAGTTATTTGAGGGTTGGGTAGAAAATGGATGGCCTTGAAAGCTAAGATAAATAGTTTGTCTTTGATATGATGTAGTGTTGTGCTTAGTAAGCAAACAGAAGCTGGGTTTTAGTATTGGCCCTTCTGTTTACCCATGCTATGATATGGAGAGATTACTTTTCTGAGACTCAGTTTTCTCATCAGGGAATTGATAATCATTATACCTTCTGGCAAGGATTTGAGGATTAAAGTATGTTAACATATATCATTAAAGTATAGCCATTGAACTTTTTTGAGAATTGAATCAAGGACTGTGTATTAGGTGACTTAACCTGACAATAGCTATACTGTACAGATAGATTGGGGGGTGCAGTGTGGTGGTAGAGTAAGATTGGAGGTGAGAAGCTTAGTTAGGAGGCTACTGGAGAAACTAAGAAGGACTTGAATTAATTTGATAGCATCAGGATTAGAAATGAGGGGTGGCATATGATTGTATGGAGAGAAGAGGGGAAGGTGGAAATTTAGAGTTGTGGAAAGATTCAAAAGGCAGCTGCTAAAATTGGATTGTATTTTTGGGTAGTTCAGTGGGGTACATTAGAGTAAGTAGTTACAATTTCAATTATTTGTTGCATGATTAAATGTAAACTGAGAAATTCTGAGTGGAGACAGTGATGATGGGTTTGAGAAGGCAGGGTTAGATTGAGGGGTGCTTTTGATGGACTGCAGAGTATATTCATTCAGGGAATATTTTTGTATACTTAATGTGTGCGAGATTATATGGTATGCATTGTGAAGGATTCATGTTTATGTATGATGCAGTTCATGTTCTTTTAGGAGTTTATCAGGGACAGAAGTGTGTACATATCTGTCTATGACAGAGGTACTATGGCAGGTTCAATCCTGTGGAGGAATTGGTGTGTAGCTTAGACCTTGAAGGATAACTAGGATTGTAGTAGACAAGATGGTGAGAGTTGTCATTCTTTGAAGAGGGAGTGATATGCGTGGCAGTGAGAAAAGTTCTGCATATGTTTAGAGGTTGGTGGTCTCGATTAGCTGGAATTTAGGTTTCATGTTGATGAATGTAGGGAAATAAAGCTGTAAAGTAGTAGAAACATCTAAAAATCCAGACTAAACTGGTTTTAAAAGTACTTATTGACATATAACTTATATAAAGTGCTCAAATCTCAAGGGGTATAGGTTGAGTTTTTTTCGATATACAATGATGTATAACTACTGCCGAATTCAATACATAGAACATTTCCACATGTTTGTAGCCTTCCTCATGTGTCACCTCTAAGATGATGTCTCCTTCAACCAAAAGTAACTATTGATACCTCTATTACAACAGAGTAGTTTTGTATGTTTTTGCATCTCATGTAAGTGGAATCATGCTTCTTCTGTGTGTGATTTCTTGTGCTCAGCGTATGTCTGTGAGATTCATCCATGAGTCATATAGCAGTAGTTCATTCTTTTTCCTTGCTTTTTGGGATTCCATTATATGAATATACTACAGTGTATTTGTTTCATAATTGTTGGGCAACCAAGTAGTTTCTATTTTTTGGAAGTCTAAGGAGTTTTAATTTGACTCCATATGCAGTGGGGGACCATTGCTGATTTTATTTTATTTTATTTATTAAAAATATATCTTTATTGATTTCAGAGAGAGGAAAGGAGAGGGAGAGAGAGAGACAGAAACATCAATGATGAGAGAGTCATTGATCGGCTGCAGCCCACAACCCGGGCATGTGCCCTGACTGGGAATCGAACCCTGATCGCCTGGATCCTAGGTCGAGGCTTAACCACTGAGCCACGCCCGGCCGGGCCATTGCTGATTTTAGAGTGGGGAAATAGGTGGGTTCAAGAATAGTAATGTGGTGACCTGTTTTTGTTTTGCAAAGGGAGAACTTAGTGACTAAGAGACAAAGTTAGAAGGCTATGACATAAGCTTGAAGTATTGAGAGTCTAAGTTGGAATGGTGGTAGTGGGAATAAAAGGAAAGGGATAGATATAAGAAATACTTCAAAGAAAGAATCAGAGGATTTGACAGCAAATGGGCTCTTGGGAAACTGGAGAAAAAGTGAACAAGAACAATTATGGTAAATTCTAGGGCTTTTAACATGGTGACTGAGAATGGTAGTGCCATTAACAGGGATTGTTGGATCAGTTAGCAGAACTATTTTGTGGGGGGAAAATGGCTACTTTAGTTTTAAGACACATTGACCAATGTGTGAGACGCCTGTGGAAGTTTCCAAGGGGAATTTTCTAGCTGGAGTTAAAAATACTGGATTCAGCTGAGGAAAGAGATCCATTAAAGAATACGTACATAGGGTTGATAATTGAAGCTACTAATTCTGAATTTGGTAGGACACTGATGGCTATGAAATTATTTGGACTGACAATTGAAGTGTTAATTGAAGCAATATTTGAAGAATCTAGTTAAAAAGAAATCATTATATTCTAATTCCTCAGGAATAAATTAGATTAGCAGAGGGTAATGGTTTAATGGCTATTTTGGGGCCCTGGGGGAAGAGAACCATATGAGAAATGGAAATGTAGAAGCAGTGGTTAGAGATGAGACTGTAAGGGGAAGAGAATTAGAGAAAGCTCCAGGACAGAACTTGGCAAAATATCCACTATTTGGGCTAAGAAGAGGACCAGTAATCATTGGAGACAGAAGAAGCAACTAAAGAGACCAGAGTAGAAACTTGTGGTACAGTGATATAAACCAAAGGTAGTTCAAGTGTCATTGCCAAAGATAGGATAAGGACTTGGGTGGTGGGTCATAGGTACATGGAATTTTTTTTGAGGGGAGGGTGGTCGTCAAGAGAATGATTCAGAGGCCAGTGTGTGTGTGTGGGTAAAGGACTAAGTGGATTGGATTAATATGGAAGAATTGACTTTAGGAATTGTACTAAGGAGTTTATTTTGAGAGAACAATTCTTTTTTCAAAACTGGAGGCAAGAAGTAAGTGGATGAAGATACAGAATTTTAGAAGCTGTCAAGAGTATTTGATGATAGGTGGAGAAGGTATGGTTTGGGGGAATTTCATGAAATAGATTGAGTATTTGATGGGTTTAATTATTTAAATATATAAATGATTTGGATCAATGAGATGAGAGTTGTATTTAGAGTAAATCAGTTGTAAATTATTTCATAGCTCTCTGGTGGTGCTTAACACCCAGTGTGTGGGTGGGTGTGGAGAAAACAGATGGTGAAGATTATCATTGGGGAGATACATGGTGAATATAATGGGAGGTCATGATATTCTGGAGAGGGCAGTATTAAAATGATTGATGGACAGATTTAAATTGTGTAGGAAGACAAGTGAAGCTAAAAGGAGGTGAAGAACAGGTAGAAAAATAAGTGGTTAAAAAAAGAAAGGGTTTCTGAAGTTACACTTAGTGGTATAGCACTTCCAATTGATGACCTCTTTTCAATATATATATGCGTGGGTGAAGTACAGATGGAGGTTTTAGGAGTTGAAGAAGGTCAGGGTGTTGAAAGTTCTTCAGCATCGTTTTTGAAGTCACTGAGAATAATGGCTGAATCTGGGACAAAGTAGAATTGAAATCTTTGGGCAAGGAAGGTGGGAAAGTATTGTGGAGCTTGGTGATGTTGCAGATGGAATGGTTTAAGTGAATAATGTGAATTGCAAAGAGATTTTTTTAGTGATTGAGAACAGTGGGTGTGTCCCTGGGGAGCATGAAGCAGTTGGTCCCTTAACAAACTGAAGGAATAGGAGAATGGATAGCTAAGTCATTAGAGAAGCAGGTTGTCCAGGAAAAGCCAAGCTTGAGATAAAATGAGGAGGTGGTCACAACAGTCCAGGCAAAAGATGATAGTGGCATTGGGATGGAGATAGGTGAATTTGTTACATTCACCAGTTCTTTAAATTTCTTTATTATACTTAATTATACTTCAAAGTCGTAACTGTTCATATGTAATATACTGATAAAAATTCTACTGAGAGATTTGTGGATTAGAAATGAGACAATGAAAGAAAAATAAGATGAGGTAAAGGTGTACTAATACGAAAGGCAAAGGACATGGGGTAATTTGTTGACAAAGAACATGAACAAGCTGATAGAAGCTACTAAATGGGTAATATGGAAAAGAATGAGGAGGTTGGAGTTGACCTGAATAGGAGTAAGAGTAAGATGAAGAGAAATGTGAGTAGCTTATAGCAGAGAAAATATGGAGAAAACAGTGCTACCTATGAAATAACTAATGCCAGGAGCCTATTTCTTCTCTGTGCATATATAAGGACAGTCCTTGCCACCCATGATGTTATAAAGGTGATAGTACATATGCATAATTTTTTTAATAGCATAAATGATAGAGACATGAGATCTTTGATCTCTACTTGAGTGCCTCAAAACTGCATCAAACTTGTCTGGAAAAATTGTGTGGTGGTAATTTGTATACATAAAGAGTTTTAGGTAAAAAGTGGAAAGAATGGGTGGAAGGTAAGAAGTAGGTGTCCTAAGGGATCTAAAATAGCCTCTGTAGTTTTTTTCTTTTTTGTCTAAATGACTTTAATGTTATATTTCTTACAGTTATAAGGAGGCTGGTTTGCTCTGTGTTCTCATTTCATTTATTACTTGGATATGGGTGACTTCCAGTTGCACAATTCTATAGAAATGCTTTCTTGTCCTTTTTCTAATTGTCATTTATTGAATATCTCAAAAGGAACTATCTTGCCAGTTCCAAAACAAAATGTGGCTAAACGGAAACACTTTTTTTGTTTTGTTTTGCTTTTAGATCTTGAACATTTAAGGGCTTGGAACCTTCATCATCTTCCATTGATGATATTTAAGACCTAGACCAGGTCTCATATTCTTTTGCTTCTCTGCTCTCAAACTTTTGTTTGTCCAGTTCTGTAGTAGTTAGACTTTGTCTTCGGTCAGCTTTAACTATGTACTATCAAAGATTTGATTCTCAAGGGCTTACCAAACTGTGGTTTTTGAGTTCTCTATCAGTGCCTTGCTGTGGTCCTGGCAACTGACATTTTAAACCATGAAGGTACCAGTACTGTATGCTTCATACCCTTTGTATTTGCATTGTATACCTCACATGATTAACTAATAACTCTTTCAACCTCTGAGCAAAGTATACTTTCTGACCCTCCAGATTTAATAATGAAAGGCCTGTGGGGATCTAGAACTTTGACAGCCTAAGAGGGCCAAGGGATGTCACTTTGCTCAACTCAATCTTTGCTATAACCCCCCTGATTTCGTCTAGAATTATTTCTAGGACCAGCTTCAAACATAGCTAGGCCTTGGGGGATAGGGGCATATTCTGAATATTTGAGTGGATTGTTTGGGTTAGACTAATGATGGATATCTTATGGAAAGTGTTGGGAATGATTATGGTAGAAATGGAGAGTGTGTTAGTGATAATTATATTAATTTAACATAGATAAGTGACTTAACAGGATAGGGGTTGGATGCCTGGAAATCTTGGTTGGCATGGAGTTTTCCTTGTAAATTTGAGAGGAGTCAGTATCCAAGGAATTAGAATGAAATACACATGATATTCTGCATATGTGTTCTTGCCAACACATACAGACCTGCATGTATAGATACATATAATGGTTGAGGTAATGTATTAATTTGATTAGATTCTATAATTAGTCTTTAAGGAAATGGGCATGGTAGGTTATGAGTGATTTACATAAAATTGGTGGAGAATGTTTGGAAAGATCATTGTCGAGTTATTGGGGGTATGCTTAGGAAATGGGGTTTTCACTGACTGGTGGTCTCTGAAGTAGGTTCACAAAATATGAGGGCAATTTGGGGCAAATTTGTGTGTTCAGTTGCAGAGTTAGCTTTCAGGGAATGAGGGAACAGACAACAAATGCGGTATTTGATAACGTTTTGAATAGGTGAGAGATGGAAGGTGTTTATGAGGAAGCTTATTAGAAAAGTAAGTTTCAAAAGAATAAAGTTGGAAAGATGGTTTAGGGAAGATTACTTTGGGAAAATGCAGTTCTTAGGTTAAAAACTCCTGGGAAAATGCAGTTTTTAGGTTAAAAACTGGAAGGCAAGGGGAAACTAAAATGAGTAAATTGAGGCGTAGAGAAGAAAGATAGGAAGGCTTAAGGAAGAGGTTACTGCAAGAGATTTCTTACTGTAAGGAGTGTTGTGTTGGATTCTACTTTTGATTAGTGGTTCAGTTAAGGAAAAGGGGCGCTTAAACATCCCACGGTTTGTAGGGTTGGGGAATTTTACCAAGGGTAATTATGCATAGTGGTTTATTTCTTAAGAAACCCGACAGGTAGGGAGCCCTCCCGTTCCCTGGGCTTTTGGAGCCCAGGCCCGATCCGACAGCCGCGCGTGCGGGATTTCGCCGGCGCTAGGCTTGTCGGCGGGCGGCGCAGCGTGGCGGAGCCGCTCGCGTGGTGGGCCCCGAGCCGCAGTGCTGCCACCGGCACCGCCCGCGAGCGCGGCCCAGCCGAGCGGAGCCGCTTGTCGCGGACTGCCGGGATCCGCGCCCCCACGGCCCCCCCGGGGCGCTCCAGTGAGTGAGCGGGCCCCGCCGCGCTGTGAGGGCCGGGGGTGGGGTTTCCCTGAGCCTGGGACCAAACCTCCGCACGCTGCGTGCACCGCTTCCTTTTGTTGTGTGTGCGCGTGTGAGTGCGCGCTTGCGTTAGTGCGCCGGAGTGCAGGAGGCGGCGGGGCGCGGAGAAGCCGGGCTTTTCCTGAGGGTGGCTGCCTCTCCCGAGGCCTCAGCGGGTGGTGGGGCCTCCCAGACGCTGGTCTTCCGGGTCAGGGCCCGCGGCGCGGTCAGGCCCCTTCCCCGCGGCGAGATGGCAAACTTTGTGAGTGGCTCCTCGGCGGCTAACAAGTGTCTGCCTGACAGTGGGGGCTGCCGAACCTTAATAGACACCACCTCCCCCCCCCCCCCAGCTTCTGTGGGACTGCATTGTTTACAGTTTTATGGTATGCGAAAAGGTCAGACGGGTAACTTGGTCTAATAGACAGTTTTTTATTTGGTGTGACGAGCACAAAAATGTACGCAGGTATCTGCATATCGGTTGCGCTAGTGAAATCTGCATGTTTAGTGGTCAGAACAGCGCTAAGGCCTTTCCAGATTTAGACTACGGGGCAGACTTTTGCTTTCCAGACTTCGTGAAGTGCTTCTTACAGTGCCAGGAAAGAACTACTTGTGTAGTAGACTAAAAGCCTTCCCAAGATGTTGAATTAAAAACAGCTTTTATTTTTGGTTTTGCATAATTATAATTTGTGTAGTTTTACATAGAGTTTTGCAAAATCGGGTGTGGTGATTAAAAAAAGCATTTCTTATTAATTTTATAGAGGGCAACGGTAAAGGCATCACACAGTTTTGAAATTTCAAGTATGTTAAATGTTGCTATAAATAAAATGCTATTCAGATTTTTAGATTTAAAAATCTAAAAATACGTTTGCAGTTGTCCTTTGGGTGTAGGAGGAAGTCCTGGGTTTCTCAGTGCATGTTCCTGGGCAGATTTTCAGTATTGTCAGCATGATACGGGTATAGAACCTTAACCTGAGTGAATAATTTGTTTGAGATTACCAGTCTGTTTTGCAGCTGGGAATAGACTCTGGGTCTCTTATTCCCAGTCTGGTGACCTATCCAAGAATAGACTAAGGAAACTGTGTATTTGTCTGTTTGGTAGAAAATAATGACTGAGTTGATTTTATAATGAGTATTAAAGAGCCCCAAAATGGATGTGTGAACGTTTAATTTTTTGTCTTAATATTTAAATGTAGTTTCTCCACTGAAAGTTTTTGGCCTTTCTTTAAATACATAAAGAATTTGAGGATATTCCTCAGTGTTAACTTTTCATGGCATTTGTAGCCCATTTACACTTAATTAAAACAAATAGATGCTTTTTGTATTTAACTGGGTGGATGTGTTTTTCATGCGGGTATTCTCACTGGTTAGTGAATGGCAGGTAACTTGAGAATGTTTAGCCTCCTCACAAATGCAAGGGGAATAATAACTATGTTAACTTCAATAATCTTTGATTAAAAAAACAACTTTGGTTTTATTGAGGATGGAATACCTGTGGATTTTCTCCTCAGCTTTGTATGTATACTATTATTCTCACTCTTGTTACTGTATTAGATCCACACAACAATATTTGGCTAACATGTTTTTCAGTAAGCCTAATACAAAAAAGTACCTTTTCTTTTTATAGTGTTTGAGTTGCAATTGGACCTTTCTGTTTTGTTCATTGCTAGCCTTTCCTCCTATATTGCAAAAACAAAAGCACTATTTCTTCTTCCTTTTTCCCATTTCCAAAGAACCCTCAAATTTTTAAATCTAATACCAGAGTTTCTCCACCAGAAGTGATTTTGCCAATGTCTGAAGACATTTTTGGTTGCACTGGGGGATTCTACTGGTTTCTAGTGGGTAGGTGCTAATCATCCTAAAATGGATATGATGGCCCCCACAACGAAGAATTTTCCAGTGCAGAATGTCAGTAGTGTTGATATTGAGAAACTCTGATCTAATATATCGAGAATAACATTCTCCCAAATAATAAATGTATAAGTATTATTTATAGTATTATAACAATCTAATTATAATTAAGTATTATGTAATTATATTTTATTTTATATACTTATAATATTTATAACATTTCTGTATCACATCTGTTATAAATGTTTTTCTGAAGATGTCATTAGAATGATCATGGGTCAAAGGTTATGAACAATATATTTTAGAGTCTCATTATATAGGATTTTGGAGCTGGAAGATTAACAACTATAACCTTTTCAGTATGTAGATAAGGAAATGGCTTCAGAGAGATTGTGACTTACCCAAGGTCCACAGATAATGTAGAGCTCAGGTCTCTTGTTATTTCTATTATAATTTAATTAAAATTAATTTAAATTATTACTGAAGCAAATAGTATTGTATCATTTTTGCTTGATATACAAGTCAATCAAATAAAAATAGAAATAATTACATCATGAGAATCTCAGTATTCAGTGAATTGTTACTTTTTCTTGAACTTTTTTCAGCATGGTTGTGTAATCACTGTCAGCTTTTAAGTATCTGCTTTTTAAAAAGTTGAAAATTTAAAAAGAGCACATGCAATTTTAAAACAAAATTTAAAGTTAATAATGATACTTTAGGCAACATTGCAAGTGCAAACCCAACTGGAATTGTTAAAACGTCTTATGGTGTCTTGAACTTAGACATGTGATCTGTAATGTGAGGATCACTATAATAGTGAGTTATTGTGCTGATTGTAAATCTATTCTAGCAAGAGTGTTTTGGCTAATTTTTGGAAAAAGATAATGGAACTTTCAGGTGAAATGTAATTGGGTGAAATAAAAATTGGCTGTTGAAATATATTCAGATAAAGCTTTGTATTGTCAGGAAGAAGTATCAGTGGGGTTCTTTCTATGTTTAAATATTTTTTCTGTAGTGCTACTTTTTAAAAACATGAGTAAAACAGTGAGGACAGAAGACCATGTGAGCAAAGATTTTTTTAAACATTGTTTTATGTAAGAAATGTATAGAAAAAATTTAAAATGAATATTTGTAAAAATAAAATCACCAACTGGAGAAGCTGCTATTAATATTTTGATATATGGCTTTCTTATATTTTCATTAAAGTTTTATTATGGAAAAATTTAAGTAGATGAAAAATAGAATAGCTTCAGGAGTTAGCAATTAATGGCCAGTGTTGTTTCATACATACAGGCATACCTTGTTTTATTGTGCTTTACTTTATTGGGCCTCACAGATGTTGCATTTTTAACAAATCGAAGGCGAGACCCTCTACCAGCAAAAGGATTACAACTCCCTTTACTGTGGTGGTCTGGAACCAAACCTACGATATCTCGTATACCTGTACCTCCACCCCCTTTCTCCCCTCTCATTTTTCAAAAAAACTCTATTTTGAAATAATTATGGACTCAACAGAAGTTGCAGAATTAGTGTATGTGTATATGTATATATCCTTCATCCAGCTTTCCCCCAGTGATGACATCTTATAATGCTCTAGTAAGACATCAAAACCAGGAAATCGATACTGGCACATTACTGTTAACTAAACTTACTCAGTTTTTACCATTTTTTAAACCTGAATTCACTTTTGTGTGTATAGTTCTATGCAGTTGTCTCCCATTTATAAATTTATGTAACTACCACCACAGCAAAGATAACAGAACTGTTCATTACCCTAAAGAAAACTTCTTTTGCCCAGCTGGGCGTGGCTCAGCGGTTGAGCGTCGACCTAGGATCCAGGCTATCAGGGTTTGATTCCTGGTCAGGGCACATGCCCAGGTTAAGGGCTCTATCCCCAGTCGGGCATGCAGGAGGCAGCTGATCAATAACTCTCTCATCATTGATGTTTCTGTCTCTCTCTCCCTCTCCTTTCCTCTCTCTGTAATCAATAAAAATATATTTAAAAAAAGAAAGAAAACCCCTTTTGCTACCGTTGTATATTCTCACCCCAACCTCAAACCCCTCCCTGTCCCCTGACAAACTTTTCTCTCTATCACTATAGTTTTGTCATTTCAAGAATAGTATATAACAGTATATTAATATACACTTTGTTTAACCATTCACCTGTCAAAGGACTTTTGGTATATTCCGCATTTTGCTATTAAGGATAAAGTGGTTATGAACATTTATGTACAGGATTTTATATATAATTCTTTGAGATAAAGAGTGAGCTTCCTGGCTTGTACGGCAAGTGCATGTTTAGTTTTACAGGAAACTTCCAAACTGTCTTTCCAGAATAGTTGTACCATTTTACATTTCTCATCAGCAATGGATGAGAGATCTACATTTTCATCATCCTTGTTAGCATTTGTTGTTACTGCTGTTTTTAATTGTAGCTGACCTAATAGGTACATAGTAATATCTTAAACAGTTTTAATTTGCATTTCCCTAATGGCTAATGATATTTAACATCTTTATATGCACTTATTTGCTGTTTATGTCTTTTGCTTCTTTTCAAATCAGATAATCAGATTTTTTTACTGTTAAGTTCTGAGAATTCTTTAAAGACTTTTGTCAGCTATATGGTTTGCAAACATTTTCTCTCAGTCCAAAGCTTATCTTTTCATTTTCTTAATAAGGTCTTTTACAGGGCAAATGTTTTTTTATTTTGATGATGTCTGGCTTATTTTCTTTTATATGGAGCACACTTTTGGTGCCAAGTTCGAGAACCCTTTTCTTTAGGTCCTAAAGGATCTTGCCTGTGTTTTCTACTAAAAGTTTTAAAGTTCCATGTTTAAATTAATGATCCATCTTGAATTAATTGTATATGGCTGTGAGGTTTAGGTCAAGACTTCTGTTTTGTGTGTGTTTGTTTTTACAGTATAAAATTTTTATATTTAGAATTAGCCAGCTGGACTCAATCTAGAAGATCCCAGTTTTGTTGGCAACATCCAAAGCGTCATAGTCAGTAGAACATATATATGCCTTCCTTTCTCCATCAGGCTTGACCAGGGTGTTGACCTTGGCCTGATCAGGGTGTTGACCTTGGCCACGTCAGTGTCATAGAGCTTCTTCACAGCCTGTTTGATCTGGTGCTTGTTGGCCTTGACATTCACAGTGAACACAGGTGTATTGTTGTCTTCTATCTTCTTCATGGCTGATTTGGTAGTCAGGAGGAACTTGATGGCATAGTGGTCAAGCTCGTTTCTCCTGGGTGTGCTCTTCCCAGGATATTTAGGCTGCCTTTGGAGCCTCAGTGTCTTTGGCTATCAGAAGGTGGGTGATGTACAGATCTTTTTGTGTGTGTGTGTGGCCGTGGATGTTTTTTAGCACTGCTTTCTTTGCCTCAAAGCCTTTGCTTTGGCTTCAGCTTTGGGAGGGGTAGGGGCTTCCTTTTTCTCTTTCAGTGCCATCTTCGTAAAAAGTTGTGGTGTATTTTTTATTTTATTTTATTTTTTAACACCTATGGATGTTTAATTGTTTCAGCACTGTTGAAAGGACTATTCTTCCTCCATTGAATTGTTTTTGCCCTTTGTCAAAAGTCAGTTGGGCGTATTCTTGTTGGTCTGTTTTGGGTTCTGTATTCTGTTCATTAATCTCTGTGTTTATCTCTTTGTCAGTACCACACTGTCTTATTATTATAACTGTATAATATGTCTTAACATCAGATAGAGTATTCCTCCCACTCCATCAAGATTGTTTTAGCTATTATGGTTTCTTTCCTCTTCATATAATTTTTAGAGTAATATTGTCTATGTCTACAAAAAAAGTCTTGCTAGGATTTTGATAGGAATAGAATAAACCTATAATTTAATTTGGGGAGACTTTATTGTATACCAATTTTCAGTTAATGACCATGGAATGTCTGTGCATTAGCAGTCACTCTCCATTCCCCCTTTGTCCTGACCACTGGCAACCACTAATTTACTTTCTGTCTATACGAATTTGCCTGTTCTGGTCATTTTATATCAATGGAATCATAACAATAGGTGGTCTTTTATGTCTGGCTTCTTTCACTTAGCATAATGTTGCACTATAGCATATGTCAGGAGTTCACTCCTTTTTATTGCTGAGTAGTATTCTACTGTATGGATATACTACTACATTTGTCTATCGGTTGACCAACATGTGGGTTGTTTCCACTTTTTGGCTACTGTGAATAATACTGCTATGAACATTCTTATGCAAGTTTTTATGTGAACATTTACTTTTAGTTCTCTTGGGTATATACCTTTGAGTGGAATTGCTGAGTCATAGCCAATAAATCATTGCTAAGACCAATGTCATGAGCCTTTCCCCCTTAAGTTTTCTTTTAGTAGTTTAATAGTTTTAAGAAAGTCTTTTTTAATCCATTTTGAGTTGATTTTTGCATATGGTATAAGGTAAGGGTCCATTTCCATTTTCATTCTTTTGCATGTGGATATCCAGTTTTCTCAGCATCATTTGTTGAAAAGCCTATCCATTGTATATTCTTAGTACTCTTTTAAAAAATTGTTTTCCATTTTAAAAAAATTAACAGTTTACGTTTAATATTATTTCGTATTAATTTCAAGTGTACAGCATAGTGGTTACTATGATGGTTAGACAATCATACTTTATAAAGTGTTCCCCCCTGATATTTCCAGCTACCCACCTGGTGCCATATATAGTCATTATTATTGACTATATTTCCTGTGCTGTACTTTAAAATCCCCATGACTATTTTGTAACTACCAATCTGCACTTCTTAATCTCTTCACCCTTTTCACCCAATCCCCCTCCCTTCTAGCAACCATCAGTCTGTTCTCTGTATCAAGGAGTCTGTTTCTGTTTTACTTGCTCGTTTATATTGCCCTTCAGATTCCACTTATAAGTGAAATCGTATGGTATTTGTCTTTCTCTGACTTATTTCACTAAGCATAAGACCCTCTAGGTTCATTCATACTGTTACAAATGCTAGGACTTTATTCTTTTTTATGGCTTAGTATTGGTACTCTTGTTGAAGATCAGTTTGTCCTTATATGTATGGGTCTTTTCTGAGTTAGGTTTCTTTTATTGGTCTGTATGTCTGTCTTTATGCTGGTACTATACTGTTTTAATTATTGTAGCTTTGTAGTATGTGTTGAAATTAGGAAATTTGAGGCCTCCAGCTTTGTTCTTTTATATTGTTTTCGCTATTTGGGTGTTTTTTTTGTGTGTGGTTTCTTTCACATTTTAGGATTATATTTCTAGTTCTGTAAAAAAGGCCATTGGGATTTTGATAGGGTTGCATTGAATCTGTAAATTGCTTTGGATAGTACAGGCCTTTTAACAATCCATGAACATGGGGTATCTTTCCATTTATTTGTGTTTTAACTATTTTCATTTGTGTTATGTAGTTTTTAATGTACATGTCTCTTATCTCCTTGGGTAAACTTATTCCTAAGTACTTTATTCTTTTTGCTAAGTACTTATTCCTAAGTACTTATTCTTTTTGTAACAGTTTTAAATTTTGAGAAACTTGAAGTCAGATTCATCTATTTTTTTCTTTTCTTTATGGTACTTTTGGAATCATATCTAAGAAGGTTTTGCTTTATCCTGGGTTGCAAAGATTTACTTCTGTATTTTCTAAGAGTTTTATAACTTTAGTTTTTACATATAGATCTTAAATCCATTTAGAGTTAATTTTTGTATATGATGTGAGGAAGGGGTTTTTTAACTTTATTCTTTTGCATATGGGTATCTGTTGGTTCCAGCACCATTTGTTGAAAAGATTATTTTTTTCTCCATTACATTGTCTTGACACCCTGCCAGAAATCATTTGACCACAGTGTAGGTATTTATTTCTGGACTCTCGGTTCTATTCCATGATCTATATATCTAACTTTATGCCACTATCAAGTGTCTTGATTACTGTAGCTTTGTAGTAAGTTTTGAAATCAGGAAGTATGTATTCTCCAACTTTGTTCTTGTCTTTCAAGATTGTTTTGGGTATTCTGGGTCCCTTGCAATTCCATGTGCATTTTAGGATCAGTTTGTCAGTTTCTGCAAAAGCCACTGTTGGAATTTTGACATGGTTTGTGTTGAATCTGCAGATCAATTTGTTAAAATATTTTCATCTTAACAATATTAAGTTTCCCTGTTCATGAACACCAGATGTCTATTTGTTTAGCTCTTAATTTCTTTGAATGATGTTTTAAAGTTTTTCAGTGTATAAGGCTTCTACCCCTCTTGTTAAATTTGTTGCTAAGTATTTTATCCTTTTTGATGCTTTTATGAGTGACATTACTTTCTTAATTTTATTATTGCATTGTTCATTGCTAGTATATAGGAATACAGTTGATTTTTGTATAATATTCTTATATTATGCAACCTTGTTGAATTTGTTTATTAGTTCTTGTAGTTTTTTAGTGGATTCTCTAGGGTTTTCTGTATGTAAGATCATTTCATCTGCAAATAGAGATAATTTTATGTCTTTCTTTTCATGTTAATGCTTTTTCTTTTCTTGCCTAACTCTTCTTGCTGGAATGTCTAGTACAGTATTGACTAGAAGTAGCGAAAGTAGACATCTTTGTCTTGTAGGGGGAAAGCATTCACTATTTTATCATCGAGTAAAATGTTAGCTCAGGATTTTTCTTAGATCGTCTTTATCAGGTTGAGGGAATTTTCTTCTATTCCTAATTTGTTGGGTAGTTTTATTGTTTAAGTTGAATTTCATAAAATGTTTTTCTGCATCTGCTGAGATGATTTACAAAAAATAAAGGTTTATGTCTGGGCCAGTGTGGCTTAGTTGGGTTGGGTGACATCCCATACACCTAAAGGTTGCCAGTTTGATTCCCAGTCAGGGCACATGCCCTGGTTTGCAGGCTCGATCCCTGGTAGGGGGCGTGCAGGAGGCAGCCAATCAGTTTCTCTCTCTCACGTTGTCGTTTCTCTCTCTCTTCTTCTCGCTCTAAAAATCAATAAAAAAATCTTTAAAAAAAATCTTTACAGAGAAATAAAGGTTTATGTTCTTTATTCTTTTGATATGGTAATAATATATTAGTTGATTTTTGGATGTTAAACCCATTTTGCATTCCCAAGATAAATCCTATGTAGTCTTGATACATAATTGTTTTTCTATGTTAGTAAATTTGATTTGCTAGTATTTTGTTAAGGGTTTTTGTGTCTATATTTGTTAGAGATAATGGCTTGCCATTTTCTTTTCTTGTAATGTCTCTAACTCATTTTGGTATCAGTAATACTGATCTTAAAAATGAATTTAGAAATGTTTCTTTGTATGTTTTTGGGAGGAATGTGTGAACAACTGGGATTAATTTTTCATTAAATTTTTGGTAGAGCTCCCCAGTGAAGCCTGGAGTTTCTTTTCTTGGTGGACCTTTTAAATTTAAGAATTCATCCTTCTTTATTAATTATAGAACTGTTTAGATTATGGAATTCATTTCAGTTTAGTTTTGGTTGTATGATTTTTGAGAAATTGGTTCATTTTTCCTAAGTGTTGAATTTAAGAGTGTAAAGTTGTTTGTAGTATTACCTTAGTATCTTCTTAATTGCTGCAAATCTATAGTGGTATCCCTATTTCAATCCTGATATTGGTGATTTGTATCTTTTTTTTCTTTTTGTAGAGGCTTTATGTATTTATTTTTTAGCCTCACCTGAGGATATGTTTTTATTGATTTTAGGGAGGGAGTGAGGGAGGGACAGAGAGAGAGAGAGAGGGAAACATTGGTGTGAGAGAGAAACTTTGATTGGTTGCCTGCTGTACGTGCCCGACTGGGGATTGAACCGGCAGCCTAGGTATGTGCCCTGACTGGGAATTGAACCTGCAACCTCTTGATGTACTGGATTATACTCCAGCCAACGGATCCACCTGGCCAGGGCATGTTCGAGGGTTATAAAATCTTGCTTGCTTGCTTTTCTTTATTTTCCTATTTTTAAAAAATTAATATATCTTTATTGATTTCAGAGAGCGGAAGGGAGAGGGGGGGAGAGAGAGAGAAACATCAATGATGAGAGAGTCGTCATTGATTGGCTGCCTCCCACACGCCCCCAACTGGGGATCGAGCCTGCAACCTGGGAATGTGCCCTGACCAGGAATTGAACTGCGATCTCCTGGATCCTAGGTCGATGCTCAGCGGCTGAGCCACACCTGGCCGGGCTATTTTCCTATTTTTGATTTCATTGGTTTCTGCTCTTTAATGTTTCCATCATACTCTTTGCTTTGGCTTTCTATTTTGCTTTTTATTTATTTTTTTTAGTTTGTTAGGACAGGTAATTAAGTTATTGATTTGAGATCATTAGTCATTTTCTTCTAATTACTGCGTTAGCTTCATTCCTCATATTTTGACATGTACTTCTATTTTCATTTGTTTTTATGTATATATTAAAAAATTTTTTTTGAGATTTCCTCTTTTACTCACGGATTTTTTAGAAGTATGTTGTTGTTTTTTCTGTATTTAGAGTTTTCTGTTGTCTTTCTGTTATTGATTTCTAGTTTGAGTTCTTTATGGTCAGAGAATGTACTCTGTATTACTTTAGTTCTTTTAAATTTGTTGAGGCTTGTTTTATGGTAGAGGATATGGTCTGTCAAGATGAATGTTCCATAGGTGCTTCAGAAGAAGTGTGTATTCTGCTCTTGTTGGGTACAGTATTCCGTATGGGTGGGCAAAAATAGGTTTATAGTTGTTCATATGGAAAAAGATTATTAGGATAGCTTTATTAACTCAAAAGAATGTTACTCAAAACCATAAACCTACGTTTGCCCACCCTGTATATATCAATTAGACTCTTTTGGTTGATTGTGTTATTAATATGGCTACTCTGCTTTAAAAAAATTGTTAACGTTTTCCCACTCTTTTACTTTCAGTATGTGTTAGAATTTCTTATTAGCAACATATAGTTGGGTGAGTATAAAAATCTACCCTGCTAATCTTTTGATTGGTTTATTCAGACCATCTGCACTTAAGGTAATTATTGATATATTAGTGCTGCTATTTCATTATTTGTGTTTTGTTTATTTTCTCTGTGTTTTTTTTCTTGCCTTCCTGCAGATTAGTAGAACATTTTTTTAGGATTCCGTCTTTCATAAAAGATCTGTTTATGATGTTTTTGAGTCTGTTTTGGTATAGTTTTTGTAGGTGGTTGTAGTTATTATAGAATGTATATATGATTTTTAACAGCTTACTGGTATCAACATTTTATTACTTCGACCAAAGTGTTGAAACTTTATTTCTGTATTACCTTTTTATTCTCAGCTTTGAAACATAATTGTATATCAGGTGGTGTTATACTTTTTTGTTTCAATCATCAAGTATGATTTATAAAACTACTGATGGAAAGATAAGCAGTGTATATACCTGTATTTCCTTTCCTTTTGTTTGGAAATTTTTTGTCAGCCAATCTATGGATTTGGCTGCTAGTGACACATTGTTTTAGTTTTTCTTCTTTTGAGAATACTTAAAAAAAAAGTCCTCTTTGTACCTTGCTGTTGCCTGAATGTATTCCCCTAAAATTCATATGTTGAAATCCTAATGCCCAGCACGATGGTATTAGGAGTTGGAGCCTTTGGTGGGTTATTAGGTCATATGAGTGGGGAACCCTTATGATTGGGGTTATTGCTGTTATGAAAGAGGCCCCTCACCTCACTCTACTGGGACATGATCTTGGACTTCCAGCCTCCAGAACAGTGAGAAGTAAATTTCTGTTGCTTGTAAGCCACCCATTTGTATCTTGTTATAGCAGCCCGAATGGACTAAGACATTCCTGAATAGTTTTCCCTGTGTATAGAATTCTTGGTTGGCAGTTCATTTTTTTTGTATTCAAATAATACTGTGCCACCTTTTTGGGCTCTGGTTTCAGAACAGAAATCTGGTGTCATTTGAATTGTTTTATTACAGGCAATATGTCCTTAAGTTTTTTTGTTGGTCTTTAGCTTTTGAACATTTAATTATTATGTGTCTTGGTGTAAATTTCTTTGTGTTTATCCTGTTTTGGGTTTGCTCAGTTTTTTGGATCTGTAAGTTTGTATCTGCCACATTAGAGAAGTTTTCAGCCATTATTTCTTCAAATACTATTTAAGCCCCTCTTTTGTTTTCCTTTCTATGTGGGGCTCCAGTGATATGAATGTTGGGCCTTTAGTTATTGCAAGACTTTTAATGTTTTCCAAGACTGTTGGTTTTTTTCATTCTATTTTCTCTCTGTTGTTCAGATTGGGTAAGTTCTATTTTTCTGTCCTCAAGTTCATTTATTCTCTTCCCTGTCATCTCCGTGTTTATGTTGAGACATTCCAGTGAGTTTTAAAATTTTCTGTTACAGTAGTTCCCCCTCATCTGTGGTTTTACTTTTCATGGTTTCAGTTATCCACAGTCAACCACAGTCTGAAAGTATTACAGTTTCCCAACCATCTACATTGGCTTTGCTGACATTCATTCATAGACATCATTATGGCTTGATGATCCAGGATAACCTGAAGCAGATGATCCTCCTTCTGACGTATCGTCAGAGGTCATCAATAGCCTGATGCTATGTTGCAGTGTCTATGTCATTCACCTCACTTCATCTCATCATGTAGGCATTTTATCATCTTGCATCATCACAAGGAGGAGTGTGAGTACAGTACAATAAGATATTTTGAGAGAAAGACCACATTCACATACCTTTTATTATAGTATATTGTTATAATTTTTCTATTTCAGAGGTTTTCAACCTTTTTCATCTCATGGCACATATACACTAATTACTAAAACTCTGTGGCACACCAAAACATATTTTTTGCTGACCTGACTAAAAAAATAGGTATAATTTTGGTTCATTCCCATTGGATGGCTATTGTTGGTTGGTTTCATTTTTTAATTTGACAGCCTAAGGGAAAAGAGGTCAGTGCCCCTGACTAAATATTCAAAGTACTGTGTGTTTTAAAAATTCTTGCAGCACACCAGTTGAAAATTGCTGTTTTATTTCACTTTTAGTTATTGTTAATATCTTACTGTGCCTAGTTTAAATTAAACTTTATCATGAGTATGTATGTATAGGAAAAAGCATAATATATGTAGGGTTTGTTACTACTTTGGTTTTAGGCATCATCTTGGAACATATCCCTCACAAATACTGTATTGTATTTTTTAGTTATGTAGTTTCCTTTTGCTTCTTTTTTATAGCTTCTGTTTCTTTGCTGAGATTTTCTCTTGTTTCAGGAAAATTTATAATTGATTACTGAAACATTTTTATTACGGTTGCTATAAAATTTTTGTTAATCTCAACATCTGATTCATTTCTCTATATTGGCCTTAGTTGATTATCTTTTCTCTCTCATGTTGCAATTTTCTTGGGTCATTTCTATTTTATCTATTATGTTAAGAGGTTCTGGGCCCTATTTACATTTTTTAATTTAGCAGGCAGTCACCCTATTTAGGTTTAGCATACAGGTCCTGGCCCATTTTTGTGGGCTGTGGTTCCAATGACAGTTTAATATTCAGGGCCTTTATGGTCAGCTTGATTTATCGGATGTTGCTGGGCTCCCACTGATCCTTGCTAGTGCTTCCTGAGGGAGCATAGGGGATTTCCCCGTGCTGAGCTTCTTTCTGAGTATCTCTAGGTTTCTCCTTCTGGTTCCCCCTACCCCAACATTCTTTCCTGTCCCCACATTTCTGGTTGGGGGAAGATTGTCTTGGCCCAGACTGAGTCATTTGCTCTGGCTGGGCCCCTCAGTTTTGCCTGTTTGCCTCTGTATCTCTCGGGAGAAACTAGCAGTCTCAGACCAGGTGGGGAAGGAAGAATTGCTTCTCTTGGTGTTTGCCGTTGGCTGGGCTTCCAGTTCATCTCCCCTGATATTGCAGAAGGGTTCCCTTTTAATTTGGATGAAGAATATGACTATCTGGTCTGCCTTCAGTTGTTGAATTGGTGGTTGGGAAGTGTCAGTCTGGATTGCCTTCCCAACTGTTCTTTTGTTTCCTCAGTCCTGAGGAGTCAAACTAGTTTGCTGCTGCCTTACCACTTTCAGAGTTTTTCTTTGGTTGCCTCTTGTGTTATTTTCGTGGTTTATAGCTGTGTTTGGTGAGGAGGGACGGGAAAAACAAATCTATGCCTTCGTATCCTGTCCTTAATTTTTGTGAACGTGCATGCTCTCCATCCAGTGGGTTATTTCAGCTTTGAAAGTGATAGTATATGCATATGTGCTTTGTGATGTTTTGCGCACTATATAAGTGTTTGTTTCAATTATAATTCTCAGTATTGGACACCTAAGAAGCTTTGGGGAGGTAAGTTATAACCAATTCAAGAGCGTGCCAGGGAATAGGTGCACTCTTTTATTTTATTATTTTATTTCTTTATTTTTTAATCCTCACTGGAGGATATATTTATTGATGTTAGAGAGGGAGGGAGGGGGGGAGAGAGAGAAACATTGATCAGTTGCCTTTCGCATGCGCCATAGCTGGGCATCAAACACACAACCTAGGTATGTGCCCTAACTGGGAATCAAACCTGCAAACCCCTGATGTACAGGACAGTGCCCCAACCAACTGAACCACCTGGCCAGGGCAGTGCATGCTACTTTACTTTGTTTCTCACATAAATAGAATTTTGTTATGTAGTTAATTAAAACAAGGTTATAAAGTCTAGGTGTATTTTTTAATTTTTATTTTAATTTATTTTTTAAATCCTCACCAGAGGATATTTTTTCCACTGCTTTTCAGAGAGAGTGGAAGGGGGAGAGAGAGAGAAACATCGATGTGAGTGATAGAAACACATTGATTGGTTGCCTCCAGCACACACCCTGACCAGGACTGGGGATTGAGCCTGCAACCGAGGTACGTGCCCTTTGCTGGAATCAAACCCAGAACCCTTCAGTCCGAAGGCCAATGCTCTAACCACTGATCCAAACCATTTAGGGCTCTGGGTGTATTTTTTAAAGATATGTTTGTTTAATAGATTATTTGCATGTAAAATATTTAATAATTCCAGTAATACATAATAGTATTTTAATATTAATAAACATTTCCCAAAACAATGTTGTAAATACTATATTTCTAATTTATAGATTGAAAAGGAAAGATAAGATAAAATGTCTTGCATTTATATTTCCTAGTTTTCTACTTGAGAATAAATTGACCACAAATAAGAAAATGTCCATTCTACATTAGTAGAAGCTAGTGTTTCTAAACAGTGAGTTAACTTGCTAAATTGACTTCTATTAAAAAACACACAAACTATCTCACTAAGTTTTCTTGAATTGTTCAAATTTAATACAGTTACTGCAATTATGGAGAAATCACTGGGATCCTTTGTAGCCAGTTGAGATATTCTCTGATACCTATGGCAAATCTCAGCTCCCTAATCAGATTATAAACCATTTCCTTTATGTATATGGGCACACCTCTACAATGTGTCTAGTGCCAGTTGTAGTTCTGGGCATGTGTTGGAGCCAGGAGATGAGACTGTTTGACTTTGGTATTGAAATTTAAGGTGAAAATTGTCAAAAGATGAACTGGATTTTTATGAACCACATGCAAGTTTTTAAATGAGAATATTTAATCATATTTTATATTAGAAGTAATAGTTTCCTCTTTGAGTTTTAACATGTTTTTGTTCACAAAGAATTTACATTTTAAAAAATCAAATTAAATAAACTTTAATTTTAAAATGTGCATTCTGATAATTTTTTGTAGGTTTCCCTTATTACAGTAGGATAATTTTGGTGTTATAAAAAAATCAGATGAATTTAATTTTCTCTGTTTATTTAGATAGTAACTTATTGAGATAGCATTTTAATTTCAAATTTTGTGTTCATTGATGTTAGACTTCAAAGATTTTTTTTACTCTTAGAACATTGCTAAGAGTAACATTAAATTTATTTTAACTTGGGAATGATCTCTCTTGTGGTTCTATGTTACAATAGACATTAGGAGGCAGAGGAATCCAGTTGAAGTCTTTGACTTGACACTTAGGTGTTGTGTAACCTTGGGTACTTAACCCATTGAACCCCAGTTTCATCATCTATAGAACAGAGACAAACAGTAACGGTGTCCACGTGGTTATAAGGGTCAAATGAAATGTGACACGTGAAAGCACTTTGTAAACTGTGAAGTACTTTATCAAGCTATGGCTATATCATCTTTGAGAAGATGAAAACTTGCATGAGTGATCTTGATCATCATAGTACAAAATTACGATTATTTAAAAATTAATGCGTATTTAGTGAAACTTCATGGACAAATAAAGCAGCTTTTTCTTGAGTTTAGTGGCTTACTAATTTTAAAAACTAATTTCTGTTAGTAAATTTGGGGAAGGATAACATTGCTACATTCCGATTGTGATAGGTTTAATTTGGGGAGGTGTCTTCCCTCAGTAGGTGATTTAGATTTAAAGGTCAACTCTATCTCTTCAGTGGTTTATGGTCTAAGGAGTTTATGAAAATGCTTACTGATGTGTTTTCTAACGTGGGTGCACAGTTGGTTTCTTGGTTAACGAATGTTTTCCTGGTTAGGTGATTTGAAAAGGTCAACAGGTGAAAATTTTTAGTTGGTGGCTTTCATTTTCCCACTTAGATAAATTATCTTTTAAGAATTTGATTACCCTCTGTAGGATTTACTTCCTCAGCAAAGTGGATTAATTACAGTAATTGCAAAGTTTATAAGATTTTTGGCTTGATTTTTGGTGAGAGTAGAAATGGAAAATGATTTAGAAAGACCTGAGTAGGGTTATTTCTGGGTTGTTGGTTTGAATTTATTGGGCTATCATTGTCATTCCTCCTTGGGATAGATGTGGTCATGAAAAATATGTATTCCGTTAGACCATCCTTCAGAGTTCTTAAAAGAACACACACGTCTGTGCTTTGTTACTATATAGTAATTCTTTTTTTTTTTTTTAAATATATCTTTATTGATTTCAGAGAGAGGAAAGGAGAGGGAGAGAGAGAGATAGAAACATCAGTGATGAGGGAGTCATTGATCAGCTGCAGCCCACAACTGGGGCATGTGCCCTGACCGGGAATCGAACCCTGATCACCTGGATCCTAGGTCGATGCTCAACCCCTGAGCCACGCCCGGCTGGGCATTATATAGTAATTCTAACCGTAGTCATAGAAATCTCTTGCCTGGAACAGTTTTTTTTCTTTACTTTTTTTTCTTTTTTAAACTTCAGAAAGCATTATTAAATCAAAAAAGTAAAAATGAATGTAAAATTTGAACTTGACCAATTATGTTAAAATGATCTAGTTAAAAGAGGCTAAAGGACTTTTAGCTAAAGTATTTTTTGTTTCAGATTCTTATGCCCTGTGTGCTAATATTTATTCTTTCTTTGCTTTGGGGTTTTTCTTGATTACATTTAAAGGGCATAGGTTGCCTTTTTATTTGACAGTGCTTATAGAAGCAAAAAAGGAAAAAATTTGTAAGCATACATATTTCAATAAACTTTAAAAATTAGGCTCTACAGCCCAGCTGGAGTGGGTCAGTTGGTTGAGCATTGTTTTGGGCGCTGAAAGGTTTCCAGTTCGATTCCTGGTCAGGGCACATACCCGGATTGCAGGTGTGATCCCTGGATGGGGCACATACAGAAGGCAATGGATTGATGTTTCTCTCTCACATCATCTCCCCCCCCTCCCTCCCTCCCTCCCTCCCCACCCCCATCCTCCCTGCTCACCCCCCATCTTCCCTCTAAGCATGCCTCTGGTGAGGATTAAAATAAATAAATAAATAAAATAAAAAACAACAACAAAAAACGAGGCTTTGGAAAACGAGAATTTTAACCAAAATTTCTGTTTATGAATTTAGACTTTATGGTTATATTATTTTGTGCATGTGTTCATGTGGGAGAGAGGCATGTTTATTTTTCCTTCTTGCTTCACTATTTTATTTGTTGTTTCCTTCCCTTTTAACATGTCTGGTTATGTTCTTTGATATATGACAGCCTTAGTTTAGGCCTTTCAATAAAAAGTGAATCAAGAAGGTAAGTAGGCTTTTTGTGAAAATGTTTTAAACAAAAAAATTAACATTTCAAGAACACATGTCTGGCCTGTAGATATTACCATGCTGTGTGATGATGTATGTCGTGAGATTGTGGGCTCGATATCCAGTCATCCTTTTTTTTTAATCCTCATCCAAGGACATACTTAGAGGAAGGGAGAAAGAACGAGAAAGAAACAGAAGCATCGATTGGCTGTCTTCCATACTTGCCCCGATTGGGGATCAGACCCGCAAGCTGGGCATGTACCCTGACCTGGAATGGAACCGGTGACCTTCCAGTGCACAGGATGGTGCTCAATCAGCTGAGCCACTCAGGCCGGACTCGAGTCAACTGTTAAAAAGACTCATAATGTAATACTAAAATGTATAATTAGAAGACGTTTTTATTTCCTATATGCAGACTTTGCCACGCTTTTCTGTCAGCTTTATTCATGTAGCCATGTTAGAGATTCTGAAAGTTGAATATAGTAAAGAACTTTAGAGTAGTGAATAGCAGTGTAGTGCAGATACAGTTTTGCTTTGCTTTACCTGTTTTTAATGTCTACGACAGTACAGTCATGTGCCCCATAACGTTTCCTGCAATGATGGACCGCATTTACAGCCTTAGCCCCATAAGATTATAATGGAACCGAAAAATTCCTATTACCTAGTGACTATGGAGCTGAAAAGTTCCGATGGCCTAGTGAAGCCCTATCCCTCCTAAGGACCTAGTAGTCTTAACTTCCTGGCATAACACGTTATACAAATACTTACCGTTGCATTACAGTTGTTCACAGCATTTAGTACATTACCATACTGTACAGGTTTGTAGTGTAACAGCTGTAGGAGAACAGAATTTTGTTGCTCCAAAATATGTCTATTTTTCATAAGGATTATTTAAGTCCGTTAATTTTAAGAAATTGTAGACATGGGAGAAGTTCTAAAAACCAAGTAGAAGTTACAGTTTGTAAAAGATACTTACATTTGTAAGGGGAATTTCTGTTTGTAAGGGTGTCTCCCTTTTGTTCCTGGGAGGGGACAGGGATGATATATCTCTAGAAACTTATCACTTCTGAAGACAGCTCTCCATAACAACCTTACTCATCTCATGTTTACTGTGCTTTTCCTGGTAACCTCCCATAACTGACTCCCTCCAGCCATATCTTCTTTTGTCTTCAGTGAAGATGGTAATTAAAATGGTGGCTTTAGCCCTAGCCGGTTTGGTTCACTGGTTAGAGTGTTGGCCCCAGGATCGAAGGGTCCAGGTTCGATTCCAGCCAAAGGCACGTACCTTGGTCACAGGCTCAGCTCTAGTTGGGGCGTGAGCATGAGGCAACCAGTCGATGTGTCTCTCTCACATCGATGTTTCTTTCACTCTCCCTTCCACGATCTTGAGAAGGCAATGGAAAAAATATCCTCGGGTGAGGATTAAAAAAAAAAAAGAAAAATATATAAAGTGGTGGCTTCATTTTGGTGAGTTACTCGGTTTTCCTGGTTCTCTCCCATGTATACAGGAGGTACACATGTTATTAAACTATTGTTTTCTTTTGTTAATCTGTCTTTTACTACAGGGATGTCTCAGCCAAGAACCCAGAAGGGTAGAGGGTAAATTATTTTTCCTACCCTACAAAGCAATAGACATAGTATGCTATATAGCCTAGGTGTGTAGTAGGTCCATCTAGGTTTGTGTAAGTGCACTCTGTGATGTTTGCCCAATGATGAAATAGCCTAATGGTGCATTTCTTAGAATGTATCCCTGTTGTTAAGTGGCACATATTTAATGGCTTTTATTATCTACTATCGTTACTGGTAGAAGTGGGGGGTCCTCATCACCATCTGTTGCTCGTGGGAGTGGAATTCTTTCGATATCCCAAGAAAAAGAATTTTCTGAGACTCCTACGGGAGAACAAGTGATTTTTGTTTCTATGGAATTACATCCCTGAGTTTCCAAGGTCCCTTTTCCCTCAGTCCTACCATAAAAGAAGTGTTGCTGTGGTTTTAATAGAAATAGAATCAGAGTAGTCAGTGTCCAGTTTCCATTCTGTATTGAAGCAGTGTTCAATCCAGCATCAGACTAGCTTAGTTGGTGTTCTCCACTGCAGTCCATCAGTCTATTGCATGTGGGGTCTGCAGGGCCACATGGCTATGGAGGAAACATGGGAGAATGCAAGGAAGCAGGAATGAGAGCTCCACAAGTCACAAGAGCAACAAGAGCCATGCACAAGAGAGAGAATTCCTTTGTTAAGGGGATTATGTATTCCCGGATTTTCTTGGACTTGTAGTGGCCATGCCCATTCTGGCCAATGATTTCTGTTCCCAGGTGTGACTTACAGGCACCTTCCTTGAGTCGCCCTGGCTACTGCACATACATCTATCTCCCCTTCGTTGAACCCCTTCCCCTAGTGTTTTGCAGGGACTATACACCGGTTATTCCCTGGGGAATGCGAAGTTGCAGCTTCCTGGTGAAGCTGCTCAAATGACATATCTATAATATCTGGCTTTTCCTTTGCTCCATCCTGTTATTAATAACTAGCTAATTACAACAGTATCACTATCACTGTAGAAATATGTATTTTAAAAGTTTTACATAATTGAGAAGAATGGCATATATGCACTTTTGAATGGGAAGAAAACTGAGGCAGGCAGTGAAGAACTTTATAGAAATAAATTGTTCTAAAGTAGATTTTTTTGTTGGTAACTAATGTAGTAACAAAGCTACTGACCAGCTCAGGACTAGAAAATACTCATTTAGCAGAAGGCTGCAGTGTTTGTAATCCCTTGATAAAAAGGTATAAACATAACTTTGAAATAATATACTTGGTTATTTTCTACAGATTTAAAGTTTGCTTAATTTTTCTGTTTTTATATTCATTGAGCCCTAAAAGTATGTTAGGGCCCCTATATAAAATACTTCATTTTTTCTGAATAAAAAATTATATTTGACCTATTGGTTGTTTCTAATAAAATTTTAGCTTTTAATTTTAATTATCTCCATTTCATATGCCAGGAAAAAGTATTCCATTTACCTGAAGAAATTATGTGTCCAGCATCAATGCAGTATTAACATAGGGTGTTAATTTTCTGTATTAGTCTCTGCTAAAAGGTTGATTATAGCATGACATTTAAAAAATATGGACTATTTAAAAATTATTAAATACTTTTGCCTTGAAAGTTTTCAATACTTAATATTTTTGTGTTTTTAAAAACTATGTTCTTGCCCAGCCAGGCGGGGCTCAGCAGTTGAGCGTCGACCTAGGATCCAGGCGATTGGGGTTCGATTCTCGGTCAGGGCACATGCCCGGGTTGTGGGTTCGATCAATGACTCTCTCATCATTGATGTTTCTACCTCTCTCTCTCTCCCTCTCCTTTCCTCCCTCTGAAGTCAATAAAGATATATTTAAAATAAAAATAAAAATAAAGTTTGTTAAAAAACAAACAAAAAAACTATGTTCTTAATATAATTTTGAGCTGAGGGAATGTTAGTGTGGGATTTTATCAAGAAATAGTACTATTTGAGTAATGGAGAGTATCAACATAAGATTTTACTGAAACACATTTTGTGCTGTTTCCTATTTTAAGTTTAAGATAATTCTAGATTATTGCCCTGACTTTAAAGAAAAGTTTATCCTCAATTAGAAGTTAAATTTTAAAAAGTCCAATTAATGTCAGAGTCATTTCTTATCCTCATAATATCATTTAGCACTGATGGGTCATTAAATGTTAGTTGCTACTAATTTGATTTAATCCAACAGTATCTGTCATGGAAAAATTTTTGTTAGATTTAGCATATTTAGATATAACTACCTTACCTGATTTTAAGAATATGTCTAATCTTGATTCTTTTGGGGGTAACTTGTATTTTTGTACTTTTGTAGGATAAAGGGAGCAATCAACAGCTTGGAAGTTCAGCTAAGTGGTCTCGCGGGATGGGCATTTTCCTGACATATTTTGTAGAGGTAATGCAATACTGTTTTCCTCAATCTTTATTTTTCACCTGTGTTAGATGCCCATATGCTTGCATATAAACATACCTATAACAACTGCATGTTACTAGACAATCCCTTTTCCTTTTATACCCACTTATATGTAGCTTGAATGTTATGTATGCATAGCATATCACTATATAGATATATAAAATCTGTACATTGAAATAAATTAATGCTATTAGTTTTATAGGATGAAGACCATTATCTTTTCTCACTTAAGTAGATCAATTGCATCTTTCTTTTTTAGGCCCCAGTTCTCTTTTTTTAGGAAGACAGATGATTCTCTTTTCTTATTGGTGTATGCTGGTGCTTATATTGGACCTGTGGTTTTTATCTTTCAAAGTGAAAGAAAATTAAATATTTAACAGTTGTCAGGGTATTTACGTATCTGTCAATGGCGCACATTCTTTTGTTTCTCATAAATTTATTTGAGAATTCTTTTAAAAACATGGATGTGAAAATATTAGCAGTTTTAGTGGCCATATTTTCAGATTTTTTTTTTCCTCTTTTCACATTTTCTGGTAATTGTCATATTCAGCATTTCTCATTTCTTATCAAGGGCTTATCTCTACACTTAAGTAGTAGAGAATGTTATAAGGTAAAAAAAATGGGGGGCATTCCCTATTCACATTTATTGTTAACATTTTTGTGTTTGTATGTATCCTTCCAGACATTTTCTATACATATGCAAGCATTTATATCTCTACCTGTGCTTGCATGTTCTTTACACAGTGAGATCATACCATACATACTGTTAAGCAGCATGTCTTTTTTTGTCGTGGTTAACTCCTATATCTTTGCATATCATTCCTTATTTCATTCTGTGTGGTATTCCAGTATTTGGATGTACCATAATTATTTTAGCTGGTCACCCTTTTATGGATATTTATTTATTTTCACTGAGACTCTTTTGAGCAGTTTTTGGTTGCAGAAAAACTTAGCAAAAACCACAGTCAGTTGCCATATACCCTCTCCTCAGCCCAGTTTTCCCTGGTAACATCTTTCATCGGTGTGATACATTTGTTGCAATTGATGAGCCAATAATGGTGATGCATTATTATTAATTAAAGTCCATAGTTTATATTAGGGTTCACTCTTTGTGTTGTCCGTTCTGCATATAATTTTTTAAAGCATTATTTAACTTTTTAATTTTTTTCCCCATTACCATTTATCCCTCCTATACCCTCCTCCACCTTTACTCACCTGCCCTACAACCCCACCCCATACAATTGTTGTCCATTTCCATGAGTTCTTTATTTTTTTATTTTTTTGCTCAATCCCTCCACACTTGGATATTTAGCCTTTTAGCATTTTTGCTGTAATAAATGCTGATACAGTGAATATTCTTGGGTATGTCTTTGCACATATTTAAAAACATATTTGCAGTGTAGATTCCCACAGAAAAAATTGGGTCAAAAAAGTGTATACATTTAATAATTTGGTGGGTGAATTGCCTAACTAAGAAAGATTGCCCCAATATCAGTAGTCTAGGAAAATGGGAATCTTCTTTGACAACATTAGCTAGTGTCAAAACTTTTAAATATTTGTCAATTCTTTGTTGTTTAGTTTTGCTTTTCAAATTTTCATTATGAGTGTGAGCATTTCTTCCATTATTATTAGCCCTATATATTTTCAGTGATCTATTTGGTCATGCGCTGAGCCCCTTGTCATTTGTTAAGCAAGTTATTTTGACTGAGTTTTTGCATATCTTTTTATTTTGTTTTTGCCTTACAGATGTTTTAAATTTTTATGCTTGAATTTAGTGATCTTTTCCTTCATAGCTGTGGGTGGGAAGGTTTCTGTGTAAGGTTTAAAAGGTCTTCACCATTGATTATAGGACTCACTGTTCCTTCCATATTATAACATCTCTGAATGACATGAATCTCTAGTTTGTCATAGTTTGACATCATTTTCTTTCTTAGTGATTTATAAAATAGTTGAGTATCTTGAGATTGGTAGTTTTAGATTCAGTGAACTATGGTACTTGAAAGAAGTTAATGCAGGTTTTTTATTATTTTTTTTATGGTTTAAATTGTTTAAAATCTTGTTATATAGAAAATATTAGGTATAAAAAATGGATGTAGACATCCAGCTTTACTTTTTTCCAGATAGCTAACTAGTTGCCCCCTTCTTATTATTGAATGATGTATTTCTTTTCTATATATTTGAAATGCCACATTTATCATATATTAAATTTCCATGTTAATGGGGTGCAGGCTGTTTCTGAAATCAGTTCTATTCAGTTCATCTGCCTGACTGTTTTTGTATTGATAGTATTAAGAGAATTCATTAAGGGAAGTGCTTATAAAATTAATATGCATAATTAATTTTTAAAAATTAATTTTCAATTGATTTTAGAGAGAGAGGCAGGAGGAGGGAGGGAGAGAGAGAGAAAGAGAGAGATATCTATCAGCTGCCTCCCACAGGTACCCCAACTGGGAGTCAAACCTGGGACCGTTTGTGTATTGGTCGGTGCTCCAATCAACTGAGCCACACTGGCTAGGGCGCATAAGTAATTTTTTATAAGAATAATAGACATCAGGACTAGTAATGGAAGAAAAGGTATACATTCACAATAACAACTAAAAAGATAAAGTGCCTGGGAGCAATCTACTTGAAATTTTTGAAGCTCTACTGAAGGATAAGAAAGAAAATTTGAATCAATTCAAATTTTTTGAAAGGAAGATAAGATATAAAGCTGTCATTTCACTATGGAAATACATTGATTTCTGTTTATTGATCTAAGATCTTGTGACCTTGCTGAATTGGTATCGAGACTGTGTTGAACTTAATAGTTCTTGTAGCATTTTTGTGGACTCATTGGGAAATTTCTACATACAGAATCAATCACTAGAGAATAAAGACAGGTTTTTTCCTTCCTTTCTAATCTGGATGCCTTATTTATTTATTTATTTATCATTTATTTATTTATGCCTGCTTTATTTTACTAGCTAGAACCTTCATTGTTGATAGAAGTGGTTAAGATGGACATCATGATTTTTACAAGAAAAACACTTAATGTTTAACCATCAAGTATGATGTTAATTGTGGGTATTTTGTGGATACCTTTTAACAACTTGAGGACATTCTCTTCTAGTGTTAAGTTTGGTGAGTTTTTAATCATGAATGGCTATTAAGTTTTTCACATGCTTTTTTTTCTGTGTCTATTAAAATAACCATGTAGTTTTTGTCTTTTATTTTCTTAATATGGTGTACTATATTAATTGATTTTCAAATTTTAAGTTTTGTGTTCATGGGGCAAATTCTATTTGGTATTGGTGTATAGGTCTTTTTATATGTTGCTGGAATCAGTTTGCCAATATTTTGTAAGCAGTTTTGTATCTTTGTTTATGAGAGACATTGGTATGTAGTTATCATGTATTATCTTTGTCTGACTTTGGTGTCAGGATAATTGGTCTAATAGGTTGAGCCGTAAAATGTGCCCTCTTCTGTTCTGTGAAGGAGTTTATGAAGGATTGGTATATCTTCTTTAAATATTTGATGGAGTTCATCAGTGAAGCTATTTGGCCCTGATCTTTTTTTTTTTTTTTTTTTTTGGTGGGAAGATTTTAAAGTACTAGTTCAGTTTGTTTGTTTTTTTGTCATAGTCAGATTTTTCTATCTGTAGTCAGTTTTGATAATATCTGTCTTTTTAGAAATTTTTCCATTTGATAAAAGTTTTCTAACTTGTCATCAATTTGCTTATAATATTCCTTGCCTTATAATTCTTTAGATTTTTGAAATTTTTTATCGGGCAGGGGGTTAGTGTTAATGTCCTCTCTTTTACTCCTGATTTTGGTAATTCGTGTATTTTTCTCTTTGACTTTGGTCAGTCTACCTAAAAGTTTTTCAGCTTTTTTTTTTTAAAGAACCAAGTTTTTCTCTTAATTTACTGTTTTGTATTTTATTACTTTCTGCTCTGATCTTTATTATTCCCTTTCATCTGCATGCTTTAGGGTTTAGTTTACTATTTTCCTGTTTTGTTAAGGTGGAGGCTCATGTTATTGATTTGAGACTTTTTTTCAAATATATACTTAAAGTTGTAAATTTTCTTCTAAGTACTGCTTTATTTAGCTGCATGCAATACATTTTGATGTTTGTTTTCGTTTTCATTCAGTTAAAATATTCTCGAATTTCTCTTTTAATTTCTTCTTTGACCCATATATTATTTAGAAGTGTAAAATTTAATTTCCAAACACTTGAGGATTTTCCAGTTTCTAATTTAATTGATTCTGAACATACTTTGTATGGCTTCCACTCATTTACATTTATGAGACTTGTTTTATGGCTTAGCATTTTGTCTGTCTTGGTGAATGTTTCGTGTGTGCCTGAAAACAATATGTATTCCTTTGTTTGCTGGAGTTTTTTATATATGCTAGTTAAGTCTAGTTGATTGATAGTATAGTTCAGGTTTTCTGTATTGCTAATTTTCTGTCTAGTTATTCTATCAGGTATTTAGAGTGGGATATTGAAATCTTCCACTATGGTTGTTTGATTTTTTATTTTTATTTTTTACTCTTCAGTGATGTTCTTGCTTCATTATTTTGGGGCTCTGCTCTGTTTTTAGGTATACATTTATAATGTACATTTATAATTATAATATCTTTCTGGTTTATTGAATCTTTACCATTGTGGAATACCTTTCTTTGTCTCTAGTAATATTTGTTTTAAAGTCTAGATAATGTTCATATAACTATTCTAGCTCTCTTATGGTTACTGTTTTTATAGTATTTCCTTTTCCCCCCATCTTTTTCTTTTGATCTTAAATATAAAGTGTGTCTCTTGTTGACAGCATGTAATTGAATCCTTTTTTTGTCCATTCTGAAAGACTTTGCCTTTCTATTGGGCTATTTAGACCATTCAGATTTAATTCTAGACATGGTTGGATTTACACCTGCCATTTTGCTGCTTGTTTTTTGTTTCTTGTGGTTCTTGTTCCTCTGTGCCTCCTTTACTGCCTCCTTTGTTATTAAATATTTTTTTTTGTGCCATATTCTTTTATTTTTATTTTTAGTAAACATAATTGAAGATATTTTCTTTGTGGTCACTGTAGGGTTTACAATGCGCATTTTATCAATCTGCTTAATGTTAACACGAACTCAGTATCAGTAAAATACAGAAACCTTGCGCCAGTATAGCTCCATTTCCTCCCTTCACTATTGTGCCATTATTGTTATATATATTGTATCTGTATATACTGTAAACCCAGCAATACAATGATATAATCATTGCTTTATATAGTCTTATATCTTTGAAAGATGTTAAGAGAAGAAATGAGAAAAATAAAGTCATGTGTCACTTAATGATGGGGATACATGCATAGAAATGTGTTATGCAGGTATGTTGCACTAACAATGTAGAGTATACTTACACAAACCTAGATGGTATAACCTACCACACACCTAGGCTATATGGTATAGCCTACTACTTCTAGGCTACAGACCTGTACAGCATGTTACTGTACTGAATACTGTAGGTACTGGTACTGCATTGTGCTACATTACAACAGCTGTGACCTCACTGTATGCAATTTTTCAGCTCCATGATAATCCTAAGGGACCACTGTCATATACATGGTCTGTCATTGACCGAAATGTTGTATGTGGCTTGTGACTGTATTTATAGTTGTTTAACCCACACACTTACCATTTTTACAATTTTTGGTGTTCTTCTTTTCTTCCTGTGTATTTGAGTCTGGTACCTTTTCCTTTCAGCTCATGTACTTCCTTTAGTATTTCTTATTAGGCAGGTCTGCTAGCAAAAAATTCTCTCAGCCTTAGTTTATCTGAGACTATATTATCCTTCATTTTTGAAGGATAGTTTTACCTCCTTCTTGGTTGATAGCTCTTCCCATCAGCACTTTGAATATGTGATGCCACTCTTATGGCCTTTATTGTTTCTGATTGAAAGTTAGCTCTTAATCGTGTTGGTGGTTCCCTGCATATGCTGAATAATTTGTCTCTGTGCTTGCTAGAGTTTTCTGAGTTTGTTTTCAACAGTTTGCTTATGATATGTCTAGGTGTGGTCTCTTTGAATTTATCCTACTTTAAATTTATCGAACTTTTAAGACCTGCAGATTTGATTTCTTTCAAAAAAATTAAATTTGGGATATTTTTGGGGGGTATGTTATTTGAAAAATATTTTTTCTGCCTTTTCTCTACTCTCCTTCTTGGACTCCAGAAATGATGGTAAGTTGGTCTTTGAGGCTCTGCTCAGTTTCCTTCATCCTTTTTCTTTCTGGCCTTTCGATTGGGTAACTGCTCCTGACGTGTCTGTCTTTAAGGTCATTGATTTTTTTTTTCCTGCCATCTTGAATCCACTTCTGAATCTTCTAGTAAATATTTTATTTTTCTTCAAATTCAGAGTTTCCATGTGGTTCCTCTACATAATTTCTGTACCCTTATTGATGATCTCTTTATGGCTTATTTGCTTTCATAATTAAAATTTTGAAAAATTTTTACTTTTAACATACCTATAATAGATGTTTTGAAATATCTGCTTAAGCCAGTATCTGGGGATACTCATAAACAGTTTGTAATGACTGCTGTTTTTCATTAATATGGGTTACATTTTCCTGTTTTAAAAATATACATCTTATAATATATTGTTAAAAACTGGGAATTTTAGATAATTTATTGGAGCAATGCTGTATTGTCACTCCCTCCTCCTCCTGCCCAGGTTATTGTTACTGTTGTCATTTTATTATCATTTATATATGATACAACCCTATTCCTATTGAAAGAAAACTAATTTTATTTTGGGAAAAAAGTTTATCTGGAAAAATAGACATGCATGAAAAAACAGTGTTAAGAGAAACAGATTAAGAGAAATAGAAGGGTACTAAGGGTGAATAGCCCATTACAATTTAAAGTTTTAAAAAATAAAGATACAATATTGAAATGGTTTTAAAAAGTGATTTAGTATTCTACTTTCTGAATTTCAAAGATAGAATTATTACTGGTTTGTTCTAGGTAAGAAAGACTATTCTTGCCTTTGCACCATTGTAAAAATTGATAGAAAATCATAAGACTTTTTATATATCATCTGGTCTCCAAGCTTCCTGAGAAGGAATACATAATGAATTATTCTTGATAGATAGGAATCTAGTATTTTGAAGAACTCTGTGGTGGGAAGTTCTATAAACTCTTTAGTCTTTTACTAAGCTCAGAAATACTGTCAGGAAGTTTTCTTGTGTATAGCTTATGTCTTGGTTTTTATTTTTGGATATGGTACACAGTCTCCCTATGATTATTCTCTTTTTGTCAGCTTTTGCTATCAGAGATGACCTTGCTGATTATGTTTCTGAAACTAGATCTTTTCTATTGCGATTACAAACATGCATTCTGTACATGACTAGTTCTATTTGTTATTTGTTAGGCTTGGTATTATGTTTGCTGCTTTCTTCTCTTCATAGATGTTACAAAGCAGATATGAATAGTGTTATTAAATGGTTTCTTAATCTTTGTTTTCTCTTTTCTAACCTTTTAGGTCTGTAATCCTCTGAATTTCCTTCAACGTCCTGTATCTCTGAATCTGTAAACTCCAGATCTGGGCAAATTATTCTTTATAAGGCCAAGGTTATATCACAGTTACTACTTAGCACTCATATTTTCCCAGTTTCAGATTAAAAGCAAGCCATTGCATTGGTCATTCAGGCATAGCTTATTATTTATAAAGAGTGATTATATCATTATTGGTACCAATTTTTCCACATTGTATTTGTACAGTATTTTTTTCCTCCATAAGTAATGTGTTTTGTTCGTTGTGTGTGTGTTTGTTTTTTTTTTTGTAGGAATCGGATGGCATAAGTGGTTAAGGTGGTATTCAGGGTCACTGAAGCCTATGAAAGGTAGAAACTCAACCATGATTTCTTTTTCAACTCTACAGCATTCCCATCCTTGAAGTCTTCAGTTTTACCTTAGTCTCAGGTAACTTTAATATTTGTTTTTCATAATCATGAATAAGTAAAATTTTCAAATATGAAATCAGTTTTTTGGATGCTAGGATTTCATGTTGAGTTTGTACAGTAGTTTCTTTATGTTTTGGTATTTATATCTGATAGAAATTTGGGATTTAATTTTTTTTCCTGAAAAAACAGTGTTAAGAGAAAATTGAAGAATTATTATATTATTTTGGATTTTAAGTTTAGTTCCACACAGAAAAACATGTGTATTTTGTTATGTAATTTTAAGAAATATAAGTGGGAAAGTTTTCTTATTTAACCCTTTTGCTATTTAGGGTATTATATTTTTCACCTACCTGTCATCAACACATATATATACCTACATTAAATTTTTCAGGATTTCCAGGGAAAGTATTTATTTTTATTTTTTTTAAAGTTAATTTTAGAGAGAGGAAGAGAGAGAGAGAGAGAGAGAGGTAGACAGACAGACACTGATTGGGTGCCTTCTGCACTTGCCCTGACCGGGGATCAAACTGGAAACCTGGATATGTGCCCTGACTAGGAATTGAACATGCCACCGTTTGGTTTACGGGATGACACTCCAACCAACTGAGCCATGCCAGCCAGGGCTCCAGGGAATCTGTTTTCATATGTGGGAAAATTAGACTTATTAATAAAATTTAATGGTCTCTAGCATATAATTTTTCAAATGTGAAAAGACATACTAGTTACTGTATATTTGTACATATTGTGATGTTTGCCTATACTAATATAAAAAAGCAATTATGTAGATAATTCAGTAATCATTTATATTAGATATACTAGTTAAAATATAGACTTGGCTACTATGACAGAGTTAGCTTAAAAAGGTAGAAATGTATTTATTTGAAAAGTCCCTGTAAATAATGTCAAGATTGTATGGAGGCTCTGGTAACTGGTTCCTCTAATTCTAAAATGTCTGTTATTTTAAATGTTTAGATATGATCAGAATAACTTATTCTCAAAGACATTATATACTTTAAATTGCTCCTTTTAGATAAAATGTATTTCATTGACATTGCATTTTATGGTTCTTGTCCTGTTGTAAATACTGTATTTTGAAAAAAGTATCAAATACTCTATATTTCTATTACAGAATTTATTAAAGAGTTGGAAACTAGTTGTCAATTTTCTACCATATTTTGTCAACATATATGAACCTTAGTATTTTTGTAAAGAGACTTGAGATAGCAATTAGTTTTGATAAATTTACATACTTGTATACAGTATTTATACTGGAACTATTGATTTAAATTTATTACTAAATGTATCTCTAGTGCTATTGTACTTCACAAATAGGGTTTGTAGTATTAAAGTAAGAGCATTTATCTAATGTTTGAAAATGAAAGGTTGTGGATTAAGTAGTTCACACTTTTCTGTTCTGGAGTGAGTCTTGGTTACTCTAATAGTACATATTAAAAATAACTTAGGTGTTTTGCCCTGGCCGGTTTGGCTCAGTGGTTGGAGTGTCGACCTGTGGACCAAAGGGTTGAGGGTTTGATTCCCGGTCAAGGGCATGTACCTCAGTTGCAGGTTCGATGCCCAGGCCGGGATGCATGTGGGAGGCAACTGACCAGTGTGTCTCTCTGGAGTCGATGCCTTTCTATCCCCCCCTTCCCTTCCACTGTCTCTGAAATCAGTGTAAAAGATATCCTTGGTGAGGATTAACAAAAAAGAACTTAGATGTTTAATGTTTGTCCATAGTGTACAGGGAAGTTTTTAAAAAAATTGATATTAAAGAGGGAGAAAGGGGTAGAGAGAGAGAGCGAGAAAGAGAAAAAGAGAGAAACATCGATGTGAGAGATACATTGATCGGTTGCCTCTTGTACATGCCCCTTACGTGCTCCAACCAGGGACTGAACCCACAAGCTAGGTGTGTGTGACCTGGTGAATAGGATAATGCTCCAACCAACTGAGCCACACTGGCCTGGGCGGAAATTTTGTTTTAGGAAGTATTTTTGATAATCTTTTTATTATACAAGACTGTAGAAAATTCATAGTTTCCTAATAGAAGAAATATTTTTAATATTGGTGTTTGAATTGTTGGCATAAAATATGATGGATGAAACAACTGGATCCAGTAGAATGTAGGGTTCTCTTTTACTTGAACCTTTTCACACACCCTCACTCCTTTTTAAGATAAATTACAACTGTGTCTTTAAACAGTTTTAGTTTACCATAAATTTGATATTTTAATATTTCTAAATACCATTATTTTCTTGTTACATTGTTTTAGAAGACTTTGTGGATGAGTATTTGGAATGCAGGATATGCTTAGATTTTGCTTTTCTTTCTTTACTTTTTATTTATTTTTTATTTTTTAAAAATATATGTTTATTGATTTCAGAGAGAGGAAGGGAGAGGGAGAGAGAGTTGAAACATCAATGATGAGAGAGTCGTCATTGATTGGCTGCGAGCCCGCAACCCGAGCATGTGCCCTGACTGGGAATCGAACCTCGATCTCCTGGATCCTAGGTCAATGCTCAACCACTGAGCCACGCCCGGCCGGGCTCTTCACTTTTTAAGTGGAGATATACTTTTTCTTGAGTGTTATTGTAAATATTAAGTGAAGTAAAATACACAGATGTGCTCAGCACAGTGCTTTCCACATTATGATAATCTCTGAACTTCATAATACAGACTCAAACCTATTAACAAATGTGGAAAGATATTTTTCTCATTAATTGCATAGAACTTTCATAAAAAAAGAACTCAATAAGCATTTTAAGTGCCTTGTGTAGCTGATTAAAAATGAGTAGTAATGCCCAGCTTGTCCATATGTTATGCTTCTGTTAACCTTTGTCCTCTGAAAACAAGCCTAACAGTCCTTCCCCTCAGTTTAGGAAGTAATTGTTGCAAATGCTTGTATTAAAAGCCCACGTGTTTAGTTCCTTGTGAAACGCCCCGGCTCAAAGCTTATTTACTCCATTTCAGTTTATAAGTCTATAAAGATTAGTTTCTGATTGTATGTACATAGATGATTAGAAGCATTAAATTAGACAGTGACAACAAAAAGAAGAAGCTGTCTCTTCTGGAAGACAGGAGAGAGATGGTTGGTAATTCATGTTCTCTTTAGGGTTACATAACCCACGGTAATTCAGATTGCTTTTACGTAGCTGAAGGAAACATTTTATACTGGGGAAGGATGGTGGGGGGTGTGTGGGAGAGCGGGACTTGAATGGAGCAGGAAGCTGTATTGTGGCGCCCTAAATATCTCTGTTGCTATACCTTTTGGCTTCTCTGGCAGAGGGCTAGAGATGAGGAGGAATAAAACTTGGAAAGGGTAAAGTAATGTAGTGTTAGAAATAAGCTGCTAAAGTGACATTTAGCAGAATTTGGCCCTGCGGTGGGCCTTGTCCTTTCTTCCCCTCTCCTCTTCTGTTCTTGTTTTTAACAATTTCTGTTCTGGTTAATTTGAAACTCCAGGAGTACCATCCCACCTTTAGCTGAATTTGCCTTTGGGTTTCATTTTTTTATCCTGTTTTGGCTGTTAATAGCTCTGCCATTTTATACCATTGTCAGCTGCCCAAGTTCCCTTCACTTATAAGATAATGGGTCATCTCAAGGAGCTCAGGGTTGCTTATTATTTTAAAATATGTTTTTGTTGATTGCAGAGAGAGGAAGGGAGAAGGATAGAGATAGAAACATCACTGATGGGAGTCATTGATCGGCTGCCTCCTGCACGCCCCCTACTGTGGATTTAGCCTGCAACCTTGGCATGTGCCCCGACCTGGAATGGAACTGTGGCCTCCTGGTTCATAGGTCAGAGCTCAACCCCTGAGCCATGCTGGCTGGGCGTAGCTTTTTATTACTCCACTTAGTCCTTTCCCCCCCACAGTTGTCCAGCAGCTCCTGGGAATGCAAATTGTTTCTTTTTATCTTCCACTCTTTCATGTGACATGATTTAAAAGAAGCATTATTTCTTTCTTCCTTTCTCCTGTATAATGTCCCTATCTCCTGAATTTTCATTAATTGTACAGACATTTGGGTCAAAAACAGTTAGCTTTTTTTTTTTTTTTTCAATCCCTACCCAAGGATATTTTTTCCATTGCTTTTCAGAGAGAGTGAAAGGATGAGAGGTGGGGGTGGGGGGCTGAGAGGTGGGGAAAACATCAATGTGAGACACATCGACTCATTGCCTCCTGCACGAGCCCCGACTGGGGGCCGAGGATCGAGCCTGCAACCAAGGTACATGCCCTTGGCCGGAATCTAACCCGGGACCCTTCAGTCCATGGGCCTACACTCTAACCACTGAGCCAAACCAGCTAGTGCAACAGTTGGCTTTTTTCAAGGTATATTAGGAAAAGACATTTAACTGTTCACCTCTAAATGTGAATTGATTACATGAGTTTTCTTTACACTCATCTAGTCCTTCCTAAAAATACTGAAATTAAAGAAGGGAAGTATCTTGTGTTAAATTTTGAGCATGGGACCTTTTGTTGTATTCGGATTTTGAATGTGCTGTGAAGCACGTGAGACTGTTAGGAGGTAGAGGGGGAAAGTTAAGGATTACAAAAAATGTACTTTCCTCTGTCATTTCTCTTAGTGTAGCTTTGTACTATTCCCTTTTACTATAGGGTTGCTGAAATTAACTTTTTTGTTTGAGAGCCTTGTTTCATTTCCTGTTCAGCTTACTCTGCCCAGACACTAGCTGAGGTATGTGATACAAATATGGGTCATATTATTTGTTTATGTTTCTTCTTCTTGGATTTTTTTCACTTAATATATCTTGGAGAACTTTTCACCAGCACTTATAGCTACCTCATTCCTTTTAATGGCTATGTGCATGTCATTGTATGGTTGAATCATAATAAGTCTTGTCGGTGGACACTTAGGTTGTTTACAATCTTTTCCTATTAAAGGGTTGTGCCAAACTTCCTTGTACATATACCTTTGGTTAATTTTTATGAATAAGCCCATAGGATTGTATATATTCCTAGCAGTGAGGTCACTGGGTCAAGGGTACACGTCGTTTTCGTTTTGATAGATATTTCCAAGGCTTAGTTTAAAACCTTCTTCAGAGCATTGTTCATTGATATTGAAATCTATGTTATCTTAGTATTTTCTGGTATTTCAGAAAATTGTCTTAAAAACTGTTTCTAGGCTAAGCCAGTAACTCAAAGTGTATGGCTTTGTTTGAGAGTCATAGGAATAAGAACCCATATATAAAAAAGGAAGAGAGAATTCTTTTTGCTGTGTATATGGCTTGTTTTCAAGAAAGTTTTTGAAGAGGTCAACTTTATCTTCCATTTACAGTATTTCCACTTCCCTTTCCATTTACTACTTCTATATTGAGGCTTGCTATCTTCCTGTTCTAAATCCCTCACTTTGGCACTTTATGCAAACCTGCCTTTCCCCCCAAAATATTCTCTATCTCCAAAGTACTTCAACTTACTCAATTCTAATAGTTTCAGCCTGATATTAGGGATAAGGTGCGTAAAAATATATACATATTTTTGTGTTTGCTAATGTCTACATTGTATTGTATAGTTTAAAAATAGTATGCATATACAGGTGGCCCTCTGTATTTCCAGGTTTCACGTCCGTGGATTCAGCCAACCATAGATTGAAATAAGTTTTAACCCTAAGAAACTTATTTTTGATCGGCAGTTGGAAATCTGTGGGTACAGAAGGCTGACTGTATGCATTGTTCTATGCCATTTTATATAAGGACTTGAACATCCTTGAATTTTGGTATTAAAGGGTATTGAAGGGGGGCCGTCCTGAAACCAATCCTGTAGTCAAGTTTTGGGGGAGTTAAAAGTTATATATGGATTTTCTATTGTGTGAAGTCAGCACCCCAACCCTTGTGTTGTTCAAAGGTCAAATGTATTAGGATGTGCTAAATTTAAAAAAGTCGATGAGGTACATGATCAGAAACATTGGATTTGGATACTGCTGCTTTAGGGGAATGTAGACCTTGTGTTGGGTTAATAAGTCAGCTTCAACTTTGGCCACTTTCTTTTAAAAAACTGAGTTCTGTCCTAGGTCAGTTTCTCTAAATTGTTAATTTAATAATCTCTTCTTCTACATCTCCTATATTTAAAAAAGCTCCTTAAAAAAACAAACAAACTGTGTGGCAATAGCAACTGTAACAGCAACTAAGAATTATAATATAGGATGGCTTTCTGTGTATATAAGTCATTTTTAAATTAGGGCTTTTCCAAATTCTTTAAGAAAACAGTAAATAGATTAGAAGAATATAATTTATTTGGTAAGGATTTCCAAAGAAATTGCCAAAATAAGCAAATTCTGGCCCTAAAAACTTAAGTTTCACTTAGTCGGAGGATAGTTTATTTTGTGAGAAATATGATAAATTAGAATATTTGAAGAGAACGGGTATTTGGTGGTATATTTAAAATATTTTTTCTTTAGATTTTAAATTTACTACTTAGAGATTTTAAAAAATGAAATTAGATTCTTGGTCCTTTGTCCTATGTATTCTAGACCGATTGTACCTGGTATCAGGGAAGACAAGATTAGCAAGTATGAATTATATTTTTATTTTGCTTACTTTGCTGTTCATATATATATAGCTATTTATTTAAGTAAAGTTTTCTCCCTAGATAAAGACCTTAGTAAAAGAAATAGCATTTAGATTTCAGTAGTGTATTTGAATTTAACTGATCCTTTATTTACCTCTGAAAGCTATGATCAAGGCAGTAACCATTACCTACCTTATTGATTTGGGAAAGAGATGACTAAACTGAAACATAGTTAATGTGTGTATTAATTATGGGCCCTTTTCCTTGGATAGGGTATGTATGTTTATTTCACACAATCTGATAATAGAAATTGGTTTTAACAAAACAAGCTTTGTACCAATGCTTTGACTTTCTTTGAAATGTTGTTTCTTTGGGTTTCATGATTATTGTTGTTAGTTCCTAGAGTAACACAATGGAATATGAATTTATAGCAACCAGAGTTATAAGGGTGGATTTAATATTGCCCGACTTTTCTATAATAGAGAAAAAAGGATAATGTCTAGAAAACAAGATAGTGTCTAGTTTTTATCATGACCTATTTATTTAATCATGTACAACTACTTAACACTATATTAATAATGAATTAGTAAATTTAGTAAATTTGCTTTTATTTTATTTAAACAAATTTAAAAACATTTATAAAAAATTTTATTATAGAAAGCTTTCAAATTAGAGATAAATATAATTATGAGAAAAAAACTGGTAATTTTACCACCCGTGGATAATGTTAATATTGTTAGCATTTTAGATAAACCTGTGCACATTCACACACACACACACACACACACACACACACACCCCTTTCCTTTATGTTGGGATATTTCCCCGAATTTAAGAATATTTTTAAAGAAGTTTTTTATGACTGGATTTTTTGTTTCAACAGACTTTTTACTGAATTACTATAACAGCTGACAGAAATGTGCACATATCACAGATGTACATCTTGAAATTTTACAAATTGAGCACACCTGTGCAACCATCATTCAGCTCAAGAAAAAACATTGCCAGCTCTCAGACATCCTTCTCTTCCTGCCTTCTATCAGCAGCCCCTCCCAAGGGTAGCCATTCTAATTTTATTTTTAAGAAAAACTTTATTGAGATAAAATTAAAATTCACCTATTTTAAGTGTAAAATTCAGTGATTTTTTAGTAAATTTGCTGATTTGTGCAGCTATCACTATAGTTTTAAAACATACATATGAATATATTTAATCATTTTTTTGTTGAATATGTAGTGTATTTGCAGTTATTCACTATTGTAAACACTAGTGATTTTTCGTATATATCTTTCTATGCATTTCTGATTTCATCAGAATAGGTTCCTAAAAGCATAGTCACTGGTTCAAAGAGTATGTGCATTTTTATGACTTTTGATACATAGATCAAATTGCCTTTGAAAATTGTTGAACTAATTTATATTCCCACTGTCAATGGATAAGTGTGTTTTTTTTAAAACCACCTCAACATTGGACTTAATTTTTTTAAGTCATCACCAGTTTTGTAGAAGAAATATTGGTATCTTTGTTTTAATATTTATTTCTTTGATTACTACTGTAATTGACTATTATTTTATGTATTTAGTGACTGTTTCTAAGTTTTTTTATGATTTGCCTGATAATGTTCTGTTAGTTTATTTCCTAATGAATGCATTTCTTTTTATTTTAAGACATTTTAATATATTAGAGGATATGAATCCTTGACTATTACAAATACTTTTTTCCTAATTTGCTTAATGTCAGCCTCATTTTTCATAAAAATAGAGTATGCTTTTAAGACAAAAATGAAAATTTGTGTTTTACTAGCCTTATGGAAACTTATCTTGGTAATTTAAAAATTGGAGGCAATACTGAACTATATGAATGAAGTTTTTCTATTAAAGTGGGTACCTTTCATAATTTGAATTAACAAAATTATCAAGTAGACCTATAAAACTAATTTATTATGCTTTGTTGCCAAACTTGGTCTTTCTAGGCAATTATAATTAAGCATGAACATTGACGACAAACTGGAAGGATTATTTCTTAAATGTGGCGGCATAGACGAAATGCAGTCTTCCAGGGCGATGGTTGTAATGGGTGGAGTGTCTGGCCAGTCCACTGTGTCCGGGGACCTGCAGGAGTCAGTACTTCAAGATCGGAGTTTGCCCCACCAGGAGATCCTTGCTGCAGATGAAGTGTTACAAGAAAGTGAAATGAGACAACAGGATATGATATCACATGATGAACTCATGGTCCATGAGGAGACAGTGAAAAATGATGAAGAGCAGATGGAAACACATGAAAGACTTCCTCAAGGACTGCAGTATGCACTTAATGTCCCTGTAAGTAACTCCTTTATAAAACATTGATCATAGAAATATAACTAGAACATTATACATTAACTAGAAACATAATTTTGTATTAAGTAATACTACAAGTCATTGAAGAAATTTCAGAAAATGTTTAATGGCTAAATAGTTAAATTGGTGTTTTTAAATAGATACAGTGAAGAGTGACAGAAATTATATTTGAAAAGGCAAAATTAAGTTTTTGTATTACATACATTTTAGAAACTTATCTTTTCCAGGATAACATTTATTTCTTCATCAGGATTACTGTGTTAAATTTTTAAGTGCTTAATTTTTATAGTATTTTGTTTTAACTTCTGGGTTTTCCTTTAATGGATAGAAAGATTGAATCTTTTTTTTTTTTTAAATATATCTTTATTGATTTCATAGAGAGGAAAGGAGAGGGATAGAGAGATAGAAACATCCATGATGAGAGAGTCATTGATCGGCTGCCTCCTGCACATCCCCGACTGGGGATCGAGCCCGTAACCTGGGCATGTGCCCTGACTGGGAATCGAACCCCGATCACCTGGATCCTGGGTCAACGCTCAACCGCTGAGCCATGCCCGGCTGGGTGAAAGATTGAATCTTGAGCATAATTAGAGAAAGAGCATGCACTTGAGAGGTTTTCCTTCAAGTTGTGTAACTCAGCAATTCCTGCCGTCTTAGTTTTTTAAATTATCTTTTGAAAGTATATCAGATGTTTAGTCCTCTCTCTACCTTAGATATGTCTCATCACCTAAGGTATTCTTTTGTAAGGCACCCGTAACGTTTTTGCCTTCTATTTTTATTTTTACCTCATAAACAACAAAACCACAACCATGTGCAATCCTTTTCTATTCTTCCTGTGATATTAAACCTGGATTCCTTTCAGTACATTTAACATAGTGTACTTTTTCTTTTGCTTCATGACCTTCATATACCTGGCTTATGATATTCCCTTCAGCCATACCGCTCTGTGTTTTTTAACCAAGTTAGTGCTTCATCACCATCACCCTGCCACTTCTGTCCAGTCTAGGTTGAGTCCCTGCTATAGGGGCTTGTGATTGCGTGTTCAATGTTCTGTCTCTCTGATAGATTGTAGATTCTACAAGAGCGTGAAGTCTGCCTTATCTTCCCTTATATCCCAGTTGTTGGTACACGGTGTGAATAAATGGATAACTGCTTGTAGTTGTGTTCTAGTACATGTGCTTACCAACTTTTACCTAGCTCATAGCAATAGCCTTTTCTTATTTTAGTAGGCTGATGTGATTTTTGAATGTTGAACCGGCCTTGCATAGCGGGAATAAATTCCACTTGGTTGTGGTGTATAATTCTTTTTATACATTGTTGGATTTAATTTGCTAATATTTTGTTGAGGATCTTGCATCTATGTTCATGAGAGATATTGGTCTAGTTTTATTTTTTTGTAATATCTTTGTCAGATTTTGATATTAGAGTAATCCCGAATTAATAGAGTGAATTAGGAATATTCCTTCTGCTTCTGGTCTTCTGGAAGAGATTGTAAAGAATTGGTATGTCTTCCTTAAATGTTTGTTAGAATTTACAAGCGAATCCATATGGCCTGGTATTTTCTTTTTTGTAAGGTTATTAATTACTGATTCAATTTCTTTTACAGATATAGGCCTACATAGATGGTTCTTTTTTCTTGTGTGAGTTTTGGCAAATTGTATCTTCCAAGGAATTGATCTATTTCATCAAGGTTCAAGGAATTGATCCATTTCACCAAGGTTATCAAATTTGTCAGCATAGAGTTGTTCGTAGTAATTCCCTTATTATCCTGCCAGTCTCCATGGAGTCTGTTGTGGTGTCCCCACTTTCATTTTTGATATTAATTGCTTATGTGTTCTTATCCCGTTTCTTCTTAGCCTGGCTAGGTAGGGTCTTGTTGCCTTTCTTAAGTACAGTTTTTAAGTATAAAGTAGTGTTAGCTATATTCATACTGTCATAAAACAAATCTCTAGAACCGTTTCATTTTGCAAAACTGAATTTCTATACCCATTGAACAATTTCCCATTTCCTCTCGTCCCATTAGAGGCTTACTCATATCTATTTAGAAAGAACCAACTTTTGATTTTCACTATTTATTTCCAGTTTTCAATTTAATTGATTTCTGTTCTAATTTTTATGGTTTCTTTTCTGTTATTTTGGATTTAATTTGCTCTTTTTCCCCCTAGTTTTCTAAGGTAGAAGGTTAGATGATTGATTTTAGATCTTCTTTTCTAATATATGTATTCAAGGCTATAAATTTCCCTCTAAGCATTCTTTTCACTGTGTTCCACAAATTTTGATAAGTTGTATTTTTATTTTCATTTTGTTCTGCATATCTTTTAATTTCTCCTGAGATTTCTTTTTTAAATTAATTTTTTTGCAGGTGACATTGGTTAATAAGATTATATAGGTTTCAAGTGTGCAGTTCTCTGATACATCATCCGTATATTGCATTGTCTGTTCACCGCCCAAAGTCAAATCTCCTTCTGTCATTATACATTTGACCTCATTTACCCTTTATTACCTTTTCACCACCCCCACTCCTCTGGCAACCACCATACTGTTAACTGTGTCTATGAGTTTTTGTTTGTTGTGTTTGTTCATTTGTTTTCAGTTTTATATCCCATGTAAGAGTGAAATCATATGGTTCTTGACTTTTTCTCTCTGACTTATTTTGCTTAGCATGATATTTTCAAGATCCACGGTTGTTGCAAATGGCAGTATTTCATCTTTTCTTATGCCTGAGTAGTATTCCATTGTATATATGTACCACATCTTCTTTATCCAATTCTCTATCGAAGGACACTGGTTGTCTCTATGTCTTGGCCACTGTGAATAATGCTGCAGTGAACATAGGGGTGCATATATGTTTACCAATAAATGTTTTCTAGTTTCTCAGGTAGATACCCAGGAAAGGGATTGCCGTGTCATTTGGTAACTCTATTCTTAATTTTTTGAGGAACCACCAGACTACCAGTTTGCACCCCCATCAGTAGTGAAGGAGGGTTCCTTTTCTCCACAACCTCTCCAGCACTTGTTAGTATACTCGTCTTATTGAAAATAGCCATTCTAACAGGTGTGAGGTGGTATCTCATTGTCGTTTGGATTTGTATTTCCCTAATAATGAAGTTGAGCATCTTTTCATATATCTGTTGGCCATTTGTATGTCTTCTTGGGAGAAGTGTCTGTCTGGGTCCTCTCCCCATTTTTTAATTGGATTGTCTGTTTGTTTAGTGTTGAGTTGTATGAATTCTTTTTTTTTAAAATCTTTATTGTTGAAAGTATTAAAGGTGTCCCATTTTTCCCCCCAATTGACCCCCTCCACCTTGCTCCCACGCCCTCCCCAGGCCTTCACCCCATTATTGTCTGTGTCCATGAGTTATGCACATAACTCTTCCCTCTGAAATATGATCATCTGTTGCATGCATCAGTGTCTCTGGATCTATTTCGTTTGTCAGGTTCTTCTGTTCATTAGCTTCTTCTTAAAGAAGACCCTTCAACATTTCATGTAGTACTGGTCTGGTGGTGATGAACTCCTTTAGCTTTTCCTTGTGTGAGAAGCTCTTTATCTGACCTTCACTTCTAAGTGACAGCTTTGCTGGGTAGAGCAATCTTGGTTGTATGTCCTTGTTTATCATCACTTTGAATATTTCTTGCCACTCCCTTCTGGCCTGCAAAGTTTCTGTTGAGAAATCAGCTGACAGTCATATGGGTGCTCCCTTGTAGGTAACTAATTGCTTTTCTCTTGCTGCTTTTAAGATTCTCTCTTTGTCTTTAACTTTTGGCATTTTAATTATGGTGCATCTTGCTGTGGGCCTCTTTGAGTTCCTCTTGTTTGGGAACCTCTGTGCTTCCTGGACTTGTAAGTCGATTTCTTTCCCCAGGTAGGGGAAGTTTTCTGTCATAATTTTTTTAAATAGGTTTTCAATTTCTTGCTCTCTTCTCCTTCTGGCACTCAATAATACGAATGTTGGGCCTCTTGAAGTTGTCCCAGAGGCTCCTTATACTATTTTCATATTTCTGGATTCTTTTTTCTTTTTGCTCTTCTGATTGGGTGGTTTTTGTTTCCTCATGTTCCAAATTGCTGATTTGATTCTCAGCGTCCTCTGCTCTACTGTTGATTCCCTGTAAATTATTATTCATTTCAGTTCCTGTAGCCTTCATTTCTGATTGGTACTTTATTATGTCATCGATGGTCTCACTTGTTTTTGTAATAGTCTTACTAATATCCTTGAGCATCCTTATAACCATAATTCTGAACTCTGTATCTACTAGCTTGCTTGGTTCTATTTCATTTAGTTCCTTTTCTGGAGATTTCTTCTTTTGTTTCCTTTTTGACATGTTTCTTTGCCTCCACATTATGGCTGCTTCCAGGTGTTTGTTTCTATGTATTAGGTAGAGCTGCTATGTCTCCTGGAATTTGTAGAGTGGCTTTGTGTAGTAGGTGTCCTGTAGGGTCCAGTGACTCAGCCTCCCCAGTCACCTGAGCTGGGCTTTCTAGGTGCTCCCCTGTGTGGGCTGTCCTGTTGTAGTTGAGCCTTGGTTGCTATTGGGTTCACTGGGAGGAACTGACCCCCAGACCCCCTCTGTGTGGGGAGGGTTTGCCAAAGGAGCAGTGGCCTCTGTCAGCTCTTCTGTCTGGGAGAAGGCTGCCCCTCCACCTCTGGCCCTGATTTCAGGCAAGTTAGTTCCTCCCCAAATGTCCCAGGTTACTTTCAAGCTGCTTCCCAGCACTGGAGCTCAGAGGGAGCATGTTTCTGAGTGAGTCCGTGTGCGGGCCCTTTAAGAGAACAACCTGGGACTCCTGCTGCTTCTGTGTCCCTCAGTGACAGTCCCCGCTGGTTTTTACAGCCTGAAGGTGTGGGGACTTCTCTTCCCGGCCCTGGAGCCCTGGGCTGGGGGTCCGATGTGGGGCTGGGACCCCTCACTCCTCTGGGAAACCCCCACCACTGAGATGTTCCTTCTGGGTTTCAACCGCGGTACAGGGTGTGGGCCTGCGGCGGAGTCTCCGGGATTCAGCCCTGATCTGCCCGCCCCTCCGCCCCTCCGCCCCTCCTACCGGTCTCATTGCTTCCTCAGTTCCCTGGTTGTAGGGCTTCTGTTAAGCTAGATTTCAGGAGGTTCTGAGTGATGGTTGTTCTGTATTTTAGTTGTAATTTTGATGTGGTTGTGGGAGGCGACGGGTACAGCTGTTACCTACACCACCATCTTAGTAAGTTTCCCAGCTCAGAGAAATCTTGAACCATGTTTAAAACTACTGATAGCAGATTGTTAACTACTGCTGGATTCTCCATCCCAATACTATCGTCAGATAGAAAATTCCCACAGGACTTCATGTTAGACTTCTAGTCACTGCTTTCCTTTGCTAGCTTTCTTGGCACACCCTTCAGATCTGAATTCTTTCTATATTTTGTCTATTAACCCCTTGTTGGAGCTGTTGTCTGTAAATGGTTGCCTTTTTGTTGGCTGGTTGTCATTGTTGAGTTGTATAAGTGCTTTGTATATTGTGGATATTAACCCCCTATTGGGAGGTGGTGTTCACAAATGTCTTCTCCCATTCAGTTGATTGCCTTTTTGTTTTTTACAGTTTTGTTTGCTGTGCAGAAGCTTTTTAGTTTGATGTAGCGCTGTTTGTTTAATTTTGCTTCTGCTTTCCTTGCCTTTGAGGTCAAATTCATAAAATCGTCTCCTGAGATTTTTATTTGAGACGTAGGCATATCGGGGCTAAATCCCAGAGACTCCGCCGCGGGCCCACACCCTGTGCTGCGGTTTTTTTTAGAAATATGTTGTTTAATCTCCCAAGTGTTTTGGGATCTTCCAGCTGTTTTTCTGTTATTGATTTCTAGTTTAATTCCATTGTGCCTTGAGAGCATATTTGGCATATTTTCTATTTTAAATTTGTTAAGGTGTTTTATGACCCTGATTGTGGTGAATGCTCTATGTGAGCTTGAGAAGAATGTGTGTTCTGCTGTATTAGGATGAAGTAGTCTACACATTACAGTAGCCTTTTTATTGGATTGACTGTAGCCTGACTGAGCCTTGTCCAAACTATATAGCTTCTATACTGATCGTTCCAAAATGAGACTTTTACTTCTCACTCCTCTACTCAAACTTCTTCAGAGGTTCCTTGTTGCCAAACAGCTAAAATGTACCCTTTTGCATGGGCTGAAAGAGCCTTCAAGTCAGATCTCTTCTCATCTTATCTGGCTTCTTAGACAATAATTCAAGCCCGTCTCCTCACTTCGTCCTTCAAGCATATCAAATTACTTTAATTGTCCAGGTCCACTATTATTTTTTCTATTGCTTCTGTACATGTTGTATGTACCTGTACTATTTTTTGGCAATATACCATTTTTCACTTCTCAGGAGGTCTCTTTTCTGGAGCCTGTCTTTTAACTTTGTGTTGTCAGTACCTGGGCTGCTGTAAGCAATTAAATATTTTTTGAGTGAAAATACTATTTTTTTTCAACTGAGGGAAAGTTTAAAGTGGAATGCTCTCAGATGCTAAGTTTTGACAACTGCTTAAACTTGTATAACCCATAGCCCATAAAGATATAGAATATTTCCATCATCTTAGAAGATTTCTTTGTGTTTTTTCCTAGTTAATCCCTTATACAGCAGTTGTTTGATGCTCCCCCCCCCCACTCCAGTAGATTAGAGTTGTCCTTTGAGAACTTCATGAAAATAGAATCATGTAACTCTTTTGTCTCGCTTTTGCTGAGCATAATGTTTTTGCAGTTTATCCATGTTGGTTAAGTGTATCAGCAAATACTTTATTTCTTTTAATTGTTGATTAGTATTCTGTTGTTTTATCCTAAATTTTGTTTATTTTCCTTTATATGATTGTTAGTTTTCAAACTTTATGAATAAAGCTGCTGTAACATTTTTGAACAACTCTTTTTCTTGTATATTTTTGTTGAAATTAACCATTTCTCTTGTGTTTTCATTTTGTTTTATTGATCTGATGTCTATCTTTGCATCAGCATTACATATCTTGATTGCTCTATCTTTTATAGTAAATATAAAAATTAGGTAGTGTAGTCCTCTGATTTTGTTGTTATTTTGCAAGACAGTTGTGACTATTCTAGGTTGTTTGCATTTTCATATAAAAATATAGAATCAGCCTTTCAGTTTCTCGACTTGATGGAAACCAACATTTAAACAATACTGGCTTCCAATCCATGAACGTGGTATATTGCCACATTTATTTAGGTTTTCTTTAACTTATCTTAGCATTGTTTTTTAAGTTTTCACTGTAAAGTTACTGGACATATTTTCTTATATTTACCCTTAAGTGCTATTTTATTTTTTGGAAACAATTATTTAAGTGGCATTTAAAAAAATTTTTATGTCTAATTGTTCAGGACTAGTATGTAGAAATCTTTTTATATTGACTGTGTATTCTATGACCTTGTTACATGTAGTTAATAGTTCTAGCAGTTATTTAGGTTTATTCACAGTCATATTGTCTGATTATATTGTTTATACATTTTACATCTTCCTTTCCAATCTGTGTGTCTTACTTTTTCCTTCCTTATTGCACTGACCATACCCTCCAGTACAATGTTGAATAAAAGTGGTAAGAGAAGACATCTTTGCCTTGTTTCTCATCTTTAGGGGGCTGCATTCAGTTTTTTATCATTAAGAATTATTTTTTAAGAAGTATTTTAGCTCTAGGTTTTTTTATAGATGACTTTATTAGGTTGAAGAAGTTTTCTTTCTAGTTTGCTAGAAATTCTTTGTAAAAATGAATGGATGTAAAACTTTATCAAATGCTTTTTCTCCATCTATTAGATAATCTTACAGTTTTTTCTCCTTATTATCTTAAAATAGGGAATTACATTGATTTTCAAAATTAAATCAACCTTGCATTCCTGGGATTAACCGATTTGGGTCATGATGTATCATCATTTTTATATGTTGTTAGATTCAGTTTACTAATTTTTTAAAAGAAATTACTGTGTATGTTTATGAGGGATATTAGTTTTCTTTTGAAAGTTTTTAATTACAAATCCAATTTTTAAAACACATATAAAGCTACTCAGACTTTAAAATTTTTTCTTGAACCATTTTTAATAAGTTGTATTTTTCAAGGAGTTTGTCCATTTTGTTTTAACTGTTTAGTTGAACAGAGTTGTAAATAATATTTTTTTATTTTTTATAGCCTAAAGGACAGATCTATGATTTCTTCTTTCTCATTCCTGATAGTGGTAATTAATTTTTTTCTTCCTTAGTCTGCGAAGAGATTTATCAATTTTACTGATATCTTCAAAGAATCAGGTTTTGGTTTTATTGATTATTTACTGTTGTTTATTTTAACTTTCGTCTTCATTCTGTTAGTTTCTTCCTTCTACTTACTTTTTAAAAAATTTGGTCTTTTCCTAGCTTTTTGAAGTGGAAGGTTAGATGATTCTTAGACTTCATTTTTAATGTAAGCGTTTGAAGTTCTAAACTTCTTACCTTCCTTTTGATTTCTTTTTGACCCATGAATTGATTAGAAGTGCTTTGTTCAATTTCTTAATATTTTGAAAAGTTACAGATATCTTTTTGCCATTGATATTTAATCATTGCATTCAGAGAACTGTACATTGTATAATTTCAGTCTTTTTAAATTTGTTGAGACTTGTGTTAGCGCCCACCATTTAATTAGTTGATGAATATTCTTTATTCACTTGAAAAGAATGTGCATTCTGGCTGTCCTTGGGTGGGTTATTTTGTAAATGTCAATTAGGTCACATTGGTTAGTTGTGTTCTTCAAGTCTTTTATATCCTTACTTGTTTTCCAACAATTAAAATGTGTTTGCAGAAAGACCCAGTTCAAATTTGTATGTTGCATTCATTGTCATGTCTTTAGTTTTCTTTAGTCTGGGTTACTTTTTTATGATTATAATACTTGAAAATTACCAACCCTCTATTTTATAAAGTACTTCTTAGTTTGGGTTTATCTGATTTTTTTTCCTTTTAATGAGATTTAAGTTATTACCTTTGGCAGGCATATCGCAAAAAGTGGTGCTGTGTTCTCTCCCCACTGCATTCTGACATGTGGCACTTGATTTTTATTTTCCCTGTTCTGATGATGGTTCACTTTGATCAGTTGATTAAAATGATGTCTGCCAGGTTTTCCCACTGTAAAGTTAATCTCATTTCTCATCACACTTTTAATTTATTCATTTATTTGTATCAACATGGACTTAGGAGTTTTTTATTCACTGGGTTAAAATCTATTATATGATTATTTTAATGCTTGGTTGGAGATTTGTCCAGTTGGAGCCTCTTAAAGTGGGCTTCTATGTTCTTTGACATGTTCCATCAATCTTTGAGCACCTTGCCTTCTGTCACAGGGTGTTCTAGGCTTATCTTTATTTTTCCTGGCTTATCTTGTATTTTTCCTGCCTCAGCCCTGGAATCAGTCATTTCTCTGAGTACCTTTAGTTCATTTTAGTAGAGAATGGTATTTAGAAGTCAAGATCTGGGTTCTTAATGTGCTGCTTATTGCTGTTGTGGTATAGCTGCTCCCAGTCCTCTCAGTGGACAAAGCCAGAGAAAATATGTATGTATGTAATTATATACGTCTGTATGTATATATGTGCACCCATTTACTTATATAATTATCTCCATATCTATCTATTAGTATTGAAAACCGTGAGTTCACACTGATATCTCCAGTTAGAGTCCATTACACAGAGTATATTTTAGGTTTCTCGTGTCTGTATTTTATGACTTCCTTCTTATAAACAGTGAGAAACCTGGCTTTTGATATCCTTAATATATTTACTTATTTTTCCTGCTATACTACCTCCCTTCCTGTGCAGATTCCCTCTTCACTCTACCCAGGCTCCTATACTCCATGGCAGAGCATGCCACTCCGGGTCTTCTGTATAGATGCCTTTCTCTCCTTGCATATGCTTTAACAACTTGTATTGAGTTTCATCACCACATGGAGCCTGCCCTCTTTATACACTGTGCTCGTCCACACCTATCTTTTGATACCTTCTACACCCCACCTAGCTTCTGAACCTTGCTCCAGGCTGACCTTCCTTCACAGCATAGATCCTTACTTATGCTGTTTGGGCTCCAGCACCTCATGCTGAGTTGCCCTTGAATGTGGAGAACCTGCTTTGGGCAGCCCTGCCATGCAGATGCCCTGTTTATCTTGCCTGGGATCTAATACCATGTTCTGCTCTAGCTTATGGCTTTAGGAGTGAGTGGTCCACAAAGAGTAAGTGGTTTAGGAGGGCCAAGAAGGGAAGGGGCGTGACTTACTTTTACTGCTTTTAAACTTAAGTTTGAAATTACACAGATTCATAGGAAGTTGTAGAAATACTATAGAGATATCCCATGTACTCTTATTTTCCCTCAGTGGTTACTTAGGTAACTATAGTACAGTCTCAGAATAAGGAAATTGACATTGCTACAATATCTAGTGTTCTATATATATATAATATAGGTGGGTATGTGTAACCACAGTCAAGATACAGAACTAATACATCAGCACAAAAGGTCTTCCTTGTGCTTTTCCTTTGTAGTCACACCATTTTCCCCCTGCACCATTCCTTACCCCTGGCTGTCCTATCCCTAATTTTTCATTTCTATAACTTAGTCATTTTGAGAATGTTATGTCATTTGAGGTTGACATTTTTCACTTAACATAATTCCCTTGAGAACCACCTGAGTTGTGCTTATCAAGAATTTGTTCTTTTTTATTACAAAGTGGTATTCCATGGTATGGATGAACCACACTTTAACCATTCAGTTATTAAAGGACATTTTAGTTGTTTCCACATTTTGGCTATTACAAATAAAGGTACTATGAAAACTCATGTGTAGGTCATAGGTGTACATATTTCCAGAATAAATACCCTATTATATTCCTACCACTAAATATAGTTACTCCTAACACTTTGGTATAATTGGTTTTCTTTGATTTGCACACCGTGCATATCATCATGTTGCTTTTTATCCACTCTTTTTACTTACCCACATATTTTGAACTTTTTGTGAACTCCTTATTCTTCTAATACATACTTCTTAAATGTCTGCTTGATATTCCATATTTATGGATAATCCATAATTGATGTGAAAGGAAAGATTATTTTTAGCAGTTTTGAGTTTTAGGTAATAGAATATTTAAGTGATGTTTTATAGAAATTGGTAACCCTCTTTGTATCTAAGGAATTACTCATCTGTAATTGTATAATAATAACCATAAATATTTGTGTAGAATTTCAAAGTTTTCTAGGTGCTCTTTATGTAATCTCATTTGATATTTTGATGTGTATGAGTTGGATATTACTACTGTCACTAATTAATAGATGAGGAAATGATTATGATAATAAGTGGCATCAAGAACCTACCATATATTGCTGTGGGCTATAGTTGATGCTTTATGTATGTAATCTCTTTTAACTCTACAGAAATTTCATGAGGATTATTTCCTCCATTTTACAGGTGGAAAAAGTTTCAAATGATTAAAATTTAATTGATCAGCCTCACTGCTAATATTACTGTTTGGAATTAGATTGTGTTTCCTTTAACTCCAACTTATGCTTTTCTTGCTTTGCTGTATTACTTCTGGAAGCCAAGTTCACCTACATAGTAATTGGAAAAGGTGGGATTAAAACTCAGATCTTGTGCTTCATGTAAATATTTTGGCATTTTGTGTACTTGTTATTTTTTAAATTATTATTTTTTTCCTTTAGTAGTACCTGTTATAGAACCACTAAAAAATTCTTTGCACATTCTGGCAGTAACCAAACTATAGTTCATATATGGAAAAATAAAATATGTTCATGCAAAAATCATTTTAAAATAAGTTTGAGTAATTTATATTTATTAAGAAGCAGTTACAGTAATGGAAATAACACTGGATTAAGTGATCTAAGATCTTGGTTAAGTCCTAGTTTTGAAACTTAACAGCTTGGGTAAGACACTTAACTCCCTGAAGTTTTAGTTTTCTTATTGGTATTCTTATTGGTAACATAAGGATAAAACGTAATTCACAGATCACAGTAGTCAGGATCTGAGTTGCTAGATTTGGAAGATATGTTTAAATTTTGGTTTTCCCTCTTAATGGAATTTTAGATAAGCAACCTAACCTTTGTGAGCCTTAGTTTTCTCATTTTGAGGATGGGATGTAAAGAACTAACCTCATAGTGTTATTGTAGGATTAAATGCAATAGAGTATAGTCTAGAGTATACGCACCTCACCCCCCAATTCCCCAAACAGTGTCCCCTAGCACCTAGGACAGTGCCTAGCACATAGTAAATGTTAGGTAAGTCTTAGTTTATTTTGCTGAGGAGGAGGAATCACAGATTTGTAGAATACCATATAAATGTTGAATATTTTTAAAAACAGCTTTATTGAGGTATTATTGAACACAAAAATCTGCACATATTTAATGTATGCAATTTGATAAGTTTTGAATATTAAATATTTTTGTAGCTAGAAAAAAATCAAAGTAGTACAGAGCTCACATAAACCCGTCACCCAGCTTTCTCTAATATCAAAGCTTCTTCAACCATAGTATTGTTATCAAAACCAGGAACTTAATGTTGATAAAATGCTATTCACTAGTAGTTTTACAGACCTTATTTATATTTGTTTTCTTCCTAATGTTCTTTCCTGTTCCAGGATTCAGTTCAGAATCCCATATAGCGTTTAGTTATTGTATCTTCATAAGTCTCCTTTATCCTGTGGCAGTTGCTCAGTCTTTCCTTATCTTTTATGACCATGACACTTGATGAATATTAGTCAGTTATTTTTTAGAATTCCTCAGTTTGAGTTTGTCTGATGTTTTCTCATGATTAGCTTGAGGCTCTGCATTTTTTGACAGTCCCACAGAAGTGATGTTGTGTTGTCAGTGCCTCATATTAGGGAGTACAAAAAGTGGATATGTCTTATTACTAGTGATATTAATCATGATTCTTTGTTAAGGTGATATTGGCCAGTTTTCCCCGCTGTAAAGTCACTAGTTTTCCCTTTGTAATTGACAGATATCTTGGAGGAGATACTTTGAATCTGTTTAAATATCCTATTTTACCTCAAATTTTTACCTACTGATTTTAGCATCCATCAGTGGACCCTACTGGCTGTTGTTAATTAATGTGTTTGCCTAATTGTGATTTTTCATTTTCCTCATTTCTTCTATATTTTGTTGTAGCTGTCTGTTTCTCCCATTTATTATTTTTTTCAACTTATATCAGTATGGCTGTTCATTGTTTTCTATGATTATAACCCAATACTGTCATCATTTATCTTGTGGCTCAGATTGTCCCAGCCTTGCCCATTAGGAGCTCTTTCAGATTGGCTTTGTGTCCTTTGACATGTGCTGATCCTTTTTCAGGCGTTTTCACTTCTGGCTCCGCAAGGTGTTCCAGGGACATCTTATATTTTCCCCTGCACCAGCTCTGAAGTCAGTCACTTTAAGGAGCCCCAGTTCTTTTATTTGAATCATGGTATTTAGAAAGTAAGTTCTGGGTGCTAGATGTGTTGGATGTCATTGTTCCTCGGTGATCTTAGCAGGTACAACTAGAAAATACATGTATGTCTTCTAACCCACACATGCACACACATCTATAGTAATTTCATTATGTTGCTGGGGCCCAGGCATCTGTATTAAAAGAGATTGAGTGGAGATGAGGCAGGGAATGCAGAATATAGTTAAGTATCTAGATCAGTGGTTCTCCAAATTTCTGGTTTTCTTTACTCTTTATTTATTTTTATTTATTTTATTTTATTTTTTAAACATATCTTTATTGATTTCAGAGAGAGGAAAGGAGGGGGAGAGAGAGAGATAGAAACATCAATGATGAGAGAGTCATTGATCAACTGCCTGGCCCGCAATCCGGGCATGTGCCCTGACCAGGAATTGAACTCTGATCTCCTGGATCCTAGGTCGATGCTCAACCGCTGAGCCACGCCCAGCCGGGCAGTTTCCTTTACTCTTGAAAAATACTTAAAATTCCTAACAGTTCTTGCTTATGTTGTTTATATATCAATATTTACTATTTTAGAAATTAAAACTGAGAAATTTAAAATTTTACTTAATTTATAAACAGCAGGTCTCCTTAGTTAACATATTTTTAGTGAAAACCCTATTTTCTAAAACAAAATTTAGAATTTGTTTTACAATTTTACAAATCTTTTTATTGTCTGGCTTATTAAAAGGTAACTGGTTTCTCAAACTTGCTAATTCATTCCACCTGTGGTGACAGCACATGCTAGTTAGCGTCTGGATAATGCCACTGTATACTTATGAGAGGAGAGTGAAAAAAACAGGTATTACGATGAAAGTCTTTTTTGATCTTGTGGACCACCTGAAAGTGTGTCAGGGACCTTCAGGAGTCCCTGGACCACACTTTGAGAACCACTGGTACAGATTTACTGAAACTCTTACAAAATAAAGGGTCATATGTTCTAGAGGGATGGGTCTAGAACTACTGCCATGAGGAACAGAAGAGAACTTAAATCATGATGTTATGAAATTGAAAGAATCACATTTCCAGGTAGGATGGGTAGGATTGGGATGGGCAGCATTATTTCAGGTAGGATAACTTGATCACTTTGTCTATTTTATCTGCCAGTTATCTAAATTATAAGATGCCGATATAGCAAGCCAAGTGCAAATTTATAGTGAGAAATGTCATAGGGCAGTAGACTAGAGTGTTTTTGTGAACTGTAGATCCCTGAACCTTTTCGATATTGAAAGGTAGCTGTGGACTTTCTCAAACCCTGACAAATGTAGCGCCTTTCAAAATTTTGCATGCAATTATAGGTTAGACGGAAGGGAGGGTTATGGTTCACGATTCACACAAAGGTCTGTCCGTCAGTCTGCTGCTGCCCCTCCCTGCTGTGTTCTGTGGCTTGGTGAGCTTTGAATCAGAAATCTTCCTGTTGGCTGGTTACATCTAACTGTTCTTGCCAAAACCATTCTGGAAACACACACAGACACACACACACACACACACACACACACACACACACACACACACACACACACACACACACACACACACACACACACACACACACACACACACACACACACACACACACACACACACACACACACACACACACACACACACACACACACACACACACACACACACACACACACACACACACACACACACACACCCCCCCCCCCCCCCCCCCCCCCCCCCCCATTTGCTTGGTCTTAAATTTCTTTTTCTCTGGACTCCATGAATACTCCCAAATATTGCTAACATTCTTTCTTTAGAGAGTATGTTTGTAGTTCAGTTAATTGTGTTGTATCTTTTTTTTTACATTTTAACACTTGTTATATTTGTGGTCACATTGATTCAACTTGTTTCCTAGGTAATATTGTGAAACAAATTCCTTCTAGTGATAGTTAAACACATCCTTTTTGTTTGGCTATGTAGTGCTTTATTACTCTCAGAATAACTGTTTCTCTAAATTTGGGAGCAGTTTTTTTGTCTATATGCTTACTCTAGATAATTCTTTCTGAAAATTTGTCAGTAAGAAGAAGGAAGTTGTTAGAAGAATTTTGGTCTACGAGAATTTATTTTATGGGGGAAGTTTAAGTGTGCTTTTAGGTAGAGAAGTCGCTGGTTGAGTAAAAAATTATTTTAGAGACAGTTGAAGCAGCAGAGCCTCGGAGATGGGCAGGAATGGAATCATACCTTCTTTTTGCTCAAACAGGGACCAGAAGAGGAATGAGAATACCAAAAATTAAAATTGAAAATTGAAAGGAGAGGAGAGTTGGTTAAGGACAGATACTTCTGTCAAGTGTATTAGGTCTTTTCAGTAAAGTACATCATAAAGAATCTTGAAAGCTGAGCTAGGAGAATAGAATTGATATCATAGGGAAGGAGTTATGGTAGATCCCTCATTGGGGAAATGACAAGAAAACAGTTTTATATTAGTTTATTTGTGGAAGAACATATTGGGAACATGATAATGCCCTAAAACAGCAAGGCTGATAAGGTTAGTTGGAATGAATTGGATGCTGCTGGATATGGATGTGTAGGAAACTGAGAACAAAGAGGACAAGTTCAGAACGATTCATTCTCAGGAGTCACCTTCTTATTTGGGAGTTAGGTAGACCAAAATTAGCAAACCAAATCAAATATTTATTCATTGCATACTGGCAACATTTATTTTAGGTTATATGTACATTTATTGCGTCACTTTTTAACACAGTCTGGAAGAAAGAAGTGAAGGAGAGTAGCATGTTTGGAAGAAAAAAATAAATGGATTTATGTGATAAACTTGCAGTTCTGCTTAAGTCTTGTGCTTCATCTATGAAGCCTTTTGCAGTTATGTCAAATTCATTAATCTCTCACTTTTATTTCTGCCCTTACTCTCTGTTCCATTTATTTAGGTTGAGCCCAACATGTGTTGTCTTGAATTAGTTTATTTTTTTTGGGTAATACATTAAAATTCCCCATCTACATTTTAAGACATTTGAAAAGGAGACCATTTATTTATTTATTTTAAATTTTATTTTTCATTCACTATCATTTTGTATTAGTTTCAGGTGTACAGTGTAGTATTAGACAATCATATACTTTACAAGTGATCCCCTGGTATTTCAAGTACCCACCTGGTACCATATGTAGTTATTACAATATTATTCACTATATTCCCTATGCTGTGCTTTACATCCCCATTGATTATTTTGTAACTGCCAATCTTTACTTCTTAATCCTTTCACCTTTTTACCCAGCTTCCTAATTCCCCTCCCCATGGGCAACCATCAGTCTGTTCTCTGTATCTGTAAGTCTGTTTTGTTTGTTCCTTTATTTTGTTCTTTAGAGTCCACATATAAGTGAAATAATATAGTATTTGTCTTTCACTTATTTCACTTAGCGTAATATTCTCTAGGCCCATCCATGCTGTCACAAATTGTAAGATTTTATTCTTTTTTATAGCTGAGTAATATTCCATTGTATATATGTACCACTACTTTTGTATCCATGCGTCTGTTGATGGGTACTAGGGTTGCTTCCATATCTTGGCTTTTATAAATAATGCTGCAGTGAACATAGGGGTGCATATATCCTTTCAAATTAGTGTTTTGGGTTTTTTCGGATATATACTCAGAAGTGGAATCTCTGGGTCATAAGGCAGTTTTAACTTTTTGAGGACCCTCTCCATCCTGTTTTTTCATGGTGGCTGCACCAATCTACATTCCCACCAACAGTGCATGGGGGTTCCCTTTTCTCCACATCTTTGCCAACACTTGTCATGTGTTGGTTTGTTGATGATAGCTGTTCTGTCAGGTGTGAGGTGATATCTCATTGTGGTTTTCATTTGCATTTCTTTGATGATTAGTGATGCTGAGCATGTTTTCATATGTCTGTTGGCCATCTGAATGTCCTCTTTGGAGAAGTGTCTATTCGTGTCCTCTGCCCACTTTTTAATTGCATTGTTTCTTTGGGGGGGGGGGTGTCGAGTTGTATGAGTTCTTTATAAATACGGTCTTTAAAAATAAGGGGTATTAGTCTCTTATTGGATGTATCATTGGTGAATATCTGTTTCTATTCAATAGGTTGTCTTTTCATTTTGTTGATGGAAACCTTTTATTTATTATTTTAAAAAATAGGTTTTTATTGATTTCAGAGAGGAAGGGAGAGGGAGAGAGGGATAGAAATATCAATGATGAGAGAGAGTCATTGATCAACTGCCTCCTGCATTCCCCTACTGGGGATTGAGCCCGAAACCTGGGCATGTGCCCTGACCAGGAATGAAACTGTGACCTCCTGGTTCATGGATTGACACTCAATTACTGAGCCACACTGGCTGGGCCAGACCTTATATTTAGAATGTGTTCTAATATCTAGAATTATGCTCTACACATATTAGAATCTCAGTAAATTTAAAACTTTTGCTGTATTATCTTAGACTGAATTTAGCACATATTAGGCATTTAATAACTGTTGAATGAATAGGTGAGTGAAAGCTGTTATGGAAAATACCAAAGAGAATATCATATTATCAGATACCAAGATAATGTATAGGTACCTGAACTAATAAAATATAAAAGTATGGCTAGTTTTAAAATTGAATTTATTGGGGTGACATTGGTTAATAAAATTATATAGGTTTTAAGTACACAGTTCTGTAATATATCATCTGTATATTGTGTTGTGTGTTCACCACCTCAAATCAAGTCCCATTTCATCACCATTTATCCCCAATTCACTTTCTTCTAAATCCCCCCCACACCCTTGTCCCTCTGATAATCATGATATTATTGTGTCTGTGAGGTTTTTAGTTTTGTTTTGTTTTTTGCTTAATCCCTTCACCTTTTTCACCCGGCCTCCAAACGAACACAGTTTATTTTTTATTTTATTGAACCAGAAACAGTGAAATAAGTCTTGAAAAAGAAGGAATTATCCTGTGTTCTAGGCTTGAGTTATTAGTGTTTAGAATCAAGGGAAGGACATTTTCATATAGAGAGGCCATTTTATGTGTAAGGTTGGGAAAATAAAGAGAAAGAAAGCTCAAAAACGAGAAAATATCAGAATAATTATGAGGTATATTTTAGAACTAGCAAGAAAGAACCAGCTTTGACCATGGCAAGGGGTAAGGAAACATTGACACTGTAGGACTTTAAGTTTTCTAAGGATGCCGAGGAAGAAGTTACATGAGTGTAGAGGGTAGATATGACATGCCTGACAGCTCCCCTCGTCTCATAGTGGGAGACCCACAGGGAGCTTTAATCCGTGAATGAGTCCTAGAGTTTTAGGTGGAGAAATGTCTGGGTTTAGTCAAATCTTATGAAAGAAGGATGGATAGGGTGATTAACAGTATTAATGATATTTCTGGTTTGGTAGTGAGAACAGCATTGAAATTTACCTCTCAAACGTAGGCATGAGGTTTCACATGGGAGTAGGTAAAAAACTTAAGTGTTGGGGAAGAAACTAGAGGTTTTATTTTTGTTTTTATTTTTAAAATTATTATTTTTTTAAATCTTCACCTGAGAATATGTTTTTATTGATTTTAGAGAAAGAGAGAGAGAAAGAGAGATAGAAACATTGATGTGAGAAACATCAATCAGTTGCCTTTTGTACGCTCAACCGGGAATTGAACCCAAGACTGTTCAATATGTATGGGATGATGCTCCAACCATCTGATCCACACCGGACGAGGGCTATTTTTATTTTTTTAAAAATTTACCATACTACCTAGTTTATTGGTTTTCATGATGCTTTAGTAAATATGTTTCAAAAGTCCAGCAAACCAATCTTCAAGTATTAACCCATGTGTAGGTGCTTGGTTTAATTATATTTCAGTTTATTTAGGTGAAAAGTAACACTGAGAATTTGATTTTCTTTTAAAGATAGTTCTCAAGAAAAGAGTAGATAACTTATGGATGAATTATTGTCTTTTTCATTATGCTTATTTTTCATGTTCTTATAGATTACTATAGTCTTCCTTGGGCCAAAGAAGTCTTAAAGTTTCTCCAGACTTTTTGTAACTCACTTTGCTAGCTGTCTTATTATTACACCCATCACTTTATGTTTTTGGATTTACTGACATCTTTTCTAAAAACCTTAGGCTGAACCATATACTTTAGTGTGTAGTTGATTATGTTATATATAGAAGATACTACTTTATTCCATTTATGAGTGATAGCTTATTGGAGCATTCTAAAAGTGTAACTTGCTTTGTGCATATTAACATTCATAATGATTTGATCCATTGATAGTTCTAGGTTTGGGTCTGTGCTTTCACAATGTTAAAAGTGTGCCTTGTATTTGAAAATGCAAGTACTAATATGGTCACTTTCCATATATGTGGAAATAAGTAGGAGGTTCAGATACACATATTAATCTTTTTCACTGCATATAAAGGTTCTTCCTTGGTTTGTAACTGCTAATTGCAGAACTTATTTGTGCATTTGCCTTACACTCCACTTGATACTTTTACTAAAAAGAGTTCCCGTTCCCCTGTTTCTTTTTGCCTCATGCTACATTTTCATGGTGTCTTAGCAATTTATAAGCTTACAGAAATGTTGGAACTACTTTAGTGCCACTACGAAATAGGACAGAGCAGTTCAACAGATACTTATAGATGGTCTGCTATCATTTCACCTTGTCTCATACCCAACCCAAGTATGTCACTTTTAGTTCCTATCACTTTAGATGGTAACATGACTGTATGTTCCAAATAGTGATACCAAAAGAAGCCATAAAGAATGATCACTAGTACTATTCTATAACCTGATGGAATTATTAACTGAATAATCATTTACATCATATTTTTGTTGCAAGGTTCTCCTTGATTTGCGATTCTCATACTGCCTACATTCCAGGAATTTATGAAAGCTTTCAGTTCCTTATTTTGTTAGTCTGAAATCCCTGGCTTATGTTGCATTTTCCTCATGAGCCCCTTTCACACAGCTGTGTCTTCCAACTTTACACTCTGAATCTGTAAGATGTTTATAACCTTTTGCATCTTTTTTAGTGTATTTTTTAAAAATGTAATCATTAGCACATTTTTACTTCCTGGATTATTATTAGGATTTTTTTTAAAGCTTATGAATGCATAAATATATTTCTCACAGTTCTGGAGGTTGGAAGTTCTAAATCAGGGTGCCAGCATGATAGGATGCAGACTTCTTGTTGTGTCCTCACATGGTGCAAGGGTCAGGTATTTTTAATGTATTTCATAGCTTGTTGAGTTGAAAGTTTCTTAGTTTTAAGATTCTTGTGTTTTCATTTCAAAAATAGAGTGAAAATGTAGCAGTGAGGGGTGGATGACTGAGCACCATCAATTCCTTATGAGAATTGACACTAACATTAGTGACCTTAGAACCCTGGTTACACAGTAAAACCACGATATAAGGGACTAATTCGGGCCAGGGGGTGTCTGTTAAAGCCAAAAGTACATTATAATAAAGTAGATTTTCCAAATGCATATTTAAAAAATTTGACAAATCAGTTTACCTGTCTTTACTTATATATACACATTTGTATAATTAAAATTATGTATGAAAAGTTTAATTTCACAGAAAAGTTTTCTGTGTGTATTACAGTAATTTTAAATTTATACTGAATAGGTCTAGTAAATGCGTGCATTGACCAGTCACTGAGAATAAACAAATGAATACAGCTGGGGGGGGGTGTGGCTTAGTGCATGTGGGAATCAGCTGGCACCAGCTAAAACTGCTACAGAAAGTCACGCCACTAGAGATAACAGAACCAATTACTGCGCAAGATGCGATGTGATCACATGCTAATCATTTGTTGAACATTGTTTATGAGCTGTGACTCTTGGATTTAAATATGTAGATGTAGTTGTAGATATGTAATGTTTATGTTGATGAAATTACTACAGTGTTTTTTTTTTACATATGGCCTATTCGCTAAAATTTGTTAAAAATAACAGTGAATTAATAAAAAAAAACCTGTTAATTTAATTATAAGCAAATCTTGGTTAAAAGCATTTTAACATTAACAATGTTAATTTTCACATATGACATATGGACTGGAAATTTTGTCCATTAAATCCAAAGTCCGTTAAATCGAGGTCCGCAAAATCAAGGGTTTACTGTATCTTTTTTGGGACAGATAACTCTTCATATCTGTGGGAACTGACATCTGAAAATAGGTAATATTGTTGATATCTTAATGTTTCTTGTAGTAGTACTATATTTATTGTGTAATTAGCATCATGTCTTGTACATAGCAGGAAGCCTAAACTCATATGCCAATTCCATAAACAAATTTGGTGATGGTTTGTTGTAGAAGCCAGGAAAATATTGGCTAAAATATTGTCAAAAGTGTTGTGCTTAAAAATAACTGAAGTTTCATTGTTTGTCTTACTTTTCTTTTGATGTGATTACCTTTTAGAATTTTGTTGTTTTCTTGATCTTTTGTAAATTGAGAGAAAGCCCATTGTGAAGTTAGAATACTCCTTTTATCCCCCAGTATTTTATTGATTTTTGGAATTTAACCTTTTTCTGTGCTTTTAACCTCAGTATCACTTCACTTCTTTATTCTGGTAGGTCTTATAATTAACCATTTTTTCGCAGGGCTTCTTTAATCTTTTTTTCCAGATAGATGCTTGTAAAATCTTAGTTTATCCCTCAGTTTATGTCCTCTTGGTTTTTATTTTTCAATTGCCCATTAATGAACTGAAATTCTTCAGTGAATTATTTACTTGCATACACACATAGATTATCTGGGGAGCCACATATATGTAGGGTTAGCAAAGAATTAAACATGCAATGGCATTTTGTCACAATGGATTGTGTTTATTTCTAAAATTGGCCTTTTTTTTTTTTAACAGATAAGTGTAAAACAGGAAATTACTTTTACTGATGTATCTGAGCAACTGATGAGAGACAAAAAACAAATCAGAGAGCCAGTAGACTTACAGAAAAAGAAGAAACGGAAACAACGTTCTCCTGCAAAAGTAAGAGACTATGTTAAGGTGGTGGTCCCTAACCTGTTAATCCTGAACTGTTGGTTAACCTTATGGGCAGCAACCTTGACTGGACCATAAGGCAGATGTACAAAGTATCACATGGCTTAGTAAAGTTGGAATGTTGCATCAGCTTCCCTGAGAGGAAGGGATGCATGCCTGCATGGAGGTGGCGGGCCATTCCTTTCAATTTTTTCACTTTTCTTTTACCGTGCCTTTTTTCTAAAAACATTTTTCTTTCCCTATGTCCCTCTTCTTTAAAAACTGGCAGATGGTATGCAGTGCCCTGCTTTTCATTCATATTAATTTTACTTATTTTAATATTACGGTTTTAGGAAAACTCAGTACCAATTATTCATCAGGAAAAAGTTGTGGAATACCTGTATTAGAATAGAATGTAAGCTCCATGAGGGGCAGGGACCTTATTTTTTTCACAGCTTTATCCCAAGAGCCTGGAATAGTAGGCATAATAGATACTCAATTAATATTTTTTGGGTGAATGAATGGGTAAGTAAACAAACAAGTGACCCAGTAAACGCTATTAGGAATTGCCTGCTTTTTTCCCCTCTTCAGTACAGTAATAGTTGACTATATGTAACGTTTTGATATTCCTGTAAAGTCTATGGACTCTGCAGTGTATTTACAGCTTTGTAGTTATTTTTCATCTTTTGTTTTCTTTCCTCATATAATGAAGAGGGCTTTTTAAAAAAAGATTCTATTATAACATGACGTTTTTATTTTGAGGGCTGTTTTTGCATATGTGATTTAAATCATAATTATCACTATTTATTATTTATATACTTTTAGACTCAGTAGTGTTCTAGAGCCAGCTGGTACTGGCTTGCCATAACTGATTGCTAGGTTTTCAGGAATTTTGCAAGTCAGTGCTAAAACCATTGGTAGCTTAAAATTAGTCACGGTGAGAATATTTACACCATGGAAATCAGTAAACCTTTTCCAGCCCTCTGACTTCTTAACCTGTTGTTAAACATTTACCACCATACCACTGCTTTTGGGGTATATAAGTATGCCTGTTATAGAAAAGTTTGAAAAATACAGAGGTGAAAATAACCCATAGTCATGTTTCCTGGAGATAAACTACCTTAATTTCCTGCCATATTCCCTTTCTATCTTCAAGTTTGTAGGTAGGTAGGTAGGTAGGTAGGTAGGTAGATGATAGATAGATAGATAGATAGATAGATAGATAGATAGATAGATAGATAGATAGATAGAATTTTCAGATTTTTAACACTTGAAGTGTTTGTAAGCTATTTAAAGTTATTAGTGGTTTTTATAAGGATATAAGGATATTACTAGCTGCATAATATTCTTGATATATCACATATTCAGTGATTATTTTGTTGAAAAGTTGTATTCTCTTTGCCTTTATTTTAAATCATGCCGCACTTAAAATATTTGTGTATAGATATTTGTGCCCTACTGAATCAGAGGCCGTGAACTTTTGAAAAGGTTTCTTGATGATGTTACTCCTACCAGAAATGTTGTACCAGTTGCTAATTGCAGTGACCTAAGGTGTGTCTGTCTACAGCCTCATCAGCCTTGAGTATGAGACCTTTGCTTTTTTTTGTAGCTTAAGATGGGCATCTCAGTATAGTTTAATTTCTTTAGCTATTGGTCATACTAAATTTGGTTTGTTTGGTTTTTCCCCCATAATCGTTGGCATTTTATATTTCATGTTTTCTGAAATCCCTCCCTCCTTCTCTTTTCTTGGGGCTGATGTTTTTCTGGGCAATTTATATGATACTTTTTGAATGTTTATTTATATTAATGAATAAATCAGATTCTTCATTATAGAACAATACCAGGTTTTGGGGGAAAATTAATTTCTAAAATGGTTTGTGATAGTGTTGCATTCACTGCTGATCTGTGAGGAATTTATTTCAGGTCTAAAAACAACATAATATATGTAAGTTCTACATTTTCTTTGATATTTTATTGCCATATTTTCCAAGTACTATTCTTCAGTGTAATGTATTCTGAAATTCTGACTAAAACTCAGGCTGTTATCTTCTAGTAGAGTGTATTTGGTAGTATGTTCTAGGTGTTTGTAAGTAGATTAGATTTTTATAGAGTTTAAGCTGTTTTCCTTTCTATTTGAGATAAATTCATTTATAGTGTATTACTTTATATTTCTAAAGGTATTATTTAAGTATTTATATAATCTCCGTAGTTGCTAGGTGAAAGATTTGGCCTAGTCTAACTATATTTTATATAAGAAAATACTTTGGGGAAGTATTTTTAGGGAATTCTTAGGAGGTGAAATGACCAGAAATAATGTATGGCAGACGGAAGTGCGAGAATACAATTATTTTTAAATTGTTTTGGCATGTCACATATAATGGGACATAGAGCTGTTGTGGACTGTTTTTAACACAGGTCCGCAGTCTCCAGATAAATGCTTTTTGTATCTGGAGTTTTAAAACCTTGAGGCATAACTAATGAGTTATTTTACATTCTCAGGCTTGTGTTTAAAAATTCATACTTCTGATTTTTTCATTAAACTCTCACTTCCCTTTTGTATGAACAGCAAGAAAAATTTAACTCACATTTATAAATCAGTGTGTTGCTTGTTTTAAATTCCTTAAAAACAACTTGAATTTTATTAAAGAATTGTAATTTATTATGCTTAGAGGACTCCACTGTCCCCCAGCACCTTTCCCAAATCTTGAATTTTTCCATTATGAGTACTTTGAATATGTGTTACCATTGTGTCATGCGAGAGTGGCGATCTGTACAAGAAGTCTAAAGTAATGTGATAGACTTCTGGTAAAAATATCAGCGCTTACAATATCCATATAAATGTGGTACACTTCCAGATAAGCTTTGTGGTGTGAAGTACTGTATTGTTAGGTCATCTTTAGCTGCCATGGACTTTAATTAATAATTGCTTTTTTAGCCTTTATCATATGGCAGAGTCTAGTCATCTTAAGGTAGATTTGATGCTTGAAAGTTGCCAAAATACATTTGGCATCAAGTTTGTAGAAGAGGGTGATCAAGCTAGGAAATTTTACCTAAGTCAAATTATTTGATACTATCATAGAATAAGATGTTCTATGAAAGTAAAATTTTCATATTATAAGAGTTTATCATTTTTAAATGTCAAATTTTATTTTATTTTAGCCACTTTGGTGGAAATCTTTAATGTGTTTTCTTTTTAAATATAGTACATTTGAACATGACTCAGATATCTTAGAGTTGATGTTGTAAACATTTTTTAAAAAGTGTATCTATTGTAATGAAGCCCTCTGGGAGGACTGAGATATTAGGTCCTTTTTCTCCCCTTACTCTGAAAACTCTTGACTGCTAGATTTTGTTTCTTGACTGCTTATAATAGCTTAGCTGTCTCATTCCTTAATGACATGCTATTCATTTTTACATTGCTGTACCTATGTGGCCACTTAACATTATATTCCACTGCCCCTTTGAGTCTGTTTTTATTTTGTTGTGGATTAGGACTACAGAGCACTAAAGGTATTAGAAATGTATGAAAAGTCTCACTGGACTTAATTCTCTCTTAGTGCATTTATGTCAGTGGCTCTGCATTAGTTACCTGTAGAGCTTTTCCGTTTATAAATACCAGGCCCCATCCCTAGTGGTTTTTATTTGGAGGATTTCCACTTATGCTTTAAAAAGTCCAAGGTGATTGTGATTTATGTTAAAGCTTGAGAATCCCAAGTCTTGATACTAGAAGTTTCTGGAGAAATGAGGTATTATCACCTGACTTAGGTGTTGACTTGTTAGGTGTTTAGGAGATAATGTTTCCCACCACAGAAGATTTTATGATGATAACTGAGTTAACGTTGATGAACTCTAAGAATCCTTTTCAGTAAAATATAACAATATTGTCTTAATCCAGTACTGTATATATTTTATAGGTCTTTCAGACTTCTTAGTAATTGAAAGAAATAGAGCCAGGGTACTTATTAATTCCTTCCTTCTCCTTATTTTGAAATGTAACTCCTTTTTTACTCTGTCAGCAAATACTTTTCATGTTTATGATATGCCAGGATCTCTTTCCAAATAAAGGAAACTGGGATTGTTTGTTATAACGCTGTAGGTGGTCTGACTAGAAATTGATTATTCAAAGTTATGCTGAACTCAGGAAGGAAGAGCATAGTCCACAAATCAAATTGATTATAAATTGCATTGAGAATCCTTTCCTGGCAATTTATTATACACCATTGGTTCCCAGAAAAGATTTGTGATTTTGGTATAAAAAATATTTTAATTTGAATGTTAGAAAATGAGGAAATTTTAATTAAAAGCAGAGAAATAGATAATACTAGGCATTTTTCATACTTTGTCCTATATGCTAACATGATTGTGGAAAAAGTGGCTTTGAAGATGAAGTACTGATTATAAGACTGGGGGCGGAAATAGGAAATAATACTTAAGAGAAAAATGAAGAAGAAAATTAGTAAAAGAAGGCATTAGTATTTTAGTTATATAATTCCACCATGGAATTATATTCTGACAAAACAATTTTTTCATAGAACTGAACTCCAACTTAAAAATATTTCATTAAAATCCTTCTTTAAAAAGTACCACATAATTCTTTGCTTAATATTTAGAAAACCTGAGAGAAATAGCCTTTTCTAAAACTCAGGGTTGTTATGCTGAACATCTCTTCTTGTACATGCTTATGCTACTGTGTATTTCATGTTCTGGCACCGTCAAAAACTTGCCATTTAAAAAACAGAATTTGGTAATATGTGAGCATGGGACTTAGAGATGACTAGGATGTCAGAATGTGGTGGTTATTGCCCTGGACAACTTTATTATTCTGTTGTATGACTTCGGGGTTGCACTGTTCTTCCATTTCTAATTGGGTTTGAAGAATAAAGAGAATTTCAGAAGATCTCACTTCCCACCCCGTTTCAGCAAAATAACAGATAGTAGGTGAGAAATTTAAACTATTTTCTCTAAATTATCTTTTGGTGGTTTAGAGATTTAGATTGACTTAAGAATGTATGATAAAATCTATAATCACTAGTTTGAAAAATGCTTTAATAATTTTGGTAGTTCATAGATACAGTATACATAGTATAGAATGGGAAAATCTCCTCTGCCTTTTAAGAGAGCAAAACTTCTCACTGAGAGGTGTCAGGTTTCACTTATTCAGTGGCAGTGACCCTTGAGGACTAAAAAATCTCTGAATTGAATAGTGCTTTGCCTGACTAAATAAAGTTGGTATATTATTTAAGATAACCGTCACTATATGTATAGGTATCTAGCTGGGTACACATTTAGCTCAGAACAAAAACATACCTACTAATAGACCATGAGATAGATTGGTTGAGTTCCATTTGGCGCTGAAATTTTTTACTGAAAAATTGTTTTAAATTTATTAAACAATTAAGAGAAAAATAAGGTATGTTGAGTATTTAGATTATTACTAATTCTGCACTCTTGATAAAGCCTGATTGCTTGGTCTTTACAATATATCACATTTCTTCAAAGGTATCAGTGACAGGAGGCAAGATAAATCATGTGGAGATGTAATAGGCACCTTAGGACTTAAATTTTGAAATTTCAAAGTCTTTAGTTGTAATGTTCTTTTGTTGAAAGGAAAAAGAAAAGCAGAAATATTTTGATACTAGTAGCAAGTAAGACTGCTAATCTCTAAGGCAAATGCACTTAACTGGTAGGTCACATTCTACTAAAAGATCTTGAAAAGGGGGGTGTGAACAAGAAAAAAGCCAAGTCTATACCAAGGAGGAAAATTTTGCCTGCATTAATTTGCCATTTCTCTTCCACTGTGGGACTTTGTTCTTTACATTTACCTCTCTGTGGCTCTACTTAGTGACTTTGAAAAATTGACAAGTATTACTTCTTATAAGAAGTTTTAAAAAGAAAAAAGTGGTAAGTTTGTGAGGATGTTTGTTCTGGATAGCTGGTAGCCACATCAATAGACATGTATAGCATAGCATCTCACTATGTTCCAGACCCCGTTTTGGACATTGGGTTTATGAGTAAAACAGACAAAATTAGGTAGTTACATTGTAAGACAGATTACAAATTAGAAGAGCCACTGGCTGTTTTCTGAGGCACGATGAATTTTACTTTGTGTCCCTTATACAAAGATGTTTGTTACTCTAGCCTAAAAAAAGAAAAAAAAGTAAGTAAATATAAAATGCCTAAGAATTTGATTTTTCTGTCTTTGAACATTATAAATATGCTAGATTTTTCAGTCTGCTATTCACAATCCAGTGTTAGCTATTTCATCCATAAAAATCCACCTTGAATTAAGGCTTGAATCCACAATGAAAAGCAGCATTACCTCCAGAGACAGAAAACAATGACTTAGAACTCTTTAAGTCTTCATAAAAGGGCTTTGTACCGCCAAGGATTGCATCCGTTTCACATTAAGTAACTTGGGCCAGATTTGTTCCTCACAAAGCCTTTCCTTGCAGTTGCTACGCCACAGAAAGCTATTGAGCTGCCATGTTTTTTGGCACATGGATCTTCTTTTTAATCAACATATGTGAAAAAAATACCTGGTACTATGTTGTTTTTAGTTCTGTTTTATATAAAATGCTTAATATCTGTTATTTTTTATGTTAGAAATATTTTAAATCATATTTTAAAACCTTTTGTTTATTTTTTGTTTTATACAATATTAACTTGCATATTATTTTGTGACTTGGAAGGGTTGAAAAAATTTTTAACTGACTGGCTAGAGATGAAACTTTTCATTCTCACTGACTCTCTTCAGGAAGCTGTGACACCCACTTCCATTCTCCTGCCAAATGTTTCCCTCCGACTCTGGTGCATAGACTTTGAAGCATTGTTGACCATGTTGGCAGTTTGCCCAGAACCCAAATGCCCTGTATAATTTGCGTAATAATTATCATTGATTTACATACAGTGTAGGTGAATTGTCTTTCTAAATTTAAAGTAAAAAAATATTTTAAAATGTTTAAAGCCTTTGTTCCTTACCTGTTCCCCTTTTCTAGGATTGAGAGGAGGTCATAGTTGTGTATTTATAGGCCCTTCATATTTTTAAAGATGTTTCCTAGGTATCTCTATGCCTTATGGGCACCGTTCCTTAGCTCGCACTCTCTATGCCCCCACCTCCAGTACTGTTTGCCTCTCAGTTGCCATGCTCCTCCTGATTTTCTAGCTTTATTTGCTTATCTTCAAGTCGTATTCTGCCATCTTTCTTCTCTCCTCAATGCTGAAAAAAGGGATGGTTGATTATTTTTATTCTGCCACCTGTCTGGTAAAGGGAGGCAGTTGAATGTTGCTCATTGAACAAGTAGTTGATAAATTGGAATACGTGAAGCCTAAATGTGGCTTCTCTCTGGCACTGTCCAGCCCAGGCCCACACTATTTTCAACCTTAAGAAACCCAGGAAGATAAAGTTGCTTTCTTGTCACCTGTCTTCCTTTCCCATACCCACTCAAATTTATTTACCCAACAAATATTTTTAGGAATATTTTTAATAATAGTTTAATAGTCCTAGAATAACCTTAGAGATCCTGGACTGAACCAGACTCTAAATTCTATCCTAGGGTGACTTGAAAACTTTGTTTTCTCATCTTAAAAAAAAAAAAAAAAAAAAAGGAAAATGTAATAGGCAAGCATTTTATGTGGTTTAGAGAAGTGTTTTAAGTATGTTCAGTGTAAGGCTCTCTCCCACCTTATCTCCTACCTGCCATGTTCCTCATCCATCACAACTGAGGTTATATACACTTTGTGTACATCCTTCTCAAATACATTTTATGTGTACACAAACATACACACACACACACACCTATATGTACTCTTTTGTATATAAAAATTAGAAGAATTATATACTGGATTCTAAACCTTGCTCTTTTTACTTACTAAACCCTGGACCACTTTCTGTATAAGTAATAAGAGAGCTTTCTTATTTTACTTTATAACCACATGATATTAAATTGTATACATTTTCCATGATTTATTTAACCAGTCCTATCTGATTGATATTTATGCTATGTCTAAAACATAAGACTTTTGTTCTGCGTATGTGAGAATAAAGCTACACTCACCCTAACAGAGAACACTTAGGGATTCTGTTAGACATCAGCTTTGGAGGAAGGGGCAGAGTACTGAGATCTTACTTAGCTACCTTCCAAGGTTTTATTAGCAATCTTTACCCATTCTGAGTCACACTGTGCTTTAAATTAATGATAACATTATTTAACAGCCTTTTCAAATTTATTTAGGAAAAAAAATATTTCATAATCTCTGGTGACCATTGTTTGCATTAAAAGGCATTCTCTTTTTTATACATTAGTGTTACGTTTTTAAAACTTCTTTCTTTTGTTTTTGCCTTTTTTTTTTAAACTAGATTCTTACAATAAATGAGGACGGATCACTTGGTTTGAAAAACCCTAAATCTCACGTTTGTGAGCACTGCAATGCTGCCTTTAGAACGAACTATCACTTACAGAGACATGTCTTCATTCATACAGGTATTACAGTCATTAAAATTATCTTTGCTGTTTTCATCTTCGTGTAAATGTCATTTATTCCTAAGACCATAGCAACCTGGCATTTCAAATCAGAGATTTCATAAGGCTAAAATGTCAGAAGGAAACCAGGAAAAACTTTAAATGAGAAAACAATTAGCGTGGAGGTGCAAAATTAATTAATCTTAATTGGACACTTATTTGGCTTAATGTATTCTTTTTAGCTAGAGAAACAGTTAAAGAATGTATTATTAAAAGCCTGTCAGCATTTATTTTTCTATGTAAGACATCCAAGTGGAGTTTGAAATATGAATTTGGGAATCAAATATAACAATGATAATTAAGAACATGAAGTTGTAGAGGTTAGAACTAAAAGACTGATCATAGATCTTTGGGAAAACAGATTAGACATGTAGACTATATTAAGGGGGTCGGGGAGAGACTGTAAAAAGGTAGTTTTAACAAACTAGGAAAATACAGTTTCAGAAGACAAAAAAAGAGACGACCAGGGAGGGTATGGTCAACAGTGGCACAACCTTCAGAGAGCATAGAGAACTCAGAACAAAACACATTAGAATAAATAGCAAGGAGATAATGAGTAGCTTTTAAGAAAGTGGAGTGTAGGGTTAAACACAAGTGGGTAGTGAAGAGTTTGAGACATAGGATAGACTTTTCTTTCAAGAAGGTGTGGTAAAAGGAAGGAGTGTTTTAGAATTTCTGGAAAGTTTCTTTGCATAGAGCAGACCAAAGAATACTTGCCTTAAAAGGAAAAGCTCCAACAGAGAGGGAATGTTTGAAGATAGAGGATTTTTTTTTTTTTAAGGATGTTTAGAAAGTTCTGAAGGTTCTGGAGAAAATAAGTAAACAGGCATAAAGTGATGGTTAGCCATGGAGAGCAACATGGGGTGATCTCCAGATAAAAAGGAAGAAAAGATGTTTAAGACACTAGATAACCTGCAGAGTTCTAGCCTCGTGGTTTTTAAATTCTATTTTAAGTTGTTTATTTGCCTTTTTTTTAAATCCCTTGAAGGCTATAGATCAGATTTAGTCTCATTTTTGTGTGATTGAGATGATGTGAATTTTAAAACCTTGGGGAAAAATTGAGAGGAAGTAAAATTCTGTTAAGTTAATGAATAGTTTAAAACATTTGTATGGATAATTTGGAATTTTCTAAATTTGGGCTTCTAAGATCAGTAACTCTAAACTGTGTTTTATCCAGTAACTAATTTGTGGATGTGAAATTATTTTAAGGTGAAAAACCATTTCAATGTAGTCAATGTGACATGCGTTTCATACAGAAGTACCTGCTACAGAGACATGAGAAGATTCATACTGGTGAGTGTTGCCACCCTTACTAGGGTCATTAAAATTACCATTTCAAATATAGGGAAGAATTTTAATGAGTAGCAACAACTTGTTGCCACTTTCATTAGTTTTATTTCTAAAGAGTATATGTCATAGCTCATCTCTTTTCTTCTTTCAATAAATCAATGTTAACTGTTAAGACTTGGCTTTAATGTCCAAGCCCAATAAATTACCTTGAAATAGGGTTTTAGAATAACTTAAAATATATTTAAAATGACAAAAGGAAGTTTTTGTGAAATAGTTGTTTCCTTAGATGTTTATTTAATAAGTTTAGAGTAGGTAAAATTAGCATTTATATTAAATAGCCTAGGGGTGGGAGGAAAGTGTTTCAGCCTTAAGATAGCAGTACTACTTTTTTTCTTACTATTTCACGTATTTAGCTTGCTGTATCAAGAAAATTGTGATCCTAATACGTTGGAAACTTTCAGTTTTTCAGTTAAGTTGTTAATGATTTAGAAACATATTTCAGAAGATCACTGTTAAGGAACCCATTTTGGAGCAAACATTTATTTATTTTTGGCTAGTTCTATATGTAATCTTGATTTAGTAGACTGTTAACTTTTGACTTTTGAGGTCTCTCAGCATGGTAACAGTGTTCCTTTAGAATTTATTTTCAGTGTTTTGCTTTTTGTGAGATTATAAAAGTAGAGTTGGTGAATTTGCATAACTTTGATTCTTACATTTAAGTAGAATTGAGAATGATGGTGATAATATATGAATATGAAAAATATTAAAGTTCTTCATATTTCTCTATATTAAGTACTCAAGCAAGTGCCTGCTGGGTGTTGTTATTTAGATATGTTCTCATGGTACCTGCAGTACTGGTGAAAGGGAATCCTGGGACAGGTTGTCATATACCTTTTCTGCCTAGTAACTTCCCTTACTTTTCTGTGCCCGTAACAAGGAAACATGAATGTGGCTGGTCTCCTTAAGTAAAACTGCAACTCTGCAGCATATCTATATGCTTTGATGTTCTACTTTTCAAAGATTATTATTATGCGCATCACCCATTTCAGTTTCTTAAGAAAACATTTATTCATCACTTCCAGATGGAAGGGAGTATACTAGGTACTTTGGGGAAAAGAACAACTTTTTCAATTATGACTTATAGCTAAATTTAACATTTTATATATTAATAAAACCTGATCAGATAATGATAAGTGAAAGTGGTTAACTATTTTTGTTTGTTTTTAATACCTCTTAGATTTGGATGATTTACTCATTCATTCAAAAAATTTTACTGAGCCTTCAGTATTTTTTAGGTACCAGAAATATGGAGGTAATACAAGGCAGTTTTCTTGGAAAGGAAGGGGGGAGAAGACATTGATGTGAGAGAGACACATCGACTGGTTGCCTCTTGTATGTCCCCTACCAGGGTGGGGTATGAACCTGCAACCAAAGTATGTGCCCTTGGCGGAAATCAAACCTGGGACCCTTCAGTCTGAGGGCTGATGCTCTAACCATTGAGCCAACTAGCCAGGGCTTTTTCATAGCTAATTTTTAAGTTGATAATTTTGTATGGCCCGCGAATGATGTTATAAATATCCAAATGGCCCTTGACAGAAAGAAAATTCCCACCTCTGGTTTAGAAGAATGCATTGAAATAGTTATTGCAATTAAAAAGATTTTGCATATGTTTGTCTATTTTTAAATTGTCAAGAAGGTAATGAGTCACCTATCATTGATCATGATCCTCAAAGGATGTGTGGTGAGAAGAGCTACCAGTTCTTACAGGCGCTATTTTCCTTAAGCCTCCCTCATCCTTTTAGGTCTTAGTATACTGTCTCCTCCAGTCAGTCTCCAGCCCCCAAGCCCATTTTCTCCTCTGTTTGTAACATGAGTAAAAAGAATTACCTGTTTGGCTGCTCTTGTCACCAATAAAAAAAAATCCTCTGTGGCCTTTAAAAACCAAGAACCTAGCTTGATTTCGTTTTCAAATAGAAAAATTTTAAACTCAGCCGGGACAGACTATCACTGCTCTTTCCAAATTTAGGCTAGCCTACCAAATACCACTTTAAGCAAGGGTACTTTTTCATCCTAAGGCTGATACTTAAAGTTCTGGTTAAAGCTTTGTTTCTTTGGCTTAAGTCATTGAAAACTGTCAAAATGCAAATATCCTTGGGATTGCTATTTTTGGCAGTTATGGGAGATTTATATCTTGTGAATATATTATATAGATCTTTTGTTTAAGATATGTTTGGGGATATGGGAGAGAAGGTGAGGACTTGAAGTGAACGTTGAAGATAATAATCCCAATAGATCTTTGTTTAGAGTCAGAATTACTGCTCAGGTACACACCACGGTTAAACATTCATCATCACTGGAAGATTTACTTTGTGATCAGGTGCCTTTAACTAAGGTGCCTCCTCTTCTGTATTTTCAAATGTATATGTAGAATAAACGTTAGAATGACATGTATCTAGTTGTATTCTTTTCTAGAGGAAAATCTTGTCACCATTTTACTGTAAGGAAAAGCCAGTCTTATTACCATGGGGAGAGAGTGTGGATTTAAGGAATAAAGAACTTAAGTACAATTTTCAGTATTTTATTTTAATTTTCTAAATTCCTCTAAAGAGTAAGTCACAGACTACCTATCCTGATATTCTGACTATTATTACAAATTATGCTTGTTTTGTACAGTGTGGCAGTTTTCCTAACTTATTTTTTATTTCATTAGTAAAAAATGTTATGAAACCATTTTTGTCTTTAGGGAAATTTTTATAAGTTGACTTTATAAATCCTTCCAAAAATAAAAGGGATTTTGAAAATAAGCCAAATCATTTAGAATTACGCATATACATTAGGTTTCTTTTCCCAAAAAGTGTTTTTAAGGCTTTAGTTCTTGAATATGTATAATTTTATAGATAAAAATGTAGTAAATTCTAGAAAACATCTAAGTAAGCATTTTTCACATCCAAAAACATGTATTGATCGTTTTTTCCTCTTAACTATGACTTTTGCTCACAACAGTGTTAAATTGCTGAATAATAGCATTATTATTATTTTTTCTTTTTTGCTAAATCCCCACCCCCACCCAGCTGCATTATTATTTTTTAAACCAGTTGGGTTAGTGGGGTGAAGTCAGAGAGAATGTTGATTCACCCTTGACTATGTCAGCTCAACACTTTGTATTTCCTTCACTATAGTTCAGTTACTAATAAAAATTACAGTTTTCCTCTCATTTTGATGCTCTAGTTTATAGTTTATAAGCTATAATGGAGAAACCTTATTAAAATAAAATGTTACAGACCCAGTTAGGGTTTCACTCTTATTTGGAAGATGGAGGAGCTGAATCCTGTTTGTGCTACCTAGAGCCTTGCCTGCAGTGTGAGCTCCTGGCATTGAGACTGCTGAAGCCAGGCAGCACTGGCATGGTCAGGGCTTGACTAGAGAGAGTAAGCAGGGAAGCACACATTGCTGTGACAGACATTCTCTGCTTTAACAAAGCTTTCAGAAACCAGATTTTTTTTTTTCCCCTCTAGTAAACTATTAGCAATTCACACTAAAAGATTTGATTACACATAAGACGCATATAAAAGTTTCACACTATATAACAAACATCTCAGTAAAGATATAAAAGAAATCATACATACACGTACATATAAAACACTGCATCATACTTAAAGGTTTTCTGTTTTGGGGGTGGAGATGAGAGGAGAAGTCGTCCAGAAAATTAACTCTATTTTAACATTATGCATTAGAACTGAAATATGGAGAATCAGAGAGGCTTTATAATGAAAATTGCCTATTTTTCAATTAAGTGTCTATGTATGTTTTGTGTGTGTGAGTACCCCTTTCCCTCAGATTCATGTAAAGTGTTCTTTGTTAGTTTATAGTGTCTATAGTTTTGAAAAAATTGTTGTCATTTATTTTGACAAGTCTCTAGTTCAACAAATCTCCTGAAGTGGTCTCATTCTTATTTATGTATCATCATTGAATGAATGAAGGAGTGAATTGTGATTCACAGTTTCTCAAATCCTATAAAGTAGTACTGAACCAGTGCTTTGGCAGTTGAGATGAATTAGACCATTGAGGATTCAGATTGATCGCTTCATGGAAGTGGTAGAACATAACTGGCCCTGTGAGGTAGATTTAGATTTTGTAGTCCATGTGTTCCATGGGAGTCAAGTGTCATTGCAGGAACTGTAGGTGGTAGAGCAGAAGCATCACGGAAGTCAGGTCCAGGAGAAAGATCTGGGGTGTACTGAAGTTGGGAATCTTTGGGAAAGGATAGGTAAATTGGTGGTAGACAATCAATTCAGAAACCATGGAGTAGCAAGTTAAAAATCAGGCAGACAGGCAGACATCAGGACAGTTATAGATTCTGGATATCAAGACAAGTGTCAGATATGCTTGTTTAAAAGAACCAGATGGAGTCAGGTACTTGCAGATAGTTAAAAGGCTAGAAATTCCTGATTCCTTACTTTCTGTCATATCTCAGCTGCGGAATGCTATTTACAGCAAAATTTCATTCAGGGCTATTGCCTGTGGCTTGAATCCTTCAGTTCACCATGAAAAATGTGCACAGATTTTATGTGCGACACCACTCACTTCTCAACAGATCATCCTGCTTGACTTTAACAAAAGAAATAGTGTCTTTGAGTGGGGGAAAAAGCTAGAAATTCCTAAGAAGTCATCATTTTCATAAACCTATGAATACTGTCAAATAAATGTCTTGAGTACCTATTCTCTGCCAAGCACTCTATTAAACACAATACATAAATTATCTTTGTTCTCACAGAAATTCTGTGAGGAGGGTACTATTATTAATTTTATTTTTTTTATAGATAAGAAAACTAAGGGTCGCAATGATTAAGTGACTTGCCCCAGTGTGCACAACTGGTTAATGACACAGTCCAGGTCTTAACCAGTATGCTATTGAAAGGGTAGATCCAGCACCAGGAACATTTCACAAAAACTTGCAGTTTTAAACATAGAGGTTTTTATTTTGTTCAGGTAAGAGTAGAGCCACTCCTGGACCTGAGCTTGTGGGTAATGGGTATGCCTGCTGAAATGAAGTCTGTGGATATAGGAGTAAGAGCAAATTCCAGCTCGTATGGGATGAACAAAGGCAAGATGGCCATTCTGAGTAGAGCAGGAAGGAGTGGGTGGAATTGGAATGAGGAGGTAAGACTGGAAGGCTTGATTTTAGTTACATTGTCAAGCCTTGATGCCATCTAAGGAGTGTCAGATTTATCCTATGAGTATTATAAAAAACCAGGGCATTTAACTCCCATTTTGGAAGAATATTATTGTTTTGTAAAGAAAACTGGAAATTTGTTAACTGTTTTGTTAACTATAATTAATATGAAAAATTATAATTTCAGCTAATTGCAAATTTATTAGTAAGTTTACTTTTTAGGTATTAGAATTTAAACAAATGAAACAGCATTGTTAAGCTTCAAGGAATTTAGTATTACTTCAGTTTTGACCAGTTTATGAGAAACAGGTAACATTTGGAAACCACAAACAGTACTGTGAAATAAAAAATGCTTTTTGGACTTTGGATCCTCTTCATTTTTGGACAGTGTAGGATGCACTGATTTTCAGAAAAAGAGCTGAAAGAGGAATACTCAGATTTAACTTTAACAGAATTTCCTAAGTTTTAAAAAAGTTACTCTGAGAGCAGTTTTTTCATTTTTGGTGTTTTGATTTTTTGTGTTTTCTTTTTTAAAATTATTTTTGTTCTTTAAAGAACATGGTTAGTCTAGACCAAGTAAGTTTCTTTACCCTTTCACTTGTTAGTTTGCCTTCCTTTAATATGGATTCTTCCCTGCTCCCCACCCCCACATTATTTTACATTCTACAAAAGATGAAGCATAAGACATCAGAGTCTAGATCTAATGCTTTGTTTTACAACTCCTTTCACACCATATCCTTTAGGAAAAGTACCCCATTACTTGCTTGAGACTACTGGATTATTATTTAGGAGGAGAATTTGCTCAGTGGCTAACCAGTATTACCTAGCTTTTTATGATATTAAAAAGAGAAAGATTGCAACCAAGAAATAGACAGTGGTAACAGGCCATTTTAGCAGAATAACAACATTTTTGGTCATTTATTTATTATTTATTTATTTATTTATTTATTTTTTAAAATATATCTTTATTGATTTCAGAGAGAGGAAGGGAGAGGGAGAGAGAGATAGAAACATCAATGATGAGAGAGTCATTGATCAGCTGCAGCCCGCAACCCGGGCATGTGCCCTGACCGGGAATCGAACCCTGATCGCCTGGATCCTAGGTCGATGCTCAAACGCTGAGCCACGCCCGGCTGGGCACATTTTTGGTCATTTATCCCGTTGTATTTCATGTAATGTTTTGTATTTGCAAGCTGTTATATTGGCATTGTTTTTACATTTTGGATGACAGTTCCTGGGTGGTAAATATGTTCCTGAATATTTGGATTAAATCATTGTGCTGAATTGAGAAGCTACTACTTCTGTAATAGTCTGGATTTACTTGCTAATCAGTGCTTGGGTTTTAGATTAATTAATTAGCTATTAATACTTTTTTCCACTGCAGGAAAGTAACTTCTGAAACGAATCTCAATCATTATTTTTTCTTCCTCATTGAAATGATTGCTTGTATAAAATTTCTTAGGAATGCCACTGTCATACTCTGATGAGGGCCTGAACTTATGAACAAGACATTGACTAGAAATTGAATAAAATGGGTAGAAAGACATTTCAAAGGAAAAAAAAAAAAAAGATGAAATTTAACAACAGTTTAATCAGAAGGAACTAAAGGACTAAAACTAGTATAGGGTAATGGTCTTTAAGCTTGTATTGTGGAACCCAGATTTTCAGATGAAATCCTATGTGGAACAACATTAATAGTCAACTAAAAAAACAAGGCAAATGGTTCCAAGTGGTGTCCTTGGCTTTTGGTGAGTTGAATTATCAGTACTACTCATTTGTTATTTATCCAAGGAGACAAGGCCAAGTTTGAAATGACTGGAGAATTAGCTACTGTGGAACAAGTATAAAGAATATTTTCAAAAGGGAATTATACACTCTAAATGGTTGAGTTGCATGCTGTATGAATTGAGTCTCAGTAATTCTTAACAAGAATACGTGATAAAACATTATTTCAGTGTAATCTGAAATGGATTCTGCTAAGATGTGTTACAGCTGACTGTCTGAGAAATGTGTGGAGCAGAAAAAGTTTAGTTGGACTAATTTACAAAGCTTGAGGAAATATAAAGCATTTAAAGCATATGGATATTGAGCAGTACTTTGTGGAACATTTGAATATATTATATGTCATTGGACCAGTAGTGTCAACTGTGAACTTCATTTGCTCTAGTGGGTTTAACCATCATTGGTTCCATGAATTTTTGTCTGATATGAAAACTGGATATCCTCACTTATTTTATACAGCAGTTTAATAGCTTAGAATTGGTAAAAGTTTTATTGGGAGTTTTTGAGTGTAGAAAAAAGGTTAAAATTTTTCTGAATGAGAAGAACCACTCTCAACCACTATTATTGAACACTGAAGAATGGCTTTGGAAATTAGCTTTTGCTGAAGACTCGAAAATGTTTCTTAATAAAGTCAGCCTAATATGAGAAGGGGAAAACGATGCTTGTAGTGAAACTTCTACTGTGGTTAAGTCCTTTTGACAGCTGCTAAGGTTGTTTAATCACAAAATGCTGCTTTATACACTTCCCTCCTTACAAGTTACAGTAAGAAGCAAAACCTCCATCCCCACACATATAGGGTAGATATACTTTCTAAGCTCAAACTACACTTCTATCAGTTTTTGGACCGTGATGCAAGTCGATATTTCAAAATCCATTAAACTGTAACTCTACCTGTCTTCATTTGGAAGTAATTAATCTGCAATGTAATGACATGCTAACAGGTAAATATCAAGAGAAAAATCTAATAGAATTCTATAAATGCCTTCCAAGTGATGAATAATTCTTAATTAAAAGTATGTTTTTATGGATTGTTATCAGTATCTGTCTTTGTGACAAGACAGTTTCAAAGATAGAATATGTAAAATCTCATGCAGATAAGTATTAGCAGATAAACATTTACAATTGACTGATGATAGAGAACATTAACTTTAAACCCCAACTTGGCAGAATGCTGCCTCTCATAAAAATAATTTCAATCTTTTCATTAGGACACTTGTATGGTGAAAAATTGTATTCTGTTAGCATCATTATTATAATCATTATATGTTGAATTTCATCAATAAAGAATTTGTGGCATTTTCTCTCATTATTGGAGTATGTATACAATATCCTTGATTTTACCTCTTTGCACACAAAGCTTATACTGTCTGGCCCTTTATTAAAAAAATTTGCCAACCTGTCAAAGTTTATTTTTTGAATGTTCTCAGTTCTTAGAACTCTGCTTTTTGGTGATCTTGCTGTTCATTTTACCTCCCTCTTGTTGCCTTAGACTCATTTAAATCTTTGTGATTTAAATTTCTCATTTTCTAAGCACTACCTCCTGTCATTCCTGCTTCATGCCTTAGTTAAGTTTCATCTTTTATCTCCACGAAAACCTACAATCCAGCGATTCTGCCTCCTTTTTACTATCCCTCGTTTTCCTTGTATTCTCATTACTTTCCTTTCCCAGTTTAAATTCATTCTTTGTTTATCATAAATTCAGTTCTCACATTTAGGCCTATGATCCATTTTGAGTAAATTTGTGTGTATGAGATGAGGTAGAAGTCTAACTCCTTTCCTTTGTATGTGGGCATCAAATTGTCCCAGCTTCGTTGTTGAAAACACTGTTCTTTCCTCATTGAAGTACCTTGGCACCTGTGTGGTTTTATAAGTAAAAATTATTTTAGATCTCCATAGTAATGGTTCCTTACGGCTGAGAAGTCTTTATGAGATTTTTAAAAAAGTGTATATGTATGTCCAATTTAACAGTGCTTATTTAGTTCATTCCCATAAGGACATGAGAAATGCTGGTTTGAGTTGAGAAAAAGAGAAACTTTACTTTTGATACTTAGTCTCTCATCTAAGCTCTTTTTACATTTTAGTAAATTAGATTTTTAAGAATATTTTCCTAGGATTCCAGTTTCATTTAACCAGAAATATATTTTAAAAGAAATGTAGAATTGAAAAGGTTGTACCCAAGAATTGTTTTGGACTATGTATGGGTAACATTTCTTTTTCAAAAATCTTTTTAAAATACTATTTTGTATGATTGAGAAAAAGATTAGAAACATCAGCCACTCTACTGAAATAACGTTCATATTGTTATAAGTTCTTGGTACTACTGGTCTCCATGGAAAACAGTATGTTGTATATACACATAATTGAAAGGCAGGGAAATTGAGTATGTCTGCTTTCAGGTTTTTCTTTTCAGTGGTATATGCCAATCTCTTTCATTTTTATATAGCAAAATATTCTTGAAAATTTTAATTGGATGATATTTTTAGTATAGGGGAGACTTTTTGTCATTTAAAAAGAGCCAAGTATGACAACTCTCAAAAGCCATTTATTTAGAGATTCTTGTGTTAAGATAATTCATTATTTTACAATATTTGTTTTTTAAACTTTCTATATCGTGTACTAGGTGAAAAACCGTTTCGCTGTGATGAATGTGGTATGAGATTCATACAAAAATATCATATGGAAAGGCATAAGAGAACTCACAGTGGAGAGAAACCTTACCAGTGTGAATACTGTTTACAGGTAAGAGGTTATTTGAAATGCTTTTTTTTTAATATTTTTTTATTAATTTTTAGAGAGAGAGAAAGGGAGAGGAATTGAGAGAGAGAAACATTGATGTGAGAGTGAAACATTGATTGGCTGCCTCTTGCTTGCCCCCTACTGGGGATCGAGCCCTGACTGGAAATAGAACAGGCAACGCTTTGGTGCATGGTACGACACCCAGCCAACCTAGCCACACCAGCCAGGGCTGAAATTCTTTTAAAAAAATCCACTTTATTGAGGTATGATTGACTCTTGAAAATTCTTCTAGCCTAAGTTAAATTATCAAGTAGTTCTAATAAATTAGAAACTATCACTACTAGAACTACTTGAAGAACTTCCTAGCTGTTGTTGATTACATTTATATTAGATGATTGGCTCAGCAGATTAGTTTAGAATTGCTTGTATTATTATACTTATATCTATATATTAATTTCTTTTTTCTTCTTTCTTTTCTGTTTTTGGTTGACCAAAACCACAAACTAAAACAAAAAATCACTACCAAACTCTGAATTCGACAGTATTTTTCCAGAACAGATCGTGTATTGAAACATAAACGTATGTGCCATGAAAATCATGACAAAAAACTGAACAGATGTGCCATCAAAGGTGGCCTTCTGACATCCGAGGAAGATTCTGGCTTTTCTACATCACCAAAAGATAACTCACTGCCAAAAAAGAAAAGGCAGAAAACTGAGAAAAAATCATCTGGGATGGACAAAGAGAGTGCTTTGGACAAATCAGATCTGAAGAAAGACAAAAATGATTATTTGCCTCTTTATTCTTCAAGTACTAAAGTAAAAGATGAGTATATGGTAGCAGAGTATGCTGTTGAAATGCCGCATTCTTCAGTTGGGGGATCACATTTAGAAGATGCATCAGGAGAAATACATCCACCTAAGTTGGTTCTCAAAAAAATTAACAGTAAGAGAAGTCTGAAACAGCCACTGGAGCAAAATCAAACAATTTCACCTTTATCCACATACGAAGAGAGCAAAGTTTCAAAGTATGCTTTTGAACTTGTGGATAAACAAGCTTTACTGGACTCAGAGGGCAATGCTGACATTGATCAGGTTGATAATTTGCAAGAGGGTCCCAGTAAACCTGTGCATAGCAGTACTAATTACGATGATGCCATGCAATTTTTGAAGAAGAAGCGATATCTTCAAGCAGCGAGTAACAACAGTAGAGAGTACGCGCTGAATGTGGGTACCATAGCCTCCCAGCCATCTGTAACACAAGCAGCTGTGGCAAGTGTCATCGATGAAAGTACCACAGCATCCATATTAGATTCACAGGCACTGAATGTGGAGATTAAGAGTAATCATGACAAAAATGTTATTCCAGATGAGGTACTGCAGACTCTGTTGGATCATTATTCCCATAAAGCTAATGGACAGCATGAGATATCATTCAGTGTTTCCGACACAGAGGTGACGTCTAGCATATCAATAAATTCTTCAGAAGTACCTGAAGTCACCCAGTCAGAGAATGTTGGATCAAGCTCCCAAGCATCCTCATCAGATAAAGCCAACATGTTGCAGGAATACTCAAAGTTTCTGCAGCAGGCTTTGGACAGAACTAGCCAAAATGATGCCTATTTGAATAGCCCGAGCCTTAACTTTGTGACTGATAACCAGACCCTTCCAAGTCAGCCAGCATTCTCTTCCATAGACAAGCAAGTCTATGCAGCCATGCCCATCAATAGCTTTCGATCAGGAATGAATTCTCCACTAAGAACAACTCCAGATAAGTCCCACTTTGGACTAATAGTTGGTGATTCACAGCACTCATTTCCCTTTTCAGGTGATGAGACAAACCATGCTTCTGCCACATCAACACAGGACTTTTTGGATCAAGTGACTTCTCAGAAGAAAGCTGAGGCTCAGCCTGTCCACCAAGCTTACCAAATGAGCTCCTTCGAACAGCCCTTCCGTGCTCCATATCACGGATCGAGAGCTGGAATAGCTACTCAATTTAGCACTGCCAATGGACAGGTGAACCTTCGGGGACCAGGGACAAGTGCTGAATTTCCAGAATTTCCCTTGGTGAATGTAAATGATAGTAGAGCTGGGATGACATCTTCACCTGATGCCACAACTGGCCAGACTTTTGGCTAAAAAAAATTAAAAGTGTAAATAATACTGGCACTTTAGAACAGATTAATCAAGATTGGGGTTACTCTGTGTAAAATGGAGTGCTGTACAGATTTAAGAGCAACGCGATATAACAAGTTAAGCTGATATGAATAGCAAGATAATCCAATAACTGCGTTTTGTTTGGTTAGTCAGCATTCTTTGAACTGCCTTACATGTTGTCACCTTTATAGAAGCAATGCATTACTTGTTTTAGATCAGAAACTTGCTATTCCACCTACACCACATTTAAAAGGAAAAAAAAAAAGACTTTCGCACAATTGTTTCCTAACTGATAACATTGTACATTCTTAGGAGATTAGTAATTGTGTGAAATTTACTCATACTGTTTAAGTTTTTCAGCATAGTCATTGCACTTCAGCAGGGAATCTGATTATACTTTACAGAGTGAACTTAAACGTTTAAATGTCAAGAGATTATGGCTTCAGTAAATTAGTGTGTCTCCTGTGGGGGAAAAAGAAACCAAGAAACCACCCTTTTAAAAAGAATGATATGCCATATACCCTTGATTTTCATTTTGCATTATATTGACATGTTTTTTGTTTTTTTTTTAAAGAAGAAAAGTAATAAAAATCTGATAGTCTAAGACTCCACTATTTAAAATCTTACTTTTAAAATATGCATACTTTCAAAAGTTTTACCAAAATATGTAACTATTGAAGCATTCACTTCTATGGAAGTATGCATATGGTGTCAGTTTCTTTGTACAGTTGTACCTAGATATTTTTTATGATTTTTCATGTGCAAGTATAAGATTTTGAAGTTTTAGTAAGAAGATATTCTGTAGAGTACATTCCCAAGAACATAATGCTTATACAAATGTATATTCCACGTTTTAAAGCTTAATTGTATTTTACTTTACATATACACTTCAGTTAACATAGAGCACTTAGAATCTATTTGGTATTTTTGATTTCTCAAAGTAAAAAAAGATTTAGATTTTTAGGTTTGATGTGGTTGTGTCATAATCATCTCATAATTGACAATTTTAATTTTTGGCAATAAAAGGAAATTGGGTATCTTTGGAACTGTAAAACCTGGTTTAATCTTTTTCTTTCTAGAATCTTGATAGATTGGATAAACAGTATCCAGAGAAACAAAAGAAATGGGCATTTTAATTGCTTATTTTATTTTGAGTTAATATTTAATGAACACTGTTCATTACAATTTTACAAACCAAAAGTGTTTACTAATTCTAGTAACTACAATTTCTTTTTCAGCTAGATGAGTGATCGGAAACTTTTTGTTGCATTTCAAAATCTAAATAAACTACAGACTTTATCCTTACACCACGAATGTTTTATTTTTAATACTTTGTCTTAGAATAATACAGCATGGTACAATAAATAGTGCTTTTATATATACATATATACTTTTCTGAAGAATGATGGTTGGAGTTACACATTGGACAGTTAATTTTTGGAAAAATAACATTAATTTTATTGATTTTGTTAGCCTATCTGTTCCAAGTTTTTTGTTGTTTTTTTTAAAGTTTCGCCATCTTTGTCATAATGCACATACTGACATAGTACCAGTGATAATCTAAAATTAATACCCCTGGAAAATGAAACTTTATTGTTAGTTTCCAATTTAACTTTTATATTGACCCTATAGGTCTGTAGTCTTTGTTTCAGTATAGAATGTTATACATTTAAATTATTTTTCTTTTATTTAATGTTATTCCAAGACTGTTCTCATAAAGAAAGGGAACAAAGAAATATCCACCCTAAATATCTTTTCAGTTATTTTTAACATGTTGGTGTTTTTATGGTAAGGTATATAAATAAATTATCTTTAATGTGGTTTCCTCTACACTTTGGTTATTAAGCTTTGCTTGAAATACTCATTTTTCCATTTGACAGCTTTGCTGCCAGATTTTTCAAGAATTTTAGACTTCTTTGAAGTAGGTATTTTAAAATGTTCTGCCATTATTGACTCGTAATTAAGAATGGTGTGTGTTGTGTTGCACATCACAGTCGCGAGAAGACTTCATTCAGGTGGGTTGTTAAAAATGGAACTGTGCTCTCCCTAGATAGGCATTTGTATTTTTCTTACACTACTATTGAACGATAGTAGGCATTTATTTCCTCAGTTGATGTTTTTTGAGCCTGATCAAAATTTTTGTTCTATTGAGAACTCGATGTAGTTCTTGGTACAGTATAAAGCTTTTTGTTGGTTTGTTTTAACAGCAGCACAGTTTTTAGAATGTGACTCTACTGCTGAGCAGTTAGAGTAAGCTAAGGAAGGAAAGCCTTTGAAAATAGTAGTTAAGCAGAATTGCAGGTGTTGCATTCCTATCTTCAGCACGTTTCTTTAAATCTGTATAATGGCAGACATTTCTACCACATTATAAGCATTTTTGCGATAAGTGATACTTGGCATAACTTATTGACTCACCATTTAAGTATAGTTATTCTCTTACTGTGAAATTCTAAATGCCTACCAGAATTACCTTGTATTATTATCATATGATAAACATCTCAACATTTTGGGTTTCCCAGTTTGGTTTAAAAAGTTCCTTAATTTCTATTTGGGCATTAGGAGAGAAAGCAAGTAGCCTTTTGTGCTGCTTTAGGTCAGAATATTGAGGATATATCTTTTTGCAATTTGTGTTTCTCATTACTTTCAGTGAGCAAATTGTTCTTTTAAAACATGCTTTTACACCCTTAAACTTTTGCTGTGTGAAGGAGGTGCTTTTTCACTTAGGACCTACGTTTGAGGATTGGAAACAGATCCTGTTAGATGAGGTCATATCTCTTGCACGTCTTCGAAAAGTGTTTTGGGTTTTTTTTTAAACTTATTGCACGCATTTCATTTGGTTCAGAGTATTTGAGTAGCTATTAAATTTTTTGGATCTACTTGCAAGTTTTCTACTTGATGCCATAGAAAATCCATCCTTGTAGCTCTGGCTGAGGACTGCCAGTGGTCGGGTAATTTTCTCTTTGCGAGAGAGGCCTGTGCTCAGGGTAGGCTTTCATTTCCACAGGGGAGAGAAACTTGTGAAGTGCCAGCTAGGTTAGATCTTTCCACCTATTTCATTTTAATAATTTGGGTTTTTAAAGGGCTGTTTCAAAAAAAAACCAACAAGCCGGGAAACTTTAAAAGTAGGCATTACTGTAGTACTACATTTCTTAGACTTAGAACATTTTAAACTAGAGCTCATTTTTTCACAGTATATTTACTTGAAGAAGCACTATTATAATCAATGAGAAACTTTTTGACTCTGCAATTTAATTTAAACTCTTTTTTGTTTCAAATTACTTTATTTCAGGGAAATAATTTTCCAGTTGTTTTTGCTGTACTCTGCAAATAAAAACCGTATGTTTCCTTTATTCACCTAAACTTTGGTAGGAAACAAACTAAAGCAGACAAACATTTCTTGTTGTGTTTGTTGCTTTCTTTAATCCAATGGATAAAAAAGTAAAACCCTGTAAACATTATTTTATTTTTTTATGCAATACCATGCTGTACATATGGTTCATCAAATAAGGATGTACCTATGATTGAATCTTTAATTCTGCACAGTTAGAGTTTATATATAAACGTGTCTTGACAATCAAGGACTTTTATGTGTCTTCCTTTATGATGTTTATTAATGTTATGCATTCCATTTGTTTTGAAGTGAGTACCAATGTGCTAATTTGTATTGTCTGAAAGTATGTAATGTTTTTACAGCTTGTTTTTAAGAATCTGTAAATATGTACAAACAAATCACAGTACTGCTTTATGTTAGAAGGCATATGATGTTGTACTGTATGTAAGCAATAATACATAGCAGTGCTAACTTTACAAGTAGCATCAGGAAATTCTAAAAAACATTTCAGAGTTATCGATTGATTATCCTTATTTCATTTAATGATTATCTTTAATCAGTTTTATAAGCAAATTCCATTGTTCCTCCTATTGGAACGTAACACTGTTTACACAGCATAATTGAAGTTGCAGGGGAGACAGGCTAAATCTGACTTCATCTGTACTCACTTTCACTAAGCATTGAATGGCCTTACCACTCTTCTGCAGGATGGAGGAAGACCGCAAAACTTAGTGCCCATCACACTGAAGGAAGGGGGTGTGTCGAATTTTTTTTCCTGCTTCTGTACTGCTACCTAACATTGTGGTTTGCTTTGGATTTTAATATTTGTTTTTCTGTTTTAGATTCAAGCCCATAAGTTTTGAGGTGGCTTCAGCTCCATTGTGAAATAGATAGTTCTCTTCATATTTCATATCTACATTTCAGTAATTCTAAACTTTCTACTTTGATTTTTAGATATTTATTTTTCAAGCTTGCTTTCTCAGCTGATCAGATGAGCATTCACCTTCAATACAAAGGAAGACAAACCTATTGTAGTTTGAATTGAGTAGATATACTGTACAGAACAGCTAACTATTTGAACTCACACATCACTGCTTTAGAAATAAAACCGCCAATTTTTAAATGTATATGACCTACATTTTATAGGAGAAATGTTTTTAAATGCTAGTCATTTATATAAATGTGCTTTGAAGGATTTGCTAGTTCACTTCTGTCACTTTTTAGTACACTGGTATCTTTTATATGTAATGTATGCTTTTTATTGTAGCAAAGCATTTCAGTAGAAAGAATTTTACAACAATATGGGGGAAATTTTTCATTGTTGGATTTGAATTATACTGGATTTTATCTGTGTAGTCTTGTCTTTATTTTAATGCTGTCTGGAAGGGAACTTGGTATCCAAATAAAGCAGGTAACCTCATTTTACTTAAAGGGCATACTGTGTAGTGCTGAATTTAATCTGGAAATCCAATGATTTTGAGGAGAAAAACAAGTTTATAACAATTGTACAGAAGAAATTAAATGTGTGATGGAAATCCTGATGGTGGAGCACGTTGAATTTTCTGATATATAGTGTTATTTTCCTGGGATCCCCTATGCCTTTGTATTTCAACTAATAAAGGAAAAACCTTGTCATTGAAACTGGTAGGATAATAGGATATTCTGATTATACAGTATTACTATTCCTATCCCACTTTTTGACCCTTTCTCAATCACTGTAAATTTTTATTTTCTATTTCCTGTTGATAATTAAACATGTACATAATATAGACACTGTTGTATAAAACTGAATGATTTGAGTTGCTATGCTTGAATGGGTAACTAAGTGGAAATACGGATACTGAGAATTCATAAAATGCCAGAACAGATTTACAGGAAAAAGGGAGGAATCGTGTGTCCTGGGAAGGTCACAGCAAATGTTTCTTTGACTCTCTGTGAAATAAATGTGAAAGAATCAACTACAAATTTAGTATCTGATACAAGTGGATCTTTCCTTCCCCCACCTCCCCCCACATACATGAGCGCACTAAATTTCAAAATCTACTCAGGTGAAAATTGCTTTGCAATGGAACTTATCACATTGAAATTTTCACTGTTCAAAAGATATTTGTGATATTTTTAAGTACAAACTTTCATATGAGTAGTCAGCAGCCTGACAATTGAAATTTGGTAAGTCAATATATTTTAAAATATATTTTACCCTCCAAATAGAATTGTTTTTAAACAATTGAGAGGGTTTTTTGTTTAAATGTATTTTTTTTATTGTCATTGTAAAAATAAAATCTTTGCTTGACCTCACATTATGCCATGAATAAATTGCTGAGCCTTTATACTACAGTGAAATCTTTTTCATGCATAATCATGGAACATGGCAATGTTCTTTAAACTGACCTATTCATTAAGAGGTTTAATGAGTGTCACAGCTTCTGGCTTTATTGTCATAGTTAACCTTGCCATTTAGAGTTTATAATACCCTTTTATGTATTGTGATGCTAAAGGAAATTGTTTTGTTTTATTTTTAATTGAATTATTAGACTAATTTATATTTGCAAATTCTGCATTTTAAATGTGGACACTGGCTGTTTGAAAAATAAAAAAAATACCCAAACAGTTTTATGAATAATTTCCTAGCTGAATTTTTTACAATATTCTGAACCAAATAACTAATGGTAAATGATTAAAAATGGTAGTATGCAGATTAATATTAAAGAGAGAAAAGGATGTCTATAGAATTAACAGTTTTTTACACATATCGCTTACTAGTTAGAGCCTTTATTGTAGCTTTGTGTGGCGTGCTGTTGGGCAGTTCTGAAGTGGAGTCAACTGTACCGTCGTCTGATATTTTAGACTCAGATGTGTTTAACACAGAGCTAAGAATCTATGTGATTTTTTTTTTTCTTCACAGATAAGATTCTGTTAACCTATCATGTGTGGGATTCCCCCCCCCCCCAGCCCCCATTAGCAAAGGTAGTTTTATTTTTATCCATTTACCACCGTGGTGTCTCCTGTCTTGTGACCAGTGGGACACATTGTAAGAAAGCTGTCTGCAGTTAGGAGTGTAGTCCAGGTCCTTGGTACAAATATAAACTAATTGGCATTTGCAGAAATTAATCCTGCTACCCTGCCTTTATCACCACGGTGCTTTGGCCAGTTGTGCGTAATACCACCGATAGTCTGCTAATCCACTTCCTAGATCCTAGTTTTTCTTGAATAATTAGGAATAGTAGGGAGGAGGGTCAGGAGATACTCTACATGTTATTTCTCCCACCTTCTGAAGGTTACAAGAAAAAGTGAAGTGGCTTGAATTAATGTGTTGTCATTGAGATTTACGTGACAATTTATGCACAAAAGTATGATGATTTTTATGGTTATATGTTTGGATAGTTTTAATTCTTTTTCCAGAGTGCTGGCGGAACTTGATGTTAGAGTAAATGATACCTACTTAATGGATAGAGAATCAATGAATTGGAAAAGTTTAAGTAAACTGAAGGTAAAATTTGGGTGTCATAGTATCAGTTCTTTTGTCCTTTATAAATGTCCTTAAAGGTACATTTATAGTAAAACATTTTACACACTCATGCAGATGTGTATGCATATGTGGGAGAGCTGGGGTGTAAAAATGTGATTACTGTAAATGAGAAGGACATTTTCAAAGTGATTCTAAACTTGAGGAAAACTCAAGTTTAGAAATGGACTTGAATTATAAAATAGAGAACATTTGACCCTTTACATATTTATCCATTTATACAAAAGAATGAACTTCTAAAGTTGTGACTCCTAATTTTCCTTAGCCTCTCGCATTCTTAATAAGATTTTGAAACTATGATGCCTATTGTCAGGGTTGCGAAGGGGGCGGGGCAACAAAATAGATTACCTGTGATAGTAATTGTGTTTTTTATTGATTTGAATCCTTACTTGCTGGCGCATAGTATTAATTCAGCAGTGATCACTTCGTAACAGGCATTGTGATGGATGCAGAGAATAGGTGGTTGAGACTATGAGCATCTTTATTTGAGCATCTGAAAGGTGTTTATAATGGCAATTGCAGGATGCATTACTGTACTTTATTAATGCGAATATTGAGTGCTAAGATGTGTTGGGTGCTGTGCTGAGTAATTTATATCTCATTTGTCAACAAATGGGTAAGTAGTAGTGCTTATATGGACCAAAACAGTGGAAATAGAGAACATTGTTTAAAATGATCCCCTAGTTAAAATACCAGACTTACGAGTAAGACTCAGACCTGGGCTGTGGAATGTGGGGATGTATGCTCTGTTCAGAAGAAATTCATAACAGGAGTGGGGGATTAATGCTCTATGGGGATTCACAAGCCTGGGGGTAAAACTGCGCTAGAGATCACCTATTCCCCATTGGGGTGTAGTTGGAAATGGGCACTGGGAATGCTCTGGAAGCAGGAGAATTAATTGAACCAGAGCTACTTATTCTAGCACAGTCTTCATGGAATGATGTTAATATATTTTTTAATCCATTGAAATCAGTACTCCCAGGTGGATTATATTTATGGGAGTCTTCATGTCTTCCACTGGCCCCCAATTATCTTATATTGTCTTTTCCTTGACCATTTCCTTCAAGGTGTTTGGGCCACCATAAAACTAACTTAAAAATCTCAATATGATAGTTTTCCTCTGTTTCTTCATGGGAACTCCAACTCTATCGCACAACTTTCGTCGATGATATTATGAAGGTTAGGACTGATTTGCAGAGCACAGAGTCAGGTAGCAGGTGGCAGAACAACTCAGGACTTCGCAGCTGAGCGCGGTTGTCCCCAGCAGTTTGCTGAGTTGGCGCTCGTGATTGAGGACAGATGACGGCGCTCAGAGGCAGCATAGCCAGTGCTGCCACATGGCGCAGCTTTAAGCTGTATGTTGTCTTGTTGAGGATGGTGAGCAGAGGCGCAGTTGGTCATATGCTACGGGCTGCACGGGTGGAGCAGAGCAAGGGACTTAGCATCTAGGGACTACGTTGTGGCTCCACCTTGACCTGTGTGTAACATGGTTCAAGTCAGTTATCCTTCCTGAGCCTCAGTTTTTTCATCTGTAAGATGGGAATAATAAAAATACCCATCAATGTTGCTGTGAATATCAAATCACTTGGGATAATTTGCAAATGATAAGTCACTAAATGTTTCCTAGTTCAGATGTTAGCAGTGGCAAAAAGGAAAAGAGCGGAGCTGGACAGTGTTGGAAGCCTCAATCCATGTAAATCAGAGCATGTGATAAATTCCTAACTTGCTGACAGTATTTTTCAAAAGATTAAACAAGATATGAGAGGATTTTGTGTGTCTGGATTTAATTGACCAACAAGGAGGAACTGTTAGGGCAGTGGAAGTGCCAGGAATTTTATAAATTTATGCTTGCACTACCAGAGACTGTGGAAGGGATGGAACATTCTGGAGAGTGATACTGGGGGGGAAAGTCAGTAGCCTTGTCAGGAACAAAGGCAGAAACACCATCCCGCAAAAGTAAGACTGTATTGAACTTGATCCCAAGCTGTTCGTTAATCAGGAACAGGAACCTGGCTGCCCGTGAGGCAGAAGCAAAAGGCCTGGGCAGTAGGTTGGCAGCAGCCAGCTCACCAGGCGGGAGGAAGGGGCGCGTGTCTGTGAGGACGTGGTGGGCCTACGCGCTCACCTTTCCTCCTGAGTTTATTTTTCTTTCTCCATCTCTCTCCATTCTTTGCTCCTCTTGTTTCCCCTGAATGACTGTGTGGCCTGTAGCAGGTAGACTCCAAACAGAAACGACTGACTGATGGTATCAGCCTCTCATGCGGGTTAGGTTTGTTTACCATAAATTTTTTTTACTATTAGTAGTTGAGGAAAATTTAAAACTGGTTGTTCATTGGGAGAAGATTGGGGGACTCCTGGGTTAGCGTGTAAACCTCTGTGGAGCATTGGGTTCACAGAATCTAGAACAGTGCCTCACACACAAGCAGGTATGAATGAATGAGCAGTGTTACGGGGTAAAAGGCCTTGGCAGTGAAGGTGTTAGGAATAGTGCTGGAGATTTGTTGGGATTAAAATGCTATGGTCAGCAACCTGGAAGTGCTGGGTTTCTGCTTTAGACCACAGACTTCTAAACATGATTCCCAAAAGACACAATGATCAATGGCTAGTGGGAAACAGATGTCTTCTTATGAGTTGGACCTGTTTCCCAAACTCGTGTGGAAATGGGCCAGAGGATAGAGCCATGTCCGTCCCCTTGACGCCTTACCACCCTCTGGCTGCGGAGAAATGAGTGTATCTCAATATTCGGAGAAGAGGAAAGAGCAGAACGGCTAGGACACTATCAGTGAGCAAGTGGGGTGGACCTCAGCCCTTTTCCCACCCCAGTTGCATGGAAACAAAAGAGAAAGCAAAACAACCACACCCATGTGTGTGGCCTAGTTATGGCAAATGGCCTGCTCACTGCTGGATGTGGCTCAGTAAGCATTCCATGATCTGATCAATCAGATTGGCAACTCGTGGGGGTCAGGGCTTGTGAATATTTCTCAAGTTCTTTCAAACCCTCCCTCCCATTACTACCACAGCCCAGGTCACCCTCAAGTCACGTCTGGGCTCCTTGCTGCAAGTTTCTGCACAGCAACTCTGGATGGCCTCCAGCCCTTTTCCCAGAAAACAGCTACGCAAAAACCCCACAGGAGCTTCTTGCCTGCTACTTGGATAAACACTCAGCTACTTACCTTGGCCCAGCAGGGTTGTCCTCTGCCCATAGCCCAGCCTCCCGCACAGTGAGCCGCTCATCCTCTCTGCTCTCATTACCGAACTGCTTGCAGTCTCATACTTGGTCATATCCCCTTTGGCCATGAACAATTTCTTCTACACTCTTTACCTATTAATCCCTCCAACCCAGATTTTAGTCCCAGCATCACTTCCTCCAAAAAGGTCATTCTGGTCTCCCTGACTAGGTTGTAACCATCTTCTCAGAACCTACCCCACCCATTTCAGAACCTCGGACCACCCTGCACAGCTCCTTCCTAGGGTAGGTGTCTGTCTGCAATGATCTATCTGCTTATTTGTCTGAAAATTGGATTTGATTTCCCGCCATCCAGAGTTGTCTTGCTGTCCGTCGTGTGTCAGGGTTGGGCACAGTGCTTGGTGATCAGATAACTGGTGAATATGCTTTAAAGGGAACATGCAGGCCCTCTGAGTTACACCTGAGGGTGCAAAGAAAGCTTGCAGGCGCTGTAGAGAAGAGCTGCCAGGGAGTCTGAGGCTGTGGATGGCAGCAGTGGGACCGGAACACTGGTCATGTGTGTTTCAAATGCGAGGAAAGGTGGTGGGTTATGAAAGCAATGGATCTGAGCTGGTTTCAATCCCCAGCAAAATTTCAGAATGTTCATGACTCTGCCAGGCAGGTGTGGCAGGCGTTGTCATTAGCTCCAGGTTACAAATGAGCCGACAGAGGCTCAGACACGTTGAGGACCATGGACAAGGTCACAGAGTGGAAAGGGAGAACCAGGATTCAGGTACAAACCCAGCTTCTCTCATCTACACTCTTGAAGGTCTGTCAGTGGGGTTTCATATGTGCTAGTTAAGCAAATGCTGAATGCTAATTGCACTGTCGCAGTCCAGTAAGACAGACAGCCACTGTCAACCATAAAATACGTGGGACCCTGTTCATCAGGCTTCTGCGTATGTTTTGTCAGAGTCCCACCAGGTCCTGCCTCATGCCGGGTGCCACGTGGCTGATTGAGGGAGACTGCCTTCCTCTTGTCAGAGGGCAAACTCCCAGAGTCAACAAATAGCTTAGATCCTGGAGGAGAAACCTGCTCAACAGGTGCTGGGGACACCTGACAGCAGGACAGCAGCAGCCCCTCCCTCTCAGCCCTGCCCCAGAAGCCAGAACAGGACTCAGCTTCCTGGGGTCCTGCCCCTGCCTCTCTGGGAACTTGGTCAGGTCTGCATCTCCCGAGGTGCCACCTTCCAATTCCTGCCTGACAGCCCTTCTGAAAGATTTCCTTCTTGCATCTGGGGCTCTTGCAAACATATTTCAAAGTCCAGAAAGACTGAAAACCTTTTTCTTTTTTAAAATATGTCTTTATTGATTTCACAGAGAGGAAGGGAGAGGGGGAGAGAGAGGGATAGAAACATCAACGATGAGAGTTATTGATTGGCTGCCTCCTGCATGCCCCCTACTGGGGATGGAGCCCACAACCCGGGCATGTGCCCTGACCGGGAATCAAACTCTGATCTCCTGGATCCTAGGTCGATGCTCAACCACTGAGTCACAATGGCTGGGTGGAAAACTTTTTTCTGTCTTATTCCTTCCCCTGGATTAGGGAGGCTGTATTGTGTAGAGGAGAGAATCTGGTAGTAGAACCACCAAGCTTCAAGTCCTGATTCCATCCTCAGAGCCAATGAACTTTTCTGGATGTTTTCAGAATTCCTGTGATTTAAAAAATAAATAAAATTATTGATTTCAGAGAGATGAAGGGAGAGGGAGAGAGAGAAACATCAGTGATGAGAGTCATTGATCGGCTGCCTCCTGCATGTTCCCTATTGGGAATCAAGCCTGAAACTCAGGCATATGCCCAGACTGGGAATGGAACCGAGATCTCTTGGATCATAGGTTGATATTCAACCACTAAGCCACGCCGGCTGGGCTTCCTGTGATTTTTTAAAAATGGGCAGACGTCCCAGGGAGCTGCATCACACTGACCAACTAAACAGAACAATACATATATTTAAATATATATATATTAAAATATATTTATTTTAAAATAACATTTTAAAAACACAGGGTGAGGCAAAAGTAGGTTTACAGTTTGTGTGAAAAGTAATACAAGAATAAACTCTCACAACTGTAGACTTACTTTTGCCCCACCCTGTGTATATTAAATTACCTGTGCTCTCTAAGTGACATATTTCACCTCATCATTGACAATTATAATTGGAGTAAGACACCATGGCGGACAGGTTGTATTCTCTTTCGCTGCTATTTTAAAGAAGGGCAAACAAACTACTGAGATTCCATGGTTTTTCAACCTTGGCTGACCTTAGAATTGCCTGAGGAATTTAAAGAAAATTCTGGTGCCCAGGCCCGGGTATCGTGTTTTCTGAAACCACCCCAGGTGACAGTAAAGCACAGCCTGGGGAGAGGACCACCACTCGCTGGCTCCCTTCTGCAGCCCGCCTAGCCCAGCTTTAGGGAGTAGTCTGTGAGACAGGTTTTTGTAGATGTACGTTATTTACATCATGAATTAATGTTTTCATCATAAATGTTTTCAACATTTCAGTTTTGGTTAACTTTGTCCAAGCTCTGATCCCTCCCCGGGGTTCACTTTTTGGCAAATGAGGTCATTTTGTAAAGACAGGATTTCTTCTCCAGACCACTCAGAAGGGGGGTCCCAGGACCAGCCACTGGAAGGGGAAGGACTGAAGGACCTTCGGCCTGGAGCTGAGCAACAACCTCACTATTGTGGGCTTCTCCCTGAGCTGGAGTTGTTTCTGAATAGAAAAAAGGTGAGTTTAAGAACCATACTTGGATTTTTTGTGTGTAACAGGACAGTGAATTAAAACTGAAATAAATAAAAATACTGTTAAAGGAAACACAGTATTTTTTACCTTGGCTGGATACACTGCATATTCGCTATCTGTTGTTGAGTACCAAATTAACCCAAATCTCACTGGCTTAAAACAGTGATTTTCAATTGTTCTCATCTCATGATGCACATATACTAATTACTGAAATTATGCGGCACACCAAGAAATACATTTTTGCCAATTTGACAAAAAAATATATAATTTTGATTCGTTTATACTGGACAGCTCTTGTTATGTTGGCTGTTGTCATTTTTTAATTTGCCAATCTAAGGGAAAAGAGGTCAGTGCCCCTGACTAAAATAGGTATTGTATGCTTTAAAAATTTTTGTGGCACACCAATTGAAAATCACTGGCTTAAAACAACAATAATTGATTATCTCATGGTTTCTGTGGTCAGGAATTCAGGCAGAGCCCAGCAAGGAGCTTGCCTTTGCTCTGCAATGTCTGGGACCTCAGCTGGGAGAACCTAACACCAGGGACTGGAATCATCTGAAGGCTTGTTGCACTCACATGTCAGGTGGTTGGCATTGGCTATTGGTGGGAACACCCATATGTGGCCTGCCCATTTGGCCTGGGCTTCCTCACAGCATGGTGGCTGAATTCTAAGGTAAGTGCTCTGAGAGCAAGGAAGCCAGATGGACTCCCCACTGCCTTTGTGACCTAACCTAGGGAGTTAAACAGTGTCACATCTTCCATTTCTACTCTTGGTTGAGGCATTTATAAAGGTCCATTCAGGCTCAAGGGAGGGAACATGGACCCCATCTCTTTTTGAAGGAATGTCAATGTCATAATTCAAGAAGAGCTTATGGGATGGAGTAGGTTAGTACAGCAATCTTTGGAAAATACAATTTTGTCTTTTAATTTTGTCACTTTTAAAATCAGATTCCAAAAGTAACATGTGTTCCTTGTAAGAAAAACATCTCAATAAAAATCCAGAATTTGTACACCAAAGTACATTTCCTCTCCTACTTTACTCACTACATAAATCCTACTACTAAGAGATAACCACCATTAGACTGATGTGCATTTTCCCATACAAATTATATACATATATACACTGCTTTTAAATAATCTATACACATCATTCTGCAACTTGCCAGTTTTACTTATTATGTAATGAACAGAGTTCCATGATAGTGTGTGTAAAAACACCCAATTCTTTTTTTAAGTACGTTTTTATTGATTTCAGAGAGAGGAAGGGCAAGGGATAGAGAAACATCAATGATGAGAGAATCATCCATCGGCTGCCTCCCGCACACCCCCTACTGGGCATCCAGCTCACAACCTGGGCATGTGCCCTGACCAGAAATTGAACTGTGACCTCCAGGTTCGTGGGTCGATGCTCAACCACTGAGCCACACCAGCCAGGCAAAACACCTAATTCTTTCTAATGCTGGCTAATAGTTTTAAAAACTATTAAAAATTAATAGTTCAAAGGATAGGCAGGGTACTATTTTCAATATAAGAGTGGTGTTTTTTTAAGGTATCATTGTGATAAGATATATCTACATAAGCAGGATATACTTTTTTCTTTGCAGGTGGACAGGTTTCTCTAGCCTCCAAATGAAGAACAGAAACAAACCTTTGTTCTTAGGTTTAGAAGATGCTTATAAGCGTTGAAGGGAACTTCTCATGTAGAAAATGATGAGTGACAGAAAGTAGGTGGTTATGAAGAGAGGGGTGAATTTCCTTTTCTAATGCTTTTAGCTCAGGCTGATACGGAACTGAAGGTGGAGTCTTCAAAGTTCACACTGACAATTCGAGGGAGGCCCATCAGAAGGTGACAGCAAGGAGGAAACCAGCTTGAGGCAGCAAAGCAACACAAAGTGTCATATGTGACCTCAAAATGAGTAATGAAGATGACTATTGGCCATACAGATAGATGTAATAGGTATGTAATATATACAGAGGCTTCTTATATTAGGATGGTGCCATCCTTCCCACCGACCCCTCCTTTGTTTATAGATGGTTAACCTGTAACGTATTCTAGGGCTCTTTCCTCTTGCAGAGGTGGGTTATGAAAAACTCCTTTGCTAGAGGTGAAGCTCTCATACCTGCGACAGCACCGATGAACCTTGAGAGGACACCATGCTGAGTGAAATAAGCCAGACAGAAAAGGACAGATATTGTCTGGTTTCACGTCTATGAAATATCTTGAAGAAGCGAATTCGTAGGGGGAGTGGAGAGTAACTGCCTAGTGGGTAGAGTTTCTGTTTGGGGTGATGAAAGGGTTTTGGAAGCAGATGGCAGCGATGATTGCGCAACATGATGAATTAATGCCACTGAAATGCACTTTTAAAAATGGTCAAAATGGCACATTTTATGTTTTATGTCTTTACACACACCCACACCCTTCTTTCCTGGAGCAGGAGAGGCTGGGGCTCTGTCCGTGTTCCCATGGCTTTGCCTTCCCTTTTGTTTTTAAAATAAAAACCTTTATTTTTAGGGATTTTCACACAAAGGCTCGTGTGGGTGGGGGAAGTACTCCCAGCTGCCCTATTTCATGGAAGCCTAGCAAGTTATTTAAGTCTAGGAAGTATGCCAGATTGGAACGGAGATAATTTAATCTCCCTGTGTTGACTTAGTTTCCTCCCGCAGGCTTTGGTCCGCCCCCTCCTGGAGCCCTCGCTTCCACTGCGGCCCCCAAAGGCGGCGGGAAGCGGCACCGAGGCAGCCTCAGGGCACTTTCCTGGCCAAGGAGTTCCACTTGCCGAGCCTGGGGGCACCAGGTCGGGGTGGGAGCCGCGCCGAGGACCCCTGGGCGCAGTCTCAGCCTCCCGCAGGGACGCTGCTGCGGTGCCCAGGAGGCCGAGGGCCGGCGGGGGGGCCGCGCTTGCCCGCTCCCGGCCCCCCTCCCTCCCGCGCAGGCGGCGGCCGCGGCTTCTCAGAGCTGCAGCGAGTAGGCTCCTGCCCTGCCCCAGCCCCAGGCTGGCACCTCAGCTGGTTGCATTGAACTAGATGTCGAGGGCAGCAGCCGCAGTGGTGGTTGAGAGAAGCCTGGAGGCTGGCAGCCCCTCCTCCCCTTACCAATGCCCCCCAGGCCCCCCCCCCCCCCCCCCCCCGTCAGGACTCGGGCCCCCTTCTGGGAGCGCCGCCTGGGGGCGCGCACCCTCCTGGGCCGCGGTGGGCGCGGAGGGACGGCTCTGGGGCAGGGCAAGGCGCTGCAGCCCAACCCCCTTCTCCACCTCGACCCAGACTCGCGGGTGCAGGCGTGGCCGGGGTGCCCAAGCCCGGGCGGGACCTGCCTCGCCAGTGGGACAGCTGGGACCCGCACGGGGACACCTGGCCGGCCACGTGGCCCCGGGGCGGGGACGGGGCGGGGACGGGGCGGGCGCAGTGCTAGGAGCTGCGGTCCCGGGAGCAGGTGAGCGTGGCCGCGCGGGTGGGGAGCGCACGGGATGGTCTGGGGGCGGCCCCTCTCCCTGGAGGAGCTCCTCCTGTAGGAAGGGGGCCAGGCCTGGGTCACGTCTGTCCCCCGCTCAGACCAGCCCCCTCTCCGCGGTCCCCGCCGTGAGCGCTCCGGCGGCACCGGGACGCGCACCTCCACGCGGCCCGCAGCTCCCGGCGGCCTGACGCGCGGGGTGGGTGGGGAGAGGGCTGCGCGGTGCCAGGTTTGCGTAAGTGGAGGTGCGCCCACCGAGGTGCGAGGAGGGTTGGGCTCTGGCTTCCGAGCAGGTGTCAGTAATCTTGGGGTCCTTTCAAGTGGGCCGAGGGCCCGAGCAGAGGGGGATGTGCGAGGACTGGCCCTCCGTCTGCACGTGGGCAGCTGGGCAGAGCTGGGCTGGGCACCTGGCTGGCGTCCCTCTGCGCTCTCCTGGCCTCTGCAGCCCACCAAACCCCAGCAATCTCCCCAGCTTCTCTCTGAGCACACAGTGACCCCCTCCCCCCACCACCACCCCAACTATTTTGCTTCCAATACTCCCCCGTGAGCTGCTTTCTTCCCCACCTTCGCTGGCCACTATCCTAGGGCATGTTCTCATATGACCACAAACTCTACCCATGTCCATTCTTTCGCTCTCCCTTTTCCTCCCCCTTCCAAAGGGTCAAGAGCTCTGTCTCAGTTCCAGCCTCTGCTGGGGAGAGGGGCACACAGAGCCGGGCATGAGGTCCTTGCCCCAAGGGCGGCTGCCCCAGTGGAAGGGAAGGCTCTGCTTTTCTGATGAGAACCGAGCCCTGCTGCTGCTGCTCAGTCATCTGTTTCTTACCCACCCTCTCCACTCCCCTGCCCCTTTCTGGCCCCACTCTAGAGGGGCCCCCAGGACAACCTCCTAACCGTCCCCCCTCCTTCTCTCCTCATTGTCCAGTCTTCCGTTCACTCACCACCTGGAACCAGTTCTAGTGAGTGATGGTGCCCTTGCCCTGGACAAAGGGGTTCAGGGGATGGGAGAGGAGTGTGAAACTGTGTTCTCCAGGGCTGGGCAGCCTGCTCCCCCAACCCCCCCCCCCCCTAGCCCCACATTCAAGGAGCTCAGGGCACAAATAGAGAGCTGGGGGCAGCTGTGGCTTTAGGACACCACAGTTAGAGCACAGGGAGCCTCTGAAGGATGAGCGGGATCCATTTGGGTACCAAAGAGGGAGGGGCATGAGTTTCCAGATGAGGTAGACCAAGGTTGCTTCTTCCGCCTGGGCTGCCATATGATACAGAGGGAGGATGGGCGATCAGGAGATAGGGAAGGAGGAGCTGGCCTGACTGAGATGCTGTTTACCTTCCAGAGGGGTCTGCCCACCCAGACCACCAGGACCCCCATTTCCACGAGAATGGCCCCGATGTCTCAGGTGCAGGAACTCTTCCACGAGGCGGCCCAGCAGGTAGGCCTGGGCGGTGTGAGGGCCTCTCAGGGAACTGCGGAGGCTTGTGAGCAGAGGGTGGCCAGACAGGAAGCTGAATGGAAACATTACAGTGCACTATTTTAGAAGTAATTATCTCAGAAGTTTATTTTGGTATTTCAGCTTAATCGAGAACATATTATAGAGAACTCAACCATCTGTATAACTAAAAAACCTTTGCTATTATTTGACGTAGATTTTGAATCCTGGACTCCGTCCCTCCCCTCCCCACACCATGGAGATTTTCCATGAACAGAGCGAGGCCTCAGATAATATAAACTCCTTTTCATATTGAATCAAACCAATGTAAGAAGGAAAATTTATTTCTGAAAAGCTCATATACGCAGAAGCCAAATGGATTTCTGGATTCCCTGATGTCTACAGGTCTTTTTTCTTTATCGTCTTCCTGCTGATCACTAGTTACAGTAATGTTCAGTGTAGCTATGAAACTGAAGTGGCTCTCCCCAGAAATAGTCAATCCCTTAAAAAGTAAAAGAACCTGCTTAAGTGTTTATCAGGGAACTACTTGTTTCCAGCGTCTTAGCCGGTTAATGACCACTCAGCCTTGATGCACTCACTGTCCCTTGGATTTCTCTCCTGCTTTGTAGAGCAGGGCAGGGGGGTTTCCTGGGATTATAACAGGAGGGATGAGCCCCCCAAAAGGGGAGAGAATCAACCCAATGCCTCACATAATAGCAAGAATGGGATCTAGAACCGGGGGTCCTGAGCCAAGGGGCAGAGGCTGGCGAGGCAGATGGGGCTCAGGGTTGGTGGGGGAACCTGGACTGGGCACCCTCTCCTCGTGCACAGAGTACGTGTGAGGAATGCGGCGTGACGGTGGGCAGGTGATGGGGGCTCCCTTCCTCAGGGCTTTACTGTTGCTCTTCACACACAGCCCTGGAAGTAGTCAAGCTGCTTAGAAGCGAGTGACTGGAGACTCGGAATGGCTCCTCAAAGATATTTCAGGACTCTTATCCAGAGCTGTTCACTCCTGGGTGGAGAGGCCTGTGCTCTCATTCTTAGTGCGGTCAAGGACCCTTAGAGAGACCTTGATTTGTCAGGGGCCTTACATTTTCTTTAGCTTGCCCAGTCTCCCACCATACTTCCCATGCATTTTCTTTGGGTGTGTACATGAGTGTTTATGCACGTAACATATATTTGTGGACTACTTCCTCAATAATGGGTTCTGTGTTAAGTATGAAAAACATGCTCAGATGGAAAACATGAGGCCCTTGTCCCCAGGGGTTCCAAAAAGGGAAACACATAAGACATTCTTGGTTCATCTCTGAGATAGAGATCTGTTAAGGCTCAGCTATAATGCTCTCTCCCCTGTTTAAAGCCTTCAGTGGTTCCCCATGTCCACCACCCCGTGTTCAAACTCCTTAGCCTAGGCCTTGCACTGTCTGACCCAGCCTGAGTCCCCAGAGTTTTCCTCTTTGTGATCCAACTTCCAGCCAAAGCTCACCATTCCCCAGGCTCTGCGCTTGTATCTTTCCCTAGATTGGTCTTTGCTGATACTTCTCACTAAATTTATTTGTCACCAGAACCCTCCAAGCACCCAAAGCAGTGCCTGGTATCTAAGTAGACAATAAATGTTAGTTGACTAACCAAATGAACAAGTAGCAGGTAACCACGATGCAAGGTAAATTGCCATAAGTCCCCTAAGGGACTTGATTTTTAAAATGTGGTGGATGCAAAAGCCTCTGTATCACCTCCCTCTCCATCTCCCTCTCCTTCAATCTCCAAACATCGAGAGATTGGACAGTGTTCAGTGTCAAGGCTTTTGGTGTTCACGATCTGGACACATTTTAAATTCATCTCTTTTTCTCGGTCTCCTCTGCACCGTCTTGTTCAAGGTACCGTTTCTTGCCTGGATTATTCACATCCTCCAAACTTCTTTCTCCATGTTGCTACTAAAGTGATCCTTTTCTTTTAAAAAAAAAAAATAATAAATGTTTTTATTGGTTTCAGAGAGAGGAAGGGAGAAGGAGAGAGAGAGGGAAACATCAATGATGAGAGAGTCATTGATCAGCTGCCTCCTGCACGCCCCCAACTGGGGATCGAGCCCGAAACCCGGGCATGTGACCTGACTGGGAATCAAACCGTGATCTCCTGGTTCATAGATTGACACACAACCGCTGAGCTATGCCGGCCAGGCTAAAGTGATCCTTTTCTAAAGCATAGATGTGTGCATTTGACTCCTCTGCTTGAAGCCTTTCAGTGGCTTCACTCCGCCTTCACAGTTAAGCTCCAACTCCTTATCTTGGTGCCCAAAGCCTTCAGATCTGATTGACACCCCCGCTCCCACAGCAGGTTCTGTCACTGCACTTACCGTGTGGCCTTGAAATGAGCCTGTCTTTCCCATCTCCCTTAAGAATGTGAACTCCTTAAGTTTGGGGTCACGTCTTCTTCATTTTTGTGTCCCCAATACGTGCCCTGAGTGCCCAGCATAGAGACGATGCTCAGGCAGGGCTGGTCCTACATACCTGAGCTCGCCGGGCCAGGGGTTGGGGCAGTGTCATTTGCAGTAGGTCTTGGAGTGTTGGAAGACGGAGAACAAACGGTGAAGTTGGGAAGCACGTCCCAGGCTGAGAGGGCAAGAGAGTGATGATAACTACCAATTGGTGGGCACTTAGGTACTGAACATTTAGCATGCATTCCTTCATTTGATCTTCACAACAGTTCTGAAGGAGATGATGACTGTTTGGATGTGACAGATGAGAAACTGAGGACTTAGAACCCAGGCATGTTTGTTGCCCAGGTCTAAGCTTTAACCCTTTCTGCTGTATGCCTCTCGCCCCAGTGGTATGAGCAAAGCCACCCAGATGGTAAATCCAAGGCCTGTTCGGGGAAGAGATGGTAGGTTGGGTGGCTAACGTGTTTGAAGCTGAACTCTGGGAGTGGCTGGCCCTCCAGGAGTTTCCCATGAACATTTTTCTAGCCTTACTCCAGTCTTGGGAGTCAGGAATTCTGCTAAGAGCTTTGAAGCCTGAAGAATACGGGATTAAGAAGGCTGTGCCCAGTGGGAAGAGGGCCGGTGGGTGTTATGCCGATCCCGTCAGTTCAGACCTGCTCTTTTCTTGGTCACTGTGACAGGAAAGTAGCTCTCAGGAAAGTTGGCCACAGTGAGGACACTTGTGAGTTAGGTATAGAGGTGAATGAATGAGTTCTTGGTTTGGCTTTACTAGTCTCAGGGCCAGATGGGGTAGCTGTGTGTGTGTGTGTGTATGTGTTGGTCAGTGATAAGTCGACCAGCTGGGAAGAGGCTGTAGGTTTGAGGCTTTGTGGTGTGATGGTCAAGGGTACATGTGCTGCCTGAGTTCAAGTATAGCTCTAACCCAGTGACCCTGGGCTAGTTACTCGCTAAGTCTCCTCACCTATAAAATGGCTACAGAAATAGAACCTACCCTAGAGAATCAGAAAGATTAAAAGAGATAATTCATGTAAATATTTAGTATAGAGCTTGTTTAAGAGTAAACATCCCGTAAATGTTGGCTAATAATAAAACTAAGGTAGTTTATTTGGTATGTATTTGCTCCATGAGGTAATGATATAAATGATCGGAAGGTTCAGTTAGCTAATAAACGCATGACTCAGCACAGCAAGGTCAAGTAGGAGACCTGCAGCTGGAGCCCCAAATCCAGAATGATTCCAGTGGCCCAAACTAGAATGTGGGACATTGTCCAGGACAGCCTGCTGGATGGGCAGTCCATTTAGGAAGATAGAATACTTTCTAGGCCTAGATGGGTCGAGAGTAGTTTAGAAACGTGTGCGTGTGTGTGTGTCTGTGTTTGAGGACCTACTGAACTTGTAGCAGGTATGGATCTTGCTCAGGAGCCTCTGTCCTCAGGCACGTCACCGATGTGTGGTGTGGTTTGGTAGTGGACTTGAACCTGGGAACCCGGGTTCCAAATTCTGACTGTGCCACTAGATGTGCCAGGCTCTTGGACAAGTTATTCAAGGGCTCCTAGTCTGTTTTCACAACTGTGAGATGGGATGAATGTACCTGACAGGGTGTTTATGCCATATGCAGGAGGATCTGGCCCAGTGCCTGTCACGTGGTGGGCACTAAATACAATGCATGTTCAGTAATCGGAAGAAGCAGATATTACATTGAAACCCAGTAGAGTAGGCTATTTGTGAACTTGGGGCTGGAAAGCTAAGGAGCAGCTGGAGCCTGAGGGAAGTAAATGGAAGGCTAATGACCTTAGATCCCATGCTTGTCTCTGCCTGTCACTGGACAGAGAGGACTGTCACAGACACGATGTGTCAGGAAGATTAGCTGGGAGGAGAAGCAGGTAGCCTGAGACAGGGAGATGGCAAGTAGACATGCTGGTGAGATCTGAAGTCCAGCAGGATCAGATGCTTTGGGCATTGTTAATAGTGAGAAAAATTCAGCTCAGCTTATGTATTGAGAGCCTGTTCTTGCCAGGATCTCTAGCTACTGTTAGAGAATTAAAGCTGAAATCTCTTAATTGCTATAGAATAAGGAATACCCCCAACTAATCTGAAGTTTTGTATCCCTTCTCCCAGGGTTGGATGGTCTTCAGAGAAACTTAAAGGGAAACTGTGTCATGCTATGGCATGGGAACAAGTCACCCGAAACTACAGATTAGCTAGTGTGAGTGACTCGTCGTGTTCTTTCTTCTTCATCCAGCTTTCCTCCAGAGACGAGCTCCAGCAGAAGTCAGCCCATGAGGACTCATTTTAGGAAGCCTGTGGGCTAACATCTGTCTGGGTTGAGCTAATCACCCTAGAGAAAAGCTGGATGCAGACCCAGGGCGTGGATTCCCCATCAGAGCCACAGCATCTACGCCACGTGTGGGAGGAGGTGTGTCCAGATTGGCTTCCCGGGTGTGACCCACCTCTGACCCTGTACCCAGCATTGCCTGACTTCCTGCCCTCCCTTTCCCTTCTCTGCCTTCTCTTTTGCTCTCTCCCTGTCTCCTCCTCAGTTCAGTGGCTTACCGAGGTTAGCTTGGCATGGTGAGAGTAAGAGGGTCTGGTCAACTTTCGGGGCACTGGTGAACAGAAAAGTAGCACAGGCAAGAGGCAGAAAGGAGTGAACATGTTTAGAGGCAGAGGGGTCCTTAGAGCTCCTCTGGCCCAGGCCCCTTGCTCAGCATGTCAAGGAACAAGCCCAGAGATGTAGAATGATTTGCCCAAAGACATATGCAAATAGTGGCAGAGCCAGGCTGGAACCAAGGCCATGACCCATGACCCCATAATACAGCTCCGGGTTGATCTTAATGCATCCAGTCTTTAGATGATAATGTAAATTTGAGCATTGGTGTCAGGCTTCATTCCAAAAGCTTTGCTCTTATTTTCTGCATCCTGATTAGCCAGCATACAGTTAAGGCCCAACTTGTTTTTGCTATGCATTTTTCAGGCCGGCTTTAGCATCTTTAAAAAGCCAGTATGCAAAGTGAGCTTTAACAGCCACATGCGAGGTAGTGGCATATTGCTTTATTAGTATGTAGAGAAGTGAGTGCACCTGAGGAGAAAAAAAAAGGGAACTTAAGACTGTCTTGTTAGCCCCTCCTTTTACAGATAAGGAGACTCCGCCCAGGATGGTTGGATGGAAGAGGAGGGCTCATGTCTGGGGTTTTCTGGAGCCATGGCCCCTCGTGCCCTCCCAGTTTTTGTAGTGCATGAAGCTTATATGATTTTTAGAGATTGTCTTTAGTAAAAAGGTTACAACTACAAATACAAAATTAGGTGTAATCTTTGGAAGGGACCCAATGCAAGTGAAAGGTCTTGCAGCTGAGCTTCACTGTAAAAACCACTGATGGTAACTTCTGGAGGTGGCAGAAGAAAAGAGGCTTTTAGCCTGAAATCTGGGAGAGAAGGGAAGACAGGAATTGTTCTCAGGATTCAGTTGAGTCCAAGGCTTTCATGTGGGCACTGTCATCTCTGTCTTTCCCACTTTCCACCTTGCAGCCCTGTTTGTTACTTAGCCTAGGAAGTCAGCCCTGGAAATGACAACTAGGCCGAAAATGCTGCATATTTGTAAAAAGTGGAATGGAGACATTTTCTGGATAAAGGTGTCTTAGAACCTGGAATGAAAGTGATTCTTCACTGAAATGAATTAGGTGGGAACCGGTCTCATTTGTACCCACAGAATCTTCATTTATGGAGGTGACTAACTGATGACAGGGAGATGCCAATGCCATTGAAGGAATTTCCTGCTTACATTTCCCAAGAGAAGGGGGCATGCCATGCCACACAGGGTGGGAGGGGAAGCATCAGGTCTGGTCAGGGGGCAGAAGCAGGAGTGAGGGGAAAGCCTGGCCTGGAGCCCATACTAGGCTTCACGTGGGAAAGGCAGGGCAGGGTGGATTAGGATTGGCTAGTCTGAATAGTTGTGGCAGGCTTTGGGCTAAACAGGTGGTTTCTAGATGCCTAGTACATGGCCCTGAGATGATTTAGGACAGGTTAAATATTGCCTGGTGTGTGAGAGTTACATAAAAGGGTTGTTTTGGGGTATAGATTCAGAATTGGTTGTTAGCATATGAAAGGCATGCTCTTGGTTAACCCTTTGCTATTTCTAAGAATTGGTTAACCCGGAGAAGGTCAATCTCCTTGGCCAGCAAGATTTTTAAGATGTTATAACATCATAAGATTTCAAAAAATGATTAATACATTCAACCCAGCTGTGAATGAGTGAATTATGTAACTTTACTGCCATGGGGTACATTTCATCCATGGCTAGATCTAAAAAAAATACAGTCCTTGCCATCATTTCATAGCTGAGGTTTGCAAGGAGAATCTTAACGATTCTGAAGTACTATTCTTGTAATTTGATGAAGGCACCACTAGGTGGTGCTTAGACTCTGGTCCGGCCTGATTGAACACCCTGGCTTTCTGTAGGGGTGGATAACTGAGTTTTAGCTTGTTTTTTCATTCATTTTATACTTTCTTCGACCCAAAGATATCTCTTCAGGATAACAGTTTTTCATATTTATTTATTTATTTATTTATTTTTAATTAAATTTATTGGGGTGTCACTGGTTAACAAAATTATACAGGTTTCAGGTGCACAATTCCACGACACATGATCTGTACACTGTATTGTGATTTCACCACCCCAGTCAAGTCTCCTTCCATTGCCATTTATCCCCCATATACCTTCCTGTACCTCCCCCACCTTCTTTTGTTTATTAATTTGAGAGAGAGGGAGAGAGAGAGACACTGATTTGTTGTTCCCCTTATTGATGCATTCATTGATGGATGCTTGTATGTGCCCTGACTGGGGATCGAACCACAACCTCAGTGTATCGGGAGGAGACGCTTTACCAACTGAGTTACCCGGCCAGGGCACAGGAAATAATTAAATATAGTTCTGTATTCAAGGAAGAATGTTAAAAAATTTTACGTTTTAAAAAACACACATTCCTGAGAATAATTCATTTCAGTGGCTCTTAAATCATCATAATATGTCTGATTCTTAAAATTGTGTTTATTTCCTTCTGAGTTTTAAAACCTGCGTCAAGAGACCGATGGTGTGCTCTAGAATCAGGTGGCACCAAAAGTGTTTGGCGGCAGCGGCCAGGGGGGCGCTGGTCCCTTTCGAATAGGATAAGGCGGCAGTTAGCGGCTAGGAGGGGGGCCTGGGGGCGCTCCCTCTGCCTGTTTTTGTTTTGCTGTCTGAACAGGCATGAAGACATAGAAAAGGGGGGTAAATCCCACTGGTCCGTGTAGAGAATCCTACAGTGTTCTGTCCCTAAGGCGCAGATGCGTGTAAGCCACGGTCACACTGCCCGTGGGCGCTTAAGGGGCGCGGGGGCTCCCCATGAACGGGGCAGCGGCGGCCTGGCCTCCTCGCCCCAACACGACAGTCCTGTCGGAGCCAGGTGATCAATTTGCTCTCACATGAACCCAGTGTCCATAGAATTTAACTTAAAACGGAAAGTCATGACTCACTTTGAGTAACTTTTCCCTTTTATTTTCGGCAATGATCAGTGAAGAGCACCACAAAGCCAAAACCAACTCTAATTTAAAACCCCCCCACAAATGTTAAGGACAGACATTAATTTTACAAAAGGCTTTGCTGTCTTTAAGTTTCCTTGTTTATCCACTGCATGTAAAATGTGATTTAAATCACACACGCCTTTTGGTGAATTCTCCACTGCTCAGATGAAGTCGAGCTATTGAACAGATTACTAACTCTAGGTCAGCATTCTGTTTTTAAAATGTTTCTAATAATGTGATAATTTAAATTTTTTTTCTTAAATAAAAATAAGTTACTGTTTTTATTATAGAAGTACTACGTGCATGCAGTTAAAAAAAAATTCAAACTCTAGAGAATGACGTAAAACGGAAGCTTTCTTCCCCTCTCTCTTTACCCCTGCTCCCCAGAGACAGTCACTGCTAATGGGCTCTGGGTTTTGTTTTCCCTCATGGTTATCATTATGAATATTTTAAATATAAATCTATTTAAATAATATATTTATACCTCAATTTCTTCACGAAATTGCCAACTTATTATCATTTTACTTATTGCTTCCTGATAGGAAGAAAGAAGTTATTGGCACATTTCCTCTCACTCCCATTTTTCTCACTTCCTTTCTAATTTTTTGTGAGTCGGATTATTATTTTTACATTGTCAAGGTTTATAAAATTTGCGTGTTTTTCTATAATTATAATGGATACTTCCATTTTGGTTACAGTTGGTAATAGCATTTTAAATCTAAGTTGTGTGTGTGTGTGAATGAATAACAATGTGACCTGACTGGACTCATAGAGGAGAAAATGTCATCTGTGTCATTACAGCTTTGCTGCTTCTGAGCACAGGGTTTTACTGTCTTTCACATTTCCTTCAATTCTCCTAGTTCTTATGCATCTGCTGCTGTTTCTTATGTCCCATGTCACTGTTTTTGGGTGATTGTGTTATCTTTTGGGAGAGAGTAATTTTTTTCACATGTGGATCAGTGGTAGTAAACTGCTCTTTCCTTTTCTAACTGTAGAAGTGTGGGAGGCCAAGTTTTCCCCTGCCATGCTTCAAAAACAATATTTTGCAATAGACTGAATGCAGAAGTAAATAAGAGAATCCAGTTGTCTTCTGTCAGGCCAGACATCAAAAAGATTTGCAAAGATTTGTATAGTAAGGCCTCTGTTTTCACTAAATGTTTTTGCTTTGGAAAGTATTTTCCATGGAAATGTGTTATTTTAACAGGTAATGGGCTTATTTTTGCTATGTTTAAGTGATTAATATATATTTTTAAATACCTCCCTATAAATTTCTAAAATGGTAAATATTGACAGCTGTAACACACGTAAACAAAAGCTCTTTGGGGTCCTCAATAATATTTAAGAATGTAAAGGAGTCTTGAGACAAAAAAAGCTTGAGAATGATTGCTCTAGGGACTAAATATATTTTAAACTTTTAACAGTTTATTTAGAGTTAAATTTTTAGCATTTCAATGTAAAATGTAGGAACGTGGCAGTCACCCAGGCGCTTTTGTCAACCGCCTCCTCCCCGTCTTCTATGCTATAGGTACCATGTATGCACGTCAAACCTCCCAAATAACGTTACAGCCAGTGACGGTGCCTTGACCCGTGTCCACTTCTCGGATCCGATGGCTCTGACCTGGGAGCCTGTCAGGTGCCTTGGAAGGCGGCTCTTCTCTCAGCTGCCCTGGGTTCCCTTCCCCTTTGCTTCCCCCCACCCCTGCTCTAAGCGCATTTGCAGGAATTTCTCCAAACGTCTGATCTGCTGGTAGCACCTGGTTTTCCCCCCTCCTTTCTAGTTATAATTATAGTCTCATACTTTAAAAACAGCATCTTTAAAAAAAAAAATCATTTTCTTGGTAATTTGGAAGTTAGGAAAGTGCTAAGTATGCTTATTGCTACTGGGGTGCCTTATAGACAGACCCTTTAAGTGGACAGAGAAAAGGAATATAAATATACACATGCATATTTAGCTCTGCATCTTTCTCTGTATATTAAAAACCGTAAATTCAAACTGATATCTCTGATTCCAGTTCACCGCTCCAGGTTTTACCCTTCTGTTCTTTCTCTTTCCTTAGTTGTGACTCCCTTCTCCACCAGTGAGAAACTCAACTCCCATTCGATATACGGGGGTGGCAAAAGTAGGTTTACAGTTGTGAGTATGCGAAAGTTTATTCTTGTATAATTATTGATTATTGTATTTTCCATATGAACAACCTACTTCTGCCAACTCTGTATTTTCTTATTTGCTCAATCCTATAATTCGCAGAACATAGGCTCTGAATTGGTAACTTCCACCCCTGCAAAAATACAAAAGTGCTATCTAGAATTTGTATTAATTTGTAGGTATTTTTGTCTTTAGACTGAGAGCACATAAAATGCTATGTTCAAATGTCCCTCTAGTCACCTCTTTTCCCACCTTCCGTGTGGTGGTTACTCATTTGAACTTGTTAATTTGTTTCTCTTCTCATTCTATTTTAATTTTTATCTTTCATCCTGTTGATTTGATTTGATAATTTTATAATTGTTATCAAAATAAGACCCACACATACGCTGCCTACAAGAGACACACACAGACTGATTTTGTTTGAGTACGTGAAATATTAATGTGATTTCAAGAGTCAAAAGTCCTCATTACGTAAGAATTTTTTTTTTTATCAGTACAGAGGTCTTTTATTTTTTTATATTTCTCATGCCCTGAATTCATAGGGAATGAGCTCCCGCAGCTCGGGCTCCCTTCCATTGGTTCTCACAAAGTGGGCTCCTGTGGGTGGAGCAGGCCGATGCTTCAGTTGAACCCAGGTACCTTTCTCTTTCTCTTGTTTTTCCTTCACACGTTCAGGAAGCTGACTCAGCTCTTAGATTGATTAATATGCTCAATACATACATTAATTCTCTTGGCAAGAATTTTGCCCTTGTTTGCTCACAACAGTGCCCACCGCATGCTGGGTGACATTGTGGACTCTTCCAGTTTTGCCCTGGTAGCATCTGCGGGGCATTCCTTCTTGAACCTTTTCCATTCTCTTGATGTCCACAGTGTCGCCGTTCTTGTAGATTTGCATGTATGTGGCCAAAGGAACATCTCCGTGTTTTCTAAAAGTCCTAGAGAACATCCAGCGGCGCCTCTCCTCCTTCCCTTTGCGTTGGCCTTTTGGTGAATTACTGGGAGATGGCGGTTCAGCCGAAAGGCCATAGGAATTCGTAAACAGATATAATGTTGGCTGATCCACTGAAGCACCCAGAAGAATAAACCTTTTGCAGTTGAGTTTTAGCTGGTTTGCCTGTTATTGGGAGGGCGTTAGGGCCCATGTCTCTCCTGAGGTTAAACCCGGGTAGACTTCCTAGTGGCAGCCTGTGTCCCGCATGAAGGCTCTGCCCCTTTGCCAGGAAGCTGGGGGTGGGGGGGTGGGAAGCTCTTGTTCAGGTGGCTGTGGCATCGCTGCTGTGGGATTTTGTCCTTTGGGGATGGCATCAGATGTCCAGGGCACTGCGTCTGTGGGCTCTGAGTTCTGAAGGGCAGAGGGGCTGCTCCGTGAGAAAGGACATGGTGTGTGGTCCGGGGAGGCAGGACTCAGGCAGGGATTTCCCCTCAGCATCAATGTTGTCATGGCTCCTGGGGCCCTGTGGTGTGTGACCACGCTGTGCCTTGGGAGGTTCCCAGCCCTGGACAAAGATTAGGATGAACGGGCATGGAAAGGCCCAGATCAACCATGCGGACACTGTCTCTCGAACTCGTTCTGGGGCCGGAGGCACCCCCACTGCCACCAAGAGCTCCCATTTCTAGGAACGGCTGAATCAATATTGACCAAGGGTGCTGCCCGACTGGAGTCCCCGCGAGTGAGACTTTGACCACTGCGTGTGGGTCCTCGCCACCTTCGCTGCTGAGCCGGGTCGCTTTCCAGCCCCGGGCGGGTGCAGGGCGCTCGCTGGACGCCTGCTCTGGGAGCCCTGGGCCAGCCCAGCGGGGTGGGGACCGCGCAGCAGCGGGAGAGGAGCTCTCAGGGCTGCTCTGCGGAGCGGGGATTCGGGTAGCCGGGAAAATCGAAAATCATCTTCAATAAGCCCTCTTTTCTTTCTCTCCCAGCTTCCCCGAAGGCCCCTCGCTCGATTTAAAATCATGCTGTAAAAAGCTTTCACAGTTCTCCTCTCACCTGAGCTGTAAAGCCTCCCTGATGCGGGCTGAGACCTCCTTCGGTCACCAGGGATGGGGCCTGGCCGGGGCCCATTCGGAGCAGAGGGAAGGAGGGTGGGCGCCGTGCCCACTGGGTCCCAGCTCATCAGCCCGGGGTTCCCTGCCGTGTAATGAACAGGTCACAGGAGCTGGCTCACGGTGTGCGCTCCGGGCGCAACCGGTCTCCGCGGGCACGCTTGGGAAGGGCAGGCCGGCTCTTGCTTTGGCCCCTTCCTGACCTGAGTGGGCAGAGGCAGGGTTTCTCAGCCGGTTTCTTTCCCTCCGGCTGCCCAAAGACAGAAAGGTGTCATCTCACATTTCAGATACGTTCATTACAACCTGGCAAGTGGCCTGCGGGAGGGAGGTGGCTGTTTGAAATGAAGGCTCCTGGGCATGAGTGAGCCTGTGGCAGAACTTTTTGGCTGCAGGAAGCTGAGCCGTCTTCTCCACTGGGCACCTTTCAGGGGTAGTTTCCCCCCCTTTCTAGACACCTTGCTCAGGGCAGAGAGTCTCTGTTCACAGGAAAAAGACTTCTACCTCTGAACTGACCCACCCGGCAGCATGGTGTTTCCAGTGTGGGGTGCAGGCCCCTGGCTCAGAGGGACAAGGGCCTGGCTCCTTGTCCTGGGAGCTCGGGAAGAGATATCCTAGCAGCCAGCAGCATGGAAGTGTGATTACCGGGTCCAGCTCTAAGTCCCTGTGTCGCTGGAAACTGCCAAGCTTGTCCCTGCAGGGAAAGAGAGGACCTGACCCTCGAGCATGTTTGTGGTGTGCATTCTGAGGGGCTTCTTTGCTCCCCCTCTCCTTCATCTTTGTCCCCACCTGAGTGCCATACCAGGCACAGCACACATGCTATTCCCACCTCTTCCCCCCGCAACCTGTTATTTCTATGTCATAGAATGCTGAATGGGACTCTTGTTGTTTTGGAATTGATGACTGGGGCCCACGTTTAAGGATAAAGAGAGTTATCAACAGTTGGGACCAGACCTGTCCCCTAGGGCTTAATAAGACAGCCCAGAGCTGGCCCAGGATCGCCTACTGTCACCCAGCTGCTCCCCCTCCGCCTTCCCTTCCCCTGGGGGATGGGAATTACTGGGTAGAGATGCAAGGGGAGGGCCTGTTAGGAGAGGCCAGGGACCCTTTGCACTTGACCTTCAAGACCGTATCTACACATACCAGCCTGCCCTGTGGGCATATGATGGGAGCATTTTAAAGCTCAGTTCTCCTGTCCTACTTCCCTTCCCCCCCTTCCCCTTGCTGGCTCTCCTTGGTGTTGCTGAGCTGACCTCTGTGTGCTCTGTTTCCAGGGGGACCTGGCCCAGCCCCAGCCCTGGTGGAAGATCCAATTGTTCGTGTGGGAGCCAGTGCTGTTCGGGACCTGGGATGGTGTGTTCACGTCCTGTATGATCAACATTTTTGGGGTTGTCCTTTTCTTGAGGACTGGCTGGCTGGTGGTGAGTGATGGCTTGGTGGCCCTGGAGTCTCTTGTGGGCCGGTGACATGGGAAGCTCTGTCACTCTTGGGCATTCACGGTGCAGGTAATAGACTCCTGAAGCACAGATGCTCCAGAAACATGAAACAAGAAGCAAGTACACTGAATGGCTAGCACTGCTTTAAAATGAGAATCCTGAGAAGCTGGGCCTCACGCAGAGGTTCCAGTGCCTCACTATGGATTTAACTACTGAAACATGAGCACAGAATTCAGGGCACATCATGAGTGGGACTAGAGGTGGATCAGAGAGAGGTAAGTTTTCCTGCAGTTGGTGACCCTTTCCAGCTTTCCTGGTGTTCTTCTACTCGTCTGGTGCCCTCCTGGTGGTACCAGCTCCTCACCCACATAGTTGCCTCCCCACTGCACCCCAAGCCCATGTGCACAGGGAGGCTTAGTAAGAGGTACACACTGCCTACACTCAGGGCCAGATTACCGGGGGCACACCTTTTGCATGAGGTCGCGGGTGTCAGTTTGTCTTCTCTGTAGAAGGACAAGGGCCTCTTTTTATGTCTCATCTGAAAGCATTGTGGGAATTTCCAGGCAGCTGTGTGTCCTGAGCAGGTCATCAGCCCTTCACACAGTGCGTTCTCCCTGGGACTTCAGTAAACTCATGGGTTGCTAAGAACAAAAGGCCAGCCTATCAAGAATCATTGATGAGCACCTAGTGTGTGCCAGATACTACCACATGCCAATAGGATTGCAAAATATAAGACCCTGTCCCTCTCCCTGGTGAGTTAACAGCCATAGTGGTCAGATTTTACACGAGGAATCCAAGAGAGGTTTCAAAGCAGCATTAAATCTCTCAGGAATGGGGCAGGCTGTGAATGTAAGGTTGCTGAAGTGTCCAGGAAGCTTCCTGAGGAGATGTGGTTAAACCAGGTGTTGAAAGGTGAGCTGGACTGGACAGGTGAAAGAGAGAGGGGGCCATTCAAGGTATAGAATGTATTAGGGTTCTCTAGAGAAACCATATAACTAACTCTCTATATATGGAGAGAGAGAGAGAAACAGAGAGAGATTTACTTATTTTAAGGAATTGGCTCACATGATTGTGGGGGCTGGCAAGTCCAAAATCTGTAGGACAAGCAAGATTCAAGTGAGAATATAAAATTAACCATCACATAGGCAAATTCCAGAGGATTAAAGCTTCACTTTAATGGGGTGTATGTAGTGGGGTGTATGTGGTTCTTAGCTCCCTCAGGAGGCCTGGGTTAGGCCAGACCTTCCTAAGCTCTTGTCCTACTCCCTGAGCTGAGTCCATAAAAGATCAGTCTTTCATTGCTGCCTCTCAGCACACACGGGAAGTTCATCTGGGGTAAACGGATTATCCAACTGTGTTTTATAACTAGAGGATGTTCTGATCACTCTTCCTGAGAACATTTGGAAAATTAAAGTTTCTGAATTTTCTAATTTGTCTTTGAGTTAAAAAGTTTAAAGGATTATGGATCATATAGGACAGCTTGCTTGATAGCATCTGACTTGCAGACTCAAAAATAGTTGCATTCTTTTTTGTTTTTTAAATATATCTTTATTGATCTCAGAGAGAGGAAGGGAGAGGGAGAGAGAGAGATAGAAACATCAATGATGAGAGAGTCATTGATCGAGCCCGCAACCCGGGCATGTGCCCTGACTGGGAATCGAACCCTGATCGCCTGGATCCCAAGTCGACATTCAACCGCTGAGCCACACCTGGCCTGGCTAGTTGCATTCTTAATGATATATTTATTGTATGATAAAAGGCAACAGACATATCAACAAATACTTGACTACCATTTAGGTTTTTTAAGTTTCATACTTCATATGTTTATATAAATTTTAATTTAATATCAGAGAGCACAAAATTGAATTTTTTGACCTAGCCCTTCTGTGTATATAAATTGATATCCCACACCACAGAGTTTTAACTATGGTCTTGCAGAATCCGATAGTTGTAATGTGAGAATTAAAAATAAAATAGAAGCATCCTTTTAAAAAGCCCTTGGCTCTAGGCTCAGCCTTAACCACATCCAGCATGGGTCTGATTTTTTCTTTATTAACGTGTGGAAAGCTTAGGGCAGGGTCAGCAATCTCTCTGGTGTGGATGCTAAGATTTCATGCCCTTTACACCCCCCAAACTTACAGGGGCTCCCACTTACAAAAACACAGTCTCCAGATCAGACATGTCATCCTGGCGGCAGTCTCAGGTTTCTGGGATCAGCTCTGTTTTTGCCCCTTTCTGCAGCCATCTCACTGCCCAGCACCTCTCCCACCTGTGTCCAAGGGAGGCCCATCAGTTGACCACTGTGGCAGAGGAAGGTCTGGCTAGCGACACCCAGGGCCACAGGGCTCTGCTTCCTGCAGGGGATGGTTCTAGAATGGTGGAAGGAGAAAGGGGTAACCTCTCTTTATTCTGTTTTCTAAGAGCCTCCTCTGAATCCTCTGACTGGGTTATTTTTTTTTTTTTGAAAAATGGCTATCCAGAAGTGTCGGTTTTGTCCCCAAAGTAAAAGTACAAGTTGAATTAGTTATCTATTGCTGTATAACTCACTACCCCAACACTTAGCAGCTTAGAGCAATGGCTATGTCGTCCTATAGTTTACGTTATGTTATAGCTTCTGTGGCTCAGGAACTCAGTCTGTCATGGAGTTGTAGTAGAGCTGTTGTTCAGGGCTGCAGTCTCATCTGAAGGCTTTACTGGGGCAGGGCCGTTTCCAAGATCACTTACATAGTTGTTGCCAGGCCTTGGTCTTGTGGGTCTGTTCATAGGGTTGCCTCATTACATGCATCCGCTTCCCCCAGGGCTGCAGTCTGAGAGAGAATGGGAGGGAGCAAGTGCCCAAGGGGAAAGCCACAGTCTTTTTATAACCTCATCTCAGAAGTGACATCCCATCACTTCTGAAATATTCTGTTCATTAAATGTGAGTCACTAGGTCCAGCCCTCACTCAAGGTGAGGCGATTACACAAAAGCTCGAGTGCCAGTAGGTGGGGATCACTGGGGCTGTCTTTGAGGCTACTTACCATACAAGTATGTCCTTTTGTCCTCAAATAATCTGTTTTTCAGTTCTGACATTAATTTTACTTGAAAAATCATATTTGATCATGGAAAAAAAGGGCAAATGTGAAATGCCAGAAATAAGGTAGAGCTTCTAAGAGATGGCAGAAAATTAAGGTAAGTAGAGGTCACGCCAAAATGGTTTTTAAATAGACCATATTAACTAAAGAATAATTGGGCAGCATACTTACAATATGGAAAATGTTAAAGTGGTAGTTTTGGTAGGAAAACTTAAAGATTGGTACAGGATATTTTATTATCACATACAGACAATTTAAAAGCATACACAAAGGAAAAAATAGTAATTATATAATTGCATTAAAAATATAAAATCAGCAAAATGAGAAATTCTGAATAAAACATAATCCTGCTCCCTTGGAGCTCACAACCTAGGGGTAAAGACTGACTTGGAGACAGACTTGGTGTGATAAGTACTGTGATAAGTACTAAGTTGTGGGTGCTGTGGGAACCCAGAGGAAGGGTACAGGACAGCTTCCTGGAGAAGGAAACCCCTAAGCACTGAGTCTTAAAGGATGCCTTGGAGTGAACCTGGCAAGGAATTGAGCAGGAAAGGCATTGGAGACGGGATCAGCATGGTGAGGGAGAGAAAATGTGACTTTAGGCTGGGGCACAGAGTGAATTGGGGGGTGTTGTCAAAGAGATGAGAGGGAGAGAGGGAGCAGAGTCGGAGGGACCTCACTGATGTATCAGGTAGCTTTGACTTTACCCTGTGGGGATGGGAAGTCATGGAAGAATTTGAAGCAAGGACATTTCCCTTCATCTGGACTTACCCTTGTGGCCTACCATTGTCCTTTTTCAGCTGCCCCAGCCCTGGGGGTGTGGGGTTGGTGGTCAGTGCTCCTGGGAGGGGCTGCATCAGGCGGGGCCTCATTCTCCTGACCCCTGAACTTGCTCCTTGTTGTTTCACTGCAGGGAAATACGGGAGTGCTCATGGGCATGTTTCTGGTGTCCTTCGTCATCCTGGTGGCCCTTGTCACCGTGCTGTCCGGCATTGGTGTCGGGGAACACTGTGGCGTTGGCAGTGGCGGTGTCTACTCCATGATTTCCTCGGTCCTGGGCGGGCAGATTGGAGGCACGATTGGGCTGCTCTATGTGTTCGGACAGGTGAGCCGGGGCTGCTGGGGCAGGGGAACTGTGTCCCGAAGCCTCCAGCATGTGGGGGTCTCTTCCCTTGCCTACTGTCTACCATCTTCTCATCCACATTCTCATTTGACCTGGGGAGAGGCAAGGGTGAGACAGTTGCCCCCATTTTATAGATGGTAAGATTGGGGCTCTGAGAGGAAACTCAGAGGCAGAGCCAAGCTGACCGTCCAGGCCCTGACCCTTAGTCAGTGCTCCTTCCTCTCCACCAGTTCTGCCTCATGGAGTCCTGATTTGACCAGGGAGGCAGGGCCTAGGCTGGAACCTTTCTTGCTGCCCATTTTAGGGAGGTGAGTGCACGACAGTGGTGGGAATGCAGAGTGGCCTGGTTCCTGGGACACTTTTTGTGCTGAAGAGGGGACATTTTGCCTGTGCCAGAGGACTTTCCTAGAAGCAAACACTTCTCAAATGAGCTGGCGCTCTGGCGCATTGATAGCCTGATGGCCGTCCCGGGAGGCGGGAGGCCCCTGTGTGGGCCTGTCTGAGAAGGAGAATACTAAGGAGGAGGCCGCATCACCAGGGTGGCCAGAGGCTCTGAGAAAACCAGCAAGTAGGGAGAAAACCGTGGCTTATTTGGCTGAAACACAGGGATGGTGACCTAATACAGAGGAAACAAGTGCAGACATTGAGAAGCAGCTCTTTGTTAGCACTTCTTAGCGTGGAAAAGGCTTTTATGATTGTGCAAAGGGTGGTGGGTGGTTGAAAAAACAGATTGATGAAAAGAATTTGTCTAAGTGAGACTACAAGAGTCTCTTCAAAGAAAGCATTGGTTTTGTTTATTTTGTTTTTAAGCAGCAGGGGCAGGGTATTTTAGCATAAATACACCTGACTTTCCAATAGCACAAAGCTCTGTGTGTGTGTGTGTGTGTGTGTGTGTGTGTGTAGGACAGATGAGTAGAAGGCACACAAAATGTCACTGCACTCTTAAAAACCACTCACATTTACTGGAGAAAGATCTTTTTTTTTTTTTTGCCATTGTCATTTTTATTTATTTTAAAATATTTTTTTATTTTTAAATTACAGTTGACATACAATAGTATATTAGTTTCAGGTGTACAACATAGTAGACATTTATATAACTTACCAAGTGATTACCTGGATAAGTCTAGTACCCATCTGACACCATTCATAGTTATTACAATATTGTTGACTGTATTCTCTATGGTGTACTTTACATCCAGTGACTGTTTTTAATAACTGGCAATTTACACATCTTAATCCCTTTCACTTTTTCACCCATCCACCCAACCCCCTTCCCATCTGGCAACCATCAAAATATTCTCTGTATCTATGAGTTTGTTTCTGTTTTGTTTATTTTGATTTTTTGATTTCACATATAAGTGAAATCATATGGTATTAGTCTTTCTCTGTCTGATGTATTTCACTTAGCGTAATACCCTCTAGGTCCATCCATGTTGTTGCAGATGCTGAGATTTCACTCTTTTTTATGGCTAAGTAATATTCCATTGTACATATGTACCACTTCTTTATCCATTTGTCTATTGATGGACACTTAGGTTGCTTTCATATCTTGGCTATTGTAAACAGTGCTGCAATGAATGCAGGGATGCATATGTCTTTTTTAAAAATTGATCTTAGAGAGAGGAATTAAATTGATCTTAGGAAGGGAAGGAGGGAGAGAGGAAGAAAAGAGAGAAAGAAAGAGAGAAGGAGAAAGGGAGAGGGAGAGAGAAACATCAATGTGAGAGAGAAACATTGATTGGCAGCCTCCCACACATGCCCTGAGCAGGGATCAAACCCACAACCTGGGTATGTGCCCTGACCAGCAATCAAACTGGCCATCTTTTGGTGTATAGGATGATGCTCCAACTAACTGAGCCACACTGGCCAGGGTGCATATGTCTTTTGTAGTTAGTGTTTTGTGTTTCTTTGAATAAATACCCAGAAGTGGAATTGCTGGGTCCTTTTTGTCTCTTGTTATAGCCTTTGTTTTAAAGTCTGTTTTGTCTGATATAAGTATTGCTACTCCAACTTCCTTTGGTCTCCTTTTGCATGACGTATCTTTTTCATCCTTTTACTTTTAGTCTCTGGGTATTTCTATTGGAAGTGAGTCTTTTGTAGGCAGCACATGTATGGGTCTTGTTTTCTTATCCATTCAGCCACAGTATGTCTTTTGATTGGAGCATTTAATCCATTTACATTTAGAGTAATTATTGATAGGCATGTAGTTATTGCCATTTTATTATCCACTTTTAAAAAATCTTTTTCTCTTCTTCTTACAGAAGTCCCTTTAACATTTTTTGTAATACAGGTTTGGTTGTGATGAACTCCTTAAAGCTTTTTCTTGTCTGGGAAGCTCTTTATTTGTCCTTCAATTCTAAATGATAGTCTTGCTGGATAGAGTAATCTTGGCCGTAGGTCCTTGCTTTTCATCACTTGGAATATCTCATGCTAATCCCTTCTGGCCTACAAAGTTTCTGTTGAGAAATGAGCTGATAGTTTTATGGGAGCTCCGTTGTAGGTAAATAATTGCTTTGCTCTTGCCACTTTAAAGTTTCTTTCTTTGCCTTTAACCTTTGCCATTTTAAAACCATCTGGTCCTGGGCTTTTCTTTGTAGGAAGTTTTTTTTTTATTACAAATTCATTTTCTTTACTTATATAGACACATTCTGATTTTCTATTTCTTCTTGAGTCAGTTTTGGTAGTTTGTGTCTTTCTAGGAATTTGTCCATTTAATCTAGTTCATTTAATTTATTGGCATGCATGTTCATAGATTCCCTTATAATCCTTTTGTTTTTGTAATATTGGTAGTAATGTCCTCCCTTTCATGCCTGATTTTAATAATCTGAGTCTTTTCTCTGTTTTGCTTGGTCAGTCCAGTCCATTAAAGGTTTGTCTGCAAAGAAGTAAGTTTGGGGTTTAATGATTTTCTCTATTGTTTTTCTGGCCTCTACTTCATTTATTTCTGCTTCAATCTTTATTATTTTCTTCTTTCTATTTGCTTTAAGTTTGCTCTTCTTTTTCTAGTTCCTTAAGGTAAAAGATTAGGTCATTGATTTGAGATCTTTCTTCTTCCAGAGTTTGGAAGAAGAAATAATAATAATTCTGATTAACCCCTCAGGCCCTTATTTCAGGGCATACTTATTCATGGAATCATTGACTTTTAGAGTAGATGGCCTGTTTGCCTTAGAACAGAGGTTAGCAAGCTTCTTCTGTAAAGGGCCAGCTAGTACATATTTTAGTTCTGTCACAACTGCTCAATTCTGCTGTTATAGTGCAAACACAGCCATAGACAACATGAAGAAATGGGCATAGCTGTGCTCCAGTAAAACTTTATTCCTAAGACAGGCAGTGACCAGGATTTGGCCAGTGGGATAAAGTTTGCCAATCCTTGCACTAGAACATCAAAATATAGAAGATATAAATACTTCAAATGATGATTTTTAAAACTTGCAGAATTTTTTCATTGCCCTGCATCCTCCCAAGTCCTCCCCACCTTGTCTCTCTGGGGCACTGGTAGCAGGCCTGCTGTGTGGGGCCAGACCCCTTGGCCAGTGGAAGGGATGGTGAACTGAAGCCCCTGCTCACTCCCTGCCTTACTCACCTTTGTGGACCTGAGGGCTTCTTTGGGGCTGCTTTTCCTGGACACCAAAATAGCCAGCTTCAGCCTGTACTGTTAGGTCTAAAAGTATCTTTAATGGCTCCCATGTTCTGTGCTGGACTCTGTGCAAAAGCAAGGGAGGACTGGAGAACTTTTCTAAACCTGGTAAAGGCCTGGGGTTTTCACTGTGCGAGTTAACACGCATGCAGGACATAGATTCAGCCAACTTGAACCTTAAACCAGGGATTTTGTGTTAGAAGGGGAGACATGTGGAGAGGCAGCCCTGGTCTTCTATGTAGGTGCTCAAAGACAAAAAATGTCTGTGATTGTGAAGGTACAGTTTTTCTAGAAGAAATACCTTGGAAGGGAGGTTTTATACCCTGAAAATAGGTCACCGTCTCTCTTTTAAATGGTGGGGGGCACCCCCTGATTCCTGTGCCAGAGGATGAGAAGTTTCTCTGTAGAGAATGAAAAAGGAAAAGGAATGCCTGTGATTATAAACTTTAAGAGGAGATAAAAATACTTTTAAAATGTAATAAACTCTGGGGATGTTTATCCATTAAACAGACCAGCAGGATGTTTTCCAATGAGGCGTAGTCATGGTTGGCAGGTAGACTACCTCAGGCTGGATTGCTCTGGGGAAGGGCTAGGGGCCGCTGTCCACACTCCTCCCTCCGGGAGCGGAGCTCCGGCCAGCCCTGTGTTTGCTGGTGGTGAGCTGGGCTTGGGGAATATGAGTCTTGGGCTGCTTCTCTCCACATGGATGCCCTGTGGTGTATGTACCCAAATGTAGTTGTTGTATAAACAGAATAGTGCTCTTAATATGTTTGTTTTTATTTTTCCTCCGTAAAATTATTTTAAAATTACAAAATGATATTCCTTGTAACCAACTACCACATTGGAGATGAGCTTCCCTCATCCTGAGGCAGCCACGTGAGCGCCTCGTGTCCTCTCGGGGCACCTCCCCTGTGCCCATCTACACACATGGATGGAGTTTTGAAGTGCTGCTTGTTTTTATGGAAGTGGCGGCAAATTTCATGCTCTACTCCAGGGCTGTATTTCTTACTTACCAACAAGTCATGGACATCCCATAGATCAGTTTAAACCCCGGCTTTCAAACTAGTTGCTTAGTATGTAGAATGTGGACGTACCGCAATGTCTGCACATTCACACTGTCTTCTTTCTCTTTCTGCTTCATTCCTTTTCTTATTCTTGTATTTTTTTTACTGATCTCTTAGAATATCAGCTTTGTTCACTGTGTCCTTTCTTTTGTTATTTTTCTTCTGTTTCATTAATTTCATATTTCCTTTCATTAGCCCAAGACTTGGCCTTAGATAGCCTGGTTTCAGGTCTGCGCTCCTACCACCGCGCTCTCTCACGCATCCTCAAGAGCCTTTGCTTTTTTCTGTTACTGGCACCTTTGGGTTAAATAGTGATTTCAAGTACAAATCTGAGAGAGGGGCAGTGCTGGAGTTACTGGAAGCAAAAGGCAGTGTTTATTGCGTGGCCCACTGCATGTGAGCAAATGCTGTTTTCCAGCTGGAAAAAGAAGCAATCGATTTGGAAGCTCCAGGTGCAAACGGTCACGTTCAAGGTCTGGCGTCCTCCTCTGTGTGTCAGCGACATTGGTGCCTGGGAAGGAGCTGTCCACACATGATCATCATGACCAATTTTTATCATCTGTTTTTTAAACTCTGACACAGCTGAGCATGAAAGGTCCTGTTGACTTTCCCAAATAGTGATGAAATAGCATCATTATCCCCATCACACTCTTAGTATTTAGTCAAGAGTAAGTTTGAGCTCTGAGGTGAATGCAGGAAAACATTATATCATCTATCTATCTATCTATCTATCTATCTATCTATCTATCTATCTATCATCATCTATCTATCTATCTATCTATCTATCTATCTATCTATCTATCATCTATCTATCATCTATCTATCATCTATCTATCATCTATCTATCTATCTATCTATCTATCTATCTATCTATCTATCTATCTCTATCTATCTATCTATCTATCTATCTATCTATCTATCTATCTATCTATCTAATCTATCATCTCATCTCCCTCTCAGAGATGACTGTATTTCCCCCACATTCATTGGGCTTCCCTCTTTACTCAAATATAGGTGGAAATGCCTAATATAAATTTGGGGAACACTGACAATGGTGTTATGTGTAGTTGCAAAGTGAACCAATCTCAGTGGAGAGTGTGGCTTCTTTGTGAGCTCCCCTCAAATACAGAAATTGTATAAAAGGCTGGAACTTAACAGTGCCTGCTTCCCAGAGCACTTTTCATACAGTAAACATATTACAAAGTATTTATTGAATGCTTGCAGCATACTTGGCAAACACAGGGGATTTTAAGAGGTGTAATCAGCATAAATTTTTTTGTTTTTTAAGATGTTTGCATTCTTGGTGGTGGCAGGGGAGAAAAACTTACATGCATTAAGTAACAGAATATGGATCCAGATAATTAATTGCATGGTAGTAAGCATCATATTTATTCAGAAAAAGGGGGTAAGGAAAAGCTTCATGGAAGAGGAGGAACCTAATGGAGGCCCAAGTAGAATTTGTTCCCCTTGAGAACAGCCAGGGCAGAGCTCCAGTGCTGGGAGCGACCCACTGGCCTAGGGGATGGTAAGAGATGAACCTGATGAGAAAATGAGGCTGGGGAATTATGGAAAGTGAGGCTGGAATTATTTTCAAATATTTATTTTAAATTGTGTTTCAAATATACATATTTTAAATATATATTTATTGATTTCAGAGAAAGGAAGGGAGAGGGGGAGAGGGAGAGATAGGAACATCAGTGATGAGAGTCATTGATCGGCTGCCTCCTGCACGCCCCCTCCTGGTGTTCAAGCCCACAACCCAGGCATGTGCCCCTGACCGGGAATCGAAGCAAGATCTCCTGGATCCTAGGTCAATGCTCAACTGCTGAGCCACGCCAGGTGGGCTCAAATATATTTTAAAAGGTAAAATAATGACTCTCAGGCAAATACAAAATAAATATGTGCTAAAGATTTTACTTAACTCATGTAATTAATGAGGGAGCCAGTAAGATGTTAAAGAGCAGTCGAGATGCTCAGTATGGATCCTAGATAAATGCAGATCAAGTCTGTAAATTAATAGCTAGGCAATTTCATAAATAACTGTAAGGGTAAGACTGCTGGGTTAGATGCAAAACTGATTAGTGTCTTATAGGACAGCAAACCCTAACGGAAGTTATTTGCATCTCCTTTGTAAAAAAGTCTATAAGTTAACATGTAACCACTTATTCTGGGACATTTAATATATTTAATCAATAGTAAACAGTGAGTAGAACTAAATACATTCACCTAGGTAGTCCTTGGGTAGCCTTTTTCCATGTGACATTGAAAGGACATGCTGCCCATTTTTTTCTTATTTACAAATTTTACATAATTTTTAAAAATAATAGTGACCTACAAAGAAATGGAGAACACACTGGGGTTTGCTTCAGTGCCTTCCAAGGCTCTGGGATGGACCCCATCATGTGTTTTTGTTCTCTCTTTAGTTCTTGAATAACGCAGACAGTGATGTGCAAAGTTCTCTTTGGCCCAGAGTCCCATCTTCTTCTTCCCATAGTCTGTTCACTTTAGTTACCACTGGCAATCCGCTAGCTCTCGGCTTGGGCGGGTCTTCACTTGCCCCTCTGGACCATGATAGAAAGGTGGGTGAGAAGAAATGGGGCTAAGGCAGGGTTCCCGGGTGGGAAAGGGCTTGTTTAAGCCCGTGCTGGTTCCCAGGTCCCATGCTGACAGGGGCAAGAGGGTCCTCAGTGCCAGGCAGTGCTGGGCAGTGGGCTCCCTCTGGCCAGCTCTTCCTACCTAGAATGGCCTGTCAGTGTGTTGCAGGTGCCATGTACATCACTGGCTTCGCTGAGTCCATCTCAGACTTGCTGAGCCTCAGGAATATCTGGGCTGTGCGAGGCATTTCAGTTGCCATGCTTCTGGCCTTGCTGGGGATTAACCTAGCAGGTGTCAAGTGGATCATCCGCCTGCAGCTGCTGCTGCTGCTCCTGCTGGCCGTGTCCACGCTGGACTTCGTGGTGGGCTCCTTCACACACCTGGACCCAGGTAAGCCTTGGGGTTTCAGTAGACGGCCTTACAGGGTCTGCACTGCTTTCTCGAAGTTTATAGGTGTGAATCTGCAAGACCGCCCCATATGTGCTCTGCCTACCAGTGCGTGCTGTTCTAGGGCAGGTGAGTGGGTGTGTCCTAGCGCAGCTTCAGAGGCCCCAAACATTTTCACGTAGCACATTTTCCATGTTTCCTTTTATTCTCTTTCTATTATAAAACCCCAGAAACTTTAGATAAGACAATACAATCAAACTGGGTAGATAAACATCAACTTCATAATGGTGATTAGGGGAGTGGGCAAGAAATAGGCCTGGACATAGAGAAGAAAATAGACTTTGTCTGTCATACTTAAAAATATTATTTAAAAGGACTTGATGCAAATATAACAAATGTTAACAATTGCCATTTTTGGGAGAGAGAGATATAGGTTTGATTATCTATAATTTTGTTTATTAAATTTTTTTCAAGTAAATATATAAATCTATTAACTAAGTTTAAAGACAGAAAATAAACAACAAAGTATATTCTGCACCATTGGGAAACGGCGTCACTTACTGGTAATGGATCGCTGCTCTAACCTGGGTTTTCTCAGCCTTGGCAACTCTAATCCTAAACCCTAATGCCGTGAGTGAGAAGGTCTTACTTGGCCTGTCCGTAAGTTTGTAGCTTTGTGATTTGAGCTGGTTTGGCATCAGAAGTCTTTCTGTCCAGAGGATAGAGCTATTCCTAGAATGCTGCAGAAGAGAGTTAACTGCCCGATAGTCACACTCCGGGGACTCTGTATATGGCAGTTGTGACCAGACATCTGCATTGGAACATGGACAAGGGAAGGGAGATGGGGTCACCAGCTATGTTAAAAAAGAAAAAGGAAAACTGAAAACGAAAAAGAAAAACTGGTCCACAGCACGGTCACCTAATGGTGGCAGTGATGGCAGCTGCATTTCGTCTGAGCGGTTGTATGCCAGGCATTTTGTTAGCACCTCATGCGGCTCATGTCATGTGATCCTTAGCATAATCTCATGAGGGAACAGTTATACCCATTTCACAGATGAAGAAACTGCATCTCAGAGATTATATAATTTGCGGTAGTGCATGGCAGAGCTGAGAATGAAACTAGATCTATGGAACTCTGAACTGAGCGGTTCCCTGAGTGGGAAGCTGAGCCTGTCTCCATACTACCTGCTGTCTTTTCATGATGCCAGCTCGGCTTTCCCCCTTCAGGTTGCCCCTGATGTGTGCTCTATATAGGCTTATCTTTCATAAAAATGTTGGTTGAACAAAGGTCAGAATTTAGTTGGTACGACACATTGATCCAGTCTTATCACTTCTTCATACCTTAAAATTCTTTTGGAAAATAGTCACTCCCCTGAGCTCCCTAAGGGCCCCCACCTGTGGCTCTGGCATCCTGGCCCTCCCCCAGGCCCTCCAGACAGCCCCATGACCCAGCAGGTACAGAAGGGGCCCCAGGACCCATTCCAATGCGAAGGGCCAATGCAGTGTCCAAATGGATCACTTGAAGCCTGGGCCTGGCAGCTTGCTAAGTATTTGGAGCATCTCCATGGGAGGGAAGGGGTGACTATTTTTCCTGGCCTTGTACCACCCTGTAGAGACAAGCCGCATCCTGAGGGAGACCTGCTGCCTGCTTGGCCATAAAACTGTCGGTGAAGGAGTGAGAGAGTCTATTCGTGTCCCTGATTCCTGGGTGCTTTCTCCCTCCATCTGTATGGTTGCTAGAAGGGCGTAATTAGTTAAATTTCAGGAAGATGCTCTGGCCTCTTTGAAACCTCACGAGGCTGATGTATTTTCCTTCTTCTTGATTAGAACTTTTCTTGGCTGCTCTTCGAAGTTACTCCAAATATTTCTTCTTCCTTCTGGTCAGTACATTAACAGGGTGTAGTGTGAAATGAAATTTATTTTCAATCATTCCCATAGCAACTGGCCCTTCTGTAATCTGTTTTTGGTATCACCAATGTTTTATATGGGACTACTTTCCTTGTGGTTAAAAATCCAAACTAAAACTAGATCATAAACCTTCAGAATGGATTTAGCAGAATGACTTCAACTCGTTTAAAAAATGACATATATACAGACATTTGAAAAAAGACTGGAAGGAACTATGCCGATGTGTTAACAGCGATTGTCTTTCTGCTGAGATTATGGGTGGCTAAGTTGTTTTATTTCTACTTTTCCTTCAATTGATTAGTGCTCCTTTAAAGGAAAATTAATAGCCCTTAGTTTTTAGAGCAGTGTTAGGTTTACAGAAAATTGAGCAGATAGTATGGAGGTTCCCACATCCTTCCTCCCACCTCGGTTTTCTGCATTATTAACATCATGCATTAGTGTGTACATTTGTTACAACTGATGAGCAGTGACACGTTGTTATTAACTGAAGTCCATAATTTAGAGTAGGATTTACCCTTTGTGTTGCACAGTTCTTTGGGTTTTGACAAATATATAATGAGATGTGTCTACCATCACAGTATTATACAGAACAGTTTTAATGCCTTAAAAATCCCCTGTGTGCCACCTATTCATCCCCCCCCCCAACCTTGAACTCCTGGCAACCACTGATCTTTTTACAGTTTCTATAGTTTTGTCTTTTCCAGAATGTCATGTACTTGGAATCATATAACATGCAGCCTTTTTAGGCTGGTTTCTTTCACTAAGCAATATGCATTCAGGGTTTCTTCATGGCTTTTCATGGCTTGGTAGCTCATTTCTTCCTTCATTTTTATTTTATTTTATTTTATTTTATTTTAAAATTTATCTTTATTGTTGAAAGTTTAACAGGTGTCCCATTCCACCCCCCCACCATTGACTCCCTCCACTTCACTCCCACCCCCTCCCCAGACCTTCACCCCATTATTGTCTGTGTCATGGGTTATGCATATATGCATATAACTTCTTTGGTTAATCTCTTCCTGCCCCCAACCACCCTTTCCTCTTCCCTCTGAGATATGACAGTCCGTTGCATGCCATCAGTGTCTCTGGGTCTATTTTGTTTGTCAGTTTCTTTTGTTCATTGGCTTCCTCTTGAAAAAGACCCTTCAACATTTCATGTAGTACTGGTTTGGTGGTGATGAACTCCTTGAGCTTTTTCTTATCTGTGAAGGTCTTTATCTGATCTTCAGTTCTAAATGATAGCTTTGCTGAGTAGAATAATCTTGGTTGTAGTTCCATGTTTTCCATCACTTTGAATATTTCTTGCCACTCCCTTCTGGCCTGCAAAGTTTCTGTTGAGAAATCAGCTGACAGTCATATGGGTGCTCCCTTGTAGGTAACTAACTGCTTTTCTCTTGCTGCTTTTAAGATTCTGTCTTTGTCTTTGACCTTTGACATTTTAATTATGATGTGTCTTGGTGTGGGCCTCTTTGGGTTCCTCTTGTTTAGGACTCTGTGCTTCCTTGACTTGTAAGCCTATTTCTTTCACCAGGTAGGAGAACTTTTCTGTAATTATTTTTTTAAATAGGTTTTCAATGACTTGCTCTCTTTCCTCTCCTTCTGGCTCCAATAATACAAATGTTGGGCCTCTTGAAGCTGTCCCAGAGGCTGCCTATGCTATCTTCATATTTCTGGATTCTTTTTTCTTTTTGCTCTTCTGGTTGGGTGGTTTTTGTTTCCTCATGTTCCAAATCGCAAATTTGATTCTCAGTGTCCTCTACTCTACTGTTGATTCCCTGTAAATTATTCTTCATTTCAGTTTGTGTAGCCTTCATTTCAAATTGGTCCTTTATTATGTCATCAATTTTCTCAATTATTTTCGTCATATTCTTACTGATATCCTTGAGCATCCTTATAACCATAATTCTGAACTTTGTATCTAGTAGCTTGCTTGCATCTATTTCATTTAGTTCCTTTTCTACAGATTTCTGTTCTTTCCTTTGTGACATGTTTCTTTGCCTCAGCATTTTGGCTGCTTCCTGGTGTTTGTTTTTATGTGTCAGGAAGAGCTGCTATATTTCCTGGTATTGGTAGAGTGGCTTTGTGTAGTAGGTGTCCTGTAGGGTCCAGTGGCTCAGCCTCCCCAGTTATGTGGGCTGGGCCTTCTAGGTGCTCCCCTGTGTGGCCTGTGTGCACTGCCCTGTTGTAGTTGAGCCTTGGTTGCCGTTGGTGTCAATGGGAGGAATTGACCCTCAGACCAATTGTCTGTGAGGGCTGACTGCAGCTACAACTGGAGAGCTGCTGTGCTGGAGACACCCCTATGGAGCAGGGTTGACTTCAGTAGAGCTTCGGTGTTCACCAAGTCCGCCCCTTGGATGTGTCACTCGTGGATGTGGTAGGGTTGTAATCCAGTGTGGTGAAAGCTGACCTCCAGGTGCACTGTCTCTGGGGCCTCCCAGGAGGTGCCAGTGCCTTGCCCAGGGCCACCCAGCATGAGCTACTCATCAAGCCGTAGTTGGCTGCTGCTTGTGCTGGGCTTGGAGGTGTCCAGGAGAGGCCAAGCTATGAGCCAATGCAGGCTGCTGCTAGAGCCAGGCCTGGGGCCACTTATCAAGCCGTATGGGGCCTGCTGCTGCTTGTTTGAGAGATTTTAGGAAAGTCCTAAGCATGAGACTTGAGAGGCCACTTGCATAGAAAAGCCACTGGAAATGGCCTGGATGAGCTGCAGGTGGGGAGGGGCGGGGCCTCCGGGAATCACAGGGCGGGGCCAAAGGTGGGAGTCAGGCGCTGGCGATTCAAACATGGCGCCTGCCTGCCGGCTGTGTGCGAGGAGGAGTCTCGAAAGGAGCCATGGTCTTTGCCAGCCCTTCTGCCTGGGAGGAAGCTGCCCCTCCACCTCTCGCCGGGATTTCAGGCAGGTTAGTTCGTCCCCAAGTGTCCCAGGTCCTTTCAGGCCGCTGCCCGGCGCTGGGCTCAGAGGGAGCGCGTCTGAGTGAGTCTGTTTCAGGCCCTTTGAGACGAGCTGCTGGGGCTCCCGCAGCCTGCGTGACCCTCAGCGACAGCCCCTCCTGTTTTTTTACAGCCTGAAGTTGTAGGGACTTTTCTTCCCGACCCTGGAGCCCTGGGCTGGGGGCTGCTGTGGGGCTGGGACCCCTCCCTCCTCCGGGAAACCTCCACCGCCGAGATTCCCTCCTGGGTCTCAACCGCGGCACCGGGTGTGGGCCCGTGGCCACGTCTCCGCGATTCAGCCCCAACCTGCCCCCGTCTCCGCCCCTCCTACCGCTCTCGGCGCTGCTTCAGTTCCCTGGTTGTGGGGCTTCTGTGCAGCCAGATTTCAGGAGGCTCTGAGTGATGGTTGTTCTGTATTTTAGTTGTAATTTTGATGTGGTTGCAGAAGGCGGCGGGTGCAGCTGTTACCTACGCCGCCATCTTGTCACTCCCCCCCCCCTTTTTTTTAACCGCTGAATAATATTCTATTATATAGCTGTGCCACAGGATTCTTTTATTTTTTATTTTTTATCCATTTACTAATTGAAGAATATTTTGGTTGCTTTCAGCTTTTGGCAATTATGCATAAAACTTCTATAAACATTCATGTGCATTTGTTTTGGGGAATATAACTTTTTAACCCATTTGAATAAATACCAAGGAGCATGATTGCTGGATCGTATAGTAAGGCTTCGTTTATCTTTGTAAAAAACTTCCAAACTGTCTTCCAAAGTGGTTTTGTACTGTTTTGCATTCCCACCAGCAGCAAATGAGAGTTCCTATTGCCCTCATCTTCTTCAGTATTTGCTATTGCCAGTTTTTTGGATTTTGGCCTTTTTTTTTTTTTAATATGTCTTTATTGATTTCAGAGAGAGGAAGGGAGAGGGAGAGAGAGATAGAAACATCAATGATGAGAGCGTCATTGATCGGCTGCCTCCTGCATGCCCTGACTGGGGATCGAGCCCACAGCCCAGGCATGTGCCCTGACCGGGAATCGAACCACAGTCTCCTGGGTCCTAGGTCAATGCTCAACCTCTGAGCCACGCCCGGACAGGCTGGCCTTTCTAATAGGTGCATCGTGGTATCTCGTTGCTTTAATTTGCAGTTCCCTAGTGACATTTGATACTGAGCATCTCTTCATATGCTTCTTTGATGTCTGCATAACATCTTTGGTGAGGTGTCTGTTCATATTTTTTGCCCATTTTTTAGTTGGGTTGTTATTGTTGAGTTTTAATAATTCTTCATATATATATGTATTTTTCTGAACAGGTTTTATTACACACAGGGGATGAAGCTCAGTCCTTCTTGGCTGCTTCCTTCCTCATGGCTGCAAGGACATTGTTCAGCTTCTTTCTCTTCTTGGCACAGATGTATGTCCCTACTCTTTTCTTGATGAATTTCAGGGTCCTGAATTTCAGGGTCCTTCGATACTTTGAGCAACTTCTTCTGAAGTCCCACTGACAGTATGTAAGAGTTACTGATTTCCTATACCCTGGATAGTATTGAATATGTTCAGTCTTCTAAATTCCTGTCATGTGGTGGGCAAAAATTGTGATCCTTTTCTTTTAATTTGCTTTTCTTAAATCATTAATTAGCATAATTTTATTTGTATTTTTATTGCCATTTGTCTATAATCTATAATCTTTTGGAGGGTTGTCTTTTTAATGATTTGATTCAGCATAAAACAAACGGTTTAGCTTTTATTAATGCTAGACAATGTTTGTTATATATGTTGAAAATGTTTTCCTATGTCATTTGTTCTTTTAAAGTTAATTTTTATATATCATTAAAATAATACATATACATAAAAATGTTCATTTTTGAGCCAAATTGTATACTCTGATTGCTTCTTTTTGTATATCCTTTAGCTTTTCCCGAAATTAAGCTTACTCCGTGTATAGTTTCCTAGGGTTGCCTTTAACAGCCGCAAACTTGGTGGCTTAAAACAACAGAAATGTATTCCCTCACAGTTCTCAAGGCTGGAATTCTTCAATCCAGGTGTTGGCAGGGCCTCACTCCCTCCACAGGCTCTACGGTAGAATCCTTCCTAGCCTCTCCAGCGTCTGGTGGCTCCACACATTCCTGGGCTTGTGGCCACATCACTCCAATCCCTGCCTCTGTCTTCACATGGCCTTCTCCTCCTCTTGTCTCTCCTCTTGTTTATCTTATAAGGTCCAACTTGGATAATCCAGGATGATCCCATCTTGAGATCTTTAACTTAATTATATCTGCAAAGACCTTTTTTCCAAATGAAGTCATGTTCATAGGTTCTCATGGTTAAGAGGTGGACATACCTTTTGGGGCCACTATTCAATCCACTACAGTCTATTTTTTGTTGTGGTTTGCTTTATTTTCTAGGTTTTTGCCAGTATTTTAAAGAAATTCTCTATTGAGCTTCAAATACTTATAGGCTTTTTTTCCAGTGCCCCTTACGGTATGTCTTCTCTTGGAGACCCCTCCCCACCGTCTGTCTCCTGGATGGACCATCTCGAGCCCGGATCACAGCTACAGTGCTGGACTTGCCTCTCTGCTCCCAGGTGTTGGTCCTGATTGTCTAGATGCCAAACCATCCTTTCTGTCTGTCGTGGAAAAAGTCACTTTTCCATTTTCACATGTGAATGGTAGGAGATAAAAGTCTAGGCTGAAAATAATTTTCCCTTAGAATTTTGAAGTCATTGTTGCTCTACCCTCTAGCTGTCAGCGGCACCCAGCAGTTCAAACCTAATTTCTGCTTTTGACGGGCGACTCTTTCTTCTCCAAGTGCTTACGATCTTCCCTTTATCCTTGAGCTTCTAAAATTTTGTGATGGAAATTTTTATTCATTGGCCCGAGCACTTTTAATCTCAAATTTTCAGTTATTCCTTTGACAATTTCTTCTCCTTTGTTTTCTATGGTTTAAAATTTTTTATTATTTTCTTGAATTCTGGCTAGAGCTCCTGATCTGAACTTCCTGTTTTTATTTTCCTAATCTTCTCTCTCTTATAGTTTTTCTCTTTTCCCCCTCCCTACTTTATGGGAGAGTTTCTCAACTTTATTTCCAACCTTTTTACTGATTTTTTTTGCTTCGCCTATCCTTAATTTTTAAGAGCTCTTTGTTCTCTGAGTATTAATTTTAAAATCACCTCCTATTTTTGTTTCATGGATAGGATATCTTCTTTTGACTCTTTCAGGCTATAAATTATACGGGTTTATTTTCTTTTGAAATTTTCTTCTGCTCTTTATATTGTCTGTTTTTTTCCAGGTTTCTTTGTTTCTGATACTTTGTTTTCTGTGTTAAATCCTGAAAACTTTCTTTAAATGTCTGCTAGTCTTTGCTCATTCATTCATTGTTAATAACAGGACACTGAAAGGCTGATTGGAAGTTCTGTGTACAGAGTGGGTGGCAGCTGTGGCAGGAGGGTGTCCCTGTGGGTGATCCTGTGGCATACTGGGCTGTTTTGTTGGGTTTCCCAGTGTTAGTTTCTGCAGGTTTTTCCTCTGATGCAGTTTGTGTTCTCCAGAGAATTCTCCAACCTCTTGCCAGGGGCTTGTCTGGCTGCCACAGTTCTGGGAGCAGGGGGGAGGTGGGGAGAGGGGCTAAGGGTTGCACAGACAGGGTGCGGACTTTCATTTAGTCTTATGTTTTTCACCTGTATCTCCTTCCCTTCACTCAAGTCACTATGTCAATACCTCTTATTTCATCTCCAAACTTCCCATAACTGTGGGTCTTACTCATACCCTCCCTTTCCTCACTTCCTCCTTAGCCTGCAGGCAGGCAGCACTGGCCCCTCTTCTTTCCCCATCTCCTGTCCTGCCTCTTCCAAAATAAGCATCCTTGTGCAAGGCTCTGCGGAGACACGGCCCTCCATTACTGTAAAAAGCCAAATAGCATGACAATTTAATTTAAACAAGGCACTCTGGAGCATTGGTTTGGCTTAAAGCTCCTAAAATGTCATTTTTGTTAGATTATATTTTTATTTATGTAAGCGGAGTGTCATGCCAAAATGATTTTATTGCCATAGAAGTCAGGCAAATATAGAGAAAATATATTTTAGAAAATGGGGTGACATGTGGCACATTTTAATGTGCCGCATTTTAGAATGAAATTATCCATCTCCGAGCTTAACGTTCTGGTTATCTGGAAGGGCTGCTGTTGCTCTCCACGGCAGAGCCCATATTGCAGCCCCTGCTCAGCCTGGGCGCTTGGCCTCAGTCTGGGAGGCTCAGTGGACCGGGAGGCTCAATGGACTGTGAGCGACAGGGGCAGACACAGCTTAACCTTGTGCTGAGTTCAGCAGGTGGGAGCTAGTTCTGCTTGATGAGGCAGGAGCTTGTGATGGGCTGTAAGAAGGCCAAGGTCACTGCTTAGGAGCTCTGTAAGGAGTGGGTCACAGATGCCTGACTTTGCTCCCTGATGAGATTGCTCTACCCAAGGTCCCATTGACCCCTTGATCTTTAAATCTAGAACCTTTGCTCATTCCTCATTTCTGACCCCTTTCACACCATTGACCATTGTCGCAGTCCATTCAGGCTGCTATAACAAAATGCCACAGGCTGGGTGGCTTATAAATGACAGACATTTACTTCTCACAGTTATGAAGGCTGGAAGCACAAGATCAAGGCACGGGCAGGTTTGGTGTTTAGTGCGGGCCCCCTTCCTCGTTCAGAGACAGCTGTCTCTCATTGTGTCTCCCATGGCAGACGGGTGAGGAATCTCTCTGGGGCCTCATTGTTAAGGCCCTAACTCCATTCAAGAAGGCTCCACCCTCATGACCTAATCCACCTCCCCAAGGCCCCACCTCCTAATACCATCACATCAGGGGTTAGGTTTCAACATATGAATTTTAGGGGGACACAAATATTCATTCTATAGCAATCACCTATGCTGATTTGAAACAGTCTCTTCCTGTTTCTTCTAGAACACTGCCCTGGCTCTCTTCCGAGTCTTCCTGCCCCTCGTGTGGGCAGGGGCTCCACAGGCTCAGCCATCTGCTGTCGATGCTCTTCTCCTGCTCCCTTCCTCAGAGACGCCTTCCCGCACGCTGCTGCTTGGGTGCTCTCTCTGCTCTCCAGCTTTCTTGAACTGAGCTCCCATGTCGGCAGCTCCTTGGATGTCTGAGCATCACCTTGAATTAAAGCCAAGCAAAGCTAAAGTCCTCAATTTCTTCCTTTCTTTTTATTTACACATTTCTCCTCCTGTTTCCACCCCCCCCCAAAAAAAAAAACCCAGTAAGCAAATAATTAGCTTATCTTCTGAATTTTCATAGCATTTTGCCAAGCCTGAAAAGCTTGGAGTTAACTTTTATTTCTCTGTCTAGTTAAGCCCTCCTGTTCTTTTCCATCCTGCAGCTTTCACCTTAGATTGGCAGATGTCATTTCTTTTTTTTTTTTTAATCCTCACTTGATGTTTTTTCCATTGCTTTTCAGAGAAAGGGGAAGGGAACAGAAAGGAAAGGAAAGGGGGGGAGGAGAGAGAGAGAGAGAGGGAGAGAAACATTGATGTGAGAGAGACACATTGATTGGTTGGCTCCCGCACGCACCCCAACCAAGGCCGGGGACGAGCCTGCAACCGAGGTATGTGCCCTTGACTAGAATCGAACCCGGGATCCTTCAGTCTGCAGGCTGACGCTCTAACCACTGATCCAAACTGGCTAGCCCAAGTGGAGATGACTAGTAGGCAGCTAAATATGATGGCCCAGAGCTCTGAGATGCGGTGAGGGCTGAAGATGACGTCATGTGCAGTGTGGGAGTGGGGGAAGGGGTGGGATGGGCTGAAACTTTTCTAGGAGAGTGTGCTGATTTTATGGCCAACAGAGCCATAATTATTAAGATGGAATTTAATTCACCAGAAGAGGCATTTTTCACTGTTCTGTATTTAAAAAACAAAAACAAAACCACAAAAAACCTCTCTGGCAAAATTTCAAACATGCAAAGTGGGTAAGCTAAAGATTAATATTCTTAACCCAAGAATAAACTGCAGAATCTCTTCAGGGGACTGTTTCCTGTTCAGGATGTAATGCTCTGTCTGGAACACGCAGGTTGCCTGCACCTATGGATACTGAGGACAAGGCTTGGGATCTTCCTGGAGTACATGACATCTGGGATATAGCGGGCTTGCAGTAATATTTGTGTAGGAATTGACACACCAAGTGAAAGATGGGGGTGCCCACTGCAGCCTCTTCTGCTCCAGCAGGTGAAGATGGCTTGACTATAGACACCCTGGTTCTGGAACACCTATCTGCCTGGGTCCCCCCTTCCCTGGGGCCCCATTTTCCTCCCAAGGTGAAGACAGAGGCAGCTACCACTGCAACTCTGTAGCATCACCTTCCCAGCCAGGCATCTTTCCCAACCTTCCTTGTGGGTTCCTTTTCCCCTGTGGTGGGAGGAAGGGTTTCCCAGACCGAGGTGGGCAGGGTCGGCCCCAAGGCTTGCAGTGCCCAGGACGGCCTCTGTGTGGAGTCGTGATTCTGACTGTTTGTTTTCTGGCCGCTCAGGGCCCAGCCTTGTCCCAGGGCAGTTTGCTCAGTCTTTCGTCTCTGCCCAAGGAGACACTAGGAGGAAACATAGCTCCTTTTGTGTGGACTGGTTTGTGGAGTCCTGGTATTTGCATTTTATATATGGGTGGTCGAATAGGTGGTACCTTATATCAGGGCTTCCACACTCACTATCTCAAATGACCCTCACAGATGACTTTGTAAAGGAGCTGGGACAGGGTCATTTTCTCCATCTCAGATGCAGGAATGGTGACCCAGAGAAGTGAAGTAATTTCTGAGAACCCAGGCCTTGGTACCCAGCCCCTTCCCGGTCCAGCAGAGGGGAGCAGTGTCTTCTCGGAACAGCTGATGAGCACTTTAAATGGGAGCTCCAGCCTCTTGTCCCAACCTCTGTCCTTGGGGCACTCACCCCTGCCTGTATCTTAGAGGCACCAGAATCCCAGGTCCCACCCAGCACATGCCAGTCAGCACCCTGGGGCAGGGCCTGCGGGTCTGTATTCTCGGGTGCTCCAGGTGATCCCGCTGAGCAGCGGGGCTGAGAACCCTTGCCTAGCCCTGCTCACGTAGGCCTCTGTTCCACTCTGACGTGGCGATGCCAAGCACGTCCTGCTCAGGCTGGTAGAGCCCTGGAGACAAGACCAGTGAGCTCACAGCACTGGCAGGGAGCTCAGGGCAGGGACTGGAGCTTCAGTCACCCCTCAATGTCAGGACTGGCTCCTCCCCTGCGCTTCTCACTGGACCAGCACCAGCTGAGGGCCACACACTGCAAAACCTGCTCATCTGCAGCTGCAGATGCACACAGAGAAGTAGTCACGAGCACCAACTCCATGTCAGGCGCCTCACATGTGTTACTCTATCTTATCCTTGAGACAGCCCAGGGATACGGGTGAGATGGTCATTCCATTTTACAGGAAGCCGAAGCTCCGAGAGCTTATGCAGCTTCCCCGGGACTGCACAGGAAGCGCCTCAGCCAAATGTGAACCCAGAGCTCTGGACTCCACAGTGCTGTCCCGTGTGCTGGTCACAGCCTGGCTCCGGCAGGCCCTTAGAGGGAGGTGGTGGAGCAGTCCTCCTCCCCCGAGAAGCCTTCACTGTTCTCCTTCAGATCAAGGGGAGAACCTGCAGGTCTCTGGTGGGCCCTCTTATCCTGGTCGGCGCTAGGCAAGGTCAGGAGCCAGAACCAAGTACTGAATGTGTAAACTTGGCTCTCAAATGCCACAAGGAACAGTGGCTGTAGACAAGCTCAGCTGACTGGGACCAAATTCAAGTCCCAAATCAGGCAGGGCAGGGCAGGGCAGGGCAGGGCAGGGCAGGGCAGGGCAGGGCAGGGCAGGGTGTCAGTCAGGATAGGGGCCTCCCCCTGCACAGCCTGATGCTTACCTTTGGGTCCTCAGGTAGCACCCTCCTCCCTGGAGAGCAGAGGGGTGGCCTGTGCACAGGGTTCCCTTTTAGGGACCCTGCTGATGGGAGCCAGGCTTCTCAGCGTCAGCCCTCCATGTTGTTGGCCTCAGCAGCTTGACCCTAGCATGGCTGAAATTTCTGCCCCTTTCTGAGGCGACTGCTTGGGAAGTTGTGTTAATTCAGAAATGTAGAAGGATTACAGGACCCTGGTTGGAAGCAGGCCCTCTACTGGAATTTGTGGCTTTAGGTAGAGAGAAGGGAAACGGTGAGGAGCATTTCAAGCTCTTTTAGACTTTGCCTGTTTTCTTTTTCTCTTCCCATCCCTTTCTGACTCCCTCTTTTCCCTCCCTGTTTTCTGGTTTCCTCCTCTGATCTCCTTCCCTTTTCCTTCTCCTTCTACTGTGGCTGAATCCTTGGAATGAACTGTTGTATGGGGCTTTCTGACTCAGGCTGGGTCCTCATTACTGCCCTAACCCCTCCTTGTAAAACACAGATTTTGCCAATAGGGATATAACTTAGTTGTTGTCTAATTAAAGTTTCATTGGAGACTGTTACTGAGCAGGCTTTTGGAGGATCCAGAAGTGGGAGGCACTGATGATTTATTAAAAAGTTTAGTGAGAATTTGAAAAGTTTATTCATTCAGTAGATCAGAGTACATGGCCAGCCTGCCCATGGCTGTGACAAGGCATGTTCTTGGGACCAGAAAGTGGCCCTGAGTCTGGAAGCCTTTGCTTGTGCTGAGGAGATGGGGCTCAGGCTCGGTGATCTACCAACCTTTCCCTTACTCAGACCCTCCACTGGCCTTGTTATTGTGACATTGTATCTCAGGGACCTGGCTGGTGGGATCAGGGCTGGCACTGCATAGAGATGGTTTCGCTGGGGGCTCCAGGGGAGTCCAAGGTGCCAGGTTGCTCTCCAAGTGGCCTGTCACAACAACACAAGTGTCCCTAGAGACAGAGATATATCCCAGTCACCTATGTGTGTCCACCTCCAGCACAGGGCTTTACATCTGTAGGTGCCTAAGATGTTTGTTAAGTGAATGAGTGAAGAATGAATTAAACAGGTTGAAGAAAGTACAAGGGAAAGGCTCTGGAATGTGGCTGGAGGTGTGGAAAGCCCTAGCCCCTTCGTCTCTTATCTCAGTGACCTGGGAGATGGACACTGCCCAGGCCTCCCTGCGGGGAGGCGCCACCCTTCCTGTTTTGGCCGTGGTGCGCAGGTATTCTGTCTGCACTGGCTGCAGCTGGCAGGAGAAACCACAATGCCTGCGTGGAGGTCCTGGCCCAGGGTGGGGGCAGGCTGCAAGTTCAGACTGTCTTGGGAAGGAGGAAGGAAGGAAGGGTTGCAGCCCAGAAGAAAATGTGGCTATGAACGTTTTCCTTCTGGATTTTCTGTTTGCAAGGCGTGGAGATGCTTAGGGAGTCATTACATATTACACAAAAGAGTATGGCTGAGTCTTGGGTAAAATCAGAGTGCAGGTCTTACCTGCAGTAGGCCAGCGAGGATAGTTTTGTCTGGGGATGCCTGAGTGCTGGAATGCCGCCACAGCCTCGGGTAATAACAGCTCTGTATCCTTTATTTTTTATTTTTTAGAAAAGCACATGTGCTTTATATTACACATATTCACTTATCCACTGAGCATGTGTGTCCAGATGGCTGGGACAGGAGTCTCCTGACCCGTTCTTTCCGACTGCAGGTTTGCAAGAAAGACCAGGAATCTGGTGATGTTGGCCAGGAATTCTTGCAGGTCAGATGGAATCTGGTCAGGGGTTTGCTGATGTGAAACCTGCATGGACAGTCAAACACACAGCAGATGAGTCAAAGAGCAAAGCCAACTAGACCTTGAACAAAATCTCCCTTTGCTCCTGAATCATATGCCAAGCAAGGCAAATCTAGGGGTATGGGAATGTGTATTCCTATTTGCTTAAAAAAAAACACAATGGTTGTTTCTCAGGAGGCCTTCCCAGTTATGGCTCATAGGATTGCAGTGACCTCATTTTTGACCAATGGCCAATGCATTAAACTGTCTGCTGGAATAATCTATTGACTGGGCACCTGCCAATTGTCTGCAGTAGGAACTAGTTTAGGCATATGTTTTAAAAAGTGATAACATTGTTACAGGCCCTGCCCAGACATGGGATGGAAGCCTGAGCAGGTCAGCACTAGCACTGAAGTCAGTTTTGGATGATATATTGTGTTTTCAGAAGACTCACTGCCTCATGACTGACCTCCCTTCCCCCCTGCACTCATTATATGGTATTTAAGGGCAAACCAACATGCATTTAGGATCCCAGAACTTAGGAGTTGAATCTGGGTAACGTGCCTGATTCTGTGGGTGAGGAAACCTAGGCACAGAGAGGTTGAGTGGCCTTTGCTGGGTCACACAGAGCCACAGTTGGCACTTACTCCCCCAACTCCCAATCCAGTGCTATTTGCCCTGTACCCCAATGTGGCCTGAGTCTCAAGTGACTATCTATGTTTACAGTGAGTCATCACTCACACAAGTCTGTTCACTCTACCTCGAGGAGACCCCTTGTGAAGCTCGTTGGTAAAGGAGGCAGCTATACTGTTTGACAGCCCACCTGCAAGTGAAGTTAGCCACGTTTAGGGAACCATGTCTCAATCTGGGGTGTGAAAAGCTTTAGACAAGTTGTTACAAATACCACCTGCTTCATCCAAACTCTCATGTGCAAGTAGTGGCTGATTGAAAGGTGATGATAATTGTGGAACACCAGGAGGCCACGAGGAGAGAGATTAACCACAGCAAGGCCTGGCACTCATGGACCTTTTGATGGAGATAACTTCTTTTATACAAAGATAGTTGCCATGCATAGTAAAACAGTTGCTTATTTATAGTAATAATAATAACTAACCTTTATTGAGCACTTAGTATATGTTAGGCATTGTTTTATGTGCTTTTTACATGTATTTATTCTTTAAAATAAGAGGTAGATATTATGATTATTCCCATTTTACATGGGGAAATTAAGTTTGTGAGAGATAAGTACCTTGCCTAAGGTTGCATTGTCCATAGAGTTAAGAATCAAACCTCGATAGTCTAACTATGGAGACCAATCTCTTAACCACTACGTCATATGCCTCTTGAGAATCTTATGATCTTAGACTCAGGCCTAATCCTGATATGGGGAACTTCTTGTCTGTGACTTAATTTAATCTGGTTTCCATATCCATTTTTAAGACATGATATAATTTATGCCTGAAATTGTGAAAATGCAAAGAAGATTTTCAAAGTCTTTATAGAAAGTATACCTAAATCTTACAAAATGGAGATATTTCTTCATGAAGATAAACAATTATGTTTTTCTCTGCAAAATGAATTATAACACTTTACCGAGAAAGAACATGGGTGCGATGTTTACCCCTAAACAGGAAAGAAAATAATAGCTCTTCCAACATTTACGTTAGAATTAATTTCTTAAATTATTTTATTGTAAAACATATCTTACGTATAGAAGAGTGTATAAAACATATGTACTGGTTAAAAAATAGTAAAATGTCATCTAGGTGCCCAAGTCAAGAAATAGAAGATTACTGGTCTCATAGCAGCTCCCTATTGCTCCTCCCCAAGGACATCTCTCTCCTTCCCCATCAGAAGTAATCTGGTTATTTAGGTCTCTGCCTTTCTCAGGGTTGTAATACGCATCAGGTACTAGATGTCTGGAGTAATGTGTTGGGGGAGTGAGCTGCTCTGTATTTCTACATCTAAGTTCATCATTGCCTATCTCTAGCCCTCAGGAGTAGGTCAAAACAGAATTTTTGCAGGTGGTGAAGCATCAGTCTAAGGAGGGGAGAGCAGCAACTTCATATTCAAGTTCATGGTTAAGATGAGCCAAGTACAGATAAGACTCTGAGATAGGCTCACCCCACTGTTCTGACCTCAGATAAAAACTAGGTGTGGTGGCTGCAGGGATCTTAATGATGACAGCCTTCAACATGTGTTTAGTCACACTGCTTTAATTTGGGCGATCACCCTCTATTCCTGTGCACAGCTGTCACCCAGGATCTCCATTCACTCTCCTTTATCTCTCTTTTCTCTTGGATCTCCTATTTCTGAATCTCATGCCACCCTCATCTGCTCTCTTTTTTAGACAGAACTCATCTTTAAGTAACTTCTTGAGAAAGAGTACATGGGAGATAAATTGTTTGGGACTTTCTGTGTCTGAAAATTCTTTTTCTTAATGTTCACACTTGATTGATAGTTTTGCTGTTTATCAAATTCTAGGTTGGAAACTATTTTCTCTTAGACCTCTGCTTGCTTGTCTTCTTGCTTCTAGAATTGCTGTTGAGCAGCTAAAGCAATTCTGATTCATAATCTTTATATGTAACTGTAAACTAGTGGGAAGTTATTTTGTCCCCAGTTTTCTGAAATTTTAAAATATGCTATCACGAGGGTCTGTTTATATTCTTCTGGGCACTTGATGGGCCCTTTCTGGTCTGGTAACTTATATCTTTCATTTCTAGGAAATCTTGAATTATTTCAATTGATGATTTTTTCCTCCACTTTCTGTTTCCTTATTCTGGTACTTCTGTTATTTAGATATTGAATTTTCTAATTATTTCTTACCTATCTTTATCTTCACTGTTTGAGAGATTCCCTCAGCTCAATCTACCGTTCCTTCTATCGCCTTCCTCATTTTGCTACCATGTTTTTAACAATCAAGACTTTTTTTAGTTTTATGAATGTTATGTTTTATTGTTTTAATAACATTCTCTTTTGTTTCATGGATGCAATACCTTCTCTTAGCTCTCAGAGGATTTATTGATATGTTTTTTAAAGTTTTCTTATCTCTGCATAGTTTCTGCTTCCCCTAAGCTGCCTTTTCCTGTTTGTTTGGGTCTTTATCACCCATGTTAGAGGAACTTATCAGATATCTGATAATTCTTGGCTTTCAGCTCATGATTAAGAAAAGGTGATTGAACTACTACTGAGCACACACTTGGGTCTTGTCAGTGTTGAGGTGGATGAGATAGTTGTGGTGGACTAGTTGTTGGGGATCCTCTCCTAGGTTCATACCTTTAAGTGCTTCTTGAATTGTTCCCCTTTTTCCAAGGAGGAGTCTTCCAATCTGCCTGAAGGATGAATCTGCTGCCCCTGTTGTGGCAGCTGAGTTGGAGAAAAGGATGGAGGGAAGAGGCGTTTCTGCTTTCAGTATTCAATAAATATTGACTTGATTTCCCTCAGCTAGGCCTGGCAGCCCCAGTCAAAGCCCTTGGTTTACCCTCTCCAGAGAATGAACCTCCAGACTTCTGCTGGTTGGAGGGTACCAAGTGCCTGGTAGCATGAGTAACTTTTCAGAGTTTCCATTCGGTCTTCCTTGCTTTAACCCACCATCCTTCACTCCCACATCGATACCTGGGGCTGCCAGTCCTGAGACCTTTGAAAATTTTGTGGGGTAAATTAGGTAGGTTCTCAGCTTTCCCCTCTGTTGATTTGTCATTCCATTTTCTCAGGTCTGATCTCAGTACCACTGGACCATCTACTTTTTAGCTTCTAAAATTTTGTTGCTGCCAGCCACGTAGCTCAGCGGTTGAGCATCGGCCTCTGATCCAGGAGATCGTGGTTTGATTCCCAGTCAGGGCACATGCCCGGGTTGTGGGCTTGATCCCTGGAGGGAGCGGGGGGGGGCGTGCAGGAGGCAGCTGATCAATGACTCTCTCATCATTGATGTATCTATCTCTCTCTCCCTCTTCCTTCTCTCTGAAAAAAAAAAAAAATCTTATTGGTTTAAAAAAAAATTTTGTTGCCATTTTCCCCATTTTTATGGATTTATAGCCTTTAAAAAAACATCTTTACTATATATTAGTAGGATTTAGGGAGAGAACAAAGTTAGGTACATGTATTCAGTCTGCCATCTTACCCCAGAGCTCTGATATAATATATATGTGTGTGTATGTGATATATATATATATGTGTATGTGTGTGTGTGTGTGTGTGTGTGTGTATTTTAAATCCTCACCCGAGGGTATGCTTTCATTGATTTTCTTGAGAGAGAGGAAGAGAGAAAGAGAGAAAGAGAGAGAAGCCAACAACAACACATCGAAGTGAGAGAGAAACATTGATTGGTTGTTTCCTGTACATGCCCTGACCAGGGGACCAAACTGGAAACCTTTCATTGTATGGGATGACACTCCAACCAACTGAACTTCACTGGCCAGGGCCGGTGTTATATTTTTAAATGACAAATTGACCATGTTTAATTTTTTTTTTAATTAGAGAATTTTATTTACTCCCCCCTCTCCCCACTAAAAATGAGCATTTTCATCAAAGGAATATTAGCATATATTTTTGTGAGAGATTATTGCCTCTCTTGCTCTGGCAACCTCCAGTGTCCTGTGTTCAGGACTGTAATCACTGTGTAGATTACACCTCTGTTTGGGGACCACTTATAAGAACCTGCATGATGCTTTTTTAAAGAGGTTTCTGAATTTTTTTGAATTTGCTTGGGATGATATTGTAGAAGAGGTATGAGGAAGGTATTTTCTCTTGGCAGATAGCTGCAACATGATTTGTGACCCAGTGTCACAATAAATACTTGAGAATACTTGCTATCTCCAGTAGGTGTGACCTTATGGGTTGATAGTTCATCATAGCAGCCAGAAACTGTGAATTAGCATTTCGAAAACCCTCCCAAGTGACTGTAAGAGCTTTCCTCCCCCACTTCTGAGAGTTGCAGGCTATAGAAAAACAAGTTTTAGAGGAAACAGTGACTCGAGCTTGAAATATGTAGGGATCGTATCTAAGGAAAAAGCTTAAGTTGTCTAAAGAGGATTCTAAAATGGGCACCAGGGATCATGACGACCGAAAGTAAGCAGAGAAACAATCTACACAGAAACAAAACCTTAGGTTGAAGTGGGAAATGTATTTATTCCTGAAAACACTATTCACTGTGCATTTTCCTTTTTTTTTTTTTTTTTTTTTTTTTAGTTTTTTATTTATTTTCTCTTTGTCTCTTTTTGTTTGTCTCTCTTTTATTTTTCTACTGTGCATTTTAAAGTTTTGTCTTGCTGATGTTCTTTCCCTGACTCCTTTCTTTCTACCTGTCCTTCCTTTGCCCCTTTGTCTCTTTATCTCTGACTCTCATTGTCCCCACCCCACCTTTATTTCCCTCTCTCCCACTCTAATCAATTAACAAAAAACTTTCCCCAAGTGCCACTATGTGCAGTCCCAATGCCAGAAATTTAAATACACACAAGAGTAAGACACAGCCTCTCCTCTAACCAAATAATCATATGTTGGTTAAATGTCATAAAGAGAAATATACAAGTTGCTGGTAGAGGATAGTGGGAGGACCTTGGGGTGTCAGAGAGGTCTTCAAGGAGAAGGTGACATTTGAGTGGACCTTGGAGGTTACACGGGGCTTCACCTGGTGCTGCACTGGGAAGGATGATCCCAAGGGAAGGGAACAATACATGTGAAGATGCGGAGATGAGAGCGTGCGTGGAAAATCTGAGAAAGTGCAGGGAATTAGGTGTGCTGGAGCTTAGAGTGCTGGGGCAGGGTTGGGGAGGGAGGGCTAGAAGGAAATAAGGCTGTGTCAGGTTCAGAGAGAGTTCTGTGCTAATGTGAAGAGACAGGGAAGCTCGGGAAACTCAGCTGCTGACACCTGCTGTCCCTGCTGCCTTCTCTAAGGGTTTCCCTCTTCCTTCTCACCAAGAGAGAACAAGACCTTACCTAGTTCAACAAGGTCTCAGGGGGAATCTCTCGGACAGCCTCTGTGGTCACCTGAGGCTCAGGCTCCCATTGCTGATCCAGAGGTTATGTCCAGGAAATCAGGGTCACAGGGTACAAGGAGATCTTAGGACAGAAATAAATTTTATGGCCTATATTTTCAAAAGACATAAACAAGGTTTCCTGGATTGTCCAGTACAGAGAGCAGGTTTCATCCTGTCCAGGCCAGGCCATGCCAGAAGGAGCCAGCCGATTTGAAAACCATTGCTGAAACACAGAAATTAATTTTCTCATAGTTCTAGAGGCTAGAAGTCTAATATCAGGGTTCTGTCTGGTTCGATTCCTGGTATAAAGGCTATTTCCTTATCTTCTTTTTTCTACCCTTTTTAAAAACATAACTGAGCTCACAGTGTATAGTTTTATTTTTTATTATTATTAATCCTTACCCTAGGGTATGTTGATTGATGAGAGAGTGAGAGAGAGAGAAAGAGAAACATCAGTGTGAGAAACATCTAGCTGGTGCCCTCCGTATGTGTCTAGACTGGGAATCAAACCCGCAACCTAAGTATGTGCCCTGGCCGGGAATCAAACCCGCAATCTTTTTTTTTTCCTTGGTGTGCCGGACAATGCTTCAACCAACCGAGCCACCTGACCAGGGCAGCGTATAACATTTTTAAAGGTAAAATTAATGTAGCAACATTCAGGAGTCCCAGATGGGATGTAATATAAGCATAGTCTTGAGGACATGTCTTACCTTGAGGATTTTCTTAGTCTTTCTGGTTAGAAAAGCAAACAGATAAACAAAATAACCAGGAATAACTTTAAAATTCAACATGAGTTTTAAAGATGCAGACATCAAAAGCTGAGCAAAGCTGACAGACTTTTCTTTTACGTAGGAAAGTGGCAGACTCAGATTCGCTCTTTTGAAACCCTGCCTGGGGTTAGTGTGGGTGCAGACACAGATGGACTAAAGGCGGGGACGGGGGGGGGGCATGCCGTGGTGGCTGCAGTTGTCCAGGCAAAACACAGCCTGCACTGACGCAGTAGTGGTGGGGCAGAGATGAAGACCAGATGCAATTTGGGAAACAATTTTCTGATCTCATTCTTTTAACTTGTTTCTAAATATCTCTTTATTTTTCACATCCCCTCCCTCCCCAACTCACCTTCCACCCCATCTACGCTCCACCACCATCAGGAACATACACACACTCCTTAAATGCAAGCAAACAAGATGTGTTTTAACCGATGAGACCCTCGATTGAGTTTTCTCTTGTTAGTTTATGATCCAAAACACTAAACAGAGATCCTGTAGTAAATATTTGTCTTATTGCACACCACTGGCTGTGTGAGTGGACACACATACACACCCACACAGAGTCACACGCATTGCTGACCCAGCCACCTGAGGTACTGGCCAGAAAGCCCCCAGCACAGTGCCTGGCAGAGGAACCCAAACACTTTGCCTCCTCCGATAAGTCTTGGCCAGCCCCAGTGACTCAATGACTGAAGCCTTCTTACTCTGAACGAAACTCATTTGCATGGTTTCTAGCAGGCTTTGTATTTGTAGGCTTTTTCACACATACCCACTCCCATTGGATGGCAGGCTCCCCAGTCACAGGACTACAGCTCACTGCAGGCACCTGAGCGGCTGCCGGGGTCCCTGCTGGCCTCTGGCCTGGATTATCACTCTGTGCCGATCATCTGCATGTGAAAATAATGTCTGCCTCACAAGTCTGAGACCCAACATCGGTCTCTTTCACCCTGGATGCAGGGTGCAGAAATGTGAAGAGAAACATTTCCCAGGCATCTCTAAGAATTTGTGTTGCTTTTCTGAAAATTTGAAAATATTGAGTTATGCAAGTTTTTCCCCCCAACAGAAAGCCTGATGATTAAGAAAAGTGGTTCATAAACCGTTACCTTGCTCTTAATACTTTCAAACATTTCTAATTCATCAAATTTTTATGTCTGATGTATATGTGAGTGGGTATTATAGGAATCTCGAAGCACCCTTGTCAGACTTTCTTTATCAGATGGCCCAGATACAGTTAATACTTTTTGAAACACTAAATAAATTTCTGCTATTAAGTAGAGTAGAAAATAAAATGAAATAACTTATAAAGAAGAGGAAAAAGGTTGTGGGTCAATTCATGTATCAGATGCTACAGATTTCTTGAATTTGACATGTGAAAGCGGCATAGCACCCAGGGAAGGTAAACATAGCTGGTTTACTCTCCATGCCCGGCACTGTGCTGAGCACTATATATCTCACTCTATTTTCACAGCACCTGTGAAATCCGTGTGTTACTACCGTGAAGAGGAAACAGATTCAGAAGTCCCAAGGCCACACCATTAGTAACTGATGGAGCCAGGATTGGAACCCTGGTGTCTGACCTTAGAGCCCATGTCCCTCTCCATCCTCAAGCTCACACTCTCCTAGCTGCTGAGCTATGAAATAAGCAGTACACTTAGGGTGTGATATTTTAAATGCATTTTTGAGAAGTTGCTAACTAGTACAGTGAAAGGAACTATAGTCAGTGTTTTGCTCGAGGAGACATGACGCCAGGGTCCTCCCATCCACTGTGAGATGCTGGGCCAGGACCCTAACATCTGTGGTTCTCTGCAGCCCCCTAGTAAAACTTGATCTTAGATTCATTATCTGTTAGAAGTCAGTGGGCTCTGGTCCCTTCTTCAGCTCACCCCTCATCCATTGGTGTGCAGAATAGGTGTCGTGGAAGGGCATTGGCCAAGAGCAGCTGACTCTGCCAGGGACTGGGGTGGGGGCACTTACCTTCTGTTTCCTCACTGGTAAGGCAATGAGGTTTCGCCCACCTCCCAGACTGGTTCTTTGAGTCACAGCCATCTCATAGCTCAGGCTGCAATGTGTGACCGCCAGCACTCGAAACAGGCCCCAGGTGAAAAAGTATGAGACCCTGCTAATGGGTAGAGAGGAGAATCGCAATTCGGGCCACCCTTTCGTGTCTCTGAAAATAACAAAACAAAGCATCAGAAACAGCAGAAGTGCTGGTGGGAGCTGAGAGAGAGTTTGGTAGGAAAACCCTCCCTGCGTTGGATTCGGAGGCCACACAGCCCCGAGTAGGAAATGCGGAGGTCACTGTTTTAGGCTGTAACTGCCTCAAGGACAGGAATTGCATTTTAGTGCCTTTTTATCCAGCATCTTATAAGAACCTGGCGCGTGGCTGGCCCACAGTTAGACTTTGCTGAATGACTGACTGAGGAAGTAGGAAGTAGTTTTGGGGACCAGGCTGCAGGCGGCAGATGGACACAGTCCCAGAAAACGCATCAGAGCAGCTGTAGAAACGTGGCTCGAGCTGTAGGACAATGGGGCCGATGAAACAGATTGTCGGGGCACAATCTGCAAAGACGTGGACTGACTGGTGGGGTGAAGAGAGCTCCTGCTGGAGGCTGGCAACACCGCCCGCACCCCTCTTCCAGCCTCCCTTTCCTCTGTCCATGTCCACCCAGCCACCTAATCAGTAGCTTTGCAGGCCTCTGGGTGGGTGGAGCCAGGCTCCAGGAGACAGCGGAGAATGAAATAGAATGGTCCCTGTCTGTCGTTGGGAAACAGGAGGATTAGGGAAGATCATTGTTAATGACAATATGTGATTTTTTAAAAACTGAATTTATTGGGACGACATTGGTTAATACAATTATACAGGTTTTAGGTATACAGTTCTATAACACATCGTCTGTGTATTGTAATGTGTGTTCCCCACCCCAAGTCAAGTCTCCCATCACCATTTATCCCCCCTTTACCTTCTATCTCCCTCCAGCTCCCCTTCTCTCTGGTAATCATCACACTGCTGTCTGTGTCCATGTCTTTTTTTACTTTCTTTGCTTAATCCCTGCACCCTTCTCACCCAGCCCCCCACGCCCCTCCCCTCTGACAGCTTTCAGTCTGTTCTCTTATCCATGAGTCTGTCTCCACAAAGTATGTGCTTTTTCGTTAGCGCTACCAAAACACAGGCTCCTTACTGGCTGTGTGACTGTAGGCAGGTCACTGAAACCCTCAAGTTTGTTCATCTGCAAAATGCAAATAAATGCCTCCCTAGAAGGGCATTTAAGGATTAGAAACAATATTATATGTCAATAGCGACTATTTTTCCTTTGAGTTTGTGTGTGTGTATATGTGTGTGGGGGGAGGTCTTTTCACCCCCACCCCCAGGCTGCTTTTCAGAAAAAAACTCACGGAATCTTATAGAGAATAACTTTTTGGTTTTATTATTTTGAAACCAAAATGCTAGATTTTGAAAAGGTATAACACTTTATAATCCCGATTGCTAGAAAACAAAAATATTCAAAAGTAAATAAAATAATAAACTGAAATAGTAAATCTGTAATTACTATCCAAATGAACACTGTTTTAAACTTAAACATGCCCAATGTGGTCATTGTCTAAGTTGTTATGTATGGCACATGCTTAAATTCCTAAAGGCATAAGGACACTTTTAGTTATGGCCTAAAACAAATTAATCAATTTGAAAAAAATTTTTTTTATACATTTTAATTTCCTGAAACTTGGCTGTCTCACAGTCAATGTAATGGTTTTTTTCCACCTGAAAATGTTGTGTGTCTTAAAGTTGATAGTGTCTTAGAATCCAGGAAACGAGGTTTATCGCCTCATATAATCTTGAAGCCATCTGTGAGGCAAGTGCTGTTATTGTCCATTTTCCAGATGAGTACAGCGAAGCACAGAGAAGGCCATAGAAACAAACTAATCATAGAAACCATACATAGCCTATATAGGTTTCTATTTTTTCTCAAATTTCTATGTGAAGTCAGAGGAAAATTACATTTTGCTACAATGTCTTGGGTGGAAGCCATTTTTCAGAGCACTTCTGGCAGTCGCTCCTCTCTCCCCGGTTCCTACCCTGTGAACAAGGTGCTGGTGGGGAGCTGGGGGAGGCGCAGGAAGACTGCACTCCGGCCTGGCCCCTCACTCCCTCACCCGGGACCTGGGGCAGATCACCTGTCTGTGCTTCAGCGTCCTCATCTGGAAAATAACAGCACTTCCCTCACAGATTGTTTCCACATTATATGAGGGCATAAACCTCGTTTCCTCAATTCTAATACACTATCAATTTTAAGACACACAACATTTTTGGGTGGAAAAAAACCATTACATTGATTGTGAGACGGCCAAGTTTCAGGAAATAAAAATGTAAAAAAAAAAAAAAATTATACTCAAATTGAGGAAGTACAATAAATAAGAGTGTTTTGCCCCTTGGGGGAGTCTAGGCAAATGTCTCATCAGCGTACACGTTCCCTCTGTGGGGGAGAAGCTGCCATCTGTGTCCAGGTTTCCCTGAGCCGCCTGAAGTGAGGCTGCCTTTTCAGCCTTTCGCCTGATGCCCCCCACCCCTTCCCCAGTCAGATGCCAAGCCCAGAGAGGATCGGTTGGGGCCCATTGTGGTTTGCTTTTCGTGTGGAAATTTCACCGTGCAGAATATCAGAAAATACTTCCGAAATCTCTTCCATGAGTTTCTTTTGTACCTGACCTAGTGCCTCCCAACCACTTTCAGGTCACTGCACAGCCAGCAAGCAAATGCTAATATTTGCATAGTACTCCCGGGTAAAGGGAGGGGCAGGCAGGCCAAGAGGCCAAGTCCTTACCATCTGGAACCCATTCAGGGCATTCCAGTGCGGCCCACCTTTCCCAGTTAGTTTCTACAAAAAACCAAGCAGGAGGAGGAAGGGAAAATGAGAAAAGAAGAAAACTCTGGTAATGTTCACTGTGTTTTGCTGGAGAATTTTAAGGACATTTTAGGTTTTCAAAGTATTTCTTACAGTAATCGTCTGTTGTCTTATCAAAATACCCTTGAGCCTGTAGGTACCGTAAACAAAAGAGTTCTCCCCGTGGTTCTGACACAAGAACAGGCATCACAGGTCAGGTATGTACATATTCCCTAATGGCCTGAGGTCTGGGAATTTAAATGTAGGAAGTTCTCCAGGTGATTCTCTATGAGCCACCAGATCTGGGAACCACTTTGCCTTAAAGGCCCTTGGAGGGTTTCGCCTGGCACTACACCTTTTTTTTTAGGTAGCCTTCCTGATGTAGTGGTCCAAACCCAGTCACAGAGTAGCGGCGTGTATGTGCCCGGCCCTGCTCCAGGTATATAGGAGGATGCCACAATGAGAGGGGGTCCGCTGATCCGCTGGGCCAGAAGCTCAGCCCCCCAGGCCTGCAATGTTCTGTGAGCGCAGTGTATCTCGGAGTTTGGTTTAGGGACTGCCTGCGTCAGAATCACCTGGAAGCTCGTTAGAAAAACAATCTGAATCAGACTCTCAAATTTCGGACTAGTAATTTGAACTTTAAAGCAGCACTGGTCATTCCCATGCACATTGAGATTTGGGAACTGCTGCATATATGTGATTAATAATCCCATTGATCTGTAAAGGGTTAATTTCAAGGACAGCCCAGACACTGGGTCAAAGGCAGACCTTTTACTGCATAGGAACCATCCAGACACGCAGCTGGAATGGTTCTTTGAGTAGCCTGTATAGCATAACCAGCTTTGCTTTTAGTACCACCATTGGAGTAGTAACTAGGGAAGGGTATTGAGGCCCAAAAGTCCTATCAGTGAAGCCGATGATATGATGGCTTGAATATACGTAAGACCCAACTCATCCCACCCTTGTCTTAGTTTCATCTGGCAGTTGGGGTGTTTTTGCTTTGCCATAATGGGTCTCCCCATCAGAGTGGAGCTTCTAGAATAAGTAATTTTTAATTTAGGGTTCATGAGCTCCTGAAATTGCATGCAAAAATTTATGTGAATAGGTATATTTTCTAGGAGAGGGTCCAGAATGGCCAGATTCTCAAAGGCACATTTGACCCCGAGCAAGGAAAGATTATGGATTTGAACAGAGGGATTTTTAAAGGTTAGGATGGTGAAGGATTGAAAACACGGACTCATGTCCTGGTAAGGATTTCTGAATGTTTGCAAACTGAGCCAACTGCAGATTGAGATCTCCAGCGTGCCTCAAAAGGCATCTGGCTTCTCCCCTCTTTCCTTCCTGCCCCACCTGTTCTTCCTTCAGGTGTGTCTGTCTCTGTTTTTCCTCCCTGATCTTTTTCCCTGTTTTTGAACTCCCTGCCCCCATCCCGCCATGCTGCTGCCCCTCCTGACTATTCATCTCCTCTCTCGTCCTCTCCCTTGCTGACCTTAGTAGAAAGCAAATCACTGTTGTATTTGTTGTACCTATGGGATAACATCTTATGTTGGTGTTTCTTGTTTTTAAAATTAGATGAGTCGACCATTGAATATTTCTCTGAGAGAGGGAGAAAACAATACCTTGGGAACCCTGAACTCCTGGCTTTTTGGACTTGGCCCTTGATAGAAGGTTTTCTGTGGACAGGGGACCTCTCTCCTGCCTGGCTGCCGGAGGGCGGGAGCAGGCAGCCTCAGGCCTTCCTCTGTTTCTGATGAAGAAAGAGTGGCCAGAATCCCCTGCCCCGGCTCCAAGGCCCTCCTGCTATCTCCATTGAATTATTTTATTTGCTAGCTTTGGCTATGGAAAGCAGAGAGAGGAGCCATTAGGCTGAAGAGGCTGTGGGGACCTGGTCAAGGCTGCAGAAGGAAGCAAGAGCTGACACTGCCCAGCTCTACCCCTGTGTCCACTCCAGCTTTGTGAGCAGGAGGGTGTTTGGCCTCTGGGCTCCCTGGCCAGTGTTCAGGGGATGGATGCCTGAAGTATGAAGTCACTGGCTTGGGAGGGCCCTTTCACACTGCTGGGCCTCGCCTGCCTCAGCCCTCAGCAGCTGGGAGTTCCAGGGACACAGAGGGTGACACCCTGAGGGATGGGCTAGCGTAGCCACCTGTGCCCCAGCTCCTTGCCCTCCTTTGTTCTCCTCTCTGGCTGGGGGGAGTGAGCAGAATGCCCTCCATGTGGCAAATGACGGCACTTTCTGGCTCAAGCATTTTGGAGGTACCTATTGGCTTGAGAGGTATTGTAGTAGGTCTGTGAGGGACACAAAGGGAGATGTGCCCTCAAATCACTCACATATGAGGCAGCCATCTAGAGACCAGAGAACCAGATGGACAATCCGAGGATGCTGGGTGACAGGGAATATGGCAGTTACCATGGGTGCAGTCAGCAGGAGAGCGCTGCCTCCTGGGGGCGCGTAGTAGATGAAGCCCCAAATCATACACTTGAAAGTTATACAGTGAGGTCTGGCATGGGCCTCCCCTTCCTCTTCTCCCTTTTCCCCTCACCCCAGGGCCCAGATGGGGTTAGGACTAGAAGTTCCTGAACCTGCAGGAGAAGACCTGTTCACCATCCTACGTACCTGTCACTCCAGTCCCAGACCCTAATACTTGCTGGGGCTGGGCCACCAAAGTTCATCTTCAGGGACATGTTCTGCCACAGGCTTAGCCCAACCCCAGCACACAGGCACCCTCTGCCCAGGACAACAGGGGGCAGAGCCAGCCCCTGGCACACCTCCGTGGAGGCTGCATTTGCCCTCTTGGCCCTGCAGAGAATGGACAAGTGGCTGTAACTGGTGGCCCAGTTAGAAATACTGCATCTTATTTATTACAGTTGTCAGAACCGTGGCTCAGCTATAATTTATCACTTGGACTTGGTCAATTTTGTTAGCCTTTCTGAATGCTCTCTTCATTTCTGCAAATTAGGTAATAATGCCTACCTCATGGGGTTGTCAAAGCATAACTAAGATGTTATAGGTAAGAAGGCTAGTGTCATAGCTGGCACATGTGGGTGCTCAACAAGTAGTTATCATTATAGTTGTTTATCCTGGAAAAATAGCTCCATGGAGGCCCCTGGGCTATGCTCCATGACAGTACTTCTCAAGCCTACAATCTTGGGATGTTGTTAAAATGAAGATTCCAATTCTTCAGGTAGGGGCAGCGGTGGTGGGGATGGGAGAGGAGAGAGCTGAGATTCTCATTTCTAACAAGCTCTCAGGTGATGCGCAGGCTTTCTTCCAAGACCATGCTTCACATAACAAGGTATGTCCCTGGGCCACATCAGCCAAGTCCAGCCTAGAGGAATGTCACCCTTTCTTCCTTCCCTTTGCTCTTCTCTCTACACTCCCTGGTCAGTGGGCCATCAGAAAACTTTCCTGGCTCTACTGACAAATACTCCAGACAACAGGTGTGCTTGGGGACTCTCCCAGGTAGGATGTATGGTTCCCCTACCCATTGAGCACCCCCAGTGATTGCATCCATCTGGAGATGAGGAGAGGATCCAGAGGGAGGAGGGAACTTGTCCCTGACTTTGAGGAGATCCTAATGATGGGGAGTTGACACAAGGATACTTTCTCTCTTTAAGTACCCTTCAGAAAGGCTTTCAAAGGACCACAAAGGCAGAGGAGCCCCCTGGAAAGGAGCATGCTGGAACAAACTGTGTCCTGTTCCCCCTCTCAGAGCCAGAGGGTCTTGAGTGGGAGCAGTGCACCCTGGCAGCCCCCTCCCTCTGTGGTCTAACATTCTAATGTCCTTTGATACCAAATCTTCTGCCACAGGATTCTAAGAGAGCATCTGCCCCATTTCTTTCTTGGCTAGGACTTGGGGTAGGGGAGAGCTGCCCATGGCTGCAAAACTGGGGGGTCTGGGAGTTTGAATATTTTCAGCATGTTTCTTGGCAGGAGGGCCCCTTGACCATCCACCCCCTTCCCAGCTGCCTGGAGAGGGTGTCCAGGCAAGAGTGGGGCTGGAGAGTGGCTCACAGGTCAGAACTCTTGACTACCTCTGGAGGCCAGAGCTGTTGCAGGGGGACCACCAGTGGGCTAGGATTATTTTGGGATGTGGGAATGTGGGGTTTGAGCAGGATGGGAATTAGAACACCAGAGGTAGGGACAGCCAGAAGGAGTAAGTGGTGGCTGGGAGGAACCCACAGCCAGGGTGGAGACTTCCTGTCAAAACAGTCACTTATCCTGGCTGGAGAGTGCATTCCTTTCCCCTAGGAGATAAGAAGGCCAGATTTTCCTTTCTCAGGGTTCCTTTGAGCTCAGAGCTGCTTTGGGCAACCAGCGGGGGCTCTACAGGCTGGGGCAGGGTGGGGGGCCTCTGCAGTCCCCTTGGTAGGGCCCCACGCTGACCAGCTCAGCTCCTGACTCCCCTCCCACACTCCTTGCACCCTTGGGAGAGCACTGACCCCAGTGTGGGAGCCAATGGTTGAATCCTGTCTATGCTTCAATTTTCTTACCTGAAAAATGCACCTACTTCATCGGGTTGTGATGAGCTAGTCTACACAGAGCTCTGGGAATGGTGCTGGCACAAACCCTTGCTCAGCATATGTGGTCATCACTATTATTATCCCAAGATACTTCCTTGTTTCCTGCCCCCAGGTGAGCCCTGAGTGCCCTAACCTTCTGGGGCACCTGACAGTTCTTTCTTCTGTAGGCCTCTCCAGGCAAAAATCTCTTCTCACCTCAACTCTCTGACCCCCAGGCCATTATAGGAAAAGGTCATTAAGCATTTAAAGTAGAGCACATGTCAGCAGATGGAACAATTCCTTGGATATTAGAAATCTTTGTCAGGAAAAGGTCCATCCTTTCTCAACAAGTGAGGAATCCTTTGCTCAGAAGGAACCCCAGGACTGCCTGTCCTGTCCTCGATTGTGGGGGTTGGCAGGAGCCACTCTCCTTACTGGAACTATCAGCCACCCCCTCCCAAGGGGGCTGCCCTGAGATCACCCCAACCGGGGCCCTTTATCCCCTGAGTTGCCCAGCTCTAGGCTTTTCCTGCTGCTCCCGCCAGCCAGCCAGTTATCCCGAAGGGTGGAGGCCTTCCCCAGGGGCCTGGAGGCTCCAGGCTGCTCCTCCCTGTGCCCTCTGGGCAGGCCCAGCCCCACTTCTGACTTCCCTTCTGGCCACTGCTGGAATGCCCAGCCCTCCCTCTGTGTATTTTCTCTCTGGGTGGGGGCCTGGGAGCTGGAAACCCTGCTCACATCCTCTCCCCATCCCCCTCTTTGGAGGACCAAGCTCACTAGGGCTGAAGCCAGAGAGGAGGCTGTGGTCAGGGGAAGGCTCCCAGCTCACTGCCCAGAGCTCCTGTGGGGAAGAAAAGCTGTACTGTGGGTGGGTGCCTTGGGGGCCTCTTCAAAAACTATCGGATCTCCTCTTCCATCTTCCATAATCAATACAGTCCAAATCAATACAGCCCAGTTGAGTTCAACTTTAAAATTTTTATGGAGCATCTAAGTGGACCAGGATTGTTATGACCCATTTCAAAGAAAGGCCAGCCCGTGATGACTTGGTACTGTGTGGACTCCAGCTCAGCCCTAAGCGAGGTTTACTGTTCCATTTGCAGTTCTCCATGCCTTTCGAGCAGCTGACTTCCATTTCTGAACTAACTGCATTTTCCCCAGTTGTAGAAATGGGCCAGTGAATTAGATCATGAAGTGTTCCTATCTGCCCTGATGGAGAGCACTCGTGACACTGAAATAATGGAAGATGTTATGCCAGTACTTGTCATGCATGATTGCTTTGATTCATTAGCATGTTAAAATGTGGTAGTTCTGGAGTGTGTGGTGTATCAATAGCCACAGAGAAAGGGAAGGAGTGTCCAGGAGGTAGAGGGTGGCGCTGACATGTCTGGAGCTAATTTGGGATTTTACATCTGCCATTGGAAATCAGTAGTGTGTTTGGACGGTGTATCCTGATTGTTGAGAATGGGCTTCTGGTTTGGCAACTTTCAGGATGAGCAGGGTTATGAAAAACCAGCTAGTACGCTACTCTCCTGCTGCTCTCCGTCACCTGGGTGCTCATTAGGAATGCAGGATCTTGGGCCCATTCCAGACTGAGGGGCAGAATTTGCATTTCACAGGGGGAAGTGCTCACCTACAGTCCCACAGTGAGTCTGCTGGGGGAATCCAGGCGGAACCCAGGTGTCCTGACTCTTGGTCTTGTCATAGTTCCCCCCTCCCTCCCCAGAGATCTTTGGGGCCCTCATTCCCCACACAAAGGAGGAGAATAGCTGGGACTCCTCCCAAACCTACACATTTGGATGCATCCTTCCTCCTCTGACCTGTGGCTGCCTCACTCCCCGCAGCTTCCAGGAGCTAATACCAAAGCCCAGAGGAGGAGAAACCCCAGAGACCAGCCCCGGTGCCGGGGGCATGCTGGGTTAGCTGCCCTTCTCCATCCACCTCAGACCATCTGGGGTGGGGTGGTATCTACATAAGTGCATGTGCGTGTGGGGGCTGCTTGGGCAGGAGCTCTGTGGGCACTCAGTGGCAGGATGGGACCCTGGACACTCCCTTTCTCCTTCACTGACCTCTCTTTGTCAGGCTGTCATTGCAGACTCATTGCCCCTTCCCCCAAGATGCAGACCTCTGCCCTCATGAGGCCATGCCCCAGAGCAGTCCAGGTATAAAGGACGCTGGGCAGTCCCTCCTGGGTTCCAGTCCAGCTCCACCATGGAGTTGGGCCTTAGGAGGAGTTGTGTCTACAGCATAATGCTTGAGCTTTGGAAAAGGCACCCATTGTGTGTTTTCCTCAGGGCACACCTACTGTACTTCCTCTTCCTTTGGGATCCTCAACTTGCTCTTGGTGGCCTTCTCTTGCCCTGCCAGAGCCCCTCCCCTCCCCCACCCGAGGTGTTGTCTGGGATGTGTGTCCCTTCCCAGAACCTCAGCCTCTCCTTTCCTTTCCCTTGTGGAGTTGCTCTTCCTGTGATCTCCCAGGCCCAGCCTGCCCTTTGGGTCTGGGCGGTGGGCCCCTCCCTGCCTTCCTCTTTCTCTGGCCCTTCCTCCACTCTTTCTATTCCTGGTTGGACCAGCCTCTTTTATTGTCCATTCCCAGGAAAGGGCTATCTTGCTGGTCAAGGGGTTGGGGATGGGAGCCAAGAAGAAAGCCAGTGCCGGAAGCCCCCCTCCCCTCCTGGAGCCCGCAGCTCACAGCGGGGTGGCGGCTGGAGTGCCAGTCATTTTTAGAAATCTTGATTTCTAAATTAGTCAGTGGTCGCAATCTGACATCCACATGTGGGGGCCGATGACTTCCGGACTGTCTCTTCTAATTTCAGCAGACCCCAGAGGCAGGGACCGCAGGGGTGGGGGAACCACAGGTGCCACGGAGAGCTTCCTAGCAGCCACCTTACCAGAGGGTTTGGGGCCCAGCCCAGCACTGAGGGACCTGTGCTTTGTCACTGCTTGTGACCAAGGCTGACCATCTTTGGCCAAGGCAAGGTGGGATCCCATGAGCACCCCTCTGAGCAGACAGTGGACCTGAAGAGCCACAGTTCAGTGATGGCATCCCAAGAAGCTGTGTTACACGAATTCTGAGGGGAAAGGCCCAGCCTTTCTGCAGACAGACCCCCAAGTGTCCTCCCTTTGCCAGCTCTTGCCTGAGTTTTGTTGTGATTTGTTCTTTCTGAAAGCACATAGCTCAAATGGAACCAAAGTATTTTTTTCTGTGGCTATAGAAATAGCTGGTCAGGTCAAAGCCATATACATTCATACACAGCAGTTTCTGGCACTGGGCATCCCAGGCCTTTCAGATTTGGTAGTTGCTGAGAGGACCCCAGCCCAACTCCCCTGTTTTACCGGAAGAGGAGCTGAAAGGCAAAGGAACAATTTTTAGAAAACCTGGAGAAACAACTCTGGGATGAATCACAAAGAAATGGTATGGTTGATGGAAAACTGAATTCAGGCAGACCTGGAGTCCAGGCTGGGCTCTGCCTCCTGCCAGCTGTGCAAGCCCCAGCTACGCACACCCCTCAGCTGGTGCCGTTCCCCAGGTGGGCCCCCCATCTGCCCCGCAGATGGAGAGCCGGATGCTGTAATCTCGGGGGAGTATCTCAAGAGGCTGATGGAAACCTGTGCTGCTCACATCTCTCTGTGAGGAAGGGCAGTGCCAGGGCCGGCTCAGGGCCTCCTGGAGCAGATGCAGCGGCTGTAACACAGGCAGGTCTGGCTGCATGACCTTGGACAAGATTCTGCACCTCCCTGAGCCTGGTTTCCTCACCTCGGAGCTTGCAGGGTAGTTGCGAAGATCAATGATGACTTTGTAGAGAGCTTAATACCCAGTGGCTGGCATGTTCGAGGTGCTCAGTGAGCGGCTACTCATCATTATTCTCAGGACTCCAGTGTAAGAGGTCATGGCCCTGGCCAGTGTGGCTCAATGGTTGGAGCATTGGCCCTTGGACCAAAGGGTCATGGGTTTGATTTCTGGTTAAGGGCACATACCTGGGTTGCAGGTTCGACCCCCTACCCTGGTTGGGGCATGCACAAGAGGCAGCCAATCAATGTGTGTCTCTCACATCTCTCCCTCTCTCTCCCTCTCTCTCTCTCTCTTCCCCCACCCCCTTTTCCTCCTCTAAAAAAAATCTCCCCTTTCACTCTCTCTAAAAATCAGTGGAAGGAATATCTTTGGGTGAGGGTTAACAACAACAACAACAACAAAAAGAGATCATGGCAGCAGGTGTCTGCTCAGGCCAGCTAACCATACCCCAAGCCTCAGCCAGCAACTGCAAGCCAGGCAGAGACATCAGTGCCTGCCCCGGTGCCCGCTCTGCATAAGCTCAAGGCCCAGGTGGACCACCCAGCTCAGAGTGTGGGAGAGAGACTGGGGTCCCAGGAGGTGGTGTGAGGGCCGGTCAGCTCAAGCCTATGTGGGGGCTGGCTCAGGACTGGGGACCTGAGGTGTGGTACAGAGGTTGTGGGGTAGAAATCACAAGGGCCTAGGAAATAAGGCAAGTCCGCCATGTAAGCCTCTGGGGCCCCTTCTCATCCATTGGAAAGTGGCGCATGTGAATGGCAGGCCATGGGGTCTGTCCCTGCTTGAGTGAACTTGGTCAGAAAGTCATAAAATGCTCTCTGGCCTTGAATTCTGGTTTGAGGGAGATGAGGGCAGGATCTGACCTCAGAGCCCGGTTCAGAGACCTCAGGCTGTGTTCTGCAGATGTGGCTGGGGGCTGGGGTGTGCTTTCTCTCTCTCACTCGCTCGTTTTGTTTTTGTTTTTCCTTTTTTTGATCCTTACTTTATTCACCCTGTTTTACTTATGTTTTTCTCATAAACCACTGAAATCACTTTGAGAAGCAGGGGGAGTAGAGATGGAAAAAAAAAGATATTTGTTTATAGATAAACTGTCTGGAGAAAGTGAGCTTTCAATTATGGGATGTTTTGTTTGTTTTTCTAAAAGATATTATATTTTGATGGCAAGTTGATTATGCTCATTAAAGACAATGTGGAAAACGCGTAAACATAAAAGGAAAGACAAAGAAACTGCCCCTAATTGCGTTTGGTATGTTTGCTTCTAGTCTTTCCTTGTCCATGTACAAATTGAAAGTTTTGGGGGTATTTATGCTATAAACGGTATCCAGTTTTCTTACTTAACATATATACAGCATGGATAGTTTTCTATATTACTAAAAACCCTTTATAAGAGTTTGAAATATTTCAGCCCCCATAGTTAGACATTTAGACCCATTTTACATTATAATAAATAAAGCATTGTCAAGCAGCTTAGTCCATAAAGTTCTTTTCAAAGTCAAGGTTATTCCCTTGAGAGCAGTTCAGACTGGCCTTGGAGGAGAGGCTGGGTCAGCAGGGTCGGTGTGAGTGTGCCTGTGAATGCGTGAGGGCTGCATTTCCCTCTGCCCCCAGAGAGAAGGGGGCTGAGGCAGGCTCCTCCCAGCCCCCCGTGGGAGCCAAGTGACTCATCCTCTCATCTGTGGTTGTGTTGGTGGGATGGAGGCAGAGGAAGGGCTTCCCAGTGACTCATCTATGGGGCCTGAAATCACTTTGACCCTTCAGGCTTACAGGCCTGGTGACCAAATACCTGCCCATGTCAGGGCCCCCTTAGGGGACGGAGCCCCACGGAGCCTGATGAAGTGTTTATGTCCCACACGCTGGCCTGCCTGGTGCACTCAGCCTGCGCTCAGATGTGCTTTCAGACCTGAGCATCCTTCCAGCTTGGCTGAGCTCCGTTCCAAGGCAGGCTGGACGGGTTTTCTCCTCAGAAAGGCTAGCCACGGGGTCAGCCAGCGGATAAACTGCAGTTAACTTAGCTATTGTCGCTTTTTTGTTAACGTGGGGAGGACTGGCTGTGACAATGCCAAACCATTCAGAAATGTTGCACAGTTCCTGGGATTGAATGTCCCCCAGGACAGATTCCGTGTTCAGAAAAGAAAGCTGTCGACAATCATTTTAAGTCCCGACCCAGCTCCCAAGGGTCTCTTGTGCTTCACTGTGCTTTCATTTTATTTTTTATTTTTTTGGAAAATATTTTTCCTATGAAGTTATGAATCTTAGAAGCTGTGGGAAGCTCTGGAGATCTCACTGGACTCATCGGAGAGCAGGGGCTCTTTCTCCAGTGGATGTTCAGGGTGAGGTTAAGCCCTGAGGCAGGTGGAGGACAGGCAGGAGGAGATTCTGCCACCCCACCCTAGGGGTCGGCTATGGAGTGACGGCCCAGTGCCCATCCACCGTGATTGCAGGGGTGGGGGGAGAAGGGGCAGGATGGGCTTCTCTTGGACTGTAGTTAACAGGAACAAACCAACTCATTCTTAGAGATGAGCTTCAGAAGTGCAGCTGGAGAGCCCGCTTATTCCTGAGCCCAAGAATGCTGAACTCGTCTCTTGAAATTTCACAGCCCCCTAGCATGTCCATGGATGCTGTTCAACCTGGCTTCCTTTGACAAAGAAGCAAAGTGCCTGCAGGATTAAAGCCACTTGAAAAATTTCATTCAAGTCAATGTACAGAATGTTGAAAATGCATTGAAGAAATCAGATCTGAGATGTCCCCTCTGTAAAGGAGTCTGTGAACAAGTCACACTGAAAGTGTGGATGTGGGACGTGCCCTGAGCTGAGATCTGGGGGAAAGATTCTTTTCAGTGTGACCCATATTCACAACCTATCTGCTGTGTCCCAGGTGCAGTGCTTGACTCCAGGGGACGGAGATTTGTAAGACTGGACTTCTTGCCCCAAGGAGTCTAGTTGGGGAAAGACCTAATATGGCTGATCATGGTGCCATCTGCACCCGGAAGGAGGAATTGATTCTGATTAGGGAGCTCACGTAAAGCCCAAAGGGAGCAACCTTTGATATGGGCTTTACGTGAGTGGGCACGATATTGATGCTCAGAGCTGTGGGAGGAGGGTCTGGGAGGTGTGGGTACCGGGATGGGCATTCCTGGTATCTGTGGGACTGCTGGGGAGAGGGAAGGGCAAAGGGTGAATCAGAAATGGTGAGGTGTTGCCAGGCTGTGGAGGGCTTTGACATTCATCCTAAGGAATTTGGACTTCATTCTGTAGCTAATGGGGATCCATGGAAACATTTCCAAGCAGAGGGGTCACTTAATTTTGTAAATTAAAAGCAAACACAAATACATGCTCATTGAAAGAGTTCAGCTATACCAAAGTCTAGAAGCAAGAAACCGAAAATGCTCCCATTCCCAGAGGTGATTGCTGTGTCTACAGGTGCAGACACACAAAAGTCAAGGAAGGAAGATGATTCTGTCCCACCTTCTCTCGCTCCAGAAGAGAGGACTGTAACCCTGGGACGCCTGTGCTGTACCCTGTCGCTTGGCTCACGTTGCTCCCCTGTGTGTATTTCAGATCATGGTTTTATCGGATATTCACCGGAACTGCTGCACAACAACACTCTGCCAGATTACAGCCCCGGGGAGTCTTTTTTCACTGTCTTTGGGGTGTTCTTTCCAGCAGCTACAGGTATTGTAATTTGGACTCTTTCTCATGCTCACGTTGGGGGTATAAATACTTGGTTCCTAAAACTCAGAGTCATAACTGACCTTCACATGCTCTTAGGATGTATATCTGACTGTAGAGATATGTTAGCCTTGACTGACAGGTAACATTTACTCCTTCGTAATCCCTGAAGGCGCCCAACGTGATTTAATCTTCCTTAACCCCTTTGCTTACACATTGACACCTCTGGGCCAAGTCAATAGAGCTGACAAGCTTCTCTTAGGGCTGAGCAGGATCATGCTGGGGGCCTGGACTGGAAGCAGTAAACTAATATGCTGATCAAATGATCCATAGGAAATAACTGTTTGCTGGGGACTGGGCTTGTCCCCAGGGCACAGACTCAGACGCGCATTTCACCCTTGATGAGGCTGTGTTGGTGCCCTGGAGGGTGGCTGATCTTTTCTCCTATCCTCCCCCAAATAGGACAGGGGTAGAAAGAGGAGGGGGAGCTACTAAAATGTCAAACATTTAAAAACCTGTCTACACCAGGTGTTGGCAGGGATGTGGAGAAACTGGGATTCTCACATGCTTTTGGAAAAGTTTGGTGGTCTCTTAAAAATTAAACGCACACCCAGCCATTCCCCTCCTGGTGGTCTCCTGCAGAAGATGAAAGCACGTGTCCATAGACTTGTACGTGAAAGTTCAAAGCGGCTTGATTGGTAGGAGTCCCAAACTGGAAGCAGCTCGCATATTCATCAACAGATGAATGGGTAAATAAGCGATGGTGTTGCCGTACAATATAAACTGCTCATCAATAAAAAGACGTGAACTATTGATACATGCAACACTATAGACAAATCTCAGAATAATTATGCTGAGTGAATGAAGTCAGACAAGAAAGGGTGCCTTTTTAAAAAGATACAATTGTAAAAACTCCATTTATAGAAGATTCTAGAAATTGCAAACTATAGTAGCAGAAAGCAAACCAGTGAATGCCTGGAAATGGGGGTGATGGAAGCAGGAGGGGTGGACAAGAAAATTTGGGGCAATGAAAAACACATTCTTGACTATAGTGATGGTTTTACAGGTCTATTCACCTGTCAAAACTTTTCAGATTGTTACTCTTTGAACATGTGCAGCTTATGTTAGTCATTCCTCGGTAAAGCTGTTAAAATGAAAAAAATAAAAATAAAAACAACTTTAATTACCCTTCCACAGTCCCTCAGTTTTTCCCCTCTAGCAATGGCCCCTTTCTTCTTTACAGCTAAACACAGAGCTTTGTCTGTAACCCTGCCCTGAACCCCATCCCATGTTCCTGTTTTCTGTTCACTCCTCTGTTCTCTCTTTTTATAATTTCAAGACCCTCTCTCCAGTGAAGTGGTTCCTTTCAAAGTCATCATTTTGACATGACTCAGTTTGTGGGCATTCAGTTTGTCTATGTGCCTGACCTCTCAGGAGCATTCTACCTACTCCTCCTTTTCTCTTGCTTTTTATGACGCACCACCCTTTTTATCTCCCTCCTGACCCTCTGACTTGCCTTTATAGGTGCACCCTCCTCTGCCTGCCCATTAAGCGTTGGGGTTCTTTAGGTTATGCCTGGGCCCCCTTCTCTCCTTTCTTTGCTGTTTGCCTTGGAATCTCATCTAGGCCCATTGTTCAGTGACCACCCATAGAGCTAATGACTCCCCAATTTGTACCTTCAGCCCAGGCTCTCTAAGCTTCACATCATAGTTTCAGTTGCCCACATGACATCTTCTCTTGAGTATCCCAAACCCAGCATGTTCAGAACCAAACCCACCCCACCTTTCCCCCAGCTGGTTCTTCTCCTCCACTCCTGATCTCAGGAAATGGCACCTCCAGCCAGTGAATTGCTCATACCAGCAGTGGGGAATAATTCATGATACTTCCTTTACCACCTACTCTATCCATCTGGACCACCTGACCACTCTCACCCAAGCTTCATCTTTCACCTGGATCATTGCAGTAGCTGCTTACCTGTTGCCTCTTGAGGCTAGGCCATAAGCATGAGCCCGGAGCTGGACCTCAGTACTGGCAGGTAGAATCTTGGTCCTCAAATCCAGGTGTACCAGAAATAGTGTATCTCTTTCATTTTTAGGAATTGAAGAGAGTCAACTTCTGACTCTAAGCCTTTATTCTTCCAGGATGACTGAAAACTGATGTCAGTCACTGGTCATGCCTCCGTCTTGCCATGCCATTCTGTTCCAGGGTCTTAGGGTCTTACCAAGTACCAAGGCATGTTAGGGGGGCTCTGGCTATCCATTATCTGTACACAGAGCCAGGCCCTCCAATTTTCCAGTCTGCACATCCCTTCAGGTATGTGCTCTTTGCTGCTTCTGAGCCACTTTGGGGGACTAGAAATCTGCTAAGCCTGGCAACCCCATGCTTAGAGTCTTTGCATTTCCCAGACCTTCCTTACTGAGGTCTTGCTGCCAGGGAGTGGGCCCTAGGTCCTCATTGCTCCAGATCCTGTGGGTTTTTCTCTCCCTGGCCCCTGCTCCAGGGGAAGCCTTCTGTTTTATACTGGAGACACTCTGTCCAGGGCCAGTTTCGTGGGTATGAGCCTGTGCGTTCACACTGTGCCCCAAGCTCAGGGGGCCCCATAATGGTTTAATGCTTTCCTCTTGATAAAATTCTTAATAATTTTTGAAGCAGGGATGCTGTCTTTTTATCTGCACTGGGCTCTGCAAACTCTGTTTTTCTCAGCCATTCTGCTGTTTCTCTATCTTCTAAAATTTCCTAAGGGCCTGGGATTTTGAGAAACAGAGCCCAAAGCAAGTTCTACTTCTTCCCTGCCACATAGCACCCCCAAGACAATAAAATATAGTTGACCCTTGAACAACATGTGTTTGAACTTTTTGGGTCCACTTATATGCAGATTTTTTTTTTTTCAATAAATGCATATAGTACTGTAAATGTATTTTCCTTATGATTTTCTTAATAACATTTTCTTTTCTCTAGCTCTCTTTTTTGTAAGAAGACAGTATATGTACATATGACATACAAAATATTGACTTTTTATGTTACCATTAAAGCTTCTGGTCAATAGTAGGCTAATAGTAGTTAAGTTTTGGGGGAGTCAGAAGTTATATGTGGATTTTTTACTGCATGGGGGGTTGGCATTGTTCAAGAGTCAATTGATAGGTTAACTTCCTTTTATTATTATTATTTTGTTAATTCTAACCCAAGGATATTTTTTCCATTGATTTTCAGAGAGAGTGGAAGGGAGATGGGGAGGGAGAGAGAGACAGAGAGAGAGAAAGAGAGAGAGAAAGAGAGAGAGAGACATCGATGAGAGAAACACATCGATTGGTTGCCTCCAGCACAAGTCCCATCTGGCGCCAAGGATCAAACCTGCAACCCAGGTATGTGCCCTTGACTGGGAATCGAACCCTTGACCCTTTGGTGTGCGGGCCGATTCTCTAACCACTGAGCAATGCCAGCCAGGGCAGCTTCCTTTTGAATAGAAAGAAAGGGAAAGGGGGAAACAGAATAAAGGCAATTTAAAAAAGAAGTTAACATCTGAAAGTATATTCAGCTCCCCCTCCCTGTTCTCCTGTCTCCTGACCCACTTGGAGCCCACATTCAAGGGGCTTCCCACCTGGGCGTTTCCTTGGGCCTGACTGTGAGCCCTGAAGCCAAGTCAAGAACCCCTGGGGCAGATGCCAGGTTAGCACTTACACCTGAGGCAGGGCTTGGGCTCCTTGGCTGGCAGCACTCCAGAGGGTGTTCTTCTCAGGCACCCCCAGGAGCCGCCTCAGTAATGTGACTCGCTGGGCCCTCTCCACACTGTCCCATGGCTTCCTTTGTTTGCCTGTCCAAGCCCTGCCTCTTAGTAAGAGGGGAGAGAAGGGCAGGGGGCGACAAGCCTCCCCTACAGTGCTTCTCCCTTCAGTAGGGAATTCGCAGAGCCTCAGATTCAAAGGTGCCACCCAGTAGCCCAGAGTGTGAGCTGGACTAACATTTGAGATCAGCTTGTCCAGCAACTGCCCGCCTTTTCCTCCACGTTTGTTTTTGATAATTGCACTAAAAACCTCACGTACACTGGAAAGTCTGAGATGCCTCCCGGGACCAGAGAGGAGTAGCTCTGCCCTTTCTTTGAGGAAGACTGCTACCTAAGAGTATTGGTCAAGCTTTATTTTCTGTGGTTGAAATTCTGAAAATATTATTTTGTAATACTCCAAATATAAACTTCTAATCCCGACCTAACTGTCTGCACAGGCTTCTTTCACCCCGCCCCTCCTAGGGGATATGCTGCCCTGTCCCTGTTACCCCCTCAGCCCAACCAGCTGAAGAATCGCTGATCTGATCCTTTCTTTGACCGCCTGGTAAAGGAAGAGCACGCAGCGCTTTATGAAGGGTGGCTAAGGGTCACCCAGCTAACTGGTGGCTGAGCTGGGCCGCCGTCCTGCTGCGGAGCATTGCCTCCCCTGGCTCTCTGTCCGTTTTCCAGGGGCCCCAGTGTAAACATGGTAGGCAGGGTGAACAATTTGTATCACTTGGCTTTCCCCTGGCAGATGTTCGGTGAAGCTATGAAAAGCATGGATGATTGGCAGTTTCCATGGTGATGGATTTGCCAAGGATTAGCTCTGAGTGAGTCATGGCTGGGGCTCCCTCCAACGCCATCCTCTTCTGGAACAAGAGAACCTCTAGGCTGTGGGGAGGGGAGAAGAGTTTGGAAGAACAAACACTTTAGCCCTCCCCCCCGCCTCCCCTGCATCCCATCTCCAGCCAGAGACATATTGTTTAGGTTACTTCAGAGATTTTATCCCAAAGGCAGGAGACTTTCTGGGAAGAGCAGCTGAAGACTAGGTTTTGGTGGCTCCTCTGGATTTCCAAACCCTGTCCTGTCCTTCTGTCCTCGCTGCTCCACCACGCCCTGTGGAAGTGGCTGCAGGGTGGGGTTGGGGCCCTGGATAGACTGTGTATTTGCTTTGTTTTTAAAAGTACTTTCCTTCTTCAAGCTACACTACCAAAGTTTCCCTGAAAAACAAACATCTCTCCTTACAGGGTTTTCACACACACACACACAACACACACACACACACCCTACACTACACACACACACACCACATATACACACACACACACACACACCGCATACACACACACACCCCACATACACACACACCCCCTACACTACACACACACACACACACACACACACACACACACACACACAGACACATACATGCAGCCACTCCAGGGATCTGGGACCACAATACATGGAGGAACTAGAAAATGGAAATTTACTGGGAATAAGACCAGTATGTGAAATCATGTAACCCCTGTCCCCAAATCTCAAACTCTTCCTGGAAGGGATGAGAGCCTCTTGTGGTTGACCACACCCAGCATAAAAATGTAGCAGGGAAACCAATAGCCTTTACCCATCACCTTCGTGGTCAAGAGTCATGTTATTTCTGGGACATCCTTTGACCTCCCTGGCCCTGATTCCCTTTCCCAGCTCACACACGAGCACACCCTGGGAAGCTCTGGGACTCTGCTAGGCCCCTCTGGATTGGGGGCTGTATGCAGGACCCTCAGCCCTGGGCCTCAGTGCTGGCTCTGCCTTCAGCCTACCTCCCACATTCCTCCCCTCCCAAGGCATTCCCTAGGTCTCCTCCAAAGTTGTGTGTCTTGTGGGTGAGAAAAGAAAAACTTGCTGCACCAGAATGGGGTCCCCAGTTTAAAGAAGAGAGACCCAAGTAAGGACATCTGAAGACAGGGCTCACCCCTCTACATTCTGAACAGGAACAGGAGAAAAGAAGGAAGCTTTACATTTATTATATATGTTTATTTTTGTAATTTTATATATAGAATTAATTTATAATTTTATCAAAATCATGCAATAGCATACTATGCCGGGCACTGCGCTACTATGTCGGGCGCTATGCTGACTGCTTTAGAGTCTTTCATTTAAACCTCGCCACAGCCCCACTGGTTCTGGCAAACATAGGTTTACCATGAAGCTCATGAAATGCAGGCTCCCTTGTCCCTCACTTCTGTGAGCTCCTTCTAAAGCCCTGCTCCTAATTTCGTATTTATAACTCTATATTGTTGAAAAGTTTTAGACCCCATAGAACCTGGATCCTGCCATGGGTTCTACTGTTAATCCATTTTGAAAATGAGGAAACAAAGACACAGAGAGGTTATTTCCCCAAGGTGACCAGACAGTATGTGGTGAACCCCACTGCTTCCTACGTACTTTGGGGAGGATGCTGGAAGAGAGGTCTGGAGCTGCCTCCAACCCAGAAGACAACAAATCTATTTGATTCCTGGCATTTGAATGTCCATTATTTGACACTGTCTCTCTCAGCAGAATCTCTAAGGCATTGTTAGGCTGAGGACTGACAAATTCTGCCTCCAAGAATAGAGTGAAGAAGGAATTAAAGGTTCCTACAAGAAGAACTAAACGAACAAACCAATAAGCCACATGTGGAGAAGGAGTGGGGTTTCGAAATCAGGTGCAAGGTGAAGAGGGGCTCCCAGAGTCCTTAGGAAGCCAAGGGATTTCTGAGTGAGGAATGGAGCCCATCCTTCCTGAGTGGACATTTGTTTAGCACCTACTAGGTGCCAAGCTAGTTCATTCTAACTTTACAACAGTCCTGAAAGGTAAATAATCTTATGCCTGTTTTCAGATAAGGTTCAGAGCTACCAGCCTCCAAACAGTATTTGGGAAAAAAAAGGGGGGGGGGCAACTGATAAGATTTGGTGCATGGTGGATGTTCTACCTTAATTAAAAAGAAAAATAACAAATGTATGCACTTAAAAAGAAAGAAAATAGGCAGCAGAGAAACAATTAAGCTATAAGTGGAAAGAGAAAATTAAAGGTTTCTAAGGACACAGATTTGGATTGAAACGCTCCCAGGAGAAAGCTTGGGAGTTTCTTGAGAAGGAATAAATAGTCCTTTATTGAACTACCAACAGAAACCAGAAAGCCAAGAAAAAATATTAGGCTTTTTTCTTCCCCTTACTAATTTTCATTTTCAGGAACAGAAAAAGAAAAAGAGAGAGAGAGAGAAAGAAAGAGAAGAAAAGAAAACTGTGAGAAGTAGGATTGTGATAATAGGCAGCAAGCTTTTTGTGCCCTGGTTGACTAAGGGAGCAGGCAGAAAAAGATGACCACTATCTGCAAATGTTGGTAAGGGGTTACCTGACATTTATACTGGTTACTTTAACCAAGAGCTTATTTCCGAGATGTACAATGGATCAGTTCCTTTCCTGGCCATCCTTGTCTGTCGCCAGACCAGGCATTAGAGCCAGGGCTCCAAGCCTAAGCCTCCTGTTACCTGGTGCAAGCCATCCAAACTATAGGCATAATGTCCGTGCCCAGGAGGCTGTGGATGGTGCTGGAGGTTTAGCCTCATAAACCTAACTAGTAAAGTAAACCCAACACCATCTTACTTATACGGTAAAGCTGAGACAAGACAGGCTAAAAGGCCATCGAACTAGGGTAGAAGACCAAGTCAGAAGGCTTAAACCATATGAAGAGAGCTGTTTACCTGTCAGATGCTAACAGCTTGCTCCCTGATACAGGGAGAACTCTGGTTTGGGGTGAAGTGTTAACTGCTTCCTGGAACTGGCAGTGTCAGATCTGCGAGGTGAAATGTCCTGGATCAGGCACAGAAGAATGCTTTGGAACTGGTGACGATTATAAATATAATCGTGCAGGTTATAACTGATCAGTTCAGCCTTCTTGTGGGGGCGGTGACTCCAAATTAATCATGCAATTACTCTGTTTTAAAAAAGGAAATCCAAGAAAAGCATGGGTGTTAGGATGAAATGCAGAGACTAGATGATGTAGTGGAAAGAACACCGACTTGAGATCAGGAAACTTGCAGATTAGTGCTGGTTCTGCTGGCAATTAGCTCAAACACTAGGGCAGAGTCACTTTTCTTCTTTGGGTCTCAGTTTCCTCATCCGAGGAAATAAAAGGTTGGAGAAGATGATCTGTACCTAGATAGCTATTGAAAACAATTTTAAGGACCCTGCTGAGAAAAGTGTAAAGGTCAAATAGTAATTACAAAACAGACAGTGTTGCCCAAACTGTGGTTCATGGAACACTAATAATGAATAGTGTTTTTTTAATTATTTTTAATTGTTCAATTGTCAAAATAAGTTTTGGGAAACACTGTGCTATACTTGTCTTCTTAGTGATGGACAATGAAATTAGCACATTACAGGCACTGGTAAGTCTGGCAGTTAAAACCTTGCTAAGCTTTTTAAAAAAACCTGTAATATTGTGTTTGTAAAACATCTGGACACTAATGCTCTGGGAAACCGTATCCATTCTGTGACACCCACCCGAAATCTAGCTCTAACATTAGCAATAACATTTTTAAATTGCACCAGAAGCAGAAAGAAAGCAAACTTGAGAATCTTTGACGAGCCTGGGCAAAACATACTAAATCAAAGTAATTCTTTCTAGATCTAACTGGCAAGCAAGACATTTATAATTCACCAGAACTAGAGATAATCTGCTCAAGAATCGTGTAGTCAAACAAGGGCAAAGTTCTGGAAGCAGCAGCTGCAGCGTGCCAGCCAATCTAACGTATGACAGATCACCCAGTTACCCTCGCAAGCGTCACCCACACGGTTTCCTGTCTGGAGTACAAGTTGCCTCCATTTCCTTGTCTCTGGCGTTTCATGTCTGTGCTACTGACTATCTTACTTTCTGGCTTTTCTCAAAAGCCAACTGTCTAGGCTACCTGGATCTGGCCCATTCCTGAGGGTGGCCTGTGTCAGTGCTGGTCCCCCTCTCCTCCCACTGACCAGGATCAAAGCGAACTCCACACCAGGCCAGGGAGTAGGACCTACAAAGGTTGGGTCATTGACTGTGTAAGGAACTGTGGCAGAGGAGACCAGGGCATTTGTTATGAAGACAGAACCTGTTCGGAAGCAGGAAACAATTAGGGTTAATCAATCATTTTCCTACACAGAAGGGTATATTACAGCGGCGGAGTTTGCATAGGTCTTCATTTATTAACTTTTGTAAATCATCTGAAGGAAGGTGTACAGAATGACATGGCAAAGAATAAATAGCAGGAGGTAATCTCACAGAGCTGAATGAACTGCCAGGGCTTGGGGGCAGAGTGAGGCCTTGCAGTGGGAGGCAATGTGGGCAGGCAGGTGAGGCTCCAGTCAACGTGGTGACGGGCGGGAATGTTGGCAGAGGGTCAGACTGGGGAGGTCCAGGAAGGGGTAGTGATAGAGTTAGTGGGGCTTAGGGGTCAGGTAAACATGGAGATTTGGCCAGGGGTGCCCTTGGCACCAGATTGTTCTACCCCTTGAGCAGAGCCTCAGCAACAGGACCTGGTCCCAGGAGTGCTGATCAGAGTAAGGCACGTCCTGGGCATGCCTTTTTTGATCCAAATAAGTCCTGATCATGATAAAAAATAAAATAGTACAGGGGTACTTATGATATATAGCAAGTCTCCCACCCACTCCTTACCATTCTAAGTTCCCCACCATAGGGGCAACCACTTTTAATCAGTTTTAGAATTTTGGGAGTTAACTGTATATCACCAAACCATTTGCCTATACCTGTACCTTGATTAATCAGTCAGGTATAATCAATTGATTCCATGCTAAGAAATAGGAGAGTTTAGCTTACTTACATATTACTCCATCCAATTCCCAATTTTTGAGTTATATTTTAATTTTTAGTTCTTTTTGGTTACCTTTATAACTTTATTATATTTTAATTTATCAATTCTAGGCTAGATCCTTTCACTCCTTATTGTTGGTGTGGGAAATTGATTCTTTGTTGTGTTTTAAGATTAATGTATTACTTTAGTTATCTCAAGGGAATATCCAAGTTTAAGGGAATCTGTATAATCCTTTTATATTTGCATTTTAGACCAATGTCAGGGAAGCCATAACAAGTTGGCTATTAGCAGGTGAGTGGACAAAAATTTCATGAAAACTGTAGTTTACAACAAACAGTTTCACACACATACATTCAAATCTATTGAAAAAAAAATTTTTGTCTTAAGCTTACAAGTCAACAGTCTTCATAGCTTCAAAGACAAACTGCTCAATATTTTTGGAAATTTCCTTGCTCTTCTTAGCAAACAGTTAAAAACTCCCTTTTATGATGACAAGAACAAATATAGAGTTAACTTAAAATGTATTGTAACTGGTATATAAATATTTTCTACCTTTTTCTTTATCTACCTAACAAACTTAATGGTTAGTTCTTCTTTCAATTTTTCTTATTAAACTAATTGAAGGTTGTAACATTCAAGCCAGTCCTGAGTGAGAATCATGGGGCTTACATTTTGTTTTCCACAGCGTAACAACAAAAATATTAGTGTTCTTTCTCCTCCCTCTACTCATCTTCCCTCTTTTCACTTCCTAATATTGGTTAGCTATAGCTTCCCTTTTACTTCACCAAACTAGGTAATATTTGCATTCTGTTTTGTAGTTATAGTTATGTCCTGTGTGCTTTGTCTATAGGTCAAATTTTAGGAGGTAAAAACAATTCACATGTACACTATTGTGACTATGTAGCTATTGTTCATGGAAGAGCAAAGTAGTGGCTAGAATTCCATTCCTTTTGCTGTGATGATGATGCAGTCCTTGTGCCACTTAGGGGAGAATGTTCCTAATATCAGCCAAAAGGGTTAATTTTTCTTAAATTTCAATGGTTATTTAAAATGTCACACTTACTTTATATTTAGACCTTGATTTTCTTGTTTACTTTTCCTGGAGTTTCAATAACCATTTTTTTTCTTATTGCCGAAATATATAGTAAACATTCTTAAAATCATTCAGTTTGTTCGTTGTATTGTCCATTGTGTTGACTTTAATTTTTATCAAGAGGCATCCCTCTTGGGGTCTTTATCCTTCAGCTTCAATCCCTGCTGTCCTCTCTGTTGTACAGCTGTTATTCTGGGAGTTTACTCCAGTCCTGAGTTATCACGATTGTTTTCTGAATCTCATGTTTTCCTCCTTTATGGTTTATATCCTCATTTTGCTGGAGTATATGCTTTTGTACCTTCCTCAGAAACGGTATGTGGAGATAACTTTTCTGAGCCCTTGTTTGCTTAACTTCACTTTGACTTAATTGTTAATCTGGCTAAAATTCTAATTTCAAATTAATTTTTCCTCAGAATTTTAAAATCAGTGCTCCATTGTTTTCTGTCATTCAGTGTTGCTGATGAGAAGTCTCAATCACTCTAATTTTTGTTCTGTTGTAGGTGTTCAGTTTTTATCTTTGAAAATATTTAGGATTTCTCCTGATGCATGTAGGTGTGGGGGGGTTTCTTTGGTGGGGTTTTTTTTTTTTTTTTTTTGATTCTTTGTATTGTCTGCTTTATAGGACATGTCAACCTGAAGACATGTCTTCTTCAGTTTGAAGACATTTATTTCTATTACTTATCTGGTTATTTTATTTGTTTGTTTTCTCTGTTTGCTTTTTCAGGATCTCCTATTAGTTGGATGTTGCAACTCCAAGGTTTCTCCTCTATTGTATTCTTTGCTCAAATTTTCTACCCCTTCATCTTTCTGTTCTAAGTTCTGGAATATTTACTCAACGGTATCTTTTAGATCTTTATTACATTTTTAATTTTAGTGGTCATGTTTTTAATATTCAAAAGTTCTTTCTTGTTCTTGGATTATTTTTTGTTTTTCGTGGCAACTTTCTTTATAGATAGAATATTTTCTTGGATGTGTCTGGAGCTACTAATTAATGTTCCCTTCAAAATTCTCTTCTGTGTCCTGATTTTTATGTTTCTTCCAGCCCAGGTTGTTCTATTTTTATCAAGCATGTGTTTGTGTGTTTGTTCCTGGTTTTCATCACACAGCTGGCAATCTTTGGTTGCTGGCGTGGATTCCCTGCTGTAGTGCCTGTGGGTCTGTTTTCCTGATGGGGCTCCCTCTTCATGGGAAAGTAGACGGCAGCACATTTGTGAGAATGGCTGGTTCTGAGGAGGGCTCCATTTGGGGTGCAGACATCCGCACTAGCAGCCTTGGTTTTCCTTGGGCAGTTTATTCAAATCCCCTAGAGGAGCATTCCAAAGCTTTCTGTTCCTTCCCTTTCACTCTTTATCATTATCTGCATTTTCTGTGTTCCAGACATTGTCGGAAACCTTTCATCTACTTAAGACTCCCTGTCCCAATCCTCTTTGCTTATGGGCTTGTATTCATTTTTCCCCTTTACTACCCTTTCATTGGACCTTGGGAGGGAGGGGAAGCAGAGGAAAGAAAATGTGCCTAACGTGCCATTTTAAACAAAAAGTCCTTTAAGAATTATTTTTCCCTCATTTCAAAATGATTACTGTAGAAAACTGAGAAAATATAGATAAGTAATAAAATGAAAAGAGATTTTTTTCATCACCCAGAAATAATATTGTCAACATTTTAAAACATATTCCAGTTCCTTTTCCTATGCGTCTATTTATGTGTGATTATTTTTTACAATGGGATCATACCATATGTTCTGTTTTCTAATATGCCTCTGAAAACAAAACAATACCTTTTAAATATCTTTCCATGTCACAACATATTCCTGACAATATTGGTGACCTGGTATTTATTGAAAGATGTATCATCATTTACTTAGCCCATCTGCTATTTTTAGACATTAGGTTTTTTTCTAATTTGCACCATTGTAAAAAAGCATTTATAGACATTTTTGGCTAAATTTTTACTCACATCCTTGACTATTTACTTAGGATAAAATCCTAGTAGTGGAATTGCTGGGTCAAAGTATTGCTGGGCCCCAGGGTTGGTCCAGCCTTCAGGGTCATCTGTGAAACAGCCCCACACTAGCTCTCTGGCCCCAGGCTCTCCCTTAACTCCTCGCTCCACTTCACTTGAGCTTCTGTACATATTACCACAGAGGTGGGAGAGCATAATTTCTGGAGTCAGACAGATCAGTGTTGAATCATGGCTTTTACCACTTAGTAAATGTGTGGCCTTAGGCTATTTTAATTAACCTCTTTGAGTACTAGTTTCCTTTTCCATAAAACAGGGGAAATAATTCTACTCTTCTGATGTGGCTGTTGTGAGGATTAAACTAGATAAAAATGCATGTAGAGCACTTAGCACAGGCTTTGTCAGGTTGAAAGTGTCCATAAATCCATAATGATGGGGTTAGTCCATTCCTCCCCCTGAGCCATGCAGCTCGTCCTTCAAGGCCACACTGGAGATGCACCCACCCTCAGCGAGGCTTTCCTGACCAAGAAAGGGCTGGTAGAGCTCTGTGGGCTGGACCCGCATTTGATGTTCAGAGCACACTGCTTTCCCCTGTGTGTGTGTGTGTGTGTGTGTGTGTGTGTGTGTGTGTGTGTACAGAGGTGAGCAACTCCCCTCCTCACCACCCCCACGGTGCTGTCTCCCCCATCATTACTAATTGCTTTTCAGAAGTGTTCTTGGGAATAGCTGTGATGTCACTCAGTGTTGGTAGGATCAGGATTGGTCTTGAATTTGTTTAGAGCCTTTGGCAGCTCAGCAGGTTTGAATGTGGTCTCTGGCTCTGACTATTGGGTGGGACTTGCCCCCAGGACACCTGAACCCCAGTGTAGACGATGGACAGCAGAGGCAAGGAACTCTGTTGAACGCGCTGCAGTGGGAGGTTTGCTGAAGCTGAGCCTCTCCAGGGTGTTGACCAGTGGAAGGCAGAGCTCAGCATATGGCCTTGGGACCTTTGTGCAGCCTGCCAGATGCCTCCCTCACCCTCATTACTTTGCACTGGGCTATAAGATGCTTTTGTAGCCAGTAGCGTTTTCCTCAGCATCGCTCAACCCACAAAGGTCCCTTTCATGCCCCTGGATGCCTCCCCAGTTGCCAGGGGAGATTGTGAAGCAAGGTTTACAGAGCTGCAGATGGGAGGGCTGGCCAAGGGATAGCTTCCAGGAGGCGACCTGAGGAGGGCAAGGTGATTGGTGGCGTGCCCTGCTCACCCCTTTCCCATCTGGATGTCTTTCAGGAGTCATGGCTGGCTTCAACATGGGGGGTGACCTCAGGGAGCCCGCTGCCAGCATCCCCCTGGGCTCCCTAGCAGCTGTTGGCATCTCGTAAGTTCCCCTCAGTGGCATTTGGCTGGAGAGAGGAAGAGAAAACTCCAGGCCAAAGAGGGGCTTGCCCCTTTGTTCTGAGAGTGCCTGACTCTGACCAATCTATTTCATATTCCGATCCTCCTTTTAATGCTCAGCGGGCTGGAAAATTCAAGTCTGGTGGGTTCAGATGACTGCCCTTTCATACACCCTGCCTGGGAATGTGGGAAGTGTCACTAACACAGACCCATTCCTTTCTTCCCTTTCTCTTCAGCCTCCTGGCCTCTCCTCCTCCCCACCCCCATTTTGAATTTGGGGATTTTTTAACCATTGAGTTTCCAGGATCATTGGAGAGAGCATAAGGATGAAGGGTTTTGCAGTCAGATTAGGATTTGCATTTTAGCTATACTGCTGATTGTGTGACTTTTTAAAAAAATCCTTACTCAGCGGATATTTTTTCCATTGCTTTTTAGACAGAGTGGAAGGGAGGGAGGAATGGGGGGGGGAGAGAGAGAGAGAGAGAGATCTATGTGAGAGAGACACATCAATTGGTTGCCTCCTGCGCACGCCTCGATGGGGCCAGGGATCAAACCTGCAACCCAGGCACATGCCCTTGACTGGGAATCAAACTTGAGATGCTTTGGTGCTCAGGCCAATGCTCTAACCAGTGAGCGAAACCAGCCAGGGCTGGCTGCGTGACTTTGGGCCATTTATTTACTTCTCTGAGACTTCTTTTTTTTTTCCTCCTGTGAAATGGGGATGATTGAAAATATGTGGGCCCCATAGATTGTGGAGGAGATACTGTGTGTAGAGGCACATAGTAGGTACTTAGAGACTGGTCTTTCTTCCCCCAGCTAGCCTCCCTGCACCACCCCAAGGCTATCCTGGGTTTGTAGGTCCCACTGCACCACCCACGCACATGAGCAGGCTGGGTGACCTTGGGCCTGTTTCTGACCTTTTAGAATCTTTAGATTTTCTTGCTGTACCATGAGAAAAAGGCTTCATTGGGTAGGTGTGAAAGGCAATGAGATTGGAGACACCACAATAACATGAAAGGTTAAATGTGCCTGCATTATTTAACCGTGACATTTATGAATATTAACGTATGTATTTCACAAATGCTGAATTTCCTCATAGCTTACTGTTCTGACACTGTTGCTTTTAGCCAGGCCCAGAGCACCCATCTATTTTATGCTAAATAGGGCAATCAATCATATTGGGAAGCTGATGAAGCCAACAAAGAGAGTTGGGAAGGAAAGAAAAGAAAGAACTTGTCTTGTTTTGGTCATAGCTGAGAGGTTTCAGGAGGAACCTTTGGCCCATCCTCTCACTGCCTAGATGGGAATGAGGCCACAGGGATCAAAGGACTTGTTCAAGGTCACAGGGCATCTGGGGGTGGAGCCAGGACACTGCAGGTCTTTTACACTTGTCTTGGCTGTCTACCATCTAGGAGCCAAAGAACAGCAGGGCTTAGAGGCTGTCTATCATCCAGAGCCAAAGATCATCAACTTGTTCTTGCGGAATGAAGGGGTGGGCTGCTCATCAAGTCTGGCCTCAGTCCTGGCAACCTAGAGGCCATCTGGGCCTTCCCCTCCCCCACCTCCAACACACTTTGTGTGTTTTTCTTTACTGTGAAAAAGAGACAGAACAATGATACTTTCTTTTTGCTAAGAAATGTGCTATAGAGAAAGAGTGTGGAAGGTGCCCCCCAGGTGAACTAGGGAGGCTTCATGACCGGCCTTTCTCTTTCCTTTGAGTCAAGTCCCCCTGGGAACCAGAAGGCTGAGTGGAGTGAGTTGGAATGGAGTTGGCCAAGGCTTGGGGTGGGGGGGTTTGCTCTGCTCTTGGGTGTTTTGCAGGTGGTTTCTGTACATCGTCTTTGTCTTCCTGCTCGGCGCCATCTGCACCAGAGAGGCCCTTCGCTATGACTTCCTGATAGCGGAAAAGGTGGGTGAGTCCTGCACTGACCGAGGGCTCCGTGTGCCAGGACACTTATTTGTTCCCATCAACAAATAGCAACCTGCCCTTTGCAGTCCTGCCTGGGAATCCACGTAGTCTTGGGCCTAGGACAGAAGGATGGGGGCAAAAACACAAAAAAGGTACAGGGTCTTCTATGGATCCCTAGAAACAGATAAGAACACCTGTAAAGGCATGTGCAACCAGGTGACTAAATAGGGGGGTGGCAGGGAGTCAGGACAAGAACAGAATCTGTTTACCTGAAATCCCCAGCTCAACCAGCCCTTCATTTTTGCCAATAGCCTCAGCTGCCACCCTGAGCAGAAGGTGCTGCTCACAGGGAGCAGGTAAGGAGGTGGCTGATGGACAGACAGGAGGGCAGCAAGGCGGAGGGAGATGGAGGAATCCCAGTGCCAGGGCAGAGCCTGGGGGAGGCAGGGCAAGAGGCCCCTTGTCCTCTGAGAACCCTGACCCCTTGGGAGGGGGTGGGCCAGATGGATTTGGCTGGAACATCTTTATTTCTAGAGCTGAACTTCCTACCCTGAGAAGACGGGAATTCCTCACGTTCCACAGCCACCCCTTAGCAGGCTGGAGGTCAGGTGAAGGTCAAGGACACTCATTTGGCACCCCTGGGACCCAGGAGAATGAGATTGCCAAACACTTTTCTGGAAATCCCCCAAAACTCCTACCTTCCCTTAAGTTCTTGGAGGGAAGTGAACCCTGCAATTTCCATCACAGAGAAATGTAGTAGGCTGGGAACTTTTCTTCCTCAGTTAACTCCTGAGTATCACTGCTCATATTTCCTTTTGGAGAGGCCTTGCTGATCTTCAAGGGGGTGGGGCACACTGCTTGGGGCAACCCCAGGGTAGGAAACTCTAACTTTTGGAGCTACATTTGGCTTGGTTTACACACTATCCCAGGCTTCTTTTTAAGGCTTGTAGACGCTGATGTAAAGGTGATTTTTGTTTTCAGGGGTTGTGACCTTACCTTGGAGGCAGGTTTTGAAAGGGGTGGCAGTGAGAGCACTGTCACCCACCTTCCAGGGCCCAAGGTTTCAGAGCCCCATCGAGAAGGTTACTCTCAGGGAAGGAATCCATGGCCCTCGTTTATGCCTACATGCCTGCTTTCATCTTGAGTTTCATCTCCCAGGGGCCTTTTCTCTAATTGTGGAATGAAAAGCTTGGCTGCATTAAAGGAATTAAAGGCCTCGAGGAGCAGCAATTCCTCTGACCAGGAGAGGTGCCTGCTGCTGGCTGCAAGTGCCAGTGGCCAGCTAGCTCTGCCTGCTTCTAAGGCTGGATCCTTTCTAGTGGCTTGCCTCTCAGAGGTCCTTTCAACCATCAGAGACTCTGATCTAGATGGAATGAGGCAAATTATCCACTGGGCTGGGGCTCCTCTCTCCCCTCCCTCCCCTGCTTTGTGGGGAAGCTAAGAATGGGTTTGTGGGAGGGCAGGCAGCCTGTATCCAAGGAAGGCCACCACAGCAAGAGAGTAAAAACATCTCTGTGAACAGCATGGGAGAACTTCTGAGGGTAGAAATTCCACCACTAGTAGTAGAAACATCCAGGGGGAAGCTTGTTGGGAATGCCACCTGTCCCAGACAGTGAAACAGCTAGGCAAGTACTTGGCTGGTTGGAAGCATGTGCTAAACCATGCCTGGCAATAATATGTTGGAATGTTGTTATGCACACACCAGGATGAGAGGTGGAGAGTTAGTTTTTGGAGAGGATGAGAGACCGCTTCCTGGAATAGGAGCTGTAAAGCCTAGAAAGAAAGAAAAGATACTGTTCTTGGTTCTCAGTAGCAGATGGGCTGGTGCAACAAGTAACCAACCAGGGCAACACCAACAGAGCAGCTCCCTGGTGTGCCTGCCACAATGAGGACCACGCAGGAGTTTCCCTTAAAGCCTTAAACCTTGGCTTTTCTCCTTTCCTGCTCTTTGGTGTCCCACCCTGGGACTGGCTTGGCTGTGATAGCCGGTACTATAACCAGGCAGTAAGTTGGGCCACAGACAATGTTACTAACAGTCCCCGGAGAATGGGAGGGTGCAATGTATAGACGTTGGAAGGTACAAATGCCTGGTCTTACGTGGTCACTTGATAGAGCCTACCACCCTGATGTGGTTTTAATGAACTGTTCGCCTGGGCTTCACATCTTAGCTGTGGTCCCGGTCCTGAGCCTGTCCATCTCTGAGCTTTCCTGAGTCCTGGGGCAGTAAGGCCTCTTGGTCTGGTCTGTGTGCCCAGAGGGTCTCACCTCTGGTTGCAGAGCAGGCTGGGCCTCCAGCGTACACCCCTCGGGATGGTTCTCACCAACCTCTTCCAGGCACGTCTCCTTCCCTTGGGCACATTCCTCCAGCACAGTTACCTTCAGTGGCTACTGGCTATGTTGGATTCCTTTCCACTGACCTGCAGCTGCTCAGCTCATCAGTTTCTCTCTGGGTTTCCTGCAGCCTCTCTGATGTATTTCTAATTATTTGGCTCCTTAGTCCACAGTTTCTCTAAGAATTTTCTTTTTTGCCTATGTCCCTGCTCCACAGGAACTTTTTTCTGGCTCTCAGGTGTCAGTCTCAGTAATGTTATGCTTTCTAAAAAATCTGGAGTACGTTGTGGGTGGTGGCTCTATGGTAATCTATGCAAAGCACAGTACCTTGTACCGGGCAGGTGCTTATTAAAGTCTGATGCAATCCCAATATTATTCAGTTTTACAAAAAGGAATTGCATAAAGAGCAGATATTAGAAGGGGTAAAGTTAAATAAATTAAATGATTGTTTCAGAATAAAATTGTATACAGTCCAGGAAAAAAACCCACCCAACTGTTCTTTATACATCAAAAAAACACACCACACAAGTCCTTTAGGGGACCTGGGACTTGCTAACAAGCAAAGTAAGAATAGATTAAGTAAGAAAAATACCCCAACAGCATATTTATTAAAAATAGGGTATCCCACAGAACAAACTCTAGTCATTCTTGGCTGTGACAGGCATGGTTTCGTGTGTTCACAAGTTGTACATGGGAAGACAGGGTGGGGCAGGGCTCGTGGCTGGTGAGCGAGCCTAGCCAGCTGCTCCGCATCCCCCCCCCAGCCCGGCTGTCCTCTCTCCATCACCGACACAGTGCTGCCTCTCAGCAAGGAAGCAACTTCGTTTCCTTAGGGACAATGGCTACCAAGTGAGGGGGGAAACGTGACTCAAAGTTGAGATATTAGCCAATTTGCTTAGTGAGGACAGTATTAGAGAACCCAGATCTATGGAAATAGGATGCGAGTGAAAACTAGGGGCCTGTTGAGACATCGCTGTAGTAATAGATTTGGGATTGTAAGGGTTTAGGATGTACTCCTTGATAATGTCGAGGGGCCACAGGAATGAGATGAGGCAGAATGAGCACCTTACAAGTGACTTCATATTCAATCCTTCAAGAGAAAGGGGCAGTCAGTGGGTTGGAGGGATCTCTTAATGAATGCAGCTCCATAGGAGCTGAGACAAAAATACCAAGAGCGGAGAGAGAGAATTAATGATTTTCTCTAGTAGTTACTGTAAAAAGAAATGAGGGCAGTTCACACCCCAGATAGTATTTTGTTTGGAAAGATAGAGAGGTTTTTGTGATGGCTCAAACAGGTGTAGGACAGAAAGGCACCTGCTCAAATAAAGTCTTATTTCTACCTCCACTGGCACAGTTAGCAAGTTTGCAGTCCCAAGTGAAGAGCAAAAGTCATTAACCTGTGCAAGGACTGGAAGCAAAGCCGTGTGGGTTACTGTTGCACCTATAAGGTCTTGCCCTGTGCCCGGCACTATACCAGGTGTATAACTTGTCCTCAGCAGATATTCCCTACATGGACAGATGGGTGACAGAAAGGAAGAGACAGGACTCAGGTGGGAAGAGATAAAATGGAATTTTTTTGATTTATCTAGATGTGAGGACCAACATTTCATTTATTTTTCGGAAAACTGGCTGAATGATAGTTTTATGTAAAAGATTGGTGAGTGAACAGACTATTGTAAACACAATTGACCAACTGGACATAAATAAGTCACTGTACCTAGACAGTCCCCGCTCTGGCTACAGCCTGAGGGCTCGGCGGGAGTCCCAGGGAGTCACTGTGTCATTGCCTCCAGTGCCAGAAACTGAGTCCCTGAGGTCAGTCCCAACACCAGAAGGACACTGGACTAGAAGGGCAGCCTGGCTTCCACTTTGAGTAAATGGATAGGCTTTATATGAAAAAGATATTTTAAACATAAATATGTATAACCTTTTTGATAAGAAGCAGTGAAATTTCTGCAAGGAGGTAACATGCCTGACTGGTCTGAAGAGCTCTGTGAGGGGAAAATGCAGAGAGTGCAATGTCCTGCCCAGTGGTCCTCACCTGGCTGCACATTAGAATCACCTGGGGAGCTATTGGAAAGCCAGCAATGTCTGTGCCCCACTCCGTACTAATCAAAGCAGAATCTCTGGGTGATTCTTATGTACACAGCTGGAATGGAGAACTACCGAGTTAGATTCTCAAAAAGCTTTGATCACATTTCATCACACAGTCTATGTATTTATAAAATCAGCATAGGATGCGTTTGGGAACAAAGACAGAAACAAAGGTTATAGATGAATGATTGCATCTCGGAGTGGCTGGGGGATTGATAATGAGACCAGTTTATCTAACAATGTTGCAAGACATCCAGGGCATGAGCCACAGTGAGGTTGTGAAGCTTCATGAATTCATTTGGCACTGGCTGGGCCTGTTTGCCAGAGTCTGTCAGGTGCAGTAGGGAGGGGACCAGCTCTGCTCCTGAGGAGCTTAGGGGTACACTGCAAGATCAGCCATGAGCATCACTAACTATACCACGGACGACAGTAAACTATATCAGGGCAGAAAAATAACAAAATGCCATCAGCATGCACAGAAAAATGTGATGGGAAACATTAGATGACATTAACTTCCTCTAGTAATAAAATGGTAAGTAAAGGGTAAGGGGTGGGACAGACACAAGAGACCTGTGACACTGAAGAAATAGGGACGATTCATAGGGGATAAGATGAAGTAATGCATGTCGGGAAAATAATCTCCATGGAATTAGGGACCAGGCAGGCTCTGTCATAGGCCTTAGTCATGTCCATCAAACCTCTGGCCTCCCTGACCATTTGGAGGTGATTCCATCTATGTGTGGTCTTAAAGGGAGTGAGACCCATTTAATATTACAGAAGCCCAAATGACTAGACCCTCTCTTGCCTGACCCTTTGTGGTCCTGGTAGGGCACATGCCCATTAGATGCTTCAAAGGTAATGAATGAGGCAAATAGAAAGGAACTGTGAGAATTCATCCACAGGGTAGCCAGGTGCTGGTAGCATCCTGGTCAAACTGTTCTTGTTCATGAGCCTGAGTGAGCCTCCAGGCTTAGGTCTTGCCTTTTTTCAAGCCTGATCCTTCAGCCTCCTGATGATTCTGTGACCCTTTAGTGTCCTACAAATATATTCTTAAAAAAATATATTTCCCATCAAGAATCACGGCTGATGCTGGTTTCTGGAAAGAGGTCTGACCAGGGGCCAATGTTCTGTATAGTTTGATACCATTGATGTGGTGCACTGTAAATAAGAAAGTGAAAACATGGGGTCAGGTGAGTTTTCGTGGAGAAGGGGTAAGTGACAAAACTGGAAATTAAATCTAACCCATCGTAATCGTTGGGCAAATGAGCACTTGGAATACACAGCTCTGATGACTGTGCCAAAAGTAAAGTAGAATGGAGAAGGGCAGCTCAAATAATCCAGAAAACAGAGAGACTTCCCTGTGGGTTCAGCTCAGGAGGTGAGGTGGACTCATGACAGAGCCTGTGACACAGCTGCATGGTGGACAGCACTTGTCTTTCACAAGCTGACACGAAGCAGAACAACTATACTCTCTCTTATTCTATCTGCTGTGCCTTGTGGGCCATAGGAGTCATAGATCCCATTCATTCATTTTATTCATTCATTCATTCATTCATTCATTCATTCATTCATTCATTCATAGTTATAGTTCTGTGTTGGCACCACATATACTAGGGTAAAGGAGACAGGAACCCTGTGGAAAGGAAGCCAATAGAGGAGCCGTGTACTAGGTGCCCTCAGTCTCACATTGAGGTGCTGCAGAGCCCCAGAGGCAACCACTATTGTGAGGGGGTTGGAGATGGCCACATGGAGGAGGGGAGGTTTGTGCTGAAGCTTGAAGCACAATTGGGATTTTAACAGACAGTGAGTAACGGTGTGGACAGAGGGTTCCAGCAGGCAGGGAAATCATGCTGACAAAGACTGAGTGTGCAGGGTACAGGGCTAGGGAGGTCACAGACCAGGAAGGCCTCATATGTCAGGGCAGCGGGAGCCATTAATATTTTTGCAGCAAAGACATTAATGGTCAGATTTGAGTTTAGGGAGGTCACTCTGGCAGATGCTTAGGGATGATTCAGTGTGGGCATTGCTTAGAGGCAGGAGGCCAATTAGCGTTGCTATTCGTCAGTGATTCTTAAAGTGTAGTCCCAGACCCTCAGCATCAGTATTACCTGGAACTTGTTGGAAATTCAGACCTATTGAGTCAGAAACTCTGAGGTGGTCTCCAGAAATCTCTTTTCACAGCCCTGCAGGTGAGTCAGTGCACAAATAATTTGAGAACCTCTGTGTGGTCCAGATAAGACATGATGGTGGCCCACAGTGAAATGGTGGCAATGTGAATGAAGTGGGGTGGGGCTGATGCCAGAAATGTGTCCAAGAGGTTGAATCTAGAGGACTTACGATGAGATGGGGTGCAGGTGGGTGGGTACCAGGGGAGCAGAAAGGGTCAGAAGCAGAGTATGGCACTGGGTAATGGAACTGCTTCCTCATATAGGTGTCCCTGGTGGGCTTCCTGTTCCTTTTGGGCTTATACATCTCGTCCCTGGCCTCGTGTATGGGAGGCCTTTATGGGGCTCCCCGGATCCTGCAGTGCATTGCCCAGGAGAAAGTGATTCCTGCACTGGCTGGTCTGGGGCAAGGGGTGAGTAACCTTTTTTTTGACAAATGTCCGTCTTGCTGTGAACCTGATTGTTGGCGAATAAATTGCTTAAGGCTCCCTGATTAGAGCTAGTGGTCAAGTTCTCCAGGGTGGGGAGACACACAAATGCAGAGGTCATCTCTCTCACCCTGTCCTCTGGCTGCCTTGGCTGGGGCCAGCAGGACAAAGTGCTGCTCATGTCACAGCCACCCAGGGCTGCTACCATGGAATCGCTGTTACAGAAACACCTTGGTCCCTGCACAGAGGGACAGGGAGTGCCACATCCTTTAATAACAATAAACTCGGGGTCCTCCAAGTTTAGCATAGAAGAAAGAATCTGTTGGCAAGGAGGGGTGCTGGTCCTGTGACTCTTAACTCTGCCCTGAGTTCACCTTCCCTTTGGGGTTGCTTTATGATGATTTCCCACACTTCTGGCCTCTGGGCCCCCTATTAATTATCATGACCCAAGCCTTAGCTGATTCACTATAGCTTGGTTGGGCCACAGAATGATCAAGGGAGACATTCCTAAAACTGAGGGGATGACAATAGAGAGGTAAACAGAGAGAACCCCACTTCCCAGTAATGAGGTTTGCAAGCTATAGTTCATTTCTGTGTTGTTGGAGCACCACAGAGGCCCGGCCCAACCCCTTTCCCATCTGGAGCCTCCCTCTGGGTCAGGGCCACGTGGTTGCAAGTCTTTAATTCTTCCCTTTCCCTTCCTCCACTTCTTATGCATCAGTCAGTGTAGGCTGATAGAAGTAATGGCTATTGTTTCTGTACCTTCCAGGTGGTATATGCCTTTTATTATATTTTAATTTCATTTCTTTTTATTAGGTAATATTTGCACAGGGTTCAAAACTGAAAGTGATGTAAAAGGTACACACTGAGAATTTTTTCTCCTGTCATAAACCTTTTTCTCTCTTTCCCCAACCACACCCATGCCCTATCTGTAGCTATTTTTATTAGTTTTTTTATGAATCCATCTCTCCTTTATTTTTATACAAAGATAGAGTTCAACATATACTGTTTTATGCCCTGCTTTTCTTCATTTACTATAGCTTAGAAATCTTATCTTCATATGGATGTAGAGAGAATTTCTCATTCTTCTTTCCTCATGTTGCTATACCAGAGTTTACTTAACCGGTTTCCTATGAATTGACATTTGTGTTCCTTCCAGTAAACAGAGCTACAAAGAATAATCTGTGTGTGTGCACGCCTGTGGACATGTGTGTGTGTTTTGTATATATGCCGATATATCTATAGGATACATTTTTATGGGTGGGTTTGCTGGGTCAAAGGGTGTGTTTTTAATTTTAATAGATATTGCCAAAACACCTTCCATAGGATTTGTATCATTTTGTACTTCTACCAGCAATACATGAGAGTTCTGTTTCCCCACAGCCAGCACCACTCTTAGACTTGGGCCAAAAGACCTTGCTTTACAGGACTCTTTTCTGGTCCCTGGGGTAAGAAGTTCATGAGGTCAAGGGGACATGCCCACCTGGGTCCCATGCCCCGCTTCTACACCATGGTCCAGGTACACTGCACCTTGGAATTCCCTGCCCACATCCAGGGTCTGTAAGGGCTGCTTCCCTAGGCCTGTCCTCTCCAGGGCCAGGGTGTAGGCTGAAGTCCACATGTGGATGTGAGATCCCTGCAGTGTAGTCTGGGAAGGGGAGGGGCATGGCTGTGAGCTGGAGGCTGTGCATGGCCATCCCCCAGTGAGGAACTCTGAGGAGTGCGAGAACGCTAAACCAACCTTCCCGGTCGTCCTGCAGGTGTGTTTGCCAAGGAAAGGCTAGAACAAATGTGATCTAGCAGTTTGATAGCTTGGTTTATAATTGCAAATATTTAGACTTAGGTGTGTGGACTGTCATTTGCACACTTGCCCCAGGCATCACAGTGTTAGCAATGAACTTGTCCACAGCTCACTGTCAAATGTGAATTATTGCCCATTGTGTAGTGAGAAATGGCATCTTAGGATATTTGTAGTTTGTGTTACTCTTATTATGAATGAGGTTGAACATTTTTCCTCAAAGAGTCATTTGTATTTTTTTCTTCTGTGATTGTTGGTCTTTTTCTTCTCAATTGCTAGAAGATTTTTCTTTGTTAGGGAGGTTAATTTTTGTGATACGTATTACAAATTTTTTTTCTAATTTGTCAGTTGCTTTTGAACTTTGAAACCTTTTTTCAAAGCTTTACATATGATTAAATTTTATTAGTACATTTTTATTGGGAAGAGAAGAAACTTTAAAATTTTTTAAGATTTATTCAATATACAGAAAAGATCAGGAAACCAACACAAATAGTTTAAAGATTAACTGTGAAGTGAACATCTTTGTAATCACCACCCAAGAGCACTGCCAGCCCCTGGATGCCACCCTCCACACGCCCTCTCTGGTCAGAGCCCCATCCCTCTCACTGTGGAGCTACTGTCTGACTTCTGTGATAATAATATTTTTTACTTTCTTTGTAGTTTGCTCAGGAGTTGACAAAGTTTTTCTGAAAAGTTCCAAACAGTAAATATTTTAGGTTTTTTTAGGCCCTACGATCTCTGTCATTCTAGCTCAATGACAACTCAACTCTGTCATTGTAGCTCAGAAGTTGGCACAGATAACACCAATGGGGTAAGTGAGGCTGTGTTCCAATAAACTCCAGCTATGGGACACTGAAATATGAATTTCACATAATTTTCATGTCACAAAATATTACTCTTCTTTTGATTACCCGCCCCTCCCCCCTCCAGCTGTTTAAAACTCTAAAACCATTCTTAGCTCTTGAGCATACATAAACAGATGGTAGCCAGATCTGGCCCAAGGGTCATAGTTTGCCAGCTCCTGGTTTACTCCATATGCATCTCTAAACAAAATAATTTAATTCTGTTTGCTCTTTAACTTAGTATTGATGTGACATGCTTCTTTCACTCCACATTAAGTTTATGAGATTCATCCACGTGTTAGCTCGTAGCAGCAGTTTGTTTATTATGATCCATTTACGGCATTTCCTCATTGCTACAGTTTATTTATCCATTTGGCTGTTGATGGACATTGGGGTCGTTCCAGTGTGGAACTGTTACAGACAGTGCAGCGAAGGTCCTTGTGCTGGTAAACAGGCGCACATGTAGAGGTCTTCCAGACGACACCCTTATTAGTGCAATTAATACCTGGAAGGTATGTGTATCTTCCCTCACTAGAGAACACCAAAATCTTTTCCCAAAGTAGTTATGCCAATTTATACGTCTTTTTCAGCTGTGGATAAGCATTCCTGTTTCTCTATGTTCTTGCCAATATTTGATATTATTAAACTTAATTTTTGCCCATCTGGGGTGATGGTATCTCACTATGGTTTTTATTTTCATTTTCCTGATTACATAATGAGATAGGGCATCTTTAATATGTTTAATATGTTAAACATAATAATGAGCACTTTTTCCCCTTATTATTTTAGTGAGTTGTCTGTCTTTTTCTAATTATTTTGTGGGGATTTTTTTTGGTATATTCTGGCTGACCCTTTGGCCATTATATGGGGTAAGCAAAAGTAGGTTTACAATTGTGAGTACAAGAAACAGTTTATTCTTGTATTATTATTTATTGATTATTGTGTTATTTAATTGTATTACACCTATTAAGCCTAATTTGCCCACCCCTCTATGCTTTACAAATACTTTTTCCTATTCATTGGCTTGTCTTTTCTTTCTTTCTTTTTTTGTTTTGTTAACCTCACCTGAGGATATTTTTTCCATTGATTTTTAGAGAGAGTGAAAGGGAGAGAAGGGGGGGGAGAGAGAGAGAGAGAGAGAGAGAAACATCACTGTGAGAGAGACACATTGATTGGTTGCCTCCTGCACGTCCCCTGACCAGGCTGGGGATTGAACCTGCAACGCAGGTAAGTGTCCGTGACTGGGAACCGAACCCACAACTCTTCAGTGCACAGGCCAACACTCTAACCACTGGCCCCCCCGGCCAGGGCCCATGGCTCGTCTTTTCATTTCTTTATGGTGACTTTTGTTGAACAGAAGTTCACTGTTCACTATTTTGTCTCTTTAAAACCCACCCTGTCAAAGTCCTGGCCTAGACTGCTCACAGTTCCTTCAGCATACTGAAGACCCTTCTTTTAAGTTCTTTTTAGTTTCTGAGGATGCACTTTATTCTTAGTAGTTTTATTGTTAGGATATGCTAAGCAATTATAACTGTACCAAAAAACATAATTCTCAAAAACAATAAAAGTATATTTTTATTTTTTTTAAAGAATTTTACTCTAAAGTTCTAGGGAAGGTATTTCAAGTCAATAGGGGCCTCTAATCCTCGGAGACCCAGGGTGATAATGGCTTGGCCATCTTCATCCTGTGACTTCACGGGTCGCTCTCCATTCCACCCTCAGTAAGGGGCACACACCTGGAGGAGGTTTCCAGCTCAGACCCAGAAGTGGCTTATATGCCTGCCATTCACATTCCAGACTGCTGTTCCCAAAGGAGGGGAGAGCAGTGGTTCGGTCCTGTGTGCATCCTGAGGGTTAATTCTTAAAATATTTGCTGATGACAATGAGAAAATGAGAAGAGGCATCAAGAATTTTCTTGACTGAGCATCTGGAAGGATGGAAGTGCCATTTTCTGAGATGAAAGACTGCAGGAGTAGATTGGAGGGGCAGGAGGTTAGGGGGGCAGCAATTTGACTTTGGAAATCCTGTTAGATATCAACTGGAAATGTTGAGTAGACAGTTGAATATTTAAGTCTGGATCCAGATGAACATTTCAGGCTGGAGATTCAGATTTGAGAGTTGTTTACCTAGGAAGGGACAGTAGATAGACAAGAGAAGGGGTCTCAGGATGGAGCCTGGGCTGCTTTACATGTAGCTTTCAGAGATGTGGAGGAGCAGCAGAGACAGAAGGAGTGGTCAGTGTGGAGGAAGATGAACCAAGAGAAGCGAGGTGAAGAGAGTCTTTCAAAGAGAACTGAGTAACCAGCTGGGTCAAATACAGTTCTTAGGTCAAGGAAGTTGAGGACTGAGAAGTGACTATGTTTTTGGTTGAAGCACCATGTCCGTTTCTGTGATGAGTATCTTCCGTGGAGTAACAGGTCACATGGAGTTAGCCTTTTTTCCACTCCTGTCCTGAAGGTCACCATACCCACTCCCATTAATAACAGATGTATGTAGGCATGTGCATGTGTGTGTTTAGTATCAGAGTACCCTGCCCCAGCCACCAATGATTCTGCTATGTCTTCTAGGGTCTGCCATTCCTCTAGAGTCATTTTCTCCACTATAGTCTGGGAAGAATCAACTTTCATTCTCTTCGATTTCCAAAACTTGTGTTAAAACCCAATGAAAGACAAAAGGAGAAATACTTGGAAGTCCAAGTTCTAGGCTAAGGCTCCATATTAATAGTTACTAATACAACTAATACCCATGTTGTGTTAGGAGCCTACTGTGTGTAAGTGTCATGTCGAACATTTTATATGCATTAGCTCTAATTCCACAAAAACTCCACGGGTTGGATATTATTATCCCAAGTTTGTGGATGAACAGTTATTAACACACCAGGAATCACATGGGAGAAATGGCTGAGCCCTTATGAGTTGTGTTTCTTTCACATAATGTGATCTTCTGAAATTTCATAGACCTGTATGTTATTTTTGTTTTTTCAGAAAGGGCCAAATAAAACACCTGTAGCTGCCATCTGCCTGACCAGCTTGGTGACCATGGCCTTTGTCCTTGTGGGTCAGGTGAATGTTCTGGCTCCCATTGTCACCATCAACTTCATGCTGACATACATCACGGTGGATTACTCTTACTTCTCCCTGTCCATGGTTCCCTGCAGCCACCACCAGGTGCCCGAGTCAGTGCACAGGGAGGACATGGAAGCTCTCCTCTGCTCTGAGCACCTGCTGTTGGATAAGGCTCCTAGTTACGGCTCTGAGGGCACTGCCCAAAGCCTCTCTGAGGGCACTCTGATGGAATTCACCAAAGACATGGATCAGCTCCTCCAGCTAACCAGGAAGCTTGAGAGTAGCCAGACCAGGCCAGGAGGGAACAACAAGATCCCAGAGAATCAGAAGGGGAAATGCAAGAAGGCCACCAAGCAAACCCTGCAAGAGAGCTTCCTGTTGGACCTCAAGTCCCCAGCTTCCTTCCCTACGGAAGGCCCTGACAGGTTGCCCACTGCTGTCTGGGAGGAGCGGGAGTCCTACTGGAACCAGCAGAGTACCAAGAGTGCACCGGCTCAGCCTGCAGGAGCATGTGGAAAACAACTTGTCCCTGAGCTGAGTAACCAGCCAAGGCCAAGTGGAGAAGGTGAGTGCTTTGAAATCATAGAGGCGCCTCCTAATTTGGGTGATTTCTGGTTGCCTCAGCTACCCAGTTATTACAATCCTCTTTCTAGTTCTTAGCCAGTTCACTTAACAATCCTTGTTAATTTTATTTTATATTCATTTTTAAAGTTATATTCAAATATCAGCTGAATTTGTAATTCTACTCTGTTTTAGATAGTTGATTTTAGACAGAAATTTCTATCTACTTCTATATGTGGGAGCCATGGCTAATCATTGAATATCAATTTTCTTTCACTCAAAAATCGCCTGAAGTATAAGGTCAACATGAATGAAACCAATTTCTTTTTCCTAGAGAAGTGGAAATGTGTTGTGGCAAACTGCCTGGCAAAAGCTCAGTATGTTTTGTCTGTGGAAAATAAATATCCCCAAACAGGCAGGAGGGGATGGAGAAGGAGCTGAAAGGAGCACAGCTTTTCTTTGCTTTCTCAAATATGCAAACACAGAGACAGAGGGCACAAGAAATTCTGAGAGAGAGAACTCATACTTTTTGAGTCTTCCCTATTTGGGGTACTTGACATATGTTATTTCATGTAACAGATTAGATATTAGCATTTTCCGTTTTACCAGTGAAGACCCTGAGGCCCAGCAAGGCCACCAAGGAGTCTCGGAGCCGATCCTTGGCACAGCTGGACGTGACACCCAGGTGGGCCTGCTTTGAAGCCCGGTGCTTCCCGTTGCGTTACCCTGCCCCGTGAGATGGGTACAGACCAGCAGGCGAAGGGGTAGGATGCAGAGAGGCGCAGAAGGAGGTGTCTAAACATAAGCGCCTTACACTCTTCCTACACCTGCTCTTTCTTCTTTACATCCACATTGGTGCGAGCTTTTTAATAGTAGGAGCGTTACTAAAATCTAAAAAATAATTTTAGTTTGATTGAAGTAATAAGTGTATAGTTTAATAAGCCGAGTGGAATTAAAAGTCATGTAATCAAAAATAGTTTCCACTCTTCCATACTACCCCCTTTACCCTTCTCCGCCCCTCCCGAGTCTCACCCCGAGAAAACCCCACTTCCAACCAAAAAGGTGCTGCTTCTGTTAGCCTTAATGTTACTCAATAATATATTCCTATTGCTACTTCTTTTTTTTTAAATACATTTTTATTGATTTTAGAGACAGGAAGGAAGAAGGATAGGGAGATAGAAACATTGGTGAGAGAGAAACATCAATCGGCTGCCTCCTGCACGGCCCCTGCTGGGGATCGAGCCCGCAACCTGGGCATGTGCCCTGGCCAGGTTCACCGGCCGGGCACTGCTGCTTTTTTCAGTCCTCACCCGAGGATATGTTTCTTATTGATATTAGGGAGAAAGAGAGAGAAACATCGATCAGTTGCCTCCCATATGTGCCCCAACCCAGGATCGAGCCCTCAACCTAGGTATGTGCCCTGACCAGGAATCAAACCCACAACGTTTTTGGTGCACGGGGTGACGGTCCGACTAACTGAACAACCTGGCCAGGGCTATTACTACTTCTTAATATGTCAGTTTCAGATAGCATCTTCTGACTTCCCTTTATGGTAAATGAAGATTTAACTCATTTATGCCATTCTGACTTCTCATTCAATGTCCCAGTGTACTTATATCACAGTTTTGACTAACTTAATATCTAGTATTCATATTATCATGATTAAGTAAATATTGCTTAAGTCTGAGCCATATACTACACTATGGTTACATTTCCTTTTGTGTCCAACATTTCCTGGGTTTTGATCATCAATTTTTCCCTAAATGCTCTGGCAGATATGTCAAATGCCTCTCAATGTTAGGCCAAATGCCTGAATTCTTTAGAAATCTATCAGATCCATTTGTTTCCCCCCCTCTGTCCTATAGCTACTCTACTGTTCTACTCTGGACCGACTGTTCTACTCTAGGCTGTCTGTTCTCTAGCCCGCTGCAGGCTATTGTCCTGGAATTCCTCTCTTTATTGCCCTTTTGTGTTGGATCCAGGGAATAAGAGATTTCTTTGGATCCGTGGTACAAGGGATTTTTTGAATACAATAGTAGACTTTTCCCTTTTTACACCCCATTTTTTGCCTACCCAGCACTGAGTGACCTCCCTATGTATGAAGAATTTCCAATGTTATGAGTCTTGGTGGGGGGCAAAGCAAGCCTTTCACACTCAAAACAAAATGTCAGATGTCAGTGTTCCAGCCTTTCCTGCAGCCGGAGTTCAGGCACAAGACCAAGGCTCTGCTAATCAGATAAGCCCTCCTTATACTGGAACCGGAAACCCAAGGAAATGGGGACTTCAGGGAACTCTCTGGAAGCATGATAGTAGCCGCAGGATGACTACACTGCTGGTTCCAGTGTCCAGGCTTTCAGAGTCCATGGCAGGCTGCGGTGTCTAGACTTTGGAGCCTGTGGCAGCGACGTCCCCGTTAGACTGCTCTGACAGATGATTTTGAGGGTTGTCCCTGGCTGCACAGACCTGAACTTGATTCACTAGCCTTCCCAGCTGTTCTCAGAGGGGAGGCTGGGAAACATCTCTCTGGCTGGTCATATTGCAGCTTCACGGGAAACCGTGTAGTTTTTTCCTAAGGAAGACGAGGTGATCGGGTGGCAACAGACTATGCCACAACTGTCCTGTTCTCAATTTCCAGGAGCTCTTGGTTGTAACCTAATTTGTCCTTGCCTCCCCCTTTTTTCATCTGAACATCATCTTATTCTTGTTTTATGGGTGCAATGGTTTATCTTATCTGTCTGATAATACTACTTACGCTCCCTTTAAAGTCTGATTCTTCTTTTACTGTCCTATGTTCTCTAGATTCTTTTCTTTTTGGCTTGGTCTCCTCTCTCTCCCTCTTCCCCACCCCTCTCATTTTAGAGGCTTTACTAACATGTCTGTTGATCTTTTGATTTCTTTTTGCACTTGTAACTGAAGTACTATAAAGCCTACAGGGCTTGTCCATCCGGGCACCTCACTGTAAATGACTAGGGAGTAATCTGGCTTCTTCACAGGGACCCCATGTAACTATCTAGAAGGGTTCCTCTGGGGCTCTTAGTGCCCCCATAGAAGAGTCATTTAATCTCTTTCCTGGGGGTCACCCAGATGGCTGCTTGCATTCAGGGAGCAAGGTAAAATAAGGGAGTTGGGGCTCCCCATTATTTAAGGATACAGGCTTTCATCTAATTCCCCAGTTTCTAGCTCCATTCCCCTACTCTTTGCCCTGCCTGCTGTCCTGAGGCTGGGCACTCTCTAGTTTGGTTTCTTTAGAGGAAGTCCCCCTTGGGGAGGGGATCAGGCAAAGAAGGAGTTGTTACCTAGCTGCTCGGGCAGGGGACCTGAGTGTCCACCTGTTTCATATACAGTTTTGCGACCAACCCCCTGCACCTTACCACTCCCCGGGGACATGGTACTTCCCGGTCCTGAGCTTCTCTGGAGTCTGCGGGTGGACTGGGCTGCTTCTCACCAGCGCCTCATCTTACCAGCACCCCATCTTACCAGCGCCTCATCTGTAGGCCCCAACACTCATCGTCCTCTGCTCTGCTCAGTCTGTTCCCATTCCTCTGTCCCCGGTTCATCTTCCAAGACTTGTTTTTACCTTTCCTCTCTCATTCTCCTTGTGTTTGTGGATTTATGCCCCATTTCATTTTCTTCCTTCTCATTGGGTCTCCAGGAGAGCTGTATGGTCAGCTTGCCACATTTAATCAATGAAGTGGTTGCTACCCAGTTGCCCAGTCTAGAAATATCATAGCTACTGACCACCCCCTCTGCCCCGTCCATGCTGCCTTTGCCTTGGTATAGACCTTCATCGTCTAGCACCAGGCTCTTGTGAAGTCTCCAAACTAGTCTCCTGCCTCCAGATTTCCCCACACCCTGCTTCTCTTTCTCACTGTCCACTGAATGATCTTTTTGAAATAAAACTCTCATGATGTGTCTCTTGGTTAAAAACCTTCACTGGAATCTAATGCCTTCCATCTCACATCCAAGATCCTTGGTGTGATCCACAAGGTTCTTTACAATCCTGCCCTGACCTGGGCATGTTTTTCATGACAACCCATGCACTGTATGTGTGGCTACACCCAGACTAGTGCCCTAAGTACGCCGTGTTCTTTATCCCTCCCTGCCTTTGCGTATGCTGTTCTGCCTTCTCAAATTGCTTCACCTCCCCCTTCTCCATCTGGAAAACTCCGACTTTAGGGTTTAAAATTCATCTGCCTTTTCAGACCCATTTTTACGCCCTCTGAGAAGGATTACCTGATCCCCCTGCTGTGCAAACATAACATTTGACTCCTACAGGAAGTATAAATAATTATCACATTGTTTTACACACTCGGATCACATGTGTTTATACGTTTGTCTTCAGGCCCACTCATCTGTCTGTCTTAAGGGAAAGAAATACTAGTTTCATTCCTGTACTTCTAGACTGTGGGCTTCCTTTAGTCATAAACCACGTCTTTCCACCTTGTATTCATCACAGGATCCCACACCGCACACAGCACACAACAAACACTCAGTAAAAGCTGGTGTAATTGATGGACATTTGAACAAATATTGTCTGGAAAATTGAAACATTGATCAGTAAAGTAGAATGGAAAGTGCAAACTGTTATAAGAACCTAATCTGTGACAAAACAGATGCCATGAAATAATGAGTCAAATCACTCTTGAATAAATTCTGTTGAGAGCAAATGGACCCCAAAAATTAACTTGGAGCTGTATTTTATGCCTTATGTAACCATGAATTCCTTATTTATAACAGCTGTGCAAGAGAGATTTTTCTGACTCTTAAAAGACATCATCAGAGATAAAAAGGATCTGATTAAATAGAAATAAAAAACATTTGAATAACACAGTGTCGCAGAAGGGAACAATTATTCGGACAAACACAACTGATGAAAGCATACCTTCCAAAAGCATATTATTTTTAAAAACAGGGAGGTCAAAATCCAAATTCTACTAAGCAGAGGTCAGAAGAGATGAATATGCAGTTTACATTAGAAAAATCATTTCCCAGACTCATTTATTGTCCACTCAACAAACCAACTTTTATTGTTAAGTGTCAAATAGTGTTAGTAGCTAAAAATAGGCAGCATTTATTGAGCATGTCCCACGTTCCTGACACTGAGAGAAGCACTTACCACAGATTGTCTCATCTAAGCTCAGCGTTAGGCATTACTATCTTTTTGGATTATTATTATTGATTTTTAGAGAGGGAGGGAGGTGGGGAGAGAAAAACATCTCTGACTAGGAATAGAACTGGCAACCTTTCAGTGCATAGGATGTTGTTCAACCAACTGAGCAACACTGGCCAGTGCTGTTACTATATTTTTACAGAGGCTCAGAGACGTTAAACACTTGCTCAGGATATGGATCAGCCAGAACTTGAACTCAGGTCTGTCTCACTTTAGAACCTGTGTTCTTAATCACTATACCATATGTAATATACAAAGTTATGCTGCTTGCTATCAGTATGTTTTATGAACTAGGACATGGGTATTGATCAAATGAACACAAATTCAACCACCTTTTAGATATCATTGCATATCCATTAAGCAGTCTAAAGTTGAAATAAAGATAGTAGTGGGTCTGTGATAATCAGGTCTATGTACACATTGCTGGGAAGCAATGTCAGTGAATTCATTCCTTCTAGATCTGTAGACTAAAGTTTTTCATTAGCCCTGGCCAGTGTGCTAAGTGGTTAGAGCATCAGCCTGTGCATGGAAGGGTTGAGGGTTCGATTCCCGGTCAAGGGCACATACCTGGGCTGCAGGTTCATTCTCCGGCACCGATCAGTGCACGTGTGGGAGGCAACCAATCAATGTGTCTCTCTCACATTGATATTTCTCTCTCTCCCGCCTTCCTCTCTGCCACTCTCTCTAAAAAATCAATGAAAAAACTATCCTTGGGCGAGGATTAACACCAACAACAGCAACAAAACTCATCAACTTTGGGAGGTTTTTAGCCATTATTTCTTCAAATATTTTTTCTGCCTTTTTCTTTCTTTCCTGTCCCTGCCGGAATACCATCACACAGTGGTTGGTATACATGACATTGTTTCCCAGGTCTCTGAGGCTCACTTTCTTTTTCTTTCATCTATTCCTGTCTGTTCTACAGTTTGGATCATTTCTATTGATTTATCTCAGTGATTTTCAACCAGTGTGCCACAAGAATTTTGAAGACATGCAATACCTGACTGTTTAGTCAGGGGCACTAAATTCTTTCCCCTTAGAATGTCGAATAAAAAAATGACAACAGCCAACACAACAATAGCTCTCTGGTGTGAATGAATCAAAATTACACCTGTTTTGTTTGTTTTTTTGTCAGATCAGCAAAAAATGTATTTTTTGGTGTGCCGCAGAATTTTAGTAATCTGTTTATGTGCGCCATGAGATGAAAAAGGTTGAAAATTGCTGACCTGTCTTTAAGTTTCACTGATTCTGTCTCCTGCCATATCAGATTTGCCGTTGAACCCATCTGGTAACTTTTTCATTTCAGTTATTGTGCTTTTTAGCTATAGAATTTTCATCTGGTTCTTCTTTATCTCATTTATTCAGATAAAGAAGACTTGGGAAGAATATATTTCTGCTTTAGCCATGTTAAGGTTAGAGGTGCCTGTTAGCCATGTAAGGGGAGATATTGAGAAGAAAACTAGATGTTCAAATTTTCAGCTCCAGGGTCAAAGAGGATGTAAACTTGGATCATCAGTATATGGATAGTATTTAAAGCCACGGCACTTAGATGAGATATCCTAGGAGTGAGTATATATGGGGAAAACGGAAGACTACTGAGGACTCAATGAATGTTGGGATACTACAATACTTGGGGGTTAGAAGGAGGAGACTGAGAAGAAGTGGGCAGTGAGACAGGAGAAAAACTGGGAGAGAGGGGGATCCTAGAAAACAAGAGAAGAAAGTGTTTCAATAAGCAGGAAGCAATCACATGTGTCAGATGCTATCTGAAAGGCCAAGTAGGATGAGGTCTGGGAGTTGACCATTGAATTTGAAAAGATCATGTCATTGGCAACTTTAGGAAGAGTAGTTTTAGTGGAATCTTACAATCTTATGAATGGGTTGAGGAAAAAATGGGAGGTAAAGAATGTATAGATAATACTTTTGAAGATTTTGCTGTGAGGAAGACAAAGAAGTAGGGCAGTAACTAGGGGTTGACCAGAAGGTATCTGTTTAGGTGGGGAAAATGTAGAGTATTTGTTTTTGATGGGAATGATTCAGTATGGGATGGAAAAATCAATGATGCAAAAGCAAAATCCTTGAGCAGGGCACAAGGGGAAGATGGGCTTTACATAGGAGCCGGGACTATTCATCTAGTGTACAAGGAGGGAAGACAGAAGAAAGGATTCAGATGCAGTTGGATTGGTAGATTGGGTGATGAGAGGATATAAAAGCTCTCCCTTGAGAGGAAAGATAATAAACTTGTTACATCAGAGAGAATGAATTGACTAAGACCACAAGGGAGTTAATGGTTGAACTAAGTAGAAGTTGTCTTTTAGCTGAGTTATAATATTGGAGAAGAGCTCATAAGTATTTACTCATAAAAATAGAAGAAGATTTGGTAACAAATTGGTAACCAAGGATTTGGCTCATTTATTTTTTAGATTTCTTCCTAAAGTCTAGGTTCCAGGAACAAGATATCCAGAGCAGACCTACTTCTTTCTACGCTCGCATGTGCAACCCCTGGGTCTCCCTGTTGGGGGTGAGTAGCTTCATTTTGTTCTCAGGTGTCCTTGAGACATAATTCAGGTGGAGACATGTGTGATCTCAGGGTTGGGGCTATGGGGGAGGAAAGAGGAGAGTCTTAACCGGGAGCAATGTGACTTAACTACTTGTTATATTGGAATTTAGGTGAGACCGCATATGGCAAGATTATATTTAGTGCACCACTTATTTAATCAGTGGTTTACTTGTAAAATAATTAATCATCTCTGATAACTTCTGAGTCACCAAATTTCTAGGTATACCAAATTAGCAAAATTTCACTTTGTTTCCTCTAGGAAGGAGTAGGATAAGGAGCTAGGATAGAATATCTATTTATTGACAGTTTTGATTGAGGGTACTTTCAGAGGGTATCTTCTCAAATATCTGCTTAAGTGAAGTTTTATGAATTATGAGTGAACTTCAATTAAGCAAACTTTTATAGTGATCAGAGGTTGTTGAGAGGGACTATTGTTTCTTAAGACCTTAGCCTTGTGGTTTGCCTACCATGTGATAAACCATTAGGTGACTTGACTTTCCTACTCTGTTTCCACAGGCTGTTGGATCCCTTCTCATCATGTTTGTGATCCAGTGGGTCTACACCTTGATTAACATGTGTGTTGCTGCCATTGTGTATTTCTACATTGGTCAGGCCAGTCCAGGGCTTCACCTGGGTAAGCAGCAGAGCTATTTTGCCACCACCTCCCTCCTTCTCTTTTAGCATCCATTGAAGAAATGTGTTTTGAGCACCTATTAAATGCCAACACTAACTTAGAGATGAATCCCATTTTCAAGTAGCTTATAGTCTAGGAGTAAAAATATTACATGCACATAAATGATAACAAATAAAAGATAACTTGTGAGATTTACAAGACATGGAGAAGTAAAATGGATGACAACAGTAGCATAAGGGCCAGAAGGGAAGAAATGGAAATACAGTGTTTTAAGTTTCTGATACTATACATAAAGCACTATAATATCACTTAGAGATAGACTGTGATAAATTAAAAATGTGTACTACAAAATCTAAAGCAACCATTAAAAATAAAGAGTTATAACTAGTAAGCCAGTAAAGGAATTAAAATTGAATTTTAAAATGTTCAAATTAAAATTAAGTAGAAAAGGGGAAAAGACAATAAAGATCATATGGGACAAACACAAGGCAAATAACATAGCAGTTTATATAAACCCAGCCATATCAATAATCACACTAAAAGTAAATGGTCTAAACACTCTCAATAAAGTGGTCGAGACACTGAGCTTGTCAGATTGAAGAAAAAAGCATGATACAACCATATGCTACCTACAAGAAACCTACTTTAAATATAAAGACACAAAGTAAGTTAAAAGGAAAGGGATGGGAAAAGATAAGATAACATGAATCAAAAAACAAGGCTGGAGTGACTATATTAATATCAGGCAAAGTAGATTTTAGAGAAAAGAATATCACCGGGGATAAAAGGACTAGTTCATAAAGGAAAAAATTCCTTAAGAGGACATACTAAGCCTTAACCTTTATGCACTTAAAAACAGAGCTTTGAAACATATGAAGCAAAACCTGATATAACTATAACAAGAAATAAAAAAGTTCATAATTATAGTCAGAGATTTCAACACCTCTCTCCCAATAAAGATAAAACAAAGAGGCGTAAAATTAGTAAGACTTTAGAAAACTTGAATAATATTATGTACAAACCTGGACAAACTAAGATTTATAGAACATTCCACCTAACAACAGAAGAATATATGCTCTTTTAAGGATAAATGAAATATTTACCAGGAAAGGAAATTTTTTAGGACATAAAAAGTCTCAATATATTTAAAGGTATTCAAGTCAATTCAAGAACGAAGTATGTTCTCTGACCAAAGGGAAAGTAAATTAGAAATATATACCAGAAAGATATCTGGAAAATCCCCAAATATTTAGAAACTAAATAACACTAAATAACACTAAATAACTAAGAACACTAAACAATGCTAAATCAACTAAAGAAACTAAATAACTCATGGTTCAAAGAAGAAATAAGTAAAATTACTAAGTATTTCAAACTGAATGAAAATGAAAATATAACATCAAAATTGTGGGATGCAGCTAATTCAGTACTTGGAAGGAAGATTATAGCATCAAATGTGTTTATTAGAAAAGAAGAAAGTTCTCAAATCAATGACCCACCCTTACAACTTAAGAAACTAGAGAAAGAAGAACAAATTAAACTTAAATAAGAGAAAGAAACAATGAAGATAAAAGCAGAAATATATAAAACAAAAAAATGTAGAGAATTCCAATGAAACAAGAAGCTGGTTATATGAGATCAATAAAATTGACAAACCTTTAGCCAGAGTGATCATAATATAAGGAGAGGAGGTAAAAATGACCAATATCAGGAGTGAGGGAGATGATATTACTAGAGAGTCTACAGATATTAAAAGGAAAATAATGAAATATCTTAACAGCTTTATGTCAATAAATATGACAGCTTAGATGGATTGGAAAAATTTCTTGAAATATACAAACTATCAAAGCTTACTCTAGAAGAAAGATATGCATATTTAAGTCAAGTAAAGAAATTAAACTTGTCATTAAAACCTTCCCACAAAGAAAAGTCTAGGCCCAGATGGCTTCACTAATGAAATCTACTAAACATTTAAGGAAGAAAGGATATAAATTCTATACAAACTCTTTGGAAAACTACACAGCAATGCCCCTCATGAACATAGATACAAGAATTCATGACAAAGTTTTACCAAGTTGAATAAAAAATATAAAAAGGATTAATACATCATAACCAAGTAGGTTTATTCCAGGAATTCAAGGTTGGTTTACTTTCTGAATTATGCAATGTAACTTACCATATTTACAGACTAGAAGAGGAAAACTGAAAGATTGCTGAGAAGAAATTAATGAGGAAATTTAAAAAAACAAATGAAGAGATATACTATGTTCATGAATTGGAAGATTCAGTATTTTAAGATGTTAATTCTCCCCAAATTGTTCTATAGATTTGACACAATCCCAATCAAAATCTCTGCTTCCTTGTTTGTGGAAGTTGGCAAGCAGACTCTAAAATATGTACATGGGCCCCGGCTGGTGTGGCTCAGTTGGCTGGAGCATCTTTGCATGTACCAGAAGGTTGTGGGTTGATCCTCAGTCAGGATGTGTGCAAGAGGCAACCAATTAATGTTACTCTCACATTGATCTCTCTTTCTTTCTCTCCCTCTCCCTCCTCCTTCTCTAAATATCAGTTAAAAATAAATAAATAAATAAATAAATAAATAAATAAATAAATAAATAAATAAATAAATATTTATATGGAAACTCAAAAGACCTAGACTGGCCCAACCAACTTTGTAAAAGAACAAAATTGGAGGACTTACACTACCTGATTTCAAGACTGGTTATAAAGCTGAAGTAATCAAGACAGCTTGGTATTGAAATCAAGGTACACAAATAAGTCAGTGGACAGAATAGAGTCCAGAAGTTAACCGATACCTATATGGTCAGTTGATATTCAAAAAAGGTGCAAAGGCAATTCAGTGGAGGAAAAGATAGTCTTTTCAGCAAATGATGTGGGAACAATTGGAAATCTATATGCAAATGGTAAACTTTAATCCACTTATCATACAATGTAAAAATAATTCAAAATGGATCCTCAAACTTAATGTAAAAACCTAAAACTATAAAATTTCTAAAAGAAAGCATAAGGAAAAATTGTGACTGTGAATGAGGCAAAGATTTCTTAGATATAACACCAAATGCAGGAAAAAAGTTAATAAACTATACATCAAATTAGGGACTCTGATCTTCCAAAGATAAAGGAATGCAAAGGCAAGTCGTAGACTGTGAAATAATATTAGCAAATCATACATCTGAAAAAGGACTTGTATCTAGAATATATAAAAACTTTCCAAACTCAATAAGAAGAAAACAAACAAAAAGATTTAAAAAGGGGGCAAAATTTTTAAATAGATTTTACCAAAGAACATATATGGATAGCAAATAAACACATGAAAAGATGCTCAGCATGATTAGTCGTTAGGAAATGCAAATTCAAACCACAATGTAATACTACTACATACCTGTTAGAGGATTAAAATAAAAAGTACTGATCTTGTCAAGTGTTGGCAAGGATGTGGAGCAACTAGGACTATCATATACTGCTGGTGGGAAATAAAATAATACAATCACTTTATAAAACACTTTAGCAGGTTATTAAAAGTTAAACATATACCTGCTATATGAACTAGCCAATGTACTCCTATGTATTTACCTAAGAGGATTGAAAGCATACAAAAACACCTACATGAATATTTACAGCTGCTTAATTTGTAGTAGCCCAAAGTTGGAAACAAAACAGATGTTCATCAACAGATGACTAAAAATAAATTTTAGTATAGCCATACAATGGAATACTGGGTAATAAAAGGAACATGCAATAACATGAATGAGTCTCATATAATTATGCTGAGTGAAAGAAACCAGGCAAAAAGAGTATATAGTGTATTATTTTATATGGAAAATGCAAACTTATAATGAAAGCAGATCGGTGGTTGCCTTTGGATGGGGGTGGGGTAAGGAGGGAAAGCATGGGAGGAAGTTCTTATGAAGTGGCTTGAGGACACTTTTGCAGATGGTGGATATGTTCATGATCTTGCTTGTGGTGATGGTTTCACAGTGTAATGCATGTGTCAACACTTACTAAATGGTACGCTTTAAATGCATGTCGTTTTTTCCAAAAAATGTTCCCCAGGGCTGTTTTCATCAGATATGTTGAGACACACAAACACAGAAATGATTGTCATGGAGGAAGAAGTTTATACTCACAGGTCCCTAGAAACAGGAGGCACGGCCTGCATGCCATGCAGGGTTATGTGGGGGAAGAACTAGGACTGGTCATAGACTGTGAAATAATATTAGCAAATCATGTATTTAGAACCTTTATTAGGGTTTTATTGGTAAGGGATGGGTGAGGCAGGTAGGTAGCTGAGTAAGTTTATAGTTTGATAGTTTGGATAACTTCAGTGGGCTCTGGGTTATAGGGATGGTCTCTAGTTGTGTGGTACCCAGCCCTAGCATGACTTAGGGCAGGGGCATATTGGCTTGGTGTGTGAGAATTTGATAAAGGAAGTGGTTGGAGGTGTGGGCTCTCATTTTGTTGGTTGCTCACAGGGGAGTTTTTTGCTATCTCTAGGAATTAGCACCTTTAAGATCAAGGCCCCAAATGCCAGAGCATCAAGAATATAAAAAGTAAGCAATTATAATCAATACTCTGTGGGAATGTCAGTTATTTCTCAATAATACAGCTGTTTAAAAAATTCATTTGAGAGCCCCTTTATAGCAAAATTCTATGATTCCCCAGTTTAAAATAAAGCAATTAGTTTTAAGCCCTAACTGAATCAGATGAACCATAACAGTCTAGGCAAACTGAAGAAAAAAATTCTCCAGAATTAGAATAATTTGATGTATATTTTTGAAAGAAATGTACTTTGTACACTTAAAATCACATGTACATTAAGAATAATGCTTTAGAGGACTTCCAGGAAGGATGGCAGAGTAGAAGGGGGAGCAGTAAATCCCAGAATGAAGATATGCCCTAAGGCCCTCAGGGGTGACCTGTGATAAAAATCCAGGCCTCTCAGTTCAGGATCCTTCAAAAGCCCCCTCTTCTGTGAGGCCTCCCTGTGACGCTTACATTTTTGTGTCAACTTAACTGGACCACGGGTGCCCTGATTAAACATTATTTGTGGGTGTGTCTGTGAGGGTGTTTTTAAAAAATAATAACAATGCTTTAGAAAATTCAAGCTAAGAAGAGGTCCTTATATCAACTAATTTAAGAGATAGAATATATTTTAATTAACACAGTGATGACATCAGTATTTGCTTCTAAATTTCTTATGAGTTAGTTTGATCTTAGGAAATTAAAATATTTCCCAGAAATCTATTCACAGGAAAGTATGAAATCAAATTTCAGGCCAGTCTCCATCTAAAATTTAGATAACTTAGAATCCAAATGATCACAAATAAGTAAGGTCAGTTGATAAAAATGTTTATGTTTATTTTCTTCCCCCCGACAACATCAGAATATGTTAGGAACTTTCTATCTGCAATTGCAGATATTAATGCAAATATATATAATTTGGAAGAGTGTTTTATAAAATGACATTTGATTTGATTTCTTCAAGTTACATATAATTTGTTACATGAGATTTCAAAAAATCCTCACCAAAGGAGGGATGAGGGTTTTTTTGTTTGTGTTTTTAAAGTTGATTAGCCCTGTTCTAGTCAGCGTGCGTGATGTCAGGATGTTTGGTCAGTATCAACAACAACCTCACTTCGAGCTTCAGCTCTAATATTTCTACATGGTGAGCTGTCTGATTCACTTAGCACCTGTGGAAAACTTCCTGAGTGCCAGTCCCTGTGGGTGTTGAGCTGTGAGTGTTACAATATGAAAAAGCTGTGCTCCCTATCCTCAAAGGGCTTTTGGTCTAGTAGGGGACTTTATAGCACATATTTAACACATAGTTTGAATCTACGAAAATAATATTATCAAAATTTTTTCAGTTCCTAGGACTGAAGTTAGCAAGTGGTCTGCGTTTTTCTCTGTAGCACTGTATTCAGTTTCCTTCTCAGGATTTTGGAATTTAGAAATAAAATTTTGGAAACTACATATGGGTCTGAAGTCCTTAGCAGGCGGCTGTCAGGGAATATTACAATGAATATTGTTTGGTTAGACCGGAAATGGGGAAAAAAATGTACCAATCTTACGTGTGTGTCAGATGTATCCGCTATTAAAACTGGGATTCTAGGTGCATACCTGGAGCCTTCGTCCACATTCATGTTTATGTCTTCCCTGTAGGATCAGCCTCCAACTTCAGCTTTTTCAGATGGATGAAGTCTCTTCTGATCCCCTCCTGCAGGTCAGTGCTAAACTGGGGCCAGGACCAGGGCAGATGAGTGTCCTGTGGCCTGGGAGGTGCTAAGCATGTCCCATTCCTAGCTGGGCTTGGGTGAATTGTAGTGTGGGAACCTGACAATTGAGAACCTTGAAGAGACTCAGATTCTGCTTCTCACTGCCCTCCCCCACTGAGCCCCCCAGCCTCAGCTCATCAGAAGCTTCCTCTTGCTCATGTCCTCCCACCTTCTTATCCTTAGGAGTAATAAACAGGGACATTATTTAGAATCTGATTGCTGGGTCCTAAGTCAAGAGAGCTACTCTCAGTGAGTTCACAGTCTAAGACACACGAGCATCAAGGCATCATCACAGAGAAGATTAAGCCCAAAGGCCTTCTGTTCTTCCATCTCAAGTCAGAGGTCCTTGGTGTGACTGTGTTGGTGAGAGTGCAGAAGCCAAGTACAGAAGTAGATAGAACAGAGATCCTGGAGGATTTCTGTGGCACCTCCGTGTTCAGATACACAGGGAAAGGGAAGAACAAGCTGTCCTGAGAAAGAGGAGAAGGCCTTATAGAGAAGGTAAGGTTTCCTGAGTGCCCTAATCTCTTTCCTCTTCCTCCGCCCTTCTGGAGACCATGCTACCTCACCTTTGAAGGCCTCGGGAGCCAAAGCTGCAGGCTGGGAAAATCCAGGAGGAGCCCAACCAAATGTTTATTTGTTTTCATTTTGTGGTTTGTTTTTGAAAACCTAGATATCTGGGTTGCACTTGCCAATATTTCCACCTTCCATTACCCAGACATTGCTGATGGATTATGGAACCCTTCCCCTTTGATCCCAGACATAGTTCGGAATCCTTTCCTCCATTTTTTTTATTGTGATACAATACATATAACATGAAATGTATCATCATACCATTTTTAAGTGTACGGTTCAGTGTACTAAGTACATTCATATTGCTGTGCAGCCATCACCATGCATCTCCAGAACTCTTCGTCTTACAAAAACAGAAACACTATATCTAGTGAACAGTAAGCTCCCCTTCCTCCCTTCTAAGAAACCTTTTAAAGACAAGTCTTTATAAGCACTACCTATTGGTTCAAGATTGCACAAGAAATGAAACCTTGGTGCTAGAGCCTGGGGTAATGAAGACAAAGGAGGAAAGACTATGGAAACCGACAGAGAAAATGCTGGGAGGGAAGGTGGTGGTGTAGGGTCATCCCTGCCATTTGCTTGGAAGCTGGGCTAACATGCTGTGTGGAGCTATAGGAGGGGTGGGGCCAGCTCTCCACCTCTCTTCCAGTCTGAGACACCAGGCTGGTGACTCAGGTCACAATACTCCCGCATTGACCTCTTTTCCCTGTCACCTAGCCCTGAGGAAAAGTAGACTTTCAGTGGAAATAGCTTCTGTGTAGAGGCTGCCTGCAGATCTGGAGCTGGAGGTGATGAGTGGTTAAGAGCATTTGGCCCTATCTTATTTACAGGAATATTTTTAGGCATTTGCAGTTTTAAAGCTTGCACATGGCCATGGGAGGCCACTACTCCTTATGTTGCACTCTGAATTCCTAGAATTTCACCCCTGAGGTCACTGTGGTGCTATGTAGAAAGAAGAATATGTTAGGAGGGGATTATTCTTAGAAAAGGGCAATACTTTGGCTGGAATGGAAAGCAGTCCACACTATTCATAGCTCTGTGGGCTTGTGAGGTGGGTCATGGAGGCTTCAGCTAAGTCTCAACTTCACACTTGCTGACCTCACCATGGCTACTAAGCAATGTTTTGTGATGACTATAAGTAGAAATTGGTAACTGTGTTTTCTATTTTGTAGTTTTGAGGGCGTTGTCTTTTTTTACAATTACATACCCAGATGCTTTTCAAAATCAAAGAAAAGTAATATAGTGGAGGTGTTTGGGCAAAGGAATTTGGCTGTGTTGCTTCCTCTGTTACACCTACAATTCCCAGAATTATGTAAAATTTAGCCTGACTTTGAGAAGGCTTTCTTTCCTGATGTCCTGGAAACTGCCTACATAAGGATTCTTAGACCATTGTAGATTAGAAAGTGAAGTATATTATTTACCAGAACTCAGAAGAATGCAGTAGTTTCACCTTAAAAAAAAAAAAAAAAGCATTAATGAAAAAAAATTCATTGGCAAAAACATTTATATGTTCATTAGTATGGTATTTTTGTCACTTCTCGACCTTACTTCTTGAGGGTTCATTCTTTATAGCAGTTAATTCATTTCTCAGAAAACCACACCCTGTCTAATTCAGATATGTTCTCATCAGGGGCTGCAAAGCCTTCATCATGTGATCTGAATTTCTGTAACAGCACTTTTTGCCAGAGTCAGTTGAAGCTTTCTGCTTAAGTTCTAAAGATTTAAACATTAGATTTCTACCTTTAAAAATTTTTTTACATCTATCAAATACATTCCTCATTTAAACAATTAAACATTAATACTTGTAAAGTAGATGATCCTTTTTGAGTATAATTTCTAAGAGGCAAGTCATGTCTAAGGTATGACAAAGGCTTTGGCACAAGGAGGTGGAGAGGTTTTCCTGAGGCCACTGGGCTGATTAGTGGCAGAGCCATGACTGTATCCATCTTCTGTACATACCTGATGCCGGTCTGATCTTTCCTTTCTCCTTTCTGCCTCTGGCACTTTCCTCCTGTATCCCAGTTTATTACAACTCCAACTGTGTGTAGACACATCAGTGACAGCGGATCCATACTGGGACTTGTTCTTTCATTTCAGGCCAACTTGGTGTCCAAGCCTTTGTAGTTGATCTCGGAGCTGCTGCTATGTCAACCTTAGCTCTGGAAATCATTCCTCACTCAACTTTCTTTCCCATGAACCAAAGAAAAGGTTTTTCTTTCTACTCCTCTCAGTTTTTCAGCCTCTCCATTCCATTATTTCATTTGACTAAAAAGCTAAGAAATGGTATAGAGCCCCCACATGACACTGTTTGGATGGTTATTTTGTACAATTTTATATGTTTCTGCTAAAGAAGGTTAAATATCCCTTCTTTCCTTATATTATTTGATACTTATTTCTCAAACTGTTGTACATGTAGCTTTCAACAGTTATGTTTTTTAAATATGTGCTCAAAATAAGCACAATGGTGTTTTTGCAAATAATTTTTCCATCCAGGGAAGATTTATCTTCACTGTTTAGGTCTTGGTCTTCCCTTCTGACCATCCTTTGTGTTTCTCTCACCAAAGGAGCTTGCGATCCCCACAAGAGCAGATAATTTTGGCACCGTCCCTGGCTAGGGTTGACATGGAGATGACTCAGCTCACCCAGGAGAACGCAGACTTCGCCACTCGGGATCGCTACCACCACTCCTCCCTTGTGAGCCGAGAGCAGCTGATGCCTCAGTACTAGGGAACCGAGTGCTCACCCTGGGCGGCCCAGGGCCCTCCTCTCTCGGAGCTGTCTAGTGCTCAGGGGACTCGAATCCCAGAGCCTTGGTGGAGCTGGTTCTCCTCAGTGAGAAACTCAAAGACCTGTCCTCCACTGCCGTTTTGGACAATGAACACCTGTATTCTGGCCTGGAGCACCACGTCCCGCCAGGGCAACCACGGAATGGCGGGCGGTGGCTCTGAAACAGGCTCCCGGTCTGAAGAGCTCCGCACGGACACCAAGGCCTGCAGGTGTGGAGAACCAGACCAGGCTGCTTGTTCCCAGGGCCACAATAAATGGTTGTTGAATTTTTTATTTTATTATTTATTTGTTGAATAAATAATGCACCCACATGGCTCCAAACCCCAAGCTATAATCATACATACAGTGAAGAGCCCCCCCTCCCATCCTAGTTGCCCATCTGTTCAGTTCCCGTTCCCCACCCCAGAGGTAACCACACTGTTTTCACATGTGCTCCCAGCGTTCCGTGATGAATGTACCAGCAAATGCACGGGGGTTCTTCTTATTCCCCTTTTGTGCACAAAAGGTAGCGTCTTGCACATGTGTTCCGCACCTTGCTTTCCCCCTTAACTGTCTTATCTTGCAGACATTTCCATATCATTACATGTACAGTCTCCTCATTGCTTTTCATTGTATGAATGTGCTATAATTTATTTCATCAGTTCCACAGTGATGGCGTTTGGCTTCCTCCCAGTCTTTTGCTGCTGTGATAGTCAGTTCTGCAGTGAATAATCTTGTGCATATGCACCAGCATAAGGCATTTCCAGAGGATAAATTCCCAGTCGTGGCATTGCAAGGTCAAAGGGCACGTGCCTTTGTAAGCTATTGCTGTGTAGTGAAGCTCTTTTTGATTAAAAAGGTAAATTAACCTGAATTACCTAATGGTGATTCATGTTCTCAAAGCATTTGTGGTCTCCTGCTCTCCCAACCCATTTGCAGCTGTTTTTTGATATAAATGCATGAGGGGACGAGACTATTTTGGTTCCTCTGTGAGCTCAGCATTCATCACAAGCATCCAGTCCTGGGGCCGTGGTAGTGGCTTCTCCAGATCAGTGGAGCACCTGGCCCAGAGTCAGTGTTTCACTGCTGAGCCCTGGAGGGAAGTGCTGTTGGGTCCATGATGATTCATCCTTCTGTAGTAGAGGTTCTCTATAGTCAGTGTGCTCAGAGTCACCTGAGAGGCCTGTTAAAAGTGCAGATTTCTGCACCTTAGCCACAGATTTCTTTTAATTTAGTAAGTTTGAGGGAGAGTGCTGGACTTTACATTTCTAATGAGTGCCTCAGGTGATTCAACCCAAGTGACCCTTAGGCCCTATTTTGAGAAACATTGACCTGTTGGATGGACTGGGCTTAAAGTGAGTGGGGGTGGGGAGATGGGGAGGTAGCGATGAGGGGCAGGTTAGATCTTCACATTCTCCCCCAGAAAGTGAGCTCTGGTTCATGGTTACTGTTCACAGATCTAGTTTGTGATCACTGTGTATGCCCTCTTTTGGTTAAATACCAGGCTTCCAAACATCATTAGAAACAAATTAAAGAAAGCAAACCCTGAGTTAGCAATAGGCATGGGGAAGTAGAAACACCATAAGAAGACAGACTGTATTTATGAAGCACTGATCTCCAGGTGATCCCTGAGGGCCCTGGGGAAGAAGAAGCTGCACCAGTTTCTTGCAGCTGCTGTAACAAATCATACAAACCGAGTAGTTTAAAAACAAGAGGAATTTATTTGCCCACAGTTCTGGAGGCCAGTTGTCTGAAATCAGTATCACTGAGCTGAAGTCAAGGTGTTAGGATGGCCATCCTCCTCCCTCCAGAGGCTCTAGGGGAAAATTCAGTCCTTGCCTTTTCCAGCTTCTGGTGGCTGCCAGCATTCTTTGTCTTGTGGCCACATTACTCCCATCTTCAAGGCCAACATCTTTACACTCTCTCTTTGCTTTGTGGTCATGTCTCCTTCTCCTCTGTGTGTGTGAAGCTGGTCTCTCCCTTAGGCTTAGAAGGACACATGTGATTATATGTGATTGCATGTAGGGTCCACCCAGATAATCCAGAATTATCTCCTCATCTCAAAAGCCAGACTTAATCACACCTGCAAAGGTTTTGCCAAATGAGGAAACATTCATAGGTTCTGGGAAATGGGATGTGGATGTATTTTGGAAATGCCATCTTGCAGCCTATCTCAGGAGCCTTTACTGATTCTACTTTTTGCTCTTTTGAATTCTGCAAACAAGCTAAAAATGTAACCCCTCTGAAAAAGATGGTACTGAGTTTGAAGAGCATACATGGCAGAAGACTCAAGTATCCAGGATGAGAACTTTCTCAATGTGATTAATTTTATGGAAAAAGTTAGAGAAGGGTGAGGTATGATGAAGGATTCCAACCTTCTACTCGATGTTGGGGATACCTAAATGAATAGCTCAGAGTCTAGCATGGGAGGCAGATGCTAAACATGCTGAACCTCTAATTAGGTCCAAAAATCTTGTAGTTAACCAAAACTTTATTGTATAAATAGTAATCAATAAAACAATAATCAGGTCTTAGCCTGGGTTCCCCCAAAAGCAGAAGTTCATGTGCACCAGGGAAGAGGAATGAAGCAGGGGAGGGGCACGTCATTGAGTGGGTCATTCCTTAATATCATGTGCAAATGAACACTTGCTCTCAAAGGACCTTTCTGAGAGACTGTAGGAACACCTGTGTCACAAGACCCCTTTGCAGAGGGAGGAAAGGATGAGAATTCATCTAGGGGTTCCTGTTTCCAAGATGTTAGCCCTAAAGGTGTTAACACCCACCCCCTGCACTTGTGATTTGCACTTGAGTAAGTACCTGGTGAGTTTGACAGCAAACAGCTACCCTATGGCACAAGGCGCTGTTGGGTTTATGTACATGAACTTGGCTGGAGCCCAGCAGAATTGTTTGCTGCAGTGGTGGCTGAGATGGAACTCAGCCCCAGAGACTTGGGGCAGAGAGGATCTGAGGGGGCACATAAGAGGTATCATATATATATTGACAAAGGTTAGTAATAAGTACAGGTGGTCAGAAAAATTAGACATGGTGTCACTGGATCATTTAGACAGAATTTATTTAAAGGATGCTGAAAAATGTCAGCATGGCCAGGATATATGGCAGTGAGACTAGCAACATTTTCTAAAATAGAGAGAGAGGCAGGTTCCTGGCCTAACTATTTTCCCAAGGAGTGCACAGTTGTAGGTGAGAATGTCGGAATGAGTGAGGGTCCTATCAGACCTTCTGGGACCATGGATGTCACCCTTCAGGCCTTGCTGTCTATTGATTTACCTATCCATTGATCCATCCTCCCATCCATTCATCCACTTACCACTCCCCTACTGATCCATCCATTCACCCATTGATCTACCAGTCTACCTATCCATGGCTAGAGCAACTATATACATGCCTGAGACCACCTCACCCGAGCCAGGTATACCTCGCCAATCTCAGAGCTTTATAATGTAAATATATGACCATAGGCCATTCAGCCACCACCCTCAGACCTTCAGGGTGAGGACAGGCCAATTCTAGAGCATTCTTGAACTCAGGGCTGGGAATCAGAAGAGGGGTCCTTTGCTCAGATGTCTCTGGGAGTCATGCTAACAAGTCCTCTGGTCTATACAATGGAGTGCCTCCTGCACAAACAATTATAAATCAGTGTGGAAGCTGGAGGCTCAGGACTCCACCATCCTTCCTTCCCTCCAGGTTTCTGACTGTGGGAGTATATTTAAGGGTGGAAAACAATGTGCCAGTTTTTGTATTAATACCTGGACAAGGGTGCAAGGGAGAACACAGCTGAGGTCAGAAGGTTGAAGCAAGGCCTGTAGTGTCTAATTTACTTTCTCTTGAATCTAAGAATACATACTTTTCTCCCAAAGACCCTTGGATGAGGAGCTAGAATGGAGAGATTGACCGGCTGGCCTCATCACCAGCAGCAGAAGGGTAGAGATCATAAGGTTACCACACATTACCCTTAACTCCAGGTCCTGCCCACCAAGGAAGCATGACCCTGGCTCTGACCAATCAGAGTAGCTTCCCCCTCCCTTGGAGGGAAGCAAATACACATGACGGGGTGGGGGTGGGGGCAGAAGAATTCCCTCACCTCTGCTGGGAGAGGGTGGGGGGAGTTTGGGTGGTAATTCTATCCTTTCCATGGGCAGAGGAGGAAAGTGAGGAGAACTGAAGGGAGACCAAGAGCAGTGAGAGCAATGACAGAGGCAGACACAGGGTCTGTGGATGGTCTGAGGCTCCCCAAACCACTCTGGCAGCAGTCAGGGAGGGCTCTCTGAAGGAGACATCTGCAGAGAGGAGGCCAGGGCATTCCCACCAGAGGGGACAGCATGGTCAAAGGCACGTGGGGGCTGATGGGCAATTCAGGGTTTCAGGGGCAAGGAAAGGCAGGTGTGAGCCAGGTCCTGACGGTGCTTGTACCCCACTCCGTGTGCTATGAGAATGAGGAGAAAAGGCCAAAGCATGATAACAAAGTCCATCCTTAATGTTTTTTAAAAAAATATGTCTTTATTGATTTCAGAGAGAGGAAGGGAGAGGGAGAGAGAGAGAGAGAGAAACATCAATGATGAGAGTCATCATTGATCGACTGCCTCCTGCATGCCCTCGACTGGGTATCGAGCCCACAATCTGGGCATGTGCCCTGATCGGGAATCAAACCGCGATCTCCTGGATCCTAGGTTGATGCTCAACCTCTGAGCCACGCCCGGCCGGGCCATCCTTAATGTTTTATAGTGCTTTATCAGAAGATCTTTGTAAAAACTGAGTGAGCATGATCCAAGCTCAGGAACAATTCATCTTTAGGCCCATTCTTTCCCTGACATGCACTCCCTGTTTCTGCTCTCCTGCACTGGAGCCGGGGGAGGGGGGGCAGTGGGGGCTTCCGTTCCCCAGGTCAGAGCAAGTAGGAGGAGAGCCTGAGGAACCAGCCAGAGCTCTGCAGGGACAGGGACCAGGCACTTGAGTTTCACGGAGCCTCTTGTATGTTGAGTACTAATTGTACCAGTCTATAGTTTGTGGGTGTGAGTTGTCAGGGTGGTGGGGTAGTGTTGAGATAAGAACACAGAAATAGAATGTGCTGTATTAGTTTCCTACTGCTGCTATAACAAATCACCACACATTTAGTGGCTTAAAACAATACAAGTGTATTCTCTTACCATTCTAGAGGTCAGAAGTCCGAAATGGGTCTCACTGGGCTAAAATCAAGGCTGGGTTCCTTCCAAGGAATCTCAGGGAGAAACTGTTTCCTTGCTTTTTCTGGTTTCTGGAGGCTGCCTGTATTCCTTGGTGGTGGCCTGTTCCATCTTCAAAGCCAGCAGTAAGTGGTCACACTCACTCTGACCTCTGCTTCTGTCATCACATCTTCTCTAACCCTCCTGCTTCCCTCTTCTGCTTTTAAGGATAGTCTGATTACATTGGGCTTGCTCTGATGATCCACATAATCTCCCCAAGTCAAGATCCCTAATTCAATCACATCTGCAAAGTCCCTTTTGCAATATAAATAACTATTCACGTGGTCTGGGGATTAGGAGCAGGCCCTCCTGACTTGGAGGCTGGGCTGCTGGGGAGACAGAGGAGGTAGGTGCACAGGGAATGGCTGGACATAACTACAAAGCAGTGCAGCTACAGCCAAAGCGCATGCTGCAAATTGACTTCACAGGAGCTGAGGAGACATGGAGGACTTGGGTTTTGAACCAGATTGAGCAGGGGATACGGAAGACATGAAACAAGGGGCGAGGTGAACGAAAGACAAAGGACACAGAGGACCAAGGAAGGAAGGAAGGAAGGGCAAGAGAGAGGGAGGGAGGGAAGGAGGGAGAAGGAGAGGGAGAGAGGGAGAGAGAGAGAGAGAGAGAACTGACGTTTCAGAGCAGAGCTGAGTCCCGCTGCTTCAACAGGCCACACTGTCTCTTGTCAGCTGCAGACATAGTGGGACCCGTTCGCCAGCCAACAGCAGGAAGCCTGCACAGGCCCCGTCGCAGTGAGGAGAACCCACAAGGGTTACCACAATGGTGATTGCAGCTCCGCCTCCTCCCCCATGCCCTTGGTTTATTACATTCATTTGGCCACTTCCCTTTATCACTTCTCTCAGTCCTCTCCCTTTCCTTCTCAGAACAGTAGGAATTTTCCTTAAACATCAAAAACCTACCCTCCTCTCTGGTTCTTTTGAACCCAGGCTTACTCTAGAGCAAGCAGCCCACTTCTTGCCATGTCTTATACCCTCGATGTCCACATAGATGCGCAAGAGTAGGGGACCAGAGGTGGTGCTTGCACAGGCTGGGGGTTTGCACTTCTTGACAGACAGGGGAATATAGATGCGGGTTTGTTGGTTTGAGGCAGAAAGTACAGGTGTAAGCCCCTGACTCTTTGGGGGCAGGGGGAAGGTCACATTCAACTAAGAGGCAAAGCAGATGGCCAGAGAGACCCACCAGCATCAGGGGGTCCCCTGTGGGCTGTGCTCCTGGGCACACAGCCCGTTTCGCAGCATCAGTGCTGGCGCAGGTCCGTGCTCCCTGGTCTGATGGGCTGGGGGTGAGTGGAGGGCAGAGCACAGCTAACCCGTCATCCAGGTGAGGGTGGCCACAGCCTTCTTCTAAAAGACTCGGAGCGGTTCTATAAATGGGAGTTCCTAAAATAATAGAGAGCCTTGGTTTTTAGCCTATTTCATTGTTTCTTAAAAAACGCATCTGTGAGTGTGGGAGTGGGAGTGTGTGTGCGCTTGTGCTTGCGCATGTGTGCTCTTCCCTGGCTGTCTGTTAGAGAAGGTACTCTCTATTTTAAAAAAAGGCAAAAAATACAAAATAAAAGCTGGACTCACCAAACACGAAGCCTGGCTTAAACTATGGGCCATGTGGTCTACGTCAGATTCACTTTGGGGAGCCCTGAGGGTGACTGGCATTTCAAAGGGTTAGCAGTCATGCCCCAGCAGCCAGCTAGAGGGCTCCATGAGTGCTGATCTGCGCGACATGACATACACCATATGCAAGAGGTTGAGGAGTCAGAAACCAACACTGCTTTCAAATGTGACCCCCAAACCGAAAGTCTCAGGGGGAGATGCTCCAAACATTGGCAGTGCCAATTCTTACTTGAACTGCTTGTCAGATGGGCACCTCTGTGTAACTCTATGTATCTGTATTAGTCAGTGTGGACTTGCTGCTGCAACAAAAGGCCCCTCGATCTCAGTGACCTGGCATTTCATGCATTTATTTCTAGCTCATATTCCAGTCTGATACAAGTCAGGAGGGGGTGTGGAGCTCTACACTGTCTCAGGGACCTGATCACGGCACTGCCTGGGCTCCATGGTCATGGCACCCACTGCAGCTGTGATCTTGCAGTTCATAGTAAGTCATTAAAAATTCAATAAGAAAATCTGTATTGAGCCAGGTATAATGCTAGACACTCATATTCATCGTATCCTTTGATCCTAGGAACAATTCAGCGAGGAAGGTACTGTTATTTCCCCTGTATTACAGATGAGGAAACAGAGGCTCAGGAAAGTTAAATAACTTACTGAAGGTCACAGAGCCAGTAAGTGGCAGAGCTGGATTTGAACTCAGATCTCTCCTGATCACTCTTCACAGTCCCCATCGAGGCCAGCATAGACCTTGCCTTTTCTCTGTAAGTCCCCAACTGCTCCTTCACCTCCGGAGCAGATGTGGGCAAACTGTAGCCCCCCAGGCCAAATCAAGCCCAGGGTCTGGGTTTTTGTGTGTGTGATTTTTAAAAACTTTTTTAATTGAGGTAAAATTCACACAAAGTAAAATTAACCATTTTAACCACTGCCTGTTTTTGAAAATAGAGTTTTATTGGGACACAGCGACGCCCATTCATTCACGTACTGTCTCTGGCTGCTTTCCCACAGCAATGGCAGAGCTGAGTAGTTGAGACAGAGACCATATGGCCCACAAAGCCTAAAACATTGACTATCTGGCCCTTTTTGAAAAAAGTTTCCTGGGCCCTGCTTTAGAGGGTTTGATCTGGATCCAGGCCTTGGGAAGGGTTTTCTCAGACATCTGTATCTCCATTAGAAAATGCCTCTCCTTCCTCAAGGTAAACACTCTTCCTTTGCTGGGGGCCACACTTCTACACCCCGGGGACACAGCTCCTCTACTGCCCTTCCCTCCTCCTTCCTGTTTCCGCCACACTCAGTCCTGGTAAATACACACCTCTGCCTGGTCTGCCAGGTGCCATCCATTTTTCCTTCTTTCTCTGCCTAATGCCTGATATAGATGGTGTACACCTGGATGTCCCACGGTCTCTCCGCGTGCTTTCCTTCCTCACCCTCTACAATCCAACTCCTGCCCTTCAGCAGCCTTTAGGATACATCTCCACGTGAATGTCGTGGAGTTACATGAAATTCATGTAATCTACCCAGCGTCCCCATCCTTGCTAATGCCATGTTCGCCTGTTCACCTCTGACAATGCCACTTTCTCCTGTTCTCCTCCTATCTCAGATCATACTGTGAGGTCAGCTTGGCACCAATCCCTCTCTCTTTCTCCCCGCTTTCTCTCTCTCTCTCTCTCTCTCTCTCTCTCTCTCTCTCTCTCTCTCACACACACACACACACACACACACACACACACAACTTTTCTTTCCTTACACCTGTTCTATTACCAGTTGATTCAACCGGCTGTGTTTTTTGGAACTGTCTCTTGTGTTGCCGTCTTCCACGTTCCCACTATCAATCCCTTGGGCCAGGCCTTCAGCACTTCGTGTCTGGGTCACTGCAATGGCTCCTGACTGGCCTCCCTGCCTCCCTCCCTCCCTCTCGTCTAATCTGCGCCCTCCAGCTCATTCTCAGCTGCAGAGAGCTCAGATAGGACTGGGCTGTGGTGTTTGCCTTCGGCATTCTCTCCAGTCCTCTCCCGTGCTCCCTGTTATGCTCAGCACAGCGGTCTCTGCAGGACTCAACATCTGTATACAGTGGTCCCTCTGTTTTCTAATGTAATCTGCTCCAGAGGACTGTTCAAGTTCTGAAAAGTTCGAAAACCAAGGGACCCACAGCCGACAGCTGGGCCTCAGGGTCTTGCCCTCAGCGGAAGCCGCGGGGCAGGTTTGACTTCCCAGGTGTGTTCCAAAACCGAAGCATTTCCTGCCGGGTTTACGGCGTTGGTAACCCGAAATGTTCGTCAACAGAGACGTTCGAAAACCGAGGTACCGCTGTATCACTTTTTTCCACTTAAAATGTTCTCCCCTTTGCCCAGCCGGCATGGCTCAGTGGTTGAGCATCCATCTATGAACCTAGGATCCAGGAGATTTCGGTTTGATTCCCGGTCAGAGCACATGACCATCCCTGGCAAGGGGTGTACAGGAGGCAGCCGATCAATGACTTTCTCGTCATTGATGTTTCTCTCTCTCCCTCTCCCTTCCTCTCTCTGAAATCAATAGAAATATATATATGTGTGTGTGTGTGTGTGTATGTGCTTATATATAATGTTCTCCTCTGTTTTCTTTGCTTGGTAAGCTCCATCAGGAATGAATTCTAACATCACATCTCTAAGAAAGCTTTCTCCAGAAAAATCCTCAATATTCTTAGAGCACATGGTTGATACTTACGTAAAATATATTATACTTATTATGGATCTGTCCTTTCTCCTAATCTGCTGGCTAGTCAAGAGCAAGAACTCTATATATCTTTCTCATGTCTGTGTACCAAGAGCCTAGCGCAGTGCCTGCTGGTAGAGTAGATACTTAATATTGCTCCTTGAGCAACCACTTTGATCATGTTCCTCTGCCCTGAAAGCTTACACTGTGTCTCTGTTTCCTACTGCACTAAGTTTAAGGCAGTGGTTTTCAACACTGGCTGCACATTAGAATCACCCGGAGAGCTTTTAAAGAATACTGATGCCCAGGCCCCATGGCCAGATTCTCATTAGTTAGGTGGGATCCAGGCACTGACCTTCTGTAAAAACTCCCTGGGCAATTCTAATGTCCAGCCAGGGCCTAGAATCACTAGTCTAACACCTAGTTTTCAAGGCTTGCATTCATTCCTCCATCTCTTCATGAGTTCCCGCTCAGAGCCCCCTTTGCACATGTGGCCTCCTTCCTGAATTGCTCTCTCTCATTCAGGCCATGCTTCTGCCCCCTCTCAGAGGAGGGCAGGGAGCCTGCAGCTTTGCATCCCCAGAACGCCGAGCACAGGGCTGCCAGTGTCAGGGGAGCTGAGGGCCTGAGCCTCAGAGCACAGGCTGTGTTTGGGTTGGGCGGGGAGGAAGAGTTGGGTGGGAGCTAGCCTGCCTCCACACCCCCGTGTGAATAGCACCAGCCTCCCCACAATGACAAATGTCCCATGTTGGCAGTGAGCACAGAGCCTTCGATTTGCTCTGCTGGCCAGCAGACGGGTAGCTCTGTTTTCTGTCCCACACTCTTGTCTGCTTCTCTCCTTACGATGCAGGGTAGTGGGTGGGGCACTGGGTGGTATCTGAAGACAAGTCCAGTGCTGGCCTTCTGTGTGTCCTCTTTGGGGGGGGCGGGGGGGAGCTGGGCCTGTCCCTTGGGCCCCTACAGCTCGACAGGTTTTTGTTGTTGTTATTCCTTATTTAGACCAAGATCCCCCAACTGCTATAAACAAGGTCACTCGGAAGGGGCAAATGATGTCACAGGCCACATGTTCCCACTTGCTCAAGTGAAACTAAGACCTTTGGAAACAGGACATTTGGAGACATTTACACTAAAACCGTGGTTCTTGAACGTCTCCCATCTTGAACAGTTAGCCTCTCAACCCAACAACCCTTTCACGCTGACACCTGTATGACCAGTCTCTCAGGCGATAAAGGAGAGAATGTGGGGGTAGGAGTCGGTTTACACTGTTAACACCCAGGAAATCGTGCTGTGAATATTTTCTTGTTTCTTTGCTTTTGTTGCTGCTTATTATTATTATTAAATTTTCATTTTACTGTACATTTTATTTCCCTTTTGTTAAATTTTCATTTACATTTTATGTCCTTTTTGTATTTAAAGTGTTTATTTATAAATTAAACAGTACATTAGATATGTACTGTACATAAGAAAGGTTAAAACAGGGAATCATTTGCGGGTCTGAAATAGATTAATTCAATTTACATCAATTTACATTAGAAAAGTGGGAAAAAATGCTTCAGTTTTTTAACAGCCTTCTGGAAAGAATTAGCTTCAAGAACTGAGATTCCACTGTATTATCTTTTATTTATTATTTATTTATACTTTATTGCCCACGGTGGGTTAAGGATTGGGGAGATCTTTTGTCTAATGAAACCACAGGTTCAATGATTATTTTCAAAATTTAAAATCAAGAGCCTCATAATGTAACTGTTACTGAATTTCTTCTTTAACGAAGTGACATACCAATGGTAGATATTACATCTTTTGTAGATGAAAAAACTGAGACTCACTGACGTTAAGTGGATTGGCTGAAAGTTGTACAACTAGAATATAGAGAAGCCAGAACGAGGACTTGTGTGTTCTGCTTCCTACTCCAGAGGCCTTTTGTAAAACATCCCACTTGGCCACCTATCGCCCATCTTTCCCAATGGAAACAGATTTCTTTCCTGGTAATAAAAGCAATACATGCCATCAAAAGACATATATGAATGTTAATGGCAGCACTATTTGTAATACTGCAAAATGGCCATTAACAATAGAAGGGAAACTAAATTGTGGACTAGCCACCATGGGTACCATCAACCAGGAGCATGAGGGGTCTGTCACTACAGGTACAGTCTGGGCGAATCTCACCGTCACCATGCTGAGCGATAGAAGCTAGACACAAGAGTACATGCTACGGCACTCCGCGGATATAAAATACAAAACCAGGTATTTTGTATTTTATCCAAAAATACTAATCTATGCTGGAAGAAGTCAGGATAGTGGGGACTTGTTTGGGGGGGAGGGGAGAATGACTGGAGGGGAACGTGGGCACCTTTCCAGCTGAGTGCCGACCACACAGATGTTCTGTTAGTGACATCAGTGAGCTCTGCGTGGCACGTTTGTGGCCCTCTACAGGTGCACTTTTTCTATGCACTTTATATTTTAAATAGTTGCTCGTGCTCTTGTAAGAAATTCGGATAGCACAGAGAAATCCACAGAGTCTTCAAACAATTTAAAAAATAAAACCCAGAGAATGTAAAATTTTATTTCACAAATATGTTTAAATGTATTTAGTTCTGTGTGACAGTTTGTTAAAGAGAAGGAACAGAAGAGAAGGGGGGAACATGGGGATGAGTTGCTTGGAAGAAAGGTGTAAAAAGAGGGGAAAAGAGCCTGGTGGAGACAAAGAGGAATGGATGTGCCAGGAGGAACCCAGGGATGCAAAGGGAGACATGACTGAGAGACCCAGAAACAGCCTCATAAAGAGACACCTGTGCAACGAAAGCGAGATAGACAAAGGCCAAGTAATGGGAGGCCCATTGGGGTACAGAGAAAGAGCAAAACCCCCAACTTCAAAAGTGAGGCAGAGAGGAGGGGCGGGGGGAGAGAGGGAACCTGGATCAGAGGTGAAAGTGTGGATGTTTTACCTGAATGCCAACCTGCACTGTGTGAGGACAGCGAGTTAGCACTGCCTTTTGACAGTCACATGAAGACGTTGTCCTCCCAGTGAGGATGGGTCAGGGCCTGGCATTCAGAAAGAGCTCATCAAATACGTGTTGACTGACTGACTGAATGAAAGGCTGCCCGAAAACCCAGCCCCTCTGCCCATAGTGGGAACTTCACCTCTGGGTTTTCTCTCCTTCCCTGGGGCTCTGACCACTTTGCCCAGGGGCCTGGCATGCCAAGAATTTCCCTGCTTGCTCCAGGGAGGATTTTTCACACTGGCAGGATTTTGCAAAATAAGACCACTTTATCAAAATCCTGTTGCGTCGGAGAATGTTCCTGGCTCGCTGACGTGTACAGTGCGTAACCGATTTTATCGGAGGAATGTTGTTTGGAATGAAATGGTCCTCTCAGATGGGCAGACAAGAAACGGAAGGTCATGCGAGGACCCACCCCAAGCTGTCTAGTTGGAACTCAGGATGGCTGTACATGATGCTTGGGAGCCTGGCCAAGCCATGAGCAAGCCTTCCTCCCTGGAGGAGGTCCCAGCCTGTTAGCAGCGGGCTGCAGTGTTTACGTTCTCACCTTGACCCTCAATGCGAAGGCCTCTGGAGCTCTGCACCAGCTGGGGGAGAAGAGGCAAGGGGTCCTTGGCTTGGGGCCCAACAGGCAGCCCAGCTCAGCCCGGAACAAAAGGAAACCATTAAAGGAAACCATTCTTGACTTTCCAGAAAGGGGCCAGTAAGGCTTATCCCCTGAAGTCAAAAAGAAGGAGATGGGTTTATTCCTTCCATTCTTCTGTCAAAATTCCAAGGCGCTCTGCTGCCTGGAGCTCTGAACAAGACAGTGCAGGGATAGCAAGTGTTGCACAGGTGCCTTGAATTCTCGCTCTCCTGTTACACCCCTGGTGCTGTCAGGGCCAGCTCAGCAGCTTCTGTCTTCAGGGGTTCTTGATGTTTCATTGTGAGGAAAAAGACCAAGTGGTATGCAGAGACTGATATGGGAAAGGAGGGTGGGTCAAGAGAGGTCAGAAGTCTTTGTTTCTGGAGGAAGGGGATCTACCCTGAAGTGGATGAGGGTTGCGGTGCCCCAGCTCGGGCCAAGGATGCTGGATGCAGGTCAGTGGAAAGGAGCAAGTTGGGAACAGCTGGTGCTGCTGGACCTGCTCCACTAATCTCTGTGAGCCCTGGACAGGGCTGGCATTCTAGCACAGTTCTCCCACTCTCTACAACTATTTCTCAACTTCTTCATTGTAGCACACAAAATAGCGTCTCCCAAAGATAAGCTCAAGTCCTAACCCCTGGTAACAGTGAAGGTGACTTTATTTGAAAAGATCTTTGCAGATGTAATCAAGTTAAAATGAGATCATACTGATTAGACTGGGCCCTAAATCCAGTGACTGGTGTCCTCAGAAGAAGGTCACGTGGAGACACAGGCACAGGCTGGAGTGATGCATCGACAAGCCAAGGAACACCGAGGATTGCCAGCAAGCACCAGAAATTAGGAGCAAGGAAGAATTCTCTCCTAGAGCCTTTAGGGGAGGATGGCCCTGCTGACACCTTGATATTGGACTTCCAGCCTCCACATCTGTGAGAGGAGAAAATTCTGTTGTTTTAAGTCACCAAGTTTGTAGTGCTCTGTTACAGAGCCCTGGAAAACAAATACGTTGTGTTCCTAAAAATTTCAAATCACTCAGGCCCCACCCCTTCAGTCCCTCTACTCTTAGCAAATATCCTTGTCTCCTACCTTACAAAGAAAACTGAAGTCCTCTTTAAAATCCTCAGAGAGAAAGTCAGACCCCTTCCCTGTGCCGCCCTCTCCTCTTTCCTCCTCCGAGGCCACTCCACTTGGGGATTCCACCCCCTCCTGCTTCTCAGAAACCTTATCCTGTTAACCATATTCTCTTCTTTCTTAGGATTTTGATTTTCTCTCTCCTAAGTAGACCCTTTCCATGTTCAAATTCTCCCACAAAAACAAGACGTTCCCTTGGCTCCTTCCCGGTCTCCTTTGTGACTCAGTCTCTTCTCCCCAGCCATCTCATGTGTGTCCTCAGGGTTCATGATTTAGGCTCTTTTCATGGTACTGTCTTCCCTAAGTGATCTTACTCCCTTGTATGCAGATCTAGAACCTCTCGTCTCAGCTCCAAGTCTGCAGATCTAAATGCACACTTTACATTGCCACTTGGACATGTCAGAGTTACCCCAGAACCAAGTCCAAAACAAAGTTAATGATCTTGACCTCAAAGATCTAATTCCCTCTCCTTGTGAAGGGTACCACTATCCATCCAATCATGAAAGCCAGAAACTCAAGAAATCTTTGACCTCCCTTCCACCTCCTCCATATCCTGGGATTTTACCTCCTGCAATCTCAAACCCATATGCTTCTCTGAACTCATTTCTACCACCCTTGTCCAAGAATTATTTTTCACTTGGACTCACTTGGAGTTCAGGCATCAGCTCTTGTTCTTTCTAAATCATTCCCCATCTCATAGCCAGAATGATGATTTCCAATTACAAATCATGTCACTCCTCACCCCTTTCTCTCCTCAGACTCCCATCTTACCCTATCTCCCTAACTTAAAACCTTAAAATGACTTCTCTAAACTTTTTAAGATACAGTAAAAATCTTCAAAATGGACCCTTAGGGTCTGCCCTATCTGGTTGCTATCAAAGTCTCCAGCCTCACACTCTTTCCTAGATGGTTCCTCCATGCTCTTTCTTGCTCCGGCCATATTAGCTTTCTTTTGATCCTTTACATTTATCTCAGTCCCCTTGCCTCAGGGTCTTTGCACATACTCTTAGAATTCTCCTTTGCTTGATTAACAGCCAACATATTAATGCCTACACAGCTTTCAGATCATGGCTCAATCTCAAGTTTACAGGGAAACCCAACACTCCCTCCCTAGTGTTGTGCTTTAGAGCACTTTCCACAGTGACAAGTTTGCATTTATGTTGTTTTGGTTACTGTCTGTATCCTCCAAACCATTAAGATCTATGAGGTCTGAGACTCATCCAATACCAGCACAGTGCCAGGCACAGAGTAGTCACTTTGTAAATATTAGTTGAATGACTGAATAAAAGAAAGAAGCTATTATGTTGGGTCCTGGGGTTACAAAAATGAATAAAGCACAGAAGTTCTGAGAAAGCAGCTCATAGATTGGGGGTGGGAATGAACAAACAGATGAGAGGATGAGTAACAGATCCAGGGTGTAACAGGGCGATGAACACATAGCAGAGGAGCGGGCCAGAGGATAAGATGATGCAGGGCCCATCTCACCCCCCCAGACGAAGCTCAATCCAGGTGTCTATGACTGATCTCTAAGTCCTCAACACCCCTAGTCCTGTGATGTTACTGCTATGCAGCCACCATTGTATCCCTGCCATGGCTGTGCCACCCACACTGCCAAAAATTCTACAGGAGCACTGTCCTCAGGAACTGGGTACACTTCGAACCTGTTCAGAACGCAGTGTTATTAAAGGCTCTGGTTACAATAAAAGCATTGTGCAGAGTGCCTCGGTCAGGAGAGCTCCTGGTGCCTTCCGGACTGTGATCTCATCATGTCCTCAGACCAACCCTGGGCAGCGGCAGATGGTGATGATTTGTCTTCCCACTGTACAGTTGGGGAGACTGAGGTCAACAGAGATCACTTGATTTGGCCAAGGGTTGAGAACAGGGAACAGAACTTGGAGAGAACCCAAAGCCCTTTCTACGGGGTCCACCAGCCAGACCAATTGGCAGAGGACTGCTCAGGCCAAGGACGTGCTGCAGCAGAAGCCTCAGGCTTATTTTTTTTTGGTGCAGAAGCACATGTCATCACCCCTTGGAACTACACAATGTTAAAGCAGATGGGCCCTGAGAGATCATCTGACTCAACACCATTGTTTTGTGAGGGAGGAAACTGATGAATCTCCTTTACCCTTCCTTTCCTTTCCCTTCCCTGCTGACATCGAGTGGTAGGGCAGAGGCTGCTAGCTGTCTACCCAAACCCCGTCTCCCTTTCTTTGCCTATATGGCTAGCCTATATTTCCCAGATGCCTTTGCAGTTTGGTGAGCCATATGACCATGTTCTCTCCAGTGGGATATAAGAGGGAGTAAGGCATGCCACTTTCAGGCCTGGCCATCAAAACCTCCCATGCTCACATCTCCGTGTTCTTTTTACCTCTGGTGACTGGGATGTCAATTCCAAGGGCAGCTTGGGAAGCCATCCATACATTAGAGAATGGCAGAGCTGCCATAGTGTGGATCCCTGAAAGATTGTGTAGAGTCACCCCACTGGCCTGAACAGCAGTGCCTACGGCTGTTAAGTGAACAAGAAGAATAAAACATCTATCATGTAAAGCTGCTGCTTTGGGGGGGCCTATTTGTTACTGCAGCCTAGCCTAAACCTAATCTAATTAATGCCAAGTAGAGAGAGGAAATCCCCTGTAAAAGCTCTGATTACATACAGTATTGGGTAGTGGAGACACTGTGCTCACTGCTGGTTTCACCCCCACAGTCCCTCTGGAGAGGTTAGGAATGCCTGACTCCTAACTCAGTCCAGAAATGTGGCCTGAGGTTGTGTCCCACCGGTTTCATTCTACCTCGATAAACTCCCAGGACTGGAATGGATCGGACATGTCATCTGATTTCCCCCCTGGCTCCAGATAGGGCCTCTTCAAAACCATCTGAAAAACCAAAATCCTTGTCTGGATTTTTATATCTCTGGGAAGTAAATACTACAACCGTCCTTACACGCCTGTTTCATATATCCTTGCTATTGTGTCAGAAGGTCTTTACTGAACCTTAAAACAACAGAACTGGAGCACTCCTTTGCATCATCTAGGAGATCAATCTTTGTTTTACAGATGAGGAAATTGAGGCCCAGATCAGACTGTTAAACAGTGGTAAAGTTAGGACAAGAAGCAAGGGCTCTAAGACCAAGTTGACTACTCTTTCCTAGGTTCTATCTGCTTCCAACTCGCTCTTTTTAAAAAAAATATATTTTTTAATTGATTTCAGAGAGAGAGGAAGGGAGAGAGAGAAAGAAACATTAATGATGAGAGAGCCAATGTCGGCTGCCTCCTGCACGCTCCCTGCTGGGGATCGAGCCTGCAACCCAGGCATGTGCCCTGACCAGGAATCGAACCCTGATCTCCTGGATCGTAGGTAGATGCTCAACGCTGAACCACTCTGACCAGGCCCAACTTGCTCTTGCTATTTCTTCTTGTTCTGTCCTAGGAAGAGATGAAAAAGTTCAGGGGTTCATCTTCATTGTGATCCATCTTTCCAGGTTCTCCTGTGTCTCCCCCTCCTTATCCACAAGTTAAGCCCCACTCAGCTGACCTGACTTGATCATTTCTCTTAGGAGGTAAAAATTAGAGAACAATGAATCTGCAGTGCCTGCAGGGAAGGAACATGTGGCGGGTGCACATTTGCTGCTTGGGCCTTGGTAATAAAGTCAGAGTCTCTAGTGGGCTCTCTGAATCCACAGAAGAAGCCCGTGAGGGCCACTAAACCCTTGACAATTACTGGTTGCCTGGGATGGTAACTCGTGCTATGTGAAATGTTCTCTGAGGAAGGAAGGGAGCCGCAGCGACCAGAATCTCTAAGCACAGTGTCTTGGCGTGTTGTGGGCTTCTCTGGCTATGTCTGAGCAGCTGGGCAGTCCTGCCATTAATATGAGAGTAGGATCCCAAGAAGTTGAGCTGTGACCATGAGAGCAAACCAAGTTACTGACAGAGAGAGCACCGTATGGTTACTTTCTTGGAAAGACCTGGAAATTCCATGTGAGGGCCCTAGAAAGTTGGGTTTTTGTGGTTCTTTAAAAACAAAACAAAATTAAACCAAATTGCTACTCCTCACTCCTCTATTTAAGGTGAGTTTGTTTATACAGAGCATCCTTATGTCTTCTGCCCAGTGACTCACTTGGACTGAGTCACCAGAAAGTGGGCCTAGGTCCATCGGCAGCTGCCCGGGACACCATGACCTGCGCATTCCCCTGGAGGTGGATTATGGAGCTCTGGATGTCAACGGATTGGGCAGAAGAATGGGGTGGAGAGACAGGCCTGAAAGGGAAACTCAGAGTTTCCTGAGCATCTGGTGCTCATACAGGGGCCCCAAAGGAACTGCCGAGCTCTTCAAGGAGCGCCAGTTTTCATTTCAGTTGAGACATTGTCTGAATTATTGCAAATTCTGAATAATGGGACCAGAATTAATGCTGCCACATGGTCATTTATAGGTAAAATCCCTTAATCTTTGGGTCTAGCTTCAGAATCTTGAGCAAGTTCTTTTCCATTTTGAGCCCCTCTTTCTTCACCTAGAAATGAAGAGGCTTGCAGCCTTAACATTTAGACGTTTTATCATTTATTTACTGGGAAGGGAGGGGAGATGGACACATAAGGGACTCATTTACCAGGAAAATCTGTTTACATCAAATCTTTGAATCTCTCCCGTGAAGGTTTTCATTTAAAATACAGTGATTTTTTGGTGCATCTTTTTGTCGAATACGCAATCTGTAGCCGTTTTCCCGATTGAGTTTGTCCTAGCAGCGCCTGATTTCACAGTTTTCTTTTCCCTGCGGCCTGTTTGGGTGTCCTGGTGGTGACATTTTTGCAGAACTCTGGTGCGAGCCAAAGGCAGTGGTCGAATGGGGACGGGATCCAGGCTGGAGAGGGCGCGGTGAAGGATGACTCCCGCCCTGGCCGCGGGGCGAGGCGTCAGGCTTGGCAGCGGGGAACCCAGCGCGGGCCCCGGGCCGGGAGCTGCGGCGGGGCAGGGGGGACACTTCAAATGCCTAAGGGGCCGTGACCTCACGGTGTGGGGCGGAGGGGCACAGGTTCCACTTCTGTCCCAAATGGAAGCACTTTGTAAAATCTAGTTCGTGCTAATTACACCGCCCAGTACCTGCTTTCACCGATTCATCGTGCATTTAAGGACTTGGGAAATCCTGGTTCCTGATTCGGATGACTCGGTTTTTTCTAAATTTTCTCCAAATGCAAAGCAGTACTGTGTGTGTGTGTCAAAGTTGACCGGCTCTGTGGCTGTCACCGCGTGGTCCCAGCCCGCGGCTCCGCGGCGCCGCCCCCGCCCCTTCCTGCGCTCTCCCCGCCCCGGGCCGGCCGCGCGCGGCGGGTGATGTCAACCCGCGGAGGAGCCGCCCGCCCGCGACCCGCCCGGCTAATTAGCATGCAGCGGCGCCGGGGCCGCCTCCGCCGCGCCCGCGCGGCCCCCGGCCGCCCCCCCGCGGCTCCCCACAACTTTTGAGGCGGGGACTGCGCTGGCAGCCTCACTTCGCCGACTTCCCCGGCCCTACACGCGCCCGCCGCCAGCTTCCCTCGCACCCGCGGCCGCCGCGCGGCCGCCCCGCGAGCCGGGCATGTGAACCCGGGCGGGCGCCGCCACCATGGCCTCGCCGCGCGCCTCGCGGTGGCCGCCGCCGCTCCCGCTGCCGCTGCTCCTGCTGCTGCTGCTGCCGCCGGCCGCCCCCGGGACGCGGGGCCAGCCGCCCGCCCCGGCCCGCCGCGAGCCGAGCGGGGCGCCTCCCGCAGGCGCGGGGCTGGCACGGCCGCCCGAGCCCGGCCCCGAGCGCGAGCTGCAGCCGCCGCCGCCCACGCCGCCCCCGGAGCGCCGCGGGCCCGCGCCCCCCGGCCCCAACCGGACGGCCCCGGCGCCGGACGCCGCCGCACGGCCGGGACCCTCGGGCCGGGCGCCCCGAGGCGGGAGCGCGGGTGAGTGAGAGCCGGGGGCGGGCCTCGGGCAGGGGCGCGGGCGCCGCGGGGCCGCATCCCGGCCCTAGGCCCCTCGGAGCCGCTCGGCCCGCGCGGGGCTCCGCTGACCTGTGCGTCGGCGGCACCCTGCGGGCGGGCGGGCGGCGAGCGCGCGCGGTGGGCTTCCGAGACCATTTCGCCGGCCGCTGGACTGGGGGGTGTGACCGTCCTGTTCTCCCCCACCCCTTGGAAGAAAACTTACCTCCCGTGGTGTACCCTGGACCCACATACACCCTCCCCCCCTTAAAAAAAGGAAAATAGAAAAATCCCAAACCTTCCAAAGCGCCTCTGCCACCTCTCCGAGTGATGATGTCCGGCCTGTTCAGTCCCCAATTCCATTCTTTTCCTATAGATAAAGAAGTAGCCGCTCCAGGCACAGAGCCTGACTTTCAGATATAAAGAACTGATTTTTAAAGAATTCTAGTCCTTAGGATATTGTAAATGACAAAGGATGTAACTGGAAACAAAATACTGTACTGGTTCACTCTGAAAGCAGAGGGACTGGGGGGATGGGGCGGGGGGGGGGAGTTGCAAGATCGAACCCCTGCGAGGCAAAGGCTGGCACAGGACCGTCCCTGAGCGTTTTCCTCCCCTTTCCTTTCATACATAGCCACTGCCCGACCTGCTCAGGGGACCTGCCCACTCTCCTCCTGTCCTTCTGATCCAGTTTCCTTCTTTAGGTCTGGGAGAAATGCTAAAGACTGAGCAAAATTTCAACCATGATACCAGTGTGACCTTGGGAATGTCGCCTCTTTAGATCTGTCTCTCCATCTGTGATATGGAAGTAATGATCCCTGTTCCTCCTAGCCTCCTAGTGATGATGTGACAAAATGAAAGTAAAAAGAATGGAAAGTGCTTTGAACAAAGTCAGCAATGTGGTGGTGTTAGCCGGTGCCTTCCTGTGAGCGACACAGGGCATACATACGCTCTCTCAGGGAAGCAGGGTTGCTTGTAACGCTAGGCGAGGATTTGGGGTTCAGGTAAAGGTTGAGAAGATTTCATCGTCCTAGTCGATGCTTCATTTGAGTTTCTCGCATCACACAAACTTTGTGGTATAGGAATTAGTTTGCTTTGTTGAACCTAGGGATGCTTCCTGTAATAAGAAAAAGAAGTTTAAAAAAAAAATCAGATCCCCTATTAAAAACTAAACATATTCAGTAGTACTCCCATCATTGCAAAATACCTTGCCTTTGTGAATTTCTAAATTACTGGCACAAGATTGAGAAACTGAGCTACAGTAAGGAAAGGGAGAGGAGAAAGACACTTTAAAAGACCTGCTGGGAACACACCCACAGTGACTTCCAACACACATTGTTTTAAGTTCCACGGGAAGGAATTAAGAATGTAAAGGAGAACATTTCCTGGCTTTCTTGCACTAGAAAAGTAACTAAGGAACACTGGAGCATTTTGTGAGTTTTCTAAATGGAAAGTGGAGTGCAGGGGAGTGATGCCATGCCAGAGGAGACACCCAGGAACTGAAGGCAGGTTTCTCAGGCTGGTAATCAGGCTTTCTTAGCTTGGGCCCTGATCTTCTTAGGGGATGGGTAGGAGGGATGATGCCTTGCAGGAAGGTGGGGGTGGGGGGCTCTGGCTGGATGAAGCTGGCACCTGGATCTTCTTCCTTTTCTTATGGCTGGGAATCCCTGCCTCACAGAGAGCTAGGGGTTAGTCAGAGAGAGCTAGGGGTTACAGGGAGAGGGGCAGTGGAGGGAAACTGGCTTCGGGGACTCAGCAGGTAAGAATTGGGGCTGATCTTTTTTGCTAGTCAGGGACTCCCTTCTGCCTTAAGTAACCCACCCTTCCTCACAGTTCGTCAGATGACACTGCCAGCCTTGATGTTACAACCTTCCCAGTTTGATTCATTTTGGGAGATGAGAGCGATGGAGACTTCAGGTGCTCAAGATCTGGAGGAATGCACGTGAGAGTCCCAGAGAGCAGGCAGGCAGGAGGTAGAGTAGTCTAAAACTTCTCTTTCCTAAGAGGTTCTCTTCTGGTGCCCCCATGAAGACCGCCCAAGGAGAGTCTGCTGGTCGGCTGATATAAGGCTGCATGCCAACTGCCATGTTAGAAACCCGAGATTAGAAGAGAGGAAATTGATTACCTATTGAAAACCGCTAGAAGCTACTAACATGACTGAGGCATCAGGCATGACCTGTGCTTGTTTTCTGGTTGTGGCTCAAACAATGCCACTTACTGGGGAAAAGAAAGAACAAAAGAGCCAGCATTGCATGATTTCAGTGAGTCTGAGTTTCTTAATAACCGCCAAGGATTTTCTTTGGACCCTTTTTTATTGGCTACCTTATATCACAAGGTACAGTCATTTTTCTCCCAAGGCAGCAAAGTCTCCACGCTGGAAAGGCTCCCCTGAGACCCTCTGGTCCTCATTGTGTCCCATGTGTATCTGCCGTCTCAGCACCCTGACAGATGGCCGTCCAGGCTGTACACCAACGGTTTTGTGTTTGTGGAGGCGCTCCCTCCTGCTGGTAATGAGCCCAAGTCTTAGAAATAATGTGTTTCATTTGATTGTTGTGGAAACTGCCTGCAGCCCCTTCTGCTGCAGGGATGCTTGTGGTCAGTGCATCCCTGGCCCTTGTGGTTTGGGCTTCCAAATACATGGGCGTCAGCAGCAGGGACTAGAGATGTCCTTTTCTTCCCTGGAGCCATTTCTTGCCCTTTTCCTCTTGACAGAGTCCAAGGTTCTCACTATTAAGTAACCGCACTTGCATTGTGTCTGTGGGTTGTTGGCCTGCATTAGACTGCAAGACCCAGGACAGCAGTCCCCCACCCCAACGCCACTGTTAAGCTTTTACTCTCACCTGTGACCTGCAGGCTGTTTAGGTGAAGTTGTTGCTGGTAGTTTAGCCAGAGGAGATAGAGAGGATGACAAGTCCTGGAGGGTTTTTTCTCTGTGTGTGCTTTTTTTTTTTTTTTTTTTTTTTAACAACTCAGGGCTTCTAAACCACAGTTTTAAGCTGATTTTTATATGCCTTGATTTTTGCAATTTATAGGCCATACATTAATTGTGAGATCTGTAGATGAGAGGGGGAAAAAAAGGCTTAAGTCACAATGAAAATCAATGCAGAAGAAAAGAACTTTCCCACCCAAAAGGGAAATGACCCTGAGTAGCTGAGCAGCCAGCCCAAGGAATAATAATCTTAGAAAAATGCAACTCCCTAGAGTAAAGGAAACACTATGGGCCTGTCCCTTCTGGGCTGTTACATAGCTGTCGCCTGAATTGCTGTAACTTTGTGGGCCAACTTCTTCATTTAACTTTAGCTGCTGGGAAACCCAGTACACAGGGCAGTGAAGACTCAGGCTGGGCAAGAGGCAGCCCCGCAGGGAAGGGAGAGGGGCTTTCCTCCAGGAGTTTGGCCATCTCTGTCCTGGCCAATACTGGGGGAAGTGGGGGGGGGACTCCTGAGACGCCTGCTTGCTTTGATGGAGGGTGTCCCAAATAGGAGGAGGGATGTGGGGAAAGGGACTCTCCATGCCTGTGTATTTAAAAGCCACATCCTTTTAACCTGGCAGAAACCCTTTTATTGCTTCCCTCGGCATGTGTGCAGGTGCTGAACTGCTGTTCTGTGCCCAGGAGCTGAGTGGTGTGGGCAGAGGGAGAATGAAAGGTGTTTGATGCCCAGCTGGACAGTGACTGCATTCCTGTCCCGGGGAGCTGGGGAAGGAGCCTCTGCCCGCTCAGTGATCCCCTGCGCCTTCCAGCAGCCCTGCCCAGCTGGCTGGAAACAGTTCTTGGAGTTGACTAGTCTCAGAGTCGCTCAGAAAGAAAGCAGAGAACGGACGGCAGTTGAGTTCTCATGAGCCACTTATTGCCTTCTTCGGTGGCTTCCCTCTGCCCCCAGGCCTCTTTTATATAAACGGTGGGTTTCAGCTGTAACAAATGTCTCTCCCTTTGAAGAGTCGTAGGGAAGGAGATTGCTGTTGGTCCCTCTTTGGACTTCAAGCCTTTGAGCACCTACCTGTGATGGGAGCTTTCCTTTCCTCATCCCAGTGAATCCTGTGAGAGGTATTATTTCTCCTTCTACAGTCGTGAAAACTGAGACCTGGTGAAGTTAGAACACACAGTAAATGGAGGAGGCAGAATTTAAATCAGTTTGGCCAAATTGATTTGGATTTTTCACAATATCATGCAGCCATTGGTAAAATGGGGTGAGGATTGTTCTAATCTCCAAGATCCTCTCCAGCGCATCACCCTCCCTCTCCTCTCCGGTCCCTTGCTCATGCCCCTTTTAGAGAGTAGGGACTAAGGCTGGGTGAGGGATGGGATGAGCAGAGGCAGTGGCAGTGAGGACTACCTGCAGAGTAGAGAGAAAAAAAACCTTTTTTTAATTGCTCAAGACAAGACCACGTGTGTGTGTGCACACACATATATATACTTATATAATGGTATTTTATAGAGAGATTTGAATTTTGCCCTACTTATATGCCAATCCATAGGTTATTGTTGCCAGAGGTAGCTACGTTAATTATCAAAAAAACGAAAATGCATCGGTGATGTTCTTAACCGGCTCTCTCCTGGGAACATGGCTGATGTTGTGAGGCAGTTGTTATACATTCCTCCTCAGTAGGAGGAGATGTTAAATGGCGCCCCTATTCAGGTCCTGTAAAATTGTTTTCTTTTTAATATCTATGCCCCCTTCTACCCTCACCGTCCATCTTACATAGAAACAGAGATGTTTCTGTGCTGTCTTCTTTCCTCTTATTTTGCTGAAGTGCAGCAGATGTCTCAGGCTGTGTCACATTTGACTGATTTGTAAATCAGGAAATACTTACAGAGCCCCTTCTGTGTGCGAGGAGGCTGTGCCACGTGACGTGGAGGGTGCGGTGCTCCCAGGGAGCGTGGAGCGTTTTGGAACGATGCACTGGTGATTCACCGGAGAACGTCGAGAGCGCGTGCCGACCTGAGGAGTGATGGGGGTAGCTGACAGCAGACGCAGCGGTGAGAGGCTGCTGGGGGCGGGAGTCCGGGGAGACTTCAGACACAAGGAAGGAGTGGAGTGGGGTGTGGGTAGACAGAGGCGGGGGGGTACTGGCACCAGCAAAATCCCAAGTATTAAAAAGCTCAAGACTTTTAAAATGGAGGCAGTCAACAACCAGGAAGGTGGGGTTGGGGCAAGGAGAGGACTTGGGGAAACTAGTTAGGCTCTGGAATAAATGGAGTCATTGAAGACAAGACTAGAAAGGAGCATTAGTGCGCATGGTGGAGGGCTTCAGAGGCCTGTTGAAGGCATTTGTTGTTATCGCATTGCATTGAGGAGCCCCTGGTGGCTTTTGGGGAAGGAGCAGTGTCATTTGCTTGTTAGTTGTTCATTTGTGCTTGGTGCTGGGGTGCCATGGCTGAACCATGTACAGATCTGCCCTTACTAGAGCCAGCAGTTATTGCAGAAATGTCGAATGCTGGCAGGCATTGTATCAATACATTGGGAGGAAAAGACTGAAAACGGCCTGGGCTAGAATGGGGGTGGTGGACCTTGAAAAGGAGCTATGCAAGGGTGAGGCAGGAGGACCTGGTGACCGCCTGGCTGTGGGGATGCCAGGAGAGTGGAGGGGCACCGGTTTACCATCAGAGTCTGCCTGAGTTCCTGGGGCTTTCACATTCAAGACTGCAGCATGTCTCAGTGGAAGTGTCTGTGGACAGTTGAGAATGTGGGACTGAACTGGGAAGTCGGGGCCAGAGTCAGCCTGGAGGGGTTGAAGCCACAGGAGAAGAGGAAGCCTCTGACTGGGTGGAGAACCTCCAGTGTGGCCAGTGGGGGAGGAGGTGGCGCCAGCCGAGGAGCCAGGCCATCCCGAAGGCACAGCGAGGGCTGGGCAGTTTGGACCTGGCTGGGGGTTGGCAGGTGGTTTGAATATAGCCCACGGTTTATGCCTAGAATGTGACGGTCTGTGAAGGTACATGTAGGTTAATGTGTATCTGTCGGGATTTATCTCATCTGGGCACTATCCAAGTTAAAAGGAAAGGGAGATGGGAGGGGTATGAGGTGCGGAAAAGCCATTGGACTTGATTCTGAGAGGTTTAGGGGAGCCTGTAAGAGTTCAGGAGGAAGGCTGCTCACTGCGCGGGAGACCACAGATGTTAACTTCTCTGGACGCAGTGACACCAAAGAGGCAGGTCAGCGAGAACCAGCACCCTTGATGCCCGCCCCCTAAACCTGCTGTCAACTCCCACTCTTCCCATGTCAGAAATTGGCAACATCATCTACTTAGTTGCTTAAAAAATAAGCCTAAAACCTATCCTCCGTTCTTTTCTCACCCTCTCCTCCCTTCCTTCCTCCCCCCCCTTCCTTCCTTCCTTCCTTCCTTCCTTCCTTCCTTCCTTCCTTCCTTCCTTCCTTCCACTCCAGTAGATTCTCTTTCTAGAGTATATCACAAATCTGCCTTCATCTGCACTACTCTTTTCTGTTTTCTCTGTGTGCACTGCTGCTCTCCCTCTAATCCATGCTCACAGAAGCCCAGGTGATCTTCTTAAAATGTAATTCAGGTCACCTAACTCTTGGGCTGTAAACTCTCCAAGGACTTTGCATTGTACTTAGAATAAAATCCAGATTCCCTTTTGGAATGCAAGGTCCACAGGATCCGACCCTGCCAACCCTCAGGCCTCATCTTTCTCCACGCCCCTCTTCTAACACCAGACAACTGTTTATACATGTCAGACTCTTTCCTATCCTGGAGACTAGGCACATGGTGTCCCCCTGCCTGTAGTAGAACCAGCCTCCTAGCCAGTGCAAATGCCCTGAGGCTGGAACAAGCTTGGATGTTTCAGGACTGGAGAGAAGGGAGATCATGTAGTTGCCATGAGAACTGCAGTAAGGAAGGAGGTCAGTTTCTTCTGGGTCCCATTGGAGGGGTGTTAGCTGAGGAGGGATGTGGAGAGTAGACTGTGGGAAGACCAGAGGAAGGGAAGGTGGGAAGCCAGGGCTAGTTCAGTGCCTGGCCCATGGTAAGAACTCATGGTGGTTGCTGAAAGAGAAAATGGGTCCAGATGTCAAAGTTGGTGGTGGAGAGAGGAATGCATGCTTGCAGTAATCTTTCTGACTGAGCTATTCTTATGTTCCTGTATCATCAAAACACAGGGTAGGCTACTCAATACCTTCCTCTTGCTTTACTCCCAAAAGGAGTAGGACAGTGGACTGGACGGTCTTCTTCTCTGGGTGGGGGAGAGGGCAGGGCCTGCCATTGGAGCAGAGGCCTGCATCCTTGCTTGAGGTAGGGTGGGGTCCGCGATACTGGACTGGGGCACGGTGGACGATCTCTGGCGTCAAGGGTTTGGATGTACGTGTCTGAAGTGTTTGCTTCTTTCTTACTGGGTTCTTTCCTCCCTCACTGGCCCAGGAACTGTCAGAGGGCGAGGAAGCTTCTCCCTTCAAGCAGGACCCCTCCTCCCTGACAGTTGTTACCCCTGCCAGACCCGGGACCCTCAGCCCAGAGAAGCCTGGCTTGCCATCAGTCAACAGTGCGGCTGTGAGGTGACATTTTTGACTTAGGCTCAGGATAAAGTGCTCAAATTTTGGTATTTCCAAACTGTATGGTCATCTTTGCTTTTAAAAGATTATAACATTAATTTTTTCCTGATTATAAACGTTTTATGCGTTTGTCATACAATTTGGAAGTTAAACAGAAAAACAACAAATAAAATATTACCTACATTCCAACTGCTAGAAGTACATTAAAACATTAACAATTCTTTTTTTTTTTAATTTTTTTTTTTTTAATCCTCACCCAAGGATATTTTTTCCATTGCTTTTCAGAGAGAGTGGAAGGGAGAGAGAGAGAGAGAGAGAAACATCAATATGAGAGAGACACATCGATTGGTTACTCCCGCAGCCGGGACTGGGGATCGAGCCTGCAACTGAGGTACGTGCCCTTGGCCAGAATCGAACCTGGGACCCTTCATTCAGCAGAACTGAGCCAAACCAGTTAGAGCTAAAACATTAACAACTCTTATTGTTTCTCATTTATGTGGAATATAAAGTTTTATATATCCATGTGAATATCCAGAATAGATGCTGTTCCATTATACCATAACTTTTTTTGTCTTTTAGCTATTTATTGGATATATAGACGGTTTCCAGTTTTTCACTATCATAAATAATGCTGTGATAAACATCTTTGTGCATCAGTTTTTGTATTTGTACCTGTTTATTGGCCTAGTATCAATTCTTGGATGTGGAAAATTTTAAGATGCTGGCAGGACTACCCAGTGGTCCCTTAGAATTGTTCCAAATTATACTCCCAGCAGCACTGTATGAATTTATAGATCTTACTGTGCCCTGTTTGTCACCGGGCATTTTGATTAAAACTGAGCACCTGTCTCCTGCCTTTCTTTTTCATCCAGGTATCTTCTGCTAGTGGTTTGTGTGTGCGGGGGAGGGGGGCAATCACAGCATTGCTCTGCTAACCCCATCTCCTGAAGCTCCTCGGGCTCCACCTCCTCCTCTGGTCCGAGGCAGGTTGAAGAGAAGATGTTTCTGTGGGTGCCTGACTGCAGGGTGTGAGGTGAATAGGAAGCTTGGTGGACACTGCTGATGGAAGTGGGTTCCTCTGGAGAATCTGGCAAGCTCTTCTCCATAGATGCGTCGAGGTGGCTACATCTGGGCAGGGAGGCAGCCTGGCAAAGTGCTTAGGCAGAGTGGCCAGGCAGAAGGCAAACAGTGTTTCAGAAGGAACTGGAATGCAAAATTTGGGATGGGGCAAGAGAATGCCACAGGGACCTGCATCATTCTAAATTAGACCCGTTTCCTTGGCAGTAATTGATCCTTTAAATTGTGGAGTAATGGGGAAAATTAGATTTTTGTTTTGGGTCTAGAAGAACATTTTGAGAATTCTTGACTCAGGATTAAAAGGGACCTTAAAAGGTCCCTTTTAATTCATTAAATGATGGAAAAGCATATTTCCAAAATGAGGAAAGAGAAGGCTCTCCATTTCGTTCCAGAGCTCCCACTCTTTGGCCTCATCTTCCCTGGTTGATTTCCAGCCAGAGTCAGTAAATTTCACTTTGTGCTCAGAAACTTTTGGCCTCTTTGTTCAGGGCACAATGCAAAACTTGAGGTCACCTTAGATTGGGAGATTATTTGATAAATCAGGACGCTTCCAACCAGCTTGAAGACTTAGGTAGTCCTGGAGAGGTGCCGGAAACCAGTGAAGCAATTTCACAGCTGTCGTCGTGACAGTCAGAGCTGCAGTTGGGGGTGGAAATGGCACTCCAGTGACTTGGCGTGGCTGGAGGTGAAAGCTGGTCCAAAAGGGCAAGTTTTGGCTTGGCCACTTTGCCAAAGTGTGACTTAGAGCAAATCAGGTCCATTTCTGGGCCTCCGTTTCTTCATTATGAAGGGGAGGGATGGTCCTCCCCATGCTAAAAGCTCCATTCCTGAGAGGGTCCATCTTTATCCTGTGAATCTCCCGACTTCCCTGATGCTGGCATGACGTGTAAGGAGACACACCTTGCTTCTGAGCTCAGGGTCTGGGAGCTATGAGAGCCTGTGTGCGGGATGAGGTAAAGGGCCTCACGTAGGATCTGCTGGTACACCTGCGAGCTGGCTAGACCTTCAGCTCCTTGGGAGGAGGCACCAGATCCTATTCATCTTTGTTCCCTAGTCCCTAGCACAGGCTTCAGCCCAGGGAGCACCTGTCTAACCTGTGACCTCAGCTGCCCAGGTGATACTGCAGCATCGCCCACACCACCACGTGGCCTAGGACTCCTGTCATCAGGAGCTGGCGAGACCACCTGCCAAGGCTACAGAAGCTGTTAAAAATTGACACTTTTTTTTTTTCTTTAATATTTTGGTTCTGGGGTACTTGTGCTTCATAGAACCATTTGGGTTCCCTGTCATGTAAGAGTATTTGAGGAAAGCTCGCAGGTGAGGTGGTGTGGCTGGCAGGCTCTGTGTTCCCGGTTGCTGGGGCTTGAGGGGAGGCTCTGACCTTACTGGAGACCCTGAATAACAGGGGCTTCTACCTTCCTGTGCTGGAAAGGAGTTGGGCTGCTGAAGGCAAGGAGATGGATCTGATAAGTGTGACAAGTTTCTACTTAGAGTCTTTGCTAAGTTGGAAAATGAAGACCAAAGAGGAAGATGAGTGATGAGAAGAGGCCAGAGGCCAAGGTCAAGCTCTCCAGTTGGTCCTCCACCATCCTGGGCCATCTGAACTGAAGCAGTCACATTGGAGGAAGGAGTAGCGAGAATGCAGGGGAAGATGCCTGGTTGTAATCTGGTGGGATGTTGTTCTTTGCACAAGTCGTGACTAGTGATTATCCTACATTAGGCCAGTATTGAAAACCACTCCTATTTCCTTATCTGTATCGCAGGAGGAGACCGAAACAGCTTCAACTTGGGGACGAGTTTCACTCCTGTAGACTCAGGTGAGGCTATGTGGTGAGACTTCAGGGATCACCTTTTTGCCCAGGTGTGGATAAGAGCCCTGCTGGCTTTGCAGTCACAGACCTGGCATGGGGGCCAGACTGCTCAGTTCAAATCCCAGCAGTGCCACTTACCAGTTATGGGACTTGGTAGGTTATCCGGCTTCCCTGTGCCACCAGTTTCTCATCTGTCAGATAGGCTATCAGTAGGCCCTACTCAGGCAATGTAAGTGTCATGTACGCCTGTCAAGCAGATTGCTCAGTGCCTGGGTAGGAGAGCTCTGCAAACATTGGCAATGATGATGCCACTGAAACCGATGCCCATTTATCCGAACCACTGCATTGATGACAGCACCCACTCCATTTCCAGGCTTCTTGAACAGGGGTCAAGTTATGAATGTAAAAGGTTCAAGTCCACCTTCCAAGGACCTCTGGTCCTTCCTCACCCTGGAACCCTGCCAACCTCACCCCTCGGTATCCCTAGAACTTCCTCTTTGTCCTTAGCTTCAGGTGCAGAGAGGAAAGAGCAAGATTTGAAGTTAGAACAAGTAAGTGCCACACCTGTAATCATCTGAGGAGACCAGCTTAACACACATGAAGCAGTTAGCATTCAATAAAAACAGTATGGGACAGGTTTGCTACAAAATAATAAGCTTTAAAAATCAATATGCTGGGACCTTTGTGGCCAGTGAGTGTTCCCCTTCTGCTCAGAACCTTTGCAGGTTATTGGCACAAGCCTAAAAAGCATTTGAAGAAGGTGGAAGCTACCTTCAGAGCCAGGGAGTGGCCCACAAGCAACTCACTAGTGTTTCTTTGCAGTGAAACCTCCTTCTGGATCCCAAATGGGGTCACCAATCTCCACCTCCTGCATCAGTCACTGGATTGGGCTTTGAATTTTTGTCTATCTCTAAAATAATCCACATCCATTATCAAGGGATGAAAATTCAGGAAACTCAAGAGAATAGTCTGCAGGCTCCATTGAATATTAGAGAATTCTGGAAACCAGCTTGAGCTATCAGCATTATTGGAATAAATATGTTTTAATGGGACCTCTTTGAAGAGGATCATACCCATTGGATAGGTGAATTCCTGTGGTTTGTTAGGAGTTATTTATAGTACAGTCACGCCTCGGTGGTGATGGAGGGCTGCTGTCTGTCTGTAGCTGCTGGAAGAGTTAGGGAAGGGAGGTGCCAGTGGTGGCTCAAGAGCTCTGTTAAGGTCAGAGGACTTTTGGTCTTAACCCCTTCACTTTCTAGCTCAGTGGCATTTGGGCAGCTACCTAATGCCTCTGGGTCTTAACTTTCCTCGTGTTAAGAATGGGGATCATAATATCTGTTTTGCTTCCTTAACAAGGCTTTTGAAGCACAGCAAATATAATTATGACTGCGAAAGCACTTTTAACCTTTATTTGATGAAAGGGCACTTTAGTTCCCGGTAAGGAGTGGGTCCCGCTGGCCGAATTTAAATGCTGACGGAATTTAAGTGCCGTCTTTTAAAGGTTAAATACTCAGAAACCTAAGCATATACGTTCTTTTTTACAGGCAAAAGGAAAGAAACCATTATTTGTACAGTTGATCCTGGAAAATATATGGAGTTTGTATGATGCTGTCTTTTAAATGCCGTCTTTTAAAAGTTAAATGTGGACATAGCAAGCAATTTGAGTTATAATACAATGAACCTTGGGCAGGGCATTTCATCTCTGAGCCTGTGTCCATATCTGTAAAATGGGGATGATCATTCTAGTTCTGTCCACTTCACAGTGTTTTGTTGGGGTAAAACGAATTAATCCACACGGACAAGCTTAGTAACATGCTGTGTGCGTGTTCGTCATTAACACTCCCTAAAACACATGGGCATGACCATGCTTCATGAAGAAAGTAGATGCGGGAGGGTGAGTAGAAAGTTGGAGAGGAGGCGGAGAGAGGGAGACCATCCTAGGCAATCTCAGTGGCCTTTTTCAGTCCTTCATCTCTGTCCTCTCAGCTACCTCTGGTCGCCATGAACTCTTTCCCATCTCCTCTCCCTCCCACCAACTGGGATGTTCTTCACAGTCCTGCCGTTGGCCTTCCACGTCCAGCTCAGTTCAGTGAACATTTATTGAGCCCCTCCGATGAGTCACTCTTTCACAAGGACATGGAAATGTGATCAAATAAGTCATAATTGTGTAACAAGGTAAAGCAATAGCCGAGAGGGAGAGGTCTCTCTGGGAAAGACTTATTGGAAGTGGTGGCCTTGGAGCCGGTTGTGAGAAATGAGTCAGATTTTGCCAGAAGGCCAAGGGGGAGGCTAGCTGGGTATTCCAGGTGGGGAGGGCAGCAGGGGTGAAGGGGTGGAGAGGAGACTGCGCATGGCCTCACCTGTTTTCCCTGATGGGGTGGTTCTCAGAACTTGCTTCTCTTCAGAAGTCCAGTTCTCCACCTTCAGCGGCCTGCCAGACCTCCACACAACAGATGATGGCTTTAAATGCAGACATGTCACCCCTTCCTCCTCCATAGCCCAGCTTCCCTTTGGTTATTAATGGTCCCATCCATCTCTCTGTCGCACATTCAAAACCCCAGCCGTCCTTGCCTTGCCTTTTCTTACTCATGTGTGATCACCATCGACTCCCTCCTCTCTTCCGTCCCCCTTCTGAATCCTGTGCGCAGGTAACCGCCGTGGACGGGAGCCGCGCGGGCTGTGGGGAGGTGATGCTCCCTGCGCGTCGGGGGCCTGCGCGTGGGTCAGGCGGCCTGCGGGAGGGTCAGTCGCCTCTGTGCTCCCTGGCTCTCCTTGTCTGAAGATGCTGCTGTTTTTGAAGCTGTTGGCCTTTGTTTTGCTCTTTTCTTTCTCATCCTTTACTCTTTCTCTATTTCTGTCTTTTTTAAAATTGGACTTCCTTTGGAATCAAATAGACCTGGGTTGGGGTCCTGTTCTACTCTGTGCCGCGCAGCTTTGGGCAACTTCCTTCCTCTCACTATACCTCAGAAAAGCGGAGACGACAATGACACCTACCTCTTAGAGCTGTTGCGAGGATTAAGGGACAATCCCTGTGAACAGCTTAGCGTGGTGCCTGCAGGGAGCAAATGCCACCCACGCTTGGGCTGGTGTAGTGATAATAATAGTTACCCTATGTGGTGGCGTCTGCTTTTTAAAATTCTCCCTAGCTTTATTTCTCCCTCCCTCTGCAAGTTTCTCCCTTTTGTTTCATTTCTCTTTTCACCTCCTTCCTTTTTCCTCCCTCTGTTTTATCTCTTTTTCTTAACTGGCTATGCTGTACAACTGATTTTTAAAGTATTGGTTATATTTGAATTGAGTGTCAGGTTTCCCGATCTTAATTGTAAAAGTCTACTAGTAAACTAATTTATCCCTTTAAATAGCTCTTATCCAAGCCCGGAGGGTCCTGGGGGGCCCTCGGTGAGCACCCTGGCCTGTGAGGGGCAGTGACAGCAGTGACCATGCTCCCCCCCAGTGCAGGCCTCAGGCCCTTTGTGCTGCAACGCCATTCCACTGCATATGTTTTCGGACGCTGTAAACTTTCCAGACAAATGATGTTTCTATAATTTCCTTAGCGTCCTGGGCCGCTTCACACGGGTCTGTAGATTAAATTAACCGCTGAACTTATAAAAACTCGGCCGCCAGGGCCGAGGGGGTGTTTAAAGCCCAGGGCCACATCTCATTAAATCCGCCCTCGCCGCCCCGGTAGGAGGCCCCTCTTCCTGCCCTTCCTCCCCCCTTCCTCCTCGGAACCAGGATGTTTTTCCTTGCCTTTTTATTGTTTCGCTAACCTGGCAGGCCTCCTTAGGTGGAGCCCTGCCACCAGGCTTCCTCTCTGGGTGTGATCGAATGTTCGGGTGACAGCGGGAGACAGGGCTGCCCACTCCCCGTCCTGGCTGCCCCACCTTCACCTCCAGGCGCCACAGGGAGCTGCCCTTGGCTTGAGGCTCCTCTTCAGCCCCTCTGCTGGGTGTTTCCTTTTCAGAGGCTGAGGGGGCAACGAAAAGGGAGGCAAAGGGTAGACACATCTTAGAAACCAGGTAGGCACCCCGGCACCGTTTTGTTTACTTAGCTAATTGAACGGGAATCTTCTGACTTTGGACCCTAGGGCTTTGTCTCAAGTTTTTTTTCTTCTTCTTTTTTTAAACCCGTAGAATCATTTCTAAAGCTTGAGGTCACTTCAAGGTCTTCATCTTTCATTCCTGCCAGGGAACGCAGCCTCCCTCATCGCCCCCAGGCCACCGCAGGGGCCATTCCATTTCTGAGAGCCTGACCCCCGACTCGGGTCAGCAGATCCCTGGGTCAGAGGCCAGGCCTGCTGGTCTGCCTTTCTCCCCGGAGGATGGTCAGCTGGACAAAAGCTGGCCGTCTCACAGGGAGGGAGGGTAACGTGTCTTGTAAACGTTATGCTTTTCATATCTAGAGGCTGTTCCAGGGGAATTTTTTTTTTTTTTTTAAATCAGCTCATCGGATCTCAAGTCCAAACACTTCTCAATGTGTATGGTTTTTCTTAGGGCCTCTCCTTTCAGGGCAAGAACAAGGAAGGAAACGAAACTCCCCATGAGCCCTGGACAGTTCAGATCAAGGGCTGAGTCTTTTGTTCACACAAACTCATTTGGCTCCTAAACGCCCTCCACCCAGAATCATGACATCCGGCAGCAGCGTTTCCAAACACAGTCCAGAGCAGCCAGCTGAGTAGGAGGCTGCCTCTCTGGTGAGGTCGCAGCCACCTGCCCTCACACCCCCAGGGTTCCTGTGTGCCCCAAAATATCCCACCCCTGGCCATCCGGCCTGAAATCCCCCTCATTGAGAGGATTCCTGGGATGAACGCATGATCTGGAGGAAAGGGCCGAAGCCTGGAAGGGCAGGTGGGATTCTGGTCTCAGCCCTACACCTTCCAAACTCTCAGGGCATCCTCTGTGGTGCTAGACCACTCCCCACACCCCAGTTGCTTTGGGGGATGTCTTTATTGACACCGGTCAGCTCTCTTGGAAGCGGTAAGCTCCTTGAGTCTCTACTTTGTCTTGTGTGGGATTGATACTCAGTAAATATACATATATAAAACAATATACAAAATATAAAATTGACCATTTTAGCCATTTTTAGTATTTTTTTTTTTTAATATCTTTATTGATTTCAGAGAGAGGAAAGGAGAGGGAGAGAGAGGTAGAAATATCAATGATGAGAGAGTCATTGATCGAGCCTACAGCCCGGGCATGTGCCCTGACAGGGAATCGAACCCCGATCGCCTGGATCCCAGGTCGATGCTCAACCGCTGAGCCGTGCCTGGCTGGGCCATTGTAGCCATTTTTAAGTGTACAAGTCACTGGCATTGAGCACATTCACAGTGTTGTACAAATGGCACCACCATCCATTTCCAGAATTGTTCATCATCTCAAATAGAAACTTGTTAAATAATGATTCCCCATTCCTCCCTCCCCCGGCCCTTGCTAATCTCTATTCTACTTTCTGTCTCTATGATTTTGCCTAATCTAGGTACTTCATACAAAGAGAATCATACGTTATTTGTCCTGGCTTATTTCACTTGCCATAATGTTTTCAAGGTTCCCCCATGTTGTAGCATATGTCAGAATTTCCTCCCTTTTTAAGGCTGAATGATATTCTATTGGATATAAATACATTTTGTTTATCCATCTATCCATTGGTGGGCACTTGGGTAGCTTTTACCCTTTGGCTATTGTGAATACTGCTTCAGTGAACATGGGTGTGCACGTATCTGTTTGGTTCTCTGCTTTCAATTCTTTTTTTTTTTTTTTTTTAATCTTTATTGTTGAAAGTATCACAGGTGTCCCATTCCCCCCCCCAATTGACCCCCTCCACCTCACTCCCACCCCCTCCCCATGCCTTCTCCCCGTCATTGTCTGTGTCCACGGGTTATGCATATAGCTTCTTTGGTTAATCTCTTCCCACCCTCCACCCCCCTTCCCTCTTTCCTCTGAAATATGATCGTCTGTTACATATGAGCGTCAGTGTCTCTGGATCTATTTAGTTCATCAGATTCTTTTGTTCATTAGCTTCTTGTTAAAGAAGACCCTTCAACATTTCCTGTAGTGCTGGTTTGGTGGTAATGAACTCCTTTAGCTCAATTCTTTTTTAAATTTTATTTTATTGATTTAAGAGTGAGAGAGGGAAAGAAACATCAATGTGAGAGAGAAACATCGATTGGTTGCCTCCTGTACGCTCCCCGACTGGGAGTTGAGCCCAAAACCTTTTGGTTTACAGAACGATGCTCCAACCAACTGAGCCACACCAACCAGGGCCCTGCTTTCAATTCTTCTGTGTATATACCTAGCAGGGGAATCTTACGGTAATTCTATGTTTAAATTTTTGAGGATCCATCAAATTGTTTTCCACAGTGGCTGCACCATTTTACATTCTACCAGCAGTGCAAGAAGTTTGCAATTTCGCCACGTCCTTGCCGACACTTGTTCTTTTCCTTATTTTATAATAGCCATCCTAAGGAATATGAAAATAAACTTGTTTTAAAATTCATAAATGCCACTCACTGGCTATATTGTGGATTTTGGACTGTTATTGCCCCTCTTGGAGTCCAGTCCTGTCATCTGAGGGTCAGACTAGTTGGTTGCTATAGTGCCTTATGGTGGAGTTCACCTTCGGAGAGGGGTGGGACACCCAAGACAACCCAGCCAGTTTCCCAGCTTGAGCCGGAATGAACGATCCAAAGCACTGTGGGTGCTGCTAGTGAAGCAGGCTGCACACCACACGTTAGTTAGGGAAGAGATGGCTGAGCTCAGTCCTCACTGGTTTTCATATGGGTGGTTAATTAGGAAAGACACCGAATGAAAGAGCTGGCTCTAGTCTCTACCCTGCCACTTCTTCTCTGGCTTATCCTGGGAAGGTGACCTTAGTACTGAGCCTCAGCCTTCTCTTCGGTGAAATGGGGTAAGAATTCCTATTCTGCCTGCCACCCAGAATGTCAGGATCTAACAGGTTAATGGAGGGCCCTGAAATTATCCCATGAACAGTGCTTTGCAGATTGAAAATAGGTGGGATTTCGTTACTCGATCTCTGAGAATAGGAGTGTAATTTAATTCTCCGTAAAGTTCCTGTGGACAATAACCAGCTCCTCTTGTGATTTACACCAACCCCCCCCCTCAGTACCCAAAGGGGAATTAAAAAGAGAGGGGGCTAACAGTCTATTTATTTAAAAAAGTCTTCTCCCCTCCCTATGTGAGCAATTGAATCTTAAGGAAATATTTAAAAATTACAAAGAAACCCACCATCATAAATACAAGATCCATGCTGGTACAAAGAACAGCTCTCGTAAGAGGTTCCCAAGTGGAGATCCGGGAGAGCTCTAAGCGGGAGGCCGGGATGGGAATTCTGCAGCTGGGGGTCAGTGTCTTACTGTTCCAGAGCCTCCCCCTCATGAGCCATATCTCCTAGCAGTCTTGCTTCATCTTCCATCTATCAAGGATCATTCTGGAAAGTCCTGGGACTTTGGTTGATGACTTTTCTTATAGGCCTGGTACCCATGGCCTCTCTCTGCTGCATTCCAGCACTTACCACCTTCCTGACCCGTGGTTTTAATTCTGTCCCATCCTTCCCTCGTCACGTGTGTCTTCTTCACTGGCTCTTTTCCACAGTCCAGATTCAAGTTTCCCCTTAATTCAGTCCGTGACCCTTCATATGCCATCTCCTTGTCCTTCCTTCTAATCCATAGTCCCCAGTGTTTAACTACCTGTCAGACCTTTCCGCTTGGGAGTTCCAGCCTCACCCCAAACTTCACATTTCAAAAGTAGGCTTTTCTTGTCCCTCACACTTGTCCTTCATCCTGCCTTTGCTCTTTCTTCCTACCCTTATTTTCATTGTTCATAAGACTGCTCTCTGACACTGAGGCTAATTCAGAAGTCCTCTTGTGCAGTCTTGTAGCTAAGGCAGAGTCATAGAGTAAGCTGGGGTGGGCTAGAGTGACACCTGGGTACAGGTTGGTTCTCTCTGCTGCTGAGCATGTGGCCTTGAATAATCCCTTAATCATCTGCCCCTCAGTTTCCCCTTGATGCCCACTTGACCGGTGACATGCGCATTAAATCAGAAAACACTTAGTATGTGGTGGTGAAATCTGAATCTAAAGAGAGGGAAATGGGAAGAAAGGCTGGTGCTTCAACTCTGTGCCCCAGAAACCCAAGATCAAATCGTGGCTGGCAGCACTTGGCACATGGCCCGCTGAAGCTGCGTGGGGGCGCCCTGCCCTCTGGGAGGAAATTGCCTCTTTGGATGACACAGTGCACTCCCTGTCCACGCCCACTCCACTGCTCAGGAACAATGCAAGTTGAGAAACCCCCATTCATGGGATGGGTGGGTGACAAGGAGTTGACTCTGTAGCAGCTGCTAATTAGGAAATCCTATTCCTGGCCTATGCTAGTGTCCCTGATGATGTCGGTTCACAAACAGATGTTTTGGAACATTAAGACACTACAGAAGTGGAAGTTGTCATGGGGGGGGGGCAGGCAAAGCAATAAAACTGTCTTGTTAATTTAATCTCCAGTTATGGTAACAAAGGAAAGTGATGGTGTGACACAGGGGGCTGAGTGCAGAGGGAAGGATGGTATTTCCGGCTCAGAAGATACCTGGGAAATTGGGACTTGTAACCTCCAATAGGAGGCTGGTTGGTGTGGCTTAGTTGCCACAGGCTCTGAGGGGAGTTTGAGCAATTGTCTCTGACCATCAGGGGAGAGGGATGGGTGAGGTGAGGAGCACCAGCTTCTGCTGAGCCTCAGGGTGCCCCACCTATCTTAGCATCTGCCCCTAAGTGTCTGGTGGGGCACAGCCTCTTCTCACTCCCCGTCTGGCCCCGGGCTCTGCAGCCTGAAGCATCCCTTTCCTTCCCACTTCTCCAGGGCCATTTCTCTTCTTCACCAAGGGGAAGAGCAGGTGTCCCCGAGACCTCTCCCTGCTTGTGGTAGGTCCCTGTTCAGTCCTGTCCACTTTGCTCTGACTTACCCTCCCACTCAGCATTTATACCTGTGCTGAATGGGGAGCCACACCACAAATTAAATTCCGCTGTACTAGCCCTAAGCAGCTTGGGGCTTCTGAAAGGATTTGGCCTTTGACTTCAGTAACTGTTTCAGCATTCGACCCATCATTCTCCCCGAGATATAGCGCGGAGGGGTGGAAAGCATTGGGATGTTCACAGTCACCTGAGACCTCAAGTGCCAGCGGGTGGGCTGGGTGCTGCCTGCTTCAGCCTGCCTGCTTTGTTAATCCCTCATCTCAGGAATAGTTCAGGGGCAGTATACGAGGTAGGGGGACATCCAGAGTTAAACTGGGGGCAGTGGGACACTGCTCTTTTGGAACTCCAGGCCAGTGACATCAGGGACTTATGCCAGAGGTGGTCACCGTGTGCCCCAAGTTCTTCCTGCACCTGCCAGGAGGGTGTCATGGTGCAGAGCTAGAGCCAGGCACAAGCTGCCCCAGCAGCCGCTTAGCCAGCCTCGGTATTTCATCAGGATGCACGCCTCACTTCCAGGAAGGCTGGGGGCCTGCATGGTACAGGGGCTTTCACCTCGTACCTGCTGCCCAGAGAAGGATTGGAAAGCTGGGCTATGACTGGTGGGCAGTGCCTGCCAAAACCATCCCCACATTTGTGTGTTAAAAACGGATAGACCTCAATCCATTGAATAGTTACAATGAATATAGCACTCACTATGTCCCATGTACCAGATACTACTGGGAGCTCTCACATGCGTGTACTGTTACAGTCCAGTAAGGTAGGTACTCTTACTGTCCCCATTTTACAGATGAAGAAGCCAAGGCCCAGAGAAATTATGTGTCTTGTCTAAGGTCATCGAGCATGTGAGAGGTAGAGCCAGAAGTCTCACCCAGACAGCCTGACTTTAACCACAGTCAGTGTGTTACCACTGCTGGTCTTACTAAGAAATGAATTTCTAGATGCAGGCATGGAGCAGGAAGCAGGCTTTTTTCCTTCTAGATGAGAGGACCTTTGCATAGGGAACACTGATTCACAAGGTACAGGTAAAGCAAGTGACTTTTTAGGTTGCCTCCTGTGTTCCTGGGGGAAGAAAGAGAAAGATCTCTAGATAAAGGGGGCCAAAAAAAAATTCTGACCAGTTTAGGCAGGCGTGGCACCGTGACCGGGGGAAGAGGGTGGAGGTGGCAGCACACACCAGCAGGTCTCTGAGGCCAGCCCAGGGCCCGGCAGGGGCAGCACTAACCAGGGGTGTGTCTTACCTCTGCGCTGGAGAGATGGTCACTGACACCTCGCCTTCATCAGCCACCAGCTGAGACCACAGCTGGTGCTGAGAGAAGTTGATAATCTAGAGGCCAGGTGGCCCAGACATAAGTAAACTCCTCAGTCCTTCAGCTGAGCAGTCAGAGGCCGCTCACTTGCTTACGTTTCAGAAATGTTACTAAACCCCAAACCCACACGCTGTCTTACTGGCAAGTTGCATGAGCCAACTTTATACTTAAGTCTGAAGCCTTCACCTACCTTCCCGGCAGGTCTGAGGACCAAAGAAAGCCCATTACAAGGTGGCTTCTGGACCCGGAGATACCAAGATACCAACCTTTTTTGTTCCTTTTCTTGGGAGATGCATTTTTTTTTAACAGATTTTTTTTAACTGTATTTTTATTGATTTCAGAGAGAGGAAAGGAGAGGGAGAGGGGGAGGGGGAGGGGGAGAGGGAGAGGGAGAGGGAGACATCAGTGATGAGAGAGTCATTGATTGGCTGCCTCCTGCACTCCCCCTGCTGGGGATCGAGCCCACAAATGGGGTGTGTGCTCTGGGAATCAAACCGAGATCTCCTGGATGCTAGGTTGATGCTCAACCGCTGAGCCACGCCAGCCAGGCTAACAGATGTATTTTAAATAACATGAGATTATATGATCCATACTATTTTGTAATTTATGTTTTCACTTAACAGTAGAGGGTGAGCATTAATATATTTTGGTCAGTTCTTTAAAATTTTATTTTCTCATAATTAAGTTAACCAACTCCCCATTGCAGAAATTTAGGTTCTTTCCAATTTTCATTTTTATAAACAATGCTGTGATAAACTTCCTTATGCCTGAAACTTTTTGTGCTTCTTTAATAATTTCCTTGGAATTAATTTCCAGAAATGGAATTTCTAGTTCAAAATACAGGCCCATTTTAAAGCTTTTGCAATGGATTTGAAATTTCTCATAAGAAAGAATGTGCCCATGACATTCTTACTAACATCGTATGCAAATGTCCGTTTTCTTGTTATTTTTTTCATTAAAAATTTTTTTTAATCAGATTACATTCAATATTATTCTGTATTAGTTTCAGGTATACAACATAGTAGTTAGATAACCATATACTTTCTAAGGGGTCCCTCCTATATTTCAGGTACCTACAGTAGCAAATGTTCATTTTCTATACCTGCAATGACATTAGATATTATAAATTTTTTAATCTTTGCCAATTTGATAGGAAAAGTAGATGTATAAAAATTTTAAAAGGTGTTTTCTAGTTTGTATTTTATTTCTTTCCAACAATACTTTCATATATTTATTCTCTACTTACTTCCTTTTGTGGATCACACAGTCATGTTCTATGAGATGTACACCTTAGGAATGTGAAAAAGTTCTTCATGTATTAAGAATGCTAAACTTTTATCATGCACTGGAGACATTTACCCCAGTTTGTTGTTCAACTTTTAAAAACATTTAATATTCATTTTTATCAAACTTATACATAGTATTAAGATCAAATATGTTTTATAAAGCTATTATTGAAACCCTGGCCACTCGTACTATCATCATTTTCTGCTTCCCAGAATCAACCACTTTCAATCCTTTTAACTGATTATTTTAGTAATTATGTTCATATTTCTAAATAACAGGCTTCTATTGCTATTGATTGATTGGTTTGTTTTGGTTTTAGGCAATATTCATTGATTTCCATCAATGGAAATTTTGTATTATTTCAAGCTATGCCATTCAGAAGTGAGAGACTCAATCTCAATTCCTTAGGGTCAGATTGAGGAACTTTAAAATGCATTGTTGATACAATTTAGTTACCTCTCTCCTACAGTGCAATGCCGATAGTCCCCTCCCAATTTATGTGCTGTTGTTATCCAGGATATGCTCTGTCTTGTTTTATTAATCCCACAAGTGAGAAATTATTTTATAAACCCACTATTTCTTTAGATTTATGTCCACATTTACCGTTTTCTTTGCTCATTATTTCTTGCATCTCAAAGCTTTCATGTAGGATTGTTTTTCTTTTGCTTGGAATAAATTCTCCATAATTTCCCTGAGTGGATGTGGTTGATAAACTCAAATGTGACTGAAATGTTTCTATTTTGAGACATAATCTCAAGATTTTTTTCAAAGATAGTTTTGCAGAGTATTCAGTTCTAGATTTTTCTCTTTCAGCACATTGAAAATATTCACCCTCTGTCCTTTGGCTTCCATGGTTGCTGTTGGAAAGTCAGCAGTTAGACTGTCATCTTCTGTAGATGACTTGTTATTTTTTCCCTCTGGTAGTTTTTAAGACCTAGTTTTTTCTGTGATTTTCTGCAGTTTCACTATGATTAGGGTTTGTGTTTCTTTTTAATTCAGCTTCCCAGGACTTGTTGGGCTTCCTTACTCTGAGGATTCGTACTTTTTATTATTAGTTCTGTAAAATTTTCAGCCATTGCCTTCTTGAATATTGCAGTTCTCTTTGATCTCTCTTCTCCTAGAACTCTAGTTAGGTATATGTTGGACTTTCTTCCTTTTTGTTCCTTTTGTCTTCACCTCTTTTTCGCATTGTCTGTCTTTTTATACCATCTGGGTACGGGTATCCTTTTGCCACTTGTCTTGTAATTCTTATTTCTCTTTTCAGCCATATTTAATCTGCCGTTGAATTTCTTAATTTCAATTATTATATTTTTTCATTTCTAGAATTTCTATTTAGATTTTTAAAAAATGTTTTCGGCCATTATTTATAGTCTTTTTTCCCCCTCTCATTGTCAGTTTCTTATTTATTTTCATGTTGTCTTATATACTTATATTTTTTGTCTGATAATTCCTGTATTTGAAGTCTTTGCTTGTCCACTTTGCTGACTTGTGTCCATGGAAGCTTTTTTTCCTTGTATATTTTGTGATTTTCTTACTGTGACCTCTTATTCCTTAGAATTTATCAGTAAATGACAAAATTGGATTGTGGGTGTGTTCATCTAGAGAGCATTCACATTTGTTTCTGCCCAGTACCTGAAGACACTATATATCAGGACCACTATTCCCCCATTAACAGGATCTGCGTGTGTTTGTGTTTGAGATGTAATTTAAATACCACAAAAATCACCCTTTCTAAGTATTCAGTTCAGTGGTTTTAGTATAGCCACATGGTTCAAGACCACTTTTTAAGCACATACGTGGCTTGAGTTGTAGCCAACATAGGTATTGTGCGTTTGTGCTGCATGTGCACACGAGGGCCAGTTTTATGGTTACAAATTCTCGGCTGAGATTTATTTTTCTTTTACCTAAGATCAAGATGGAAGGGCCTTGCTGTTTTCCTTGCCGTTTCCTTCTGCAGGGCAGATTGGCCTCTATTTACCTGACACCCAAGGTACAGCCCTGGCCCAGCTTTACCCTCTCAGACACCCTCCTTGAGAGTTTTGACTCCTGTCCCTTGCATCCCCATAACCATCAGACAGAATTTCAAGGACGCACATTTCGAGCAGGTGCCTCAGGGGAGCTGCCAGCTTCAGAGTTAGCTCACCCCCCTGGATTCCAGCTCTTCCTTCATTTTTGGCCTCAGAAGATTTGATTCTTTACTTACTTGTGAACTCAGCAATACATTTAGAAATATTTTTAAACAATATTTTATTCAGCATTTTGTGTTTGATGGCAAGGTTATTCAAGATGCCTCAGGATCGTTGTCTATCTTTTAGTTTTGTTTTTAGTGTGCATTTTTTCCCTCTTCCAGGGGAGAGTGTGGTTCAGTGCTAGCCATGTCCTGTTCCATGTGGCCGTTCTTTCCCTCTGGAGACTGCAGTGGCATTCCCTGACTTGACTGGGGTCTGCCACTTCCACTGGTCATCCCTAAAGAAGGGGGCGTTGCTCCTTCCTTGGAGGCCCAGCTCCATTAGTCTCACATTCGTCTTAGGGTATAATATAGCTAAATCCATTTCCTTATCTTTGTTCATGGCCTGCCAGTTTTGGGGCATGGGTTTTGAGTCCCTTCTGTCTCCCCTCACTCACTTTTTTCTGGCTCCTTTTGAGAATACTTTCTCTCATTGTACCAAGAGGGCAGAGAAAGCATCCTCAAACACTTTCACCTCCTCCTGGAAGGCCAGCTTGCCTTGGCAGCTCAGATAGGAAGGACAAAGGAAACATGTCATATGGGTCACTGCTCTTCACAACCTCGGAGTCTCAAGTTCAATTTAGGGACTTTGCATCTGCCCCCGGAAACATCCCTCCACATCCCATTTCTGGGTGAGTTTGTGCCTTGCCCCAGAGGAGCCCAGATGCCTGGACAACTTCCCTCCCCCTTCAGGAAGCTTCTGTTAATTATCACTTACAGGAAACAGAATAGGAAGCATGGAAACAGTAATCTCAAGGGATTGGGGGAGGAAATGATTCCCTTAGGAAAGTTTGTGACAATCTCTTATGGAAGTTTTCATAATCACCACCCTTCCAACCCCACTGCTTCTGGTAGGAGTGGTCTAGAGTGGGAAAATGTTGAGAACGGTTGATCTAGAATCGCACTGTCCAATACGGTTGCCACTAGCCACATGTGGCTATTGAGCTCTCACAGCACGGGGAGTAAAATGCTCCCTGGGCTTTAAAGGTTTAATACAAAAAGATGCAAACTATCTCGGTAACTTTTATATCAATTAGATACTGCAATGGAACTATTTTGGATATGTCAGGTTAAATAAAATATTTATTAAAATTAATTCCGCCTGTCTCTTTTTACTTTTTAAAATGTGGTTGCTAGGAGATTTAAAGTTACATATGTGACTTGGGCATCCCACCCACCTGCCCTGCCTCTGAACTCTCTGCCTTGACAAATGACCTAATACTACAAGATGATTTTCTCTGAGCCCAATTTTACCCTCAACTTACTTCACCATCATAGCATGTTTAACCATTGCCCTCTTTGCGATCATCTTGGGCAATGTGGAAGTAAATGATCACTTAAACATTTTTCTGACTAATATAAATGCATTCCTAATTTATGAACACCAAGTAACAGTGCACACTAATAAGCAGATTTCCTCAGCGCCTCTGAACTGGAAGTAAGAGAGATCAGCAGAGTTTGCTTGAACACTCCTCTTCAGCACTTTATCTTCCAGCTGAGCACAGCTGGGAGCTGAGGGCTTGGGCTTCCAGCCTGCTGCCAGGTGACTTGGGCAAGGAACGGGACCTCCGTGGCCTCCTTTGCATTCCGTGCAAAGTGGGGACAATGAGAGCAGCTACCTCCAACAAGTGCAAGGATTAAATGAATGCGCGCATGCCAAGCGCTTGCATCAGTGTTTGGTACATACACACACGGTTGCTTTTATTATTATTTTTTAACAAAATGAGACCATGCTCTAAGTTCCATTTTGAAGCCTGTTGCTTTAATTAAATGGTACCTGTAGAATATCTTTATCCTATTTTATAACCTAGTTTTAATGACCTCATAGTATCCTTTCATATGGATTTACTGCAACTGGTTTAACTGATCTGCTATAGGAATTTTAGGTTCTTTCTTCCTTTCTTTCTTGCCTCCCTCTCATCTCCTTCCCACCCCTTCTTCCTTCCTTCCTCCCTGCCTATGAAGTTACTGCATCAAACCCATTTACATTACTAAGGTTTTGGTAACATGGCCAAATCCTTCACATGCTTTTCCAGAACTGTGCAGGTCCCACCTCCTGCCTACAAGAGCAGGCGTCAGGATTAAGAGCTGCCGGCTTTTGCCCACTACCACCGAGAAGGCACAGGTCACAGCCTTGTGCTTATGAAGGGCTTTCTCCCCCCCCCCCTCCGCCCCCCCCCCCCCCCGCCCTCACCTGACCTTCGTCCCCCATGCCCCTCCCTGAGCCTGCCCACATGCCAGAGCTTCCGGCCCCCTTCCCTGAGCCCCACGTTGATCTCTATCAATTTCCATCATTTATCCCACGTATTGTAAACTCTAATCCTATATACAATTGTTGCTTCATAATTTCTTCCACTGGATTGATCGTAAGAATAATTACTGTGGGGAAAGGTGAAATTACTCTGCTTGAATCCACTTCTTATGGACAGTGCTGCTCTTGGTGTCGTTTCTGAAGGTTTATTCCTCTTTTCAGAAGCCAGCTGGTTCTCACCGATCCTTTTTTGATTGTTTCAGCTGCTCTAAGGAACCACTGGCCAGAAAGCAACACTGAGCCCCACACAGAGAACATCACCTCTGATCAGAATCAAGTGGACGTTTCCACAGTGGCCTCCAAGGAGGGTGTGATGGCTCAGACCCCCGGCCAGATTCGTGCTCCTTCAGGTGCCCCAGAAAACATCGCTCCACCGGCTGAAAGCGCAGGCGCTGGAGGAAAGAACCACTCCGCGAGGGGAACCGACGCCACCACCTCCCCTGCTGGGCCCGAGAGAGCAGCCGCCCTGACTTCCCGGAGCAGCACCTCGGGTGAGTTTGTGCTCACGACACTCACTTCATTCACGAATGTCCAGCCCTGGACAGCAAGGCTTCTGCCAGGCTCCTCTCTCCCTCCCTGAGCCTCGGTACCATCGCAGGGTCCCGGGCTGGGGGTCAGACCTGTGACTTGGGCTCCACCTGTGACATGCTGCGGTGGACTAAGTTAGAAGTATAAACCAGACAAGGGTGTGGATTTGCTGGGAGGCCTGTCCAGTCCCATAGAATCTATATTCCATGGCTGGTCTGCATCCAAACAGCACCCAGCCATCCTGCTACACTTTGCAAGTATCAGGCACCCGGCATGGTGGCCTGTGTGGCTGCGTGTGTGTGTCGACGTGGCTCAAATGGATGTTCTTGCTTCAGCCTGCACAGCTGTGGTTTGCCATTTTTAGCAAAGGATTTCAAGAGGGGGCCGGGGCTGAAGGAACAAGATTTGACTGAGGAAGGGAAGATAGAAAACGAGCGCTGCTTAGGCCCCTACTACACACAATGTGTCTGGTCTCTCAGTTCTCACAGCAAGCGGTGGAGTCACATTATCCTCATCTTAGGAATTCAGAAATTGAAGCCCAGAGAGGTCAACCCATCCAAAAGGTGTAAGTCAAACAGCTGACAAGTTTCAGAGCTGGGATCTGAGCCTCAGTCTGCGTATCTGAGCCAGGCAGAGGGGCAGCTGAGGAGTAGGTGCCTGGACCATGTGAAGGGTGATACAGAGGAGGGAAATGTGAGCATTTTGTGTGGCAGCAAGGCCCGGAGCCTCCCTTGAGGGAGGCAAAAGTCACAAACAGGAGAGGAGCAGTGGGTAGGATGGTTGTGTGGATGGGGTTAGGGACAATCATGGGGGACTTTAAAAGGCTGGCAGTTTAGATTTGGTATGGTGGCCAGAGTCCCTGAAGGTTTCTGAACCAGGCAGTGACATGATTAAAGCGCATTTGGAGAGGATTCACCTGGCAGGCAGGTGTAAGAGGTCTGGGGAGGGAGATGGGCTGAAGGGAACCTGGAGTTGGGGGGGGGGACCACCCAGGCAGACACAGAAATCCAGACACCAGGTGCTGAAATATGGCCTGATGGCCTCAGGGATGGAGAGGAAGGGATTGATAGTCTTCACAAGGACAATTGATAGGCGTTGGTAACTGCCCAAAAGTAGAGGGTGAAGCCATGAAGATGCCCCCAGGGTTTTACACGCTAGTGACAGGCGGTCTGGTTGGGGCACTCAGTGCTGAGGATATTTTATGTTTCGTTCATGAATGATGAAGTTAGAGCTTAGAGCCTCTGCACATAGTGCTGCCTGGGTTTGCTGGTCATCCAGATACTGGAAATTCTGTTTACGCTGAATTCAAGTAAATTCTGGAACCAGCTTTGTGGAATATGGGTGATGAGTCATGGTGATCAGAAACCAATCTCTGGTTCCATATCGTTGGCTGTTTAGCTTCATCGTGCTTGCTTTCTGATCGTCTTACCGCAAGGTGCACAGTCTTTGTGAGATCTAAAGACAGTTTTTGTCTTAGTTTGTGGTCTCTCATGCAGGGGTTAGCTTTCCACAGAATGAATAATTGCTCCTGACTTCTTCTCATGTCTGTATATGGTATAGAGGTCAGAGCTGAGCCCGCTAAAGGATTCTTCAGAAATTGGGAGGTCTGCTGGTGGAACTTTAATTGTTGCTGTCTGCTTTCAGCCTTGGGAGGGCTTCACCTGCCAGCCAGCAGTACAGGATCAGAAGAAAGCAGTGCCCCTCCTCACACAGAGAGCAGAACCTCCCGGGGTTCCGAAGAAGCGTCCGTGCGTGCCCACGTGGCCACTTCAGTTTTGAGCCAGTCCTTTCTTCCTGCTCTGGAGACGGGAGAAGAGACCACACTGTCCAGGAGGAGGAATTCCTCAGAGGCAGAGTTCTCCTGGCTGCATTTCTCCAGGACATCAGCTTCCTCCCCTCCCTCAGGTCACTCCGAAGGTGAGTACCCTGTCCCAGCTGAACACTCGGAAGTCACTCAGAATAGAAGTAAACAGACACGTACAGCTAGACGTCCTCGTCACAGGGGCCAAGGGGAAAAGACATTAAGCACAAATGCAAAGTGTTTGGGGTAAAAGTGCGACCCACACAATTTATCTCAGTATTGAAGTTCATATTTAAAATGTTTTATTTAACTGTATAAGGAGTAAACTAATAGCTGGTCTGGTGGCTGTTCTAGACCTTTCTGTCCACCGGCCCCTGTTTCCCCCCACCCCCACATACACACACATATACACACAGCAAAGACTAAGTGGTGTTGGTGTGAACTCTTGCACAAGAGGCCATATACTGGGGTGAATGGAATGGTGAGCATTGTATCATTTAATTAGGAGTTAGATTTATATTTCTTCACTATTGCAAAAGTTTCTTTCAGTGGCAAAGATAACATAGAGAGCATTTTTCTAGGCATCATTTTCTAAAAATCATACAGTGCAGGTGGTTTGCAAGGCTGTAGGAGTGGAGTAGTCACCTCTCTGCCATTCCAGTTCCTAGTCATCAGTTGAGTCTTTCTCAGGTATTTCCATCTCCACAAAGCCTTTCTTCAGCCCCTGATCCTCTGAGTCATTAGTGTATCTTATCACACTAGGTCATCTAATGCCTGTCTGCCCAGAGGGATCGTAATCCTCTTGAGGACATAGGCTGTGTCTGTTACTTCTCTTAGGTTCCCCGCTGCCCCAGAACAAGGTACAGCTGATAAGTAATGGGGAGTAGCATTGCCCAGATATTACAGGGCTCACCCAGCCCTGGGTCAAAGAGAATGCTGGAAACTGCCGGCCTTTGCTCTTCTCTGAGGTTTTGTTCTGAGTCAGTGACACTGCAAGTGTTTTCATCCCCACACCTGAAGGAGCAGGACAGAGAGGGTTGCAGATATTCCTGGGAAATAGAAATTAGGCTGCTTTAGATATTGCCATTTCAAAATTTTTAGAGGTCAGAGGTTTTTAAAAGTACTTTGCAAGACTGGGGGTTTGGGTTATGCCATCAAAGTAAAAACTGAATCCAGAGGTCCTTTCTGTAATGCCCATGTAAAGCCACCAGTTTCTCTCCCATGTACTCTCTGTGCACCATTTCCTGACTGGGATGTGCGTAATTTATGATTCGTGTCTTTCGGAGATTGCTTTTTAAGATTATTTTTAAACGTTGGTTAGATCAAATGAAAGCTGCTATCCTTTCCAGCTTCAAAGTCCTGTGGTTTTAGTGATTTACAACCAGCTTGACTAAATGGTGGAAAGGAAACATGTTCGAAGAAGCTACACTTCAGTTCTGGTCAGAGTCATTTAATATTTATAAGTTAAATTCAACCCACTATTGTGGTATATTTGGAAATCAGCCTCTGTTTCTAACTTTACTGCACTTGACTCTGTATTCCCCTATATTTTTCAACATTAAAAAATAATTGGTCTTTAGATTCCTTGAGTATTCATCCTTTTAGAACCTTATACATTTAATTTTAAAGAGTAGTGCTCTGTCTTTCCAGAGTTTCCCCCTGAGCATTTCTCTTCCTTCTCAGCGAACTGGGTGTTCTGTGCTGGGTGGAGTCCCACTACCTTCTTAGATGCCGAAGAGGGCGTTGGCTGCTATTAAATGAGAGAATAGCCAGGCATCCGGGAAGTCTGGGTCCAGCCTCCAGCCTCCTCTCCTCCCTGTGGGGATGCAGAGGGGACATGCACAAGGACCTGAAACCAGTCGGGAAACAAAACTCTGCTTCATTTTTAAGGCTGGGCTAGCACCCACTAACCTACTAACCAGAGCTCTGGTATACCGAATTCCTCCCATTGCGTCTGCATCTTGAGATTTTACTATCCCTTTCTGGCCATGGGATCCAGGAGCTCTAGGCACGCAGGCAGGAGTGCTGAGAGGGCTGGCGGGACTTGTCAGAGGCAGACCCATGTTGGGGGGCCCAGCTGGTCGATCTGTAGGAGAACAGTAGTGAAGAGGAAGTGTGGCGGTGGTGTGTGTCTTTTGACACTTGGCCACTCCCTGCACTAATAAATGTGACTCATCAAGCCCCTGGCACTTAGACCAGTCAGATGAATGGTGCCCCTCACAGTGGTTGCTAGGGTGGCAGCCAGGAGCTCGGCCCAGGGAGAATGGGCCTCCTTATTTGAAACATGAAGGGGTTAGAGCAGCTGATCCTAAAGGTTCTTTCTAGTTCCAGCATCTGTTACTCCAAACACACCAGCCTTTGCACTGTGTGCCTCCTTCCTCTCCTCACTCTGCTGCACAGAAGCAGGCATGCAGCACAGCCTCTTCTGAGGCTCAGGGAGCCTGGAGTACCTGCTTCCAACAAGAAATTGTATCCCAACAAATATATGCATGAAAGCAGGTGTAGGCCCAGAGAGCCGACTCAGATTTAAGACAAGAGATTGGAAGCCATTTGAAATTATTTTTCTTGCTGCTTTACATTCTTTGCTGCTTTACATCTTTCTGTACTTTCCATACTTTCTATAATGACCATGCACTATTTGATCATAACGGGGAAAATAAGTAAAGCAACTAACAGGGAAAAAAGTTCCCTTTTGAAGGTGGAAAGAGATATGTGTATGTTGAATTGTGGGAGAGCAGCTACAATCGAGCACTAAATTTAGTACTGAGCTTCCTGGAAACCAGGGCACAAAGGGAAGCCGGGAGGGGCATGAGATTGTCATCTGATAAGGTCAGCACACAATTCCATCCATGGGCATACGTGTTCTGGGGGCAGTAAATTCTAAGATGAATATTTATGTAAGGAATGTTGAGAATCGTAATAGAAAATGCTATCAATTGCTATTCTGTGGAAATTGTGCTAATGTTCTTTAAAAGGTGGTATTTTATATAGATTCTCAATTGGAGCTGAGGGTATAGTAATGGATCTCTTCTCATGAAAGTATTTCTGTGAGGAGCTGAGCTAATGTGGTCCAGGTAAATTGCTTTGTGGTGATTTCACTTTGTAAAGGAAGGGAGCATAAATAACTCAGAAGATTGTAGATTTAGCATATCTTTCTCAAATATCAGCTGCCTCAGCTGGATTTTTGGCAGGTTCTGGGTAGCAGTGAAGCCAAGGTTGAGCGTTCTGCTGCATGCCTGAGGCTCCAGGGTTTGTGCTGCGACTGGAGACTGACCCATATACTTTACCAGATGAGTAGTCGTTCTTTCCACCTCCTGTAATAAAATCAAGGAACTTGGCTTGTTTCTGCTCCCAAATGGATGGTCTTCCCATTTTGAATGGCTGCTTTAAAGGTAGAAATGAGCAAGGGAAGGCAACTATTAACTAATCAGTAGAGCTGGCCTGTTCCTGAGAAACATGGTCTGTTTCCCCTACGTGCCGTTAACAGTCGCTCACTTAGTGGTGTAAGTGGTCACCGTAGATTAGTTTGACCAAACATTTTGTCTTTTTGTTAAGAGGCACCAGCTCTATGGAAGCCTTCACACTGCTTCAGAACTTTACCAAGAGGATTCAATGAGGTTATGTATACAAAGTACTTACTTGGCACCATGTGTAAAGGTTCATATAAAGTACTGGCATGCCGTAATTGGTCAGTAGATGGCAGCTTTTAATAATGCTGATAATGAGTTGACGAAGCAAATGTTCCACGGAGCCCTCGGGGCCAGGGAAAATACAGCCACTTCCCTTTTGGGACTGTCAGCATTGGTGACTTTTATAACTGTATTTCTGTGGCCGTTGATTTGCTGGACAAGTATTCAGGCTGAGTCCAGGATAACAGCCACTGTACCTTGAATCGGTAAAATAATGCAGTTTCCTGAGGCTGTAACTTGGTGGATTTAGATGGTAGCTGCAATGAAGTGAAGCCTGAGAAGCTACGTGGTTGAGTGAGGATTTGGGGTATATCTCTAGTAAGCTTTCCTGTTGTTAATACTAATGCGTTTTTGTGTTAAGTAGGGATGGGTTTAGGTGAGCTGGGATTATGATTTTGTGTTTGGGTCTCTTTTTTCCCTTGTTTTACTTACTAGTTGTATGGATCGTCTGCAGCTTCCTTTTGTCTTTATTAAGGTCCAGTGACCGGAGCTGCCGGTCGTGTTCTAAGCACAGTTGATTCTATGGTCTGTACTCCAGTACGAGGAACCTTTGTGTTTCCTGTGCTCTCTTTCTAATTATACTTAGTATTTATTTGTGCTTTTGGTCATAACTGCACATAGGACTGGTCTTCAAGGAACCATTTATAATGAGAACTTTCTTTTTCCCTTTCTGGGTCATAATTAACAGCTTAAAACCTTTCATTATAAGGTATAGAGTCCTTTTAATTATTTTTGGCTGATAAAGAAAAATAACACTCTTGTTTCTTGATTGGATCCCGCCTGCCATGTTTCTTCCCACTCACAGAGCTTTCCTGCAGGCTATTCATTCCCGTTTGGAGTGGGGATTTCAGCGTGCCCGCTGGAGGTCTGTGCCCAGGGTGCCCTTGGGAAAGTTCTGTGTGAGAGGAGCCATGAGCGAGCCACCTGGACTGTGCATTTTGAACAATGGCGTATAATTCAGTTCTGAGAGGTCCTGATGATTAATCCAGCCTTTTCCATCAGTTCATCAGAAAAACTGCTCCAAGCCTGGAGTCCTTGATCTCCTAGGGCCCGTTGGAGGAGAGTGTAAACATGAGAGCTGGCCTCCAGAGCCCAGAGAGGCTGCTTGCTTTCGGCTGGAATTAAATCAAATCAGTAGGGGAACAGTGACAGTCTCCTGCTGATTAGAAACTGTGTTACTTAATAAATGCATTTCAGTTCGGAGTCTTTCAAATCATAAGGTTTATGGTGGCCCTTAGGTGGGAAATAATAACCTTGATGGTGACAGGCTGGAAATTGTTGCTCGGGGCTGGTGTTGCTTCTGCTGTGCAGAGCCCAAGGCCCTCCGCTGTGACCTGGGAGCTTGGTGCCCTGGAACGGCCCACTTTTATTCATTTTTATGTATGGGTTTTCCTCTGTGATAGCATTTGAACATATGGTTACAGCTGCTAAAATAAAACAGACAAAAACCTGTACTTGATCACAATGGCCTGTGCTATATAAGCTATAAGGTGAATTCAAGGGTATAAGCCTCTTCCTTCCTCTCTAAAAACCAAGGCAAATAGGGTCTAGAGGCATTCTCTCTTCCTTTTCTGGAGCAGAAGCTTTTCATTGAGCTTGGTGAAGGATGCCACTGGTTCCCCACTTAGCTCTACAAGAATTGGAGCGAGGGGGGGAGAGTAGGTGAGTGTGTCAAATGTGTTTATCTGTATCAGATCTACGTTATCTAGATTTACTTACCGAAATGTAATAGACGTTATTTGTGTCTAGATACAACCCTGATTTTCTCAAACCACCCCCTGAGTGAGTAGTCTTGAAGCATTTCTTTTTTTTTTTCATTTTAGCTTCTGGAAGTAAGGAGGAGCTAAACAACTCTACTGCTCCTCGAAGCCCTTCAGCCAGTTGGACAGAGAGTGTGCAGGTTGCCACCACGTTCCCCAATGGTGTCCCAAGGGTGATTCAGTCTTTAGCTGTCAGTCTGGGACGGCTAAACGTGACAGAGGGTTTCTCCAATGGCTCTGAAATTGCCACGACTCCAGCATCAGTCCATTCTTCACCGTCTGAGACAGAACTGAGGAGAAACACCAGAGTAATTGGGAGTCTAGGGGATGGGGAATTCAGTGAGCCGTCCACAGAAAATGGATTTGGCCTTCCATCTTCCGAGGCCTCAGTGGGATTTTGGCAAAATGATTTCCCAAGTAAGTATTCAATTTTGCTTAACTATTACGGACATTTAAAAATTGTTGGATTTTCGCCCTAGCTGGGCGAGTCAGTCAGTTGGAGCATCGTCGCATACACCAAAAGGTGGCGGGTTAGATTCCTTGTCAGGGCACATAGCTAGGTTCCGGGTTCGATCGCTCGTCAGGGCGAGTATGGGAGGCAACCAATTGAAGTTTCTCTCTCACATCAATATTTCTCTCTCCCTCTCTCTCTCCTTTCTTCTCTCTCTGAAATCAATGGAAACATACCCTTGGGTGAAGATTAAAAATAAAAATTGTTGTATTCTCTTAAGGGATGGCTTCCAGACCATTTGCAGTCTCTAAGAAAAAGAATGTCCTTAGATAACACCATCCCCTTTCTCTTGTATATCACACGTTGATTTTCATCCTTATGAAAACATTGTGAAGTTTGTCCAACAGGCGTCATTCCTCCTGCTTTCTTTGTAGATGACGAAACCAAGGGTCAGAGGGTTTCGGCAGAGCTGAGACCTCAGCCTCGGAGCCCTCACTGCTGATTGCGTCTTGTCACTGCAGCATCGTCTCCAAAGTGAGAGCTGGCCTGCTCTTTAAAACTAGTTTGAGTTATTTTATATATCATTAGAACTAAACCATGTAGCTATAAATATATTCCCCAAATTCATACTTCAAAATTAGAATAATCTAATAATCAAAATTAGAATAATAATAGAACTGTTTTAGAAAAATGGTTCCTACCATTTTGAGCCGCATTGGACATAACACCCTACCTTTCTTAATCACTTTTGGGAAACAAGAACACAATACTCAAGCCTATCGGTTACTCTGCTGCCTTGCACATGCTGTTTAAAAGCTCCCCTCTTCACCGTTCATTTTTAGTATTGCTATCTTATTGGCACTGAAGAGTTTTGAATTAATTATTTAGAATATGAAAATGCATGTCAGATTACACATATAATAAATTCTATGCAAGGTCATTGCCAAGGGGATCTTTCCTTAGAGAGGACTCACATTTCAGTTGTGGAGGGGTCTCTTTCACATCCGTGTAATGGCATTTTTCCCCCTGCCACCTTACAGTCTCGGAAGGACACCAGCGGGCCAGCAGCTCTGACCCGAGAACCGGGAGCCCCGTGTCCCAGACTGAGACTGTGCCCGGGCCCGTCCCGTTGGGCAGCACTGGAGAGAGCGCCGCGCGCTGGGGCTTGACCAGCAGCAAGACGGTTGAAGATGTGCCGGGAAGCTCTGCTTCCTACCCTGCAGCTGTGAACTCTTCCGCTTTGACCCGGTTCTCAGCCTCTGCCCCACAGCCTGGAGGAAGTGACACAGCGCTGGGTGAGAGGAGGCGCTCCGAGCCGGGCACCGAGTCCTCGCCCTCCTCCTCCTCAGAAAGCCTGGAGTCCTCAGCACCGCGCGGCCAACGCTCCAGTGAGTTTCCCCGCTCAGCCTGGGCCGCGGAGGGGCGGGTGCTGCCAGGCCTGTGGCCCGCAGCAGGGTAGGCCACGCGTTAGTGAAGCAGCGCCATAGGCCCCTCTGGTTTCAGTAATCCCGGCCGTTCTTCTAGCCGGTGGGTACAGATATACCTCTGTGCCCCTAAATTTTTTCTGGGACATCTCCACAGAGTTGCCGTTGCCACCTGCCCCTCCCACACAGAGCTCAGGGGCCTCTCTGTCCATGTCCTTCCACCCCCTATAGCCCACCCCGCCCCCCTGTACCTGCCTCAGTCCCATAGCTCTGGAAAGTTGTTCACCCCAAGTCCAGGCATTCATCAAGAGAAACTCTCTTTTTATAATAGCTTTATTAAGATATAATTTACATTCTCTACAATTCTCTCATTCAAAGTGTACAATTCAGTGGTTTTTAGTATATGCACAAAGTTGTGTAACCACCTATCTAAGATTTTCATCACCTCAAAAAGGAACCCGGTGCCAGAAGTCATTCCCTATTCTCCCCTCCTTTCAGCCTCTGGCAACCACGAATTTACTTTTTGCCTCTATGGATTTGCCTGTTCTACACATTTCATGGAATCATGGAATCACATGGTATTTGGCTTTCTGTGTTTTTCACTCAGCATAATGTTTTCAAGATTCATCCATGTTGTAGCATGTATCAGTACTTTATTCATTTTTATGGCTGAATAATATCCCATTGTGTGGATGTCCCACATTTTGTTTATCTTTTTATCAATTGGTGGATATGTAGGTTTTTAAAAAAATCTTTTGGCTATTGTGAATGATACTGTTATGATCATTCCAGTACTAGTTTTTGTGTGGACACCTGTTTTCAGTTCTCTTGGATTGCTGGGTTAAATAGTAACTCTATTTTTAACCTTTTGAAGAATGCCAGTCTGTTTCCAAAGTGGCTGCCCTGCTTTATCTTCCCGACAGCAGTGTACTGCTGGGGGTCCCAGTTTCTCAGCAACTTTACCAACACTTGTTATGGTCCATCTTTTTTTCACTGTTGCCATCCTGGTGGGTGTGCTGTGGTATCTCATTGTGGGTTTGACTTGTATTTTCTAGCTGAGCATCCTTTCATTTGCTCATTGGCCATTTGTATATCTTCTTTGGGAATGTGCATTTAGATCTTTTGGCTATTTTTAAATCAGGTTGTCTTTTTTTTTTTTTTTTTTTTAGTTAAGGGAGTTCTTTTTGTGTTCTGGTTACCAGTCCCTTATCAGATAGATGATTTGCAGGCATTGTCTCCCATTCTTTGGGTTGTCATTTCACTTTCTTGATGGCATTATTTGCAACACAACAGTTTTTAATTTTGATGAAGTTCAATTTATCAATTTGAGAAAACTTTTCTTTTGATGTTCCTTTCTAATAATGTTTTTGGGTAATTTTTTAAAACCATTTTCAGCAGCCTTATCCATGTAAATTTATGTTGACTAAAGCAAAAATGCATTAACTTATCATTTAAAACTTATAATAGGTTTAAATTCTTACTCTCTACCACTAATAATAGCATCCCTATTTTACTACTCATGCGATGTGAGAAAACATGCTTATCATGAAAGAATACCACATGTATGGGTGAAGTTATCTTGTTCGTTTAAGTCTGTGCATGGAAAACGCATTATCTATCTCCTAAACAAAAAGAACCATTTTCCACCCTCACAGTTGTGGGGCTCAGGCTTGTTACCCTTCGAACCAGGAGCTTAGGTTCCTTAGCCTTTCCTTTTTCCTTCCTTTCAGTGCCCTTCACGCTGCAGTTAATGCTCAGCTGGTTCTAGTAGAAAATATGAGTGGATCTTGGGGTTGGGTTATAGAGTGCTGGATACAGAAGAGCCTTGTTCCTGAAACCACCCCACTGTGGGCTGACACAGTGCTTTATCTTGTTTCCTCTGATCGCCCAAAGCTGACTCTGCCAGCCAGCCTTCCAGAGTTCTCGAGCTGTTCCTCTCTGGATTCCAATGCAACCCCTCTGTTCCAGGTCATGACGCTCCACCGAGTTAAGTCTGTCAGCCTGAGGGGTTGTTTGCCTAAATTTTGTCTAACAGAGCCTCTATGGTCTCCCCATCCCGGGCCTCGTTCCCTTTGCCTAGGGAACTTGTGCTCAGATCCGCTCAGCTCTGAAGCCTTCCCTGGTGGGTCTTCCATGGGTCTCTTCAGCCCTTCAGCCTAAGTCTTTCCCTGGTTCCTGGCTTCTCAGTGCTGCTCCAGGTCACTGTATCCCGGCCTCCTCTCATTCCTGTGTGTCAGTGAATGCAGACCTCTCATGAAGTGAGCTTACCTAACCCTCAGCTTTACCTCCATTTTCCTTCGAGGTGTGTCCATGGGGCATCAAGAGCTAGCCTGGTCTGCGAATAGGAATAAGAACCGGGACAAGAACTTGTTTTCTCATAGAGCCAGGTTGTGACGGATTTAGGCCAAGAAAAATTGGACCCCACTTCCATACCCAAGAAAGGATATTTATTCATGTGTCACCTGTCCCTATCCCATCACCACCAAGAAAATAAAACAAATACGTTTAAACCCACACACAAACCAAGCACACCTTTAACCTCTGATCGCAGTGCCATTTCTCATGGATGTGTAAGGGCAAAGAATGAAAGGTCTACAGAATGACAGGCCCTGTTTCAGTTCATGCATTGCTGCCCTACCAGGAGGTGAGAGCCTTTGGAGTAACATGGGCCCCCCTGCTTGATCTTGTCAGAAAGTGTAAAGCCCCAGTAGGGCTGTTAGTCTTTTGCCCATTGTTCACCTTCCCTGCGGCCACCACCAATTCCCTGACATAAACTCTATTTATTATGTATCGCCGAGCAGAAATACAGTATTGATCGTGTTCACTTAAGCAATAAACCTTCCCATAAATCCAAGTCAGCTGAACACGCTGATCCGCAGTGCGTCCTGAGGTTTCCGCCACTGGCAGGCGTCTGCGGGAACACCACACGCTTGGTTTTCTCAGATAGAGACCCTGAGAGAGCACAGGGAGGCTCTCGGACTCCCATAGTCCAGGAAGCGAGGCTTGTTCCTGAGACTCAAGTCCATACCGTGGTCTCCCTTCCACCCCCGAATTGGCCGGTCATCCCTTTTCAATCTTCTTTTTAAAATTTTCCTTTTTATTGAATTCACTGGGGTGACACTGGTTAACAAACTATACAGGTTTCGGGTGCACGATTCCACAACACATCACCTGTACACTGTACTGTGTGTTCACCAAGCCAAGTCAAGTCTCGTTCCATCACCATTTATTCCTCCTCTACCTTCCTCTACCTCTCCCCACTCCCCCCTCCTCCTGGTAATCACCACAGTCCATGTTTATGAGTTTTTCTCTTTTTTTCCTTTTTTGCTAAATCCCCCCCCCCCGAGCTGTCAGCCTGCTCTGTATCTATGAGTCTGTCTCTATTTTGCTTGTTATTTCATTTTGTTTATTAGATTCCATATATGAGTGAAATCATATGGTACTTGTCTTTCCCTTTTCAATCTTCCTGTAGCCACTGAAGATAGTCCTGAGCTGGGCGTCAGTGCCGACACCCACGAGGGGCCCCACAGGACATCAGGAGCCCGTGCCCACAGCCCGCACACTTCAGCTACTGTCGCTGGAAACGGAGAGCGCACGCTGCGATCAGTCACCAATGGGAGCACGACTTCGGGGGGCGAGGGGCACTCTGAGGCAGCGCCCCGAGAAGCAGAGAGCGCCACTCCGCGTGGGAACATGACCACGACTGGTGAGGCTGTCGGAGGTGCTGAGCAGGATCTCTTTCCACACTCTCTCAGTTCGTCTCTCAGTGTGCTCAGGGCCCCAGAATGATGAAGCTCGCGGTCCACCCCAAGTACCTTACAAGCTCTTTATGAAGAGAACTTTCTGGGTTCTCTCACCTCCCTTCCCCTCCTCCCGGCCCCCTTCGCTCACCTAAGGCGTTTGCCAGTGGTGTCTGCCAGGAGGCTTAAATGAAAGAGAACAGTCACTTTGTGGCTAAGGTCAATCTCCTGGGAAAGAAATATCTCATTCAGAATGGAAAGTTGGGAGGCTTTTCCTTTTTCCATTTAGGCGTAACAATTGTTCTATTTGGGGTCTTAAGAGCTTTTAAGATACCAATTTGCTTTTATCAAAAAAGGCGTGTGGAAGGAATTCGGACACCCCCCCCCTAATTCTTTGGCCCCTGGCCTCACTTCTCTTTTATTACCATTCCATTGCCGTGACTGCACTCCTCGCAGGAGGTAAACCTGCGCGCAGACACGGACCCTGCCTGCCTTCCACACTGTCGGGGTCGCCCCCCCCCCGCCCGAGAGCTCCCTGTTGGACACCACGGCTCCGGAGGAAGTGTCTCTCCGACCGGCGTTCGGCGTTCGTGGATAGGGCACTGGCAGTCTGCTCACAGTGTGTGCTCAGGAGATTGCTTATTTGCTTCGTTGGTCTGACTTTGGTTTTTCCCTTTGCAGTCACTGGAATTAGCCACAATCAAGTGACTGGCACAGGTACTGAGCAGAGGACTTCCAGCGACCACACGGACCACACCTATGTCTTGTCTACTTTAACCAAAGGAGAGCGAGCACTACTGTCCATCACGGACAACAGCTCATCTTCAGAGACGAGAGAGAGTTCGACCTCTTCCGTGAAGGTCTCAGGCTCCCCACGTTCAGACTACCCTTCCCCTTCTCAGGTTCAGACTGAAGGAAGTAACGCCTCATCCTACGGAGGGGTGTATGCCCAGCCTCCCACGGAGCCGCTGGGTCTGCATACAGCCAGCCTGCCACCCTACACACCCACCGCTAAAATGTCAGGCACCTTGGGTCTCCCGGACGCGCATGCCGGATCAGTCGGTGGCTCATCTTCTTCGTCAGGGCCCCCTTTGCCCCTGCCCTCAGTGTCCCAGTCCCACCAGCCGTTCTCCTCAAACTTATCCCCCAGGGCCTCCGCTCCTCCCCTGGAGGCCACCCCTGAAGCGCCCACACCTTCGCCCTCCTCGCCACCACCTTCGCCCATATCCCTGACAGCCTCTACCCCTGCTTCACTGTCCCTGACCCAGACAACCCTACCACCTTCATCTTCTACCTTGGTCCTGCCCCGGGCAGGGGGCACTCCTGTGACAGCAGTCCGGATGTCGACAGTGGCATCGTCTGTGGTGATGCTCCCCGGCAGTCAGACAGCAGATCCTAAGGACCAGAGCAGCCCACACCACGAAAAAATGGTCACGGAATCAAAGCCACTGAGCCGGGAGTCTCTGCCTACAGAGGTCACCGAAGCTGAAACTGTGAGCCCTGCTTCGGGGATCCGTGTGTCCCCTGCCTTAACAGAGTTCTCCACTGAGCAGACCCTTCCAGCCACAACCACCGGCTTAGCCCAGACGCCTCCAGCTTTGACAGCCACCACTCTCAAGGCCTCCCATCCCCCCGCGCCCACTCCCAGCCCCACGTCAAGCACAGCGACTCTGACGGCTGGCCCCACCGCAGTCCAGACTACGGCTGGAAAACAGTTCCTGACGACCACTCCTGAAATTCTGGTGCCACGAATCTCAACAGAAGTTGTTACCACAAAAAGAAACCAAGTTCATATAGATAATACCACCCGATTAAGCCCCCTGACCAGTGCACCCACATCAGCAGAAGTATTGACCACGGGGCCTGGCATTCCAGAAGAGTCCAGCCCAGCTTCACATTTCCCCAGAACATCTCCTCCCCAAGGCTCACACGTTTCTCCGGCTGAAGTGCTGACTCCCAAACCTACCGCCTTCCGCGCTCAGAGCAGCACACGGTCACCCACGGCGTCGTCGTCTCCAGCCCCAGGTAGAATGCAGTCTCACAGGCATCCTGAAAGCTGCTGGGGCGGGGGTTCGTGTGTATGTGGGCCAGTGGTTGGTACCTGCAGGAGTGCAGTGTGTGTTTGATGATCTGAAATGTTTCCCGTAGAAGCACTTAAAGCATAAAATAATGTCACGGTGGACCTACTTTCCTCACCCCTGAGTTACATAATTCTTCTCGAAGAGAGGGGAGAGGATGCCATTGGCTGTGTGTGACATCAGTAGATGGTGTAATTGTAGCCTGTAATGCCCCATAATTGCAAGAGCTTTTCAGGCATGCCTTTAACTCCTCCGTGGCCAGAGTGGGCGGCAACATAGGACAGGAGGGTGCAGAAGATTTCGGTGGCCTGGCTGGGACATGGAGTGAGTAGGTGACTGCTCCCAGACCAGGGCCCCAAGTTTCTGGGTCAGTCAGGCGGCTCCACAGTCACCAGAGAGGCTTTCTTGGTCCAGGGGAAGCCCAGGCCCCTTTGTCTCCCTCAGATTATGCTGCTAGTTGATAAACATGGGGTGCGGGGGGGGATAGGTGCTCATGTTCAATCGGGAGATGATGAACTAATCTTTCCCCATAGCGGCTGCACTGTGCCTGAGGTTATCTTTAAGCCCACGTTGGCGTTCCCGGCACGCACGTGGTTCTTTATCATGTAAGGAGAGGTGGAAATGAGACCATCTGTCTTTTGATGTCGTGTTTGAAGTGGTACATTTAGCTTGTCCAGACCCAGGAAAGGAAAAACGCTGGTGGTTATGGGGTACAGCGGAGATTGACATCTTAAGGAAAAAGAAAAGACGAGAAATGCTTTATCGCGACTGGAGTAGGGAACTCAGTTAGTGGCAGAGTTCCACCTCGTCAGCCATCAGCAGGCTGGCGGATGGGGGGGCCATATTTCTGCCCCGCCAGCCCCACAGTGCCAGATGCATCAGTGCCCCTTTGTACCAGTGATCCCAGCACCTCTGGGAAATTGAAAGCTGGGTCCTTCACCTGAGAAGTGTGGGGTCCCTGCTTCAGACTTCACAGGGCTTCATTTCCAGCGGCCAGATATACAAAGCTCCCTTCAAGCTGATGACGGCCATTGCACTGGTCACTGTGAGCGGGTATTAGGAACGTCGTGACTGGCTGGTAATATATCATGCAGCAGGATCCCTGGGTTCAGTGTTTGGATATATAGCTGCTGTGCCTAGACGGCTGGATTAGGTATATTAAAGCAGCAGTGAGGAGTAGGAGCACCATCTTCAGGTTTAGCCCATTGGTTTTCAGGGTTATTCTTTTGGAGTTAGAACCCTTGACTTTTGGTCCTTCTACCACCGATTTTCTCCTTGGAGACGCTGCAGTTATTTTGTGGGCTTCGGCTTTTCTCAGTATGTGTCAGAAACCTTTACTAGGCAGTTGTTGCGTAACTGGAGCGTGACAAGGCGGGTTACACAGGCCGAAATAGAGCGCTGTGGTCACTGCCCTTGGGAGCTGGGAGTCCGAGATGACGCTGAAACCAGTACCTCACCGAGGCCCAGGTGAATCCTATGGGGCTCCTCGTTACGTACGTAAAGAGAAGGCGTTGTAGTGCTCACCTCCAGTGAGTTTTCTGAATGATTGCCCAACATGTGGAGGCCCACGTACTGTTACATTCTGAGATTTTCAGATAAAGGGAAATCTTGCAGCAGGATCCTTTTCTGCTTAATAGGTGTCTTAACTGGGCATCAATTCAAGTAGAACTTCCTAAGTGTCACAAAGTCAGTATAATTGTCCATCCTGAGCGGAGTGATCTATGGGCAGCGTTTGGATTTGAACCAGTTCTTGCATTCAGGGACCCAGCTGTCTGACGCTGTGTCATTCCACCAGCAAGCACCGGAATCCAGGCCCACCGCCTCTCTGCTGCCCCTCTCGGGAGTCCATTCCGTTTGGGTAGTGCGGCCTTTCAGGGCAAGTAAACAGAAATAAGCGAGAATCAAATATTAGCCAGGAGAATTAAATATTTACCTTGAGCTGCCTTTACATTTCGCGTGTGGTTAACTGCTTTATTCCTGGAATGTGTTTTTAGTGAACAGCTGTGCCCCTAACCCTTGTCTTCACGATGGGAAATGCGTTGTGGACCCCACCCGCCGTGGGTATCGATGCGTGTGCTCGCCTTCCTGGCAAGGGGATGACTGCAGCGTGGGTAAGAGGAAAAGTCATCTCCAGTCGTCTACAGGACAATATGCACCTCGAGATAGGCAGCAAACTCCTTTTTCTCCAAAATGCAGGGGAGAAAGATTTTTAAATTAATGCCCTGCTGACTTGAGAGTTAGCATGCTCATTGTTGTCTGCAGAATAATGTCAGGCAGTGAGGCTGACGAGTTGCCACGATCTGGCTTCATTTTGTGGGCTCCCTCCACTCCTGCCACACTGGGCCACCCACAGCTCCCCAAAGACCCCTCTGCTTTCCCGTCCTGGCCTTCACTGCGCTGGTGCCTCAGCCTAGAATCCCGCCTGCCCCCCACTTACGTCTGCTTATTAAAGTTCTTCTAGTCTTAGTCCAGATATTATTTGAAACAGTCTTTTCCTGTGTTTTTATTGTTGACACTATTACAGATTGAAACAGTCTTAATCCTCTCCTCCATTAAAATCTGCTACTTTCTCTGTGCTCCTGCCTTGTGTCCATAGTTAGCTGTATACATGGCTGCCTCCATCCTTAATAGACTGGTAGCCCCTTGAGAACAAGGATAGTGTCCTACTCGTCTCTGGGCCCCACTACACCTAGTGCCATTTGGCCCTTCGTAAGTGCTTACCGCACTGGGTTATGGTTTTGCTGTCTGATACAGTCAGTATGGCCTGTGTTCTGTCCTCTGCAGATGTGAATGAATGCCTCTCGAACCCCTGCCCACCCCTGGCCATGTGCAACAATACTCAGGGATCCTTTACCTGCAGATGCCCAGTTGGGTACCAGCTGGAAAAAGGAATATGCAATTTGGGTAAGAAAGTTTGTCTATCTTGGAATTCTTTCTACACCACAATATATTTTGCAAAGTAATACAAAAAGTAACATTGTTTTTCTTCCTAATCAAAACCAATATTTGCCCAAGGTCTAACTTCAAGGAATAGAGAAAGAATTGGCGGATGCTGCCTCTTATGCCACCACTTAGAAATATAGCACCTTATATGAAACTCTTTTAGTGTGCGTTATATTTTTACATAGTTGAAATCATATGGTATCTATACAAACTACATCGTAAACATTTTCCCATTTTATTAAAAATATTATGCAGACTTCTTAATGATTGTATAACTGTGCCATCATTTGTGCATAACACTGTTTGCTTAACCATTCCACCCTGCAGTTAGGAAAAAATATGTATATATCAAAGGATATTCTAACCACATAGTTTAAAACAATACATTTTAGGGAGAGAGAAAAAGAGAAAACCCCTGACTGTCCTTACCAAATTCACACATTCTTTTCATTTTTAAAAACAATCTTCATGTTCTTGTCCACAGGCAGAAATATTTTTACAAAGCTATTGCTGTCATTGTACTGTTCAGTTTGTCATATGTTGTTTCCTAATTTGATAAGATTCATGAAGCTGGTTGAGTTTAGATATAATCACCACTGTAAGATTAAGACGTAAACAACCCACGGGGACACTAAGGCCCGGATGAGGTGCTAAGCGACCAGGCGTATACAACTGCTAGATTGGAGGCCGGGTTCCAGCCCACAGTTCCTCCTAGCACACAGTGATTTGTCCATTGTAAGAGCTTTCTTGCACACAGTGTGTAACCCTGTGTTGGAGTCCCGAGTTCAACACATAACTTGAAGAAATTAGAAGCGAAGAACTTAGAGTTATTATCTAAGCTCGATAAGGAAGCTGGCAGGTAAAGTGACTCATCCTTGAATCATTTTAAATCGCCCAGTGTGATACTTAACATATGGAAAGGACTCAGTAGATAGTATTTTGAGAGAACAAATGTCTTTGTGTTTTGAAAATATCATTTGCATAAACTCTTGTTGCCTATAGGCTGAAGGGAATCGTCAGATGTTTTAGAAGGTTGTGTCAAATGACAACTCTAAAACAATTTAGTAAAGAGCTTGACATCCTTGATTCAAGAAAAACAACCCGTGGAGGGGAGTGCAGGGCCTCCTCACAAGCCGGGGAGCCCTCTCCTGCGGGGGGTGGGCAAGTGCGGGTTTTATAGAGGGTTTGAAGCGGAACTGTAGAGACAGCCTGTGACTGGCTGGGGTTGCGTGCCTTATCTTACCTTATTTAGAAAGATCAAGGCACAAGGAAACAAGTGTGGAGTCCAGGGTAGATTTGGCATGTGGGGTTTGGCTGGCTGGATACAGCAGAGCATTTATAGGAAAGTTCTGTTTGCTTCCATGGCACCCCAGACAGGGGCAGCTCCATCTTGGGCCTAGAAATTTATTTCAACAGTTGCTACCCTATTAAAATAATGGTAGAATTTTGAAAATTGTTTAAAACACAAAGATCAAGTCAAAGCATTATTTAAAGAAATGAAAATGTAGTAGTATAGATAGATATCAGTCAAAATTAAGAATTCCTCTTATTCTCATAGTTTATTTGCTTTGGGGTAACCTATTCCATTAGCTGCACCCTGTAAGAAATAAGCCAGGAGTTTTGGGTTTAAGAATAGAGAAGATGGAAATGATTTTGTTCTGAAGCAATGTGCAAAATCCACCTGCCCAGGAGCTCAGATGCCTGACTGCCAGCCCCAGGGCCACCACCCACAGCACATGATCCTTGAGTCTCACTTTCCTCACCTGTAAAATCAGATTACCCCCTGGTCTGCTTCCCACTTAGGGTTATTGTGAAAATCAAAGAAAATAATGTATTTGAGCAAGCTTTGGAAATGATAGCATTCAGGAACCCTCCCTGGCATATGTTGTCAGTTTGACTCAAATAAACTTATAAAAAATTTTTAAAAAGAAAATGGTAGAGTTCTCCAGATGGGAGGCATCATTTAACATTAGTCTAATCTCTTGGGCCGCTTGGACCAGAATTGAAAGCAATGAGAATAATAAACTACTCTGAATACAAAGTAATAATTATGGATCTTTTAAAAAATCACTTCAATAACCTGTGTAACTCAACGATTACATCTGAAGTAAGAAATTGCCTTAAAGCCAGGTGAGGTAACTGCAGACTTGAAGATGTCTGTGTGCCCGGGAGGGTGCAGGGGTTGGGAGGACACTGCGTGATGCCACCTTCACATTCACACTGAAAGTTAGAGGCCACAGGAGAGATCTGTGTACTTGGCATTTAGAGCCCGTATATTTCTCTGCGGAGTGTCTGGGTATAAACCTGGACCTGTGAGATGTGAGGATGAAGGAGTGGGATGATGGTGCGGGAGTGTCCGGGGGCACCAGTACTGGGAGGAGAGCGGGTCTATTGTGTTAACAATCATCTTTCCCTTTTCAAGTCATTTAACTTCATTGTTCATAAACATCAGAGGGACATGCAAATTAGAGCATGCTGAAATGCTTTCATTCGGCCAAGAATGTTTTCAAAGAGCTCCCTGCTGCTCAAAAAGAGTCCTAAGCAGCTGGCTTCGCTGAACTGTAGAACAAGCAAAAAGATGTTAAATAAGGATTCAGGGCTTTAGACAGTAAGTATAAGATGTTAAATGTTTTCCCTGGCTCATTCGCAGGCCTTTTTCTAAATTCAGCAAGCGCGCTTTCTGTGAAAGAGCAGCTTCAGGGGTTTCTGTGTTTCGGGTTATTATTTTTTTTCCTGTTCAGAAGGGAAGATAAGAATTTAATATAAAGGAAGATAAGAGCCAGATATACAGCAGGCTATACTAATTTTTGGTTGCCTGCCTAAGCTCCATTCCCCTCAGGCCCAGTCAGCACTAATTGATGTTAACTAGAATTTTATTTTATGAGTGAAACGGGCCTTGAAAACGGGGCTGCTTTCTTTCATGTCTGAATCCAACATTGTCTTGAATATGGGTTGTTTCATTACGTGACTTATAATCATGGAGTCTGGCAACCCCCTGGAGGTTTGGAACCTTTCTCTGTAGCCCCTTGGTTGTCCTTAGAATACCAGATTCCTCAAGGGGCTGAGGGTGTAGAAGAACTTGGAAGATGGGCACACATGACATTAAATGTTCATTTTGGCCCTTGGGAGCTGTGCGACCTTGGGAAGTTACTGACTTCTGGCAGCTTCTTTTATCAGGATAAAATGGGCATTTCCTCTGAGAAAGAGGAATAGGGGTTGACAGGGGTAACTCTAGTGAGAAGAGAAAACCAAAGCGTGCCCTTGAAGGCGAGGGCTTGTCAACTTGGTGAAAGACCCAGAGGGCCAGAGCTTTCCTCTCTAAAGTGTTACAGGGCCTGATGAGCATTTTTTGTGTCTGGCCCCACGTCTCCCTGCTGGGATTATGTTGTTTAGGCCAGCTCACCTTTCTTTTTCGTCACAGCCTTATTGGGCATGTATTATGGGAAGACCATTAGGGAGACATCAAGGAGGCTCCTTTCAGCAGCCCCTCCCCCGACCCCCCACATACACAAAAGGCTCCTTGAAGTCCCTCACAAAAGGCTGTCTCAGTCTGAGCCTTCAGCTCAGCTCCCTGGATGCTCACTTTCCTAGAGAGGAGCCTGGAAAGGGAGAGGTGGTCTCCGTCCTCAAGGAGGAAGAAATGCACAGAGATAGATGGTCCTTTGAGGTGGAGTGAAGCTGGATGCCCCATAAATTTACAAACACAGCCTTGTGTAGGTCAACTTGCCATGTAGCCTAATAGGTTATGTTTTTATTTTCAGTTAGAACCTTCGTGACAGAGTTTAAATTAAAGAAAATGTCTCTTAATACCACCACGGAGAAACATTCAGACCTACACGAAGTTGAAAATGAGATCACCCAGACAGTAAGTTTCTGAAGGGCGTCTTCCTTCCAGTCCTTTGTTTTCCAGAACAGATTTTGTTCAGAATTGGGAACCTCCCGGGGATCAGTTATATCTCTCAGTCTGTTCATTTCTGTTTCATTTGGAAGGAAAACTTCATGGTAAAATAAAAGGCCTCTCGGAAGTAGAAGGGAGATGTTGAGAAGTAGTGGTTCCCAGTAGGAGCGGTTCTTGGAACGTGCCCTCATGTGCAGCCTTTATCCATGGCCTGGCATTTCTTTTCCATGTGCAAACTGACAGTCACAGACATGTAGATGACATGAACCTATAAAAGCTGTTGGTGAAGAGGAAAGCCCCAGAAGATCCTGCCATCCCACCTGCTGCTGACCTCTCTGTGCTTAGGAACATGGAGAGGATGCTCTCTTTCCTCAAGGGAATGCGAAAGGAGGAGCAGTTAATCCTGATTATCCAGGGCAGATAATTCGTTGCGTAGATTATCAGGGGCCTTTGATTCTTCTGTTCCTTTTTACTTACTTTTTGTCAGGGCAGGGGGAAAAAAGAAAGAAAGAAAAATTAAAGTAGAGAGGAAGAAAGAAGAGATGAAAATGAAGCTCAGATAGTAAATTTTGCCTCTCAGCTGCTACCTGAGTCTAAGATTTGGTGTCTGGAAAATCAAAGTTTGCCATTAAAACAAGTTTTTGAGATCAGTCGATTTCTGATTTCAATTTACTAGTTCTTTATGGGTGAGAGTTAATGTGTTAGCCACAACCTCTAGGAGTTTACAGGACTGTGGGTTTTATTTGCGTAGAATTTAGCTTCCAGTTCTGTTTCCGTATCGGCCGAGCATCTGCTCTGTGGCAGGTATTTGACAGGTGCCTCACTTCTGTAAGAGGTACTGCAGACACCTTTACAGGTGGTAAACTAAGAGGCTCGGGAAGTCGATGACATTGCCTGAGCTCACACAGAGCAGGTACAAAGTTAGGGAACAGTCCACCAGACCACTCTCATTTCTGACACCAGTTACAAGTTTGGGGATCCCCAGACCACCCTCAAATCTGATAATTCAGTAGGACTCACAGATCTTTCCCAAAGCTTTTACACTGAGGTTATGGTTTATTACAGTGAATGGATCCAGGTTACAATCAGCCAAGGGAAGAGAGGCATGGGGCAGAATCCAGGAGGCTTCCAGATGTGGTGTTTCAGTTGCCTTCTCCCCCATGGAGACACGGACAGTGCTAACTCCTCTTGGCGATGATGTGTATAATAGTCACGGACTATTGCCAGCCAGGGACGCTTACCTGAGTCTTGGGGTTTACTGCCAAAACGTAGTGCTTGCTTCGTCAGCACATATACTAAAATTAGAGCCAATATGTAGACATAGTAAACTGCCCACATGGCTGACCTCAGTCTCCAGCCCCTCTGGAGGTCTAGGGGATACCATATAACTCAAAGCCCTCACCATAAATCACGTTCCTAGACTATCTGGAGTGGCCCAGTCCTCCAAGTAAACAAAGGCAGGCCATTCCAAAAGCTTAGAGATTACCTCCCAGGAGCCAAGGGCCAGGCCTCTCTTTGGGCAAGGTTTAATTCTTTATTATACAGTGGGTTTTATGTCTATTCTTACATCTTCTAGCCCGACACCAGGTGTTCTTGTCACTCCACCACACCTGCCCCTTGGTTGTGCTGTTGGTCAGTATTTCCTTCTAAGACAGTACAGGGCCTTAGAACCCCGTGCACGGGTGCAGTCCTTCCCATTCCACAGTGTTTGTGACTGCTCTGACTTGTTAAGCTTTACCCAGTATCCACGGATAATTTATTAGTGAAGTGACATCCCCACCCCAGGGAATATTAAAGATTTAGGCAGTGACTGCAGAAGCCACTCAGGTGGCCTTTCCCAGGATGCCATTCTATTCTGAAATGTGCCATTCCTGTTACGGGGGGGAGGGGGGGGGTGCCTAAGTACTAATGCTATAATAAATCATTGCTTATCAAAATATAAAGGGGTGTCATACAAGGCCACAAAGGGTCTGATGACATCCCACGTTTGAATCCATCTTCTGAAGAGTGAGATGTATCTTCCCCATGGGCTGTGAAGCCAGGTGGGTCTGCACCGGTCAAGGTATTGAGACCCTCTGCTGCATAAAAGGAATCTCCAGCCCCAATGTAGGGGGAACAGGGAAGCAGGCATGGTACTCTCTTTACTCCCTGAGGGATTTCCTGCTGTCTCTGAGGGCACAAGGCAAACACAGGCAGAGTCGCTCTTAATTTGTTCTCAACAAAAGGCTTCTTGACCCACATAATGTAATTTCCCATGGAGAGCCTGTTTGAAGAGGACCTATCTTTGAGTTAGGTCAGCTCATTGTAGATTAGGAGGGGTCCTCGCGGGGCCTGCCAGACCTGGGGCAGCTGAAAGGAACCAGCCTTTCCATGAGGCTCGTTCACTATGTGAAGTCCAAATAAACAGTTGCCTCTGAGTTTTTTGAAACCCTGTATCTTAGAAGAGATCTGCTGCTTTGAAGATGTTTTGCATCCAAGGGCGCTGTTCCGAACATCCCTTCCTGCCAAGACTTTCCCCACTGATTCACTAGCTGCCTCTCTCCCTTTGTACTCGCAGAACAACAGAATAAGCCCAGGAAGGCATTTAAGAGGGAACACAAAAAGGACACCACTCCTCTGTAAAGCCCCCTGCTGATAAGTTGATGGCTGGAAGATGCCTGTTTCATACTGAAAATAGGAAATTGGTTCCAGGTCTAAGGCTTTTGTCTAATCCACAGTTAATTTACCTGTTCTTCCTTTCAGTTAAATATGTGCTTTTCGACATTACCTGGTTATACCCGATCCACAGTTCATGCTTCTAGGTAAGTACATTGGCTTGTGAACCAGTCTGTAGAAAGGAGAGGATATTTGTACATGGGTGGCAGCAATAAAACTGGGCCCTGTTTTGACCAAACCACAGGGTGACCCAGGGCCAAAGTCACTGGATCTCATGCTGTCCCATTCCCTCACTGGACAATGGAGATGACACTCATTTTTCAAAAGCCTTGGGGCCCACATATCATTTTAGAGCAATTAAAAACCTACACACTTTGCCTGTAGAGAGCCCAGCGCCGTGGTCCTGTCACTGCAGACCACCTTCTCCCTGGCCTCCAACGTGACGCTGTTTGACCTGGCTGACGGGATGCAGATATGTGTCAACTCCTGCAGGTCCTCTGCTGAGGTCTGCCAGCTCCTGGGATCTCAGAGGCGTATCTTTAGAGGTGAGAGAATGGCCCTCCGGGAGGACCCGGCCCATACGGTTAGGCACACACCTGAAATAGAAATGTAAGGCATTCAGGGCTCAGGTCCAAGTAGAGCTCCTCAGAGAGCAGGCTGTCTTTGAAATGGATGTTAAGCAGAAGACCTTTGTGTGTGTGCACCTTTGTACATTCGCGTGGGAGGGGGCGCTTGCTCGCATGCGTGCACACACACACACACACACACACACACACACAGTCTTGCAGTTGCCTGCTCCTTGGCCTGCTGCCCCGTCTACTCCTACACAGGAGCTGATGTAAAGAAGCAGAAATCACTCTTCTCTCCCTTGAAAAGTCCCTACTCTCTCTAGGGAGACAGACATTCACACGCAGAATGTACCTGCTTGTCAATACCCCAAACCCTCATTGTCATATACCATCGAGGAAAGAAAGCCTGTGCGGTATTATCGGTCATTTTTGTTTGTTTGCAAATCACCGATACACAAAAACAAGACCAGGCTGATATAGACCAGCGCCGGTGTCGTTCAGGATAATCTCCCTATTCTTGTTCCTGCTTTGTCTGTTTTGTCAAAAGCTTCTACAGTGCATCTAGACGAAAGCAGATGAAGAAAGGGATTCGAGACAAGTTTGGAAGGCAAATGTGGGTCTTAGAGGGGAGGTGTTGTCTCTGGGATGGGAGAACTGCTGGAATCAAAGTGCTTCCTTGCAAAGGGGGCTTGTCCCTGCTGCCATCTCATGAGTGATCAAAGCAGGCTCTGCTAAGCTCTTTTCTCCACACAGTTAGGATGTGGAATCTGTGTGGACCTCCCACCTGGTGCCCAGACGCTGGACCTGAGCGGGTTTGGTGCGTTGTCTGCTGGTAGATCCAGGACTTTCCCGCTGGGTCAGGGCTCAATGCGTGCGGGAGAGCCTGGGAGCCAGGAGTTAAGCCTTTCACTCTGGGATAGATGCCGCATCTTTGGCCTATTTCAGGGCTAGCTATGCTTTTTTTTTTTAAGTATTTTTTTTTATTGTTGACAGTATTATAGGTGTCCCCTATTTCCCCCCCACTTTCCCCCTCCACTGAGCCCCTGCCCCACCCCAGGCCTTCACCACACTATTGTCAGTGTCCGCGGGCTATGCATATATGCATGTAAGTTCTTTGGTTAATCTCTTCCTGTCACCCCCTCACTCTCCTCCCCTCGGAGATCTGCCAGTCTGTCCCATGCATCCATGCCTCTGGCTAAACTTTCTGAAGTTGTAGTTGCTATCATTCAGCATCATTGGGGAATTAGCTTAAACATTCTTGCCCCAGTAGGCTGTGCTCTAAACTCTGAGGCGAGAGCTCTTAGGTTTTACTTTGTTTTTTTTTGTGATTCAAGCGTCCCAGTTTGCCCTCCCCAGCAAGTAGGAAGGAAACCTTTCAATTCACTGAACACTTACTGAGTACATCCTATGTGGTCGGCATTGTGTAAGGTTACTTTTTTTGTCCCCACTAAATGCATTTCGTGCCTTTCAGGTCACGTGGCCAGATACTTGGCTTGGTAAGGCCCTGTTCAGAGCAGCCCTGCCCACTCTCTGACTCCCACTCTCCCAGCTTGGATGTGTGAGGCTCATGGGAAAACTTGTTTTCCTTGCTGAGGTCCCATTCTTTTTCTTTTCTTTTTTTTAAGACTTGAATTTTTTTTTAGAGCACTGCAAAATTGAGACTAAGATAGAGAGAGATCCCACATACATAGCCCCTCATCCTCACACGTGCTGGTCCCCATGCTTCACCTCCCTTCAGAGCCTGTGAAAACAAAGACAGCCAGGCATCTGGGCTCAGTGCAGGCTCACTTCTCTATTCTGAATTCCAGGTTTTGCCAACACACCCAGCTTGGTCTATCGCTCACCTTTCTGAGTGCTAAGGAGGCAGGCATGACTAGCAGGAGCTCTCAGGCTGACATCTGGGGGTTTCCAGCATCTAGGCCATGCCCGCTACTCTGGATGCAGCCATTGGGAAGGCAGGTTTTTACCCTTCAATTCACAAAATACCTACTTCCTGGCCTTTTAGAACCCCACAGCTCTCGTGTCTCCAGAGGTTTAGAGTCCTTGGAAATCCCCCTGGTAGTGTCTCAGCCTTGGATTTATGTAAGTTCTCATTGTCTGGCGGATGTTATGCCCAGGAAGGACCATGGGAACTGTGGATGTAGAAAAATCACATCGCCAGGCTTCAGATGAAAATGGGATTCTGCATGGTTCCATTTGATGGATTTATGGTAGACTGCTCTTCAAGGAATTTTAGGATTGCAACTCCTCTTTTGCAGGGGCAGAGCCAGGGCCAGGGCCAGCTTCCCTTGTGTCCCCATGAATCTGCTTCTGTGCAAGGAAGGGTTGCTTCCACCGGGCGAGTCGTTTTCTAGCGCTGGATTAAGGGGCAGGATGAAAGGAAAACATGACATTGGTTTCCAGAAAATATCTAATCAGACCAGGCACCTTAGGCTGGCTGCTGGACAAGGCTGGTGCTGGACAGGCAGCCTTTGGCCCTGGAGGTATTTCTTCAGATTAAGGCTCGAGGACTGGCAGCACCTTCAGAAAGTATAGATGAGGGATTGCAGGGTTTTAGAACCTCTCTGGTGCCAGCTTTGCAGTGTTTGCTCAGTGAGATTTTCCATTTTTTATTTTTCTCCCTTAAATATAAACTTTTCACAATAAACAAAGGAAATTCGATCACACACACAAACAGGGTTCTGACTTAGCACATCAGCTTCCACTGATAAAGACAGGAAGCTCGGCATTGAGAACTAAAATTGTGTCCTAAACTTACCTCCCTGTGACCAGGCCATCCACCAGGTCCCAAGCTCTCAGGTCTCAGAAAAGGAGGCTGGTGCTGGGACCCCCCCCACCCTACTCCCCCACCCCCAACAACCCGTGTGGGCTTCAGCTCCCATCACCAGAACCTGCCTAGGCAGGGTCAGTTTTGCCATGTGAAGAGCTAGTTTCTGAATAGGTTGGTGTCTTCCTTAAGGTGGGAGAAGGGAGACCATCCTCACTGCACGATATACACATTGCCCTTCCACGGCTCTCCCCCCTTTCTGAACTTGCCCTTGTCTGCCAACAACAGCAGCATATACCAGACTTGCCTTGCCCTGTACACAGTTCTAAATAAGTCACTGCTTACGAACTCTCCAGTTGGTTTCATATTTTTGTTCTATTGTCTGTGTACCCCAATTACATGTGTCTTTTTTTTGCTGGGCTTATCTTAGATGGTAAAATGCACCCTCATTGTTTCTGCTGTATACAGTCTCAGAGAGTGTATACAACCTCAGGGAGGGCCACATGCCCAACTTGAATGCTTTTTGATAAAAATGAAGTAGTTCTTTGTCATCCATGAAATGAATGTGGCCCCCACGTGCCTAGGGCTGGACACAGCCAGGTGGATACACATGGAAGAAATAAGGCCTTACAGTGAAGGAGGTAGAAAGCCTGAAAGATACATTCCTTCTTGGCCTGCCTGTCTCTCCTGGTGACCCGGTGACTGGTGGTCTGACGGCACCTTCAGCATGCGTGTATCAGGCATCGTGTGTGGGCCAGTCTCTGTGTGAGGTGCTGAAGATCCAGAGATGAGTAAGCCTGAAGACATAGTCAATGTAGTGGGGAGGCAGACAGGGGACATAATTAAACTAGAGCCCCTGGAGAGCAGATTATCTTCCACATCTCCCCTTGGGATCATCTATCTTAGGTAGCAAGCTACCCTCCACAGGAGCACCCCCTGGGCTGCACAAACAGTGAGCTGAGACACCTTCAGCTCGAGGCAGGGTCTGACCCCTCGGCTTCCTCCGAGGGGTGTGGTCACAGCTTCTGGGTATGTGTTGATCTCCCCACTGCAGACCTTACACAAGAAGATACCACACATTGGAGGGCCATACTTGCAGTGGGTGCTGGAGTTGGGAGCAGCACCCTGTTTCTCCTGGGTTTCTCCAACTCGTGCCATGCTGTAAACTGGCCTGGGGGCCAACACGGGGGAGGAGTGGCAGAGGCAGAACAGGCTTCTGAAAGGAGTGTGCACCAGGCAGGCTTTTTGGAAACCTGTTCTCGGAGCCTCTTGAAATAGAAAGTTCAGGCATCTTAAGGTCTGGCGTGGAGGAGGTTTGGTTTTGTTTCACTGTTTTGTTTTTCCATTCCAGCGGGCAGCTTGTGTAAGCGGAAGACTCCGGAGTGTGACAAGGAGACGTCCATCTGCACTGACCTGGACGGTGTGGCGCTGTGTCAGTGCAAGTCAGGCTACTTCCAGTTCAACAAGATGGACCACTCTTGCCGAGGTGCGCAGCTTCCCGGGGCTGTGCGGCCCAGCTTGGGACAGGATAGATGCTTTTCTCTGCCGGGGCTCTCTTCCTGCTCTCGGTGTGCCTGTTCTAAACTCGGGGTAACAGTTCTTGTTATTTTGCTCACAGCAGGCTAGAATACATTATCTCCTTGGAATAATAGCATTATCTCTGACCTCTCGCTGGCTAGCCCCTGGATTCAAAGGAAAAGAAAGAGAATGGAATGCCTGTGACGGCAACGCCTTTTCTTTTTTTTTCTTTTTTTTTTCCACTTGAAGAAAGTTAGAAAAATTTTTGTTTTAATTCCCAAAGCTTTATTCTATTGTATGCTAATCTTTTAAAATGGTAATACAGTCATGGAGTCAGGCTCTACCTTTCAGCAGCAGCTGTGGCCCAGTAGACAGAGTCCCGATGAGGCTCAGCGACGTGGCTCAGAGCCCACCGGGGCCTCACCATGTATGATCTTAGGCCAGTCACTTCACTTCCCTGAATCTCAGTTTCCTCTTCTGTGAAATGGGCGTAGTGATACTTCATTGGATAGACTAAGAATTAGAGAAGGCAGTATACATGGCAGCACTTTGTAAGCTATCCACATTTGCTCTTGTATTTTACCCAGGTTGTTGAATAGACGAGTCTTAGTTTTAAAGGTTTCATAAAGTGTTTGAGGTGAGAAAGCTCATTCTGCAAACCTTTTAGGTGAGGCTTAAATTCATTTAGTTTGAGATTAAAGGCTGCTCAGTGAGTGTAAAGCTTTAACATAAATGAGCCCAAGTCCAGAGCGCTGTGTACCTGACTTATGAAGGCTGCTGTAGCGCAATCACCAGGGAAACCGCAATGCAGATGCCAGAATGTAGCTTTAACCACCGCATCACATTAGAATGAGTGTGGCTTACTTTTCCTGCTCCGTCAGCACCTGCTGGTGACAGGTATCCTGGAATCTGAGTAAAATCACATACCTGGGAGAGGTGACATGCCACTTGTACCTGGCAGGACTGCCCGCTAGAGGACTCATTCTGTCAGGAGAGGATGCAAATACATTTCAGGGTAGCACTCTCATCCTGAACTTGAGACCCTGTGGCTTAGGTTCACGTACAAAGGGCTTTGAAAGTGCACATCCTGCGCTTTGCACGCAGGCCCTGCGGCGGCTGTTGAGAAGAGGGCCAGTGCTCCGCGACGGGCAGCCGCCCTGACACCTGGCAGCCTCACAGCATTTCTCAGCACGTGTCAGGCTGCCGCCTGGATACAAAGAGACAATGCTTCCTAATTTCGTCTCATCTGGTTAATGCAAAGTGTTCCTCCCCCTTCTTAGAAACTGGGCCATTGAGCCCCACTTCATGTGGGAAGGTCACCTCTGCTAAAATCCATCTGCTGGGGCACTGTGCAGCCGGCCGGAGGGAAACGGAAGGTGGGCAGAAGTGTGGGCGTTGTAGGAGTGCCGGCCCCCATACACCGTGCCTCTGGTGGCCTCCAGAATGGCCCTGCCACTTCTGCTCCGGCTGGCCTGAGCCACTTCCCCTCTACTTCCAAGTCGGTGGTTTCATATTTGCGTCGCTTACAGAGTAGCATTAGCGATAGCAGAGCCATCAGAGGTTTTTCAGATGCAATGGCACAGGCACCAGCAATCTGTGTTTATCCAGGATGACCCAAAAAGTAGCATAAAGAAACCTTGGGTAGCTTGTGGGCTTGTTGCCCAGGGCCCGTGAAGCCTCATTTCTGCAGTATCCTCCTTGATTAGATTTTCGCCTGTGGCTATCAGGCCTCTGATGAGTACAGGTAGGATCACCTTGGGTCACAGCCCTGTCAACTGGGTTCTAATGGGTTAGCAGTGACATCTTCTGGCCATTGGTGCTGGAGCACAGGGGTATTTAAAATGAGTCCCCTTTGGACACTGCAAATCAGGGCTCAGTCCCCTGTATAAATAGAAGATAGAGGTGTGAGTGTGTTTTCTAAATCCCTGCAGTTCACAGCTGTGCATTAGCAGGGCTGTATCATTCTCTGTCGTATACACATACACTCTTAGTATCTCACATACAGTGTTTTACCAGACTTTCCAACTGTCATAAAATTACAAGGGGTGGCGATGAGGTGCACTGGAGTGCCCATGACAAGGTTTTCCACCAAGAGCCCTAGAACAGCGCCATGCCCACAGTAGCATCAGTCTTCGATGAATGACCAAATGAGCCCATTTGAAATAAAGAAATATTGTATCAGGAGTCAGAATTTTTCCAGAGCTGAATGAAAACAGCCCAGCCCATCAGCTGCAGGCAGGGCGACAGCCAGGCCTTACCTGTGGCTGGATGACAGTCACAGGGTGCAAAGCCCCCACCCAGCAGATGAGGATTGGGTGGGGAGATCTGATGTAAAGACATTTCCAGGAAGAAGTGTTTACATAGGACAGACTGGGGTGACATCAGCCTGCTGAGTCCCTGGGGATGCCAGCAAACTGCCCTGCAGACAGAGCCATGGGTCACCCAGCAGCAGCTTCCATGACCTGCCACAGCATGAAGACTGCCACACAAGCTGCTTTCCACTGGGAGGCAGGAGTGCTTAGCTTGTTCCTTAGAGAAGGCCCCGCCTAACCCAGGCGTGGAGCACTCGGGAGGGCCTTGTTCCTCCTTCTTTCCTGGAACGTGATGATGCCCTACCTGCTTGTGGAAAAAGAATTGAAACCCCTAATGAAAATTCATGTAACCAAATGAGATTTAATTTAAAAGGTAAATCAGGTTAAGGAGAAATAAAATGACTTCTTTGTTGAGGCTAGAAGGAAAGCGACTTTGCAGAAAGGTAGACCATCAGGTCCTGCATGTTTGCTAAAGGTAGGCCGCTCACCCAAGTTCTGAGCTCCCTGGTCACTGAGGCAAATAGAGAAGCGTGATTCTGAAAACAGGCGGGGACCATAAAGTAAAGTGCAGCTGTTCAGGAGCTTCCCATCTTCCTAGCCCCTGGGCCCGAGAGAAGCATCTCTGGGGTGTCCCCATCAGGAGGTATTGTGGCAGTGTTGTCCATGACATCCCACAGTTGATACCATCAGGACCTGCTCAGGGCTGCTGCTTATACCAGACAGCCCTGAATACAAGAATATGTGGCTCAGGAAAAGCGATTCCATGGAGTCAAACCACGCAGTCCAGCTTTCACAATAGGCTGTGAGACAATTGTAGGTTGTTTAAAACAGTGTTTTCCAAACCGCTCTACAAAACTCTAGTTATGTGTCTGCGGTGTGTGACTACAAAGCAGATGCTAGGAACATTTAATGTCTAACATTAAAAAATAGAAGGAAGAACACCATTAAGCACATCTATGTAGTTAACATTATTACGCATTAATCTGTAAGGGAGGGTGTGGGAAGTCTGCGAGATCTCTCCTCCCTGCCTGCAGGGCCCGCCCCTCTCCTTTCCCGGCCTTGCCGCTGCTGGCATCACAGCTCACCATTAGCTAGCACGTAGGCTGTGTGTGCAGGGAGCTCTGCTCTGCACTTCATACCTGCTGTTACCCAGGATTTTTTTATGCAGTGTATACCGGACTTTAATCACAAATCAAATTTTTATCATTCCATGCAGCAATGGATTTGTCTAGGGGGCCATTTTTTATTGTCTGCTTCCATCCAAGCATGTGTTGTAGCTCATGGCATTCTGTCAGCTGATTGTAGTGTTGAAAGTGTTCTGTGACCCAGTAAATTCAGGAACTGCTGATTCAGGGGGATGGCTGGGCCACACACAGACCTTCAGGGAAGCAGTGTCCGTGAGCAGCACCACCAGAGGGTGCAAGGTTATGCTCTTGGGTGACATGCCAGTTAGGGCTCATCTAGAGATCCCGCTGCAAAGACTGTAGGGGGAGCTGCTATTGTGAAAACGGAGGCACCCACTGGAGCATAGCCCAGAGGATGCCACCTACCACCTCATGGAAGGGAGCCACGGGGCCAGCAGCAGGTTAAAGGTTTGACTTAAAGAAGGTGAAGCGTGCCCTAGCCGGTTTGGCTCTGTAGTTAGAGCGTTGCCTGCAGACTGAAGGATCTCAGAACCCTGGCCCTGGCCCCACTCGGGCACGTCGGGGCAGCCAACGGATGTGTCTCTCTCACATCGATGTTTTTCTCTCTGTGTCTCTCCCCCTCCCTCCCACTCTCTCTAAAAATATCAATGAAAAAAACAAATATCCTTGGGTGAGGATTAATAAGAAAAAGGTGAAGCGCTTGTCTTTGTGTGTATGATGTTGCCCGGGGGCCACAGGGAGTCTCCAGAGGGCATTGCATTTGTTGGAACATAATTTTAAAAATTTATTTGGTGGTTGCTGTGTGTCAGACACTGTGCTAAGCCATTTGCATGCCTTATTTTACTTGATCCCCTCCAAGAAACTATAAGGTAGATGATATTATTATTATTATTATTATTATTATTTACTCTTTATAGAAGGGAAACTGAGAGCCACAAAGAGGTTAAAAATTTGGGGGGCGGGGGTAAAATTATGAGTTGAGCTGACAACAGTATTTAGCCCAGATAACAGATAATTCTAAAGCTATTTGTGGCCTTCTGGTTCTAGAATATTCTTGTGGACTTTAGGGTGTCTGGTGCTTAATTAACTGTCAATTTGGGCTGAGGGAAGTAGCCACGTTCATGGACCGTCCTTTCCTCTTTCAGCATGTGAAGATGGCTATCGGCTTGAAAACGAAACCTGTATGAGGTAAGCTCTTGAAAACGAACCTGTATGAAGTAGGCTCCGTGTTCATTTATTCTGATGAATTTGTTACAAACCTAATTTAGAAATTATGTAGTAAATGGCCTCAATTTCTTTTGAGATTTGAAACCAATTCTTGTACTTTCTCTTTGTTCATTTGCAGTTGCCCGTTTGGCCTTGGTGGTCTCAACTGTGGAAACCGTAAGTATGCAGGATAGCTTTGTCCTTTATTCTATAAACATGCCAACAGTCTATATTCTAAGTTTACTTAAACCAAAAGTAGACATGATTTTCTCTACTGTGTTTAAATTCCCCAGTTCCTGTTCCCCAGTGGTCTACGTTGCATTTTATGTCCTTGATGATATTTTCTTTGCTCATAAACTTTCTTTTAGTAAGTTTCATTATGTACTTTTTTTGAGCATAAATAATAAGTTAAATGAAATAATAAAACAAATTCAATCCTGAGTATACACTCCCTTGGAGTACTCAGCATGGAGCCACTCAGACCAGACTCTAGAGATTTGGAATTAAATATCCATGTAGGATTACTGGTGACTTTGGTCGTCTTATTTATCCTGACTGCAACCTAGCAAGAGGTTACAGTAGACAGCCTAAGAGAAAGACTAGGGAAGTACTTCTAGGAGCAACTATATTTAGAGTCATATTGAACAGAGAGGGAGGAGCTCACAGAATTAATGTTTGTTTTTAAGTAGCCCTGTCAGCTTTAGCAGTCCCTGAGGACAGCGTGAAACGACTTAAGTGCAGACATTCATTAAGATGGACCCAAAGTATCACACACTAAATGGTATTCCGTGTTACCATGAACTGATTTTTACTCACAACACTTCTAACACCAAATATGTGGGGGTTTTCTCCATACCAACCAATTCTGACATTACCCAGGGTAAGTTCAGACCTCCCATGGGAAAGGGCTCAGTTCCACAAAACTGCCGCCACTTCAGACACCAATCCCAAGTTCAGGCCTCCAGTACTTATGACCAACCAGCTATAAATCAGAGGTTCCCTTGACCCCCCCCATCACATTCGATAATTTGCTAGAATATAGAGTGTCGTTAAACTGATCAGAGACAGAAGTGACTTGCACACAAGAATAAACCAGAGAACACCTAGGACTTTTCCATGTGGAAAATGGAGGCTGAGTAGTCAGGCAAAACATATGACATTTGAGACCTGTTCACCGAATGCTGGAATGAAGACTCGAACTAATGGTATAGCCTTTTAGAAGACATGGTTGTAGAACTCACAGTAGTGACTGCACCACAAGCCTGTGGACCTTATGCTGTGACATTAGAAGTATTAAAAACACAGAAGCTTGCCCTGGCCGGTTTGGTTCAGTGGTTAGAACGTCGGCCCTCGACTGAAGGGTCCCGGGTTTGATTCCAGCCAAGGGCATGTACCTCGGTTGCAGGCTCTATCTCAATCCTGGTTGGGGCTCGTGCAGGAGGCAACCAATTAATGTGTCTTTCTCACATCGATGTTTCTCTCTCTCCCTGTCTCTCTCTCCTCCCCCTCCCTTCCACTTTCTCTGAAAAGCAATGGAAACAATATCCTCCTGTGAGAATTAAAAACAACAAAAAAGAGGCTTAGATAATATAATTAATAAAGAATAATTTAAGCGAGGGAGGAGATTACAGCAGAGTTGTATCACATTTGCAAGGAACTTATTGGAATATAGTCCCATCAGATGGCAAAGAAAGAATGAACGAACAAGACCGGTGAGGAGTGTGGAGCTGCAGCAGCTCTGGGGTGAGCCAGGGAACAGAGGGGAGAGAGGCTATCTGCCAAGTCCTTCTGGGCACTCTGGGCCCTGACAGGCTCTCCCAGGATGAGCCAGTACCTCAGACCTGCTTTGGTCAAACAGCTTCCTAAATAGTTTTCACTGAAAAATGCTTCCTATTTCTCAGTGAATGGAAGAGTATTCAGTAGAGGGAAATGAACATACGGGAAAGCCCAAGAAAGGGTTGAAGAAAGGGGAGTGAATGCATGGCATTGTTCTAAGTGGCAGTTAGTGATTTTTTTTTTTTTGGAGATTATTAAATGCCATAAATGTCTGGAGATGATAAGCCCCTATGTCCTTGGACTATTCTGTAAGTTTCTGTGTCTCCCCATTATGTGTGTGGGGTCTTGGAAGCACCCAGGACTTCTCTCTGATCTAAGACTTCTTTTTCATCTCTGTTTATCCAAATTGCTCTCCTATCCAGCAGGGGACACACTGCTGTTTGGATGGAGGCTAGCTCCCGGCCCCTTTTTGTTGGTGACGTCTGTTAATTCAGTGATGGTGTGTGAAAACCACTTTATGACTTTGATATCTCTATTAGTTGTAGTGTTCCCAAGCTGTTAATAGTGGCTGATAACAAACAGCACCTGCCATCTGCCCCTTTCCCTGAGATCTCAGACCAGCCCTGGGTGTTGGTTAATGAATTGGTATCACCTGAACTTCATCCCTCTCTGTAGCGATGGCGCCTTGGCTTGTCACTCAGTGTTTTGTGCCAAATAACAGGGCTCTGATCACCTTAGTTTTATTTTATATTTACTATCACTATAAGTTAAAAAATCTAAGAAACAACACCAAAGGATGGGAAGTAACCAAGAAAAGATCCTATTACTTTTTAAAAACCAATTTAACTGGAGGCATTATTTACACATAATAAAATGCACACATATTAAGTGAGAAAAAAATAGGAAGGACAGAGTCTTAGAAGACAGAACAGTGATTAAAACCGAATAGATTTAGTTTTTGAAAAATTTATACATCTCCTTTATTTTTCTGTTTACCCTGGGTTGGTGAAAATGTCATCAGGGCTGGTCTGCAAGTGCAATTTGGGAGCCACCATTGTAGGAGTGGCTGAGAAAGAGGAACTTTACTCAGAACAGTGTAGGGGAGGAAAAATAATTTTCCCTCTACTCTTCTATGTTCTTCACTGACACCCCCAAGCATCACCATAATAAAATATATTAATAGGTGAAAGAAAATTTTAATTACATATGTGCACATGGGAGTCCCACAAGATGAGGTTCAAAGGCAGCCCAGATGACTGAAGCTAATGTACCCTCCTGAGCTAAGGGTGGGGCTGGGGGGCTGGGGCTGCAGATCAGGGGAAGACAGTTCATGGCAGGGTGAGAAGAGGAAATATTTGGTAAACAATAGCTTCCCTGCCATGTAGGTAAGTCTCTCAGATGAAAAGGTTGTCTCTGCTAATAGCTCTATTCCTGGTGCAGGCCACCTTTCTAATGTAAATTTCCCTTACAGACCAGTAAATAATGCTCAGTTTTCAGAGCTTCTCCTATGTCTGCAGTTTCTCAAAAATAATAAATATGCGAAAGAGGCATTTTTGGGGGTGGCAAATTCTGCTGCCCTCTGAGAAAGAAAATGTAGAACTAACCCCGAGGAGCCCTTGCTGGGGGCCCAGGAAGTGACAGATGAGATCACCAGCTGAGGCACAGGTGGCTGTGGGGTGGGGAGGAGGACCATTCTTGTGTATTCATTTATTCACTCATCACCTCTTACCAGTCTACTTTTTTTTAAACCTGTTTAGCCTATCAGCTTATCACTGTGGTGATTGCAGCAGCAGGAGGTGGGCTTCTGCTGATCCTCGGCATCGCACTGATTGTCACCTGTTGCCGGTGAGTGATGGAGTTCACATTCTAATTCTGTTTCTCTGTGTGTGCTATGCAAGGGCCAATTTTTACTCTTAAGGGATGTTTGGGGTGGTTTACAACATTAAATCATAATGTATGACTGAACCATTAAAGAAGGGAGAAAAGGAGATTCTTGATAGGTAGTGCCATTGGAGGAGAGAAAAAGACAGTTATTTTCTTTACTAACAAGGAATATCCAGAAGCACAAGCAATAAAAAGGATAGACTGGACTGCATCTAAATTAAAAACTTTGCTATGTAGGGAAGAAAAAAATTTTCTCTACCCTTCTAGGTTCTTTGAGTGATCTAATAATCAAATTAATGTAAGACAGATTAACAGGAGAAAAAGAAATTTAATTATGTATGTCGGGGGTGGGTGGTGGCACATAAGAATATGAGACCCACAGTTAGTCAGGCATTTGAGGCTTATGTACTGTCCTAAACTATGAGAAAGGGGTAGGGATCTGCGACTTCAAAGGGGAGGAAAGTGATTTACAGGAAGATGGAAAGAGCAAATGTTTCATCAACCAGCTTTAGCCATGCCATGCAGAGAAAATGGGATGCAGAGACAATGGGACACAGAGAGGACTTTGAACAAACAGGCCCTGCTGAGCTCCCCCACAGCTTGCCACACCTAGCCCATACTCTGTAGTTACCTCTGGTGATGGCTCTCTTTCTGGACCAAGCCCTCTATCTAAATTCTTTTAGGCAGCTAAAGTGAGTCTTTCTGGCCTTGATTGTCTTCAGCTCAAAATTGTCTGCATGTCAAAGTGGCACATTCTGGGGAGACTTGTTCTGAACCCCTTCAGCTTCAAAGATTACTATCAAGAAAGGGAAAAGACAGCCCACAGAATGGGAGAAAGTATTTGCAAATGAATCATATGTCTAATAAGGGATTTGTATCTAGAATATGTAAAGAATTCTTACAAGTCAATAATAAAAAGACAATTCAATTTAAAAATGGGCAAAGAACTTGAAAAGACATTTCTCCAAAGAAGATACACAAATGTCCAGTAGGCACATGAAAAGATGCTCAACATCATTAGCCATCAGGGAAATGCAATCAAAATCATCATGAAATACTACCTTATACCCACTAGGATGGCTATTTTAAAAAAAAAAGGCCCTGGCTGGGTAACTAAGTTGGGTTAGAGCATCGCCAAGGTTGCAAGTTCAATCACTGGTCAGGGCACATACAAAAATCAACCAATGGGAGATTAAAGGTGGTGGCAGACTGAGTGGAAGCTACACTGACACTCTCCTGGGACCAAACTGGAATTACAACTAAAATATAGGAAAATCATCCGGAATCAACTGCAACTGAAGACGAGCTGGAGAGCACCCTCATAACCAAGGAGGAAAAGTGGAGACTGCATAGAAACTGGTAGGGAGTACGGAGGCATGAGAGAGCTGGCCAGGCTCCCACAGGCAGCAGCTGAAGGTCTGGAGGGACAGCTCAGCTGTGGGGGTTTCCCACTGAGAACTCTGGGACCTAAACCCCAGGCTGGGCTTCCCAGCTAAGAGCACCAGAACTCAGAAAGGTGCCCATATAACATCTGGCTGTGAAAAGCAGCCGGGTTTCTGTTGGCCAGGGAGAGATGGCTGGAAATGCAGCCACCCTTTTAAAGAGCCAACGCACAAAGTTTTGTGTGCAGCCACTTACCTTGGGCTCCAGCTGAGGGAGGCCAGAGTGGACTGGAGCTGTGTGAAGAGAATCTAGGGTTGTGGGTTCTGGAGATAGAGATCAGAAGGCACCCCTCTGGATTCCTGTGCCGAGTCATTCCCCTATACTGCAGAGGACATTTTTCTCAGGTGGACATTTACCTTCCAAGCAGCTTTTGCTGAGGGGGGGTCGGGGGGGAAGCAATTGCCCTACCCTGCTAGAAAACCTCTTCACTACCCAGAGGAGCTTCTACAGCATGAGGTTTATTAAGAGACTGATAACAATCAGCAGCCCCACCCTGTGGAGTTTCTACAGACTGAGGCTCATTAAGAGAATCAGATTAATTAGTCTGCAGGCAGAGGCAGAACTCAGAGTGCTTTGAGTCTTTGCCTGATCTGATTCTGGACCCGGGCCTTGGAAAAGCAGACTTTGGTGTGCATCTTGGTCCTGTCCAAATGCACCCAGCCCCAGGAGGGGAGACCTCAAGTGGACGGTTGTTGATAGCTCCAAACAGGGTACTCAGGGCCAGTCACAAACTGCGTCTGACATTGGCCTGCACCAGAGACCCTCCAAAAAGACTGAGAATCCTAGCAAATCTACCTAATACATAGAAACAAACCCAAACAGGCAGCCAAAATGGGGAAACAAAAAAAAACAAAACAAGCCCAAACGAAAGGACAAGAGAAGTCTCCAGAAAAAGAGCTAAATGAAATGGAGATAAGCAATCTATCAGATACAGAGTTCAGAATACTGATTATAAGGATGCTCTACAGCATAAAAAAAGATATGGAAACTGTGATGGAAATTAAAAATAACATAGCGGAAATAAAGAATAGAGTGGAAGGACTAAACAGCAGATTAGAGGAAGCTGAGGATTGGATCAGCAAATTAGAAGACAAGGTAGAAAAAAATCACTCAGAGATCCAAAAAGAAAAAACAATTAAAAACCAGGAGGGCAGTCTAAGGGAGCTGTGGGACAACATGAAATGTAACAATATTTGCATCATAGGAGTGCCAAAAGTGGTCGAAAGTAAGCAAGAGTTAGAGAATCTGTTTGAAGAAATAATGGCAGAAAACTTCCCTAACTTAGTGAAGGAAAAAGTCACTCAAGCTCAGGAGGCACAGAGAGTCCCAAGCAAGAAGAATCCAAAGAGGCCCACACCCATACACATCATAATTAAAGTGCCAAAAATTCAAGACAGAATATTAAAGGCAGGGAGAGAAAAGCAATCTGTTACCTACAAAGATAGACCACATGTTAGGACACAAAACAAGTCTCTACAAATTCAAGAAGGTTGAAATCATATCAAGCATCTCATATCACAATGGCATGAAATTAGAAATCAACTACAGTAAGAACACTCAAAAACATTCAAACACATGGAGGCTAAATAGCATGTTTTTAAACAATGAATGGGTTACCAATAAGATAAGAAAGAAATCAAAAATTTCCTGGAAACAAATGAAAATGAACACACAACCACCTAAAATCTATGGGACACAGCAAAAGCAGCCCTAAGAGGGAAGTTCATAGCACTACAGGCCTACCTCAAAAAGCAAGAAAATTTTTTAGTAAACTATCTAACCCTACAACTTAAAGAGTTAGAAAGCTCCCCTGTGCAGCTGTCCCAACCAGGGCTTTTGTTTGTTGGGAATTTTTTTTTTTTATTACTGCTTCAATTTCATCAGTTGTTGTTAGCCTAATCAGATTTTCTGATCCTTCCTGATTCAGTTTTACATGATCTCACTCATATGTGGAATCTAATAAACAAAATAGGCTGAGGAACAAAATAGATCCAGAGACATAGAAGCATGGAAGGAACAGACTGATGGATTTCTGTGGGAAGGTGGGGGTGGGGAGTGGGTGGGGAGACATTAATCAAAGAACTTATATGCATATATGCATAACCCGTGGACACAGACAATAGTGTGGGGAAGGCCTGGGGGGGGGCGGATGTGGGGTGGAGGGGGTCAATGGGGAAAAAGGGGGGATATCTGTAATACTTTCAACAATAAAGATAAATTAAAAAAAAGAATCAACCAATGAATGCATAAATAGGTGGAACAACAAATCTTTCTCTCTCTTTCTCTCTCTTTCCCCCTTCCTCCCTCTCTAAAATCAATCAATCAATAAATTTTTAAAGCCAGGGAATTACAAGTTATGGTATGAGGATATGGAAAGATTAGAACACTAATACACTGCTATGGAAATGTAAAATGATGCAGCCACTTTGAAAGTGCCTGGCAGTTCCTCAGACATTAAACACATTGTTGCCATTTGACCTAGTACTTCTACTATATACCAAGAGAAATGAAAACTTATGTCCACACAGAAACATGTACATGAATGTTCATGGTACCATAATTCATAATAGCCAAGAGGTGAAAATAACCCCAACATCCATCAACTGATGACTGTATAAGCAAAATGTGACATATCCATACAATGGAATATTATTCAGCCACAAAAAATAATGAAGTGCTGATACATGCTGTAATGTGCATGAGCCTTGAAAATATTATGCTAAGTGAAATAAGCCACTCACAAAAGACCACCTATTGTATGATTCCATTGATATGAAATGTCCCAAATTGGCAAATCGAATAGGGACAGAAAGTAGACAAGTGGTTGCCTAGGGCTGGGTGGGCAGGGGGTAGAATTGAGAAGTAGTGGCTAAGGAGTATGGGGTTTCTCTTTAGGGTGATAAAACTGTTCTAAAATTGATTGTGATGATGGTTACACAACTCTGAATATACTTTAAATGGGTAAGTTAAAAAACAAAGATGAAAGGGGTTGCCTGAAGTATTTGAGCATAGAGGAGTTGTAGCAGGCTCATGGGGTGAGCAGAGCCTCAGCAGTGTGCTTGGTCTGGGCTTCCTGGGAGCCCGTGGGGCTGGATTTCTAATGGGAAAGGAAGAGAAAGGACAGAGCTGGTTCCCCTTCTCTGTGATTATCTCTTCAGATAAAGAAACATTATGACCTTTGATTTAGATGATAATAAATGGCAGAAATTATCCTGACATAACAGATGGAGGAAACCTACCGAAATAGCAAGTTCTTTTTTCAAGCACTGACATGAAGGACGTTTTAAGATGTTCTCTATCTCCAGTAAGGCTACAGAGAGCAGGTTGCCCTAACTGACCATTTGGAACACAGGCCTCACCGTACGGCCTTTGCCTGTCATTTACAAAGTTGCCACCAAATGATCAGAGATAAAGTATGAGTGAAGTAAAATTCTCGGCTGAGAGGAGCTGGAGAGAGAACCTGAGTGCTCAAGGGGACATAAGCCTCCTATTTGCTGAGTGCCCTGTGCCAGGTAGTGTCGCCATTTGGGGAAGGAGCCTGTGACTGTTGGTCACTGGGAAGGGAGGCTAGTTGTGAATAAGCCATTGTTTGAGACCAGACGCCCCACCCTCCAGGGGCAGCACAGGGGTGGGCCTCTACTGAACTTGCAGGAGGGACACCACCTAAACCACACACTGGACATTTGGTTTTATGACCTTGAGTTGTTTCTTGCTTCCCCAGAAAGTTTACGTATAGGAAAATGAGGTAGAAGGAAGAAACTTCCAGGGTAAATATGGATAAAAAATGTCTCTGAATAGGTGAATAACATATTCCGACAATGTCCAGTGAACTGTCACAAGTAGGGAACTTGTCCCAGGATTTCCCTGACCCACTGGCCTGAGAATATGTGTAGGGATATAACTAGTTAGGCTTTTTTGCAAACAAAACATCCTGTTTTTATGGTTTGTGAAGCAGCTTCATGTGTTAGAAGAGCACTGGCCAGGGAGTTGGACAGCCTTTGTTCTAGTCAAAGCTTTGCTACTAGCAAGATGTCTCCCTGGGAACAGGTGGCATCTCTTCCCAGCCAAAAGTGCCCCATCCCCTGAGGTCCTGTTTTAGTCAATCTGTGTGAGGTCTAGAAGCTCCCATGTAACATTCTGATGCTCATGCTGGCTGGGAACCAGTGGATGAAAGGCCTTCCTCTCTGATTCTTGGTTCCCCACTGCCCCCAGGATGCACTGATCTGTCCCCCAGGGGAGCCTAAGTCAGCTCCATGGCAGCTGTCTGAGAGGTCTGCCCACGGTAAATAACCTGGGCATCTTAGGTTGGAAGATTTTTGGCATCTCTTCTTGCACCTAATTGCATTTGTGCTTGTTTTGGGAAAATACTAAAGATAAGAACAACAATAATAACATTCCTCAGGGGCCAGCTACAAAGAAATACAGTGGTAGCTTTAGGTCTAATTGACCTTGTAAAATACTAGATGGTGCTTTCACAAGTATCTTTTTTTTTTTTTTTTACAAAACTTAGTCATCTAAATTTTCAAGTATTTTTTACCCTACAGAAAGAATAAAAATGACATAAGCAAACTCATCTTCAAAAGTGGAGATTTCCAAATGTCCCCGTATGCTGAGTACCCCAAGAACCCTCGCTCACAGGAATGGGGCCGAGAAGCTATTGAAATGCATGAGAACGGAAGTACCAAGAACCTCCTGCAGATGACGGATGTGTACTACTCGGTGTGTATTCCCGTGTCCAGGGTGGTCCCAGGCCCCGTTCCCTCAGAATGAAAGGGATTCTGTTTTGCTGTGGTGAAAGCACTGCAGCTGGTTACGGGTTAAAGAGAATGATGGCCTAAGCCTCTTATTCACATAACTGAATGTTCAATTCACTTATGACCTATTTGCATATTATTTATTAGAATTGATGTTGAGAGATTTCCACAGAGCACGTTACTTTTATGGGATTGTAGCAGTAACCCTCTTGTTACTGTCCTTGCTTTTAAGTTACAGGATTGGATACTGAGAGAGAGAGAGAATGTAGTGATATTCAGCCTTTGGCCCTCTCATTTTTCTCTCTTGTCTGCCACCTTTGACCTCATGTGGTTGGGTAATCGAAACCGAGAGGCTGGAGAAAGGTTGTAAAGAGACCAATTCAACATCACCCTCGACCAGCACTTCTCAGAAGTTTCGGAGATTATATATTTAGTAGGTGTTTAATAATTTGCTATGCCCAGCCCCGGATTACGTCTCTTGGACAGATGTGACACTCCCTTCGCCCCTTGCTACTTCTGTCCCACATTGAGTAACCCATGTCCTATTCCCGGGAATGCACTGCTCGGTTCACTTCACATTACACTGTGTCAGCCATAAAGCAAACACATAAAGCTGAAAAATAAATAGATGTCAGGTGACTTCTCACACCATGCGGACTGTCTGAGCTATAGCAATAAACATGAAACCTGGCCCCACAGGGACTTAATAGCACTAGGCGAGCCTGTGACAGAAACCACAACCCCTCTGGTTGCTATGGGGATTAGCCATGGGGGTTCAGACTTTGGATGGGAAGGGCAGGTTTTTTCATGCTGAGAAAGCTGTTGTTTCCGTGGGCTCTTTGACAAATTTAAACCCGGAGGAAGAACGAGAGGACATGGGAAAGAGAAGCGTAGACACAAGCTTAGCTCTTGTTTAAGTGGTTCGGTCGATGTTTCCGCATAAGGGGTTTGTTTTCTCTGTGTGTCAGGAAAGTCCTTTTGCTCTAATAACTGCAGCCATAACTCCAGGGGTCTCACCCAGGAGTGACCGCACACTCACAGCCTTTGCTAGGGTCTCCTCAACCCCAGCGTGGTGTGACAACCTAGCCACAAACTGGCCTACGGAGTCCTAGGACCCAGCTGTGTGTTTCCATGGCGTTAGCTAGCGAGTTGCCTTAAATAGACATTGTCGAGAACTTAAATGAACCCCATCTGCATTTAAAAATAGGCCGAGCACTCTAGAAGCAGAGCCTAAGCTACCGCGTGAAGCCGTCACCTGTGTGAGAGCGCTGTCACTCGCCCGCCGTGGTCTCAGGCGTGCATTGGGCTTTGCGTTTGTTATATGCAGTATCTAGTGTTTTATTTCTGCCAGGCAAGCATTTCCCCTGCTGGTCCCGAATGAGGGCCTGCACATCAGATAGGGAGGTAGTCACAACCCACTAAGCTGGGACCTGGTCAGATACCTAAGAATCGCTGTGGCTTCCTTCTTTGGGGTCCTAACTCCCTCCACCTCCAGCAGGGGGTCACACAGCCGAGTTCAGCTAAATGCCAGAGAGGATTTAATGCTGCTGTGCTCTGCAGAGAAGAACACTTTTTTAAAAGGTCAAGCTAATAATCAGATGATAATTTACCTTGATAATAATAAAGACAATAATTAACCCAGGTATTTTCCTTTGTTGTTCAAAAACCACTGGACTGCTCTTGATTAAAGTTTTTTCCATAAAGAGACGGCCTGGAGGAGGGTCCTGGCTTCTAGGTCAGACCTTGCTCTGCTTTGTACTAACTGCCTCCATCTGAGGTTTATTAAAGTGCAGCTTTCTTTTTAAAAAAAAAAAAAACTATTAAATTTAAATGATGAATCATAAATTGACTTTTTTTCCTTTTTTCTTTGGCCACCAGCCCACAAGTGTAAGGAATCCTGAACTTGAACGAAACGGACTCTACCCGGCCTACACTGGATTGCCAGGATCACGGCATTCTTGCATCTTCCCGGGACAGTATAACCCATCTTTCATCAGTGATGAGAGCAGGAGAAGAGACTACTTTTAAGTGAGAAGAGAGAGGAGCCTGTTGCTCTGAGCAAGTGGCCAGGGACCGCAGTTGCCCAGAGGACTGCACCTGGGGAGCCCCGCCGGCTGGCTGCTCCCAGGACCTGAGGAGCCACACTGGAGTGGCAGGCAGAATGTGGGATAGGTGTGAAGGGCGTGGCCACAGTGGGAGAGGACAGATGGAACCTGTGGACGTGACGCTGCAGGCTGCTCACTTGTTACTGTGAATGTGAACATGGCCAGTACCAGGAGGTCTCTGAGTGACTGTGGCTCGTCCGCTGGCTGCAGGGGTGATGTCAGCTGGGCAGCTCATAGGCACACCACTGCAAGGACCCGGTTTCTCCTTAGTTTGCACTTTAGTAAATTGGGTAAGGGGTCTCCTTTCGGATTTTTTTCAAGACTGTCCTAGAAAGAAGGTCTCATTTCCCCAGACATTTCCATAGGCCTCAATTTGGTGATTAATTTATAGCAAAATACGGGCTCTTTTGTTGTTTTCCTGCCCAGCACCACGTGCTAACAACAGGTGGTGGTGATGAACATACCACTAAGGTTTGGAGATGTGGTAGGTGTTTCTAGGTCTTCTTGTGCTACAGTTTCCAAGCCAATCCCCAAAATGAGAAATTGTGAGGCACAGCACACAACTCCAGTTTGTCTTTTGAGTCAAGGTGACACCTGGATTTAAGATTATTTCTTCCCTTTGCAGTTAAATCTCACTTTTTCAAATAAGCCTAGATCAGGGCAAAATTACTTCCACTTGGTTTTAGTTCGAGGCATCCAGCTGCCCTGCAGTGAGGCCCAGCGAGCAGCCCTGGGGCACTGAGGCTGAGCAAAGGCCCCAGAGGAAGAGTTAGACCTGCAGGCGGAGGGGCGCTTTTCATCCCTGAGGACAGAGCCTGGCACCTGGGGCTCTCACCGTCATTTTTGAGGCCCAGACTGCACCACATGGAGTAGAAATGCTAAGCTGAATGCAGGTCGGGTCTGAGCTGGTGTTGCACCACTAAAGGAAAAGCAGCTTGTGTAAGCCTGACAGCTGACTGTGGTTAGAGGAATGGGCTGAATAGGCGAGTTCGCTGCCTGAAACACCAGTGCTCTGGGATGCCGGGAGATGCCTGAGGAAGGCTGGGGAGCGGGGATGGAGCCACACGTGAGTCTGCTCACTTCCAGGTGCTGCACCGTTGATTGTATCCCTCCTCTTGTCCACCAGCTCGTTATAAACTTTCATCCAACTGCTCAGAGCTATTTATTCACTGAAGATGTAACTTATTTTCGCTCATCTAGTGATTTGCCCCGCTTTATACTACTATACAGTTCCCTCCGGAAACACGGCTCTAATTCAAGTCAGCATCAGAGAACTAAAGACTTCGGGACAGGTAGGAAGTGAGAGTTTGCCTTTGGGAAGGGACTTTCTCGCGTCTTATTTATTATGCCTGTGGCGTGGGTCCCGCGACGGGGGCATATCCAGTGCTCTGTCCTTAGCTGCTCCTTGTGGACCTGTGATGATTCTCGCCATCCGCTTCTGGATGAAATGAAGAGAACACGGGGTAAAGGAACTCTCGCCCTGAAGCCCAGAGTTCAGTGGAACCCATAGTTTTGGAAATGGGGTAGACTTGGGGACAGTTCTGTGCTCGGCATGGCTGTTTCTTCAAGGTTCTTAACCTCTTTAGAATGTATCTAATGCCTATTCTTACGTGATTCTCATCTTAACAGTTTTAAGTGCGAACCCCTGTGTCCCGTGGTCTCCGGGGGCCCTCACTCCCCTGCGGCCGCGGGAACGCGTCAGCTGTGAGGCCTATTAGAAGTTAAATTGCACTCATCTCTTGAGATAGATACAAAAAGAACTCTGTTTTAATCAACGGATGCCCACTTAAAATTTCAGAGCATCACCTTTTTGAAATCTTGGGTCTTGCATCTCCCTGTGGAACCAAACAGCCCTTTGTACTCATGGCCTCACATCTAACTAGAGAGCTCTGAGCTCCTGCACTCAGCTCACCTGAGCCAGCAGACTTGAGGTGGCCTGGCTTCCTGGCTCTCGAGCAGATCCTTGCTCGTCCCCAGGACCCAGAGCCACGGTGGGGGTGGTCCTCAGGCATGCGCACCTGCCACCTTCAGCTGCCACCACGTCATCTCCTGTATCTGGGCCAGAGCTCTGAGCTCCACAAAATGAAGGGTTCCGTCCCAAAAGCATTCTTGAGAAGAATCCTGAAAAGTACGTCCTGTGAGCTCCAAGAATACTTTCCTGTGAATGGGTTTTGTGCATATGAAGTGGATTAAGAGTGTTGTTTTTCTTTTACTGTGAAAAGAGCAGGTCACCTGCAAGGTTGAGTTCACAGAGACTCTGCAGTTGCTAGGAGGCACGTGGGGGTGGGGAGGGTGCATCTGCAGGGCATGAGGGTCTAAGAAGGCATGAGGACAGCGTGACAGTCGGTGCCAGCTTACCCTGGGCGAGGAAGGGAGCGGCTGGCTTCATTCCTGCTCGGGGTTGGTCATACCTACGTAAGGGCCCTTTCTGCCAAGGGGCCACACCTAATAGGGGGGCAGCCGCCTCTGGACTGAAGTGACAGGACTGGATGCACCCCTGGCAAACAAGCTCTCAGCTCTGGCACAGGGGCTCAGTGTCATCTCCGCACCTGGAATCCATGGGCACAGAAATGCCACAGTCCTACGTCCCTGGGTGGGGCCCACAGCCGGGGGAAGGTGGGAGGAAGGGGAAAGTGACACTAACTGCCCACGAGACCCTTAAATTTTTGTAGGGACGAGTGGGGCTGAATGGAACCCACCTGTCCCGCAGCATACCTGAGCAAGGTGACTCGCAGAGCAGGGTGGTGCTCACCTGCTGGCCTCCTAGCATCTGTGGCTTTTGTTTAAGCTCTTAACCAAAAGGTCTGATTTCTCCTGTCCTTTCCTCTTTGTCCCATGAGCCCTCCCAGGGCTGTAGAGACAAAATAGGAAGCCTAAAGAGTCACACAGCATCTCTGGTGTTCCTGCCGTGGCCAGGCTCCATGCAAAGTACTTGGCCTCAGGACACCCTTGCGAGGTGGGCATGAGATGCCCATTTCTCAGGTATGGGAAACTTCAGAGAGGATAATTGCCTTGGGGAGCCAGGATTCACACCCTTTTGCCTGGCTTGCTCTTCTCACTATCCTCCTGCCTCACCATCCAGTGTGCTTTAAATATCAAAGGGCATCAGAGAGTGGGCTGTAAATACCTTATTGTTTTTTAAAGAACCTTAATGTTATTAAGCAATAACTAAACTAATGACATGCAAAAACAAAATGTTGACTCCCCTTTTGAAAAAGCACTTTCAGGTTTGTCATTACATGGATTTCTTGGACACTTGCGGCCATTAAGAAGATAGTGGCTGGCTTGTGCTTAGCAAGAAGCACATTGGTATGTGGCTTTGGGTGTAGGAGGTGTAAGGTAATGATGACCTGGTTTTTTGACACACAGCCAGATTTAAATGTCTATCTGAGGGCCACTTTGAAACGTTTATTTTCAGAAGCAGCGAAGTCATTTAGAGCCAAAATTGCTGAGTGGATAGTGTAATCAAGCTGGCTGGTAGCATGGGGTCAGAAACTAAGATGTGATTGTTGAGTTCTTGAAGAGGTGACTGTAAAAGTTGGTCCAAAAGAGAGGGCAGCATCTTTTCAATACAAGGCTGGATGGCTGCCCAAGAAAATGTCTTTGAAGGATATTTATTCAGATGTGAAAGTTCTCAGAGCAGACACAGTAGAGTCTTGTATGTGACTTTTGGGGGCTTCTATTTAGCCACCCTGCCCACTGGTGAAGTGCCCGGGTGCCTGTAGCTCTAGGAACTTTGCCTGGAGATGCTAGAGTTGTATTGTCCAGTTGTCCCTGGATTAGTTTTGCCTAATGAACCCACCACTTAGGTGTGACCCATAGTTCTAAGATACACTGATTTCAAAACTAAAGCAATTCTGTGGAAAGAGGAAGAATTTCCGTATTTTACGTCTTGTTTAAAACTACCCTTACTGTCAGAGATATTTTTTTCTATGTGAATATTTTTGCGGGGACTAGAAGGGACATTTTATTTCACTCTGGGGTTCTTGTGTATGTGTTTGGAAAATGATACCCGGTTTTGCAGAGTTGGCTTTTGAGTACAGTGTGTATTCTTTTTTCTTTTTCTTTTCTCCAATCCCCAGAGAAGGGAACGGGTTGAAATACTAGGAACATTAGAGTATTAAATGTCAGTTAATTTGTTGTGCTAAAATATCCTTTTAATAATGTTATAATCCATCCTATTTGGTGTAAACTGCTCACAGAAAAACCTGTGAAGCCAAAGGGGACAGTTTGGGTCTGAAAAGAGACAGATCTCAGACTGGCTCTGTCCCCTTGGCATTTTTTAAGAGGACACATGAGGTCTGGTTCTATTGTCGTTTTGTGGACACACCTAATGCACATCAGATGCAGGGTCATTAGGGAGGAAGGACGGGACCACACAGGGATGGATGGAACCAGTCTACCCTGGGGAACTAACTCGAGTCACTTATCTTCCTCTGTTACCTTGGTATGTTTCTTTACAAAAAAGGTCTTTCAACATGGGCTGTGAGTTTTCTCAATGTTTGTGTTGCTGGATTTACGGTGAGAGGAAGCATGTAGCTGGAATCTGAACTGTTTGAGTTTTCACATCCTGGATCTCTCTCTGCAAACTTCTACACCTTAGCCCCCGATTGATTGTGTTAAATCCATTATGAGAGTGTTATTTAAAGTTGTATTATAATGGCAACCTCCACTAATTATTCAGTACTGTAGCAGCAAAGTATTATTTGTAAAAATTCAGTTATTTTTATACTTATACTCACTATAAGTCTGGCGTTCTAGTCAGTAAAATGATGCAATAAAATAAATATCATTTTCTTTGTGTGTTTTTCTTGTAAAAACAAGCAAACCAAACAGAGTACAGCAAATCGTTTTCCCCGAGGCATCACGTAAACCATGACCCTCTCTACAGTGAGCCCTTACACAGTGAACTCCCACATGGCAAATGAAGGGACCGAGTATTTCTGTGTCCTCAGTGCCCAGCACCGTGAGGAGATATACTTTTTTTTTTTAATATATCTTTATTGATTTCAGAGAGAGGAAGGGAGAGGGAGAGAAAGAGATAGAAACATCAGTGATGAGAGAGGCATTGATCTGCTGCCTCCTGCACGCCCCCTACTGGGCATCGAGCCCGAAACCAGGGCATGTGCCCTGACCGGGAATCGAACCGTGATCTATTGGATCATAGGTCGACGCTCAACCGCTAAGCCACGCCCGGCCAGGTGAGATATGCTTTTGATGATGGATAGATAGATAAATGATAAAAAGCCTAATTCAGGTATAACACCTGCTTTGTTTACTTTTCTTTCTGTGGATTGAGAGCATAAGGAACCAATTCAGACACTGAAAATTTCCACCTGAATTCCTCCCACTACCTCTCCATGCCAGTTCTGTATGTCTTGGAGGAGAGGGGAAAGTAAATATCTGTGCTCTGTTGCCGTGAACCAGCCGCGGCGAACAGGACTGTGCTCCGGAGGTGAAGAAGAAAAGAAAGAGAAGAGACAATGGGGCTGGGAGGGCTCTCTCCCTCAGGGATGCTGAGTGAGAGTCAAGCAAGCTTTATTCAGAGTCACAGCGTTTTAGGGCATTCGGCCAACCTTCTGAACTTCTAAGACATTCCTAGATACAACACTTTAGAGGAGGCTGCAGCCACACTGGCATCTCAGAGGAATGTTTCCCAGATAAGGTAGGGGAGTATCTGGTCTAATTGGATCTGGGAACCATGCGGGGCTGAGCACACAGGGCAGCAGGCAATTAGGCGCTCCCTGATTTACAGGGGGCCTCAGCACTGACGCACCTGGCTGATCTCTTTCAAGAACACCAGGACGCCGCGGTCCGCTGCCCCGGGGCCCAGGACCCCACACTCTGTGGTGAAGAGACTATGGAGCTTTAAGATAGTGGGCCGTGGGCCTTACACTTACAGGGGCTCATGAACGTGGCTGCCTGGCTCGATGTATGTTAATGAGTTGCTTCCTCGGGTGTCTTTCGTGGCAGGAGATGGATGAGCCCCTCAGATTCAGCTGTATGACCGAAACCTTGGCACTAGGAGAGACCATTAAGGGCAGCTGGGGCACACCGGTGGTTTCTGGGCAGATCAGGCATTGTAGCCCACCAGACAGCCCTGAATGGGGATGACCAGCAGCACTCTCCCTTCCTAGCCTGTCCCTCCCACTGAGCTTTCCAGCTTAACAGAAACCCAGCGCTGGGCCCTTTATTGTCCTGCTCAGCTCAGCCAAACATTATAAACATCACAGATGCCAGGAATAAGATATTTGTGCTGCCTTTTATTGACCTCATAAAAACTTGCACAATCAGAAGGTCTGGGCGCTGACAACTGGTATAAGACCATTTTCTAACAACTTCATGGCTGTTTTCCCCAGATTGTGATGTCAGGCCTAAGAGTCTGCTCAGCTCTCTGAGCCTCTGTGTCCTAATCGGTGATGTGGGGATAATAATTACTGCCTCCCACAGCTGTTATGAGGATTCAAGGGGAGAATTCATATGAAAACACTCTGTAAGCTGCAAAGAAACATAACACACATTGGTTCTCTTAAATAGGGCCTTACTGTCACCACAAGAAAGTCTCACAATCATAGGATTAATATGTCATTTCAATGCTGATTCACTAGTAACTGGTCCTGAAGACCTTAGACTTGATTCAACTTTTTGGAAATCAATGGCATGTGGTGATGGAAGGCAGAATTGCCAGCAATAGGTGTTGACCAGGTCATGACAAAAAAAACATATGTCAAAAGTGACTCTTAGGCCCTGCGGGTGTGACTCAGTGGTTGAGCATCGATCTGTGAACCAGGAGGTCATGGTTCCATTCCAGGTCAGGGCACGTGCCCAGCTTGCAGGCTCGATCCCCAGTAGGGGGCGTGCAGGAGGCAGCCGATCAATAAGTCTCTCTCATCGTTGATGTTTTTATTTCTCTCTCCCTCTCTCAAATCAATAAAAACATTTAAAAAAAATAGTGACCCTTAGCCTGAGAGGAAGCAGATCTTCAGGATTTTTGAAGAGGATGGCTATAGACCCTAGGGGAAGGAAGGTACAGGGAAACCTCTGCAAATGAAGTGATGTGTCCCAGCACCATCCCCTGTGGTAAGCATCAGTAGTCAAGGTAGAAATTATACAAGTGGAAAAAAGGTATGTTTCAGGACATTTGAGAGGAGACCTTTTGCTTTAAGAAATATTAACTACAAATGAAAACAACACTATGAAACATAAAATACAGAATCCTGGAGTCTCAGGTCTGGAAGAGATCTTAGACACTGTTTATTCCAACTACCCTTGAAAAGTACGTAAATCCCCTCTCAGCTGAGTAGCTTTCCCAGGAACAAGGAGCTCATCTGCTTTGAGGAAGCCCCCTGCTTATCTCAATAACTCCAACTACTAGAAAGTTCTTTCCTACTTCAACCCAGTTAGTTCCCCCTTCCTGGACAAGAGTCTTCTTGGGAGGGGCAAGGAGCTTGAAGGGGGTGAAAGTACTGGATTTAGGTTAGGGCTACATGGGGACAGATTTGAGCAAAGCTGAACAGGAGCGAAGAGAGGTGACGCTGGGAAGGAGGGTCCGTATGAAGGCCGTGGGCTCCAGGTGCAGACAGACAGCAGTGATAGGGGCACAGGTTCTTCTGCTCTGGGTGAGCCACAAGCAGCTTTCCAGGGACACTTGAAAAATGTGTGAGGAGAAAGAGGCCCTTGCCCACCTCTGCCCTGCAGGCATGGTGGGGGATGGCAGAGGCTGACAAGGCGGTGGAACAAGACAAATGACCCTGACCACTCACACAGACTTCCTGGATTCACACCCCCACTTACTAGCTCTGTGGCCCTGGGCAAGTTATTTTTAATCTCTTTTTAATTTTTCAGATGTAATAATATAGAACTTACCTCTTAGACTTGTCATGAGAGTTAAATAAGTCAATGTCTATAAAACACTTACACCAGGACTCTACATGTAGTAAGTGCAGTGTGTTAAATGTAAAACATTTTGGAGTTCAAACTAAATGAACCATGACTTGGGATTCATGTTTATGTAGCTGACTTAATGTACTCTCTTGTTTCTTTTTAAAATTGTATTTCTGACAACCTCTTAAACTATGAAACACGTTGAGAATTCCACTATAATGAGAGAGGCATTATAATTGCTAAAAGAGTAAATCTTAAAATTTCTCATCACAAGAAAAAAAAATTTTTTATAACTATGTGAGGTGATGGATGTTAACTAAACTTATTTTAGTAGTCATTTCACAATACAAACATCTACCAAACCAATGGGTTGTATACCTAAAACTAATACAATGTTCTATGTCAATTATATATTAATTGGGCGTGGGGTAGGGACAAGATCTTCTGGAAAAAGGAAGAAAGCAGGTGATATGGGTTGAAAGGAGGGAAGGAGAACACCTGAAATGGCTGGTTAGGAACATGGGGGGAAGCTGATTCGGGACATGGAGTATATTAGATACAAGTTGAGAACAGGGCCTGTGGTAGCAGCAATCCCCACATAAAGTCATTTTACTCTCTCAGAGCTCAGCAGTGGGTATTAGAGCAGAGAAGGGGGCCAATGGATTGACCCAGAATTGAGGTTTTGTTTGGCAGGTGGCACCAGAACAGGAGTGTACTGGCTGCAGAACTTGACTGTGAGCAAATGGGTCTGGACTTAGAAGAGGGAAGGGCTAGGTGAAAATGAAGGGGCGACAAAGCTTAATATCTTTAATCCATAAATTATCTAAACATCTCATTCACTTTAACTAGAACATTATGAATAACTCTTCCCTTAAAACAATAGACAAAAATCAGGAACAGGAACTACAAATAACCTAACAAATATAGAGAGAATGTTCAGTCTCGTGAGTGGTCAGATAAATGAGAATTTAAACATGGAGGTATCCTTTTTACTTACCATGGTGGGAAAAAAAAACCTACTTTTAAAAAATGAATATACTTCATGCTGATGGATGAGAGGACAACTGTAGGAGTATAAATTAATATAAGAATCTTTAAGACTAATTGTTCTTTATTATTAAAGAATAATAATTATCTTTAAGAAGATAATTAGGCAATGATTTCTAGAAGCCTTAAAAATATTTAACCCTGGAATTAGTAATTTTACTCCCTGGAATTTATACTAAGGAAATAATGCAAAACAAAAACAAAAAAATGAACCCTAGCTGCTTTGGCTCAGTGGTTAGAGCATTGGCCTGTGGACTAACGGGTCCTGGGTTCGATTCCAGCCAAGGGCATGTACCTCAGTTGCAGGCTCAGCCCCCAGCCCTGGTCAGGGCATGTGCATGTGGCAACCAATTGATGTGTCTCTCTCCCGTCGATGTTTCTCTCTCTCTTCCACTCTCTCTGAAAAGCGATAGAAAAAATATCCTCAGATGAGGATTTAAAAAAAGAGAGAGAGAGGCACACCCTCTCACTCCCTTGCCCCCCAGCAAGCACTATGCTTATATTCAAAGAGCCAAGTCAGATTAACCTTCAGGAATAACGGAACTTGGAGGCTGGAGGCTCTCTGTCCCCTGATTGACAGGCATCACAATAAAGCAGGATCTCTCAGTCTACTTCTCTACAGAGGCAGGTAAGTCTAAAGGCCCCCTAACTTTGTTGCTGTTGATTCCTACATTTCTGTAATTCCTAAGTTTCTATTAGCTCCTTGGTTATTACCACCCACTAGGCTGTGAACTCCTCAAGAGCAGGGACCAGTTTTACAGCATTTGTCTGTTTGTCTTGCACTCACCTGCACTCCCTTTTGCTGGCACTCACACGGCAGATGCCTAATAAATATTTGTGGAATTGGCTGTTTTTCCAGCTGTGCCCCACTCCATAATGCCCCATTCTCTACCTCTTTAGTTTGTACACTGGCTGAAGATCAAGTTGTTCTCTTTGTTCAGTTAATTATTCTTAAATGTTCTTGTGTATGTGCAAACCAATTGGCACTTCAGGGGTGCTATGTCTATTAATAGACTCTTGTCATATACCTTGCAGCAAGGTTCAGGGGCCATGTCTCTCTGAACCTATCAGCAGTAATAACTTCTCATAACTCTTACTAATAAAGGAACATGGTGATAAGTGGGTAATAAAGCATGAGGAGGAGTCAGTTGACTCCTAGAAAGTTAAAACCAGGAGGAAGTTCAGGAAATGATGGCCTCACTCAACCCCCACTCTGATTCTATAATAATGAAACTGAAGATCAGAAAGGGGATGTTTCCCCAAGATTACATTCTGCTTCATGGAAGGGTTGGGATAAGAATCTAAAGTCTAGGCATCCAGTTTATTATGAGTTCCAGGATACATGATGTCATCAAAAGTATGTGTTGTAAGAACATGTGAACTACAGCAGTGTATGGGACAGGGCAAGGCCAGCACACCCAGCTGTGTTGACTGACAAGGCCAAGCTCCATAATGGAGACAGAAGTCACTGTGATTCTGGGAGAAGGCCTGGTTGGAGAACATGGGCAGGGGTGTGGGGCAGGCATAGACAAGTATCTGGATGAAATAGAGACAGTATGGTATGGTGAGTAGAGCATGGCCTTTGAAACCTGGAATTCAATCCCAGGGCTGCCACATATCCCCTTGTTACTTAACATCTCTAAGACCCAAGTTTTTAATCTGTAAAAACTTGCCCATAGAACTGACTTCTCAGAATGGAGTTAAAGGAGACAGTGGATGTATTGTAATCAACTCAGCACTGGGAAGGAGCTCTGGAAGATGGTGGTTTGTGACATCTTCATGGAGGTCAAGTCCTGTGGTCCGTCTAGGAGGTTAAAACTGAACACCAAGACAGCAGAATTTCTTCCTGAAATTAAATAAGGAAAATTAGGCTATAATCAGAGCAAGTTTCCAAGTGGCTCATTTGTTAGTCAAGCAAGGAAAGCCTTTTAGGGATGAGTTAATTAAATTCTGTTTGACTGAAGCAGTCCAAGGAAAAGAAATTTGTTTAAGAATGTTTTAGCAAGAAAAGTTGCTCAGAGAATTGAGAGCATTGGGAACAGCATCAATAGTCAATAAACAAGGCAAGTAATTCTGAGTTGCTTTCCTTGGTTCTTGATGAGTTAACAGATGTTACCACATGACTTAGGTGTTTATTCAAGGAGTCAGTGACAAATTTGAAGTGACTGAAGAATTAGCCTCTGTGGAACAACTATAAGAAACAATATTTTTTTAGATGAAATCATACACTTTAAATGGGTGTATTGAATGGTATATGAATTAAATCTCAATGAAGTTGGGGGTTCTTAAGTGATTTTCAAAGAAGCGGAGAAAACATTATTTCAGTATAAACTGAAGTGGAATCTGCTAAGATGTGTTACAATTAGAGGTGGTAGAAATATTTGTGGAGTAGAAAGGCTATAAAGTGACTCATTTACAAAGCTTATAAAATGTCAGGCATTTAAAGATTATGGTCATTCATTGTATTATTCATGAGTAAGTATTTTGTGGAAAATACTTCACTATATCATGTGTTGTGGAACCACTTAACCACTCACTCACTGCCAGTGAACTTAACCATCATTGGTTCTGTGATTTTTGTCAGATATAGAAGCTAATATTCTGACTTACCCTACTATAAAAACTTTAGCAGTAGTAAAGTTTTATTTCAAGTTTTTGAGCACAGGGCTGAGATTAAAATATTTCTGAGTGAGAAGAACCGCTCTTATCAGACAAGAATGACTTACATGCAAATTTTATACTTTGGTGAAGTCATTTTAACAACTGATGTTGTGTAAATTACAAGCAATGGCAAGCTACTCTCTGTACTTCCTGTGTGGTCAAAAGTTAAAATCAGATCTTCTTTCCCACACAAATCTGCAGCAGACATATATTCTGAACTTAAACTATAGTTCCAGCAGTACTTTTTGGACCTTAATGCAAGTATAAAAAAAGTTTTTGCATTTCAAAGACCGTTTTATTAAGCAATTGAGGAGCATCTACCTTTCAATTGGAAGTGATTAATTTGCAATATAATGGTATGCTAAAAGACAACTACCAATAAAAGAATCTCATAGAGTTCTATAACTTCCTTCCAAGAAATAAATATACTTAATTAAAATTATATGCTCATGGACTGATATCAGCATTTGGCAGTACATATCTGTGTGAAAGACATTTTCAAAGATGAAATACATAAAATTTCATTATAAATCAGCATTTACAGTTGAATGTTTGTGCTCAATTCTGATAGGAAACCTAACTCTGAACCTCAATTAAGCAAAATATTATTTCCACCCCCACCCCACCAAGACTAATTATATTCTTCTATTAGTAGACCAGTATTACCAAAAATTGTGCTCAATTATTATATTTTAAAATTTTTTGGAAATTGTTTTTTCTCTTGTTTTATAAATGTCTACATAATATCCTCAATTTCGCCTTGTGGCCCACACAGCCTAAAATATTTACTATCTAGTTCTTTATAGAAAAAGTTTGCTGACTCTGATCTAAGTCACAGTCCTACCTGTGCTTCAGGTTTCTAGCTATAATATGGGTATGATAATAGTAAATCTACTTCATGGTTTTGAGTTAATAAGTTTAAAGCATGTAGAATGGTGGCGCATGGTAGGTGCTTTTTAAGTGTAAGTTGTTATTAACAACTACATTTCTGTAGCTCTTCTGAACTATACAGAGTTATGGTCATTGCAAAAGTTATGTGTAGGTGCAGGGAGGTCTCTGGTGATAGAAATTTCCTTTAAGACAGTCCTCTCTAAAATTGCTCTCGTGCTGTTTCCATCTAATCCATCCCAGCTTATTTTTTTTAATATGTTCTTTTATATTTCTTGTGGTAGTAGCTTTATTGAGATATAATTTATATACCATATAATTCACTCATTTAAATTAAATTTAATCACCACAACCAATCTTAGATTTCCATTATCCCAGAAAGAAATCTGTACTTAGCTATCATCCCCAAATTCTCTCACTTCCCATTAGCCCTAGGCAACAACTAATTCACTTTCTGTCTCTATAGATTTGCCTATTCTAGACATTTAATATAAATGGAATCATACACTATGTAGTCTTTTGTGACTGGCTTCTTTCACTTAGCATAATGTTTTCAAGATTCATCCATGTTGTAGCATATGTCAGTACTTCTTTCCTTTTTATGGTAGAAAAATATTCCATTGTATGGATGTACCGTATTTTGCTTATCCATTCATCAGATTATGAATATTGGGTGCAAGTTTTTGTGTGCATATATTTTGTTTCTCTTAGAAATATAGCTAGAAGTGGAATTTCTGGGTCAAATAGTAAGTCTATATCTAACTTTCTGAGGAACTGTCAGACTGTTTTCTAAAGTGGCTACACCATTTTACATTTCCACCAGTAGTGTATAAGGGTTCCAAATTCTCCAAGTCCTCATTAATATTTTCTGCCTTTTTTAAAAGTAGCCTTCCTAGTGACAATTGAGTGATACCCAGTTCACTCTTAATTCTCTGGGGTGGAGTACGGTGGAAACTGCCTTCTTTACCCTCCCTGCTAGGTCCACATGGGAACACCACCTGGGAACCCAGCCCTGAAAGAGCATCAGGGTATTTTTACTAAAACTTAAGTTTTTACTCAGAAGAGGAAAGGATCCCATAGATTGTGCCCCATTGGTAGTTTTTTAAATTCACAAACCCACACATTTACACTGCCCTTTAAGAAGGCATTATTGAGAGACATAGAAATGTTTTTCAAGGGACTACAAATACTTCCAGGGCAGATTATTACAAGGCATCTTGACTCAGCAAGAGCTAGGACGAGATTGCTGCTAGAGGGAAGTTCTGTAGATATGACTGCCCAGCCCCACCTTCCATCTTCCATCCTGGGATTTATAGAGACAGTAAGGGGCATCCTGGGGAGAGGAACCAGGGCCACTGGGAGAGAAATCTCCCTAGGGAGTCAGGCCCCACAGCAGGTCAGGAGGTCGGAGGGGGGGATCTTTCTGGTCCTGCCCTGTGTAGCAATTGCAGAGATTGCTATATTTGCCACTAAAGAAAGTCAGCCGATCAAGGCTTATATATTATGTCCCTACTGTGTGCTAGCCTCTGCCGAGTGTCGTTACTGTGTAGTTTGCCAAGAGTGTTTCAAAGTAAGGTCTTCCCTCTTAGGGAATTGCTTTGCGTACATGTCACAGTTTTGTTTTATTTTTTTCAAATTTGCCATAAATGAAACGGTTCCTGAGAAAGCCAAATCAAAGGTTCCTTCTTGGTTCCTTATAGGTGACTTGGAGCAGCAACAACAAGCAAACAGAATGTCTGGTTAAAGATTTTGGGGATGGTTGTAAGCCGTGTTCAAGCCTTGAATATTGAGTCAGCATGGGGTGGGGGTGGGGTGGGGGTGGGGTGGGGGCTTCCCAACAACAGGTGTTTATCTGATTAAAGTCAATCAGAAACTAACTCAGAGTTCAGCTCATTCCGTTTTCTCTTTTACTAGTATGATGTGGCATTTTTCATGTTGTTGATATTGCGTATTTCTTTTTTACTTATTTTAGCTGTTTGCTTCCCCTGCCCCCACACCCTTAAAGGCCCTCTGCCTCAGCAGCCACTCGACCATGTGTCCTAGCGCAGCGTTCTCCAAGCCTCAGTCAGCTTTGTTCCACCCTCAGGTTCCTGACAGACCGCGTAGAGCGGTCCCCGCCTTACTCGAGGTTTCGATTTCCTCTCTTTTACTTATCAATTGCAGTCCACCTGAACTACCTGGCCCCAGGGATGAAATCTCGAGTCCGGGTCCCCCCCGCCCAGGATGTGAATTGCCCTTTTATTTGTACAGTACAAGCACTTAGTAGCTTTCTTGGTGACCAGATCCACTGTCACGGTATCCAGTGCTTGTGTGAAAGTCACCCGTAGTTTACTTGATAATGACTCCAAAGAGCAAGGGTAGTGATGCTGGCAGATGCCCGTGCCAAAGACAAGCCCTTGAAGTGCTTCCTTTAACTGCAAAGGTGTGACTTCTCGACTTTATAAGGGAAAAGAATCATATGCTGAGGTTGCTAAGATCTATGGTAAGAAAGAATCTTCTATCCATGGAATGGTGAGAAGGGAAAAAGAAAATCGTGCTAGTTTTGCTGTCTTACCTCAAACTGCAACAGTCAGAGCCACTGTGCACGGTAAGCGCCTAGTTAGGATGCGGGAGGCATTACGGTTGTGGGGACGTGAACAGGAAACATGGTTTGACTGATGCTAACGTGTTGTACCAGAAAGCACGGAGGACTTTATGAGGACTTCGGCGCGGGATCCCCTGAAACAAGTGACACCAAGCTATTCACTGCAAGTAAGGGCTGGCCACACAGATTCAGGAATAGGTTTGGACTGAAAAATGAAAAACTTCCTGGAGAGCCTGCATCTGCTGAGGAAGGCTCTGCTGCCGCAGAGCTGCCGTTGATCAGGGTTTGGCACTGCCCGAGGTGTCAGGCGCTCCCTGGGGGTCTCCAAACACATGCCCTGTGGATAAGGCGGGACTACTCTATCGCCTTTACCTCTTCCATAATATTTCTCATGAAATCTACTTATTTCTTTAAGACCTAAATGAATTTCCTTTTAAAATAAATGACATCATCACCTCAAATAAAACACTAGTCTTCTTAGCCATAAATAGAAAGTCACCACAAAATAAATACAATAAAAATAAAGTGTTATTGTATTCTGGGTGTGTATCTTTGATTACCAAAGGCTCTGTGCCTGAGGCCTGCTCTCTCTTCCTTGTGAAGGGAAATATGCACGTAAGGGAAAGACAGGTAAGATATACTAGCAGTAAATGAGATTTTCTCCTGGTATAATCATAATGTCTAAAATAAATCGGAAAGGCAATTACTTTCCCCCTCTATGTGAACTGGTGTTCTCTAATGCTGTGTCCATGGACCACTTGAAATCTTTTGTGCCGCGAGCGTGTATCAGAGATACTGGGAGTCTTGTTAAAACACAGATGGCTGATTCAGTAGGTCTGGGCTGGGGCTTAAGATGTGTATTTGCAAAAGGTTTCCAAGTCACGCTGGTGTTGTTGGTCTGGGGAACATGGTTCGAGAGCCACTGCCCTCGTTGCATCATCTCTCACTTTAGGAATAACTGTGTTGGGGAAGGCTGACGGGTGCAAACCAGAAACAATTGCGAGCTGCAAACAGGGGCAGACTTGCTCCCAACTGTTGTTGGCAATTTTCCGCTTAATGGGCAACAAACCCAGGCCCAGCATGAGCATCCCCAAGAGCAGTTTCACTTTCTAGAACCACGCACTTCCTCTATGAGGAAACCTAAATTACAATCTGAGCTGCCAAAAGAGAGCTTTCTGACCTTAGCCAAACCTCCCCATAATCCCACTTAGTGAGGGGAGGAGGAAGTAGCTGAGAAGTGAAGCTACATCCTGGGGAAAGCCCCATCCGTGTAACTTCCCCAAGAGCTTATTAATTCCAGAAGATAGATGATGATGAAAAGTATTTATTTTTAGAGCTGACTAATCTCAGCAGGACCCGTAGATAAGTGATTGTGGAGTTTTATAAGCCAAGACTCCAAAAGCCTATTCCTGCGCTTTTTAAATGGAACACATCTCCAGTAATTAAAAGTCCACACGGTGGCATTTAAACCTCTCCTGAGCCTCTGACATCCTTCGTGTTTGAGAAGAGAAAAGCCCAGGGAGAGAGCTTCAGCCACTATACTGCCTTCCAACAAATCAAAACACATTCATCTGTCCATGTTTCCTTCTAGTGCACAACATTATTTCTGTGGAAAAATGGAGTCTGTGTTCATGACTTACAGATACAGCCCTAGAATGTAGCTGGGGTGGCCCTGGCTGGGTAACTCAGTTGGTTAGAGCGTTGTCCCAAAACGCCATGGTTGCAGGTTCAATCCCTGGTCAGGGCACATACAAGAATCAACTAACGAATGCATAAATAAGTGGAACAACAATGTCTCTCTGTCTCTCTTCCCAACCCCTTCCTCTCTCTAAAATCAACCAATACATTTAAAAAATATATATATATAGCTGGGGTTGTGCTAATGAATATCACCCCCTTTCCTCATCCAGGTTTTGAATCATGTAAGAAATAAAACCAAGAATATGACAGGTGGAGACAAAATATCACTTCTTATGGAGAAAGTGGCTTAGGGCTTCCTAATGCTGACTCCTTTCCCCTGCCCAGGTACAACAGTTGTGAATATCCAGGACCTCTCCCAGAAGGGAAAAGGCAGGGTCAGAGGCAAGCAGTCCCAATTTATTCCTCTGAAATAACTCATTACCCCTCGCTTAGGGCAGAGTGAATGAAGCAGCGCCCGGGGACCAGGAGTGTGGCTCTCACCGAGTCCCCTCCATGGGGCGAGCAAACACAGACAATAGGGAAGAAGCATTTCCCATAATGAGAAGCTCTGTGTACCTTGTGTCTATAATTCTGGGGTGTTGCAATAGGGTGTGGTCTGGGTTAGGAGGGGGCATAAAGAATGATTGCTGGTTGGTACTGTCAGGGCTGCCAGACTTTCTTATTGACTAAGTGTCCCCAGGTAAGGCCAGGGATGAGTCAGGAGGCAGGTGTTTAGCAGCCTCCATGCCTTCCTGGTCACTGTTCATTGTATGCTCAGCAGAAGTGATACAGAAAACCAGGGTAGATATTGACACAGTTGTAAGAAATATAATGGCATTAGCAGATGTTGGCTGTAGAGCTCTGCGGGTACTACTCCCTCGATATCTTGAACCCAAGACAAGATAGAGCAGTGGGCTGTTCCTGCTTTAGGAGACAGGATTAGAGGCCCTGCAGCTGATTTTGTCACCTCAGGCCACTTTTTAATTTTTCCTAGATTCCTGGTTAGCCTTTTATAAAGTAAATGTAGTAGGTTGAAATGCCATGTAAAAAGGGAGACCATCTTTGCAATACATATAGAAAGAACTCTTACAACTCAAAAATAAGATGACAGGCAACTCAACTTTAAAAAACGGGCAAATGATTTGAACAAATATTTTACCAAAGAAGAGATATGAGTGGCTAATAAGCACATGAAAGGTTGCTCAATATCATTTGTCATCAGGAGATGCAAATTAAAACCAGAGTGAGATACCACTACATACCCTTTGGAATGGTTAATACTAAAAGACTGGTAACAATCAACTGTTGGTAAGGATGGGCAGCAACGGAAACTCGTGGAAATGTAAAATTATACAACTGTGGAAAACAGTTTGATGATTTATTAAAAGGTAAACATATTCCTACCATCTGATGAGGTCATTTTGCTCGCCAGTATTTACCCAAGAGAAATGAAAGTATATATCCACACAAAGACGTGTACACGAATATTCATAACACCTTTATTTGTAATGGGCAAAAAGTACCCAATTTAAATATCCCTCAACAGATGAATAAACCACGGTATATCCAGCATATCTACTTTTACTATTCAGAAATACAAAACCTACTGATATATACAGCAACATGAATGAATCTTAAAATAATTATGCTGAGTGAAAGAAGCCAGATCAACCGTAAAAACCCCCAAGCCCAGTATACATCCATATGGTTCCATTTATATAAAATTCTAGAAAATGCAAACTCACCCATAGTGACAAACCAGATGAGTAGTTCCCTCAGACTGGGGGTGTGGGGAAGGATGGACACAGGAATGCTTTGGGGTCTATGAGAATGTTTGATAGCTTGATTGCAGTGATAATTTCATGGATGTATGCACAGGTCAAGACTTTAAATATACGCAGTTTGCTATATATAAAGTTTATGTCAATAAAGTGGTAAAAGAAAGGAAGGAAGGCAAGAAGGAAGGAAGGAAGGTCTCACTCAGTAATGTGGAAGAATTTCAAAATCATTGTGCTGAGGGGGAGACGCCAGACATATAGAACATACCATATGACACCATTTTTATACAGTCTAGAAAAAGCCAACTACTCTCTAGTGACAAAAAGCAGATCAGTGGTTGCCTGGAGTTGGGGGTGGAAGGAGGAATGGACTGTGAGGGGCAAGAGAAAATATTGGGGTGCGATAGTAATGGCCTGCTTCTTGATTGTGATGGTGACTACACATGTATATACATCTATCAAAAGTCATGGAATTTTACAATTTAAATGGGTTTGTTTATTGAGGCAAATTATACCCCCCTAAATAAAATGAGTTTGAAAGGAAAAGAGAAAAGAAATTTTTGTAAAGGCTTTTGTTTAACTCCTGGTATCAGGGATCACTCAAGCTGAGAAAAACAGCACGAAACATGGGTGTGAGAGGTGACTTGCGTGGGAAAAGTAAGTAAATGGGCCTCTTAGCGCTTTTTTTTTTTGTTAACCCTCACCCCAGGATATTTTTTCCATGATTTTTCTGAGAGAGTGGGAGAGAGGGAAGGGAGAGAGAGACACACACATCGATTGGTTGCCTCCTGCACGTGCCCTGGCCTTGACCAGGGACCAAACCTGTAACCCAGGGATGTGCCCTCGACCGGATATCAAACCGGCAACCCTTCGGCGTGCGGGCCGGCACTCTAACCACTGAACCACACTGGCCAGGGCTGGGCCTCTTAGATTTATAAGAGCCAACCCCAAATCCCATTGCCGAATGGAGACTTTTGGGAGAAGAAAGTAACCTGCTATGTAATCATATAAAAATGTTGTTTTTACAGGGTCAGGGTGAAAACTGTGGCTGATATTCACCAGGTGTTATTGGTTTCATTCCTCAGGCTGGGGCTGCACTCAGGGCTGGAGTCCTGGATTTGAAGGAGGGAGGACTGGATTGAGAAGCCCCTCATCCAGCTGATGAGGCTGGCTCCTGAAATGCGTGAGAGTCCGGTGGCCGAGGTGCAGCTCCTGAGTAGAGGCACCAAGGGGGGGGGGGGGCAGCACGAGCAGTGAGCAGGCGGGAGCGGAGGGAGAAAGTCATCTGTTTTAAGTTTTTCCCCTTTTCTACACTGTATTTCCCCTTCCTTGACCTGTCACCCACAAGCCTTCAGTAAACAGGTTAAATGCTACAATTTGATATTAACTGTGTTTGAGGACGTTAAGGTGGGGGGGAGGGGCAGGGCTGTGTCCACGCAGAGTGATCTGTGGGGAAGCACGGAAGCTTGGAGACATGCTTACCAAGTTGCTAGATGTGACCATCAGGGAGGCCCAGAGTGGCGAGTGGCAATCCACAGCAAAAGGTGACAAATGCTAAGCCACAAACAGCCTGGGGAAACATGTAAGTACTTCTCAGGGATTCTTGAAACTACTGATGGGCCTGGCGGGGCGTGGCTCAGCGGTTGAGCGTTGACCTGGGATCCAGGCGATCAGGGTTCGATTCCCGGTCAGGGCACATGCCCGGGTTGCGGGCTCCATCCCCAGTTGGGGGCGTGCAAAGGGCAGCCCATTGATGACTCTCTCATCATTGATGTTTCTGTCTCTCTCTCCTCTCCTTTCCTCTCTCTGAAATCAATAAAGATTAAAAAAAAAAAAAAAGATGAAAAAAAGAAACTACTGGTGGAAGCAAATAGATTTCCTGCACTTGAATGAGGGTGAGTTAAAGCAGAGACTATATACCATTAGGTGTTTAAAGAAACAGTGATCTCCTAAAAGGAGACGTTTGGGATATAAAGAGATCAACTGCCACCACCACCCACCACCACCCCAACTCTCAAGGATATTTGTGCTGTCCTGAATTATTTTAGACCATGAGACAGAAAAATAGTTCATAAGGCCAGGTCCTTCTCTTCTATCTCAACAGCTCACCTGAGACCTATGGTATATGACCAAACCCTCATGAATAATTGCCTTTGGCTGATTTGACGTCAGTTCCTGACTGGACTTTGAACCTGAAAGAGAGTTAAAGCTAAAGATAGCTGGGGGGAAATCACTTCTTCCTTGGATTGCCTAGCGAGACAATCCAAAATGCAAGCCCTCACTCACCTAGCTCTTCTCACCCTCCTTGCTGTAACTTCAGGTAAGGAACAATTCAATCTTTAAAATTCTTTTAATCAGTGTTTGTTGTCTTTGAGATAGAACCAACAGGCTTTAGCTACTAATTTCCACAGCCCAACAGTCAGACTATTTTGTGGATAAAATTTCCTCTCCAACTCTGCTCAAGACACGAGGCATTTCAGTCTGTGACGAAGGAAGATAGAGCAGTAGTTAGGCGGCCTCTGGACTAGATTTGGGGTTCAGCACACCAGAGATGTGTCCTTAAGAGTTTCTGAGGGCAGAGAAGAGAGACTTAGGAGGTTCCAAGGGCCCAATGCTCTTCTCTTTGGCCCCCAAAAGTCATTTGGGCCCCAATGCAGTACAGGGACCTAATTTAATCCCTGCTTCTAGCATCAAGAGTTTTTGGCCCCTTTACTTGTGGGAATTAAAGGGTTACCCCCAAGTAAATCTCTTAATCCCTCGGAGTATTGGTGCACTCTTCTGTTAAATGTGTCTCTCGTATCTACCTCCCAGGTCCTGTCAGGCACAGGGTAAGCCCTTGATAAATGAGAACAGTAGGAACAGGAGTGGCAGCAGTCAAAATGACTCAATGGTGGACTAGTTTCTTGCCCCTGGAAGAACAATTGCTTATCTCTTCAACACTTAGGAATGACTATTTAAGCTAGGCTCCATTCAAGGTGAAGAACCCCCATCCAGGGGCTCACAGACCCATGGGGGAATCAGGGAGCCTCTTCGGCAGTTTTCTGTTTTCGAGGGTTTAGAAACTGCTTTCTCACTAAAACTTTTAATAATTTTTTTTAACTGACTGTCAATATCAGAGTTCTAAAGACAATTAAGGGTTCTAGAAAACTGATTACTGGATCACTAAGTGTTTACTACCCCTATGTCCAGAGGCTCCTAAGAGTTAAAAAAAAAAAAAAAGGCAACATTGATGATCACCATAGCCCTTAGGGCAAAGATCATCTCTATTCATCTTACTCTTTAAAAAGTTCATGTGTCTAGAATTACAAATGGGTGAACATTACTAGAAAAATGTTTTTGGAATAAGTTTAATACACACTTAATGAGGTTTTTTATTTCATCACTCTTTAAACATACCCTTTGCCTTCCTCCATACCCATCAACAGCTAAAATGCCATGTAATGAAAAATTGGGACAATTGCCTTAAACTAAACAAACAAAGGAGTTTGTAACAGCGCCACCTGGTGACATTTTTAGTTGTCCTCAGTGAGGACTACTCTGAGGAACAAACCCAGACTGACAGTTCTGCAACTACAGGCATAAATGATATTACTTCTTGGTATTCATTAACTCTATGTCATATTTTTAATGACATTTTCCCAGTTTCATCTGTTTAATTTTTTAACTTTATTTAATGTGAGTTTTGTGTTTGTGTGTGTGTGTGTGTGTTTGGAAGTAGTCATGTATTTTCGTTTTTAACGTAGTCAATTAAACAGTAATTCCTTACCTCACATTGTCAATAGGTTCTGCAACTTAAAGCAAAATATTGTATAATGAAACCAGTTTTGCCATGGGCTAATTGATACAAACAAGAGTTAAGTTCCTACATCATCTTATCAACATTCTAGCAAAAAAAAATGTTGAATGAAACATTATTCAAGGGCCTGTTGCATTTATTTTTCAGAAAAGAATTAGTTGAGTACTAATTACAGCTGACCCTTGAACAACACAGGTTTGAACTGTATGAGTCCACTTATACCTGGATTTTAAAAATCAAACCTGTGTTGTTCAAGAGTCAACTGTAGTATTAGATGATAGCAACTGTCATTATATAGTCAATGTTCTGTCTTCTGAAACTTGGTATCTTTGTTCCATCAACCAAATTTACCTACTAACTTTCCAACCACCACTCCCACAGCTAATCTCACCTCATCGGCAGGTCCCGCAAAAAACGCCGCCACGCCTCCAGGTCCCGCAAGTAACACCACCGTGCCCCCAGCCCCCCCGAGCAACACCACCGTGCCTTCAGGCCCCCCGAGCAACACCACCGTGCCTTCAGGCCCCCCCAGCAACACCACCGTGCCTTCAGGCCCCCCCAGCAACACCACCGTGCCTTCAGGCCCCCCCAGCAACACCACCGTGCCCCCAGCCCCCTCGAGCAACACCACCGTGCCTTCAGGCCCCCCCAGCAACACCACCGTGCCCCCAGCCCCCTCGAGCAACACCACCGTGCCTTCAGGCCCCCCCAGCAACACCACCGTGCCCCCAGCCCCCCCGAGCAACACCACCGTGCCTTCAGGCCCCCCCAGCAACACCACCGTGCCCCCAGCCCCCCCGAGCAACACCACCGTGCCTTCAGGCCCCCCCAGCAACACCACCGTGCCTTCAGGCCCCCCGAGCAACACCACCGTGCCTTCAGGCCCCCCCAGCAACACCACCGTGCCTTCAGGCCCCCCCAGCAACACCACCGTGCCCCCAGGCCCCCCGAGCAACACCACCGTGCCCCCAGCCCCCCCGAGCAACACCACCGTGCCTTCAGGCCCCCCCAGCAACACCACCGTGCCCCCAGCCCCCCCGAGCAACACCACCGTGCCTTCAGGCCCCCCCAGCAACACCACCGTGCCTTCAGGCCCCCCGAGCAACACCACCGTGCCCCCAGCCCCTCCGAGCAACACCACCACCCCGGCAGGAAATGTCCCCTCAGTGACTTCCAGCAGTGCCACTTCACCCAACACCAGCAACCCAAACGCAGGTAAGAGCGACTCCCCCAGAAACGCCTCTCTGAGGAGTAGTGTTGCGGAGGGTGGCAGGCAAGTATGTTCTGCTGGGAACCCATGGAATTAAAAAAAATCTGAGTCCCAAAGGCTCAGTAATGGTGGCAGAAACCCAAAAAATTACCTGCAGTTTCATCTGTTCTCCATTCCATACTACTCACCCTACCTCAAGCTGTTTGCCAGATGTGGGACACTTTCATGAACTTGGACTTTGTGAAAGGCACTCCTCCAGCTGCCCTGCCAGTGGGAGGTGTTTGGAAATAGTTTCAGCTTCTCTGCAAAGGCCAGGTCTAAATAAGCACCAACTCTCCAGCCCCATTGGTCTAGCTCCTTTACCTAAGGAAGGAGTCACTTCTACTCTGATACCTTATCAGATGTTATTGAAAAATAGGACAAGTTATAATGGTGGCTGATCATAATTGGGAGTTTGAGCCAATTTGTGGAATTTGAGCCTGAGGGATTAAAAGCCAAACAGCAGTGCTCAAACAGTCCTAGACATGATCGGGGCCATTGTCCAAAGGACAGATGTTCCGGGGATATTGTCTAAGAGTTGACTTCAAGCCAGAGTTATTGAAACAAACCACTCGACTCATTTCCCAAAGCTTGGGCTACAATTGGGGTCAACAGACTTTATCAATAAAGGCAAACTAGTGCCTGACCGGGTGTGGCTCAGTGGTTGAGCATTGACCTAGGATCCAGGAAACTGAGGTCCGATTCTTGGTCAGGGCACATGCTAGGGTTTCAGGCTCCATCCCCAGTAGGGGGCATGCAGGAGGCAGCCGGTCAATGACCTTCTCTCATCATTGATGTTTCTATCTCTCTCTCTCTCCCTTCCTCTCTCTGAAATCAATAAAGATTTTTTTTTTTTTAAAAGGGCAAACTAGTAAATATTTTAGATTTTATGGGCCACAACAGGGTCTCTCTTACACCTACTCCACCCTGCTATTTTGTCATAAAAGTATAGTCAGTATATAAATGAATGAGTCTGGCTGTGTACAAATAAAACTTTATTTATAAAATCAGAAGTTTGGCCAGATTTGGCTCATGAGTCATGGTTTATCAAACCCTGGTCTAAAAGAATCCTCAAACCTAGGCTCTCAGATAGGGAAACAGAGGCCTAGCAAGGGCAGCCATTTGCCCAAGGTCAAAGAGCAAGTTGAGTTTCCCTACACTTACGTTGTTTGGCTTCCCCAGTGTTCTTTGATAGATGTAAAGAGATGGATGATTAAGCAAATGGAGCCAGAGCCTGTATCTAAGACCTGGCTCCCAGTCTTTTGTGTTTTGGAGGGGCCACTCCGAAGGGTGGGCCAGGTGGGCACAGCTGCACACTCAGCTCTCCTTGCATCAGGGAAGGGAGCTTTTCTAAGCCATTTCTGCTTCCCCAGACCTTCTGTGTTCTGGCCCTGGCACTAACAGCAGGGGGTGGGGTGAACCACTTCTCTCTGGGCTTCAACTTGCTCATCTGTAGTAAGGTGTGACTGAACTAAATAGCCACCCAAATCTTCCAGCTGTAACATCCAGTGACTATTCCTGGCTCACAGAACAAGCCACGTTTGTCCTTTGTTGCCAGAAAGAAGGCATTCCAGGAGTTATTTGTCTGGTGGGTCCAAAGTGGAGCTGCATTCAGTTTCTTACCTAGGTTTCCCAAAGCATCCTTGCAATGTGACTGAGGCTTTTTTACTTATTTACTTCATCTAGAATATTGGTTCACACCTTGTCGGAGGGGTGGCCCTTGACACTCCACTATGCCTTTTGTCCCATGCAGCATTTAAAAAAACTCTTTAAAAATTTTAAAAATAGACTTAATTTTTTTAGAACAGTTTTGGATTCACAGCAAAATTGAGAGGAAGGTACAGAGATTTCCCAGATACCCCAGCACTACATATGCGTAGTCTCCCTTACCAGAGGGTACATTTGTTACAGCTTACATTGACACATCATGATCACCCAAAGTCCACAGTCTATATTAGGGTTCACTAGTGGTGTTTGTGCATTCTATGAGTTTTGAAAACTGCGTATCCCATCACTATAGTAACACGTAGAGTGCTTTTACCACCCTAAAAATCTTCTGCGCTCCACCTATCTATCCTCTCCTCCCAACCCCTGGCAACCACTGATCTTTTAACTGTCTTATACTTTTACCTTTTCCAGAATGTCATAGTTGGAATCATACAGTATGTAGCCTTTTCAGATTAAATTCTTTCACTTAGTAATAGGTACTTAGTTTCCCCCATGTCTTTTCACGGCTTGAGTATCATTCAGCACTGAAAGGCTCATTTCTTTTTAGCACTGAATGATAGTCCACGATCTGGCTGTGCCACAGTTTGTGTATCACTTCACCTACTAAAGGGAGCACCTACTAGTTGCTTCCAAGTTTTGGCAATTATGAATAAAGCTGTTAGAAGTATTTGTGTGTAGGTTTTTTTGAGTGGATATAAGTTTTCAACTCCTTTTGGTAAATGCCAAGGAGTTCACATGCTCTTCATATGGTAAGGGTATGTTTAGTTCTATAAGAAATCCCTAAACTGCCTTCCAAGGTGACTGCACCATTTCACAGTCCCACTAGCAATGCTGATCCACATTCTCATCAGCACTAACTTCCTTTTATTTTATATTTTTAAATAAAAGTAAGTTAGGCCACCCTGGCTGGTGTGCCTCAGTGGTTAGAGCATCAGCCCATGCAGTGAAGGGTCGAGGGTTCAATTCCCTGTCAAGGGCACATACCTGGGTTACAGGTTTGATCCCCTGCCCCAGTCGGGGAGCTTGTGGGAGGCAACCAACTGATGTGTTTTTCTCACATCCATCTCTCTCCTTCTCCTTCCCTCCCTTCCACTTTCTCTAAAAATCACTGGGAAAAATATCCTCAGGTGAGGATTAACAACACCAAAAAATTAAATTAGCCCAAGAATTATGGGAAAAGAAGCGTAAACAGGGTAAAAATATATTCAATAAAAACTAAATCTCCCTCCCATCCTAAATCCCTAGGACCCAGATTTCCAGTTTCCTTCCCCAGAGGCCAGTTCTGTGGCCAGTTTCTTATGTCTCCCTCCATAGATAATCTATATAAATAGAAACATACACATTTGTGTTTTTGCCTATTCCCCCCTTTTTAATCATAAAAAGGATGTTATACACATTGTACCTTATATGTAGATTTAAAAAAAAAAATCTATTTCTACCTATAGGTTCATAAGCATTTAGACAGCTCTGAAGGTTGTCAGACACTTAATTTATTCAGAAATCAAACCTCAGACTCATTTCATTTGAAAGACATGAATTAGATGGCCAGCCGAGATCAGCATTTGGCCACCGACTTGACTTGCTTCCTTGGATCCCATCTGATCTCTAGAGATAGAAAAGACGCTGCACCCTGCCTGGTCTCAGAGTCCTGGCCAGTAGCGTGGAAACAACTGCAGTATTGTTCTCACCATATGTTCCAGTTGTCCACTCAGAAAGACAGAAAGAGGAGTTTCATTTCATCAGTTCCTCTTAGAATTTTCACTGACTTAATCCAACATCCCTTTCCTTTCATGGACCATGTATGCTAACCAGAATATAACATCTAGTTTCTTTTTGGAGCTTCTTGCCCTTTCCTCCCCATAAAACAGTTATTTGTACCTTCCTTAAAAATATGACTCTTTCTACACTAATTTGAAAGAATATATGCACCCCTACTTCATTGCAGCGTTGTTTACAATAGCCAAGATTTGGAAGAAGCCCAAGGGTTCATCAGTAGATGAGTGGATAAAAGAGCTGTGGTACATTTATACCATGGAATACTACTCAGCCGTGAAAAAGAAGGAAACCTTACATTTTGCAATAGCATGGAGAACATCATACTATGTGAAATAAGCCAGTCAGAGAAAGACAACTACCACATGATTTTACTCATACGTGGAATTTAATGAACAAACTGAACTACCAAGCAAAATAGAGACAGACTCAGAGAGAGCAGGCAGACAGCTCTGGTTGGGGGTGTGGGAGGGGACGGATTGAGCAAAAAAGGAAAAAAGAGAGAGCAAACTCGTGGACATAGACAACATTGTGGTGATTGCATCGGGGGGGGGGGAGTGGAGGTGGAAGAGGGCATAGAGGGGATAAATGGTGATAGAGAAAATTTAAATAAATTTAAAAATGTTTTAAATGATGTTGTCTATTAAATAGTGTTGGGGAGCTCTGTCTAGTGTTAGAGGATCAGACATCAAGTTTCTGGAGGGTTCTTTAGGTGCAAAGATTCCTGACTCCTTGGAATTAGAAGACTGCTCTGAGCACAGTCTTGCCCACCAACCTCTGACCTTTACTGTTGACAAGCACTTGTTCCAGAATTTCAGCAACAAACTCCCTGGATACCTAAGAAAATATGTATTTATTTCCAACTCTTCTAAGGGTGTGCCCTGGAATTACACAACCAAGGAATAGAAAGTGTGAGGGAGGGAGGCATGAAAATTTAAAAGTATGTTTCTGGGTGTTATTTGTTGTTCTGTGGATTTTTTATCTCTTTTTGCTCCCTCTCAGGTGTTTGCCAAAGAGATACCTGTGGCAAGGATTCTTCATGCGTTGCTCTGAATAATACACATTTTTGCTTGTGTGTTGATGGGTATTACTATAAGTCTTCCATGTGCAATAAAGGTGAGTCACAAAGCATAAACTGTGCAGAGCTGCACCTCATACCGAAAGCGGAATAGAAAACTTAAAATAATGGCAGAAAAGAGCTTTGGGAATACTAGAGATAGAGGAAAGTTTAGAGGCCCTGTCTTTGTCTCAGTGGAACCAAGTGTGAGAGGAAATGGACCGAGTCAGATTGGTGAGCCCCTCCTGAAGGTCCGGGAGTAGGAGTGTCCCTTCGCCCTTCACTTGACCTGTTCTAAGAAACCATGTCATGAAGACAAAATGAGAGTGATAGGTGTTGAAGGCCCAGAAAAGGCACAAAGACCGCCCAGGGTAGTGCTGCCACATGGGGACACTAGAGCAGAATAGGTGATGTGCCTAAAACCACATGGTCGGACAAGCCTGGTCGGTTCTCTGTCATAGGATTTGCTTGCTCTGTAATAGCAAACCCCATTTTTAGAGACTTAAGAGCCTCTCAGGTCTAGAAATGGACTTCAGGAGCAAATGGCCGTAAATTTGACATAACACCCTTCTGGTTAGATGAACTGGGTGCTGTGAAGAAGGCTGTTTCCTGTGTAATAAACTTTTGTTTCATGAATGAGAAAAATCCCCCCTCACCAGAGCAGATCAATTGAACAGAAAACAAATGCATAGTATTGGCCACAGGGATTAGAGATATTTCAAAAGCCAAAAGGATGTTCTTATTTTTACACTAATAATCTTATTTCTGGGGATCCTTTCTAAGTCAGTGACCCCAAATATAGAAAGGCTTCGGCATAAAGATGTTCATTACACCCCCCCACATACACCCCACGCCCTGATCCTTTTAAATAATTAAAAGTGCTTAAAATAAAAAATGACTACATCAATGAAGGGAACATATATTTCATAGAATATTATGCAGCGTTTAAGAAAATAATTATAAAGACCAGGTAATGACTTGGGAAAATGCTTGTTCTTTAATACCAAGTAAAGAAGATTTGTGATATAAACTTGGAATTATAATGATATAAACTACAGGAAAAAAGGAGCTGGGAGAAATACAGGTTTCCCCCACTATCTGAAAATAGAGCCTTCCTATGAAAACTTTTGGGGGTTTTTTCGTTTGTTTTTTTAAATATATCTTTATTGATTTCAGAGAGAAGAAGGGAGAGGGGGAGAGAGAAACAGAAACATCAATGATGAGAGAGTCATTGATCGGCTGCCACGTGCACGCCCCCTACTGGGGATCGAGCCCGCAACCCGGGCATGTGCCCTGACCTGGAATCGAACCTCGATCTCCTGGATCCTAGGTCGATGCTCAACTGCTGAGCCACGCCGGCCGGGCCCTATGAAACTTTTTGTAATCCAAAATTGCAAAAAAGGAAGATGCAATTACCTTAGGACTCATCTTGCTAACCAATCCACAGAATAAATTGCGGCGAAGCGCAGATGCTCAGACAGTGCAGAGCTGGGGCCCTAGGTCCGGGATGCTGAGTGGCGTTTCCAGGGAAGGCGCTGGCGGGGCCCCTCTCGCTGCCCAGGGCCTGCGCCGCCTCTACAGCAGCTTGCTGCAAAAACATTGAATGCTGTTTTCGATTTTCACCTTTTTTCATAAAAGCAAAAATCCTCTCAGGATTTCTTTCAGTTAGCGAAAACAGGTCCTAATGTAGGTCTTTTGTCAAAGCGAAGTGGCATAAAGCAAACTTTTGAAAAGTAGGGGATACTTTTATACCAAAATGAAAATGGTTGTGTGAGGTTTGGTGGGATTTGGGGTAGCATTTATCGTATTTCCAGGCTTCTTGTAGTATCATCACAAAATGTTTAGAATTTTTAAGAAGTACGTCTTAAACAAAATGAAAATGACCCTCTTTACATTAAACATTAAAGAAAGATTCTGCTTGAATTTCAGGAAAGGTATTCCCTGGAACAATCCAATTAAAAGTGTCAGAAACATCTGACTTGGAAAATGAAAAGTCGGTAGCCTATGAAAAATTACATATGGAAGTTACAAATTTTGTAAGTATTTCCCACCTTCCTTCCTGTGTAAGTGTTCTTCATTCCAACACTGAGTTGCAGAGAGTAGGGCTGGTGCTCAGGTGGTTCACACCGGTACAGCTGCTCCAGTAGTTGTTCAAATAGTGAAATACACCCTTACTGGCTGGTGAACAGCAGCTGTCCTGAACCCCGTGGGCACCTCTGCTTCCTGGTGGCCCAGGCCCGTCCCCCAGGCCCCTTGGGCCTCCCCGTGATCCTGCTCCTCCCTACGTAACTCCCAGCTCACAGAGGACCTTCAGAAGCTTGCTCCAGGCATGCCATACTTGTCATTCCATAAGCTATTAGAATATTTTTTAATGAACAGGTAAATATAATGATGTTTTAAATTGAATTATTTCCACAGAATTGAAGAGAAAAAGTTTTAAAGATGTTGCTTCTTTTTTTTTCTTTTTTCATTCCAATTTGTATACAGTTCTGTACTAGTGTGACTTTCTTAATGTCTGAAAGAGGAGCTCCATCTGAATGAACATCTGTTCCTTCTTTTCCCCATTGTCAAAAATGTCAGAATGAACAACTGCCTCTTTTCACTGTGGTTATTGTGAGTGGCTGTGCCTACATGAGATCTCCACTCTAGAACCACAGGTACTAGACCTGGAAGGGCTTGCAGAGGGCATCCAGCCAAGGTTTCTCAAAGCTTAGCAAGACTTTAAAAGCTAAGGTCTTATTCTATGACGATATCTTTCAATTCGGAATTATATAATACAAAGGAGTTTTGTTATTAGAACTGATAAAATATAAAAAACAATTATCCAAATGATTTTACAGATTGAACAGAGAGAACTAGTGCTCACGATGGAGCAACTGGTCCCGACACTGCTGGGGTAAAACCCCCGGCTGCCATAGCCCAGGGTTCCCCTGGCCCCTGTCATACCACCTGTGACCGATGGGCCAACTGCCCATGACGTCTCCTCTTCTCCTGGATCCACACTCCCATTTGCCTGCTTGGATGAGAATCAGTACCTTGAAGAAGGCAACGTCAATGTGATCCTATTTCCAGGGAGTCCCTTGATTTTCACATGGGCCTTTACTGAGCACTTGGCCACGGTGGCCACCAAAAGGCCCCTCCAGCTCCAGGCCTATGCCCTGGTCTTCAGAGACCAGTTTAGAGACTCGGTCTCAGCCAGGTCTTGATGGTCCCAGGGGTACCAGGAAGGAGATAGAGCATTCTTATAATTTCCAAGAAGCTGTTAATCCAAAAGGGTTGCGCCAGAGCTCCCTTGCAACTCCTAGAGATAGTAAAATAGAGGCAATTTACTTTCTTCAGGGTCCTCTTAGCAGACTTTGCAGCTGGGGCAGTCCCAGTTCAGACCCTGAGAAGTCTCCCAGGATCCTTTTTTTTTTCACCCAGCTGTATCCAAACGGATAGTCCCTGACTTGGAGTTCTCCTGTTGCATGAGGTACCTGCCATTTTCTGTGTAATATTTCTAATTCTCAGAATAGGCCCATGAGGGTGGTGCCTCTTTTGTGAATTAAGCAGTCAAGGCTCAGGAAAGTGAAGTAACTAGCTGAAAGTAACCCAGCTGATGAGGGAGGAGGTCAGCATTTGAACCCAGATCTGCCTGACCACAGATCAGCCTTCTCCTCACTTGCTAGCTCTGTTGTGTGGTGGAGGCCAGGCAGGCCAGTTTGGGTAGTGCCTACTTTCGTATCCAAACTTACAGCTCTTTAGACCTACAGGTGTTGATATTCGAACATCTCAAAGGATGGCCTGAAAGAGAAAAAAAACAAAAACCACTTTTTCCTATGCCCAATGCTAATTTTGCAATCTCTTCTTTGGGATTAAGTAAACTAAATGTGCAATGGTCAGTAGGGGAGCCAAAGGGACCCTGGAGGTCATCCAGGGCACCTGTTCCTATGTGGTTCCCAGTGCCCTGATGGTTTACAGAAACACCAGCTATCCCTAGTACTTAAAAGAATTATAAGGAATATGGATATATTCTGGATATAAGGCTGCCCAGGCTAACTAGAGCATCACATTTATTTGAATTTGACTAGAATAAAAGAGAAATTATTTAACATCTTTTTAAATGACATTGGTTGGCACAAACTTTTTAAATGTGGGGTTCCCATGGGGAGAAAAATAATAAAACATCATGAATTATAAAAAGGTTGCAACACTTGTGCAGTAAATATGGAGACTGGGGCCCAAAGAGGGGACGACATGTCCAAGGTCGTGTCTTTCACATTTCATTTATTCAATTATCAGTCAACCAGTGTTGAACTTTTCCTAGGTATCACTCTATGCTGGGTGCTGTGGGGTGGGGGTGGAAAAGATTGTGTCATAAGAAAGAGAAAACAAACCCCATTCTTGGCATCAAAGAACTTCTGTTCTGATTGGGACCCTCAGCCACCCCTACCTCATCCCTGCCGGAGGCCTCAGCTTTATCTCTGGCAACATCTCTATAAGTATCTAGAGTTGTCTCTGTTCTTAGAACACAACTCAGGCCTGATAAGATGCACCTTCCTGCTCACAAAGCCCTGTATCATATACTCCATCTCATTTCATACACTTATAGCCCTACATGGTAGGAATTACTGCTCTCTCAAGTTTTCTATTGAAAAAGTGAGGTTCAAAGAAGTTAAATTATTCAACTTATGGAAGAGAGTTTCCTTGCACTTCCACAGGAGATCATTTCAGTCTATGGCACTTACCTGTCTCAGCCTCATGGTGTGGTTCCCTGTTTGATCACAGTGCTGGGTCAGCCCATCTTTGTAATTTCTAAGTCCCCTGGAATAATTGCCTTGCAGGCAATTATAGAAGTGTTCCTTGGGTAAATTGATGCATGCATGAAGCCGGCATGGAGATAGGTCTAACAAATACACAAAACTTTTTACCATGACTTTTTTTTTTTTTTTTTAAGTATATCTTTGTTGATTTCAGAAAGAGGAAGGGAGAGGGAGAGAGAGAGATAGAAACATTAATGATGAGAGAGGGTCATTGATCGGCTGCCTCCTGCACCCCCCAACAAGAGATCGAGCCCGTAACCCGGGCATGTGCCCTGACCGGGAATCGAACTGCGATCTCCTGGATCCTAGGTTCATGCTCAACTGCTGAGTCACGCCTGCCCGGGCTACCGTGACTTTCAAAAGACAAACTTAATAACCCAGTCACCTTAATTTTTGAGAGTATGATCATTGATTGGTTACTTTAGATTTCCATCTTGGATAACCCAGACTTATATTAAGTTCTTACTATTTTACAGCAAAAAATACTGAAAGGCGTTAGAGAGCATATCAAGAATAAATAATTTGCTATGATGAACCATGTATATTTATACACAGGAGTTTAGAAATGTATGTATGTTAAAACCTAGATATAGTATCACTCCCCCCCTCCCTTTGAAGTTGTTATTAAATTTGTTTTCTTTTCCACAGTTTCAAAATGCATTTACGAATTCTGATTTTGGACAGACTGTAATTTATAAAGTCAGGTAAGTTTTCTGTGTACTGATGGGGTACCTTGGAGGCAGGTGTGCATTTATTTAACTTCTTGTCTTCGCCTGAGTTCCCTGTGCAGAACTAAGGCCCTCCAATAGGAAGCCACAGGTCAGGAAGAGGTGGTCGGTCTGATGTCACGCTGACCTTGGTGTGGATGGGCAGTGTAGCCTGGGGACAGCAAGGTGCTGTCTATGATTGGCTCTTCAGCAATTTGCACCCATAGTCCAGCGCATCACCTGGATTAGCCTGTTTGGTTTGATCCCTTGGCTACAAACCACACCTAGTCATTCACCAGAATGTGCATTCCAGGGGGCCAGGAAAAGAATGAGTGGCTCACCTGGCCGGGCGTGGCTCAGCGGTTGAGCGTCGACCTGGGATCCAGGCAATCGGGGTTCGATTCCTGGTCAGGGCACATGCCCGGGTTGTGGGCTCGATCTATAACTCTCTCATCATTGATGTTTCTATCTCTCTTTCTCCCTCTCCTTTCCTCTCTCTGAAATCAATAAAGATATATTTAAAAAAAAAAAAAAGAATGAGTGGCTCATGGTCATCTCTTCCCTCATGTCTGGGCAGTGAGGGAGCTAACACCCAAATCTCACATGTGGCTACAGTAGTGAGCTCTTCCTGCAGTAAAAATTAGGATTTATTGATCCTATCAATATGCAGTGACCAGTGCTGAGTGCTATTTAGGGACCCAAAGAGGCAAAGGATTCTCAGGAAGTTGGCGATTCTATTTCAGCCTTCCCTGAAGCACATTCAACGCAAGTGCAACAGCCCGAGGAAAGATGCTCTAAGACGAATGAAGTTGTGCAGGAAAAGCAGCCCTAATGTATTCATATTTTATGGTTTGACTATTGCATCTGTCTTTATAAGCTTTGTGAAATTCTTGGTGAAATAGGATACAGTGTATATTTATGCCTGTAAATTCAGAGGAGGCCTCCTGAAGGTGGTGAGTTTTGAGCTGATGGTGAGCGGGTGTGGTTGATTGGCAGCCAGGAGACCACAGTGAGTGCGGCATGGCACAGGGCAGGCAGCGGGCAGGAAGGTGGGTTCTGAAGCTGGAAGCTCACAGCGGGCAGCTGCTGGGGGGCTGGGCACTGCTTCGGGGCGTTTGGTTTGGTTTAGTGGACAATAGGAAGTTCATGCTCTGAGCATAACTGGTTAACGCAGGAACAGTGAGGTGGGCCGGCTTCAGCCAAATCTGTACTTGAATCCTGGCCTTGGCGCTTCCTCGCTGCATGAATGGATAGTTGTTTTAACCTCTCTGAACATTGCTTACCTCACCTGTATACCTGGGATAATCTGATCAGCTTTCCTAAAACCTTGGGAGGAATGAATGAGGTAACATTTGAAAGATCCCCTGCACAAAGTACGTGGCCCGTAAATGATTTCAACATGTGTTAAATCATCTATTTCCTTTCCAGAACATGGGACCCTGCAAGTGTAATGAAGAGCTGGTCCCACAGGTCATTCTGAGGGGTTCCCTGAAATTGCACTCCTTTTTTCTTATGGAGATACTAAAAGGGAGCCAGCAGTGTTCAGAGGCAACCTTCGCCTGTGAGCTCAGTGTCCTAGCGAGAGACTACTTCCCCCACAGAGGCTGAGGCAGGGTAAATGCACCTTAGTCTCACCTAGGAAGGCTTTTTTTTTTTTTAATCCTCACCTGAGGATATGTTTTTTATTGACCTTAGAGAGAAATGGGGGGGGGGGGGCGGGAGAGAGAGAGAAACAGAAACATCAGTTAGTTACCTCCCATACACACCCTGACCAGGAATCAACTCCCAGCCTTTTGGTGTATGGGATGACACTCCACCAACTGAGCCACCCATCCAGGGCAGAAGACATTTCTTGGGCTCCAGTCAAATGCTCTTTCCTTTGAATCACCAAGATCTTTGTCTGTGGTATAAATGTTGGAATTGGAAGGATACTCAGAATTTCTCTAAGTCTCAAATCTCTCTTTGGACAGAGGCAGACACTCGGGCTCAGGGAAGCTGTGACTGGTCTTGGGCTGCAAAAGACTGAGGCGATCTTGGGTCTAGATCTCAGGTCTCTTAACTCCCAGTCTAGAGCTCTAGTCATCTATACTATAGCTTTTGTGTCACCTAAGTGCACAGTGGCTTCCTTAAGTCATGAGTGTAATGTGTCTTGCCTCCTAAACTGGAGTGTAAGCTAGTAGATTCTTTGAATGGGTGAATTATGGATGGCATTTCTTTCCTAGCCCCACTGTAAATTTATACCATAGATTTCTGGTCATTTTTTAACGCAAAAAGAATAACTTGAATAAAGGAACCCTTTTCACTGCTGTCTACCTTCCCTGCCACCTCTAAATCCTATCATAAGTGAATCATGGGGCGACCATTTAAAGTGAGAATTCTGAAGCCATTTGGTTTCTTGGACTCCCCTTTGAGGTGATCGTTCTTAAAAACAGAATTTGGTTAATGTTTTGGATTATGCTGATGGTTCTGAAGAACCAGCATGGCTGTAAACATTTCCTAAACAAGTTGGCTATGTTTTTGAGCTTGTGTATTTACTCAAAAGTCATAATGGGGTAGAGAGAAAAAACTGGGCAGGAAAAATATATCCCGAGTCTTAAAAATACACAGCCACAAATCAAATAGGGAGAGAGTTTTTTTAAAGTCCTTTTATTTCTTTCTCAGTGGTTGTATCACTTGAGTCCTTTGGGGCAATGAAAGAATTAGAACTTGGCCCAGCTGTTCTTAGGGCTCCAGACTGCAGTGCTGATGAGAGAGAGACTCACAATGTTTTGCTCATGGCAGACACTCAGTATTTGGTGATATGATTTGGTATTATATACTCATGTTTCCCACAGCCCCATCTCTCCTTGTTTCAGTTCTCCTCGGCCTGCTGACTTTCTGACCATTCCTGGGAGTGACCCAGACTCTGTGTGGCTGATTACTGCTCTCTCTGTGTTCAGGGAGGAACACACTCCCCTCTGTCTCTCTCAAAGTACAATTTTGAGGTTTAACAGCTCAGCAAGAGACTTTCCCCCCCCCCCCCAATCTTTATTGATTTCAGAGAGAGGAGAGGGGGAGAGAGATAGAAACATCAATAATGAGAGAGTTGTCATTGACTGGCTGCCTCCTGCACGCCCCCGACTGGGATTCAGCCCGCAACCTGGGCATGTGCCCTGACGAGAAATCAAACCTCGATCTCCTGGATCCTAGGTCGATGCTCAACTGCTGAGCCACACTGGCTGGGCAAGACTTACTCTTGGTTTTTCTACAGAAAGTGACAAGTTACTCTTTCAGGTGTTACTTCTACTTCTGGTTAGTTCCAGGCTCCTAGATCCTAAAAATGATTGTCCACAATTTTTCTAAGTATCCTCCAATGGGATATTGTTTTAGCCATAGGTTTCCTCTGGACACACATTGAATAGAGATCTCTGGGCCTGTAAAGTGCCATCTTGTTGCAACCCCAGGCCTCCTTATTGGGCCCCCAATTATGAAAATATCTGTGCATCAGGATTAGAACTGGGAGACTTGAGAGTATGGGAAGTTCAAAGACCAATTTGTTGATGTTTGTGTTTAGTTCATCAAGTAATGTATTCATTTCATTTTTAGATTGTCTGTTTCAGCAAGATCTGAAATGCGTGCTGATGAAAAGCTTGTTGATGTTACAGTAGTAAACCTTTTTGCAGAAACTACACAAGAAGATGAGACGACCGTAAATAATAAAATTGAGAAAGCCATTTCAAGCAACTCTAAAACCTTTACAAGCTATAATAGTAAGTATGAAATAATTTTATTCAAAGTTTACCTAAACACCTACCTACCTTTTTGTAAACTTTTCCACTGTATGTAAGTAGGGGGCAAGAAGAATTGGATAACTGGATCTACAGATGTCTCCAAGAATAGACCTTTTCACCAGTCCATTCTTCCTCCCTTTCTTCTCTCACTTGGCTTCTACTCCTTTCTAACCATCTCCCAAGTCATCAAACTGACCAGTTTGTTTCTCTTTTTGGAAGGTAATCTTGGACAAATAGTCTCTGGAATGGGAAAGACGAAGCAAGGCAAAACAAGAGGGCTTTATCTCAGGTTATAGCTTTGCGAGTGATTAGAAAAATTTTACCTCTACTGCTTCCCCTTTAGGGGGACACACAAGGTCACAGCATAGCTGTAACAATTCACTTTTACTGTATTACAAACCACCCCCAAAACTTAGCGGCCTCTTTATTTATTGCAATGCCATCATTCCGTGGGTCAGAATTTGGATCCGGCTCAGCTAGGCAATTCTGCTGATCTAGGCCAGGCTTGGCTGATCTCTGCTGCGCTCACCTAGGCAATTGCTGTTAGCTGCTGGGTGAGTCAGCTAGGGGCTGACTGATCTAAGGTAGTTCAGCTAGATGGTTTGTCTCTGCTCCACATGGTCTCTCATCCTCCAGCAGCCTAGTCCTAAAGGGTTTCTAAAGCAGCAAGAGGGTAAGTTTCAATATACAGGTATTTCTCAAGTTTCTGCTTACATCACATTTATAGCTGTCCTGATGGCCAAAGCAATTCACATGACCAAGCACAGGGGGACAGGCCCTACCAAAGGGCATGGGTACGGGAAGGCATGAATACATTGACACTATGACAGCAGTCGTCAGAGGTTTCTCATCTCAGAGCTTACTGTTAAGGCCAGCCCTGCTGGAAGCTCTGTACAACTGGTTCTCAGTCCTGGTTGCCAAATCCAAAGGCCTCTAAGACACAATAGATTTGAGTTGTCTGTAGCATTTGGCACTGGTATCTTTCCCTCCCTGAGGCCCTCCTCACCCTGGGCCTCCACCCACCGTTCTCCTGACCCCCTTCCTGCCTCCCCCATTCTTCTTTGTGATCCTTCTAAGACTATTTCTTTGGTCTCTTAAATTTTTGCTTATTAATGATTATAACCTCCTTGGCCTAGGGTGCAAAACTTCTCTTTCTGAGAATATAAACAAGTCCTGTTCATTTATAGTTTTCCAGCGCCTTTTATCTTTCTTCAAGATTTCACAGAGATCCTCACTATTCTCTCAGGACTTGGGATGTCAGTGCTCTATGATGAGATGCTTAGAAGTCCACCAGGAAAGATGGGGTCTCCTCTGTACTGTTCGCTCTCCTTGGGCTGCAGTCCCTTCAGCAATGTCCATTCAACTCTTCTCTACCTAAGTGTCATTTCCTGGCAGAGGAGACGAGAAAAGTAGCTGTGGAGCCGTCCTATTTTTCTTATGTTGTCCGTAACATAACATCAACCGGCCCTGGCCTCTCCTTGAGTCCCTGTAGCATGGGACACACACACACACACACACACACACACACACACACACACACACCTCCATTTATTTGCCTATTTTCCCACTTTATCCCTTTGCTATCTGTTGTTGGATCTTGTTGTTATTTTGGGTTTTGTTTGTGGCAAACCTGAGCTCTTTTGGGGCTCTAGCCTTTCTCTGCCACATTTTTAATATTCTGACTTTGGTTATGGGACCTTCTTTCCATATTTCACTTGTGTCCCATTTGACAGCTTCCTGTGCAAACCATGCCAATTTCTTAGACTACCAGACCCTCTCCCCGCTTGTTTTTTTACAGCTCACTTAGCAGCTGCACAGCTAGAATTACATTTTCAGAGTTTCTTACCTTCTCAAACTATTTTCACCTTCCAGAGTCTGATCCCACAGAATGACACCCTTTCCTTCCTGAACATTTCAATATGCACTCTGTCAAAGGCACACTCCTCTCTCTGGCTGTCACTTTGTTCTTGTATTCCAAGGGACCTATTGCTTCCACCTGCCAAGCGATTTCTCCTTGGGTCAGAATTTGGTGCAGAGCAGCAATTCACGCAGTCCCAACCTCTACTCCCTGGAAGAGGAAATTGTCAACAAGGCAAGATGAACCTTAGCATACACTCTGCTTTTGGCGAGATGACACTTCTAGCAAGTGTGAGGAAGCTGAGGGTCCCCATCAGCATGAAGACTGACCACTCAGAGTGGTTGCCCACTGAAAATCGCCGGTGCATTCTTCAGGATAAAGATGGGGTGCCTGTGTAATTCTCTCAGTTTGGCTCTCCCTAGTAACTGCCTTGGCTCTAAGCCCTGGCATACTTGAAACCATTTGACCTCAGCTGGGGAATTGCTCTCTTTTGACAACTCCTTTCAACATCTCTCCACTCTGAGACCAGGCATGCACTCTTAAATGCATTAACAAATTACCAAATGATGCCAGTTAGAGGTGGCCACAAAAGCATGAACCGCCCAGCAAAGGGAAGTGAGAGGCTAGGAACTTTGAGGGGAAAACACCTTTTCCTGCTTCTGCTGCAAAGACAGATTCTGTCTTCTGTGTCAAAAGTTGCACAGTCTTTTTCTCCAGACTTTTAATTGGAGGCATTTTTAAATAGATGAAGAAGGAAGGTTTGTTACAGGTCTGGGACGATTAGAAGAGAGTAACCACAGAGCTGTTCTGCCTCCTATTCTCTCCCCCTAATCTAGTCTCAGATTCATCTTTTTATTCTGAATGCCTTCCAACCTGCTTCTAGGTTAACATTCTTTTTTTAAGTTTATTTTTTCAATTACAGTTTATATACAATATTATATTAGTTTCAGGTGTACAATACAGTCTAGTACCCTGATAAGTCTAGTACCCATCTGGCACCATACATAGTTATTACAATTTATTGACTATGTTCCCTGTGCGGTATTGTACAACCCTGTGACTATTTTTATAACTGGCAATTAGTACTTCTTAATCCCTTCCCCTTTTTCATCCACTCCTTCAGTCTCCCTCCCATCTGGTAACCATCAATTTGTTCTCTGTATCTATGAGTTTGTTTCTATTTGTTTGTTTTCTTTTTTATATTCCACATATATGTGAAATCACGTGGTATTTATCTTTTTCTCTCTGACTTATCTCACTTAGCACAATATCCTCTAGGTCCATCCATGTTGTCACATATGGCAAAATTTCATTCTTTTTATGGCTGAGTAATATTCCACTGTATGTGTGTACCACCTCTTTATCCATTCTAGACTAACATTCTTAAAAGATTGCTTTATCATGCCATGCTCCTGCTTAGAATCTGCCAACGGATTCTCAAGCTTGTAGGATTAAAGCCCTTGTCCTTAGCCTGGCATTCAAACCCTGCTATACCTGTGAATGAACAAAAGAATGATTATTTGCTGAGACTCCTGCAGTGGGATTGCATTTACATTAGCTCATTCAATTCTCACCACAATCATGTGCAACAAGAATTACCAGCCCCATTTTATAGATGGAGGGAACTTGGACCCACCAAAAATCAAATGACTGAACAGAGAGAGCCCACAGCCAATAAATGGCACAGCCAATAAATGGCACAGCCAAGAATTTTCTGTTTTCTTCTACTTTACCACACCACACTGCCTTTCCCCTACCCAAATCCAGCACCACTACTCCCTGACAAGAATTCTTTGCTTCTGCTCATGCCTTGTTTACTCTACTTAGAAAGACTTTGCCTTTCCTTTGTTCAGATCTTCCCTATCTTTGAAGACAGCCCAGTTCCCATCTCCTCCATGAAGTTACCTTTAGCTACTTGAGCCCCCGAATTCCCATTGTACTTAAAGTCTGGAGGATGAGTTGCTTGAAGCAACTCCCTATGGGCTCAGTCATGTAACTCTACAAAGATGGGACCCAAAAGATATATAGTTATGTTTCCCCTGTGGAACCCAGCATAGAGCTTGATGCATAAGAGATCTTGAACTGGAACGTGACTGCAGTGCTTTGGATGGAATTCATTTGAATTGAATAATGTAAGGAAATAATCATGAAGAGAGGATTGGGGGGTTGGGTTTTAGAATCCCAGATTTTTATCTGTTAAATCACCCAAACTTATTAAAAGGCAACTATAACACAAATATATTTGGAATTATTTGTGCCCCTCAGAGCAAGATCTGTGTGATTTTTATGGTTGTATAAAGACGAATGACCAAGATAACTGCAACAGTGGCCTACTGTGTACATGCAAACCAGGGCTGGAAAGGCCCAACCCACAGACTCCTTCATGTCTTGGTAAGTGTCCCACCTGCTTCTAAAGGTTCTTCAGAACCCCTATCCTCTCTCCGTTCATATTTTCAAATTCTGGCCTTACCGCTCAAGTGTCCAGGTGCATTGCCGCTTCTGAGCGGTGTGAATTTTGGCTTTAGACATACGGCCCTGAAGTGTGGCCTTGGCCATGGTGAGGCGGCCCATGGGCAGCTTCGCAGGGGCACATCGTGTGCACAGCCAAGGGGCACCTCATTTTGCCTAGGAAAAGAAATGTGAAAAAATTGGATTCTGTGACCTATCACTTTGGGGCTGACAAGGTTGTTTCTGAAAATTACCCAGAAATCACTCTGTTTTGAAGATCTAGGTCCAAAGTGTTCTGACGACTGCAGGGCAGAACACAACATGCAGTGCGTCGTGAGGAGCAACAGGAGCGCGGCCTGCCTGTGCTTGCCGGGCTACCAGAAGGACCAGCGAGGGGCCTGCCAAGCGTAAGAGAGACCGCTCCTTTCTTATCTTGCCGCAGCTGGAGCTTACGTGTGGGGTAAAGGATTAAAAGGGTCGAGCTTGCCACATGGCTTTAGGCCCAGGAAGCTGGTATGCTGGCATGAGGCGGTAGGCACAGGGCAACATCACCAGGGGCGTCACCGTCGGCGTTAGTTTTCGAACGTCCTCTGTGTGCTTGGGGCCGCTCTAAGTAATGCCTCTCCCACAGCGACACCGTCAGGAATGTCGCGGCTCCCCCCATTTTCAGCTGAGGAAACTGCAGCTCAGAGAACATAAGTGATTTGCCCCAGCTCACAGGGCAGTACCTAAGCGGAGAGCCGCAGGGCCTCAGGGCCCGAGGGGGACCCACTGTGCCCCGGCCCTCTGGGGGACCCACTGTGCCCCTAACCCTCCCAGAGCTCCACGAAGGTGCTCACCTGGAGAAGGGGACCGGAAGGAAGGAAAGGGGGGGGGACCAGGGAGCGAGGGTGAAGGCTGGGTGGAGAGGAACGCGGAGGCCGGGAGAGCCACCTCGAGGCCACGCGCCCTGACCGCGGCCCCCTGTCGTGTTGCGTTTTAGGTGCGCCTTCGGCTACAGTGGAGTCAACTGCGAAGACAGTGAGTATAAACGTCTGCTTTGTCGTCAGGCACCTGAAAAACAAACATCAATCCCATTCGGAGTTCAGTCCAGTCCCCTTTACGAAGAGGGAGGAAAATGTGCCTGTAGTTTGCCTTCTGGGTCGTGCCATCCGCCCCGTCCTTAGGCCGCAGGCCGCAGCAGCTTTGCCATAGGGACACCACAGAACTCAGCCCAAGAAGTGGGCTGCCACCTCTGGACAGGTCCCCGTCTGCCAAGGGCATCCTAGTGTTCTATTCATTTTCTCCATTAGCTTAAATATGCATTTTCTGCTACTAGAAAGGATAAAAGACCAGTATGTTCCAAACACGTTTGTGGTCGTGGGAGGAGAGCAGAACTAGGAACCGGACATCTAAATACTCAAACCTTTGCTTCAGAGCTGCTTAGTGGTTCAAGATGTGTCATCGCAAATTCAATTGCCTCATTTCCTCCCATGCCCCACACCCACCCACCAGATTATGACAATACCTTTATATTTTAAATTATTTTATATTTAAAATTTTACATAATGAACTAAAGATCCATGAGTGACAACTCCGCTCCAACCTGGTTGCCCCCAGCTGGTCGCGCAGGTCGGGCGTGGTGGGCAGGCAACGGCAGCAGAGCTCAGGGGGGAGTGTGGCCCTCGGTTGAGGTCCCATTCCCCAGGAAGCCCGGGAAGCCCTGGCACCATGGCCTCTTGAGTTTATGGTCTTTTATCTGGCAAGCCTGCCTTTTCTGATTGAGTTCTGAAGATACAGTTGGTGTTTGGAGGTGGTGGGGAGAGGGTTAAAGGAGATGAGGGACCCATGCAACCTGGCCCTGAAGGGATCACAGATGAGAGCCTGATTGTCCTCACGGCCAGGAGCCCCTGGGAACACACGTACCTGTGCAGTAGACAGACAGTGCAGGCTTGCTTGTGGGATACTGCTCCTACTCCTCTCTCTTCCCTTTCAGAATTCGAGCTGATTCTCACCATTGTGGGCACCATTGCTGGAATCCTCATTCTTGGCATGCTGATTGCACTGATCGTCACGAGGTATGGAAAGCAAATGTCTCTGTACTGGGGTACAGTGCCACTGGCATTACATTCTGGTTTCCAAACACACACAGCCTTTCCCAGGCGAGAGAAGGGAAGTAAGGCAAGGCTTCTCTAAAACCACTGAATTTTTTTTTTCTTACCTTCTGATTATATGAGCTGTACATGGTTCTGGAAGAAAAGCTGGAAAATAGAGAAGTGTGTAAAGGAGCAGAATAAAAAATCGCCCACAAAACCCTCCACTCTGAGGCAACTAACATTTTGGCGTATATCCTTCCAGGTTTTTCTCTATCTTTTGAAAGGATATTAAAAGCATAATTTTGTATTCTTTGTGTTTTAAAAGAATTTGCTGAGGTTATTTTTGCTTCACACTATAATGTGACATGGCAACTGTTTTCTTATGTCATAAAAACTCTTTGTTAACAGTATTTAACTCCACTAATGTTGTCAAATGTCATTTTCATTCAGTCCTCTGCCCAGGACCTTGCTGAAATCAGCCTCAGCTGGAGCCCCCTGTTTTAAGTAGAAAGTTTTCTCTGTGTGCAGTTTCTCAGCTAGGGGCCTTAAGTGTTCTTCTTAAGAACTTAAGTTGGGCCCATTCATTTATTCAACAAGTGTTTAGATATCCTAGAGTCCCTTCATTAACAGAGAGAGAATGCTATTATCTATTCCACTCTAAATGTGCCAAATGGAGACCCACTTAGATAGAAAACAAGCTACTTTTAAAAATTAACATTTAGCTCATATGTTATATTTTGGCAAAATGGGTGTTTTTGCACTGTAATGTGAGAGGATAAGTAGATTTTAAGTTCCTAAAATGTTTTGTTTCTTCCCTTTTTAAAAATTTCATTTTGATATTAACTCTTCCCCAGAGATAATTATAAGGACACAAAGCAGGAGAGGGCCCAGAACATTCTGATCACGGAGCGAGGCTGCCTCCTGCTTTCCTGGAAGGACTGGCTCTCTCAGCCCGGCCTCCAGGGCCCTCAGGGGCTGCTGCAGAACCCTGTGACCCCGGGGCAGCCACGCCCCTTCTTTCTTTTGTTCTTAGCTTAGCCTCAGATTCATGGTTCCTGGGAACACACTCCAAAAGTTACTTCTTGCCCATTTCGAAAGGAAGGGAGCCTCTTCTCAGGCACCTTAGACAGGAGTGTTGTCAAAGGGCAGGAACTCTGTTGTGGGCTGGGCTGGCCATCAGGATCCAGAGTGAATGGGTCTTCCTTTACAACATTCTCAGTGTGACTGAGGAAGAGTGACTGTCACCCTGGGAGGCCCTTGGGCATCATGGATGTAGCCAGACCGCACCCCCCTTCCTACAGTCTAGGGCACTGCAGGGGCAAGTCCATGGCCTGGCGGACAGGAGGAAGAATGGGGTCACAATCAGGGTTAACTGGGGCAGATGTCTCTCTCACCTGCAAGAACATTCACTTGGCCTTAAATGCTTATCCTTGAGAGGCCAACACTTGAACTTGTTTCATCCACCGAGGTGCTTCTATAGACATTGACTTTGCTTGAATGTAAAATCATATCACAAATCATCTTTTCTCTTAGACTTCTATTATTATTTCCATAAATAACCCCAAAGCACACTTAAGAATACTAACATAAGCAAAATTTACACAGGCTGGTGGAATTAGATGGTAATGTTGGATCAGTATTAGCCTTCTGGTTTTGATGGTTACATGAAGCTTGTGAGGAAACTGTTCTTAAACTTAGGGACTCTACACTGAATGAAGTAATGAAATATTATGGGTAATGGGTCATCAGGTCTGCAACTTATGCTTAAATGGTTCAGAAGTGTTAACAGTTGGGGAATCTGGGCGATGATGTATGAGAACTCTGCAACAGTTTTTTGGTAACTCACATGTAAATTTGAAAATATTTCCAAATAGAGTATTAATATTAACATTTGCTTTCAGGAACTTTCTGCCATTGTCAGATCCTAACTCCTTTACTAATTACAGATCAAAGAAGAAACGGGGTATTGAAGAAGAGAACTTGATTGAGAACGACTTTAATGGTCTGAGAATGCAGCAAACCACGGACTTCAGCAATCTAGGAGCAGGAGGGAGCATCTTCCCTAAAGTCCGAGCGTCTGTCCCCACGAGCAGCCAGATGCAGAATCCCTACGCACAGAGGGGCATGCCCCGCCCTGACTACTAGGTGAGTCAGTGGCTTTTCTGAGTGCAATGCCCAAGGCAGAGTAAGGACCTGGTATTGTGTCTTCACCTAGCCCTTGCTGCCTTGCAAGCCTTTTTGTCTTTTTAAATCAAGAGAAAGGGCAGAAGAAGCTCTCTGCTATTGTAAATAGCTACCACTTGGTCCCTAACACTGACCATCTTTGGGACTTTAGCTATGTCACTTAATTCCTAGGCCATCTATTTCCTCAACTGTTAAATAAAAATAAATAAAGCAAGCAAGCAAGCAACAACAGCAGCTTAATTTAGATTTCTTTAAGGCCCCTTGAAAATACATGCTTCCATGGCTATGACTCCTGTGGTTGTGTGGGGTTGAGTTATAATTCCCAGGCTGTTTAAGGACCCAGGACATAGGTGGGGCCCGAGGAAGACTGTTGGGTGTACACATGGTCTGTGGATCCTTTCCAGCCAGCCCATGTAAAGCTCTCCTTTCCTTCCCCCAGACTTCAAGGCAACTGAGCACTTTCTAAAGAGACAAGGCCAGTTAGGCCGACGGTCCTTAATTTCCCACAGAAGGGCTGTGGCGGAGAATAGCTCCTACTCGTTAGATTTGTATTGGATCATCGTGGCTGGCCTTGCTCGGGGTGACTGGCCCAAAGCAAAGGCTGAGAGGAGGAAGCCTGAGAGAGGCAACGCTTGTGGGGCGAGTGACCAGGGGGCTGAGATGGATGGAAGAGCAATGGGGAAAGAGGAAGGCAGGGGGGCCAGAGAAGAGCCAGGAAAAATAAGGCGAGGAGAGAAATGATTTTTTTTTTTTAACTAAAAAGGAAAGACAAGGGGAGAAAGGGAAAGAAGGAAGGGCTGGAGTGAGGCATGCCCAGAAGAGTTGAAAAATAAAGAGGATGGGGAGAGGGCACCCGGGGTGGGGGGGGGCCAGGAGGGCGGGCATGGCCCCTGAGGTCTCCGTGGGTCCACTGGACGTCCGCGGGCTGCCCAGCTGAGCGCACTGCCCTTTTAAGGATCTTAACACACTTTGAACATGCCGGGAAAACTTGGCCTATTTTTATTTTGAAATCCTATGGTTTATGTTGCTCAGAAACTTTCCTTTAGTCAAGGAAGTCTAAGTGACCAATGTGTGTGCAAAGGGCTGACTGGCCCAATATGCACCATGTTGGGTCAGACACGGGGCCTCGCCAGCAGTATTAAAAAATGGGTGTTCTGTTGGTCCCACCTAAGGTGAGCCTTAACTACTGAACCCATTAAAAACGTCTTTTCCTCCTTATCAGTGGAGCCTTCACTTTAAATTTGGGATAAGTGTGGGATTTAGATTCCTAGAGACCTGGGCTCAAAGCCTCGCCCTCCCTGTTACTACTTGCTGTGTGATCTCGGACGAGTTATTTGACTTCTCTGGGTTTGTTGTCTCATCTATGAAATGGACAAAATGCATCCTACTCATAGGACAAAGATCTAGCAGAATGATAGATTCTGATTTAAAAATAGTACTCAAATGATGTTAATTAAGTTAGGTTAATAATTTATGAATCTACATTTTCTCTTGGGTTTCTATTGGAATGCTGCTTTTCTAAGAGTTTTTCTTTTCCTTCTCTCTTTCTCTCTTTTTGTCTAGGATGGTAAAAATTTGGAACCATCCATGAAGCATCCAACATATGAGCTTTTATTTTGATGAAGAGACTGGTGGAGAAGTGAGCGGCAGTGAAGATGTGGCCTTTGGCGTTGTTATTGCATCTGACACCTCTCTCTCTGAATGAAAGTCTTGAATGTTTGCAGTGACTACATCTTGTTTGCTAACCAAGTACCTATGAAATTAAATGCACTTAGATGCTATTAGCACTTGTAAGACAGTTGGTTTTCTGTAATCAGTACAATGGTCAGGGTTTTGTTGTTATTGCTGTTTTTTCTGGTGGGCAACAATAACCATTTTCAATCTAGAGGAAAGTCTCCAAGGTTGACTACTCCTGGGAAAACATTGCTCTTGAGTTGATAGCCTGCAGATAAGTGACCTACGTCTGGGAGACTCTGACACATCAGCTGTGGAAGTCCCAGGGTATTAGAAGAGATACCATCTTTTAAGGTTCTTCTATTCCTCAGCTGTAGGGATTTCATTGCCCTTGAATTGCAGGAAGCTTGTGACCTGGTCTCACGCCAAGAAGAGAGAAAAATGACATGTCTCCGCTTTTTCAGGAGGAGTGAATCCAGGACCTTTTTGTTCATTAGGTTTGGACTATAAGTGTCCATCATGGGTGCATTCTAGAGTTTTTGAAATGCCAGTAAGTGGGAGAGGCAGGGAGGAAAAAACAAAAACGTGACCAGGAGCAGGAAGAACAGAGGCAGAAGGAAGCTGGATTGAGAGGATGAGTGAGGGACAAGGTACACAGGACCTACCTTCGTCCTCAGATTCCCCTCCTCAATGAGCAAATGGGCACTTCCTCTAATGCATCCCCTACCCAAGACTCAGAGCCTAGGAAAAGGTGTGGAGACAGAAACCCCAGGAGCAAGAGCTTGAAGTCACTTTGAAGTTGCAGACATTCAGTCTGGCTGATGGTGGGAGAGGGAGCTTATGCTCTGGACCTGATGTCTAGCCTTGTGATGCAGATTCCAGAGGCCCATCACTGAGGCCTCAGCCTTCCCTGGCGACCCAGGCTTAGCTGTGGCCACCAACACATACACAGCCAAGAATGGGGGCAGCCACATGCAGCACGGACTTTCTTTAATATTAATAGTGTCCTTATTTATGTCTAATGTCTGATCCCCTTGCAAGTTTTTATTTGTTGTTATTGTTATTTGTTCTTGACTTCGTGTGAAAGGTAACAAATAAAGTATCTTTGGTAGATGGTGTCCTTGTGTTCGGGGCTTTTGGCGATGCACAAAGCAGTAAGTCTCACTCTCAATAGCAACCATGACACATGGAAAACTGGATTGACATCTGCTGTCCCTCCTCGGTGGCTGTTTAACAGGCAGCAGATATCTTCTGCTGCTTCCTGGTGCACATCCCACTCCCCTCCCATTATGAAGCAGCCGAGCCCTGCAGGTGGGACCGACTGGACCCTCATCTCCCAGGGGTGGCCTTTGGTTGGCCTGAGCCAACCAGTGGAATCCCACCCCCCTTGCCACAGTGACTGACTGAAGAGTGAACACCTGGCATAAGTGGATGCAATAAGAATGAAGCCCAAACTCTGTTAGGAGGCTTGGAGGAAGAGAAACTTCTGGAGAACGGGCCTGAAGATGTAAAGCCTCGAACTGCTTCAGCTTTGCTGAGCTAACACATAGAGGGAGGACAGAGCTGAGAAAACCACAGAAAATGGAGGTGGAGCATATAATCAGGCCACAGCTCAAGTTTCTGGACTTTATTGTTAGGCCAGTTTGAGTACAGGCATACTTCGAAGATGTCATGGGTTCGCTTCCAAACCACTGCAATAAAGCAAGCTATAATCTTTTTGCTGGTGAAGGGTCATGTTTTCAATTTGCAAAAAATGCAACACTACGCTGGCCTGTTTGGCTCAGTGGTTAGAGCGTCGGCCCCCAGACCAAAGAGTCCTGGGTTCGATTCAGGCCGAGGGCACATACCTCAGTTGCAGGCTCAGCCCGGTAGGGGAATGAGCGGGAGGCAACCAATCGATGTGTCTCTCTCACATCGATGTTTCTCTCTCTGTCTCTCTCTCCCACTCACTCTGAAAGAGCAATGGAAAAAATATCCTCAAGTGAGGATTAAAAAAAAATAAATGCAGCACCTGTGAAGTGCAATATAGCAAAACAAAATAAAATGAGGTAAGCCTATTGTAGTTTTCAGTTTTGCAGTTGAAAGTATCCTCACTGATTCCACTTGTGTTTACTCTTGTGTTTGCAAGGCTAGGTGGTGAATGGAATAAAAGAAATACACTCTTATGAGCTACTAATGCCCACAGGGAAGACATTAGCCACCAACCAATCGATTAATAGCAGGAGAATCAATGCAGACATAATTTAATATTGTCTAACACTGTGACTTGTAATCATAGACTTTATTTCTGACCTGCCTGTTATCTCCTTTATATTTGAAGATGGTTCTGGATTCAGTGCTAAAACTAGGCTATTTGAACCTGTTTTCTAAAGAATCCACCTCCCTGGTGCCCCTCTGCTCCAGAGCAGGCAAGCTTCCATTGCTTTTAAAAGGTCCTGAGCCATACAAACTCTAGGCTTCACAAACCAGAGTACCATCCATTCTTCAGAGACTTTCATCACCATTGTTTAAATAAAAACAATGCTCTAAATAAGTATATAGGTAATGTTTATGAAAACAGCTTTCGCATTCAAAATGGCTTTTGATTCTTATATAATATGGCCTACAATTCATTTGTTTCTGCTAAGACCTTTGCAGAGGTTTTCCAACTGCTTGTCCTGCAGCCTTGGAGGGCTGTCAGAATGAATGTTTAAGATGCAGATCTGATCATGACACTCCCTTGTTTAAGGCTTGCAGGGTTCTCCAGGAGAGAATAAAGCTCATAGAACCAAGCCAGACTCCTTAGGGCTCATCACTCCTTGTCCTCTGGCTGTTGCCACCAACTGCTCCCACTTTGCCTCATCCCCCCCCCCCCCCAAGGGCACTAACACTGGCCACACCTGCTGCTACCTAAACATAAGGCCTCTTCAGCCTCCACTCTGCTCGCGCTGTTCCCTTCGCTTGGACTGCTCCTTGCCTTCACCTGCCCTGTAAACAGCTCCACCTGTCTAGATCAGCTACACCGCCATCTCTTCTGACCAGCTTTTCCTAATTTTCTCTCTGCAGCACTCCCAAGTAGAAGTAGGGTCTCCTTCATGGCCCAGGGGGTCCTGTGACCAGTTCCCGCAAGGAAGAGGTTGTGCATGGTGAGTCTGTGTTTCCTTTAAACCCAGCACAACGCCTGGCGTAGAATGACTTAAATAATTGTGAAACAGGAGTATCGAACTGGACTCTTCCAGCTCAGTCTTGAAGAGTATGGTCCTTATCTTGTTGTGGGGATGGTTTCACAGTTATATCAAAACTTGTCAAATTGTACACTTGACATATGTACAGTTTATTGTACATCTATACCTCAATGTGACATTATGATTTATAAGAAATATATATTTGGTCAGTCAGATGATCAAAGTATATTTCTCACATGTATTTGGCCTTGTTCACAATTCCTGCTTCACAGCTCGGGGAACTCTTGGAATTTCCTAGGTGTTGAGAGTGAAAAAGGTGGCTTTTGTTATGGTAATGAGGTGGCTTTTGGAAAGCCGGCCTAAAGAACCAATGGAACCAACTTTGTGATTGGAGGGTTGGAACTTTTAGTCCCACCCCTGAATCAAATGCAAATGGCAATGATTTAATCAGTCATGACTAGGTAACTGAAGCCTCCTTAACAACCCAAGAGTTTGGGGTTGGGAGAGCTTCCAGGTAGGTGAACAGATAGAGATTCAGGGAGAGTGGCACACCTAAGAGAGGGCATGGAAGCTTCTGCCCCTTCCCACATGCCTTGCCCTGTGCATCTCTTCCATCTGGCTGTTCCTGAGCTATATCTTTTTCCAATAAAGCAGTGATCTAGTGAGTAAAGTGTTTCTCTGAATTCTGTGAGCTATTCTAGCAAATTAACTGAACCCAAGGAGGGGGGTCATAGGAACCTCTGATTTATAGCCAGTTGGTCAGGAGTACAGGTGACAACCTGGACTTGTCATTGGCGTTCTGAGTTGGGAGCGGGTCATTGGAACTTCCAATCTGTAGCCAGTAAGTCAGAGCACAGTGTTCAGCTGGTATCTGAAGGGGTGGGAGGTGGGAGGTGGGAGGGGGTAGTCTTGTAGGCCTGAATCTTTCATCTGTGGAATCTGGTGCTATCTCCAGTATCAGAACTGAGCTGAATTCTTGGATACCCTGCTGGTGTCTGAGAATTGTTTGTTGGTGTGGGGGAACACACCACCATGGTGGATTTGGGTCTAGAACCTGGTTTACTCAATGAAGTTCCGGGTTTGTGTGTGTGTTTTGTTTGTTTGCTTGTTTGTTTGTTTTTAAGTGAAAGCACTTCACTGATCTTGAGGAAGGCATCCTGGGATCACAGCCCCAACACAGGACAGGAACATAGACATGCCATCCTGCTGCTGATCTCTGCATTAGACTGAAAGTTCTTTGAGGTCAGCAAGGGGTGAAAAAAACTGGGGATGGGCCACTGCCCTGACAGCTACAGGTCTCTGCTGCACATTGGACTCACCTGAGGAGATTTAAAAATCACTGATGCCTGGGTCCCATCCCAGAGCGCTTCACTGGTGTAGGGTAGGCCTGAGCATATTGAGTTTTAAGCTCCTGAAGTTATTCGAATGGGCACGGAATTCGAGAACCACTGCTTTAGGTCACATCATTTCCCATTCCTTCCTCCAGGAGGCTAGAAACCAGAGCCCATTATGCAAGAAGCTTCAGTGGGCTCCCAGCTTCCTTATGGAGAAGGAGGAGGTTAGGCGTTTGGGTGGCATCGACACCAAAACAGCTTGAAACAAATCTTTTTGGGGTTTTGCGCCTGAACCGCCGACCCTCTCACCGCTTGGCAAATTCCATGGCCAGTAGGTGGCGCTGTCTCCCACGGCTTGCAGATAGCTCAACTTCCAGCAGGGCAACTCTTAAAGGGCTTGTTTGAAATCAACTTTTAATACACCAACTCAAATAAATTTCCCTTTGACTTTTTCTTTGTCTTTTCATTCCTTGCTCTTGTGCCACGAAAACATGAATGTTACTCATTCTTGTTGAAATATTTGCATTATTTTTACTGGATCGTTAGAGATCATACATTGTTCCCTTTTAATGGTCCTATAATATGCAGTATTGAAATAGTGTTAATGTCATATTAATGGTGCATAAAATTTGATATAATTGTTTAGATAATCAACGTTTTATTTAAGGGTGATTTTTTTTTCAAAATAAAAAAAGGAGATAAATCCATTTTCACTGAAAAATTCTTCAGTTAAAATAAAAACAGAATACCACCAGTGGGAGGTCTGTCTTTCATCAGCTTTTAGGAGATGAACAAGGTCTGGCTGTGTTTCTTAGACAATGAGGTTGGGAGAGCCCAGGGGCACAGTATGGGGGTCTTCCCAACCTCCAGGCTGTGAAATGTGGGTTCCTTTATTCAAAGACAGAAACAAAAGCCTCATAATTCCTGCAGGCCCAGTAACATCTTTTCTGAGCCCACAATTATGACAAGTGGTCCAATAAAAGAATTCTCTCCTGCTTTCAGAAGAGAGCCATTTTGAAAAATAATGATAATAATAGTTAATATTATGGAGTGCTTACTATATGCCAGGCACAATTCTTAGTGCTTTATTAACCCCTTTAATTCTTATGATAATTATGAAGTAGGTACTATTATGAATTTTGTTCAATAGTTAGGGAAACAGAGGCAAGAAACTTGCCCAAAGTCACATATGTAGTAAATAGCACAGCTAGGGTTTGAACCCAGGCAGTCCAGCTCCAGAGCCTACCTCTCTGTCATTGAATGCCAAAATAGTGACATGTAGGATATTTTAGTGGTCAGCAGAGACAATAAGATATATATTTGAAACTGAGAGGTTCCAATCTAGGCCTGGTGCCAAATAAAAATAGAGCTTCCTGGAGCTAATAGGTTAAAAGGCCTTTATTACCAAAAATGAAAAATTCTGTCTAAATTTATGCAATTGTTCAAATTTCAGAAAATAGTTTGTATGTTACTGGGGAGATGATGAAAAGGCCTTGGTTCTTGTCTTCTTGAGGGAAAGATTTCAGTCAAGAGACAAAGTAGAAAAGAAAGCAAGAATTTATTGGCCACAGCAAAAATACATTTAAAAAGGGCATAGAAGAAACAGAAGAGTCTAGGCTGGGCTGCGTTGGCTCATTGAGATGTCAGAGAGAGAGACAGGTTCAGAGGTAAGCTTGGGATGAGCTGCCACTGCCCATTGCTCCCCTGGTTGCAAGTCTCTTGGGGTCCCCTGGGAGGGAAGAAGGAGATGGTGCTGGCATGGGTCCTTCGTCAAGAGCTTAATCTCTTTCTTGCAGGCAGGAATCTGAGGAGAGGTCCTAGGGGAGTATCTCAATAGAACATTCATCAGCTTTCCAGGGGTGCTCTTTCAGGATTGTGGTCTCCACTGATTGGTCAGTGCCAGGGGCGTCATTAGTCAGTGTATCTGGTCCTGAGTCAGCCACAGGGCACCACCTGTCTGCTTTTGCCGCTTATCTGGGCCTGGAGCTGAAATACAACTGTGGTCCAGATGTTATCTTTAGGGATGAAAAGGTCATGGGGTCTAAACTACACGACTAGTGATATGCTAGGGGAGGAAAGGCCAACCTGGGGACAAAGTTCTTGTTTTCCCAGTTTCACTCCTTGCCAGGCATCTGGGGCTTCCTGCCCTGGTGAGTTTCTATATCTGGCCCATGGTCCTTGTTCAGCTCCTGGCTGTCGAACTGCCTATATAACATCTCCATTAAAGTAATTCATTTAAATCCATCTGTAAAATGCCTGCTGTTTATTACTTATTACCCCAGGTATGGCTTCTACCTTTCTTTGAGGGGCCCTCCAGCTTTTCTCTCTCCATTCTCAGACCAGCAGTAGTGTCTTTCCCTTATGTGGTATTGGAGAAAACTTTTTAAAATATAATGTTTTTACTTTTCTATTATAGTTGATATTCAATATTATATTAGTTTCAGGTATACAGTATAGTGGTTAGACAATTATATAATTTACACGGTGATCCCCCAGTAATTCGAGTACCCACTCAGTTATTATAATACAGGGTGGGGCAAAAGTAGGTTTACAGTTGTTTGTATGAAAAAATAATACAATTAATAAATAATTAAGAATAAACATGTTTCATGTACTCACAACTGTAAACCTACTTTGCCCCACCCTATATCAGTGACTATATTCCCTATGCTGTACTATATATCCCCATAACTATTCTGTAACTACCAATTTGTATTTCCTACCTTCAGTTTTTTCACCCAGCCCCCCAATTCCCATCCCCTCTGCCAACCATCAGTTTGTTCTCTGCATCTATGAATCTGTTTCCATTTTGTTTGTTCACTTATTTTTTCTTTAGATTCTACATATAAGTAAAATATGGTATTTGTCTTTCTCTGTCTGACTTATTTCACTTAGCATAATTCCCTCTAAGTTCATCCATGCTGTGACAAATGCTAAGATTTCAGCCTTTTTTATGACTAATATTCCATTACATACATGTACCACTGCTTTTTTATCCACTCATCTATTGATGGGCACTTGGGTTGCTTCCATACCTTGGCCATTGTAATAATGCTGCAGTGAACATAGGGATGCATATATCCTTTTGAATTAGAGTTTTGGATTTCTTTGTATATAGACCCAGAAGAGGAATTGCTGAGTCATAGGCCAATTCTATTTTTAATATTTTGAGGAACCTCCACACTTTTTCCAAAGTGGCTGCACCAATCTGTATTCCCACCAACAGCACACGAGAGCTCTCTTTTCTCCACAGCCTCAGCAACACTTGTTTGTTGACATATTGATGATAGCCATTCTGTTAGGTGTGAGATGGTATCTCATTGTGGTTTTAATGTGTCATTTAAGGCCACTGCTTCCTTGCTGATTTTCTGTCTGAAAGATCTATCCATTGATGTCAATGGGGTATTAAAGTCCCTGACTAAAGCCTGGCTAGTGTGACTCAGTGGTTGAGCATCAGCCTATGAACCAGGAGGTTAGTTTGATTCCTTGGTTGCCAGCTTGATCCCCAGTAGGGGGTGTGCAGGAGGTAGCCGATCAATGATTCTCTCTCGTCATTGATATTTCTCTCTCTCTCTCCCTCTCCCTTCCTCTCTCTCTGAAATAAAAAAGTATATATATTTATAAAGTATAAAAAATAAAAAATAAAGAGGCGATGTGATCCTCTTCGGAGTGTTGCCTCAAGGCAGGCCCTCACAGTCTTCCCACAGACAGGACATGTTTGTGTTTTTTAAAAATATGTCTTTATTGATTTCAGAGAGAGGAAAGGAGAGGGAGAGAGAGACGGAAACATCAATGATGAGAGTCGTTGACCAGCTGCCTCCTGCACGCCCCTGACTGGGGATGGAGCCCTCAACCCCGGCATGTGCCCTGACCGGGAATCGAACTGCTGTCTCCTGGATCCTAGGTCGACATTCAGCCACTGAGCCATGCCCGCGGAGCCAGAACATGTTTTTAAAAATCATTGCATCCTCTGTGAAAGGGCAGTGGTTTTTTGAAGGACACTTTTTAGTTGGTAGAACAGGTTATGTAAACCAGATCCCACTGCCAAGTGCCAAACACGTTTGATTTCACAGCTAGTAATTATAGGGCCAGCTCTGGCATGAACCAGATCCTTTGATTTCCAAATCAGCTAACTGAGGTGTACAGAGGGGCAGGCAGTTGTGTGCTGCTCAACTAGTTGATGGCACTGAGCACTGGAACTCCGAGTCCAGATTTCTAGTTTTATTCCAGCAACTGACTACGACGAGCTGTACTCCTCAAAAGGGGCCACAGCCTCCGCATACAGGGCGAAGCGGGGTCCCAGACTGGTGGCTGGTGGCTTCTTGCAGACTCAGTCCTTGAGCAGCTGCTCAGCCTCCACTCCCCCATCCTACCCACAACCGGGGCCCTCAGGAAGGAGTAGGGGTCTGAAGCTTGTCTCACCTTTTGAAAGGCTGCCGGACTCTAGCGAGGCATTGTCTTAAGGGCCACTGATGGACCTAAGGCAAGGCAGAGGAGCGAGGCGAGGAGGGAACAGAGTGTAGTTGAAAAGAAGAAACAGAGTGGTATTCAGGCGGCCAAGGCAGGACGCCGGTTCAGCTTCCAAAAGCGTTTCCCAGTTACTGGCTTCTCCCTTCTGGTCTTCAGATATCTCTGTCCTTGCCTGTGTCTGTGACGTTCACTCACCTCTGTCCCATTCTCCCACCCTGTGACATTTCTCCTCAGGTCACACCTGCATGGAAAGTACCTGTTCTGTGCCCCTTCTTCATTCCCTACCAACTCCTTTTTTTTTTTCCCTTGGCATTTACTCTAGAAGTTTCCAGCCATGATTAATTACAAAGGGTGTGTGTGTGTGTGTGTGTGTGTGTGTGTGTGTGTGTACTTATATTCATTCATTCTACTTTCTAAAAAAACATGTTTTTATTGATTTCAGAGAGAGGAAAGGAGAGGGAGAGGGAGAGAGGGAAACATCAGTGATGAGAGAGTCATTGATCGGCTGCCTCCTGCACGCCCCCCAAATGGGGATCGAGCCCGAATCCCCAGCATGTGCCCTGACCGGGAATCGAACCGCCTTCTCCTGGTTCCCCGGTTGATGCTCAATCACTGAGCCACGCCCAGCCAGGCATTCATTGTACTTTTTATTGAAATAACAGGAAAAGAAAGTTATGCATAACTTTAGGTGGTGTGCATAATTTACAGGAACGGAGAAACAAATTGTGATGGCTTTGCTAGAACAAAAAGGGGCATTTACGTAAAGACTTTAGCAGTCTCTTCTGGGTCTAAGACCTAAGAGAATTTTAAAGAAAAGTTTTCTAAAAAGAAAGCAAACATGCCAAAATTAAGTGAAAAATATCACACTTTTACTATAATTATACTAATGAATATTGCTTTAAAATATTTCTGTCCATGAAAGCTGGAAAACATACATTCCATCTGGAATACGTAATCTTAAATTGCTCTCAGAAAGATGTAATAATTAACAAGCACTTTCAGAACTGATTATCATATGACCAGAGAGGTTGAAAACACATGAGTTATTTGCCAAGGCTACTGCTTTAATAAGTTTAAAATGCTTCTTAACTTCAGAGAAGTATGGCATTTCTATGACTCACAGCAATGTTTGTCATTAAAAGCAAAAACAACAAACAGAAACACCTCTCCCTATTGTTGAAAACTTCTGTCAAGACCTGTTTTTTATTCCCCTTCTCAATGTGAAATTCCACCCATTCAGGCTTGGTATAACCACAATGTGCATGAAAGCCCCAAAATAAGCAAACAAAAATTACTGAGGGATCTGCTATATGTCAGTTAACATAATAGGCGATTTTCACCAAAACAGCACCACGGCTCGCCCTCCACTTCCCTCCTGTGTTTACCTATTATCTCAATGTTGCCGCTCGGTCTGTCCTTGGCAGTCTGTATGGGCTGTAAACTCTGAGAGCGGGAATGGGGGTTATTTTTTCCTAACCAGGATCATGGTACACAGGGGAGAGAAAAACCTATAAAGAACATTTTCCTATAAAAAGGAGTATTATTTGGTATTTTTAAAATAAAAATACTAACATTAAAAAAATTTGATGCATTGCTGCAAAAGAATTTTGTAATATCCTGGCGGCAGGGCCCCTCATTTCTTGCACTGTGACAAATCCCAGGCGTAACTATTAAAAGCAGAGTTAAGTATAGTACCTAAACTAAGGTGAATATTGTACGGTTGTTGTCTTTTCCCCCTCAGTTTTTCCCCCCTGCATATCAAATTGCAACCGTGTATCAGTAAAGTGTTCTTGACCTGGATTATAAACTGAATTGTGCAATATGGCAAATCACTGTGGGAGTGGTGAGTTAACATGTAAATCTGAGTTGCAAAATAGAAAAGCTTTAACTAATCTGATTTTTAAGTGTTATTTTAAATTATGGTAAAGTATATATAACATAATATTTACCATTTTAACCATTTTTAAGTATACAGTTCAGTGGTATTAACTCACAGTGTTAACGGATCACCTCAATCCATTTCCAGAACCCTTTCATTATCGCAAACTGAAGATCTATACATTCTCTCCCTCTCCAGCCTCTGAGTTTGTCTATCTAGGTACACTCATAGGTAGAATGATATAATCTGTACTTTTGTGTCTTGCTTATTTCACTTAGCATAATGTTTTCAAGGGTCATCCATGTTATAGCATGTGTCAGAATTCAATTTCTTTTTAAGGTTGAACTATAATCCATTATATGTAGATGCTACAATTTGTTTACCAATTCATCTGTTGATAGACATTTAAGTTGCTTCCAGCTTTTGGCTATTGTGAATAGTGCTGCTAAGAACACAGGCGTACATATATCTGTGTGAGTCCCTCTTTTCAATTTTTCAATTCTTTTGGGTATATACTAGAACTGGAATTGCTGAATCATATGGTAATTCTGTGTCTCACTTTTTGAGGAACTAACCTTATGTAATGTTATGTTATGTTACTTATTTAAATCCTCACCCGAGGATACTTGTTCCATTGCTTTTCAGAGAGAGTGGAAAAGAGAGAAACATCGATGTGAAAGGAACACATTGATTGGTTGCCTCCCGAACGTGCCCCGACCAGGGCCAGGGATGGAGCCCGCAATCAAGGGACGTGCCCTTGGTCCGAATCGAACCCAGGACCCTTAAGTCTGCAGTCTGACGCTCTAACCACTGAGCAAAACCAGCGAGGGCCTAACCTTATTTTAAAACTAATAAGAAACAAAGTTTCTATGGGTTATCCATGCTCAAACCTCGAGAGTCAAACCCAATCCAACCAGTAGCCTCCTTCGGGCCCAGAAGCTCAGCAATAATCAGAAATGGGATGTTCCCAGTGACTGTGGGAAGTCCTGCCTTATCTCCCTTCTGAGGGGGCTGTTAGTACACCCTGACTTTGCTGATTCGAGAAAGTCAAAGCATTCGAAGGGCACTTTTACCCTCCAGTTTAATAAAAAGAGCGAAGGGTTCTTGGACAGGAAAAAAGCAACAAACCAGAAAGCAAAAGCTTCAGGGGAATTAGAAAAGGCATCTCCAAACCAGTTCTAAAATAACAGAATATGGAAGAATGTTGTCATCAGTTGGGATTCAGCGGCTTATGGCAGGTCTGCACAGGTTGGGAACCACCAGGTGGGATGGGATGAGCACAGATCCGATGGCAGCTCTTTCCAGGTGCAGTACAGGTAAATAAGGGGTCTGTGTTGGTCTGAACAGGGGACCAACGTGTTGGGGTGGGGAAGGTGATGCACAGAAGACCCGACACCACGGGGCCTTAAACTTTGAGGATGCTTGATAAATGCAAGTTATTATTGTACTTAATGCACTATTTACCCAGTTTCTGAGACTTGACTTTCTTCCATCTAATCCATCCTTTACAACCCTGCCAGACAAATCTTTTTAAAATCACCACCTGGCAAATGACACCACCCAGTTCAAACTTTTACTGGCCTCAAGTGCTTTATAATCATTGCCTCTCAGGGTTGGATAAGAGTAGCCCAAGGCCACTCTCCTGAGAGGCAGAAAACCCAAGAGAAACCCCGGGCAGCCTCTGCAGCACCATCAGATCAGATAAGGAGATATTATAGATAGAGTAAATGATATTTGCATGCAGGTTTAGGACGAAGCACTGGCCTTCAGGGAAACCTGGAGTTTTGCCTCTAGGCACAGTACACTGCAAGAACAGGTTTACTTTCTCATGCGTGGGGGCACCACCTCAGTAGGGTTGGTGGTGGTGTGTGTGTGGACTATTTACCTGGACTGCACCTGGAAGTGAAGGTTGAACTCCAAACTCCCTAATCTGGGCAGTTAGAACTATTCCCTGCCTGGCCCCTGGGAGCCATCTGTCCACCTGGTTCCTGACCTGCAAGGCCAGGTCACATTGCTCTTGACCCCTTTACTGCTTCTGTTTTTCATCAAAGCATTCTGAACTTTTGGACAAGGCACTTTCGGACACTGTCACTCCTGGCACATTAACCTCTCTGTGCCTCAGTTTTCTCATCCGGGTAACAGTGGGGTTGCCAGGAGCATCACCCGAGTTAACACGGCAAAGTATTTAGTAGAGGGCCCGACCGGCCGTGCGCCGCTTTCTTCTCCTTTCCAGTCTTCGCCCCTTCGCCATCCAGCTCCGCACGTGCCGCCAGGGGTCGGAGCTCCCCCTCCGCGCCCCTCACGGGCAGGTTCAGAGCCAGCTCGGGTGTGAACCGTCAGGTGGACTTTCGCGGGAGCAGCTGGATGCTTCTGAGTGTATCAGTTTGGCTCGACGGAACCCGCGGGCGCATCGAGGTAAAACAAAGACTAGAGGCGCATCGGCCAGTCGCGAATCCTCGACAGAGGCAAAACGTTAGCGAGGAAGCAGTGGGGTCCGCGTTTCCCCACCTTCTCCACCGAGCTCCTGGCCTCGCGATTACGCGCGCGGGCGCCCCGGTCCTTCCTCCGGCCGGCGCGGGGCGCGGGGCGCGGCTCTGCGGGGACCCCAGTACCTGCTCTCCCTCCAGAAGTCCCGCCTCGGAAGAACCCAGGCTCGCGGGGCGGAAGGTGTCCCGCCCCCTCCCGGTGGCTCCCAGCCCCCAGGAGCGCCGAGCCAGACCCCACCCAGCGACTTGGAGCCCCCGCCCCTGCGCGCCGGAAGGGACGGACACCTGGACCGCGGCCTCGGTCCCGGCCGTTCCCCGCGCGTGGGCGGAGCTGGCCCGGCCCGGAGCTCGCCCCGCCCCGCCCCGCCCCGCCCCGCCGTAAACTGACCGAGTGGCAGCCCGGCAGGGGCCTGGAAGGGGAGAGAAGGGGAGGAGAGAAGAGGGGAGGAAAGTGGAGCCTGGCGGGCCGGAGGGGGGAGCGAAGGGGCGGAGGCGAAGAGCACAGTGTGCGGCGCGCGGGGGAGCCTCAGCGCGGGGCGCGTCCCGGAGCCCAAGTTGCGGCCACTGAGCGGAGCCAGCCCCTCCCCTGCTCGGAGCCGCCGTCCGGGGCCGTCTGGAGCTGGGGCACCCTAGGCGTCCGGGCCGGCGAGCCAGGGCAGCGGCTGCCCCGGGACTCCGCTGCGAGCGCCGCAGGAGGGATGGTGGCGGTGGGGCGCGGGCCAGCGCAGCCGCCACCGACTCCCGCCGGGCCCCGGGCACTGTGAGTCCCGGCTGCGCGCCGGGCATGCGGCTGCGGCCCCCGGCCCTCGGCCCTCGCGCACCGGCCTGGGACGCACGCCCCCGCGGAGCCCGCCGCCCGCGCCGCCGCTGAGGCGGGCGCCCCACCATGCCGCGGGCCCCGGCGCCCCTGTACGCCTGCCTCCTTGGGCTCTGCACGCTGGTGCCCAGGCTCCCAGGTAAGAAACTTTGTTGCAGAAAGAAACTTTGTTGCGCGCAAAGCGGCCCGAAGGCGTCTTGGAGGGGCCGGGGCGGGAGGCGGTGCCTGAGGATGGAAAGCGTCTCCTGAGCCCTCCCAGGTGGGCGAGCTGCCTGGGCTCGGCCGGGCGAAGGGCTTCCGAAGTGCGCGCGCCACCCCGCGCAGTCCCGCCGGGCTGTCGTCGGCCGCCGGTCCCCTCCCGGGCTGAGGAGGAGCCTTCCCTTCCCGTGTAAACAGCCTGCCCGCCCGCTGACCCAGTCCCCGCGCGCCCGCGCCCAGGGCGGGGAGGGCCTCGGCCAGCCCGGAGTCGGGGCCGGGACGCGACACTCCCTGGCACAAAACGGCCCTTGTGGCCCGCGGGGGGCCGGCGGGCTTGTGGTAGGCGCCGAGTGATGTCGCCGGTGCCCTAGTCCCCGGACAGCGAAGGACACTTGGAGGTGCGAGACCCGGACGGCTCGTCTCCTGGAACTGCGGGCGCTCAAGGCCCTCTAGGGAGTCCAAGAGATTCACTGCGCCCGGGCCAACCAGCTTTCTTTAAAGGTGTAATCCCTCTGCTTCCTCCCCCAAGAAACCGCAAACCCGAGGGGAGACCCCGGTCCCTAGCCAAGGCCACACCTGGGATTTCCCGATCTGATTCCTCTGCCTGGCATTTTACCGCGATTTGCAAACATTCCTCGGTGCGGCACACCTCCCTAACTGCGGAGGATTCTGGAGTGGAGGTGGGGGGGGTGGGGGGGGAGGGGTGTGGGGTGTGTGTGTGTGTGTGTGTGTGTGTGTGTGTGTGTGCGCGCGCGTGTGTGCGCGTGTGCGCGCTAATACACTCCACACTGCCCTGAGCTGGCTGCTGTGTGTTACCTGCTTTAAGTTTTCGGAGTTGGGAGACGGCTGGATGGCAGTTAGAAAGCCAAAGGATGCTCTGTTGGGTGCCAGGCCTTTGAGACAGGGGAGGAAGCCCCAAACTTTCTCTTCCCGTCGGAAATAACTGTTGGCGTGCTCCGTTCACTTTCAAGGCCGAAGTACTTAGTTGCTCTTGTGAGCCTAGTGCCTGGCTGCGGAGGGGGGCAGGACAGTCTCCCCTACGGTGTCTGATTTACACGAAGGCAGTGGAGGTTTCTGTCTGAGAGCCCTGGGGGAGTCTCGGCAAACAAAAAACGTATTCAGGCCCTAATTCAAACTTAATACTGTAGCTAGGCTTCTTTTATGGGACACTAATCACTGCAGAGCTTGGAATAGATCAGTGGTTTCCAAACACCCATCTGGCAACCAGTGCCCATCACTGATGTTTTCATGGGTCCCCAGGAAAATGCAACTGAAAAGATGTAGCCTGTCTCATACCTAGGAGTGTATCTTTGCCAGCCAGTCCCCTGTTCACAAGGACTGTCCTTTAATTTTGAAATTCTTTTTTATTTTTAGTGAGAAACTCATTTTGTTTTAATGATTAAAAGTGGTAACAGAGGGTAGTTGTTTTTTTGTGTTTTTTTTTTTGACAAAATAAAAAATGTCTGGCAATCCTATATAAATTTCCCTGTTTTTTTTTTTTGTTTTGTTTTGTTTTGTTTTGTTCTGTTAATGTCCTGTGAAATCCAAAAATTAGGAATTGCTAAAGGAAATGACTTCTAAGTTCCCTTACAGCTTGACATTCTGTGGTTCTAATGAAACCTCGTATTTTCAGCTGCAAAGAATTATTTCAATATATGATTTTTCATTTGCGTCATGATTTGTTTTTTGAAGTTCATATACATGATCTTCATTTTTCGAGTGGGCCCAAGAGGGTGAAGTGACTTGCCCGTCCACCTTGTCTGTGGAACTCAAGACTTTTTAGGCCCAGTGCCCTTTGTCCTACCTGACACTTATTAAGTGAAAAACAACAACAACATTGAGCCATGGTGGTATATTTCCAACTCCTTCAGGTTTCCCTTTTCTTCTGCCCTTACCTTAGAGCTCAGCCAGCCCTGGTGGATCAGCAGAATGGTGGCAGAGCAAGTCCATCGCTGGCCTCCAGACCTGGTCATCTCCCTCTTATGCCCTGCAGCTTCCCAAGGTTCAAAGGGGCTGACTCACATCCCTGTGAGTTCTCCTAGTTTCCGGTGGTGCTGAGCCAACATCAAACATAGTTTGAAAACAGTTTTTCTTCTCTCTTCCTTCCCTTTTCTTTTTTTCTTGAAGCCCTGCAGATACTTTCTCCAGAATTTGTTTCTGTCTTGCTACTAGGAGCATGATTTGAAAGAAAACCCTTCCTTATCTAGTGAAAGAAAGAGATGACCTGCAGGGCCATGCCTGCCTGGGTGTCCCTAGACCATTAGCTAAGTTGCCGGTCCGTTGCTTTCACCACACTTTCATCTCCGTGCTTAATCCAGCTGGAAACAGACTTTTAATGTAAGGGTGCTCATTTCAAACAAGGCTCTGACAGGCTGACAACCCCCCACCCCAGGGTTATCTTCTGTTCTCAGTATTACCCCATGGTCAAGAGCCTCTGGACGGACCCTAGGACTGGTCTTTCCACAGGACCAAAGAAAGGTTTCTCTGGGGTGAGGCCCTTGCTCTCTAAGGAGTGGGGAATGTGCTATTGATCTTACTGTAGGACCAGAGCTGTGTTTGCTATCATAGTTTATTATTTTTTAAATGTTCTTTTCGTGATGCCCTGCAAATTCCAATGCTCTAAGTCCTAAGGGAGTCCTTTAGTCTATATTAGTGGACTCCTGTTGGCAGCCCTTCCCCCAGCCCACATTTCCTTGGTCTGTGATGGGGCTGTTTGGATTTGCCTGTGGGTTTGTGGCCCTCTTTAGGTAATCAGACACAGGTTTAGAAATGACTGGGACAGTGAGATGCACATAGGGGGCCTGGTGTGCGGACTGCTGTTTACCCTAGGTATTTACATTTTAGTTCACTCATCCTTGAATTAGGGGGCTTTACATAAAGGGGATTGAAGCAGAAGAGGGCAGGGTCTAATTAGCTTTAATTAGTATTCCTCTCTTGCCTGTTCTCCATGCTTATTTAGCTACTGAGGCAACGGAGAATTAAAATATCTAAGTGGTTGGCAAAAGGCCCTTTGTGCCTGCCTGCCCTGGTAACTACTTTTTCTTCTTCAGCTGGTTCGTGGACATATTCTGAGAAGTCTTAAGGATATCAGCAATGTGGGACAATTACACAGTACTTAAATAATAGTGTCCGTTCACTTGGTGGTGTGCGGCTGGGTTAATGGGGTAGGGGCTCTTTTCACAGGTATTTTCATTTGGCTGGGGCAGAGGGCTTTGGAAAGCCACAGCTATGGTTTGTTTTCTTTCTTTCCAGTTGGAATGGGATTAATGGTCTTTATAAACGTAAAGGAACACTTTATTTACAGGCACCCGTTGGTTTGTGAGGCTGCCTCTTCTGTTGAAAGCAGGGTTTAATTCCTCTGCCACACCATGAAAAGTTTGCTCCAAGACAGGCCTGGACACATCCCCTGTGGAGGATGTTTGGAGGGGGCTGTAGTGTGGCCTGTCCTCTCCTTACTGGATTCCCTCCCCCACCCCCACCCTCATGCCCACCCCCACCAGAGGTTTTCAGAGATGGTTGCTTGTCTCGTAGAACTGGGACCAGTTTCTGCACTTGTCCCTTGAGTAATTCTCCATTCTAACTCAGAGTGATCCTGTTAAAACAACGCAGATCATGCCACTCTGCTTAAAACCCTCCAAAAAGTTCTGCCAGTGCCCTGCCAGGCTCTCTATGAACTCTCTCTCCCTCTCTCTGTCCCCCAAATTCCTTACCACTTCCCCTCACACACTTCCCTCCAGCATCACCAGCCTCGTCCTGGCTGTTTCCCCGCACAATACCGCTGCTCCTGCTGCAGGCCCTTCCCTCTGCCTGGAGTACTCTCGGCCCAGAGATGCAGGGCAGGCTTTCTCTACCTTTTCTCAGTAGTTTCCCACTCAGCCAGTTTTCCCTGGGCATGCCCAACTAAAACTGCAACCTCTGGCCCCACCTTCTTCCCGTGTGCTTTCCTTCCTCGATTTTCCTCCTTAGCTCTCTCACCATCTAAGGTACTTGTTTACTTTGATATTGTGTATCTTCCCTACCGAGGGTGTCCCCAGCCGGGACATGAGCTCCATGAGGCAGGGAGTTTTAGCAGTTTTAGTCATCTCTCTAGCCTCTGTGCCTCGAACAGTGTTTGAATCATATTGGCTGAATGCATAGGTGAGCAACAAGTCTTGGTTGTGTGTGTGTGTGTGTTGGGGAGAAGGGGTGTCCCTTCCTTACCTCCTCACTGCCTTCTCCAAATAGTTTTGAGGTCAGGGACTCTGCATATAGCTTATTAGGAAGACACATTCTGGGGGGGAGAGAACCCATTTAAATGTTGAGATTTTGGGGGGATGGAATCTATGATAGAGACTGTTTAGTTGAATTGTTTGCATGAAGATGCTGAGGCCTGGGAAGGTAAAGTGACTTGCCCAAGGTCATGTGGCCAGTAAGTGGAGCTTTCATGCCCAGCATATCCTCTCCTCATCCCATAATTCCAGCCCAAATATCCCCTCCCCTGTGAAGGCTTCTCTGCATCCCTCTGGAGGAGCAGAATTGGCCTCCCCTTCCCTTGGCTCATAGCGCATACAGGGACTGGAGGGGGTCTGTCTCACCTGCTACCAGGTGAATTGGCCTGGTCCTACTTACCTTAGGTTCCTGATACAACCACAATAGTTGGCACTCAGTTGATTTCTCCCACTCCCACCTCCATGGTTTCAATGGCATTTTTAAAAATAACCTTCAACTTAAAAAAATAAAATAAAACCGGTTTTAGATTTACAGAAAAATTGAGAAGATAGTACAGAGAGTCTCATAAACCCATTTCCAGTTTTGCTTGTTATTAACATCTGATATTAGCATGGTACATTTGTTAGAGTTAATGTACCACATGGACATATTATTGTTAACTAAAGTCCATACTTATTCAGATTTCCTTAGTTTTTACCTAATGTCCTTTTTCTGTTCTAGTTTCCCACCAAGGACAACACATGACCCTGCGTTGTCCAGAATATTGCTCAGACCCCTTCCCTGCACAGATTACCCCCATTAGGCCTCTTATGTATCCAGAGTGTTTCTATGCCCTCCCCCAATTTTATTGAAAGGCAGCACTAAAAACACTTCTACATCTTGTCATTTATTTATTCATTCATTCATTCATTATTCCTCACCCCAAGGATATGTTTTTATTGATTTTTTAGAGAGAGAAGAAGGGGAGGGGGGAGAGAGAGAGAGAGGGAAACATTGATGTGAGAGAGAAACATTGATCGGTTGCCTCCCATACTAGCCCTGACTAGGGATCGAACCCACAACCTTTTGTGGTACGGGACAACGCTCCAACCGAGTGAGCCACCTGGCCAGTGCTTGCCTTTTATTTTTAACTCAGCAATATTATCAGAGTAAGCTTTTTTTTTAAAAAAAAATGTTTTTATTATTGATTTCAGAGAGAGGAAGGGAGATAAAAATACAAACATCAGTGATAAGAGAGGGTCATTGATTGGCTGCCTCTTGTATGCCTCTTTCTGGAGATCAAGCCTGCAACCCAGGCATGTGCCCTGATTGGGAATCCAACCCTGACCTCCTGGTTCATAGGTCAACGACTGAGCCCACACCCCAGTCTGGCCAGAGGAAGCTTTTTATTAGTATATAGGGAGCATGCACATTTTTTTTTAACAGTGCAAGTATTCCATTATATGAATTGATATTAAAAATTCCTATCTGTAACGTTGACATTGTTGGACGTTCTGCCAATGCCTGATGTTCAGAAAGGCAGTCTAAGATGTGAACTAAGATCCTTCCTAGGGCATGTTTATTTCTCATAGTAACATCTTTAAACCAGTGCTAGGTTCTGTACCGGAAATAATGTATTTATTATGTGACAAATGTGGTAGGTGTTCAGGTCATGGGGAGAAGCATGCCAGTCCCTTACCATCTTTTTTCCTTTTTTAAACAAGAATAACGAAATGTTTTTATTTTCTGTTGTCTTGAAAACAGTGACTAAAATGTAATTCAGGACTATATTTCTCTAGCCTGGCTTCTCACTTGTGTCATGAAGACGATGGCACAGACATTAACTGCTCCGAATAGCATGGCCTGTTACTGTTCGTGTGCTTGCCAGGGAGGGTGTGCACCCTGTCTCACCACCCAGCTGACTAGGGTCGTGTTTCCTCTCCCCCAGCCAGTAGGGCCGGTCCAGCTTGGTACTCACTTCTGTTGTCCCACTGAATGTTTTGGATCAGGAAACTTCAACTGCTGGGTACGTGCTTCAGTAGGTGTTGCTTGGCCTTGGACATGTGTGCTGGGAGAGGCAGAATGGAGGGAGGCCAGGCAGGAGGCTGCTGCAGGGATCTGCAGAGGGCCTGGCTTGGACTGTGTGGGGTGGAGGGGCAGGCAGGAAGGGTTGGATTAGAAGAAAGAAACATTTCATACATCTTGAAGGAATGATCGCCGGATATGGTGGCTGCCTGGATATGATTGATGAAGGAGAGGGGTAAGTCAATGAGTTTCGGAAGGAGAGCGTATTTTTAGATTATGGTTTGCAGTAAACCCCAGGCTTCGTAGACATCAAGAGCTGCAGGCAGTTGAAGTTGAGTTGGGAGTAGCCACTACGCAAACAGCAACTAAGAAAAGACATGGCCATCGTCTGTGCCGCCAGCGACGGTTTCCGTGACCTAGACACAACACTCTGACATCTGTGAACTCCAGCTGTTTAGCTTTTTATTCATTGCTTCCTTCTTTTCACAGTGCTATTGGTGCCGAGTGACTCATCCAGCCAAATCCAAACTGTCTGAAATATTAATAGGTGGAGAGAGGAGAGATGCCAAAGGGAGTGACTCTCTGGCACTGTGACCCGTATCAGCACACAGCCTATGCCGTCGCAGCCTGGAGTGCCTGGCTGCTGCCTGGTACCCGGCAGGCTGTGAGCTCTTGGGGAACAAGGCCTGGGTCATTCATCTCTGTACCCCTGGCATCTCCTAGTCCCATGCATGGCATGCTTAGTGCAAGTTTTCTTGAATTTGATTTTGTTCCCACAGCAACCTAATTCTAGAGGAATCATTTTGAGTGCAGTAAAATACTACTGCATGTGAATGTGTGATAATAAAATACAATTAGTAACACAGTATGACAGATATTTTACAGTTGTTCCATATGTTATCATACCAGATGTCTGTCACATTTGAGTCTTTCCAGTGTTATGTCTAAGGTCTCAGGCTGGCAAAGTAGAAGACCAGAGCCCAGTCTGATGTGGGTCAGAACTGAGGACCCTTGAGCCCAGGACCACCACCCCCGCCCCCACCCCCACCCCCACCCCCACAGTTCCCAGAGCTCAGTGATGAGGCCCTCCTAACTAGAAAGTGGTATTTGTGAATTTATATGGATTGGGTGTAGAGACATAAGTGAGATATCCGATCTCAGGTTTCTTTCTGACCAAAGGCCCATTGGAGATCTCTTCCAGAGGACACTGGAACTCACCGGTCATGTGGCTTTGAGTCTGGGATGGTGCTGGGACCACCAGGCAGGTGCCCCACGTGGGCACTTGCTGGCCAGCACCACCTCTGACCTCTTCCTGTAGACTGGACTCCTGGTTTCAAGTCAATCTTATTTCTCATGTTTTCATCTATAAATTGAGGTGACTTGACTAGCTCATCTTAAAACATTTTTAGCTCCAAGGTTCTGTAGTTCCGTGATTTCATGGAAACAATCTTATACACCAAAGCACATGGTTTGCTCGAGTGTGTATTTGACGAGCTGAGGGGAGAACAGGAGGAAAGTCACTTTCCTCCTAGATTTGATTACCACCCCCAGGTGGTGGTTCCTGACAGGTAAGGGGATTGGACCAAAAAATGAAACTGGCATTTTGAAACTTACCCTGCATGCATTCTCTTTTTCAAAGGTGCAAGTGTGTATTTAAAAGTCACCGCAAGCAGGAGGCAGGCAGGATTCTAAGATTTCCTTGGCCAGTGTCTGGCTCTTCCTGTTCAAACACGGTTTTGCACCATGGTTGGTCCCAGCTTGTCTTTCCTGGAAAGGGTGTTCTGAGTCCAGCACCGCACCCAGGGGGCCCTGCTGCAGGCCTGGCAGTGCGATGGTGACAGAGCAATGCCAGCTCCGTGTGTGTGTGTGTGTGTGTGTGTGTGTGTGTGTGTGTGTGAGGCAGGGGTCCCCACGGGGTGCTGGCTGGTGGGGATGAGGGGCCCAGGGCTCAGGGTTGGGGTCTGTGGCTGGTGAAACCATTGTTTTCACCCTCAAAGCCACCCTTCCTTTCTTCCCAGCAGCTCATGTCCTGCCAGTTCCTCCCCCCTTCTATCCAGCTACCATTCTATCCTTCTAGTGTCCCTTGGGGCCACACAGTTCGCTTCCTGTGTCTCCCAGTTTCTGTGGGTTTTTACTTCTAGTGACAAAGGAGAAGCAGGAAATTAAAATGAACACATTAGGGAAATGTTAGAGTTTCAGGATGCCTTACAGTAAATGTTGTTATGGTGTTTAGTGGAGATGGGACTATTTCCACCTCCCCGTGTCCTCTCTTCCACGTTACCCTTTTCGTCTTTTTGACTCCCCCCCCCCACCCCTGACTTCCTGAGCCCTTTTTTCCTATGGCTGGTAGCCCTGGGTTTTTCTTATTCTGTCCGTCATGCCTCTAGGCAGCAACCAGGAGAGACCAGTGGGTCTGTCTGTCTGTCAGTGTTGTAGGGACCAAATAAGAGTCATTTTCATTGGAGAAGAACCGTCAAGTTCTGCTCTTGGTCAAAAGAAGTCTGTCCTGATGCTTCAGAGAGGAAGGGAAAGGAAGGGATAAGCTTCACCAGGGAGGGCTGTGCTGCTGGGGGGCGGGGTGGGGTGGGTAGGAGTGTGAGAAGGGGGGTGAGTTAGGGCGCTGGGGTGGAGGGAGGAGAGGGGACAATGGATTAACCTCAACACCATGGGAGGTGTTGGGGGGAGGTGGCCTGGGTTTGAAATAAATAACTTTTACAGTAAAGAAGCTTCCTTCTAATCTTAGTTCCTGATTTTGTTTTAAGGGGGATGGGCTTTTGAATTTGATCAGATGCCTTTTCGTTACCTACTGAGGTGATGATATGGCTTGTCTTATTTGACCTACTAGTGATGTATTGAATTAATGGATTCTCTTTATCTTAGCCCAGCATTGTATTCCTGGGCTACCTTCTCGAAGGGCTGTGCTGGCTTCTTTTGGTGTACTGTGGGTTTGGTGTGACAGTGCCGGATTTAGGATTTTTTTTTTTTGAACATATCTTTATTGATTTCAGAAAGAGGAAGGGAGAGGGAGAGAGAAAGATTGAAACATAAATGATGAGAGAGTCATTGATCGGCTGCCTCCTACACACCCCCGACTGGAGATCGAGCCCGCAGCCCGGGCATGTGCCCTGACTGGGAATCGAACCGCGATCTCCTGGATCCTAGGTCGATGCTCAACCTCTGAGCCACACCCGGCTGGGCTAGGATTTTTTTTTTCTTATGCCTGAAGGAGACTCATCTGTTCTTTTTTCTTTCCTTTTTTGTACTCCTTTTTTTGACATTTTGACTGAACTAAATGTAAAGGGGCCTGTTCCCCTCAGTGAGGGAGAACTGCTGTGTTGTGGGAAAGGGGGTGGAAATCCAAGTGGTCCAGCAGAAGAAATGGGAATTGCTCACACAGGTGTGCCCGCTCAGTGGGTGCTTCAAAATGTCAGTGTTTATATTCAGCCCCTGAGCTTTAACCTGCAGTTAGCACTAGGGCCTGCACCCAGCAGCCTTACCCAGGCCCCTGTTCAGAAAGGAAGTGACCCCTCCTCCCATCCCTTTCAAAGGCCTCCTCCACAGGGATTATGGCCAGGGACTCATTGGTGCACCTTTATCTTGCTTTGAAGGTCTCAACGAATGCACTCGAGGGAGTGCCACGTCTTGTGAAGAGTGCCTGCTGATCCACCCCAAGTGTGCCTGGTGCTCCAAAGAGGTATGTGGGCGGGGGAAGCTGAGACAGAGGGGAAGAAGCACTGTGGGGGTGGGGTGGGGTGGGGTGGGGTGGGGTGGGGCTGGGCTGGGCTGCGCCACAGCGCGCACGTTCTTTGGATAAAAAAAGTATGTGCAGATTCTGCAAGCTGCTCTTCCTTTTTTCCCAGGGTGGTGACAAGAGAAAAGCTGCGTTTTTTGTAACATTACAAGTAAAATTGGGTCTCCAGATAGTGTCAAAAGTTTTAATTGTTTTAGGGAAGCAAGGTCTTCCTTTCTTTTTGTGGGGGAACCCGTTAGGACTCTTGTATAGTTTTCTGCTCTTTAGTCAGAGACCTGAGCTTGTGAAGTGAATTCATTGTGTAATGATTCAAAACATCCTGGGTGGGTGACATGTTGGTGGGTGCTGCTCATCTTAATGTGGCTTGAGGATGAATTGAATATCCATAAGCTGGCCTTTATGGAATGATTTTATTTAAAAATAATTGCAATTTCTTCAAACCCTATAGGAAGGGGCGTAAGTTTGGGGTGGTGATAAGCAGACTGCTCTCCTAAAGCAGTACAGATACAAGGTTGGTGGGCTAACTGGGAAGTGATTGATTTCTAAACTTCCCATCCTGAAGGAAGTTTCTGGGTCAGTTTTCTAAACTGTTTTTAGAACCGTGGGGCATAAATCCTTCTTGCACGAGTGCATAATTAAGGTTCTTTTTGAAAGAACGGAAAACTTGTCATTTGGACTGGCTTAGCCTCTGCAGTTCAGGGTGTGGTACCCGTCAGGGGGACCAAGAGTCGGCTTCTGGGAGGCCAGGCTTCTTTGCCGTGACACAGCCTCAGAGGTCTAGGGAGATCTTTAGCCTACAGTGGCTAAAAATGATCACGAGGGGACCCCTACTAGATACCACACACTTTGTGCACAGTATCTTTAAGCACAACAGCTCTGTTCGGTGGGTTAGGTAATACACCCATTTTATTGATGAAAAGTTGAGGCTCTGAGAAGTAAAGTGTCTCTTTCAAGGCCACATGATGTTCCAAAGCTGGAGTTTGAGTCTGGCTTCTTGGATTTCTGAGTCTGAGCTCTTTCCTGTAGGCTCTACTGCCTCTTACATGTGACTGCCCTAGAATCTTTTCTAGTAGAGAATAGGGTTATGGCACATGTATTTTGAGAGAGGAATCTTTGCAGTATGTAAACCCTTCATTGATTTGTGTTTAATTAGTGTCTTTGTAATGAACATTCTTTAAAACCTTTCTCTGGTTCTCTATGACCTGCAGGGCAAATCCAAGTTCCCACCTTGCCCACCTCCAACACGGGAGCCAGGGGGAACTACCTGCAGATCCCCAGAGCCATGACTGTGAACACTCTCCTGATTTTCCCTGTGGTGCTGCTCCTCCTGGAGGGCCTCGTAGTCCATACCTTCCCTGACCAACACCTTGTCTTCTAGTTTCCAAGAATCAGTTCAGACTTCATTTATTCTATGAAGACTTCCATGGTTTTCCCCTGAGACATCTGTCCATCCATCCATATTTGATATGAGAATGTAGGTTCTTTCTACCAGAATGTTAGGGCAGGAGTTTTATCTGTATCCTTCATTGCTGTATCTCCAGCACCCAGAATGGTACCTGACGCACAGTAGTTGCTCAATAAATATTGATTGAAGGAGTTCTTTAAATGGCTATTTACTGTGTGTCTGCATGTGCAGGCCATGGCCACTTCTTTGTCTCCCATACTCTGTGCTCCTTCAGTGGCACTTATAGTCTCTTATTCTGTTCATTTGTTCTCATGCCCATTACCAACTAAATTGTCATCTCCTTGAGAACCTAAACCATGTTTTTTTCATCTTAGCATCCCCAGATCGCCAGGAATCTGGCAGGAATTCGTCTTTGATAAAAGAGGCCCACTAAAAAGACATGGAGTTAGAAAACCAAAGTTTAAATACTGGTTTTGTCATGATTTATTCTCAGTTTCTTGATATGTAAAATGAGTGAGATATTTCCCACCCTCCAGCGTTATTGGGAGTATAAAGCCTCCAGAATGAGGAGTGAGAGTTATCCAGCAATCAGCTGCCATCACTGGGTATATTTTCTAGTGAAATGTGGGCAGTGGGATCCAGACACCAGGATCAATTTGTCTGTTGGAGGTTTTTTCCTTTCTTGTGTCAGTACTTCCATGAGTCTGTCGTCCTGATATTGACAGCGAATGACATTATTCCCAGGAGCATATCATTGTCCCAGCTCACACCCGGGTTCCTTCTCTAGCCCCTTGGGCTCCCTCTATGCTTGGATAGAGCCTTCATTCTTGGCTGCAGAACTTCTTGTGAGGCCTGCACCAGAATGCAGCTTCCTACCTTCTTTGGGAGTTAACTTTCCCCGGGGCCTGAGGGTGTTTCAGAGGATGGGGTCTGGAGAGTTTGGAATGGCTTTGATCCGTCCCTGCCCCTTAGCAAGACAGAGTGAGAGTGGCCTAGTACCGTCTTAACCATACATCCTGGGACATCTTCGAAGAAGTAACGTATCTGCCAAGAGCATAGGATGTGTGTGTATTGCGGGGTCATACCAAGTGGGCAGCATGGAGGGCCAGGTCCCTCACCATGTGGCTTCTGATCTTCGGGTTCCTGGTCGATGCATACATACCGCCCGGGATTAGTCCCTGCACACCAGCCCGGGTTAACCCCAGCACGCATCCCACGGGACTCCCCTGCGCTATATCCCACACTGACTTCCTTATTTTACTTGAGGTGGAGGTGGGGACTCCTTACATTTGACACCCCTCGTAACCTAACTCCACCTCCCAGTGCTGCCGCCTCCAGGTGTCCTCACGCACTGCAGCCCAGCCCAGCTTGCCAGCTCTCTACCCAGCTCTGCCGCCTGGCCCTATGAACCTGGCTCTCCTGTCTTTGTTTCCCAAGGTCACTTACCTGGCAGCTCCAGACTTACCCTCGGGCTTTAAGACCAGAGTTGCCAGACTCTCGCCTGCTCTGAGTAGGACATGCAGGGAGCTGCCTGTCCACCTGTCTGCACTGCACACCTCAGCCCCTGTCCCTTGTCCTTCGTGACCCCTGGGCTGTTTTTTGCCGGCCTCAGCCCTTGCTTCTCAGCTTGAACACTTTTGCTGTGTGTACTGCAAGCATAACACACAGCAAACCCAAGCAGCTTAATATCTATCTTGTCCCTCCTTTTTTTTAAAGTGGGAATTCTCCTCTGCTCTAAGATGGTCGGTTTCGCAGCCCAGCCAGCTGTAAAGAGGAATGTATGGGGAAGGCTTCGTGGGTGCCTCAGGGTAGCTCTCAGCACATCCGCCTATCTAAAGCCCAGTCTTCACTACGCCTGCAGCACTGAGAACTGGAAACAACCTAGCTGTGAGGCCAGGAGGAAAGGGAGGGTGGGTTTTGTGGACTAACAGCATGCTGGAGGCAGGGAGGCTGGTATGCCTTGTAAGGGGACAGTGGTCGACAGGTGGCAGGCCTGAGGGACCCATGTTTCCCGTGGGACAGAAAGCAGGGTTGGTGGGAGCGAGAGAGGAGGCAGAGGCAGGCAAGGAGATGGAGCTCAGGGCTTGGCTGGGGGAAGAGGGGAGGATCTAGGTGTGAAAGTGAGACCCCTTGAGGTGATGTGGCCTTGGGCAGCACAGGCTCCTGAGACACTGGAAAAGGAAGGACCCAGCAGGCAAGGCTGCTCTGTGGGAGCTGAGAATAGGGAGGCCTGGGACATGTGGATGGGTGGAGATAGGGTAGGGCGTGGAAGAAGCCTGGGGGAAGCCTGGGCTGGGGCGAAGGGTCTTTGCCTTGGAGGTAGACGTGGAGGAGCGAAGAAGTCAGGACTGGAGGCAGGAAAGTGAGAAAGGAGACGGAATTAGAGGCGGGGAAGCAAGACGGGCTTACTGGACCTTCCGGGAAATTATGGTGGCAGGGAAAAGTGGAGGAGACATTACCAATATTTCCTTTGAGCTGGGAAAAAATGAAAAAAAATGAGCATTTACTCCAGCTCACCACTAAAATATAGATTCGTTGAGAGAACATCTCTTTGTGGTCATGGAAAGGATAATCTTGGCCTGCTGTAGATGCTTTATATAAATATTTGTTCAATGCATTAACTCAGCCGACTGGAAGCTGACAGGGATTTCTCTAACCCCAGGCAGGAAGCACACATGGTAGCGTGTGGCTGGTGCACAGATTTTGGGTTGCATCACTTACCTTCTCTCCTCCCCCCAAACCACGAGCACTCTGCCAAGCCAGGACTGCAGCCTTGGCAGGTCAGACAGCCTGGCCTGGTCGTATCGCAGGGGAAGGCCAGCCTCAGAGGACAGCCAGCTTCCCGCCTGTGGCCACTTCTCTGCCAGGCTCTCCGCCTCTACACCAGTTTGCTGCTTCCCTCTTCATCCCAGGGATTGGCCTGGCTGCCTCCTTTTCTCCTTGGATTCCTCTTCTCCCAGGGCCTGCGGTTTCAAACAAACAAAAATCTGTCCTTCCCCCCAGAACGATCACCCACATCTTTTTAGCATTTTAGCCTTCAGAAAGAATGGGTGGGGTGGTCTGCAGATATAACGTAATGACTGGTGTGGCACAGACAGACGGCCCTGAATGCACTGGCCGAGATGCCCTACTGCTGTGCTAAGAGCCAGCTGAGCACTGGCCTTGGCCGCAGGAAAAGAGATTGTGATTAGCAAAGTGTACAGTGAGTCAGGTGTCACAGTGTTACAACAAACAGTAAACCTCATTATGTCCTCTGGGCAATGGGACAGAGAATAGAGAGGGGCAGGATGCAACGGTGTTGTAACAAATTAAAAGGATCTAAATTTGGAACACCTCCCTTTTCTTTTTTGTGTTATCTCCATATAGTGACTAAAAACCACAAAAGATAGTTCAAGTTCCTGTTCCCATTCTGTTGCTACTCTTGTAATTTGCCTGTAATGCAGTTACCCTATATGAGTCCTTTGGAGGATGGATGATGGAGGTTCTGGCGACCATGGACAGAGGCGTCCTTCATGAACTGAAGCCTCCTCAGCTTGGAGCACCAGGAGCGTCTGCAAGCAATTGAGCTGTGCCCATCAGAAGCCCATCCTGGAGCTAGTTTCCATTTTTCAGTGTTGAGCTGAAGTCGTCCCCCCACCTTCCATACTCACTTTTCTGCGTGAAGAGGACATTTGTCCTCCAAGTTTGCTAGGTGGCAGGAAGATCTCTGCATTTGGGGCAGCAAGCAGATACTAAATTCAGAGGGATAGAATCTGTGTGCCCAGTTAGTTTTCTGCTGTGGAATTCAGCAGTGGTCTTGGCTGAGATGAGAGGGTGACGATAAAAAAGAAGCTGAGGCCAGAAGAATTTAGACTTCTCGGGTGAACGTAGTCAAGAACTCAGGCATGTGGTCCTCGGATTCCTCACCCACAGAAGCGAGGGGCTGGCACCAGGCGATACGTCCACGGTCCCCTTCCCTTGGAATTTGCTGCATTCCCATGCCTGTCGAAGGTTTGGGTGTCAGGTCCCTGGGATATGAAGGCTCTTAGCACATCAGATGTTGGGATGTCATTCATGTGAGGAGGGCTTTCTTAATCACAAGTCTTCCTTTTCTCCAAGGATTTATAATTCGGGGCATCTGCTCTCATTGAATTTGGAGCTTGGAATTGTAGTTATTGAGACGTTGTCTTTATAATGTTTGTGTATCTGAAAGGTCATAACCATCACAGTATGTGCCCCTGGCCTCTGTGTTTTTGATTTCTTCTATTTAAATGTGCATATGTCCCTGTTTAAAATGAACTAGAAAGGAGCTCAGGGGAATAGAGGAGAAATTCTTGGGCTTGTGGGATGAACACTCTCTTTGGGGTCTGCAGCACTCTCTGTCCTATTCTTGGGCAATGAGAACCTATGGCTAGAAATTAGCCAGGCTTGTTTTCAGACTCGATGCCATAGGAACCTTCAACTGCAGTGGGAATCCCACTGTTGAGGTAGCTGCCTTACTCTCAAAAGCTTCTTCACACCTGCATGCCCAGAGGTGCCTCAGCTGGTATCTCTGAGGCCCTAAGGCTCTGGAACAATGTCAGGGTTTGACATATAGGTAAGGATGCCTCAAAGGCTGTTGAGCACATCAGTAAAACCATTGGGACTGCCCTAAGTAGCGAGGCACTGAGCTTTGTGCAATAGAATTTGGACAAACTGATGACAGAGACGAATGGCACTGAGACTAACCCTAACTTTGGCACGGGCGCCGTGACAGATGTCCCTTGCTGACGTAAAGCTGGAGCTGCTGGGAAGGGGGCGGCCCGGACTGTGTTGCTGCCTTGGTTGGCACTTCTGACGTCATACTGAAGTTGCAGATTTAATGTGGTCAGTGGTGGTTCTCGCTCCAAGAACCAGGTGACGAGGCAGGAGTTCACGGTCCTTCCTGCGGTGCAGCAGACTTCAGGAAAGCCATGCGCATTGAAGCTGAGGTTTTACCACAGCCTTGAAAAATGGCATTAAGAAGAAAGAGGGGGGATGCTGCTACCAATGAGGGGAATGAAGAGGGCTCTGCTCCTAACATCCTAGAGAATAAAGAAGCCCTAGAGTACAGTTGGAAAGGCCAGCTACACGGGCAAGGTTGTAACTGGCGCAGGTGTGGCCGCCTCTGAGATCTTCAGATCTGGGAAGGCTAACCTGGACTTTGAGTCTCCTGATGATTCCAGCAGGTCCATCTTTCCTGGCCAGCAGGTGGCCCTGTATGGGTCCTCCACCAAGAACTGGTAGTGTGTATCAAAGACCCCTTTAAGCGGGACAGCCAGGAGGGTCCAGGCAACAGGGGATCATCTCGATGACCAGCCTAAAAGCGAATGGCTGAGGCTATGGGTGAGGAATCAAGCAGCTGCCTCCTCAGCGTGAATCAGATTGGTTCTATGACCTAGCCTATTCCAGAGTATAAGCTGCTCGGGACCATGGGAGGGACAGCAGGGGTTCCCATCGCTCTCTGGAGAGAACAAAGATGCTTTCCTTGCCAACTTGGTGGCAGGAATCTGCACAGGACTGGGCAAGACGTGCACCTTGACAGTCAGAACTGGGCCAAGGATAAACAGCTCCTCAGAATTGGAGGAGCCGGCAGCAAGGCCCAGTGTGTCAGCCAGAAGTTCAGAAGTTCTCTAGCCAAGTGAGCTCCGAGCAGGCAAGCCCCTGAGCCCTTCCAGACCTGGGCAGCTAGTTAAACGTCTGCTTCAGACAGCTCAGGACAGCAGGGCGATAGCTGCAGGGCCCTCGGGAAGGGAACTCTCCCTTCCCCTGTACCTGGGCTTTTTTTATTGCTTCATTAGAATTGTTACATCAGAGGCAACCTTGACCACTTGGAACCCAGTTCTGGAAGCCCTAGCTTTGAAATCTTGTACAATTTTAAGGATAATCATTTTACGCTAGAATAATCATGTTTCCCACCTTGTTCCACAAGAGGCTGTGGAGTTGGTTATACTTATGGTGCAGTCCCAGAGGTTTTGATAGGCAAGATCTCCAAGGGTTCAATACAGGGGGAAAAAAAAATCCAGTTATAAAAACACACACAAAAGAACCCAGAAAACTCACAGAGGCTCAGAATAACACATCTGGTTTTACTTATTTAAAAAATACTACACAGTCTTTCTTCTTGACTTCTTGGTCTTGAATCTTGCAAAGACTCTGACATTGACCAGCCTCGGGGCATCCTAGACCACGACTGAGGGCGAGTCCCTCTGCGTGCTTGTGCTTCTGCCAACAGTCTGGCTTCTAACACGGCAGACAAGGCACACTTGACCCACTAGAGGCTTCCAGGCAAAGTGTTACCGAGGGGGGAGGAAGGTCAGTGTCCCGACTCCTCCAGCCTTTGTGTGGATCATCAGTACAGGCCTGGCAGCCAACCAGCGGGAGGAGGTGATCTCAGTTCTCACCTCTGTCAATGAAAGGGCATTCAGAGAGAATCCTGGGTTTGCTTTGCCATTTAAAAACGTCATTACTGGAAAATAATCAGTACTTACTGTCACCATATATTAAAACAAAGTATATTATTTCATTTTAAAGTTAACGGCCCAAACTCTTGGTGCCCACATTAGGTTGGTTCATGCTGATTCCCTGCTTCTCCTCATTTCATCTTAAGAAAAATATTTTTCTTATCGATGTGGCTTTATTGTTCAAACAGCAATAAAGAACAATTAGGGTAGCTTCTCTATCCTAATACCTCAACTATATTCATTTTAAAGTTTTTCTTTTGAATCCCAGTACAGATATGATTATATTTTCTGATTTTTTTCTTAGTATCAATGTTTTGAAATTTCTACTTAGTCTTTATAATCATTGGTAATGGCTGTGTCATCCATTGAGGTGATATACTGTGTTTCTTATGGTTTAGGGGTTTAGGTTTACAAATTTATAAGATTATACTATTCTCAACAACACTGCAGTACATATCTTACAGAGTTCCCCTTCATTTTTACTATTTTCTTGTAAATTCCTAAAGTGCACCTCTAGGCTAGAGGATATGATGTATATTGCCAGTTGTTCTCTCAATGGTTGTGCAAAGCTCAGTGCCTGCAGAATAGAGGAATAGACAGTGGACAGCTCAGAAGTTAACTCTTGATTGCCTGAGTGATGACTAACTCGGACACTATGTCTTTCAAAAAATTTTAGTTATACAGCTTCTGACCATTTCATTTACTCTCTCCTGCTGATCACGTAGACAGTTCAGCACGTTTTTAAAGGAGCATTTTGACCATTAAAATAATCATGAAACCAAACATTTTTATTATGTATTTATAGTTCACAAAATGCTTTCATATCCAGCCCCTCAGTCCACTTAATATCTGGTGTGGCATTTGGGATACAGATGATCATTTCTCCGTTTTCAGACAATGCAAATGGAAAGCAGAGAGTTCAAAGTCAACCAGAGGGTGAAGGTCCTACAACCTGAGATGTTCCGGAGAGACACCCTGACCACTTCCCTTCTCCTCCTCTGTTTCTTTGCTTAGAACTTCGGCAGCCTGCGGTCAGTCACCTCCCGGTGTGACTTGAAGGCAAACCTGGTCAGAAATGGCTGCGGAGGAGAGTTTGAGAGCCCGGCCAGTGTCACCCAGGTCCTGCGGAGCCTGCCTCTCAGCAGCAAGGGCTCCAGCTACGCGGGCTCAGACGTCATTCAGATGACGCCACAGGAGATTGCTGTGAACCTGCGGCCTGGTGAGTGCCCTTGAAATGGGACACGTTAAAAATGGAGACATGTGCCAGGGCAGGCTGAAGGCAGGAGCCAGGGGAGGGGCGTGGGAGACGTGGCCCAGACCCTAGAAGCAGCGTACAAGGCCCCTGTGGGAGGACAGAATATCTTTGCTATTTTTTTTAAATTGGTAAAATAGATGTAACATAAAATTTATCATTTTAACCATTTCTAACTGTGTAGTTCATTGGCATTAAGTACACTCACAGTGTTGTACAACCATCACCACAATCCATTTCCAGAACTTTCTGCATCTTTTCAAACTGAAGCTCTGTACCCATTGAATGGGAACTCCTCATTCCCTCTCCCCCAGCCTCTGGCAGGCACCGTTCCCCTTTCTGTCTCTACGAGTTTGACTGCTCTGGGTTCCTCAGATAAGTGGGCTCATACAGTATTTTTTGTGTGTGTGTCTGACTTATGTCACTTAACATAATGTCATCAGGGCTCATGCATGCTGTAGGATGTGTCAGAATTTTCTTCCTTCTTATATATTTATATTTATTTATAATATATAATGTAACTATAATATACTTAATTATACTCCATTGTATGTATATTCTGTATTTTGTTTATCTATTCATCCATCAGTGGACATGTGGGTTGTTTCCACCTTTTAGCTACTGTGAATAATGTTACCGTTCAAGTTTCAGGGAAAGTACTATTTCGGGGAAAAGTACTTTTTTCTGTCAGCAAATTCCATTTGAATCAGTGACATTCTAAAGGGACAAACTTTCAGAGTAGAAATATTTTGCTTTATGACCCTGGAGCCTCTGTAGGCCCTAGAGTTGATTGTGCTATAAGGAAACTAACAGATGTGCAGTTTGTGCTAAATGCTTGACCTACCCTAAGGTAGAGCATATCATTTTGTGCAGGAGGAGTAACCTGCTCAGGTTCTCCCGGTTGGAAGTGGTGACTCTGATTCCATCCCAGGTCTTTGGGACTGCAGGACTCAAGGTTGTCTCCAGTTCACCACTTTTGTTATCCAGTATTCTACATATTAGAATCATTGGATATCGAAGGATGGATGTGGGTGTGACTAAGTTAGGAAGGATTACATTGTTGAGAGAAGGCAGCTTTTTCCCCAGATTTCATTGATTTGTAGCTTTTTCTTCTATCCCATTGTCTGGGACACCGCCGGCAGTCACTATATCTAGATGGCTTTTTTTTAGATTCCAGGGCCGCTTGGCACAGTGAAAAAGCACAGATCTGGTTGGCCGTTCTGGGTTCTAGCTCTGCCTCTGTCCCTACCTCAGAGGCCCAGGGCAAGTTACCTGACCCTCACGTTCATTCCTCACAGCTATTTTCAGAGGCCTAAATGAGGCTTTTTGTATAAATGCACTTTAAAAAGTTAAAATTATTATTTTCAAAGAATAATGACCAGAGTTTTAGATTCTGGAATCAGCCAGATACAGGTTTGAGTAGGGATTCCCTGTGGGTCAGAAATGGATTTAGCACAGCTCTGCACATCGGAAGTACTGCATAATGCTGCTTGTTTTTGTTAATAGAGCTCTGAGTCATCATAGAGTTGAAAAATGTTTTATTTGCCTATTGAGTTATCTTGGAAGTAAGAAACCAAAGAAAGATGTTAAGTGGCCCTGCTGGATAGAGAGGCACAAGCTCCTGGACGGCCCAGGGATTAGTGCTGGGATTAGCTGAAGTTGCTATTTTTATGCGTCATCTCACTATGAGTGACACTTAGCCTTTTTGTTTGGTAAACATCAAGTTGAGAGGGAAGGAAGGGAGCCTTTACAAAGCTGTGTGGGTGAGTAGAAAAGTCAGCTGAGCCTTTATGTGGGCAGATGTTTGGTGACGTCCTTATGTGGAAAATAACTCATATCCTTATGTGCAGACAGGCTCAGGGTCAAGGGCTTTGACCTAGAAGGGATGTAGCAGTTGTGGTAGACTCTGGAGATATTGGAGCACTGTGCAGGAGAACAGTTATCAACTAAGGTGAACGATGTATCTCCGTTTTTATTGTAATAAGTCTAACGGTAACTTAAGGGAAATTTTTGAAAGATCCACTTCAACACAGTATTATTTTTCATTTTTACTAGATACTCTGTCTTTATTCATGTGTTCATATTTTTCATCTACTTATAATGTATTTATAATTGTGTATAGGTTTTACTCAATAATCTTTGAAATCAAGAACCAAAGTTCATACCTTCAAAAGAGTTTATTTTTTCCAGATCATCACCGACGGAGATTTTTATATTTTTGGAACCCCTCATCTAGAATTGTTCCCAGAGTAAATACCCTTCATGGTAGCAAATTCTAATTCTTTTTTATTTTTATTTTTATTGATTTTAGAGAGGTTGGAAGGGAGAGAAAGAGTAACACTGATGTGAGAGAGAGAGACATCGATTGGCTGCCTCCCGTACCTGCCCCAAACCCATGCCCGTTGGGTGCACCGGCCAACTGAGCCACACCTGCCAGGGTGGCAAATTCTTATGGTTTAGGGGTAGATTTAGTTTAGGAAAGAGTTGGAGGTCACACAAAGCCAGAGATATCACAGTTTTAATGCCAGTTTTAAAAATCAGAATTAAAGTGAGACTGTAAGGTGGAGAAATTGTTGTTTGGTTTGACTTTTCACCTGGCTGTTAAAACAACCCCCAAAGAGAAGCTAAGAAAGAGTGAGCAGCCTCCTTGGGCAAAGTTCTCTTGGCACTAAATTTATGCGCAGTCCTTATTTATGCATAAAGTTCAATGTCTGCGCAATTAAAGAAAAAAGAAATTCATTTTACTTGGTGTGGTCACATCTCCTGCTAAGCATTCGGATACAGTGGCTGGTATTATAAATAAAATGGAAAACACGATCCTGTGTTCATACCAAACCGTGTTGCGGATGCGTGTTCCTCTCTGGTCCTGTGGACAGTGTAGCGATGGGGGTCAAGGTGATGGAGGGGCTGGCTGCCTTGTGAAGACACCCACGTCGTGAGGATGTTTTAGTCTGTAGAGATGAAGACCAGGAGCAGATCTGGTGAAAATATGAATTCTTAAAGGTCAGAACCTTGTGAATATGTTTCTCAAATATAGAAATACTTAAAGCCAACAATGCCTCTTAACATTTTGAAAATGTTAATATTTAAAGAGAAATACAGGCAAATCCAGATATTTATTTACTTAGGGGAAGGAGAAAATGGTATGTTGCAGTTAGCGACATTGTCAGTTTACCAAGTGCATACTTACCTCAAAGCAGAGACCCCTAACTCTGGGGCAGGTGTTCAGCTGTGCAGTGATTTTTTTTCCCATTACGCCTGCTTAGAAATGCTTCTGTGTCTCCTCCCTTAGCCTGCTTCCCACACCTCATAATGGATGTTTGTTGAGTGCAATGTAATGCCAGCCTTATACAGACTAGCCAAGGACAAGCCTCACCATGAAATGAGACTTCCCCAAGGCAAAATTGTTGTTCCAGGATAAGCCTACAAAGAAACATTTCTCTCTACTTTAAGCAGGATGTTTTGTTTTGTTTTTATTTTCTTTCTTAACTGAGATATAATTCACATACTGTAATATTCGCTTTTTAAAGTGTACAATTTAGTGGTATGGAGTATATTTGCAAAGTTACGCACCATCACTGCTGTTGACTTTCAGAACATTTTTCTCACTCCAGACAGAAACCCTGTACCTGTTAACAGTCACTCCTTGTCTTCTCCTCCCCACCACATTCAGTCTCAGATGCCCACTGGGCTATTTTCTAACTCTGTGATTTACTTATTTTGGACAATTTCATTTAAATCAGATAGTATGTGGCCTTTTATGTCTGGCATCTTTCACTTGGTAAAATATTTTCAAGATTCACCCCTGTTATATCACATATCACGATTTCATTCATTTTTATGGCCAAATAATATTCCACTGGGTATAAATAGATATACCACATTCTAGTTGATAAATAATTTGGGCTATTTCCTCTTTGGGGCAATTATGATGAATGCTGCTATGAACATTCATGTGCAAGTTTTTGTGTCGACATATGTTTTCAATAATCTTGAGTATGTAGCTGGGAGTAGTATTGTTGGACCATGTGGTTGTTCTGTGTTTAACTTTTTGAGGAACTGCCAAACTTTAAGCAGGATTTTGTATAAACACAGGATCATGTTTTCCATTTTGTTTTCAATCCTGAAAATGTCAGGATAACAATCTTAAAAAGGCCTTAACAGGGGACATAAAACCCTTAAGAAAGGACATAAACTTTAGAATAAAGTTTATTGAGATGGTAAAAAGCTAGATGTGGAGCAATTAGAAAGGGTTTACTTAAGTCATTGTTTGCCTCAACCGTTAGCCTCTCTAAAATGACCCTTGATTGATAGGGGGTGTGTGTGTGTGTTTTAATTTAAAGCTTTTTATTTTTAAATAATATAGCACAGCACAGTGGGACCTGGAGAGTATTATGCTAAGCAAAATAAGCCAGTCAGAGAAAGACAGTTATCACATGATCTTACTTATATGTGGAATCTAATGAACAAAATAAACCAATGAACAAAATAGTTCCAGAGACATAGAAGCATGGAACAGACTGACGAATCTCAGAGGAAAGGCGGGGGTGAGTGGGTGGGGAGAGATTAACCAAAGAATTTATATGCATATACGCATAACCCATGGACACAGACAGTAGTGTGGTGAAGGCCTGAAGGGGGCTTGCAGGGTGGAGGGGATCAATGGGGAAAAAAGGGAGACATTTGTAATACTTTCAACAATAAAGATAAGTTAAAACAGCCCGGCCGGGCGTGGCTCAGCGGTTGAGCATCGACCTAGGATCCAGGTGATCGAGGTTCGATTCCCAGTCAGGGCACATGCCCGGGTTGCGGGCTCGATCCCCAGTCGGGGGCGTGCAGGAGGCAGCCGATCAATGACTCTCTCATCATTGATGTTTCTATCTCTCTCTCTCCCTCTCCTTTCCTCTCTCTGAAATCAATAAAGATATATTTTTTAAAAAAAGATAAGTTAAAATATTAAAAAAATAATTTAAAACTTTTTATTTTGAAATAATTCTAGATTCACAAGAAATGGCAAAAATAGTAGAGTCCCTGTATGCCCATCTCAGCTTTTCCCAATGATGGCATATTACATTACCAGAGTATGTTATCAAAGCCAGGAAACGGACACTGGCACTGTACTATTTACTAAACTGCAGGTGATCGGTTGCCTTTGGTATGGGCTTCCGGCCGGCTCCTGGCTGTGCTGCTGTAGAGGCGCCAGTTACCTGATGGAGGTATTGCTCCTGCCACCCATACTGACAGGGCGCACACGTAGAAAGACTTGCTCTGGGTGGGTGAGAGATTTGCTGTAGACTGAATGTTTGTGTCCCTGCAACAGTCATAAGCTGAAATCCTAACCCCCGTGTGATGGCATTAGGAGGTAGGGTCTTTGAGACGTGATTAGGTCAAGAGGGTAGAACCCTAATGAATGAAGTTAGTGCTATAAAAAAAACCGAACACCAAGACCCTGGAGGGCCCCTCCGCCACATGAGGACATAGCAAGAAGTCACAGTCTGTGCCTGGAAGAGGGCTCTCACCAGAACTCTCCCGTGCTGGCCTGCCTTCCAGCCTTCGTCACTGTGAGAACTACATTTCTGTTGTTTCTAAGCCACCCAGTCTATGGTACTGTCCAAGACAGGTTATTTTCAAGGAAGCTAGGAATGCTGAGTCCTAATGCCTGGGGGCAGAGAGGCCAATCGGGGTTCCACCTGTCAAGAGTCGCATTCTGAGGTGGGAGTGGGTGGGGTGCGGCATAGCAGCCTTGTTCTAAACCAGTGAAGCGAGCCTTTGGTTTTGGGTCTGGGTTTAATCCTGGGGTGTCACTGCCTTCTGCTGCCGTGAACAGAAGAGCTCAAGTGCACTAGAGCCCTCATTCCCTGTCCAGCTGTAGTCCTGTTGTCATAGAGCTTATTTTATGTTTCCACTCTTCTTTCAGTTTCTAGCAAAGAAGGGTAATTCTGGGGCATCAAACACTGTTTACATTTATTTGGGGATGGCAAGAGTGTTTATTGTTGAGGTACTACTTTGCCTTAACGTACTAATCTTAAAGCACCTGCACGTTCTTGCTGGAGTTCTCTACCTTCACTCTCCAGAAATGTTTGTCATCTCATACATGCCCCTAAGGAAAAAGTTAGGTTTTTACTTTCTATGGAAGGGAGGGCAGAGAGAAGAAAGCTTTAAAAAAAATCCATTTCAGGCAGAATGCAAGTTGATACCTGACTATGGTGGAGAGCCTCCGGTTATGAACCGAGCAGTGTCAAGAATTCTGAGTAAAACACAGTTGGAGCCGGCTGCTTTGGAAACAGGGAAAACCAGGACACGAGAGGGCTCCATGCAGGAGTAGATGCATCCTCACAGGTGCAAGGCAGTCAGCTTTTCTTTTGTGTTTGCTTTATCCTATTTCTCTGATCCTGCTGCTGGCCCCGAGGCGGGAATTATGTGGGATGTCCTCAAAGAGAAGGGGTGCAGCCACACAGGGAGACGAGCCCATAGGGTCTTATGTGGAGAAGAGGGAGGAGGGGGCTTGTGAGCCAGGATGGTGTCACCAGAGACAGGCAGAGACCTAGCACCCACAGGGGAGGAGAGAAGGCCTCTGCACCCTGCTGGTCACAGGGGACGTGTGACTGGTTTAAAGCCTCAGGTGGTGCAGGACTGGGTGGCTGTTTTGTGGGAGTGTGGCTAAGCGTGCATGGTTCCGGACATGTACCCTAAGATGGTAAATGTGCTCCAGACCTTCTCTCAGCAGGGAGGGTGCCTCCCATGCAGCAGCAGCTTCCCCGTCAGTTTGCTAACCTGGGAGGCCACCCTTGTTGGGGAGTTGGTGCCCTGCAACTTAACTCCAACACTGAGCATGGGCCCAGGAATGTCATTCCCTCCAAAATCTGCTGACAGGACATTCCTTTTTGGCCAAGGCCCATGGAGGAGTTGGTAGCATTTAATATCAGGCATAATTGAGGTAGCAATAACCCCTCATTTGTAATATTAATGCTGTTCCTCCCTTTCTGGAAAACTGGAGGAATATTTCTTTTTAACACCTGCAGCCTCCCTATCATGTGGGTGCACGTGCTTTCTTAGTGATCAGTCTCTCTTAGAATTTAATGCCAAGAGATTGCTCACTTCAGAATAGATACCCTCTTAGCATACAGGGAGACCTACGTATCACATCTTGTTTCCCTCTTTGCCTTCATGCCTGGAAAATGTAGAGTTAAATTTAATGCCCAGGGCTGCAGCCTTTCATACTCAAGTTTCTGGCAGAATTTTCTCTCTTTTTATCCCCACAGGAAATTGCTTTAATAATTGACTTTGGGGGTACTGAGGCTGAAGTTTCCCTTGTGCAGGAGCATTTGTATGGTGTTTGTATATAGTCTCCCTTTAATTCCTGCAGTAATTAACATTCTCCCATTTTACTAATCCAGGCACTGAGCAGCAGATTTAAAGAAGCCTAAGGTCTCCAGGTCCTTGGTGACAAGGTCTGGATTCCAACTCAACTCCCCCTCCAAGGCCAGTGTCCCATTCCCTCGCATGAACAGGGCTCCCTAAATCCAAACCAGTCCCCATTTCCTGGTCCTAAAGTGCTCATCTGTTAATTACTCTAAATCCCCAAAAAGGTGGAAGTGGATTCTGGATAAAAGAAGGTGCAGCTGGGAACTTGGGGGCAGGGGCCCAGGTGACAGGAAATGCAGAAGACCCTGCAAAAAGGTCATGGGATTGGACAGAGGGGACATCATTGCAGGCTCTGGCCATTTGGGGTCTGTGGTCTGCCCATGCAAAGGCCAAGGAGTGTCTCCCCTCCCCTCAAGATCTCCCTCCCTCCCACCCCTTCCCCACTGGGATGTGGTGTCCAAAGCTCTGTCTGCCTGATGGGAACCAGAGACAGACACTGCAGCAGTTCAGAATTCATTCTGGAAGACATCTCGAACACTCTTCCATTGAGTCAGACTCAGATGTTTCTTAAAAACAGGCTTATACCAACAGGCAACCCAAACGACATCAATCTTGAGGCGGCTAGAACAGTACAAGCAAAGACAAGTCCGAGGAAGCAGGCACAGCGTGCTGTTCTGGCTGCAAACAGTAATTACAGCGCTCATACTTCATTTCTGCAGGCTTTTGCTGCTTACAAAACGCTTCTCTCCTGTGTGAGTGCTTCATAACCTGAATCAGTGCTGTGTTGTTACCATTTTTATTTTATATTTAAGGAAATTAAGGCTCAGGCTGCACCCCTAAATGAGGGATAGAGCTGGAACTTGGACTAAAATCTCTTGATCACTTTATTCTTCATGATCTAGTCAAGGAAGTATGTCTTGTCTGGAGTGGGAGGAGGAGAGGGAGCCTAGCGGATTGGGTTCCCTTTCCTGCAAGGTCAAGAAAGCTTCAGCTTGCTGGTGTCAGCTGCAGGTGAAAGATTGGTTTCTCTGATCCCTGATGCTGGCAGATCAAGCATGGGCTCCTTGGGCAGGTGTGGCCACCTTTGCTAGTGCACCTCTGAACTCATAGTGTACACCCAGATTTCAAGTGTGTGTGGACAGTTCTTTCACATCTGTTCAAGCACATCTCTTAGTGCCTCTGAAGGGCTAATAAGCCCAAGGGCAGATAGAATTACCTGGTATGATTCGCTTCTTGACATTGGATCTAAACAATATGTTTTTAGAAATTGTAAGTGATTTAGGATCACTCTCCTGGTGTGAATCCTCTAGGTGTTGAGTTGACTTGTCTATACACCCTGGGGGGAGGGGGAGAGATTGCAGAGGCCACGCCTCCTAGACACTGGCTTTTCTCTTTGTTCTTTCCTCTGTCTGTTGACTATCTTATGCTAAAACCAAAAATTATTTTCTTTTTCTTGTAGCTGGTGGACAAATCTAGTAGTGTTTTTAATTGCTTTCTTTTTTTCCCCTTTGATGGGGCTAAAATTTGGAATCTGTCTTCCTGTATTTACACATATAATTTCTGAGGATAATGATTTGTGTCTGTGATGTTCCAAAATATCAAATATGCCCAAGAACTAAATACTGTTCGTAGCCTGCCATGATGAAATAACCGCTTGAGCTAAAGCTTACTCTACAGCTAATATTATTGTCTGATAAATAGCTAGAGACATAGAAATCGGTGACTTGGCACAAGCATGGGGGGGTGTTTTAAGGAATGTCTCTGTGTTCCCACCCTCCATTGCCTGTAATCTCTCCCTTCCCCGCCTCACTCATGTCTGTACCCTTCTTTTGTTAATTTCATCACCATTTTCTATCTCACATACACCTTTATAGTCTCCTCCTGGCCTGGCCCTTTCTCTGAAGTTGGTGCGTGGTTGGTGGGCTACTCTCACCCAATTTGTGTCCATAGAATTGTCTGGTTCACTGTCCACCAATTACCCATGTGAACACCACTAAAGAGACTGGTTATTAAAGAATTTCCTTAAAAATGCTGAGCCAAGCATTTAGACAGAGAACCCAGAGCTTCATTCTTTAGCACCCATATTCCCTTCTGTCACTGAGCTTGCAAGAAAAATATCTTCTCAGAGGCGCACGATCCCTAGAGAAAGGTAAGCGGTGGACCAGCTTTGAAAGCAAAATCCACCCCTTCAGGCCCCAGCAAGTCGGATGATGTCTAATGTGCACGGCCTCTCTGTTGGCACAGGTGACAAGACTACCTTCCAGCTGCAGGTGCGACAGGTGGAGGATTATCCCGTGGACTTGTACTACCTGATGGACCTCTCCCTGTCCATGAAGGATGACTTGGACAACATCCGGAACCTGGGCACCAAGCTTGCTGAGGAGATGAAGAAGCTCACCAGCAACTTCCGATTGGGGTTCGGGTCCTTTGTAGACAAGAGCATCTCTCCCTTTTCCTACACAGCACCGAGGTACCAGACCAACCCATGCATTGGGTAAGTGACCAGCTCTCCTTCTGTTGAGTACTTAAGGGTGGGGGAATGGAGTAGTGGGAGAGCTTAGCCCAAAGAAAGGACTGGGGGTGCATATTTAGGAGGGAGAACCAGGCTTAGGTGTTTAACGTGATTAATGATGACCCAGTTCTGTCTTCCCACTCTGGGGGAAGAAATGAACTGTCACAAGGTTGCATAAAGATAGAATGATCCAGACTCTGGCTGGTGTGTCTCAGTTGGTTGAGTGCTGTCCAGTGCACTGAAGGGTCACCAGTTTGATTCCCTGTCAGGGCATATGCCCAGGTTGTGGGTTCGGTCCCTAGTCAAGGTGCATACTGGAAGGAACCAAATCGATGTTTTCTCTCTCACATCGATGTTTCTCTCTTTCTCTCTCCCATTCCTTTCCTCTCTCTCTCAAAAACAAAAATCAATAAAAACATATTTAAAAAAAAGAAAGATGTAATGGTCATCACTCATCTCCTTTCTTGCCTGCCCGACATGGGACTCTTTGCTACATTAATAGATTTTGGAGAATGTTGTCAGGAAGTGACAGACCCAGGTGATCAGGGAGGGAGCAGAAAGAACAACTTAAACTTTCTCCTTGTTTGGAGTGACTGAGGTGCTTGTAATAAATAAATTCAGAGTCTGTCCCTGTTGTTTATATAAATAACTACAACTTACCTTGACAAAACAAAATGAAAACTCTGTGTTTTAAAGGTATGATTTTTTCCCCAATATAGGTACTTGAATTAGAAAATATTTAACACATTATTAGAGAACAGGAGTTTCTAATTGCTGCAGCAAACAAATCCAAAAGTATATAATGGCTTAAACTTAATGGAAGTTTATTCCTGCTCACCTGAGTGAGCATGGATCTCCTGATCAGTGGGCATCTCTCCTCCAAGCACATCTCAGGGATCCAGACTCCACTGTCTACCATATGTGGCCTCTAAGGTCATCATGCCTCGAGATTGCTCTTAGGAGATCTTATGGGCCAGGACTGAGTGGCCTTTGCCTCTTCTGCTCCTACATTGTAGTCTAAAGGACTAGGTTCTAGCAAGGAGGCTAGAGACTGGTTTAGCTGTGCCCAGGAAGATGAGGAAGCAGAACTGGTCAACAGGTGTGTGGGCGATGGAGGGTAATATCCTCCAACTCCCCTAACACAACCTCTACAAGATGGGTTTTTTTCCTAGTCTTTAAACCATTCCTTCAAATATGAGGATTATGCAATGTCCCTCATTGTGACTACAATGAGTAGTAATTCCCAACTTTTTCTTGCCTCTCATTCAACTCTATTCAGGCTTTGGGATGTCCCTGGATAAAGAATAGCTACGATTTAAGTTCTTACCAAGCATCAAGCACCATATTAAATTCTTTACATGGACTATTTTATTAAATCTCATGATCTTGTAATTTCTACATCTTTAAGGTAGATGTGTGCCATATTTTAAAGATGAGGACACTGAGGCTTAGAGAGAATAAATAACTCACCCAAGATTACACAACTAGTAAGGGGTAGCCTTGGGATATGAATCAAGACAAACGACTTCCAGAGTCTGGGTGTCAGTTAATATAATGCTTATATCTCCCCCATCCAAATCACACTACAGCATACAAACTTTACCTGCATGTAAGTAATAATACCTATTCCAAAACCACCCAACCTTCTAGATCAGGGGTGGGGAACCTTTTTTCTGCCAAGGGCCATTTGGATATCTAGAACATCATTCTCGGGCCATACAAAATTATCAGCTTAAAAATTAGTCTGCTATAGTTGGTCTGACATTTAATTAACTCACCCCTAATGTGATGACTGGAACTGCTTCTCTTTGGTGAGGCCTTGGCAGGGCCAGACCAAATGATTTCGGCCCATGGGCCAGACATTCCCCACCCCTGCTCTAGATACTTTCCTAAGGGTTGTGTTGGGTTCTGCTGCAGTAACAAACAATCTGCAGATCTCAATGACTCAACACAGTGGAAGATTATCTCTTGCTCATACAAAATCTGATGAGGGTTGAACTGTTTTCCGTGGAAGCTCTCCTTCAAGCAGTGACTCAGGGATCCAGGCTTTTTTCCATCTTGTGAGGTCATTTTTTATTGACTTCTTTGGCTGCCCCTAGGGGAAGAGAGCTATTCTTAAGTCCCTGAGCCTGTATAGCACTCCACCTCTTCTTTAGCAGCCTCAGCAGCTCCCAGCTCTAGGTTGGGCTGGTGATTGGGGTTAGGTGGTATTTATGCTGGTGCTGTATGTTCTTCTGACTCCTTCCTGATTCTTCTATATAGAAGTTAACTTACGTCTTCCCTAGGGGTTGAGAACGGACACAGTGGTGGAAAAAACACTAAGAGAAGAAGAAATTTTAAATACAAATGAGATTGAGTTCCTTAACCATGAAGAAACACTAGGTGTCATCATTTGCTGGGTGTAGCTTCCTCCTGGCTACAGGTGGCTGTTGGCATTATTACCTTGGTCCTGTCTCCAAGGCCCTTTCAGCTGAGTCCCAGTGCCAAGTATTCTTTTGTTGGAGTTTTGCTACTGACCAGGGGCACCGGCATTTTAGCCGAAACTTGTTTCAGTTCATCCGGAATAGTGATTCTATCTGTTCTTTTCACCTCTGCCCTCTGATTGGGCCCTGTCTCCAGACAGACAAGGTGTGTTTCCACTTTCATTCTTCTGTGGACCATCCACTAACTGTGAGGTGCTAGCTGGGAAGCTGGCAGAGGCTGAAGGACTGGCTCTGGGCACCCAACATTTGAATTCAAGTTATTACATGCTACTTATTCAGAGCTCCTTTTCTGAATAAGCCCTAGAAGGCAGAGCCAATTGCAGACAGTAAAAGTCTTGACAGTGAGGACAAGGCACACTGAAAAGCTGCTTGTAAGACAGGAAATCTAGGGAAGAATGGGAGTCTTGAAGGAAACATCACATCTAAGTTATGTAAATCTATCTTTTGCAAGCTGGGCAACACATCAGGGAGTCACTCTTTGGCTCAGTGAGCAGCCTGAAATTTCTCTTCCATGTCTAAGCAGTGAAACATGTACAGTGTCCTTGGAGATGGCCTCTGCTCCTGGGAAAGACAGAGCAAGCTGTGGGATATAATCTGTTCCTGTGCCTGATCCAGCCTGTACATATGCTTTGTTTGCCTTTCTGAGTTTTAATGGCACTGTGAACAAGTTACCAACATTTAAAAAATAGATTTAACCACAAATAACCAGGATTCCTAGATTTTCTTGAAAAGCTGAAAAGTTTAGTAAGGCTGGGCTTATTCCACTTGTTGTTTGGCTGCCACAGTCCCCACCACTCCCTCTTGTCTCACAGCTATCCTTCTTCACTGGTTTGTGTTCCATGCCTGGCTAGTAGATGTTGTGATTCATGTATATTCTTTTTCTTTAGCAAATGTGCAGAGAGAGATCACAGCATTCTTCTCAAGCTGCAGTGGCACCTTCAGTTAGTTTTTTCTCCCCTGTGATGATGGGGGCAGCAGAAGCAGCCCCCAGGAAGTTTTGGGGCCTGGGGGGGGGGAATCAGGAGAGTTGACTTAACCACTTGTGCAGGACATCTCAGAGAAGAGAGCCAGTTCTTCATGGGGCTTTCCTGAGGTTTGTCCCTTCTCCTCTTGTTCCAGATGTTTCTGCCAAAGGATCAAAATCCTAGACCTATTCCTTCTCATCTTAGAGTACACCAGAAAGGCCAGACTGAAGTAAGCAGTACTAGGGCTGCCATGGCAGGAAAATGTAGAGTGACCCTGGCCAGGTGGTGCAGCTGGTCGGAGCGTCGCCCCTTACACCGAAAGGGAGCAGGTTCAGTCCCCTGTCGGGGGGTGTAAGGGAGGCAGCCAATTAGGGTTTCTCTCTCTCTCTCTCTCTCTCTCTCTCTCCCTTCCTCTCTTGCTAAAATCAATTTAAAAACATATCCTCATGTGAGGATTAAAGAAAAGATGTAGAGTAATTTAATCATCAGATTAAAGAACTGTTTAATTGCTAGTCTGAGCAATATGAAGAGTATCACCGAGAAGAGTCTCAAGATATTCACTGATTAGAAGGATTCATCTGGATTGTTATTTATGGTCCTGAACACTTTTCCTTTTGTTAGAGGTGTTGGGCTCTTGTTGAATTACATGTTATATATCATCTACACGTGGAATCTAAAAAAGCCAAACTCACCCTGGCCGGGTAGCTCAGTTGGTTAGAACGTGATCCCGATAGGCCAAGGTTGCTGGTTGGATCCCCTCTCAGGGCACATACAAGAATCAACCAATGCATGAATCATCAATAGGTGGAATAGCAAATCATGTTCCTCCCTCCCTCCCTTCCTCTCTCTAAAAATCAATCAATCAATAAAAAAAATTCCATTTGTAAAAAATAAATAAAATTAAAAAGCCGAACTCAGAAACAGAGTAGAGTGGTGGTTGCCAGGGGCTGGGGGGGGGGGGGTCAAGGGGAAGGGGGAGACGTTGGTCAAAGGCTGCCACCTTCCAATTACAGGATGAACATATCTGGGGATCTAATGTACAGCATGGGATTGATAGTTAATAACACTACACTTGAAATTATACTTGTATAGTTGAAAGCTGTTAGGAGAGTAGATCTTAAATGTTCTCACCATCCACACAAACAATGGAAATACTCGGTCTGCTTGTTTAATCAGAGAATAATAGATCATTGTTCTCGGAAATTCTCGGACTTTATCTCAGCGAGTCCCCTCTCCTGTTCTGTCCATTTTCTTTCTAACACCACCAGGTGTGTGTCGGAGCGTCTCATTCTAAACTTTGTGTTTTAAAATTTTTTCCCGTAATTTCTACCTCTTTTTTTCTTTTTTCCTCTAAACTGCCTAAGAAATTTCTTCCAGTTTACCATTTTGTTCTTCACTTGTTTGACTCATACACTGAAGTTTCATTTTGGAATTTTGGTGACTGTATTTTTGATTTGGCTCTTTTTTAGACTTTTTTAGACTGTTGGTTTTTCATACTATTTTTTCACAGCCCCCTCCCCCCCATCCAGTAATTTCCTGTTCTAGTCGTTGGTATTTATTCCGTCCTCTCCTTGAATGTTTTAAATATCCGTGTTTTAAAGGATCACTCTGTTACCTCTGCCTCTTGAACTGCAGGCCGCTGGGCTTGTTGAATTTGCTGACACCCCTTCATGGTGGTCTGTTTCTCAGGGATCTGTGACTTTGCCTTAGCTCCTCCTTGTCAGGGGATCACCTACTCCAGGTGTGCTGGCCGCCCTGCAGGGTGGATTTTTTGTGTGTGTGATTTTTAAAAAATATATCTTTATTGATTTCAGAGAGAGGAAGGGAGAAAGAGAGAGATAGAAACATCAATGACAAGAGAGTCCTTATTGATCGGCCCCCTCCTGCACGCCCCCAACTGGGAATTGAGCCCGCAACACTGCATGTGCCCTGACTGGGAGTTGAACTGTCATCTCTTGGATCCTAGGTCAATGCTCCACCGCTGAGCCATGCCCTGCGGGGCCAGGGTGGTTTTACATTTGCTGCTGCCAGGGTCCTCCAGCTGTCTCTGGGACTAGTTTTCCTGTTCATTTCTTAGTTGGGGGTTCTTTCACCATAAAAGAAGTGAATTCTGACTTGCTCTGGCCTGGAGTTGCAATTTTTATGGGTGATTCATCTCGCTCTTGGCCCAGAGTGGATGTTCCCTCTTTCCCAGGCCAGTGGCTGGAATTTTTCTGTTTTTGATTTTAGTGACAGGGTAACTCTTCACAGCACCCCGCTCCCCTAGTCCGGTGCTTGGCCTTGCACAGGCCTGAGGCTCATCACCGTTCCCGTGAGAATCCTGCCCCAAGCCCTGGCCCTTAGGTCCTCTGTCAGGTCCTGACACGTGAGGAGCTCTCTGCCATGAGCTCTTGCTCACTCCCTACCTTCTCTCTCCAGTCCATTCATTTGCTGGATGGCTTCCTCTTCATTGCAGACACCTGAGATTTCCCTGCTAGGCTTCTAGTCTTGGCTACATATTAACATTTTAAGAATTGTACTTTACCCAGCAGTTCTCTAAGATCATAGCAAGAGATGAGCTCTTTCCCTGTCAGCTCGATGATCCCACCGTTTTGTCCTGAAGCATTAGCTTGTTTTCTCTGTTTGCCTAGATCTAGCGTCTTCAAATTGGATTCACTTTTATATACACACCTCCCCAGGCTCTTTAAGCACATATATTTTATTTGTCTTCCTGTCTTATAATCCTTAATTTAGTAACTCCCTGGACACAGCCCTAAACTGGGGGCCCTGTGGCGCAGACACAGGGTGGAGGTGGGAGGGTTTGCTGGCATGAGACCCCCAAACATCTAGATCTTCAGGTTACTCAGCTCTTCCAGGAGTTAAATTAATCACAGGTGACATTGTATTCCAGTGACTGTGGAGACATTCAACGATGTCTGTTTTTCTCTAAGAGGTGACTCTAATTTGGTTATAATAAATTCTCTGTAATGAAGGCTTTTCTCTGACAAACACATTTTCTAATTCCTAATACTTAATAGCAATTCTCCACAGTAAAAATTTATCTGCAGTTGACCCTTGCACAACACAGGTTTGAACTGCACAAGTCTACTTACATGCAGATTTTTTTTCAATAAATATGTACATTACTGTGAATGTATTTTTTCTTCTTTATGATTATCTTAACATTTTCTTTTTTCTAGCTTTATTATAAGAATACAGTATGTAATACATATAAATACAAAATATGTGTTAATCACCTGTGTTATCTGTAAGGCTTCTGGTCAACAGTAGACAGTAGTTAAGTTTTAGGAGAATCAAAAGTTATGTGCAGGTTTTTGCCTGCATGGCTGTTTGCAGGGATGAAAGAGAAACGGTAAAAAATGCTGAGCTGATTTAGCTGAGGTTTTCACGACTTTTCTGGTTTTCTCATTGAGCGGCTATTATTCTGTTCCTCTCCTCCCTTTCCTTAACTAACCTGATTAACTGCGATAGTCAGCACATACCTGAAGTCCTAAATCATGGACCAGAACAACACAGAAGGGAGTAGCTGCTTAGAGGAAGGAGGAGAGGAAAGTGAGAGTTTGTATTTACTTCCTCCTGGGCCTGTCTATTTGTCAAATAACCCCAGATGGGACCTCAGCTCAGTTCCTTCTTCCAGATGGCAATATAATTTCCACGACCCTTCTCTTTATGGCAAAATCAGACAGGGATAAAAAGTTTGGGTGGCCTCAGGCACGGGTTATAGGAATCTGATCTGTCCAAACACAAGGTTCAGGTGAAGATTTGGGGGGAGGGGGAGGGAGTGAAAAAACAGGACAGGCAGGTGGGGAAAGCCTCTAGCTCCTGCCCATCTGCAGAGGACCGTGGCCACTGTATCAGTGGGATTGACTGTCCAGAGCCAGCTTGTTGCTAGTGACTGGTGGACAGAGCAGGCACTGTAGGTCACAAAGAGAATGGAATGGCCTCTTAGAAAGCCAAAGATTGCCTCTGCAGGACGAGGGGAGCCTGTCCAGACCTGCCCTGGCAGCCTGCTTCTTGGTGACAGGTAGCCATGATCCCTTAGAAGTTGCTAAGCCTGTTTCCCTTCCCATGCACAGGGCTTGCATTGGAGTATAAAGCCTTCCCCCAGGTCTCTCTGTTAGTGTTTTTCATCCTTTGTTCTGAAAAAAAGGCTCTTCTCAACATGTCCACAGATCTTGTAGTCTGGTCCAACTTGCCTTCCCAGCCTCTTCTTAACCCAATCTTGCCCTTACCCCCTGCACTGCAGCCCCAAGGGCTTTCCCCTGCCCTTGGGCTCTCCATGCTCCCTCCTGCCTCAGGGCTCTTGCATGGGCTCTTCTTCTGGCCAGGATGCTCTTCCCTCTCCCCTTTTACTTAGTGAACTCATTTGTGAAATCGTGTAATGCCTCTCTTCCTATTTCATTGGCTATATATCAAGCTGAAACTCCTCGCACTATAACTGGGATCTAACTTCCTCCAGGAATGGGCCACTTGGGATCTCTACTGCAGACTCAAGATGAGATTGCCCAGTATTTCATTAACATTGTGCATTAACCTCCTATTGAGATGCAGCACTTACCTCTTTCCAAACTTCCAGATTTGATTTGCCACTGGGAAATGGTTGGTTTCTAAATGATATTTATTCCATCTAGGAGAGCTGATAGTTTAGCGTTGCAGTATTTGTAAATGATTGAAGAAGCAGAAAGGACGTCTTCGTTCCTGTTGCATTTAGCACTGGCTCATGTGCCAGCACGTCCTGGTGGTCTCTGAGGGTTGACATGAAGGGGTTATGTGATCCTTTGTCACGTGGCAGCAGCCGAGTCGGAGAAGCTGGTTTCATAGAGTAACTGCTCACATTGCCTTCACTTGACATGGCCCACCTTCCTCAGTCTTCCCACTGTGACACCCCAGCACAGCACCTAAACCACTGGTCCCTCGCATCTTTCAAGGCCACATCAGGGCTGCTCCACGATGTCTTCCTCTGAGCCCAGGAGTCTACCATCACCTCCGCTTGTCTCACCCATTCGTCATTGTCATCCACTTACCACCTGGTATATGCTGTTTTGCCTGCAGTTTAGAGCTTGATGTTCTGAGAGTCAAGACTGTGTTACTGCTCTTTGTTTTCGCCCCTGTGCTGGTCCCAGGGGCACACAGTAGGTGCTGGGTGAATATTCGAAGGTACTTGGTTGTTTAAGATGTAGAGACAGTGATGGAAAAGTGACTTTTTTCTTCTTTCTAGTTACAAGTTATTCCCAAACTGCGTGCCTTCCTTTGGGTTCCGCCACCTGCTGCCTCTCACAGACAGAGTCGACAGCTTCAATGAGGAAGTTCGGAAACAGAGGGTGTCCCGGAACCGCGATGCCCCCGAGGGGGGCTTTGACGCCGTCCTCCAGGCAGCTGTCTGCAAGGTAACTTTCTTCTCTGGTCCTGTCCCTGGCTGGGAGGTCAGGGAAGACAGCCTCAGGGTGGGTGTTCACACTGCTTGCAGAGATGGCAGATGCTGAGCCACCCTAGCATGTGGCTTCCTGTCCACTCTTATATCAGAGGGTGAGCTCAGTGGGCCCTGAGGGAAATCGATGGCAGTCAGAGTGGCTGGAGCGCAGGGCTGGACCCGGCTGGTGTGTCTCTCCCAGGGTGTAGCTGTGTGCAGTGGGATGCTGTCTGTGCCAGGAGACAGCTGTTCTGTGTTTATACATTTGGCTTTTAGCATCTCTTCAGGGAAAAAAAAAAATAAAGGTCCAGCCAAATGCATGGACGCTTATAAAGCTTTCTGGCCCAGTTTTGATAAATCTTAAATGTTGCTCTATTGGGGAATCCAGCTGAAGAGGAGAACTGCACGTCATCTTCGTTGCATTTCTGTTTGTTTGTTTTTTCTCTTGCTTCTCTGTGATATATGAATCCAGAGGGAGGACATAGACTTAGGTCAGAAATGAACTCATGCTTTGAGAGGTTCCAGTCTCAGCAAAATGTATCCTTGGAATGTTGGTAATAACTTATTCTTAAAATAATTTTCTGCTGTCAAAACAACACAGTAACAACAACAAAACATAAAAATCACTCTTGAATTTGCTATCCCAATGCATACTTTTGAAATTTTTCCATAGTGGTTATAAAGCATGTGTAATGGGCAATGCTTCCTTGAAGTTTTAGGTGGGCTCGGCAGTAGGGCAGTGGTGAGGACTGTCATGTTTGGGGAGGGCTGGGGAAGGAGGTTAGGACTCAGTTTGAAGAAACTGCATATCAGCAGCTGCTGTTCCTTTGCTGGTTGATAAGCACTTAATTGTCCACTTACATGTTTCTGACCCTAGAGAGCCGGTGTTCAGTGTGTCTCGCTCTTACTTTTCCTCCATTCAATCCTTGATAGGGTGATAAGAGAGCCGTGGTTGTCCTTTCTGAAATAAAAAACCAAAATGGTAGACAGAGAGGGATAAGGGGAAGGAAGAAAGTGAAGAAAGCAGCAGTCTCCTGCAGTCCTCTTCTTGGTCCCACTGCTGATCATGTGCTGTGTCCTTGGGACCGCCCTGGAGAGGAAGGTCTTCCCCTGACCCCCTGACCAGGGTGGCTGCAGAGTGGCCCCTTCCCAGCTGCTGGCCAGAGCCAAACGGTTTGATTCAGAGGTCCCTGATGCTTTGTAGCACTCCAAGAAAGCCAGATGGAACACAGCTAGAATGTGTTTAGCTCTTAATTTTTCAAATGCATCACAAAATAGACAGAGTATAAATTTGCTTCAGAAAGAAAAATTGTATTTTGATTGGCATTTAGACATTGATAGTATGAGGCGTTGTCTTCACAGACATGCTGCCAAATTCCACTTCTCGGAAGGGATGAATTGTGCAGGGAAAATGTAGAATCCCTCTCTCTCCCCATCTTGAGAATTTTGTGGACTTTCTTTTGGGGGGGAAGAAATTACCTTTAAGGCTTAACTGGAATGGCATGATTGAATGCTGAAAGCACAGTGGTCTTTGAGAAGCTATTAGATTTGTTCTTGTGCCTACAGCACCTTCCTATGTTGTCTCAGACCCATGAAAATATTCTGCCCTTTGAAAACTTAGTATTTCAGATTATGGCTTATCTTTTTTTTTTTAACTTTAAATAATTTTTTATTTTTCAGTTACAGTTGACATACAATATTATATTAGTTTCAGGTGTACACCCCAGTGATTAGACATTATATAACTTACTAAGTGATCATCCTGATAAATGTCATATCCATCTGACACCATACATAGTTATTAATATATTATTGACTATATTCCCTATGCTGTACTTTACATCTCTGTGACTGTTCTGTAACTCTTCGTACTCCCTTATCCCTTCACCTTTTTCACCCATCCCTCAACCCCCCTCCCATCTGGCAACCGTCAACATGTTCTATGTATCTATGAGTCTGTTTCTGTTCTATTTGTTCATTTATTTTGTGTTTTAGATTCAAGTGTTGATATGTATTTATTGCCATTTTATTATTCATATTTTTTATTTATTTTTTCTTCTTCTTCGTAAAGAAGACCCTTTAACATTTCATGTAATACTGATCTGGTGGTGATGAACTCCTTTAGCTTTTTCTTGTCTGGGAAGCTCTTTATATGTCCTTCAATTTTAAATGATAGCTTTGCTGGGTAGAATAATCTCGGTTGTAGGTCTTTGCTTTTTATCACTTTGAATATTTCTTGCCACTCCCTTCTGGCCTGCAAAGTTCCTGTTGAGAAATCAGCTGACAGTCTTATTGGAGCTCCCTTGTAGGGAACTAATTGCTTTTCTCTTGCTGCTTTTAAGAGTCTTTGTCTTTAATCTTTTGCATTTTAATTATGATGGGCCTTGATGTGGGCCTTTTTGGGTTCATCTTCTTTGAGACTCTCGGCTCTTCCTGGACTTGTATGCCCATTTCCTTCATTAGGTTAGGGAAGTTTTCTGTCATAATTTTCCAAATAGGTTTTCACTTTTTTGCTCTCTCTTCTCCTTCCGGCACTCCTGTGATGTGAATGTTGGTATGCTTGAAGTTGTCCCAGAGGCTCTTTACATTATCTTCATTTTTTTGGATTCTTTTTCTTTTTGCTGTTCTGATTGTGTGGTTTTTGCTTCCTTATATTCCAAATCACTGATTTGATTCTTGGCTTCATCTACTGTACTGTTAATTTCCTATAAATTATCCTTCATTTTAGTGTATCCTTCATTTCTGACTCATTCTTTTTTATTGTCTCCATGTCCTTTTTTATGCTGTTGAAGTTTTCACTAAGTTCATTGAGCATCCTTATAAACAGTGGTTTGAACTCTGCATCTAGTAGATCATTCATCTCCAGTTTGTTTAGGTCTTTTTCTGGAGTTTTGTTCTGTTCTTTCATTTGGGACATGTTTCTTTGTCTCCTCATTTTGGCAGCCTCCCTGTGTTTGTTTCTACGTATTTGGAGAGCTGCTACGTCTCCTGGGCTTGGTAGAGTAGTAGGTGTCTTTTGAGGCCTAGTGGCACAGCCTCCCTATTCACCCAAGCTGGGCTGTGTACACCCTTCTCTTGTAGTTGAGCCTTGACTGCTGTTGGCACATCAGTGGGAGGGATTTACCCTCAGGCTAATCAGCTGCAAGGGCTGGTTTCGACCACCATGGAGGATCAGCTATGCAGGGGCCCACCTCATGCAGCGGGACTCACTTCAGCAGGGCTCTGGTGCCCACTGAGTCCATACCTTGAGTGTATCACTTGTAGAGGTGGTTGGGTGGTGTTTCAATGTGGCCTGAAGCTATCTACCTGGTGCACTGGCTCTGGAGCCTTCCAGGAGGTACAGACCAAGGTCAGCCGCCTCCTGTATTCTGCCTGGGGCCACCTGGCATGAGCTACAAAGCGATCTGCATTTGGCTGTTACTTGTGCTGAGATTGGAGGTGCCTAGGACAGGCCAAGCTGAAAACCAAAGCAGCTACTGCTGGTGCTGGCCCTGGCACCACTTTGTGAGAGGTACAGCGCACACTGAGGCTAGGTGCTGCTTGTTTGAGAGATTTTAGGAAAGTCTAAAGCATGAGCCAAGACTTTGGTGGGCCCGCATGTTGGGTGGAGTGTTGTCTCAGGGAATCAATCACCAGGGCAGGGCTAACTGTGAGCCAGATAGATGGAGGCTCAGATATGGCACCCACCTACCAGCTCTGTGGGGAAAGGGCTCAGAAAAGGAACAATGGCTGCCTCTGTCGGCACTTTGGTCTGGGAGAAAGCTGCCCCTCCAGCTCTTGGCCTGATGCCAGGCAATTCACTTCCTCCCTGTATGTCCCTGGTGCCTTTCAAGCTGCTGCCCTAGCACTAGAGCTCAGAGCCACTGAGTCCAAGTAAGTCCTTGTGCGGGCCCTTTAAAAAGAACTTCCTGAGACTCCAGCAGCCCTCTGTCTCCCTCAGCCTCAGTCCCCCGCTGGTTTTTATAGCCAGAAGTTATGGGGGTTCCTGGCACTGGAACCCTGGCCTGGGGGGCCTTGTGTGGGATGAGGACTTTTCACTTCTCAGGGTGGACCTCCACAGCTAACATATCCATCCATCCCGATTTTTATCTGCCACGTGGGTGTGGGGCTAGCCCGTTCCATGTCTCCACCCCTCCTATCAGTCTCAATGTGGCTTATTATTTAAATCCCTAATTATAGGACTTCCAGCCAGCCAGATTTCAGGTGGTTCTGAATGATAGTTGTTTTGTAGTTTAGTTGTAATTTTGATGTGGTTGTGGCAGGATGAGAGTACTGCATTCACCTTTGCTGCTGTCTTGACCCTATGGCCTACCTTTTGATGAATTAACTATGCAGCAGTCATACCTTTAAAGAATATTTAAGGAATTGAATAATTCATAAGATAAATTAAGAAGGGAGTGGAAAGCAAATGATAAAAGCAGTATGAACTGTATGATCCTATTTTGCAAACAAAAGACAGAAAAACACTGGAAATAAATAGACCAAAGTGATAACTGTAGTTGTCTCCAGTGATAGGATTACCTGTGGCTTTTAGTTTTTATTTTGTGGTCTAAAAAATTTTTGTATTTACCTAAATTTCCACAATGAATATGCATGATTTTTTAAAATTATGGAACATTTCAACCATACAAAAGTAGAGAGGATAACAGAATTAAATCCCATGCACCCATAGTCCATCTTTAACAATTACCAGTTCATGCCCAGTCTTGTTTTGTTTGTATTCTCAACCACTTTATCTCCCATTATTTGAAACAAATCCCAGATAGCATGTATGTCAATGACATTTTGATTTTTAATGATAATTAGATTTTGGTGATAGATTTTTAATTTCGGTGATAGATTTTTAAAGTTTTTTTTTTAAGTCCCAAGCATTCCTTACTTTCTTTACTGAGTTTTCTGCCTACCGATTTGCCCAGATTAAAGGCTCTTCCACTTAATCCTGCAAACTGAATGTGACAGAGCCAGCAGGCCGTGAACCTCCACAGTTGGAGATGAACCTCCTACAGGCTGGAGCTGGCTGGGCCATGTGCCTGCAACAGTACAGTCCTCCTCTGACCCCAGAGCCCTTGGAGACGCAGCTGATGACAGGCCTGTCTCATAGCCCACAGAGGTCTTTGTTCTGGTTTTCTTCTCACTCTGGTTTCCCTAGGATGGATGGGAGACTTAGGGGTATGGAATGTTCACATGACTGACCTTAAATCCCACCTCCATGGCCTGCTCCATATTTCTTGGAAAGCTGTTCTTTGCAGACAAAAGGAACCCTCTCTGTTTATTTCAGATTTGAGTCAGGATAAGGACCTTGCTTCTGTAAGTGGACATTTCGAATGACTATCTTTCCCCTGGAAGGCCACATTGCTGTGAGAGGCCATCGGAACAGTGTCCATAGCTAAGGAATGCCTCTGCCATCAATGCAGGCACTTTTTCAATGCATCATACCCAGCTGGATTGGAATGAGGGGATGTCACTGTATTTAATTTCATATCTTTACCTAGAAACCTATTATTGAACCTGTTTATACTTTTTCTTGGACAGAATAACAGTTTCTCCCATTACCACTTTTATTGCTGTCCCAGGACTTTCTAGAAGTTGATTCTAAGTTGTTTATTTTAAAATTAAAGGTGGAAGTATGAAGAGAGTGGTTCAGATAGAAACTGTGGCTGCTTTCCTGTTCTCCCAGACGGAGCGTGCCCTTGGCCTGGGGAAATGGGAGGAGTGGCCGCGGAGCTCTGTGTTCCAAGTTTGCTTATCTTCTTCATGGCTCTCAGAGTAAACAAGCTGTCTGCAAATTTGGGCTCAGCTGGGTACATCCCAGCTGCACAGGGGTCTGTGGACTTCCCTCTCCTTTCAAACAGAACGTAAGATCAATGCAACTCAGCACATTCCCTTTTGGCCTCAGCTTCTAGTGCCCTAGCATTTAGCTTCCATATCCTTCAGACAGACTTTCTATTTTAATCTTGATTCTCACATTTTGCATTATGTGTTCAATTTTTAAAGCATCATATGCCCTCTCAGAAATAGGTGGATTAGTAAGTTAGAAAGTTCCCCTGTGAAGCCATCTGGACCAGGGCTTTTGTTTGCTGGAATTTTTTTATTACTGCTTTGATATCATCAGTTGTTACTCACCTATTCAGGTTTTCTGATTGTTCCTGATTCAGTTTTACATGATCTCACTTATATGTGGAATCTAATGAACAAAATAGACTGAGAAACAAAATAGATCCAGAGACACAGAAGCATGGAACAGACTGATGGATCTCAGTGGGAAGGTGGGGGTGGGGGAGTGGGTAGGGAGAGATTAATCAAAGAACTTATATGCATAACCCATGGACACAGACAACAGTGTGGTGAAGGCCTTTTGGGGGCGGCAGATGCAGGGTGGAGGGGATCAATGGGGGGAAAAAGTGGGGACATCTGTAATACTTTCAACAATAAAGATAAATTTTTAAAAAATTAAAATTAAAGTCTCAAAGGAAATGACATAAATTTACACACTGAATAAAACGTCTTGGCAATGGGTTGGGTCCTTTCTTCCTTTGCTGGCTAGAGCAGTCTGATCTACAGTGGAGACCACAGCCCCGGGGGCTGGAAGGACAGTTTCACTCTGGGAGACTTTCTGCAGGAATGCAAATTCTGTGGACCTCTAAAAGCAAAACAATTGATGCCCTTGCTCACCAATCTCTGTGCTCCAGATGTTTTGTGCACGGTTCCTCTGATCCACACCACGGTCTTTCAGTGAATTGGTGGTAGTCATCCCCAGTTTACAGCTGAGGAAGCTGAGCAGCACAGGGATTCATTACACTTACTCTTAGTAAGGATGGGAACCAGATCTGGTCCATTCTAAAGCCCAGGCCTTGCCTGTTACCTGGTGCCTGGGCGCTTTGGGAAGTAGTGACAGTGAAGTGCAGAGCAGGAAGTCGTATTGTCCTCATTGACACTCTGCCTCTTCTGCTGCTAACTGGCTCTGTGGAGGCCCGCTGACCTCTCTGGGGCTCAGATACTCATCTGGAAAATGCAGGAAGGTGGCATTGGAGGGAAGGTCTCCAGGATGCCCTCCAGCTGTACTGGTCAGTGCTGCCTTTCACAGAGGATGTCCCAGCCTCTGTTCCCTTTGCTCAGAGCCCTTGATTTTGCTTTTTTCTCCTGGTTCAGGCTTGCGCTTCAGGCCGGCCAGGGGCTGCTGCAGGTAGCAGTAAAGGCACGCACGGAGTCAGGCATGGCTGTGAGAGGTTTCCACTCTGCACCCTCCCCTTTCCCAGCCTCCCGCAGAGTTGATTTGGGTTCTTTCGAATTGTGGCGTACTTCCTTGTAGACCTCAGACTTGTATCATTTTTTTTCTCGAGCATGAGTTGAGAAATGTAGGGAATTGCCTTTTTTCCCTTGAGGAAGGCAACCACCCCTGACACTTGTGTGTCCCCTGATGGGACTCCCCACATGATCTGTTTTTGTGCTTTCTGGGTTACCTGCCCAGCATGCATGAGCTGTTTCTGCTAACAGGTAACCCTACAGTGTCTCTGGGGCTTGATCCAACCTAACCTGCTTGCTCACCCTGTGGTCCAGGGTCTTCGTGAAGCACCATGAAAGTTTTGACTTTCCCTGTGGCCCGTGGGAGCTGTGGGGCTGTGTGTGCAGGTGTGCTGGTCCCCTGTCCATGCAGCGCTTGCATTGGAGGGGACAGAGGTTCTCCCAGGCTTTCTATCTGGCAGGTCGTTGTGTTTTAATTGTGTACTTTTGAGTCACTTGATTGTCTTAGTCTCCCAGGCAATGTGAGCTCACTGCCCTGCCCAAAGCTGCTCCTTCTGACAAGAGGGGTGAGAACTCACTGAATTACAACTCAGAATTGCCAACAGAGCACGAGTGACAGTTTGTATCTCTTTTCATCTTCCAGCATAAATCTCTACTTTCTGCTTAGAAGGTGTCTGCACACCTTGGCTCCCTGACTGACAATGGCCGGGAAGACTTATCCTGGGGAAAGTTAGGAGGCCCCTTCAACGACTGAGGCTGTATTTCTGTACCTGTAGAGAACGTCACTTTTTCCTTTCGAGCAGTGGCTCTTTTTTTGCTTTAAACGCCCTTTTGGCAAAGAGGAAAAGAGACCAGGGTTTCTTCCCGGCCCTGTGGGACTGCTCTGCCAGCCTCCGTCTCTGGCCTTTGCATTCCAGCCACAATGACCTGAGTCGGTTACTCTGACTCATGCGAGGCCCTTTGCACATACTGTTGCTCTGCTTGGAATATTCCTCCCCTGTATCCCTACTCTTCTTTCCCTCCTTTCTTTTCTTTTTTCTTTTTTAAATTAATAGGCTTTATTTTATAAGAGCAGTTTTAGGTTTACAGTAGAATTGAGCAGGAAGTACCCAGAGTTCCCATACACTCGCCCCCACCCCCGTATCCATACCCCCCACGAGAGTGGTACATGTGTTACGACTGATGAACCTACAGTGACACGTCATTGCCACCCAAAGTCTGTAGTTTACATTGGGGTTCACACTTGGTGGTATACATTCTGTGGGTTTGGACAAATGTGTAATGACACGTATCCCCTGTTACAGTATCATACAGACTAGCCCCACTGCCCTGAAAGTCCTCTGTGCTCTGCCTCTGCACCCCTCCCTTCTTCGCCCCTGAGCCTTCTTTCCCCTGGTTCAGATCTCCGCCTCCCTGTCTGTGAGGGAAGCCTTCCCTGATCGGTCCTCCTGACTAGGCCAGAGTCCCGAGCACCGGCCCCTTGGCCACATCCACCCCAGCTCCCATTTTGTTTTTATCTGAGCCACTCCTTGAGTGGTACTTGTTTCCCTTTGAGACAGTAAGCTCCCGGAAGACAAGGACCCTGTGTTTTTTCTCTCCAAACTACAGGTGCTGCTATTTCCTCAGAGTCTTGTTTTCTGCAGGAACCACTGGTGTTCTTGTTCTGTAGCAGCCCCTTCAAGACTGTCCTCTGCGTTCCCACCGGTGTGCCCTCCACCCCCAGCCTGACTCACTGCCTGGCACATAACAGCTTCTCCGTACATGTTTGGCGAAGAAATATGCTCTGTTCTTGCAGATTCCTTTATGCTTCCAAAGTCCAAGAACCCCAGGCCCACCCTCTCATCACATCAGGCTGCTCTATGCATGTCCACTAAAGCAGAACCAGAAGTACTGTCACCTGGCAGTACTTTCCAACTCACAGAGTATTTGTCGAGTCCCAGTACGTGTGCAGTGGCAGGTAGGGTGATGAAAATTTTAAAAAGATGAGAAAAAGTCCCTATCCTTGGGGATTTGATTTGAGCTGGTGGATCCACCAGAAAGTCAGTAAAACAACCTGTTTATAAACATTAGATGGAACCCTATGTAATTATTGACATTTGACTGTCAGTGATATTTGGATATTTGACTATTGATCATTTCCCCTATAAAAATAGAAAATTCCTGTGGTTCAGCGGTACATGTTGCAATGCCTCTTCTCTAGTGTAGGTTGGACTCTCTGTTGAGTCTGCACCAGACTAGCCCTACTGCACCCTGCTGGGGCTCGGGCTCGAGACAAATGTCTAAATCCCGAGTTCACAGGCTAAGATTTCTTTTCCCCAAGGAAAGAAATAGTACACTTTTACCCTCAAGTTTAACCACAGAACAGATTTTTTTAAAGTTTTTTTATTACAAAATATGGATGGAAGCAGGAAAAAAACAAACTACTATTGAGAATATGTTTATTGTTATAAAGTCACACAAAGTCTTGAATGTCAGTAAGATTGGGAAAGCCAATCACAGAGGAATCTAACCTTGTTTTTCATTGTGTGTTGGTTGGAATTCAGACTCCTCAGAGTCCAAGCTCAGATCTGCTGTGAGGACTGTCTCCTGGCCGGTCAAGTCATCCCCCTTTCCTTCCTCATCTCCTCCCCCAAACCTGTTTGTCTCTGTCAGTGGTTACCTGGACTGTTAATGTACAGTGTTTTATTATGACTTCCGACAGTCGATTGAGTACTTACTGTGTGCAAGAGGCCATGTTAGGTGCTGTGAGGGGTGCGGAGATGAACGGGCCACAGCTCCTGTCCCCATAAACATCATTTCAGCTGGAGGACCTCCAGCAACCTCATGTGTCAGCTGAGTGCACGGACTCTGCGGAAGGCCTGGCCCCTTGAGACCCAGTGGTTGAATCTTGTCCTTCAGGGTCACCTTGGTCTCTTTGCCTCCCTGTGTTTGCCCTGCAGCTCTGATGCTGATTATGTTATTGATTACCATTGGCCAAAGGCTTTATGAGAGAGGGCTCTCTGCCAAGCATTCCACAGAAGTTATTTTAGTTTACTGTCTGCCCTCTTTTGATGAGGAAACAAGCCTAGAAAGGTTGAGTGGCTTCTCAGAGGTCTTACAGCTGGAATGACAGAGCCAGAGATGGAACTGTACCCACCAAAGACATAGCTCTTTTTTTTTTTTTTTTTTTTTTAAGAAATCAGGAAGCAGTTCATGTCCACACTGGGCTGTTAACAGGCGTGAGGTTCATTTCTGACATTCCACCTCGGTTACTCAGTGGCTCTGCAACTGAAGCTACTTCCTCACCTTTTTTTTTTTTTTTTAAATATGTATCTTTTGATTTCAGAGAGAGGAAGGGAAGAGGGAGAGAGAGAGAGAAACATCAGTGATGAGAGGGAGTCATTGATCAGCTGCTTCCCGCGCTCCCTCTGACCAGGAATCGAACCGTGACCTCCCAGTTCATAGGTTGACTCTCAACCACTGAGCCACAGTGGCCGGACCAGAGCTCTTAATGTTGCGATTAGAGTGTCTGTTGCAGGAAGAGAGAAGGGGAGGCATGTGCTTCCAGACGGAGCAAAGTCCTTATCTAAGGGGCCATTCCCACGAGACCCAGCTTGCAGCCTGTGGAGCAGGACTGACTCAGTCCCAGGGGAAAACAGTTGCACATGCTACTGTGTTCTGGAGCTGAGAGTTTCCTGTTTACCAGGCAGCTCCGGCAGCTCTGCCAGCCCTCAGATTTTCCAGGCAGACCACTAATCCTGTCCCTGGCCAGGTTGCTGATGGAGCCCAGCCCTTTGAATGAGGATGTTTATCTTTGTCCTTAGCTTCTCTGTGAAGTGGGAACTCTGATGTCTGCTTTCTCATTCATAATTCAGACGGCTTCTCAGAACCGTGGGCTCTGCTCTCTGTCTCTTACATAGTGCGCAGTGGAGACACTTTCTCAGCAGTGAGAGAGCATGTGGCTGGTGACTCTTCAGTGACAACTGGGGCCCAGGGGCTGTGTTGACATCTGGCTAGAGGATCCATTCATCTGGGTGACCATAAGTTTTATTTAGACAGATGGACCTTGAGATCAGAAAACCCAGTCATTTAAAAGGTCTTGTTTTTGTCATCACTGAAACTGCTCCCTGGACAAACACTGTTTACTAGAGAGACTATCGTGCAAGATCAATGATGAGAGAGTCATTCATCGGTTGCCTCCTGCTCGCCCCCTACAGGGGATCAATCTGCATCCTGGCCATGTGCCCTGACTGGGAATCAAACTGTGACCTCCTGGATCTGATGCTCAACCCGCTAAGCCATGCCAGCCGGGCAGAAAGAATTTTCTAACAAAGATCACTGTCCAGTAGTAGAGTAAGCTGCCAGACATGGCAGTGAGCGTATGTAGGGCCTCCTGCCCATGGGGTAGGGGTGCCAGATGAAAGATTTCTGCGTTGGCTGGAGCTTGGACAAACCAACCTCTGGGGTTCCTTCCAAACTTTAGGTGCCACTCTTTGCTAAGTCAGTTTTTCTCTCCAGTAACCATTGTGCTTTTGTTCTATAGGAGCCCCTTTTAGCCTGTCTCCTATGGTTCTCAGCGGTGCACCCTCTAAGCTGCATTTGTAGTGGGCCACCACGACCATGAACTCTACCATGCACATTCATTGTATGCCAAGCTCAGCTTGCTTTGAGCTGATGCTGAGAAAAGCTTTCCCTGGCTCCTGATGGCTTCCCCCTTAGCATGTTGGTAAAAGTGCGGGTGGTGTGGAGCAGCTGTACAAGAGGACCCAGGGACCAACTGGAGGCGGTCAGGAAAGGGTGGAATTCTGTTCTTGGTCCTTTGGGTGACCTTCCTCCTTTCTCAGATCTTGCAGTCCCTGAGTGACCCCAGAAACCAAATTGCCCACAGGCTGGAGGCTCATGTCCTCAAACAGAAAAACCACATCCTTGCTCCCTAGCCCTGGTTTCTCTTTCCCCTAGCCCCACACTCCAGAGCCAGATGCTAGAGATGAACAAGCCAGAAAGTCTGTCTTCACTCTTGGAAGGAGCCAGTTTTAATCTGTCTTCTCAAAGGCTAGAAGGCCCGGTCTTCCATCCCCACTCTGCTTCCCCTTTTCATGGACCACTTCCTCTTCACCATTTCATAGTCCCCCATCACTGGGACTGACTTCCAGGCCTGGCTGCCCAGATCCTCCGTAACCACCCCACTGGCTACCCTGGCCCCTCTCCCTCCCCCACCCTCCTGAGCTTGTAACAACCCCCGTGGCACTGTCGGCACCCTTTCTGCAATCTCCGTTAGTCTTCTCAAAGCTCTGCACATGGCAGGTAATTTGATTAAATGTTTTTACTTATGATAGCTTTTTAGTGCTTCTCATATTTATGTTTAAATGAAGATGTTTGTTAGAGCCCTGGCTGGTGTGGCTCAGTTGGTTGGGCCTCGCCCTGTACACAGGAAGATCGCAGGTTCGATTCCCAGTCAGGGATCATACCTAGGTTGTGGGCTCGATCCCCAGTTGGGGAACGTGTGGGAGGCAGCTGATCGACGTTTCACTCTCACACCAATGTCTCTCTCTCTCTCTCTCTCTCTCCCTCCCCCTCCCTCCCTTTATCCCTCCCTCCCTTTCTCTCTCTCTAAAACCTATAAAAGCATGTCCTCAGGTAAGGACTAAAAAAATTGTTTAAAAAGATGTTTGTTAGATTCCAGAGCATATTAAATAGCTGGTGGAATTGGGAGTGAAGTGATTTAAGACTTGTAGACATTGTGAGGGAGGTTTTTGGTACCCAACCCCAGTCGTGTTTATGGTTCACTTGCTCAGTCCTCACTGAGTGCTGGGTATGTGCCCGGTGGTACTCTTGTTATTCTGGAACTGGGCCCTGTACCCCTTCTCTTCCCTCAGCTCCAGATCCCTGCTCTTTCTGAGGACAGAGCAGAGTTTGGACAAATACTCTGCTGAGTTCCTACTCTAAGAAAGTCCTCTCCAGCCCCAGCCCTGGTTGAACTGGTTGGCCCCCACAGAACTAGAGGGTTTGCTTCTTGCAACCTGGATAGAATCAGAGATTTGGGGCATGGCAACGGCTCCCACAGCCACTCATTACTCCTGACACATGCCCAGAGCCCATGGATGGCTGCTTTTCACATAGCATGGCCACCTACCCACGTATCTGGCTCACCTGCACCAGCTGGAGTAACGTGGGTCACAGAGCACCCTGGGGTGGCAGAGTGCAGGCTGGTAGCCAGGCGGGAGGTGAGCCTGGGGCTTCTCTTGCTCACCAGGTGTGTTTAGGGAGGGCAGGGGAAGGTGCAGCACAGCCCACAAGCTGCAGCTCGACACAGGTCATGGGAATATGGACTATGACAATTTGGGGCTGGACAGATGCTCTTGGGAGGCCAGGATAGTGTGATGGAAAAGGTACTTCAGAGGTTTCCTGACCAGGCATTTGATGGTCCCATTGCAGAAGCAGGAAGCCTGGAGGGCAGGTAGTTTGCAGGGAAGTTGGTGCAGCAGCTTCAGGGGAGCTGAGCTCCAGGTGATGGCATAGACCTGGGAGTGGAGCTCAGGAGAAATATCAAGTGGTGGCGGATGTGACTCAGTTTTCCAGGCAGATGCACAAACTTGGATAAATCTCTACAGGGGACAGTGTTACCTTTGACTCCGTCTAAGTGCCGAGAGGGGAGATGGAGTCAGCAAGCAGCCAGAGTGGCCTGGGGGAGTTGGACCGTGCCAGGTCCCAGAAGCCAAGGGCAGAGGGGCTCGCAGCAGGCCCTGGTCTTCAACAGAGAGGCCACAAGAGCGAGGCCTGAGGATGCCTGTGGGGCTGGTGACAGAACCTCAGCACGAGGTTCTCAGCCTTGGCAGCAGGACAGACTCATCGGGGAGCTTTAGAAACCTTGGTGACAGGGCTGCAGGTCAACCTAGTTATATGAGAACCTCGTCACCAGCATGGTGAAAGCTCCTTAGAGGAGCCTGCAGTGCTGCCAGGACAGAGAACCACTGCGAGCACGAGGCAGAGAGACAGGACTAAGAGGCACTGTGAATGTGAGGCAGGGACATGGGACTAAGAGCCACTGTGAGTGTGAGGCAGGGACATGGGACTGAGAACCACTGTGAGTGTGAGGCAGGGCGACGGGACTGAGAACCACTGTCTGGGAGAGGGAGTGGGAAAGGAAAAGTCATGTGGAAAGGTCAGATCATAAGGAATTGAAAAGAGGAAATAGAGGCAATAAGTCTGCTAGTCTTGAGAGGGAGGGAGGGAGGAGGGAGAGAAAAAGAGAAGTGATGAGAGGTTGGCAGAGTAGCTGAGTCAAAAGAAGGGTTACTAAAAATGAGTTATGAGTAGATTTTTTAAAATTTTGTTTATTGATTTTAGAGAGAGAAAGGAAGGGGGAGAGAGAGACAGACATCAATTTGTTGTTCAACTTATTCATGCATTCATTGGATGATTCTTGTATGTGCCCTGACCAGGGATTGAAGCCAGAGCCTTGGGGTAATGCTCTAACCAACTGAGCTACCTGGCCAGGGCTGGTTATGAGAGGATTTTTAGGCACATGGAAAGGAAACAGAGAGACTGATCACTGAACAAATTCTCTAAAGAGGGTGGAATTTGGGGACTGTGTTTCCTGGGGGAAGGAGGAGCACTTCTTCAGTAAGGTCAGAGGAGAGGCCAGGAGGTGGCCCCTTTATTTACGGGGCATCCTGGGACTGTGGAGTCAGACGCTGTAAGAGATGGAACAGGCAAGAGGCAAGTCTTGTTACCTTCCTCTCTGTTGGTGACAAAAAAGACCAAGTCACCTCCTGGAGTGAGTGTGGGAAGGGGAGTTTAAAGGCTGACACAGACCTTGTGGTGAATTTGATGCAGATTTGACCAGGGAACAAAGAGAAGTTAAGTGAATTGCAGCCTTGGCCAGACTTGAGTCCCGCAACTTTCCGTCCCGCCTACCCCTGACATTTTCATCTGAGGGGTGACCTCTTTCATCTTGAATGAAATTGGCTTTTAAAAATTCTGTTTTTACTCAGAGACATGGAGAAGAGTTTAGGTCTTTTTAAATTTTTCTTAAAATTTAACATAAATATCACCCATAACCCTGCAACCCAAAGATAAGATTATGTGCTTCTGGATTGCAGACTCAAGTCACAGATTTTTCAACTGCATGGAACACCGATGACAAAAATTGTCAATTCTTGACTGTTTACTTAACGCTCGGGTACGGAGCTGGGTGCACCATTTTATTTAATCCTCTCAACAACCCTATTTTATGGGTACTCTTCTCATCTCCTTCTTAGAGCTGAAAAGCAGGAGCTGGGAGAGATTAAGTAACTTGCCTAAGGTCACAAAGACAAGCTGAGGCAGGTGTGGGGGGAACTGGGATTTGCCAGACATCTGAGTCCAGGCCACTCACTGCTGTGCGGATGCTGCCCCAGAACAAGTAACATGTATAAGTGCTTTTCCCAGCACATTACTAATGCTCAGTCTGTTCGTGTGATTTATTATATTTACATAACTTTCTGAGTGAATCAAACCTTCTTTTAAAAAATAAAAAGCTTTATTAAGGTATAATTGATGTACAGTAAACTATACATATTGAAAGTGTACAACTTGAAAATGTTGACATATATATACACACCTGTGGGATATATATATGTATGTGTGTATATATATCACAGCCAAGGTGATGAACATCTTTGTCATTTCTTCCACATCTCCATCAACATTTGGTGTGGTTAGTCTTTTTAATTTTTTAAATTGAGATATAATTGACATAACACTATATTAGTTTCAGGAGTACAGTGTAATGATTCGATATTTGTATATATTGCAAAATGATCACATAATAAATCCAGTCAACATCCATTACCACACAGTTACAAATTTTTTTTGGTCGTGAGAACTTTAAGAGCCACTCTCCTAGCTACTTTCAAATATGCAATACAGTATTATGAACTATAGTCAACATGCTGTATATTATATTTCCATGACTTATTTTATAACTGGGAGTTTGTACCTTTTGACACCCACCCCCTTCACCCGTTTCACCTTTTTAATTTTGGCCATTCTATTAGGTGTGTGGTAGAATCTCACTGTGGTTTTAATTAATACAAAACTTTTAAACTCTGTGGTATGTACCACTTCATAGTCCCTGTAACAACTGTAGTAAAAGGATAAGCGAAGAAATGTAAAAATTATTACTAGTCTTAGAATAATAATTGCAGATCTTTTTATGTGCTAAGTACTTTTATTTATTTTTATTTATTAATTTTTAAATATATCTTTATTGATTTCAGAGAGAGGAAGGGAGAGGGAGAGAGAGAGAGAAACATCAATGATGAGAGAGTCATTGATCGGCTGCAGCCCGCAACCCGGGCCTGTGCCCTGACTGGGAATCGAACCCCAATCGCCTGGATCCTGGGTTGATGCTCAACCGCTGAGCCACGCCCGGCTGGGCTGTGCTAAGTACTTTTAAATGAATTATGTCTAAACCTAGCATCAACCCTGCAAAGTAGAATTATCTCTGTTTTATAGATGACAGACTAGAGGCTGAGAGAGGGGAGGAGGTTAACTTAAGGTCTTGCAGTTAGGGCAAAACAAAGATTTGAACTCAGCCTTGTCTGTTCCAAAGCTCGCACACTCTGGCCCCTATGCTATACTTTGTTTTTTTTTAAATGTGTTTTCCTTTTTTTTAAAAAAAATAAAAATTTACTTTTCCACTGTTGCCCTCTGCCCCAAACATGGGGTACAGAACTTAAGACTTGAAAACAGATAGCTCTGCTGACCAGGCAGACAGTAGGAAAGTTATTTTGAATATAAATTCTTTGTGGAGTCACCACTTGTAAAATCTCCAAGCCCCAAAGCCTGAGTGAGTAAATAGGCCATCCTGACTCACTCTCTGTAGCCCAACCTCTCAGCCAAGTTTGCTCACATCACTTACATAACCAGGGCCCACTTCAGAGAAAACAGAATTTATTATTGTTATGCCTTGCCACTCTTCATTTCTGGAGCTGTTTCCATTTCAGATTCAACCCTTAGATCCAACAAGCACTTATTTGGGTTCTGGTAGTCATTAGTTGAGAGCCTACTGTGTCCTTTCACGAGTTGTCACATTTATTATACACACACACCCCTCCTCTCCTCTCCCTACGTGATCGGGTAGTTTAGCTTAGTGGGAAGAGACAAGCAATCTGAATATAGCTTCTCGCGTCCTTACTAGTTCAGCGACCTTGGGCTGGTTACGTAATGTCTCTGAATGCCAGTTTCCTCATCTTCAGGATGGCAGTACCTACCCCACAGGGGTTGCAGTGAAGATTAAATGGAATAATGGAGGTGAGCAATGAATGCTCGGCATTAGTATTCCCGTTTTACTGACAAGCAGAACGCTTTTGAGGTGTTAAATAATTTGGTCAAAGCTACACAGGTAATTTGGGTTAACACAAAATTCAAGTGCTCGTATTCAGGCACCCAGGTTCCACGCTGTTCTGTCTCCCCCTACCACCCTCCTTTAGGTCCCCACAAGTCCCTCAAGAAGCTGGCATGGAAGAAGAGGAGAGGAAAAACAGCTAAATGGCAGAGCCACCATTCAGAGCTGTCTTGTAAAAGTAGTACTTGCTAGTTAAAGACAATTTGGAAAAAAGAAAAAAAAGATCGCCCGTAAGCTTAACCCCAACCCCACTACTATGGTGTATTTTGTTTCAATATGTCCTGTTGTCCTTTTAGTAGAAAGCAATGCTTGTTTCCTGTATAGTTTGCAGTTGCAGCGCTGTATTCTTCGTTTTACACTTTACATCATACATAGTTACACATAATTTCGTACTTTTCATGGCCATATAGGAGTTATCTCCGTTTACTTAACTGTTCCAGAATTGTAGGATATTTATGTCTCTCCCTTTTCATCACTATTGGTAAAAATATTGTTGTGCATGTCTCAGAATTCCTTTTTTGGGTTTTTTTAATTAATCTTCACCCGAAGATATTTTTTACATTGATTTTTAGAGAGTTGGGGAGGAGAGAAACAGTGATGTGAGAGACACACATCGATTGGTTGTGTCTCGCACATGTCCCAGCTGGGGCTGGGGATCAAACCTACAACCCGGGTACTTGCCCTTGACCGGGACTCGAACCTGTGACCCTTTGGTGAGTGGGCCCATGCTCCAGTCACTGAGCCACACTGGCCAAGGCTGACTGTAAGTTTTTTAAGTAAAAAACGACTGATACCCAACAAGTTTGATGACGTCCTATTCATCAATTATTTTATCCTGTGAACTGCCTTATCTAAGAAATCTTTGCCTAGACTCAGTGCCTTCATTGGGGCCTGGCACACAGTAGGAGGTCAGCGAGTATATGTTGGATGAATGTTGAGAGTCAAGGAAACTGATTCCCTAAAAGACTGAGTTCCTTACTCGCCGTAGGCCTCCTGGCTTTCAGTCCTCTCTGGCCTCTTTTCAAACCCCTTTCTCCCTCATGTTACTCTGACTTTCTGTGATTTTTATTTTATTTTATTTCCATGCTGCTTTTGGAGCAAGTAAGAAAACAGCACAGCTCTTGAAGGCTATTTTATCCATCATTATGGTGATAAGACAGAGAGGAAGAAACCCTCAACCCCTCACCTGCCATAAGATCGATAGCTTTTACTTAAGTCTGTGGATCCAGTCTTGATTACTGTACCCAGTGTGCATGGGTCGATAACTCTCAACAGTGTTTAAGCCCTTCATATGTTCACCCTGCTACCAGCGTGTTTTGGGATGCCCTTTCACTGTTAGCAAGACGGCAACCATATCTCAGTTTTTGTTTCTCTGTGTCAGGGTCTAGCTGCTCCTAATAAAAATGAATGGGAGTGTTTTTGTGTAATGTTGGGGGGCCATAGCGGCTAAACATTAAAAACAGAGACCTTCCATTGCAATGCAGACGATGTTTAGCTGAGCCTCCGACTGAAGAGTGGATGTATTTCATGTAGCAAAGCAGTAAAGGTAGAAAAGAGCTTATCTGATTTAACTAAAACACCAAAGTGGTTCAGTTAATGATGGGAGTGGTTCACACTCCTGGCATGGATGGCAGATCCATCCTGCCAGCACGGATGCAGATTTTACCAAATGCTCTACAGACAGATTGTCGGCTGGTCATTTGAGCACTCCATTCTGAGTGATTCAGTCTAACCTGAGGACTGAAGTGTTCACTTACTTGTCACCTTAGACAAGCCCGCCCACCCAAGTGTGCTGGGAGAGGTTGCGGAGGAAGAGGGGCTGTTCTGGGGAGGGGAGAACAGGTGAGGCTCGAAGGGGAGGCAGCCCTCAGGTGTGAACTGGAAGGAGCAGGGAGGAGAACGATGGGCTGGAGGGAAGGCTCCAGGCACATGGACCTGGATGCCCAAGCCTGGGAAATGTATCTCCACGTATTTAGGGTTCCCCAGTCCAGGCTGTGTCTCTTCTGAGCTCTGTGGGGTTCCTCTCCAGTGGTTTTGTGAGTGTCCCCAGGTACACAGGAATGAATGCTTCTGATTCAGACCATGTCCCCTGGAGATGGGCCAGTGCCTTGTCCGAAGCCCTGGGCAGGGTGGGTAGGGCCCAGAAAGGCCTTGCACCCATCAAATCTCTGTTCCTCAGGAGAAGATTGGCTGGCGGAAGGATGCCTTGCACTTGCTTGTCTTCACAACGGACGATGTGCCCCACATTGCACTCGATGGAAAACTGGGGGGCCTGGTGCAGCCGCACGATGGCCAGTGCCACCTGAACGAGGCCAATGAGTACACTGCGTCCAACCAGATGGTGAGGGCCGGGACCCCAGCTCTGCTCTGACCCTGCCCATGCCCATGGTCCAAGGGCTCACCTGGCCATGAAATCCTCAGCTGGCCCTCTGCTCACTGACTTTCCCATCCTTTTTTGGGATTGGATTTCATTATTCCATCTTCTCCAGCTGGGCTTCCAGAACTCCTCATTGACTCAGAGCATTTCTTAGGCATTTCTGTTGCTGGGTCATCTTTCTGCCCTTGTGCACCTAAATGGGAGTGTTTCACTGAGGGAAGAGGTGACCTGGGGAGACAGGATAAATCTCAAAGAGGAGAGGTGATCTTACAGGAGGGTGGGAACTGTGCTCCTGCAGAGACCAAATCTGGGATAGAAGTTACAGGACAAGCCAAGCCAAAGCTTCCCAACTTCTAGGAGCAGCTCCTGGAGGCACTGGGCTCCGTCAGTGTCAGAAGTGGGGCCGAGGGCATCCTGCGTGGAATAGGAGGCCCCAGGGACCTTCCACTCCCAACGATCTACGACCAAGGCCATATAATTTAAAAGAATTTATGTAAAATTTCAAACATATATAATGATCAATAGACCAGTGAAATGAATTCCTACATTCCCATCACCCAGACCCAACAGTTACCAAGATCTATTCAATTAAAGTACTATTCAATTAAAAATAAAATAAATCTATACCTTCTTCCTTCCCAAATCCATTCTGGTGTCTGACTAGAAAGGAATTCTTTCTAATTTTCTTTGCCGAACAAGCCCATTTTGTCCAGTGTCCAAGCCTTCCATATTATCCAAAAATAGTGGGGTCTGGAAAAAGGGCTCATGCTGTAGAATCTGATAACTACAGAACTGATATGGGTCCCTGTACCCATCATTAGCCCTTAAAATCCTTCAGGACATTGTTAAAGTGCCTCTCAGTCTCCTCCCGCCCTCCCTGCTTGTACCCCATCCCCTGCCATGGCCTAACTTTTAGTGCAGAGGTCAGCAACCTCTCTGCCCTTCCGAGCCATGAGCAGGACTCGGCAGGATGTCGGGGGGGCATTGGCAGGCCCAATCGTGAGGCCTGGGAAAGGGAAAGTCAGACAAGGAGATCGGGAAGGAAGGTCTTAAGGAACAGAGGAAAGGCAGTGGGTGCTGATGGTAGATGGAAGGATGTGCTAGCTGTTCTTTTGGGGACCTCCCAACTCTGCCCCTTCCCTGCTGAAAGGATGGAAACATAGACCAGGTAGGGAAACCTCCATGAATCACTTCTCCATTTTGGGGTGGGAGGGGTGCATCTAATTTGGCAGGTGCCAGAGGTCCTTTCCTGGAGGGTATCCTCTGCACATTCCCTCAGTGGAGGCTGCTGATGGGCTTGGCGATGAAGGGGCTGCCAGGGGAAGGTGCTTTTCATGGGAAGCGATGAGTTACTGAGTGCATGTTGGAGCCTGGTAGTACCTCAGCCTGCCTGAAATGTTACAGCCTTGACTTTTGCATTGGCCCTAGGACTATCCATCCCTCGCCTTGCTTGGAGAGAAGTTGGCAGAGAACAACATCAACCTCATCTTTGCAGTGACGAAAAACCATTATATGCTCTACAAGGTACACCTGAAGGGAGTGAGGGAAGCTGGTGTCCTGAGTCTGGGGGCCATGCTGACCCTAAGGTGAATGGGAGACTAGAATGTGGGCGAGGAGTGTTCACGGCCCTACTCTGTGTGCGGGGAGAGCCAGAGGAGGGGTGGATTATAGCCCTGTCTTGTTCTGGTGAAAATACTAGTATTAAGCAGTTCACCTAGCAGTGCCTACCTTTACGAGGAATTTAAACATATCGTATGTAATTTAATCTTGAGAAAAACTTGGGAAATATGAATTCCCGCTTTTCAGATGATGAAATGGAAACACACGGGGCACACTCTCATGGGGGAGGACGACATAAAATGAAAATGTACAGAAAGAAAACGAAGGCATGGAAGCAGGCTCCGTCACTGACTCCAGTATTCCCAAATTTTTCTGCCTTGCCCACAGAGTCCGGGAGACCAGGACTTCCACAGGAAACAATAAGTGTCTTGAGTGAACAGAGCAGTCTGTGTATGAACCTGCTCTGTCTAAAAGAGACTATTTTCGGGTCATCCCATGGACCATCATAAGCTCCCTCGTGAATGTGCTCTTTCCCACGATCACACTGGGAACTAGGGCCCTCCACCGAGTCTCAGGGAGCGCGTGTAAGCTAAACGTAAAGCCCAGCTCGCCTCCGACATCTCGGCATTGAGAGGTTATGGGAACCTCATCCCCACCCCTGGAACAGCCATCCCTGGTCCCCTCTCCTTTCCGCTCTAAATACCCACAGAGAGCCTTTGTCTTAATTACGTTTTTCTACTGCTCCTGACTGAGGTTATTGCCGATAAAATGCCATTTACAAGTCCCTGAGCTCTTTATCTTCTTTGAGTCCGAATCAATTTTAGATGAAAACGAGAGAAGAGGATTGTTTTTCTTTTTTTGTTTCATAGGCGATAGCAGGATAAAACATGTCCTTTTACAAATAGCATTTTTAGAGGCTCAGGTGCGCACACTGTGCTGAGTGTGCACAGGAGGAAAGATGCACCTTGGCTTAAGCCGTCCTTGCTCAGAACCAGGGACACCTTGCTCAGGGAGGAGTCCAAGGCAGGCTGAGGGGGGTGGATGTTTCTAGATGTTTCTGTTACTTTAACAAGCGACACGCTCAGGTGCTAGTACAACTGACAGGCAAAAGGCAGCTACTTCAAGGCTGCCTGCTTTGTTGTAGGACTTCACCCAGAGATACCCCAGGGCACCATTCACATCGCGGTTCCCTGTTAGGGAAAGAGGCGGTGAGCCCTTGAAAAATTTCCCGTCGCTTCTGCTGAACAGGTTGAGGGCATCCTTGAGCTGATCCTGGGAATACCTGTGTAGACTAGGGGAGAGATGGCAGGAAATATGGTAGACTATGCTGACCTTGGAGGATGGACTTTCAGAGTTGTCTGTCACATCGGGGGTGGGGGTTCTCCAAGAAGGAGCATAGCTTATACTGTAGGAACAGATCTGTGCCTTCGGGAGTGAGTGTTGCACAGCCCACGGCAGGGCCTCTGTTTCCCTGTGCCAGTTCTTTCCTCCTTTCCTTGTGGCATCCTCTCCAGTTTATGGAGTGAGAGTGGCAGGCGAGTGTGGGTCCCCTCACTGTTTTAGAGCAGGGTTCCCTCTGATGGTATGGAAAGGCAGATGGGCTTATTTCTTTTTTCTTTTTTCCCCCCAAGAATTTTACAGCCCTGATACCTGGAACAACGGTGGAGATTTTACATGGAGACTCCAAAAATATTATTCAGCTGATTATCAATGCGTACAATGTAAGTCATCAGTTTCTTCCTGATCCACACCTCCTTCCCTGCCCTTTCCCGCTGAGGCCTCGGGAGCCGACTGGCCTCAGGCGGGCAGCCATACCACACTGGCGCGCCCGGCTCTGCTCCCCGCCTCTTGCCTCTTGAGTTTGGTGCCTTTCTCCTGAGATACGGGGTGGAGAAGGCCATCCTGCTAGAGACAGCCCTCTTCCCTCACCTCTGCCAGCTTGACTCTCATAAGCCGATCCCTGTGAGTGCTCAGTGGAACTCAGCCTGTGGCCTCTGACTGCAGGGTACCCCGGGTCCCATCGGAGCACCTCGCTTGGGTGAATGCAGATGCTCTCCACCCATCCAGTTGCCTGGGCGATCCCGCCGCTGTGCTCCCTGTGGGGAGACGGGAGAAGCATGTGCACTGATGTCACTTTTCAGTGGGCCGGACAGTTGAAATTCCCAGGCTCATGGAGCTTAGCGTAGAGCTGCAGACTGAATTGGATAGAAGGCCCAGAGAAGAATCAGCAGTAGGTCTTTGCTCACAGCCTTACGACCTGATTGTAATTGGAGGAGCCCAAGTGGGCCTGTGAAATTCTGTGCTGTTGTGAATCATCGAGTTACAGTGAGTACAGCACCTACAGCTGTGGGCTAGGAGCCGCTTCCACACCCCAGGCTGACTGTCGGTGATCCCTGAACTTCCCTCCCTTTTACTCTCTACCTCAATTCTCAATACCCAAGAAGTTCTTGACTCAGACCTACCGTTTTTCTCAGGAAAGTGCAAGCACACTTTGCTGCGCTGGGAGGTGTTAATGTACTGTCTGTCCACTGTCCTCTTGCTGCTGAGCCCCTGAAGGGTTGTCGCTTCCAGTGCCCACCTTACCCTTCCTTCATAGGGCCAGGTCATTCCCAAGTAGGATTCAGAGTGTATCTTCCCGTTAAAACAAAGTTACACGTAGAGTAAGTATAGTTTAAGTAGCACTATTGGTCTTAAACTTATGTAAAGTAGACGTCTGTGGGCCAACCTGGGCACCCAGTTAACCACTGTGACATCACGTGGGTGAGAAAAACCACCTTTCCCAACCGCGACTGCCTTACAGATGAGCATTTGGATCTCAGCCTTTCCCAGTGCTGACTTTTTCAGCCTACTGCTGAAGCCCTTTTCTGAGTGACAGGAGTTCTGCTCAGCTAGCCCAGGAGCCATAGGAAATGCTCTTGCCACTGCCCCTGAAGGAGCCCTGCAGCTTGGGGGTGTGGCCAGCCCCCCTCGGTCTCCTGGGGCTTTGGTGTGAGTTGGGGGGCAGTGAGGATTTGTGGCTGGTTTTCCCTCCTTCCCCCACTTTCTGTTACAGTTAAGGATCCTGGTCACAAATTCCCCGACTCTTCCCCACCCTGAACTATTGAGAGAAACCAGACTTCTTTTCCCTCTCCCACACCACTCCCCACACACTAACATCTTCTTTTCTGATCTCTGACCTCTAAATCTTTGTCAGACCCTTGGGCCTCCTCAGAACCCAGAACCCAGAACCCCGTAAGACAGGGTTTCTAGGTTGACTTTATACTCAGCGATTTCTGATTGCCACAGCGAGTGGAAACGTAACAGGCTGAGAGAGGGTTTGAGAAGAGAGCACGTGCGAGGGGGGGACTGGCCTGCCGAGTAGCATCTTCTTTCCCAGGGCCACGCCTCACCGTGAACCTCTTGGGCACAAGCTCTGGACACTGAACTAAAAGAAGCTAAAATGAGAGCCAGAAGCCCAGCCTGGGTTGTTCTCCCCATCCTTCTGGGGGGCCTGGGCCTGGGTTAGGAGAGGGGCTGCTGCCAGACCTGCTCTCTGGTTGCCTCCTGCCGAGCCAGGGCCGTGGAGGGAGCAATGGCTGAAGAGCAACCACATCTCAAGCTCTGGGGTGAGGTGAGGATATTCTCCTGAGCTGGGGAGGAGCCACTTCCCAGCATTTCCCTTCTCAGCCCCTGAGGCCAGACCACTGGGGGTGATGACAGACTTCTGGCCCTCCCCCAAGAGCATTTCCTGGGGAAGGCCCGAGCTCTCTGCTCCTCGTGGCTTTCATAAAGGAAGACACAGGGACACTCAGTTCCATAGCGCTGGCTGGGTGGCATTCGCCCGAAATGAAGCATTCTGCCAGGCAGTGTTGTGTGGCTAAGTGATTCTGCATGTCCACCCCCATGTGGGGCTCCTAAAAACCGGGGAACACCAGGCGTTGCTGTTGGTTCCCTGGGTGGGGATCTCCAATGCCTAGTGGCGGTCTTCCTCTGAGACATGTTGCACAGGCTCCAAGCAGGATTCATGATAAGTAGTTTGTGTTCTTTATAGAAATCCAGGGACCTGGGCAAACCTGCTCTGTCGGTGTGGTGGGTGGAGGTCGGGAGAGGAATGGGGAGCCCGCTCTGCTGCTGAGGAGTCAGGACAGGACAAGGAGAGAAAATAATCTTTTCCAGGCAGGAGCTGCATCTGGAGCCCAGGAAGAATCTGTTGAGGAGTTGTGGGAACCCCACACTGGAACCTGAGTCTGAGTTAAACCGGTTCCTATAAGAGCACATTCGGGACTGAGACATACAACAGATGAATGAACGTTTGAAACTCAGCTGTTTTCAAATGGGAAATTCTGGAATTCCATCAACAATGACTAGTCAAAATCAGTGGGAAATTTTAAAACAGCTTTACTGGTAGATAATTAGCGAATAATAAATTGTACAGATGCAAAGTGTACAATTTGTTTCGACACATGTACCTACCTGCAAAACTATCACCACAGTCAAGGTATTGAGATCTGTCACTCCAAAAAGGTGGGACCTTTGGTAATTGCCTACTTCTATCCCCCCTTCAGTGGAAATTTTTAAGCAAGATATTAAATACAGAAATGTGAAATGGCAGGGAATTTGGACCAAAGCCCTGTTGGTGGAGGCCAAGTTGGGGGTGTGCTGGTGCTGGACACTGACTAGTGCCTGTTTCACCGGCTGCCAGTGTTTCTGGCACATGGAAGGCCTGGGCTGGACTTCAGTCCTTAGCACTTCTCCTAGATTTGAGCCTAGCACTGGCCTCTGGTGTGTGTGTGGGAGGGTGTGGTGGATGTGTATGGTGTGCGTGTGTGTGTAGTGTATATCATGTGTGCTGTGTATGGTATGAATGTATGGTGAGGGGGTTGTGTGGGGGTATGTGTGTGTGTGTGTGTGTGCGCGCTATGTGTATCGTTTCTGTGTGATATATAGGGTGTATGTGGATATGTGTGGTGTGGGTGAGTGGTACGTGTGTGGTGTGGGGGTGGGGGTGTGTATGGGGTGTGTGTGGTGTGGGAGGTATGTGTGGGGGTGGGGTGTGTGTGGTGTGTGTATGGTTTGTGTGTGGTGTGTGTGTGTTGTGTGTATGGGGTGTGTGTGTGGGGTGGTATGTGTATGGTTTGTGTGTGGTGTGTGTATGGTGTGTGTGTGGTGTATGGTGTGTATGGTTTGTGTGTGGTGTGTATATGGTGTGTGTGTGGTGTATGGTGTGTATGGTTTGTGTGTGCTGTGTGTATGGGGTGTGGGGGGTGGTTTGTGTGTGTTGTGTGTATGGTGTGTGGGGGGGGTGGTATGTGTATGGTTTGTGTGTGGTGTATGGTGTGTATGGTTTGTGTGTAGTGTGTGTGTGGTGTATGGTGTGTATGGTTTGTGTGTGGTGTGTGTATGGTGCGGGGGTGAGCTTTTGCCTGCACCAGAGGCTCCGGTTTTCCTTTCACCTGCTTCTGTCCCCAGCCGGGGTCCAAGCACAGCTCTGACTGTTTGCATTTCTGTGTCACCTCACCGTCTCAGTCACCCACCGTGGTGGATTTCAAATGAGTCATGCAACACATGACTAAGTGGGGGTGTTGACTTTTACCACCCCTGAGAGTTGCTGGCAAACCATCTGTGGGGACATTCGGAAAAGATTTTGGTTGGAACATGTGTAACAGATGAAATTGCTGTGGTATTTAGCTCGGCCGAGGAGGGAGCAGAATGGAAAGGGTATGTTTAATTTAATGTCTTGCAGAATCAAGTCTGTCATATGCAATTTTCATAGTGAGAAATCTTCAACTCTGGGCTTTGATTTATAAAAGTATTCTTGCTGTGCCAAATTCTTCATCACAAGAGATCAGCAAATCCTCCCAGGGGCGTTAGCGATGCGGAGCTTTGCTGTACAGTTGGTGCTGGTGACGGTCTCTTCCAGCACTGAGGCGGCCCCGGCTGCACACAGCACCAGCACCGTGCCACACAGAAAGGGGAGGCGGGACGCGGAGGGAAAGCACTGCAGCCTCTCTTCTGAGTGGGAAGGAGCAGAATGAGCTGGAAACCACTAGAGTTGCATGTGGAGGGTGACATCAGAGGCCGTGGTATATGTTTTTCCTCGCTGAGCACATGTTTCTCCTTTTGCTGTTGCCATAAAGTCTGCTCCCACCCGCCCCACAGCTGCCTGACTTAAAGCAATTGCAGATGTGACCTAGCCTGACCGAGTATTTAATAGCCTGCAAACTTCTGACATTCTTGACATTGTCTCCTAGTCCTAGGATGAGGGGTAAGGAATCATTTTCAGGAGCAAAACTGGCAGGAGCTCGTTGAGTTTCAGGAGTCGCACATCAGTCTTTCTGTGAAGGAACTGCATGCGCTGTGGCCTTGATCCTCTGCTCTGTCTTGTTTCCTATTTATTCATTCATCCGCTCATTGAGCAAATACCTGCGAAAGGCTGTGGCAGGCATCACGCTAGACCTTGGGAATGAAGCAGCGAACAGAACACAGTCCCGCCCTCTGGGATCTCATGGTCTTAGGGAAGACTGGCCCTACAAGCGGAGTACAACCTGACCACACTCTTCACAGTCAGAGCCAGTTTTCCAAGAAAGAAGAATCGGGTGTCGTGATTATAGAGAGCGCTGTGGGGGAATCAGACTGCCTGGTCCTGGTCCTGATCCTGGTCCTGGTCCCGGTCCTGGTCCTGGTCCTGGTCCTGCCTGCTTCTGGCAGCTGAGGGACTTTGGATGAGCATTTTCTTTGGCTTCCGTTGATGATGACCCTGGATGAGCCCTTTTCTTTGGCCTCCCGCTTCTATAAGATGAGCAGTTTGAACTAAATAATCTCCATGGTTCCTACCCCTCTAATATCTTAAGAGTTTCTGATTTTAGAGAATGTGTGGGATCGGGAAAAATACAAATTTCAGATCAGAACACAAGGCTGTGGGGTCTTATGGCCACAGTAGGACATAGAATTCAGTTTCCACCCATTATAGTTACTGATTCATAAACTGGGAGTCCCAGTCCCCAGTGCCCTTTCTCCCTCTCCCAGGTTCTGCACCAACACTCCCAGGTTCAGGATCTTCATGGGCAGCGCTGATGCTCCCTCGCAGCATCCTGTTCATGAACCACAAGGCCCATACTTCACATGCCTCTTCCCAAGTAACTTTATGTAGCTCCAGCCCACCTAGCCCTTTCAAGACGTAGCATTTTGCCTCATCCTCATATTTATTCATGATTACAAATTTTAAAAAATTATCTTGTCTTTCAGAAATAACTTCATTTAAGTTTCTCCCACTAGGCCTGAGCTCCTTAGCGTCGCTGCTGTTACACCACCCGTCGTTCTATCCATTCAACAATAGCTTATGCACAGTTCTCGGGAGAAATATAATATGGCCCTTGGAGCTCACAACTCAGTGGGCAAAACAGATCTGTAAATAGCTCATCACTTCCAGTAGGAGACTGCCCTGTGTGAGGAGTGGCACTCTCACAACCCTTTTCTAGCCGAGGCTGCCACTTACAAGAGGAAGTGGATTTAAGACAAAGTATTTTTAGAGTTGTAGATGCATTTGCACAATTTGTTGCAAAGGGAGAGACTTTTTCACAGAAAATATTTTTACCAGCTGTTAATTTGTTAGGAAAACTGCATATTTAACTTATACAAGTTTAATACTACATGCTCAGCAAAAACAAAAGGAAGAAAAGAAACCCCATGAGAACAAGAGGCAGTTCTGCCTACTGTTCTGTTCTGTGCCATGTTCCTGGAGGGCACCTGAGAAGTCAACCAGCCCATCAGTTGATCCTGGGTTCCATGTGTCCATGAGTCTCTTTGGAGTGCATACGTCCTACTATACAGAGTGTACTAAGTGTACAAAAAAAATTGAGGGGTAAAATATGCCCCCTAAATATAATAAGCCAATTACTTTATTTAGTTGCAGTCTCCAAAGTGCATCCTCCTTAGAGATTTCCAATAGGAATTTTTAAAACTAACAGACACAGAAAATTGTTCAAGCTTTTCACTAAATACACCTAAGTATTCAGCACCTAGGTAAAAAAAACCAATAATATGACTAGCACCCAGAAGTCCCTGTGATGCCCTCCTACATTACTGTCCCCCAAGGGTAACCATTATTTTTGCCTGTTTTGAATTTCATATACATAGAATCACATAGTATATGTGCCTTTTGTGTCTGGCTTCTTTGGGGCATTGCTATATTTATGAGGTTCATCTGTGTTGGGACATGTGGTCATATTTCATTCATTCTCATTGCTGTGTGGTATTAGGTGAACATACCACAGTTTAAAAGCAAAACCTACTCTGTTGATAGGCACTCGGGTAGCTATTACAACAGTGTTGCTGTAAACATTCTTGTACATGTCTTCTGGTTCGTACATATCTCTGTTGCGTCCACCCTTGGGTGAATTGTTGGGTCTAAGGTTGGCCTAACGTCTGGTAGGTACGGCCGAATGGTTTTCTCAGAGCTGTACCAATGCGCCCTTCCACCAGCGGGTACGAGGGCCTCAGTTCCTCCACATCTTTTCTAACACTTGATGTTTTCAATCTGCTATTTTTTTATTCCAATGGGAAATATTGGCTTGATTTTCATTTTAGTCTCTGTTTTGAGAGCATAATCCATACAAAAGACGTTATTCTCTGATACTGTCATTCAGCCTTATCCAGGTGGATCATCGGGTGGGGTGGGGTGGGGTGGGGAACAGTGGGGTGGCTTCCTGGGGAGGTGCCTGCTGAACTGATTTGAAGGATGAGAAGGAACCAGCCAGGGGAAGAGAGGAGAGGAGAGGAGAGCCATTGAGCAGAGGAATGTTATTCCAGGTGTAAAGGCCCGAAGTCTGGAGAGCACAGGGCCGGATTTGAGGAGCTGCATGTCTGAAGCTGAGGGTGGGATGAGAGGTGACTGGAGAGGCAAACAGGACAGAGCATCGCCCCTTGAAGCAGATAATAATATATGGCAGGTGGACCATTATCAACATCTCCAAGCTCCTGGAGGGAGATCTCAGGCCAGGTTTAGCAAGATGGGTATATGGATGTAGAGAGAAAGGAAGAGCTGAGACGGGCAAGGAAGGGGCACCGGAGCAAGCCCACTCAGGCAGGCAGGGTGGACTCCAGGGAACCAGCTCAGAAAGACATAGAGTGCAGGGCTGGTTAGACCTCAGTCTTCTGGGGTTTCCTCACATCCCATAAGCGATCCTCTCCTCCCTCCCTGGGGGACATCAGGAATGCAGAGGTGAACATCTCTGTCTTCTGAAGCTCTAAGAGAACATTAAGCACAGGGCTGTCTGAGGGTGGTGCCCTGAGCCACTGCACAGGCACATGCCCACAGAGCTGGCCCTTGTAGGGGGAATTGGGGGCTCTTGCCTTGGCTTGAGGCTCCCGAGCGAGAGGAAGCCACATGGGCATCAGAACCACCGTGGAAGCATCTCATCCGCAGCTTCACTAAGTGGCTTGGGCTTCCTCTCTTCTCTCTGTTCAGAGCATCCGGGCTAAGGTGGAGCTGTCAGTCTGGGATCAGCCTGAAGACCTCAACCTCTTCTTCACTGCCACCTGCCAGGATGGTGTATCCTACCCCGATCAGAGGAAGTGTGAGGGCCTGAAGATTGGGGACACGGTAAGCTCTCTCCCCCTCTCCATTTATATGACACGTATCAGCACCGGCCATCATTCTTTGGCTTCTGATAACTTTTGTGACTTATCAGAGCCCTCTAGGAGTTTGCATTCTGCCTTCCAACTCATCACCCGGGAGGACTTTCCTAACCCTGCCCTGTGCATCCTCAGGGTGCCAGATGGACTTGTTAAAAAGCTCCAGTCAGTAGGCAGACCTCAACACATTGCCCCCTCAGTCTTCCTCAGGTTGACGTTGTGCCCTTGGTGTTTTACATAATTATTATCTTCACTGGACAGGGATGACGTCAGGTGGGAGAATGTGGGTAGGAATCTAAGAGACCTGGCCTCATTCCTGGTCTTCTACAGCTGGCTCTATGCCTTGGGTAATCTAACCTCACTTTTCCCTTCTGTAAAATATGAGGAAGCCCATTCACCTCTTCTGTTTGATGAGATGGAATGGATGCCTTGTGTGCACTAAGTGGCTATAATTAAATGGTAGGGAAGAAGTGTTGTATGGAAAGATGTGTACCTGTTGCCAGACCAAGGACTTGAGGGGGGATAGATGGGCGATGAGGACACAGATGGGACACTGGCCTGTAGGTAGGCGGAGTGGGCTCCAGGGAGACAGGTCAGAAAGATGTAGGGAGAGTGCAGGGCTGGTTAGACCTCAGTCTTCTGGGGTTTCCTCACATCCCATAATCAGTCCTCTCCTCCCTCCCTTGGGGACATCAGGAATGCAGAGGTGAAATCCCTGTCTTCTGAAGCTCTAAGAGAACATTAAGCACAGGGCTGTCTGAGGGTGGTGCCCGGAGCCACTGCACAGGCACATGCCCACAGAGCTGGCCCTTGTAGGGGGAATTGTGGGGCATTCCCTCCACCCCCTTTTTGCTGAAGGAGAGGGACACGTCCAGCTGGCACCAATCTGCTTTTCCTAACCCTGTGCCAGGAAGTCAAACTTTCTGTTCCTCCTCTCAAGCTGAATTATCTTTCTCCAGAGCTTACAGCTGGGCTTTGGCAAGCAGGCTTGCTACTGAGCATGTGGGCATTTCCCTCCTAATATGTGTCCCAAGGGCAAGTCTGGTGGAGGAAATGAACATGCAGCCGAGTTAATTCTATGGAGGCCGATGGGTACGGTGATAAAAAGCCCGGCGTGGTGCTACAAGAGCCCCAAGGAACAGGGATCCCCACATCACAGAGGGCACTGTTTGAGCTGAGACTGGAGAAATGAGTAAGAATTTTCCAGACACAGAAAAGGAAGGTGGGCAGGTGCCATTAGTAGGCGTAGCATGTGCAGAGAGCCGGTGAGCCTTCAAGGCTGGGAAAGAACATTGTCCTTCATAACTGCAAAGCAGCTGAGGGGGTGGGTTGGGGACTGAGGGCAGGGGGGCTGGAGCTAGGGCTGGAGCCGCTGAGGCAGGTCAGGCCATACTGGTAGCACACACGTGCAAAGGTAAGGTGTGTGGCCATTGTTTGGCAGGCGGGTCCCCTTCTTTTGAGCCACCAGTTGGGAAGGCTTCAGACAAGTCAGAGAATGGTGGGGGGCTAGGCAGGAGTGTAGAGAACAGCCCTGGGACTCACCTAGAGGCGAAGGTTAGTGAAAACACGCAGGGTATAACTGTCATCTGGTACCTCGGCGTCTGGCCGATGGGTGAGGACGTGTGGGGCAGCCTTGCGACAGCGGGGTTGATGTGGCAGCCAGGTGGCCTCACCTCCTCATAACCAAAGCTTCCTGCTGGGGGTGGGGTGGGAGATCTGTGGTCACTTCCAGCCAGAGTTCGTGGTTTTGTGACTCTCTCTTCTCTGGGTTAAGAGATCTTGTCCAGGCAAGAGCAGGAGAGGTGGCTGGGAGTGAGAGGCAAAGATGTCCTCGAAGAGAAATATTACATAAATAAAGCCTCGAAAGCCCCAAATTCAGTGAGGTTCTCTTCTCCAGCGACTTCATATTTTTCCCTAATTTTCTTCCCCTCACCCCAACACTAGCCAGCGCTGCCTGTGGCCCAGCCCTGGGAGTCGGTTTTCTCTTACAGGGGCTTCGACAGATCAGTATGCGAGTGGCCGGCTGTGCGGCCAGCACTAACGCCCAGCACAAAGGACCCAGTGAGCCCGTAACGGGCTTCCCATGGTGTCCCGTTCCTGTCTCCCCCGGGGCTTTGTACCCTGTGCCCATGCCCAGCGCTTTGTTTCCATGTGCTCCTAGTGGACTTGGCATCGGCACAGCCCTGAGTTTGGTGCTTTTGGGGTGGGGGCTGGGTGGTCTGTTTGAAAGGGTGGATCAGACCAGCAGCCCTGCTGGGGAACCAGGAGCATCCCAATGAGGCTTAAATAACACGACTGGGCGGGCGGGAGGGCTGCTCTGTCCCTGACCTTCCCCTGGAATCTCCGAGTGGGGAGCGGGAAGCTCCAGGAACCGGGGAGCCTTCAGGATCAGCCGGAGGCCGTAGTATCAGGGAAGAAGCGCCACCTTCCAGATGCCTGCCGGACTCCAGATTCTTCCCCGCTCCTGTAGGGAAATACCCTGAAAGGAAGGGTCCAGAACAGATTTACTTGCTGTTCCCAAAGAGCTTTTTATAGCACTCCTGTGCCCAGCAGGACCTGAGACCCAGTGGCTGAAATAGAGCCATTCTGTGGTCATTGGCGGCCGGCTGCATGCCAGGACTGGGGAAGGCCACCGGACCTGCCTAAAAGTCAGGTCCTCCTTGTTTCCCCGCCAGGCAGCCAGGGTGTGAGCTTTTCTAAATCCTGAGTGATCGCTGCCAGCACTGATTCGGTGGTTCCCCTAACCTCTCCGCTCACTCCCAGCAAACAGATACATGAACGAGATTGGGGAGAAACCATTCTCTTTCGCTTCTTTGTCGCGTGACGCAGGCAGGATTTCCTAGGGGAAGGTTATGCGCACAGATGGACACTTCCCACAGACTTTCAATAATTAAATGGCTCTGGCTCTTGGTCCAGGTCATTCCTTTGTAGTTTTTTTTCCACTTCTGATCCACAGATGCCTTTGGGGGCCAGGGCCTTTCATCTAATAAGTGCAGCAAAGCCGTAGCCCTGGGAAACAAGCCACAGAGCAAGTCACAGCTTTTCTCCAAGCTTCGGAAGAGAGGGATGCTCACCTCTGCATTCTTGATGTCCCCGTGGGAGGCTCCGATCAGGCACAGTTTCCCCTCCTCATCTGCGGGCTTAGGTTATCCCGAGCCAAGGCAGGAAGATTTGAAGGAGCCTTTGGCCCTTGTAGGTCACCCTCTAGTCCCCACAGTGAGCCAGGCCGCCTCTGCCTCTGTACCCAGATATGGACACTGGTTATCTGCCTCATTCCCACTTCCAGGAGGTGACATACCAAGGAGAGCACAGGCCAAGCCCCTCACCAGTTGTGATACCAGCTTAAAGCTCACCAACCTGTTTTCTCCCTGGTAAATGAGGGTGCCCCCTTCTAGGGCATATGAATGAGCTACTTGTGGAAATGCCTGCACAGTGCCAGGCAGGCATGGGTGCTTGGCACCTGGTACCTGTTAGTGTATGTTGTCATAAGGCAGATTTTAGTGCCCGGTGGGTCCCCACTTTGGTACTGTGCCTCGAGAGTCCACGTATACCTCAGGGCCTGGGAACTAAGTCCTGAACTTGCTTTTGTCAATCCCTCTTTTTGTCCCCTCCTCCCACATACACATTAAGGTTGGGGTGAGCTAGTCCCAACTCTCTGCAGCTGGCTTGGTTATCCCAGTGTCCTCTGACCTGGCTCCTGGTCGTCTTCAGCTCACCTGTCATCTCCTGTGACGTCCTTTGGCTAACGCTGACTCCTGGGTGTCTGTTGTCGAGTTCCTTGAGTCTGTAGCTTGCTACCAAGCAGGACTATCTCTAGGACCTAGAGAGCTGGGTCTTCCTCTCTCCTCAGTCTCTCACACCCCCGCCCCCACCCTGGGGTGTCCCTAGATGTCACAGAATCTGAAGGGAGGCTTTTTAGAATTAGTAAAGATCCCAAAGTGATAGGGATCTGTAGAACATTTAGAAAAAAATATTCAGTGTTTTCCAAAAGTACACTTCATTACCTAAAGAGTGCCCCGTAAAGCAAGTTATTGGTGACTTCTTAAACCTCAGCTGTATTCCAATGCCAATAATAGAATTAAGAATAACAGTAGCTAAAGGTGATTCCTAATCCAGTTTTGAGCTTTAGAATGATCGAAGGAGACTTGAAAAATAAAGACAGTTGGGCCAGACGTGGTGAATCAGTTTCTAGAGTCGGCCCAGGCCTCTGTCTGTGTAGGGAGCACCACCATTCAGAGGAGAAGCACCACCTTTCAGGGAGAAGCACCACCACTGTTCAGGGGAGAAGCACCACCTTTCAGGGAGAAGCACCACCACTGTTCAGGGGAGAAGCACCACCATACAGGGAAAAGCACTTCAGGACATGTTTGGTCAGGGCATGCCAGCTCCCTGTCTGTGGATTTCCACAGTGCCCTGCTCCGAGGGCAGTGCTGGATGATTCTAACCACACGTGGCTCCTTTCTCAGTGGCAGGAGGGTAGGTGAAGAAATGATGGTCTGTTTCCTGGGAGAATCACATCGAGCAGGGCACTCGCTTTCCTCACATTGCAGCCCAGTGGGCAGCTAATGGGCATCTTTCCTGCCACCTGCCGCCAGCTTGGTCCACCTTGCTGCCTGTTTCTAAGGCAACCCAAAAGTAGCTCAGGAGTTAGCAATGCTTCTTTACATGCTTTATTTAAAAAGAAACAGTCCTCGTGCGTGGCACCATTTCATGAGCAAAGACTTCATGACCTCAGGGCCGTGGGCTGATTAAGAAAGATGCAGCCGTGAGAACCACTCGTGTCCTTTTAGGCGTGCCTGTGAGGAGGCAGGTGCGCTGGGAGGGGGACCCAGGTATCCTATTGTCCCTTCTCCAGCAGGGAGGAAACCTTTCTACAGAGGGGTCTGTGGACCCTGGCACCCATGCACTCAGGGAGCATGTGACGCAGTGCGTGGCACAGAGGAAGCACCCAGTAAATGATTTTCAAAATGTAGATGGGGAGAGGGTAGGCTAGACGTGAAAAGAAAGGGGAAGAAAAGAACTGTGTACCCGTGAGTGAGTCTGTCTTTCTGTGGAAGTCATTTCCTCAGGGTTGTGAGGATTAAAAAGACAATGAACATTCAGGAACCAAGCACCGTGCCGGTCAGACATTGGCAAGCCTAATTGTCTTCCTTGATCAAGGGTGGGAGCTGGCTCGCCTGGGCCTCTTCCTCCTGGGGCCCGTGTGCGTGGACAGGGGTGGGTTTAGCCACAGCTCTCCCCTGGGGACCTCGGAGGAACTGTTCTCGGGCCAGGTCTCTGGGATATTGGGAGGCAATGCAGATACCCTGACTCATTGTGCGCACAATGTCCCCCCTCTTCTTTCTGCCCAGGCGTCCTTTGAGGTGTCTGTGGAGGCCCGGAGCTGCCCCGGCAGACACACGGAGCACACGTTCACGCTGCGGCCGGTGGGGTTCCGGGACAGCCTGGAGGTGGGGGTCACCTACAACTGCAAGTGCAGCTGCAGCGCGGGGCTGGAGCCGGACAGCCCCAGGTGCAGCGGGAACGGGACTTACGTCTGCGGCCTGTGTGAGTGCAACCCCAGCTACCTGGGCAGCAGGTGCGAGTGCCAGGAAGGGGAGAACCAGAGCGGGTACCAGAGCCTGTGCCGGGAAGCGGAGGGCAAGCCCCTGTGCAGCGGGCGCGGGGAGTGCAGCTGCAGCCAGTGCTCCTGCTTCGAGAGCGAGTTCGGGAAGATCTACGGGCCTTTCTGCGAGTGCGACAACTTCTCCTGTGCCAGGAACAAGGGAGTCCTCTGCTCAGGTAGGCACCCTGGGCAAGCACTTTGCTCTGAGCCAGGCCCACGCGCTGTGAGGACATCCCCCAAAGCATGCCTTTAACTTACTACCACTGTCCTGGGAGGAGACCAGGGCAAGCCTTGCCCACCACCAGGCCTGGGAGTGGGGACCAGTGTGTCAAAAAATGCAGGAGAAGGTGCTGCCATATGACGTGGACTCAGAGTTGGAGGCGCCTGTCATGAGTCACCCAGGACTTGGCCTCCACAGCATTCCTGACAGCTAGACGTTCCGCCTTTTCTTGATTGCCTCCTGGGACAGGGAGCTCACTGGAGCTGGTGGTGATTATTCCCTTGTTAGATGTCACATTCATCTCCTATTGCTGCTTTAACAAGTACCAATAACTTAGTGGCTGAAGACAACACAAATTTATCCTGTTAAAGTTCTGGAAGTCAGAAGTCTGGGATGGATGCTATCTGGCTAAAATCCGGGTGTCAGCAGGGCTGTGTTCCTTCTAAAGGCCTAGGGGAGAATCCGTTTCCTGGCCTTTTCTGGTTTCTAGGAGCCATCAGCATCCCTTGGCTTATAGACTTGTCTCCATTTTCAGAGCAAGCAGAGCAGCATCCGCAGAGCTTTTCTGGCTCTAAGAAAGAGTCTCAGCTTTGTTGCCACATCTCTCGCTCGCTTGCTCCTGCCTCCCTATTATAAGGAGCCTTGCAGTTTTGTTGGACCCAAAAGGATAATCCAGGAAAGTCTTCCACCTCAAAGTCCTTGACTTAATTACATTTTCAAAGTCCCTTTTACCATGTCAAGTAACATAGACACAGCTCTGGAATTAGGCTATGGATGTCTCTGGGGGGCCCTATTCTCCCTCCCACAGACAGGGTTTGAAAGTTTCTTCCTATATTGAACAAAGATTGTTTCTCCATTACTTTCACCCAATTGTTCTCATTCTAGACCCCCTCTTCCACCTGACAGCCTGTGAAACATCTGGAAACGTCTTTATGTTCCTCTGTTCTCCTCCAGGCTTCTCCAGGAGGGCTTTCTGTTTTGTGCCGCATGGTCTCAGAATTGAGCACAGTATTTATCCTGTATAACCAAGGCTCAGCCCAGGGCTCGGGCAAGCATTTGCTTCCTGTGATCTGCACATGCCACTTCCATTGACACATCCTAACGATACATTCACTTTTCTTTTCAACAATCACATTATGCTATTGACATTGTTTTTAACTTTACTACCAAAACTTGAAGTTTTTAAATTTTTGGAAGTATAGCCCAGCCAAGTTTTTATTGTGTCATGTTTGAGCACTTAAGTTTTTTAATCTAGGCTTAGGACTTTATGTGGATTCCAATTAAATTACAGCTGGGCAGTTCCCGTTCTGAGAGTTGCATTCTGGTGAGATAGTGCAAAATCGTGTCTCCAAAGGGTTGTTCCATCCAACACCGGCCACTGCAAGTAGAGGAGGCAGAACCATTTCAGGTAGGATTGTAGTTTCTGCTGCTGTGGATTCTGTTGTGTAGTCTGTTTCTACGATTCCTTCCTTGAGAATGGCCTTCCAGTCGGGAAGTGTTGGTGAGAAAGGAACTTAGAGAGCAGCCGGGAAGATGAAGCACAAGTATGTGAAGCGAATCACAACATATAAATGAGCCGTCACTGTGAGAGGAGCACCCATCCCTCCAGGGAAGAAGCAGGTGCTGAGGGTTGTGCAGATGTGGGTCAGCAAGCGAGGCCTCCCCGGGCTGCCCACACCATGAGACTAGCAGGAGCACACCCATGGGTGCAGTGGGACCAACATGTTCAAAATTGGAATTACTCCAGAAAGTGCAGGACATTTGAATGCCGTTAGAAGAGTTAGGGTTTGATGTGCTGAACATGCAACAGGGGCCCGTCCATTCTTTCCCTGTCAAGGAGATGATAGATTGGATTAGCTGGCTGGCTCTGTCTGGGTCAGCAGAAAGCGTGCTTAGGATCAGGCAGACCTGTCTCTGACTATAATAACACCACACGCGGCTGGGTCGCTGTGGGCACAGAGGTGTTCTGAGCAATAAGAGAATGTGGATGAAGCACCTAGCACATTGCCTGGCACAAAAGGAGGGCTGGCTGGCCACCGGCTTCCTTGTGAGTCAGTGCCACACGGCTCCGGGAGCCACAGCTGCTGCCCTGTGCTGGAGGGGCGGCCTCCCCCTGTAGATCTCTGGGCTTTGCCTCAGAGCCCCTGCGTGCTGGGATGGAGCTTCCAGTCCCTTGAGCAGCTACCATAAAAGCTCCGAGAAGCCTGGCAGTGTGTGCAATTGGCTCTCAGCAGTGTTTGTTTTGTTTTTAAACATATTAGCAAATATTTTCACAGAACTGTCCCTCCTTTCCCCTCGGGAGCCAGAAATAATCCTCTGATAGGTCTTCATCCAGAGGCTGCTGCATCCGTGTTGCCTGCGAGCGAGGGCTTAAGTCAGGCGACACGCTCGCTCCGTCCCCACAGTTTATCAGCCTACTGCCTGGGTTGTCCTGGACTTTCAGGTTTCCTGTCTGTAAAATGGGCAACACCCCTGTTTCTGCACTGTTTTGATATTTGAAGAAGATGTAGGTGCAGGACCTGGCGTGCTTGGCAGGAAGCAGGGCCCCTGTGTGGTAGAGGCCTCCTCTCTCAGACGTGACAGTTCTGTGAATGGGGCCCGGAGGTGCAGGGCAGGTGCAAGATGAGGTGTGAGTGGCTCCATAGTGAAAACTTGTTGCTTTGAAAACAGGAATATTCTATAGCTGAGTGAAAATGCAGCTCTTCTGCTGAGCCTCCAGAACGCACAGTTCTGAGTTAATCGCGTGTCAGAGGCCTGCCGGGCCCGGTGCGCTTCTCTGCCCCTCCGCTCCATGCAGCCCTGTGGTATCTCCAGGCTCCCCTGCCCCTGGGTGGAGAAAGGGGGGTTTGAGAAGCCTGAGGCTCCCACGTGCAGGATGCATCAAGTTACTACCTTCCCGGGATTGCTGAGGTGCCGTGTCTTCCTCCCATTAGGAAAGCCATACACAGTCTTAAAGAAAACTGAAAAATACCAGGAAATCAACGGGTGCGTGGTCATTCTGTGCCATCCGTCTCCCTCTTGGTGACTGGGACTAATGTGGACCACCTGCTGAAGCAGATAAGGACCTCCTTTCACCCTCCTCGGTCACGTGTGCTCCGTCAAGAGAATGACTGGGTAGCCGGATGATTCTTCTGAGGTCTAGAATATTCTGGAGTAGAAAGAAATACACTTAGGATTCCATCACTCGTACTTTAAGAGTGTTTTTCCTTCTAAACTTTTTCTAAGTTAGTGTGTCTGTGGCTGTGTACAATTTTGTATTTTGCTTTTTTCACAGACTGTTATATCCTAAGGAGCATTTACAGTTCAGTTACCTTACCTCGCCCTCGACTAGGACATTTTGACTCTTTCCATTGCTTCCCCGGTGAGCCGCCTTTCCCCGCACTTCAGGAGCCACCTCACACTGCAGGGCGAGGCTATCCAAGTCTTCCCAGGAAAGCAGTTTCTGGAATGAGGTCGTTGTTTTGATTATTGAGGAAGACTTGAACCCGAGCCACTCCAGGCAGGACTTGATTATGCGTCCAGGCAGCCGCCCCTTGAACATCCATGTAGCTCCCAGCTCTTCGTTCCACTTGTCCCCGAGGCAGCTGTGAGCGGGTGGGGGAGGGGCTCCAGCCCCAGTCCCTCGGCACCTGTGGCCAGCTTGGGGCTCCCACCCCAGGACTGTGTGTATTGGTTTTGAGCTCTTGGCTGCTGCTACATTTGGGGTTTTTCGTGGGAGAGAAGCCTATTTCCCAATAACCACTCTGGTCTTGAAGCTGCTGACTCAGAGACTCGCAGGCAGCTGACTTCAGCTATCTCTCAGTCTTTCTCACCCCTTGGCCCTGCGGCCTGTCCTACAAGGGGACTGTGTGGTTGTGGTTTGTCTTCAGACCAGGACGGAGGCAGAGCCAGGCCAGAACTGGTGGGACGTCCCGGAGAAACTCCTACTTATCCCTGGTCTCTCTGTCTGTAAGAGGCTTATAGTCCTTCCCCACAGCTCCCCCACCAAGAGCCAGGAGTGAGCGGGAAATACAGGCAATTACAGGTTTGTAGTATGTTACCCATCATAAAAGTGATGAGGCAGATCAAACTAAGGTCTGGAAGCAATTGAACAACCGTCTTATTACTTTTGTGACACACACTCGTGGGAATGCGTGCGCAGTCGGGGCTGCTGTGCCTCCCTGCGGTTTCTGGAGGCAACAACTCAGAGTGGGTCGGTCCACAGGCCATTCCTGTGTGTGCAGAGGGAGCTCCACGGGGCCATCGGGAGCGTTTCTGTTCTTTGGAGTCTCGTAACGTGTTGACCCTTCAGAGTCCCTCTACTAGTAGAATATGGGAAGTTGTTTTTATTGTCATAAAAGATTATTGCTCAGACTTTTGTTGTTCTTTGCTGGTTTCTGTACCCAGACAGTCCATTTCCTGGGGTTCGAGTTAGTCCTTTATGGTAAAGTGTTGAAAGTAGTCTCAACTCTGATGTTTTTGGCAGTCTCTGCTTAAAGTGACTGCACTGGGGTACAATGAATACTTTGCTAATGACCAGCTTACTTCTTGGGATTCACATATTGAGAGAATTTAAATCAAATAAGACAATAGAATTAAGAACAGAACCCTTTTGGTCATGTGACTATGGGATGCCCAAAGTAATCTAAATAAATTCTCATATATTTTACTTTATCTAACAAGCTATTTGACACACACACACACACACACACACACATATATATATAAAATTTAATATGTGGCAGGTTATTAGAGGTCAAGAGGCATCTGCAGTTCTCTCCCAAACATAAAAAGATGGAGAATGACATGGTGACACTAGTTTTCAGTCCCAGTGGCAGAGCCGGCATCTAAGCACAAGTTCTGGGCCTGGGCGGATGGCTTCCAGAAGGCTTCACAAGGTTCTGCTAAACCTCCCCCGTTAAAGATGCCTCTGACCTTGTGGCTTGGTTCTGGACCTCTTGATTCTTGCTAAATGAAACACTTCCTGTGGCAGCAGTTTTCCAGATGTGTTTATAAAAGGACTTCTCAGCATATTTGTACTGTTTTCTCCGGAAATGCAATTTTCACACTAAGAGTCACAGCTTGGTGGCCATTCCCAAGGCTGTGGGCATGGCTGTACCTCTGTCACTCCCCTGCAATGTGCATATTTTATAAATGACTTGTTGCAGGACCATCTCGAGTGTGGCTCCATGACAAAGGCCTCCCAAAGGACCTTTTGGATGAACCAAGATTTGACATATTTAGTTTCCCAGGATGGCTACCATTGTGTGCCCCAGGTGGGAGGCCTAGAAAGTCCTTCAGCTATTTTTCACGTATATTAATCTCTGCTCAGTTTGTTCGTGGTTACCAGGTGCTATTTGTAAATGTAAGGATGCAAATATATATATATTTTCTAGATAAAGCCTGTCTCCCTCAAAGGCATGTCTTGTGCAGCAGTTTCCCTCACCTGGTGGTACATGAATCCTTACTGTGCACATCTCAGCGAAGGCCGTGAGACTTTTATTCCATTTGGGGGTACTGAGAATACAGTGTTTCTGAGAACAACTTGTTACAGGATTCTTCAGTAACTATGATGATGAGGAATGATATACCCATAATTAGTAAAGGTATTTCCACCTAAGACCATTTCCCGGAATGGTTGAGGACCAGTGCATGTTCAGATCTAAGCCTGGCAGTGCCCTTTTCTGCCTCTGTGACCTTGGGCTCTTCATGGACCCTCTCTACAGACGCCCCAGAGGGTCGTTGTGAACATCAGATAGGGTGCTACTGTAAAACTCCTTGCACGCTGCCTCTTCCCCAGGGGTATTGCATCAAGGTTATTACCTGCTCATCCCCTTCCTGTAAGAACATTTTCTTACAGCCAGGTAAGCATCGGAGATATTTATGGCACCAAAACATATTGGTTTTGGAAGTTCCCAATAGGTATCTCATGGTCAGGAATTCTCTAACTATTCCATCTGTATCCAGACATTGCTCAAGTTCAAAGGAAAGTCAAAAGGGAACTGAATGTAGGACTTAGTCATATAAGGAAACAATGCATCTTTCAGACCAGTCATGTAAACCAAGTGAGCTGGGCTGCTTAGATCCGGAGTCAGATAGCTTCTGCAGCTTGTCGTTGGAGAAGGCTCTTTGGAAACACCAGAGCTTAATAAGTATCTGATCTTAGACAGTGCAGTTACAGATATGGAAACAAGGATCTCTCACTATGGTCATTTTGTTTTAGGTAGGTTGCTGCTTTCTTCTCAGTCAACAAGAGCTCATTGAGCAGCCCTCATCTGCCAAGTTGTAGTGGGTGCCCTGGGGACAGAGTTGGAGTTGCTTGTACTCTTGAATTAATTTCTAATTTCATGTGGCCCCTGGAATTTTCCACTTCTCAGAAACTTTCTGGGATTGAGGAATGAGGATCTGAATCCTTTAAGCTTCTCCCTTCACCATCCAGATTTATATGAGATCTTAAAAGACAAGAAAGTATTAGGAAGCCCCTTTGAGAATCTGCCCAGTTCCATGCTCTGAGCTTAGCTCTGGGAATGGAGTTTTCTTACTGCCCTTGCTCACTGCTCAGATCTTGTTTTTAGAAACATCTTATGATGTTTCACCAATGATTGTGACAATGGAGTGATCTAAGCATTGGATTTCACCTCACTGCCCTTCTCTCTCTACTTGAAAGGGAAGCGTGTGAATAGGAGGACCTCTGAACTTCAGGCCTGGTCCTCAAGGTCATGAAGTTTGGCTTGTGAAGTAAATAGTGAAATTTCAAAAGCACAGGAAGATCCTAGGAAGACACGTGAATGTCATGTACCGATTTCGGTGTAATTAGCTTTTTGATATTATAGAGTAACACATTAGAAAAATTTTTATTTTTAGTTAACTTGAAAACTACAAGACACCTCTGGTGGCAGAAAGAGTTATTCCTAAGGTCCCTTTGGTTCCACTTCTTGGGTGTTGAGCCATCACTTTGAGTTTGGTCTTGATTTTGGAAACTGTGACATCATTGGTTACAGGCCTCTGCGCTCAGTGCCTCTGGCCGGGTGGGGCAGGACTGGATGGAGCCCTGTTTTCCTTTGGGGTGAGTGTCCTTGACTCTCAGAACACTGACCTAAGAACTCCACCCAGATCCAGCTGCTCCCTGGTGTCTGGCAGTTGCTCTGAGCGAGCCTGACCTGCTGGAATTTTTGAGTCTTTTCTCCAGGGCGCCTTTCTGAGCCCTGCCTGTTGTCCTCTGACCTGCAGGAGGGGGCCTCCTATCACCCCAGCCCACAACCACTACCATCTTGATAAGATGACTCCACTGTCCCCAAGCTAAAGAAATGTACTTCCCAGGTTGGTGTGCTATTCGACATCACTGTGCAACAATAGGAGAATGTAGTAATGCGAGGAGAATCTATTTTAATATCCTTTTTGTTTCTTGGGAAACAGGCTAATTTGTTAGTATTTTGCACTCATCATGAACAAGCACTAGTAGTGGGATTATGTGCATCTCATGCCTTTTGTAATGCCACCAGTCACTGGGTCAACTGTGTAGTACCTGCTTTGACTGTTTACATTTGGGGAAACTGAGGCCCAGAACCTAGACTAAAGCTCCTGTGATTCTTGATTATAGATTCAGACGAGGAGAATCTTGCAAGTAAGAGTGACCTAACTCCCACCTAATTTTACTTATTTTGATTGAGACCCTTCCCAAATATCTGAATTACCAGTTCAGCATCCCTGCAACCACCCAAGCACTTAGCCCACATTTTCCAAGTCTCACCTAATAAGTGCTCCTTATTTCAGAAAATTTTAGGAAACATTTGGTCTCTGTTTCCCTAAGTGAGTGTCTCTGGGTTACATAAGAATATATCAGACCCAGCGGACCAGGCTGAAGGACACACGTGGACCAGGGGACCAGCTGAGGGCCCTGTCCTGTGATTATTACTTAATGAAAAGCTCCTCGTGTTCCTTGTAGTGTTCAGCAGGTGTCCGGCTGTTGTAGATTATGCTGACCCCACTTTCCTCAAGTGAACCTTTGTTAGCCTGTTTTATTTGTAAAATACTTTAGACAGGATGATCTCATTTAGTTGTTGACACTCTTCCAGGAGATTGATGTGGCTGTTACTGATCTGACCCATGTGGGGAGGCTGTGGCTGAGGGAACTGGCATGTTGGCCACACTCCTCACCAAGGTTGGCCCAAAGCCTTGACCCAAGAAAAGCCCACCTCCCCTAACCCTCGGGAGCTGGGTGCTCCCTTCCGGGCGGCTGCTTCCTGCCATCCCAGGCGTCAGCGTGGCCACTCCTGTGACATTCCAAACCAACTCCGTCCATTGAGGCCGCTGCACCAGGCTGTGAGCGGCGGCCGGCCGCGGGTGGAATATGCAGCTGCTAACCAACCACAGCGCCCTGAGAGCTTTCCAGGTTGAAAATAGTAACCCTCACATCCTGTGGCTGCGACCAAGAGGTTGTTGAATTCGTGTCTCCTCACATGTGGCTGGCATTCCCCCAGCAGTGCCTGCCAGGCAGATTGGCAGGCTTAGCCAGGCTCAGTGTCGATCAGAGGCACCTTTGTTGGCCACAGGCCTTCTGTGTGTGTGAGTCAGCATTCTCCGGTCCCCTGGGGACGCCGGTTCATCTCACTCAGTTGTTTACAGACTTCTTTGACCTAGGAAGGTGAGTTCATTAACGAACATGGGGTTTTTCCATCTTCCCTTCATTACCTTAACCTTTAAAAGACGGCATTTAAAAGACGGCATCATATAAACCATATATTTTCCAGGATCAACTGTACAAATAATGGTTTCTTTCCTTTTGCCTGTAAAAAAGAACGTATATGTTTAGGTTTCTGAGTATTTAATCTCCCTGTGATATGTAGAGTCGGGCCAGAGAACAGGCCTCTTCCTCGCCGCTCGCGTGTGAAGTGCGGTGGTAATTAGGGGACTTGGCGCCTGGGCGCCGCGCTGAGAAACCAGGTATGAGGCCAGAAAGGCCGAGCTGTCCTTCGAGAAGGCTCTGGACTCGGACAGCGGGGTCCGTTTTCTAGCCAGTGCTGTCACCTCCGAAAGTCACGCTGAGGTTCGGGAGGCTGGGCTCAGAGCCCGTCCCCTTCCCTGGCCCGCAGTGGCCGCATTCGCCGCCCCGCTGCGCGGCCGGCAGAGGAGGGCAGGGGGCGCCTGGCAGGGGGCTGCCCACTCACCTCCCCAGGGCTGGTCGTCGACACTAAGCCAAGGACAGCGGCAGCTGCCCTGAGACTAAGGAGGCATCGCTGTCGCCATCTCCGGGGTCTTTCGCCCTGAGACATGAAATCCGAACGATATGAAAGAACAGAATTGAGGAGCAAAGCCCGTTGGACTGTGGCCACGTCCTGCCCCTTTTTTCCTCCTGCTCCCCTGAAGTCTCGGGGTGAGGAGCAGCACATGGGTGGCTGAGGTTGCCCAGTAGCACCCACTCCGAGAGGCCATCCACAACCCAGCAGTTCCATGGAGTTTCAGGTGGAGGGACAAGGACAGGGCTGAGCTGGGCAGGGAGACTTTCTGCAGGAGCTGGGGTGGGGCTGGGGTGAACCCGAGGGCTGCGCTTCCTGGGGGGCGGCCTCGGCCCACAGCTTCTCCGGCCAGTCACTCATCGCAAGCCCATGTTTGCAGGCTGAGGAAGCCTGCGGTGAGGACACTGCTTGCAGGGGGACTTCTCTCTTGCCCCCGGGAGGTTTGTTCCATTTCTGCTGAAGTGCCCGGAGCTAGGCTAAGGCTCCTGTGAAGGAGCTGGGAATCTCCGTTTTTCACTCTTTTGGAACCAAAGCCCGTGTATGGAAGGGAAAGATAAAGTGGTGGGAGGGGTACATTCCCACAGGGACCAGACTCGGAGACACGGCCCAGCCGAGCAGGGACGCTCAGGACAGGGGAAGCCTGTTACGTAACAGTAACCTGCCTGTCAGCAAAGAATCAGGAAGGGCACGTCCCAGGAGGAGCTCTCCTTCCTGTGCCGAAGCCCCGGACAGAGGGGCCGTGCCCGTTGCAAGCCAGCCTGTGTGTGGGTTTGACCACGGAGAGGTCAGCCCACGTCTGGCTTCGTTTCTCCATGGAGATTTGTGTGGGTTCCGGGATGTCTGTGACAACGAGGGTGCCTCTGCTGTATGTCCACTGGCTCAGAGAGGGGGCTCCGAACACCCGCCTGGTGCCGAAGAGGGCAGGGCTGTGGGATCTGCCCCCAGTTGCCCTGGCTCAGCAGAGTCTCTGGGCCCCTGGGTCCCACAGACCCTGCGACTGGAAGCTACGAGTTGGTTTCTTGCTCCTTTTAACACAGTTGTTGGAGAGGTTGCTGGAGAGTTGTGGGAGCTGGGCCCAGGGTTTCACCCAGAGGTGCCCAGAACATAGACTAGACCTGACTCCCAGTGACAGGGAAATACCCCAAATGAGAGAAGGCCTTCCAGGGCTCCCCCCTTCCTGTTTTCTCGGTGCTGCTTCCTGGTTACATGGCTGGCTTGGTTCTGAGAGGGAGGGCAGGCTGTGGGGCAGGCTGTGGGGCAGACGGGCTGAGAGGGAAAGGGAGGGAGAGGGCCGCTGGGGGCCCGAGGAGAGTGGAGAGTGGGCTGCTGTGAGAGGCAGAAACTAAGAGGAAGCAATGGGAGAGGAAGTGATCACGTACCTGGTGTCAGAGAGAGAGGGAGAGGGAGACAGGAACATGAGAAAGGAGAAACGGAGGCTCCTTCCTGCCTCAGGAACTGAGCTAGTCCTCCCTGCCAGCCTGAGTGGACTCTTGGAGGGGACGGAAGCTGCCACCGAGGGAGGCCACAGTGCATTCCTGAGCTGGTGGGAGCTATTTTTGGACTAGCTGTGGAGAGACGATATGGACAGCTCTGCCTCAGACGGCTAGCTGTCCCTTCCTGCTGAGGGCCAGGTTCGGTCCCCTCCCTCACTGGCTGGCTCTGCAGTCCCTGCTATCCTCGGTGGGGCTCCCCAACAGGGCCTCGGGCACCTCAGCCTGTCAGCCTCCCCACGAAAGCTCTGGGGGCCCCAGGTGTTATCCCTTCAGGCTGGGTGTGGATTAGGTAACTTTATAGAAGCTTTTAACCCTGAAAGTCTTTGATCTGAGCTCCCAGAAAATGCTTCCCCTCCCCTCACTCCCATTATAACAACAATGATGATGATGATGGAGGTAGCAGCATTTATTGAGCAATTACTATATGCCAACGCCAAGTGCTTTGTACAGATCAAGTGGTTTAACTCACACAACAACCCTACAGGGGGGGCATTTTTATTAGCCCCATTTTAAAAATGAAGAAACCATGATCCAGAGGGGTTAAACATTCGTTCCTGCTAGTAAGTAGCAGATTCAGGAGGTGACCCAGGCACTCTGGTCCCAGAGGTCTTGTGTTAACCACTCCACTGCCCCATTTTCTAAGTGTGTCCTTGTATCCAGTTTTGTTCTTCACCACCCTTCGTGCGCCGTGGCGAACAGCGTCCTCGCCATCCTTAGACTGTGCAGACAGCCCCACCCCCTCCTTTCCCTGATGGTCCCCAAGAGCATTGCTGGGGAAGGTTGTGGGGTGCTGGCCCCTGCCCACACCCAGTCAGCACTTGTCTCCCTCCTCAGGGCTCCCTTCAGGTCTTTGTTTCCACCCTCCAGAGGCTCTCCCCTCTTTTGAGGTTGTGCCCTCCCACTGCATAGTCCTCGACCTGTCCCCATCTCTGTCACTTACCGACCTCCTGGTCACCCCTACATTCCACCTCACACTCACCCCTTCCCCCCAAGTCCCACTGTCCACTGCATTTCCCTGTGGAAAGCTGTCCACTACCCTCTGAGTCCCTTGATTGCTCAGCTCCAGTGGAGGCCCAGCAATTCCAGCTGCCACTCCCTGAGCCCCCTCATGGGCCAGATACCGTGTGGGAGCCTTAACAGTGCCCACATTTTTAGCAACATTCCCACGAGGAAGGCACCGTCCTCATTGACATTAGGAAACAGATCATCACACAGGTTTGGGGACTTGCCCAAGGCAACACAGCAGATGGTGGGGGGACAGACTTGAACTTGGTTCCAGCACAGCCCCATGGCCTTTCACACAGCTGATCGGCACGACCTGGAACTGCACTGCGGGAACATCTCCCCGGCCACAGCCCGCCCCCCTCAGCGCGTCCTCTCCTCCTGCATCTTTCTCTGCTGTGATCTCTGTGGAGTTTGCCATTCACTCGATTCTCCCATCTCCCCAAAACTCTCTTCTGAATCTTTTGCTTTAATCAGAAGTGTGCTCAAATACATCCCATCCTCAGAGTCCCGGCCTCCCCCCTCCTCCCGGCTTCCTCCCCTACTGCGGAGCTGCCCCGGCTGTCACCACTCCCCACCTCTCTGCCGGCTGAATCCGCCCGCCCGTCTCCCCAGACAAGCCCGGCAGCACCGTAGGACTTGCCCGGCCTGACCTCCACAGAGCGCCGGGGCTGGGCTTCCTCTCACGTCCCTCCTGGCTGCCGGGCCACTGGTTCCTCTCCCTCCTTTCCGGCAGCTCCTTCCCAGCCTACTTCAAGGCCTCTTCCTCTAAATGGCCGCCTTTCTATTTTATGAAAGAAGGCGAGGGGCTGCGCCTTGGCCCCCAGCCCACACAAGCACTGTTGTGCTGAAGGAAAGCTGTTGAATTCTGTGGAGCTGAAATTCTGTATAAATAGACACATTTACAACTTCCTGTCCATTTAGCTATCAATCATTCTAACAAAGGTAGTACTAATAATAACTTGCACATGGAGCAATTCACAGCTTGCAAAACACTTTCACATGCCCTTCAACGTCCGTATCTGTGTGCAGTGAAAATATTGTTATGTCTGCACAGAATTAAACAGGCGCCGTTAAATTCAGCTCGCTTTGCCAAGGTGCTGGGGACGGCATTCTCAATGAGCTTTGTTTTGATGAAGAGCCGTTGCTTGGCCCTCTGTGTATTGTTAGCCAGGATCACGTTCCCGGTGCCCCATTCAGTTCTGGTGATTGACAGGTTATTGGTCCTTGGGACAGGGCCAAGTGACCCTCATCGTTTCAATAACGTGCTCCTAGGGTTTTAGGAGAGGCCAAGGGCTGTCCAGAAGATGTGGGAAATCTCCGCACATGCAGGTAGAGGCCCAACTGCGGGCTCTGAGACACTAGGATCAGGATAAAATGTAACCAGACCTACGTAGTTTCTGACACTCTCTGTGGGTCATGCTTTCTAAAGGAGACTGGATGATCTAAACCAAGATGGCAAGTACTTGTATCTTGTGTGCTGCGAGTCAGTAGGATCTACTTCGGGTGCAGTGCTGCGGGGGATCCTGAGGCCCAGCCCAGGCTCCCTGGAAAAGACTCCCGTGATTAGGCAGCACTGTCTGCTGTAGGTGAGGACGCGGTGGCGTGTGCCGCATCTCTGCCGTAGCTGCTTTAAGCTGCCTTTGAAAGGCGATGAGCTACCTGAAAAACTAAACCGGAGCTATCAAGGGGGTTGCTGAGGACAAGCATTCAGGTGGCTCCAGCCATTTCACCAAGCAGAGAGCCCGGGGTTTCTTTCCTAGTTGTGGCTTGCTGGGACTTAGCTTTGGGATTGTCAAATATTTGAGTCAAAAGCCACATGGATAAGGGTTTTCTGATGTCCCTCAGGGGCTCCCACTTGCTGGGGTGCGTGCTCTGTCCACTTCCCGGGTTCTTTGCAGTGTTCTTTCTTACTGTGTCTTTGCTATGCTCAGGTGCTATGGGAGGCTTTCAGGGACAGCTTATGTCTCTGGTGGTGAGTCCTGTTTCTCTCCTAGGTGACTTCTGGTGAATCGTCAGCGGTGAATCCCACTGTCCTGCCCTTGACTCCTGACTCTCTACTTGAATCCCTGTCTGGGGCACACTCACCCGCATTGGCCCTGGGGGGGTTTGGAGGCCTCGGGCCTGCACGGTAGATGTACCCAAAGCAGCTGGGTTTACCTGCAAATCAACCGTCCTGGTGGAAAGTACAGAGCAGCAGGTGCCTCTGCCTGGTTTGCCATCATTTTCACTTAGAGGCTCAGTCTCCATGGGGAGCAGGTTCTCCATCAGCACACACATGCTTCAACCAAAACCCACTCTCCACAGAATAATCTAGTACTTCCTCTCCGAATTCTTTGACACTTTGGAGTATTGTGTCAGGTTATAGTTGGATAATTTTATATGGGTGCCAAAAACAATTTGTGTAGGAAGAAAACCAACACTCAGCATCTCAAGCAGAGCAGTCCCCTGGCCTGGGTCCGCCTTTGCTGCTCGTGGGTATGGCACTGACCATGCCTTTTACTTTTTGCATGTTTGCTCTGTGGGATGGTGTGATGTACAAGCCATTGGAGAGGGCCAGAGCTGTAGAAAAACCTCCCCCTGAAGTGTACTGATATCTGCAGTTGACTCTTAAATGCATTTTAAAAAATATATGGGTGATGGATGGAGGGCTGGATGGATGTGGGATAAAGGAACAGGTAACGTACTAAGGGTGGAATGTGGGTGGTGAGATGAATGCTCACTGTATACTTTTTTCAGCTTGGCTGCCGGTATGGAAATTTTTGTAATAGAATATTGGGGGGAAATTACCCCCGACAGTGAACCATGTTAATTTAAAACAGGCTCTGGACCAGTGTGGTGGTCCCTGAGGCTGGAGACTGAGGGAATTTTGTGATTGGAGCCTAGAGCTGTTTCATTTGGGAAGACTTCCCGTGGGGAGTGGTTTCCTGCTGGCCAGGGCTTGGAACTGGTGCTGTTCACAGACTGGTGGAGAGGAGAGATTGCAGTCCTCCTGCCCCAGGTTGAGCTATGCACCCAAAGCCATTCTCCTCCCCCCTCCTCTCCCCCAGCAGGGGCGCTGCTCTCTCCTGTGGCTCACACGTCACACTACCACACACCAGCTTCCAGGCAGTTAAACCGCACTGCACAGCCTCCTCCTGGCCCAGCCTGGCTTTCCTCACCTCTCCTGGAGGGCAGCAGTCTGCTTGGCACTGCCTGTGAGATGGGAGGGCGCTCTGGCCCAGCACATATCTGCTGTGGCTCTGAGCCCTGGCCCAGCGAGTGGAGAGGCTGTTGGCCTGGCAGGGTTGGGAGGCCTGGCTGCTCCAGATGGCCTCCCTGCCACCTGCATGGTGTCCGCACTGCAGAGCTGACCTGCTCACTGAGAGGGCAGGGGGCAGGAAGTAAGTGGTGGCGAAGAGGCTTCCTGAGGTTAGGTCCTGACCAGAGTTGTGGGTCACACTCACTGGTGGTCTCACAGAAGATGCTGGGATCCGGCTCCCAGGATAGCTGACTCAGGTGTGGGAGTGAAATGCAAGACCCCCACCTGTCTGATGCCCATCCGCACCCATCCTGTCTCCTGCCCATGTGTAAGGGGGAGCTCAGTGAATACACATTCTTGATCCTGTTCGTTTCAGCTTTAGCAAAATGGCATCAGGAAGGAAAATATGCTGTGACAATAGTATTAGGAGGAGTTTTAAAAATTAAGTGCCATTTATAGCACTGCTTTCAGCCTCTGTTAGTGTAGAGACTTGTGAATCCACCAACTGTCTGGTTCCTGGCCCCTTGGCAGATGGCACTCTTCATGCTTCTCACCGCCCATCACATGTGCACACACCCACTTACAGGTGCCTGGTGCACACGTTCACTCTGTCATACACACACTCAAACACGTGCCTGGTGCACATGCTCACTCATACACATGTGCCTGGTGCACACACATTCACACACATGCCTAGTACACATGCTCACTCACACAAACATGCCTGGTGCACACACACACACACTCAATCCTCTGAGCTGAGCGCTTCCCTGCCCTTGCCACGTGCAGAACCTTGAGGGGATGCCCAGCTCCACTCTCCCGCTGCCCTGCAGGCCCATGAGGGGTCCCTCCTGCAAGGGGAGCAGGATGACCTCAGCTGGTTCCCATCTTGGTTCCAGCCTGCTCTGTCCTTTCTTTCCTGAGAGGCAGTAGATCCTGTAGTCAGACCACAGACCTGGAGTCACATTCCCTGGTTGGCGTACTGGCTTGAGGGTTGCTGGCTGTGTGACCTTCATGGAGCTGCTCCACCTCTCTGTGTCTCAGTTTCATCACTTGGGAAGTGCGGAGGAGAAGGATCCCTCGCCTGAGGGCAGTAAGATTCAGTTGCTTTTATGCTGTGAAGCCCGAGTGTGTGCGGTGAGCACCGATCAGTGTTGGCCACCCTGCTCTCGCACCTGCTCTGCCGTTGCCCACTCTGGGCTGCTGGTCTAAGGCCAGAGCAAGAACTCAGCATCTTGCCAAGCCCAAGGAGACAGCTGTGTTAAATTGTTATGGTGCTGAACCAAATTCCCACAAATTTAGTGACTTAAAGAGACACAAATTTATTCTTTCAGTTCTGGAAGTGAGAGTCCGAAGTCATTTTTACTGGGCTGAAGTCAAGGCATTGGCACTCCCTCCCGACGCCCCGGAGGATCTGGGGCGGCAGGATCTGGGGGAGCACGTGTTCCACCATCTCCATCTTCCTGCTACATTCCTTGGCCAGTGGCCTCTTCTGCCTTCAAAGGCAGCAGTACAGTGTCTTGGTTCTGTTGGCCCATCTCCCTTTGCTTCCCCTTAAATGGACCCTCGTGGTGGCACTTAGGACCCCCTGGATAATCCAGGAGAATCTGCCCGTCTCAAAGTCCTTCGCTCAGCTGCTCTGCAGAGCCTCTTTTGCCACCTGAGGTCACGTTTGTAGGTTCTGAGGATGGGGCCATGGACATGTTTAGGGACTAAGCCACACACCCACCAAGGCAGGAAGCTCTCTGGGTCCTGGTCCTGTGACAAGGCTTGGCCAAGTTCTGGACCAACTTGGTGCACAGGCCCAAACCCAGCCGGCCACACAGCTGCCCTGTCACTCTGGGGCAGCTCTAGGTCCTCTGTCTGCCCAGACAGACTCGGAGGGCACAGTGTCTCATTCGGTTGGGTCCCCAGTGCCTGGCACATGTTGGGTGCGGGGTGAGTGGTTATGTGTTCCTGCAGCCAGGTGCTGATGTGCTCTGTGTCACCTTTTAGGCCATGGCGAATGTCACTGTGGAGAATGCAAGTGCCACACAGGTTATATCGGAGACAACTGTAACTGCTCAACAGACATCAGCACGTGCCGGGGCAAGGACGGCCAGATCTGCAGCGACCGCGGGCACTGCGTCTGTGGGCAGTGCCAGTGCACAGCGCCAGGAGCCTTCGGGGAAACGTGTGAGAAGTGCCCAACCTGCCCAGATGCGTGCAGCACCAAGAGGTAATGGCCCCACCCACAGCCCCTCCCTCCAGCTCCTCACCCCAGCCAGGCCTGCGTTCCAGCAGGTCAGCCCTCAGGGCTGGCCATCCTCCCTTCCCAGCCCAGCCTTGCTGAGGAGCGAAGCTTTTATTAACATGAACTAAAATAGCATCTTTGAGATTCCGGTTCCATGGCGATTTTGTAAGAAAATAACCAAACAGAAAAAAAACCAAGACTGCTATTCTATTGCTAAACAAATTTAGAAATTACAAGATTACTGAGTTAAATGAAATTAAACTGGTTGTGATACCAAAATAACGTCATCTCAGAGCCATTAGTGTGCTATTGAGTATTTCAGAAGGGGATTCAGTGTGCATCTTGCCTCAAATGCATTTGATCCCCCCCCCCAATTTAACATTTCCTAAACACTGTTTCATAGGACACTATAGGAAATGCTGCTTGAAACAAAACATAATCAGAAGGTAAATGGGGTGGGAGGGCACCCAGCCTAGATAAGGCACGCCAAGACAAGCTGCCCTGGCGGCTGCATTTTCTGCTCCATTTGTACAGATAATGGACCGCTGGCTCTGTGCGGCTGATGAATGCACAGATTGTCCAGACCGGGCACTGGGCCTTCCCTGACTCAGCCGTGGGGTCACATTCCCTGGGCTGACCTCCCACAGCTCTGCCCTGAATACCGCCAGTGAGAGGGAGCTCAAGAAACCAAGGAGTTATGCCACCAGGAAAGCGAGAGTGGCAGTTTCTCTTTAATTTTATTGGAGAAAGAGCTATGTCATCACCATCTGTGCTAAGGGGCCAGCAGGGAGGGAAGCAGAGGCACAGATAATCAGAAACAAATAATAACACAGACGGCATTTCTGGGGAACGCAAATGTGCAATTTTCTTTTGGCAGATTTCCCCTCCAAACGTCTGGCTCAGGCTGATAATGAAATGAGTTCATGCTCCCGAGCCTGCCATGGCTGCTGGTCAGTCCGTGTGCAGAGACGTTCTGGGTGGCAGGACCCTGGCTGGACACTTGCCACAAACAGTCCAGGCGTGGGTAATTGGAAGCTGGCTGCAGATGGAGAGACAAGATGGACAGGGCCAGCTTTTACTTTGTGTAATCAGAGGGGAGCTGGGGAGAGTAAGGGAGACGAAAAACAGATCCACTTTAGACCTGCAAAGAGGAGAGGAACTGCAGAAATTCAAAGGGAAACAACCCAGGGATCCAGGGCCGCGGATACTGGATCTGGAGCCCAAAAAGCCGTGGCCATCTGGGTGTGGAATTATAGCCATAATGTACATTTTCTGTTGGAGGGAGGTGCCCTCCCCCAGCTCCCACCAGCAGAGCCCTTCGAGTGTATGTTCCCAGTGCTTGGGGCACACGGAGTTAGTGGGGGGGGGGGTAGGGCCAACCCAGGACAACACACGTGGAATCAATAAACATAGATCAAGCCCATTTCTTCCCTTTCTCTGGAGCAACAAGGCAACATACTACTGGCTTGGGTCAGTTAAAAAATCCCAAGGGAAGACAGCCCTAGCTTCAAATGTTTAAAGCATTCATTTCCTAGAAGACACAGACTTGATCACTTGTTATCTACTAAGCAATACCAAAGGAGCGAGGAGAGCACACGGACCCTCCCTCTTTCATGGCCTAGTTGCAACTTTTAAAAAACAAAAAAACACACAAATCCCCTTTAATGTGACTTATACCAGCCTTTTATCTTGCTGCTCTGCTGAGAGACGCCTTATGTCTTTTCCCTCCCTGGGTTTCCAAGCAGCCCATCTCTTTCTAGAACCACACAAACCCTTCACCTGGGAGGAGTTCACTCAGTCTCAGCTGATTTCAATGAACATATTTTGTGCAGAGTCTCTCTCAGCGGCTTGCTTGTTTAAAAGACCAGACTTATTTTAACATGACTACCATATATCACAAGTTTCAGCCTAGTACATGAATCACACAGGTTAGACTGACATGTCTTCGTGGCTAATCAGGGAATGTTTCCTAGAAACGGTCCTGTGGTTTAATGACAACAGGGGTGCGGACAGAGGGACAGTGAATCCCAGCTGAGACCGGAAGCAGCTCCCGTCTTTGCAATGTGTTAATCCAGGAGGCTGGAGGGGGGAGGGGAGCTGGGTCAGCAGGAATGACCGGGGCTGGAGCCACCCCTTCTGGACCCCAGCCAGGTCTCCCATGCCTGCCCTCTGGAGCCCTGGCCTTGGGGGGGGGGGGGGGGGGGGGGGGGATGGGGAAATGCAGTCACCACCAGCTTATTTGTAACTCCAGAATGTTTCCATGAAGTCATTCCCAGGCCAGTGGGATTTTGTGGCTAGTTCTGGGATAGCTGAACTCTTAAGCCTGTGAGAACTCTCTTGAGAAAATCTTACCCACTTTTTCTTAACAATCTACTCACTTGCCCATTCCTCCTTAATGATCAGAAAGTGGAGTCAGGATCTGGGGAGGGGGTTGTCTGAGACGGGCACCTGGGAGCTCCATCCAGCTGCCCTTGACTTCCTTTGGCCTCACTTCCCTCACCTGTGACTAAGGGGCCTGGTGAAATGCTCTCGAACTCCCAGTTCTGCATTTCAGTTTCTGCCCTGGAAATGCAGTAACTGGGCCTCTTAATCTCAAGGAATTAAAAAACAGGGATGATAATAAAGGTGGTGCATTGTGGTTGTACATCCTCTGTAGCTGCTAGAGCACTCTCTAGATGCACAGGCGTATGGGGAAAGCAGGGCAGCCGTCACCCATGTGGCTGAGGCTCTGTGAGGTCACCCCTGCACTCTGGTGCCAGGGTGTAGCTCTGGAGTCCTCCAGTTTCCTGAGGAAGCCCCTGTTTGGTGGGCTCTCACCTCCCTGTTTCACAAAGTCCCTGAAAGTTCATAGTTGGCTGGCTGTTTTGCCTTGACCCACCCCTCCCTGGAGTTCTCACCGTCCCGTTTGTGCATCCCCACCCCACAGTCCCCTACAGAGTCAGGGCTCTTCTCCCTCACAGCGAGCAGCGAGCATCACAGACCCTTGGTCAGAGCTTAGCTTCTCTGGCCTGCTGTCCTCTGGAGTCCTGTTCTCCCTGGTGTAAGTGAAGGTGGATGGAGAATTTCTGGAGTTGGGTTTTGACTATAGGAAGTATAAATACTAATTATTAATTAAGCATTTAAGCATTTCACACAATCTGTTTTAAACTGTTGGCCTGAGGTGGGAGGAGAGGGGCTCAAAGTGTCTCTTTATGGATCCTCACCCATTTTCTCCAGAAGGCCCCTGTTGAAATGTGGGTTCCCTGGGGGGGCTGCCACCCTGTAGCCTCTACCAGAGTTTAGTGTAGCTCAACTAATAGGTGAGTGGACAGAGGGCCCTCAGGGAGCCTGCCAGCTGAGCTCCATCAGGAGGGAGAAGGGGCAGGGGCCTGCGAGTTTTCAGGACAGTGGTTCTCAGCCCTCACTGTTCATTCCTCTGAATCCCAGAGGCCCAGGCTCTGCCCCAGAGATGTGATTCTGTGGGGTGGTTGGCCCAGGCAGTGGTATTTTGTCTTCACAGCCCCCCTGGAGAGTCTAATGTACAGGAGGGTTAAGAGCCCTGCCCTGGTGGTGACCAGGGGGTGGAGGGATCCTGGAAATTGGGGCAATGTGGGGTCATCAAGCACTGGCCATAGGGTGTGAGGAGCCCTCCAAGAGGCTGGGGTCACAGTTTATCACTTGGAAATGTCTTGCTTGGAGCAAACTCCTTAGTCCGGCGTTTGATGTGCCAGAGTGCAGATGGAGTTGGCTCCTGGTGTCAGGATTTGAAAGGTCTCCAACCTGCAACTTGACATGTAGACCAGACAGGGCTCTGAACTCAGATATGTTCCTCCAAGAACCCTGAGGCTTCCCTGCATCAGAGATGCAAGAAGGGCAGAGTGGAAACATCCCCTGAAGCCAAACATCTGAAGCGAGGCAGCAGTTAGAGCCTTTGGCCTGCAAGAGGGCTGGGATCACACTGTTGGGAGCTCATTACATGTGTGGAGCTACTACACAGCATCTAACACCCACATTTATTGCCTCTTTTCCAAAGAGATTGTGTAGAGTGCCTGTTGCTTCACTCAGGGACCCCAGCTGACAACCAGACCTGCCAACACCTGTGCAAGGATGAGGTGGTCACATGGGCGGACGCCATCGGTGAGTGTGCCAGTGCAGCCCCAGGAGCTGTCCCCTTTTGGATCTTACACATACACAGAGGCTTTCTCCCCTGTGGGATGACCTTTAGGGCTGCTTGGCGGGGAGGAAGGTCATTTCAGCCTTGATTAGAAAGCATAGCTTCCATGTCCTTGGCATGACTGCTGCTCCCCAAGAGAACTTGGGGAACCCATGCTTAGGCTCCAGAAGCCCCAGGTATAAGACCTCCTTGTTCCTAAGTTTCTGTCCCATCACTGGAACCCAGTCTCCTCCCAGGCTCCCTGAGAAGTTAGTATATTAGAATAAGTAATGTTTGCTGCTATAACAAACCCACCCCAAATCTCAATGACTTAACAAAATGTCAGTTTATCACTCACTGAAAGTCCAGTGAAGATGCTCCTGGTTGACAAGGCCTTCCATGTGGTCATTCAGGATTCCAGGCACCTTCTATGCCGAGGTTCCTCCCTCCTCAAGGTCCTCAGAATCCTCTCCATTTAGTTAGCCAATGGGGAAAGACAGAGTGAGGGATCACATGGGAGGTTTATATGGGCTGGACCTGGAACGTGGTGCACATAACATCCATCCACATGTAACTGCAGGGATTGTTGGGAAATGTAGTTCAGCTGTGTGCCTAGGAAACAGGGAATCCACAAAGGGACAAAAATATTTCTTTTTACCATCTCAGGGCTGCATCCATATTTTTTCTAATACAACTGTTGCTGTCCAGGCTGAGGAGTTTCTAAGGGTAAGAGATGCAAAGCACATATCTTAGTCCCATAAGCATATAACTGAGTTTGGAACTGTTCCAGAACATTCTATTTACATCAAGTCAGAGTAACCCTGTGTTGAAACCCTCATACACTGCTGGTGGGAATATAAAATGGTGCAGCCACTTTGGAAACAGTTTAGCAGTTCCCCCCAGATTAAACATAGAGTCACCCTACAATCCAGCAATCCTATTTCCTGGTGTACACACAAAAGAATTGAAAACATAGGTTAATGCAAAAGCTTGTACCTGAATGTTCACAGCAGCATTATTCACAATAGTCAAAAACTGCAAACAACTCAAATGTACATGAACTGAGGAATGGAAGATAAAATGTGGTACATCCATCCTCTGAGTATTATTCAGCCATAAGAAGGTATGAAGTGTTGGTCTGGCTGCAGCACGGACGAACCTTGAAAATATGCTGAGTAAAAGAAGCCAGACAGAAAAGGACAGACGTTATAGGGTTCCATTTATACGACATGCCCCAAATAGACAAAAGCAGAGCAACAGAGAGTAGGTTAGTAGTTGCCAGGCAATTGAGACTGACTGCTAACATGTATGGGCTTTCTCTCTGGAGTGGTAGGAAAGTTCTGGAATTAGGTAGTAGTGATGGTTACACAACATTGTGAATATACTAAAACTACTGAGTTGTACACTTTAAAAATGGTCAAATGGTGGGGAAAAGACTACGTACTTTGAAAGGGACTCTGCATCTGAGGCTCCCTGGCCGCAGCCTTGCCCTCTACCTTGACCACAGCTGCCTCAGACTCCTAGCCCCACCACCTGTCCGTCTTGGCTCTGCTTTTCCTTTTTTGTGGACTTCCTGGCCTCTGGCCAGATCACGGCTCCTGAGTATGTTGAGTCACGTATGCAGCCGACACAGTCATTGAGCACTGACTGTACACCAGGCCTTGTGCCAGACCCAAGGCCAGTGGGAGCTTAGAGTCCCATCTCTCACACGCATTTTCCTCTCCCCATTTCTGTCTTGATACTTAAGGCAGAAGAGCAGCTTCTGCCTGATTACCCACAGCTGCTTCCTATTCTGTGCCTAGGAGAGGAAGCGGGTGCTTCACAGAGCAGGTTTCTGTTTGAACTCACCCTTTACCCTTTCCCTTCCTCTTCCCTGGCTTTTTCATACACACACACATTCACACTCACCCAGACTGGGCTTATGATTGGGGGCTGAGGGAAAAGTCCAGGCCTTCATGTTTGAGAACCACACTGCTTTATCTGGTTCCAGCTTGAAAGTCCTTTGTGCAACAGGGTTACAGAGGGCAGAGCTGAGAGCATTCCATGTCACAGCAGGAACCGGCAGCATTTTTCAGGCTGACTGCCCTTTCCTAGGCACTCCCCTCCCTCTGACTCACACTCTGCCATAGTTCCTAGCTGCTTTCCCTCCTAGAGACCAACCTAACACTTTCCCAAGGAAGCCCTGGATGCAGATAATGCCTGGATGGGGACTGTGACCCCTTAACCTTGGGAAGCAGCCAGGGGACCAGGAGGAGTTACCACAGAGGAGAGGCTGGTCGGTGTCCAGGCTCTGCTTGGGACACAGGCACCACTGTGGGTACCAGTCTTCTCCCAGATGTCCTCATCACCTTGTGGGTCTTTCTGGTTTTGATCCCAAGAGAGCACTTCTGAGGTTTGGCCTTGAGCCAGTGCTCAGCTCAGCCAAGTGGACTCAATGTGAACTCTCATCACTCAGGATGGCTCTTCTCTTCTTTATCCCTTTAATGGCCACAGCCAGTTCCATGGACCAGTCCTGCCCCAAGCATCCCTGCCTCCTTTCATTTCCCTTCACCCCAGCAAATACTTTGGAGGTTGAAGATTCTCTTGCTTTCCCACAGGGATCAGATCCCCTTGCATCTGAGGGAATTCACATTCCCTAAGCAAACTAAACTCAGTGCCTGGGCCTGCATTCTTGATGGGAGAAACCTGGGCTTGTTTTTAAAGGCCCAGCCTCCCTTTAAACCTGGTCTGTACCCCTGTCCTCTCTGAGGTGTTAGGCTCCTTGCCAGTCAGTCAGCAGTCTGGATTGCTCAGAGACATACTCAGGACACTCCTGCCTGTTTTTTTTCCAGTGAAAGATGACCAGGAAGCTGTGCTTTGTTTCTACAAAACTGCCAAGGATTGTGTCATGCTGTTCACCTACACAGAGCTGCCCAGTGGGAAGTCCAACCTGACGGTCCTCAGGGAGCCAGGTGGGTGAGGGCCAGCATGTCTGCTTCCCGGAGGCCTCGGTCCCTAACACCACTCCCTGTTCTAAGCATGTCGCCTGTCCTCTCCTCACCCCCTATCCAAGCTCCAGAGAGAGAAGGGTTAGGATTTCTTACAAAGGTCAGACTCTGTGGCCACCCCTACCTGACTCCAAAGTTTAGAAGGAAGATAGCTGCATATCTGGGATCCATTGCTGGGGGCGTAGCTCTGGGGGGCATCAGTGTTAGAAGAGACCGGGCTTTGCCCTTAGGGAGTGTCCTGTCTTAGAGGAGAGCGCTGGGTGAAAGTAAGCCAGGAACACACTTAACCTGCAGGGCTAAAGGTCTATGGTGGGGGGTCCTGGATTCAGCAGGGAATGGCTGCAGGGCTCGCCTGGGTGATGAGGGCTGAGCGGCCAGCACTGTCTCACGGAGACCTGGGTATACTCAGGCCTGGCCAGGTTGCTGCACTTCCCAGCATGGAGTCCAAGGAGGGCAGAGGGAGCACTGGGTTAGATATTTCTGTGTGCTGCTGGGCCCCTGAAGAGGCCCAGCTTTAATCCAAACAGACGGTTCTATTCTGCCTTGTGCTTTGTGCCCAGGTACCGGTGGTCTTTTACCTTGGAGTAATTAGGGTTTCTAGTGTGACCCTTGGAGGGGGTTAGGGGAGCAGAAAAAGGTGTGCTCTCTTTAATTCACAGCATTGCAATCTGCTTTTCCAAATTGGGCTGGACCACATAATGCGCCTTCCCTGGGCAGGGTGGAAGAGGGGTGGTACCAGTGCAGGGTGCATGCCTGTAAGAACGAAGCTTTGTTTCCAAGCACTGTCTTTGCAGTTCTTTGAAAATAAGCACTTTTGCTCCAGAGGGCACCACACTAAGGGTTTACAAATGTTGGCTGGCCCCAGCCCAGCCCTTATGGAAGTGGCTTCATAAAACTGTCTGCCTGCCCAGTCTGCTCCTGAAACCATGTACATGGAAGCTGAGGCATGGTCCAGCGTCCTGCGCTAGGCACTGGGCCAGGCTGGGGTGGAGGCTTCGAGTCGGGGAGATGCAGCTGTGTACAGGGCACGTGGAAGAAGTGGAGCAGCCACCAGGGTTCCCACCTCCACTTTGCCATAGACTTGCTGTGTGGCCTTGGAACAGCACCATCCCCCTCTGACTCTCACTGCATGTGCACTGAAGACACCTGCCTGCCCAGCCACGTCTCCCAGAGCAGTGTGAGGATCTCAGAACAGGGAAGACTGAGGGAGAGACACGGACCTCTCATTGTAGACAGGTCTGAGGCTGGGGTAGGAGGGGTGCATCTTTGCTCACCGTGCCTCCTGGTCCCATCCAGAGTGCGGAACGGCCCCCAATGTCATGACCATCCTCCTGGCTGTGGTCGGCAGTATCCTCCTGATTGGGTTTGCGCTCCTGGGCATCTGGAAGCTGCTCGTCACCATCCACGACCGCAGAGAGTTTGCGAAGTTCCAGAGTGAGCGATCCAGGGCCCGCTATGAAATGGTAAGCCATTGGGAACTTGGAAGTAGGAAAAAGCCAAGTTTAGAGGTCTGGGTGAGCTCAAGCAAGTGGTAAAGGCCCATAACATTCAAAACAAAGAACAAAACCTGAAAGGAGGTGTGTCGCCCAGGAGCACCAAAGACCCTGCACCAGACCAGGCTGGGAGGCTCAGGCAGAGGTGCTCAGCCTGGCCTCAGCAGAGAGAGTCTGGAGGGTCTTAGAGAGATGACAGACCCAGGAAAGGACCCCAAGTTCTTATAGTCTATTATAGTACCCACATGCTTTAAGTCTGGTGTCCCCAGGCAAACTGCACATTCCCAAAGGACTGAGCACAATGTAAGGGAGTTACTCACCTGATCCCCAGTTAGTCTCTGAAGTTCCTTCCAACTTGAACAGAAATTACCAGCCCTTGTTTCAGAGAGGGAGTAAAGAGAGTGAAAGCTCAGAGAAGGGAGGGACTTGCCCAGGGCTCAGTGAGTTAGAGGCAGCCAGTCCCCATGCACAGGGCTGTCACTTCCACCTCTGTGCTCTGCTTGCTGTCCTCCTGGGTGACTGACTGGCCAGGGAGGGCCTCCAGCCCTGAGTATGTGTGTTGGGATGAATCGATTAACACATGTCCTCCTCCCTTCCATGTTCTGCAGGCTTCAAACCCTCTGTACAGAAAGCCCATCTCCACACACTCCGTGGATTTCACCTTCAACAAATTCAACAAATCCTACAACGGCACAGTGGACTGATGGCTCCCCTCCCTCAAGGGCTGGAGAGGGCGCATGATGAAGTCAGAGACTGACACACTTTGGACAGCTGCTTGACTCAATCACAGCTCCCTAGATAGATAAGCACAGAGATGTTGGGGTGAGCCTGGGAAAGGAGCCCATGGCCTGCACAGGAAGGCATTAGCCATGCCACCAGGCTGCTGGGCCAGAGCCGTGCCAGGCGGCCACCCCTCCAAGCCTGGGAAAGGCCAGGGCAGCTTGGCGCTCTTGACCTTCTGGGCCACATCCAGCTTGTCCTGTCAATGGGCTGCTGAGGTGCTGGGCTGCCTCTCCCTTCCAGGAGGGCTGGACCTCTGGTCTGGCCAGAGGAAAAGGCTCTCGGGAGTGTCAGAGTGCTTAAAATCAACGCACGGCCTGGCTTTTTTCGTGTTGGTCATTTTTATATGAAATAAAAAGGTCGTGCATTTATGGTGTAGTTGTGACCCCTGAGACTGCCTGCCTAATGTCTATGCCTTCCACATGGGTGTTGGTGATGGAACTATTGAGACGCCTGTTGAAGGCAGTTTGCAAATGTCCGTTTTCCTCTTCTGTGTTTGTTTAGTATTTTTGTAATGAAAAGGAAAGAGATTGTTTGGGATTGAAAGTAAAGATTAAAGCCAAAATATGTTGTGTTTGCCTGATGCTTTCTATGACGTGCGTGTCCCTTTCTGAAGTAGTCTTGAATGGCGCCTCAGTGGGGACCGACAAAGCTGTGCACTTCCCTCAGGGGACACACAAGCTGGTCCAGCAGTCTGACCAGGGCTCCTCAAACATGGGTGCATGGGGGACTCCAGGGACAGAGAGCAGGTGCCCTCTGGATCCTCCAGCTTTTGCTTAAAGAATTTAGGCTAGAAACCCTGAAAACCACCCCTCTGGCCTCCCTCCCCAGTTCCCAGATACTGAAGCCGGAAATAGATTGAAGAAGTTGTCAGGATGTGGTTTCCATACAAAAATCCCTTACCCGTCATTCCCAAAACATTATCTCAGTGCCTTCCCCCACCAAACTCCTACATCCCAACCAGGTCTAAAGCACAAAACCCATTTCAGCCCCCTCCCCCCGCAGGACCCTGAAGTCCCCTTAGGTTCCTATATCTGAGATGGAAAAAGTGCCACACCTTGTTTGATTCTATCCCCTTTTTATAGAAAAGGAAACTGATCACCAAAGAGGGAAAGTAGCTTGTCCAGGTGTCAGGAAGCTAACTCATGACAAACTGGTACTAAGGACCCAGGTCTCAACCAGAGTGCTAGCCTCCCAATACCTACTCTTTTGTGTAAAATCTCACTAATCATTTTTGCTTCAGCAGTATTTCAAGGCTATTGGACTTCCATTCCAAATTCATGTGTTTTAGCCTGGGGCCAAATTCCCCTTTATTTTGGCAAACACAAAGACAAATACTTGTCAGTAAATAGGGCCTATTACCTGGAGCAAATGTGCACAGACTGTTTCCTTTGTCCTGTGCAATTAGAAGACCCTGTGACTTGGTAAAGCTGCTTTCAATCCTTTTTGAAATAAAGCCAAATCTAAATAAATATATAAAATAGGTAAATGGTGGCTTCGAGACCTTCTAAATCGAGAAAAACAGGATTTTGGAAGAAATGTTGGGTTTCTCTTCTGTTTAATTGTGGGTTTCCGGGAGAAAAATCGTTAACTTATTCAAAGTGTCCTTTTCTACTGGGCAGCTCTGTAAGGGTGCAGCATTCTTGAGAGCCGGCAGCAATGGATGATTTGCTCCTGGCTTCTACCTGATGTGGAAGTTAGGGCTGTTTAATGTGACACCTGGTGACTAGCAACAGAACTGGCCGCTCAGTGACCTGCTGCCCCCTGCTGGAAGCTCTTGGGACAAGCTGTTTGGATACCAGATTTCTGAGATTCTAACTCGATACTGTATGTGATTTATTTATTTATATCCTTTCCTTTCCTTTCCTTAGAGGGTTTGGCCATGATCCTCCCCATCCCCCTCACCCTTCCATCCACCACCAAAACATAAATAATGGTGCAGGAGCTAAAGGTGGGCTGGAAAGCTCTCTCAAGCCAAGGGCTGACACTGCCCTTTCTGTTCTTATTGTGGAAGAAAGGGAATGAGCTTCTCATGCAGAGGTATCACCACGTGTGGCTGCAGTGGCTCTGCAAGGAGCACCTGGCCATCCCTGGAAAATTCTTTCCTAGTACCTGTCTGGGAAGATGATTAGTGCTGTGGCTGTTTGTTGGAAAGAAGGGGGCACTATTTACCTTTGTAATCAATCTGTTGATTTGCAGATTTCCAAATAGTACTTATTTTTATTGATTTTAAACAACTTTTTAATTGCCAAAGTAATACATGGGAAAGGTGGAAAATAGATTATAAAGAAATGAGGAAGAGGCGATGTAGCCCAAGGCTTTGGGAAAGTCAGAGGACAGAAAGGTGGCAGAGGTGAAAGAAGAAAGGGAAAGGGACAAATGACTTGGCTCTATTTTTCCTAAGCAAATACTATGAGGTGAATAAGAATCTTTAGGCCATGCATTTAAGTATGCAAAAAACCATAATGTTACGGTTTTTTGTCTTCTAACTCAACATTATCTCTACTTCAAGTCTCTATTCCAGTGAGGGAGAAAACAAAGTTACTAGGTACATGGGGACAGTGTGTCTTGCTAGTCATTTCGGGATCCTCCTACCCTAAGTGCAGGGAGACAGGGCTGTGTTAGGACATTAGAGGTAGGAAGGCTCACAGAGCCACATACGTGCACACTGACACCTGCTAAGACATGGCTGCCCTCAGGAGAATCACTTTCCACAGAAATGTCCTTACATGATGGTTGTCCTCCGGTTCAGGTCCACCAGATCTATTTCCCAGCTAACCCTCAAGCTCTTTCAGGGATGCCGGGCCTCTCTGTCATGTCACTGAGAGGGGACTGTATGGCTGGATTCAGGATAACTGGTTATGACAATCCTTCCTTCCAAGGACCTGTGGATGTCACTGTCTCCAAGCTGCCAGTGTTACAGATGACAGCAGGCTATTCGTCTGATCCCTTTTACTTTTCAAGTAACTTATTCCTCTAGATGCTTATAAATTTTTTTATCCTTGATGTTCAGTAATTTTTAAGAGTGTTCCTAGGTGTACACCTTTGTCTGTAACTCCTGCCCAGAACTTAGTGGGCCCTTTAATCTGAGACTTAAGTACTATTTTCAGAGTGGAAATTTTCCTCATTTTTTTCTATAATTACTTCCTCTCCTCCCATTACGTCTTCTCCTCTAAGACTCTCATCTACTCCCTCATTATTTCCATTTCTTTGTCCCGTTGTTTTGAATTTTGATGACTCCTTCCACTTGATCTTCCAGCCCACAAATGTACTTTACAGTATTATACCAGCTTCCAATTTTTCCATCAAATTTTGAAATTCAAAACTAAAAATTTTTCATTCCAATAAAAGGTTGTGTCTTGTTTTTGTCATTTTGGCCTTTGAAGTGTGTTTCCCCGTGGCAGCTAACTTTCACCAGGAGCCTTGGGCTGGAGCCCGTCCCAGGTGCGGGGAACGCTGCCATGGACACAGGAGTGAAATCCCTGCTCTCAGAGCCTGCACCTGTTACAGGTGGTTTGCTCTGCTTTCTTCCCTGGTTGGATTTCCTCAGGCGCTTTCTTTTGCCTACCCTTCGCTCTGTCCACCTTGAGAAGTGGGGTGGACCCTCATGTAGCAGTAAACCCCTGGTTGATAGGAGGCCACAGACTGCATCTATGGGCCAGCATTGCACCAAGCAGGCTACTCCGTCAGAAACCTGTTCTTTCCAACAAGGATGATCCAAGGTGTGTACAGACACACACACACTTCTCCTCCTAAGTTCTGAGCCTCCCCTTTATTGCTCCTTGCTCCCACCTGCCTTAAAGGAAACGATACCCTCACCTGTCCCCTTCTCTGGAAACCTAGGCAGAGCCTGTGGTCACTGCTTCCAGGCCTTACCTGACTAGAACCAGCAACCATTTTGCTCAGAAGAGGCAGGTGAATGGGAATTGGAAAGAACATTTAAGGTGTCCTCTGGCTGCCGTCTGTGCCCATCAGTGCCTTTTCTCAGACTTCACAGTCCCCAGGGGTTACTTTTAAGTGAGGGTGACAGTAGGGACTGAGACACTGCAGGTCTATATCAGCCACAGGCTGGCTGCGAGCAGGTCCCTTTACTATTCTGGGTCTATACTTCTGTAGTTTAAAGCAAAGGGCGTCCTGTCAGGTTTCTTAAGTTCCCCCAGCACTACAATTTGACTGGCTTATGCGCCACTAAATGCCTGAAGTACTGGGAGATGCCAGGATACAGTTCTCTACTCTAATAGTTTAACAGATGTTCTGGGCACCCTGTGGGAACCGTTCCCATTTTCCTCAGTAGGACCAGGTGTTGTAATGCTCAGAGCTTCTGCTCTGTAATATTCCTAGACAGAAAGGGCTAATCTAATGTCTCTGAAATACTTCTGTGCTGAATAGCACCTTCACAGGCCCTGAGGCAGCCAGAGTTCTTTGTCTGAATCAATTTGTGCTCCAAAGTTGTGTCTCCCAAGCCATCTGGGCTTTGCTTACACAAGGTCTACAACACTGGGCTTATTCTCAGGAAGCATCTGTATCACCAGGGCTCCTGTGAGAAATGCAGATTTCCAGGCCACAGGCCAAAGCTGCTAGAGCAGGATCTCTGATGGCGGGGCTCAGGGACTCTGCATTCTAAATAGGCAACAAGGGCCATGTGATTAACACCCCTCTGATCTCCCTTCAAGTCACCTAGATGGAGCCGTGGGTGAGCTTTAATAATAGAGCAGGCAGCGCCAGTCCTGGTGTGCCAGTTTACACTTCTGAAGGGCAAGTGTAGGTGCCTCAGAGAGGGAAGCAGACCTCAAGACCAGCTCACTGCAGAAGAGAAACGTGACTGACCAGTGCAGTGGTTCTGAGTGGTCAATGCACCAGGAGCATCAGCACTGCCCAAGAACCTGTAAGGAATGCCGACTATCAACCCCATCCTAGAACTTTCCAGCCAGAAACGCTGGGGCTGGGGCTGGGGCTGGGGCAGGGGCAGGGCAGGGCTGGCGTGATTTAAGACTCCAGGTCATTCTGAGGCAGAAGTGTGAGAACCACTGACCCCTAAGTCCATTCAGTGGCCACTTGACACCCCAGCACATCACTGCAAAGGCTTCAGCCTCAAGGGCACCAAGACTTTGAAGACATCTTTGATCCTACAAGTGTTATTAGATCACCTTCCCCTTCCTAACATCCAGCTCCTTCAGAGGAACCCCGAGGCCCAGCCCCCTTCCTTTTCCTTCTGATTGTCTCCTTCCTTGAGAATTGCCTTTTCCAAAGGGAACTTCTCTGGAGGCAGCACTGGGACTTTTGAGCAGCAGCTCTTCAGTGCAGACTGAGAGGGAATGCAGTGAAAACCCAAACAGAAACCCCAGGCTCCCATCTGGGTCATCCGGAGAGTGGGACAGCTGTCAGCATGAGGAAATGCTGTGTCCTCTGACACCTGCCACTGTCTGCAGGAAAGGTCCAGACGAGAAGCAAAGGCAGATGGTGGGTGTGCTGGTGGAATCAGAACCAAGCCTTCAAATGCAGCTGCCACCCTGGCCCTGCTCAGACAGGGTTCTGAATGCGCAGAGTGGGGCCATTTCCAAATGGTCATCTGAGCCCACACCCTTTACTCTCCTCCCTACAAGATGCTTCCTGAATAGACCAAAGAAATATAAAAATGGGTACTACTGATCAGTATTAGAGAACAGGGATTATTCAGAAACTTGGAGAAATTTCCAGGAAATACAGTGGAATCTCGGTTCTTGAACTTAATTTGCTCCAGAAGGCTGTTCCAGAAGGCTGTTGGAAAACTGAAACATTTTTCCCCCATTAGAAATAATGTAAATTGAATTAATCTGTTCTAGACCCCCAAATGATTCCGTTTTAACCTTTCTTATGTACAGTACATGTCTGATGTACTGTTTAATCTATAAACACTTTAAAAACAAAGGACATAAAATGTAAATAAAAGTTTAACAAAAGGGAAACTAAATGTACAATAAAAAATGAAAATTTAATAATAAGCAGCAAAAGCAAAATAAAACCACAAAAATATTCACAGCACAACATCCTGAGATGTTAACAGTGGTAAACTGGCTCATACTAGCGTTTTCTCTATCGCTGGAGAGACGTGACTGATCACAGATATCAGCATTGAGAAGGGAATTGAGATGGGAGACGTTAGTGCACTCAGACCTGAGTGAGAGGGTTGCCTAACTGGTTATGCCACATGTGTGAAGGTGGGGCCAGTAAGGCAAGGTGATGTCCTTGGCCCCACCACAGAGATGTGGCGGAAACCCAGAGACGCAGACAACATCAGCTCTGTTGCTGGGCTCCTTTCTCCTTATTTCAAGTGAAAGCTGACTTCCCTCTCTGTCAATGACAGTTGAGACAAACTTCCAAATGGAACCTTAGACCTCCGGATGCTGCTCTTTTTACATAAATGAAGGAACAGCTTGTCCATTTGTAATTCAAATAAGGCAAATGGAAGCCCCGTGACTGGATTTCAGCACCAGGCCACAACTGCTGCTCGGGGAAGAGATGAGTCAGAAGCTGGCTCTGTTTGTTGAAATGAAAACAAGGTACTGGTTTCAGGGGCCCAGTGGTAGACATCTTCTCTCTTCCCCACCTTGCTCCCTTTGGTGAGTGAGCAGTGGCAGTTCTGGGAACCAGCACCATTTGGATACCTGGACTATCACTTTTAAGAGAACAGTTAATATTTAATATTGTTTGGGTATCACATTAGACACAGAATAAAGGACATTAGAAATGTTGTCCTTTGATGTCCTAAATGTTGTACTCTTGATGTCCTAAAATTTTTGTGTCACAGCAACTAAAAGAATCAAAAAGTCTGATCTAGAGATGGGGAGATCCTCAAATGTGACTTTAAGACAGGACTGTGACTGCCTCTCCAACATCCGTCTCACTACAGAATGCTTGAAAATGGAAGTATTACAACGATAATGCAGTGATTACAGAAGTTTAGTATTTCCTAAGCATCGTGATAACTCTAGAAGTCACTCCAACACAGGACCCATGGAAGAATCCAAAAAGTATTAAAGGCTGATTGCTATTTCCAGCCAATGCATTCCTGGAGACAATGGATCTTCAAGGCCTTCACAAAATGTATCTGAGGCACTCAAACATCAAGTCTACTCAAATAGGCTTCCCAGGCAGCTTTTCTGTATATCTCAGCTGCTTCCAGACGATTAGCTGATGCTATTATGCCCCGGCCTACAATGATGATATCAGAGCCTCGTTTGCCAATAACTTCTTGTGGGCTATTGTACTGCTGGCCAAGATTATCACCTATGAAAACACAAAAGTTACTACTTAACACAATACAAAACATCAGAAAACCTGTCACATGACTTCTCTGGAAAAGTATCAAAACAGCTTTAAATAAAACCATGCTCTTGCTTTCCATGCTCCTTTTATACAGCAAGTGAGTAAATATAGGTGTTTCAGGTGTTACATTCAAGTGTTTTATCCATTTTGAGTTAATTTCCGTGTAAGGTGTAAGATAGTAATCTCATCTCATTCCTTTGCATGGCTGTAGTCTTCCCAACCACATTTTGTGGAAGAAACTAGCTTTCCTCTGTTGTGCATTCTAGGTTCCTCTGCTGTAAATTAATTGACCAGATTACATGTGGGTTTACTTCTGAACTCTATTCTGTTCCATCCATCTCTATGTCTGTTTCTATGCCCGTACCATACTGTTTTGATTACTGTGGCTTTGTATTATAGCGTGAAATCAGGAAGTGGGATGCCTTCGGCTTTGTTGCTCTTTCTCAGCATTGCTTTGGCTATTCAGGGCCTTTTGTAGTTCCACACAAATTTTAGGTTTGTTCTATTTTTATGAAAAATGCCATTGGAATTTTGATAGGGACTGCGCTGGTTCTGCAGAATGCTTTGGGTAGTGTGGACATTTTAATAACATTAATTCTTCAAATCCATTAGCACAGAAAATATTTTCATACATTTGTCTTCTTGGATTTCTTTCATCAGTGTCTTGTAGTTTTTAGTGTACAAGTCTTTCACCTACTTCGTTAAATTTATTGCTAGGTATTTTATTACTTTTGATGCAACTGTAGATGAGATTGTTTTCTTACTTTCTCTTTCTGATAGTTTGTTATTAGTGTATAGAAATGCAACAAATTTTTGTAGATTGACCTTGTATCTGGCAAATTTACTGAATTAGTTTATTAATTACAAGTTTTTTGTGTGGAGTCTTTAGGATTTTCTATGCGTAATATCATGTCATCTGCAAACAGTGACAATTTTATTTCTTCCTGTACAATTTGGATGCCTGTTCTTGACTAGTGTGTCTATTTAGGACTTCCAATACTATGCTGAATAAAAGTGGTGAGAGTGGGCGTCCTTGTCGTGTTCCTAATCTTAGGAAAAAGCTTTCAGCTTTTCACCACTGAGTATGAGGTTGGCAGTATGGCCTTTATAATGTTGAGGTACTTCCCCTCTACTCACTTTGTTGAGTTTTTTATCATGAATAGACGCTGAATTTTGTCAACTTTTTTCTGCATCTGTTGGCATAATCATATGATATTTATCCTTCATTTCGTTAATGCGGTGTATCACACTGATTGATTTGTAGAATTAAAATGTCCTTGCATTTCTAGAATAAATCTCGCTTGGTCATGGTGTATGATCATTTTAATGTATTTTTAAATTCAGTATGCTAATATTTTGTTGAGGATTTTTGCAACTATGTTCATCAGAATATTGAACCATACTTTTCTTTCCTCATGGTTTCCTTGTCTGGTTTTGGTATCAGGCCTGGTAAAATGAATTTGAAAACATTCCATCTTTTGCTATTTTTTGGAAGAGTATGAGGAGGATTGGTATTAATCCTTCTTTGAACATTAGAATTTACTAGTAAAGCTGTCTGGTGGATTTTTATTTGTTGAGAGTTTTCTGATTAGTGACTCAATCTCCTTAAAAGTAATCAGTGTATTCAGATTTTCTATTTCTTCATGAGTCAGTCTTGGCTGGTTGTATGTTTCTAAGAATGTACTCATTTCTTACAGGTTGTGAAATCTGTTGGCATAACAGTCTCTTATAATCCTTTGTAGTTCTGTGGAATCAGCTGGAACATTTCCTCTTTCATTTCTGAGATTGAGTCCTCTCTCTTTTTTTCTTGGTGAGTCTAGCTCACCACTGGCCTCCAGAGCCTGGCTATCTGGAGGTGTCCTCTATGCAGCATACACAAAAATCAGGGCTCCTGACTACTAGCAAGCTGTAGCGCAGCAGAGGGAGAGCACAAATACGGTTTTCACCAGCTTAAGTTCCCTGAGAATAGTTCTGTATGCCCCAGGTTTGTGCCAAATCTGAAGCTAGCCCCTCAGGCAGAAACTCCAGCACAAGTAAAAAGGCCTCTTTTCACAAAAAGACTAGGGGCATTTTTCAGTATGCTATCTGTGCAGTGCCCCGGGGATGGTGATATTCTAAGAATTATCTCTCTAATTGTTAAGAGTCCAGTAGGACCCAGGAATGCAAGCCCCACCTGAACCACTAGAGCCAGGTGATCAAGGGGTGCCCCCCCCCCCCCGGCAGCTGCAAAACACTGGGGGACTAGACATATGTAAGAGCTCTGGAGTACAGGAGAGGCAAAGCACAAAGAACACACCTGCCATTTGAGGCCTCTGGATAGGATAACAAATAAGTCCTTAGATGTGTGTTTAATTAGAGGCCTTCCCCTCAGGTTGCAACTATGATAATCAGCTAATAGGCCTCTTGCACAGAAAGACTAAGTTCAGGCTCTGTTGCCTCCTGCTGTGTACTGTAATGGCAGCTGTTTAAGAACTTTTTCTCTGTTGGTTACAGTCCTGTGGGACCCATAAGCTCTGCAGGCCGCACAGAGGTGTCCCTCAGTGGCAGCTGCAAAATTTGAGGCACCAGACAAGGGTATAAGCTTCTTTCCAGGGAAAAATAGTGATTTGGCGTGAGGGAGGGTGCGAAGACTATGTCCACCAGCCTCAGTTCCCTGAGAGTACTTCCACAGACCACTGAATGTCTGTCAAATTAGGTCTGCTCCTCAGGCTCAAGCTCCTGGACAAGAAATAGGCCTCTTTTACAGTAAGTCTGAAGCTGTTATTTCAGCATTCTACCTGTGCAGTGCCCTGGGGAATGGTTGCTTACTAAGAATTACCTCTCCAATAGTTATAGTCCTGTTAGAACCCAGGAACACAAGTTCACCTAACCTCCAGAGCCAAGTAATCAAGGGGTGTCCCCTGAGCAGCAGCTGCAAAAATCAGGGCACCAGACACATGTAAAAGCTCCCTTCCAGGAGATACTGGTGCTCCGGATGCAGCAGAGGGAGTGTGGAAATTGTGCCTGCTGGGCATAGCAAAGCAGAAGGGGAATGTAAAGATGGTGCCCTGGCAGGTAATTCAGTTGGTTAGAGCATTATCCCGATATGCTAAGGTTGTGGGTTTGATCCCTGGCCAGGGCACACACAAGAAACAACCAATGAATGCATAAATAAAAAGAGTAACATATCAATGTTTCTCTCTCTAAAAATCAATAAATAAAAAGATGGTGCCCATTGGAAAAAGTTTTTTTGTGTTTTTTTTTTTAAAAGGCCTAGTATTTAAAAAAAGAGAGAGATGGTTCCCACTAGCTAGAGCAAGGCAGAGGGAGACCGTGAAGATGGTGCCCACCAGTCTCTGTCCCTGGAGAGTGTTCTGGCAAGCTCTTAAATGTGTGTCAAGTCAGATGTCTTCCCATAAGACTGACACTTTTATTAGCAAATGAGTCTCTTCTACTTAATGTCTTGGTACCATCAGCTCCCTAAGCTGTACCCCGGGGGAAGGTGAGTCTGAGAGAGTAATCCCTTTAAGAGTCATTTCTCAGATCACTAGCCTTGTGGGTTTCATGGACACAAGTCCGTGTTCAAAGCTAGATGTTTTGGGGGCTCATCTCTCAGTTGTAGTCTTAAAAGCTGGGGTGTGTGATGTGCAACTCAAACCCGTCACTCCTCAGGGAGCAGCTCTGGGCCTGGAGTGTGGGCTGCCGTGGCAGGGGCGGGGTTTACGGCAGGGCTGCGCTCCAGCCTCTCCTACTAACCTAGAGCTATTTTCTGACCTGCTGGGTGCTTAGCCCTCACTCAGCAGCCTGTAGTTTCTGTTCTGCCCCAGAGGAAACTATTCCACGTGTAGCTGCAGACCCAGTATAGTCCATGGGAGGAGCTAACTTCCCACATTACCATCTTGAACCAGAAACCTACTTTTTCCTTCTTTTTAAATTCTGTTATTCTAGGAGCCTTCTGTTAAATGGCGTATTACCTCTCATATACAGATGCTTTCAATATCCCCCAAAACCTGCATCCTAACTGTACAATCTAATCAAAGTACTGTGGGTCCTATAATGAACATTAGCAGCTGACAAGCACAGAGTGCTTACTCCATGTCAAGAGACTTTGTTAAGTGTTTTAAACACACCACCTCACTTAAGGCTCTGAACACCATTTGAGATTAACACTATTATCCCCATTTTACAAGATCAAGAAAATGAGACAGAAGTAAAGTGACATGTCCAAAGATACATGGTTACTAAATAGAAAGCCCAGAAATCCAAACTGACTCATAAAATGTTTAGCATAAATGTGGAGTTTTAAAAAAAGTCAAAAGTTCAGTACTGAGGTAACTATTACAAAGCCCTAGATAGGTGAGTCATTCTGCTGAGGCCTACTCTATATTGTGCAGAATCTGTAATGGGAAACTTGGGAATTGGAGACCTCCAATATTCTGTAACCTTGGGGGTACATCTATCATTAATTTATTTGAGTTCTCATTAATTTTCTTTCTGATTAACTTTCTGTAATGTTTTTTGTTTACAGTACTTAATTAAACCCCCAAAAGGCACTACCCTCCCCTTTTTTAAAGTGTGGTTAAATTATTTACGTAAAATAATTAGCTCCTTCAAGGTTAATGAGTATCTACTAGTTCTAGTATTTCAGGGTTTAAAAAGAAAACCAAGGTTTACCACACTCATACCCATACCCTCAGTCATTATGTTCCCTTTGCTTTCATCCCAGTTACAGAAAATACTAGCTCTTTCATCTGTTCCTAAAAAGCATAGTGTCCATTCCTTCAACATTTGCATAAGCATTTACAGAATATTTATGTAGCAAGGGGTACTGTGCTGAAGGATAAGCAATCTTCAGAAAGAGCACTCATCCTTGAGGAGTTTCTAGCCTAGAAGACTATTCCAGAAATACTCTACATGTACAAAAATGTATACAAGGATGTTCACTGTTGGTAAACAGTTCAAATGCATCAACGGGGGAATGGTTACACATATTATGGCCCAATCCTAACTAGGAAACACTGTGCAGTTGGTAAAAGGTAACTCTAGATGTGGAAATGTAAGAAAGCTGCACAGACAGAAAACACTCTCCAAACTTTCTGTGCATATGTGAACACATGCAAAGCCAAAGGCCTATAAGGACACGTCACACCGGTAGTGATTACCTCTGGAGGGAGAAGCAGGCCTGGGAAAAGAACAGTATGGAGGAGAGATGAGCGTGAGTTACATCAGAACGGATAGTACAATTCTCTGAATATTTTTAAAGGTGCCTTTTGAACTTTTCAATGTAAAAACAGAACATCAGAGTGTCAACTTGGCAGCCTGACCTGAGGGGTAATAAGCAGAAGTGTTTTCATTTTAAATAGTTCTGCTGAGAACACTACTGTTCATAGTTTCGATCTCCAACTTCTTAAGCCTAATCCATAAAGAAGGAAAGAGATGGGAAGTAGGGTAGAATGAACTCCCATACCTGTGATAAGCCAATCCAGGAAAAATAAAAATTTTCCAGGTCAAGATTTCTTCCACATTCAAATTGAAGCAGCTTTACTGAGTCCCATAGGATAAATATGTTTATTTTTATAACCTAGATTACTACTGATTAGAGACTATCAGTGAAAAAATCTGAACAGTTTTTCAGCCACATCAACTGTATTTCTCAGACTGCTGAAAGTGTTACATGTTCAAACAAGCTTGGGAGACATGACAAACCATGTATCTCCACACTGGAGTCACAATAATTAGCACATCAAAGGCTCTGCAAAATCCTCTAACAAAGAAACAAGATCTTGATTTTGTTTAGCCTAGCACATTGTTCCTGGAGCACAGAACACCTTTTTTGGCAGCATATTAAGAACATCATTTGGGAAACACAATTGAAATATCTGGTACATTTTAATGAGAAATAGCTTTCTAAATAGTCATCCTAAAATTGGACTGCAAGATATTTTGCATACTGAGGTCAGTATCACCAGGCCAAAGGGCCAATTACTGTTCTAGACGAACAAGCTTTCTCTTCAACAACTTTGTAACAACACACAAAATTTCATCTTGCCCTTGCTGACTTGGATAAAGAAGCATTTTGGAAGAACCATGCCCAATGAATAGACTTACCTCCTGCTTCTAACTGAACTCCTGGAGTCAAGTGAAGAAATTCTGGTTTCATGCTTACTCGGGAGCCAGAAATAAACCCAATCACAAATTCAGAATGCTCCTCAGCCATTCTAACCTAAATGGAATGTAATAGGACAGATTATAACAAAGCAGTTAACCATGCCCTGGCCAGTTCTGCTCAGTGGTTAGAGCATCAGCCCACAGATTGAAGGGTCCTGGGTTCAATTCTGGCCAAGGGCACATACCTCAGTTGCAGGCTCGATCCCTGGCCCCGGTCAGGGCACGTGTGGGAGGCAGCCAATTGATATGTCTCTCTCTCACATCTCTTTCTCTTTCTCTCTCTCTCTTCCCCCCTCCCTCCCTTCCATTCTCTCTGAAAAGCAATAGAAAAAATATCCTCAGGTGAGGATTAAAAAAAAAAAGCAAGCAGTTAACCACACAGAATAATAGTTCTACAAGTAACGTAAAAAACTGGCTCTATTAACTAGTAAGCAACTTTGCTACTTTATAGATGTCTTTCCTCATTTCATATTAAATTCTAAATCTAAAACAGGTAATCTTAGATATGAATCTACATACTTGCTCCATTAACCCAGTCTCTCCCCTTCTCCCAATTAACCATACCCTAAAAACACTGAAAATCCTATACTATGCATGTCTAGAATCTAGATGCTGCATAATTACTTATTTGTAATAATGCTTGGGGACCCACCTACTTCCAAAAAGGATATGAGGAAAGTACTCTAAATGGTATAAAACCACACTGAAGACTTACTGCCTATCTACACAGGGTACTCCACATTCAAGGAGAGCCACCATATAAAAAACAGTTATATTGTCAAGAGCTAAAGAAATCTCAAGTCTACCACTTTCCCTCTTCTTTAACCTTTGCTAATAATTGGCCTCCACAATTTCTCTATCATTACCCATTCATAGAAGTTTCTCTAGAACATCTGACCCCCTAATTTGGCTCTTCCCTGAGACTTACAATGTTCTGTTCTTGCCACCAGTACTACTACCTACAAGAAAGTGATGTCTTGTCCTTGAGCCAGATCCAGACTTCCAGAATGATTCATGGACCCTCTGTTATGGGAGTTGGGAAATCACAGACATTTATGGACACTTGAGGGGTGGAGTTAAAACCTGGGGCTAGGGCCATGTGAGTTTTTCATAGTTCCATCGACAATATTTAAAATAATATAAAAAAATAAATTCCCATATAAAAATTAAATTGTCATTAAAGTAAAAATTTCTGTTACTTTAAAAGTAATAGTCTTTGCCCGGCCAGGCGTGGCTCAGCGGATGAGCATCAACCTAGGATCCAGGAGATTGAGGCTCAATTCCCGGTCAAGGCACATGCCCGGGTGGCGGGCTCGATCCCCAGCAGGGGGCGAGTAGGAGGCAGCTGATCTATGACTTTCATCATTGATGTTTCTATCTCTCTCCTCCCTTCCTCTCTCTGAAATCAATAGATACATTTAAAATAATAATAATAATAATCTTTAAAATATCTGTAAAGGTGATCTATCCAACTATGAAACTTTTTAACTAGATAATTATCCTTTCATTTTATTCTGGCAATGCAGGGGTGAGTGCTGGGTATTAATGTATACAGTGTTATAAGAACTTTCAATAATGAGGGAGTTACTGGAGGAAACAATGTGTCTGGACTCTAGTTTAAAGAGCTTTCCCATATAATGCCAATCAATATCAAAGACTAAAAATAAATAAATAAAAATCCACTGCATATGGCCAACTGTCCTGAGAATGCATCTATGGGACAAAGCTCTTCAATTTCAACTCATGGTTAGACGAAAAAACACAAAACTATCTTAAAGGTCAGGTAAACATACAGGTAGATGTTTATCTGACCAAGTATCTGTGTTTCAACAGATCTCTTAAGTGTCCACTACAAGATATAAAATGCTCTTAACTATCAGGGAACTCCAGCCAGTTAGTATTAATATACTGTCATACTAACAACTGATTTTTTTTTTTTTTTAAGCAGAGTTTCATAGACCCCAAATTAAGGTATTTTCTTCCTCTGGAACACGGAGTGTACAGCCCAGTCCCTCTGTCACTTACCGCTGCTTTAGTGTAGTCCCCAGTGGCCAAGGAGCCAGCGGAGCTCATTTCTGCAATGAGCAGGCACCCTCGGTGCAGAGACAGGCCGACTTCCTGCAGGCCTTTCACAACTCCCGAGCCTGGCACCACATGGGCATTTACTACATCTGCCCAGGAAGCTATTTTAAAGACACCACCTAAAAAGAAGGGGGGTAAAAAGGCATTTATCAAATTTCACACAAAAACCTTTAACTTTTTGCCTAACTATGTGCAGTATGAAATAATCTCCTGGGACGATGTTAATGAAATAGTGAAATGCTTCAAGAATTTTAGTGTTTCAGTGGACTCATGTATGGTTGTGTGAAAAATTTATCTGTCCACCTAGTAGCTGGTTGAGAGATCACAATGAGAAAAGTCTTGTAAGTTCTGTGCTTAGTTTACAAGCAACACAGAGACTGTTTTTCCTTGCAAGCTGAAGTTGTGACCACCAATAAAACTTATGCAATTAGAAATGGACCCTAGTGAAGAGAGTGTTTATGGAGGTCTAAGACACTGACATTTGGAAATTCCTCCAAAAATGACAAATTTTCATTCTGCAGGGATCTTTACTATTTCTGAAATCTTTTACTTGTTCCTAAGGTCTCTTTCGCTCTTCAGATTTCAACAGGCAATTGTATTCATTTTAAAAGCTGCCAGCAATAACCCTAATTGATTCCTGAAAAGACTATATGTAAACCTATAGAAAGTAGAAAGTTTGTATAACTTTTACATCAGTCAACAAACTAAACAGGACATCTTAGGCATATAAGAAAAACCACTTATAGACAAATCTATCCTAAAGAATAGCTTAAGAATATGCATGCATTACTTTAAAAAATTACCTCAAAAGATGACTATGTTAATAACATGATAAAATATAAGATTAAGTGGGGGGAAAAAACATCAAATATGTACAATATGGCAGAAATTTGCATAGACGAATAGGTAGAGAATTAAGCCAGTTTTTTCAACCAACATGCTCTACTCTGAGTTCCTATTTAACATAAAAATTTTAAAAAGACTGTGTATATCAACAGATCTTTTTCGGCTAAAAATAATCTTACAACTTTATACTACTTTTTCATTGTTTCCTGTATCTGCAATTTTCATTCTTCAAATATCAGAACTCACTGTGTTCTGCCAGGGACAACCTCTGTCATTTTTGCCTGCCTAGAACCTATGTTCCCATCTTCTGGCATCAGCACGCCCATTTTCTTTAGGGGAATTACCCTTGACCAGGTTTCAGTTTAAGAAGTTTACACACAGTTACCAGGGGTGTATTACCCAAGTGTTAGCTATACCATTAGCTATTCTATACCTAAATACACCCAGTGACTGAACTGGGGTGGGCGTGAGGAGTGTGCCTGCCTGAGGAAGGAGGAAGAAAGCAAGCAGAGCTGAGAGAAGAGAAAGTAAGTTCAAAAGACATCGCTTGAGCTCCTGGATCCAACCATGCTTGACAGCCCATTCTATGACTGGTATTTCAGTGATGTGACCCAATACATTTCCTGTTTGCTTCAGCCAGTTTAAGCTGGATTTCTGATTCTTGCAGATTCCTGGATAATACTTACCTTCATATTGCTTTTTTACTGTGTTTCCTATATCTGCAAATTTCCGGTCTTCAAATATTAAGAATTCATGGTGTTTTGCCAGAGTTGTTAACTTCTTCATCACATCCAGAGTAAAATCATTCAAAATATCTACATGAGTCTTGAGCATGCAGATGCTGGGTCCTAAAGCATCTGCTAGCTGCAACAGCTCCCTGGACTCGGAAATGTCAGCAGACAGACACAGATTGGTCTCCTTCTTTTGCATAAGCCTGAGAAGCTTCGATGCAACTGGGTGGATCCTGGGCAGCTCTGCACGTGCACCAAAACTGAGTTCTTTGGGTGCTTTCTTTACAGATGGGAGAGAACCATTACGATCATCTGCTGTAAAAACATTCTCCTGAATAAATCTCTTCACTCTCTCGACCATCTCAGTATCAATTTTTTTCTGTTGCTCAAGAATCTCCAGCACTTTGGACAATGTACACACCGAGTGGAGGCAAATCCCATGTGCCTGCAGCTTATCCTTGCCTCCTTGCTCTCTGTCCAGCAGCACTATGACATCAGTGACTTTCAAGCCCTCCTTCTGAAGAACCTCAACAGTTTCCAAAACACTAGATCCACTGGTAATGACATCTTCAATGATCAAACAGTTTTCTCCTGGATTAATAGCCCCTTCTACAAGACGCTTAGTACCTGGACAAGAAAGAATATTGATTCCAAATAAATATTTCATTCAATTCAAGATGTATCTTACAAAATAAATCCGGCATGTATTTATGAAGAGGTAGATGATCTATATTTTATTTTCTGATAATCTACTTTGGAGCTATTTTATTCTGATGAATCTTCAATATGCCATAATTACTTTTTTATTCAGTGTCTCTGTATCCCAAAATGTCAGTTACAGATACAGAATGTTTACAGTAAAACTAGCAAATTATTTTGCAATGTAAATAAAAACCACTTAAGATGTTTATGATCAAAGTTTAAAATATAGAGTTTCTTAAACAAGATCACCTAGATCAAGGGAAGTAATGAAACAAAGTATAATATTTCTCAATGAAATCATTCCTTTTTCCATCAACAAATGAGTTCATTAATCAAGATCAGCCAGAAAAATTGGCCTTTGCATATACAGATTCAGGAGGGAAAATACTCATTAACCATTTAGACCAATCACTACAACTTTACAAATTATACAATGCATGTGACTAAATACACTTTCCTATTCCAACTCCAGGATAGACTATTTTCAGATAATCTACAAAATGTAAATAACTCAGGCTGTAGACTTTACAAACTTATTTTCATATTTCCCATTACCAAATTTGTCTTATTTTGAAACAGAAACAGAATTGGTGAACATTTTGCCCACTTTTTGAGCTTTACTACAGGTACCATCTTTGCCCTTTCCGATGCCTTTTCTCTTAACTTCTTTCCTCCCCCCTGAAGAATTGGTAAATTTAACTGAGCCATCTTGGACTAGAACACAAGACTGTGAATATTTATAGGCATATAATGATCTTATTCTAAGGAATATTTTTGAAGACATGTAATAAGGAAATACAAATAATAGTTTCCTTATGGGCAGAGATTCATCTAGAGCAGGGGTGGGGAACATCCAGCCTGAAATCATTTCGTCTGGCCCTGCCAAGGCAACCACAGGCGGGACTTAAAATAAGTATAGGAACTTTTCTCACAGTTAATTTTTAAGTTGATAATTTTGTATGGTCTGCAAATGATGTTATAAATATCCAAATGGCCCTTGGCAGGAAAAGGCTTCCCTACCCCAGATATAAACACTGTGCCTTCAAGCAGCAAATATTTTTACTATTTTTTAAGTAGACAATTTTCAAACTAATAAAACAAGACAAAATAGTTTACTAACACCCACTTCACCACTTAACAATTCATGATCAATCTAGTTTCAGCTATATTCCCATTCCCTCCCTTCCCCCATAGTTTTTGGAAGCAACTCTGAGAAACCATGATTTCATCATAAAAAATTTTTAGAAAGGTAAGGATTCTTTTCAAAAAAATATAACAGAAATACTATCACATCAACTCAAAGCAAAACAAACAAAAACACTGCTTCCTTAATATCAAATATGAAGTCAATTCCAATATTTTTAGAATGATTTGGTTTTAAAGCAAGCCCACACGTTTAAAACATCTACCCGATAACCTATTGCCATGGACCCATGAAAAAAATATCTTCATTAAAAATTTCATGTGGCATTTATATTGCTTTGAGTAATTTTATTTAGGCATTTTTCATCAGGCAATTTAAATATAAAGATACTGGGAAGGTGCTCTTAAAATATCCTGCTGATGAGAGAAGGGTTGGTAAAAATGCCAAGTGTCATAGATGTAGTCCAAAAAAAGCACTGTTTTTCCTTGCCATTTCACCCCAAGACTCTAAAGGTAAAGACAATGAGTTACAGCAAAAGTTAACAAATCCCACAAGCCCCAACAACTTAAAGGACCTATGAAGAACATTCAAGGTGATTGGTAAAGCAGCAGTGCCTAGAACAAAAAATTCTAGCAGTATGAGGTGACCTATCAACTTAATCCTTATACTACTTGAACTTTACCGTAATCCTTTGTTTCTTTTCTTCTAATGAGCATTGGAATTTGGTTAGTTGAACAGATAACTGTAGCCAATGGCAAAGCTGTGTAAGGTACTCCACAGACTGTGTCAAAATTGATCCCTGCATTTTGAGCAGTTTGGAATAAAAGTTCTGCAACCTGTAAAAAAAATGAACACATAAACTATTATTATTCTATTTTAAATCATGTATAAATAAGGTAACATAACCTTAAAGACAGTCATAGAAGCTAGTAGGAAACAGTCTCAAACCTGATTAGAAAACTACAAATGCCTTTTGGTTAAATCACCCTCTGCACAAACCCATTTACAAATATAAAAACACAACAATGAATCTACTCATCTAAACTCAGGGTCTCCTCTGACAGAGGACAATATAGGATGTGTAAGGGAAGGCTATGATGCTGGCCCCAAAGACTAAAGATGACCCCCCCCAGGGTTCCCAGTTTCCCTTGGTAATCCATTATGCTTTCAGTATCTAAACTTTTCTATCCCCTACTAGTTATATTTTCTTCCTGGAAAAAAACACACACTTCAGTTATGAAGTTTCACAAGAGAAATTAAGAAAACAATCCCAATTATAATTGTATCAAAAAAAATAAAATACCTAGGAACAAATTTAACCAAGGAGGTAAAAAACCTGTATACTGAAAACTGTAAGATAATGATGAAAGAAAATGAAAACACAAAAAAATGGAAAGATATCCCATGCTCATGGACTGGAAGAACTAATATTGTTAGAATGTCCATACTATCAAAACAACATACATATTCAATACAATCTCTATCAAAATTCCAATGGCAAGGGCAAAGTCAACATGGTAGAGTAGGGGCGCAGGCTGGGTAGCTCAGTTGGTTAGAGCATCGTCCCAATACACCAAAGATGCAGGTTCGATTTCCAGTCAGGGCACATACAAGAAACAACTAATGAATGCATGAATAAGTTGAACAACAAATCAACATCTGTCTGCCTCTCTCCCCACCCCCTTCCCCTCTCTCTCTAAAAATCAATAAAATAAAATAAAAGATGGCAGAGTAGGCAAACCCTGAACTCATTATCTCCCATGAACATATCAAAATTACAACTGAATTATAGAACAACCATCACTGAGAATCACCTAAAGACTAGCTGAACAGAATTCCTAAAACTAAGGACATAAAGAAGCAGCCACAGTGAGACAGGTAGGAAGGATGGAGATGCAGGCTGGGCAGTTCCCACACTACAGTGTAGGGATTATTTAAAAGGGAATAGCTAGGCTATGGAGGTCCCCTCTGAGGAGTGAGTGGTCCAAGCCTCAAACCTGACACCCCAGTCTGGGGAACCTGAGCCAGGAAGAGTGCCCATAACATACAGCTTTGAGAACCAGGGGGGAGTATGCCCCAGAGAGGCCAAGGGTTATGGGAGACTGAGGTGCTGCTCTTAAAGGGCTCGAGGACAAACAAACTTGCTGCAAGCTCCAGTACAGAGGCAGCAGCTTGAGAAGGGCCTGGGTCATATGGGCAGAAGGAATTCAATTCACTAACTTTAGGATGCGTGCTGGAGGAGCATAGATTGGGAGAACCCTCTCAGGGGATGGAAGTGCTGGCAAGCACCATTGTTCCTTTGTTCAGCTCTCCTCACTCCCAGCTGGCCTGACATAGGCCAGTACAAAATATGTCCCTTTTCATTAACCTGGCTAACATCCCTTCCCTGGCATCTTCCTGAGATGCTACTCCACTTAACCTACCCAGCTAGCTGAAGCCTCTTCCAAAGCACCCTCCCTAGGTCACAAACTGCAGACTCTCCCAAAGGTCACAAACCCCACAAGGAGCAAGCAGCCTCAGCTTGCATTGTAGCTCCTGCCAAGTGGCCCCAAGCCTGGCACAAGTGATGGCTAGTCTTGGCTTGCAATATGGTTCCAACTAAGCTGCCCCACGCCTGGCACAAGTGGCAGCCAGCCTTGGCTAGCGTCTTAGCCTCTCCCAAGTTCCTCCAAGCCCAGCGGAAAAAAAATGCTGAAATATACAAGTACCAGAGCCCCTCCCAAAGCAGCTTCACAACTGACACACCTGATAGGTGAGCTTGCCTGGCACCAGAGCAGTGCTAAAACAACTTCCCCTCCCAAGCTGTCGTCAAAGCAGGCTCTCACAGCCAGTTAGCCTGAGGGTCAACCCCATCCTCAGACATGCTAGCACCAATCAAGGCTCAACTACAACAGGAAGACACACACAAGCCACAAAGGGAACACCTGCCTCAGGTGACCAGGGGGAACTGTGCACGGACCCCACAGGACACCTTCTATATAAAGCAGCTCTTTCAACACCAAGAGATGTAGTGGGATCTACCTAATACATATACAAACAAACCCAAAGAGTCAGCCAAACTGAAGAGACAAAGAAACATGTCCCAGAGTAACAACAAACAAAACTACATCAAAAGAACTAAAGGAAATGGAGACAGGCAATCTAATAGATAAACAGTTCAAAATATTGGTAATAAAGATGCTCAATGAACTCAGGAGAATAGAGGAACTCAGTGAGATTTCAACAAAGAGATCTAGACTATAAAAAAGAACTAATCAGAAATGAAGAATATAATAACTGAAATGAAAAATTCATTAGAGGAACTCAACAACAGATTAAATGAAGTAGAAGATCGAATCAGTGATGTGGAAGACAAGGTAGCAAAAAACACCCCAGTTGAAACAGCAAAAACAATAAAGAATTTTTAAAAATGAGGATAGTTTAAGGGACCTCTGGGACAACATCAAGAGTATCAACATTTGTATCACAGGGTTCCCAGAAGATAAAAGAGAGAGAGAAAGGGACAAAAACCTATTGGAAGAAATAATGACTGAAAACATCTCTAACCTGGCAAAGTGAAACAGACATATTAGTCCAGGAAGTACAGAATCCCAAACAAGATGAACATCAAGACACATCATAATTAAAATGACAAAAGTTAAAGACAGTGAGAGAATCTCAAAAGTACCAAGAGAAAAGCAGATAATTACATACATGGGAGTTCTCATAAGACTATAAACTGATTTCTCAACAGAAACATTGACGGTTAAAATGGACTGGCATGAAATATTCAAAGTGACAAAAGCAAAGACATACAAACAAGATTACTCTACCCAGCAAGGCAATCATCTAGAATCAGAGATAAAGATTTGCAGAGACAAGAAAAAGCTAAAAGACTTCATCACCATCAAACCAATATTACCAGAAATGTTAAAGGGACTTCTTTAAATAGAAAAGATCAAAAATGTTAATAGGAAAATATAAGAAAAATTCTCACTGACAAAGGCAAACACTTAGTAAAAGCAGTGGATGAGCCAATGATAAAGCTAGTAAGAAAGTTAAACAGCAAATGTAGGAAGATCATTACAACAAATTAAGGGATACAAACAAAAACACAGAGAGAAGTAAAAAATAATGACAAAAGCACAAACAGGTGTGGGGATATAGAAATTGTAGTGGTTTTAGAATGTGTATGAACTTAAGCAACCATCAACTTACAACAGGCTGCTATAAACATAGCTTGCTATATACGAAGCATATGGTAACCACAAACCAAAGTCTACAAGATTTATACAAGAAACAAAGAGAAAGGAATAAAAAACCAAAACACTACATAAAGTCATCAACATAGAAGAGAGCAAAAGAATAAGAAAGGGACAGAGAATTATAAAAACAATCAGTAAACAATTAATAAAATGTCAATAACTACATACCTGTCAATAATTACTTTAAATGTAAATAGACTAAATTCTCCAATCAAAAGACATAGGTTGCTAAGTGGATAATAAAAACAAAACCCATACATATGCTACCCATAAGAGACCCATTTCAGATCAAAAGTCACACCAGCTGAAAGTAAAGGGATGAAAAAAGGTATTTCATGCAAATAAAGACAAACAAACAAAAATAGATGCGGGAGCAATACTCACCAAACAAAACAGATATTAAGACAAAGGCTGGAACAAGAGACAAAGAATGGCATTTCATAGTGATAAATGGTTCAATCCAGAAAAAGGATATAACCTTCATAAACATCTCTGCACCTAACATAGGAGAACTAAATATAGAAAGCAAATATTACAGACATAAAGGGATATCAACAGTAACAGTCATAGTAGGGGCTTTTAACACCCCATTGACATCAATGAATAGATCTTCCAGACAGAAAATCAACAAGGAGACAGTGGTCTTATATGGCATATTAGACCACGTGGACTTAATATTTTTAGGACATTTCACCCAAAAGCAACAGAACATGAATTCAAGTGCACATGGAACATTATCCAGGATAGACCACGTTAGGCCACAAAACAAGTTTCATGTGTTCTCCTATCACAAAGGTATGAAACTATAGATCATTTACAAAAAGAAAACTGAAAAACACACAAATATGTGGTGGCTAACCAACATGCTACTAAACAATGAATGGGTTAACAATGAGATCAAGGAAGAAATCAAAAGACACCATGAAACAAATGAAAATGAAAATACAATGACCCTAAATCTGAGGGACACAGCCAAAGCAATTATAAAAGAGAATTTTATAACAATACAGGCCTACCTGAAAAAGCAAACAAAAAAATCTCAAATAAACACTCTAACCTTATACCTAAAAAAACTGAAAAAAGAATAAAGCCCCAAGTGAGTAGAAGAAAGGAAACAGTAAAGAGCAGAGCAGAAATAAACAAAATAGACTGAAAAAACAACAGAAAAGATGAATGAAAAAATATTGAATCTTTAGCCAGGCTTATCAGAGGGACCCAAATAAATAAAATCATAAGTGAAAGGGAAGTGACAACTGACATCACAGAAATACAAAGGATTTAAAATAAGGAAATATTATGAACAATCGTATGCCAACATAATGGACAACCTGGAAGAAATGAATAAGTTCCAAAAAACATACAATTTTCCAAAGCTGAATCAGGAAGAAACATAAAATTTGAATACACTGCTACCTACTAATGAAATTAAATGAGTAATTAAGAATACTCCCAACAAACAAAAGCCCTGGACCAGATGTCTTCACAGGTAAATTTTTACCAAACTTTCAAAGAATTAATGCCTACCCTTCTCAAACTATTCCAAAAAAATTGAAGAGGAGGGATGGCTCCCAAACTCAATTTACGAGACAAGCATTACCCCATACCAAAACCAGACAAAGACACTACAAAAAATTTAAATTATTGGCCAGTATCCCTGATGAACTTAGATGCAAAAATCCTCAACAAAATATTAGCAAACCACATTCAGCAATACAATACAATGGTCATACACCATGATCATCAAGTGAGATTTATTCCCAGGGTGGAAGCCTGGTTCAACATCCACATATCAACTAACATGATACATCACATAAATAAAATGAAGGAGAAAAATCATATGATCATGCCCTGGTCAGTGTGGCTCAGTGGTTGGAGCATTGGCCCTCGGACCAAAGGGTCTCAGGTTCAATTCCAGGTCAAGGGCACATGCCTGGGTTTCAGGTTCCATCCCTAGCCCCAGGCAGGAAGTATGCAGGAGGCAACCAATTGATGTGTCTCTCTTACATCAGCGTTTCTTTCCCCCTCCCCCCGCCTTCCCACTCTCTAAAAATCAATGGGAAAATTACCCTTGGGTGAGGATTAACAAAAATAAAAATAAAAAATCATATGATCCTATCAACAGATACAGAAAAGCATTTGACAAAAATCCAACATTCATTTATGATAAAAACTTTCAGCTAAGTGGTTACTGGGGAACATACCTCCACATAATAAAGGCCATATATGACAAAACCACAGCTACCATCTCACTCAAAGGTGAAGAGCTATAAGCTTTCTCTCTCAGATCTGGAACAAGACAAAGATGTCTACTTTCACCACTTTGACATAGTATTGGAAGTCCTAGTCTTAGCAGTTAAGAGAGAAAAAGAAATAAAAGGCATCCAAATTGAAAATGAAGAAATAAAACTGTCACTGTCTGCAGATAACATGATACTATATAGAGAGAAAAAAGATTCCACCAAGAAACAATTAAAACTAATAAATGAATTCAGTCAACTTGCAGGATACAAAATTAATATTCAGAAATCGGTTTTTACATATTAACAACAAATTATCAGTGAAGAAATTAGGAAAACAATTCCTGGCCAGGTAGATCAGCTGGGTTGTAACATTGACCTGATGCACCAAGGTTGCAGGTTTGATCTCCAGTCAGGGCACATACAAAAAGCAACAAATGAATGCATAAATAAGTGGAACAACAAATCTCTCTCTCTTTCTCTCTCCCTCTTCCCCCTCTATCTGAAATCAATACAAAAATTTTAAATTAAAAAAAAAAAGAAAATAATTCCATTTACATTGGCATTAAAAAGAACGAAATGCCTAGGAATAAATTTAATGGAGGTAAAAAAACACTGTACTTTGAAAACTGTAAGAAACTACTGAAAGAAAATAAAGACAAATAAATGGAAGGATATACTACTTTGTTCATGGATTGGAAAAATTAACACCATTAAAATGTCCATATTACGAAAACCAACCTATATATTCGATGAAATCCCTATCAAAATACCAACAGCACTGTTCACAGAACTTGAACAAATAAACCACAAAAGACCCCAAATAACCAAAGCAATAAAGAGAAAGAACAAAGTTGGAAGTATCAGGCCACCTGATACCAAATTATACAAGGATACAGTAATCAAAACGGCCTGGTACTGGCATGAAAAGGCACAAAGAACAGAGAGCTCAGAAATAAACCTGGGCTTATATGGTCAATTAATTTACAACAAAGGAGGTAAGAATATATAATGGGATGAGGACAGCTCTTTGATAAACACCACTGAGAAAACTGAACATATACATGCAAAAGAATGAAAATGGATCACTTTCTTTTTTTTTTTTTAATCCTCACCCAATGATATTTTTCCCGTTGCTTTTCAGAGACAGAGAGGGAGAAACATCGATGTGAGAGAGACACATCGACAGGCTGCCTCCCGCACCCACTTCAAGCTTGCAACCAAGGTATGTGTCCTTGGCTGGAATCAAACCCAGGACCTTTCAGTCCCAGAGCCAACGCTCTAACCACTGAACCAAACCAGCTAGGGCTGGATCACTTTCTTAAACCATATACAAGAATAAACTCAAAATGGATTAAAGACTTCAATGTAAGACCTGAAACCATAAATCTCCTAAAAGGAAAATAGGCAATAAACTCTTTGACATCACTCTTAGTAATATTTTTGGGGGGATGTCTCAGTAGGCAAGGGAAATGAAAAAAATAAATAAATAAAAGGCACTACATCAAACTGAAAAGTTTTTACACAGTGAATGAAACCATCAACAAAAAGAAAACCTACAGAATGAGAGAAGATATTCACCAATGATACATCCAATAAGGGGTTAATATTCAAGCTATATAAGAAACTTATACAACTCAACACTGAAAAAAACAAACTGATTATAAAATGTGGGCAAAGGACCTAAACAGACATTTATCCAAAAGGACATACAAATGGCCAATAGACACATGAAAAGATGCTCAACATCACTAATCATCAGGAAGTGCAAATTAAAACCACAATGAGATATCACCTCACACCTGTCAGAATGGCTATCAATAAATCAACAAACAAGTGTTGGCGAGGATGTGGAGAAAAGGGAATCCTTGTGCAGTTGGTGGGAATGCAGATTGTTGCAGCCACTATGGAAAACAGTACGGAGGTTCCTAAAAAAAAATAATTAAAAATAGAACTACTATTTGACCCAGCAATTCCACTTCTGGGTGTTTATCTGAAGAAATCAAAAATGCCAATTCAAAAAGATCTTATGCACCCTTATGTTCATTGAAGGACTATTTACAATAGCCGTGATATAGAGGCAACCTAGACATCCATCAATAGACAAATGAATAAAGATATGTCAGACAGAGAAAGACAAGTACCATATGATCTCACTTATATGTGGAGTCGAAAACGAACGGAGGGAGGCAGGAAGGAAGGGAGACCAAGTTCACAGATACAGAGAACAGATCGGTGCAGATTGGTGGTTTCCAGAGGTGGGGCTGGGGGTAGGGAGGGGTGAATGAAATGGGTGAAGGTACAAACTTGCAATTATAAAATAAATGTCATGGGGATGTACATAGAGCATGGTTGACTACAGTTAATAATACTGGACTGCATGTTTGAAAGTTGCTAAGAGAGTAGATCGTAAAAGTTACCACCAGAAAAAATATTCTTTAAGTATGTATGGTGATGTATATTAACTGGACATAGTGCAGTGATCATTTTGCAATATATACAATTATCAAATCATTATGTTGTACACCTGAAATTAATATATGTCAATTATACATAAAAAAAAATCAATGGAAGAATACAAAAATGTTAAAAAATGAAAAGTTTCATAATACAGAACCTATTGTGAGATGCTATTTTATAATATCCTTTCCACGTAAGTCATCATATATTAATGCCAGAATGCATACTGCCACTCAACATCACCTTATTTAAAAAAATGAAAAGCAAACAACTCAGAGTTGTTTAGTGATCAGAAGTCTTCAAAATATTTTACTCAAGTATTTCTAAAGATATGAAAAAAATCTATGAATATTTTTACGTGGCAAGAGATGTAATTTCTAGAGTACTGAAAACATTAACATATTATCCTAGAACTGTTACATCACTCTTTTAGGTGAATACAATGGTATCCAAATGCTATAGTGATGTGATACTCAACATCTCCATTAAAAAAAAAAAGATCATGCTAGACTATGATAACTGGAAAAATTTACATTTTTGGGGAACTCATATTTTCATTTCACTATTTCCAAAGAATTTTATTCTAATGCATTATAAATTTAGGTCTGCATAACTTTTACTGATCATTCTATACTAGTTTTTCACAACAAAAACATGTAAATTGAAATTTAAAATTGTAAACTAAAAAAAATTTCCTCTGTCTCTAAGTGTTAAAAATTCTTCTGTATTGAGTTATCATTTACAATTGTTATGAACATAAATTAAAACATAATTTTCAATTTTTGATAGAAGCACAAAAACTGATTATTTCAGAAATGCATTTCTGAGTGAGATGAACAGTACCTTTCTTCCTTGCATTAGTTTATATATCTACTGTGGTCCAATATTACTTATTACTAGGAAGTGAAGAATTTAGTGTAAATTCTACTGCTTTTTTTGGGTGGAAATATCGAGAAACCCTATTCATATAGAGATGAAAGAAGTTCTGTTATACCCAGGTCTCTCAACGTTTTTAACTTCTTTCAAATTAACTACCAAAAATCACACCCACACCAAGATCTAGTATCAAAAAATAATTCTGTCACCTATCAAATGATGACTTGTTAAAAATACACCAGTTTTTCATTAGAAGATTCCCCCTCATCATTCACTTTGTCAGCACTGATGAGATGCACCACAGCAAGGTTCTGGGTAGTGAGAATAGTCCAACCCATTTCAACTAGTGCTTCAATCTTTTTCATAATAACTACACAAAGGGTGAACATAAAAGCCCTTAGTGATAGGGGAAACCTCTATGTCTTCTAGACAGAACTTCTGTGATGATGGCAATGTTCTATATCTGCACTGTCCAATATGATAGCCACTAGCAACATGTGGCTATTTAAATTTAAAAATTCATAATGCTCAATATTCACATGTGGCTGGTAGCAACTCTATTGACCAGCACATTTAGAACCTTCTACTCAGAGTGTGGTCTGCAGCTTTGGCTGGCAGCTGCTGGAAGTGCATAACCTCAGGCTCCACCTCATATCTACTCAATCATATTATACCTTCTAACAAAATCCCCAGGTGATTCATATATACTCAAAGCACTATGCTAGTGCCCTCTAATTTGTGGCAAGTATTTCCTTATGTTGACACGAAACAAAACCTCCCTCCATGAAATGTCCACCCTCAGGCCTTAATTCCTGCTCCCGGTCAAACAGTTGCAAAATCCAGCAACACCCCTTCCAAGTATTTGAGCAGCTACGAAATTCTCCCCCACCCACGTTTTTCTCTCTTCTCCACATCTAACTTTCTCGAGGTTAAATACAACTCCTTCAACCACTTCTGTATGAGACAGGGTCCCAAACTGGAGCCCCGACTCTCGGAAAGCACGTGTCAAAGTCGGTGGGTGAAAGAGCTGGCTGCTCTCTTGGTCCCCAAGAAACTAACAGTTCCTGGCCTCCGGGCTTCTCGAACTGACTCCACAACCCGGCAGTAGGGTCAACCCTCCTGCTCGGCTCTTTCGGTCCCACTCGCAGCCCAACTCCTGTCACCCTCCTCCATCTCCTGGTCCCATTTCCGCCACCCAGCCCAGTTCTTCCCTTTCCCGGGCTGACACCTGACTCAGAAGACGTGGCCGAGACACGATGCCCCGCAGATCTACGTAGATGGGGGAAGAGAGCCCGCTCTTCAGCACGAAGTTCCCAAACTTGAAAGCCTGAACGTCGTAGAGACCCGCTACCAACGACCCCAAAGCTGCCTCGGCGGTCGCCATGGTGCGTTGGTCCACGTTCGCGCCAAACCCCGTAGTGCGCCGGAGCTGAGGCGCTTCGATGACGTGCCAGAGAAGCTCCGCCTCTTCCGCCCCCACTTTCCGGCGGCCCGACTGGCTCGCAGCGCGCGCGCCTTTGGGGCCGAGGTAGCGAGGGTCAGGTGGCGGTAGTGGCCTTTCCCCCGGAATTGATGCTAATATTGGCCGCCTCTGGTTGGAATCCATGGACTTTAAAGCCCAGAATAGTTAGGTCGACTCCAAGATCATAAAGTGAAATGTTTCAAGAGACTTTGTGTAAATCCTGCCCACTTTTCAGAGCTTGGTGTCCTCTTAATTATCTCTACTACTCGGGCCAGCCCGTCGTTATTTGCTTGTTACTAACCACGCCCCCCACCCGGTTTCACCAAATAGAGTGTAAGTTCTCGAAGACGGGAACCTGTTCTCAGTTCTACGAACGGCGCGGCGTCCGTCACGTGACAATGTCGGACTCTAAAGCGCGGGGCAGGCCCGTTACCTCGTCCGTCGGCGCCGCGTATCCCGGGAGACGTGCGCTCCCCTTAGAGGAGGCTAAGCGCCTGGCGCAGAGCGCGTGCGCGGAGGGGCGGGGCGCGGAGGGGCGGGGCGCGGAGGGGCGGGGCGCGGAGGGGCGGGGACAGTGAATGGACTGGTACGAGGCTATCCGGCGGGCACCCTGGTCTGACAATGGGGAAACCCCAGGGTATTCGGTCTTCACAAATAAGTCCCTTAAAGGGAAAGAAATTCTCATTATGTGTAGAAGGCAGTACTTTAAATAACCCATAAAGCCATTGGGCTAATGAGTGTTGCTCGTTACATTGATTTTTATTTCATCTCAGTGTTTTTAACGTATGTCTGTATTTTCTCTTGAAGAAATAGTGCTGACCAGCCAGTGTGAAGAGCGCGTGCGTTGACAGTTGTTTCTCATTTTAAGTAAGTGCGGTCAAATCTTGATGAAACAGAAGCCAAATATTAAAACATTTTGCTCTTACTGGCAGAATGAGCCAATCAAAACGCTTCAGTCTCTCAGCGGCCACCGCGCTGTGAATCGGTCTTTGCACGCGGGTGGCAGGTGCAGAGAGTCAAAGCCCGGCCACATCTGCCTGGGCTAATCCAGATTCCTCGAGTTTGCACTATGATGCATGAACCTGTGAAACCCAGCCCCAATGGCCTGCCAATTTGCTAACAAAGTTGCCACGTGAAACACTAGAATGAAGTTAACGATGCACACCTGAGGCTAATTCAGCATGGGGAGGGGAGGCGTGTAAAGAAATGCCTTAGAATGCTTCTCCAGGCTACAAAACTGTTACATTCTATACAAAATCCTGGGCAAAAAGTGTTGTAATAATAATGTGATGTTTTTACCATGTCACAGGCTTCCATATATTTGGGGAAAGAGAGAAAAACATTACTTTTTTTGGACAAAGATTTTAATTAGAAAGAAAACAAAAAAGACCACCAGAAATAATGATCTTTAGTATAGTATATTTATAGGAATGCATAACTTGTGAGATGTACATTTTGAAGTTTCATCCATAACTTATAACATTTACTGTAGTAATAACAAGACAGCAGGTCATCACTTTACAACATTACACATGAGTGAATTTGACTTACAAATAAAATATTTACAACCTACCTTTACAAAAAGACATTGTGTGCATACAAAATGAATAACTGCAGAAAAATTTAAAAATAATAAGACAACCAAAACCCAGAAGATACACTTAAGGCAGACCAGCAAGACACTGAAATAATTAAGGCTGTGGAATTCTTCTGCACCTTGAAAATATAGAGCTATTTATCAATACTGTGGAGTGATTTTTAAACCAATTGTTACAAGCCTGATGGAAGTATGTACTTATATGTATATGTGTAATGGTCTCTATGGGGAAACCTGTCCACTTATGGATAAGGCCCTTTATCTGAATGGCCAGAGAAGCCACCCCAAGCTCTCAAAAGACTTGGTGGGGAGGGGTCATTCAAAACCAAGAGATGCCAATGCCGTTTGCAAACCAACTGTTAATAATTCAAATATAAAGGTACTTCTGACTCCATATAAACAATCACCTAAACGATGGCCCCATTATGTTGCAGGCTTTGTTGACTTGGTTTTGTGGACTTCAAAACATAAAATAATTCCTAATTGAGTAGACTCTATCTCTACCCATCAGCCCTAATGATTTTGAATGGCCCTGAATGGTTTTCCTATGGAAAAACGAACCCACCTGGGCTGTCTTCAAATGGATAGATTTCTGCATATGAGCAATAACATATACATACATATTATACACTATATACATGTACAGATGTACATATATCCATATTTCCCAACAGTTTGCACTTTGATCACTACTGTTGTCTAAGGGTCTCACTCTGAAGAGGATGTTTTAGTTTTTTCAGTCTTCACATTTGTCTTAACTACAGTTTTACTCACCTTCCCCACAGAGTAGGCTGGAGTTTGGCAAAAACAGAGGTAAAAGCACCAGGGTAAAAAAAAAAAAAAATCAAACACAGAGATGACAGATATGGCTTAGGTCAGTAAGAGAAGATGTACGTTTGTTAACTTCAGATTCATAACCACAGCCTTTGAGATCACGGTCACAGTTCCCACAAGACTCCCGGGTGTGGATTCATCTCCTGACAGAAGTCAGGCGTGGATGGGGCTCGACTCCAGCAATCCCTGGGCTGGCACATCAGCTTGCTTAAATCAAGCCTCCAGAGTTGGGAGTCCCTTCCTCCCTTTTCTCAGCTGTCACGGCTACCCAAAGTAACAGTTATCTGAGTAAACAGTTAATCTTGAACATTTGAATAGAAAGTAAACCTGACCACAATTTAGACTCTCCCAGCAAACAGGCGGACAGGAAAACACAATAGCCTATGAGTACTGATGTCCGGCTTTCCGTAAATGTCCCTTAAAGATGAAAATTTGTCTTAGAGTAATTGCTCTTTAACTTCTACATATGTTAAAAATGAGTAAGAAAATGTGCCTATGATATTTCTGTGTTCTACTTCTGTATGGATTTTTCACATGAATAATATTTTCTAAATGTCTAGTGCTGTGGGACAAATTCCAGCCCTTTTTAAACCTCTGGAATTAAAGGAACATGAAAGCCTTAAAAGTTTTAGAAAACAAACATAGTAGCTTCCCTTTTCTTAGTGGCGTATGTGCAAACCTCATCTTTTTTAACCCTGCCCCAGTTTTTCTCATTCACTTCCAACTGATCCCTAGGTTTTAGATAGTTCAGAAAAACCATAATACAAATAAATCCACCGAAAGCTCATACTGTGTTTGCCTCGCCCAGACTCCAGAGAGGCTGCACAGGAGAGAAAGAAATAGGTCATCATTCCCCCAAACTGAGCAAGGGATGGTATTTGCACCGTTGCCCTACTACAGAGACCCCCTATGTGTGAAATACCCCCTCCTCTATCAAATTCATGGGGCAAAGTTTTAGTTAATACACAGAAATGACCACCGTCCAGTTTACAATATATTTCCTCCCTCATATTCTCACAAATCTAAATTTCCATGCTCTTCCTCGTAGGCAAGAAAAAAGTAATGACTAACTCACAGACACTAAATCATGAAGATGGTGAGAAAGCAAATATGATACTCCTGAAAAAACGAATTATCTACGAAAAAGATCCAAGGTTTTCTCTCCAAAAATCAACAGTTCTATTCATTTCTACACCTGTGCGTTTAATGTGCCTCCTCTATAGTAGATGACCATGAGACTCTGAAGAAATGAGTTGTGAGATCAGAAAATATTTTATTCTCACTTCTGCCCTCCCAGTGAGGAAAGTGGCTGTTTGGGTTCTTCTCTGGAAATTTTTCCAGAGCGCAAAGCTTGAGAAGAGAGAGTAGCCGTTGCTTTGGAGGGCATCTTACTCGTGTCTGCCATAAGAAATACTGGAGAAAAGTTTATTGACATAAGACTTCAGTCAGCTCTTCCTAACCTCCTTCTGTAGACAAGCTTTTAAATGATCAAAATTACAGGCTAAGACCAAATAACATTTAGACGAAGATCACCTAATACTTCCAATTAAAATCAACTGATGGACTCTAACCTCATGAGTTTGCAAGTGGTACCTAAAGACATAAATATTGAAAACCTGGAATGTTCAAAGTTCCTATCGGCAAAATTCTTAGCACTGGCAGTGTGTAGCACTTTAAAAAAAAATCAGAGTATTTTCTAGACATCCCAACTAAGGTATTCTTCCAACATTCCTGTGAAATTAACGTCCGCCCTCCTTCCCCCTAACTTTCATTTTAACAATGGGGACGCTTGGGGCAGGAAAAAAACAAAGACTTTCTGCAAGAAAGGACGAATCAGGAATAGCTAAGGTTGAAACTCAAGAATTCCCAGGCTCACCCTATATTTAAATGTTTTCCTTTAAAAGATGCTATAAAACAAAGAACCAATGCTGCAATATAAATACAATGTCAATCTAGATACAACGAGCTTCTTTATCTCCCATCCTCTCCTCCGAAAGGCACTACTTTTATAAAGGCTTCGTGGACCACAAAGCAGTGAAGCCAGCTTTCCGCCCCCTCCTCAACTCCCCCAGGCCTGCTGCGGCTGTGAGAGGCCTGAAGGACACTGCCAACCAACACTACAATTTTCTTCTTAAAAATGTTCCCGCATTCAGCTGTAAGTGGATATAAATCTATTTAATTTGAAACAATTGTAAAAGATGCAGTAAATCATTATACCTTTTAAAAATTATTATGGGTTGTCCCTGATCTTTCCCTTCTTTCTCCATCCCACCTCTACAAAAGAAAACACCCCCGCCCTCCCTGCCCCCGCAACCCTATGCAATGAATATTAGCCAAGCAAGAAACTTGTGACTTGAACCAACGCTTATTTTTCCCGGTTCAACTAGAAGTTCATGTTCACTAATTCCTCATTAAGTTTTTTTTTCCTTCAAGGACCACTGTAATTAAAGAAGTGGACTATTTTATCTTCTCTAACACAAAGGACTGAATATCTCTTCCAAAACAGGTACAAGAAAGTGGTCCCTGGTCCTTCATCTCGCACCACATTTGCCCACGGAGCAGCCGAAAGCACGTTTCCCAGCCCTGCTCTGGGACTCCTTGTTACTTCCAACTTGCTACGGAGAATTCTTGAACCAGGACGGCTACCTCATCCCTGTTGGGAGGAACCAGAAGCTTTGCAGGCAGGGAGCCTCCCCGATAGTTTCCTTCAGTTACCAAACTAGATAAAACATACTCTCTTTCTCTTGGGGCCTCTATTAAATTCATCCTACTCTAATGATTGTACTTTGGCTCCAGTTAACAACATCATCCCACTTTTCACGTCTGTGTCCTTCCTGTCCTGTCTCCTCACTTCCCCAGCAAGTGTCCTTGGTGGGGATCCCATACAACCCCATTTCTGGATCATCCCACTCTGCTGTAAAAGCTAACGTAAAAGCTTTGGCTCTAACATTCTGTCACCCACCCCCCCCACAACACGATTCCATCCATGCTCTCCTGGGCAGTGCATGATCCACTGTCCCAGGCCCTACCCTTCTCCTGCAGAAACTCAGCTTGTCTCCTGCGTGGTCACAAACACTCAAAATGACTCAGCATGGGGCTCTTCAGTCGCCAGGACAGGGGACAGAACAGAATGTGCCAGGCCCTGCTCCGTGGATATCTGGAATCCCCGGTGCCTGCGCTCTATCTCGTGACGAGCCTAGGGACCGGGCTCTCTTCTTTCATGCTACGTCTCATAATGAAGACATGTTTACTAAAAGAGTTTTTAGTAAATTGTTTTACATTTTAAAACATCATGTCATATAGCATTTGTATATACATTTGTTTTTCAATGAAGACTATGGAGGGTTAGTCCGGAGAGCGCTGTGAGGAAGGAAGGGGTCCTTGATGGCCCAGGGCCATTCGAAAACTAGGAAACAAACACAGTCGGAGCCAGTTTCCACGTATTTGGTTAATCCTGGAAATACGAAGTGCTGTCTAGTCTTATTGCTTATACTTTCTACTAATTTATTAATTTCTAATCTTGGATGGGATGAAGCGGAGGGCAGATGAGGAAGTTGGCTTTGAAGTCAGTGGGAAGGAACGATGAGTGTTTTTAATTCTACCTTTCCACTGTGGGAATAAGTGTTTTTACACATTAAAGTTCAGGCGTAGTGTCCACCCTTCTTTTTCACTTAGGTTTGTCATTCTTTATCCTGCATCAGCTCTCTGCTTGCACTTCTGAGCTGTATGATTTCAATGTTCTCAACCCTACAACGCCGTTAAACCTGATTTGGACAAACACGTGAGTTATATTTTTAAAATATCATTTGTGTAACCACAAGTTTCAAAACACGTTCTAGAGAACAAAGGGTGGATCGTGTACAAACGCAAAAACAAAAACGCTTTCCAAAACAAAAAAAAAGAAAAAAAACCCGTGAAGCGCCCAGGTTGGGTTGTTTTTCCACTAGCAGAACAAAGGGCAGTTAACAGTCCTCTAGTATAGAAAACATACACCAGAAAGCAGCATCGGCCTCAAAGTGCAATTAGTCCTTTCAGTCCCAGGAAATATCGGCGGCTGCGTGGTGGTGTGGTGGGTATTGCAATCGCAGTTAAAACTCAATGCTCTCTAAGGGTGATGGATCGGATTTTATTCCATGGCTTCAGAAAGGACATGGGACCAGGCCTCTACGAGGCCCATATGGCTGCCTCCTTTAGGTGAGCACCCCTTCGCTTCCACACGGGGTAGAAATCAAGTAGGCCCGCTTTCCGAGGATGGCCGCCTACAGCTGTAGAGCGCAGAGAAAGCGTCGGTACGAGTCCAGAGGAACCGTAGGGAAGGTGTCTATTTGCCCTTTTGTATGAACCTGTTACACTCGCTATAGATTTCAAACCAAGTGTAGACGTAAAAATAGCCCACAACTCGTACTGCATTTGGACTGATTTCCTGGCAGGTTTTCCTGCCAGATGAACTCTGAGCTGCCAGTGAATTTGGGGAGTAACATTTCATATACAGAACCTACGTGAGTCAAAGGCCTGTGACTGAGAGAAAGGTCTTCTCGTCCACAGACTGCAAAAGGGTATCTGCTTTCTCTGAGTGCACAGGTTCTGGTAAAAGATTTCTATACAAGATGTAGAAAATGCTCTAAAAAACTCGTCATCTAATTGTGCTTCGTCAAAACAATGCAATGCTTCGGTAAATAAATTACTGTCTTAACTGGAGCACTCAAAGTTACTTATGATTGATTTCATATATATCTCTATGTTATAAAACTCTGAAACCAGAATGGGATATATTTCACCGTGTGTGTAGATGTATCCTATTAAGAAACTATAGCTAAGGAATCTAAACCAGTTGGCAGACATGACATCTGTTAAATAGAACTTTTTGCTTAAAATTTCAGCCGAGGCAGAAACCTTGCAGCCTCACTAGTGAGCTGAAGCTCTGCCCAGGTGCCCGCTCATTTTGGAACGCACAATTAAGATTTTGCAACAGCTAATGTTCTTGTTATCCTCGCCCCTCTTTGTAACACTCTCTGTGATTTTCTCCTTTATCTCTTCTGAATGACCTTCTGGAGAGCCCCCAGATTTAGGGTGATTTTACTGCTGCTCAGACCCTGAATATCCACTGACAAGGTTTAAGAGGTACCGTCTCTCAGCCCAGAGAACTGCATGGGGTGAAACAACGGACGGGGTTATTTACAGACACATTCAGTCTTGCTTTGGTTCACACTGCGCTTCCATGTGAAACCGCCCGGGCCGGGCCTGGCTACGTCCCTTGGTTTCCCCGGTTGACAATGTAGCTCTTGACGTTGGGAACAGGCCGCACGTCGTTCTGATGCTTGCGGCGCTCGATGAAGCACGCCAGGCGGGAGGTGTCCAGGGGGACCTTGGAGTAGCTGCCGTTGTGGGGTTGCAGCCACGGGTGCTGCAGGCAGGTGGCCGCCGTGGGCCGCCTCCGGAAGTCTTCCTGCAGGATCACGTTGATGAAGTCCCTGGCGGCGTTGCTCACGCCACAGAAGTACTCGTGGGGGAAGCTGAAGTCCACCCTGCACACGTTGATGCACGTCTCCTCTTTGCTCTCATCCAAGAAGGGGGAGACCCCGCTCAGCATGACGTACGTCAGGACCCCGATGCTCCAGATGTCAGTGCCCAGGGACACGGGGATACCTTGGATCACTTCTGGGGCAGCGAACTCGGGGTTGCCCAGCAGGTGGTGGATATGGAAGTGGCCCGAGATCTGGACCGCATCCTCCAGGTCGATGAGCTTCACGCGAGGCACGGGAATCCGCAGGTCGATGAGCAGGTTTTCGGGCTGAGGAGGTAGATCCCGGGAGGCGGGGGGAAGAGAAGCACATTCAGCTCTCGGTTTAATATCCGAGGACTCCACTAGTTCAAACCCAGTTCTGCTGTATTTTGATAAATCCTACAGTGTACAGGACACTCCCTCTGCAAAGCACACAGGCGGCTTCACGCTCGGCTAAACTGGGTTTGGGTGGAACGTCACAGAAGTCGTTTGACAATGAAAATCATGTCATCTTAACTACCCCTAACTTCTGCAGAGAATCAAGTAAATAAATTATTCATTTTGGGGAATGTGGGGCTTTTTTGAATAGTATGGAAAAGCTGACACTCACTTGCTTCCTTCTACAGAGTCAGACGTAGTGGTTAAAGCTTGTCTGCCTCCTCTTCCCCCAAATGTCTTTGTCATTGTGCTCTCGTTAACTCGGGAATTATACACTTAAATTGTGTGGCAACCTAGATTCTGTTTAATATTCACGAGGATTCTAAGTAAATAAAATGAATTAGAATTGACATCCCTCAAGGGTACTGACTGGCAGGTTGGCCTTGGTCATCTCCCTGCAAGGTGGCTGTTTCTTATTTACCTTGATGTCCAAATGGGCAACCCTGCAGTTGTGAAGGTACTGCAGAGCTTCCATGACGTCTCGGACGTAGAAAGCGACCTTTTCTTCCATCAGCTCGTCGTGGTTCATAAGGTAGTCTAAGAGCCGGCCATCATCCATCCTGAAAGCAGGGAGGAAAAGACACAGAAACATGCTTGTAGAGAAAGAAAACTGTAACACACGTATGCGTCTGTAAGATCTTCCCTACAGCCCCAGGTCAGGATAATGTTCAGAACTAAAATAAATTAGAAATCAAGTAAATAAAATTAGAAATGCGCTGTGCTTCAGAGCACAAACCTGTATAACCTTGTTGACGACGCATTCTGTTTGGTTCACTTTTAAAATCGCTCGCAGGATAGAAGGTCCAACTCAAAGGCCCTTTGAGAGGTTAGGTTGCAAAATAGAGAAATTCTTGAGAGAGAGAGAGATTGGGAGCTATCTCAGCAATATTCTGATTAACTTGTGACTGAGAACAAGGTAGGAGGAGCCAGGCGGACCCTGATGGGAATCCCGACTCTGCCCATTACAGGCTGGGAGCTCAGGTCAAACCATTTGAATTCTCTGCGTTACGGTTACTTCACCTTTCAAGTGGGAAAAACCACAGCGGGAGCACTAACAGCGGCTTCACTACAAGGCACGTGCAAGGACCAAGTGCGACAATGAGGCACTGATGCATAATCGGTAGCAGCAGTAGCTCCTGTCGGGTAGCTGTGCCCTCTTAGCAAGGTGCGACCGGATGCCAGGCGCGTGTCCTCTAACGTGCGCTGGGCTGTAAAGGCGCATCCCCAGGAAACGCCCAGGCAGAGAAGCTTGAGCAAGTCAGAAACTACTTTCCAGCACGGCTGAAACCCCCTGGCCAAGTTTCCATTCCCTTCTCCAGCTCGTTCCTTCCCACTGGTCTCCTCTGCTTCCCTGGACAGGAGCAAAGGTTGGGACCAGGGAAGACCTCCTCTGCCTGCCTTGCTCTGACCTGCCGGGGGTGGGTGGGCGTGGGGAGCGTGGGGAGAGGTAGTGCTGGGCTTGTGAGATGCATCCCCCTGGACTTCTTGGAGCACTTAAGGGAGAAATTAACAGCAGCACTGCCCTGAGATCCCAAAGTCCCAGCCACCCAGTTCACACTTAGAGCTCTTGGGTAATGCAGATGCCCAGGACCTCGACTGTCTTCTTCAGTTGTCTGGGAGAGAAACGCTCTACCGGCGATTTGGATGGACACAGACAGGGAGATCCCCCAGTCACAGCGTAACCAAGATTCAGCACAGGACCTGCCTCTCAGAGATCTCCCCTGAACCTCAAGTCCAACCAACTACCTTTCTATGTTCTCACAGTAACCCTCTCCAAAATATGCATTTATCGCCCAGCCTGCGTGGCTCAGCAGTTGAGCATCGACCCAGGATCCAGGAGATCGCGGTTCGATTCCCAGTCAGGGCACATGCCCGGGCTGCGGGCTCGATCCCCAGCAGGGGGCGTGCAGGAGGCAGCCGGTCAATGACTCTCATCATTGGCGTTTCTCTCTCTCTCTCTCCCTCTCCCTTCCTCTCTCTGAAATCAATAAAGATATATATTTTTAAATATATGCATTTTTCATGCTACATTGAAATCGTTCATTCAGCTGCTTGTCCTCAAGGACTATTATTTCCGTCTTTGGCTCTCCCGCCCCGGCCCCGGTCTGCACAGGGGTCAGCACATAACGAGTGCCCAGTAAATGATAAACTAGTTCAATCTGATATTCTTCTAATTTAATCCCCGCAACATCTCTGAGACGTGGGAATAAGTCTTCAGACTTCACAGATGAGGGCCCTGAGGTCCAGGAAGCCGCACACACTGCCTCAAGCCACGGAGCTGGGGCTGGAGCCCAGCTTCTCCATGCCCAGGACACTTCTGTCCACTGCACCAAGAACCTGGCAATCAACACCTTCCCTGGGAACGGCGACCTGAAAGTCTGAAGGGAAAGAGGTGCTGGGTTGCTGTACCACCTTGGTACGCAAGCGATAATACCTTTTATTGGAGGGACAGTCAAGTATAACATGTCACTTACAAGCAAAAATAATTCACTGTCAACAGAATTCACCTTTTGAGTTAGGAAGCTCCCAGCGAACAGGTTACGCTCGGAGAGGCTGTTTGTAAGTGTGTCTGTTACATCCAAAGTGACAGTCTACCAGCGACTGCGCAGCTGTGTGAGTATCGCAGAAGAATTACAAAGGCAAACAGTGTCGGCTTTGTCTCCTCTTGTTTCTTTTCAACCAAGTCCAAAATTTGGCCTAAGATGTTTGCATTTCGGCTTTCTTTTTTCCGTCATAAATACCTTTACGATAAGTTACTTCTTCAAAGACCCCCTACACACACAGCTAGACCAGCAGTTTTCAGCCTTTTCCATCTCATGGCACATAAGCGAATTACTAAAATTCCGCAGCACACCAAAAAGCATATTTTTTGCCGATACAACAAAAAAATAGGTGTAGTTTTGATGCACTCACACTGGACAGCTATTATTGTGCTGGGTGTTGTCATTTTTTATTTGACAATCTGAAGGAAAAGAGGTCAGTGCCCCCGACGAAATAGTCACGTATCGCATGTTTTCTTGCAGCACAGCGGTTGAAAATCGCTGAGGTAGACTAAGAAGCACGCGGGAGCAAGACTAAAATGACAGCTGGGCGCTGGACGTGGACGTGCTTCTCTCCTGAACAGAGGCTCCTTTGGAGCCACACACAGCACTGGCCTTAGCGGACAGTGTCTGTCCTCTCTCCAGGCCCAGGGCCTCGGTCTCCGTAAAATCTCTCTAAACCACCGAGCATGCTCTCTGCTCTTAGCTTAGGGTAGTGGCGAGGGGCATGTGACCTCACTGCTTTAGTTGATGTCTTCTGGGGCCAAGTATATGGTTGCCTGAGTCCCTAGAAAATCTAGAAGGACCGGGATGCTTCAAGGATAAGGTTCTACCCGAGAAGGAATTTCTTGCACGGTCGATGGGATGCAATGGACTGATGGACAAACCCCTTTCTTTCATCTCTGCTCCACCCGTCAATAAGCCTATTGTCAATAAGCTTTGACTAAACTGCCCAGCTCAAGGGCACATAACAGAAAGAAAATGAGAACTGGAATGAGAGCTGTGGGTTCAAGTCCCAGCTTTTCCAGTTCCTAGTTTTAAGGAGTTCATTTTAAGGTGCTTCCTTAGCCTTGATTTTCTAATCTATAAAATGGGAATAACATTTTTATAAACTGGAGGGCAGAGCGCATGTGACAGAGCACTTCGTAAACTATAAGACACTGTATTAATAGAACTGCTATAAATAACCCAAACAGCTGGGGACCAGCTTAGAGAGACGACACCCGCACTTACAGTTCCAAAATCAGGATGTAGGACGTGGGGGACTCGTAGGTGTCGTGGAGAGTGATGTACTGTGGGTGCTGCAGGTGCTGGAGGAGGGCAGCCTCATGGGCAGCCTGCTCTTTTTTCTTCATTTTTTTGCTGACGAACTTCACAGCAACATCTTTTCGGGTAGCTTTGTGAATGCATTTCTTTACTATGGAGAAACGGCCTCTGGAAAACAAAAGGGAGCAAGCATTTTGTCAGCATTCGTTAATCAACTAGGAATTGTTTTATTTAAGGATTTGTGACATTTCCTCTGAAGTGGCCAGATGGTAACATTGTGTTAGGAATTCTATTTTCCTATTTTCTAGCCGCCCACTTATCCACAGGGATTTGCTCAAAGGCCCCCTGCAGACAGTGCTGAACCCCACATACGCTATGTTTTTTCCTATACACACATACCTTTCACTTAAAGGAAGCCCTTTACGGCTTCTCTTTGGTGTATCTGAATTGCTAGCATCACTACTCTTGTGTTTTGGGGCCGTTATTAAGTAAACTAAGGGTTACTTGAACACAAGCATGGTGACACCTCCACAGTTGCTCTGATAACCGGGATGGCTGGTAAGTGACTAACAGGCAGGGAGCCGGGCAAAGGGGCGAGTCACATCCTAGGTGGGAGGGAGTGGGGTGGTGGGAGATCACATCGAGCTACTCAAAACAGCGCACGGTTGAAAACTAATAAATTGATTATTTCTGGAATTTTCCATTTGACATTTTCAGACCACAGTTGACCACGGGTAACCGAAATTGTGGAAAGAGAAACCATGGATAAGGGGGGAAGGCGACTGTGTTTTTAATGATAATGTTTTCACTCAGAAACACCATTTTCTCTTCCTTAGCATTTTAGGATTCTTTGAGATGCAAAAACAAAACAAAACAAAACCCCAAACCAAAACTAATATCATTTTTTTTAGTCAATATATTTTTCCTTCATTCTGAACATCAACCACAAGTTCCGTTTTCTAAACAGAGTATATTTCTATAAAATCCGACAAAAACAACAGTAACAACGTTAAAGAAGGATAATAATTTCAAAAAAATTTTTTAAAGAGGTAGTTTTTAATTTTATTGTATACTTATCTTTTTATTATGGAAATTTTCCTATATACTCGACAGCGACGAGGACACTCGCCAGCCTCATCTCATCTCTTCCTTTCCTGCCCTCGGCGTCTTCTTTTTTTTTTTTGAAGTGTTTTAAGCAAAATCCCCATACCGTGTTATTTCACCCATTAGTACTTCAGTTTGAATCTTTAATTGACAAGGACATTTAACAAGTACTTAACATCATTCTGTTTTTACATCTAACAAAATTAACTGCACCTAAAATAAACAAAATGTTCCCAGACTCAGCTGCAGCCGTGTGGAGGGTGGTGAGAGAGTGAAGCGGAAAGGGGTGGGGGTGGGGGTTGGGGAGGGGTCAGGGAGGGGGGCTGATCGGCTAGGGCAGCGGAGAAAGGGAGGGTCAAAGACGTGACAAGCCAGTGCCACCCAGGCCCGCCCATGAGGTGCCCTAACCCACAAGTAGAGCAGCGAATGGTCTGAAGAGCAGCTCATTCCTGCAGCAGAAACGCACACATCAGGCACCGTGGCCGTGACCAAGGTCGTCCAGCTGACTCCTCGACCTGGCTCTGTGCTCACCAAGCAGCTGTATAAATATATATATATATTTGCTATAGATTTCCCTCCAAATAGAGAACGTGCTAATCAATTAAACAAGTATCGGGCAAATATTAATTGAAGGCCTATAATGTAGCAGACATCATTCTTGGCATAGCGCACAAGTATTTGGCCAAACTGGAAGTTCTCTTTCACATCATAAATGAATACATTGCCACTCCGGTTTTTAACAGCACTCCCTTGTCAGTTAGATTATTACAAGCGAGTCCTTCCAGAGGGCTTCGCTGAGGACAGATCTCCCGAACTTCGTGGCCATATCCAAGTACTGCCGCCTTAATTTCTATTTGTGTTTGTCAAAGCTACGCATCCCTGTGGTTTAAAGTCATTTAGCTTTACAGGGTTGGTTATTAAAAACAACAGCATCCCACCATCCCACCCATCCCCGTCTGTCTTCCCCTAGAGGTTATTTAACATATGTCGGCTGATTATTTAGGCATTTACTTCTGTGACTCTAAACAGAGTATGTTTTGTGTGACTCCTTGATTTTTTTTCAGTTTAAGTTATTATCTGTTGACGTCCCACTGTGAAAGATGAGATTTCAGTCTCTTCCCTCCGTCTCCACACTGAGCCACTTTCCCGTCCCCTGTCTCCCAACAGAATTATATTGTAATTAATGTTTCGTGTTTACATTCTTGGACCTACGTCAGTGCTGTTCACAACCAAACCGCTGGTAAACTACGAATACCTTTCCTTTTTGAGGTAGAAGGCCTTCTTCGATCAGTCCTGACAAAGAGCGCATAGAAGTCAGTTGTTTGAGACTTGCGTATCTCAAATGTGCTTATTCTGCCCATATACTCGATTGCTAGTTGAGCTGAGTATAATTCTAGGTGGAAAAACATTCATTTACAATTTTGAAGGAATTAGTCCATTGCCTTCTAACTTCCAGTGCAACTGATGATGTTAACTGTCCCTGTCCAAAGCATTATCATTCCTAATCTTTTGCAGGTGTCCCTTATAAAGGTGTCTAGCTTTCTGCTCACTGAGATCTCCCCCCCATTCTTTGGCTCCCCCATGGGCCCCTTTTTGTGGTTCCTCTGGCCGGAAGGACAGGATTCCCTGAGTTTTAGCTTCAGACAGTTCTGCATGAATGCTCTTGGGGTAAAGCAGTGAGAGAAGAAAGGGGGGACAGGGGAATTTCCATGCTCTCTTCAGCTCAAAGGGACCCCCTTTCCCCATCTTTTGGCCAGAAAAGATGGGTTTCTCTCGGAGTACTTCCTCCCTGTGTGTGCGGCACAGTGTCCTGACTTGGCCCAACCTTGGGGCAAAGGAGAAAAAACAAACAAACAGAAAACTCGCAGCCACTGTCTCTGTCTTTCCTCAGGTTTTGACTTCCTTCCCCAATTAAACCTTTTTGGGTCCTGCACCGGTAACCAGTCAGCTTTCCCGGAGGCTAACCCTCTGGCTGCTTTACACTGCACTGGGGCCCATATAGTTTATTTCTGGTTAATATGCCACGCTCAGGTGCTCTTTGCTTCTATAAATGGGCTGTAGGAATTAAGATATTTCATTTTGCACCATGATTTTTACAATATTCAGTTATTTTTAACAAGATAGTCATATGTGCTTAGAATTCTAGGTTTAGGTGTGACGGAGAAAGTGGGCTCACTTCTATGCCCTGGCACAGAGATCTTTCATGTGTCTCATGTGAGTACTACATGTTTTATTTCCATTCTATTAACACGCAGCACGTTTACAGGATCTTCTGAAAATATGAGGGACAGAGTAAGTTTCAGGTTGTCGGAGATGTGATTTTTGAAAACCCACTGAATGCTTTGAATAGATCAGAAAATTGACACCACCCCCCCTTCATAAATATCAAAACATCCATCTCTTCTTGCTAAAACATGCCTTAGCCTAAGACCATCAGCAGAAAATTTATGTCTCAGTGAGGAATTAACTGGGGCATCCAGCTGATGAGACCAGTTTGGCCTGCTCATGATGAGGGTCATATCTAGCTTCACAAACTTCAATACCATGAAGCAAACCAGATTTCAATTATTACAGCTTATTTTTGACAAAATTTGCTATGATGAAAAACAACATATGCAGGCAACCAAGCACAGGCCCAGAGTCAGGGAGCCCGGGGTTGAGTCCTGGCTCTACATGACTAGTGTGGGACCTCGAGGAAGTTACTTACCAGCCCCCCAAGACTGAGATTCCATTTACTGGAAATCTACTCAAATGCCGTCACAGTGTTGTAAGGATTAGCTTAAGCAGCTTTTGTGTAATATCTGCACAGTATCTGGAACACTACAGACACTCAATAAGCATCACCATCATCAACAACACATGCATTTCTATCGGCCTCTTGTCTACACAGAGGAGGCAGGAACGTGCAGCTAACGTCGTTTTTTGATAAAAGGTGCTCTAACGAAAGGCAGTGATTTACAGAGTGACCCCTGCCTAAAAAGTGAGGATAACAAACATTTTGGCTCTTCCCGCACCTCTGTGACAGCCGCCCCACTTAGGAAATGTTGTGCTTCACTGAGAGACGTCAGTCAGACACGGAGGTGATGCGGCTGGCCCCTTGCCAGCGGGTGGGTGGGAGGCTCCCAAGATCCACTGCCCACGTTTTCTCACTGAGACAACCTGGAGACCAGCGCATGACAAGGGACAGACCCTCTTTTTGTTCCTTTCCGTCAACTATTTTGTGGGACAGGTGATACTTTTTTTCATTGTTCTGTTAAAAGTCATACTTATATCCCTTTTTGTTTTTGAGGACACACTTTTCTAACCAAAATACAGAGAGAAAGGGAGAGAGGGGTGTGTGTGTGTGTGTGTGTGTGTGTGTGTGTGTGTGTGTGAGGGGTTGGATTAGAAATGTCCACAAAACAATGGGTCTGACACATGGCCATCCACAGAGACCTCTACTCAACAATTAGTGATTATACAGCCTTCTCAGGAACACATGGAGCTTGTAACAAAAACTGACCATATTCTACTCATACAGCAAGTCACAACAAGAATCAAAGAATCAGTGTCATATAGACCCAATTCTTCAGTCACAATGTAATAAGCACAATAATTTAGAATCGGTAATAAGAAGATACTTTGTAAAAATCTCATACATTCAGAAATTTAAAAACATTTCTATTACAATTGGATCAAAGAAAAAAAAATCACAAGTGAGGTAAAAATACTTAGAACCGAATGGTAGTAAAAATGCCACATATCAACTGAGGAGATGTAGCTAAAATTGTAGTTGGAAGAAAAAGTTGAGCCTTAAACTCTTACATTAGGAAAGAAGAAAGGCTGAGAGCTGACGAGCGAAGCCCCCAACTTCAGAAGTTAGAAAAAGAACAGTAGAAAATACACATAAATGCTCTAATTTTATCTGTAGAGAGAAGGCGCTTAGTGAAAGAAACAAACAACAGAAGCCAGTTGGGATCTGCTGGGACGTCGCCCACTGTTCATGAATGAAGGAATTGAAAACCGGGTCATTACCTTCCAATTTCATTCAGCTCAGTATAAGTTGAATCGAAATTTTCCTTCCAAGAAATGGTGGCCCCATCAGCAGCAGCATCTTGGGAAGAGAGAGAATCCATGTATGACACTGAGGGAGTCACAGGATAACAGAAAGGTCAACAGAAAATCTCCAGCATCCCCCACAGCATCTCTTGGGACTAAACACGGAGTCTAACTCGGTGGGAAAACGCCGCGGTGCTCCAACACGCTCTTTTTAAAAATATCACCCAAGGGGAAGCTGACGTGGCATTTCGACCCTTCCCTGTGCCATCTGCATCCACACGGGGAACTCGGGACAGTCAGGAACGGAGCTCCCAGATATTTTATGAGTAAATATCTGGTAGGAAAATTAAGAGGGAGGGAGGAAACCACACTGAAGGCCTAGCAAACCCCGTGAGGGGACAGCGGACAGGGTCAGGGAAGAGCCACACAGCCAGGAAAGGACGAGAGGAGAGGAATGTGCTCCAGACATCCCAACACTGCTCTTTCTCACCCGCTGTTCTCGGGCATTAATGCGCCCATCCCGTATATTGAAGGATTTAGCTTAACCCAGAACGCACGCCTGAGTGAGCAGAGTCTTCGTAGCACTTCCTATGGGATGTGTCAACTCCCTGGCAGTGGTTTACACACTCGAGCACGCACACTATTGCCTATCTGTGCCGTCTCTGCCGTCTCTGGGGACCGAGGCTCGCAAGAAACAGAACATGAGCAGGGGTCATCCCTGAGCACAACCCAGCTGAGCCCGAAGGTGCCTCTCCACCCTGAACTCTGAGGAAACGGAGACCCAGGGCCAAGGCTTCCCAGCGAGTCACAGGCCCACCAGAGAGAAGCCACTGGGAGGGCACTGAGACCGCAGGGTGGGGCTGGGGGGCATTTTAGCTTTGAGTGGGGGTGGGGCTGTATTCTGAATCCCCAGGTTTCTGGAGCCCCTCTTTAGACTTTGGGACTCCTTTAACCCAAAGAGACACGGAGTCATTGCCTTTTAAGTACAGAGACCTCCTCTCTCCATCCCAACACACACAGTCCACTCCCCTGCACTGCCCCAAACCCCACTTCTCAAAGGTTTCTTCAGGCTAACAAGTTTCCTCTCTCAAAACGTCCTTGGGCCCGAGGCGGCTTGGTGAGATAGTGAATCGGGCAAAATAATAGCCTCGTTTGTAAAATACTCATGTGTAGCTAGTTTCATGTGCATCTTAGTTAATTATTCAGCACATCCACATAAAAATGTATCCACATTGAGAGGAGATGTTCTGGGAGGGGAGGGGATGGGGAAATGATTAAATCCTTCAACCAGGTTCCTTTTCTCTCCTCATTTTAAATTGCAGGTGGGGGTGTGAGGTACACTTGTGCCTGAGGTGTTCCAGGAAGGGGAGGGTTTGGTGTTCCTTCCTCAGAAGAGGGGCAGGTGGCATCCATGTGACGCATGACGTCTGCCTGCCCTTCTCTGTTCCTGGAGACACACGTGCCCAGGGAGCCTGGCAGGCCCAGGGTAACCACAGGGAGCAGCAGGCCCAGGGTAAACATGGGGGGCAGGTCTAGGGTAATCATGGGGGGCAGGCCCAGGGTAAACATGGGGGGCAGGTCTAGGGTAATCATGGGGGGCAGGCCCAGGGTAATCATGGGGCAGATCTAACTTTTGCTCCAAGACATGGGAAATCACGCTTTATGGAAACACTCTTACTAGGCCTCTGCACCCGACTGAAGCCCCTGAGCACATCCAGGCCACCTGCTGCACAGTGGCTGCCATGCCAGTGGACAGACTGTGCCGGTGAGTGTGTGACCCGAGTGGGGTGCCCGGCCTCCACCCACTGGGGTCCAGGGCGTGGCTGGGACTCACCGTATTCAGGGAGTCGCACAAACTCTGAGGGCTCGCTGGGGAGGCTGATCCCCCAGGGGTTGCTGGCACTGACTCTGAACTGATAAGGACTCCCGGGACTGAGGTCTTCGATGACGAGGTAAGTGTCCAAGGTCGAAGCTACCGACTGCTGCCAGGCCTGGGAACCTAGAGCACCATTTCCGAGGGGAGAGAGAAAAAGCCAGAGGGACATTGTTTCAAAGACCTTCAGCAAACAAAGAGAGGAAAATCGACACATTGTATTCAAGGGACAGTTGTGGTGACTGTGTGGCCTGTGGGCCGATTGTGGCAGATTTGTGTTCAGTTTCCTAAGCGATCGACTATATCAGGTGGAGTGTGGAAGCAGTTGGCCTGTAGATTCTTCTGTTCATTTCAAATGTGCACATGTGAGAGTGAAAGACACACGGATCATACAGAAGTTACAGAGGAACATGGGGCAGATTCTTCATGAGGCCAGAAAACATAAAGTAAGAACAACAATGAAAAAATATGATTTGGAAATTGAAACAAAATAGAAATGAACATGTACTGAGCACTACAGTACTCAGTGGAAGCATCTTCACTAATTCTCTCCTTTCACTTTCTTAGATCCACAGAAACCCCACAAGAGTGGGAGCACTCATCTGACTTTACAGATGAGGAAATTAAGACTCAGAGAGATTAGAGATTTTCCCAAGGCAACTGACTGATGCCGAGTAAATGTGAACTGTGTGAAACGTGCCTGTCAGCTCAGCAGGAATTTGTGCAGAGTTAGAAGACACAAGAGTGAACAGCCTAAGAAAGATGCAGAAATAAACAGCTTTAGAACTGCCCAGAACCCATTTAGCAGGAGAGAGGAGAGTTAAAGTAATAAGAGTAATGGAAAGTAGAGCAAAACGCCTGATTTTGGTTCTGGCTGCAAGGGGTACTTTCAATTCCGATATGTAATTCACGTGGGGTTCAGAGATGTGTTATTAACAATTAGCTACCTGGCTTCTTATTTTAGCTAATTCTAGTAGGTGTCAGGCTCAGTTGTTAACAACTGAAGAAATGTATGCACTTTTAGCATGTAAATGTAACATTAAAAATCTGAACAATGTGTTAAGAAGTTACTATATGTAGTGACCTCTACTTTTTATCTGGGTGGGGGTGGGGTACAGACAAAGATCACAGATTAGCAAACTGGAGACATTGGTTCTAACTTCAGCCTCGTGCTTCCTAACTTTCTTTGGGCCTTGGCCTCCTGGTCTATAGAATGGGTCTAATTGTCTCTGTCTGGGTCATGGGGCTTGTTACGCAGGGAAGTGCACTGGGAACCTTCCGTGGGTCACCGTTTTGTCGAAAACCACTACTGGATGTTTGAGCTCCAAGAAGGCGCTGAGGTCTTTGTGCTGAGTTGGAAGACACAAGAAGGAACAGCTGCTGAAAGGCACGGAGACCAACAGTTTTACGGCTCTGAAGGCCCTCGTTACAAGGAAGAGAAGACAAACAGAGGGCCCACCTTCCTCTCTGTACTCCACGGTGTAACCAGAAATAGTGCAGTTCCCCGTGCTGGACGGGGGCAGCCAGCGTAGGATCACCGAGGTGCAGCTTCTCTCCTGGGCGATGGGCCGGTTGGGGGCGGCTGGAACACCTTCGAGGGCGGAAACTGGGGTCAAGGGCTATTTCTGCAGAGCTTGTTATTTTACACCAAGGTTGAAACGTTACCTAATCTGCATCTCACATTTTTCTTACGACTTTCTCCACCGAGTGGCATACGTTTCTCCAGGTCCGAGGGAGACCTGGGAGACAGGCCTTGCTGGCAGAAATTCTTTCCTGGGCTAAATACTGCACCCGGGAGACGAAGCTTGGTCAGGAGGTGCAGAGTAGGCCGCAGGCAGCTCTTAGCGAAAATTCCTTCTCTCTCCGTTCGCTAGAGCTTTACTTTGGAATTTTCACAATGGAACCTCCCCCCCAGGTCTCAGCAAACCCTTATAATGTCCACAGAAAATGTCTGACTGACACAAATTCACAGAGACGGAAAGTAGAATGGTGGCTGCCACGGGCTGGGGGCGGGGGGGACAGGGTGTTATTTAACGGGTACAGAGTTTCAGTTTTGCAAAATAAAAAGAGTTCTGGAGCTTGGTTGCACAACAGTGTGAATCTATGTCACATTACTGAGTTGTACACTTAAAACTGGTTTAGACGGTAAGCTTTGTTATGTGTATCTTAAGACAATAAAAATATTTTTAAAAGTATAAAAGATGTTCAACTAAAAGGAGTCTGTACCTTGCACTTTAACCGTTGCGGACGTTGATGCTGTCCCGTGGTCATTGGTCGCTATGCAGGTGTAAATCCCGCTGTCCTGGGGCATCAGGTTGCAGATCTTCAGGGTGATTTCTCCGGAATCACTAGAGACACCAAAAGGACCCCTCAAACTCCAATAATGAGACAATTGACTGGTAAAGGGCTGGCATCTGGGGGGCTGAGCTGACTCCTCAGGCCCGAGGCCCAGCCCCAGTTGTTACACACCTGGGGTGATCACCTTGCCTCTCTACACTCTCCTCTCCTTAGGGGGGAAATTCTTGCCATGTCTCTCTCTCAGGTTTGTTGTGTAGGAGGGATAGGGGTAGAAAAAGAGTGAAATGAGATACAAATTAGAATGTGGTTTGAAATCTGTGAAGTTCTATACCAGTCCTGGTCCACAGTATTGCCCATATTATTACCACCAGCAACTTTGTTCTAAAATATTTTCAGCTTCACAAATCAATAATGAATGGTACCAAAATAATAATAATAATAATAATAATAATAATGTAATCATGAAAAGACGAAAGAATGAAAATGTTCAAGTATTTCAAATTCTACATGGGAGACCCTCAAAATAACTAAGTGCATTAAATAAAGGGCAAATCCCTCCACTAAATGATAACTTGCCCAGTAGTCCCAGCCTGGGGTCCAGGCCAGCACACGGGAAAACTGCTCTGAAAGGGTTAAATACAGAAGGCACAGTCGGCCGCCCTTTCCCCAGTGGCTGTGGCACAGCGATCCTCAGGGGCCTCCCCAAGCACTGGCTCTCACGCTAACCTCCGGGGGCCACTGATAGGTTAGGACCCGGGCGGGAGGCTTTGCTGGGAACACCACTTCACACACACCAATATCAAGTTAATAGGTGAAAATGTCTCAGTCCTAGGAGTTTCTTCAACAAGTTTCCTGAGCATGTAGGGCCTGTCACTGTGTGTCCACTGTGAGCAGTAGTCCACAGTATAGTTCATAATTAGCAGCAGTAAGTATTAACAGGGTGACTGGGAGGCCTTTGCATAGATGCGTGCTGGGGCTGGATGTTCTGTTTTCTACTGCACATTTTGGAGTGGGTCACTTTTTTTTTCAGGTAAGAAAATTGTTCTCAGGTTAGTGGGAGAATTAAATGTGTCCCTGTTTCACAGGATCCTGGGGGCAGAGGGACACTGGGGTGTCTAGGTGTGAGGACCGCATTCCTACGACAGGTCTGCAGCCTTCCTCACTCCTGACAGACATGCGCTTGGGAATCTGTAGGGAACGGTAATGAAACAGGGTGAATGTAAGTCAGAGCCTGTCAGAGCTCTCCAGAAGCATGGTCCAGCCTTGACCTGAGAGATCTGAGGTTCATGTTTTCCTTTCTCTGTTCAATGTGGGTCCTGAGTAGTCTTTCTGAACCATCCTTTTTGATCCTAGATCTGTCTACATGGTGCTGAGCAACAGGTGAGTGTGTGCTGGTCGGGACCCAGGGGCTCCTGGGGCTCAGGCTGTGCCGACAGCTCACAGCTCTGTGTCTGCTGCCCTGGGGGCACGTCACCGGAGAGGGCCCTGCCGTGGGCACGTCACCGTGAGGGGGCCCTGCCGTGGGCACATCACCGTGAGGGGGCCCTGCCGTGGCCACGTCACCGTGAGGGGGCCCTGCGGAGTCTGAGCTAGAATAGGCTCCAGGGCAGCTCTGCTCTGGGAGAAACCAAACCCCTGGATCAGTAGCTGCACCTGAGACTTGGCCTGGGGGTGCCGAGGGGGGCCCCTCCGCTTACCAGGAGGAGACGCTGTATGTGGCTGAGCTGTTGTCAGTGTCCAGGATATTCTGGTCTGGACCCTTCCAGGTGATGATGGGCTTTGGCCGCCCGCAGACTTTGCACTGCAGTGTCACCGTGTCCCCAAGCAAGCAGGTCACATCCACTAAGGGCACAAGGAATTCTGGGGCCACTGTGGTCAAATCGACATGAATTCACATCATTCGGAACTTGGAATGAAACAGCCCCTTTGCAACACATTACTCTCATTTCCCACCCACATTGTGTAACGACTCCAATAACCTTCAGCTGAACACTGTCGAGTCACTGGGTCCCGTGAAAAAGGATTTTAAAGGTAATAAATGTTTATTGTGGAAAAATTAGGAAATACAGAGAAGCAGAGAAACGAAAAAGCTCCGTGATGTCATGATCCAGAGGTAACTACTGTGAGCATCTGCTATATATCCTCTCGGGTTTATATCAACACACTTGGTCTTGCAAAAATTGAATCCCATCCTACATACTGCAAACTGTGGTCTTTCCACCCTCACACTTCGTCATGAACACGCTTCCCTGTCTGTAAGGACAGCATGACCTCACCACTGGTCAAAGGCTGACTCGGTGCTGGGTTCGCCATTGGTTAGTAGCCAATCCCCATGTTCTCAATTCTACCACTTTTTAAACTTACCTTCTTGGATGAAATTTGGATTTAAGATCTGAAAAACAAAGAAACAGAAAACTGCTTAAATCCTAAACTAGTAAGAGAACAGACTTTTACCCTATTGAGTAAAAAGTACAGGTTAGGGAGGGGAGCCCAGAGCCCAGCCTCTGTTGTTTGTGACCCTGTGGCCATCACAGTGACAGCAAAGGGCACCTGGTTTACTTTCCTGTCTGCTCTGGTGGTCACACTCCTCTGGGTGGTCTGGGCACAGGCGGGGCTATTGCGAGTGTGACCTCTGCAGGCCACAGCTGGCCTTTCTGCCCTCATGGCCTCAGTTGCTCTCCTCCTGCCACGTGAGTGAAAGCCCATTCTGCTCACCCCGTTCAGCACCCACTCATGTACGGTGATGGCTGATCCTTCCCCAAATCATGAATTTTCAAAAACAGAGGGCCTGACACTTATCAAATGGGAAGGGTCATTGACATGAACCACTGAGCACTAACCTAGTGGTTTCCTTCCAAATGTAACCCCCCACCGAGCAGGGAAACTTCCCTTCAAGTAGCTACATGCACAGCTTGTCTGGCTGAAGGGGAAAGAGAAAGGTCATGCCCACCCATCTTGCCCCCTGCATCGCCTCCTACGTCCCAGGCCTCCAGAGGGCAACTCGAAAACCACCGACCCCATGGTTCTAGCCCTTTCGGCTGCTGAGGTGAGGAAATGGGGACATGGGCCTCCTCGGTGACTTGTCTGGTCTCATGGCTGGAGGGCAGAGCACTGAGGGAGCTCTCTCCACGTGCCACGCTGACCGTCTCCTGACACCATGGATCTTCACAGCAGGAAACACCTTCCAGCCGCCAGCCGTGCTGAAAAGTTACTGTTTCTTCAGGGGAGGGAGCCTTGGTTTTCCTCCCGTCTTTGTTACCTCTAACCAGGCAAGTCCGCATCATAAAGCCTGGCAGCGTGACCAAAACATGGGTTCTGGAGTCCGAGAGGCTGGGCTCAGCTCTTGTATTTAATGTGGTTTTATGCTAAGTACATGACATTTATTAACAATGACTTCCTCTGCTATAAAATGGGAATAAATAATACTTAGTGCAAAATGTTATCACAAAGGTTAAGTAAAATAATGTATGTCAAGTGTTTAGCAGTATGCTTGACAAGGACAAGTCATCAATGACTATTTAAATAAAGAGAGATTATCTTATTCTGATCATCTCCCTTCTGCTAAGCAGCCTATTGTCGCCGTGGCTTATCTCTAATAATTTATCTTGCAGAATTATTCTTTCTTTCATAATGAGGCCAGAACGCTCACGTGCCTTACAAATAGCCCATGGTGGTGTTCACACGTAGCTCCCTGTATTTATGTTGTATCTGGACATGGTTTCTGTGTGTTCTCCCCTCATACAAGCATCCACGAGCCCTTTGGAACAGAGGTGCTATTTCCTCCTTTGGGTTCCCCTCTGCAGACCAATAGCCCACGATGCTGCCCGGGGTTTTCAGGAAGCAGGCCACAGGGCAGCCGGTGATGCAAGTCCCGGGCTGAGCGGCTCAGGACTGACCCCTGCAGCGCCCTCTGCTGGTCTCAAAAGGCACTCACACCACTGCCTGGCCTCCGTTTAACTGGTGGTTCTCAATCTTTGACCTAGGCAGCTTTAAAAACATGAAAAGACCCGTGCCTGGGCCGCACGCCCAGAGATTCTGTTTTAATTAGTGTGAAGGGGATCCAGGCAGCAGGAGCTTTGAACGCTGCTTCAGGTGAGTCAACATGCAACATCCTGGAAGTTTCCCTCAATTCAAGGGAAATGATCTCAGATAGAGGCTTTTCTCAGGTAGGGAATGTGGGGGGCAGGGGGAATTTAGTAAAAGCTTCTGCCTTCCCCACACCTAAGAGAATCCTCTATGTGAGGAGACATGGGAGGGGACTGTCCATCACTTGTTGGGGGTGCTAAGTAGGCTGTAAATTTGCCTGCCTGGCTTAGGTCGAGCCAGAGAGAATGACATCTGAACCAGTCATTTCACAAAGAAAGAGACTAAGAGTAGCGTCTAAAGTCCACAGTGGTTATCTCAGGGTGCTGGGACAAAGGGTGGCCTTTCCCCGTTCAAACAACATTCACTGCCGTCTCCTCTGGGCTGGTGAAAGGTCCCATGGACACAGAGACACTAAGATACAGGCCCTGCCTCGGGATTTATACACTGTTGTCTGGAATTTGTGTGATATTTTTCTTTCTCTTCTTACCTGGGCTTTCCAAATACTCTGCAGCCAGAATGTTTCCCTTTCGTAATAACTTTTCTTTAAGGGGAAAAGGCACAGTCAGAGCTACCAGACTGAAGGTTCCTCAAGGACAGGAACCACTTGCTATTCATCTTTGTGCCTCAGGCCCGAGCAGGGGGTCTGCTGCCCAAGGGGCATTCAACGCATGTGGGCTGAACGAATGTCCGATCTTTGTTCTCACTTCAGTTCTCCCAAGAATCGAGGACTGGTTCATAAATAGAACCTGGAAATGGGACCAACAGATCTAGAAAATAATCACTTCTGGGTACATCCCTATTTGCCTAGAGCCTGTTTTCAAACACAGATGGAATGCAAACTTTTTGGGAAATGATTAAAAAACAATAAACCCCGTTGCCTCTGAGAGAGGAGGTTTCCCAGCAGCAGCTGGGCAGGAGGGGATGTAAACTCTCGGAGCAGACAGAGCCCGAGGAATCCAGACCCTACGCCAGACATGCTCTCCTGACCGGAAACATTCTTAAAGCAGCTCGGCCTCAGGTTTATCTGTAGATGGGGGACAATAATGCCCACCTGGGAGGCTATTTGGTATAAGGACTCATTCACCGAGGAAGGTTTTTTGAGCTAACCCTTGGTTAGGTGGTGGTGTCCGGCAGGGAGGGAGGCAGACGTGCTCGCTGCCTTCATGGGGCCAGCAGTGTGGCGGGAAGAGTGGGATTAAACGACATCAGTACAGTGGCCAGGGCTGAGCCTGGCTGATGTTGTTCATGACCAGCCTTCAACAAGCATGAAGCACTGTCCTCACCCTGTCCCACCTCCACTCAATCAGGAGGCCCCTCGGGGGAAAACGACGGGGGAATGCGGGCAACGCTGTTCGGCGGCCTGCGTCTCCCACCCCGACGGGAATCCACACGGAGCAAGACAGTGAGCCGTGCCAGGGGTCTCAGAGAGGAGGCAGATGACAGATGGGAGAGGTGAACGGCAGGTTCCCACGTTATAAAACTGTAAGTGTGGTTTCACAAGTGTGGTTTACGGCCACTGTGCAGTGCTTTTATAAAACAACACCCCCAGCTGCTGCCTCGAGGGCCTCCTGCCTTACTTCTCTCTCTCATCACAACCCCAACTGTGTCACGTACACTGTTAAACACAGGCCCTGGTTAAAAAGCAAATCTTCCTAGTTTGGGTGTAGACTTCAGAGGGGAAGCTGGAGAGAGAGGCTGCCAATAGGCTTTATTGCAGGTCCTCCGTCTTGGAAGGGCTCGCGGGAGGCGTGTGGCTCTCCCGCCCTGCCGCCTGGCTGGCCCGGGCATTGCGGGCAATGGTAATAACGTCACTGTTCTGTGCGCACTACATCGCTGTGGTGAACTACTCCAGCCCCTTCCATCTCCTCCTCCAAAACCCAGGGAGGAAGGCCCGAGCGGGGCTGTGCACTCCCGTTTCAGATGAGAAAGGCAAGCCATGTAAGGCCGCAGCCGGTGGCGGAGGGCTGGCCTGAGCGCTCCTCGCACCGCAGCATCCCGAGGGAAAGCGCTGTGAAACTCTGTCGCCCATGTCCAAGGCCTACCTGCTTGCCCTCGCCCCCCAGCCTTGCCCCCCATCCCCTCTACCTAGACCTCTTTAAACCCCTCCGGCGAGGACCGAGAGCCTGGGCAAAACCCATGCTAATGATTTTCCAAACTTTGACTCTGGACGATGCCCACAGAAGGTTCCTCCCTCCCGTTTCCTTTCTACTTGGAAGCAAATCGGATGTGGACTGGGAGAGGGTCCCGACGGCCTCTCACACTGTGGGGCAATAACGTGTGCGCTGGCCTGTGGCTCCCTGTGGACGGACCACAGGGCCCATGTGGGGCAGGACCATGTTCTGTTGAGAGTTATACCTCAGAGCCTGGCACATAAGTGCTTCATTTATATTTGTCAAATCAAGGGAAATTTAAAGTGGTGGGATCCTAATATGGGGATGGGAGAGTTGAGAAAATGTCTTGCCGTGAGGATGGGGTGTTTTTCTATTTCCATCAGGCAGGATCGTGACTTGCTCTGGGACTTCATCGGTCAGCCACGTGGAGACGCAGCCAGCCTCGACCTCCCTGTGGCACTGACCACGTGCCCATCTATCCTAACATCTTTCCCGCATGTGACTGCCCCCACTAGACTGTGAATCCTTTAAAGACGGCAGCCCTTTTGCCTGTTTATGTTCCGTCTGCCATGCTGCTTAACACAGCATTTTGCACAGAGGAGGGAGGTCAAGTATTTGTTGAACCAAATTCACTGACATCACGCAATTAGCAGATGAGAATACGGCCCCCTGACCAGCTCGTCTAACGACCGCTGCTCACGTGTGAAGGGACCTGAGGCATCAGGCTGGGACCTGAGGCGGCAGCGGAGGGAAGATGACGCTCTTTATGCGAGAAGCCCGAGCCCTCCTGCTGGGCCGGGCGGGGAAAGAGCTGCAGAGGACCCGGGGTTTCTCTGAACAGCAGAGGGCGCCGGGCGGTGGTGCTTCCTCCTGGATGGGGGGGAACCACCATAATGTGGTCCATCCGCAAGCTAGTTTCCTCCTGCTGGGGAGAATTCCCACCGTCTCCTTGATTTTCCTTCAACATGGGAGGGCACTGAGGCGACAGGAAAGGATGACAGGTAAAATCAACCAGCCCCAAATAACAAGCTGATCCCTGAAGACATCTTCAGCCTGTTTCTTGCCAACGTCCAAGATTCTGACTCGCAGGCCTGACGGTGAGGGAGAAACCTCACCACCTGGAAGAGCAGGTCACCACCGCCTCCAGGAGCAAAACGGCCCCACTCGGTTCTTCCAAAGCCCTCCTCACCCGTCACAATACACCGCTGGAAACTACACAGTGAGAACACTAAAGGAATAAAAATGACCGAAAGAAACGGAAAATACACGTCCTAAACTGAACTCAGAGCTGCCTCGAATGAACCAACGTTTCTGTTCTCTGCCCTTTCCTTCCATTCCCTTTGTGCTCGTTTCATGGGGATCTGTGTTCAGAGGAGGAAGGAAAGGGATCTCGGATGATTTTAGATCATGAGATTTGGCAATTACACAAACAGATATTAAAAAAACACCCCAACAATTTCTAAAAATTTAGGTTCAATTTCTGGTTTGGAGGGTTAACCTTTTATGTTTTCAATCTGGCCAAACCAGACACGATTTTCTGAATTTTTAGAAAATATTTTTTTCTAAAGTTTTAGAAAATCTCCCTACTTCTGCTTATTCTTAAATGGACATAAAGCAAGCTGCAATTAAAAGCATGTAAATGCAACTCGATCCCAAACAGCGGTAGAGCTGTCTCTGCACTGGTTCCTTTCGTACCAACTATTTTCATTATCATTTTGTTCTAAATATTTTTCCTTCAACTTTGTTTCTTTGACCCAATTGTAATAGAAATGTTTTATAATTTTTAAATATATGTGATTTTAAAAAATTATATTTTGTTACTGATTTCTGACTTAACTGCATCATGGTTGGAGCAGTTGGTCTATGGCTGTTTCCTTGATTTCTTGATAGGACTCGCTTTATGAGGCCACTTTTGTAAAAGGTTCCGTGAGATCTCAAGGAGAATGTATAAGCACCAATTGTTGGGTACAGGTCTCTATAGATGGCCATGGGGCAAGCGCATTGTTTTACGGAGATTTTCTAATGTAAACCCCTCTCCCACCCCTCCTTGGTATTTTGGTTGAAGAATGCTGAATGTGTCCTCAAAAATTAAAAGTATGAAAATATGGCTTTTAACAGAATAATGAAAAAAAATCCATCCCACAAAATAGTTGAGGGAAAGGAACAAAAGGCGGCAGTTTATCGCTGAGTCTGCATTGCTCTTGAGGTGCCCCAGTAGCCTGGACGCCTGTCTGGGAAGGAAGCGGCTGGGGTGGGCCAAGGACCCTTGGTGGTGGTGATGTAGCTTCATCTGCATAAATCAGGTTGCCAGCCTGGAGGCAAGGTCTTGACTTTGGGCACAGTCTTCAGGGAGGAGTGTTTGGAGTTCTCATCTTTATCCCCCAAACTTCTTTCACTGAGTGAAATTACCTCCCGGAGTCTAAGGACCGAAAACAGGTTTACAACTGGCTCTGAGGACATGGGGGGTGCAAGGTTGAGTTGGGGGCTCAGTCCCCAAAGAGGAAAACCTGCACCGGATGCCTCTTCCCTGAGCTGTCATACTCACTATAGCACTGTAAGGCTGTGTTATTAAATTCTGATTCACCGAACTGACGGGGCCATCACACCGAGGGAGCCTTCGCAGCCCCGGTGGGGGGGGGGGGGCGTGGGGAGGAAGAGGGTGGCCGGTGCTCCTCTCACAGCTGGTCCTGAGAACAGCTTCTCCATCACCTCAATAGCATACAACATACAAGAAATGGGCTAGGCCTCCGCTCCAGGGGCGGGTGCCCCGGGACACGCATGACTGACGGTGCTGGCCTGAGAAACCAATTTAGACGGTTCTAGCTCACGCAATTGGACTTCCTTTCTTGGCTTCTATGAATGGACGCCTGAGTCACTGGGAAAGGGTGTGGGTGAAGACAATCAATTGCCTCAACTGTCAAAAGATTTAAAAAGTTGTTCAGGGAGAAATTCTCCTCCAACCAGCAGATGTGCAACAAGGCAGGGCTTGAGCCTGACCCTCCTTAAGAAAGTACCTGAGCCTCAGTGACAGACTTCCTCTCTCTCCCTCGCCAAGTCTGGCCACTCACAGCACCGCCAGGACCTGCTCTTCTCATTGGTTGACTAACCATGACCTCTGGAGGGTAAGAAAACCCCATCTTCACAGGGTGGTTGGAAGGAACAGAGGCAGGACAGAGGTGAGTGTGCAGGGAAGGCCTCCAGGAGAAACGCCGGCTCCAGCAGGCTCAACGCCCTTCCCTCAGTGGCGGGATATAAACCGTCTGCACGCAGTCAGAGCAAAGCCAGGCCAAACCCATCAGATACGTTACAGAGAAAATATTTTGTAAAAACAAAACGAGAGGAATGTGATGCTTCATTTTCTTTTCTCCAAAGAGTTCTTTTCACACAAAAATTCTTTTTATAAAATGCAGAAACAGGCGTGGGTGGAAATTCACTGGCGAGGCCAGGAGGTCAGCCACCTGATGAGGGCCCCAAGTGTGTCCGTCCATCTGTCTGGCCAGGCTGTTTTGAAGCCCTGAATCTGGAACAAGGAGCTGAGGTGGGAGCCACAGGCAGCTCTTGGAGGACGTGGGGCTGGGGGAGGGAAGAAGGGTCAGCTCCGGCCACTCCGACCCTCCCTGAGCAGAGAGTGGACAATCCCATCAGGTCTCAGGAGGCCTTTCCTGCCACGGCCCCCGCAAAGCAAGTTTTGGGAGCAAGGCACCAAATCTTCTGTTTCTTCTCCTTTTGGGGTCTCATTGTTCTCAGAATTGGAAGTTCAGGAGAGCAGAGGGTCTCCGGTCCCCTGGGAGCGCACCTCAGGTCTGCAGGGCGCTCAAGGGCTCCACATCACTGGCAGCACCCGCCCTGGGAGCTGTGCGACTCCCACAGAGCCCCGCTGGGAAGGCTAGCTGGCCCGCGACCTCACAGCTGCAGCTCCCGCACGGCGTCCAGTTCTTTCCGGGGACCCTGCCTTTGTGTGATTGTTATTTAACTCATACTTGAGCCTTGGAAAGCTGGGAAGGGCAGAAGTGATACTCCTTGTGGAGCTGGGACACTGAATGAGAGTCGCACCACAAGGCGGGTCTCATCACCTGCCAGTGTCTGTGATTTATCTAAAACCAGCCCAGAGACGGCTGCTGAGAAAGAGACGAGGGTGGTGAGGCGGGGGACCCCCAGGACTGCCCTCGGGGCACTTTTCTCCTTTTCCAACAGGAAGTCACAACGTCTTCTGCCTCCGTTTCCTCCCTAAAGGTCGTCCCAGGGGCTGCAGGGAGGAGATGGGGAGCTGTGGTTTAGTGGGAGCAGCTTCAGTTTGGGGATGAAAAAGCCTGGAGATGACAGTGGTGACGGCTGCACAGCTTGTGAAGGCGTTTAATGCCACTTAGAGAAAGACGGCAGATTTTGTGTTAGGTATATTTTACCACAATTTAAAAAGCACACGAAGGGGACGGGGCTAACTAAGGTTTCCAAGTTTCCATCAACTCTGAAAGTCTAAGATTCTTAGCCTAATGGGAAATTTTCTCCCCAATCAGCCTCACCTTCCTAAGGGTTTCTCTCCCTCGTCTCTCAGCACCCCTCCCACGAGATCCCAACCCCGTTCCTACGGCAGGAAGCGCCCCTGAGCGGAATCCCCCCGGCTGGCATCACGACCGCGGGAGCGTCTGCGCTCGGTCACGCCCCGTGCTAAGTGGCCCGGGCAGACGGTCAGTCTTTCTGGAACCCTGACAACCTCTTACTCTGATGGACTGACCTTCTCTGCTAAAAGTGGTACCGGGCATTAAAAAAACAAGATGCATTTAATTAATTGGCCTTGACCTAAAAGCTGGGCCAAGACTCCTTGTCCCTGGAGACGAAGGCTGGGAGGTGGGGTCAGGCCTCCTGCTCCTGCGTAGGATGCGGGCCAGCGGCCGGGCTGGGGCTGGGGGGCAGGGCAGAAACCCAGGCATCCAGGCCGGCCTCAGACAGCTCTTCAGAGGCGGCACGGTGGGGAACCTGCCTAGACTGGTCCTAGAGAAACCCAGTACGGCTCAGACTCCTCGGCGATGGGCGTTGGATCGGAGGGCAGGGGCTGAGCCCCAATCCCGAGCCGGCTCCAGCCTGGGTGTCAGCGCAGACCAGGGGCAGGGGCAGGGCTGAGGAGCTGCAGAGCGGGGACTATCATGTCTATGTTCCTTTCCAAAAAAAGGCAATCAGTGGTCTAAGCTGTACTGGAAATTGTACTAAAAATTGAATTAATATTAACTTACTCCCAAGACAGCCTAGTGTTTGGTTTTTAGCCTGATATGACTCGTTTTCCACGTAGGAACTTTCAGCTCTAATATCCCCTCGACTCCTACGCCCAAAGTGTAGCCAGTGCCGGGTAAGGAAGGCGAAGAGGTGAGCCGCACCAGGGACGGCTCCTTGTCGTTTCTGGAACAGTTCTCCCCAAGGGGCTGTCACGGGTCAGCAGGTGAGAAGGGGGTGTCAGGCCACGAGGGGATCACACAGACTGGGAGCCAGTCTCGCAGCAGCGAGTGGTGTGGCCGGTGGTGCTGGGAGCAAGGAGAGGGGCTGTACTTGAGAATATTCGAAGTGTGTCCCCACAGGGGAAGGACACAAACGTTAGAGCAGAACGACCCCCTTTAGGTAACGGGGTGTTCTTGGAAAGCTTTGTAAATCAGATTCCTAGGGTTCAAGGTGATTTATTTTCTTCTTAGCTTTCAAAGATGTGCCTATATATCTCCCTAGAACAGTATGGTGGGATATATCTGCTTGCTCTCGGGGGGGGGGGGGCAAGCAGCTGGTAGATAAGGAAGGACCCCGGGAAAGGCTCTGTATAGGATTTAAGAAAAGTAAAGGATACTTGAGTAGTGACACGCCTGGGGAGGCTGGATAAAAGCCTACACACAGCTGGGAACGGCATCAACCTGCTGGCACCAGGTCAAGGGTAGGCGGCCAGCAGGGCAGGACGTGGCAGTTGGAGACCTAGTGCTGAGCAGCGCCCAGGGCCAGGGTGGCAGCCAGGGCTCCAGAAACGGGATCGTGGCACAGGCCACAGGAGTCACAGTGCAGCTCCGTGGAGCAGAGGGACATGTTCCCAAAGACAACACGTATTACAAAACTCAGGTCCAGAAGACAAGAGTGAGGCCGGGACCAGCCTGGGCCTGCTGCTGATGCCGAAAGCTATCACCTGAGCAGCGGGTGGCCTTCAAGAGGGGGCCCCCCACCTGCTCCTCAAATGCACCTTCAAATGCACCTTTGGCCTTTTCCTCTGCAGTGGGCATTGCCATAGGTTCCACTCACCTGCCCCTTGAGAACACCCTCAGCGAGCACTGAACAGCTGGACTTTCTGTATGTTACTATTTGTGTCCGAAACCACTGAGCCAGCAGTGACACCTGCTTCCTCTCAGCGCCTGTTCAGGTGCTCAGAGTTAACGTCAAGGTGCCAGCACAGTTCAGAAAAGCCCGCTGACGCTCAGAGGAGCGTGTGGAATATACGAGGGCCACACGCACGCCTACCACGAGACGTGCTGGTTAACCCCAATATCTGCAGTTTCCAACCACACACCCCTTGAGAGGTCCAGCTAATGGAAATGTGAAAACGTCTGGACATGCATCAGGCAATGTTTGCCTTTCCTCTGCTCAGCACTGACACCCCAATGCCTACACTCATGCGCCTCACAGCACCTCCCTGGGACCCATCGCACGCGAGCCCTGCAAAGGCTGCGAGCTCGGGATGAACAGGAACCTCAGAAATGTGTGTGGTTCACCAAGCAGGGCTAAGATGCGCGCGTGTGTGTGCGTGCGTGCGCTTTTGCTTAACTGAATGTAGAAGGGAGCGTCTGATCACATCAGCGAACCTCAGTGTGTGTTCCTTACCGGGCGAGGAGCACACACTGAGGCCGCAGTCCTGGGCCTACATCATCTAAAGAGCACAAAAGCAAAGTCACTCTACCCCCCCAGCCCCCCAGGGCTAGAAAGGTCCCAAACTGCCTTCTGGAACACAGATACCTGGCTTTCCCCTCCCTCGGCTGCAGATGACACCTCCCACACATGCCAGCAACGTCAGGCTGGAGAAACAGGGGCCGCCAGGCACCTACAAGCTGACAGGGGTGGGCTCCATGGGGGCTGGTGCCTGTCCTACAAAATGCAAGGAGAGCAGAGCCAGAACCCCCCCCCCCCTCAGCTCCCTCAGTCTCTAAGACACATTTAGGCTACGAATGCCACACTCACTTCCTCCCACAGCAGAGCACTGCGTGGGCCCACGCCTGCCAGATTTAGCTCTGTGGCAACAGCCGCATCCACAGGGGACTATTTTGTCCTGGCAGGACTCCCACTTCCAACCACTTGTCTCTGGCCCGATTCAACTCAACTGGCATCTTCCACAGCTGACTTACCCGTCTCGGCAGCGCGGTCTTTCTTGGGTTTTGTGGTGGTTGTCATAATTTAGTGGTGGGTTTTACTGGGATTAGGTCAAATTAGAATAAAAACAATACAAATCCATCTAGTTAAGTGAAAAGTTTAGGGCTATAAAAAGGAAAAGGGATTATTATTTTCTTTCTTTCTTTTTAAATTCTCTCCTCCGTCCTTAGAGGAAACCTCTAAACTTTTATCCATTATTGGAGATGGAGGCACGGCTTTGGAGAAAAGCATTTCAACGAACCCTGGAAGGCAAAGTGGTAAGGAGCCCCTGCGCCAAGTCTGCTCGCATTCCCTGGGGTTGGCACATTTACAACAGTTGTCATTCACTGGTCAGCCAGGCGAGTCCCGTTTCTGTAACCCCAAGTCCTTTCTAGCCTAGAAGGAGCTGGAAGCCGATTCGATGTGCTTGTTGGTGGAGGTGTGGGTTCCACCCCACCTCCCTGTCACCCGAGTGTGAGAAAGGTCCCAGGGCAGTGTTTCAGTCTCCCTGCCTCTAGAGGGGAGGCATCCCCAGGGCTCCTTTCCCTTCATGGTGGGCACGGTCGGTCGCTGCCCAGAAGCCCTGGGGGCTGGGCCGAGGCGGGCTCTGGAGTTGCTGTAATCGCTCCTCACAGTGACCGGGTGCCAGGTCTCCACAAAACCACAGTTAGAATATGATTTTGCTGGAGTCTTGAGGGAGGAGTAGATCCCATTGAAAGAACCAGATAAAGAGGACAGTGGGAGGAGGGAGAAACCAAAGCGGGGAAAATGAAAACTAATGGGTTCTCGTCTGTTAGCTGGAAACCAACCACTCTTTATAACGCTGTTTTCCATGAACAAAAAAATGCGTTCTCAGTTTCCCATAATGAAGCTGGATATTTTCTACATAAAGTCAAACCCGCCAAAGAAGAAAACAGCAAGCAGGCATTTAAGAGAAGTGTGTGCTTTAAAAAGAGTATCTAGGCAGAGTTTTCTATCAAAAGTGAGCTGCATTAAGTTTGTTTTTTAAGTTAGGATGAAACACCCAGAGAAGCCCTGAACTTATCCTAGACAGGCTGGTCACGTTAGCAAGGCCGCGGTCACAGAGCACATGAAAAAAGACAATCATCGTAGGAAACAGGACAATAGCTGCTTCTACCTCCATGCTAGTATTAGGGTCAAGATCGTCACACTCTGACTCCTCGGAGCTGTTCGTCTCCTTGGTGGGCAGCATGGGGGGGGGAAGAAAGAGAACACAGTTAGAACACAGGCAGCTTTGCTGGAGAGCGAGGAGAATGTCAGAGAAGCACGGGCAATGGGCAATCGGGCAGAGAGGACACCAGGCGGGGGGGCCGAGGGCTGCAGCATGCTCTTTTCAGGAGTGGAGGCTGGGACCAGGTGCAGCTGCTCGTCTCACAGGAAAGAGCAATGGAAGCGACCGAATGGAGCATGAGTGCTGTCGGACTGAAACTGGTCTTCTGTGAGGCTGGCCTTCCCAGATGAGGGTGAAGGACAGAGTACGATTTCTTTTCCCCAAGAAGGATGTTAGAATGGGTTTCAGTTGCTCTTATTTTGCTAAGGAAGGGGGAAAAGTGCCCCGTAGATACTGTAGCACAATTAAACATCAGTAGTCTAATTTCTATTTCCCAGAGGGCACAATGCAGAAAAGAGATCACATTGTTTCAAGGCGGGAGGCAACAAGGGTCGGCCAAGGCCTAGACCCAGTGAGTTCAGAGTAACAGGTGGATATTACAAAGCAGTAACCTGGGCGTCCCCAACGTGCCACCCTCCCTGCCATGCTCAGGCTTGGAAGTGATGTCTGGATTCTGGGGAAAAGAAATGAGACTTGACAAAGGACACAGTGGCCCTTAAGTTCCAAACCTCGGACTTCACAGGGTCGAGGGTTTGGAAAGCATCCCTAATCTCTTTACCCTGCGTGTGCTCTCTAACCTATGATACTGAATGGGCAGCTTTGAGAACTTTAGTATGAATCAAGCACCTTGCATTTCTAAGAGAATAATGCTGCAGATAATTTTGCTATAAAACATCTGCACAGTATAGAGTCATAAAAGAAAAAGAGATACTTACTTGAATCAAAGTTGCCAGGAGAAATGAAAAATAAAAAATAAATTGATCTTGCATGCACAGTCCTGTTAAACTACCTCCCCTCTGGTTCCCACGCTGGGAGAAAGATCCCATCCACCCGGATTGCCTCGTGAGGATGCTGCGGGGTGGGAGTGGATGAGAGGTGGGACGCAGCTCCGGAATTCCTTACTCACTTTAACAGAGACTTTGTTGCCCAGAATATCCTTGGGTTTACGAGGCCCTGTGGCTTCATTTTTACCCGTGTTCTCCACTTCCGCCCGCTTTCTCATGCGTAGAGTATGCCATGAACATGACTTCCTGTTGTACCAAAAAATGCACCAATCAAAATGGCAGGTCAGGGCAGAGAGAGGCGGCGGGTGGGCTGGCCACCCGTGGGTGAGTCAGCAGCGAGGTGCTCCAGTCAGGCCCCGGCCTCAGAGGCCCCACGCCTGAGCGCCAGCTCCTGTGGTAGGCAGCTGAGCTCACCTCCAATGGGAAGTGAGGATGAACTCTGACCCCCCGAGAGGTGTCAAGGCTGACGGCAGTGTTTGACAAAAACGTGAGTGCTGGGTTATTAAACTCTACCAAGGGCAATTTTTATAAAACGCCAATGAGGTCTTACAGGGCTGAGGAAGTTCCCTCCTGAAGGTGATGGTGGGTAGGGGGAGAACGGGTGGGGGTGGGGGAAACAGGAAAGATAAAAGGAGTACATTCCGTAGTGCATAAGCTACTGGTACTTTCCCAGGACCAGCTTAGTCCTGGGACCCAACAGGATGATTTTGAGGTTTCCATCTCGTTCCTTGTGTTTGGGCTGGGACCACTCCCAGACACGTAGCACAGGTAGGATTTTCTGGGGCATGAGATATAATGAACAGCTGAGCACCACTCATTTATCTGGGTATTTTAGGATAAAGGGTTTCCTGGCCTGTGTCTTCCCCATCACTCAGTGCTTGTGGATGTAGGGCCTGCCAACCACTAAGAGGCCCTAGGGCTTCCTGTTGGGAGAAGAACCAACATGCGCTCTCAGGGAGGTGAGGCTGGCCATGGCCTCACACTGCCCTGACTTCTTCCTTCCCACCAGGAGGTGGGAGCTATGTCTTCACAGGCCTGTAGAGAGAAGCTCAGAGCAGAGCTCTGGATATGTTAGGACTCAAAGACGAAGACACCAAAAGCCATGTCCCACAGGGCATCAGCGACGTGGCCCTGGGCAGGCATCACCAATCCCAGGTGTGGTCGCAGGGTCTGAGGGAAGCTCTAACAGTGTCTGAAATAAGTGAGATTGGCTTCCCTTCGGTGTCTCCTTATTCGATTTAGGCCCATGCAGACCAGAGCTCAATGTAAAAAGCCTTCATTGAGGGAGAGAGAGGAGGGGCACATGAGGTTTAGGAGGAAGGAGGATACTCCAAAACGCATAGCATCCCCTCCACAAATTCCACATTAGGAATTTTAGGATGTTCTGAGAAGGTGTCCCGAAAATATTTATCACTAACACCCATGATCAAAAATCAACCTTCTGAGCCCAGCCGGTGCGGCTCAGTTGGTTGAGAGTCATCCCATGCACCAGAAGGTCACCAGTTTGATTCCTGGTCAAGGCACATGGCAGGGTTGCGGGCTTGACCCCCACTAGGGGCCTGCAGGAGGCAGCCGACTGACATCTCTCTCTCATCGATGTCGCTCTCTCTCTCTCCCTCTTCCTTCCTCTCTCTGAAATCAATAAAAACACATATGCATATGTAGGCAAGAGCAATCATAGTCACATTCTCCAGTTTTAAAGGCAGAATCTCTTGGCCAAACCTTCCCTGTAGCTCCTAAATAAGCAGGCTGCCTGGGATCCCTGCGTGTCAGCTCCCACCCCCACCTGCTGTATCTGAGTGAGAGCCACTCGTGGAAGCTAAGCTAGAGGATACCACTCTGTTCCCTTCAGACTTTCATCTCATGTCTTTATCCAAGTCTCTAGCTCTTTCTGAAAACACGAGTCAGGCAGGTCCTTGCTGGAGACTCCCGGGGTGCGTGTGTGGGTGAGTTCTGAGGTCAGTACAACCCTCTGGGTCATTCAGTATGCTCGCTGAGAAACTAGAAATGTGACAAATGGTGTTCAGAAGGAAGACTCAGAGTCGTACAAGTGGCAGGACAGGCTCTATTTCATATTCTTCTTCCCGGGAGAGTGCATCCTCATGGTTTGGGAAGCTTCCATCTCTCGGCCCCAAGCCCAGGGACTGACGTGGCAATAGGGTTTCGGTGACACTGGTCCTGTGGGCATCACACTAACTCCAACCTCTGTGGTCACGGCCTGCCTCGGGGAGGGTACGGTGAACGTCCTTCACTGATAAGTGACAACCGCTTTGAGTCAGTTGCTCTGTTCCATCCCCACCAACCCTTGTGCAAGAGCAGCTGACAAGGAACCAAAAATGACCAACTTGTATCGAATCTGTTCTCTCTCACCCAGCCTGACCCCCTCCCACCTCCCTCCCACCGAAGGTGTGAAAAAGCGACCCAAGGACAGCAAGGCGAGGAGGAAGAGTGCTTAGGGCTTTGATAATTAGATGGCCTATCCTTAGGAGTGAGTTCTGTAAGGTCACTGGTTAATAAGAACGTCAATGCCTCGGGGGCCCAAGTTCCCGAGGCTTCTTAAAGGGGACCAAAGCCAAGTGACTTTAGGATAAAATGAATTGGGCCTATTTGTGCCTCAGGGGCCACTAATGATTTCCAGCTGGGCCTGTGGTTACCTAGAAAGGCCAGGGTGAGCAAGGTCAGTAGCCTCTACACCTGCGCTAGAGAAAGACCCTGCTCAGATATCCTATGGGAGCTCCTTCCACCCCTGACACCGATGACCACACAGCACAAGATGCAAGCCAAACACGACCTTCTGCTCTAGCCATTAATTTACGTCAGCACCTCAAGGTCGCCCGCCCAGTTGGACAGTATCCAATCTGCACTATTCCTCATCCCAGAGGTTAGAGAAAACCAATAGAGGCTATTTAGAAGGGAAGGCTGGGGTTGGAGATTTAGAAACTGTGTGTGTGGGAAAAGACTGTCAGTGCATTCAACCAACTCCTAAAATATAGAAAAGAAAAAGAAAGAGAGAGAGAAAAAAAGAATCATTTGCACATTTAAAAGTCCCAGAATAGTGAAATGGGCAAAAAGGGTCAACTAGTCTTGAACCTCATTAAAACATGCTCATGGTGAAAATTTATTTTACATATTTAAAATAGTACATTTAAAATTATTAGTTACATTACAGGTACAATGATGAACATTGTGACTCTCCATTATATTGCACAGCCTGACTTCATCCATATGGGTTTCTTTAAATAGTGCAAAATACTTTATACAGGAATGTGTTCGGAAGGGTCTTTGCAACCAAAATAAGGAAAAGAAATATCTTACAAATTACCATGAACATATATTAAAGGAACAGGGTAAGGGGAATTAAAAAAAAAAAAAGGTACAATCTGTACAGAGGAATTGCCAATAGACAACCAAAAAGTTCCCTCTCTCCTGGGAGAAGCAGCGGGCCTCTGACCGGCACAGGTCTGGCATTTGTGCTAAGGTAATTTTTTGGTGTCAATCAAAAAAATATCTATATATATCAGTAACTTAATACAATATAAATAGAAGTCCAGTCCAGTGAATCCTGTGGTGGGCCAGGTGGAGCAACGAAGGCATGCTTTTGTCACCTAGGGTCTCAGTAGGGTTCTTTTCTTACCCGGGGGGAGGGGGGGAGGGAGGGGAAAAAAATGAACAAAAATTATAAACAAAAAGGAAAGAAAAACCACCACCACTACCATCCACAAACACAAGATTCAGAACAATCCAGCCTGGATGCCGTGCTGCGTGTGGCTCCGGCACTCAAGCTTTGCTTCCGGTGGCACTGTCCAGGTTAAGCAGCAGTAATTCCCTACTGTGTGTTTGCATTTTTGTGGTCTTTGTTTGTTTTGGAATTTTTTAAAATCCACATACTCCTCTCCCTGGGAAGCCAACGAGGCACTTACTTGATGCTGCCGTCACTATTTTCTGCTGCCGCCGTGGCTTTGGTGAGGGGCGCCAGGATGCTGCCCGGGACCCAGCCCTCGGCCGCGGGCGAGTGGTCGCTGGCAGGCTGGTACACCAGGCACATGTTCTGCTGGTTGACGGCGAGGACCTGGACCACCTCACCTTGGCTCACACAGATTTCATTCTCCTTCAGTGCATAGTAATCTTTAATCACGGCCATGGACGAGGTCCCGTTGCAGCCTCCCAGGTCGCTCTGCTGGGAGACAGGGCGAGAGGGACCCAGATACAAGAAGGCTGGTTCACACGGACCTGCTCTGCTTCCTACTGTGTGGTTAAAAGCCAAACCTCCCACTTGCAGGGTAAAGAGCAGGCAGGCAGATTATCTTGAGCGATGACGTTATAATCATAAACGCACTCTAGTTTCATACAATGTACGATCGAGGGTGAACAGGTAGAGACACTGCCGACCTAGGTAAAGGTGTAAACACACCTTCCACCTGGAAGCCCCTTTCTAGCATGCAACCTTCCCGCCCGCGTCCTCTAATGGAAGGAAATCGTGGTACTGGCACAGGGATACATGAGCACCTGGGCAAGGTGAGGGGAGGGCAAAGGTCAAGCTAGGGGTCATAACCCCCAGTGGAAAGAACACAGACTCTTTGATGCATTCTTTTCTTCCTTTTGAAACAGCACTGGTCTTACTCTATTGCTACATTCTGACCCTCCCAGAGACAGAAGTAACAATGAGGCATTTGCCCAACTCAAAGGCAAGGTCATGACCTATCCGACCCAACTCCTGTGGGAACAGAACTCCTCCAGATTCCCCGGTTCTCATTTATACAGAGTGCCTGCCTCTTTGGCTTTTCTAGGCAGGGAAGCTGCTTCTAGGCAGACCCGTAAGTCCCAGGGAGGCCGGACTGCCTCGTAGAGCATGGTAAGAGCCAGAAATTCTTCCAGAAAACTTGACAAAATGCCAATGTGACTTCAACTCATGCCACAAGAGCAGAGGGTTTTTAAGGCGGAAAATCTTTTCCAGGTGATGTGATAAAATTGGTTGGTATAGTTACTTTAATACAGAATTGAATTTAGACATTTTAAATTAAAAAATCAATATCATCTAATAATTTGGGTAAAAAGAATGAAAGTGTAAAATCAGGACATGTAGGTCAAATATAGATGCTCTAATTCACAGACCCACCAAGTTCTAGAGGAAACTGAGGCGTCATCGCATTAACTAACTTGCTGAGGTTCTAGAGCAAGTGAGTTGCAGAATTTGGAATGGAACCCGGATTACCAAATTCCTCATCTAGCACTTGTCCCTTCTGTTCTCTTGTTCCTACTACCTTGTAGTATCAAAACAATGTCGTAGACTGGGTCCACAGTTGTCTGTGGCTATCCTCAGGGTGATGTCTGAACGATGGAATATCCATGATACCGTTTGACTCAAGGCTGGCTTCCCCATTCACACACACGAGTGGCTTCTGGCCACATCAGCCAATGTATGGTGAAGGACAGTGAGCTCACTCTGGCAGCTCATCCCTAGAAACGGGAATCTGTTTAAAATGTCAAACACTAGAGTGGTGAGTTTTAGATGACCTACACTACAACTACTCTATTGGTTATAAATCACCTGTTTTCATAATTGCTGCTACAATGACACCTTACATTTGTATGGCGTTTCTACAGGTTACAACAGCCCTTGAACACAATGTCTGAGACAGAGGGAGGTGGTCTAACATTCAACTTGCAGGGAAGAAAGAGAAATAATTGAGATTAGTCTGTATCAAATGATCAGCATAAAAAGATGCCATTTCCTAAAGTGAGCCCTGAGGCCGTGTCCGCAGAGTGGCAAGGATGGGAATAATGGGCTGTTACTTACCTTGCTGGCCTCAAACTTGTCCCCAGGCTGGTGGTAGTCAAACCCTGGACTGCCATTGGAGGTAGATATCTTCAGGGGTGGCAGAGGTGGGTTATAGCTGGAGCCCTTGGGGGGCTTCTCAGAGCCCACGGGGACAGAGGAGTAGGGCCTGGGGCTGGCCTGGGGGGCCCTGGCGGGCTGGGCCCTCATCACTGCGGTGCTCCTTTCCTTCCGCTGGTACTCAATGGGCGACTGCAGTGCTGCAGGGTGAGAGCGGACGGTTACTCGGAGCTTTGGGAATCCCACAGGATTCGGAGGCTTCTTAGGTTCAGGCTGTGCCAGGCACAGTGGGGATACTTGAGGAAGACACTACCCTTGTTGTTAAGGAACTTACCATCTCCTATGAGAACTAAGAAACCTACCTGGATAATGAAAACACAAAGCCCAAATCGTCGCCATAGGTGAGGTACGAAGTGTTGTGTGAAAGGAGGGCGAGAGGGCTGTGGGGTGTGGGGGACTGCGGGTGCCTGCTGTGTACAGTTGGTAGCAATAAAGAACTTCAGAAGAGGGCCGCTGTCAGACTGACAGGCAGACAGTGCAGGAAGGAAGCAAGTGTGACGTGTGTCTGGAGGCAGACTACATGGAGCACGGGGCCATGGGTCTCCATGGAAGAGGAGATGAGATAGGTAGGGGGGCTGGGAGGTGCCAGGGTGCGAACGGTCTAGAGGGCTAAGGCTCAAAAAGTCTGAATCACTGACTGGATCTGATTCTGAAGATCATGAAAAATGATTGGGCTCAGTGAACTTGGCTGTTTTAAGTTCAGATTCTATCACGAGAGCCATGCTTGAAGAGCATTCCAACCCTAACTTTGAAGCAGAGGCTGGTTCAGAGGCCATGGGATAGTAACACGGTAGAGGCCCAACCAGAGCAGCGTCAGGGGGCATGTGGGAGGGGTTTGGTATGGTGAGTGTTCTGGAGGCAGGCTAGACTTGGACCCGGCCTAGAAAGAAGGCAAGACTCGAGCATCACTCAGATTTGGAGGCTGGGGGAATGGTTGCCAGGGAGAAAGGGGAAAAGCTGATTTGAGAGGAAAGACGTGAGCTTTGTTTTACTGAGTTTAAGATAACAAAGTTCCAAGGTCTGAGCCTCAAAAGGTACAGCCAGGCAAAAGCCTTACAGGTTGAATTCTATAAGGATGACTTCAAGGGCTGGTCCCTAATGTCGGCTTTATCAGAATTCACTGTAACAAGAGAACTTTCAATTATAAGGGTATTTCTATAGTGATCAGTATGAACTTCAACAGGACTCAATATGGGTCATACTTCCTTCCTATTTAAGGTCTCAGGAGGGAGAGACGGGCTCTGAGATGCCTGCACATGTCTCCGTAAGCAAGCCTGGCCTTGGTCCATCCTCACGTCCTTGTTTTCTGATAGTGTCGAAGTATAGAGCAGGCTCTGCCAGAGCCTAGCCTTTCTCCCTGGAGAGTGTTCTGTAGGCCTTAAATACTGAGGTATTGATAATCTCATTCAGCAATAGCTCCATAATTCACTAAAATTAGGAGAGAAGTCTCTCGGAACCAAGTAAAAGTCTGAATCACTGTGCTCAAGGAAATGCTGTCCTGAGTTTTCAGTAGATACTTTTAAGTAGAGCCGGTGAACAGGCCTTGTCATACTGACCTCCTGAAGCAAAACCTATCACATGGAGTCGGGGTACTAACTGATTATATGCAACAACTGTGCTCAAGTGTTTGAACACACCACATATTCTTAAATAACCTCACGGAGGGCCTGTGTCCTGACATCAGCCTCAATTTGCGTAACTCTGGTCTTCAGATCAGGAAAGCTGTGCGTGTACTGGGGTTTGTTTCCGGCTGATAAATACAGCATCTTATGCCCGACCCTGTTTCTTTCCTTGCTTTGTTGGCTACGGAGCTCACATATAAATGTATGTTCTACCACGAGCAACTCTACCACAGTTTTGTGGCTAAGAGCCCAATTTTAAGTTATACAGTCTGGGTTCAAGGCCTTCCTTCTGTGACTTTGGACAAGTTTCTTAACCTCTCCTCACCTCAAAAACACACAACGACAGCACCTGAATTTCCATGTCGACATGAGAATTAAATGTGATAATACATGTGAAATGCTTAGCATAGTGCCCAGCACAGAGAACAGACAGCAGCCATTATTGTTATTTCAATGATTTCTGGTTTCAACTTATTCTCCTGCCTCATTTTCCTTTTGCCCGGAACTGATGAATTTAGAAACCTCATTCCAGCTTAGAGTCTATCAGAAATTCCTGATAAGAGTGAAATTTAGTAAGTATATTTTATATATGCACATATTTTTGCATAAAATTACTTTATCAATATAAGTGTTAATTCAAAGTTGTACATTCAGACACTGTAAATTATATACAACTTTCATTACTACCCCTCAGGGTTGGGCTGGTGTTTAATTTTATGCTTTTTAGAATGAATCTTAGAGGCCACTTAATTTTTTTCTCAAACTAGTCTACAGCTGGGAGACCAGGAGTCATGACCCAGAAATACTTTCTGTGAGTGTGAAACTGCTTTGAAGCCTCATGTTCTATCTTAAAACGTCATGGCATCCTGAGATAGAATTTTTTTTATTTTTTTTAAAAAAACACAACGTGTTAAACCTCTTATCGTGGAGTAGAACTGGTACTGTAGGGAGGTGTGCCGTGTTTTCCTGTTTCCAGGACGGCTGGCACACCACGGCACCTGCCAGGGTGGGCGGAGCACATCGGCTCTCCCTCGCACAAAGTGAGCCAACAGAGGCCCCGAGAAACACCACGACTTGCCAAGGTCCTCAACTAGGTCCTCAAATGCTCTATTTGTGCCGTTTCAAAGAGTCCAGATTGTAGTGCTGGCAAGAAGAGGCGACACAATGGAGGGTGGGCCGTGTGTGTGTGTGTGTGTGTGCACGCATATGTGCACATACAGGCCTATGTGCTTGCTCAGTCCCCAGATGTGCTTTGTTACTGGTTATGTTTTGCCCTCAACTTAAAGCTGCAGTTCTGCTCAGAGAGACTTCTGAGCTCATTAACTCCACAGATCACCGCTAGTTTAACCCTGTACACTTCCTTTCCCACACCAAGCTTAATGTGAAGATCCCAGCAGGGGAAACAAATAAAATAATGTAAATAAGGTAGCAGCTCCACTTCATTCCAGTTCAAGCAGCCCATTAGGGGACGCCTGCAGGTCCACAGAGAGCCACATTCTCTGTGTAACCAATCTGTTCTAGGGAGTTCAAGGTATTCCTAAAATTTTGAGTGTAATCACCTCTTATTGGAAGAGAGGACTTAGCCAGATTCTCACACCATTGGGAGTAGAGGGGACATTTGAACTGATCTGCCAAATTCCCAGCTGTCTCTAGATAACACTGGAGAACCTGCAAGAGTCCCAGCCATTAGCCACCAAATGGGAAGACACGTGTCGTTGATAGTCAGCCACTAAGAGAAAGAGGGTGTGCCCATCTCAGACTTTTGCCCCAATTATTACCAGCTGGTAATGGTGGCCATAAGGCATATGCCCTGTGTGGAGGCTATAAGGGAGTATCCTTCCTTTGGAGAGATGGGGCTTCTTTATAATACTCCATCTGCTCCACTGCATATTCAGGTTCAGAAAAATTCTAAACAATGTGTTTCTGAAAGCTACAATGTTGAACTCCACATAAAATGTGACCTGGGCTCATAACTCACCATGAGCCCAGACCCAAGGAAGCTCAGAGGTGTGGGGTCCCATAAAATTGCCCTGCTAGAAGCCAGGCCCAGGACCCACCATTTAAGAAGTCTCGCTGTGTTTCTAAGACTTGATTGATGTCCTGCACCCAGGCCTGCTGGATGTCGGCGTTGGCGGCTTGCAGAATGACCCTCTCCGAAGTCTCCCTGTTCATGAGCGCAAACTTGCAGGGGTCATTGTCTATGTTCTCCTCCAGGACCAAGTGGTTCATCTAGAAGACACCAAGTCAATCCTGTTCATATGTAAGTGGTTTAATGAAAATCAACAACATATTACAGTTCCTCGAAGTTTTTATTTCAGGAGATGTTCCCAAATTTTTGCCCTGGATCTACCAGCTAAGTACTTTGGCCTCTGTCTCAGAGTGAATGACGTGACCCTGGAGACCTGCAGGATCCTGCTAGAGATGGGCATCCCGTCATGTTTTCTCATAGATGCTCAACCTTCACGCCCGAAGTTTTATTGGGCTGAAAGATCTTCAAAGTTCAGGATCCTGACTCATTCCACGCCTCTGTCTTAGGGAAGCAGCTCCCCCAAATCTGGCTCTTCCTTGGCCCTTCTCCTCCCAGAGGGATCCTCACCTTGATGCTCCTTTTGAACATGTAGCCCGGGGTGAGAGAACCCTTCCTGAGTAGCTCACTGAAGATGACAATTTGCTCAAAGAGGAACACGCGCCTCTCCTTGGTCCGGGACGGCATGCCTGCGTCCAGCTCAATCACGTAGAACGTATCCTGCTGCAGCAGCTTCCCCTGGGCAGTCAGGGTGCCCTGATGGAGAGAAGGGCTGGGGTGAAGCAAATGAAAAATGGGGAGACCACTGCAGCCCTCTGGGTCCACAGAGTCTCCCCTTTGGGGACATGGGCAGCAGACCTGATACCAAAACCCTCAGGGCTTTAGAAAGAGACTGAATTAGGCCTTCCCCCCCCCCCCCCCCATTCATCTAGGGCAGGCAAGAGGGCCCTGGAGGGAAGGAAAAGAAGGAAACAGAACCACTAAGAGGCAGCCCCAGGAAAGGTAAACTTACTAGCTAAAGAGATGTTCAGAAATTATCCTGGCCCTTGTGTTTTATTATAAGAATGGAAAGTAAGTGACACTTGGAGCTAGAAGTGGCCTTTCTGTCCCTGGAGCTCTGGGAAGCGTGCCTGCCTGGCTCCCTTGCAGCTTGGGCCAAGGACCTGGAGTCCTCCAGCGGCCACGAACCTAGAGCCAATTGTGGCCAAGAAAAGTGATGTCAGCAGGGCCACACGAGTTGGGCCCCTCTTTTCTCCTAATGGAGGAAATTCTGAAGTCTTAGTCTCCTCCTACAGATCAACAGGTAAAGTTGGGGTCCTATAGATACGTGCTCATATTTTATAAGTTGGTAGGAATTTTTCTGGGTCCTGTGATACTTCTTTTTTTAAAAAAATTGATTTTTAGAGAGGAAGGAAAAGGGGGAGAGAGAGAGAGAAACATCCATGTGAGAGCAAGACATCGATAGGCTGCCTCCTGCATGGCCCCCACCGGGGATTGAGCCTGCAACCCGGGCACATGCCCTGATGGGGAATTGAACCGGCAACATGTCAGTGCATGGGACGACGCCCAACCGACTGAGCCACACCAGCCAGGGCCTCTGATCCCTCCTTTTTTGTTAATCCCCACCTGAGGATATTTTTTTTCATTGATTTTTAGAGAGAGTGGAAGGGAGGGAAAGGGGAAGTAAGGATGAGAGAGGGTGAGAGAGAGAGCGAGAGGGAGGAAGGCAAACACCAATTTGTTGTTCCACTTATTTATATGCATGCATTGGTTGATTCTTGTATGTACCCTGACCGGGGATCGAACCTGAAACCTTGGCGTACTGGGAGGACATTCTAACCAACTGAGCTACCCACCCAGGACTTTCATTTTTTTTCATGTTCTTGAGAAACACCTTCCCTCTGCTTGGATCATGGCTCCTCCCTGTCAAGGTCAGCAGCCAAATAGGCTTATCTCTACCCTGGTCCAAAGTTAATATTAAGCAGGTGACCAGCTAGCCAGGAAAGCTCTAAAGGCTCTATTAATATTACATAAGAGCCTGACCATTGGTTATAGCCTTTCCAATGCTGAAGGGAAAGCTAGAGGATATGGAAGGGAGGGAATCTAAGTGAAGGGGCTGCCTCCTCCCTGGCCAAAGCCAGGTCTTCAGAAGGAATGGAAATATGCTCATGGTCCTTCCCAATTAGCCGAAGGGATGCAAAGCAGATTCTCTGGGACTTGATGAAAAAAGGAGATGGTGGTTCTTGATTTAAAAGAGAAAATAATTGCCCTGGCTAGTGCGACTCAGTTGGCTGAGTGTCGTCTCATGCACCAAAAGGTGGCCGGTTCTATTCCCGGTGAGGGCACATGCCTAGGTTATGGGTCTGATTCCTGGTTGGGGAGCGAGCACGAGGCAACTGATTGATGTTTCTCTTTCACATCAATGTTTTTCTCTCTCTCTCCCCTCTCCTTTCCTCTCTAAAATCAAAAAAAGAGAAAAAAATTAAGCACTCTGACATGTGGCTTTTTGTGGACACAGGCCTGGACAGGCCCCTTCCTCACAGCCCGCAGAAGGAACCACCTTGCCTTGACCTTGACTTTGAGCTCTAGCATCTAGAAATGAAGGATAAATGTCTATAGTCGAAGCCGCCCCATCTGTGGTACTTGGCTGTGGCAGCCCGAGCAGACTATCCATTGACTGAAACCAAAGTCCTGGGACATCTAGATCCTTCTCCTAAACTCGAGTCTCCTCTTCAGAGAACAGAAGTGTGCACTCTGATGCTCTAGAGCTTTAAATGTTCACTTCACCAAAAAGCCAGCCGCTATGCAGACCCGCTTATTGGAACCACGCTCTGGAAAAAGTGCTCCACTTTCCCCCCGGTTCTATTTCCATCACAGGGTCCTGCTCTCCTCACACAGCCAGCACTTCTCAAGCAGGAGAGAAGAGGGAAGAGGTCACTGCCAGGCCCACAGTTACAAAGAATTGGGGTCTTCCCAACCCTCCTAGAATTCTGGCTCCAGCTTGGGTGACTGCTCTGTGACGTCCTATGACTGCACTGTCACTGGGTGCCCTAGAGAGATGAGTCTTCTAGGCTTGTGTACCAGAGGGCCGGGCATAGGGGAGTCGATGGTGAGTGAAGGAGGCAGAGGGGGTGGGCACTGTACTTCAGAAGGAGGCACCTCCGCCTGGGCTCTGCTGTCCTAGGAGGGAGGGCAAAGAGGGTCCTCAGGGGCTCACCTCAAAGCCCTGCAGCCGTCCTAGGTTCATCATGTCATTGCAGCGTTTTGGAACAAGGCACATTAACTCCACTGCTTTCTGTGGGAAAGAACAATAGTGCTTCAGGAGGGGAAACGGGAAGCTCAGGGCAATTTCATGCTGGAAGGCAGGGACCTCTGTGAGTTCATTGATTCTAGGAAAGGACACAGGTCCCTGCTGCCCAATCCCAGAGGACTGTGGGATTGCTTGTTCTGGGGGTGAGGTTGGTCACCAGTGCAGGGGCCCCACGTGAATCAGTGACCACATGTGGGGAGGACGCTGACCAGGATCCTTTTCCTACCTTCCCACTCCTGGGTATCAATTCCCTTTCCCTCTTGTATGTTCTTTCTTCTCTCTGTCGCTTCCTAGATGCCCAAGCAACAGCCTAGCCTGGCTTGTGAAAAGCTAGAGGTTTTAACCTAAAATAACCTGCCAGAATGGTCTGGCTGAAAATAATCCCCATGGTGACACTGTCTCAAAGGGCTTCACTTAAGGAGGGATCCTTGGGATGGGGAGGGACTGAATACGGGACACTTTACATGTTAGACTCAAACAGCACCTGGGTTCGTGGATAAAGATGCACATTGAAACACCTGGTCTCTGAAGGATGTCAGAGGGCTCAAATACCATCCTTTCCCACCACATGTCACTGGGACCCACAAGAACACCAGTGGGGCTAGGCTCTGATGTGGCCCAGGACAGGATTCTCGAATTCTAGAAAAACACTCCATGTGTTTGCCAATACTCGCAGCTCCTCACCCTGCTGAATAGCTGCTTGCAAGAGGCTCTTACTGTCTTAGAGGACCCGGCCTGGACCCTTGGTCACCAGAGACAATCTTTCCCCTTTAGAGACAGACATCCAAGAATTGTCCCTAATACAGTCAGCATTACCCGTAGAAAACTCACCTCGATCTCTGAGCACTCCAAACCCGCCTTCTCGCTGTATCTCAGGAAGTCCTGGCAGGTTGGGGAGAAGGGAAGGGTGTGGGAGGGTGAAATCAGTTAGGAAAATCATCAGAGTTATAAAATCCTAGCATCACAGAAACCGCAGCAACACCCAGAGGCTCTCCTTCCCGTGCAGATGGCGATGCTGTGTAGTAGCTGGGATATGAGACTATGAATCATACTGTACATGTATCAGAGAAGCCCCAGAATACTCAAATATTTAACACTATGAGAAAAGGGAGGGAGGAAGGGAAGTTAAATCTCCCTTCTGTTTACCTCCTATGTCTGTAAGACAAATCAAATTAAACCATTAAAAAAAGGAAAACATGATCAAATTTTAGATATTACTCATCTAAGGTTTCTAGGGTGTTTCCTTTCCTTTCTCCTTATAATCCACTCTGATTTGATGCTGTTGTTATTTGTTATTTTTTAAAGACACCAAGTCAGTGATGGTGACAAAGTAAGAAGTTGAAAAAAAGAAAATGAATTAGCCAACCTTAAAGGCAGGAACAAAAGGCATACCGTTTACTTGGGTTCAGAGCTGACACAAGTAACCACCAGACAAGATAAAAGCCGACGCATGGCCCCCCGAGCCCACGGGAACAGCGCAGTGGAGACAGAGCCTCGGCTAACCTGCCTGCTAGTTCAGAGCCTGCGGAGACTCTTCTCGGGGCCCTGGCCCAGGCCCACAGCTCTCTTACCTTGAGGAGCAACTGATACTTCGTTATTCTCTGAATGGGCTTGATAAGGAAGTCGCTAAGCGTCAGCCTTTGATTTATCTCCTGTTTCACCTCCTGGAACACAAGGGAGCGACGGTAGATAAAAGGAACCAAAGCTTGGGGTGCTCTGGGTCAGGCTTCAAAGCCAGGAAGACAGGTCTTCGGGTTTGCCACTAAAGTTTTAGAATCTTCAAACCACGTGAGAGGCAGGACTACACGACTGCAAATGTGTTTTAATAACAGAACGCACGTCATCCCTCCTGCCTGTCCATCACTGTCATATCCTGAGTCTTCACCCTGGCCCTGGGGACGAGCAGGAATGGGTATTCTTCCCCCTATGGCTCCAGGGCCCAGGGGGACGAAGGGCTTCTCCTAGGACATGAAAAGCCTGGGGGCCCTCAACTCAGATCTGTAAACACTCTTCCCAAGTGATGGCTGCCTCTCCTCCAGCAAAACACACACTTCCAGGCTGGGGCAGAGCAAACACCTGAGGTGCTTGACTGAACCCTGGGATCGGAAGCAGTGACCATGAGGACCGTGCGCACCTCGACAAGGTGGAGGGCCCTTAGCAAGCAGTCTCCAGGGATTGGTGGGGAGCCGCGTGGCCAGGGTCCGCCCTGGGGCCCCATAAGGAGCCCGCAGCTTCGGAAGCAGCCTCCGCATCGCGTCACAATCACTGCTCAGTTCCTCTCAAGCGAAGGGGCTCCTGAGAATCTAGCTAAGAAGCCGAGGGCTGTGCTGAGGCAGCCGCCGGTCCCGAAGGGGGATGGCGGCCGCTGTTTCGGAATGTGGCTGTCTCGGCGTGAATCTCCTCCCCCGACCCGGGCCAGCAAAGCCGGGCAGCTTACTTCGAAGTAGGTGTCGTACTCGGCCACGATGTACTCGGAGCGCGGCTTGTTCTGGCAGTACCACACGTAGATGTGCAGCTTCCGCTCCTGCACGGGCACAGGGCGGCGCTCAGACCCCGCGCTGCCCGCGGAGCCCGAGTCCGCTCACGGGGAGGACGCGGGTACACACACACACACATGCACACACGCGCACACACACGCACACACGCGCTCACACACACGCACACACACATGCACACGCGCACACACGCGCACACACGCACACACACATGCACACACGCGCACACACACGCGCACACACACGCACACACACACGCACACGCGCACACACGCGCACACACGCTCACACACGCACACATGCACACGCGCACACACGTGCGCACACATGCACACACATGCACACACGCACACACGCGTATGTGCGCACACACACGCACACACACACACATGCACACACGCACACATGCACACACACGTACGTGCGCGCACACACACGCACGCACGCACGCACACACACACACACGCGTGCGTGCGGGCCGCACTCCGGGCACGCACCAAGGCAGTGACATATCAAGGACAGAGGAGTAAATGGGGTACCCAGAGCCCATTGTCCAAACAGCCAAGACAGTTAAACCACCCAGGGAAGGGTGACAAGGAGTAACAGCAGCAGCAGGAGGAGGGAGCCCGGTGGGAGGGGAGCGGCGAAGGCGCGGGAAACACTCACGTGTTTAATGAAGAGCTGGGCCAGCCTGTCTTGCTCCTGGATACATTTTTCCAGTTCAGCCAGGAAGAAACTGAAAGGAGGGAGGGGGTAAAATCAGGGAGGCACATTCTCCAGCACTGTGTAACTTCTCAAGGCTGAGGAAAATGACGGACGCTCTCCCCAAACCCTGAGGTCAGGCCAGGGGGGGGCTGGGTTCCTAGGATGCCGGGTCCCCAGGGTGACGTGGTTCTTACTCCTTGTGCCAGTCATAGATCTGGTGAATGTTTCCGAACACGATTTTGTCCTTTCCTCGCATGTCCTCGGGGACACCCTTTTCTTCTATCTTCTTCATGAAGCCCTGTGGGGCAGAGGCAACGGTGAGCGGGCCACTCTTCATGAGACAGCCCTCTGCGCGGAGCACCGCACCGCGGCCCCATGCAACAGCCCCATCTGCCTGAGCTTGGGGGCAAGTGCTCCTGCAGCTCCTCACTAGTCAACCAGGACTTCACCCTTGTGCAGAGTGACACACAAGACTTCTGTGAATTTCCGGGTCTCTTTCTTGGTCTCCAGCCTCCTTAAGCAAGCAGAACAAAGAAGAAATCACCTGCCCCTCTCCCTTTCCCAGTCCAAGGTCTGTGTCTTTAAAGGCTCCGAACTAGACCCGTGTGGCCTAGAGGTAAGTCTTCCTATGTTAATACTTGAGCGTCTGTAAAATGTTATCGTGCATAATCTCATTTCAGCTTTCAAGCCAAGCTTTGAGGTTGCACACGCAGCAGCATGTATCCCTGTCTGAGAAGCCGAGACACTGGGGAGTCAGCGATCTGCCTCCCAGTTGCACCACTGATGTCTGGCTGCCCCGGATCTCGGCCCCCAGGTTCCCGAGCCCCCTTGCTCCTAGGCTGGACTGCACATGGAGGCACCCCTATCTGCCCCAGCCGTCCTTGGAGGAGAGAGCAACTTTCTATAAATTAGAATTCAGGTCCTCTGAATGCCAGGCTAGTCTGTGTAGCCGAGGTTCGGGATAAGCAAACACAAACCATAAATCAGCAGACTTCATAGGATGGGGACTTACAGGCCCAACGCGAGGAACCGGCAGGCGATTCAGACATCAGACAGTCAATGTTTAGAATCTACATTCTTTTGCTTAAGAAGTTTAGCCACAGGACTCTAAGCCACCTAAATTATCCATTTACTTTCTCTGGCTTTCTCATCCAAGTGTCTAACCCCCCCCCCCCCCCCCGAAGTCAATCCCTACAGGGAAAGAGCTGTTCTGTTTACTGCCAAGCTGACTCTGAACTGTGGACCTGCCCATCTTGCCTGATTGGTGTGTTTTTATTTTGTCTGTCTTCTTGGCAGTTGTAACATTCTCCTTAAAATCTCAGGACACATATAAGCCCCAATGTGTTGCTAAGAGTGACCTGCTTAGTGCAGGTCATGGCGGCTCATGGCTCTGAAGCATCTATGTCCACGTGGTTACATACCAGTGAAAAGCTCGGGGACAAAAACTTGGTTGCCTAAAGCAAGGTGAATGGACTCAGCGCTAACATTTGGGCCCTCCCTCCCCTTAAATCTCTCATAACATTCAAGGGGGAAAGAAAAAAAATGCCTTTCCTACATATTCTAGTTCATTTATTACCGTTTGCAGTTTTATTTCTGCAAATCCTGGAGAGAGTCAACAACATATATGCAAATGAAAACACCTCGGCCCTGTGAGGCCCAGTGGGTGACAGACCCGCCCTGAGCCATCTACTCACTTCCACCACGATCCCCAGGTCCTTGACGTAGTCCTTCTCAGTCTGCACCAGCTCATTCAGGACAAACCTGAGCGGGAGGTTAAGAAGAGGGGGGGTTTCTGTTCACCATAAGGCAAGGAATCTTCACGTTTAAGTTCACAGGGAAGTTCCTCTGGTGCCCTTGGGACGAGACCCCCCAAAAGCTCACACCGGGCGCCCTGGAGGAGGTGCTCACTGGCTGGTGCTCTCTCTCTGAGAGAACTGCCGAGGGCACAGAGGCTGAGAGGGCTTTCCCAACCGACCCACAGCAGCCGGACAAAGAATGCCACTCACAGCCCGGCATCGTCTTCCTGCTCTTTGCCCTCTGCCTCCCTCACCTTTAACTGAACAACCATGTAGACACAGGGCAGAAAGAAGGACAACCACTTTGGCAAAACTGAGTTACAAAAGCTCTAAGGCCAAGGGATCAACGTGAGTCTTCTCTTCCTTCATTCCAGCTCTGTTCTCCGCTTAACAAGAGGAGAGAGGCATCTGATAACCAACCTTGGAGGCCTCGGAGACACCGACATCAAGCGAGGCTTGTGAGATACAGAAGCTACAGTTCTCCAGGTGGGTATCCATGGCCACTGGCCTGCACATTCCCCAGTGAAGGCCAGCAAGGTGACTGCAGACATTCCGGAGCCACAGCTCTGCATGCACAGCCTCCCTGCCCACCAGCAGATGTGGTGTCAACGACCTCAAGGACATGTGCTTTCTTGGTTTCTTTCTTGTTAGTTTCTTCCCCTTAGAGCATGTACTTTGTGCCAGTTGCTTCATCAGGATTTTCTCACGCTTATAACAAGGTAGGGATTGTGGGCACTGCTGTATACACATGAAACCACTCAGGCAGTATTGCCCAAGAGTACAAAGTGAGTAGCAGAGCTGAGATTTGAACCCAGTTGTACAAGAGTCCAAAGTCTGCTCTTTCACTGTCGCCTGCTGCCTGGGAAACTACTCAGACCGGCTCTCTCAGGAGTCCCTGAGGCATCAACCCAAACACTTCCCTCTCTGTCCAGACAGCACAGAGCTGGACACAGAATGCTGATGGCCATGAGCTGGCGCAGGTGAGATGCTGTGAGGCTGGCTGGAGTCGGACATACATCAAAGTTCGAGAGAGTTTTGCCTGGAGTCACGCAACTGCATTTTTGGCCCAAGTAGCAGAAGGGATAAAGTTCTGAGATGTCAAAGAGGGGCCCCAGCATAAGGGGTTGTAACCATTCTGAACCCAGGAAGCAATTCATCTGAAATTTCTTGATCTCTGCGGCACAGAGAAGCCACCGCATCCCCGGGTCTGGGGCCTTGGGCAATGGGAGGAAGCCAGGGAACACATGCTCCTTTATCATCACTCCCAGCATGGCCAGCCGGCCCCCTCTCTGAGACACACAATCATGTGTTGTGGGCCACAGGAAGGAACTGGCAAGGCCAAATAAAAGCACTTAAATGTATCTTTAGCACAGCCCGAGTTACTGCTTGGGAGAAAGCGGTCAAAGGAAACCCACAGGCAAGTCAGAGTGGGAATGTGGGGCTGGAGGGGCCCTCTGGAGATGAGGCCCAGGCGATATATATATATATTTTAATATATCTTTATTGATTTCAGAGAGAGGAAAGGAGAGGGAGAGAGAGAGACAGAAACATCAATGATGAGAGAGTCATTGATCGAACCCAAAACCTGACCGGGAATCGAACCCCGATCGCCTGGATCCTAGGTTGATGCTCAACCGCTGAGCCACGCCCGGCCGGGCTCCAGGCGATATTTTTATCCTAAGCTGTCTGCTGAGAGACTGAGGGCTGCCTTGGGAAGGGGGCTGGGCGAGGTGCTGCTGGTGGACCTGGCATCTTTTCCCTCGAAGGGCTCTTTGATCCCACTCTAATCCTCCCCAAATTTCCCGCAACCATTGCCCATCACCCACTGCACACACGTGCACCAGGGTGAATGGGGGAAGCCACTTACATCCTGCCTCTCATGGCCTTGGCTTTCTGTTCTTCTTCCAGGTTTCTAGTAGGTGTGGGCGGGGTCATCCCCTCATTCAGGCAGCCCGCTGGGTCCTTCAAGCTCCCCCGGTATGATCCTCCTTCTAGGCTCTGAAAAGAGAGAATGAACAGCCTTAGAGAAGTATACACTGAAAAGTCTTCTGGAAGGCCCCGTGTCCCCTGGCCTGGCCATAGGCAACGTGGTAGATTTGTAGCCGAGGCTGTTCTCCCTGGACCTCAGTGAGGCCCCAGGAGACCAGAGACTCCCATCTTCCTACAGCAAGGAGCCCAGCACTGTCACATTCTCAGGCTGCCTGCCAGTTTCCCAGACACTGGACATAGTGAAAACTGTCAGAGTGAACTGTCTCTGGGTAAGAGCTCCAGAGGTAAAGCCAATCTTTGCAATTCTATACCAAACAAGCAGTTAGAAGAGAAAAATCAGTTGTAGGAACATCAAATGCAAATGAAAAGGGAGGGTTGTGATAGGAAAACTAGCTTGTTCAAAATCACACTTGTTTAATTAGCTGCAATTTTTTTTGACATGGTGAATAGATTTAGCCTTTTCTAAAAACATCTTTGCTAGGTCATTTACCAAGGGCTTTCTTTCATTTATTAATCCCTTTCATTTCTTTTAATTAAGTTGCTACAGGATTGAGAAACATTTAAAGGGATTAATATGGTACTCTAGAAAGAGCAGGTGTAAAAAAAGGATTCCAATCCTAGATTTGCTAGTGACTGGTTAACAAGGGAGACAGCTAAAATTATTCTATGATTCAGTTTTCCTCAATTTGAAGATCAGAACTCTCCTTTCCACAGATTTCTCAGGACTAAAAGTATCTGGAAGAAAGATCGCACAGTGACACTGAGAATTTCACTTTGCAGACTGGCAGAAGCGATGTGGACGATCAGTAAGACTGGAGAGCAAGTCAGTGCGGGCAACTGTAAAACAAGTATGGGAGACTAATTTCAGAGCCTTTGAAAACATCAGTCCTAAGAGTGAAGTCACAAAGATCAAAAAGTATCCAAAAAGGTAGTAGGCACAGAAGGTGTCAGCATGGCCCTCAACAACCTGCACTTGGACCATCTGTCATGAACTCTCTAAGCCAAACAGAGGTAGAAAAAGTTCAGGAAAGTGAAACGAACAGTGCAACAGTGCCCGGGGGGGGCCTGCATGAGAACACGTGGGGAACATTAGACTTGAAGCTGAAACACGTAAAAGTTGAGATGTAAACCTTCTTTCCCCCCTCTGTACCCCCGAATCCACAGAATGTGCGAAGAGCCAAACAGGAATCTGTTACCAACATAGAAACTAGAATTAAGAGGACAGGGTATTTAAGCTGGAGAAAGAGAGTTCATTTTAACTTGACAGGAAGGTATTTTATAGAACAGTAATCGGCCATGGAAGCCGTTATCCAGAGAGGCAGCGCCGGCTAAAAATATGGAAAGGTCAGGGAGAGTTTAGCTAAATTTATAGGTTCAGGATCTGTAACCAGTTATTAAGGAAATGAGTGTCTGGTGCTGAGGCTTGACAAGCCACCGGACAGGCAGGCTTTTCAATGACATGTGCCATGTCCCCTGGTGCCATCGCCAGAGACAAGCTCCAGGCAGATGGACGCAGCTGGTGATTGATCTGATTACATGCCTTTTACTCCCCCTTCCTCCTCCCCACTGTCCTGTTACAGTCTTTGTTTTGCAGCCTGTTGGCTGGCAGGATGCTGGCTGCAAGGCCTGGGAAACAGGCTTAGATCTCTGCCTACAAGGCTCTCCCGTGGAACATCCAGCGTGGCATGGTCCACTCTCAACTATTCTGCAGAAACAAGGACATCTGAGGAGTCCAAAGAGTCACACACAAAAATAGGTTCCATCTCCTCCTGCATGACCTGCTAGGAGAGCCAAGAAGCCCAGGTTATCTCTGGGATGGAGCCGAGAAGGGCAGAAGCTGTGAGAGAGGAAGGAGAGAAAAGTAAAGGGTTTGGCTAAGCTGTATGCTGGGTAATCTGCCTCAAAGAATGACGTAGGCTATAAATACTTACACTAATTCAACAGTGATCCCCTCTGAGGACTTAGCTACCTGTGCTGGAGTTGGGATATGGGTCCCACCCAGGGGCCCCTGGGGGTGACCTTCAGCTGTCTGCGCTGCTCCTGGGGGGAAACAGGCAGTGGTGGCCGGTTGATGACTGGTGGGCTGTGCACCCCCACGGGGAGAACTTCTGCCCTGTCAGGGTGCGGGTCACAACAGTCCCAGTAGACAAAGAAAAAGGTGTACAAAGGAGGGAGGAACGCAAGTTGCACAATGGGTGCTCCTATAGTTGGTCCAAGGTCAGGGAACAGAAATGCAAATAGAATTTTAAAAAGTAGATTAAGTGTGGGGGAAGGCTGCCCCCATGTTAAAAATGAACACATTTCCTGTCCAGTAGATCTTGGATCACATACCCACAAAACGCCCTTCCTCTGGGCTCCTAGAACCACCCTTCACACACCCCTGCACAGCATTCATGGCACAGTATTGTAACTGATCGTTTGTTCGGACCTAAGCAAATATATATCCACACGCTGAATATCTGCAAAGTGCTGGGGAAACAAAGATGAATAAGATACGAGTCGCTGCCCTCCACGATCTAAGCTCCAACAGGGGTTCTCCAAGACAGAACAGGGCCATGGGGGATGAAAAAAGGAGCAGGCAGCTCTGTGGTGGGGTGGAGAGGAAAGGGGAAGACTTCATGGAAGAGGCAACCTGAACTGAGCACTGAGAAAGGTCTTATTGGATATCCCAGTGGGAGGACATTCCGGAGCAGCACCGTGGGTCAAGGATCAAGCTGTGGAGCCGCACAGGGCAGCCTGGGGGGCTGGGAGCTGCCTGGTACAGGGGGACTGCAGGGCGTGAAGTTGTGGGGGGTGGGGGTGAGTCAGTACTAGGGAAGGAAGAGGTGAGGGATGAAATAGATAAGGCCGGAGAAGTATGCAAGGATCAGATCATAAGGAGCCTTGTGTGTAGCATTAGGAAGTAGAGACTTTACCTTCTAACACCAATGACAGGGGAATTTTAAGCAGGGAAGTAACATCATTGAATTTAAGTTTTAGAAAGATCAGTCTTACTGTTCCTCTTCATGACTTGGGGAGATGTGGCTCATAGGATAGTAAAGGAAAACAGGCCTTAGATTTAATACACACTATGAATGTATTATTTGAAAAAGAGTCAAGTCCGGCCGTGCTTAGCTCAGCGGTTGAGCATTGACCTAGGATCCAGGAGATCGCGGTTCGATTCCTGGTCAGGGCACATGCCCGGGTTGCGGGCTCGATCCCCAGTCGGGGGCGTGCAGGAGGCAGCTGATCAATGACTCTCTCATCACTGATGTTTCTATCTCTTTCTCTCTCCCTCTCCCTTCCTCTCTTTCTGGTCAATAAAGATATATTTAAAAAATAATAATTATTTAAAAAGAGTCAAGAAGAAAACATATTTAAATTTCAACACTATGTCTAGATGATGATATTACAAGTGATATAATTTGTTAATACCCTTGTCACTTTTCCAATTTTTTTCTTGAATGAGCATATATTGCTTTTATTAGTTAAAAAGAACCATTAAAAAGTTGTTGTTTTTTAAAAAAGAAAAGAAAGATCCTTCAGACAGTCAAGTAAAGAGATAGACTGAACTCTGAGAGGAAAGGGTTGCAATAGTCTAGGCAAGAGGGGGTTTTGAGCATTAATCCCAGACTGTGAGTCCCCTAAGGAAGGTTCTGTGCTTGATCTCAGAGCTGGCACACAGTAGGACCCCCAGAATTTACTGAATATACTATGGAACTCCTGGGGAGAGGTCAAAGCTCACCTGATAAAACAACAGGTAAGGTGCCACCTACCACACCACCTACCACACCAACCTCTTAGCTGTCCCACCCTTTTATAAAACTGTATATAATATTCTCTGGACAAAGGTATAGATCTCAGTCATTCCCAGGCAAGTTGGGGTGGGGGTGGGGGAAACAACCATACAGCAGAAAAACTGAAGTCTGGCTTTTCCAGGCAAATGACATTTCAGGTTTGTGACTTCGGGCTAAAATATTTTTGGTGGAAATCTAAACTTTTCTATCTCAACAAGCTCAATAACATTTCCATAGAGGGATGTCAGAGGAACCCAGTTCCTGAAAACATACACCTCCAGAGTGGACATAATGGGGCCATTATTTTCTCTCGTCTGGACTCTGAACTTCTGCTAGCTCCCTTGCCCCGACAAAGCCAGTCAGTTCCTCTAGAGGCGAGCATAGCACACCCACGAGTGCAGCCTGCCTTACCCATGCTATGTCCCCACCCAAACTGACCGAGGCTGACCGAGGAAGGTGACTGCTGTCAAAGCAGGAGTCCCGGAGGGCGGACAGTCCTGCTGAAGCAGGTGGACACCTTCTCAGGAAGCCAGCCCAGGAAGACTTAACAAGAGTGCAGACCTGGCCAGCCCCTTCCCTCAAGGCAGAGGATTCTCAGTAAGGGGGCCATGGTGCCATCCTGAGGACAGGAGCTCAGGGAGGAGGCTTTCTTTCCTTCATCTCCGGTAGGTGGGGGAATCTTGGGGCTGTTTAGAGGCACACATGGCCAGGAAGCTCTGTGGAGCTTCTAACTTGAGGAATAAAACCAAATCATAGATTGTCAAGCTATTACCCAGCAACATTCACCCAACCACCACCATCCTGGCTGACAAACACTGTGTCCCTGTGCCCAGGGCGTGGCTAGAGGACCAGATTCCCTTGCCCCGCCCTTCCCAGTATGTAGGAGCTGGCGAAGAGCTAAGGTTTGTGGGGTGCTTGCTTATCAGTTTACAAAGTGTATTCACACCTTCATACTCAATCTTCATAACTCTCTCGGGATTAGATTTGGGTGTGCAGAACCAGCACTGTTGATAAATGAGATAAAACTGAAGCCCAAGTAGCCTAAGTAACTTGCTCAGGGCTACACAATAAGCAGCAGGGCCAGGACTAAAATGCAGGTCTTCTGATTCCTCAGACACTCATCACCACCAGTCCACATGTCTAGAAAGAAGCTTTATTAAAAATCACATAGGGAAAGCAGGGGGAGGCCTTAGTCCTGCCTCAGAATTAACAACACCTTAGTACAAAACCTAGAAAAAGCACATTAGCTCTCTTCAGGGAGGTGGGTGGGCATCCTCTCTTGGTAAATAAAAGCAGTGGTTAAAGACCAAGGCTGGGAGGAGAGAACTCAGAAGGGCCCATTAAAGTGCAGAAGGACTTGCCAAAGGAGGTTCTGGGGGCCTCAGGGGTTTTATCTGCACAGCAGGTGAGCCGAGAGCGCTGCCCACGTTCTTGAACAGCAGCTCCCATGCAGCAGAGGTCACAGTTCCCAGAGAGGAAGCCCTCGGCTGTCATGAGCACCAAGGGCAGCTCTGAAACTCGGAGACACAGGGATCTCACCATGGCTTTTAGGGGAAGCTAGGGGGCCAAATGAATTCTAGTGCAAAATCTGGTGCCATCTCTTGAGCAACCAAAACAGAATTCAAGGCTTAGACATAAAAGTCCATGTATACTAGAAGCTCCTGTAACATTTCCAGGCTTTACATTAAAAAGGACCATATTAGTTCTTCTTATGCTGAACTAAGACAACTTCTACCCACAGGTCCAGGACCCACCCTCTGGAGCAAAAGAGCATCGAGGCCAAACCTTCTTTCCCATGGCAGTGCTCAGCTCTTGCGTCTTCTCTCCCCTAACTTCTCCCCATATTTGACTTTTCTTCAGCCTTCCTTCAAATGACATGGACCACTCGGCACTGGTTCCTCCTCGGGGGCGACTTCCTTTGCGTTCAAGAACATTCTGAAACACTGGGTTCAGAGCCCGATACATGACTCACACACAGCTCACGACAGGCGTGGCCAGAGGGCTTTGCGCACCGGGGGGCGGCTCCTGCTCTCTGTACATTGTACTTTCATTGACCCAGCCTAGGACCACACTGGCTGTTCTGGCAGCTGTCCCACTGTTGCACTTACAGTCAAATAAAAACTCCAGAACTTTTATGGGCTCTAGGTCTCACCCTCCTCTGAGTTAAAGGGCTGATAAGGAACAGCTGATAATGAAAATGCAACTCAGTATTCCCAAACGTGGCTGAGGAAACCACCACCCACTGCTGGCTCCATCGTTGCCCACGGTGGCTACGTGTGGGAATGGGGACAAAGGGAAAGTAGGGGACAGGACAAAGGACTGGGTTTTGTTGAGAAGATTCTGAGAAACCAAACCACGGCTCCCTCATTCCTTTCCCTGATACGAGCTTGGTTTTATATGTTCAGCCAAAGAAATCTCTATAATTCTGGGCTCATGGCAGGTCCTCATGAAGCAGTTATTGGTGGAAGTTAAAGCCCTTATTATGGTAACTCACCGCAGAAAGGCCCTTCATCCAGAGACATCTGTGGAGAGCTTGCTATAGGGCCAGTCAATTCCACCACTATCCTATACCCCTTTCCTTTGGGAAATTTGCTCTTATAGGACTTTCCAACATCTGTGCTCACATGTGTAACGCCAGACCCATTGCTCACACAGACTGGAGGCGAACAGAGACTCCTAAGAGTGAGCAGTAGTAGGAAAAAGGTAATCCAAAATATGAAAAAACACAGACTTTTGGAAACAAGTATTTGCTGACAGAAGTGTAAGTGTAAAAGGCTCCTGCATGCTAGTGGAGGAGAGAACATCCTCAATGACAAATCATCTACCTGGACAGGAAAGCTGCAAATGACAAGATCAAGCAATTTTAACAGATAACATAGTAGGGCCATCTAAGAGCTGCCCCAGGCAGGGTGTGGCTCACACAGGAATTACTGTGGGATGCAGAAGACAGCTGGCTTGGGCTGGTCCGGGAAGCCCTTGTGGAGAGATGAGATTTGAGTGGGGCCTTGAAGGACCATTATGTTTTAGACAAGCACAAATAAGAGGGAGAACATTCCAGAGAAGTGGAGTGGTATGAACAGAAACCTGGAGGGAGGAAAGTCAAATGTGTGTTTGAGGAGAGTGAAAAAGACAATTCGGAGTTTATCAACCCAAATAATACATGGATGCTGGAAAGACAGGTTGGAGAGGAGGCTATAGAACATTAGGATTCTGGGTAAGTGTGGACTTTATGGGTCAGTGATTTCCAAACTTTGATTATTTACCTTTATCAGTGAGCATAATTTTGGTTATGCATTCCCAAAGCATGTAACTTATTAATTTCTGTATTACCATTATCCATACAGATTAAAACATACACAAAACCATTTTAAAATAATGAGATAAAGAGATGCTAATATTTTCTTTCTACATCTCAATAAACTGTCTTGAGTATCTGAAGCCCACCCCCCGACAACTGGAAACGACTGCTTGTGTAGGCGAGAGGGAGGCCGGGAGGCCGTGAGCCTTCGTGGAGGAGGGAGGCAATAAACAGTGCTTGTGGGAGACCCAACTGAAGAGCGAGGCTGGGAGGCAGACCAGGGTGGGGAAAGATCAAACAGTGGATACTGCAATAGTCCAGGCATGAGGTCAGAGCCCAGGCTCAGGTGGTGAAAGAGAAAATGCAAAAAAAAAAAAAGGGTGATTTTTAAGGAAAAATAATTTAAATGGTCTTTGGAGAATGAAGAGGGTACATAGGTCAGTGTATAGAGGGAAAGAGAGCAGTGAGGGGTGGTGGGAGAGGTGAGCTTTGGAAAGTCAGTGCAGTCCCCCAAGAGTATGCAACTCAGGACAGGGAGAGATGGCAGGAAAATGAACAACATTCCAGAGTCTGACAGTAGCTACTGAAAATACCAGCCAAGTTTTTTAATTAGGAAGAAAAGTTATAAGGAAAGAAGAAATTTACGTGTATTAAATTTCATGGGTACTCTGTAAGAGCTGGGATATTTAAAAAGGCAGTTCCTGTAATTAACATTATTATCAGGCAGCTTTCCCTAGAGAGCATCCATCATTTTCCTCCCGTCCCTGGGCCACATGGAGACAGGTTTAAATGGTGCTGATTAACAGGACTGCCCAGCAGAAGTCTGACAGAAGCAGACATTTATCCTAATGAGAGCTGCAATAAAACCAAGTGAGTGACACAAATGAGAGCAAAGGAAAGGAAAAAGCTTCAGATTGTGATCTTGTCCTCATACCCTTAAATGTGAAACTATGGGAGAGGAGCCGCGCTTCCCAGAAAGGAGCCCCGTCACCGGCATCAACGTCGAAACCCTGAACCAGCTCAGACTCAGAGCAGGATGGGCAGCAGGCCCCTAATTTCCTGTGGTGTGGTATCTACGTACTTGTGCCCACTTCCTTTCATAATTAGCAGTCTACTTGTGTAAGACTTTGCAAGCTAGAAGGCTGTCTGAGGTCCCCAAATAAAATTACTCAGTGCTTTCAAAGGTCCAATCCATGTCTGTGCCTCAGCAGCAAAGTGAGCTTGAGGGATAACCAGACACACATCAGTCACTGTCCAAATGTCACTTCCCTGGAGAACAGGGGACCAGGCTTACAGGGAGGCTCTTTTGTTTTGAGTACTTTTCACCTTTCATCAATGTCACAATCCCAAAGAGCCTGTTAATTGCTCATGCCCATTCCCAAACTAAGCCCAAAAGGACTTTGGGGCACAGCTTTTTAGAAGCACGATTAGTTGGGAACAGTCCTGTAGGAGGAATGAGGGAAGGTGCAAAGGAGAACACGGCCAATAGATGCCAGGCCCCAGGAGTCACACGGAGGTGAGATACAGGCAGAACTGCCTCCAGGACCCCCACTTACCAGCTTGCTTTTGACCAACTGTTCTATTGCACTGACAAGGTCTGCAGCAGTAGGCACTTCGGTGGAAGCCTGCCGGGCTGCTAGCAAAGAGGAGGACTGCAAGACATCGAGCAGCAAAGGAAAAGCAGATTAGCAAGGAATGAGGAATAGCAATTAGGAAGCAAAACAGCAAGTCCAAAGCTCAAGGCAGGCAAAGCAAGCAAAGCTCTATGTTTCGAGGGAAGAGATGATAGAGGGAGATGGGGGTGTGTGTGTGGGGGGGTGGGACAGGCCTGCCAGAGCCCTTGTCAGGAAATCTGCCAGAAGTGATGCAGGGATGGGCCTAGGGTCTCCTTAAGCAGGCCACCAAAGGAGCTGAGGCTGGGTCCCTGTGTCCCCGAGAGGCCAATAGGTAAGGGCTGCACCTACTGACAGCAATGGAGGTGGGGGGTAGACAAGACTGTGGTCATTACCGGGCTGCCCACTGCTGTTCCTGGTTATGAAAGGAATAAAAAAACCTAGCCTCAAGTGTGTCCAAAGAAGAGAAATTGCCCTTGCTTTCCTTAGACGTAGATCTTAAATATACATCTTCACCTTGTGTCAAGCAAATATGCTAGGCGCAGGGCACTTAAGAGTCCAGAAAGCTAGATACCTCCTCCCCATACACACACATGCACACACACACACACTCACACACTCTCACACACACATACTCACACACACACACATGCACTCACACACACACATATACAGTCACACACACAGTCACAGTCACTCACACACACAGAGTCACACACACACTCACACATACCCCTCCACAAATGCGGCTATTCGGTAAGGCCCCCACACTGGAACACTGGGAAGTCACAAAGGGCTTTAGCGGGATGTGTGTGTCTCGTGCTGGAGCAGTGAGGGACTCTGTTGTTCACAGTGAAGAGAGGCGCAGCCAAGGGCCTGTCCCTCTTCCCTTTGCACCCACAATAAGGATGGGTGCATGCGATGGTTTGGCCAATGGTTTGGGGACTCCTGCTCACTGAGGAGTGGTGGCATATTTTCTTCCTCCTCCTACTTGAGAAGAAATTGGGGGAAATGATTAACCCCATGCATGGGCGAGCTTTTACCCCTAGCTCATTGAAGATGAGGGCAATGGTGTCCCCAGGGCCCAGGACGCGTGCACCTTCAGCTTTTGACACTAAAGACTGCGGGAGTAGAGGGCTGGATGTCCTGGCCGTGCTCTGTGTTCCAGTTTGTCCCTTAAGTTAGGGGCAGGAGTTTCAAAACAGAAGCTTCTTGTTGTCTAATCTAAGTGTGAGCTTAGGTCTTTGCTTCTGAGACGGGGTAAAAAAAAAAAAAATCAAATGTCATTAAGAGAGACATAAAAACAATCTTTTTCCTTTCCTGGGGAATGCAGGAAAAAAAGCTTAAGTCTGTTTGGAAATCCAAGTTATCCGTTTTTTGATCTAGTCATCCTACCCCTGGGAACCTTTCCCAAGGGCAGAAGCGAAAAGAACAAAGGCCGTGTGTCCTGAGTGATCTGGGCGGTGTTATCCGGAGAAGCAACAGTTGGAAACAACCTGGGATATCCCCAAACAGGCTGGTCAAGCTAATCATAGCTCATCAAATAAATGAAATAGCCCCCAGCTAGCGAAATTATAGCTACGGAGGTAAAATCAATAAGATTTTAGGAAATATTAAATAAAACATACATGCATATGAACAACTATTAGAAGGGAACATGGAGAATTAATCACGCAACATCACAATGAGCAGACTTTTAAAAATTCCTTTCACACTGTTGTAAAAATTATTTTTATAAACCCAACACCATTTGCTAAAAGTTCTAAGGATCCCCAAATATTCCAGAACAACAACGGTTCCAAAACCAAACAAGCAGGATTGAGGAGGGTTAATGAGTCTAAAAAGGGACTGCGGCCACCTGCCCTGCTTCTGGCTAAGAAAAGTCTACACAGACGTCTGGGCGTAAGTCCGCATTTTCAGTTAAAAATTATCCATAAACAACATAACGTCCTTTTCCCCAAAACAAGCTGGTTCTGAAGGTATTAGAGGGGGAGGGTTTGTGACCTTTACTAATCTTCCACAAGCTGGAGATAACCTCAGGGCGGAGCGCTGTGTGGGACAGAGGACCAAGGGACAGGACTGTCCCACTCTCCACGGGCCCTATCGCTGTTTACAGAACATGTTATAAGGACAGGCCTCCGGGGACACGGCGGCTGGTTCTCGTTCCCACCTCAAGTGAAGCACAGGAGTCCGGGCTGGGCGCCGCGCCAATGCTTCCTGCCACTTTCCCCAACAGCCAAGAGTCAGAGCTGGCCCTGGAGACCAGGGTCACCAACGTCACCTTAGGAGGGGCTGCAACTGTGCTTCTCATGGGTGAGTCACAGAGGGGCAGGGACCATTTAGTCATCATCCTGTCCCTCGAATCGGTCCCTCTGGCGCAGAGGAAGCCCTCGATTAATGTCTGTGGGTTAATGACCCAAATGGAGAGCAGAATTGAAACAAGAACTGGCTTTACCAGAAACACTGAAGTACCCGCACAGTCCTTTCTGAACAGTATCCTGGGGGGTATTGTATGCTGGGCCCACAGCATCAGAGGAGGCTGCCCCACTGCCAGGCAGAGCACGAGAGAGCACAGGGGGACCCTGGGCAGAGGCTGAGCCACCACCACCACTGCCACTGCCACCACTGCCACTGCTGCCACTGCCACAGCCACCGCCACTGCCACAGCCACCACTGCCACAGCCACCACCACTGCCACAGCCACCACCACTGCCACAGCCACCACTGCCACAGCCACCACTGCCACAGCCACCACCACTGCCACAGCCGCCACCACTGCCACAGCCGCCACCACTGCCACAGCCGCAACCACTGCCACAGCCGCAACCACTGCCGCCACTACCACTGCTGCCACTGCCGCCGCCGCCGCTGCCACCACTGCCACTACCACCACCACCACTGCCACTACCACCACCACCACTGCTACCATGGCCACCACTGCCACTGCCACCACTGCCACTGCTGCCACTGCCACCGCCACCACCACCACTGCTACCATGGCCACCACTGCCACTGCCGCCACTGCCACAGCCGCAAACACTGCCGCCACTACCACTGCTGCCACTGCCGCCGCCACCGCTGCCACCACTGCCACTACCACCACCACCACTGCTACCATGGCCACCACTGCCACTGCCACCACTACCACTGCTGCCACTGCCGCCGCCACCGCTGCCACCACTGCCACTACCACCACCACCACTGCTACCATGGCCACCACTGCCACTGCCACCACTGCCACTGCTGCCACTGCCACAGCCACCGCCACAGCCACCACTGCCACAGCCACCACCACTGCCACAGCCACCACTGCCACAGCCACCACTGCCACAGCCACCACCACTGCCACAGCCGCCACCACTGCCACAGCCGCAACCACTGCCGCCACTACCACTGCTGCCACTGCCGCCGCCACCGCTGCCACCACTGCCACTACCACCACCACCACTGCTACCATGGCCACCACTGCCACTGCCACCACTGCCACTGCTGCCACTGCCACTGCCACCACCACCACTGCTACCATGGCCACCACTGCCACTGCTGCCACTGCCACCACCACATGGCACTCTGAAAAGCAAATGCAAAGTAAAATAAAAACTGACACCACCACTTCAACTCCAGAGTCCAGAGAACAGCAACACTAAGAGAAGTCAGGAGAAACACAACACAGCGAAAGTGTGGTCTGTGAGGAAAGTGAGTGATGGAACACACGATTAACGCAGCCTCGGGCCTCGGGCCAGAACTGGAAAGCACATCCCACCTCGGCCCCTGCTGCAGAACAACCGGAATGATCGCCCTGTGATTAGAGGCCCAGTGGCCATCACACTTCACATATCCATGAGCCTCTGCCGGTGAGTCAGGGCGTTTCGCAAAGCAGAGAACTTGAGCAACCTGGCATGTCAGGTTTGCCGACCTTCGACAGCAACCTCCCCTGAGCGGCATCTCCATCCTCATGCTGTGTCTGCAGAATTCCAACAGCACCGGGCTTGACTGGGAGTTACCATTACTTCGGTGTTAGAGTTGAGTACCAGGAAAACATCAACTAAAACACAGGTCATACAGTCCGGTACAAGAAGGCGATCATGGCCGGAGCCACCTCAGACTCCTTTTTGAGACTAACAGTGCCTTCAGGGACCAGCTGCTCCCAAAGACAGAGCCACTGCCCTTCCTCATAGGACAAGTTACCAGGAAGAGTCCCACTCTGAGCATTCTGCACACACGGCCACACTGCCCAGAACGAAGTCAGACAACCAGGGTTGGGGGTCCTACCAACTACAGTCAGAATCCACACCACCATGGATTCATGTGGTGCAAGAGATAACAAGGGGAGACAGTATCACTCCCCACTACACACAAACAAAAGGAAATCACATGCATCACACATGCTCTTTTAAGTGAGAGAGTGAAGGAGTCCTACCATCTCATCCTGCGCAGGGTCATTGTCAAAGATCTTCATGGGCGGAGGGAGGGGGGTGTGGGATTCTTCATCTGGCTCATCTTCACCCCAACCTTTCTTGCTCTTCTAGAACAAAAGAACAGCATTAGTCACTGTTTGATATACTTAAAGATGCCAAAGAACTTGGCAATTTCTTAAAAAGCAACATATAAGATACCTCCTCTCTCACTGGACCCCTATTTTTTTGGCCTCAGTGTCCTCCTCGGTCGAATAGGTCTACTTGCTTACCTCAAACGACAGTGAGGACCAAATGGGGGAACACACACACACACACACACACACACACGGGAAACATCTGCTTTGTTGATTAGCTAGTGAAAGAGAAAGCTGAGTGTGGTCAGAGACAGCCTAACTTCTTGAATTTTTGAAGGACTATGAAACCACAGTCTGAATATCACCAGGCTCCCTGCTATGTTCATAGGAAGAAATGGCAGATGGCACAGAATTATAAGAGTGCATGGTCACATATCAGGAAGTATTTCTTAGCCACAGCAGTGACTGGAGTAGGTTAGTTTGCCAGATAATAGCTACCTCATTCCACCAACCAAAACAGATCCACTGATCACAGAATCTCAGCTTTGGAAGGAACTCTGAGGTCACTGAGTCTGACCTCTTGGCTAACACAGGCGTCTGTTACGTGAGATCATAGTCTCCCAAGCCCTTCCAGTACGGTATTCATTCAATCCACGAAGGCTCATTCCATCACTAGCTGCCCCCTGTAAAGTCTCTCTTTGAGCTGAAACCTGTTATAACTTTCACCTGTCAATCATAATTGTCCCCTCTGGAGCAAGCTGAACTTGTCTGCCCCCTTTCATATGTGGCACTGTTCAAGACACTTGCAAACAGGGATAATCCCCCACATAATCCCCCAGCAGTCTTCTGTTCTCCAGTGAAATGGTCTCGATCCTTTTACTCCTATTCTAAGCAGGCCGAGAGGGTTCTGAGGGAGTCCCTAGCAGGGGCAAGGAACTAGGTGACCAACTGGTTCCCCCTGGACCCAAATCTGGCAAAATGGTGTCTGTGTGCCAGGTGTGCTAGGTGCTGGTCAGTCTCTGAACTGGTCACAAATCATACTGGGAAGGTCTTAAGAACACAGAGAACTTGGGTTACTTAGGCTCAAGAAGATATTAGTGGGGACTAGAGACTGTCCCTTTACCACACCTGTGGGAAGATGCCCCACAGGGCCCAGGGCCGCATGTCAGTACCTCATCAGCGCTGTCTCCCTGGGGCGTCGTCTCGTCCCCAGGCTTGGGGGAGCCCAGGTCGAAGCTCTTCCTGCCATCCCGCACTTTCTTCTGCTTCTTGATGTTTCCGTCTGCTTTCCCGCTGTTGAGCCTGCGCACAGGACTTGTCAGCCACTTCTTGAGGGTGTTGGTGGAGCGCTTGGGACCGGGGGAGCTGTGGATGGAGTTCAGGGAGGGCTGGGACTGCAGGTTGGCCACTGACTCGGACTTGCCTCCATTTTCACTTGAGGAATGAGAGTATGCATCTGAGGAAAGAACAGACAGACGGAGCCGGGTCAGGGGCAGCCTGGGAGTGACACGGCTCTGTCCTCAGGAAGCTAGAACTCGAGGCAGAAAGTCCAGGCCAGCCGCAGGCCCCGCCAAGGAAGCACCCTCCGGAGAGCAGGACTCGGGACACTCCCTCGGCCTCTGCTGTGCGAGGCACCAGTCCAGGCGCTGCGCATACAGGGGAGGACAGAAGACAAAGACGCCTGCCGTCATGGAAAAACCCAGGGTCCTGAGAACTACTGACCCATCACAACGCCCTGGAGCGCCTATTAGTGTATTCAAAAGATATATAAGCCATAGAGTTTATTTTCATAGGCCCTTTATCTGGCCACACACACACACACACACACACACACAGGAGGGGAGAGAGAGGAGAGGCGTCAAAGAGCACATCAGGGCCCGTAAAGGAAGGAGAGTTCACACAGCAGCGGGTGATTAATCGCCAAGGGACAGCACGGACCCAGGCCCAGGCGGGAGGGCAGCAGGCGCTGGCGGCTGGCCTGCGAAGGTTTGCTGGGAGAGAGGCCGGCGACTAGGAGGGAAGGGAGAAGGGATCCCAAAGGCGGGGAGTGGGCGCAACAGCACAGAGGCGGGGAAATGGGAAAGTGAAGTTACCGGAGCCCATAGCCTGTAGGTAGATTTTTGGAATGAAATGAAGATTAACGGAGAAGGAGAAATGGGGTAGAAAGATCAGTGAGGACATTTAACAGTGAACTGGAGGAGCATGAAGTTTATTGTGAGACTTTACTGTAATGACAGGATAAAAAGGGTGGTGGTTGTTAGTTTGTTAGTTAGTTAACCTGGTAACTATACATAGCGCAGCCCCGGGAAGGGGGTAGTTAGAAGCCACACTAGGGCTGTGCACAGGGACTGCAAAGGAACGAGTGTGCGGCATTTCAGAGCAAGAAGTGATACTGTTAGTGTCTGGACGGCAATCAAAGCTGAGTTACCTCTCTGCGTGCTGTTTCTTTCTCAGGACCGACATGGTCTTGGGAGAACACCTGACGAGCTTTACCTTGACCCCTGATGCCCCCCCCATCACTTCAGTGCTAGTTCGCATATTGATATTTAAACCAAACTCGTGACTAGGTATTTAAACAAATTATTGGAGTGGCTCCTACTTATCTCAAAGACTGAATCACCTTTCCCTAGAATGACTTTATCCTGGACCTAGACTAGAGGTCTGATCTAGCCTTGGAGCCCTCTGGCTAGACCAAGAAGAAACAAAATCACCTTCTGAGAGAAGGTGAATGAATGCTTTTGCCAATGGCGAGCTATCTCCAGCTTCTACAACCACCTGACCTCAGGGCACCAATCTTGACCTTGCAGGGACTTTCTTAGATATTGCCAGAGGAACTATTACAAAAGTAAAAGTGAGCTCCCAAAGTCCTCCGTTATGGAGGATAATTCCACTTTGCTAAGGGAATATTTGAGGCTCAACTCTCTTGGTCGGTGTCCCTTTAAGGACAAAGCTGTAATCTTATCTCAGAGAATTCCCTGCTGGCTGTGGTCTTGGGTATGTCGACATTACTTCTGAAGTGTTGGTATGGGTGAAACTCCTGTTCTCAGAAGCCTGGGTGATAAGCATCTCCCAGCACAGCAGTGGGACCAGGACCTTCTGTTATCTTCCTGCTGATAAGCTGCAGAAGCTTGTCATTCGCCAGGCCCCTGCGATACCACATGGCTCTACTAAACTCAAGCCTTGAAACTTAGATTTATCAGCACATACTCAGCCAGCATAACCGGAGGCCCAGCCACACTGACCGTGCTGTGTGTCACTGAGCAACACAGAGATGACTGCCCACGTTTCCTGTTCCACGGCAAATCGTAACCCGGCTCTGAGATGCACTAATGCAAATCTGACTGACCATTCTTTCTTTCCCATTGTCATCTGGTTCTGCTTTGGTGCGTCCTGTACAAATTAATGGCAAGAGTACAAATTACAAAGTACAAATTAAAAATCAAGAGTATTCTCAATTTTGTTTTTTCTGTGTGAACAATTAGGGCCACTCAACCACAGCCCACATAAAAGAGAAGTCACAAGATGGAAGCAATGCATGATTCATCTTCTAGTTAGAATTGAGACAGAACCTTTTCTAAATCACTTTTTCTTGTTTTTGTTTTCCAGTTTTGAGATATAACTGTTTTTAATATTTGTTTTATATTTATAATTGTTTCAGTTTTGAGACATGTAACATTGTATTAGTCCAAGGTGTACAACATGACTTGATATATGTATATGTATCGTGAAATGATTACCACACTAAGTTTAGTTAACATCCATCAGCTCACATAGTTACAATTTTTGTTCTTGTGATGAGAACTTTTACTAACTTACTTTGAATGTATGGTTATAAAAGAATGAGGCATCATTTAGTTTGTTACTGCTTCAAAGGATAACTGGCACGTTATGCTCCTCCCAAATTTGAAAGTGGCTGCAATGAGCTGTTTGAGAATTTATTCTAGTACCTTTCCAGGCACAAAGGATAAGGTGCTGATTTGTAATGTCTTCAACAATAATACTCTTATCTCATCAAATCTTTCCAAGCTGAGGTTAGTGCTATTTTATTCTCGTCTTAAGAAATAGGAAATCAGAATATTTTAGGAAACCATGGCTCATGGAAGAGGCTGTGAGGCTAGATTTAAATCCAGACCTGACTCCACTGCACAAATATCTAATCTTACTCCTACATCTGTGTTCATGCCATGTACTCCTTTAGTCTCTATAATTACTGTAAAAAGGAGTGTGAAGTCACTAGTCTTTGTAACATTTCAAATATACATTTATATATCATTGATACAAATTATAAAATTTCACTACTGAAAGCAGTCTCAGTAGCACTAATTTTATGGAGAAGGCAATGAAGGTTTTGACATGGTATCTCAGGCACAACTGGAAAAATAGAAAACATGGCAGGGTAACCCTTGAGGTTGTGGGTCCAACTTCATAGACTGAGTGGCACGAGCTTACGTGCTTGGCCGTGGGAATATAACAGTACTAATGAAATCAAGGAAATCTATATAAATCAACAAACAGCAAACTCTTATACATCAGCAGACTTTCACACTATTTTTCATGCCTACTTTCTCCAATTCCTGAGCTACCTCTCTAAACCACCCAATTTCTTCCTTAATACCTGAGGAAAAAAGACATGCCATGTAGTCACAGAACATATTCCACAGCTGAACCAATAACCAGAGAATTCTTAGCACCAACACTCATTTTCAGTGATAATTTGCTGAAGTTGACTTTGAGAAGTGCTGCTGGTCCGGTCATTTTCCTGTCTTGTTTATCTAATCCAAGAGCAATCTGCTGGTGTGTACTCAGTGGATTACAACACAGAGATGACCTGGGCTCTGAAGCTGCTCTGCCATTAACTAGCTGGGTGGCAACGGACACTCAGGCCTCTGTTTCTTCATCGACAAAACGCACAGATTAGAGAGGATGCATTCAGAGCCTGGCCCCACCACTGACGAGCTGTGGGACTTTGAGTCTCTCTGTATTTCGGTTTTCTCATCAGTAAATGAAGATAATATGAATATCTATCCCACAGGGCTGTTATCAGGATTTAGGAGTTAATATTTGTAAAGTGCTGAGAATCCTTTAGACCCATAGGAAGCATCATCTAAGTTAAATCAAAATCAGTAAAACTATAAAAGCCTTCCCTAATCCATGACTGTGATTTCATCCTGTATGCTCCGTCATTCTAGCTGTATGCTCTTCTAAAGACTAGGCTAGGTAAGTTAAGGTCATTTTTAGCTTCAAAGTTTTACGCATCATGAAAGCAAAGAAAAACTTAATGCCAGTTGCATTCTCTTAATGCCAGTGTCACTCTCCCTCTCCACTTCAGGTAACCACTCCTATGATCAGTGCCTGAAATCTCTGAGAGTAAGGTAGTCACATCCTCGGACTACCAGGCCACTGCCGTCCCCTCCTCCACCATTTGGGAGTGTGAGCAGCGCAGGTTATTCCCTGGAGATGACATAAGCCTCCTTATCTATAGTGGTATCTAGAGAACGGGAGCTTCTGCTGGACTTCATGACCAGGCAACTTGGCGGGGGGGGGGGTGCATGCGTGCTTCTTTGCTTTTGGTTTTTAATCACAGCCGCATGTTTCCAAGCAGCACAGGAGATGAGAGTTGTCTGCCTGACCTGAAGATGAACACTAGAATAAAACCCATGAGACTATGTACACTGAACACATTGTACCAAGCCCACTGTCTACATCAAAGATTGCCCTTCTTTTACTTGGGTAGCCCTTCCTTAGCAAACAAAACAGAAGATACTTGTGTACAACATGGGTAGTAACTGAATATCCTAGACATGTTTTATCTAAATATTGCTCATTTATAAACTCAATTTCCCTTTTACAAAGCTTCAACTCATATTTATTTCATGTTGCACCTTAAAAAAAGCTACTACAATTTTTGTCCTAGTGTAAATGTTTCAAAACTACTCTGAAAGCAAAATACATTGTACATAAGTCATCAAAGATTACAAATTTAGGATGTGGCAAATGCCTTGTGTCTGCATCCACAGGACTGTCATCCTCTATTTTTCTAATCACAAAACATTGATTCAGCCTTCTTTCCTCTGGCCTCAAAGTGAGCTGAAAGTAAAGGAGGGCTATACCTCCTAGACAAAAAGAGGACAGTTTTATGGGTTTTGTATCCCCAAAGATCAGGAACAGTATCCTTAAAGGGCTAGGCTAGGACCCCAGAGAGCCTGTGTACACGCAGGTGCCATCCAAAGTTTCAGTGGATCATGAACACCCAGATGCGTAACTCACAAAGCTGGCTCACCATTTCCACACCGCTTTGAAGGGCACAACTCAAGACTGAGAAGCTTATTTTCAACCCATTCTCCTGGAGTTCAGTGATGGTATTCAATCACACCCCCAAAGCATGTCTCTCATACAGTGTATTGTGTAATTGCTAAAAAAAAAAAGAGGGGGGTCTTCTTGTTCTATATTAAATATGCCTGTTTTATCCAAATGGTCAGTGGGTCTATAAATGTCCCCCTGGTATGCATCCTAATACTGTATTGGAAGCTTTGACGCCACTGGCCCAAATCAGAAGAAATCACTAGATGTTTACAAAAGAGTCCTCACTCTCCTGTTCCTTTGTTTTGCTTTAGCTCCAACAATACAAGAGTAACTGTAAACTCATCCTCATTGCTTTCCATGGCTTGCACTGTGTAAGGCAAATGCATTTCAATACATCTGTTTGCAGAGATTATACACCCAAACACTGCTGTTTCCTTTGGCTTTCTATAAGTAATTTACTTAATATATAAAAATTATCAAAGTATTTATACTTTTTTTTTTCACACTGGAAACTGCACATCTAGAGAAGGGCATATAATGGTGAAGTGGGGGGTGAAAGTTCTCTGGGCAATAAATCCATAAATCCAATGGTTTGTATGCAGGGACAGGGCACTGTCCCTGTCATTGTCTTTGGAAGCTAAGGGCTGAAACACTGTCTCTGTTTCATCACCACTTTCTCTATATCCCAGGGGTGGATTCTAAAGCTCGATATATCAGATCCAGCAAGTCAGTGAGAGCAGCTCTTCTAAGAATAAATATTATAGATACTATTTCCATCTATAAATCCATTTAATTCTCCCAGACCAGTCCACAGCCTACGGAGAGGGAACACACATTTCTTCCAAACTGTGGAGTAGAGAACTCTCCTAGAGGCTTTGGAACTGTTCAACACACAACCACCAAAAGAACAGGGCAAAGCTTCACAAATTCACACTGAAAAATGGACATGCCATATTAGCATGAAACCTAAATACAGACTTGTAACTAAGAAATGGTTCCTACTTGTGACTGGGCAATAAGAATCAGTGGACAAGCAGGAACTGGGGTCACCCGAGCTCTGTGTTCGTCTATAAAGAGATCATGAGCACAAGGAGCCATCTAATCATGACGCACGGCGCATGCCCAGTTCCGAGGCGGGGGTAGGCATCTTCCTCCATCCAGCTTCATCTCCTCACATGCAGCCCTCCCGAGCTCCATCACACCTGGCAGGTAATCCAAGTTTCCCTGGTAAAATAGGGCCACTCCTGAGTCCAGGATGTATTCACACCAGAGTCTTCTCCTAGGCCTTCAAATAAGCCCTCAGGTTAATTAAACAAGTTTCCTAAAAAAGTTTACCCTATTAATTTACACAGTAACATTTTCTGCTTTTCTTTTCAGATTGTGTACATGTAAACAAGTTCAACCCTAATAATATTCACCAAGCCTCAAAATAACCTTAAACAGACCACTGCACATAACTGAAGACTCCCCCAGGGAAGGTCTGAGGCTACCTCTCAGCTAGCTCTCTCCTACGAGCAGACCCTTCATTCACCAAGATTTCTGCACTGGTGTTTTTCTCTCCATTCCCACTGTCATTGCCCTAACTCAGACCTTTTAGATCCATCTGCTTTAACCATGTAACAACCTCTAAATATGACTCTCTGCGTACTTTTCTCTTATCCGTTTGACCGATCTCTGCCACCAGAACAACTGTGTGGCTTTGTGCAAGTCACTGTTCAAAACTGGATCAGTGCCCAGCTGCCATGGCTTGATCTAGGAGATCACAGTTCGATTCCTGGTCAGGGCACATGCCCCAGTTGCAGGCTCGATCCCCAGTGGGGGATGCCCAGGAGGCAGCCGATCAATGGCTCTCTCATCATTGATGTTTCTGTCTCTCTCCCTCTCCCTTCTTCTCTCTGAAATCAATAAAGATACATTTTTTTAAAAACAAAACAACCCCCCCCCCAAAACAACAACAACAACAACAAAAAACTGGATCAGTAAAGTCTAACTTGCCAGCCTGCCATTTACACTCCAGGGTCAGGTCTGAGTTTACCTTTCCTGCTCTATGAGTTTCCATTCTCTGATAATCCGAGGTTCTCAAACCGTGGTTCCCAGATGGGCACTGTGAGCACCATCTGGGAACCTGTTAGAAGTGGCCACTCCTGGGTTCCACTCCAGAGCTACTGGATGAGAAACTACGGGGCTGGCCCAGCACTCGGTGCTTTAACAAGCCCTCCATGTAATTTCAGTGTATGCCGAAGTCTGGAAATAACTGTTCTATCTGAATCCAGCCGAATTGTTCAGTTCACGGCAGCACCCATGCGGCACCGCTCACTGCTCACACCACCCTGCTGTCTCTCTGCTGTCTAAAGCCCACCTGGGCCTTCTTCGACGACCACGCCCGGCACGTTCTCCTGTTTCTCCGAGGACCTCTCGTACCATTCACCTGGCGCTGACAAACGCTTGTGTGCATAACCTCCTTAACGCTAAAGTCTTTGAGAACAGAGATGTCGTCCATCTCTCTGTCCCCAGCACCAACTCCTTGGTCACAAAGGAGCTCATTAAATGGCCGGTGTTGAACGGCTAAGTACAAAGAAAGAGAAATCACTGGAGTTTGACTATTTTTAGGTCTAGACACCTCTAAGAAAAAGTCAACATTGGCGAGGCACTTGTCTTTTAAACTCAGCAACGTGACTATGAATATAGGCTAGTGCTTCCTGTTCCCTAAGATGGTCTAAGTGCTGCCCAGTCAATTAAGATGGATTAAGCAAAGTCACCTGTTCCCTTACTTCAGGTAACTTGGCTTAATCCCTTGCTTCAGGACTTTGTTAAGATGCTGATTAACATACTCATGTAGATGATGACTCTCCAAGAACAAATAGCATTTACTGAGTGCTATTCACGTTACAGAAAGCAGCGTGGTTAGCACTGATCTCGGCTATTATTCCGCCTCAGTCTGGAATGTTAAAGGTGCATCAGGTTCCTGAGGATGGTATCCTGACGGCAGGGATGCCAGTCAGACTCTTACGCACACCAAAGTAGGAGGAGATAAGTTACAGTCGGCCCAGGCATTTTCAGCTGGAGCTCGAGCACCTCAGAACCTACCCAGAAGCCAGCGGGAGGCCTGACCTGGATCTCACTTACCAGGTGCCCTTCGGCAGTAACCTTAGCCAAGGGTCACCGTGCCGGGCTTAATTACAGAGGCCGAGGGAAAGGCTGAAGCACGGTGACGCTGGAAAGTCTAAGGCTGTAATTAAGCACTACTTAACTAAAAATGGTGCAATGGAAATTCTCCGAGGGAACCCAGGGGAAGCAGAGGAGGAAGCTGCCTACCCAGGTGGCTGGTGTCACTTCTATCTGATTTCAGGGTCCTTTTTTGCGAAACTATATTTTTTGTATGTGGGTGGGGTGAGAAAGAAAGTGTTAAGGTTTAGGGTCTCCTGGACTGAAGGTAGTCTGACACCCTGCAGAAGGAATGCAGCCCAGTTTCCCCCCAGCATCTGTACCAAGGGAGTTTTCCTCCAGGTCCCGGCTACCTGGCTTGGACGAAAGCAGATGAACAAGCTGAGTTCAGCCTGCGCCTCCTGGCCGAGTGCAACGTCTCATTCCCCATTTCTCCCACTCTGTGTTATTCATGCAACAGCGCCCTCGAGGTCCTCTGCCCCGGCCTCCTTGAACCCAGAACACAGATTCACACTCAGGGAACACATGGCCAGGAATACATGCCCGGCCTACTTGGGGATGAGATTCACGAGTGTGATCCCACTGGCATCATTTCGTTAAAACTTTTTATTTGGAAATAACTCAGATTTAGAGAAAAGCTGTCAGATTAGTGCAAAGAATTCCTGTATACCTTTCACTCAGAGCTCTCAAATGTTAACATTTTGCCACCTGTTTTTTCTTTTCTCTTTCTCACTCGCTCTCACTCTTTCTGAACTGAGAATACGTCACAGAGAAGATTCCCCCTTATCCCTAAAATTTTCAGTGTAAAAGTTTCCTAAAAACAAGGGCGTCCTCTTATGTAACCACAGTACAATTAGCAAAACCAGAAATTTAACACTGATACTCTACTTTATTCAAATGTCACCAAGTGTTCAAATGATGTCCTTTATAGAAAAAGGTCATGTCTTTCGTGACTTGGGCATATTTCTGAGTACAAGGTAGTTATTTCGCAGAATATCTCTCAATTTGGGTTTGTTGAATGCTTCCTTATGATTAGATTTAGAGAATGCATATTTGGCGGGAATACCCCTGAAAATAATGTACCATGTGAAGAGACATATAATAGCGATATAATGCTAATATGATATGATGCTAACTTTGACCCTCTGCTTAAGGTGGTGTCTGTCACTGGCACAATTTTCTAATCATTAAATTGCACATATGCTTTGTCCTGTTTTAAAGTTCTGGTACAAATCAACTGTAAATGATGTTTGAATGTAATTCTTGTATAAAGGACCCAATTCTATTCATGGAACAATTTCCTGATCACAAATATGAGAGGGTAATTTTCCACTCCATTGGAAACAGATGGAGCCATGTATAATGGAAATGACCAGTAAGCTAAAGGCTACAACTGCATTTTGTTACAATTTTACAAGTTGTGCTTTATTTGACATGCTGTATTTAAAGTAATTGTAGCCTTGTGCACATACAAAATCAGTCAAGGTGAAGTTCCACATGAAACTCATGTTCCTGAATGGGGATTCTGAAAGCTAGTCAGGGGTCAGGTTTGCATTCAACCCATGAGTTCCTTCTATAGATCTTGACATTGTCACTGAAAATGCTGTTGGAGGATTTTTGGGGAGGCATAAAGTTCTGGCTTTCTCTGCTAATTACTGACAATATTTTACTAATAAGTACAGACAGCTCATCATGGCAAAGAACACTGGCTGCCATGGCGACGACAGTAAGTATGACCAGATGGAAAGGCCAGAGGCTGAAGAAAGGAAACGTGATTCCAAGGTACTGTTAGATGCTGAGGCATTTGCTTTCTCACAAATCAAGTGGCAAGTAGGTGATGAGAGACAAGATTGGTGAGAGAGTTGGAAGCGCAGATGTTGACCTCTAGTCTTAAAAAACACTGAGTGAGGCTACTTAACTGTTGTGATAAGTATTAAGCCTTGAGGGCATGAAGAACTGGGTGGAGAGGCGGGTTAACACAATACCCCGGGTCCTTAGAAAGGTCACTTCCCAATTATACTCTGTATGTTATTTGCATAACTGGGACGAGAAACTCCCTTGAGCAGAGCATTCTCTGCCTCTGGAGCAGGTAAGACACGCTGACACCTTGTCCTCCAGCCATGAGCTAGTTCCTAAGGCAGCAGTATTTCAACTTCCCTTCAATTAGGAAAAACATCCAAAGTGCCCACCGGCTGCTAGGACGCAGGGCTAGTATTCTCCTAGGGCAGGGGTCAAAGGTCAGATGTTCTCCAGGACCAACAAGTAAGGTCAACATGAGAAGACCTTGGATACAGGACAATCAGGAGAGGCACAGTGTGACAAATGAAGTGTAAGGTGACTGAAGGAATGCACATTCCTGTATTTACTTATTTATTTATAATTATTTTTTAATATATCTTTATTGATTTCAGAGAGAGGAAGGGAGAAGGGGAGAGAGAGAAACATCAATGATGAGAGAGTTGTTATTGATCGGCTGCCTCCTGCAAGCCCCCGACTGGGGATTGAGCCCGCAACCCGCCCATGTGCTCTGACTGGTAATCGAACCATGATCTCCTGGATCGTAGGTCCATTCTCAACTGCTGAGCCACGGCCGGCCAGGCCACATTACTATTTTTAAAAAGAAAAACACTGTGCTGTCAAATACTACACATCTGGGACCAAAGGCCCAAGGGCTGCTACTCTGCCATGCCTGCCCAATGGTGACAAGGCCATCTCCTCTGCTAGAGCTAGAACCCCCAGCCTCAAGGTCAGCAATGACTGGGATGGGATATTGCCCAGCACCATAGATATCCCTGGAGGCATCCTCTGCAGGAAAGATACAAAATTAGACTATTTCTTTAAGAGTATCCCTTTCCTAGAAGACTGCTAGACCCTGTCCTGTTATGAAGGCTCTTTTATTCCCTAAGTGGTGGGCCCTGCAGTCTCAACTTATATAACATTTATAGTTGAAGACATCGTGTGATTATCCCTTCATTCAACAAGTGCTGACTGAGTGCAGTCCCTATTGCAGGTGCTGTTCCTCATGCTGGGCTGTCACAGTGAAGAAGACAAAGTCCCCGAGGTTAAGAAGTTGACATTCTAGTCATCATGGGCATAGGGTCAGATAATAAATGAATACATGATTTAGAGAAATTTCGAATACTGTTCAGCAGTAGTTAGAGAATTAATCTGGCTCATGGGCTGGAGAGGGCCTGGGTAAATTCTTCAGAGTGAGCCGCTGGTGACAGTCTCTCTGAAGAGTAAGCTGAGAGCTCAGTGATAAGAAGGAACCAGCCACGTAAAGATGAGGAGAGGGCCCGTGCCAAGGGCACACCCTGTGCACAAATCCCAAGGCAGAAATGAGTTTGGGATGTTCAAGGTACCGAAAGGAAGTTCTTGTGGTTGGACCACCGTTGGTGGGTGGAGGGATATAAAATGAAGTTGGAAAGGTCAGCAGTGGTTAGACTCGGGTCCTTGGAGGCCATGGCAGGGAGATGGAACTTCATCCCAAATGTGGTGGGAAACCACTGGAGTGTTTTCAAAGGGGTTGGGGTGAGGGATAGGTGATGAGATACAATTTTACTTTAGTTGATAATCTTCAGTTTCCGATTGGTCCATATTGGTCCTTAACCAGATAAATTTCTCCTGGATTAGAATCACCTTTCTACCAAGAACCACCTTCTCCTCTAAAGGATTTGGAGAGGAACATCTTACCAAATGTGGGTGAATGGGAAACACGTTACCAAATCTACTCTCTGGACAAAACATTCCATATTCAACTCATACACACAAGGCCATCCCGTTCCTTCCTACCATCAGCTTGTGTTTCTACCACCTACAAGTGACCTCATCTCTCCCTCAACTATATTTTTCCTGCTATGGTCTAAGGCACACTGATACAGCTTTAGGTGGCATTATCACTGAGATATGCTCCCATCCCATACGGCTCATTTCTCCTCTGCCTTCAGGTCTTTATTGAAATGCTACCTTCCCGTTAGAGTCTTCCCTAATTACTCTATTTAAAACTGCAACATCCTACCCCTCCACACTGACACTCCCCATTCCCTTCCCCTTTTATTTTCCCTGTAGCACTTGTATTAACCATGCCTTTTTATTTTCTGTATTCTGATGCTTTGATATCTGGAGCCTTGCTGACTAACTCCGAGAGATAGCAAAGAACTCAACTGAGATTGTGCCTTTTACATGCAAAACCACTAATCCAGAGCCCACAGCTGCATCCGGCTTCTTTAATAGGCTCTGTATTTTGGACTACTATCCACCAGCCCTAATCTCCCCAGGGCCAGGTACCAGATAAGAAGGACGCCCCTATACTCCTGCTGAAATTACCTGAACTAGCCAACCCTTAACCTGATAACCCTGACTCACCTCCAAGGCTTCAGCCCACTAATTTCTTGTCTCTTCCTGCAACCAAACTCAGTGTTTTCTCCTGTGGCCCTGTGAGGTGTGCTTTCTCCTCTAGGAACTGTGAGAAATGTATCTTTTCAGTGGCAATTATCTCCTGATCTGTTGGTCTTATTGAGCCTTAAAATTGTCTATTAATATACTACATTAAAAAATACCTGCTATAGGATTTATTATTTGTCTCTCCTACTCCCCTTACTAGAATATAAACTCCATGAGGGCAGGGAACTTTTTTTTTAATTCAATCCTCACCCATGGGTATTTTTTCTATTGCTTTTCAGAGAGAATGGAAGGGAGAGGGAGAGAGACAGAAACATCGATGTGAGAGAGACACATCAATTTGTTGTTCCCCAACCCCCATGCCCCAACCAGGGCCAGGGATCAAGCCTGCAACTGAGATACGTGCCCTTGGCGGGAATCGAACCTGGGAAGCTTCAGTCCGTGGGCTGACGCTCTAACCACTGAGCCAAACCTGACAGGGCGAAGGCAGGGAATTTTTGTCTGCTTCTGTTCACTGTTGTGCTTCTAGCCCCTAGAAGAGGGCCTGATACAGAGAATTAAAACACTCAAACCTCTGTTGGAAAAAGATTTCATAGAGAATGCTCAATAGAGATGTTCCAAAAATTAGATGAATAAAAAAGAAGCCAAGGCACCTGTTTGTGTGGGCATGGATAAATGCAGGAGACAACCTAGAGTGAAATGGATTCTGAGTTCCAGCTCTACCTCTTCACCTTTCTGAACCTTGGTTTCCTTATCTATGAAATGGGGCTAACCAACCTCTGGGATAATAATACCTACTTTAAGTAATAGTGAAAGGTGATACGACAATAAACTGCAATGATGACGACTGTTGAATGACATTGAACAGCCTTGTGTTGTAATATAGTAATGCTCATGGGGCCTATGGCCTGGGCGTCAGCCAGCCCTTATCCTGAGCCATGTGATGAGTGAGTTCTCTCTCACTTTCCTGCACAAGACAGCAAACACTGTTGAGAATACACTTCCTTCTTCTGAGATCTGCCCCCTCCTCCTTTCTACCACCTGCTGCTCCTCACCAGTCACAAATGCAGAAGCAGATCTCAGCAAGTGCAAACACACACACACACACACACAAACACACAGATGTGCATGACAAGTGTGAATGGGTTGGTGACAGTTTGTAGAACTTCCACAAACTGAGGTCCAAGACCCCAGAACTATCATACTCACATTAGAAGAGAGGATTTACCTGGTTCATAAAACTTCCCACCCATTTCTTACTCCAAAGTTAGAAAGCACTTCATGACTTCAACAAATAAAAATACTTAAACAGGAAGACTTAAAAAAAAAGTCAAGCTTTCAAATGTAATACCTAGTCATTATAGAAAAAAATAGAAGACAATGAAAAGTTCCTGTCATTCTACTACCACATGATAATTACACCTGTAACACTTTAGAACATTTACTTCATCTCTGTGTGTAGAGCAGGATATTTGTGTAATGAACGAACTAAAGCTTAAGCCCAGGTGACCTTTCTTCAGCCCACTGTCCCTCTGACTGAGTCTCAGGGCTCCAGGCAGCCTGAATGCTGCTTGGCTACCTTTCATGGCACACTAAATAGAGCACTGGGCCACACCAAGGATCCCAGGTGAGGATCCCAGCTTCACTGCTAACTTGCAGCATGGTTTTAGGCAAATCCCAGTCTGGCCGGGTTTTAATTTACTAGCCTGTCAAATGGAAGAACAACTCCATCATCTTGACCACCCCTTTCCCCTTTAAAACTCAGAGATATAGAAGATTGTAATTTGTATTCCAAGCTGACTTTCAGATGTCACTCCATCAGAGGAGGGCCAATATTTCAAATCCTGCCCTTTGGCCCCAATTCTCAGGCAGAACTATAGCGGAGACAGCTCTCAGAAGCCTGTTAGAACCTGAGCTAGGAGCAAAAACATAAGGTCTCTTGACCACCAGAAGACAAGAGGGGAGAAGGGACGCTGAGTGGTTTCTTCATGCTTCCAGTCCTGGGCCTGACTTACCCGCCTCCACTTACCACTTCTGCAGGTGAGAGCTGAGTCTCCAGGTACCTGCCCCCCCACTGCTCTTGAAAATCCTGCCATCTATTCTTGAGTCTTAAAGTGTGTGAATTTATAATAAACACTTAAAGGTAGCATGAGAGGCTATGAATTTATAGAACGGTGGGGAAATGCTTAGACAACATGAAGTGAAAGAAGAGGGTACAATACTGAGTATAAAAATGGAACCAACCAGCTGAGGCAAATTCCCTGTTGGGGTGCTGGCTTTTCTTATTGGTTTATAAGAACTCTTTACACAGCCCAGCCTGCGTGACTCAGCACTTGAGCATCAACCTATGATCCAGGAGATCGAGGTTCAATTCCCGGTCCAGGCACATGCCTGGGTTGGGGGCTCGATCCCCAGTCGGGGGTGTGCAGGAGGCAGCCGATCAATGACTCTCTCACATCATTGATGTTTCTCTCTCTCTCTCCCTTCCTCTCTCCCTGAAATCAATAAAAATATATTAAAAAAAAAAAAAACTCTTTACACATTCCGGATAGTAATCTTTTGTCAATTATGTAGGTTGCAAGTCTTTTCTCTTGATCTATCATTTGTCTTAACTTCCTTTATAGTGTCTATTACATTTGCCTAAAACCCATCTGGAAATTATTTTTATGTATAATGTTAATTAGGGACATAATTTACCTTATTTTATTGTCAGGAAAAATATTTTAAAGTAGAAACTTCAAAGAACCTCTGTTTTACATCTGTCCTATAAGCTTCCCACATTTTATAAATCAAAATTATGGAACTTTAAGGAGACAGGATGCTGAGGAAGGGTCAAGAAGAAGCCTGGCCGCAGATCTCATAGCCGAGGTATTTTCACAGCTCGGAGCACGGAGCTGGCGGACAGTGAGAAACAGACCTCAGCTCTGGTTCTTGCAGCACTTCCCATGCTCCGCTGAGTCACAACGTCGCCAACGAGGGCCCCATCTAAGGAAGGACACACCAGCCTCGATTTCACTTAAGGCCAAAGTTCAAGGACCTGGGAATGTTCCACAGGAGGACAATATACTAATTATTCCAAAGCATAATTCCCCTCCTGCAAAAACTTCAATAAACACGATTTTATTTCTCTGTGTGTTTTAAGTTTCAGTATATTACTCAATAAATATCTGATGAATTCATTAATATGCTAAGTCAAATCTTTAAATCATTCGTGATGAGGATGATCAGAAGGAGTTGGCAGACCCCTCTGCTCCAGGGTGTTGTGACACATCACATTGCTTTGGGTGAAGCACGGGCTGAAACACACCCGTGGATACACACACATCTTTATTAAATACTTCACACCAAAAAGCCCTAAGGTACTGAAACTCTAGAACCAGGAGTCAAACCTGATGTGGCGCCTGTGGACACCACAGCTCAGAGGGTGGGCCACAGGAATCACCTGTACCTCCCACCCGACTCCTCGATCCCTTGAGGCAGTGCCTGTGGCCATGGGTGTGGCAGAGGCTGCCTAGGACAGAGGTCAGTGTGGGGCAGGAGGGAGGGGCTGCACTTGTGACCCTGCCCCCATTCGCCCCCAGAGCTGCTGGGGCAGGTGAGAACAAAGGGTCCCGGTCTGCTGGAAAGTGTGGGTGGTCTGTCATTATTTTGCTTAGCTGTTCCTTTGTGCATTTAGCCTTTTGTTGTCATTTAATATGTTCTAGCTGTAGAAGAAAATAATATTGGGAAATTGGTTACCTAACTGTTTTTTACTGTGTATCAGCCCTTCTACTCCTTTCAATAAACAAAAAAATTTTTTGAACACACACACACACACACACACATAATCAAAAAAGTTTAAAGAAGAGAATTAAAAAAAAAAAAATCATCCAGAATCCTTAATACAGCATGTTTTGGTGAAGTTCCTTCCAGTCTTTTATAAATTAATAAACTGCTCTATTTCACACATATACTTTCCTTTTTGGGGCATAACGTAAAAATTCTTTTTATTGTGATAAAATACTTATAAAAGAAAATTTATCATTTTAATCACTCTTAATATTTTATGTGCTACTCTCTACTGAGAACTTACAACGTGACAGATATGCTAAGCATTTCCCTGCCACTGTCTTACAGCATTTGCAACAATCCACATGCATGGGTGCAATTATTATGCCCACAGAGAGGTTCAGTCCCATACATGGCAGGTTACAGAGCTGAGAAATGAAGAGCCAGTATCCAGGACAGGTCCGCTGGGCTCTGAAATCTACCTTTTGTACAGTTTTGAGCCCCATTTGGATGAAGGACGACAACGGGGGTGGGGTTGAAAGTGTCTTAATGCACCTATTATCCGCACACACAAATACGAACATGAAAATATCTAGTTCAAATTTCTAGTTAGAAAAATCTGAACAATTTCTAACCCAATAGAATGAAAATTGGACAGTACTCATTCTCTTTATTTAGTGGGATAATTTATTTTAATGGTCATAAAAATATTTTTAGGGCTTTCATAGCTCATCTGCAACCCTCATCTCCCAAACCTAATTTCCACCATTAAGCACCATTCTGCTGCCTCAGGGTCATGCAGAAACAACCTCTGTGGTTTGGGAAGAACAATATAGTCCAACACTGGCACCAAGAGTGGCTCTTGCCAGAGCTCAGTGGGTGACCTCCACGCCCCCACTTGGGAGAACACACTGTTCAAATCATGGGGTAAGCTTGAAACACAGGAAAGCAACTCTGACCATCTATTTTTTTAGAGTCCTGACTCTGTGGGTTTTAGTGTTTGCCACCCACGTGAAAAAGGATCTCTTTGTGACAGGATCCAAGTCCAGGGTTCACAACACAATTGCATGTGTGAGTTGACGCTGTTCATTTCCTTTATCCTAGTGATGGCTCTCAGAAAGACCTTCTCAAATAAGGCCACCAAGCTCCAGCTGGTAGCAGTTATTCCTCGCTTGGCATGAAGTATTAGTCTAGGGGGTGGGGGAGGTTGGGGTGCTGCAGAGATAGAAATCATAAGATGAAAACACCTTTTTCATTGTCTTCTGTTTTTTACTCTCATCAAGTGCAAAGTCAAAATGAGGCAATTTTTAGTTCAAAGCAATAGACTAGCATAGGGGAATACTGACTTTCTCTGAGACAGAACCCCAAAGCAAGGACAGAAGTTTTTTTGTTTTTGTTTTTTAATATATCTTTATTGATTTCAGAGAGATGAAAGGAGAGGGAGAGAGAGATAGAAACATCAATGATGAGAGAGTCATTGATCGAGCCCACAACCTGGGCATGTGCCCTGACCGGGAATCGAACCCTGATTGCCTGGATCCTAGGTCCACGCTCAACTGCTGAGCCACGCCCGGACGGGCAAGGACAGAAGTTTTTAGTGCTCATGCTGGGGGGCCCAGGTGGGAAGATATTCCATTTCAAATGTCACTTAGGTCTACCCCACAGGCCAGTCTTTGCTTGGCTTTTAGGCCACTCTCTTTGGGAAAGTCAACCCCTGCACATTGGCATGGTCTGGCAGAGCCACGGACAGCAAGGAGGAATGGCTGATGGACATCTCAGGGAGAGTTATACTTTCAATTACCTGAGTCAACAGGTGGGGCCTAAGCGGTGAAATCCAATACTTTCGCTAGGAGAGGCCTCCAACTCCTAAGGAAGGACTCAGGAGTGTCGACATAGGGAGCAGGGAAATTAATGACAGTAAATCATGGCTGCTAAGGAGACAGGGGAAGGCAGGGAGAAGAGACAGGGTTCTTGGAGGCTGTGATGACTGGAAATAGCCTCCTTGGGAGAGTCAATACTATTTTAAGAGACAAACAAGTGTGACTGTGGTTAAAGATAATCACAGTCAGATGTTGGCAAAAGTAGACAAACATTTCTAGGCCTCTGCTATTTAGGGTATAAAAGAGTGCGTGTGTATGCCAGACAATGCTTCTGTTAAGAGCTTTGGCGGCACAGGGTTTATATATGCAAATAAAAGTAACAGCCCACAAGCAAAAGCTGCTTCTGGAACTGTTAACAATATGGAATTGTACCAATTCCATTACAGTAATTGAAAAAACACACACACAGAACTTGACACAATGATCAGAATCGAGTTGGGCAGCAGGGTAAGTGGGAGAGAGAGTAGAATAAAGAGAGGAAACCAGGACTCAATTTATTAACCACATGCTCTTGGGAAAAATCACTTAATCTCTGAGCCTCAGTCTTCCCAGCCCTGAAATGTGTAGGCTACTCCCCAAAGCTGAAGACTGAAGGCGATACTACAGTGTGACATGGTAAATTGCTATGTGTTCATTATTTCCAAAGACACTCCACTTCAATGCAGGACTCACGTCCTTCCTCATGCTATTTCCTTTGCCTAACTTCTTAGATAAAACATATCCCTCCTGATCCTGCAAGACCCAGTCCCCATGTTACCTCTTCACAAGGCCTCCCCTCCACACATCTTCCTCACTCCTACACAAAAGCTGGTCACGCTGTCCTCTGAGCACATACAAGGGAAGAGGCAGAGGGATTTCTGTAGTCCTTAAACTCACCGCAGTTTCTCATTTGACTGTGGGCTCGCAGGTCCACAGACAGGGTGCCTGCTGGTTTCCTCCCCAGTACCATTTCTCTTCTGCTCCTTCATAAGAGCACCTAGATTTCTCTGCTTTATGAGTTCAATCTCCACTCCCACCCCAGGGGTGGGTCCTAACATAACTGGAATATTTTATTCCCTGGGCTATGGGAATTAAATCAAGGATGACTGAATGACCTGACTCAGCATAGACAGGCTCAAAGAGAGTCAATTTTGGGGACTGCTGACTTCTGCTTTTCTACTCAACATGCAGGTCTATAAGTGAGTTTCACTATTGGGCAAAGTAATCTAACCAATAAGACATTTAACCAAAATGTCAAGTTTCTTTGTTTTCAACTAAAAGGAATACATGTGGTTACTGGATACAAGAACCTCTGATTTGGAGAACCTCTGATTTGGCTGCTGATGACAGAATAGAAATTTTTGAGCCATAAATGGCAGATCAGATATTTACTGGAACAGAGCAGATAAATGTAGTAATTAAAGGAGCATATCCAAGATGATCAGCTTTGACACAAATATAAATATAGGATAATGGCACAGGATAAACCCTGCGCCACCAAAGCTCTTAACACAAGCATTGCTTGGCGTGTGCAGGCCCCCCCCCCCCCACACACATACACACAACACATTATACCCTAAATAGCAGAGGCCTAGAATAAATACATATAAAGGATTTAGTGCTGGCTTGTCAGAATTGCTCATGAACCCAACACACTGCCCTCCAGGTAAAGGGCGGAGACCTTTTATCTTTCTTAATTAAGCTGTCACTTGGTGACCTACCAGATCAGGAGCTTGTTTTGAGCTGGGACACTCCCAGGGATCAAAGATTAGGCAAAAGGCCAGTAATTAGAGGCCCAAGTTAAATGTCTGTTTTTCTGGACAGCTTTGAAGAATATTCACTAATCCCCCATTCCACTTAATGGTTTGACCAAAACCACTGGCCTGTAAGTCAGAAAAATAGACCAACTCTGACCATCTCAACATCAGACAACTCTGACAATGAGAATGTTGTTGTTCATGAGCCAGCATTTGCTGAGTGCACTCTAGGTACCAGGGAGCCAGGAGCTACACTAGGTGATGCACACACGTTCCACACTTTTATGTGAATCCTCACAAGTACCCTAGGGATAAACACCTGTGTTTTCCCAAGTAAACAGATGAAAAATTAGCATAAATAACTTAACTAGACTAATGCACCTTAGTAAGTGCTGATGCCAGGATGGGAACTCAGTCTGACCCTTTCTAATTCATGCTCTTCCCTTAAACCCCTCTAGTTTATTTACAGAAAATGACAGACGAGCACAAGAGGGCCAACTGGCCCATGTTCCCCTCTTAATCAAGTCCCTGTTTGTGATACTAACCTGGGCATTTCAGAGAGTGTTACATCCCAGCTCCAGATTCTGTGATCCGGCTCTCCTCTCAAATGTAAGCTAGTGCATTTTTCAAAGACACATACACTCAAGGCAGCCTCTCAAACTCTGCCTCTAACTGTTCCTTAGGGAGCCAACAGAAAACTGAAGATAGTCCTATCTGATCCATAATCTGATGCCAGGCTAAGAATGTCACATATATACGTATATGTGAACTCTATCGTGTAGGGTGCTAATCATGACTATAAATACAACTTGGAGGTGTGACTAAATTACGAGCTAAATTTCACAAATGAAAGCAGTTAGCATTTTATACATTTTTAGTATACAAATCCGCAAAGCTATTTCACTACAGAATTACAGGTACTGCCCCTGCCCTAACTCTGAGATAGGCGCCCATTAATACAGAAAAAGATGTAAACCAAACAAAGAGGCAAGCCAGGTGGCCAAACAAAGGCTGAGGTCTACACAACACAATGTGCAGACTGTACCTCGTGAACCTGCGACTGGTGACTTTGGAATAAGGGACAAGAATGAACGCATAACTGCGGAATAATGCGTGGCGGAAAGCCAGGGTAATTACAAATCCAGGTGAGTGAGGTCACAGATACTTTACAGTGGGAGGAAACTGGGAGGGCGGAGAATTTGGCTGCTTCTCTCCCAGGGACCCAGCCCAGCTAGGATGGATTCCGGCAGTCACTTGGGAGGACTACACTTCTCACCCTGAACTCCTCTTCTTCCCCCAGGGGCTGGCTGGCCTTTTGAGGAGCCTTGCCCACCCTCTCTTCTAACTCCTGCACACACACATACACACACACACCCCCCTGAGAACAGCCCAGCTCCGATTTTGCTCTTGCAGCCCTGGCCTGCGTATGCTGACAGAAGGTCATGGTTAAATTTAGACCTGACCACCTCACTGGGAAGGAGCTGGGAAACTGGCTGTTTGAGGAGATCCATGGACACTCTGGTTGAGTTGGCTGCTTACACTCTTAAGTGAAGGCACTACTTGGCGGTTAGGATGGAAGTTAAATTAGGAAGGGGGTATAATTTCCAAACCAAAGCGCAAAGAAACAGGGTCTTAAAATTTTTTAAAGCAGAAAAAACCCTCAAAAGGTTATTGAGGTCTTCCCCTGCTCTCATGCACAATCCAAGTAAACCAATAGGATCGTCACTGTTTTTAAATCCCTCTGTGGACTGGAAGTGGGAAAGATCTCAGAGGCCTGTGAGTACAATGTCCTGCTAGAGTTGAGTGTACAATGTCAAGAGAAGGTCACTGAGGCTCACTAGGGGTGGGTCACTGCAGGAGGCAGCAGCTGGGCGAGGCAGTGCCTCAGGCAAAACCTAGAGCCAGGTGGGAAGGCCCAGGTGGGGATGGGGGACGGGAGTCTGGCCCTTCTAATCTGGATCCCAGTGTCAAAATCTGCAGGAACATACAGCTCGATTGGGACTCAGGTCATGAATTAGGAAGCGAGGGTCTCAGCACTGGTCCCTTGTGAACAGAGTATAGGTTCCTCGGGTGATTACTGATCAAAGAGCAGCATGCGAGCTCTGGAGGCAAGTCGGCTTCAGGCAAGTACCAGAAACGTGAATTCCAAAAGGGGTCTGGCTTCACGCTGTTTAAATTCTACTTCCCTTGTGCTCTCCCATAATATTTAGCAAAACCTTTTGGGAAGACTCTTTAAACTTGGTCCAGAACGCAAATAATATCCATATTGGGGCCAGAAGAATGGTAGTCACAAGAGTTCTGGTACATATGTCAGTTCCTCAGGCAGGGTCCCTATTGTCCCAATCTAAATTCCACCCCACCTCCATTTTTACTATTTTATTAACAAGTATTCTCATAGTATCCTTTGAGAACACTTAGAAAAGTGTGTCTGTGTGTCAGAGACCTGCTGCCCGCTCTGAACTGTATATTTACGAGGGCTTTTCCCTGGCTGGTTCTGATTCTCCCCCAGTCCTGGAGGGGTCAGAGATGACCAACCCAGGAGATCCTGGGTAAGAGCCCGGAATGCTATGGCAGCCAGAGATTTCCCTGGTTCTACGGGAAGGCTTCACAAGACCCTGATTAGATTGTAGCACACTCGCTATCCAGGCCTGGCTTTGGATCAACACTGGCCTTCTAGCTGGCCTGGAAGGTCACAGGAAGGTCCCTTGAGATGTCTCAAGAAGGTTCCTTTTGTTGGCTGGCCTTGCTTGGAGAGACCAGGCCAGTGGGGCAGACCCTGAGTTTATTGGGACCAGTTTTTTGGGACTAGCTCTCAGCTTGAGGTTCTGGGAATCTAGCCATGGTTTCAGAGTGGTAACAACCCGACTCCCCTGTCCCCTCATACATTTAGAAACACCAGATGCAAGATGCCACTGTGGGACAGGTTTCTAAGAAAGCAAATCTGGAGCAGGTGGCTAGGACACAGTTCCAGGAATTTGAGAGTGACTTCTGATCCACTGAGGCCCCTTGCCTCCAGATTCCTTGCAAAGAGCTGAGTCTCCTTGCAGGCTTGACCCAGTGCCTCTTCCCTCCCCATTCCCCTAAAACAAAAGGGCAGGACTTTTATGGAATATTTCACTATCTTCTCTACAAAGAAACAGCAATACGCTACCAACAGAAGGGTATCATTTTACTAATTACCAGAGACCTAAGGCAAGTCATTTTCTTTTACAAAGAGCTCTTCTCATGGGTAAAACTGAGGTCTTTATGATCTGACGCACTGTAAAACTCTTGTGGTCTACAATAAGAAAGCTGTATATACAGCCTTCCCTAGATACACAGGGAGACGGTTCCGGTAGCTTGTATGGCCCCGTGCTCAGCCAGGCACTCAGAGATGCTTCATAAGGATAAGTATGGGGATGAAAAATGCTGCTCAGAATGACACAGTCAAACACACAAAACATCATTCAGCTAAATGACAAAATGAAACTTGCCCAAGTTCAGCCAGGAGTTAGAGTAGGGGGCTCCCCCACCCTGCCACACAGCCCCATCTTTTCCCTTAGACCCTGGGCCTGTTTATGTCACATAAAGAAGCAGGACCGGTTTAGATCAGTGAGCTGAGGGGTTAGAGAGTTGGGAGATGGTAGCATATTGTCACTCTCTTCCTGTTCACTATTCTTTTCAGGATTTTCCTTCATTATGTTCCTAAAAGCTGGCTAATGTGAGCTCTGTGAGGAGAGTTTAGAATTTAAGGCCCGTTTGTTCCCTCACAGTATTTTGCTGAGAAAGGAATACGTGTAACTGCTTCTTTTGACAGTTTCAGTTGAGAAGGTCTGTGGGCATCTTTAAGCATCAGAAAGACCACCATTCTCCTGGAATTATGCGGAGGGCTCGGAGGGTGGCCTTGGGTTGGCCCTGGAATGGAATAAAAGGCTACGGAGCTGGACACTTTCTACTGTGGCACATCAGTGTATCATGGACTGTGAACTCTAGGACAGCTCGTCCAATAGAAATAGAACGCAAATCACAAATGGGAGCCACATATATAATGTTAAATTGTCTAGTAATCTAGTACAATTAATTTTAATATATTGCATTTAACCCAGTATCTCCAAAATATTAGCATTTCAACATGTGATCAATATAAACATTATTGAGATACTTTACATTTTTTTGATACCAAGTTTTGGAAATCTAGTATGTAATTTATACTCACAGCACATCTCAATATGGACTAGCCTCATCTCAAATCTGCAGTGGCCACATATGGCTAATGGCTACAGAATTGGACAGTTCAGCTCTTGAGGCAGCTCTGGCCTGCTCTGTGGTCCCCAGCATACCTCTGCCGCTTCGCTCACACTGTTCCTCATTCCTTCAAAGAACCCTTCCTGCCCTTTAGGCCCACAGAGAACCCTGCATCTCCTGAGGAGCCCCCCCAGGTGACCCCAGGCCACTGTGCTCCCATCAGCTCCAGCATAATTATTTTTGTCAGCAATCAGGTAGGACCTTGGAGCATCCTTCCTCTTATTGTCTTCAGCAATTTTCCTTTTATTTTCTTATTACTTACTGTATCATACTTAAGGAGCAGCTCCCAGCTTAGACAGCAAGATCCCCAGGGGCATGGAGACATCTTAAATTCTCTGTGGTCGCTAGTCCAAAACCTGCCACATGGTACTCACATATTTGGGGACACAAAAAATGCTCAGCTCGCTTTCTCATATGATGAAGGGACTGATGAAAGCACTGGGATGCGACACTGGCACAGTTCCACAGAGACTTCTATATACCCACTGCTAATAGTCACCCAACACTGACCTAGCACTTACCATGTGCCGGTGCAAAATGATTTACATATGTCAACCCATCTAAGCCTATAAAAACCCCATGACTAGATTCTATGATCACCTCCATTTTCCAGATGAGGAAACTGAAGCAAAGAGCTTATGTAACCTGTACAAGGTCACACATATAAGTAGCAGAGCTGGGATTCAAACTCATTCTGGCTCCGAAGTCCAAGCTCTTAATCATCACAATACACTGCCTCTCCATCCAGAACCACAACCTTTATTTTTTTTTAATGCCCTGCATAGCAGTATGTAGCCTAAGAATCAAAGGCATTCATTTATTATACTCTCAGCCAGGGAATTTCCTTACATAAAAAGAATTAAGGTAATTCAGAAAATGTAAACAGAAGTAAACAATAGAGAGACACGGAATTCCTGGCCCTAGAGGATGCTGCTTATAAATCCTCTCAAAACAGAAAAAGTACACTCTTCCTTTCAAAGGGTGTGAAACAGGGAGGTAACAGGCAACAAGAAAGTCTTAAAATTCTGGCTGTCCTTTGATTCAGGAACTCTACTTCTAGGGAGTTATCCTAAGGAAGTAATGGTCACTACAATATTGTTTACAATAGCAAAAATTAGAAACAACCCAAACCAGGGAGATTGCAAGGAAAAACAAGACATTTCACCCATGATAAAATGTGCATCTGATGGTATGCTGATAAACCAACTCTCCGAATGAAGCATAAAAACTGATTTGTGGTGTCTGGTGGTTTTCCCAGTATAAATGCCGCCACCGTGGATCATTCCAAGCCACCAATGGTTTAGCAGTCTGCTATCGAAATCCTGAATGTTTAACAATAGCAGCCTGAGCTGAGCTGGCTCCAGCATATTACTGAAGGCACACATCATAGAAGCTGCTCAGTGTGTTATGTGAAAAAGTTTATAACACCGCTATATCATATTTCTGGAAAAAAAAATGCCCACATGGGAAAAAAGAGTTAAGGGATATATTCAGAGTGTTAATGTGGTTCTCTCCAGGTAATGGAATTTTATCTTCATTTATTTGTATTTCCAAATGATTTCCCAAAGGATTTTGCTAGTCAGAAAAACGTTAGCCAAGGCTCTCTTTCTCAGTTATAATACTTTAAAAATGACCTATCTTTGGAGGTACGTCTCAAAAAAGGAAAAGAGAAGTCCCTGGGCCTGTTCAGTGAAAGCAACTGCACATTCAGAAGTCTCAGGAGTGAGGAGATCCCTAATGCCACATGAATAAGAAAAGGATGAGCCCGGCCGGTGTGGCTCAGCAGTTGAGCATCGACCTAGGATCCAGGAGATCGCGGTTCGATTCCCAGTCAGGGCACATGCCCGAGTTGCGGGCTCCATCCCAAGTAGCAGGCATGCAGGCGGAGGCCGGTCAATGACTCCAGTCATCTATGTCTCTCTCCCCCTCTCCCTTCCTCTCTCTGAAATCAATAAAGACATATTTAAAGAAAAGAATAAGGAGAAGAGGATCAAGGAAGCCTTGTCCTTTCTGAAAGAAAGAAAGAAAGAAAGAAAGAAAGAAAGAAAGAAAGAAAGAAAGAAAGAAAGAAAGAAAGAAAGAAAGAAGAGAGAGAGGAAGAAGAGAGAGGAAGGAAGGAAGGAAGGAAGGAAGGAAGGGAGGGAGGGAGGGAGGGAGGGAGGGAGGGAGGGAGGGAGGAAGGGCCGAGAGGGGAGACCCTGTGGCTCTCAGCACGGTGCACCCTGACCTCCTGAGGATGGCATCCTTCACCTGCAGAAAGTAAGGGTGGGAAGTAGGGAGCTGACGTAAACCCCAGGACAAGAGTCAGTGTCTATAGACTCTGATTCTGGGAAGATCTGTTCATTCCTCAGCCCTTCCCACTGACCTTGAACCATTATACTGAATCACTACTAACAACTCCCCGAGAATCTGAATTTGCGTTTCTGACATGTTTCCCGGTGACCCCACTTCGGGAACTTCTGCTTTCAGTAGAGAAGAGGAAGAGGCACGGCCCAGGCATAAAACAGACCTGAAATCTGTGCAGAAGCAGAGTGTCTGCAATTCTTTTTAACAGTGAGACTTCGTTCCCCTTTGGATGGGGAAAGATAACGTCCTTTTTCCACAGGAGCAATGCGGAGATTTTAATGGTGGGAGGGCAGAAATTGGGAATGTCCTGAGAGCCTGTTACACACCAGGTCCTCTAAGAGAACAAACACATGCCTACAAGTAATCCGCCCCAAGGAAAAGCAGATAAACCTGGAAACAAGTTTCAGGAGGCACAGTTTCAATCCAGGGGCAGGAGGGGTTTCCCTTCCTTTCCCTTTGACAGTTTCCTCACTGTAGTCACCAGGAAAGCAAGAATGTGGGACAACCTGTTCTGTAACTCTGATCTTTGCTCTTTCATCTGGCCAAGACCAACCTGGCAGCCTTCTAGCTGCCTGGCAGGTGTAACCAGGGCTCTCCTCCTTCCAGGAAGTCCAACATGAAGGTTCTGTCAACCTCCAAAGTTGTGCTCCATCACTCACTGAACAGACTAAGCGGGGAGCCAAACTACTCATGTCCCCCAATCTACATGGAATAGACGGTATTTCCCAACCCTCAGGGAGATGAACAGAACCTCGGGGGCTGTCACGGGCAGCAGGTCATCACTTTTATCTAGGCAAAACAGCCTGGCCCTGCCCAGGGGGCTCAGTGGGTCGGAGGGTTGTCCTGTCCTCCAAAAGGTGGTGGGTCTGATTCCCGATCAGGGCACATACCTAGGTTGCAAGTTTGGTCCCCAGTTGGGGCATGTGCGGAAGGCAATGGATAGATGTTTTTCTCACATCAGTGTTTCTCTCTCTCTCCTTTCCGCTCTCTCTCTAAAAATCAATAAAAACACATCCTCAGGTGAGGATTAAAAAAAAAGTATAAAAGAAAAATAGCCTGAAGAAGAACCAGCGAAGCTTTGCACATAAATGGATGCACAATAAATCTTGGCTAAGTGAACAGAAAAATGTAGCCAAAGTCAAGGGATAGGCAAAGAATACTGATGTCTTTTTACACAACATACCTTCTCGGGATCTGAACGTCAAAACTGGTGTCGCTATCCTTCCATTCTTATATCTCGTGTTTACCTTCAGAGAAGAGTAACTTAGGGGTGCTTAGGTTTTTTTTCTTTGCCAGTATCTTCTTTCTAATGCTCTTTCATATAACACACAGTGATTATAAGACTAGAAGTGTCCTATGTTTTTGTTTTTTCCCCCCAAAATTTAATTTAAAATAATAAGAAGAGAATCCCTATCATACTTCAAGATCACAAGCTTTCCCCCCAACGGTGACAACTCCACAGCACTGAGGCACAGCTGACAATGGTTTGAACCAAGACCATTAAATTGCTCAGGAACTTAGATTGACAGTATTACCACCTACAGGATCCACACAATGTAGCTACTGGGAGCCCCCTGAGGATAGGTTTATATCTAGTATTACAATTACTATTACCATCAGCAGCTAAATTTTTTTTTTAATGTTTTTATTGATTTTTTAGAGAGAGAGGAAGGGAGAAGGTCAGAGAGATAGAGACATTGATGAGAGCGAGACATCAGCCGGCTGCCTCCTGCATGCCCCCTACTAGGGATGGAGCCCACAACCTGGGCATGTGCCCTGACTGGGAATCGAACCGGGACCTCTTGGTTCATGGGTAGATGCTCAACCACTGAGCCACGCTGGGCGGCAGCAGCTAACTTTTTAAAAGCATTTTATATACCTGGTGCTATCCTAAGTCCTTTACATGCATTGTCTTACTTAATCGTCGCAACAGCCCAACGGGGTCAGCACCATTATGATAGCCCCATCCATTCTCCCCAGTACCTAGCTCGGGGCTGGCAGGCAGTCAGCACATAAACATGTCTCAAGTGAATTAAAACACTGTGTGTTACATAAAAACCTGTGCCCATCAAAGATGGAATTATAAGAATGCATTTCATTGATCTGTTTCCATGTGAAAGGGTATATGTCAAGAAAAGGGACAAGAAAAGAGGGGGAAAGGGAACTTCTCAATTAAACTGAACCAGAGGGACAAACATGAACAGACATTTATTAAGAACATGTGCACGAGCTGCTCTGGAAGAGACAGAGCTCTGCCTTCTGTGGTCTCGGGACAGAACAGCCACTCAAAGCAGACCAGGCAGGTCCAGTTTCAAATGGCTCCGGGCAAGACGAGTCACCCCCTCCCCAAGCCACAGAACTACAGATCATTCCAGTGTCAGCAGCACCCAAGTCCCAGCTCCACCCTTCTCAAGTGTGTCAGCCTTGCCTTTGTGCAGAGTGAGAGAAACCCCGTGCCCATGAAAACAATAATGGAGACGGGGAAAGAGCACAGGAAAAGGTTCTAGTTCTGAGCCTGCGACCAAATAAAGGAGGAGATCTATTAAATAATCTCTAAGGTGCCTTCTAATTTTCTATGATTTAGCCCCTCAGGTTTCAGACCCATGCTTTTTTGGGAAAAGCCAGGAATTTGGTTGGAAGGAGAGGGCAGGCCAGGCAGCTTCTCACCCCCTGACAGATGAGCAGCGCTTCAGAAGGACAGGGATATTTTCAGGACAGAAGAGAACAGCATCAAGATCGTCGGGAGGAACACCAGGAAACAGAACACCAACAGCACTACTCCAGGGTAAGGTGTGCCTGCAATATTGTCTGGGCTCTGGAGGGAATCCTCAGTGTTCACTTGTTGTTTTTTGTTTGTTGGTTTTTTAACTTTTAAATTATTTGGCATAAAAACACAGACAGAGCCCTAGCTGGTTTGGATCAGTGGTTAGAGCTTCAGCCTGCAGACTGAAGGGTCCTGGATTCAATTCCCGCCAAGGGCATGTACCTCAGTTGCAGGCTTGATCCCCGGCCCTGGTGGTCAGGGCACATGCGGGAGGCAACCAATTGATGTGTCTCTCTAACATCGATGTTTCTCTCTCCTTTCACGCACACTCTCTCTCCTTCCCTTCTCTCTGAAAAAGCAATGGAAAAAAATATCCTCTGGTGAGGATTAAAAGAAAAAAAGTTTAAAAACATAGGTAGAGTCTGAAATTTTACCTTCGTATTCCAGGTTAGGACTTACCACCCTATAGCACATGGAACCATTAGGGTGACCTGCCTACAGAACTATCAGTGATCACTGGGTCCATAGCTATACCAGAGTAGGGAGATTTGGCTTCAGTTTCCAGTCTCCACCTCACCCCACCAAACCTACACATTCCCATTTCTACCAGGCTCCATTCTGACTGGCAGTCAGTACTGTTCTCTCCAGGTAATAACTGATATCCCTGTTACTATCCTCAGTCAGAGAATTGGGTATGAGAAGAGAAGCATAGGATTTGGGTTGGGGACACTGTGTGGTAATTCTCCCCAGATTAGGGTATATCCCCGGGAGGCAGAGAAAACCAAGAGGTGTCTTGGAAAAACATACATGCCAAATGGTCCATCTAATTTTCATTGTGGTTAAAGGCACTTCCTGGAAAACGAAGAAAGCACAGGGCACACATCAAGGTCCCAAGGACTGTGTCCCTTGGGTGGTGAAATAAAGTAAATGAAAGTGAATGTCACAAGGGCTCCTCTCTGAGGTTACCAACACCTTTCTAAAGAAACGTGGTGTCATGGTTTCACACCTTCAATTCAGTTTATAAAATGAGCTGTACTAATTTATGGGCCAAAGAAGAGATAATCATATCAAGTCGTAAGTTTCTTGCTTAGTGATTCCGGGAAAAGGTATGGGTAAAAAAAAGAGATTATAGATGAGAATGACTTGGGATGCCCTGTGGACACCCATAACCCTTATCCACACTCATGACATCAGGGTCAGCCTGGGACCCAGCTGCCCTTGTGGTGAAAGAGCCATGGCGATCTGATTCAGCCTGGGTAAGTGCCACCCCTTCACTCTTCTGAGACACTCAGACTCCTGTCATCGTCTCATAGTGTAAGTGGGGGACACGAGATAAGCTTGAGATGCAAGGACAATGATACAGCAATAATCAAGTATAAATACCCCCTGCCCCCCTTGCCCACACACACACACTGTGGAGGAGCAGAGGAAGGGCGTATCATAAGAGTTTCTGAGAAGGGACTTTGGTCCACATACTCCAATTTAATGACAAGCTGACCAGAAAATTAAAAGCCCTAAAACTGGCTTCCATCTGGTGAGGTCAGAAAATTCTCTAGGTTCTGTGATCTAAGAAGTCACAAATGCCAGTCTGCAACATGCAACTTAGCAGCCTCCAGGTGATGTGAAATCCCTTGTCACTCTGAAACAAGTTGCTTTTTAAAATTTTAAGATAACTGAAAGAGAATCCAGAATTGACCCACTTCTTCAGGCCTAAAGGAAAGTATAAGAAGCCAAAGCAATCCCGAAACTTCCCACAGGGTGTGACATCACCAATTAATCACCCTCCAGACACATGCCTGCCATCATCTCACATTTGGCCATTTTTCACCTCCTAAAAGGCAGTTATTAATATATTTGTTGTCTTTCTGCCTTCTCACCTGATCTCATTTCCATCCTACCCTTATTTTTCCGTTTTCTTGCCCTTCAAAACCGATTTCAAGGTAGGGAAGAAAGGTTTCCTTTCACCGTAGCCCTTTACCATGCTCCACAGAACCAAAACCTGGAAGAGAACGACGGATTGTTGCTTCCCTAGCTTTTCTGAATCAAAAGACAAGCTCAACTAACTTCATTCCATATTTTTTTCAAATATGATATTTAATAGCCACACAAGTACATCACTAAATCCTTGAGTCTTACCCTGAATTGTTAGTGCTAACAATTACAACCACTTAGGATTCACCAGAGAAAGTACAGGATGCCTCACTTAGCTTTATTTTTCAGTCAAAAATAACCAGAACATTCCATTTCCTCTTGGTTCCTTTTCGCCAGACTTTAGACAGAGGTATCCTTTAAATCCTGAGGGACAGGGAGCCAGTGAGTGAAGGCCCCTTGAGTTGGGAACCATCGTGGGGGTTCTGACCCATTAGCTTCAGAGTGCAGCTCCTGGAGCAGGAAAGGGCCGAGTTCTCTCAGGAGAAGAGATAGAGGCCAAATAACCAGCTGCTTTTATTTAAAATCAGAAGCTGCCTTTCAACTGTCTGAAGTTGGAACAACCCGAGAAACTGGTTTAACTGAAAAGGGAGGCAGACCTCCCTGGCTGAGATGCCCTCCACTCTCTTCAGCCTCTCAAAGACTCTTCCCTGAGCCCTTCTCTGTGATGCAACTGGGCCAACTTTTCCCTATGCAGTTTTGGGGCTCTGGGCAATGTACTCAAGCTCAGTGCAAGACCTTATCTTTTCAATCTACTTCTGAATAGATGCCTACAGGCTGGGTGGAGATTCAGCTCTCTCTTTTCAGTTAGAGCAGACTGAGGGGCCCCAGGGGAGTTCCCAACACCTCAGATACCATTACCCTGCCCAGCAGAAGCAGCAGCTCTGTGAAGGGTGGCTAACTCACCTCCCCCACCAAATTCCTCAGATTGGAGCCTGTTTTCCATCTTCCCATGTTTCAGGTCTGGGGAAGAGTAAGGAGTAAAGAGGAAGAGGGTGACGAGGCACCGACCTTCGTTACCCTCCTTTTCCCTTCAAAGCTGCCTTCCTTGCTTGGGCCTTTTGGGTCCTTCAAGGTCGGGCTGAGGGTTAGTGGTCTCCTCCAGGGCCTGCTTGCTGGTTCAGCATCACCTTTCTTCCTGCATCAGGTCTCCAAGCCAAAGAGCTTGCAGAGTCCGATTTCCCAGTCCTGCCAGCAGGAGACAGCCTAGCAGTCTCTCTAAGCAGGCTCCCCACCCCCTCCACGGCCAGAGGCAGAGGGACAGCCAGGACAATTCACGAACAAAGCAAAGGCTGGAGAGACCCCGGGAGAATTACTCTGCAGGGAAGCTGGGCTGCCACACATCTGGAAAAGCGCCCAAATCCCTGAATTCTGTCTTTGGACAGGAAATGGACTCCCAAGAAATCTGTTTGGAAACCCTTCATCACTGAAAGTAGAGCAAACCCACCCACTCAGATTCCCCTTGGCTATTTCCTGCTTTCTCACCCTTTTAATACCCCCTTCCTTCCATTCCCAGCCTTGGTTTTAAAGGTCTCTGAACTAGGCTGGGATTTTTGTGAGGGTCCTGGACCTCTTTGATTCCTTCTCCATTTGAATTCTGGCTTTTAGAGCCGGCTGCCACACAGTTCCCAGCTATTCTAATTCAATGCAGGCTGAGAGACTCTAATTCTGTGATTATGAACATTTTTAATTTGGGGACACGACCTTCAGATTTAATTCGTTTTTGTAGCCTTATATCTGCTCAGGATGAGGCATATGCCAAGGCGTGTGTGTGTGTGTGTGTGTGTGTGTGTGTGTGTGGCATAGAAGATGCTGAAGGGTTACTTGGATAAAGTTTATTCATCAGTAACTCAGAGAGAAAGTTCCACTTGGACTTTGTTAGATAAGAGGACAGAGGCTGGCGCATGGTAAACGGAGGCGGAACGGAGGCAACAGGTCCAATAGATGACACTTAAAAAGGGCAAATGTCAAGTGAGAGGCTATATTCTCACTTCTAACCACAGAGAAACAGCATCTCTCCCCCCTTCCCCAAGCTGAAGTGTTAAAGTGACAGGACAGCTTTAGGCACATCTGCTAACTCTGTCTAGGAAAACTGAATTTCTTTTCCAGGAGAGGCTACAAAATGGATAACTTTCCCCTCTGTCATACATCTCACCATCTTGTTTTGCAGGCTGATTTGGGGGGAATTAGTCTCTTCCTGCAAGTCTCCTCAACAACATTACAATTAGCAGGATAATTACAGTTCTAATTGGGTACATAGAGAGTTCTTGGTTAATTAATGAGCCAAACTCCGGCCCAGAGCTGCAAACCTACTTAGGCCTTCGAAAGCCCAGGCAGAGAAAAGCCCGCTCTAGTCCCCAAAGAAAATTGTCACTTGGCAAAAAATAGTTCCTGATGTAGAGGCAAGTGTCAAACACATTCCTATAGCTAGGAGTCATCAGTGAATCCCGCAGCTGAGATCCATATGTAAATGAGAGCCGGGAAGGGTGACTCTGCCACCCTGGGACCCACACGCCACAGCGTCTCCCCACCCCCCGCACCCCACCCGCTCCCCCGCTGGCTGGCGGCCCGACATCCAAAGTCGCTGGTAAGTATGTAACAGTTTGCAAACTGCAGCTCCGCACCCAAGCGGGAACTCGGCGCGAGCCGGCGCGTAACGCAGGGAAACTGAAATACACTCGGTGCGGAGCCAGCTCCCTCCCCGGCCGCCCCCCGCTACCCACCCGCCTTTCTCCCACCCCTCCCTCGCATTCGGCCGTCCCAGTCTCTGGCTAGAAGAAGGCGCAGACGTCGGCTGCCACTCACCTCTGCACGGGAAGCAGCAGCAGCACTTCGCCAAGAGCCACCCGAGAGAGGGGCCGCGGGGGTAAGGCCGGCCGCCGCCCTTCATGCTGCCGCGCGGCCCGAGCGCTCCCGCATGGCCCGCGCGCCGGCGGCCGGTGCGAGCGCGGCGGGCAGGAGACTTGGCCGCCCGCCTCCCCGCCGTCCTCTCCCCGCGCCGCGGCCGGCTGACTTTCTGGGAGCCCGAGCCACCTTGGGGAGGAGGGGAGGGGCCCGAGCGGGAGGGAGGGCCCAAGGGGGGCGGAGTTCCAAAGTCCAGCTGTTTGCGGGAGTCCCAGCCGGCCGGGTGGCCCGGAGCCTCGCGCAACGCCGCCCGTGGCTGTGGGCACAGGGCGAGCGCAGGGAGGACGGTCTGTAGTACACACGGCCCCTGGCACAAAACTGGTGCGTCTCCTGCTGTGCAGCTTCCTCTCCTCAAAGGCCACCATGATCAGCTTTAGCTTAAAACATACAAGATGACGCCACCCATAGTCGTGGGACCGGAGCAGATTTAGGTTCAATAATGCTTTTTCTCTCCAACAGGTTCACCCTCTCCTTCCCCTCGGCCTTCAAACATGGGCAGCCTCCTCTGCATTGAAAACACCTTCACCTCTCCCTTTTCTTTCCCTCTTTTTAATATTTCATGCTAACACTGATAACAGAGCCTCACTTTTTTATTAGCTCCTGGCTGTAATGACGTTGTGCGAACGCACTCTGGATTTGGAATCATAAAACCAATGTTTAAAGCTGCTATTGCAGCCGACTAGCTGTATGACCTTAGGCAAGTCATTTCACTTTTTTGATCTTCAATTTAATCATTTAAAAAATGAACAACGGAAGGAGGAAGAATTCCTATGTTACAGGATTGCTAATAGAATTTTAAAAGACTTATCCCTGGGAGTACCTGTTAGAGAGATGTTGAATGGTTCCAGTTGAGTGAATGCCTGCAGGGAAACTCCAAACATCTTACTTATGGTGGAAGACATCCATTCACCCCACACCCAGTGGGGCTATCATTCCTTTATTATATCCCAATCTTTTTCTCCTTTAAATCTTTTTCATATTTTAAGGCCAAGCCCATATTACCCCTCCCTCCATGAAGCCCACCTGGGCCACATCAACTGGACCTACCCAAGAATCACTGGGTCCAGATTAAGGAAAAGGGGATTGCTAGAAACATACGACTCAGAAAGTACAGAGGGCTCATTCATCAGAAAACAGGGAAGTTTGTGAGGGGAAGAAAAAAACAGAAGCTTCATCACTCAGGTAACCAATTCCCACCTGAAAGAAAGAGCCAAGGGGCAAGACTTTTAGGAATTGCCAGGATTTGGGGCTTCCTTTTTCAGTTTGAACCGTTTAAGTTCTTCCCTTATTTATCTATATGTTGCAGCATCTGCCTCATGGTTGGAACACAGTAGATGCTCAGTCAATGACAGTAGACAACTTAATAAGTAACAACGCTAACAAGTATTGAGCATTTATTTGTGCCAAGCAGTTTCCTAATTGCTTTGTACTAATTCATTTGTTCACACAAAAGAAACCTTATAAGGTAGGATCCCCTTTTACATCTGAGGAAACTGAGTGAATGAACTATGATGAGGCTTTGATGGCCCCACCTCGTAGGAAAAACAAAATCAAAAGTCAAAATCTAATTTCCAGTTCTGCCACTGCCATCTCCCTGATGGCCTCTCCTGGCAAGAATTACGTAAGAACCTCACTGTTGAGCAGGAAATGTGCCTCTGGCGCTCCACATACAAAACAGAGAGATGAAAGTTCAAATTGCTTATGAAGCCTGCACTCCGATTCTGGATTCCCTGCTCATCCTGACTACTGGCCAGTCTCATCTTGCCAGCTTGAATTACTGCAGGATCACAGTTATCCTGGGTTTCAGTTCTGACCCGTAGCAGACTTCTCTCTTCCATATCACCAAAGACAACACTCATTTTGCTGTTTTTTGCAAGCCCAGAGCAGAAAATGGCCAGCACCTTCAGCCCTTCTAAAAGTGAACTTTATTTGCTTGTGATCCTCTGCATGGGAGCTATGATACAAGAATTGATAAATATTTGGTCTACCCACCCAATCCATCTCTTTGGACACTGTGCGCCAGGCTCTGTTCTGCACTGGTGAACAAAAACCACCCCAGCCCTTGCAGAACTAGCCACTAGGACAGACTCTTCTTGAACGTGAAAGAAAGGGGAATCAACATCTGATATTTGACCAAGTTTTGAGTTGAAGGATTTAAGGAAATAGGTGCCTGAATCCTGTAACCTGCATCTAGATGTTTTAAGAACAATTTAGAGGGGATGGTAGGTCAATGTTTTTTAAACATGGTGCTTATTAAAATCATCAGGGAAGCTTTAAAAAATACTAGGCATTAGTTTGTTTGTTTATTTATTTATTTGCTTTTTTAAAAAAAGGCTCTCCAAGTGATTCCAAGGTGGAACCAAGATTAGGAACCTTTGATGCCTGGGTCTCCCCATACCCCCCCTCCCAAGCACTGTCTCAAGATTTAGATTAATTCACTTTGGGTGCAGGTGGGTATCAATATTTTTAAAAGTTCCCAGGTGCTTGTAATACGCAGTAGAGTTTGAGAACCACTGGTATAATGAGGTGGTTCTCAGACTTGAGTATGCATCAGAATCACCTGGAGGGTGAGTTAAAGCAGATACTGGGCCCCACTTCCAGAGTTTCTCATTCATTAGTCTGGGTGGGGCCTGAGGATCTGCATTTTTACAAGTGCCTAGGTGATGCTGATGTTGTTGGTATAGGGGCCACACTTTGAGAACCACTAGCATAGAGGATCCCCCCCATCTGTTTGTGATCTATGCTCACTTTTTTTTTTTTATAACAGCACATTGGTCTCTCTTTAAGGTATCAGCCCCCCTCCATTCTCAGACCATGTTGTTAGGCATGACTGATACCCCCCCCCCCCCCACACACACCCTCTACTCCAAGGATGGGCCCATGATCTGCACTTGGTCAGTCAGTCAGAGGGATTGGTTCAGATTTAGCACATGATCCAATGTCAGCCAACGTGCAAATACCGGCAGACCTTAGCAAGAACTACTGGGAAAGCAGCTTCCCGCAAGATTTCTAAGTTGGTACAATGTTAGCCTAAAGCAGCTGGAGGCCATGCTGCCAGGGAGAGAGAGAGAGAGAGAGAGAGAGAGGGAGGGAGGGAGGGAGGGAGGGAGGGAGGGAGAGGGAGGAAGGGAGAGAGGAGGTTTGATAATGTCATCTGAATAACTAGATAAAGTTTTCCTCAAAGCATTATTGGTCTCTGGACTTTATTTGAGCCCCCCAATAAACTCCTTTTTTTGCATAAGACAGTTGAATATCCATAATTTCAGGATTTTCAAACACCTAGCCACTCACTCCCAAAGTTCAGGCTAACAGCCTGTGAGCTACAGCAGTATCTTTAGAGTGTTAACTTCCAAACAGATGCTGAGTCTTATTCTCATCTTTGGCAGAGTTTGTCTTTATGATGCCTCCAGTCAAGGTCCATTTTACATGAATTAGGTGTTCTACCCACCTATGTGTCCATATTTTACGTCTCATCTCCATTCCCCACAACAGTGAACCCCAAAGAAGTCCTCGTGGTCTCAGCCTGCAGACATACTGGGCCAGGTCCACCACATGCCGAACCTGGTCATGGGGACTAACAGGACTGTCCTCTCCCACTAGTTAGCCACAGGCTTCAGTAACGCTGGACCATGACCTCAGACATCTGCCCTTTGCACGGACAGGTGAAACAGTTTCCTTTAGGATTGTTCTCTTCAGATTTACAGGAACAGAGTTTTTCAAATCACACTTGCCCGTATTTGTTATTGAGAGCTCAGCCCAGGGACAGAAGGAATAGCAACTGTGCCTGCACATTCCTGTGAGAAGCCGCGCACTGTGCTGAGTACAGCACACACCTTTCACAGAGCAAGCTCGAGTGGGCTCAGAGAGGGCTGTGGGCTACCTCCTGGCAAACAGGACGACAAGCCCTGTTTTCCTCACCCACCCACCCCACCCCAGGCCATCACTGACCTGCCTTCTCCGCAGTGAATCTCACTTCGAGCACCCACTCCCAGATTCGGATCCAGATTCCTATCTATAGTTTTTAAAAGCTCTGCAGGTGATTTCAAGGCGAAGTCAGGGTTAAGAGCCACTGACCCTGGAGCTCAAGGCCACCTACACACAAATGCTTTCACTTTCTCAAATTCTGACAACTGGTCCCTTGACGCATCTCCCACTGCCTGTGATGCTCTTCTTTTGCCACCTGCACGTTTCTAAGTCATCTTCCCTGTGCAGATTCCTGACTGTGAACTGCCTGACTGCTGACGCCACGGTGGTTCAGTTTCCCCCAAATCACCCTGTCCTGGCCTCCATTTACGACCGTGGATTAACCTCTAAGATTCCTGCCAAGCACTGATCATGGGTCCAACAAATGGTTGGTTTCTGAACACCCGCCTCTGCAAGTCACTAAGCTAACCTGTAGTGGGAATTTATACAGGAAGTTTATATATGAGAAATATAAAGTGAATAAGACATGTTCCCTGAACAAAGACAAAGACCAGGGTAAGTTCTAGGAGAAGCAGCTGGCTCAATTTTTTTGTGGCAGTAAAAGGAAACCGGAGTCAAACCAGGATGGGACACAGGTAGATGTTTTGTCTTTATGCGAAAAAGAGGAACTGAGATAATCATCAGTGACCAGAAACACCATTAGAGAAAGGAGGTGCAATATTGAATTTGAATTCCAAATATACCTTTTAAAATTGTACAACATCCATGGGGGTAACTATTCTGAGGTAATAGATGCTATTTTAATAATGTCTACAGAAAATCATGGTTGCCAGCATTATGCAGACTAATCTCTTCTACTATCTCTGTTCAGTGTGGTCTAACCACTGCGCTTGCTAGCCCTGCGGGGACTGCCATCCACCTGGTGGCAGCTCCCAGACTCCAGCGACTAGATCACCGCTTGCTCATCCTGCGTGTGTAATAGGTCCTTCGGTGCCTGCCCACGGGCCACCCGTCTGCCTCACTTGTCCTTCAGGAAGTTAAGCTCCAGCTCGCCCTGTCAATCCTCCTGTTTTCACTGATCACCTTCTGGTGTGAACCAGGCCCCAGGTTAGGAGTTCAGACAGTACTGACGAAGACTGTGGGAATTCACGGGAGACAGGGTGTCTCCCTCCCACGCTCAGGTTCTGTGGGGACGAAGGGGTGGGGCTCCCGGAGATCTGCGCCCAGGAGGAGGCAGGCTGTTCATCAGAGTGAAGATGACAGCGGCCGGCGCTGCTGAAAGCAAACCACTCCAGGTTTTATCTGCTCCCAAAAACATTTACTTCTAAGTAGGTCAAAGTGTTCCCAAAGTAGGGCAGTAGGAAGTGCCAGCCTATCACTTTGAGCTTCAATTTGGGAAGGCTTACCATTGCTAAGTGTCCACTGTAAAGGACGGCGTCTCAGCTCCGACCGTCAGTGCCCCCTTCCTTCCCACGGGCGCAGCCGCAGGCGGAGTCACGGGCGCCGCGCAGAGCTTCTGATACATTACATCAAAGCGCATCCTGCCTTGATGTAACTCGGGTCAGCTTATTGAAGATTTCAGTAATGGCAGGGATGTGGGAGGTTCTGCCCATCCTTATATTTCTGACTTTTCAACAATTCCAAATAAATGAGAGGTGCTGAGCCCATGTGTCCCCAGAGAAGACTTCTCAGGAAATAGGATTTCAAAGGCTTCCTCAGTCAGAACTCCTAGCACCAGAACATTCTTTCCTGTTCCCACCCTCAGGCTCCTGCTAAAGTTTCTTTAGTTGGTAGGGGATGGAGAACAAACTGAGCCTGGTCCTTCACACATGGACTCCTCAGAGGTCCTTGTCTTCCCTCCCTCCCTCCCTCCCTCCCTCCCTTCCTTCCTTCCTTCCTTCCTTCCTTCCTTCCTTCCTTCCTTCCTTCCTTCCTTCCTTCCTCCCTCCCTCCCTCCCTCCCTCCCTCCCTTCCTTCCCCTTCCTTCCTTCCCTCCCTTCCTTCCTGTATTTAATGAAAACTTCGTATATGCCAGCCAGTGTTCTAGAGGCTGGGGGTAGAGCAACAAACAAAACTGACAAAAGTTTCTGCACCTGTAGGGGAATTTGGAGGGTGGGGCAGTGGGAGGAATCGGCAGTAAACATTAACAAATAGGCCGGGTAGTGAACGCAAAGGGAAAGGTGAAACAGGGAGAGGCCTATGCAGTGTGATGGGAGGTGAGTGAGGGCAGGCCTCTCTAATCAGGTGCTATTCGAGGAGAGATGTGAAGGAAGTGTGGCAGCAGCCATGCAAGTATCTGAGGATCTGGAGGATCTGGAGTGCCCCAGGTGTAGGGAACAGAAGGCGCAGGAGCTGGGAGGGAGTGCGCATAGCTCTACTGGGGAACAGTTCAGGCAGGCGGGCTGGTCAGGAGAAAGGGAGGATGTAGTAGGAAGAATATGCCCCCTAAGATGTCCATATCCTAACCCCCGGAACCTGTAACTATGTTACCTGCCATGGTAAAAGGGGTTTTGCAGGTGTGACTACATCAAGGACCTTGAGGTGGGGAGGTTATCCTGGGTTATCCAGGTGAGCACAATGTAACCATGAGACCCCTTACAAGCAGAGACCCTTCCCATTGTGGTCAGAGGGCGACATGGCTATGGAAGAAGGATCAGAGAGACACAACACTGCTGGCTCTGAAGACAGAGGAAGGGGCCACAGGCCAAGGAATGCAGGCAGCCTGAAGATTCTCGGTGGGAAAGGTGAGGAAACAGCTTCTCCCTGAGAGCCTCCAGCGGGACCACCACCCTGCCGACACCTTGAGTTTAGCCCAATGACCTACAGAGCTGTGGGAGAGTAAATGTGTTGTTTGAAGACACTAGGTTTGTGTCTTTGGTAATTTGTTACAGCAGTAAAAGGAGACTAAGACTTACGAGATGAAGTCAGAGAACAGGCTCTGGGGCGGGCCTGGTAGAAGTCTCTTGGCAGACACAGAAAGCTTAGCGAGCTCTAAGAAAGGGAAAATCTGTTTTTTACTCAGAGTGAGACAGGAGCCATGGGAATGGTGGTTTGAGCTGAGCAGGACTTTCAGCCCAGGCCTCTTCCCCGCACCCAGGAGCTGGCAAGGATAGTTGTCTGTTTGCCCACCTGAGTACAGAAGGCAGGACACCGTACTTCCTGTGGCCCCTGGGGCCTTGTGGAAAGTGAGACAAGTGGCCATGATATCAGAATCCACATCCCTATCTGGGGCTGGGGGATGGTGGGGGCAAAACTAGACAGCCCAGTCGTCTCCTGGCTGCTGGGACAAAGAAAGGGGTGGGCTGTCCAGTGAGTGGATGGCCTCCCTGCTCCTGGAGGACAGGGCACTGGTACTAAGCATGGCAAACACTGTAAACCAAAACCCTTCTACATGCTGCAGGGTCTGGGAATGAGAAGCAGTTTCAGTCCTGCACAGGTCCTGGATGAGGGGGGTTGTTCTCAAGATTCACAGGATGCAGGGGAAGGCAGTGAGGGGAGGAGAAGGATTCTGACCACTCTCTCCTGCTGAGAAGCATCAGAAGGCCTCTGCTAAAGTCCCCCGAGCAGAGGCCTTAAGGCCCCTTCACCTGTGACCTTCCCGAGCGGACAGGCGGGCACAGCCCAGCAGTCAGACCACTGCCTGCCTTCTCTGCTTCCCAAGCCACACTTGGTGCCTGGCATTTCTGGTCCCTTTGTTCTTTTGAGGGGAAAGGGGTTTTAGCTTAGTGAGCTCTAAGGAAGGAAAAATCACATTGGCTTCTCTTGGGGAACATTTTGTTTATGGGGGTGATCTCCTCTCCATCTTTTGCAGCCTCTCTTCAGAAAGGATAACCAGGGGCAGCCTTTCCTGTCTGGGATCATCAGCTGGCTCACGGGGCTCCCAGGAACAAGGGGAATCAAGCCCCACCCTCCCTCCCCTCTGGATGATAAGAGGCCTCATCTGCTGTGGACTGCATAGGTTTAGAGCGCACACCAGGAGGCATGAAAATATGCCTTGAACTGAGCACTGGACGTGAGCTAAGTCACAGCAGGCGGCTACGGAGAGGAGAAAGGCAGGAGGGCCCAGAGAGATCAGTTCTTTCCCCAGACAGTGCATGTCTTCCTCTTGCTTCGGCTCAGCTTGGAGGCAGCACCACACTGGGGAGTATTTAGAGGTGGCCTGGCCTGACAGCTTCCTATTTGAGGCTTCAATTCCAAGCCCTTTAATGTCCTAAATAATATCAGATGGATGGCAGCTAGCTAGCTTCAAGCAAGACATCTCACGCAGAACAAAGTCCTGGGGCACACTTCCTAACCATTCCTGCTGATCCCCTAGTCTCAAAAAAGGGGGAGGAGGGGCAGAGTGTGGGCTGGAGGGCACCTCCACCTCCCTCTTCCTGAAACTGCATCCTGAGGGGGCTCCCAGACTGTTGTTCAGTAACCACAGAGCCATTTCTGGCCCATCCTAACATAGATAAGTGGAAGAAACTCAGAATGAAATAAGGCAGTTTTCACAAAACTCCCCTTTGTCTTTGTCTTGTTTGAATTGAAGAATGACATGCTCCGAGGCACCCCAGCACTCAAAGTCTCACAAAGCCCTTCAGCCCATCACTCTGGTGTGGTCCAAATGTTGCCTTCAATGACCAGAGTTAATACTGAAAGAGAATAGGTCACTGGGAGGTGCCAGAGGTACAAGCCAGGGAACAACTTGAATTTTCAGCTCAAACATATCAGATATGATCTTGACCCCCTACATAGAAGGCAGGAGAACATTAGAAGGAAGGAGTAACCCATTATTTCTTGGGAAATCGTAGAGCCAGATGGACCTGCTGTTGATAGGCTGGAGACAGGGCTCAGGATAGGCCAGGAATAGAAACTGAGGGAAGGGGGAGGGCACAGACTAGACACAATGTCAGGGCCTTTGCAAAACCCATGAATGAAACTGGAAAGAGAAGTTTGATTCTTTGGACAGCCCTGGAGAGGATTCAGGCTGGAAACACCCTAGACTGAGCCCTATCGAGGTATCAGAACTGGGACAAAGAGGAAGCAGGGAAATGAGCATCAGTGGACTGCTCACCTAGGCTGGGAAGTCAAAGACAAGGGAAGTAAGCACTGTTGTCCTGTTTTATGGATTTTAAGTATGGTGCTCAAGGTCATCAGCTGGTCAGTGGCTGAGCCAGGACTCAGACTCAGGTCTTCCACCCAAGACTCTCAGCTACTCCATACTTTTCACCATCTCGTCCATGGCCTACCACTTACCATTGTCAAGCCTTGTGGTAGCCAGGTCACTTTTGTTTCATTCTACGTATGATCCTGTGCCTGAAACAATAAATCTGACCTCACAGTTCAAAAGCAGTTTTACTTCACATTGCCACCTTAGCCTCCCAGCAGCTCTGTGAGACTGGCATTTTTATCAGCTTTTCATCACACAGACACAGAAACTAAGCTTATGTGACCTGCCATTCACTCCACACCCTGAGAACCAAACTCTCCCATTTTCTCAGAGATTTGCCAGTGCCCTAAGTAAAATATAGGCTGATTATAACATACTAGGTTGAACTATTTAGAAATTGCTGATACTGAACCATTTTTGACTACAAAAATGACAATTTTGTGTGGTCCAAACTGATAAATTGGACTTCAAATGAAGATATTTATGCTAGGCTTGGATGAATTAAACAGGATACTTAGGTTAATCACTTAAGGTTACTGAGGGCACTTAACTGATATGGAGAGAAAAAAAGCAGATGATTTTTAGGACTGGAAGGAATCCTAGAGATAATTCAGGAAGGAAGATATGGATGAAAGGTAATAAAAATGCTATTTTAGAACAAATCACAATGTGAATGACGTAGAGAGTAACTAGGAAAAAAGACAAGTCCGTAGAGAGGCTGAGAATGGAAAGCAGTGGCCTCTAAGTCCGGTGCCTGAGAGAAGGGGACAGGGTCAGAGGTCTGTGAGGGAGACCAAGGGCTCCTGATGTGCAGGGGAAGCTGTAGGGCTGGAAGTTCCTAAGTCCAGGTGGTTAAGTGACTATAAAATGACACACGCAAATAATCATTTACATAGTTAGGGTCACTGAAGTTAATCCAAAATGTGTTGTTCTGCTCTAAGGATTTAATAAAAGAATTTATGGAGAAATTGCTAGTCTTATTAAGCAGTAAGTACCTTAGGAAAGTGTCTAACATTTTATATGCAAATCAAATCTTAGAAGGAGATGGAGAATGGGAATTAAGACTGCTGGGTTTCCATACAATGAGATTTGGGACTGGAGGAATTAAGGAGGCGCGGTGGCAGAAGTATGTGGGTTTCAGCACTAAATGCGAGGCATTTTCTAACCATCAGAGTTGCACTAAAATGCAACAGGCTTCCTCTGGAAGTAAGGAGTTCCCGGGCCCTGGGAGCGCTCGAGTAACGTTTCGCTGGAGCATTCGAGGAGGCGGTCCCTATATTAGGGGGCAGAGTGAACCAGGAGGCCTAAAGTGCTTTTCAATCCTAAGGTTCCAAGAGCCCATAAAAGCCCATGGTCTGGTGTGAAATAAAATCTAATCAAGGACAACTTTGGTTCAATTATAAAAAGGTTTAATTCTAATTTTTTAAAATACAGAAAAATGACTGGGAGTTCCTTTTAGAATCTCTACCTCTTTAAGAAATCAGCACTCAAGTTAATTACATTTCTTATTCAAATGCAGTATGTTATTCAAATTCAGTCATTCTTATCCAGCAATACTGAGATTTTTAAAAAGCGCCTTACCACTATTTTCACTGCACACATACTATATCAAGCTACATTCTCCCCCCCCCCCTTTTATTTTATTAAATTTAATGAGGTGACATTGGTTAATAATAGCTGTTTTTCTTAAATAAAATTTCTGGGCTAGTGTGGACACCTATTCCCATCCTCACCCCTCACACCCCCATGTGTAATTTTGTTCTGTGAAGTGGGTTCTGAATTTCAAAGTGGCTACTTCACAGCTGGTTGGTTACAGATGCGGGCTGCACACATGGAGTGGAGTATGGACCAGTAAGCTGCGGTTTGTGACGTGTCACTTCATCCCCGAAAGGAAACGTCTGGGCAATATTCATTCTGTTAGCTTGCAGCTTCCTGCAGTAAAGCCCTGTGTGAGGCATTATGGAGTAAACTAAACCTGAGAGCAGTTGTTCTTAGTGCAGAATTATACTGAAAAGTGAGTGTGTGTGTGTGTGTGTGTGTGTGTCGGGGGGAGTGGTGGAGAGTGACTTTTGGTGGACTTTCCAGAATCAGTAGGCAGGAGGAGCCTGTAAGTTTCTGGATTTGACAGCAGAAGGGACAGGAAAGATGCATTTTGGCTCCTGGCAGTAGAAAATTCAGGGAATTCCCATCCTGCGGAAAATCTGGTGGACAGGCTGGCCCAGCTTCAGGGGCTGGCTGGTCCCTATCAGAGCTGGACCCAGTTTTGCCTGCTGTCCAGAGTGCTGCTCAGAGTTGTTCTGCTCTGGCTGGAGACACCAGGGTCTTTATAGTGAGCAAAACTCCCACAGGACAAAACCTGTCTGGTTGTTGCTACTGCCTCTGGGAGATGGAGCCCATGAGGCCAGAGGTGGGAGGGAGAGTGAGAGGGCTCTCTGAAGCCTCACCCAGCGAGCCTGACCAAATACAGGGGAGCCTAATCAGATGCAAGGGTGATCAACTCAAGTACCTGTCGCCAATGCCTTCAGCCTTGGGAGGTCATACAGCTAGGTTCACCACTTTTAAGTTATGTGACTTTGGGCAAGTTCTCTTATCTTTCCAAGACTCAGTTTCCTTGTCTGTAACATGAGGAAAACATTACTGTTATTGGTATTAGAGCAATAACCCAGAACCTGGCCCATAGTAAGCTCAATAAATGTTGGTATTTTTATGAGTTGACTACAAACTTAACATAAGTTGACAGTATCATAGAGTTGCTCAACATCTTCAGCTGTTGGTGATATATGCTCCATAGCCCAAGTTTTCTCCATTGTTCTACACCATCACTACATGGGCTAGCTGTTCCTGAGGCCAGCTAGGTGACAACAGCAAAAATAATCAGGAGACTCCAAGGGAGAGGACTCTCCATGAAGTCAGGGCCCCCACGGCCACTGCCCCTCTCCTCCAGGAAATCTGCTTCCAGAGTTTACCTGGCCCTGGTTTAGGTTTGGCTAACAAAGTGGTGTTAGAAGCTGATAGCTTCTCTAGGCACTCACTGGAGCCAGGGAAGAAACCGTACAGGAGAAGCAAAGGAACACAGGTGTCCTCCAGAGCTAGGTGAAGAAGAACCTAAACTGTTTTTGGAGCCTGGGGCAGACATACCCAGTGTTTTTACCATTTGTAAGTATATACAGTTCAGGGGTATTAAGTATATTTGCACTGTTGTGCAACCATCACCAATCATCCATCTCCAGAAATTCCTTCATCTTGCAGAACTGAAACTCTGTACCCATTAAACACTGACTCCCATCCCGCCCCCAGCCCCTGGCAGCCACCATGCTGCTTTCCGTCTGTGCATTTGACCGCTGTAGTTACTTCATACAAGTGGACTCACACTGTTCTGCCCTTTTGTGTCTGGCTTCTTTCACTGTTAACATGTTAACAGCAAAGTTCATCCATGTCGTAGCAGGTGTCAGATATCCCTTTAAGGCTGAATAATATTCCGCTGTGTGTAAATACCACATTTGCTCATCCATGCACTGGCTGATGGACACTTGGGTTGCTTCCACCCTTTGACTCTTGTGAATAATGCTCTATGGACATGGGTATACAAATACCTCTTAAAGTCCCTGCTTTCCATGCTTTTGGGTATATACATAGAAGAGAGATCTCTATATCATATGATAATTCTTTTGAAAATTTTTCAGGAAGCCTATACCATTTTCCACAGCAATTCACTATTTTACTTTCCCACCAGCAGTGCACAAGGGTTCCGATTTTCTATATCCTCACCAACACCTGTTATTTTCTCTGGGTGTGTGTGTGCGCTTAACAATAGCCATCCTAATGGGTATGAAGTGGTATCTCGCTGTGGCTTGATTTGCATTTCCCTAATGAATAGTAATGTTGAGCACCTTTTCATGTGTACATTGGCCATTTATACATCTTCTTTGGAGAAATGTCCATTCAAATGTCTCTGCCTGTTTTTTAAACAAAGTTTGTTGTTGTTGAGTTGTATGAGTTCTTTATATAACCTGCATACTCACCTTCCCAGTGTACCTTTAAGTATGTTTCCTAAGCCTGACACTCTGGGGGCACCAAACCCATAAAGCAGTAACTCAACCCTCAGGGAACATCAAAATTACCAAGGAACTTAAAATATACTGATGCCCAGGCGTGGCTCTGAATTAATTGGTCTGGGGTGGTGTGTGAGGCGTCAGTATTTTGAAAAGTCTCCTCCAGGTGTTTCTAAGAGGTATCGAGTTGAAAACCACCACTACAAAGTCTGTCCCCGGGAAGCACTGCTCTCTACCACTTAGACCTGAGAATGTGAGAGGGAGTTAGGAAGACAAGGGGATTAGATCCCAGAGGACCCAGCCCCAATGAAAAGCCTTTCAATGTCAGGGTAGCAGTAATGTAATAGGAAAGGCAGGCACCCCACTTTGTCACACAGCCTCATCCTCAGTCCTGCCATGGATATATCAGAAGGAAACGACCAACCACTGCATCCCAAGAAGGCACAGGAGGGAAAGACCAGAGAAGGGCCCTAGCGCCTGTCCCAGCAGGAAGAGTGGGGGTGTGGACCCTAGTTCTACTCCAGCTCTACCACCAACTCTCCCTGCAGCTTTGGGGAAGTCACCTGTGCCCAAAAGTTCCCCTGAAAGACAGGAAACTAGGCTGGTACAGTGCTTCTCAACCCTGTACCTTAGATTCTTTTAAGGAACATTTAAAAAAACACTAACCCTCAGGCCCCACCCTGGGGATTCTGGTTCCAGTAGTTCTAGGCAGGGCCTGAGTGCTGTCAATTGGTAAAAGCTTCCAGGTGCTTCTGTGCAGCCAGGGTCACACCTGGCAGTTTTCCCAGGTTCCTCCTCGGTGCTAGCACTCTGTGGTTCTGCCTCCATTTCTGCTGCTGACAGCCACACCTGAAGACTCATGTGACACTTAGTACATCCCACAGACACTGCCCTGCTCCTCACAGCCCATAGGAGCGCTGACTCTCTGCAGTGCTCTCCACAGAGATGAAGAGGACTAGTTCCCCCCCAAGAATTGAAAAATAAATAGATTTGGACTTCCAGTGACATGGATGAGGCAGCCCTCTCTTATCCCACAACCCCCAGAAGAACGCTTCATTCTCAATCCAGTTGTGCATAACTTATAAGGTGAAGTGCCCACTGGAGACAAACTGCTGCTCAGAGAAGGCCAGCTGGCCAGAAGTTAGCTGGCTGAAATGGAAGAAGGGACAGTTTATTGAATTTCCAAACCTACCCTCTGGGCAGGCCCTGGATAGAGAGGGAGGGGGTTTTCCAAGCTGGGACAGGTACATGAATACATATATCAGACCTATTAGGGCCCTCAGAGATGCTCCATGGAGACTAGGACTTAAGTCCTGACTGCTGGAAGGCAAGCACCTGCATATTCTGAGCCTACACAGGTGACAGGGCAGTGAGAGCTCACAGGTTCCCACTTGAAGGTCAAGCCTAATTGGTCTATGCTTGTAGAGAAAGGAACCAACTTGCAAACAAAAGGATCCAAGGAAATGGACTGCACTGCAAGGAGTGGAGGTAGAGGGTGCAGCCTTTAAGAAGCCATTGTGGCTGGCAGAGTTAGCTAGAAAGTTCTATGACAGCCTCCTTCCTTGCTTTCCCTCAAGCCTCTATTTTCCATCCTTCCTCTTCAGCTCCTATTTTCAGTTAACTCACCACTAACTCCCTTCTCCCTAGAGTTTTTATCCAGAATGTGTCCACCTCCTGTCTCTGGATCACAGACCCACTCTGACTGCTCTCTCCTTCTTCCCCTTGGGTTTGCTCCTTCCAAGCTGCATACAGAGGGGGCCCCACCTGGGCTGGGGGTAGGGAAGGGATGAACATTTTACTCAGCCATAGGCGAGGGAGACTGGACCTAGGTCAGGAAGTGTCAGGTCACACTCAAAGGGTGGACTCAGCAGGCACCGGAGCCCAGCTAAAGTGAATCCTGCTCTGTGGGGTCAGTCCCTGCACAGCAACTCCTCCGCTATAGTTACAATCACGCCTCATAGCCCATCAGCCTGAGGGTCAATCTCTCCCATTGATGTGCCAATAGCAATCTAGGCTCAACTACAATAGGAGGGCATACACAACACATACAAGAGACACACCTGGAGCACACAATTCAGGTGACCAGAGAAACTGTGCCACTGAGCCCCATAGGACATCTACTACATAAGGCCACTCTACCAAGCCTGGAGAATAGCAGCTCTACCTAATACATAGAAACAAACACAGGGAAGCAGCCAAATGAGGAGACACAGAAACATGTCCCAAATGAAAGAACAGAACAAAACTCCAGAAAAAGAACTAAACAAAATGGAGATAAGCAATGTATCAGATGCAGATTTTAAAACACTGGTTAAAAGGATGCTCAGTGAACTTAGGGGGAGAGTAGATGATCTCACTGAAAACTTAACAAACAGTAAACAAAAACGGAGACAGAAAACATAAAAATGAAACAGTCATAAATGAAGACTACAATAACTAAAATTAAAAAATACATAAGAGGTAATCAACAGAAGATAAGATGAAGCAGAAGACTGAATCAGCAAACTGAGAGACAAGGTAGCAGAAAATACCCAATCAGAACAGAAAAAATTAAAAATTTAAAACATCAGGCATATCAACATTCATACCATAGAGATACTAAAAGGAGAAGAGAGAGAGCAAAGGATTGAAAACCTATTTGAAAAAATAATGAAGGAAAACTTTCCCAATCTGGTGAAAGAAATAGATATGCAAGTCCAGGAGTTGCAGAGTCTCAAACAAAATGCACTCAAAGAGGCTCACACCAAGACACATCATGATTAAAATGCCAAACGTTAAAGACAAAGAGATAATCTTAAAAGCATGAAGAAAAAAACAGTAAGTTACCTACAAGGGAGCTCCCATAAAAATTCTGGCAGATTTCTCAACAGACACTTTGTAGGCTGGAGGGTGTTGGCATGAAATATTCAAAGTGATAAAAAGCAAAGACCTATAACCAAGATTACTCTACCCAGCATGGCTATCATTTCAAATCAAAGGATAGATAAAAAACTTCCCAAGCAAGAGAAAGTGAAAGGAGTTCACCACCATCAAACTAATACTACAAGAAATGATAGTATTAGGAGAGGAGGAGAAACAAAAAATAAGAATAATAAAGGGGCAAAGAGTACATATCTATCAATAATTACTTTAAATGTAAATGGATTAAATGTTCCAATCAAAATACATAGGGTGGCTGAATGGATAAGAAAACAAGATCCATATATATGCTGTCTACAAGAGATTCACTTCAAATTGAAAGACACACACAGAAACTAAAAGTAAAGGGATGGAAGAAATATTATGCAAACGAAAATTAAAAAGAAAAAGCTGGGGCAGCAAAGTTTATACCAGGCAAAATAGACTTTAAAACAAAGACTATAACAAGAGACAAAGAAGGACCCAGCAATTCCACTTCTAGGTATTTATCTGAAGAAACTCAAAACACTAATTCAAAAAGACAAATGCATCCCTATGTCCACTGTGGCATTATTTACAATAGCCAAGATATGGAAGCAACCTAAGTGCTCATCAATAGATGAGTGGGCAAAGAAGATGTGGCACATGTATACAATGAAATATTACTCAGCCCTAAACAGAGTAAAATCTTGCCACTTGCAACAACATAAATGGACCCAGAGGGTATTATGCTAAGTGAAATAAGTCAGACAGAGAAAGATAAGAACCATATGATTTCACTTATATGTGGAATCTAAAAAGTAAAATAAAGAAACAAAACAGAAATAAACTCATAGATACAGAGAACAAACTGATGGTAGCCAGATGAAAGGGGGGTTTGGGGAATGGGTGAAAAAGGGGACGGGATTAAGATGTGCAAATTTCCAGTTATTAAAAACAGTCACAGGGATGAGAAGTACAGCATAGGGAATACAGTCAATAACATTGTAATAACTATGTATGGTGTCAGATGGGTACTAGACTTATCGGGGTGATCACTCTGCAAGTTATATAAATGTCTAATCAGTATATTATACATGGAAACTAATGGAATCGTGTACATCAACTGTAACTGGAAAATAAAAAATTACTTTTAAAAAAGCAGTGTCAGGTCTTCTCCTGAACTAAGTCCTTCCAGATGGACCCACCCGCACTGGACCTCTCTGACAAACTAGCCTTTCCCAGCAAACTGCTGTGCTTGGCTTTATCTCTGGAGATGGGGTCTCTAGATGGGACTTGTGGGATTTTTAGTTATTTTGCTGAGTAATCTATGACAAATGACATAATAACTATAACTTATGACAGCTAAATATATTAGTGCCGGGCACTGTTCTAAGTGTTTTGAATATATTGTCTCACCTCACTTTCACAATTCCAATCTCTTTGTGTCCCAGTTTCCTGCTTGTTTAAACCTCAAACAGAACCATATTCCCGTTTCCCTGATTTTCCCTTCACTGTACCATGAGTTTCTCTAAGGCTACTTCAAAGGACTGAGGAGCTACATGGGCAGTTCCAGGTTCCACACAACTTCCTGACACAGCCCCTCCTTAGTCCTCAGAGAAAAGGGTGAGGGATGAACTGGGGGAGGGGAGCGTAGCACAGGAGTGTGGGCCTGCGGAGGGAGAAGTAGGTTTTAGTTCCCAGGGAGCGGGATGAAAGGCAGGGCAGTGCTAATAATGCCGCCTGCTCTCGCCATCTGGTGGACGCAAGGAGGAAGTCAGGCTTTGGGGATGGACCCGACGGAATTCCAGAAACCGGAGCATTTAAACCTTGTTAGCCTGTAGTGTCTACTAGGAAGCCTGCAGCAGGTCTCCATGGTAACCCTCGTCCCTGATTCCCGACAGAACCAGGTCCCTGCCCTCTTCCTATCCCATGAATACCTAGCACGGGTCTGCATATAAGGCACCCCTGATGCAGATTACCTGACTAGTTACCAAAAGCTCAGAACTAAGTCTCTCCAGGCCTCAGTTTCCTCAGTGTAAAATGAGTGACTTCAAGGCCCCTACCAACCCTGACTTTTGATGTATCAGAGCCTGGGGGGGGGAGGGGGGCTTGTTAAAACACAGACCACTGGGCTCCACCCCAGCGTTTCTGACCCAGGAAGTCTGGAGCGGGGCCTGGGAATCTGCATTTCTAACAAGTTCCCAGGGGGTGCTGAGGCTGCTGATCCAGAGACATCCCCACCCTGGAGAATCACTTTCTCCCTGGTGTGAGGAAGTGAATAGACAAGCCTGTGGAGGGAACACAGAACTACACAAAACAGAAGCCGAGGCTCCAATAATTTATCCATCAAAGGCACATAAATGAGTGCCTCAGGTCCTGGCAGGGACTCCACCCTGGGTTTGCTCGGTGCGTCTGTGTCAGCATGAGCACTTGGGTGGGTGAGGGTGTCAGGGAGCCAAGGGAGCTGTGCAGGGGGAGAGCCGGTCAGTGGAGACAGGCAGAGCCTTGGCTTTCGGCCATAGGTAGAAAGGACTTTTCTAAACGTAAGGTGATGATACAATGGGAGAGCTCGAAGAGGTCCAATGCAACTTTCATTTTTAAGATGAAACTGACTCAGAAAGCTTAAATAACTTTTCCAAAGTCACAGGGCTACTCAGTAGCTCTCTCTCTTTAAGCTCCCAGCCCACTCCCTTCACAAGGAGGTCTCAGGGAAATCCCACAAGGTCAAAACGGGTTCATGAAACAGGTTAGTGCCATGATGGTCCTCAGTTAGAACCCTCCCACCCCCCAACCCCAGCAGGGTTCTGGTCCACACCACCCCCGTGGTCCCTACCTTTCACCAAGGGGAAGAAGCAGTCCATCTCCACGCTGCTTCGGGAGTGGGAGATGCACAGGGCGCTGCTGGGGACCAGGCCCTCCTGCGGGGGACTCCGTTCCGTGGTGCGCACCAGACACCAGCCGGGCCGTTCGCTGGGCCGCTCCAGCAGCTCCACCGTCTGTCCCACCTGGATGGTCAGCTCGCTGCTGTGGCCGGCATTGAAGTCCTGGAGGACCACGGTCAGCTCACAGCCACCAGAGAGCTTGGAGGTGACGGGGGATGGGAGCACAAGGGAGGGAGATGGGTGGGCCAGAGGCAAGGGGAGAGAGGATGTGTGAGAGCAGAGGAGAAGGTGCAGGGAGGGGGAGGGAAAAATGGGATTCAGGAAAGAAGGCAGAAGATGGGAAAGGGAGTTGGGAGCAGGAAAGAAAACAAGGAAAAAAAAAAAGGAATTAGCGGTGCCATGAATCACTCAGCCGTTCCAGCTGCAGCCACAGTCTGGAGCCTGCCCGGAGCCAGGGCTTGGATTCTAATTCCTTCTCGTATGGTCAGAGCTCTTTTCGTTATTTCTCAGCCAAGCTTCCAGCTGACGGTGTCTTTGTACCCGTCCCCCAATGCATCCCTTTACTTCTTCCAAGGGCTCTGCCCCAGGCCCCGTTCCTGCCCCACAACCACCCTCAGACTCTTACTGAGCATCTATTTCTGAGTCGCTCGCTCTCCCTTGATTCTGGTTGGTGTTTGGAATTAATGGAAGAGAAGCCTGCCTTCCTTGTACCCCTGCTGCCTTCCCCACCCCACCCCTCAAGAGGGGTCACATTTTCCTTAGGGACCATCCTTAGTGCTCCAACCTGCCTTCCCTCCAGGCCTGGCCATTCCCACGGCACTGATCCTGGGGCAGAACCAATAAAACTGGGTAGAGAGACTAGGAGATCGGAGAAGCCTCTACTAGCTAAACGCTGAGACTTTCACTTTCTCCATGAGAACCCGTCAGTTACTGATTCATCCCATAGAGCTAAGCACCAAGCCTCCCTCTTGGAACATTGGGAGTTGGTTGGACCATTGTCCCTTACACCAAAAGGTTGCGGGTTCGATTCCCCGTTGGGGCGTGTACAGTGTTTCTCTCACATAGATGCATGAGTCTCTTTGGGTCTCTCTATCAGAGAATAGTTGGCTCTTCTTTCAATGAACACTGTTCCCATTTGATGGGCGGCCTCAGGCCCATCCCTCACCACCAGAGGCCATGGGAGCTATCACGCCCTGTTCAAAACTCCGAGGACACGTCATATTTTTACTGTATATTTTAAAACTATCTGCAATGGATGTTTAACTTCCAAACTATCAATGCAATCCTGCTTCAGATTCTAAAACCAAACTTGTTTCTACTAGGGAAATGCTGGGAGCCTGGAGTGAGTAGCAGACTCTCAGCACGAAGTCAGGTGTGTCTCGGTTTCCTCTCACCTGTACCCCAGGATCTGTAACCAGCCCTCATCTCACTCCCGTCACAGTACCTGCTACCCCAGCAGAGAGCCTGGCCTTTCCCGCAGAGCCTCTGCCTGGGACCCTTCCTGGGAGCTTCTCAGGCATTGATTTTAGAAAGAGAGTGTCAGGGAGAGAGAGAGAAACACTGATCGGTCATTCCACCCACCCAGGCACCCGCTGGTTGATTCCTGTATGTGCCCTGACCTGGGATTGAACTCACAACTTTGGTGCATCTGGACAATGCTCCAACCAACTGAGCTACCCGGCCAGGAGCACAGCAGGGCCCTTTTAAGGATACCTAGCTCTCCGCTTTAGGAAGCTGTTCCCTCCTGGTGCAGTGCTGCGGTTTTAACATTTTCTTTGTCTTTATAATTTCCATCCAGGGTTCTTAGTCTGCCCTCTAGGGTTAATACAGAAGCAACTTTCTTCCACAGAGCTCCACATATGTGAACACTAGGTCAAGCATTCCTTAAGTCTTCTCTTTCCTAAATGTTCCTTCAAATCGCTCTCAAATGTGTGGTTTCCAATATTTTTATCTGTTCTTCTGGATGAACTTCATTGTGTCACTGTGGCTCCTAACTGGGGGCACGCAGAACTGAACCCAATCCTTTAGATGCAGTGTGTCCTGCTCGGACCAACTCAAGCATTCACTCCCCAGTGCAGACACTATACTTCTGTCACTGTGGTCTGAGCTAGGGAAGTCACGCTGTTGGCCTGCTAAACGCCCTAATCTGAGTCACAGCATCTTCTCGAGCCAGCTCCCCCACTTTTCTACTTGGGGTTCTGAGGCTTTTAACTCAGAGAATTTTCTATTAATCGTCTATTAACCTTCTAGCTAAGACGTAGTGTTCATTTATCAGAGTAGAGATCCTTCCAGCGTTGTCCCATTTGAAAACCTGAAATTTATGTTTCAGTGTGTTTAAGCCAGTGAGAGATAAAGAAGAGGAAGGACGGAGCTCCTTAGCAGATGGACTTGACTCAGCCAGTGGAGCGGCGTGCTCCTGGGCACAGTTAACACCAAGGGTGGAAGCTACAGGGTTTCAGATTTGGCTTCACCTAATGTTTATTCATTTGTTCATTCAACAAGAATTTATCAAATGCCGGTCAGAGCTCTCCAATAACGGGGGCGGGAAATGCAGACTGATACAGAATTCTGTCTGCTTCCTATCTCTGTACTCCCTGCCCAGGCTCCAGCGACCATCTAGACTAGGCACAAACTGTCAACAGGAATGGGGTCAGGAGGATTAAACCTGGCAATGAACTTGGGCCTCTGCAACACTGAGCCTTAGTCTGGAGATAACTGTCCTGCCAGGGGGAGGCTCTCTGGCTCCGCTGTGCTTGCCCCAGTCTGTCTACACTGCTGTTCTGGTTGTTCTTGGACAGGAAGGCTCTTCCCTGCAACACTAGCCACAGCCTGGGCTCCGAAAAACCCCGAGGTCACCTACAGCACAGGGAGGAGAGGCGGCTGGGAGAAACCAAAACCACAAAGAGCAACGCTCCAGGCAGAGGGAAGCTGTGGGCCGCCCCCAGGCATTCCTGCAAATTGTCCACCGTGTTTGTGCAACACTGAAAAGTTGAGCTTCAGGGGAAGCCCGGCCAAAGACCAGAGAGGATTTCACAAAAGCGCAAAATGTTATCAAACCCCGGTTATTCAGATGCGAGTCACCATTCCCCATTTTGTGGGTTACTGGGTCTGGAGTCGGACTGCTAGGTTTGATTCTGTCTCCATTGCCACTATCTGTATAACCGTAGCGAGTTAAATGGTCTCTCTCTGGTTCGTTTCCTTATCTGTAAACAGGTAATAGCAATTCCTACCATTTAGAGTTATTGCAACAGTTACATGAGTTCACACAGGCTGACACAGAGTAAATGTTACTTGGCACAAACCCGACGCATTTTCTGCACTGATACTGCATGTCGAGGGAACGGAAGTCCATCTCCAAAGCATCTCTAACGGTGCATATGGAGGGAAACTGGCAGATTTGAAAATAAAGAAAGAAAAGCAGCCATATATTCCCATGTCCAGGGTTAAAAGCTTAGGGTACAATTTAGTCTACAGTTTCCCTTTGCAGGGCCGTGGATGTGAACATCCCTCCTCTCCCTACACCAGGCCCCCTAGAGGAACTACCAGGCAGGAAAGGGATTCTTGGGACCATTTGCCGAATTAGGGTGGATACCACACACGTCTACACTGCAGTGAGAGGATGGAGGTCCAGGCAGACACTCATACATAGCAACTGGGCACAACAAGCACTGGAGAGAGGCCCTGCCTTCCCATGGTCCCATGGCGAGCTGAGAACGCGACCAGCCTGACTGCTGCTGGGTGACCCGAGTGCAGGCAGCAAGTCTGCGGGACTGGCATTGGGAAGGGGGCAGAGGCGAGTTCAGGGGTATGCTGCTGAGTGCCTGTGAGGGGCCTGTCTCGGCATGCAGCCAGCCAGCCGCTGGCAGGCTAGGGGTGCACTCCAAGTTCATGTTCAGAAGAAGCACATTCCAAATGCTTGGACTCAGAAAGCAAACATCCAGAGTCACCATCTTCCAGGCCAAAAGAGATACGAGTGGACATCTTGTTAATATCTCATTTTCAAGCAGAGTAAGAAAATAATTCACACTCATATGGCCCTTTATAGTTTGTAAAGCTCCTTCACAGACATTGTTGGATCCTCATGGACCCTATAAAGTAAACACTATCATCTGATTTTATAGACGAGGGAAGGGAAGCCCAGGGAAGTGAAATGCGTTGCTCAGGTCACACAACAGCTAATTGCAAAGGCAGGGCTCCAGGTCTGATGGACCCAGTTATCTCATCCATGCGCTTACTCGCTTATTCACCAGCCAGCCACAGCGCTGGGCATGGGCACAGGGCAGGGGTCAGACGATCAGGATGACCTGCCCTTATCAGCTTACTTAGTCTGTTGGGAAACACACATCATACAAGCACCTTGAGCATGAGAACAGGAGAAGCGTGGGGTGCTGGCCCAGCCCCAAGGGATGGGGTCCCTCAGAAAGGGACCTGCTCTTCCCATTACCGCCTCTCCCAGCTGCTCCCCTGGATCTTGCCACGGCTGTCTCTCCTTGGAGCTGTTTACATTATTAGCTTTGGCACCTCCTTTGGCTGTGAGAGTCACTAACAACTTCACTCCGGCTCATCCAGCAGCCATGTGACCCTGCAGCATCTGCCTTCTTGCTGTGCCAGCCAGCTCAGCTCCACCACCACCAGGCCATCTCCAAGTGCACTAGTGCCACCCTGGTGGCGGAAGTTGGAGGAGATGCTAGCTCTTTAGAGGAAGGATCCAGATCATGTGCCCAACAAGGGTTCCCAGAGTCTTAGAGTGTGTTCTTTAATGGTTATCAAGTTTTTGCCTTCACCGAATTACAGATTTTCCTGTATTCCTGATCTTGTCCTGTCCCTTCAATGTGAAGACAGGCCTTTATCTGTGACCCCACACTCCTTATGTGTCCAGGTTCACCTTACTGAGTGAGTTCTAATAGGGCTTTCTGCTTTTACCTGCTGCCGCTGGCTGGTTTTGCTATGGGATGACAGCTACCTCCTGTCTCATGACTGGTTCATGACACTGTATCTTTCTTACATCATCGTCCCACCTGGTTACCAACAATCACAGCGTGTCCTCTGTATGCCTCTTACTGCTTGTGCCCTCGACCGACTGGGTGCATGGTCTATGATTCAGCTCCGCCTTAACTTCCTAACTTTCCATTCAGATCCGCAATCCAGAACAGACGGGCAAAAGCACAGTTCTGGTGGTGCTAAGTGGCCACTAGAGGGAAGTAAAAGCCAGGATTTACTAAAGGAAACAAGGTTATTTGAAGGAAGGCTGGACTCGACTCTGGCTGGGGCACACCGCCAGCCCACATGGGAAACATGGGACAGACAGTTTCATAGTGCTTAGCACATATTAGGTGCTCAACAAATGTTCACTGGATAATATTCCTAATTTCAGAAATGAGAAAGCAGAGACCGGGGCAGATTAAGTGATGTGATCACAAAGCTGGTTGGTGCTGTGGCCTGGTTTTCCCCATTCTCGGGCCAGGGTGCCTGCCTTTCCATCGCATAGTACATCGGTCTTCTTCCTCCCCCCTCCTGGTTTGCTCCCTCCTCTGTGCTTCAACCCATATAAACTACCTGCCCATTCAAATTCCAAAACATTTGGGACAAACCGCAGTCATTTGAGACTCTTTTCTCCATCCGTTATATCTGATCTGTCACTTAGCTCTGCCAGGCTGTTAAAAACCTTTCTCTTGTCTTTGGACAGCTCCCTTGCTAATCCAGGCCCTCATCACCCACCAAAGTGTCCACTCTCCTCTGGACAGAAGGCACTGGGGACCCAGCCCTGGGGCTGCTTCTTTCTGGTAAAGGGCAGGAAGCAGAGGTCCCTCACCTGCTGGGCTTCCAGAAACAGCCCTCTGTCTGTGTGAGGTTCCCACACTTCATTCAACACAGCTGCCGCTAGCAGCTACGAGGTGGGTTTTTAACATCTCAGCACATGAGATTTGAGAAAAGAAAGGCACCTTACACCTTAAAGATACTGGAAATTATAGCAAGAAATCCACGGTTCATTCCCTAGGCATAAAGCTACCTTGTCTTATGTGCTACAGATACCACTGGGTTTCCCAGGCCTAATGTTGACCTCGGGCTCACTGGCAAAGGAGGGAGAACACAAAAGACCTCGATAGAGAGTTTTCCCCTGCTTATGCCAGAAAGAGAAACTGGCAAATGAACTGCTGTTCACTACAGTGAAAGAGTCAGAATCATTGGTCAATGAGCAGCAAATCGAATGTTAGTAACATAGAAACTGTAGCCTTGAATATGTTTAAATACAGCCAGACCATAGAGCAAAAACACAGGCTTCGCTCTGGCCTTAAATGTGGTGTTTAAAAACATGTCCGTGAGTTCTCTGATGCTCTACCCTTCTGTTGGTGGAGCCTAACTCTCCTCCCCTTGCGCGTGGGCTGGACTCGGTGGTCTGCTTCCAATAGACAGGCTACGCTGGGAGCGATGGATGATCTGTGACTTCTGAAGCTGGGAGATAAAAGGCACTGCAGCTTCCTCCTTGTGTTCTATGGGATCCCTGGCTTTGGGGGATGTCAGTGCCACGTCAGGAGGACATTTAAGGAGACGCCCATGTGGTAAGGAGCCAGCCGCAGGAGGGAGCCATCCTGGAAGCAGGTCTCTTGGCCCCGGTCAGACCTCCCGAGGCTGCATCTCTGGCTGACACCTTGACTGCAGCCTCATGAGAAACCCTGAGCCAGAACCACCCAGCTGAGCCACTCTCAGATTCCTGACCCACAGAAACTGTTAGATAACAAACATTTGTTGTTTTACATCGCTAAGCTTCGGGGTAATTTGTTACACAGCAATAGATGATTAGGTGACTCCTGTTCTAGTCCTATCACTGACACAGAGGGAATCAACGAATCTCACGAAGCCTCAGTTCCTCATCTATAAGTAAAGGAGGTTCGGGCCAGAAGGCTCTAGGGGTGCCAGCTCTACACCCTATGTTCTCTGAACAAAACACTCTAGGAATAACGTACTTAGGGTCAGCTATGTGTAAAAGGCAACAACTCTGATTTCTCTAGGGTGTTTCTGCAGGTTCAGAGAGCAAGGCAGTGATCACCTAAATCTGGAGGTACAAGCTGAATTCTGGAAGTGATGGCCACCTTAGAAAGGAATCCACAGAAGTCCCACAAACAGAAGGTTTTATGCTTAGGATGGGCTTAGGGGAGGTGATATGCTTTGCATGGGAGTGGCGCTACATAGCTGACAGCAGGTTTCATGCATATTATTTCATTTAATCCTCACAGATCTCTATTTTACAGATAGGAGGTCAGAGAGTTTTGGTAATTTGCTCAAAGTAAGGCAGTTATTAAATTCCAGAGTTGGGAACTGAACCACAAATTTTTTGTTGCTAAATTCTATTTTTCCATTACTCCTGACTGCCTCCCTGATGATCTGACCATGTGTTACATTAAGCGGGTTAAGGACATTGCCTGGCATGGCCACGACTCCTTCTATACGGGTTGCCCTGCTTACAGCGGCTGACAGGGCAGGGCTACAACATCACCACCCTCCATCACTCAGCTCCCCTCTGTCCTGCACCCACGAGCCCTGGGCCAGAGTGAGCATCTGCCCATGGAAAGCTTTCCTAAAGGTTGCCAGCAAGAAATGACATGGCCTGGGGCAAAAATGAGTGGGGCCAATTAGATTCCATCGATCAAGAATGTGACCCAGGAAGTGGCAAGAGAATGACCCAGTTACCTGAGGGCAGTAAAGGTTTCTACAAGGGAAGAAAGGTCAAGGGGCCATAATGGGCCACAGGCAAGCCTAGGTCATGAGGGCACAGAAACTCAAGCAAGCAGAGGTGATACAGGGAAGGAAAGGTGTGCTTCCTGTGGGACTTGGGGAGAGGATCTGAAACTGGAATGGCAAGCGGGGTCCCTAGGGTCACCCTGTATCCAGGATCATCCTAGAGATCCAAGTTCCATAAGGTGCAGATCTACTGTGGCTCCTAGCATGAGATTCCTATGAGATTCCATCTCCCTCATCAGTCCCTGGTAATACTCTACCCCTTCCTTGACCTATCTGAGAGAGCTCTTACCTTGCAACTAAGTGAACTGAACAACAGCTGGCCTGGCTGATGTGACATTTAAAACACAAAAAAGTGCGATTACAAAACTCCAAGAATCACAGGGATTTTCTAAAACAAAATTCACAATGACCTCTGTGGATTCTGACAATTAAACAATGAAAACAGTTGTGACACCCAAGACTGTATGTCATGGCACTGAGACACAGGACATGAGTTCTACAGCCTCACAGAACAAGCTGTGACCAGGAACCGACCAACTGCTCCGTTTTTAGGAAACTGTTTCTCACTGTTCAAAAGAAGTGACGATCATCCCAGAGTAACACAAAGATCAACTATGACACACACGGGCTCTGCTGGGTGGGTTTGGCTGGCATATAATTAAGGAACAGGCTTATGGACCTCTAATGTCACTTGTGATGGACATAAACCAATGCCTCATAAAAGACTGCATTTTGTTAACCGGTACTTGTGAACAGCCCTGTACCTGCCAAAAAATTGACCTTCATAGCACCAGGACAGACAGACACAATGTAAAGAGTTCTAGACCGAAGATGAACCATCCTAGATAGAACTTCCAGCTCTGTTACTAGTAGCTATGAGGCTGGACAAGATATTTTAACTTTCTAAGGAAGCCACAGTTCCTCATCTATAAAACAAAAAGTATGGACTAAAAAATCACCCAGGTCCATTCTAGCTCTAAAACTGTATACATGTGATGCAAAGATTCTCAGCTCCTCACACAGCTAGCCACTCAACTAGCCGCTCACCGCACACACGGCAACACAGCACCACAGCGTGTCTGTGAAACCCCAGGTAAACAAAAAACCAGGACACCTGGTCTAGCCATAGGCAGATTCTTTAAAATCAGACAACTCTGACCTCTTGCCTTTATCTCCTTCGCTTCCTTTTAAAAGAATCTAGAAAAGAATCTAGAAAACTGAAGTCTTGTCTTGCTTTTTTTTTTTCTTTAGGTTTTCCTATAAAAACACCAGTGGTCACAGCCCCTTCTTTATGCAGCATCTCACTAAACCTCTGGGCAAGGTGCTTGCATTTCCCTCTAATTCTGCTTTGTGCTAAGCCCTGAAGCATGCTGCTGGTTGGGGGCGCAAAGGGTGCATCCGGTCCTGCGTCTCAATGAGATAGACGGTGGGCTGGTGGAAAGTTGCTCATTTCATAATATTATTGTCATGCCATCATTTCTAATGGAGCAGCATTCAGTGTTTTCAAGCTTCCAGTCCCTCACCTCTCAGTTGGGAGAGGATTTGGAACTCTGACTGTGGGCTGTCGCCCTCAGAGGATCAATGCACTTTAGAAAGAGAATCGCTCAGACCCCACAAGCACAGAAAGCCTGAATGCAGGAGGGCAGTTTGCACTGCATTTTAATATCCCCGAAACACGGTGGTAAGTAGATTTTCCCCCTAAAACCCTCTTAAACCATTTTAGGACATTTCCTGAAATCCCCATCTGACTGCTTCCCTCGGCTCTTTTCCATCTGCAGGCTACAGGCTACCCCCCCCCCCCCCCCCAGTTGCCTCTTTCTCTAGGAGTGACACACGCAGCCATGAGGGCTGGCACAGAGCTGGGCTGTGGCTCTCAGGGTGGACTCCATGGGCCCTCAGGACAACTGACCACACTGTAGAGATGGTGGGGAGCACTGGGCCAAGAGGCGGCATCTGGGCAGTCATCAGTGTGCCCTTACTTGGATGGTGATCTTGGGCAACACACTGGCCCTTACTGGGCCTATTTACTCATCGATAAATGAGGGCATTGGGTAGATGAAAAAAATATGTAAAAGCATCCTTAGCTCTAACTTTGTGTTTCTATTTACAGCTTGCCCTTCACTGGTCACATGGTGGAGACTGCCAAGGACACAGAGTGCAAATATATTGGGTGAGCTGCTCCAGCCACTCTGAGCGCTTTGGGGCCCCACTTAGCTCTGCTGCAGGGCTGTCATTCCGCAAGGTACTCTGCTTAAATCTCCATATTTACCGTGGGTATTCTGACATTACCATACCCTTCGGAAAGAAAGGAGGGAAGAGTCTGTCTCTCTCTAGCTCCAGAGATAACATCTCTGAGTTCCCACTTAAGTTTCTCTTGCTAAAAGTTTCTTTATGGAAAATTCTCTCCCTTTGACATCACTGTGCCCAGAATATCCAGCACCGCTTGAAGACATGTTCCAAATGTCAGCCAGCTTATCCGCAGCGTGCACACATATTCCCCTGACCAAAGACTACTACCCAGCGATCACTTCTCCTTAACTGCTCAACTAAGAGGAACAAATCCTGTTCCTCTCTCCTCTCTCTGTCTGGTTACACACACACACACACACACACACACACACACACACTCTTCAGCTATTCAAGGTTGTTGTCCTTGGTTTCCACATTACCAAGGTCACTCAAAACCATTCCAATGCTGAAAGGAGGCGCATCTTGAAATGTCAAGCCATGCACTTTAAGAAAAACACGCCGTGATATACTTGTACTTGTCAAGAACTGAAATGTTATTTAACCTTACATGTTTGCCTTTTTGCTCTTGCTGTCAGAAAATCTAAACACAAATTCACTTGTAACACCTCAGTGGGGATTTTGAGACTACTCCCAACCCCGCTCGTTCCTTTTCTAAACCTTTTACACTGCGGTTAAAGAACATACTTTGCGTGATTTGAAACCCTTTAAATGCATCGAGACTTATCTTATGGCCCACAATAAGGTCTCTCTTGGTAATTATTCTGTGAGCACTTGAAAAGGACACGTGGAGAGTTCTCTGTCAGTGAGGTCAAGTTGGTTGGTGTATTTATTCAAGTCTTCTGCATCCTTATTGACTTTCTATTTACCCTGTTATTGAAAGAGGAATATTAAAATCTTCAACTGTAATTACTGAGTGTCTGTTTCTCCCTGCAGTTCCATCGGTTTTTGCTTCATGTGTTTTGAAGTTTTGCTATCAAATACATAAAAGTTTAGGGTTGTTAGGTCTTTTTGATTTTCATTATGAGATATATATCTTTATCCTTGGCAATCTTCTTTGCTCCGAAATCTACTTTGGCTGATATTAATGTAGCTCCTCAAGATGTGTTTTGAACAGTGTTAGGATGGAATATCCTTTTTAAAAACCTATTTGTATATTCATATGTAAAATCTATTTCTTATAGGCAGCATATAGCTTGATAATTTTTTAAAAATCCAATCACTGACTTTCAATTGGAATATTTAAACCATTTAAACTTACTGTGATTACAAATATGATTATGTTTGCGTCTAGTTTTTTGCTATTTGTTTTCTATTTTTCTCTTCTGTTCTCTCTCCCCCTTTCCCTCCTTTTCTGTCTTCTTTTGTATTGCCTGAGAAAGTTTTACAATTCCATTTTACCTGCTTTGTTGGCTTATGCTATGGACCGAACTCTGTTCCTGCCAAATTCATATGTTGAAGCCCCAACCCCCAATGTGACTGTATTTGGAGATGAGGCACATAGGGATGAAATTAGGGTTAAATGAGCTCATAAGGGTGGGACCCTAATCCAGTAGAACTGTGATCCCTATGTTTTCTCCTGCAGTGTCTAACCTACTATTATTCCATCTGGGTATTTTCACCCCAGACATTGCCGTCTTCACCTCTAGAAGCTCAATGTGAATTTTTCTTTATGTCTTCCATGTCTCCACTTAACTTTCTGAATGTATGGAATACTCTTAAATAACTGTTTTTATGTCTATGTCTGTGATTTTTAACATCTGTGTCAATTCTACGTAGGTTTCAATTGATTTTCTCCCCCCATTCTGGATCATATTTTCCTGCTTTTTTTGCCTGCCTGGTAATTTTTGATTGGATGCCAGACATTGTGGGTTTTCCTTTATTGGATGCAGTTAAGTTACTTTGAAAGAGTCTGATCCTTTTAGGACTTGTTAGGCAGAACCAGAGCCTAGTTTGTCTGGGCCTTATCATTCCCACTAATAATGTAAGACCCTTCTGAATATTCTACCCGGTGCCCTGAGAATTTGAGATATTCTAGTCTGGCTAGTGCAGACAGGCACCAGGTACCTCTGTTTTTCTAATTATTCATCCAACTTGCTTATTTAATTACTCTTACATACACTCATAATTACTCATCTATACATTCAAAAAGTTAAAGAATTACTTTCTTATAACCCCATTGGGACCTCTTGTTCATGGAGCCCTTTGCTTTCTCCCAATCATTTGACATTTTCCCTGCATCATTTTCCCTCTTATGAAGCTTGGATTTCAGTAATGCTCTTGCCAATGTCCTCAATTTCCTTGTTCCTCTCTGCTCATGTAACCCAGCTGATTACATGGTAATGTTTAAATATTTTCTTAAGGAATGGGTAAATAAATGTATAATACAATAAAGCATATAAGTTAATTTCTGACACCCTCTTTGCCTATATTTCAAATTGGTTTCAATTAACCAATAATAGAAAAACAGAATGTTTAGGAATGAATAAAATTTAGAGGTAAGTCCCTATTACTTTCCAATTTTATAGATGAATAAACTGAGGTTTTGAGAAGATAGATGATTTCACTAAAATAGTTTTCAAAGCTAATACACCTGGTCAACAGAATTAAGACCAAAACTAAATTTCCTTATTACAGCCCAGGGTTCTTTCCATCCCATTGCAGTGCTATATTTTTTTGCCTGGTCTGCTTGTCCAGCACCCTGTGTTTGCAGACAATTTGAATGTGGTTTACAGGAGGTCTTGCCCTGGCTTCCCAGTGATACCATAAGCTACTTAATAATGGAATAACCTGTGATTTCTAGAACAAAGTCATGCAATCATATAGCACTACTTGTAACAGGAGCAAAGTGGCACATGGATCGTGTTCTCGCAATTAAGTAAAACATCCTTTCAACAACATTAGTCAGTGACTCTGCTATAGGGGATTCAATAAGTTCACATTCCTACTGTGCAGCACCACTATGTAGAGTTCAATGCCAGATGCCAGTAGAGAACTTCAGGTTAGCATATAAACAATGTAAAAAATTAAGCCCTAAGACATGTCTCTATAGACCAGGGGTGGGGAATGTCTGGCCCGCAGGTAATATATGGCCCGCAAAATCATTTGGTCTGGCCCTACCAAGGCAACTGCAGGTGGGACTCAAAATTCAATAAATCTAGGAGCTTTTTTCATAGCTAATTTTTAAGTTGATAATTTTGTATGGCCCGCAAATGATGTTATAAATATCTGAATGGCCCCTGGCAGAAAACAGGTTCCCCACCCCTGCTATAGACTCATCAGGATATTGTACCCTCAAAAATTGGTTCCATAAGTCTGGAAAAAGTTTCAAGAAGAACAAGATGGCTTCTCTCATATTTATACTGACTAGACATTGACATTAGCACTGACCGGATACATATAGGGTCTAATATTATGGCCAGGGCCTACTGGAAATTAGGCAGTGGGAGTAACATAAAGCAAAAATGAGTTAAACACGAATAACGTTACTTCAATGTATTTGTTTGAAATTCACACACACACACACACACACACACACACACACACACACACACACACACATCAGTTGAGTAGATCCAAAATGTGAAAATCTGAGTTAGAGCTGAAATGTAAATTATTTGCAAATATAACAATATTAGTTGCTAATAGTCATTCTGATGTTCACCAACTATCTCTGGCTCTCTGAGTTCTAGAAACACAACTCAATTATTTTTCTGGCCCCTGCTGGCTGAATAGGGCCATGTAACTAGTTCTGGCCATGTATATTGAGCCATTTCCAGGCTGGATCATTTAACTGTGTGTTAAGATCCTTCAAAATTCTCTTTCTATGTGAGATGATAATTGGCAGCTTTAGAATCTGGTCCATCAGCCTGAGTCCCTGATTCCCTGTGATGAACAGAGCCCCCTGCCAACCCATAATGAACATGTAGTATTAGCAGGAAATGAATCTTTAAGCCACCAATATTTTTAGAGCTGCTTGTTACCACAGCATAACCTCGCTTATTCTGACAGATACATCTGCTTTCATTCTCTTCTCTGGATGAAATTGTCTTAGACATGGATACTGGTAGGAGTCCAGAAACACAGATAGAGTGGTAGGAAAGATAAAGAAAAGAAAGGGACAGAGATGTAACGGGGCCATTCTAAGACAAATATAGACATATACAAATTGAATGCAATTTGGGCAGACCTACTGGATTTTATTATTGTTGTGTTACTACCATTACCATGATTATTAGTGTTTTGTTTTTTTTAAAGAAAACCCTAAAGATTACTGCCATTACATGCTAGGACTGGTCCTTGGTATTGGATTGATATAGAGAGGGAGGAGAAGTCGTTATAGCTTTTGGACCCCTCAGGCTAATGCAATAGCTATTCCTACCAAACATAGTGTGAATTTTCTTTGAGTATTTATTTTTTTTCTCTCCCAACTGGACTATACAATTCTTTTAGTTAAGGACCACATTTTATATCCCTTTTGTGTACTTTTGGAACAGCCTTAAAGCTCAATAAGATCAAGCTGAAAGCCAGCTTCACCTGCTCTCAGGAATTGACATGAGAACACATTGGTGACCATCTCTTGGGTTGACTCACACCAGATACATCAATTCTTCCATTTTCATTTCCTGGAGCTTCAGGAATGCTTAATGAGGGCAGAGAGGAGAAGTGCATTTTCAATAACTCTGTCTTTCAAACTTTAGTCCCTCTCATTGCAACCAACTCACTGAAGCAAACCAAATGAGAGTCTGATTTGACTTCTCATAGCAATTGTTTCATTTTTGGGGGGCTTGTGCTCTATTAGGTTGGTGCTTTTCATTTTTCAACCTTCCCGTTTGCCATTCTTAATTAGAAATGATTTACAGAAGTTGAGTGGTACTTCAAAAAACTCATTTTGGGAGACGGGCCGGGAACACAATAAAAACTGTGTTGAGAGATGAGTCACCATTTCTTAGACTTCTTTGAATTGTTAGTGTGCAAACCACACAGTAGCTTCCCACACCTGGCTGTGCACGTGGGCATCTACTATCCACTTGTCTGTTTGAATATTAGCCTTGGAGCTTTGCTTAATTTTCAGTTGCTTTCCCCATTTATCAATCCTAGCCCTTGATCCCAGATTTTAACTTTGCCTGTCAGATCATGCACCAAACCTGTCTTCTACTCTTGCATTATTTGGAAGTAAAGCAGCATGCTCTGTGTTTTTGCTAAATATGACATTGTCTGTAGGGCTCTTTCCTACTCCTAGTGGGGCAGTGAAGGCACTTGCCTACCAGTCTGGTTGCATTAAAACTGGAGAATATTTCTCTCTCTATTTCTGCTCACAAAAGAGACTGCACTTGCTCTACAGACTGTGCAACTGTATTTGCAGTATGTACTATGTTTCTGGCATTACTATAGGCAGTGGGGATATAGCAGTGAAAAAAGCAGACAAGAATCCCTGCTCTCATGGAACTTACTCTGTAACAATGACAAATCTAATTACTAGTATGATTTGACGTGGATCCTATAGAGCTATCCTAGTTCTTCATCCAGCTGACACCTACATGCAAGTTCAAAAGTTTTTGCATCCTACAAATAAGGTCTGAGTCATGCTCAAAACCAAATTTTTATCAGGACAGGCCGAAAGATGGTTGACCTATACCAAGTATGGTCAGAACAGCCCTGCCGAGTACATGTGCTGATCCAAGAAAATAAAAAATAACCAAATGCCACATTTGATTTCTCACAGCCACATAGAGAATGTGATTTTGTTTGTCATTACACCACTTGGTTCCAGGACGAAGACCTGAGCTGGAATGCACTTGTCCCATGCAGCTCTTTTCTGGAGGAGCTACTAACACTATTTGAGACTAATTTTTCTATATAGCGATGACAGACAACTCTCTGGACTTAGTGTTGCAATGTATGTCTCCAGAGATAAGGCTTAGCATGAGATGAATTACACAGTGAAAGGAAGGGTGTGTGTGCTGGTACTTGAGTTCCCCTCTCATTTTGCTTCAATCTCAAAAGCTTGCCTTTTGAGGTTGTACTGATGCAGCTGGGGGGAGGACACAACCAATTTTTCCTTAACTCCCAAGTCTGCTGCCTAAGTTTAATGGGTGCTAAGTGGGGTTTGGGAAGAGGTAATGGGGAAGCTACACTTAGGCTACAACTGTGATTAAACATACCTCCTGCAGCCTGGGTTGAACACATCTATTACGTGGCGGCGAGATTATGACATGAATTCTTGTACCTCTTCACTGGGTCTCCTGGGGCCCCCAGCTCTTTGTGATAAAGAACCTGGACTCTCTCTGCCCTCTCTCTGCCTGGTGACTGGGCTTTGCCCCAACCAGGCATGGTTGGTAACTATTCTTTCTGCTGCTGCTGACTTTTTATCAAGTTGGACTTGAGGGGCACTGCAGCCTGCTGGGAACTGAGGGAGGTAACCAAAAGGAGTTTATATTTTAAACCAATTAAGGACAAGACAAATACTTTATCACATGCCTCAGAATCTGCAATGCCCATTTGAGCTTTCAGAGGTTTATGAATAGTGCATGCCCTGAACTCTTGGTTCCTAGATTCATTTTATACTTGGACCATATCTGGATTTGTTTTCAAGAATCTCACCATGTGAACTTTGAGGGATGTTCCATCATACCATGGATGAGGCCCTCATCACTCGGAATGAAACCCAGATTCCTCTAACCTGGCTAACACTGTATCAGAAGGGCTCCCTTTGACTCCTGGTGGAGGCTGGGGGAATAGTCTGCAGTCCCCCTTTACCTCCAGGGCACATTCCTGGGCACCTTCTTGGCTCCAATGGGGACATGAAGCTTGGGGGGAGACCATCTTACCTGAGAGCCCCTGCCTGTTCCTAGATAAGATCACTCCTCCCCAAGTCTTGTTTTTTGGTGAGTAATAAAGATTGCTAAAACCTTGTGTGTGCTCCTAGCAGAGGAGCGTACCCTCCAGCACTCACAGCCTCGTCACCTCTGTGAGCCTTGAGACTAATTTCGTTATACCATGTGTGTCTGTCACTGCAGCTATATTTTTCTCTGCGGCATGTATCATCATCTGGCATATTTTACTTGTCCACATTCCCATGAGGATGTAAGCTCCATGAGGGTAGAAGTTCTTGTCTTTTTGTTGTTGTTGTCTAACATAGTGCCTGACACATAGTATATACTCAATAAATATTTGTTGATGGATACCTAATATTGAGTCACTAATTATTAACAATGTCTATTCTCTTGTTTTTTGGACAAATGACCCCCTTACGATCTCTGAGGATGTATTAGCCTTTCCCATAGTCTCTGACACTTGAGGGGACCCTCTAGAACTCAAATTATCACATCACTTTGGGCATAATCCTTGACACCCTTGGACACGAATGTATCCAAGGTAACTATTGCTATTATTCTATCTCAACCCTCTACATCCTACTCCTACTTCTGCTGGTATTTGCATTCTTTTATGACATTTAATCCAGGAGAAATCAGTTAGCCAGAAATCTGAGGTCTAGGGCATGATGGGAGAATGGCATGTGGTGCCAGTCTAAGAAATTGTCCTTGTAACACCATCAGAATTATTGGGCTAATTACCTATCACTTTAATTTCTGAAAAAAATCCTTCCTCAGAAGCTAGAAATGCCAGGTTGATGGCCTCTCCTAGGATAGGCACCTGTCTGGCCCTAGAAGCAACCCTGCGCTGTGCCATTAAGTTAGGCTGTTACCACTTATATTCTTCAACACCAACCAATCACTCAGGCCCTGCAAGGACCTCCCTCTTTAATGACCGATTTCATTTCTAAGCATGACCGTGTGGCTCTGCAGGGTGGGCAGAGCATACTTAGATCATTTTTGATGGCCTGGCCTTGAGCCTATATGTACGACTTTCCAACAAGTCTGTTGATTGGATTGTCCCAGAAATATCAAAGAATAAAGCAATATGTCAGTATTCTCAATAACAAATGAAAACGCAAGAAGAATCTGGGAAGTACAAAGCCTCCTATTTACATTGCTAACTTGCAGCCGGCCTTGAAGAACTTAACTGTGTAAATCGATTTCATCACCAACTTGCTCCTCGTAGGGTCAAGATGCCCATGCAAGTCCTGGTAAATCTAGGAGACACCAGAGCAACACCTGGAGTGCCATGCACAGGGTCACTCTCAGGGTGCGAGTGTCACACCAATGAAATCTAAACCCTGCTTCTCCATCACGGAGGTTTCAGGCCCCATCCCCAGCCCAGTGCTTCCTTCCACCCTCATGTGTGCCTTAACCACCACCTAGCAGAATTCAGCACAGCCACATCTAAAACCTCCACACTGTGCTTGGGTGAAGGCCCATTAAAAGTCACCATCGACAGGCAACAGAATCCCTTGACACCCAGACAAATAACATCCTTATTCTACCATCCCAGAAACTCAAAGACAGATACACAGGGACCGGACCCTCTCCCCATCACTGCTGTTTCTGAACCCTCTAAATTCTCCCTGTGACCACCACTGTCCATGACCGCACCCGCCCACTGTAGGCCTGGCTGTTACCATGCCACTAGCACCCTTAATGGTCATTGGGAAGCCTGGATACAGCACACGGGCTGTGAAAATTCTCCCCAGGTCGCAGAGGTGCCAGAAATAGGGTCCAAAGCACAGATCCGAGACCCAGCTGCATATCTGCCCTGAGTCCCTGTCCTGTCACAAAGCCCAGCCTACAGCAGGGTGGGGTGAGCCCGAGCAGCTGCTTGCAGTGGGGAGGGAGTGAAAGCTGACGCCCATTCGCGGGAGGCAGGTGGCTCAGGGGTAGCTCCTCAGCTGCTTGGTTACCAGAACTACAACCTTATTCTTATTTTCTTTTTGGTTTTCTACACTTGTCTTCCTTTTTGGATTATGACTTTGGAATTTATTTAAAGGGTTCACATCCTCTTAAAATTCTTTCTATTGGCCTTGGCCACTTCTGTGCGTAAGTATTTGTGTACAGACATTGTTGGATTACTGTCTGCGTCTCTTCTCGTAGATTCTCTCATACTGACCCGACTGAGTGAACCTCTGCGTCCCACTCCATTTCCCCCAATCCAGCCTATTTTCTTACATGCTCAGTCCCCATGTGGAATTGGGCGTGAACTATTTGTTTTTAAGGAATAGTTATTTTTACAGCACACTTTGGAATCTAAAACTCAGCAAAAACACATTCACACTGGATCTTTCATCGATATGGAATTTCTAATCACCCAAGCTCGTGACCCTCACATACTCAATTTGCGATCACCCACACGTGCAATATTTACAGCAGATTTTAGGTCGCACGGCCCGTTGTCGCCAAGCCTCGGGCTGTGACGCAGATCCCCGTGAGTGCTGAGAACCAGAGCAGAGCTTCTGCCTCGCCCACTCTCCTCCAGGTGTGTTTCCTTTCTCTCTACGCTGAACCTAACACAGCTCGTCAATTAGCTCTATCTGAGCCCAAAGTGAGTGCAGACAATAGAACTGGAAGAAGCTCACATGGGTTTATAATCTACCCTAGAATATACTTGCACGTTCATTATTCTACATAATTTACAGAGTGAATCTCTTATATGGTATTATAGGATTCTATCTAACTCATTTTCGTAGCTTGTTCAGTGGCTCTTACAGGGTTTGGTACACATTAAGTGCCTAATAAATGCTTACTGAATCAATGAGCGGTCCCAATGGCAGTACCAGAGGAAGATGTCAGAATATCCATGGGTTGAGAGACCAATGAGGGCAGTTTTAAATTTCTAAAACTTTAAGCTCCTGGATGGTCAAAACCAGTATGGAAGCTGAAGAGAGTCAGCTCCATGTAACCCATGGGTCACTGTCTGTGAGATTCGATGGGAGGCCTCACTCACTATGAGGAATCAGGGCAGAACTGGAGAAAATAACTAGAAGGGCGAGTACTGGAAGGTATCTTTCACGTCCATGATAATTTTTTTGTATATTTAAATACCTAAAAATGTGATTCACCAGCCATGACATTTAACAAAATCCACTCTCATTTTGCTGTGTGCCTTGTGATACAGAAAACTTCCAATTATCTCCACTAATGGAATGAAGCGATGGAACATATAATCACAATGTCATTTCTATTTGTCTTTGGAAAGTAGTATGTGTGCTTTCCCCCAGCAGGTTTGCTTTCATACTGATTAGTTCTAGCTTAGGCTAATACTAAAACGAATTAGCATTTTCTCTGAACAATAGCTGAGAAGAAATGCATTTATGGCAGAGAAAACTCGTGCAGGGCCTAGTGTCTGCCACAGTTAATCACCCACATGAATCACCTACTTGCAGCAAGTGGGATTTTGAACAGAGCAACAGGCAAACAGTGACTATATGTCCTGGATTTTAATGGCCCAGGGGTCGAAGCCCTAGGAGAAAGCTACAGCTAGTGTCATGAAAAGTGTTAAAGAAGAAAGCACACTGGGCGAGGTGTAAGGCAATGGGGGTTCTCATCCTTGACGCCCAAGGGAGGCCATATAATCTCTTAGTGTCACAATTTTCTCATCTATAAAATGTAATAATGACACCTGTCCTGTCTGCCTAGCAGGTTAACTATGTTCAAAGAGAGTAGTGGGCAAAGGGCTTGTAAAAGTATCAATGCTATGGAGATGTAGAGCGCTGAGAGACAAGCAATGAAACACTGTTGTCACCGCCTTTTCGGGGTCTGTCCTTTGCCTGGCTCCTCAATGCTTGGAGGTCTTGGGCTGTGGCTTCCAAAACTTATCCCAGTGAGAAAAGAGTCTCATTTCTCAGGGATCCTGCTCTTGGGAGAGCTACTCTGATAAGATCCAGAGATCCTAATGAATGGATGCATCCTTTCTCAGATAATAGTTTCATTTTTACAGGGATCTAACAGCTATAATGGCTTCACCTAGTGGCTCTCAAAGTGTGATTCCTGGATGAGCAGCATGAGCATTATCTGGGGATTTGCTATAAATGCGAATTCATGGATCTACCCCCGACCGACTAAATCACATACCCTGGCAGCACAGCCTAGCAACCTGTGCTTTCACAAGTCCTCCGGTGATTCTGATGTTTACTCAAGTGTGAGCACCACTGTTTTAGCTCAAAGGAATAAAGAAAAAGCTGAGAATTGGTCTCTGGGATATGCACTGAGAAACCTTTATTTTTCTGAAGGAGGTAGAGGAAGGCTTATGGGACTTTTCAATTCACACTGCACACAGATGTGTGTGTGTGTGTGTGTGTGTGTGTGTGTGTGTGTGTGTGTGTGTGTGTGTAAAATGATGACCCAGTACATTGTTTTCTCAGGGAGATCTTCTCCCCAACCACCCCACTAAAAATACTTCCCTACCTCTGGGCATTCCCTACCCCACTTCCTTGATTTATTTTTCTTCATAGCATTTATCACCTTCTAAGATGCTGTTATTTATTTGCTTACTGTCTGTCTCCCCCAGCTGGCACGCACGCTCCACAAGGGCAGTCCATTTGGTTCACTGCTCTGAGAACTGTGCCTGGCACGTAATGGGTGCTCAATAAATATGTGCTGAATTAATGAGGGAACGAGTGACTGCTGAACCTGGGAGATAAGAAAATGTTGGGGTCAGACCTAAACCCCTGCAAGCATCCTTCGTAGGCAGTGTTGCTATAGCCGGGAGCCTTGCCTCTGTTCCTGCTTTGGGCTCTGAAATAACTCTGCAAACAAGGCTTGGTAGATGCCCTCCTCAGGGGTTTGGCTCACTGTACTGTTTATCATTACAAAGTGTGCTGTCTGGTTGTCCTTAGTTAGGTATGTGGATAGTGTACCGATTGGTCAACATGTTTAATGGCTGGCCGGGGTTAGGGGGCAGTCTGTGGGTGCACACTAGATTAGAGTGTGACGTGGTAGGGAAAAAGTTGTCTGCAAATAAAAATCAGGAGTTCTGAGTTCCAGTCCTCATTCTGCCCCTAACTGGCTATATGGCCTTGGGAAAACTGCTTAGCATTTCTGGGTCTCAGTTTCATCTGTTGATCTCCATGATCTCCAAGGTCCCTTCCAGATGTAATTACATATCCATTTATGTGTTACCTGATTAATGTCTGACTTCTACTGGTAAGTTCCATGAAAATGGGCTGAGTCTACACATATTTGCACACCTAATTCATGATGCTTAGCATGGTAGGAATTCAGATATTTGATGAGTGAGCGCATCCCTATGGAAACCAAATGGTGATCTCAGCCTTATCAACCTGTGCTCTACACAGTGAAGTCACGGGTACATGGATGGGGGTTGCAAAGGCCCTGGCCTGGTAGGGTCTCCAACCCACAAGGAAGAGCCTGAGCTGGCTGTACCTCTCCCTCCGCCCCCAGGGCATCCCGGAGCTGCCGTGTCCAAGGGGGAGCCCAGTCTGGGCAGTGGGCCATTTGCACTGTGGTTTGCAAAAGCATGGGCTTGGGGACAGAGACTGAATTTGAATCAGTGATCCACTATTTTCTAGCTTTATGACATTGTACAAGTTATTTACTTCCCTTAGCTTCAGGCTCCTCATCTGGAAAATGGAGACAGTACTGTCTGCCTCTCAGGACGGCTGTGAAGATGAGAGATGATTTGTATCAAGTGCCTTCTGGCCTCTGGTACGAGAAAGGTGCTCAGTAAACAGAAGCCTCCTTGTCTGGTTCTGCCTCACCGCCCCTCGTAAAGTTTCTAATGATGCCTCCTTTCCCAAAGAACTGCCTAACTTTGTCACCAGCCCATGGCGGTGCCCTAACCTGTCTGGCTGGAGAGGGATAAAGATTGGGATAAAAAGTGTTTCTCAAAATATCTACCTTTGGAAATACATATTTTCTCCTTTTGCTTCCAGTTTGCTTAATGAGACTTTGAGATTTGCAACCTGCTATGGTGCAGTTTTGTAAGTAAAATTTAACAATGGATTTCCACGGAATGTGCCGAGATTTCTCACTGAACAGACCGAGTTTGAACTCTGCCTGTCTCATCGCTGCCTCGGTCTCCCCTTCCCGCTCGCTCCCTCCCGCTCCCTGGTAGACGGAGTCAGGCGCCTGTTCCCGCTGGTCCTGCCCGGCCTCCACTTTCTCCCCACCGCGCTCATCTACTACACACGGCATCTGTATTCTGGAGGATGAATTCTGCTGCTAGACAACCAGAAGACAACATTGCTGTGGTTGACGTAATTCTTATTAGTGATTGTAACTGCAGTGGTGCCGCAATCATGCCAGACGCATGCTCAAGGCATCTGTCCCTGGCTAGACAGATCTTTCCAGAAAGTGGGTTGGGGTGGATTTTTGGTAGAAAATTAAGGGCCTCAGCACTCAACAGAAAGTATTTATAAATCACTGTATATCAACAGCCTGCTTTAGAATCATTTTATTAGAACACATTCAAGAAAGTGACATACGGAAAAAAGACAGCAGCAATTCTCAGTCATGCAAATGCCCGTTAAGGTTCTCCATTGGATTCAAATTCAAGTACAGACAGTCCTTTCCTGAGCCAGGTGCAATTCCAGAGAATGACACTTTGAATTGAGAGCGCATTTCCTTCTCAAAGTTCAGAACACTGAACAAGTCCCATCCTCACATTAAGACTGTGAGATACATGGAAGTGTAAACTTTCAGGATTTTGAGGAACCCTTTACCCAGCCCTCCCCCATAACCCAGCTGGGGAAAATAAGCCCAACTGCGGGACCTCTTAGAAATAAGGTTTAGTCTATTGAAAATAAAGCAGTGGGCTTTAAAAAAATTAGAAAACGAATATACATATATATATATACAATGGAATCACCTTTGCCTCTTGCCTTACAGTGGGGTTTCCAGGAAACCGTGTTAGGGGTTGGGGCTCTCTCTTAAGTGTCTCAGAAGCTGAAGGACTTTTTTTATTCTTTAACTTTTTATTATGAAAAATTGCAAACATATACAAAAGTGGAGAGAATGGTATAATGAACACCCACGAACCCATCATCTAGTCTCAACAACGATCAACATGTCACCAGAGTGTTTCATTTATTTCTTCTCCTACTTCCCACCCACCCCCTAACGGGATCTGAAAGCAAGGGAAGCCTAGGAGGGTGGTCTTCGAACCACAGACCTCAGGAGTGGGGGGAGGTTAGGAAGAAACTAGAAAATCTTGACATGACCTGGGCAGGCGGAAGCAGATAGAACACTTGTTGGGGAGTGCTTGCTGCCAATGCCTGGGATGGCTAGAGCTAACCCCCTCTTCTCTGTCACAACCACCCCTCCTTCCTCCTCCCTTCCTCATGATGTGGGGAGGCAGCCAGATTAGAATGATGGGATTTTCCAGATTGGGGGCTACTGACAATAGAAGCATTCAAGCTGGAGGAAGACTCCAGAGACGAGTATGTCCCTCTAATGAACCTGTCCACTGACACTGCAGACTAGGACAGCAAGGACCTGGGGTACCTGGTGCTCAGACTGGGATCTGGGGGAAGTATCTTGGGTCATGAGGCCTCTCACAGTTCCCTGCTGTCCCACCATTTTAGACTTTGGAGAGAAGCTTGGCAACCTCGAATTGCACCCAGTAGAGAAGCAGGGAGCCCTGAGGGGTGAGCCCATGGCCCAGGTGGGTAGATTTTGCTTGGAACATGTTGCCCTCTGAGCAAAGGCTGCAGCCCACACCAGCCCTGCCAGAGCAGTCTCAAGAGAGGTGGGTGATGGGAGTCCAGGTGGGAGGTCTCAACGGCGGCACGGCTAACCAGGAGAGCTGCAGGGACAAGTCCCAGGCTGCGCGCTAAACGTAAGTGGAGAAAGGATCTCCAGGTCCCAGGTGCCACCGAGGAGCCAGGTTGCCATCCTGTTAAGAAAAGGGCCGGGGCTCTGTGATTTGCATATGACTTTGCAAAAATTTGCATGAGATCACGTAGCCCTTTATAGAAAACAGTTAAATCATCAGTGCAACCTACTGTATTTCTAGCAACCCAGGGCAGAGTGCAATGTGGCAAATACACAGTCGTTTTTAGCAGAGGTAATGGAGCAAGCAGTGCTCTGAATGTTCGAAGCCAGCAGCTCCAGGATCCAGATGAGGATCGCTGACTGGCCAATTGTGCTAACTTTGTTAGGGCTCAAATCCATGCATTGTTCCTCACATTAGTCCCGTGTAGGACAGTCCTGTTGTGGCTTCCCAGTGTCCAAGACATATAAGCAGGAGTAGGGCCAGGAATCATATGAATAGAGATGCACTAAATAGGAGGTTCTAGTAGCAGTGATCATTAGTGTTTATTACGCTTTGTTTTGTTTTGTTTTGTTTTCTGGGTTCAACCCTTTTAGGATCCCTATGCCCTACCAACAAGTCTTGCTATGACATTCAATTGGGGGAAAGAAACTTAGAAAAGTTTACTCATTTATGTAGGTTTTTAGCAGTAATAGACTTAAAATTCATTATTTCAAGTGTTTCTAGGACCCACGACCTGTGGTAATCTGTAACTTTCCCAAGGCATGAGGTTGGCTGGAGCTGCTGCAAGGCTGGCTGAGGGATGGGGCCACTGAGTGAGAGAGAAAGAAAGATGCGCCAGGATCCAGATCGAGCTTCCGCATCCCAGTGTGGCTGCGCCACCTCTACGGGGCCCTCTGGAATAACGAACCATTGTTTCTTTAAGAATAGTGATCCCTCCAAGAGTCAACTTCTAGTGGAATTGGAGGAGTGACATATTAGAATCAGCAATGGCTCCCAGCCACGAGAAAAGTTCAGGATAAATTAGAGTCTGATCACACATTTGACTGTGGCTCAGCTTGTGATGTCAAAGGTTCCTCATACTTGCCAAGTACAAATGAGAAAAACAGTTTCAAACCGTCTTAGTAAGAACTCAGCAGGGCAAACACTGCTTGTTAAGGGAGAAAAAGCACTTCAGCATCAGGTTCAGATGGTGGTTACCCTGCGCTGTGAGGAAGACGGGTGCTTAGGACTCAGAATGGAGAAGAGATGCTGAAGGCAGCCGGGAGTGTACACAGGCATTTGTGGAGTAACTCACAGGGAAGGCAGTGGGACCACCGAGCTCACGGTCACCAGGGCACGGGGTCTGTCACAGGTGTTAGGTGGGGGTGGCATCAGCTGTCCAGATTAGCTAGCCCCCTACATTGTAATTCACTGTCATTTCCAGTTTAGTTTGTAGATGTGCTATAAAGTCTGTAGGATTTACTTTTGTGGCAGAATTCAAGAGTTTTAGAAATACTGAGTTTGACATTCTTTATACAGTTGTTAAAATTCTGAAGGGGAGAACTGGTTTTAAAAATATTTTTATTGTCATTTTTATTAATACCTAATTTATGTCATTATTTTTCTTATCCTTATTATTAATAGCTAATGTTCACTGAGTGTTTAGCATGTGCCAAGCAAAGTGCTGAGTGTTTGCCATGCATCATTCCACATAATCTGCAGCACACCTGAGGGGGAGTAATACCATTACCCCCATTTTGCAGACTGAAGCATGAGAGGCCCTGCCCAGGATCATACAACTGGCACGTGGAGGGGTGAGAGCGGTACTGAGGCTGGTTTGGTTCAGCGCTGTCCTTACCCACGTTCTATGCTTGCTGCCTCTTGTGAACGAGGCTCTACCTGCTAAGTGAGATGTTGGTATACTTGTGGTTTCCAAATGCCTTGGAAAGCATCCTCATATATTTGAGGATCCATCTTATCCTCGAGGACCCAGCTAGAAGTGGTTTGGGTCACTTCATTATATATATATTCATTAGGTTTTGCATAAAAAAATGGTATCCCTCTTAAACCTCAAGTTGTGATTATCTCAGTGCACCTGCAAATCTGTCCTGGATGGTTTGATACCTGAGACATCTAAGAAATAAGTGCATGTAGGCAAACAGAACATGTGTTCTCTAAAACCCTGAGAAAATAGACACTTTTACATGGGCAGCCATTATTTTACAAAGCCCAGCTGGTACCCGGAGGAGAAACTAGCACCAATGCACAGATAAATGACAGTCATTCGCAATCTCACTGGGATTATCCCTTAAAAAATTTGGCCTAGGGAAAGGACTAGTGGGAAAAGTTTAAGTGGAAGTGTGAAAAAGAGAAGGTCAATACATTTTTTGGAAACACTGATGATTTCTATTATTTAGGAAACAGCTCTCAGCTTGGAATTCACATGTACTGTCCATACCCAATCACCCTACATCTCTGGCATTCTGACTCAGCAGGCCAAGGCAGGGTTTGGGATTAGCTTTTGGAAATATTTCCCGGTAATTCTAATTTCCCTGGTTTGCAATCCTTAGCACAGAGGCCTTTTCTGTGTCCCAGCCATTCTATCCCTGGGAAAGCTAAGTTTTGCAGAGTTTCAACTGCATTTCCACAACTGCCAGCACCCTTGGCCTTGGTGTTTTCCATGAAGAGCAAGAATCAGTGAGACCCACTTTGATAGGACAGTGGCTTTTATTAACCAGCCCTCCCAGCATTCTTTTTTTGGAGGTGGAAGGGCCTATGCTGAGATTTCCCCCATCCCCCATATTCAGGCACAGACCCCTTCATATAACTACTTTACATATTTATTTAACATACCATAGGTCCCATTCTAATACTAGACACTCATAATATGACTTTTTTGAGCTACAGGGAGATGGTCTGCCATCCCTGGGTGCACAAGAGATATCATTGGACATCCAGTGAAATAAAAAAAGCCACCAATGGGGAACATATTTATTATATTATAGATTTATACTTTTTCTTGCTCCACAAGGAGTTTGAGGCAACTATTCTGCAATACATTTTTAAACGCGTCTTCAGCTGATTATATGTTCTGGATATTTCTGTCTGATGGATTAGGAAATCACTGAGGCAGGGATATGCCTAGATTACTACTCTGATGGCTAAGACATAGTAAGTGGCCTCCTCTACACTCCTGGCTCATGCCTTGCTCTGCTAGGCCCAGAAAGCAGTGATTGACTGGTAGATGCAACAACACATGGAACATGGAACGTTCTCAGTATTTTAATCCAGCCATGTTTCATTCGGTGGATTAGGAAGGGGGAAATGACAAGACTTCCACCATCTGGGCCAAAATGTTACTTTGTGTGTTTTTGCCCGAATCATTCCATTGTTTTCTTTGGTGGGCTTGGCCAGCGGAAAGCAGTGTGCATAGTGGACACCAAGGAAAGACCTGGGTTCAAATCGCAGCTCTGCCACTTTCTGGTTGTGTGACCCCGGGCAAGTTGTTCAACCTCTCTGAGTGACATTTTTGCAAAATGAGGATAATGATACTTACCTTGAAGAACTGTTGTGAGGATCAAATGAGAGACTGTACGTGAAAAGCCAGGCTCACACAGGAGTGCAGTAAGAAAGACAGAAGGCAGTTGTTACTGTCAGTCGGTTATGCCACAGGCAGTTTCCTTGCAGGCAGCCTTTGCGCTTTCCTCGGCCTGCCAGGTATAGCCAGGACTTCCGAGGGAAAGGACTGCATCTCTCCCATTAGATGGGTGGAGGGCAGTGTCCTCGGTGGGGACTTATGTTCCTCCACCTTGAATTTCAAACTAGAGGCCAGACTGGAAATTTTCCTTGATGTGGCCATCAGAATTAAAAACTGAGATACAGAATAGTAAAAATATTAAATTCTGCATATGGAGAAGACTATTTGCTCTTTGATGCTTCCTACTCTGCCTGAAGGACCTCCTTTTGGCTTCTAAATGTGTGTTTGCTGCTTGTGCTGACCCCAGGGCTCCCCATTCTGAATTCTGTAGGGAGGTTCTTGGCTGGGCAGCTTAGTGATGAGCAGGAAGGCCTGGCAGGGTACAAAGTTACCTCTGCTGTGCTCCCCACCCCCAGCACTACCCAGAGAACAGAAATCAGCCACGGCAAGGAAGAGGCAGAGTCCATCTCCCTACTTTTCCCCTTTCCATTTCTCCCTCTGTTCAGGGAACCCCCCCCCCCCCGAGAGAACTACGAACCTAGGCAGTGTGGGAGAGACATCCTTGAAAATACTTGTTTCATGATGTACAATTTGTTTTGTTTCAAGTTCAGAAAGATTAGAAACTGCCTCTTTATCAAGAATTCTTACCAGAAAACATTCCCTCTGCCCTTAGATGAGAGGAGGTGAGGGGAGGTGAGGGGAGGTGAGGGGAGGTGAGGGGGGATGTGGGAGGTGGGAGAGAGACGGGCCTTGACCTAATGATGCGCCTCCTATTGGAAACCTTGCTGCCCATGCAGGGCTCACCCGTTTTCTAATGAAAGCTCTCTGTGCCCTCCTAACCTGGGTTCCAGGGTCCCCACACTGAGTCACTCTGGAAATCCCTCCCTCTGCAACAACAGGACATTCAAACCAAACTTGAAACAGGTCTGCTTTCTCTCTCTCCCACTGCACATCTCTTCATGAAATCTCTCATGAACTTGAAAATATACTTCAAGCTTTTCCTCATCTCCTCTCACCCTCAATCCTCCACCCACCAAACTTTCCTTCTCATTCCTTTCACTGACCAAGGCTCCTGATCTTCACAAAGTTGCCAGTTCCTCAGCTCACCAGCCTTGGCCCAACCTGCATGTCAGGCCCAATTCACTCTCTGATCACTTTATCTCATCCTGAGATACTGAGAAGTTGATCACCCAGTCCCCTACTAGGCACCTGCTTGTCCCCTTGTCCTGGGATCACACACAGGGTGGACCTCAGCAACCATCTAATAATCACGTCCCTTCCTATCCTTTAAAAATAACATCTACTTGGGTTTTTTTGTTAATAAAGGCAATTTTCTTATCTGAGAGAATTTGGAAAAAGCCACCATCCGGAAATAACCACTATGTGTATTTTGGTGTATTTCCTTTATATATACATACATGCATTCACATATGTATATACATGTATATGTATACATGGTGGTGCAAAAGTAGGTTTACAGTTGTTCATATGGAAAACAATCTAATAATAAATAATAATACAAGAATAAACCCTGTGTTTTGTGTGCTCACAACTGTAAACCTACTTTTGCCCCCCTGTATACGCATATATAAGCACAAATACACACACATATATATACACACACATTTCTTTTCTATGTTTAACAGAATATTAGTTAATATTTAGAGGGACAAGGAAAACCCCAAGCAGATGGGAAAGAAAAGGAACTGCAGGCTGCGGCTCAGGTAGCCCTTCACCTGTGCCAGGCACAGCCATGAACTTGTGGCGCGCATGACTTCTTGGTTTATGATGTCATGGGCCTGACGGCTAGGGAAAAAATCCAAGATATCCCTGCCTCTCAGACCACATGGATGACTTAGAGCGTATATGGGAAACACATCTAGAGACATATACAAATTCATAAATACACACAAACAGAAGGTATACACACAACACATTTCATTCAAACAAGTATTTTCTGAGTACTTTCTGTGAATGCCTAACTCCATCTCAGTGCACTGCAGACAATACACAGTATCCCTCGTGAGCCTTATCTTCATGGAGCCTTATCTTGGGATTCAGCTGCTGAGACAAAAACTAAGCCATGGACGCTAATAAACTGCAAGGAGATGCTGTCTCACAAAGTGCTGAGGGAAGGGCCTCAAGAAGGCATTCTAATACCGAAGACGCGCTCCAACAACACTCTTCCTGAGGCCAGAAACGTGGCTATCAGGACAGAGACATCATTCGGGGACACATACTGCACAGTGATGCAGTATGGGTTGGTAGACAAAGGCAATTATAATAGGAAACATCATTATATTTTAGTAAAGATAACCACACATGTCTACCAGAGAACTCATGTCAGAGGACAGGTCTGCAGACGGCAAAGGACCCAGGGGAGGGACAGCACCAAGGGGGAGAGGTCTGGGTATAGGGAGGCTCTGGGTCTCAGAGCTGTTACTGGGGTTTGGGAGACTCGCTTCCCCTCTCAAAGCCCCCAGGGACAGACTTTATATAGTATGTGGAAACCTAACGCCAGGCCGAGGAACGTGCAGGCACGGTGAGACCCACCGCAACCATTTCAGAAAAGGGACTGAGGAGGAAGGAAAACCAAGGCGGCTCAGAGGCCGAGCTGAGGATGCGGGTCCGAGAAAAGGGGCAGGTCTGGGAGGCAGAGGGTGAGGTCAGCTTCAGTTCTGCTGAGGAGAGTGCAGGGCGCCATCCTAGTGCAGTAATGCCATAGACCGGGGGGGGGGGGGGGGGGGGGGGGGATGTCGCCCTGCGGGCCTCATAGGGCCTGAGAAATCATGTGGTCTGGCTCTGCCACGGCAACCACAGGCAGGACTCAAAATTCAATAAATCTAGGAGCTTTAGTCATAGCTAATTTTTAAGTTGATAGTTTTATATGGCCCTCAAATAATGTGATAAATATCCAAATGGCCCTTGGCAGAAAAAAGGTTCTCCACCCCTTCAGACAGCTGGAAATGTGGTAGTAATACCAGGGGGAGAGATAAGAGTTAGAAACACAGATCTTCCAGCTCACTGTGTAAGAGTGTAATTTTATGCTGAGCAACGTGGCAAATACAAAGTAAAATATATAACGTATGCCTTGGAAGTTAAAAAATAATAGTTGACCCTTGAATGACACTGGTTTGAACTATGCAGGCCACGTATACATAAATTTTAAAAAATAAATACAGTGCTGTAAATGTATTTTCTCTTTCTTATGATTTTCTTAATAACATTTTCTTTTCTCTGGCATACTTTAGTGTAAGAATACAGTATATAACATGCAAAATATACGTTAATCAACTATTTACATTATTGGTAAGGATTCCAGCCAACAGTAGGCTATTAGTAGTTACGTAGTTAAGTAAAGTTATACATGGATTTTCGATTGTGCAAGGAGTCAGCAACACAACCCTCTTGTTGTTCATGGGTCAAATGTATTTGATTTGAGGGGGAGCAATATTGGTAGCTCAGAGGTGGTGGCAGGAGGTGATGTGGAGAAACAGTGAGCATCTCAATGAAGGAGACGTGAGTCAGGCTGGCAGTGGAGGGTGGGCCTGGTTCGATTAGGCAGAGCCGGTGGGCATTACAGCAGATGGAAGCAGCCGGAGCAAAGCATGACGTGGGTGGGAGCATTCAGTTCCCAGTGGCTACTATGTGCCAGATGCTGACATAGACAGGAAAGACATAGCATCACCAAGACACAGGAGAAAGACATACAGGCCAATGATGTGCGTAAGTGCAATTAGGTTGAAACATAAGTTGCCAATATTCAACCATTTTGGATACGCAAAAATGGCAGTTTCATATGATTTATTCTAATGTAGGTGCATTACAGTGTGTATAACAGATGAGGGTCTCTTAAGGATCATGTGGAGGAGGGAAAACCATAGGAATGTGTTTGGAAATGGGCCTGTACTTTATCCTAAGTAAATGTGCTATTGAAGGCTTTTAACAAACAAGTGAGATGCTTAAAGAAATGTTTTAGGAAGATGAATCTGGTGTCAGTAGAAAAGAAAAATGCAGGGGCAAAACCCCAGAAAGCCGGGAGGCGATTTAGGAGGCGACTGAAAGGATTTAAACAAAGGGTACTCAAGGCCGCCTGCGGCGGTGAGGCAGAGTTCTGAGTCATCCTCAGAACTGGGCCACAGACCCGCTGTCTGGGAGCAGGCCAAACGTGAATCCACAGATAAAACCTGCGTATCTGGGAGCATCATGCTGGTCTGCCCCCAAAAGGGAAGTCGAACCATGTTACTGATTTGAGAGAAAAAGGAAATAATTTTCTGATGCGCACCCAGGTGACCAATTACAATGACTGCACCCAGCAGTGACAGTGCTCACGACGTCGCCAGCTGGTCTCATATGTGCTTGTTGGTTTCCTGGGTCCTCAGTAGAACTTAGCGTTCATAAGGGTAGGAACTGGCCTGTTCTGTTTCCCTGCTGCATCTCCATCCTGGAACAGGGCCTGGCAAATGAGCGCTCAAAACATGTGGTGAGCGAAGGAGCAAAGAAGAAACTGCCACCAGAAGTGAAGCCACTTCAGGGATATGCCCTTGAGTTTTGTCACGGACGTCAGAATTGAAGCAACATGTTGCTGAAGGGCGGTGAGGAACTGAGGGAACAAGAGCCAGGGGTAGAAGCTCAAGTGCAGACCTCGCTGGAGACATGAAGTAGCAGATGTGTCAGACGGCAGAGGGAGAGGGGTTGTTTGACAATAGGAGGAGAGGCAGAATTGATACTGGAAGTGGGGAGAAAGGATGAGATTCAGAGGACTGTGGATAGGTTAACCTCAGACTCTGAGTTTAGAGAAGGAATGAGACAATAAAAGGACAGTGATTCATCCAGGTGGAGATAAAAGTGATTCTGCAACCACCATGCTAAATAAAAACCCCAACCCTCAATGTTTCTTAGGTGCTAATCAGTAAAATCCTTTAAACGATCTCCGAAGCTGCCTGGACAATTCCACCCACTTAGTAAAGTCCAATGCTGAAACTTCTCCAAACTCATCAAACTAGAAAGTTGATTTTCTTAATTATACTCAGTCTCAGTGTCTAGGTCTCTCTCTCACCCATAACTCTCTGTGTTTATTTGTTCCTTATTTATTCATTTAATAAACATTTACTGAGAACCTCTGGATCAGTACCTGGATTCGGTGATGCGTTGGGGGTATGAGACAGACATCTCTGCCCTCATGGACCTAAAGTCTGGCGCAGGAGGCAGTCCCATGCTTACACGGACGGTCCCAGGTACGAAGAAGTAACAGCAGAGTGTTGTGAGAGCTATGACTTCGGGAGGAGACTTTGCCGCAGTGACAGGAAAGGTTGAGATCAGCAGGCAAAAGTGGTAGACTGGGGCATGGAAGGAGAGAGAATTTCCAGGCAGAGGAAACCAAGTCTCTTTGCCAAGGCCTTGGGCCGGGAAGAGACCTGACACATTTGGGCAAGGCCAGGGAGGTCGCCAGGCAGGAAACAATAGGAAGAGCGGCCTCAGTGAGGCTGGAGGAGTGGACCAAGGTCATGAAACCCTCACCTGCCGTGCTGAGGGTTTGGGTGTTCATCCTAAGAGCAAAGGGTTGCTACTGAAGGGCTTGACGCCAAGAGTGATGGGGAGAGCCTACATTTTACAAAGATCACACTGGCTGCAGTGATGGAGAGATGAGAGGAAGGTAAGAAGGGCTGTCTGGGGACCAGTTAGGAAGCTTCTTTCACAGGTCACATGTAATAGGACAGTGGCTGAGTACAGTGGATCACGCAGGTGCTCAATCAATGCCAGGGGAGTGCGGCATCAGTCTGTGGAGTCAACCTCTATCTTTCTAGGTCTTGGAGCTGTTTGTCAGATAGTGGAGTGCCAATTCCAATGTATTTATCATCTTTTTCCCCCAACACATTTCATTACTTTAGCTGCATTACCTGGCACATCATTATAGAGTAAAATACAACAGATATATGCATTTCAAAAAGTCAACTAGTTATTCTTTCATTAGAAGAGAGTTGTACTTAGGGACTGACAGAAGCCTGCATTACACATAAAGTCTCCATGTTGGTACATTATGCTGTGGAGAAATAAATGGTGAATTATGTTTTAAAATACTAAATATAAGAAATGTCTCATAATCACATCCTCATATGTCAAAGGAACCTCTGACTTACAAATGTATTGCCTCTAAAATGTCAAATTAGATGTTTATCAAGACAAGATAAAGGGAGTAAAAAGCCTAGCCACATAGACCAGATATTTACAACATGTATAACCAACAAAGGACTAATATCTAGAATATATGAAGAACTCCTAAAAATGCATAAGAAAAAAACAGACAGCTCACTAGATTCAGGGGCAAAAGGCTTGAACAGGGACATTGTAAAAGAGAAAATCCTAAGGCCCAATAAGGATACGGAAGTTGTCCAACCTCATTAGTAATTAGGGAAATGCAAGTTAAAACCATAAGCAGGTTTACCACATACTTACCAGACCTGCAAAAATTTGATGTCAGATAGTTTCAAGTAGAAGCAAGGATAGTTTCAAGGATATGTAGCAAGAGAAAATTTCACATGTATTAGTAAGAGTGTAAATTTGGTACCAGCATCTAAAAAAGTGGTTTACATCATCTAGTAAAGTTGAAGATATATATAAAAATACCCTATTAGCTAGCCATTTTTTTCACCAGGCAATTTCACTCCTAACTTTATACCCAAGAGAAACTCAAGTATAAGCACACAAAGATATATATCCAAGAATATCCATAGCAGCACTGTTCACAATAGTCCCAAACAACCTGTGTACAGAGTGGATAAATCAATTGAGACATACAGAATGGAATACTATACAGCAATGAAAATGAATAGCTCTACACACCAGCATGAATGAATTCCATAAATATAAGTGTTAGGTGACAGAAACAAGAAACACACGCAAAAACACACAGTATGATTCTAGTCATATGAAATTTAAAAACAGCTACAGTGAAATTATGTTGTTTTAGGAACACATACATAGGAGGTAAAATTATAAAGAAAAGTAAGGACATTATTATTACAAATGTCAGGAGAATAGTTGCCTCTGGGGGAGAAGGACCAGGTTGTGACCAGGTTGAGGGGCACACAGAGGCTTCTAGGAAGCTGGCAATGTCCTGCTTTCATGAGCTGCATGGTTATTACACATATGCTCACTTTGTAATTATCCATTCACTTGTTTAGTAGTTTTTATGCATTTTCAACATATATATTTTACATTAAAAATTTTAAACTTTAATGTAAACCAGATGTTTATAATCAGGAATGTATTTTATTCATGGGAATAAGAGTATAAATAACAGTTAGTCAACCAGACAAGCCTATAACTCTCAGTAGGCAATAGTATAGATTAAATATTGTACATTTTGATAAAAACAATAGAAAATAACGTAGTTGCAATATTATCAGTTAAACAAAACATACAAGAGCAATATGAATAATGATTATTTTTAAAGAATCTGATATCAGATTGGAAAAGATAAAAAATATTAATGACACACTAGAGTGCAAGACTGTGGGGAAAGAGACACATATACACAGCTGGGGGGAGTATAAATTGCTCTAACATGTAGAGGGTGATTTGACAATGTCTATTAAAATGTAAATGCATATCCCTTTGATGCAGTAATTCTACTTCTAGGAAGTTATTCTATCAATATACTCACAACTCACAAGTGTGAGAAGCTATGCCTGTACAAGGATTATTGCCTTGTCTGTAATGGTAGAAGACTGGAAACATCCCATATGCCCATCAATAGAGAACTAGTAACATAAATTATGGTACCATAAGTAATGGAATATTAGGTAGCCACAAAAAAGAGTGAAGCAGCCCTACATATCCTGTTATGAAATTACCCAGACTTGTTACAAGGCAAAAAATTGTAAAACAGTATTTATTGTATGCTACTACTTGTTTTAAGCATGAGATGGTTATGAGTTTTTGGTAAAGATTCTAAGCGAACTTTTGAATAGTTCTTGTCAGAGCTAATAGTCCATCAAAGAAAAGTAAAATTCTACATCAAAACAAAATACTGCTTTTGATACAGATGTATCAGCAGCACTGCTCTTTTATATACTGTCCCTGATTATAATACTTATTTTGGTATCAAAACTGATACGAAGGGAGAGAAATAGAAAGGCAGATGAACTTCAAGTCTAAGTTCAAATTTCACTTCTGGCGTAATAGTCTTCCCTGGTTCCCAGGCTAAATTTGTGTTCAAAGGTGGGTATACTTCTGTTATAAAAAATAGCATTTTGCGTGGTAAGTATGTGTCCCATCTAACACATTCATCTCTGTAGTTTTCTGGATGTCCCACACAGCAACTGGCATATAAAGGCAGCGCTGAGTACAACTGTCTCCTTTCATAAATACATGTAACACGCGTATAGTCACTGTACGTGGTATCAGGTATGAGACACTTAGAGTAATGAGTCAGAGGACTATGGCACGAAGGCAGAGATTGTTCTCATATATCCTGAGTCTCCATGGTATCTGGTCATCAGTGGACACTCAATAAAATTCTGTTGAGTAACAAAATGAATTCAGCGTACCAGTGTATTTGAAATGATTTTCTATTCTGCCTCTGACATTTCATTCTTCCCTGTTAACAGATTTTCCTGCTTGGTCATGTGTTAATGGTAGAGCCTACTTGTTTGCCCTGTAAATAACACAACCGACGTAGTTGTTTGGACTTTATATGCCTCTGTTAGAGGTATTATCTTAAATCTAAATGTTAGAGAACATACCCTAAAAATTTTTTCTTTGGGGATTTTTTTGAGAAATTTATCATGAATGCAATAAAGGCTCTTGATAGCCCGTTACAAATCGTGACCATTCTTGTTTTGGGAGGCTGTGAGGTGGCATGGGTTGGGAGGTAAGATAGCAGAGTCTGCATTACAGATTTCAGATTCCACAGGTTGAAGCACCTTCCTTTAACAAAATCACTCCCCACTCCTCAATCCTTTAAAAAAATTAGAATCATTTTCCTTTTTTTAGGAACAATTTTTCTCTGCCATTCCTGTTTTATGAGGTAGAAGAAATTTAATAATATTTGGGGGTTATGTCACTACTTCCTGATCTTTTCTCCTTGTGTACCTAACATGAATGTAACCTTCCTGAATCAGGAATCTGCTAAATGAAACTACAGCAAAATGATGACAGTGGGGGTGGGGGGTGGGGAATCTAGCATCCTGGTTTGAAATGGTTATGAATCAGGGAATTTAAAATGTGGGGACTACCTTCAGAACTCCCAAATGATCTTTTGGAAAGAACTGCTGAGTTCCTTTAAAATAAAAGCTGCAGTGGTGTCAGTCACACGGAGGTAAAGGTGAAAAAAAATGAAGCAAGTTCTAGTGCATTCCAAATGCCTTAAAACTGAGCATGTCTGGGCTGACATCAGCACAAGAGAGAGTGATCTAGGCGGCCACCAAGGTTGCTTTTGCCTGCTATGTTCACTGCCATCTCTCTATGTCTAGAATAGTGCCCATCATATGGTAGGAACTCAATAAATGGTTGATGAATTAATGAGATAAAAAGATAGCATACATCTTACTCAGTATTATGCTAAGGGAAATGAGCCAGTCAGAGAAAGACAAGTACCGCATGATCTCACTTACATGCGGAATATAATGAACAAAATAAACTGATGAACAAAACAGATTCAGAGACATGGAAACATGGAACAGACTGATGAATCTCAGAGGGAAGGGGGGAGGCAGTGGAGGCAGGAAGAGATTAACCAAAGAACTTATATGCATAACCCATGGACACACACAATAGTTCGGTGAGGGCCTGGGGGGGGGGGAGAGGCGGGAGTAGGGTGGAGGGAGTCAATGGGGGGAAAAAGGGAACATCAGTAATACTTTCAACAATAAAGATAAATTTAGAAAAAAGAAAAAAAGATAGCACACATTAAGATCCCAAGGAAAAGAAGAGATAATGAATTTTTAATATACTCTAGCACCCACTAAGCCAGTCTGTTGTCTACGTATAAGTGAGAAACAGCAAACAGTAAGCCAAACTTTGTCAACCCCATTCCTGCAGCTGAAAGGACACCAGCTAGTAGGAGACAGGAGACGGACATAGTAAAATACAGAGCCTGTTTTTTTTTTCTTTTCTCCCATACATCATGAAGTTCAGAGAGGAGCGTACGCTCTTGCAGTTGGTACAGGCAGAGAGCAATGTATATGGGAGCCTCCACCAAGCCGTCCACAGCCAGCTGGCTGGGCCGTGCAGGCGGGAGGAAGCTCTCCTGCACCGCTGGTCAGTGTAACGTCTCTCAGCAGGAGCAGTTTCAACAGAATCAACTAGGGCATGAAAACATGATAGTACACGAACATTCTGAACTTGGGAGATTTCACTTTAAGCCCTGACATACGAGGAGCTGAAAACTGACTATAGCTCAGACACAACCAGGGTCAGGCCACGTGGGACCTGGTTGGAGAAGAACACTAGGCTGAGTGGTGCTGGCAGCGGTTGAACTGGGCAGTGACCCCTGTCCTGGGTCTGGTCTGCACAGTTCTTCACCTTCTAACAGTTGTCTCACCACAGAAAGAGCTAGCAGGGCACCCTTGAGGGCATCGCTATTTAGCGGCCCTGGGAAAGGCCCGAGTTGAAGTCACATCCTCACTGGCCACCAAAGGTGATGTTCAACTTGCTTCTTTTGACAGGCCCCTGCTTTCTGGCAATAGGATCACATCGTCTCACTCCAATGACACGGATTCTTAGATCCACCCATCCCCACCCATCCCCACCATCCGTCTATGGCAGTAGCCTGGTAGTGGCCAGCAGGGGGGCAGCAGCCACCAGCAGGGAGGGAGTGATGCTAAGCTGCCTGGCAGGTAAAACCCAAGCAAGTGTTTTCTTTCTTTCCCTTCCTTCCTTCCTTCCTTCCTTCCTTCCTTCCTTCCTTCCTTCCTTCCTTCCTTCCTTCCTTCCTTCCTTCCTTCCTTCCTTCCTTCTTTTCTTTTCTTTTCTTTTTTTTAAATATATCTTTAATGATTTCAGAGAGAGCAAGGGAGGAGAGAGAGAGAAAGAAACATCAATGATGAGAGAGTCACTGATCGGCTGCCTCCTGCACGCCCCCCCCCCCTCAGGGATCGAGCCTGCAACCCAGGCATGTGCCCTGACCGGGAATCGAACCGTCATCTCCTGGGTCCTAGGTCCATGCTAAACCGCTGAGCCACGCTGGCCAAGCTGAGCAAGCATTTTCAATCTGAGCCCAGATCAAGGAGTAGGGAAATATTTGGCCACCAGTCTATCCCACAGGTATCCCCCAAGAATCCCATGTGATGGCCACACGTAACGTATGTCATATTTTATAGCACAGCCTGGACATGTAAAGGTGGTTCCTCCTGAAGCAGAACCACCACTTCTAAGCCACCTGCACCTGCTCCATTTCTAGTCTCTCTGTTTTGGTTCCAGACATTCACTTCTAGCAATATTTCTGCATTAAGTTTCTAAAAAGAGTTAATTTTCATACAAAACCACTGGTTGTTAATCTCCAGATACCATAGCCCTGGTGTCATGTCCAGTCACCCAGGAGCACAACCTTTTAAGAACAGTATTTCCCACAGCCTGTTCCCCCCACAATTAGCATTAATAAGGGATTCACTCATTCTGTCCAACACTAAGAGAACTTCTCTTTAACTCACACACAAGGAAAAATGGGTAAGTGATGTGCCAAGAGGTTTGTGCAGAACACTCTAGTACAATCCGTGCCCCGAGGGCTGCCGCTTCTCTCTGCCTACATCCTCTGAGCCCTGCTCTGCCCTCCCTGCTCCATCCCTGCCGTCTCCCCTTCTCATGGCCCCTTCTACCCTGCAGAATGCATCCCGCCCAACGTGTCCTACTCACTTGGGTCTTGTTTGCCTTGGACTGTCGCCAGCTAATCCACTTTGACATCTTGGTCCCCCCTGAGATTTGTATTCTCCTTCCACCAAAAATTTAAAAAATAGAATTAAAGTCTATGCTGGGCGGTGGCAGGGCTGAGCGGGTTCCGGAGACTCACTGCTCCAGGCAGCTCGGAGGCAGGGAGCAGCATTGCCACATGTCAGTGCTCACTGCCAAGAGCTCAGAGCCCAGCCGGGAATTTGCCTTGAAGACTGTCTGGGGCAGAATCACACTCCCACCAAGGCCACTATATGAGTCACAAGTACTTGGTATGAAAGAGTCTGTGATAGGCATTAATACTTGAGAAATTATCTTTCATATGTGCCAGCCTTAGAGGCACTAGACTGGGCTATAGAACTACTTTGCTATTTACTTTGGGTCACTATGATTCACCGGTGGCAGGACAGGGTGGTGTGGAGGCAGTCGGAGAAGAGGGTCACAAAAGTGTTCACTTTTTGCTACAAGGATCTGGAATCTGAACTCTCAGGGTTACCTCAAAAGTACTATGCTTATAATCCAATTTAACAGGCAGGAAATTGACTTGGGTTTGATCTTAGGTCTGCCATTAACTGGCTTTGTGACTCTAAGCTAGTCACTTTGTTTCTTTTAAACAGGACGAAGGCAGAGGGCTAGATGATTTTTCAGTTTCTTTTCTTCCCAAAGCTTCTGTTTCCACATTCCAAACTCACCTGAGTCAAATCTGGCCTCTCTGGCCACCCAGCAGCTATCACACATAGATTTCATCTACTGGCGAACCACCTGCAGTTTCCTTATTTCTGTAACAGATACTTGTGCAAAGCTGCCACCAGAGACAGAGATTCTGTGCAAAAGCAATGCACACACCCATGCAGTGCTCTGAGCATCGTGAGCCTGAGGGCACTGAGGTTTTCCTCCCGCTGCCTGTGTGTAGCAAACTACTCACTGGCTGCTTTACTTTATGAAACTTAATTGCTTTTTCAGATGATTGGTAACTTTAAAGGTACAACTTTCAAGGGAGGTATTCAAGCTATGGAGTATAAATCAAAATATTAAGTAATGTGGTCATGGGAGATTGTGCCCTGTCTTTCACACCCTTTGTTGGCGGGCAACTTCTGGAAGCCGGTCCTTTGAGCAACCTTGACCTCAACTCCTCACACTTTATCATTTTGTTCTGAGAAGCCAGCACATTTACTGTGCTGTGTCGCTCAGGAGAGGATGAGGCTGTGCTTCTGGGGAGGTAACAGAACAGCCACAGATAGGAGCCTCTGGTGTCCCAAGAACCAGGGATCCTGTGTGTTTTCTTGCCCACTGCTGCCATCTCCCACTCCTCCAGCCGCTGCCACCACAGATCAAAGTAACAAAGGAACTACACTAGGAAAAAAAGCTATTTTCAAACCTAGTCCTGGACTTGTTCAGAAAACTGAAAAAATAAAATAAAAAATCAAAATTTTGGCTTAATACTTTAAAGTGAAGATGGCGTTATTTCCTACTTGTGACTACCAGAATCAGAAATCACTGAGAAAAATCAGAATGCCTCTAAGATTCGTATAGCAATTCTGGCCCACTGTACAGTCAGGCATGGGGTGCGACTGAGACTCAAGATTATGAGCTTATGAAGTCCAAGTTTAGATTTTAGATATATCTACTCCAAGCCTTGGTAATAGGAAGCACAACTGTATACTCTTTTCAGGTATTTATTTAAGAGTTAGAAAGTGTTTTGTTACGAGGTGGGAGGCAGCATAGATCCCTACTTATAAAGAAATAGTTTATTGGCCCTCAGGCCCCACTGAGACAAAGGAAAGGAAGGAAGTGCTGAGGAAAGTCTCTCCCAGACCCATCACATTTTCTTCAGCTTTTAATATAGTGCATTGAATGGGCTGGATCCCCAGTGGGTGGGTCACCTCCTCAGGCACCCCGGCTAAGGGTAACACACTGTCACAATTACAGTCTGGAGAACCAACCTTCATTGGACCATCTTGATGGTTTTTAAAATTTGTCAAGTGAAAACTATTACCTAGTGTAATAGCTTTTTATTAGCCCCAACACTGCTGAGTCTCCACATTTCCAAATGTTTGGTTTTCTTGTCAGTGGCAAAACCCAGTGATCTGTGGGCCCTTAAAACTCCAGGGAGCACGTTGTCAATGCTCTTGCATGGGAGTGCCCTGCAGTCACCTGGACAGTGACCTACCTCCAGTCTCCTCTGCTTCTGACCCTTTTTCATACAGAATCCCAGGACTCAGAAATCATTGCCCTCACAGTTCAGATGAGGAGACTGAGGCACCAAACGATTACATGATCCACTCAAGGTAAACAAGCGAGGATTGAATCCATGCCTGATTTCAAAACCCATCCCCTTCCTACCACATTCCCCTTTCCTTCCTATGGTAGAAACCTTGCATCCCACTGGATCCCCTTTCCCACCAGGGCACCCATGCCCCAGCTCTTGTGCATGGTGCTTACTAACAGTTGACAGCTGACACAAAAGGCTGGCCCCCTGGTCTCAAGGTGGAGCAAACGCTGGGTGTACTTCATGCTCCAGAGCTCTGGGAGGGATCAGACGGAACAAGACTCCCACTGAAACCACATGTGTGTTTGCCTTCTCTCCTTTCCCACTGGACCGTTTCCCTGCTCCTTTGCCTGAGAGACCCCCCAACCGCCATAAATTACATGCACAGGAACCTCAGTCTCAGACTCTGCTTCCAGGCAATGGGACCCAAGATGCTCTCCTTCCTCCCTTCCCGCACTCTCCCAAGTACCAAGTACCCCTATCCTATCCCCAGCGTTGTTCTCTGGGGGCTTCCCCCACCCCAATTTATAAGCCCATTTTAATGAAGAGATTCCTTTCCCCCGAGTCATCTGTTCCCCTATCAGCACTAATCTCTACAGGAAAAATAATTTCTTACATCCAATTAAAGTTCTTCCAATTGCAGCATTAGCCCACTTTTTCTTAGAAGAAAAACTGAGTAACCTTTTATCTCTGATGTCATGAGCAGAAGACTAGGGGTGTCATCCTTTCTCTTTCTGGTTGTTTACCTTTCCTCCCTACAAGAAAGGAATCTAGGGGACGGCTTGGCTTTGTTGTATTCATTGCTGTACTCCCAGCAGGGAGAGCTGCACCTGCTATGGAGTAAGCAGGACCTCGGCACAGTGCATGAATAAAGAGAGCTGGAATAGGCCAACACAGGGGCAGGGCCCTTGCCAATGTGCCACTGCAGGGGCCAGGTCCTCCTCCGTGCACCAGTGCAGGGGTTAGATCCTCCTCAGTGCACCAGTGCAGGGGTTAGGTCCTCCTCAGTGGACCAGTGCAGGGGCCAGGTCCTCCTCCATACACCAGTGCAGGGGCTATGCCCTCCTCAGTGCACCAATGCAGGGTTGTGCCCTCACCAATGCACAAGAGCAGGGGCAGGGCCCTCACCAATGTGCCAGTGCAGAGGCTAGAACCTCTTTGACTATAGCCCTTGCACCCAGTGGCCTGCTATGTGCTCCCAGAGTGCAGGTTTCAGGATCACCAGGTTCTGATAAACCAGGTGGGGCTCTATGGAAATCTATTCCCAGAAGGCTCCTGCAGCCAGGCTGCCTCACCCCTAGTTAGACACATGATGTTACTGCAGTGAGTAACACTCTAGGAATCTGTGACTTTCCCCTTAGTTGAGCCCTCACCATCTCTAAACACAGCCTTCCCTCCCATCAGTAAAACAAAATTTCGGTCATGACCCACTATATTAATTTGACAGTCTAGAGTTTTAAAACAATCACTGAGTTAGATCTTGAAATCACCAGGTTCTTCAGACATTTCCCCGTCCCCCTTAGCTCACTGCCATTATCAGCCCATCTTGCATCTTAGCTCACAGCTTGTTGTTGAAGTTCCTCATTCAAATCATAATCGTGTTCCAGCAGTGCTTCCTCTCTTACAATTTTTGCAGAGACTTGCACCTTCAGGTCATGCTCATGTTAATTTCCCTGTCTTCAGCCAGCCTGGACACGTCCAGAAATTCATAGTGATTTTAGGATGGAGAGTATCCCTACTAGGATGTGTCTGAAATGTGCAATGCAATGAGCATGTATTGGGCATGTCTAGCGTGCCCAGCCTGTGTGGGTAAACACACACACAGGTGCCTCACAGTGCAGACGGCCTCTTCTGAATCATCAGTGGGAAATTAGTCAGTGGACATCCAGCATGTTAAACAACAAAGGCACTTCTTCACGACCACCTCATTACTCAGCCTTGCTTGACTAGAATTCTATAATTCTGGATTTCTCTGAAGTGTGGTTGCAAAGCCCCATCACTTAATAATAAACCTATAGGCAAAGGTCTCTTTACAGTGGAATGCCCAGAGTAGTGTGAGCATATGCCCAGGCAGAACAGGAAGGGGCTCAGTCCACTAAGGGACAGCGTTAAGCACACCCATTTGCCTTTAGGGAAATAACACTTCTGCATGGGACAGGTGCGAGGTAGAACCTAACCACACAGACCCAGGTGAGGAGAGAATAAAAGCGACTTTGGGGGAAGTTATTAATAGCATTTACCGAGGCACCCATGTTGGCTTCGTCAGTGTTTAATGCAAAATGAAGAATATTAGACTAATTCCTCATCAAGGGAGTATTTATAACTTAAGTAAACAAAGCAAGCCCAGCTCTCCTGCTACAGAGAAAAGTGGGAAAGTTTCCCTTCCAAAAAGTCAGACAAGGAAGGTTCCGAGTGCTAAAACCTGGGTGAGAAATTAGGCATTGGTCTTCTGTCCTCAATCTTGTATTTTTAGCAAGAATTTGGATAAAGCCACAGGTGGTATGTTTATCTAATAATGCTAGGAGATGTAGCTGATATACTGGGCAAAATAATTTATATTCAAAACATGCTGGAATACTGGGATGTAATCAAGTAAGAGAAACCTAATAGATATAAAGTAGTCCAACACTCAGCTTACTAAGTCACCTTCCCAACCAAGGCCAGTCCATTGAACCAGGTGTGGGGATTTTATGAGCAATGGCACACCCTTCCTGGGCATGGTGCACCATCTCAGGGAGAGCAGGCAGAGTAGCCCTAGACTGAGGAGCCAAATTCACATTAGTTAGATCACATCCGTAGTATTATGCACCATTCTGGATGTACTATTTTTACACAGATCATTACATACTGGAGTCAATCCAGAGGGAAACTAGCATATGGAAGGGCCTGAAAATATATTAATATGAAGAACAGCTGGAGAAACTGAGGGCTTCCAAACTAAACAGAGGAAGATTAAAAGACAACTGTCTTCACATATAGAAAGCCTTATGGGTTACCACTGGTCAAAAGTGGTACAATTTGAGGATTAAAATGAATACCTGATATTAATGGGTTATAACCCATTAAATAATAAAATAACCCATGAGCCAGTGCTAAGCACAAATATCTAAGCCTTAGATTATAAGGGCAAACAAATGGAAAGAGGAGTAAGGTTATTCTGTGTACAGACAGGCAAAATGAAGCTACACCTCTTTAGGTCTAGTATGGAAAAGAACCTGCTGACAGTTAACAGAAGATGAACCCAGAGGTCAGGACTCTGCTCAAGAGCTTTCAGAGATCCTCACAGTCTGCTAAATAATTGGGTGCTCTTATTCCTAGCACCTAAACTTTTGTTTCCCCTGTAATAAGGGTGGGGAATTAACCTTTACTGGATGTTTAATAAAGGTTAATGTGTGTTACTGAATCTTCCCAATGCCTCAGTGAGATGGGCGCTATCTTCGTTGTACAGGCAGGGACATTAACGCGCAGTAATTCATGCAACGTGACAGAGAGTAAGCGCCAGAGCTGGGACCTGAACCCAGGCGTGAAACACCGCCCTCTCCACCACGGCAGGTGCACGCAATGCACGCAGGGTGGTTAGAAAGGTGCCACCCGAACTGGTCTCTCACGGCCCTTTCCTGGTTACCTTTTCCTCCTCTACGCAGCCCAGCAGCCCCATTCTAACTCCTAGAACCCCACTGCTGAAACGGCCTGCTCCCCGCGAGGCGTCGGCCCTCCCTCCCCACAGCTGCCCCCTCTGCCCTCTGCTGAGCAGGGTTTGGTTTACCTGAATCGCCCACTTTGTCATCTTTCTCTTCTCCAGGGTCTGTTTACCTGACCACTGGGAAACCAATGGAGTCCAGTTTCCTGGTCTCCCAGTGCAGTTGGGGGGGGGAATGGAAAGATAGTAATTCATGGTTTCTCTGATGAAGGGGAGGGCAGGTCAAGGGCACATGCTGTCTTGTTATCACTCTTCTTTGTTAGAAGGGTGAGAATGTTCTGAATGACAGTGCATGGTCACAGACAGGCCTTCTATTTTATTCTGAAAGTGTGGCTTTCTAAGCGGTTTTCCAGGTTAGCATGTGGAACACAGGCTCTTATCATCTCTCGATTTGCTGCCCACGTTAACCAAGGCTGGGGGTTAATGTTCCTAACAGGCCAGGTTGTATATAAAAATACAATGTTTGCATGTTTGGCTGCCTTCAGGCCGCCTGTTTAAGCTGCTTCTTAATGCTGAAGTTCCCTGAGATCTGGGACTATGTCCCCTCTGTCAATTCACTCCTGTATTTCCTGATCGCCTGTGTGTGCTGTGTGTCGGGGGTACAGCAGTGAAACAGACAGACATAACCGATGCCCTCATCAGGGCTGAACAGCTTGGCTAGAGACACACACGACATGAAAGTTACACAAATAAGGATTTACACTCAACAAACAGCCCACATCTCCACGGCATCCAGCACAGAGCTTGGTACAGAGTGGGTGCGTCTTTACGAACATGTGACCAGCAGTTTTGTAGAAAGTGCAGAGAGACCCATAAACTCAGTTAATCTTAGCGTGGGGAGTTCAACACTTTGACTTTTATAGTGAGGAGAAAACATGAGGGTAAATCAGGAAGATCTGGGTTCCAGTTTTTGCTTTTCCACTAATGACTAGAATTTTCTTGAGCAAACCACTCATTCTTTCTGGGCCTCAGTTTCCTGACTTATAGAATAACATGTAGGCACCAGGATTCCTCATTAACATCAGAGGTATTCTCACTCAGGCTCACTTCCCTTGCCAGAAGACAAGGCAAGGCTGGAGCCCATGGCTGCCTAGGACAAATGGCTCTGTCGAAGGGGTCCATGTGAGTCAGGGCTGCCAGGAAGACAGCAGCAGTGGGAAGGGATGAATTCCCTGGACCCTGAAACTAACAGGCTGCGCTTGAACATGGGAAACGCTGAGCTTCACTTGCCACCCACTGAGTGTTTAAAAAGCAACACTTGCATTCATAGGATATTCTAGGTTGTGTTTCTAAACAACAGATCAGAGGAGAAAGGAAAGTACAGAAATAGTTTCCTTTGTATGTTTTTACAAGTGGAAAAAAACAATTTTCCATCCACTGTGATAGTCAAAATGGCTCAGTAACTTGAAGGCAGGATGTCAGAATCACCTTGAATGTCCTTGAATACTAGTCTAGAGTGTGACTGAGCACCGTGATTTTAGGAGGTTTGGGGACATAGTCCTTTTTTCCCAGTAAGAAAAACAATTAGGAGAAATCCTAATGAATGGAGATCATCTTTTTAAAAAAATACCCATAACTTAGAAAATGAAAATGAAGCAGGGACACAGCCTGTTGCCTGAGGCTGAAGGACTAAGCCAAAATACTCGGTCTAGGTAAACTAGGGCCAAGTAGTCTTTGCAAATCCATCCCTTCCTTAATTAAATCACTAATATGCAGCAAAGGGTCACCTCACACTCTTCCGACCTTGAGGTAAGCAAGTGGGAGTAGGGTCAGAGACAAACCTTACCGTGGCCCTGCTGCAAATTCAGACAGCTGAATTCTTCCCCGACTGAGTCTGGGCTACAGTTTCCTTTCTTCTGCTTTCCATGACAGCGCCTAACTTTTGTTTACTTGCTCCCAAGTATAAGAGAGCAAGTGGCCAGGCTTCCTCACAAGACTACCACACCCCTACATGCTGCTTCACACGCCACCTCCTGGTCCTCCACCTCTCGGGACTGAGCCCTAATATCTAGCTAGAGGAAGGCATCATTCCCATGGGACCCCCTTTAGCTAGAGGGCTCCCACCAACCAGCATTTCTGTGGTGATTTCCCAAATCATTGGTCTTGGACTAACTTTGAGATGAGCCCATTCAAATCATAAATATGAGCCAATCATAGCCACTAAGGTCTCAGGAAACTATGGCAGCCTCAGCTCCCTGAGTCCTAGCCTCTCTGAAGGCAGAGCAGCCCAAGTAGCCAGGTGAGGCATCTCAGAAGGAGGGGAGATCCAGAGACTCTCACTCCTCACCCTCACCACTTCTACTGAAATCTCACAACACGAGAGGTCCAGCTGACCGCCCTACTCTCTGTCCCCTCAGACAAGATCTCTGTGTGACATACCTCCTTTAGCCCTACGAACAGACCACCGGCTCCTGCGGTCAGCCTCCACAGTGGGAGAAATCCTTTGGGGGTAACTCTCCAGGGGTGGTTAGCCAACAAGACGTCTTAGGGGAAGGTTGGGGTCCTACCTTGTCACTGTCCACTGTGTTCTGAGAGGTTCTGGAGGCAATGGAGATGGTATCTGGCTGGCTGCTCCCATCCCCCTGGCTGTCAACATCCTCTACTCCATCCCTGCAGGAAGAAGAGAAAAAACACAGGGGTGGGGGTGGGGGGAACCACTGTGGGTGTAGAGCACACAGGATTTCCAGCTGGGCTGGCAGAGCAGAGCCTTGGCACTTTCTAGCAGGGATTTGTCTAAAATTATCCTACTGAAGGGAGCAGCCTGTGTGATTTTTCAATGATATAACTGCTTGTACTTAGTAAACACATAACCATACTCTGTTGATAACTGAACACAAATGACTCCTTCTCCCAAACTCTACTGGGCGATGGTGCAGAGGGGGAACTATTTATTCATTTCTACCAGGAAAGGGTCTACAGTAGGCACTAGGGAGAGGTACATCCTACTTAGGACCCAGGTTTCTATCCAGCCGACTGGGTCACCTCCAACAATCCCAGAGCTCAGGGTATTCACATAGTTTTCCTGCATCCTGCAACAGGATGGGGGTTGGTTTTTAGTTGGCCTATAGAGAAAACAGAACTGATAAGACACTGTTTTGACTTGTGTTTCATCTGCTCCAGAAACTGGAGTGGGATCTTTTCTCCAGAGGAGATTATCTTTGGGAAGATCCTGATGTTGGACCCTCAACTCCTGGGTAGGAGAAGTTTACTGCCTTCATTTTTGGTGGGTCATGTTGATTTCATGCTTATTTATGATGACTCCTTATAAACACAGAAGGCCAAGGCATCTTCTCAGAGATAGGAGAACAGCCACAGATTCCATGGCAGCTTTCCAGAGAGCTGTGCTCTTCCCATCTGATAAGATGGTGTCCTAAGTGCACTCCTGGTACCTGTATCCCTTCCTGGTCCCCTGGACCATATAGCTGCCCCACATGTCCCACATGCTCCCTCAACTCTTCAGCTTTAGAACTGTGTCCCAATCCTGCACTGAACCCACAGCCAGGGCCACAGGGATTAGGTGCCTGGGAACTGGCGACGGCTAAATGGTTTGTGTCTGAAAAAAATTGGAGGAGATATGGGCCAAGGGTTGGAGAGGTTAGCACAGGGAATGAATGACAGCCCTTCCATGGAGGGTTTTATGAAAGTCACAGCCCTGATGCTGCTTATGGAGATGTTATGGCTTTAGGGGGAAGGGGAATTCGTTCTCTGAGAATGTTACCGTAATATGGGCAAAACACCCATATATTGAAGCTGCCTCGCAGTCTAAACAATGACAACTGCGAGTGCATGTGAACATGTGTGAGTGCATGTGGGCACACATGTGATGCACATGTATATACATGGTGTCCATTAGTCATAAAAACTGTTGTCTCCTGCCCAGAATATTTCTAAGTCGACTGTTCTTTTACCACTCCTTGTGGGCTTGGAAAATGCCAACATATTTTAATAATATAAGCCACACATTTGTAGGAAGGAAAATCTGCTGTAAAAAAGAAATTATGGGATTCATGTTGAAACCAAAAATAAAGGCCTTTCAGATCATCTGTTGTTGTAGATATCTGGCCACTGCTCCCACCACTTGTGGGGAGCCCATCCAGGAGTGTGGGCAGCATTCCCCAAGCCAATCCACTCCTCCGTAAACTCTGTCCCCACATCCAGGAAGCCAGGCTAATAAAACTGCAGACTGCCTGGCTATTCTCTAGAGAGGATGCTGAGGTTTCTCATGGTCTCACCACAGAGCAATGACAGAGAAAAGGTGGACGCATTTCCAAGATAGGCCCACCCATGCTCTAGAGATGCTCGAACTCTGCTAATGTAGGAAGAGGGGCTCTTTCACGGTCACCCTAGCCAACCTCATCTGAATATGCTTTCCCACCGTGGTCCTAGACATTCGGACCTTTATGGCCGTTTCCATTCTATCTCCTTATTAAAATAGGGCCTTCTTGCAGCAGATCTGTCTCTAGTGTTTAAGTCTATCCCTTACTGAACTCTGGACATAGGTAACTGAAATCAAAATAATCCTTCCTCCAACACAGTCATAATTTGTCCTTCTGCCACAGAGAGGTGACCATATCCGGGCCATGCAGGTCTTGGGACTTTTGCCGCGTGGAGGTCTCTCTCTCTCTAGCTTAGTCACTCCCTCCTTTTGGCTACCACCTCCCTCTGGGCTAATGCTGCTACTCCCGAGGCCCCGCAGTGGCGCTCCAGCTGTGTGTCCTGGTTGGCGCCAAAGGGTCAAGTGAATCTTCTTCATTTACTCCATTCATGAACAGGGGAGGAGAGGAGAGCTGTTACCATCAGATCTCTGGTTTTTGTTTTGTCTTCTCCCTCACCCCAAATTGACATGAAGTTCTTATATGCTTTCTTTTAAAGTGCCCTCCAAAAGAGTCCTTGTAGATGATTATCACATGGGGACTTGAGAAAGAAATACTTAAGAAGTCACACATTGGTTTAAGGGAAGCTGGGACTGTGAATGGCCCAGAGAGATGAAGGTACAGAAACTAAGGTCTCTTCTGCACGATCACATTGTTTTCCTTGGATGAATAAAGGTGAGGACTTGGGGGTGTGGCAGTAAGAGCTGCAGTGATAACCCCATCATTCCAACCCCCATGCATTACAGCACACGAAGCCCTCTTACTATCTAATAAGCCCAGAGCTCCCCACTCACAGCCCACCTCCCACCTAAAAGTCTTCCCTAGACATGCCACTCTAGTGCTCATTTACTATCCCCACTTCCCACTGGTTCCTTTGTCTCTCTCTGTCACGTGTGAGACATGACTGTTAGATGGTTCTGGAGGGAATGGGCTCATTTCACTTCCTTTATCTTCTTGTAGCACCTGGTAGAATGTCTGTCAAATAGGAGGCGCTCAATGAGCCTGCTGAACTGAACTAACAGTCACTAGTAAGATGCTTAAAGAGAAGGTAACCCGTCTTAGGGAGAGCTCGGTGGGGCTTCCTGGAGAGGGGTGCCACCTACAGAGCACGCTGCCCAGGGGAGGCAAAGGTTCACCTCTCTCCTGCCCCTGGAAGCATGTGAGGCAGGACTTGGGGGGTGGGGGAGAGATGCCGGTTACCTCTTACTATTGTTCCTCTGTTTGGCTGGTGTTTTGGGGAGCTGGATTGGCTCCTTTAAAGCTCCTTTCAGGTGAATGATCCTCTCTTGAATCACCTCTCGTATGTTCTTGATCCACTCCTGCTTGGTTTCGATGTTGGAGGCCTGGAGTGCCACAGGGAGAAGGAGTCAGAACCCATCTCCCTCCCTTCCACCCAAACAACTCTCAATCTCCTCTTGCCCATTACGTTTAAGAGACTGAACTTTTGAGGAGCTTATTTCCGTTTTATACTCAGGACTCTTCAATCCCAGGGACATGCTGCTTGAACTCTTAAAGCAGGGCTACGGCCCTGAGATGCAATGGAGACAGGTATAGGGTGATTTTCAAGTATTTATAACCCGTAAGGTGTTCACCAATACTGCTATCTGCCCTGGGGCTGGAGCAGTATCTGTAGGTGCCCCTGGGCGAGTGATGAACACTTCAGATACTGGATTCTGAGAGGTCTGGGAGCACTGGCAGGGCAGAAAGTGGGCATTTGAAGGCAGCAGCTAATGTGGACAGAGCTCAGGACGTTCAGCACCTAGGATGCCACACAGGCTGTGCCAACTGAAGGTCAGCCCTGGGTTCTTAGCTGGTAACCCTATTCATCAGAGACATTACTCCCAGTCCAGGAACCCCTTTTGTCTTTGTGGAATTTTGTTCAGGTAATTCTGTCTCCCGACAGGTAGCTGTGCTGGCAATTCAGTGATGGGTGCTTCCCTGTTAAGCAAAGGGGTGGTGGGTGCTCCATTGGCAGGATCTCTTCTCAGTGAGACTAACATTTCTTTTTTCATTTAAAAATATTTTTAAAATCTTTATTGTTGAGAGTGTTACAGATATTCCCCTCATTTCTCTCCCATTGCCCCCCTTCACCCGGTTCCTACCCCATCCCAGGCCTTTACCACACTATTGTCTGGGTCCCTGGGCTACGCATATATGCATATAAGTTCTTTGGTTAATCTCTTCCTGACACCCACCCTCCCCACCCTCCAACCCCCACCCACTTCCCTCTGAGATCCCCCAGTCTGTTCTAGGTTTCCATGTCTCTGGGCCTATTTTATTCATCATTTTATTTTGCTCATTAGATTCCACATATAAGTGAGATCATGTGATACTTGTCTTTCTCTGACTGGCTTATTTTGCTTAGCATGACACTCTCCAGGTCCCTCCATGCTCTCCCAAAGGGTAAGGGATCCTTCCCAAGAGCCCTGACTCGGTTCCCAGGTGCGCGCGCCCTGCAGAGCTGAAAGGACTCCTCCAGGATGTCATCTGGTGAGAGGCCCTTTTCAGCGTAATTCTCAATCAGCATCGTTCCCACACATATAATTTACTAGCGCTAGTTCCTGGAGGATGGGGCCCACATCTTACACATAGTGTCCCCCACAGCACTGAGCAGAATACCTTATATGTACAAGATGTTCAGGAAAAAATGTTGAATGAATGTAGAGCAAATCAAGGTGCCTTTTGTCAGAGTCAACTGTTGTCCTTGACACTTGAAAGGGACACATGGGCAGACCATCCTTAAGTGGGCCCTGCTGAGGAAGCCCAGTGGGCCTCATCCTGCCTTCTTTGCTCTAAGCTCCTACAAGTGCATGGACTTAGGGGACCACTCGTCTTTGAGGTGTTGAGTCTACTTCATGACACAGAATTTGCCTCTCAATCCCCGTGCGATGCTGCCTTTCCCAAGACAGGCCCCAACTGTTAGGTGTCAGGTGCCCATATCCCTCCACCCCCAACCCTGGTGTTGTGCCCAGCAGAGAGCAGTACTTACTTTCAGCACGGTTTTATTGTCTGAGGATGGGGTGCGCCCAGACCACAAGGCGAATTTGCAGGGATCCCCCTCTACGTGCTCGGTCACACCCAGCTCTGAGGTCTGTAGACAGGAAATGCCTGTGAGAGGCGGGGAAGGGGAGGGCAGTGGGGAAACTTAGGGCTGGGGTGGGAAGGGAAAGGCAACAAAGAGGAGAGGACCGAGGAAGGGGCTTCTGTCAATCAAACTGCCAAAGGCTGGACATTCTGTTCATCTACCTGGGATGAAAGGACCCACAGGCTTGCGCCTGATTAGCAGGTAGTAGGGAGGGAAGGTGAAGAGGGAGGAGCTAAAAGCAAACAGGAGGAAGAGCTGTGAACTCTAAAATGCAGAAGTGGGAGTCGAGGGGGGGGAGCTTTCCAAATAGGAGGCACTTCCTTTTGTCCAGGATGGCTCAGGTGTGGCGCTGGGGGAGAGATGAGCCAAGCGTTCAAGATCCCTTCCTACCCAAGGGCTCTATGAAAACCAGGAGCCTAGTCCTACCCCACTGCCCCACCTACCAGTAGCTTGTTCTTGTAAACATATTTCGTGTGTCCTGAAGAGTCTTTGATCTCCTTGCTAAAAACCAAGGAGATCTCAAAGAGGAACAAGTGCCGTTCCCGCCCCTTCCGGATCAGGGACTTGGGGTCCCACACTTGAAAGGCGTCCTGGAGGATCAGCTCCCCCTGCACGTCCAGGTTCTCGTCGAACCCTGAAAAACACCCATTTCCACCCTGCGGAGTTTCTCCAGCGCCACATTCAGGGTGCTATGATCCACCCCCTCTTGGAGAAAGGCTGTGCTAGCCTCGCGCCCTCAGCTCCCACAGCGCCTTCTCTCTGCTGGTTCCTGGGACGCCTGAGCACATGAGTAGACAACTCTTTAGAACTGTGACCAGACCCCCCTTGCTGCATCAGCTCTCCCACACATAACCAGGGCTAGTGGAACCTCCTGCAAAGCTCCTATGCAACCTCCCCACAGCTCCACTGTCGGTCTGAGACCTCCTATGAGGGCGAACCCACAGCTCCTTCCCTGACATCTCCCACTGACCTTGACTGGAGCTCAGAGTGGGGCTGAGGATGCGCACTGCCTGACCAAGTGCCCTTGACCCCATTTTACTTGGCATGGCTCTAGTTCTCAGAGTCCATTCCTAGGACTACTTCCTTTGATTGTTCTTGTACATGGTGGGGCATAAACCTTCAAAAGTTTATATTTATACCACTTTACATCTTTAACAGAGGTTCTGAAACTTGACTGTGCATATGAATCACCCAGAGGTTGTGAGAACACAGATTCCTGCCCACCCCTCACCCCGCAAGAGGGTGGGCTTCATTCAGTAGGTATGGGGTGGAGTCCATGACTTTGCACTTCCTACAAGCTCACAGGTGGTGATGCTGCTGGTCCACAGACCGTACTTGGAGTAGCTAGATCCAGAGTACAGGTCAGGGAAAGGCTAGAGGAGAAGGGTGCACCCAGGGGCTTCCTTGCTAAAGGTGACCCAGAAGTATTGAGACCAGCCAAGTGTTTTAGATGGGGGGTGGAGGTGATGGGGGAGAAAGAGCCCATAAGAGAAAAAAGAGCCCACAGGTTTACACATTTACAACAAAGTACACTTATCTCCCTCCATACCTGTTTGCAGCCCCAACCTGGAGGAGTCGACTCATCTCAGAACTTCCACCCCAATGTGGTTGCTCTGCCCATCTGTTTTGCGGTGTTAAGAGCACTTTATTGGAGTCTCACTCTACCAGGTTTCTGAGTCCCAAGAGAAGACATGGTTCCAGTGGACTGAATGTACTTCAGTGAAGTCCTACCAGGTTTACCTGGCTGGACTTTCTCACCTGCTAGGAATGGCATAAGGGTAGTTGCACACGAGTGTGAATGTACTTAATGCCATTTAATGGTGCACTTAAAATTCAGGTTATGTATGTTTTACTACAATAAAAAAGAAGGGCATTGGGCTGAGGATGGTGTGCGTGTGTTCATGCCCGCAGGATTTCTGCGTATTCTGCTGACAAATACAATGCAATTGCTTTGCAGATGGAAAGGACTGCTGTGGGTCAGGGCTGTGGCACATCTGTAATAACGATGAAGGCCTTCGTTGCCTGGACCTCACAGGCAACAAGTAGTCCACATACCTGAAACGGCTCAGGCCTGGTCCTACCTGGAGGTGGGTGCTAGCTGAGCTGGACCCTGTGGAGCTCCTCACACACCACCCAAGGACCTATGTAACAACTTGCCATTGCTGCTCTCCCCCAGCCTTGGCCCTGCCTGACTCCAGGCCACTTCCCTCCTATGATACAGCTCTCTGGTCTTAAGAAAGGAGGAGGCTCCCCCAGGGAGGCTGAGAGGACAGCTACCTTCCAGCATGCTGACATGCATGGCGTCATTGGCTTTCTTTGGGACACTGAGCATCACCTCCAGGCCATCCTTGAGCTCCCCTTTCCCTTCTTCACAGCAAGTTAAAAGTTCCTGGGGAAAAAGTCCAAGCACAATTAGAACCATTTCCTCCAGCTTCCCCACCTTCCCACCACCTAACCCATCAAGGCAATTACACGCCAGCTTCATTCCCTACAATGGTTCCCTCTAAGCTATAAGAAAAGTGGGGTGCAGTGGGGTGGGATTATCTCCAAGGAAATCAACCACAATTTCTTCCCCCAACTGAGCTTCCTCAGCTCAATCTCATCCAAACTAACTCAATTCAATCCAACTCCCAAATGGCTGACACTATGTCAGCAACTAGGATATTCTCTGTCACTTGACTGCCCTCCTGGAAAAGGGAATAGCCCTTGCAAAGCACATTAACAGAGGTGCAGTACTGTGGGATCATGAAGAGAGGACAAGGGTGTGCATGTGCTAAGGATGCCCAGCATTCATTCATCACTGCACTTTTATGTATACACCTCTACTGCCTGAATGCTGACTTCCACCATACTGGGAGCAGTCTGGGGTACAGACATTACAGGCTTATGTCATTTCAGAGTTAGAGAAGATTTTTGGATTCTGTGGCTCAGGAGTTCCTAACCTGGGGTGGACAGATGGGATTCTGGACTAGTCCTTTCATTGTCAGATGAGGAAACTGTGATTAAAAGGTATAGAAATTTTCCCCAAGTTACAGAACTCATTGGAGGTAATGCAGGGGCTTGAATCCAGGTCTCCTAAATCCAAGTCGAATAGTCCAACCCTGTCTCCTCCATGTCCTTCACCACACTGAGACTTCAGAAGCATGCCCTCTCTTTTACTTCCTCATTGGAAACTAGGCCATTTCCATCTCCATAAAAGATATATGGTATCTGGGTGATGGAGGAAAGATAATTTCTAACTATCTTAGGAATCATAAAGACAATATGGAATGATTTTGACCAAATCAGAAAAATGCTGGCTTTCATTATTCCTATCAGGGTTATTGTATCTTGTTCACTTTGAAACTGGGAAGAAAACAGTTAAGCAACAGATATGTAATCCATGCTCTCTTCTTAAGGGATTTGGGTGGGGAGGATGGGTGGATGGGTGGGAATGCACTTCCAGGAAAGAAAGAAGTTAACCAGATCAAGCCTTGTAAACATGTGAATGACAGACCTAGCAAATAAACTAATGATACTTGCTAAGGAATGCTTTTAGTAGAACAAATACGGCCTACCTATCCAGGATGTCTTACGGTAAACACACCTGGAACCTGGGACTCTATGGGCATGGCTCCCTGGAAAGTATCATGTAAGCTATGCAACTATTTAAGCAAAAAGTGAGTATGCTTCATGACCAAAATGGCTCTCTTCAGGGTAGGTGATATGATATATCATTTAGAAACCTTGTATGTTAATCGGGGCCACGACACATCCCGATTCTGCAAGAAGGGACTTGGAGCTGTTGGCAGTCCTGGATTTCTGTTTTACCTCTTCCCTAAGATTATTTGTATCCTTAAAATTACAGCCATGCTCCATTTAACAATGGGATATGTTCTGAGAAATGCATTAGCAGGCGATTTCACCATTGTGCAAACATAGAATGTACTTACAGAAACCTAGAAGGTACAGCCTGCTACACACCTACGCCGTGTGGTATAACCTACTGTTCCTAAGTTACAAGCCTGTACAGCATGTTAATATACATCCAGCACAAGAGAAAATGCTGCAATCAAGAGATGAGGTAGACATCAAATGTATGAGGCTGCTGCCCATGTAACATGTACACTATTTTACAGCAAACATTTTTTATAGGTTGAAAGAGTGCACTCTAAAATAATAAAAGTACAGAAAATACGCTCGGCCGGTGTGGCTCAGTGGTTGAGCATCGCCCCAGGAACCAAGAGGTCACCAGTTCAATTCCAGATCAGGGTACATATCCAGGTTTGGGGCTCGATCCCCAGTAGGGGGCATGCGGGAGGCAGCCAATCAATGACGTTTCTCTCATCAATGTTTCTATCTCTCTATCTCTTTCCCTTTCTTTCTCTAAAAATAAATAAAAACATATTTTTAAAAAGTATAGTAAATACATAAACCAATAATAGTCATTTATTATCAAGTATTATGTGCTGTACATAATTGTACATGTTATACTTTCATACGACTGGCAGCACAGTAGGCTTGTTTAAACCAGCATCACCACAACATGTGAGTAACATGTTGTGCTACGACACTGTGACGGCTCTGACATCACTAGGCGATGGGAATTTTTTCAGCTCCATTATAATCTTATAGGACCACTGTCATAAATGCCATTTATAGTTGGTTGAAATGTCATTAGGTAGCACATGACTGTATTGGCAAAGCTTTACACTTAGTAGGGCATGTGATTAGTGAGCATCTGGTACAAGATTCCAATCCTTTGTGTTATCCTGGACACACTGCACATGAAGAAGGGAACTTTGAGTATCCACGGAAGAGGTGAACTGCCCAGAGCACATGTTTGGGAGGTAGAAGGAATCAGTCAGTTCTCAGCTCTGTTTTGGCACCGGTCAGTATAATGGCATCACTGTTCAGAAAGTTGCTTTTCTTCTGCCAACTTGAACTTCTCTGATTCCCACCCCTCGCCCTGCTTTTCTCATACTAACCCTCCCAACCCGTTTTCATACATCATCAAAGGAACTTCTAGGCAGAAACATAAGAGAGAAATAAGAAATATGCTTCAGTTTACAACAGAAAACACCAATTAGTTGAACCCCCAAAGCAATTTGGCAAGTCCACTAATCACCCAGCAGAGCCAATAAGTTCTCCTCAGATCCTGGCTATAGTTTATGATAAAGAGAAGGCTCCACATTTCATTTACACCCCAAAGGACAGCTGTAGCAGATTTACATAGAGAATATTGAACATTTGAACTGATAAATAGTTTTTACTTTCGTGTAACACCTAAAGTGAGGAACCCCAGAGGATACTGATAATTAAATATCAATTTATTTGGAATAAAACCGACTTTAATGAGAAAATAAATCCCATATTATTTATTTATAGGAACAGCTCAGCAAACTATTTTTCTTTTACTCAGCAGGCACTATGCTACCAGCACATTTAAAAGAGGCCAAAATTATCTTAAGAGTTTTCCCCAATAATTCTACCACTTCTCCACAAATTCCCATGACTTTATTTTTTCCCTTCTCAGTTACCTGCACAGTCACGTCTTCCTAAAACATTCAATGCAGAATGAAGGCCCAGAGCCCACCCCTCCATCTGCCTAAAGCACAACTCAGGGCAGCCCATCCATTCTCCACATCCCTCCCTTGTCCATGTCACAGAATTAATCCTAGGAACCTCAGCCTTATGGGCTTAAAAGGGAGAGGTGAAAAGCCGCCTTTCTCTTAGAGCTGCATCTCAACTGATTTAAGACACTGTCAGTGGAGATGGGTGAGTTGTTTCCCCCTCCCCCCCAATTCCTGAAAAGGCTTGGGATACTTAAATTTAAAAAAATCCCAAAAAACAAAAGTAAATTTAAAGAAATCTTTTGGCATAAGAAAAATCATTCTGTGGGATAGGAAAGGGGAGGATAATTATGCACAGAGCTCTGGGCTAAGGAGAAACTACTGGTGAGCAACCCCAGAACTCAATGCTGACTATCTGCATTGGCAAAGAAGGGCCTAAAGCTCTTGTGATCTAGAGGTAGAAAGCATATCCGTTTTTCAGGAGAGACCCCCCCACCCTGCCAATGCCTCACTCTGAGATCTTATGAGAAATTCTGAGTCTTTATATAAGAAACTCCAAAACACAGAGAGGATGACATCTCCAAAAGCAGTTCTGCCCAAGCAGCTGAGGTGTCCAGCACATGGTTATTCCTCACACTAGCCCTCTGTAAAGGCCGTGGGCACCACGCCACACTGCCATTCTGTCATTTCCACAGAGCCAGAGGGCTTGGGCGCCTGGCAGGAGAAGCCCATAGTCTCTTCCTGGAGACAGGAAGGGGGCTTGAAGAAGGCTGATGGGGAAGGATGGCTCCTGGCCCTGCCCTGACCCAGAGGGCACAGGCTCACTGCTGCCCCCACTCTGCTCATCCCAGAACCACAGGTGCTGAGCCAGGGAGACCCGTGGGCTCGCTCTCTAACTTGACTAGAAACCTAGATTTGAAATTAGACTGCTTTCCAGGTTTAGTGAAGCTAGAATATATGAGATTCTGCAGGCATCTCTAAATGTGAGCGAGCCCGGTTGGGCTTGGCTCAGCGGTTGAGCGTCGACCTAGGATCTAGGTGATCGGGGTTTGATTCCCAGTCAGGGCACATGCTCGGGTTGCGGGTTAGACAGCCGATCAATAACTCTCTCATCATTGATGTTTCTATCTCTCTCTCCCTCTCCTTTCCTCTCTCTGAAATCAATAAAGATATATTTAAAAAATAAATAAATAAGTAAATAAATAAAATAAATAAATGTGAGCGAATTTCATTAGATTTTTCTCTGGTACTATACTGCTTACAATATGCCTCTCACTATCCTTTGCATTTGAGGAGCAACCAGCAAAATATTCAAACTTAGGGAAAAGTGCACTTTTACACGTTAAGAATTAGGATAGACCGGGGTTATATAACTGCCTATAACATCAATTTCCCGGGCTTTCTGTGGAGAAATGTCATATGTCAGTGTATCCTTTTCTGAGAAGAACTAGCCCAAATGACTTAGGAGTTTACATGATTTTATTATTTGACTTTTAAAGAAAAGACTTTGGAGGAAATCCCAATCTCTTGATTGGTTCCAGGAGAACCTCTAATACATGGGATCCTATGGACACCGTGTGTCACTGTGTTTTAATACTCACTTTTCAACTACTTTCCCTCAGAAACCTCACAGTCTGACAGACAGAGATTAAGGCAATGGCAGTGCTGCCCTGGGCCTCCATGCCCACGCAGACTGGCACTGCGCCTGAGACCCTGACCCCTGATCCTGTCAGAAGCAGGTGCCAGCAGGGGGAACCTGCCCCAGGAGAAAGGGACAGGACAGGCTCTACGTACCAGGCAGTGGCTGGGGTGGCAATCGCTCAGAGAGGTGCAGGGGTGGGTGAGTGTAGGAACAGTCACAACCTGTTCCTGCTCCCATTTCTCCTCTTTCCCTCAGTGAATAAGCCTCTGGAATTTCATGGGATGGGACATGCAGTCCGGAGCCTGCGATGCCAGCATGGGCTCATCTCTGAGGTTCTGCTCAAGGCAGAGGGCATGTCTTCAGGTGGAAGCTCTCCCATCCCTGGACAAAGCTGGGCCTCCCTGGGCCTGGGCAGTCGTGGGGTAGGGGGAGCCACAGAGGGGAGGGGAGGTACCTTCAGGAGCAGCTGGTACTTGGTGATCCTCTGGACGGGCTTAATTAGGTAGGAAGAGATGGAGTTGGCCAGACCGTGCCGCTGCTGTATCTCCTGCAGGATGAAAGGAGCACCGTTAGACACGGGGGCATGCGTATGTGTGTTCTGGGAGGAGGCAGGCGGGGCAAGAAGAAAGGAGAAAAGCAGAGGGTAGGCAGTTATGAGAAACTGCTCTTTGATGGGGAGAGGGGAATAGAAAGAGAAATATGAGAGACCGCGGTGCATATATACACAGAAAGAAAAGGAGAGATGGAGAAAGGGGAGAAACTTTAGGGGAAGAAAGCAGATTTGTGGAACAAATGGAACTTAAGAAATGAAGACAAAGATAAAAAAAGAAAGTGATGAGATAAATGACAGAAGCAGCAGAAGTAGAAGGAAATCAACCCAGAATGGAGGAAATGAAAGGGGGATAAGGGAAGATGAGAACAAAGGGAAGGCAGAGAGTGAGGCTCTGACTTCTACTCTGATGGCGCCCGAGTCTTTATCGGTCTGGGGTCTCCCTCCTAAAGCTGCACAAGGACAGATCTCATTTCTCGTTCCTCCTCTCTCCAGACTTAACACATCCCAGCTTAGACTCTCCACCCGCCCTCTTATCTTGCTCACTGGGACGAATGGTAGGCGCTTCCCTGGTTCTTCAGGGCTGCGGAGCTGGGAACCAGAGTCATTTCCAGCTGCTTTCTCTCTGTGATCCCTGACACCGGGGAGGGCAAGTCCTTGCTGGCCTTTTCCACCAACACTGCCCATGTCATTCATGCCCAGGCTGCAGCCATGGCCTCCACTGCTGTTTGTGGCTCTAGTTCTCACTTTAGTCCACTTTCTATGCTACCTCCAAAATGACCCTCCCACTCCCCAAGTTTGAAGGACTGTGAACATTAGAAAAGGCAATATTTTAGTCCCTTCCCTTAAGAACCTTATATTCTAACTAGCTGACAATACTCACACACATGAGATAGAGAAAAAGGGAATGGAGAGTCTCATTGGTTACCACCAGGGAGACTAGAGAAGAGTCCCTGGGTCCAGGAGTGGCTTTACAGAGATAAAGCCTTCGGCTGGGGCTTAGAGGACAGGCAGGGGTGGTGAAGCAGAAAGTTGGAGGAATGGTACTCTACAAAGGGGAAATATATAAAGAAAAATACACAAGAAGTAATCGTTATGTATTTAGATGACAATGAGGACCATGCCTGAAAGGTATAGAGGATGCACACCTGTATTCTAGAAAAAGTGAAACACAGCTAAATAAGCAAGATGCTTTTGGGGCATTGATGAGGTTGAGCTAGAATAAAAACTTAGGATTTGATGGTGAGCTTCTCAATGTAAAGTACCGTAGACATTAAATGGAAGGAAAACATGGTGAAAGCAATGTTTCAGAAAGAGAAATTTAAGCCTAATAGCAACGAAGAGGGTGGAGGTTGGGAAATAGAGATGGGAAGACTGATTAGGAGGTTATTGTAAAGGCCTAAGTGTAAACACAGAGTTACCATATGGTCCAGCAATTCCACTCCTGGGTCTACAGAGTGGGGCAAAAGTAGGTTTGCAGTTGCTCATATGGAAAATAGTACAATAATTAATATATAATAACACAAGAATAGGCTGTTTTGAGTGCTCACAACTTTAAACCTACTTTTGCCCCACCCTGTAGACCCAAGAGAAATGAAAACATATGTCCACACAAAAACTTGTACACAATGTTACTGCAGTATTATTAATAATATGGAAAAGGCGGACACAACCCAAATGTCCATCACCTGATGAGTGGAGAAACAGAATGCGATATATCTGTACAATGTGTAGCCAAGGTTGAAACAACTGCATTTGAGTAGTGATTCTCAAACTCGAGTGGGCATGAGAGGCACCTGGAGGGCTTCTTAAAACTCAGATTGTCAGGTGCTAGCCCTGGAGATTCTGATGCAATAGGTCTGGAGGGGAGTCCAAAATATACATGTCTAACAAGTTCTCAGGTGATGGTGATGTGGCTGGTCTGAGGACCACACGTTGGGAACCCCCCATTTGAGGGAGCTGTGTATTAAGTAGAAGAGAAGCATCTTAGTCAACACCTGCATCATAGCAGGATCCTCTACACAGATTTACAGCTAGCTTGGTTTGGAGTTGAGGCTGGAGGCAAACATCCCTTGTCCAAAAGCACAGCACTTGAGATGGGATGGGGTAAAACAAAAGACCAGCGCGGCTTTTGTTTCCCTCCATGCCCTACCCATGAGAGAGAGGTTTGGGGTGGCCAGTAAAGAAAGGTGAGGAAAAGAGGACAGTAACTCATCCCAGAGCAATGAAGCGTTTCCACGCGCCTCAGTGGCTCAAGAATGGAAAACCACAGCTTACATCAAAGAAGGTGCCTGCATGCTCCAGGATCAGCTGGTTGGAATCAGGTTTGTTTTTACAGTAGGTGACATACATCTGAAATTTGTCTGCCTAGAAAGAAGAAAGACAATGATAGATAAGCATCCATTCGTTGTTTCCTTCTGTTGACTGTGCCTACAGGGTCCAGTAAGGGCTGTGCAGTTAAACCCTGATACAGTTAAACCCTGATATCAGTTAAACCCTGATACAGTGTGACACAGGACTGTCTGTGACAAATGTTCTGGGCTTATCCGGTCCATGCTCCCCAGACACACTTTGGATGCTTTTTTCCTAACAGCAGGAGAAAGCGCACTTTCATTTTAATACTAGTCATGCTGGAAAGAATTGGCAAAACCAATTCACATATCATGAAGTATCCTGCAGCTGGACAGAATTTATTTAGAGATTATCCCCTCTTTGGGATTCCCTACAATCGTGCCTCACGTCTTGAACAATGACAGTGTTTGCTCTGAAAGCAAAAATCAAGGAATGAAAATGAACTATCTCAGAGCTAGATCTGCTCTACTCCAAATGTCTACATGGGGGGGGGGGTAATTTGTAGGGGGTGTCAACTGACTATGCCGCCATCTCCAGCTTCTCAGAAGCAATGATGGGGGGACAGGAAAGCAGGGTGACCCTCTGGGACAGGGTCTGAACAATGAGTCCTAACCAGATTGTTATTTTACATCAAGAACCTTATGGCTTGGTGAAAATTCATTTCTTATTTCTCTCAGGACCCTCTGTGGTAGTGCTACACTGGGAAAAGTATGTGTATTTTGGCCACCAGGTACTTTCCCATTTATGAAATGCTGCCTACAGAACATTTGGGATGTCCTCTTCTAAGAAAGCAGCCTGAATATGCATCATATATGTAGCAGGTTTCATTTATGCCAGCACTAAGTGCTTTACATCAAGAGAACCCTATGTGGTGAGACTCATTACCATTGTCCCCATTTTACAGATGTGAAAACTGTTCAAAAGTGGTGGAGCCCACGGAGGTGGACTTCAGGTGTCTTGGTCATAGCCTTTTAATACGTTACAAATAACTCTTTCTACCATTTACTCCTACACTACATTCATAGGTAAGATTGTAAGACTTAAAGTCATCTTGGGAAAATGCTTGGCAAAATGTGCATATTTTATGCAATCACCAAAGGTTTTCTGAAACCAATTTTTGGGTTTCTGTACCACCTGGGAGGCATTCATCATCCCTAAAGAGATGCTGCTAAATCATACTTATGGTTCATTGTAAGGCAAATTCACAAATTGTATGAAACAGGGTTTTTAAAAAATCCCTTCACTTAATGGTCAATCTTGTTTTCTCCTCTACATTGGCTGTGCAAGGAATCATGAATTGTTTATCAGCATTAACATGATGTGTGCATGTATTTAGAGGTAGAAAATGTATTAGCACAAAATAAGGTAGCAGTCTAAGACTTCTTAGTGCCAGGGAGCAAATGGGAAGGCTCATGAAAAGAAAGCAACACAGGTCCTGAACTGTGGAACTGACTGTGATATATGTCAGTGGACTAGTGGATCTCACAGCTCATCTGAAATGTTTCCATCTTTAAAACATAAAACACAACCATAGCCCTGCCTATTCTATAGGCTGTTGAGAGCATTAACTCTTGAATCATTAATTCTTGAAACGTAATTCACCCATTTTGAGCAGAAGTTATAATTAGAAAATAATTATTAAATATTAGAACTCCTGACCCTGGAGAAGGATTTCCATGTTCAGTTGCATTTAAGTGTCCTACGTGGCCTTCTCTGGAGATCTCTGTACTCAGATCACAAACCATGGCTGAGGATAATGTGATGTGGAGATGGTAATGAAAATAACGTTTCCATTTACATAATTAGAACCTGATACATGCAGCCCATTTACTTGGCCCATGACAATAGCACCTAGAAGAAAGAGCAGATACTCCTCTAGCAGGTCAGAATTGGGATGGATACCCAAGGAGTGCGCTCTTCTCCAGCAAGGAAGAAGATGTAACCAATGGTGTGGTGGCTTGATGTACTCCTAAAATTCTAATTCCCTAATCCTCACCTAGGTAAACAAACAAACAAAACCCTAACAAACCAAAACAAAAACAGTGGGTGGAGCTAGAGTAGTTCTCTATCAAGGATGGTGGTCTTGTTCCAGTCTCCTGATATTTTAGTTTTAGAAAGTGCTTAAAAACCTAACACGGCACTTGGACACAGTGTCTAAGGACTTTTCCCAAAGAGGACTCTGTTCCTCAGGGAGGGGCTGTTCCTCTCAGATCCATTCATGGCCTTCTGCAGTCCCTGGCCCTGTGTTAGAATGTCAGGAGAAATTCTCAGAGCAGGCACCGAACAGTGATGCCATCTGGTACCATCTGCACTCCTGGAAAGCACGGGGCAATGGGAGAAACAGGATTTGGGGTGCGTTACCCAGGTGACAAAGCAGTGTCCCACATCCTCAGGCAGCTGCTCGTACTTCTCCAGCTCTTTGAGGAAGATGCTGCAGGGAGAGAAAGGCTGAGTCAGGCATCTCTGTGCTGCCGCCCCCGCCCCCAGAGGGTGATGCGGAGGCTCACACAACCGCCTAAACCCTCCGTGCGGTACACATGGCTTCTCCACTAAGGGATGACGTGGTCAAGAGCAGTTTTAAATACATTGGGACTAATTTCATTAAAATGCACATTGATTAACTAGAGCTACTTAAAATTATATAGTTTCCCTTAGGGGTTTATACTCCTCAGGCTGAAAATAAGGAAATATTATACTTGTTCTGGCCTTTTATTTTAACTACAAACCTATTTTTTATACAAGTCATCTGAACACATTGTAACATTTTAAAGATATAGATATGAATATCAAAAAGAACAAGTTAGAATCATCTACAATCCCAGAGATAAAGTGGAAAAAATTTTTAATCCTATACAACTTCTAATTCTTGGCCTTCCACCATAGCAAGTATGTGCTAAAAATGATGAGTCAGTGTTTTCTAATGCAGACATCATTAGGAAAAAAAAAATTAATAGAGAAAAAGTTACAATCCATTTCCAAGTTGAACTGATTTACTACTGAATTATCCACTATTATAGACATCTGTGTCATGGCTTTCTGTGCTAGTAAATAATAAAGAGCTGGCTATACTGACCTCAAATTAATATATTAAACAATTTGTTTGAGCTCAGAGAATATAAACTCTAATAAGCCAGCATCATTGGAATGGAATTAGCTTTTTAAAAATCACACGGAGTTTTTCAAATAAATAATTATGAGGCTGTGGTGATACATACTGATGGAAATGAATGATGGTGTAATCTTTACAAAGGACAATTTGACAGTTTCTATCAATATTCTGTCTCTGCAATTTTAATCCTGGAAAACTTCCTAATGTTGGATTCGCATGTGTATAAGGTGATGGATATACACGTATATTCACTGTGGCACTGTTCATAGCAGCAAAAGATGGTCTGCAGGTTGCAAAGTAAACTATGGTACATCCACAAAGCTGAATAGTACATAGCTATAAAAACTGACAAAGCTTTCTATGTTTTCATATGTTAGATCTCCAGGGCGGCTATTAAGTGAAAAGAGAAAGGTATGGAAGAATGCATCTAATATGCTGCCTTTTGTCTAAGTAGGACATACATATTCTTATTTCCAACCCAGAAAACCAATGGTCAAAGGGTAAAATTTCAGTTATACAAGGTAGATTCTGGAGATCTACTATATAACATAGTACCTCTAGCTAACAATACTACATTGTATACTTAAAGTTTGCTAAGATATAGATCTTATGTTAAGTGTTCTCGACTAATAATAATAATAATAATAATAATAGCAGCAATGATAACAGGAGAAAGTTTGGGGAGGTGAGGGATATGTCTATTGCCTTGATGGTTTCATGGATGTATACTTATCCCAAATTCGTCAAGTTGTATAACTTAAATGTGTACAGCCTTTTACGTGTGAATCATACTGCAATAAAGTGGTTTAAAGAAAAAATTTTTATCATAGGAAATCAGGTGAAGGAATGGGTGAGATAGTGGTTGGTAGGACTTCTCAATCTATATTTTATATTTAATTTTGATTTAAAAAATTAATTCAAAAGTTAAATAAAATGATATAAAGCAGTTCTGAATTATTCTTCAACTTACCTCTACCATTGAAAAAATTAATTTTATTAATTTGATTTCTTCTACCGGCTCCTACTGCCCAAGCATTTTGACAGTATAATTGCAATTGGTTATGGGTTCTGTGTTCTCTCTTCAATGACACAGAAAGATGTTGGTTTTGGTTTAAAAAATACATATGTGTAATTTAAAAATATTTGGCAAGTCATATTTGGAAAGCCAAAATGCTAATAATGATTGGCAGGATCATATATATTTTTATCTATCTGCAATTTAAATTTTCTACAATGAATTGATATTTAGTCATAAGAAAAAGTCACTTAAAAATTTGGGTGACTCCTAGCAGTACCCATTTGATGATAATTACCTTTCCCCTAACATGTGAATTTTAAAGTATCCTGAACTGAATCATGGAATAGGAATAATTATAATGCAATTTGAGCTTTTGAAATACAAATATGCAGAGCTCAAAAGTCAATAATCCTGGAAAATTTCCAAAAATCGCAATTACTACTACTTTTAGAAAAATTGCAGGTGACAAGCATATATGTAATACAACTTCCAAAACAGAAAAAGGAAAAAATATTATACAATGCTATAACTGAGGATTAAACCTTTTTCAAGACCAAAAAAGAAACATCCTGTTTATTGCAAAGAAAGGCAATCTGGCTCATTACTGTATATATAATATGTTAATTCTGGAAAATTTCCATAACAATATGTTAAAAATATTAATATAATATTAATCTATTTTTAACATATATTTTTACTTTTGGAACTAAATTCTAAAAGACTCTTATTATGTGACTCTTTTGCATGAAGAACACTAAATAATATAATGTACAATATCTTCACTAGCAGTTTTTCAGAAGGTGTTGAGAGGTTCTTTACATGGTCATTTCTCATATTGGCCTTCAATATAAATCTCAGTGGAGACAATGAACGGAAATCCAGCTCTGAGCCATGATGGACTCAACAGGGCCTGGGGGTGGGGACTGGAATGACTTAGGAGGTTGGGGAAGAAAACCTGAGGAGCTATTCTAGGGCAAGGACTGGTGACAGAAAACAAACTGCTTAGAGAAAGGAGAACATAGGAGGCAGAGAGAACTTGAAAGGAGAGAGAGGAGGAAGGGGAGAATCTGGAGGCCCCAGGCACTAGGATAAATGCTTTCAGGAAACCTCCACTTCCCACTCTCAGGAGCTCACTCCAGGGCCCTACACTCCAACTCTCATGGGAGATAGGCGTCTCTCTCCAAGGGTGATCAAATGAACAGTAAAACAACCTGGATTCCATACGGGAGAGAAAATTAGATTTTTGTTGTATTTTTATCATTTTAAATTTTATTTTTGTAAGTCATAGATGTACATGATAAAAAGCAAACCATCCTGTCTGCCTGGCAACTCCTCAGAAGCAACTGTAGTTACTAATTTAAGGTGTAGTCTATGAACTGAATGGGTGTGTTTTTGGCTCTCGTTTTGTTGTTGATATTTTTCTATTTTTAAAAAAATTATTGGGGTAGCATTGGTTAACACAATTATCTAAGTTTCAAGTATACAATTCTATAATATATCATCTGTATATATTTTTGTTTTAGAAGTTGCAAGGATACCCGTAATAAACTCAGGGAGAGTTTTTCTCTTTCCTTGACTTATGACCCAAAGTCAGTGGTCCGGTTACTTATGATTAATTTTAAACAAACAGTAGTAATTATAACCACAGAATTGGCAATTAATCTGGATGCTGAAAACAGTGCTAGCAATTTTATTAAAAATTTGTTATTTAAATAGAGCAATACCCTGATTTTTTGTGATAGCAGTTATCAAAAACCTATGGGAGGGTGCTCAAACCCTCAAAAACAAAAGCATTAAATGCACTGAATTAAATGCATAGAGTATTATTTCTATAATTAATGCCTTTCTGGAAAATGAAGGTTTTAACGGCAACCATCACTAGTTCACCCTTCTACTGATCCCACGTCTCACTTTCGTTTCCTCCCACAACCAAGCACAAGTTAAATAACTAGAGTTCACACTTAGTTCCAGTTGTGAAGGATCTTCCAAAGCTTCACTCTCTTATCTTTAAATAACGCCCTGGTGGGGTTGTTGTGAGAATTTAATAAATCCACATAAAGAACTCAACCCAGTGCCTGGCATACAGTAGGCACTAAATAAACATTAGTTCATCAGGATAAGTGCTTCCCAGTCTTAATACAACCATACTCGCTTTGATAAACATACGTATCTCACACTCTCCCCCACTCAGAGACACATTTAGGGAGCTCTCCCTGTTTAAAAATCTGTAGTAGCTTACCTTCCCCTAAACCATATCCTGGGAAAATCTTGATTGGGTCTTAGTGCAAAAATTGGATTCCAAAATTGTATATCATTTAAGTTTGGGAAATTAATGCAAAAATTAAATTCCAAGGCCACACATCATTTAAATTTTGGAAATGCGGGGTAAGCTGGTTTCTCTACTGCATGACTTCCACAGTCCTATAATACGACTAGGCACGTTATAAGTCTCTGAAGTGATATCGTGTGCAGTGCTTCCCAAACTTCTCTGAGTGGAACACGTTTGGAGGGAGTATCAGACTTTGTCTCAAGGAACACTCTTGGAAAAGTGGTTAGTGGTCCCCACACCTGGCTGTGCACTGCCACCTGGGGGTAGGATCTGAGTATCTGCACTGTTTAGAAAGCTGGCTGGGGAATCCTAATGCATCTAGCCCATAGACCAGCATTTGAAGGTGACTGAGAGATTCTAGTGTGCTTCCACTTGGCAGGTCCTACATTGACTCTATGTGACTGAATTTTTAAATAAAAAAGTTAAGAACTAAAGAAACTGTCTTGTGCTGGGTATATGATTTCAAAACTCTGAGTAAGATATTCACTACAGTCTCAAGGCACTTGTTGCAGGCAAGTGGCGCTATTAAACTCTATCTTGCTTTTTAAATTTGAAGCTTATGAAGATGACAGATTATGTAAGTCTCATCAATATCATTCCACCTACTTCAAATAGACATGATAAGTTTAAATGAAAGCCCAGGAGGTGAGAACTCTATCAATGATGGAATATTCCATCTCATCTGTTATGGCAATATCTTGGTCCTCACCATTTCAATTATTATATGTAATAAATCGTGAAAGAAGGAGCAAAGTTTAAGTGTTTGTGTGAATGTCTGCGGTTCTTTCAGAAATGAATACAACTTTTAAAGAAATGTAAAGATCTGAGCAATGTCACTGCCCTATGAAGTCATTACAATGCAGTGTATTATGCAGTCGCTTCATGAGGAAGATGCTTCCCTCTGGCTTTGTGCAGAGTCCCAGAAGATGAAACCTCAAACACTTATTGACAGAAAAGCTTTCTGAGGCTTATCATTAGCACCATGGAGACAGCACCATTTCAAAGGTACCCTGAGCCATTCTGATTTTGTTCTCTCCAAAGATAAATTTGGCTGATAGTCTCAGTGCTTCTAGAGAAGTTGCGTCCCTCTCTGAGGGACTCACAACGTGGTCCGGCAGCCAGACCTTGACATCAAGGGTGCAGCCTGCATGAGTATATTTGATGACGTTATGTATGCATGTGCATGTGTGTGTGTGCATGTGCGTGTGTGAGCGTGTGTTGGAATGCCCGAGGCGGGAAGAAGAGGAAGGCGAGGCCATGGCATGGTGGGGAAAAGAAGAACAAGGAGGATACATAAGGCTGGAGGCTGGGTGGGGAGAAAGGCATCGGGCTCGCCTAGACGCAGGGAGTGCTGCCTCCTATCAAAGCAGGCTGGGTTCCTGCTTTCACACACATAGGGATCATTTCTAAAAAACCCCTCAGCCACCAGACAGATTCAGAGCCTAGCCTGTAAGAGGCTCTGGATCACAGGGGCTAGGACAGCTGGTTAGCATACTGGAGCAGCTACAAAACTATCAGTCACGTGCACAGGGGAAGGTGTGGGACTACGCATGCAAGAGCTTCAGCGCAGTTCCATCACCAGGGCCGGGCCGTGAGAATCTCCTGGCTCTGCCCCTTCACTGCACACCAGGAAGCTCGGCCTAGGTTATAGATGAAGGGGAAAGGCGTGCAGGGCTGGACTCCTGCTCCCCCTATTGCCCACCCTCAGCCTCCACCCTCAAGCAGCAGTTTACCTGGATGCACTGCTACCTGTTGAATAGGTTTTGCTAATATTTTCCAATTTTGTTTAACTTGTGTGATCAGATGAATCAAGAAGTGTTTGCATAGATATAGAACAAGTTTAATGTTAAAATAAAATACAGAAATTAACCTCACATTTAATGTTATACATATCCATTAATGTGCTGTTTAGCAACTAGGCACGGCTGCTAAGCAGTCAGTGCGTGCAACTAATATCAACATTACTTGAAACGTCCAAATCTATGTTTAGACCTTGTCTTGCCTTGTGTATTCCCCCAATATCCAAAACCATACCAATGTTGACAGATACAGAAAAATCACACAGCAATGCAACCACAGCTCCATTCCTCTACAGCCTTTCTGATGGGTTGTGTACAGCCTGCAGTTATCCCTCAAGTGTGGGTTTAGTGCCGTGAAAAATCACAGCAGGTCTCCCCTCTCCTCTTTCCTTGACATGTGGATATTCAGAAAATGACAGTGTGATGTCATGGGCGTTAGAAAGACCTGCATTCTTTGGCTGTGCTACTGATTGGTTTGGGAAGGTCACAAACCTGTATAAGCTCCAGTTTCTATAAAACAAGGGAGTAGAAAAGAACGAGATTATCTCTAAAGGCTTTTCCCCAGGCTTTTATATTCTGTTATTCTATGATTTTCTGTAAATGAGATAAAACTAATACCAAAGGCATCTGGAGGGGAGAAGCAGCACAGAAAACATAGAATATGCGTATTTTAGCAGGGAGAGTGTGTTTTGGGAAGGGGTAGAGAGGCAGGGAGGAGCAGCAGCAGCCTGCGGTGCAACCCTGCTGATGCTGTGGCTGCAAGTCCTGTGTCTCAGCACCTGGTGGAGTCAGCTCCTTGCCTTGTGGCTATAGATTGACCCACAGTGTTTCAAGGCGTTGTAAAATCAATATAATGGGGGTGGGGGTGGGGAGTGTAAATCAGCATTCAAAAAGGAGGAGGAAAAGGGTGAGGAGAGGGAGGGGAGAACAGAATCTAGCCTAAAATATCAGCACACATCACACACAGTGATTCCCTATCATATATATCAGGACATAATGTATAATCATTTTCTTTGGCTCATGTCAGAAATGTTAGAAAAGTATCTTGCTGATTCTCCTGCCTGCAATACGATGGTAGCCCCAGGGAGGGCTAGGCCTTTATCCATCTCTCCCTTCCTCTGCCCCTAAACACGGCCTCTACAACTTCCTTCCTTCCCTCCACCTGCCCATCTATCTACTTACCTATCTCCTGCACCCATTACACCACCCTCTCCTCTACCCCTCCCCGTCTCTCCTTCCCCCGTTATCCACGCACTGCACTTCTCCCGATCTGGGCATTTAATCCCACTTTCCCACCTCACCTGGTCTCTCTCCTCCCTTCCTTTGTGCCCCCTCCCTCAATTTCTAATTCTCACTACGTCCACCCAGCACCTCTCCTTTCCTCTGCCTCAATCTCACAGACACAGACATGACAGGACACAGTCTAGCTGGGAGCTGACAGCCGGACCTCTCCCTACACGGACCCATGGTTGAGACTCACCCACAGACTCCTGCCATTGCCTCTGCGGCCTCCCTGCTACACTTCCCCACTCTCCTCCCTTGGGGGGCTTTGTTCTAACTTTCCCGCCTAATTGAGGGAGCCATCTCTGCTGCAAATGTCCTCTTATTTAAATCCCACCTTAATGTCCTCTCCTCAGTAAACCTTTCAGTTAGTCCCACTGAGGCTATTTTCTTTGCTCCTTTGAACTGCATTTGTACTCACCTCCATCCTTAAAACAGGTACCTAACTAATTCCTGGAACTCAGAGGGCAGGGGCCGGGCTTGACTCATCACAGGTACCAGCTCCATCTCCAAACCAGCATGGGGCTGGCCCAAGAAGGAACTCAAGGAAGATGATGAAAACGTGGGGCCCGCCTTTCCTTTTCCATGTCTTCACCCCTTGCTGCACACCATCCTCTGCTCCTGGCTGACCCTGTCCACCTGCTACCCTAGCATGACCCTGTCCTGGCCAATGTTCCCAGCTCAGTCCCACGTTGCTCCAGCCCTGTTCCCTCAGCCATGGGCCTGTGACTGCCAGGCTGGGAGTGCCAGGTCTGGAGGGAGGGAGTGTGCAGGAGAAATATCTAGCCTGGGTAATTGGTTTCCCCACTTGCTTTTCCAAGTCTTGTTGAAAATGGACTTAAGTCAGAAAATTAATGGAGGGTGCAGGACCTGGATGACATACTATGGAAGAAATGAACTGAAGTGTTCCTCAGATGTGGGGATCCACATGAAAGCTGGTTAGGTATGAATCAAACCGACCAGATTTGGCAGTCCCAGTGGTGGTCTGTGGAGTGGGGGGTGGGGAGAGAGCACTGAGCTGGGAGACCAAACCCCTGGAATCTATGCCTAATCTTTAAGGGGCAGGGGCACACATTGGACAAATCACTGGCTCCTCTCTGAGTCTCAGTGTCTTTATTTGAAATGGAGATGGTTGTACTCGATAGTGAAAAAGACCTTCTGAGCCTGACAGCAGAGATTTTATAAAAATGTTATATGGCAGTATTTCCAAATGACCAAAAAGGAAAAAGTAGATTTCAGATTTCAGTGAAGGTAATAAATATTTTAAATGAACAGTTGTCCTCACCAAAGCTGAAAATCTAGTAATCAAGGCAAACAAAATAAATTATTTTCCTGAATTATAAGCTGTAAGTTAGCCAAAGTGGGGAGACTGCATTAACACAGCCATCACTGTTTGGGGATGCACTTATGGAATATACTGTCGTATCCGAATGCTCCTGGAATGCTTGGCAGTGAGCAAAAGAACTCGATCTAGTTCTTGTGTAGATAAGTTTCATGATGTTTATGTTCAGTTCTGTAGAAAGGTGATGTAGGGTAAAAGAGCGGAGAGTAAAAACAAGTATCATTCCATTTGAAACTCCAATTTGTATTAAAACCACTACTTGTATGTATTAAATTCTAGACAATGTTGTGGTGAAGGCCTGGGGTGGGGTGGGGTAGGAACCGGGTAGAGGGGGACAATGGGGGGAAAAAGGGAGGACATCTGTAATACTCTCAACAATAAAGATAAAAAATTACACATGTTAAATCATTCTTCTGCATAGAAATTTTGGTGCTGGGGAATTTCTCCATTCAATACTTACATAGACAAAGGTCCTTGAGAAAGATGTACACACACGCATGCACACAACTAACCTTGGTTGTAATTTTTCAAAGTGACACCATTTAAAAGGATCAATACCATATCACCCTAGGTCTAAGTACTAATTTCCTAGTGACTCAGCTAATTGGGTTATCCAGGCAATGCCAATCTCAATCCCTCTGCCTCTCTAACCCTCCAACTCCCAATCTTCCTCCCTCCTTCCCTCCCTGTTTCTCTGGAGTATAGGCAGAAAACCTGAGCTATGCACCAGAAATGAGAGGATTATGTTTCTGTTAGATTACACTTAATTGTAACTTTGGAAAGGTGCAAGCAATTGGGGTTTTAAAAACCCTTAGAAATTCTCATTAAAAAGTGACCATTTCAGAAAATGATTCCTGAAGAGCAAACAGGTGTCTGGACCATTGTATGGTCCTCCCAATAAGAAGCTCCCAGGAAACTCCTCCATTCAGAGAGTCAATCATCTTGCTGGTCTAGAACGTTCTGGTAGTGATAGGGGGAAATCATACCTAACGGTTTTCTCTATCTTGAGACTTTCATAAACAAAAGACTGAATTATGACTTGAAGAACATTAGCCATAAGTCTGCAAATTGTAATTCTATTTTTTGCCCATCCATTCATCTGGCAAATATTTACTTAGTTTCCTGCGTGCCAGGTATTGGGGTTATGCAGTGAAAGACGTGGTCTCCTATGGAAGTTCACAGTTCCTGCATTTTTGAAGTTGGGCTAATTGCCATTTTATCCCTTATTTATTAGAGATTGTAGAAGTTTTATGCTTTCTCCATTATTCATCATTTGTATGGCATAAGTAGGAAGCATACATTATGAGTAAAGTCTTAGCCCTCCAGATCCTGTATGAAATTAACACATGGCTTGATTTTCTTAGATGTTCCTTTAAATTGTGGATAATTCAAAACTTTTTTTTTTTTTTTTTTGGTGGATAGCTTTCTAAATGCATCACAGAGTTCCTTGCTTTTTAATGCAGAATACTAGTGGCTCAGGGTTATTACTAATGTCGATTATTATGCTATCCTGTGAGACCATGGCTGTGCTAAGCTCTGTGATGGGATTAGAATCATTTGCACCAATGATGAATGGCCTGTGACCACTCTGATTTTTTGGTTCTTTTGCCTATTTTTACTGCAGTTTGTCTTCTTTCCTGTCAGGTTTCACTTTATGCTGCTGGTATCAAACTACTTGCTCAAGTTCTTGATTCTTACTTGGTTCTTTGGAAATTGCTTGAACTTCCAAACAATCTAACCGAGAGGTAAAGTGATTCTATGAAAAGGTAGGACTTTATCTTGTGGTAGCTCTTTCGGTTGCTCAGAGGCTGGTTTTTATTTTCTTCTTGTTTCTTCGTAATGTCATAAATAGGTAACATTTGCTTGGTAGCTGTGTTCTTGATCACTGAATTTATTCCTCTACAGTATGCAGCATTCTATATGGTTTAACTTCACTTTTTTTAAGGGTTTCTTAGAACTATACTTTGTAACTGGTAGGTAGACATTCAGCTATTTAAAAAACAACCAAGCTGCTTACCATGGTTTAATAGGGTAATATTGTAAAACCAGGTAAGGGGCATGGCTGTGTTAGATATTTTGTTATAACTGATCAATTTTAAAATGAATATATTTTCCCTTTATTCACTGATGTGGAAAAAGCAGGGCTCAGAGGAAGCGTACCTTGTGATCTCTAGATTTTTGCACTTTGACAGTCAAATTGGTAAGAATATGAGGAAAGTGAGACTTGTTAACTAAATTCCAGAGATCATCAATCAGAAAAGTAAAGTAACATGACTTACTGCTTACCAGTCCCACTCTTCTCAGATATCCTGGGGGAGATGGGATAATGCTGAGCTGGGCTCAGATGACAGAATTTGGAATCAAGGATCAAAAATGGCTTTATTAGGGTCTTATGAAATAGGCATGAAAAGAGATAATTTCTAAGTCAAAAAATGTGTTCTATCAGGTATTTTGATTATCTGTCTATCATCTATCTGTCTATCTATCTATCTATCTATCTATCTATCTATCTATCTATCTATCTATCATCTTCATCATCATCATCATCATCATCTTTTCTACATTGTTGTTTTGGTTGAGATGATGGGTGGTTGGGAGGAAATATTTAGGTTGAATGGGAACTTCAATGGAATTTGAAACCTAAGACTCACAAGGTAGAACAGTTGGCCTCAAGTGAATTCTAATGTCAGGATGTCCCACGGTTTTAATGAGGAAAAGCTACTTTCATTTCCTCAAAGCCAGGTTATCATTCTGATTGGGTACAAAGATGCTGCCAGTTAGGTCTCTAAGGAGAACACTGCTGAACACTTCACTCTCCTCCTAGAGCTTACTGTTTACATAATCTGACAAGGTTATGTAAACAGTAATTTTGGACAATTGTGGAGAAATATGGGTGAGGGAGAAAGAAGTCTGACAGCACTGACTTGGAAAATTTAACAGATAACAATTTTCTAGGCAGGGTTTTCCAAGCAGATTTGATCGACATGTTGGGAAGCCCTGTTGTTGGGTATGTGTGGCCCTAAGTGTGCTCCTTGGAAACCCTCCACCAACCTACTTGTTATGAAAGTCGTAGATCTCCTGGATGTTGCCAAAGATGATGTGCTCTTTATTAAGGATCCCAGGGGGAATCTCCTCCACACCACTGGTCATTTCCCACAGGTAGGTCTACAAGACAGCAACAGTTTCATCACCGCCAAGAACTGCCACATGACATACAGATGAAATAAACAGCCCTTCCCACTGTGGTACAAGACTCAGACCAGCAACGCATGCAGAGTATAAAAGTGAGATGGTAAATAAGCAGGACGGAAAGAAAGAAAACCGGAGTTCCATTAGCTTGAATGGTTGCCAGGGAAACACATCCTGACCTCCAGCAAGAGGACAAACTCCACACTATTCTTCTTTATTAAATGTGTACACGTCTGAGCGTGGGTCGAGGGGAGGAGGCAGATTTTCAGACTCAAGTTCATTGACTGTGCCATGGTTTTTATTTTGAACTCAAGGGTCTTATATACTTTTTTGCTGGGTCTAGCTCAAGTCTGAGGAAAGTCTCTTTTCAAAAGTACTTTAAACTCCCATGCAATTACTACTGACTCCGGTAGAAAGATTTCCTCCCGTTGGCTTTTTATTCATGAAGCTCCAGGGGAAGACAAAGAGCACTGAGCTCCTCTCAAGAACCTGGCGCTGTCAAGGATGCCATTTTTCTCATACACTGTGAACTGATTTCATCCAAGATTTACCTCTAAGCACTCGTGTAAGTCCCTTACATAAGCCTTCTCTGTCTGAAGCAGCTCAGCCATTATGAATCTAGAAGGAAACACACGGCGTTTAGTTGGTTAGAGATATAATACCTCTCTTCCTTCAAGCTTCACTTCCCCACCCCAGCATTTATGACATTATTGGGTGTCCTATTTTTCTACTTTACCAAGATAGGTCTCTTCCTTTCTTCACAACTCCTTGCCTCTGAGTATTATGTGAGTCCCTCATTTGCTCTGTATCCCTCTGGCAGGTTTGTGCTCAGCTACTTCCATATTCTCTCTCCCTTTTCCCTCCCAGTTCTTCCACATTGTGATTCCATGCTCACATGTATGTGTGCTCAATTACACATGTGCACAAGTGTGCAGCACCCTGCATATTCATTCTCATCAACTAGATAGCCTCAATCTCAGCTTCCTATGTTTCTCTAATAGCTCCCAGAGGGTGATTTCTGTTTAGTAGGGTTGTTGACTTACACCAGAACAATTCACAGTACTATAAAAGTTAAACCAGGTTTAAAAGCTAAAAATAAACAAGTGCTAAGACACCACCAAGGCTGAGGGTGTTGGCAAACTTTTATCTGTAAAGAGCCAGATATAGCCCTGGTCAGTTTGACTCAGTGGTTAGAGAGTCAGCCCGTGGACTGAAGGGTCAAGGGTTCAATTCCCAGTCAAGAGCACATAACTTGGTTGTAGGCCATTTGGTCTCTATTACAACCACGAAACTTTGCTGTTGTACTGTGAAAGGAGCAACAGATAATATGTAAAAAAACAAAACACAATGTGTGGCTGTGTCCAAATAAAACTTTAAGGACACAAAAGAATTTCATTTAATTTTTACATCACTAATATTATTATTCTTTTCCTATTTTTCAATCATTTAAGAATATAAAAAAGAATATTCAGCTTACAGACTATATAAAACATGTGGTTATTAACCAATGTCATGCCAATAAGTTTAATTTTTTAAAAAGCAGGTGGTGGGTCACAGTTGGCCTGTGGGCCACAGTTGGCTGACCCCTGGCATAGATCATCCTTGCAATTTAACACTATGTGTAGTGGGGTCATTTGTATCACAGGCTGATGTGCGTGAAGTGTGATCACAAGCACAGCACAAGTAGACGATGTTCAGTGACTGCTCTTCAGCCTCCCATAAAGAGAAGCTTGTGCTGTATCTGCAGGGAGGGGGCCCCTTCCTCCTTGGCCCTGATAACAAAGTGTGCCCAGGCAGCAGTAGACTTATGATGGATTCATGGTTTCACTGCAGGGTACCGACCTAACTCTCTTCTTTCACAAGTTTTTATTAGAAATGGTGTTTCCCAGCTGGCATGTGATACATAACAATATATCATTTAGCACCAAGTATGTATTTATGTTTATTTTAGATTTTCCATGTTAGTTTTTCATGATAGTATTTCCAAGTGTTTCATCAGGTGAAAATTTTGAGAATGATTACCCCCATACTGTCCCCTGTTGGAAATTTCACAAGATTAAAATGAGCAGCATCTTTTCCTGGACCTTTACTGTGGTGGGATTTTCCTTAAAGCAATACATTGTACTAGCAGTAGCCTTTCTATTAAAGTTGAAATAGTGATTAAAAATATTCCCCTTTGCAGGAGTTAATTATATGCTCTTTTACTACAGGGTGCCCTCTAAAAATATATATATATACACTTTAACAACTGATAGCTTAATTTTGAAAATGAAGTGTATTTTAATAAGCAGCACCTTTATAATTATTCAAAGTGTGTGTATGCATTTTTTTGGGACACCCTATTTTCTTACTCTATTGGTAAAGTGGAAAGTGCATGAGCTTTGAAGTCAGACACACAGGAACTAAATTATGACTCTGTCATTTACTAGAGGGAGCACTTGCTTCTCCAAGCCTCAGACTGCTTGCTTATAAAATAGGTGATCACACAGGACTGCTGCAAGGACTAACGAGACTGTGCAAGCAAAGTTTCGAGTACACTGCACGTGCTTAGTAAACACGGAGAGGAAGAAGGTCAGAAGGAAGAGAATCTGACATGGTCGGGAAAGTTGTCTTTGATTTTACTGCCCTGGGTTTCTGATCTTCTGCCTTCTTCCTTTTCCTTATTTAGAAACAGTCATTACATGTAGTTGGTTAAGATGAGGTTATATTGGAATAGGGTGGGCGCCTACTCCAACATGAAGGGTGTCCTTATAAAAGGAGGAATCTGGATTCATGCGTATATTCAGGGAGAAGGCCAGGTGAACACAAAGATGGCCATCTACAAGGCAAGGAGAGATGCCTGGAACAGATCCTTCCCTCTCGGCCCTTAGAAGGAATCAACCCTGGCAACGTCTTAATGTCAGACTTCTAGCCTCCAGGATGGTGAGACAGTACATTCATGTTATTTAAACTACCCAATTTTCATACTTTGTTACAGCAGCCCAGACAAACTAATACACTTCCCTGACGAAACACAAGCTCTGACTTTGCAGAACAGCTTTAGTTTCTTTAGCTCCAAGGGACTTGTGGTTCTATTTCATTTTTATAAAATCGTCTACCTAGGGCTTCTTAATTTTAGGAAACGCTATCTCCCCCCAGCATTACCCAAAAGGAATCTGTCAAAACAGTCTTCATAAAGCCCTTGAGAGATCTCTGGATACATGTAACTGTGCAAGACCAGTATAAAGACAGCAGAGTAATCTGGCAATGCTTTGTGTGGCAGGTACGATCTGTTGTGTCCACTATCCAGTAACCTATAGTTCTTGGTTAGCATGACATGTAGGTGGGAGCATCATGCATGTCCACTCCAACCTCTGTAGGTCATTATGAGGACACATCAGGCTGTCAAAAGGGGCAGGTGACAGTGAAAACCAAGCATAGTCATGAGGAGCCTGCCAGTTGGGTGGAAGCTCCCCCAAAACATACTCTTTCTTCCGAGCAGACTTCCGCTTCTCCTCATTGACCTCGTGGTTGGCATCCCGCAGCTTGACCTCACGATCCGAAAGGCTCGCTGGGATGATGTCCAGCTCCAGGTCCTTGTTATCCTACACACAGAGAGCACAGAGGTCACCTCGGAGACACTTTGGGAAAGCAACTAAGCAGAGCTGGGGAGGGTTGTAGAGGCAAAAAATAGAGATAAATATAATGGAGAAAGACGAAAAGATGGGGACTCCCACAAACTGCCACCCACAAGCACTCTTCTTCATGTGATCTTTTTTTTTTTCCAAATAAGAATGATATGAAACGTTCAGGTCAAATGTTCAGAGCTAACACCCATAGCAAGAAAAAACAATGAATACATTTGATCATTAGTGTCGTATTTCTCCATGGACTTTGGTCCTGATTAAATCTAAACACACACATGCAAATTTAGTCCAAGATTGATTATTATACATTAAAATATATGTGAAACAGAAACACATAAAGATGTAAGAAAGCTTTCATTGTCAAGGGAAAATAATAAAAGCGAATATTTTTATTTAAAAAAGCAACTTCCCTTGGAAACAGAAAACAATTACTGAATTTTCTAATTGCCCATCCCTGCTTATTTCAACCACTGTTTGGTATCTATATCTATATAGGACGGAAACCTCTAGAAAAAAAAAAAATCTCATAGATTAGACATGAATTCTTCCAATTTTAGTGGTTTGACCACTTTATTCTCTAGTCTGCTCTGCTTCAGAGCACGGGCCTATTTAAAGATTTAAGATTAGAAATCCTAGGACTGAATTGCCAGCCTGTGTTCAGCTCTTAATTCATAGGTCGCTAACCCCTATTATAGAGAAGAGATTAAAAGTCAGTCTTCCCATGCTTCATGGCAAATAGTACCTCTTTTCAGTTGAAATGTCAAATGGCCTTTGCACAAATTGCACCCCTTAATATTGAAAGAGCACTATTATGCATACTGGGGACTCTAATCAGGTGCTGATTAACGTAACTGGGTAGATGACGGTACTGATGAAGCCAAGAAAAAGGGTTTAGTCCTCAAAGTCAACAGTTAACTCTACACATAGAAAAACTCTGTTCTGTAGCTATAAGCCCCAACCCTAGCCAGTCCATTTTGCAATATATATATCTCACTAGTCATTCGAGCCTATCGGCCAATGGCTGAATGGCTCAGTAAGATCCATCCCTCCACTAGGAAATCACACAAGGCAAATGCTGTAGGGGTCCAGGGCTCAGAAAGGCTGCTCTGGAAACTGCTTCCTTCCATGGCAATGCCAGCAGCAGTGCTGAAGGAGATGAGACAGGAGGTGTCCCAGCTGGGCAGTACAACACCTACCTCTGTGTTGACGCCCAGGGCTTTCTCCAGGGAGTACTGGTACTTCCCCATCCTTAGGGAGAAGTCTCTGTAGTGCTTGTCCACCGTGGTGACCCATTTCCTGATCTCCGTGGCATGAATGTGGCCCTTTTCCACAAAGCTATCGGCCAGCTGAATCAGAAGTTTCACCTTCTCCTTCGTTTGCTGCCCCAAAAGATGGTTTAAGTTACCAGATGACATTTACTCTCACGGCTCTTACCCTCCCGCCTCCTTTTTCCTCCTCACAGCAGCCATAGGTACCTCACAGACAGACTGCCTGGGTTTCTATCCCAGCTCTGTCACTTACTAGCTTGGAGGTCTTAACAAATTACTTAAACCCTCTGTGCCTCAGTTCCTTCATCCGCAAAACAGGGATCATAAGGGTACCTACATCATAAGGTTGCTATGAGCATGACGTGAGCTGGCAATGTAGAACGCTTAGAACGGTGCCCGAAACAGTGCTCACAGTGAGAATTCCACAAGCTATACACAACAGTCATTGTAATTATTGATGTGAGAATCTCTTACATTAATTTAGCGCTTTATCAGTTTTCAGAGCATGTTAATGTCACATCTGATACTCATCTGAGTCTTTTGTTGTTATTAATCCTTACTCGAGGTTATATTTTTTTTCCTCATTGATTTTTAGAGAGTGGAAAGGAGGAAAGGAGGGGAAGGGGGAGGGAAGGGAGGGGGTAAGGAAGAAGAGAGAGAGAGAGAGAAACATTAATGTGAGAGAGACACATCGATTGGTTGCCTACTGCACATGCCCTGACCCGGGCTGGGGATTGATCTGTAACCCAGGTACATGCCCTTGCCTGGGAATCAAACCTGCGACCCGTGCCTGCATGGGCTGACACTCTAACCACTGAGCCACACTGGCCAGGGCTGATCTGAGTCTTAAAGTATCCCTAGGAGGTAGGTGGAGGGAGGTGGTATGGGTCTCTTTGAAACAAAGATGGAAAAAAAAAACACAGGCTGAGAGGCTCAGGCCTTGTCCAAGTTCATACCACCCGTGAGCGACAGAGCCTGCTGGCCACTGTCCCATCGCTGCTAGTTCTCTCCCTTCACTGTACTGTTCTGAAGTAGGCTTTCTAAGGGTCAGGTAAGTGGCACATGCCAGGATCTAAAGAAATCCAAGTAGCAGATTTAAGAGTAAACTGTCCTCCCTTTTGCCACCAGGATCTGCCTGTCATTTCCACAGAGAAAGAGAAAAAAGAATGAGTGAAGCTGGTATCCTTCGCAGGGCTGAGTAAGGTAGAGCTCGGATGTGTTTTGGGTTATTTCATTTCTGCACGAGTTTGCTCAACATTCTACTCTGTCCACACTACCGTGCAGAGGGCTGCGGGGAGAAGCTAGGGGGGTAAACAAAAGAAGAAAAAAGATACTCATGTCCCCAAACAGCCGGTATCTCCAGAGGGGGCAAGATTTTCACAGAGAGTAGTTAAATGACTCAGGGCTTTATGTAATTGGATGTCAAAATGAGACATGTATAGTTTACACAACAGGAATTTTAAACCGGGGGGGAAGGGGGAAAGGTGGGCTGGCATGGACAGAAAAGGTCCCGTAGGTGGGATTTCATGCTGGGTAAGATATGGAAATGGGAGGGATGTTTGAACAAGAAAACATGTGCTCATCTTTTATCTTAAGTTCGGGTTTTGAAAGTCTAAAATCGATCAGGAAAGCCTAAGAGTTAAGGGGGAAAAAAGGATATTTAAATAATAGTCTGAGAAGTAAAATTATCTTTTGGACTGGAGGACAGTAGGCCCAAGGTCTGTAGCACACCACAACAAGAAATTCTGCTTTCCTCTTATCCTCACCCATATTCTCTCTGTCTTACTTTTATTCTTACACTGGTGGGTTGCTGTCGGAAAGCACCTTTTTCTATTCAGTGTTTCCTGCACTTGATCTTTCCCTAGAGCAGAACATCATAATTCAATGAGCTCCACTGCCCTGTTCAATCCTGAGGTCCACTATATTTACTCTCTTGTGGTTTAACGTCACTTTGGTTTCCATTTCAAATTTATTTTACTGGTTATAAAGATTAAAACTGAAGCTGTCTGGTTAAAAGAGGAATTCCTCTGGGAAATGGGACTGGGGTGGGCAAGGGGCTGTTGCCTTTCATCGGAAGCACTCAGCTGGATTTGTTACTCTGTAGTTATTCTACCACCAAGTAGCCCTGAGACTTGGACCATGATGGATGGGCGAAAGAGACCCCATTAACAGAAATAGCCTAGTCAAGAAGGAGAAACAACAGAGAGAGTCAAGGTGAAGGAATCATATTAAACATAGATTTTGAGGATGAGGGTTGTTCAAATCTACCCAAATTTCCTTTTCCCCTTATGTTCACAAAAGTTTGTGGACTCCCTTCAATGCAAAAGATACAGTCAGGTCAGTGAAAAAGAGTGGTTCTTGTCCTTCAGGTTCTTGCTGGCTCCCATCGCAGGTAACAGTGCACTCAGCTTACTGGAGAACAGGACAGTCCACACCAGGTGCCTTAAGGGTCACACAGACAAGGGCTGCAGTGCAGGGCTGGGCCAGGCCACATCCCGGCACGCAGGCAGCACCACAGAGGCGGCGGCACTGAGGCAGGCAGGTGGGCTCTTTTAAAGGGGACAAACTAGAGGGAAGGAAGGATATTCTAGACAGAGAAATGGTATAGAAAAGGTGCAGAGGCAAGAAAGCGTATCAGGTAACTCTCAGAGGGTAAGACAGCACATCCATTTAGCTGGAATCTGCATAGAAGAATAACTGAAGATAAAGCTGGGGCGGCAGGTGCAGTTGTAGAAGTTGCTGAGTGTCAGCCTGAAGGCTCTGGAGTATCATCACAGTTCTTGAGCTGGGTGGTAATGTGACCACAGCAGTATTTTAAAGATGATGAGCAATGACGAGCAGGATGGATTGAAAGGAAGGAAAAGTCCAAAGCATGAAACCCAATTAGGCTCGTAACAATGTGAGCGGAAAAGAGAGAGAATGGATTAAACTGACTGATTCTCCGCATTTCCACTTCGGTTATGGACAGATTCTGATCCTAGGACATTCTGGGTACCTGCTGTGATCCATCCTATGTGAGTAGGGACACCAGTGGAGCTGACACTATCTGGCTTATTTATGGTTCATTACTGATACTACAGTATTTAGAGAAGAGCAGATAGATGCAAAGTGGGTAATTCCAAAGCTATTTCATTTGGATTTGAAGGGTTCTGTGCACCTGCCACCTCCCTAGTGCTGTTGTTCTAGCTGGTATTGAAATGAGTCTCTCATCCGAACTGACAGCTTTTCACATTGGCTGAAAAGGTCAAAGGCTCACGAGAATGCAGGGGAAGGCTTCCCACTGTCAAGAGTTCACAGTGGAGGATTTGTCAAGTGGGAGGCCACTTCTGACACATCAGCTCAGGAATGAGCTAAGGCCCTAATTTTGTCACAGCAAACCAGAGGCACATTTGCTGTAGTGTCAGAGGCACCTCTGGGTAGGATGGGCCTTAATATGGCCCCCTTGACTCCCTGAAATCAGCTCTCCCCCTGGGAGAAGCATCTGCCATGTGTGGGAGTGATGCCCAGAAAGTTCCTGCATGACAGGGAGCCCAGAGTGAGGGACAAGGAGGGAACTCACACATATCACATTTTCACTCAAGCCCAAAGGCCCTCAGATCAAATCCTGGCTGTGAAAACAGATGAAAATGAGAATTCCTCCTACTGTACATTCTCTGCCTCAGTGTGAATGAAAGTAGGAGGGTGTGGTACGTGCACCAGTGCATGTTTAGGTCCCCAGAGACCCCAGTCTGGCTCATGTGCAGGTCTGAGGCCAGGCGGAAGTGTAGCTAACCCCTGAACAACACGCATTTAAACTGGCAATAACCTCACCTGTTTTGTGAACCCATCCACAGCCATTGGCTCTTCCCATAAGGTGGATTTTCTATGCCATTCAAGTTTCAAGAACATGTGTCGAGGTGCAGGTGTTCACGTATGCTACGTGCATTTCACATGAATACACCCCTTTCCTGTTTTTGGTCTGAAAGAACATAGCAGATTCCAGGACTGGGAGCATGAAGGGGAGTTTCTGGAAGCACAGTGCACAGAAGTTGACTCCTGCCTATAGATGCTCTACCCAGCAGCCGCCATTCTTTGGGTATTTGGGTTTCGAAGGACATAATCCTGCCTGTGCTACTCCTTTGCCTCTGTAGTTGAGCATTTTTGTGCAAGAGGCTGCTCTCCCTTCTGCAATGTGAATTGGTCAGACTGGCTGGGGGCTGGGTAGATTAGGGGAAGGCCCGGGGTGCTTCCTACCTTGGCAGGCCCCCTGAATTCCACATATTCCTTCAGTAGTTCCTGAGTCTCCTCTGGGGTCTCTCCAGTGGAGGTATGTGTTGAGAGGTAAAATTCACCTGTTTCTTGGATCCAGTCCAGCGCCTGTGGGAGGAAACAACCTAACCAGTCCCCCAAAGGCCAGGTGTCAGTGGGAAAATATGCCATGCTGCCATGAAGGCTGTGGTTTGGGACAGCGTGATGGACCCAGTGAATTCCAGCATGATTCCATTAATACGTAGCTTGGAAGTTGATTTTATGAATGAGCCCTCCCTTGTTAGACTTGGAACATCCCACCGACAAACAGTGTCTTGTCCATCAGACTGACCCAGGATCATCATGAATTAGGGGTAATCTTCCTCCACAGTCTCCTCCCAACTCCTGGTAACAGGAGAGCTTGAGAAAGGCTGATGACAGGTGAGTGGCAGCCTGTTCTCTTTCCTCTCCTCATCCCCACCTCCTACCTTCCCTGCTCGGCCTGCTGCTATGACCCTCTTTTGGATGTCCCAGGAGATGGTGATCTTGGCCTCTGTGTAGCCCCGAGAGCTGAGGCAAAGCCAGGGAAAGCTCTAGACATACCTGCTTGGCACTGCGCTCAAACACTACGTATTGCTGGCACTGGTCCAACCGCCGCTTCTTCAAGGTCCAGAAGTGCAGGACGCGGTTTTCCCTCTGCAAGAGCTCACTCAGGATGGCTGCAGGGCGGGGAGATGAGCACCGGTCACAGAAAGGCCCTGAACAAATCTGACTGGCTGCCTCCACCCTACATCCAGGTGCCAGATAACTGTGACATTCATGCCTCTCCACAGGACCAATCCAGGCATCAGAAGCAAGGGAGTGAAAGCATGGTCCAGAGACAATTATCCAGAGGGGAGCAAGGTGAGGGAGGCTGGGGAGAGAGCCTGTTGATGAGGTTCCATCAACTAAGGATGGAAGAGTATGTCCCTAGGGCAACTTAAAAGTGACACTGATTCTTTCACACCAAAGCTGGTCCTTGATGGTAAGATACCACAGGAAGTATCAGTCCCTAAAATAACAGCTAACTGGGTGGCCCCTGGAGTATACATGAGTGACTGGACTTGACAGGAGTCCCAGCTGTTCTGGAGGAGCTCTAGGCTATGAGAGAGGGCACCATGGCATCAGGGCTGGTGGTTCTGCATGGATAACCTGAGGCATGTGCCCAATGCCCTGCCCTGCACACAAGGCTGTGCACACAGCACCTGAGCAGTAGAGCCTCAACTTTAAAACTTCCAAGTGGTGGGCAAGGGGAAGCTGTGTGGGAACCACGTCCACATGGAATCATATCTCTAGGACCAAACTTCCATGTTGCTTTGGATCAGATCATAAGAAAAACTGAGAGCTGGTCTCACTCACATTACCTCCAACGATGTTAAGTGTGAGAATGTGAACAAGGCCTACAGCACACAGTGGGTTGTGCAAGGTGTTTATCCAAGTCATCTTCCCTGTTCTGTTGTTTCAGGAGCAGCCACGTGGTTAGATTTCCTAAGTGTTATAAGTAGGTTCTGTGCTTGAAACAATCAAATTTCTTTTCTATTATGTCTGCCTCCTGCTTGCTGCTATAACTATACTAGATACCAATAAAATACATAATAAGGATTATATGAAAAATTAATATTTATTAAGCCTTCACTATGTGGCAGGCAGATATTTTCACAGTACCTCATGATGCGTGCACTAGTATCTCTGTTCTATGATGAAGAAACTGGGGTTTAGAGAATGTAGGTAATGCCCAGGGTCATTCAGATGGGAAGGGGCGAAGCTGTTTGACTTCAGACCCCTGAGTCCTTAGCCACTATGGTCTCCAGGGCTACTGGGGCTGTAAAGCACAGGTTACTGTGTTCTACAAAGGACACAACCCGAATCACAGTACTTATACTTAAAAGTTTGTGTTGATTTTGTGTACTCTGAATGCTACATGGAAGCCTGGTTCTCTAAGGACAGAATCTGTCTCTCCCCTCTTAGGCTGAATACTTTTACAGGCCCTAATTATTCACTTCTCCCTACATCTATGCCTGTGTCATGTAACTTTTTAGTTTCTCCCCAAAGAGATAAAGTGTATTTTCCTACCCCAAGACTCAGGCTCGGCCATGTGACTTGCTTTGGCAAATGGGTTGTTAAGATACCACACAGCAGGGGCTTGAAATGTGCTGCACACTGACCTTGCCTTGTGTCTCTGCCATCGACACTATAAAAAGTTCTCCTAGGTAACTGCTGCCCCTTTGCCAGAATTAACACACGTGGAGCAGACAAGAACCTAACCTGCAGTGAAGGAGTGGAGTCTGCAAGACTTGCAGCCTGAAGCAGAACTGCCTGACTGAGCTCGGCCAAGACAGCTGACCCCCAGCCAACACACAGTCACCTGAACAATAGATGCTTACAACTGTATACCACTGAATTGTTTGGCTGTTATGCAGCAGAAATTGATCCTGCACAAAAATTTAAAATAAGTGGCACTGTTCTGGGTCTAGGCAGCCAGTGGAAAGGAAACAGAGGAAGAGTGTAGTTCCCACTTGGGTGGAAGCTTCAACTGGGCAGATGAGTGAGAACCTGTGTTTCTTTCAGTCCTTTTGTCTCCTAGACAGAGCTTTCCTAGCTGACAGCATCAACCAAGATTAGGCAAAAATCCTAGAGGGTTTCAGGTTTCATTTTACCCCCTTCTTAAAGGCTTTCCTAAGGGCAATCACCTGCCCTCGCCCCCACAAAGTTGTAGCGAATCCTGTTCTCTCTGGGTTCCTGCCACTCTTAGCACCCTGAGGTGTAGGAGGAGTGTCTGCTCTCAGCAGGCAGCTGGTCTCACCTGAGCAGCCACCTGCATTTGGAAGTCAGAACAAGTGCTCTGCAATGTGCAGGAAGGGGAGGGTGACATAATGCCACCATCCACAGGGTTCCTCGACCACAAACAGCAGCACACCTGCAAAAGGAACCTGTTTACCTCTTCTCTGTGGGAGACTTTGATTTCTAAAATTAATTCTTCCCATTGGCCTCTGATCTTCTCACCTCTGGAGCTCTCTGAGCAGGCAGAAAGGCTCTTCCTAAACCGGATGAGCCCCTCCCATTGTCCACTCCACAGCTCTGCAAGTCTGTCCCCACCCCTCACTCTCCGAGTCAGTTTCAGTTCTCTCCCTAGCCTCGGTCCTCAGGGTTTTATTTCTCTGCTGTGTCAAGACATCTGTTAAAAGCTATACTCACTCAAGGTGAATTTCTGTGTGGTCCAGAGTAAGCAATCCCACCAATTATAAGTTAAGCTTAATGTGGTCAGCTAATAAGTTTTTAAAGGTTACTGATTTTTTCATATAATTACAAATTTTATAGAATTCAGAGAGCTATTAAAGATTATCTAGACTAGCACTTACCTAAATTTAATGTGTACACAAATCACCTGGTTGGGGTGGGATGGGGGAGCTCTTGCTAAAATTTAGGTTGACTTGTAGGTTCAGGTGGGGCCCGAAATTCCGTGTTTCCTACAACTCCAAGTGACATCGATGCTGCTGGTCTGGGACCACATTTTAAGCAGCAAGAGTCTAGATATCTTATTTTATTTATCAGTAAGGAAATTGAAGTTTTAAAAGCTTAAGCAGTAAGTAATAAAGCCCGGATTGGAACTTGTCTCATTCCCAGGCTGTAAGATACCCTAGCATTGTGGCTCGTAGATATGTTAGCCATATTTGGCTACTTACATTTAAATGGATTAATATTCAACAGAAGTACAAATTTAGTTCCTCAGTCACACTAGGCACATTTCAAGTGCTTAACAGCCACATGTGACTAGTGGCTAATGGATTGGGCAGCATAGATACAGGCCATTTTTGTTATTTCAGAAAATTCTATTAGGTAGCGCTGCTCTAGACTCTAAGATAAATAAATGAAAATGCTTTGGTGAAATTTTATCATCATTTTTCCCATTCCAAATCTTGATGCATGTTTAAAAATTTTCCCATGAATTATCACTGCCATGCCATCCCACATCTAACTTTTTCTTATCCAAAAAGAAAACCCAGGAAATCTGAGGTTGCATGAAGACCAGGGACACAGCCTCTGGTCCATGCCGCTGGAGTGGCTCATGGCCAGCTGGTCTCACACTGACCTTTCACTTGCTGCTCGGGTCCCCGGGTATGGCTGGCAGCACTGGGCATGCTGACGTTGTTCCTGTGGATGTACTTGAGAAACACCTCTGCGTTCCGCCGCGCCAGGGTGCAGGCCTGAGGGAGACAAAGGTGTGAGGCCCCGCACATAGGTCCTGGTAAAGCAGGTGCATGGGATCCAAGACCCCAGAGAAGGCGCTTCTGAAGCTGTGGGTGAGCAGAGCCCTGGAGGTCACTCCGGCTCATGGATACTCCGGTTCTAATGTGAGAAGCTCACCCTTTTATTGAGTAAGGAACTGCTCCCTGTGCCTCCCCCCTTCCCATCACAGATAAAAATCAGAAATCAGCCATCCCTTGCTGAGAATAAGTTGAATCAGTGGTACTAACATTCACCGGTGGATATCAATTTAACATTAGTTCAATTTAGACTTGAGAAAGCAAATTTGGGAAACAAACTTATTAACTATACATGCCAAATCTAAATGGATATTACCCACATTTAAAATTTTATTTGTGTATCAAATCAACCCACATCTCAGTAACTGTAATAAACACACTACTGCTGGGAAATACTGCTCTACCTAAGGAATAAGAGCTGTTGTACTATCCCTTTAAGACTCACAATAGTAGGGATGGCAGAGAGGACAGGTGTGTCCCATGTTGTTGTACCCACGGAGGAAACTGAGGCTCTGAGAGGGCAGGAGTCATGAAGCAAGTCAGGACTAGAATCTAGGTCCACTGACAGTATTTCTATTTTCTCTCGAGACCACAGATGCTCTGAATTTCTTGAAAAAGCAGTTTTTTTCCTGATTGTAGAAGTAAAACATGGTAGTCCACTAATTTTTAATCTACAGTTCTGAGAATCAAATTATGTCTAGACAAAACTGTCAAATTTTAAAAACTTAGCATCTGATTCTACAAAATTATAGAGTAGAAAATATTTTAAATGCTGCATTAGCAATAGTGACTTCTGAGAGCTCTGGTAAAAGACTGCTGGTGGGTCCATCCATAGGTCCATGAATTTAATAGCTGGACGGTGGTCCAAAGCTAAGAAATCCAAAATAGATTAACTACTGCACACAAATGGAGAGCTCGATGTCCCATCCACTGGGCACACACTTCCCATAACAACAGGGAGTTTCTCAACTATAGTTTGGGCACATGTGCAAAACATCTAATCAGAACATTTTTTTCCTTCTTCAAAAGAAGCATTTTATCTTATAAAGAAACACCTTTATACCTCTATTTAAAATCTTTGATATACTCTCCTTAAGTTGTTTCGTTTTAAATTTTGTTTTATAACAGGGAAGACTTTTAAAATCATTGTAAGCCCTGTAGAGAAGAATTTCTATTTAATCCATTAGAAAGAGCTGATTACTAAGGGTTCCAATTGACTGTAGGTGCAGGCACCAGACAGATGGAGGAGGGTTGGGGGAGCCTATCTTAAAAAAAGGAATAAAAATAAAACTCAGAGAGGTGGTCAAGTAGAGAAAATCCCTAATAGAAGAAAGGCAGTTAATTACAGAACTGAAGAAAATCAGTGGCAGTATGTCAGGGTATAAAAATTCTCTTTTGTACATTCAGAAACCTGAGAGGAAGCAGAGCATGAAAGCAAGAAATCTGGGAGTAAGTGGAGCCTTGAGATAAGTTTTAGCACAGAATACTCGTCAGAGAGATCAAAGGTGGGAGGGAAGAAGGTTGGGAGAACTTTCCACACCAGCTGAAAGCCCACTCAGAGCAGCCCTGTGCTCCCTCCCTGGGAAGCTAGAGCTCACTGCAACGATCAGTAATTGATAATTATTAAATTGATAAATAAATGAGATGTCTACATTTATTTCTTTTAATTCTTGCCCTAAATGGAGCTTATCCATTTACAAAAGATTTATTTTAATATTGTTTTATATCTAGGTTTATGTATTTCAATTAAAAATATTTTAATAAACCAAATATAACTAAATGAAAGTATGTATTTTGCTCAATTAGCATCAATGGGATATTATGATATCTGAACATAGCACCAGCAGATATAGTGCATCCTAACTGCCTAATTATACAAAAAGTGTTGAGAGAAATAAATATTTGAAGTGTGACCTTTCAACCTTGCAAGTTAACCAACCAATATTTTCTCTACAAATATCTCCTTTTCAATAAAAGAAGCTAGAAAAAACAGGAGTATGGAAAGCCCATATGAAGCAGCATGTGTGAGAGAGAGTAGGCATGGGATGGGAGAGAAAGAGAGACAGGAGGAGAGAGGAGAGAGGAGAGAGGGGGAGAGAGGAGAGAGGAGAGAGGGAGAAGGGAGATGGAAGAACAGGCTAAGTCCCAGACCTTGGATGACAATGTGCTCTGACCTTAAGAAAGGCCTCCTTCTGTTCCAGATGTTTACTGATGAGTGGAATGACATGGTCGATCTCTGCTGCTGGCCCCAGTTTATCTCGTCCACCACACCAGTCCTCATCTCTCCGGTACTCTTGCTCTAAGCTCTCCAGGACACTGCAGACCTGTGGAAAAGAAGAGTCAATAAATTAATCGTTTGGGAAGTCTTTTATGAGGCCCTTTAGTGAAGAGAGCCCCGCACAGATGCACACTTTTTCATCAGAAGTTCAGTTTGTAGATTGAGGCCATGCAGGGTCCCTGGGACATTGAAGAGAAGTCCAGGAGGCAGGGGGATCCAGCATCTGGACCCTGGGAGACAGTCTGAGACTGAGATATGGATTTTGGAATCATCCTCTGACAGTTGATGACTAAAGGCTGAAGCTACGGGGATTGATATCGCCTAGGGATACCATGCAGAAGACAGACAGACTAGTAATTTTTGAGGGCTTTAAAAAATATATTATATTGCTTTAGCTTTATGATAACCTTGTAAATTAGGTAGTACAGGGAAATGAGGTTTGGAGAAGTTACGCTGGTTGCCCAACCCCCTGTAATTGCCCTACAGGAAGTAGTTTCAAGTAGAGATAAAGGAGGAAGTTGCCTATATATTGTGTGACTTATGGGCCATAAATGAATGTTATCTTTCCCCTTCTTGGGGAAAAACCCCAGCAAAAATGTCTCAAGATACTACCATATAGCAAAGACATCTCTAGGCCTTCCATTGTAAAATGTACGTTTCCTTCAGAGGGGTAACAAATTTGGGTTAAACTCAAAGAAAGTTAAGGAGCCTTTTCAGTTTGAAAAATGCTGAGAGGCCATGTTCTAAATGACCTTATTAATGAACTCACAAAAGAGCGAAAGCACAAGCATTCAAATGGGGCTTGGAGCGAAAGTTATGGTTGAGTATAACTGTAGGAGACCCAGGCAGCCTAGTGTCAGGGCCTAGGGAAGGACGCGGGAAATAGAAACTCATAATCCTAGACTTATAATCCTAGACTTTCTTTCAACAGGCTTTGATTACTTGCTTGTCTATGGCAGCACGTGAGAGCAGCCATTATCCTTGGCCTTGGATAAGACATTTATTGAGTTATGAACTGAGCTGAAAGGTGTCCCAGGCAGAACACCCTCCTTAGCCAACATGTTTCTCATGAATGAGAGGCCTGTTGCTGAACTTGAGCTGACTTCTCCAGCACCACACAGCTCTCTTTAGGCAAGGCATGAAAACACTCAGGATGCTCACATCTTGAGAGAAAAGATCATAGACGTTCAAAAACTCTAAGGAAAAGAGTACTTGACTCCGGTTCTGTGATAGTATTGGGCTTAAAACCAATCAGTTTGGAAGCTGAAAAGATTATCAAGCATAAATCCTTTAATAGGCAGAGAAACAGAAGTCTTGGGAGATAAAGTGACCTTTGGCAAAGTCAGTTCAGGTTCAAATTTCCTGACTCTTAATCTAGTGCTCTGTCCTCTTCAGTAGCTTGATTCATCTCAGATTAAAATTTGTGTATGATAGTAGATAGGGATTAAGCCTCATTTTTACATGAATATTCAGTTGTCCAGAATCATCTGTTTAAAAGATTTTACTTATTAAATTGCTTTGTCAAAAATTAACTGACTAGCCCTGACCAGAATGGTGCAGTTGGCTGAGCATCATCCCATGACCAGGAGGTTGCTGGTTTGATTCCCGGTCAAGGGCACATGCCTGGGCTGTGGGCTCGATCTCTGGTAGGGGGCATGCAGGAGGCAGCCAATCGATGTTGTGGTCCCACATTGATGTTTCTCTCTCTCTCTCTCCCCCTCTCCTTTCCTCTCTAAGAATCAATAAACTATTATTATTATTATTATTTTTAAATTAACTGACCATATATGTATATGGGTCTACTCCTGGAACCTCTACTCTGTTATATTGAGTCTATTCTTACACCCAATACCATTCTGTCTTGATCACTGCAGCTTTAGGGTAAGTCTCAAAGTCAGGTAGTGCAACTCCTTCAACTTTGCTCTTCTTTTTAAAAATTGTTTTGGCTACTCTAGGTTCTTTGCATTTCCATGTAAATATTAGAATCAGCATATCAATTTTTACAAAAAATGCTTGGTGGGATTTGACTGGGATTGTGTTGAATTTATAGATCAACTGGGGAAGCTCTTTATCATCTTTGTCTGCTGCTTCCACCTCTGAGACCATTGAAGGCATCATCTTTCTGAAACAACAGAAGGAAGGACTGAGAGAAGGCACAGAACACTGTACCTCCAGGGAACACTGGCTGCAGGGCCCTCTGATAGACATGCTGCATTTGCTCCTAGACATGTTCCCAGGGTTCCTATAAACCACCCAGAAGAGAATGTTTTTCTGATCTATTTCTACTAGGGAGCAATTGGAACAAGGAAAAGTAATTTATACAGAATAAAATAACTTTGGATTTAAATCTCTATTTCATGGAAAGAATTCCCTACCAGCATCCAAATCATTTAAAAATCCTCTTAGCTCTTATGCATATTGCTGTACAGATGTACTGGTAATGGGCCTGCACCTTTATGGCCCTGCTGTATATATTTCCTGCCTTTTCTCCCATAGCAATACCATCCTGCCAGTTAGGCTCACAGCTCTCCAATTACAGAGTCGTGTTTCTTCCATTAGATTGGGAGCCCCATAAAAGAACTGTATGTTTCTCAAGAAATGCATAGTGCCTGACTGTGGTAGATCAGATTATGTTCAGCAAATTTTCACTCTCTTCTCCCAACTTCCATAGGAGGCATATGCTTCTCTGCATCATTGATGTTAGCTTGGTCACATGACTTGTTTTGGCCAAAGCGATGTTAGAGCATGTGACATAAGCAGAGGCATGAAATGCACTTTCACAGAAGATTTCGGGCTCTTGCACTGTTGCCCAAGTAACTGCTGGTCAAGGAGGATGAGAGACATGGGAACAGATCTAGTCTCAATCTGCAGCTTGGGGCCAGTTCCACCAAGCTCAGCCAAGACAAGCTGAGCTCAATAGTTAAGCAAAAAAAAAAAAAAAAAAAAAAAGAATGCTTATTGTTTTATACCACTGAGTTTTGGGGTGATTTGTTACACAGCACTATTGTGGCAAAGCTGACTAATATACCACTCCAATCTAGCATTACTATTACTATTTCTATTTCAACAGCTAGCACCAATGAATTTGAGAAATTTATAAGAAACAAATCATACGGTCCACTTCTCTAATGGAAAGCATTATAAGGAAGCCAACCATGGTGTTTCCACAAATCATTTTCTTATTCTCAAAGATTAGTACCAAGAGGACTGGCTTCTTGCTGTGGTAGATATTGCAGATTTGCAGTGTGAGGGAGAAAATAATCCTCCATCAATCTCAGCCTCACACATCCCACAGCTCTTTCCCTCACCTGTTCAGAAGTTTTGTAAAAGGCCACAGAGGCATTGACCAGCTTCAGCCGGTCTTCCATCTTCAGCATGAGCTGCTGCCAGTGGAGGGCCACCTTCTCAGCACATTCCCTGATGGCGTCTGCATCGTAGTGGCCGGCCTGGAGCAGTGCCTCAGCTTTCTGCTGGACCTGCAGGGCGCTCTGGTGCGTCTTCTGCAAGGAAGTGGCATGAAAGAGGGACTGGGCACAAGGGGAGGAGAGAAAGGTCCATGGGAACAACCCAGGCGTGGTATGGGAGGGGGTGGAGTGAGGCGTGAGTGGAAAGATGCAGAGAAGTTAAAGAGCTTTAAATGACTGATTCAAACATTTTGTCATGATGACTAATACATCATTGTTTTCAAAGCATATTTTTAAAAAAGAATATCATACATTTTCATTAACTAATCGCTCAGGTCCCTAACTCCTGTCCCCACTCCTTTCTCTTCTACTTGCTTCATTCTAGGTCATAAAGACATTTCAGTGTCTGTGGCAGAGAAACAACAGTTATGTATAAATCTGCTCTCTGATTAGCTCATACATTAGTTAAATTTCCTTTTCAAATCTAATCATAAAATTGTTCATCATAATGCATTTTCAAAGGAGGTTACGGCTGCAGTCCTATTTTACAGATCAAATAAATACGGCACATCAAATGACCTTCATGTAACAGAAATCTGAGCCAACAATGCAATCATTTTAAACATTAACATCAGTTGAAAAGGACGCCAGTAGAAGGGATCAATTTGGCAAGTGAATAAAGCAGAAGAGTAGCATCTCACACCATCCCTTAGCAACCTCGCCAAGGGAACAGAGCACTACAATAGACAGTTCAGCTCAACACAGCATCCCTACGTTCCTGCACTATGTGTGCTTGCCTTTAGGATAATTATATAGTAGAAGGTTTATGTTCTTATTCAGGCTCAATACGGTTTGCATTCTCTGAGTTTACATTAACTGTAGGTACAGGACGTAGGGAGAACAGGCTGGAAAACTGGGTGGCAGGGAGAGCGCCAACTGGGATTAAAATTTATTAAAATGAAAGACTAATGTGGATGAACCATACAACTTCAAAGAGCTAATATTATCTTAGCCTCAAGTGCTGAGGTCATTTCAACCCAACGGCACAGTACAAATTTGGCCTTTGCACTTTTAGGAAAGTATAGCTCAGCTGGCAGTGAAAATGAGAAACTAGGAGCCCTGTAACTGACTCGGGAGTTATTTCTGCCCTTTGTCTTGGGCAGCAGTGCTGGACAGTTCCCAAGAGCACATCCATTCTGCACTCTGTGTGTGAGGACAACCTCCCTCCTTTTCCCCTCCACCTTCCCCTTCCTTCTCCCTCATCCTGCATGGCACTCCACACAGTCCTATTAACTTTTCCCAGTCTATCAACCACCTCCTGGCTCCCTTCTCTGGCTCTGGAATCTGTACCCAATGGGAACTATGTTAGCACTTCTCCTCTAGCAGCCTAGACTCCTTCATTCCCTTGCTTTGCCACTGAGTCAGTCTCCGATCCTAGTGACCACATCAGCATTTGGGTTCCTAATTGCTGAAAGCAGCTGGAAAAAGTAAACTAATAGGCAGAAACGATCCACTATAAATCCCTGGTTTCTTTCTGTTTTACTTATTGGCAGTGGTTTCTTTTCTTGTCTCCTAAATGCAGAGGTATGCCAAGGCCCATTCTTGTGTTTTTTTCTTCTGCAGAGCTCTCCTGTTTCCTTGACTTCCATTCTCCTCTTTGTGAATGACTCCCAGCTTAGACCTCTCTCCCCAACATCTGGCCCTTTAACTTTAACCGTCTTTGGATGTGAGGGGAAGCTGCCTATCATTCCTCTCACCCAGGTCAGCAGCACCGATTCAGATGCTCTGTCTGTTTGCCCATGTTAGTCACTCACAGAGACTCATTCTCAGCAAATAAGTGAAAGGTTTTCCTAGAGAAGGGAGGAACCCTCATTAATGAATGCAGATGTTTTTACCCCCATCAGAGCATCCACCTTCCTCCCAGACATGTCAAGTTCTAAATCTAAAACTAAACTTCTCCCTCTAAAACAGCCTTCCCACACATTGTCTCCTCTGCGGATGGTGCCCTCCTCACTGCCATCTAACGTGACAACCTCATCACCACTCTGGTCTGCTGTTCCTCACCATGAATCCCAGTCCAGCCCTCGCCACTTCACAGCTAGACTGCTGTGCTGGTCATCCAGTTGGTCGCCTCGCCTTCCATGTCTAATCCATTCAGCCTATCCCTTAAGCTGCTGACAGATTTTCTGTAATAGGACGTGCTTGTATTAAGTGACTTCTAACATCCTTTCCAGGTCTAAAACTCTAATTTTATGCTATAAACATCTTTCCCTTCTTCCAATTAAAAAGCCTTCAGTAGTTCCCTCATTGCTATGAAATGAAGCCCAAAATTTAGAGGATGTCATTATAAGCCTCATAATGTGGTCCTAACTGCTTCCATACCACACTTTGAAAACACACCATGCACTTTTTTGTTTTTTGCTACTGTCACTCTTCCTGCCTTTAATGAACACCCATAGCTTCTCCCCATCTATGTTCCAGTTGCCTTTTGAGACTCTTCCAACCTCCTTCAAAGAGGCCTTTTCAGACAGTCTGAGCCTCACTAAACCCTACCTTCTTAACTGTATCACTCATCTAATATTTGGCTGATTCTCCTTACTTGGACTGAAACTTTCTGGAAAGGACTATTTAAAACCTCACTTGAATAGCTGTCATTTAACCAGGTGTACCCTGTGCCAGGCCCTGTGCTTATGTATGCTTTTTTCTAGTTCTCATAATACTACTACAAGGTAAATATTACTATCCCCAACTTCACAGATTAAGAAACTAAGGCTCAGGTTGGTTAGGTGACTTGCTCAAAAACGTATAACCAAGGAAGCGATAAAACCAAGAACAAGATTCAGGTCTGGTCTATTCCCAAGCCCAAGGCCTTTCCACTATATGACTCACATCGCTTTGTCCCCAGCAATCAGGATGGCACCCACAATGTCTCCTTTAGAGGAAAGGTTCACCCATTGAACACTGAGTGATTATGATAATTATCTGGCCTCTCCTCAGCATAGGAAACCAGCATATAATTGTCATCACAAACCCGTTATTATGCCTTTTTCTCTGACAGTGGAGGAGTAGCTTTAATTGTCCCGTAATTTATCCTATGTAATAAATCCTCTTTATTCTAAAACTCACTATCATCTAATAGTCCTGGGAAGCCCTTCCTCCTTTAATTTCCAAAATGATAAACTCTTACGCACAAGACATTTGACATAACCTTTGCACTAGGTCTGAGTCGTTATTTGCATTTATTTCTGCTCTTTAATCCTATTGAGTGCTATATCCTAAATCACGGATTACCAAAGAGGTTAATATTTAGTAGCAGAGCGGGAAGGAAAACTGAACCAAATCAACTGAATTTATTATCCAGTTATAACTATTGGATAACTATAACTTAACTATTCCTGCCATAATGCTTAAGCTGAAAATGCATAAGAGGATTTCAAATAAAAATGGAATTTAAATTCAAGCTTGTTTCTATGGTGTTCACAGTCCTCAAGGACACATCAGCCACAACACCTTGGATGCTAATAAATAATAACCCAGGTTTGCTGATAAAGCTGTGCTCTGGGTGCTAATACTCTATGTTCTCAACAGCTCTGGGGAGTTTTTCTGAAACCAAAGCTACTTCAAGTAAAAATCTGACCTCCTTTTGTGAGACCAGAACCTTCAAACTGATGAGGCCACCCAAGCTAGAGTGAGCAAATCCTGGTTTGCCCCTGAGAATTTTAGCGTAGGCCTATTTTCTGGCTTAGTTATTAATATTTCCCTCCTTCACTCTTAAAAGTGTCTCTATTTTAGCGATAAATTACATGATCACCCTACTTTTAGCTATTTTATTTTCTCTTCTGGAATCCAGGTTTCCTTCTTAGGGCTCAAGAAGTCAAATTAAGTTCCCTATCAGCAATCACCGTAAAGGCCTCCGGTAACACCATCAGAATGGGTTAAGCCAAACTGGACTAGTGAGATCTGCTTTCAAATTGCGTAAATCATCCCTGGCATATTCCTCCCAGTGCAGAGCCTGGTGTAAACTGACACATGTAGAGAGAAGCACAAGGCCACCTGAAGAAGGAGCATACGCTGAAATTCTGGTTCTGTTATCATTATTCTAGCCGTGCTGCAGACCCTGCCCGCCCTGGCATTCTCAAGATCTTCCAGAAATCCTATCTGCACTGCCATGTCCTCCTGAAACCATAGACATAAACTCTACAAGGGCCTCTATCATCAATTCCAAGAATATCTGATCAAGTTGCACCCAGGCAGTTAAGAGACATCTATGCTTAGTGAGCCTTTATTCTTTCAGGATGCAGCAGCATCTGCCGTAGATTAATACGCTGCATATGCAAGTCATGTGACAGTTATTGCAACAGTGTTGCGAATGAACTTACCCACTATTTTCCACTAGCTCATCAAGATGCTCAAGTGTGTCATGACACTTGGTTTTACTTTCCCAACATCTGATTAAGGGACTGAAACTTTAATTACCTGCCAGGCACATACACCTTCACATGCAAGATAAACAAGGAGGCGGTACAGCCAAGAACCGTTTACTCTCTGCCTAGCATCCTCACAGCTTCATGGCATCCCTCTAGTCTGACTGACAAACCTTCGTTCTCTGCACTGCTCCTCTCCCTGGGTCTTGTCCACTGTGTGCCAGATTCCTGATTATAACCTGAGTCCTGACTTTTCCTTTACAGTGAATAGATCCCAACAGAGACAGCTAATGATAATAAAACGTCTCTTCTCTGGTTAGTTCTTCTTTAGAAAGTTATTTGCCCATACTGTATGGGTAGTACCCAGCACATTTAAAAATTTTAAATTCCACACAGAATGCTAGTACTAGCAGCAGTTCCTAAGAAGATGTCGGAAATCTTATAGAAACATGTCATTCACGTTCTTGCTCTTTTTACACATATAAGATGGCTTTTAGAAAATTAAATGGTTGAAATCAACCAATACTAGTTTAAAAATGAGTAACAATCAATTGGGTTACTGTATTAAACATATACTTATTGGCATGACCAGTTAAAATTGTATCATTATTGTGGAATGTTCTCATTAACGATAATTTTTTAGTAGAAGATAACACCTTTGCATTTCTTACACACTCAGAAGTGGGTCGAAATTTGTACTGAACCACAAGTAATGAGTGTCTTTGAAGTTTCCACTATGTCTTTTCCCATTGGTAATGAACTTATTTTATTTTTAATATCGTTCCCACGTCCCATTTCCTACCCACCCCCATTACCACTCTAAAGCAATCAGCTCAAGTCTCTTTGGGAAGGATAATGTTCTAGTAGAAAAGATCATTAAAAGTATTATTTAAAGCAAGATAAAGTTTATATTAGATTATCAAAGTGGAATTTTCTTTTAAAACAGCCTTTAGGACAGCATCATTGAACAACTACTCTCAGCGGAGCAAACCATCTAGTGCCGTCTGTTCCCATGAACACTGTTCTTGTTAAAAGGCAGCATCTGACAATGGAATCAATCTTACATGTAAACTAAACGTTTAAAAACAAAATCCTAATGTACTAATCATTTTTGTACTTGTTTATCCTCAAATCTGCGTGATCTTCTTTACATTTCTCACATGGTGCATAATCCATAATGAATCAGAAACTCAATGTATCAGGGGCCATTGAGTACCAATGAGGTACTCGAAGGTACCAATAAGAGCTTGTCTTCTAATACCAAGCCTCCTTGGGGGTATGAACCCTGCATTTGCTTCTCCATCAGTTCCTGGGTAGCAGGGAGGCTACCTGGACCACTTCACTAGGAACAGTAAGGGCTTCATTACATAAAGGAACACCCACATCGTGAGGAGCCATCCTGCTTGAACCACAGAGCAGAAAGGGGGAGGGAGGACAGCGCAGCCAGATTTGGGTGTTACCTCGATGGCCAGTTGGAACTGCTCGTGCTCCCGCTGCAGCTGCTCTGCTTCTGACAAGGAGCTAGCGTTGACCAGGCTGGCGCTGAGCATTGACTCCCCATTGCGGATCCATCCCAGGACCTAGGGAGTTGAGACAGGAAAACAATTGAATGGGCTTTGCAGATTCCCCAGAGCTGTTGCTTTGCCAAATGGGTCCTTCAGTCAGAGAGCTCACTATCTTCTACCCACAGTTGGAGAGAGGGTAGGACAGGTCCGGGTAATTAAAAAGGTCACCTTCCTAATCTTACCTGGCACCCTGTGCCATAGATACTTATTTTAAGGACCAACCTCATTCCCAGCTTCATATATTCTTTCCTACCCTTATCATCGCTCTGTCCCAATTTTCCCACCCACTTAATTTAAACATTACTTAATCTGATTGCATGTATGCATGTTTCTGAAGTTCCTACTAGAACACAGGATGGTATTCTTTTCTTTTTCAAAGGCCATTTTAAATATCAATAATGTCTTGAAATCTACTATACCTAATCACTCCCATTGGAAACAAGCTCTCTGTCATCCAGCACAACCATGCCATTTTGTCTGTACCACCTTTGCGGCACTTACCACAGACTGCCTTTGGTCAGTTATTTCAACCTGCTTCATTTCTCCCCTTAGAATGTAAACTTCCAGAAGAGGAGAGTATTATACTAGTCACATTTTCATCCCGTACAGTGCCTAGCACAGTACCCTGCATGTGATGGGCATGCAGTAATGTTTTTGAAAGCATGAGTGAATGTTAATAGTGAACACCCGAGTCACACCTAGGCAGTAGGTCCAACCTCCTATGCCTTTCAAAATAGCTAAGAGTAGACAGGTTTGAGCCTTGGTAGGTAAGCAACCAAAAGGAAGGAGGAAGGAGAAAGAAAACAAGCAAAATAGCGTGAATAATCCATATACTGAATCATTAGAAATGGGGAGAGTAAGTTATAATTGATTTAGAGGCTATGACGAGGCTGAGTAAAAATTTCTAGGTGACCTTAATTAGTGCTCAGCTAGGGAATATTAGGATAGAAGGAGAAACAGCTGACACAGTCTAGACAGTCCTAGGTGAAACAGACATGTGGCAATTTTCCAGCTAATAGTGTTAGCACAAATAATCATATTGGAAGAATCAGGCCTTGAAAATCTACCTTTGTCTGGTCACCAGAAAATTGCCAAATATTTTCTTTATTAGGAAATCTGAGTTTTATTTGAGAAAAAAAAAAATAACTTTTGAAATTTCAAGATCAGTAAATACCATGCATCTGTCACTTCAACATAAACAGAAGTCACCACAATCTGTTTCAGGAATGTTTTTCTCTCCTCTCAACTTCATGTTAAACAATTAGAAAATACTAACCCTGGTCTCCTATGCCATAACCCTCACAGGCACTTTGCAAATTACTTCTTTGGGCAGAAAATGACTGGTGCCATATTGTGCATGGATAACACCGGGGCAGAAATCCCACTGAGGCTGGCCTATCTGGATTGAGATGTTAATTCATGGCCAGTCTGGCAGATTGCGGATGAGGTGTCAATCTGTACAGCAATTAGCTGCAGGAAATAACTGCTCAGGGTGTATATGTGAAATCTCCAATGCCACCCGTGTACTGAGGCTGGCTGGCTAGAGGTGCTAGTGGTTTCCCAAAGCTGCCTGTAAGTCTGGGTACATGCATACATGTATTGCATGCCCCAAATGCTTCATCTCTTTGCAAAGTGGAGCTCGCAATGTATATTTCTGAACTATGTAAGTCCTTCTGCCATGATTTATTGCATTTTGCTTGGTTCGAGATTCATTTGAGGGTGTCAGAGAAACATTTTCTCCACGTACATCACAAATCAATGGTTGAGGGGTAGTTTGCCTCTCTCTGGGCCTCCTGAGTCTTGCTGGAACATTTTCCTCCCTAGTTTCAGCCAACTGAAACATCAGTTATAGCAGTGGTTGTGGGATCCCCATTTACCAGCTTTTCCATTTAGCAACATTATGGGCTTCAGTCTCTCCCTCTTTCATTAAATCATGTCATATCCTTATATCGTTGTTCGTTTTTATTTCCCAAATGCTGTTTATAAAGGCACTGCAGAAGTGTAAAGTGGGAGACTTGATTTTAGGAAGATACAAAAATGCACGGCAGTTTGCATCCATGCCTTGTGTTCAGGGGGGGACTGATCCCTATGACTGAGTCAGTCCTAGACGCAGAATTAGGGTAGTGTGGAAAGAGCACAGAATCTGAAGTAAGAACACCTGGCTCTGTTACTACTCTTCTGAGCCTCAGTTTTCTCATCTATAAAGTTAGGAGAGCAGAACCTTCACTTTCTGTAGCAGGGTTGATACAACTGTAATGTGTATAGCTGGGTGGTGGTGGTGGTGGTGACTTTTAGTTTTGAGCAAAGCTAGGTAGTGCTATGATTCTTTGTTTGTACCTTTCACACTGAGAAGAAAGCCTAGGGATATTCATTTTTGCCCCAGTAATTGTAGCACTTATTGGCATAGTCTGGGCCTCCTGATGTTATGCAGGTACCGTCGTTGATTTGTTATCATGCGTCTCTGTACTGTAATGACAACTCTTGTTGTTATAATTTTCTATTACTATAGTCCTTTGTCTTCCTGGTTCATAAAGTTGGTTATTTATTCTCCTGTGAGTATCCAAATGAGTGCAAGGTAGTAGAAGAAATATTGTAATAAAAATGAGAAAATGTTGGTCCTACTAATCTCGAGCTATGTGTATCTGGAAACATTTCATCTAAGGTTCAGTTTTCTTTTCTGTAAAACGGTAACACTCTGCTTGCCTACGTCAAAGGGAAAGGTGAAATGAAATAATTAATGTAAATGTAATAATTACATCTAATTATTAATAATTAATAATTAATGTATTTTGAAAACCATAAAACATAATCCATCAAATGAACATTTTATGTTGATCAATCATTGAGGCAACAGTTTACCTATAGGTTAGATGATCTTTGAAGGTCACTTTGAGCCCTAACATTCCATACTTCTTTCAGAATTCAGAGTCTGTCCCTATAACCATAGGATACGAGAGAAACTTAGCTCTGTAGAAATGAAGGACCAAAAGAATATGGCTGCTTGGGGACTTAGGAGCCTGGCCATGATTTCAGCTCAGTCAGAGCTGAGAGGGGAATGGAAATGGGGATCGATTGCTTCCTCAGGCCAAGGAAGCTCAACTAACCCGGGTTAGGGGAAGACTGGATTTAGTTAACTTGATATGGATGTCCATAAATGATGCTGCTGTCTAAGCTGGGCAGGCAGACCCTGTCACCACATAGGCTGAGGAAGCTACTGGTATATGGCTGTGTTCTCTAGGTCATACCGACAATAAATCTGTGACGTTGCACTCAAAGCCATTGACTCTGAGGTCTGCTACTGCAGATGCCATCACAGGGCAAGTTCATTTCTGAAACTCCAGCCACAGGAAAACCATCAGCCCCTCAGACGGTAACTGGGAGCCTCTCATGTGTTCAATGTTCCTTAGATCTAAAAAGTCACAATTTTTGAGACTGTACGGGTTCATCCATTGTGGTTTTATAGACTGTGACCATGTGTCTTCTTCATTATCTCTACTGTGAAACAAATGGATAGTACTTGTCCCTTTGGCTGCCTCTCTTTTGGATCTACTCCAACTCCTTTCTAAGTTTTACGTACAGTGAACCCAACTGAACACAGTATTCTTGACAGAAGCATAAGAACAAGGTAATATTTTCTCCTTTGTTTTGAATGCCCATCTTGATTCTATGAAAATTTTGGCCAGTATTTGGTCCACAGGGCTAATTTAAGTTAATGTTTTCAGTAGACAAATATGTGTGATTTCTTTTCCCATAGCTTAGAGCCCCCAAATCTTATAAATCCATTTTGGCCTATTTTTGGCTAAATGCACTGCTCTGCGGGAATACATACGGAAATTCACTTCATTTTAGGCCCATTAAATAGGTTTTTAAAATCTTCCTGAATTATCTAATAAATGTGAGGTCATCCTTACCAGAGTACAATTTTCCTGGAAAGCAATCAGAGCATTCTGTGGGGTCTGGAGAATAATCTGAAAGAATTAATCTGGGTGGTCTAGGGCGCTGGACCATGGGCTGTAATCAGGAGAGTGGTTTCCCTTCAAGACTCAACATTTTTCTGGAGGTATCTGGGCCATTTATCTCAGATACAAAGTCCTACGTAACCCCTCAGGGGGAAAAACCAGTTGCATTAATCAATTTCCTTTGTCCTGAATACTTGAAAATAATTTTCAGTCTAATGTCTGTGGCATTGTCACTCCTCAAAGCTTCAGTTTCATATAACTGTGATGTAACAACACTTAAGATTATGAGGGCTAAATCTCAACCTTTCATTCACAAGAGTTCTAACGATAGAGTGGTATAGTAACATATTGCTGTCCTCTCCTTTTCTATCCTCATTGATGGCATTTAAATTAAATGTCCCTTTTCTTTTATTCTTCTTTTTTTTGAAAGTATATTCAAAAGAGAACCTCTCAAGCTAGTGGCTAAATGTAGCCCCACTGATCAATACTGACATCTAAATTAACTCCCTCTTTCCAAGTGTCAACAGCTTCCGAATCAATATTTCCTGCTCCACCAACTTCCATCAAACACAAATGCCGTCTCTGAAATGGGATCAGATGACTCTCTAAAGAAAGTCTTACACTGACAAGGAAAACAAGTCTGTCTAATGAGGCATGGTGGCTGAACCGAGCAACAGTCCCTTGTCACCTCCAAGGGCTGCTGTCCTTTGCAAAGGCCTTCTGGGTTTTCCTAAAGTCTGACATGAACCATCCAGTCCTATTTGGAACTACAGTTCCACTGTGTGTCATTCTGAGCATGGTGGGGAAAAGGGATTTTTCTCACCCCAGTAAAAGAATTCTTCTTTTGTTCTCCAACTCATAAAATACTGAATGTAAATGTATACAGATATTAGTCAAGCCTGAATTACTCATAGGTGGATGTTTTCCTTTCCCGTTTGACAAACTACGTTATTATCATCATCCCGGCTACCCATTCATTTCTGAGCCCCAAGCCAGACCAGATAGAGGATGAACATTCATTTCTATTTTCAGTTAAAAAAACCATAATTAGGTATTGGTTCTACTATTAATGCTGGAGGAAAAATAAATAAATAAAATTAAAAACCAGGAACAAAAGCAAAAGTATAGATTCCTTTCAAAATCAAATAGGGATAATTTTCATGTAATCTGTTTTGTTCAGATGATTGTCCCTGCCACCATCCACCGACAGGATTAACTGAGCATACAGAGTAGAGGAGGACTCCCATGACCTGCTGGAGTCTGAGGACTGATCGGGCAGGTGCCACCCTCACTACCAGGTGTAAACCATGCCTACCTGTCTATCTGGATGTAATGCTGCCGAGGCCAAGAAAATCCCAGACTGCATTCTGCTGGAGGGTGTCTTTCCCTCTCTCCTGAAACCCCAGGGCGGGAAGGGGGCCTTGCAGAGGCAGACTGGTAGGACCTTGGATTTAGTAGGCCCGGGCTCAAGTTTCAGCTTGAGTTAGTCAAGAGGCCCTGGGAGCACTAATCCTATGGTGCCTCAGTTTCCTCATTTGTAAGGTAAACATACACCACTTTTCCCCATGGCTCATTCTCTTAAAATGAGATCACAAATGAGAAAATACTGCTCAGATGAAGAGAAAGTACTATCATCACTGCCAAGAGTTTCAGATTTGTATCTTCCTCACTGCTCCGGGACTGCCAGGATTCCCACCATGTCTGCATGAATATTTTTCTCCAGAGAGCCAGACTTGAACCCAGTGCAACAAAATGGAAAATGACTTGGATGGTGGCACTGTGATCTGGTCTCTCCTGGGGCTCAGTGATGAGTCTTTAACACGGAGTGTTTGGGCTCTAGCTGAGCGCTGATTGGAAGAGAAGGGAAGCAGAGAAGATATTTTTGCCCATTATAATAAATAACAATGTAATAACTAAGATGTAGGCATTAGCAAGGATTATCCTGACTATAAGACACCAAGCAATAATTAAATCAAATATGTTTTTGCTCCTTGGGGTAAATTAATAGATTTAAATCTAAATGCTCTGGCAGTCAGTGTACATGCGAAAAAAATATGTAGTATTTTTTAAATGTGCCACTGGTCATTGTGTGTCCCTAGAGATTCCTAGAGACCTGGGTATTTCCTTAGAAAAATGGCTAGTGTAATATCTCAGATAGATAAGAACTGTTTTGCCTTTTTAAAATTGACTTTAATGTGGTAAGAAAATTTTATCAGAACCACACACACTGGAAAGAATGATGGCTACTGCTACCATGTAGTGACTATCAGCTATGTGTCAGGTACTGTACCAGGCACACAGGTGCCTCAAATTAATCAACCTAGCTCTAAAGGCTCCATATGTTTATTGATAAAGGATTTGTATTTCCCACGAACTATATGCCAGGATTGGGGATGGAAAGGAAGAGAAAAGCCTTCAGTGACTGAGGACAACTTGGGAATGCTCTCCTTAGACTGTTATGAAACAGAAATTATGCATTTCTTGTTTGGGCCGTTGTAGCACTAGACCTGCTTGTTAGATCCAACAGATGGCAGCCTAGCTTTCAGAAACTAATACAACCATTTCTTAACTTATCTATTTTCTAAGGTCTGGTTGTACCCATGGATCTGTACGCCTTACCCCATACCAGGAGCAGGCCCAGCCTAGGTGGGAAGCCCGGGTTGAAGGTGGAAGAGCCAGGCTCACCTGTTTGACCTCGGCCTGGAGGTGCCGCAGTTGGAGGCACTGCTCAAGCCGCTTATGAGTCTGCTCCGCATTGAGCTCCAGTTCATGCTGCTTCTCATGGAGAAACTCCAGTAGCTCTTGCACCTGGGCTGCCAGATCAATGTCTTTTTCACAGATTAACTCAATTCCTGATTTAAAAAAATAAGCAAAATTAAAAACCAGGTAGTACTGTAAAGACTGCATTTCATTCAATATGCATATGAAAGCTGGAGTTTAGAAACAGTCGTTATCAGTACCCTACCAAGCTCTACATATCCCTCTCTGAAACTGGACAGACAGACTGCCATAACCAGTTTTGTTTGGGATGCTCCAACGTGCCATCTCTTTTGGATTAACTGAGCCTTTGCCTGGGACTAACTTCAACAGATGATCAGCTCCGTATTATCAACTGGAGTTAGAGAGAGGTGGTTTTTCTGGAATCCATCCACAGATAAGACAGCACCAGGCTGAGGGGGATTTACCAACACCCAGAATATTCACAAGCCAGCCTCTGGATCATATTGGGAAATACAAAACAAAGCCAAAAAGACCGTCTCAGGAACTTCTGCCCAAGGTACACTCTTATTAGCTCGTCAGATGGGGAGTCCACCAACCTCAATGTATGACCACCTGGAAAAGAAATCCCCTTTGGGAGACTTCCCCATTGCTCTGACTCACATCATCCGACATTCATCACTGCCACCACCAATACACCTGCAGAATACAGTCGGCGGAGGAGCATAGGGCTTGTCTACACACTACAGGAAATTCATTTCTATACTGGCAAAAATAGTGTTTTATGTAATGACAATATGGGAGAGTGGGAAAGAAATGTCTGGTGTTACATGGTAATAATTTCAGTATCTTTTCATGTTTACTTTTTCTGTCAGTTTCATAATTCCCAGTCCTAGCTCCTGAAATATATGCAGGAGACAGTGAGAAGAACGGCTTGTCCTTTTGGCAGTCAACTCCCTCCACTTACTATTTTCAACTACTGAGAGGATAAGGTACAGTATCTCCTTGACTGAAATAAAAAATAAGAAGAAATATAAAATTTCTATGTCTACAGTGCTCAGCAAAGTGGGATGACCTTTGACCCCATGTTTACTTTCTGAAAACCTAATTAAAATCCATCTGCAGAAGTAGATGCTCTTCCCTGCTTCCATCTACCATGTGGGTTTTTTCCAGCTTGTTTTTATTCTGCATCCAACTCTGGTGTTTAGTATGCTGGGCTGGGTAAAGTGCCTTCCTATGGGAAGCTCATGGCTCACCCCTGCTGCACTACATGTAAATAGACCTCTAAGCCCAGGAACACATCAAAGGGGCCATCCACCTGCTTAGGACATCATCTGGAAGAGGCTTGCAGCCTGCCCTTTATTTTTATCTACCTCACTTGAGATTGTTTTATGAGAGATGAACACAGGAACTATAATGGGTGAAGACGATGCCTACAACACCTCTGCACTTCTCAACACATCATGTTGTGGATGGAGGATGGGAAAACGGGAAGACTACTCCAGCTGCACCTAGAATAGAAACTCACCCCTCTCTTCCACTGCCCCTAACACATTGACATGGGTCCCACTTAAAACCCATCAATTGGTACATATCCATCCATCAATGGCAAATAGTTTTCTTGTGTTGACATTACTTCTCTCAATCTCACTAGCACCCTCAGGGTCTCTCAGAAACGCAACAAGAATGTCTGTTCTTTGCATCATGAAATATATTTGTAATAAAATAGTTTGTCAGTCTCCTTACAGAATGTTGTTTTGAAGTTTCTGACGTGCTCCCACAATGCCCTGTACCCATCCCTTCATGAGAACACTTCCACTGAGGTTGGTTTCTTATTAACTTGTCCAGGTTCTCGCAGAAATGCTGGCTCTCTGATACTAGATCCATGTCTGTCTGATGCCTCTCTTCATCTTTGGGACCAAGCCAGTGCTTGACTCCTAACACCCAAAAATACCTGTTCAACGAACACATGGGCCTCTTTTGGGAGGAGCTCAGGTCATGTACTGTGGTGGAAAGTACTTGAGAGCTTTGGGGAAGGACACATGTAACTTTGAATCCATGGTCTGCAACCTATTAACAGTGAGTCTCTGGGCTCTGTATTCTGGGGGTGTCGTGAGGACTCAGAGATAAAGTATATACAGTGCCTGATGTTTAGTAGGCTAAAAAATATATCAATTTTCCCACTTTTTCCTTTCCCTTGGGGAAATGATAACATATTCACTATTGATTACTGATGGGACTGTTGAATGACGTATAAAATCCTACCATTGGTGTTTATGTACTTGCTCAATGTATATCATTAGAAACTATGGTGGTTTGGGTGCTATTAGACCAGTGCTCTCAACCTTGGCTCATTTAGATTCATCTGAAGAACTTTAAAAAGTCACCATGTTCTGGCCACACCCCAGACCAAGAACACCAGAGTCTCTGGGGGTGGGTTCCACACATTAGTTAAGTCTTAAAGCTCCCAGGGTGAGTCCAACATGCAAACAAGATTGGGAACCACTGGATTAGATGGTACAGTGGCCAACAATCCAGGGACAGAGATATTCCTTCTGCTACACTGTTACTAGAATGTCTGGCATTGTGTTTATTTGGGACTCAAGGCCACAGCTTATAATAAACTTCTCACTTTGCTTTCCTTGGCTGCCAGGTCAGGGGAACCACTTTAATTTCCTCAAGGAGAGGTGGCTATAGTCTAAGGTAAGAGTTGGGGGTTCCTGCCCATACCTGTAATGTGTTTTTTGACTCTGTTCTTTTTTTTTTTTTTAAATATATCTTTATTGATTTCAGAGAGAGGAAAGGAGAGGGAGAGAGAGAGAGAGAGAGAGAGAAACATCAATGATGAGAGAGTCATTGATCGGCTGCCTAGCCCGCAACCTGGGCATGTGCCCTGACCAGGAATCGAACCCCGATTGCCTGGGTCCTAGGTCAACGCTCAACCACTGAGCGATGCCCGGTCGGGCTTGACTCTGTTCTTCAAATAGGTATCTGCCTCAGATAGAGAACATCTTTTCTCTTTCCCCTCCCCTTCCCACTCAGTATAACACCCAGTTCAGAAATTACAAAGTCCTTTAATCAGGTTTTTAGATCAGTATTCTCAACCTTGGCTCTACATTGAAACCACCTGGGAAGTTTTAAAAAATCTGGACCCATTCCAGACTAATTAAAGTAAAAATCCCTGAGAGGTGGGGCTCAGGCCTTGGTATTTTAAAGAACTTCCCCATGTGATTCTAAATATGCAGCCAGGAACTGAAAACCCTTGTTTTACACCAGGTTCTCCTCTGCCCTCCTCTCAGCCCCTGCCAGATTCACATTCTCATCAACCCCAGAGTAGCTTCCATTTTGGAAAAACACAGGTCTTTCCTTCCTATTATAACCTAAGTAAAAGTATGCATGGCCCATTATTTTTGCCTTCATCTGTCTCACCCACACTGATGTTCAATCTTGATGATTCAGCAAATATTATTACTGAGAACTTGCTATGTGCAAGACATGACCCCTCTGCTAGATGATGGGAAAGCACAGAGAAGGCAGACAGAGTCCTGCCCTCATGTTGCTGCAGAAGCTACAGGAACATAGATAACCCCAACCAAATGCACTGTGTGCTAGAACACTAGTGTAACGTATGATCATCATCGGGCTCTAGTGAACCCTTACCAAGCTTGGGTATCACCCCACTGCACCCTCACAATGACTCTCTTTGGTTGATATTCTCATGATCACCATTTTCCAGAGGCAGGAGAGGCTTAGAGAGTGAGTCACACGCTCAAGGTCACTCAGGGAATAAGGGGGGGGTGGGACCACAGGCCAAGCCATACCGTCTTCTCTCCTTGATGCACTCTTAACCTCTATGCTCAAGGATAAGAGTGATCCCCCAAAACTTAATGTATTTTAGAACTTATTTTCAAATACTGTGGCCAGAATCTTCCCAGGCATAGTATATTTTAAGCTTTACTGCCACAAATTTGAAACATTTTTTCACTTTGAAACCTTGCATAAAGAGAGAATTTGAAGCTTTGATTAAGCCACCAAAGCAACATATCCATAGGATGTATGGCTCCTGTCTGATTCCTAAGGTCAAGTACAACAGTCTCATGGTCAGATTACATTGGAGAGAAGACCTGAGGCATAACCAATGGAAGTGGTGGGGCTGAATCATGGAAAGTAAGAACTGAAGGGATGTTAGGAATCGAGGTCCACTGGCCATACTAGGCTGAAGAAGAGAGCAAGGTCTAAAGAGGAAGAAAAGGCACTTTTAACTTTTGATGGAGGAACTGGCCCTTGAATTCAGTCAGCATGTTTTCTCCAACTTGACTCTAACCAGCGAGCACCCCCCAACTTGAGGCTCAAGCAGATACAGCTACTGTGGGGAGAGCACAATGAGCAAGTGAAGAAACTGCTCCCGTTCCGCCCTCTATTCCTAAGGCTGACGCTGATTAAGCAAAGGCGTTTGCTTTGGTTAGAGTTGTTGGCACCCAGAGGGGTTTAGTGGAACCTGGCTCGATGTTACAAACTTCACACCTGCAGATAAGTGTATGGAAATTCTCTACTTCCATTTGCTCCTACAAAATCAAAATATAAGCCCTTAATTTAGCACGAAGAGCAAAATGCCAACCAAATTCTTAATTCTGCTTGTTGTCTTTTTCTAACACAATAGTTTATTTTACCTTTAGTTCAAATATACTTCATTAGATGTACATATCATAAATGCCCAAGCCATTTATTGCCTAAGTCCTGTGTCTCTAAAGTCCTGAATTCTTTGGCCACCAGGGTACAAGTTCCAGCTGGGCCCACCCCCACCTTCCGGTTCTGACATGACTCTGCCCTCCCCTCCTCAAGGCCAGAGGTGCTGATAGATGCCTCCTCTGCAGGACCAGGCATTCAGCAGCAGAGGGAGTGTTCTTGAAATCCCTGGACTCATTCCCTGTGAAGCCTCCTGGGCTGTGCCAGACTGAGCAGCTAGATGCGGTAGGAGCAAGGGAACAGCCAGTCCCAGCAGAGGGGGCTGAAGAGGCCGATGCAGCCTCTTCTGACAAAGCTCACTTCTAGAACAGGATGATGTGGGGGTGGGCAGCCCATCTGCCTGTGGCGTTTCACCCACTCAGCCCTCATGGTTAAGGTGGCTGCCAAGTACAACTACGCCCAGTCTTAAGCAGTCTTCAGGGACTGCCAGCTCCCAGCAGTCTTCCTGTTACCATGGATACCTGGCTCCTGGAATGGAGGTGGGCTTCCCCCAAGCATGCCAGAACCCTGGTCCTAAGTGTCATGGTTTGCAGGCAGACAAGCTCTCCTTCTGCCAGATTCATCAATACTGAGGGATGAAGGGTGAACATCCCTGTAAGGCTTCTCTGCCCAGCCTCTCTCTTAGGTACTGTGTCTGCATTCTCTCATGTTTCCTGGCCTTAGGTGGATAGCTGGCTATTGTGAGCATCATGAGGTCAAGCCATAGGGTGAAACCCTGAGTCTAGAGAGAGTTCTCAATCACAGAGAAAGGATCACAGTTTCCTTCATTGCTAACAAGGCCTTGAAAAGGTACAGGCCATGGCCTAGAACTCTGCTTCACAAACTTCAATGTGCACATGACTTACCTGGAGATTTTGTTAACACGCAGATTCAGATTCCTAAGTCTGGGATAAGGCCTGGAATTCTGCATTTCTAATTAGCTCTCAAAGATGCCGATGGTGCTGGTCCAGGGCCCACACTTTGAGCAGCAAGGCCCTCGACCAGCAGTGGTACATCAGAATTATCTGGAGGGCTTTGAAACACAGATTGCTGGGTCCGACCCCCAGAGGTTCTGATGTGATAGGTTCTAGGGACGGGCCCTTAAACTTTAGACTACAATGTGAATGGCTCTTTCTGGGACTGTATGGGGCATAGTCTGCACACCCATAAACAGACCTGTTCATAACACAAATGAAAATTCAAGGAAAGATTATGCTGACCAAAGTGAATAGAATTTACTCTGGTTAGAAGCGAAGTTCCTTTGAATGCTGGTATGTACTCTTTCAAGTCATTAAAAGAAACAGTACTTTACAGTTAAGTTTGATTGCTAAGGTCCACCTAACAATCTCATGATTGTAAATATCCTTCATGATCAACAGACATGGACCAACAGAGCTTTAAATAAGAGTCAATGGTCTGAGCCTGTGTCTGCCTCCTCCTGGAGGGTGAGGAACCTGAGCCAACAGGGTGAGGGGGTTGAGGGAGAGGAGGGCAAAGGTGGGTCTAGGTGCACAGGCCTGGGTTCTAGCACTCCAATGGCATGTGCTCACATGAGTGGTATCTTTTTTCTGGGCTAGTTGGGCTAGGGACTGTGATGGCTAGCAACAACAAAGGTTCTGACAACAAAGGCCAGTTTGGGGGAATAATAGCAAGGTCCCAATCATTTGTAGGATAAATAGTGAATAAATCCTGAGCAGAAAAAGAAGTCAAATCTGGGTAACTTGACCATGTTTTTTTTGAGAAGTTATAAAATTATATGACCTTGCCATAAATTTTTACCAGCACTTCTTGGGCTCATGCACAGACCAGTGATAAAAAACAGAACTCTGAGAGGCATGAACTGGAGATAAGGAACCAGCCTTGGGGATGGAGGACTGGGCAGGAAAGTGTGTATGGGAGGGGTGGGCGGGGTGGAATAGCAGATGTCTAACATTTGAATACCATTCACGTGGACGGCTGACTGCTTTTGGGGCCCACCTGGTTTTTTTTCCAGGCCATCATTTTTTTGGAATCTGTGCTAATTTCCACCATGGTTTTTCTCCATTCTCTCCACAGCAGCGGGAGAGCCTTTACCACAGCCTAACTGCAGCCTCACACAAGTTATTTCAGCTCTCAGGCTTCAGTTTCTTTTTCTTTAAAATGGGGGGAAAAACCTGATTCTTTGTACCTGTAGAAATAAAATGAATGAACAGAGTGGAAGTGCTCGTTGGAGTCAGCTGGTGCTCTTGGCTTTCATCACCTCCCCACCAGGAGTAGGAGGACAGGACAGGCTGCCTACCTGAGGCCTGGACCTCCATGATGTACTGGTGCAGATCCTGGCCCTGCTGGATGACCTCGAAGGTCATGTTATTCATGGCTAGCTTCCGTTCTGTGTGGCGCTGGAGCCGCTGCTCAGCCAGTGTCAGATCTTCCGTGTTGAAGTCATTCATCTGCCGGAGCAAGTCCTCGTTCCAGGCGTCTAGCTCTGCTGTCACCTGTGAGGGAACCACCATCAGTCCAGGCTCGCTGGCCCATGAGAGACTGCTAAGCTCATGGATCCCAAGCCTTATTAACTAACCTGACTCTCAGATCAGTCTCCGCTTTGCATTTCCTTGACTCAGGCTACGTTTAAGCAACATTGCCGCATACTCACCTATGCATGCTTTTGAAAGTGTTTTGCATGTGTTGCAATGTCTATAGCAACAGTAATGATGAAATATGGTTTATAAAGTTTTTAGTACTCCATCTCGTTCAACCACAATGCCCTGGAGAGGCAGGCAGGGTGGGGACCCTCAGGTCCAACTTGCAGAAGAGGAAGCTGCTGTCACTCAGATGGATGGAATGCTGTGCCTGGACTTCACCCTGCTCGCAAGGGGCAGACCGGACGCCATAGCTCAGGTCTTCTACTGACTGCTACTGCTACCACCCCGCTACTCTTAAAAATCTTACCACTGGAGAGGTCCTCAGAACTTAAGGATTGAGTTAACTCCTTTCAAGAAACAGAGACTGAGGGCTGGAGAAGACTGGTCAATGGCCTGAGGTCACACAATCAGTGAGAGCTGGTGTACATCACAGCTGGGGTCTCAATTTGGTTCCATGTTCTACTGTGCAGGTTCTCTCCCTCGATTACAAAGGTTGATACCTGGAGATGGTGACTACAAGGGGCAAATGTGTGGTATATCTATAGAAACCCAAGCAGATTATACTCCACTGAAAGGTATTAATGATTCTAATAAAGACAATGAATGGAAACCTTGTCTTAATATGAATTTGCTAATTCATTATTGCTTTATACCTCTGCTCATGTGCCTTCCCCTCATCTACTCTCAAATATGTGACTGCAGAGAGTCTGAATCCTACGCTTTACAAATGCTGCAATTAATCCCAGAATAGGAGCTCAGAAGTTCTGAGCTGGGTAATAATTTCACCTGATATATAAATCAGATAAAAACTTTTCTAACGTGGTTTTCAGGTCTGCGATCTCTTGCTACCCCCACAGCAGCCCTGTGAGGGCAATGGCACAGGGACGTCACCCCCTTTTCACAGGAGAGAAAATGAAAGCCTCATCCCAGGTAGAACAGCTACAATCTGGCCCAGGCAGCCTGAGCACAAATCCCAGAGCCAGTGATTTACATGTGGCATAGCCTCCCAGTCACCAAGAGCTGCTGCTCCAGGGACATTGGGGACAAAGGGAAAGAGAAGCCCAGCTGGAGGCAGGTGGCACTCTTCTCTCGTGTGCTGGGGCCACACAGGCTGGGAGGGGAAAGGCAAGCAGTGAGGACGGAGGGGCTGCTCTCTGGGATACAGGATTCAATTTTTTGTCTAACAGTAAGAACTTTCTTCATTGAAAGTTACTGCTGTCCCTGATGCAGAGGTGGGGGAACTGTAAAAATACCACCTTCACTGTCCTGGCTCCCACCTCAAGCCCCCACATCTTTTCAGGTTCACTGAGGGATCCACTGGGCTTAGCAGGAAAGCCTAGTATGTACTTATTGTGGGGAGGCCTTGGGGATCAGGTTGCCAGGCAAAACAGATTTTTGTTGTATTCATCTTTGAAAAATACTTAATCTCTAACTAGAGAAAGGAGTTAAACTGAGAAGAGAGATAAATGACTTATAATTTATGAAATAATTTATAGAATGAATAGGCCTACATAGACTAAGTAGGCATGTAAATGTTTTCCTTCTTGTATTTAAAAAAATTCAAGTATAACTTATATACAATAAAATACACATACAGGGTAGGGCAAAAATAGGTTTACAGTTGTTTGTATGGAAAATAATACAGTAATTAATACATACTAATACTAATAAACTCTGTTTTGTATACTCACAACTGTAAATCTACTTTTGCCCCACCGTGTAATTTAAGCATTAGTTCTATGAGCTTGGAAAATTTTATGCACCCATGTAGCCATCACCAAAAACAAAATATGAACCTTTCCATCACCTAGGGAGTCCACTTTTACCCTCTTCCAGTCAGTTCCTGCCCCCACCCTCCCCCACTCAGGTGCCATTTTCTGATTTCTATCATCAAAGATGTAGTTAAGCCTATTCTTGGATTTCAAACGAGATCACAGTATGGATTCTTTTATGCCTGGCTTTCTGTGTTCCACACGGTGCATTTAATGGTCATCTATGCTGTGTGGATTGGTAGTTCATTCCTCTCTACTGCTGTCCATTGTATAGATGTGCCACAGTTTGTTTATCAATTCTCTGGCTGATGGATTTGGGGGTTGTTTCCAGTGTTTGGCTGTTATGAATCAGGCTGACGTGAAAGTTCCTACCCAAGTTCCTCTGTGGACACAGATTTTCACTTCTCTTGAGAGTTTCCTAGGAGTGCAGCTGTAGGGTCATAGGGCAGTGTGTGCTGAACATTCCCAGGAGCAACCTTCCATTCCCCTTAGGCATGCATGGAAGCTCCAGCTGCTCTGCATCCTCACCATCACTCGGTATTATGAGTCTGTTTAAATGCAGTCATCCTAGCGGCGTGAAGTGGTATCTCGTGGTTTTAGGATGACTAATGATGGCGAGCCCCTTTTCATATGCTACTGCTCATTTGTGTCTACTTTTAAAAAGTGTTTTTTACACTCTTTTGCCCATTTTTCAAAAACTAGGATAATTACCTTTTGATTAGAGATTTGTCAGAGTTCTTAATATGTGCTGGATACAAGCGGTCTATCAGATAATATATTGAAAAAAAGCCCAAACAAAATTTTTACTCCCTTTCCTTGCCGGCAAACTAAGAGAAATTAGAATAAAACTAAGACAACAAGCATGAAAGGAACAGCCTGCCTTCCTTTCAATTTTGGTTTTTGTTTTGTTTCCATAAAACTGAGTCTGTACAGGGTCTCTTTACTGCAGGAAATCCCAGAGGGGCCCCAAGGCCAGGGGTCTGTGAGTGGGACGTGTCGAGGTCCTGGGGCAAGGAGCCGAGCACAGGTGAGGTGCTCAAGCTGGGACAGAGGCTCAGGGGTCTGGCGTCTTGAGAGTCTAAATACAAACCAAATGTGAAATGTGTCCAGGATTCTGTATCCAGTGTTTCTGTATCCTTGCTTCTCCGCTTCCCTACCTTCCTCCACCCTCACCACCCAACACCATCAAGTATAGGGCCCAAATTTGTTACGAAGCCTGAAGAATGTGAATTTCAAGGAGCTACTCAGCAGAACGCCTGGGTCTTAAGCTGCCCTTCTTGTATTTAAATGCCTTTTACTCTGTGGCTGACTCTTTCCATTCTGCCACGCACTAGAGCCTTGTAATGGTCTGACTTACGTATTTTTTTCTGATTGACTTGTGTATTTCTAATGCTTGCTGGAATTTAAATTATCCTCTCTTCTATTTGCTCAAGGAATGTTCTTTTATTGGGTTCCTCCTCTCTACCTTCTTTCTGGGGTACAAGGCGGGCATTCAATACGTGCTCATTATTTTTTTTAAAGAAAAACTTTGTTTCAAACCTGAAGTTTACCTACTGCTAATGGACAAACCTAGCTCTCCAGCCTCATCTCATGCACTTGTTACATGAACCAGACAGCTGCTTTCCTCACTGACCCTGAGAGTTAGCTCTGCCCTCTCCAGTCTCCCTCCCTGGTCCAGTAGCCTTGAAATACCCCTGCACCTCCTTCCAGTCTATTCAAGTTCTCACCACTTTCGAAGTAAACTTTCTGGCATGAAAAGACCCCCAGGCCAGAGGTTTATCCCTGGCTTATCTCATAACATGGGGCAGGGGCTAGTTTGCCAATACAGAAACAAGACTGGAAAGAAAAACTTGCACTGGGAATAAATTCGGTGATTTAACTCCATTTGGAAAAGAGACCTGGAAGAATCTGTTCAGGGCAGAAACTAGGGCCTGAACCAAATAAATGAAAGAACACAAGGTGCCCACAGGGAATTCAGCTTTTAATCAACCTATTTTGCTTTCTCCTTCCATTCAATTAACTCCACCTCAGCTCCTGGCCCACTCACTCTTGGCTCCAGTGGCCTCCATCTCCCATGCTCTCCTGAATTAATCGGAGTGTGACGGTACAATGACCTCTCTGAGAGGTACATTGGCAACGTTTCTATTCTAACAACTGTCTACTCTAGAGCCACGACCATAAGGGAAATCAGAGAAGGAGCTAAACAGAAATCTATAAAGGGTAAGAGGCAGTGGGAAATGGGAAGGCTCACATCAAAACGAAGCCCAAGGCTTTCCTGCCAAATGAGACTCACTGAATCCAGCATTCTGCGGCCAAAAACTGACCCTAGGGACTTGGCTTAGCAGCTGCCTTGGGCTCTGGTCTCAGGAAGCCCTCTCCATTGTTTCTCCCATTTTTGGGTCTTTCCCAGTATTTATATGTAGAGAACACTTTAGCTTCTCCGGTCCAAACGTTTTATTCTGTATCTGCCTGAATCAAAACTCACCTGCCCCTTCTCTCCCCACTTCCTGTTGTCAATTCCCATCAACTCAGCTCTTTGTTATCACCTGCACAGGTGGAAACCTCACTGTGTTGTCCTTTTCTTCAGCTCATTTTTAGATGCCGGTGGTCATGATAAAGATAATGATCAGGATTAAAGAAGATATTTTACCTTGTGCGTTTATTATGGAGTAGACAGTGTGTTGAGCAGTTGACTAAACTTCTTTTAATCCTCATAGCAACTCTGGCAGGAAATTGAGGCCCAGAGAAGTCAGTTTGTTTTCCCCATGGTCACAGAGCTGAGCATCCAGCTACAAAGTCCAGTGCTCTTGACCATGGTGTTATGTCAGTAAAGCTGGCCCAATAATTGATTCTGGGGGTAGCTTTCTTTTTATTAATCTTGCTTCAGAGAAGTGCCCATGTAACCTTTCCCTGTTTTCTTTTTCAAAATAACCTCCAGGATAACTCCATTCTCTACTTCACATGAACCTTTTAAGTTAATTATTTGTCCTTTGACTAGATCAATAAATTAATTGTGTGCTTGTGACCATATCTAAATGCCAAGAATAATTTAATTTATCCTTGTAAGAAAACACATAGACTTCCCCCAATAGGATATTTTTGTTTAAGAGTTTGCTAATGTTTTTGTTTTGTTTTTAAGCCGACTCTGCCAAATTACTAAGTATAGAGGTAATGTTAACCTATCCAGAAATTTCTGATCCCCTAGGACCCTCTGTCATGAGCAGGAGACACATCTGCAATATGATATTAGGGTGTGAACAGCAGGATGGGAGCTTCAGCAGAGAGAAGTATAACCTGCCCTCTGTAGGGCAGGAGCAGAGCCTTTGCTTCTCACAGCAGCTGCATGAACTCAGGGATTGCCTAATCTGACCCTGTAACAAATTCAGAGAGAAACAATGGGGGAAAATAAGATGGGATACTTAACTGCTTAAAATATGAAAGCAAATTTATATATGAAAATATATTGTGAATAATAATAGCATGCCAATTACAATGTATTAAGTGTTTATTAAGTGCCAGGAGCTTTGCTAAAAATGTTCTACATGCTAACTCATTAAATCCTTAACAACCCTACAGATCAGGAATTATTATTCTCATCCCCATTTCTCAGATGAGGAAATCGAGATGAGGAAACTTGCCTAAGGTCACACAATTAATAAAGCTGGTGAAACAAGTTTCAAGCCCAAGCAGTCTGACTCAAAATACTACATACCTGATAACTGTGCCATTGCGTCTCAGCACACGGTGTGTGTGTGTCTATGTGTGTTTATATATGTGTAATATATGTGTATATCTATCACATATGTTACATACATTAAGGTCCAATCGCATTCCAACTAAGAGTGGGAGGAAGGGTCCGATTTCATTGTGGTGAGACTGCTCTGAAATACATGGACTATCAATTGCAAAATGAGCATATTTCTGTTTTATGATGTCATTATTTTTACTAGGATGAGAAAAGTGAAAGCTAAATATTCTCTACTGACCTAGAAGTGGTGGATGGTGGAAAGGCATACTGCAGTGAGAGAGACAGGCCCGTTACATTGGAAGAGCTGTTTTATCTGTAATGGGTTTGTATACCGATACAGGTTACCACTGTGAAACTAAAATAAGCTGAATTCCCATAATCATTTATTCTTCTTGTCTAAGAAGATAATGTAAAGTTCTTTGCTGTTAATCAATGTACAAAATGATGAAATTAGTGAATTCTATTGCAGCTTATTTGAAAGGTAGATTATAACATTTCCCCATTTTAGGAATATATATAAACTGTCTTAAGAGTTAAAATATTTCTTTATGCAGCTATATAAAGACCTTTGGGACTATAACAAGAATTTTTTGGAAAAGCAAAAGGACTTGGCAGGAAAGAAATACACTGAGTTGTTTTTCATTTTTGGCAACATAATGTAAGAACATATTGCAACATGCTGTAATTGATGAGTTTCAATGTTCAGCTACCTAATTTCTATTCCAATGGGATAATCTGGATAACTGAATACATTTTATGACCAATTTCATGTTCTTTTCTTCATTATCATCATGATTAAAACTGAGATCTCTAGTACAATCGTGAGTGATCCTGAGTGGTTCTTCTGTCCTTATCATTGCTTCTTAATCAGTTTGGGACCTGTGGGAATCTATTCTGTTTTCCAAAGCTCTCCCTTTGTGGAAGAGCTCCTCCAACATCTGCTGTTCATTGTTCACTCATTCTAGTGCTTATCAATGCTTCAGTGTCAGATTCTTCTTTTCCCCTCAAGCTAAATACCTAGTACCGGAGCTCACATCCAAGACCTTCTGCTGAATCCCCTGCATCCCTACCAGAAACCAGAAGCACACAGCTTTGAACTTGATAACATAACCTGACTTCAGGTCTACAGCCCCAGACCCACCCCATTACAGAGTAATATGGAAGTTTCATCAGGAATCTTTAATAATTTACTAAAAACATGTGACTTGCCAGAATTAATAATGCTGTGTGAAGAATCCTTAAAAAAAAAAAAAAAAAAAAAGATGGAAGGGGAAAACTCCCAATGATCTTCAAAAATCAATTTGATAACAGTCTAGAAGAGACTATCAAATAAATATTTTGTGCAGACTATGGTGTACTTTATTGTATTTATTCTGCATTTCCGTCTCAAAGGATCTGGGGCATATTTATAAAATGCTACAGTGATCCCTAGGAGGAATCCACAAAGACTGATCTCAAACAGACCTCATTTGCTTTCTTGATACAGTTACTACGTGGTGGAGTTGAGGTATATTACAAACACGGAGAACAGCAAGGCTTTGCCGATTCTCACACTGTATCTATAGAAGAAAAGGTTATGAAATGGCCCTTCTATGGTCCACAGTCGATGGCTATTTGTCAGTGGAGCTAGAACAGTGAAGCCCTGCCTGACCTGGTCAATATTTCAAATGGCCACAATGTTATAGCAATAATAAATTAAATTTATTTTGATAGGCTGAAGAACTGGGCCAACAAAAAAAAGTAAAATTTGAGAGGGAAAATATATAAAAAGCTTTCATTTAGGTTAATAAGAAAGTCAGCATATGCAAATCAATTACCTTGAAAAACTAACCAGGGGCTTTTAGGAGAGCACAAGCCCAGACAAGATAGGTGGTAACGTCACTGAAAAGGCTACTGTCTCCTGGGTGCACTGGGAGGTGCCAGGGTCCTGAACATGCCACATCCAGGTGTGTCTAGTAAGCTGGGCACGATCAACTAGAGTCCCTTCAGCAGCAGGTAACCAGGAGGGTCAGGTGTCTGGAAACCATGTCACATCCAGAAAGAGGTGATTAAATTGGAAATATGTGCCACAGAGAAGGGCTGATGATGAAATACCACATTTTTAGAGTCGGAGGGGACTACAGAAATAACTTACATGATCTCAACATTTTTCAGATAAAGGAGAAGAGGCCTGTGATGACCATTTTCAAACAGTTTTCAGGCTGCCAAATAAAAGAGGGAGCAGATTTGTCCTGTTTTTCCAGAGAGCAGATCCAGGACCAAAGTATAGGAGGGTGAAGAAATCCTGAGCTCCCTCTTGTCTCTCCCCTCCTACCCACCCCCTGCTTCTGGGCTCTGGAAATATTCTGGTAGAGGCTGGGTGGCATCTTCCAAGGATGCCAAATCCTGGCCACCAAGTTTAACCTGTTTTCTAGGTAAAGTCTCATCAGGAAACCCTCCATGGGCAGCCTGACAAAGCTGGGCATTCCTGCTTCCGTGTTCTCATCAAACCGTGAGCCCCTCTTTTTCACAGAATTATCACATAGTTCGATGGTTTTGTTCCTGTGTTTCTCTCCAACTATCCCCCTAATGCCAGGGGCCGTATCCTCAATGCCCAACATAGTTTTAGGTACATAGTAGGTACCACTAAATGTTTATTGAGTGGAATTTCTATCAGGTAAAAGGTTGACTGAGTGACCTCTTTCAAATATAAAATGTTAAGGGCCTCTTCATACAAGCAACTGAAGAGTTGAGACCACCAGTAAATTACAATCAGTTTCTTCCCCTCTAGGCAGAATTTTCTTTCTTGAAGGCCATTTCTTCCCAGCCTCAGCCTGGCCCCAGTTTGTCCTAATGCGCATCCCATGGATTTATAGTTAGCTATTCTATTCCTTACTCAGGTTAATTGCACAGATTAATTTTCAGGTGCACTGAGCAAATTTTGATTGTAATTACAAAGCCAGAGATTTAAAAGAAAGATCATAACCGTGACCCATTTTTCATCAAGTCCCTCGTGTAGAGTATCTTTCTTGGTGTCATTTCCAGTACTCTCCAACGTGGGTATGCCCGTCCAGGGGGTGTTCAAGATTATCCATTGATAACAGAGAGAAAAATTATCTGTCTATAAATGTGCATATATATGTGCATATGTATTATATGCATACATATTAGATCAAACCACTAAAGAAGATAGGCCATTTCCCTGAACTTTCTCTAGTAGAGTGAGTCTCCATCTGACAACCTGGTGGATAGTATAGCCGGAGGGGACTCCTCAGGAATGGTGGGGCCCCCACTGCAGAGGGGCTGGCTGTGGCTCATTTGTTCAGCTGCTTTAATCACATTTCAAATTATTGCTCTTTTCACGTGTCCAGCTAAATGGATTTATCTATCATCTAGTTTTAACTAACCTAACCTTCACAGAAAGACACATGGCTCCATAAGGTTCCTCAAAGATGGGAGCTTGCAGATAATACGAATCATGAAAGCACAAGAGAACTTGGAACTCTTTGTTGATCACAATGTGGGGTCAAGAAACAATGACAATCTAATCAGGTCTGTCAAGAAACCAGGCCCAAAACATAACTGAAAATGATCCAGAAGATTATTTGAAGTAGGGAACTACAACTTCTAATGAAAAAGTGCAATTTCACCCTAAGGGCACACTGAGTTTTGAGATTATTAGTCATTAGTGATGGTAAAACATGCATAATTTATATACCAATATAAATGCATATATAGAGGGTTGCAAGTTCAAAATTAATTTTACTGAGAGAGTGCATAATCAAAAGAGTTTGGAGACCACTGGACTGTTCTTGCTTCTAAAAATATATTTTTAAATTTCTTTCTGATCATTCTGATTAACTGTAGAAAACTTGAAATGCATGGATGTTTCAAAAACAAGAAAATATTATCCATATGCCAATCATCACAAAATAAACATTATTTGTATTTGGTGAAATGTCTCTTTCATCATAATCACTTCATATACAATGTTTCTCATAGAGGGAGGCTGAGCCTACAGAAAAAGGCTTTTTAGAACATCTATAGGTCACTTTGTCTAGTCTCCATGGCGTCTAAAAAGGTATGTCAGGAATGCAGCCGCAGTCCCGGGTTTTGAACGTTTGCCGAATCCATTTGGGATAAATTTCACTCTTACTGGAAGTGCCCTATGACTTCATCCTAGGTTACATTGTGGGAGCCATGCACACCATTCTTACTGAGCAGGAAGACACTGATGCAGCAATTCCTATGTTACCTTAATTCTTACATTAATTAGCCCATTTCCCCCATCGGTGATATGGTTAAGGAGCCATGCTTAGATCTCCAGAAGTCAGGGAGCAGGCCTGCTCTGGTTTTCTTCGGTAATCCCCAGGAATTCGGAGCATGTCCATCAGACTCCCTCCTTTAGGGGGGGAACCATAGTTTGGCCCTGCAGTGACAGCCCTGCCCTGCCTTATGTCAGCTCCGACACGTCTCGTTACAGAAACTACCCTTGGCTTCACATCCTGAAACTTCTCTACATGTTTGCTCTCCATCCCCACAGTGAACCACTAGCTAGTATGTGAAGTAATCTCATCACCCTGAAAAATAACTTCTACAATCTGACTCGAAGCAGAACTTTTCCATGGGTTTGGCAGAATTTCCATTTTTATCTAAGATGAAATGTGGCATTTCCCCAAGGTTTGGGCCACACCCCAAACGGGGAACAAGACCCCTTCACTGCCTAACCCAGAGGGTGCAGGGCACATCACCACTTTTATCTCACTGTTTTCCTTAGACCCTCATACTATGGCCCCACACTCTCTCTACTGCATCCATAATCAGCTGCCCAAGCTGCTGTCCAGGATTCGGGGTGGGAGGGGGAATTTTTATACAGATGGAGGCTGAAGAATGCAAATCTACAATTTAAATATCAAGCTCCCCTATTGTAACATTTAAATAAGACCCATTTGAGTTACAGCTAGCTTTTTTTTTTTTTAAGTCTATTTTTTGCATATACTTTGGGCTCTTTTTCAGGAGTAAAAATGGATTTTCCCAGAATCACTATAGGCAAACACACCCTCGTGATGCCCCCAGCAGATGTCAGGGGTGCAGTCCATGGCCAAGCAAATCAAACCAATGCATTCCGGAAATAAACTAGCAACCCTGACCTTGAAACCACAGCCATCTAATGAAATAACATGTAAACATCCAACTCCCAGATTGTTTCCTTCCCCTTAAGCATTCTGAGATGTGGACCCAGAATGAGAGGAGAGTAAATAAAGAACCACCTGCTAACATGATCTCCCCTGGATGTGTTCATACTCTATGGGCGAAACGGAGCTGAGGAAGGACTGTGGGAGTGCCTGGGGCCTACATCACTGACATAGAATGTAACCTCCGTTTATTTCTGCAAGGTTTACTCCCAATGACCAAAGACTAATAACTCACACCCCTTAATTCTTTCTTTATTGCCTCTGTAGCCCTGCCTTTATGAAGTCCACTATATTAACTCCTTGCTGCATGCCAATATCTCTAAATTTTCACTGGCATTTAAACTGTTCTTTCAATATGTGTGTTTTTTTTAATTAATGTTTTTATTGATTGTAGAGATAAAGGAAGGGAGAGAGAGAGAGAGAGACATTGATGTGAGAAACATTGATCGGCTACCTCCTGCATGCTCCCTACTGGGAATTGAGCTTGCATCCCGGGCATGTGCCCTGACTGGGAATCGAACCAGTGACCTTTTGGTACATAAGACTATGCTCAACCAACTGAGCTACACGGGCCAGGGTGTCAATATATGTTTAATACTGCTTGACACCTGAAATCCTTTTGAGTGTTAATTCAAAATAATCAACACTTTGTAAAAATACAAAGCATAAATAAATTAACCTAAAGTTAAGGACTAAGTTGGAAGGATAGACGAGATCTAGGTTTAAAGACTTAACTCTTTTCCTTTGTCCCACAAAATGTCCAGAAGGAACCTTTAGAATATGAAACCTTGAAGCAAGAAATGGCAGTGGCGTCTGGGGAGGCAGGGGTAGAGGTATGTTTATGAGAAGAGAAAGATCGTAGGAGAGGAAGGGACAGGAAAGACTGCTTTAGGACTGCTTGTCTTTCACAGTTTCAATTCTAAGCATAAACATTTTTGGTCTCAGGACTGAAAAAAAGGGCAGCTGTTGCCAGGACAGTTTTCTGGTTCCGTGTGGGATTAGGATATTGGAGCTTTCAACATTAAAAAAAGATATCTTCCTTCCAGACCAGTTCCAAGGAAGTTTCCACAGTTATTGGAAAGATCAGTTCCAGACACCCAGAAGCCCAACTTGGAGAAGATGGTTAAAATGAAAAACAAAGTTTTATAAAGGGTGGACAGTGAACTGGGTCTCTCTGGGAGCGAAGAGAAGACAGTGTTTTTAATTTAACCTTTTGCCTCCCTGAGAAGGACAAAGCACCTAAGTGTCTGATACTCTTCATACCGCAGAAGCCCTACTGCCCTGGCTTTTGGGCTTTAGTTACAGTTTCAAAGCAAAAAAAAAAAAAAAAAGGATATCATTTGGGACAGTTTTAATAGGTATCACAAAGGGGGCATTACTATACCAGAACACCCAATCCTGATCCTTTCAGAATGAACTGAGGAGGCTAGAGATGACCACCAAATGGCCTGAGCACAGACTGACTGACTTAATAAACAGAAAGCAAACTGAGGACACACATGGGTCTTCCTTCCTATGGCTCCCAGCTTTCTGGCTGCTTTGTGATGTCCGCTGAAGAGACCTCCAAATTTTAACACCTACCTACTCATGATGATAAGAATTCAAGGACTCTACCTCAAGTCTAACACAGCCAACTCCATGGTCTTTCAGGAATCAAAGTACCAAGAGTCCAAAGCAACCCAACCAAAACCTTCTCAACGAGGTTATCCCCAGATACACAGTAAAATTGAGGAACTCTATTTGGCAGTGGAGGTGAGACGGACAGAAGAATATAATAATGTGGATTGTGAATTTGTTGATTTCTGTAAATGTACCCTTGATGCATAATCCCTTCTAATCCCCTTAAGCTACACTCCCTTCCCAGACCCCGGGCAGTGCCCTTGGCCAGGCAGCAGGCCACCCTGCAGCCTCCCGGCACTCTCATGACCGCCCCTGCTCACCACTCTCCCCGCCATCCCTACCTCAATGGTATACTGCTCAAAGATGCGCAGCTGCAGGAAGATGTCCAGCTTGATCTTCCGCTCGTGGAAGAGCTCTTCCATCTGCACCTGGGCATCGTCCAGCTGCTGCAGGACCGACTCGATGTGGCTGATGGAGCTACTGTGGGGGGTCTTGTTGTTGGACACAGCCGAGTCCCTGTGGCAGAGCGGAAGAGAAGGGAGGGGCCTTGTCATGATAAACGTGATAGAGGAGCAGGGGGCCTTCCTCTTCTGAACAAGGTGGACGTCAATCAGTTGAGTCACTCAATGGACAGATATTTATCAAACTCCTACTGTGAGCCAGGCCCTGTCTGCTTAGTAGATGAACCAAAAGTGCATGCATCCTCTTTGGGGTTCACAGCACAGTAGCTCCAAGACTAGCTGCTCTCCTGTTCCTCAGACAGAATCGCAAAAAGGATCAACTGAAATGCTGTTGAAGGGGCTCTACAAAGCATAAATGGAATGATCCCATGCGCATATGTAGTCTAATACATGTAATTTTAATACACACACACATGCATAAGAGTAGCCACATTAAACACAATGCATGAGTAGACACATTAAAGACATAGAATAAAAACCTCTTCCTAGTTTTACTTCACAGGATTGTTGTGAAAGTGAGGCCCTGGCTGCCAGGATTAGTCACCCACTTTATAATGCTCTGCCAAAGTTACAGTCTGCTGTTATTACACAGGCTTCCAGCTGTACTTAGAAAAGCATGGACCTGAAGGCTACAAGCTGGGAGTAAGTCCCCGCTCTGACGTACATGGGCTAGTGGCCTTGGGAAACGACCTCCCTGAGCCCCAGCTGCCTCCTATAAAGTGGACTTAATTATCCCTGCCCTGCTCACTTCACATTTTGCTGTTAAATGAGACCTTGTGTGTGAACATGCTCTGTGACCAGGAATGTGCAGTGTGAGTGACTATTAATCCTGAAAGGACACAAGTGAAATACTGAGTGCTGATTGGGGCACAGGCCCAGATGGGGACAGTAGAGGATAGGGCACAAGAAGCTTGGACTGCAACAAGGTTTCAAAGAGGAGGAGTTATGATTTGGATGTTAGAACAAAAGGACGAATCCAGCCAGGAAGATGGGAGGGGTACACTTTCTGAGCAGGGAGAATGTATACAGAAGTATCAGGGGAGGTGACACATTGTAGAGGGGAACCAAAAGATAAATATATTGACCTGTTCAGAGAAGTGAGGTGGTGGAGAGACCTCCAAAGAGATCATTATAATAGGAAAACTGGAGGTTAAGAAGTTAACATCCTATAGGGCCTTGAGTAAGCTAGAGCCCTAAAACTTGAAATAAATGGGCACATTCAATGTCTTGCTTTCTCATACAATTTAAGAAGTGAGAGGACAAGGGGGAAGTCATTAGTATTGAGTCCTCTCATCAGCAAGCTTTCTGAAAAATAGGCCTTTTAGCCTGTGTTTGTCTAAGAAGCAATAGTATCTGAGCTCAGACTGTCTGCTTCTGATGGAGCCTAAGACCGGTTGGTCAAGAGCCTCTCCTGTCGTTCAGAGAGCTCCCAATTGTACCTCCTAGCCCTGGCCTATCTGGGCATGAAACCCCACCATTGCACAGATACCCCCAATCATGAGGCACGTAAGAGATGTACTCATACTATGCACTATGCATTTGTTAAGGGCTTTGCTATTGGGAGGATGTGACTGTTCTTTCTAACTGTTCCTCTCAGTCTCTCTCCATCACACATCTTCCAGAAGGAAGAAGCTAATTTCTGACCATTCTGCACAGCACCTACGTCAGGGTCACACTCACTGGGAATCACAGAGAGGATGAGAAGTGACGTCAGGGACTTCAGTGATGAGTGCCAGACCTAGAGAAGCGGAGACCTAGAGAAGGTATGTGCCTGGTGTGGTGAGATGGCCTGCCAAGGTCTACTAGGCACCATCTACATCTCTTTCCCTTTGACTGGTCTTGATATCAGGGAGGAGAGCCCAGGCTAGAGTCAGGCTAGTAGGGGAATAAGTGGTCACCGTGGGTCTCGAGCACACGCCTATGGTCTTCACTGAAATCCATGGACCTTAAACTTGTGGAACTGGCATCAGCCAAGTCACTGCCTTCACCATCTCTGAGTAGCCTTCTGCCCCTAGGCATGGTGCAAGAAGACCCAGCTCCACAGAGAGTAAGGCCAACCAAGCTTGTGAAAAGTATTGGGAGAGGAAATACAAAGCCATTACAAAATTCCAGAGCTGACAGGTCTCTTAAGAGTGAGCACCTTAATCATGCAGATGAAGCAGCTGAGACCCAGAGATGTTAAGTGACTGCCTGCTTATTTGGAATTTCCTTTGGAAAAAAATAACAGTGGAGTTTCCTAGGTAGGCAGACAAAATTGTTATGTGTTATATGTTGATGAAGATGAATTAGGGGACCAAGGGAGAGAAGCTGTCTTGTACGTATGCAACAGGAAGATTCAGAACATCTCATGTGCATATTTAGAGTAGAAATAATTAATTTCCAACAGAAAAACATGCCAGGGACATTAAAAGGTAAGTTCTCATTGTTTATTTAATTAGACAACTGATATGGGGGGGCGGGGACAGCCCTCTCAATTGAAGGAATTCCCTCAGGCCCCAGGCTTGGCCTGGGACTTGTTGATGAGATTATTTCTGTCCAGAGCTGGCAGAGGTCCCAGCTCTCAGTGATTCTGGGATAGGAACAAGTCCCTGTGGGCAGGCCTCATTAGCACCATCAAACCCTGTTTAGACAGCACCTGGGCACAGGGCTGGCTGCTAAGGGCTTGCTGCAGGCCTCAAGACACTTTATCTGAGGAGCTGGTGCCCTTGACAGGAGCAGGAAACTAGATATTAACACCAACAGAAAGGAGGCAATGGTGTGGATGATTCTAAATGAACTTGAGATTTTGGACAGGATTTTCCTTATTAGTTATGTTTGTTTATGTTAATACAGAGGATTTTTATTTTCTGGGCAGCAAGGACTGGTGGAAAGGTCATAAGTGGGTAATGAAGAACAGAGCAGGACAACATCACACACTCTACATTCTCATGGGCCAAAGCCAACCATTTTTGGTCACATTTTGCCGACTGGGGCACTGGAGTTCAGCATGAGATCAGGGGCCAAAGAGCACTATATTCCTGATGGCCCTTTCCCCACGTGGCCGAATATGCCATCATTTTCAATGAAGATGATATTTATTTTTCTGTTCAATGCTGCTTATTTCTGTTGTAATTATGTTACTTATTGGTTGCTGAAAAACATCATGAATGATAAACAATGCTTTGGAACATGAGCGCTTTTCTGTTTACTTTCGCATTTTAAACTCAAGTTGAATATGGTGCAGGCATTTTTATATCTGACAGATGGAGAAACTGAAGATCACACAAGACCACAAAACTGGTTGTGGCTGAGCCAAGACTGGGACATGACTTATCTCACGTCTAGTCCGAGGCATTTCCCACTGGAAAGCACGGCCCATGCTGACCTGGCCTCGCTGGGCTCCCCCAGGGAGGGAGGCGCTGACCTGAGCTGCTGGATAAGGTCTTCGCCTTCCTTGATGACGTTAAGCGTGGCATCCAGAGTGGCGGTCTGCTGCTGCTGGAACTGCTTGATCAGTTCCTGGACCGCATCCACAGAGTCTGCACAGACATCCTCCAGCATCTCCTTCTGAAGGTCTTCCATCCATGTCCACAACTGTGGGGAGAGAGCAGAGACTCCACTCAGGGCAGACAGGAGAGGTCAGGTCTGGGGCAAGAGCAAGAAAGTCGGACTGGGGCCATGCAATCCATCTTCAACCAATCAGTGCAATGTCATGTCAGACTGTCCTTCTCATAAGCACACTTATGGTTTGTGCTTCTGTATTTATATTCATTACCCATCTTTACTAAGTTCACTCCCTTACTGTTGCCCCTAAGGATGGGAAGCACCCCTGGCTTAGCTTCCTTATGGTTCAGGGAAACTTGTGGTCTTAGAGCAGGAAGATCACTCATCTTTGAGAGTCTGGGAAGAACAGGAGACTGTCGGATGAACAAATCAGAAAGGAGGAGAGCGAGAGCTCTGCACACTTTCTCCAGGCAGCTAGATGTCAATGCCTAGGAATGTATCACAATTTTGGAAATATGTAAAAAAGAATGTGATACTCAATTAGACCAAATGAAGGTTAATTAAGGGAATATATGCTACGTTAAATCATTTTGTCCTTTGCAGGACTGCTAGGTTGGTTAGAAATTTGAATGCTAAAGATGTAGCTTATCTTAAATAAGTACATTTCCCCCAGGATATTTGAGATGATGAAATGCAGTCAGGATGATATTACTAGTCAGACAACTTTACATCCTTTGATTAATGAATTGGAACTGACTTCTCAGATTTCTCTTCCTATATTCTACTATATTATAAAGAAACTTGTCTACAGTAGAGTTAAAACCTACTGCTGAGGAAAACCAGCTAACAGATAAGCAAGTACGAGATCAGATGCAGTGCAGCCCAGTGGCTAGCAGACTGGTAAGGAAAGGAAGGTCTACCCTCAAGAGAATAAAATGGCAAAATTGCTAGTGATGGAGGAGAGTGTGACTCAGAGACAGGGAAGGGGACAGAAGCACTAGAGACAGAGGGTGACACCTCTCTCTCTTCTCCCTTCTGTAAATAAGAAAACAAAACAAACAAAAGCCCAGAGAAAAAGGAGTTCTCAAATAGAATTGATATTTACTGAGGATAATTCTTTTTAATTTTATTTTATATGTTTTTATTGATTTTAGAGAGAGAGAGGGAGAGAGAAAGATTGATGAGAGAGAAACATCAACATTGATTGGCTTCCTCTTGCACACCCCCTGTTGGGGATCAAGCCCACAACCTAGACATGTGCCTTGACCAGAAATTGAACTGGTGACCTCTTGGTCCATGGGGTGACACTCAACCACTGAAACACACCAGCCTGCATACTGAGGATAATTCTTGATTCTGCTCTTGTCTGGCTAGTTCTGTGACTAGAGGAAAACTACTTTACTTCAATTACTTCATATTTAAAATGAGAGTGTGTGTGTGTATGTGTGTGTATGGTTTCTCTAGCTTGTCTCTAAGATCTCTTCTAGCTCTAACATGCTATAGTTTCCCTTCAAAGAGATATAAAGAAGGCAGTAATAGAGATGCCTCCCTTAACTGAAAAACTGCAGTCACAGCTTTGACACCAAGACATCCAAAGTCCAGACAGTGCAGCACCAGTTTGAGGATAACGGATACTAAGGTAAGTTACTATTACAACCTGGAAAGCTTGAGTAGAAAGCTACTTGAAATTCCATGAGACCACATGCACACAGTCACCTCCCGGTGGCAGCAAACTTAAATTGCAGACTTGGAGGCATAAAGTGGACAGAAATAAACATCACTGCCACTAAACTATGAGTAAGGGTCAATATTCCATTTCTTAAGCTGTAATTTTCCTACTATCTGAATGTCCTGTAGGCCTCCTTCTGTGTATGTACCCATCTGACTTATCCCTGGAGAACATGCCTAGATTGCTTTGAAAAGAATCCAAATCAGAGAGCCACTTCTATTAATAATTTACTAATTATCAAGCAGCCAATAAGACTATGCTAGAATGATCTCTCACTTCAAGCCACCACTGCAACAATTGCCAGAACTGGGTAAAATTATGGCGTGAGGGAGGGAGCTTGGTGGCAATGATCACATGTTTTTTCCTCCCGTTCTCCATTTCGGTTCCTCATTGCCCTCTAGTTATCTAGAATCTAACATGCTAGTCTTGCTAATTCTCCATCAACCCACCTGCTGTCCAGAAACCCACCTCCCGTTTCAGGAATTTCCAGACCCTCTCTTCTTGATCAAGTGCACCTGTGCTGTGCCCCATTTGTGCAGGACTCTGCTCTCTGCTTGGCAGTGATTGCTTGGTCCATGCTGATAGATACACTTAAATGGCTTCATGTGTTATTTCTCTCAGAGAACACATATGGTTGTGGCCAAAAATATCTACATCTAAAAGAATGGGCCTAATTTGAGAATGTCCAGAGCTTGGTGGGGGTAGAGTTAAGGGAGCCTTTCAATGCTCTGCATAAGGTTAGCTGTAAGAGTGAAACCAGTGAGTTCAGGGGGACCCAGCCCATGGACCCTGTCCTGCTTGCATGTAAGGCAGTCTGAGTAAAGGGCAACTGAAAAGGAGAAAGCAGGGGACACAGGAAGGAGAAACTAGGAGGTTTATAGAAAACATAAGGCTTATGGTGAGTGGTTAAGAAGAGAGGTAATTTTATTTCTTCTGCTGACTGGCTGTTGCTCAGTTCTGGCAGCCATTGCACTGCTACAGTTGACTGACCCCCATAGGTGTGGAAAGGAGCACCAGTTCCACAGGGTTAACCACCCCCACCCTCATTTTGAAAATACTGTTTTTCTTTGGCATTAACTATCAGCTTTTATTTCTTAAACACTATGACAGCTTGGCAATCGAAATAGAAAATGAAGCTGTTTTATTCTTAAGGCCATCATTCCCTGAGGAAGACTGATTGAGTTTTGGTTCTAGAGTGGGAAGGTAGAAGGACATGTATATGTGTGAGTGTCTGTGGTTATTTGTGGGGTCTGTGTGTGTGTGTATACGTGTGTGTCTATTTGAGCAGGAAATAGCATGGAAGAATGATTTCTCAAGGTGAGAAACAAATGGAAATGGGCATTTAATTGAGCTGTATAATAAAGAGCTGATGCTGACTATCTTGGCCACATTCCTCTGTTAATTTGACTTTCACATTAGTACTACAAAAATACCTAAAAATTGGTATTTTGAAAGCACAGCAAATATAACATTTCCATGGATGCTTGGCAAGGAAAGAATTCTAACTGGGTAATCTCTGAAGAGCAGATGACACTTGCTACAAGTGTCTTTTCTTTGGATAAAAAAAATGAGGACTTGGGTAGATGCTTCTTCTACGTGCTAGCTCTCCAGACCAGCCAACTCCAGCTGCCCGCTTGTCCCCAGGCAAAAAGGAGATATTTGGAAAGTTCAGCACAATATGTACTAATAGCTGAGGCTCTGGATGCATAAGAAGGTCCCAGTCACTTGTCTGTCACCTTTTCTTTTTTTATCACATAGCTCTTCTAAGTATGGATGAAAAGTTTTACGTAAAATATCACTTATTAGGATTATTTCCAATTTTTAATTGAAAATATCATTGAAGAAAACGTATAAAACCAAAAAAATGTAAAGAAAAATTAAATCACCCATAACATTCTTAAATTCTTTGTGCAGCCCTTTCTAGTCTTTATTCTATGTGTGTGTGTGATCAAAATTGTGGTCATGCTGGATACAGTTTTTTATGTCTTACAACACAAACCCTTTCTCATGCCAACTAATGATCTTTGACAAGGTGATTTATGATGACTGTATAATATTTCACTATATAGATGCACTATGATTTGCTTAATAAATCACCCAACATAGAAAATTAAGATGGTTTCTAATTACTCAAGATTATGAATAACATTGCAGTGAAATGGTTAGAAGGTTTTAACCCTCCATCCAGACTCCTATGGTCACCAAGAATTCACAGAGCAGGACCAACAGGAATAAGCAGACTCTTCAATCTGTAGAAGAAATGAGGCTGGAGGGTATATTTTTCATATATTTCTCTGTCTTCTCTCTGATCCTAATTAGAGTAAATCTTTTGATGTAGGATGTGAGCAAATGTAAAATCATGAACTTCAGCCTGGGGAGTCCTAGGAAGTCTAGGTTAAATCATTTATGAAGATAGATATTCAGTTCCTGCTCAGAAATCTCCTATAAAGGGGGCTTTCATTCCTTCAAAACTGTATTCTACAATGAGATTCTATTATACATTGGCACTAATGCAAAAACTCAGCAAATAATTATAGGTAGGCATGGAGGAAGAAGGAAGAGAAAGGAGGAAAGAAGAAAGGAGTTAACCATAACTAGGCAGAAAGGATCTAGGACAATATTTATCAGCCACCCCAATACCACCCATGGCCACATTAGTAAAAGTGAGTGGAAGATCATCCATTCACTCTATTTACTGTAAGAGGGAAAAATACCATAGCTACTCAAAGTTCCCTAACAGACTTGTAGATGTGGCTACTAATCTTGCCTTGAGTAAAAAGCCAGAAGTTTGCTTATAGAGTCAAGAGGAAGGAGCCACAAGTTGTTAGGCACAGGACTCGCACTTACTAGGGTTTGAGAGGTGGCGTGTCTTGAGGGGTATTAAATATGGAAAGATCCTCCTTTGTTAGATTATCCAAGGATGCTCACTTCTGCCTGCCTCATGACGTGTTTCTACTTGCTACACAGGTCCTAGAAGAAAGCTCCCATAGGTAACTCAGATCCCCCCACTCCTTTTATCTACCTTGTCTATAGAGTTCAAGTCAAAGAACTGGAGTAGATAAAACATGATTGAGTGGTCTTTTCCCTCTTTTTACCCCCATTTTTTTTTTTTTTAATGAAATGACTAGCTTCCCATTGTCAAGTAAACCTGTTCAATATTTATTCAGCATCTCTAAGTATCAGACATAGTGGCAGAAATGTACAGCAGAATCCCTACTTTTGAACCCACATGTGTACCCTACATATGACACTTGGAATCTAAAGAAGAAGAGCCAGTCAGCTCCGTGAGACCCCAGCGCAGGGATGGAGGCATGCACATGGTGCTCTGGTCCAGTCTGGGTGGGAAGCTGGGAGTCCGGGGAAGAATTTCAAGGAAAAATGATGCCCAAGTTGAGTCCTTAAGTTCCTTATTAAGCCTACTTTAGAGATGCTGTAAGGATAAATTTGGGAGGAATTTTTCTACCAGGAAGAAAAATAGGTGTTAGTATGGTACTACTCAATTTTGTAATAATCATCATCATAATCATAACAAAGTAACAGAGATTAAGTAATTTTCCCAAGTGCACACAGCATGCTCAGTGAAGCTCCCTGAAGTCAGACCTCCCTGACATCCATAATCTTGCTGTACTTCACGTGTGTAAAAGCTATATGTGTGCATGTGTGCACATGTACATATGCATATACATGTATAAGCGCATAGAATGCACAGGTGTGTACATACATACACCCAAGTCTTACCCTCTACTATGCCTAAAGGGGGCCTCAGACAGATTAGTTTGGGGTGGGAAGGAGATGGAGGGAGCATGCGGATATGAAGCCCTGCTGGCCCCTATGAACAGCTCTGCCACAAGAGCCCCTCAAAATGATGCTTTTCTCTCTCTCAAAAAAGTCAAAATCTGTTGATCTGAGAGTTACAGATCTCTTGAATAGAAGGATCCTCAAAATCACACGCCCCTTTGCATCCAGGCAGGACTGCTCCTAATGTCTCTCATACTTTGGGATCCCGAGGAAAGAGACTGACAGCCCCGTTTTCTCCTGGTGGAGAAAACCCCTCCCGATATCTATTTTCCGGCCTTTATGTAACAGCCTGTGTGGCAAAGGGAAAAAGGGCGGGCCTTGCAGTCAGAAAGATTTGGGGTCAATTCCCACATTTACCACATCCTAGCTACAAGACCCTGGACAGATTATGAACTTCTCTGATCTGTGAAATTGGAATAAAAATGGTAATTCTCATAGTTATTGATTAGATAGCATGGCACACAGTAGGTGTTAAGTACAGTTTAGTTCCTGTTCTCTTTCTTCACCTGTCCCCAGTGTTATGCTGCTCCCTTCAGTACTATTTCATATAAATGTGATTTTATAAGCTGAGCCCCAGTGTGAAAACAAGTCTCAGGTGGAAATAGGACCAAGCTTAGCAAGGTGTGAGAGACATGTGGGAAAACAATGACTAATGACTATTCCTATCTCCCACACCCTGAACCCTGGCAACACTTTACATTTCTCAGCTAAGGTCAAGTCCCTGCTTTGGGGTTTGAAAATGTAAAGAGGAAAGAGAAGAGTAGGAAGAAGGAAGTAGAGCAGAGGAAAGGAGGAGATAGGAGAGGAAAAAAGAGGACAGCAGGGTGTGGGGTAGCAGTTCAGAACAAGGGCACAGTGCTTAGGAAGACAGGTACAATCCCTGCACTACTGAGAGTCTCTGTAACCTTGTGTAAGTTCTCTTCTGAGCCTTAGTTCCCCTCTTGGAAATATGTTTAATAAAATCTATGTCATACAGCAAAGGAAACCATCAACAAAATGAAAAGGGAAACCAGTGAAAGGGAGAACATATTCACCAATACATCTGATAATGAGTTAATATCCAAAATTTATCAAGAACTTCTAAAACTCAACACCAAAAAACCCCCAAACAGTACAATTAAAAAATGGGCAAAGGACCTGAATAGATACCTCTCCAAAGAGGACATACAGATGGCCAAGAGACATATGAAAAGATGCTCAATGTCACTAATCATCAGAGAGATGCAAATTAAAACCACAATGAGGTATACCTCACACCTGTCAGGATATCTATCATCAATAAATCAAAAAATAAGTTCTGGCAAAGATGTGGAGAAAAGGGAACCTCATGCACTGCTGGTAGGAATGCAGATTGGTGCAGCCACTGTGGAAAGCAGTAGGGAGATACCTCAAAAAATTAAAAAAGGAACTGCCTTATGACCCAGCGATTCCACTTCTGGGAATTTATCCAAAAAACCCCGAAACACTAATCTGAAAGAGTATATGCACCCCTATGTTCACTGCAGTGTTATTTACAACAGCCAAGATTTGGAAGCATCCCAAGTGTCCAACAGTAGATGAGTGGATAAAACAGCTACAGTACATTTACACCATGGAATACTACTCAGCTGTAAAAGGAAGAAAATGTTACCCTTTGTGACAGCATGGGTGGTCCTGGAGAACATTATGCTAAGTGAAATAAGCCAGTCAGAGAGAGACAAGTACCATATGATTCCACTCATATGTGAATTTAATGAACAAACTGAACTAACAAGCAAAACAGAGACAGACTCATACATACAGAGTAGGCAGAGAGCTCCGGTGTGGGGGGCATTGGGGGTGGTGGTACAGGGATTGAGTAAAAGAGGAAGAAAAAGAGAAAAAACTTAAGGACATGGACAACAGTGTGTTGATTGTGGGGGAAGGGGGGGTGGAGGTGGAAGAGGGTATGGGGGGATAAATGGTGGTAAAATAAATAAATTAAATAAAATAAAATAAAGAAAAAATCTATATCATAAGATTACCTAATGAGGACTGCATGTAATGATATATGTGTCTGGCAAGTAGTAGGTACCCAATAAAAAAAAATACTAGCACCCTGGCTGGTGTGGCTCAGTTGGTTGAGCACTGTCTCATGCACTGAAAGGTTGTGGGTTCGATCCCCAGTCAGGGTGCGTATGGAGGCAACCAATCTATGTTTCTCTCTCTCTCCCTCCCTCTCCCTTCCCCTCTATCTAAAAAAAAAAAAAAATCAGCCCGGCCAGGTGTGGCTCAGTGGTTGAGCATCGACCTAGGATCCAGGAGATCGGGGTTCGATTCCCGGTCAGGGCACATGCCCGGGTTGCGGGCTAGGCAGCCGATCAATGACTCTCTCATCATTGATGTTTCTATCTCTCTCTCTCCCTCTCCTTTCCTTTCTCTGAAATCAATAAAGATATATTTTAAAAATAAAAAAATAAAAAATAAAAAAATCAATAAAATATTAAAAAATACTAGCTAATATACTTGTCAATATAAAAATTTTAAAAAAAGAAGAGAAGAAAAAGAAAGAATTCACAGTGAATCTTGAATTCACATTGGAACCATTGGGTTTTTAGGGCCACAGAGTCCAACTGCATAATTTTATAGACGAGGCTACCCAGGGCCAGGGACATAGTGATTTGCACAAGCTCACATGGTTCTATTGCAGCAAAATCTGAACTAGAATCAGCCTCCTAGCTTCATGTACAGGAGGTGGGAGATGTAGCTAGAAAGGGGTCCTGGAAGCCATGGTAACCCTTTCAGGAGTGGCACTTCCATGGAGACTGACCTAGTCTACCCCCTCCCTGGACTGCCAGCACCTCCCCTCTGCCACAGCCCTCACAAGGAGCATGACTTTTGTTCATTCATGCTCCATTCCATCATCTGCAGGATCATAATTAAAGGAGAACACACATGCCTTTGGTTTCTGAGACCATTATTTAGCATCGGGTGAGCCACAAGCAAGCAGACAACCAGGCAGGAAGACCTGGATTAAAGCTAATCCACTTGCTTTCCAGACACTCATCAGAGAACGGCTGTGGGTCCCATGGAGAGGAAGCAGAGTCAGCTTCGGGGAGCTCGCCAACCCTTCATCTGCCTGGGGAATCTCAGTTTAGAAAACATTATCTTTTCATGTTTTTCTCTGATAGGCGCTGCAATGATTTGCATTCATTCCCACAAAGTGTCAGGAAGCCTGTGAAGTAGTAATAACCAGGCTTCCTAATGCATTTCAAATTTCAAAAATCAACTTAATTAAGCAGGGTTAATTTTTTTTTTTCCTGAGCAGCAATCAAACTTTAATTAATACTCCATTAAAATGAATTCCTGGGGGAATGCAAGCATGCATATGCCTAATGAGTTTCTCTGCCAAGGGTGTTATTATAGAAGATACTAAATGTGTCTCCTCACCGGCCACTTACTCAATTTCAGAGTGCCCCGTGCTAATTAGAAGTGAAAAGCAATCGCAGGTTTACAACCTCCTCTCTCTCTATGGGCCCCTCTGCCCTGCCAACATCATCACATCACCCGTCCTTCCCCTCTGCACGTCCTGAATGACTCGGCCAGATTCAAGCCCAGCAAACTTTCTCCTGTGTGGAGGACACTCCAGCCCCCTTCCCTCACTGGCTGTCACTCCAGTCAGGGTAGGTGAGGACCAACTCACTTTAGTATCACCCTGTGGCAACAAAGCTCATTATGAAGGCTGAATCTTCTGTTTTTAAAAAATAAAATAACAGAACACATTTGCAAACTCTGTATGTTTCTTGTCGGCAGCAAAGCCGATCCAAGCTCTGCAGGACTCTGATTTCTGACAGGAAACAGCAACCAGGAGCAATTGGGTGTGGGGTGGAAAGGGAGTCCTGATCCTTTTATATTTCCTCCTATAGTGACTATTTCTCTACCAGGGATTCCCAAATTTCTCTAGCTGAGGACAAATGCTCTAGCAGACCCCAGAGCCAGCTGCAGCTGTGGCCTCCTCCTCACTAGAGATGAGGGGGAAATTTTGCCCCATATTGTTTGTGAGTTTAATACAGGTCATCAGGAACAAATTGCTAATATCATCAACCTTAAGAGGCTAGGAACCCCCAGACCATCCAGGACCCTGGGCATACCTTGAGGGTCATTGTACTAGGAAACTAACCGGACCTTTGCCACAACAAATCGACCAGACCAATGCCCCTTCTCCACTGGCTGCTCTTACCTCTTTGGTATGTGTGTGGAAGGAGACAGACATGTCCAGGAGAAGCTTCCGCTGCTCCACCCTGCGGACAAAGTCTTGGATGCGCACCTCCAGGTGCCGAGCAGCCTTGTAGATCTCCTCGGGGTCACATTCCCCGGTCTGCGCCAGCTGCTCCGCCGCTTCTAGGAGCTTGTCTGCATTGGTGTACGTATTCTGCCGGCAGCAACAGTGAGAGAAAGTCAACTTGCAGTCACGAAGGGAGCTTCGCGCCTTCCCCCAGCCCACCCGGGGCTGCCCAGAGCTGGAGCGCAAGGCGTGGGCGCCGAGCCGACAGCTCCCTGATCTGGCACGGAGGAGCTGCGCGCTGAGCCCGCCTGCCGCCTCGCAGCAAGCTAGCAGCCTGCCTGGCAGCTTGGCACATAAGTGGGCACTAGCTTGGTGCCTTCTCAGTCTCTGGGATTTCTCAGAGGTGGGGTGCCCTGGAAAGGAGCGAGGAGACATGCGAGAGTCCCCATTCCCCATCCTCTCCTTGACCCACCCAGGACCGGTATGAAGCTCCATCCTTGCCCTCCCATCTCAGGCTGTAACTGTCTGAGTCGGAAATACCTCATCCACAAAGATCGTCTGGGTTTCTAGCGAGAACACCAGGGAAACAGTAACTGGGAGACTTGCTCGACTATTCCCCCAAGTTCCTTGTGACTATTAGTGTTTATCTTTTGAAACAGAGCTATCTCTTAGGAGGGGAAGGGGTCAGGGACTCAGGGAGCTGACAGAACCAAGCAGCCACAGCCGGTGGAGGCTAAGCAGGCTATTCCCTACGTGCCCCGGGCTTAATGCTTGCAGGAAGGTGGGGGAGTCTCTGGTGATTTTGTTTATTATAAGCTACTGCACCACACACACACACACACATTCACACGCGCACTCCTCCAACCCTCGTCTGTACATACCATGGTATTCTCCAGAGCATTTTAAAAGTCAACCAACTTACGGTTATTATTTGTCAGGATGTAATACTTATTACATATATGTCATGGATACAACTTTTCCTTAGCAGGCTTCCCTTTTAAAAAGATCTGATATTCACGGATTTAGAGCCAATGAATCAGGTGTACATTGTATTTCTAAATATCCCTACAGTCACAAAACGTCCTAGAGAGTGGTTACAAGTGGTTACTGGTTATAGATGGGGCTGGCAGCAGAGATAGTCAGCAGCAAACACAAAGCGAATGTAGAATTGGAATGGGTTTATGACACTGTATGGGCTTTACTCAGCCCATGGAGAAGAGGCCTCCAGCCTCTGTGGAGTTTTTTGGACTCACCCAAAGACCTGGGTGTTAAGGGTTCAATTGTGTCCCCTCTAAATTCACATGTTCAAGTTCAAACCCCCAGTACCTCAGAATGTGATCTTATTTGGAAAGAGTCACTGCAGATGTAATTCAATAAGATCAAGTCATCGTGGGCCCCTAATTCAGTCTGACTGGTGTCCTTACAAAGAGAATGCCATGTGAAGAGTCAGAACACCATGTTGAGATGAAGGCAGAGATCTGGGGATGTCTCTACAATCCAGGGAATGACAAAGGTTGCCAGAAAACCACCAGAAGTTAAGAGAGAGGCATGGAACAGATTCTCCCTCAAAGCCCTCAGAAAGAAACAACCCTCCTGACCCCTTGATCTTGGGCTTCTAGCTTCCAGAACTGCGAGACGATAAATTTCTGTTGTGTAAGCCACTCAGTTTGTGGGACTTTGTTAAGGAAGCCCCAGCAAACTAATATACTGGGGTGGAAACTTTCAGAGGCTGCTGACCCAGCTTTGGCTGTATTGGAGAATATGGGCAGGTCTTCAGCAAATACCTGTCATGGCTTTAAGGAATACTGTACCCAGAGAGGCCTCATGGATCCTTAAGACATGCTGTCTGAAAAGCAACTGCCCAAAGCAAGCACTGTCCAAAGCTGGTGGGAGTGGGACTGGGACTGAAAGCAAGAAAAGCCCTTTGGCTCCACCTGGGGAATTCATAGGAAAACAGATGATCCCTGTGTAAAGAAAGCAGCTTTGTCACTGAGTTAAATAAGGGTATGCTGATTCTGAAAGCAAGTGAAGGAAGTACTCAGAGTCATGATGGAAATTCCAGGAGAGAGAGGAAAAGACAGGCAGGAGAAGGCCTCTGGGGCTGTGGGCCAGGTTAAGGAGGCTTTTAGGGAGTTGTTCACAATTTCTAGGAAATATACCCAGAGCTGATGGAAGAAAGGTTTTTCTAGAATTCCTCAGAGCTTCCACTTTAAAGTTAAGGGGAATCTCAGGAAACCCCAAAGAAACCCAGAGGTTGTAACTGTATTTTCTAGCCAATAAATAAAAATCTGCAGCAAAGCCAAAGCAAGCTTGCTGTCAAGTTAAGTTAGGGACCAAAAGAGATAAATAAAAGGCAAAACTGAAGTGTCCGCTGCTTGTAAAGTGGACAATTTTGTCCCAGTATTCCAAGGACTTTTCTGGTATTAGCATCCTGGAAAGCCTGTCAGTCAGGGCAAATTGGGAGACATGCCCCCAACACTGTGGGTATCTCAGGAGTACAGACACATGTGCAATATATGCTGCCCCAAAGAAGAATAAAATCATTCTTGAGAGAAATAATATAACACATAAAACGGGGCATGCAACACAGTAATAGATAATTAGGGGTTAAAGTTTCTCAGTGTGATATGGGCACTAAGAAGAAAATGAGTAAAAACAATAATAGCTAAAAACAATTAAATATTTTTCACATTTGAAGGACAATTCTCAAGCTTTATATGCATATTAATTAACTCATTTAATCTTTGCAATAACCCTACAAAGTTGATACAGCCACCAGCCCCATTTTACAGATGAAGAAAAGGAGGCACCAAGAATTTCTGGCCAGGGACACATGTCTTATAAGTGACAGAACAAAGATTAAAATCTTGTTGTCTAGCTTTAGAGCCCAAGCTCCAAACCATTACACTGCCGTGTCAGATGATGAAGGGCCTTGAGTGCCATGCTAAGGTGTTTTACTCAAAAGTCATGGGAAGCCATGGAGCAGTTCTGAGTAGAAGAGGGGTATTACTAGCATATAATATATAGAGAGACCACCCTGACTCTAACAGAGTGAAGGCAGAGCCTGAGATGGGCAGGATTTAGCACAGAGGAGCAGGGCTTCTCGTATACAGGATTCTCTCTCTTTTTGCCCATGGTACTCAGTTTATCCCATACCACAGGCACTATCATGCTCACAGTCACACTGTGCTCCACAGGTATCTCCCTGCTGGTCTGTGTGCTCCTAAAAGGCACGTTCCATGTCTCATTCGTCTTTGGTTTTCCATGCCAGGCACTGCGGCTGGTATACAGGAGGCACTTACTAAATATTTGCTGAACTAATAGGACTCAAAGATGGGAATGAGCATGGGAGTAAGTTGAGTCAACTTGACTAAAGTTGGAGAGTGGCAATATATCATTTTGGATAAGGAAGGAAAGAGCTAGATAACAGATTTTATAGAGAGAAAGGGACAATAAAGGCAAGTGGGAGGGCAATGGGGTCAGCATTAAAAGCTGGGCTCCCTGCTCTACCCACTGCTCAGTTTGCCTCCCCATCACTACCAGAAAGAACTTCTAATATTCAGATCTGGTCATACCTCTCTTCTCTTTAAAACTGTTCAGTAGCACCCCTATGTTCATAGCAGCACAATTTACAATAGGTAAGATCTGGAAACAGCCCAAGTGCTCATTAGTAGATGAGTGGATAAAAAGGCTGTACATTTATACCATGGAATACTATGCAGCTCTAAAAAAGGAGGATCTCTTACCCTTTGGGACAGCACGGATGGATCTGGAAAGTATGCTGCTAAATGAAATGAGCCAGTCAGGGAAATACAAATATCACATGATCTCACTCATATGTGGAATCTAATGAACAAAATAAACTGATGAACAAAACAGATACAGAGATATAGAAGCATGAAACAGACTGACAAATCTCAGTGGGAAGGTGGGGGTGGGGAGTGGGGGGGTTAATCAAAGAACTTATATGCATATATGCATAACCTATGGATACAGACAATAGTGTGGAGAAGGCCAGGGGTGGGGAGGGGTGGATACTGCGTGGAGGGGATCAATGCAGGGAAAAAGGGTTCATCAGTGATACTTTCAACAATAAAGGTAAATTTTAAAAAACTATTCAGTAGCGTATCACTGCCTTTGGGGTAAAATATCTTGGTGTGGCATTCAAGGCCCTTCTTCATCTGACACCTGTTCTTTTCCTTCAGCTTCAACTCATGTCACTGCCCCACAAACAGCTTGTGAAATAAACTGCTTACACTCCCAGAAACTCATTAAGCTAAATATTGCCTCTGTGCTTCTGCCTGGGATGTCCTTCCCCTACTTTTCTACTTGACCAATTCTTTTTTCTTTTTTAAAAAAAATATATCTTTATTGATTTCAGAGAGAGGAAAGGAGAGGGAGAGAGAGAGACAGAAACATCAATGATGAGAGAGTCATTGATCAAGCCCGCAGCCCGGACATGTGCCCTGACCAGGAATCGAACCCCGATCACCTGGATCCCAGGTCGACGCTCAACCGCTGAGCCACGCCCGGCCGGGCTACTTGACCAATTCTTACTAACCTTTTAAGACCAACCCAGGTATCACTTCCTTCAGGAAGTCCACCTTCATATCCACTTTCCTCCTAAGGCTGACTTAGGTGTGCTCCTCTGGGCTCCCAGAGTGAGTTGTGCTGACCCTTCTCATGATACCTGTCATATTCTAATGCAAATGTTTGCCTTTTTCATCTGCTTAGGAACAGAAAATGTCTTTCACCTCTTTTTCCCCTCTTTCACTTAGTGCCTGGCATCAAGTAAGTGCTCTATGAATATTTAGTAAGTAAATTAATAAATTACAGACTACATCAATCCCCACCAATCCCAATATTCAATCCTTGGCCTTCATCAAATACCTGGCACAAGACCTGACAATCCCATTTGGTTTATCCTATCTCCTGGCACAGTCCTGAAGTAGGAATACAGTTAGAGAATATCAACTAGAGTATTGTCAGAGCACTACATTGATGCTTGTCATTGTCTCAACTTGGGACAAAGATCACAACAGGCTTATGCTCGCCTTCTGACCAAATAAACAATAGTTTCTGCCCGAGGGCCAAAGTTCGACCTCAATTATACATGTAGTTCCTAAGCATTCTTTGGTTTCCAGCCTCTTGGCCTCAGCCTTGGACTTGACCCCTCATTAATATTTATCAATTGATATGCCAAAAATGGGTTATGAGTGCTGGGATATCAATCCCTCAGACCCTGAGATGTTCAAGCAGGGCCTGGGGGAGTCAGAGACCTGAGTTAGAGATTTGGGCTGCAGTTCCTACTCTCCCTCCCAACCTCCATCCCTATGTCAGTCAGGTAGAATGCTCTAGATAATTCAGCCATTAAGTCTACCTTTCATCCTCCTCTGGTGCAGCCTTGACCCATTAGTTTTTTGCTTTCTCCTCAGGAAAGAAACAGAACATCCTAGAATAACTTGTCTCTAAAAATACAGGCATCCCAACAACACAGATGTGGTGTCAGACTCCCTGGGCTGAAGCAGAGGGGCAGGGCTTGTTAAAGGCAAGGGGTGGAAGAACCAGTGAATGCAAACGCTTCTGGTGTTAAAAGCTCACTTCCCAGATAATACAGAGTTAGCACCCCTGGCTCTATGCTCTGGGGATGAAGTGAGAAATCCCTCTTATTATTCAAAAGAGGCAGTATGGACTGGAGAACATGACTACGAGAGGACCAGGAAAGAACTCTCTTCCTAATGATTATTTTTCCAGGCTGACATGGCTGGGACCAATGGGCAGTGAGAGGAAAGGAGCAAAAATACACAAGCATTAGTGGAAAAGTACAAGGAGGTACAGGTATTGGGGAGAATACAGACTTTTCTCTACTTCATATTAGTGAATGGCAGGCAAATCAAGAAAATGCCTCAAATCTTACATGTGAATAGTACTTTATAGGTGACAAATAAATCTCTCACCTCTCCCTTCCTTACCCAACAGGGGCAGATCTGCAGAGGCTCCATCTGTATTTGAGGAAACTACCTGAAGCTGGGGGGAAAACCCTAAAAGGATTAGGGGTAACAGCACCCTGCACTGACACAGGGCTAGGAACAGTGCCTATTCCCACCAGTCAGACGGGGAAAACCTCACGATTCATGGGATGTTGGGTAGAGTACTCAGAAGAGTCTTGCCTTATCAGGGGTAAATAATTAGCCCTAGACCGAGCACTGCTCTTGTCTTACCTAACAAATTTTAAAAGGAATACCTGAAGGGATCAAACATTTCTCAAGTAACTTAACTGTGACAAAACAAAACTTAATATATATACACACACATGACTGACAAGGTAAAATTCACAATGTCTACTATCTAGTAAAAAATTAAAAATTACTAGGCATACAAAGAAGCAAGACACAAAACAAAACAAAACAAAAAAACCCCCCTATAATGAGAAGAAAAATCAATCAACTGACCCAGAACTGACACAGGTGTTAACATTAATGGACAAGAAATTAAAAAATTATTATTATAACTATTTCATATGTTCAAAAAGTAAAGTAAAGAAATAAAAGACATTAAAAAAAGACCATGCAACACTTCAAGAGATGAAAAATATACTGGATGGTATTAATAGCAGATTAGACATTACAGAAGAAAAGATTATTGGACTTGAGAACATAGCAATAGAAATTATTCAAAATAAAATGTTGAGAGAAAAACAGAATTTTATAAAATGAAGCATCAGTGAACTGTGTGACAGCTTTAAGCAGGCTAATATATATTAATTAAAATTCCTAAAGGAGGGGAAGGGAAGTGGAAAAGATATTTGGAGAAAAAAAAAAGACCAAAAAGCTTCCAAACTTAATGAAACTACAAATCCACAAATCCAAGAAACTCAGCCAACCCTCAAGAGAAGAACACCAAGGCACATAAAAGTCAATTAAATCAAGTGGTAAAGAAAGAAAAGGAAATTTTAAAAGTGACCAAAGGAAAAATGGAATGCTATACACAAAGGAACAAAGATAAACATGACAGCAAACTTCTCATTAGAAACAATGCAAGCAAGAAAAGAGTGGAGCAACATCTTCAACATAAAAACAATAAATACTGTCAACCTAGAATTCTTCCTATCTTCAACATAAAAACAACAACAACAATAAAAACTGTCGACCTAGAATCCTGTGCCTGGCATAAAAATTTTTCAAAAATAAAGGTGAAATGAAGACATACCAAGGCATATGAAAGCTAAAAGAATTTTTCACTAGCAAGCTTGAACGAAAAGTAATGTTACAAGAAATCCATCAGGAAGAAGAAAAATGTTAACAAATGGAAATGTGGATCCACACACAGGAATAAAAAAGCACTGGAAATTCTAACTATATGGGTAAATCAATAAGATTTTTTCTTATTATTTAAGTCTCTTTAAAAGATAGCTGAGCCTGGCCGATGTGGCTCAGTGGTTGAGCATCGAACTATGATCCAGGAGATCCCGGTTCTGATTCCCAGTCAGGGCACATGCCCAGGTTGCAGGCTGGATATCCAGTAGGGGGCATGCAGGAGGCAGCCGATCAATGATGACTCTCTCATCATTGATGTTTCTGTCTCTCTCTCTCCCTCTCCCTTCCTTTCTCTGAAATCAATAAAGACATATTTTAAAAAAAGATAGTTGAATATTTAAACAAAAATAATAACAGTGTGGGTTTATAGCACATTTGTCAATAAAATATAGGATAACAACAGCACAAAAGTCAAGAAGGAAGAAAGAGAAGTATACTATTGTAAAGTTCTTATGCTGAATGTAAAGTACCATAACATCACTTGAAGGTAAACTGTGATAAATTAAAGACTCATTCTATAAACTCTACTGCAACCATTAAAGTAACAAAATAAAGAATTAGAGGCAATAAGCCAACAAAGGAGATAAAATGAAATCAAGAAAATATTCAATTAATCAAAAAAATGAAAAAGAAAAAGTAGCAAAGAATAGATGAAAGACATAGGAAAAAACACACACTAAAATGATAAATTTAAACCTAAACATAGCAATAATTACCTTAAATGTAAACTGTCTAAATACCACAAACAAAAGGTAGAGATTTTCAGATTGGAAAAAAAGGCCAGTCTCAACTACATGCTATCTATAAGGAATTCCCTTCAAATGTAAAGACACGAATAGGTTAAAAGAAAAATGATAGATAAAATATAGTATATTAACACTAATCAAAATAAAGGAGGAGTAGCTATATTAACATTAGACACAGTAGATTTCAGAACAAATAATATTACCAGGGAAAAAGAAGGTCATTTCATAATAATAAAGGGGTCAATTCACCAAGAGGATATAATAATCCTAAACATTTATGTAACTATGAACAAAGCTTCAAAACATGTGAAGCAAAAACTGATAAACTAGCAAGGAAAAACAGACAAACCCACAATTACAGTCAAAGATTCAATGCCTCCTCTCAATAATTAATAGTACAGGTACACAAGATATTAGTAAGGATATAGGAGATTAAAAACTTTCAATTAATGTAACCTAATGGACATTTATAGAATACTACACCCACAACAGCAGAATGCAATATTTTTTTTCAAGTGCTCACAGAACATTTACCAAAATAAATCACATCCTGGGCTATAAAACAAGTCTTAAAAATTTTAAAGGATGTGACTCATACAAAATATTTTCTCTGATCATAATCAAATTATAAATCAATAAGAGAAATATCTCTGGAAAATCACCAAAGAGTTGGAAACTAAGTAACATACTTCTAAATAATCCAAGGGTCAAAGAAGGCCGTATCAGTTTACCAGGTGTCCACAGTATGCTAGGGTTAGGGTCAGGTTCTTTAAATAGAGTACCTCTAAGGTTGGGGATCAATCATAAAGTTTTTTATTAATCATTTTACAAATGAGAAAACCGAGGCTCAGGGAGGTAAAGTAATAATGTTTGAAGAATGTTCCATAGCTTGAAAATGGCAGACCATGTTTGTAAACTCCAGGCACTTTTCATTGAACCAGGTAACTCTCTAAGACTCAATGTAGTCTCCATCTCCTCTGCTTCTCTTACTTTGCATTAGTCACTCTTATGCTTTTGCTTTTTAAATTATGGCATTGTAATTGTTCATCTGTTACTGCCATGTTTTTGTTTTGCAACACACTTTCAATGAATATGTGTTGACTTTAGAGAGAACTGTATTCTCCTAGAAGGAAAGAGTCCTATCTTACTCACCTTTTCTATCCCAACTACTCATCAGTTCACCTAGTAGGCAAAGTGCTCTTAATAGGAACTTAACCAAAAACCTCTACAGCCCAGCATCTTGTCAGCAGGAAAGGCTTGGGAATGGATCTTTACCTTATCTCCTAATGGAGGTAGTTCCCAGTTTAAGAATGAGTAGTGATTCAAAAGTTCCTTTGTAAGCTTCTTATTCAGTGCTGGGAACTAAATGTGCATGTAAATGGGACTTAGAGTCCAGGATAAAGAAATTCAGCTGAGCACATAATATCTTTACAATATAATGCTGATATAGCACATCATGTACAATCAACCAAATTTATAAATAGGGCGATAAAGGAAAATGCCTTTCAGTGTTCATCCGGGAGCACCAGGCACACATATCTCCTCTATCTGCTGGCTCTTGAAAGGAAGGAAGGGCCTGTATTTGGGCAATAGCAAAGCAAGTTTTGGTGGGAAGCAGTAGGAAGGAAAGGAGGAAACTAGTTGGTACCAGTGATAGGTTAACCCACCACATTACATCTGCTGGAAGAACATCTTAGGTTTTCTGAGTAAGGGAACAAACAATAGTTGCCTTCGTTAGGGCAATCTGTATGCCCAAACCAGGAGTGTCTACTGTGTAGTCCTAATCAGATGCTCCTTAAATTAGAGACTGTACAAATCTTCAGTCTACTAATTGAGACTGTTATCAAAAGTAATTATTGCAGATACCAATACCTCCCAACACAAGTGGTTTGGGTGCTGAGATTATCTCTGGGAACCTAAATGCTGGCTTTCTCACATTTGCATATGCAGTCATCACCCTACCCATTCTCATATACATCTCTACATGCTAGAGGGCATTTTCCTCTCTACATCTAAAATGCTTCAGCACCTTTCTCTATTAGTGACAAATAGTATATTTTCAGATCGCCACAATTTTTAAGTTTTGTTTCCCTACAGTCTAACTTTTGTGTGTTTAAGAATGTACCCAGTCCTAGGAATTTTGAGAAGAGCAGTGTTCTTTGCTAGGGTGCGCTCTCTTTTACTGATTCCTTTCTTTTCCATCTAACCCAAACTAACATTATGCTTTAAAGAAACATCAATGTATTTCCTCTCAGCTATAGGCTGGAAGCTGAAGATCTAGTCACTCTCAGGCAAGAGAGCAAAATAAATAATGAACATTAATCGTCAGCATATTACCTATTTAATACAGTAAGAATGACAACATAGAAACACCTCATTTCTGGACCAAAAACAGGGTCAGCACTAGGGGTTGCCAACAAAGGTTACAAGGTATGATTTGACAGAAGACACCAGGTCCAACTTGTAAGGAAGGACCAGCCAGAATCCACAGGGGTCTCAGTCCTCTGTGGCTACCCCTCGGGGACTGAGACCCAAAGCAAGGAAGGACTTTCTCCCTGACCCTCGCACCGATTCCTCCAGGGCATGGAGAGTAGTTGAAGGCAGAGCCAGGGCTGTGAGTCAGGCCTGGGAGAGCCAACTGGTGCTTAGACTCAAACACAAATTAGAAGATGATGCAGACAGGAAGCAGAGTGGGAGCCAGAGGTTGCCCAAAGCTAAGTCATTTATTTCCAAGAGAAAAACCAGGAGAGTGTCATGCAGACACAAAGCTCTGAAGCCTGCGGAGGGAAGCCTTTAACTTTCTTCCCACTGAGCAGCCCCAGATGCAGGCAGCTGGCATCCTTACTGCTCTGGAAAGCAGCCCACCACTCTGGGATTTGATAACAGTCTCCATTCTGGCCACCCTTCCCCTCATTCTACTCAAATTGGTGAAATAATGAAGGGGGACATGTAACCACAACAGAAGAATGTGGACAAGAAATATTTTCAAAGTGAAGAAGGTGGGCCTAAGTGTTCAGACAGGGACATGTGGATTGCCCAGTTGTCCTGGCCCTGCAGAAGTTCATTCTCGAGAGTGTGGAATTCTTAAGCCAAAGAAACAAGCAGTTGGTGAGACACCCTCCCATGGAACAAAGACGGGAAGGGCCACCTGCTGCAGGGTCTGGCAATTTAAGAAATACGGGGGAATGTGTACTCAAAGCAACATTCTCTCCCAAAAGATGTAACTTTGCAGTGTTGCTGTTTTTCCTGTTTTCCACATTCTATGTTTGGCTGTCAGTGGGAGGCAGTGGGCGAGAGAGGGAGAGGCAGGGCTTTAGAAAGACAAGACAGCTGGCTTGAAAATACTGCTGAAAACCTTGGGGATGGTAGATTTATTTTTTTCTCTGTTTCACCCCTGAAGGGGACAGTCAGGGAAAGGGTAGGCCTGACCCAGGAAAACGGGGGTCAGATGGTGAGGTGAACAAAGCCCACACCTTTGCTTCTGCCCGTTACCACAGTGCTCCTCATGTCCTTTTACTCTCTTCGAGTCACACATAGCCGTGTAGGTCCGAGGCTGCCCATATCTATACAGATCTGCAGGCAGCCCACCACCTCTGGCTTAAGGGCTGAGGTCAATGACCCTCCCTACTCACTTTCCATCTTTGAAGACCTGGGACCCCTCCTACCTGCCCTGTTCTTACCTTAGCAAACCTCCCTGGGTTTGATACACAGATTTTGTGAAACAGGGTTGAACTTTTGGGCTGGATAATTCTTTGTTTGGAAGACTTATGGGTTGAGTTCTGTCCCTCCAAAAAGGTATGTTTAGGCTTTAACCCTCAACACCTGTGAATGTGATATTTTTTGGAAATAGTACCGTTGCAGGTATAATTAGTTAAGATGAGATCATACTGGGACTACGTGGGCTTTAATCCAACATGACTGGCAGCCTTATAAAAAGATGGCCATGCAAGCATACAGACACACAGAGAGCACCATGTAATGTAAAGGCTGAGATTAGAGTAATACAAAGGAACGCCATAGATTGTCAGCAACCAACCAAGTCAGGAGGGAGGCCTGGAACAGATTTCCTCACAGCCCTCAGAAGGAACAAACTGCTGACACCTAGATCTCAGACTTGCAGCGTCCAGCACTGTGAGATAATGCATTTCTGCTGTTTTCAGCCACCCAGGTTGTGGTACTTTTTTCACAGTTTCCCTGGAAAAGTAATATAGGGGCTGTTGTGTGCATTGTAGATATTCAGTAGCATCCCGGGCTCTACCTACAGGATGCCAATAGCAACCCCTTCGCCAGGTGCAATAACCTAAAATGTCCCCCAACCTTGCCAAATGTACCCTAGGGGGCAAAGCTGCTTTCCACTGCTTTAGACCACAAGACCCTAGAGGAAGCCCCAGTGAAGGAGGCCCTTCAACTTCCTCAGAATACAGCGCACTTCTGATAATCCTCCAGGTGGCATAGGCTCTAAGGAATCAACTAATCTGTGGTTCTCATAGGACAGGATGAGGGGGTAGGTAAAGGAACTTGGGGGGGAAAAAGTAATGCCCAGGCCCTGCCCCAGAATAAATCAAACTATGGTTCTGATTCCATCGATCAATCATGGTTAAAAAAAACTACTGATTATGATGGCTGCCAGTTTTGGATCCACTTACAAATACTACAACATGCAGTAGGCTATGCTATTCTGTCATGTTACAGATAAGAAAACTGAGGCGTGGAAAGGCAAAAGAAAGAACTTGAGCTAGCTCACACAGCTGGTGAGTGGCAGATGCCAATCTGGAATTCACATTTATTTAACCCCAAGCAAAACATACTTTGCATTCTGCTGTGCTGAATGGAAATTTGCCAATAAATATTAATGATTTACATATAATTATCTCTGAGTGATAGTAGGGATGATTTTTCCTTTCCACTGTTTTCTTGTTTTCTAAATGTTCTATGGTGAACATGTATTAATTTTATAATCAGGAAAAAAAAGGAAAAAGCATTTAAAGCATAAAAATTACATTCTAGGCATTCTTTAAAAATTATTCCAAAAAATAAACAGAAATTTTTATATTTGCATATGTTTGCTTATTTTTATATGTGTAAGAAGAAAGATGCACAAGATAACTGATTATCTTGAAAGAGACTGGGAAGTGGGAGTGCAGGGATAATTAGCATTTTTATTTACATATCTTTGCAATGTTTCACTTGTTATTACAACTAGCAGGAATCTCCTTAAAAATTTGAAAAATTCCAAATAAAATAAATTTTAAAGGAAAATAATCCAATATATTTTATCAACTGAGTGCATTTAGAAATACAAATAAATTTCATTACAAATATATTTAGCTTAGAGATGGGTGCATTTCCTAGTTCTGGGATCTTGAAGACACTAATGCTTGACCGACCACAGTGAAATACACAATCACAAAAAAATGTAAAATTTTTCTGTCACTTCAGAGATTTCACCTTTCTTAGTTTGAACATTATGACACTGCTCAGCAGAGCTTAGAAAAAACATGTTTTTGGTATGACATATATATGCAAAAAAATTCCAGTTAAAAATAATCACCTACAAAATCCTAAAAATTATTCTCCCTGGGCACAATGCCAACATCAGCTACGCACTGCCCTGAGTTGTTTTGTGCAGTAGTCAGAAGTATAGGACATGTCAAATTTGAAAATGCTTAAAAGTGAGGAAGGCTCTTGGACAACTCCCCAGGAGTCTCTGTCTGGAACGGGCTGTGTGGTTTGTTTGAAAGGCTTCCCTATCAGCATCATATAAACATCAGAGCCTAATGCCCAGAACATGGAGCTGACAGCTACAGAGTAGCAGGTAGGGGCCAGTCCTGCTATGGATTGACATGGTTAGGGCCCTTTAAATAAAAATCAGCAAAATAAAGGTGGAGTGATATACACATGAAAGGGGTAATAGGAGACATCTAGTTCTAGAAGAATCAGCCTCCCTGTTTCAATCTCACTGGTCCACTCTATGACTGAGGTTTCAGTGGCTTTAGAAAGCCTAGGTCACTTACATCTCACCTTCCCTAGGTATACCATTAAATCTACCACCATCATCATCACCATCATCATCATCATCATCATCATCATCATCATCATCATCATCATCATCAGAGAAATATGGCTTTTAGCCACAGGGCTGCTCCAGGGCCTGCAGGGAGCGACACATACTGCTCTGGGGGCTGCATCCCTTATCAGGTCCCCCTGAACACAGGCCAGCCCTAGAGGACACTGCAGTGTTGGGAGGGACCCTCAGTGAAGGGAAAAGGAAAACCTTTGCCTCTGCAGTGGCCCTGGAGGTGTCTCTATTCATGACTGGAATTAGTGAATCCTGCCAGGGTACCCTGAGGCATCAAAAAAAAAAAAAGAGGGTGACTTATGTTCAGACTACTCTGCATATAAGGCATGGGAAATTTAAACTGTATTTCAGAAAGTTTAGCATCAATAAAAATGAAATTTGAAAAGTTTCAAATAGGGTTAAGTCTTGGCTCTGTATGAAATTAAATTATGTCAAACATTCATTCTCCAAGGACTAGAGAGAAGTGAGGCGTGACACTAGTACAAAGCGGTGACATAATGCTGAGGGCACACCAGGTCACGGAGAGCTCAAGCAAGATGAATAAGCCTGAAGAAGTTTTCAGGAGGCACATTTTTAAGCCAACTTTAATGAATCTAAAATGGAAAGGGAAAGGGGAGGAATCTGTTAGGCAAAAGAATGGCTTGAACAAAGGTCCAGATTGGAAAATCAGGAAGACGTGAGGGGCCTTGGCAAAAACCCGAGCTCTCTCAGGCCTGGGGTTTCTCCTTCAAGCCGGGGTTGGTGCTAGAAAACTTGTTGGGGGCACGTACTAAAGGTGGCTAGTGGCTCTTCAGGAAGAAAAGCCCCGTTGGGGAGTAAGAGAGCCCAGGTCTGGCCTCACCGTGGGACAAGCCCCGACAGTGGCTGTGTGGTGGGGAGCTGTGAGAGAGGCAGGAGAGGCAGAGGAAGGGGACCTGCACTAAGAATGAGGCCTGTGCACACCCTTCTAAACAGGGTGTGTGTGGGATTCAGAGATTTACTCTGGGACGGAAGCGACACCATATATCCACCAAGGGCTGTTCACCACAAACCTCTGGCCAAGACCTAGGGCCCTCTGAGTCCTCAGGATCCCCACTTTCAGAGAGCAAACAATGCATTCTTCCCAGTTCAATTCCTGAGGAGATTAAGTGGAGAGACTTGCCCATTGGAGCATTTAATTTCCTCAGGGCAGAGATGCTGGGGAGATCAAAGTCTCCCCGCATAGGGCCCTCAAGGGAAAGGGCAGAATCTGAATAGCTGGAGACTGGACCATGGGACAGGGAAGGGCCATGAGGTTCAGGCTCACATCCCATCATTCACCTCGTTATCTGGAGCTCTTGAAGGCTGCTAACTTTCACAGGCCAAGAGCTATCTTCTATGACCACAGACTGTACCCATAATCCTCAGTCATGAAAGCCTCGGCAAGAACTCTGAGCAATTCAGTACAAACACACCTTCAACACTACAAAGGGAAAATTAAGCAATGGGGTTACGTGAATGGTGACACAATGAATAGAAGCACGTTGGCTAAAATGTGGGTCTGGCAGGGTGTGAATAATTTCACAGAGAGCCCCAGGACTCTCTGGAAGGACTGGGCATAACTGGTCAATACTGCTTGCTGCTGAGCAGGTCACTGTGAGCAGGGCTTCTCTGTTCCCTCTGGTTGGAAGGGCAAGTAAGATAAGTGGTCAGGGCGGTCTACATACAAAGCAGCATGTAGTTTCCACTTCCATTTCCAAAATCCACTGTTGACCCCAAAGTCTCACTGATCTACATTTATATAAACATCAGAACAAGGCTTATTAAATAACTAGCTTTAGCTTCAGAATGTGGAAAGTTTCCCCAGCTAATGCTGCTATGTATGGGAATCTGGCCCTCAAACAGCCTAAGAAGTCTGGGACATGAAGAGTTCAGTTAAACTCAGAGACTGGTCAGCACATTCCCTCTCTTGGGAAACACCCTGTGTGGGGCAATATCATCAATCTTTTCTAAATCTTTAGTTCCTCTTTTCTGAGCGTGTTCCAGACATGATCTCATCCACTGTCACTATATCCCCCGAATAATGACGATGATAATTTACATTTGCTCCGTGCTCTAGACTTAAAGTGCTTTTAAGTACATTATCTTATTGGATGTCTACTTCAGCCATGATGGAATAAACATTTTTCCCATTTTACGGATGCAGAAATGAGGTTTAGCGAGGTCAGGTGACCTGTGCACACAGCTGGAGTAGCTCTGGGCCTCCCACCCAGGTGTTCCAATCCTTGTACCCTTCTCACTGAATTTTGTGACCTCCCACAAGGAAGAGGGGAGAGAGTCTGTAACTCCGTTTTGTTGATGGGGTGATTGTGGCACTAATTGTTGAAGTGGCCTTCACATGAGGCGTAGGGTAAGGAAAGAGACAATCTGGGAAATGGCCCTGTGCCAAAGTCACCTGATACCAAATCATCTGGCCACCCTAAGCCAGGAGGGAATATGATTTCTTTGTGTAAACCTCAAACATTTCTAACTTTATAAACTTGTAAAACTTTTACCAGTGTGACAGCTATGTCAGGTGCGTCAGATCGAAATAACCCTCTTGTCTCTAGCTGTATTTTTTTAAGCAAATGAGACTGACCTTGCAAATTCCAAGACACTAAAGAGTCCATGACTTAGGCAGAGTCCAAGCCTCATGAAGAAGAAAACTGAACCACGTCTATCGCATGGACTTGGAGTTCCCTTTTTAGCTTTACTCAGTGCCCCCGTCCCTCACTGTTACTTTCAAATTCTAAGCATGTGATGGGCTAACGTCCACCAGAGATATTTCAATCCATACTTGGCATCCCTGAAGCTCAGATATATTGTACAAAAGAGCCCACAGTGTGAAACACCATGGAGATTTGTAATTACAGTTGAGGCTGCCAGTACTTAGTGCTGTCGGTCCCTGTAATGTAGTAGGACAGCTGCGCTAGTCTCTACGGAAACCCAGGCTGGCTGGGCATCTGCCTGGTGCCTCCCAGGATGAATAAAGGCGTCCATCCTGAGGAATCCTGGATGCCGCCCGGTACCATAGGAGCTCGGCTCCCTCTACTCCAAACCTAGCTTCCTTTCCAGGTGGAGTAAATCAGATGTAATGCTTTGTTCCTGTCAGAATTTGGCAGTGGGCTGGCTGTTAGAAATTTATTCCAAACAAAATTGGTTCATGAAAATGACTCTAGTTGCTCACTGGCAGAGAAAAAAAGGCACATAATCTACTTGGTGGGTTGTTCTTGTTGGTGATGTGTGTTTGTTTTTTGGTTTGCATAACTTACAGCCTGAAGCCCTTTCACCCAGGGCTCTCAGGTGCTGGTTCCTGGTACTCGTCTCCTGTCCCAGCTGCCTCACCTGCCCACACATTTCCAGAAGCCCTTACCCTTCAGTACGCACGCTCCTGATTTGTTCCACAGCCCTGAATGCAAGGGAGCACTTGCCTCAAGGAGCTCTTAGGGGTCCTGGAAAACACTGCCCACCTGAGACCACACTTGGACCAGAGCTAAGCGCTGCATCCTGCACCTGACTAGAGGCCCTGTTTCAGGCAAGGACCTTCCAGGAGAAGATGGGACAGACATAAAGGAAAAAGAGGAGGTGGGAGAGAGAAAAAGGGGGGGAGGAGGAGGAAAGAGGCTATAAAAGTCACTTTTTTGAAGCACCCATACCACCACCACCAGCACTGCACCCCACCCAGGCCAGTTCCAGGGGCCCAGAAGGTCCTCTTGGCCCTCTAATATACACGCACCTACAATGGGAACTGGAAAGGCTTGGGAGGACACTTGTAAATTGCCATTTTCTGAAGCTTTCTCTTGGGAAAAGATCCTGGATGCTTGGCGTAAACCCAGCCCTGTTTTCAATGCTTATTTTGCTTCTTCTTACCCATTTACAACTGTGCCTTATTTTCAATAGCCTATAATTAGTTACTAGAATCTGGAAAAGAGTAAGAAGTCTTAATATTAAAGACTTCACAAGCCAAAAAACCCAACATTGTAGATATATCTCTATTGCCATGGAGATCATTAAGTGAAAAAAGCCAGAGGATAATATACATAAACGTGTAGAGAAATATCTGGGAAGTATTGGCAACTGTTATGCAGACAACTGAGGGGGCAGATTATTTTTGTTCTTTTTTTGCTCAGCTGCACCACTATACTGAAAATGTGTAGTTTTATAATTAAAAATTTTAAAAATAAAGATAAAACTTCATTTGGAAAAAAAATCAAAATGAGAGTTGAATAAGCTGTTTTTCCCATTACTCTGGAATGTACGTGAGCTGGAAGTGTGGGCTCTGGGGTCAGACTGCCTGGGTTCAAGTCTTGCTTTCTGCACTTGAGTGATCCTCTCTAGACCTGACTTTTCATCTGAGAAATGAGGATAATATTAAAACCTACTCTACAGAGTTATTTCAAGGATTAAATGAGATACTTCTCATAAAGGTATGTATGAGATAAATAGCAGTTATTACTTATTCTTAGGTTTTTCTTTATAGCACAGGTTTAAAATCTTCAAATACTTTTCAAAACATTTTTATCCTGGAGAAATATTTTCATTGTGGAATTTGCATATGTTCCCCTGTATGCAATGCTCCCTCTTACTTCAGCTTGAGACAGTGTGGCTTCCACAGCAGCAGCACACTCCTGCAGCCATCCTGCTCCCTCTGTGTCAGAGACGTGAAAGAAAGAGGGAAAAGATGGGAAGTCGATTTGGCTGCTCTTAATCTGGGCAGGTTGACTTGTGTTGAAACTAATTATCGGAAGACATGGTAATAGATGGTTTGCATTTAGAATCAATACTGGGCGGACGAGAAAGCTTTCCTCTGGACCAGTGTTCCCTGTTTCCGTTCTAAATCGTGTCAATGCTGAGAGCAACTTGAATCTTCCTTTCTGTCTGTCATTCTCACTATGCATGGTAAGTATGTTGTCACATTGTGAAACCAGTGGTCAGGCAGTTGTACCCCTCCAAGGAGGCCCACTGAGTCAGAGAATCCTTTAGCAGGGAGAGTGCTCTCACTTGGTGCCCAGATTCTCTCCTTCCTTCTCCCTTCTCTAGGGCCCCAAGGAAGGCTCAGCTCCAGTTCAGTTACAGAAATCAATGGAATCACACATCTTACTAACACATGGGTCCCCCATGTCAGGTCCCATGGGCAGCCAATCCAGCCATGCTCTCATGCCCATGTTTGATTACCAGACTTTTGTCCTGCCCTTAAGCATCAGCTCTTCTTTACCTGGTGGCGAAGCAACCCTGCCTCTGATTATCAGCCCAGTGGCTGGAGCCCTGCTATCTGTCAAGAGCTTTCCCAATGCAAACTGCCTATCATATCCCTTGGATCTCTGAACACTCTGGCTCCTGGATGCCCAGGGCTAGGTATCCCCTACCCATCCACCCCCTGTAGGATGAACCGTTAGTCTATTGCCTTTGTTTGGTTCTGAATGGTCAGATTGAATGGCCACCTCTTTCATAATGTTCAACCTGAGGGCCAAGCTTGTCAGTACATGTAGCTGATCTGTCCCCTGGGCACATGACGCATCTCAAAGGACAGGCTTAGTCTTTCCAACATATAAACAGACCACACCAAGTTGAGTCATGAGAAATGGCAGCATGGCACTTGATAACCTGGCCTGGAAGGGAGTGAGGCTTAGCTGTATTCCATCACCACCACCACCACAGTCACCACTGCTGCCACAGAGCCCACCATTCATCAGGTACCTCCTATGAGCCAAAACCCTTACTAGGTACTTTCCATATGTTATTTCTAATCCTCATATCACTCTTTAGGGTAGGTGTCACTATCTCCATTTTAGAGTGACACTGAAGCTCAGGAAAATTAAGTGATTGTCACAAGGCCCAAAACCAATAAAAGGAAAGAGCAGACTGTAAATGCTACACTTTCCTTCATTAGACCATGTATCCCAATAGATGGGAAATCAGAACTGAGAGGAAAGTCTCAAACAGGTCTGCGATCTAAGCAGGGGGATGCACCTTGTATCTGGAAATGATGAGGTTTAGTTAATGATAGCCTGACCTCAGCAAAAGATAAAAGGAAAGAGACAAAAATAATGTCCTGGGCTAGCCAAGTGTAGTCCATCATTTTGGCTAGAAAATGGAAATGAAGACCCAGGTAAGATAGGCCAAGTTAATGGTTAAATAGGCCAAGCTCCAGCAGAGAGCAGAGCCAGGTGTCACCAACTGTGGGTATATATGTTTCAGATACACCAGAGGACAGGTAGAGAAAGGTAAAGATCAGTCACATGGTTCCTGGGGTCACATAGATCTTTTAGATTAAAAAGGTGTTATAAAGGATCATGAAGGTGACCCTTGAGTCCACCAAGGGAAATCTTTAACAGAAGGAAGGAAAACATGTCACTTAGTGGTCCTGTGGCCACAGTGCTAACATATAGCTGTCTGAGGGATTACCCAGATCCACACTCAGGAAGAAGGCTAGAAACTGCCTCTGGGTGGAACTGAGGACCCCACCAGGCCTGATTCTAGAGACATCCAAAGTTCTTGTGCAGCAAGAGACTCCATGGTAAGGTGGTTGAGAGCCTGGCCTCTGGAGCCAGACTCCTGTGGTCGAATCCCAGCTCTAGCACTTACTAGCTCTGCCACCTTTAGTTATCCAACCTTTTGCCACAGATTCCTTATCTGTGAGAATTAGAAATGATGAGCTCATGGGGTGTTATGAGAAATGAGTTAACACAGGAATAGAAAGTACTCAGTAAGTGTTATTGCTACTGTTACTATCATTATTTCGGTGGTTATCAGGGTCTCCCCAACAGGGAGAGGGAAAAGAGCCTATCGATGAACGTGAATAAAAAGTATGACTAAGTGAGTTGTCTCAGACGTAAAATCAATATGCTTCTTTTGTCTAATTTACTTTTTTTGTTTTGTTGTTGCCTTTAAGATCCCTTTTTAAAAAGCCAATCTTACCCACCTTAACAAATGAGAATTTCTGAAAGCGAAAAAGAACTTCACCACATATCAGGGAGAGGATTAAAGCCTCCCCCGCCAGTCATGCGAGATGTAATGATAACTATCCCAGCTGGAAAAAACATGGAAACTTAGTGGAGCTGGGGAAGTGGAGAAAGTAAGGAATACCATGCCCTTTCATCAAATTTGGTCTCCTATGGCTTCATCTGAAATAACTATTTAGTTTTATAAATTAAAAAATACAGTAGAGTCCAAAGAACTCACTCAAATTTTGACTCAAAGATGCTTCTTCCCAAGGGCCAGATGGTAGGCTGGGGCTGTCTGGGCTGACTCCAGTGCCATGCAGTCTCTAATTCTATCAGGATGGCTCTCAGGTTCCAGGTTATATGATTCTGGGTCCTGTCTTCCTACCAATATCCATCTCTCCTACATTTATCGTTTTTAGAGCTGGAAGGCACTGTAGTGATCATCTGGTCTGATACACAGCCAACAAAGGGATCCCCTCTATACCATTCATTCCTTTATTTTCAAATGCCAATTACAGGCTAGACTCACCATGCTAGGCAGTGGGATAAAAAGACTAACGAAAATAAATTCCTGCTGTAAGGAAGGTAATAGTCTAGCTGGGTAGTGAGGCTAGCATACAATTGATGACACTATATGATAACTACTACCATGATATGAATGTAACCTAGAAAAGTGGCATTCAATACAAACCATAGAAGCCACTGAAGGCTTCCTGGAAGAGGTGATACTTGAGATGAATGTTTAAAGATGAATAGTTGGTCAGGTGTGGTCGGAGTTAAACAGGTGGGGAGGATTAATGAGGAGACAGCACTGACACTTGAGGGCATGGCATGCTCAGGTAAACTCTGGGACAGCAGGACTATAGGGTGGGGTAAAGGGAGCACAGAAGAAGTAAAAGGTAAAACCAGAGAAGGCCGTTGCCAGATCATTAAAGGTATATAATATCAAGAATCTGAACTTTACTCAGATGGAAAGCCATCTGTGGGTTCCCTAACCAATGAAGTAGCATGATGAGATGTGCATTTTAGGAAAACCATTCTTGGAACAGTGTAGGATGGATTTAAGGAAACCATGACTCGAGTCAGAGAAAATAGAAGGCTACTGTGATAATCCAAGCAAGAGGCAAATCAGAGTCTGCTCCAAGTCTATAATAATGGAGATAGAAGGAAAGAGACATATTAGAGAGGTAGAATCTGTAGGACTTTGTGATGGACTCATGAGGGGTGAGAGCAAGAGGGGAGTCCAGAATGACTCCCAAGTTTCTGGCTCAAGCAACTGGGTGGCTGGTGCCCTTCACTGGCATAGGGAATATAAGAGGAAGAGGACACTGGGAAGGGCTGGGAGAAAAGAAAATAGCTTTTAGACACACTGGGTTTGAGAACCCTCTGAGAAATCTAAGTGGAGGTATCCATAAAGCAAGTACATTTATGAACAGGGAGCTCAGGGAAAAGATCAGAGATGAACCATAGATTTGGGAGCCATCAGAGTAGGGGTAGCACTTGATCCTGGAAAAGAATATAAAATCATGCAGGGAGTATAAGGTGAGAAGAGAAGATTGGAGGAAGAAATCCTGGGAAAAGGGGAGAAGTATCTAAGAAGGACCAGCCAGAAAGACAAGAAAATCCAGAAGGCATGGTATTGTGGAAGTCTTGGTAGAAGACAACTTTAAAAAAAAAAAAAGTGGTCGACAGGGTCAACTGCTTCTGAAAGACCAATTAATATCTGAAAACTGTCCTTTGGATTTAGCAACAAAAATGTTCAGGAAAAGACCTGGGTAAGATTAACCTCAGAGGAAACAGAAGCCAAGTGGCAGGGGTCAAGGGCATCTAGGAAGTGAAAAGGTAGAGGTGTAAATACAGACTCTTCTCTCAAGAACTTGGGGTATGAAGGGAAGGAGAAATGGGAAAGTGGGGCCCCCAAAAGTCAGTCTTGGTTTCTTTTTATTTATTTATTTGTTTTAAGATGGAAAAGACTTGCAGATGTCTATATTCTAAGGAAAAAAGGGTTGCCTCTACTGGAAAACCTCCTGTGATAAGAAGCACAATATATTGCAAGACATTTCATTCTGGTTTTGGACAACACATAAAAAAGGAACTGTGGGTTAGAAGTGATACTTAAACTTCCACCCTGATCGCTTCTACAGGAAGCCTTCAATTATCAAACCCACTCCCCTGCCTCCCATCAAAAAATTTATTTACTCAAAACTGAACATATCCAGTTTCTTCAACTTCACTGTCCTGGCAACCTTCCAACAGTCACAGCATAGCTTGTCAATATCTTTTTGAAAATATATTTTCTAAAATTGGGCACAATATTTCATATGAGATCTAAACAGTTAGTGTATAGAGAAATTCTTATCCCTCTGGTTTAGAGGTTATATTTTAATTTAGCTCATCACTCAAAAACCTTTAATACTCCTTTTGGCTCTGAGAGTGCAGTCTAAACCCTTTCATCTAAAGGGCAAGGTTCTTGAGAGTCTAGACAACCTAGATGCTCTCTCTCATGTAGAATCTTCTGCTCTCATCAACTTATTAATGTTTCATTTACAGTGTCACAAAATTTATAGGAGATGCCGGGAAACTTGAGGACTCTCATCACTACTATAGTTTTCCCTGGGCCAGAACTGAAATCACACAGCAGCATTTTCCGTATCCTCCACCTGACGGAGCAGACGGCTGCCCTCACCGGTAACCACCAGGGCTTCCTTTAGCTCTTCTTCATTCTCTGGGATTTCTCCATATTGCTCACTACCGCAGGCTGTGGGTCTCACACAGATGTGAGCCTTTCGATGCACCCTCACCCCGCCTGTTAGAAAGAGTCCTTTAAACAAAACATACTCTCGATTGCCATTTTCTACTTAGGAGTTCAATACCCTTAAGTTTATATATAATATTTATTATATTTACCTTCTTGTGTTAAACCACCTTACTTGTTACACATGCCTTTTGGTGATATATAGACAAGACAGACTACAAATATTGTTTGCAATCGATATTCTTGGTATTTTCTTTAAACCTAAGGTGATGATCTAAGGAAATTTACTTTACAAAATGCTTCTAAGTCACCTGGTGCCTCATACAGCTGATTTTGGCTTTACTGGGATAACTTCCTCATTCCACTTAAAAATTCCCTTAAAACCATCTAGATAGATCAACAAGGTTTTCTGTCAAAGTGCATCTTCCCCGGTCTTTACAAGAGTCACTCTGCTCCTTGTCAGAAGTCCATTATTCTGATTCTGTAGGATATAGTCCAGGAAACCTTTTAAAACGCCATCTACATTGGCAGCCACTTGTTTCTCAAAGCTTCCCTTCTTTTCCATAGTCACTGCCATCACATGAAATAAGACATAAAAACACCACCTGTGCTTTCAAATCTTTTAGTTGAGTACCCAGAACTTCAAGTCATTAGGAATGCAGCCTCAAATTCTTCTGAGTGTCCCGTTGTTTCACACAGGAGGCCGCAAAAGTGGAGGCACAATTCCTGGTCTTGGTAAGAGGCTCTTGCAGGCTCGCTATAATCTCTGGGATAGTGGCTTTGACCCCCTCTCAATTTTCCACATCAGTCACCTTCAAAACCCTTGGTTCAGAGTTACTAAGACATGAAGCATCTTTCTTCTGAGTTTCACAAGAGCCCTCTCAGCAGCTCAGGACAGCTATGTCTGCCTGTGTCTGCGGAGGGAACATTCTGGAGCCACCCCAACGGGAACCGTGCTGTGGGAGATCCAAAGGCTGAGGCTGCCCTTCATTTCTCTACTGCCTCACTTTCTTCCACTTGCCCACTTCATGACATTATTTTTTCTGCATATTCCTGGCTTTCTTCCTCACTATTTTTTTTTTTTTTTCCATCTTGCTTAAGAACCTTCCATCCTCTAAGAAGCTGGAGTGTGAAAAAGCATCTATTTAGGCTCCTTTCCTTCTGCTTGCATTTGCAGCTGCTATAATTGGTCTTGGGCATGAAAAGGAAGATGTCACTTCTTCCAAAGGTCACTACACCACCCCCGAGACAGGTGTAGCTGCTGGATTGCCAAATGTTTCCTCTCCACTTTTACCTATTTTGACCTAAGACTTAGAATGAAAAAAATTTCTTAAAGTGTAAAAAAGCAAGGGTCAGATAAAGAAATAACTAACCAGAGGTTATTGAATGAAGTACTTACTTGTGACTATGTTTTTATATTTCTTAAACATCTTTCTTTAAACGGTCTGCTTTTTCAAAAATGTTACACTAATGCTACTTAATATGCTTAGCTGCTTAAATGGGATTTGAGACACTGGATAATATATATTTGAATGTAAATACTTGATAATTTTTGACTAAGCTGGCTTACAGAAAGTCTGGCATTTCAGATAATGAGGTGATAAATCAGACTGCTAACAGAGAATGCACAGCTGCTGTCTCAACCACAGGCACTTGAGTACTTTCCCACTAAGTAATAGCAAATATCTTGGGATAAAATACAGTACTGTATCCCAGTCTACTTCCTGGGCAGATACAGACACATCTATCCCCTGACAGGCATGCTATCATAGGCAGCAACTTCATCTTATACTTGTTTATATTCCTGATGATACGGATGATACCTAGCATGCCAAATTTACATACGTGTAACTTACCTTTTAAAATCTCTTTTACTCTATGGCCCACATCATTTGATGAGTTTGTAAGCAACTTGAATCAGGTACCTACCAGAAATAGGAGGGTTCCTGCTAGTGCCCAGGTCGTCTATCTGAGCACAGGCAATCTCAGTAGCTTGGCTAAGAAAGACAAGACCTGTGGAGAAAGACCCTTGGTGCATCCCCTGGCCCAGACCCTCACCACCTGCCCATCAGGGGCTCCCTTAGTCAGGCCATCAAGACTGTGGTTCCCCTCCTTCAGTTCAGCATCTATGCAGGCTATTCAAAGAGTGCCATCTGCAGGATGAACTGAGGACTCATAAGTACTTAATTCATTTCCTTCAAATGACAGTTGAAGAGTCTGTTTAAAATGTGTTCAAGAGCTAATAAACACAAAATTTAAGTTAAAGTTTAAGGAGAGATAATAAGTTGCTACATTCATTCCTCACAGCTATCATTTATATTTATTTTAACAATTGTCTTAAATGTCTTTAACCCCAAAGAGTAGCCAATGGTGAGAATCACAGGTGCCCCCACTATCCCAGAATGGGGATGGATGTTGAGCGGCTTTTTGCTGGGCCTTGCCTTCTCCCTATGCAGTCATCTCTGCCTGAGGGCTGGTCTCCCCTGCAGAGGCAATTTCCAGGAGCTGAAACACAGGCCAACAGCTCTTTCAGCTTTGATTCAAGTCCAAATTTAAACCTGAATATAGAGAAAGGGAGCTCAGAGTTCCCTCCTCAGGTCAGCCTCAGGTAAATAATCACAAAATCACAAAGGTGAAAACAGTTCCTTCACTAGTCATGATTCCCTGTAGGTCTGCCAAAGAGTGGTGCCCCAGCCTCCTACGCACACCATGTGTGACATCCTTCCTGACCATATCTCATAACCAGCACCCCAAGACACCAAGGAACAAGTTTGTACACTTTCACTTTGTGTCACCGACCTCTGACTAACCCAAGAATCATCCAATTCCTGGTTAAATCCACCCCTCTCCTCCAGTGGCCCTCACCTAACTAAGAACAGAAGCAAGAGAGAAAGAGAGTGCCCTTTCCTGCCTGGATCTCCCCGGTTCTCACCACCTGAGCACGATGACCACATTGAGCAGAACAAGGCAGGGCTGAGGCAGGCAGCTACCGACGGTTATCTGCCTTTGCCATGGTCAGGGTTGGTTTTCCCAAGTGGACTACCAGTTCCAGGATGCTAGGAATCTCCACAGCCCACTCCCTCCCCCAGAGTAGGGGCGAGGGAACAAAACAGGATTGATTTCTAGACTACATGACCTACCCATCTCTAGAGGCCTATGTACAGGGCAACGTGGAGACCTCATGGCCCCTTGGTTAGGTGCTCCCTTTGTGGTCAGGTGTTCCACATCTGCTGCTCCTCTTTCCAGAGGAAACATCCTCCTAAAAGCAGACCCTTTTGGAAGGTAGAGCTCTCTCTTCTTTCTCACAAAGATACAGTTTTATCAGAAAGCAGAGGCAGGGATAAGTGGATGATATCAAGAGATTACTCAATGTAATATACATCCAAGGGGGTGACTATAGCAGCACCCCCTCCTCCCATTCTTGCTCTTTGTCCTGCACTTTCCATGAGCAAACTGGTACTCAGAAATGAGTCTTATACCCAGCTCCTATACCTCAAAAAGGAGGGACAGCCTGGCTGGGCGTGGCTCAGCGGTTGAGCATCGACCTAGGATCCAGGTGATCAGGGTTCTATTCCTGGTCAGGGCACATGCTCGGGTTGCAGGCTCGATCCCCAGTCGGGGGCATGCAGGAAGCAGCGGGTCAATGACTCTCATCATTGATGTTTCTGTCTCTCTCTTTCCCTCTCCTTTCCTCTCTCTGAAATCAATAAAGATATATTTAAAAAACAAAAACAAAACAGGAGGGACAGCATGGAGTTAGGTAAGAGCATGATTCTGGAGTCAGACAGACCTGGGTCTGAATCCCAGCAGAACCACCACCAAGCAGATGGCTTGAGCACACTGAGGATTTTCTGAGCCTTAGTATTATTCTCTTCCATAAACAAAGCCAATACCATCTGTCAGTTAGGATTGGTGGGATGTGAAATATGTAATGGAAACATAAGCTTTAAAAAATGTGTCCATTCTTTCTTTAGTGTGAATTTAAGTTAACATGTGTCTGGTACTAAGTGAAAGGCATTGTCCCATGTGAGAGGCACATCAGGCACCAGTGAGCAGGTAGAAGAGAAATTGGGAGAAATGGGGTTAAAGTTGGGGTGGCTGCCAGGACTGCTTGGTTGTAAAAACACACAAAACAACAGCTGGCTCATGAGCCTGTAACCAAGGCTGGCATTGCCTATGAGACTACAGCAGGAAGAAAGCAGGAGAAATGGGCTGGATCAGGGCTGGGGGTGGCTCTGGGGACATTCTCCCTAAGTGAGGAAGGGGTAAGGCACAGGATAGCCAAAAGGCAAGAGCATCATAGCTCTGGGATAGCTCTATTCGAACAGATTAGCCCAAGCACCACAACCCCCCTCTCAGCAGACAGGGGGTCCAAATGGCCCTCTCCCTTTGCCCCCTAACAGACTGGAGAGGTGCCCAGAATGCTTGGCCACCCAGATGTTTGAGGTCTGTGCTACATCTTGTCCACAAAGGCACACTGGGCCTGTGTCTATACTATGCTGGCATAGTCCAGCTTGTTCTGCAGAAGGTCCTTGTGTAGCTACAACGCTTCTTTTTGTTGTGGTGGTGGTGGTGGAGGTGGTAAAATATACACAACATAAAACTTGTTCAGTGGCATTAAGTAGATTCACACTGTTGTGCAACCATCACCACCATCCATCTCCAGAACTCTTTATCTTGCAAAACTGAAAGTCTGCACTCATTAAATAATAACTCCCCATTCCCTTCTCCCCCAGCCCTCTACCATCCTTTGCCCCCTAACAGACTGGAGAGGTATCCAGAAGGCAACCATCACTCTACCTTCTGTCTCAATGAATTTGACTATTCAATGAATTTGACTATTCAATGAATTTGACTACACGTAAGTGGACTCATACAATATTTGTCCTTTTGTCACTGCCTTATTGCACATAGCATACTGTCTTCAAGGTTCATCCATGCTGCAAGATCTTTCCTGAAAGCTGAATAATATTCTGCTTATGTATATACCACATTTGGTTTATCCATTCATTCATCGATGGCCACTAGGGTTGCTTCCACCTTTTGGCTACTGTGAATAACGCTGCTATGAACATGCGTGTACAAATGCCTTTTCATGTGCCACCTTTGAATCCTTTGGGGTATATATATCCAGAAGTGGGATTGTTGAGTCTTACGGTAATTCTATGTTTAGTTTTTTGGGTTTTTTTTCCACAGTGGCTGCACCATTTTACATTCCAACCAACAGTGCACAAAGATTCCATGTGAGGCTTTATTCCATAGGTTGGGTCTAAGCTACACTCATGCACCAGGTTCCGGCTGCTGCTGACACAATCCTTCTGGCTCCTGCCAGGACTCTCACTTTCCAGCATGCACTTGCAGCTCCTGTGTATGCTCCCACTACTTTCCTGTCCTCTGGAAGATTCCTTTGGTTCTTGGCCGTCTCCTTTGGCACCCACAGCTCATATTTATCTGGGGCTGGTGGCCTCCCTGAGTGAGGGATGGGGCTTTGCACAATGCCCAGCATGACACCCATGCTGAGAAGCGCCTACCTAGTGGGATCAGAGCCAGCCCTCATTAAGCTGTGACGTGGAAATGCAGTTGTGATCCTCACTGCTCCAGAGCACCTGCCCCTCTGTCCCATCCTGATTCCCTTCCCAGCTGCCCCTTCCCTCCCTTACTCTTAAAAGTCTTATTTTCCCCTGCAACTGATCACACCTGACAACATAACTGGACGGCAGATTTCATCTTGAAGATGAAGATTCTCAGGATCCATTTGGAATACTCCCAAAAGAGAAATACAAGGGAGTTAAAATAAAATTTTGGGGGTGGAGGCTCAGAACAGAAACCCTCTTACATCACTTCACCATTAAGATAAATGGTTAAGGCCTCTCATACAGCCTCTTAGGGCAAATCAGAAAACAGGGCCCTTTTTGGGGCAGGTATGCGGCTCAGCTAAAAGGCTGAATCCTGTGCAAATTACAGACTAAATATTGTGCCCATGGTACAAAGGCACTTTCTCTGGGCACACTCAGCCTATCTGGTACATGACTCGGTGAACAGGTGCCACCTCTCCCTCCAGGTCCTGAAAGGTACACAGCTTTGTAAGCAGAGCACCACTGATTTTTAGCTCCCACTCGACTGCAGTGACAAGCATAGGGGTGGCTTTGGGCTGTTGATGGTCCTAATGTCATTCCCTCCTGCTATCACCACCTTGTAGATGAGGCATTTACAGATCATGCCAGCAGACTGATTTTCTTTGAAGATCATAAACTGAGGGCCTATTTACCACTCATCTAGGGATCCAAGAGCACACAAAGGTCTCCTTGCATTAGGCAGGAAGGCAGCCCAGAAGCCATGGGCTATCAACCAACATGCCCCACCAGACACCAAAGCCGCAGCCCTGTTCTCTCTCACCCGGCTCCACACACACGTGCAACATACACACCTACAACCATACACAATATCTCACCTGAGCCACCTCTTCAAAGTCATCATGTCGTTTCTGCAGGGCTCGGGCTCGATGCAGGGATTTCCCAACCCCTGTGTGTTTGCTGAGAAAGGCCTCACCATGGTTTTCAATCCAGTCCAACACCTGGTCAGAGGAGGAAGACAGAAACAATGACTTTTTGCAGAAGAAATGACACGTGACAACATATGCAACTGCTGAAGTCCTAGTGTCCCTGTCCCAATCAGAAAGCAGCAAGCAGTCCAGGTGAAAATGTTTAATCACTGTGGATTCAGGGGATTTCAGGACTACCACTGGCAATACAACAGTCCCCACCCTTAACTAAAAATCAGCTCTTTTTTTTTTTTAAATTCTCAACTCAGGATATTTTTTCCATTGATTTTTAGAGAGATTAGAAGGAAAGGAGGGGAGAGCGAGAGAGAGAGAGAAACATCGGTGTCAGAGAGACACATCAATTGTTGCTTCCTGCACACACCCTGACTGGAGCTGGGGAGGGGGGAGTCAAACCTGCAACCCAGGTGCGTGCCCTTGACCGGGAATCAAACTCAAGACCCTTTGGTGCATGAACTGACACTCTAACCGCCCAGCCACACCATCCAGGGCCAACTCATACTTTTTTATCTCCAGAATATCCCCTCATTACTTTTTCAGTTTTCTCAACCTTAATTAGTCCATTTCTAAAAACAAGCTACATAGGCCAGTTTAACCCCCTCACTACTTTTATTCCAACCACATAAAGTCAAACAGATTGGCAGAAAATGAGGCATTATCAGGCTGGGGCAGTTCCTAAGCCCTCTTTCTACCATAAAAAATGACCACAGCCCTGGCAACCAGTTTGGGGCCTCTCTGCTCCTGGGACTCTGCTCCTAATCTTGGAAATAAAGTCCAGAGTAGTTGGTCCCCAACTGGAGCTACTCAAGATAGCTGATCACCAGGACAACCGCCCTCTCTCCTCTAATCAACACCAACCAACCAACCAAATAAAGTAAGTAAGGTCTTTGCATCCTTAAGGCCTTTAGTATCTATGATTCTCTTGGGCAACAGTGACCACTCCATGCTCTCCCAGGCTTAAAACCTAGTGATTTGGCCTCAAGATACTTTTCTCAGTGTCTAGAGAAGCTAGAACAGAGGTGGCTGGAGCAGTAGAGACATGAGGGTGGGGATGCTGCGAAAGTGAGAAAATATGTTGTCTTGAGGGGCACTGGGCAGGGGCAGTGGACACCCCTTAGTAAAAGCCTTGAAGTGCAGGGAGGACCAAGTCCATTTTGCTTTTGCTTTTGCTCAGGTGGCCTAACCAAAACGTGGGTGTAAAGCAGCAGTTCACTTTCTGTCTCTGAGGAGCTGGTGCTCAATAAATCAGGTGGCCACAATTCAATCTGAATAGTGCAGACACCCCTGTTACAAATCCTGCCAAGACTCAACTGAGCCCACTCTACTCCTACTACATTAACTTTAACTGAACATTTGACTAATGCTGCATTATTAGCCCTCTCAGATCTTAGAAGGACTTTTGAGAAAATGATGTAGATGAACTAGGCCTGTTTAAAAGGATGTTTTAATCCATTCCTCTGTTTCTTCTACAGATTGTCTTGTGGCAAGCAGATAAAATCATTCCATGGACTGCAGGCAGAGGAATTCTAGCTTTATAGAATCTAGTCTTTGACTTCACTCCCTCTTACGTTTTGAAATAAATTAATGCCTGCAATTGTGAAAAGTATGGAAAGCCTTCGAAGCCTTCAGTGACTTCAATAAAGCCCACAACAAGACGGTATTAAGTTCAGAGAAATATACATGTGAATATATATATATATGTATATGTGTATAATATACACACACATATATATATGTGTGTGTGTGTGTGTGTGTATTTAAATATGTTTTTATTGATTTTAGAGAGAGGTAGGGAAAAGGAGATGGAAACATCAATGATGAGAGAGAATCATCCATCAGCTGCTTTCTGCATGCCCCAGACTGGGGATGGAGCCTGCAACCCAGGCATGTGGCCTGACTGGGAATCGAACTGTGACATTCAGGTTCATGGGTTGACGTTCAACCACCGAGTCACACAGGCTGGGAACATGAATATATTAATGAGGTTTAACAAACAACAACTTAACAAAGCCAGAATATCCATTAAATTGTCAATTAAAATGAAGAAAAAGGCTTTTTTTAAAAAATGACTTCATCTAAACAGAGTGTAGGTAGAGATTTTAAACATTTTATATAACCAATTCTGGCATTATATGTATTTTTTTTTTTAATTTTGGAGGCACATCTGTAAAAAGAAATTGCAGTAGTAAATGAATTGCGTTTTTACCTTTTGCAAACACTGAAAGGCAGTATTGAAAGGAGCTCTAAATGCTCCTTTCTTAGAAGAAAGAAGAGCCCACGCTTCCTTAGAATTATGTATGGTGAAATTTCAACAACAGCAACAAATCAAGAGAGTGCATATTGACCTGACTTGCCACAATTTGATCCCACAATTCTCTATTATAAGGGGAGGATGAGCAGCAGCATGTGAGGTCAAAGATAAATAGTTCTAGTGACAAAGTTTCCCATATATTATGTACCACGGATAGTGCAGTTTTGTAATGTTTATGCATATCTAAACTTTTATTAATCCCCTTTTGAGAATGAATTGCAGCTTGGGGATAATTTTTATACACAAAAGAGCTGTCTTGCAGCCTTTCATGAAGGCTTTGGAATTTATGACAGATTTTCAGATTACAATTTCTTTCTTAATTTAGTTTTGAGCAGTTAAGTGTGACCTGCTTGTCTAGCACTGTTTTCATGAATTTTATTTTATTACATTTCATTTTTTATCTCTAGCCTTAATAAAATTGGCTATTCTAAAGCACATTGGTTAAAGAAGAATGCTTTTCATCCACCAGTTTGCAAATGGGGGTGATTTCACAACTTTATACTTTTTTTTTTTTTTTTTTTAAAAAAGCAATTTGTCTCCTGTTTAAGTGCTTTTTTGCTTTCTTTAAAATGTCGATTAATTTCCAGTTAGTGAGTTTACTTAATTAGCTCTACCTTAACCATTTGAAAATCTATTTACTTCAAATCTGAGAGGCTTTTACTTAGTTAAAACATAACTTTGCTCTGTGATGTTGCAATGCCTCCATTTAGTCCAACTTCGGCCATTAGAAGCTGTGGGGAAAACCTGTACAACCTCAATGAGGATTCAGGAACTGCATGGAAATCAGTCTAATAGACAATAAAACAAATGATTCAGGAAGTGAACAAAATTACTTTAGTAATATATAGGGACCAAAAAAGTACCTAAGGATAAACATAATCAATATATGAGTTATTATTTAAAACGCAGATTTCTGACTACTTTGTATCACATGGTTCATTTAGAGCCAGCATGGCTTGATACACACATTTAGAACCACATACTCTCTTAACCCTGATTCCATGTCCCCAACCCTGGGAGTACAATCCAACTTCCCACAGAGTGGACAGCAGAGAAATGCGCCTCTGCGCAGATACTAGCAGAGCCGAGTGATTAATTACACACCATAAATTCAGGGGCAGCACTGGAAGTCTTCACATCCCTCAGTTTCTGGTCAGTCCCAGGCTCTGAACATCACTGCTTGAAGAATAAATTGCATTTCTAGCCAAACCCTGGACCTACCAAAGCGTAGGTACCTATCAAGGTACCTCTTATTAGCTACCCCTGTTTCATTCTCTCTATCTAGAGTATTTTTTAAAATATTCAATTATAATCAGGATAGTACAGAATGGTAGTTAATTATACCTATGGATGGCTTGGAGTTGGTATTTAAGTGTTTCCAACACAGAAGGTTTTATCTTTTTTTGTGTGTGTGAGGGCTCTTCAGGAAGCAGAGGAGCACATGTGGGATGTGAATATTCATACATTCAAACAGATACTTATTAGTCTCATTGGGTCCTAGAGCTGGGCACAAGGATAGGCTGGGTATGATGTTAAACAAGGCAAGTGTGACCCCGACTCTGGAAACTCAGGCTATGTGAGTAACAAGCACTAGACCCAGAATCAAACAATTTATCATTGATTCAATGGTGAGAAGTGCCAACAGTCAAGTGCTCCTAGATGGGGGTCAGGGAAGGCCTCTCTGAAGTAAGGTTTAGCTAAGAAATGAGAGCGAATAGGACTTAAGTTAGGAATTAGAAAGATCAGCATGGCTTGAGCAAGAAGGAAGGAGGAAATGGGCCCAGAGAAGGCAGGAACCAAATGGTGCTGAGCCTGGTGTGCTGAGGCAGCTCCCAATGTTCATGCTAAGAGCCACTGAAGTGCTATGAGGAGGAGACATTGTGGGATCTACAGTTAAAAGTCATGGTTCTGTCTGCTTTATGGAGAATCAGTTAGAGGATGGCAAGAACAGAGGTGGGGAAACAGGAGGCTACTGCAGAAATCCTGACAAGAGACGATGGTGGCTTAGACAGGGCCAGTGGCAGTGTCTGTGGAGAGAGAGGTTTGACTAATATTTAGGGGAAAGAATGGCCGGGATTTGGTGACTGGTTATGAGGGTGACAGAGAGGCAGGTGGAAGGCTGACCCCAGGAGCATGGCTTGAATAACTGCATGGGAGGGACCGGTCACTGGTGCAGAAGCAAGTTACGAGGGAGAACACAGAAATGACAGATTTTTCTTAAGTTTTCTTTCAATTTTCATATTCATGCTCTGGTTTTGATCAATGACAGTTGTGCCTCTGAACGTGATAGTTGTCAATATGCTTCTGGCAACATGTGCTTTTAGTATCAAAGAAATAATTTTATATATTATGGTTTAAAAATAAGTTATAAATTGTTAATATAGCTGGAGCCTAATAAAAAAAAAATTAGGGACAACAAATCCATTTGAAGAACACAAATTTAGGCTCCAATAAAATTAATCCATGCATTCTTGAGAGGGTATTTCACTGAGATATAGTTTTTGAGGGGCCCCTTAACTAGATATGCAGAGTCCTCTATGGCAGGCCCCACCCCATTTTCAACCCCACCTCCAGTAAGTTTCAACCCCCCTCCTTATTACCTCAAAGCTGCTTTTTGCCTCCTGAGTTTTGCTGTCCCTTTATTTAAAATGTCTATATCTTGTCTCTCCCTATATCCACATTCCAGGCTTCTTCTTACTCATCATTTAAGCACCATCTCAAAATTACTAGTCCTGTAAAGCTTCTTCTCTTTAATAACCCACCCAGGGTGGGGTGGGGTCACTCTTCCTGATTCTGTTCAAACCACAATTATTGCCAATGGGCCTGTCTCTCCCACTAGACTCCGACCTCCTGTGATTTCCAGACACAGCATGGTATCAGCACAGAGTGCTTTGCTTAAGACATGTTGAACTCACTCAACTCAAGCTCATCCCCTCAACACACAGCTCTGGGGTGAATGTCTCCAGCTCCACACTCCTACTGTGCTTAGCTCTATCTCAGCATCTCTCACAGTCTGCATTCTAAGTTCTCTCTGCGTCTCCACCCTCTCCACTGCCCCACGTGGCAGGAGGGTAGTTCCTGCCGGTGTACGGTGTTCTCACATTGTATCCCACCCTTTCATCCTGCCCCTGCCCCCAGCAGCCCTGCCAGCACCATACAAGCAGGAGATACTGAATGAACGTTTACAGCCATGAATTGTCAAGTGCAAATATGGCTGAGGCTCCTGTCTTACTGTCTTGGGAGAAGCTGTGCCACCCTATTCAGCAAGAAGTCTGAACTTCACCCTGTCACTGGGAACAGTAGCCCAGGTAAGCGTGGGACTCCTCGCCACTGCAGCAGACGGGCAGTCTTGCATACAACCTGTAAAGCTCTGCCTCCTTTCTTGTGCCCCAACTTTTCAACTAGAAATTACTCCTTTCCCAGAACATCCCTTTCCAAGAGAGACACTCACATCCTAAACCAGATCTGGGAGCCAATCTAACAGCCATTATGCATAATTCCCTAATCACCCCCTTTCTTCCTCATCTAATTGTGTTTATTTCAACCAGCATACAATCAAGACAATGCTTTTCAGGGGAAGAGACAGTCCTTTCTAGCTGCTAAGGAAAGAGAAAAAGTCCTTTTGAAGAGAACTATTGATTATTTTCTGAACAGTGGCCATGAATGCAGCTCAGTTAATGGGAGAAAAGTCAAAGGATCTAGCTGCCTCTGTTCCAGGACTCTGATTTTTTTTTTTAATTCTTCTAGCTCGAAAGACTTAGTTTTAGAGGAGACCCAAGCACCACCCAGTGCAGGAGACCTTGCACTTAGAGACAATCACCTTTAAAACAAAGTTTTAAGTTAGTATCTAAGCTCTACTTACATATAAAAGTGTCTTAGGTCCCTACAGCACCACTGAAATGTGGCAGCATCATGATCATCCTAACCTAAAGACACCATCCTTGGGGTCTCACCCCAGCTCTGCCCTATCCAGTTGGGACCCCAATGGGTGTGTGTCTTCTCTCCGGACCTCCCTGCCTCAAATGAGGATGCTGGATCAGACCTTCTCCCAAAATCTCCTTCCAACTCAAATATTTCATGATTTTATTATATTGAGGGTACAGCAGCTCCCATCCCTGGAAGAAGAGACTATGGAGGGTTTGCTCTTTGTCAAAAAAAGTGAGTCTCAGAGAGGTTACTTAACTTACCTGAGCTTACACAGCTATCAAATAGTGGATCAGGATTCAAACCCAAGTGGTCTGGCAGCAATACTACAATCTAATACCCAGATCCCACTCAAGTTTTGCCATATGTCCCAACACTGACTTTTAGAGCAAAAGGATACAGTTCAGGAGCAAGTGTTGTGGTTACTTGTCCCTTTAATCGAGAACAGTTCCTGAGGCTTCCCCTGCCTTTCCTGCCTTTGACACTTGTAACAGTTACAGGGCTATTATTTTATAAAATGTCCCTCAGTTTGGGTTTATCTGGTGTTTTCCCATGATTAGAATCAGGAATATCACAGAAACGCTTCTTGTTCTTCCTACTGCATTCCATCAGGTGGGATCACTTTCAATTTGTCCCAGGCTCCAAGACACCCACTGCAGTCCTACGTTCTCATCTTCCTCATCTGCCAAGCCTCTACATTTTGAAATGCCCAAGGGCTCAGTTCTGGGCCTCTTCTTTCTCTTCTCTTACTCCCTGGACGATCTCATCCGGTTCCATGGTTTTCAATATTATCTATGTGCTGGTAATTTCCACAGGCACAGTTCCAGTCCTAATTTCACTCCTGAGATTGAGACTCAACTGCCTACTCTTCCACTCCAATGTAGCATATAATGGGCACCTCACACTTAACATATCAACAACAGAACTCTTTACAGTGGTACCTCGGTTTTCAAATGTCTCCGTTGACGAACATTTCGGGTTATGAACGCCGTAAGCCCAGCAGTAAATGCTTCGGTTTTCGAACACACCTTGGAAGTGGAACATGCCACTCGGCGTCTGCTGAGGGCAAGACCCTGAGGCCGAGCTGTCGGCTTTGGATCCCTCGGTTTTCAAACGTTTCAGAGCTCGAATGGTCTTCCGGAGCAGATTACATTCGGAAACCAAGGTACCACTGTATTTCCTTCTGCCTTACTCCCCTCCTGTCTTCCCTGTCTCAGCAAAGACACCACAATTCATCTGACTGCTTAACCGCAAGCCTGAGAGTCTTTATTTTAACTCTTTTCTGTCCACTGTTTCTGCCACAACCATCCCAGTCCAAGCCAACATCTTTCTTTACTCATCCCGCGAACCCTCTAAGTGGTTTTCCTCCTTTTACTCTTGCATGCCCATATATACAGGAGCCAGACCTATTTCTTTAAACATAAATAAAATCATGACACTCCTCCTATTGAAACTCTACAATGGTTTTGTACCACACTTAGAAAATCCAAATTCTCTCCATAGCTTATAAAGCCTAATTTGACATGGACCCAGCCCATTTCTTTAAACTTCTTACCCTCTTTTTCCTGCTCTCTGTTCACCACCCACCCTAGCCATTCTCCCTTTTCATGAACACACCCGGCTCATTCTAGTCTCAGGTCTTTCTGGGGCCCATTTCACGCGCCTAGAACCTCCTCTTGAACACATCCCATGGCTTATTCAGCCAGCTCTCTGCTTCTGCGGCACTGGCTATCACTATATGGCCTATTTCATGTTTGTTTATGGTGGTGCTTTATCTCTACCTCCTGCATAAGCTCCACATGGGCAGGGATTTGTTTGGGTCACTGCTCTGTTCTCCAAGAACATTTGCTAATAAATAAGTGAATGAACTCAGCCAGTCTGACTTGAGAACTTCCTGTGTAATAAAGGGCAGAAACCATTAAAGGATACGGAAATGTTTTGCAAACAATTGTGGAATCAGAATCTCAGCTCTCTGATTTCCTCATCTGGTTCTGATCAATCATCTTATTTAAAATCGATTACTGAATCTGTGCCATAATTTGATCGACAGTAAAACAGGCAAGATGTTTTGTTGTTTTACATAAACAGAAAAACTTCCTCTCAGCTCTTCCCTCCCAGCCCCCAGCCTCCCGCTCTTTAGAAAGCCATTTTTTCAGAGGCCAATGGAGGAGAGTTTACACACCATCAGGTGTCTAGGACACATTTTGTTCTGTTAAAGGCTCAGGCTCACACGATATATAAGAGCACCCACAGCAGTCTATCAAGTCATTATTCCTGTCTCCTCGTACAGCACACTGAGCTTCAGTGCTAGAGGGGAAAGGCTCATACTGCCAGTGCCACCCGGAGAGCAGATAGGCGCCACTCGAAATGCCCAATTACCAGTAATTCATTTTCTGTTCCCTCTTTGGAACAAGTATGATCAAAATAAATGTCCTGCTATGGTGGGAAAGCCATCCTTTTCCTGAGAGGGCTCAGCTGAAATTTATTAGCAGGTGTACAGATTCTCTTTTCACTGTGAACTGTGGTCCTTGCACCTGACAGATGCCATGCTGGGTGGAAGATGGCTAAGGGGTCGGAAAACCCACACTTTCAGCTGCCTCCCTCCCTTGAGCCCGTCCACGCCCAGCCACCCCACACCTGGCCCTTCCCAACACAGCGGAGGCTGCGGTGACTAGAACTTGTCTGGTCCTTGGCACCTCCCTGGGAGAACCTCCTCACCCTGGTGCCTGACGCCTGTTTACGATTTCCCCACACTTTTCATCACAAAGGCTAGAGCTTCTTAAGTCAGAGGTTCTCAAACTTCAGAATCACCTGGGGTGATTTAAAACAGACACCACCTTCCCCACAGATTCTGAATCAGAAAGTATGGAAATAGGGCCAGATAATCTCTTTTTAACAAGACCCCACTCTGCCCAGATGACTTTAACACTAGGGGTCCAAGGATCACACTTTGAAAAATACAGTTCCATATTCATACTTGACACCTCTCTTGTTTTCTATAACAAAATAGACAACAATTCCCAGTGATTTTTTCATAAATGCTCTCAAATCTAAACTTGCCTCATCACCCTAGTCCATGCTCTGTGACCACACCATAATCGTTGCTCCCAGGATCTTCCCACTCAAACCTAATCCCCCAATGGCACCAACATACCTCACATCTTCACTCTGATCACCTGTTTCTTCTGCTCAAACTCCTTCAATAGCTTCCAGCTAGTCATACAGTTTGAGTCTTTTACTCTTTAGCCTGGTATTCAAGGCTCCAGAAACCACATGTTGACCATGCTGAGCATAGGGGTTATCAAAAGGAAGTGACCCTGGATGGTGACTGTCTTGTCATTTGTCAACATAATAGGAATTGAGGACATTAACGGTGTTTAAAATTACCATGGACCGCCCAGCCGGGCGTGGCTTAGCGGTTGAGCATCGACCTAGGATCCAGGCGATCAGGGTTCGATTCCCGGTCAGGGCACATGCCTGGGTTGCGGGCTGCAGCAGCCGATCAATGACTCTCTCATCATTGATGTTTCTGTCTCTCTCTCTCCCTCTCCCTTCCTCTCTCTGAAATCAATAAAGATATATTAAAAAAAAAAAAAAAATTACCATGGACCAAGAAAGCCCTCAGGCTGGGAAGGGACACCTTCTCACTGCCTCTCAGGCCCTCCCAGCTTCCCTACTCTGCCTGGATGGAGGCGCCCAGGTGCTCCTCAGAAGGTGCTCATCATGGAAGAAGCACTCTTCAGTCAGAAAAGAGTTTGATTCAGAAAGTCAAAGTAAGTACCAAGGGTGAAGGCCATGGTGGGGAAGGGAAGAGAGGAAGGCAGAAAGCAGGGCAGAGGAAAGGAGTGGGGTATAGAGTGCAGAGGGGTACTAGGAGTCCACGAGACTCCCAGGCAGGAGGGTCTGAGAATGTCAGAGGCCAGCCTCTAAAGCTCACTCTCCACCCTGCCAATTCTAGCTAGAGGAAAGCATGGAGAGAACTGGAATAGAGCCTTCAGTACCAGCCTCCTGTGATGGGGAAAGGAATAGTGTGCTTCCTCTAAAATCAGGGACACCAAGGTGGCAGACAGGAAAGCTTCCTCATCTTCCACGCCAATCAGAGAGCAACCCTGACAAGTGGGCCCTTCTTTTCTCCCCGCCTACCTCCCCAGTTCAGCTTCGTTTTATTAACCCAGCTCTTTCTGGGCATTCACCCTGCCCAAAGAATTATCTGTTATCTACATGAATGTATTTGAATGATTGGATTACCGCCATCACAAACTCAATTGAGAACTTTAATACTGCTAAATAGTACCATGGAAAATGGGTATTATTTGAGCTATATGCTACAAAGAAAAGTGTCAGCAATGCGGACTTAACCTAATTATGATTGTGAAAAGCAAATGAGAATGGGTAGTTTCTGTTTTAGGGAAATTTGTGTAAAGATAATTAACTGTAGAGGGCATTTTATAATGACAGAACAGATGAAAAAGAGTATTTGGGTTATGAGTATGACCTTGTAGGTCATACTGGACAGGCAATTTGAGGCTGAATCTCAGATGTCAGAGGCTATACATCCTTTGGGACCAAGTAATTTGCCAGGGTCCTTTGAGCAATGACATTCCAGCATTAAATTATAAACCCCTGAAGGGCAGGGGCTGTGCCTCTCTGCATTCCCATCACCTAGCATAGTGCCCAGGGCAGAGCAGAGAGGCTCAGAGCATGGACCTAGTGGTTAGGTGGACTTGGGCTGGAATTCCTATTCTGCTAAACTGACCTATCCTTTCGAAACTTCAATTTCCTCATCAGTAACATGAGGATCAAACTATCACCTGGCTTGTAGTGTTGGAAGATTAAATTTAAAAAGGCACATGAAGGGATTAAGTGCTCAATCATATTTACTCATAAAGATGAAGAATCCTGAGCTTTGAACAATATAACTTTTATAGACATTTAATCCCAGTAACAAAATCTCAGGACGGGAATCCAACCACCTCTGATGTTTGAGTCCCGTCCCCAACCCAGCAATCAAAGTTCGAATGGCTCCCCCTTGTGTGTCCCCCCATCTATCTGGGACTACACCCTGAGCATTTTCCTTTTTAGATGCTTTAATCCTTCCTTCTCACAGGAAGAGTTAATTGCTAGATCCATCATCATTCTGATCACTTTTTTCTAACGGATCCTTCTGTGTGCAACCCAAAGCACTCATCTTTTATTATGCAAAGCTGTCGATTGGATTACACCATGACCAAACTGGTTTTAGTATGACTAAGGGGCTACAGGCACTACAGTTAGTAAAAGATTGGATATCTGGAATTAAAAAAAAATTACTCTCAAATCCTTTTTACACATTCTTAGGCAGGCAAGAGCTGACATAGTAAAAGCTATAATTTTCCATGTGAGGCTCCAGAAAAACTGATAGAAACAGGTGAGATTCATTTGTAATACAAGGACTACTGACTTTAACATTAATATATTCATTCAAAATGGAAAGTCACTGAGCTAGATAAATTCTGCCATTACTCGCCCTTACTAGCTCACCTGACTGGACTGCTTAAAAGCAAAAGATATTATTATTATTATTTTAAATCCTCACCCAAGGGCATGCTTAGAGAGAAGAGAGAGGGAGGGAGAGAGAGAGACAAACATTGATGTGAGAGAGAAACATTGATAGGTTGCCTTCCATAAGCTCCCTGATCAGGGATCAAACCTACAACCCCGGCATGTGCCCTGACCAGGAGTCAAACTTGGAACCCTTCGGTGCATGGGGTGATGCTCAACCAACTGAGCCGCTCTAGCAGGGCAGGACATATTTTTAAGGGGGGCATTGGAGATTCAAACTTGTCACTGTCCCACACACACTACAGAGACCACTCCTAAGCCTTCCAGCCTTACCTCTCAATTTTACTGTCAGGAACAGGCATCTGGTTAGACGTTGTCTTCCAGTCCCCTGGCTATAACTTTACTCTCCGCTGTCTGCCCTTTCCCAGGACCGCCATCCCCATCTCCTCACTTGCAGACAAAGACCAGTGCAAATCCAGCCCCAACCACAGAGAACTTTCCCTGCTTCGACTCCACCAGACCACTGTTGTTTTGCCTCCTTGGCGCTGAACCCAGATAGCTGTGTGCCACTCACAGGTTCTTAGGTGTGTATCTCTTCTCTCAGGCCAGACATCTCCAAGTCCTAACACAGGGCCTGGCACACAGCAGGTGTTCCAAAACACTTTATAACTCATTCTTGTACAAAATGGAAAGAGAAGAAAAAGGGGAAACAGGACAAGATGGCCTGCGGAGACTGCTCAAAACGGTTGCTCTGGCTAGGAAATAATGGAACAGATTTTGCATCTACCAGAAAGATCAAGAATCTAGCTACTCCTTGTTCTTCTCCCCACAGAGTCAGGCCTACCTGGGCTTGAAAGTATTCCTTCACATCCATGGGAAACTACAGGAGTTAGGGGAAAACAGAAGGCAGAGATCAGTGACTCTGTCCTGGAGCACTCTTTCAGCTGTTGCTTGGTACTATCCCACTTGAAACCAGAAAAATAACGGTATTGAAAATTATTTCACAGGCAGTACTATGGCAGGTGTGTCCTATTCATGCCTTTCTGCAGCTTAATGAGCCCAAGTTCAGTGTGATCCTTAGAGATTTATTTTCACTGTCCCCAAGCCCAATAGGGAAGAGAAAGCTGAGAGTACACTTGTTGGGACCCAAGGGAGGGCTACCACAGAGATGATGCGTTAGGCCAATTCTGGCTGCAGATGTTTAAATGGAATCTCATTTTCACCGACATCTATCTTTAGTTTTCATCTCTCTGCTTTTACTCTGTTTTGGGCCCTTAAAGGGCAAATGGTTCCTACTTGAGCCAAGGCCGCCCACCGCTTGAAATGGCAATGGGGTGAGGAATCAGGCAGGCACTGTCTCTTTCCCTTCTGTCTCTCCCCTCCCCTTCCTCTTCCTCTTTCTCCTCCCATCCCATGTAAGTGTGTTTCTCTGATCTGTCTATAAATTTCTCTTCCTTTCTTTCTCTCCCCCCACTGTCTCTGTCTCTCCCTCTCCCTCCCTGTGTGTATGTCTGTCATTTCCCCCTCTATGTTAAGGATGCATATGTGTTCCCTGTTTCTCTTCCAGATCTCCTTCTCTGTCTCCCTCGCTCCTCTCTCATGTGGCTTTTCTCTAGGACACCTGGACTGGGAGCCAGGAGACCTAGCATCTAGTCCCAGCACTATCATTACCTGGCTGTGTGGTTATGGTCAAATTACTTCACATCTCTGGGCCTCAATTTCCTCCACTGTGGAGTAGGTTAGACTGGATGCTCTTCCAGGTCCTTGAGAGCCCTGAGATATTATCACTGAATGAAACGGAACTCAGCAGACCCACCAAACAGTGGCTGCTGTAGAAAAAGGAGAATCGTGCTGAGGGTCCCCAACGGCACAAGCACCAGGGGGCGCCCGAGTACCACTCAAAGAGGATGTGACCAACAATACTGACTACACTAATAGAGGGTTTACCACGAGAGGCAGGCACTGTGCTAAGCCCTCTACTTGTATATCATTCAATCTGATGAGCTAGGTTCTATGATTGTCCCTACCTTAAAGGTGAAGAAACTGAAGCACCAGAGGTAAAGCAACTTGCCCGTGGCCACACAGCCAAGATCTGTCAGAGCAGGACTGAAACCCAGGCTCCAAACTCCAGAGCCTGTGCTTGCTGAATAACTAATCATCTGTGATTCTGTATTGCCCCAGCCACTGACTCTCTTTCACAGGCTTCCCACTTAGGCTGCTAAGTAAACATCTCTGGACCCCAAATGTGCCTCAGGAATATTAGATCCAGACTATATGGTTCAATCAATTCTCCCCTCCTTCAAAACACCAACTCGGACTTCTCACACCTCTGCCTATAACTGTTCCGTCAATACTCTATTGCCCTGCACACTGACTGGCATGCTCTCGTAGACTATCCTTTACATTTTCAAATGTGTATGTCTTATGCCATTCTAACTGACCAGGCATCTTGCCAGAACCTAGTGAAGTGCTGGGCCAACTACAGAGGCTCAGGCTTGCTGAGTGACTGATGAACACTGGGGGTATGTCTCCGTGTCCTCTGCCTGGGCTGTAAACATCTGGAACCCTCAAGACTTCCACATCACAATTCCTGCAGGCAGACTCCAGCCACTAGCAACTACTAAATAAATATGTTCAAAGGTAGGGTTAAATGATGTTCATTTCACAGAAGCAGAAACTAGGGTCCTCCAATGATAATTGCAGCTCATAAATAAAAGTAAAGAGAACCCCAGCCTCATGCCAGGCACAGCTAAGAGCTGTAAGGGGCACAGAGAGGAAGAAACCATGGTTTCTACTCTCAAGAAAACACTGGAATAAGAGACATGAAACATGCAAAATTGATAACTGTATAAGATTTATGTAAGTATATAAAATATACAAAAATTTATATAATATATAAAACATATAAAAATGATAAATATATAAAATTTCTGGGAGTCAGGAGTCTTTCATTCCAACCATTACTACATTATGTCTAGCACCCTTCTGAAACCCCAGCTCAGATACCTGTCGGGCACTAATGGTTATCTGGGTGTCAGGTAAGCATTTGAGATCACCACCAGGTTTGGTAGCTCTTGTTTTTCGCATTTTCTTTGTCCATCTGTCTCAGTGTCAGCTACATGATGAGTGAGAGAGTGGGTAGGACAATGGGTGAATGAAGTGATGTTCCCAGAAGTGATATTCACATAACTTGAAAAGGACAACCAAACGAACTGGGGGATTCAGTTCTCATGGAAAAGCCAAACTCCTATCACATCTACCTCATAATCTGTTTGCTCTTCCTCAGTGCCAGCAATATGATTTGTATAGTACGGATGTATTAATGGGGGTTCACTTCCAGAAATGCTCTCATTTTTAAGAGCACGATGTAGAACAGCCACAGGCGTAGCTTTAGTGCAGATGCCACAGTGACTACAGGGGCCACAGGAAAGTCTAACAATTCCCAGATAGTCCAGGTCTCAATGCCGCCCTCCTGACAGGGAGGCCTTTTGCCCTCCCTCCTTGAAGCCCCTCTGCCCCTTTCCCGCATCCATCCTAGTACAACAGCCATGAGAAGAGAAGGAAGGCAAAGAGCACATCAAGAAAGCGGCACAATCTATAGACGTGATGATCTCTGTGCGTCACTCACAGTTCACTGAACTAGTAACTCCCCCTTTGTGTGCCTTTGGAGGCTGGCACCGCCCTGTCTCAACCACAGACAGACTCCATGCTCTCCTGTGCTCAGGGCTGATGTATGTCTCCGGACAGCTCCAGATGGCAGGAGCAGGCAACTGATTCACTTGCTTCTCCATTCCTAGCAGCACCCCTCAACGGGGTTTCAGAGCTGGGCCAGCACATTAGTAGTGCCATCTCTCCTGAGGCTGAGGCATTGCCTCTAATGACTCAATCACTGGCCCAATTGGGGAGGGGCACAGGGCTGCAAGGAAGTTAGGGCAGCCCAAGAATGGGAGATACTCCTGAAGGCCTGTTTACTGCATAGCGACCCTGTGCCCAGATGGGGTCCTAGACAGTGCTAGGATGCCCTGCTCTCCCTCCACCCTGCTTCTATCTCAGGGCACCCACCACCAGGGCCCTCCCAACAACAGTGGTGAAAGGAATCATCACTCTGGAGACATGTCCCATTGGCTCTCAATTTTCCATGTACAGGGTGGAGCAAAAGTAGGTTTATAGTTGTTCGTATGGAAGATAACACAGTAAATAATAACATAAGAGTAAACTCTGTGCTTTGCATACTCACAACTGGAAACCTACGCTTGCCCCACCCTGCAGATTTTGATACACTTTTGGATTACACTTTGTAATACCACAGATGGTATGGAACAAGAATGAAACATCATTTTTTACCTATAATCTTGAAATTATGTGGTGGTTACATAAAACTCTAATAACACCCCTGCCCCTACCCCTGCTGCTCACACTGAACCAGCAGGGAGATGATGCTGAGCCTCCATCCTGTCCTCAGCTCCAAACCAGCCCTCCCCAATATATCAGTGCTCAGAGCAAAGCTCTGAGTCCCCAGGGAGACAGAGAAAGTATGAGGGGAGAATGGGCAATTTCATCCAAAAGGGCATTTGTGGCAAAGCTGTCCTTTTAAAGTCAGAAACATGACCATATCTTTGTTATTTGTGGTGAAGGAAAAAGCCACGGCTGGTATAATAATGCAAAAAGACAGGTTAAGCCAGAAATAACCTCTCATTATGGGACAGACAGTCATCAACAGCCCATGCTTTAAATCTGGTTTCCCAAGTCTAATCTTGCCAAATAATCCCCTGCAAGCCCTGGATCCCACCCCAAACCCTGACCCCAGCAGGCTGCCTATATCCCTGATAAAGAAGTGAACTCATTTTATGTGGGGTCCAACCTTGACAGTACTCAGATCACCCCTGGGCTATTGAATTGTCCAGAAAGCTCATGCCTGAGTGAGGTCAAACTCCCCAAAGAAAACTATGTCATATGACTGAATGGAATTGCTGTTCCTCAGGCTGTCTCCTTCTCAAAACTGCAGGGTGGGAAGACCCAGTCTACAAAGCTGTTTAGGTAAGAAGCATGCAATGAACAAGTCCAGGTAGTTTTATTTGAGGGGAGGATGCAGCTGGCGGCTGAATTGCCTTTTTCTCTTCACAAATCAGGTGATCCCAGGCCTGATCACCCAGGTCAGGGACCCAGCTGTCTGCCTGCCTGGGGTGGATGCCGGGTACAGGGGCCTGTTACCTGCTGGACATCCTGCTGGAAGACACAGAGCTGCAGCCGCTGGTGGAGCCGCACTTTGCGGTGCTGCCAGATGCTCTCGAGTCGCCTCTGGTGGTGCAGCACCTCATGCACCACGTCCAGCACCTGGTGCACTGCCTTGGAGTAGTTGGCTGTGGCCGTGAGGGACTCAGAGTTCCCAGGACTCAGGGGGCGCTGCAGCACATCCAGCAGGGCTTTGCCATCCTGGCTGACCTGCAGGAAGGGAAGAGGGTCACGTCACGTAGCGAAGTGGCAGACAGGACACAGAGACCCATGACAACCAAGGAATGTGCTAGCCAGAGCTGCCGTGGTGCCCAGCTCACAGCCCAGGGGAGGTCAGAGCACCCTGGAATCCAGGGGAGAGGAGTTGCAGGGACAGCATGCAGGTGTCTGTGAAACTCTTGAATCAGTCTCTCCCCGCCATGAATTTTAGCTTCATGAGGGCAGGAACTCTGCGTGTCTCCCCAACCCTGGAACGGTGCCTGGCACATAGTACTGGGTAGGTATTTTGACTAACTCACTGACAGGTCAGGCAGCAGAGCTCTTCAGAAATGAAGCTGAATATATGTCGACACCATAAACCTCTCCCCCTCTTTCTGCTTCCCCTTTCTCTACCTGGCTCCAAACTGCTAGAGGTGTGACCAGAGACAAGTTATCTAATATCTTTGGGCCTCGGTTTCCTGGTCTGAGGAACTCATAGGGAGAGTGATGCCATACACCTCAGGGTTGTGGTGAGGATTAATGAGTTAACACACGCAGGGTGCCCAGCACATAGGACTGGCTACCAATTCTATCTTCATCATTTCTTTCTCCTGTCTTCTTAATTTCCTTGCCATTTTCTTTCTTCCATATTGATCCTTCTTTTGCTCTCCTTCTAGACAACCCCCTTTTTTTCTCCTGAAAGTGGTGATATCCCCCTCTTTCCTGAATATACCATGCTCCTGGGTTCCCCAACACTCACCCTCAGTGCTGTGTGCGGGTGTGTGTGCACGCACACATACACCAAGGTGGTGCTGGCTGATGCTCCCATTTTTTATGCTTCCTGGCTAGAGACATCATCAGTCATACATCAAAGATCTTAAAGAGTCTCCAAGGAGAGAAAAATGGCCTCCTTTCATATTAGTCCCACCTAGGGTATTCCACATACAGGCCGGTGCTCTCACCACCCACCCGTATACATACACACTCAAGATCCTTGCTTCTCACCTCTGTGTAGGCCTGAGTCACCTGCTCATACAAAGACTGGTGGTGGTGGATCGCCAGTTCCAGGTCCTGCATCTCGGATGGCAGGCCACCTTCACTGCACATCTTGCACCAAGCGTCCACTCCTGACAGGAACTGGAAGGAGATGCCAGCGGGGTCAGTGTGGGGCACTGGGGGTGGGCAATGGGCAGGTTATATAGTAGAAATGGTCAGATGCCTTGGGAAGAAGCATTAGGACATCTGGAAGGAAGCCTTCAGAGACCACTGCAGAGGATGGAGGTTTTTCTTTAGTTGTACAAACATTAACTCCATGTAAGTCAGACCCAGTGAGGAAGTGTGGTTTCCACAAACAAAGGTGACTATTATAAAACTGCTGGGGGTGGGAGCATCTGCATGTTCAACAGGTTATATCCACACACTGACTATAAAGCACAGGTATGTAAACAGCTCACTCCATTACATGTATACATCACAGCTGCTTATTCTGTGCACACTCACAGGCACATGGGAGAGGCTACATTTAATGTAAAGGGATGTTTCCATACAGGTACTTTGTAGTGTCTACACTGAGTTGTAAAGAGGAGCAAAGAACACAAGGAATAGAGATTAACCCTCAAGAAGATCCCTACTGCTGGGTCAGTAGCCTTAGGAGTGGGAGAGGGGAGGAGCAGCTTAGGGGGATAAGCTATACTGTGCCTACGGTGGCAGTGTCTCCTGGAATGTGATATATATATAGATCTTGACAGATATCAAATTATTTAAAAATGAAAATTAACAATTGTGGAAGACTATGGGTGTCTGTGCACAAAGGGTAGCCAACTGAAATCACTCAGATTTATTAGGTGGAAAAATACACCTTTAAAATGCAAATAATTCTTCACCCAACAGTCTGGAATGGTTCTGTCTGATTCCTCTCGCCTGGGTGCACAGCTCCATTCAAATTAACTGCCTAAATACCTTTTAATCTCGTTGCCTAGAACAGCCCATGTGAGGACAATAAAGAGCTGCCTAAACAAACGCATTGAAAAAACAGCCTTGAACCCATTGTCTGGTGTGTTTTTCCCCCTAGCTAAAGAGAATCATAGTTTATGAGTTTCCCTGAAGAACTGGTAATACCTGAGGAAACTGCATTAAAAACAGATACAAATAAAACTGCTCCGGATCCAAACTAAATCAGGAAACCGCAGCAAGACGTTGACTCCTCCAGCTACTCTCAGTTCCGGCACTGCATTTTCTGCAACTGCTTGAGTTCTAGTCTTGGTGTCACTGTCAGCTTTCAGTCCCTGGGCTGTTGGTTGTTGTGGCTGCTTTTTCATTCCATATGTTTTTCTTTTAAATCACATTAAGACATTTCTTAACAATTCTGGAAGAGTTCTGGAGATTTGATATGAATATTCTCATGGTCCTTAGAATGAACTAGTCACAATCAGTCATTGCCACCATCATCTTAAAAAACAAATGAACAAAATAACTCATGGTGAGATCTCTCTCAATGCAGGGGGCTGCCCTGGACTCATGACACAAGTATTTTAGTCTTTGGTAAGGTCTCAGGTAGAAACAGGCACAGTGGAGGAAATACAAAACACCAGGATATAATGTTGAATAAATACCCGCATTAGAATCTACCATTTAAAAAACACACTAGGCACCTTACATGCTCCATCAGGCTGGGAGATTTGTGATTCTCCCTACATTAGAGATGAGGAAACAAGCTCAGAATGGTGAGATGGCCTCCCTAAGTTAATAATGATGGGGTGGTGACTGGAACCTACATGTGTCTATCCACCAAGCCTAGACTCTTTCAATTACTCCATATTGGCTTCTATGTTGGGTGGGTAACAGAGGAAAAGATTTAAGGTAAGAACCTGTGCCTAACTCTCCATTATCTGTGAACTACCAAATGTCATACAAAGAAAAAATTAAGAAGTTAACACCACAGACTTTAACATTAGACACACCTTCCAGCTTGTCCATAAATTGTGTGGATTTCACACTGGTGTGTTAGTAAATGTTTAACCACCAGCATATATATATGTACGCACACATGTATTATAAACTTTACTAACATAAAAGACATGTAGCACATAATTTACACAGAATAATAACATACCCAATGTTCTTTATTGTAAATTCCATGTAATGAACTGATTCTCACAGGATGATTTTGTATACGACATACTTGTATAGTTTTGGCATGAAAGCTGGTTGGCCATTTCACTTATGTTGGTGTAAGACAAAAGTGAAAATAGCACAAAACTTATGGTAGAACACTGCTTGTTCATCCGTGATGCGAAGGGCTTCTTGGCTGAATGGAGTAATGGTTTCTGAATATCAGAAGACTATTTCCTCAATTCTATGCACTATTCACAATGTAGAGCTACTGGCCAGACACACTTTAAGCTTAGTCTGTACTTTTAAATATTTTCTCCCTCATTTTGTAAGACTCTAGACAATCAATAAAACAATAGATCAAGCCTTGGTTGGTAGCATTTGATGATTCCCATGGTGTAAAACTCCTACCTGGGTCTATTTCAAGCTATTGATATGATATCACCAAACGTGGAGTTAGGAAGAGATGATGTAGCACATACTGTATAGTATTTCCACCATCGATATAAACTTCCAAAAAGATATAAACAACGTCAAGAACCTAGATAATAAAGTGTAGCAAAATAATTGGGAAGTAGTGAGTTTTGAGTACCTGTTGTCTTTGCTTATAGTATGATATATTTAATGTAAGTTTAGTTTTAAGTAACAGCTATATTTAACAACCAGTTCACAACATTCCTGGAATTTTAACAGCTGGACCTCCATGATCTGGTCAGAGCCAGCTCCAACACACCACTGGATCTTAGGCAGGTCACTTAATGTCTCTGAACTTCAGGGCTCCTCTCTGTAAAAGGAGTTGGTAATGTCACCGGCCAACACCAGTAAGTAAATGGGAACAAATCATTGTAACTTCTAACTACTGTGTTATTGCTCCTGTAAAATCAGCTTCCCCTGCTCTCAGGATTCTACGATCAGTTCAGTTTCACTCCTTTGGTCTATGCTCAGGGGACGCAAACTAAGCAGTAAACACACACAAGCACACACAACAATAAACTACCCAGTGGAATGTAAACAGGCTCTGGTTCTTGTTTGGAAGAGAAGCAAAGCCACCAATGTTTCTTTATGTACACAGGGGCCATGAAAGTAGTAGACTTGGGTTGTTTCTACTACTCAGCAGGGCCTTCAGTGTTTCAAAGAGAGGAGGGGCTCTCTACAAAGTGTATATACTCCCATCTGCCCCTCCCCTGGCCCTCCCTTCACCAACAGCAACCTCAGCAATGCCCTTGGCCTCACCTGCTCAGCCTTTTGGTGGAACACCGCAGACATGGCGAGGATGGTGCTGCGTTCGTCCAGGGCAGCCGCGAAGCTCTTCCACTCCTGGTCCAGCTGCGTGGAAATCTGCTTGATCTGCTGCGAGGCATAGTGGCCGGCCTCAGAGAGGCGGGAAGCCACAGACATGATACGGTTGATGTTGACATAGGCATTCTGGAAAGAAAGGAGAGTGAGCACTTAGTGGGGCAGGCTGAAAAGGTATCCACTGAGCACTTTTGGGGTGGGTATTTGGGGAAGGAAGCTACCCCCAACAAAAAGTATGAGAGAGGATGGTACAGGCCACACTAGCATATCTGTTTTGGGCCCAAGGGAAGTCTTTGTCTATGATAACATTTCAACAGATAGCACGTATAGTAACTAAGGTTTTTCATTATAGGGACCAGCACAGTTTTTGTGCCATTAATGCACATAAAATGTAATGACTTTGCATGGACTGCCTCAGTAAACCTCACTTTCATCTTATGAGGTCATGCCAAGGGGACAGCATTGTACTTCTAAAAGTTACTCTCTGGAAGTAATGGCTTAGACTAGGGCAAAAGCTGGAGGAGGCAAAAGCACCTCTCTTGCTCAGGAGAGAGCCATACCTAGGACATTACTGCCACCTACAACACGGGAGAAATGCACATCAAAGAGGGCAAAGGACATTTGTTATATGATAACTCTGCATCTTCCCATCACCAAGCAAACACTTTGCTGCCTCACGCCGCTCTCCCCACCAAAAGAGCTGGGGCACTGGCCATCAGTGGGTGTTTAAACAAAGAGAACATTTGATTCCCAGCCAGTGTGGCTCAGTGATTGAGCACTGACCCATGAACCAAGAGGTCACTGGTTCGATTCCAGGTCAGGGCACGTGCCCACGTTGCCGGCTCCATCCCTAGTGGGCAGCGGGCATGCAGGAGACAGCTGATAGATAATGTTTTTCTCTCATCGATGTTTCTCTCTCTATCCCTCTCCCTTCCTCTCTCTCTAAAAATCAATTAAAAAATAAATAAGTAAATAAATAAAGAGAGCATTTGAAGCCACATTTTTCCATGCTAAAAATAAGATTGATGGAAACTTTTATCTCTACTTGACTTAAAAACATTTCTCCAACTGACCCCAAAAGGCATCTGTGGGGGTCTCCCGGCCCTGCTGACTCCTTTCATCTTGTGTTTTGTTCACACTCATTCCCATCATTGATTTCCAGTTAAAATTCATGACCACCATGTGCGTTGTTTCCTACTAGGCTAGTAGAAAACTCTCCAGGAAGGAACAAGACCAAAGAAAAACCCCATAAACATAAGAGTAGTGAGCATGGTTATTTTTAACTGCTACCTCATATTAATTGTCTGAAGTGTCAAAACAATCAAGTAACACTGTGGCACCCACAGAGAGCTTTTCTGACTCACACAGTGTCTGTCTGAAGGAGGATGAGGGTGACTTGTACACCTCTGTTCTTTGTTTCAAATCTTCTCAGATGATAAATATTCTTCAACAATGGCATTTTCTCTTGGTTCTATTAGCTCAGGGATAGCGCATTAATAGTGGGTAAGTTGAATGAAGGTTCTTTTACTTTTCTTTCCCTCTTCCCTCATGGTCCCCATTCATCTTAGCTTTCCCCTAAGCACTCCATCCCAAACCTGAGCCAGGTGGATAAGGTCTCTTTTCATTTAAAAGGTCTCCATGAAAGTTTGAAAGGTTAAGTGACACGCTTGAACACAAATCCATCCTGATGTCTAATGACCCCTGTGCATAATCTCTTTCTTTAGTCTGGCCCAAGATCTTTCTGACATAGTACATTTCCTTAATAGACCAAAATATTACTACTATTATTATTTGAAATAACTATCCTTCAGAGATTTAGAAATCATTATCAGCCCTGTTTTCTGAGTTAGGACACAGATTCTACTTAAAATTAAACTCTATTTATAGAACTGACAGAAAAACCAACTCTGCACTTAGAAATAGAAAGAAAGAAAAAAAGGCATGTATTGATTTTAAAAGTTCTGTCTTCTAAGGGAATAACATTTGGCTTCCCCCCAAATTTCCTGTTTGTGTCTTTGTCTTAGTTTAGGTTCCCCCAAAGCAGACCCCGAAACAAGGATTGAGGGGCAGATGTTTCTTTGGGTGGGATCCTAGGAAGTACAATGAGGGAGTGGGGAAGTCAAAGAGGACAGGGAGAAAAATGAATAAAGGATGTGTTCATGAGTGGGTTACTGCTATGAGCAAGTGGGGGTCATCCTCCTGAAACTTTTTGAAAGACCGTGGAGAACGCACTTCTGAGCTGCCCACTGGGAGGTGAGGAATCTGGGGTACTTAAGCACCAAGTCCCATTGCTCACTGTTGAAAGTCTCTCCCGGAGTAACTCCCTGGCATTTCCAGCCTGACCTCCACACACGCCAAGCATAGTCCACAGGTTAGAGAGTGGTCATGGGCAGAGAAACACAGGAAGCTGTCCGTGTGTGTGGGAAGGTCATCTGTACATGACCTTCAGGGTGGGCTGAGGGGATATGGGTAGAGAAATGACAAACTGGATTCAAATCCTGAAACTATCCCCCTCACACATTTATAGAGATCTATCTAGGGTTGTTGGGTTTTCCTGTCCTAGGAAAGACCTTGTGTTCTTTGGCCAGCTGGGAAGCAAGAAAAGCAGTAAGAGCAGGCCACTAGGCTGTATTTAAGGTCCCTCATGTACATCATAGATGTCTGGCCCTCTGTCATCACCACCTGTTTCCATTCTCCCCCACAGGGAACACAGGGAGGCATATTTCTGCTCACTTTCAGGAAGAACTTTCCAGTATTAGCAATGTCCAACTGTGGCTGCCTTCTTGAGGCTGTTAACACCTTGTCACTCATTCAAATATTTATGGAGAGAGGGCCAGGCTCTGTTTTGGGGGCTGTGGGAGATCAAAGAGGAATGAGACAGGATTCCTGCCATCAGGGGGCCATAGCTGAGACTTAAGAAAAGCCCTCAAATAACTGTAATTTAAAGCAAAATGAAGCAAGTGTTTTGACAGAGATAGAAGAAACTCTCTGTGGGGATGTGGAGGAAAGGGACTGAACCCCTGGCCGGGATGCAGGGAAGGGGCTTCCTGCACAGGAGGTGGTGGTGAGGCTGGCTGTCCTCCAAGGCCCCCTTCAACCCTAAAAGCCTGTGATCATAAATGAAAGCTAAAAACAAACAAACAAAAAAAGACCACAGCTTACATTTCACATTCTAGAAAGTAGCACAATAAATGCCTCTTTTGTTTCCTTATCAGTGGGCAGAGAAATGTCTCACTAAAACTAACACATGATTACACTTCACAAAAGAAGTGGAGGCAGTATTCCTCATGGTAGAGGGATAAATAGAATGCTGACTTATGAATTTGCTCATTTCCCCCCTCTATGCTCCTTTTCAGAGCAGCACAACGCTGCAGGCAAGTCACACTGCCCAAGCTCCTCATCATCATCTTCCTCACTTTCCTTCAGCCAAGAACCTGAGACAAACGGGTCCATAGGTTCTAAACGGCAGCCACAAACCAGATGGGAAAAGGAAAGGCAGAGATGGTCCCAAATGACTAAAAAGGAAAGAGCAAGGTTAAACAGCTGGATTAATAGGCTGGGTAAATAGGGGTGCTCAATCCTTAGGCACAAATGGCATGCCATGGCCTTTGTCAATCTGTCCCTGTGGTTCTTCTATGTCACTGTTTATGCCTCTGTTAAGGAGCATTTGGGGACATGGTCTGTCTTGGAGACATAGCCAGAAGGAATGGATACTTTGACTCTTCACAGCCTTTCCATTTCCTACCAGTTGCTCCCCCCCACCCCATCTGCCTGGCCCTGTGGCTCTTGCCTGCCTGCCTTAATGCCTCTCATCAGCAGAGCTGTCCATCTGACGAGGGCCAGGAGTCAGGAGACATGAGTTCTGGTTCACCCCTGGCACTCACTTCAGACACCACTTGCCTCCTCTGTGCCTCAGTTTCCTCATCTATCTGTAAAGTGAGGGAGTTGAGCTAAATGATCTCAGAGATTCCATTTCTGAGAAAGGGGTGTCAGCTCCACACAGCCCAAAATATAGTTTCCTCTTACAGAGGGCACCAGATCAGATGCAGAGAGAATTCAGGAGGTCACAGGTTCCTTCTTTCTTATCTTCAGTGCCTAGGGGAAAATGATGACTGAATCTATTCCCCTCCCGAAACCCTCTTCTTTGGAGAAAGTGGGGTATAAACTGAACTCCACATATAACAGGAAGGTTTTAAACAAAAGAGTAACAAGATCTGACTCGTGCTTTCAAAAGACTGCCCAGTGAGTTAAAGGGCTGGTGAGGGGAAGAGTGCAGGGAGTGAGGCCAGGGAGAGGAGTGCCGCCTCATGCAGGTACACAGCCCAGCCTCGGCTGTCCGGCTGTCCTTTACCTTAGCCCTTCATCCTGGCTCTGCCCTCTGCCCTGTCATGTGAGGGCCACAGCTGCAGCTGAGTGACCAAGGGCCAGCTGCTCCCCTCCCCCTGTCCTCTTCAGCCCCTCTCCCTGAGCAGAGCTGCCTAGACTAACCCGTTTCTCTGGCCAGAAGTTAATAATTAATAATTCTGGCTTAGGGAGTATTTTCTCAATCCCTCACTTTAAAGCTGCTTTGTTAATTTAAATCCCCCACATATATGAAGTACTATTATTATTATCATTACTCAAAGTATTGCATAATCCAGATATAAACACTATCTACCTTGCAGAATGCAAATGCCCACAGCATTGTCTATTGCTTCATCCACCCCATCCCACCTTCCCCCAAGGCTCTCCTCCTATCATTTGGTCACAAATGGGAAAAATAACTAAATTCCAGCAAAATCTTGCTAACTCAAAAAGTCCTCTATATTTACACCCTATCCCCACTTCTGTCACCTACAAAATTCTTCATTTTCTCATTTCATTCCTTCATTCATTAATTGGAGATTACGGGATGGACGGCCCCCTTCTCCTGGGGACTTGTCTCCTGTTGTGATTAACTGAAATCAATGGAGTGGAGTCATTCTCCTGAAAGAACTTCTTGGCAGAATCTTGATGAAAGTTTTCAGCCCTGCCAAAGGCTTTCACTTTGAACCTGGCTCCTGGCTGCCCTCACTGGCTACAAACACACGCAGAGTTGTTTGTAGATAACCATAACTTTCCACATAAAAACCCAGCTGACTTTTCTCTTTAAAAGAAGTTTCTTATGTGGTATACTCTGAAAGAGATACTAGTTCCTCTAGAAACAATCACTTGATGCCAGCTGCCATTCTGGTAACCCTAAGCCCCAAGCTGGGGGCTGATTGGAAGGACAGATCTTTTCCGAATACATGTATTATCTGAATCCCATTCACTTCACTCCTATAAGCAGGGGTGACTTTTACACTCCTGTGGTCACAGGTTCCCACTCTGAATCAGAAACTCTCCCCTGTGGGTTACATGAGACATAAAGCATCCAGTCCATTGCCTGGCATATAACCAATAACCCAAAGAATGTCATATCTTTTCCCTCATCCAGTTCCAGCAGATTGGTATTAACTCTCCAAATTAAATGCAAACCAACTCAAAGTATTAGTTAAAAGCATAACAAAAGAAAAACATATCAACTATTCCAACTAGAGGCAAATATTCCAACGAGAGTCCAAAGCCCCATGTATTTCACAGAGAGCACGCCAAATCCACCCTGCTATTCCTGGGGAAAGTCCCCGCAGCAGGCGAAGCTGCCCTGGCTGTTTGTCAGGCCACTGCCCTGCACACCACCCCCGTTCTGCTGGCAGATATTCGAGGGTCTAGGGCCCTGACTTATCCACAGGTCTTTCCTTGGCCCAGAGAGATCAGAGAATTCAGAATCAGCCAGTGACTTGCTCTGTGAGCCAAGCCCCTTCAACACAGTGTTCTTCCATACCTTAAGTTGGAAGAATAGAACTCTTTGCCTCTTGGGATGGCCTTCTTCAGGCATTTCCACTCCCTTGGCATGTGTTAGCCATGCCCAAGGCACCCAGAAGTGGGAATGTCTTGTCCTCAAAGAGACAGATCCTTCTCCTTATTACTGACTGTTTTACTAAAGGTGTTAGAACCTCCTCCTCAGCCTGGGCACGGGACCCTTCATTTTGTTATCCAGAGCCAATGTTTCTCATCTTTACCTCCAGAGAGGAGGAGGGGAGTCAGTGAAGAGGTGTCCCAGCACTGGGAGAAAGGAGTCCTGGGCACGGGTTCTCAATTCCATTCCAGTTAAAGGGGCTGCAGCTTTTAAATTATTATTATGAAAATGAAGTTGTAATCTGTCAAACCATCAAAGAAGGGGAAGCACAACAACCATGTAGAGGTCACTTTCCTGAAAGGAATTCAGTCCTTTAGACAAGCTCTGGAGACCTTGCCTCCTAACATCCAAAAGTCAAGGGAGGGAAGCCAGGCAGATAACTGTCCAAAGGCCAAGGTACTCAGCAAAAATCACTCAGGTCAAATGAAAACCAAATGTTAAATCAAAATGTGAAGGACAAAATATATAAAAATAGTATAGCCTCAGCTGAGAAAAACATTATGCATAGTAAGGAAGCACACCCAAGTATTATCAGTCATTAACTGCTTATTTTGAATCAGCTATACATGGTAGTGGGAACTTTTCTACAGGGTCTTTTGCTCATCACAATTCTCTTGTGCACAGAGAAGATTTTTAAAAATTATATATATATTTTTTAAAAATAATTTCTTAAAATTATACAGACGAAGTATACAGTATTTTATCCCCCAGCCCTTTTCATACCCACTAAACCATCAAAACATCAAATGTCTATAGGTGATGGAGCTAATGGGGAATTTATGTTTAACCTTTTGCTTTTATCAAACTCCTTTTTATTGATACACAAAGGTTATTTCTAGTTTTTGCTTTTTGTTTCCCCTGCAAATAATGCTAGGAGTTGTGAGGGGGAAAAAATTTTAATACATTTAACATTTTTAGTTTTAAAATTTATTTTGATGTATCTTTAGTTTTAATAGATTTGGTCAGGTTATATTCCATGAAAACTGTAATTACTCAAATTTCCCCATTTCTGTTTACTTTTGAAGAGCTTTTTTAATTTTTTTAAATTATTTTTTTCAATTTTTATTTTTTTTATTTTTTTTAATATATCTTTATTGATTTCAGAGAGAGGAAAGGAGAGGGAGAGAGAGAGATAGAAACATCAATGATGAGAGAGGCATTGATCGAGCCCGCAACCCGGGCATGTGCCCTGACCAGGAATCGAACCCTGATCTCCTGGATCCCAGGTTGACGCTCAACCGCTGAGCCACACCCGGCCGGGCCGAAGAGCTTTTTTTAAAAATATATATGTTTTTATTGACTTTAGAGAGAGAGGAAGCGAGGAGAGAGAGAGAGGGAAACATCAATGTGAGAAACATCTATTGGCTGCCTCCTGCATGCCTCCTACTAGGGATAGAGCCTGCAACCTGGGCATGTGCCCTGACCAGGAATCAAACTGGTGACCTTTCAGTTCATTATATGACGCTCAGCCAACTAAGCCACTCGGGCTGGACTCTTTTTTCTTTTCAAGTAAAGTATAATTTATATCAAGTGAAATAGGCAAGTTTTAGTGAGCAAAAACTACTTTAATAAGGAAAGGAATATATACACACTATTTAAAGTATTTTGGAAGCCAAGTTCATATAACAATCTCATTTTACAGTTAGGGGAAAGAAAATCTCCAGACATTTCTTGAGTCCATCTAGTAGGTACTTAAAAACTTGTTAAGTCAATTAAGTGGTGTTCAAAGTCACAAAGAAGAGACAAATTGGGACTAGACCCAGGCCTCCTGATTCCTAGTCTGCATGACCTCTCTGCTTATAGCTACCTTTTCTCATGCCCTGCAGCCTATATTCATTTACATTTTTGTTTTGTCACACTCAAAGAAAGTCATAAGGAGAAGTATTTGGAGATTTTCCCATACAGTTTTCAGTGGCTTGGTGAGTAACATTCAACATCAGTAAGAAAATAGACTGTGCCAAAGCGATGGAAAAAGCTGAACCTCACTTCCTTTCTCCAGATTAATAATGCCATATGTATCGCTTACATCTTTGCTAGTACCAAACCCACTTTGGGTACTGAAGCTGTTAAAGCATCAGCTTATGATTAATTAGTTTAACATTACCATGTAAACCTGCTGATTCCCCTCGAAACATATGGACACTGGGATAGTAACATCTGGAATAAGAACTGTCCATGTTTGAAACTCTTCTGCGATAGCTGAGATGTGATGAGCTCTAAATGAAAACTCCTACTTCTGCCTCCCACAAACCACAGGGTGCCCTCTAGGGGGCCAAATAGGGCAGTTGATGGATGACTATCTGGTCAAATCTGGCCAAACAGTAGGTCAAACCATGTGGAAGCCATCTGTCACTGTCAGGCGGAGAGAGGAAAGAAGCTGGAGCAGCCCCGGTGCTCAGCAAAGATAACATTGGCCCAGGAATCCCTCTGTCCCTTTCACCTGGCTTGCTGTAGCAATGTTTCCTCCAGCAATTGCTTTACAAACCATTAAGCAGCCATGAAAACAAGCGCCTGGCCATATGTCTGAGGGCCAAGGAAACCCAGGAGCAGATTTAAGCTAAAAAGAAGCCAGCCCCTCTTTCTTGTCTTTCTCAGTTCTGAGTGAAACTTCCTTGCAGGGGGTGAGTATCTTTATATGAGGCATCACTGCAGGATTGATATAACAGGGAGGGTAGGGACAGCTGGAATCAGGATCAGGGACAACAGCAGAGACAGTGGTTGGAAACAACGTAGCTCCTCTGGATTGCGATGTAGTAATTTCAGGTTGCCTGTACAGGTTGAAATCAGAGGCTATAAGACTTTAAGAAAATGCATTCTCCAGTATTTTATTCTCTCAGCCTTTTCTCTTGTAGGATGTGGCTATTCAGAGCTTGTATTGTATTCAGAGATTGTATTGTGGCATCAGTACAATCTGGGAGCTGGTTAGAAATGCAGAATCTCAGGCCCTTCCCTAACATCCTGAATCAGAATCTGCACTTTAACAAGATTGTCCCACGTGATGCGTGTGTACATTAAAGTTGGAGAAGCTCTGTAGATGGGAACTCTGAGGATCTTCCCCTGAACAAGGAGAACTGTTTCTTCTAGCGCTCCCAACCCTGACAATAATAATAGCTGAACATTCACCAAGCGTAACACCAAGCAAAATGTGCTAAAGTGCACAAATCCTGTCTCATCCTTCCAACATCCCTGGAAAAAGCACAATCATTGTTCCCCATTTATAATAGTGAGGCTCTGAAAATTAAAATAACTTGCCTATGATTGCACAACTAGGAAGGAAATAGAGAGCCACGGTTGGCTCCTAGTGCCCATGCTCTTTCACACATTGCTATTTTACTTTGCCATAAATGTGAGACAGTTGGGCTGGCCAAGGATGTCCCTCAAGGGAGTAGAGAGAGTATGAGAAATCTCTCCCAAAGATTTAAAACTTCATATCTGAGAGAAACAGGGCCTCTGGAGAGAGAATTAAATAAACATTTCTACATCTCTGAGGCCTCCCCATTGGGACCCTTGATTTGCCCTTGGAATGCTCTTGGGAACAGCCCAGCTCCAGCATGGGCAGGAACCTTGCAGGTGGGTTTCTCTTGTCCTTTCTCTCCTGGAGCAATAATCTCCATCTCATCTGTAAACCCAAAGGCAGTCACCCTGGGAACACACAGGTGCCTGTCTCCACAGAACCACAGGAAAGCTAAGGATTAAGGCAACACTTTGCCCCTTTAATCAATATCTTGCCTTATGGCTAGAGTCTTCAATCTCTATCCTATTTGTTATTCAACTATTCATTCAACAGTGTAAGGCACTATGCATGCAGGGAACAAGACAGACAAAATTCCCACATTCATGGAGCTTACATTTTAGTAGAGGAGTCAGAGAATAAATTAATATTTATTCTATATTTCTTATTTTAGCACTGTATAAAATAAAGCTGAGTTGAAGACAGATCATGACGAGATTGAGAAGCACTACTGAAGACAGAGAAGTCAGGGCAGACTGACCCCTGAAATCCAGGATGACACACCTGAGCTCACCCCTGAATGAAGTGAGAGAGTGAACAGGTAGGCAGAGGGTACAAGTAGAAGGAACAGCAAGGGCAAAGACCACGGGGCAGGAATGACCATGAGAGGTTTAAAGAACAGCAAGAAGCCCAGGTGACTAGAGCAGATGAGTAGGTAGTAGAGGTTGAGATTCAAGAGGTAACTGAGGTTCAGACCACACAGAGCCTCATAAACCATGGTAAGGGACTTCAGCTTTTATCCTGAGGATAGGAAGACATTAAAGCATTTTGAGTGCAGGAGTAACATGATATGACATACTTTACTTTTGGCAGGATCACTCAGGCTGCTGTGTTGAGAATGGACTGTGAGAGAGCAAAGGTGGAAGCAGGGAGACCAGGTAGGGGCTACTACCAAAGTCCAGGCAGGAGCTGATGGCAGCTTGGAACAGGGTGGTTGGGGTAGAGGTGATAACAAGTGGCCAGACTCTGGATATATTTTGAGGGTAGAACCAAAAGGAGTTGCTGATGGAAAACCTTTAGTTCTTCCTTATTTCTGGGCCTCTGGCAATGTTGTGAACTCTGACCTCTGCTTTAAAGTGCTGCTTCTTTCCCATCCACCTACCTGGTCCTGACCTCTCAGTTCTCGACTGTCCTTACTTGTAAAGGTCTTGCCTATATGTACTGAATCAGTCGCTATGCCTCATCTGGTACTCCCGGCTGGCTACCACCTATAGCCCAGAATGGCATATGCAATGCGGCTGCTTATTATTACCAATATTCCATATTTGTGGAAGCCCTTTCATGTACATTATCTCATCTGACATGCTAGGTTTCATAGACCATTTCATGCCTTTCATTTGGCTCCAGGAGACCTCAAAGGGGCATGAATCAGCTTTGGCTGAATTTCAGACAAATTAACCCGTTGGTGGCTACAGATGGCAGAGGGCAGACACTGGCTGTATGTGAGTATGCGAAAGTGTGAGCTACAAGGCTCAGGAGGTACACATCCAAAGGGCACCATCAATAACCTGAGGGTAAGGAACATAATGACAGAAGGCCCGAGAGAGCAGTGGTTTGAAGTCTGAAAAGAGGTACCAAGGCTGTTGGCAGAGAACTAGGAGTGAGGGAGAAGAGGAGGGGAATCTGGGGCCAGGAGGAAGGGGGCAGTGTACTATCAAGAGAGGAGGCTGTGCCAGGCTAGTGCTAGCCCTGAGTTAGAAGTATAAGTGGTCAGCCAAGCCCTGCTGGTCAGCTCAGAGAAGCCTTTCAGAAGGGAACCAAGCCAGGTGACTGGGCTGCAGGTGAGAGGAGCCTGCATTATATACCAGGCTGATGCTGAAAAAGCCTCTGCCTAAATCAAGGAGCTTCCCTATGTTTCTTGTTTGAATAGGAGCCAATCCCCAAAGCATGGCTGAATAGAGACCAGTGGGCAAAGGTTAATGGGGCACCTAGAGAGGCTGGGGTGGGGAACAAGGACCAGAGAGTAAAGACAGATGCTGCTGCGCCCTGAATACTCCTGACCTTAAAGGGAAGTCCTCACCTCCACTTCCATAGGCTAATGATCCAGTAGCTTTAGAGCTTGTCCCCAGCGCAATTGTCCCTTGGCTTATTTTCTTCACCCTGGACTAGTGATTCTCAAGCTGGTTCTTAACCTTGAACAGATTTCCTGGGCTCCACTCCAGCACAGTTAAATCAGAGTCTTGGGCAGTGAGGCCCACCTGCAGCATTTTTTCAAAGCTTCCCAGATGACTCTAGTGGCAGCCAGGGTGGAAGACTGAGGCCTTAGACACAAGCACCAGCTTTAACAGGCTTAGTTCAGAGCATATTCTTCTCTCCTTAGGACAAGTTTAACGCTGACAATGGTGACAAGAACCAGGATCACAAATGGATCCTGAACAGATCAGAAAATAAAATCTAATCCTCCCACTCAGTTGGAAGAAAAGGGAAGTTCCACCCACAAGGCTGTTTGTGGAGATACAAACACTGCATCCTGTTCAACTTTATTAGCAAGAATAGGTCTGGCTGGTGGTATAGGCAGCATTTTACAAGCGCAGATTTCCCTAGAAGCCTGCCTTAGGGATCCCAGTGTTAACAGCAAACACTGGACCACGTTCATTCTTGTCAGGGAGGGACACATGTGAGAGGCTTTACTTCCATCTTTAGGGTTAGAAACTCAGGAACAAAGATGCTGGGGTCAGGCGGAACTTGAAAGATCATCTAGTCCCGTAGTTTTTGGACTTTAGTGTGCATCACCTGGGGACTTTGCAAGGCGCACCCTGATAAAAACCGCTGCTCTCATTCATCGTCTTGTTCCGCTTCTGCTGGAATCACATCCTATAGGGCTCCCTCAGAAGTGAAGGACCTGCCTTACCAGTTCTATGTCCTTACTGCCCAAACTCTGCTCCAGGTTGGTGATGGATGCTGCGGCATGCTTAATATCCTTATTCATTCAACAAGCATTTATTAGAAACCTACTTGGTGCCAGGTATCATTATAGGTCCTGGGGATGCAGGTGTGAATGAAAGACAAAGCTCTGCCCTTAGGATCTGACATCCTAGTAGGCAAAATTCTCTCTGAATTAGGTACATGAATTTGAAGATAGCTAAGCTGCAAGGTCCTTGAAAACAGCTTTGTGTCTTATGAATCTTGCTGTTCTCAGTGTCTACCAAAGGGCACTGAGAATACAGACAGCAAAAGTCTGCTGATGCCCTAGCCAGTTTGGCTCAGTGGTTAGAGCATCGGCCCGAGCACTGAAGAGTCTCGGGTTCGATTCTGAACAAGGGCATGTACTTTGGTTGCCAGCTGGATCCCTGGTCCCAGTCGGGGTGTGTGTGGGAGGCAACCAATCGATGTGTCTCTCTCACATCAGTGTTCCTCTCTCTCTCTCTCTCCCCCTTCCACTCTCTCTGAAAAGCAATGAAAAAAATATCCTCAGGTGAAGATTTAAAAAAAAAGAAGTCTATTGACTACACCAATAAGTGAATGCCAAGTGGTACACCGAACCTCCTACCTCAGCCTCGCTAACACCACCACGGTCAAGTTCTGTAACCATTAAGAAGGTGGTATCGTAAAGCTAGTGGGAACCCACTTAAAAACATTCCTTCTACAGTTGTCTTCTTTTTTTTCTTAACAGTTTTATTGAGATATAATTCACATACCATACAATTCACCCATTTAAAGTATGCAACGCAATGGTTTTTAGTATAGTATTTAGAATATAGATATATGCAACCAACACCATAGTCAATTTTAGAATATTTTCATCATCTCAAAAAGAAATCCTGTACCCTTTTATTACTGCCCCTCTATCTCCCATCCAACCCAACCCCAAGCAACAACTTTCTGTCTCTATAGGTTTGCCTATTCTGGACTTTTATATAAATGAAATCATATAAATATGTGGTCTTTGGTGACTAGCTTCTTTCAAGGTTCATCTGTGTTAGAGCATGTTTTCAGCGCTTCATTGCTAATATTCCATTATATGGATAGACCACATTTTGTTTATCCATTCATCAGCTGATGACCATTTGGGTCACTTCCAGTCTTTTATCATGAAGTAGGATGTTAGCTGCATATGATAATACCTTTAATGGTGTCCCATATTTTTCCGAGGCTGTGTTCATTTTTCCTCCTTCTACTTCCTCTCTGTTCTTCAGACTGAGTAATTTCTATTGATCTATTTTAAAGGTTGTTAACTCTTTCTTCTGCCAGTTCAAATTTACTGTTGAGCTCCTCTAGTGAATTTTCATTTCTCTGACTGCATTTTTCCTTTTGGTTCTTTTTTATAATTTCTATCCTTTTTGCTGATATTCTCTTTGACAAGACATTGTCATCATACCTTCCTTTACTTCTTAAATCATGTATTCCTTTAGTTTTGTTTTTTTAAACAAAAAACATTTATAATAGATACTTTGACATCCTTATTAAGTCTGGCTTCTAGTGGCTCTCACAGGCAGTTTCTATTGTCTGCTTTTATCGGCCCCCCCCCCCAGTTATACTTTTATGTTTCTTTGCATATCTTACAATTTTTGTTGGAAATTAGACATTTTAGATACTATATTGTAGTAACTCTGGTTACTGGTCCCCCCACTTCTGGGGCTTATTTTCTTGCTTATTTGTTTAGTAACCAGTTGGATTGTTTTAGTGAAGTCTATTTGCACCTCAGCTCCCACAGTGGAAACCTCTGATGTTGCTCCTTAGGGGGTGCAGCCTTGGGTAGCCAGAGTCACCTTGGGATGAAGTGGTTTTGGCAGTGCTCTCTTTAATGTTCTCTTTCCCTGACCACACCCAGCTGTTAAATTCCACTAATTTCCAGCTGATGGTTGTTTTCAAGAATGCCCTGGGGCAGAAATTCCTCCACAAACTTATCCAATCAAATTGGGCTCCTTTGAAGGGATAGTTTCTGAGGTCTGCGCTCCAGATTTATTCTGGTCCCAGGAAGTCTCTTTCCCCTGTTCTCTCTGGCAAACTACCATGCTTACCATTCATCCTGTATCTCCAATGACTCTACCACTCTACCAATCTGCTCCCAATTGCCTTTCACGAGAGCCTCCCTAAGGGAATCTCCGAGAGTGCTGTTGGTTTGAACTTCTCCAATCTCAGCTGCAAATGAAGTTAGCTGCTTTGGGAAAAGTTTTGGTACTCTCTACACTACAGTTTCTAAGCCCCGCCCCCCCCTCCCCCCCAAAATCTCTGAGCTCTGGCTCTGCAGCTGCATTAGGGAAAATGATGTGTTTTCCTGAGTGATATCCCCACTGTAGGAGCTGAACACTCAGTGGAGGGGAGAAGGTAGCCTCAGGTCTTCTAGGCTTGCCTCTCCCAGCATGGTTCTACATTACAATCTGGGGCAAGGGCAATTGGGGCCCTAGAATTCTCAGCTGTGCTGGACCCATGGCAGAGCCTTTGGCAAAAGGAGTTGCCAGCTCTTGGCCACACTTACCCAGAACTTAGCTGTAGCAACAGGTAGCTTGGAGAAGGATAAGAAAAGACTCATCTGGAAAGACAGTCCTTCAACTTGGAGCTTGGGGAGAAAGGGAGCCCTGTGTCCTTGGTTATGACAGTCTGGAGTGGAGTTTATTGAGCTTGGATGGGAAAAGGAGAGAGTGGGTCTTGATTCAAATGCCATAGACTCATTGTTCTTATTGAGGTTTAGTAGATTTTCTTGAATAAATGTTCTTTCATTTTCTGTATGCACTTAGACCATTTCCAGAGACTTTAAGTGTTTTTAAATAATTTTCACCAGTTTCACTGGCAAGAGGGTCTGTGGAGCTCCTCATGCTGTCTTGCTGGAAGTAGACTGTCTTTCAGAACTTGGGATGATTTACTTTAGTAACTATTTTGTATGTATAGATAGTCACAGAACAACAGTTCTCTAACCTAAATGTGCATATAAATCACCTGGGGAACTTGTTAAAAATTTAGGTTCCGAGGGCCCCCCATCACCCAGAAATTACAATTTTCTAGGACTGGGGTGGAAGCTAAAAGGAAATCTGCATTTTTAGCAAGCTCACTACATGATTCTTTGGAGAAAAAAATTATACTAAGAAGACTAACACACACCGGATGTCTTCTTTTTTTAATGGGTTCTTTGTTTACAGTGGGGCTTTGCAACTATAGCAGGGTCAAATGCTGGCTACTTAAACATCACAATAGTGCGAGTGCATGTGTGTGTGTGTGTGTGTGTGTGTGTCTGTGTTTACACACCAAAATTTAGAAATAGTGTCATTATAGGAAGTGCTGCTTGTCTGAGGATGGGGAAGTGCTTTAGAATCATGGTTTAGGGCTGCCAAGAATCAAAGATGACAGAGGACCCCAGAGCAAGACTTCTCAGATTGGGTCAGGAAGCCTGCCTCAGAATCTTGATTTCTCTTGCACCAGATCTGACATTTCCTTGGTGCTACCATTTGTAACCATCCCTCAAAACAAAGAGAGAGCACCACAGGACTTGCTGCAATTGGTCTGATTTGCACACCATCAAGTGGCAATATGTGCCTCTGGTGAGAAAATTAATAGGATTAAAGCAGCTATCAAACATGCCACAGGAGAAAGGATTCCTGCCGCCTCTCTGCACATGGTTATCACTAATGTGAATCCTCAAAGTCCTACTAATAAAAAAATGAATATTATTTCATATTTTAAAATTCTAGACAGAACCATTAGCAATTTATTTTTTCCCAAAGAACTGGCTAATTAAAATTGTAAATAAGGCTGTGTTATGTTTGTATGCACCCCTGTGACTTTTTCATAAAGAACTAGAACTGGATAGCTAAATGATTGTTCTGTTTCATATTACAACCCTACTTCCATCTGCCCACATTCCCATCAGAGGAGAAGGCCACACTCAGGAGAAGGAAAATAATTGTGATAAAGGCTTCCACAACATAAGGCATAATTAATAAAGAGGACGGCTCCAGGGAACTCAAGAAACCTGTCTACTGGGTTTAGTAGGTAGATTACTATTATTATTTTTTTAAAGATCAAAAGACTAGGATTCCCCAGTGGGAACTGCAAAAAGTATGTTAGACAAAAAGCCAAAAATAAACCGATTTTAACCTTTTTCTTTTAAAGTTGCTCACATACCACACTCAGTAGGGTATCACTCCCACTCTTGACATGTTAATAACCGATAGCCTTTATTGGTACTAACTCATATATAAAATTTAGGAAATTTCTGATTTTTCCTCTACAACTTAATGATATGCAATTATTTGTAACTAATGGTCACCTTAGCTGGAGTTGGGTCTTTAACCAGTATGTAATACTAGACACACGAAAACAAATCTTAGAAAACAGGTAAATTATAAATCGATAACTTTAATTTACAAAACAATATGCCTAGGGCTTCTTTATAAGTTCTTTGGTACATTATATAGCTAATTCACAGATCATAAATGACTATCAGTGGATGAACCATGAGCAAATCGGTACTGATTTCTGATTGAAAAATACACCTGACCTCTCACTTAAACTGAGCCTCTTTTATTATACTCTCTCATAGTGTCCCTTACTCTTTCACCATAAAATTTATTGGTTTTAATTATATTTTTACATTAGATTATATATTTAACATCTGTCTCCCCACTGGAGCCTCCATGGAACAGACCATCTCTCTTTTGTTCACCACTATATGCCCAACATCCAGCACAATGTCTGATCCTTAATCATCTGTGGAACATCTGAAAGAAGTCATTAGGTCCTTGGGATCTTAAATTGGGGAGGTTGAAATTGATAGGCTTTAGGATTCCCCTGAATTCCCTGAAATTATCTTTAAAAATGTGTTCATATATGTATTTCTCTAGATTTTAAGGGGTCTGTGACCTCCCCAAAGGGTAAGAAATCACTGGCCTATTTAAATTATAAAACAGGATTCAATACCAAAGAACTCACGTGTAGCCTAAAACCAAGTATGCTACATGTATGTACCTGTGGAAAGATGTGTGGCTGTGTGTATAACTTCCGAGAACAGAATCAGAAAAGCCTCAGTGAATTTACAGAACAATCCCCATTCTCACTTCCCCAGAGTAACTTATCATTCATGTAGTCACTGGGCTCCAGCAGTAGCTGCTTGTATTCATCTGTTTCTTGGCAGCAACATCCATCACTCAGGCCAGAGAAAAGGAGTCTGTAATTCCCCCCTTTCACCTGTTTGGGATGCTCACATCCCCCTTTGTGGAAGTTCCTTTTAATAACAAACCTGCAAACCTCCCAGTTAAAAAAAGCACGGCTGTGTTTATAAAGCACAGGTGCCCAGGCAACTTAATCCAACAACCCTGGATTTCCCTTCCCTTGTCCTGCCCTGCAGGCAGAGAGGAGATCCAGCCTAATCAGGCTACGGCCTCCGAATGCTGCAGGTATTCAGGAGGTGGGAGACTTCGGGATGGGCTGGAACAGGCTAATTGGCCATTGTGTATGAAATCTCTTCTTCCTTCTCTCCCAGCTCCAGAAGATGCTTCCCTTTAGTAAATTTTCTCCCTCATTTTTGTCCTGAATATGGAGACTTCAAAGGTAAATTTGTCAGAGGAAAGATTTTTGATGTGCCACTAACTCTCAGTTATCCATGTTAACAGAGACGAGCAGTGGTGCAGATAATTCAAAACCAAAGGCTCTTCCTATTTAGCTTTGTAGTTTACCGTTTTGAGTGGCTTGGTGGCAGACTTACCTCCCTAATGATGTCTGTCTTTGCTTCTTATTAAAATGAGTGTGTCTGCCTTAGGGCCAGGCAGATGGGTGACAGGAAGATTCTGGCACAGAATTTGTAAAATTCACCAGGGGAAATCCACAAGTCACACAGATAATCAGACTTGACTAGATCTGAGTTCATGTTCTTAATCACCTGTGATCAATTGCTTTGCTCCTCTGTGACTAAAGTGAGCCAGGGAGGAGACATAATTATAGGAGTCTAGTTGGAAGGCAATGAATCTTTACATTTAGATGAAGATATAAGACTGTTGTGGCCAAAATTGAACACAATATCTATGTTGATATTTTCCCTCCCTGGGCCCACAACCTTCTATTCTGCAGCCTGAGTTACCTTTCTATGCAAATCTCATGATGTTCATCTGTACCTGACATCTTGCAATGGCTCCCTGTGCTAGTCATTAGGGCTAGTCACAACTCTCTCCTCCCCAACACGTGATAGGACCATACATTTCCACTCACAAAGTGAGATGTGCCTGTGGGGCTGGTGCTGGCTAATGAAATATGAGTGAAAGTGGCATGTGTCACCTCTAGGTGGATGGTTGCAGAGCCAGCATGTGCTTGGCTATATGCTTTGTCTAGTTAGACAACTGGCAGCATCTGAGACAGCGGCTGCTCCATCAGCCCCGGTCCCTTAGTAACTGTGATGAGCAGAGCTCCCTTCAGCCAGTGATGGGCATGTGGCAAGAGGAAGAAATCAACCCCTGTTTTCTTAAACCACCGAGATTTTAAAGTTCTTAGTTAACTCAGCACATCATCATGGCACATGTCAAGCTGCACTACGACAGTCTGAGTTATCTCCCCAGCTAGACACACTGAAACACCTGAGGCCAGAACTATTTCTTCTTCAGCACATCAAGTCCAGTGTGTAGCATATTTAAAACAACCTGGTAGAAAATGAAATTCTCTTCCTCCTGGCCTCCATGACCCTCTATGTTTGTTTTTCTAATACTTGCTTCCCTATCAGCATCACAGGCTGAAATGATAAAGTATCTTTGGTGTTCAGATATATGGGGAGTGGTGGAGCTATTCTTATGGATCAGAATAAGTAGGAAGAGCTGGCGGGGGCGGGGGAGAGAGGCATACTTAGGTGTTTCAAATACAATACATGGGTTCAAGGGTCAGGCGAGATTTTGAAATGAAGTTTCTTGGAGTGGCCACATGGAAAAAATAGTATCCCAAAGTGTCAGCTTTATAAGGGATCACACGTATTATCTGAACTAGGCTCCTACCTCATCATCATTATCATAATACCAATAATTACTGATAAGTTACTATGTACCAAGCACAGCTCCTACCACTTTACAATTAATTCATTGAATCCTTACAACAACTTTATAAAGTAGCTATTATTATTTCCAATTTTAGATGAAGAAATTGAAGCACAGAGAGGTAAATTCCCTATGGCCACACAGCTAGCAAATATCCCTCTCTGAATTCAGTGGCTGCTTGAACACTCCCCATGATGGGGGGCTCACTTCCAGTGCATCCCCCTGAGTCATGTCCTGCCTCCCCCTCCAACTGCCATCCCCCAGATAGTTGTCCCTCCAAGACCAACACAAAGCAATTCTATACTCTTCTGTCCAAGGTAGTCTTCACGTATCTGAAGACAGCAATCGCATGTCTCTTTAGGCTCCTCTTCTCCAGTCTAACCAGCCCTAATTCACTCAACCATTTCCTATGTGCCCCAGCCGGAGGTCCTTCACCATCCCGCTCAGTGACTCACACATGCTAGTCGGTTAACTCAGTAGAATGGAACTGGTGGCTCTCCCTTCTAGTCTTCCACTGAGCACATGCCTTCTACAACCCCAGCACATTGCTTTCACCATGTAAAGCAAGGTCAGAGGCAGAAATGGGACCATAATCTGCTACAGAACAGCTGGCTGGCCACATGTACTGCACACGTCCCCATCCTGCCAAACGGGATGCTAAAGGACTCATGCATTCAGAGTTCCTCATTCTCCGGGTGGAAGTCTGTTCCTGCCCCTTCCCATCCTCCCCAAGTTCCCTTCCCTCACCACCCTCCTGCCCCCAGAGGCAGTGCTGAGAGCAGGTGCTCACTCACCATGGAGTTCATGGCGAAGTGATTGTGCTGCGTCTGGAGGTCGAGAGCGTGCTGGTAGCTGACTCCGATCTCTGTATGGCTCTGGAGGAATAACTCTTTGTTGTGGCTTATCCAGTCGAACATCTAAGGAGACAAGATCATACAAAGTAATCAGAAGGGTCATGGGGCCAAGAGCACAAAACTTTCAGAACTACTGGAAGAAACAAAGCCCTCCTGCTGGTTCTCAGTGAGAACGAGGGATCACTTTCAGAGTAGGGTGGTCCGCAGCCTGGTTTCCCAGGAGGGCCCTCACTTTTAGCAGAGGGACCCACCATTGGCTTCCGCATTTCTCTATAAGCCTAACAGAAAAGGAGTAAGAGAATCAGGAAGATGGGGTGGAAGCTACTTACTATCCCTAATTACTTCCCCTTTGTAGAACTTTTTTAGAAAACCTCAAAAGGGCCCCATATATACTTTAGGGACAGGTGATGAAGGGACAAGCTGGGAGGCTTAATCTATCCCCTACTGCCTCAATAGAGGAGAGAAAACCTTGTTGAAAGCAACAGGGCATACTAACATGCCATGCACACAGTGACCAACCACACACTGTGTTGAGCTGACTCTGAATTGAATCAACTTTCTTGTAGCTCCACGGACTCAAAAGTCCAGGGTTTCTGCTATAACCCATCAGGAACCAGAAGATTTTCAGGGTACAGTATGCACTGCTTGGCACAGTGATCACTGAGCCATTTTTCCCCCCGTAGCTCTGTACCCTGGTTTTCATTTAGGTTTCTTCTGGCAGCCACAGGCTTTAAAGGTCGCTGACCTTTAAAGGTCCTCCAGAGGAGGACCTGACCGCTCTAAGAGTGATCCCTACTCAGAACACCAGATCTAAGCCAATCAGTTTCTATAACATTTCCCAGTCAATGGGATTTTCTCAGAAGTAGGAGTGTTATCCAATTCAGTAAAACATGAGGGGAAGCTTGCTGAAAGTTTCTGAGAAAACAGAACCCTAGTTCTTTAGATACAACCTCACTTCCTCTGATACTGTCATTGTGACCTTGGGCCTCAAATTGCTACAGCCATTCTGCTGGCAGACTGAATGTGAAGCCAATGGGTAGAGAAAGGGTGTAGCCAAAATAATGGCCGGAAACACAGGCAGAGCCATGACTAAGCCTACCTTGTCCCTGGACTTCCTTAATACCTGAGTCAAGAAAACTTTATTATTCAAGCCTATTTCAGTTGTATTTTCTGTAATTTTCTGCCCAGATCAGTCAAGTTATACAGCCAGGAGAGGTGTGAAGCCTCTACAGAAGAGCAATGCTATACTTGGAACTGACTGTCTGTAGTTTGGGATGGGCAAGGGGCTGCAGGTCAGCTGTAGAAGCTGAGCACAGGTGCAGACTGGAGAAGTTGCAGAGACCATGCCAGCTTTCCTGGAAGCACAACCACAGCCTCATTCATTATTTCCTTTTATTTTCAATTAATTAATTGTTTTATTTATATTACTGTTGTCAGTATTGCAGCTTTTCCCCATTTCCCCTATGTTTGTCCCCTTCTGCCCCACCCCTGCCCCACCCCAGGCCTTCCCCACACTATATACATGCATATATGATCTTTGGTTAATCTCGTCCCATTCCCTCTACCCCCTCCCCTCTGAGATCCGTCAATCTGTTCTATGCATCCATGCCTCTGGACCTATTTTGTTCGTCACTTTATTTTATTCATTAGATTCCACATACAAATGAGATCATGCGGTATTTGTCTTTCTCTAACTAGCCGATTTTGCTTAGTATAACAGTCTCCAGGTCCATCTATGCTGACAGAAAGGGTAAGAAATTTTTCCTTTTTTACAGCCATGTAGTATTCCATTGTATAAATGTCCCACAGCTTTTTTATCCACTCCTCTGTTGATGGGCAACTTGGACCGTTTCCAGATCTTAGCTATTGTAAATAATGTTGCTATGAACATAGGGGTGCATATATTCTTTCTGATTGGTGTTTCAGGATTCTTAGGATATGTTCCCAGAAGTGGGATCGTTGGGTCAAGCAGAGTTCCATTTTTAATTGTTTGAGGAAACTCCGTCCTATTTTCCACAGTAGCTGCACCAATCTGCATTCCCACCAGCAATGTACGAGGGTTCCCTTTTCTCCACATCCTCCTGTTAAACGGAAAAGTGAATTTACTTTTTCAGTTACATTCAACCAACATTTGAGGAATACTCGCTGTGTGCCAGGCACTGTCCTAGCCAACAAAAGGCAAAAATGACTAAAATGTGGTTCTTGAGTTTAAGTGTCTTAAAGGCCAGTGTGGAAAGCAGACATGGACTCAGATTACATTGTTAGTACAACTTGGCATATGACTTGACTAAAGTCACACTCAGGAAAAAAAAATATATCAAGATAAAGGCCAATATGATCTATCAAGATAGTACCTGCCCTTGATGATGTGGGGCCAGGGGAGAAGAGAGAAGGCTTCCCCCAGAGCAGGTGACTCTTGAGCTGAGCCTTCACTCAGGTAGGAATTAGCCAAATGAAGATGAGTAGGATGCGAGCTCCAGGCTAAGGAGAGATCAAAGGGACAGAACTGAGGGGCAGTCCAGTGTGTCTAGGGCTCTAAAAACACCTCATCTGTGCTTCTGGAGCCTAACATGAGGAGAAGATGTGTCTAGGGAGGTGGATGGGATGGCTGACCATGAAGAGCCCTGGACACAGGCTTCAAAAACCTGGACCATATACTATGGGCAGCCAGATGTTGGTAGAGGGTTTTACGCTGAGCAGTGAGGTGTGGTGTGAGCACTGAGTGTGGGATGTGGGTGGGAGGGGTGAGATGAGGCAGAGAGAATGGTGAGGAGGCTGTTACAGCAATGCAGGTGAGAGGGTGAGAACATGGAAACCTGGATTAGGGGAACAGCAGTGGAGTCAGAGAAGTGGGCTGACTTGAGATCCATTAGGAACTAGATTGAGGACTCACTATTGTTTAGGGAAGGAGGGCAAGGAAGAGCTTAAGAGGATAGGTGTCTGGTATGGCACCCTGGCATGGCACCCTGGGTCCTTAAAGAAAAGTTGCCACCACAGGTGCTACCTAAAGAGGAAGGTAAGAGGCTGGTGTGGGGTGGGGTGGGGAGGCAGTGCATACAGTTTAGAGTTTGAGAGGCTTGTGAGGTGCCCATGGGCAGTTAGATTTCCGTGTCTGGAGGTCAGGAGAGAGGTATCGAGGCTGTGGCAATTCACACTTAAGTATAAAATCCTCACCTTCTGAAGACTAACGAGCATGATTTGGAGATGAGTCTCCCTTTGGCACTCCCAGGATCACTTCTGGCTGTCTATGCAAATAATAAAGGACAAAGTGTCATTCTGCACTTGCAAGTGTCAATGGAGGTTTCAGGCTGGGGCTCCTAGAGCTGGGTCCATATCTATGTGTGCACTATCCTGGGCCTGCTGGCCATGGTCAGCCCCACACTGTAGATGCTAGGGCATGGCTTTTGTCTTTTAAAAATTATTATTAAAGCCCTGGACGGGTAACTCAGTTGGTTAGAGCATTGTCCTACACACCAAAAGGTTACCGATTGGATTCCTGGTCAGGGCACATACCCAGCCAGGGCCTGTACAGGAGGCAGCCGATAGATGTTTCTCTCTCACATGGATGTTTCTCTCTCTCCCTTCCTCTCTCTCTAAAAAATCAATAGAAACATATCTTTGGGTGAGTCTTAAACACAAAAATTATTATTAAGGACCAGGGGGAAAAGATGACAAGTGGCCCAGGGGTTCAGCGGAATCTCATTCTATAACTTTTGATCTTGAAATTTCTGCCTCTCAACCCTATTTTAAAATAATTTCTTATCTCTTTTCCCTATTGACAAAAGAATCAATAAAGTAAATGAAAATCTGACGTGCCTGAAGTTCTTGGAACTTGTGATGAAAAGAGCTCACTCCACATACATTCTTGGCCGTTCCAGTGGCCAAGAAGTCACCTTCCCTGTATTTTCTGTTCAATGCTATTTAGATATGCAAATAAGCGGAGGAGTAATATGCTAGCTCCAGAATGATTAGCTGGCCCAGCGCCAGGTCTCTGCGGGACTACAGAGCTAGGAGAGCTGGGCACAGGCCAGTTAGAGTAGAAATCAGCAAGAAACGTAAGTTAAAAGACATGCCAGAGCGGAGAGTACTAGAGGGACTGCGCATCTTTGAATGGGCTTCTCACAGAATGGGGTCTGTGCCCATTCCATTCCACCCAATTCTGCATTCGTTGTTGGGGCACACAAGCTGCTCTCCGGTGGCTAGACATTCTGGGAAAGTTTGCTGTGCTAGAGGCAGCGTTCCAAAGAGGTGACACACGTCTCAGGCACAGAGAAAAAGACCTGCTCTGGGGACCAGATGGTACCATGGGATATCAGGAACTAGGGTCTCTCCAACATGGCTGCTTGCTAAGGGACTATGTCAAGTCTGCTCTGGGCCTGAATCTCCTGCCTAATGGTACATAATCCTCACCCTTGCAAGCCTGGATGGCTGTCTGCAAGGGTCATTTTTATTTCTGTTGCATTCAGTGGAACTGACTGCAGAGAAAGAATATGTACGCATGCATATGTGTGTGTGCGTGCATGTGTGTGCACTCATATGCATGTGTGCAGTCAAGTTGGATGAAGACTAGGCTGGTTCCAAGCCTGTCTCTGTCACTAATTGCCCATAAGACTATAGGCAAGTGTCTTCATTTCTGGACTTCTCATTTGCAAGGATTATTTGCAAGGTTCTCAGAACAGAGGTAAGCATCCTGGTTGACAATCAGCTCAATTTGGAAATATATAGAATTTTTTTTTTTAAATATATCTTTATTGATTTCAGAGAGAGGAAAGAAGAGGGAGAGAGATAGAAACATCAATGATGAGAGTCATTGATCAGCTGCAGCCCGCAACCCAGGCATGTGCCCTGACCGGGAATCGAACCCCGATCTCCTGTATCCTAGGTTGACGCTCAACCGCTGAGCCACACCCGGCCGGGCTAGAATATATTTTTTCCATTCAAAATAAAAATAGTTTGATTGAGTCTCCTGGATAAGAACACATATTCATGACTACACCTTACATTTTTAAGGTTGTGAATAAAAGCATGTCATTAAGAAAGCTGACATTAATTGATAGCTAAAGAAAGGCAGCTTCTTCTCAGCCCTGACATTTGTTTGGTGTGTTGGAGTTTAGAGCATCCATTTGCACACTTCATCTCATTGTGTCCATCAGGCCCACTCTACATTTGGGAAACAGGGGCAGAGAAGTGAAGCCCAGGGTTTAGAATTCTTTGATCCCACCCAATGCATATTCACTGAGTGCCTGTTGAACCAGGCTCTTGGGACAATGCCCTACCTCCCCCACTCTGTCTGGGCTCCACGGGGCAGTTACCCCTCACTAGGCAGCCACTAGGACACTGTGGGGCTCCAGCTGAAGTAAGGTGCTGTCCCTCACATGGAGTCAACCACTCTCTAACACCCAGCCTCCTCCTCTCTCTTCACCCCTACCCCATCAGTGCCTGGGGACAGCTGACTCAAACAGCCCCACTTGTCTCAATAAACACTTAGTGAATGAATGGATGCATGGGTGAGCTGGCCATAGGCTCTTGGGTTGCTAATCTCTAGACGAACTGACCCTTTCTAAGCTCCCTTCCAGCTAGAACATTTTATGATTTGTTCTATTTGAATTGGGCTCTCTGGAAGACACTTGAACTAGATGAACCAAAGATCTAAAGAAAAACTAAGGAAAATATCTCTACAGTGGTTTTAAACATTTTGAGTTTTGTGTTTTTTTGAGAAGGTATAAATGGTAGGTTCAACAAAATGGAATATAACAACAAAATTCCTCTAAGAGGAAAGTCATGTCTAAATAATGAAATTTTATCTCTTTGTTTGGAAACCAACATAGTGTTGTCTAATTAAGAAGATAGATGTTACATATAAGCTATGTGGGGTTTTTTCTTTTAAACTAAGCTAAGTATTTTTTTTATGCTGGCGAAAATTCAGTGAAAACATAAAAATCTGATTCTTACTATATAATAAATGATAAAAGAATCTATTTAAATGCAAATTAGGAAAATAACAAGGAACCTTTTTCCCCCTTTCCTTTAAAGATGGGGATAGCTAAAAGGTCATTATTGTTCTGTTCTGTTTTTAGTGAAGCATAAACTATTTCATAGAGCAAAGATATTAAATAAGAATCTTGGGCTTATTTTCTTCATTTGCCAAATTTAGCAATGGCATCTGATTTACACTTTTAACTTTCAAACAACCTTACCACCTACTGTTAGTATTTTATACTGTCTGTAATTATAGATTATATTGGTTTTTAAGTTGCTCACATTTAGCTTTGATGAGTTAAGTGGACAGAAGACAACCAATGGATTTTCTTTGCCTAAGTATACACATTCTAATATCACCCGTGTCCCTTGTACCCTGCTTATACACTGCAGTGACCCATCCATAAAAGCCTAAAGAGTACTAACAACCTCCTTGCAGGTGAACCTTGCTACATTTGGAAACTTGATGTGCTGTCAATTTCGCATAAAATTCTATGTGTTTGAGTGCAAAGAACAGAGGCCTCAAACAGGACACCTGAGTTTCAGTGCAAATTCTGCTGTATAAACTTTGACACGTGAGGTTACTGGTCTGAACCTCAGTTTCCTTATCCGTAAAATGGGGATGGCAATTTATATTTCAACCTTAGCAGAGTAGCAGTGAGATTCAAACGAGACAATGATTTCATGTTTTGTCAAGTGCTACATACCTGGTAGGCATAAAAATCCACAGAGTGAGCATATTCTATTGCACATATTTCCCCCTATGTTTTCACTTAGAGCACAAAACAGATGAAAAGTGTAGATTTAGAGTTGCAGTAGGTTCACCTTACTAAGAAATCACCATGGGCTAATGGAAATCACACCTGCAGCTCAAACACAGACACATCCACAGCCTGGACCTTTTGGAGATGCATCCCCAAAACAATCACAGGATGCTTCACCGACCTGGGCACCCATGCATCCTCCCACTGCCTCCACCGTGACATACGCTCAAGCGCTGTGTGGGTACCCTTGCCCACTCAGGTTTCAGAGACCCATACACTCTCTCGGGGCTTTGCCTGAAGGCACTGGTGCCCTCCTGCTCTCCTTGTGCTGCCTGTCCAGGGATCTCACTCCCTTCATGCCTTGCTTCCAAACTCTCCCTTCCCCATCCTCTCTGACATACCCCAACCCTTTCACTATTAGACACTCAATCCCTTTGGCTCTCAACAGTTTTTCACTCAGGAGAGATTCCTATTAAAATGCATTATACCTGCAACCCCTCCTGGAATTAGTTTATCCTAATACAGAAATAGCTCAGTAAGAAATAGCTCAGTAAGAAAGCAAGGCCCTTTGTGAGCATAACCCAGGGACGAGATCCGAAAATGGGGTGGCGGAGGAGTCCTAGACAGAAGGAGAGAGGCCCTAAAATGAGAAGTGGGTGGAAACCAAAAGCAGATTTCCCCACTTTACAATTCTGATTCCACATGAACTCTGACTGACCCTAGGGCACATGTTCTTGTGGAAACAGGGCAACACACAGATCCCGTGTGTGTTCTGGCCAAGGACCCTTAAGCCCCTTCAACCCTGGTTTTTAATTATCCACTTTCCTGAGATTGAGCTTTCCTGGTTTTCCAAAGTGAGGCAAAGAGAGAGGAAAAATTAAAGGACCCCAAAATGTGAACCTAGTTTCTAGGTTCCTAGAATTCTTGATTAAAGAGACTTGGACACCTTGCCTCTTCTGTGTTTTTGCCAGGCTTGAAGGCCAAGGGAATTCAAGGTTCTGAGAGACCATCTTTCCATCGGTATCTATAGATAGGGAAGGTGGTTGGGATTTGTGCCCAAGACTATAGTTGCCAATAAATATCTATTGAGAGAGGTAAGATTCTCTGGGCTCTACCTGTTTCCCTTTAGGATTTTGGCATGCCAGCTGGCATACTTTAATATGTTGTATAAGAGAGAAGCCATTTTTATCTTTCACCATAAATCCTGCTGCTCTAGGAGGATGGTTCACTCCGGTTACCTGAGAGACCTCATCACTGTAGTCTCAGGATCAGTCAGGTCACCAAACAATTTCACAGGCTAGGTTGTGTCTCTTACCTATAGATATGTTATGGAACCCAACCACGTTTCTTACATCCTCTATACCCAAATTCCCAAATCTCAGATCTAACATCCTAGCACACTGCTCACATCTAGAACTGTCCAGGTTTCTCTTTAAAATAGGTAAATGTCCTATTGTGAGCAAGGAGTTCACAAAACCCTTTGCTCTTCTGTGTAATAATCTGATCTTCAGTTATCCTAGTTCTGTTTTCCTGGAAAAAGATGAAGATAGTACATGTCAACACAGTACTAAACATGCCTACGGTAAAAACAAGCCCCTAGTTGGTCATCTGTATCTTATTGGAAGGACTAACAATGAGCTATAAATACCTGATAGGGACACCATACCATGGGCTTCCCTGAGTGGGGTGACTCCTATAGCTGGCACGTCCACGGCAGGGACCCTGGAAGCTATGCCAATGCCGTTGTTACAAAATATATTGGCTCCTGTGGGACATGGAGTTTTTAAGCCATGGCAGCCTCTGCCCTCCATGGACCTTGTCTGCTTACACCTGAGCTGGACTGCACAAGGACTGTCCTGCTGGTAAGCCAGGGTTCCCATCTTATGTCATCCTGAGTAGGTCTATGCCAAAAGTGGCCCATAGTGGTCTGGTAAGTCAGAACACTGAGTGGAGTCTAAGAAGACTTACTGATTGGTGATACATCCTTATTTCAGAGCCAAACTATATGTACAACAGTATTGTGCCTCCCTCTCCTTGCCTTCCCTGCCTCCATTCTCCTTTCTCATTTTCAATTTCTCTCAATAATAACAGTCGTGAAATGGTAACAACAACAATAATGGTAACTGCAACTAGCGTTTGTTGAATGCTCACTATATGCCAGGCATTGTTCTAGGACTTCACAAATGCTCACTCATTTAATCCTCTTAAAAACGTCATAATTATCTCCCTAATATTAACCCCCAATATTATCATCCCCATTTTACAGATTGGGAAACTAAGGCACAGAGAGGTTAATTACCTTGTCCAATACCACACAACTAACAAGTGGGAGAGCTGAGATTCAGACCCAGGAGGCTTAGTTCCAGTGGTAATGTTCTTAACCCTGTTTCTCCATCTTTCAATGTGCTCAGAGCTTCAATCCATCTATCCTTCCCATCATCATCAAACTTGCAGAAGTGTGTTCTGCCCCAGCTGCCTTTGTTTTCTCTCCATCCACATCCTCCTTAGCCTGTATTATGTCTACCTTTACTACTTTCTTAAGTCTGCAACCACAATGAAAACTGATCATCTCCTTTCTGAGTTCTTTGTTCAGTCACTTCTTCCCTTTGATCTGATGCAGCCCTTTCTGAAATTCTACCCTCTCTCTGGCCCTCTCATGAAGTCATTTTCAGGGGCAGGCCATCTGGCTGCAGAGACGATGAGCTTTCCCCTCCTGCTTTCACAGGCCTACCCAACACTAAATTCTCTCAGGAGAACTAGCGCCTTTATACTCGCACTCTCTTCCTTGACACACCATGTCTAGTCTCAGAATGACAAAAACAACACAAACACTCTGATTTTGAAGGCTCACCAACCCTCCAATCCTACACTGATTCATCCAAATTTACTTTCCTTTCTCTGGTTGCCTCTTCATGGCTCCTTTCCCTGTCCCCCTTAACCTTAGGGTGACATTCTAGAGGCCTGGCCATCAGTCCTCTGCCCTTTATTCATCAGGCTCTGTCCACTTGAAAAGCCACCCAGGCTCAACAACATAAATAGTATTTCAACAACAACTTCAACAACATAAATAGTATTTCCTACTTCACGTGCCAGGCCCAAGTACCTCCGTGGATTATCTCATGTAGCCCTTATAATGCTACAAAGACGGTATTGTTAATTCCATTTTAAACATGCTGAAAAACTCAGTAAAAAGAGGGGAAGTAAATTGCCAAAGATCACACAGCTTGTAAGTGATGGAGATAAATGTAGAATCTAGTGCCCATTTGAACCTTAATCCCATACAATTTCCTCTGTTCCAGGGTGCCCTCTAACTTTAGCTTCCAGATAACTGACAAGAATAAAGATGTGTCAGGCTCTGCACAATGAGCTTCACACACATTATCTCAATCCTTAAAACAGCCCTGTTAGGTAGTAGATACCATCACCATCATCTTTTTCTAGTTAAAGAAACACATTCAAAGAGATTAAATAACTTGGCAAAGCTCACATAATGAAAACTCAACTGGCATATTGAAAGCTCATATCTAGGTCTGTATAACTCCAAAGCTCATGCTTTTAAACCACTATCAAATTGTCTCCCAAATACAAACCTAAATTTCAGACTATTCCTAGTCACATGGTGCCTATGGACTCAATATGAATATCCCCTTGATGTCCCACAGCACTTCCAACTACTACTTTTTTTCCATGAAAATATTATCTTCTCCTGACTTCCCACATCTTCACCCCATTTGTTCTTTCTTTCATCAAATCAATCTGAAATATACCCTTTATTTCCCATTGCTGTTGCCACTCACCCCTAAGCCTCCTGCCTAGACTACTGCAATCAGTTCCCTACTGGTCTCCCTAACTCCATTTTCTTCCTTATACCAAGCCATCTGCCCCATAAAGTATCCTCTGCTCTAGTATACTGCTTACACTGTTTTCACCATCTCATTCCTTTGACATAGATATTGCTGCTATCTGTCATCTCCAATGCAAAATTCAATGTCCTTATTCTGGCCTTCAAGGTGCCCCCTTCCTCCCTGGCTGGTCTAAAACACACCACTGTCCTACACCCTTTTGAAATATAATTGAAGTCTCACCTCCTCTTCATGCCTTCTTTGACCAACTGAGCCCATACTAATTTCTCTTCCTTCCAAACTCACTACTCCAGTGTCTACCACAGTAGTTCACAAACCTTTATTCACGCTATCTGAAATGTTTTCTGAAAAAATATATGGCTTCCTAGACCCTACCCTTGAGATTCTGATTCAGTAGGTGTACTCCACATAATTCTGATGGACTTGCATTTTTATTTAAACAGTGCATGTGGAGATTTATGGTCTGTCCAACAGTGAGTAGCTGGTATCAGATTTAACCCATGTATAAACTAGTTGAAAGCATTGGTAAACAATCAACACGGACCAACGGTCCTTGAAGGAAGGTAAGCACACATTAAACCCAATAGTCACCCTGGCTTTCTCCTTGAGGGTATTTCTCAAACTGTGGAGTGAGAAAATAGGAGCTGAGAAGAAAGCAGCAGTTTTGATGGGTGTAAAAAAACAGAGATTAGAATTCAGAGCTGACAAGGTGGTTGGAATTTCAGTGAGAGGATAGGAAGGAGCTAAGAAAAGGAGCCCTAAAAAATCTTCATTAAAATTTTCTTCAGGTCCTTGGCCAAATCCTAGGATATGCATATGCAAGGCAAGACTCCAGAATAGCTAACAAAAATAGCTGTGGGAGGTGGAGGATACAAATTATAGAGATTACACACTGCTGGGAAAATGTTAGGAGTTCTTAATGTGAAGAGACTTTGGTGAACACTCTGGACATCAAGTTGGGATTCCAGAAAGACTAGGCTTTAGGAGTACAAACTACATCCTAAGTATAAGGACTATACCCTATGATTAATAAAAAGATGGAAGTAGACCTGCCACAGCAAAGTCTAAACCAAGATTCAACATGATCAAGATCAGCCTGTAATTTAATTGCATCTCAGAACAATATTTAACAGTATTTAGAGGAAGGTAACCTAGAATAGAATCAGGATTCTATACTAAAAATATCATTTACAATATCCAGTGTACAATACAAATCACTAGATATATGAAGAAGCAGAGAAAAGTGGTTGCTAATTATAAAATAAAATAGTCAACAGAAACAGACCCAGAGACGATTAGGCTATGAATTAGCGGATAAGACTTTCAAAATAACCATGATTAACATCTTTATAAAATAGAAAGGGAAGGGACAAAGTGGATTAAAAGATGAACACTGCAAAAAAGTCTAGCTTTCTGTTTCTTGTAGCCAAGAGCATCTTCATATAAATAGTGCCATGTTCATGATGCTTACCATAATTTTTATTCACTTATTGAGTACCCACTGTACTACAGACATTGAATTAGAAACTGATGATAAAAGATCAAGGTGAAAGTGTAGTGAGGGAGACAAATGTATTCAATATTCTGTCAATTTCAAGTGTGAAAAGTACTATGAAAAGTATATACTATGGACTGAAAGCAGAGGAGCACTTGGTACAATTTGGTAGAGGTAGAGGGAGGGAAAAGGTGGCAACAGCTGAACAACACTTGAGAGACAACAGGATTTGGGTGAAGGAGTAGATGAGAAGGGCATCTTAATGAGAAAAAAATAGTTTGAGCAAAGGCCTGGAGGCTTATAACTACAGGGAATAGAGAGAAGGTACGAAGAGCTTTAGAGCATGAAGTTGAGTAGTGAGAAGGGATGGTAAGAGATAGGGAGGGGCCAGATCACAAAGGGGCAAAGGTCAAAAGGCAGAGGAACTGGGCCTTTATTCGGCCACAGTGGGGAGTCACTGAAGGGCAGTGATCTGGTCAATTAGCTTTTAACCCTGAAATAGATGTCTACGCGGAGGCCCCCAGATAGACAGACATTTATCTCATTGCAAAGGGGAGTCCAGGCCAGCCCTGATCTCACAGACAAAATCAACTGTCACATTATAGACTTCTCACCAACTAAGTGTTCTCGGCCTCCCTCTACTCCCCCCTTTCCCCCTCCACTCCTTTTTCTCGCAAATCCTTCAATGTCTGGGTCAAAGAAGATAAACATAAAGGAGGAGATAATGCATGAAAGTACCCAGCACAGTGTATGACACATAGTAGATGCTGAATGATGTTAATTCCTTTCCATGCCAGGATAAGCTGGCAGTCACCAAAAGGAGCTGCTTTCTGATTAGAGAAACCTAGGCTGGAAAACTTCACACTAAAATCACACACTGTCCTTGAAAATGAGTGGCAGCTCAGCTCTGCCTGGAGAAGCACATGCTTATGCTGGGCCTAAAAGGCCTCCCTCCTTGCTCTTGCCCTCCTCGTGTTTAGTGATGTAATGAAAAGTCTCATCAAGTCCATTATTAATGTAAATATTTTCAGACTACAAATAAGGGGTTTTTGCATTTCCAGCCTGTTTGCTGGAAGGCCCGACTCCCCTGCAGCACTGACAATAGACACAGTATCCCCTTGTGGAGAAGAAATGGTCATCCAGGAGCCAGCAAGTCAAGCAGACGAGAAACAGGACGAACTAAGCCAGGAGTCAGCCAGGCAGCCCAGGGATATTGACTCCAAGGGGCCAAATTCCTTCCCTCTGAACCACAGATGCTGATAAAATATTTTCAGGAACAGAGTGAGGGAATGTGCTTCACTCACTTCCCAAAATGTAGAACTGAAGAGGTCAAACCCTACTTAATTCAGGCTAAGAAAATAGTGCCCAACTTTATCCCATAGCTAAATTTAGACATAAACTGAGATCTGGTCCTTGGCAAGTTAATTTAGATGAGCTAATGCTTGTTCCTGGCACACAGGATGCACTCAGTAAATGGTAACTATTATTGTTGCTACAAAAATGGAGTGTCTGCTGGATGTTCGCATCCAGTCCTCCCACACATCCTAAAATCGGCTGTGCCAATCACTTGCACATCTGGGAAAGAATTTTCACACAGGCTAAGTAGGAGGTGGCCCTCCTCAGGAATCCCTGAGGGGGCAGGTGCTAGGCTGGAAGGGATCTGTGCTAGGTGGGCTTGATCTTGAGCAGAGGAAGGAAGTGAGCACTCCTCTTGCTCCCTTCTCCCATCTTCCAGCAGCAGCTTCAGCAATGGGGCCCAGGCAGATGAAGGACCAGGTGGGAGCCAGGCTCGGGCACATCCAGGAGGAGGTGCTTCCTCATGATTCCAGCTCCCAGATCCTGGCTGGCAGAGCATACTCTGTAGGAGCTCAAGAAGGACTTTTGGAATAAAGAGCTCAATCCCTCCTCAAAGCCCTCCATTTCTTTAACAATCCTATTCAGAGGACTAAGGTGAACTCCTGTGTTTGGATAGTGCCATTGTCCCTAAGAGTAGGACAGATATGCAACAATGAGGTAACTCATGGTGATGTTTTTAGTAACCTTCATCACTGCTTCTCTCACTTTTCTGTGTCTTAAAAGAAACTACAATTTGAGTTTAATTTAGTGACCCATCCTTCTTCCAAAATGTTTTGGAATTTCCTTCCACTCCCATCCTATTGTCACCATCCTACTATGAAGCCCTGTAGTTACCTGAGCTTTCCTTCCTCCCTGACATCCAGTCGGTTGGTCACTTGGTCCACTTTCTTTCCATTAGGGTCTCCAGGGTTTGCCCCTCTCCTTCCACTTCCACTGCCACTTCATCTGGTCACACTTGGATTAGTATAAAAGGACCAACACTGCATTCCCTGACTCCAAATCTCTCCACTGCAAGATGAAACTTGCTAACAGCCCAGTTAAGTGAGAGCATTAAAGCAGTGTCCCCTGAAACCACCACTCAGCAGTAGGTGGTGCTCTTGTGCTAGCTCAGAGTGCTCACAAAGTTTGTTCCATCAGGCAGCCTAGTGAGTACAGACTGTGCCACAATCCATTCTTTATTTGGCACTGACTGTGTGCCTCTGGGGAACACGGAATTGTCTAAGATGCTGGTCCTGACCCCCAAGAATCTGCAATATCATTGGGGGAATGAGGCCTTTGAGCATAAATGTATCATCATTTGGCATAAAGCTGTAATGCAAGATGGGTTGGAACAGGGTCAATTTGAGCGGAATGGATAAGGGCTATAGGAAAATGCCCAGAGGAGAGAAAAACAACTTCCAACAGGGAAGAGCAGGGAAAGTAGCATTTGAGCTGGACGTTCAGCTAGAGCAGGGTTTCAGTAGGCAGGGTGGGAGAGAGGGTGGTGTAAACAAAGGCATGTGTAGGTGGGACAGTGCAAAGCACAGAAGAGTATGTCCTGAGGGTAGGGGCTGAATGTCCAAGTCCAGTCTCACTCTACATCCTAGGTCCCTCTGGTTGTAACCCCTCTTGACACCTCATGACAAGGGTCAGCTACCCAGGGGAATCTCCTAGGGCAGGACAAGTGTCACTCTGAGGTAGGACCAGTCAGTCTACCTACTCTGTGCAGAGGAAACTGAATATCCCTTTTTCCTCTATACCAAGGAAGGACATGTCTTTTCTCACCACATCAGCAACTGTCCCCACAGCAGGACCTTTCTTATCCTAGAAAAGGATCTCTAAGGAGGGGCTGGAGGGGAGCCAAAGGGCAAGAGAGTGAGGTTTCTTGGTGGACATGGAATGAGGGGCATGGGGGAAGAACCCTTCTGAGATTCAAGTAGAGGCAGATCTCCTCTAAGGAATGAATGTTCTTTTGCATGTTTTACTGTGGGTTCTCTGACTCTCCCCAGAATAAGACCATGAAACTTGAGGTCTGCTTGGGAGAGTCATGAGACAGGGATGGGGCTGGAACAGTCGATACCCTGGAATGAGCCTTTTCCCTGAGGAACAGTGATTACTACTGACCTGAGCACACCTAACTCAGGGGACCAGACACCTGTCAATTCAACACTTTCATCCTGGAAAAGTTTCTCTATGTGTAGATGTGACAAGACATCCTCTTGTGTTCACATAAGAGACAGTGCCTCTCTCTATTTGAATAACAGAACATCATTCTCTGGGTGGAAATATCTTGGGGTTTCAGACTGACTAACTTGAGCTATAAGAAACAAGTACATCTACACACAAAATAATTTTCTCACTCGTGAAAGTGGGAACAAGAAATGCAGACCCTTCCCCATCCTTTCTAATATTTGAAAAACTTATCACAGGAAGGCCACATTGAAGAGTTGCGCTGACATCAAATGAAAATAGGCCAGGAGAACTGATGGGAGTTCACGTGGAGTGGAAAAGACTGGGAAGGTCAATGAGGACTGTCTCCAAGTCATTGGAGGGCTACCCAGTGGGAGAAGGAAGAGACTAGTTCTGGGGGATCCCAGGGGGCAAAGCTGGGACCAGATGATGGAAGCTCCAGGAAGGCAGATTCAGGCCTGATGGGGGGACGACCTTCTAACAAATGGTGCTGTGTAACAGGCTGCCTCAAAAAGCTATGGTTTCCTCAACCCCAGAAATGATCATCAGAGTCTAGAAGAATGCATGTCAGTGAAGGAAGCTGGAAGGGAGCTCTGCCCTGGGTTAAGGATGAGACCTTCTGATTGATTCAAAGAGTCAAGTATTCTCAGATGCTCCTGGCAGGGCCTGAACCATTAATTAGAATCCAGTTTTCATCACAGCCCCCTGGGAGAGGTGTGACTAGATTCCTGACCCTCTGTTGTGACTCCTGGTAAGTGGCACGACATGGGCTTCACCCTCCTCCACTCCTCCCCATGGAGCCTGAGCTCTGGTCACACTGGATAGTGGGTGCTCCCAGAGCCCACCCTAGACTTTGAGGCTGCCATGCTTTTGCTCATGCTCTTCCTTCTTTCTGCACCCAACTTTGGCTGAATGTTTCCCCATTGATGCTGTTCCTATAGCAGCGATGGCACCACAGTGAACTTTCCCATGCAACAGCTATTTGCTCGCCAGTGTCCTGTGCTCCAACGGGGGGAAGGCCTGACTCTAGCCCGTCTTCCAATTGCCTGGCCCCAGCAAAATATCCGGCACTTATTTAACTGGCTTATCTTCAGCAACAGTGTTCTAAGATCTTGCCAACCTGGTCACATGCTTCCATTTCCCTTTCCTTCCACTAGCAGCAGATCTTGTACCTAACACTCATGGACTAGGCCCTTCTCAAGATCCCTTCCTAGTTGGTCCAGGCACCAGGTCCCCACCTCACCTCCATGCTCTGCTGCCATACGCCACCCACTGTCTGCTCGGCATCCCTACTGTGAATGAGGGTGTACTCTTGGTCCTCTCTCCCCAGGCCATGCAAGAAAGCCTCTCCACACCCCTCTTCCACTCCTGATCCCATCTATGTGACCCAGCTCAAGTCTGTCTCCATAAAGCTACTGTCTATTGATCCTACTGGGCTCCGGGCATACTAGATGCTTTATATACATTTTTAAAAATCCATGCAACAATCCTAAGGTATGTACTCTAAAATCTACATTTTACAGATAGATAAATTGCTCAGAGAAGGTGAACTGGCCACAGATAGCCTATCAGCTAGGAAGTGGCTACTCTGGGATTCAAACCCAGGTCTCTGTGATTGCAAAGCCAGTGCTCTTTCTAGAAGCCCCTGCTGCCTCTTCTGGCCTGTGCTCTCTCTGCCTTCCATGAGAGGCCTGACCCACACATGGAGCTCTTCCTTAGCTCCACCCAAGGAAAGAAGCAGGACTGCAAAGGGGAAGCTAAGCAACAAGTTCAGAGAGAATGGATGCACGAAAAAGGTGGGTAAGTACAGGCTATAAGAGGTGCAAAGTCAAGGAGAAGAAAGGTCACAATGGGAAAGGAAGGAGAAGGGGTGCAGTGGGGCAGGACAGAGGGTAAAGGCAAGGAAGGTAAGTGGGTTCTTCAAAGTAAAATGCCTGGAAAGGAATCTTGAAAAAGCTCCCTCTCCAGACTCAATTTGTTTTTTCTTTCATTCTTCATAAAGGGACTTAGGACATTTCTTCTATTTCCTCTACTGGGGCAGAGCTGACAGGTTTTCTTTTTTCTCTTGGACTAACTCCCACTCTCTCCCCCATATACACTAGTTCCCCCACCCAAACCTAACTCCTGCTGCTAAGGAACAGAAACCTTGTTATCTAACTGGGGTCTGACCCTTGGAGTGGTTACTATTTCTAAGCCATTTTTTTTCTTACAAGGTATCGGAATCACATCAATGCTGAATCTGATTTTCCCACAGTATTCCTCCACCCAGTGCTGGGAGTGGGGAGACATGGTCCCCCACACCTAGCTAAGACCTGACACATAGTAGACACTCAATGTTGACAAATGAATGTTTCTCAGTTACATCCTTGTGCCTCAAACAACTCCCATCACTGATCAGGACCCTACTTTTCCTAGCTCACCTAAATTGCTGTGGACAGAATCAGTGTGACAACCTGGATTCTCAAAAGTACTGTTAACATAGTGTCCACGTTCTCAGTTCCAAGGGCTAACCATGGAGTGCACAGTTCTATGGGTTCCATTCATAAGGAAAGGCCACATATGCAGGCTATTCACATACAATAATTCAGGTCTTGGCCCCTTCCAGCCCTTGTGAGAGACCTGGGAGGGAGCCAGGCCTCCCCTGCCTAGTGTTCCTTCCTCCAGTTGCTCCCACACCCACACTTCTGGTGCAGGCCTGGTGACCGCAGCATACAGTGTGGCTGGAAATGCAGGCAAGGGAGAGAGGAGAGGGAGAAAGGATGTAAGGAAGAGAAAAACAGCTTTGGGAGAAAACACACATGCAGCCTGCAGAACATTGTGACTTAGATTATTTTTGGAATCTAATGTTTCTAATGTTCAAGAGGAGGAAATGAGAAAAAGTAAGCAGAGATTCCCAGGATCAGCAGGCTGGAAATAATACAGGACACTGTGTCCTGTTTTGGGGCGGAATACAGACACTTCCTTACCCTGAGCCCAGTCAGTGGGGGTGGAGGGGGCGTGGTTTTGGTCCCAGTAGGAGAGAGGGCAGGATTGAGAGGGCTCTGGAGCCTTTCTCCAAAAAAAGCAGGTAATGGGCACCAGAGCCTTTCTCCAAAAAAGCAGGAAATTACAAACTGACCATAAAGACCTTGCCCTTCTGGCTGCTCCCAAAGGTCACAGCTCTTTGAAGCCTCCCTCCCAACATGAAGGGCTCAGGCAACTGAATCATAAAGACTTGTTGGCACGCCCCCTGGAGGCCTGTTTGGTACTTGCCCTTTTACCACAGAGACAGCCAGGACACAGATCAGATGACTCTCACCCTCCAAATCTCCCCAGCCCCAGTAGCCACCTCCTAGGTTCCTGCTATGTGCCTTCTTTCTCCTGCAGGGTGAGGTCGGGTGGTGGTGGTGGGTGATGGTATTGGTGGTGTATGTTGAAAGTGTGTGTGTGGCGGGGGGCAGCCTCAGAGTAGAGGGCTTACCTTCTCTCGCTGCCTACCTGTCTCTATCCCAGGCACACCTCCCAAACTTATCAAGTCTCAGCTTTCCCACCTATAACATGATACTCACATTCAAGCCTCCCATCAGTTGATGGGAGACCAACCGATGACCCACCATGATGGATGACTTTGGGTGGGTCTGGTTCTGGGTCAAAGTTTTCTATGTAAAAGGAAGGGCCGGGCCAGAAAATCTCTTAAGGTCAAGGGTGTGAGAACACTTTAAAAACCGACATTCAAAAAAATACTATGCATTATAATTACTACAATGGCACTTCACTTTGACAAATGACTAAGGAGTCATGCTCACTGCTGGCTTGAGAGGCGTGGGGGTTAGAGCTGCAGTAAAGAGAAGAGGCAGTGGGCCAGGGACTGGCAGGAAAGAGAGGCAGCGTAGTTTCTCCACACTAGCCCCACTGGTTCGTGTCACCCCAGGCAGGACAAGACTTTGGGTCCCACTCTGGGCCCTAGGGAGTGATTAGAACTGTTTATGCCTTGGAGGGAAAAGGGAGGAAACAGCAGTGGACACTTCGCCCAGTGACGGGGCATCCTGGGGATGTCCTGAATTGCTAATGTGGTTAACAGGACATACAAACAGCAAAACAATAAGCAGGTAACCCTCAGCACTGTGCCCTGCTGCCTACCCTGATGCCCTTCTCCCAGTGGGCCCCATAAATACTTTCTCACGGTGAGTATCATGAGAGTAACATTATTTTGTTTGCATGGGCCTCCAGTAACATCAAAATGTATAGATTATTTTGCATTTTGTCTGGCGCCAAGTTTCCAGAATAAGACAAATATGCTCTTAACTAGAATGCAAAGCAGAAGATGACAAGTATCTCAGAAGTTTCAAGAAACTCATTCCCCTACTTCCCACTCTCACTTTATACCCTGAAAGGCACAGAGTAGGTGAACTGTGATCCATCCTAGCCTGCATGATTTGGTCATATCTTTTTATACAGCCTAAATGCACAACCAACAACACACACACAAACAGAAAGGAAATAACCATCTTAGCAAAGTTCAGAATGTAAAGGACCTGGCAACTGGAAGGTCAAAGTTATGATCATCTGTAGGTCATCCACAACCACACATTCTTTTTTTTTTTTTTTTTTAATATATCTTTATTGATTTCAGAGAGAGGAAAGGAGAGGGAGAGAGAGAGAGAGATAGAAACATCTGCTGCCTCCTGCACGCCACCCACTGGGGATCGGCTGCCTCCTGCACGCCACCCACTGGGGATCAAGCCTGCCACCTGGGCATGTGTCCTGACTGGGAATCGAACCCCAATCGCCTGGATCCTAGGTCGACGCTCAACTGCTGAGCCACGCCCAGCTGGGTGACATTCTTTCATTCTCTCAGTCCAGGGTCCAGCCTGCAGCCACAGTGAATGCAGTTACTCAGGAGAGAACCACAGGAAATTTTGCTCCATTCCTGTTGGTGGGGCAGTAATTATTGAGCACCCCTGAACCTGAAGATAAAGCAGTGTCTGTCAAAAGTGTGGTCCCTGGACCAGCAGCAGCAGCAGCACCCAGTGCATGGGAGGGGCAATACCCCCCGCCCCCGGGAGAATCAATTTCCTCTGTGGCTGCTTCAAACAGACACTGTTTTTCTAGGGATCCTTCCAAGTGGCATCTCCCCCAACCATGACCCATCAAATATGATCTCAATTTGATCTGGATGTTCCTCTCTTGTGTCTCACCCAGGGGCACCATGCAACCTAGTGATCTCTGGGGGTCCCCATGAACCTACATCATAATTGCCAACTTCTCTCAAAGCTCAGTTCTTGATTTTGTTCCATTAGGAATCATTGAAAATTATTTGGAGCAAGTTCACTTGGAAGATAACATCAATGACACTCTGCATGGTCTCAGCCGGCACTGGATGACTAGAGAGTAAATCATGACTGAAATAGTGCAGGAGAAGGAAGGGAAGCCGATGCCTGGGGAGCAGCTATGCTGGGCTGGGCACGATGCCGGGCACTACCATACACACCATCCCATTCCATTCTTGTAACAAATCTGGGCAGCAGCTTTGGGCTCTTTTTTTTTTTTTTTTTAAATGGGAAAAGAACTCAATAGATTTTGATTCTATTTGCTGAGAAAAGTTTCTTATTTTCCATGATCACCCAAGATGACAATCCTGAAAAGAGTCTCTTACAGACATACAAGGAGAATGAACAGCAAAAAGGCAAAAACTGTTACAGACTTGTTGAGCTATAAAGGCGCTTAGGTGACTTTTAGTGCAGCAAGTCTCAAAGGAGGAGGAACAACAGGCACATTTGGTTGGGGCGGTTGGGGACCTTTACCAAACTACCCTGGAGATGCTAATATGCCCCTTACAAGCCTATTCTCCACCACCACGGCCACTGCCACCACTACTGTGATCACACCCTGCCCTGCCCTGCCATCCCACTTCTCCTGCTGAAAGATGTTGTCGCAGAGAGAGCACTGTACATGAGAACAGTGCACATGGAGGCAGAAGAAAAGTCAAAAGTCACTGAGCTAGCCCAAATTCTTCATCTTTGTTTTGTTGAGAATATAATTGGGGGTCAGAGGTCAAAGATGTACCTAAGGTCTCCCAACTGGTAAGTGACACCCCAGGAAAAATCCAACACCCCCCCCATACAGCTCCATTTCAGCATGCACATGGCACCCATGGGTGAAGAGAATTTCATCATGCAAGAATGAATATGCAAGAAGGCATTTAAAATTAGGTTCTTCAAAGGCCAGTCTCCCCTAAGCAAATGAGAGGTCCTTATCTGGACAGATGTGTTGGTCATGGAGGAGGTGGGCACCTAAATATCTTCCACAGCATGGTGACCAAGATCTTGCTGTGAGTGTGTCCCAACCATAGGTTTAGACATGAAACAAACACAGTGTGCTGCATAAACCAATAATTAGCACAATTCCAATACTGGAAGCCCCATTGGGTAGCTTTGTCCATTCTTTTGGGGCTTCTCCTATAGGAAGTGGGAATATATATACTCCTTTCTTTTCTTTTTTTAATATATCTTTATTGATTTTAGAGAGAGGAAAGGAGAGGGAGAGAGAGAGAGAAAGATAGAAACATCAACGATGAGAGAGTCACTGATTAGCTGCCTCTTGCACGCCCCCGACCAGGGATCGAGCCCGCAACCCTAGCATGTGCCCTGACCAGGAATCGAACTCTGATCGCCTGGATCCTAGGTTGACACTCAACCACTGAGCCACGCCTGGCAGGGCTACTCCTTTCTGGAATAGCTTTGGGCAAGACTAGGGTATGGGTCTCCTGGATAGACATCAGTATAGCCTCTTTTATTCAGAAGCAAAGTAGACAAAGATTACTCCATCAGTTAAGTCTAGTTATAAACTGGAGCCCTTCTAAGCACTTTTCCTTCCCTTTAAAGACTGGAAAACTGTAGGCCTTCCCCAGATCAGAAGGCAGGTGGTGGGGTAGCTTCAGTATTTTCTGGTACATATCATTGGCATCAGTACATAGGCAGGCATAGTGAGGTCACATGGCTGTCATCAGAATGACAAGGCTGGGTTTCCTACAGTGCATGGTAGGTAGACTTTTCCATATCAGGGTCTCTTCAGTTGTGTTGTTTTAAGTTATCCTAGGCACCCAGGAAAGGAGAGGGGCCTAGGGAGGATCCTCCACTGAGTAGTACCCACCCTTCCCTTTTCCAAGGGGACATCTACCAGGAGTCTACTTAATCACCCTTAATACCACAAACTGCCCCCTATTGGGAAAGAGGCCTCCCTTCTCTCTGGGAATGGGATGTGATCACAGGGTAGGCACCTTCATCGCACAAGTTCCACTGCACCTGAGGGGTCAGCTGGCTGTGAAACAGGGCTGCAAAAAGAGCCATAATCTGTGCCTGGCTAATGAGGAGCGGCCTGGCCTGTGTTCTATGAACACAGTGGAGGACAGGCCCATTAGTTACAAACCAGAGGGCAAGGGCCAAGGCAGCAGTGTTCATCTTCCAGCAGGATACACTGTACGCTACTTGAATTACCTTTGAATTACCCAGCTCTCCCACAAATTGCTCAGTAAGGCTTTCCTGTCATTGATGAGCTGCCATATACCCCATTCTCTAAAAACTCCCAATTACAGAGGCTGTGCCTAGGACAGTGGGGTGCACACAGCAGACATAAATAACAATAAGTAGGAGTATATGACAGCTTGCTGCTCCAGGACAAAAATTCTGGCCTACTTGTCCTTATCCAAGGGCCTTGTTTTGGGCTCATGACAGCTGCTCGACAGAAGTTTATTAAATGACCTGGTGCTCTGCTTCATGAATTATCTGTGGAACATAGTCCCTCCTCCCTAAATGCTTAATTGGGAGAGATAATGGCTCCCTCTCCACGCCCCCCCCCCCCCCAAGACAAAGAATGCAGGGAGTCATCACAGAGGTCAGGGGAAGGTGGTGAGAGGTGGCTTCACTCTCCAAGGCCAGCTGGCAAAGGGGGACACCACCGATTATTCAAGCCCTGGGAAACAAGCTGTCACCTTATTGAGCCAGAGGGGAGACTCTGAGCCCACCCCTTACCAAAAATAGAAGCTGGGTGAGCACCAGACTCCTCTGATTGCCAAGAGCTTCCCGGATCTGGAATTACAGCCTCCAACAAGCCTCCCACCAGAAGAGCCTCAGCTGTGGCTCATGCAGTAACTATTTCCTCGAGCCCTTGTTTAGATGTGGATCCACATACACACAACCCTCATCCAAACCGCCACCCTCCTCACCCCCTTTGAGAAACACCAAATAAGTCGAGGGCTGAAGCACTTAGTTCTGCACAGATATTTTAGATTAATCTTGAGGCCACTTAAAAGGACTGTTTTCCCCCCATTCCCCACACCCAGCTCATTTTCTGTGGCAGCTGGGTCATGCCTGAGCAGCATTTTCACCACTGACTCAATGTCAAAATATTCCTGGGCTGCTCTCTTCCCATCACCCTTTCAGTCCCTGTTTTGTTTTTGACATTCTCTACCCTCCCCTCCCCCTCTACACACCACACACACACACACCTTTATAAGGTACAAGCACATCATGGTACATGGAACCTAAACTTAGAGTATTGGATTCAGGGATCACATACTTGGATGGGGAAAAGATATGCCTTTATTTTCACTAGCCTCTAACCTAAATAGAGCATTCTCTTCAATTATGAATGTAGGCAACAAACTACATTACTGTTAGCAATACCTGCATCTCTGAATCAAAAGAAATATACACATTTTCATATCACATCAGGGTTAGTTGCTCTAAAATATCATTTATGCTCATTGCTACGTCAAAATCATAGTAGTTGTGAGACTTCAAGTAGATTTTGTTATTTAACATGTTCCTAAAGAAGTACATATGTTCCTGCTACTTTTAAACTTGTTGACTATATTTCAATAATTATTTTCTAAGCCTACAAATATTATTTTTTACATTTACAAATATTATTCTAAGAAGGGGTCCATACCCTTCCACAGAGACCCCAAGTAGAAAAGAGCTAATCCAGACTTTTCTAACACTAGTCACAGGAGCCAAAGTACCTGTGACTGGTTTCACAGAAGAGATGGCTCCTGACCTGGTGTCTCATCACCTGGTGAATAGAGCCAGGATTCTGTAGTCTAAGTGGCCCTTCCCAGAGCAGACCAGGGTCAGACCCAGGCTGCCAGGCCACTGGGCAAAGAGCTCTCAGGAAGGTCAGGGAAAACCCAGCAACTTCTAAGATTATGTAGGAAAGCTCTACATGTCCCTTGGCTTAAATGATGTTCAGAAGTTCTGTTGTAGAAAGGAACTATGCATTCTTTAAAAATTACATGTATTGATTTTCTTCTGATTATAAATTATAAAAAACTGGAAAATACATAAAATTTATACAGAGAAATTAAAATTAACCATAAGCTTGGCCCCTGAGAATCAAAACTATTAACACTGTGGTGAATCTTCTTCCAGGCATACTTATGCTGGCACTCCCACATAAGTTGGGATCATCATTATATGGAGGTGTTTTTTACTTTTTTTTTTTATTGTTGACAGTATTACAGATGTCTCCCATTTTCTCCCTTTTTGCCCCCTCCACTCAACCCCCACCCCACCCCAGGCCTTCCCAATGCTACTGTCTGTGTCCATGGGTTATAAATATATATGCATATTATATAGAGTTTTATATCCTGATTTTATCATTTAAAAATATCTAGAGACATTTTCAATATGAGCTTTGAAAAGACACAAAACCACTGTATTAGACACTGTCTGTAAAATTCACAGGTTACTGAGAGATGCAGAGTAGCATGGCGCATTTAAATATGTTATTTCCAGAAAACTGATAGGAGGAGAGCCCATTTCACCCTCCTAAAGCACATATAATAGCAAACTCTCTTCTTTAGCTTGAAAAGAACCTAGAGAAGATACCTTTGTGTCCTCAGCAAAGAGGCACTATATATTTTTCTTTTTCACTGTCTCATATCTCCCCTGATAAGGGGAATGCTATGAAAATTCACTGCTGGAAAAATGGGGCTTTGCTTAAATGCCGAGCTGCTGAGAAAAAAACATTCAGAAAGAAGTGGGATGGCAAAAAGAGCCCCACACTTCAAACTGAAAAAAGCTGGATTCATACGTCAAGTCTGCCATTATAGCCCCAAGATCAAGGAGCACTCAATTTCCCTGCATTCAGCACCACCACGCACCTCAAAGGATGAGAAAGCCGTGCAGATTAAATAAGGCTCTGCATTGAAATGCTCTGTCAGTAGTCAAGTACACTGCCCGGCAATAATCACTAAGTCATGGTACTGTGCCTGGCAACAGTATTGTTATTTTTGTTGCACAGCCGGCTTGAACCCTCCACTACATGTCCTGAGAGGGCAGTGTCCAGCAGTAGGGAAAAGCATGGACTCTGCAGCCTCACTGTAGTTCCTTGTTTGGCCAAGTTATTTAGCCTCTCAGTTTCTTCATCTGTAAAATGGGAAAATGATAATACACCTACCTATAGGACATGAGAGGATTAAAATGAGTTAATTTATACTCGGTGCTTAGAACAGTGCCTGGCGCATAATAAACACTTTATAAGAAGAGCTTTAAAAAGTCAGTGATCAATGGCCAGATACAAGATTGAAATAATTGTGTACCAGCTAAAACCAGTAAGTTCTTTTTAAAAAAAAGCTTTCCACAAAAGTATTGTCATTAATCAGAAAGCTGGACTAGCAGCCTCGATCAGTTTCCCTAAAAAGCAGTGCCCGCCTCTCCCAAACCCCAGCCTCAGGTGGGCCAGCTCCCCTCCTACCTTCTCTGCATCCTGCTCAAAGAGCCGCAGCTGGAAGCACTGGTCCAGCTTGAGCTTGCGCACGTGCCACATCTGGTGCAGGTGTTGCCGGGTGGAGTGCAGCTTGTCCAGGAGGCTGGTGATCTTGGGCACCAGGCTCTGGAAATCGGCACTGCCGGGGATGCAGTTGCGCCCTGAGAAGCCATCACTGCAGCGGATGCACTGCAACAGCCGCTGCCCCTCCCGGTCCAACTCCTCTACAGGGGCCTTCAGCACCTTCTTCTTGAGCTGCGTGTGCTCGTCGATGAGCCGCCGAGAGCCCTCCACGTCCACGGGGAACTCCTTTCGAGCCAGCATCTCCTGCAGGTCCTCCAGGCGTGAGAGCAGGTGCACGGCGCTGTTGAAGAACTCCTCCAGAGAGAGCCGTAGCTCGATCCACTCCTCATGGTTGTAGTCCAGGGAGCCATCAAACTCCTCAGTCAGCTGCGAGGGGTCCACCAGCTTCGTGAGGCCCTCAACGGACACCATGCTTGTCTGGAGGGCAGACACAGAGAGGGAGACTCAGTGAAGTGGGGGGAGTGAGGGGAAGACCAGGGCAGCGGTAGGCAGGAAGAGAGAAAGTCAAGGGGAAAGGCCAAGGTAAGTCCACATAATGATGACCACAGCCTGCCTAGGAAAGTGCCAGTGGGTGAGCATGTGGCCCACTGGGCATTAGCCACAAATCAGCTGGAGTAAGCAGTTTCAAGAGACCGGCTGACTGGCTCAAAAAGCCTCTTCACCTGCCCACCACTTGCTATTCTAGGAAAGGCTGTCTTTAAGTCTCTGCTGCCTTCATCTTCCTCCTCTCCAGCCCCCAGTCCACTGCAGCAGGGCTTCAGGTGCTAGAAGCAAGAGAAGCAGGATAAGTGCCTGGGGGTCTATTTCTTCATAGCTTGAAAACCTGCCCAGGCTCATGACCCAGGACATCATCACAGTTGCATTAAGCAATGTGGGTCAATACTTGGCCTGCAAGGATATGAGTCTATCTTTCTGCCTCAGGCTGGGTGGGCTCAGCCTTGCACTGAGGCTCTCCTGGTAGCACATACCCTTCGCTGATTTAGTTGGCCTGGACTGGAGCTTGGACATGGGTAGTTATATATATATATATATATATATATATATATATATTTTTTTTTTTTTTTTTTAATATATCTTTATTGATTTCAGAGAGGAAAGGAGAGAGAGATAGAAACATCAATGATGAGAGAGTCGTCATTGATCTGCTGCCTCCTGCACACCCCCGACTGGGGATCAAGCCTGAAACCTGGGCATGTGCCCTAACCAAGAATTGAACCGTGATCTCCTGGATCCTAGGTTGATGCTCAACTGCTGAGCCATGCCTGGCCAGGTGGACATGAGTAGTTTTAAAAGCTCCCCAGGTGATTCTAATGTGTAGTCAGTGATACAGACCTCTGCTAATCTAGATCCTTGTTACTCAAAGTGTGGCCTTCGGGCAGCAGCATTAGGACCACCTGGGGGCTTGCTGGAAACGCAGCATCTCAGAATTCAGATCTGCTGAGTCAGAATCTGCACTGAACAAGATCCCCAGGGGACTCTGTGCATTAAACTTTGAGCAGCCCTGTTCTAGAGCACTGTCCCCTTCTAATCTGGCTCCAAGTTTACCATGTCCAGGAAGTCTGCCATGATTATATGCACCAATTATTCATTAAATATCTGCCATTGAACAAGCCTGTACTCTCAGTCTGCATGAGGCAATGGCTCTTTGTTAGGCACTGCTTTGTAAATGCTCTTCTGAGTGGGAGGTCCCAGATCCTTCCTGTGCTTCTTGTTTAGGAGGCAGAAACAAGCTTGCTAAATTTGGGGTGAAGGGAGATGGGATGGGATGGGCAGCTATACTGAAACAGTTTCAGGACTTGTTGGGAAGATTACTTTCAATCTTTCAGGCTATTAATATATAGGCTTGTTATCACCACCTCTGTATAAACAAACCAAAACTACAAAAATACAGGGCTCCTAGTGTTGGGTAGGGGTGCCAGGAGAGTAAGAGAGCTAACGGTTTTTATACCAAGTCAAATTTTTTGTGTTATTTAAACAGAGTGAGAATTGCTTCACTCAGGTAGTCAGAGTGTTGTGCTCCTTCACAGACTATGGGGGCCACCACACCACACACAGGCACTCCTGGCCCAGGGGAAAAGGGTCTTGAATGGAAAGTTGCTCCAAATTTAAGAGCAGCTCTGCCGTTCCAACATGAGGGCTAGAGTTTTGGGAAAAGGGAAAAGCTTGGATTTGGTTGGAACAAAGGTTCCTAAATCACTGATTTAATCTGATGTGTCACCATTAAAAATTCTCAGGAGAGACATATGCTCTCTGGGAAAACCTAGCTAAAAAAAATAATAATAACATGTTCTCTATAGTATAAAATAGAAAATATGACGAAAATAAAAATCACCTTTAATCCAGGCACCTATAAATAATCCACTAACATTTTCATGTGTCTCTCAGTCGTCTTCATACAAATTCTAGATTATACTGCCCAGACTTTTTTATAACCTGCCTTTTTTTAAACAATATATCATGAGCATTTTTCAAAGACACTATTTCTCTAAATATGATTTGAACTGAGATAGAATTGACATATAATTAAATGATTTTTAATGATTTCGTAGTATTTGTGTATTAATGTCACCAAAATTAATGGACACTCAGGATACAAACTATATATGTGTGTATGTAGATGTATATATATGCATATATGTATATACATGTGTGTGTATATTATTGCAAAACACTATGATGAATGAATATCCTTGTAGATCTTTATTTGTTTATAATTACAATTAGATTTTCAAGACGTTTTGTTTAGTTTTTATATTAAACATAATTCCCAAGAATTACTAGGTCAATAGGTACAAACTCTTTTTAAGGCATTTGACCCAAATTACAAAGTTGCCCCCAGAAACAATGGTCCTAATTTACACATTCACCAACAGTACACAGAACTGCCTACTGACACTGTGCAATCAAGGCAATCTTTTGATCCTTTCATCCCTCCCCAGACACCAACTGGCAAGGCCACAGTAGCCAAAGAATCCTGAAATACCAGCCACAGACATACGTACAGTAGGGTAGATGGAGAAGCACAAGAGAGAAATGCGTGGGTGGCGGAAGGGAAAGGGGGTTCTAAGAGAGAGGTCTGGCTCACCTCAAAGATGAATTTGGAGCTGCCAAAGTTGGTCTTCTGTTTCTGCCAGAAGTTGTCGGGTTTAATGATGAGGGCCACATGGATCTCGGCTGGAAAGGCTTCCTGCAGTGTCTTGAGGAGGGGCTTGATGAGGTCCCACTTAGAGCCCCGCATGTCGATGATGACGGTGAAGCCACGTTTGCACACGTCCTCACTGTGGGGAGGCCAGAGGTCAGGCATGGTCACACTGGGGAGCTGAGACTCTGAAGTACACAGTCAGAAAGCATCCAGAAATCTGCATTCCTTTTAAGATCTGGATCACCCTTCCAACTTCACACCAGGTCTCCTGGCTGCCTGCCAATCCAACTCAAAATGCACTGCCTCAGAAAACCTTTCTGGATTAACTCCATCTGATGAGGGCATTCTGCCTTCTCCTAGCACTTAGCAAATGACTCAGCCTTCCCTGCAGTCATTTGCACCTGTTGGGGTGTTTACTGTTTGGGTACTCGCAAATTATAATTTTTACATTTAGTTTTTGTCTCTCTTGCTCCTGGGAGGAATCATGTTTTCCCCATTTCAGCCAGGGATCCTGTCACACTTACCTCTGAGATGGAAAGTCCTTGGCATGAAGGCTGCCCTTCCCCATGCCCACAGCAATGGCAGTCACTAGTACACTTTACCACTGAACCCAAACTGGGCCAAAAAGTCTTTTTCAATAAGAGGTTCTAGGTTAATTCTATCAGTTGATAAGAGATGGTACAGGAAGTATTAATAATATATATTTGCCACCATGGTATTGAGATGTATTACTTGTAGTTCAAAATGTTTGTCAGCTTTATAAAAAATTAGGTTGTTGAGTCATGCTGATTACTCATAGATGGCCAAATGTGGGACTGATTGGAAAGGTAGATACAGTCTATTTTCTCATGTACTTCCATTATAAGAGTCAGGGTATAAAAAGGCATATTTCAGGAAGTTAAGAGAGGAGAAGCTACTCCTAAAATCAAGGCCAGACGAAGCAATAGTGACCATCTTGAAAACCGAAAAATAAGCAGGCTAAGTGAATCAAGATGTTGCTATATTGCTTATTAAGTAGCAAAGTTTATTTAAACATTTGAACTTTAACTGTAACTCCTAAGAATCAAAAGAAAAAAAAAAAGAAGGTCAAAATAGTTATAACATCTCAGTTTAGAAGAAAGTTTATACTCTGGTAGTTAGGGGGTCTTCTCTTCTTCGTGGCTTATTTAACCTATCCATTTATTTTATAACTCAAAATATACTTTGGTTAATTTGCATTTTTATATAAACACTGGTGGAGTATTTCCTTAGGGTCTTCCACTTAATTTCCTATTCCCCAGATTGTACTTGCTTAAACCACTGTGCATGTTACCCGACCCACAGATGTGCACCACCACATACCAATCGCTTACAGCTACAGGAGGTAAGGCCACAATGGGAAGAATTAAGCCACAAATGGAAACAAAATCTCTTTTCAGGCTTCACTCTCATATCTCAACAGTGTTGAGAATATTGCACCCTGGTGAAGAGACCAGAGCTGCTGTGATTGTGTGATTGTCTCAAGCACAAGGCAGCTTACTCAGGCCTCCCAGTTAGACGGGGAACTGCCCAGGCGGGAGACTCTTTCCATTTCTTCTTGCTGAGACAAAGGACTAGAGTCAGCATGGGAAGAAGGCTGAGTCTTTTATTTCTCCCAAATCTGAGTCAACACATGGCCAGAGTCATTCATAAATAATTTTGTCTGACCTATTGTATGAAAACAATGTATCAGTTTCTTAAATTATGTAATTTCTTACCCATTATAAAAGAAACACCTGTTAATTATAGAAAAGTTCAAAGATCTATATGAAATACCAATAGGAATTCATAACACTCTGTCCTATTTTCCCTCCAGTCTTCTTTGTACATGTAATTTTCATACCATATACTGTTCTACTTTTCATTATAACATAGTTTTTATCATGTCTAAAATTTCCTTGAAACTGTTACACTTAATGACATATAGTCCATCCATCTTATTCCTATACCATACCTTATTTAATCACTCTCATTACTGCTTTGCAGAAAGACGTACCAACTTACATGTCTACCAGCAGTACATGATGGTACCCCCTCCACCTTACTATATCCTCACCACATTGAGATCTTTGCCCAGTTTCTAGGAAAAACATTGTATTACACTTAAATTTGCATTTCTCTGATTACTAGCTATAGCTAATGACCTGGAAGTATTTCTTCTGTGAATTACCTAAGCAGATCTTTTATCCACTTTTCTACTGTGACTTAATGGTTTTTCTCTTTGAGCTGTTTTGTTCAGGTTGACTCACATTTGCTGCATGCCCACTTAGGTCAGGCACTGCAAGGTAACTGTAGATCTTACCTTCGATACAACCAACTTCCTGCGCCTCAGGCTCCATCCTGTTGCCATAATTGTGCTGACATGAGAAATCTCCATCCCTAACAACAGTGAGTGTTGCCACCAAGAACTGGAGTTTTACTATCCCAGTATCTAAACGGGGTGGTCAGTAGAAGGTTTCTGACAACTAAAATAGAAATCAGGTACTAATATTCTCTAGAAGTTCTCACTAACTCAGGAGATGGGAAAGAGGCCCGGGGCTGAGAGCTAATATAATTGGCATCTTTCCGAGAAACAGCCTGATCTCTCAAGGTGCTTGTGTGTTTGGTTTCAAGTAAGAAGCAGAGCTGGGGGAGGGAAAATAACTTTTTACCACACACTTACTCTATGCCAGGGACTGTGGTAGGGCACTTGACATAAAATATTTCATTTTTTCCTCACAATACCTTATAAACTGGTAATCTCCATGTAAGAGATGATGAAATTGTGGCACAGAATTTACTGATGGTCACATGACTAGCAAGTGGCTAAAAAAATAATCCAAACCAGGACTGCTGACTGTAAAGCCCATACTCAGGTCACTATATTCTATTACATCCCACCACCATTGCCACTACAAGTGGTGTTTTGGTCATTGGTGGTGGGGGCTAAGTGTCAGAAATAAGGGGATTAGGTTAGGGAGCTCACAGGAGATGAGGGAAATTATGGCAAGGAGTCTAAGGAAATGCCCTCTATTCGGAAGTCTGCAAATGACAGAATCACAGAAGCCAAGGACCATGGCATACTGAGAAAGTTCAAGTAATTCACTTTGGTTTAGGCACGTGGGTAAGGAAGAGAGTGATAACGCGCTAGAAAATAAACACAATGAGGGCAGGGATTTTTGTATTCATTCACTGCTGGATTCCCAGTGGCTAATACAGTGCCTGGTGTGTGCTGAAACCCAATACACTGAGGAAGCAGAGGCAGGTAAGGGTATGGAATCTAGAACCACCCTTCCTCGGTCTAAATCCCAGCTCCATCATTTTCTTATTGAGAAACCTTAGGCAAGTTGCTTTTAATCTCTATGCCTCAGCTCCTGCACTGTAAAACACAAACAGTAACTACATTACATGGCTACTTTAAAGGTTAAGTTCGATATACGTAAAGCACTTATGACGGTACCAGGCATATGGGCTGGATGATGTCTCATCTGTTGTAGGAGCCGCTGTTGGAGTCCCACCCAGGGCTCTTTCGTTGCCCACTGTGCCCGGCCCCAGCTCAGGCAGTGTTGCGCTATCAGCTTTATACCTGCCCCATCTCTGGAGACTTGCCTTTGGCTGATGGGTTCCCGTTTTCCAAGAGGTTATACCCACACCCCAGGGAGGGCAGTGCCTCTCTTATACAGGAATGCCAAAGCTCAGACTCTTTACCTTAATGCAGAGCAACTCCGGTGTGTGATTTAGGCTCCAAAGCCTCCCATTCAACCAGTAGGTCTCTGATTAGACTGAGACCACATCCTTGCTCAGTCCTTCCCGTTCCTATTCTGTTTCTCCAACTCTCTGCTCCCTTACAAGTTTTTCCCGAAGAGAATAACCTTACTGAATCATTTGCTCCTGAAGCCCTGTCTCAAGCTTAAGACAGTTATTTTTATTATTGTATTATGAATAATAATGTAAATATAAATAATATTTCATGTATATATGTGAAATTCTGAAGGTAATTTGATGAGCTGTCTGGAGATATAAAGAGAAATTTTAACCTGGGAGTCATACTGTGCCTGGCACCTAGTAGATGTTCAATAACATTTGCTGACTGAATATACCCATGAACAGTGGTAGTAGGTGTGCACAGAAGAGGGTGAGATCACCCAGTGAAAATGAGTAAGATGAGGAGAGCCATCTTCTGAGTCAAGGACAGAACACTGATGGAATATCAATGTTTAAGAGATGAGAGAAGGAAGTAGATGAGCCTGAGGGAAAACACACAGACAGGTGAGCGGAAACCAGGAGAGGAGCGCAAAGAAACAAGGGAGGAGAGGATTTCAAGGAGGAACAGGTGTAAAGTGCTGCAGAGAGTCAGGTCACTGAGATTGGAACTACCACATTCAGCAACTGAGAGGCCTGGTCCCATTGGTCAGGGCAGTTTCAGTGGGTGCTGGGGCAGGAACTGGGTGGGAGCCGGGAAGCAGTCTTCCTAGTTGATCTCTGGGATAACTGTAGGAAATGTCATCGGAGGTTGTTTTGGGTGCACTCCCATCCCTTGGCCCTGTCTCCCTGATTCCAGAAGTGGCCACGGTCTACACACTACTCTTTGGCGACCCCAAGTCCCACAGGGGCTCCCCAGCCTGCCTCTCTCCCAAGCCTCCATGCCCCCAGAAATCCCCTCCTCTCGCTCAGTGTGCTTGTATGTGCAGCAGTCTGAACATAGCAATTTACACTGGAATATAACTAACAGGTATCCCTCCTTTCCCCTTTAGATTATTTACCTTTTAAAAGATACGTATTAGCCCAAATAAAATTTTCAGGGGCTGAATTTTTGCACTGTGTATTGTGAGGACAGGGACATAGAAAGGTGAAGCTTGGAGCAGCAGGCCTTTAAGTCCACTGAGAAGAGGAAAAGAGAGGGAGTGACCCTCCCTGTTTCCCACCCCCTACTTTAGGGGGAGAATACAGCCACTGCTCCATCACCCTGCCATTACTTCTCATTATTTCTCATTTGGGGCTTGAGACCTGGGTCCCCTTGGCCAGCTTCTCACCCTTTGTGATAAATTCCATTCCCTTCCATTCCCTTCAAACTGAGCTGGGAACTGTTTCACAGGCCCTCAGGGGCTCTCGGCCCAGAACATACACATACTGAATGACCGGATGATTGATCAGATATTTCTTGTACTCAGTTCTAGACCATTTGTTTTTTTGTTCATTACATGTCACTGGGGCTGTTTGCACTCAGAGAGCCTGTGCTATCTCAAAAAAGCATTGTCACAACTTTATGCCAATGTTTTTCATCTTTAGTGACTTTCACTTATCACTTAGGACACATTTAAAATGATGATCAGAAGGTTCCCTTTCAGATATTCTGATGAAAATCAGTCTGAGGTGAGGCCTAGGAGTCTCCCCAGGTGATCCAAGGACAACACCTAGACTCTCTTAAGCGTGGTTTGTGAGAGTTGAATGATAAAGACTCACTCTGTCCAAATCAGGTTAGAATAGGCATTAATAAATAGCGGGTCACACACAAATATATCAGACAGAACAACAAAATGCAGTCAGAACAACATCTGCAAGGAGAACCAACAGCTGGGCTCTACAGGAGCCTGTCAAAGATGCAAGCAGATTCCTCTCTCCATGGCCTGTGCTCTCTCGAACAGTCACTTACTGTAAGCACAGCTTGGAGGGTTTCCATCCTCGCAGTGCATTTCTGTTTCCTTCTGCAAAGGAGCTCCTCTTCTCTTGGCCCCAGGAAGCTTTCCCTTCAGCCTGGCAGCTGCCCTCCCCACATGTCTGTGCTCAACCAGATGCCCACTGGAGAGCTGCTTTCCTGGGCTTCCCTCTCTACTTCTAACTTGCTATGAAATCCCTGGGGAGTTTCTGCTTCTTGTCATACACCTGACCTGGCAGCCTCACCTGAAACTTCGGGGTAAATAATGGCTGTCTCTTGGTGCCCTGAGGTCCTGCCCACATCTGATTCCCAGAGTCATCTTTTGACCCACTGAGCTGGGAACTCTGAGGCTGCCCCGGGTCTGACAGGTGCAGGTGTGGGGTCTCGGCAGTGGGTGGTAAAGAACTAATGAGTAGGTGTCACCCCTGACCCTCTGCACTCCTGGTAGCCCCCCATGCCTCGCAGAGATCAGAATTCAGCAGCCCACTATTGAACTCAACCCCCCAAAGTGGTTTTATTAGGCACAGTTGTTGTTTGTAATGCTTTCAAATGTCTTTGGAGGGGGCTTAAACTCTCCATTCTTGACACCTTTCCGGCTCATTCACACTCACATGACCAGTCTGCTTGCTGGCCTTTGAATCTGCCTCCAGTTTTAGCTGATATTATTACCCCAGCTCTGTCTCACACATTAGAATTCTCAGTCAGTTTAGAAAGCAGGGATTAGGGTATCAGTGCCTCTAGCCAAAGGGAGCTCTGGGACCCGGACAGCAGGGCAGAGCACCTGTCGGTGACAACCCCAGAACCCTTTATCCTGGGTCAGAGGTCTGGCCTCAGGAAACCAAGTGCCACCTCCTCCCAATACCTGCTCCCTCAACTCCTTCTCAGGTCCCTGGCCAAGGGAAGCCCAGACTCTCCCTCTGGATGCCATCCCAGCCACAGCAGTGAACCACTCTGGATACCTCCCATTATCGTCTGTCTAAAGGGTTGGGTAACTGCTACTTTCTCCCAGGGTCTTCGCTGATCTCCTCTGTCAGAGAGCCCTATCCCTCACTAAAACACACAACCTATTATCCACACCTCTCTGAACTTCTTTATTAGTTTCAATTTTGTATTACACTTTGCCCTCTCATCTCTCTATGCCTTTATGCTTGCCTACCCCAACCCCAACTTTGCCTAGATCACTGCTCACATTTTGAGCTCAACTCACACGCCTCTTCCTCCCAGAAGTGTTCTCTTACTGACGCTTTCCCTCTCCATCCCATTCCATCCCCAACGGGATAAGGGCTCTTCCCGTGCAGTGCCATCGCCTTGTGCTTCTTCTGCATGGCAGTTGTCCTATGGGGTAAGTACTGCCAGACTCTGGCTGATCAATCTCTGTGTCCCTTACAGAGATTTATACGACTTAAAAACGAGAGACCGGTTATGAAGGTGCTGCATAAATAATATTGTGTCATATAAATACATCAGATTCTCCATTAGTTAATTTATTCATTCAACATTTATTTACCGAGCATTCACTTTGTGGCTGGCCCACTGCTAGGTACTAGGGATATAAATGTGAACAAGACAAAAACATGAGGGTTACTTTCTCAGGGGAGAGATGGACATAAGACAGTAGCTAAAGAGAATATGTACAGATTGTGATAAGTCTTAAGAACGTATCAGGTCATCAGGACAGGCCACTATGAGGAGCTGACAATTTAAGCAGAGATCAAAACTATGAGAAAGCTACTTAAGGGAACAAAAAGGAATAATGCAGGCGGAGCAGGAAGCCTGTGCAAAGGCCCTGAGGTGGAAGAGAGCCTGCGTGCTGGCCCCTCCTCCACTGCAGGAAGGAAGCAGAGGCGGTGAAGTTCAGCAAGGAAGCAGGAGACCAGTAGCCAGCTCAGGGCTGGGGCTCTAAATCCTGAGGAGCTCAAAACCTCAAGCTGGAGAGAACTAGAAAATGAAAGTCAGACTACCGAGACTGGGAGCAGCTGTTTTTGATAAAAATGGGACATAAACATATATTAATAATAAAAGCCAATTTTATTGAGCACATGAGAATCTACTTTTGCTAAGCATTTTGTATGTATTATCTTGTTTATTCCTCATGTGAAACTCATGAGTAGCTGCTATCATAGATAAGGAGACGGAGGCTCAAAGAGGTTGAGTGGCTTGCTTAAAGCCACCAGGAAGAGTATTTAAATCTGACCTGGTTGATTCCAGGCTCTGTCATGCTCCCTTGACTCAGAGAGACACAGAGTGCTTGCACATGAAGAAACTTTAATGCTTACGCTTGCTAATCCTTCATTTTAGTGCTGATGGCAGCAAGTTCCAGAGGAAAGAAATGACTTGCTCAGGGTCACACCTGGATGGATGTTTTGGCCATTTGGGCCAGACATCCAGGTGTCAATCTTCCTGCTTCAGGTCTTCTATTAAGCCACGAGGACTCTGGAACTGAGAGGAAGAAATACCCTCCTAGACATCAAGTAATCTGGTTTGGGGACCCAGGGGACCCTGTGTTGAGTACTGAAACCCCTTCCCCAGGAATGAGGACCATCCTGCTCGTGGTTTCCACTGTGCTCTGGCCTGACTCCATTTGCCCCAGCTCCTGCGATGCAACCTGAGATTTACCCTGTATCTCTGAACGTCTGGAAGATCTTCCCTTGAAACAGTTGTTGGAAAAAATATAACACTGCTCCATCATGACGGCAGGTGGGGGAGTAGAGATCTGTAATGAGCACCACCCCAGCAGACCAGGCGAGGGGGCGATAAGAGGTTCTGCTCAGTTGGTGCTAGTTGTGGCGTGTGGGGTGTCAGAATCTGAGCGTGGGGGACCAGGAATGCCCAGTGCTTGAGCTGTGATGGAGCAGAAATAACTTTCAAATCAGACCTATTCATTAAATTGTCCAAGGAAGGTGACAAATTGAACACTGGGGCAAAGGGTTGGATTAAGGAGTGGGTAGCAGAGCAGAAGGACAGACCAGTGAAGGACCTCCTGCTTAATGAGGGCAGCACAGGCCCTGCCACACACACAGCTGGCCCTGTGTGTGGCAGGACCATCAATACAGGGCGATCTGAAGGGATGACCAAAGTCTGACCCAGGGTGCATGGACAGCCTTTAACACCTGGAGACAGTTCACAGAGCAGACAGAAACCAGTAAAGGAGGAAGAGTAGCCCCAACAAGTCACTCACTTCACACTTTTCCCCAGAAGTATGCTGTCTCCATTTCTCCCTGAAGTCATTTCAGGAGTCAAACTCTGTTCAGAATTTAAGGAGAAAGAAGTATCTTGGAGTTCTGAGGAGAAAATGATTCCCCTGACCCGTTTGTGAGGTTCTCATGCCATTCTCAGGTGGTGGAGGGTCCAGCTGCAGGATCTAGATTTTGTTTCCACCCCTGGCCCATCACTGAGATCTGTGTTAACCAGTTTTCTGCTCCTTACTGCTACTCTAACAGCAGCTTTCTGCTGATTACCCCAAACCACACCACACCTACTTTCTTAAACAACCAGAAATCAGCAAGTGTTAAAGAAAAGTGTTAAAGACACATTAGCACCTGCTTTAAGCTTTCTAATAGGTATAATCAGAAGCAGTAAAGAACGGAAGGAGCAGTGCCTTATAGAAAAATGAGCCACTCCTAGGAATGCTGTGTCCTGAAGGAGTGTTTGCTGGCAGACAGTTCTCAAACTCACCCTTCACAAGGTGGAGGGCACCTGGATGGCTCCATGTCCGAAAGGCAGGAGAGGAGCTCGGAGAGGTGGCAGGGCTCCCTTGCCTGCACCTCTCTCAGCACTGTCCACCATCAGCCGGCTTTCTCTCACTGCGATTCAGCTACCATCAAGGCCTCCTCAGGATCCATATTCATCCATCCAGAGAGGTTTTGTTTGTTGGTTTTTGTTCTTTGTTTTGCTTTGTTTTAATTTTTACGAGAAGACATTCTCTGTCCGCTTTCCCAGGTCATAATTATTTCAAAGAATTTGTGTCTATTCTACCCATTTAACAACACATGTTTTGCCTCTGCACCTCCCCCTGTGGTGCCAGGACTGGGGGTAAAGGTCAAAGGTGATGGTGTCTTAGCAGTGCTCCTGTTCCCTGATGACTCACATGTATGGCCATGGTTAAGTTCTGCTATAGTAAAGATTCTAGAGATTTGTCTGCCCATCTCCAGGTCTGGGAACTCTCCCTTGCTAGGTCCCACCCTCGGCTTTACCAGAAGCAAACCCAACCCTTACCCCAGTAAGAGTTCCAGGGAAACCCCACTCTGGTGGCCAAATGAGGAAGGCTGTCAGTTTTCACCTCTTTAAAGTCAGCTACCCAATTCCAGCCAAATAATGCTGTTAAAACACACACACAGGCCCAAATGCCGTGGCTCAGTAGTAGAGCATCAACCTATGATCCAGGAGATCACGGTTAGATTCCTGGTCAGGGCACATACCCGGGTTGCAGGCTCGATCCCCAGTGGGGGGTGTGCAGGAGGCAGCTGACCAATGACTCTCTCATCATTGATGTTTCTATCTCTCTCTCTCCCTCTCCCTTCCTCTCTCTGAAATCAATAAAGACATTAAACACACACACACACACAAAACAACAACAAAAACCCCTCCTACTGCAAAAGTGCCAGGGGCAAAAATGTGCCTGATTCTCTTTTTCCCCATGACAGGGCATGGTGAAGTATTAAATAGCACAGACCCAGACCCGAAGATTACCTCCTGCATCAACCAGGTGTGGCAAAAAAGTGACAGTTCTGATGGTCTAAAAACACGCAGGATCTCTGCATCTGCATACTGACTTTTCCTTGATGTCACCTTTAAACAAAGCACTGTCTAAAAATCAAGTTGGCTCAGAAAGAACAAAGGTTTACCATCCTGCAGACAGTCTGAAGAGCATGCCACAGGCCAAAGGGAGCTCCCAAAAAGAGTTCCAGAAATGGCAAGTATGCAGCCTTCCAAAGGAGGGCTGCCTCAGAGGGGCCAGCCTGGGTTAGCTGCATAAACCCTGGTGTGCTTGTTAATCAACCAGATTATTTCAGAGTCTCACAAGCTCTGAAACACAACAGCCAATGAGCAAAGGGAGAGACCTGTTTTCTAAATCAGACTGGACTGGGGGCAGGGCATCTGGAAGGAACTACTCTGATAAGACAAAGGGAGCTGGGAAACTCCTGGAGAAGAACCAGAACCATTGCTCCCAGAAGTCTAGGGGGTGCTGGCCAGAGAGGGCAGGTGGCAGAGGGGCAGATCCAGGGGAGATGGGATGGAAATTGACATATCCATTTCCAACAGCAACTTCCTGACCTATTTCCCTCCCTCCCTCACAGAGCTGTCCATCCTCTCCTTCTGGGACACTCAGAACATGAAGCAGAAATGAAAACCAAAGCAGCAGAGCGAAAGAAAGAACCAACTGGAAACCAAACCACAAACTCCCTACATAGCCCTTCCTTATGCCCCCAGACAAACCCCAGGGCCACGCTCCTCTGGCCTTCTCCATACCCCTTCTCCCCTCACCCCTCCCCTGTTAGGCTGAGTGAAAAATAAGTCATAATTTAACTTTAAAAAAGTCACAATAATCACTGCTCATACCTCTGTGAGTAGCAAACCAAAGATGGAGTCCGTGTTCCAAAGACTGTGACTTGTCTAACCACAGTGCCTCAGTCACCATGACTATAAGATGCAGAGGCTTTTCCAAACGGGATGACAGAGAGAAGACAGCTGACCCAAGAGAGGCTGCGGTTGTGTGGCCATGTGCTGCCCCGGCTTGGCCTGGTGTGCAGCTGGCCAGGAGGTAGAGTGGTCACTTTCCTTTGCTTACTTCAACCACTGTTGCCACTATCCTCACTCTCTCTCCTCCTCTCACCACATCCCCTCCTCTCCCAACCCATTCACAGGATCCCCTACTCTCCAGCTGGGTTCCCACTTCCTGTTAGGGCAGGTGGAATCCTCACTTAAAAAACCACACACTGCCTCCAGGAAGTAGTCTTTGGTCAAAACTCACCTGCATGCACCTTCATCCGTCCCCTCCCTTCCTCCTGCTTAAGTAACAGACACTTTCTTGAAAGCCTCAAATCCTATTTGCCTGCACATACATACATAGACACATCCCCAACAAACCCAACAAACCCACCAACACAGGCACCCTCTGGGCAACAGCCCCTGGGCTCTGCCAAAGCAGTTCTGCTTCATACAGGGCAGGAGCCCCCCCCCCCCCCCCCCCCGCAGCCAGCCTTCCTTCCTGCTGACACCTGGCAGGGCTGTCATGGTCAAGGGTGCTGATGAGGTCCCCGGGATTTACGTGTAGGATAAAACAGTGTGCCGGCTCAGGCACTGGTGCAAGCCTGAGAGCAACAAGGCAGGCCATGGGGAGCCAGATGGGGGATACCTGAGGGAGGGACATGTTTAGGACTTGAAACTAAACAGGCAGGGCTCTAAGGGTCCCTCCTCAATAGCCTGCAAGTTCAGGGGCAGCCTGAGAAAACTAGAGGATTAGTTGGCCATTCTAAGTTGGTGTGTATGTAAGAACTAAACAAGTGGGCACAGAATTAAATCTGGACCCATTTGCTGGCATCCTAATGGACTGTTCCACCCCGGTCAGGGCTGGGGGAGGGGGAGGAGTGAGTGCTTCTTGCCTTCCTCCAGGTCCAAAACAGGGAGTTTCTCTCCAGCAGACGAGTTCTGAAGCTGGAGCGTCCTGCAAAGGCAACAGGCTGTGGTCTAGAGATGACAGGACATTCTCTTCCTGGGCAAGGAACCAAAGTGGGGCGTGTCCCAGCTCAGGGTTCAGAATATGCCTCAGGCACCAAGCCAAGAGGAGTTAATGCGCAAAACCTGGCACATGAATTACTAGTGATGGGAACATGAAATTCCAGCTCGGGACAGCACAGAACAGCCTGAGAGATGAGAGGGAGAAAAACGCATCAGTTTAAGGGTTTCTGGGTAGCTCTCAAAACCAAGGCTGGTCCTCTCTTGACCTAGAATGAGTGGGGGGTGGGGAGAGGAGGGAGGCTCTGAGGGAAAAGCAAACCGGAGCAGGGCCATCAGGACACACACTTGGATTATGTCAGTAAATTATCCGGAAAAACATTTGTCCTAGCTGAGTCACCACAGCTCTGACAAAGTGCTCCCGTCGTCTGGGTTCTGGGAGACATGGGGCTGGCTGTCACACTTGCTCAATTTAGAAGCAGAAACGCTCCTCCTTGGTGAGAGAGCATCCACTCCCAGCTCCCTGGCACGCTCCTCCATGCTCCGTCCTCAGGAGAGGGCTCTGCCTTCTCTCTGCCACAGAGCCAATCCACCCGCCCGAGGCTGGGCATCCCCTGTGGGTACAGTCCCTTACAGAGGAAAGAGGACACCCAGAAGAAGACCTCGGTCTGGCCTCAGTGACTTCATGTCTGGAAAAAACCTGGCATTGGCCCCAAGTGGTCTGGAGGTGAGACACTGCCCTTCCCCCTTGGGGGGCTCCCAATCTAATTGAATTTAGCCAACTTGCAAGGTGCTGCTCTGTAAATTCACCCACCAAACAAGAGCCACCATCTCGGCCCTCAAGAAATTCACTGTTGCCCTGGCTGGTGTGGCTCAGTGGTTAGAGTAACGGCCTATGCACCGAAGAGTCACAGATTCGATTCCAGGTTAAGGGCATGTACGTGGGTTGCAGGTTCAATCCCCAGCCCTCTTGGTCAGGAGGCAACTAATTGATGTGTCTCTCACACATCAGTGTTTCTTTTTCTCTTTCGTCCTCCCTCTCCCTCCCTTCCTTCCACTCTCTAAAACTCAATGGGGAAAAAATATCCTGGAGTGAAGATTAACCAGGGGAGGGGAAGGGAGGGGAGGGGAGGGGAGGGGAGGGGAGGGGAGGGGAGGGGAGGGGAGGGGAGGGGAGGGGAGGGGAGGGGAGGGGAGGGGAGGGGAGGGGAGGGGAGGGGAGGGGAGGGGAGGGGAGGAAAAAGAGAAAATCACTGTCTATCTGGGAGAGAGCCTTGTGGACAATCAGAACCAGTAGAAGACACTGGGCCCATCACTGCTATATGGTGGTTTTCTAGATTCAAAGTCTTTTTCAAATTTTGTTCAGATTATTTTGTTCTACTTAGGTGATGCTGGACTTTTAAGAAAGACATTCTTAAGAAGTATTTTTAGCCAAGAAGAGATGAGATGGAGTGGAACAGATAGGGGAGGGGGGAGTGTTCTTTTAGTAAAAGCTACAGTGGAAACTGGTACAGAAATTACCTATGACAAGTCAGTGTATTCACCAAGGTTATACTCTCAGCAACAAAAAGTCTGAGGCAGTGATGTATTTCTTGTCCTCATCTTCCATGTTCAGAGAAAGAAAATTGTGTCTGGAAGGGAAAGTTTGAAAAGACAAAGACTTTTATCTTCAATGTATGTGGCTGATGAAAACAGTGAGGGGGACAGTAGCAGTTCCAAGTACGCTTGGGGCACTGTGACTTTGAATCTACCTAAGACTGAAGACAAAACAACAGGAAGGATGTTTTTTAATTTAAAAAAAGATTTGATTTTATAAAAGAAAATTGAGAATTGATTTAGACATACCACATTACTTAGGCATTTGCTTTCCCCCAAAATAGCATCACTATAAAATTCTCAGTTTCAACTGGCAATTATTACATGCCCAGGCTATTTTCACAAATGTTATTTTATTCGATATTTACTACAGTTCTCGGCGATAGATGATATGAAATCCATTTTGTGGTTTAGGAAAAATAATTATTGCTTAGTGGTTACTTAAGTTTCAGTGTTTCAATAAAAATTTTTAAAAGTAAAGCCTGGAACATCCAAGGTCTAATGTGTGAGGGAAGAGCAGAACATTTTCATTTGAAGTTTCTGACAAAAATCCATCTATATCTTCTTGGGCAGCTGAACTAAGGTACTCCACCACTTGGTGGCAGCATACCTAACTTACCAGAAGTGTATATAATAAAGACAGTCTGTCTACAAAATTAGTGTCATAACATAAAATGTCAATATCCAATATGTGCTAAAAACATACACAACCCCAAACATAGTGAAGAACACTTGATAAGACTTAACCAATTACAGGTGAAGAGAGAAATACAAAACATGCTGAAAATGATCATATAATGGGGGAGGGAGAAACAGCCCCAAGTCTGGAACCCGCCAAGTGAAAAAGGTATCATTCTTACCTCATCCATGGCTGTCTCTCCAGCATCTATTCAGGGAACTCCCTCATTTCCAACATCCCAGCAAAACGAATCTGAACTAAATTTAAATCATCCTGATGCCCTAGCATGAATTCCAGAAAAACTTGAATGTACTGGGTGGGACTTATTTCACCTGATGTGCTGAAGTTTACCTAATCTAAGTGGAACTAGAAACATCAGCTTCCTAATAAGCCTCCTATTGGTGAGCCACAGACTTTAGGAGCCTAAAAAATAAATCAAAGTGGCTACATCTAAGCTTTGCAGGTGTAGGGAACCTTCTTTCTGCCAAGGGCCATTTGGATATTTATAACATCATTCATGGGCCATACAAAGTTATCAACTTAAAAATTAACTATGAAAAAAGTTCCTAGATTTATTGAATTTTTGAGTCCCACCTGTGGTTGCTTTGGCAGGGCCAGACCAAATGATTTTGTGTATGGCCTGTGGGCCGGACGTTCCCCACCCCTGCTTTAGAGGCTCATTCAACACTGCTGCCCAGAAGACAAAAATGCCAGAGAGGCCTAAGTTTCTTGGTGGAAGGCATATAAAGATCTCAGTTCAGATGAGCACGGAGGAGGTTAAAACAACTTTAGGACAACCCAGAAGCTGAAACACACCTAGAGGCAAAACTAAAAACTCAGGTAAAAAACAATTAAGCCTGTCTAGATTTCATTTTAGATCCGAACTTTAATGTATGGTCCCCATTAAGAGGCCAATTAGTTAGGGAAAGTAAAAAGAATCCTCACCTGGAAGACCCCACAGGGCAGGTCTTAGGACCAATTACTCTTTTCAGATCTGAGATCAGGTTTAGGTGCAGTACACAGGGCCCTTAGTCAGGGTTTCTTGATGATCGTGATAGCACTGTTTGCACAGTGGGGCTTGGGCAACCATGAGCAAATAAACTTAAACTTGAAGAAATGTAAAGGCATTCTAGAAAAATAAATGGGGAAATTTGGAAAACAATTGGGCAATGTGTAGCACCAGTCTTAAAAAAAAATATCCACGATTGCCACAAATCAATCCCAAAGAAACCACAGAAAAGGTAGACAAAGGTTTATACACAAAGATGTTTACTGAGAGTTACTTATAGCAATGAAGCTTTGGAAATAACTTAGACATCTAGTGATGGGATTATAATTAAAATAGGGTGCATCTCAAGATATACTATTTGTATGAAAAGTTTTTAATACAAAGAAAACATTCTTATGGTATAACACAAAACGGAATAAAACAAAAAGCAAAATTAAATAAACAATTTGATTCAATTTTATTTTTAAAAAGCTCTAAAGAGGCCACCAAGGTGATGCGCCCAGCACCACCTCCCACCCTGCGAGGTGGCAGCTTATCATCTGAGGGTGAAGAGAAGTGATGTGTGTGTCTACACAGGGGGCGACTGTAGAGGGCACTTGCAGGCTTGTAAAAGGTGCTGCATAAATCAATTATTAACACTAATCAGAGCATAACAGCCCCAGAGCCAGGAGGCCCGGGGGCGGGCAGGCACGATACTCTCTTTGACATCATCCTCAGGAGCCAGGTATGTCATGAATTATGAAGAGATCTGAGGAGACATGGCCCAAGGATTAACCCCTTCTCTGCAAATCCCATCTGGCCTTTCAAAAGCCTCCACCTGACAGCACTGCCTGAAATGGAGAAGGTTCCAGAACTTTGGAACTGTAGAGTGTGGAGAGCAAGGCTTTCGTGCCAGTACTTAGTTCTAAGCTCTTTGCTGAATCCACCCAGGACTGTAGTTTACGCTGTTGGACTCTAGAGAAAATGCTGCCCACCGAGACATGTTTCTCGTAAGCAAGCTTGCCATTTCCTGGCATCGGGTGGCGCCATTCACAGCACCAATGAGCTGGGTTAATTTTCTCAAGGCATTTCCTGTTCCGTCCTGGGATCCTCCTTGTGAGCTGGGGACAAAAGGTACCATTTATGCAGACAGCTTCATAAAGGCAGCTTTTTCATCTAATATCTTTCTGCCATATTCTCTGTGCCAAGCTGGATTCTGGCCCTGCTGGGAGTGCAGAAGATGAAGAGAAATGTTGGGAAAAGTGAAGAGAGGCCAACAACTTCACAGTTACAGCAGAGTGATGCTATCAGGGTAGTAAGAAGTCACCGGAGTGTCCCCTTCTAGCAGGTGAAGGGTTTAATGACCCATTCTGCATGGCATTGCATAGTCACCTTACAGTCAGTGAGAAATAGATGGCTTTCATTTTTTTCAACAAGGCAAAGATTTCTCCCAAATTGGACTGAAATGCACCCTCCCAGAGTGTGCCTGGAATTCATGTACAGAAGACAGTGACCTAAAAGCATGACTGAACTCATTTCAGCCTGTCCATCAAAGGTTATCATCCTGACCTCAGGAGCCACCTCAGTGAGAGCCATTTTCAGAAGTCTTGTGATTCTAAAGAGTCCTCCCTTAGGATACTCGGAAAATGCATTCAATAGTCTTCCAATCTACAATGATTCCAAATGAGCGGGGTCATTTTCTAAGTATTTATTTGCCAGATTGCCTTTGACTAGTTTTCACACTTGTTTGCTTCCTTTTAACACAATTTTCTAAATGCCCACCAAATGCCAAATATTATTGCAAGGCCCTATTACAGTGTCCCAAATGTATATTCACGGCTTCCCAAAATTCCTGATCTAGTGCAGGATAAAGACAAGTCTACAAGGAACTATAATATACTGCAAGGAACTATGTGATGGGTGAAAACCCCCCATATGAGCTTTTTTTTTGCTTTCCGATTCTTTGCCCATTAGGAGCCAGCAAGTACTTGGAGAATGTAAAACCATTTCATGATTAGCTAAAACCAATTTACAAGGTGAAATTGCTATTCTAATTTTCAGAACACACCCAAAGCAAATTGTCAAATATGTTTAGACTTTCTGATGCCTAGGATGATCTGCTCATCTGTTCTCTGCACATAGAGAAGGTATGAGATTGCTCACACTTCAGATGTTTTAATAATATCATTTGAGTGTTGAAAATTAAATGAAAATGCACTTAGGCATAGAAAACAGGTGACTCGAGAGTCTTTAAGAGTCCGGCTTTGAGAAATTGGTTCAGGATAGAGATATGGTTTAATTCAAAAACATCTTGACCTGAAAAATATGTTCACCTCCCTGACTCATCAAAAAAGAAAGAAAGAACTCAAAACCACAACCTGGTTTTCAAAATCAGTCCACACAAATATTCATGATTAAAGATGCCCCTTATGATGTTACTCATAATACAAGAAATTGGAAAGACTTTAAAAGTCCATTAATAGGAGACTGGTTAAACAACATGTAGCAATTAAAGACATATAAAAAGCTTTCACTGACTTGCAAAAGAAATGTTTCTAATGCTATCTCCATTGTCTACACATTCACAGTCACCATCACTACCTTGGCCAACAGAAGCCCAGGTTTGAGGTAATCACCACCTGCATTTCCCAACTGCATCAACCTTCACACTTAGAATGTTGAGAGAACCTTAGAGAAAGAAGGTTTGGTGCGCAGGTAGCCACTGCTCACCATCATTATATCTGTCTGACCCCTCATCTCCTTACCACCCTCTTTCACCCTGTTCCAATCCAATCCTTTGCCCATCCTTCGGATTCTACCTTCCTACTCTTCCCAGATCTATCTCCTGCAGTCCATTATTATTGCCTCTTCACTCAGACCTCCTCATCACATCAGTGGATAAAAGCTCAGGTTCTGGTGCCAGACCACCTGGATCCAAATTACTGGCTGTGTGTGCATAGATAATTTACCTACCTCTCTGAGCCTAGTTTCCTCATATGTAAAATGGGAATAATAATATCCATCTCAAAGTGCTGTGAGAATTAAGTTAATGCATGCAAAATACATATCAAAGCGCAATAATGTCGGTTAAAGATAATAATAATGACTTCTAGACCAGTTCCAGAAGTAGGAATCATGAAGTGCCTTTTCCCCTACTTAAAATTATGTTTGAAGATTCATCCATGTTGTTGCATATCATAATAGTTCAAAAAAGTTAGTCACCGAAAACTACATATGACACAATACCATTTTTATAAGGCTCAAAAACAAGCAAAACTAAATAATAAATTATGAAAACATTCAGTAAACTATACCAAAAAATAAAAGAAGGGTAAACACAAAACTCAGAATAGTAAATATTTTCAGGGGGTTGAGGGGATCAGGATGGGGAGGAGTCACAAGTAACTTCAAGAACAGAGATGATATTCTGCTCATGAAGTTGGGGATGGGGCCTCAGGTGTTCATTTTAGTATTATACTTCATAACTTATATATACATCTATTTCTTCACATATAGCAAACATTACTATATGTGTATGTGTGTATATATATTATTACTACTACTGCTGCTATTATTATTATTATTACTATTAAGCTCCTTCAGGAGGAGAGTAGCAAGTACTGAGTGCCTGGTGCTATAGAGATCGCGAGGTAATTTCTTCACAACATGCTTGTGAGACGGGCATTCTTTTTCCATATTAAAGGTCAGAACACTCGACTAAGAAATGCTGAGTAATATGCCCAAGGTCTCACTCTGTGCCAGATTTCTCCCAGTTGCCCCTTCAAATCCATTCTCCATCTTTTCCCTCTACCTGATGCCCTGGGAGGCTGACCCACGTGGACCCTGTCACTCGGGTTCAGTTGCATTCAGCCAATGACAATGACAGGAGGTCAGAGAATAGGAGTATAGTGAAGTAAGAATATGAATCTCCCTTGTCCTCATCATGGAGTCACCTGAGTGGCTGGCTACTCTCCACCAAAGTCCACAGCCGCTGCAAGCTCTCTTCCTCCATATTCTAGGTACTGTTCCTCACGTTGCTCCTTCAGATCCAGTAGTCCTGCCTCCCCTCTCTGCTGTTTCAAGATCTGGGGTAACTTGGAAATTCAGACCTTGCTGATGTCCCTGTTCCCTGCCCACATCACTGTACACTGTCCCTTCATTAGACTCTCTGAAATTACCCAGGTTGGATGGCCACACATTTCCTGACTGAGAGGGGGTGGAGCTGTGATCTGAACCCACATGTCTCCCATCCATCCTAATATGCCTCTTCTCCCTTTGCTGTGAAGGTGTGCATGGCACCGATGAAGATGACCCCTCACAACAGTCACTACTATTATGATTTTATGTTCCTTAGCAGCAAAGTAGAACTATTTGCTCTTTAGGGCTTGTGTTCTGCACAGCTAACAATAGGTTCACAACTGATATTTCTCAGAAATTTGTGTAGAATGTGGGAACTGTAATAGAAATAATAAACCCTCTATATATAAACAACAAAATAAATTTAAAATGGGTATTAAAAGGTATAAGTTTGCCCTAGCAGGTTTGGCTCAGGGGTTAGAGTGTGGGCCCACAGACTGAAGGGTCTCAGGTTCAAGTCTGGTCAAGGGCATGTACCTCGGTTGCAGGCTTGATCCCTGGCCCCAGTCAGGGGGTGTGTGGGAGGCAACCAATCGATATTTCTCTCTGTGTGTCTCTCCCTCTCCCTTCCACTCTTTCTAAAAAATCAATGGAAAAAATATTCTCAGGTGAGGATTAACCCAAAATAATTTCAAAAGTATAAGTTTTAGGCCAGTGTTCTCATTGATCCTGTCTTCCAGACTTTCCATCGCTCCTCCCCGCATCCTCCCATAATGGATGATCCCAGAGCAAAGGTCAGGATGCCAACAACACATCTCAACAGGCCCTTACAAGAAAACACATTCAGTGATGACAGTGTGGATAGCTTGGGCCCTTTCATGCTGAATATAGTGGGAGGAAACCCTTGCAGTTTTTACCCCCTCATCTTTTAACTGTCTTTCTGGCTCTCTCTCTGCTTATTTCTATTTTTCTGGTGATGCTGCAAAAAGACAGTGCTGGCTATAAGCCCAATCTACCTCTGACTGAAGTCAGTAGAAGAAGAGCAAATGTTACCAAATAATAAGCTCTGAATATTGGCACCTTGGTTTGACTGGCATTGCAGAACATCCCATCTTAATTTCTTGTCTTCTTTCCTCACCAACATGACACCTGCATTCCTTGCCGGAACACTTAGCATCTCAGCCACGCTGCTAAGAGCAGTTAAGTGGCAGATACATCAAGTCGCTAACAACGGGTGCCCTTAGGAGCAGGAGAAAGATGATTGTAACAAAGCAGGATAACAATGATGATGAAAAGGAGGAATTCAATGCACTAAAAACGACCCAGGATTCCTTTATTAGATACTTAGAAATTCCTATTTCAAGCATATGGTCAACTCCAAGAATCACTGTGGGTAGATTACCCACACTGTGAGCTCTGCCTGGGCAATTATTCATTCTCGGGCTAGATTTTCTATCCTGTCTCTCAATTTCTAGGGATATTCATCAGCTACTTGTATCTGAGTATTTCCTTTCCACTCCTTTCATGTACAAGTAACTGCAAGCAGATAGCAGGCCAGAAAAACAAAAAAGCTAGATAAGCGTAGGATTGATGACAGTCAGAAAAGATAACACGAAAACTCACCATGATCCCTATCCAGGCACTGGTTCATCACAGGCAGCCATAAATACTTGTTGAATTCAGTGAAAAGAGCTGTTAGGAAATTGAACTAGAAGATTTTTAAGGTATCTTCCTGCCCTGGTATTCTATAATTCCTCAGCACAAAATGATAGAAAGTTTGGAGAAGACCAGAAGGCATATGTTCAAACTTATCAGGAACAAGAAAGGGAAGCTGCAAAGGACTCATCTCAGGTTAAGATGGATCCCAAAAGAGTAACTAGGACTGTTCCAAACTGTCACATCCAGGATGATCCTTGGTCCCAGGTGATGTCCCAAAACTCCCATTAGGGGTCCACGGGGACTAGAAAGCAGGATTTAAGATGTGGACAGGATCTGAAGTGAAATTCTAGGCCTTAGCTTAGTTAGGGAGCCTGAGAAAGGGAGTGTATGTTGATGGGGTAGTAATACTCTGTTTTGAGGTCCTAGATTTTATGGTGTATGTTTTTTCCAATATTACAGAATCACATAATTCAAGGCAGGAAAGCTTCTTAGAAATGATCTGATCAGCCTCCAGCCCCAGGAAGGAATTCCTCCTACAAATCCCTAGCAGAAAGTTATCCAGTCTCAGTGACAGGGAGCTTACTTTCTCCAGAGGCAGCAGCATTACTGCTGGACAGCTCCCCCATGGGCAGGCTCTTCCTTCACTTCAGAGCCTGGATCTAACTTCTACCCCTTCATGCAACAGAGACCCTGCCCATTCCCTGCTCCTTAGAGCAGCTCTCTAGACACCTGAAGTCAGGATTCACTTTTCTTCCATTTTCACTCCTTCCAGAAAATGTCCTTCAGTCCTTCAACTGCAGAGACACAGTTTGTGATCCCTCAATGTGCTGCTCCCCTGACAATACTCTCTAACTGGTCATAGTTCTTACAAGAGGGCTGGCTGAGTTCAATGCTGCAGAGTTGCATTCAGTGGTCCAGACATGGCCTGACTTTCACAGAGGACAGTGGGACTGTTTCTGCCCATTCATTAAACACAATCTGTTTAATCATCTACTCTAAAATGGTGCCCCCAAATGGCCATCAAGATAAATGGTTCCTTAGATTCCAGGATCCTCTTTCATTACTTCCTGGTCCTTATTTGCTTGTCTTCTGCTGGCCAGTTCATCTCCTATGTGACCAGCTCAGTCATATGTTTTACTGCCCTTTATGGTTCCTGGTCTGGTACTGGGTAGGGAAATACCCAGGTTTTCCCTAACTTTCTCTAATATCTCTTCCTTCTCACTATGAATCCTCAATCTGCCTGACATATAAAGACTCTAAATATTTGTTAAATGAAGAATGAATACATAAATGAATAAATGAATGTCAAATGTTGCCTAAAGATTATCACACCAGTCTGTGGAGCACACTCCACTAGCACAGGAGCCTGTTTTTTAGCCTCCTGGGCCATCACCCAGAATACATCATTTCTTCCCATCAGTATCACCCACCTAATCTAACTATTCATTTTCATAGTTTCCTTTCTTTCCCAAAGCCACAGCTAAGGAGAAAAGTGGCAAATACTGTCTGACCTACTCAGTTCTTCAGTTTCCCTCACCAAGCTTCACTGTCTCTAGAATAGTTCTGCTCCAGGTTTTGTTTACAACAGTCCTCATGTGTGAACTTGGAGCCAGGAGAATTAGGAAGGGATGGGGTGGGCATGACTAGTTGGTAAACCCTGCCAGGTACTCACACTCCTGGTGAGCAAAGCCCCCTCAGGAGAGAGGCAGCAAGCATCCCAGAACAATTCTTCCCACCAAAAGCGGCAACAGGACTCTTGCCTCCCACCTGTCAGAACCTGTAAAGAATCTTCTCTGTTCTCAGGAGCACAGGGTATGATGCTGTGACCACGCTCTGGGAAGCAAGAGAGCCTGCATCTAGTATATTCCTTCAGTGACGATGTGCTGTTTCTCCTTTCTCATGACCTTCCTCTCAGCCCCTCTTGGGTTTCATTCCCCTTCACCCGGCGGAAGTCTTTTCCTTTTAATTGCTTCCAATCTATTTCATCCCATCTCTGCTTAACGAGTCAGAATAAAGAAAAGTGTTCTTCCAACTCTTTCACCTTCCATTCTAAAGAAAAGATGGGCGTGCATTAGCTGCAGAGATGCAATAAACATACCAAAAAGAAAAAAAAAAATGTACCCTTCACATCCCCAGGGATCCCAATTTCTTCTGGCTCTAAAAGCACCGAGAGTCCATTACGGGTCCCCATGAAAACTTTTCTTGTAAATTGACTTTAAAAATGTCTGGTTTTATGCCCGTTAGTGTACCTGGGAAAGGTGCTTTTAAAACTGTTTAGCCCCTCGATGGCTAAATCGCTAAATTACCTAGATCAATCATGGGTTATTTAACCCATCTCCTTACCCCCAAGGCAGATGGGAATACTTTCTGTACAAGAAGAGGCTTGTATTCTATTCTTCAGTTTAAAGTCTATGTACAAAGTTTAAAAGTCCTTCTTTGAATATTATCCAAATTCTCTTTGTTGGAGCTGAAAACCTTTTGTCTTTCTTCTAGTCCCCACTAGATATCATAAAGGGGAAAATACAGATACTATTCGATGTCTGTTTGTTCACAGCCTTCTGCTTGGAGCTCTTTAGGGCTCCTAGTTCTGTTCAACATCCTTCCAAGCATGTGAAGACTACTATTAAATCCCCTTTACCACCTGCCCATCACCACCCACTAATCCCTTTACACCTGTCTCCCCTGTAGCTCTTTCAAATATAGTGATTGCCTCACCTGACACCGGCTTCAAGAACTTAATCAACATGTTCAAGAAGTATCCAGGATTGCCCAGCAAAGGCAGTGCTGAATATATAGCTCCTCTCTGTAACGCACTAATTCTCCCATAAAATGCACAGGCACAAGATGAAGACTCGGAAAGCCCCAGGCATCACTTCTTATTGGCCACAACAAACACTTTCCAGGGTCCAGCCCCACAAAGATACAGAGAACAGAGTTCTCATCTCTGCGAGGATGCAGAGAGCGTGGGCATCAGTCAGGAGGACTGAGTCCCAGGCTAAGCTCTGTCACTGACACTCCACATGCAACTCTCACTTCTAGGGCGCTTCTGGCTCTCACGTTCTGTGATTCTCTGATTAGGCAGAGACTTGTCCTCTCCCTCCTTAAAGGACATAAACTAATATATATACCATGTTCTTGGCATGTCTCCTTCCACCAACTTCTATGGTCAGCACCACCTAGAAACACTCAGAAGTCAGTGTTTCTCAACCTTTTTATTTTATTATCATCATCCCTTACCCCCCCCCAAATAACTTCCTATACTTTTTTCCCTAATCATCCACACAATAAAATTTTAATACTACAACTATACCATATTTGTTTACATACTGTATATAGAGCTATGCTTAATGCAAAAAAGAGCAAGATTTTTTGCTTCCCCCAGGACCAATGCCCCTTAGTGGCACTATTACCCCCGCTGAAAATGTATGACCTTGATTGAGCTGAAGGCTGCCTCTTGAATGGTACAAGTAGAGTTATTCGACTCAAAGTCCAAAAGCCACAAACACATTCACAAGCCACAGGTTTTAAAAATAATCCAATATACAAGCCAGAGTGTAATCAGTCAGAGTTCCCATTCCCTCAAAGTAAACAGCAGCTTCCCAGCCCTCCTCCCCAGGCCAGACTCTCCGGTTCCAGGCCCTGTCCCAGTCCTCTTAGCCTGGGACCTTTACCTCTGCCCACAGATCCCACCTCCAGCTCCCACTCCATTCATATGAATCTCAGAAGTAACAATGGGAATGATGGGAATGAGATGAACAATGGCTGATGATGTTCCAGGAATCATCATAACCTACTACAAGGGCAGAAACAACCCTGGCCTCTGGCAGGGACAGAGACTCATTCCATCAGCCAGATCCCCTCTCCCATCCCCTGAGGCCATGCCCCTTCATCTTACCTTGGCACGCTGGCCAAATAGGTCACGAGTTTCCTTAGGTCTTCCTGTCTTATTCTGTCATGATTGCTGCGAGCAGGGAAGGTCAGGATGGGCCCACCTCGTTTATCACGGCCCCCTGCAGGGAGGGAGAGGAGTGAGTGTAAGAAAAACAGCCAGAAAGTATGTTGCAGAAGAAAAAGAGTTTCATCTGAGTGCTGAATGAAACATGCAGGAATATGTTGCCCAGAAAAACCTGGTCACCACTTAGGACAGGGGCATGGGACTTGAATGCGGTAACTCGTGTGACCTTGGGTGAGTCTTCTGACTTCTCTGATGCCTCATCTGCAAAATGCAATGAAAATTAAAATGACCACATTACAGGGTGGCTGCAAGGAGAGATGATGGAACATGGGGAAGCACTTTGAAAAGTTAAGCTCTTTACAGATGTGAAATTATAATGAAGGTGGTGTAACTATTCTTATTGAGAAAACAAGCCATTGAAAGTGCTATGGTCTTTGGAAATTTAACCTCCAATTCACTTCTCTTTGCAGGCTCTGTGAGGTGGAGTGCTCAGGATTAACTGACTACTGTGGTGAGAAACCCTTAAAGCATCCACTGGGTATCAATGCTGGGAGGTTTTTAGATTCATAGAAGAGACATTAAATGTTTTCTACATAACCAAGGACCCACCCCTCCCTGCCTGTCTGAGGTGCCACCTGTCCCTCCTACTGGAGGAGCACATGAATCTTTATTAGAAACAAGGACACTCAAGGTCTTAATCCCTACAAATTCACTGTACACGCTATGATTACAAATGTTTTCTAAATATCACGTTTTTTTAAAAGCTGGAAGGAGTACACTAAACTGATGAGCATTGCTGTTATTAGAAGGCTGTGATTTCACATGATTGCTTTTTCTTTCCTCTCTTTTCCAAACTTCCTGTTCACTATTTACTCTGATTTAAAAATATATTCATTAATGGGTGCTATAATTAGGAAGCAGGGCCAAGTTTCTTAGGAGAGTTAGATGGGAACGAAGCTAAGGCGCAGCAACAGGCACTAACTATTACACAAAGAAAACCTCTGAGCTGTGACCACAGACCCCCATCCTGCATGCTTGTCCGGCAGTCTCTCACAGCCTCCAGAGCGGGGGCCACAGGGAATCTCATGCAAGTGGGAGGAAGGTTGGCATGGTCATCTCAACGCTGGTCAAGAAGCTTAAAGCTTAGCCCTTGGAAAAAGGATCTCGTCCAGGGAAGGTAGAGCCTACAAGGGCTCCCACCCAAGTGTGAGTTCATGAATAATGCTTCCCTGTGACTGTGGAGTCCTGAAGTCACACAGACACAGGGGAGGCTGGACAAGAAACACCCACCCATTCCAGAATACCCCTAGAGAAAATAAGGAGGCTGCAAGGAGCAAAGGACCAAGCAAAGTCAGGGCCACCGAGACATCTGCTTGAAGGAAAACTGTTTCAGGCCCTAGACAGTTTTTGCTCAGTGGTTAGTGTTGGCCCAAGGACTGAAGGGCCCCAGGTTCAATTCCAGCCAAGGGCATGTACCTCCGTTGCAGGCTCTGCCCCAGTTGGGGCGAGAGTGGGAGGCAGCCAATTGATGTGTCTCTCCCTTTCTCTCTCCCTTTCTCTCTCTCTCTCTCTCTCTCTCTCTCTCTCTCTCTCTCTCTCTTTCTCTCTCTCTTTCACTCTTCTGCTCTCTCTGCAAAGCAATGGAAGGAATATCCTTGGGTGAGGATTTTAAGAAAAGAAAAAAACTGTTTCAGCACTCCCCAGCCCCACATCACGGCAGACTTGAGTAGATACACTGCAGAGTTGAATCCGGGCCCCCAGCTCCAGGCTTTCCACACCACAGACCCTGGTTCTTTGTATGAATAACCACCCCCAGGCTCCTCTGCCTTGGAAATAGTCCCCATCTCCCAACTGCCTTCCACCTAAAGAAAAGGAAGCAGAAGGACTGAATGGAAGATTTCCTGAGAACTGGGAGGTTCTCCCATACTCTTGACCTTCCCCTCCAGCCTTGACCTCACCTGAAAATTTTCACTCCAGTGTTTTTTTGTGTTTTTTAAAAATTGATTTTTAGAGACAGACAGACAGACATCAATTAGTTGCCTCCCTGTATGTGCCCTGACAGGGGATTGAACCCACAACCTAAGTATGTGCCCTAACCAGGAATCAAACCCGCAACCTTTTGGTATATGAGACAATGCTCCAACCAGCTGAGCCACTGGGCCAGGATTCACTTGGGTGATTTTAAACACAGCCGTTACCTTTCTTCCTGACCTTCCAGGGGCAGGTTGAGAGCAGAGCCATGGAAACAAGGGGAGCCAAGGCTGGCCTGATTGGCAAAGGCTAACTAAGGAGTTTGGAGGACTGTTGGCAGTATCCTCCCTGAGGCAGAGCCAGTTCTGTCCTTGGAGATAGAAGTTTCACAAAATCACGGCTGGGGAAGGTTCCAGATGGCAGGGGAGGGGGGTGAGGAGAGAAAGCCTGAGGTAGTACAATCCCCTCCCTTCAGGAAGTATGGATAAGGAGTCAAGAGGGGGCAGCAGGATCAAGTCAGATATTTTTCAGAAAGGAGGGGCCCTTATGAGAGTATAGGAAGAAGAGGAGAGAGCTAGAGGAAGAGAATCATTATGCTGGAAAGAGGGGGCAATGGATGGAACAAGGCCTCAGAGCAGGTACAACGGGAGGGGTCCTGCCCCTTTCCCCGTGGCCAGCTCACAGAATTCAACGAGGGAGGAGGAAACAGATAAATTATGGAGAGGGAGGAGTTCAGCCCGCATGGGGAGCACAGCTCTTTAGGTGAAACGGAGATGAGATCACCCGCCAAGGGTCCAGGTAGGCTTGAGGTGCTGGGAGAGAGGTAGAATGGGTCATTGTTGACGAGTGTCCCAGAGAACTGGGTACAATATGGGCTTAAGGGAAGGTGGGCATAGTGAGGGCTCTGTGGAAAGGCCTGGCTGTGGTGTCCATGCCAGGCTCTAACTTGAGTGAAGGCAGAATAGAGCTAAGGCCTAAAGTGAGTGGAGCAGGCCCACTGAGGGTAGAAGACATCCTACTGAATTATGAGTTCCCAGAGAAGAGGGAACAGCATCTGATACCCATATTCTCCCAACTGACAGGGGATTATCAGAAAGGGTCAAACGTAAGAGCCTAAGGCCACAGACAGACATGTCAAGGGTCAAGGTCTTGGATGTGCATGGCCATGGTAGGAAGGTGTAGGACTTTGTTGCCAAGGAGGCTGAGCAGCCACAAAGCTGTAGAACTTGATCTTAACTGATATGAGTGTTGAAGTTACAGAGGGAGATAAGCAGAGATGAAAAATGAGAACCCCCTGCTAATGTCAATGTACATCATGGGAATGGGCCCCAGAGGGTGGGAGACAAAAGTAGCCAAGTTTTGAAAAGGTGATAGAGAAGGTGGCCAGATATTCCGAAGCACCATTCCCTTGCTCATCAAGTACCTGCTGTACGTCTACTCATGCAAGGCTTTGGTGATAGAAGCTATAGGATAAGAATGTAAAGAGTAAAGAGGAAAGAGATGGATTGGTGTTCTAGAGATGGCACTGATCCCCTTCCACAGAGGCAGGAAAGTCAGGGCTGGGAAGGAGGCAAGGCTGGAAGCAGGGAGAGTTAAGGCTTCCCTGATTGAGGTGTATGAGAATGGTGCTTATATTTTTCAGGGGGATTCAGGCTCCAGTTAGGGCAAGCAGATCAGGGCAGTTTTAGGGGAAGACAAGAAAAACACATCTAAAGAATCATACCAAAGTTTGGTCCATGTAACTAGTTCTGCAGGATGTTAATGGATAACATGGTATTTTTAAGGGAATGAGGTTGTTGTGTAGTTTGGGAAATGTTCTCATGTGCTCAATGGATATGTGCTTCAAAGAACATGGCAGATCTCTAAGAGGGAGGCTATAACATGCAGTATTTCCCAAACTTATCTGAGAGTAGAACCCATTTTTCTGTTTTGAGGATCACCTCATGTGACTGTTGTTCCACGGAACACACTCTGAGAGACACAGGTCTAGAGTACAAAAGACTGTGCCACAGCAGCATAGAGTTTCCCTGGGAACAGTGATGCTGTATCTCCCACAGGATGCTGGCGGGAGATAAGACTGGCAGAGAGGGACATCAGGAGGTGGCGCAAAGGAGGGTGTGAGTGCACACGAAGATAACAGGGGAGCAATGGGGCCCTGCACAAGAAGGTTGAATAAAAGGGGCAGTGGGTACTGTGAGTGGGAGGCATAACACACAAAGGAAGCCAGAGAGAGAAAAGAGGGCCAAGGGGGAGGTTGTGAATGAAGGAGCAGGGTAGGGCCCGGGGAAAGACAAAGGCTCCATGAGGCACAGTCATAGATCCACCGCACACACGTGCACATGCTCACACGCAGAAGCTGCTGGGCTGCACTGGGTTATTTCAAATGTGTGTTCCCATGGCAGCACAGTGTTCCTGTACCCTGGCCACACCAGGGCACCAGCACAGGAGGGTGGGCACAATACAAAGTTTTGTTTCTTTGCTCATCACCTTCCTACAGTGCTTTCTTCTCAGAAAGAAATGCAACTGCTACGCTGCATTACTTAATTGTGGGTTTCTTTATTTTGTCTGATTTTTGTGTTTTATCTTCTAAAAGCTCAGGATAGGAAGAGCTTTTTTAATTTGTTGGTTTTGGTTTTGTTTTTTAGATGCAGGCAGTCATCTCCCTGGTGACTTCAGCAAACTTCCCAGGCACAGAAGGACAATGTTCCCTAAGCCCATGTGCATGAATAAGACTTACCCCAGGCTGCTTGACCAACATGGGCATGAGCTACACCCCGCCCCCCGCCCCCTGGGTCCTGCTCTGGGAAGTGTCTACCTGGCGCCTTGCTTCTGGGTGCTCCATTAGGACAACTCCCTATACTTGGGAAGCTCTTCTCTAGGGCTGCCTGGGCCCTGCCCCAAAGGTCCGACTGAATCACATAGGGAAAAAATAAACCATGAACAATCAAGCAAGAGTCGCCATGTCAAAGTGTACCATGTTTGTGTTCATATATACACCAAACTGAAATGGAACAAGATGGGGCTCAAAGTCTATGCATTTAAGTCAGGAAGGCCTCCTGGAGGAGGCAAAGTGGGGACTGACTTGGAAAGGAGAAGAGAGGCTCAGACTGGAAGAAGGTGGGGAAGGCACCGCAGGTAGAGGAAGCACTAGGCATGAGAGAATGGGAGGATTAGCAAGACACCCAGGGGACAAGGAAGACATCAGGTTGAATAGGCTCAGGCCATAAAGAAGAAGAGGAAAAGATCTAATCGGGCTCCCCAGAGGACTGTGGGCCATGTTCTGGAAGCCCAGGTGATGGGCAGCAGCAGAAGTCCGAGGTCCAGTGCTGTCAGTGGCCTCCGTGACTTCTCAAGATATTCTCTCATGCTCACCCAGCACTCAGATTCAAGTTTACAGAGGCTTTGGAGATCATCTTACCTCCGCCTCCACTCCTACTGAAATCACTGCCACGTGATCCTGCCAAGGGATCAGCCTGTGTTTCAACATCTTCAGTGACAGGGGTTCACTATCTAACAGACATACAAGCACCTAACACTAATGGGGACAGGCAGCTTCCTGGTCACCCTCTTCTAACAGCAACAGCAATAAAATACTACTACTATTACTATTATTACTATTACTAATCCTATCTAATCATAATAACATGGAAAACACACAGTACCTTACAAAGGCTTACATACACCCATCTCATACTCTGCCCTCACCTTCCACCCTGACACTGAATCATTAAGACTAATGCTTCTTCCCTCTGGTCCAGTAGGAGACATCCCCTGCTTGGTTTTTCCTCCCCTCCTCCCTTCTCTCCATCTTGGCAGTCGCCCATCAGGCAGGCCAGCACTGGCTGTGCAGTGAACCCTGCACAGTGGGACAGTACTGGCTCTTTCCCTGCGATTCCACTGCCACTCCTTGCAGATGACCGGGATCATCCAGAAACAAAAGTTCAGTCCACAAGGCTTAAGCACTTGAGCATGTTTCTTTAAATGTGATCTTTGGCTATTCACATTGCCACTCCCCCAGCCCCTGCCAAAGATTCTGATCCAGGAGGCCTGTAGGAAGCCCTAGAACTGGCACCCAGAGTGGTGCTGGTGCACCTTAGAGTTTGGCTTCAATTACATCAGGAGTCACCAACCTTTTTCTTAAAGGGCCAGACAGTAAATATTTTATGTTTGTCACCATCTATCCCTGCTGGAACTATTTTGTCACTTCTCTTTTAGTGACAAAAAAACCAATGACAACACTTGTAGTAGACTGAACAATGGTCCCCAAACATATCAGGTCCTAATTCCTGGAACTTGTAAATGTTACCTTATTTGGAAAAAGAATCTTTGCAGATGTAATTAAGTTAAGAATCTTGAGATAGGAAGATTATCCTGGATTATCAGAGTGGCCCTAAATGTAGTCACAGGTATCCTTACTGTGAAGCAGAGGGAGATGTGACACAGACAGAATTGTGGAAGGCATTGTGACTATGGAGGCAGAGATGGGAATGATGCAGCCACAAGCCAAGGAATGCTGACAGTCACCAGAGCTGGAAGAGGCAAGAAATAAACTCTTCCCTCAAACTCTGGAGGTAGCACAGCCCTGCTGATACCGATTTCAGCTTAGTAAACTGATTTGGACTTCTGCCTTCTATAACTATGAAAGAATAAATTTCTGTTGTTGTAAGCCACCAAGTTTATGGCAGCTTGTTACAGGCAGCAATAGGAAACTAATACACTACCTAAAAATATTCACATGGCTGCAATCCAATAAAATTTTATTTATAAAATACAGGCTATAGTTTGCTGACCCCTGATTTAGACTTTAAAAGCTCCAGGTGCACAAAATGGGTTAGAGAGAGAAGTCAGAAATAAATACAGGGTGTCCCCCAAAAATGTATACATAGTTTACCAGCTGATAGCGCAATTGTGAAAATGAAATGTATTTTAATAAACAATGCCATTATAATTATTCAAAGTGTGTGTATACATTTTGGGGGCACACCCTATATTTGGAAGTCATTATTCAGAAAAATAAATAAATAGATACACTCAGTTGAGTTACCTTGGCCAGGAAGGAGAAATAAGAAGGAGACAGAGAAATTTTTAATATCCTGTCCATGATCCACTCAGAGATTAACCAAATCAAACCTCTGGGAATTGTGATGTGGACAGACTCCTCCAGCTGGAACATCTCTCCGAGGGGCTTCAGTGGCTCCTGCTGGGCCCAATAGGCCTGGGAGCGTGGGTAGGGTGAGGTAGATGTGAGGTTGGGGGACATCCACCTATGATTGTAAATATCCTCCAGAACACCCAGGTGGAGCTCTCCCTTCTCTTTCTGCCTCCCTCTGTAGAGAGAAGGCGGCTGCTCTGGGCAGAAATTCCACCCCCACTTCTCTCCCGCTAACCCACAAAGAAGTGAGTGCCACACACATACACACACAACTTCTCTGGGTCCATTGCAGAGGGAAGTTCCACAGACACTCACCAGAAACGAAGGCCACTTTTTCCTTCAGGATGGGAAGGACATCAGAAGCTTTCAAACCATCATTCCGAAAAGAGCCTGTGGGACAAAAAACAGAAGAAATCAGGGTGAAAGAGGCCAGGTGGCTGAATCCCTGGGTCCCACCTTCTACCTCCGAACCCCATCATGGGCCAGAAAGCTATAGCTTGTTCAGGCCCTAGAGCCTGGCCCAATGGAACAGGATAGGGTCCACAACAGACACTTCCACACAATGCCAGGCCACAGGGGTGACCAAGGGTGAGGCCCTCCTGGTCCCTTTTAGGGAGAAGACAGTCCAAGTGATCCCCCTCCACATATACAAAGTTCCATGCCCTGGAGGCAACACCTATAGCCCTGTTGCTATGAACTTGAAGACAGAGGCTTTTTTAAAAGTCATTTTTGTACTTCTAGTATTAGCACAGTGTCTGGTATACAGTAAACAATAAATATGTGCTGAACAGGTTCACTAATTTCAAGATGGACCACAATGCCTCAAATAATTCTATTTGCCTTTCTTCTATGTGGCACAGCAACTATGAGTCTTCATTTTACAAACGGGAAAAGGAAACCACAAAAAAATCCCCAAGTGGAAAGCAAAGTTGAATGTGATACCCTTGCCCACTTCTCTCTCCCTCCCCTTCAAAGTCGCCATCATTGGTCTTCAACAAACGGGGTAGCAGACACCAATCTCCTGGGGAGAAAATGCACTCCCTTCTTCAGCAGCTCGTTCTCTGCTTACATCTCACTTCTCTGTTGAAAAGTCCTTTCTGGGGTCTAGTTGAGTTACTGTTAGGGGGTTGGAGGCAAAGGCATGGGGCTCACACTAAATGGAATACAATCATGTGACTGGAGAAACAGTAGCCTCAGGAGGCAAAGTACAACCCAGCCAGGGGTGAGATGCGTGGGAAGGGAGGACCCAGCTGCTACATACATCCCAAACTTGAGGCCAGCCCACTGTGCCCCGATTATTTCACCTGGGTACCCCGGAAGGACTTTCCGGGAAAGCCAGCCCACGCTCAGATCTCAGCTGTGTATCACCACAGGGGACATCACACAGATGGACTCCAGAAGAGAGGCACTCTGTGTGAGCTCAGTGAGACAGAACCAGAGCCCACAGATACCCATCTAGTGCCTTTCTGTACTTGGCTTACTCCCTTGCAGTACAAATGTGACAATCTACAGAGGGAGAAACGTGCTGGGCAGGCCAGTCCCACTCAGGGCCGCCTCAAGCCTAACTTGACTATTTCAAGAGATCCAAAATTGCTGGGAATTTTGACAACAAGCAGGATCAAGATCACTGGCCTAGAGAAGGGAAATGAGCCAGATGCACACTCAACCAAAGCAGGGAAGTAATATATTCCCAGAGTGCCGGTCGCCACGGTCAGACATCATACCCTAACCCCAAACAAAGTTCCTAAGTGTCTCTGACTATTTCATCTATTTCTTCCTTTTCATTTTTCACTAAGTGAAGACACTGAGCCTCTTTTTTTTCATCAGTTGCTTCTCTTCACAAGTTGGTCCATGGTACCTGGCACTGAGTAACCCACTGCAAGGCTCGCTTTGAGAAAACTGTAGGCAATCAAAGGAAAAAATAACACTATAAAAAAGAAAGTTTTAATTATAAGCATTGCTTTGTATTTTCTATCCTTAATTTCTACAGATCTTTATGCTCCGACTTCATCTTCCAACACAGGAAAGCTATTAAACCTCACTAGTAGAAACTAATTAGGATCAACACAAATTATTACAGAAATAACAAATAAACACATAGGTTTGTTTGTTTGTTTTTACCCTCATGCAAGAAGGACAAGTTTCAGCTTGCTGAAGAGTTGTATCACAAAAAATTCCCAAGTGGAAAGCAAAGTTGAATGTAATACCCTTGTAATACCTGAACAGACAAGGAACATCTTTAATTAATACATGAATTGTTTATGTAAAATTATGCTTCTACATCAAAATAGCTTATTTTCATATATGAAATGTCTTCCTATACATCAGTTTTAAAATATTCTCCTCTATATCACTAGACAAACTATTCATTTCCATAGACAAGTGATTTTTAACCACTGTGCCACAAGAATTTTTAAAACATGTAGTTCCTAACTATTTAGTCAGGGGCACTGACCTCTTTTCCCTTAGATTGTCAAATAAAAAAATGACAACAGCCAACACAACAACAGCTGTCTGGTGTGAATGAATCAAAATTATACCTATTTTTTTGTCAGATGGGCAGAAAATATATTTTTTGGTGTGCTGCAGCATTTTAGTAATCAGTTTACGTGTGCCATGAAATTTTTTAAAAGGCTGAAAATTGCTGCTATAGAAAAAAAATTGAGCCTGGCCGGGTGTGGCTCTGCGGTTGAGCATAGACCTAGGATCCAGGAGATCACAGTTCGATTCCTGGTCAGGGCACATGCCCTGGTTGTAGTCTCTATCCCCAGTGGGGGGCATGCAGGAGGCAACCGATCAATGACTCTCATCACTGATGTTTCTATCTCTCTCTCTCCCTCTCCCTTCCTCTCTCTGGAATCAATATATATTTTAAAAAGAAAAAAAAAGAAAGAAATTTGATATGAAAATCGAAACTTCAGCCCTGTCTTCTTCGAGGTTATTTACAAGTTCAAAAATAGTAAAGCCCCAAACTAATGAGATTTTAGTGTATAACAAGAATCTGAATAACCCTCTTCTCTCCTAAACTCCTGTCCTATTTTTCCACTCCTCTTCCTCCCCTCCCTGCTGTGTTAAAACATACAAGAGAGCTCTAATTCCACACAGTCCCCAGACCTTAAGGAAAAGAAGAGGGAGCTCCAAATCTCATCTGCACACCCCACTCATCTTGCCCACTGCTTCCTTCTCTACTCCAGGCTCCAGGACGTGCAATCAGGGGCTCCAGTAAATGTCAGTATCTTGGGACAGGCTGGTCTAAGATTCCTAGACCTCCTCTTTCCAGGCCAGAGTCCTCTTCCATCTAGTTCAGAGCATTGCTGTGCTATCTGCCAGGCTGTACCCACTATAACAAACCCTAAAGTGTCCAGATTTACAAAATCCTTAACTAGGAGATGATAATTTCCAACAGCAATAACAAGATATTTCACATTACAGAAAGAGTTGCTCCAGGGTCTCTTTTTAAATAAAAGCTGCCTTAGTGGTTTGAATTAAGTTTTTCATTTGCCAAAATTGAATTAAAAATAACTTTTCAACAATATATGTATCAGGTAAAGCCAAATAGAGCTAAATTAATTAGCCCACCAGCTCAGAAGTTGGTGACCTCACATAGAAAATCTATTTGCACTGGCTGAAGATCCTACGTATCAATTCCCCCAGGGCCCTTGTAAAACCAGCTGTCAGAATCTATAATAAAGGGGAAGCTCATTGAAAGCTACTCAAACAGGACCAATCAAACGACATGTTTTCACCATCAGGTACAAGTCTGGGCAGACTTCTAGTAAATGGCCAGTAAATATTTGATGAAAAAATAAATAAGTGAATGAATTGTTAACCCTTCCTAAAGTGACTTACACAAGGTCAATGGCCTCATCTGTCACACCAAGTGCTGGTGATCTGAGTAGATGATCTCCAGAGTACCACTCAGTTCTGAGACTCTTCAAATCTCTTCTTCATATTCATTAGCCTTTAAGATCCTCAGATGATCAGATCAATATGCTTTGAAAGGAAGTACCGTGAACAAATTCCCTAATGAGATTTGGTGTACTTTCAGAAGATAAAACAATTCTTCCCTGGCCTCTCAGCCCATTCATCCCCAGCAATCAGGTTAGGGATTGTGATGTTCTAGGCACATCCCCCAATTGTGCAAGTAGCCCAAGTTCCCAAACCAGGAGACTAGTGATGAAGACCTTCTGTGAGGCAGACCTGAACTGCAATTATGATCTCTGATATAAGGTATATTTGCTAGCCCAGATTATAAACTCCAGACCAACTGCACATCAGCTTCCCCCTCTAAAAGAAAAAGCCTGTTGAAACAGTAGGGCCCTTGCTAGCTCTAAAGAAAGCCTGAAAAGAAATAAAAGCCCCTAAACCCTTGGAGTTACTGCAAGGGGGGGGAGGGAGGAATCAGAGGGCATCCTCATGGACCTGACCCAATGGGAATGCTGTTTTCTCTTAGGGACAAAGGCATGCTCGACTGGCATTCAGCGCCAGTCTCACACCATTCCTGTCCTGCTGCTGGAAGAATTACCAGCCTGCTGTTCCCGTTAATTAGCAAAGTTGAAATGCACTGCATCTATTAGGGAAGCAAAGATTAGCACTGCCATTGCCCGGGGATCTGGGATCTCCAGCATGGGACTTCTCCAAGCCCCACCTTTGCCTATGCCTCACTCCAAATGCCTTGTACTTACATTGCTGCTGCCTGTTCCTTTTCACGTTGTTCTGCCACCATTCTCCATGCTGGAAAACACCAATAATCCTCACTCTGGCCCCCAGCCTCTCTGTGGCCCCTTGAGGCAACAGCAGGATTGGTGTCACACAGTCCCTGCCCATGATTTTGTGGCTCTGGGATGACAGTGAGTCCCCCAGGGTCACTGGGTGCCTTGTGCTCCATGCCTACTCCCTTCAGAAAGCAATCCCGATTTCAACAAGTAAGGAAACAAACAACTAAAGGTTGAGCATTTGGAAGTGCAAGGTGCCGGGGCACCCGTGGATTGCTCTTTACTTCCTTTGGTCTTCAGTCACATTTCTTAATTTGCACTTATTTAGAAATCACTGTGTAAGTATTCTAATGTTGCCTCAAGTGGGCCTGAGCCCTGTGTCACCACTGGGATGGTAAATTTCCCAACGCTTAGGTCTCTGCCTCCTCTTCCCACTCTGTCCTTGCGGTGTCCAGCATGGAGCCTCTGTCAGAGTGGCGCTCCACATCTAATGAGAACACAGTGCTCATCTCAGGTAATTCTCTCCCTTAGAGGGGAAACCCAATTTCTGCCCTCTGAGAGTTTCCAACCTAATAAAATACATAGCACCCATTTCCCCTGACAGCAGACTATATTAAAAAAACCTTAAGATTCTAAGATTACAACACTCCCATCCTGCTCTCAACCTGGCTGCCCCATATCCCCTATATCCTGATTGCTGGTGCCATCATCCACTGGGTTACCAAAACAGAAACCTGGGCAGCATCCTAGACTCCTCCACTCCTACATCCCAAATATTGATTCAGTTGCTCGGTTCTGCTGATTCTACCCCTTAAAACTCTATCTAATCCATCATTTCCTCTGTGCACTTCCCCTCACCTCTGGTCAAGCTGAGAATACCCTGGTTGTTCCTTGTATTCTATCACTCCTGAAAGGCATTTCTGTGTTTTCATTCTACTCCCCAATAAATGATCCTGACACCTTGAGGGGAGGACCGTGTCTTACCCACTCTTCAACCCCAGCATCTAGCGCAGTGCCTGTCACACAAAAGGGGTTCAAGGAATATTGAACTAAACCTGAGCATGCACAGACCCTAGGAAGACAGGGAGTAAGGATGGTGAGTTGGAGACGAATCATCAGGGCAGCTCCCTCACAAGGAGGTAATCTTTGAACCGGATTTTGAATAAAGGAAGGGCCATGGAATGGTACTCTGGTGGGGAGCAGCACATGCCAAGGCAGAGAGGAAGGGGCAAGCAAGCCGGATGCCAGAGACGGAGAGAGCTTACTGGCTGAACAGAAAAGCACATTTAGGGGGTGACAGAAAGGAGGGCATGGAGGTGATCTCACTCTGAACCCGATCTCTCAATAGCACAGGCTCAATAGCATAGGAAGGTGACAGCAAAGATGTGGCTGCAAGTGCCATTGGAAGCTCAGAGAGCCAGAAGCAAGGGCCAGAGCTGGGTGAAATCTGGTCCCAGAGGAAGGCTGTGAATCCAGGCAGAGCTGGACCCCGCAGGCTCTGACTCTAACCTCCACATCACATTCTACTCTATCTTCAAGGAGACAGAAGAGGATGGGACACATGGCTCCTGCTGAGATGGATGCTGGAATATGGAGGCAGGGGGAGCTGAGACTTTGTCTCTTTATCTTCTCCCTAAGTCAGAAGGTTTGCTGTGAGGTACCTCTTGGGAGCGTGCCAGGCCAGTAGCAGGTAGGGAGTTCATATAAGACCCCATGAAGGTGTGATGCCGAACTAAATCATAAAGAGACTTAAGGTCCCTTCTGTATAGGGACTAGATGGGCAAAGCCCTTGGGAGGAGACACTGTCAGCCCAGCTGGAGATGGGAGGGAACTTACTGGTGGGTAGATCTTCATCTCTCTCTGTCCTTTCTCTCCTTCCCCCTTTTCTATATTAACACAAGAGAAGGAGAGAGAGGTGGCAAGAATGAGAGGAAAAGGGTGAGAGCAGGAGAGTAAGAGCTGGAGACACACACACACACACACACACACACACACACACACACACACAGATGAAGGTTAATATCTCCTGTTTACAGACACTAATGAGCTATTGAGGAAACTGCCTGTTGGAAAACTCTTCCAGCAACTATAAACATGTCCCTTGGAGCTCTTGTTAAAACAACTACCACTGAGGCAGGAGGTGTATGCTAAGAGGAAGGAATAAATCTGTCAGAGAAAGAGACTGGGCAGCTTTGTGTCAGCAACAGAGCACATAGCACAGTATGGGGATTCACCTGCCTCTCTCCAACCTGGGGTCCATCTGCCCACTGTGAGGCCAACTCCCACACGGTCCCTCACCACTGACACCGCAAATGTCATTGCAGCCCTGGCAGCATCCTCCTTCCTTGACTGAGCTGCAGCCGTGGAGGACAGTGTAGCAGAGTTCTCCACCCTGACACAGGGCCAGGGGCCTTCTAAGAGAAGGACATGAGTCACAGCTAGCCCGATTTCAATGCTCAAGGGGAGAGGAGAAAACAAACAAACACGGGCTCCTCTTTGGCAAGTGCTAAATACTGTGCTTTTCTAAACAAACTGACAAGGTCTCATGCAACTTGAGGCAGTAGCCAGGGACTTGAGATGACAGCCAGGCTGGACAGTCTTCACACTCGGGAGAAGCAATGTCTGTCTTCTCTCAATTCTGACATGCCCTTGAACATCACTCCTCACAGTGACTGTGTTCTGCCCTGAGCTACAGTGAGCTGTGTACCTTCCCCAGGGAGCCTTCCCTAAGCCCTTCCCCACCCCCGTTGGGCTGGTTCCTCCTTCTATGTCACATGGCAGGTACATCACTGCTGTGCCATCTCCTCTGCTGCATCTGGACCCCTCACCAGACTCCAAGCTCCTGAGGGCAGGGGCTGGGTGCTTATGTCCACATCTCCAGGGCCTGCAGACAGCTGGTGCTTAATGAGTGACTCGAGGACTGACGCTCACTCATCTGCAGTGCCATGGTGCCTTCCACAAAAAAGGTGCTTAATAATTGCTGTGCCTCTTCTTCCCCTGGTCCCTCTCTGTGCTTGTTTCTACCCCCATCTCCCTCTTTCCCTCACACTCCCATGTGAACTCTAATTGAGTCCAATTTCAATATTAACTTTCTAAAGTCAATATTCGATATAAAGTCCTGGTTAATGGGCTACTTCTAAAGAGCAAAAATTTGTGACACTTACTATTGTTAACTTAGCTCCATTAAAGATCATTAATAATTAGCACTTTAAACATGTGGGTAACACCTCTCTAAGCCCAGCTAATGAGCAAACTGTTTCTGTTTATTCTTCACAAGATTTAATATTAGCTCAAGTTGAGACCTCAGCAGCAATACACACAGGCCCTCCCTCCCTCTCCGGAAAAGCTGACATCACTCAGTGTACTCTAGACACAAGAAAATAGCTACTTCAGAAGTGATTATATCTGCCCATCACTTTTTAACTGATTCTGTGCTAACTGACCAGATGGTGGTGATGGCGGAAGATTTACTGTCGTTTTGTCACACTGAGCATTATTCTTAGAAGGGTCCTCAACGTAACACAGAACATCAGCCAGTGATGAATATGAGTCAACTGTTGAACATGAGCTGTATATTTACTTTTATATCATATTTAGAGAGAGTAAGAGGTGCTCAGAGGCAGAAGATAAGTCTGTGGAAGTTCAGACATATAAAGGTCTTGTTCCTTGGGACCCTCACTCTCAGTCCCCTGCCCTCTTCCCAGTATGCCTATCAATAGTATTTTAATGTTAATTAACTTTAATTTAATCGGGGCATAATGACTTTAGTTTAAGATGAAATTATTGATTTTAGAAGCCAGCTTTGGTCTCTGGCAGGCATCCAAACATGGAATGGCCCAGCACCACCCAATGCCTCTTCCCTTCTCCCTGTTTCCCACAGCCTGAAATTCAAGTGTAGGATGCAAACAGCAGCAATGGCTGACTGCAGAGCTCAGAGTAGTGGACCCTCATGGACAACCCCTGAAGCAGTCTCTCTTGCCCCAGCCCAGAGCTCTTGCTCTCCCTGCTCCACCTCTATGCTTTCGGATTCCACAGCTGTGCCATTCTTGCCCTAGTCTCACTCCCATGCTCATCAGCGGAAGCAATGCCACAGCAACATACCAGGCACAGACTGGACACAGGCCCACCACAGACATGGCACTACAAGGGCCAAAGTAATAACCAGGGTTACAGAAGTGCAACCCAACAGGTGAGAAGGGCTACACCCAAATGTCAAATTACTGAACCAACTTTAGCAAACTAAAGCACTTTTGCTGCCTTCAAAGACACGCGTGCTGCTGTCCTTGGTCCTGAGCTAGTTGTGTAGTCTCTACTTCGAGTGGCTGCTGTCCAGCCTGTCCCAGGATATATGAACCAAATGAGAAAGACAGAGATTAAAAGGGACATTAAGATATATCGGGGAGATAAATAAATGTGAAGAACTGATGAAGGGACACAGACATGGAGAGATTACTGTAAAGAATAAAAATACTTTTTCTGGTGTTTTCAAAAAATTGCAGTAACCAAGAAAGAAAGGTCTGGGCACATCATACATACACATACGCACACACATACCTGCCATGCAAATGAGAATAGCATGAACTATGTAATACTCTGTCTTCCAATACTATGTTTAGGTTTCTGGATAAACTGGTTCACTATATCTGAGGTGGATGGGTTGGCCATAAAAAGATTCCTACAGTTTTAAGCAATTTTAAAATCTCTCCTTCAATTATTACCTTGGGTATCTAAACACTGTCCAATTCAGTTCAGTAAATATTTATTGAGCACCTATATGTGTCAGAGAAAGTTCCAGTCACTGTGGGTACAATGATAAAAAATGTAGAATTCTTAACCTGAATGGACTTTTTGTTTAGGGGAAAAAGTCAGATACATCAACATGTAATTTAATATCATGTAAGAAACACAATGATAGAGGTATATACATACATACAAGACAATCCCAAAGGGATATAAAACTTGAGCTCTAAGTGAAAGAGCAATTATTAGAGAAGAGGCAAAAGATTATGGGATCCTCAGCAAGGTCTTGGACTGGACAGGATGGTGGTAAATATTGAAGCCTCTCCAGTAGGTTTAGGGGAACAGAGAAGAGTAGCTAAGACATGGTAGTTTTTCCCCTGACCCAGACCCTCTGCAGAGATGAGTTAATGTCTGCCAGAAATAAGTAACAAAGTTCCCCTGTGGACCTAGCATAGCCAAGAGCCAGCATAAACTAGGAAATAACCAAGATCAGGAGAGTCTGATTTGTAAAGCCTGCTATTTCTTTATAAAGAAGCAATAACAATGTCAAGTGCTACATAGGAAATCAGGGATAATCAGAATATCTCATGAAGCTAGAATCCTCCTCCAGAATTATAGAAAACATGGAGCTGGGAGGTATCTGCAAAGGGTTGTCCAGGTAATTCTCAACTTTGCTCACTAGAGGACATATTAAGCCAGACATCCCAGGAGCACCCAGTAAAGTGAGCAGGCTTCTTATTCCTGTCTCAAAACTGTGTGTGGTTGGGGAGGACCATGATCCTCACAAAACTGCATGCAAATTATTGCATATATGTCCATATGTGTTATTTTTCTGAGAAGAGAATCTGTGTAATTCTAGTTTGCATCAGATTTTCAAAGGGGTTGATGACTCCCTAAATGGTTAGGAACCACTAGTCTAAGGTAAAGTCAAAACGAGACCCTGTAATTTGTCTCAAGTTCTCACCACTAGATCCTGTCACCAGCATCTGCCTCACTCATGGTGTAGTTCCTAACACTCAAGGTTTAGCTGGGACCCAATACTGTGGTTGGGCTGGCAGAGAACATAACATGAGAAGAGTAGTGATTTAGATTCCTTAGCTTGGATAAAAGGAAGCTCAGGCAGGTGGTGGGAGGCAAAGGCTGTCTACAGGATCCTATGCTCTAAGGATAAGTTTAATCAGAGGTGGTTCTGTCTTCTCTCATTATGGAGTAACTAAGGACCAGGAGAACTGAGGTTAAATGTGAAATGAGTTTTATAGATGCCGTGGCAGTACCTTTCCAGAAGTCTTCAAAACTGAACGTTCCCTTGGCCTCTAATGCCTGTCAGCAGAGGAATAACAACCTGACTCCTACTGGAATCGTAAGAGCTATTCAAGGTTAGAGCCAGCCCAACGGGTCAGCAGACTTATTTCACAAGTTCCCTTGAAGGCTGGTTCATGCAGGATAAGAAGGGGTTCTGGAGTGTTCCCAGTCAGGCAGCCATGACCAGGCATGCCTGGCCACTATTTGCTCAGCAAGCCAGTCTCTGCATGAGATGGCAAGTTCTCCCAGGGCAGGCACATCCTGAGATACAGCCCCAGGTAAAGCATTTATTAGCTGTGTGCCCTTGGACAACCTAACCTCTCTGAGTTTCTGTTTCCTCATAGAAGATAGCAGCACCTACTTCACAGGTAATGATTAAAGGAGAAAATCTGTTTGAACGCACCAGACACACAGCTGATGCTAAGCTAACATAACACTCCTTCCCTCTTCCCTGTTCATCTTGGCAGCCTTAGCATGGGGCATGGCACACAGATGCTCGATAACAAGTGTTGATTATATGAACGAACAAATGCATGAATGAACGAGTAAGCGAATGGAGTAAATTCCGAAAACAACAGCTCCCTAGCACCCTCCTCCTGCATCCAGAGGCTATGATCATGGGCACCCTTCCCACATTAATCTGTGAGCTAGTGCCTGGGGCTGTGTGTCTCATTCCTTCTTCCATGGCTCCTCTTCTCCCCTCCCCCACTCTTATGAGCTGGGTTTCAGACAAGGGTGTGCAGGTCTAGGCGGCGTTTCTGAGAAGTACCCCTACTGAAAATGCATCCCAATAGCAGATCCATCATCTAAGATTAGGTAGTCCCAACACCTTCAGAGGTCCATGAGGAGCCCCAGCTGCCTGTAGAGAGAAAGAACAGGAGGCCTAGGGGAAATCTGTGCCCTGTGGATCTTTTCCTTGGTTGGCCTGGAGCTGTCAGGCCATTGTGAATGGGGAGTTCATAGAGGAAGAAAGGCTAGAGAGATTGCAGAGCTAGGTGTGGAGGCACAGGAGAGTGGCAAAGAATATAAACTCAGGTGAGTCAGACCCTCAAATCCACCTGCTCCAAACAATACATGGCCCCAAGCTGCTAAAATTCTCTGTTCCATGCTCTCTGAAATGATTTTCTCATTAATTCTCCAATACTTAGAATTTCCTCCAATAATCTGAGCAGAGCACTTCCAGAAGGCTGTATTACCTGATCCTCTTGGCTCTTTTCCAGCTCTTGGAATACAGGGGGCCCTTGCCATGACCAGGGAGTCATGAGATTGTCTTGTCCATGAATGAGTGTGCACGTGTACTCACAACACAGCTTATATGCTACAGATTAGAATAATGTTAAGGTAGAGAGTAAAGATGTTTATTATGGCTTTATACTACTGAAAAATCTCACCAAACCTAAATGTTCAACCACAGGGGAATGACAAAATAATCCATGGTATATCCACTTTCTACAGCCATTGAATATGACACTGTACAAGAATAATTAATACCATAGGAAATTTCATGGTATATTGTGAAGTAGGGAAAACAGATTATAAAATAGCATGTAAAACCTTATTCTGTTTTTATATATACTGGGGTGTGTGTGTGTGTGTATAAAAACCACATACATACATGTACACAGTGGTTACTTCTGGAAAATGAGATGATGAGATTATGGCTGATGTTAATGTTTCTTTAATGTTTTTCACTGTCCAATTTTTCTTCTTTATTCTTGAAATAATTGTAGAAGAGCAAATTCCCTCCTTTGTATATTAATCTTCCATAAACAGGATTGTTGCATAATATTCATGCACTTTAAAAGTTTAATAACTAGATTGTTGTTATGACACCAGCTGCAAACAGCATTTTAAAAGCAAACTTATTTAAAGTTTAGAAAAACTGTGTTAGGCAGCTGTTCACTCTGCAATGCGATTCCGTGGCAAAGAAAAAATGGCTACCATTCATCACACATAAAATTGTCTTACGGCTAAAGGTACTGAAGTCCCACGAAGCTGTAAAAAGAAAATCAATTTATCATTATATGTCATTTAAAGTTTTGCCATGTATGCAAATAGGGTTTATCTCAGGAATGCACGACATTGAAGAAGACTCAAGTAAAATAAAAAGTCAAATAAAATCAACATGTCATTGGATTTAAAAAGCTAAATATTATAGCAGATATCTGTTGAATTCATCTCTAAGTACCTGTTATGTGCCAAAGGGATTTTAAACTAGACTTCCATTTGGAGGAGTTAATAGATGAAAGTAATTACCATTTTCTTGGAAAAAAGATGAATAATGGGTTGGGCTTGCCCTACTAGATATTAAAAAAGTTTTCTAACCACAATTATTAAAAGGTAGAACAGACACAAGAATTAACATACAAATGAATAGAGCCTGAGTTATAGACCTAATACAGATCTGCCATATTTAAGAACCTAATAATACGATAAGGGAAGAATCTAAAGCAGTGGGGAAAAGACATTTATTCAATAAATGGCACTGGAAAAATTCACTATGTGGAAAAGAAAAATCAGGTTAATTCTCACAACTTCATACCATACACCAAAATAAATCTGAGCAAGTTTAGAAACCCAATCTTTAAAAAACAAAAAACAAAGACAAAAAATCTTGAGAGAAAACATTCGTATTTAGCTGATCCCTAAATGAGAAAGAGCTCTTAGGCAAGAAAGCACTGAAAGAAATTGAGAAGGAAAATACTGATCGTTTTGTCTGTGGAAAATTATAAACTACACATCAAAATGTAAACAAAATTTAGAACATAAATGAAAAGCTGGAAAACATATTTACAACAACTCTGACAAAGAGAGGATTAATACTATTCCGTTTTAAAAACAGGCAGAGAATATAAATATACATTTCCAAAAAGGAGAAATGGGTAAAAAACATTAAGAAAAAGCAATTTATCTAATTAGTAATCAAGGAAATGCAAACTAAACAAGGAGATGCTTCCATTAAATCTGCAGAAATGTTGAAAAGGCAACAATCCGCCATGCTGGTGAGAGTTTGGTGTTAGCACTGCCTGCCCATATCCCTGCTAGTGAAAGTAAAATTGCTACAACCTTTCTAGAAAGCAATGGGGTAGTATGAGTCATGAATAATAATGCATACATAATTATGCATAACCAGTGACCTAGTGATTCCCATTCTAGATGTCTATCCTAACGAACTAAGGGAAAATGAGGACAAATATCTGAGGACAAGGGTTTCAAACAATACCTTTTATTGTGGTTCCAAACTGTAAACAGCCTAAACATCCAACAGTAGGGGATGAGTAAGATAAACTTGAGATAGCTATAAATGGAACACCAATCAGCCATTAAAATTTTTATTTTTGAGTAATTTATAATTTCATGGAAGAATGCTCAAGTATGTCAAGTAAAAATTAGGATACTAATGATACATGTACTATACATATGTTAGGCTGAATCATCTGAAATTGCTGAGACTAAAATGGTTTCTTACCTTCAGAAATAGCCATCTGGTCTGATCTCAAATATGAATATAATGTATTTCTGGGTTGTGGGATTATGGAGATATTTCGTTTTCTTCTTTATACACATATAGTTTCAAACTTTCTACATTGAATATGTATTAAAATTTTAAAGTTGTATAATTACATGAAGACCATAAGAAAAAAACACTCAAAACTCAAATCTATATTAAACCACTCTGCTTTCTCTTGTCTGGATTTTACAGTTCTCTGCCTCTTTGATCTCTTAATCTCCATGCTCATCTTTCCTTCAATTTATTTGCATGTTCTATAATCTGCTCTTTGAGGTTAATCCCCAGAATAAGAAGCAGAGCCCTAGAAAACATCTGACCTGGGCTGTCAGTCCCCCTTCCTCCAGGAAGCCTTCCTAGACCAGGCAGGAGGTTCATGAGATTTCTATTGCCCAGAAGTGGCCAGCTGTAGCACCACAGTCAGTAGAAGTACCACAGAAGGGGAGACAGTCTCCTTGTTGAGAATCCTCCCCACTCATGCCATTCCTTTAAAGCTGGGACTGAGGTTTCTGTCCCTGTCCTGTGGGCTCACAGGTAAAAGGTATAAGCCTACAGGCTTGGGAGAGAACAGCCAGCAGCTTGCCTACAACAGCACAGTGGTGAGAATTAATCGCAGTCACCCTGCCTGGCATCTTATGTTCTGCTGAAGTCCTCACCCACAACCTGATGAGGACTCATAACTCTTGGGGACAAGTCTACTCTCAGCACTTCTTGACTGTGCCACTCATGGGTCTTGTCTGGACCCCATGAGGTGGCAGAAAGAACACCAGACTTGGAGTCAGAAGACCTACATTCAACTCAGATTAACTTAGCAACTTTGAGGAGGCTCCTCACCCTCTCTACACTCAATTTCCTCAAGTGGATACGTCAATCCTACCCCAGTAAGGACTGAATAAATTCAAGGTAAAGCAGTTTCCAAAGTGCAAAGCCCTATACAAAAGGAAGGTATTAGCTATCATGTCTCTATTGCAGGATTTTTGTGGACGCAATTACAGATTTTATGCCTTTGTGATCTTGAAGCACACCTGTGCTTTTAGGCTTGAGCTAATGCCCTCCCACCACCACCACCATCACCGCCAACCTCAGGAGGGAGGCTGTCTCCTGCACTGGTGACAATGATCAGAGGAAACCTGGGCCATCCCATGCCTACCTACACTGCTCTGGTGTCTCAGGCCTGAGGATATAAATGCACTGGTGGTAACCCTGAACTCCTGGCAGGCATTAGTCTGCAGGGCAACTGTGGGGCTAGATGTTGGATGACTGTGTAGCTATGTTCCCATCCCCATTCAGAGAACACAGAAAACATGGTTCTCAATGTGAGGTGAGGACTGTGTCAAAATAACCAAAGGCACTTCCCTGGATTCCTACATCTCAGCACACCCACTAGGACACTCAGACAAACAAAACCTAGATAGACACTCTCAGTTCATGAAATGCCAGCCCCAGTAGAGTCCTGACACCTCTTCTAACCTCTTTCTCTTCTGAGGACTAAATGTATCCTTGCAACCCCTATAATGCATAACAAGAGGGATGTCCCCACTGGGAACGGGGTTAGGGCCTCTACCCTTCACATTTATACCAGCTTCCCAAGTAAAGCATTACTTCCCCTCACCTCCTTCTCCCACTACCCTCATCCAGAAAGGTCTAAATGTACCCATTGGCTTTACAAACAGCCCAGGCCAATGAGTTGAGCAGAGAGAACAACCTTCCTTCTCTTCAGGTCACTGAACAAAATGTTCCCCTTCCTAGAGGATCCATCAGGGGCCAGAACCAAGCAGAACCAAATGGAATGCCATAGCTAGAAAGACCTTACAGAGCCACTAGTCCTTCATTTACAGGAAGAAAAAATGTGATCCAGGGAGGGGAAGGGACTCAACATCTCATCATCATGGGTCTAGAAACCCAATCTTAGTCAAGCACTCTCATATTAAAATGCAAGAATGGGTAGATAACAATTTAGAGCTTTGCCATCAACACAGTATCCACTAGATACATGAGGCTATTTAAATTTTGATTAAATAAAATTAAAAATTCAGTTCCTCAGTCACATTAGTCACACTTGAACTAGCTAATGGTTATCATATTGGAGACAGAGAACATTTCCATCATCGCAGAGACATTCTACTGACAGTGCTCATCATTTAAATGGGTAGATATGCTACAGATGGTTAAGTTCCCTGAGGGCAGGGTCTTTGCCAAGTGCTCCCTTGGAATGTGCGAGGAATGTTCTCCATACCCCATAACCAAGACTGAATGAGTAAAAGAACAGCCCATGATCTGACCAGCAAGAGGCTGAGTCAGCAAAGACCCAGAGTTCATGAAAAACAAGTTTGCCATCCAGAGGAGCCACAGAGATGGCCACCTTGGTCTAAGCACATGAGCCTAGGGGAGAAATACGTGCCTTCTGTCTCCTCACCTCTTTTTTTCCAAAAGTGTGACAATTAACTTTTGAACTCTGATCACATTTTCCAATGGGAACCAAAGCTTTCAGTTGCCAAGCCTCATGTAGATGCCTTCGAGCCTCTCCCACTCCGGGAGGCAGCTGTGCCAAAGGCCAAGAAGAGTAAAGGAAAGGGAAGTTCTGGGGTCCCCTAATGGAAAAATATCTTCACAAAGCTAGGAGGCTGGACATTTTCAGAAGGCAATTTGAAAACTTGCATGTGCGCTCACTTTGTCGTGTCCAATCACTCTCTATCAAGGCAACAAAAAGCTGAATGGTCACACTAGAAAGCAGACCGCCGCACTATAGCAAGAAGCCAACCTGCCCCATGGCTTTTGATGTCCACAGTCTAACACACGGCAAGGCGAGAAGTCACTCAAAAGGCTGGGTAAACATTGTGTCATGAAAAAAGCCCCTTAGCAAACAGGTTTGACTTGCTCTGCTCTATTCGAAATTTTAAGTATAGCCTGGTTAAGAAAATTGCTGCTAATAAAAAATGAGTTTTAGAAATTTCTGGATGGAAAACCTCCAATAAAGACATCCCTTTAAATATAAAGTATCATTCATTAAAATGAAACCAAAGGGGAGAGAAATTAGCTGTTTACAGAGGCCAGAAAAAGACCAGGCCCTCGGGATATTTTCAACACTGAAGTATAATCTACACATGAGACAAGGAAGAGAACTATTCTGAGATCTATCGGCTCAATTAAGAATGACTGATGCAATTAACGTTTGGAGTTCATAAGCCACTCAATGAATATTCGATTTCTTGTCTATAGGCTATGGGTATAATTTTGTAGTTGTTCGCCCCTATGGTATAAAATAATTCATATTGCTATTTCAATTTTAAGACATTTTTCTTAAAACAATAAGGTTCTCTCCCGCTTTTGGAATACCCTAGACTGTTTTTCACACAAAGTATTCATCAATATCCAACTCAAAAATATGTTGCTGAGCATCACTTTTCCTCAGTTTTCCCATCTGCAAAACCTAACATGAACTTCATAGGGATATTATGAGAATTAACAGATTATCTGCCTACCTTGTAACTAGCAGATAGCAGGTGCCCAGTAAGTGTTAGGTGATGGAGTAAGTGAATGAATTAATGAATAGATGGTGTCCAAACTGCGTGACTGATTTGTCACCAGGCTCAGCTACACAAACATGGAAGCAGCCAAATTGTAGAAATAATTGACAATTGAAGATACACTCATCCACACGCTGTCAGGTCCTGGAACTGAAGACACATAGCTGGGAAGAAATAAGCTGCCTCCGGAGAGCATGCCTTGCAAATTCAGACTACTGTAAGAGTGAGGACATTATAGTTCCCATGGGAAAAATTATTCTGTTCAGCTCTAAAATTTTATGATTCTGTGTTTGTGCAAATGGGAAGAGTAGCCAACAACCTAATCATTCCAGCTTCGGGACTCTAGGATTAAAATCCATCAAAATCCAGATGTAGATTTGGCCCTGCCAATGTGGCTCAGTTGGGTGAGCGTCATCCCATGCACTAAGAGGTAGCCAACCTGGTAAGGGGACATGCCTGGGTTGCGGGCTCCTTCCCCCATAGAGGGCATGCAGGAGGCAGCTGATGGATATTTCTCTCTCATCGATGTTTCTATCTCTCTCTCCCTCTCCTTTCCTCTCTAAAAAGCAATAAAAATATAATTTTTTGAAAATCCATATGTAGATTTGGATGTGTTCACCATCCAACTGGGGCCCAGGCATGTAAAGAGCCACTGAGTCATAGCTGTGGTATTGTATCAGGCTAACAACTTACCTGACCTGGGAAACACCACTAGACTAGAAATCTGAAGACCTGAGTTCCCCTTTGACTTTTCCAAAGTCTCTTCCCCTTTCTGGCCTTCATTTTCAACACAAGTACCAGTAAAATGAACAAGCCAGGCAAAATGATGACTGAGGCTGTCCCCTCTCCAGCTGTTTCATTCCCTAATTCTGCTTTGCTGTGGAAGAGATAATAGCTGACAAGAAGTTAGAGAAGGGGTCATCCCAGAGGAAAAATGAGAACCTCCAGGGTGAGAATCATGCTGGGGAAATACCATATTTAATGAATGGTAAAATGAATCACTCGCTTGTGTACAGTAAGAAAGAACAAACTGTTGTAATTAAACTACTACATACCAGAAACTATAAAATGCACCCTGGTTTCAGAGACAGCAAAATGTGGAGTAAAGGGACCTCTTAGAATCAATGAAACATGGGAACTAGCATTTCCTTGGCACTTGTTTTATACTAGGCACCGAGGCTAGTATTTTATATATATTATATTATTTCATTTAATTCTAAAACAACCTGAGAAACAAATAGAAATGTGTGAAAGATCAGCATTTTATAGGGGAGAAACTTGAGGTACAGAGGGTTTACAGAACTTGCTTAATGTCATTTAACTAGTAGGTAAAACAGGTGAGATTTGAACCTACCACTGTTTCACTCCAAACTACATCTTCTTAACTCTTCACCCTTTGCAGAAAGGCTGGAGCATCTGACACAAAGCAAAAATGAGTTCTCTGACACAGACAGGGCTGAAACACTCACACTGTCAGAATACTTTAAAAGAACTTATAGGATGAAATACTTTGAGCTAGAGGGGGCCTTAGAGATAAGGGTAATACAAGCACATATTTTACAGACAAAGAAACTAAAGCCCAAAGGGGTTATATCATTTGCCCAAGGTTACACAGCCAATTAGTGCAAAAGCTAGAATTTTAGAATTTTGCCAGGTAATAAGATCAAACTCGCAAGTCTATAGTTTCCTGAATCTGCCTATTCCTGTCTCTTCAAGTTCTAGGCATTTTCCTATCTGCACTCAATAAATTCTTAATGATTTCCCTGTGATCACATAGGCAAGTTCCTTCAGCATCCCAGGATACAGCTCTTTCAGGCCTGAGACACAGAACCATTCTCAAAGCAGTGTGGGGAGGTGGACAGACAAGTTCCAATCCTCCTACCTCTAGAAACCCAGTATGCTCAATTTCTCTGGATCTTGTGGATTCATATATAAAGAGGCCAATAACATCAACCCCATTAAGAGAAAGCCATATAAAGTCCTTATGGCACAGAGTAGGTGGACAATCGATGCCAGTTATGGCTATGACTACTGAAGTAGCTTGGTTCTTTTACTATCATATAAGCTTCTTGACCATCAGTTCTTTTTTTTCCTTTTCTTTATATATTTTTTATTTTCTTAATTTATTGTTGACAGTATTATAGATGTCTCCCATTTTCTCCCTTTTTGATCTCCAACCAACTCCCCACCCGAGGCCTTCCCCATACTATTGTCTGTGTCCAAGGGTTATGCATATATGCATGTATGTTATTTGGCCATCAGTTCTTATATGAATAACCTATTTTGCATTATACAATTTGAAGTACATTCTCTTGGCTGAAGACAGTGGAAGCAGAATTACAGACCTGTATCCTTAGCTTCTCCATTCCCCTTAACAACAGACTGGCTTTTCCAAGCAGAAAACCAAAACCCTCCTCTATCATTCCTGTTCAAAACCTGGCCTCCTGCTGGTTTTAATCCAGTTACCTGCCCTTTTTTTTTTTTTTAACTTTTGTGTAAGGCCTTTAAAAAAAAATCAAACTTCATGAAGGAGTCCCTTTCCTTTCGTAATTCATCCTGCTTATCTTAAATAGTGAAGGCCAACCCCTTTCCAAGGTGTAGGCAGCCCTCAAGACTTCACAGTCACTTGAAGCTCAAGGTCAAAGCAATTTATGTTCAACCTTCCAACCATTAGGGGCTGAGTGCCAGTACAGGAAAGGCCCTTTTCTACCCTTATAGGGATCTTTTTGTGCTTCTAGTTACATGCGTGTTGGAAGACAATGCGTGATAATCATATTGTGGGCTTCCAGGACAAAGGGCGGGCCCCTTAAGCTGGGAAGTAAAAATGCCAAAGAAGCTAAGTAGTCAGGATGTGGGCTGACTGAATAGTCCTAGTTTCTATTTTAAACACACCTAACTGGCAGGGAAGAGGGGGAGGGGAACACGTGCCCAGCCCCACAGTTTAACAACACTGTGGGAAGGCTAGCTGGTGACATTAGCAAGGATAACTGAGGCACCACAGACCCCCCTGGTGACAGCTTACTTCACAAAACACAGGCTTAGTAGCCTTGGCCTGGTGGCTTAGTTGGTTGGAGCATCGTCCCGTATACCAAAAGGTTGCGGGTTCGATCCCCAGTAGGGGTGTGTATGGGAGGCAACCGACTGATGTTTCTCTCTTGCATCAATGTTTCTCTCTCTCTCTCCCCCCCCCTTCCTCTCTCCCTAAAAATCAATTTTTAAAAAACATATCCTAGGGTGAGGATTAAAAACACACAACTAAAACAAAAACAAAAATACTAAGGGCTTTGTAAATCAAGCATCATAAGAGCCCAAATTTCACTTCCTGCCTTTGCAAGGCTGCCTGGCTATTATTATTCTTGCTGCTTTTGCGAGCTTTGTAGGAGATGTTTGCCCTCGCTAATTAAAGGTTCCTACCTAGGTGCAGCCTCCCTAAATACCTTATATATTTTATGTTGTTTAATTCTCACAACTACCCCTATGAGGTACATATTATTTTCCACATTTTATGGCTGAAAAACTAAAGATGAGAGAAATCAAATAATTTACCCAAGGCCACAGAGCTAGGAAATGATGAAGTCCAGATATGAACTCAGGTTTACCCCATTCCAAAGCCTGTGCACAAATACTCCTACCATATGGATCTGTCTCATCGAGTTCCTGAGTCACCTAAGTCAAGGCATATTGAGCATCAATCCCTTTAGGTGGGGATCTAGCTGTGTTTGGTGCATCCCAGACACAATATTTGGCATGCCTGGGATGAGGACCCAGCCCCTGAGTTTCTATGAAGTCACAGGACAGCCAGACTGCTGAGCTTCTGCCTCAGTTTCCTGCTGAGTGCTACAGTTTGTATTCTGCAGCTAGAATTGTGACCTAAAACCCCACCTGACTATTCAGGGTCTTTCTCATCCCTTTCCATGCTCCTCTCCTGGCAGAGACTAGACTCCAGAGGCTAGAGGGAAGGATGTCTTAGTCCTTGTGCCTCCAAGTCACTGCCTGGGGGTGGACTGCCAGGAATGGGTTGATGGTCCCCAGTGTAGGACCACTGACTGACTTGGCCCAGTGTCTCCCACCTCTTACAGACTCCGGACACACACCCCCACCCCAGGACTGCCCAAATCTCCCTCCCCAACCTTGGCTGGTAACACTGGCCTGAAGAAAACTTGCTTTTGTGATGCTCCATTGGATCCCATGTATTTCACTGCTGACCGTTCGCCTATTTCAGGCCAGCTACAATCCCTGAGCTCCCAGCCAGACATTCTGCCACCCCCTTCAAAAGTGCCAATGCCAATCTTGTTTTGAGGTGGGAAGTCCGTTTTCTTCATGTAGGCAAGTGACTAAAATATCCCATAAAAGACTGGAGAATTTTAGAAAACAAGTAGCTAAGTTAAAAAGTCCCAAGAAACTCCCCACCCCACTGACTATTAAAGGAGTGGTAATTATAAACACAACAGCAAATATTATTACCAGCTTCAAGTGCTAACTTGAAACCAGCTGGTACAGTCAGCAAAACACTCAAGTCCTGGAAAGTTCAGAGAACTCATGAAACAGTAAATTCAACAACTGTAAATCCAACTTAGATGAAATCTCTGTCTGAGTGTGGGAATGGGGTTGGACTTCTCAATGTGTCACATTACCCAGAAAACCCTGGGGATTAAGCACAAGAAGTCTGTGGTCACCTGGATTAACCTATATACACGGTGGCGACTATTTCTGCCAAGTCATGTAAGAATGGGCCAGAGACTGGCCAGATGCTCACCAAGACTTTCCCTCTTCTTCTTAGGGACACAACTCACATTTCCTAGCCTCCCGTGCAATTAGGAGCAGCCATGTGACTGAGCTCTAGCCAATGGAATGTGGAGAGAAGTGTGATATGCCACTTCCAGAGCCAGCCCATGAAATCATCCCACATGTGTGTCCTCCACACTCTCTCTCTCCCCCTCCTCAAGCACTGGGTGCAGAGGTTCCAGTAGAAGACTCCAAGATCCTACAGGATAGCAGAGTCAAGGAATGGAAGGAGCTTGGGTCTTGGTTGTCACCCGTGACATGAGCAAGGAATAAGCTTCTATTGCATTACCCTTGATATTTGCAGGTGATTACAGCAGTCAACCTAGATGACGAATAAGCAGAAAATGCTGACACTGTTGATAGGATTTTTTGTGAACTATCAGTGTGGCAAACTATAGAGACTGAAGAAATTACTTTCCATCTCCATCCAAAATCTTATACCAAGTGTTAATGTATTCTGTAAAGGGTAGACATGGTCTCTTTTAAAAGCAGTAAGGAATATGTGACTGAGCTGGGTACAAAACCTGTGAGAGAACTTCAAAGAGAAGGAAAACAACAAACACAGTGGGGAGGAAAGGACTTAGATACCAGCTGCCAGTAGTGAGCCAGGCTCTCCTTTCTTTCTATCTAAAGGAGCTCACCCAGGGCAGACAATAGTACGGTCATCGCCAGAGGGGGATGGGGGTGGGGGGCAGGCGAAGGTAAAGGGGGGATAAATGGTGATGGAAAGAGACATGACTTGGGGTGGTGAACACACAATACAATATACTCATGCTGTATTATACACCTGTATTATACACCTGTAACCTATATAATTTTATTAAACAGTGTAGCCCCAATAAATCCAATAAAAATAAATAAATAAAAATAAAAGAGCTTACCCACTTCCATGCCTCTGACAAACACGTGTAAAAGTACCGGGTACATTTTAGAGAGGAGTATGAATACAAGGTGCTATCACTGATTCCCAGACCTAAATCCCCGGCCTTGTCTCTTACTCAGCATAACTCCAGCTGCATCTCCAGCCATCAGCAGGTGATTTCTCTTCATTTAGATGGCACCCAAACTTCAAAATCTTCCACTGTTCTCAGCTTTGTGTCTCCATCAGGTTGGAGAGGGGAATAACCATTCGCTTCACACCTAACATACGCCAGGCCCATTGTAGTAATTACCTCATTAAATTCTCTTCATTCTTTCTTGAGATAGATACTATCTGCATTTCACACATGTGGAAACTGAGGCTCACAAAAGTCAAAGGACTTGCCGAACATCAGACAACCGGTAAACAAGACTGTAAGAATGATTTTCATTTGTGTAGAACACCATAACTGATTGGAATCCTCCCTTAAACAGCTAACTACAACCAGTGGTGTGCGGGAGCTTGTTTGTTCAGCTCCCAAGAGACAACTGTAATTTTCAGGATTTTTGCGAGCTGGTTGTCGAACAGGTTGGTAGCTTGAAATCTGCCACTGATAGGAGTATTTACACAATGGAAATGGGCAAACGCTACAAAGGCTACCCTCAGGCTTTTTAATCCTCCTTGGAAACATTTACCAGCATATCACTAGCCACACCTTTCTATGTGAACCCATATGGCAAGACAACACTGTGTTTTGTTGCAGTTTCAGGAAAAAGAAGTAGAAAGAAAGAGCATCTGGATGCAGACTTCAAACAAAAACTTACAGAAGTAAAGGCAAATGTTACAAAGCCACAAAGGAATGAGAAGAACTATGTCTCCCTTAGCCAAGCTTCTGACTTCCATAAAGAGTTCTCCTAACAAGCCGGTTGATATGAAACAATTAGGAAGAATGCTAGTTTTAGGTGGGCAGTTAAATTGTGGGGCAATGTAGAGAACTGCTATGGAAAGTAAGATCTTCGAGGTTTAGTTTTAAACTAAGTGATAAAAGAAGCATTACAATTCCCTTGAGGTAAATTCTGAAACAGGAATTATTTTTTTAAAAAGAAAAAGAATGTGCAGTTAGCACATTAAGGCGGTGGCACAGATAATCCAAAGCAGAAGATGAAATCACATGCTGCATTCCGAAGCCAAAGATAAACGACTGGAATATTTTCTTTGATCAACTGCACATGATTTACCTCTGGAATCAAAGTGCATCTTAATTAGATGAGCATGCAGTGATTCAGTATCAGGGGAAAGGAGTGTAGAAGCTCAGGGAGCGGTAAGGGGCAGTCAGCCTGCATTCACTTTTTTCTTTTTAAGTTAACATTCCACATGTGAAAAATAACCCCCATGTGAAAAATAAAGAAATTGGTGTTTTTATTTGTGGCCTTGAGCAGTTGTTCCCAAACCTGGCTGATATCAGATTTGGCTAGGCAAATTTTAAAAATACAGACTCTGGTGTCTATATTTAGATTTAGATTCAGTGAGTCTAAGAGATTGTGTGTTTGCCAGAACTGAGAGACTCATAAAAGCCTAACAGCAAAACAATAATTATGACAATGAAAGGATCCTAAAAAGAAACTTAAGTAAGGTTGACCAACAGACCCAAGTACAGCCAGGGAAGGGAAAAAACACAACAGAAGGTCTGAAGGGGATTCTGGTTTTCTGAAGAGGAATCATATCTGAGTGTAAGGGGAGAGACCATTTGCCACTTATTAGATATGTTTGGAGGAAAAGCGACTTAACATCTCTGAGCTTCAGAATTCTCATCTGTAAAACAGGGGAACTCATGCCTAACAGTTCCCGTTGTCGGAGAACGGAAAGCACCTATCACAGTTGCTGGCACGGAAGGGTCATTAGTTATCACCCTGTTATTATTTTCTCTTTCTCACTGGCTTCGGGAACATTATCCTAAGCCAAAGCACAAAGCACTCAGATGCTGCCGCCTGGGCGCCCCAACCTCCCTTCTTCCTCAGCAGCTGGACAGCAGGCTCACTGCCTTGCAGCCTCTGAGGATGACAAAGGGAGCTAATCGCTGCACCATGGGTCAGAGAGCCAGACAGAGGCTTTCACTTGGCTCTGCCCTCAGCTCGCTACACGACCTTGAACAAGCCTCCTCCTTCCTTCCCTTGGTCTTCATGTCTAGCCCTGCTAAATGGGCATGATCAAACAGAACCCATTTCAGCCAGAAGCTCTAATGAAGAGCCCAGAAGAATGGGTTAATGCGAAGACTGGCGCAGCTCCGAGATAATGAGCCAGCCTGTCACCGTCCCCAGGAGCCTTCTGTCCCCGGTCAGGGAGATTGTTGGCACCCAAACTGCTGCACTGAGCTTCAGCTAATTGGAGGCTCGAGGACAGATGACACCAGGTTTCTGGGAAACAAAATGATCTCTCCAGCCCCAGAGCTCTGCACTAAGGAGGAGGAAGGATGAGAAACTTCCACAGAGTAATGCAACCAAGGTTCCTGGGGCCAGCTAGTAAAACATTCATGGAACTCGAGCCACCACCAGAACAGGTCAGCAAGTAAAGGAAACAAGCAAAGCTGAGGGTGGAGAATGCTCCCAGCCCAGCTTGCCAGCTGGCACAGCACACTGGAAATGAGACACGGCCAGCAAGATGAGCAGCAGGACAGCCGCAGAGGACTGCAGTAGCACAGAGGGATCCAGAGATTCTGGAAGACTTAGGAGTCAAGGGAATGACACTTTGCTCTCTACCAGAGAGGAAAAGGCGGTGATGTAAAATTATGGGGGAAGGACCCCAGTTGTATCTGTTGCAAGAGATAATCACAGGAGGGGACAAACAAACGCCACAAGTGGAGGAGGCAGGCTTGTGAAGAGGGGAAGAGTAGGTGGGTCCCTGAAAATGCAGCCTGAAAGAAAGGTAAGGGAGAAGGAGGGAGTGGGTGTTACCCAAACTCTCTTTAAAGGAGTGGGGTGGAGTGGCTGCCACCTCTCCACACAGAGAGAAAAAATTCTAGACCTTCAAGCTGACTTTTTTCTAATTTAAATTTTCTGAATCACTTCCGTGTAAATGAAGTATGTCAAACACATGGGATTTCATATTTCCAGCTTGAGCTAGCTCTGAAGCCCCTGTGTTTTCTCTTGCAAGGAAAGGGAGGTAGGAGATGGGAGGGGTGAGAGTGATACGATGTGACAACAAATGTTTCTGTGGCCCCAGCCTGTTGATTGGATGATCCTCATTTCCAGCAGCTACTGGTCAAAGCTCCATGGCCCAAACTAGCGAAAGAGAATATACAGCCCTAGTAAAAACTGCTTCTTCCCGAGAGGGGAGCCACACAATTAGAGCTACTCCCTGGGCTGCATGCATGGATTTAATTCATAACAAATTAATTTGCATATCCTTAAAAGTTAAACCTTCTCAAAGAATAAACATTTCCAAGTCTATCACTTGTTTATGTTTGATGTCCTCCACCAGATCCAGAGCTCCCAAAGGCAGCTCTACATGTCTCCCCGCCACCAGGGGCTTTGAAAAAACAGAAGTCGCACCCACCGACCTGTATGGACCCCAGTAGAGCCTCCATACACCAGGACTTTGTCAAAGCTTTTTGATGAGGATGGCATTTTAAATTCCTGTTTTCCCCAAGGTGTTTTCTCCAGGAAGAGGAAAGTTCTGAAAACTGGCAACGTCAGTCAAAAAAGAAAACATACACAAGGTTTTGGTCTTCCCTAGAAACTGCCGAGATGCTGGAGTGACCAGGAGCTCAGCCAGCAGTCAAGGAAGGCCACTTTCTTCACACTACGAAGGATAGCCTGCTCCACAGTGTCTCCACTACCCTCTGAGCCCAAGTTCAGTTGAAACTTCCCAGACCTCCCAGTTCTGTAAGGTTAGGGTTGCGTTTGGCTGAGAGTAGCAAAAAGCCCAACTATGATGGCTTAAACAATTAAGGAGCTTGTTTGTCTCAAGCAACAAGGAGTCTGGAGCCAGCAGCTTAGGGCTGCTTCATTGGTGGCTGTCCTCCTGATACACCACCTCTGCACATGGCTTTTGCCTCCTGGTCACAAGATGACTGCAACACGTCCTGGCATCATGTACCCATTCCAGAAAGGAAGAAGGGTGAGGGGCAAACAGCTTTCTTTTTGGATGGCTTTATCTCCACTTGAGAAGAGATCTTCCCATTGACTTGTGTCTACATATCAGTAGTCAGAATTGTCTCACATGCTCTGCCCTAGTGGCAAGGGAAGCTGGAAATTTTTAGTATTTCACTCTCCATCCTTTAGTTTTTGAAATGGATGTTAAGTACACCAACCTGCATTATCTGAGCCACACACAGATTCACAAATCAAAGGGACATTCACCCTCCACACCAAGGGATGGTGTGAGATGCCTCTTCTTTGCCTGCTCTCTCAAATGTGAAGGGCTGTGCAAAAATAAACCCCAGACTCAGAAGAGCCTCTAAGGTTCCCAAATTGTCCCCTCCCATTTAATATGCTGAGTCACTTTTATATGTATTCTCTCACCATTCCTCACCACAATTCTTTAAGGCAGGGATACTCTATCCCACTTTTACAGATAAAGAAGGAGAGGCTCAGAGAAGTCAAGTTACTTGCCAAATGCCCCATGTCTTATCAGTGGTAGAATCAGGTTCTGAACCCAGATTTCTAGTCTCAAGCCAGTGCTTTTTATCATCATACCACTGGCCATTCTCATCATGCTGCATGCCTGACTGTGATTGCTACTGCTGCAACCCCTACCCTTCCTGTTTTGTATGATTCTTTCCCATATTAAAATTTAGATTAATGCAAGAAAAGATAGGTCATGGGGAATCTGGCAAATATCATAAAAGACTGAAAAAGATCAGGAAGCTATTGCCAACAGAACATGCATCTTGACAGGACACTGTCCCAAAGCTCACCCAAAAGAGGTTCTAAAACCAAATCCAAGAAGAAAAGATGCGTTCTAGGGGTCACCCCCTCTATCTCCCTCAGTTCACCCCCCTCAAAGAGCAGGGACTGACCTTGAAGTTCTCTGGCACGTCTCCAACTACCCTTCTGCTGCGTGTTACTGTGCAGACTCATCATGGCTCAGGCAGCCACTACTCCTCCAGTAGAGCTGCATGGTAACTGCCTGGTCACTGTTCTGACTTCCACATGAGACCATTCTCTCCTTAAGAAAAAGGGCTGTATCTAACTCAACATTGTTTCCCATCATCTAGCATGGTGCCTGCACATGGAAAGTTCTTAATAAAAATATTCAAATAAGTGAATGCAAAACATTCTTATTATATGTCCATACATTTCCTTTTACCCTCTCCAGAGTGGAAAAAGGAAACAGCTGGCCACTCCTGTGGGTGCCCAATTAGGACTCCACAGATCCCAGGGAGGGTTGAATTGAGGCCATTCAGCACAAATCCAAAAACCTCTTTGAATGCAAGAGCCCAGGGAGGCTGAGATCTATGGCACTGGGGGTGATCTTTCTGCATTTCTGGGGTGGATGGGGTGTGTGAGGAGAGGAAAATGGGCTCTGAACTTCTAGCAGACAAACTCTTGGTGCATGGAAAGCAGGGAATGGAAATGGGAAGAAGCCCGGCCTCAGAGCAGCAAGAGTGAATGCCAGGAATGCAATGCAGTGCCAACACTCCACCTGGGCCCCCACTCAGGGAATCAGTGCCATAATCACACGGGCAGTCCTCACTCAGCAGTCCTATCTCTAGCTTTTCAGGCCTTTCCTAAGTCTGCCCCACTGCCTTGCCTTGACCTCTGGTACCTCTGGCACCTTGCCCCTGACTCTCTTCTAGCGCTGATTCATAGCTTCCATGAACTTCCTGAGTCTGCCTGAGGCCTCACAATCCATTCCCAGGCCCTGCCCCTGAAGCCACAACCACTGCTGATGGAGGAAGAGGGTGCAGAAGCCAACAGAGCCTCTATAGCAGTGGTTCCCAGCCTCTCTGGAGTCAATGATCCTCTAGAGAACCTGTTGAAAGCCACGGACTTTTGCCCTAGTCAATTGTACACATATACACAACCACAAAATTTTAGGAGCTTCAATTACAGGAGCTGCATAGACCTCCAAAAAGCCCACTCATGGACACAGAGTAAGAACTCCAGGCCTAGAGGAGGTCATGCACCACTTTTGTTTTAGGGCTGTTGCCCTCCCTCGGAGAAGGCCCTAGTAGCTCAGTCAGGCAACTCTTAGTTTGCCCTCCCCATGGGGAAGTGTTTGGAACAGTGAGAATGAAATGTCTCTGATCCCTCCCACTTCAGAAGTCTTTAATGGAAAAAACACTGAGACCTCACTGTGTGGCCAGCTGTGGGAATCCAAAGGACTTGACATTCTGGAAATCTAATCTTTACAATAAACTTGTGAAATTCATATTGTCCCATTTCAGATGAGGAAATTGGGTTTAAAGGAGTTAAGGAATTTACTGTGGTCACACAGAAAGTTAGGGAATGTGGATCAAAGCCAGGCTTGTACAGGGTCCACACCAGCTCTTGCTAGCACCACACTCTGGAGACTTCCCAAGGCTATGTTACCTTTAGGGGTAAACAAAAGAAAGCTCCCCTCGCCATCCAAAATCTACCCACCTAATTAATCCCTGTTGCACAAAGTCTTTAATTCCACAATCAGAAATCCAGCTAAAAGAGATTAATGGTTATGAATCTGTTTCTCTGGCTTTATATAAATGTATTAATGTTTTTCTGGACAGTTCATGGAACTGTCACCTGAGTTAGTGAGTGTGAACTGGAAGAGAGGTTCAGGTAGCACTCCAGTAGGAAACAGGGAGAGCAGTTAAAGGTGGGGTGAGGGGAAAGAACAGGCAGAAGAGCATCTTTGAAGATGTAATAAGGAAAATCAGCTAGCAGATGGAAGGAACATTCCTAGATAAACTGCATAGCAAGAAAAAAAAAAGATAAGACTCCTGGTCAATTCCTTCCTGTTCACAGCACTACAGGGGCCCAGGGTCAGGGCAAAGGGTAAGCCCTGCCCTGTGGGTACCTGCTGAAGGACTGGAGCCAGTTGGGAGTTAGAAATGGTATTTAGAAAGGAATGTCTTCACATGCTGTCTCCAGCCCATGAGAGATGCTGAGGCTGGGCAGGAGGGTGAGCCAGGGAGAGAGCAACCAGGAAAGATATCACCACAGCTGGAGGACGAGTGCCACAGCTGGGAGGGTCAGGGTTGTGGACAAAGTCAATTTATGGTTTGGCCAAGTCTGGAATCCAGGAGACAAGATCAAGTGAAACAGGTTGGGAGCAATAAGGGAGCAGGAAAAGATTGCGTTTTGGGTGCCTATTTACAACCACACCCAGGGCTTGATTTCAGAGGCCAGAGGCAAGGGCTTGGTGAGCAAGGGGGCTGGTCTTGATTAAAGCACCTGGAGAATGTGGGTACCATTACCCAGCATCATGGATGTTCAGGAAACCAAATAAAAATTATTATAGAGAATGCCAGTAAAAAGCTTAACATGTACGACTCTGAAGAATACCATGTTCTTCAAAGATAGAATGATATAAGCCAAACCTAGTCAAGGGGATAGAAGTATGTGAAAATTAAATAATGGTTTATATTTTTTTAACTTAAAAAATCCCTCAATGTCCAACAATAAGAGAGCAGTTAACTAAATCATGGTACGGTGATGTAGTTGTTAGGTGTGCAGGGTCAGAAATCAGACAGCCCAAATTAAACCCTGGCTCTGCTACTCAAGAACTGTGTGAACTTTTGAAAATTGCTTAAATTCCTTAAGCCGCCATTTCCTCACCTGTAATAATCATAATTATAGTACCAGAGTCTTGATATTTTAACTCAGCACGAAGCTTGATACATTCCTAGATATCTATACAGCAAGAAACCATTCAACAAATGTTAGCTATTAATATTGCTGTCATTATCAAGATGCATTAATAAGGCAGAATACTACTGAGCCATTAAAAATAATTTATAGAAATATAACAATATTGAAAGCTGCTTTTAATCTAATGATACCAAACAAACAATGTGTTTTAGGTTTCAAAAGCAGATTATAGTATGTACGCTTTATTTTTGTTATACATATATTTATATATTTATGTTTATATAATTTTTTATTATATGTGTATGTATTTAGATGATTAGAACATGAGATGAAGATTCAGAAATAAATAGCCAAGGAAAACAGGAAAGTACTTTTGCCCTCAGAAATGAAGAGAAAGAAAGGGCAAACTTCAATAAAGCCAAAAAAGCTCTAAGGGAATGTGCTCCTGAGGAATTTCTTTGATGAGTACTTATAGAAAATTTCTGGCTGTCACTGCATCCCCAGCCCCCACCATGCCCTCTTCTCTCTAGCTTTGGTCCATGAACTGGGATGTGGGCCTCTCCAATCTCATGGAGGTGGCAGCCTTCTGCACCAGTATCAGTATTATCAACACCTCTCCTGGGAAATGCACCTCACCTTTTTTCAGAGCCCTTCACTTGCCAACTGGTCTTTAAAACAAACTTTACCTGAGCAGTGTCCCTGAGAAGGACCCCACCTGCATCTTGTCAGTCTGTGTCCCATAGGAGCCGGGAATTAAACAAGCAAATCAGGAGGTTCACTCAGGCCACACGAGTCGGGAAGAGGGCCACATACACTGTGCAGACATCACTGAGGGGCAATTCTAGGGCTTCTTGGTTAAGATCAGTAGATTCATGGAAAACATTTTCACCCTGTCTCTTTTATTCTCATTATTCAGAGTGGAGAGCTGGGGACAGAGTCCCAAGCTCTGAGGACAAGTCTGATGATGAAAGAAAGGTCCCTAGTTCCCTCCCTCTTGGCTCTGTGGCGCTCTGCCTCCTCCCAAGGCAAAAGAGCACTTTTGACAAGCACCAAAACAACTATGGGAGTGCACTACAGGGCAGGTGAGTTTGATGCAAGTGTCTGAAATTAGATTTCTGGCAGTTGGCAGGCCTCTGCAGGCTTCAGCAGCTGTCCTTTTGTGCAGAAGCATGGACAAAGCACCCCATGCTCACTGCTAAACTCGGTTCCTCATTGTTATCCAAACAATGGAGTCAAGAGGTAGATGAGAGTGGAGGCACAGACAGGGGCTCTTGTGGAGCCAATTCTGTGCCCAGGAATAAGTATTCAGGGACAGTGATTCACTGAGCCTCTGTATTTTAAGACCTTCCCCAGTAGTTCAAGTCAGGTGGCTCTATAAGGCGCTTAAGGGGGAGAAGGAAGAGATTTCTCCCATCCTCCCACCCTGTCCACACAGGGGAGCCTCAAGAGGAGGTACTGGAAATGTGGACATGCTCTATTATGGCCCTTAAAATGTCAGGGCCCGCTCCCAGGAGCACCCTCCCCACCACTGACAAAGCACTTCTACATATGCCATCAAGGGAATTGGGCAGCATCCCAATGAGCATGTCACACAGGAAGTCTTGAGTAAGGTGAGTGACCATGGAGGAGGAGTGAGGCCCTGTGAAGTCTCTCACAGACTTGGCTAAGCTCCAGAAGAGAAGTTAATTAATGTGGGGCGCTACAGTACAAATTCTTTCATACCTTCTGAGTGTGTGCATATGGTTTCTCCCTAAGTCTCAAGTAGCAATAACAAGCCAATTTTGCAAACAGATTCTAAAGGTATTTTGGGTTCACAGACATCTGTATTAGTCTGCAGTTTTTGCAACAACCACATACACATGTTCTCAGGCTTGTCAATCCCCCAACCTCCCACCCCTACCATCACCAACTTTTCTTCCAGACATGCAGGTCTACCAGCTCAGGGTCCTCAAACACATGTCCTTAGCAAACATACTCTCCCAGCACACAACCCTCCTCTCACATAGCTGCAGATAAAGGTCCACCCATAAGGGAACAGGGCCAAAATGAAATCTGAGAAGTCATACTGACCCATGAGCTGGCAGTACCTGGTGTATAAGAGACACTGTGCCCCATGGGTTCAGCTGCACCAGGAGATATACAGCTCAAACTCAACTCAGACTCTACTCCTCTGTTCTTGTAGGCAAGCCATTTATGCTTTCGGTAACACAGAGATGCAGTTTTAACTATAGGTAACAGCTCACAGCAAGTGCTTACATGAAGATTATTCATGTCTGTGCTTACCTGGAAGAAAGTTTGAATCCTGGTGGGAAGAATAAGATTGTTACTCTTTTGAATACTGCATTTCATTCCAAGAAGTAGGTAGTACTATCATTACCACCAAGAAACTGGGGCTTAGGTAACCTCCTAACTTGCCTGTCACCACACAGCTAGTAGAGATGAGATAGAGCCAGGACTAGACCCAGGTCTGCTTGACTCCAGAGTCCCTAGTCTGCACCCTGCTTCCTATGGAGCTCCTTCCATCTCCTCCAGACCAACCTGAATCCTGCCCATGTTGACTCACTATTCCAATGGCATCATAGGAAGAAACTTTGGGATACAGTCCAGCTCAGATTTATCTCTCCCTCCTCTGCTCTTTTATGACATTCACAGTCTGAAGTACTCCCCCTAGCAACTGATTTTTTAAATCTCCTATTGCTTTCTAATTGCTTAGCATGTGTCCTCTTGGCTTCCTAACCAGTCCCTGCTCTTAGACCATTTCTTCTCTCACTTATCCCACTCCACCATGGGCACCATAAGCAGTCAGTGAATGCCTGTTGAATAACTAGTTTGAGAGATTCAGATGCAAACCCTAGTTGTCACCCTCTTTTTGGAATACAGAATTTCAAAAGTCAGAATTCTCCCTAATTCCACTTTTGTGGTTCCTTTCACAAGTTAAAAGTAGTGCTTATAAAGAGCTCTAAAGAAATGGGAAAATGCTTCTGATAAAATGTCAAGCTAAAAGAGATAGGATGCAAAAATAGATATACTGTGTGAACTCAGCCATATAAAATGCATAAAAATATTGGAGAAAATATATTTTTTTAAAAGAAAAAATAAAGGCTGGAAGGAAATATACCAAAGGTTAAAGAGGGGTTATTTCTGTCAGGTGAGACTATAAAAGATTGCTATTTTTCCATTTAGATTTGTCTTTCTTTTGGAAATGCCAGAAACTTCACTTTAAAGGAATTCCAGAGTGAACATTAAATTGGATTCCATTTGTAGAGGAGGTTCTATTTGTGGGCGTGAACTTGGGAGTGGAAAGCTGTATGCAGTTAGTTAAATTAGGCAAAAATAGTAAAAGAATATATCATTCAGGGTCCAACCAGATAAACAAATCACTCTAGGAATTAAAAACTGGGAATTCAATGCAGGATATTGGTTACCCAATTATAGAAGTGTTAAGAAGTCAAACAGGATGGAATGGAAACCCAGAGATTATCAGGAGCCAGGATCACCCATGGAAACTGAAACAAGGAGAGCTGAGCCTCATTTCCCTCACCCAGAAAATGTGGTAATCAGAGAGGAAGGGTGAGATACTCCTGTTTCCTCTTTTGTTCCACCTTTCTATCTCTGGCCATTGGTTTCCACTAACCAAACTCAGCCATGAGCCAGCTCTCACGAAGCCTGGGAAATGTGGTCTGCAGGGGGTGACACCATGTAAAACAGGACAGAGTAGAAGTTGGGAGAAAGAGGCAAACTGTTCCAGCACCAGCATGAAGGGGTTAAAAATTAGATAAAATATCAGATTGTAGGTCAAGTCAATAAAGAATAAAAATACACATGGTGACAATTTTCTGGAGAACATAAGTTTCATATACACAGAATTAATTCAAGGCAAACATACTAACTCTCAATACCAGCATTTCCCCAACTTTCCTGACATATGGATTTGATCTGTGAAGACCTGCCGTTGTAGATTAAAGATGGCGACAAATCGTTTGCCAGTCTTCCCATTATGAGACAGAGTCTAATCCCCCTTCCTTTGAATCTGGGCTGGTCTTAGTTACTTGCTTGACCAATAGAATGCAGTGGAAGGGACATTCTGGGACTCCTGAGGCCTTGTAACATCTACCCAGGACCCTTGGAACACTCGCATCGAGAAAGCCAACCACAACCTAGGAAATATGACTACCCTGAGACTGCCATGCTCTGAGGAAGCCCAAGCTAGCCATGTGGAGAGACCATACGAAGAGACAAAAATGGCTGCCCAGCCCAAACATGGATGAAGCCCTCTTAGACATTCCAGCCCCTGCAGATACAATGTGTGCCTGTGTGCTGGGGGGGCTCAGGGGAGGACCTAGCTATAGGCAAAATAGAAACCCCAAACATATGGCCCTAATGCACATGTCCCAGATATCTCTAACTACTGGAGCCACCCCTGAAGCCCCAAGCACTGTGAGGTAGAAATAAGCTCCCCTCACTGTAATCTGCCTGAATTCTTGACACACAAAATCATGAGCATAATAAAATGGTTGTTGTTTGTTGTTTCATGCCGTTATGTCTTGGGATCAGCAACAGATAAGTGGGACACCTGGCCAGTGACTTGGTAGTCTTCGGAGGTGATCAGGTTTGCCCTCCTCAAGTAGGACTGTGCTCCAAGTAACCTGCCCACAGATGAGTGTCAGAGTTGGTGATGGTGAAAAAGGGAAAGGGAAGGATCTTGAGAAATGACAATACTCAGACATATAACCACTAAGGGAGAAAGTCAGAGGCCCTGGAAGGGTTCAGAAGAAAAGTAGGCAGAACCAACCACCCCAAGAGCTCCCTGTTCGTTTCAGCCTCTTGACCTGCACACACACTCTTTGCCTGGCCAAATGCCCTCTGTTCTTCCTGTCACTTCTCTTCTCCATCCCATGCCTTCACCACCCTCCAATTATGTTTAAAAGTTTCTTCCTGGGATAAGTGGGATCTGACCTGGTTCTAATTAGTATCATTTCCCACATTTTCTCAGTGCCCGTGCACAGAAAATGGGGAAAATAATTGTGGAATAAAATGAGATAGTTTGGGGCAGTATTTGTGTGCTGTGAAGCACAATAGTGCAGCAATTGTGGGGGAGAGGGGAATGGGTAGAGGTGGTAGAGGACATAGAGGGGATAAAAGGTGATGGAAAAAATTAAATCAAAATTTTTTAAAAGATGAAATTATGTAAATTTACATTTAAAATTAAATTCAGACTTAAAGGAAGAAAATAAAAATAAATAAATAAATAAAGTATGTGTGTGTGTGTGTGTGTGTGTGTGTGTGTGTGTGTGTGTATATATATATTTTTTTTTTTTCTCCTTGTATGTTGCTTTTTATACAATCTTGCATGTAAGACTTTTCCAGAGTCAAGAACTGGGTGGTCACACAGAGAAGCATTTCTACCTCCTGCTTCCCGTACTTCTTTCAAAACCCCTGGAATCCCTTGCATGCTTCAAAGATATGAGCTGACATATCAACACTTTTGGACTTGAACACTATGGGTACTTGGCCTAGTGTCTCAGAACACTCTCCATGCCATCCCAAGGTGAACCAGCATGCTCCGCCTCCCTGGAGCATGGGATATAAGTGAGAAGACTGGGATAGTCTCATTGCAACCCCTGCCCACTGGGAGACTTTAGGTGTTAGGTGTTATACGATTCCCCATGGTCTCTTGTACTTCTTCACATCTTATGAGCAGAGTCCCTGAGAGTTTTGTTCCACTACCTTTTCAAGGATGTTCATATAAGTGAACAGCCTTGGAAGATAGACTGGCTCCTTCTGAGGGGAGGAGATCTGTTTGCTGACCAGTATAATAAAGATAGTGTCTCCCTCTGGGATAAAGGTTAGGCAGATTTGCTTGCAGCCCCTTTAGAAGCCCAGAGTTTCCTAAGGATCGGGTTCTCCAGCTGTGATGCAAACCCACTGCATGAGCAGGATCCACTGGGGCCCCTCGTCATTGTCCCTGTGGGACATTGGAGATAGGGGTTCCAATGAAAATATGCTAAAGCTCATGCTACTTGTTTTGCCCTGAGTAATTAAGTCCCTTGTCTCTGACCCAGGAATCTCATATCTTTTGCCAGCATCCATGAAACTATGGCAGGCTAACCTGTTAGCTTGCAAGTAGATAACATCTCAGGCCCTTCACAGCTCTTGACACTAGGTAATAGAGTACACAATCCTCCCCCACAAAACACTTACTCCAGCCTCTCTCATTCTTCTTGTCCAAAGTACTTCCTTCTGCCAGACCCTTGATTATAAAACCCACTGTCTGTGCTAGCACAAGACAAGAGAAGCTGAAGGTAAATGTAATTAAGTGACTAATTCAAGTGCTAGACACCAATTTCTGTCAAAAACAGCCATGCTGAGGGGATCATTTAGTTAGTAATGATACTAACTAAAGCAGAGTTTGCTCTAAAGGAATATTTTGGAAATGACTTTTTTCTTACAGAGCATTTCTCTTCCACAACCCCTGACCTCTCATGGCTGTTTACTTACTGTCATAAATGTCCGCATCCCCCAATCCCTTACCTATACTACTGTACAATCCGATTTATCTTAAACACTGTGGACTCAACTCTGACTACATGTGAAAACATGATTCCAGGACTCCAAGCTAGAGATTCTCATTTATTTCTCTGGAGTGGGGCCTGAACATGGGGTTTTTAAGATGCTTTCCTAGGAGACTCCATTTGCATTCAGGGTTCAAAACCTCTAGTCTATTGACCCTAATGGAAACAAGAACTAGGTGAAAATGCATATATTGGGGAGGTTTTTTTCCACATTGCTCTGCTTCAACATCCTAAGTGCTTTTCAGCAAACTCATTTAGTTCTTCCCTGCTTCAAATAGAAATCTTAAGAACTCCCCCCACCTTGCAATTCTCTAATAATCACTCACAATAGAAATCTATCCCCATGATGTAGATTTAATCGGCCCATTCCCTTTCTTTTACTCCACCTTGGCACTCCAATTAATCCATTTATAGTTATCTACCCATCAATCCCTGTGTGCCTTGCTAAAGATATCTTTAGGAACAACTGGGTTTCTCATGGCTTATTAGTCTGCCATTCGCGGTCAATTCTTCATGCTTCTCTCCTCTCTGCCCCCATCTCTCAGCACCCAAATCTTCAGAGGAACAGAAGCCAGGATGAAGATACTCTTTCATACCAGAGACTTAGGAACTTTTGCTAAGAAAATGAAGTCTAAACAGCTGCTGTAGATACTGAATTCAGCAGGTTTGAAATGGAAAGTCCACCTCTCTCTCACTCTGCTTCTGAGGGTACCACTGAATAAGAGGGTCACTTGGGTATCTCTAAGTATATGACATTTACTTCTTATACTTGAGTATATACAGAGCCCCTGTTCCACATCCTGGAAGCAAGATTTTGTCATTAAAGATGGAGCAATCCACATGTTCCATGTCCTAACTGTTGTGCCTTTCAGAAAGACACTCCCCACCCCCACCAAGGTGAGCTCTGGGCAGCACTGACAAGTCAGCAAGGTCCATCTGTGTATATAATATATTGTGAGCTGTTCTTCTAGCATCATTCTCCTCTTCTGCCAGGTTCCTCTCCCAGAAGACTATCCCCACACTCTCCTCATTGTCACCTCTGTCAACAACCCCACTGAGAAGGGATCTGGTACTCAGGTTTGGAGCACAGATAAGGCATTGCGTGGGAAACATCTTATGTCCAAGGAATGAGGTACTTTAATGGTGGAAATGTGGGCTGTGCTGAGCTGGAGGGAGAGATTCTCTAAGGGGACAGTGAGAGGGTTTTTATTCCTAGGGAAAAAGGAACAAGTTTATTAGCCTCAGCCCTTGCCTAGTGAAGAGATAAGCTATGAGAAGCCAGAGATCTCAGCATTTCATTCAGTAAATAACCAGGTGCCTGCTTGCAACAGGCTATGGTTGGGCACTGCATGGATCCAGTGACGTCTAAGACAAGTTCTCTCTCTCCAGAGCCTACCATGAATGGCAATCAACACATTAAGAAGACTTGTGGAAGACATACAAATGACCAATAAGCACACAAAAAGCTCAACATCATTAGAGAAATGCTCATTTAAACTACAATGAGATACCACATCACCATTCATTAGGATGGTTACTACTAAAACAAAAAGAAACAAAAACATAACATATTTTGGTGAGGAGGGAGAAACTTGATACCCTCATGCACTGTTGGTAGGAATGTAAAATAGTGCAGCCACTGTGGAAAACAGTATGGTCGTGCCTCAAAAAAATTAAAAATAGAATTTCATATGATCCAGTAATTCCACCCATGGGTATATATCCCAAAGAATTAAAAGCAGGGTCTCAAAGAGGTAATGTTCATAGCAGTATTACAACAGGTAAAATGTGGAAGCAACCCAAGTGTCTACTGAAAGATGAATGGACACACAAAATGTGATATATATATATACTGGAATATTATTCAGTCCTAAAAAGGAAGGAAATTCTGACACATGCTACAACACAGATGAACCTTGAGGACATTATGCTAAGCAAAATAATCCAGTCACAACAATAAAATACTATATGGCTCTACTTTTATGAGGTACTGAGAGTAGCCAAAATCACAGAGAAAATAGAATGGTAGTTGCCATGGACTGGGAGGAGGAGATAATGGAGAGTTATTGTTTAATGGGTCTAGAGTTTCAGTTTTACAAGATGAAAAGGGTGACAGAGATGGATGGTGGTGATGGTTGCACAGCATTATGAATGTATTTAATTCCACAAAACTACACTTAAAAATGGTTAAGATGGTAAATTTTGTTATGTGTATTTTACCACAATAAAAAAAAAACAAAAAAACAAAACCTGGAGAAAAAGAAGATTTTCAAAATAATATCTATTACACATTTGCTAGGCATGCTTCTAATTACCTTTAATATATTAACTCATTTAATCCTCACTACAATCCTGTGGAGTTTGCCACTGCGATTACACCTGTTTGATAACTGGGAACACTTAGGAATAGAAAAGAGAAGCAAGGGAACCAGGATTTGAACCCAGGAAATCTGGCTCCAGAATCTAAGAAACTAACCGTTGTGATGAACATGTTCAAGAGACCAGTGGCACCAAATACCCATGATCTGTGTACTCCACAAGGGTAACCCTGTGGGTGGCAGCATTATTCTAACAGTACTGCTATTGCTCAAAGACATTCTGCATCTTCTCTGTAGGAACAGTCCCTCAGGGCCTTGTCAGTATCCTCCCACAATGCACCTTTTTTTCTCACAGAGAAGGGAGAGAAATTCCAGAGTAAGCAGGGGTCTCTAGGACAAGAATGAGGCAACCACAATAAATAAACTGGGCCCTCAAGCCAGGTAACTCCACTCGAAGGCACTACTGTAAGTGTGGTTCTAACGCTGTGAGACTATGCCTCTGCCCTCCTAACCTGGGTCAGAGGGCAGTTCCCTTTGCCCAGGGGTAGACCCCGCAAACCTGTCCCCAACTCTCTGCTGAACATGCTTACAAACCAGGTCAAAACGAATATCCAATGCTGTTGAAAATGAAAGAGAGAGAGGCAGCTGAGAGCAGGGGAGAGGCACTACCACCCTCTGAGTGCTGGGGCGCAGGTGGGGTGTTCTAGACTCACACTTGACCCTCGGGTTGCCTTGGGGTTTAAGAGATGAGTCCCCAGAGCAAGGAAGAGGATAGCCAGCACTGTCTGTACACCAGGTTTGCCTGGGCCATGGGCATCCCATGTTGAGACCCTGACCAGAGGAAAAGGAAAGAACAAATACTGGAGCAACTACCAGTCACCCAAGAGCCAGCACCAGACAGACCTTCCAAGGACAGAGCCTCAGCTGGGAGGACCACAGTTGATAGGACACAATATAGAAGCCATAAGTAGGAGTTTTAATTAGAGCTTTGAGAGAAATATGGAAGTGGCAGGGAAGAAATGAAGCCCAAGTAAGTGGGTCTCTTTTCTGACAGAGAAGGGAGAGAAATTTAAGAGTAAACAGGGATCCCCAGGACAAGCTCTTGCCTTAAGCATGAAACAAGGTGCTTGGCTGGGTCAGTTTCCTCTTAGGCCTCTTGCTTGCAGATGACCACCCTCTTGCTGCCTCTAAGCATGGTTGCTTCTCTGTGCAACTGTACCCCTGGTATTTCCCCATATGTCCTAATCTCCTCTTCTCATAAGGACACCAGTTTTGGCCTCATTTTACTTAATCAGTTTTTTAAAGGCCTTATGTCCAAATACAGTCACATTCTGGGGGTTAAGGCTTCAACATATGAATGTGGGGGGACACAACTTAGGCCATAATATCCTGTGTACATATAAATATATATTTAATATTTTTAACTCTTCTGCCCCTCTTCCCTATCACTTTATTTTTCTTTTTATGTGTTTTACATTCAGTATAAAAATCTTTAATGAGAAAGAACAGCTGTGAAGATGCTGTTTTCGTCAGAGTGGTAGAAGAGCCCAAGGAACCCAGGCAGAACGCATATCTTTCAAGACTAGAGGTCAATAGTCAGATGGCTAAAGAGCCACAAGATGGAGCCAGTTGGGATTGGGCCACCAGATCCCTCAATCTCCTGGGTCCTTGTCTTGGTTAATGCTCCCTGCCTGTGACAAGCAGACTCTAAGACTGTGCCCAATAATCCCTAGCTCCTAGTTTTCATGCCTTCATGAAATCCCCTCTCCTTGAGTGTACACTGGCCTAGTGACCTACTTCTTAACCAACAGGATATGGCAAAGGTGATGAGATGTCACTTCTGTGATTAGGTTACATAAGACTGTGACCTCCATCTTGCTCAAGGTCGGTCTCTCTCTCTCTCTCTCTCTCTCTCTCTCTCATTGGCTTTGATGAAATAAGCTACCATAGGGAAGAGACCCACATGGCAAAGAACTGACATCAGCCTCCAGCCAAGAGCCAACTAGAAACTAAAATCTCAGTCCAACAACCCTTGAGTAACTGCCAACAACCATGTAAGTGAGCTTGAAAGTGGATCTTTCCCCAGTCAAGCCTCACATGAGACCCCAGCCTTAGATGACACTGTGACTGCAGCCTCACAGAGACCATGAGGAAGAGAGCCCAGTAAGCTATGTCTGAACTCCTGATCAACAGAAACTAAGATAATAAATGTGTGCTTTTTTAAGCCATTAAGTTGTGGAGTAATTTGTTACACAGCAAGAGATAACTAATACACTGCCCTAAAGTCCTCTTTCTCATCCCCAAATATTTGCCACCCTATTGACTTCTGACCAATTAGTATCTTCTAGTATCCACATCCATGTTGAATTCCCTTAAGATAATTTTGTCTTGTATATAATTTCCATCAAATAGATTTTTCCCACTGCAAAAGACTGTAGTCACTATAAAGGCACTCCTGGGATACTAACTGCCAATGTGGAAATATCCCAACCTAGGTTGGTAACGAGATTATCATCCCTGATCTGCCACAAGGTCACTGGACTCTGGTACTAAAATACTTGAAGGCCCTTATTCTCACATCTGACTTGGTTTCTCTCTTTTACTTCTTCCTTTCTTACCCATCACAGGAAAGACGTTATGCTTCTATATCCATTAGAGGAATCACTTTCCACCATAAACATATTTTTGCAACACATACATATCCATCCTACGCCTGTCTCTCTTATTTCCAATTTTTTTCCAAACTAACTCAGGAAAAGATTTCTTTCTCTCCCCCTCTACTTTTTCCTCCCTCCTTTGTTCCAATTTTGAGCCAAAAATAATCCTAAAGGTGGCTGATAAGTGCGAGATCAGTGCCAGGGATTTACACCTGCACCAGAAAAAAGGCAAAGCCATTAGTTTAGAAGTAAATTAGAGCTAATAAAGAACCAAAGACAGAAAAGCCCCTGAACGCACCAGAAATCAACGTCAGAGCCTCTACAAAAGCTTCAACCACCCACCTCCTCATCGTCTAATTTAATTTAACCTCTTTTTTTTTTTTATCATAAGCAGCTTTCCAGAAAAAATAAAATAGGACTTCTCTTTGCTGAGGTTTTTGTTATGCTTACTTTTAAAACAATGTTGTTCTTGACTTTTTTCCATTGTAAATGTGTCTATGTGGCAAGTTATTTGGGGTCTAGCCTGGGAACGTTTAACCATTATGCTTAAATGTGAGGTTTTCACAAAAGCAAAAATCTAGTTCTGACACCTGACTTGTGAATGAATTTTTTAGATATAACCCGTTTGTAAGTTTGGGTCGCAGATACAAATAAGGAGAGTGTTGTTCGTTATAGGAAAGGAGGTGAAAGTTAGGGGAAGGTGCAAATACGGGCAAGGGGGCCAAGCAGAACCAAGAGGAAGAAGAACAGAGAGTGAATGACCTTTGTGGCAGAGAGAACCAGGGGAGGACGAGGAAGGGTGATATTTATTGAGAAACTAATATGCGAGGAGCACTGAGCCACAGCTTCCTCCTGATACTGTATGGAAACCTCACAGCAGTCCTGTGAGGTAGGTCATCTTCTGCCGTTTTTCAGATAAGGAGACTATTCTTAGTGTTGATATGACCTGCCAAAGGTTACACAGCTTGTAAGTGGTGGGATTGAGAGTTCAACTTGATTCTTTGTGAAGATCCAGAAAGGACCTTCTTGTTACTTCCCCTTGCACCCACTCCCTTCTTTTTCTAGATTAAGAGAAAGGAGGTAGAGTGTTCCACTTTTCTTGATGAAAGTTGGGGGAAGGAAATGCCAAAGCCCAAGAGTAAACTGGCAGAGAAAGTCTGGGGAACCAGAGAGTTTAGGTTTCTCAAATCATGGAAAACTCTACTACCTTCAAGGTAGGAGCTGAAGGATTGGAGAGGCTGAGTCTGGAACTGCCAGGAGCACTAGAAAGAGAAAGACAGGGCACTCCTTCCAAAAGCCACCAAAGCCTCCCTGGGCCGGTGAGGAGACAGAGCAGCCCTAGCAGAGAAGGCCAAAGGCAAGGTCAGCAGCTGAGAAGAGCCACAGCTATGAGACCAAGAAAAGTCAAATGCCCTCACTCCCACCAGTTCCCCAGGCTCGAACTGTGCACTGTCCTGATCAATGTTTGTGTATATGATTAAGGTTAGGGGAAACCGAGGAAGGGGGAGCTGTGCCTTAATGAGGAAGACACAGCTATATATCTTGGGTATTTGTTTCTTTAAAATATTTGCTCTGCAATAATTATCTCCTTTTTGTGTGTGTTTTTTTTTTTTTGGTGCTGTGAAAACATCACCCTTTTAATAAAGAGGTATGCTGTGGACCCAACTAGAGGGATATAAAAACCGTGCTCTTCTTTTATCTCAGGTAAACACTTTGGTGCCAATAACCTGCATGTCCAGGTGAAAGAGCCCCAGGTGGTGGTGATGCGAGTGGTCCAAACCACACTTTAGGGAACACTGGCTTGGAAAAAGTTGCTATGGAAAAGCCCACCTATTACACAGCGATATATGGATTAGATTGGAACTGCTTGCCAAGATACTGGGTTTAGGAAACTATGGGAAAACTGCAAAGGATAAGAAGAAATTACTGGGCAACTGGCCACTAACATGCAATTACCTCCAACATACTTCAAACCTACACCTCACCAGCACTTTATAAACTTCTTCTGACTCCTTATGACCCCTTCCAAAGCTTCTGACTCATTTGGGACCCTCACCTCCCTAATCTGGGGATTAGCAAAAGTAGGTTTACAGTTGTGAGTATGAGAAACAGAGTTTATTCTTGTATTATTATTTATTAATTATTGTATTATCATTATTACTATTAACCTACTTTTGCCCACCCCTGTATTGCTCCCAATTAACTGCCATTCCTGATATTTTTACTAGACGTCAGGTTATGGTCAAGGTTACCAGAATATTCATTAAATTTAAAATGCTGCAGGGAGGTAACAAGAGCTTTGTCTGGGTCCACAATTGCCAAGCAACGGCTTTGTCCTGAGTGCATGGGAGGTGGTTGACTTTCCCCTAGGAAGCACACATACAAAGGTCTCCATCTGCACAGAGCAGAGCCCCCAGACTCCCCAGGTGTCATGGAAAGGAATGGAGAGAAAACAAAAGAAGCCAGTGAGCATAACTCCCCCAACAGTGGTGCCCACCAGGCATTTGGTCCACCTGTAACAAGGGAGAGACTGCCTCCATCTCCTCTCAGGGAAGGTCAGGTGATTCTTACTAAGTGCTCTGAGCCCTTGGGGCCCAGTGGGCCTCTCTGCCCCAGGAATCTGACAGGAAATCAATCTGCTGTCGCCTTGGCTTTCTGAATACTATGAATGCCCATCAGGGAGAAGTTTGAATCAGATGATCATGATCTCCAAGGTCCTTCCTAAAATTCGGAGCACACACTAGTCAGATAGTGAGGACAGGCGCCATGGCCACAGTTAAGTAGCAGAGAGAAGCCAGCCCAGAATTTTAAAGCACCATAAAAGTATCACAGTGTTGGTGGGTATTCTATATGGAGATTATGAGTAATAAAAATGACCACTGAATACTATTGGGGGCTCCCTCAGGATGATTTTCCTGGTAACCCCAATCATCCCACGTGATCTTCTCCTAAGTAATGCTGACACAATCCTGTCACTGCTCTAGGAGGTGGGCAGCAACTGAAGATATTTGCTGTTTTAGGAAGACTGAGCTGGGTGAGCCAAAAAGGAACAAGGGAGGACCAAAAACGCTGCTCAGGAGGCTTCTGAAGGACATAGGCGTGAGTGAAAAGGTGGGAGGAATGGAAAGCAGAGGTTGTACATGGCAACTAGATCTGAAGACTAAGATAAGGCAGTCATGGAAGGGAGAAATATAAAGAAACTCAAGGGTTGTTTTGTTTTGTTTTTAAACAGAGAGCTGAGGTCAGGCCCTTACAAGCTCTTTTTTTTTTTTTTTTTTTTTTTTTTTAAATTGATTTCAGAGACAGGAAGGGAGAGGGAGAGATAGAAACATCAATGATGAGAGAGAGTCATTGATCAGCTGCCTCCTGCACACCTTCTACTGGGGATCGAGGCCGAAACCCAGACATGTGCCCTAACTGGGAATCGAACCGTGACCTCCTGGTCCATGGGTTAACGTTCAACCACTGAGCCCTGCTGGCTGGGCAAGAAACTCAAGGTTTTAAGTCTTGAGAAAGAGGGGCAAAATATCTTGGGAAGAGAGACTGAGTTTAATGTTCAACATGTTGAAAAAGATGTTCACATAGGATTGTAGAATAGAGAACTACAGAAGAGAACCTGAAATATAAAAGATGTGAGCAGGGTGGCCACATCCACAGTGATGAGGGAGAGCAGGCCTGGACACTCAGCAGTGCACACACTGTGCTGGGCGCTCAATGCCTCCATGTGTGCATGCATGTGTGTGTGTGCATGTGTAAGCATCTTGAGGGGAGAGAATTTCACATGCCTCACCATACACAGAGCAGGGCACAGGGAAGCACAGCACAGAAGCCTCCTCTGGCTGCACACGCGGGCTGGATCGTGCCTTCCAGCTGCAGGGCCCTGCATATTGTCTCACCCACAACATATTTTCATGATAACAGAAGTCAAACTGGTCCAGGGCCATGGGGCACTGGTGCTGCCAGCTTCCCCTTTTCTTGGGAGGCCAACACAAGGTCCCCACACAGACTGACCAGGCAGAAAGGAAGTCCCTCTGTACATTAAGTCCTGCCACTGTTTTCCTAATTCTGCAGATGGTGAGTAGCTCACAGGACACAAGCCATCCTCCAAACATCTTCCCTACCAAGGATTATATGAGTTAAAATCAAGAGAGGAAGAAGAGCTCTGACTGACAAGGAAAGACAAGAATATCCAGGCTCCAGGCCTCTGGGTGAGTTTCTGGCCAAAAACCCTCTACCTGCAGCTAAGGCCATTGCCACAGGTCCCTCCTGTGCCAGTGCCCACCTCTGGTTCCCAACTACATAGCCTTCCTATCCCTCCCTGATGCAAAGTCCCACTACCAGCCTTCACATTCTTATCCCTGCAGTGAGACTAGCACTCTTGCATCTCTCTTTCAAGGCACACGGTAAGGGCTAAGCAGACAGGCTGACAGCTAGATGCTGATACAGTCCTCAAAAAAACAGGTGCATTTACCTTCTAGAGAATGACTGTCACTGAGGAACACATTTAAGGTAAGGTCTGTTTCTTTCCCTTGTGTCTGAGGCAGGAGCCAGCAAAGAGGGTTAGGGGTGGAGAATACCTAAGAAAAGTACAGGCCTCTCCTCCCCAGGGGTACCATAAAGCTCCACATCTTCAGGTGAGATGGGGGTGCTGGTGTGGTTCATTCTGCTCCTTCTTCATGTGATCAGGGAGTAAAAGCTGAGCACCCCAGCCCTGGAACAGACCTCAGCAACTACCCCTGCATTCATAGCCGGGACTCTGCCCTCAGAGCACACTGCTGGAACCCTCTAGCGTACCTGCAGGCTGCCCCTTCCCTCCTTCTGTGGGAAACCTCTCCTCTGTGTGCTCCCTGACCAGGGGCCTGGTCAGGTCAGGTGTGCTCATACCTGAGGGCCCTTCTCCAGGGAGTCTGCTTCAATTCTGGACTTCTGGGAACTTTGCCTGATATCCTGGGGGTAGAGGAGGGGCCCAACCGGCTCCAACAACGGAGCCTGATGTGGTAGTGTCTGGTGGCAGGGCCCAGGAGAGACAACCCAAACCTGAGGGGGAGACTGGCAGGGAATGACAAGCAAGTAAACCTTGTGCCTAAAATGGACAAATGCTGTACTTTTATTTACTTACTTTTTATTTATTATTTTTAATCCTCACCCAAAGACATTTTCATTGATCTTTAGAGAGATGGAAAGGAAGAAAGAGAGGAAAAAAAACATCAATGTGAGAGAGAAACATCGATCAGTTGTCTACCACATAAGCCCTGACCAGGGCAAGGAATTGAACCCACAACCTAGGTATGTACACTGACTGGGAATCGAACCTACGACCTTTCAGGGTGTACAGGATGACATTCCTACCAATTGAGCCACATCAGCCAGGGCCAAATGCTGTACTTTTAAAAGTTCCTACCTCACTGCTACAGAAAGTGCTGGAACACCAGGAACTCCTTGGTGGGGCATTTTGTACTTCACAGTATCAATAACAAGCTTTATATATTTTCCTCCAAACTTTATCTCTGCCCGGCTGGGGGCTTCCGAGTCCTTGGCCTGGTCTCTCCAGTTGGCCCTGAGACTTGGCCATTCAAAACAGGAAACCTTGACCCCTTCCATCTTACTTCCCCTCCCCTCAATTACCACTAGGCCAGGAGGCCAAGGCAAAGAGAAATGAAACAGAAGAAGCTTCAATGCAATGGTTGCTGACACCTACGTTCCCTTCATCCCCCGCAAACCTTCAAATCAACCTAAGCACCATTTCCATGGGGTAGTTCCATCCTCGAAGCCTAAGGGGGTTCACATCCACTCCCAATTCTGTCTGCCCTTTGTCCATTACATTCCGTTCTAGTCTGGGACACCCATGTCTATCACCTAAACATAGGCCACTACTTAGGCTCTGCTCTCCAACCTTTCTCTTTCTAAATTTACTTATTTTCTTTATAAAATTTATTTGAGCCATTCTAAAAGCAACACGTTTCAGCCTAGAAATTCTGAAAAATAAAGTAAACATAGGAAATAAAATGACAGTGTCTCAACCCCATTCCCCATATAGTTAACTATGATATTTTTAATGCATTTCCTGCTGGTCTACTTGCTGTATATTTTTCCTTTTTTGTGTGACCTGGGACAAGTTATTTACTTAATCTTCCAAAGCCCAATTTCCTGGCTAGACTGATGGCAGAGGAAAGCTGATTGTGGCAGCTCTGCTCATTCCTATCACATCTGCTTTCCAATAAACTCCTTCACTGAGATCAATGACCAAGTCAGTCAATCAGGAAATAGGACTCAATTTATAAAAATTCGCATGACACACAACTTTTCTGAAATGTAGCCATCATATCCCAGGAGGGAGGTCATTCAGAGTGTGAAACGGTCTTACTCCATCACTTCCTACGGATGACAGCAGCACTGAGACACAGGAGCAGTGATACACAGTGTTGAGAGAGCTGAGAACAATCACAGAGCTATCCCTTACAGTGCACCTACTACATTCTAGGCACTCTACTAGGCACCTGGCAAATATTTTCTCCTATTCTCAACAAACTTGCAAAACAAAACTCTGGTCTCTACTCTACGAATAAGAAGAGCTAGTTTAAAAGGTTTGCCCAGGACCTCAGATCAAGAAGACCTAAGGTCCAGGTCTTCTGCAACTATTTCCTAAGCAGTGACCTGATTTTCTGTGCATCATTTCTGGTGGCTCCATCAAGTACTCAGGCAGAATTTCTTGTCTACAGCAGACTTCCTAGCTGTTTCTCTTAAACTTCCTCCTCTGGCTTTTTTGCAGGGGGCTGTGATAAATGAGGTGGACCCATCCTGACCTTCCCTGCTCGCAGCACTCATGGAAGAATAAAACAGGAAGACCTGTGGAAACCCATCATCTTTTGGCCAATGTGCCAAGGTAAGGTGAGGACCATAGGGGTGGGTGTGGGACTGGCTTGATTCAGATCTGAATGAAAAGCTCAAGCTCACTCTGCCCTTGGAATGGATTCTAATTATTCCTGGAACTTCATCAGCCATCACCTCATCTCCAATCAATCACACAAAATAGATATGCCCATATCAATATTATAAATGAGGAAAGTAAGATTTGGAGAAGTCAAGGTACCTACTGAAAGCCATATAGCCAGTCAGAGTTAAAGATGAACTGGCTGAAACCAAGTATTTACAACTCCCAAAACCATGCTTTTCCTCTCCACCAAGCTGCCTTCCTTCCTACTGCCCAAAAGTGTATGGAAGAGCACAAGGTTTTGGGGGATATCCACCAGAATCTTTCCCAGAACCCCCAGAAAGATGATTTTATTCAGGGACCCTGATGGCAACTGCTTGCAGTTATTAAACCATCTGCCTGAGAATCCCAATTCTAATTTGATTTCTACAGGCAGGAATTCCTCAGGGAACATGTAGTTCAAACATAAGGGAGGGTAGGAAAAACAGAAGTAAATCTATGGTAGATAATTTGCAAAGCTGGCCCCATCGAGTCCTTCCATCCATGTGTGTATGTTCCTTCACCATGTGACTTTGCCTCTCATTCCATCAAGAGGTGGAGTTTATCTTCCTCCCCCTGAATCTGAGATAGTCTGAGACTTGTTTTAACCAAAAGAATACAGAGGAAGAGACACTGCCTGACTTCCAGGCCTCAATTTCAATAGGTCTTGAAGCTTCTACTCTCATCCTCTTGGAATAATTCTGCCATTATATAAAGACACTCAGTCTGGTCTTCTGGTGGATGAGGTGCTACAAGATGAAGAGGGAGAGGTGCCCAGCTGACAGCCAGGACCAACTGCTAGACATTCGAATGAAGCTATCTTAGACGGCCCAGCCCCAGTCAAGTGTCAACTGAGTACAGCTACATGAGTCACCCAGGTGACTCCATCCCAAATAGCAGACCCATAGAATTATAAGCAAATAAACAGTTGTTTTAAGCCATTAAGGTTTGAGTATTTTGTTACACAGCCATAGATACCTGATAAATCTTTTCTTTGCCTCTGGGAACACTTCCCTCACCTATTCCTCCCAGCAACCCCACCCAACTATCCAGTGAGGAATCTACTTTGGTTTGAGCAACCCCTGTGTAGGACTTCTCTCAGAATTTTCTTCCTGATAATCACTTTCACTCTGTATATATTTATGCAGTGTATCCTACAAGCCCAGGACAGCGCTGGCAGGCATAGGGTATTCATAAATGAGAAAGTTGAGGACTCTTCCCTCACAGAATTACAGATGTTAATAAACCAAGTCCCAAAACAGTAGCAACACAAAGTGGAATGTGAGGTGCACAGCTGAGTTGAGCACCACAGGTGGGCAGAAGTATGAGTAAATTTCATACTTTTCAACATAGAGAAAAGTAGTTTGGGGTCCAATTCCCAAATAAACATAGAGGATTACTCCAATGCACAAATCCATCACTTATAAGTGCAGGGGTAGCATAAAGAATGAGGGAACAGAGGAAGATTGTAAAGTAAATTTCAGACAAGGCAGCTGATGTGGCTTATGGCCTGAGAGACTCCCCAGGCTCCAAGAAACCCCAAGACTGGAGCCAGAGAGCATATACAGTCTGACTGCATAAAAAAGAACCAAGCCCAAGGGTTTCACAAGGCCTCATAAAAATGGGAGAGGTTTAGAGGCTTTTATTGATGTACAACTTCTCTGTGTGTACTCATCTCTCATATATCAAGCTGTTGGTCATAGTCAACAACTCCCTGTTGCCTTCTAAAAGAATTCCAAACTCCTTAACCTGACATTCAGGGGCTCTCCATGATCTGGTGCTAAAGTCAGATCTGGAATTCCAATCCCAGCACTGCCACTTATTCACCCTGGGCAGGAACTTCACATCTCTCAGTCTGTTTCCTAATCTATAAAACTGGGATTTTTACATGCATAGATCATGGGGATGTTATGCAAAATAATATGACATAAAGTGTGCAGTATTATTCCTGGCATACAGTGAATGTTGACTAAATGCAAAGTTCCTTCCCAATGGTTCAACACCCTCCATCATATTTGGGGAAGAGTGATACCTTCAGAGAACAGTTTGTGAGAAGCCAGAGAGGAGGTAAAGATTCCTTGGAATAAAGGAATATCCTGAAAATTGACATGGTTAGTAAGGGACTAGAGTGATGACTAAATCTCTCCATCATTTGCCTGTTTGGTTTTTACTGCACATCCCAAGTACATCTACACAGCAATCAGGCGGCTAACCTAGGCTTTGCAAACGCGTCTGCTGAGAAAGGAACTCTGAGACATTCTCAACTGAGTTTTAAACAAGCCAGCCCTTGTCTAAGCCTCACACTTCATCCCATCGGTGGGCATTCACCTCTTCTCAGAACACTGGTCCCACATTAGGACTCTTCTCACCTCCTTCTCCAGTTTCTTAAGTGGGAAAACTCTCTAATCCTAATTTCTCCTAAATTCCATTCCAGTAAGGCATCACTCCCACATCCAGGACAACTGAGAGGACCAGAAAGAATTTACCCCCTCCTCTTCCTATAACTGTTCCCCTATTGACAGGAAAATCAGTCCACTGTTAATCATAACTCCTTTCCTGTATCTCTCACACAAATATACACTCATATTCTATAGTAAAAATGATAAACCAAACTAACAGAACTAAATATCCATCAGAGAGACCAATCAATACCATTGACTGGAACAGCATTTCACTGAAGGTGAGGCGCCAGGAAGCCAAAGAGATCCTCCCCCCATCCCCTTAAAAGTACACAGACTGTCCTTCCATCAATGCCTTGTATTCCACTGCATGTATAGTTGTAGATTGTCCACAAGTATCAAACACTGTCCAATAAGAGCCCACAGTTGGGAAGAAGCTACAGCTGCTAAAATGTCAAACACTGGCTCAGGATTGAAGAGAGCTAGGCTCCTTCATATCTGTGAGCCCTTATCCTATAGGGAGGGTCTGCCCTGACCCAGCAAGCCAAACCCACCCCTATCCCACCATACTATTCAAATAGCCCAGAGAGCCCACATGCAAAGTGCGGAGGCTCCCAATCTCTAAGCATGAACTCCCTATAGTTGCTCCATCACTCCCATCCAAGTCACAGCACTGACTCCTCATAAAGGCAGTGGAAATAATTTAAGTGACTGAAGGTTGCAAGCCTTCTGTTTGGTCCTTTACACACACGTTCATCATTCATTCCTATAACATTCCTGTGAGTAACACATTATTATTTCCATGTTACATATGAGTAAACTAAGGTTAACAGAGCCCCAAGATAACGCAGCCAATAAACAGGATTTGAATCAAGGTCCCTTTTGCTCAAAGTCCATGACTTTCTACCCAAGAGTCGACATTTAGAGTTGGGTTCTCTTATTATATATTCTAAATATACCTGCCTGTGTTTGGATGTTTGTCTACCCAAGGACAGAGTTTGTGCCTTAGTAGCTGGTTTCCTACAGCCCCCAGCACAGCGTCATGTTTGGATGTACTGTTGACAATGGTGACAGATGGGGCTGCCTTCCAAATCATTTCCAGAGTTCTCCTCCATCAGAGTCCCACTGACACCTAACCCAAACCAGAGGGCATGTGAATGTTGTTACCAAATTCACCAAAAGTGGTGCCTTTTCTACAATATTTAACATACCACATTGTCACAAAGGAGTGAAGACCATGATGAAAAGACATGGGAGGAAGTAGAAGGGAAGCCAGACCAGAAGATATGCAGAGAGGGTAGACAAAAAGTCACCTTTTCTATGATCTCACTCCTCACCTGGGAAAAAAAGATTGCACCCCTCAGCCTCTTCCTAGGGAGTTTCCCCTAGTTTTCAAACCTGGCTAAGTCCTGATCCAGGTGAACCTCCTGATTCTCACCACTGCTTTAGGTCCCCCCCCCCCCCCAAAGGCAAGGCAAACAAAATTCTCCCTAGCAGAAGCCAGCCCTCCATGGTCTTCCCTGAACTCTCCCACATTCTAACCCAGTTCCCAGAACTTGGACTAGGCAGAGAATCAGTTGCCAACGGTGACTAAACCCCACTGCTTCAAATCCAATTTCACTTTGATTGGCTTTGAGTCAAGAAGGAGCTAGGACCAAGATGCCTTTGTGTCTAATGCATTCACTTAACAATCATCATGCCTCATACTCCTGTAACTCTTCACCTTTCCTAAGAGCTTTCCACTATCATCTCATCATTTCTCAATCTCTCCACTGTTCCTGAAGTGAGTGACCATGTCCTCAGACAGACAAGAACTCCTTGAAGCTGTTTTGTTCCTCTCCACCAACCTCAGCACCTTAGGAAGCCAAAAGAACGTTCAGCAGAAGAGCAGAAATATGATCTTCCCAGTACAAAGCCACAGAATCACTTAGCCTAAGAGATGGATGAGACCTCAGCAGCAATCTAACTAGACATCTCTCATCCTCAGCAGGGGTGCCCTCTAAACCAGCGCTGTCCAGTAGGCCTTTCTGTGACAACAGAAATGCACATATCTGCTCTGTCCAATACTTCTGTTTACTTAAGAAGACTGCAAATGTATAATGTATGTCAGTCTAATTTTTGTTAGTGTTATTTAGAGATCTTTGGTCATACTGTTTGTTAAGGAGAAAAGTCTGTGACATAACCATTAATTCATCAAACATTTATTGAACACCTTCTTTACAGTCACTACGCCAGGCACGCAGAGCATTATCTTATAGGGGTGACGACACTCATCCCTTCAGTATGTATTGAGTCCCTACTAGGCAGAGAAAGTTCCTGTCTTCATAGAACTTTCAATAATTGTATGTACAAAATAAAAATACCCTTTCAGACAGTGCAAGCCATAAAAGAACATACAAGCAGTAGGACAGGGGATGACGGGTGAGGGGGTTGGGGGTGCCACTTTGGGTAGGCTGCTCAGGAAAAGCCGCTTTAAAAAAATGACATTTGGGCTAAAGTCTGAATGTTGGGAAGGAAGCAAATGAGAGGATGAGAGGAGATGCCCCAGGTGGAGGGAACAACATGTGCAAAGGCCTTGAGATGAGAGCAAGCTTGACATGTTTTAGGACCAGAAGGCTGGTAAGGCTGGAGTACAGTGAACAAGTAGGAAGTGGCTGGGTCTCAGAAAGGGGCAGGTTCAGATTATGTACGACCTTGGGGCCCAGGTAGGAGGTGTGGATGTTATTCCTGGTACAATGAGAAAGCATAGGGAGTTTTAAGCATGAGAGAGATACAATCAGATTTATGAATATAAATACATACAATTATGGGTAGAATATTTACAATACAGGAAGATGGCTACAAAGCAAGAGCACAAAGTATTATAGGAACTATGCTAATAAAGAAACCTGCACTGCAGGAGGGGGGTCAAAAAACACACACAACTAGGCCTCTTGGGTGATGGCATCCAGGCCATAACAGTAGATGCAAAGGTGTGGACGTGTGAAACCACACACATGAAACATGATGGCACAGGTGGTAGGCAAGGAGGACAGTAGGTTCAAACCATGAGTGGGAAGGACTTCCTTATATACCAGCCTCAGGAATTGAATTTATTTTGCAGACTACTGGTTCTTAACTTGGCTTTTAAAAATACTGGTACCCAGACCTATGCCAGACCAATTAGGTCAGAACTTCCAAGGTGGCAGGGCAGGCACCAGTATACTTAAAATGCATAACCACGGTTAAGAACCACCACTATAGATGATTGTGGGTGCTGAAGGATCTGAGACAAGAAGGATCTGAGACAAGTTTGTTATTCATTTTCCATAACAAACTTGCTTTTCTATAGATAGTTTAGAATACGGTATTTTTAAAGTATAATATATTCAGGTGATGATGACAAATTAATTACCTACATTTGCATTTAAAAGTTTTTATCATTATTGCAAATAAGAGTCACAAGTCTCCATTCCTCCTGAACTCTGGCTCTTATGGCAGTTTATGAGAAATCTGGAAACTTCAAAGCAGAAGAAACTTTACAAGACAAGTATAAAAGAGCAAAAGGATAAAAAATAAGAGTCCAAACTAGTCAAAGACAGTTTTTGATCAATGGAACTTTATTTTTCAGGTTATCCCTAGTTAATGACCTCCAATGTTACTGTTTCTTCTGCTGCTTTATTTTCATATTTCCATAGGCTTCTGTAAACTGAAACTTTGTTCAAAGACAGACAAGTTTTCTACAGGTCAGTAATTCCTTTCCAAGGGACATATTTCAAGATGTAGACTCATGTCTTTCTCTGGCCTCCAGGAGGTAGAAGAGGTCTGAAGCAAGAGGCACAGAAGACTGGGTCCTTTCCCCATGCTGCGGGCCACGTGTGCAGGACAGAATCTCTGACTCTATGCTAGAATCAAGCACCTAAGGTTCCTCTGAGTCTATATTTGGAAATACCATTCCCACACCCAAGTCCGAAATATGCTGCATAATTTACAAGTGTGCCAGGCAAATGTAGCAGCAGTGTCGCCTGCATTTATACCACTACCTCTGAGCTTGAAAGACAAGATTCACTCTGCAGCAAAAGCCAACCTTGTGTTTCTTCTCCATTTCTTGGTGAAGTGTTCCACTGTACTTCCCTCTGGACAAGCTGGGGGAAGTGCACTGAGATTTTAAGTGCCAGCTGAGTTTATCTGGAACAGAAGTAAGGGATGTCTCAGCCAGGATCACTGTCCCATTTGGATGCAGCAACAGATATAGAAACTGAGTGTACAATCAAGTGTTTGAGTTCTGCAGTGAATTCAACAGACAGTGCTTCCTGCTGCTCAGAACAACCACAGAAGAGACTAGATTCAAGATGGACAGTGTGTCAGCTCTGAAAGCTACAACAATCACCAGCAGGGGCAGATGTTGCAACTAAGTCAACAGAAATAGTAGCTTGGCCAAGGCTTGGTCATGCAGAGATAGAAGTAAATCCTCAGGTGTTCAAAATCAGTCAGGTGGCCCAGGAATAAGACTATGTATGGGGAAGCTTGGGAGGAGGAGCCCAGAGCATGGAAGTTGGCCCAGAGCAAAATATGAGGCCCCTGGTCAAGATCAACCCAGTCCACAGGTGGTCGCTTCCGATTTAAAGGGACCGAGCTCATCAGGACAGTCACTGGTGCCCTTTCTTCAGCCCAAATCCTCTGAAATTGTCTTGGGATCTTCTCAAAATAGGAAAATAGATCCAGAGCTCTACCAATGTCAGAGATATGGGCTCTCAGAACTGGGTTATCTTTCTAAGCTGTGAAACTACACTTTACACTCCTTAGAGATCCTCAAATATTACTCTCTTGAATAACTTCCTTATTTTGTTTTAAAATCCCAAAGGACATCACTACTCTACATTATCTAGTTTTTTCCACAGCCTCTCAGTGTCTTTTATAGACTTTTTTTTTCAATCCCTGAGTAAAGGTCCTAAAATAGTTCCATGTCCTATTGTAGTATTCATACATTTCTTCTACCTTTATATCATTTCTTTTTACTTTCTGTGCAGCTCTAATTCTAAACATATTATGTGTCGTAAATCCTATTTTGCTCATCTATTTTCTGGAGTGCATCCAACTTATAAAAATCTATAAAAAACACCAACAAAAATATATTTTAATGTCATCAACAGATTTGGGCTACAGAATGCACGCCCTACTGCAGCATTAGATGTGGATATTTTTCTTCACATTGCTTTCACATCACTTGCAAAGTGACTTGTCAAAACAAATACTTTACCACCTCTCTTCTGTAAGACATCCTATACTCTATAGATGGTGGTTCCCTTCTATTTTCAATGCTCTAGAAACATAAAAGCTGGTTCAAGAGTCATTATCATGGAGTCCATGGTTCCTGCCCTACATGTGAGTGATCAAACACCCATCAGCAAGTCCTGCAAAAGATCCTCACTTTTCATGGATGCTTCCATTATCCAGTCACAGTCTCACCCTAAAGAGGTTCTCCAAGAGTGTCTTCCAGACCGGGGGCTAACGTGCCCATGAAACCTGGCCCAGGTCCACTTTCAGGCACTTATACCAGAGAACAGTGCTCTTTTTTTCACCCTTCTCATCTTCAAGTGTTGTCTTCTCTACGGTGTGTTTTGAATACATCTAAGAGGACTGTGGGCTGTTTGCATTTGTTCCTGGTGTGGTGTCAATGAGGATGCTGTGGCTTCAGACACAGCAGCAGCAGGAATTCGGGCAGCGGAACGCTAGGAGGAGGTGCTGGCGTTCTCTCCATCACGTGCCTTCTCTCATCATTAAGCTCTGTTCCATGCAGCAGACACGTTCCACACGTGAGGACGCACTCAGCCATCCTCTCCATCAGGCAGGCCCGTTTCCTTTGATGGTATGTGGGAGTAACGCTGCTGCTTCTCCTTCGGAATAACCTGCAGTGAGGAAGGGTTTTATGTGCAGAAAGGAGGTTCCATTGTGCTAAGGAGAAAAAGTACAAAAGTAAGGTTAGAGCCTATCTAGTTTCCTCTCCATGGTAATACTAATAGCCCCTCCCCTTTTTCACTAAGCAGAGTCCCAGCTCTGAAGGCCCCACCTCAGGAGTAAGACTGGGTGTTCGACTTTGCCTCAGAGCACAGATTCACAATAATTCAAATATAATTTATATAAGTTATGGAACTATGCCACTGGAGCTAAAACAGACTATAATATTCTGAGTTTAGATAAATTTAAACTCTTACCTCTCAGCAAGGAGACATCTCTTTTTCCTTCGTGAATCTCAAAGGGAAGGGCCACAAGGAGCTGATTTCCAGCTTCCAACTCCCATGCCTTCACACCGGCTCTTACTCCTGCCTCTCCTGACCGCGTAAGGCAGTGAGCTCCTTGTTTTACAATTTCCACAGGTTCCAGCGAGCATCCACTCCACCCAGACTTTAAGGCCTAGTTAGGAGGACTGGAACTTATCCTGTGGAGCAAAATTCAACAAGAAGAAGCCCACAGGAACACACTGATTTTCCCATCCTCAATCCCCTCTCAGTGAATGCCTGCCTTCCCTGAAGGCACAAGCACGCGTAGCTGTTACATCTGAGAGCTATGCCTGGCTCTGTGCATGACTCAAAACTACCGGGCGCCATGGGAAGTTCTACACGAAGCAGGGTTCTGCATTATTTTCAGAGATGATTTAGATGAGGCACAACCAATATTTGAACACGAAACATTACACAGCTTATTTTGTGCTAAAATTAAACAATTTCTCAATCAAAAAGATGTCCATTTTTCAGCCCCCTTCACAGAGTTATTTTGTGGGCCTTCAGCCTATGGGGACTTCTCAGAAATGGAGAGATCCTCAGGCAGCAATGATGCCTGCCTGTGGTTCTGTTCTTCAGAAGCAGTTCGGAGCCAGAGAAAGGAGAGAATTGGGTGAAGTTGTAAGGGAGGTGAAACTGCAAGGCTTTGATGTAGATGCCCACAGGCCCGGAGAATGAAATGCTCTGGGAGGTGTGCAAATAGCTCTCACTTCTGGGAGGAAAGTCTGGGCCAGAGGACCAGAGTCTGTGATAGCACGGGATGTTTTTGGTGAAATACATGAGGCCACATGAGACTCTTCACATGTTTCTGTGCTGCAAATGCAAATCTGTTTTTACCCTGACCTGGGATAAAGAGTAAATTGGGAACCAAAAGGAAGGAAGAAAGAAGAAAGAGCAGTGCTGAGGAGGAAGCATAACCTTGGGGGCAAAGGTAGACCCAGAGAGGTGGTCTCAGATCATATATTATTAAGTATAATTTACAGTTTACTTCAATTCCAATTATTATGATCTATTTACTCCCCCCGCCCCCCCCCCACCAAAGGAATTTCTGGAGCCATCCAAAAGTAGTAACGATAATATATGGTGTTAGTTCAGTCCTAGTAAACAGGGCTAATTCTGCACAATAACTGTATATATGAACATTCACCACAAAGTGCAGTAATTACCTTGTAACATCCAAGTGTCAAATTGACTTGTTTGCTGCTACTTTGTTTGTTACAGGAAGGTGCTTATGATTCTTTTTGTGCTAAAATACACATAACATAAAATTCAGCACTTTAACCAGTTTTAAATGCACACTTCAGGGGCATTAAGTATATTCACATGGTTGTGTATCCACCCATTTTCAGAACTTTTTCATCTTCCCATACTGAAACCTACATTACTTTTCACACAGTCTATGAGCCACCCCAGAACCCCAAAGAATGAAGACTCTACCTATCTCCTGGGAAGAACTCTAAAATACAATAATATATAGAACTTTAAGGTTCACAAAGTGTTCTTCCTCAATGCTCACATAAACCTCATACACCTCCTGTAAAAGGGAGAAGACCAAGGCTTGGAGAGGAGCACAGACTTGCTCAAACAGAACAGTGATAGTGGGTGTGACTGGGGGAGGCTCCCACTGTGCACCCCTGTACCTCACCACCTCAGCGCTGAGAAGGAGGAAGAAGGTCCTCCAAAGACAGAGCTGCCTTTTGTCCCACCCTCTGCTTTGTGGGATTCTCACTGCTTAGGAGACAAACAGCCAGAACTTCCCAGTAGCCCAGAAAAAGGTAATTCTTACACAACACTCACCACAAAAGCCAACCTGGGTGGTTGAGCACCATCTCTCCTCTCCTTCTTCACTTGTATCAAAGCAAACCAACATCCCATCCACTTTTTCAGAGGTTCACCATAACACACTGCCCACTCCCCTCTCCCTGTCCTCTTCCCAAGCACACTCGTCCTCTATTTCTGATGATCACTTTAGCCATATTTCTTCTGCATAAAAATGGGAACAACCTGGAGATCCGGCCTGGTGTGATTTCTCCTTCCTGAGTCTTGTAGGATGGCTCTACCCATAATTTCCCATCAGGCCTCACATGCTTCATGGGCCAGCCACCTCCATCCAGATGACCAGTTGCTTCCAAGAGTAAATTTGCCCCTGGGTAGTTCTTGGCAAAATTGCATCACAAATGACAAGTGCAAACTTCTTACCATAATTAGAACCACAGTGGGGTTGCAGTACTGAAAACACAGATCTACTGTCATCTAAGGATTAGATCCCCTGAATTTCTGATATATATGCCCTAAATACACTGCCTTCATTTCCTAGGCTGTCAGAACAAATTACCACAAACTGGATGGCTTAAAACAATAGAAATTTATTCTCTCACAGTTCAGGCCAAAATCAAGGTGTCGGCACCTAAGGCTCTAGGGAAGAGTGCTTCCTCACCCCAGCTTCTGGTGGCTCCTGGCAATCCTCAGCATTCCTGGGCTTGTAACTACATCTCTCATCCCTGCTTCCAGATCCACATGGCCTTTGTCTTTACGTGTCCTCTGCTCTTCTCATAAGGACACCACTCATTGGACTTAGGGTCCATCCTAATCCACTATGACCTCACCTTATCTTAACTAAATATATCTACAAATACACTATTTCCAAATAAGGTCACATTCTGAGGTTTCACATAGACATGAACTTTCAAAGGACACTTAATCAACCCATTCACTCATCTTCCATCTCCAAGGTGTGTTATACTCAAACCCTTTTTTTCTGTTTGTTTTGTTCTTGTCTCTAGCATCTGCTCCATTTCAATCCTCCTCTTAGCCACTGCCTTGTTGGAAACCTTTCTGAAGCATCTACCTTCATTCCCTGCCCCCCCCCCCCATTAAGCAACTCCAGACCTCACTATAAAATGGGTGCATGAACACCAGACCAAGAAAAAAAATAATACTAAGTTGTCCAGAGAGGGTTCATTATTTCAAGTACCATCTCTGCCCATTCACCCAAGAAGCAGTGTGTGTGCACTAGAGGTTACAGGAGTTCCTGTCTCCAGGGACTTGGCATATGTTAGATAAATGGGCTATTGCATAGCTATATGAGAAGAGAAGGCTGAAGGGCCAGGCACTGAAAGAGGGACTGGATTTGAGCAGGTGACAGAGCAGAAGACACAGGAACAGCCTGGGGAAAGGCATGGGGGTTCAGATAAGCCTGGAATCTTCAGGGTACGGTGAGCAAAGGTCATCTGACTAGACAGTGGGCTTTGCTGCAGAGGGTGAGCTTGATCAGTGATACGGTTGTAAAGGCAACTGTTTGTGAATGTGAACCTGATCCTGCAGGGCCTTGAGTCCAGGCCAAAAGGATCCATTAAGGGTTTCTAAGCAATTGGGAAGTTTGACTAAGTGGTGTTCAGGGAAGCCAGATCTAGTTGGGTGTGCATGATGGACTGGGGGGGGGGGGAGGAGTAGGGAGTTGGCAAGGAAGTGCTGGCTGGGAGCCCAGTTAAAAAGACAGGCTCCAGGGCCAGAGCTTTATTCCTCTACTATCAATGAATCCCCATCCATTGCCATAACCTTCCTCTAGACACTTGTAATCAATACAGCCATCCCGACATGGCTGGGCCTCCAGCCCTCCCTTCCCATTAGTGTGATGAGCTGCAGAGGGCATGTCAGGGAGAGCTTTCAGTGAATTCCAGGAATGGAGATCCCCTTCAGACAAAAATCCCCAAAGAGGAGTTCAGGAGTGCTTTGCGAATCAACACATGAATGCCTCCTATGGGCAACAGCCTGTCCAAGGACAGAATCACCCTCTTAGCTCAACTCCAGCTTCTCCCCACTGCCAAGCATCCCTGGGAGTGGCACTGGCATCCAGGAGGCAGCTCAGGCACTGCTTTGCACTGGAGGCCATCAGGCAAGTGATTATCATCTCCCCATCACTGGGAGCTTTCCAGGAAGGGCAGGCTCTCTCACCCATAAGGCTCCGTCAGGGTCCTTCCAGTCACCAGACACAAAGCCCGGGGCGAAACACAGCGCTTTTTCCATCCCTATTTACCCACAAACTCCCTTGCTTAGGACCTTAAGGAGCAGAGGGAGGGGTGGGGTGATACACTGGGTGCAGGAGCAAGCCAAGAGTGTGGTGGGAAAAATAATTTCTGAAATCCACAAGGCACATCTTTGAGCCTCTTTTCTTGCTCTAGGCCTTCCTAGACAAACACAAACAGAAGGAGGGGAGCTCCAAGGAGCGGGAGGATGGCTGACTCCTTTAGTTTTCCTTCTCCTTAAGAAATGCTTTGTACACCATCGCAGGAAGTTCCACAACTATAGCCACCCTTGCCCAGCCGTAAACCGGCCCAGAGCAACAGGCCTCAGGAAAGAGCCTGAGGCAGGGGCACCCGCAGGGTTAAGGGGCCTGCATGGAATTTCCTGAATGCAGCTAAGGCAATGGGGAGAAAAGGCGCACTGTCCACTTCCACCTCTATTGGACTGGAAGTCCAAGCTTCACTAGAAATAGATGATATGGAGGACAGCAGCCCGCCAGGAAAATGACCCTCCTCCAGATGTTTTCCCATTTTCATTATCTTTTTATTGATTTGAGAGGGAGAGAGGGAGAGAGACAAACAGAGAGAGAGAGGGAGAGAGGCAGAGACAGAGACAGAGATACAGATAGACATCGGTTTGTTGTGCCTCTTATCTATGCATTCATTGGTTGACCCTTGTACGTGCCCTGACTAGAGAATCAAACCCACAACCGTGGCGTATCAGGAAGACACTCTAACCAACTGAGCTACCCTGCCAGGGCCTGTTTTCCCATTTTTAGCAGTTAATTTAATTTTAGCAGTCAATCTAATTTGAAAGACGTTAACAACTTCCGCCTCCTTTATTTCTGAAGAGAGATGAGAACGGGCGATCTGTCTGAACTAAAATTAAACTCCCTCTGTGTTTAACTTCTTGGTGGTATTCGTATATTGAATCTGAGACACACTTTTGATGTGGAAAAGTTTTATTAACATAACTACTTATCCCAGTCTACCCCCACTGGGATTCATGGCACTTGCCCAAGGTACATTTTGGCTATTTCTATGTTACCTTAAATCCTAACATGGATTAATGTTGCATGACAAACACGTTCACGGATTCTATGTGAAATTCCTGGCTGTCTTTGGGTAACAATTATGAAACAAAATTGGCAGAGAGAAACAGCTATGTCTAGACAAGCAACGACCCCCCAGATTGGGGATGTGGACACCCAGGATCTTATCACACCACTATCTGTGTGATCCAGTCACTTGCCACCTCAGGGTCTTGGGTCCCTCATCTGTAAAATGAGATTGCTAACCTCACACAGTTCTCATTTCTCTTTCAGCTCTGACTTCCTGTGATTGTAAAAGACATTTAAAAATATCTCCAGGGAGAGAAATCTCACAATATTATTTAGTCATGAGAAGATTGAACTAATGATATCTAATATCTTGGGTTCTGAAAGTCTGTTATTCTATTATATACAATGGTTTTTTAATGTGCAAAGATTAATTTTAAAATCTTTAAACAAAGAAAACAGAAGAGTCTTTTTTAAATGCCTATTTTAAAAGAACGTAAGTTTAAAAAGCTAAAATAAAATCTCTAGCCATCCTGTGTACACAGAAAATGGATGGATGAGATCAAAGTTACACGGCATCTGAGGCAGCACAGACTTGTGGTGACTAGGATTCTTTGCTGATTAAAACATTATACCATAGTCCTAACTCCACATCACTGTTACATACCATTTGCCATTAGGCATAGGGGTACACCAAGATCCCAACATGTGAATGGCATTAAGTGAAAAAGATTAATTCTCTCTTGAAAAGGGAACTACTCTGTCCCCAGCTCAATGGCAGACCCTGGGGCAGCAGAGCAGCATCTTAAGATACATAGGAACTTGGGAAGGGCAACCAGGGCTTCAGCAGCTGCCCAGATTGGATGTTACTATGCAAAACCTGCCATCACATTTGGAGTCATCCTGGTTAACACACCATAGATTAGCTCAAGTCACAATGGAGGTACAAAGAGGGGTACAATGCAGGGGCATGCAGGTGAGACTTATCACCATATGCTCAGCTAGGTCTAGCCATGGCAGGGAACAGGGATGGGAAAGAGCCGAGGTCCTGTGACCTAACATCACTAAGGTTTTTGTCAGGCCTCAAGTTTAAGTAGAGATAGTCATTTTACTCAGTCAGAAGTAAACTAAGCACCTCAAGGGCTAGGAATAAATTTTGAATGCTGGTATACAGCAGGTGCTCAACTGTATCTGTTGACCAAATGGAAACATAAAGAAGCTACTGCTTCACTGCTTGTTGAACCATGTCTCCCATTCACGGCAGCCCCAAGAGAGAGGAACAGGGGTGAGGGGTGACTCTCCAAGCTTAAAAGTGCTGAAACCAGGCTCATGTCCCCTAGGGGGGATTCCACTTCACTGACCACCTGGGTATCACTGATTAAAAGGAGCTATATTACCTGGATGGGCTGGGGGTCAACCAGAGTGCCTATGGCTCCATAGTTTATGTTGGGTGGGGCCCTTGGAAAAGGGGTGCTCCTCCATCTGAGGAACCACCCCTTAGCAGCACCCCAGACCCAGCTGCTTTAAGATCTTAGAAAACCTGAAAGATTTCAAGCTGCTAGAAGTAGATGGACACAAACAAAAGGGCCTTCACAGAGTAATTAAAATAAGCAAGCAATTAAGGTCTTTATCCTGGCATGCAGGTCAGGCAGATGTAATGAACCCAAAGAATAGGCACTAGCTGAGCCTGTTTTCAGAGAAAGCATTCCTTTATTGTAAGGAGAACCTGTACGAGATAAAGTAACACAACTTCTCACAAGAGTCAACTGAAAACGATTATTTAATTTGAAACGAGGCACTGCGTTCCTTTAAATTCCATTCCTACGGTACAACCATCTTCTGATAGAGAGGACAGTTAACCAATACATACTATGATTCTACTAAAGTTATTTCATTTGGAGAAGCATATCTAAATACAGTCTTTGAGCCAATAGGTTTCCTACCTGGAAACTTTTCTGGAACTCTGACCTTGCCCTGGCTTCCCTTAGTCATCCATACCTACACCCAGAGTCTAGCTAGCCACATATTCAATACAATCAAACTCAAGGTAATCCCAATTACTTGGTGGCAGCTCCAAATTTTAATGCTTAGAAACAGACCCACACATATATTGTCACTTGATTTATGACAAAGGTGACACCACTGTGCTGTGGGGAAATGATTGATTCTAAATCAATTAGATGATAAAGCAAAAAGGAAAAAAAAAGAATCTTTCCCTTGCCATACACAAAAAATACTTCTAAATGGACTGCCTATCTAAGTGTGAAAAGTAAAACAAGAAAGCTTTCAGTAAAAAAACTTAGGGAAGACAAAGATTTCTACTGGACACAAAAAACACCAACTGTAAAAGAAAAAACTTGATAGATTGGATTACATTAAAATTAATAAGATCAAAATACAACATAAAGAACATGAACAGCCAAGCCATAGACTGGAGGAAGATATTCACAATACATATATTCAACAAAGGACTTATATCCAGGATATCTGAAGAATTCCTACAACTCAATAAGGTAAAGGCAGATAATTCAATAGCAAACTGGGCAAAACAACAAAAGATTCACTTTACAAAAGAGCATATCCAAATGGCCAATAAACATATGAAAATGTTTGTGACTCCATGCATAGTCAGGAAAATGCAAAAACAAAAACTAACAACAACAAAAACAAGATGTGGCACTACCACATAAATACCACAGAAGCTAAAATGGAAAAGACAAATAATACCAAGTATTGCCAAAGATGTGGAGCAACTGGAAATCTCTTACCTGCTGGTGGAAATGTAACTGTTACAGCCACTTTGGAAAAGTATTTGGCAGCATTCACTAAAGTTAAACATACTCATACTCTATAGCTTAATAAATTATTCTTTTAGGTATATACACCATAAAACTGGATAGATATACTCATCAACAGACCTATACAAAAGTGTTCATTGCAGCTTTAGTCACAGTAGCTCCAAACTGGAATCAACTCATATTCTTTATACAGTAAAATGGATAAATTGTGATGTAAACATTTGACTCTTGAATAACATGAGTTTGAACTGCACGAGTCCACTTATATGTGTATTTTTTCCAGTAAACACATGTACTTGAATTTTCTTAACATTTTCTTTTCTCTAGCTTACTTTACTGTAAAAATATAGTATATAATATATAATATACAAAATATGTTAATTGACTGTTTCTGTTATCAGTAAGGCTGCCAGTCAACAGCGGGCTATTAGAAGTTAAGCTCTGGGGGAGTCAAAAGTTATATACAAATTTTCAACTGCAGGAAAGGTCAGCACCCCTAACCCCAGTGTTATTCAAGGAGCAATGTATATACAATAGAATATTAGATAACAACGAAAGTGGCATACAGTTGCTAACACAATATGGACTAATCTATCACATATAATGTTGAACAAGGGTACAGATACAGAATAGTATGTACTTTAAGATTCCATTTATATAAAGTTTCAAAACAGAGAAACTAATCTTCAGGTGTTAGAAGTCACCCTAGAGATTACCTTGAGAGAAGAGACTACTTAATGGAAAGGGACACTGGGGGACAAACAGTCTAGGGTGCTGGTAATGTTTCTCCATCTGTATGCTGGTTCACTGGGTAAAAATTATCACTTAAGATTTGTATCTTTTTCTGTATGTATGTGAATCTTCAGTAAAAAGTTTATAATAAGAATATAAACACAAAATGAATTTAAGGCATAAAGTCTATGTGAGGGGGGGAAAAAATCCATGAAAACTGCCTTGCAAATCCAAACCTATTAAATGATAGCAAAATTTATAGTTTCTAATTGTTCAGATTATAAAACTTGCTTTTTAACTTAAGATATATGCCCTACTTTCAAAAATAACTGGAAGCCACAGTCTTAGTTATTGAACAAATACACATTAGAAGCTTTTTAGTTTTCATTGGAAGCTTTTAGGACATTAAAATTATTAAATTTTGTTTGGTTTACTTTTATTTTATTTTCCATGTTAATATATGGGTTTTTTAAAAATACAATTTTTCTTGGCTAACACTCTCTAATGAAGATTAACAACCCTAATATTTACATAACCAGCGAGCAAATTATGCTGAGCAGAACATGGTCTGCCCAATCAGAATCTTTGGAAGGCTTTCAGCCAGTGACTATCATTCAGGTCTAATAGCCTTGTGCTCATTGGAAAGGGAAGATTGGGAGCAATTATCTCAACAATCCAAGCCAAGAAACACAGCCATGCTATTCAGGAAAAGCGGGGGCCACAGAGACAAACCTGCTCTAGTGAAACAGCCTGGCTGGCCAGAAGGAGCTCATGTTTTCCTACCCTGATGTGTGTGCTGGCTTCTGGCCCTTCCAGAGGAAAGCTTTTCCAGGGGACGGGGTCATTCTCTTTGATGCACCAGACTTACATTTGTACAATGCCTATGGTTTACAAAGTTTCCTAGATTCTAGTATCATCTGAGTCTCATGCTCACCCTAAAAAAACATTTTTTTAAAAAGTAGAGGTTATTACTATGTCCTTTTAGTTGGTGAAAAAAACTGAGGCTCAGCCAGCTAAGGGACTCCTTAAAGCTGGTAAGTGGCACAGCAAGGACAAAACACATTCAGGCATAGTGCTCTGTCTCCTGTACCATTAGGTCTCCCGGCTTCTCTCCAAGTCTGCTTATGAGAATGAGAATACTTGAAAAAACTTGGGCTAGGATTATTAGACACTGGGCAGCAGGCAAGCTGGAAACTGTGCCCTTAGCCCAAGGACAGTGTTCACATCTCGGGAGGAGAGAGGGGACCAGGGGAGGACCGAGGGCTGGGGGCAGCGAGCTAGCTGGTGAGAGCGGCAGTGGTCAAATGGCTCAGTCTGACTACTACAGAAAGGTCATCAGCATTGGTGGAAATGTGCCACCTGGGCAGACTTTCCTACGCAGAGGGACTGGCACCTATGTGCTTGAAGATAAGATAAAGTTCTGAAATCTACTGATGAACACAGTAGGTTTGGATTCTGCTAGAGATGGTGTATCACCAATACTAAACAACATAAAGAACACTGGATCTGGAGTCCAACAGATCTGGCTTTGAATCCCAACTCTATTTTTCTCACTCGATGTGTGTCCCAGAACAAGTTACTTATCTGCTCTGAGCTTCAGTATCCTTGGCCATAAAATAGCAATGATAATACTTACCCATCAGAATCACTGTGAAAATTAATGAAATATTATATGTAAAGTTCTGGGCATAGAGTAGGCAATAAATGTTAGTTCCTTTCCTTACTCCCTACCTGAAAAAAAAAAAAAAAGTATGTTTTCTTTTTGTGAGTTTTTAAAAACATATGACATGTATAGTTTGTGTTTTCCTTGGCAGCTAAAATGAAATTAAAACATAAATTTTCAGGATAATCATATATGAATATATAATAACCTTCTTGGGTGGCCTAATTTAAGAACCTTGCCTTTTTTTTTTTTGTTCTCACCTGGAAGTTATCTGACTAACTCAGTGTCTACTTCATTTCCTGGAATAGAAATTGCAATAACCTTCTTCTTAATTTCAATAAGTGATTAACATGACAAAAACATGTCAGCTGTAGTCAGAATCCAATTTTCTCCAGGACTGATGTTGCCAAATGCTGCCTAGAAGGATGAGTGTCTAATTACCAGGTTAACTCCAGATTTGCCATGGACAAATTCCACAGGTTACACAGAGGACATGAGATAAAGGGTTGTATGTATGACTGCCTAGGACTTTTCCTCTTATTTTTATTATTATTTTAAAATATGTCTTTATTGATTTCAGAGAGAGGAAGGCAGTAGAAAAGAGATAGAAACATCAATGATGAGAGAGTCACTGATAGGCTGCCTCCTGCATGCCCCCTACTGGGGATCAAGCCCACAACCCGGGCATGTGCCCTGAGTGGGAATCAAACCATGATCTCCTGGATCCTAGGTCGATGCTCAATCACTGAGCCATGCCCGGCCAGGCTGACTTTTCCTTTTAAAAAACAAATACAATCTTTACAAAATCTACAGATGTTCTTCCATGAAAATGCATTGCTGTCATTTCAAATTCCATGAATACCTCTCTACCCATAAACTGGTACACCCTTCCCAGCTGCCTTATTTTTATCCTTGCCTGCATGTTCTTAGAATCTCAGAAACAAGAAACTGGAAAGACTTCCATTAAGCCATTTGGCCCAATATCAATAAAATGCAGGAATAATTTCCACTGCATCCCTGATGGTCTGCTACTGACTAAATACTTCCAGAACAGGAGAGTTGACTACAGGCCCTGCTGCATTGTTCCCACTCTCGGTCAAGTCCTTCCATAAATCCAGCTGGGTGTTTCTCCATATGTCTTTTCCCCATTACCTAATCCTAGCTCTGCCATCAAGAGCAATAGGGGGTATAAATCGCACCCTACCTCCACCCTGGAGGCCCAGCAATATGGAAGGCAGCCAGTATGCTTATACACACGCTTTTTGCTCTGAATTAAACATTCAGTTCAAAAAATAAACCACACATTTGTTGAGGGTCCACTAAGTGCCTCACACTGCTCTAGGTACTAAGACAGGAGAGCTAAATAACACGACATCTACACAGAAGAAGTTCACACTAGTCCCTGGATATGACCCAGCTTCCAGACCACCCATCCTCTCCCTCCTACAGATACACTATGACTTGTTGAGGTTTCTCTTAAAGCATGGTGCCCAGAATATGGGGGGGGGGAAATGGATGTTACATTGTGCTTCTTGGTATTTACCCAAAGGAGTTGAAAATGTATGTCCACACAAGAACCTGCACAAGGATGTTTAGAGTAATTTTATTCATAATTGCTAAAACTCGGAAGCAAACAAGGTATCTTTCAGTAGATGACTAGATAAATAAACTGTGGTACATTCAGACAATGGAATATTATTCAGTGCTAAAAAGAAATGAACTATCGAGCCATAAAAAGACATGGAGGAAAGTCAAATGCATATTACTAAGTGAAAGAAGATAATCTGGAAAAGCTATATACTATATGATTCCAATTATATGATGTTCTTGAAAAAGCAAAACTATGAAACAGTAAAAAGATCAGTGGTTGCCAAGAGTTAGCAAGGAGGGAGGGGTGAATAGAAGCACAGGAGATTTTTAGGGCAATGAAACTACTATCTAAGCATGATAGTATAATGATGGATATGTATACTTGTATTCTTGTCAAAACACATAAAATGTACACCACCAATAGTGAACCCTAATGTAAACAATGGACTTTGGGGGATTATGATGTGTCAGTGTCAATGTAGGTTCATCAATTGTCACAGATGCACCACTCTGGTGGGGGATGCAGACAATGAGGGAGGCTGTGCATATGTAAATGGGAAATCTCGGTACCTTCCTCTCAATTTTTCTGTGAATCTAAAACTGCTCTAAAAAAAAAGTCTTTTTAAAATTTAATAGAAAAAAGTAGATGGGTGAGTCTGTGGATTAGACCAATGTTGATCTGCTGGTTTTGATACCGTACTGTAGCTGTACAAAGTGTTCACAGTGGGTGTGCTGGATGAAGGGTGCACGGGACCTCCCTGCATGTTTCTTAGCAACTTCCTGCTATTTCAAAATTAAAAGTTTAAAAATAAATAGATGGGTGAGATGCCATTGTCAAAAGATAGTGACAGGACAGTATAAAGTCTAATAAAAGAGCCAAACCAGAGTGGGTCCATCTACTGAAATACCTCTGGAAATAAGCATTCAGGAGAGGAGAGGGCAGAACAGTCAGATAAAGATCCACATCCTGCCCTTCCCAAGGAGGTCGGCCACCTTTCTGGAAGGACAACCCTAAGCTCCCTGAGCTAAATCTGTAGGACCTTCTCCTCATTCCTATTCTGGAATATCTGGATGGGCAGAGTCTGTGGCCCATGCTTCTTGTCACCTGGAGTGACAACTGGGGTAGAGGTGAGGGGTCATAAATTATCAGGCTCTGGAGTCCATCCCGCCTGACTTTAAAATACAGGCCTGCCACTCACCAGCTGTGGAAGCCTGGGCATTATTTGCCCTCTGCAGGCCTGCGCAAAACAAATATGATAACAAGCACTATTATCACATAGGGTTGTGAGAAGAGTCAATGACATAATTAATACCAATCATATAGAAAGCATGGATAAAGTTCCAGCATCCACCAAAAAATCAATAAATATTCACGGTCTTAGAGCCTCCATGAGTAAGATCTAGGTTTTCAGAACACACTTTTACTCTTTCAATATCAGCTAGAACATCTGCCTTTTCCCCACCTGCTGGTACCTCTGCAGCATTCCATGACATCTCAGATTTCCAGCTACTCCAGTCCAGGGCTTCTCACACCATCTGTGGTGAAGGAAGGACCAGTTTTGTTTTGTTTGTTTTTTTGTTCATGTTTTTATTTCAACCTGTCATAGACTAGTACTTTTGTAAAATATATGAAAATAAATTACTAGAGAAATGCAATTTTGAAAACAAAATATAAGGCCCATTTTTTAATTTTTTAATTCAAAGACAAAATTGCTCTGGCAAATTGCTATAAAAGTGTCTAAATGCTTCCTTTCCGTTTCCGTATTTGTCATTACTGACTGATCACAAACATTTGGCAGAGCTGTGCCATGGACTGTACTTTAGGTAGCACCTCTCTCATACTTCCTTTCTCCAAACTCCTGATAACCTTATAGTCATAAAACACAACTGAGTACTTAAAATCTCTATTTCTTTATAGTAGCCAAATTCCCCGGCTAGATTGCCTGTTCTTTGAGTGTCAGGATCATGTCCACTATACCCAGCATCGAACAGGTGTCTCATAGGGGCTCAACTCCTTGCTGATAACCCAAATAGTAAATAGACATTATTTACTTTTACCTTTTCACAATTTAGACAACTTGATAATGCATTTGTGAAGACCTGCCTGATGAACACATTTTGTCCCCTTAACATCACCTTCTATCTGCCTGTCTTCCACCTACTTGTGTGTCTTTTTCACTGCCTGCTTCAACTCCATTTAACTGAAATGCACCAGATATAGTCACTGCTTCTCTTCCACTGAGGTACAAGACAGGACAAATCACAGAAAAATCCCATTCATTAGAAGAGCTGGCTCTGCATCACCAGATAAACATTCAAGGAAATGGAGTACATATATTAAGTTACTTAAGGGTATACTGTTATCCTCACTTCTGTGTCTCTCTAATGTCAAGCCCCCATAATAGCTGCTCAATAAACATTTATGTGAACTGGCTATGTGGGCTATATTTATGTGGGCTATATTTCAGTGACCTCAGGTCACTTCTTCATTCATGTCACTGAGAAGGCAAGAGCAGCATAACCAAAAGGGGCAATGAGTGGTGGTGTTATAGGAAGGAGCCTTGGGGTCATTTAGACCAGTAGTTTTCTACCCTTGTTCCTAGACCTAGATATTTTTTAATGTAATTTTTATGGGGCAAAACCTCAACATCAGTATTTTCAGGTTGCACAGGCAATTCCAATGTGCAACTAGGATGAAAAACCAATGATATGGAATATCCTCCCATCCACATGGTATTAGCAGATAGATGTTCCTTAAATTTTTGTTGAGTGGATAAATGGCTCAATCAATGGTTCAATTCACTGATCAATCAATTAATCAATAGATGAGAATGAGTCTGTGGCAAATGTGGAGATCGTCTTGCCTCCCATCTCCTCAGACTGATTCAGTATGCATCCTCTCCCAAGGCCCAGCCTTAAGCTCCAGCCAGAAAGCATCCCTCTTCCAACCTCTTGCTGGTGGGAGGAAGGCTTGTTTCTCTGCTGGAGCACTGGCCCTGAGAAAGCACTAGCTTAGTTCTTCCTCACCACTTTTAAGCAGGAAACTCCTGGGCTTTCTCGAATACACACCCAGAAGGTCCCATGAATACCACTGGCCTCAACTCCTACAGGATGGGAACATGTAATCTCATCTATTTTGTGTTTACTTAATGGTTGTTCTTTGATTGTTTTTTTGGCGGTCCATGGGTCCAGGATGCTATCTCAGACTACAGACTTCCAGAGGACAGAGGCCCAAGAACACTTAGTACAAAGTGACTGGTTTGTAAAACATCTAGTATACGGTGCTCTTGTGAGGCTGAAGAAGGGCAGGATGGCAGGTAGGGTGGCAGTATGTGAGGACAGAAGGAGGAGGGTGGGGGGAGCAAAGTGATGTACAAGCCTGGAAGGGTAAATGAGATGCTGGCTGCCCACTGTGGGCAGGCACAGGTGACACACAGGATTAGGCGGTGTCCACTGCGTCCCAAGGGGCAGGGAACAGCTTAGCGGAGCTCCAAGTTCTCTGCTGAGAATGTGTGCCTGGGTCTGCCCCAGCTTCTGACCTCTGGCTGCTCCCTTAGCTGCTGCTGCTGCCGCCGCTGCGGCTGCTATTTTTAGCTGAGCAGTGGCCCCTCCCCAGCCTCCTCTTCAAACTTATTTCCATAATCCCAGAGGAGCAGATGAACTTCCATTCTCCCTCTGGACCCTGAACCTCCCACTCCTCCTTGAACACTGAGTCAGTGAGGATGCTACATGAGTATGTTTGGAAGGAGATGAACACAGGGTATCTGGGAAGTAAGTTGTGAAATCCAATACTTATTTTTTAAGCTAGGAAACAAATACATTAGGTCCAGGAAGAGCAACACTCCCTCTGGCCCCCAAAAGCAGATACTCTTTGGGTCTCCCTTTCCCTGCCTACCTGCATATCGATAGCATCACATCACTAGCATTAATGAGCATGTTTCTGTCTCCCCCACTAGAAGAAGAAAAAAAAAACAGGCACTATTTGAGCATCCCTGTCTCCTGGAACTCTGCTAGAGTCTATTGTGAATTCTCTCATACAAACCTTACAATCTAAGAGTTTAGTTAAGGGACCCACTGAGGGTCACACAACTTACAACTAACAGAACTAAGATTCAAAGCTAGTACTTTGTGACTTCAAAGTTCAAAGAGGGCCCAGTCGGGCATGGCTCAGCGGCTGAACATTAACCTAGGATCCAGGAGATCGCAGTTCGATTCCCAGTTCGGTTGCCAGCTCAATCCCAGTCTGGGGCATGCAGGAGGCAGTGAATCAATGACTCTCTCATCATTAATGTTTCTATCTCCCTCTCCCTCTCCCTTCCTCTCTCTGAAATCAATAAAGATATAAAAAAAAAAAAAAAAAAAAGTTCAAAGAGCATCATCTTCTTCTAAAAGCAAACCTCATCTCCTGTCACCAAAGAGAGTAATCTGTCCTGGCCCTCTATACTATGAGCTTCCCAAGACAGGAATCATGAAGCCCCATTAGATTGGTACCTCCCACCAGGCTCAGTAAACCATGAGGGTTGACTGAACCACCAGCTTCTATAAAAGAGAGGAAAAGATATTTGCCATCTACATGCTACTGAAATATGAAGAAAAATGTGCACTCTCCTGCTACATCAGCTTCTTAGGTAGTTGGAGAAAGGGAGAAGGGAGGGGTCTAGCTAGGAGAGGTGAATTATGAACCATTAGAGTCCATAATATTTCTCAGTCCCAGAAGAATCTCTCAACTATAGGGAATCTGATAAAATGATTCATTCATTCATCATCTAGTAGATATTTATTGAGCACCTACTGTGTGTCAAGAACTATACTAGATGCTAGGGATAGAAAAGTAAACAAAGCAGTCAGTTTCTGTCCTCTAAAGCTAGCAGCTATATGGGGAGTAAGGTTGGGGTTCAGAGGCATTTGTAGGGTAATGGCATCTTCTGACATACTACCTTAAATTTAGTGCTGAGGGACTTGGACGAGAAGGAGAAGTAAAGGAAACCAAACTCGTTGCTATGCAACCATGATGATTTATTCTTAGCCAGAGCCAGCAGAGCAGCAGCACTGAGCAGGGAGTGGGTGGGGGGAGGAGATGGGAGCAGGGGCGGCCAGAGGAGTACAGAGTGGGAGGCAAAGTGGTGCACAGAGGCAAAGTGGTGCACCACAGCTACATGCATAGGCCTCCCTCCCAGAGCCGTTCACAGATGCACACTGCACAGAATCATGCTCGCCAGAGGTAGTCAGAATATTGTGGGAAAGCCCAGGAACCTCAGAGAGGACATCCTGCCTGGATGCAAAAAACCCTTGTTCTTGGACCTGAAATTAGCCTCCAGTTATTATAACCAGGTCTGTACTGAATACCAAAAAGGACAAACAACAGCATAAAGGCTGGCATGTTCCCACCTGGGAGAACAAACAGTCCACCAGGGCCGTAAAGCACACACATAGAAGCAGTCCATCAACAAGTATTTATTAAGCACATCCTCCACGCTCATTCTGCACTGTACAGGATGTTGTGGGGGCAGAGACAGCCCTGGGGGTGAGGGAAGGCACATGTTGTATGCTGACAGACACCTGCTGGGACTCAGGCCTGAGTGCTAGACCTGGCTTGGCTGCCCGTGGGCTCTGGGCAGCATGTGGCAAGTCACTGGAGGTCTCTGGGCCTCAGTCTCCTGATCCCTAAAATGAGAGAGTTAAACTAAGCAATCTTTCCAGGTCTGACATGCCTGAGTCTTAGACATTAGAAATGCTACCAGATGTCAGTGGGAGCAGAGTTGCGTATCAAAAGGAATACTCAGGAAGAGCTACATGGAAAAGGGAGGATTTGAAGATGGAGTTGGGGAGGGAGGCTAATGTTTATTGAGGGCCTGTTAACTAATGATAAAGAATTTACAGAATTGAAAAAGCCGATGCTCAGGGAGATTGAGTAACTTGGTCAAAGCCACATAGCTAGTAAGGAACAAATCCAAGAGTCAAACACAGATCCACCTGGCTCCACACCTGTGTACTTTCCACTGGATCCCACTGCTTCCCTAAGACTTGGATAGGCACGGGGTCTGAGCAGGCCTAGGGAAAACAACCTGAGCAGACACTGACAGCCTGAAAAATTGCCAGGATTATCAAGGGAAGATCCCTGGGGGCGAGGATGGGGCTGTGAGAGAATGGATGGTGTGGTGACAGAAAGGAGCACCAGGCAGTCCCCTAACCAACACTCTGTGCTAAATGCACTGTGCTAAAAGCTATAGAAAAGAAAGCCATGTATAAAACAGTCCTTGCCCTGAATTAATTTGCAAACAGGGAGATAAAATGTGAAAATTAACAATTAGTGAAATGTTATAAAAAGTGCCAAAGAAGGCACACAAAAATAAATCATAGTACAGTTAAGTGGGGGAACTGTTGCTTCCAATTGCCATGGCTACAGGAGATTCTGTGGAGGAACGGGAGCCAATGTAGGACTTAAAGGATTCAAGGGGGGAACAGATGAGAAAGGGGAGGAGAGGTAAGGCCATCTGGGATAGGAAAAATCTCATCCATTGGAGAAAAGGCAGGAACTATGCTCTCTGTGTTACAAGAAAAAGCTGGTGGGAAACAGTATAGACCAATTGGGTTGGGAAAGACTGGTGAACTGGGCAGATAAAGTGAAGAGTCTGATCCTTAATCAGAAAGCTCTGAGAAACCACTGACTGTGCATGAGCAGGGGGAAGACATGGCTAAAGAGGGCTTTAAGTAAAGGAAACCAGTAGTGCTCAGAGTGCAAGGGAAAGGACTAATAGACATGGGATGAGAAGGGTCAGAACCAGGGAGTGGTCCTGAGGATGGCAGGGAAGGATTAGTTTCCCGGGTATTTCAAGATGAACAGATAAGTCCTAGTGACTGGGGAGTAACAGAAGGGGTGAATCAAAGTTAACCCAAACTTCAAACCAAGAGAATGATAGTGTAATATTCAGAACTAGAGAAACCCAGCAAAAAATAATACTTAGGGAAAGGGTGGTGATGAGGTTGATCAGTACCATATTAGACATTCTGTAAGGGGCTCTTCTAGGATATCCAAATGAAAAAATTAGGAATCACAAACTTAGGAAAAGGAAACCTGAGGCTGGGGGAGAAGAGGTGGATTCACCCATCACCCAGGATGAGATAAACCACCCTTCCCTGTTCCTTAAGCCCCCAGGGAAGGCAGTAGGAACTGTATGTCCTGATGAGAGAAGTCACAAAGAGAATGGAAATGAAATCCCTGAGCCAACTCTTCATTATTCCCATAAATAGAGCCAGTGTGGCTCTCAAACAGGGTCAAGCCTAGAAGAATGGAGTTCATGTCCCTCTCTAAGCAGGAATCCCTGTTGTTTTCCAGTGAGGGATCATCAGCCTTTGCCAGGGACAGGGAATCACAGGGGACCTTGCCCAGCAGCTTGGTATAGAGACAAGGGGTAAGATTTTAGAGTCAGAGAGATCTGGGTGAGAATCACAGTTTTCCATCTGAGAGAGTATGGGTGTTACTCAACCTCTCTGAAGAGTAAATAAGAAGCAGCTTAGTACAAGGCATACAGACAGCATCAGTTAAATGTTAGTTCCTTCCACCCCCACCCCAGAGCAGGCCTTTCCATTATGTTCAGTTGCCACTGACACAGTTTTTTTCATTAATATCTACTCAGAAAGCCTAGTTATACTCTCTGGTATAGCACAAATAATAAGTCAGTGCCTCCTTCTGCCTGCCAAATGTTGATCGTGTTTCCCCTGAAGCTGGATTTGGGGCACCTTGAACTGAATTCCATCCTCGCAGTAAGATCTGGCAGATATATTGCAGAAAGGAGTTATATCTGCTCTTCTACACATGTACCCCAGGGACCCCAAAATATCACCTCTATCTGACTTTCAGTGACAGTAAAAACTCTACCATTAGAGACATTTCTTTAGCTAACAAGCTTCTTTTAAATAACAAATATCCCATGAAGAATAACTCATTGAGCTGTTACCAGTCATATGTAACAAAATGTGCATTAATTTATGAGCTGTCTTGGGAAGCGAGAGTTTTCATGTGTTGGAGAAGAGGAGGAGGGAGACATTTTTGAGTTAAGATCACTGGTCCTAATAGGGGAGGCTTTTGAAGTGAGTTAGAAACCAGAGGGCAAAAGGACCTAGAAGAGTGAGTTTCACAGCTTCACCAGGGATAGGTGGAAAAGGGGGACAAGTCACAGAAGAAGTAAGCCTGCTGGCTGCAATTACCATGTGACACTGTGGGGCCTTGGGGGTACAGTGTGAGAGTTGGGCAGTACTTCTCCAAAGGGCATAACAAAATACCATAGAAAAGCCTTCTTTATCTCCCATGGGAGCACAATAAAAGGGATCAAGGTGTACCAGGAAAGACTGAGGTCAGGGCCAGGAAGCACTTCCAGATGAAGCAGGAATTTCCCCATGTTGCCCAGCAATGCGTTCCCTGTGCCCCCATCACTCCCCTGAAACAGTTCCTTCAAAGATGACCCAAGACCTCCTAACATCCAAACCCCAGGGTTCTACCTCACTCCTCAGTAGATTGAAGGCCAATGCCTACACCTCTCTTTAAATCCCTGTGTGAGACAACCTCAGGAGCCCTGGTAAGACCACTCCCACATTCCTTCTCCCTGTGCCCCAAAGCTCTGCCTTTCTCCGCTCTGCACTCACCCTGTCCCTAACAAGACAGAGGGACCACTGTCCCACTGTTCTCAGCAAGAAGAAAGGAGTGGTTGCGAAGAGCCTCTACCACACAGGGCTAGCACAGAGCTAGTGCATAATAAACTGCAGATGTAATAAAGGAAGTCAATGTGTTAAAATGCTGGCCAAAGTGTGGCACAAGAGGGTCACATCATAGGACACTACAGAAGACACAGCACTTTGCTGTGTTTCAGAGGAAGCTTTCACTCTGCATATAAGCCCTAACTTTGACACACAAGCACTTGTTCAGCATGTTTTCTCCAGAGAAAAACTTAGAGAGAGTGCTGTAAACCTCAGGGCCCTTTGCCTCCTCATCACTCTGGACTCCTGTATCCAAGGAGAAGTTCTCACAGAGGACCACATCACCATAGGAAAACTTTCCACAGATGGAACTCTGAGAGGACAGCATGTCTCTGCCACAGAGGGACTCTCTCTTGCAGGCCAGCTTCACCAGCCCCTCCCACTGCAGGCCCTCCAGCATCCTCCCTGACTCGCCTTTGCCCATCCTGCCCCAATTTTCTTATCATTGCAGTCTTTCCATCACCTCACATCTGTATTTTATGTACCAGCATAGACATATATGACAGAGAACACCACATTCCCAACCTTTGGGATCCCTTACACCAATGTCCTTCCTCTCCTCCTAGCAGAACCACTATGGAGGTGGTGAAGCCCTCACTCTCTCCCAACAAGTGGGTGTCTCTAAAGACCAAAGCCATGATGGAGAGTCACACATTGGTCCTTGGCTCTTCCCCTTGTACCCACCACTTCCCTTCCTCCCCCAGCAGAACACTGCCCCTAGAGGCACCCTATTCATGCTGGTGCCTGGGTGATATGCATATCTGTGACCACCTTACCCAGGTTACAACCTGCACCAGGAGTCCATGTCCTGGATTACAACTACAGGATCTCTTAGCTGCCTTGAAACACTACCCAGAATTACTGTGCTCCAATAGCCACTAGGTTTCCTGACAGGAAACTAGTATTCTCTCTCCTGTGAGGAGACTGCAAAGACCAACAAAGTCTACCATCTTCTCCAAAGTTAAGTAGACAACAGGCCCACCCCACTCATCTTCCCAGACTCCTGGAGAGTTGGCCTAGTGTCATGGGAAAAGGGTAGGCTTTGCTACCAGGCAGGCTAGAGTTCAAATCCTTGGGAAATTTGATGTGCCTGATTCAATCAGCATTTACTGAGGGCCTACCCTTGTTTTAAGGGATCAGGGCCTCTCCAAGTGTGGTCCTCACACCAGCAGCATCAGCACCATGGAACTTGTTAGAAATACAAATCCTTAAGCCAACCCTAAACCTGATGAATCAGAAACTCTGAGGGTGGAATCAGCAACATGTGTTTTGACAAACTCTCCAAGTGATTCTGATGAACACTCAAATTTGAGGACCACTGATCTGGGCCCTGAGGATACACAAAAACGAAAAACCTACGATGTAGACTAGCAGTTCTCAGCGCTGGATGCACATTAAAATCACCTGGGGAGCTTTTAAAATAACACCAAAGCCTGGCCCCATCCCAGACCAATTCCATTAAAATCTCTAGGAGTGAGCAAATAATTGTAATGCAATGTGCTGAGTGTAAAGACTGAACGAGTGTGCTGGCAACTGAGAAAGAAGAAGGCAGTGAGGAGATCAGGGAACTGGCTGCACTACCTATGCCTCTGCTTTCTCATCTGTAAAATGGGGATTGTAATGTCTAGCTTACATGACATGACGTACTGCATAAAAATGCCTGCTATACAGTAGATGCTCACTCTACATCAGTTCCCTCCCTTCCCAGAGCAGGCTCCTTGCTGACTCTGAGCTCAGCAGCTGGACTAATGCGTTTAGAATGCCCATACATCATTCATCATCAAGGATCCCACCCTTCCAAGGAAAAACCTCCTTGCTGCTCACAGCTTTGGGCAAGGGGTCTCTTCAGCAGCCACCTCGATATTCCCAGTGTCCTCAGTCACTGTCCTGAAAGACAGCCTGGGTCCCTGGGAACCAGGCTGTCCCCGGAGAGCCACTCACAGCCCAGACCTCAGCTCTGACACACCCAATTTGTTCAAAAAACGGCTCTTTAAAAACAAGTAGATGAGGGCCACTTGAATTACACTAGGAACACGCTGTCCTATTCCTATCCCCTCTCAAACTCTTTTTCCTGTGGGTCCAGGCAGGTCCACAGGCTCAGGGTGAGTGAACTTTCTAGGCATCGGGCAGTCCTCCCTGATGCATAATCTTTTATTACTCAATCTCCCTCCCCAGCAACATCTGAATACAGGTCTATAGGGGACTTGGCAATAGCCCCAAATCTGTCTACCCCACCCTTCCTAAAAGACACAAGAGAGGGTCTGCAGTCACAAAGAGAGCCCTGGGCCTCCCACAATGCACAGACCCACAAGCCACCACCATGACCTCCCCCACTGAACAGAGAAATGGGGACTGTCCTTGCAGCTGCCCCTTGGGCTCTATGCTTAGCCCAGCAGATGCTAAAAACATTTTTGTCTCCTCTTGGGAACAGCCATCTCTGTCATTTTAAAATGAAAACAAGCAAATTATGTCATTACTTCATAGGCAAACCTTGCTCTTTTTTTTAATACTAAAAACACCATCATTCAGCTTGCCCAGATTTGGTTGCCTCTTCCCTAGATTTCCCCAAATGAAGTTGGGCTGTTTCCAAAAATTATATTATCATTCAAAGAACAAAGTTTTGTCACCATTAAGGATAGTCAAGGGAAAACAAAACAAAACAACCTGCACCACTAGATTAGAAAATTGCTCCCAGAATGCAGATCCCACGCGGTTTAAAGATGGTGGCATCTTGGCATTGGCTCCCCTTGGGGATCCTGCTTTGAAGGGAGTACCACTTCAGTTGGTTAGTGAAGTGGTCAGTCATGCCATCAACTATGAGTAGCTTCAGAAACCAAACTCCCACATCAAATAAGGGAGTGGCAGAGGGGACAGAGAGAAGGGACTTGACTTCAGAGAAAAGGGTTTAGACACCCCAGAAACAGGAACCAGGACTATTCTCCAAAGAGGTGGGGACTGCCAGGGGAGAAAGAGTGTCCTTGGAGGTCAAGGCCTAGCCTAGTTTCCTGCCCCTGACACACAGAATCCCCACAGAAGAATATGGAACATGAGACGGGAACAAAACTCCCTGCTGAAACAGTCGCTAGAGGAACAGCAAAGATAAAGGTGCCAAGCAGCTTTTCTCCAATTCTCTGAGCAGTAGTACTAGGGCCTGACTCCTTCCCAGACACTGCAGAGTCACCCTCTCCTGGCCCCATCAACCCTCCTCTCTTCCTTCCCCAAGTCCTGCCACGTGCAAAGTAAGACCTCTGCCCAGGTTGGCCAGAGGAGAATGAGATATTTTCTCCTTGGCTTTGCATTTTCATTCAGCCTTAAAATGCTCAGACCGGGCAAGAAGCCCACAGTGTATCTTGCCTGGGTGCTCACCTCCCCAGTGCTGGCGGCTCTCTCTTCACTGGATTCCTGCTCCTCCCACCAGCTTTCTCACTGGCTCAGGTGCCAGACTCTGGGCTTTGGGAGCACTGCTCAAGCTGCCCTCACAACCCTTAGGAAAACGTGGCCTAAAAACAGAACACTACCCATGCTCAGCTTGGCTCAGCAAGGCATGCTAAACTGGGGCTCCAACGAGAAGAGTGAGGCTGAAGGACAGGGAAATGGTTGTGTCATCAGGCAATGCTCAGTCATCTGCACTAATGGTGGAAAGAGATGCTGGGTAATCAAAATGATGGACAATCGATAATCAAAAATTTATAACATTTTTATAGGAGACAACATGATTTTTCACTGCAGAGTTACGAAGGATCTATTTGTTCAAAAATAAATTTGTGTTTCCTGAACACAAAGACCAGTAAGGATAGAAAACAGCCACATTAAAAGAGAAAGCCAGTTCAGGGTTTAAAATTAATAAACTGACCATACATTACACTTAAATAATTGAGAATTGACTGTATGGGGAAGGCGCATAGGAAATTAGAGCTGAGAGGGACCCTAAGACATCATCTAAGTCCCCATTTTACAGACGAGAACACTAAGGCCAGGGAAGTAAAGTGATTGTTCATATCACACAGCCATTTGGCAGAAGAGTCAGAACTAGACCTGGATTGTGTACACAGAGCACTGTTCACTTGGCCACATTAGTCCATGGGCTTTTCCTTGAAAAGAACCATCATCCTAAACCCCTGATGCTGACCAGTATGTGGCCTGGACCCTGCAGGCCTCCTGACAGTGCCTGCTTCTGTAATCACTGTACTTCCCTGCACATGAGTCACCCTCATGTGCTACTGACTGCCCCAGGCCAAGCTGAAAAATGATTCATAAATCACTGCCCAATTGTTTGAAATTACAGCATGGTCTTTGCTAGCAGCACCTTATATGTTTCAAATCAGTAGCTGCTATCAATTTCATCTAGTTCAAGTATAATAATATTCTTTGGTATGTGGGTGGCCCTTTTGATTTTTTCCAAAACTCTTTGACATGTTGTACCTAATGTGATGTTCAGCAAACGCTGTGGATTAAAAGTGGAGGAGGGATGGAGGTGCCTATTTCATAGACCTCCCTGGTGAACTTACCCATATCTAAACAGCTGGCAAGTAGGGCTGAGAGACTATGGCAGAGGCTCCTGACTCCCAGACCAGGCCTATTTCCAGAGCAAGCTGGGAGCAGGAGAAAGAAGCTAAAATTCACGAGAAGCTTCAGCAGCAAGAGTCCTAAGAACATTGTCTGTTAACCTGCAGACAAATAGACGTTACCAGGGTCTGGGGCAAACTACTCAGCCTCATACTTCATTAATACCTCCTTTCTCTTTTTCTTTAATTTCTTTTGTTTTTCTTTTTAAAAAAGAATAACTTGCACACAATAAAGTGTACAACTCTTAAGGGAAAAGCTGGGTAAAGTTTCGTATATGTATATACTGATGTAACTAACCATCGCCTAAACCAAACTTAGAACATTTACAGCTACGCAGAAGGTTCCCTCCTCTACCTTTCAATCAAGAATAACCATTATCCAACCTTTATCCACACAATAGGTTTTACTTGTTCTTGAACTTCATGTAAATGAAAGAACATGTATTCTTTTATATTGGGCTTCTTTTGTTCAACATACTATTTGTAAGAGGGCCATGGGGGTGTACATAATAGATGCCACCCAAAATTCTTCGAAGTGATTGTACCAGTATACACCGCCACCAGCAAAGAGAGTTCCAGGAGCTCCACATCCTCACCAACACTTGGTATTATTGGTAAAGGCTCCTTTTTAAGGTATCATTGGGAAACAAGGTGCCCCGGGTAGGTTTCCAAATAACTGATTTTAGTCTTTAAGCAACTTTTACAAAATTCTAATTGTTTTACTTCTTAAACAGAGTAAACCCCTTTACCCTTGAAGACCATACGAAAATGTGCAGAGAGATGGCTGCCTCTATATTAAATATCTAGGCATTTCACTGTCTCCTCATTCATGGGTAGATGTCACAAAAGTAAGTAGCCATAGCATGTCCTCTTAATTGCTGTTCTGGGAAATACTGAAGATAGCCTTATCAGGAACACTATGTCCAATCACAGGTCAAGAAGTTCTGGTCTCATTCATTGTACATAGGCTTCTTTGCTGATGTAAGGCTATTTCCATTTTCTGAATGGTAAAGGTTGCCCCATAAATAGATAAGTGAGTTATTACTCATTTCATTTGTTTTAACGTGGCTTGGCAAGTGTTACTCAGTTATCAAACAATCAACACACATTTATAAAGCACATATTTTATGTTACTGAGCTAGACATTCTGGAAGTCACAAAGAAAATCAACAATGCTTCCCTCAAGGGGGCAGGGCACAATGGTAAATCACATAGAATGCTGTCATCTGCCTTCCTTTTCTCACTTAACCCACCCAACCTCTTCCACAGATTTAATAAGGTTTTTAAAAAAAATCAATGATGGCCTTGGACTTGGAGGGGAAAGCAAGTCTTAGGGAATGAAAATGGAAAAGGGGTGAACAGCCCTGCCCATGGTACCATGGTGACAGAGTGAATAGATGGTAGGAGGTGATATTTCTACCAATAGTCTTCTCTTAGGACAAGGTCAAGTTCTACTTTATCCCTTCTTCCCCTGACCTCCACCCACCACCACCTTCCTTCTCCCCAGCTACAATCTCTCGGTGCCATTTTCCAATTTACCGAAGCAGAGTGCGCTGCCCATCCCACACCTCACCACTAAGTACAGTGCCGAAGACAAAACATGTTCCCTGACGTTATAGAACCTATCAACCTTAAAGAACATAACTATGGTGATCACCAAATGAAGGACTGAGCCCAAAGAGGAGTCACTGTAGACTGGCATGTGCAGGCAAAGAGTGATGGGCCTTGGGTAGTGGGGGAGAGCACTCTGTCGTCTAGTAGAGTAAAAGACAAGAGTGGGAAGAAACATGGGGTCCTTCGAGTCTGTGAATGAACAGGATAAGCTTTCCACTATGATGCTGGGACATGGTTCAGCTACTGCTCCAGAGAACAGTCTGACTTCCTCACTCAAACAAAAACTGCCTAAGCACAGTGACTGAGAATTTTATAGACTTCCTTAGAAATACCCTCACATAAGCAAGTATTTTACAGCCTCAATTTCTCAATTCATAGTTTCTGGTTTGGTTCCCTAGATGTCAAATGCAAATGACTGAGAACAACTTTATGGCTTTTCTGGACTGGAAACCTGCTTCTGTCCCTGTGCAGAGGTGTAACCAAGTAAGCAGGGCAAACATTGGGGAGTGGGGGAGGGGACAGGGAACAGCACAGGAAGGTGAGACCTATGAGGTGATTCTAGATCCCAGAACCCTTCAGAACCAGTTGAAGAGGGCAGAGACAGCACCTGAGCAGGGACATGTGGGAACACCTCAGTACCATACAGAGCCACCCATATGAAGACACAGTTCTTGAAGAAAGCTCCCCTCCATCAAGCTCACTTCTTCTCAAAATATCTTTTAGGGACCTAAATCAAGTTATTTCTCAGGAATCTGTAGTCTCATTTCATCATGAGGGACCATCTACTTCTTTTCGCTTGGTTTAAATTTTCATTTGGTTTTTCTGCTTCCCCGTATTGTCAGTCCAGAGAAAACACCTCCCCTCTGGATGAGGCAAAAGCAAAACTACCACTCTTGAATCAGTAAAGCAGGATTGGTCTGAGACTTCCATTCTCAAACCAAATATTTATTTCACCTTGGGCTTCTGTCCTCATCGTTGGTTATCTAAATAACCTCTGTAGGAAACACATCTTTTTAAAGGACCTTTTAATACACAGAAAAGAACAAGTGGAGAGAGGGGCAAGGAGCAGCCACAGGTTAAACAAACATAATGGTAGTTGAAAGCATCTACGTCTCAGCATTCCAGCCCTCTGGTTTTCTCTGTTCACTAGCTGATCTTACTCCATTGATAAGTTGGACTGTAGGTGAAATGAACAATTGAGGAAAGTTGAGTAAGTGTTTCTTGAGGGTGGGGAGTTGGTAGGGCTTATTTACTGCTGTCTTTCTAGTACTTACCATCGACCTGCACACACACACAAATACTTAATAAATATTAATTGAGGGAGAATATGAAGAAAATAATTGAGTAATTTAAAACATATTGTACACATCAGAAGCATAAATTCTTAAAGGGCACAAAATCACAGAGAAAATTTCCCTATAAAACTGAAATAAGAGTGATAAAATGAAGCATAAGAAAAAGAAAAAATTAAGGCGACACAAGGATCAACCAAAAAGTATAAGCACTGCTCAACAGACAATATGGTAATAATAACTGCTGTCCTCAGTTATCTGAAGGATTTCAAGTAAAAATGGAATTATACAGCTCTACATTACTCTAGAGGGCTCTTTATGTTTTAAAATTGTACTAAAGGTGGATTTCGCAACAAAAGCATTCTCTCCTTTGTTTGCTGATGCTTTTTGTCATGCTGAGGTATCAGCATGAAAGTGTTGTCAGGTAGAGAACCGAAGTTTTGGTTGACAACCCTGACATTTTTTCTGTGAACAACTTGGTTGAGAACTGAATTGTTTGAGATGGGAGACAATCGAGAACTGAGGTTTGACTATAAATTTAGACTTTACTAAATTGTTGATAATCCTAACCTGGTTCAAACTGAAATGGGAAAATCTTATCAGATATTTAGTGAGTTGATGCAATATGGAGAGGCCTTATAGTTGGAAACGAAAAGAAGCCAGAAACAAGGCAAGTCTAGGCCACAAATCTGTAACCAATTTGGAACTTGTGAATGGTGGTCCCTGAGCTGCCGCCATAAAAGTGCCCATCCTGGCAGCCTTGGAGTCTTGTCATTACCAAAGCAGGGGTCATTATTTTATGAATCCTATAATGTAGCTGAGCCAGATGGACAAACAGTACCTTCTTTCATTTTGCTTGAATAATGGCCAAATACAAGACACTTTACTATGACTTAAAGAGTATGTGCCCATCTGTTCACAATTGATGGGAGTAATTGAGGGGTAGAATGTGCCAGGCACTCTTGGACAGTCCTGCGGAAGCGGGTCAGGGCTTTCTTGGCCATTTGCCATGTGACAACACTTCCTTCATCTATAAACATATGGACTTGATGAAGCTGTCACTTGGAGAGCACGGTACAGCAGAGCTTAGGCCATTTCATTTCCACAAGAAAATTTACCTAAGTTATAGCAAGGAAATAGCCTTTACATTCTGTGTTTCATCATGAGAAACTTTTGCAGGCATGCAACTTTGTGTTATTTCTCTTAGAAGAATCTGGCTTTGTGTCCTCTAATTAGAAAGGAAAAGTTGTGACTGCACAGCATCCCCACCCACCATCTTGAGATTAAAACAGGGAGGTAAATCACCTCAAGGGAGAGGAGTGGCCAGGTGATGTCAAGAGACCAGAAACAAACCTCAATTGGCCACCTCTCCTAAGATGGAGCAGTGCAGGGGATCAGGAAGGGTTCTCAAATATTTGTACAGATTCTGAAACAGTTCAATGGTTGAAGGAGACAGACCTCACCAACAGTGACTGAGTTTCAGTAACGCGGGGTTATTTTTAAACATAATTTTGAGTAAAAAAAAAAAAAAAGGGACCTTGCTGGAAAATCCTTCTGATGTCTGTCTTTCCACATTTGGAAATTTTTACTCATACTTAATTTTTAAAAAGAGAGAGAAAAAGAAGAGAACCATTAATTTGAGGCCTGGCAAAAGCAAGGGAATCTCTTTTAATTCTTAGCCAGGAATTCCCAAACCATGATCCTCCAATATTCAACATTTTTATAGTGAACACCAAGGTAAACCATGAAGGCAGAAGAGATGTTGCTAACGGGCACTCCAGAATGAGGAGTATTAGTAGGTGAGCTGTTGAGTTTTTTGCTACAGGCTGGTAGAGTCAGCTCCTTTTCCTCCACACTTGCCTTACAGAGTCAGGGCCCAAACCAAGACAAGCCCTCTAACTCGTGGAGCCACCACTGCTCACAGTGGAAACATCTGGTCAGTACAGCCCAGCCCTAATCAACTAGAGGGGCTGATGGTCTAATTGAGGAAAATCCAGATTCTTAACATCTCCTCTTCTCTCCTAAGTATTTCCCTGCTCCCAGGGGATTCAAGGACAGTAGCAGAAGAAATTCATTCCAAGGCATTTTGCTGTTTGTGGGCCGTGTGTTGAAAGCATTTCTAAGAAAGAAGGATTATGTTGTAAGTTAAAAAGAGATCTTTGTGTTCCCTCCTATTTCAATTATTCAGGCCCTCAGTGCCTTTGATTCCTCATCAGTATCCTTTGCATGCCCAGGAATAATGAAGAGGAGGCATGAACAACATTGTCTGCCAGCATTTCCAGGAACACCACATGCAGCCCTCTGCCCACCAAAGTCATGGCTTCCACTCCTCTGCATGACAGCACAAGGTCACCTGCTCCTAGAACCTTTTCTTACTCAGAACACCATCTCTAACCTTGTGTCTCCCTCTTTACAGTATTAGCTTCTTTGAGTCATGTCATGTGTATATCTGTCTGACCTCACAATTAGGATGTGACGACATGAAATAACAAAACAAAGCAAGAGGCACACAATCCGAGGTCCTGGATTCAAGGCTTAGCTTCTTGCTAGCTGGGTGACTCAGGCAATTTTCTTCACCTGTTTGTGCTTCAATTTCCTCAGATGGAACAGGATGATCATAATCCTTGCCCTACCTATCTCAGAAGGCTGCTGTGGATTTCAAGTGAAATAAACCACGTGAAAGCTTTTTGGAAATCGTAAAGCAACCTGTTTCTATTGTTGGTGGTCAGAGACCATGTCTCTTTCTTATAGTCCAGCAACTGAACTAGGGTTGTGCCCCCTCCGTGGACTCAGCCCAGATTTGGTTGAAATGTCACTGAATGGCCCCCTTATCCCTATACTGCTAAACAAAGACCTTTTCCCAGCTTCACCATCTTTGCTCAGAAGTCCAGCTTCCATTCACTTCATTGTAAAGACACCCTGCAGCCTGGCCTCGTGCGCTCCCAGGAGACAGGAGAGCAGGTCCAGCTCCTGAAGGACAAAGTAGCAGCAACAGCAGAGGTGATGCCTCTTCTAGCACCGCAGGTCACACTGATACATCCAGCCCCACTGCTCAGAAGGCAAATTATCTCCATGACACCCATGAATTTTTTTCTCCTTCTCTAACACCACCACCTGCAGAACGTCCATCACAACCACTGCAGCCAAACTCCCTGGCACCACTTACTTCATCTTATTGGCAAGCTAATAGCCCTGAATTCTCTCACTGGGACTTGTTTTTAGAATCATAACTAAAATCTCTGACTTCCCAACAGAAAGCACCCAGGAGAGCAAAGGGAGAAGGATGCAATGTGACATCTGAAGCCACTAATTGCCCATCTTCCTTGCAGGAGTGTGTGACAGTGTCCTGTCGCCTTCCCTGAGTGTCTGCTCACAGGTCTGCCTGTGATTAGGAGCACTTATAGTGATCCTAACTCGCTCTGCATCTTCAACAGCTGACACCTAGAAGCAGCTCCTTTGTTTTACAACAAAGAAATTCAATAATTAATAGCCTTATAGAGAATTCCAATCCACGGCTTCTTTGAACAGGGCTCCACAGGCATCCCCGAACTATAAAAATGCTTCAAGTAGAAATAAATCACTATCTCTTGCACTTTATCATACAACCAGGTACCACAGGAACCAGAGTCAACCCTTCCCTAATAGTCTGATAAAGGAGGTAAGAAATGGCTGAGTGCTCATGAGTGACGTGTGCAATATTTTATAAGCATGAAAGAGAAATCAATATCAGAGTGCTGTAGAGGTGGCAGTGATTTCCCCTGAAAAACCTGAAACGCCCTCCTCAATGCTACCCAAATTCAATCATGTTTTAAATATCTAACTCAAGCTGGACTTCTTCCATGAGGCTTTCTCTCACCACTCCAGCCTAGCAAAATTCATTCATTCACTCATTCACTCATTCATTCATTCAACATTTATTGAGAGCATCTACATGTACCATGCGCTGTGCTAGGTTCTGGGGGTAGAACAATATAAACAGTCAAAATCTCTGTTTGGTGGCTCCATCCTCTGATCTACTAATAGAAGAAGTGCTTACATCCCTACATCAAATACAGTCTTTCACAGAGAGCAGTTTCCTGGAACTCATATTACTCTCCACTTTACAACATAATTATGAACATGTCTTTTTAAGCAGCTTGAGGGTAAAAGTATCTCTGATTTCTTTTGCAGTCTGTTAAGAGAAGGTGCTAAGCAAATACATGATGAATGACTAGTTAGCTAATTACATGAAATATATAAATGTATATTTTATATAAATATATATATTTAATTTTTCTGTCTAGCTTGTAAGTTTCTTCAAAGACAAGAATTTCTCTGTTAACATTTCTGCATCTTGTAGAGTACCCAACCCAGTGCTGGGTACGTGGCTCATTCTCGGTACAGATGCTTCTTGACTTATGATAGGGTTATATCTTGATAAACCCATAAGTTGAAAATATCATAAATCAAAAATGCATTCAATACACCTTACCTACTGAATATCATAACAGCCAAGCCTACCTTAAATGTGCTCAGAACACTTACATTAGTTTATACTTGGGCAATTATCTTGAGTTTCATCTAAGAGTAACTGCCTTCCTCCTCTTCTCACTAGAAGCAGGAGGCACACATGGGCATTTTGTAGACATGATGATATACAAAAATACAAAACACAATAATAATAAAATGCTGGCAACACAGTGCACTGCAGAGTATGATCACATGGCTTACTAGAAGCTGCAGCTTGCTGCTGCTATGCTGCCTCATGAGAGAGTATCGTACCACATGTCTGGCCCAGAAAAAGATCAAAATTCAAAATTTGAAGTACAGTTTCTACTGAATTCATATTGTTTTCTCACCATCATAAAGTCTAAAAATTGTAAGATGAACAATCATTAAGTGGGAATCGTCTGTATGTACTTTGTTGAATTCAGTAATTCTGCTAGCAGGGAGGGTTCCTGTTCCATGCCAATCCTGTAAATCATACCCTAGATTTAGATAATGGGAAGCCTAAGGCCAAGGAAAACAATACAGTCAGTCTTAAGTAACCTACAATCCCCCACATACTGGCTAAGCTTTCTCCTGGACCAGAGTGCTATGTTTGTGCGGGAGGAACAAAGTTATCTTTCATCCATGAGGACTGGCATAGGCAACCTGTGAACTGCAAGAAAAAGCCCAAAATGAAATTGGAGCAGCAAGCCTACCTTTGGACAGTAAGACCACTCATGGAAAAATCTATCATTTGACCCACACATGATCTGCCTGCCAAAAGATCATGAACCCATGAGTCAGGGCTACCCACTCTGTCAAGGGTACAGCTGCTGCCAAAACCAGTCCAGAGACCCTGGGTATACTTATGGCCCCAAGTACCCGTACTTACTTATCTCTTGAAATCCATTTCCTGGAATAGCCAACTCTGCTCTGATCACCCTTAGGGAATGCCATAGCTAAGGAATCAGTAGCTGGAGCTGACCTCTGTGAGGGAGATGAACCAATATTCTTTACTACTCTAAGTGAGATCAGATGAATTGATGGTGCTCTCCCAATCCCCACAGGGGTCTGTGAGCCCTACCACCTGTACCACTGATAAGCACATCACTTGCATTGGCAGAGTACATCAGCCAGCAGACTGGAAATGGCATCAGGATATCTGTGTGTCAATTACAAGGGCCTTAACCCAAATCAGAGAGTTACGTTTAAGATATCCTCATAGGATATCTCAGGACTTACTATCTGAAAATTAAAGGTACTTACCCTGAAACCCATCTTCCCTATTACCCAAATTAGAAAGTACCCTAGGACCTTCAAAATCAACACTAAATGACCAAAAATTAAATTCCCATTTCTATTCCAGACACAATGCTAGACTTTTCCTCAGTCTCACCAGATCTGAGCAGTCTGCCCCCAGCTCATGCTGGGTCAGCCTGGAAAGATTCCTGCCTCCTCCCCCATCCTGTGATCCAGATGGATCCTGAAGAAGCTGCTCCTGGAAGCCAGCAATGGCATTTAGTAATGCAAAGCAGTGAGCTGACTTCATTTCCCTCAGTAAATATTTCATTGAGATTCAGAGAAATAAGAGAAACCTTATTCATGAGATTTATGTTTGTCTTAATGATTTGCAGCATAATTTGTTCCAATTAAATATTTATTTGAGTATCTTCTTGGGTCTGAAAATGTCTGCCCATTCATCAGGGAGCCTTCGTATCATCAGTCCCCTCACAGATGTGAAAACGTTGGGAATAGCCTCACTCTCCCCTAACGTGGGAGTTTTTCCTTTCCAGCTCCCTCTTCACGGGGAGCCTATGCCAGGCTTGCACTGTCTCTGATGCATCCCCCATAGCCCTGCCAGTCAGTCTCCAAATCTTGGTCCCTCTCACACTGCCTCTCTACTCTATACACAGTCTTAAAGTCTTACACTGCTCAGAGGCCTCTCCCAGAGAGAATCCCGAGAAACTCTCAATAGAAAGGAGAGTAAGGGAAAGAGTGCTGGGCATTGTGGTCTGGTGAAAAGAAGACTGGAACTGCAATAAAGACCTCTGAGTTCAAGTTCCAATGTCATTACTTCTGGCTGTTTCCAATCCATATAATGAGGAAATACATAGTTGGAAAAACCAAATGAGATGATGGAGGTGCTTTATAAACTCTAAAGAATTATAGCTACCTTCTGGTGCTGTTGTGACAATTAAATGAAAAGATGTATTTCCAGTCTTTAGGGCAAACCTGGTATATAATAAATGCTCAAATAAGACACAGTTATTATAAAAATATGAAAAATGAAATGTGTTTACTTTTATTAGAGCTCATGACTATTTAGGCCTCACTGCCTAACTTTTTCATGTTACCTAAGTGAGTGTTTCTGTTACTCCCATATATAAATACACAGAACTTAGTCACATCCAGGACCTATGTCAGGGGCAGGGGGTTTCTGTATGTGTGTGTGTGTTGTATTTTTAAACTGTTTACATTTACACACACCTTCATAGTCTCCTCAAGAAACTCTCACACAGAGCTGGTGTAATCCTCGCTCAGTTGCTAAAGTTTCCCTAGATCCTAAGAAAAGCATTCCCTGTTTCCTTTCCAGTCTAAGCCACTCCCACTCCTTAAACCTCAAGAACAGCCCCCATCAAGTGGCAGCCAGAGCCTTCTGCCATCTGTGGTTCCTCTGTCCTGACCCCAGCTGAGAGTTCACCACTCAGTCACCCTGAAATCTAGCTCCTGGCACAGAGGGAGATGTCCTCTGCATCCCCACAGAATGCTCCTTGGGCTGGCAAGTGCAGCAGTCACCTTGGGGAAGGCACTCCCCTCTGCCTGCCCCCATGCCAGCCCACCCTCAGAGAGGCTTCCTGGATAATGCTGAGAGGAGGCAGGAAGGGCCTGGTGGGGGAGAACGAGTAGATTCCCAAGGCCGCTGGAAACCCAAAGGAATTTTACCTTTTGCATTAATTACATGTCATTTTTAAAATTTCTAAATCCTTGGCACTCTGAGAAAGATTTATTATGCCAAAGCAAAAGGGGCTTTCGTAATGTAATTATAAAGGCTTATAAGTTAATAATGGCTTGTACTTTATACTACTAGAGCTAATTCTATTATCTGAGAAACTGAAAACTGATGTTTGGTAACTTGGTGAATGTCCCAATTCACAGCTCCTCAAAAAACAATCCTCTTTGCCACCACACCATGTTAGGTACTTCTCTCCTCCAGAAAGCCATCCCAGAATATCTCACCACATCTGAGTCATTCCATTCACTCTAGACACCACCCACCCCACCCCACTACACACACACACACACACACACACACAGCCTTAATGTTCTGCTACTTCTTCCTTCCGGAGCCAAGGAATCTTAAATTAACACCAGAGTGCTCTATTTTCACACTCATAAAAGAATTAGCTGAGTGATATTGGCCCAAAAGAATAAATGACCTCATCTGGGGCAACAAGGCATGCCAGGGTCAGAGAGGTTCTGGGCAGGAAGCACTTTCCTAGCACCTTTCAAATCATACCAAATCTGCCTTACTCAGAGATGACTCTTAATAAATGTTTTAGTTATTTAAAAATCAAATAATTTGCTGATCTTTTCCCCCACATGCTCAGGGAAAAATCACCACTGTTTTTCTTTTTCATAAAAGAAATTCCAGTATAGACCCCCAGCTCAGGGCAGCAGACCACAGAATATACTTGTCCCCACACTGACCAGTACCCCCTTGTCTCCTTCTGCACTGTTGCAGATCAGAATGAACCCTTCAATGTCTGAAATCCGATCTTCCATCTGTCACTTGATCTTCCATCTGTCACTTCCCCAATTCAGCAGGGGGCTAGGGGCTAGAAGATAGAGCAAGTGAGGTCTCCAGGGGTCCACTTGGCAATGAGCAGATGTTAACTTGGACACCAAATGGGACAGAGGTAACTGCTTCAAATAAAGAAGAGGCCTAAAGTCATAGCCAAATAAACCTTGGTGGCCAGAGGATACACTAAGTTTTCACTGAATGGTCCAATATCTGACTCTGCCTCTAGGAGACCAGGGTATAGGTATTCTTGCCACAGTTTCCAGATGAAGGAGTGGAAAGAACATGAGGTTCAGAAAAAGAAAACCTAGGTTAGAATCCTAACTCACCATTATACAGCTGAATGACTTGGGCAAGCCACATAACTCCTTTAAGCCTATTTCCTACCTATAAAATAGGGACAATACTACTGTGATGTTTGAGATAAGCACCTAGGACAGTTCCTGGCACACAGGAAGTACTTAATGTCCAAAATCATGAAATTACAACACAACCACTATCAACAGGCTATAGTTTCTGGCTTCTTTTCCCAGTAGAAGGACTAGATTTTTATTTTCTGTCTATAAAGTTTTTGCTAGTCCTTGTATGACTAATAAAAAGCTACTGAGAGACTATCAGCTGGGACAGAAGATGTGGTCTCTAACAATAACCAGAGAGAAGTTACCCAACTTCCAGAGACATAACTCCAGATCTGAGCCACAGCCTTCCCTTCACGAATACAGTGTCCAGGCCAACTGAGCTAACAGCACCATAAGGATATTTTAAAACATCACTGTCACTGGAAGATAAATCTGCACCATACCCTTCATTTGAATATAGACAAGAAGTTTTAACCAAATTTGCTTCTTTGCAGACTGTGTCCTGGTAGATACATCTTATCTTTAAAAATGCATCTCCATCTTTGTTGACAATCCTGTCTTCCACACTGAGAAATGTTCCTAGAAGCAGGGTCTGTTTCTGGAAACTAATTTAAATTTATGAAGCTGCTTATATTTATGATAAAATGGAAATAAATATGGCTAAATCAAAGGCCTACATTACCAAGATAACTGACCATTCATTTATTAGTTGCTGCCCCTTGCTAACACCCAAACCATAAGCTGCTCCTTGTTCAACCTCCTTGAAGGAACCCTGGGTCATTCAAAAGCACCGGGAAGTAGCTGAGAAAGCAGGGAAAGCAAACAGCATTAAATCAAGGGCCACACCCTCTACAGCCAAGGTCAACACGGAGGAGGGGCAGCAGGGCTTGGACAGTGGCGGAAAAACTCCACCCACACAGCACTTTGAACAGAAGCTCTCTTCCAACTGGAGGCACAGAGCTGCTAATCTGACGCACACCCAAAACAGAGATGTGGGTAAAAATAAAACTAAGACTGCTCCCATGAGAAAGCCAGGAAGAGAACATATTGAAACAATCACAGCCTGAAGCCGTGCCTAACATCAATGCTACTAAGTGACCTCAGATAGAGACAGGAAAGGATTGATCAAGTTACTTTCCTTGCTCAAAATCTCCCAATAGATGGCCATAAAATACCAAATAAAATCCTAAGTCTCTAGTGAGAACATAAAGCCCACTCAGCTGGCCTTTCCAGCTCTCTCTCTCAGCATCCCAAATCCCCTGCAAAAACACTTGCAATGAGTAAACACATACTACCTCCAAATGAAGACTATTTCCCAAACTCTTCAAACTTTCCCACTCTGCACCTTTTCTCTGTTGCCCTCCTCCACCTCCACAAGTCCAGCTTCTACCCATCCCTCAAGGCCTTTCAAGGTGAAATCCATAACTGGAATCCTTCACTTCCTCTTCTGTTCTCCCATGGCACTTTCCAACTAAGTAATCCTTTCCCTTCACTGCCATTTCCATGAATACAAAGACTTTGCCTGGCTTGCTCACTCTCATAAAGTAACTTTTCAGAGTAGGTATGCAATAAATACTTGTCAATTTAAGGAGTACCTCAGTGCCAAGGTGTTTCTTCTATAACTGGAGTTGTGCAGTCCTCACTAGACAAGAAGTCCCTATTAACAGAGGCAATTCAAATTTCACTCACTTTGGCCTAATTTCCTTTCTCATGTGATATCTCAGCCCCTGAAAAGTCTCATCTCACTATGTCCAGGAGCCCTGCTCACATCTCCCACAGGCTCCCCTGAGCTCACCAAACATTTCATCAACCATACACTCCATGTCCTTCCTTTCCTGCTCTGGCTGCCCGATACTGCTGGAGGTGCCCTCTTTAAGGGCCCAGAGTGCCTGGCTCCAGAGCTCTCAAATTCCCAACACGCCAAGTGCCAAACAGCCTGAGTCCCATGCAGTTCTCACTACCCCCAGATCAAGCCCTGATGGAAGCTTAGTCCCTCTTCCCCACTCTCTGTTCACAAGATCAGCATCATCTGTCCCCATATGTCACACAAAGCCCTCATGAGAACAGCTCCTTCAACTTCTGCACAGCACTCCTCAGGGCTCAGGCACGACGAGCCCATGAGGTTGACTGGAGACAAACATCTGGGAAAGAGAGCATGTAGCTCTCTAAAACCCATTTTCCCCTTCCTCCCATTCAAACCCATCACACAAACAGGGACCAATGGGCTGATGAAATGGTCAGCACACATCCAAATGCCCACAGTGGCCACTGAAGCTACACTCCTTTTGCCTCTGACATAACCTCTCTTCCAATCTGCTCCTACAGGCCTCATCACTCATCCCTCTACTCGCGGTGACAAAGGAGAAGAGCTGACTACAACTACCTTTCCTATTTATAGAGGAAAACCCTTTCTCTGCCTCCCTCCTTCTTTGAATGATTCTGTGAAGGGAGGGCTCCACCCTTCCAGCAATTCCGAGGACCCCACTGCCTCAGCCAGACCCTCTTCCTCAACCAGGCATTCACCATTGCCCTTGGATCCTTCTCTCCCAAAGTGGTCGATAAGAATGGATTTCAGCAGATACTGCCCAGAGCCTGAGATTTATCAATGCTGAAGCCTTCTAATGCTTGCCGATTAGTGTATCCATTATTCTGGACTGGGACGGCCAAGCCCTTAATCTACTTAATGGAGAAGAACCCCAGGGAGGCAGGGAGCACCTTGAGCAAATGGGCTGAGCCAGCAGAAGCCAGCAGAGGAACTGCCCCTCAGAGGCAGCCCAGCTCAGCTGCCTGGCAGGTAGTCTCAAGGTGAGGAGGCAGAGCCTTAGAATAAGGAGCTACTGATGGATGACCCTATTCCCATAGGAAACAACTCGGTCACCAAGAGGTGCACCGGGCAGCCTGGAGCTGAAGATTTCCCCCAGAGTCTTGGGTCAAACTTCAAGGCAAGTGCAGGTTGGCCTCTGATTCTCTCCCACATACCCGATTCCCAATTGCCTTCTCTTAGAGCCCTGGTACACAGCATTCATGGCACATTCTGTCTTCCCCACCCTATCAAAACCTGCCTACGCTTCCAGGCCCCCAATCTCCTCTTGACCAGTCCACCACTCTCTTCTCATCCAAAAGTTAGATTTTAGGCAATATAGATTAAGAATTAATAGCTGACATTTATTAAGCTTTTAACATGTGTAACACCACTTAATCCATACAATAACCCTATTAGGTAAATAGTGATATTGTCAACATCTTATAAATGAGGAAACTGAGTTCTAGAGAGGCTAAATGGCATGCCCAATATTAGGCAGTAGCAAGTGGTGGAGTTGTAAGCTAAATCAGGCCATTTTGATTTCAAAGTCTCGTCACACTAAAACATTCAGCATATGGCCTAAAAGCAATCCAATCAGCAAAATAAGCCTGGCCACTGGACTTGATACTTCCAAACTTTATTAAGTTTTAGGTTTTCCTTTGGGTTTTAAAGTAGCCTCGTCATGCAAATTAATAGCTTTAACTGGTGGAGTTAAAGGATGAAATACATTGGAGATGATAAAAGAGGACAGAACCTACATGTAGGCATACTTTCAACTCACTTTTACTCCACTTGAAACCACCCTCTCCCCCCACCCCAAAACAACCCCCAGCTGTACTCATGTGCCCATGGCCAAAAATGTCACCCCATGCACACTTTCAACCTGCTTGGCACACCTTCTTTGGGTATCTCTTTTGAGGGATTTCCTTGCAACCTGTGGCAAGTGATGGACTGACAAGAGAAACTTCTAAGATGAGGTCAAGCCATAGACATGATATATGAAAAAGAAAGGGAGGCAGGTGGATCCTGAGCCTGTTAAAGGCACTGATTCAGGAATTGTATCTCCTCTCCTCAAATGGAAACTATGGAGGGGCTAGTTGGGGATGGGGGGGATAAATGACCCTCTGCCTGAGGCCTTTTGTCCCAAAGAGAAGATGTGGAGTTCATCCAGTTTCTCTAAGGCAAAGAGCAAGCCAGCCTTCAAGAAAGGTGGTCTTTGATACCCTCATATCTCAACTCTGTGCCCTCCAATGCCGCTCCTAGGTAATAAGGGTAGGTATATTAGAGCAAGGGTAGCCTTCCAGCACTACTGGGGAAGTGATGCTCTTGTTCCTGAGGTCTGTAAGGATTCTTAAACCTTAATATAATCTTTCTTCTGCAAGCTGCAGCCCACTTCTGCCAGGAACACCTGGAAGGACCAGTGAAGCAATATGACTCCATCAGGTGCATTAGTTGTTTTACAATATGCATTTACAGAAGTATTTTGTAGTATAATTGAATTTTGTGAATAAACTTCCAATAAGGCCATTTTTTTCTACTATAGCATTTTATTTTTGAATAGTTTTGATTAAATTTATTACATTTTCATCACAGGCTACCTTCAAATTTTTACAGTTTTTAAGTTACAAAGTATGTTTTCAAGGAACATGACCCTGATATTTCTGAGTCTTTTCCATTAAGGTTTGGCTCTACATTTTTATACATCATTTGGAGCAAGTTCATCCCCAAGTAGGGCAAGAAAAATGCCCATACTTCTTAATCCCTAACTCCACCTGGGCACAGAGTATGATAGATACAGTTGGTTGCCTGCCCAAGAGCCATTTTCTCCCTTTTTCCTTGCTCATAAAACCTAGATTTTTGTCCAGAAATCAAGCATCTGTGTGCATCAGTGGAGGTAGAGACCCTTCCAGCCCCACAGGGTAAGTGGTAATTGTGTTATACCAGTCAGAAAAACTGAATCCCCTTTCTGGTGTCTTGTTTAAAAATTGGTGGTGAAATTGTGTCCTTTGAGACATGAGGAAAAGTCTCCCAAGGGACACCAGTAAAGGTTCTCTTGGTCTTAAAAAGACCTATGTGACTACATGCATGAAAAACAGGCTCTTTTGGTTGTTGGTTCTCCATGTAACACATGGAGTTGTCGCAGCCATACTGCAACTATAAGGAATGGAAGATGCAGAGAACTGGGGTCCTGTGATCTCCATTTTTTGTAATGGCAGTCTGGGCAATCCTTTCACTGAAGACAATTTTTTAAGTCTTCTTAAAAGTATATGAGAGCTAAAAAGATAACAAAGAATTATTAGGCCAAGACTTAGAAGAAGGTAAAAATCCAAAGAAGTTGGCCCAAAACATAAAGCAGCTTTTACCCTGAGAGCATCTGCCAATCTGCCAGAAATAGTGGCAAAACTAAACTGTGCTTTTGGCAGCCAGTATGGGGAAGGAAGGCATAAATCAAAGTTCAGAGCATGACCAAGGAATAGAGTTTGATAAATAATACCCCATTCTAAGCTGGGCTTCCTCATACAGGGAGGGATTCAGACTCAAGGTAAAGGTAACCTAGAAAAAAGCCAGCTCTCATGGAAACTTGAAATAGAGCTACCTGTAATCTGGGTCCAAAGAACCTCAAGCATTCAACTTCAGTTAAAGTGCAACTACATGGTAGTATCCCTAGGACTCTCTGGCAAAAGAAAATCATCATTGCAGGAGAAAGTTACTATTCTAGGCTTCAAATTATTCTCATAAGATCTTTTTCAAAAATAATGACCAGGACACAATTGAAGACAACACAAGGGGAAAAAACACCATGAGCAAGAACCATCAGAAAGAGCACACTACAGAAACATAACCACAAAGACCTCAGATATTGGAATTATCAGAGATTATAATACAATAAAGAAATAAAAGACAGCTTAAATTTTTTAATTAAACATCCTTTAAAAGTGTTTTGAAGCCCAGCCGGGCATGGCTCAGCGGTTGAGCATTGGCCTAGGATCCAGGAGATCATGGCTCGATTCCCAGTCAGGGCACATGCCGGGTTGCAGGCGCGATCCCCAGTTGGGGGCTTGAAGGAGGCAGCCGATCAATGACGCTCTCATCATTGATGTTTTTATCTCTCTCTCTCCCTCTTCCTTCTTCTCTCTGAAATCAATAAAGATATATATATATATATATTTTTTTTTTTTTAAGTGATTTGAAAAAGAATTAACTGGAGATTCTAGCACTGAAACATACTTGAAATTAAGAAGTCAATGAACAGCCCAGGCCAGCATGGCTCAGTTGGTTGGGCATCGTCCCATACATCGAAAGGTTGCCAGTTTAATTCCTAGTCATACCCGGGTTGCATGCTCAATCCCTGGTAGGGGGCATGCAGGAGGCAGCCAATTGATGTTCACATCACATCAATATTTTTTTTCTCTCTCCCTCTCCCTTCCTCTCTCTCAAAAAAAGAAAACAATTTTAAAAAGGCAATGAAAAAATTTAAATGCAGATTAGACACAGCTGAAAAGAGAATCAGTAAACTGGAAGATAAGTCAGAAGAAAAACATAGGATGCATCATGGAGATATAAAATTATGAAAAATGTAGAAGTAATGATATAGACAATACAGTGAGAAATTTTAATTTCAACCAATTTGAAAATTTATTTATTCAAATCCAAGAAACTTCTATCTCAATCAATTGGTATTCCAAAAGAAAAGAAGAAAAAGAGCAGAGATAATTGCTGAGAATTTTCCAAAACCAATGAAATGCAACAGTCTATAGGTATAAGAAATCTAATGTACCCAACCAGACTAATAAGAGAGAATCTGGTGATAATATTGAGCCTCTGATTTTTTTTTTTTTAATATATCTTTATTGATTTCAGAGAGAGGAAAGGAGAGGGAGAGAGAGATAGAAACATCAATGATGAGAGAGTCATTGATCAAGCCCACAACCTGGGCATGTGCCCTGACCGGGAATTGAACCCCAATCGCCTGGATCCCAGGTCGACGCTCAACCGCTGAGCCACGCCCGGCCGGGCGAGCCTCTGATTTAATGACCTAACTTCTGAACTTCTGGTTAAGAGAAGCAGAAGAAACAGGAAGAGAGGAGAAGTATTCATTGTTTAAGTGATTTTGAGTTTGGGTTCAGTTACCTACAGCCAAAAGCATCCTAAATTATCTTCATAGCAAAAATAAAGTATCTATCATTTACTGAATGTCTACTATTTGGCAGACACTGCATAAAGGCTTCAGTTTTATGTAATGCCCCAGAAGGCCTTATAAGATAATATATATCAATCAATACAGGCTTGATAGACTATGACTGCAAACCACATCGAAATGTCAGTAGTTTAACAGAAAAGATGATTATTTCTTGTTCATCCTACATATTCAGCATGGTTCAACAGAGGGCTAAGCTCATAGTCACTCAGGGTCCGAGGCCAGTGGAGGCTCTATGCCAGCACAACTTCTACAACCCATGACACAGTAGGGCAATGAAGTAAATAGTATATCGTCTTTTAAAGCTTCCATTTAGAAATGAAACACCTGCCCTGGCTGGTGTGGCTCAATTGGTTGGAGCATTGTCTTATATACCAAAAGGTGGCAGTTTGATTCCCAGTCAGGGCACATGCAGGAGGCAGCCAATTCATGTTTCTTTCACATTGATGTTTCTCTCTCTCTCTCTTCCCCTTCGTCTCTTTAGAATCAATAAATAAATTTTTAAAAAATAGAAACGAAACACCTAACTCTGCTCATATTTCATTGACCAAAGCAAGTAACATGGTCAAAGCTATAGGAAAGTACAATCTTACCATGTGACTGGAAGATAGAAAGCTGGAAATATTTAGTAAATGGCTCTTATAACTACTACAGATAGATATTACCATAATCTTTTCAAATGAGGAAACTAAGGCTCAGACAGGTATTTAATAGATGTTAGATAGATGACTCAAAAATGTACTCATCAATACATCTTCTTGAAGGTGATATTATGAACTGACTTCCTTTGGTGATAAGTGTAGTGAGAGGAGAAACAAAGCAGTGATATGATCACTAAGGAGCCAAGCAGAGTGCCTAGCTGTGTCTCATCTTGTTCTATCCCAGAATCACTACCATCAGGAGAGAATATGGGATCAAAGCAGTCAGGGGCAAATATCCTAGTCCTTCCATTGTTCTCTGTGCTAACTAGAACCTTATCTCATGGATAAGATTGGTCTGAAACTGGCCAAAGAGTAAGTTTGTATACGTGCACTAAGGGTTCCCACTATCTTATATCTTCCAGGTGTTCAGATGTGGTTAACATGGGGAAAAAATAAGCCCATGTAATCCAGCTGGCTGTGCCAAGTTTCTTAACTTTGATCTTTGCAGATTTAGAAAGCTTGTCAAGGCAAAGGAAACACAAACTGAGAGAGATCTCAGCCCATCATATCCAAATACAAGAAAGGGGGCCACCTTGTTCTCTTAGGTCCTCAAAAGATTCCTATGAGGTGGATTTTCCAGCCTGTAATGTGCAAAACATTTCCCACCTCCCCCCCCCAATACCTCCCGATGACACGTGCACGTCTCCCTCCTAGTACCCACATCTATTGTCAGGCTCTCTTGGCTGCCCTTAACACTACACGTGTCCTGCCTCTGCCAGCCCTGCCCAGCCCTCTGCAGACACAGCAGCATCTAACTAAGATTCTCTCTCTCTGTGGCACGGAAGGAGTCAATGCCAGGGTTATTTATTTATGTGTGGGTTTATTTCTTCCCAGGGATGGGGCAGTAGTTAAGGGGAAGGGGAGGGAAGGCCCAGAAAAAAAGCTGTAGTGGGCCAGAGATCAATGGAAGAAATGTCTCCATAATTTCAACTGCTTTCCAACAATAATGTTTCTAGTTGAGCCCCCCTGGGGTGAAAGGTCTGTGCATTACTGGGGATGGGAGTTTGTAACCTTAATTACGCCTCAAAGCATTTGGCTGTGTTCATCCTGAAACTTTTTTTGGGGGGGGGAGCCGGGGGGGAATGTGGTTTCTATTACAGTGTCACTGAGGGACTTATACTGGGGTTGGGATCATTAAAATGAAAACACTGATGAGTAAGCCATGGCATTTTGTCTCCAAGACTTACGTCCTTCCTCCACCCCAGCCTCCTACTTTATTTTGAGACAGGCTTAAAATAGTCTATAAAATATGGAGCTCATTATCCCATCTAACAGATTTCATTTGGTATGAACATAGATTAAAAGCCCCATGCCAATTCTTCCTCCTTGACTGGGTTTATAAGGAAGTCACTCCTCTGCCTTTGCCCTGGGCTGGGTTCTTTAGAGGGCGATTTGCAAAAGACTGGGAGAGCCAGGAGGTGCCACTTCCAACTCTATTCAGTTTATTTTTCATGATAATAACAAGGAAAGATGGAGAAAGAAATACAATCCTGCTTTTGGGGCTTCTTAGAAATTTTGTCTGGAGCCTTAAAACTCCAAAAAAACGAGATACCCTTCAAACCCATGAATCTCCAGTCTGCCCATCCTTCCACATACAATGATACATCAGGGCTGCTGAGCACGTAAAAGGGGCAGACCTGAGTTGAAACCATGGAGGAATGTAATGGATAGAAGCCTCAACTAGGAGTTTTTGTGCCCTGGTTTCATATGTAGGCTCAGCCAACAACTAGCTGTATGACTTTGGAAAGTAAAGTCATCTCTTTGAGCTTAGTTTCCTCATCTCTTAAACGAGAGGTGTCTTCCAGCTGTGTGTTTTCTTCTTTTGCTGGGGTAAAGTTATGGAAGCAAAGAAAATGTTAAACATCTCTTCAAACCACTGATCTTGTTTGAGCCAATAGCATCTCTCCAATCAGTAAATTCACTTTTATCTGATAAAGCCCAGCCTTCTCTGATTACACCTATGCTCTGAATCACTACTGTGTTTGCCCTGCATCTTCTTTCACCCTGAATGCCCTTTTCCCTTGCTCTATTCAAATCCTTAAAAATCCAAATACTCACAAGGACAGTGTGCTTAACAGAAAATACGTGCTGATGGCTTGATTTATCCATTTTTAACACAGTCCAGGCTCAGATGTCATTTCCTCTCCAAGGGTTTCCCACAGGGCCCAGCATAGGGTTTTGTGTAAGAGGAAGGGGGAGGAACTGATCTCTTGATTACACTGACAGGCTCGTGGTTCCTCACTCATCAAGGGCCCCTCTGAGCCACTGAATGGCAGACTATCCGGGTGACAGACCTCCCCCCTTGCCCCTAGTTATGGGTCTATGGGGGTCCTCTCTGAGTCCCCTCAGTTATCTCACCTATTTAATGCGAATAACACCTCCTGCATCACAAGGTTGTTGGAGGCTTGAATGAGGCAAGTAAGGACCTATCCAAAGTCTTGATGTATCCCACCTCTCAGGCCTCACTCAGCCCATGACACTGCCTACTCCTTTGCGTAAGAAAATAAAAGCCATCTGATTTACATTTCCTCATTTTTTCCCTTTTTCTACCTAAAAATAGTTCTCTAAGCACCCTTTCTTCCTTCCTTCCAATAAAGGAAGCACTCTCCCTCTTCTGGTCTACCACTTCCATCTGCACTCTTTATTCAACCCATCCCTACCTCTTCCAGGTCATGGCTACACTTTACAGCACTTATCACAAGCTCTTATTATACATGTGCATTGTCTGCCTCATTCACTAGAATATAAACTTCATGCCCTATTCATGCTGTATACCCACCAACTAGCACTGTGCCTAGAACATGGTACTCAATGTATATTTATTGAATGGATTAATAAATCCATTTCTGTTCATCATTTTCAAAGTTTTCTCTGTCATGGCCTCCTCCCCTAGTCTCAGACACATTCAGGCCTCCCTTCTTTAACAAACCATCACTTGCCCCTAATGTCCCACCAATCACCATTCCATTTTACCTGGCATTTTCTGATATATTCCTCAAACAAACAATATGTGCTTGCTGCTGCCTCACCCCCACCACCTCCTACCACCACAATCTGGTTTCTCCTCATTGAGGATGTTGAAACTATGCTGTGAGTAGTCATCAATGCCTTCTGTCACCAAACCCCTCAATATCACCCCACATCCCTACAGATGGGGACCCCTAACTGTCCCTTCTCCTCTACTCTCATGAATTTATGGCATCCTAGCTCTCCTCCTACCCTTAGATATACTCTTCCCATTCCTTTGATTCTGTCTCCCCATGCCCACACTTTCTAAGATCAGTCTACACTAGTCACATTTTCTCCTATACTGTCTTCCCTGAGCTAATATCAATTTCACTATCACTTTTAGGCAGATGACTCAAAATCATGCATCTCCTACCCTAACTGCTCTCTAGAAACAGACACACTTCAATTGCATGAAGGAACTGGGCCTTTGGTTCTGCTATGTTATATCACATTATGCTTCTTTGTAGTCCCAGTACCTAGTCTACTGTCTGGTATGTGGAAATCGCTTGATATATTTTTTAAATTGAATGCTACTACCCTGCCATCATTTGCCTTTAGCCTGACATGCAAGCAAGACTCTTCACAAGGTGGCCCCAACGCATCCCTCCAAACTTAACTGACCATGCAGGCACTCTAGACAGTCTGCACTCTCCACCTTCCATTCTCATCATTAAGGACTACTAAAGCTTAATTCAGTTCTCTATTCTTTATTCTACCTGCCATTCTATTACTTACTGTGCTATTTGTCACTGTCTATTTCCCTCAGTAGACTCTAAAGCTTCATGAAGACAAGAACACTGTCTTCTTCAGCATTGAATTCCCAGAGCCTTGAATAAGGCATAGCATATAGTAGGTCCTTAGAAGATATTTGTTGAATGAGTGAGCATTCCCTCCTTCACTCAGACCCAAATATTTATCCCTCTTGTGAATTCATTGCACTCATTTAGCAATTCAACATGAAATAATACCTTGTGGGGTTACACAGATATACCATAGGTGTTGTAGGTGTATTATTTTGCAGGAATTGTCCACATAGAACCATGAAACTAGAAGGAATCCTTATAAGTAATCCATCATTTGATAAAGGGGCCAAAAAGACTCAGAGAAGTTACTGTTAGTTCTTGATCTTTTAGGAGTTTGAATTGTGAGCTCCCTGAAGGCAGGAATCCTACTTCCTACCCCTAAAAACTCCTTGCTATGCCTGGGCCCTTAGTGGATACTATTACTACTGCCACTAATGATAACACCATTGCATTAACAATTTCTTTGATATCAAGCCACCTCCATCCACAAGATGAAGAGCAAATCCATCACTCACACTAGAATCTACCTGTCTTTCTGTCCATCCAGGCACATAGCTGCCCCACTGCCCCTTGGATCTGAGCAATTGCTGAATATGCCACACCACATCCAGGAAAGTGCTGCTTTACTGTTCTCACATCACAGTAACCTCCAGCCCACTGGATGGAAACACCACACCAGGACCTCACAGAGCAGCTATCGGTGTCCTCCCCCAGGACTTGGCCTAGATATATCTTGTCTAGTGATCTCACACCACAGACAAGACACCCCAGTGATATGCTCTACTCTGCGCTGACAGGGGAGATGGGCAGACACCCCAGTATAACATGCATGCTGGAGAGAGAAGGATGGGGATCTCCCCACCTGTATGGCAGAAGGTATAGGAGAGCACTTATCCCAGATGGAGTCGGGGGTCCCAGACTGACTCTTCTCCTAGCAGCTCTGTGACTTTAGTACAGTGTTTAAAACCTGTTTTCTATCTGTGAAATGGGAACTAAAGTAACCTATCTCACAGAGACATACTGAGGACAAAAGGGATAAGATATTGGAATTGTCAAATCATTACAGTAATCTTTTTTTTTTTTCTTCCTTAACAATTCAATGATAATCAGTACCTTTTCTTCATTCCCTGGAGAGTCAGACACTCTGTTAGCCAAAGTTATGCACTGGTTTTCCTATTAGAATGCAACGTTGAACTAGATATCTGGGTGAGAATACAAAGGGATGGTGGGAAAGAACCTGCCCTCAGGGAAGCTCTACTTTCAATGGAGGGAAAGGACCCTCTAGAAGCAACTAAGCTCCTAAAAGTAACAGATATCTCGGAGGACAGCACACACTTACTGAGCACTTACCTGTTCCAGACACTATTAACTCCTTCAATGCTCACAACAACCCCACAAGGTGTGTCCTATTACTACCCACAGGAGCATAGAATCATGGACACCAGACTTGCACCAAAGTGCCCACATGTCTCTGAACAGAACCAATATGATTATCAGGGGAGCTTTTTCTGGAAGACATGGGTTTTGAAGTATGGAAGGGGAAGGATGTGGATTAACTGGAAGGGGAGACTTTGGGCATTTCAAGTGGAAGCACAGAAAATAGGAAGGTTGCTGGGGAGACTCTCATGTAGAGCAACAGGAAATTTGTTCTGGGACAGTGTTTTAAGCTGTGTTCAAACTGCTTATTGGACAAGAAGCCTGGTTCCTTTAGGAAAGTAGCCTTGTGCAAAAAGTCAATTAAATAACTATAAGAGATACCTATTTGTGACTTAAAAAGCTAAGTTAAAGTAACTTCTTTATGTATTATATGAATATTCAGTTCAAATGGGAAGGTAATTACAACTTAACTTCCTCTAATTAGGAGATTCCCAGCACAAGAGAGCCATCCTATGCACTTTTCATACACATGCTGCACGCTTTTCTTTATTTTTTCCTACTGAACCATAGGAGGAGAGGAACAAGTCATAAAGGCTGGCCCAAAGAACCCACACATCATGCTGGGCACATATAAGCAACAGCTAACAAGAGCAAGACAAGCCAAACCCAGGTGAGTATCCAGCCAGGGAGTCCGTGGCAGGCCAGGAACTGGCCTAAAATGGACTAAGCAGAAATACCAAGTCTGACCCAAAAATACCAAGTCACAATACCAAGTGAGAGCCAGAGCTGAGCAGCAGGTAAGCCAGACAGGGCATCTGTCAGTGACAGGAAACCAGGGGCCAAGAATAAGGCCATATGCATTGGAAGGAAGAGACAAAAGATCAGGGTGCTCTGAGAGCTGTGGCCGTGAAGGCCAGCTGCCTCCTGACCCTGCACTGACCCTGGGCAGAGTCAATGCTTGGATTAGAATGTTTGGGTGATTTGAAGGTTGAGGCACAGAGAATGGCCACGCAGGGAGAGGTGAACTTCACTAAGAAACACGAGTGGACTCCTAGCTGAAGAAGAACCCAACAAACACCATGAAGGCTTGAGGGAAGTCACTGTCCTCCCTGCCCATCTATCCAGAAGGGAGAAGGGATTTTTCTTTCTCTAATTGTAGCTGAACACGGGCAGTAACCACCTATTGGAGTTACACTAAGCAAGTAAAGAAAGCTGTTTTGTTGTTTTTTGACATCTGCAGTGACAAACTGCCATCTCAATCTCCAGAGCCCTAGGAAGCCAGAGCCAGAACAGAGAGTGACAAACCCAAAGCAAGCTGGAGTCAAACAACATCCTGGGACACAGGTAAATTTTTTTCCTGGGAATATAAAGAAAAGTTAGGTAGTGATAGAAAATGGTTATAGTTGAAGTTTCTGAAGAAAGTTGCATGAATTATAGCCAAAGGATTATGTTTTTAAATTTTGTTCCTTATTCATTCCCATGTTTACTATTCCCATACAGTGACTGATTTTTCTCATTTATTTTGTTATTTTGCTGAAGAATTATTTTTCCTCTACTCTCTGACATCCATATTAAAGGATGGCAATGAGCACTTCTCAGCCCTGACTGCTATTAGAATCACCTCCAGAGCTCTTTAAACATGCGAGTGTCCAGCCTCCTTTCCAGCAATTCTAATTTAATTGGCTGGGCGACGTGAGGAGGGAGGAACTGGACATTGTGCTAAGACCTCCCAGATGATTCTAATGTACATCAAGGGATAAGAACCAGTGGTTTCTGATCCAGAATCCAAAGCACTTTGTGGTAGCTACAGGAATGTAGACCAAGGGCCAAAAAGAAATTAGCAGCCTATGTTGTAAATTCAACATATCATTTAAGTTTTCCACAGTCGTTTTTTTATTTCTGTCCCCATTTCACCATATCCACATACCTCCTGCAGTTATTTCCTTTATAATGTTTTAAATCAACTCCATTTTTCACTTAAATTTATTTTAAAAATAAACTAGTAGACTGGGGATGATGGCAAGGTCACATAAAAAGGTAGGAGCACAAGAAGAGAAGACAGTGGCTCCTGGGAGGAAAAACACTCAGTTAGAAGGCAGGGAAGTCAGGAAGGGGCAGGCCCAGGGTGGGAAACCCAGGATCCACATGGCAAAGCTGGCCCAGGCATAGGGGTGAGAAGAGATGGAGGCTTGGCAATGGGTTAGGGAATGATAGAGGAATGCCAGGGGATGGGGCAACAGGTGGCATGGAGCTATGCCTTTAAAGGAGCCCTAGGGGTGGAAGGAGAGAACAGGCTGAAGGAACAGGGAGGCTGGAGGAGGCCGCGATCTGGGACCAGAGAGAAAGGCAGGGCAGAGTGAGACCCAGGCAGGGGTGGTGAAAAGGTAAAAGAGAAGCAAAGAGGTGGGAATGAGGGGAGATCTGAGGGATGGGTGGGGCTAAGGAGGGCCTGCACTGAATGGGATGGGGGTAGGGAGGTGGACAGCTCAGCAGAAGCAGACACCAGGCAGGTTGGATTGTCCTTCGAACAGTGTCAGGTAGTGACCAGCAAGAGGACCTCCAGCAATTCCTATAAATGGCCTAAACATCATCTCAGTACTACCAATGGTGGACGTTCCCACACCCTGGAAAACACTGCCCGAGGCTTTATGAATAAAGAGCATCAATATTTTCACTCTTCCTTTTTCACTACAAAAAAACCCAAAAAAACATGTAAACAAAGGAATATAAACCTCCACCTCACTTGTCAGGTTCCCATGGATACACCAAAACTCAACAACAAAAAGCAATGCTACTTCTCTTCTCTCATGTACCACTCATGTTTCATATCTGTATGAGCTCCTTTCTTTCAATGGACAATCCCCACCATAGGAACCGTCTCCTTAGTCACGGTCTGTAGGCAGAGAACACAATCAGCAGAGTGACAAACACCCAGCAACAAACACTGTAAAAACAGCATCTGCTATTAATGAAATAAATCATCAAAATAATCATGTTCCTAAGCAAGCTGGCAGTTCATTATCATATAAATCCTTACATATAGTTAAGTACAGCTCTAGAAAACAATCCCTTTGATTTTTTAAAATCCTTTCCCATAATGAACAAAGACGGGGGAGACAAAAGATTGGTCTGCAATCACCAAGCATACACTGTCATCTTTTTGTAAAGTTTATTTCTGCTCTAAGATGTGTTCTAATGCTTCTCCCTTTTCCTAGGTGTGTCAAATCACAGATTCATTTATCCCCCAGTCACAGCCAAGAGAATGACTCAGGCTGGCACACAGCTTGTCGATTATTTCAGTTTCCTGGGCTAAACTCATCATTTCCCACTTCTCATTTCTTATTCCATCCTCACTTTCTTGAGGCCTGTTACTTTCAAGATGACAGGAGGCATGACAATGCCAGGGTGAAATAACATAAAATCCTAAAACAGTTGAAGGGAGCTAAATTCTGTTACATGAGAGATTTAAGAGAATTTTGTTCACTGCCCAGAAGGACAGGTTCAACAAGTATTTATTGAGCAGCTCCCGTGAGCTAGCTCAGTCTAGCATGCCATGGTAAAGTATGCCATTGTCTACAGAATGTTAGCTAACATTAGTTACTAGAGGGAAGTTGCTATATCCAAAACTTCTGCTTAAACATGGATGTGGGTGTACACACATGTACATGTGTAATAATGTGATACCCATTAACCAGAACTGGGCACTATAGTCAACACTAGATCTAAGGAATGGGTGGGGCTAAAGAGGGCCTGCACTGAATGGGATGGGGGTAGGGGGGTGGACAGCTCGGCAGAAGCCCCCAAAAGCCTGGAAATAAGTTGCCCTACACAGAAGCTGCTAGTCTAAAGGCTCACATTAAAGAAAACCATAGAGACTCTGTTTATGAAAGACCATAAGCTTTCCAGTTTCAGCCACACATGATGACAAAACATGCATGGAAGAACACACAATTCTGGCAACCAACTTTTGCTATCAAGGAGACAGATTAATCCTTTAATCCACAAATTCACTAACCTGACATTTCTAAGAATGCCTGACACTTTTACATGCACTACACAATTTCCCAAAAATTCTATAATATAGGAATTGTTGTTAATATTCCCATTTTTCAGTTTAACAAACTGAGGGTCAGTTTAAGAGTAAATCATTTATTCAAGGGTCCTGAAAAAGTAATGGAGCCAAAACCTTGGTTTGCAACTCATGGATTCAAGCATTTTCTAAAAAATAAAACTTAATTATTGGTAGTATAGCTTACATTAACATGTAGTTTCTTCTTATAATTAGCATCGTATGTTAGTTGGAATCTTGTTTTAATTTGTGTTAAGTGTACATTGTCTCTAAGCTTCTAACAATTCTTAATTGGACTTTTCTCAGCTCCTGGTGATTACATACCACCTGTTCTTCTTTCCTAAGATGTTAGTGAGAGAGTAAAAATTAACTGTCTTGGTAATGAAAACTAACATTTAAGGGGCACTTTCTTCATGCCAGGCACTAGAATAAGTATTTCACTGAAACCCTATAGCAACCCTCTGAGTTGGTGCTACTATTATCATCATCATCCCCTTTTATAATGAAAGAAAGGAGGCACAGAGAGGTTAAGCAACTTGCCTGAGGTCACACAGATAAGGGGGATTCACACCTGTGGTCTCATTCCCCTTTCCTGGGGCTATGATTTCCACCAGTTAGAAGTTCTGGCTCTCTTCCTAACATTCTCATCTCATCTCAAGTCAGGGCTCCCACGGGCCTGTTTCTCAATGCTAGTGAGAGTCTGCTTTTCACATGTGCTGGTTTGGTTTCCTCCATCTTTGATTTCTCCTAGATAAGAGCCCTGCTCTGTGCAGTTTTCTGCTTCCACCTGGTATTGACCTCCTGGCACACCTAAGACTGTTCCCGATGGAGATCAATACAGACTAGGGGATGCAGCAGGGCTTCCCCAGCACCATCTTTTCCGTCAGGGGGTTGATCTCATTTTTGTCAAAACCTCTTAAAGGAGCCATAGCTTTTAAAAATAACACTGAACATTTTTTAAAAACCAATTACAAAATCCAGTTAACAATGGCTTTTCCTTATAATGCAATGTCTGGATTTGTGTCACATGACCAGGAGATTTAAATTGCATCAGTATCTGATGGTGGAATGTATTAAGGTCAGATTAATCTGAGGAATAAAACAAACTTTCCCTTCCCTTCCCACTAACTGCAAATTCTGTACCGGCTGTCTACCTACAGATAACCCACAAAGGATGATGCTCAGAGGCATAGAAGGAGGAAAAGAACACTTACAAAGCACCTACTATGCACCAGACATTATGCTGTGTGTTTTACAGGTATGGGTTAAATAACAATTCCACAACAACCCCAGTAGATAGGTCTTCCATGCCTATTTACAGATGGGGAAACAAACTCAGAAAGGTCACATCAGTCAGCCGGGGCTCACAGAGCCAGTGAGCAGCAGAGCTGAGAAGTGAGCCTGTGTCTGTTTGCCCCCCAGCTTCTTGCTGCAGGGACCATTCTCCTTGCTGCACTACTTCTAGGTGTTCTATCGAGACCCCTGCAAGACAGGGTTTAACTTGTCTTTGACTATCGTACTGAGCAAGAAATGAGATCCTGATATACAGATGTTCCCCAAATGGCCCCCTGCTCCTGATTCCCAGCTGGGTCACAAATGTCCCCAGAAAAACAGCCTTTCTTTACTTTCATGGGTTGGCTACTGGCCTCTGTATCATTCCCTCTTCTCTCCCTTCTTGTTCTCTGCGCACCTCTCTGCTGTGTCTTTCTTTGTTTTTATCTCGTGTCTATGTATGTATATCTTCCTCTGTCTGTCTGTCTGTCTGTCTGTCTGTCTCTCTCTCTCTCTCTCTCTCTCTCTCACACACACACACACACACACACACACTCAGGAATACCTCGATCCAGTAGCCGGAGCAAGCGGAGATACCAGAGATACCACTGATCCCAGAAGCGGTCCGTCATCCCACCCCGAACTCATCCTTCACAGCCAGTCCCCTCAGCAGAGTCTAGTTCCATGGACGCTGATTGAGGAGGCCGGAATTTCTTGACGCGGGGCTTGCACACAGCCTGCTCTAAGCAAATGCCTGCCTGCGAAGACAACCACCAGTCCACCCACACAGAGGCTGACTGTGCCGGGAGCCCGTTTCACAGCAACAAAGGAACAAGAGCACAAAACTGCCGCCTGTGCAGACAGAGGCTGCATGGGCCCAACGGGAGGGAGGTCAGAGGTGGGAGGGGAGGCAGGGAGGGCTTTCACAAAGAGTTTAGGTTAGAGGTGGTCTTAGAATGAATCCGCAATCAAGGTCAAGTCTTGAATTTCATTCCAGGATCTCCTGATGTCCTGCTTTCCCCTGCCTCCCACGCCAGAGGCCAGTGGCCCCCCTAATAGGACAGGGAGGGGGTGGAAAGTCGTGGACTCCAAAGCCAGCCCAGAAAACCCAGAGTCTCACTGCCTTGCTCTGTGAAACCCTGCCCAAGACTGCTAGACCCATGTGACCATAAAAAGGCCACAGACCCATTCTCCCTACATCCCTTCATGGATCGATCCTCTAATATAGTGGAGACAGCATAAGCCCTGGAGTATCACAGTTATAGGTTCATATCCTGCTACCACTTAATAGTTATCGGGCTTCAATCAAGTTACTTCAACCCCCTAAGCCTCAGCTTCCTCCTCTATGAACTGGAGAGAACAGCATTTGCCTCACAGAGCTCTTGTGAGGCTCTGAGGAAAGGAAGAATTTAACCTTTCTGGAATAGCTCTCGGTAGATAGGAGTACTCGAGTGTTTGTTCCCCCTTCCCTTTTGCCAGATTCCAGTTCCCACACATCCATACAGCCCATGGTTTCCTACCTCCATACCTCTGCTCCTGCTCTTCCTCCCAAAAGTGTACCCGCCCGGCTTCCCCCCCACACACACACACTCCATCATGGTCAAATCCTCCTGAATGTTCTAATGTCTAACTCAAATGCCACAGAATCCAGGAAGCCTTCCCTGGTCATCTCCCGTTTATACTGCACTTCACGTTCTCCTTTACATAGGACTCTGCTCCTTTACTTGACCATAAACTCCATGAAGATAGGGTCTACTGGGTGACCATCACTGAGTCCCCCAAAGTGCCTCATATAGCGCCTTGGACTTCAAAGTGCTCAAGTATTGACTAACATTACGAATAGCCAGGCAAATGAGTCTGGGCACCCATAAAAACAGGGTTTTGTTTTTATGTCAGGGAAAGGAATGGACTGTGGGCGCCTCAGTTCCTGGGCACTGCCTAAGGCCTAAAGAAGGATGACAGGCATCATGTCCTTGCCCTGCTGGGGACCCATTCCATGGTGGATTGCCCACCCACATGGTGAGACTGTGCCCTGGTGGCCAGGAGACCTGCTCACAGAAGTGAAACCCAAGGGGACCCAAGGTCTGGGACAACCTTGTACCCCAAGCCTAACGACACAGCAGCCACGTACACATTCATCACCACTTCTCTTTCAGCCCAGACTACGCCAACAATGTATCTTCTCACTGTCCTAATAGTTGGCTTTCTGGGCCTCCTGGTCTCCTCCAGGCAGCTGACAGAAGCAAACTTCTCTCAGCATCAGCTCTTCCTGGGGCCTAGACCTTCAAGATGAAACAGGCTGCAGATTCTGGCAGGACTCAGACTGGGGAGGAGGCATGTCAGGGGCAGGAGCCAGGAGGGAGAGGGAGAAAGTGAGCAGAGCCACAGTCTTAACTGGCCTGCCCTGCCCCAGCACCACCACTGACTGTATTGTGGTTCCTTAAAGAGCAGCACTGGCACTGAGCAGACACCACTGCCCGAAAGCTACCTCTCAGGCTTTGTGAAGATTATTTTGTTATAACCTTAAATGGACAAAACTCCAGAGTTTAGTTAACACAAGAATGCAAACCCCTCCTCCTCTCTTTCCAGACAGAAGTGCAGGACCCATAGCCTCCCCCTTCTTCATGAATAACAAAATCCATCATCCAGGTGTGGCCAGGACTCTTTTAGCTCCAAAGTACTTTCACATCCCTCAACAGTTGGGCCTCTTAACAGGCCTGCAAGGTCTGTAGGATGGGAACCAGTCTCCCCAGGCTACAGAAGAGAAAACCCATGTTCCAAGAAGTTAAATAACTTGCTTATGGTCAAATGCCTAGTAAGTGGCTGGGCTGAGAAAGAAATATGTGCCATCTGTCTCCTCCCAAAGAGAGTTTCTGGGCTCTGAATCGTCCTCTGAGGAGCTGACATCTTTCAAAGTGTGAAGGAAGCCCTCACCATAGGACAGGATCTCCAGGGCAGTGCTGACATGCATGGGCACAGGCTGAGGACAGAGCCTGCATGTGGCCACTTACTAACAGCCTGTCATGTTTTTCTTTGGCTCCTGGCTTGTGGCTTCCCTGAGGGAGAGCATCTCCAAATAAGAATACCTAAAAGGGCTTTCTCTTACACAACTCAGGAGAAATCTGACATGGGAGGGGCACACTCATGGGTCTTACCATGCAGGAGACACAGTCAGGATGGCCTATGGGAAAAGTCTGACTTGAGACAGAAAGACCCAGTGACTCTGGACACTGTGTAAACCAGAGTACTCTGACTGTGCTCATACTACTATTCCGCATCCCTTTTTCCCAAAGTGAGAAGTTGGCCCTGTTCCATTCCTTCTGGTAATCAGGGGCAAAATATTCCATACAGCCTCGTTTTCAAAGACAGAACAAGAATAAAGATGTTAAAGAATAATACTGGTGCAAGCACTTCCCTCACAAACTGTGAACCTAAGAACATAAGCATACCTGTTGGGTCAGGCCCAGGATGAACCCATTCAGGCAGGAATTTTACTAGACTGGCATCAACCCATCAAGCTGGGCTCCTTGGAGCATCCCGGCCCACCACTGCTCTTTCTCCATCTCCCACAGAGCCCCATAAGCCTTACTTTCAATACAGCCCCTCCAGAAGTTGAATAAAATGTTTCAAGAGGCTGTCAGAGTTGCAATTCAGCTGCAGTGCAATTAGAAAGGATGGGATATTGGCCAGGAAAGAGCCTTATTGGGTTGTTGTTGTTGTTTGTCTTAAACAATGCTTCTGCAGTGGCTCCCTCCTTCATCGTGGTCAAAGCAAGCATTGGCTGCTGGCATGGTTTCTCCAGCCCAAGCAGCTGGCTTCTGGGACATGTTCTCCAGGGACAAGCAGCATCTCCAGGCCAGCAGCAGCCCATCCTGGATAATCACTGGTTACTCGATGTCACAACATAGATATGTTCCCTTCCCTTCACTGTTCCTTCTTCTTAACTTGGCACTGTTCTTTCTCCCTCTCTCTACCCGCCCCAACATGAAAACACTGTGTTCCCGATTAGATAAAAGCCAGCGCTAGTGTATGGAGCAGAAGGCAAGCAGCATGGAGGGAGGAGAGAACCAATCACATCCCAGATCTTTCCCACTCATCCCCCACCCCACCCCCGAAAACAATGACCACTAGTCCTGCAGCAGCACTGGCCGACTCCTCGGACACATGGAGCCACCTAACGAGTAAAGGCCGCACAGGAGGTGGCACAGTTGCTAGCGTCTGCGTGCCAGAGTGAAGACTCCTGCCAACATGTTTCCCCCCACCCCACCCTAGGAAGTGGGCTCCACCAGGCTGCCATTTTGCCCTGCAAGCTGTGCTTCAGTTGCAACATGAAACAAACACCCCAGCAGACACCATCCTCAGCCACCTCCCACACCACTTCTGTCCCCTTGGCGATTAGCACCCAAGTGGTGAAGTGAAGCCTGTGGCAACACATTCACAGCCACAACATCCATGGGATGGGATGGGCGCCCACCAGTCTCTCCTATGAGAGCTTGGTGTCCCCAGGTAAACAGGCTCCTTAGGTCCACACCTGAGGACAGCACCTAAGACAAGTATCACCTATCACACTGAAATTCAAGTCCACTTCTCCCAAGAGGCCTTTTCCAAGCTAACCTCATTCATTCTCTATCACAGAGGTTCTCAAAGTTTAATGGGCAGCAGAATCACCTTAGAGAGTTGGTTATCCATGCAGATAACTAGGCCTCACTCTCAGAGGCCTGCATTTTTAACAAACTCCCAAGATGATCCTGAAACAGTGATCTCTACCTGCTTCTGTCCCTGCTCTCTTCTGTTAAACACAGCACTGACTTAGTCATTTAACTATTTTGGTTGAATTCTAGAGCGTACCCCATTTCACCCACACACCTTAAGAGTCCGGAAGGAAGGAGGATTCTGAGTCCTGAATCAGACTAGAATCTCCTAGATAGTAAAGGGAGGTCCCACCTCCCCTCCAGACCCAGTAGAAGGCCCCACAGGGAGGGGCTGAGAAGCTGCCAGCCAGGAGGCTGAGAAGTTAACCTCATCTCTCCACAGGCTCCAGAAAGTGTTCGTTCCACCGTGGCCTCACTGCACATCTGTACAATGGCTTTAAATGTCACCTCAAATATCAGGTCAGGCAGCAGGAGGGAAAGGTGGAAGCTAATTAGCCTGTCTTGCCCTGGTTTTTGTCTCTTTCATCCTTGCTCACCTCTGACCTCCGCTGAGATCTTTAACTCTCCATTGGCCAAGAGAGCCACAGCCCATGAAGACTTCGTACAACCATGCTCTGCACTGTGCTCTAAACCAAACTGTTAAATGAGGAAACACAAACCCTCCTGGGCCCCTCCCCTGAGCATTTATAGTTCCCCCACCAGTTGACAGACCCACATTGCTCTGAACCTCCAACCATAGCACACCACCCCAACACCCCTCCCCATGTCCTAAGAGTCTGACTCTTCCCCTCTTTCTCTGCCTTTTCAAAGTTCACCCTTCCTGGGTACATGAAAAGTATTATAATAATTTTATCCCCTCTAAGGTTTTCAAGATGAGAGCTTAATATTTAGGCCCTCCGGGAATATTTACATTTTGGCAAAAGACATTGCCTTAGGTCAAAGGAAGGGGAATGGAAGTCAAGGCCTTAGATACAAGCAGTGGTGGGGTGGATATTGGGGGCAAAAAGAAGGGTCCATAACTCTCTTCCCTAAGCCTTCAAAGGCACTTACCTGTCAGGCCATTTTGATGAAGGCAACTCAAGGGAGCTGATGCCTCTTCCACCCTCCCTAACTCACTCCCCTGACCACCCATTTCCTACTCAGTACATGGCCACCTGGTAGGTTGCCTTCTTCAAAGCACCTAAATTATACAGTAGTTCTCGAAGAAAAAAGCTAATAAATAGTTGGAAAGAATACCTCAGAACCTGACTGAAGAGGCCTAGGTAATCCAGAGAGCTCATTATTGCCTCCTGTGTTTCCCTCACAGCCAGGAAGGTGGCGCCTCCATCCTACTTCCACTACTAGTAGTATGTTCAGCCATTAGGCGAGGTGGTGTGACTTGATGACACAAAGACCCTTCAAGACGGAGATGGGATTTCTCTTAACTGTTTCTCTCATCTGTCAATTCCCACAGTTCAACAGAGAATCAGGAAAACTTAAGTTGTCAGTCACCACAGATGAAACGTGCACATGGGATCCCTACTGTGGAGAATTCTCTCTCTTCTCCTCTCTTCTTTGCATGCCCTCTCCATCTCCTCCAAGAATGTTTCCAAATAATCCCCATCAGCACATGTGCCCTGTAAAACCAGGTACCACTATAATGACTGGTGTTGGGAATAATGAATGTGAAGTTCAGCAAGATCAAAAAGAGCCCACTGACCCTGGGTAGGTAGCTCAGTTGGATAGAGCGGCGACCCCATGTGCCAAGGTTGCAAGTTCGATCCTTGGTCAGGGCACATGCAAGGGTCAACCAGTGAATGCATGGATAGGTGGAACAACAAATTTCTTCTCTCAAATAAGTAAATAAATATATATTTTTAAAAGAGCCCGGTTAGCATATATTCAGAACTAAACTTTTTTTTTCTATATTCTGTTGGGGTTTCTTCTTTCTTAAAGAATGTATAATCTGTGTGTGTTACATAGGGCAACCCATTATGAGTGCCCTGACCTGCCCTCATCCACAAATACAAATAGGCTGTACATAAGCCAACCTGAATTCTCTCTTCCTTGACTCTTATTTTCAAAAAGTAAAGAATCAGTTGCCATGATCACTTTACTTTCCAGCAAATGAATTCTGCTTATGGTTCTAAAAACAAATGACTCCCATAAATTCTATAAAGAATCTCTTTATAATCTCTTTATACTGGTAAGTTGAAGCCACCTAGCTGTTGGGAAAGGGTATGAGCTTTGGAATCAGACCAACTGGGTTCAAATCCCAAATCTTTTCCTAGCTAACTGAGTAACTTGAGATAAACTACTTAATTTCCCTAAATCTCAGTTTCCTCATCTGTTGGGTAAAGATAATGCTGATCTTATAAAACCTGAACAACATTCATATGGAAGAAACAAAAGAACTGTATATAAAATGCTAAACACTGTACCTGATCATAACAGGTGCTTAATAAAGTGAGTGCATTCTCCCGCAATAGAAAACAAGCTCATATCAGGTTGAAATTCTCAATTCATTGGACCTATGTAGACAGACAAGTCAACAAAAAACAGCATCAGTTCTGCCACTGAGGACAGCTCTAAGCCAAGTGGCCCTTAAGAAGTCCTTAGTTAGGAACAAGCCGTGAGTCCAAATCCCCCAGCTTCTCTACCTGACTTCAGCCGGGGCAGTCCTATATCTTACTTGTTCTACTGTCCAACTCATTTGGCTTCCTCCCTCTGCCCCTACACAGGTTGGAAAGTTCTAAGAGAGACTCAGTTATGAAAAATCCTTTGACTCTGCCCACGTGAACCATGTAGATGACCCTCAACACTGAGGAGATGGGAAACTCCAATGATTTGGCTGCCCTAAAAGCCCATCAATTCTGGCCTCACAGCATACACACAGGAAAGCTTAGTTAAACATATCCATGCCAAAAAAAAAAAAAAAAAATTATAAAATTTTAAGAAGAAAAACGTCTTTAGTTTTAGGGTGGGAAGGTTTTCCTAAGCAAGACACAAAATTCAGCATATTGGCTTATACATGCATTTTTTTTCTCTCTGGGAGATATACAAATCATCTGAGGAGAACAGATGCTGGGCAACAGCAGTGAAAGCAATACTTTTCACACTATACCTTTTTATATCTTTTGAATTTTGACCTTTGGACTGTATTACCTATTTTATTTTATTATTTTTTATTGTTGACAGCATTACAGCTCTCCCTCATTTTCCCCCACTTCTCCCCCCTCCACCCAGCCTCTGCCCTACCCCAGGCCTTCACCACCCTATTGTCTGTGTCCGTGGGTTATGCATGTATGCACATATTATCTTTGGTTAATCTCTTCCTGTACCCCCTAACCTCCTCTCCTCTGAGATCTGTCAGTCTGTCTATGTATCCATGCCTCTGGACCAATTTTGTTCATCAGTTCATTTTGTTCATTAGATTCCACATCTAAGTGAGATGATGTGATATTTGTCTTTCTCTGACTGGTGTATTTCACTTGGCATAATAATCTCCAGGTCCATCCATGCTATCTCAAAGGGTAAGAAAGAGAGATCCTTCTTTTTTACAGCTGCATAGTATTCCATTGTGCAAATGTACCACAGCAGGTGTTAGGTGATACCTCATTGTAGTTTTAATTTGCATCTCTGTGATGATTAGTGATGTTTAGCATTTTTTCATATGTCTATTGGCCATTTGTATGTCCTCTTTAGAGAAGTATCTATTCAGGTCCTGTGCACTTTTTAAAATTAGATTGTTTGTCTTCCTTTTGTTGAGTTGTATAAGTTATTTATACATTATGGAGATTAACACCTTATCAGATGTATCATTGGCAAATATGTTCTCCCATACAGTGGGCTCCGTTTTCATTTTGATGCTGCTTTCTTTTTCTGTGCAGCAGTCTTTTCTTTTGATGTAGTTCCATTTGTTTATTTTTTCTTTTATTTCTCTTGCCTTAGGAGATGTATTGGCAAAAATTCTGCTACATGAGATGTCTGAGAGTTTGCTGCCTATGTTTTCTTCTAACATTTTTATGGTTTTGTGACTTACATTTAAGTATTTTATCCATTTTGAGTTTATTCTTGTGTATGGTATAAGTTGGTGGCCTAGCTGCATTTTCTGCATGTACCTGTCCAATTTTCCTAACACCATTTATTGAAAAGACTATCTTTACTCCATTGTATGCACTTGCCTCCTTTATCAAATATTAATTGACCATAATGGCATGGGTCAATTTCTGGGGTCTCTGTTCTGTTCCATTGATCTATATTCCTGTTCTTGTGCCAGTGCCAGGCTGTTTTTATTACAATGACTTTGTAGTATAGTTTGATAACCAGTACTGTGAGCCCTCCATCTTTGTTCTTTCTCAAGATTGCTGGGGCTATTTGTGGTCTTTTTTGATTCCATATAAATTTTTGGAATATCTGTTCTATATCTGTGAAATATGCCATTGGTATTTTAATAGGGATTATGTTGAATATATTACCTAACTTTTCAAAGGACAGTTTAAAATGGTGAAGTCAAGACTAAATAAAATTGTTCTTGGAGTCTAGCTGTTATGCTGTGAGAAGCCCAAGCCACATGGAAAGACCACATAAAGAACTAAGGGCCCAGGCTCAGAACTCTAAGTCCCATCCCCACCCACACCAACTGCCAGCCATGTGAGTAAGGCCATTTTGGAGCTTCCAGCCATCCCAGCACCTGCCAGACACCTCATCAAACAGAAGAACTGCCTGGTTAACCCTCATAATCATTAGAAATAATAAATTGTTGTTCTAAGCTACTAAGATTAGAGGTAGTTTGTCACAGCATAATAGATAAATGAAACAGAGTCATTGGTGAATGGTGAGCAGTTAAAACCAGAAGATTGAGTGAGGTCACCAAAAAAGTATTGAAAAGGATTATACCTTATCTTATCTAGAAGACAAAAGCTTGGCTAGTATCAGAGCCATATATCTTAGACCTAGAGTTCTGAAGATAGGGTTGTCACAGGCATGGGGGGAGGGGAGAGGCTGTCTGACATGAATTAAAAAGAAGTCAGACTTTCTCTAACAGGAAGTAAATATGTGTGATTTGGTTGCTTGCTTTGACAACAAGAACTGTCTTTTCCAATTCGTCAAATTTACAGCTCCAAGATTTTGAAGAAAATATTATTTAAAGCCTGTATATAACACATGCTAGAAAATATATTACTTGCAACCATTGAAACTTATAGTAAAAGAAATGTTAAATGTCAACTTAAATGTGTGAGGAGGGTATATAGTTTTCAATACTGTTTTAGGGCATACATAAGCAAAAAAGTCTGAAGCCCACTAAACTATGGATGGTCTACCCAAACAATGGAATACTATGCAGCTGTTAAAAAAGAATAAGGCAACTCTAGCCAGTTTGACTCAGTGGTTAAAGCGTTGGCTCACAGACTGAAGGGTCCCAGGTTCAATTCCAGCCAAGGGCATGTATCTCAGTTGCCACGTGTGGGAGGCAACCAATGGACACATCGATGTTTCTCTCTCTCCCTTCCATTCTCTCTGAAAAGCAATGGAAAAAATATCCTAGGGTAAGGATTAAAAAATAATAATAATAAAATTAAAATATAACTTTAAAAAAAAGAATAAGGCAGCTTTCTGTAAATTGATATGAAAAAATATTCCAGACATATTATTGGGTTGAAAATGCAAGACATTGAACAATATAATTAGTATTCACTTTCTTTTGATAAGAAAAGGGTTAAATAAGTATAGATTCAGATTTGCTTAAATTTGGAAAAACAAACACTAGAAAGATTCACAATAAACTAACCCTGATGGTTACCTGTGGGGCAAGGGCATGGATAGACAGACATAAAGGTCTTATAAAGAACTTTTTATATTGTATTAATTTTTGAAAAAATGTGAATGCATGTAATTGTGGGGCTTTAAGTCTTCACAGAAAAAAGTAGATAAAATTGCAAAAACATGAACAATATTAAAGATAATCTAGGACACAAATACTTGCCACATTGCAACAATACATACACAACGGTTTAGCATCTCTAATTTACAAAAAGCTTATTTAAAAAACATTTTAAAAAGTTAAACAATCCTGTATTTTAAAAAGTAAAGAATATGAACAGGCAATTCACAGAAGAGGAAATACAAATGACTGATAAAAATTAAAAGATGCTAACCTCTACTAATGATCAGGGAAATGCAAATTAAAGCAATAACAGCACCTGTTATTTTACCTGTCAGATTGGGGGGGAACCATATAATCTGGTAGGACAGCAAACTGATATCACATTTTTAGAAAGTAATTTGGCCGTATGTACATTTCTAAAATGCATAGCTTCAACCCAGCAATTCTACTTCTAAGACTCTCACCTACTGCATTTATACACACATTTCAGTGTATTCTATAACAGCAAAAACTGGAGATGACCTAAGTGTCCAACAATAAGACTAGTAAATTATGATAGTTATAATACAATCTGCATTATACTTTAAAACCATTTAAAAAGACCAGTAGTTCTGATGTAGTGACATGAAAGCATGTCCATGATACATTGCTATGCAGGAGAAAACAATTTGTAAAATAATTTGAAATAATTTGCATTATCCCACCTTTTTGAGAAATAGACATATAAATATACCCATGCACACTATGAGTATGTATTTCAATGTTCCATAGAAATGGAGTTCTGGTAGGATATACACCAAATTGTTAACAGTGTTTTTCCCTAGAGATTATCAGAGAATTATATTTTATAAAATTTTATGTTATACTTCTTTTTACCATAAGCGGTCACTGCTTTGGTAATCTTCAAAGCATTTAAGTACTCAAGCTGACTGAAGTAGCAGCTCAGACCTACTCTGAAAAATGGGTGTTCCCTCAGGGCCAGGACAGCAAGCTCCCTCTCTCCCTCCCCCTCTTAGGATCTGGAATGTGAGATGGTCTCCACAGGTCATAATAACCAACTCCTAGGCCTTAGACACCTGTCCACCTGCCGCCAGATGTAGCTCGTCCCCCCACTTTGCTCCACAACAACAATCAGATGGGTGCTCCATTAACTTAATGAGCATTCAGCAAAATCCAGTTCTTAGACCATTCATTCCCTTATGGACCATTAGACACCTGCAGGGCTTTGGTCAGGGATAGCAGCTATGTTTCATCTCAAGTTCCAATTCTAACCAAGTGGAAGTGATTGTCCAGAGCTTTGTGTTAAATAGAGTTACTATATTTCCCTTTGCATTAATAAATATCTTTGAGATTATGGGGGGGGGGTGGATTTTGAGGTCACAGGCAGGACAGATGGGAAGAGTGGTGCCATCAATTAAAGGTGTCTGTCAAGACACAGCAGGAAGAGCCGTAACACAGACTGAAGTCTGCCATCTCTGTCCTTGACTCCCTGACACTAATACTTTCAAATCCATCTCTACCCACCGTGTTGAACTTTGGTTAGAGGGAGCTGAAGGTGGTGAGAGGTGGCTGAGGGTGAAGGACTTTGACAGCTGACTGTGACTGTGTCCTTATGTGCTATGTCTATTAGAAAACAAGATGAAAATGTGGAGAGTCTGAGGAAGGGGAAGGAGCCCCCAGCAGGTGGAGATGGGGCCTCAAGCAGCTGCAGATGGAAGACTCTAAACACATGGGTACAATGCAGGCCTGAGGTAAGCCCTGAGCCTGGGTTCCATCTGTCAGGTCTAGCTGAGCTCCTTATCCCAAGGATCCAGCAATCATACACATGTAATAACATGCCTTTCACAATTTTGAAATGTCCAAGTGCCCTGCTAATTGGGATTTCACTCATCCTCCCTATCCTCACAACCAAAAACAGAAAGAAAAAACATAAAGCTAAAAAAATCTCAGAACTTCACGTGTTGTAACTAAAAACACTCAATAAACAAAGCCAGTCCTTGGGCTCCCTTGGGGAGTAATTGTCTAAGAATGCTTCTTTTCTTTCAGCTGGTGAGAGAGACACAGATGTGCTAAGAACTGTGCGGAGCTCATCTTGAAAGCATTAATTTTTCCAAACGCCAATGTGCAGTCCCTGTGCTTTTCCTGAGCAAGTGACAGCAGGCAGTGAGGAGGCTGCTGAGGACACCCCTCCATGCCTAAGGGGCTTTGGAGGAAGTGATCACAGTGAAACCTTGGGGGAAGGATGGAAACTTGGAAGGTAGGGGACAAGGCCCAGAGGCCCTGACCTGTCCCTGGGAGGGGCTGCAGAAGCCTTTGAGGATACCAACGACTTGGCAGTGAATGATTCCTTTCTAAACCTTCACCCCTTTTCAGGCCCATTCTCTAGAGGACAATCAACCAAGATCTTCTGCCTCACCCACCCTTCACAACCTGTAGTCTGACAACCACACAGCGGCGTCGCACCAGGATAGGTTGTCCAGTGTCTGGGTACGGGTCTTCAAACCATCTTCCCTCTTCTCCCCATTCAGGGATGAAAGTCCACAGAAGAGAATACAATTTAGTCATCCACGGTTTAACTGTTCTTTGTTGCCCCAATCCATTCTCCTTAGGAGGTTGGGAACTCTGTCTCCTCTGCAGTCTGTTCCAGAGGAACAAGACCCAACAAAACCATCCACTGAGGCAAGAAAAAGTCTCACCATCTGCCTAACAAAGGCAGACTCAACAACTAGGATATACCAGAAGCCCTGTCAGTCTTTACTAGGCATTTTCCAAGTGGACTGCTACGACCAGGGCCTACCCACATCCAGCCATGTGCCAGGATTCCCACCGGGAATGGTGCCCTGCACACATAGGCTTACATGCTTTATCACCCCCAAGACTTCATATGCCAATTCCACCCCTTATTAGTGTGAGACTGACCAACTTATTTAACCTCTTGTGCCTCCGTTTTATTATCTGTAAAATGATGATAATAATACTACTTAAATAAGTTAATAAATATAAAGAGCTTAGGACAGTGCCTGGCACACTTTAAGTACTATGTATCATTATTATTATGGGTTCAGCCGACACTGTCCACACTAAGCCAGCTCTCCCCTTTGGACTACTGCATATGCTCTGCCCATGCTTTGGAACATGGTTTCCCACCCTGCCTTCATCTGACTATCTGTGCTAATTCTCCACATCTCTAGGAAGCCTTCCCTGACCCACCCAGCTGAGCTGAGTGTTCCCGCAAATGCACCCATTATAGCCTGCACTTCCTTGGTATCATATTATATTCCAGTTGTCCGTATGTCTGCCTCCTCAGCCATGTCCTGCTCATTGCCATATACCTGGTGCCTGGCACGCAGAAGGTATTCAGTAAACATGTGTTGAATGAATGAATGAGGAATAGATAAAGGGCAGCTTTCATCCATTCGACAAGCATTTACTAGGTGCCGACTCCATGTCACACCCTGGACTGTGCCTGGAAATACATGAAGTGGCAGAACACCAGGCTACTTTCCACTAATACAGTCTGAACAGCAAAATTTCTGCCTTCTAGCAGTAACTAGAGAAAGAAGATGGGTGGCCCCGGCCGGCATGGCTCAATTGGTTGGAGCATCGTTCCATGCACAGAAGGGTCATGGGTTCAATTCCTGGTCAGGGCACACACCCAGGTTACGGGTTCAATCTCTGGTCAGGGCACGTAGGGGAAGCAACTGATCGATGTTTCTCTCTTTCTCCCTCTCTCTTCCCCTCTCTCTAAAATCAATAAAAACATCCTTGAATGAGGATTTAAAAATACATTCTTAATAAAACGTAAATAAATAAATAAATAAATAAATAGGGTGAGTATATCCCTGCCCAAGGCAAGAGGTCACCAGGTACCAGAGGAAGGGATGGCTCTCAGAGAGGAATACAGGTTTGCCTTGAGTGGGTCTGTTTAATTAATTTATTTATTTTTATTGACTTTTAGAGAGAGAGGGAGAAAGAGAGAAAAACATAGATGTGAGAGAGAAGCATTGATTGTCTGCCTCCCGCAAGCATCTGGCCCCAGGGATGGAACCTGAAACCTGGGCCTGTGCCCTGACCAGGAATCAAACCAGCGAACTTTCAATGCATGGACAACACTCAACCAACTGAGCCATACTGGCCAGGGCAGTTCTGTTTCATTTAAATCAAGCAACAAAAGCTTTGAATCTAAGATTCTGTTTATCATCCCTGCATGTGAAAAATAAATATAGCTTTGCATGAGCTATGAAAAAGAAAATATAGACTCTTCTTTCTAAGGATGGTCTACCTAACACTTAAGAGAAACACTGGTCAGTTCTATGAACTCCTATGGATAGAAATCATAGTTTTTGCATTTTTATAACCCACCCACTCCTGCCTGCCATTGGAACCAAGCCCCTAGCACAGTGCCTTACCTAGAGTAAAGAAACATTGCAGGATGCAAACAGGAACAATTCCCGTGTTTTGTATCATTTCTTCCCTTCTGCATGTCTATGTTTATGTTTGTTTTATTAGCTTAAGTGAATAAAAGGGGGGGGAAAAGAAACGGAAGTTAGAGGAATATCTGTCTTTCCTTCTGCTTTTCTCTTCTAAAGCAGAAGCAGCACCACCCCCACCCCACTGCCCAATACAGATGGCTGCGAGATTTGAGAGATCTATCTACTTGGCTGCAATTTTGCCAGAAGCTGTTGATAACTCAAGCTTACTGAAGGAAAAAAAGGAAATACAATTTCTACTTATAGTAAGAAAAAGCTGAAGCAACTTTTCCCTTGGAGATTACATCATAGACACTTGAGGTTATGCTTTCCATCCTGGGTGCCCTAAAAATAAGGTAAGAGGATCTTACCTTATTAAATAAGAAGAGTCTGGGCCTGGCCACCTCTAGAAGGGCAATGATGCTCCCAAACCCCAGCCCGGGGAGTGGAAGGACCCAGAGCACTGCCAGCCTCTGCTGTTGCAGCAATATGAATACACAGCTGTCCTGGAAGAAGATCTTCAAAGTCACACTGCCTCTCTCCTCCACTGCTCACCCCAGGTCTCTGGTCCCACCATCACTACTGTTTTGAGGACCATCTGTAGTATATCACATAACAAATTTCAAAGCAAGATAAAAGTGAGTTGGAAATTATCTGCCCCATCATTTCCACCTTCTCGTGGATAAAGCAGAGTAAGCTAGTAAGGCATGTAACTTGGAGAATGTCCTTTTACCATGAAACAGAGAAAACGTGTGGAAAGCCACATATGTGGGCATACATATATGCACATAGGCCTGTGAATGTGTTTATGTGAATATTGTATCCATTTATATTGTATCAGGGGTGGACAAAGTAGCCTGAATAATACTTGAAGTGTAACCCTCCACACTGAGCTTGTCATTAAGGCAGCCATGTCTCCGCCATCAGACACAGTCTCCCTAGAGAGCAACTGATTTGGGAACATACAGTATACAGGTAAAAGGGGCAATTTGGGAATAGATTACCTGTACTTATTTTTCCCTGATATCTTTGAGGTTGAATACACTCTTACATGGAGGTACATAAAACACTGCTCACTAAAGTGTTATTACAGGATCTATTTTCAATGACATCTGCCCTAGGGCACTACATGCCATCCTCATTTTCTTCCATGACAGGCTAGAGTGGGTGGTCAGGAGAATGTCATAGAGTGTGTGTCTGGTGTTCTGCTAACCCTTTGACAAATGTCCTCCACAACAGTCTTGTAGATAAGATGGTGAAAATGAACAGGGTAAGAGTATAGTTGGGCGAAATTAATGCACATAAACCGCAGGACCCAAAGAGTGTTTATTAGGAGAATAAACTAATGTTTATTAAGGACCTGTTTCAGGTAGAATGGAGGGTCTCTGGTGGTGACCCAAGGCTCTTCCCATAACTGTTGAGTTTGACTTTTAAAAAATTATTTCCTGCCCTGGCCAGATGGCTCAGCTCAGTTGGTTAGCGTGTTGTCCTAATATGCCAAGATTGCGAGTTTGACCCCCCCCCCCCAGTCAGGGCACATACAAAAAACAATCCCTGTATGCATAAGTAAGTGGAACAACAAATTGATGTTTGTTTTTTCTCTTTTTCCCTTCTCCTATCTCTCTAAAATCAGTTTAAAATAATAATCATAAATAAAAATAAATAATAAATAATTTCCTAAGATGACAAGATAAAAGACATGCTTATAGTATGGGCAGATGATACAAAACTGATATAGTGGGCTTATTACTACAATAAATGACCAAAATCAATATGTAAATTTATCCCAGCAGATTCCAAGACTAGGTCAAAATTAACTATTTTATCTCTGAAATCCACATTTTAAACTTAAAAATGTACAATCACTCACATAGCAATAGCACTCCTTTGTGTCAACTCTAGAGAAACACTTGTGTACATGCATGCTTGTTCAAAATGCTCACTGTAGCACTGTTTATGATAGTAAAAAATAAAAGTAAAAAACAGAAACAACAATAGAAGAATTGCTAAGACAATTACAGAATATCTACAATGAGAAATACTATACAGAAGATTTTCAAGACATGTCACTGCATGGATAAGAAGGTACAAAATGATATGAAAAACATGATATATTAACCTGACATATACATACACAAATTTACAAATTTCTATACGTGTAAACAAACAGAATAGTCTCGAAGAGTCCCTAATATCTGAAACCAGGATTTACCTACTGGGAGAAACTAAGTTGGTATAAAATCAAAAAGGCTTTACCTGTTACATCTGAAATTCAGAATGTATTGTGCTAAGCTTGTATAATTCTTTCTTTTTCTTTTTATTTTTTTAAATATATCTTTATTGATTTCAGAGAGAGGAAGGAGAGGGAGAGAGAGATAGAAACATCAATGATGAGAGAGTCATTGATCGAGCCCGCAACCCGGGCATGTGCCCTGACCGGGAATCGAACCCTGATTGCCTGGATCCTAGGTCAACGCTCAACCGCTGAGCCACACCCGGCTGGGCTAATTCTTTCTTTTTAAAGTCTTGCTTTTAGATTTTATAAAAGGTTCAAAAATATAGGGAAGGGCACAGATTCTTGGGCTTGCTGTTACCACAAACTTAAGAGCGATCAGCATTGTGGAAATACTACAAGAAGCCACTTCACACTACACAGAGTGCATTAAGTTTGGTGTCTAGATAGCCTGCAAGTACCAGGTATCATATCACTAACCTGGTCGATCATGTCTGCAACACTGTGTGGGATCCAATCCTGGAAGCACAATTAGGCAGGGACCTTGGCAAAGTAGAATGCAACTAAAGGAAAGAAATGCCTGTGGGGAATCTTAAAAGCATGGCTTAAGAATAATGACTGATGGAACCACAACTGTTTAATCTCAAGACAAGAAGATTATGGGGAGACAGACAGGTTCCTTGTACTATTTGAAGAGTTATTATGCAGATGGTGCAGTAAACTTATTGGGGTTTTTTTAGGGGTAAATACCAGGATTAATAAATTCAAGTGATTTTTAATTAAAAATACATTTTAAAAAACATTCTAACTAATAAGAATGAATGACAACAGAATAGTCTATCAGGCAAGATCATGAGTTCCCTGTCACTGGAGGTATTCAAGTAAGAGATTCTATTAAAAAGTGTTGGATTTCATTAGAAGCAAATTGTGTAAACTTTAAGATCTCTAACAACTCTGATAGTCTATGATTCCATATGTTAGCTGTAGGATTCATTTTCAATCAATGTGTACCCCCATCAATTCCAAATCCCACGGGTGTATACTCTGCCACCAGGTGGCAGTAGATGCCTTGGACTCTGGGTCCTAAATGTTACATGCGGTAAAAAAGAAATTTGCAGTTTTCCAATATTTTTTAAATTAAAGATAAATAAATAAAAGAACAGATGCATGCACTGGGCCTAAAAGTAGCCCCTTTCAAAGCAACATATAAATATAATTTGTAATTTTTCTGATTATTCCATCACAGTGATTATCACTTGCTTTCCTTTGTACATTTCTTTTGTACAGGGTCTACAAAGAGACCCTTATCTTCTTCTGTGGCCTCCTCTCTCTGGTGTCAAGTTTCCTGACTTGCACACAGTTCCAGAACCCTAGGTCTCCTCTTAATGCAAAAATGCCCCCCTGCTTCCTCCGCAGCTGCAGACCACATCTGCCACTACCATGTCTTTCTTCCCAGCCCAAGAAGAAGAACCAACAGGAGGGTCAGAGAAACACCCCAGCCATTTCCTGCTTTTAGCTCTCATGTCCCTTTATCCACACAGCTGAAGCCACAAAACAAACAAACAACAAACAAAAGCAGAATTGGAGGAGTAGCTGAATCTCCACACCCTGACAGTGACAGTATATGATTATCTTTTAGTAATTATAAGAGAATAATCTCACACCCAGCTCAGAAAGAAAAGAGAAACTTTGCTTCTCAAGCCACAGCTGGGGGGAGGGAGGGATATTGTTTAAAATTTGAATACAATCAACAACCTTTGTCCCAGTCCCTAGCAACCTAAAACTGTTGACATTGCCTTGGTTACAGATCACTTCAGAAAACCTGGTTTTCAGAAAGTATTTCTGTCAGTTTGTGAGTGAAGGAAAACGAAGCAAGGTTTTCTTTAAAATGAAGATTTAAAGCAGTTTCATCACAATAAACCATGGACCTGAGTCAAGGTCCTACTCAGCTTTCTGGTTTCAGGTGAAACCCTTCTTCCAGGAAGCCCTCAGGAGCCTAGCACCCCTGCAACGTGCACCAGTACCACCCTGTGCTTGCCCAGTCACAGGCCTATCATAGCCATGTACCTGCCCTGCCACAGTCCTGCACCTGCCCTGCCACACCTTGCACCTGCCCTACCACCACCTTACTACACATACTTCAGTGGACTCTGTACCAACCCATTTCCCCATTTCACTGCAGGATCCATGAAGGCCTACACTGTATTAGTTTCTTTCACCACTAAATCCCCTAAGGACAGTGGGATTCAATAAATACTCATGAAACTATTATAAACATACACCTTATTAATTGACTAATTAATGTGGAGTCCAAGTCCAGGCAGCTGTTCCACTGAGGATAATATTCACCCACTCCACAAACACTTCCTAAATGTCTCTTGTATCAAAATGGTACAGGATGAGTCAAACCCAGGCCCTGCCATCAATGAGCACACATGAAGCAAGGAAGCCAAGTCAAGGACACAAATACCTACAGTACAAAGTAGATACAGCAACACCAAAAAGGATGGGTATTGGAGATGTGAAAAAAGAGACCAAGGCACTGGAATCACCAGGCAGTTCAAAGTGGCTGGAGCTAAGGCTGTGGGACAGGTAATACTGCGACCAGAGCCTGAAGGTCCTTGAATAATACCTTTTATTAAATAGTCAACATGGGCCAGACTAAATGCTTTACATTCATGATTTCAATTATTTCTTAAAACAAATCTATGTAATACCCTCCTGTTCCAGAGAAGGAAAGTCTGAGCCTTCACAGAAGACAAGAAAATTGCCCAAGTTGGGATCCACAGCCAGGCCAGCCTGACAACAACAGCAAGACCATGGTGCTCTGGAGCCTGAAATGCCAAGTTAAGGAGCTGCTACTTTATCCAATAGGCAATGGGAAGCCACTTTGAGCAGGAACATGCCAAGGTCAAAGCTTGTGCTTGGGAAGATTTATCAGGTAGTAATGGGGAGAATGGATTGGGAGCAGTCAGGCTTGAGGCCCACTGCAATGATCCAACGTTGTATCATGAAACTCCTGAAGTGGAGAGCAGTAGCCAGACTGGAAAGGCAGTTCAACAGCTGAGGAATTCCAGAGGAAGAGTGGGACAGTCGGAATGATTCTAAGGTGTACACCCAGGTAAATGAGAGGATCGACTGGCATATGTGTGCTTCTCCAGCGCCTCTGCACCTGTGCACGTGTGTGCAATGTCGTGGAAAAGGGAGGTCTGTGCCTGTGCCTGTGCCTATGGAAAAGGGAATGAGTAGGAATGAATGCAGGCATGGGTCTGGGAGTATGGCAACTTTGAACTCCAAATCAGAGGGCAGCCTAAATTCTCCCAACACACCCCTCCCCCCTCACCTCTCCCGGTGCTTTGCTGTTACCAGCAAAAGCCTCCTGAATTCCCCTAGCCGTCCTATCCATTTGGGGCATTTGAGCCTTAGCCACTCACAAAAACAAACAAAAAAACACAAGAGCAATAATGTGGCATAAGGCATCAGACAATCATGTCCACCCAGGTCTACTCTCCCCTTGCTGGCCTGCCCCAACACAGAAAATGCCTGGTCCCAAATCAGCACCAAGAAGCAGAAGAATGCCAGACAGGAATCACAGGTCCCAGCAGTAACTCATGCCCTGTAGCCTTGGGCTAGAGGTTTAACTTCTCTGGATCTAAGTTTCCTCATCTGTAAGACAAGCAGTGTGGACTAGAATCAGAAGTCATAAAACTGGAGGCTTGCAGGGACAAATTCACCGTGCAGACGGACTTTGCTTGACCAACACAATGTCTGTTAATGGAATTCGTTTCAACGCTTAAGAATGAGGCTATTTCACAAAGAAAAATGCATATTTGAATCCTCTCTGAATTAAGAAGATCTGGCAACAAGGAACTCACATTCCCACATGGCATCAATCAGCTAGAACTGAGAAGCTGCTATACCCTCCTTAGATGAGGCACCACTCTCCTGTCTGCAACAGTCCCTACTACCCCTTACTGCTCCCTGAGAGTCCCCACTCATCATCTATACCTAGCCCATTTCTATCTTTCATGCTAATGGTCTGGCTTCTCTAGGCACCGGAGTTCATAACCCCTAGGAAGATGATCTAAAATATCACCATTATAAGGATCAGGAATTGGGGACAGAAGCACAGAGAAGCTGGCTGTGAACTCCCCACACAGGCAGATGCAGAGGAGCAAGGTCTTGCTGCAGTTGATCAAGGTTCATTAACATGTGGGTCAGGCCTATGCATCATCCCCCCCATTCCCACCCCACCAAGGAGGAACAAGACAGATGACGTCAGCCTTGGACACAGTCAGAGAAACCCCATCATGAAGCAATTTGCTTCCCCAGCCACTCTAATTTAACAATTAGCTTAACAACCCTGGTCAGGCACTTGCCGCTGGAGCAGAGAAGTGATGCCGATCAGCAGCAGCTTCAACCTAGAAGCTTCAGGAAGTCCTTTCCCCACTGCCTCACTTCAGCTGGGCCTGAGTCTCTTGATCACACAAATGGGTGTTCTAAATATCTCCACAGAGGCTCCGCCTTCTCCTTGAGTCTCCTGCTTGGGCTCCTTGGAAATTCTCCCATGTCCAAAATCAGTTTCTCCTACTGCAACCTCAGCCCATTCTCTCTCCATTCTGTCCTGCAGAGATTCTGGCCTCATCACATGAAGCATGCCAGGCCAGTATGCTCATGTCAATCACTTCTCTGGCCCTTTGGGAATTGGGGTGTGGAAAGGAAGCCTGCACATAGGCCACACTGCAGAGAGGGACGTAAATTCACAAGGCTGGCAGCATTGGGACATCCTGAGCACAGATCCCGACTCAGAGAACAAGTCTCAGTAACTAGGCTTGCCCTAATCTGGACAGTATGCTCAGCTCCCCATCTACATCACCAAGGGGCCCCTCAGTAGGGTGCACAATAAATACTTCCCTCACCCAGCTTGTCCTGCTCCTACCCCCAAGTCCTTTCTCAAGCTGTACCCTAAACCCCAAATGCCAAATTACAGAGAGACACACACACACATTGGTAAAAGGAGACTGAAAGGAAGAGTTTATAAAGTCACGAGTCCACAGAAACCTGAAGGCTGTTTTAAAATATAGCATTAGAGTTCTGGGATAGATAGGGTGAGGCCAGAGCCCCAAATAGCAGACCATCCATGAGGAAAGTATCCATGAATGACCAGGTAGAAATTTCAGAGAGGCCATGGAGGAAGAAGTGGCACATAAATACAGAACAAAAACCCAGGAACTTAAGCCAAAAGTACAACTGAGGAATGCCAATGCCAAGGTCAATCACAGAGGTTATTTTGTTCCAGCAAAGGGAGACAACAAGATGGGGAGTCAGGGACCAGTTGGTAATGCCTTGGTCCAAGAGGTATCCTCAAAAATAAAAGTCCTGCCCAGCCGGCGTGGCTCAGTGGTTGAGCATCGACCTATGATCCAGCAAATTGTGGTTTGATTCCCTGTCAGGGCACATGGCTGAGTTGTGGGCTCAATCCCCAGTGTGGGGTATGCAGGAGGCAGCTGATCAAGGACCCTCTCATCATTGATGTTTCTCTCTCTCTCCCTCTCCCTTCCTCTCTCTGAAATAAAAAAAATAAAAAATAAAAGTACTTCCCAACCTGCCCTCCTTAATAGACAGGAGTGAGGTCAGGGTTGACACTGTACTAAGTGCTCAGGAACCTGACTGACAAATGAGGTATAAATAAATCACTAGGACCATATGGCATCCACCTGGGAGTCCTAAAGGAATTCAAGGGTGAAATCATGGCACTGCTAGCCAAAACGTGTAACCTCTTATTACAAAGTCACTCATGCCCTAGAACTGCCAAGTACTCATGAAGCCTCCATTCATAAGAAGGGATCCAGGGAGAATTCTCATTTTCATACCAGGGAAGTCGGCAGAACACATATAAAGAACAGGACTACTGAGTGTGTAAGCAAGCATGATCTATCAGAGGGAAAGACAGGATGATTCTTGTAAAAGCAAAGTGTATATATAAGAGTTTTTGAAAGAATAAACAAATGTGTGAATTAAAGAGAATCTGTGCATGTAATTTACATACATTTCCAAGAAACTATTAGTAAGGCATATAGTAACTTTTTTTAATTGAATACAATAGGGAAAACACTTTTTCAGGGAACTGACTTGGACATCAGAAACAGAATGAAAGAATAAACTGACACTTCCCCAAATTAAGAAATAAAAAAGTTTCTTAAGGCATAAACATTAGAACTGGTCCTATATAACATTCTTATAAATAATCTGTCAGAGGGAATTAGCAGATTGATACCATACAGGTCTACACTCTCCAGGTGAGAAAAAGAATTGCTGATTCAGAGAAATGATAGGAAGGTCTTTTCAGGTTCTAAGAGCTGATGAAAAGAGGAGACTGAGTTTCAGTGTGATGGGATCTATCTGCCCATGACAGCTCCATAGCCTCCTTTCTCCAGATAAGATGAGTTCTGGGCTCCACTCCCTGGATATTACGATTGGGGGCTCCAGAACCTACATATGCCTGAAAAATAGGAACAAATCCAGATTTAACTCACAGAAAACACTTCTGGCTAGACTAACAGGGAAAGTGTCTGCTGCATTTGGTTAAACCCTGACTAGTCAGGGCCAACCATGGGCCAGCCCTTCCTCCCTCATCTGCAGTGCACATTCAATACATAGAAGTTCAGGTTTATACTCCAAAATAGACACCCAGAGAAAAGCCAATATGATGCTATGAACCAAGAATTCCAAAACAAACAAGAGAGTATGATTAGATTTACCTATTTCTCTGAATTAATTTCTGTTATTGCATCTCTATCTTAAGCATACAGTAGGGAGCTGACCATGGAAATGAAACCTGAAAGAGCTCATCCTCCCTTAACAGGCCCCACTGTCCCCTGTGACCCATTCCATCTGCCTATTCTGTTTCTCCTACTGTCACTAACATAAGTGACTGCCACTTGGTAAGACTTCCTCAGCATCCATCTCTGCTTATCCACATGCATCCATTTCTTCAAAACTAGGGGCAGCCCAGCTGGTATGGCTCAGCAGTTGAGCATCGACCTATGATCCAGGAGATCGCGGTTCGATTCCCAGTCAGGGCACATGCCCAGGTTGCAGGCTCGATCCCTAGTGGGGGCCGTGCAGGAGGCAGCCAATCATTACTCTCTCATCATTGATGTTTCTATCTCTCCCTCTCCCTTCCTCTCTCTGAAATCAATAAAAATATATATTTTTTTAAAAAACTAGGGGCAAAACAACTTCTCCCCCAGTGGCCCCCTAGTATCATGGATCCTTGAAATCTACTCTCTTGTTTTGGGTCTGAAGTCAGTGCCTTATTGGAGAGGCAAAAACAAAAGAGTTCAATATTGTGTCGCCTGCTAAAGCTTGTTCTAACATAGCGGTTATGTGCCTAGGTTCAAATCCTGGCTCTACTAATTACTACTTGTGTGAACTTAGACCTCAATATCCTCATTTTCAAATAAGTATAGAAATGTTTACCTACTTCAAAAGGCAGTTCTGGAGATCAACTGAGGTCATGCTTATAAATAGCTTAGGACAGTAGCTGGCACATAATAAGGACTCAATAAATGTTAGCTACTACTAACAATATCTTACTAAACAGATCTATTCCTTTCTTGATTTCCTCCTCAGTATTAATAAGGCTTTTAAAAGGCAACTTTTTTAAAAGGTGATTAATGATAGCTCTCTCTGTTCTACAATCCCTCAGCTCTCAGTTGTCCCTTTATTATCTTCTTGTGCAGTATTTGTTTAGACCTGTATGTTGCTTTATAAATTGTGAGGTCCTTTCCATGTGCCAATGTCACTGCTGTCTGTTCTTGGGTTAAAGTTTGCATGGAAACTTTAACTTGCTAGCCTAGTTGAAAGCCACTAACTGCTTCCAAGACGGTTCACATATGACACTGTCCTTGATGAATCCATCAAGGTAAAGGGAGTGCACTCTGAAACTAGACTTTGTCAGCACTTCGAGAGCAGACCCACTGTTAGTGCAGACTCATTAACCAAGCTCACAAAGCTGATGTATAAGCCAGAAGCTCCATTTATTGGGTGCCAAAAACAAAAACAAAACACAACTCTCACAGGACCAGGAGTGCTCAGGTCAGCATGGTCAGTGTAGGTTGATGGACTGGGAAAACCAAGCCATCATACAAAAGGTGCATAGTGAGCATGTAAGCAAGGCTAGGGGAGTCTACAGAACAATTCATGGCTAAATGGCAGCAGGCAATGCCAAGCTGATGTATCTACCGCAAGATAAGGACTAGACCTGCTAGAGAACCCAAAGTTCCCTTGTCTGTGGCCAGGCCTGAATGGGCACTACCAGCTTCTGCCTCTTTAACTTGCCTTTCAGAAGTGCTCCAGCTAACCAGCCCCTTCTACACAGAGTCTTTCTCCAGACTGCACTCAGTTCAATTAATTAGGTTTCAGATTACTAAATTACAGTCACATTTCATTCAGCCCAGCATCCCTGAGATTATTCCCAGGTCACACTGATGAAGCCCTTTCTCCTCCTTTGCATATCTGAAGAACATCCTCGCTCACAGTTGCAAATGGCAGATCACATCCACGTAGGATATACAGATGGACCTAATTTAACCCTCAGAGGCAGCTTCATGTATGTTATTTCCCGATTCCTAGGAGACTTCACTGTTATCTCCATGAAACCTTATGGGCAAAACTTGCCAAGGCCAAGATCATCTTCTATTTTATTTCATGGTTCTTCAGCAAATAGAACAGGAGTTCACTGAAGTGAAGCTGCAAAAACATTTGCTTTCATTAACAGGGAGAGACCACTTTTCAAACATTGGTTGGAGAGAGAGGGAGGAGGATGGGGGAGGAGAGGGAGAGGCAGAGGCAGAGGCAGAGACAGAGACAGAGACAGAGACAGAGACAGAGACAGAGACAGAGACAGAGACAGAGAGAGAAGATTTGGGGAGCAGATCATAACAGAACAAAACCAGGAAGAAGGGAGTTCTGAGCTGCTGTCTCTGCTACCTTTACAAGGACTTGCAGAGGGAAGTGTAAAATGTCCTGGGTATTTAGAAAATGGATACCCGCTACTTGAAAAGAAACAGCTCCTCTTCCACCACATTTATCCCGGTCAAAATCCTTTTTTCCTTCCCTGGTGTCTTAACAGCCGGTAGAAGAACATTCAGTTTTAGTTCTTAGAAGAAAGACACTTGGAGCCTGAGAGTTTCAAATCACAGACTCCTTAAGCTGGAAAAGATCTTCAAGAGGTCTCTCAGGACTCCCTCTGGCTCAAGGACTGATGTGCCTGAGGGAAATTCTAACAGAAGAGACACCTTGCCAGTTGGGAGATTCTCGCCTTCCTATGTAGTTGTGGCATGGATATCTTCTGCTCTCTCCTTCTGGGTTTGAGTTGCAAGGCAATGTTGATGAAAAGAACCCAAGCTTGGAGCCCGAGAGCCTTAGGTGAGGTCCTGGTTTTGACAATTTCTGGCAAAACACTTCTCAGAGCCTATTCTCTCAGTTGTAAATGACAGTAACTACTACCTTTCAGAATTGTTGGGAGGAATAGAGATGATATCTGGAAAGTACTTAATCAATGGTTGCTTTTATTATGGGAGATTTTTGGCTAAGGTGGCACATGCAAGGGACACCACCATTAGAGAAGTCACCACCAGGTAATACCTGACTGGAAGAGCACCTAAACAGGCAGGAACACCATGCCCCCCATGCCATCCAACAAGGCAGAAGGCTTCCTCCTCCCTCCTCTCCCTGGTCATCCACATGAGAATGCGACCTTCCTGAGTCCAGAGTTTTAAACCCCTCAATGGCAGACATCAAGCACACATGGAGGGGAGGGGAGTACAGAAAGAGTACAACAAGGCAGAAAAACAACCCTAATTCGGGCAATTTCAATCACACAATTACATACGTAGAAAGGACCCCAGCAATCATTCAGTGCAACCCTCTCATTTTACAGGTGGGAAAACTGAGATCTAGAAAGAAAAGACAAATCCGAGTCAATGATAGATGGATCCTAAAACCAAGACCTTCCGAATGGGTCGAGGGCTCTATTCACTATCCCACACTGCACAGACCCACCGAAACTGATAAAATGATACACGAGGCAAAGCAAGATACTGGAGAAAGGGAATGTCAAGCTCATATTTATTTAGCTTCTACTGTATAAACAACATTGGATAGCCACTAAGATTTACAAGAGTTCCCAGCTCTACTCCAGGAGCTTAACATCTAGCTGAGGGGAAATATCTGGAATGTGAAACAGCAATAAAGGAGATTTGTGGAGACAAGCCTTGGAATGAATTCAAGAAGATCAGAGACAGAATCAGGGTGATATCACAAAAGACTTCTTCCCTACCTGGAGTGGGGCAATGCTGGAGCCTCACAGAATAGATAGACCATGAATAGACCATGACTAGAAAGAAAAGAACATTTAAGCAAAGGCTCCAGCAGGAGAAAAGTCTTGAGACAAGTTTGAGTAACTACACACCTGGCTGCTTACTGGCTCTCTTACCATAGATCATGGAGCCTGGCACTCAGAGCAGAGACCTTGAGGATTCCATGTTTCTCAGAAATTGCCAAGGTAGTGAGCTAGCACTCACTCATTCCTGCTCTCTCTCTCTCTCTCTCTCTCTCTCTCTCTCTCTCACACACACACACACACACACACATATACATACATATGCACATGCATGTACACAAACAAGGCTGGTGATGAGTCAGCTGCTCAGATTTCTCTCTTCCTACATGCTCCATGACCCCAGAGAATTCTCATCTGGGCTCCACCAGGCTTTGACCAGTCCATCACTGAAGCAGCCTTCATCCCTGGTCTCCACAAAGGCTTGTCCAGCTATTCTTGTTGCTCACAGTCTCTGTATTTTATAGCAATCTCTGTTCATAAGCTTTGAAGAACAATCCCTAAAAAATAGGGATTAAATCCAGCTAACTGTGCTAACCACAGTGCTAGCTTCCTTTCACTTTCCTTACTCCTATTTCATTGCCTCATTGCATCTTGTTGTGGTGCATATTTTTTTATAAGCTGCTGTAACTCCTTTTTCAAGCAAGATGGTATCTAAATACATGCCTGGTGGTCTAACTCATTTCCACAGCAGCCTGGCACGTCTCTCCTCCAGGGATACCTTGGTCTCCCCATCACAGACTCCCCAAATTCATCCTTCCAGGCCTAAGCCAAATGTCACCTTCCTACAAACCATTCCCTAACTTCCCCAGGTAAAGCTCTCTCCCTCCCCTCTGAGTTTCAACTGCTTGTGGAATCTACCCTTTTATAGCAGTTACCCTATTCCACTGTAATCCACTCTAACCACTAGCAAAACAAAACAAAAAAATGTTGTTACAGCAAAGCAGCCCTATCATGTCATTCGCTCATTCAAAAACATTCAATGGCTCCCCACTGCACAATGAAGGAATCCCTCACTTTTCTACCAGTTTACCTCTCATTTGATTTCCTATGTTCATCCTACATACCTGCTAATCCAAACTGCCTACTTTTCCTCAAACATGCCCTTTTCTCTGCTACAAGCAAAAGGGGCACAGCAGATTCTTTGTGCTTCTCTCATGTCCCTGGGCTGCAACTAGATAGAAAGGCACACACATAGACTTAGCTCTGGGACATCCCCAGTCTCTTAGACATTTAAATTTTGTTTACTCAGTATTTCTTCCTCCTACTACTACTAGGTCTCATGAATTTATTTTCCCCCAGGGTGATGCAATAGAAATAACATGGGCTGTGGAAGTAGACACGTAGACTATTTCTTGGTTCAAATCCTAGCTCTGCCATTTAATAGCTGTGTGATTTTAGGGAGGTTCCTACTCTCTCTGAGTCTGTTTCTTTATGTTAAAAATGGGAACCACAAAGATTAAAGATTAAATATGTGTGACAATGCCCAGCCTTATCCCAAACATATGGAAGGTGCTCAATAAATACCAAGTATGATTATTGATGATTAATGTCCTTGTTATTATTCACACTTCCATGTCACCAAAGACAAAAGCTGCAAGTCAGACACTACAGCCTTGCTCCAGTCTAACACAGGCACTTCTCAGGGCCTGGAGGCCCTTTCCACATCACAACCACGTTGCTTCCTCAACGTGAAGTGCAAAATGCCACTTTGTTCTTTCCTCAAACCGTCAGTCAGCAAGGGATTTTCTTCACCCCTCCCCAATTCCTCCAAGCTCCGTGACTTTTTTCCCTTTTGCACTACATGTCCCAAAAGCTTCTGTAAATAAACAGTATTCACCTGTTAGGGGAAAGGATCTAAATCAATAAATGCCTAAAACCCACCAGCTTCTCTATCATCTCCAAACATGGCAGGGCAGAGGGAGGAGATTTTTGATGTTCAAATGAAAAATGAACTATTAGTGTGCGACAGAGGCAGGCAAGCAAGGAAGCGAGTTCTATTCTGGTTGCCTCACATTTGTGTCTCTGGGCTAAACACATATGTTGAGTGTACTTGGTGGAAACACAGGTAGGACTAGGTGAAGTCTAAAGGTTAAATCTCAATAGCACACTCAGCACAGGAGCCTCCCAGTGACTCAGAATGTAAGTATAGTTTGGGGTTGTCATTGGTGCCCCTGGGAAAACTAACTTTTTCTGTTTTGGTCCCAATTTCACAAAGTAATCTGAACACTTCAGTACTGCAACCTGGCACAACGTCACTGAGGCTGCTACATGGAGAAAGGCAGGTTACACCAGGTGGAGGTTGACAAAGGCCCATGCAAGGGCCCCTGAGTTCCACAGATGAAGAGGGGTGATTTCCTTAATGAAAGAAGACCATGCTCCTTCCCTGACTTCTAGTCAATCCTAGAACTGGGATATGGTTGAGTTATCCAAACTTTATCATCCTGTCCTCTTGATGAAGGGACTGTCCGAATAGCTGTCCAGGGTTCAAGGAGAAAACACCTGTGGAAGGGAAGCTATGTTTGCCTCTGTGCAACACTAGCTGGGCACTATCCCATTAGACTATGGTCTGGCCTACTACAGGACACTGCCAACCACTGAGCTACCAGTACAGGTCCCAGGAAGACACATGCAGGATACCAGGAGACACATGGGTAATCAGCAGACCATGTAAGGAGCCCCTTGACTGTCTTTACATCTCATAGTTGGAGATATGCAATGATCCAATTCTGAAATCCATGAGGATAGGCAAAGGAGAGGTAATTTCAAGTGAGGAAAAAGTCACTTAAGAGAGATCTAGCCCGGCCAGCATGGCTCAGCAGTTGAGCGTCGACCTAGGATCCTGGCAATCGAGGTTCGAATCCCGGTCAGGGCACATGCCCAGGTTGCAGGCTTGATCCCCAGTCGGGGGCTTGCAGGAGGCAGCCGATCAATGAATATCATCATTGATGTTTCTATTTCTCTCTCTCCCTCTCCTTTCCTCTCTCTGAAATCAATAAAGATATTTTTTTAAAAAGAGAGAGATCTAGCTCTTTTTATCTTTGAAAATTAAAAAAAAATCTCAAATATTTTTTTGTCTCCAAAGCCTAGAAACTGAGGTACAAAATGTGAACATTCAGCCTAAATACACAGAGGTGTGATGTGTGTTTGCTCTCTAATTTAAGAATGCTCAGTTCTTCTCTATAGAAAACAAGAGACACAAAGTGAAGATATAGAAAGTACAGGCAATAAGCAAGCAAGTATTTCATGAGACGAGTTATAAATAGATAAAATAAGAGCATGCATGTGTTGAAGAGAAACTAGGCAGGGAGGAAAAGAACCATGTAGTCACTTAACATTCATGCCAAACATCGACCACTCTTTGGTGACCCTCATTCAGGCCTCATGAGTCCTCTGCCCACATAAAATCCAAAGCTGTTTATCAGGACTGCTCCAGCCAGGCTTACCTACCCTAGCATCTCTCCTAAAAAAGTATGCATTGGCCACAGGCAACCTTCTGCCTGCTCTGGCCTCTCATTCACCTCTCAATTCTGGTTTCCATAACCACATCATCAGTGGGGAAGGCTGACATGGCAGAGGGACAGACGGGACCTCTGACCCAGTATAACAGAGAAGTCAGGGATGTGGTCTTTCCACTCAGTTCTACCCTATCCTAAACGCATAAACCTATCCCATGTCTTTGGCTGTGAGCTTTCAGTTCTACAACCTCTGGACAGGGTGCCCACTAAGTGTAAAGCACACTTAGAGGCTACCATTGCATCAAAGTATATCATAGCACAATAGCAATGGTGTAGTGACCATGAAGAGTAAGGGTCAGAGAATGCAGAAAGGGGGAAAAGTTAACCAATTTCATGTCTGAGGCTAGAGCAGAATTAGGGCCTCAAGGAAAGATTGTTTGACTGAGAACCAGGATATAAGTGTCCTCTTTCAGGCTCTGCCACTAACAAGCTGTGGACAAATCACTTTGCCTCTCAGGAACTCAGTTTTCTTATCTGCAGGAATGAGGCAGTTAGGCTAAGTTATGTCTAATACCCCCTCTGGATCTCCCATTTTCACCACAGCTAACACTGCATAAGCACTACTGGTGCTTATGTAGAGTACAAAGATCGCCTGCATCCTATACAGCCATACCTCTTTATTGCACTTCACTTTATTATACTTCACAGATGATGTTTTTTACAAATGGAAGGAAAGACCCTCCACCAGCAGAAAGATTCTGACTCCCTTTATTGTAATACTTGTTTTATTGCAGTGGTCTGGAATAGAACCTGTAATATCTACAAGGTATGCCTATATTAGCGATGGGGCAGTAACTAAGAGTAAGTCTAGGGGAAAAAATATTTTTCCCTAAAAGCCTCATATTCTCCTAGTTGACTAGATATCTCCTGTTTGCCCCTTCACATCCACCCTCCACCCTGTTCTAGGTACACCCTTCATCCTTCTGCAGCCTGCTCTGGGCCCTGGAAGCTGACTGTTTAGACAGCATCAAGGCTCCTTGCCCTCTGGCACCCTGCTGAGTTCAGCCATTGGAAAGCTCTAGCAGGAGTCAGGAGAAGCAAGGGGAGTGAGGCTGGGATATGCCCTACCTCTCTACAACCTCCCTGTGGGGTCCTGATGGGTTGGCTGGCTGTGTCCCTTGACCTAAAGTCACACCTCCTTTTGAGGTACCCCTCAACACAGACTCTCTGTCTCCAAGTTCTGCTAACCACTCCTTCCTCATTCCATTAGGTCTAGGGAAACAAACCTCCCCATTACTAGCCTGCACCTATGTAAAAGCCCCTTCATTCAAACCTTCCTTAGATTACCCAACAAGGCCGATTCATCTGTTTCCTGCTGGGGCCCTGACTGGTATGCTTAATGAACCCATGTTCTCCCTAAGCCTATCTTTGAACGATTGAGTCACTCTGAAAAATCTCTGCACTGTGCAACTCACATTCCAGACTTTCTCTGGTGCAGCTGAATTCCCAGACAGAAGCTGAGTTGTCTCTTTTCTCACTAGCCCTCTTCATGCCTACCTGCAAAACTCCCCCTTCCACTTGAAAATAAAAAAAAAATCACGATGGCTGAAAAACGTCAGTTCTGTGTGTGGATGAACAGCATAACACTCATGTCATTGTCGAATATGCTCTTCCACCCAACCTGGTGATTCAACATCTCTCCTTGGAGATGACCTCACAGCAACGTCTTCCTACTCATAGGCCTCTCCTTGACAATACCCAGCCCACGTGATAATACCCAGCCCACCCTCTCAGGGAAAGGTTGTTATCAGGAATCCTGGATCCCCCTTAAGCCCAGCTCCACTTCTGCTCTCTGGACTCACAACCTCATACTGACCCAAGTTGGATGCTTTTGTTTGGGCTCTGGAGAAATTCTTTTTTTATTTCAGCTTTATTGAGATATAATTGATTGGCATATAAAACTGTAAGAAATTTAAAGTGTACATCATGGTGATTTGATACTCATATACATCGTGAAAGCATTCCCCCATCTAGTTAATACATCCATCATGTCACATATTTATCTTTTGGGGAGGGGTGGATAAGAACATTAAAATTCTACTGTTTTAGCAAGTTTCAACCATACAAAACAGTGTTATCAACTATAGTCACCCTATTATACATCAGATCCTCAGACCTTATTTATCCTGTCACTGAAAGTTTGTACCCTTTTACTCACCCGTACCTATTTCCCCAACCCCTCAGCCCCTGGCAACCACTTTTCTACTCTGTTTTTATGAGTTTGACTTTTCTTTCAGATTCCACATGTAAGTGATATCATGCAGTATTTATCTATGTCTGGTTTATTTCACTTAGCATAATGTCCTCAAAATCCATCCATGTTGTCACAAATGGCAGGAACTCCTTTGGTCTCTGGAGAAATTATGTTCTCTCTCAGCCCCACTCTAAACTTAACATCTCAACTTCTTGAGATGGTTTCTTTTTAATAATAATAAGAAGAATTTTAAAAGTATTGAGTATTTATGTATCAGACACCAATCTAACCATTTTACGTGTTACACAACTCAATCCTCACACAACCCTATGCGTAGGTACCTTTATCATCGCATCCCATTTTAAAGAAGAGAACGTGGCACAGAGAGGTCAAGCCACATGCCAGGATTCAGGTCCATGAAGCCTGACTCTAAAGCCTGTATTCATTTTTATTTTTAATGTTTTATTATGAAATGTTTTAACCATAAAGTAGAAAAAATAGTATAATCAGTCCCCATGTACTCACAACCTAAATTTAATAATTATTAACTTATTGCCATATTTGTCTTCAGTACCATTATCACACATAATAAATTTAATAAGTTCTTAATATTTATTATCTAATAACCAGTCCATATTCAAATTTCCCCAAATGTCCCCACAAAACTCTTCATGAGTTTGCATTTCCTCCTTACACATGGCTGGTCTCACCTTGTCTGAATTGTTCCAATTTTAGTTCACATGCTGTACCCATCCCATCACCACTATGCTATCTGGTCTTTGCTCTGCTTTTTCCTCTTAAAAATAAAAAACCTTCCCTTATTCCAGTTCTCCTTCGATTCAGTTCTTGTATAAATCTAGTGCAAACCAGTCTTTCCTGATGGAAAAGAACCACCTCCCCAATTTAGCTACTGTCCCACTGCAGCAGGGACCATGTAAGAGACATAGTAGACAGTATGCACAAGATGTACTACTGCTTATGTCCTCTGAGCAACTCAAGGAAGAGGGGAAAGGGTTCCTGAAGAGAGGGATGGGGGTCTCTCTGGAGTGAGTAGTGTCTGCCAGAGGGAAGAAATTCTCAAATTTGCTCCATGTCTTTGCTATAGGCACACTGTTCTGAAAACAATGTGTGTATAGCTCAAGTGATGCCAGATGAGAAGGAAAAGCAAAGCTGGGTAATTCCCAGTTAGAGTCACCTTTGAGATTCTAGACCCCAAATCAAAAGCAGTCCTAAATACAGGGTGTCCCAAAATCATGTATACACACTTTGAATGATTATAAAGTCAGTGTTTATTAACATATAGTTCATTTTCAAAATTTAAAAGAATCTTCAGAAATGAATTTTTTTTTGTCAATGTCCGTTTTCAGACTGATGACTGTTCTGGTCTAGGAACTGATAATAATGTGAAGCAAACATCAAGAATCATTTCCTTCAGTATTTGTGAGCCCTTAATTTGTCAACTATTGCTGGTTTTGTACAGTAAACTATCTTTTATGTATCCCCATAAAAAAAAGTCTAGTGACACTTTAGGATAAATTTTCTTTGTTCAAAGCTTAGTCTGGCTTCACCCATTATTTCAAGTCAGTTAAACCTGAAAAGGAGTGAAAATTAATTGAGTTATCACTGTTAAAGTGTGTATACACGTTTTGGGGATACCACCTTCTTTTCCGCAGTGCCCAGCTAATCAGCACATCCACCAGTCAGATGTCATTTCTGGCACCCTCTCATGAACCTTTAGGTTTTTCCCCCTCCCCTGGGTTGACAAGGAGAATGGATCATCGTTACTGTTGCTTTTTCTCCTGCTTCAAATCTCTTTGAGGAAGGAGAAAGACGATGAAGAGAGAAATGGAGGAAGAAGAGTATAGAGAAGGCGGCATCGTCTAAGTCCCTAACACACCTCTAAAGACCCAAACTCTGTGTCCTGCCTCTAAAGGGCTGCCAGAGGAATCTCATTTCATTCACTGATTTAAAAAAACATGTGTCTTACCGTCTCTCAGCAGTTTAAACTCCTACTTGTTCTTTAAGACTTAATCAAAATCCCCTCCTGAGTTTGGTGCCCTCGTCTATGCTTCCTTAACATCCAGTGTTGACCTGATCAAGGGATGTGTCAGCCTGAGCTATAATTATCTTTCTTTGCTTGTCTACCCCTCTGCACTCTAAGCTCCCGAGGCCAAAACCATATCTTATTTGTCTCTGTACCCTCAATCCTTAACACAGGTTCTGTCATATATCAGTCATTTAACAAGAACTGGCCAACAGGTACTGAATTCTAGCCCTTCTCCCAAAACCACTTCTGCGTCTTGCTAACAGCACTAGAGTGTGTTTCTTTCTTTACTTTTTCTTTACTTAAAAAAAAAAAAAAGTCCCCAGGGGCTTCTCAGTAGCTCACCTGATAATCAAAGTAATTGGAAAACTTATACATCCAGAAAACTCATGTCTATATATATAGGGAATGTAAGTCTGCCTCTTACTACTTTTGTACATCAATCTTTTTATACCATGACTCCTAAAGGATTGGCCCAGCCTTTTTCGATCCTCACTACACCAAGTCAGTACTTTACATATGGGGCTCCCTCAAGAAATGCTTGTTGAATTGACCTGATGGTGTCCATGATCTGAGTTCCCTAGAGAAGTTGACCATCTGCCAAATATAGCTACAGTGTGTTTGAATTATGTTAAGTAGCTGACAAAGTTCAAGCGAGAAAGAAAATTACCAATCCCTCCTGGAAGGAAGTGAGCGGAGAGGGCGGCTTTCTTGCTTCCAAAATGTCCAAACATCTTGTTCTAAATACTGACATCTGTTTGCCTCCAGCTTGCTGCTCCCAATGTTTGCCAACTGGCCAAGAATATTTGTGTCTTTACCAACCATCATCCCCCACTGCACCCACATCCCTTCCTTCCCGAGCTGGCAACTTCAGACACTACCATATAAGCACTATGCGGGCACCAAGGGCAAATATGCCCACCCAGTACTGAGGAAGCCAGGCCACTGCCTGTGCACCCTGGACAAGTCCACCATCAAAATGTCTTAGGGGCTCCCCTCCCCTACAAAAAAGCCAGCAGTGCCATCACCCCAGTCACCGGCCCCATTGTCTCCCTTCCTCTGCTTCTCTTCTCATTGCCCTCTTAAATCACATATAATCTGACTGCCAAAGACATCGAATCCTCATTGCAAATGCATGAGTCTTTCTGGAGACAAGACTGACAGACCTCCAGTGTTTGACTGGAGACCATTTCCATGCTCTTCTCTCCTGGTGTCCTCACCACGGGCTATCCTGGCTCCTTCTGCCTCACCAAGTCTGTTTGGATGTCTCACGGACTCCTCTTTACCTCCCACCCTCTAACTCTGAGCTTTTCTCAAAGTCCAACCCTGAAGTCATCCATGAGCTCTCTCCCCACACTCCCCGCACCCTCCCACTCCTGGGAGGCTCCACTGCCTTGTGAAAAAACACCTTCTTGTACTTAAATGTGCAGCATTCTTTTTCCTTAACACCACTCAATAACCAAAGGTGACTGGTTGCCCAACCTACATCAGGCACTCCCAAACCCAAAAGTCAACCCTTTTCTCTCATATGTACTTAATTAAGCCCCACAGCCTCAAATGTTTTCTAGACAATTGCACTTTAGTCACCTGCTGTCACCACACATTCAGTGTCATCTGTCTCCAAATTGGCTCTTTCCCCTCATCCTCCTTTCTTCCATTGTGCCTCCATTTTTCTAAGGCACCAAGGAAATATAATGATTTGGCGGGGGGGGGGGGGGGGGGAGAGGAAATAATTAAAGAACAGAAACAGCAGAGACTTTTGTACTTGGAAAGTAGCAGGAAAGTGTTAACACCTACATTGGCACCAGAGGTTAAAGATGTGGACCCACCCCCAGAGACTCCAATTCATGAAGACTAGGCTGGGACCAAGGAATCTGCATTTTAATAATGTCCCCAGTGATTCTGATACAGATAGTGATAAGTCACATTCTGGGAAAGACTGGGTTTTAGTAGTTGGGTACAGGATAAAGCAGACAGGGCTAAAAATGTGTAAATGCCCAAAGGTAGCTTTAAATAGAAGCAATAAACTGCTGCTACAAATCTCTGTTGAGTAGGGATTTCTACTAAAACCATAGAACCAGGATAGACCACAGAGATTCTGTGGTCTCCCCTTATTCATTTGACAAAGGAAAACTGAAGCTCAGAGGAGGTGTACCCAAGGCCACACAAGTCCAAGGCAGAGTGTTTAACATAAGTCACAAAGGATATCTTTTTTTCCTTAGAAGTAAATAAAATAAGCACACACACTGGCTTAAAATGGTACTTCCCAAATTTTAACATGCCAAATAAATTAAATGCTCTTTTTACTATGCAGAATGTGATTCAGCAAGTCTGGGAGGCCTGAGGCGCTGTATTTCTAAAAAGTTCCAGGTGATGCTGATGCTGCTGGTTCATGATCCAACCTTTGAGTGGCAAGGTCTTAAAAAGTAAAATAACTGTTCTTCTGTTGTTCTAAATAAACGGTCTATTTCTTAACAATGAGCATTTGTGCTGCAGAGAGCAGTGTACCCTGGTTTCCTTGGCCGCACTGTGTGAAATGAGTGAACTTACTGCATTGCTGACTCAGACTTGGGCCACTAATCACCTGTTGACAGCCAGCAGGGGTGGAGTCCAAAACAAAGGACGACTCCCACACCTCCAGCTTCAGCCTTGTTACTGAAACATCCATGTTGAAAAGTGTGATGGGATGATGAAAACTGGGGATTGAAAAAGATATTGATACATACTTGCCTTGAAAACATATTTAGGAAATTAGGAGACTATTTCATTTTGAAGAAAACTTTCGAATTAAAAATAAATGTCCTTGACAGGAAATACATGTAGAACCAAACAAAAGGTTTTGCTTGGAATTAGGAAATAAAGACACACTTAAGCACCATTATTACAAACAAAAGCTGGATTACACCCAGAAAGAGAATGGCATCCTGGCTTGGCTTGGAGTGGACTCTGGAAACTACTTTCTGGCTTCAAAACTTGGCTCCATCACTTACATACTGTGGAATTTGGAACAAGTCATTTAACCTCAGTTTCCTCACCAGTAAAATGGAGTTATTATGAAAATGAAATGAGTTACTACAGGTAAAGCACTTAGCGTGATGCCTGACACATGGTAGGCATTCAATACAAATTGGATATAAATATTTCCAGAGATGTAAGCACAGGTTAGTGAATTCAACTACTAAGGAATTCAGCTTGATCAGTCACAAGGTAGAACTGTCTACTGTGCCTGCCTCCCCAAGGCTTATAGGCTCCTCTGGAGAAAAGAAACATACATAAAGGTTACTGTCTCCATCTTTTCCATTCATCTTGGGGCATCTCCAGTCCAGGCCTGTGACAGGGCAAGTGTGGTCAGTCAGCCATGTCTAGGTACTTGTTACCGATCCCTTAGCAACCACAATATAGGTAGGGCCAGCTTCATGGGTGTGTAGTCGCACAGGGTCCCACACTGAGAAGGCCCTGTGCTTGGAATTTAATGCTCTGTAAATTCTTAAAAATTTAATCTTTGAAACTGTGTTTTGTAAGTGAAATCTGGTGGGAAAATAGAGCATGTGCCAGGGGGTTGGGCCTGAGCTTATGCACAGTCCACCTCCAGCCCCCTATTCTCCCACCCCGTGGGGCACCAGGCCTTGCCCAGTTCTCAATTCCTGTCCCCTAGCAGGGGCCTGGACACAAATATAGCTGAAGATGGGGGAGGGAGGTCAAGGTCAGGCACACACACACACCACAACAGCTCAAGGCAGAGGACAGTGGCAGCCATCCCTTCCCTGGACTGGCAACATCACAGCATGCTCAGTGGGCAACTCATCAAGACTGCAAGCCTCTTGCCCACCTGCAATCTAGGCAGCTGGCATGTCCCTGTGCTCGCAATATCCTTGGAGATTAGGCATCTACTCTGGGTTGAGGCAGTGGGCCCATGGGAAGGGGAGACACCTGGCTCAACTTATCTGCCCTTGGCCAGAGGTCAGTCCTGCAGATGGCAAAAGGGGATCCCAGCAGCCCACAGGCCATGTGCACCCAATCACAAGAGGGGAGGGGGCCAGGGACCTGTGAGGGTCTGCACTGGTCTCCCTGGGGTATCCTCTGCTAAGGGAGCACATCATTAAATAGCAAACTAGGAACACCATGAAAGGTCAAGAGAGAGACCATGAGAGAAAGAAAAAAACCTTATATTTTAACACCTTTAACAGCACATTTTTCCTGTTTTTGAACAAAAGGCTTGCATGTTCATTTAACATGGCCCTGTAAATTATGTAGCCGGTCTTCACCCTACTCCCAGCCCCACCCCAAATCCTCTACTTGGTGCCACTTTCACCTCTCCCTCATCTCATGTTGGGGGAGTAAGATCTAGCCCTTTCTCATAAAGGCTCTAATAAGTACCAGTTGGCCTCAAGAATAGTCAGTAAAGCCAATGGAGAGTGGAATGAAGAGTCCCTTGAGAATAAAGGCCACCTGGAAGGAATTCTCAGGAAATGTCTGGCAATCTAGAAAATGGCAACTAGGCGACGAAGATAAAAAGCACTAAAATTGACCCCAGAAAAGATTTCCCAACAGTTATGCCACTATCCCCATGGTTCCCAAACTCTGTACCTAAGCACCTCAGACACCACAGCAAATTTGTAGGGGATCCACAGGATGTTTAAATTTTTGAGGGAAATACATCAATGCTTGACCATTGTCAGATACCACATGACCTACTAGCACTAGATCTCAGTTTCAGCATGAAATCACACTTCATTCCTTTCAAAGACATCATATCTTTGCAAAACGGGATTTGGGGAAGTTGTTATGAACAAAATCAAGCATAACACACAAAAATCAATATAGAACAGGAAATGAAGGGAGCAATATCCAATCTGATTTCAAGGTCTGAGAAGTTGTACAGTGCCAACATCATATACATCTCAGTAGTAAGTAACCAAGGTTATTCAAGAATGAAATAAAAATACTTTTCTTTCAATTTATGTGTGTTATTTTTTCAAATGGCTACTACATTATTAGGACATAATTACTTATTAAGTTTTTTGGGGCCTACCAACTTAATGAGCAGATCTATTAAGTGTTTTGTTTGGCCTAAGGGCACCATGGAAAAATTAGTGAGCATTAAAGTACTGTGAGCCAAGAAAGTTTGGGAACCTCTGCACTACACAATCCTATATTTTATATAATGAAAGTCTCTGGAAGGGGAAACAAGGACAAGGATTGTGAGGAGCATATACCCAGTGGAACCAGAGCTAGATTCAACCAAGTATAAATCAACAATTGACGCAGAGTGACGTTTCTCACATTACATTTAAAGAAGCCACTGCCAAATGTCAAACATTACCTTCGATGTTAAAAAAAACAAAACCACAACATAATAAATGTAGACCCTTTCATCTTCATCTGAGGATGGATGGTCCAATTTGGAGATGGTTGAAGAAAATGCTAAATCCACAGGGGAAGAATGCAAAGACAGAGACAAGAGAGAAGCTCATTGATTTAATTGGGCTGGATTAATTCCAGTAAGGAATCACAGAAAAATTCAATTGCAGGTCAAGACTATGAAGCCTGCAGTGCTAAGGCAGACCACAGATAAGGCTGATGCTCTTTGGCGCCATAGGGAGATGTGTAACTTCAAAACTTTCAAGCTTGAGAGGGAAGAGAAAAATAACTGAGAGGAGAGTTTGGATCAAAAACAATAATGTTGTCAGGTTACAACATGTTTTACTTGTGGCCAGAAAGAGTATCTGACCCACCTACGAAAATTAACTAGCCCCAACTATGGACTTGGGAACATAAAGATGTGACACTGGCCAAAGAGACAGGGAAAGACAGGTAGCTCTGTCTGACGGCGGAGATTACACATATGAAAATCCTTTAAGGGAAATTTGGATGCCCAGTGTCTCACTTTCTTAATATAGTCAGATAGTTTGAACCTTCAAACTGTAACCCCAGGCTTAGGGAATAAGCCTGCATGCTGGCAGGATTGTTGAATGGGGGAGGACAGAGGGCCCATGAGCAGAAAAAATTGCAGAAACTCATGAGATGACTTGATCCATAGAGAGGTATGGGGACAGCAGCTGATGACGTCAAAAACTATGTCCCAAGCAGGTGCTCTCGCCAGGCTCCTGCTCCTTGGGAGTTGTTGCCTGCACATGCAAGGGACAGGACCAAAGCAAGGAGGTTCCTCAATCAATAAGAACTGCTGCAGCTAGGACTCAATCTGGTCCCTCTCTCCTGCTGCCCCTTATTTAGTTTCTGCAGATGCCCTGGGTGCCAAATGGATCTTTTACTGCTTTCCTTGACTGACCTTCCCCCGCTTCACCTTCTTGACCTTTATTTACCTTACTTGTGCCTGGCCCCTTGCTGTCCTGAATCTGGCTTTGGGGTGCACTCTGACCTGGCTACCCTCTCTGGTTCTGACTCTTTGTCATTCTATAATAAACTTTAAGAACTTCCTGGCTTTTAAACCCTGCTTGTGTTTCCTTAATCCCTGTTTCTCATCCTCTGCCCAGCTTCCAAAAGAATACTCTTATCTGAAGACAGAGTGGCAGAAGAGGGAGTATGGTGGGGGAGGCTCAAAGAAAAAGAACAGGATATGGTCCTGGAGGCTCAATCTCCACAGGAAGAATCACTCTGAGGACTGCCCTCCCCGCCAGCTCTTCACCAAGCCAAATGTGGTAAAGGATAAATCAATGGAAGTTAAAACTCCCCCTAACAGGGAGGGAAAAGATCTGGCAGGGCCAGCCAAGATGAATATCTCTGGGGGGAAAGATTTGCCAAATATCCAATTTAAAGAAGTTGGAGGCTCTGAGAAAATTCAAACAAAACTTTTCTCCTTTCAAAAATCCTCTTTACAGACCAGGAGAGAAAACAAATCATGTTTAAGAGTAGTTGTTATATATAGATTACGGCTACCCCAAAATTGTTGACTGCACTTTCTTGGGAAGCTCATAAATATTTGGTGGGTCCTATAAAAGTAAGAACTAAGGATACAGTAACTGGCTCAGAATTTATCCTGTGCAGCTCACCCAGAGACCAGCAAGACTAGGGGCATGTCATTGCTGGATTCCTAATGGCTGGCGACGGATACAACCTGTGACAATTTATACCGAATTTTGTGTGTCATGTGTGTAAAAAGGGGCACCTCCCCACCCTAAGGCAATCTTTATAGGACCAGCACTTTCTCAGAGGTGAGATATGCAGATGAGGACCTTCTCCTAAGCACATTCTCAAGGAGACCCCACAGACTTTCAAAATGACTTAAGGATTGAAGAAACCTCAGCAATCCCCCATCTCAGCACCATTACTCTACAGTGAAAAAACTCAGGCCCAGAGAAGTGCAGTGGCCTGCCCAAGATCACAGAGCTGAGAGCAGGACACAGGGCTCCCAACTCCAGACTGGGGATGTGCCCCTTTGTACCACATTGCAGCCATGGATGTGCCACGAGCCAGCCAGCAGATTTGAGAAGGTCTCTACTGGCATCCAAAGCAGAGCAGACTTCCATTGATCATATTTTTGGGGAGTCCTTCCCCTCCAAAAAGGACAATCATACACAAATTTCTTTCCAAGGGCTAAGCAGTGCCTGGAAAGTCCAGACCCAACTACAGCACACACATGACATATAAGACAAGGGGTGACCAAAAGTCAAACCACCCTGAAGGAGAGGATGAAAAACAGAGGGTTAAAAGTCCTGACACTTGAAGAGATAAATTGTCTCCTTTGTTCTTAGCCTTCACAAAGGCTGTCCAAGAATTTGCAAGGCTCAAGCTATTTAAGCTAATGTATGGGGAGATTAAACTGAATCCAAGAGCCCAGAAATGGAAAAGTCCCAGACAACAAAGCCTCAGGAGTGCACATGCTGGGGGTCCTGGAAGGAATGAATAAAGCCTGTACCTGGATGCAGAGCCATTTAAATGTATAAGAATTGAAAAGTCTTAACATGGCACCACCTCCTCCCCATGCAGTGCTTGACAGACTCCTAAAGGGATTGCATTTCTGCTCTACTTTAAAGAGATTTAGGATTGGATTTGATAGTGCCACCTCTGTCATAGGGGTTCTATAGGCCTAGGGCCTCTGGAAAACCTAAGGTAGCACCTGATCGCACATTTCAGCCGTGGGTCTGTCAGACAGGACTTCATCTGGGGAGCTAGCTGCCTTGGTCTTTCTCACAGGGAAAGCTAAAATCTAAGGGGAAAATCACAAACATGCTCATTTAACACCTAGCATAATGCTGTATGGAATAATGGGGGGAGGGGAGGGCTGAAAAAAAGTCTCAGAGAATTACCTCTATGCCTAACAAATCAAATAAATACTTCAAAACAAACGAGGTAGAACAGATTGAATGGCTGTCAGAGCTTAGAAACTGGGCCAGGATAGAGAGAAGAAATTAGATGACCTCCTTTTGGATTCAAGAGACATGGGTGGCATCAGGAACAGAGAGAGGAAACATTCTGGCTAACAACAGTCAGCAGACTCCTGTGAACCCTGCACCCCTCCAGCAGTCCACTTATCCTGGCTTAAAAGAGAGACATTACCATCAGATTCTATGAGAATTGCAGAGAATTAAATTATATAACAAAGTGTGCCCTCTCCTAGAAGTGATGCATTTTGGAATGTGTTGGGAATTGTTAAATATCATTTCTGTTATCAATTTATATAAAAGTTTTTAGCCAGTGGAATCCAAATCTGCCCCCAAAAGTAATTGTTACACCAGATAATGTGGAAGTTTTGCATTTTACCCTTCAGGATGAGGAATTCACCAACCTTCTTAAAGTTCCAAAGGTCCTGAAGGCTGAATGAGCTAAAATATATGCCATAGCCCCACTAATTAAAGAGCTATATTCAACTAGACTATAGACGATAAGCTCCTAGAGAAACTTTGGTTGGAACTACTAATAATCAGAACCCACAAAGTTGAACTTAAAGTTAAATAATACTAATCAGGACTTTCAGAATTCCAGGTTATAGGAAAAGAATACATAAGCATTCTCAGGAAGACTCTATAAAACATTTCACAAAGCTCCTACTGCCAAGATACAAATTAGTTCATCAGTGGACAGTATAGCCTAGACCACCATGCTGTACAAAGGTCAGCTGACCAATGGTTCCAGCTGTGGAAAACATAGTCTGGAAGTTCCTGGTCTGGTTTCTGGAGTCAGGCACAATGCAGTAAGGCTAGCTGCCTGGGCATCACGAAGCTAGGGGCTACCTGCTAGGGAAAGGCCTGAGAGGTCCATTCTGAGAGTCCACCAAAGCCTGCAGGGAGGCTTCAGGACAGGCTGAAAGGAAAACAGCCCCAGAGCTTTCTGAAGATTTCACAGCAGTGAGGTGGAGAAGGATAGTCAGCATGTTCTCCATTTGCTTCCAGAGGCTTCCGCAACCTTTTAAATAAAGCAGTAACAGGAAGATGAGGCATAGAAGTGAAAGTGGTACCACAGCCGATGATGAAGACCCAAGCCTTATACACAGCCATCTGTATCCAGCCTCAAGTGTTCCTGTTACCTAGGAACAGTCACAAAGCATGCTGGGAAGAGTAGCTAAAGTATCCAGGTGCAAGCTCTGAGGGTTATCTAGGCCAATTCTTGACCCAAGCCTGACTTTACTCATCTATCTGAGCTTGCATTTGGCTAGTGGCCTGGGGATTTCCCTGTTTTCTACATGGCAGACATTCTCCCTGAAAAGGGAAAAAATTAATTTGACATAAGCAATCAATCCCACTGGAATGTTTGTGCACACTGAGCCAAGCAGAAATGGATCCTAAAGGGAGCACTTCTGGGAGGTGATGGGAATTTTAATGCTGAAAAATGATACTGTGTCAAGAACCCAGTATGATAGAAGAAGCACGCACATCTGCATCTAAAGCATAAGCAACATTGCACACATATATGCACACACACAGACATGCAGACTTGCCATCCTCATGGGAAAAGATGTTCGGGTATATAATTGTCCGGCCTTCAGTCACTCTGTTTATGTTTTATATTTAAACTGTTTAAAGAGGTTGAAGAATAGAGTAGTGCTAAACCCCTTTACAGTAGAAAGCTAAAGTAGCTTGTGAAATGTTCCTGATTCCAATGTGATTCTTATGGTGCCAAGCTTGGTAAAAGCACAACTTTACCCACAACCCAAGTCAAAAACCTGAAGATTACTTCAGACGTCACCAGTCCTTCAATCCCCACAATCAACTAGATGTGAAACCCTATAGACGTCATGGCCATCTCATTTCTTATATCAACTCTTTCGGTAGTTTCCTAACTAGAATTCTTATTTCCAATTTTGTCCCTTTCAACGCTACACTGTCCTTCCTAAATTATAATTTTAATTCCATCACTTCAATTCTTTATAACTCCCCACTACTTGCAGGATAAAATCCAAATCCTAGAATATGAAAATCTGAGATCTCACATTCATCTCCAGTCTCTCACCCTATAACCTCTAATTCGCCATGATCTTCCACAACTCTCTGCCTTTGCCCACCCTTCTCTTTCTACCAGGATTGCCCCTTCCTACCTATCACTCTGGATAATGAACTCATCTTCCAAAAGCCATTCAACCATCTCCTACCCTATGACTACCACATTTGCCAAAATAGGCTTCACTACGCCCTCGTTTATGCCTCTGCATTCCACTAGTGTAGTTATATCATATACCTGGAATGCTTTAACGTACTGTAGTTTTTTTAAAAAATCTAATGTTTCCCTCTATCAAAATGTGAGTTCTCTGAAGGTCTAAAAAATGTGAGGGAAAGGAGTTGGAGTTTTGGGTAGAAGGAAACATGAAGACAGCCAAGATAGCTGCCTAATTACCCAGTGTCTCCTTTGGAGATGATGTGGCGGGCTGGGTTTGCACATGCCCTATGAAATGAAGATTTTGGATTGCTCTATCTGACTCAAAAGAAGAAACATTCAAGGACATGAGCTGGCAGGAAGATCAATAAGTTAGTCCTCTCTGTGCCTTGGGAGAGCTGGCACAGCAGCTCTGATGGAGCCCTGAGGAAGGCACTATCTAGGGTGTTCAGGCACATCCCTAATTACATACTTGGGATCCAAAGGAACAGGCAAGCAAGTGTAGTCTTTTCAACACAGGCCCAGAAATCCAAGAAACTTGGCCCTTCTTTCAAAATATTCTAACAGTCAAAACAGTGTGAAGCCACTGCTGACCATCAGGATGATTCTCCTCAAGGGAATCAGAGCCTGTCTTCACCAAGCAAGGATGCAGGGTCACCTACAAGCTCTGGCATCAGGGGGTCTGACCAAGCAATCTCAAGCTACAGAGACAAAAGGCCTCAGAATGATGGAAAGTCTTCACAGCCCACTTACCACGTGGTTTCTGTCCCTGCTGGCTTTACCCTTGTCCAGTTAGCTCAGAATGTTATAGGTGGAAGATGCATTCAAGACCACCTAGCTCAACTCTCTTTTTGGTCTGAGAGAGATAAAAGAAGTCAACCAAGTTCATCAATAACAACGCTGTTCTCCCTACACCCAGCCCACTGCCCTTCCACTTGAACCCAGTCATCTGGCACCATCATTTACCTGCACCATCATTTACCTACTTCTTTATTCTTGCTCTGTACTTTCCTGACCTGTCTGGTTTGCGAGTCTCCCAGTTTCTACCACCTTCACAGGGAACAGTGTTCCTGTTTTCCTTGGTCTAACTAGAAACACTGCACATAGCTACTAGGGCTATTTGAGCCCCAGAGCCCTGGAGTGAAACAGTGTGTAAAACACAGAAGTTTTTCTGTGTAAGAGAGATGAAAGAATTTTGGTTAAAAACAACAGCAAACAGACAACTCCACCACAGAAGAAGCAGAGCAACTGCCCTAAGCTGGACTTCATTTCTCTATTTACTTATTATTGATTTAAATTGATCTTGTTTACCATGTTCTTTTTATAGAAATGTTCATGAAAACCTAGATTGGTGTTAAAGGAATTAGCTTTATTTGGAAAAAGCAAAACTCACTGGAACTGGTCATTTTAGGAGGCTAAGGAGACTTGGAAAGCAGATCTTAGCAAGGTAAGGGGGAAACCAGGCTCATTAAAGGCCCCTAACTCAAGCGTTAGTCATATTTACCAGACCAAAATGCAACCTCTCTGAAAGCAGGATTCAGTAGTTCAGCCCTATATGTAATTCATCACCACCCCATGGCCCTCCTAAGACTGAGCTCCTTAACGAGAGACTGTGCCATACTCCCCCCTGTACACAGTGATGGGCTGTAAGAAGTGCTCACTAATGCTTACTGGAAGAATCAACAATGCCACGCTTGCGTGTTTACACACACATAAAAATACATGTACATAGATGGAATCCCAATGAAGGCAAACTTAGAAGCCCCATTTCTAAACCTTTTGCGCCCCAAATTCCTGTTTTAACTAGAGTAATACTTTTAAAAACATAATGCACCTTTCTCTTCTGCATGTCCTTACACATATTTAATCTCTCATCTATTTGCCTTGGAGACATTTAGGATAGTTATAGTAGCAGGCAAAGAGAAAGTGTCAATGTTCAGCTGCTGACATTCAAGATAGGATTTTTTTAGTATGCACTTGAATTCTCAAGCTCCCATTAACACATCAAGATCCAGGCTGGGTGAACTTGACCACTGAGATCACTTTAAGCCAGAAGCAGAGAGTACTCAGTATGTGACAAAAGGGAGATTCTTGCCGTGAGTGAAGGAGGGGAAGCCCTGTCCTTCAAACATCAGGGGAACATGGGAAAATTTTCAGTCTAGGAGATCAGATACCAGGGTCTCAGGCTCCTCCTATACACCAACCTCAAGGCCCAGCCAGGGTTTGGGGAATAGGGGAGGGCAGCTTTAAAATATAATATCCCAATAGATGTGAAGGCACCTGAGAACCCTATGGCCACTCCTGAGGAGGCTGGGGGCCTCTAGGAGAATGCCTACCATCCAATCATGTCCCACCATCCAGTGTAGAGGTGAGGAAATGAAAACAGCACTAGCCAAAGTGGGTATCTAGTGGGGTGGGCCACATACATAGTTTCTTCCTTCTCACAACTGGTACTAAGTGAGCTGATGTTAGTACTCAGAGATGCTCAGAGTCAGTGACCAGTCAATGGCCTAGGGTCAGGACTAAGAGGCTGCAATGTGTAGGAACTCTAACTCCATAGGCAAACAGTCAGGGCATGAATATTAGAACTAGGTATCAGCACACTACCTCCAAAAAGCAAGACAGGTCTAGCTACACCTTTGCAAACACCAGTATAAGAATCAGACCAGCCCCCAGGAAGCAAAGACCAGGGGAATCCAACCATCATACCATGGCTCTAAGCACCCTTAGCCCTTCACCCCACCACTACCACCACAAGTTCACGTGTGACCTCTATGCAGACCCTGTTCTGAAGAGAAGTGGGAGAAAGGAGAAAAATCTGAGTGACTAAGAAATTTACCTGAAAGAAATTGTCATCCAAAATGACTGATTCAGAAAAAACAAAAAACAAACAACCTTATATACTATAAACTAGCCAAGTTGGGGTGAGGATTTACGAGAAAAATTAGCTCCACATTAGTAAATTTTATTTTATTTTTTTATTTTTAAATATATCTTTATTGATTTCAGAGAAAGGAAAGGAATATATCTTTATTGATTTCAGAGAGAGGGGGAGAGAGAGAGACAAACATCAATGATGAGAGAGTCATTGATCGGCTGCCCCCTGCACACCCCCAACTGGGGACCAGGCCCTCAACCCGGGCATGTGCCCCGACCAGGAATCGAACCCTGATTGCCTGGATCCTAGGTCGACACTCAACCACTGAGCCATGCCCGGCCGGGCCACATTAGTAAATTTTAAAAGCGACATTTTCTTTGCATGTCTGGGTAGTAAGAAGTAAGTGGGCAACTGAGCTACACTGTCACCCCTCAGAGAGAAATCCTCAACCATCCTGGGCAGTCAGAAGAGCCACTCTTCCACTCTCATACACACATCTCTTTTCTAAAAGCAAATGGAACTTATCATGAAACATTTAACTCCATCCCTAGTGCTGCCAATTTCCTACCAGACATGAAAAAATGTGCAGTCCTCAAACACAGTTTGGGCTGTCACTCCCCTCTGAGTCCCCTAGCTCAGCTTTCAACCACACTCAAAACCAAGAGAGACCCCCGAGAAAGGCAGCGACAAAAGCTCTTTTCATTTAGTCAGCAATTGTTCGCTAAAGCATTTTCCTTCTATTATCTCACTTTATCTCATACTATTCCTATGAGGTATGACAGGGCAAGTATGTTTACCTCTTTCTTCAGATGAGGAAAGAGAGGTCCCATCTGTAAAAGCAGACATGTTAACTGGCTCGGCCAAGTCACAGGGCTAATTAGTGGTGGGTAGAATTGGAAACCAAGGTCTCCTGAATCACATCCTTGGATTCTTCTAGCCAAATACAGACTATGGCTTTTGCACACACAACCTAAAGCACTTCCATACCTGTGGTATTGGAATTAACTTTCACTCAAGCCCACAGAACACATGTGGCTTTTTTTGGCTAATTGTGACTGCAAATCTGGCTTCTTAGGTCACTTAAAGACACACAGCAAAAGAAGCCAAGAATGGCCTCTACCATTTATTTAAGCATCACTAACAAAAGCATCCTTAAACATTACACAAAAAGTTATCCTCCAACAGGAACTGGAACTGGCTGTTCTCCCTCTCTCCTGAGGATAAAAGCAGAGGAAACATCCTGAACCTACAGTGTCCTACATCACCTTTGAAAAGGATCAAATAATAGGTGACCCTTCTTGCTACTCTTTGGACTAAATAATGTTCCAGAACAAACACTAGTCCACAGAAAAACTGCGTTATAAATATCCATCATTAGGAGAATGGTTAAATAAAATATGGCACATCCACACAACAGAAGGTAACACAACTCAAATCAAATGAGATAGAGCTATATGTACTGACATGGAAAAATGTCCATGATTATAAAGTGATAAAAACAAGTTGCAGAAAAACAGGTATAGCATGATTTCTTTTATTAAATAAGAAAGAAAACCATACATTTGTATAAACATGTACATGCAACAGGTACATATATCTGGTGACTTTATCTTAACATCAGGAAGGAGGGAGAAAGAGCATTCATTTTGGACCACAATCCTGCACTTGTGTTTTGTGTAAATATTTTGTACAACAATAAGTGTCAGTGCCTTTACCCCTCCTCTGTCTTCCTACCTTATTCCCATATAATGGTTACTTGGCTTATGAATGTCTTACTTTGCTCAATAGAAATGTGTCTACTAGTGTGTCATACATTTAAATTAATTGGGAAAAGTGGCTTCATTTTGGAAAAAGTCAACACCCCCTCCTCCAATTTGTCTTTCAACTTAACTCAAAGGTCAAAATACAAACCATGGATCAAGGGAAAGTGTACACATAGAAAATAAGACCAGAAGGAAATATCTGAAATAAACAAACAGGGGTTCTCTCTGGGTGATGGGATCACAGTGGCTTTTCTATCCTTTACATTTGATCATATTTTCCAAATGCTCTACAGTGTGCCAGTATTAATTTTATAATTAAAAAAACTTTAGGATAAAAATATGAATGTTCTATGAAAGTATACTGAAAATTGAATCTCTCTAAATGAAACCTTGTTTACCACTTACTTAAATTAAATTATCTTTTAGTTTATAGACAACAAATACATATTAAATAAATCAATGAATGAAACTCCCTTTCTGATTGATCTCCAATTAGCCAATTTCTCCCTCTCCCAATGCAACAAAGCCATAAACTCTTCAGAGACAAGAACCATTTGTTACCCATCTTTAGCAGCCCCCGTAGTATCTGACATAATACTAGGCACATGGCAGACACTCACTGAATATTAATTAGTTGGTCCATTTGTATGTTTGAACCTTCCTGTATGAGTTTTTCTGAAAGAAGATTACATCTTTACTTTTACAGTGCCTATGAAATATATGAATTTGTAAGGAAATTATAAAAGGGTCCCTTCTAATTAATCGAGAATCAACAAGAGTTGTGCACTATATTTGACAGTCAATATTCATTTCAAAGGTCTTTTTGTTTAAGGTAGAATTGCCTGTCCACAAAAAATGATTCATTTCCTTAGCACAATGTTTCATTATAAAACTCCCAAATGGCCAACACACCAATAAGTAGCTCTTTTAAAAAATCAAGCCAACAAATACTAATCAAGCAAGTATCTTCAAGGCACTGATCTGGGTGTCAAGAGGAATGCAAACAAGTTCAAACCAAAGGTGTGTACAGCCTACTTGGGGAAACCAACATGACCATTTTCCAAGGTAGGGCCTTCAAAAGGACTTCAAGCCAACAATGTTCAGTCAAATTTTAGGAAGAGGCTGGTGTCAAAACGAATCTAATGCACACCTCATCTCCACCCTGGACATCTTGGCCAAGTCACCACCTAAGAACTCAAGAGCCCACTGTTTTCACCTCCATCTCAGAGCCTCCAAAGCTGAGCAAGATGGAGAAGCCTGCACACCTGGCCCAATCTGAACTCAACCAGAGAGATCATTCTGTTATGTATTTCTCCCTCATTCTCCACAGAATGGATCCAGTCTGTTTCCTCTCTTTTCAGGTTCTTAGCATCCTTCAGTCTATCATATGACCTTGGCTCCTATTCACAGAGAAGACTAAAGTCAGTTTAATAAAAGCTCTAGCATCTGACCTGAACACTACCTGATATTTTCCCATAGCCACAGAGGGAAAAAAATGTCCCTCCATCCCAGAGATAACCTGTTTGCCTAGGAATCCCATCCTTTTCTGACTTTTGAGGAAGCTAGAGCTCACCCTGTTGCCTGGCCAATATACATACCACCTTCTAACACCTTTAGTCTCCACCACTGTCTCTTCTAATGACTTTCTCACACATTGAAAGATTTCTCTCTCTCTCTGAAATATAAAAAACAAAAAATTTCACTGGACCTTTTTAAAAATTATTATTGAAATATAATTTGCACACATAAAATTGCACATTAAGTCTACAGCTCACTGACACTTCGCAAACAGAACACACTTATGGTCAAGAAACAGGACATGGCCAGTACTCTCAAAATGTGCTTTCAATCACCATTTTATTTTTCTCCTTATTTTTATTACCAAGCTTTTTGAACAGTGGTCTGTCTTCAATTTCACCACCTCCTCATCTATTTCAGCCTAAGCAACCCCTCTTGAGTGAATTCTCCCCACACCCATCCAGACGAGATGGTTGATCCTTCCTCCATATCTTCAATGTATAAAGCATGCCGATCCTCTTATGGCACTTACTATGCTACACTGCAGTTACTTACTTATGTGTCAGGTAATCCCACTAGACTGTTACCCTCTATGTAGAAAATATTATTTTTAATTTGTTTGTGTATACCCAGTGCCTGGCACTTACTAGGTGCACAGCTTGTATTTGACACTTGAATGAATGAGTGCAGGAATAAATAAAGAGACCCACTCACTGAAATCTAGTACTCTGCTGAACTTGATCGGTTCTTTTTCCAGTTCTTATCAAAAGTAATAATGATATTTAGCTGTCAAAACTCAGCAGTTGGGATCATAAAGAATGACTAGGAAGTTGTACTGTTCCAAAGTTTGGTTAAGCATTCTCTTTACATCCAAGTATCTGAGCCTGTTATGTGCCAATGCACTGGGGTACAGAGGAGAGACTTAGTATCTCACAACTACCCTCTAAATTAAAGCTGTGACATCACTCCCAATGACATTCTGTCCTTCCACGGCCACACACCAACATGGAGTCCTGCCAATCTTTTCCCCAACTGCTCCTGAAGCTACTCCTCCCTCTCCCCACAGCCTCCTTTCTAGGACAGTAAAAAGTCAGAGACAGGAATCCCCCAGGAGCCCCAGACCCCGCCTCCTAGCCCCCTTTTGTCATATCCAATTAACCATCTGCCAGTCTCCGGGGTCTCCTTCAAGGCCTACAGTCCAGCTGCCAACTCAATACTGTTTCCCCACCCCCACCACCCATAGATGCCCATTGTTCCTGGGTTACAGGGTAAAAGTATAAAAGGCAGGGATTTTAGCCACATTCCCAGTCTCTGCCTGCCATGCCCTGGAATAACTATAACTGCAAGTTTAAAATCATACCTCTACCTATCTGTATGCTGTGACAGACAGAAGGAAGGGAGGGAGAGGGAGGGGGGAGGGGAGGGGAGGGGAGGGGAGGGGAGGGGAGGGGAGGGGAGGGGAGGGGAGGGGAGGGGAGGGGAGGGGAGGGGAGGGGAGGGGAGGGGAGGGGAGGGGAGAAGCAAGCTATTGAAGCATCATAGTTTTCATGATTTGGAAAACAGATTCATCTAACTAGTAATATAATCATATTACTAGTAATAAAATCCCATTTCAATTACTTTTTACAATATGAATATAACTATAACAATATACAGTATATCTACAAACATCCAGAAATCCTGAGAGGTAAGAATTTTTTTTTTTACCCATTTTACAGATGAGGAAATTGAAGGCCAGAGAGGCAGTAACTTGCACAAGGTCACACAGCTAGTAAGTTTCTGTTCTAAGACTCTATGATTCTGGAACTGAGCACCTAAGGCAACTCCCACACCCTTCTACTCTAAGCCCAGTCCTCCCAGCCCACCTTTTGGTAACAGCAGCCTACTCCCCACCCCTCTAGAGGGCTGCATCCGGTCCTGAGAAGCCTTTGATGAAATGGGGATTTTCACTTAGAGACAGTTCTTGGGTTTGGCCCCTAAAAGGATAGTTGAGAGGCCAGTCAGAGGGAGTGCTTTGGGGCCAACAGAATGGGAGTGCTCACTGGTATCTTCCCTCTTGTGTGAGGGGTTCCTCTTCATGAAGAATGACAGACGAGAGGCCCTTCCCCGATCACTATGCTTCCTCTTTCTTCTAGGACTTCTGGAGGCATTAAGGAAACTCCGGAAATCCAAGAGCAGTCCCATCCCTGGGAGATACAGTACCTGATAGCCAGGCATGGACCATTCCCCCAGAGGCTGCCCCCAACACCTTCTTGCGTGAGTCCCCTCCCTTTCTCCTCTCCCCACTCCTCCGCCGCACTACCCTGCCATTGGGGCTCACACTCTGTTAGAGGTAATTCTGCAGACCTAACTATATAGTCTGGAGCAGATTCTACCTCAGCCTGCAAAAGGAAACCACCATTTCTAAAAGGATTGCTAATTCAGAATCTCCTAGACTTCTTTCCATCTTTTCTGTCCAAGGGCCTCTGCAGGCCACACGCCAACTCAGCTCACCTATTTCACAGCTGCCCTCAGCTTACACCACCCTCCTCAAGCATGGCACTCCTAGCCCCTGAATCTCCAAGCCAGCTGATGCTGTCTCTACTGGGACTGTTGATCAGGCACATTGTGCCCTCAGCTGAGGTACTTGCCAGACAGCTCTTTTACTAAGATCTGCCTTCCCCTAGTCTCCTCTTCTAGCCCAATGCTTACCCAGCAGCTGATATTGAAATGCATCCTTCCAGGCTCATCCAGGACTTTCCTCCATCAATTCCTCCTCTCCTTCCTAAATATTCATTCTTTTCCTAATGCCTGCCTTCTCCCTCCTCCCCTAGGTATTCACATATCTTCCCCACCTAAAAAAAGCCTTCCCTCAACTCTGCTACCCATCTCCAACTACCTTACTATTTTTAACCTTCCCTTCACAGCCAAACCTTTCCAAAGAGTCATCTATATGCACTCCCACCACTTCCTCCAAATCCACTCACTCCTCATTCCCCTTGCAATTTGGATTCCACCTCCCATACATAATTTCAAAGGTTACCAATCTCCCAACTTCCAGAACCAAGGAGATCTGCCCAGGCCCCGTCTCCTTCAACCTCTCTGCAGCTTTAGGCCCTGTTGATGACCTGGTTTTCTCCAAGCACTGCTCTCTCCTGGTTCTCCTCCAGCTCTGTCCTTGGCCCTCTGCCCTTAAGTCTATATATGCCTTTCATTTATTATCTCATCTATTCTGATAACACCAGCCACAACTTCTTACGGATATTTCCCAAATCTACTTTTCCGGCTCTGGCCTCCCTCCAAAGCTCCAGACTCTCTCCGTTATCCGCCTACGGAATCAACACCTCCCTTAGCTATTTCACTGACACCTGAAATGTAACATGTCCCAAAGTAAATTCCCAAATCTTCTCTCTCCTCCTGCCTCCCCACAGCTGCTGGTCCTCTTCCTAACTCCTTATTTTCATTTAGGGCATCCACATCCTCCCAGTCACCTAGACTCTAAGCTTTGGGGTAATCTTTGATTCCTGCCTTTTCCTTGAGATTTCTACATCCAAATTGCCAAGTCCTATAAACTCTACCTCCACGAGGTCCCTCATATCCATCATCTCCTCTCCATTTATACTGTGGCACTTCAAGTTCAGACCCTCCTTATCTATCACAGTGGTCTCCCAATCTGGCCCTGACCAGCAGCACCTCCCCCATTCTAATCAATAGGACTGCCAGATTTATCTACCTGATCATGTCATCATCCCATTCAGAAACTTTTAGTGTCTCCCAAAAGCAAACTGCAGAAAAGACCAAACTCCTTGGCCTGTGACTCAAAGCCCTTTATAATCTAGGAACCCAGTAAATGTTTCATAAAAGCAGCAGTCAGTCAACCTGATCCCCATGCCTTTCTGAACATTATCTCCCTTTGGTCCTCCACCTGCATTGTGAGTCACATACACTGGACCTCTTACTGCCCAGGTACGCCATGGATGTTCGCACCTCCTCCTAATGCCGGTCAAACCTGCAAACACAATACTTTCCATCTTTCCCATCCAAATCCTACCCATCCTTCAAGTCTCGACTCGAGAAGTAACCGCTTCCTTGAGAACACAGCTCATCTACCACTTTTCACTCCTACTTGTGTATCCCTCATGTCCATGTTTTTTAGCTAATGTCCAGCTCCCTTCTAATAATGCCATGGAACAGAAGGGGAGGAGACAAAGCTAATTCTCCAAAAGTTTCTTCTTTACTTCTCTGAATTAATTCCTCTGTCCTACCAGCTGATTCTTTCTATTCTCTCACTCCTCAGAAGACATGATTTCAAGCAGCTCTATTGATCCAACAGTCCCGTGGCTGTCAATCATTTACTAGTTATTTTGCTGCCAGTCATTCACACACAAAGCAGTGGAGGAGGAGTCTGAACTGCATGCAGACAGAGAAGGTGCAGGAAGGGACTGATTCACTGCACCCACCTGAGGCTTGGCAGAAGAAAGAACTCCATTCTTGCTTGGTGCCTCCAGATGGCATGGGGCCATGTGCCAGAGCCTGGGGGCTGGCATTTTTATGCTTTTGCAGAGGAGAATAGGAGTGCCCCGAAAACAAAACTGAGAAGGATTGCTCTCTTCCTGGGCTGGAAAGGTTCCATGAAAGTCAGATTAAATAAGATAATACTTCAGAAGAGGCACTTAGAGTAATAGAATGTTCAATTTGGATAGAACTATACAATTTATAAGACCTTTCACATAAACTATCTTATTTGAGTCTCTCAATAGCCATACTGAGGGCGGGGATATTATCCTCATCTTATAGGGATGTTAAAGTCACCTGCCCAAGTCATTCAGATAAGTAGAGAGCAAAGGGGAGTGTTTGCCTCCTGCTCTCTTGCCTAACCTTCTGAGCCTCTTACACAAGCTTCTTTTCTCTCCTGTTCCTACCCCTTAAATCCAAGTGCTCCCTGACAGGGTACATTTATATCCATTTCCCTTCCTGCTCTATATTTTTTTTCTTGTAATGGCTTTATACACTCCCATAGCACAGTACATGGCTGCAGTAGGCACTCGATAAATATTTGTCAAACAAACTGTTAAATGACTGAATGAAAGAGCCGAGACCCAAATCCTAGCCTTCTGAGTCCACAGACTCTCTGCACTCCATCAGGCTGCCTCTCTGCCATGGCACCCTCTTCCACCCCATGTCAAAAGCCCTGCCCAGCACCCTTTCCTGAGATCCCCCAGCCTCTGTGCCACCATTCACTTAATAATTAAAACAGCAGGAACAAGGACGGCTAAGATTTTATGTGCTCCTACTATGTGTCAGAAGCCGCTAGATGCTTTTTACACATTGCTTTCCTTGTTAATTCTCTCAACCTGTAAAACAAGTATTATTAGTGCAGTTTTGCAGAAGACAGGATGAGAGAGATTAAATAATTTACCAGGGATTCTACCCCTAGTTAGTCTATCTTATACAACAAAGCCCATGATCTCTGGTACACCAGGGTTTTTCAGCCTCAGTACTATTAACATTTTGGGGCTGGATAATTCTTTATCGTCCTGTGCATGATAAGATGATTAGCAATAACCTAGACCTCTACCCACTAGATGCCAGTAGCAACCCCCCTTCCTGAATTGTGGCATCTAGACATTGACAATGGTTCCCTGGGGGATAAAACTGCCCCCAGTTGAGAACCACTGGACTATACCCTACTGACTATCTCCAAAAGTAAACTGCCAGCTTCCAGAACCAGAAAGAACTTTGAAAAGTAAAAATGTTCATTCTCCAACAACTAAAAAGGACCTGTAGTTCACCTGTTCTAGTGTTTTATTGATATTCACAGCCAGTAGATTTTTCTTACTTCTAACTAATTTATTTCTGTAGCTTCAGTTTATTCCAACACCTCCTTAATCCCACAAAAGATGACCAAATACAATTAGACAGAATGTGCCAATAACAGAGTTACTGATGGTTGGTAGCACAATGAAGAGGCAAAGCCTCCCACATCTTATGGAGATGTGCCTGGATGTCATTGATATGTTCTAAAATACATTAATATAGAAATAGCCGATATAAATACAGTATTAGAAATATTAACAGCCTTCCCTCTCCAGAACAACAAAGTCTTCTCACTCCTGCCCAGAAGTTTCTGGGAAAAGGTGTAACCAAAAGCCCAATTCATGATGAGTAGAAGTGGAATAGAATCAAGAAGGAACAATAAACATTGAATTACGCATCATGTTTACATTCTGGAGCATCCAGCACAACATCAAAAGGAGATGTTTTCTGTTGCTGCAAAAGAGAGCTCAGGAGGTAAGAGACCCCTCCCCTTTAGGTGCCTGACAATGCACAACCAGGGTGGTGATATTTACTCGAAGAACTGCACACAAACACAGGTTGATATTACCAAATATCCCTTCTGTATGATCTGAACATGAGATTCCTCACAGACAATAAATACCAAGGTTTTACATATCATGACTGAGAGAGGGAAGATGCCACTTGCAGAATTAAAGAAGGCAAGAGCAGGAGCTAGTCTAGGTAGAATGGGGCTATCATCCACGAGAAAAGTTTAAAGAATCATACAGTGAATACCAACATACCACCACCTAGATTCAACAACTGCTTATGTATTGCGATGTTTGCTTTATCTATATTGGGGGAGGTGATTTTTTTTTTAAATAAATCACAAGCTTTTTAAAAGATCCTTTTCCTTACCTCAAAAGAACAAATAATTTCAATGGTAAAGATCAACCCTACATGTATGAAAGGGAAAAAAACAATATAATACCAATGATGAAGTGAAAAAATGAGTATAGATGAGTGAGTGTTTCAGGAATTTGGAGGAGAGTGTTGGTCTTGTGAGTTGTGAAAGCTCCCAGGAGAAGGTGGGGCTCAAGTCTTGAAGAATGAGTTGGATTTAGAGAGTAGGGGTGCCAGGGAGGTTGATTCAAGGAAAACATGAGTCAAGATGCCCCTAGATAGTGAAAAGAGCAGTCAGGCTGGAGCTAAGCCGTGAAGTAAGAACTTGACTCTGAAGGCACTAAGGAGTCACTGCAGGTCCAGAGACCAAGTAGAGATGTTATAAAACTGGAGCAATCTACTTATGAAGTGCAATCTGCCTGCAGATGCCAAATTGGAGAGGAGGTGAGAGAGCAGACTCCAAGGGACAAGAATGAAGGCTACTAAAGGAGTCTGTGAGTGGCATGATGGGTCCTGGCCTAGGACAGAAGCCCTGGGGATGAACAACAAGGGTTAACTATGAAAGATAATTCAACAGGGCTAGTTCAAGGAGAGATTCCTCACAGACAATAAATACCAAGGTTTTACATATCATGACTGAGAGAGGGAAGATGCCACTTGCAGAATTAAAGAAGGCAAGAGCAGGAGCTAGTTTGGGGAGTTGGAAAGACACACACAGTTGAGTCTGAGGCTGGATAAAGTCTGAGTAACATCAAACACTCCAGTTGAAAATGTCTGGACTCACAGGACAAAGCTCAACAGAAAGACAGAAGTGAAAGATATTTCCACATCATTCTGTTCTCATTTATCTTATGTTTTTCCTTGGAATCTTAAAGAGGTTTCTCCTTTGTCACCAAAGCTAAGTTATTATATTTGTTAAATAACCTACTCTTATTTCACCTCTTCAGGTATCTAACTCAACAATCAATCTCACATCTTCAGTTTTTCCTGTCCACAGGCTTGCTCCCTTCCACCTCCAAACCTGTTCTGACTCTGACAAAAAAACAACACTGCTTTTTTTGATACTAACATCCCTTATGACCAGCACACAACGTCTTTTTCCTTTCACTGATAAACTCTGCAAGTAACTGCTTCCTACCCACCACCCCAAGTCCCTATTCTGAATTCCTCTTTTAATACAGCGCTGCCAAGAGCTCCCAGTGGCCTTCTTTTTCTCACATCCAGTGACACTTACCCAGCGCTCCTCCTGCTCAACCTGTCTGCAGCGTGTCAGCACATCAGAACCCATGCTGACTTTCTGGGGTCCCCAGGATCAAGTCTCCTTTGCTGACACTTCCTAAATAAGGGTTTCTCCCCCAATTTCTAACTTTAGCCCTTCCTCACTTTTGTCCACCCCCTCCAAGAGCCAATGCATCACAAAGCTTCAGCTGCATCCCTTGACGCAGAAAGCTTCCAAGTCTGCGTTGCCAACTCTAACCTCCCTGTCTATGCTCCTGTCTTGAGGTCCACATTTCCCACAAAACAACTCCACCTGGATGCTGCTCAATCACCTCCAATTATCCACATTTGAAGCTAACATCAGGACCTGCAAAATGAGCTCCTGTCTTCAACCAACTACGTCAGTGGGGACACTTGTCAGTCCTCTACACTATCAACCAAGCTACTTCTGTTTCCTCAGGGGCTTAATTTTCTTTTCCCCCTATAACTAGTTTGTCAACAAATCCCCACATTTCCACCTTTAAAAATGTCTCAGTGTTGTCCTTGACTCCCCATCCTATCTGCCACCAATCCACACCAAGAGGCCCTGGGTCAGGTTTGGATCACTTCTGTGTCTCCCTGGATTCTCTCTCTCTCTCTTCTCCAGTTCATCAGTCACATTACCTCCAGATTAACCTTTCCAAATACCATGTTCTTCAGGATATGCCCTTGCTCAGTAACATAACTGACTCCCTACTGACCCTGAATCAAATCCAAGTCTTGGGCTTCCAAGACTCTCCCTACCTAGCCTGGCCCTGCTTACCAATCTTGCTTCCTATTCCTCCCCAAACTACACCTTCCATTCGATCAGCCAGAAATCCTCAATGTCAATGTCCCAACCTCGCTGTGCCTTTGCCCATGCTGCTCTTCCCACTCCCCATCCATATCTCCCCTCAAGGGTGACTCTTGGTTCCACTCCTATCTGTAGTTCTGTAAACTTTTTATCTTATAGTACCATAATGTTTACAATTAATTAATCTCTGAGAAGTAATTGTCAACCTTCTTTTAAAAGTTCTTCCAGGGCAGAGAGCACTTTGAATATTTCATTTGTATTTCACAGCATCCTAGACAGCAGAAGGCATCTAGCAGAAGTTGAAAAGTCCTTGTTGGTTTTCTATTCCAGTTGGTTCCAATACCCAGTTTTGAGTTCCCACATTTCCCTTTCTGTCTCATAACCATGATCAATAAAATTAGTAAGACACACTTTCCTAGGTTTGGAACAGAAAAGATGGTATGGAGCCCACCAATCTGTAAGAATAGTGGGCTGGGGGGCGTCTGTGTGTGTCCACATGCATGCAGGGAAGTAAGATTTAAGAAATATAGATAGCTTAATCAGTTGGTCAAGAGAACTGAAATACCAAAATAGTCAGAAGATGACAAGTTAGGAACCAAAACGACAGAATTATTTGAAACATGCCTAATTAGAGGCACAGTATGCCATGGTTTTGACAAAGCAATTGCCAGTCTGGTCTTTGTGCATGCAAAATTTTCCACCAAAAAGAAGGGGGTAACCCTGGTACTAGGTACTTTGAGAATTTGTTTGAATGTTTTCTCAGCTGTTCAGTTGAATAAATTCATAATGTCCTGATTACCAGGTATAGTGCTATGCTCCACAGAGAGGGGAAGCAGAAGGAAGAAGGTTAAGAAATATGGCCTTTTCCAGGCTTAAGAATCCAGAGAAATAGCCCAGGCTAAAGACTGGAAGGGATAAGATCAGGGAGCAGAGCACAGAGGGCCAGACAGGACCACAGGCAGCCTGCACTCCCTTTTGGAACTTGTTACAGGTCATCAGTCATTTCCAGCCATATGCATTGAGGATTTCACATTTCTCTAATTCTAAGTGCACATCAGACCTAGCCTCCCTTCAACAAGGCTGCCCAAGGAAGAAGAATATCCCTAACAAGAGTCCCACAGGAGTCTGCTATTTACTCTGTGACTTGAGCCTGGGATAGACAATGTAAGCTCCATGTCGTGTTTTGAAAGGCCCTGGGAAAAGTAACACATTGGACCATTATAGGCCATTAACACCATTAACACTGTGTGAATTCATTTGTCAGAAATTAGCAAGCCTCCAGAAACTGAGCTCTGCTCCAAGGGCCTGGGACAGAGAATCGACAGGAACTAATGTTTAGATGGTAGGAAAGGGGAAGGAGGAATAGATGCTGGAAAATGAAAGTGGGGTCTAGAAAGAAAAAGTGGGAAGGCTCCCACTTCAAGAGTTTTCCCCAAGCTAAGAAGAGGCAGGCTTTTGCCCCAGATGGGAGGCAAAAAGGGTTAGGAAGACCCCCTGGTGAATGTTTCGAGGTATCACTTAGCTCCCAGAAACTTGACCCTAGATGGCAGGCTATAAACTCAGATCAAGTCTGAGATGCTGGCTCCCCACACGCACTTTATTTATTTATTTTTAATCCTCACCAGAGGATATTTTTTCCATTGCTTTTCAGAGAGGGGGGGAGAGAGAGAGAAAACATTGATGTGAAAGAGAAACATCTACTTGAGAGAGACACATGGATTGACTGCCTCCCACACTTGCACTCAGGGCAGGGGATCGAGCCTGCAATGGAGGTAGGTGCCCTTGGCAGGAATCAAACCCAAGTCCATGGGCCCGCACACACTTTAGAATCCATGCTTTGGGTCCTAGGCGGGGGAAGAGAGAGACAGTGTATGTGTGTGTAGAATCCACCTCTGGGGAAAAGGTAGGAGGGAGAGAAGCAAGGCTGAGCCCTGGGAAGCAAGATAGGGTAACAGGGACTCCTTCTGCTTTCTCCAGTTCCTGACATAAGCTTCTGTACTCCAGCGTTCTCCTTTCCAGACCCACTAGAAAATGAACATATGGGCCAATCAAGTCTTGCCTTCTAAAGCCACAAGTCTCCCTGACAAAACACTCCACCCCCTTCCCTAGAGATGACCTCCAGGGCAAGTCAATGAGGTTAGGAAGCAGATGGATGTGCAGAGAGCCTTCAGAGCTAACCTGATCCCTGACCCCACCAGTTTGTGCCCTCTCATCCAACTTACTGAAGGACATGGCAGAAGCGCAGGGCCCCATAACTTATTGGACTCCTTGGGACAAAGATTCCAGACAAAATGGTTCCAGACATGGGAGACGGGGACCTCTATCCACCGAGTTGGTGGAAGCCACAGGTAAAAGGGAGATGGGGAATCCCCGGCCACCAGAGAAACAGGGCCACAGGTGGTGGGAGATAAGGATGGTGGGTGTCTGTTCTGGGGAAGGGGCTCTGTAGTCGGGGAACAGGAGAAGCTATAGACCTGGGGGATGGGTGGTGGCGAGGCTGCAAACAGCTGGAAAGACAGATCTGGGGGCTTTACAAACCACAGGCAAGCAAAGATTCAGTGGGTGTGTATGAGGGGGACGCTAACTCACACTTCCCGGAATGAGTGATTCTTATGAAAATCTCATCCGTTCCCAGAACTGGAGAAGAGGAGGACAAGGAGGAGGTCCGGGGTGCCCACCGCCCTCCCAACACGGTCTGCCTCTCAAGTCTAAGAGGCTGGCTCCCCACACACGCCCGCTGGACCGTCCTGGGTCCGCCCCGCTCCTGTCAGTCTGCAGCCTGCATGACTCGGGGTCCCCACGGCCCACCTCAGCATATCAGGGCGCCGGGACCCTGGCCCGAGAAGGGGTGCCAGCCCAGGGCGGCCGGAGCGGGGCTGACAGGCTCTGGGAGGCGAGGGACCGAGGGAGGGGCCGGGACGCGGGTAGCGGGAGCGGCGCGCTGCAAAGTGATCCAGCCTCGCCCCATCGCCGCGCTCCCGGAGAAGGCGGCCGAGGGAACCGCCTCCCGCTTCCCCACCACCGACTCCCGCAAGTGGGGTGAACGCCGAGGGGCGCCGCGCTCCCAGCCCCCACCCAGCCCCGAAATGCGACCGGCATTGCCATAACAACAAGAATCTCGGGAACTCCAGCCCGGACGACGAGGGGAGCTGCCCCCCAACACGCACACCCCAGCAACAGCCCTGCTTCCCCAAACTTGTCCGAGACGCCGCGTCCCAGGCAGCGGCCCAGCCCCCGGCCGTCCGCGCCCTGCCCAGCCTACCTGTCCGGAAAAAGGCGTCCACGTCCGAGTCCGCTGCTCCTGCTTCCTCCGCTGCCCCCTCCGGGGGGTTCATGACTGGGGAGGGCGTCCGCAAGCAGCCGCGGGCCGGCGAAGCCTGGGGCCGAGGACGGCTCGGCGCCGGGTGGGCGGAGGGCGCGGGGCGCAGCGGCTGCGGCCGCAGACCCGGCGGACTCCGGGCTTCGAGGGCTGGAGGCTGGGGCGGCGCGGCTGGGGCAGAGGACGCCGAGCCTCCCTCACACGGAGGCGCGCGGCGGGCTGGGGGCGCCTGCCGCCGGCTCCCCCATGGTACCCCTTCCCCGGGGGCGTTGGCCGCCTGCTGTCTGGCCGGGGCCGGGGCCCGGGCCGGGGTCCGGGCTGCCTCGGCGCCCGCTCTCGCTCAGCAGCGGCAGCTGGCTCTCCTCCTCACCCGTCTGCCTGTCTCTATTGTTCAGCCCTGCTCGGCTCTCCTCTTTATTTTTCCTCCTCCCTCCCACCCTCCCAGTCTCTCTACCTCCTCCCTCCCTCGCTCGCTCGCCCGCTCGCAGCCTCCCTCCCTCGCTCGCTCGCTCGCTCTCTGGCTCCCCCTCTGGCTCCCGCCGCCGCCGCCGCCTCCCCAGCTCCTCCTCCGGCTCCCGCTCCTCAGTCCCGGCCAACAATGACCCGGGCAGCGCCGAGCTCAACTGAGGCTTCGGCCCGCGCCCGGGGCTGGCCGCGGACCCCCGGCGGCGCGGTCGCCTCCTCGCGCCGCGGCCGGGCGCCGGCCTCTCCGGAGCGCGGACCCGGCCCGGAGCTATTGTTCCCGGCGGTGCTAGGCCGGCTTCCTGAGCCCCGCAGGAAAAGCCCCGCGCGGGAGGCGGCGGGGAGGGGGCGGGGCCGCGGGGCGCACGCCGGGCTCGCCGCGGGCTCTGCCGCCGTCGGTGCTCCGCGCCCCGCCCCGCTCCCAGGTGCGTGGAGGGGAACCCCGGGCTGCTCGTCTGCCTCCTCTTCAGGCCGGTCCCCCAGCTGGACCGACCTGTCCCCGGGGGCTAGACTTTTCCCGCCTCCTTCCTGATTAGCTCTCTCCTGTCTTCCCTCCTGAGCCTCCTGCATTTTCCTCACGATCTCCCCACAGTTCTTTTCTTGTTTAGCTCTCTCTTCCTTTCCCCCCTTTCCAGCGCCCCTTTAAACATCTCTGCCTATCTCTGTGGCTCTTTGTCGAGTTCATTCCTTTGCGACGCCCCCCTGCCTGTCTCTCTCCCGTCTCTCTCGTCTCTGCCCTGCCTCAGTACTTGGCCCGCATCTCGGCGCTTCTCTTGGACAGCTGTCAAAACTCCCTAATCCCCGGGGCTTTCTCTGTTTTGTTCCTCTCCCTCGTTTGAATGGAGAAATCCAGTTGGCCAGGAGAAGGGAGGTGTTCCAGCAAGATGAATTTCAATTAAAGTGGGGAGAAGGGCTGGAGAGGAATCGGGATGACGGCAAAAAAGAAAGCAGATGCTGTATGGGGTAATTAATGCAGTGATTGTATTGTGCCAATTGGTTTTTAAGCAATAATTAAACAATAATTAGCCAGTATTCTGTTTATAGTTCTAGTGACTGCAGAGCCTATAAAACAGAGGCTCTTTAACCTGAGTACTTAATGTGGTAATGTTGGGGGCTGTTGGAGAGGCTGTGGCCTAACCTAATATGTTAAACACACCTAATAGGAAAACCAGGTTCTAGTCCAAAGTGGATGGCTTGCTACCCACCAGCCAGAATCTTCTGGGTCTGTTTGTCTCTGACAACCTACTTAGTTCTACCTCTCTTTGGGCCAGAGCACCTGGGATCTTTCCAGAGCTACCAACTGGATAACTCAAACAGAAAACAGAATGAATTAAATAAGTTTTCAGTGAACCCTTTCTGGCTCTGTGTACTCATCACTTCCTTCACTGAAAGTCACAATTTTTTGTTTGTTTGTTTGCTGTACAGTTACATGTTTCCAATCTTGGGTATATCTATCAGACCCATTTCTTAAAAATCATTAATAGGGACTCTGAGATCACAAGTGAACTGCCATGAGATCTAATTCATCTGGCCCTGATATCTTGCCGTGCCTTAAAGCAGCCAAATGCCCTCCACTTACCACCTCCTCCTCTGACAATGAAAGTACTTCTCATTTGTCTTTTCTAAATTTTGCCTCCCTATTTTAACTCCATGACAAAACCCTGGCCTGGCCTCCCCCTGTCCCCCCTAACGCCCCCACATGACACACAAACACACAATCACACACACACGATGACAGAGCTGCTATTAACTGCCACCATTGTGCAGATAGAGGTGTGGCAAGAGTATTATCTCATCCCAAAAGAGTACATGTTTAGAGGAAGTTTCATATCAAAATCTCAATAAATATGGACCAAAATGGGGGATAACCTTATATAATTACATTGATTTTTAGAAGATATTTGGCTATTTCTATTAAATTTTTAAATGTTCTTAGCTATATTAATATCAGACAGATATTTCAGAGCAAAGAATATTACCAGGGATAAAGAGGGACATTTCAATTAACTAACTGGGCGTGCAAAAGTTTTTGCATTTAATAAGAGTTTCTAAATATATGAAGCAAAACTGATAGGACTACAAGGAGAAATAGACAAATTTATAATTATAGGCAGAGATTTTAATATCTGTCTCACTTAATACTTGGTAGAATAAGAAGAGAGATCATCAGTAAGATATGGAAAACTTTAACAATGGTATCAACCAACTTAACCTAGCTGACATTTATAGAATACTCCACTCAACAGCAGATACACATTTTTTTCAAGTGCACAGGTAACATTTATCAAGATAAACTATATGCTAAGCCATAAAACAAGACTCAGTAAATTTAAAAGGATTAACACTATGCAGAGTGGTGTGCAAATTGTACCCCAGCTGGTTTTTTAAAAAGTCATACAAAGTATGTTTTCTGAGCACAACACAATTAAATTACAAATTAATAACAAATATCTGGAAAATCCCCCCAAATATTTGGAAACTAAATAACATACTGCTAAATAACCCATGGTCAACTAAGAACTCAAAGGGGACATTAGAAAAAATTTAAAGGGAATAAAAATGACAAAACATCATATAAATATCTGTGGGATATAGCTAAAGCAGAAGTTAGAAGGAAATATAGATTCCTAAAATATTTTTTAAAGGTCTCAAATCAATGATCTCCTGTTCTACCTAAAGAGCAAATGAAACCCAAAGCAGAAAAGCAGACATTTTTAAAGAGCAGAGCCAAAGCAATGAAATAGATAACAGAAAAACAAAAGAGAAAAAGCAATTAATCCAGAAGTGGGTTCTTTAAGAAGATCTATAAAATTTATAAACTCTTGCCAGACTGAAATAAGGCAACAAGAGAGAAGAATCAAATTACAATTAGCAGGCATGAGAGAGGTGGCATCACTATAGATTATAGAAACGTAAAAAATAATAATGAGATATTATGAATAATTTTATGCCAAATAAATGGACAAGTTCCTTGAAAGACACAAAGTACTAAAGCTTACTCAAGAAGAAATAGATAATTTAAATAGCCATACACCTATTAAATAAAATTTCCTACAAAGAAAACTCGTCACCCATAAGACTTCACTGGTAAATTCTGTGAAATATTTAAGGAAATAATAAGAAATAATAGCAATCCCACACTCACTATTCCAGGAAAATGAAGAAGAGGGAATTATTTCTCAATTATTTCTATAAGGCCAGCATTACTTTGATGCAAAAACTAAACAAAGGTCAATTAAGAGAAAAGAAACTATAGACCACTGTCTTTAATAAAGGCATATGCAAAATTCTTAATAAAATTTTAGCAAGTCTAACCCAATAATATGTAAAAAGGATAATACATCATGGCCAGGTGGTTTATCCCAAGGACACAAGGTTGGGATAAATGTAATTTACCATATGTTATGAGTTGAATTTTATCCCCCAAAAAGATATGTTGAAGTCCTAAAACCCAGTACCTATAAATGTGATCTTATTTAGAAATAAGGTCTTTAGAGATGTAATCAATTTTGGATGAGGTCATTAGGGTGGGCCCTAATCCAATATGACTGGTGGCCGTATAAGAGAAAAACTCCATGTTAAGACAGAGACACGAAGGGAAAACACCGTGTGACAACAGAGGCAGAGATTGGAGTGATGCTACTGCAAGCCAAAGAACACCAAGGATTTACAACAACCACCAGAAGCTAGGGAGAAGCAAGGAAGGATTCTACCCAGAGTCTTAGAGAGAAAATTGCCCTGGTGACACCTTGATTTGGACCTCTAGCTCCAGAACTGTGGTAGAATAAATTTCTGTTCTTTTAAGCCACCAGTTTGTGGTACTTTGTTACAGCAGCCCTAGAAAATTAATATACATACCATACTAAAAAAGAAAAGCCATATCATCATCTCAAGAGATGCATTTGACAAAATACAACATCCATTTTTTTAATCGTAACTCTCAGAAAACTAGAAATAGAAGGAATTTGCTCAACTTAATAAAGGGCATCTACCAAAAAACCTATAGCTAATATCATACTTAATGGTGAAAGATTGAATTCTTTTCCCCTAAGATAAGAACAAAGCAAGGATGTTCACTCTCACTCCTCTTCAACATTGTACTGGATGTTTTAACCAGTACAATAAGGAAAGAAAAAGAAATGAAAAGGATCCAAATTAGAGAGGAAGAGGTAAAACTGTCTTTATTCATAGACAACATAGTTTTCTATTTAGAAAATTCTACAAAAATACCACTAGAACTAACATCATGTTTAGCAAGATTTCAAGATGTAAGACAAATATAAAAAATAAATTGTATTTCTATGCACTAGCAATGAAGAGTTGGAAATGGAAATTTTAAAAGTCACTTTATATAAGCTTTAAAAATATGAAACATGAAGGCTAAATCTGATTAAAGATATGCAAGGCCTTATACATTGTAAACTACAATACATTGCTGAAAGAAATTAAAGAAGACAAGTAAATGGAGAGATATACTGGGTCATTGATCAGAAGACATCAATTTTAAGACATCAATTTTGCCCAAATTGGTCTGTAGATTCAATAAAATTCCAATGAAGATCCCAGAAGACCCTTTTGTAGATATTGACAGGATGATTCAATGCAAAGAAACTAGAAAAGCCAATAACTAAGAAAGAAAAAAGTTGGAGGACATATACTATCCAATTTCAAGACTTATTATAAAGTTACAGTAATCAAGACAATGTGATGTTAGTTTAAAGATGAACAAATGGATCAATAAAGTAGAATGGAGTCCCAAAACAGACTCACACATTTATGGTCAATTGATTTTGAACCAAGATCAAAGGGAATTCAGTGTAAAAATGATAGCCTTTACATGGTACTTGAACAACTAAAAATCTGTATTAGCTTCCTATGGTGCTTATAACAAATTACCACAAACTTAGTGTTAGTGACTTAAAAATAACACAAATTTTATTATCTTGCAGTTCTGGAAGTCAAAGATCCAAGATGGCTCTCACTGGGCTAAAATCAAGGTGCTAGCAGGGATGCATTTTTTTTTCAGAAACTCTAGAGAAGAGTCTGTTTTCTTTGCTTTTTCCATCTTCTAGAAGCCACCTGAATTTATAACCTTCTGTCTACCTTCCTCCATCTTCAAAACCCACAATATTGTTCAAGTCCATTTCATACTGCCAACTCTCTGGTTCTCTCTTCAGTTCTCCTCTCACACCTCTAAGAGCCCTCATGATTACATTGAGCCCACCCAGATAAATCTAAGATAATCTCCCTATTTTAAGGTCATCTGATTAGCAACCTTAATTCCATCTGACACTTTAATTCCCATTTGCCACGTAACCTAACATATCCATAGGTTCTGGGGATCAGGACATAGATATCTTTGGGGAAGGGCATAATTCTGCCTATCATAATAACCATATGCAAACAGAAAACGAACTTAGATCAATATCTCACACCACATACAAAAAGTAAATCAAAAGGATCATAGATCTAAATGTAAAACCTAAAACTATAAAATTTCTAGAAGACATTAAAGACAATTTTTGTGACCTTAGAGAAGCAAATATTTCTTAGGTTTGACACCTAAAACATAAATCTTAAAAAGATAAACTTCAAAATTAAAAAGTTCTGCTCTTCAAAAGACATTGTTAAGATAATGAAAAGATAAGCCATTGGGAGAAAATATTTGAGATACACATATCTGATGATACACATGTAGTCTGGATATATATATCATACGACCCAGCCATTCTTGAGAAATAAAAGCATATATTCATGCAATGACTTGCATACAAATGTTTGTAGCAGCTTTATTTATAATAGCCAAAACTTGGAGGAAATCCAAAACCCATCAACAAGTGATGGGATAAACAAATTATGATATGTACATATGATAGAATACTATTTAGTAGTGAAAATGAATGAATTATTGATATACCAATAATACATGGGGGCATCTTAAAATAATTATGCTGAGTGAAAGAAATCAGACCAAAAAAAGAATACATACTAAATTACTCCATTTATATCAAATTCTAGGAAATTAAAAGTAACCTATATTGACAGAAAGCAGATCAGTGGTTGTCTAGAGATGACCAGAAGAGGGGGACTAGGAGAGGAGCAGTAAAAAGGTGGGATGACAAAGGGGAACAATGAAACCTTTGGAGGTGATGGATGTTCTTGATTGTGGTGAAAGTTTCATAGATGTCAAAACTGATCAAATTGTGTACCTTAAATATATGCAATTTATTAAATGCTGATCATACCTCAGCAAAACTGTTTTTAAATCAATAATTTTTTTCAAAAGAATGGGGTGAAGCTCTATTTGAGTACAAGGAAATAACAGTTGTCTTGAGGGGACTATATGGTCTATTAAATATATATCATCTTTAAATATTTAAATTTCATAACATGGATTCTTTACAATGAGGAGAAAGAGAGAGGGAGAATCATTTTCATGTGATGCACAAGAATATCAGGGTGGAGAGATGTTCAGGCACACGTATTTAGAGAAAAACTCTCACGTAATCTTGACAGATACCCCCTCCTCTCCATCCCAATCTGAAGATTTTTGAAGGAGGGGGGCAGGATGGAAGAAGTGCTTAAGTAGATGTCCCCAGGAGACTGAAGAAGGGGTTGGAGTCCATAGGCACGGCCTAGGAGCAAGGCCGTAAGCACCACAAGGAGGGTGTGGCTGTAGGGCTGAAACAGGGAGCTGTGGAAGTCAACAAGATGGAAAAAGCCATAGCAAGTTTTGGTGCTTATATGTAGAGTGGAGAAGGGGTGAGCAGGAAAGAGGGAGGGCTGAACAGGAGTTTAAGACAACTCTGGGCACGAGGTAACTCAGAGAATGGGGGCATGACTAACAGAAAAACAAAAATCTAGGAGACAAACCAACCTGAGGAAAGATGAGGAAGTGATTCAGTAAAACATTACTCAGTCTAACCCCTCATTTCATCAATGAGAAAACTATAAACTAGAGAGTAAAGTGACCTGCCCAAGTTCACACAGCAGACTCTAGAACTCCTGACTCTTAGGCCAGGTTTCCATGCTACTTCCCTGTAACACATTTCCCCTTACCTGAGGAGTCTGAAGTGATGATGGGCATCCAGGTGGTAATGTCTAATCAGCAATTAGAACTGTCAACGCAGAGCCTGAGAGGGCTGGAAGCTGGAAATATTGATTAAGGAGCTAGGAGCTAGCCAAAGCAGCAAGAGCAAATGAGATAAAAGGCTTTCTATCCATTTCTATTAACTTTCCGCTTTAGACATATTATCCACTTGTAGGTCCTGCTTTCTACTCAAATCAAATTGCCTTAGAACCAGCACCTCTTCCTGACTTTCCTGACTTCATTAATCCAGTTTCACAGGCTAGAACTCTGGGAGGCTTGCTTGGTTCATCAGCCTCCTATACTTCCTGCATCCATACTGCGACTAAGCCAAAGTTTTCCTTTGACATGACATCGGCTGCCCCTTTCCCTGTAATGTCATCTAGCCAAACCTTCAGCCCTGTAATCTTGAATTTCTAGAACAGCTTGCCAACTGGGAAAGATAGGTCAGAGAGACAGACAAATCACAGGAACCTGTTGGCCATGGAGATAAGAGACAAGAGACAAGAGGATATCAGGAGGCAGATGGGTCAAAAAAGTCAGGTGCCACAGAGAAGCGAGAAGCATGGAGACAGGGTTTGGGTAAGTGGAAGGTTACAAGAGACCTGAGGGAGAAAGAGGAGGGTGGGCCCCAATTGTAAGAGAGAGTATGTGGTGAAGGAGTGAAGTGGAGGGTGGAGCCTGACTGGAGACAGGACAGGGGCCTGTGGTGAGAGAGTGGAAGTAGTGGAGCTGAATCATCTGTTCACCAAGTTTTGGCAGTGAAAAAAGAAAAGACAGTGGCTAGACAGGACGGTCAAGTTTCCAAATGTTTATTTCATTTTGTTTTTTAAAATGGAGCTAGCTATGCAGAGTTGAAAGACACAGCTGAGAGGAAAAGTGAGGGGTAGAAAATTCTGAAGCTGGGAAACTAACAGCATCACTCAGAACTGGAAGGGCCGGTGGCCTTCCCTGTTGCCATGATCAGTCGGCATCCTGAGGGTTGGTCTGCATAGAGGAAGCTGGTAGAAGATATCCTGGCCTCAAAGCTCGATTCCCAGTCCTCTTCTCGTACTGCACAGGAAATTTCTAACACAAAGCTGTTTCCTTTGTCACACTATTTTCTGTTTAGAGTGAGCATAGGAAGTAATCTGTCCTGTTCTTTTAACAATTCCAAGAGAATGCCAAAACATCCCCTGGTCTTGGCCTTGTTGGATATATAGTTGTGACAGAACCAAAGTTCTTCCTGACCTCTGCCCTTAATCTTTCCTGCAGCCATTGAAGCCCATTCCCTCTCATCCTGTCTTTGGGGACAGCATGTGGTAGCCAAAAAAAACCTGCCTGGGTGAGGAAATCTGCAGCAGGTAAAGTAATATGGATTTCCTCTCGATCCTAAGGAAGTTGTCCCTATAGATTCTACATTCATGTTCCCTGTTAGCCTTGCCTCTCATGCAGACATGGGGACACTCCAAAAAAGTAAAGAACATTCCAATATATTTCAGTTTCCACTGACTTTGTGAGATAAATACCCTTTTGGTCATCTCAGAGTTCAGGTCTGAGGAAGCCAGCAGGAACTCCACAGCTAGGAAACGAAAGCATATCTTAAGCTACTCAAGAAGAGTTACATGTGCTTAGGAAGTAACCACACACATAATCTAGTCAGCCCCAGAGCCGCTCTGTGTCACCTAGTAGACTCAAAGAAGAGTAAACTTTCCCCTCAAATGCCATCTCAAGAGGCTAAGAGGATCTGCCAAGCATCCCTCAGGGACGTATCTTGCAGCAAGTAACAAAAAAGGAATCAAGGAATCAAGGGGCGGGGGGGGGGGGGGGGGGGATGAGAAACAGAGAGGTTAAAATGAGAAAAGAATAAAGACGAAGATGTTAAGTAGAGAGAGAGAGAGAGAGAGAGAGAGAGAGAGAGAGAGAGAGAGAGAGAGAGAAAGAGAAACTCTTCCTGTTGTTCATTTAAATCAAGGGGCTTGTAAATAAAGTTTTATTGGAACACAGCCATGCCCATTCACTTACTTAGTGTCCATGGCTGCTTTTGTGCTACAGTGGTAGAGATAAGTAGTTGTGCAGAGACCATATGACCTGAAAAATTAAAAATATTTACTATCTGACCCTTTACAAAAATAAAGATTTGCTGACTTAGAATAATAACATCATAACTTCCTCCAATACTAGTAAGCTCTTTGTGCTTCTTCAACTATTTGTTATGTTTAAAGTTATCTACAGAAAATATTATTCTGAAAGAAATCAAGGCTAGAGCCAAAAAATAGGAAAATTAGTCAGATCTGTAGCTTAGAGAGTGACCAAAGCAAAACTGCACCAAGATACAAAAGAAATCAGAAAGCTGAAGAACAAATCTGACTCTCTGAGGGGAGACAGAAGAGGGTAAAGAACTAATAAACAGTGATGGAAAAAGGCTTGTCTTGGGGTAGTGAACACACAATACAAGATACAGATGGTGTATTATAGAATTGTATCCCTCAAACCTATATAATTTTATTAACCAATGTCACCCCAATAAATTCAATGTTTAAAAAAACACAAATCTGACTCTCAAAAAGATGGCTACAGATGGGAAATATATATGTGTGTGTGCATATATTTGTGTATGTGTATAAAATACAGAAATCTATATACAGAAATATATATGTACATATATTCTTATAAGTGTTATGTTTCTGTATATGCATTTTTTTCTAATTAGTATTTAGCAATACTAAAATCACAGTTTTTTCATGGTTGATATGTATAGTGCCCAAGGGAATTAAAGAAGTCAGTTAATATAATACTTGAATAATAATAGAAATTTGAAATATGGACAATAGGTGATTTTAGGGGGAAAAATGGTTTAAGTCTTTTCCATCATCTTCTCATATTGACATGAGGGTACAGGTGTGAAAGTGTTGTTTTTTATATCTCTATCCAAGGTGCTGTATAATATAAGACTGAGGAGGGAAAAGGCTGGGAGTAAAGGATGAATGCCACCCCATGAAACATGAAAAAGTCATCTAGGCTATTCTTGAGCTTTTGCAGAGAAATTGAAGAGCCAGGTGAAAGCCACATATCTCCTGCCTTTGGCTCATCTTTTTCCAATCTTATCTTCTTCAGATTACTTCTCCCCATACCCCATGAAGACATCCACTCTGTCTTGTCCTGCCTACACACACACACACACACACACACACACACACACTCCATTCCAGGCACAAGATTTTGCTCTTCATTATCATTTATTCAGCAGTTCCTGCCCTGTCCCTATCCCTAAGCTTCTGCTCAAAGGCACAGACACTGCTGGTTACCTACCCAAAATACATTCTCCCATGCCTCCTTAGTAAAAGAATCGTAATGTTATTCGGGAGGGCAATGTGTTGAGATAAAGTGCTCGCCTTCCCTGGCTCCCTTGAAGCTAGGGTGGCCATGTAACTTGTTTTCTGTCATGAAGTATGACTCAGAGAAAGTGTGCTAGGGAGGTGGGGAAATTGTTTGCCCTCCTCATAGGCATCCTACCTTTCCCTTTCACATGCCTTTCTTTTTGCTCTGTTCTTTTTTCCTTCCTCCCTTTCTTCTTTTTCCCACCTGCTTCACCAATAGGAGACTTGAGGTGGGGCAGTCATCTTGGGAGCATGAGGAAACAAAGCCATAAGTTAAGAACGGAGGAACAGAAAGAGAAAAGAAGCCTGGGACATTGATGACACCTTGAAGCTGCTGCATCAGGCCCGACTGTGTATTATGTGAGAATAGTGTGCCCACATTTAGTGAAGGCCCTATAGTCAGGTGTATGCAATGAGTAGCCCAATGCAACTAACTATCGTGCCCATACTCTTTCTTCTACCTGGCAAGTCACTTCCTCCCTACCCCATAGTCAGTTTCTGAAGTACTGTGCTTTCTTCAAAGCCCACCTTAAATCCCACCTCTTTCAATAAGGCATTCCATAACATCTCAAAATTAATCTCCCCTCTCCCATAGGACACAATTAAAGTCAGTAAACTAGTATGCATGTATCAAGCCTGTTTCACGTCATGAATAATTATGTATGTTTAGTCACACATACCCCCACTAGATTGAGAGCTGCTAAGGGCAAGGATCCTATTTCACTCACTTTAAATGCCCTGCAGTACTACCCAGAGCAGTCACTCAATAAAAGATTGTTGAATTACTTTGAGTGAAGAAACGCTTCCCTTCCCAAGTGTATATTACTGATCATATTAAAACTCCTATCTTCTATATAGAAAGGGTAGGAAAGTCACCACATGGGAAAAGAGACCTTAGAAGTTCTAATCATGTTTTGACCATGCTTTGACAGTGTTGAAACTGTACAGCCTGTTCTGACTAATGGCCAAGATGTATAAACTAAGGTCAGAAGAAGGGATAGAAATGAGATTGTACTTACAGCCTAAGACTGGGCCTATATGCATCAAACTCATGTGCTAGTTTCACTATGCTCAACCTCAAATCAATATCTGCTGGAAGTATACCCCTGTCCACAGCAGTTAATCCAACTTATTGCATTATAATTCCACTTACTCTTCTACTGCTTATTTATTTCTTTTGTTTGACAAAAATTTATTGAGCACTTGATATGTTCCAAGCGTAGGGTGACCAATCATTCCAGTTTGCCTGTGACTGGAAGGTTCCCAGAAACATAGGACTTTTCAGTGCTAAAACTAAGAAAGTCCTGGGCAAACCAAGAAGGTTGGTTACCCAAGAAGCTCTGTGTTTGATACTGGATATAAATCAGTAAAAAACAAATATGGTCCATGCCCATGTGGATCTGTACAATCTAGGGGGCTTTATTTGAGGCTCCTAGTAATTACAAGTAGGTTTGCATCCTTCAACTATATTTTCAAGTCATTCATGTTAGATTTTATTACACAGTAATCAAGTCCACCCAACACATCCAGGTGCTAACACCACAAATCTCTCAGCACAGCTGGCTGTCTATGTGGAGGAAAGATGAAAGACTTTGGAATAGGAGAGTAAGCAGAAGCTCATTTCATGAATGTGGTCATTGTTCTACCGGTTGTGAATTCCAACCAACTTTAATCACAGCCTGAGCCAGTTGTCTGTTGTTCTTGGAACAGCAGGCACACTCTATCTTCAGATTCTCATCCCTCTTTGTGACACTGATTAAGACCTATTGGGTGGAACAGCGTCAACTTTGGAAAGGGCCAGGAGATGTCAACCTTTCCTAGGGTGATGTAGAGGTAATCTGACTGTGGCATCTGCTGATGTAGCCATCACAGCTAGCTGGGGCATGACTTTTCTCAGTCATTGTTCCAGATGAATTCCTCCTATAGCTGAATGTTGGGTAAAATAAAAACTCTCTCATGCTTGGGTCAAGGGCATGTGGATAGCTTATTTCCTCCTTTAGAATGTCAACCTTTCTCCCAGATAGATAATATATATTTCTGAACTTCATAATCTGAAGATGCTACCCCCCAACCGTAGCCACTCACTCGGCAAAAGCTGAAGGTCCAGGTTCCTCCATTTCAAGAATCAGAGGATTATTTTTTACTCTAAGGTGGACTTTTTCTCTTCAATCGCCAGACTTCATTTCTGTTAGGCTTTAATAACAACCACCAATTGGTTTTCTATGATTGGCTAGACACCATACTGTGTATTTTTATATTCATCATCTTATTTAACTACACAACAACTCAAAGTAGATATTGTTATTCCCACTTCCAGATGAAGAAACTGAACCACAGAAAGGTTAGAGAACTTTTCCTGGATCACATATTATGAATGGATAGAGTAGAATTTGAATTTAACTCTATCAGACTTTTCTGGGAGTTGCTTTGATGATGTGAAAGGGAACAGATTTTGTATGCTTAGAGATAAGTGTGAGAAAGACTTCAGGAAGAGAAGCAATTTTGTGTCCATTGAGGTCTAAATTTTGCTTGAAGATGGGGTAAGTAGGACTGTGAACACTGCAAATCAAGGAGAAAGGCTGGACAAAAGCCTTGGTCTACTGCTCTGTACTAGGCCAATGTTAATTTATAACTGTATGTGAGTGTGTTTTGAAACCATCAGGAATTAATTTTAAAACTCCCTTAGAAGTTTTTTATGGGCATTTTTTCAACAAACAAAACTAAAAGGCCTAATTTTTTTTTCCAAAAAAATTTGTATGGTAAAGATGCTGTTTTTTTAGAGTTAAAAGTGAAAGAAAGTTCATTAGTGAAGCAGTGGAACAGAAAGAAAACTACTCCACAGGCAGAGCAGCCACAAAGATGCTTTAAGTGGCCTAAAATTACCCTTTGGAAAGATATAGAGCAGAAATGATAGGGAGTCATATCTTTGTTGTGATATGAAAATATCATATCAACACCTACGCAGCTTTATCATTGAAGCATAGGATTGAGGATCAGAGCCTGACCACCCACTCCCTACGCTATCCATCAACACAGTGGTAGGATAGTGCAGAGACCCCAGAATGAGCATTTACAAATGAGAAAAGCAAAGCCCAGAGTCGTATCCTCAGTGTCTTGAAAACTGCCTGATTTGTAGCAAGTACTTGGTAATTTTATTGAATAAATGAATAAATGGACAAATAAACTAAGTGATTTTTCAGAAGGTCACACAGCAGGGAGGGAAATCCAATATCCTAAATCTAAACTTCATCCTTGATCTCTTTACATCATCCCCTGGGTAGCCTGGCCAACTTTAAATGGGTATTTGGATGTCAGATGTATCTGACTTAAGCAATGTCAAAAATTTAATTAAAGACTTAGAAAAATGGAGTTGGTGAAGACCCCGTTATCCAAATGCCAGGACCATTCGGTGTGGTTGGTTTCATTTCCAATGAGCATCTGCTCCACATCACCAATCCCTTTACATTTTCATACAATGTCCAGTTCACATTACAAAGTCAGCTAGCCTTTGTCATCCGTGTGGCCATTCACCTTCTTGCTGTCTCACCCTGGTGTTTAATCTGCTTCCCTTCCATATTTCTCAACTGCCTGTTCCCGCCTGCCTCTGTCAGCCAGGTGGTACTCAGGGAATGTAAGGGCACAGGAGGCATTCCGAAGTCAGTTATAACTGATTGGGTATTTATCCACTCCTTTGGATGATCCCCATGCCCTGTGGATACATGGTATAGGCTGGTTAAACAGCCATCCACAGACTGAGGAGCATTCTAAGGTTTATACTCAGCTCTCCACTGTCTGTGCTAATAGAGGGGAGGAGAAGTGTCGATGCACAGCAGATATATTTTTTAAAATCCACATATAATTTATACTCATTTTAATTGTACTTTTTATTGAGTTTTTTTCAAGTTTGTATACCTATGCAATCATCATCACAAAAAAGACATCCCCAAAAGTTCTCTTGTGCCCCATCTCAGTCAATCTTTCCCAACGGTGGCTCCCAGTCTGCTTTCTGTCACTCTAGATTAGATCTGTCTTTTCTAGGGTTTCATATAAGTAGAATCATAGGGTATGTACTCACCAAAGTTATTTTTATTTGACTTTGGAATAGCTTCTCTGATTTCCTTCCCCGTCCTGTCTGGTTCAGGCTGATATTAAAAGGAGTTCATGTTCCCCACACCCACACTGATTTGACAGGGCGGGCAGAGCTAGGTCTGGGAAGAAACCTGAGAGGCAAGATACAGAGGCTGCTGAGAATAATTTTTGGCAATGAGAAGAATGTTGATTCTTCCCAGCATTGGTAGAATATGGCAATGAGTGTGTGCCACTTTGTGCCTTGAACCTATTTTTCAATGTCGCTCAGTACAGCTTCTCCTAAACCTAACTGCCTACGAATTTTGTGTGCTTTGTCTTGAATGGGCACTTTCCTTGTAAACTCCTGACTCCAACCAGCCCCTCTCAGCCACGGAGTCATTGCACCCTCTGGTGTAAACATGGGGATCTGTCACCCCTTTGGCATGAGGCATTCCCACCCACGCAGCTGTCACCTACCACAGCCTCCCCTGCCAGCAGGATCCCTTGGCTCCCCTCACCAAGAAGCCAAGGGCAAGGAAATGTCAGCCTCCCTCCAGCTGCTGTTAGGTTCATGGGTCAGAGGCTGAACTTGTAAATACATGAACATAGAGAAATACTGAGAGATCAACCACTTGAGAGAGGACATGAACAGAGAGAAGGGAAACCCCAGAGAAGACAGAGCAAGCTAAGCATGAAAGATGAGGTGAAGGGCAGAGGCACAGCCCAGAAAAAAAAGCAGAAGCAATAGAGGGATGGACTTTTTCCATCTAAGAGTAATCCTAAAAATTCACTTCTCTGCCCAAAATAAATAGATTCAGACCCAGGCTATGAGAATCCCTGAAGAGTGTATTTTAACACGGAAATGCTGATTTTTTTTAAAAACACCCCCAAAAATACCCACCCTATATACTTCTAGATGCTGCTGAACCTGCTTAATCCCTTTAAACCTCCAATAACTTCAACTATGGTGTTTAAAGTCTCATAAATCTGCACTAGCTTCAAATCAAGAAGCACCAATCACATTCAGGAGCTTAGGGGTAGGGACAGAAGGTGGGCATCCCAGTGATATTTAAAACCACAGCACAGGCTTTTCATAAAATTATTCCAAGAAAAGCTGAAATGGAAAATGCTCGGGTTTCTGAGCTGTGCTTCCATACGTTCCCAATTAGTTCTGTTTTTCTTTTCATCAATGGGTGGGGTGGAGAGTGAGGGAGTGCTAATGTGCTATTTAGCTGGAGAGCAAAAAAATGGCAAAGATCTATCTCATTTAGTTCTATTTTTACATAAAATAAAACCAAAAACAAACAACAAGAATTTTTTAAACTACTGCCAGAAGTCATTAGAAAATAGCACTCTTTCTAGTAAGGCACCAACAAAGTGATGTCTGGTTTTTGTTAAATGATTAATTCATGCCAGAGAGTGAAAGTTATGGATACTATTCTGCTAACAGTAACTACCTTTTCTTTTTCATTCCTACTGTACTCCAGGCATCTCCTGTATAAAGAGGTTTAGGTATATCATCTAATTTCATCCTCACAATAGCCCCAGGAGAAATAAGATTCTCTCTGTTTTATAGATGAGGAAACTGAGGTTCAGATTGTTTAAGTAACTTGCCCCAAATCACACAACTGGTAAATTACGGAGCAAAAATCCAAACCCAGACTTTGCTTTGGAAGCCCTAATGTTATCCGGGATACCTTCTGTGGTGCCATGGACCCAGCCCACAGACCACCTGGACAAATCTCATATATCACACTTTGGTAATTGACGTGTTTCCATCGTCCCCTTTATTGACCTGGTCCAACCTTTTCAAATCCTAAAGTCTTTTTTTAAAAGTTGGCTATGCTAACTAAATCTTTACTCCAAATTCAGACCACACAGAAAAAATAAGAGTGCCTCGACTGTGCTGCTTGTTTCAGATCCAGTTTTCCTGCACTGATGTTCTACCAAGTGACCCTGAGAAAATCTCTGAACTTTAGTCTCCTCATCTATTAAACAAGGATCTGTAAGATCTAACTTCGGGATTATTATGAGGATTCATGTGTTGGAATGCAGTCTGGAGACCGTAAAGACTAGACAACTGCTGGGTTTATGATTATTATGGTACCTTAAATATAATTAGGAATGACAGCCCATTAAAGTCTAGCTTCACAGAGAAGAGAGAAGAGAAAAGACATTTCAACTACTGGGATGGAAGACAAACTTCATTTCAAAACACTCATGATTGAAGATATGCACTTGGGAGAGTGAAAATACATGCCTCTCAAATGCAAATCAAAGCCACAATGAGATACTGCCTCACACCTTTCAGAATGGCTCTCATCAGTAAATTAACAAGCAGCAAGTATTGGGAGGAGGTGTGGAAAAGCGAACACTCGAACACTCGAATGCAGACTGGTGCAGCCACTGTGGAAAACAGCGTGTATTCCTCAAAAATTGGAAGTGGAACTGCCTTATGACTCAGCAATTCCACTTCTGAGAATATACCCAAAGAAACTCAAAACACTAATTCAAAAGAAAATCTGTACCCCCATGTTTATTGCAGTGTTATTTACAACAGCCAAGATATGGAAGCAAGCCCAGGGCCCATCAATAGATGAGTGGATAAAAACGCTGTGGGACATTCACACGGTGGAATACTACTCGGCCATAATGAAATCATACCCTTTGCAACAGCATGGTTCGACCTAGAGAATATTATACTAAGTAAAATAAGTCAGACAGAGAAGTAAAAATACCATGTGATTTCACTTATATGTGGAATCTAAAGAAAAAATTAAAAGAGTAGAAACAGACTCATACATACAGAGAATGGATTGATGGTTGACAGAGGAGAGAGGAGTTGAGGGACTGGGTGAAAACGGTGAAGGGATTAAGAAGCACAACTTGGTAGTTACAGAATAGCCATAGAGATATAAATTATATCGTAGGGAATATAGTCAATAATATTGTAATAACTCTGTATGATGATGGTGTGTGCTAGACTTACTGGGGGGGATCACTTAGCAAATTACATGAATGTCTACCCAGTATGCTGTACACTTGAAACTAACAGAACAATGAATGTCAACTATAATTGAAAAACAACAAAAATTTATTTTAGGTAGACAAGGTCCACGTAAAAGCATCAGTCCTTTTATTGAACTTTGATTTACTGTGCTCGGAAAATGTCATGTTCTTTACCAGTTGAAGGCAAGACCCTCCAAGGCATAAGATTACAGACTTGATTGCGATACTGGCTTCTATGGAGGTGGTGAGTGTGGAGCTAAACCCACAGTGTCTCTGGGGGGTGCCTGCTTAGATAGGGTTGTTGGATACCATAGAAAGGGATACAGTTTTTAAAAATTTATCATCTCATACACTTAAGATTGCTATTTTCTCTATATTTTAATGCATACTGATACAAAAGCATACATATAGAGGTGAAGGAGAATGATCATTCAGTAGTCATGGAGACAAGAACATTTTACTTACAAATGTCCCCCCACCCCAACGATATCACTGAGGACAATTCAGGGTCGCCCTTGTTGGATTCTGGGTGGAGTGTTGGGGTGTCTCCGGCCTGTTGTGGAGGGAGGCTCCATGGCGATGGGGCAGTCCCTGTGGGGATGGTTCATGGAGGGGCTGCAGTCCTCTGTGGAGATGGGCTTTGGGCCCATCCTTGGGAAGCTGGGCGAGGCGGTGGTAGAGCTGCTTCCCATGGCCTTAGTCCGCACCTCATGGTCTATGTTCTCCAGTGGGAGACACTGGGGTGTCCACCTGTCATCAGCTTCTTGGTGGGTTTTATGTTATAGTCAGATTTGTTCAGCCTGTGGGAAGTCAGCTTTATGTAAGATGTGAATCGCAGCTCACAAAAGCACTGGCCACACAGATGGAGTAGAAATGTCACCTCATTGACAAGTACAGCCCAGCGAGAGAGGAGTGCACGAGCCGTCCTTAGACGATGCCAGGCTGAGTCATTATATATATCCAGCCTTGCTGACACTTGCTGAAAGGTGACCACAACATACTGGATACTGGGGCAGGAAATTAAGTCCATGGTTCACGAATTGAAGGAAGAGGGATCCAAACGCTCAAGGCAAGAGGAGAAGATGGTGGAGATGCTAAAGATGCTCAAGTCCCTGGAAGAGGTCGTGAAAGCACCTCACAAGCTGCTTTTCCAAACCTGTGAGAAGGCCAAGAGCCAAGCCCTGATGGTCCCCTCCCCAGGAGTGGACCTGGGTCGTAAAGTAGCGCTGTCCTCCCCTCTCCACTCGGGCCTCTCCAGCTGTCCCCTGTGCTGCCCACCTCCACCTCCACCAGACAATCTCTCAGACCAGTGGATGCAGGAGAGCCCTCTCCCTGGGCTGGGGTCCCTCCTCCTCCCCCCGCTGCACACAGCAGTCAGCTTCTGCACGGACATCCCTCCAAGTGGAAAGAGCAGGAGACTTCCTGGAACACACCAAGAAATGGGAGACCTCTATATTCACAGAATGTTTGGATTCTCTCTCAGAAGCAATGAAACAATTGCTGTGCTTAAATGCATCTTTTACTCAAGCTGAATCTTCATCAAACTACATTTCTCGATGTTTTGTGATATATATATATCCTCATATGTACATAAATCTTCATATATATATTAATCTTCATATATGCATACTAATCTTCCAAGTGAACGTTTATATTTTATTCTCTCCTTAAATGTTGTATTTTATTTTGGAAATACATGCAGTTTTGCAATGAAGACTTTTAATTGTCAAAAAAGAAAATAGATATTTCTCTACCATCACTTCCCAAAATGTTTTCAATGGGGTATTTATTAACAGATGTTTTCTCAAAAGATCTATTGTCAGAGAGATCTGGAAAACACCATGTATGCGATCCCTAACTCAGAGAATCACAATGTATTTTGTCTTATTGAAGGTCCTGGGAAGTCTTACCATAAAATAGTCTTAGCTTAATCCAGCAATTCCCGAACAGTTGACTGTAGAAACTTGATTTTGGGGTTTTGATTTATTAAGAATCTTCCAGAACACCAAGGCACATAGTTTAGAAAATGCTACTCTCAATAAAGATAGCTCCTCTCATCCACCGTCAGTACAGTCTGTGACCCACTCTGTTTCCATTGTGACCAATGTTCTTTCATTTAATAATTCATATCAATGAGAAGACTCCCCAAAGCCTGTGAACATGTTTTTACAACACCAGGCTCTTCACAGAGGAGAGTACATCCAGTACACCCCACAAATCTCTGTGTACAGGCCCTCCTGCCTCAGATGAGAAGAGAGAAGGGGTAAGAGGAGGAGGAGGGTGTCTTGTTTAGCAGCTCACTAGCAATGCGTGTTTAATGAATCCAACTTATACGAGAGAATTGTCTTAGTTTTGGGGTCCCCCAGAAGCTGACTCTGAAACAAGGGTTTAAGAGCAAGTAGTTTATTTGGGAGTTAATCCAAAAAAATACCAGTAAGAGAATGAGGAAGTGAGTCAGGGAGGCGAAGACAGCCAATAAAAAGTGAATTATTAAGCCAACTACACAGTGGACAACTGTAGCTAAATTCTGCTGGGAAACAGTATAAAACACACACCTCAGAATTATTCCACCCGAGGCATGACATTGCTAAGATATTTATGCATCATCTCCCGTCATTCATTGGTTCAAAGATGCTGGGAGGGAGCAGGGCAGCTGATTTTCCAGAACTTCTGAACTTCCATGTATCTTGGTGTAGTGATCTTCCAGAGTTCCAGGTAAAGTCCTCAGCATCAAAACACAGATACTGGCCATTGGAAGATGTCTGGAACACCTTGACATGGTAAAGCCTGAAGGATATGGGTCTGCATCAGCGTCTCTCATACTGGTTCCATATGTCCAGATGGGAAAACTAAGTTAAAGGAAGTTGTATAACCCTGAGCAACTGTTCCAGGTATTTTTGAGGTGCAAGGCTGTACTTAACATAGCTCCATGCCAAGAAGATAACTATCTGAGGACATAGGTGACCCCACCTCCATTTCTTCCCCTGGTTGCAGTGGCTTTCAGGCTTTTTTCTGGCTCCACATCAGTAATATTTCTCATTACAGTGATTCTCAACAGCTGAAGGTGAGGGTAAGCCACATTCCTCTACAGGTGGTGCATGAAATCCAGGGATGACAAAGTCTGTATTTAAAATATCTATTTACAATTGCTTGACTCCCTCATCATGCCAAGTCCCTTGATGCTAGATCATTGTGAGGAGTGGTAATAGCCCCATAGGTTGGACTAATTCCTGATCAGATGAAGTAAGTCACTGTGCTTCTGAAACAAGCAACTATTTCAGCTAAAGGCATTGCCTTTTTTCTAAACATGTAAGAAAAGATACAGTAGGCATCTAAGGATGGTATGAGTGTCTCAGGAAGCTGGCAAAAGACAAGAGTTTGGGGGAAAGCGAAAGCAAGTTATAGTTGTGAATTGCTTTCAGTGGTTCAACTTGAGACCATCATTTAGCATCCAGTCCAGTTGGAAGTCAGAGGTTCCCTGTTTTGGTTCAAGGGATTACTACTTTCTGTTCCTTTTTCCTGAAAATCTCACCTGCTACCCTTTCTCTTTCCATGAGTTCATCCCTATTAATAAAACATTTACAGATGTGGTTAAATGAGTAAAAATGTCAATAATTTATACCAAAGAGAACCCAGTTACTTTGGGAGTTACCCAGTCTCCACAGCATTCCAAATTGCAGACCTGAATTACACCTATGGTCTGAACTTGTATCTTGTCAAGTTATGGAAAATAGCTCAAAAGGAAAGAGCATTTTAGAAAGGGCCAGGAGTGATGATTCCTTCTGGTAAGTTGTGTTTCTTTTATTAACATTACATCATATGATTCTTTGGCCCCTAATAAAAGTCATTATTGATGCTTATAATTTTCTCTCCTAGCTCCTAAGCATTTTAACTCAAAGTATCTCCTCTTCTGATTGGCATCTTCATTGCTGGACACAGCTTCAGGGAAGGCAGCAATAATATCGCTTTGCCCAATTCTGACCTCTCCAAGTTGAAACTTCTTTTCACAATTCCTCTATAGACAAACACAATTTATAATACTAGAGCTATTTACAAGGGTGGAAGTCTAGACTTCAGATATTGACTATCTGAGAGCCTCCATCCATCCATCCACCTTTGCCTCTGGGAAGAGAAAGAACTCAAACCATCTTCGCTTCTCCCCAGGCTCCTCACCTCTGTACCTCAAAAAGAAGTCACATCAATATGATGGAGGGATCCTAGCCTGCTGCGCAGGCATCGCTTAGTAATGGATGGCATCCCTTTCTCTGCCCCTTTCCTTTCTCCCTCCTCCCTTTGCTAAAGAGGGTGTCCGGCTTAGTTTTCTTCTCCCATTCTTGCTGCTGTACACTCATTTCTTTGTGGTTTTGTTCCATGAAGAAGGTCCCCTAACTTGGGTTTATGCTAAAAGGAAGGAGAGGCACAGGTAAGCCTCTGCCCTAGGCCATGTGCTCTAGAAAGGGGCACTTACCTTCCAAACACAAGCTCACTGAAGAGCTACTTTCCTTTGTCTTTGCTCCCTTTGCGTATATTGTCCTTAGGGATTTATGGGATAGAGAGAGAGACTATGTCCCTTGTTTGGGGATGGGATTTGGGCATTTCCTGGGGTCTCCTGGCCACCTTCTCCCTCCTGCCCCCATGTTTACTGTAAATATTTCAAACAAACAGGAAATTCTAAGAATAAAACAATGAATATCTGTATATGCTCCTCCTAATTTACAAATTGTTAACATTTTGCCACATTTGCTTTATCTATGTGTGTGGTGGGAGTGCATGTATATTTGGTGGGGTGTTTTAATTGTTTTGAACCAATTGAAAATAGGTCATAGATATCATGACACTTTATCCCCAATGCTTCAGAATACATCTCTCAATAAGAACATTGTCTTCTATAACCACAATACCATTATTTCACCTACAAAATTAATAATTCCATAATACCAAATATCCCCATTGTTGCAAAAATACCATTTATAGATTTTTATTTTAAAAAAAATATATCTTTATTGATTTCAGAGAGAGGAAAGGGGAGGGAGAGATAGAAACATCAATGATGAGAGAGTCATTGATCGGCTGCCTCCTGCACGTCCCCGACTAGGGATCGAGCCCACAACCCAGGCATGTGCCCTGACCGGGAATCGAACCCTGATCGCCTGGATCCTAGGTCGACGCTCAACTGCTGAGCCACTTTAAGTGTACAGTTCAGTGGCATTAAGTACATATATACATTGTTGTGGGATCGTTACCACCACCCATCTCCAGAACGTTTCCATCTTCCCACACTGAAATACTATACCCATTAAACACTAACCTCACATTCCCTCCTCCCCCCAGTTCCTGGCAACCGTCATTCTGCTTTTCATCTCTATGAATTTGGCTATGCTAGAAACTGCATATAAGTAGAATCTTACAATATTTGTCCTTTGATGTCTGGCTTATTTCACTTAGCATAATGTCTTCAAGGTTCATCCATTTTGTAGAATAAGTCAGAATTTCCTTCCCGTTAGGGCTGAATAATATTCTGTTATATGTATACGCCACATTTTGTTTATCCATTCATCCACTTAACTGTTAGCTACTGTGAATAAGGTTGCTAATGTCAACCAATGGTTGTTGGCGCCAATTCAATGCCAACTGGAATCCCCAATTTGGGGTGTAGTAAAGAAGGAAACTTTATTCAGTGCAAAGCAGTTCAATTGTGATACAGCATGTCCAGCAAGGTCAGCATGGCTGGGGGATGGCCCTGACACCAGGCTCCTCTCCCGCCAGGCAGCTGTGCTCCACTCCTCGCTGGTCTGGTCTGGTCTGGTCTGGTCTGGTCTGGTCTGGTCTGGTCTGGTCTGGTCTGGTCTGGCCCGGTCCACTTCACTCTGCTCCGCTCCAGCACACAACTTTGGTGTTTCAGCTCCAGCCTGGAATACTTTCGGTGGAAAAGGAAAGTGCGCTTCCAGAGTTAGAGGGGAGCTGATTTATAAAGATAGAAGTCCCCATCCCCAGGTCCCTGATTGGTCTGTCCTCATGCAAATGAGAACTCCAAATTCTGGAAGTCTGATTTGTCCAAAAGATGCTGTTCCAGATTGATCAAAAAAGAGCTGCTCTGATTGGTTGGTGAAGAAGCTGATGGAGATGTAGCTGTGCAGCTCCAAATGGATGGGGAAAGCTTCAGTCCTCTTGGTTGAAATAGGATTTCGGAAATTCCTTTATAAGGGCTGGGCTCAGATGGCAGAAACACAGTGCAGGCAGGTAGTTCAGTGCAGTCTTCTCCCAGAAGTGCAATTTGCATGAAAGGGCCCTGTGTAGAAATGGCTGCTAGGCTGTTTTTTGGTTTTGGTTTTAATTTGAGCCCAGTTGCCACCGGGAGCCCTTCTTAGTAGGTATCTTCTTTCTCAGGATCCACACTATTAATATGTACACCTTGGTATAAATGTGTTACCTTGAACAGTTATACAGATATCTATTCAATTTCCTGCTTTCAATTCTTTTGGGCATATACCCAGAAGTGGAATCGCTGGATCTTATGGTAATTCTGTTTAATTTTTGTGGAATTGCCATACTGTTTTCCACAGAGGCTGTACCATTTACATTCCCATCAGCAATGGTTCGAATTTCTCCACATCCTCACCAACACTTGTTCTTTTCCATCTTGTTGCTAATAGCCATTCTAATGGCTGTGATCTCATTGTGGTTTTGATTTGCATTTCCCTAATGGCTAGTGATATTGAGGATCTTTTCATGTGCTTATTGACCATTTGAATATCTTCTTTGGTGATAAGTCTATTCAAATCCTTTGCCCATTTTTTAATCTAGTATTTTGTTGTTCATTGTGTCCTTTGTTGCGCAGAAGTTTTTAATTTAGATGTAGTCCAATTTAGCTATTATTTTCTTCTGTTGCCTGTGCTTTTAGTAGCTACTAGAAATGTTAAAATTACACGTGGCTCACATTATATTTCTCTTGGACAGTGCTGGCCTGGAAGCTTGATTAAATTCGCTTTTGGCAAGAATACCTCATAGGCAATGCTGTATACTACATAATGTATCCCAGCAGGTTTATAATATCAGGTTGTCCCACTAGAAGTGATGCTAAGTTTGATCATCTGGTTAAAGTGAAAACTTCCAAATATCTGGATTATAAAGAATATTTTCCCCTTTGCAATTTCTAAATATTTGTAAGATAATACTTTGACAGCAGAATACCTTTTCATTTTTTTAAATTTATCTTTATTGTTGAGAGGATTACAGATGTCCCTTTTTTCCCCCAAGAATACCCTTTTAAAATATCATCAAACCTTGATACCAGTCAGCCCTCAGTGAAACCAACACCGACAGAGCAACACTAAGGCTATAATCAATGAGTCAGATCCTAAATGCATGACCCTTTTAAGGAAGGCAGTTCAGATAACTCCCTGCATTTTGTAGCCCTCCTGCAACAGCCGGAGAACATGTCTTACCTGCCCTCTGCCCCATCATCCTTCCTAATGGCTGTAAGGAATCAGTAACTGTACTTAAAGCTTACCAGTCATTTCCACAGTAACTGTACTAAAGCTTCCCCAAGTCTCACTTCTAGTCTTGTTATTGGCACTAACCCTCCACCCCTGCATTTTTGAGATTCCCAAGGGACGTCTCTCTTGCACTCAAGAAACTCCCTCCTGTTTTTCATCTGTCCCCACTTCTTTTTTATCTTTTTAATCCTCACCTGAGGATGTGTTTTCATTGATTTTAGAGAGAGGAAGGGGGAGGGGAAGAGAGAGAGAGAGAAAGGAACATTGGTATGACAGAGAAACATCAATCGGTTGCCTCCCATTCACACCTGACTGGGGATTGAACCCACAACCTGGGCATGTGCCCTGACCAGGAATTGAACCTACACAGGAAGACACTCCAACCAACCGAGCCACACTGGCCAAGGCTGTCCCCACTTCTTTTGTTCTGCGACCATACTGACATCTGTGTCAAGGCTGGTGGCTCTTGGAGCTTCCAGAGCTACAAATTCCCACAGTGCCCAAGAGGCCCTGTATCCCCCAGAGTCTTCCCTGGTTAAAGCCATGCTGAGCCAATGTGAAGTGGGCACTTTCTCCCAGATGCCAAGGTGGCGCCTCTATTTGTCCTCCTCTGCCTACAGCATTAGTTGTGAAATCATATCCCTCAGTTTCTGTTTGAGTCACTAGAACTTGGCTCATCATAAATACTCAGTATAGACTCCTTGCTCCCTCCTGATTGATCCCTCAAGGTGCCGGAGCAAAACACCTTCCCACTTCCTTTAGCCAAATAAGCTCCTGGCACCCATGCCTACTTTTCTCCAGAGGGATATGAATCTCTTTTAGGCTCTAGATGGGAAAAATAGTCATAGTCTTCATTATGGTACCTAAGTAGGGAGAAACACTCAGTAAAATTTCTAAATTTTCTTCTAAATGTTTGTGTGCTGTGAGACCAAATGGCTGATAATGTAATCAAAGGGCTCCAGCTAGGTCTTAAGGTTTACTCCCATGATAGATAAAAAGAGATACTTCTGTTATTATAATAAAATTGACTATATTTCCCTATGGCTACTAGACTTACCAGGGTAATCACTTCATAAGGCACATAAATGTCTAATCACTATGTTGTACACCTGACACTAATATAATATTTGTGTGAACTGTAATTGAAAAAGTACATTTTTTTTAAAAGAGAAATATTTCTGACGCTTACAGGAAAAACCTATGGATCTCAGAGATCAAAGGAGGAAGCTAAGATTATGCACAAGTGGTATAAAATTTTAAACCATACAATTTTTAGAAGAAAACACTGGAGAAAATCTGCAACCTTGAGTCAGGAAAAGATTTCTTACTATACATAAAATAAGAATGATTTTTAAAAACTTAACAAATTGGGCCTAATCAAAAAATTTAAATGTTGCTCTTTGAAAAGACACTGTTTAAAAAATAAAAAGTTATGCCACAGATGGGAAAACATATTTGCAATACATATACCTGTCAAAGGACTTAGATCCAGAATATATAAAGAACTCTTACAACTCAATAATAAAAATGCAAACAATATAATTTTTAAATGGGCAAAAAATTTGAAGCCATACTTCCCCAAAGAAGATATATGAATGGCCAATTAGCACATGAAAAATGCTCAACACCATTAGTTAATGTTGAGCATTAGTCATTATGCTAATTAAAATCATAATGAAATGCCATTGCACACCCATCAGAATGGCAAAAAATTTTGAAAGACTGACCATATTATCTGTCGGCAAGGATGTGGACCAACTGAAACTCTCCTGCAATGCTGTTGGGAACGTAAAGTGGCACAGCCACTTGGAAAAAGAGTGTAGCAGTTTTGAAAAATGTTAACTATATGCCTGTCATTCGATCTAGTCATTGAGCTCCTATTTACTGGAGAGAATTGAAGGAAGCGCAGAAGTTTGTTTGTGAATATTCATATTCAGCTTTAATCAGAATTGGCCCAAAAAGAAAACAGTTCAAACGTCTCTCCACAAGCAGATAAACAAAATGAGATGTAGTCATACAATGGGAATACTATTCAGCAATTAAAATGAATAAATTACTAATATGCCAACAAGATGAATGAATCTCAAAATAATTATGCTGAGTGAAAAAAGCCAAACACAAAAGAATATATACTATACAATTCTATTTATGCAGAATTCTTGAAAAAGCAAACTTCCCTAGAGTTACAGAAAGCAGATCAGTGGTTCCATGGTGCTGGAAGCAAAGGGAAAGGTGGACTCCAAACATGTACCAGAAAGCTTTAGGGGATGATGGAAATGTTCTATGTGCTGATTACAGTGGTGATTTCCTAGGGGTAAACACCTGGCAAAACTCATCAATTTCATAAGTTGTATAAATTTACAAAGTGCCAACGAGACTTAAAGAAGAGGGGGAATTAGAAGCTGAGAGCCCCTCACATTCCCAGGGAAGTTCAGAAAAGACTTCTTTCCTCAGTTGGGAGGGTGAGTGGGAGGTGGAAACAGACTAGACTACATGCCAGATAGCTATGGTCAGAAAAGGAGAAATCTCCCATCCGTAAGGACCATTCAATGATGATTAGCCCGAGACCCTGCACACGTCCTGCCTAGAAAGCTTTCACCTTCTCAGCCCATCTGTCACTTCTTGTAAGACTCTCTTTCTCCAAGAATTATTTTCTAACTTATCCCTGCCTGTTCTGCATTCACAGCATGATTCCCACTAAATCGCCTCTACTTCCTTTCACAGCTAGTTGTTGCCAACAGCTACATGTGCTTTTTGGGTCAGATATTATTACCAAACATTGGCAAGGAAGTGAGGAAATAGTACTCCCATCCACTGCTGGTGCAGCCATTCTGAAGGACAATCAAGTACTTAAAATCCAGCAAGTTGACCCCTGGGTGTAGACCTGGGAAATTCATCTAGGGAACATAAGGGGATGTGCATAGGAAGTTCACTGCCACACTGCGGAGGGTAACCTAGGTGTCCATCTCTAAGGAATGTACAAGTAAAACATGGAGTGTGAATGCAACAGGATCATGAACGAGATTTTTATATAAGCAACCTGAATTGATCTCAAAAACAGTTGAGAGAGAAAAGTAAAAACAGAATGAGATTTATAGCACAATTCCATTTATGTATTACACACCCACATAAAACAGCCTTGCATGTTTTTGTAAGGGTGCCCATATATCTAAATAAGCATCCATCAGATGAACTGAAAGGACTATATTAAATATATTAGAGAGTATTCCTGTGGGAGGAGGGCAGTGGGATTGGAAGTACTGGATGAAAAGGGAAGGGAATAGGAAGAAAACAATAACATGAAAATTTTTTCTTAAAAAGAGAGAGGGTTTTTCCATGGATGATGATGTTCCATGAACCAAGAATGGGATTAAAGCAAGCATGTACACCTAAATTCCAAAAGTTAGCAATAGATTGTTTTTGTCTGTATGTCATATTCAGAATGAATGAACTGTTTGCTGGTATGGTGCATTAGTTTCCTTTTGCTTCCATAACAATGTACCAGAAACTTAGTGGCTTAAAATAACATGAATTTATTGTCATGCCCTTCTGTAAGTAAGAAGTTCAACATACGTCTCAAAGGGTCAGCAGGAATGCATTCCTTTCTGGAGGCTCTAGGGGCGAATCCACTTCCCTGCCTTCTCCAGCTTCTAGGGGTCACCCACATTCCTCGGTTCGTGGCCCTCTTCTCCCATCTTCAAAGCCAGGAAGGGCAGGTCTACTTCTTCTCACATCTGCTTCTCCGATTCTGACCTCTTCTGCCTCCCTCTTTCACTTTTCAGAGCCTTGTGATTCCATCGAGTCCACCTGGATAAACCAGGATACTCTCCCTAACTTAAAGCCAACTGACTAATTATCCTTTGCCATGTAAGGTAATATATTCACAGGTTTCAGGGATTAGGACATGGATGTTGGCGTCCATTATTCTGCTACAAACCTCTGGTCATATGGCAAATAGTGAAAAACACACATTCTTTATTATTGTGAATCACTTGTTATTCAAGCCAAATAACAACCAAAAAAAAAAAAAAAGTATTGATTCCTACTATGTGCCAGATCCCTGTGGTAAGAGATGAGGTTATATCGTAGGGGTCAGGGATTGGGGGTTTGGTGCTTTTTCCCTCCCTTTCAAACAAAATCCCCATTCTGGCTTATTTTAGCTAACGGATAAATGAGAAGCAATCTGATTAAGCTATAGTCATTACATTGTAAATGACTGGCCTAGGGTGCTTCTTTTTAAAAGGAGCACCAACCCAATGCTTCTTAAACTTTCATGGGCATACAAATCACCTGGCAAACTTGTCAATGCAGCTTTGGTCCAGTAGGGCTGGCGTGGGGCCTGAGACTCTGTAGTCCCGACAGGCTCCCAGGTGATGCCGATGATGCCTCTCTAGGGCCGCAGTTAGAGGAGTGAGGCCCTAACTCAAATAAAGCTCTAATCCTGGGCAACATTCAGTCTGACCCTGCCATCAACTCATCCTTAAAAATGTTTGCCTCCTTCTAAGAGGTTATGGTCTCCCCAGCCAGTTTGGCTTAGCGGTTAGAGCATTGGCCTCCAGATTGAAGAGTCCTGGGTTCGACGCCGGCCAAGGGCATGTACCTCAGTTGCAGGCTGGATCCCCGGACCCGGTCGGGGCGCATACGGGAGGCGACCAATTGATGTGTCCCTTCTTACATAGATGTTTTTCTCATACCTCCGCCCTTTCCCTCTCTTCCACTCTCTCTGAAAAGCAATGGAAAAAAGAGGTTATGGTCATTAATCAGTTTGCCAAAACACCACACTTTGTCACTAACAAAACGTCCATAGCTGAGGGAACAATCTGCCTATTGGTAATGGCCTCAGTTTCCCGAGGATAGTTTCTGACCAAGACCCACATTCATCTGCAGAGATATGGAGCATACTTGATATAATCCTTGATATAATGAGCCTCCCTCCTCCTAGACCAGGACTCCCAACATCCAAGGACATATCCCCCCAGACAGTGACCCAGTGACCCAGTATCTGGATTTATACCAATTGTTGGAAATTTATAAGGTTTGAGCTATTTCAGAATTCCCCTAATAGGCAAGGTAATACAAGCTAATAACATTCAATTTATTTCTCTAATGGAGTGGGGGTTTGTATTCTAGTTCTTTAGGGATGGGAGTAAGGGGGTGAGGAGGTAGGGGAGAGATGAGCAGGAAGGCAGAGCAGAAACAACAGAATCTCTACAGGTAACTTAGATAATCTATATAGGGACCTCTGGCCAATGAGACATCCTTAGTAATGCTCATGGATCAATGGGAGAACACATTGTTGCCTCAAGGTGAATTGATAACGTAGTTTTTAAGGTAGAAGAATGCAAGGCTGTTCCTAATTAATCAGTTTGGGCAATATTATGTCATAATACAGTTCTGAACACTGATGTACTTTGGTGTCCCTATCATTTCCCCAGATTCTTATTTGGCCTCAGAAAGATCTGTCACTTCAGGTAAATGAAGCAGAACCATACCTACAGTTACATGTCTTCCACTTGCAAGATTAGGTAGATCTCATCTTCTCAGCAGAACACTGGTATACTGTTTCTCTCAAGACCTCCTAGAGGAGCCTTCATTTTAAGTCATCTAGAAGCCTCCTTCCCACTTTATTTTGGGTGGGTAGTTGCTAAAAACCCTTGTATAGCCTAACTGCTGGAGCTCCCTCAAGCAAGCAGCACAGATCCAAACTTGGCACCTCTGCAATACAGAGAGGTGGTAGGAGGCATGAATCTCTGCAGTACAAAAGGAGAGGTACTCTGGCTAGACCAGGACTTAAGGCTACCCATTCAGCTAGCACCTTAGCTGGATGTTCTCCATGAGAGCTGTTTCCCATTGTAGAACAAATTCAATTGGGGGGGTCACTGTTCTCTCCCATCCAAAGCACTCACCCAAGTATTAAAAAGTAGAGTTGCAAATATTGAATCATCATGTTGTACACCTGGAAATGATATAATGTTGTATGTCAGTTATACTTCAATGAATAAAATGTAGAATTGTACACCAGGCAGCAGCTTTTAAGTCACAGAGCCTAATATCCATCATTGTTTGGATAAAAAAAAGGAAGTCTAGACAAGGGAAGTAAATAGATCAAGATCAACTAGGCAATTTGTGGTAGTCTATGTTCAAACCCAGCTCACAGAGGTTTGAACATAAACTACCACAAGGTCAGGTGACTTGCTCAAGGCCACATGTCTACTTAATGGCGACACTGAGATTAAAACCCATCTTTCACTACAAGACTTTTTTCCCACTATAGCCTCCCTCAACCATAGTTAGAACACCTTCTCCCACCTCTGATAGAAGGACACCTCATTATGGATTCACTAATGCCTTTGAAGATACCTTGAGGGCTGAAGGTCAAGGTCAGCTTTCGGGGAAAAGATAAATGGAGCTACCTGGGAATGCTACGGATCAGGTCTGGTCTTTTATCTCACATCATATCAGCCTTCCACCTAATTCCATTTTTATGGCTTAAGCTTTTTAATTTTTTTCCTACTCAGTCTCTCTTCTGGCCATGTGTGATTACTATCTTATTTCAAGTTTCTCTCCGGCTAGGTAAATCTTCGCTCTTGGCCCTAGAGCTGGCTTTTGCTCTTTGATTTCATCTCATCTGTCCCAAGGGACCAGTTTACCTTCCCACACCTCTGTTCATATCTCACTCAGTTCTTCCCATCTCTCTACTTTCCACCACCTTCATACTTTCTACTTTCTCTCTCCCTACCACTTCTCTTGGAATGATGGCTCCTGAATTTCTTGTCCCCACCAAAACTGGATGGCTTCCTCCCTCCGCTTAAGTGGGGAAGAGCAGTGAAAGCCCCAAATGCCATCTTTCATCTTATTTCCTATTTCCAGCACATATCCTATTTATAATTCTGCCTCCTTCTTAGCAGATTGACATGGCACTCTGCTTGCTTCCCAGAATAAAGGCAATTCAAGAATGAGAGGTAAACCCAGGCTCCCAGATTCTTCTGTAGTCAGGCATTTGTTAGGAGTTTCTCTGCCAGTGTTTGAGAACTGTGTCTGCTGGCATCTGTGCTTCTCTGAGCCCATCTTCCACTGTCCTGGAAAGTCCTTCCATATAGGATTTTCTTCCTAGCAGGTTTCCCTTCCAGGTCATGTGTAGACCAAGCTTCTATTAATGGTGGTTTTTATTCCCCTAGCATACATGGACTATACCATAAAAGATACTTAAGAAATATTTGTTGGGTAAATAAATGTTGTCATATGAATAGTAGGTCATAAGTGAGTTTGTAGGAAGCCAATATGGAATTATAGATGATTCACATAGTGAACAATGTATATTTATGTATAAATTCACATTTAAAAAATAAAAACCAATTTTACATTATACCCAATATCTCTGATGTTCCCATCACCAAATCATTATAAAATCTGAATGAAGGAGCAACATTTAGAGTGACTTCCATTATTAGGAACTGTGCTTTGCTGAAATGATTTCATTTATTCCCAAACCTCTGAAATGGGTATTATCCCCATTTTGTGGGTAACAAAACTGACAGTGAGATAGGTGAGCAGCTTGAGCTAGGGAACATAAACAAGAAGTGGATTTGACCCAAGTGCACCTGCCTTCAAAGCTCCCTTTAAAAACCAAAAGGGTACTTGGGGCCTTTGAACACAGCATTTGAGTAGCATGTAATAACCTCTAGTTCAGCCTGTGTCCCCTTACCTATTTCTTTCCTGCTTGGTACATAGTAGGTGCTCAAACAAATATTTGTTAAATTATTGAATGTACCATTTAGACTCAGTTTCTTAACCTGGTATTATTCTAATATTCCGGGCTTGACATAGACACTTTAGACGCAACCCAGCATCAAGCTTCGGGAGGTTATCAGATGGGGACACATGAGCCAATGTTCTCTGTCTTCACCAAGGAAAACAGATATGGGAGGAAACCTTAGGAGGCAGGATTTAGGTTAGAACTAAGGAAAACATTGTAGGACACTGGACCAGGCCACTGAGGAAAACAAAACGTTTTGTCTGCAGATCCTCACCTCTCTGGGCTGAGCCAGACTCCTGCTGCTGGAAGGCTCCCCATCTGGGGGTCTGCAGAGGCGCCAGGAGCTGCTCTTCTGCATTTGTGGCCACGTAAGAAGAGGCTGCTGCAGAAGCTGCCCTCATTCAATGGCATCCTCTTCACAGTGATGCGGGGCTGTTAGTTCCCTCGGTTGTTCTCTGGTTCGTAGCGTTGTGTCCTTGCTTTTATGTAGAGAATAGAATCATATTCCCAAGGGGATGGATCAGAAAACCCACTGCCAGCCTCAAATACAAAAAGGAGCCAGCAGAAACCCTGCTTCGTGGTCACAGGGAAAAGGAGATGAGGAAGGACAACTACCTCCAAAGGTTTGGGGTTCAGGCATGGAAGGATCACCATCCCCCTTGCCCTCTTCTAGGAGTATAAACAGCAGCAATGTTATTCGTAGGAAACAGCCTGGAAATTGCATAGGAAATTACCTACGCATAGGAAGGTGCCTGTGGGGGAGGGTTTATGTGGTGCTTAAAAGCTACCATCCCCCCAAAAAAAGCTGTCCCTCACCCACACAGGAGCTTCTTTGGATTAATACCACTGTTGACATAATTATCTATTACCTGTCCTCAATTTTTTATGCATGTTTTGATACAATTAAGGTCATACTCTATGTAAATTTTGCAATCTGCCCTCTTCAGTTAACATTGTAGTTTATAAGCCTTGAGAAGGGGGCGTAGTAAAATCCTGCCATTTTACAGTTGAGGGTGACATCAGGCAGAAATGACAGCAACGGCCAGCAGTCCTGGGTTGGCTCCCAGGAGCTTGAATAGTCTTTTTCCACCTGTGGTGTGAGTCACCAGTTAATATACCTTTATGCGGCAGTGGGCAGCGATTGGTTGGCTCTAGGAAGTAAAGATTTCAAAAGGTTGTTGGTTTTTAAAAATCTTCTCTCTTTTTTTTTACTTTCAAATTTTTATGTAATATTTCTGACTTTTATAGTCAGAAAAATTTATTTTAAGTGTTTCTTCTTTCTGCTGCCAAGAAAGCAGTAAGGCAATAGAATCTGAATTAGCTGCAGAAGAGCAAGCCATCCAGGTGCCTCCCACAATGCCGTAGGCTCTCCATCTGTGAGATGGGACGATCACCCTGGACCCTCCCAGAGTAGAGACTGTAACACCATCTATATCATACAGGGAAGGAGAATGGGACAGCTAAAGAGATAAGTAGCCCATATCTGGGAGGTGGCTGAGCTTCATAGTCCACAGCTGGACAACTCTCCACAACCCCCCTACACCAAGCTTCTCAGAGGAAGAATGTTCATTTGCTTTATTTATGATCATAACCTCCTCCAACTTAGGCATCATTGAGAACAGACTGGAACCCAGGTATCTTTGAACCCTGAAAAAAAGGAGTCAAGAGACTTTCTTTTCCCATTGCTTATTTATAGGGCTGACTTACTCACTAGGCAGAGGAGGTACAGTGTCTGGGGATCAAAATACTTTTAGGGATCCACAACCATGTTTTAATATGCAATATTAATGCATGTATTTTCTATATACCAACACAGCTAGAAAATATAAGTTTACATATTTGTAATGAAATAAGGGGCCCACAAAAGCAAAAGTGCATAAGGTCCATGAAAATCATACTGTGGTCCTGCTCAGCCAGTATCAGCTTCATTTTTTCCAACCCCGTCCATGAAATCAAGGTGATTGTGGACCAGAATGTCTACCACTCCTCTCTATTCATCTCCTTTATCCTTCTGATACAAAGGAAATGGAAATTGGGTCTGGATTTTTGGCATGAAAATGACCAGAACCATGAGGTCAAATTGAGACCCTACAGCAGAACTAGGCAGCTGGAGACACATTTAACTGAGAGCAGAAGAAGTAGCTTTTTTAATTGCCCACACAAACAGCCATTACAACACAGGAAGAATAAGAAGCAATAATTAGGAAATGGCTTAGAGTTTCCTACCCTTTTTAGATTTTTATTTATTGATTTTAGAGAGAGAGAAAGAGAGGAAGAAAGAGAAGGAGAAACATCCATTTGTTTTTCCAATGTTTTGTGCATTAATTGGTTGCTTCTTGTATGTGCCCTGACTGGGGATGAAACCAGCAACCTTGGTGTATCCAGACAACACTCTAATCTATTGAGCTACCAGGCCAGGGCCTCCCCCAACTTTTTTTTCTTTTAAGACTGATTACCCCTCATTCCTTAGGATAAAGTTTCTGTAAGATGTGAACATCCCCTTGAATAACTCTAGTCTTTCTTTTCAAATCAGAGTCATAAATAAATAAGTACAATTTGCAATCCATTTGATTACATCCCTGTACTTTCCCAAGATTCCCTAAGGAGGCACTTACACCAGTTTCTGCATCATTAAATATTTAAATAAAAACTTGAGATGAATTGTGGGGCAAAATGGCATTGATGAAGCACAAGTCTGGGCACAATGCAGCACCAAGCTTTAGACTTAAGGAGGGGTAGAACCTTTGGTCCCTGCAGACCAGAATTAGAGTGATGACACAGCAGAGTTTTGAAGAAAGAGAATGTTGGTTTCAAGGGAGGAAGCCAATACAGAAACCCCCAATTTGACTTCCAGTCCTTTGTCCAGCAGCCACAAATACACAGAATACCATCGAGAACCAGGAAGTAAGCAAAGCAAAGCAGTTGAGCAGCCAACCTCAAGTCCCAAAGCCCATGCCTCAGTCAGTTTTATAACGTTGTAGAAAAGTTTCTGAGTTCAAGCCACCCTAAATACCTGTGGTACAAAAGAAAACAAGTAATTTAAATTCAGAAAACTTTGTTTATAAAATCAGGTGATTTTTTTTCATAATTTTCATTGGTAAACATTTACTAAGCACACCACTATGCCAAGAGGGTATAAATGATGTATTAAACAGTCCCAACCCCGAGAGATTTGCAGTGTTTTGAAAACGTGGGTAATACTAGATGAAAAATGGTCACAGTGGTATCGGGGTGTATGCAACAAATGGCACAGGAGGGGTCCGGACTAAAGTTCTGCATTCTAGCCAAGAGAAAGGCAAATCCTCAAGTGACTGCCATGTCATTGAGGATCCACAGGAAGCAGATGGCACACTCAACGGATTTAACTAAAAGAGTTTAAGAAAATACTGACTGAGGTGTGGGCAGAGTTAAGCCAATTAATCACAGTTGTGAACTCAGGGACCAACAACAGTGGGAAGCAGTTATCACATTACCACTCTAGGGCCTGACGGGCCAGAGCAAGGAATGTCGTCACTGGGCCCCACTGAGAGCTGGTGCCATGGAAGAGGGGATACTAGACAGGAGCTGAGGCTGTGAAGGCAGAGCAGGATGCTCAGGATGGGAGTTGGGGAATAAATATCCAACTTCTGTTCAACGGCTGATGCCTCCCACAGGCCAAACCCAATCAGAAACTGGAGGGCAAGGGAGCCAGAAGATGCAGCTTGGGGGCACAGATCAGGGGAAGAGTGGAGAATGGGCATAGGGGGACAAATGGAGACTAGCCCAGCACACTGGCTGGATACTTTCCTATGGGCTTTAAGAGAAAGGGGAGATTTCTTGGCATAGAAATGGAAGGGGGAGGACATCTCGGGCAGAGGAAGACATGCATATGTAGGAAATGGGAAATAATGTTTTTCAACCAGATAATGTGTGCAGAGGGCATTTTCTTAAGAAGGGGCAAATTATAACATTCAGGAAGCTTGAAGGGCTAGACATCTAGCAGGGTTTCTTAATCTCATCACTACTGACATTTTTAGCTAGACAATTCCTTGTTTAGGAGATTGTCCTGTGCATTATAGAATGTTTAGCAGCATCCTTGGCTCTACCCACAGGAGCACCCTCCTCTCAGTTTTGGTAACTGAAAGTGTCCTCAGGCATTGCCCAGTGTCCTCTGGGGAGCACAAAATTGCCCCCAGTTGAGAACCACTGGGAGAGGAAAGGAAGGAGGGTGTAAGCAGGAGTCTGTCGAAAGAGTGCAGGCAGGAGATGCCAAGGACTTAGACCAGTGTGGAGCAGCGAGGCGGACAAGAAAAGGGTGAGGGCACAGATCCTGCAAATGAGGAGCAGGCAGCCTGTGTGGAGTGGCAGGGGGTGATTTTGAGGTTTGTAGATTGGATAACCGGGAGAGCTTTCGATTTACCATCATGTTGTTTGGGATCCGGACGAGTCATTTCAATAGAGTGATGAGGGTGAAAGCCTGATTCAGGTAGGTTCAAGAGAGACTGGAGGAGAGAAGTTAGAGGCAGCAAGGACAGAAAACTCTTTTAAAGGACTTTGCAATAAAGGAAAGCAGAGGAATAGGGCAAATCTGGAGGGGACTACGATGGAGGAATTATAGCATGGTTCTATGTTGATGGGAATGAGGGGAAAATGAAACATGTACAGTCAATTCTCAATTACACAAGAAAATAGAAATAGTGTGACCTATTTGATGAGTTAAAAATTTTTAAATAATATCTACAACATATAAAAAGTTTATGTAAGCTCTGAAACATAATGGACACCCACAAAACCACCATCCACACCACCAATCACATCCTTCTATGCGCTCCTCCCTCTTCTACTTGCCTATCCCTCAGAATTTTGTGATTATCATTTCCTTGTAAAGTCATCCTCTCAGTTATATTCTATTGCATCTATTGACTGAAATATCAAGGATAACCTCACCTCTGCCCCTCAACCTGGCCTTCTGCAGACAGGTATCAGACCACATCAGTCAGACAGTATCATGAAATTCCTCTCTTACATTTAACCTACCACACTAAAATTCTATTTTCCATCTTCCATCTCCAGCTGGCTACTGGTTTGCTGGGAATACCCCTTCTTCTATATGAAGATGATTATTATTCATTCCTGTCTGTACCACTTACTCTGCATGCAAGCAGAAAGAGGCCAGCCTCCTTCTTCCCTCAAGTACACACAGAACAGACACCAGTGGCCTTTATTCTTCTGGAAGATACACCTGTAGCCCTCAAACATCTAGCCTTCCCCTCCTCCAGTCCTAACACACACCCTGCTGGACAGGTGGCTACACCAATGCTTGGTGGCCCCTCCACAGAAGGCTCTGGAAGGCAATTGATGGTCAGTGGTTACATTTCTTTCATCCCCAAATCGCCTGTGGGCCAGTGGTCATCCCCAGATCATCCAGAATTCTCCAGGTGTGCAAGGACCTGCAAATGCTTGACAAATGCCAACAGACTGGGCCCTTTATAAAGGGATGACAGCAGGCTCTGAAAAGCCCTCTGCATACATAAACCAAAAACCCAGCTTCCCCCACCCTTGTTCACTGATGCTTGAAATTGCTTTAGGAAGAGACAACAGCTTTCATCTCACAACTAAAGAAACCTTTGATGACCCTGGATGAACTCATTGATTTAGAGTAGTGCAGAGCACTGTATAAATGCATTGAAAGATTGGATGGTGCAATGGGCACCTTTTAAAAAAGGGGGTGTAAAGTGACAAAGGGTGTATCAGAGAAAGACGGCTTTTCTTGCCTCCTTGAGAACTTGAAAAAGAAAAACCTTAAAATCATTAGACCTGGAGTCCTATTTGGCTCTACTGCCAGCTGTTCCTCCATAGCCAAGTCACTCAAAGTTTTGAGCCTGTTTCCTATTTCTAAAGCGAAGGTAAATACCTACCTCCAGAGTCACTGTGAGACTTTGATGCCGTTCTACCCAGTGAATATTTTCCTTCTTTCCCTGTTGCTTCAGGCATCTCGAGCTCTATTCCTATCCACAGTAATTCCGCCCCCATTCTTAGCATTACAGAGAATAAGAGTGAGGAATCTGGAACCACACAAAGTGGGTTCAAATCCTAACTCTATCATTTGCTAACTGTGATCTTGGGCAAGTTACTTGACCACTCTGCTGTTTCTCATCTGTCCATGAAGATAATAATAGTACTTGCCTCATGGGGTGGTCATAAGGATTGAGTTAATATGTGCCATCACTTAGGAATCATCTGGCACACACACACACACACACACACACACACACACACACACACTGCAAGAAATGCTTGCTATTATTCCCAAGGGCTTCTCTTCACTTGTCCACCTTCCACCAGACAGAAGATCATTTTAAGCTCCTGCACATCGCTCTCTAATGGACGAAAGCCCACTGTACATTTGCACGCATCCCCCTAGGTTTCCTAACGCCCCCAGCCGCGTCCTCTAACCGCAAGGCCATCTGGTCCCCCCACCGCGAGCGAACCCGCAGAGCTGTTCTCGGTCTCTCCCAGCCCCGCCCCGACGGGACTTCGGCGGCGCAGCCTCCGCGGGGGGTGGGGCCCCGCGGGGAGGGGCGGGGCGGGGCGGAGGGCGGGACGGGCGGGAGGCTCTGTGACGCTGCGGCCCCGCCCCTCGGCCGTGGTTGCCAGGCAACGTAACCGGCATCGGGGTTGCCAGGCGAAGGCAAAGCGCTAACAAAGCCGGGTCTCGCTCCACCTCTCCTGTGGCCCCAAGCGGAGGCCGGTACCGCCCTTTCCCGCCCAAGCCCTGCTGCTTTCCCTCTGCCAAGGGTGCCAGGCACTGAATCTCTCCCCACACGTCCTGCCTGGTGCCGGACAGCTTGTTTGGGAGCGAGCCTCAGGTAGCAACCCCGAAGGGGAACTGGAGGTGGGGGGGGGGCGCTTGGAGCTCCCCGAAGGCTGCGTGGGTCTGAGGGAAGAGTCCTGCCCATGGGCACACCTGGGTTCTATCTACAGAGCCAGAGGAGGGGACGGTGATGTTTAGCAGAATAGGCCCATGGGTGATTATTGCTCTCTGCCCATGCTATACCTGTGTTTTTGTACCAAGAACTACTATTTTATGACTTCTACACAGAGGACAGTGATTTGGAAACAAAACAGAATCTGGGATCAGAACCCCCCACCCCACTGACTAGCCAAACCTCTTCTTTTTGGTCTGTAACGTGAATATAAGATTACCTAGGGAAGGACTGTCATGAGGACTAATGAGCTTGACTAGCACTTTTTAAACGGCTATCATTGATTCATTTTCCTAATATTTATTGAGCACTGACGGTATTCCGGGCACCAGGCTAGTCAGTGGGAATTCTATAGTGAACAGAAACTGAGCGTTCCTGCCCTCAAGTTTATAGTCCTTTGGGAGAGGCAGGTGTTAACGAAAGAATCATGCAAATAGTGTAAAATTAGAGCTAGATGCTGGCAAGGAAAGTTGGGCAAGTGGTGCTCTGAGAAGATATAATGAAACAGAGAACTCAGGGACAGCTGAGCTGAGATCTGAAGAACCTGTGAGGAGGGCATTCTAAGCAAGAGTAACTACGTGTCCAAAACCCACCACCACCTATCCCAAACCCAGACAAGTGCATGCAGTTGCCTGGTCTTGGGTTCCAAGAGCTGTTCATAGAAACTACCTCTGTTATTGTGGCGTCTGCAGCCTTTTATTCATGTAACTGGAGCCTCTCAGTTATAGAACTCAAGCCCTGTTTAGTCCCCACCAATAAAACCAAACGAGAAATTCCAGAAATAAACCTGTATTCCATATATGATAAGACCTATGTTCTTCAGCACTCAGCATGCATGTATTGGCCACAATTCCACATTGGGAAGGATATGAGATGTTTGGTTTTTTTAAGTTTGTTTTTTTAAATCCTCACCTGAGGATATTCTTTCCATTGCTTTTTCAGAGAGAGAGTGGAAGGGAGAGGGAGAGAGAGAGACATCAATGTGAGAGAAACACATTGATTGGTTGCCTCCCACACACACTCTGAAGGGGACTGAGCCTGCCACCAAGATATATGCCCCTGGCGGAAACTGAACCCAGGACCCTTCAGTCCGCAGGCCAATGCTCTAACCACTGAGCAAAACTGGCCAGGGCAAGAATATAAGTTTTAAAAAAAGGGATTTCTGTTGAATTTTAAGAGCTTGGGGGTGAGGAGGTTAGAATAGATCATTGAGGAGGGCCTACCATACTGAGAGCTTTAAGAATAGAAAAGAACGTTATAAAAACATCACAGTCATGGAATATTAAGATGATATGGACCTTTCCCCACTTCTTTTATCTGATGTGAACAAATGATCCATATTACTCCAAGGCATAAAAGTTGGGCTTTGGGCCTCTCCAACCTAAGGAGCCTATGATTCTACATCTCTGTGGCTCAAAAGTACACAGAACTCCTAAGAGTATATGGGAACATGGGAGGAGAATGTGACCTGCCCCTCCTTCAGTGCTCTCCATTTGTACTGTGGTGCCACCAGCTACCCAGTCATCCAAGATTGAAAAGTGGGGAGTCACCCTAAATTCTTCTCTCTCCTCATCCTCCTTCCTCAGCGGTTATCAAGTCCTGTAGCTCCTGTCTTTCCTACCCCTCCTCATTGCAACTGTTCTTCAAGGCAGTGATGCTCAAGAGTTGTTGCCAAAAGTGCTGCCGTATTCTCCTAACCAGATTCCCTTTAGCCCATCTACTCAGCTGTCAGTCAACGCATAGAGTCTGATAAAGAGAAAGAAATCATATAACAAGTTTAACATAGAAAGTTCAATATAAAGAATTTTTAATTATAATGGGATTGAAGTAATGGAAGATCGGTTAGTAAGACATAAAGAGATCTAAAGCATACACAGATACAAGAAGCAACCATGACCCTTGAGATAGATCACCCAAAAAAGAAACAACCTCCCAAGAGCTTCTTGCAGAGGTTGTGACCAAATCTCATTGGCAGAAAAATTGCTGAGGTGCCAGGGAGGCAAAAAAATCTACTGTCTGGGATGCCAGAGAAGCCACTCATGAAAAGGTCACTGACCCACTGGTTGCACTCTGCTACAAAGCTTCCCAAGAGAGGTGCCAGGGGGAGCTGGACACTGCTGGCTTCTGTGCACTGCAGCAGTCAGGCACTTAAGCAAACACATTCTGCAGATGCTGGAGAAGCTGTGCACTGCAGGATGCCAGCACTGGAGAAACCGCACACTCCTGCTCCTAGCTAAGGGTACACCTGTGGAACCCACAGAGAAGCCCTTCCTCTTCCATTATACCTCCAGCACCCCCTACAGAGGAAGATGAACATTATGCCCACTGACAAAATGAGAAATATTTTAAGGGCCTAGTTCTGTTTTTGCTGAGGAGGCAATGCAGGGTGAATTTGGAGCATAGAGGCACTAAATTGATGATGGGAGCATCAGGCTAACACCAAAATCTGATTGTATGACTCTAGTGCCTAAATTCTCTAGTGGCTCCCTATTGCATTTAATATAAAGTTTGAAAACCTTACTTACCATGACATACGGGGCCTATTTTATATTCTGATCATGGGCTATATATATGTTAAGCGTTAGGCCCAACCACTCTCCTTTTTTCCACTCTAGCCCCCCATAACTACTCATAGTTCCCTGAATTCACCATGTTCTCTGATACCTCCACACCTTTGTTAAGTATTCCTAGCCACAAAGAATTCCCTCCTACCTCTCATCAGTAAACAGATGCTTATTAAGTACCTGCTCTGTACCTGGCACTGTTCTGGGGTCTGGGAATACAGCAATGAACCAACCAGGCTTCCTCAAGTCTCTGTTCAAATATCATAATCCTTTGGGAAATATTTTCCTACCTCCTCCTCCTACCTTTGCATGAGTTAAATTCCTTATCTAGGAGTTGTTGACACTTAACATATCCTCTTTTAACCACTGATTTTCCTATCAGTCTCTTCCAATAGCCTATGAGCTCTCTGAGGGCCGGGTGTGTGACTCATGTATTTCTATAGCCCAGTATTCAGCACTATTCCTAATACACAGGTTTTGTCAGATTATTTGCCCAGGATCACATAATGAGTCAAAGATAGGCCCAGGACTAGAACCCTGGTCTCCTGCCTCACAGTAAGGAATGCTTCTTAACGAGAGCTTAATCCACCTTACGGAATTTATGAAGGACAGCGCCTGTGCTTTGTATTGGAAAAGACAAGTCAGTGTTGAATACTGTCAGGAATGGTAACAGAATAGGACAGAAACAAAGCCCTGATCTTATATTAAAAACTATGGTGCATTCACCCCTCAGAGCCCTTTTATACTTTGAGTTCCTGGATCATAGAAATGCTATAATGAAAAAAAGTAGGGAGGACAAGTAAATGGGTGAAAATGATGTGGGGATATTCTGACACTTGATTTTCTAAAAAATGAAGACTTTCCTATACTTATGAAAGATAAGGTTAAGCTGACCCCAAATTTGTATACCAGATTCCCAAATCAGAGGATGTACTTCATAGCTTTAGGGAACACAGTTCACATGGCTGTCTGTAAATAGAAGCCTTGGACTTGTGGACCATGATGTGAACATGGGGGAAATCATTGAAATACAAGCATGGCTAAGTTAAGGTAAAACAAGAGATTCACTTGTTAAATAATAAACGTGGAACTCATAACTTCCAGGAGGTATGATATACAAGCAATTTTGGGAATTTGCTATAACAGAATCACAAGCTCTACTAAAGAAAAGGGAGGGGTGGGGAACAAGGTCAGGTAGGAGTGCCCTTAACAATTTTGTTGTTGGCATCCAGACACTGATTTGGCTTGATCATGGATTGGCTCAGGATAAAAATTTAAAAAAAGATCCAGACTTCTGTGAAATAAAATTGAAGGGGAAAGATAATATAAACAAGACAAATTGTGGAGAGCTTGAAAGTCAGGCCATCATTTTGATAAGAAAAGAAATGAAGATGTGTAATTGCTTTATCCAGAGAGAGGCAGTATGTTATAGTGTAGAAAGAGCAGTGAGGTAGACCTGAGTTCTTGATTCAGCTCTAATATAAACTGTTACCTTGTGTCACTTATCTGTACATCAATTCTCTCATTTGTAAATTGAAGATATTGAACTGTATTGTAAGTCAGATTAAGCCCCTTCACATCCTTGTTTCTCTCTCTCTCCCTTCTTCTCTCTCTAAAATCAGTAAAACATATCTTCAGGTGAGGATTAATATATATATATATATATATATATATATATATATATATATTAAGAAATAGAATTGTATTGTGGGGAATGGCAACAATCTCTGCAAAAGCAGGAGTGGAGGAGCTAGGGGGTGGAGGTGGTGCAAGTTTGGAGTGTGCTGCACTGGATGATATTGTAAAGATTACTATTATAGTATTGTTTTATAAAATAAAAATGGAATGAGGCCTAAAGAATAACCTCCATCCAGATATGATTGCCAATTAAATGAAGCCTCCTTGACGTAAGCCTGTTTTTCTGGTTCTTTCTAACTCACTCCGTTTTAGAATCAGATGACCATCTTAAATCTTTTTATGCTTTGGTGTTTTATAGGTGTCAGAAACCTTAAAGACCCCTTCCCTCTACCAACCCCGGCAAGCAACATCAACTCTCTCGAGGGAATCCCAGCTCCTGTTTATAAACTAATACAAAGTTACATTGCTTTATCATGCTCCCTCAGTTAAAGAGTTAAGTGGTTAGCTAGATGTTCTTATTTCTTTCTCTTGGCTTCTGTTTTCTTTAGAAAGTCCCAGGTGTTTTTGGCCTGTGTGACATTCTATGAACTTTGCAATCAAAATTTCTCTGCAGTCAAAAGAAATTCATCTGCTTTGCAAATTTGTCTCAAACTTTCTTCCTGGCTTCTAATCATTACTTTAGTTGAGTAATTTAAATCAGAAGCTAATTATTCCCTTAACAACCAGTTTTTTTACAGTTCAGTTTCTAATGAACATTCCTTTTAAGTTATATAAATCTCTGAGCGGGAGAAAGGAGGGGGAAGAGTTACGGTGGCAGAAGAGGTGAGGAAAATAGAAAAGCAAGAATGGTGTATACCATCAAGAAAGATAAAGCCTCAGGAAGGACAGGACAGTCATGTTGAACAGGCTATTTTCCACTCAGGCTGTGTGTGTTTAAATCCTACTTCTTTCACTTATTAGTTACATGCCATTTCAGAAGTTTTGTTCTCTCTCTCAGTTCATCATTTGCAAAATACTGATAGTATAATCTACCTCATAAGGATATTTTGAGGTTTAAGTGAGAAAATACTTAACACAGTATCTGGTACAGATCAGAATTTAACAGATGTAATTGATGACTTTTAGGGAAACAATAGAATGGTGACAGCAGAAAAGATTGCAAGAGATTAAAGAAGAACTGAACATTGAGAAAAGACAATAGGTACCGAGAACTTACTAGGGTAGGGATTCTTTGGCGAAAAGTGATAAGAGAGCACAGAATAGTTGCCAGAAGAGGCAATGGGGTGAAGTAAAGATTTTGCTTAAGTCTAGTCTGTACTGAGCTAAGGTTATCATTGTTAGCGTCGTCATGTTCATTAGGGTTGGGCCATTTTTTTAGGCCAGTTTGCTGGGATTTGTCTAATATCTAGGTGTTTTTTGAGGAAGGGCTTTTCAGAATACCTAGACTCTTTCTCTACCAAAAAGCAGACAAAATCTTTAATCTGTTGTTTGTGCCTAGAGCTGTATAGCACGTATGGATCTTCATATTTTGTTTCAATTTGTCCTGGAACTTTTTTATATATATATATCTTTATTGATTTCAGAGAGAGAGGAAGGAGAGAGAGAGAGAGAGAGAGAGAGAGAGAGAGAGACAGCAATGATGTGAGAGTCATTGATGGGCTGCCTCCTGCACACCCCCGACTGGGGATTGAGCCCACAACCCCCAGCATGTGCCCTGACCGGGAATCGAACTGCGATCTCTGGGATCCTAGGTCGATGCTCAAACACTCAGCCATGCCGGCTGGGCAGTCCTGAGACTTTTTGAGTGAAATATACAGGTGTTCTCTTTTACAGTTAGAGTAGATAAGTAAAACCAGACACAATGGGTCTGGGCTATCTCTCACCACTTGAGCCAATTAAGCAGACACAAGATTGAATGGTATATGAGCGTTTGTTCCAATAATGCTGGCAGGATGGGAGAGCAGTTAGGTCATCCAGAAAAATCTGCTCTACCCACCCCCCATTAGCCAGTTGCTTATATTGGGTAGAAGGACAAAGATTACATCGGGAAGTGGGCAAAAGGAATAAGAATGGGTATAATGGTTTACAGGTTAAAGGAAATGTGGGCTGGGGGGTTTGCAAAAGGGTGGGGCACCTCAGGGACCCCTTTGTTTCAGGAACAAGGTTGTTATCTTTCTGCAATAAAAGGAGAATTGACCGCACTCCAGGGTAAACTCCCCTGCCCTGGGGCATACAACTCCCAGCCAGGTTAGAAAAAAAAGTGCTTTTTTTTTTTTTTTTCCCATTAGAACAGAACAATCACAGTTAACAGAACATTATCAATATTTCTTATAACTATAGCTAACAATCACAGTCAACAGAGCATGATCAACATCTCTGCTCCCCAACATAAGTACATACAGATGTAAAGAGAGATGTTCATCAAATGGCTGCTTAATGATTATTTTTATCTGGAAATAACCTAATGTCAAATAATAGAGGATTCACAGAGTAAATTTTTCTACTCTTATTTGGCCAATAAGAGTTACATGATGTGGAAGATGCTCATGATATGCTGTGGAGTAAATAAGCTGTTTTGCATGACCCCATTTTTATTTACACAAATATATATTTACATTGAGAAAATTCTGGACGGAAGGAGACAACCAATATTTGGGGGTGACATTGTCAGAAGATATATTTGTTTACTTCTTGTTGATCTCTCCTTTTTAAATGAATAAGTATTCTGTGTGTATTTTTATGTTAAAGGACAGTATTATTTACACTAACAAAAAGCAGGGGTTAGTGAACCACATTCTAACCTCTGAGTGGTGTAACTAAGAATGTATCTGCCTTGTGAGGTAGTGAGCTCCCCAGTATTGAGAGTGTCAAACAGGCTGGGTGCCCTCCTGTCCAGGATTCCCGTCATTCTGATTTAGAAATTCCCATTTTATTTATTTTTTTCTCTGCCAGTAGGTCAACCAATCCATGCCTCAGACCGATAAGCAAATATGCATTCCCCCGGAGCTGCCCGAATTGCTGAAGCAATTTACCAAAGCTGCCATTCGGACCCAGCCACAGGATCTCATCCAGTGGGCTGCCGAGTACGTATCTCTTTCTCACCTCCAGAACCCCCCCCCCCCCTTTGGAGGCAGAGCTGGGTGATGGAGGAGGGAAGGTCTGGGGAAACGGTGAGGAGGTTGTCATGGCTGCAGGCTGGGAGCCGGGACTGATTAGCATAATCTTGGTGACGCGCGGCTCTCGCAGCGCTTCCTCCACACGTAGATGCATCAAACTGGGTGAACATGAGACGCCCTAAAGAGAACCAGACCCTGCAACAGGAAACCAGGGCAATGGGCAAAGTGTCCTGGGGCAGTCAACAAGCTAGATTATCACACCGCGTCAGCACACTCACATTCGACTGCTTCCCCGCACCCCAGCCCCGCGTCCCAGGGGAACGGGAAGTTCAGAGTCCCCGAGCTCCGCCGGCCTAAGCCAGGCGTCCGCCGCGCCTCGTTCTCCGGCCTCGCCACTAGGTGGCAGGCGAGCACCTAGGGGAGGGCGGCGATCAGCGCCGGCGGGAGCTGTGGGACTCGCCCAAGCTCGTTCACTCCTTTCAGCAGACAGCTGCCTCCTTTGCTGTTAAAATTCGCTCTTGCCCCAAACACTGACCTTTTGTATTTTGTCACTGGGGAAATTGTTATTCTCTTTCGTGTTTCTTTCAACTGACTTGTCCACAGAGTACACATTACATTCTGGAGAAATGAGGCAAAGCAGGGGGCTGAGGGCTGGAGGGCACCTGGCCTGGCTGAAAACTGCACCTCAAAGGCCAGTGCCCTCTGTCGGGAGAGAGCCCCAGAGGCTGCTCAATGGAAGGAGTTTACACAATAGCTGCTGGCCCCCACTGAAACAGCCTCACACAGAAAGCCTCTCAGCTTTGAAATTGTCTTTTAGACAAAGTGCCTCCTTCAAACTGGGGAACTGGGACTTGGGGCAGGAGTTGGGAGCCAACCAGACCTCCAGACCTCCCGGGCCATTTTCAGGCTATTTTTTACTGTTTGAGGGCCTCCGTAGTGGCGTTTTAGCGGGAAAGGGGAGCCAGACAGGCTGCTGAGCCGGCTGGTGGGTTGGGGGAGGGAGAAGGCGAGGTCCAGTAGGTGTATTGAGCAGGTGGTGAGAAAGAGGGGTGGACGCCTTGAGAAGCCTCACAGTGGAATCTAAGAAGAGCCTTCCAGAGGTTCTGAGCCAGTGAGCCCATGCCCCTGGGTTGGGCCACAATGAAACTTTTACAAATGGGAGGAAAATAAGCCAATGGTGCTCATAAAAAGAGACAGAAATGGGGTTGTTTGCTAGTAATGAGGCCTGTTGTCCATTCTAAACATTATGTATTACCTCTAAGCTTGAGCTTCAGCTTCCGAAAACTAATTTCTTTAGGCATCTCAGGCAGACTTTTAAAATACTATACAACAGTTTAAAACCCCATTTTATTATTCTTGTGCTGCTGTTTTATAGCACGAAAAATGACATTTCTTAGTATTGTCCCTGACATTTATGTAAGAAAACACTCCACCGTTGTAGCCTGCTTGGTCCTGTACTGTATCCTGTGCTATAAATTTTCAGCTATCCATGAAGAGTCAGTTTGTAGTTCAACTGCAGTGAAAAGGGAGAGCATGACCTAAGAGCACTCTCCATCTGCTCGGACACTGAAAGGCTCTTAGCAGATGGTTTTATGTGACTTACAAATCTGCAGCATTTCAGAGCATAAAACTCCACAAAGTATTTCCAAGACAAAATATATATTTAATTCATCACAAGCAAGAATTTCCTGCATGTCACTGAAGAAATGTTTTTCTTATAGTTATTTTGGGGCTATGTCCCGCGGAGAGATACCTTCGGTGAGAGATCGTTCTGAGCCAGCCCCTTCCTCTAACTGGGCAGAGCTTACACCTGACCTGTTGAAGATCCTGCATTCTAGGGTAAGGGTCACACTGCAGCATCTAGCAGAAGGGCGGGGACAATGCCAAGGTGGGGCTGGTAGGGACAGAAACTCACCATCCCCCTACCAAGTCATCTGGTCACTCAGCATCATCCTATGGCTTATTAAACCAAGCACTGAAAGTAACTCTTCCCCGAGGGAAATAGGAATGATATTGAAATAGGCAGTAAACTGAGTTGTTGGTGGGGTTGTCCCAGGTTTCCCTGAGGCTGGCGGGATGTCCAGGGGCTCCATGCAATGCTAATCCTTTCTCTCCAGAAAGTGCAGGTCCACATCCCTTGACTGCATCTCCCTTACTGATCAAGATCATAAGATGAGGACAATCGCAGTTTGGGGAGGGGTCCATTGTAGTTCCCCGGTTATCCCAGGTGTGTGTGCACAAGGCCTAACTTTCAGGGTCACCCTGGCGCCCTCCACTGCCACATCGCCCTGGGCGCTGCTGGTGAATGGGTGGGGCAGTATGGTCTAGCACCATTAGGTGCTGCTTCAGGGTCCAGGACAGAGCAGTTGGGGGTGGTTCAGGACTGACTTAGCCAGGGGCTTAGCATTTCACTAGAATCAGAGGGCCTGGGAAAGTGTAGAAACAATTTACTGGGGCATCTGTACCTGTATTTCATTGTGGGCCAACACTGGCCATTTGTTCCCTTTTGCTCTTAACCACCCAGTGCCTTGTGCAGTGGACGTGGCAGAGATCTGGGGTAACTGGGACCAAACAACATGAAGCATCTAGACACGGACCCCATGTTATTCCTGGGAAAGATGAAGGGTGCATGTGAGGTCTAGTGCAAAGAACTGAAGTCTAGAGCAAAAGACTTAACAACTAGTTTTAGTTTCACCACTAAATTGGGTCTCGAACAGTCCTCTGCCCCTTGGTTTCATTTCAGGCTGCCCTATCTGCCTTATAGGGACAACCCAGGAATGAAACAACAGATAATAAAAGCATCAGAAAAAAATTAAAATATAATATAAATGTACATTTTTCTCATAATTCTGACATCTGAAGTTAAAATGATTAAATTATATCTTAGCATGTTCTTCACTGGCAAGGATAAGTGCCGATCTGAGTCCCTTTTATGCCATCTCTTACTGGGTGCTAGGAGAACTCAGGGCCTTTCTTGAGCAGGTATTTCTCAGGGCATGCTCCCATCCTGTCCGTCATTCTCTGTCCTGTGTCTGTCTCCTACCCTGCAGGTTGGTGGCCGACTGATTGTCCATGTCGATGAGCTGTCCCAGATGTGGAAGGTGCTGAGTCTCCCAACAGAGCTGTTTAGTAGCGTGATAAATGTGGGCCGCTTCACGGAAGAGATCGAGTGGCTGAAGTTTTTAGCCCTTGCTTGCAGCTCTCTTGGTGTTGTAAGTTAGCTTTAATGCTTTTTGTCCTTAAGGGAACGTCTCTGGGCCTGGAAGGGCAGTGCATCTGTATACATAGTTGACTCTCCAGGGCTGGTGATGAGTGTGCCTTTTCTTGTCCGCTCTCTCTCCTGTCTGAACTAGGTCATTTCTCAGCTCATCAACCAGAAGCAGGGGTTAGGAGGAAAGAGAGAGGACAACTGTCACCAGTGTCTGGGGAGAGGTTGACTAAAATGTGGCTTTTGGATTATTTATGAATTTCAATCATTGCACTTAAATGTATTTCCATCACCACTTTACTCCATCCATTCATCTTCCTAGAGATAACCAAGACCCAGCTGTGGAATAAGATTTGCTTACACTTGGGTTCCCATTACCTAGAAGATATGCATGAGAGACTGTTAAAAAGAGGTGCAACTTTATACAAAACTATTTGATAAGCGTAATTGTATAAAACTCAGAGATAAGAGAGCAAGGAAGGAGAGACAGGCTGCATCTACACTTATAGTCATGACATCATCATGGATGCAATATGCTCATACAAATGTATGCCTTTTCCAAATCTGACTTGGTTTAGACTGGAAAAGCCGTTTTCCTGTTTTAAAGAAAAAGATACTGCAACCAGTTCCTACATATATTTAAACACTGTAGGTGTCATCTTATATGTGACTCACTCTTGTTAAACACTGTTATAACTTGAATGAGAATTAATCAGAAACATGGGTTTTTAAAAAACAAACCCCTGAAATACATACAAGTTTAAAAGTTAATGAGAAAAGTATCGCCTCTGCCAAAACCAAATGGTATGGGAAGGTAGTTGGAATCCTTCAGCACATCTAAACACTATCTTTTTCTTTCTTTTCCAATATGCTTGAAATGCATATTTGACATTTTTGTTTCTGGGAAAAGGTACCAGAAATATTGTAGTCCACCTTTTCCCATGGGTTTCCCCTGCAGCTTTCATCATAATCATTTCTCTAGAGAGGAGGAGAGGAGAGGCCATTTGTGGTTTCTTTATGGCAACGTTATATAATGAATAAATAAATACTCTCTTCCCGAGAGGAGAGGAAGACGCAGCAGGGGCAGGTGAGTTACCACTCGGTACATCACGCTTCTGTGGAAACAGCCCCAAGCACTGGGGAAAATCACAGGAAGGGAAATAAAAAAATAAAAATTGACAATTTTATCAAAGTCTCACAGGGTGATGAATTTATTCAAACCACAGTCAGAGATGTTCGGGAGGTGGGGAGAATTATTTTATCTGTAGTTGATTATGATTTTCCTGATATACCCCACCCACAAAGGGTGAAGTAAGAAAATAAGTAGATTCTATCCAATTCAGGAATTTTCATCTGATGCAGTAACTGCAACAGCTTTAAGGTAAATTGTCCAGGCTCTCAGGTTTCTCCTCACTGCTCCTCTCTTTAAGATGACGGTAAATTGCCAGTTACTAAATAGTCACAGGGATGTGAATAAAACACTGCTTAGGGAATAGAGTCAGTAATACTGTAATAACTATGTAAAGTGTCGGGGGACTAGACTAATCGAGGGGATCACTCTGTAAATTATATAAATGTCTAACCACTATGCTGTACACCTGAAACTAATATAATATTGAATGTGAACTGTAATTGAAAAAAAATTTGTTTAATCAATTGACACACAAAAAAAGATAGCAGTTGAGTGTATTAGGAAAGGGGTGACTCTAGGACCTTAGAACACCCAGCTGAAGGGTTCCCCACATCCCCTGGTGCTGTCTGGAACCTCTGGTCTGCCTGGAAGTAAATACTCACCTTTCTGGTCGCTACCTGTTTGCAGCTTCAGTCTTTGGTCTCTCTCACAGCACAGTAGTCCCCACCGGCTCATCTGCCTTCTCGCTGGTACTCAGGACCTCCTTGAGTCCCTTCCAGATGGTCCTCATCTGCTCCCTGGCTTCGGTGGTCTACTTCACAGCCTCTCACCACCTTGTGAGATATCTGTGTCCCCTCCTAGTCCACATACCTCACAGGAACCAAGAGTGACTTTGGAAAGCCACATTCCAACCCTCCCTCTGTGTAGCTCACTGTCAGCTGCTTCGTTGACTTTGATGGCTGCCTCCCAAATTGGGGAGGGGCAACCACGAAGTGAATTGTATCTTTCTACCTCCCTGCTCAAATGATGAGGTTGGATGAGATGTTCCACGAGGTTCTTTCATTTCTAACACTCTGTGATTCTATTCTCACTTCTTTGTTTCCTCTGGGATACCCTGAAGCCTGGCCATGGATAACAGTGGGCCTCTCCAATTCTGGGAGGTCCTGGGGTGGATGACTTTGTCTTTCACCATTTCTATGGCAAAGGACATCCAGAAGTGAAGTCAGTCTGAAGGACTAGTCCATAAGTAAAGGGTGCTATGTGAATCCAGGAACCAATATTTTTCTACCCATTTGCTTCATATTAGACAATCGCTGGGAATGTAAATGTGAGGTGGTCAGGGTGTCGCCAGCTAGGGGAGGGTTTGCATTCTAGTTGATCCATATATCCGTAGAGGCAAGCCCCACAAATCCCTCTTTTCTTTTCCAACTCACCAGCCAGCCATGATCTCTGTGCCATTTAGAAAATCCAGTTCCCTCCTTGTGGAAGAGTCTAATGGCAGGAATTTTAGGTAGCGGGGACCTTTACTCCAGTCTTGAGCTCTCTGAGTCTACAGGCGTGATTCAAAATGCTATATGAGGACATGTATTCCTCTTCCCTTTCAGCACTCCCTTCTTCTAGAACAGACTTCACCACCTCCTGGTCCACTGAGACCAATTATATAAAAGAAGAGATTGTGTAATTGTGTTCACTGGAAGGAATGTCATATTTTGTTAGCAAATAAATTCACTTTCTGAGACTTTCACCTCTAAGTTTGAAAATGAGATTCATAACATGCCAAAAGACTGTCTTTGTGAAGTGGATCTCCATCTGACAGAAAAAAATCTGTGCATCAGAATTCAGATTTCTGTTTACTTTAGGTTTATTTAAGTTTACCAAAAAGCTCTAGTCCAGAGAGTTCGTTATCTATTCATCCATCTATTAAATCTTTTAAAATCTTCTGAGGGCAATAGAATTTGAAGGTTGTTTGAATGATCAGTAAAAGATGTTTGGGGTAGAAAACATCTATATTAGTTTGCTAGGGGTGCCATAACAAAATACCACAGACTGGGGGGCTTAAACAAGGGAAACTGATTTTCTGACGGTCTGGAGGCTGGAAATCTGAGATGGAGGTGTGTCTGGGGCCAGTCTCGTTTGACTTGCGAATGGACAGCGCCTCCCTCCCTCTTCCTGGTGGCTCCAGCGTGCAGGCGTTTCTCTCTTCTTATACGGCAGCGGACCATTGGGTTAGGGCCCGCTCTAATGACTTCATTTGACTTAATTACCTCTTCAAAGGCCCTATCTCTAAATGCGAGCTGGGGCTTCAACGTATGAACTTTGCGCAGACACAGTTCGTCTCATAACAGCACCTCAGTTTGGATGAGACCGTGGGAAGAGACCGGGAGAAGGGCAGTACAGGAGTAGGATTTTTTTGTTTGATTGTTGTTGTTGTTGTTGTTTAAGAGAAGCAGTGAGAACGAATGGAAAGCACAAAGTTCAGTGCACACATGCGTACAGATCTACCCAAACCAGTGTCACGCTGCGCTCGCGCCCACGCGCGCCTTTCTGCCCCACAGCCCCCTCCGCAGCCGCCTCCGTGGGGCTGCCTGGCGCGCGGCCGCCGTCAGGGCCCCGCGGCACTTTCTAGGCGAGGACTCCCAAGCGTGGGAAAGAGTAAATGGAAGTGGCCTGCTGCAAACCTGAACTTATTGACATCATGTAGTATATCATTTTAAAATTCATGTAAGTTGGCCCTAGCCGGTTTGGCTCAGTGGTTGGAGTGTCAGCCTGCAGACTAAAGGGTCCCGGGTTCAATTCCAGCCAACGGCAGGTACCTTGGTTGCAGACTCATCCCCTGCCCCGGTTGGGATTGGGGAGGCAACCAACCGATGCATCTGTCTCTCTCACATCGATGTTTCTCTCTTTCTCTCTCCCATTCCACTCTCTCTAAAAAAAGCAATGGAAAAAAATGTCCTAGAGTGAAAATTAAAAAACAAACAAATAAAAAAACCACAAACTCACATACGTTGAAGATTTTATTTCATAAAATAGCCATGTTTATAAATAAAACAAAATTTAAATATTAAATCAAGTATAATTAATTGATGCAAATAATGTCTAAATTACCTGCCATCAGGTAAAACTGCCACTCCAGGAAAGTGAGCCAAGTTTACTCAGCATCTTCATATACCTCCTGACTTATAGACTTAAATTCCTGGGTAACACACACCGTGGTTAAAGAAACTTCATCTAGATATTCATAATAGTCAGAGAGAGGAAGGGAGCAGAACAGCAAACAGGAGCTGCAGGGGAGAAAAAAGCTGGCCAGCCTCCTGGGGAGTTAGAGCAGCTGCTGCTTCTTGCACCCAGTTCACCACTTAGGGCTGAGTTTGCCCCTGACCCCTGGAGAGTATGTGAGGAGCATCTACACATCATGTTTTATTAAATCACCAAGATATATATGCTGACCTGTCTTGCTGACTCAGAGCTAAACAATCCTTTCTCTGAATCATTCCTCTATCCCATCATTTCACAACTATTTTGCTTATGAAATTTATTCATAGGGTAGGTGTATTTAAAAACAAAGATGTAAAACCTCAGTTCTGAGCATGATCCTTTAATGTTCAAGTTTCATTGTAAGGAGTGTTTGCTTCGGTAGCAACCCTTCCATTAAAATGTCTGCTGTTCATCGTCTACTAATCTTTCCCAGCAACTACAAGGCTAGCGTTATGCCATATAAAGTGCTGGGTGGTTCTGATTACATGGGTTCACATGTTTCAGAAGAACTGTTTTTTTTGTGATGCCACTTTTCCCAAATCTGGGATTCTTACCTCTCTCAGGGCATTACCCTTCTCCCCACCTCCTGTGTATTTGCTCCAAGCATCTCACTAGACTAATCCCCTCATCCCCTTGGAGAGAAGACTGGAGACCAGTAAGAATAAGAAATCATTTTAATTTTGTAGAATGCAAATCAAATTCTCCTCAAGTGACGTTCTGATTAAAATAATAAATATTTTAAAGTATTCAGCAGTTTATAAACTTAACTCCTTGAGAGTATCCCTCCAACATAGAAAGGAAAATTTTAAAAAAAGATACCCAGTAGACCAAGATTTTTTTATTTATTAAATAACATTTTGGTGTAAAAAATTCAGACTTGCCAGAATATTATATCTTAGCCACTTCATTTCATGAGAGCAAAAATGTTTGTTTTCTTTCTCACCTCTAAACTGACCTTAGGAATCTAGTCTGAAACAGTGACTCTCTCCTGATTTAATCTTATGGCTTTATAGACCATTTCCAAAACTCTCCAGATAGCGTGTGAAGTTTTGTCATGTGACAATGATAGCGGGCCTGCCCGGATCCCTTTCAGCACCTTCCAGTTTCTCTACACGTACATCGCAGAGGTGGACGGGGAGATCTCCGCATCGCACGTCAGCAGGATGCTGAACTACATCGAGCAGGAAGTGTAAGCAAACTACCCGCCGCAGGGGCAAGGACACCAGGGGAATGAATCTAGCAGGCCAAGGAATAGCGAGGTCACTGTACCCTACTGCTCTGGGAACAGAGAAGTATTGTGAAGAACAAGAGATAAGGACCCCAAAGGGAAGGGGATCGGGGAGGGGAAGGGCACAGGACGGGCCTCTGAGTGTTGCCAAGGCCAGCAGCACAGCATCACCTGGGCACCTGTTAGATGTGCAGTTTCTCAGGTTACACCCTGAACCCACCCAAACAGTAACTCGGGGGCAGGGCCCAGGCACCTGTGTCTTAGCCAGCCCTCCAGGTGACTGGGCAGCGTGCAGGTGTCACCAGTGGGGTAGGAGTGGTGGGGGAGGAGCAGGCAGTCAGGAGCTGAGAGAGAGAGAAGGTGGGAGCTGCAGCCGAGTTCATTTGGAGAGTTTATATATTCTTTCTGAAGATGGATTGTTAAATGGACTAACCCCAGATATACATTTTTCCCAAACAGAATTGGTCCTGATGGTTTAATCAAGGTGAATGACTTTACCCAAAACCCCAGGGTTCGGCTGGAGTAAAATCACAACTTTGGAATTTAAAGGAAGGTGCAAAGATGATTGTGCTTCAGAGTAGCTGAACCCCACACACCATCTGATGCCCATTTTCTTGTACAACCGGTTCGCACTAATAAACAATTAGGCAAACATATGGAATCAGAAGTGTGTGGAATTAAGACATAACATTATTGGAACAAAACACATTAACAGAAGATTAGTTTTCCTCCCACGCGGACACTGAGTAAAAGTGGCTGAGGAAGCATGGATAGAAAATGCATCTCAAGGCAACACCAGACTGCTAGATTTTCAAAGGTAGAATGTTAACCAGATGCATTTTTGATGTTTTGTGACTGGTAGGCATAGCTTGGACGAGTATCTTTTACACGGTCAATCCATGTTTTACCAGTTAACTTGTCCATTTGTTGGTACTGTTCTAGTCATTCACTCACTCACTCGCCAGTATTTACTGAGGTGGGCTATATGCCAGGAATAGGGTTGCCTGGTAAAACACAGGACACTGGTTAAATCTGAATTTTAGATAAACAATATTTTCATTTTCCCCCCCTACACTTGGCAACCCTAGGCAGGAACTATGCTGGCTTCTGGGCATCTACAAATAAATCACATCTGAATTCTGCCCTCAAGGAGCTCACAGTTTAACACTAAGATAAGACATGAACTTAAATCACTTTAATGCAGATAGCCCTGAGAGGCACTAATGGAGTATTTCAGAGATCTGTATTAAGGTCAATGTCAACAGATTTTTCTGACACCATATACAGATGGAATGGGACCCTCTTGGGAAAATCCCCTGCATGAGCTTAAGACTGGCTAACAAGGTCATAGAAAGGTTTTTCTTTCTCCCATGAAACAGATGAGATTAACAGGCCTTGTGGTTATTGTTCTTAAGGCCAGGTGTGCCAAGGTTGTTGGGTCCCTTCTAATTGTAATACTATCCCCTCTTAAAAGTTATTTTTGTATAAAAATCATACTAGCTTGCTTTTTTATACATATATCTCTCTACTGAATTATGGAGAAATTTGTCTACTAGTGTCTAAATAAGGAAAAGAAGATTGTGATGGGATATCACCATAGGCTCTTGATTTTGAGCTAGAGTAAAACAATAACAAGAGCTGAAACATATTCTATAGCCATGGTCATCTGGCTACACCTGCAGGGGCATGGCAACAACTAAACCTCCTTGTTGTCTGTCATCTTAGCCAAAGTGGCCCATCATTTATATCCCCTCTGAGACCTTGGGCTGTTTGAAAAGGCTGAAACACTGCAGGTGAACCTGACAGTGTAAGTAATCCAGATGAGAGAATGAATGAAATCCTTTAACCTACCTTGGTCTCTAAGTTTCTCTTTCACTGCTCTTTAAGAATTTGAATATGATCTTGCCTGGGAGTGAAGGAGAGCAAAGGGAACAACCCCAATTTGAAAGACCCTAAGACCCCAAATTAGTTCATAACCATAATAAAAGCAATGTTTCCGGGGCAGTGTTTCTTCTAAGCCCCACACGCTCATCAGACACCCAGTCTCTACAGCCCACCTTCCAAACCTGCTTCAGCAGCCACCCCGAGGGTGGAAAACAGCTTTGCTCTCAACCTGCACTATGCTGTATTAACAATATTATAAATATACTATTGATAATAGTCAACATTTATTAAGCACTCACTATGTACGAGCCACAGTGCACAATACTTCACATGCATTCTCAAATATCTTTGAATGCTCAGGTAGGAAGTCATAGGTGCTCACAATAAGCATATGGGTTGGGGCACCACCAACATCTGCTGAAATGCCTTACAGAGATTTTAATGAAACAAATTTTTAGCATACTAATCACTGTCATTTCTCAACTTGTGTCAGGAACAACTCCATAGCGACTGCAGGGCAATAATTAACTGACACTGTACTGTATTAAAATCATACCTGATCCTCAAACCTGGCACATTGTCCCAAACCAACTCTTTCTTCCTTGTAATGAGATCATTCCAAAGAGGCTCTTTTAGTCCTTGCAGCCCTTAGACCCTTGTCAGACCCATCTCACTAGCTTTCCTATCATGACCAAAAATATCTGAATCCTAGCGTGACCCAAGTTAAGCTGTCAAACTGAGGCCTCTGTAACATATGGTTTGTATTTCTCCTTTAAAAAGAAAAACATTCAGGAAGCAATAAAATCAGGATTTTATAAAGAAAAAGAAGTGGGCTCTTTATTTCCTAAATTAAGCTATTTTGATTAAAGTGAAGACTGCAGATACATTGAAAGCTTCAGTGGGAAATGCAAAGATTATGGTTCAATTCCATTTTCTCTGTGCTCCATGTCTTTTCTCTCCTTGATGCTGTTCAGTCAGGCACCTCACTATCCCTAGTTAACCAACAACTTCCAAGATAATCAGGGCCCTGCAACAGGAGCTGGACACCCAAGTGTGAAAAGCTGGTTTTGAATTAGGTAAAAATAGGATTCTTAACCTGCAATCCTTGGAGAGGCTCCTGAATGCTTCTAATAACTATATATATATAATATATTATACATATATAGTTATGTGCACATTAGCATTTTTCTGAGGAAGAAACAAAGCTTTTTAGCAAATTCTCAGATTTGTATATGATATCAAAAGGTTTAAGAACCGTTAGGTTAGAAATAATTCCAAAGACACCAAACGACTTGAGGAAAAGCAACAGGGCAGTCTCATATCTTTCCAAGCATATCGGAGTGTATGCTCCCAACATTTACTTTATTATCCATAATACAGCTTCTTACTTTTTGAATCTTGTATCCTGACTATAAATCTTAACTGTGTTTTTAATTTAGATTTTCATATACTTTGCAACTTTGATTGTTTCCTATAAATTGGAACATAGTTATATATGAACAGAGACTTTCACACTTCAGAGGTGAAGCAATTGGAAAAGCCAGTTGGAAATGCACTAAATTATAAAACATGGCCTCGACCAAGCAGAGTCACTAACTATGATGCTAGAAGGACCTAAATATCCATATCAGGCTCAGAGGGGTGAGTTCTGGATAATCCTGAGTCTCAGAGTGTTCAAATGGCTAACAGCCCCAATATGTCAAAGCAGTCCAAACACTGGTTGGTTCATCTATTTACTTGACAGTTTAAAAATTCCTACTACCTGCAAGACATTGTGCTATGTATTGGGATACTATACTAAGATAAGGTCCCTGCTTTCATAGAGACTAAATTCTACTTGGGAAGATAGGCATTAAACAACTAATCACACAAGTGAAAAGTGGTGGTATAAAATCCTGGTATAGGGGCACATGACCTAGTTTACAGGAGTGGGATAGAGAGGTGGAAGGAAAGGCTTTCTTAAGGAAGTAACCTGAAAGTGAACTCAGGAGCCTACGGCTTCAGTTCCCCCAGATGACTCAGAAATGTGTATCTGTAACCCATACCTCTCCACCAACCTCCAAACTCAACTGTCCAGTAGCCTTCTTGATATCTAGTGGATGACTCCAAAGCATCCCTAATCAATATGCCCCCAAATGATTTCCTAGTTTACATTTTTCATAATAAAACATTGGGGGAAATTAGTTCATAAACTCCCCTACAAAATATAGATCTCTCCCATCACTCATCCAGATACAAAACATAGAAACCAGGGTCAATGTAAAGACCTCCCAAATCGTCACCAAGTCTTGTTCATTTTATCTTCTATACAAAAGCACGTCTGTCCTCTTTATCTTCCCTCACCCCACCCTCCACTCCCAGCTACCGACATATTTCCTCTGGACGATATGGTGACTTTCTATGAGTCTCAATATGGTAGAAAAAAGAAGACACCCTCAGCCAAGATTTTAAAGATAATTTAAAAATAAACAAGAATGTATATGAGGAGGCCAACAAGGAGTGTTGACCATCCTTTTACGACAAAAACCACTCAGCAAACTAGAAATAGAAGGAAACTACTTCTGCATAATAGCCATATATGAGAACCCCACAATGAAAGTCACATTCACTGGTGAAAGACTGAAAACTTTTCCTCAACAATCAGTAACACGGCAAGAAGGCTTGCTTTTGCCATTTCCATTCAACACAGTACTGGAAGTTCCAGCCAGACCAATTAAGCAAGAAAAAGAAACAATAAGTATTCAAATTGGAAAGAAAGAAGTAAAAATTATCTTTATTGACAGACTTTATGATCTTACATGTAGAAAACCCTAAAGATTCCAACAAAAAATTGTTAGAACTGATAAATGCAACAAAGTAGCAGAATACAAATTCAACACATAAAAATTAGTTGCATTTCTAGGCAACTAACAACGAACAACTTGAAGAGGAAATTAAGAAAATAATTCTATTCACAGTGGTACCTAAAAATAAAATACTTAGGAGTTAACGTAATCAAGGAAGTTAAAGACTTGTACAATGAAAACTTCAAAACAATGATGAAATTAAAGAAGACAAATAAATGCAAGCACATCCCATGTTCATGGATTGAAATACTTATTAAGATGTCAATGCTATTCAAAGTGTTTATAGTTCAATCCCTATCACATTCCCAATGATGGTTTTTGCAGAGATAGAAAAACTTATCCTGAAATTCATATAAAATCTCAAGAAACCCTAATCAAAGCAATCTTAAAAGGGAAGAACAAAGCTGGAGAATTCACACTTTCTGATTTCAAACTTACTACAAGCTACGTTAATAAAAATAGCATGGTACTGGCATAAAGGCAGACATATAAACAAAAGGAATAGGTAAAGAGCCCAGAAATAAACCCTCACATATATGGTGAAATGATTTTTGACAAGAGTGCCAATAACATTAAATAGGAAAAGGACAGTCTTTCAACAAATGATGCTGGGAAAATGGATATCCACATGCAACAGAATAAAATTAGACCCTTACCTAACACCATATGCAAAAATGAACTAAAAATGGATCAAACATCCAAATATCAGACTTAAAATTATAAAAATATTAGAAGGAAAATATAGCAAAAGCTTCATGACATTAAATTTTCCAGGTATTACTTGGATATGACACTAAAGATGCAAAAGGCAAAATGGACAAATTAGAAACCATGAAAATAAAAAACTTTGTACATCAAAAGACAATATCAGCAGAGTAAAACAGCAACCAACAGCCCGGGTTGCTGTGAATCAGTTGGTTGGGCATGGTCCTGTGCACCGAAAGGTTGCAGGTTCGATTCCCCGTCAGGGCACATGTCCAGGTTTTGGGCTCGATCCCCTGTTGGACACATGCAGGAGACAGTGGATCTGTGCTTCACTCTGGAATCAATGTTTCTCTCTCTCCCTCTCCTTTCCTCTCTAAAGATCAATAAAAATATTTTTTAAAAAAAGTAATCAACAGAATGGAAGAAAATATTTGCAAATCATATATCTAAAAGATTAATCTCCAGAATATGCAGAAAACTCAACAACAAAAATATAAACAACCCAATTAAAAAATGAGAAAAGGATTCGAATAAACATTTCTCCAAAGAAGATATGCAAGTGGCCAATAAGCACATGAAAAAATGGTCATCACTAATCATCAGGGAAATAGACATCAAAATTACAATGACACCACCTCACACCCATTAGGATGGCTACTATAAAAAAGAACGCAGCAGAAAATTAAAAGTGTTGGCAAGGATATGGAGAAATTCGAACACTTATGCACTGTTGATGGGAATGTAAAATGGTACAGCCATTGTGAAAAAGGGTATGATGGTTCCTCAAAAATAAAAAATGGAATTACCATATGATCCAGTAATTCTGGCTATATACCCAAAATAATTGAAAGTAGGTTCTAGAAGAGACATTGGTATATCCGTTCATAGCAGCAATATTCATAGTAGTTAAAATGTGAAAGCAACCCAAGTGCACATCAACAGATATATGGATAAACAAAGTGTGGCATAAACATAAAATGAAATATTACTTAGCCTTCAAAAAAGGAAATTTTGACACATGCTACACCATGAATAAACCTTGAAGACAAGTGAAATAAGCCAGCCACAAAAGGACAAATACTGTATGTTCCCCCTTATGTGGGGCACTCAGTAGTCAAAATCATGGAGACTAAAGTAAAATTGTGGTTGCCAGACACTTGCAGGGAAGAGAGGGGATGTGAGTAGAATGAAAGTTATTGTTTAATGGGTATAGAGTTTCAGTTTTACAAGAATGAAAGAGTTCTGGAGATGGGTGGATGGCGGTGCTGATTGCACAACATTATGAATGTATTTAATACCAAAGAATTGTACTTAAAAATGGTTAAGATGGTAAATTTTATGTTTGTGTATTTTATTTACCACAATAAAAAAGTTGGGGGGGGGGTGCAAAACAAAAAGAAAAACCGAACAAACCCAGAAACTGTGATCTTAGAAACAAAAGTGGAAAAAAAACCACACACCCCAACAAACAATGTAAGTGGGAACATAAAATTCCAAACAGTGGGGAGATGGAACACCAGGCAGCCATTGTGTAATTATAGATTAATGAGAAACAATGTTGATGAGATACTGACAGAAAACACTCCTTACAGTTATATGTATTGTATTGTTGCTATATATATATATTTAAGAATAGTTTATTGATTTTTAGAGAGAGAGAGAGAGAGAAACATCATGTGAAAGTGCAAAGTGCAGCATGGAGACCAGCAACCTCCTGCAACCCTCTCAACTGCCCTAACCTGGGCTTGTGTCCCTGACGAGAACTGAATGACCAACCTCCTGGTGTACCAGAGGATGCCCAACTAACTGAGCCACATGGGCCAGGGCTGTTGCAGTATATTTATACATGTATACACAGTTAGAAAAGTCTAGAATGGAATGCAAACTGTTAAGAGTGGTATTCCCTGGGTAGTGGGATTATATGGGTGATTTTTATTTCTTGCTCATCTGTATTTTCTGAAATAAGCATGTATTTAAACAATCAGTATCAGTTTTTAAAAATCATGTCAACTAAGAAAAAATCCAATTTCAGGTGAATATATTAAACACATTATAGGAGAGGGATGAAGGAAGGGAGAGGTTTCACAGTCTCATCTAATTCAAGACTAAATTTATTAATATCCAGTTTCCCAAAATCACTCAGTATGGGTGTGCAATATATTGGGGGACAGATTTTAGTTTCTGAGGTGTTTTGCTGTGTTTTTTAAAAATTGCAATCGAGACTTTCGAGACATTGCTCTTTTTCCTATTTAGTGAAATGGAATAAATTAACTTGAAACATTAGCCCCAAACTCAATGCCTTAAAAACTGAAGACTGCCCCGCCGGAGTGGCTGTTGTCCTGTGCTCCCAAAAGGTTGCCGGTTCCATCCAGGTCAGGGCACATACCTGGGTCGCGGGTTCGATCCCGGGTTGCGGCACGTACCAAAGGCAACCCATGGTTGTTTCTCTCCCTCTCTCTCCCCCTTCTTCTAAGCATGTCCTCTGGTGAGGATAAAGAAAAATCCCCAAACCAAAGACTAATTTCCATTAAAAGTCATGCTTTGGTAAGAACAGTGTGTCATTCTTTAACAGTAATTACCTAGACTTAAGAGTACTACGCATGGAAAACCAGAATCCCAACTTTCAGGTAATGAGCACCATTCTGAGGTCAAGGCTCACAGTGAATAATTTTGAAATTGCCATTATTATTACGCAAAGATAGCAAGGCCGAGGATTGATTTTTATTGACTATCAATTAGAAAATCATTCAAAATGGCACACAAGACACAGAGCTAAAAGAGACAAAACCCAAGAGCCCAGGACAATTCTTTCTCCAACCTGTGCACCCTCTTCCCGCGTCCCTTCCTCTAGCCCCGTTGAGTCTTTGCTGTCACTTCCCACAGCTGATGCAGGGCGGCGATCCTCCACCAGAAGCCCTCGCAGTAGGACCCCGAACTCAGATCTCCCACGTTCAGCGGAACCGGGTTGCTCTCAGCCGGGTGACTAGACTCCTCGCCCCGCCCCTTCCGGCCCCGCCCTCCCCGCTGGGGCCCCTCCTTGGCCCCGCCCCGTCCGCCGGAGCGAACGGAGCCCGGAGCCTGGAGAGGTCTATTGCGCAAGCCCAGTGCGCCGGGCTGTGAGACAGAGAGGCCTCGGCGGCGCTCGGGAGACGATGAGGCGCGACATTCCGCGGGCTTCTTCCCGGAAGCGGAAGCCCGGGGGGCGGGCCAAGGGCGGCCGGGAGTCCACGGCGGTTAATTCCTTTTACCGCCTGGCTTTGTTTCCTTCGGCCTGGGCTTCTCTGAGGCTGCGAGAGATGGTTAGATCCGGGTCTCGACCGGGCCAGGTGAGGGCCGTGGACCTGAGGCTTCCATTGTGGGGGCGGAGAGGGACTGAAGGGGGGTTCTCGGGCCGGGAGAAGTGCAAAATTGTGAGAAGAAAAAAAAAAAAGCGCGGCCGCCTTAAAAATGCTGGGAAAGAGGAGTGGGGGAGACACCTAATCCTAACATCCTAACAGCCGCTCCGGGCATAGATGTACATTCTGTGTTAATCGTTGTCCTCCAGACCAATGGCTTTAGTGTAGGGCCCGGGTTCGAGTTCGGCCTCCGCCGTCGGGTCGGTGACTTCACCTCTCCGAGCCTCGGTACGTTGTTGCAGCAAATCCGGGATCTCGGCTCTTCCACCCAGTGCCGCCTTTAGCTGGCCTTTCGTCACAATTGCTGGTATTTGAGTAGTAGTTGAAGCCTCCTAGGCCGTGTCACTGCCTTTAGCCTTACCCCTCTAAAAGGCACAGCCTCGTTGTAATTAAATGACTGTCTTTTCTGCTTACAATATGACACTGGAGCACTTCTTTTTCAAGATAGAATCTCAGTTCCTTGGCCCGGGAGTGCCTGTCTTACCAGCCGCCGCCCCGTCCCCAGCACCCAGCACCGCTCACCTCTTCTGCAGCGCCCTGGGTGCCCGTGTCCTCATGCTTCCATGCCTGTGCACTCTGCAGCCTCGCATGCCCTTCCTCTCTGGTATCTCCACTTCCCATCTCCTCTCCCTCAGCTCAAGGGCTACGTCTAGATGCCTGGCCCCACATTCTCCCACCCCCATTGCTCGGGTGCTCCTTGGCTCCCCTTGGGTGCCTTGTTCTAACCTTTGTCAAACTACTTTTCGGGCTAGAGAAGTCGCTAATCTATCTGCGTCCATTACTACACAATTTGTGCCTGCCTCTTCAAGGCCTAGGACAGCACCTGACATAGAGTAGATTTTCAGGTAATGAATCAACTCTTCCTCACACAGACCGCTACTTAGAGTGATCTTACTTCTCCTTAAATATATCCAGCCTCCCCCCTTGTTTTTGGTCTTCCATCCTTTACTAACTCATCTAAAATGTTGTCTTCCTCATTAATGTGACTCTTACCCCTTTTTTCAAGACCTGGTTTAAGACTTTCTCACGAGTGCTTCCAGACCAGCCTCACCCTTATAGATCTTTTCCCTTATATTGAATGAACTCAGAATATGCCCAGTCAGCAAGGGGTGACAACATGGTTTTGTAATTATGGTCACCTACAGATTCCGATTCCTGTTCAGCCACTACTGTTGTAGGGATAGTAAGCAAAGCACGTTTTACTTCTCTGATCCTCCTCTATAAAATAGGTATAGGTAGGTATAAAATTATGCCTCAAAGAATTGGGGAGATTAAGTCAAAGAATCTGGTGATTCTTTTTCACACTTGGCATAAATGCAACAAAATTTAGCCCCCTTGAAAATTTAGTTTACTACCATCTTGGTATCAATAGCAGCTAACATTTAGGTAGCAATGTGGCGGGTACCACTGTAGATTCTTTTACATATTACATGTAATTTCTCATTTAATCTTCCCTTTAGCCTTAGGAGGTAGGTACTACTGTCATCCCCATTTTATAGATGAGGAAATTGAGTGATGGAGCAAATAACTTCCTTGCGGTTACACCACTGGTTAGCAGTGGTGACAGGATTCAGACCCACAGAGCTGGTGCCAGAGACCATTCTTTTAAGCATTACGCTATACTGAGAAGGTGTCCAGATGAACAAGCCACCTTTCTGAAATTTTGGTTTCCACCTCTTATAAATAAATCAGCTCACAGGGTGTGGATAATTGGAAATGAAAGGCTTTAGTACACTCTAAGTCATTCTACAAATGTAATTTTATCTTGCACTGGCTAGTAGGAGGTGTGACTCCTAAGAAATGCTTATATTGTTCTCAAATAGCAAAGTAAAAAGTGGAAGAAGATGTGAGGTAAAAAACTGATTCTCTCATGCATTGTGATTTGGAGCATTCAGTTTGGAGAGTGGTTTTATAATTTGTATCAAGGGCCGTTGAACAACAAATAATAACTTTTCACCAATAAGCTTTTTTTTTAATCCTCCTCCAAGGATATGTATTTTAAATTGATTTTAGAGAGAAAGGAAGGTAGAAGGAGAAACATTGATGCGAGAGAGAAACATTGGTTGCCTCCTGTGTGTGCCCTGACTGGGGATCAAACCCTCAACCCTAGGTATGTGCGCTGATAGGAATCGAACCCGTAACCTTTTGGCGTATGGGACAGTGCTCCAAACAACTGAGCCACCCAGTGAGGGCTAATTAAGCGTTTAATCCTGAATATGAAAAGGCTATTTTCAGTATATGAAAAGGTTTACTTCAAGTTTGTTTTTTAATTATGAAAAACATTAAGCAAACCAACGGCACATTATATTACTTGCACTCAAGGAAATACTATGTAACCATTAAAAATTTTTGAAGACTGTGTTAATATGGAAAAAAATTTAAAATTAAAAACACAAGATCAAAATTATAACTGTCAAGTCATGATGACTAAGTAAATAATCCATGTGATAAAAGATTAGAGGCCCTAGTAGCAAAGAGCACATCTAGTGCCTGAATCTTGGTTTCTAAACACCATTGTCCACTAAAAGGAACCTGGCTTCTTGGAGAAATGGTCAACTTCAGGGCTGAGAAAGAGAAATCATAAGATGAGCACACCAAAGGGAATAACAGTGAAAGCACAACTTACGGAATGGGAAACATATTTGTAAGCCATATATCTGATAAAGGGTTAATATCCACAATATATAAGGGACTCCTACAACTCAAAAAACAACAACCTGATTTTAAAATGGGCGAAGAACTTGTAATTATTAATTATAGACATACAAATGGCCCACAGATATGAAAAGATGGTCAACATCACTAATCAGGGAAATGCAAGTCAGAACCACAGAGAGATGTCATCTCATGCCAGTTAGGATGACTATTATAAAAAATAAACAGGAAATAACAAGTATTGGTGAGAATGTGGAGAAATTGGAACCCTCGTACGCTGTTGGTTGGACTATAAAAGGGTGCAGCTGCTATGAAAAACTATGAAAGTTCCTCAAAAAATTATTCCAACTTTGGATATCCAAAAGAATTAAAAACAGAATCTTGAGGCGATATTTGCACTCCCACGTTCACTACAGCATTATTCACAATAGCCAAGATGTCGAAACAACCTTAAATGTCCATTGATGGATGGACGGACAAAGAAAATGTGCTATATATACACCATGAAATATTAGTCAGCCTTAAAAAAGCAGGAAATTCTGCCATATGTAGCATAGATGAATCTTGAGGATATTACACTAAGTGAAGTAAGCCAGTTACAGGACAAATATCGCATTCCACTTACATAAGGTATCTAAGATAGCCAGACTCATGGAAGCAGAGAGTAGAATGGTGGTTGCCAGGGGCTGGAAGGAGGGGGAAATGGGGAGTTGCTATTCAGTGAGTATAAAGTTTCAGTTATGCAAGATGAATAAGTTCTAGAGATGTGCTATACAATATCATGCCTATAGTTAACAATACTGTGTTGTACACTTAAATATTTGTTAGGAGGTTAGATCTCATGTTAAGTGTTCTTGCCACAATTAAATAAATAAAAAAAAGTCTGGAGCCCCTTGTTGCACAAAGTAAGGGATAGCTCAGAAACTAATGGGGACACGTTGAAGGATACGGGAGCTGGTTTGAAGAGACTAATACTGGTAGAATCTGAGATGATTTGAGCATCAAAATAATAGTGGACATTACCCCTTTGACTAAAGTAGGAATCAATGAGTCTATAGTAACAAGTAAATGAAGAAGGAAAAGTGCTTCACTGAAGTCAAATGCTAGTTAATAAATGTAGAAGGAATGATGTAAGTTAGAAAAATTAGTTTGGCAAGCAATTGATTAAGGCAAGAATCATCAATGGATGATGAAACTACTGGGTGAAAGTTTGATGAATAGGATGTCTGCATAATCTGGCAAGCATCGTCTTCAATAATCAAAGTTTACATCACCAGTGGTAGGACAAACTGACATCATATGCCTACTCAGGTTGTATGGAGGACACAACATCCTTTTTATGGTCCTACTGCCAAAAATGTATATCCTGATTCTAATCATGAGGAAGCACCAGATGAGTCTAAATGTCCAGAGGGACACTCTACCAAAATAAATGGCTTGTACTCTTTAAATATATCAAGGTTGTAAAAGACAATGGCAACCCAAGAAGCTGTTTCAGACTAAAGGAGACTAAAGAGATATGACAACTCAATGCAACATATCCTGGATTGGACATGGGTCAGATTTTTATCTGTAAAGGATAGTATTGGGGTAATTAAATGTGAATAAAGTATGTAGATTAGATTATAGTATGGTAGCAATGTTAATTTCCTGATTTTGATAATTATATTTTAGTTATATGAGAGAGTGCCTTTGTTCTTTGGGAATATTTAGGAGTAAATATTTAACTATAAAGGGGTATCATGTCTGAAACTTACTCTGAACTTAGTTCAGACAAAAAATTATATATAATTTCTGAGACAACATGGCAGATGTCATAAATTATCAACAGTTGGGGAATCTGGGTGATGTGTATACAATTCTTTGCACTATTTCAAAATAAAAAATACAAAAAAAATTGATGGAAATGTGTCAATATGACAATTATTTTTGCAGAATGTTTTTAGCCTGGGTAGTTTTCTTTGCCTGATTGTCTGTAATATAACCTCGCATATATTTTTTGGAGAATACTATATGTAATCTTAAAATTTTGCCGTTTATCTCAGTACTTTTTTAATTTTGAAAGATAATAATTGTGGTAGTTGTTTTGGACTTAGCAGCCCCCATAGTTTGGATTTTTATTATAGTTATGGCTAGGACACCAACATAGATATACTGAAAAGAAAGACCCTGAGTGTCCACAAGGACGAGTGGAACTACATGGGATCTTATTCCTGCAACATTGGTTCTCACTGCTGACTTTGTGACTCCATTATATTTCAACTTAGCTCAAGGAGAAATAGAAATCTGTCAGCCCAACTTTTTCAGTGTATACTCAGTAGCATTCTTAGAAGGAAGGAGGACATATTCAAACAAAGAATAGAATATTATGTAACTTCAGAAAGTTTAGTTACTGTTCATAGCTATCTTGGGGTGAAATATGTAAACAGGTCAAGAAAGATCATAAATGTAACTGCCAACAGTGATTACATCTGAGTGGTGAAATGAGGGAGTGAGTAGGGAATTTAACCATGTCTTTTTAAAATTATATTTTAATAGAGATAATATATTTATCTGGTGTAAAGTTATAAAGCTATGAAAAGGTATACCATGGAAAGTCTCCCTTCTTGCTCTGTCCCCTAGATTCTCAGTTTCCCTTTCCAGAGGCAGCTACAATGAATTGTTGTAAAAGCAAATGCATATTTTTTTTTCTTATACACAAAAGGTAGCGCACTTACATTACTTTTAATTTAAAATTTTAATAAAAACAGTATTGCTATATGATTTTAAAGAAAAAGATTGAGAGAATGAGATATAGATGAAGAGGAAAAATAGAGTTGTATGTGCTGCTCTTGTCAGGCATTATAAAGAATGTGGATAAATAGCATCAGAGTTATAGACTCTGTCCTATATCTTGAATTATATGTTTTGAAGAATTTGGGGAATGTAGAACATGTTCAGGGATTGACTGTCTTCCAATTTACTATAGTTGGTTAAAATAATATTTCAGCTTCATTTTCAACTCAGATAGACTTAAGTAACAAATATATGTGTTGCTTTCTTGATATTTTATGTACAACAGAATGTGAGTTCAATTGTAATTGTGTGTTTTTAGAATATATCACATTTATTAAAAATTAGTATCATGGCCCTGACTGGTATGGCTCAGTGGATAGAGTGTCAGCCAAAGCACTGAAGGGTTGCGGGTTTGATTCTCGGTCAAGGGCACATACCTGGGTTGCAAGTCAATCCCAGCCCTGGTCAGGACTTGATGCGTGTCTTTCTCACATTGATGTTTCTCTCCCTCTCCCTCCCTCCCTTCCACACTCTCTCAAAAAAAAAAAAAAAAAAAAGAAAAGAAAAGAAAATTTAGTATCATGGTACATTCATAAAATGGAGTATTATTCAGCCTTAAAAAGTCAGGAAATTTTGACATATGCTGCAACATGGATGAACCTTGAAGATGTGCTAAGTGAAATAAGCCAGTCACAGAAGGACACAAATACTGTATGATTCCACTTATATGAGCTTCCTAGAGTAGTCAAATTCATAGAGACAGTAGAAGAGTATTTGCCAGGGGTTGAGGGGAGGAAGAGATGGGAAGTTAAGTTTAATGGGTACAGAATTTCATTTTGGGAAGATGAAAAAGTTCTAGAGATTGATGATGGCAATAGTTGCACAATATTAATGTACTTAATACCACAGAACTATACACTTAGAAATGGCAAAAATGGTATATTTTATGTTTTACCGCAGTAAAAAAGGAAACAATGAGCAATATTTCAGGTTTTGTCAAGATAGCATACTGAGAGTATAATAGAAGATACTTGTATATCTACTATAATATAACACATTATTTCATAGGTGTTATCTTCAGGAAAGCACACTGGACCTGCTAAATTAACAAATGGAAAGAAGCAGTAAGTACTTCAAGAAGCTTACAACTTCAGGAAATACCAAGAGGTTTTTCAGGTCTTTGGGCTGGACTAAATTAAACCTACCCTAGAAAACTAGGTGGGTCTCTATCATCACAAAACTCTGGGGAGGAACCTTCCATATCTACCCATGTTTAACAGACTTTACAATCTCCATAAAGTGCTATATAAATCCATCTTATACATGGTTGGACAAGTTTTCTTATCCAACCTTTGCTAGAAAGAAAATGACTACTTACAATATATTTCAGAAAAAAAGTTTTTATATTATTTGTAAAAATATTAAACTTGTTTTCTAGAACCCATTTAAGAAAGATACCACGTTTTAATGCAGATTCTGGCTATCACATCCATTCTGATTCAGATAGTCAGGTAAGATTAAACTGAATCGATATAATGTACATTATTTTAATTGGTCTTCAGGTAAAAGCTAAAAAGTGGGAATAAAAATTCAAAGGTAGAGTATTAATTGTCCTAAGGAAGTATGAATGCTTTTGTTTTATTTTTTTACTTATTTATTTTTTAATCCTTGCCTGAGGATATTTTTTCTGTTGCTTTACAGAGAGAGTGGAAGGGGGGGAGAGAGAGAAAGAGAATCATCAATTGGTTGCCACCTGCACGAACCCTGAATGGGGCCGGGGATTGAGTCTGCAGCAGAGGTACATGCCCTTAGCTGGAATCAAACCTGGTACCTTGGGCCAGCGCTCTAACCACTGAACAAAACCAGCTAGAGCTGAATGCTTTTGTTTTAAAACATGTTCTCTACCAATACTAAATTGTTACTAAAAGAAAATTTAAAACTATGCAATGTTCCCCCCCGCCCGCTTTAAAATTTTATATAAACATTTCTAAATGACTTTCTTCTTATAGACTGAAACCGTACAGGGGCTTGATGGTTGTGCTTCTTTGCTGCGGAACATTTTGAGAAATGAAGATTCAGGTTTTATTTTTTAAATACTTATTTGCTGATCATCTTTTCTCAATTAAACAGTTCTCTTAACACTTACGAATTTTTGTTTTAATTATTAATAGGTTCAGAAATACCATATTTAGAACATAGATATAATGCTAGACCATTAGAATGCCAAAGATATGGATCTAAAAAGAAAGGACATGAAAAACATACTGTTCCTTCATTAGTCCGGAAAGAAATTTGTAAGTATTTTTTGACTTATTTATTTAAATGTAATACCTAATTCTGAGGATTTTGCTAAATTATCAGGATTATGTGATTGGTCTTTCATTTTATTAATATGTCAGTTATTCAGGTGTATGTGTGCTTATGCCTGTCTTCCTCTATTCAACTTCTAATTGCTAAGTAGTTACTTTGTTTACCATCACGCTCCCAAACAGAAAAATAGAAAAGTGAATGAGTTTTGTAGAAGAAAAGATTAAAACTCAGAATGACATTTAGGAAGTATGTAGAGTTATCTTTGTTCTCCCTGCCACTTACTTCCATAAATAATATTGGTTGGGTTACATGTGTATATGTATTATTTTTTTACAGTCTTTTTTTTTTAACTCTCACCCAAGGATATTTTCTCCATTGTTTTTTCAGAGAGAGTGGAAAGGGAGGAGAGAGAGAGAAAAAAAATCAATGTGAGAGAGACACATCTATCAGTTGCCTCCCGCATGTGCCCCAACTGGGGCTGGGGATTGAGCCTGCAGCTGAGGTATGTGTGCCCTTGGTTGGAATCGGACCCGGGACCCTTCAGTCTGCAGGCCAATGCTCTAACCACTGAACAAAATCAGCTAAGGCTACTTATTTTTAAATTGTTGTATATGTATATATCCTAGTGGGTTTGGTAGCTCAACTTGTTGAGCTGCGCAGTTAGAATACATGGTACATAAGAATGTAAAACTCCAAGTTGGATAGATACATAAGGAGAGAGGGCCTGTCACTGATTGATGGTAAATGTAGCCAAGGGTATTTTACACCCTCACAGTTAACTTGCTGTCTTAAGTGTAATAATTCAGCAAACAGCTTAGAATAAGCAAGGTTTGCTTATGTTGTCCCTTGGAGGCATATAGAACATGATAGCCCAAAATGGAGATGAAAGTGTCCACAATGGGAATTCAGATGGACAAGAATGGGACTGGCTAGTTCCACAGCTCAAATGCGCCAAAAGTGTTTTTAATATAGCTATTGGAAAATTTTAAATTGCATATATGGTTTACATTATATTTTTATTGGTCAGCATTGGTCTAAACCAGTGGTCTGCATAGTACAGCCCGTTTTATTTCATAAATAATGTTTAGTTATTTTATTTATTTTGTAAATTAAGTTTTATCAGAGCACAGCCATGCTAATTTATTTATGTATTTTTTATGAGTGCTTCTGTGCTGTAATGGCAGAGTTGAGTAGTTGTGATATAGAGACCATCTGGGCTGCTAAGCCTAAAATACTTACCCTCGAGGCTTTTAAGAAAAAGTATGCTGACCCCTGTTCTAAACTCTTAAAGCAGAGGCCTATGTATTGAGGTCCAATGGACAAAGAAAGGATTGGTAGTACCAACTTCCTGTTCCTCCAGTGTCCTACTTTTTTCTCAAGGCAAGTTATTTCTTGTCCAGAGCATCCTTCCTCAAGGAATTCTCATTTGGAATGTATGTGGCTGACCGCGGGGCCATGGTAGCAACTTGGATTCCAGCTTAACTGCTTGTTACTCAGAATTCCAACCGGAAATAGATGGCAACACTCGACTTAAGATAATTCAAGAAGGGTTTATTTACAAAAAAAATCATTACAAAGGTGTGATTGGGGTATAGGGAATCCACAAAGGATTATGCCAGCCCAGTGCTAGCAACAGCAGCAGAGCTGTTATCATCCCTCGGCCTTAAAGGACGAGGTGACAGAGAGGTTACTGGGACTCAGAGATACTGTTGCATAGAGTAGGCCACCTTGAGAAGAGCAGTGAGCTTCATTTAAGGAACAAAGCCAGCCCAAGGTGACCTCATAGAGTTGGAATAAACACTGACTTCATGCTGCTTCCTTTCCTTGATAATGACAAGAATCCCATTGTATTGGACCCCACTTGTTTTTTATTCTTACAAGCTAATAAGTTAGCCTTACTATGTCACAGATACTGGCAGGAGACAAGACCTAGGTCAGAGACAAAAGAGTTTATTACTCATACCACAGCAAGCAGCAGGTACATCAGCATATTTGTCATGGTTCCCCCTCCCCATCATTTCCCGTGGGGGTGATGTGATGGACCTGGATGGGCACTGCACATGCTGTAGGTTTAAGTTTCAGCTGAGGAACACTGAGTTGGCGATTCCATTGCTTTGGGTAGTAAGCACTAAGCAAGCCTATACTTTTCTCAGGGGAAACATTACCTTATTCCTCAATGTTGCTCAAGATCTCACCCTTAGAGATGGCCCAGGTAAAGTGCTTAGGTCAAGGTCTTACTTTCCTGGTATACCCAGCAAGACATTTAGGAGCAGAAGAGACTCATGGAAGACTGTCTTTTAACAAAGTAATCCATATAGATTAGCATCTAAGGGAGAGCAGGGTGGAGACAAGTAGAGGATGGATTTGGAGAAGCAGATGAGAGATATCTGGCATTCTGGGTCCCAGGCATTAAATTCATATTTGGATTAGAGTCAGATCAGCCATTCTGGCCTGTGATCTGATTTAATATGCTTATCGTCCTTTCCCTATACTTTTGTTATCAGAAGGTAGGACCTATTTCCCATAGGGCAATCTCTTTTAGGGTTGCAATATTAGAAATTAGTTCTCATTGACTCACTCCTAAGGTTGACTAGTTAGAAGCAGAAGCCTCCTTTCCTTTGGATCAATACTCTCTTTTTTCTAGTTTACCAATCTGTAGCACTAGCTAGAAAGGATATCTTTGTGTGTGCTTGCAGCAGTTAATACTCTGTTATCACAGTGGTCAGCAATACACAGAAGCTATGCTCAATACTTGCTCTCTTTTCCATCTCTCCCCAAGTGAGGTAAATCATAAATAGATATTTTTAAAAAAATTTAACTGTATAAGTATTACAGATATCCCTCCTTTTTTTCCCCATTGATCCACTCCATCCTGCATCTGCCTCCTCCCAGGCCTTCACCACACTCTTGTCTGTGCCCATGGGTTATGCATATAGACATATAAGTTCTGTCATTAATCTCTCTCCATCTACTCCCCCACCCCTGCCTTCCCACTGAAATTCATCAGTCTGTTCCATGCTTCTATGTCTCTGGATCTGTTTTGTTCCTCAGTCTGTTTTGTTTATTAGATTCCACATATGACTGAGATCATGCAAAACTGAATTAGGAAGAATCAGAAAACCTGAATATGCTAATAACAACTAATGAAATCAAAGCAGTAATAAAAAAACTCCCAGCAAACAAAACCCCTGGTCCAGACAGCTTCACAGGGGAGTTTTCTAATTCTTTAAGTTGTAGGGTTAGATAGTTTACTAAAAATTTTTGTTGCTTTTTGAGGTAGGCCTGCAGTGCTATGAACTTTCCCTCTTAGGACTGCTATGTCCCATAGATTTGTAGTGTTGTATGTTCATTTTCCTATTTCCAGGAAGTTTTTTATTTCTTTCTTGGTCTTATTGGTAACCCATTCATTGGTTAATAACATGTTATTTAGCCTCCATGTGTTTGAATGTTTTTGAGTGTTTTTACTGTAGTTGATTTCTAATTTCATGTGATTGTGATCTGAAATGCTTAATATGACTTCAGTCCTCTTGAACGTGTAGAAACTGGTTTTGTGTCCTAACGTAGTCTATCTTTGAGAATGACCCATGTGCACTTGAGAGGAATGTATATTTTACAGCTTTGGGGTGAAATGTTTTGTAAATATCAATTAAATCCATCTGATCTAGTGTGCCCTTTATTCACTGTTTCTGTGTTGACTTTTTGTCTGGAAGATCTATTCAGTGAAGTCAGTGGGGTGTTCAAGTCCACGGACTATGACTGTATTGCTATTGATCTCTTCCTTAAAGTCGTTAAGGTTATTATTGACAGGTCCTTATTTATTGCCATTTTAATTATTTATGCCTATGTTTCTCTCTCTTTTTTTTCTTATTATTACAGCAGTCCCTTTAACATTTCCTGCAATGCTGGTTTGGTGGTGATAAACTCCTTTAGCCTTCTTCTCTTTGGGAAGCTTTTTATTTCACCATCTATTTTGAATGACAGCCTTGCTGGACAGAGTAGTCTTAGTTTCAGATCCTTGTTTTGCATTACCTTGAATACTTCATGCCATTCCCTTCTGGCCTATAGAGTTTCTGATGAGCAGTCAGCTGACAGCCTTATGGGAGCTCCTTTGTAAGTAACAGATTGCTTTTCTCTTGCTGCTTTTAAGATTCTCTCTTTGTCTTGAATTTTTGGCATTTTAATTATGATGTGTCTGAGTGTGGGCCTCTTTGGATTCTTCTTGCTTGGGACTTTCTGTGCCTCCTGAACTTGTGCGACTTTTTCCTTCACCAGGTTAGGGAAGTTTTTTCTGCCATTATTTCTTCAAACAGGTTCTCTAACCTTTGCTTACTTTCTACCTCCTCTGGCACTCCTACAATGTGAATATTCTTATGTTTCATGTTGTCCCACAGTTCCCATAGACTGTCCTCCTGTTTTTTAATTGTTTTTTTTTCTCTTTGGATCTCTGATTGAATTATTTTTTTAACCCTGTCTTCCAATTGACAGATCCTATCCTCAGCTTCTTCTCATCTCTAGTTTATTCTTTCCAAAGTATTCTTTATTTCTGCTATGTCATTCTTAATTTCCTTTATAGTTTCCATATCTTTTTTCATGCTATTGAGCATCCTTACAATCAGTAATCTGAACTCTATATCTGATAGATTGCTTATCTCCATTTCATTTAGCTCTTTTTCTGGAGACTTGTTCTGTCATTTGGGGCTTGTTTATTTGTCTCCCCATTTTGGCTACCTGTTTGGGTTTGTTTCTATTTATTAGGTAGGCCTGCTAGGATTCTCAGTCTTTTTGGAGGGTCTCTGGTGCACGCCAATGTCAGACACTGTTTGTGACTGGCCTTGAGTACCCTGTTTGGAGCTATGAACAACCCACGCTTGAGGTCCCCTCTGTTGGGGCTGGGTGCATTTGGACAGGACCAAGATGCACACCAAAGTCTGCTTTTCCAAAGCCTGGCCAGAAACAGTTCAGGCAAATACTCAAAGCACTCTGAAGTCTGCTTCTGCCTGCAGACTGATTAATCTGATTCTCTTAATGAGCCTCAGGCTGTAGAAAGTCCTTGGGGAAGGGCAAGAGGTTTTCTAGCAGGGTGGGGCAATTGCTTCCCCCTCAGGCAAAAGCTGCTTGGAAAAGGTAAATGTCTGCCTCTGCAGTATGTGGGAATGACTTGGCACAGGAATACAGAGGGGGGCCGTCTGAGCTCTATCTCCAGAGCCCACAATCCTAGATTCTCCTCACACAGCTCCAGTCCCCTCTGCCCTCTCTCTGCTGGAGCCCAAGGTGAGCGGCTGCACACGAGACTTTGTGCATTGGCTCTGTAAGAGGGTGCCTGCAGTTCCAGCTGTCTCTCCCTGGCAGACAAAAACCCAGCCGCTTTTCACGGCCAGATGTTATGTGGGCATCTTTCTCAGTTCTGGTGTTCGTGCCTGGGAAGCCCAGCCTGGGGTTTCAGCTCCAGAATCCTCAGTGGGAACCACCCCAGCTGAGATCTCCTTCCAGACCTTCAGCTGCTGCCTGTGGGAGCCCAGCCAGCCCTCTTGTGCCTCCACACTTCCTACCAGTCCCTATGTGGTCTCCACTTTTCCTCCTTGGTTAGGAGGGTGCTCTCCAGCTCGTCTTCAGTTGCAGTTGATTATTCAGGATGGTTTTTCTCTATTTTAGTTGTAATTCCAGTTTGGTCCTGGGAGAGTGTCAGTGTAGCTTCCACTTAGTCTGCCCCCATCTTTAATCTCATCATAAATAGATTTAAGGAATCTGTTACAGTATGTTAACTAGTATCCATGTATAATTTTAATGTTAACATACATTATCTTACTATTTTATGTTAACCATCTTCTGAGGTGTGGTCCTATATGTACTTTCTGCCTGGAACCTGCCTAATCATTTTGTGTCTATGGAGTCATGCCTGCCTACCTTGATGCATACTAGGAGTAAGGAGTCAGAGAGGCAGTTTCAGAAGTGCATTGAGCTTACTTTTAGAGTGCTCCTGACAGTTAAAGAAAAAACATTTTTTAATAAGCAACTTTTTACATTTTAACTGTGTTGAATGCTGTGGGCACAGGACTCTGCTTTCAGTAACAAACATATATTGCTGCTCTCACTTTGGGGAGATAAACTACTACAGGAAGAATACTTTCAGCATTGATTACCACCGTCTAGGCCAGGTGTTCTTTTACATATTTTAAATTATAATAGGCATCCAGCAGTTCTTATCTGCAATAGATATTTGCTGTATATTTGGCTGGCAGGAATTATCTCACCTGTCAGACAACGCATATACCCAAGCAGCAGTGCTGTATAGCAGCTGGAATTCAAGGACTGAAAAAGTTTTGTGGACTGAATAAATGAATGTATCCCTTTCATAATTTTAGTTATCAACTGACAGCAATTAGGCATATTGCCATCATAATCTGTTAGGTAAAATTTTCATGTAGGGTACTTTGGTGTGATGAACAAGAGCAAGAAAATATGCTTCATTTCTATTTGTGTAGTAACAGGCTCGTTTTGTTGTTGTTGTTTTGTTTATTTCAAAGTTGTATAGTAATATAAATGCAATCTTTTTAATATCCACTTATTGTTTTTAACTTGCCTTGGATAATTTGCTTTAAGATTTTTTCTCAAATACAAATCTTCACCATTATTAGCAGAGTTTCATATGGACTGAGTTAAGAAAGGAGTAAAGTAAGTCATTTTAATTATAAGGCTTTGATTTTTAAGAAATATGTTTGAAGTTCATTAATTTATGTTGGATAATGACATCTGTTGGCAGAAGTGTAATATTGTAGCTCAACTTTATCAGAGATCGTGAAAACCAGCCCTTGAAAAGAAGGTGAATGAGAGTGTTGACCTGTGAATGTGAAATCTGAGAATTCCTCAAACCAGACAATTCTTATCTTAAATGAAGCCAAAGGAAATTGAAGAGCAGAAGAAAGAAAGAAATCATTAATAGGAAAGAAAGAGCTATGTGCTGGATGGCCATGGGCTGACTATGATCTCACCCTCCATCATTTTAGATTTCTAAGTTAAAATATTTTAGAGGAGCCCAGCCAGACGTGGCTCAGCAGTTGAGCATCGACCTAGGATCCAGGCGATCAGGGTTCAATTCCCGGTCAGGGCACATGCCCGGGTTGCGGGCTCGATCAATGACTCTCTCATCATTGATGTTTCTGTCTCTCTCTCTTTCCCTCTCCTGTTCTCTCTCTGAAATCAATAAAGATATATTTAAAAATATATATATATTTTAGGGGATACTTTTCCATTTGATTTATAGTAAAATTATATTTCTAATAAATATTTTTTACAGAAATGTTAATTAACCAATTTCATTGTAGCTCATCTATTCAGATAATAAAGAATAACATTGCTTTGTGGGGGAGACATACTTAGAGGTTTATTATTGATATCAGATGGGAAATTTGTGAATTTAAAATATTTACCTGCCTGTCTTAAGACTTTCCAGCCATTTGGTAATACAGATTACATTTGGTAATACAGATTACTATGAACTATAGACATTGATACTTTACGAGCGTTATCTCATTTACAATAACCTTATAAAGTAGGTAATACTTTTATTATCATTTTTATGATTACTTAACTTCTCTTGAAAAGTAATTTGCCATGAGTTACTCAGCTAATTCATGATACAGCTTGTATTCAGGCCTGGGAAGTATGTTTACAGAAACAGATCCTCTCAAAAGGAGGCATACCCCAAGTCAGAATGGAAGTATCTAATATCTCCTACCGTTTTCATAATCAAACTTTTATTTATAGTAGTTTTTTTCTTTAAAATTTGTTCTATCTTCATCAGTAATAATATTTATTCTACCTTTAACTTTCTGCTTTTTGCATGTAAGTTTTATGCTTTAAAAATGTTTTTATTTTTAATTATATATATTTGTGGAATTCCATACCAGAAAGTTAGCTGTTTCCCTCTTAAAAGAATTAAGGAATAACTTTCATAAAACATAAATCTCAATAAATTTTTGTATATATGTACTTCCATAAAGTCACCACCCAGGTGAAGATGTAGAACATTTTCAGTACCCTACGATGCTTTTGCCTCATCAGTACCTATCCCCTCATCCCCGGGTAACTATTTCTCTCACTTCTATCTCCATTGGATAGTTTTACCTATTTTCAGACTTCAGTTGTACACTGTGCAGTCTTGTGTCTGACATCTTTTATAAAACATTATGTCTGTTAAATTCATGTAAGTAGTTATGTATATCAGTTATCTGTTCTTTTCCATTGCTGTGTAGTATTCCTTTATAAGAGTATACCACAGTTTATCCATTTCTACTATTCATGGCTATTGGGTGTTTTCAGTTTTTGGCTACTGCAAATAAAGCTGTTGTGAACATTTTTGTGCACATCGTTTAGTATACATAAACACTCATTTCTGTTAGGTTTATACCTAGCGTACAGTTGCAGTGTCATAGAATATTTGTATGTTTAGCTTTGGTAGGTACTGCTAAAAGCTCTATATTTTTCTAAACTTATCTTGTACCCTGATAACCTGTGATCTACCAAGAACACAATCATTTCTGTTAATAGCCCTTAAAAAAACATTTGGGAAGGAGAACTTATTAAACAGGGAAATAGATTTTGATACTTATTATAGAGTAGTGCTATTATAAGAAAACTTATAATAAACTAATACCAGGTTTCTACTTTGTACTACTTTGACCATAGATTAATAGGGGACTATGGGAGAAAATAATGAAGTATAAAATACAGTTCTGCCTAAAGAAGCTTAGTTTAGTCAGATAGAGAAGAGAATGAAAGATAAGCAATGTAATATAATCTGCGAGTGATAGGTGATTTGTATAGACAGTATGTGCTCTGGGATGTTGAAGAGCAGTCACTGGACTGGAGTGATTGGAAAAGGCTTCATGGAAGAGGGAAGCCTTCAGATGAGCCTTGGTGAGTGTAGAATTTCATTGGAAGAAATGGTTCATCATGAGTAATGTTACAGGAAGATGAGAAAGGCTTGTTGGGGGTCTAAATGGGCCTGACTAGAGTGAAAATTTTGAATTGGGGGTGATGGGGAAATGGTTGGAAAAGTGGGTTATGGTCAGGCTTTGGAGACTAAATGTCAGGTTAGGATTTTGTTTGAGTGCCCATTGTATAGATTAAAATTTTATTCTTGTTCTCAAAGCTCTGATTGATTTTTTTTTTACTGTCAAAGCATCAGAATTGTTACAAAGTTTACTGCTTTTTAAATTTTATTCCACCTTCCCCAAGAGCATGCAACTGGATAGGAGCAAGATAAAAGAGTTTTATTGGATTTTAGAGAGAAATAACACCCTTAAGAGGAGTTGTAATTGAAGGAGAGATTTTACAAGAAGCATTTAATAGAGATTTTATAGACATAGTATAGATAATTTTTGACTGGAGAACTTAATTGATTACAAACTGTACAAAAATTTGAGGTCATTTTCTTTAGGGATGATAGTGGTAAAACCCTTCTTTAAAGAATATAATGAATTGAGCTACTTCTGAAAGTCCTTTTTCCCCCCAATGTCTTATGATAAAAGTTTCTGAGGAACCGTATTTCCAGAATTGTTTTTTCCTTCTTCCACATTAGTATCTTCAGATTATAAGAAACAGATATCTAATGAAACCTCTGCTGGAAGTGAAGGAGGCACATCAGCTATACCACAAAATTGGTCATTCCAAGATCATTACAGAATGTATTCGCCTGTAATATACCAAGCCCTCTGTGAGCATGTGCAGACTCAGATGTCACTGCTGAACAACTTGGCTTTGAAGAAGAACCCTAGTGGAATTCCTGCTGTGCCTTGCCACACTGTGTCCAGTTCTGGTTAGTATTAGTGGTGCTTTTAAAAGCATGAGCATAAACTCTAATTACTGGTCTGATTACTGTATAAGCAGTATGAGATATGAATGATTTTTTCTCCTCCTTACCTTATAGAATCTCAGGCAACTCCACATTCTAGTTATGGCTCATCCGCTTCCACCCCAGTCCAGGTACCTCAGCAGCCACCCTGCCCTCCAGTGGTTCATTCTGTAGGTACACTTTATATGCTATATAAGTAGTTTGCTTTTAGAAGTTATCTTAAGAGAGAAAATTGAAGTTATTGATTGTATGTATCTTGATGCCCTAGGATGTGTAAAGACCAATTATTTCTTTCAGGTTATTACCAAGTTGTTTTACCTATTTATTAAGAGCAATGGTGAGGGGAAAGAGGGAGAAGAGATCAATAGAAAAAAGAAGTCACTCATATGCACCACCCAGACACAATTACTGTTAACATATTGATAGAGTGTTTTCCAATCATTTAATTCTCTATGTAGATTTTGTTTTCTGGTTTTTATTTGTTAAGTTTGCTTTTAAAAAAAAATACACTCATGCCCTGGACGGTTTGTCTCAGTTGTTAGAGTGTCGGTCCAGGTCTTGGGTTCGATTCCTGGTAAAGGGTATATACCTCAGTTGCAGGCTTGATCCTCTGCCCAGGTCAGGGCGCATTCAGGCGGCAGCCAATCAGTGTGTCTCTCTCACATCGATGTTTCTCTCTCCCTCTCCCCCCCCCATACCCCTCCTCCCTCCCCTCCACACACTCTGAAAAAAATCAATAGAAAAAATATCTTTGGGTGAGAATTTAAAACACACACACACACACGTATATATATAATATATATATGTGTATGTATATATATACACACACACACACATAGTTAAATTTTATATAGTTTTATGTTCTATAAATTTTTTAATAAGTTGATTATATGCTGTTTAGTGGATATACTGTAGTCTGTGTAACTACTCCCTTATGGCAGACATTTAAGCAACAGTTTTTTACTACCATAATATTTCTGTAAGTTTGTGCAAAAGCCTTTTGTGTGTTTGAGCTTATTTTCTTACAATTAAATTTCCCAAAGTACAAGTTTGTTTTAATCCTCAAGTAGACTAATTTTTGATGCCTTACCTTTAAACCATGTGTGATACTTATAAACAGTCTATTTTAGTCATGGCTTTATAATGTTCTCATATTGTAGAGTAAACTAATTTAACTTTTTAAAAGCTATAATATCATGCTAAGGGGAAATCCAGCTTACTCACTGGTAACCTATAACTCCATCCTGTAAAAGTCATTTTCTAATATTTCTGGTTTGAGTTTATTATAATTAATGCCAGTGCTCACATTTTTGAAGGCTTAACCTGTTTTTTTCTTTCTTTAGGAAGTACAGACTGATGGTGACAACCAGTTTGCATCACAGTGTAAAACAGTTCCTGTGAACTATACTGGTATTCCAAGGAATTCCTTCAGTACTAGTCTTGGAGTTCAGTGTAGCCTGCCCCAAACTGACAAACCAGCTATTCCAGCATTTCAGCAGCTGGATCTTGCTAATGGAATTCTGCCAGAACAAGAAGTTCCTAAGGAATCAGACCTATTAAAGTACTTCCAAACATACATGAATCTGTTGCGTTCTCATTCGGACAGTCAGACACACCGAAGCCCCACTCTCTTACAGCCAGCTTTCTTGGCCACTAATGAAGAAAACTGTGCCAAAGAACAAATTGGAGAGGTCACAAGTGAAGGAAAGGATTTAAATGTACATGCACAAGATTCAAGAATAAAGGGTGTCCAGAAAGCAAAAAATGGGAACGAGAATGCTGAAAAAGTTAGAACTATAAAGTATTTGTTGGGAGAGCTGAAGGCCCTGGTAGCAGAACAAGGTAGATGAGTACTTACTTAATAATTTTTGTAGCATGGTGTTAATGCTCTATAGCAAGGCCATATTATTTAGTCATTTAAATTTAGAATAATTGACATGGAGTTTGTGGTATTCTCCATAGAAATATGTCTTAAGCTAATAAGGAAATAAGTTCTGCTAGTTTTATTCTTGTTTTTTAGGTTTTGATCCCTCTTGTGTGGATTTGAAATGTACTAGGGAATATCAAACAGTCTTACTTTCAAGTGTGTACTCATTCTACTTGATCTAATGGGATCTGGAAAAGATTCAACCAAAGAGAATTTGTAGAGATCAACTTGTAGGGGTTAGAGGATCACTAAAGATGATTAACTCCCCGGAAGAGACTGATAATGTTTTTTATTTTAAAAAGCAGAGCTTTTCTTCCCATCATTTCTTTAATAACCAACTGTTCTAATGTTTAACAAATCTCACTGTGAGAAGCAACCCAAACCATTTTATAACTTTTTCATTTTACTTTTGGGATTTTAAAAAAATTAAATCAAGAAAAACGCCTTAGGTGGAGTTATAAGGTATTTGAGCCAGGTTGTATTTATTTGTTTGCATTATGTGTATGTATTCTAAATAATCACTTTTGCTTAGAGTGAGTTACAGATTTGTCATTTTAGAAAGCACAGTAATTGACTGAATACCTAATATTTGTAGACTGACAAACAAAATATCAAATCTTAAAATGTATCTATTGGAATATAGCACTATTATTATTCCAAAGGTTTGATACATTAAAATCTGTTTTTAGACCTTCAACTTATCACTTAACCAAATACTTTATCATAGTAACAATAATAATAACAATATTAGCTATCACTTATTGAACATTACCATCTTCCTGGCACTGTGTTAAGTGTTTTATATGCATTATCTCATTTAATTGTGCAGCAACCCTATGAGGTACTGTTATTCCATTTTACATATGAGGAAACCTAGGCTTGGAGAACAGTATCTCATTTAACCCTCTCAGGTACTGTTAACTCCATTTAACCATGAAGAAATTTAGGCTGTAAGAGTTAAGTAATTTGACTAAAGTTATATTGCTAGAAAGTGGTAGAGCCCAGGTCACTGCCTCAAATACTTAAGAGCGAATCTATTGTACAAATGATTGGTAGAGGACTGCTTAGAAAGTGGGCATAGTTTTTTACTTTGTGCATAAAATTTTCATCAGGGTGTTAAAATACCCTTGGAGTGAGTTATCTTTGCAACTTAGAATATGCTTCCTACTCCTTTTGGGTATCAGACAGTTAATATTATAATTATTAAATGTTTTCATTCTGTAAAATATTTGAATAGAAATGAAGAGAGAAAAATAAAAGGACAAAAGATCTAAATTCCACCTACTTGTGTCTGCCAAAACCATCCACTTCTCCTAATTAGTTAAAAAAAGGGGGGGTGATGCTATCAAATGAGGTGTGGCTGGCTATGTTAAATCTCCTTTATAAAATTAAATAATAAAACCTCATCTTAGTAGACACTCCCTCAATATTTTGCCAAATTGAATCACCCAAAGTGAATTCTGTGCAACAGAATCAAAGACTGTATTGTAAATGTGAATTGTACATCAATTATAGGAAACCCTTTAGCAATTTTAAGAGTCTAGTGGTCGTTTGGCAATGTCAACTAGGAGACAGGTGTAAACTACCTTCCTGTTACCCTCTGAGAAGTATCACTAATATAATAATGCTGTAATTTAAGATTAATCTTCAGTGTCTGAATTTAATTTCTTTAGAATTTTTCTGAATAAGCAGGCAGCAGGAAAGAGGAAAATAGGATTTGTGTATTAAATTTAGAAATAATTGAGTTGAGTTTATAACAAGGACTGTATGTATATATCTGAACATTTTTCTTTTTCAGTAATACACATGAATAATCTTATCCAAAAGCAACTTACAATATGTTTATACTCATTTCTTCTGCCTTTTGTAGAGGATTCAGAAATTCAGAGATTGATTACAGAATTGGAGGCATGTATATCTCTGCTTCCAGCAACAAGTGGAAACACAGATATTCAAGTTGAAATAGCACTGGCCATGCAACCACTAAGAAGTGAAAATGCTCAATTACGCAGGTAAGAATTGCTCTGAATATTTTGGTGTCTATGCAGATATGTTCCATGGCCAGAACAGAGGTGCCAAATGAGATATCTAGGCCTCCATAAGAAAAATAGATTTACTGTCTTCCTAGTTTTCCTTCCCCCATTTTGTAAACATTATTAGCATTCTCTAACATTTCCATTACTTCTGCCCACTGGTACATATTTTCTCCCACCTTTTGCACCTCTGTTATCACTTGGTTGGTAGTGTATAGAAAACAAAATGAACTACCTCAGGGTATTTATCAGGCTAGTGTAGGCTGTGCTGCAGTAACGAAGTCCAAAATCTCAGAGACATAACACAGCAAAAGTTCATTTCTCCCTCACAGCAAGACCAGCATGGGTCATCAGAGGCTCTCCTTCATCATATGACTCAGAACTTCGTTTCCCTTCATCATAAGGCCATTGTCTCAGTGTTTTCCAGAAAAAAAGAGAACATGGATACAGCATGCTGACTCTTACATGCCCTGGCCCAGAAGTGACAGTCTCACTTCTTATATTTTGTAGGCTGAAAAGAGGCATATGGCCCTGCCTAATATAAACATCTGGGGCATGATTTTCCCCATATTTCTCATACAGGAAAGGAGAGCCTGATATGGGTGAGCACCAGTAGCCCCATCACACTCAGAAAAAAAACCTCATTTCAATTTCTTTTGACCTTCTTATATTGGAATTATAGTTTTAATTTGTTTAGAAAAAATCTAAACCAGAGATCTAATCTTGAAATACAGAAATCACTTACATATTATCAATAACATCTTAAATTTAAGTGTTTCAGTGATGACTACCAAGGCCCCCACTTCAGTGTCTGTTTATCAGTATACTTTGCAGAGAACTGGAGTACACTTTCAGGCGTTTCGGCAGCACTGCAGTGTGAGTGTGCCCTGAGAGGGCATTGCAGTTGCATGAGCTGTAGATGTTTTATCGGGTAGGACCTGGAAGGACCTGTACAAACATTGTCAGGAAACTGGAAAGCAGGGGAAAAAAGGGGGGGACATCTGTAATACTTTCAACAATAAAGATAAATTTTAAAAAAGAAAAACTGGAAAGCAATAAAGTAGGATTCCTAGTTGTAAAGTAGCTTATATTCATGGATCGGGAGCCTGCAAAGACACAACACTCAGTGAGATTTACTTGCTTAGGATTATTTCTCTAATGATCATTAGTCTGTAGATACTATGATACAGGGTTGTGGGGTTTAAATTCTAATAACATTGTCTTAATTTCTGGCCTAAATGATCTCTATAATAGCACTAGTTTTTCAAAATCAAAACTAAATATAAATAATAATAATGTTAATAGCCAATACTACTTCTAACATTTATTGGATGTTTCTTATATACTAGGATATTAATAACCTTTTTTTTTTTTAAATCCTCACCCAAGGATATGTTTTTATTGATTTTAGAGAGAGGAAGGGAGAGGGAAAGAGAGAAAAACATCGATGTAAGAGAGAAACATAGATCAGTTTCCTCCCACCCTCGCCCCCACCATGGATGCAACCACAACCTGGGTATGTGCCCTTACTGGGATGATGTTCCAACTGAACCACACTGGCCAGTGCTTAACAACCTTTATATGTGTCATCTCTTTAAATTTACAGATGAGGAAACCAAGGCACAGAAGTTATATAACTTGCCCAGGGTCATATACCTAAGAAGTAACAGAAACAAGACTTAAACCTGGGTAGTTTGGTTTTTTAGAACTTGCTCATCTTAATTTCCGTACTTCTACATTGTCTCTGCTAGGAAGTAGAGACTAATTTATTTATACTTCAATATTTAGGTGTATTTTTGAAACAAAAGAATATACTAAAGCCATTTAAAATAAACAAGTATGTTTTTAAAGATACGACTATCATATAATTGGTTTCTTAAGTAAATGACCAGAACTTAGTCTTAGAATACTATTTTAACATTGTGGTCATGGAAAATACTAATGGTTATTATTTATTTCTATTCCTTAGAACATTTTAGAGTTGTTTTAGGAGCTTATTTACAAACCCCTTAAGAAAATGATACTCACTGCATTATTGGTCATTTGTTTTTAATTCTTTTAAAAAGGTATTAGTTTGATGTCTTAAACTAATTCTTCAGACTCGGCACCAGAGTTTTTGGCTCTGTATCCTTAGAGGACAAAGATTATATAGCATACTATTGCCACTGTTTACTTGACTTTCTAAAAATGAAATTTTTGAAAAATGAAGAATTTGTCAGGTGTATGCTCTTTTTTAGCCGAATGAGGTTTCCAGCACAAGTGTAGGATTGGAAATCTTAATTTAGAATCATCCATAGTCTCCATTACAAATGAAAATTGGAATATATTAACTCATTCAAAAGTGTTTTTCAGCACTTTCAAACAAAAAAGTTTCTTTCTGTTTGGGGATTTAGCAACTACATGTTTCTTTTTAGCCAAAAAGTGATCTTTCATGACTTTTCTTGGAGTTTATTGCCATCTTGTGGCTTTAAAAAAAAAAATAGTGAGGTGAATTGTTTCTCTGGCAAATGGGCATTTTGAGCATTTGGGGCTGGACAGTTTTTATGTGGGATTCTGAACACAGAGCTCCACATTTAGCCTTCCTGTTCCCTACCCACAAAGTCTGCAGTGCCCCATTCATGTGACCTCCAAAAGCCCCGGCACATTCCAAATTTCCTGGGTGTGGATTGGAGGGGTACTACTTCATTTAGGAATCATTGAGCTAGAGAGTGCCTTAATATTTATAGGGCAAGTTAGAACTCATGACCACTTCCTGATTTTAGACTCAAATACAAGACCATTCTTTACCCACACAGAACAAAATAGTGAAATGGGGTGGCATTCAGTCTTTCGGTTTCATCATTTGACAGATGGTAACATAATTCTTCCAGGTGGAAGCTACTAGAGAAAGACTAGATTATTTGTTTTTTATTTTACTTTATTTTTGCGTTAGAAGAGGCAGTGAGGAAGAACTTGTGACTTAAGATTTAGACATGCTGAATGTGTCATTTAGACCATCTGGACATATGCATGATACAAGTGGAACATAGGAATATGATCCAGGATAGAAATGTAGACTTAGGAGTTCTTCACTGAACGCATTTTTATTGAGCTTTTATTATTTATCTGGCACTGCTTTTGACACTGGAGACGGTGGTAATTAAAAGCAAGTGATTTATTATCAGTGTAGAAGTAGTAAATTCACCAAGAAGATTTAAAGTGTGAGCACAGCTAAGGGTGAATTGCTGGGGAATAACAGCTTTTTGACACAGGAAGAGGCACCTGTGAAAGAAACATGAGAAGATGATGTCACAAAAGCTATGGGAAGAAATAATTTATAGGAGAGATTATTGCATAACATTCTAAATAAACTGACAAAAGAGACAAAGGTGAATCAAGAATAAATGTCACAAGATGAGTTGCTCAAAGAAAACACAAGAAAACTTGAAACAGAATTCCACAATCTCCAGGAAATTAATAGAACACTTTTTAGAGGCAGAAAAAGAGAGATTGAGAGAGGAAAATCCTTAAAGACAAAAAAGTAAAAGGAGAAGAAAAGTGAATTTGATGAGCTCAGGAAAATAAAAGAGAGAAGCAAAAAATATTATAAAAAACAATGTCCCATTAGAAATAACAATAACAACAAAAATTAAGCAAACATGAAATCAGGATGTTACATTTCATAAGAACCTAAGCAGTATGAGGCTGAGTGTTTTTTTGTGGTTCTTTTTGGGTTTTGCTTTTCTTCCTCCCCCCAAATAATCTTTCTGCTTCAGTTGCTACTAAATTCATAGTTACTGACTCCTAATAGCGTTAGCTTTCTTCTTTTCCCAAACCCTTTTTAAAAATACTTGATTATTTTTATTGTGGTAAAACCTGACATAATAATTACCTTTTTAACCATTTGTAAGTGTACATTTCAGTTGTATTAAATATATTCACAGTGCTGTCTTCCCATAACCACTATTTGTATCCGAAACTTTTTGATCCCCAATATAAACTCTATACCTATAAACAGTAATTTCCCTTCTCCCTTCCCCTGAGTGACCTCTGTTCTCCTTTCTGTCTCTATGAATTTGAGAAAGCTGAGGTTTTGTCTCTTTGATTTGCTACTTTATATCCAGTGCTGAGAATTTGCCTGACACCCTCTCTAATAAGTATTTGTTAAATGACCGAATACATGTTGGATAAGCTTGAAGAAATAATACAAAGCAAAATAGAAAAGGAATAATCTAAAAAATTATCAAGAAGATGATACATATGGAAGAGAAGGAAAAGGATCCAAAATTGGCATAATTAGTGTTCCTGAAGAAGAGAACAGAATATATTATAGACAATATTAAAATAAATATAAATAAAGGGAAATTTACTAACTTAAAGATGTGTTAGCAGATCAATAGGGCATACAGGATCCCAGAAAAACTATCAAAATGATCAACACTATATTCTGATAAAGTTGCTACACCTTAGAGACAAAATAAAATTAACTTCTATAGACACTCGAAAGAAAAAGCAAATCATGTATAAAGAGAAAAAAATCAGGCTGGCTTCAGCTTTTTCACAGTGGTATTCATTGCCCGAAGGTCACAGAACATCATTTACAAAGGAAAAGAAAGTATGCCCCAAGAATCTCATATGTGATCCAGCTGCCCTTTTAGTGTAAAACCAAGTCATATTCTCTAGTATATGTTAGAATTTAGAAAATACAGCACCGTTGGACTCTTAAAAAAAAATTGTTCAATGGCAAAGTCCAGTCAACCAAGAGATGAATTCACATAAAGGAGTGGATTAGAGATGAACATTGAATCTAAGACAACTGTGGGAATTATGGTTATAGAATATAATATGTTAGTCATCTTGACAATATAAATTTTACTTCTTTTATTTTAGGTTATTTAGGAATGTGGGGGTTTTTGTTTTTCTTTTTTGTTTGTTCTTGTTTTTTTGAAGTAGAGAAATATTTGACTAAAGTTCATTGATGAGTTCTGGTTTTACTCATTACTTTTCCTTCAGTTAAAAATCACATAATCCTAAATTCAATACATATTATTTTTAAATAATGTTTGTAATAATATCCCATTACTTAAAAATTCTGTTTAGCCCGGCCGGGCATGGCTCAGCCGTTGAGCGTCGATCTACGATCCAGGCAATCAGGGTTCAATTCCCGGTCAGGGCACGTGCCCGGGTTGCGGGCTGCAGCTGATCAATGACTCTCTCATCATTGATGTTTCTATCTCTCTCTCCCTCTCCTTCCCTCTCTCTGAAATTAATAAAGATATATTTAAAAAATAAATAAATAAAAATTCTATTTAGCTGATTTTTCTCTGTGTCTATACTAGAAAAATGTCTAAATGATGTCTAGCAAATAATGATTAATATTCTATTTATTCAGCGTTGTGCTAGAGAATCTAGCCAGTGCAACAAGGCAAGAAAAGAAATAGAAGCCAACCACATTGGAAAAAAGAAGTAAAACTGTCTTATTTAGAGATGACATGATAGTTTTTGTAGAAAATTCTACGGAATCTACAAAAAAGCTACTATAATTAAAAAATGAGCTTAGCAAAGTTGTAGGATATGAGATCAGTATACAAAAGCCAGTTATATTTGTATGTATTAGCAATGAACAATTTGAAATGCAATTTAAAAGAAATATGGCTTATATTAGAATAGAAAAATATGAACAGTTTAGGGATAAATTGGATAAAAGATGTGTAGTACCTGTACGGTGAAAACTACAAAACATTGCTGAGAAAAATTAAAGAAGACTTATATAAGTGAGAGATAAATTACATCCATAGATTATAAATAACACTTATTGTTAAGATGTCAGTTTTCTCCAAATCAATCTATACATTCTTTGTAATTTCAGTGAAAACTCGAGCAGGTATTTTTGTCAAAAGGCGATTCTAAAACTTATATGGAAGTTCAAAGAATCTAGAATAACCAAAACAACTTTGGGAAAGAAGAACAAAACTGACACTATCCTATTTCAAGACAAAGTTATAATAATCAAGACAGTATGCTGTTGGCATGAATGTAGAAAAATAGGTAATTGAAAAATTCACATATAGTTAACTGACTTTGATAAAAGTGCCAAGGAAATTCAATGGGGAAAGAATAACCTCTCAATAAGTAGTGCTGGCACAATTGGAAAGCCATATTATTATCTTTATTTTTATTAAATTTATTGGGATGAAAACAAACAAAAAAATAAATTTATTGGGATGACATTGGTTAATAAAATTATGTAAGTTTCAGGTGTGAAATTCTGTAATACATCATCTGTATATTGTATTGTGTGGCTTCTTCTGTAAACCCTTGGTTATAAGCCTTCTCTTTAGCTAGTCTTCAGTTGGTTATTCAGGTTGATTGCTCTATATTTTAGTTGTAATTCCAGGTCGGTCCTGGGAGGAGATGAGTGTGGCTTCCACCTACTCTGCCGCCATCTTGGATCTCTTGAAGAGCCATATTATTTAAGAAAACCCAAAAACTTATACCTCACACCATGTACAAATATTAGCTTGAAATGAATCACAGATCTTAATATACAAGCTAAATCTACAGAATTGATAGAAGAAAACAGGAGAAAATCTTAGTGATCTTGAGTTGAAAAAGATTTTTAAGTATAACAAAAAATATAAGTAGAACAAAAATTTATAAGTTGGACTTCATCAAAATTAAAAATTTTTGCTTTTAAAAGGATACTATTACTAAAAATGAAGAGGCAAACAACAGAGAAAGTATTTGCAGTACATCCATCTGATGAAGGACTTGTGTCCAGAATGTATAAAGAACTGTTACAGCTCAATAAAATGGGCAAAATATTTTAATAGACACTATAGCAAAGAAAATATATGGATATCAAATAAGCCCATGAAAATATGCTCATCATCATTACAGGAAAATGCAAATTAAAACCACAATGAGACACCACTACATACCCACTAGAATGGCTAAAATTTAAAAGTCCATACCAAGCCCGGCCAGGCGTGGCTCAGCGGTTGAGCGTCTACCTGGGATCCAGGCAGTCGGGGTTCGATTCTTGGTCAGGGCACATGCCCAGGTTGTGGGCTCGATCAATGACTCATCATTGATGTTTCTGTCTCTCTCTCTCCCTCTCCTTTCCTCTCTCTGAAATCAATAAAGATATATTAAAAAATAATAATAATAATAAAAATAAAAAATAAAAGACCATACCAAGTGTTAGTGGGGATGTGGAGGAACTGAAACTTTCATAATTTACTGGTGGAAATGTAAAATGGTATAACTTTGGGAAACAGTTTTTCAGCTTCTTAGAAATTAAGGATACCATATGATCCAGTCATTTCGCTCCTAGGTTTTTACTCAGGAGAAGTGAAAGCATATATACTTGTTTTGAATGTTCATAGGAAACAGCCCAAATGTCAGTCAGTATCACACAATAGGATACCACTGAACAATACAAAGAAAGGAACTATTGGTACATGCAATGGCATGGATGAATCTCAAGATCATTATGCTGAGTGGAAGTAGCCAGTCTAAAAGTACATATTGTATGATTCCATTTATGATACAGTTGTATAAATGTATAATATAAAATTCTAGAAAATGCAAACTAATCTATAAGTCAATGATTGTCTGGGGAGGGGATGTTATGAAATGGGGCATGAGGACATTTTAGGAGGTGAGGAATATCTTAATTGTGGGATGGCTTCACTATATATATCAAAACTTGTCAAATTATACACCTTAAATGTGTGCAGTTTATTGTATATCAGTTTTATCTCAATAAAGCTATATTAAAAAAATGAATGAACTGCCCTGACTGGTGGGGCTCATATGGTTGGAGTGTCATCCTGTGCACCAAAAGGTTGCCTTTTCAATTCCCAGTCAGGGCACATACCCAGGTTGCAGGTATGATCCCCAGTTGGGGCAAGTAAGGAAGGCAACCAATCAGTGTTCTCTCTCACATTGATGTTTCTCTCTTCACCTCTCTCTGAAATCAATAGGCATATCCTCAGGTGAGAATTAAAAAAAGAATGAATTAAAAAAGAAAACATTTGCCTAAATGTCAACAGTTGTTATGCTTTGTTAAAATCAAGTATACTTAAATATAACAATATTTTAAAAGCATGCATAATCATTCTTTTTTTAAGAGTCTGTTATTTACTTTTTAAATCATATATCATTTTATAGAATACAATAATCATATTTTAAAAGCCTGACCCTGAAAGCTGAGAATGAGAGGGAAGGAGAATAGCTAATGGTACTGTTAGGTTGGAGGGAATGTTTTCTAAAATATGAGAGCAGTTTATTATGCTTCTCAGCTCAGGCACACAAGCCAGTAAAGAGGGAGAAGCTGCAGGTGGAGAAGGTAAAAGGAATGGAATAAGAGCAGAGTCCCTAAAGCATAGGAGGAGTTGGGATCCAGGGAGTTGATTAGGCCCCCATCCTCTAAAACTAGAAAAAAGAAGTGAGGATTGGTATATATATGGACAAACTTGTATACTCTGGTACAGAAGAATAACAGATTTTCTCCCCAAACCATGTTATTTTTAGTGAAAATAGGAAAGTATCTTATTGAGAGGGGGAGGGTAGGGATGAGAGGTTTATAATGAGTAATGAAAAGTTTAGATTAGCTATGTTAGAGAAGAGAGGAGAAGAAAAGAATTTCCCCAAGGACATACAAAAGATTGTCAAGCAAAGCTTCTTTCACATACTTGGTGTGTAAGAGGACCTTGGCACCTGCTGTTTGTTTTTTTTGGGAATATATAAAGTGTTTCATTTGGAGTTATGGATGACCAGTCTGTGCTGCCTTTTCTAGATCTGCTCTCTTTGTTGTAAAGGGGAAACTTCAGAAAAGTAGAATTCTATTAAAGCAAATACTTGTTTCTTTTCTAAGAAACAAAACAAAACTGGATTATATTATGCTCTTGTTCTGTAGCTTGCCTTTTTTCACTTTATAATGTATCTTGGAGCCCTTTCCATGTCAGTACCTATGGATTTCTCAGTTTTTAAAAATATATGTGTTAGTATTTCTTTGTATGGATATGCCATAATTTATGTAGCATTTTAAGTTGTTTCCAACTTCTCATTATTAAATATTGCTGTTGTGAACATCCTTTTGTGTATTTATAAGACTGTAGAAATTTTGCACATGTACATCTATTTCTGAAGCTAGATATTTTAGTTAGAATTATTTTGTGGAAGGTTATGAAACAGTTTACATTTTATTGGATACTGCCAAATTACTATCCAAAATGGGTCTTATACCATTAGACTCCCACCAACTGCGATAATTCATTTCCCCATACCATCTTTTCCTCACCAACAAATAATGTTATTTCCTTTTGTTTTTGCCAATCCTATGATCATAAAACATCTCCTGTTTGTTTTTCAAAAATGTTTTTATTGATTTTAGAGAAAGAGGAATGGAGAGGGAGAGAGAGAAAAACATCTATGTGAGAGAAAAACATTGATCAGTTGCCTCCCACATGCACCCTGACCAGCGATCAAACCCACAATTTGGGTATGTGCCCTGACGGGGAATCGAACCAGTGACCTTTCAGTGCATGGGATGAAGCTCAAACCAGCTGAGTCACACCCTTTAGGGCAATGTCTCTTGTTTTAAACCTGTATTTCTTCATATTACTGAGGCTGAGCATTTTTCACATGCTTATAGGCCATTTATGCGAATTACCCCTTCTTATCCTCGGTCACTTTTTACTGCCTTTCTTACTATTTGTTGGAGCTGTTTAAATGTATGTATCTTTTTTTTTGTTATGTATGTGGAAAGTATTTTCTTTTTTAAAAAAAAAAATATGTCTTTATTGATTTCAGAGAGAGTAAGGGAGAGGGAGAGAGATAGAAACATCAGTAATGAGTCATTGACCGGCTGCCTCCTGCACGCCCCCTACTGGGGGTTGAGCCTGCAACCTGGGCATGTGCCTTGACCGGGAATTTAACTGCCATCTTCTGGATCCTAGGTTGATGTTCAAGGGCTGAGCCACCATGCTGGTTGGGTGGGAAGTTATTTTTTTACAGACTGTTAATTCTAGAACAAGTTTCAAGTTTTGACAGTTAAATTCTTTATCCTTTCCCTTGATGGTTGCTAGATTTTGTGTCTTGCTTAGGAATGCCTTCCCCACTTCAAGATTATGTAGATTTCCAACTAAAACTTGTATACTTGGTTTTGTTTGTTTGCATATTTTATGTTTAGCTTTTTAATCCATCTGGAATTACTACAAATAAATGATATGATTCAGTAACAAAAATAAATACTTTAATGCAGAATATTCTCAGGTAAGTAATTCTGGAAAGATACTAGAGATAACCTTTATTTAATGTTAACTTCTTAGAAGTAAAGAAAACACTTGTAGTTCCTTTTGTATTTGTGAAACAGCTATATTTTGTGAAGTTCATTTGTAGGTCAAAGTTGCAGCTTATTAGCATTCTCATTACTTAAACAGGCCATTAACTTTTCCATCCAATAAAGATATTATTAGAATCGTAAGATTTGTTTCCTAATTTTTTCAGTGTGTGACAAACTAAGCAGATAGATGCCTGATAGCAGTCAGTCCCTATAGTTATTCTAGTTCATAGTTATGATGGATCTTTTAAAAATTAGATCATTACTACAGTAATGAAAATACAGAAAAGACAGAAGAGGAGATAGGAAATGAAAGAGGGAAAACAAATCACTGAAAAGAGAATAAAAAAGGAAAGAGGAAAAATCAGAGAAGTTAACCTTTTAATCTTAGGCCTACAAATAATAGTAGTAGTGTGGTTTTGTTGTTTTGTTTATTTGGGTTTTTTTTTGTCTTTTTGTGGGAGAAATGATATGGACTTCTGCTCTCCTACTGGGTGCCATTGTTTGTGTTGTCTTTTTTAATAGGCCATCAAATGTACACTGTTAAATGAGCTTGGAATTCTTGCATTCATATTCATATATCTTCATTGTTTCCTTTAGGCAATTGAGAATTTTGAACCAGCAACTTCGAGAACAAGGAAAAACTAAAAAGGCATCTGGGTCTCAGGAATGCAACCTTGAATGTAGGTAAAAGAACTTTAAGAACTGATGGTAAATTCTTTGTGGCTCTGGAAATGTTGATAAAGAATTGAGCTTTAATTATTTTGTCTTAAGTGGACTTTTTTTAAACAATTTTTTAATCACCCAAGGGTATGTTTTTATTGATTTTAAAGAGAGAGAGAAAGAAAAACATCGATGTGAGAGAGGAACATTGATCAGTTACCTCCCATATGCGCCCCAACTGGAAATCTAACCTGCAGCCTAGGTATGTACCTTGACCAGGAATCGAACCTGCAACCTTTTGATATACAGAATGATACTCCAACCAAGGAACCCATCCAGGGTAGACTTGCTTTTTAATAAAAAAAATTAAAAAATAGGAATAATACTCCTTATTAAAATTTAAAATAGTGCAGAAACAGAAAAATAAAAGATTCATGATAACACTTCCCAATAATATATCCCTGTTTCTTTTAAAGAGACTATTTCCTTTCACATATCCTCTGTTCATATATGATTAATTCATTTCGCAAATAGTTATTGAGTACCTAAGATGTGACAGGCAATAGAACTATGTAAGTACTTTTCTTTTTTAGATATGAAATTTGTATGATACGCACTCTTCTGTAGCTTGCATTATTCATCTAACGTAGTAGCATTTTTCTCTAGCAAAATACATATGTTTCTTTCTGTTTAAGAACTAGTTGGATATTCTGCTTATGTGGTTATATCATAATGTATTTAAAGTCCTCTGATGATAGATATCTAGGTACTTCCGCCAGTTTCCCAGTGCAAACAGTGCTACAATGAAAATCTTGTATATATGTCTTTGTGTTCATGTGTGAGCACTTTTACAGATTATAGTGGTAGAATTGATGAGTCAGTGGGTATACACAGTTGCACGTTTGACAGGTATTGCCCTATTGTCCTTATGGATCACAGACCTTGAAGAAAAGAGGAGAAAAAACTAATGGTACTAGAGGAAAAGATGAGTACTTTTTTTTTGTATTTGGGGAACTTTTTCTAAGCCTGACAAAAACTCAGATGCCAAAAAGGAAAAGATTGATAAAATAGATCCCAGAATTTTTTTTTCCCCTTTTCTGCACAGCAGAACTATAAATACATTCAAAATGCATCAACAAAATGGGGAACATTTTTTTGTATTATATGATATGACAAAGTCTTGATTTTCTTAATATTTGGAATAAGAAAAATATGAGCATCAACAGAACATGCACCTCATGGAAGTGTTTACCTTCCCCAGTGTGATTTTGGGAAAGATCATGTGATCCTCATGATAGGTATAGGGAGGAAGAAGGGAGAGAGGAGGCCAAGATGGAAAGCGGGGAGATCAGCGGCTCCCATTCTAAGTAGCTTATCGCTTTTATTCTCTACACATTTACTTAGTGTTTCCTTGAGAGCTTTTATTGCTATTTATAAGTACCGGTTTGTTAGCAGCTCCATGAGAGCATGGCCCACGTCTGTTGTTCATCACTGTGTGCCCAGATTCTACTGCAGTGCCTCAGACAAGGTAAGCCTTCACTCAAGGCTGCGTTTTTTAAGTGAATGGTATCATATACTTTTATAGCCATTAAAAGGAATGTGATAGCTCTATGCTAATATATACAATCTTATGGTGGGGGTAGGGGGAGGCTATACTGTAGTATGATTCTTTATGTTTAAGTACTTGTTTTATGCAAAAGTATTTTCCAGAAAGATACCAAAATTAATAGGCTTGCCTCGGGGGGGAAGGGGCAGGAGGGAGACTAAATTGAGAATCATTGGCATCATTGGTATTATGTAGTGTTTGAATTTTTAAAAAATTTGTGTATGTATTATTCTTTCATTAAAAAGGTAAAAAAAAAAAAAAAGGCCCACCTGAGTGGCTCAGTTGCCTGAGTGTCGTCCCGTGTACCAGAAGGTTGCCGGTTGGATTCCTGGTCAGGACACATACCTATATCCTGTTGCAGGTTTGATCCCTAGTTGGCTAGCATTCGAAAGGCAACTGATTGATGTTTCTCTCTTACATCAATGTTTTTCTCTCTCTCGTCCTCTCTCTAAGCATGTCCTCAGATGAGGATTTAAAAAAAAAAGGTGAAAAAAATTTTTTTTAATGCCCAAATTATCAATTGGAGAAGAAAAGCATGACATTTCTGCCAAACAATTAAAAAAAATACATTTAGTATTGACATAGAACTGCTTAAGCATGTTGTTAAGCAAAATCAATAAACCCTGAAACTTTTTTTAAACAGCCCTTTTCCAGGTTTGTACTTTTTAAATTGGAGAAACAATTACTTGATCTGTTTTGTCTTACAGTGTTTTCCCTTCAATCATTGAATAAGTCACTGCAAAATCAACTACAGGAGTCACTAAAAAGCCAGGAATTACTGCAGAGTAAAAATGAAGAGCTTTTAGAAGTGATTGAAAATCAGAAAGATGAGAACAAAAAATTTGCTAGTATATTTAAAGAGAAAGATCAAACTATACTTGAAAATAAGCAGCAATTTGACATTGAGACAGCTAGAATAAAAATTGGTATGTATCTGAGCTGTAGTTATGGTCACAATTTTAAAAAGGAAAAAGGAACCTGAAACTCATTTGTCGTTTTAGAATTGGAGGAAGCCTTAGTCAGTGTGAAAAGTTGCCGGTTTAAGTTAGAAGCTGCTGAAAAGGAAAATCAGATATTGGGAATAACATTACGTCAGCGAGATGCTGAGGTGACTCGACTGAGAGACTTAACCAGGTAATATTGAACATTTGAATAACTTATTCCTTTAAATTGATATATCTATACACTTCTAAATAATTTTAGACCTGCTCTCTTTCCCTTATTTTGTCAATATTTTTGCTAATTTCTAACATGGGTTTTTTTTTTCCTGTTTCATATAAGTTAGTTTAGAAATTCCAAACCTGGCAAATGCTTTTTAAACCATGTGATTCTAGGAAAAGGGCTCTGATGATGAGCTAAAGACTTGTTTAGGAAAATGGTTAAGAGCTCTCTGGCTCCAAAGCTAGAGAGACCTGAGTAGAATCCTAGCTCTACCATGTTTTAGCTATATGACTTTGAGCAAGTTATTTATTTCTCTGAACCTCAGCTGTAAAGTGGGGACATGGATAGGGTTGCTGGGGAAACAAAGAAATAACTCAGGAGAAGCAGCTAGCTCAGGTAGCATTCATGCCATATGATCTTGGGTAATTCGTTTAGCTTCTGAGCCTCATTCATCAGTAAAATGAGAGAGTTGGCAGCTACCCTTATGATCCCTGTTCCTGAACAAGTTTTTAATGAAATAAAATCACCTCTCTCAATTATCATGTGATATATACTTATAAAGTTTAGTTTTCTCTTTAGACATTTGCAAAGAATTGGATTTTCAATTTTTAAAATCCCAGAAGAGAAGCCAGTGATTTTAGGACTGAATAACCTCAGATCTGAACATGCCTTTGAATGATTCTGGAAGTTCATAGTTCTAAATATAAAACAATCTCCTTTGTACTTCAAATGAGATGATCCATTTTGAGTTGTAAACTTTCAGGAAAATAGATGAAATAGTAATACATATGTAATATTTAATTTATTAATTTAGTTTTGTAGACATTTGAAACGACTTCATATAAGCTATGTTTGTGTTGAAATACTGCTTTTTGTCCACATTTCTGTTTCAAAGAATAATTTCATTCAAACTTGATTGAACAGTGGGAAAAGCAAAAGACTTCTTGTATCTGCATAGTGTTATAATTAATTAGGCTATAGTCAATGTTTCTAAAATGTTGGACTATACCACTCTTGTTCAAAGTAAAGTAATTGAGAGAATTTCCCTTCTTATGAAAGTCTTTTATAAGGTTTCCAAAGAAATAACACCTCTTTTGAGGATATTTTTGGGGTGAAAACTCTGTTGTTATCAAGTATTTATGGTTAAAGAAGCCAGTCACAAAGGGCAACATATTGTATAACTCCATTTATATGAAATGTCCAGAAGAGGCAAACTCATGGAAATAAAAAAGTAGATTAGTGGTTGCCAAGAGCTGAGGAAAAGGGGGAAGAATAGGGAGTGACTGCTATGGGGACAGAATTCCTTTTTAAGGTGATGAAAATATTCTGAAATTAGATAGAGGTGACAGTCTTACTACTCTATGAAATACTAAAACCCACTAAGTTGTATGTATACTTTTAAAAGTTATATTAAATATAGTATGTAAATTATATCTCAATAAACTTTTTAAAAACATATATATGGTATATAGTCAATTTGAAAAAGAAAAACAGGACAGAAAGTCAGCATGGTCAAGGTCGATGAGGTTGCTTAGGTGTCACTGGGAGCGTCTCTACCACTCTAAGATGCTTGATCCTAGGCCCTAAGCAGAAAATGAAGCAAAGGATCTAGTTCCCTGGGAGTTTTTTTTCTTCTCACGTTATTTTTTAAAATTTTATTTATTGATTGATTTGAGAGAGAGAGATCAATTTTTGTTGTTCCACTTATTTATGTATTCATTGGTTGTTTCTTGTGTGTGCCCTGACTTGGGATTGAACCCCAGCAACCAGCAGAGCTACCCAGCCATGGCTGCTGTATCCAGAGATATAATCACTGTTGTTTAGTGTAGAGATTTCCTTTCAGTATTTTATTTAGATGTGTGTGACTCTTTTTACAGAAATAGTATTGTATACATGTTACTTATGGCCTGCTCTTTTTAATTTAACCTCATATAGTGAACATTTCCCCATTAGTATTCATTGTTTACATTACTATAAATGGTTGTGATGCTGTTATACCATAATTTACCTAAATCAGTCCACTGTATTTGAAGATAAAGATGTTAAATCCAATTATTTTTTAATTCTAAATTATATCTGTGGGTACAGTCTCTTGTGTATAGTTGTATCAGTAGGATAAATTCCTGGGACTGCACATTGATTGGTCAAAAGGTGTGGGATATACAGATCTGATATGTTGCCAATGTGTTCTTCAGAAGAGTTATATCAGTGTACACTAGTAGTACCCGCTTCTCCAAGCTTCTCTAACAATGGGTGTTTTTATTTTACTGTGGTAATTTGATAGGCCAAAAAAAAATCACACTTAAAAAATTTTAATTTCTCTGGTTAAAAGTTGAACTTTTAAAACATGCTTATTGGCTAGTTGTAATCCTTTAAAATTACCTGTTCGTGTCCTTTGTGTCTTTTTTTAAATTGGTGTGTTTCTTATCAATATGGACAAATGTGATTGAATTCAAATAGACTAAGACTTAGTTTAAAATGACTTTAATTGGACTATTAATAAAAGCTGCCGTTAAATGAACACCCATTTAGCCTGAAACTGTGCTAAGCACATTATTCTTATATTTTATTATTTTATCTTATTTAATGTTCACTGTAATTCTGAAATAGGTATCTTCATTTTGCCGTTGAGGAACTTGAGATTCAGAAAGGTTGAGTGACTTACCCAAGATCATAGCTAGGATTTTATTCCATTTCTGTCTGACTTCAAACCCTGTGTTTTCCTTAAGTCACACTTTTCCTGCTACATAGCTGTTGCTTATACCACTTTATCCCAGATAATTTCCTAACCATCCTTTTTTTACCAGTATTGCTTCAGTGTCCTTTGAATATGTATTTGAAATGGAGAGAAATAACTTAATTACTAACAGAATCAACTATCAATCAGTAGTATAGTTACCATTTTGCAATGTTGCTCAAGACTAAAGCATCTCCATACCTTATGAGGAAAAAAACTCCAAGTCTCTATTTTTAGACATAATAATATTAGATTTGATGCAGACCAAGAACCTTTTATTATTTTTTAAATTTTAATTTACTCCTTGGAAATGAGTGTATTCTATGATTTTGTGCTTTTAGTTGCTTTTCTCCATATTAAGAACCGGGCACTTGCCTCAAACCCTTTCTTTTAAAGATGAGCTATATATAAATAAATGAAAGAAATGGATAAAATAATAATTAGTGTACTAAATTCTTCTTAACAGAACTTTACAGAGCAGTATGGCAAAACTTCTGTCAGATCTAAGTATGGACACTGCTCGCTGCAAGTCTGGGAATAATCTTACCAAGTCACTTCTGAACATTTATGAAAAACAACCTCAACATGATCCAATTCCTATTCAGACTTCCATTATAAGCTACTTAAATAAGTTAGAGACAGATCACACTTTTACACATTTAGAGCCACTTTCTGCAGTTAACAGTGAGCAAAACATAGTGCCAGATAGGCCCTATGAAAATGTTCTGCCTTCCAAAAGCCCTCAACATAATAACACTAGGAGCGTGGAGGAAGAATCAGCCCCTAGAATCATTTCTACCCTTTCAAAACAGGATTCTGATGAGGAGAGCGAGATTACAACTTTAATAGAAGGTGAGTGTAATCTGGATAATACAATTTATATTCCATTTGCTAGAAGCACTTCTAAAAGGAAGTCACCACTATCTAAGAGATTATCCCCCCAGCCACAGATCAGTGTAGCTCCACCACAGCTGCTCAGCAACAGTGGACCTGTCTCAGAAAAAGAATATAAATCATGTGCACCCGGAGTTTGTTCTTCTTCCAAAAAGGAAACAGAAGATGCACCTGAGAAACTTTCCAGAACAGCTGAAATGAACGACAAGCAGCTCCTCAAGAAAATAAAGGAAGCCATCTGCAAGATCCCTGCTGCCGCTGAGGAGCCACGGGAACCGGCTGCGTGCCATGGCCCCTCCACTTGTAAGAGCAGCAGCTTTCAAGTGAAGAGTAGTGCTGTCTCTGATGGTAGCTTTTTAAATTCTGACTTGACATCTGACTGGAGCTTCTCTTCTTTCTCAACATTCACTTCTCATGATGAACAAGACTTCCGAAATGGCCTTGCAGCACTGGATGCCAACATTGCTAGACTCCAGGAGTCCTTAAGGTCTGGTCTTCTAGAGAAATGAACTCCTGATTATCAATGTAACTTGGTTACATTGAATGTATATTTTAAATTTCTTTATAGAGAAATGATGTTTTATATTAATTATGTGTGAAAAAATAAATTGAATAATAAATTTATTATTGGAATATATTGACCCTGTGGAGCTTATAAAAACAAGTCATTTTATTTATTTTTTAATCCTCACCTGAGGATATTTTTTCCATTGCTTTTCAGAGAGAGTGGAAGGGGGAGAGAGAGAGAAAGAAACATCGATGTGAAGGAGACACAGTGATTGTTTGCCTCCGGAACACTCCCCGGACCAGGGCTAGGGATCGAGCCTGCAGCTGAGGTACATGCCCTTGGCTGGAATCGAACCGTGGACCCTTCAGTCCTTGGGCGGACGTTCTAACCACTGAGCCAAACCAGCTAGGGCAAAAAACAAGTCACTTTAAATTGACATTTGCTAAGAGAAGAAAGTTGTAGATAACCAGGGAAGTATTATAAATAATATTTTATTATAGTAGTTAGTAATTAGAGTTATTTTATTACCCTCTGTATGAAGGGGGTAGGTCGGAGGAATTCTCTAAGGGATAATTGGAAGGGAATCTCTGGGTACAATTTACTATATTCAAGCTAGAGTTTCTCTTTTAGAAATTTTTTTTTTTAATGGCATTGTGTTTTTTATATGGGATGCTCTGTGCTACAGGCTAGTGTATTTGGTGAGATGTATAAACATTTAAGACAGAGTATTCCACCTCTTAAAAAACATTAAATGGTCCAATAAAATATAGGTAACATCCTAAGTTAGCATATGGTTTCTTAAAACTTTGGCATATTTATTTATTTATTTATTTTTTAATGTATCTTTCTTAATTTCAGAGAGAGGAAAGGAGAGGGAGAGAGAGAGACAGAAACATCAGTGATGAGAGAGTCATTGATCCTGCCTGCAACCCAGGCATGTGCCCTGACCGGGAATCGAACCCTGATCACCTGGATCCCAGGTCGATGCTCAACCGCTGAGCCACGCCCGGCCGGGCCATTTTTATTTATTTTTATCCTGAATGCATGTTTAAGATCTTTAAAAAATAAACTCAGACTGATAAATGCTAACAGAGAAGTTTCAGTTTTGGCAAATTGTTTTTGTAAATACTTATTTGGTTTTTGTCCTTATTATATTTGAAAATGATGGGCTTTGTAAATTTTGCACTGGTTGTAATTCTGCCTTTTTGGACCAATTATTTTCAGCACTTGAGCTGAGAACTTTATTCTATAAATAATATGAGCTAGGTTGGACCCTGCTTCTCTACTCTAGCACTGCTAACTATCAGGATCTCCTGCCTCCATGTAAGCAGCACATTTTAACTCAGGAAGCTGAGTGTCGTGCCGTCACTAATACTCCATACAGGTCACCTGCCTGGGCTCATGTGCTTAGTGCTTGAACAGGCCTTAGCATTAAAGGGTGCTCTGCTGGTCCCAGAACCTCTCTGCAGGTTTTTCAAGTGCTGGTGCTACAACTTCTAAAGTACCCAGATAAAGTCTGACATATTCAGATTTTATAGATAGAAACTTCTTAAGTCTAAAAATATTAGATGAATTCTAGGGTATTTTCACAGAATTGTCCATTAATACTTTTAATTTTTTTCTTATTTCCAGTATTCATAAATTAATACATTGGTTTATTTGGAGGAAACAGGTCACAACTCTTAAACACATAAGTGCAGCAGTACAGTTCAGAAATACAAAATAATAAAGCAAGGAAGAAAACTGTGTCACCTGTCTACTCCCAACTATTCAATTATTATTCATGCAGAAGTAAATGCTTAAGACTATTATATGATAGTACAAAAAGATGGTTCTGTTTATCCCTTAATACAGGATGAGCATCCTTATCTGCAAAGACAATTTTTAAATGCTTATCAGTTCATTTAATTAGGGGTTAATAATTTGATTGAAGAACAAATGAGGCTAGAAAATCCTTGAGGGACTATTTATTTGATACACATGGCATAGAAACATGAAAGAGTTCACAACATGGGGGTTGGTTGAGTAGCAGATTAAGAGGATGATAGGTACACCAACCTGAGTAAAACAGGGGGTCAAGATTATATAATGGTAAGAATAGATAACACATTTAGAAGAGTTGGGGTCAAACTGTAGAATGTCTTAAGCTCCAGGCTGAGCAATAACCATTACACATGAACTCATTGGGGTTTGGGTATCTTTGGTGGTGATGCTTTTTTTTTTAAATGGAGGAGCACCAGATAAAATTGGGTGTTCTTATAATTGCATGGGGTGATGACAAATAAGAAGGATTAGGGGAGAGATTGGAGACCACTTAGAAAGCTCTTGCAGTAGTCCAGACATAAATTGATAAACCTTTGGTAATAAAAGTGAAAAGGAGAGAGAAATTGAAAATTTTGCAGTAGGCTTGGTGGTTTACTAGAAAATGGAAGAGAAGGGGAAATAAAAAATGATTCCGATGTTTTCAGTTTGATCACTCCGAGTCATACTGAGCGACATCTAAAATGAGAAATGAGAAGGGTCAGTCTGGTCCCAAGTCACACCCCTCTCACAGTTCTTTTCAGGTGTCCCAGCGTGAGAGAAGCATTAGTCGAGCATCCCCTAACCTCTGCCAGGGTGAATTCAGTATCTCCTGATGGATATTGAATGTAGAATGAAGAACCATCCCCCAGCATTTTGTCACTATTCTACTGTCCTTTCTTGGATCTGTGGCGGTTATACAGAAACTTCACAATGGATTTAGTGTTTGTGATTACCACTGAAGATGAAAGAATCCAATTCTGTTTGACCAAGTGTAGAGGTCCTAGGGACAGGACTAAAGAAACCAAAGAAATTACTTGGGATACATTCTTCCCTTATTTCTACAGTTCTTGGGGTTAGCAAATCTTCCAGAAATCTTTACTTTTCACTAATGGTGGCATTCAAGTGCTTTAAGGCCGGCTTAAACTACATGGAAAGTAGAGCAGAATTGCAAGGCCTAGTTAGAAAGGGCACACAGCTAAATCACATCTAACAAAGTATGTATCTAGTGTCAATGAATGAATGAAATGTGCCAGGTCCTAGTTTGGGCTCAGAATACAACAGTGAACAAGACAGATATTCTCTGCCCTGACACTACAGTGGGACACAAGGAAAGGAACATATAATAAGTACTGTGAAGAAAAACAGTGTAAAGAATAACAGAATTAGCTTAAGTTTTGATTATTAGGGTAAGAGGCTCTTTCTCAAAAATAATGTTTAGTAGTCTAGAATTTAAGCATACAACTAGATAAAGTTGGATTTGATTTACAGCTAACAATCATTTTTCAAGTCTATTCTAAATTTCCTTCTGCTTAAACAAATGAGTTCTACACCTATATTACGCCTTGATGTTGTAGTATACCACTTGTAGAGAACTGGCTACTATTTTATTTAAAACAATTGGCCTAAGTAGGACCTCCCAGAAAATTAGATAAGATCTTTGGTACTCCTGAAGGGCTTGGCTTATAAGCCAAGTTTTCTAAAGGACTTCAGAAGTCATCTATCTCACTTACACCCAAAGAAGGAATCTGTTCTACAGCAACACCTACTACTGGTAAGATCCCAAGCATACCATGTATATTCCTTGCGCCTGGACCACTCTTTCGCCTACAGGCTCCTGACAAACTCTTACTCATCCTTCAAACCCCTAGCACTACTTCTGTACCTTCTATATCTCTGTTGATGCATATATCAGTTTACTTGTCAACCTTCCTACCCTGTATGCTTCTTAAGGGCAGGGGCCAGGATTTATTCATCTTTGACACCCCCTGTGATACTTGGTGTCTATTGTGTAGTAAGCAGTTAATAACTATTGAGCTTAATTAAATCCCTGACAAATAGTCATCTAGGCTTCACTTGGTTTTCTCTTGGTGTTGGTAAATTCATGCAACAGCTTTTTTTTTTTTTTTAAATATATCTTTATTGATTTAGAGAGAGGAAGGAAGAGGGAGAGAGAGTGATAGAAACATCAGTGATGAGTCAGCTGCTTCCTCCACGCCCCTGACTGGGGATGGAGCCCACAACTTGGGCTTGTGCCCTGACCGGGGATCGAACCGTGACCTCCGGGATCCTAGGTCGATGCTCAACCGCTGAGCCACGCCTGGCTGGGCTATGCAATAGCTTCTTAATAGCTTTATTATACACATCTAAACTTCTGGCATTAGCCTCCCTGTAGCTTTTATTCTTTATTCCTGTTACTTACTTCTGAAACAAAATTCACGTTTTAGCAAACATTTGCACATTACTGCTAGTTCTGAGGAGAAGCCACAGATGTTCAATATTAGAGACAGTGCAAAAACATATTTTAACTATGTCACCAGTGCAGGGATAACCTCCTCCCACCAGCCTACCTCACTGAATTGCGAGAGGGATAAATGTAGGCAAAGCACTTTGAAAACTGGAGGGCACTTAAAAATCTGTGTCTTACGGCGATATTTAAAGAGCCCTCAGCATCCACCTTACCCTCATTTGATGTCCTCCAGTTTGTCTATGTCTTAAAATTTAAATCCAGCAATGAGCAATGAACTCCAGATGTGATGTGATCAAGCAGAAGACAGATTATCATTTCCTATAATTATAGATTGTTTGAAAATGGACAAAGATTGATTTGGCTATCTCCAGCCATCGTACATTACTACAGCTCATATTCAGGCTATAGTTCATTTCCGTTTAACAGTATTCACATTGTCATTCTCAGTGTTGAGAGGCATCATGTTAGGACAACTTGGGGGGGGGGGGGTCAGGACAGGTCCAACTAGAAATGAGCAGTTCCTCAAAGACAGGTTCTGACCAAACAAATGGCCTCAAGTACCCCTGAAGAAAGAGCTCAGATTTACTACAAACTGGAAGTGTTGCTCTTGAAGCCAGGCCTGAAAGGCCATAAAGCATGGTGAAAAGAACTAGACTGGGAATCAGGAGGCCTGGGTTTTTACACAGGTTCTGCTGCTGTTTTTTCTGTATGAACCTTATTTTCCAGTTATAAAATGTGAGGATTTCTATATAGTCAGTCCATGCATGATTCAATAATATTGAGTCATATATTTTAGCACTTTGATAGGGCATATCTTTGAATTAGTCAACTGTGAGGGTTCTGCTCAAGGTATCTGAAGTAGACCCATCATTCTTCCAATCAATGGGATTGCCCTGCCAACTCCAGAGAAGATTTATAGAAAGAAGGCAGGTCATTATTTGTCACAATGACCTATATCCCGCTACTCCACTCTTCCCCCACCACAAAGCTGTGACATTCCTGGTGTGTCTATTAACAATTCCATCTATCTTGGCACTAATTTTTTAACATCACCATTTCTATTAGCATTCCCTACTTAGAAGATTGAAATATGGGTATAAAAACATTGTGGGCAATTTGTGCTTTATATTTTACAGACAGACTTTTATAGCTTCAAGGGACCTTATGATCACCTAGTTCAATCTCATTTTTAGAAATGGAAGCAAACCAAAAAATATTAAAGACACTTGCTCAAGGCCACATAGCCAATACCTTGAACTAGATATTGTGAGTCTCAGTCTACTTTCTTCCATATATTGTCTTCTCACTCTCAGCCAAATCCCATAACTATTTGAACCCTTGGGAACTAAATCTGTTACCAGAATTTAGTTGTATGCCATTCTCTCTCTACTAGCAAGGTCTAATAATAAGGAATTTCCTCTGGGATCTGTGAGTATTAAATAAGTGAAAATGCTTTGAGAACTATAAGCACCAAATAGATGCTAATGATCACTATATATAGGTAGTCTTCATGTGCACACGGGTACTGTACTAGACACTTAAGGTTGTACTTTTGCTTTTGAAAGGTACACAGTGTTCTTAAAATCTGTTTAGCATGTGACATAATGCTACTAGAACAGTTTTTCCACCTGTCACTTGGCCAATTCCATTGAAGTGACTATTCTTATTTTTAAAGTAGATAGAGAAAGTTACATGAGTTTTTCTCCCATTAACACTGACATCCGCAGTGAGTTCTGACATTTCTGGGACCCAGCACCTTCTTCTGCTCAGCCTGGAGGGTAAGATGGCTCGTTTCTCCATGGAGGTCTCCAGGAGACATGCAGCGGTGTCACGCACTGTCTAGGAGGGAAAAGTGGTCCCCTTTGGAGCTGGAGACTTACACATTTGTTGGAATCTATAGCAAGGAATGTTGCCCATGCTCAGTAGGGAACACATAGCCAAGGTACATATTTTCACCCATCATCCTTTCCAGATTATTCTGTACTTGGCTGTGAGCTCTAGGCTCAGAATGGGGTAGGAGACCAGAATCAAATATTTCAAAAGTCAGCAGCTCCAAAACAAGCAGAACAGACCTCTTGGAGGGTAGTAGTTTGCGGTTTGGCAAGAAGAAATGAGTAAAGGAAAAATAAAATTTGAAAACCAGAGCCTCAGTGGATGGAGAGAAAATTTAATCTTTTTTTTTTTTTTTAGGTCATTCAGTACTATCAGACTTTGCTGTCTTAGGATATGAAGATAGGTTGGTGGAAGATGAGACAGAAACTAGAAGTCAACAAATAAATATTTGAGTAAATAGGTCTTCCCTATTTGAACCATGACCTCTATCCCACTACTCCACTCTTCCCCCACCACAAAGCTAATGACCTTTATTTTTTTTTTTACCAGAGACTCAGACCACTGTCATCAGTTCTTCCCTCTCCCATCCCAACCAGTCTAATAATCTTGTCGGATTGCTGGAATAAAGGATCATTAACACATAGAGCAACTTCTCTCAAGCCCTAACTGACCCAGAAAGAATATTAGAATTTAATTGTAGTTTTCTGTCTTTGGCCAAAGTTTGAGAAAAAGTCATGATAGATCATTGATGAATGAGACACTTAAACAGGCAATAATATTTGAGTCTGTGGGAAGGTTCATTTTAATAATGATGCATTGGAAGAACAAGAACCCTGGATCGGGAGTCGTGACCTAGTGACTCTGTCTGCATGTTCATTTATAATTTATCAGCTCCCTACTGTGTGCTGCACACTGAGCATTTAAAGATCTCAGAGACCCTCTCCAGCTCAAAAATGCTATATATTTTTTTATTTTACATTCACGTTGAAATGATAGTTTCCATTGGATTTCAACATGAAGATGGTCCTGTCAAGTTGCCCCTTTCACCTTCCTTTGTAGAAATCTAAACCAGCAAGAAGAGTACAAACCCCATTTACGATGGGAAATGGGAGAGAGCTCTAAAACCAAGCCGCAGATTAGCTAGAAGGACTGACAAAGCAGTGCGTACTGAGCAGGGTGCTTAGGAGAGGAAACGGGATTCTGTGGCTCCAGACAGCAAGCAGAGCTAGTAGAGTACAGCTCTCAGTAGTGAAGTCACCCAGAGGGAAACATTTTAAATCCTTAGTTTATGGCACTGGAAAGAAGATTCATTGGCTCTACATTATGGGGGGAAATGTAGATGCCTATTGCCACGTGGAGACTTAAATACTAAATAATTAATGCACAGAATTCTGAATTTTAAGGAAAATTCCAGCCCTTCTTACACATAAGAATTCTGCAAATAGCTGATCTGGAAAAACCTTCCTATCCGCTTCAAAAAGGTGTCATCAAGAAGTACCATCAGAGCCCCCGGTGGGGCTGTTTGTCGGAGGGTCATCCTGTGCACCGGAAGGTTGCGAGTTTGATTCCCAGTCAGGGCACATACCCAGGTTTCGGGCTCGATCCCAGGCCGGGGAGCGTACAGGAGGCAACCGATTGATGTTTCTCTCTCACATTGATGTTTCTCTCTCTTTCTCTCCCTCTCTCTAAAATAAAATCAATAAAATACTTTTTAAAAAAGTACCATCAGAGGAGCTTCAGGAAAAACAAAAGAGGGAAGAAGTAAAAAAATAAAACTGTAAGAAATGAAAAAATAAAACAGAAAGATGTTGCCATAAAGTAGGTAAAAGTTGTGACTAAATCTTTGGCCATGGATTTTATTTTGATTTTTTAAAATATATCTTTATTGATTTCAGAGGGAGGAAAAGAGAGGGAGAGAGAGAGATAGAAACATCAATGATGAGAGAGTCATTGATCGGCTGCAGCCCGCAACCTGGGCATGTGCCCCGACCGGGAATCGAACCCTATCACCTGGATCCTAGGTCGATGCTCAACCGCTGAACCACGCCCGGCCGGACTGGCCATGAATTTTAAAACTGCATTTAAAAGCTGCTTATTCAAATCAAAGGCATTGAGCAGAGAAGCAAGAGCTTAGGTACGAGATGATGGGACAACAGGAGGCGAACCAGAAGCTGGCAGAGCTCAGGAAAGAAACAAAGAAAAAATTAAGCCGTTTCAGAAATGAAGGCAAAATTGAAAGGCAAGGGAAAATCAATAAATTTTAAAACGTTTTGGCATAAAATCCTAAGTTCACACTTCTTTTCCTTCACCACTTTGCATATTAGCCCTTTCTCTTCTCCCTCCCAGTGTGGCAGTTCTGAAGCCTATCATGGAGCTTTTGAAGGTGATATAATTTTTGTTTTGAAAGTGACATGATTTTTCTCTCTGAAAACCTTTAGCATATTCTAGCTTTGAAGATCTTAAATTTCCTTCTAATGAGTATGACAGTATTGTTGTTTTAGTTTTTAATTATTGATTTTTGAGCGAGAGAGAAACATGGACTTGTCGCTCCACCTCTCTGTGCATTCATCGGTTGGTTCTTGCATGTGCCCTGACTGCGGACCAGCCTGCCTCCTTGGTGCCTCAGGGTGACGCTCCAACTAACTAAGCTACCTGTTAGCTGCTCCCCACCAGGCGGACTCCAGCTCGGCCATAACGTTATTCATACAGGACAGTATTGGGGGTTTTTGTTTTTGTTTGTATGTTTGTTTTTTAAATATTATTGTCAGAGAGAGGAAGGGAGAGGGAGAGAGAGAGAGAAACATCAATGATGAGAGTCATTGACCGGCTGCCCCTACTGGGGATGTGCCCTCACCAGGAATCCAATTGCAACCTGCTGGTTCATAGGTCGACGCTCAACCACTGAGGCACACCAGCTAAGCAGTATTATTTTCTTAAATGTCTCCTGTTATTGCTCTATTAGCTCTTTAAATCAGCTAATTCCAACAAAAACCCTGTTGGAATTCTAATTGGAACTACATTAAATTTGTATATTAACTTTTTATATTGTCTTTCCTTCCAGGAACGTGATGTGAGTTTCAAATCTTGTTTAGTGTCTTTTAATAATTGTTTTCCCAGTTGTTTTTTTTCTTCATATCAATCCTGAAGTCTATCTTGTTAAATTTATTTATAAGTATTTAGAATTTTTGTCACTATCATAATTTGAGTGGATTTTTAGCTGTACTAGAAAGAATTTCCCAGGCAGAATGTCCAGCCACTGGAACTCATAACTGATTGAAGGCTGCTTCTCATATCACCAGGAAAGAAAGGTGAGTATGCATCTTCCTAAGACCATCTAGTTATAGTCTTTCTGAGTGGTAGGGGGAGGGACAAGAAGAGACCCTGGAGGACCAACAAAGAAGAGGAATCCACCTTAGCTGCTTTGGCTCAGTGGTTAGAGCATCGGCCCTCGGACTGAAGGGTCCTGGGTTTGATTCCAGCCGAGGGCATACACCTCAGTTGCAGGCTCTATCCTTGCCCCTGTTGGGGTGAGTGTGGGAGGCAACCAGTTGATGTGTCTCTCTCACATTGATGGGTTCTCTCTCTCTTTCTCTCTCTCTCCTTTCCACTCTCTCTGAAAGCAATTGAAAAATACCCTTGGGTGAGCATAAAAAAAAAAGAGGAATCTGAAACGTTGCTTGCTATCTTAGCTAAACTCCCAGTTTCAAGCTTCTGTTCATGTGAGGGCTCTTGGCTTAATGAGACAGTTTTTCCAATAGGTACGTGGACGTGTAGGAGACCATTATAAAACATGCTGGGGATAATCCAGGCAAAAATTTCCCAAAGAAGGCTTTCTTCTGGGTATTTCCCCACACACACACTTTTAGAAATTTCATTTTGTTATTACAATATAGCTTGGTGGTTTTGTTTTTGCAATATCTTTTTGTTGTTACTTATTTCCACAGGTAAGTAATACAATAAATGTACTTTCTCATTCACTTTGTGTTTTCACAAATAATGAAACGAATTTTAGCCCACTTGGGGCCAGAGTGTTGAATTTGGCATGGCATGTGGAATAGCTAATTGATATTCCACAGAATAATAGTTACTATTTGTGGAGCAATTACTATGTGTCAGGCACTCTGCTCATATGCTTTGCAGTGCATCTTCTCATTTGACCTTCACAACAACCCTATGAGATGAACAGAGTTTATTTCATTTGTATCTTGTTTCTAACAATTAGGAAATTAAGGCCCAGAAGAATTTAAGTTACTTGTTCAAGGTCACACAACTCATTAATGGCAAAGCTTCAAGGCAAACCAAGTGGCTGACTCAGAAGATCTTACCACTACACTGTACTCCTTCCACACGAAGAATCTGAGGTAGAAACGTATGACTTACCCTCCAACCTCCATTTCCCCTTCACAAAACAATGGATTTTTAAATTGGCGATACCATCCAGCTGCAGATTCTCATTATGCAGAAAACTGAGATTACAGAATTTATAAGTCAAGGGTCTTATGTATAAAATGCCCCTAAATTTGCTTTACATGATAAATAGATTTCTTACTCATGATTTTTATGTGTTCCTTTTGTCCTTAAATGTGGTCTTTGCTGTGCTGGGTTTTTATAGTGCCTCCCTCCATGGTTTCTAAAATAAACCTCTACAACATGTTTGGAGGGTGGGGGAGCAGATACAGAGCCTATAGGTTATTATCAGTAGAATAAGAGGAAGAATGATAAATAGAAGGTGAAATAATACAATGTGATCACTAGAGTTTACATTTGTCTGTTCATTTAAACTTTGGTTGCTGTTCTTTCAGACTGTATGAGAGTGGTTTAAGTGTTCTGCAAGACTTCTCTGCAAAGTGTTGCATGATATAGAGAAAAGCAGAGCTGCTCTGGATAAGGAGTGAATGGGGACCTGGGGTCCTGGCCCCAGGCCCCAGACCCCCTCCAACCCACCCCCATCACCTTCTTGGTTCCTGGGGTTCTGCAGCTTGAAATCAGTTGTTTAAATTTTAAACTTGTTTCTAACATCATAATAACCACAGGACCTTTAAAATAACAGTTTAGACTACATTTTAGAATTATTATTATAATAAGTGATCTAATAAAACAGTCCTTTCCTGAAAGATGCCCAAGAAATTCTGGACAGAGGTTGCTTAGGGGATTGTAGGAGGTGGCTGTGGGGGAGATGACAGTTACTTCTTACTTCCTACCTTCTGTTCTTCCATTCTTTCTTTCCTTTTTAGCAATTACAATGTATGACTTTTATGGTTAAAAAATTAATTTAAAATTTATTTGGGAATTTGGAATTATATTTTCATTAGTGGCTTTATAGTCAAATATTTTCCCCCAAAGATTAACTATTTCAATTATATAATTATAATGCATGAGATAATAGGACTTAAAGTACAGAAAATCTGTTTACAGTAAATATTTATAAGAACAAACCACAAACACATTCCAGAGTTCAGTATGTCTGTATTTTCATATGTTAATGCATCTGATCAAGATGCTGGTACTTAAACAAAGCCTTTAGAACTGAAGAGCAAACAGAAGCACATTTAATTTCCAAACTGCTCTTTCTGCTTTGAATTTTACCTAAGCTATAAACAGTTGTGAACTCTGGTCCCATATCAGAATTACTGGGGAATTTTTAAAAAGTCATTCCCCAGGCCCCACTTCAGACCAACTGAATCAATTTCTGGGGGTGACACCCAGGTATAAGTATTTTTTAAAAGCTCCACCGGTGAGTCCAACATACAGCCAAGCTTGAGAACCAGCAAACCTTTAGCCTTAATCTGACAATGCTGATCTAGGTGGATTTAATAAATTCATAAGCTAAGGTGAGCTATTTATTACTTAACACTTGTGAGAGATTAAAAAATGTGACATTTTGCCCTTCCCTTTCTTCTTCGGGTTTCCTGACAGGGACCCAGCAGTGAAGGGGGCCAGAGATAGGAAGGAAGTGCAGAGGATGTGCACAGACAGATGGAGCCCAGGGCTTGCAGATTAGACTTCCAGGAAGGCAGTAAAAACACACAGGCACCCCTCCTCACCAAGCAGAGCAATATTTTCTACAACTAGTGTCTTGCTTTGGGGCAATGGGGCGGAATTGCATTATTTCAGAATGTCTAAGGGAAGGAACAGCCATTTTCTCTCTGAAGCAGATTTATGTATCTTGATAAACCAGACATCATGTGCTGGTTTTGTGTGTTTGGACCAGGGCATTTTTTTCAGGTTAATCGATCTATTTCCTAGAACTTTGGGCAAACCCGCTTGACCTCCAGTCACTAGCCAGAGTTTAGAAAGACTGGTGTGGTCTAGCTCTCATTAACTCTCAACACTGACCAGCCAAGGCTCCGTCCAGGACAGGACTGCACACTGAGGAGAAATTTTGGAAGTGAAATAAAATTGACATAATAGAGCAGGATGCAAAATCAATAAACAAAAAACCCAGTTGTATTTCTACATACTAGCAATTAATAATCTGAAAAGGAAATTAAGAAAACAATTCCACTTTCGATAGCGTCAAAATGAATAAAGTACTTAGAAATACATTTACCAAGGAGGTGAAACACCTATATACTAAAAACTACAGAACATTGCTAAAAGAAATTGAAGAAGACCTAAATGAATGGGAAGACATGCTGTGATTGTAGACTGGAAGACAATATTGTTAGGTACTACCAAAATCAGTCTACAGGTTCACTGCAATCCCTATCAAAATCCCAATGGCAGTTTTTGCAAAAATAGAGGAAAACATCCTAAAATTTATATGAAATTTCAAGGGACTCCCCAAAATTTCCAAAACAATCTAAAAAAAAAATTAACAAAGTTGGGGGTCTCATACTTCATGATTTTAAAACTTAGTACAAAGCTTCAGAAATCAAGACAGCATAGAAGTGGCATAAAGACAGATATTAAGACCAAATGAATAGTCTGGCCAGGTGTGGCTCAGTGGTTGAGCATCGACCTAGGATCCAGGAGATCGAGGTTTGATTCCCTGCCAGGGCACATGCCCAGGTTGCAGGCTTGATCCTCAGTTGGGGGGCGGGGGGGGGGAGGCAGTCAATCCATGACTCTCTCATCATTGATGTTTCTCTCACCCCTCCCCTTCTCTGAAATCAATAAAGATACATTTAGAAAAAAAAAAAAAAAAAAAGACCAAATGAATAGAATAGACAGCCCAGAAATTAACCTTTACACATATGGTCCATTGATTTTTGACAAGGATGCCAAAACCATTCGATGGGGAAAAGATAGTCTTTTCAGCAAGTGGTGCTGGGAAAATGGATATCCACATGCCAAAGATATTTCTCTGAAGATGTACAAATAGTCGATAAGACCATGAGAAAAGAATGAAGTTAGACTCTCACCTTATGCCCTATGCAACGATTAACTCAAAATGGACGAAAGACTGAAAAGTAAAAGCTAAAACTGTAAAACCCTTAGAAGACTACATGGAAGAAAATGTTCACGACCTTGGATTTGGCAATAGTTTAAGTATGACACTAATAGCACAGGCAACAAAAGAAAAAATAGATAAATTGAATCGCATCAAAATTTTAAAATTTTGTGGAGAAAAAGACACAATCAGCAGAGTAGAAAAGCAACCCATGGAATGGGAAAAAATACTTGTAAATCTATACTTGAGAAAGGATTAATACTCAGAATATATAAAGAACCCCTACAAGTCAATGACAAAAATCCCCAATAATCCAATTAAAAAATGGGCAGGCCCTGCCTGGGCCAGTAGCTTGATTGGTTAGAATATCATCCCAATACACAAGGTTTCAGGTTGGATCCCTGGTCAGGGCACATACAAGAAACAACGAATGGATGCATAAATAAATGGGACAAAAAATTAATCTCACTCTCTCATTTCCTCTCTCTCTAAAATCAATAAATAACATCTTTTTAAAAAGTGGGCAAAAGAATTCAGACATTTCTCCAAAGGAGACATACAAATAGTCAATAAGCACATGAAAAAATGCTCAACATCTTTAGTCATCACAGAAATGTGATCAAAATCACAATGGGATATACGTCACACTTGCTAAGATGGCTATTATCCAAAAAGCCAGAAAATTTAAGATGTTGATGGGAGGCTTCCAGTTTTTGGTCTGGCATGTAAGAAGTTTGGAAATGTCCATCCTAACAAAAAGCTGAACAAACAAAAATCAACCCTTCTTGGAGCTGTAAGAGAAGTCATCTCACAGGGCAAACTGCTGGTGTCAATATTGGAGAGCCAGACAGGTGGATATGGAGAATTACAATTTACCAGAGCAGAAAAACACAAGCAGAAACCTCCACAGGAACCAGTACCCAGTGGAAAAAACTTGAACTGTAACTGACAAACCGATAGAAACTCAGTGTGGACAAGTCTGACAGTTAAAAACATCAGGGGGGACACAGACATGGAGAGGGAGGGGCCCACACTCTTGTGAGTTTTACCTCCAGTAGCCCAACTTGATTCTCACAGTGAATATCGGAGATAAGAACAAGGGCATCAACTAGAAAACAGTAACAAATATGGCAGCTATATCAACAACCAATCCAACCATATCAACAACCACTTTGAACATCAATGGTCTAAATGCATCAAGTTAAAAGACAGATTGTCAGAGTAGATTTTTAAAAAGACCCAAATATATGTTGTCTACAAGAAACCCATTTTAAATATAAAGACACATATTCATAGTAAATGTTTGGAGAAAGATATACTATGCTAACACTAATTTTTTAAAAAAGAGTAGTTACATTAATTTGAGACAGAGCAGACTACAGAGCAAAGAAAATTATCAGGTTTAATGAGGGGGCATTCCATAATGATAAATTATGGTCAATTCTCCAAGAAGATGTAACAATCCTTAACATGTATGTACCTAACAACAAAGCAACAAAATGCATGAGGCAAAACCCGACAGGACTGCAAGGGGAAACAGATGAATCCACTACTAAAGTAGGAGACTTCATCACCCCTCTATCAGAAATGGACGTATCAGCAGACAAAAAATGGATAAGGATGGAGTTGAACTCCAAAATGACTAGATTAGAGAGACATCAGGAACTAATACTGAGCATTAACTATATATTTACCTATAGGCCTAAGACTAAATGCAGGTTAAATGAGAAAGATAATAATGTACAATGGTGTAAAAGCTGACAACTAGTGGAATACAACTATAATAAAATTTAAAAATGTCTGCAAAACGGTTTTCAAGATTCATAATTGGCGGTGGTAGTATTAATATTGTTATTTTGAGATTATCATATGTTTAATGTGAAATAAAGCAAATTAGCAAATTGGGATATTCTAATTTCATCATCCCCTGTATCCTTGAGAATCAGAATTTTCCATGTGGAATTTCTTCAGAGACTCTGATGTAATATAGAAGTTAATTAAAAACATTGTGGTTCTGAAATTGAATTAGAAATATTAATATGAATTCATGAAGCATTCTTTCTCAATCTATCTATTGAAAAGGGCTAGAAACAGTTACCAATCTGGTAGAAATGAAATCCCCTAGTGCCCATATTGTCATCTTGAAATTTCAATAAAAGAAACTAGAACTTCTTGGAAAAATGGCTGATTCCAGGTCTGAAGCAGCATATGTAGAAGATGAGGCTGAAACATTTTGTCATATCAGGTAGCAAAGGTAGCTACATATTGACCAAAGATGGAACAATTTTTTTTTTAATCCTCACTTGAGGATATTTTTTCCATTGTTTTTCAGAGAGAGTGGAAGGGAGAAAGAGAGAGAGAAACATCCATGTGAGAGAGACACATCGATCGGTTGCCTCCTGCATGCACCCCCAACTGGGGATTGATCCTGCAGCCTAGTTACCTGTCCTTGGCTGGAATTGAACCCAGGACCCTTCAGTCCATGGGCCAACGCTCTGGCCACCGAGCCAAACCGTCTAGGGCAGATGGAACAATTTGAGCTTTAATGAAGATTAGAATTGCATTAGATTAAGCCCATCAAATATATTTAAATCCATGAATTTATAATGACACTGAGAAACTGAATAAGTAACTTCCAAGTATGACAGAGAACCAATTTATTATCTTGAAAACTGAGTAAATTAAAAGAAAGAAGTAAGTATTTGCCCAGACTTCCCTATATAAATTTGATCATGGTAAATACTAGATGAGAGGAAGGTCTCCTTATAAACTTACTTAGCGAATAAATATAAACAAAATGATAGAATTAAAATATCATTGTTTTGCAACCCTCAGTGAATTTATGAATGTAGGAACTGAGCATAAACAGCTGCTAACCTCAAAAAAGAGTAATAACAGACATTATATGCCTCTTGACGACAGAGCACACCACCACCTCTGGTCTTGCAAAAGGGATCAAATCTCAGTTGGAGAGAGGCTCTGCATTAGCTGCCAGTTTGCAGGAATTGCAGAGGACGGAGGAATATGCTGAACTGCCCCAAGAAAACGCAATGCCCAGAGTGTGGGAAAGTCCACATGTCAAAAGGAAGGATAGTCCAAGTGAAGAGATCAGGAAACCTACAAAACCTTCAACGGATAATTGCAACAGTTCATTGCAACAGTAGACTTAAAAGGCACATCAAGTTTTTAGAAAATGAGCAAGATGCACAAAGGAGGTAAACTGTAAAGAAGCTAGCAAAAGTGATTATATGAAAGACAGGCTGTGGGGACGACTGTAACAGTGTAAACAATAAAAATAAAGGGAAAAAAAAAAGACAGGATAATGGTTACTTTTGGGAGGAGGGTGATAGGGGGCTGTGATTGGGGTGGAGGTGCATGGAAAGACTAGTTGTTGACTAGTCACCACTAGTTGTAGTGGTGACTGCAAGGATGCTTGCCTCATAATAATTCACCAGTCTATATATTTGTTTTGTGTGGTTTTCTGGACCTGTGTTTTATTTTACAATAAAAAGCATGACAAGTACTCCTTTACCTGGAATAAACAGTTTAAAAAAAGGAAGGAAGGAAGGAAGGAAGGAAGGAAGGAAGGAAGGAAGGAAGGAAGGAAGGAAGGAAGGAAGGAAGGATAGTTCAAGTGAAGAGATCAGGAAACCTACAAAATATTGCATAGCAGGTGCAAACTAAATATTAGGCAAGCCAAATAAATAAGGAAGTAAGTAAGTAAGTAAGTAAGTAAATAAATAAATAAATAAAAAGCATCTAAAGGGGCCTTTTAGGTACCCTCCAAACCAATGAGAAGTTCTTAACACAACAAAGGATGGTGTCAGAAGATCTCTGGGGCCATAATTTAAAAGCTGGAAGATGCCTGAAAAAAAATTTTCATAGAGTTTCCTCATTTTACAGATTAGAAAACTGAGGTTCTGAGGGTAACTCATGCAAGCTCTGGAAAGCTAGTTCCAGAGCCAAGTCGACCACCCAGGTCTCCTAGTCTGGGACTTTTTTTGCCACAGGACAGACTTCGATTCCTTTATAGTTCAACCCTCCCTCCCTCCCTCCCTCCCTCCCTCCCTCCCTCCCTCCCTCCCTCCCTCCCTCCCTCCCTCCCTTCCTTCCTGTGACTGAGTTGAACATTTTTTTTTCCCCTCCAGAACACTCCCAAGATAACATTTCACAATGTATCCAAGGTTGGATCTTCTGGAGAAGAAAGATACAGAAGACACAGAAATGCCTTCTCGGATCTGGGTCTGGTTAGCTTGACAGCAGAGTTGCGTGGAAGCCCGGCGCTGAGCCTTGGGGGACTGTCTCGTCTCAGGGCTCCGTGTTCTCTGCCGCCTCCCGGGCCCCTCTCGCTCCCCGCCTGCCGCCGGCCTCACCTCGATGCCGTTGCTTCTCCGCGGAGCACGCGCGCCTCACACCTGTACGTTTAAGGGTTAATCGTAACTGGATGCTGCGCGTTGCCACATCTCACGGAAGCCCCGCATCCCTGGAAGGCACTAGATTTCCCCATTGTAGAGAGAAGAAAACTGAGTAACCGAGATCACAAGTAACTAGCCCAACGCGCCGCAGCTAGAAAGCAAGTAGAGCGCTGCACTCCAGGGCCACGCTTAAGGGACTATGCTGTCCTGCCTGGACCATTTCGTAGTTCCTCGTTCACTGAACGAAACTGCATGTTAGCTTGTTTGTTTGTTTTTTAATTATTATATTTTGAGAGAGAGAGAGAGGGAGGGAATCGGTGTGTCTTTCCACTCATCTGTTCATTCACTGTTCGACTCCCGTGTGTGCCCCGACCGGGGTATCAAACCCGCAGCCTTGGCGCGTCAGGACGACGCTCCAACCAAGAGAACGAGTTACGTTTTTCACGATATTTTGTCCAAAAAACAAAGTTGTATTCATTTCAGGGATCGACTCGATTATTCGCTATTTTTTTTTATAGCCACAGCAAAGAAAAAGGAAATTAAAAGTCTGCAGAGTTCTTCCAGTGTGTGGTCCTCTTTTGTCCTGGATCGAGTGGCCACCCCGGGAAAATAAACTTTAAAAAAAAAAGTGGAGAGAGAGAGAGAGACTCTCGGACGGTCCCGGCGGGAGAGCGAGGAGCGGGGGAGCCGCGGGGAAGGGCGAGGTGGCGGAGCTCGGGCCCGGGCGCCTGCTAGGGATCCTCCGCTGCGGACTCCCGGGGAGCGCGGGGGGCGTGGCGCGGAGGGCGCAGGTCCATTCCCCGAGCGCTATGCAAATGAGATGCAAATCAGCGCGTGCGGCGGGCGCCCGCAGTTAGAGCCTGGACGCCGGCGGTCGGGCTCTCAGTCGCGCTCCCTCTCTCCCGTGCGCTGCGGACGCTCCCACTTGTTCACTCTCCCGCCGGGCCGCTCACCCCCGCCCCGCCGCGTCCTCCCGGGCGCGCCTCGCCGGTTCCCCGTACCGCCGGGTCTGCAGCGGGCGGAGGAGCGAGCGCCGAGCCTCGGCTCCCGGCCGCCTTCGCCGCGCGGGTGAGTGAGCCCGCCCCACGCTTTGTCCCGGCGCGGCTCGGGGGGTCACTCTCGGAGGGTGGGGGTAGGGGGCCCGGGGTCGGGACCTTCCCTCGGAAGCCTGCCCCTGACTCCCAGCTGGAGACGGGTTCCTACGTGCGGCGAGGAGTTGGGGCAGGGGCGCGTAAGGGGACAAGCCCAGGACTCCAAGCAGCCGGGCTTTTTTGGGAGGTGAGGTGCTTGGGGACAGTGATGCTGTTGTCTGTTAGCGTCACCGCAGGACGTGCCTTGGATCTCAGGGGTTCGGATCGCCGCTAGCCCCCAAGGAAGAGAGGTGGGCTCTGCTCCCAGCTCCCAACCCCTGGCAGGAGGGCTCCGCTACGGCCGCGCGGGGCCGGGGTGACACGTTCAGGTCCTCCCAACCCAAATGTGAGACGGAGAAAGTAGGGCAGTGAAGGCTGCCGCGGGGTCCCAGGCAAAACTGGGGCATCGGGCGTTGCCGTCTTGCTCTCTCACTCCTTGCTCCTCGCTTAAGCCCGTCGCCTGCTCTGCCTCCTTTACTTCAACTAGGGCTCCAAGATTGAAGGACCCTTGTTTGCATAGCGTTGCATTGGAAAGTTTTGGATAAACTAAGTCCCAGGTATAGCTGTCAGAGGCTGAGGTAGAACTCCCTGGAACTTGTACTGCTATCACCCTTCAAGAGCCAAAGGACTGAATTTAGGAGTGGTTTAGCAGATGCGAAGATGGGCTGGTGGGGAGAGGTTTTCCAGGATTTTTTGTTTGGTTGGTGGGGACACACACACCCTGTGGATCATAACCGGAAGGAGAAAGACCCCACTCCTCTGGGACCTAGAGGGGGTGAAAGTAGCTGTTGCAATTCTGAAGGTGGATGGGCCTGGGGATGCACCTGGGCGGTGGGCATAGCGCCAGGCCACCGGTTTTCACCGTCTCTCCTCTCCCCAAGTTTAAAGAGCAGAGTCTGTGCAATGTCCCCACCTCCCCAGCCTTAGGGAACTTGCCCTAGAGCTGCATCCCCCTTCCAAGCGGGGCTGTAGGTTCTTCCTTGCCCTAATGCAGTCCTCTTGGTGCAAATGCCTAACTGTCGATACATTATTTCCAAGTGGGGGGACTTGAGAGGATCATTTGTGGAATCCCTCACACTTCAAAGCACCAGCTTATCCACAATGCAAGTCTCTGGGGGGAAGTGTAGATACTTCTGGTAACCTTATTGTGTTCTTAAAAGGCATTTCAGGTACTAGAAAAGTAGTTTTTGTTTTTCTCACTTTCTCTCCCCCCTCTCTTTTTTCCCTTAAATTCGTGACCTCCTTTTCTTCTGTTTTCTGTAATCCTGTCATAGCCTTTCCCCCTGCATTGCACACTGCAGGGACCGGAGGAAGGTGCCACTGGCCCCACAGCATCCTAGGCCATCATGGAATGTTCTCTCCTGGTGCACAGAGTGAGGCTGGCCCTTTGTCTCCCACCTTCAGTGGGCCAAGAGCCTTGAGCCAGAGCAGGTAGGGTAGGAGCTTGGGCAGTTGGCCCTGGGTGGGGAGTGGCTGGACGCTGGGTGCTGGATTGGGTAGTGGGCACTCTGAGGGCTTTTATAAGAGCCTTTTCACCAGGATGTGCACGTCTGTCCCCTCATTCACTAAGGATATAAAAGGATGCTGGCCCTCACACAGCATTAGGCATGAGCTTGGAGAGTCACCCCACAGTGGTGAAGGATTAATGCGTTTGGTTTCTTATACACAGTAACTGGCTAGCTGCAGCCTTGGAGTCGATTTTCTCTGTGTGAGGTTTATTGACCTCACATCAGGAGACTGTTTCCCTGGGGGCCAGATTTTGGGGGACATGCATAGAGAAGACTAGGCCCTTGGGAAGTTTCTGGTCTAATTGGTAGGTCAGGTGGAGGGATCTTAGACAGGTATACTCACTATAGGACTGGGGCCCCCAGCTGGCAGTTGTAGGAGGGTCTGCTGGGAAGGCTTATCAGAAAAGGAGGCTGGCCCAGGTGGTGCTGAGGGGAGAGGGGCCCAGGTAGTGCCAGAGGTGAGGGAGGAGTCTTGATCCTGGCTAGGGAGGCCTTCTCCGGCCTCAGAGGAATAGGTCGTGAATACTCTGGAGTCACAAGAATGACCCCTTGCTTCCCCCTCCAAAAAATGAGTCTATGAAACAGAACTAGTTGATTTATTATTGGTTCTTTGCCTATTAAGAGGATTAGGAGGTGGCAATTTGAGAATGCAGCCCAGCCTGGGTGTAGAGATTCAGGGGCCCCATGAACATGTGGAGTCTTATTTACTGTCTTTCTGAGAACATTACTTGGTATTTTGGAAATAGACCCCAAGGCCACTTGAAAGCCTAACTGCCCTTTCCCCCACTTCAAACCAACACACACTGGTTGGAAATTGTTCATTTTCAAAAGTTTCTTGTCCTATCCTTTCTATAAATGGAGTGACGTTTAGAAGACAACCCTTAGCAAGTAACCTTTCCCAACAGACCACATTGTCCTCGCCCAACTTGACTATTGAGCCATTTTCCTCTGACCAACAGAAGGTAGATGCGTGAAAAACATACAAGCGGATACTTGGGTGGCAGGTGGGTTCAGAATCAAGGAAACATCCAGGCAATAATCCAGAGGGAGGACATCACAGATGTCACCGTACAGAATAGGCTCCGTACCATGTGACTTCTGCCCCATCCCTTCCCTCTGCTACCCTCCTACCCCACAAGCACAGAAGGGTGAGTGTGCTGGGCTGGAGTCTGCTGTGTGGGCCATTCACCTCTCCCACCTGTGCCATTCTGCAGATGAATTCTCTGTGTCTTTATTGAGTTTTGGCTTCATGCTTTTGTTTGTTTTAAGCCAACACATTGAGCAAATAAATGCAGTTTTCCTTACACTCTCCAGGTGAGTGGACCTTGGTGTTCGTCACTATAGGTCAACAGTTGCATCCCTCCTGCCTTGCTGTATGCACCTGGTGTGCCAGGGCTGCAGCCCTTGTTAAATGGACAGTGACAGCCAGCCCAGTGGGGCAGGGACAGGAGGAGGGACAGTAAGAATTGCTCCCTGTTTACAGCTGGTGGGGTGGGGACAAGGCTGGAATTCCAGATGCTCACACCACCTTCTTTTCATGGCCCCCCTTGGTAGCTGAGGGTGAATGCTCACAATGGGCACCCCACCAAGGAGCTGTGGGAATTTTGGTGTAGACTGGCTTCTCGAATTTCCCATTGTCCCCATCCCACCGCTGTTGGCACTTCTGTCCCCCTTTCTCTTCTCTTTTCTCTCAGGTCCTGAGTACAGCGCCCTCTGGAAACAATAGAAACGGGATGAGGAGAGGATTTTCTTTTCTTTCAGATCTACTCCTGGATTTTCTTTTCCTGCTCACCCCCCCCCCCCCCCGGCCCCCAGATCTGATGCTAATTTGTTAATGAAGAACCTGAATGATTTCTCATAATCTTTTGGGAACCGAACACCTACAGTTTTGAGCTTTCCTAGTTGAGAATGCTGTTTATCTTTTTTGCGTTCAGAGACTGAGATTTCTAGTGAGAGTAGGTCTCCTTCAGATTTATGGCAGGAGGAAGCAGTGCAAGGGGAGACTGATCTCTGGTGTTAAACTTGGGTTCAGAGCCATCCCGTTCTCTGACTGGCTGGATATTCACGGGCATTGTATTTAATCTCTGTGAATGATTCCCCTTTCCTCATCTGACAATGAGGATGGTTATAAAAATTAAATGACTATGTGAATTTAAGGCACGAAAGAGTGAATACTCAGCACTACCCTACATACCGAGTAGTGTTCTCTTTGCCTGTGGAAGGACCTATACATCAGCCAGCAAACATTAATTACGGACCTCCTCTCCGTCTAGCCCTGTGTAGGATTGTGAAACAAAGGCAATATGCTCAAGAGACTTTGGGTCTGTGTGGGGACACAGCTAACACGTATGAAGTAGTTAGAAAACGGACACGTTCTGTGGTACAGACTCAATTAGGGAACTTATGGGTGGCAAAAAATTCAGGGGTTGGAGTGGTCAGGAAAGGCCTCAAAGATGAGGAGGGAGGGTTGTCATGAGCAGGATCCTGAAGGGAGGGCAGGCACTGGCCAGGAGAGAGGAAGACTGAAACACTTGGCTCCAGTGTTCAGAACTCTCAGCTCCTCCTTTGTTGGAACCTGGTGCAAAACCTTTGACCCTGTGGTGAGCTCTCAACCATGCAAGACCTGCTTGTCCTGAGATTTATTTTGGGGGTGGCTTTCATTCTGGGCTTGTTTTCCCTCTGTTGCCCAGGATATTCCTGGAACAATTTTGTTTTAATTTTATGCTGGATCGAAAATAATGAGAAGCAAATTTATGGCCAGAGTGAAAGTCCAGTCCCATGGAAGACTTTTGGGTTTCCAGGGCTTTGTGCTCTTTCCTTAGGCTTCACGTATTGTAACTCATTTCCCGGTTCTGGAATGGCAGGGGTTAGCGCTGCAGGAGATCAGTCCACCTGACATCTGCATTATGCTGAGGTGGAAACTCTGGTCTAAGAGGCCAAAAGATGGGGTGGGGTGTGGGGCAGAGCTGGAAACAGCCAGAGTCTTACCCCACCCTGATGGAGGGTGCTCAAGGGAGTGGGAAGGCCTGACGTAGGTCAGAGGAATGGATGCAGATTGGTTCCATTCCTTGTTCCTCCTGGTTCTTCAGAGTCCTTGAAGTTTGTTCTGTTTAGCCTAAGGGTCTCTGGGGAGCAGGGGTAAATGTTCCTTTATCTGGACTGACTCTGTGATTACTGCCATCTGTCTGCCGCCAGGCACCTTGTATCTATCCACACAAAGTCCACCTACCTTAAAGCCCTAGCCCCTATCCCACCTAATATTCAGACTCAATGCCTATGGCTGACACTGTATTCTGGGTCTGCCTTGACTCTGGAATGCACCGTCCTTCACAGGAATTTTCACTCTTATGAACAGTTCGAGGCTCTGGCCATCTCCGCTGACTCTGGCAGGAGGGCTGGGCGAGGTAGAGTATTTCCCGGGGCTGTGTGAAAAACCTGGAAGAGCCCATGCTTCGGATCAGCTCCCACGCTGTCCAGGTCTCTGTGTGTGCGTCTGTAAATGCAGAGGGGAACCCCTTCTTTGCTTACCTGAGCAGGCTTTGGGCGGATGAACAAGTGCTCGGTTACCTTTTCTTGTGATGTGGTTGTAAGGCTTGGTGTCCCACTGGTCTGTGAGCTCCTGAGAGCAAAAGCCTTGGTTCATCCTTGTGTCCTTAGACTTAGTTCAGTGCCTTACACACCACTAGGTGCTTGGACATCTGGGTTGAAGGACTGGCTAATGGGGTGAATGGAAGTGCTCAACAGAAGATTCTAAAGGATTTCCCGCCCGGGTGGGCATGGCTTAGCAGTTGAGCATCGACCTAGGATCCCGGTGATCGGAGTTCGATTCCTGGTCAGTGACTCTCTCATCATTGATTTTTCTTTTTTTTCTTTTTTGTTTTTTGTTTTGTTTTATTGATTTCAGGGAGGGGAAAGGAGAGGGAGAGAGAGGGATAGAAACACCAATGACAAGAGTCATTGATCAGCTGCAGCCCGCAACCCGGGCATGTGCCCTGACCGGGAATCGAACCCTGATCGCCCGGATCCTAGGTCGACGCTCAACCGCTGAGCCACACCCGGCCGGGCCATCATTGATTTTTCTATCTCTCTCTCTCCCTCTCCTTTCCTCTTTCTGAAATCAATAAAGATATATTAAAAAAAAAAAAAATTAGAAAGGATTTCCCCTCTGCTGCTTTGTAAGAAGGCACTTTCCACTCATCTACCTCACTTCTACAATTGTCCTCTTTATGTTTAAGTATAACCATTCTAATTTTTCTCCTGCACTTTTTTTATGCATTTTTCCTGCTAAGTGCTAAGCCTATTTATTCATAGATCATGCCTAAAATGGACCTATTCCTTCTTTCATTCTCCAAGTCAAGTTCCCATTTGACATTTTTGTATTAGTAATCTCCCAGTCACTTGGTTACCAACCTTGTGGAAATGAATATGTTAATGAGGAGGTAACAGGTTGTGTCAGAGTGTACCTGGAGGAACACAGCCCTTACCCTGTAACTTGCCTCATATTACTACCTAAGGCTTCTGTCTTCATAGTGGGGCCTCATGATGGGCATGGTACAATTAATGCAGTGGCTGCTGATTTTACCTCTTCATGTTTTAACCAGTGTTTTTGGGAGTTCTCAGGCTTTTTGTTGTGATTGGTGGCCACCTAGGGCACCAGCTGGTGGTAGATGACCACAGGGGGCTCGGCCACTCCCCCTGTGGACAGTCTGGTTGTCCCAGTCAGAGAAAGCCTTGGTTTTACTTTCATATTGCTGTTGCTCCTGACCAGACCTTCACTGGCTCGTACTTGGACTATTAACTGTGGCTTCTTTGTGGCACAAACACATTTTACACTTGATTGCCTTGTTAATCTTAAAACACAGTCTAATGGTGTCACTTCATATTCAGAAACCTTCAGTAGCCCTGCTTCTCACAAGACAGCCATAACCTGAAGTTCAAGGGCCTCCATAATTTGACCTCCAAACCAACAAGACTTGTTCACTTATTGCCCCTGAACCCAGTTTACACTTTTCTGTCTCTCTGCCTTTGACTGTGAGCTTATCTTTTCCTTGAATATTCTCCACATGCCTCTTTGACTGACAAATCCTTCTATTCTTAAATATTTGTTCAGGGGATGAATTAATTTCCTAATAACTGTCAGGCACTACTCCCCAAGTGGGGGCTGCCTCCAACCTCTTCACATTCAAGTTCTCTCCCTTACTTGAACGTCTGTAGCAATTAGTTCCTATAAAATTCTTTTGAAGGCGACAAGTTATGTATTATTATGGAATGTTTATATATTCTGTTTAGTGCTTTTCATGCTAAAATTTGTATATGTACAACTACATTGGAAACAACTTCAAGAGGAAGACAGGACTAATGCCTCTATTTCCTCGGGCAGTGGCTCCAGAGCTGGCAGATAACAAAATCCTTTTGGGAGCCTTGCTTACAGAATAATCCATGCCTCCCTAGTCCCCAGCCCAGCGCCTGGGTGGGCTCAGGGAATTTCTGTTTTTACAAAGCTCCCCACGCGTTTCCACTGTCAGCCAGATTTGGGAATCAGTCTTGGTTGCTTTTTCACCATGTAATTCTTTCTTTGATTTGTGTATTAGGAAGGATTATTCAGAATTAACAGAGCCCGGCGGGTGTGGCTCAGCGGTTGAGCGTTGACCTAGGATCCAGGAGACTGGTTCAATTTCCTGGTGAGGGCACATGCCCGGGTTGCGGGCTCGATCCCCAGTTGGGTGTGTAGGGGGCAGCCGATCAGTGACTCTCTCATCGAGGTTTCTATATCTCTCTCTCCCTCTCCTTTCCTCTCTCTGAAATCATTAAAGATATATTTTAAAAAAAGAATTAACAGAAACCAACTCAGGCTAGCTGAAGAGAAAAAAAAGGTAAGTGATGACATTCCATATTTTCTTGATTTCAAGCTACCATAGGCTGTAAGATTCATATCACTTCACTGTTTCTCAGGAAAAAAAGGACTTTAATATATAGTTTTAGAAAATTTTCTAAATTATCATTTTATTCACAAAATTGTGTACCACTTTCTTTATTATAATCAGAATCAAAATATTAAGATCCTTCTGAACTATGTTTGCCTATCAGAGTTACACATGATTTCAAGATGAATTAATGGTTTTCATAATCTATGTTCATGATTTATTTATTTGTTTGTTTATTGTTGACAGTATTACAGATGTCCCCCATTTCCCACATCCTTTGCCCCCCTCCACCCAGCCCCCGCTGCACCTCAGGCCTTCCTTACTATTGTCTGTCTGTGTCCAGGGTTATGCATATATGCATATATGTTCTTTGGTTACTCTCTTCCCTCCCAGTCTGTCATTCTGTTCCATGCATCCATGCCTCTGGACCTGTTTTGTTCGTCAGTTTATTTTGTTCATTAGCATCCACATATAAGTGAGATCATGTGATATTTGTCTTTCTCTGACTGGCTTAGTAAATATTTTCAACTTTGCAGGCTATACCATCTCTGTTAAAAGTATTCAACTCTGCCGTTGTAGCATGAAAGCAGCCATAGATAATATGTACATGAACGGGCATGGCTGTATTTCAATAAAATTTTATTTACAAAATAGATAATGGGCTGGATTCGGCCATAGTTTGCCCACTCCTGCTTTAGTCTGTTAATATGGTGAGTTATGTTGACTGGTTTTCAAATGTTGAACCAGCCTTGCAATCCCTATATAAACTCTACTTAGTTTTAGAGCATTTGGTCTATACCTGTCTTTGCTTCTTAGCTTGTGTTGTCACCAAGCTGTGAGCTTCTCAGGAGCAGGACCACAATGTTACCACCTCTTATCTCCCAGCGAGCATATAGTCAGTGGCTAGGAAACATTTGTACCAGATGGAAACAACTGTGTGTGTCCACAGTGCCTCTGCTGAATTCCCTTTAGGGGTCCAGAGGAGGTGAGGGTTGTGTGGAGGAGTTGGGCCCAAGTGCTGTTACTGCAGGCACAGGCTGATCTTTCATTTTGGAGACTATTTTGGAAACATGACTTAAGCTTGGTCTGTGGGGCGCTGCTTTCTAATTACTCTCTCCTTTTCCTGAGGGTTGTGGTTGGCACAATGGCTGCCAGGCCCAGGAACTCAGGCATCCAGATGCCAGCCCAGTGCTGGTGTTCTGATGGGGCTTGACTGACCCCTTTCCCGGGCCGCGGCCTCCTTTACAGAGGAGTGTGCCTGTGTGGGAGAGGTAGAGCAGGCGAGGCCGGCCCGCTGGCTCCTGAACGTGAGCGCGCTTGACCTTCATGTCTGTGGTGAGCTATGTGTTCACCACCTAGTGCTCTGGCGACATGGCACACCAAGCAGATTTTGTACAGGCAGATTGCAGAACCCATCTCAGCTACTCTTCCTCACTGATCAGGAGAGCTGGATGTGTAGTTGATGGGAAGGGTCTGGGCTTCGCAGCTGACAGACCTGGATTTGAATCCTGGCTCAACAACTTATTAGATGGTGAACCTGGGAAATTATTTAACTACTCTCGACTCATTTCTAAAATGGAGATGTCTGCAGTGTCCCAGCATGTGAAGGTTACATTAACTCCACACTCTGTCCACAGACTTGGGGAGAGGAGGAGAGACTTTAAGGATATAAAGCAGGATTAGTGGGCAAGTCTAGAGAGAGATGCAAAACAAATGGCAAACATGATGGGAACATCCGTTAGAAGACTGGGGTGTGAAGAGGTGGTATTGGTCGCTTTCTCCCTCCTCAGATACTCTGGACTGAAGGGTGGACAGGGTGACGCAGGGGCTGAGTCTCTGGTCTTGCTCTGGAGCAAGGAGGGGCTGACTGCCAGGTCTGGGTGATGCCTTGGATTGCTTGGCCCTTTCGTCTTTTCGATATTCAGCCTGGTTCACTGGTGTGGAAATGGGGTCCTGGGGCTGTGCCAGACCTGGGTTAGTGGAACCAATTTCATAATCGCCTAGGATTTATAGTGCCAGGTCCATAAGACCTGGCAACAATAATAACCCTCCTTTATATAATTATAGGCCCTCACTGCTGGCAGAATAGGTTGACACAATCCTTACAACCACCCAGTGAGGAAAGGGTGAGGAGAGTCCCCTTCGAATGCCATCAGAATGCCCACACCTCTTTGTGCACTCTAGGGTCTCTGTTTTCCTCTTGCCAAGGTTTGAGACCCCGGGTACAGCAGTTAGGGTATGAAGCCCCTCCATTTCTTGCAGACAGTCAGTGAGTTTAGGGAAGTACTGCTTCCAGGCCCACCCTGCCCACCCTCTGAAGAAATCAGACCATGTTGTACTAGAGAGTTCATAAAACTTGAGGATTAAAAATTAGAATTAACAATTCTAATTTTTCCACCCTGAGATGATTTTATATTATTGTACCTTAAAACAACATTAAAACACAGATCTGCTTGTAACACTCCTGGTTATAAAACAATCTTAACCCTCTACTACATAAAAGATAAAATTCTAGCTGTTAACTTCGCATGCAAAATAGACTGCTGTCAGACTCCTGCCACATAAGATATTCACAGTTATCAATGAGTGGGGCTGTATTTTTCATTTAGTTAATGCTTTATAGTTTACTTAATGTTTTCACACATATAATTTTTTTAAATTGATTTTAGAGAGAGAAGAAGGGTGAGGGAGAGAGAGAAACATTGATGTGAAAGAGAAACATCGATTGGCTGCCTCCTGCATGCACCCTGACCTGGGACAGAACCTGCAACCTGGGCATGTACCTGACCAGGAATTGAACCTGTGACCTTTTGGTGCACAGGACGTCACTCAGTGCCACACTGGCCAGGGCTGTTTTGACACATTTTGCATTTAATCTTTGTCAGTTTTATGATGTTATTCTTATGCTCATTTTATAGTCAATGGCCTAAAGGTTAGGGAAGTTAAAAAGAATTTGCCCAATTTAACATGGCCACAGTCAGGTCACTACTCTAAGCAGGGGGCATAAAGTAGAGGTCACGTGCTTCTTCCTGTATGACCTTGAACAGGTTTCTTTATCTCTAAAACCGGGATAATACAGCTATGCCATAGGTTTCTGTGAGGGTTAAGCAGGATAACCCAAACGAAGCACTTGGTGTAGTGCCTGCCATATAGTAAGGGCTCAGGAAATGTCAGGTATTATTATGATGCTCTCTTTTAACTACTCCACAATTAATGTTTCCAGTTTTTATTCCACTATTATGAGTAACACTGCTATATTATCTTTGTCTAAATGGTTTATTTTTTCTGTTATGTCATTTCCTTGAATTATATTCCAAGAACAGCATTACCAGGTCGAAAGATATGATCCTCTCTTTTTGCTTCTGGTTAATATTGCCAAATAGCCTTTTAGTGAGATGATTCCCATTTAACAGGCCGCTGCTCAACTCATGAGTGATCCCTCTTCTGTGGGTGGTACTTCCCTGTGACCTCTCAGCCCGTCAGAGGGCCCATCAATCATTCTTAATGAAGGCGAAAAGACCAACAGGTCCTAGACTGGTTGGAGCCAAACCTTGTAAAATCAGTTGTGCCTGCAGCAAGACATAGACCAAGCTGGTCAGCAAACTGTACTGACAACACCAGGAATTGCTGGATTCTCACCTGCTTTCTGCAGGGCTCCGTGGGAGGTCTTTGCATGTGCACTGTAGGTACATATGAAGGAGAGTAATGTTTAGGGAGGCGGGAGCTGCTTCTGAGCCCTGCGATTGCAGGGGGAAAGACTGTGTATGAGGACCAGGGGTGGCTCCAGACTTTATCTGTGAGGGTGTTCTAGTTTCTCAGTGCATCTATAATGAACGTATCACAAACTGGGTGGCTTAAAACAAAATAAATTTATTCTTTCAGTTCAGACTAAAAGTCTGAAATCAAGGTATTGACAGAGCCATGCTCCCTCTGAAGGCTCTAGGGAAGTCTCCTCCTTTGTCTCTTTTAGCTTCTGATGGTTTGCTGGCAATCCTTGGTGTTCCTTGGCCTTTATATGCATCACTTCAGTCTCTGCCTCCATCTTTATGTGGCCTTCTCTCTTCTGAGTCTGTGTCTGTTCACATGATATTCTCTCTTTATGTGAGGACATTGGTCATTTGATTACAACCCACCCCACTTCAGTATGACCTCATCTTAACTTACAAAACCCCTATTTCCGAATAAGGCCATACTCACAGGTTAGGGTGTTAGGACTTCACCGTGACTTTTTGAAGGACACAATTCAACCCACAGCAGAGGGGCTAAGATGAGAAAATGGAAAGTGTCCATTTTCTCTATCAGAGGCTGCATTGTGTTGGGGTTATTGATGGAGATGTAGCAGTGCCACTGGTGGGAAGGCTGCCATTGTTGTCTAGGGTCAGTGCTGCTTCTATTCTTGGACTTCTCCACCCTGCCCACCCTGGGGACTGGTCTCGGACTGTCTAGTGACAATGTGGAGCATCAGATGGATCTGGCTGGGGTCATGCAGCCAAGAGAGAAAGAGCTGAGTTACTGATGGGATGTGGTTTCCCAGGAGCCAGTGGGGAGTGGGAAGGAGAGCACAGGGCTGGGCAGATATGCAGATCTCGTGCTAAGCCTTAGGCGAGCTAGAACATGTGACTTCAGTTTCAGGTGCGGGGTAAGACCAGATAGCTTCTGTGGACTCTTCCTGCTTTGGCATCACATAATTCTTATTCGAGAATTGATGTTTTAGAGAAGCGCACGCTCTTTGACCCTAAGGACTGTTGTGAGTCTGTCTGAGTGACAGTGTGTGAGCAGCTGACATGGGAAGGGTGCCTCGTTGGGGACAACCAGATGGAGCTTGGTATTTCCCATCTCAGGCCTTTCCGAAAGGACTTTATTCAAGTCACCTTCTCTGTGAAGCCTCTCCGGGGCACCCTTTCTAAAATTTCAACCCCACCCCTGGTATTTCATGTCCTGGCTTTAGTGTTCTCCATATTCTTAACCCCTGTCTTACATGACTTATGTCTTACTTCCTTGCCTCACTTTTTGTCTATTTTCTCCACTAGATGGTAAGCTCCTAGAGGACAGAGATTTTTATCCAGTACTAAAAGATTGTCACATACGAGGCACTCAATATATATTTGTTGAATGTTGAATAAATGAAGGTATAGTAAACTTGATAAACGGGATAAAATTTTAAAATTTTATCTTCAAGGAGTGTCAGTCTTTGTTGGCGCCTGGCCCCCAGCCTACCCTGCCCAGGGCCTGCTATAAGTAGCACCTGCTTTTGAAGGGATAGTTCCAGTTACCCATTGCTGGTAACAAAACACCCCCGAACTTAGCAGCATAAAACAACATTGTTATGCTCAGCATAATAATATTAATAATAATAATAATATATTGTTTCTTATACTCAGTCGTTTTATGGGTCAGGAATTTGAATAGGACATGAGGGTGTGTGGTTTGTGAAGACCTGAATGGCTCAGGTGACTCAAATGGCTAGGAGCAAGAATCATCTGAAACCTTCTTCACTTACTATCAGGTTACTAGGCTGAGATGACTTGAATGCTGGGCTCAGCTGGGACACATGCTGCTAGTGTGCCCACATGTGGCCTCTCTCTGAGGCTTGGGTTTCTTCACAGCATGGTGAATGGGTTCCAAGAGGGGGTGTCCCCAAAAGGAGCATTTGGAAAATTAACATTCCCTTAGAGCCAGGTGGAACCTGTCTAGTCTTTTATTACCTGACCTCAGAAGTCATAGTGTCACTTTCATTGTGACAGGCAGTCAGAAGCCAGCCCAGATTCAAGGGGGAAGAGCATAGATTCCCCTCTACTTTGAGGGGAGCAGTGTCAGAGATTTTGGGACCATGTTTTAAAACTGCTGCAGGGCCCGGCCAGGCGTGGCTCAGCGGTTGAGCGTCGACCTAGGATCCAGGCGATCAGGGTTCGATTCCCGGTCAGGGCACATGCCCGGGTTGCAGGCTTGATCAATGACTCTGTCATCATTGATGTTTCTGTCTCTCTCTCCCCCTCTCCTTTCCTCTCTCTGAAATCAATAAAGATATTAAAAAAAAAATGCTGCAGGGATCCCACTGTATAGGTCTTTATTTTGGCAGACATATGCTTTTATTCCTCTTGGGTAAATACATAGGAGTGGGATATTGCTGGGTTATAGGATAGACCTAGGGTTAGTTTTGTAAGAAACTGCCAAAGTGGTTGTGAAGACCTGAATGGCTCAGGTGACTCAAATGATGCTGCTAATCATGATTACATTTCCACACACATGTATCAGGGTCTGGTGCTTCTGCATCCTCATCGCCGCTTGTTGTTGTTAGACTTTTTAATTTTAGCCATTTCGGTGTCTATGTAGCAGTATCCCCAAAATGGTTTCAATTTACATTTCCCGAATGATTAATGCTTTTCCCCCTTTATGGATATCCAGTTGTTCCTGACCCATTTTTTTTTTTGGTAAAAATACTTTCTTTTTTGTCAGGTACTATTTTTAATCCTTGTTGTGCAGATGAAGCAACTGAGACAGAGCTGGATTAAATAACTCGTTCACAGGTCCTACAGCGGGTAGACACAGACCCAGAATTTGAACTCCGAGCCTGGATTTTTAACCAGTGTGCTGTTTCCTTCTCACACTGATGACTCGGAGGCTTTTGAGCTGGGTGCCAGGCAGTTCAGTGTAAAGCCCTGGCAGAGAAGTCAGGAAGGGGGGTGAGTTTCCTTTGGACTTGGGTTGAGGAGCCCATGGGATACCTGAGTGGGGAGAAGACAGAAAAAGAAGGGCAGAACAGGTAAGGAGTGGGGAGCTAAGCAAGGAGGGAGGGGGCAGGACTGCTGAAAAGGAACATAAGCCTAACCTCAGCTCTGCCTTTTCTGTTCAGTGCCAGGGGATTGGTCCCATGTCACATCAACTCTGGCAAGAAGAGCCTGTGGAATAGGCAGATATTAGTCTCACTCTTTGGAATCGAGGCGGGAAGGGTGACATGAGCAAGAGTCATAAGGCTAGAGAAGAGAAATAGATTAAGCGGGGCAGGGAGAGTTAGCCCGCAGCATGATTAGGCGAGGGTATAGAGCTGGCCTACTCCGTGCCAAATAAACTTGGTTTTAGGCCTTAATTCCAGCCAGGCAGCTCATTAACTACGTGAGCCCAAGCAGGTTACTTCATTTTTGTGCCTCATGTTCATCATCTGTAAAATGAAGGTAACACCAACCTCACTGAATGAAATTAGACAATGAATTTAAGTCAGTGTGGTGTCCAACACATGCTAAAGACTCAGAAAATGACCAGTTAGTGATTTTTATTAATATTCAGTATTTTAAGCATGTGGTTAGGAGCTGGAATAGAGTAGGCCCTTGGGGAAGTTTACTGAATGAACAAATGGCTTCCGGAGACGCAGAATTCTCCCACTTACATTGCACAGCTGGGCAGTTTTAGAGCACACGGCCAGGAAGTCAGAGTAAGAAGCTAGGATCATGAACTGGAGCTGGTCTCCAAATACCCAAGGTGGCACAGGAGGCAGTCCAGATGGCTGGTGCTGAGCCAACTTGGCCTTAAAAACTTCCTTGGGAAGGACACAGACTGCTGGCCCAGGTTCTGCGTGGGGTCCCCACAGGCCCGGAGCTCTGCAGCGGGCAGGGAAGATGCTCCTGCTGGGAGTGACAGAGAGCTCCCAGACAGTGAGGAAGAGAGCACCCTGCCTGTGGAAGGGACGGCACCTTCTAGTGTGTTTTTGCCCAGTGAATCACAGAAACCCGTATCTGTCTCTGGTTTTAATTTGCCTTGCAGTATCTAGCTGCACTTCTAGAAAAGCCCATTTAAATAGAGTCTGTATTGTTAATATTTTGAGTCCAGTCCACTCCACTTATGAACAGCAAGTAGAGTCAATCAAGTAAGTATTCACTGAGTAAGTATTCACTGAGTGTCTATTAGGACACCGCCTGCCCTCCAGGAGCTCACAACCTAGTTAGGGAGATGACACAGGCACAAAGAGGAACATGGTAAGTGTCAGATGTAGATAGCCAAACACATGAAATGGCCTAAAGATGGCTTGGGCAGAGCATGCCTTCTACATGTGTTGTCAGACTAATAATAGACATTCACGCCCTTTAGCATTTCCTCCAGCCCCACCACCTCCCCCCTTCTAGGGGTAATAACTAACATTTGAGTGCTTTCTGGGAGGGCGGCAGCGCTTTAATTGTATTGACTCCATTTCCCCCTTACGATGGCCCTATGAGGTGAACCCTGTGAGTATCCCCATATTTCAGACAAGGAAACAGAGGGACAGAGACTCCAGGAGACTGACACACAGCCATATAGCTGGAAGTGATGGTGCCAGGGCGTAAACTAGCAGCCTTGCTCCAGAGCCTACCTTGTTAGGCCCACAGGGCCCAGCTGGCTAGTATTTTATAATTCTCCTCCTTCAAATATAGAACAGGAAGGAAGATTATTGACATTTCTTTCATAAACTTAACATGTAATCACATAGAGTACAACCAGTTTTTAACTAAATACAGCCTCCTGTACATTTTGCCCTGGCACTAGTTCAGGTAAAATATTCTTAATTTCAGAAGAGGAGGCAGCAAGACTGAACCACAGTGTTTATTGACCAATTTAGACTGTCTCGGGGCACTGCTTTGAGGATCGGAGCACGCTGGGAGTGAATATTTTAACAATCCATGGCAAGATGACAGCATCTTGGGCTCAGACACAGAATTATTCTCAGACAGGGCTTTTTTTCAGTGCCATAAATTTAACCAGCTGGAATTCTTTTCCATCCTATTCAACCTCCCCAAGTCAAGCATTTTGCCTTTTATTGGGAAATCTGCATTTCATTGTATAGATAGAACGCTATGTCCTTGGCTCAGTGGGTCTCCAACAGAACCTGGGTCTCTATTCTATCGCAGGCCCTGGGTGTCCTAAGGGCTCAAATACCAGAAAGTCTCTTTCAAGCATGAATGCTCCGATCAAAGAATGTGAGAGGCAAATCGTCCACCCCAGTGCAACCCAAGCCTTGTACATGATCGTGTGGGGAAGAACCACAGTCGGGGAGAGAGCGGTGCTACTGCTCAGCAGTGTGGCTTCCACCAAGCCTCTGGGCAGGGGCCCTGTGCTGGGCCTGCCAGGGAATGAGCTCTGCCACGCTGTCCAGGATGGGACTGTGGAGCTGGAAGAAGGGTATTTTAATCAACATATCAGAAGTCATTGTTTATATCATTGATGTCCTTCAAAATAGTGCTCTTCAGGGAGTATGCATTACTACTTCTTATTCTGGTGATGTTGCCATGGCTCAAAATGTTTTTGGAATTTTAGTTTTACAATAGTGTTTAAGGCTTGGTATACTTCCTTCTTCCTTCTGAAGGAGAGTTTTCCTGTTTATTTAGCTGCATGTGAAAACATTAATAACCTCATCACTTAAAAATTTATTTATGTATGTGGACTTTTTGTTTCTACTACCTACAGGAAACTACTGGTAACAGTTTGATATGTACACCTTACCAAAACCAGATCATATCAGTCATTTAAACTTTTGTCAGTCTAATGGGTAATAAATGCTCACTCTTTGTTCACTTAATGTTTACTTACCTCTAGTAATATTGGGCATGTTTTCATGTTTTTTGGCTATTTGTGAATGAATTGTCTTTTCTAGTCCTTGGCTCAATTTTCTATGAAACTATTTGTCTTTTTCTTTTTGATTATTGAAGTTATTTATATGACAGGGATATTTGGACAGTCTTTTAATATCTTGTATTATAATACAGCTTCATCTTTTGAACATGGGTTAGATTTTTGGAAAGGGCTGATATGTGGCATGACTGAGTCAGGCTGAATTATATGCGAAGTTAGTTATATAATTTAATAAATAGAATTGGCACAAATGGTTTTGGGGACAGGCCAGCTGACAGCTTACTTGGAGGGAGCAGAAGGTGGACTAGAGAACTTGAGAATAGCCTACTGGCTCTGAACATTCAGCAGGATGTGGCATCAGTCAGTATCTTGTTCAGAGGGAACAAAAAGTGCTAGCTAAAAGGGTGATTCTGGTCAATGGAGGTTATATAAAAGGGCTTCTACTCCAGCTAACACTTACTGAGTAACTGCTATGAGGAAAATGCTCTGTGTGCCAAGGGCCCTTCTGTCCCCTCCAAATGTATGGAAAGGTCAAAGAGCATAGCCCTTTCTCCAGTCAAAATATGGGTTGTCAAAACCGAATCCCCCCAAATCCTTATAACTAATTATGTACACCAGGGGTGAGGAACGTATGGCTTGTGGGCCATATACGGCCCGAGAAATCATTTGGTCTGGCCCTGCCAAGGCAACCACAGGCAGGAGTCGAAATTCAATAAACCTAAAGCTTTTTTCATAGCTAATTTTTAAGTTGATAATTTTGTATGGTCCGTAAATCGTGTTATAAATATCCAAATGGCACTTGGCAGAAAAAAAGTTCCCCACCCCTGATGTACACATACAGATTTTATATCCATCTTTTCTGGTTTATACCATGAAGCTGTTTCTATAGTGGTTTAGAGTACAGCCCCTGTATCGACTGCTTAGTTTCAAATCCTAGCTCTGCCATCTGTAAGTTGTGTGATTTTGTTTAAATTCTAAAGCTTTTCTTTCCCTTGGTTTTCTCATCTATAAAATGGAAATACCAGTACACACACCTCAAAGGATGAGGTAATGATTAAACAAAACAGTGTACACCAAGCACTTAGCACATTTGGTTTCAGTATGGGGTGGGAGGAAGCATTTTGGTGACCTGCTGCTTGTGGTCATCTCAGGCTGTCCAGGGAATTAACCGAAGAGGCCAACGATGTGGGTGAAAGGTTAGGGCCTGTCTACATTTCTGGGGAACCAGCTCCAATTTTTCTTTCCTTAGTACTTTGAGGCCTCTTCTACTCTGGGGACCTCTCAGTCCTTTCAAGTTCCACTCTGCATTTTTCTGCCTATTATACCATCTTCAGGACCAATGCCAATACCACAGGATCTGGGCACTATCACAAGTGATAAAAATAAGCTTGACAAGCAGACAAATCCCCAGAGCTTCAGCAGCAGCAGCAGCAACAACAGCAGCAGGAAAACTATCAAACTTCAGGGCACTAACTGAGAAGGGCCCAGAATCTAATACCAGGAGGGACCCAAAAGTTCTTGGTGCCTCTGCATTCTGCCTGTAGCTGAGAGTTGTTGGGCCATAGGCCCCAGAGGCACAAATGGGAGAATTGTGGTGAAAGGGAAAAATTAATACATACAGGCCTGGTGACACCTCTAACATAGGCTGTTTTATATTGGAGTTGCCTCAGTTTGAAAACCTAGGGCCATAGCCCATAACACACAATTTCTTTACACCAAAAAATAGGTGTCCTCAGATTGCAAAGCAGAAGCAGTGAAGGCTATGGAGTCATATCCAAATTCAAGCTCCAGCACTGAACTTCTCTAAACCTGTTTCCTTTATTGAAAAATGAGGATAACAATGCCTATTTTGGATGACTAGCTGTTGTGAAGATTAAATGTGTATATAAAATGTATTGTCTTGCATATCAACGGCCTCCATTAGAAAGGAGCTGTTATAGTCATCAATAGGTGATTGATAAATATTTGAATGGGCAGTATAGCTAAATGGAAGACTGGTTCTGTTAGGATAGGCTTGGCAAAAGCAAAAACAAAAATAAGCACATATATAATGTAATCTCCTGGTGGTTAGTGCTGAGATGGTTGTGCCTTTTCTTGTGCCACCTGGTGCTGAGACCAGTTCTGGGAAGATCCCAGTGGATACACAGATATGTCACCCCAACATAAATGAATCAGGAGGCTTCGCTAGAATTAAATGACAAAGTTTTATTCGAGGGTCTTAAACGAGTGAACTGCAACTCTGGGAACACTACCAGGCAATACCCAGACTGTTTCAAAGAAAAACAAAAGGTGAGAGTTTCTATGGTGAAAAGCACATCCTTGAGAAGAATCAGTCCTGCATTCTTAGCTTCTGGATTAGTCCACGATGGTGATCTTCCAGCTGTTCAGAGGTTTGGACACATGCACATTCTTTCCTAAGTTCTTCAAAGGGTTACCTATAGGTATTGACACAAACGGAAAAATTCCCAAGTTCAAGTTCCCAGGCTACTTACAGTAAAATAAGATTGTTTTCCTCACGTTGCAGTGTATTCTGATTTTTGTTAGTGCCTTCATTTTGTTTCTTACTCTTTTCTCAGGTGACAGAGTTGTAGTGCCATGTCACAGGGAAAGAGAAATTGAATTGCTCCAACTGAAAGCTAACTTTCTTCCTATGTGTTTGTTCACAGGCAAGGAAGAGTCCTTTTCCCTGTCAAAGGGAAGCAAAGCTAATGCAGTGTTGTGGTTTTGCATTTATTGGCTCCAGGCTAGATTATACCCCTTTATTTGTCCAGTAACTGTATAAGGACATCATGAACACTGGAGACTCAGGTGCTCATGCCCCAATGTACCAAGTTCTGTTTTGAAATGGATGGGCTTGTAGTTTTGAGATATGCCACATCAAAATGTTTACTGTTTCCTTCTTCCATCGAATTCTTTCTAACTGAAGGTTTTAGCTTTGAATGAATGGGAAAGATTGTGTTAGTCTTAAGTTCTCGCCATAATCCTCTGTTCTAATTGATCAGCAAACAGCTTAAATGTAAAGGACGAGTTCCCAAATCTCCAGGGGGGGGGGGTGGCAGAGGACAGTGGGCCTATTTGCCTTCATCACCCGATTGCCTTTTGGACACAGAGGCTTTAATGAGGCGATGATGTTTCTCTGGTTCCAGAGAGAAATATTGGCATTCGCAAACGAATCCCTTCTTTTTTTTAAGTTTTGGGGGAGCATGCAACTTTTCCAAGGAGGACCAGATTGTTAATTTACATGTTGTTTACATTTTCAAAACTACCTCTGCTCCAAATTCATCTCTGATGGACAAAAAGAAAGAGAAAACAAAATATGGACATAAGCAGCCAGACATGAAGTAACCGTCTCTGTGGATCATAAAAGAAGAGAACTGCAAAAGGTGACCAGGGACCAAAGCTTGCTGTTCTCTGCTTGGAAGGAGGCAGTGGCTGCAGAGAGTTTGGCTCCTGTAAAATAAAGGGACCAAAATGCTCTGCACAGGTTGAGAAACCAGAGGAAGGCTTGAAGCCAGGGGCTGAAGGAGAGCTCACCAAGTCATGGAAGAAGCCTGGGTGCAAGAGGGAAGGAGGACCGTCAGCCTGCTGACTGTGACAGAAGTGGCGAGAGGAGGAAAGCCAGGACAAGCACAAGGCCTTGCTCCCAGGAACAGAGCCCAGCCGCCTGATGGCTCCGGGACTGCGGCTCCGTGGGGCTGTAACACCCAACCTGCTTCTGCGCTGGAGGCCTGGAGGGTCAAAAAAAAAAGAAAAGAAAAGAAAAGAAAAGAAAAGAAAAGAAAAGAAAAGAAAAGAAAAGAAGGAAGGAGGGACAAAATAAGAAAAGGAGAAGAACAGACTCAAAAGGAGCTTGCAAATCTAAAATTGTAAGTAAATTGTAAAATACAGCTAAGCATCAACTGTAAAAAGAAGAAATGACCCCAGTGAAGTTTATTTTGTACAATAGTCTAAAAAAAACTTTATAATAAGTAGGTGGTAGATGTGCCCCTGCCCTAAAAAAATAAAAAGAAGGCAAGGCATAACTTTCATTTAAAAAATAAAGAATTGTAAGAAATACATAAAATAAAATTACGTATGTAGAGAGAGAAAATTAAAGTGTAGAAATTAAAAACGTAGCCATTGAATTGAAGGTACTAGACAGGCTAGACACCTAGATACCACTAAAGCACACGTTAACACATTGGACAGGGGTGCAGAGGAATTTATCCTGTCTGTAGCACAGAAATAAAAAGATGTAAAAAAATAGAAAAGAACAGTTTAGAAATATGAGAGGCACATTGACAGGCTTCAGCATTCTTTAATGAAAGTTACAGGGAGAGCAGAGGGGATGAAAGGGAAGCAATAGTTAAATAAATGGCACACACTTTTCCAGAGTTGAATAACAATGTGAGTTCTTCGATCAGAAGTGCATTAGGATACAATGAAGGCTAAGTAAAAGGTAACCCACAGTTAGACAGATTGTAGTGAGATTGCAGCGTATCAGTGGGGGAAACAAAGACCAATGTGTGAGTCTGCTTGGGCTGTCATAACAAAATACTGTTGACTGAGTGGCTTAAACAAGAGACACTTATTTCTCACAGTTTTGGGGGCTGGGAAGTTCCAGATAGCTCTCTCCTGGCTTGCACGGGGCTGCCTTCTCACAGTGTCCTCACAGGGTGGGGAGACAGAGTGCAAGCTCTTTCCTGTCTCTTCTTAAAAGAACACTGATCCCTTCTGATCAAGGCCCCACTCATAACTTCATTTAGCCCCAGTTACCTCTATAAAGTTCTAAACTCCAAACACAGTCGCATTGGGGGTTGAGGCTCCAATGTATGAATGGGGGGGGGGTAGACACAAACATTCTGTCCGTAACAACCAACTAAAAATCAAAGTTAAAAATATGTATAAATGAATGATAGACTGATAGATGGTTTAGCAGCCCGGAGGGGTAAGAAGACATAGGAGTAACAACTTCTAAGCGTTGAGCCTAGACTACTATACCTAGAAAACTATCCTGTGCAAATGAGGGCAGAACAAACACCAACAGTATAAATTCACAGACTCTCACTAAAACAACTTTTAAAAAATATACTTTAGAAATAAAAAATTAAACTGAGAAAAAGTGCACAATATAAGAAACAACAGTGAACACAGTAATTGGTAAAATATACAGGGTGTCCCCCAAAATGTATATATACTTTAACAGCTGATAGCTCAATTTTGAAATTGTAATCTATTTTAATAAACACTGCCTTTATAATTATTCAATGTGTGTGTATACATTTTTTGGGACACCCTACATTTATATTTACATTCATTTTATTGTTAACTATGCAAAAAATGTTAAGTGTGTGGTTTAAAAAACATGATTAAAATGAAAACAAGGCAATGATAACAAGATGAGGCAGGCTCTTTACAGAGAAAAATATTAAGGGTCAGGAAGATGATAATTGATTTTGTAAGAAAAAAATTATAATTTTATCAGTTGAATTTTGCTGCATAACCACTGCAAACCTTAATGTCATGTAACAAACATTATCTTATTTAGCTCTCAAATCTTTGGGTTGGCTGTGCAGTTTTTAAAATCTGGGCCAGCTCAGCTGATCTTGACTGGGCTGTGACTGGCTGGTGGCTAACTAGACGATCTAGGATAGTTTCACTTATGTGTGTCTGGAAGTTGATTGCCTGCCTGCTGGGATGCCGCAGTTCTCTTCCAAATTGTCTCTCACCTTCCAGATTGTCTGCTGGGGCTGTTCCCGTGGTAGTCCAGGTTTCCAAATGCAGCCAGAGAGCGAGCCTCGCCGTGCAAATATTTTTCAAGCTTCTGCTTGTGTTACATTTACTAATGTCCCAATGGCCAAAGTAAGTCGCATGGCCAAGCCCAGATTCACGGAGTGGAGAGATAGACTCCACCCCTTGGAAGGAGGAAAAGAGTGTGTGTGACTGTTTTTAGAATCTACCATCGCCTGCTCCTTGGCCACATATTACTCACATTTCTCCCACGTGCAAAATTTGCTGATCTTCATCTCAGGCTCTCGGTTTCATCCTGTGTACAGCATCGGGCTGGAAGCCTGTGACTGCAAGGCCAGGATGTGAACGGTGCTCCTCAGATGTAGCTCCTTGGGTAAGGCTCTTAATCAAGAGACCTGTGAATTAAAAATGACACCTGCTCCCTACACAACAGACATGCAATGGTGAGACAGGGGCAGCTTATATGAATAGACTCTCCACTTCAAAGAAGGGGAGAACAGAGATTCATAGCAGTTACAGGTCTAAAATACCCCCTGGGTAAGTGTAGCCCGGTCACCCTACTCCAGAGCAAAGAATAGCCCTTCGTTAGGGTTCAGTTCTGCGTCCTAGTGTCCTTCCAGTCCATTTTCTTCAAGGCTCTTTATTCCATTCTCTAGTTTCTTGGTCATCCCCCCCCCCCAGAAGTCTTTCCTTTATTTCCATAAGAAATGACCCACATTAACAGTCCAGTAGTTTTCTCATCTGGCCCCTGCCCACTGATAGTTGAGAGCTCAGAGACCTTTCTGCAGTTTAATCAATCTCTGTCCCTCTAGTCCAAGTTGATGGTGCTTTTGCTAGTATAGTTTTCTTTAAAACATTTCACAATTTCTATGTAACAGGTTATTGTCCACCTCATTGAACAAAAGCCACACCCACAATTGTTTTTCTCTCTAGATTTAGTCACAGTGATTTTGGATTAGGGCTCTGTCATGCCCTTAAGATTCCTTTTTGTCCAGCTAAGAAGGTATACTAGGCGCTTCCGTAAATCCTTCAGAGGTCTTAACACATGGTCACACCCTTGACTCGCCCTTTGTCTGAAAGCCTCCTTTTACTTTGAGACTCTTTTACTCAAAGATTATCAAATATGGGGAGGCTGGAAATGAGAGACAGTTTGGAAACGACACAGCAGGCCCTGGCCTTCTGCATTTTGTCTCAGTTCTGGTTGCAAACTGGACATTTCCCTCTTTAGCTCATTGTTGTCTGGACACACTTTATCATGTGCAGTTGAGAGCACCCAACTAACACTCTCCATATTCTGTCTGGAGAGCTACTTAGCTGTAACTGAAAGTTCATTGGGTTCATCTTTTTCTCTCTCTCAGGTTATTTCAGGCTTCAGTTTTACCAGTCGTTCTATCCCTACATAGCACAAGTCATTGTTCTCCAAGCCTGCCGTAGCAGTTCTCATTCCATTTTCCCAGCCTTTCCAAGCTGTTTCCTGAATGCTTTTTCTAGCCACTGTCCTAATCCCAAGCCAACACCACATATTTTAGGTTTTTGTTATGGCTAACCCCCGCTCTTGAAACTGTTGGGGGCGGCAAGAACGCCGCCAGGTGTTAGACCAGTGGGATCAGATGGGACCTGTGTTCAGCAACCTCAGTGCTTGGGTTCTGGCTAGGAAAGAATTCAGAGCCAAGACTCAAACTATAAGAGAACATTTATTTATAAAATCACAGGGGTAGAAGAAATAATTTGTAGAAGAGATGGGCTTAGGAAACAAGTTATAGAGGCAAAGGAAGAGCCCTTGGAGCTTAGAAGTGAGGAAAGTAAAGGTGATGCTCCTAGGGGGACGGGGAGGGAGAGGGGAAAGGTGTGAGTGTGCTACTGGGAGGAAGAGTGCACTTGGTCCTCTGTCCTAAGGGTTTTAAGGGTGAAATTTTATGGAAGGTCCCAGGGGAAGGTCTTAATATAATATTCATCAGCTTTCCAGTTATGTCCTTTCAGGGTCGGGGTCTCCACTGATTGGTCAGCACCACGGCAGGGGGGTCATTATTCAATGCAGCTGGTCCTGAGGTCAGTTGTGACAGTGCGTTGCTTGTCTGGTTTTGCTGCTTTCTGGGCCTGGAGCTGAAATACCACTGAGGCCTAGATGCTATCCCTAGGGAGGAAAGGTCAGGGGTCCAAACTGCATGACCAGCAACATGCTGGGGAGGAAAGTCACCCTGGGGATGAGGTCCCACTCTGCAGTTGTCATTTGCTAGGCACCCAGGACTTTTCACCCTGGTGACCTTCCATACCTGGCCCATAGTCCTTGCTCTGCTCATGTCTGTTAACTGCCTACCACAAAACCAATACCTCTATTAGTTAGCTTTTCTGCATAAAAAGCACCCCAAATTTAGAGACTTAAACCAGAGCTGTTTTTATTTATATTACAATTCTTTGGGTTGGCCAAGTGGTCTTTCTGGTCTGGGCCAGCACAGTTGATCTCTTAGTAGAATCAATAAAGCTATTCTTTGAGCAAAATTTATGGCCTTAAATGTGTTAATTAAAAATTTAAAATATGTTGAGTATTGTGTTATGTTAAATTGTATTTGGCTATGTATAAAAGAGAATCTAAAAGACCATGGCTTAAAGGAGCTAGAGGTTTAACATCTGTCACATAATCAGAATTTTAGAGGGAGACAGTCCAGGCCAGATGTGGAGACTCCATTATGCCATCAAGATCCCAGACTCTTCATGCTGGTTAGCTTTGCTCAGTGGTTAGAGCATCGGCCTGAGGACTGCAGGGTCCTAGGTTCGATTCCGGCCGAGGGCACATACCTCGCTTGTAGGCACGAGCCCTGGCTGTGCGTCCCATTCGGGATGTTTCTCTCTCACATCGATGCTTCTCTCTCTCTCTTTCTCTCTCTCCCCCATTCTCTCTGAAAAGCAATGGAAAAAAATATCCTCAGGTGAGGATTTAAAAAGAAAAGATCCAAGGCTCTTCTAATTTTCCTTTTATCTACACTTAGCTTTCAAATGCGTGCTTGCAGCTTCCTCGCTGCAAGGTGACTCCTTTACCTCTAGCTTCGTATCCATAGTCCAAGCACGATGGAGGAAAGGACAGATTGTGAAAGAGGCATGTTCCAGCCGAGTCTGCTATTTTATGTAGAGCTTTCCTGGAAGCCCTACCCAGTAACTTCCACTTATGTCATTGGTAAGACATGAATCACATGGTGGTTCCTAGCTGCAAGACAGCCTAGGAAGTATAGTTTGTTACTTAGCTTGGCACATTGCCTTCCCAGATCAAATAGGGGCTACATTAGTAAGGAACAAAGGAGAGGAAACATTGTGTTGACAACTGCTGTTGTCTATATGTGTCCATGTCAAGAAGTTAGAAATAGAACAAAGTAAGCCTTTAGAAAAGTAGAAGGAAGGAAACAAAAATAGGGAGACAAATGAAATGAAATAGAAAACAATTTGGAAGATTAAAAAAGTATAATAAAATAAATTCCTAGTAAGACTTTTTTTCTCAAAAAGCCATAAATAATATTTTTAAAGAAAGGGAAATACAGCTAAATGTATGAAATAGATAATAAAAATCGTAAGACTGTACTCTGAAAAAGGTTATGCCAAAATTTGGATTGGGAAAAGGCATGGAGTTTTCTAGGCAAATATAATTTGCCATAACTACTTCAAAATAAACAGAAAACTTCAATAAAACAACAATCATTTAAGAAATTAAACTGATAACCAAAAGACTTTCTCTCAAAGAAAGTACCAGGCTTAGGTGATTTACACCTGTACTTTGTTCAACTTCTAAGAATTAGATAATATTGTACAAACTATTTAATGGAATAGAAAATGAGGAAAAGCTATCTACTTTTACAGTGATAATATAGTCTAAATGCTCCAAGCAGATGAGCAAAATACAAGAAATTAAAATTATAGACCAGTCTCATTTATAAACATAGATGCTTATGAGATGTTTGCAAATCTATTTGAAATATTTGCATTCTGACTAAGTAGAGTTTATGCAAGGAATTAAGATGATCCAATATCATAAAATATATTAATGTAACAAACCATATTAACAGATTAATAATACCTATAGTCTATAAGATACAGAAAAGGCATTTGTCAGAATTTAGTACTCATTCATGATTAAAACAAACTTCTCAGGAAACTAAGAACAAAAGGGAATTTCCTTAATTTGATAAAGGGCATCTATCAAAATATTACAGCAGAAACTATTCTTAACACTAAGATTTTAGGCTCCCTTTCAGTCAGTACAGTCATAAGAAAGATAAAGATGTCCTCTCTCATCTTTTATATTCAGCATTGAACAGGAGGTTCTAGGTGATGCAAAAAGACAAAAAAAAAAAAAAAGGGTGTGAATATTGGAAAGAAAGACGAAGCTGTCCTTATTTGCATGCAATTTGATTTTCTTGGAGTTTTTAAGTGGAGACTATAAAGAGCTTGCAAATTTCCCTAGATACTAAATCAATATATCAAAATCCCATTCACCAATAATAACTAATTAGAAAAATTAATAGATAAAGGATCCCATTTTCAGTATCAAGATACCTAGAAGTTCTCCTCACTAAAACATATACAAGAATACTGGAGAAAATTATAATTATTGAAAGAAAAAACAAACAAACAAATAAATGGAGCAAAAGGCTATGTTCATGACCTGGAAGACTCATTATGAAGATGCCAGTTCTCCCCATTTACTTATAAAATAATAGACTTACAAGTGCGGCTGAGGATGTGGAGCAGCAGAGTCATTTACCACCGAGAGAAGTGTAGATCAGCACAACAGCTTTAGGAAACAATTTGGTTACACCTTTTTTTTTAAATTATGTTTTTTGTTTTTTTTTAATATGTCTTTATTGATTTCAGAGAGAGGAAGGGAGAGGGGGAAAGAGAGAGAGAAACATCAATGATGAGAGGGTCATTGATTGGCTGCAGCCCGCAACCCGGGCCTGTGCCCTGACCGGGAATCGAACCCCGATCGCCTGGATCCTAGGTCGATGCTCAGGCGGCTGGGCTGGTTACACCTTTTAACCCAAAATTCCATTCCTAGATGGAGAGCCTTTCTTGTGTACCTCAGCAGACTTGCATTAAAATGTTTATTGCAGCAAAAAATAAGAAACAGCCTAAATGTCCATCAGCAGGAGAATGGATAATAGTGCTGTGCTCATAGAAAGAAACACTATACATATTATGAATAGCATTAAAATAGAACATTATTCTCAACAGATAAATCTCAAAAACAATGTTGAATGAAAGAAGCAAATTATGGAAGGATATGAAAAAAAAAGTATTTATATAAATTTAAAGCTTGGGAAACAATACTACAGGGTGGGGCAAACATAGGTTTACAGTTGTGAGTACATGAGACAGAGTTTATTTTTGTGTTATCATTTATTAATTTTATTAATTGTATTATTTTCCATAAGAACAACTGTAAACCTGTGTTTGCCCACCCTGTATATAGCATTTATGCTTAAATTGTCCTTTTAGGAGACCACGCAGACATGCTCAGGCATGGTAAACCGTGAGATTATGATGGTGGTTATCTCTAGGGGGGAAGGAAAGGACATAACAATGGGAAGAGAGGCGTCACAAAGAGCCTCCGGTGTGTCTGATATTCTTTTAAACAAAGGTCTGTTTGTCTCTAGTTTAGAAATCTTTCACCATTAAAAGATGTTTTATCCTAAATGTAATGAGGTGTCCTGGCTTGGATCCTGGAACATGAAAAGGACATTAGTGGAAAAACTGGTGAAATCCAAATAAAATCTGGAATTTAGTAAATAGTAATCTGCCGATGTTGGTTTCTTAGTTTTGACAAATGTGCCATGGTAATGTAAGATGCTGACATTAGGGGAAATTGGATAAAGGAACTCTGTGTATCATCTTAGCAACTTTTCTAAAAATCTAAAGTTATTTCCAAAATAGCCATTTATTTTAAAAAGTGAGGGGTAAGCCCCGGCCAGGTGGCTCAGTTGGTTGGAGCACCATCCTGTGCACTGGAAAGGTGGGTTCTGTTCCTGGTCAGGGCACATACCTAGGTTGCTAGTTCAATCCCAGTCAGGCTCATAAGGGAGGCAGCTGATCGATGTTTCTCTCTCTCTCTCTCTCTCTCTCTCTCTCTCTCTCTCCCTCTCCCTCTCCCTCTCCCTCTCCCCCTCCCTCTCCCTCTCCCTCTCCCTCCTTCCCTCTCTCCTTCCCTCCCTTTCTCTCTCTTTCAAATCAATAAACATATCCTCGGTTGAAGGTTTAAAAAAATGGGGGGTTGGATTTTATATTTTAAAATGCCCCTCTTAGCTCTCCCCCATCTCCACCCTCCCCACTGTCTACCCTGACCTCTGTCCTTGTGTGGATTCACTTCTGACAGGTCCTTGTGGTCAGTCCTGTTTGGATTTACTGCTTCTGGTCTGGTTATGTCCTGCACATCTATCTGCCCTGCTTCAGAACACTCTTAGAGGGCAAGATTAGTGTCTGCAGAATCTGATTTATTCTAATTTCAGGGGTTGTTTGGTACTCAAAGATCTTAGAGTGGGAAGGGACCCTAACAGAGCATCCTGCCCAACCCCTTTCCACAGGGAGGTAAGGCAGGGAAGTTATTTCAAAAGAAACACCTGGTGGCCAGAGAGGCTTCGGGACTCAGTGAACAATGAAGACTGGAACCCAGAAGTTTTACCTCCTTGGATGATCTTTTTTCTCACCTCATTGTCTCTAATAATAAAGACAAGTGAGATTGAATAGCCTCACTTGTTTGTTTTGAAAACCAGAGAGTTATATATTACCCAGAAATGGTTTAGGTGACAGAAACACTGTAACTGTAGAGGTCAAGGTGAGGTTGGTCCATCTTTTTGTCTCTTTGTTATGAATCTTCTTAGGATTAGAGACTGCCTACCACCCGAGCAGAGTGAGCTGGGGTGGGGAGGGAACCAGAGCTGTAGAATGCATCTTGGCTCTCAATCCTTATCCTAACCCTCTGGATAGATGTAATTGCTCCCATCTTACAGATGAGGTAACAGGCTTAGAAAGATTAAATGACTTCCCCAAGGCCATAAAACTAATAAGCATAAAGGTGAAATGGGTGTTTTTGGTCATTTATAACGAGCCTCTTTCAGCCACATCCGAGTTTATAAGAATCAGGTGAACTTTGGAAAGTCCCTAGATAGCCACAGGATGAGGGCTGGCTACCAGGGGAACCAACCAGGTTATTAGAGGGTTGGAACTTTCAGTATCACCTCTTTACCTCTTGGGAGGGGACAGGAGCTAGGGACTGACTTACTGACTAATGGCCAGTGATGTAATCGGTAATGCCTATGTAATGAAGCCTCCACAAACACCCAAAAGGACAGTGTTTGGAGAGCTTCTGGGCTGGTAAGCAAGAATGTATCCATGTGCCGGGAGGGTGGTGCACTCTGGGCTTCTGTGGTTGAGATATTTCCGGACTTCATCCTGTGTATCGCTTCATTTGATGTTCATTTGTGTTCTTTAGTGTCCGATGTAATAAACTATTAATCTAACAAATGATTAAACCCAAGGAGGGGGTTGTGGGAACCTCTGATTTATAGCTGGTTAGTCAGAAACACAAATGACAACCTGAACTTCTGATTGGCGTCTGAAGTTGGGCAGTCATGTGGGATCTGACACTGACTCCAAGTGGATAGTATCAGAATTGAGTTGAATTGCAGAACACCTAGCTGGGGTCTGAGAATTACTTGGTGTGAGGAAAGCCTACACACATTTGATGACCAGAGTAGTGTTGTCATAGAGAAAAACAATGGAGAGTTTCCCTTTATACCTATGTTGCAGGAAGCCAGGGCTGACTCTAAGAACTCAGGATGAAGGAAGACCCTTCTGAAGGCAGGGAGGAGAAATTCCCCAGAGCTGACTGCTGCTCTCGGAACAGCTGGGGCTGGGAAAGATGCAGAGCATGGGCCAAGACAGAACAGCCTGGAACAGGCTGAGAAGAGCTTTCGGGGTGGGGGGTGGGGCATCAGGCCTGCCAGGGCTATGAGCCTCTGTGGATTCTTCCCTCTGGAAAAGAAAAAGCCACGTAGGTTGACTCCCCTTTCCTCCCACCCCTCGTTCCTCTGTCCCAACCCTGCTGTAGGGCCCGTGCTAACTAGCCTTCCTGTGGATGCCTCCTTAAAACCAAGGTTCTCACTTTGTCTCTGTTTAGGTGGTGTGGAAGAGGCTTGTGTAACTGAAGAGGACTCCTCAAGGCTTAATTGAGGTGATACGGGTAAAAGTAAACTGTAAATCACTATATGAATGTGATTGTTGGCTGAACAGAATGTAAACCAGGGAAGTTTGTGGGGGCAGAGGGGGAAAGTGCCTTTTGAGAGAGGTCTCCCAGGAGAATGTGAGATTAGTTGAGGTTCAATGAATTCCTTTGTTGGTAACTCAAGAAGCATATTTGAAGGGATAAGCCCCCTCACTTAGAGCAGAGCATCCTAGACTTGTCACCATAGTGACTATGATCAAACAGAGGCTTAAAAACCAGAAAACACCAGGTCGGAGGGATTCTTTTGGGACTCCAGTAGAGGACTCAGCTATTGTGTGCTAGGAGGAGAGGGGGCAGCGAATTTGAATAGTTTCCCTTCCTTCCTGTCTCTTGCTGTGGGGCTTTTGTTTGGGTTTTTCTCTCTGGATTGATGTGGCTTTTGGAAAGGGGTGACTCCCTGTAGAAGGAACCTAGTCTTCATTAAAACTTGTGTCAGAAGTTGGAGGCATGAACAATGAACTATGTAAAAAAGAAATTAAGGAAACAATTACATTTATAATAGCATCAAACAGAATATAATACTTAGGAATAAATTTAACCAAGGAGTAAAAGACATGTACACTGAAATCTGTAAGACATTGATAAAAGAAACTGAAGAAGACACAAGTAAATGGAAAGATATGGATTGGAAAAATTAATATTGTTTAAGTGTTTATACTACTTAAAGTCATCTACAGATTCAGTGCAATTTCTATCAAAATTCCAATGGCATTTTTCACAGAAATAGAAAAACAATTCTAAAATTTGTGTGGAACCAAAGAAGACCCAGAATAGCCAAAGCAATCATGAGAAAGAACAAATCTGGAGGCATCACAGCTCCTGAATTCAAACTGTATTACAAAGCTATAGTAATCAAAACAATATGGTACAGGCATAAAAACAGACAGACAGATAAATGGAACAGATTAGAGAACCCAGAAATACACCCACACATATACAATCAAGTAATCTTTGACCAGGGATCCAAGAATTCACAATGGGGGGAAGAGAGTCTCTTCAATAAATGGTGAGAAAATTGGATATCCACATGCAAAAGAATGAAATTGGACCCTTATAGCATACACAAAAGTCAAATCAAAATGGGTTAAAGATTTAAACATAAGACCTGAAATTGTAAAACTACTGGAAGAAAACAGGAAAAAGTATTCTTGATATAGGTCTTGGCAATGATTTTTTAGATATGACACCGAAAACTCAGGCAACAAAAGCAAAAATAAACAAGTGGGACTACATCCAATCAAAAAGCTTTTGCACAGCAAAGGGAACCAGCAACAAAGTGAAAAGGCAACCTACAGAATGGGAGAAAATGTTTCTAAACCATGTCTCTAATAAAGGATTAATATCTAAGATATCTAAGGAACTCATGCAACTCAATAGTTTTTAAAAAAACACACAAAAACAAACAAATAATCTGATTTAAAAATGACCCAAGGGCCCGGCTGGAGTGGCTTAATTGGTTGAGCTTTGTACTATGATGGTTCGATTCCTGGTCAGTACATACGTGGGCTTTAGTTGGATCCCCTGTTGGGGCATGGGTGGAAGGCGACTGATCGATGTTTCTCTCTTTCTCTCTCTCTCTCTCTTTCTCCCTTAAAAAAAGAAAAATGAGCAAAGGATCTGAATAAACATTTTTTCAAAGAAGACTTTTAAATGGCCAGCAGGTATTTGAAAAGGTGCCCAATATTACTAATGATCAGGGAAATGCAAATCATTGAGATATCACCTCACGCCTGTTAGAATGGCTAGTATCAAAAGATGAGATAACAAATGCTGGCCGAGGGTATGGAGGAAAGGCAATCTTGTACGCTGTTGGTGGGGATATAAATTGGTACAGCCATTATGGAAAACAGTCTGGAAGATCCTCAAGAAATTAAAACAAGAACTGCCGTATGATCTAGCAGTTCCACATCTGGGTATATATATATATATATATATATATATATATGTAAAGGAAATGGAATCAGTATCTGAAAGAGATATCTGTATTTTCATGTTTACAACAGTATTTTCATGATAGCTAAAATATGGAAACAACCTCAGTTTGGTTGATAGATGAGTGGATAAAGCAGATGTCACACACACACAGGAATATTATTCAGCCATTAGAAAGAAGGACATGATTGTTTCTTCTAATCTGTGGCTTTATTTGTCTGGCTGATTGCTTTTTCTAATCTTCATATCTTCCTGTTCCTTTGACATTCGTCTGGCCTTGTGCAGCTCTGTTTGACAATTTGGTTTCTAGACTTGGGCCTGCTTTGACCCTTAGACCACTGAGACCTGAGCTATTGAGTTGCCAGTAGAGGGGGGACGAGGGGTGTCTAGATTCTGTCACTCATCCTGGTCCCAGGTCTCTCCCTGATGAGCCATGTTCTACTCCCACCATAGTACCCCAAGACCGTACTCTAAACCCCACCAAGCCCCCTAGCTTCAGTGTTAGGTTCTACCCTGCCAAAACCAACATGACGTCTGGCCCAGAAGCACAATAGAAGCTACCAAGTCTGTACTAGACATGATCCTGCCTTAAGGCACTTGCCTAGTGATAGAGGTGACACTAGAATGTAGGCTCCTAAAAGGAGGGACATTTCTCTCTTTTGCTTTTTCATTGATGTATCTCCTGTGCTTAGAACAGTGACTGGTATTTAAGTGTTTAATAAAAATATATTAAATAAATTAATGAATGGTACAACCTCCATATACAATGTCTAAAGAGAGAAGTACAACAATAAATAGGGGAATTTCAGAGGAATGAGATGTTGGCAGAAGAACCAACAGAAAAGATGATCTTTTCTATTAATATTTACTATATGATCCTTTGGAATTTATTGAGACTTACATCATGGTCCCTTGCAGGTTAATTTTTGAAAATATTTCCTATGTGCTTGAAAAGAAAAATGCATATTTTGTAATTATGAGATGTAGGGTTCTGTATGTGTCTGTTAGATAAAGCTTTGTTGCCCATGGTAACAAACTTGGGAACTTTCACACAAACAGTTGTGGGATTGAATTAAATTAAGCAGAATTGGCCTGGTTCTGAGCATTGCAGTTACCGGACACTCCTTCCCAAAACCAATGCCAGGGATATCCTCTACACCTTTATCTCATCCCTGTTATCATTTTATAGTAATTCTCTTTCCTGATTAATTACATTAAAATCTATTTTGTCTGACACTAATTTTACTATTCCAACTCTCTTATGGTTAGTTTTTGCCAGAAATATTTTCATATTTTTCCGTTCACTTCTTTCCACTTCTTCGTGTGCTTTAAGTTCATCTTGTAAGAAGCATATACCTGCCACACACACGCACACACACGCGCACACGCACACGCACGCACACACATGTATATGTATTTCAACACTCTTTTCTCAGTAATTGATAAAAGAAGTGTATGAAAATAAGTAAGGATAGAGAAGAGCTGAATACCACTGTCAACCAACTTGACTTAACCGTCACTGTACCCAACAAGGCAGAATACACATTCTTTTCAAGTGCACATGAAATATTCGCCAAGATAGACCATATTCTGGGCCACCAAAAAATGTGAATCAATTTATGTGTGTGTGTGTGTGTGTGTGTGTGTGTGTGTGTGTGTACAATAATATACTAGGCAGAGACTGGAGGAAGGAGTTGAAAAGGAGAACTGACATTTATAAAGTGTATTCTGGTACACTGTTGTGGTAAATTGTCACCCATGATGGCCATCAACAATTCTTCCATTCCTGTACTTCCATTTCTGTACCCACATCACTCTAGTTCCAACTGTATCAGAAATCACAATAAATATAAATTGACCAAATTTATTAGCATATACACAAACACACATATAATATTTACTTATTATTTTAATGTCTGTAGGGCATTAGTAATATCTCCTTTTTTATTCCTGACAATTTTATAATTTGTATCCTATTTCTTTTTCTTTCTTTTTTTTAAAATTTTTCTTTATTGTACTGCTAGGACCTCCAGTACAGTGTTGAACAGTGGTGAACTTATTTCCAAATTCAAGGCGAAAATTTTCAGTATTATAACCTTCAGTATAATGTTATCTTAAATACTTTGCCAAATTAATAAAGTTTATATTTTGAGGTTACCAAGAGAGTTTTAAAAAAATCATTAGTGGTTGTAGGATTTTATCATATTCTTTTTCTGAATTTAGTGAGATGATCAGCTTTTGAAATAATTTTTTGTTGTTTATCATGGAGATGGTTTTTTTTATTGAATTTATTGGGGTGGCATTGGTTAGTAAAATTATATTGGTTTCAAGTGTACAGTTTATAATATATCATCAATATATTGTATTGTGTGTTCGCCACCCAGAGCCAAGTTTCCTTTTCTCACTATTAACTTCCCCTTTTCTAATACCCATTACATCCCCTACCCCTTTTCCTCTGGTAATCACCATACTGTTGTCTGGAGTCTATCAGGTGTGTTGTTGGTTTTTTTTTTTTTCTTAATCCCTTCACCCCTTCACCTTTTCACCTAGCCCTCCAACCACCCTCCCCTCTGACAGCTACCAGCCTGTCCTCTATCTATGAGTCTTTCTATTTTATTTGTTATTTTAGTTTGTTCATTAGATTACACATATAAGTGAAATCATATGGTATTTGTCTTTCTCCAACTGGCTTATTTCACTTAGCATAATACTCTCCAGGTCCATCCATGCTGTTGCAAAAAGTAAGATTTCCATCTTTTTTATGGCTGAGTAATATTCCTTCGTGTAAACATACCACAGTTTTTTATCCACTCATCTACTGTTGGACACTTGGGCTGCTTCCAGGTCTTGGTTATTGTAAATAATGCTGCAGTGAACATAGGGGTGCATGTATTCTTTTGAATTAGTGTATTGGGTTTCTTCGGATATATTTCCAGAAGTGGAATCACTGGGCAGTTCCTTTTTTAAGGTAACTCCATACTGCTTTTTGTTATAAAACAACCTTCATGCGAGGCCCATGGAGAGTTCTCCAAAATGAGAATTTCAGGACTATTTCCCTACAGGGGATTCACTAAGAAATCCACAAGAATCACATGATGGCCTAGGAGATGCTTTTCTGTGCAGTGAAGGTGCACATGCCCCTGTAGTGTTGAATGTTCTCAGACACTCAGAAGTCCTCTAGGGTGTTTTTGATGTTTCTGATATGGAGAAGCCTAGGAAATATATTAAGTGGAAAAAGTAAGGTATGAAACATTGTATATAATATGCTATCATTTGTATTTAAGATAAAGTGGGGATGAAAACATATAGGAATATTTACAACATATTTCTGGAAGACACTGGTGACAACCACCTGTCTCTGAGGAAGGAAAGTTGGAGCTGGGTACCTAGGAGCAAAGGTGGGTGGAAGGACCTTTCACTGCATATCCCTGTGTATCTTTGAATTTTGAACCATGTAAATGTATTGGCTCTTCAAAGAGAAATACAAGTTAAATTAAAAACAAAATCCTTCTAGGATGGTTAATCAAACTTGAGACTTCAATTGGCCCCTGATAACTTACTCTTTGCTCCGATTTCTTCTCACTTAGGTCTTTCCTCTTTAGGCCCTTCACCTCTGGTCATTTGCTGGCAACACCCCCCTCCTTCTCAGAGTCTAATAGAAACTCTGCAGAGAGGTGAGGCAGCATTTCTAAAACAGCTTGTGACTGATGGCCATCTTTAGCCCCAAACCATCTAGACCAGTGGTTCTCAAACTTGAGCCAACATCAGAATTACCTGGAGGGCTTGTTAAAACAGATTGCAGGACCCCACTCTGAGTTTCTATTCAGCAGGTTTGGGGTAGTTCTAATATATTCCCAGGTGATGCTAGTGGGAGCACATTTTGAGAACCATGGCTCTAGGCAAAAATAGTTCCTCCTGTGATGTGTTGATGTGCAGTTTGGGTGTCCCAGCTGTGTGTTCTCATTTAGATCTGTGAAGAAATAAAAACCAGGCGAGGTCAGTTCCGTTCGACTGGCACACCTATAGCTCCCCACTGTCCAGCTCTCTATCTAGCCAACAGTACCCGGTCAGGCTCCACCCCCCTCAAAAGATAATATGCATGTCACTACCAGCAGGATTGGCATATCTGAAGCCTGGCATTCCTACTTCCCAGAACAGACATTCTTGTGGTCACCGCTGTCAACTCCCTGTGAAGACTTAATTGGTATTAAAAGCAGGCATTAGAAGAGTCATGCTAGTTCCCGATTCCTCTTCTAGTGTTTCTCAGCAGGGGAACAATTAGCATTTTAGACTAATAATTCTTTATAATGAGCATTCTGTTTAATGTAGGATATTCAACATCCTTCCCTCTTCTCTATTCTTAGTCATTAGAGCGATCAATAATCCCACTGCTCCTTCCCCACCTTCCCCTCCCCCACCTTCCCCACAGAATGGGTGGTGAGCACAGCACAACTTTCCACTGAGAACCACTGTGTCTTGTATTAAGCAACCAGACCTACCCCCCAAACCACATTGCTTTAGCTCCCTACAAAAATTCCAAGTAATATTTTACTATTTTTCTTTCTTTCATTAAATGTTGATACTAAAAAGTGACAAAATGGTGACTATTTCTTTGTGAAAACTCTGTGGGTAGAATTGTCCATCATGATATTCAGCCCTTTCTCTGTGGAGATTATCACTGATGGAGAGCCTTGTGTCCTGATGAAGTGGCTTTGCATCCTTGGGGATAGATGGAATGCTTGATAAGGTGGCAAAATTAGCTTAGAAAACCGTTTTGCATGTATTATCAGTTTTTATACAGTTGTGGTTTTTAAACAATCAGTAGCTTGCTTTTGCCTTTTCTTGTGAGTAACTTCAAGCCCGTATAGAAGCAGTCCTTGGTACAGGTTGAGTTGTGAAAGGATTATAGTCAGGAGTGGCCTCATCAGCCAGGCAAAAAACAGATGTAGTGGAGCAGCCAGGGCCTCTTGCGTGGGCACAGGACAGGTGGCGGGCCTGAGGCATGGGAGGAGCAGCAGGAGAGGAGGCCCCTCTTGCTGGCAGCAAGTGGAAGGGTGGCTGGTGAGGAAGAGGTGCCAGGTGTGCTCAAGCTGGAGGTAGAGTCTAGATCAAGGAACTAAGAGCCACTGACATGCCTGAGCCCTCACCAAGGGTGGAGAATCCCAGGCAGCAGATGGGCTAAGCTTGCTGGGCCAAGAGAAATTCTGCTGGGTCTCACTGGCTTAGTCCATGAGAAATGCAGAAACCATTACTCATAGAAACTCCATCCTGCTTCGGCTCCCACTTGGCCCTGTGAGCACACAGATTCCCAGGAGCAGCTAGGTGCAGATGGGCTGGTACTCTTGGGGTCAGCTTTCAGCTGAAGATCCCAATTCAGGTAGAAAAGAACATCTAGCCACGGGACTGTAACAGAGTGGGGATTTCACCCTTCCTCTGATGGCCCAGCAAGTTCCATTTCCTCTCCAAAGTATGTTTCCAGGTATGGGGGGCCACCACGCTAGGCCTGGGGTCCCCACCTTCAAGATCTGTGTGATTTAAGGGATGTGTAAGGACCTTGTGGTGCGACTGTCTCTCTGCTGAAATTCCACCATGAGAGCTCAGTTTCCTCCAGGTTTACAGACTAACCTTTATAAGTTAATAGATCTTCTGGAAGGGTCTCACACAGAGGGCTCAGAGACAAGTCATTTGTGCCTTTAAGAGAATGGATTCACTACTTACTGTAAGCATTTGTTTCCCTCTGAAGAAGTATGTCAAATCTGCTATGGAGGGAAACAGGAGTTTCTGAAGGAAGGAAAAGACGCCTGGGCCAGGCTGAGGGCTGGGCCCTGTGGGCTACCTGGGTGGGGGTTCTGGGGGAGCAGGGGATGTGAGCTGGGCTCTGGGACAGTCGAGCAGGTCACTCACTTCTGAGGACAGTCCTCTCTCAGGTGTGGGTATTTTCTTCCTGTTCTTTCAGACCCTCCTTCCCCTGGCCCTGTCACTGAGCTGGACCCCGGATTTCCCAGGAGCCAGCTCCCTCCAGAGGCTCCAGTGGCCACTTACCTACTCATGACCTTCTTCCCTCACGCCTGCCAGGGCCTCTGCCAGAGCCTGCGACCTCACCCCAGCTCCATGCTTCTCTGTTCTCCAGCGTCCGTCCTCTGTGGAGGAAGAAAGCACCCCATTCTGGTTCTCCTTTTAACTATTGTTCTAAATTCTAAACCCATCACCCCTACACTGGGCAGTAAAAGTAACTGTTGTCTCTGGGACTTTTCCACATGGCCTCCCTGAGTGACGTGCTCCTCCCAGCTGCTCCCGCTTCCTTTTGCACGTCTGTCCCTGGTTTGGCTTTCCTCTACTCCTTCCCACCAGCCACTGGCCAGGTGGCTCCCAAATTGGCTGCATCTGCGGCAGCCAGAACAACTTTAGGAGCTTCCTGCACCCACAGGAGGCAAACCTCTTTCTTTGTTTCCCCGCCCAGTTGTCACAACAAACAGATGAGGAGATGGGGAGCGAGCAGAGTTTAACTACGTTGTCCACCATTCCTCTGCAGGCCACCCTGAGGACGCTGCAGGGAGGAGAACTGTGTGCCTTGCTGTGTGTCTTGCTGGGTGCCCCCAAGGTGAGATGACACCTGGTCAGGTGCCCAGGCAGGTGGGGGTGAAGTCAGCACGCTCTAGCATTACCTGTTGACCTTGGCTTAGCTGGCCAGAATCCTAGAAATGGTGTTGGTGGGAACTGTCGTTGGAGCCAGCAGGAAACCAGGTTGATTAAGTGCCTGCTGGGTGCCCTGGCCTCTGCTAGAAGCTGTTCACGCTGCCAACTCTGGTACTCCGTCCCTCCAAGTTGGCCCAGACCTCCCTCCTCCTGCTTCTCTAGGAGGCTGCCCTGATGTACTCTACTTGGTTTTGATTTTCTTTTTGGCTTTGTGGTTCTTTAGCGAGCAGAATCGCCGGGGCTGGAGCACAGGTAGAAGTCTGTGTTAATTGTGGGACTGAGTTGTTACCGGGCCTGGCCAAGATTTCCCACGAGCCCTGCTTCGCAGACAGGGTCGTCTTCACTGTGTTCAGTGAGCAGTCCGTGTGAGCGTAACATTGAGTGAGTCTCTTTAACAAAGATGGTGCTTTCTTTCAAAAATGTGAATGATCTTTTTGGATTTCATATGTATAACTCAGGGACGGGGGTCCATTGCTTTCTGCAGCTTGGGCTCATGGGGAAGATGGTTTCCCTCTGCCATCCTCAGCCCTTCTCCTTAGGGTCTCACAGTTGCAACGCTTCAGGGGTCATCTGCCAGCATGGGGGGGCACTCTGTTCACTTTCGGGGCAAAGGAGGCTGACAAGGTCACACCCAGTTCGAAATAAACAAAGTGAGGAAGAGGAATTAGTGAAAGGAAGTATGGCCTGCGATTTTATAACACTGATTATGTCCCACAGTGTTGTAAAGCTGCTTTGAACAATAGTCCCATCACTCGAGTGAGAAAATAGCTTCTTGGACTACTTTGAAAAACAAAACTAAGAGGTTCTGCTCTTTTGTTGAGAAAATAAATTCTGTAACTTTAAAGGAATTTTTAAAAAGTGACTGTAAGGTTGGACTCTAAAGTGGCTGATAAAGGGAAAAAGCAGTGTCCTGTCACTGCCTGAAAGAAAATACAAAACCTGTAGCTGAGATGGGAGGCTTTATTCTAGGATTCAAGGGAGGCTGGATCAAAGTGAACACTATATATATGTGAGCATGGTTCCCTTGAAAGGCAGAGCCTGAAGGCACACTGTGAGGCAGCAGAGGCAGATCAAAGGATTGGGAACGTTCATGCAAGCCCCTTCATTTAAAGGCAGGGTTGCATTGGCTCCAATCAGGATGAAGGTAGACCCTCTGGTGCTGAGGAGTGGGCTGTGCAAGACGCACTCCTGTGTAGTCGCCAAACGTATGCTTTTGAGAAATTTACAATGAGGCAAAGAGGACAGTCAGACTTGCCAAGGGGACTGCAGAGATCACCCAGTACTCCTTTCCCTGCTTGAAGAGGAAACGGGGCCTCTTGAGCAAAGCCCTGGCAATGCAGCTGTCAGTGTGGAGCTGGTCTAGAACCTGGCGCCCCTCTCTGGAGACCCTTAGAGTCAGCTGGTGGACCACTCGCAGATGATGCAGGAACCTTTAGCAGGACACATTTCTTGATAGACTTCTCAACAGGGCAAGTGATCTTTAGTCTCCTCCACACGTTTTTCCAGAGATGCCTGTGGAAAGTCCCTTATCTGAATTCCATGACCTTAATGAAGATGTTCATTCTGCCTTTTCTTTTTTTTAAATATATCTTTATTGATTTCAGAGAGAGGAAGGGAGAGGGAGAGAGGGAGGTAGAAACATCAATGATGAGAGAGTCATCGATCAAGCCTGCAACCCGGGCATGTGCCCTGACCAGGAATCAAACCCCGATCGCCTGGATCCTAGGTCGATGCTCAACCGCTGAGACACACCTGGCCAGGCCTCATTCTACTTTTGATAAAATAACTTTGAACAATAAAGTGTGATACTCGATCACATCAAATTATATTCACATAGGCTTCTTGAGTCATCTCTTCTAATGAAAGCATGTGTGTTCTGGAGAGCTTTATATTGCTTCATATATAACTTGTAATTAAGTACGGGTTTACTCATACAATAGTCCCCCCATATCCACAGTTTTGCTTTCTGTGGTTTTAGTTACCTGTGGTCAACTGTGGTCTGAAAATATTAAATGGGGAATTCCAGAGATAAGCAATTCATGAGTTTTAAATTGTGTGCCGTTCTGATGAAATTTCAAGCCATCCAGCTCCATCTGCCTGCAACATGAATCATCCCTTTGTCCAGTGTATCCACGCTGTGTACACTCTCTTCCCCTTAGTCATTTAGTAGCTGTCTGGGTTATCAGGTTGGCTGTTGTAGTATCGCAGTGCTTGTATTCAAATAACCCTTATTTTACTTAATAATGGCCCAAAGATCAAGAGTAATGATGCCGGTGGTTCAGATACGCCAAAGAGAAGCCATCAAATGCTTCCTCTAAGTAAAAAGCTATGAATGTATAGGAAAAACCATCGTATAGATAGAGTTCAGCACTATCCATGGTTTCAAGCATCCATAAGGGTCATGAAACATATCCTCCTCGGACAAGAGGGCATTACTATATTTTTTTAAAAGTTGGGCATTAGGGCCTTCATAAATATTGTATCCATCCCTTATATTATTGTTTCTATGAGAAATTCAGTCCCCTTTCCAAGAAAAAAATATAATCCATGTCAGTGTGGTTAACAGTGATCTGATTAATGTTCATCATAAACTCCTTGCTCTTGTGTGATTTCCATTCTCATGAGAAAGGAAGACAGTACTGTCTGGCATTGATTTCAATGTGCAGTGAAGAAAAATAGAGCAGGGCTGGGGAGTGGAAGGATTGGGATCTTCAGATAGTCAAGGGAGGCCTCTGTGGAGGTGAGGTGTGAGCAGAGAGCAGAACGAAGTGAGGAACAGAGTCTTGAGATCTGGAAGAAGAACTGTATTCAAGGCAGGAAAACTGGCTCTGAGGCAGGAGTGCCCTTGGTGTGGTTGGAACAGCAAAGTGGTAAAGTGGCTGGTGAGGCGCAGCATGATGGCAGCTGACTTTGGAGCAATAGGCAGGGCTGGGTGAGGTAGGGCCTTGTAGGCCATGGGAAGGAGTTTGGATTTTATTCTGTGTATAATGGGCGGTCATTGGAGGGTTAAGTCAGGGAGTATCATGATCTGACTGCTGTGCGGAGAACAGACTGTAGGGAAACAAGTGTGAAAATGGGGAGGCAGTTTGCGGCGGTTGAAGAGCATGAGGCTGACGGCCTGGATGGATGGCCGGTGACATGGAGGTGACATGGAGGTGGAGAGGAGGGATCAGCTTGAAGGTAGAGCCAATGGGAGTTGCTGATGGGGTGGAGTGGAGTGAGAGAGGGAGCAAGGGAGCAAGGGGTGACTGCTAGGCCTGAGCATTTGGACGGGCGATGGAGCCTTTGCCTGAGGGGGAAGTGCTCCAGGAGGGGCACCTATGGCTGGAGAATATTAAAAGAGACTGTTGGATAAGCCAGTGGAGATGTGGAGTAGGCAGTTGGGTGTAAAATTCTGGAGGTTGGTGGAGAGGTTGGGAGAGGGAATGTGTTTGGGAGTCCTCAACTTGTAGGTGGTACATACACCCATGCGACTGGGTTGGATCCCCTGGGAGTGAGCACACCCATCATTTAGAGACCAGGAAGAGGAAGGAAAGGGAGGAGAGTGCAGAATCCCAGAAACCAAGAGAAGGGAGTCTGCCCATAAGGAGGGGGTGATTAACTGCCAGTGCAGCCAAGAGCATTTAATTCCATTATCAAGCTGGGAACAGTGTCCTCTTGATGATTCCCTGGTTTCTCATGTACTCACGGGGCTGGTCTTCCTCCGTTTGCTCAGGAGCTCCCTGAAGCCAGGGACTATGTCAGTGTTCTTCTGCCTGCACTTGGAGCCACGCAGAGCTGTGACTTAACTGCCTACTGGCAAAGCTGTGCTTTGTGGAGATTGAGGCACAAAGGACACTTCCTTGGAGGAGCTACTTTTGTAGTTGTCCATCACTGGAGCTGTGGGGACAGTGTTGATGAGGAAGGGGCAGGACCAGCCCCACTCTAAGCAAAGAGGCCAGTGATGTCCCAAATCTGAGTAGAAAGAATTGGGTGGCAGAGGAGAAGGCAGATGGGAAGAGCAGGAAGGAAACACAGGAGTGTCAGATTCTGGATTTAGGGAACTGTTAGTCCCTTAAATATCGTGAGTAATACAGCACTAACCTGAGGAAGGGAGGCACTGAAAGGCTAGTTAGTATGCGCTCTTTGAACGGTCATGGATTGAGGCAGCATTTGGATTCTGTACCTTCCACCTCTGCAAAGTGTATATGACCCCAGCTATGGCTGAAGAAAGATGGAGGAGCCCCTCACAGCTTTCCTTGAAGGCACCTGACTCAGCACCGCAAGGTCAGGTCCTGACAAAGAGCAGAGTCCCAGTGGGACCTGTGTCTGGGGAGGAAGTCTATGGGCAGTGCTTCAGGACAGTCACGGCCTCTTCCCTTGACTGGGCTCCACTGATCTGTGTCTAGGCGGGCAGGGACCTGGGCCTGAAGGTCTAGCCGTCTCTGACTGGGGCAGTGTCTGTGATGGAGCAGCCTAGAAGACAATTAAGGGCTGGGCACACTGGACTTAATCTGCATAGGGAGAGAGATGAGTTTTCTGGCAGTCAGGAGTCTGCTATAGGGTTTGGATCCTATGAAACGAGAGGACCCATAGGATTATAAGAAAGCATTGGAGTAGCCTCTGGTTGGGGCACTGGGAGAGCTTTGAAGAGATGGGAGGCCATCTTTAGGAAGGAGGACCAGAAGTTGAGGGTCCTCTACAACACCAAGGAGATGCTGGTTGTGGGATGTGGGTGGGTCCCTGGCCCTGCAGAGTTTAAGCTGCTAATAAGCCTGCAAGGCAAGGGCCCATCCCCTGGAGTTATCCTGGGAACCTAGTTGCTAAACTTTTCCAGGCAATCCCTGATCATGGGGCCTGATAAAGCCCAAGCTTACTGCTAAAACAGTGTTAAAATAAAAGCTGTTTTTATTCATTTTATATCCATTAAAGCCATCACAGATTAATTATTTTTCAAAAGAAAGAAAACTGTGCCACAGTTCTGCAAGTAACTTGTGACCAGATGTTGAGGTCTCGGGACACCCTGTCATGCTTAAAAATATTTTAAGAAATCTTTAAACAGTAGGATTGATTTTAAATAAACCTAAAAATAACACCCTCCCCCAATTAAAAAGATGAATAAGAGAAAAGCATTGTAGTTCAAGAGATTTATTGGCTTATTTATTTTTATTTATTTGTGAAAAGAATCATGTCATAACGTAATACCAGATGTTGAATCCTAGATTTTCTCAGTTTTGTAGTGGAGAGGGAGGGCAATTATAAAATGCAAGGGAGAAAACTATGTGAATCGCTGGTAGCTTAGCTGAATAGTCAATGGGCGTCTACAAGCTAGAGTCCATCATGTGCGTGAATCCCTGAACTGAAAATGAGTGGCCGTGGCAGGGACAGTGGTAAAGACCACCTCCCATTAACTTATGGAAAATTTAGAACCACTGACAGCTTCCAGATCACCAGCCTCCCTCTGAGCTTCCTGGGGTGAGTTGAAATTGTAGTGAGTGAGTTGAAATTGTATTTTGTAACATTACCTCTAACTGTGTTCCTTTCTTTCTTAATGCCCAAGGTGAGGCTGAAGCACATACATGGCAGTATTTACACTTCTCTGCCCCATTCAGATCTCAGCCTGCTCTGGGTTATAGTTTCAGCTGGTGTCTAGGCCAGATTTCCCAGAAGAACACGGGTGTTCTTACCTCTTTTTCCTCACTACACCAGCTGGAGTCCTGGTGACCTTCACCCCTGTCATATCTATTAAGCCACGCGTCCCCACCTTTCAGGGGGGTGGTGGTGGTTAGTTAGAAAGGCCCGCTCAGTGCTCCCCGTGGAGGGTGAGGAGAGAACCAAGAGCATCCTGGGATGATGGTAGAACTTACCATTCTTTTGCCCACAAACCCAATGAAGGTAGAAGCTTGTCATGAATTTCATGGGCAAAAGTAGGTTTACAGTTGTAATACAAACAATACAATAATTAATAAATAATAATATGAGAATAAACTCTGTGTTTCATGTACTCACAATAGTAAACCTACTTTCGCCCACCCATGTACAAACCCAGTGTCTGGTACTGTGGGTGAGAACCTGGATTTGGACCGACGGTCTCGTACGCAGGAGAGGTTAGTGGAGTGGGGGGAGAGACTAGGGTCTGTGCGTCTAAGACAAGGGAACTTGAAAGGGGGAACTTCAAGTTTAAAAGATGTCTCCCCCTCCCCCTCTCCCCAAAAAGCTTTAGAAGGACCTCAAATGAATGGAACTTTCAATGAAAATCAAGAAGATTAAAAAATCAACATGAATAAATACAGAGAAATCTTTGACTTAGAATTTTTAAAAAAATCAGTTAACCATGAGCAGAATGTAATGGAGTTGATGATAGTTTATGGTAACAACTGCAGGAGGCCGGAGGAGTTTATTTGGCCACCATCTCTTCCCTAGGTTGCAGTTAAAAACTATGGAAGGTCTGAGATTTCTCCTACTTGAAAGCTAACAAGTTATCCTGCCACAGTTTCTTGACTGCTAGTGGAAGATGAGACCCATGGGCTGGGGACAAAGGACTTTGGTTCACAACAATAACAGTGACCAGGGCATCAGCATTTTCTTGCATTGGTCCTGTGAGCTCCAGTCTGTCTAGGGTGACACGAAAGACCAGCACCTGCACACACAGTGGAGAGAAATTCTGAGCTTAGGGAACTCAGATCTTTTCTAATGAACAGTAAACGTGCCTGCGCTTTGCTCCAAAGGTAGATACTATCTCTCTCTTCCAAGGTTGTTTATGATACAGATATTTTTGAAAAGATAGTTTGGAACAAAGGCAGTCAGTGCCTCTACTTGCAAGATGTGCAGAACTGTGGGAGATCCGGGGAGAAGGGCTCCCAGCTGCAGCATCAATACAAAGGTAAAGGAAGCTGATGTTTATTGTCTCCTTGTTACGCACCACCCCTCACCGGGGGACTTCTCATTCCTCACCTCCTCAAAGCTCAGAGGTAGTACTGTTGTTTTATCAGTAAGGAAGCTGGTGAATAATGAAACTGGAATATCCAGATGCAGGATTTGCATAGGTTTCTATATCCTTATATGCTAAGCATTGTGCTAAAAAAAAAAAAAAAAGAGTTAAAACTTAATTAGATGCTTATCAGATGCCAGTTCTAAGAGTTGTCCATGAATTCACTTATGTAATTCTCATAACTAAGATTATCAGGTGCTGAGGAGGAAACTGAGGCACAGTGAGTGAGGGTCTGGGATCCAAACCTGTGTGCTTAACCACTGTGCTCCTGTGTTCTTTCTTCAGTCCCCAGGGTCATACCAAGGTCACCATGGTGTTCCCAGAGGATGTGGAAGGGCTTGGAAACAGTGCCAAGTAGGCACAGTTGAAGGGGCCAAGTGTGTTTCGTCTGCAGATGGGTAAAAGATAAATGTCTTCAAATATTTGCAGGCATGTCTTGTAGAAAAATAGAGTTTACTCTCTGTGATCCTGGGAGCAGAATTGGGTCCAGGGATGGGGAGGCATATCATGGTTTAGCTCATGATGAAATGGGTTGCTTGTGCAGGTGGGAGCTTTCTCCTGCAGGGTTATCTGGGTGATCACCTTTTGGGGTGCCCTGGCTGGGATCTTTTGAGGGCCCCACAAAAAGTTGCTTTGTTTCTACTCTCTACAGCTGGATGATGGAGGAAGATGGCCCCAATGAGGTGCTGTAGACTTTTCCTAAGAAAGCAAGCCCTGCTGAACACAATGACCTGAACTCCCTCCCCCGCCATTCCTTCCTGTCCCCTTTCTGAGAATTCTCTACTGTCAGACATGCCCGGAGAGTGTTCCTGCACGAGTGACAGGGATGCCCTAACTCTGGGGCATCCTGGCCTGCCCTAAGTTGGCTGGCAGCATTCATCTCAACTGCATCCTTAGGCCTGCAGCTCCTGGCACATATAGGTCTGCTCTATCTCATGGAGGGGTCTGCCAGGATCATGGCTAAGTCCTGCTTCTAACCCTCATGGGTCAAGCTCCTCCTTGCCGCCAGCCTGGCATCACCATCCTCAGGCTTTGCTAGGCAGTTGTCCACACACTCACCAGGCTCTCTGTTGCCCAGTTTGGGACAGAACAGAATTCTTCTACTGGGTCGAAGGTTGAATTAGAAGATTTCCATGGTCTCTGAACTGTATCTGTGGTTCTGTGGTTTACTCTTTGTCAATAGCACATGCTTTAAAAAGCAAGAGGGTGCCCGGCCGGTGTTGCTCAGTGGTTGAGCATTGACCTATGATCCAGGAGATGGTGGTTCAATTCCGGGTCAGGGCACACACCCAGGTTGTGGGCTTGATTCCCAGTAGGGGGCGTGCAGGAGGCAGCTGATCAGTGACTCTCTCATCATTGATGTTTCTCTCTCTCTCGCCCTCGAACCAAGGGTCGTGGGTTTAATTCCTGGTAAAGGGCATGTACCTTGGTTGCAGATTCAATACCCACCCCAGTCGGGCGCATGTGCATGTGCGAGAGGCAACCAGTCAATGAATCTCTCTCACATCAATGTTTCTCTCCCTCCCCCTCTCTCTAAAAATCACCCGCTCTCTCTAACTCTTTAAAAATCAATGGAAAAATATCCTCAGGTGAGGATTAAAAAAACAAAACAGCAAAGTGGCTGAGTCCAGCACTGCTCTGTAAGGACCTGACTGTGGCCCTGTGATCATTTCCCTGGTTTTGGGTAGCTCCAGTCCTGAGCAGAGCAGGTTTGGTCCAGATGCAGGTCCAGGGAGAAGCACTGGGCAGGTGGGGAAAAGAATTTGAGGAGATGGTGAGGAATAGGAGTGGTGGTAATTGGCCTAATGGCATCTGTTCCACTCAGCCAGAAACATCTTCTGTTGGAAGCTAAAGTGGTCTCCCTAAATGTGGTCTCAATTAGCCTGTGCATATCTTTAAAATAATTATATTTTCCTCAAAGAGTTTTAGAGAGTGATGTAGCCCAAAGTAAAGGGTGTGATTAGGATCTGATCCTGAAATAATGTCTCTGCTATCCCAGATGTAGGGAGTACTAAAAATATACTTAAAACTCTGAGAATTCTTGGTTTATTGGACCCATCTCCTTTTTCTCTCATCTTCCCTCCAGAAAGTGAGAGAGTGAAGAATTGAGCCAAAAATCTTTAATTATCCAGTCTGCTGACATTATTTATCTGCACCACTGATATTAAATCTGGACAGCATTCCATTTCAGTCACACAGCTGAGAACAACCTCTACGAATCTGGCCTCTGTCCTGCCGGTGGTGGCCGTGTCTGTTTTCTGCCCTGCCCCATCTTCCCTGAGACTTCAACTCCAGGGCTCTCTGTGGCACCCGAAATTACCTGTCTGTGGAATGTTCAGACTTCAGGAAACTCCCCGAACTGTGTGTGTTCATCCCCACTTCTGTTCTCTTGGCCATTTATGGTTGAGTTCTGGCATGGGACCAGCATTGGAGTATCCTTGGTTTGGCAGGAGCATTTTGCCATATTTCCATCATTGACATAAATAAAATCCTATCCGTTTCTATCAGTGGAGAAGGAAGAGAAGGTCTGGCTAGGTTTTTTTCTTCCTTTCTGTACAAATTAATTTTCCCTGTTACATCCTTAGCCCTTCTGGCCAGTCAAATGAATCGTTAATTTCAGTTGGGTCCTCTGGTCTGTGACCTGTCACCTGGTTTAATGTGGACACAGTCACCTCTTGGGTGGTTTACTTAGCACCCAATTAATGCTCTTGTCATTGCTACAACTGGGTTCATTTATTGGGGTTTCTGGTGTGCCAAGCACTGTGCTGAGACCTTCAATCTTAGTAGGCAAGTACTCTTACCACCGTCCCCACTTGATAAGTGAGGGTCAGGCTAAGAGAGATGAAAGAATTTGCTGAAGGTCCCGCAGCAGAGCCAGGATTGAAAGCCAGGCAGGGTGGCACTGGAGCTGGCTAACTTCTTGCCCCTTCACACTGTTCACTGGCCCCTGCTGTGTATATGACAAGTGTTCCCACTAATTCTCTGGGAAGTGTTGGTGTCTTTATGAAACCCTGTCTTCAGAAAATATGTGAGAACTGACTGTGCAGGACACTCCGCCATGGAGATATAAAAATGTACAAATCCGAGTCCCCCTGGAGGGCACTACCACTGTGAGACAAAGCCACTACAGTCCGAGCTCAAGGTCTGGGCAGGGGCACCGTTTCCTGTTTGTCTAAGCCTATTGATAGTGACGCTATTGGCTAGAAACGCATGGGGACACTCACCTGGGCCCACCGGTACTCCGTGTGGGGAGCCCTCACAGACATTTCCCAGATAGAGCCAATGTTGTGGCTGGACTGGCCCTTGTGGTTCTTATTAAGATTGCACCATCTGTCAACAACCATCCATCCAAACAATCACCGTCAGGGAACTTAGAAAATACAAGGTTTATTACTCACAGGTCTTGGAGGGTACATTGCATGCCTGGGGCCACACAGCGAGAGGTCCTGGGTGGAGGGAGAGAGGAGGAGGGAGAGAGGGAAAGGGGGAGGGGGAGAGAGCGATTTCAAGCATGGACCTGGAGCACTGCTTTAATTGAGATCGAGGGTGAGGTGCTTAGGGTTTTACGGGTTCTCTCTTTATTGGTGAATTTAGAACATAGGAGCAGGAATTAAAGTGCAGGAAAGGAAAAGCAAGCCATCTAAAGTTACTTAAGCCAATCAAGCTTTCTAAAGACAGGAATTTCATGGGTGAGGGGCCAGGGTTTTTATCTAGTCCTGAGGCTGGCAAAGTGTTTATTCCAGATGGATGTCTTTGAAGTGGGTGCCTTGGCAATCAAAAGCTTAACATCAGGCACTTAAAATACAAACAATAAAGCTCACTGTCAGGGTTCACACTACAGGTACCTTTGTCTGTTGTGTTCATAGCTATGTCTCCCAGGGTGTAGCATAGTACTTGGCAGGTAGTGAGCTCTCAGAACATGTGATGAATGAACAAACTACTAATCAAATAAAACTGTGACATTTTTACAAATAAATGAAAGAATACATTAATTCTAAAGAAGTGTGAAGATTAAAGAAAAAGCCTTTTAAAGTATGTATAGTGAGCTGTGGAAAACTCCACGTGTCCTTTTCGTTTTTCATATTTTATCATGGGTTGATGGGAACTTTGTCCTGGAAGAGCTCTCATGAATCCATGTCAAAGATCCCACTGGGAAGGTCTTAGGGGAGAGGAGATCTTGAGGTTGGTTAGGGTAGGACTCAGTTGGGTGGGAAAGACTACCTATCGAAGGCATTCCAGAGCTGCCCCGCTTGGCAGGATTATAGAGGAGAGGGCAGAAGGCCTCATGTTTTGCTTGATAACAGCACTTGTTTTGAACTTCCTGACTCCTTGGGGTTGGATCCTTTCCTGTCTTGCTCCATACTTGTCTCAGTTCCCAAACCTTGCCTAAGCCGGTTGATATTTAAGTTCACATCCCTTCAAACTGTGCAGGAATCCCACCTGGCCATTGCCTTGGACCAGGCAGCAGATCAAGGACTTCCAGCTCACACTGGGGCTGAGGAAAGAATAACCTATTGGGGAGCCAAAGTTGGCCTCAGGCAGTGGGTTGGCAGAAATCAAGAGGCCCCAGATTCAAGAGCCACAAAAATGTCATGCACTTTGACTCAGTAATGAAAATCCTTGAAATATGTCTTGGGGAAATAATCTAGAATGAAGGAAAAGTTATGTTCATGAAATTGTAACTTGTGATGTTTTAATGGAATTGGAAGCAACCTAAATGGTAAATAACAGGGCACCATTGAATAGATTATGGTGCAACCATTTGATGGAATTTTATAGAATCATTAAAAATGAGATTATGAAGAGTAGGCCATAACCAGGAAAAAGTTTGTGGTTTAGCTTGAAGAAAAGAATGAAAATAAAGGCAAAGATAATGTGTAGGCCTAATTTTGTTTTAAGTATACTTTTAGAAAAAGACTAGAAATATATATAGAAAATAATAGTATTTACATTAGGGAAAAAATGTCACTTGTAATCCTATCCACAGCCAGACTTTCAGCAAATATTGTTTATGAGCAGTGACAAAACAAAATGGAATGAGGGAACTGGAGTGGATTTAAAGTTCATGTAAAAAATCAGCAACCAAGACACTGTTTAGAAAGGAGCAAGGACATATATGAGAAAATATCCAAATATATCCCAGTGTGGGAAATAACATAACAGTTTCCTGGACCGAGGACATGTGAAGCATGAGCTTGGCCAGAATAGGGTGACCGTGCCCAGGAAAGACATCTTTGAAGTGACAGCTCACGCCTAGACTTAGGGAGGCTGTGGAGGTGATTAGGGTGCTGAACATACATTTGGTTTCCTGGGACAGTCCCAGCGTGAATATTAATAGTGTCCCTCTTCATACTCAGAAGAGACCTGGTTTGGATAGTACAGCCTGTGGTCACTCTAGTTATTGAAAAGGAAGGAGGAGGACATTCTAGGTTGGGGACAGTGGCTCTGCCAGTTGCCTCTAGCATTTAAGAGCTGGTGAATTGAGATTCCCTGATGCTGAGGGAGGTCCAGCCTGATGAAGAAGTGACCCAGGGGTAATGTGAATGTAGCTCTGCTTCCCGATTAGTTGTAGGAAAATCAAGGGGAGTATTTCCCAGTTGCCCCAGCGTGGGGCTAGAATGCACGTTTCACTCTGACCCTGGAGCGCCTCTTTCCCTTGCACCCGTCCTCACCTATCCCACACATCTAGTACATGACAATACCATTTTCAATGAGCAGAAGCAGTAAGAGTGGATAATTTGACAGCTGAGCCTTCCTACTTATTTGTGTACCTGGAAGCATTGCCCTAGAGAAGTTCTTGCCTTGTAATAGAGAAGTCCATGTATGGCTAATGCAGAAATAAGTTCAAATGGTAGAAGATGACAACTTTAAGGGATAAGGCATAGCCTGGGTGGACTCCGTTTACTTCTTGATGTCTGCCCTCTGTTCTATTGGCTCTGTTGAGACTGACTTATTGGAAACCCTGTTCCTGAGCAGAGGCACCAAGTTGACCATTTGCACTTGCAAGAAAAATGGGGTGGGATTATTGAGGAGGCCCACTCCCCTGTGCCCACAGGAGTGTTGCTCTGACCCTGAGTGTCCCAAGATGCCTATCTGGACATCATGGGACTGGACTTTCTGAGGGCAGTGTCTCCTCACAGTCTTAGCTCAGAGGGGTTTCCAGTCAATGGAGAAGCCAGCCAGACGCAGCTCACTTTGCACCCAAGCAAACAGATAAATGGTTCAGGGATTGCAAAAGTGGAGAGATAGCTAAACCTTTTTTAGATGTTTTTTTCCTGTTGTTTGGTTAAAGAATGCCGGTGGTAAGTGTGGTAACAAGTTATCTTTGGTTTTTCCTGGACTTAAGCAAGAAATTACCTTCTGGCTCCTGGAAACTGTTTTAACCCTCTAGTTAAGACATAGGGGGGAAATCATTGCCTCACTTAAAAAAGAGAGAGCTCTGCTTTGGAGGCCAGGCTATAGACAGACTTGCCAGGAACCTTGTAACTGAGGGAGGACACCTGAGCAAGTTTGACTCATGCCAAATTGCTGCTTCCCATAGTGGCCCAGTGGGGGAAGTTGACCTTTTCATGGGGGAGAAAGTACTGTTGTGAAGACATAAAAGGAAAGTAAGTAAGCGAGGCAGTTCTGGCCTTCCCCTCCTTTTATTTTAGCACACTACAGAGGACAGGTGTGGTCAGGAGTGAGGTCCAGGTCTTACTTGGGCCCAGAAATCAAAAGGGACAAGGCCATTAGGGAGACGGAACAGCCCTGACTAATAGGTGTGGGCAGGGCAGAGTTGATGGCCGGAGTTCTTCAGTATAATGTCCTGAATCTCCCCCCATCAGACCCTGGACTCTGGGAGTTCCCTGGAACTGCTTTCTCTAAGAAAAGTTCTGTATCAGGTCATAATTTAAAAACCAGCCAGAGGCCCAGCCAGCCTGGCTCTGTGGTTGAGCATCGAGGTTCCAGGAGATACAGGTTTGATTCCCGGTCAGAACACTCACCCGGGTTTCGGGCCCGATCCCCAGTGGGGGGCGTGCAGGAGGCAGCTAATCAATGACTCCTCACTGATGTTTCTCTCTCTCTCTCTCCCTCACCCTTTCTCTCTGAAATCAATAAAGATATATTTTGAAAAACACACAACAGGCAGAGAAAACTTATTCATTACCTTAAACATTAATGGTAAAAGCTCCAGATGATAGCATTTTGTTAAATGTTATGTGACTGTTAGAAATGGAAGTTAGTAATTAGAAGTGCATTGCCACCTTAATAGATACATTGGGTATCGGTGAGCACATTCAGGCCTCCTCCTTTTGTCTAATCAGCCACACCTAGAGGCCTAGCTGGTTGGCGGCTGTGCCCACTGGGTAGAAGCTTGCCTAAATTACCTAGAAGAAAATGTTCCGACAACTAGAATGGTCATTTCAAAGCTTTGCAGTGATGGTAAACAATATATTTCTCTGTGCCATCTTGTTACTGTGGGGGAGGGAGACTATTTAACACCCAATAAATTCTGGGACCACACACCACTCTTGGCTGAATGCCAAGAGATGGACTGCTGCTTTTGTGTTGGCTGAATGTCCTGAGTAGGATGCAGAATTGCTGGGTTCAGGAGTGGAAAAACATGAAGGGTTTAAGGGCCTGTGACCAGGCCGGTACCCTACTAGCTGTTTTATTTCTATTGTTTATTATTTTGTTTCTATTCTCTTTTGTGATCTGGCCTCCCCAAGAAGATTCTAAGTCCTTTGTCCTCAAGGTATGCCCTCCCCTGGCCAGTTGTGAGCCCAGCTAATACTTGGGGGTGGCCCATTGACCTTCTTGCTGGCCCGCATCAGCCTGCACCTCCCTCTCTGGTGGCTGGTGGGGTCTCTTGTGGGAAAAGGTTTTTCCTCCAGGTGTAGTGACCCCCTGTTTCTGAGAGAAGGTTGGGAGGGACAGAGGCTGTCTCCTCCTCACCGGGAGCCAGTTGAACTGACGCAGGTGCTCTCTCCTGAGGGTCAGTCACATTTTGCTGGGTTCATGCTGATCCACTTTTAGCCCAAGCCTGAAATTGGGGCCCAGAGAGGCCCAGGCTCTGCAAATACCAGCTCCAGACCCAAGGACACCTGTCTACCTGTGGCATTCAGGGGCTGCAGATTGAACTCTTCACCCGGAGAGTGGGTACTTCAACTGGGGAGGAAAAGCAGGGGCAGGCGTGGGAGGGCGGTCAGGGTGTGAGGGAGGGAGCTCATGGGAGCAAATGGACCACCAGCGGAGTGAAGTCCAGAAGTAAGGGTGTGTGTGCACTCTCACTGCAGCGCGTATGTCATCGTATTGGGAGGATGTGGTGCCCGCCACATTCTGTTTAACCTCTCACCTTGTTTATGGTTACAGGGGTCATTGTAGGTGCTCAGTAAACACACAGTGGTGGGTGTGTGGACAGACTGTGCATTCTGATCCTCAGGCTGAAGTTTTTTCTACTCTGAGGGGAGCATAAACTTGATAATCCTGGCTTGGTTGTCTAGGTGGTCAGTATGGGAGCCAAGGATAGTATAAATATTCTAAGTTGTCAAGAGGGAGTTGCATCTTCTCAGCATGCTTTCGTCCAGCCATGGAGCAGGCTTTTTAGACAAACATTAGTGGCCTAAGAAGTTGGGATCTGGAAGAAGATTCTTATAGGTGTGAACCACAGGATGAATGAACTTCTAGAATTTCCTTGCTGTGGGGGCTGTGGCTGTGGCTGTGGCTGTGACTTTTGGCTACTAGTATGCAAGGCTTAGCTAATTACCAGCAGAATGGCTAATCACTTCAGAAAAAGGAGTGAAAGGCAATCATCAAATGAGTTTTCTTAGCAAACCCCGTCCAGCTACCTGGCAAGAGGGTAAAGGTAGCTTGTCTGAGCTGCTGTCTGCAGACTAAAATGTGTAAGGTGCCCCGGGCTCATGGAGGCTGACCGGATGTGCATGTCAGATTACAAATTGATACGCCCAAGAGGAACGTTAGAGGATTTCTAACCCCAGAGAGGTTAGGACACTTCCCCAGGACCTACTGTTAGCAGATTCTGTCCCTGAAATACAGTGGCTCTGGCTTTGAGCCAGGCCCTTCTCTCTGGGCCTGGATTTTCTTATCTGCAGATTGAGAAGGTGAGCTAAACTCCCTTGTGTTTTGTGGCTGTGTGTAATCTACTGGCAGAGCCAGGATACGACACCAAGACCTTGGACTCTGACCCACTCCCAGCTCTTCCCCGTGGCATCTCTAACAGTGTGACTTTGTTTCCAAGGGTCTGAATGTTGGGGCCAGAGACCTGGGTTCAAATCTAACTGATAAGAAGTAGTGGTTATTGTTAGCTCTGTGACCTTGGATGTATTGCTCAACTTCTGAGTCTTCATCTTTAAAATGAAAATAATACCTATCTTATAGAGTTGCTTTGAAAAGGAAAGTTAACTTAGGTAAAAACCTCAGTACAGTACCTGGCCCCTAGCAAGCATTTAATAAATGGGTCATTTTTATTACTAACAGTAGGTATTGTGGTTCAGTCACTTCATCTGATCTTCGGTTTCCTTTCTATAAAACATGAGGGTTAGATGGGACCAGTGCTTCCGACTTTTCCATCCCCAAGGGAAGTGGAGAAGGAACATGTATTGTGAGGTAGGGGCTTGGGCATAGCCTGAAGCAGCTTACAGAAGGCATCACATTCCTTTGAAGTCCTATAGTTATTTGTAAAATCTACATATAGTTGTCATCCTATAGAACAATGTGAAAGCATTGGTTTTAATATAAAAATGCTTCCCCCAAATCTTTGAATATAGTTGATCCTTCAGGATGAGGTGTTTTCAGCTGTCCCCAAAGTGCACACATCTGCATCGGAGGATGAGGTGGGGTTACATCATTTCTAAGGTCCCTCCCAGCCTTGACATTCTAGGCTCCTCGGGTAAGTGAGTCTCCTCTTCAAAAGACCTGAGGTTGGTACCCAGGAGTCCCGCAGGAACCTCAGAGAGCCCCTGTGCCTCTGCGCCTACTGGGACTGGAAAGTGCTAGGTGGAGGTGCAACCAGCAGAAGGGAGGGAGATGACACAGCCCCTTGGAGTAAAGAATGAAGACGTCTGGAGGAGGGGCAGGGCTCTGTCTGAGCCTGACTTTGGCTGTTGGCTGATAAACCTGGCTGGGTTAGGCTGGCAGCCCTCCACCGCCCCAGGTAAGTATCAGGAAACACTAAGCCATTGTTTCCCATCCACAGCTGGAGGCTGTCCTGGGAACGGGGCCTCATATCATGGGAGGTTGGGTGAGGGCAAGGGGTGAACTGCATGTGGAAACATAGGGCTTGTCCCACGGCCAAGGCAGCCTCCTGGCAGTTCCACCCAAGGCCGAGGTCTGGGGTTGTGCCCAGCCCGTGGGAGGAGAGTTGAGGGAGCCTAAAGAAGAACAGCGAGCTTTGGGGAAGAACACAGAGATTCCTGTCTGTAAATGGGAGGAAAGAGCATCTCTGTGTATGGGGAGAGGAATATCTACTGATGGTGGTGCATAAATTTTCTACAGCTTAGTCACTATGCCTCTTCTCCCCCTCAGGCCTGTGGGATTGAAATGAAGTCATCCATTTGTTTAGGACAAATACAAGGGGCTTTCCCTGGGTTAGAGATTGACTACATTAGTCAAATTTGTACCCATCAGATATCATTTTAATAAAATCTAAGGGACTATCAACACAGTTGTTATGCTGGAAATTTCCTGTTGGGCATGGTATCTATTAAAATAAGATTTAACATATCTTGCTAAATCTTTCCTGAGCATGTTACCAAATTGAGTCAGCATTTGGAGTAAGGACTAGATTCTAGTTCTTTTTTTTTTTTTTAAATATATTTTTATTGACTTCAGAGAGAAGAAGGGAGAGGGAGAGAGAGAGATAGAAACATCAATGATGAGAGTCATTGATTGGCTGCCTCCTGCAGGACCCCTACTGGGATCGTGCCTGAAACCCGGGCATGTGCCCTGACCCGGAAACGAACCTCAGTCTCCGGGATCAGGTCAATGCTCAACCACTGAGCCAGGCTGGCTGGGCTCTAGTTCTGCTTTAATAGCTACGTGGCTTTAGGCAAGTCCCTTGGCCTTTGAGCCTCAGATTTCCCATCAGTAAAATGGGGTTATAATGTATCTCAATATGTAGTGAAGTTAAAGTGAGATCTTGATTGGGAAAGTGTTAGTAAGTTGTCAGTAGCTCAATGTTAATTTTAAGTAGAAGCCCTTTGGGCAGCATTATCTAAGGGGATTGCTATCTTCTGGGTCCTCCACAACCTAGTCTCAATCAATTTGATGACTGTCTCTCTCAAAACTCCTTTTGGCCCAACCCTTTCCAAAATGAGTCCCCTTGCTCTTAGACATGGAGCACCATCTTCCTGCCCCAGCTCAGCTCTGCTTAGATGGCACTAGCCCTTTCTCTGTGCTTTGCAAACTTCAAAGATCCCCACTCCTGTCTTTGAGGATACAAAGGTCCACTCTGGGACCATTTCCTCAGCTGTAAAATAAGGGGGGTGGATTAGATGATTTAGGTCTCCTTCCAGTCCCCACATTCTGCGATCCAGCCATATCCCACTGTGCTGACCATAAATCACAATTTGGGAGGGTGAGAGCAGTGCTTATTGTGTAGCCATTGACAAGCAACTGATATAAAGAAGTCAACGTAGGAGCATGAATTAGTAACCTATTCTTTGTGATAGGTAAGGCTATATCTGCAGCAATATTGAAATGGACTAGAACATCTAAGTGAAATAGGATACCTCTGCTTCTTCATCATAACTATTATTAGAGAGTTACCATTTGTTGAGTGCTTGCTATGTGCCAGGTATTGTTAGAAATCGCATATTACAGCTATAATGTATTGAGTATTCTGTGTGTCTACTTTGTGTTAGATACTTGAAGTTTCCTCTGATCTCCATAGAGCCCTACAAAACAGATTCAGAGATGGGAAAATTGAGGATTAGAGAGATTCAGTAAATCACCCAAGGTCATCTGGCTACTAAGTGGCAGAAGCAAATTCACATCGAGGCGTGTCTGACTGCAAAACCTGTGATGGGATCATTCACAGAAATCCCCTGGTTGACTGGCACCACCTAGCTTACTTTTAGATTATTGATTTATTGTTAGTGGTGTGCTAGGACTAGTGGTGACCCCAGCTGTGTTCTTGATACAAGTCGGGGTTTGACCCTAGAGTAGTGATTGGCCTCTCCCTAGGTGAGGTGGCCAACCTGAAAATTGCGTGGGGAAAACTCACCTGGGAAAATCACATGAAAAAACCCCACTTGCCCAGCTGGTGTTGCTCAGTGGTTGAGTGTCTACCCATGAACCAGGAAATCACAGTTCCATTCCTGGTCAGGGCACATGCCCAGGTTGTGGGCTCGATCCCCCATAGGGGATGTGCAGGAGGCGGCCGATCAATGACTCTCTCTCATCATTGATGTTTCTATCTCTCTCTCCCTCCCCTTCCTTCTCTGAAATCAATAAAAACTTATTTTAAAAAAACCACACAAACAAAACAAAAACTCCACCTGGATTTAGCACCCTCCCTCCTCCCGCAAGTTGGAGACACCAGGCTCCCGCTGCCTCCTCATGCACCTCTGTGCACCTACCGTCTTGTCTCAGTGGTAAGCTTGAGTGGAAAGAAAACTAGAAATCCATCACACTGTTTGCCAGGCCTTTGGCTTGAGCCAGAGGAGGCGATTGTGTTGCTGGAAGTAATTAGAAGGCAACTACAAACTTGACTTTCAAATCCTGGAGCATGTAGGAGCTGATAGATCAGGTTGGCTGTGCGCATTTTCTTGTTCCCACTCAGAGTGGGGAAAGTATCTCCAGGCCTCTCAGTAAGGGAAGCTCAAGTGAGCCGTGGACATGCCATGGCCACGTGGGTACTGGCAGCTGCCTGGGCCCCAGGGAGTCCAGCAGGAGCTGCGGACTCTTGTGGCTGGAGACCATCTTCAAACCCAGCCTTGGCTCTTACCTGCGTTCCCCATCTCTGCAGCCCCTCCTGTGAGCAGTGCTTCCTGCCCGCCTCTCCTTGGAAGAAACTGTCCCAGCCTGATGCCTGGGGCTCTCACGGGGAAAGGCAGGACTCCCACAGAAGGATCCTCCTCATTTTCCCTCCTCCACTCATCCAAGCCGTAGTCCAGCCACGGAGCTAATGTTTTCCCAGGAGAAACAGGCCAGGGGAAGCTGGCATCTACCCTAAACTGTGTGGAGAGGAGCAGGGGCCACCGGAGATCTGCTCACAGTTCACCTGCATCCGTGTTCTCAGAGTCTAAGGGCCCCCAGAGCACAGGATCCTCTGGGCCTGTCCCTTCAGATCACCAACACAGGGCCAGCCCCCCCCGTCCCCTCCCCAAAGTAAGGGGCAATGTGCCCCTCAGGCGACTCAGAAAGAAGGACAGGACATTCCAGTCTGGAGCCAGAGAAGCTGCTAGAGCCCCCTTCAGGGCGGGGTGTGATCAGCAGAATCATGAGGCTCACTTTCTTCCAAGGCCTCCTTTTCCAAAGAAGACCAGGAGAGGAGGGTTAGGGCAGACTCATGGCACAGACTGGTGACCCTTCTCTTCACTCCCCTCCCTCCTCAGCCCTCTGACATTCCTACACCATCAGCACACCCATCCGCCAGGGGCTGCCCCACCTGCCCTCCCACCTGCTCTTCCCTGCCCAAGACTCATGTTTCTAAATAACTCAGATTACTAAATGTTGGCTGAACTGGGGGAGGGAGAGGAAGAATGAAGTAGTAGAAAAGGAATACATTCCATTTACTGAATGATAGTCCCCATTAATTTTGCTGTTATTTTTGGCCACTCTACTAAGGGATTAAATGAGATAAGTCACCTCAAGTGCTCACTCCAATGCCTGGCACTGGCGAATAGTGCTCATTGAAAGTAGCTCTTATTGGTCGCCTCTCATTCTCCTTTTTTTCCTGAGTTTCCGCTCAGCTCTTAGCCCCAGACCCTTCCTGGACAGACCTGGGAGCTGGCATAGCTGCATAGGTGCCTGTTCCTAGCACTGACCCAATGTTCAGAGCCTTCCTGGCCTATGCTGATGTGCCCCGAGGACCAGGTGTGCCTGCTTGATGTGGCTGCTGGGCCTGTGGAGCCCTGCGTGGCAGGCCCGGAACAGAAGGCTCTGGTAGGGAGGGCTTTGCCTCCTCCCTGGTGTCCCGCAGCATCTTGTTCCTGCTCCGGGCTTGGCTTCCCCTGCTGGAACCTTCCCTACCTGTCCAGGTGGCCTATAGAGAGCTGGTCTCAATCCTGGAGACACAGGTATGCTAAGGCAGGAAGGGTCCAGAGAGGCCCTTCAGGCCATGTAGAAAAGACTAGAGGAGGAAATTGACTTTCTTAAGGTCATAGCCAGTGGGGTACAACCATAGTAAGCACTAGAGTCACTGACTCTCTTCTGTGCTGTGTTACCCTCTAGTGCTGTCTTCTGTTTTCTCTTGTGCTGGCTCCCTTCTTGGCCAAGGCAGCTTCTATCCTCTGAGCTATTGACAGGAATATGAAACCAACAACATTAACAATAGCAACCACCACTGTTTGAGCACTTGTTCTGTGCCAGTGACTGGCCTGGGGATGCTTTTTATACATGTTGTTGACCCTCATAGCAACCCTGCAGGTATGGGGGTTGGTATTAGTAGTAGCCCCATTTTACAGATGAGTAAACTAAGACTTTAAGAGATTGTCACTAGCTTCGGGCCGCCCAGTTTAGATGTGGAGAACACAGCAGAGCAGTCTGTTCCCTGCGATGGGGATTGTGGGGATGGAAACAATGAACACTGTTCCTATTCCTTGAGTTGATTTCCCAGGGTCCCACAGACCTGAGTACTCACAGTGCTCATTTCATATGGTTTAAAAAACTGGGCACAACTGGTGTAGCTCAGCAGACTGGAGGGAGTAGACCTGGCAGTTGAGGAGATGGTTAGATAAACATACTTGTGACCCCAAACTTCCCTCTGTGGAGATGATGCCTGATAATGAAATGAGTGAACTTGAGGATTGTTGCTAGATTGTGATAGGAATGTGCATTTTGCTAATTTGGTTATAATCGGGGTTTCTGGCTTTGATTTCTTTTTGCATGTGACTTTTATTGCAGAAAGCCTCTCTCAGCCTGTTCTCATTAAATCCCAAATTAAGCAAGAATCCCAGCAGGAAGGGAGCAGCTCCAGGGGACCAGGCCTCGCTCTTTCACACTGTGTGTACGGTTGGGTGTGTTTATTTGATTTGATCTGTGTGTGTGTGTGTGTGTGTGTACGTGTGTGTGTGTGTCCCCTTTTGAGAAAAACTTAAAAATAACTTTCCGCTGAAGATGTGGGCACTCGGGTCGTGTTGCTGAGCAGACACCCTCCTCCCACCCGTAGCCTGCTGCTCTGCTGATGTGGCCAGGCTGACGTGGGCAGCTCATCTGCCTGGAGAAGCCCAACCCCTCCTTTAATGTGTTTTCCAAGAGGAAAGGCCCAAGAAGGCATAGGGAGGGAGAGGCTGAGTGGTGCTCAGGGAAGAACTCAGCTGTGTGGGACAGAGCAGGCTAGCTTTTCATGATTTCACTTGGGAATCCAGGGTTGTGGATCTGAGTTACTCAGGGATGCCAGCAGGAAGTCCAGAGAGTGTAACCCAGGCAGAGCGTCATTATGCCCATTTCACACACAGGAAGACTGAGAAGCAAAGAGTAGAATGGATGCACGGGTTACAAGCCAGGTTTAGAGCTGGACTGGCATGTGTCTAGAACCAAATACCTGCGGGCCCCAGAGGGGTGGATATTTTACTAGTGTTACCTGTTCACCACTGCTTTTCCTACATCATCTCTCTAATGTTTGCAAGATTCCCTATACAATAAAATTAAATGGGGCTGTAGTTTGGAAGTGATTTTTAAATGTTTCTTTTTTAGCCCTAATTTCTATTCATTCATGTATTCCACAAGCATCTGTTGAGAACTTACCAGTAATTTCACTTATCAGAATCCTAGGTATTAAGGATAGAGCAGTGAGAAAAACACACAGGACCTGTGACCCGGTGAAGCTCGTGTTCCAGGTTAATCATATAACCACACAGCTGCGCGCTGCCAGTTATGACGTGTGGAGTCTGACGCGCTTTCCTAACACGGGGCCTGGCCTAACCTCGGGGGGACCGGAGTCTGTGTTGAGTATTTCCAATCAGCCATTTCGTGCCTGGCAGTCCTTTAGTTTTTGCTTTGAGCCTAAGCACAGGAACTTAAAAATTGTTCTTTTAAACATCCCTCAAGCTCCGGTCCCTTTTGCTCATTTTTCAGGGGTGTATTTATCATCCACGTGATCGCTGTTCCTACTTGCTTAGTGTAACCCACAGATTTGGCAAACACACCTTCCATGATTTTGTCCAAATCCAATGACTTTCCCAGTCCTGTTGTCCACTACCAGAGACCTCTGTCTAAGACTCATATCCAATTTTCCTCCATTCCTCAATGGTGAACAGCATGGTTCTTCTTCTTTTTTTTTTTTTTTTTAATTCTTTCCTCCTTTGTTAGCCATAAAATATTCAAATATCTATTACATTCAAGGTCTTTCGGCATCTGGGTGTATAGTTAGTTCTCGACTAAGAACTTAATTGACTTAAAGGTGTTCTCTTCGTTAGTATCTGTTTCAGGCTTCCGATCTCTCGGGTCCACATTTGTTCAACCATTTTCTTTGGGTGAAAAGATGGAATCAGGTTGGGTATGATACACCCTCTTCCCCACCTGCCCATGAGAGCTGCACACCACTGTTCTCACAAAACCACTTTTCCACTTGTTTATTTTAAGGAGAACAGAAGTGGGGGCAGATGGTGACAAGGAGAGTAGGGGGAGAGACTAAAGCAGCGGTTCTCAAAGTGTGCCTTGGTGTCCTTGAGACTTTTTCAGAGGCCTTGAGTCCAAATCATTTTTGTAATAAAATGTTGTTTGCCTTTTTCACTCACTTTCTCTCTCCAGTAGACAGTGGAGTTTTCTAGCAGCTACAGATGTTAACACTGTGATGTCACAACAGACTGGATACAGAAATAGATATGAAAATTTAAGTGTCTTCTGTTAAGCCAGACATTTAAAAAAATTAAAAAAATGAACAACTCTTCTTACTTTATTTGTTTTGGAAAATATATTTTTCTTTTGAAAATGTTATGTTAACATATAATGGGCTTAATGATGCTTTTACATGAACTAATATTTTTTAGTTTTAATTTCTAATACAGTAAATATTGATAGCAGTAACTTACAAACAAAAGTTCTTTGGGATCCCCAATAGTTTTTAGGAGCATGAAGGGGCTGAGAACAGCTGATAACCCACAGGATTAACCCCATAGAGGATAAGGGGTCGCCTAGGTGTTATGAGAATTTCAGTTACTCAAGAATCAGACATGAGCCAACAGAAAAGCTTAAATTGCCAATTCATACATTTGTAGTCTGTCCCAAGGTGTGAATTGCATAGGATGAGAGATTCCTCTGGAATTATGGAAATCCTCTGTCCCTTGGAGGAGAGGTACTGGGCTAGGCATCAACTTGCTACCACATTGTAGAGGTATGCTTCAGGAACTGCTCCTGAAGCTCCCCAGGGGTCAGGACTAGTGCCATTGGGTCCTCTATACGATGTGAACACAGTCTGTGGAGCCTGGTTGAAACCTCAGCCCAAATTCCCTAAGACAATTAGAGCCTGGAGTTCTCCCATCCATCTGCTGTCTGGGCTTGCCTCCCACTCAAGGGATCATAAATGGGGTTTCCTCAGTTTTAGGAGGAAGGAGCTGGTTCTCAGGAGGCAAATGTCCCATGAGCCCTGGGTGGTAATTCTAGGCCAGATGTGCCAAGGGGTGAGTGGTATTCCAGGCCAGATGCAGAGCTGAGGGTGTGCCCAGCCCCTCCAAGAGTTCAGCTCTCTGCTTGACAGCATCCTCCCTTTGCTCCACACTCAGACTAGAATCTGCAGCTCTGTAAAAACCCATGAGCTTCCACCCCTGGCTTCCCCAGGACTCCATTGAGAGCCTCTGCAGCTGGCAGCCAGGGGTTTCAAAGGTCACCCCAGCTGGGCGGATTAGAACAACAGATCTCCCTGACCGGGTGAAGCTCGCTGCCCAGCGGAAGGCAAGTTGCAACATCTGAGAACAAAGTCAACCCCCCTTAACTTTTTCAGTCTGGTCCTGGGCTCTGCGGCTTCCTGGCTCTCCTTCCCTCTCTTCCTTCTCGGATGGACGGACTCTGGGCAGGAATCTCTGCAGTACAGTGGTAGAGAGTGGCTGTCCACGCGTGCCCACTCATGCGAGAGCTGCCAGGGGAAGAGCCACGGTAAGGCGTGTCTGTTCTTTGGTGTGTGGCCCTGCTCCGCTCTTTGCTCCCATGGGTCACGGCAAGTCAGCGTGGCACAGCCCACAGCAGGGGAGCAGCCACGCAGGGCTCAGAGGAGCAGTCAGGGAATTCGTGGGGATTTGAGTCCTGCGGAGAGAGGATTAAGGCGGGGAGTGGAGCTGTCATTGCCTGGCTGGTGTGCTGCCTCCGAGCCGGGCTGTGGCCTGTCGGGAGGTTCCCCCTGACAGCCAGGCTTCCAGTGCAGAGCCTGTGGGGCAGCCCTGCCCTGCGGGGAAGGTGCGGTATTTCCAGGATGCCCTGCTGGCTGACCAGGTGCTTAAAGACAGCTGCGATCATTTAAAGTGAGTGCACTTTGGGTAGGGAAGGGGATTGCTGGTTTCTCTAAACCTGTTCCGCCCTGTAACTTGACCCCTGATTTTTAACTTTTATTCTGAGTCTTTTTTTGCCTCAGAGTTGCACTCTGTTTTGGCCATAGTTAAAAGTATTCCTTTCTGGGTTCAAGAGACAATTTATAGTGCTTTTGATCAAATTAAAGTCAAATTAACTTCGAGCTGCTTTGAATGATTAATACATTCTGTTAGTTGTGGAAACCTCATTTGGAGGTGAGCATTGTGTGTGTGTGTGTGTGTGTGTTGGGGGTGGGGTCTGCTTCCAGCTCTTCCACCACTGCTCTTTTTGGCCTCCTCCATTGTTTTCTCATCTTACTTCTCTTTCTTTGATGAATATTGAATAAAGCCCTCTCGCTGATCTGTCTAAATCCAGCCACTGAGCACCGCTCTGCCGATAGAGAAGATCCTGCTGGTATTCTTGGTGGGAGGGTGGTCACCAGGCTGGTGGGGGCATTAGAAGGGAACAGGATTGGTTTGCTTTGATTTTTTTTTTTTTTTTTTTGATAGAGCATTCCAAATATGTCAGTAGCCATTAATTGGCAGTGTGGACGGAATCTGTTTATGTGTTGATGGCAGTGGGCAAGGCGATGGGCTGAGCAGAGCTGTTTGGTGTGTCTGGCCCGCCTGGGACTGGGCTCTGGTCCTGCTTGCAGATAGTTAAGTAACTGCCCCCGACAACCGCCTTGCAGGGGACTGGATGTCTTCTGGTTGTATTGACTTGCCTGTTCTCTTTCTAACCATGAAGCCAGACCACCCCTAAGGATGGATGGCTTCTGTCCTCTGTGTTCTTGGAGCCAAGCATGTTCCTTTTGATGACTGTATCCAGGGCCTTTGGGAGGTTTAGGTGGACCTCAGAAGGTCTTGGATCAAGAGGATTTGTAGAGAGGGTCCTGAGCCTGGTGTCACCACTCCTATGTTTCAGCTCCTCTTAAAGCGGAGGCAGAAGAGTCTTGTGTCTTTCAAAGCCAGGCCTGAGAGCAAAGGGGAGACACATTCCTCCCTGCAGCTCCCAATATTCCTCTCTGCAGTAACCTCTGCCTATCACATCTCCCTTTACTGGGAATAGCAGGAAATTCCTCATCTGGGTCATGGGCCTAGGGTATGACTCAGTTAGACTTTGGCTTGGTTTCCACTTCTTAGCTATGTGACCTTGGACAAGTGTGGTTGGCTTTCTCAGCCTCGGTGTTGTCGTTTGTAAAGGGAGCATAGTCAGAACTGCCTTGCAGGACTGTGCTGGTGCCCAGCACGATGTCAGAGGCACACACCCTGCCCATTAAACGGTGCTGCTAGGACAGGACAATCCTTCTTCCCCATCTTTTCACAGAGTTCTGCCATCTGCCTCCTCCTGCTGTTATACAGCAGTCCCACTGAGCTACCCTTCCCCTGAAGGTAATCGGGCTGGCCTGGGCATCTTGCCGTCCTTGGTGAAAAGGGTCCGTGTCCGATAGGCTGGGGAAACTGGTTTTCTTTTGGAAGCCGGATGATGATATTGACAGCTACTACTTATTGAATCCCTTTTGTGCTATACTATGTGTCTTATATACACTCTGTTCAAATCCTCCCTTCAACCTTGTGAGGTTGATATTATCATTCCCATTTTATGGAAAAGGGGACTGAGGCCAAGGAGTTGAAGTACCTTGCCCAGCTCATAGTTAGAAAGTAGCAGTGCCCCTGGATTTATGGCAGGGTCTGACCCTTATGATACCTACCCTCACCTCCACCCCACTCCCCTTCCCCCCTGGTGCTGACAGCACAGAATGTATCTGTCATCTCACCTCAGTGGCAGTGGAGGAGAGCAGAGGGAGCAGTGTCCCTTCTAGAGTATGTTACCCCATTTTACCCCATTTGACACACACACATAACTGTTCACTGCCACACCCTAGCATCTAGCTTGGCATGTGATAGATGTTCAATAAATAGGTTTAATTTTTCAATTGCAGTTGACATTCAATATTATATTAGTTTCAGGTGTACTGTATAGAGGTTAGACATTTATATAACTCACAAAGTGATCCCCCAATAAGTCTAGTACCCATCTGGCACCATATATATTTATTATACTATTATTGACTATATTCCCTATGCTATACTTTAATTCCCATGACTGTTTGGTAACTACTTCTTAATCCCTTTTCCATTTCCAATCCCCTAACCCCCCTCCCATCTGGCAACCATCAGCTTTGTTCTCTGTACCTATGAGTTTGTTTCTGTTTTGATTATTTATTTTGTTCTTTAGATCCCACATAAAAGTGAAATCATATGGTATTTGTCTTTGTCTGACTTATTTCACTTAGCATAATACACTCCAGGTCCATCGTGTTGGTGCAAATGGTAAGATTTCAGTCTTTTTTATAGCTAAGTAATATTCCATTGTATATATACCACATCTTCTTTATCCAATTGTCCAATGACAGACACTTAGGTTGCTTCCATATCTTGGCTACTGTTTATGAAATGTCTTTCTTTGTCTCTTGTTATAGCCTTTGTTTTAAAATTTATTTTGTCTGATATAAGTATTGCTACCTGGCTTTTCTTTTCATTTCCAGTTGCTTGAAATATCCAGTGTCTTTCGATCTGAAGTGGTGAGTCTCTTGTAGGCAGTATGTGTATGGGTCTTGTTTTCTTATCCATTCAGTCACCATATGTCTTTTGATTGGAGCATTTAATCCATTTACATTTAAAGTAATTATTGATTAAGTATGTAGTTTTTGCCATTTTGTTATTCATATTTTTAATATTTTTCTTCTTCTTAAAGAAGTCCCTTTAATATTTCTTATAATCTGGTTTGGTGGTGATGGACTCCTTTAGCTCCTCTGGTCTAGGACTCAATCAATATGTTTTCATTGAGTGAATGAGTATATCATGATTTGTGCCATTAAAATTATCTCACAGTTACTTTGAAATGGCTCTGCAAATACAAACACAATGATATAAATATGACAAAATGCTAATTGTTGAATCTAGGAGATGGGTATTTGAGGTGCTGATTTTATCATTCTTTCTACTTTTCTGTATGTTTGAAATTTTCCATAATACAACTTATTTTTAGCTTAAAATTTCTATATTATTAAGTTTCTGTCATTATTTTCCTTCTAAGTATACACTCATGTAACCACTGATATTCTACTGTGTTTAACCCATCTTAGATATTTTAAGGTATTTTTTCTGTTTCTATTTAACTGAATTATTTTTCTGTTTCTTTTGCTATAAGTAATGTGATTACTGTTTTCATATATAAATTTTGGGCTGCATCTCTGATTGTTTCCCAATCACACATTTCTAAATGTAGGGTCACTAGGAAAAGAGATGGACATTTTGTTCAGAATCCTTTTGCCAAATTGCTTTCTAGAAAGATCACACCAATTTATATTTCCCTGGGTGCCCACCTCACCAGTCTCACTGCCATTGTGTTATTTTTCCTTTTAAATATTAATTTGGTTAGTTTTCTAAGATAATAGCTTGTTCTTAATTTGCACTCTTGGGTTCTCATTGTGGCTGGGCAGTGTCCCTTTGTATGGTCATTGGTCCATCTTCTATGAATTGTCCAATGCATAGCCTCTTCCCATTTATCTGTCAGACTGTTTTCTTATATGTAAGGTGCCCTAGTCCTTCGTTTTTATTGTAAACATTTTATCCCAGATTATCACCCATCTTTTAATGTTGTCGAGAGTGTGTTTTGACATGCAGAAAAACTTAATTTTTACATATGTGGGAGCAGCTTTCAACTTTCTGCCTTGTTACCCCAACCTCACTCCCCTTCTCACCAGCCAACTCTGACTGCTTACAAGAGGCGTGTTAAGAATAGGAGCTCTGCCAGACAGCTGGGTTCAAGTCCCAGTACTGCTCCCTATTAAGTGCCACAACCTTGGGCAAATTCCTTAATCTCTTTGCGCCTTGGTTTCTAATCCATAAAATGGGAGTGATGAGATTATCTGTCTCATAGTGTTGCTGTGAGGAGCAAATACGCTATTACTTATAAAGTGCTTAGAACAGTTCCTGGGTTACAGAAAGTGGTGCATAAGGTTTGCTTTCATTATTACCCACTGCAGTGAACCTTTGGAAAGGATTTTGCTTGCAAAGCTAATATCTTATTAGTGAAAGAGAAAGCTGGATTTGTCAAGCAGGGATGTGCCCTGTTAATAAACAGTTCTAGGTGTCTGTTATTTTAACTTTGAAGTCAAAATATTATCGCCATTTTATTTTTGTTAGATGTTATTGAATTTAAACAAACTAATTACATGCTCACCCAACTCACAGCATAAGATTTAAATGCGTGACTAAAGATCCCAAGAAAGTGAACAGAAAATAAAAACTAGGCATATTGTTCTTGTTCAGTTTAGCAGATGTTTGTCATATGCCTGTAGTAGTCCAGGAGCCATGGATTCTGTAGAGAATAAGGAATGGTCCCCAACCTGGGGCCATCCCAGCCTGGTGTTTCCACCTGGACTTGGAATCTGGAGCAGGCATACCCAGGCTGTATTCTAGGTGGTGGTTGCGAGTGCCCAGGGACCTTGGCTGGGATCTGACCTCTCAGCTCTGTCACTGCTGCCTTTTCCCAGCCTGGTTCTCCAGCCTTTCCTATGGATTTAGGGAGTTCCCCCCAACTCCACCTTTCTAAGGGATCCCTTCTCTGTTTATGACAGCCAGAGTCGGTTTCTGTAGTTTGCAACCAAGAGCTCAGATTCATACCTGTTACTAATCCCACTTCTGGAATCAACCCTAAAACTGACTGTACCAGTCCTCATCCATAGACACCTTGTCTAGTCCCAGCTAGGCCTGGACCAGGAGTCAGGAACCTGAGGTCCCCTTGCCCCCTATGGCATCGTGTTTGCTTTGTCTCTGGGCCAGTGACCCCCTTCTGGGCCTCAGTTGTAAATGAAGGAGCTCACCTAGACAACCTTAAAACACTCTCTTCTCTGATGTCCTGGGACCTTTGAGCTTTTCCACAATCTAGTCCCCGGAAGTGGGAGGTCCTCCTAGCCTGCCTTCCCTGCATTCAGCCACACACTCTCACCTCACCCAGGACCCTCTCATATTACTCTCAAACTACTTTCTTTCTTGGAGTTTGGATCCTGCTTTTTGTTAGCCCATGAGTTCTCCCAGTGCAGGCAAAAGCAGCCCTCGCTTTCTCCCACAAGTGCCTCATGGAGGTGTTGATTCTGAAAGGTCAATGACTAATAAACGCTGGTTTTAGATGCCCACTGTAAACACCCGAGGACCATTTGGTTTCTCTGTGCTTACCCCAGCCGCCCCTTTCCTGGAAGTTCTCTGTGGGGTTTTGCGGAGGCTGGGGTTGGCCCTGGGAGCTGGCACCTGGGCCCAGCTGGACCTCACCCTGGCAGCCTCGCGTGCGGAGAACACAGAACCTCTCATTCCCAGGGGAGCTGCAGGTGCACCCTGACCTGACAGGGCACCCGCCCCCTGTAAAACTCACAACACACTGGGCCTGCTGCTGCCTGCGGGGAAGCAGGGCTGCACTTTATCTCATCTGACCTGCCTTCCTTCCTGTTTGCAGACTATGGGGGATGTGAAGCTGGCAGCCTCCACGCACGTTTCTAGAACCTCCCTCAGTGTGGATCACTCGCGAGTCGGCTCCATGCCCCTGACAGAGGCCCCTGCTTTCATTCTGCCCCCTCGGAACCTCTGCGTCAAAGAAGGAGCCACCGCCAAGTTTGAAGGGAGGGTAAGAAGTGGGCTTGAGGAGGTGGGAGGGGGTCGTCACTCCTTCTGGAGACTTTTCCTCATCAGGATGGATCTGGTAGAGGACCTGGTTTGTTTTGGACCCACATATAAAATGAATGTATACCAATTTGCCCTCTTTATTTTGTTCATGGTTGACTTTGGTCTGTGTTGGTGGACTCAGGTGGGGTGTGGGGAGGGACACCAAGAAGTGTTGCTGTTAATATAGGTCGTGTCTGGGTATGTGCTACCTGATTATAGGAGAACACGTGGGCTGGTGGCAGGAAGCATACAGCTTGGGTTTAAATAAGTGCCTTGGAATATGGACAATTAAAAACTGACTATAATTTTTCTTTCACTCCCTCCCTGAAAGGAGCGTTTAGTTAATTAAGCTTCTCGTATATCTACTTGCTATACCCAGTGCGGTGGGATGGGAGGTAGGACCCGTTATCGGCACTGTCACCCTTTGCTAATAAATATTGGTCTCTTTCCCTTACTGGGTCTCCATTTCTTCTTCTGCAAATGGGCATGATAATTCCTTGTCTATCTTGTACTAGAAAGGAGACTAGCTGTCAGAATATCTGGTGCTGTATCCAGTTGGAGAGACTTTGAGTAAGCTGCTGGCTCAGACCACCGGGAAGTCAAATCGTCAACTTGACGTAGGGATGCATGTGGAAGTCGGGGGGCGGGGGTTGCAGGTAATAGTTGTCCTGGGATTAAACACAGGGGTCTACTCCAGGAAATGCTTTAGAAGCTAGAGGACTTCAATCTGAGCAAAAGGCAACTGAGGTGGTGGGAAATTCATAGGTTGCACTGTGAATCTACAGTTGACTCTTGAACAACACAGGTTTGAACTTCAAGGTCCACTTATACGTGGATTTTTTTTCAATAAATATACAGTCAGCCCTCCATATGCCCAGGTTTCACATTCACAGATTCAACCAACCACGGATCAAAACAGTACTTTTAATCTGTGGTTGGAAATCCACAGATGTGGAGGGCAGAATTAAATTATATGCAGATTTCCCACTGTTCAGGGGTCAGTGCCCCTAACCCCATGTTGTTCAAGGGCCAATAGAACAATTCAGGAGAGGCCTCCAAAAGCTTGTAGAAGGAAGGGATTGAGCACATCATTCTTCCCTGGTGACCCTGGGCCTTGCCTTTGTTCAGGTGCCAGGTTTGGCTGGGTGGTCCTCTGGTCAGTGTGCTGGGGCTGCTGCTTTGAAAATGGCCCGGCTGGTTAAGACTGTTTGCTGGTGGTGAGACATAACAGTCCTTGTCGCAAGTTACCTGAAGAAGATTGTGGAGAGTGATGGTGATGCTGCTGAAGGGTGTATGTCTTCTCTCTGGGCACTACCAGGATGAGGACCCTTTTCTGTCGTCCTGACTGTGGTCCCCCATCATCGCCACAGCTGGTAGGAAGGAAGCGACAGGAAGAACCCTGGGGGTTTAGAACGGGCTTAGGTGGCCAGAGAAAGGAAGGAGGTGCTGATTCCTGCCTCACCGTGGGTGGACATGGAAAACATCACACTAAGTGGAAGAAGCCAGACATAGAGGCCACGCAGTCGATGATTCCATGTATATAAAATGTCCAGAACAGGCAAACCTATGGAGGTAGAAGGTAGGTTAGCGGTTGCCAGTGGCTAGCCGAGTAGAGAACGACTGCTGATGGGTTGGGGTTTCTTTTGGGGATGAGAAAATGTTTGGAAATCATATAGCAATGAGAGTAGCACAACTTCGTGCATACATTATAAAACACTGAATTTGCACTTAAAAATAAAAAATTTAAAATGAAACAAAAAATAGCTTAGCAAACCTATACCCACCCTCCTGCCCTCTGCCTCTGAGATGAACTCCTTCCTCGGGTTCAGACACGTGGAGAGGAAGCGATGACTTTGCTTCCTCATAGCAGGTTGATCCCCTGGCCTCCTTTGTGACTTTGGAGGCCACCAAGGAGCCGCACCTTTGAGTTCCTTGATTTGGACCCTTTGAGGAAGGAGCACTGGCCTAGGTGCCAGCACACTGGAGTTCTCTGTTGCTCGTCACTGTCCAGTTGGCAGGTCACACCTTCTAAGGACCTAGTTTCCTTACCTGAGAATAAACAACTAGTTGTTTCTGTGTTTCTAGCCTATAGGGATGGAAAAAGAAAATGAGTTGAAGAAGAAAATGGTAAAAAGCATGCTATAAAGTTAAAAAGTGTAATAACACAGTATTTTTTAATGAGGTGAAATTCACATAACATAAATGTAACCATCTTAAAGAAAGCAATTCAGTGGCATTTAATGCATTCACAATTTTGACTGCAGTCTTCTTAAAGTATAGCATTCTTTATGGGAAAATTTTGTTTATATTGATGAAATAACTGATGTTGTATATTACATGTGGACTAGATGTCAAGATGAATGTGCTGCTAAAAAGTCAGCCTGGAGATCTACTTGACTGCTTACCACGTGCCTGGCATTAACCCAGAACTTACCATGGCAGCATGCTGGTGGACACTGGGCACGGGAAGATGATTCCAGAGAGGTGTTGGATGGAGTGGGAGGCTCCACCTGCAAACTTGCAGAGAGAAACGCAGAGGGAAAGGCTGTTGCAGAAAGTGCTCTGTACACTAGCATGTTGCAAGTGTGTGTTATCATTAAAACAAAGGAACATTTTGCAACAGGGAAAGGCCACTCAGATGATTCCAGAATGAGGAAGCTGTTTGTTTTGATACCAGAGATGATGTTGATCAGGGGTGTTCCTGACCTGGAGCCCTCAGCAAAGGGAAGGGTGAGGTAGTGTTAACCTGAGGTGACATAGGCATTGAGAAGGGATTGCTAGTTACAGAAGCCTGAGCTTCAAAGGGGTCACCCACTGAGCATGGTCTGTGGTCGTTCCTGGGGCCACTTGACCCTGCCTGCAGCTGACTCCTCCCTCCAGGTCCTGTTCTTCGTAGTAGCCCTCAGGAGCTCTGCCTGCTTTCCTGTCCCCCCACTCCCCTTCCCTCTTTAACGTTGCCACCAACAGCTTGAGCCCTGAAGCTTGGGTGTGAAGGATACCAGGATGTCCCAGCTTCTTCTGAAGGGGGCACAGGGATCCTCCCATCACTGTAGAAATACAGTGGACACCACAGATATGAGAAAGTTATAAAAGTTTGTTTCCTACCACCTCCTGAAGCTGGTAATTAGACTTTGGTTCAAACCGCACTTTCTGTTTTTATTCCTGAAAGAGGTAAAAACTATTGCCTGCCCTGCTCCCATTTCTTTTTTATGCCTATTTTTAGGCCAAGGACTTAATGAACCTTTTTCTCTTCTTTCTAGCAAAGACTTGGGTGGCATTAAGGTGAGGCCACAGGTGCCCCTTGTGGTTAATGTCTTTTTCTGAGAAGCCCCAGACTCTGAGATGTTCAGCTCTGTGGGTCTCTGTCCCTCACATCTACTAGAGTTTTTCTGGTTTGTGGCAGATGCTTTAGACAGCCAGCACATACCCATTACCAATCCCCGTTGCCCTTGCCCTTTTCCACTGTAGAGGCCGCTGTAGAGGTTTTCTTTGCAGTCAAGGGTGGACCAGTGACAAATTATGGCTGAAGTCTGCTGGGGAGTTTCTGGGAAAATTCTTGCTTTTCTGTTTTGTTTTATTTTTAAAGAAAAGGTCATCACTGCTGCTCTCATATTCCACCTCTCTCCAGCTTCCAGCCTTGAATACAGATGTGATACCTGGTGCTCAGGCAGCCATGTTAAAACCATGTGGCAACAAGCCAGAATACTAAGGATTGATTTGGGTGGGTATGGGTGTGGGGTACAGCAGTGGATGGAACATAAAGACCAGTAGCTAAGAGGCAAAAATCATAAGGCTTAAAGGCTTTCTCAGTTAAGATCTTCGGCCATGGTTATTCTCACAGGAAATTTTACAAAAAGTATTCCTAACTGATAAACACCTAATAAGATGCATGCAGAGATGTCTCTTTAAATCAGGGGTGGGGAACCTTTTTACTGCCGAGGGCCATTTGGATATTTATAACATCACTTGAGGACCATACAAAATTATCAACCTTAAAATTATCTATGAAAAAGGCTCCTATTAAAAAAGATTTATTGAATTTCTATGCCAGCCTGTGTTTGCCTTGGCAGGGCCAGACCAAATGATTTCTCTGGCCATATATGGACCGCAGGCCGGATGTTCCCCACCCCTGCTTTAAATGATGGGGATAAACAGGGAAGGAGACATAGCACAGAGAAAAACTAAAGAACACTTTCAGACCCTTACTAAATCTACCAACAATGAGGGGAGTGCCTTACTCTGAGTTGAACGTGACCCTGCAACTCAGGCATTCTAGACAAATCTGTTCTTGGCGGTGATCATCTGGCTTGAACCAACAGAGTCTAGGGTTTCTGAGTGGAAGTCAACCACATGGGGTCAAGTAGTAAGCTCATGTCTTTGTATGACAAGTACTATTTGATCAGGGTCTATTGAATGGGCCAGAACTACATTCCTTTTCTGACTGCCAGGCTAGAGCTTGAGATTGTATTTCCAGAAACTCATAACACTTTGGCTCTATAGCTCATCAGTGCCACCTTGAGACCTAGGCAACCTGAGCCCATGTTCTAGAAACCCCAGTTCCTTTGTCTGGCTGTACCTTTGCCTCAGAGCAGGGGACCTGTCTACCCAAGGCATGTGCCTACTGGAGCCATACCATCCCCCTTGGTCTGGGCACCCAGGACCCCAGAATTCTTTACCAAATGGCCCTGAGTCCACTTCCAGAGCCTGTGGGAGTCTCTTCCCATGCAAAGATATTGCTAGGCCTGAGTGGGGCACCCGTTTGCTTGGGGGGGTGAGAAGGTAGGTGAAACTTGGATGTGCATAGGTGGGAACTAGGATGGGAAGAGTAGTGCTCTGCACTGTGCCCTGCCTGTGATCGCTGCTCGGCTCCGGGCGCTGGGGCCTCTGTGGATAGATGGCCAGGGCCCCCCAGTGCCAGGGGCTGAATGAAACTCCTCCAGCTGTTCTATTACCCATGCAGGCAGTTCGTGTCCATGAGCTGCTTCCCCCACCACAGTCAAGTATGAAAGGAGCCAGATGGTAGCAAAAATACTGAAATTACTGGGGATCTCTTCCCCTCGGCCCTGGAATTCATTCTTATCAGAAAAAGCAAACATGGTGATAGGCCCTGGCTGTGCTGCGAGTCAAATGAGCTGATACGTTAGTGCCTCTTGAGAAGCGCAGCCTGAGTGAGGTTTCCGTCCAGGCTGGGTTCTCGGCGTTCACGGACATGGGCCCTCAGTCCAGGGCCTGCCTGGCCTCGGCACGGCATGTTTATGCTTAAGTCGTGGAGGGGAGAGGAAGGGAACCAAGAAAACCTGACCCATGAAAGCCTGAAGCATTCCTCAGTTCCTCCTCCAGGCTGCTTTCCTTAAGTATGTTTTCCCCCCACAACCCCTTCCCAGTTCACGCCTTGCTCGGAAACACTCAGCCACTCTGAGAAATTTGAAGGAAGGATCTGATCTGCTTTCTGTCCTCAGGAGTCTTAACGATGTGGTTCTGGAGAAAAACGTGCATATGAAATAGTAGGATATGACAGTGTATAATTCAGTGCTTGAAATAGTTCAATAAATTGTATGTATTATAGGAATTTAGAGGAGGTTAAGACGAGGCTTGGAGTGGCTTGAAAACTGGTTTCTTGCTGCCTGACTTCTGTCCTTCCAATGTGTCCTTCCTACTGCTACTTAAGGGATCCTCCTAAAATGCCGTCTGCCTGTGTCACGCCCCTGCGTCACCCCCCTGCTTGATGTCCTTGAACAATGGATGTTCTCCAGCACTGCCTGAAAGGCCTTTCATCCTCAGCCCCTAGCTCTTGGGCATTGAAGGCAGAGGCTGGCCTGGCTCACCCAGCCCACTCACACATAACACAGGAACCTTGTTCTGCTATCGCTTGCGGAGAAAGGGTAAACAAGAAAAATATTTTATCTCCCCTGTCTATCGATTTGGGCAGAGTGTGATAGGAAGGAACTAGCATTTGTTGGGGCCCTATTGGGGCTGGGCATGTAACCCCAGTCACTTTATCCTCGTGGTAGGGTGGCCGTATCCCCATTTCTATAGAGGAAGAGCCTGGGGGCTCAGAATAACTACAAAACTTGCAAGGGCTGCATCTGGAAGAGATAGAGGCAGTACTTTAGGGCCCAGAGTTTGTGTTCCTCACTGTATATGATGCGTCCCTTTCACATGTCTCATCTGGTTCCTTGAACTTGTGACTGTTTCTTATTTATCACAACACCTGCCACATGGTGGGCACTTGGTAAACATTTGGTTCCCCAAAGAACCAAGGTGGTAGGGTCTAAGACTCCAGGCTCTCTTGCCTGTCAAACTTGTAGGGATTTGGTCCCAGGCTTCTTATAGGGGCTTCTTCCCTTATGCCAGCCCACTCCCTACCCTCACTGTCCCTCACCCACAGGCCTGCATCCCGGCTCCCCCATTTCCTCCGGCTATGCCTCAATGTGGAATGCCCTTCTTTCTCTCCATTCTATCCAGACTCAAGGTCCTATTTAAATTCTACCTCCTTCTGGCTGCTTTCTCTTTAAAGCATTTGATTAGAGGACAGAAGAGCCATGGTAATAGGATGTGGACTATTCCCAGTAATCACATAAGATCATTCATGAGAAATGACCACTGGAAAGAGTTGACTGCTTTGGCCTTTTAAAAACACATTATTCATTAATCATCTCTGTGCCTATAACTTTGTTATAAAGGAAAAAAGGATTTAAATGTTAAACTATTTTTAAAACAAAAATTCAAACAATGGAAAAATATTCCTTGCCTTGACCCTTCTGTTTTCTACAGGTAGCCATTGTCAACATTCCTTCTAGAAATGTTCTATGCAAAAATAAGCATATATCTATATATGATCTGTAAATATAAATATATGTACATATATGTGAAAATATATACAAGTGGACCCACATACATATACATATCTGCAACTTGCTCTTTTTACTTGACATCTTTTGACTTTTTTTATACATCAGCACATAGATATACCTCATAGATCTAATCCTGAACTTTCTAACCTTCAATAGCTCCCTCCTCTGAATTTCTATAATACTTATATATGTGACTCATTTTTACTTTTTGTCAATTTTCAATTTTATCAGTTATTGTGTATTGTCTTTTGTTTCCTCAATAAGAATGAGTTGTTCAAGGTCTAGGATAGCTACTAGCCACATGTCGCTATTTATATTTTGGTTGGGACTAATTAAAATTAGGAATTCAATTCCTCAGCCACACTAGCCACATTCTAAGTGCTCAATAGCCACATGTGGCTCATAGCTACTTTGTTGGGCAGCATAGATTATCGAACATTTCTATCATCACAGAAAGTGTTATTGGACAGGGCTAACTGACACCACTGTTATATTTAATTCAGTTCCCATACACCAGAGAGCCACAGCTAGAAGGTATATTAACAATCATTCCATTCACAATAAAAATAAGACATTAAATTCCTGAAAATTTACTTAGGGCATGAGATTCATTCAAAGAAAAATGTAATTTCTTGATGAAAGACTCTTCGTCTTCCATTTTTGTTGAAGAATGGTAATCCTGGTATTCCAACCAGTTTGAATGTGCTCCCCAAATTTCCATAGCTGTCTGTTACAGAGATTCTCATGGCAGGGAGACTGGGTGGGCTGCCTGTGTGTCACAGAGTTCCCGAAGAATCCAAAGCAAAAGCAGCAGAATGGGAAATGTCAAGGCAACTGTTGTTGAAACTACAGTTGTCAGCAGCTGGTGGTCACTTCTGGTTCAAAATGCTGGACTAAACAGACTAATTAACTGCTCCTTTCTGCAAGCATGCCACTGAAATGAATATAAAAGGTATAGAGAGAATGAATTCAGAGCTGCACTGAGAACAGGAGAGGGGACATTAGTGGATGAGAGATTTTCTTGGGGCTACCTTGAAGGACGTATCAGCACTGCCTGCCATGACATATGAGGGGTGAGGCTCCAGCAGAAGTGAGAGCCACATATTTAAGATGAAAGGATTTGGAAACTAGGAGTGGGTTATAGGCCAGAAATCAGAATCATTAATGGATGTTTACTTAATGTCTATGTGGAGAAAACAGAAGCTCCTAGTATGGAATTAATCAGTATCTCAGAGGAAAGTCTTTTCACTTTGGCACCAGGTGAAATGTGTTGGATGAGTGTCTGTCCAGTTGCCCTCTGCCCAAGCACTCCCAGTGAGCCTGCCCATGGATGTGCTCCATGCGGCCCATGGAGCTTGCGGTCAGGCCCTCAGGGAGACAGGACTACACCCTGGGATGGAAGACCCACACCGGCCACCATTTGGAAGCTACTACTTCAGTCATAGGTTGTGAAAAGTTAATTCATGGCCACCATGAAGATATTTGAAGAAAATACTTATACAATATCAAGAAAATTAAAAAAAAAAATCAACCCCTAGACAGAACTCAAGAGCATTATAGTTACAGAACAGAAAGTAATCTGTGTAAGCTTTGGCAAGGCGGAAGTAAAGGAATGGTGAATGGTAAGGTAGAGGTGGGAAATAACGGAAGAGAAAACTATAAAAACACTAATGTCTTCATCTTACAGAGTGGGAAGTGAGGAGATGCCGTCTAAAACAGATGGATCACATAGCAGAGGTTTGAGTATATGACTTAAAACCATAATGACAGGGGGCAAAAATGGTCAGCTCATGGGCCATATTTGGCACACAGACCTTTTGTGTTTGGCCAGTGGTGTTCTCAAAAATTTTGAACTAAGATTTAGAAATGAAAAGCTTACACATACGATTCATTTCTAAATGGCTTTTCTTAAAAAAATAAGATCAGCCAACCTTTCCACATGACAACAGTTGGTCAGTGGGCACTACCCCCTGCATCTAAACATGTCTCTGCCAGGTTGCTACAGTCTCCCCCATTCCTAGTGATTGTTTCACACATGGACACACATCTGTTGCCAGTGATAACTGCTTTCTCCCCAGCCATGCCCATATTAATAGTGGGAAAGCAAACAACGGGCAGGAAGGGCATCGCGATAGCTCTTGTCCGCACCTACTTTCTGTACTTGGGTATCATGCCCAGACGCTGTAGGCATTTGAGTTTGTGACCTTGCCATTAATGTCCAACAGAAGATCAAAAAATCAAAACAGGCCTGGTGAGAGGAGGGCAGTGTAAGTCAGCGAAATTCCTTGTCATTCATAGTGGGGATCCAGTAAGTGTTGTCCAAATTCTTAAATAAAAAAATAGAGTATGTTATCTAGAATTACTGATTTTAATGCTAAGACTGCAAAGATGATTCAAGGGTTATATCTGGGAAGTGAAACTATTGCAAGGAGGGGGAAAAGTAAGAGGAAAAGAAGCCTTTTGCCATTTTATTATACCCTATCTTTCCCCCCTTACTTTATACATATTCTCATTGCTTGCATTTTTTGACAGTAGATAGGAATTACTTCTGTAATTTTTTTAAAGCACAATAAAATTGCCTGTAAAAAAGCTTGGCATGTCTGTCTGAGCTCAATGTCCAGGTTCTGTTGGATAAAATGGTCAAAGATAAATACACAGTTTACATTGAAAGAAATGTAGACAAGGCCTAGGTGTGAAAGAATATATAACACTGCATTACATACACCACAGAACACTGCGAGCAATAAAATATATGGAAATTAAAATACCTTGAAAGTACTTCAAAAACTAGCAAACTAAAAGATGCCCACTGTTGGGGCTGTGAGAAAACAGGCAAAGGCTCCCTTTGCTGGGAGCACTGATTGTTGGTTCAGCCTTTCTGGGGCTCAGACTGGCAGAATGTTACAGGCACAATAACATCCTTGATATGCTTTGCCAAGACTTCTGCCTTTGACACTATAACTTAACTCTTACAGGAGGACAAAGGAGTTGGTGCAAAGATGTTCAGAGTACTGTGTAAAATAGCAAAAAAGGAGCTAGTTTTACTCAAAAGGAAATAATTAAACACATCAATATGGCAAATATTACACAGTCACATACTTGTAATTTTCGGAGCTACGTCCATAAATGGAAATGTGTGTGAATAATATGAAGTGGAAACAGAAGCAAAGCAAGAACAGTGCATGTTATGATCACCGCCACATGAAATCATGGATGTGTTTGCTACCTAGAATTAGAAGAGGGTTTGGAACCACGTAAATAGAGTTTTGTTGTTGCTGTAAATTCTTTAAGTGTTTGTATTTATTAAATTTCACAATGGTAGTTTACCCATCAGGGAAGATAGATCTATCTCTCTACTAATAAGTCCTTTAGGCTATTATTTTTAACATGTTTCAAATTATCTTGACTGTCTGCCTTGAAATGGAAATGAAGTTGTGCTGCAGAGTGAGCCATGAGAGATGGAGACACTGGAAGAGGCTTTTCTTGTTCTAATGGTAGCTCCTAGGAGAAGGTGTGGGTGCTGGGTTTGGCATTTTTCAGTGGGCATTTATATAGGCGTGGGGGATGTCATTAAGGCCTGGCTTATTTTTTCACATAGATACAATTTCTGCAGAACCCAAGATGTTCACATTCCTTATAATAGGCAACTTCCTTCCGACTTTAAATGAAGTTAATAATTAGACTCTCTTAAAAGCTGGTGAACATGAGTTGATTTTCCTCTGTGCTCTGGACACTGGGACAAATAAAAATAAAACATGATTCTCATCATCAGTGTGATCTTGCAACTAATGGACTGTCGTTTTTGGTAACAGAAAATTAAACTTTTCCTCCTCTCTGAAGCCTTTTCTAGCTCCTCCAACCCATTATATTCTTTTCCATTGTCACATTCTAGGAGGTTTCTATTCTGCCTTGTACAATTTAAAATTAACTAGGTGATTAATATAACATGTGGAAGGAACACTGGACTGGGGTTCTAATTCCTGCAAAGTTGCCTTAACACTTTTGACAAACCACTAAGCCTCCCTGAGTCTCAGATTCCTTCTTATAAAAATCATGATTTAGATTACCCATAGGCCCTCTTTGATCTGAGATTCAATGTTTTATACATCGCAGTGTGTGTTCCCAATTTCACATGTCAAATTTTTAAAAACACACCTCAGTCCCAGCTCCTGGTAGCTGAGCACTAAAGAGAGAGTATTTGCTCAATCTGTGAATTTGCTAAATTTTAATCTCTTGCATCATTTAAAAAAGTAATGTTCGCTTTTATTTAAGGTAGATTTCTATTGTTTGGATTATTTCATTCAACCAGTGTTTACTGAGCACTTTACCATGAGCCGGCGGCTGTTAATTTTTTAGGACTGAACATGTTGAAGGAGCGCCGGACCATCATTTGTGAGGACTTTAGTATTTGGGGTCTATAAATCAGCCTGGGAGTTGGACCAAATAATCCTGACAGTTGTTCCCATCTTAACGTTTTATTATTTTATTTGGTTCCAAAGTCTTGGTGTTGGAGTTTTCTTTGTATTTTGTTTTGATCACATCTTATTTTAAATAATGGACCCTACATTTGTATAGCACTTTATAGTGTACAAAGTTTTCTACATTTGTTAGAGGGTAGAAAGCACTAATTGCCCCGTCTCCCATTTCTAAGCACTTTGGGAAAGAGACAGAATGAAACAGAATGACATATATGAATGGAGAGCCAGTGACTCCCAGAGCACAGTGCTCTCAGGGACAACTAGACCGAAGGATGAGGCTGGGCTTCTAATCACCTTCCCTGAGTTAAATCTGCCCACCCACTAGTGGGCAGCACTGCTGAAGAACGTCTGGCTTCTCTTGAGGGGTGAGATCTTACCCCTGGGGCTGAGCTGACCTGTCAGGGCTCCCAGGAGCTCCCCCTCAGGCCCTTCCAGGCTTCATCTGCTGTGAGGTTCTTCTTTAAGCAACACTTCTCGGCCCAGAAGCCTTCCGTGGTTTCGAGTCCAGGCTCCCTGCCTGGCATTTAGATGCGGACCAGTCCCCTGGACTAGCCCTCTTCCCAAATTCCCTGGAACCTAGGCCCTACCATTCCTGAGCAGGGCCTGGGCTTTGTCTCTCTGACTCTGTCATCTTTCTACCTGGAGTCTGGACCCTAAGGCTCCTGCAAATGCCACTTCTGTCAGAGATCCATCCAGCTGCTTCTCCTCCAGGTACAGTCTCCTCCGTCCAAATCACCAGGGCTTTCTTATACTGTATTATAATCTTAGGCTTTATGTGCTGGTTATTTATGTAATTGTCACTAGAATGAGAGCCCCTTGAACAGTTTCTGACTCACTCTTGTGCCCTCCCCAGCATCTAGGATGGTGCCCTGTGCACGGCCTGGCTGGCTGGTGGCCGGCAAGGATGGGTTTAAGTGCACTGCAGTCCGCCCGGTGAGGCTGAAGTGCTGTCTTTGCAGACGCCTTTGCTGGGCAGTTTGCTGGTTATTATGGGGATCTGGCTGCTCTCAGGACCAATGATGTGCTCTGGGCTAGTCATGGGTCTGGGTCTTTGCCTCTAATTCGCTCTGACCTCAGGGCTTTAGCTTCCACATCTATAAATTAGGAGATTGGACCAATGAGGGATGCCTCTTTCTGCTCTAACGTTCCACGATTCCATAAAAATAAAATTTAAACAAGATTTTGGAGTAGAGACCTAGTGTTTTATTACTGTGCTGACCAGCTGACCCCGGTGCTGCTGGAAGTTGTGACACTCAAGAAGGCTGACTTGAGTGCATGGTTTACAAGTTAATTCAGTTCAGCAAAAGTTAGCCATATACAAGATGTTTGGCACCTCTGCGATAACAAGATGACAGAGGACCAAGAGAGTGTCCCCAAATTTAAGGGATTCACATTCTCTCACAGCTGAGGCTGTGAATCTGCCCCTTCACACCCGTTCCACACACACACCAGCCTTGAGTGCTGGGGTTACCTCTGGGGAGGGAGGATTCGAGTTTTGATTTGATGCCACATGTCAGACACAGTGCCTCCTTCAGGTTCAGTTCCTGTCCCCCGTCTCTGCTCAGGGACACTCTGAAATGAAAGAGGGTGGGGCACGGGGATGGTGGGTTGATAAATACCTGTGTCCTGACAGAGCTGGCTGAGTGGTGCAGAGGATGGGAAATAGACCCATTCATTTTCTTTCATTTGCTGACCTGCTGAGCAACTTCTCTAAGAGATGCAGGTCCGTCCCTCTCAGAAAACTCAGCGGGGTTCAGGGCGAGCCAAGGTGGTGGGAGCAGGCGGGGGCCTGCCGAGCGCTGGCGTTTAGGTGGCGGGCACAGGGCCCGGGAAGGAGGGTTGTCTGCAAAGTGTGAAGAACTTGGCTCACTTGGCCCCCAAACCCTGGGAAGCTTGACAGGGGAGTGAAAAATGAGCCTGGGAGAGATGGAGCCAGGAAGGCAAGGAGAAGCAAACCAAATCTGGATCCTGATCTAAAAGGCATTAGGCCCTGGGGAGCCAGGTACCTGAGCATACTTTCCACAGCCCGTCACGCTGCACTTGCATCACCCGTGAGCAGCGAGGGGAAGTTGAGGCTGCTCGGGGGCAGACACCGCCCCATTAAATGCCATGCTTTGTTGGGCTGGGGGACAGGGAGACCTGCTGCAGGTAAGCCCAGAGAAAAGAGAGAGACACTGGTGTCTGGAAGGGGGAAACATCATGACCTAGTGTGGTCAGTCCCATACACATATGATGAAACGGGGGCCTAATTAATGACTTACTTGAGGCAAAGCTTTTTATAATAAAGTCAGATCAGTCAACTCCACCCTGGTGCCTGCCATTTGTGGTGACACTAGAGTGTTTCTCACAATGGGGTCCACCAGAATCCACTGCGGCGCTTGTAGGCTCTCCCCCAGACCCCCTGAGGTGACACCAAGGTCTGCGCTGGAACACCATTCCCACACAGGTTACTCTTTAAGCCACGAAAGGGAGACTGTTTGTTTCGAGAGCTGGAAGCAAAGGTCGTGGCTGCAGGTTCCGCTGCAGATGGGGGAGCACGTGGGCGTGGCTGAGGCGGTGGAAGCAGAAGGGCTGGTCTTCTGTGTCTTGTGTAATTTTTCTTCTGGGGATGACGTGCCTGGCAACCTCGTGTCGGGGGAATATGTTCCCTTATCGATGGGCTCAAGCACATGATGGACTCATATTGACCAGTGGTTCTCAAAGAAGCGTTTGGCATCTGTTTATGTACTAAATGTATATTCATATATGTGCTGTCTACACAACAATTAGGAGTTTTTTGCCCCCTCCTCCTGAATCAATTTTTGCCCCTTGGAGTGACATTGCCCCATATTGGTTAAATTTTATAATGCTTAAAATTCTCTACTTGGGTGGAGATAAGGCATCAGAAAAGAGCAGTATGGAGGAAATAATAGACTCGGGGTCAGACTAGCACACAGAAATGAGTGCTTCAGTCTTTTCTAGTTGCTAGAGACAGGCCACACATTTGACTATAAGCTCCTGGAAAGTCATGATCAGATACAAGAACCATTTTGTCCTTAAAAAGTAAACCTACTTGCTCAGGAGCTGCAGCACAGAATATACCCAGTGGGAGCGCTCCCGATGGTACGTACCTGTAGATACGAACACATTTCCTGTGCTGTCCAGATGTTAAAGGCGGCACGAGATGGACGCTATTTGGACAGAAAAGTGGAGGACCCTGCTCTTTCATGGTTCTCTGCTCCGTGATCGTCTCTTCCCCGGAGCTCAGATCACCACTGTTGTCCACTCTTCCTTGTTCCTAAACGGGCTCAAGCCCTGCCAGTCTCCCTGTGGCCCTAATCTCATGTCCCTCAGTCATGCTCCCTGGACCACTCAGTGCCCCCACCAGGTGAGAGGCACGATCATTCCGAAGTTTCAGGGATGGGGAGGCAGGGAGGCTGGGGAGACGGGACTCCAGCTGTGGCCAGAGGCAGGTAAATACCGCTGGGAGGCCCAGTTCACCTTGACCTCTTCAGGGAACAGTGGCCAGCCCTGTGCTTATAAACATGTGTTTTTCAGAACTCATATGTCTTAAAATATCACGGCAGGGACCCAAGAACCTCCATGCAGTGGGCTGTAGGAAGAGTCGAAAGAGTACAGGCTTTGCAGCCAGGAGATCTGGGTTTGAATTTCTTCTCCCTGGTTCTCTAAGTTGCATAGGTGAGCTGGAAATAATAATTACTACTTTATACCATTACTTGGGGAAAGGGAGGGTTGATGCAATAGCAGAAGTAGTAGTTGTACTATGCTAGCACATAGTAGTTGCTTAATAAAATGGTAGGCATTATATTAGTAATAAGATCAGGATCACTGATCTGTCATTAACACCACTAAAAATCTTACTTTAAGAATGTTTTAAGGTAAAAATATAATATACTATTTAAGAAAGCTTAGAAAAACAAAAATAGAAGGTTAAACCTACTCATGGTTTTACTTTGCTATATGGTCACTACTATAATTTTGTTTGATAGTTCTGTCTTGTGTTTCTTTGTTAAGCTGGGGGCTGCTTTTGCTGTCACTGTGGGGATAATTGTAGTATTTATAGGGGCAAGGTGGCTTGCTGGAGGATGGCAGGCTTGGAGTCTGACTTGATTTGAATTCAGCCACATCCTTTACCAGCCGTGATCTTGAGTAATTTGCCTATTAACTCCTTTTTTTAAGACCTATCTTTATTGTTGAAAATATTACAGATGTTCCCTTTCTCCCCCAACTGATTCCCTCTACCCCACACCCACCTCCACTCCCAGGCCTTCTTCACACTGTTGTGCCTAGTAGCTCTTTAAGTCACTTTCCTGTCTATAAAATGGATAGATTACCTGTATTATGGCATTGTTTAAATGAATTTTCTCTGCTACATATGTAATATAACAAGTGCTTAGTAACTTTTTGTCATAATTAAAATCATTCATACTGTTTTGTATCTTGCTTTTTTCCCCCACCCAGCATACTGTTTTTCTAATCACCATCAATATAATTTTGTTGTTGTTATTTTTGCTAATCCTCACCTGAGGATATTTATTTCATTGATTTTTTTTTTTTTTGGAGAGAGTGGAAAGGGGAGTGGGGGAGAGAGAGAGAGAGAAAGAGAAACATCAATGTGAGAGAGACACATTGACTGGTTGCCTCCCACACATGCCCCAACCAGGACCAGGGACTGAACCTGCAACCCAGGTACGTTCCCTTGACCGGGAATTGAACCCACTGCCCTTTGGTCCACAGGCCTACGCTCTAACCACTGAGTCATGCCAGCCAGGGCAATGTAATTTTAATGGTTAATATTATATTAAATTTGATGTATTACCATTTACTGAATCATTCCTCCATTTATAGTTATTTAGGTGGTTTCCAGTATTTCCGTTTATAAATTAAATTCCAGTGAACATTTTTATAGGTAAAGCTTTCAGTTCCATATTTAATATTATTTCCTTGGGATGGATTAGTTTGCCTTACCGGGATTGCGAGGACAAAGGCCCTGGGCATCTTTAAGCTCAAGTGCTTTCCTCACACTGCCATCAGTAAGCAATGAGATGTGACTTCCTTGCAAAGGCTGTAGTGGGAAAGGCATGAATTCAGGGACCTTGTACAAATTACTTAACTTCTTTGAACTTTATTTTTCTCTCCTGTAAAATTAGCGTGGTAATGCTGACCTTCTAAAATATGGGGAAGATTTAAATGAAATGAGGTACATAATGTGGTGTGTATGTAGTGAGGCCAAGTGTCCAACCCCTCTGTCCTTGGGTAGCAGGGGGAGGAGCGGTAAGTGCCTCGGAGGCCTGTGCTGTGGTCTCCACTGACCCTGCAAAAGTGCTGTAACCCTGGCCTGACCTGCTTGTAGGTTGCTCAGGGAGAGGAGCTGAGAAGTGACAGGAAAAAGGTTTTCATGTGCAGTTCATGAGTTAAGAGAATATTACTTAAGTGCGGGTTTGATGGAAAACATTATGTGAAGTTGGTTCAGATCTTTCCAGAGGTCTGCCAGCAACCTCAGAAGTGGAGCCTTATTGAAAACAGCTGGGGAGGAGGTTGGCGCCCAGCCTCTTTGCTTTTCCATGCCCCAGAGCTGTCTCACTCTGTGGCCGGAGCCCAGCCCCAGGACTCTGCCAAGGCCCTGGCAGCCTCAGCTGGGGACTAGCAGTGACTCTGCCTAGCTCCAGACTCTAGCTCAAAGGTTGAAACCAGTTAAACCTGAGAGGGGATTTGGCCAGGACTGCCAGTCGGTAATCCTTTCAGGGCTTGGAGTTAACCACTGACTTCAGCCTTTGCCTGATGAGTTAACCAATGCAAAGTTCTCTGGGCAGGGGTGTGAGCTGCCTGCTGGGCAAGTGAGGATGGAGTGCAGTGTCCTTTGAAGTCTCCTTTCAGCAGTCTCGCTGGGCACCAGCTAAGGAGTGAGGACACTGTTCAGAGCAGAGCCCCCCTCAGAAGGCTGACTGCCCCGTTGCAAAGGGCCTTCCATGGAGCAGGCTGTTACCTCTGCTACCACAGAAGCACATTTTGTCTTGTCTTGTTTTCAAAGGCCATGCCTATTTCAGCCAAAATTTCTTTAAAAAATTTTTTTAAATTTTTATTTATTGATTTGAGAGAGAGAGAGGAAGAGAGAGAGAGATTTGTTGTTCCATTTATTGATGCATTCATTGGTTGATTCTTGTGTGTGCCCTGACCAGGGACTGAACCCACAACCTTGGTGTATCAGGACGACTCTCTAACCAACTGAGCTACCCAGCCAGGGCTCAGCCGAAATTTCTTCCAGACAAGTGTGGCATGCCATTCCCTCGGTCTTCCTTTCTGAGGAGACTTTTAATCACAGCCATTCTCTTTTTTTATTTATTTGCATAAAAATGTGCTTGTAACAAATTTACGTAATTTGAACTTCAGTAAGTTAAGTTTTTAAAGAGTAAAATATGTTCATTGTAAAAAATAAATAAATTGGAAATACAGAAAAATATAGAAAAGAAAATATCCCACCACCCAGAGATAACCATTTACTTTTTTATAGGTGTCCTTTGAGTTTTTTCTTTTATAACAGTGAGAATATATATGATTATTAAGTATCATGTTATACATATTAAATAATGATAGTTTGTCAACTGCCTTTTTACTTAATAGTTAAACATTTTCTCATATGCCTCAAGATATAATTTTTAATAGTCATATAGTATTTTATTTTATTGTTTTACCATCATTATTTTAAATGGACTATATTTTGGACATTTGGATTTCTAATATTTGATCTTTTAAATAACTTAAACTTATATCCATCATCATGGACATCTTTGATAATTTCAAAGGCAGATATTAGACTTATTGAATCTTTTTAAGCCTTTTCATAGCTATTTCTAAATTGTTAGGATAGCCATTAAGATCAACATTACTATGCTACCTTATAGATAAGAAATACGAAGGTTAAGTTGTTACCCTTGCATCGGCAGTGATAAAGAATTTGTAATCACTAGTAGTCACTTTACCTATTAAATTAACAAACTTTAATGAAGGATATCACATTTTACTTTACATTTGCTTAATTTTAATTAAACATTTTCGTATGTTTGTCTGCCTCATGAGCTTCTTGTTCATATCTTTTATGTCTTTCTTTATGTGCTCCTTTTATTTAGTCATATTAACTTTTTATATATTAAGATCTTTTGCCTTTGTTTCTGTATATAATTCAAATATGTTTAGTTTGTTTACCTTTTAATATTGGTCATAATTTTACTTTTGTACAAAATTTAAAATTTAAGTGGCCAGATATCTTTATTGTTTCTGTTATTGGTGTCATGCTTGGAATCCTGATTATATCTGCATTTCTTCTACAATTTTTTTTTTTTTTTACTTTTAACATTTTAATCAAAATGGGTGTTTCTGGGTATAGTTTGAGGTAGGAAATTCTAAATATGATTTTCCCCCCAAATTATCTGTACTTACTGAATAATCCATTCTTTTCCCACTCATTTGAAGTCACTTTTATCATGTACTAAAGTCTTATGTATAAGGTTTGTTTTAGGATTTTTCTGGGCTGTTTTATTAATCGGTATGTATATTCTTTTATCAGAACCAAAATGATTTTAGTTGTTGTAGTTTTTTACCATAGTCATATCTATTAGTATAATCTCATTGACTACTTCTAATCCAAGGGCAAAATATTTCTCTTTATTTACTCAAGACATCATATGATTTAGGAAGTTTTGAAATTTTCATTATATGGGATCTTTGCACTTTTTAAGTTTATTCCTAGATGCAGTGTATGTGTATGTTTGCTTTTTCTAATTGGTAATAGCTACTAGATGTGAAAACAATTTTTTTTTTTGAGTAGTTAGTTTATAAGTGGCCAAAGTCAATATCAGACGTATATGCATGGCCTTCAATGCTTTTATTATTGAACAAAAAAAACCCTAAAAATTAATGAACCAAGCAGTCAACTTACAAAATCAGAGAGTAGAACAAACTAATGGAAAGCAGGAGCAAGATATTTATACAAAAGCAGAAATTAGTTCATTATAACATAGAAAAACAATATTAATGAATAAATTTAAGGACGAGTCTTGAAATAGGAAAACCCAACCAGGCCAATCAAAGAAAACAGAAAATATACTTTAATTTTGGAAATGAGACAGTAACCACTGATCTGAAGTTGACAAAAATTAGATTTTCATGTTCAACTCTGATAATACACTTGGAAATCTTGAAAGAAATAGATGCTTTATAAGAAAATAGGAACTTTCAAAACTGACTAAAAAAGAAGCTGAACACCTAAAACGTTTAGTGAAAGGAACTGGAAAGGTTGAGGTAATACCTGCTGAAAATGTGCTGGACCCAGATACTAGTTTTGTGGGTGAATTCATTAAACCCTTCAAGGAACAGATCATTCCAAGCTCTGATTCATAGCACAAAGGTTACTTAAAGTATAAATGGAATATTTCTTTCATGTTCTCTCTCACTTATGCTTTCAGTTCTGATAAATTCTTAGGAAACTAAGATTGGGGTTGGGAGGTACCTTAGAGGGTCTGAAGTCTTGCCTTGACAACATACCAGCTGGATGGTCCTCCAAGCTCATTGTGAACACTTCTGAAGGTGGGGACCTACCATGTCACACTTGGTCCCTGTGGCTATTCAGGCAAGGTTATCCTTCCTTGTATGAGCCTCAGTCTGCCTCCTGAGATTTTGGACCCATTCACTCCTGTTCGGTCTTCTGGAGCTACACAACACATAGATTCTTTTATACAAGATCTCTTCGTATACTTGCAAACAGATATGTCCTTTTATTGTGTTTTATTCTAAATATACTTACTTCCATCAACTGGTCTCTCTGTCCTTAAGTAAACATCTTTTGAGCACCTGTAAGGTGCCAGTTGGGCAGTGGGCATTGCCATTCTCTCACAGATCATGAGCCCTTCATCAAAGCCCTGTTAACATGTGGCATGTGTGCCTAGAAGCATCCTGTCGGTGGTCATCAGACAGAATGGGACTGCCCTCTCCTTGTTCAGACACCATGTTCTGTTAAACAGCTTAAGACTGAATAATGTTTAGGAGACTCTTACCCAGCTCCTTTTACACATGAGCTGCCCCCTACTCCGAGTTTGTCTAGATGACTTAAGGCCTTAAAGTTCTCTCCTAACTTTCTTTTTCTTTGGACCTGTGTTCTTCTAGAATGTTGATCTGGTTATGCCCTCAATATTGATGCCAACTTTAGTTCTCATGAGCAACCTTGCAGACTTCACTCAAGTAGTTAATAAAAATGTTAATGTAAAAGAGAAATATGAGTCCTAGGACCTACCAGAGAGACCACGTCATTAATTAAAAACTACTTATCGATCACCTACTATGTGCTAAGTGTGCTGGGAGTTGGTGATTCATTGGTGAGCCAAACCATTGCAGTTCTTTCCACAGGCAGTTATAGTCTAGTGCTGTGAGACAGGAGAGAGTAACTGTGATATAGGTGAATGATAAACCTTGATGGGACCCACTGAAACAAGACTGCAAGGTGCCATGGGAGCGTAACAGCATGACTTAGTTTGGGAAATCAAGAAAGGTGTCTCTGAAAATACACTTGAGCTGGGACACAAAGATAGGAGAGGAGAGACATCAGTCAACCATTCACTCAGTTGTGGCTTTAGTAGCCATGCTAGGCATGGAGAGAACTTCAAAATAGGTGTAATGTCTAGTTTCCCCTCTTGAGTAACTCATAGTCTTGTAGGGAGTTGTGCCAATTGTGTCTGAAATAAACAAAAGCATCACTTGTGTTACTGGTATAGAAACTCTCATCTTGGACTGTTGTGGACCATTCCAATTTAGAATATTCTCACTTTTTCCAGTAAAGTCATCCAAATATCCTTGGAGTTCCAATATTTCAATGTTGAGAGTTATAACACCAACTCCTTCTTGCACCTGGAGGCTGCCCATAAATTTCTTGTCAGATAATGTGCGCTGGGTTTTTTTTTGGTTTTTTTTATGGAACATATGGTCACTGGGCTCGCTGTAGGGCAGAAAGAAATATGAAAGGTGATGTAATGGTGATTAGTTGCCTCAGATTTTCTGGGACAGGCCTGATTTTAAACAGTCTGTACTGTGATCAGATAAATGTCTGCTGGTTTTGAAAATGTGGTCATTTCAGACAATAGTGTCAGTGCTGAAAGTTGGGAGGCGGGAAGGATCAGAGGGGGCTGAATAATTGGGGAGGCCCCAGGGAGGGGGAGTGAGTAGCCCTGGAGAAGTGGGCAGAGAGGGAAGGGTGTAGCACCTCAGAATTGCTCCTTGCTTGGTTCCCTAACCGTGCACATTTCTAGGGTATTTATCTTGTTCACCTAACAGCGTATGGTGAGCATTTTTTAAAAGGACAGCATTAGGAAAAGAAATCTGAGGTACAACACAGGCTATGGGCAAATAGAAATAGAACCAGAATGATCTTTTGCAGCAGGGAGATAAGTGAGAATTGTTTGTGTTGGCATTTAGCCCTGGCTTTAGGATCCCCCCCCCCCTCCCAGCTTTATTAATAAATACGACCTACTTAGGGATGGAGCTCTCTCCCCAGTAGCCAATCTGCAGGTATGTTTAGAAACCAGTACCCAATCCGAGCCCTGAGTGGTGGCTTGGATGAGTCTTATGGGTCAGTGTCCCCCTTGTTCCATGGGTCTCCCCACAGGTGACTCAGCTGGACAGGCAGAGCTGAGAATTCTGGCTCTGCCACGGCCTGCACTGCATCTCCCGTATCTGCTCTGGTAGCAGACCCTGCCAGGGGCAGCGAAATCAATTGCAAAGAAGCTGAGGGCCGAGCAGCTTTAGTTTCTCCCACTTCTGTCTGTCCAGCAAAAGGAAAGGGAAAATACCACCCTCGCAAATGCGACCCTGGTCCTGGACCCAGCTGTGAGGCTTCTAAGACAGAAAACGGCTTTGAAATAAAAGCTGCTCTCACACGTGTGTCCTGCTGCTGAGGATGAAGGGCTCTTGGGCCCCAGGCATGCCCATTCCTCTGGACTGCAGACTGGCCTGGCTCCCATGGCCTCTGGGGCAAGAACCCCTGACCTGCTCGGGCTGTGGCGGGCACCAGTGTCAGTGAAGCGGCTGCCGTGAGTTGTGGATGAGCAGCAGGGAGTGTTACCAGCTTCCCAGAGTTTAGGGGCTCCCTGAGAAGGTGAGGGGTGCTGGTAGATGTTAGACTTTTCTAGTATAAAGTCGACTTTCTAAAGTCATAACAAGTTTACAGATCTTTCCAGTACCCACAGAGCACAAACCAGGCCATTGCCCAAGAGCCACCAGGGTCTCTCCCGGCAGCCTGTCCCCCTGAAGGCAGCCTACAGGCACCACTCTTCACGGCGAATGGCATTTCTCTGCCACTTTCTGATACTCCCATGGGACTGGCATCCACCACTCTTACCTCTTCCTCGCCCCTCAGGCTTGGAGGTGACCATAGCTGACCCCCTTCTTTCAGTAAAGGCCCCACTTGGGGTGACCCTGGAGCCTGCCAGCATAGCCACTCATTTTTCATAGCAGCTCAGGGTGCACCAGGAATTCTCTGAGCTGGGTGGTCTGAGCAGTTGCCCACACTGAGCTGAGGCCGAGACCCATCCACAGGCTCCTCAAACCAGATTAGTAACCAGAGCTTCTATCTAATAGGGCACTTATTTAATTTTTTATAGTTTTGTGTGTCTAGAAAAGGAGCGCAGATGCCCAGGCTTTCTGCAGGCTGCCTGCTCACCCTCCTTTCCTTAGGGATACTCTAGGGGGTGGGAGAAGGGCTGCCTGGGCTGCGAAGCTCCCGACACAAGAAGCCCTCCAGCTTCTCTCGTAGCAGTCTGGGAAACCGGCTGGTTTTGAATCCTCTACCAGCCAGGGCTTGGTCAGGCTGAAGCAGCCTCCACTAACCCTGCATGCACAGCTTTGGGGGGTGGGAGGCACCCCAGCCTTCTGGTCAGTGACTGCAGCTGCTGCTTGTACTGCCAGCCTCCTGGGGTTGAGGGTGCTCTGTGCCAGCCCAGCTGGGCCCCAGCCCCCATGGATCCCTGAGGATCACATAGTTGAAAGGGACATTGGCAGAAGTGGGAAAAGGAAAATTTGAGCTTTGTTTTTACTAAATAACTGGGCAGCTTTTCCCTCCATTTTTCCAGATGCTTCTTCAGAAAAAAAATTTCAATGTCTTGGACTGGAATGTTTAAATCTGGTTTAAATACGTGTTTTGCGCTAGGACTCAAACCCCCAACACGCCACTAACAAACAGCCAGAGAAGCTCCACGCAAAGGCTTGCTCACCATAGGACCTTATTCGAGGGCCACTGCCGTTTCTTCCTTCTGTCTCTCCTGTGCCGCCTGCAGCCCTGCCCTAAAATTCCTGAACAATAACTTGTGCAAGAACCACACTGCGTGGAACTGAATTGGCAGGAGCAGTAAATCAGGCAGAAGCGGCTGAAGAGAATGGCTCTGGTTAGCCTGGAACTGTCTGAGGAGAGAGACTGGAGGAGGAGAGGGAGCCCCAGGGCTCCTCCTGGCTGTGCCTGCACTGCCCTGGAAACCTGGGTTTACCTCTCCTGGAGCTCAGCCCAGTGTGGGGTCCCTGAGCCGCGGAAATAAGGTGGGCAACCAACTCTTGTCTAGTCAAACTTGCATGGCTGGTTCCTACAAACCCAGTCCTCTCAGTCAGGCCAACCCAGGTCCCTTGGCGCAGAGTGCTGCAGTGGGAAGTGGCCTGGGGTGCCCGCTCAGCTCTAAGCAACAGCCCACCCAGCTTCTCCCCGCCCTCTGTGCTCCCGCAGCACTAACTGGACGTGCTCTCGTTGATGGCATACCTGTCACCCAACAGACTCTGGGGTGGAGACCCTGCTGTCTTCGTCCCATCTCCTGCCCAGAGAGCAGCTCTGTGTGGCAGGAGTAGAGTGGGACAGGGCAGAACAGGAGAGAAATAGCAGGGCCTTATGAGCCATGCTAACTGGATTTTATTCTTAGTGCATAAAAGCCATTGGAAAATTTTTAAATCGAAATGACTTTGTCTGATTTATATTTTTTCAAACTTCTTTTTCTTCATTTTAATACTTAACATAAAGCTATTTTACTAAAGGCAATGTAGTATTTGGCAAAGGGATAAACATACAGGTTATTTTCAAAAATAGATCCACACATATATATGGTTCATTGATTTTTTTATTGTGTTAAATATACATAGCATAAAACTGACCATTTTAACAATGTTTAAGTATACAGTTCTGTGGTATTAAGTACATTACATTGCTGTACAATTATCACCACCATCCATTTCTCAAGCTTTTTTCATCTTACAAAACTGAAACTCTGTACCCATTACATAATAATCCCCCCTTCCTCCCAGCCTGTGGCAACCACCATTCTGTTCTATTGTCTCATGAATTTGACTACCCCTGGTAGCTCATATAAGTGCAATCATACAGTATTTGTCCTTTTGTGATTGGCTTATTTCACGCATCACGATGTCTTCAAGGTTCATTTGTGCTGTGGCATATATCAGAATTTCCTTCTTTTTTCAGGTTGAGTAATATTCTGTTGTATGTATATATCACATTTTGTTCATTCATCCCTTGATATGCCTGGGTATCTTCCCTCTTTGGGTTGTTGTGAGTAATGCTGCTATGAACATGGATTACAAACACCTCTTTGAATCTCTGCTGTCAATTCTTTGGGGTATTTACATAGAGGTGAAAACTGCTGGATCATAGGGTAGTTCTACGTTTAATTTTTTTTTTTTGAAAATATATCTTTATTGATTTCAGAGAGAGGAAAGGAGAGGGAGAGAGAGAGATAGAAACATCAATGATGAGAAAGTCATTGATCAAGCCCACAACCCAGGCATATGCCCTGACCAGGAATTGAACCCCGATCGCCTGGGTCCTAGGTTGACGCTCACCCGCTGAGCCACGCCCGGCGGGGCATACGTTTAATTTTTTGAGGAAACATGATGCCGTTTTCCACAGCAGCTGCACCATTTCACGTTCTCACCAGCAATACACACAGATTCCAGTTTCTTGTCATCCTTGTCAACATGTTATTTTCTGAGTTTTTAAAAAATAATAAGCATCCTTAAAATGAGTTTTCATAAAAACTTATAAACCCATGAGGACAGATAGAATGGGAGAGAGACAACAGCGGATAAGAGATGTCAACAAATTGGTGAATGAAGGAAAGCTAATAGATGGTTGGCTGCCTTGGGGTTCAGCTTTCTGTGTTGGGCTATGACTGTAGTTAGGGGTGTGCAGTAAGAAAAGTAAGCCTGCTTGTGCCAGAAAATTCCTGAAAAGGCTGAGGAATTAGAGATATCAATGCTTTCAAAGCCCAGGTTGTGGAGTGAAACTAAAAGCTGGAGGATTGGTGAAAGCGTATGTAATAAGGAGCAGTTAGTCCCCAGACCCCTGCTGTGAAAGGAGCAGTTAGACCCAGATCCCCTTCCGTAGCCACGTGCCAAGCCCCTGTTCCCCGCCTGCCCAAAAGGATTGAAGGTTCTCTTTGGAGACATGGAACCTGACCAGCTCTCAACTCCGGGACACAAAGCACAGCTCGAGGTGGGGGTGCGGTGTTGCGCTCACAAAGGAGAAGGGGCTACGTGAAGGTCAGTATGTTGAAGTGAGACCCCCCCTGGCCTTCCCTCAGAATCCTAAATGCTGGTAGACAGGCTTAATTACTGTGTCCCCACCACCACCACCAAAGCAGGAAATTGGGAGAGTACAGTTTCTTTGTGGAAACTGATCATCTCACAGAAGGAGATCCATAGATATCGACAATTGAGGGGTTTTACCCACTCACTGTGCTGGGGTCTCACAAGTTGGTAAGTCCCCACCTGTGTGCATGGAATTTTTAATTTCTTTACTCATGTATGTGAGAAATCAATGAAGGATCATCAGATGGCTGAGGGAAGCCTCTGTTATGAAATAGACCAAAAGAACCACAAAAGGAGGTAAGTAGACTACAGAAAATGGAAAACGTCAAAGAAATTCCTCAGAGGTGATGTGTTGCTTCCATCAAACAAGAAGAGGAGATTATTTAGAACAGTTTTGAAAAACTGAAAAAGAAAGGCTTTTTTGAAGTTAATGATAGCCAAAATAACAACTGTAACTTCAAAAGGCTGGTTGGAAGATAAAATCGAGGAAGTCTCCCTGAAAGAGCAAGAAGGTGAAGGCGGAAAGTAAGTGAGGAAAGAAGGGCAGGGGTCAGTCTAGTGGGCCTCCTGGCCAACTCCTAGGAGCTCTACAAAGAGAACTTAGAACAAAACAGGGGAGAAAAAGTTGTCAAAACACAAAAACTCAAAAAGAAAAGTCATGCAATGCCGATAATGAAAAGACCTATTCCCAAAGATCCAACACCGTGAGTGAACAAAGACCCACCCCAGGGCAAATCATGAGACTTTAGACTGTCAGGGAGGAAGAGAAGATTCCAAAAGTTTGAAAGGAAAACACACACACACACACCCGCCCAGGCTGAGGTCAGGATCAGCATGGCATTATAACTCTCAACAGCAACATTGGATGCCAGAAGCATTGCCTTCAGTGTCATGAAGTCATGCCTTCAAAATTCTGAAGAAAAAAAGATTTTCCATGGAGAATTCCATCCTTAGACAAACTGTAAGTTGTGTATACAGGTAGGATATTAACACTTTCAGAAATGCCAGCTTTAAACATTTCAGCCTTCATTCATTCTTCAGAAGCCACTGTGGGGGCAGATGCTCGGCCACAGCGGTGACACACGCCGAGAAACCCGCACCCAGCCCAGCGAGCGCCGGGCTTCGAGGGGGGAGGGCGCGTCAGGGGTACCTCCGGCCGAGGGAAAAACTAAACGCCAGTGATGAATCCACTATCCGACCACTGCTGAGAAGAATTTTATAGTTCTTTTGAGAAGTCGGGGTTCTTAAAAAAAACCAAAGCATGACTGCTGTTAACTCCATGAACAATGAGAGGTTGGAGCAATTTAGTTGTATACTGCGGAGCTTGGCGGTGAGCAAAGTTCGAGTGAAGCAGACACTGACACACTGATGTAAAATCTATGATGTAATCGCTGGGGGGTAGTGGGAGGGTTTCTGGGGAGGGATATTTGAGAGCTACACGCTCATATTCTATACAGAAAGTTAAGAAATAAATGTCTAAAATATGAAAGAATAGAACAGGAGTTGTGAAAGGCTCTTGTTTAGAAATATGGAAGAAAATACCAGATGAAATGGCTAAAAGAGTTCAAGATGATTGCCTCAGGGAAGGAAAGTTGGGGTTGGGGGGGGTGGAACAGAGCCCTGCTTTTGTCGTTGTTACTTGTAGTACCTTACAATTGACCATGTATATGTATTGTCTTGGTAAGAATAAAAACAGTTTAATAAATCATGTTTGGTTGTGCTTTTCAGCCTGGTGGGCAGGCAGACACTGGCATCGCACAAAGAGCAACTCTGACTCCTTGTCTGGTTCTCCATGCAGATCAGGATGCCTTTGGGCAGCTAGGGTCTGGGGAAATCATTCTGCCATAAAGTAGCAAGCTCACACGACTGCCTTCTGCCCCTTGTGTCAGGTATTTTCTGCCAGCGTCCCAGAGATTCTCAGGCAGCAAGAAGGGTCCTGCTTCCCAAGTGCCTCCTGCTCACACCCCCTCCCTCCCAGCCTGCTGCCTGGGAGAATCAAAGCAGAATGCACACTTTGTGTGAGGACGTGCATGTGGACAGGTGTTGGGTCAGAGGGAAGCCTGGGAAGACCAAAAATCAGAATTTAAGGCAAGGGGACCAAGTTGAGATGTTCTTGGGTTGTTGGGACCCTTGAGTTACCTTTGCCCAACTCTGCTTTTAAACAAAATTACCTAATATTCTCAGAGAGTCCTGCTAGGACAGGACCATCCCAGTACAATCCATGACCAGTTTCAGAGTCTTGTGGCATCTGGGCTCTGCTGTTTGAGGCATGAGGAGGCATTGCCAACTCATCTGTGTGTTATTTGGGGAGGAGCCCTCTGCTCCATCCCTTCTGCCAGTGAGGTATGCCTCTCTCTCTCCGGGTCCAGCCATGACTGGCTAGAAACTCCAGATTTATTGCCCCAGATTGATTTCCTTCCCAGCACTCACTCATGCCCTTGAAATTCCAGGGCTGCATTAGGCAGTGAGGCAGAAATCAAGGGATGGTCTCTGTCTCAAAGGTGCACATGGTGTTACAGGACTGGAATGATGGGACAGTCAAAACTACAGACTGGATATTTGTTTTAAAGTGTGCTTTGTGATGTTACGTAAAAATAATTACTTTTCTAATGGGGTTTACTCTTTTTTTAAAAAATATATGTCTTTATTGATTTCAAAGAGAGGAAGGGAGAGGGAGAGAGAGATAGAAACATCAATGAAGACAGAGTCATTGATTGGCTGCCTCCTGCACGCCCCCTGCTGGGGATCCAGCCTACAACCCTGGCATGTGCCCTGACCGGGAATCGAACTCTGATCTCCTGGATCATAGGTCGATGCTCAATCACTTCTTCAACCACTGAGCCACTCGGGCCAGGCTGGGGTTTACTTTTTAAATAAAAATAATAAGCCAGTTCAGCTAAGGCAGAAGTTGTTCTCAGACTGTTCGGTGTTTATCGAAAAGTGTGATGCCTTGCAGTTGTTTATAAGAATGTGAGTTGTGTAAAGTGAGGTTCAGCAAGCCCAGAAGTTCACAAGTGCTGATATTTCTTAGGGCACAAACAATTTCACGCTGTTAAACAAAGCTGGGAGCTGAGTGGTTTCTGGGGTACCTGATTTTAAAGAGTTATTGATTTTGAAGAAAAGAAGAGACAGAACTAACCTTTAGACTTTATTAATGTACTATTGTACTTCATTTGATCAGAAACTTTCCCATGGAAGTGAATACTGCTATCATCTCATCTCACAGTTGTATAAACTGAGGACCAGATAAATTAAGTAACTTGCCCAAAGTCGGGCAACAGGTGATCAGTGCAGCCAGGAGCCACACACAAGTCTGATTCCAGAGACCATATATTTTTCTGAATTAGTCAGAACTCGTTTGCAAGTGAGAGAAGCCAACTTCATCTGGGGTAAGCGATAGAGATGTATTGCCTCATATGAGTGGATCTGGAGTCCACCACAGCTCTGTCAGGCAGCACCTCCATCTCTTCTCTTCTTCACTGTGTGTGTGACATCTTCCTTTGTAGGTGGCTTCCTCTTCTTGGGTGGGGGCAAGAAAATGGGGGCAGGGATAGGAGAAGATGGCTGCAGGCAGCTTCAGGTTTATATCTTTCCACCTTGGGATCCCCGTGAAAGTAGACAGTAGTTTGGTCTCCCTTTGTTCTAATTTAAAATTGCAGGGAAGAGCTCTGATTGGCCGCCTTGTATCACATGCTCAGTTTTGGAGCCCAAGTACCTTGGCCAGAAGGCAGCTGACCCAATCACACCCCACCAGACTCACTGTGGTGTATGGAGGGGGGAGGAGCTGTTCCTCGAAGGAGGAGTGTGCAACTTACATTGGGGAAGGTGGGCAGAAGATTCTGAACGAATTAAAAACAAAAACAAACCCAAACCACAGCACTAACTTGTTAAACCTCTGCAGTGCCAATGCCTCTTATTAATATTTTAATATATTTGAGAGTATATCAGCTCCCAGGCCAGCCTTACCAGCTGGAGATGCTGTGTCCTTGGAAGGCTTTTGAGAGGGAATAAAGCCAGATCCCAGGACTTTGTGTAGAGAGGTTCCCGGTGAGGCTGGAATCCCACAGTCATCCCACAGGGACTGGGGGCTCAAACAGAAGGACCCTAGTTTTTATATGAAAACTATGAATTTGGAAGAACTAAGAAAATGTCACGTAGGATTCTGTTTTTGCTGGACTGCTTCAAAGGCTTTTAGGTGCTTGTATCATTAAAAAGGAATAAAAAAGTTGCATGCATTGATAAGCCTAATCTAGATAAAAGGAAATAGATCTTTTTTGGTTTTTGAAAGATTCAGAAGAGCCTGCGGTGTGACCCAAGGCAGCCAACCTGTAACCTGCCTTGTGCTCTCAGTGGGAGAAACTTGCAGATGTTAGGGTGCGGGGGGTGGGGAAGAGGGAGGAATCTGTGTCTTGGGCCTTAGGAAAAGAAAACTTGACCTAGAAAGAGAGAGTGGCTGATTGCAGAGAGAGACTTTCAGCATCTGTCCCTGAAGATTCATGTGGCATTTGCTGGGCCAATTTGAGGAATGGCTCTCGACATTCTGAATTTATTTTTCATGGAACCACTTTTGTCTTCACTGTTTCACAAGTTGGACTAGGGACAGGGAGCATCCAGCAGTTTAAGCCTCTCACTAATTGCTGTTTTTAGCTGGTATGATCTCTTCCTGATGGATTCTGTGGTTTCAGTTAAGGCTTTTGACAGTTGGCAACGGGATTATTCAAAGCCTTAATTAAGTTCCAGCCTGTCCAATGGGCGGTGTGCCAATTGCTGACACAGACTCAGACCCTAACATTGGTCATGTCATGCCCACGGCTCACCCTTCACTCTTCACTCTCCTACTGTATCCATGATGTAAGTTTTATAGACATTTTTTTGTGATCTAATTTGTTGGGGGATGTTAATGTTTTAATTCTCCTTTCTGTGCCTCCATGACTATTTATTATTTGGTGAACTTATACTCAGAGATGTGGCTGAGGATTCTTTGTCAACTAATTCCTCAGCACCATTGGTTTATTTCCTATTATTTTTCAGCTTTTAAATAATCAGTTCTGTTCTAGTCATTTATCATAGAATATATTTATTGTAGGAGAAGCTGCCTTGAAATAGAAGTTCAAAGTAATGTGCTACAGGCAGGCAGGCAATTAAAAGCATGTAGACAGTCATGTTGCAGAATCAGCTTTGTCTAGCTTGGGGGACACACTTGTCCAACAGGCTTCCTTAATGTCCCATCCTCCAGGCTCAGCCTTTCCCAGCGTTGGTTCAATTGCTCAACAAGATTAAAATAAATACTTAATGACAACCCCTTGAGTCAGTTGTTACTGGCCCGGAGAATTTCCCAGCTCACTGCTGACTTTTTCTTTGTGTAGCTTTCCAACTCCCCAGTGTCCTGGTGGGCAGCCTGTTTTCACCCAGCCTCAGCTCAGTTCTGCCTTCTCTCCTTTTGGTCTCACTCCATCTCAACGTGGGCAGAGCCTCAGTTGCACCTCCTGCCCAGCTGTGCGCTGCAGCTGCGCGGGCTTACAGTGCTCATACAGGGACAGGCCCACCCAGGAACAAAAGACATGTAGGAGATTATCAAAAACAGAAAAAGTATCCCCTTCTGTTCCTCATCAAGCTTAGAAGACAGCAGATGTGTTGCTCTGAATCTTGCAAGGGTTGTGGAGACAGAGAACCTGCCACTGCTCTGGGCTCAGGCTTTGGTAACCTGTCCTGAGCAACTCGGAATTGACTGAAGGCCCTTTACACATGTCAGGGAAATATCAAGAGGCTTAGTGCCCTTAGAATGTTTTACTTTTCGTCATTAAGTAAATCTCAAGACAGCACCAGGTTCTGAATAACTGTCCCTCAAATACGACAGGTAGATGTAAGGTAGCAGCAGCCGCCTGCCTACCTCCCAGCTTTCTCCCCACCACCCAGCACACACAAAATGAGCCCCCATTCCTTTTAAAGGCCTTCTGAGGCCATAAAGGTTTTTGAGGACATTTTATAGAGCTGGAGCACAGTTTTACTATTTTAAATTATTATAGGGGTTATGGTTACTATATCTTTATTTTTATGACAAGTTGTCGGTATGCCCTTGATTTATTTGATCCTGGGCTTTTGTTCAAGAACACAACCTCCAATTACATGTGGTTACTGTGGCAAAAACATGATTCTCCTTAAAATGACCCTCTTTGGGGCTGTGTCCAAAAACTCATTATGGTGAAAAGTCAGGGCTGCCTATTCATGTCCATGAGCATTTCTCCTTGTGGTCACTTGGTTTTCCCATACAGAGGATTACAGGGGACCAAGGCTGTGGGCTGAACCCAGAGGAGTCTGTAGGGAGAGGAAAGAATCTTCCAGTGGAAGCTAAGTGGGTCACTGTTTAGAACCACACTATTTCAGAGATGGGAGGGATCTTAGCCTGAAGCATCTGGGAAGCCACGCTAGACCCCAGGACTCAAGCCCCAGCCCCTCTCTGTACCACACCGACTCTTCTAGGGGTGTCTTGAGCACATGCATAGGACCAGTCCTGTCTATCTTAGACCATTTGGGCATCTCTGCTGTAACAGAGATACCATAGACTGGGTGGCTAAACAACAGAAATTTATTTCTCACAGTCTGGAGGCTGGAAAGTCTAAGATCAAGGCACCAGCAGATTCCATGTCTGGTGAGGTCCCACTTTCTGGTTCACAGATGGCTGCCTTGCCTTGTCCTCACATCATAGAAGGGGTGAGGGAGCTCTCCAGGGTCCCTTTTATAGGGCCACTAATCCCATTCATGAAGGCTCCAACCTCACGTTCTAATCACCTGAAAGTCTCATCCTAATACCTCCTAGTTCCATCACATTGGGGGTTAGATTTCAACAAAAGAATTTTGGAGGAACACAAGCATTCAGTCTATAGCACTGTCCTGTTACTACAAGAAAATGGCCCAAGACTTGCTATGGATGGCCATATCTTTGGTGAACCCTTTGCTTTTTCCGCAAGTAGAGAGAAGATACTGCTTTAAACGAGAAGAGATTCAGGGTCTATTAGAGATAGATACTATCCGTGCTTTGGATTCTACAGTATTTGTCTCACCAAAAACATGAATTTACAGTGAGGCACAGAGAGACAACCACTCAACTTAGGGACCAATATTGTCCCGATCTGCCACTTAATCTGCCCTTGTGAGATCACTGGCAAATAGTCCACTTCTCCAGGCCTCTTTTCTCAGCTCTCTGGGCTTAATAATATGATTGACTTTGAGTTCTGTCACAGATGTTGTTGGTGCCCTTCCCAGACCCCTTCACCAGGTGGGTACATCCATTTCCAGCCGCTGGATTGTTGGCTAAGGGTTTGTAGTTAGGGTTCCCTGAATCCCAATTTCAGGTTCTGCTTCCAGGGAACCCAATCCAAGACACCTTCCTCATGGTGTTGTTCCAAGAATCAAATACGATTCTGTATGTGGAGGCCCTCTGGAAACTAAAGTATCAGTGGGGTTTTAGTGCGGTCCTAGGCCAGGCTGTAAACATACCAGCTGCGGCTCCTTGGCTGATGGCCTGTGATGAAGGCAGATAAGGCACCCAGGGAGGGCAGGGCTGTTGTCAGGGCTATTGTTGTACATCCCAAGAATGAGGACCCAGGCTTCTCTCCCTTCCCCACCCAGGAGTCCAAGAGAGTGGACAGACAGTAAAAATGGGTCTACTTGAAGCTGAATAATTTTTACGCAATGTTAAGTAGTGGTTGAGCAAGTTTTTCCCATGTTGGGAGGATCAGAGCTGGAGCTGCAAATCATTCAAACCTTGGAACAGAGCAAGGTCACAGAAATTCCTGCCTTTGCTTCGGATGCAAGGTGTACAAAAGTCCCATTGCTGCAAATGACACAGCTTCCTAAGAGGTATCAGTTTCAGCATATTTAAAAATCCCTAAATATTTATTTTAACAGGACATTTCAGATGTAAGAGTGTGTGCGTGTGCGTGTGTGTTGTGTGTAAAATGAGAGGAAAATTGAAAGGGAAAGAGGGAGCTGTGCCCCTGAGGTCTGGAACACTCGCAATGTCCCCAGTTAATCATTGACGCCTCAGGGACTGATGGGCCACCAGAGTTGGCAGTGCTGCAGGGGGCCAGAGTACTTGCTAATGGAATGCTAAGGATGCCTTTGGTACAGTTAATGATTTATCTGTGCCCAATTACAGTGCTCTACATGCCCTTTCTCTGAAGCTCACAGAAGGCTGGTGATCCTCTTCTGGAGGTTAGGCTGGCCCTGCCTAATGAGATGGGGGAGAAGATAATGATGATTTACAAATTCAGTACATGACCAGACTCCCCAAGGGCCTATAGAAAGGGTTTCTTTTCCTGCGTTGTTTCCTGAAGATACACTTTAACAGAGGAATCGGGCATCGACAGAATAATTGCTGTCTGATAATCCTTTGTGTGGACTTTTGTGCCAAGATAGTGCCACAATGTGACACATTATGTAGACACATGACATCTGTCACCGTCAAACATGCATAAGGTTTATTTGTGTAGTGTTTTTATTTCCATTGCTAGATTTAAATACTTTGAAGGCCTCCACAAATTAGTGAATGTTTTGTGCTATACATTCATTATTTAGACACACTAATATAAAAGGAACACATTTTCATTTAAGTTGCTTTTCTGTTTTACAAAATGCAGGTGTGTTGTTTGCAGAAATATCAGAGAATAATAGTTAGGTAAAAGGGAAAGAGGAGAGACCTGGAGACAACTGCCAGTAGTACTTAGTTTTCAATGTGTAATCAATATTTTTAAATTATTGAGCTCTTTTACATTCTTTTTTCATTGTGTCTGAAAAACACAATGTATAATTTAGTTCACATTGCAAGTCAGTTAGGACGAGCCACATTTCATGTACTCCTTCACCACCTGTGGCTAGTGATGCCATTCTGGGCAGCTCGGGGCTAGAACCTTGCTCCTCAAGGGGACCAGCAGCGTCAGCATCATCTAGAGTTTGTCTGAACCGCAGAGTCTCAGGTCTCACCCAGGACCTATAGAAGCAGAATCTGCATTTTAACAAGTGATTCATTTGCATGTTAGGGTGGGAAGCTCATCTCTACCCCTTGGGATTCTGATTTAACTGACCCAAGGTAGGGCCTGGACACTTGTATTTTTCAAAGCTCCCCTCGGCGATTCTAATATGCAGCCACGCTTGAGAGTCACTTGTGTCATGGGCTCTAGAGCATGGATGCCTGACTGCTTCTCTCTACCTTCAAGACCTCAGGAAACCTACCCAAACTCTCTGGGCCTCAATTTCTCATCTCTGAAATGGAGATGGAAATAGTATCTGCTTCAAGGGTTGCTATGAGGATAAATGAGTTAAAACATGTAAAGGACTCAAAACAGTACCAAGCACATAGGAAGTACTCCCTAAATATAAACTCTCACCCTTTCTTCTTTTTCTTGAAGGTCCGGGGTTACCCAGAGCCCCAGGTGACATGGCACAGAAACGGGCAGCCCATCACCAGTGGGGGCCGCTTCCTGCTGGATTGTGGAATCCGAGGGAGTTTCAGCCTTGTGATTCACGCTGTCCATGAGGAGGACAAGGGAAAGTACACCTGTGAAGCCACCAACGGTAGTGGTGCCCGCCAGGTGACAGTGGAGTTGACGGTAGAAGGTGAGTCCCTGGACGGGAGAGCCCTGGGGGGAGCCGTCCACTTCCCCAAGGCCCGCAGCTCCTGCTCCAGCCCTGTCTTGGGAAAGGAGCCCACAAGAGAAAGCACATCCGTCCCTGAACTCAGGAGGTTTAAATCTAACGGGGAAAATGCAGTTCTGTGAACAAGGGAGGCTTCCCGAGAGGCAGTGTTTGTCACACGTCACCTCGTTTTCTTGCTACAGTCTTCTCATGTCTTCCCCTCACACAGACAGAGGCCAGAATCCTTCCGAAGCCCTGCCCAGTCTGGTCCCTGGCTGGCTGGCATCCCCTGCCAACCCTCACCTCACTCCACTGTGGTCACGCTGGTCCTCTGCTCATCCGAGAGCAGGGCCCGGGGCCTGCACCTGCAGTTCCCGTCTGAGGAAGAGCTCTTTCCATGGCCTTCACCTGACTCCACCCTCACTTCCTTCAGGTCTCTGCTCAGATCTCCCCTCCTCAGGAAACCCTTTCTGACCACCCCGTCCCCAGGCCTCTCCATCTTCTCATTCCACCTGAATTTTTTCCTCTAGGACTCACATTCTATTATCTCCTTCATCGCCCACCACTAAATGGAAGCTCTAGGAGGAGGGGGACTTGATCTTGTTTACTGCTGTATCTCCAGCATCTGGAAAACCTCCGGGCTCATGATAGATGCTAAAATAGTTAGAGAATGAATGAGCAGTATTTATTATCATCATTATAAAGTAATACATGTCTATTATAAAAATCATCATAAAGTAATACATGCCCATTATAAAAAATTATGTAAAATTAAAAAAACTATATGAGATAAACACTCCAGTGTTTTAACACTGATTATTTTGTCTTCACCCCCCCCCCTTCTTTATACTTAAAATTCTATTCATTTTAAAACTTCCAGGAAGAAAACATTTGACCATAAGTAAAGCTGTTTCTTTTGCTGCTAGTTCATCCCCACATGCAGAAGCACTTCCCTGGGGAGGATGTTTCCAGTTCAGGCTGTGGGCTGACAAAGACCTGGTGTCTAAAGGGACATGGGGGTTTGTCAGAACCTCACGTAATGGCAAGGTTCCCTCGACCCTTCCAGGCCTTTTTAAGGACTTATACACCAGACTTTCAGAGTCGGTTTTCCTCTCTCAGAAGACATCCCTCCCAACCTGGGTTTCAGGGAACATCATGTGTGAGGATTAAGGTAGCCAGGGAGGGTTCCAGAAGGTGGCAAGGGGCACCTGAGCCAATGTTTTTCCTGTTTCCTTGCATTGTAAGAGGACAGACTGTTTCATAGAACAGAACATGCATAGTTTGGATAGTTTCCCCAAATTCTTTAACTGAGTGACTCGTTTCTTTTAATGACCTTCCACTGCCTGTGGGCTAGGGCATTCCAGATGGAAAGTGGTCCCCATCAGAGTCTCTGAATGGCCCTCATCTCAGCCAGTTCTGGTGGTGTTCTTTCCCCTACATTGTGCACTTTTCAATGCCCAAACTTTGAGTTGAAGCCCACAAATAAAAATTACTTTATCCCCTTGTATTAGTCAGCTTGGGCTGCCAGAACAGACTGAATGGCTTAAATAACAGAAATTAATTTTTCACAGTTCTGGAGGCTGGAAGTCCAAGATCAAGGTCCAGTAGGGTTTGGTTTCTGGTGAAGACTCTTCCTGGTTTGCAGACAGCACTTTTTTGCTGTGTCCTCACATGGCAGACAGACAGAGAGACAGAGAGAGACCTTATGACCTCATTGAACCTTAATCACCTCCTCACACGCCCTGTCTCCAAATAGTCACAATGTGTATGCTGGGGGGCGAAAGGCTTCAACATTATGGATTTGGGTGGGGACACAAAAATACAGCCTATAACACCCTGTTTCTGATATTCTGTTTGGAGCTGAGGAAATGGGTAATTATGAGTCAAGGATCCAAAGTTCTGGTCCCACCTTTTACCAATCAAATGTGGATCTCTGTTTCTGCAGAATGAAGTGTTTGAATTCAGTGGTCTCTAAAACGTGGGCTAGCCCTGGTTTTCTGTGATCCATTTTAAAGGAGTGGAGTAGGTTAGGAGTGCAGGGCAGGTATATAAAACCTAGGTAATATGAAACCTTTTTTGCAATTCCCATTTTGAGGAAGTTAGATCTGATCTCTCAACTAAGCAAGAAAAATTTTAGTAGGTCATGATACTCAGGACAAGGGCAGAAACAAAACAAGAGAGGCACAGCAGAGTGAGAGAAGACTGAGGCTCTCAACCTTCCCCCACCCCATGGGGAGACTCAGGCTCAGACCATTTCCGATGCTGTATATATCTTCTAGGAGGCAGAGAGAATGGCCTACAGGCTGCAGCCTCTTTGAAGGTGAATGGCCCTGTACACATTCTGCTTCTGCATCAAAGGCCACTTTCAGCTGATGTGTGGTTTGGGACCACCCCATAGACCATAGACCTAGAAAGGTCCACTCTGGTTCCGTCTGCCATGAATAACTTGTTACTGTGCCAGGCCAGCCCAAACTCATACAGAGGGAATCTAGCAACCCATCTGCCTTCTTGCCAACTCTCTGCTATGATTCTTACTTGGAAAGAGCAGAGGTCCTGGAATTAAGAGTGTAATTCATATGTATAGCCTTTTGACCCCCTGGTGGTCAAGTTTAGAAAGCAGTGTCATCAAATGGTCTTGGATTTGAGCTCCACAAATTTTTAATCTTTCCTGAAGCTGGAGCTAATGACTACTCCACAGGGTTGTGTAAGGATCAGTGCAGCTCTGGCAAAGAGTAGGAACCTGGTATTAATATCCTGAGAACTACTTCAAGGGGCAATCCTTTTATGGAGAGTAGAGGAGGAAGCTTTCTCGTCTGATTTCCAGTTTGGTAACCAGGGCCAAGAAACATGTGATATCTTCCATGAGGACAAGCACCTTAATGACAGGGCCATTCATGACCTTATACAGTGGGATGCACCCTAGTCTAAGCCCTGGAAAGACTTTCTGAAGCCAGTCCTGACACTCACTCACTTCCAGAGGACTGGCCCAGAGGCTTGGTGTAGAGTAGGGAAGAGACATGGTACCTGCCCTCTGGAACCTTTCTCTCAAATGAAGGAGCCACAGGACTGTTCTCTAGCACACCACTGTCCATAAAAACATGATGTAAGCCACATACGTAATCTTAAGTTTTCTAGTAGCCACATTTAAAAAATAGGTAAAATTAACCCAATATACCCAAGATATTATCATTTCAAAATATAATCAATATAAAAATTTTAATGAGATACTATATATTCTTCAACATTTGAGTATATTTTATACTTACTGCTTATGTTTTCTTATAGGTTTTTTATGATTTAGTGACTTATATTTAAATCTTTAATCCATTTTGAGTTTATTCTTGTGTATGGTGTAAGTTGATGGTCTTGTTTCATTTTTTTGCATGTATCTGTCCAGTTTTCCCAACACCATTTATTGAAGAGGCTGTCTTTACCCCATTGTATGTTCTTGCTTCCTTTGTCAAATATTAATTAACCATAAAGGCATGGGTTTATTTTTGTACTCTCTATTCTGTTCCATTGATCTATATGCCTGTTCTTGTGCCAATCCCATGCTGTTTTGATTACCATGGCCTTGTAGTATAGTTTGACATCAGGTAGTATGATAACTACAACTTGGTTCTTCTTTCTCAAGATTGCTGAGGCTATTCAAGATCTTTTGTGGTTCCATACTAACTTTTGGAGTATTTGTTCTAGATCTGTGAGATATGCCATTGGTATTTTAATAGGAATTGCACTGAGTCTGTAGATTGCTTTGGATAGTATGGGAATGTTAATTCTTTCTATCCATGAACATTGTATGTGCGTCCACTTATTTGTATTTTCCTCAGTTTCTTTCTTCAATATCTTATAATTTTCTGAGTACAGATATTTTACCTCCTTGGTTAAATTTATTCCTAGTACCTTATTTTTTGTTGCAATAGTAAATGAGATTTTTTTTTCTCTTTCTGATAGTTTATTATTGGTGTATAAAAATACCACCAATTTCCGAACATTAATTTTGTATCCTGCGGCCTTGCTAAATTCATTTATTAGATCTAGTGGTTTTTTGATGAAGTCTTTTGAGTTTTCTATATACAATATCATGCCATCTGCAAATAATGACAGTTTTACTTCCTCATTTCCAATTTGAATGCCTTTTATTTTTTCTTCTTGTCTGTTTACTGTGGCTAGTACTACCAGCACTGTGTTGAATAAGAGTGGTGAAGGGAAGCATCCTTGTCTTGTTCCTGATCTTAAGGGAAATGCTTTTAGCTCTTGCCCATTGAATATGATGTTGGCTGTGGGTTTGTCATATATGGCTTTTATTATGTTGAGGTATGGTCCCTCTGTTCCTACTCTGTGGAGAGTTTTTTTATCATAAATGGGTGCTGGCTTTTATTGAATGCTTTTTCTGCATCTATTTATATGATTGTGTGGTTTTTATCTTTCATTTTGTTTAAGTGATATATCACACTTATTGATTTGTGAATATTATACCAATGTTGCATCCCTGGAATAAATCCCACTTGGTCATGGTATATACCCTTTTTAATGTATTGCTGGATCCGGTTTGCTAATACTTTTTTGAGGATTTTAGCATCTATGTTCATCAGGGATATTGGCCTATAATTTTCTTTCTTTGTAGTGTATTTATCTGGTTTTGGAATTAGGATAATGCTGGCCTCATAAGTGAGTTTTGGACGTCTTCCCTCCTTAAGAAAGGTAGGTGTTAGTTCTTTGAATATTGGTAAAATTCGCCTGTGAAGCCATCCAGTCCAGTACTTTTGTCTGCTGGGAGTTTTTTTAAATTACTGCTTCAACTTCATTAGTGATAATGGTCTATTCAGATTTTCTGATTCTTCCTGATTGAATTTTGGAAGATTTTATGTTTCTAGGAATTTATCCATTTCACTCACGTTGTCTAATTTGTTGGTATATAGTTGTTCATAGTATTTTCTTACAGTTGTTTGTATATCTGTGGTGTCAGTTGTTACTTCTCCTCTTTCATTTCTGATTTTATTTGTTAGGGTCCTCTCTCTTTTTTCTTGATGAGTCTAGTTGAAAGTTTGTCGATCTTGTTTATCTTTTCAAAGAAGCAGTTGTTGGTTTCATTAATCTTTTCTATTGTTTTTATAGTCTCTATGTCATTTATTTCTGCTCTGGTCTTTATTATTTCCTTCTTTATATTTACTCTGGGCTTTGTTTGTTGTTCTTGTTCTAGTTATTTTAGGTGTAGGGTTAGATTGTTTATTTGAGATTTTTCATGCTTCTCGAGGTAGGCCTATAATGCTATGAACTCTTAGGACTGCTTTTACCATATCCCATAGATTTTGGGTTGTTTTGTGTTCATTTCATTTGTTTCTAGGTAACTTTTTATTTCTTCCTTGGTCTCATCGTTAACCCATTCATTGTTTAATAACATGTTATTTAGCCTCCTTGTGTTTGAGTGTTTTTCAGTTTTTTTCATTGTAATTGATTTCTAGTTTCATACTATTGTGGGCAGAGAAGATGCTTGATATGATTTCAATCTTCTTGAATTTATTAAGACTTATTTTGTGTCTCATAACATGTGGTGTATCTTTGAGAATGTTCCATGTTCACTTGAGAAGAATGTATATTCTGCTGTTTTGGGATGAAAATATTAATTAAATCCATCAGGTCCAGTGTGTTATTTAAGGTCACTGTTGCCTTGTTGATTTTTCTGTCTGGAAGATCTATCCACTGATGTCAGTGGGGTGTTAAAATACCCTACTATGACTGTATTGCTGTCAATTTCTCCCTTAATGTCCACCAAGATTTTCTTTATATATTTAGTTGCTCCTATGTTGGGTGCATACATACTTACAAGGGCTATAGCCTCCTGATGGGTTGATCCCTTTAGTATTATGTAGTGACTTTCTTTGTCTCTTGTTATGGCCTTTGTTTTGAAGTCTATTTTGTCTGATATAAGTATTGCTACCCCAGCTTTTTTTTTTTTTTTTGCTTTTTTCATTTCTGTTGGCATGTAATATTTTTTTCCATCCCTTCACTTTCAGTTTATGTGTGTTTTTTGTTCTGAGGTGGATCTTTTGTAGACAGCATATATATCATGGGTCATGTTTTCTTATCTATTCAACTATCCTATGTCTTTTGATTGGAGCATTTAATCTGCTTGTATTTAAGGTTATTATTATTATTATTATTTTTAAAATATATCTTTATTGATTTCAGAGAGAGGAAAGGAGAGGGGGAGAGAGAGAGAGAAACATCAATGAGGAGAGAGTCATTGATCGAGCCCACAACCCGGGCATGTGCCCTGACCGGCAATCGAACCCCGATCACCTGGACCCTAGGTCAATGCTCAACTGCTGAGCCACGCGTGGCTGGGCTCTCCTGAATATTTTAGATTGAGCTTTACATTCATTTTCTTTCTGAAGTGAAATATGTGGGTGGTTAGCAGCAAACTTCAGTTCAGCGTGGCTCAGGAGGCATTGCTAAGTATCTGTTATTAAAAGTGGGCATTTGTTCTGATTAAGTGGAGAACCACTATTTTAAGTAATCCTTAAAATCCATTTTGAATTTCCCTACTAGTAGGATGACTGCTCCCTGGTTTGCCTGGAACAGTCTTGGTTTAATCTATTTTCCTGGCAGAATTGTTAATTATGTCCCTTTCAGTGTCGAGAGTCCCTGTTTGGATGATAAATTTTTGGAAGTATTTCCTCTCTTTACCATCTTGATCATGTCATTCCCCTTTCCAGCAGCATTCTCTGTCTCCACTCAGTCTTTCTATATCCTTTGACAGAAAGTGCTAGGCCTCTCCACTGTTGAACTTCACTGCTAGAAGCTGCCAGCATTCTGTTTTACTTGTCCTTGAAAAAAATGAAAGATAACTGTTTAAATACCTTCAGTACCTTAGCTTTTTCCTCTCATTAACTTGAACCTGTCTTCACCAATTAGTCTTCTATTTTTAGCATTTCTACCTTAATCTCCTTTCCACTTATTTTTCTACATAGCCTTGCTGTTCTGCCAAATTTTCATGCTTTCATGAAATTAATTTTGTCTTATCTGACAATTTGCAACCTCAAATTTTTTGCCTATAAATAGACTCCATTAGTTCTTTTAGCCCAAAGTCCTTTTTGTTTTGATGTAAACTCTCTGGTGTTAACTCACATTAAAATAAGCATTCCTCAGTTCCAGGTTTAGCTGAATGCTTTATGTGTTACCTTTGGATCAGATCATAAACAGCTCTTACTCTGATATGGAAGCACCTCCGACCAGCATTCTTTTGCTGTTGTCTGAGGAACTGCCATCTTTTTCCTTTATTTTATTTTTTAAGGAATACAGGAATTTTAGCCTTTGGATTAACATGTTTAGCTCCCAAGAGTTTTAAAGACTCTTACTCTAATAGTTTTTATTTTGGTAAATACATATAACTTAAAATTTACCATTTCAACCATTTTAAAGAGTAATGTTGAGAGACATTACGTGTATTCGCAGCGCTGTGCAACTGTCACCACTGTCTGGTTCCAGAACTTTTTATCCCACTCACGCTGAGCAGTCACTCCCCACCCCCTCTCCCAGCTGGTGACAGCCACTCATCTGCTTTCTGTCTCTGTGGAGTTGCCCCTTCTGAGCATTTTATATAAATGGAATTATACATTTTTTGGTGTCTTGCTTTCTTCACTTGGCATATTTGTTTAGGGTTCGTCCATGTTATAGCATGTATCATTGCTTCATTCCTGCTTTTTGTTTACCCATTCATCAGTTAATCAGTCTAATTTTTATCAGCTCTCTACTCCAAAATGAAATGAGTGTTACAGTAGCTTAAGTGCAGTGAATGGTACGTAGATATTTTAAGGTGCGAGTCCTAGTGTCTGGATATGTGGCTAATGCTGTGGTATAAAGCATGCGTAAGAGGGCCTATTTATTTCCATTTGGATACTGGAATCTCTTTCCTTTTTAAATTTTCTTTCTCTACCACCACCCCCAACACTTTTCCTCATTTTTTGGATAACTAGATTATGTTTTGCTTTTTTTTCTTTACCATTATATTTATAAGTTTTAGAAAATACAACTAAATAAAATTATTCATAGTCCTACCACCCCCAAACAACATCTTGGTATATTTTCTTCTGGTCATTTCTCTATGTTTGGGTATTTTATTTTTATCTAATTATGATCACCTTGAACAGAACATTTTAGATGCCACACTTTTTCAAGAAATTCATTAATGTAACAAATATTTGAATATCTACACCATGCTGGGCACTGTTCTGGATGCCTCTGATGGACGAATAAGAAGTACTGATGGGATGTGGTTCAGGAGTCGTCAGCTTACAGATGGTAGTTAAGGCCACGCGCTGTCCAAGCCCTCCTGGGGGGGAGCCGGCGGTGCTGAGGGGGGACCCAGGGCTCATCCTCAGTGCTGCTGCTGCAGAGGTGGAGCAGAGAAGGAGGGTGAGGAAGGGGGCAGCCTGGCGAGCCTGAGGAGCAGGAGCGTCTGGGGAGCCGCTCTGAAGGGGAGCGCCCCCCCCCCGGGGGCGTCTGAGGGAGCCCGCAAGAGGACTACCTGCGGGTTTGGGGCCGTGGTGGTGCGGATGGAGCTCATGGAGCAGAGGATCACAGCCCAGTCAGAGTGTGCTGAGGAGCAAATGATAGGATATTTCAACATACTTCTATGTTTCATATATTCCTGAACATAATTTGATGACAGAGTAAGATGCTAATTGTACATTTTACCCAGCCACTTACTGTCTTCCTGCTGTGTGACATTTACATTCCTTCCAACTTTCACTACAAACAAGACCAAGGTGAACAGCTTTGTAAACTTGCTTTTCTCCTCTTAGCTTCACTCCCTTTGATGGAGGCACAGGAAGGAAGGTGCTGGTCTGAGAGCCCAGTGCCTTTAAAGCTTCTGCTTCTCCTTCGCTCAGACCCTTTCTAAGAGGACTCCCGGTTTCCCCCTCCAGCAGTGTCCAGCAGCGCCTTGACTGCAATTGTCAGTGGGATTTTCCGAGAGCAGGTCTCTTCTGCTATCAGCTTAGAAGTTCTTTTAACCTTGAAGAGAATTGAATGACAAGAACAAAACCCACGTCATGGAGTGAAAACTATACACAACTCCCTAGACATGTTAAACAGAATGCATGTGCAGTAGTTGCCAGTCCGTGTGGCACCACAGTTAAATGTCATGCTGGTGTTGTTATTCCTCTCTCACTAAGGTTCTGATTGAATCTTAGACCAGCTACGACCGAGGGAAATGCTTAGCCATGATCTTCATCTTCTGTTCCTATGCATCCTTATAGATGTGGTCAGAACTAGAACACAAGGGAATTTACTCTTTTCCAGTAAACACTCCGCAATCTCTCATGGCAGCTACCTGTTGATACCAGAGGATGATATCTGCCCTTTCCATCTGTGCCTTGGGTGGGGGTTTCATAAACATTCCCAGCTTGTGGCAAAGAGAGAGCAACTTCCAGACAGATCCCCAAAATGCCCTCCCCTGCCCCTCCTATTCCTCAAAACCCCCACCGCTTTATAGTCACTTCATGGTCACATTGTGAATTGTTCCTCCCTGCAGTAGCAGCTGGATAAAAGGAGCTGACCCCAGCTGCCTTGCTGGGTTTGCTGTTAACGGCTCGCTCCACAATAGCTTGTCCCTAGTCATCTGCGGCATTCCATCAGGGTGGGTATTTGCTATTTGCTGGGCCTTAAGTGGAAAGATGGAGTGTTGATTGTGTCCAACATGAATAGATGCGGTAAGAGAGGTGCAAGTAGCACTCTCTCCCTCCATCCCTCCAACTGAGTCATTTCCTGGAGAGGTCGTGGATCACGGTAGATAATCCCCAGAGTGGAAACTCCAGCGGCATGAAACAGCTCAGCAGGTGGTTGAGTAGTCTGGGACAGGCGGACGTGGGTGCATTGCTGCACTGATACTGGCTCTGTGGCTCGAGTGGGCGACTTCTCTGAATCTCATTTTTCTTGTCTGCTTAAAAACTAGAGGGATGATGTACCACCAGCCACCTTAAATTATTGCAGGAAATCATGTGATGATGTGTGTAAAGTGCTCACTGTAGTGCCTGATCCATACAGGCTGTCAGGGTGAACTGTTTCCTTTATTAGCCCACCCACCCTTGTTGACTCCAACTCGTTGCTTCATGTTGGTGGCTCAGATCCAACTCTTCAAGCCTCTTTCTGTTTCCTACTTGCAGGGGGCTTTCTGAAGAAGCATGGTCAGCCTGTTTCCAAAAGCTTGGGGTAAGTTCTGGGATGTTCAAGCCAGGGTAAGGGCTGAATTGGCTTTTCCTGCTGACTTGACCAAACAAGTCTAGGGAGCACATCTTCTTGGGCATCCCAGGTCATGATAACTAAAGCAGGAGCCTATTGGGATGTGATGGGTCATTCATACAGCGCCTCCTGACCTGGCCTCCTCTGTGGATAGCTCCTTGACTGGCCCAGCTGCTAAATGCTAAGGAACCAGGCTCTGTGGCCATATAGTCTGCAGGGATGTCTAACAAGGCAACAGTTGAAAGACTTAAGTAAGCAGACTTAAAAGAGGAAATCTATGTTACACTTCTTGTGGAAAGTGAACCTATATTGGTAAGGGTAAGTAACAGTAGCTGCTGTGACAAGCAAGCCTCCTAATTGCAATGGCTTGACACAGGGAAAGTTTATTTCTTACTCAAGCAAAGTCAATTCAGATATTCTTGAACAGGTGGAGAAATATCCTATTATTTTTCAGGGATCCAGGTTCTTTCCATTTTGTGGCTGTATCATCTCTTAGTCCTCAGAACCTCTGCTGGATCCTGTGCATCTAGCTAGAAGAGTGGGCAAGAGGGAGTATGGAGAATCTCACAGGGGGTTTATAGGTCCAGCCTAAGAAGTGACATACAGCACTTCTGCTCACCCAGGCTTTTGGCCAGAACTCAGTATCATTCAGGCATACCCTACTTCCAGACAGTCTAGTAAATGAAGTCTAGCTGCATGCCCAGGAGGTAGAGAAAATAGGTTTTGGTGCCATAGATTTTTCCAGGGAGTGCATCAGAAGTGTGTTTGAGACATAGAGTTGGGAAGGCTGCCCTTTACTGGTTCCTGGCCCCACCTCAAGTGACTTGATGGAATCAGAGAGAAGATCTGAATTGCTGCAGTGTCTGGGACGGATTCTCTGCTGATTTCTTTCCAGGGACAGATTCACATCCCCCTCAGCGGAGACCCGTCCTAGCATCTGGGGAGAGTGCCCTCCAAAGTTTGCTACGAAGCTGGGCCGTGCGGTGGTCAGAGAAGGACAGATGGGACGATTCTCCTGCAAGATTACTGGCCGGCCCCAACCACAGGTCACCTGGCTCAAGGTGAGGTTTTGTCTGCCCCAGTGCTGGCCAGGCCTGGGGACCCTGAAAGTTTAGGGTTAGGCCCTTGGACTAGTGGGCGTGTCTTTCTAAGCAGCTCCTTCTGTTTCACCCATAGGTGGTTCTCAGGGTTTCTCTGCATGTTTTGCAGCCATGCTTGTTCTTGCCCCTGTTTGCATACTCTCCCTCTGTTACTCAGTCCACAGTGTCCTGTGATCCACACACGCACAGAACAGCATAAGACTTCTGAGGTGACACAGACCTGGCCGTCTCCAGAGAGTGGAGTTTGAAGTCGTGGGACTAGGTTTTAAGCCACAGCTCCCTGGCTCACAAACCGTGTGACACTGGGGAGTCATTCGGCGTAGTAGAACCCTGGTTTCCTTATCTGTGAGGCGGAGCTATCCCACCTGCCTTGAAATGCTCCATGTGGAAGTGCTTTATAAATCTTTCGTGTCTGGGCAACGTGAAGGCAGAGGTGGTTGGGGAGGTAGATGGGAATTGGGGGCAGCTGCAGGGAGAGGACAGGGTGGGTGTTAAGCAAGGCGCTGAGGAGCCGCGGGGAGAGCTTGGGGCGGAGGCCAGCGAGAGCAGGTCTTCCACAGATGGGACTCCTGGATTAAAATGGGTGGTGGGACACGTTTTACCTGTTTCCTAATTCTCCTAAACTGGCCCCGGGGGAAAAAATAAAAGGACCAAGGAGGCGAAGGAGAACTACAATGAGGGATATAGGATTTCCCACCTCAAACTAGGGCTCCTTTGAAACAGGTTCCACACGTCTGCTCTGAGCTCGACCAAACACCGCACTGCACCCGCAGGCCTCGAGTCAGGGCAGCGGGGCCGTTCCCAGGCTGCTCTTGCACAGCCTGGGGAATAGAGTCAGTAATATTGTCATGACTATCTGTGGTGTCAGATGGAGACTGGACTTACCGGGGTGATCACTTCGTAAGGCATATAAATGTCTAGTCAACTATGTTGTCCACCTGGAACTAATATAACAGTGTATGTCATCTGTAATTGAAAAATAATTTTTTAAGTCTGTTTTCTAAGCATGTTGACAGAGCCCAGAGCAGAGGGCTCTGCTGCCCATGGCTGGTGTCTGTCCCACTAGGATTGGCTGGAGGTAGGACAGAGCCGGCAGGTGAGCAGGTTTCTCTGACCAGGCCACCCTACTGCCACCCACAGGGAGATGCTCCCCTGCAGCCAAGCGCCCGAGTGTCGATGTCCGAGAAGAATGGGATGCAGGTTCTGGAGATCCAGGAGGTCAGCCAGGATGACGTGGGCGTGTACACGTGCCTGGTGGTGAACGGGTCGGGGAAGGCCTCCATGTCAGCCGAGCTTTCCATCCAAGGTGGGCATGGTGGAGGGCTGGCTCGTGCGTGCGGGCCCGCCTGGCGTCCGTGCACTGCCAGCCTGTTCGTTATGCATCTCTGCGTTACATGTGTCATTTATGTGCCCGCGGGTTCCCCAGGGCGGGGTCTTGAACCAGAGGAAGGAAGCCGGAGGCAGCACAGACACGGCCACCCTCCGCCCACACCTGTGTCTTCAGTCTTTTCCTGCTCACGCTACTTTTTTATATGTCTGAATGCCGGTTGGAAGAGTGGGCATTGCTAATGTCTTGCCGTCACCCCAAATGTAACCTGCCCCAAATCTAACTTATACCCACTCTTCGTTCTGTCCTTCAAATCAGTGTTCCCTCACTTAACTCTCTCTGCCCCAGGACCCCCCTTTTCTTCTCCCCCAGACCGGACATCCCCGCCTCTCCTTTCACCCCGCCCTCCTTGCTGGAGTCCTCAGCCCGCCAGCTCTTCCTTTGAAGGGTCTTTGAATATGTGTCCTTCCTGTCCCCCTGGGCTCCATCAAGTCCGGCCAGGGAGAGCCGGAGTGTGTGGAGTGGGGACCTCGAGCAAGGTGGGATTTGGGGGATCAAGGAGGGAAATGACCTGCACTGCTCCTCCTCCTTTCTTACCTCCTTTCTTCTGTGACTTTTCTCTTCCCATTTTCTTCTGTTCCCAGAAACTATTCCTCCTTACTTTCTTTACCATTTTTGACCCAAACGTTTATCACAACCCACAGAAAGAAATGCATTCTGCATTGCAGCCCAGGACATTCATCTGTATATAAACGTATTTGACTGAAACAAGCTTCACGAAACAGTCCTGAGTGTACCGTGTGCACTACATGCCGGTATTTTCTGTTCCATTCTGCATCACCTGGTCCCAACCAAAGAATCTGGCTTCACAGCCCACTGCAGGCTCAGGACCTGCCGTTAGGCGTGGAGAGTTGTATATAAGCCATTCTTCCTTTACTTGCCGGAGCATTGAATTAAAGACCTGTTCCCTTCTGAAGGAATTAATAACAAAATGCTGTGTCACCTGGGATTTGTTTTAAAATGCTCCCAGAAAAAGCTCCACAAAACAAAGCAAAAGGATAGATAAGACTGGCAAAATATTGACGTTTCCTTCATCTGGGTGATGGCGTTCAGAGTTCGTTACATCCTGCTCTCTACTATTGTATATTTTGAAATTTTCCATGATAAAATTATAAAAAATAATGTGGCAGGAAAAAAATATTTTTTTTAGGAACTAAGTAAAAATACTCTTTCCCTTAACATTTTATAGCAGGTATTTCTAAAAAAAAAAAAAAAAAGTCACTTGGGGGTTGTTTTTGAGGGCCACATGTAAGTTAAACTGCTTGAGTTTGGAATTTTCAGTATGTGTTTACTTTTATTTGTCCCTCTGTCGGCTTTGGAAGCACTGACAGTAACCCCAAAGCTCGAGGGGTTAGTCAGATTAACCAAGGAGTTCAGGACCAGAGAATCTGAAAGGAGCGAGGGAGGTGGGACCATGGGTGAGGGGGAAGGTGAGCACTTAGGAAGTGAAAACTGAAGTAAATGGAAGAGGTTGTCGTCTCATTCCTTTCTCCTCCTGGTGTATAGAATATCCCACTAACAGTGTTCCTGCCCTCTCCCTTTTTCCAGGTTTGGACAATTCCAATAGGTATGTTTGCACTTTGTGATTATTATGTTTCCATCTTGAAATGTCCTGAATTTCTGAGTCATAGAGGGAGGGCGAACTGTTTGAGGGGCTGTTGTTTTATTTTGGGTGTAGGGGGAGGGACAACTGTTTGGAGGTGTTGTTTTATTTGGGTATAGAGGGAGGGTGAACTGTTTGGGGTGCTGTTTTATTTCGGGTGTTTCCTTTTGCTCCCCTATTGTAACATACCATCCGGGTTCGATACCAGGCTTGCCATCAGCGTTGAGGCTCTGAGACAGTGCTGTCGTCCTCCTGTGTCTGCTCAGTGTCCTCTCCAGCCAGCGTCACTAGGAAGGGCTCTGTGCCTGGAAGGCTGCCTTCCACATGCGGGGCCAGAACCCGCCCCCATCCATCTCCTCCTGCTCGGCAGCCTCCCCCCTGTGCAGGCCCTGGGTGCGCGGGGCGAGCAGATACCTGGTGTTGAGAAGGGCTTTCAACAGAGCCTCACAAATACTTAGTCACAAACCGTGATGGCTCTTGAGGAGGAGTAACAGAGAAGCGCACCTCTGTGTGGACAGAGGGTCAGAGAAACCCTTCCTGCGAGGGTGATGTGTGAGCCCAGGTGCGACGAGTATGATTAGCCGTGAGGAAGAGCTCAGGGAGAAAGTGCTCCAAGCAGGCGGGCACGTGTGGGAGCAGCGAGAGGAGAGGTGGGCGCTGGGGTCACCATGCGGCTCCAGCCCGGTAGGCCACGCAGACAGTGTCTTGTGAGGCTCAAGAGGCATCCTGCTGGCCTTCTCGGGAAGCTCAGTTTTGTTCTTAATATCATGGGAAAGCTGTTGGAAAATCTTGAAGCTTGAAATGACATGATGAAGGCTTCTGTATTTAAGATCCACTACGCTTGCTACGTGGAGCATGGATTAGAGAAGGCCTTGTGGACAGGGGAAGCGGTGGTGTGGTTTGAACTGGATGGTTCTCGTTCAGAAGAGAAAAAAGGCAGATTTAATACGTGTGGACAGAACAGGCTCTGGATTGGGCATGAGGGCCGGGGAAGCGTCGAGAATGGCTGCTTGTTTTCTGGCTTGGGAAACTGAGAAGACTGCAGAGAAAGACTTACTCTCACTTTCTCTTAATCTGTGGGCCGTTGTGATCCCTGGAATCTGTGCTTGTGATGAGTAATGCTTGTGAGTAGCCAGATGATCATTCTATTCCTCCTTCTCTGTCCTCGCTGTCCTCCCCACCCCCACCCAAACAGGTCCTCATGCAGGGGAACAAAGGCAGCCAATGCAGATATCAGGAAGGAAGTGACCAATGGAATCGGCCCGGGGCTGAAGCTGGACGGCCTGGAATCTGCAGCTGACAGTAAGAACTGCTCCAGCACCTGGAGAGGAGGCTCCCCAGCCTGGGCTGCAAGTAGCCAGCCTCAGCTCCCGAGGGAATCCAAGCTGGAGCTGCCTGGAGACCCACCGGGGAAGACCCTGAGAACACCTGTCCTGCAGAAGACTTCTAGCACCATCACCCTGCAGGCCACCAAAGTCCAGCCGGAACCTAGAGTGCCAGTCTCCGGTGCCCTCTTGCCTTCCCGAGATGAGAAGGAGAGGCCAACGGCTTCCCCTCCAGCCACCCTTCCCACCAGGCAGTCTGGCCCGGGAACCCAAGAAGTCATGAACAAAGGTGCCACCAGGAAAATCCCCATGGAGAGCCGGAGGGATTCAACCTTCCCCACATTCGAGAGCAAGCCCCAAAGCCAGGAAGTCCGTGAAGGTCAAACAGTCAAGTTCAGATGTGAGGGTGAGTAGAGCTAATCAAGGTCACTGGCCCCCACAGTGCAGCCCTGGGTGGCCACTCCCCTCCGTCAGCACAGTGGCCTGAGCCTCCTGTACCCAACCATCCCCTTGGATACCATTCACCCTAGAAGCCACTGTACAGGGGTCTTCCCTCAACAAGGACTTGGTCTAGTGATGCCCCTTGTTCTGGAGACATACCCATTGCTCTATTATTGGGCAGAGCATTAGCTTTGTGCCTTAATTCTCACCACCTTGGAGGGGAAAACTGGCCATCACCATCACCATCAAAACACCAGCCACAGGGTCTCCTTCTCTTTCCTCCCTTTTGCTGGTTTTGGCTCACCTGGAGACCTAGCTGTCACCCTGTATCCCTCCCCCTCCCCAAAGGACCTTGCCTCTGTCTTGGGTTGTTTACTTTTGTGACATGGAGGACTGAGGGGTAAGAAAGTGGACTCAAGCAGCAGGCAGCTACACACCAGACTGAGCTCTTCCCTGGGGTGCAGCCTTCCATCCCCCAAGCACAGTGTGCTCGCTGGGAACCTCACAGCCTCCACCTGGCCCTGTAGTTTCAGGGATCCCGAAGCCCCAAGTGACCTGGTTTCTGGACCGTGCCCCCGTGAGGAGACGAGAAGGCGCCATTGAGATTTATGAGGACGGCGGGTCCCATTACCTCTGCCTGCTGAGAGCCCGGGTGAGGGACAGTGGGAGCTACAGCTGCACCGCCTCCAACATCCGGGGCCAGGTGTCCTGTGACTGGACTCTCCTGGTGAAAAGTGAGTACATTCCTCTGGTCACCCGGGGTTCTTGAGGGGAGACTTCATATACTGCCCAAGGTCATCTCCCACACACCTCACCTAGGGTATACAACCCCACAGAAACAGTGTCCCCACACACATGCCAAGGCCAGAGTCATTGCCCCAGGACAGTGGTTCCTGATCAGGAGTTCATCAGAACCACCTCAAAATAAACTTGCTCAGGCCCCACAACCAGCCCTGCTGAGAGCTGCTGTTTTTAGGTTCCTCAGCTGTCTGAGTAGCACCGTGACTCACTTTTGTAACCACAGGGAACCAAGCGTTCACTAAATATAAGCATTTAAAGTAATGTGAGATGTTGTGGGATCCCACATCTTTTGTGTTTATTGTAATATCTGTTTATAAAAGTAATGCATGTTCACTGTGGGGAATTTAAACAATACATGATCCTATGATGCAAATAAATGATATTTTAATGTTTTTAAAACAACATCGACACTGCTGTTTGTATACTGCTTTCTATTCTAGTTTGCTCAAGTTACAATAGTATCTTTCTATACTATTTCTCTCTATATTATTTAGTATCATTTGAAAACATAATTTTTAATGGCCTTGTAATGTTTCATAGAATAATGTACCTAGTTTAGTCATGGTCTTATTGTTGAGTATTGAGATTGTTTCCATTTTTTTCACTCTTGTAACAAAACTGTGATAATGCTTTTACCCATCTACCTTCCTATAAAATTTTCCCCTTTCTCTTTTTTTCTATCACTGCAGAAATGCTGTCTGTTTCCCTTAGGGAGACTTCTCTTTCCATGCTTTCCCTTTCCACAAAGATTGCAGCCAGCAATGACTTACTCTCCCGCCATTATCTCGCCCCCTCCCTTTATCTAGAGGCCTCTTTCTTTTCCCTGCAGGCACATGGTCCTCCCTGTGCTGAAAAGGAAAGAAAAATCTTCCTTCTGCTCGACACCCCTCTTTAGCTCCTACTGTATCTCTCCAGTCTCTCTCATCCTTGGGCGTGCTGCCAGGTATAGGTCGTCTCTATGCCCAGCTTCTATTTGATTGTAACAGCTAACACTCCACCTGAAAAGCCTGCTCAGTGTGCCAGGGTTGGTGATAATGTTTTACTTGCGTTGCTCCATTTAGTTATTTCAACAATCTTACAAACTCATTATAGTGACACCCAATACTGAGTTCTAGGGAGGTTAGGGACTTATCCAAGGTCACGTGCTTTGTAAAGGAAGCCTACTTCTAACCCACGTTGGTCTGACATGGGAGCCCATATTACTTTCAATGGCTCACAAAGGCATTTCTCTAATGAGAGAATTTGACACTGATGGGGGGAAAAGTGGAGGTGGTGCCTCCCCACAGCTCTTGGGTAGCCCTGTTCATCCCTTCCTCAGGGCCGTCATCAGAGGCCCATCACTCTGACTCCAACTGCTCCTCCACTGCCTACTCTCCCCTTAGGGGAGCTGGTCTAGGGCAGGAAGTGTGGGTGTAGAGTCAGAGAGCTGGGCAGCCTTGCTTCACCATTGGACTTAACTATGGGAAATTATTAACTTCACCTGTAAAATTAGCCAAGGTAGCAAACTCAGGGCTTGTCATGGTCACATCTGGAAGAGGACCTGGCACACAGTAAACCCTCAATATTAGTTTTTGTCCTTAAGCCCCTGCAATGCAATAATATGGCATGCTTCTCGTCACTGTATTGAACAGCTTATCTTGAAAGCACAGGTGAGATACCTTCTAATCATCACGTCCAGTTACGTTTTCTCAGCTCTCAGTGGCCTTGACATTTCTGCAAAGTGTTCTGGTCATTGTAGAAGAGTTGATCTACTCCTATTGCTCTTAATTAAGATCCTCAAACTACAAAGTGCTCCCCAGTTCACCAATGCACAAGCCTTCTTGGAAGCTCAGCTGGGTGGTCCTCAACTGGAATGTGCATCAGCATCATGAGGGAACTTAGTAATGTGTGGTCCCGAGCCCCCAGTGGCTCTGAGCCATTGGCCTGAGGTGGAAAACTAGAACACATAGGAGTCTGTCATCTGATTTAGTCCTAGAGTTGGAAAAAATGATTATAATAACTTAGAATTGAAGTGTTCTCACCAGTGAGCTACTCCATGTAAAAAAAGATTCACAGGACTGTGCAGTCACCAATGGGACATAAAGAAGATAAGAGACAGTAGAAAGAAGAGTAGGACCAAGAAAGGTGGGAAGGAGGAGCTCCGGGGATGCTCCAGGATAGCAGAAGTCAAGACAAGACAGGAGGTGCCTGAGTCCCAGGGAGAGGAGGCAGGCCCAGGCCCTGAGCACGCCCTGACCTGGGGTGTTCTGTGATGGTGAAAGGCCCTGCCAGTTACTCTGCCTCCAGCTCCAGGTCGCTACACTGGAAGTGTGCCCGCTTCCAAGTGTGAGGCCTCCAAGGAAGCCCTGGGTGTCCAGAGCAGCGAGGCGTCTGCCTGCAGGACTTGGGATGACTAGTCAGTTGCCAGAATGGGCCAGCCGTGATCTGAGATGGCCGATCTATTCTTTGCCCTCGCAGGACTGGCCATGATGGAGGTGGCCCCCTCATTCTCCAGGGTCCTGAAGGACTGCGCCGTTTTTGAGGGACAGGACTTTGTGCTGCAGTGCTCGGTGCAGGGGACCCCGGTGCCCCAAATCACTTGGCTGCTAAATGGTGAGCCCCCTGTCCCAGTGCCCGACCCCAGTGCCCTGCCCCAGTCCTCCGGCCCCTTTGCCCTGCCTGCATTCCCACTTGGCTTCCCGTTTGTCACTCTGAACCACACACGCATAAGAAGGAAGCACAGGCTGCAGAAAGGGGATGGGACCGAGAGTCTGCTATTGCCTGCAGGGGATACCGGGCAAGTCACTGCTCCTGTCTGAGCCTTGAGCTCCTCGCCACCAGAAGGAAATAATGCCGCCTACCTTCCAGGGCGGCGGCTGTGAAATTAAATTAGATCCTTTATATAAAACAGTTAACGAAGTGCCTGGCATATAGGTGCACAAGCAATTTAGTTCCTTTTTATATGGCCAGACTCATAATAGGCCCTCAATAAATATTTGTTGAGTCAATAAATGAACAAATACACCAAATTAATGAACCATACTAGAAGTTACTCAAAGGACCTGGTCTTTTATTTAGTGGCAGGTGGTTTTCGGGTTCATAGACTAGTAACTCTTTTTAATGTTATAGTCCTATGGAGACATGCCAACTTTTTGTAAAATTTTTATTTATTGATTTTTTGAGAGAGAGGTGGGGGAGAGAGAGAGATACCGACTTACTGTCCCACTTACTTATGCACTCGTTGGTTGATTCTTGTATGTTCCTTGATCAGGGACAGAATGTGCAACCTTGGTGTATGGGGATGACGCTCTAGCCAACTGAGCTACCTGGCCAGAGCACCAACTTCTTTTGTTTTGTTTTTGCCAAGTAACATCCTTTTTAAAAATTATTATATATTATCATCCTTCTCTTTTTAAAAATTTATGAAATTGAGCAAGGTCTGCTTTGAGGATCAACTTGGGATGGAACAGCTGCCAAGAGTCAGGAGACAAGGGCACGTGTCCTTCTCTGCCATTGAGTGGTTAGGTGACCTTGGACACCCCACTTTACCTCTCTGGACATCAGCTTCTTTATCCATGAGGAGATGGGCTGGAATAGAAGGTTCAGGGTTTCAGCCAGCTCTCACAACTGATAGAATAGGTTCCTTAAGGGAGCACATAGGTGTGCAAGCACCCATCACCTATGGACCAAATAGTCCCAGCTGTTTCTGCACCATTGATGGGTTTGCTGCCTGTAAACCTTCCTTGTTGGTATAGTTTGTTAGACTTTGATGGAAATTATCTTTAGTCAGTGAGAGAAGGTGATGTGTAGTTTTTCTATGTGTCATCTACTTGGATAGATAAGTGAGAACTGAGTTCTCCCTTCCCTCCACCCTCCTTAAGAACAGAGCTCCTGTTGGATCCCCTGGATAACTGCAAGGAGGCCGCCTCCTTGTGGCTGGAACAGAACATGGACATTAAGGACTAGTGATGGATCTGAGTAAGAGAGTTTCACTTCCATTGGCTCAGAGTCCAAGCCAGAGGGGCAAGAAACTTCTTCTGTAAAGGGCCAGATAGTATTTTCAGCTTTACGAGCTACATTGTCTCTGTCACAGCTACTCAACTCTGGCTGTTGTGGCACAAGAGCAGCCAAAGACAATATATAAACGAATGAGTGTGGCTGTGCTGCAGTAAAACTTTATGAACACTGAAATGTGCATTTCATACAATTTTCACATGTCATGAAATAATTTTCCTTTGATTTATTTTCAACCATTTAAAATATATAAGAACTATTCTTAGCTGTCAGGCTGTACAAAAACAGGCTTCCCGTCAAATTTGGCTCACAAATCGTAGTTTGCTGACCCTGGTCTGTGCCACTCAGGCCTGAAAAGCATCCCCACCTTCTTACTCTTGGTGAATTTTGGCATTTCCGTACTCTTACCACTAGAGGACAATCGTGTTCAAGTTGGGCTCCCTAGGCTGCTAACTGGTCTTAGCCTCCTTAGAGCTGGGAGAGTTCTGTCTCTGGATTCTGAGTACGTCTTCTCTGGGGCCACCATTTCATCCCATCTTGTGAGGACAAGATGAGTTATGCTCCAGGAGAGCTCTCAAACAGCTTGTCAGCACATGTTTAGATAGCAGAGCCCTTTGGCGTCAGTCTTGGGATGTACTGGAATTCTCAAGGAAGAGAAGTGTTAGGATGTGATTTTCACGAAAAATAAAAACCAAGAGCAGTGTTCAGCCCTCTCAGTATCAAGATCCTGGCCCTTGCCTTCCCCAGCCCCACTTTTATGCAGTGTCTAGGCCGGGCAGAGCCTCTGCTCTCAGGTCTTGTGCTTGCTCGAGGCTGCCATGGAGATGTGAAGTGTTGTTGCAGAAGAAAACATTGCATTGCAGGGAGAGCGCTTCTTCCTGTACTTTCTCCCTCCCCTACTGCCCACCCCCACTTTTATGAAGTGCAAACCAGGACCCTGTAGCCTAACAAGGGAAGAAACTGACAGTTGCTTCCTATATGGTGAACAGACACATTCCTGCTCTGAGGCCAGAATCTTCAGTAATGAGGTTTTTGGGTGTGTGTTTTTTCCTGAAATGAAAGTTTACATCCTGGAATAACCTGAAAGCCCCAGGAACATACAGCATTGGAATAACCTGAAAGCCCCAGGAACATACAGCATTAAGGGAACCCCTGAAGTTCACAGCATGTGTTTCTGTCTCCATGCAGGATTTTGTAAAGGGCCTCTTGTGGAAGGGTCTCTGGGAAGAAGGGGCCAAGGTCATTTTTCATCCCCCATGTCTATCTTTTTTATGAACCCGAAAATGCACCTTATCACTTAAAAGGAATGCACCTAGCTGCAGCATTGGGTTGAGATTTTTGGTAAATATCTACAGTGGGATATGGAATCATTGCTTCTGGAAACTTCTAAAAGGAGCCATGAGTCTCCCATTCAGTCTGGCCAAGGTCTGTTCTGCCTGAGACTGGGCCATGGGCTAGATGACCCTGTAAGATTCTTTCCAGGCTCAGAATTCTGTGAAGTCCAAGGGGGGGACTGTTCATTTAAATAGAATGCACAGAGCTATGTCCCCTTCCCTCCCGCATCTTAAATGCCTCCAGAACCTCTCCCCAGGCCCTCCAGCCCCAGTCTCTTTCCTTTACCCCACACAGTTACTCCTCTCCTTCATCTCTCTAGCACCTGCCTCTTTCTCCATCTTCAAGGCTCTGCCCAGGTGCTTTGCGGGGAGCGGAGGTACTGATATGTCATTAGCTCTCAGTGGATCTGAGCAACCATGGAAGCATCAGGGTCACAACAGCAGCCATGCTGAGGTCAAGGCTCAGGTCCCTACCTCCAGCGCTCCCTGGCCTGAGCCTCCTGTGCTTCCCTCCACAGAGCAGCCCATCCAGTATGCTCACTCCACCTGTGAGGCCGGCGTGGCTGAGCTCCACATCCAGGACGCCCTGCCGGAGGACGATGGCACCTATACCTGTCTGGCGGAGAACCCCTTGGGAAAGGTGTCCTGCAGCGCCCAGGTCACTGTCCATGGTAGGAGCCTCTGCAAACACATCTGTTTTGAAAAAAGGGCACTGCACCTGAGAGCAGGCAGGTGGAGATGGCCTCCAGGAGTTCACAGTGACAAGGGTCTCCCAAGGGAAGTGGACATGCAGAGGCCAATCCCCACCCCTTATCTCACCAGGGCTGAGGGAAGAAATGGAAAGGAGGCAAAGACTCCTTTGGCTCGAGCAGCTCCTGATCTGGTAGGACGAAAACTGCACACCGAAAGGTGACCTCAGAGGAATATCCTTATCTCCTTAAAACTTAGGGCTCTCACAAAGGACCCCTCACATGCTGGAGAACACCAGGGACAGAGTGCCAGTATTGAGGCTCCTAAAGGGTCTGCCCCTGCTTCTTCCCACCACCCCAGGCTTGTTTTTATACATCAGCCACCAGCCTGGTGTACAGTAATCTGATTATCAGGGTCATCCATTGATCCCCGCCAAGCGCTTAGTACCAGGAAGTGGCAAGGCAGCTACAGAGCTCACGACAGAGCTGTCTGGTCTGTGGTATCAGAGGTGGTGACAGTGCCCAGGAAAGTGCTTCTCGGGTCCAGAGTGTGCAGGTAAGCCTGACTCCCCACCCTCACCCCTGGCCTGGGCCCTGGCTCCTTTGTGTGACTGAGGCCTGAGTACTTGAACTGGGTGCTCTGTACTCTGCTTTCCCTGCCGACAGCAGGAGGACCATTTCTGCTCGCTCAGTCCTCCCAGGGAGAATGTCCCTGTAACATGAGCAGCCACCTGGAGGTTTGCATGGCCTACCCCAAAGTCTAGCGGTGGCAGAGAGCCAGATGGGGTTCAGTGGGCATGTCGTCTGAGATGCTCCCTCACTAGCTTCAGCCAGTGCCTGCCCGGGGTTGCCAGTGTTAAGATTGGATTAGACAGACCCAGCTGAGCTGATCGTCCAGCTGTAAGAGGGGGACCCCAGATAAAGGATCAGAAGTCCTGTAGCCAACCCTGCCTCCAGGTCTGTGGGAGGAGTGTGTGTGGGGGGTGGTGATGGCCCATCCAAACATGTTTTAAAGCAGAAACAGAGAGGTTCCGGCAAGAACTCTGCCAGACCATTTGGACTTGCTCTGAGAGCAGCCCTGCGTGAGTGAGAACCCCCTCCGAGTGTGGGGATTTACTGACCTGTGAAGGCCAAGCAGAGGCTCAGATACCATAAATGGTGAAGGAGGCTGAGAGACGCAGCCATATGCCGAGGCCGCTGCGTCAGGGCTGTCTGCACAGGGATTGGGGCAGGCAGAGCCTGGCACAGTGAGACCTCTGGCTCTGTGCCCCAAGGCACTTGGGAAGCTCGAGTCCACCTCCTGTGCCCCTCACGACACAAACTGTGGAGTTTTTCTTACTTTATTGGCAGCTCCTTTGGCTCCAGGTCCTCTGAGGGCCGCTTAGGGGGATGGGAGATGACTGCAGTGGAAGCCTTTGCTCCCCACTGTGTGTGCCGCTGTTCTGTCCTCTCCCTTAACTGCCCAGGTCTGGCCTCTCTGCTGCCCTCAGTGTGGCTCTGAGTCATGGTTGGAGCACAGTTGTGGAGCCAACTACCTGGAAGTGAATCCTTCTCCAGTGCTCACCAGCCCTGCAACCTGGGCTGCTGTTCAACCCCCCAGGCCTCACCTTCCTCTTCTGTGAAATGGGGACACTGATAGCCACCCTAGTACTGTGAGGGGGAAATGAATGAATATGCACAATGTCTTCAGAATATAACAATTGCTCAGTAAGTGTGTGCTGTTACAATTGTCCAAAAGGGCCCTGACCTTTAAACAATATAAAAGTTTAAAATGCCAGGTCTAAGGAGCTGTCTTACCAAAGGATCAACTTTGTCACAGTGGGCGGTTGTCAGTCTGTCTGTCTGTTTTGGGTAAAGGGAAGAGAAAGTCAGAGGCTCAGAGAAGGGAGCCTGAACACTAAAGCCATAGTCTCAGGCACCCCATTTTAGGGGCTCTGGCCACAAGAGGGCACCATCCAGCAATGCGTCTTCCTCTGGTTGTCTGGGTTCCAGGGCGAGCTGTTTCTGAGGGCTGCTCTGCAGGGTCAGTGGGAGAGGTCAGCCAATAGTTTGCTGAAGACCAGATGTGGGGACTCTTTCTCACCTCTTTAGTCTTTTGCCAAGGTTTTGCAATCATCCAGAAGTTGCTGGCCCAGCACTCTGGCATGATTTCTGCAGCCACTTTTTCCTGCTTTCTCTGCCTCCTCTCCTTTGTATCCCTTCCTCCAAAACTCCAGCTAACTCCCTCTTACATATGTCTGTTCCTCTGGGAGGCCTTCCCTGACCACCCCAGAATGGGTTCTCTTCCCAGCTGTACCTCTCTTAATATCACTGTGCTTATGTACCAGCAGGTCTTTGTTGAGCATTTACTTTGTGCCAGGCTTGTTCTGGGGAAACTTCAGGGAATAGGACAGAGAAGCTCTGCCTTCATGGCATTTACATTCTGATGGGGAGACGGGTAATACTCAATATCCAGTTTAATTAAACACTGACAAGTGCTATTAAGAAAATGAGAATAGAGGAGGGCAGAAGGCTTCCAATTTTAGTTGGGTGATGAAAGAAGTCTCTACAAAGAGTTAACTTTGAGTAGAGTCTTCAGTGAACTGGAGAAAGAATGCCCCAGGCGGGCGGTACAGCACATGCAAAGGCCCTGCGTTGGGAGCACCTTCAGCCTGCCTATTCAAGGAACAGCGAGATGGCCAGTGTGGCTGGAACAAAGTGAGTGGGTGGCTAAGTGGTAGCGGATGAGCTCAGAGATAGAGGCAGGGGTACGCCATGCAGGGCATCCAGGAGTAAGGACAGCGCATTTTATTCTGTCAAATTTTACTCTAATGGCTATTTGTCTTCCCCACTAGACTGTAAGCTGCCTCCAGGCAGGGACCACGTTTTATTCACCATTTCAGGTAAAGCAGGGCCTGCCATGTGGGCATGTGTCTGTTCAGTGAGTGAATGAAAGAGCAAACTGAGGTGGTGAGTCTCCCTAGCAGTGCAGGGGAAGGGAGCATTCTGTCCACCTCTCTTGCCTGGGGCTCAGTCAGTGCTCACTGGAGGGTGCAGGAAATCCACAAACTAGCTCTTAAGTCCATCAGCAAATATTCCTTCTTTCCTTGCCCCTGCTCAAGGGAAAAAAAAATCCCCAGTCGTTAACCAGGCAATGAAAGCCTTCCCTCCTGACCCAGGATGGGGCCTAAATGGTGATTAATCCAAATTCCTGCAGGGCCCAGGAAGATCTGAAGAGAATAAATTTTTTCAGTGCATATGGACTGTGTCATTGGTGGGGGGCGTCCTTGGGCTAGAGTATTTTAATTTATTTCCCTCTGGAGTATCTCTGTCAAGGCTAAAATTCTTAAGTGACTAGATTTATTAACCTACTAATTGCAACCATTTTGACATAGTTTTTCAGCCTAATGGTTTGTTTATTTAACTGAAGGTCTGTTGGGCTTTTTAAAGACTCCAAAGGACATAGAAAAAAATGAAACTTAATAACCATATTTATTAGAGTATTTGTTTTGATTCGAGCTCCTAAACACAAAGGGCACTGGTGAAGTGAAAGCATCAGGAGAAGCCCAGCTTTTCAGATTAGTGGCAGCCACTCTGTGTGGCAGCCTTGAGCACTGACGGCCTCCGTGGCTGGAAGACACTGGTGGCCACCTCTTCTCTCCTAAATTATGCTCAGGTATTTTGTACACTGTGTGATCTGTCCAGTGGGTGTCAGGGATGGATCCTGCCCACCATGAGTGTAAAAACACTGAAAACTTTAAAAATACTTATGTTAGCTAAATAGAAATTTACTAAAGGAGAAGAAGAAATACCGGTTTTAACTTTTCTATTTTTTTTTTTTTTTTTAACACATCTGTCCAGAAGTCTTTTAAATTCTAAGAAGGCCAGCAATTAAATGTTAGGTTATTATAAAACCAACATTTCAGTTTTATATAGGTAGACTGCAACAGAATTTGGACACGTGGATCCTTCATGTCACAGAAGAACTCCCAAGTATATATTTGCACATTTGTGTCCATGTCATAGAACTTGAGCTTCATTTTACTAATTGAAGATTTATACTGTCTGCTTGTACAGCACACTGTAGGTCATATCTGCCATTTACTGGCTTGGAGTCCTTGGTCAAGAATACCATCCCAAATTAGAGCTCTGTGTTCCCAGTGGCAAAATGCGATCCCTGCTGCGACAGTGTGGGGAGGAGCATGGTCGCCAGGCACTCGTTGGGAGGGAACGTTGGGTGGTTTGGATGGTGCATCTTGCCGTTTGGAGTTTGATGATACTTTTAAGGCAGTAAGAAGGCCGTGGTTGCAATGATGCCAGCTTCCCATCTAGCAACCCTATCATTACTGGTCAGAGATCTTTTTCAGGATGTCATACGTCATTGTTTCCTTTCATTCTCTTCTTTGCACATGTCTCTTCCCATTTGCTTCTTAGGTTCTGGAGAAGTCCATGGTGGGGGGGGGGGAGCCAAAAGAGAGCCAGGCTATGGGGGAAAGAATCTCTTTGTGTGCCACAGATGTAGCCGTTGTGTTGATTCTCCAAGTAGGTTTGTTGGTTAGGACTTCTGTTGGAAGAGAAGTCTGGTACCTCCCTGGGGATTGCACCTTGCATAGATGTCCTGCAGACGGGAAGGGGCCGGGCTCCTCTTTAGCTGGGTGATGGTGACCTTCCTTTGATGAGTCCTCTGGAGCCAACAGTCCTGGAATTTAGGGAAAGGAGGAGGCTAGTCTTCAATCCCTAGCCCAGGCTGGGTTTTAAGCACCAAATAAAGGAAGAAGGGAGGACTGTGTTTCCAGAACTCCTTTCAGTTGGTGATTTACTGAATTTTCATAGCATAACAGTGTGTGGAGTAAATCAGATTTGCTGTTGAAATAGTATTTTGCATTCTAATGACGAAGCAAAACAGCCCAGATTTCAAAGCTTAAGGAAAACCCTTTGGAGATCTGAGAAAAAGGCAATCACTTTCCCTTCCCCTAACTTCCCAAGAGGTCTGTGTCCTCCTGCCTGAGAAGTGTTGGGAGAGGAGGTGTTAGGAAGTAGGGGAGGGGAATGCCACATCCATTTTCATTTGGTGATCACCTCTGAATCCAGCGTGCTCTTAGGTTGTGATGGGCAGAGGCTGGGACTTAGGAAATGGCCGTGACAGCAATAGGTGGAGGCCTTTGTAGGGAAGATTCCTGAGGAGCTCTTTAGAGGGTAGTGTTTCTTACCAGTATGCTGTCTGTTTTATATTTCTGTGTCATCTGTTTAAACACTTTAAATGTAACATTCCATAATTTTTTGTTTGAATCCAAAACAAGTTTTAAGTGAGCTGGGAGACTGCAGTGGGCCATTTTCAAGGAAAACTCTTAAACTATTCGCGTGTGAACATGTGCATTTAATGCAAATTCAGATCCATAAGCTTATCCATAAACATGGGGCTTCAGAGAGCCTCAGGTTGGCTAGTAAAAGTTGACAAGTGAAGAAAACACATTAAGGAGAAATTCAGAACTGTTTTTCCTGCGAGAGCCATAGAAAGAAAAGGAAGGACTCCGAGGGAAGGACAGGAGAATTATGTAGTGTAGAGGACGACGCTGAGACCACAGCCAGGCACCGGTACACAGGCCTGAGGGGCTCCTAATTTCAAGCCCGAGAGAAATTAAAGGCCTTGTCCATGTCTCTGGGTTTGAGGAACAGGTTATATAGATTACTGTGTGAGAATTAGTGAGAAAGGTCAGTTGTACCTGTTGTGTGGGTATTTCACTCTTTCTCCAAACAAGAGCTTTTCAAAATAAAATATCAGGTTAATACCAATTCATGTGAGTCTTTTAAACTAAAACTACTATTAATTCATGTTTTTAATGAGGAACATTGCTTTGACAGAAAAATCTAATCAATTGAAAAACTGGTTTGTTTTGTCTCATCCCCACAACAGCTCTACTTTCCCTTTTTGAATTAAGTCCACTTTACAGATGAGGAAAACTGACACTTGGAGGTTACGTCAGCTGCTGACAACCCATCCCCCGCGCATTCCTCTCTCTTCTCCCCTTTCTCGTCTCTCCTCTCTCTCTCCTTCCCTCTCCCCTACTGTTCCCCTTTCTCAAGTCCTGTTGACAACTTTCGTCTATATGGCATCACTTTTACTTGTCAGTAAACTGCTTATAAGTATTCTTAATCTTAGCTCTTATCTTCCCCATTGGAAGACAGGCCTGGTCCTTTCCCTGCCTCTCAGATGGACAGTGCACCAAGAGCTGGCAGTGACGGAGCCGGTCAGTGGGGGAATGGAGAGGCATCGGCCACCGACCAAGTACCAGAGCAATAGATGGAGTCACGTTAAAGCTTTCATCCTAGGCCAGTAACCAAGGAGGCTCAGCCCTTCCTGGACCGCAGAGGAAACGCCGTCTCTGGCCTTGGTCTCAGCAGGGCAGCAGGAAGCACAGCTGTGGGAAAACCTGGGGTGTATTTAGTCTGGTCCCATTTAAGCTGGGCAGCAAGTCTGTCACTGGGTCCCAGGCACCCCTCCCTTGCTCTTTGAGTGCCACAGCCAATGCCTGCCACCTCCCCAAATGAGCTCAGGTTCCCTGAGGCTCAATTGCCACTGGGGGGCCCACTTCAGACCCTGGCCTTCCTACCCCTCAAACCGGGATGGTGACAGATGACAGCTAAAGCACAACCCCAGAAGGGCACATCTCTAGGGTGATCAGGGACTGTGGGCATGCGTACAATGACAGGAAGCTCCTTGTGAAATCTAGGTGGCCGGCCTTTGTTTTCAGGGCAGTGGAGGGAGAGAGCCCAGACCAAGACCCTGCTGATCATATCAGCTCTGGGGTCTTAGGACAAGCCAGCGTCCTTCTCTGAGCCTCAGCTCCCTCCACTGTGAAATGGGAACACAATCTCCCCCACTTCAGAGGCAGTTCAGGATAACACCCAGCAGAGTCACGACATCCTTCAGAATCACAGAGTGCTGAACTTTGTAAGCAACTGTTACAGTGTTATCTCAGTGATAGATGTCAACACCCTTTCAGGTCTCTGCCTGAGGAAAAGTGATGTCCTGGTTTGGGGACTTTTCTCGTAATTATTGTCAGTTTGAGTTTGCCCGACCAAAAAGGTCAGTTGGGTTATAAGAGGCACAAAACATTTAATGTTGTCCTTATTACCTGCCAGATATTGTTCCAGCTGTTTTCCATGTTATTTCTGTCAATTGTCTAAAAACCCAGCAGAATTTATCCTGAATGACACTGATGATGTATACAGTATACTCATAATATAGCATTCTCATTAGTGATTGATGATAACTGTATTATCAGCAATTTGGAGGAGAGAATACTGAGGCTTGGGTTGGGGCACTTCCTTCAGCTCACACAGGTAGAGCTGTGAGTTCAGGGCACTGGTGTCCACCTGTCTTCCTTTACCTACATCCACCCAAGAGTGAGCATAAGCTGACGCATGGTCTGTAGGCCACAGATGAGCCAGGATCATCTGTTTGGCTTTGGAATTAGATGAATTACACACATGTTGCCCTTTTCACCTGGCTTGCCCCTGCTATGCTTTAGTATTCCTCCCTTGTCAGGATCTAGGATATGGGTCCACAGATAATACACTTGTCCTCATGAAGGGTTCACCTTGGGCACCACTGGAGGAGGCTGGTTCCCTGGGAAGAGACCATCTCCAGAATACCTTGGTCTTGCTGTCAGGAGACCTGGCTGTGACCTCTAGGACTGCCCCTAACTATAACAGGCTTTGCGACCTCAGGCCAGACGTCACCGGATCAGGTCCTGGTTGCTCCATCAGTAAAGCAGGTGGTGGGGTTTGACTGGGGTGTCAGGATTCTGTTAGGGCTGCTCTTCTGGGGTCACCTAAAGGAAGCTGCTTGCCCCCAAATGGAGATGCTCACTGGCTCCTTCATCCCAGTGCAGGATGTGTTTGTAGGGAGGGTGGATTGGTTTTCTCACCCTATGGAAACTTTGAAGCGCTTGGATACTGAGATGACTCTGCCATGCACAGGCCTAGATTCAGTCTCTGCAGTCCCACGTGACCCCAGATGCAGGTCTGAGGACAGGTCCATTTTGCACATTTTCTCCCAGTCGTGTCCCTCTTTCCTCCATTCTTGCTGTGGCACCTGGGGGAAGAAAGAGCAGGGTCAGAGGTCATGGGTGACACTGGAGCTAACTGCCTGCCCTAGGGTCAGTTCCCACAAAATCAGTCACTCTTATCTCTCTCCTGGAGGGAGTGCAGTGAAAGTTTGTTCTCAATTTACTTTAGATTTATCTCATGATATTTTAAAGCCAGAGTTTATATTCCTAAACAGTATTTGCCTCAGGTGGCATAAAAGTGAGTCTGTATTCCTTGGGTGAGGGCCAATCTCCAGTGGTTCTGCTCCTGCTGATAAACCCACCAGGAAACTGAGCCTACGTGGATATGTGTGAGTCAGCTCCCACCAGCCTCACACAGGTGGTATCTGTGATGGTGAGTGGTCTACAGAGTGCTTTCATGTGTTACCTCTGACACCCCCAAAGTCCTGTGATGATGCCATTACTACTGTTATGTACAGACGGGGATGTTGAGTTTCAGAAAGAGGCAGTGGTTTGCCTGAGGCCAGGACCCAGCCTCAGATCCGAGATTTCCAGTGGCTTTCAGAGAGCCGGTGAGCTGCCGTGTGGGGGGGAGCAGTGCCCAGACTGCCTCTCAGGAGAGAAAGGCACAGATAGGCTTCTAGTCCCCATTGGCCGAGGCCCCTGGGGTATCAAAGCCCCAGACCAGGACACTGGGCATTGGGAAGACTCCAGGGAGGATGGGGGTCAGAGAGGAGCCACCCCAGCTCGAAGGAGAGGGAGCTGGAGTTTTAGATGTTCCCGCAGCACCAAGGAACAAGAGCCTCCCTATCTGCACGGAGTTCTGTGAGGCTGGGGACTCTGGCAGAGACAGCAGAGAGGCGGGAACGGGGAGGGCTCTGGACAGGCGAAAACATTCTGTCCTCAGGCCTCTCAGTCTGTGCAGGACAGGAAATTCCTTAACTCTCCCGAGGCAGCCTGCTTTCCTGGCCACCGCAGCCCAGTCAGAGAAATGAGATCTCTGCATTTCCAATGCCGGGCCCCGGCCCGCTCCCGGGCCTTCTGCCAAGGCTGCCCGGTGCCCCTCCGTCAAGGGCAGCAATGCCCCGGCTGGGGCAGAGGAGCGGGGGCCTGAGAGCCCGCCCCTGTTTGTGGGCTATGAGGGTACCCTGTCTCGGCTGCCCTTACACTTCAGCTCCGTGCCCTTCACACCACGCCTGACGGGGGGGGGGGGGGGGGGGGTAGTTTTTCCTCCAGCCCGCCAGGCCTTCCCAGGTTCTCCCGTCTTCATTCCCAGAGGCTGTGCTGGGAGAGCTCTGTAGTGGGCTATATTTTGCTTTCAGTGCCAACAGAAAAAAATTCAATGGCAAATATGGTGTTAGTCCTTTCTCAGGTATGTAAAGCACCCTGTAAATGTATCCCCACAGCTACAAGCTTCCAGGAGAAGACCTGGTATCTGTGGCCCTGTGCTAATAAGAACCCAAAATACTAGAGTCCCTTTCCCCCTAAGCTTAGATTTTAAGTTAGAGATAGCATAGCCTTCTCTGATCCTACCCCTGCTCCCACCAAAAGGCAAAAATAAAAAAACTAACAAAAAGAATTCGAAAGTCAAAGCCACCTGGCTCGCAGGACAAGGGCAAGATCAGAGACTGGGCAGCTGTGAGCTCATTTTGCACCACGGCTGGCCTGTGTGGGGAATAGACTCCACAGCCCCTTCGCTGCCTTTCCCCTTTGGCCTGTATATGAGGCAGGTCAAAGCTCAGCTTGGGGAGGGCTCCAAGAATAATGGAAACCCTATTTGTTAATCGGTCTCCCCAGAAAACTGAATGGGGGTGAGTGGGCCAGCCCTAAACCCAAAGAGTTGTGCTAGTTTATGTCTTTGACAAGCTGGTGCGCTCCCTCCCTCTCACACAGAGAGAGAGAGAGAGGCCTCCTCCCACCTCCCACCCCCGGTTTTTACTGAGGCAGTATTGATGTACAATAAACTGCATATATTTACAGTGCTTAATTTGAAAGCTTTACCACAATTTTAAGAAATGAACATCTCCATCACCCCCAAATGTTTCCTCATGCCCCTTTACAGTCCATCCCCCCATCCACTGCCCCAGGCAACCACTGATCTGCTTTTTGTCACTATATTTTACATTTCCTAGTGTTTTATATAAATGGAATCATCCAGTATGTGCTCTTTCTTTGTCCAGTTCCCTTTATTCAATGTAATGTTTGTGAGGTTTGTTTCTGTCGTAGTGCTGGTGTCATCATTAATCCATCCCTTTTGCTGAGTAGGAGTCCACTGTGTGGCTAAATCAGTCTGTCTGTTCATTCACTTGGTGATAGGTTGTTTTCAGTTTAGGGCTATTAGGAATAAAGCTGCTATGAATGTTTGTGGACCGGTCTTTGAATAGATATATGCTTTCATTTCTCTTGTATAAATACCCAAGAGTAGAATCACTGGATCACATGGTAAATGTATGTTTAACTTTTTAAGAAACTGCCAAACTGCTTTCAAAAGGGTGTGCACCATTTTACACTCCCACAGCAGTGTGAGAGCTCCTGTTGCTCCATGTCCTTGCCACACCAGTGCGTAGGATGCTCAGCCTTTTCAATTTCAGTCATTCTAATGCTGGTCATGTCTTTGGCTCTTGGGAGCTTAAAATCTCACAACATAGCAATGGATCAGCACACAGTCATAGAGAACAACGAGGAAGCTCTTCAGTTCTGTTTTATGATAGACGTCAAGATACATTGTTAAGTGAAAAAGCAAGATGCCGGTCATTGTGTGTACTATGCTATCGTTTTTTTTTAAGAGGAGAAAATAAAAGAGTGTGCCTATTTGCTTATATGCATTATACACATAGATCAGCTCTGGCAAGAAACTGAAAACTGGTTGGGGAGAGAGAGAGAGACACTTCATGGCTGGAGGACAGGGGTGAAAGGGAAATATTGCACGTACTCTTTAGTACCTTTTGAATTTTGTTCCATGTTTAAAAAGTAAATAAATTGAAGAAAGAAAAAAATCTCATAAAATGCCAAGTATTGACTCCCTCCCACCCCCTCGAAGTTCTCCTGAGGAGCCAGAACCTGGATTGGGCATGGCCCTGCAGAGCCTCATCCTTTCCCTACTGTCTGGCAAGAGCACTGCCATATCGGGCAGAGAAGCAGGCCCACCTTGTTCCCAGTGACCTCCAAGGCCTCTCTAAACTCCTCATCTCTTCGTGGTCAGTCTCTGGTGGGAGCCAGAACCTGACAGTCCTGTGCCGAGGGGTCGGTTAGTGTGTGTTTGTCTAATGAATGAATGAATGAATGAATGAATATTCATCACACGTTCTGTTGTCTGCCACACAGAAAGGAAGAGTGACGGGAAGAGTGAGTACCTCCTGCCCACGGCCCCCGGCAAGCCCGCCGCACCTCGTTTCCTGCAGGGCCTCTCTGATCTCAAAGTCATGGATGGAAGCCAGGTCACCATGACAGTCCAGGTGTCAGGTGTGTCTCTGTATCTCTTTCTTGGGGTGTAAGTGAATGTGGGCATGGGTGCAACATGGGCATCGCTCCCACTCAGGTCATTGGTCCATCAGGAAACCGGCATGGGACTGTCAGTCAGTGCACCCAATGAAGGAGACCCTCTTGGTCCTTCTTTTTTCTTTCTCTGGGCAGGATTTTCTGGATTTCAAGTTAAGTGATCCAGGGGAAGAAGATGGCCACAGCTAGAGGTTTGAGGGATTGATGTGAAAACATAGTGTGGCCAGTGTAGCTGGAAGATTTTGAAAACTGGTACTAAACCAGGTGATGTGAGAACTTCCCAACTCCTGGAAGATGTTCTCAAGTTGCTCTATTCAAATATTAGGTGAGAAGAAGGAACAGAGGTTCTTGCAAAAGAGGGACTGGATTATTAGCAGCCCAGTGTGAGCTGTCACAGCCCTTGCTGGAGGCCAGCAGGAGAAGCCTGGGGAGACCAGATCCCCCTTCACTGTATAAATGGTTGCTGGCCACTGGCTCAGTCCCCTTGATACCCTGGAGGTCACTCTCTTGGGTTGTTATTTTTTATCATAACACACAGAAGTGCCAGAAAAATGAGTATTTTTATATAAAAGGATTTTATTTGTATGTGTCATTCATTTTTTATTACAGTTTACATTCAATATCATTTTGTGTTAGTTTCAGGTGTCAACACAGTAGTGAGACAATCATACACTTTCCAATCATACACTTTCCAATCATACACTTTCCAATCATATTGTGGGTACAATATTTCCAGTACCCACCTAGCCCTATAGTTATTACAATATTATTGACTATATTTCCTATGCTGTACTTTACATCCTTGTGACTATTTTATAATTACCAATCTGTATTTCTTACTCCCTTTACCTGTCTCACCCAGCCCCCCAACCTCTCTCCCATCTGGTAACTATCAGTCTGTTCTCTGTGTCTATGAATCTGTTTCTACTTTGTTTGTTTATTTTGTTCTTTAGATTCTGCATATAAGTGAAATCATATGGTATTTGTCTTTCTCTGTCTGACTTATTTCACTTAGTCCTCCTGGGTTTTTAGTTCCTCTTGAACTGCAGAAGCAATAAAGATGGGCTGCGAGAGGCCCCCTTGGCTCACCATGTTAGAGCTCCCTGCTCCTGCTGGCTGGAGGCAGTCCTGGGACAGCCCCCGTGGAAGGTTGAGTCCCCTCCCCTGTCTGCACTCCTTGAGTTGATAGAAATCAGTGGCGCTGTGCACGCAGCCTTCAGACACGTGCTAGCCAACCCCTCGGAGACAGATGTCGTCCCCTGTCCTTCCTCCAGAGCCCAACACCTCCAAGGCCACCTCCTGCAGCCTTGCTCCTCTCAAGCAGAGCAGAGCAGAGCAGCTCAGCTCTTACCACAGAGGAAACCCCCAGATGGCCATTGTTTTATGCCCCAAGAAATTGCTAGAAACCACCCAGGAAAGCAGACTAGTAAAATTGGAAAATGCTGGCCTTCACGAGCCCTGTTTAGAAATCCCGTACAAGCTGGCGCTCATCTTTCCCCTCAGACAGCACTTGTAGGGTGACAACAGGAAATGCAGCGGAGCATCCCTCCTGGTGAAGATGACAACAGAGTTGCCATAAAGCCACGCTGAACGCACAGTGAGGGTCAGCCCAGAGCGACAAACTCGGGCACTTCACACCCAGCCGCCCAGCTGCCACTCAGGCAGCTTGAATTCTGATTTAAAAACCATTCTTCCTGGGTTTCCTTTTTCATCCAAGAAATCATAGTTTTTCATTTCTGGGTTCTTCTTCATTGCCCCAAATCTGTTGTGAAATAATTATAAGAGCGAGCATTGAATACTTCTTTATGCCAGGTGCTGTGCTAACCTGCTGTTCTAGTGAGCTGTGATGGGGGCCGTGCGAACTCGCATCATCTTCCCAAGAAGCCTAGGAGCTGGATGCAGTTAGAGTACTTGCTGGACGCTGAGGCATAGTTTAGTATTTACTACAGTGACCCAGCACTATGTGCAGAGTTGTCACACGGCCCAGGAAAGCACCTCCCTGACCAGACCCCCAACCTTCCTCCCATTCAGGGAACCCACCCCCTGAGGTCATCTGGCTTCACAATGGGAACGAGATCCAGGAGTCCGAGGACTTCCACTTCGAACAGAGAGGCACTCGGCACAGCCTTTGCATCCAGGAGGTGTTCCCAGAGGACACGGGCACTTACACCTGTGAAGCCTGGAACAGCGCTGGAGAGGTTCGCACCCAGGCTGTGCTCACAGTGCAAGGTGAGGCTGATCAGCCGCCCGGCAGGGTTGGGAGGGGTGCTGCCAGGGTCTCTCCAAAAGTAATCGGGAGGTGAGGAAACCACGTGAACCTACTTTGTTCCCACCATGAACCCGGTGCTGTCCTGGTCCTATCCCAGCCCCAGAGACCAGCTCCTCACCCTGCGTCTCCAGGTCTGACTGAGTAGGGCCGCTGTTCCCTACCTTCTGAAGTCCTGCCCTCTCTGGGTTTCTGGTGACAGCTGCACAGAGTGCTGGGAGGGACATTTCATAATACATGTAACCATTTGGCAGGGTTCCCTTTTGACATGAGTTTTGGGCTTATCAGAGTCCTTACCTATAGAGAGCCTCCATTTAAGAGAAGAGACAAGTTCAGCGCACATACAGCAAGTGGCAACTCTTAATCATCACATCTAATGTAGATCGTTGGTGCCCGGCCAAGTGCCCCTGTACATTCTGGGCTACCTCTCCTTGCTCTGGATATACAGTTCTTGTGAATATTATCCTCTGAGAATGTAACCACAACAGATTTGCCATAAGAAGAGTATGCTATAACTGTATATCCAATAAAAGTGATTTCTGAACAAGCTGTAATTTGGGTAACATGCTGTCTTCCGACCTTCACCACCATGGAGAGTCAAGTGGATACTCTCTGCTGAAAGGTCTCCCTCTCTAACTCAGCCCTTTGCCAACTTCCAGAGCCCCAGGATGGCACCCAGCCCTGGTTCATCAGCAAGCCTCGCTCGGTGACAGCCTCCCTGGGCCAGAGTGTCCTCATCTCCTGTGCCATAGCAGGTGACCCCTTCCCCACCGTGCACTGGCTCCGAGATGGCAGAGCCCTCTCCAAAGACACTGGCCACTTCGAGGTGCTGCAGAATGAGGACGTGTTCACCCTGGTTCTGAAGAATGTGCAACCCTGGCACGCCGGCCAGTATGAAATCCTGCTCAAGTGAGTCTGCACGTCCCGCCCCCGAATTCCTACCTCCCGTCAAAGTTCCCACCTGGGGCTGGGAAGCCAGAGGAAGCACAAAATAGTGTGGGACTAGGCTTCAGGGTAAAGAGAGCACAGATGTGGCGCTGCTCACAAGCTTTCGTTTCTCCTCTTCAGTAGAGCAGACGCTCACGGAGAACCTTCCCTTCTGACTCGGTTCTCCAGAGCCCTCTGTCTTACTACACCCCGCGTCTGTTCCCTGTTATTTGGTACATGGAGATTATGAAGGAGGGAAGTGTGGATCAAAATGGGAAAAGCAGCAGGTAGAGGGAGTGTATTAGTTATCTCTTGCTGTATAACAAATTACCCCAATACTTAGCATCTTAAAACAATAATTATCTCACAGTTTCTATGATTCAGGAATTTGCAACAGCTTAGCTAGGTGATTTTTGGCTCTGGGTTTTACATGAGGTTGCATTGAAGATGCCAGGAGAGACTGCAGTCTCTGAAGGCTTGACTGAGGCTGGAGAATTCACTTCCAAGAGGGCTCACACACAGGGCTGTTGGCAGGAGGCCTCACCTCCTTGCCATGTGGACCTCACCATATGGCTGCCCGCGTGTCTTCATGACATGGCAGCTGGCTTCCCCAGAGCTAGTGATCCCAGAGAGAGACGAGCTGGAATCTGCAGTGTCTTTTATGGTCTCCCCTTAGAAGTCTCACACCATTACTTCTGCCATGTTTTATATCAATTAGACGTGAGTCATTAAGTACAGTTCACACTCAAGGGGAGGAGAATTGAGTTCCGCCTCTGGAGAGAGGAGAATTGAAGAAGTCATAGATATTTTCAAACCACTGCAGGGAAGTTAACTATTCCCATTCCTTTTTCTTCCCTTTCAAGGTCTTTTTAGGTTACATGGGAAGGTAAGCTCCATGAGGGCACACTGCCATGTTCCCAGTGCCTAGACCATGTCTGGCCCATAGTCAGCGTGTGGTAGCTATTTGTAAAATGAATGTGATCCAAAAATGCTATTTTAAAAATGCTCTAACTCAAAATTCCATGCCAAGCCTGGGTTGGTGAAGACAGAATGCCAGCCCCTAGGGTTGGTGTGAGCACTGAAGAAGAGCACTTGTCTGCACCTTGACTCTGCAAATAGGTTGTGCCACATCACAAGGATAGTTGGACCTGCCCTGGCTCAGGTGCTTGGCCACTTTGTAAGGGGGCTTGCTCTCCTGGATGAATCATTTCCCTATACTGAGCTCATCATGTTTAAGACACTGAGCTATAGACAGGCTCAGTAGCCACATGCCATGGCTACTGCCACGATAGAGCATTGTTCCTGCAATAATCACAAAACCTGGTATGTGTCCCCTCCACTTGGGTCCTTTCTGGGCATGTTCTTTATACTTGTATCAGTCGGCTTTTGCTGCCTAACAAACCACCCCAATACTTAGTGGCTTTGAAAAGTAGCCATTATTATTTCTTAGGAGTCTATGGATCTGCTGGGAAGTTCTGCTAGGCTGGGCAGGTCTCAACAAGTCTCAGCTGAGCTAATGACACATCTGTGGTCAGCTGATAAGCTGGTTGTGGGGTGGCCAGTCATCCTGCTGCTATCAGTGTATGTTCAGAAGCCACCAGCGGCCTTTGCCTTGTGCCTGAACCAGCTATTCTCAGGAAGGCAAATCTCCCTCCAAAATAGGAAAAGATACACTTTTCCTCTCTCCAAGGCCAGTACAAGTCATGGAAACATCGTATGTGAGAATAGAGCTTGTCTGTATGGAAGGGGTAGTGCTTTGAGGCAATTACTCATATCAATCAACCAGACATCCTGAAAGAGATGAGCTTTGGGGGGCATTTTGAGGAAAACAGGCTGAGGCTTAGCAACAGGCCCTTTGTAGCTAAGGGCCTGCTGAGGGCCTGCTGGATAGGCTGAGCAAGACAGGGTAGGGAAGGGCAAAGCACGGGCTGTGGGAAGGCGGCCAGGCCAGCGTGGAGGGTTGCATCAGGAGGTCGGCAGGCAGACTGTCTGGGCCCAGCTGGGGACAGTCATAAAACTTAGGCCGTCCCAGTTGGAAGGGACTTCAGAAGTTATCTAGCTGCCTCCTCATTTAATAATGGGGGAAACTGAGGTCTCAGGGTCATGGACTTGCTCATGGCCACCCAAAGGCCAGTAGCAGAGCCCAGATTAGAATCCTAATCTCTGTCTTGAAATCAGATGCTCTTTCATTCCTTGTTTCTCCCAAGTGCGCTGGGACCTTGGGGAACCTGGGAAATCACACTAGAGTCCTCACCCCACAGCCCTTGCCCCTTTTCGCTCTCCAAAGTCCAGTCTTTCCATTCCTCTGGGAGGCTGGTGCCCTGGCCTTGGCTTTGTCCCCAGCGGGGAAGGAGCAAGTCAGTGGAAAGTTCTCCCAAGGAATGTGTGCCAGGCCTGCCAGGGGCCTCGCTCCCCTCTTGCTTTTCTCATCCTGACAGAAATCAGACGGAGACCCAGGGCAGAATGCCTTTCAAGGAGGAGGGCTGGGTGACTGGGAGGAAGCGGGGGTGGGAGGGCTGCGTGGTTTCTGCCTCCCCTTGCTTTCCCTAGCTCTTCTGTCTGAACTAAAAGGGGAAGTGTCAAAAAGTTAGCTCCAAATTCCATCTGAAAAAGTTGCTTCCCAGGAACTTAAATCTTTAAGCTAATTTTGCATATAAAAATCCATTCAGAGGTGGATGATTTAGAGTGGGACAGGCTCCAAGGCTTTGTACCCAAGGAGTAGGCTTCTTATTCAAGGGTTGGGAGGTGGGGGCACAAAGGGCTCTGTTAGTTTATAAAAGGTGCAGGGTGATAGCCCCATATCCTCTGGGGCAGCACCTGGGCTGGGCACAGGGCAGGGGCCCCAAAGGTTCTTCCAGCTGGTTAGATTATCTGGTGTGGGTCCCAGGCAACAGGCCTCTCTGACCTTCGCAGGCTTTGAATGAACCATGATTTGCCTTAAAGGCCTCGCAGAGATTTAAGTTTATAGCTGCAGAAATAGTGACCCCCAGACCACCCTGAGGGATGGTTCACTTGTGAGCCAGCCATGGAGTCCCAAGTTCTTGACCTCCCAGCTGCCCATGACACTGCCCTGGGGGTTCAGGGTGAGGCCCCGGAGTGGGTTGAGCAGCAGGCCACCTGTGGTCCCCTCCTCGAAGACAGGGAATTAAAAACAACAGAAGCCCTTACCTGTGTCCCCCACAAGGAGATAGAGCTTAGTCCAGCTCAGGAGTCAGGGCGCCCCACTGTTTAAAGCTTCTGAGGAGCTTGGCTGGGGTAAAGCGGGGCCATCTGGTCAGTGTCTGCTCCTGGTTTTTGCATCTGGGCTGCGTTCTCCTTGTGACAGGAGGAAACTCAGTTAAGAAGATGTTGAAAAGGACTCGCAGGAAAACATGGCCTTTGAGCATCCTGTCCTCCTGCTTCACACCAGCCCTGAGCACCACACCCTGTGCCTGAAAGAAAAGTGGGAAAAGAATAGCCTAATTCTGGCCAGCAGCCTGGCAGAAGTGGGTGCCAGGGGCTGGGCATCCCCCCCCTAAGTTACTTCCCATGGTTATTCTACAAGCTGACCCAAGTTCCATAGCTTTCTGTGCTAGTGTTCAGGGTGCTGTGAGGGCCCCTCAGCCTTCCTGGGGTCTGGCACCATGGAGGCACCTAATTGCTGTTTGTTGAGCGAAGGAGCACCTTGGGCTGTCAGACTCTCCAGACGTGAGGCTCCCTGAACCTTGAATCTGTGCTTCTTGAGAGCCTGAGCATTGAGGAAGGTGTCCAAGAGGAGATCCAACAAATAAGAGGAAGGATGGGGGCGGCAAAGATCAACCTCTCCTTCCTTCAAATGGGTCCTAGTGCTAGAGAGTGAGCAGCAACCCCCAGGACCCCTGAGCATCATCTGCTGTGCCTTGGGCTGCCAGGGTCTGACCCAGGTCAGCCCTCCATTGGGAGGGTGGCTGGGCACAGTGAGGCAGGTACCCACAAACATCAGCAGAGCTCCGTGAACACATGCTCAGGTGTCTGTCGTGTGGAGTGACTGGTGCATGGGCACGTGTTCCCAAACACACACCTGAAGGTGCAGGTGCCCACCAGGTCGACCCCACATACATGTGAATTCATGTGTGTGGTTGATCTGTACATATACACATAGACATGCGCACGCACACATGTATCCCAGAATAGATTTGTACTGATGAGCACTACAGGGCTGGGTGGGAAGGTCACAGGTCTTAGATTCAGGTGGACCCACGTCCCAGCCTTTTTCCCCGCTAGTTAGCTCTGTGGGTTTAGGCAGGTTACTTTACCATTATAAGTCTCATTTTTCCTACCTATATAAATGGTGCTGACCCCAGCCTCACAGAGCTGTCATATTAAGTGAGATGGATTATGTAAGGAACTTGTCACAGAGCTTGGCACATCCATGCTAGGAGGTGAGGCACACATTGGTCCCTGAAGGGCTGGTAAGACACTGTGTGCCGTGGAATGAGTGGGAGACCCCAGAATCCCAGCATTGCCTCGCGCAAACTCCTGAGCCTCTTTTCCTTACCTTTCAAATGAGTACAGTGGTTCTCTGTACCTCACTGGGATGTCTGGGGACAAGAAAGACAATGGATATGAAAATCATGAAAGCTGGTGGGTGCCGTATAAAATAGGTGGTTATTATCATGAAGAGTTGCCTTTGGCTTTCAGACCTGCCCCTCCCCCAACCCCGTCAGAACAGGACCTCTTGGCTGGTCAGAGCTCAGAAACGCCAGCAGATGGCAGCCTTGTGGGGCCAGAGGGCTGCGCTGCTGCTGTAAGTCCTCTAAAGCACCCAAGCTTGGAATAGCCCTTCCACTGAGCAGAGGGGCGCCTCAGCTGGTCACCCCCCAGCTCGGAGACACTGAACAGTTTTAACAGTGAGTTGAAGAATCCAGAGGCCTCTCCATCTGAAGGAAGCAGAAAAAGGGCCACCCATTACGGAGACACCTGCTAGGTTTCAATACAAAAATTCTGATCTGAGGGCATTAGCCAATGGGTACGGATTGGAGGGTGTTCTCATTTCATGAGCAGGCAAAGGGGAAGTAGCCGATGGGGGGACACTGTGAGGAGAGGGGAGTAACCAGCTCTGTACTAAGGGAGCACAGAACCCAACTCAAGGACACTGGGCAGACTGACCAAGGCCACTCAGTCCAGACCAAGCAGCTCCATCACAGCCCCCATCAGGTTTAGTCTTTACTCTTTTTTTTCTTGATTGAGTAATCAGTTGATTGAATTATTTTTGTAATATACTTACAGAAAAGTATTCCTGCTTTTGGATGACTGTCTTAGCTGTTGTCCAGAAGATACTGGTTTTTTTCGTCTTGTTTTTGTTTTTGTTTTTTCCTTTTTAAACAAGAGCTGGGAAAATAAATAGTGAGCCAAGGGGGAAGGGAGGGGCGGAGAAGTGAAAGAAGGGGAGGGGAGGGCCTGGCCCTAAATCTAGGTCTGGGGTGGGTGTGTTGGGGTCACAGCTAAGCCTGTGGTCCCATCTTTCCTGGAGCCAGCAGCCAGCCTATGGCCAAGTTGCTGCCTGCCCTGCCCTCATCACAGCCCTTGGGCTCAGGAGGCCCTCAGCCTAGAGAGCCTCTTGATCTGTACTGATCCCTTGAATTCTTTAGGAACCAGGTTGGTGAATGCAGTTGCCAGGTGTCACTGATGCTGCAGAGCAGCCCTACCCGAACCCCCCTGCGGTGAGTGCCCCCCAGGAGGTGACTGGCCAGGCCCCCTGCCACTGCCCACGCACCTTCCTCCTGGCCCCTGCAGGCCCAGTCCAGCAGCCCCAGATTGTTTGTATCCTCCAGCTGAGGCTGCCCAAGCCAAGAGGGAGAGATTGGAAGGCGAATGAGGGAGGGAGAGCAGGGGAGGAGAGGGGGGTGAATTTCTTTCTTTTTTTTTTTTTTTTTGCACACACCCTTATAAGGCTACTGAAGTCATTACCAATGTAACAACCAACTAAGCAAGCAAGCGCCTCTCCCCAATGCTCCCTTCTATAAACACAGCCTGGCCAGCCCCACCATTCCTTCCCCTCCCCTCTACCCTCCTCCCTCAGGGATTTGCTCTCCCCTGACGGCTCCTTTTCACCCGGCCCCTTTCCTCCTGCTTCTTTCCATTTTCCCCTCACTGGTTGCAGGGGGAGGGAGCCTGCCAGCTGTGAGGGCCTCTGCGGCCGAGGAGTTGGTGCTGATGGTGGCGATGGTGACTGCTATGGAACCCTGAGGCCTAGCTGGCCAGCAAGAGGGCAGGGTTGGCCAGAGGAGGACGACGGCGAAGGCGTGCGGGGGGTGCTGAAGAGGCGCGTGGAGACCCGGCAGCACACGGAGGAGGCCATCCGCCAGCAGGAGGTGGAGCAGCTGGACTTCCGTGACCTCCTGGGAAAGAAGGTGAGCACCAAGACTGTGTCGGAGGAGGACCTGAAGGAGATCCCAGCTGAGCAGATGGATTTCCGTGCCAACCTACAGCGGCAGGTGAAGCCCAAGACAGTGTCCGAGGAGGAGAGGAAGGTACACAGCCCCCAGCAGGTCGACTTCCGCTCTGTCTTAGCCAAGAAGGGGACTCCCAAGACCCCAGTGCCTGAGAAGGTACCACCTGCAAAACCTGCCACCCCGGATTTTCGCTCCGTGCTGGGCAGCAAGAAAAAATTACCAGCAGAGAATGGTAGCAACAATGCTGAGGCCTTGAATGCCAAGGTGGCAGAAAGTCCCAAGGTTGTGGGCAATGCCAAGCCTGCTGAGACCCTGAAACCCTTGAGCAATGCCAAGCCAGCTGAGACCCCAAAACCTTTGGGCAATGCCAAGCCAGCTGAGACCCCAAAACCCTTGGGCAATGCCAAGCCAGCCGAGACCCCAAAACCTTTGGGCAATGCCAAGCCAGCTGAGACCCCTAAACCCTTGGGCAATGCCAAACCAGCTGAGACCCCAAAACCCTTGGGCCACGCCAAAGCAGCTGAGACCCCGAAACCAGCAGTGAAAGAAGTCACGAAGGAGGTTAAGAATGATGTGAACTGCAAGAAGGGGCACTCAGGAGGCACAGATAATGAACAAAGATCGGAGAGCCAAGGGACAGCCCCGACCTTCACGGAGAAGCTACGAGATGTCCATGTGGCCGAGGGCGAGAAGCTGCTACTCCAGTGCCAGGTGTCTTCTGACCCCCCGGCCACCATCACCTGGACGCTGAATGGAAAGACACTCAAGACTACCAGGTTCATCATCCTCTCCCAAGAAGGTAAAGAGGGCAGGGGCTGGGGAGGAAGGAACTTTTGCATGAGGGTCACTGCCAGCTCATGGGGCCTTGGTCTTATTGAGGACCCCTCTTAGTACACAGCCTCTGTGTGCCTCTCACTCACAGGACAGGTGCCCTGCTCAGGGTCCGTGGGCACACACTCCATTCCTGTGGGGTGTGAGTGGGAGTGTAGTTCTGTGGCACATGCCCAGATCTTGGCATCTCTCCAGCAGGGCCCTCTCAGCACCCCAGCAGTGGCCTCCTCAGAGCACACGGGGCCTGAACTAATGCCCCACAGCTCTTGCTTGGAGAGGGCTCTGTTCACAGGTTTGAAAATGAAGGCACAGGGGCCAGAGCCCACCAGGGACTCCAAGCTTACAGTTGCTTTTGCAGCAGCATTTTGGGTTTAGGGAAGGGTGTGCAGTGACGGGATGGCATAGGACTGATTTGGGGTCAACAACTGAAGTCTTGATAACATAGTGGGTTTGAAGGGACCTGTGGGAGAACCTAAAACCCAAACATCCCCTATGGCACACGCTCCCAGCAGACAGAGCAGCTCGCTTCCTAATTTGGATGAGATTTTCGTTTGCTGCTATTTCACATTCTTGGGTGGGGGGGGGCTCTAAGTCTTGCCATCTGGGGCCTTTTGGGGTCTGGAGTTCTAGAGAAGTGATGAGGTGAGGGGGGTATTTTCCCTGGACCCTCAATTGGGTTTGAAATGTTTTTGTAAATTCCAAACCTGGGAGGGAGCTCCAAGTCCGGGAGACTTCCCTCACCCCATTCTGGTGGCCAGCAGAGTATGGCCTGAGCATGAGGCTGATGCTTGTGGCTCTGGGCTGGGCAGGGCACAAAGCTCCCCAGGAAGTGGCATTTTACCTTGGAGGGTAGAGAGCTGCCAGAGCAGAGGCCCAAGAGGACAGGTCCTGTCAAGTCCAGATCAGCTGAGATTTCAGAAACACTCCCTGCACTGCTGCTCTCCTCCTGTCCTCCACCTCACCCCTCTCCACTCCCTCCCTGACACTGTGATCTGCTTCCTTCCTCCCTTCCAAAGCCCAGAGTGAAGCCCTGGAAGATAGAGGTAGCCCCTCAGGTCATGATGAAGCTTCTCTCTCGCTCTGCATCTCAGACAGCAGATCTGGAACAGCTGAACATTTTGAGTCTAAATGCTGGAGTAGTAGAGGGGAAATTGGCCAGGAGAGAGAAAAATGTTTTCTTTTCTGCTAATGTGTTGACAGGATAGCTTTTCCACATGGATATGGCCATATTGGTAGGGTCCTCCAGAAGTCACCTCATCCACCCTCTTGCCTTTGCTAGTCCAGCCTGCCACACGCAGGTGGGCATGGGGACTACCAATGGTGGGGTGAGATGTCCAGGGGGGTGGATGCCACAGCCTTCCCTGTCACCCCTGTGGGCCCCTCCCAAACGGAAAGTCTTTGGTAAAACTGATCCAGAACTTTGACCAGGAGCATTTCCCAGGTTACCCTGAGGTGATATCTCCTGGCAGGGTGGAGGGTGGGCCGCTGCCGTCCTTGGGGCATGTGTATCACACAGGATTGCGCAATGTGATGTCCATAGCAGCACAGCCTCAGAAAGACTGATATTCAGACAGCTGAAGGCAATGCCCAAAGCTCGGAGACCTGCATGGAACCTGCAGAGTCACCAGCAGTCACTTATAAACAATCCACTCAACTAAATAATGTAAGCAGACCTCAGCCCTGGTCTCAGAAACACGCTTGAGCCATTAGACGTTGCTGCTCTTGCCCAGAGTGCAGCAGTCTGTTACATCTGCTGGTCACTGAGTGTTAAAGGGCATAGAGACCTGGCTACTCCAGCATTACTTCCCCCAGAAACCATCTCAAAGGGGCAGTTTTGATCCAAAGCAGCAGAAGAAGACATGAAAAGAAGGCCAGCACAAGGAGAAGATAGACAGGGACTATGAGGGAGATGAGAGGGGTTTATGGAGACAGTCCCAAATCCAACTTTAAAAAATATTCTAAATAGTTGTAATTCTCCTTTGAAAAATAAGAACAGCAGGCATGTATTGAACACTACGGGCCCAGCACTGTCCTGGACATCTTACACTTTTCCCTCACTTAATCCTCCCAACTACTATGCTACCCATCGAACAGAGAAGCTAAGTGCCTTGCTCAAGGTTGCACAGCTGGCTAGTAACAGGGCCGGGATTTGAATGCAGACAGTTCCAATGCCTAGACCACTATGATATGTTACCTCTAAGTTAATTCTTGTTAGCATGTCAGCATACTGATGCAGCTGGGAAACCTTTCATGATCCATCCGCTCACCAAGAGAGCTGCCTATCAAGGAAAAATGCTAATGACTACCCCTCATCACTGTCAACAGTGGTCAAGAGGCTGAAGGACTGGTGGTGCTCTCGGGCTTGCCAAATCTCTGGTATTTTCACTACAATGGAGGAAGCAAACCCTGAAACAGTCCTGTCCTGTCCATCTTGCCACAGTAGAGAGAGTGCCTCGTCTCAAAATATCAGCCCCACTTTCTTTCTGTCCAGCCATCATTCCTCCCTCAGAGCTTCGCTCTCCAAGTCGTCAAGATCCTGGGTTAAACAGAGACCCAGGAGAAAGCCCATCTTAGAGCTCTATCAGTGACCACCTCAAGCCCCACTGCACGGAGTAGGTCCCTCAGAGAGGTGTGAGTGGATCTGCTGTCAATAGAAAGAGAGAATACACGTTCACAATGATCAAGCTATCCCAGTCAAGTGCCCATGATGAGCTTCTGGGAGCAGGAGGAGAGGGAGCTGAGTGCTGGGGCCACTGATGGTAAGAGCTGGGTCTAGATTGTGACCTTGAAGGTAGACCAGAACTCCCAGCCCAGAAGAGGGAAGGTATGGGCTTCCTAGGCAGGGGCACAGTAGCTACGAATGCAGGCCTGCTCACAGGATGGTCTGGGCTATAGAGGAAGGGAAGGCATGGCCTCAGCCCACCCTGTGTCATGCTGAGGAACTATTCCAAAGGCAGTAGGGAGCCATGAGAGAGTTTTGAATGAGAAGCAGTGCACACAAAGCTGGGGTTTAGGGGGCTTGATTGACTCTGTGCCCAAAGACAAGTAAGGCGCCTACTGAAGAGGTTTGAGAGGAAGGTGGTGAGGCCTGAATTAACAAGGTAGGCAGGGGCACAGACAGGAAATAACCAGTTCAAGAAGCAAGGACAGAATTAGCAGAACCTGTGGCTTGAAAGGGTGGGGATAGAGGGGCAGGGAAGAGGAAGGGGTAGAAGACCACTGAGCGTCACTGTCTGGGTGACTGGGGTCAGTGAAGGCATCAGTGAATATAGGAAGCTGTGGTTTGAGGTGGTTTGTCGGAGAAGATGGAGGGGGTGACTGTGCAGGTCTCCTGGCGCTTCACACCCCACAGCATCCCCTCTGCCCCCACTTCCCTGACTTGAAACTCTTGCTCCACTGCACCGAACCATGTACAGTCTTCCCTTCTAAGATCAAGATTCACTTCCTCCAGGATGCCCTCCGAGACTCCTGTCACTGCCTTTGGCCATGAGAAACTCTTGGGCTCTCCTCCCCCCACATCAGCATGTATGTCTGGGCACTAACTGCTAGTGGATGCTCTGTTTATAGGTTTCAGGGGGCTTCTCTGAACTTGCGACTTGGATAGGGCTTGTAGCCCGCATGCCCTCCGAAACTGGGTTATGTCCACCCCACTTAGTGCTGAGGAGAGCAGAGGAAGTGTGACAGCAGCCCAGTCAGTTGGAGTGTCCATTAATTCTTGGAGGGACATGTGGAGATGTCCTCCCTCTTCCTGTCTGTTCAAGAGCTTCAGGGTGCCTAGTGTTCATTTCCAATGCTGGGCCTGCCTGCCAGGCTGGTAGAGTGGCCACACCAGGCCCTCTCTGAACCTACAGCAGCTGAGGCCTCAGGAGTGGGAACCCGATGAGCCAGGGGGGCTCTGTGCTGCCCTAGAGGGGCTTCCATCTTTGTGCCTTGTTTCCTGTCCCCAGGCCAAACTTCTTTCTTGGCAAAAATTTTTACCAGTCTAATAACAAGGATTCATTTTTGTTGCTATTGTCAACCGATGATTCATTTTTAATTGCCTTCAGTGTGGGACCTTGCAAAAGCTTTTTCAAAACCTTTATAAGTTCATCCTACAAAACACAAGGATTTATGTAGCACCTACTATGTGTGAGGCATTATTCTAGCCCTTTTCATTGTAGGCACAATCCACTCAAGAACTCTGAGTTAGGAGGGGTTTTTTCTTTTAAGAAACTAAAGGTATACCTTGGAGATATTGTGGGTTCGGTTCCAAACCATTGCGATAAAGCAAGTCGTAATGCAATAAAACAACTTGTAATCTTTTTGCTGGTGAAGGGTCTTGCCTTCAGTTTGTAAAAAACGTAACACCTGTGGAGCACGATAAAGCAAAGTGCAATAAAACGAGGTATGCCTGTATATTATCTTTTACGAGGCAAGTTGAATTTGATTAAATGTTCATGACTCTCTTTTGCATAAATCTTACCAGGTCACCTGCTACAGAAATGCGCCTTTGTCATTCTCAGAATGGCAAATATTTTTTTTCACTGTGACTGCATTCCAGGCTCAGGAAAAACATTCATAATAGATATGGTCACTGCCCTCCAAGAGCTAGTGTGGGAGACAGGCATAGGTTTCAGCAATGGCGTTGAGAGACATGTTTTGATTAAGCTAAGCTTAGGGCACAGAAGAGGTCCATCTATGGCTGGGAGTGCTTAGCTTAGGAGTGACATGGAAGGCACCATCTCTGAGGAGGTGACCTGGAGCTGAGTTTCACTGTTCGGACATGCCAGGGAGCCAGGCCCTGCTGACTGAGGGCAGCCTTGGAGCAGAATCTCCAGGGCTTTGGGCCACTCCCTCCACCATGCACATCCCTGTCTTCTCCATACACCATGCACTTGGGAAAAGAGCAAGGTGGGGGATCTTAGACCCCATGACCGTGAGAGGCTCTCCCAGGGACAGTTTAGCTGAGCCATTCACTGGATTCCTGGTTCTGTGGTAACTGCTCCCATCCCCCTCACCTCCCTCTCAAAATTCCCCACCAGGCTGAGGCTTCTCAAAAAAACACGCTGGGAAACGTTTTTCTTCTGGAGGTCAGGAATAAGCTGTCCCACAGGAAATACCAGATTCTTCAATCTGAGCTTGCTGAGGCTCCAAGCCTGCCTGGGGGCCCTCCCCCAGCCCACGCATGTGGCCAGGGGTCCAGGCTTTGAGCGGCTTGGGAAAGCTGCCTACTGGCACTTTCCCTGGTGAGGGGCGAGGGCTGTGGTCTAAATGCTCCACTTGTCCCGGTGGTCGACCTCACTACTGTCTCTGCAGTTTGTGCCATTTGGTTTAAGGCCGAAGGCAGCTGGGGGACTGAAACCAAAAGGCAATCAAGGATTCGAACAGGATGTGCACTGGGAGTGGGGTATCTGCTCCCAGAGCCTTAGCCTCAGACTGAGGGGAAATTGCAAGATGGGGTCTGTTTCCTCTAAGCCTTGAGTTTTGGGGTCAGAGGTCATCTTAGCCTTCTACTCCCCTCCCAGATAAGTGGAAAGTTCTCTCTCTAGAATATAGTTAACTCATTCCTCCATTCCTGTGCCTCAGGGCTCATATTCTCATGACAGACTTCCTAAAGATCCAACTTAAACCCTTTCTGTTACACTTTCTGCAGATTCTCTCTTACAGTGAAAGAAATCCCAATCCATTGCCCTCCCCTGTAGAAGAACTCAGCAAGGCCTTGCCAGAGAGGCAAGGTCTTATAAGGGGGTGGGCATGCAGATCAGCCATCCTGCCCCACGTAGTCAGTAGGACTGTGGTTTCCCTGTGTTTTGTTGTTGTTGTTGTTGTTTTTCAAATATAAGTGAAAGTTATTTGGAAAGTCACAGAGAAAGAAAAAGTGAGCCAGCTGGGCTGCATGGGCTCAGGAAATGAGTTCCTGAGGCAAAAGAATGGCCCTTGAAGCTTAGGAGAGAAAGACAGCAATGGCCTTGAGGGAAGAAGAGGGGGAAAGGTGCAGGTGTGCTCCAGAGAGAAAGCACCAGGTTTTCCTGTTTAAGCCACACCCAGGTGCCAAGAAGTGAAGCGAACTATTAAGACTCCTCTTCCTCTTGCAGCCTTAGTGAGGTTGTCTGGGCAGAACTCACATCATCCTTCCTCTCTCTGAATATTCTTGTATTTGTTGGTCAAGTCTGCATCTGTCTAATAGAGGTGAGGGTACTTGTTGAGATCCAAGGCCCTTTGGGAGTTGTGTCTGCGGACCTCCCTTCTGGCCAAACCACCCACACATACCTGGGTGGGATACACAGCTCTGCCCACCCTGGGCAGTGGTAGGGGGAAGGGAAGTGGCCAAAGCCAGTGGCTCCAGGCAGCAGGATGCACATGGCTCTGGCTCTGTCCCCCTCCTTGCGTGATGACTACTCCCCTGACAGCAGGGGCAGCTTTGGGCAGGACGGCATGCTGTTGGCTTGTTGTATGTCTCAAGGCAGGAACTAGGGAACTGATTGCTGCCCGACTACCTGGCCCAGCAGGCCCAGTCCTCAGCTGGCCTCTCCCACAGCCCGAGGGAAACTCCCCAAGGGGATTCCCCCAGACAAGGAACTAGCCATGGGATGAGAGATCCAGGATGGGTAAGGACCAGACCCCAGATTCTTGTGTATACCCAGCCCATCTCCTCCTTCCCCCAGCCAGGCCAGAAGAGGTGTGCTGGGGTGAAGGTAGACTGGGTGAGAGTCCTCGGGATAGAAGGCCATCTCTACCCTTCCCTGAGGTGGCCAAAAGACCCGGCACCGAAGGGAGGCAGCTCCAAAGTGCCCTTCTCCCATCCCACGATTCTCAACTCAGATACCATTCCTGCAAAACCAGCTCCAGGGTCCCAGGCTACAGTTACCTCCTTCTCCCAGCACATCTTCCCACAGGCCAGGGCCCCTGCGGGACAGACTCCTGCCTTCCCCCACCCACCTCTCTGTTCAGAACTTTTTCTGAGATGCATTCCCAGAATCACTGCTGTAAACTGAGCAGAGCTCCCTCAGCGGCTACCTTTCCTCACACAGGTCTATAAACCTGTGTCTGGCTACTGCTTAGCGCTCTTGGTGATGCCCCAGTGTGTATGACCTGTGTCCACCTGCTCCTTCATTGGATTAGATTGTAGAGACTATTTCTTTCCCTTCTTCTGTGCCTTTTCCTTAATGTCCTCATAAGAGAACTCTCTAGAAGAAGGTTACAGGGTCTAAGAGGGAGTATGTTTAGGGATCAATTATTTTGGACCTGGCGTTAGTGGGGATAGCGGTTGGTTCCCACCGGGCCTCTGGCTCCTGGGCTCCGAGTGGCTGCCCGTGGGAATAACACTTGCCGACCGTGCTGCAGGTTCCAGGGCAAGTATTGGCCCCATACCTGGTCCATTCAGCAGTCCTTCCTCTTCCTCTCCAGGCTCCCTCTGCTCCGTCTCCATCGAGAAGGCACTGCCAGAGGACCGAGGCACATACAAGTGTGTGGCCAAGAATGTCGCCGGCCAGGCCGAGTGCTCCTGCCAAGTCACCGTGGACGGTAGGTCGCGCCCACCCGTCGCCATCACCCAAAGTCCCACCTCTCACACACCCTCCCTTCCCACCACACCTGAACAGGACTGCACCGAGGCTACTGTCCGACCCGAGGCGTTCCTTCTGTGGGTGTCAGGCTGTCTTTTGCAGAAACATGACAGGAAGGAAAGTGGGAGCCCTACTTGAAGGTCCTGTGTGGCCTCAGCCCCACTCCTGGCTGGGAGGAGGAGGGGATCACCTTGTCGCCTCCTCTCCCCAGTCCTGGCTCCACCCCCCAGAACCTTGCTGAACAGGGAAGCCGGGCACAAGGCAAGAGGAGAAAAGACACACCCACAGGAAAGTGACTGCCCAGTCACTTTTTTTATAAGCCACACAAACAAGTGCCTGTGCTGGCAGAATAGCCGGTGAGGAGCAGGGAGCAGAGTGGGGTCGATGTGGGGAGGCTTCGTGGAGGAGGTGAGTCGGAGCTGTGTCTTTCCCTAGAGGGGATAGGGCTGCCTCTGCAGGAAGGAAAAAGCACCAGGAGCAGAGCAGAGGGAGGGGAAGGGACACGTGGGGACAGAGAGGCCTGCCAGGTCTGAGGGGAGTTTCCGAGTGATGAAGGGGTAACACCAAACTGTCTTGAGGAGTCAGGATCTGTCTTAAAGAAATGCAGGCAGTGTGTTTGTGACTCTTCTTTCTCCCCTCTGTGTGCAGTTTAGAATTAGAGACTCAGAAGTGGAACAAACCTGTGATGGTTTAGGCTACCACCCCCACTTTATAGAATAGAAAGCTGAGGCCATTCAGAGAGGGACAACGTCCTGCCCATTTAGGGCCAAGCCAGGGCCAGAATCCCATCTCAGGCCTCAGTCCAGTACCCTTTCTTTACGTTGTTATTTGCTTGGAACTGCTTAAAAATGTAGTTTGGGGAAAACAATTTTTTGCCCTTGAAATGCTGGTTAGTAACCTTTAGTGACACGATTTAAAAACTGGTGTTCAAAGAAAGCATCTTGAAGACCAGCTTTGTTGTTCCAACTGCTGAATATGACTGCTTGGGCTCTAAATTCTGACCTATTTCATTGTCAGTCCATAAGATGTAGAATCTTCATCCCCATTCTGGATTTTATCATGATTTCCTGGTTACAAAAGCTGAGATCTATGATATATAATGAATGGGAGAGAAGAGTCTTAAAAAGAAAAATCTTTTTAAAAAATACACACAATGGCATCACAAATTAAACTGTCCAAAGCAAAGAGAAAAGCTGAAATTGTCAAATATTGTGCATCTACCTAGAGTTCTGTGAATGTCTTTGCCACAGGGGCTCTGAGTCTAAGGGAACAGATTTGATGGGTTAAGGTGTGTGGTCAGTTCTGAGGGGGGTTTGAAACACATGTTTTGAGGCTCTGAGTAGGGGCTGCTGCTGCTAGTTAGTTACTCCTGTGTGTGACCTGGGCTGTCACCCACCCAAGTGGATCCTGCTTCTTTCTAGACAGGTGCTGCAGTTAAAAAAAAAAAAAATAGTGTTTCTGAGAACTTGACCCCAGAAGCTTATTCCTAACAGCCCCACTACTCATGTGGGACCCATGCCGGTTCCAGCCAATCTATAAGGAAGCTCAGCCTGCTAATGAGATTATCTGCTGTGGAATCCCCAGCCTCTGGGTCCTGCTTGCTGAAGGCAGAACAGCAGTTTATTCTCTTTATCTGCAAAATGTCAGCACCTTTTCGAGAAACAGCAAGTGGTTTGCTTTTCAAACCAAACTTTATTTTCAAAATAAAATTTCCTTTTCCCCTACAGAATACATTTGGGGAATCTTTTCTTTTTCAAAAGTTTTGGAGAATCCATTCTGCAACTTAAGGGACTTTTTTGCCCATAAATAGGTCTCCTAGTTCATTTTCTTGCTCTCTCCATTAATCTTGATGACCTTCATTATTTATCTCTAGTTCCTGCAAAGAGGCCTCTGCAGGAGTTGGCCTCAGGCTGCAGATTGGGAGCTGAATCTTTGGAGAAGAGCAAGGAAAGGGCTCTGAGGTAGACCAGCTGAGATAACAGGACTGATTCTCGGTTACTTGGGTCTCCCCCTTGACATGCACTGCTTTCCCTGTTGCTCTACTTGGAGATATATTAGTGCCCTGTGTGCAGGTGGGCTTCTGGCCACATTTAGCTGCATTTTTCCATCAAGAGCCACCTCTGGGAAATAGTAAAGGACTGAAATCTCCTTAACTGCCTTCCTGTGCTCCAGCAGGCTGAATAGGCTTCCTGTCCTTGGTTGGTCTCCTGATCTTCTCAGCTCTCCTCTCTTCCCAAGGCAACAGCACCTAACTTAGAGATCACAGTGGGTTCATGTACCTTTGAAACTATGGGCACAATTTTGTGTTTGTGGGTGAGAGCATTTTTGTGAAGAGAGGATTCATAGTTTTAAATCGATTCTCAAAATGAGCCACAAATTAAAATACACTGGAGAACTGCTTGCCACATTAGTTAACCGTGACTAAGTTTTCAAGCCCAGTCACTGTGGGGTCTTCCAGTCTCTCTCCATCTGCAGCCACCTGCCTGATCTCTGGATAGGACTCGTCCTGCATTCCTCCCAAGGGGCTGTGAGGTCCTTCTCCACAAGGGGTGGGGAAGACAGCTGATGCTGACGTAAGGCAGGCTTCCCCCTGCCACCCGCCCAGCAGGACCCTGCTCCTTGCACTGTCACTCACACAGCCTGTGCCAAACACCATTAAGACTATACATCTCTGGCCAATGTAATGATATATTTTAAGACCTCGTAAAATGACTTTGGCACACTGGCTGTTCTGTATTAACCACGCTACTGTTTCCCTCTCATAGCAAAGGCAAAGGGAGGTAGCCTTTATGATGCAGCAGATCTGGCTATTTTAGTCCTGCTCTTTGAGTCTCTTCCCTAAGAAAAAGGGTGCCAGTGCTCATGTGCACTTTCTTGATTGTGGTCACACTGCCCTTTCCAAGTGCGGCAGAAGACAAGTGTCAACTTGTACCACAGAAGGTAACTGAAGCCTGCAATATGTAAGGACTTGCCAGAAAACTCACCAAGGAAGAGAAAAGACTGACCTTCAAGGCCTGACTCATGCATTTTTAGTTGATGCATTAGTTGGGCAGAGTGTCTTTCTCACTGAGAAAAGCAAGGCTCAGCGAGTGTCAACAGCCTTCCCAGGTCAGGAAGACAGTATACAGGAGATTCAGTGTCTCTGGGTGTCTCTGATCTCGACACACACCCCTCGAGCCACCCTGCACAGGGAGACACAGATGAGTTACCCTGGCAGGACTTGAACCTGGGTATGCCTGGTTTTGAAGCCTGCACCTTTCCACAACCTAGCGTGGCCTCCGGTCTCATGAATCACATGGCAGTGTCCACTCCAAGAATTCCACATCTCCTTTAGTAACAGCCCTTCCCGCTGGGAAGTCCTTTGCATATGTGGCTTGAGTGACCCATTCCCTTTTATTCTGACCCAGGTGAGAGGTGAGGAAACAAAGCCCTTTGTCAGCCAAAATCCCAAGACAGGAGTCAGTGGACACCTCAGTGCCCTCACTGGCTCACCCAGCCCTTCCCAACTCAGGCTGCCCTTCCCCAGCAGCCTGGCTGAGGGCATCTGGCCTCAACTGCTGGTAAGACCAAGGGCTTCGTGACCAGGGAGGGTTGTGCACATGTGTGGTAGGAGGTAATGTGCCAGTGGTCGCCCACGCCAACACTCATTCAATAAATATGTGGGTGCCCACCCTGTGCCAGGCACTGCTTCAGGAGCTGAGGCTAAAAGCAGTAAGCAAAACAGAAGTTTCTGCTTTCAGGGCCTTTACATTCTAGTGAGGGGAGACAGGAATGGGGATGGACAGATGCGGCATAAACTCTCAGGCAATGTCATGTGTTTGAAAAACGCAAAGTGGGGTAATGGGGGAGGGAAGGCTGCCTAAGTGTGATGGGACAACACTGAACATTGAAAGGATTGCTCAGGTGGCTGTGAGGTGACCAGACCCAGAGAAGGTAAAGGGGAGAGCAGGAAGACGCTCTGGGAGGTTGCTGCAATTGTCCAGGCAGGAGACAGTGGCAGCTCAGGCTCCATGGGAGAGGTGGGAGGTGATCAGCCTCATAATCTATTTTGATGGTAGGGCCGATAGGATTGGCTGGTGAATTGGAAATGGAGAAAAAAAGAAGTCAAAGGCAACTCTTGGTTTTCATGGGGAGTGTGTGCAGATCAGTGGTGGTACCACCTACTGAGATTAGACTGCAAGGGCTGGGGTAACGAGCAAGAGTTCCATGCATGTGAAGTTTAAGATGCCCATGAGACTTCTAGGTGAGCATGTCACATAGGCATTGAGATAACCCAGGTTGAGGATAGAGCCAAGATTGGAGACAGGGTATGGGGAACTGTGCACAATGAGGCCATTTGATGCCCTGGGACTGAATGAGGTTCCAGAGGAGCGGCTGTGGATGGAGCAGGGAAGGAGGCAGAGTCCAACATTGAGAAGTAGGGTGGGACAAAATCTGCAAAGAAGATAAGATGGAATGGTCCCAATGAGACGAGACGGGAAGAAATCCAGGAGAGAGGATGTCCTGGAAGCCAAATGGTGATCATTCTGATAGCAAAGGAATGATGGAGATCAACATGTCAAATGAGCTCGGACATTGGCCATTGGATTTGGCAAGCTGGATCTCTTTGGTAACCACGACAAGGGGGTTTAGGGGAGTGATAGTAAAAAAGCCTAATTTGAGGCGTACAGAGACCAAGTCTTTGCTGAAGTCCACACAGCTAATAACTAACTGGGTGGGACTTTAAACCCAAGTGTTGGCTCCTAAACACTGAGATCCAGCTGCTACCATGGCCACCTCTGACTGTGGCTGAACCAATTTTGAGTCACCCTTCTCTTGCTGGCCTTCGTCCTGCCATATTCATAAGTCTGCTCCTATTTTCACATTTCTTCTTCTTTTTTTAATATATCTTTATTGATTTCAGAGAGAGGAAGTGAGAGAGAGAGAGAGAGAGAGAAACATCAATGATGAGAGAGAGTCATTGACTGGCTGCCTCCTGCACGCCCCCTGCTGGGGATGGAGCCCGCAACCCGGGCATGTGCCCTGACTGGAAATTGAACCACGATCTCCTGGATCATAAGTCGGTGCTCAACTGCTGAGCCACATTTATTCTTAATACCATCACAGGTAACTAATGTGTATTAGTTTGAACTAAATAAAGTTGGTGTTTTAGTAGGTCCAAAACATTTGAATATTGGTGAATAGTAGGGTTTAATGAGAAACAGCATAAAAACAGTGTTATGCCAGGCACAGATAAGTACCCAATAAATGCCAGCTCTGACTGCATGCCCCATTCACTCCTTGGCTGAGGTGTTGTTATTCCTGTGTTCCTGGTAAAGGGTCAGGCTCAGAAAAGTCCAGGAATTTGCTCAAGGACTCAAGTCACCAAGCAGCACAGCCAGAAAGGAGCCGTTTCCTAACTGGACTCTTGGTTGTGCCCGCATGCTGCTTGTTCATGGCAGAGAGGGAGGCCGACTCCTCTGCCCTGCCCCCTCATGGGGCTTCTGGAAACTCGGACCCCTTCCTAAAGGCCTCCCTACACCCCTTTCCCCTTTCCCCCTACCTAGGGTTAGAGCTCAGGGAACTGATCTCTTGGGGGAGACAGAAGCAAAAATGTGCCCCTGGAGGGCTGAGTCCAGAGCTAGCCCGTGAGTGGAAGGGGTAAGGCATTGTCCATATAAGGACACATTTTCCTCTCTATATGGAGGCCCCCCACATCCCCCACTGCCATCTTCTTCCCACATGCTTCTTCAGGACACAACCAGACCAGCAAAGGACTCCAGCCCTGGGGCCCAGGTCTAGAAATGGAGTTTAGTTTCATCACCAACTGATTAAAATAGACAGAAAATACAAGCTGCTCTTAAACTTTTATTACTATTATTTTTATCCCCTGGGCAGCTGAGTGAGCACAAAGCTGGCTTTGATTAAGCACATGGTCCTTCCAGCCCACCCCTTGCTGCAGTTCTCACGGAGGTCTAGCGGCTCCTGGGGCAGGCACAGCCCACACAAGGCGGGGGTAGGGCTGCAGAGGAAAGAGGGGCTCCAAGCCAGGGTGGCCTGGTTTGAAAGGGAAAGTGAGCCCCTTTCCTCACGGCCAGATGGGAAGATAAGGTGCAGAGAGCTTCTAAAAACAAGGCTCAGAGCACATGACAGGGGAGTGCACTCACATCAGTGTAAAGCCAGCACCCAAGAGCTGAGGACAGACATAGAGGCTGGAAAAAGGCAGTGGGGGAAGTCAGGGAGGGCTTCCTGAAGGTGGAGAGTTCTAAAGCAGATTTGGAAGGAGATGAGGCAATGTGGTAACAGGAGGGATGAATGAATAGGAAATGATCATTTTTTTGCTCTCCAGAGCACTGTTGCTTTCTCTCCTGTGAGCCTTGTAACACTGTGAGGTAGAGGAAAATCAGTGGCATTCCCTGTGTTCAGATGTGGAAATAGAGACCCAGGGCAGCTGGGTCCTCTGATTATTTGTCCATGATCCCAGGATGGCTGATAACGAAGCCCATACTAGAACCCTCCTCTCTTGGTCACGCCTAACGATGTTTACAAGCAAAACCCAGCACAGCCCCACCAGGAGAGAAGGAAGCTCAGGCCCTATCTCCCTTCTTTCAGGAACCCAGGAAATCTTGGCCTCTCACCCTTTGCTTGCTTATGCCTCGGTTTACCCACCAGTTTAAAGAAACAAAACAAAACAAAAAACCCTCACCCTTCTTTATCTCCCTCCTCTGATGCCCCCAAACGCGCCAGGAGAAAGTTGGCAAAGAGAATGCTGGCGCCGAGAACACAGAACTGTCTGCACGTGTGCTGCCCTCTCCTGCTTGTCCTTAAAAAGGGGGGAAATAGACACATTGCCGGTGCACCTTTCTTCAGATTGTCCTTGGTGCATGTCAGAAGACCTGTGTGCCTCGTTGCCTCCGTGAGCCTGGACAGTGCCTGCCCCGGGCCTCCACCCCTGGGTTTCCCAGCTAACGGAGTGGGCAGGCATCAGCTTGGGAAGGAAGCCTGACCGGTGTGGGGGATTCATGGGCAGATCCACATCCTGGAGCAGGAAAGAGACCCAAATGCCATCTAGAAGGAGCAGTGCATCCAGATGGGAGCACCGAGAACCCACGTGCTAGGCCCCAGCTCTAGCCGCCCATGCCCACCCCTAAAGCCCTAAGAGAGAGATGTGTTGGCAGCCAGGACTGCCCCTCCAGGAGGCAGGGACAGCAAGATGCCCTTCCTCCCCAGCCAAGCCACAGGAATGTGGCTGCGGCCTCAGCTGGAAAGTCCCACCCCACACCCCACCCCCTTTCTCCCTCTGTTTCCTCTCTTCTGGAGCCGGAAAAGGACTTTGAGGGGAGGCTCCCTCCCAGCACCAGCCCTGAAGAGAGCTCCTGGGGAAAATGCTGCAGTGTAGTGATAGCTGGGGGGCCAGCTGCTGCTTATCTGCGCCCCTGGGTGGTTTCCCCTCAACTTCCTAAGTCCAGTCTCCTCAGGGCCAGTGAGGGCCTTTTATGCCCAACCCAGCCCAGCCCAGCCCAGCACGATGTTGCCTGTCTGCCTTGGCAAGGGAGGGTTCCCCTGCACTGCCAACACTGTGCATCCCGTGTGAGAGGGAGCATGGAGGAGGGGCCTGAGGGTTTGTGCATGCACCCATGCAGCATTTTAGCCACCAGGAAGGCTGCTGTCACAGGGTCCCACTGGGTCCTCTTTGGGGAGGCCTTACAGGAGCCCCCACAGTGGGCTCAGGCTCAGTCCAGAGCATGCTGGCTGCCTGCTCAGAGATCTGTGTCAGGTTTGGAGGTTTGATTGTCAGTGTCCATCTGTAGAAGGAAGTCCAAGAACTCAGAGGCTATAAGCCCCTCCAAACTGTGAGCCCAAGAGCAGGACCCTGTTCCCTCCTTCTTCTGTACAAGAGACCCCTCAACACAGAGCAGGCTTCTGGAAACCCAGAATGTTTGCCCTGAGGGAGTCAAGACCCAGTGAAGGGAAAGGATGGGAGAGGTGAGCCAGGGGGTGCCGACTCTCCCCTGCCCTGCGTGATGTGACGCTTGCCAGCAGGTGCTGCTGTGGAGGGGAACGCGTTAGCCATCTCCCTGGTTAGCCTGTGCATCCATCTTGCCCGGGCTCTGCGCTCTCCACCTGATTTATAAGGCCCAGGGCAGCGCCACTCCTTCTTTGGTGCTCTTGTGGAAGAAGGTCCCAGGCCCAGGCTCCGCCGCTGCTCAGCAGCCGCTGAGGTCCTCAGAGTGGAACAGGGACGGGAGGGGACTGTCATTTTGGTTGGGGTGGGATTTTTTTGAGATGCCTCCCCTGCTCATTTCCTTGGGCAGCTGCTGACTCATGTTTGTTGTCACCTGTTTTGTTCCAGATGCTCCCGCCAGTGAGAATGCCAAGGCCCCTGAGATGAAAGCCCGGAGGCCCAAGAGCTCCCTTCCTCCTGCGCTGGGAACAGAGAGTAAGTACTTGTTCAGCTTTTCTAGGCATCCGCAGGACTGAGGGCCAGTGGAGACCCCTGCCTGCACCTGACTGCCCTGTGACCTGGAGCCGGAGCCGGTGGCCTTTTCTTAGGTCCTCCCATCCTTACCCAACCTCCCCACAGCCTGGGCGGAGGCGCATCTCCACGTCCACCCTCAGCGTCACTCGGGGCCTTTCTGCCTCTCTGACTCCTGTGAGAGCGCCTCCTCACCCCTCCCAGTGTCTTTCCTGCTGGCGGGTACACCTTTCGAAACTGTGGCTCAGGCCTCATCACTCCTGGTTGGAGTGCCCGGCAGCCCCTGAGCCTGTGAGTGTCACACAGGTGGACCTCTCGCACTTTGCTGCCCGGCACACCTGCCACACAGGTATACACGCACATCCTGACACTGCCCTCAGCCTGCTTTCCGAGTGCTGCCCCCAACTCCGTTACTCCTATTTTATACTCAGCCAGACCGAGCTCCTCCGTGTGCGCTGGGCAACCCTGCGTTCCTTCCTTCACACCTTGGTTCTGGCGCCTCTCTCATGGGACAGGCTCCCATGGAAAAGCCACCTTGTCCCTGATTTTGTCCTTGCTCCAGCTGGAAGTAACTCTGCCCTCCTGTGAGCTCCCGTAGCCCTCAGCACCTCCCTTCTGCCATTGTCTTCTTCCCAGGGTCATGGTGATGGGCCTGGTCTCATTCTCCCTCCCCCACTGTGGGCTCCCTGAGGGCCACAGCGAGGCCTACTCAAGCTCCCCTTTCCGGATGGCTCTGCTGTGCCTTGCTCACAGGCCCTTATCAGAGCCTCCGAGGATCCGGCGGTAGCTGTGCTACACATGGCCAGGAGGGGAGGAGCTGCTTCTGGGACTGTATACGGCTTTCTCCCTCTCTTTGGGTCTTGGCTTCCCCCAGGGCCCACTTATCTGTTGGCAATGCCTTTACAGGCCCACAAAATTATTCTAACATCTTATAAAATTAGAAGAAAAAAAACTGTAGGTCAAAGAAAATGTTTTCATTCATAATATTAACATAATCATCTTTATACCAGTGCAGTTAGAAATATAATTTGTATGTGTGTATATTTGTGTGTGTGTGTGTGTGTGTGTGTGTGTGTGTATATATTTTTTTTTTCTTTAATGGAGGAAGGGGGTCAATGAAGGCGAAAGTGCCTAGAGTTCAAAGAAGTCATAATGCAGAGCCCTGGCTTCCCCTACTGACTAATTATTGGTCTGATTTTGTTAGAACTATGCTTTGAATCCTCCAGTCTTAACAGAGGGTGTGGAATTGCTTGAACAGCCCTAACACACACTTACTGTGTTTAAAAAACAAATGAGATAGGCTCTTAAATACCCATACTAATAGAGGAAAGTGATTGAGCTTGATGAATTCAAAGGCTGTTTCTCTCTTTCATTACTGTTCAGTGTTCTGTGACTTAGTTTTACTCTTCTTTTCAAAGGAACTCATTTCCCTTCCTAATGATGAGCTTGGGTTCCCGCGTATATACCAGCCAGGCCGTCGGGGATGCTCAGCCTTCAGTTTGGCAGGTCTGCCAAGTCAGAATTATAATTTCTCACGGATATTGAACTGCAATGGGGAGCCTCTGTTTATCAAGAGTAAACCTTTAATAAGTTGTTGGAAGTGCATAAACAACTCTAAGAAAAACCTAGTAAAAATGGGTTAATGATTTTTATCTCGCAAAAGGATTTTTATGCCCATGCTCTGTTAGTTACAGGGAATGTGAGCAGAAGATGCCAGATCTTAGAAGAGCACTAAGTACTTGTGAAACAGGAGTCTCCTGGGGGCGCAGCGGGAGTGCATGGAGCTTAAGCTGGGATGTCAGCAGCCTCCTGTCCTCAGCTCTGGTCCATTCATCCCAGTGAGGTCCTGAGGGAGGTGAGGGGGGGTCAGAGGGGATCTGGGAAAGAGGAAAACAAGCTGGAGAGTAAGCAGACCGGTCCTGGGCTCTTTGCCCCGAGAAGAGAGGGCTGTGGAAAACTCCCACCAAGTTGTCATCTTGCGGTTCTGGGGCAGGGGCTCTCCACTCTGGCTGCATAGTAGATTCACCTGGGGAACTTTCAGAAACACTAATGCTGGGGCTGCACCCAGGTGAATTAAATCAGAATCTCTGGGGATGGGACCCAAGCCTTAGCATTTGTTTAAGCTCCCTGCCATTCCAGTGTTCGGCAGGTCAGGCTGGAAACCAGCTGTTCCAGGGAAAGCCTGGGGCCCCTGCGCTGCTGGTCTTGAGGAGCAGAAGGGGTCTCCTCTACCCCTTCCATTAAGTGTGAACACCTCCGGGCGACTCATGCCCCGGTCCTCAGAGTATCTCAGTCACCTACCCCAGCCTCCACACTATAGGGAGGGAGCAAGGTGTTTGGCTCTGCAGTGTGGATGCTGGAAGACTCGTTCTTACCCCTCTAGAGGGAGCAGGAATGCTCAGTGGGCAGTGCTGCTTAGTGGGAGGGGCAGGACTGGCAGAAAGTGCTTCATCTCTCTCGAAAATGAACACGTTCACTGCTGGATTAATTCCACAGACACTGCTTGTCTGCTGAAGGGGAATTTCACTCTGTGTAGAGAGCCTTCATGTTAGAATTACAGACACACATGTGTCTCCATGTGCAGAGTGGCCACTTGGAATTCCTCTGCTGGCCCATCTACCCCCGCCCCCATCCCCCCACCTGTTACTCCCTGGAGGCACCTGAGGAGGCAGCTGCCCAGTGATAAGAAATGAAGAGGATGTCTTTTAGGCCTGCACTGCAGTTCTTTTCTCACTTTGGGATAATTTGTATTATTTATTAATTGCATAAGTTAAGTATACATGCATTCTTGTTTAAACATTTTAAACAGTATCGAAATATACCAAGTACAATGTGAAAGGCCTCTTTCATCTACCCCCAATTCCACTCACCTCAAATAGATTCACAATTACTTTATTCTGTGCATTTGCATTTACATATGCAACTTTATCACACAATCTGTATACCTCTGCAGCTTGCTTGCTTTCTCTTAACATTGCCATCTCCAGTCCCAGATATCTCTGATTCCATGAGAAAGCCCAGAGACCCGTGTCCCTGATTGGCCTGGCTGTGTGTGTGTGTGTGTGTGTGTGTGTTCATTTTTGTTAAGGGCTGAGAAGTACCTAATCTAACCAGGAAATCCATCTTTCCTGCCTGCGACTGAGGGAAGGTTGAGTGGTTTTCTTGTCAAACAGATTGTGGCCAGATCCCTCTCTGCAGGCCTCCCCTCCGCAGCGCCCACGTTCAGTCCCATAAGTGAGCTGTCAGGTGTGAGAGTGGACAGCACTTGTCCGCAGCGGGGCCTGAGAGCCCCGGGAGCCCTGCCATGGCTGAGCCAGTCTCCCCAACCCCAGAGGAGGGTGAGAGGAGTGTGAGTTAACCTGCCAGACACCCACTCACAGGCACAGGAATGAGGTGGGGTGGAGTGGGAAGATTTGGGGGTAAGGGAGACTCTGGGCCAGGCTACGGAGGAGGAGAATTGGTTTGGTTGAAGAGGAATGATAACATTGTTGGAGGGAGAAACTGCACAGATGCCAGAATGAATATTGTGAGGACACCTGACTCAGAGGATCATCTGCAGGTCATACGAAACAAGCACGTACTGAGCAGACATCTTCTTTGGTGCTCAATCTATGTCACTTCAGGCAAGTCTCACCCTACTGAGTTGTGCCCATTTTACAGGTGAGCAAAACTAAGCCTTTAAAAATTTAGAAAATTTAGAAAACTAAATTTTCCTGCCCAGGGTCTCATAGCTAGTAAGCTGTAGAACTGTGAGGCCAACCCTGCTCTACGTTCCTGCCACAGCAAACACCCTGTGCCTTGGCGTAGCCTCAGAGCCACACTTTGTACTGTCCACACAGGCCTGGGCAGCACTTCTGTCTGCCCACTTTGGGGGCAGAGGTCTGACTGTCATTGGAGCTGGGGGGAGGGGGGGCAGCTGGCAAGCTTCCCTGGATCTTGAGATCTGTCAGGGTGTTTGCTGCAGGTTTCTCAATGAGAATTTTTAAAATACCTTTATTTGATATAATTTCAAATTTGCAGAAAATTTGCAAGAATAGTACAAGAAACTTTTGAATACACTTTACCTAGATTCACTAATTATTTACATTTTGTTTCATTGCTTTATCGTGCCATGTGTATATATTCATATACATACTTGCCATTCATCATATATTCATACAGATATATATTTACAGTATATCTTAGAGCTCATATACATATATACTATGTATATGTTCATACAGATATTCACCGTTCATCTTATAGATATATATTCCATATATGAATGAATTAGAGACATCATGCCCTTGACCTCTAAATACTCATTGTGTATCTAGGAACAGAACCACAATGCATTTATTAAAATCAGGAAACTTAACATTGAGCCAATACTGCTATCTAATCCACATCTATACTCGATTTTTGTTGATTGTCCCAATATCTTTTTGGCTGGTTTTCCCCTTCTTGATGGGTATTTAAATGGCATCACTCCTGGAACATAATGGACTCCTCCAGCCCAGAGCAGGCTGTCTCCTACCTTTGGAGAACTAATAAGAGAGAAGTGTGCACCGAGAGAAGCATCCAAGACTCCTCCCCTGAGCTGAGAGGGTGTGGAGCGGCAGCAAGCTCAGGCACAGGGTGTGGCCAGATAGCCACTGGGCTAGAGAGCAGGGGACAAAAGTCTTGGTTTTATCACTAATTAAACACTTGGCCTTGGTGAAAGTCCTTTGTACCTCTGGACCTTGGCTTCCTTGCCTGCCAATGCAGACTTTCTCCGACTGATCCCAGGTTTTTGCAGCTCTGACATCAGGCCATTCATTGGAATGCTTTTTCTGAAGTGACACAGTTCAGGTGAGGTCAGCTAACTCCCTTGGTACCATCTGATGTGTGAGGCTCAGAGCCACAGCCAACATGGGTTTGTTGCACAGCAGCAGGGACATCCCGACAGGAAGGAGGCCGTAAGCATAAGGCCCAGGCTTGAGGTGTTCTAGCCAGAAGGAATCTGAATGGACTTTGTGGGAAGAAGACATCAGTGGGGCTTAAGAAATGGTTTTAGAAAATACAGATGAGGCCGTGCCAGCGCAGTAACAGACTCGGGGTTTTTCCTATCAGTCTGCAGAGCTGATGGTCTTTTGGAAAAGAGATAGATGGGCGTCCACAGGGCACTTTTATAACTTGAGGACACGCACCAGGGCCTGTCCACCTCTGAATCTTCTGTGCCCGGCCTGAGCGGGAACATAATAAGTGTTTGAGTTTCCAAATTGATTCATGAATTTCCAGGCTTTAAGGGCCTCTGCCTCCACCATGTTTCTGGGATTTGGGGAGACACAGGTGGAGCACCCCTTTGTATTCCATGCCTGGCCTTGGTCTGAGCTGCACCTCTGCCACTGGTCACTTTGGCTTCAGTCACCACGATGGACCATCCAGATATGAAGCTTGTCGATATCTCTGCTTTGGCCTCCCATGTGTGTCTTTCTTTGAAACCAAAAGTCATGCCAACTTGAAAGCATCTTGGGATATCAAAAACAGTGTCCGGTTTTCCTGAAAGGTTACCCCAGAATCAAATCTTTCTTTTAAATATTCTCTCCAGGTCATTCATAGGGAATATTAAATCCTGATAGGATTCAAGAACTAAAAGGAGATGCTGGAGAGGCTGAGACTTGGCATCAACTCACCTGGCAGTGAAAGATGTGCGACGTGGAGAGAAGCTGGGGTATTTCCATGAATGTCTTTGAAAGCTGGTACCAACTCCCACTTACTCCCAACCAGAGTATCGGTCTATGAGGAGCAATGGTGCCTACCACCGTCCTCTACTCTGCCATGCATGTGACCCACCTGGGGCTGCTGCCACAGCTCCTTCTTGGCTCTCCCACTGCCTCCTACAAGCCAGTTAAATGTCAGGAAGGGTCCTCCCCTGGAGGACGCCGGCAGGCCACCCTGGCACTGCTCTCTGTTACGCCTGGCTGCCTCTTTCACAACCTTCCTGGCGTTCCGTGTCCTGGGGGCTTGAGGATGGGTGTCTGTGGTAACAAGAGGAGCAGTGTTCTTCCGGAATCTTCTTATGTGGCAGCCTTTGCTATGGGGGGATGCATCCAGGAACTTTGCCCAGAGATGTTAATTCTGGGAAAACAACCAGTATTTCTGCACAAATCTGTAAGGAACTGGAAGGGGCTTGGTGTGTGCAGGGGAGAGGTGGTGGCTGTCAAGTTGCCCGGAGCCTGGGCCTGCCCCAGTGCAGGGCAGTGGGACTCAGCCTTCCATCCCCAGGTCCTCACTGCCACCCTCCTGCTCTGACACAGCCTGTAGGGTGGGCACTCCCTGCACCCTTCATCCAGTCCGAGACCCCTTTGGGAGCCTTTGGCAGAAAGTTAATGCTGATTTTGGGAATTGTGAAGATTTTGATGTCTATTTTTAGTTAACTACCTAAAAAGGGCAATGTCCCCAGAGAGGCAGAGATCCAGGGACCTTCTCGTACCCAAGGCTATTCAGGCCACCTCCCTAATTCTCCTTTGCTTTTCATTATCTCAGAACCTTTGACCCTGTGAGACCCGCCTTCAAGCTCTGTAAATATCTCTCCCAAATGCTTGCTCTTGTCTTTCTGCCCTTGAGTCCCTGGAGAGATGTACTCAGCTGCCTTCAGACTGAGCAGTCTGGAATCTTCTTGGCTTGTTGACCTCCTCCCTGCCAGGACAGAAGGTTCATGAGGCTAGGACTAGTTTCGGACTTGGGCAGGCTGGGGCAGAAGCAAAAGATAGATTATGCAGGCACCTGCAGGCTGGCCTCCTCCAGCCCTGCCCAGGTTTCCCTGGAGGCATCCACATTCAAAGCTTTGATCCATGATGTTTTCACTGGACTGCTTCACTCCTTCCAGCCCCCTTCTCCTGTCTAACGTGGAAGGTTCAGCACCTGGAAGGTTCCATCTGGTTGGTAAGCCAGGAGGCTTCTCCTTTTCATGGAACGTTGCACAAGGATTCAAGCTCCAGGACCTATGTCTCAGCATCAGAGCCCAGGAGTGTTCTTGGGAATTCCTAGGTTAACAGAAATCCTCAGGGGTTCCACTCATGCCTTTAACAGCTATTTTTCAAGTATGTGCCAGGTTCTGTGCTAGGCACTGATGATACAGAAGGTGAGCAAGGTAGGTCTTGTTCCTGTCCCCAGGGAGCTTGCCGTCATATATGCATGTTGAGGCAGGTTTCTGCAATTGCATTGCCTTGTGATGGGTGCTGAGATAGAACCACCTCGGAAGGGCATGGGACCCAGCCTGGTGGTCGTGATCCATGAGCTGAGACTTGCCTGTGGAATGTGTAGCAGTCAGCAAAGAGCTGATGGCAAAAGCCTGGTATTGCAGAAACTGAACGGCATTCAGTGTAGAGAGCAGTGCCCCCCAGAAAGTGGTGCAGGGACCAGCAGCATTGGCATCCCAGGAAGACCAGGAATCTGTGCTTTTAGCAGTTTCCCAGGTGATCATAATGCGCACTAGATTTTTTTTTTTTTTAAACCCACATCTTTATTGATTTCAGTGAGAGGAAAGGAGGGGGAGAGAGAGAGATAGAAACATCAATGATGAGAGAGTCATTGATCGGCTGCCTAGCCCACAACCCAGGCATGTGCCCTGACCAGGAATCGAACCCCGATCTCCTGGATCCTAGGTCGATGCTCAGCCGCTGAGCCACGCCCAGCAGGGCGCGCACTAGATTTTGAGAACCACTGATACTGAGCGTCAAGGGCATGGGTGAGGGTGTTCCCCAAAAGGGAACGCAAGAAGGCAGGCTGGAAATTAAAGATCTCCAAGCGCCTTGTAAGATGAGTTGGACTTGATCCCGAGTGGCAGTGGGCAGTTACTGGAGAGGTTTGAACAGTGGAATGACATCAGACCTGCATCTGAGAAAGAAAACTTTGGCCACAGAGTGATGGATATGTTAGGTTGGGGCCTAGGAGGTGGTATACTTAGGAGTGGAATGGTGATAGTGGGGATGTGGAAGGTGGCAGACCGAGGAGGTATTTAGTTGATGGAATTGAAGATGTTAGTGACTGGATATGGGTGGGAAGGGGGCCTTGGGAGAAAGGGGAACAAGCAGCAGTGTGGGGAGAAGATCCTGGTTTGGGTTGGGAATGTATTTCTACTCAGCCACATGTGCTTTTATGAATCCAGCAAGCCATCTGACTTTTATGCAAACCCACCTCCTTTTTCATGAAATGGAAACAGTGTGAGGTGCCCTGCTTAAGTTTGGTTGGGTAAAAACCAAATGAGAGAAAGGACCATGGGTTAGAAACAAGGCAGAATCCAGCTCTCTACGGGAAACCCGGTTTAGAATCAGGCGACCCTACTTTCCAATCCATAAATTAGGTTCTAAGCCCGGAGTACAATTAATGGATTGCAGCAGATGGTCATATAATATATATATATAGAATAGGATACAGAACATTGTTAACATTTAAAATTGGTTTTACTGGTAAGAACCAAACCAGTTTCAAATGCTAACCAATTCAAACATCAGAAGCTCCAAATTTAAAGAACAAACATAAAACTTCGGCCTTCAATTCCATTTGACTGTAACACAGAAAGATGGATATTAGTTCAGACTCTACCTCTGGCACATAGGTTTACTCAGGGCTGCCAGGAATAGTTGGTATAGGGCAGGGCTTGGGCATCATCTGATTTCACACTGTGCTGTTGCACCTCCTTGTCAACTCCTGGTCCACCACTCCAGGGGCTGTCAGCCTCCCTCCTGGCCCCAAGGCCCACACACAGCTGCATTCATTTGTCCTAACAAAGCACCACAGACTGGGTGGCTTAAACAGCAGAAATGTATCGTCTCATGGTTCTGGGGCTAGAAGTCCAAGATCAGTGTGTCAGCAGGTTTGGTCTCTCCTGAGGCCTACCTATCTCCTTGACTTGCAGATGGCTCCCTTCTTGCCATGTCCTCACATGACCTTCCTATTGTGTCCAAATTTCTTAAGACCCACCCTAATAGCCTCATTTTAACTTAATTACCTCTTTTTTCTTTTCTTTTTTCCCAATCCTCATCTGAGGATACTTTTTCCCATTGCTTTTCAGAGAGAGAGTGGAAGGGGGGGAGAGAGAGAAACATCGATGTGAGAGAGACACATCAATAGGTTGCCTCCCACATGCGGGCACGGGGATTGAGCCTGCAACCCAGGTACATGCACTTGGCCCGAACCTGGGACCCTTCAGTCCACAGGCTGACACTCTAACCACTGAGCAAAACTGGCTAGGGCTTAATTACCTCTTTAAAGGCCCTATCTTACAGTCATATCCCGAGGTACGGGTGTTAGGGCTGAACGTATGAATTTGGAGGGACACAACTAAGCCCACAACAGTCCTCCACAAAGTTCCTCTGACCAGATGGCTTTCCTCCTCCACAGGAGGTCAGATCCTGGCTATGGTCACAGCCTTTCTTCTTCCCTCGAGGGCCTCTCTCTTCCAGTTGTGCCCTCTCCCTTCCCAGCAGCCCCAGATGAAGAGGGACAGGGGCTTCCTGGCTCAGCCAGTCATGGCTGTTTCATGTTCCATCCAGTACCCACTCCCGAGGGATCTGCCTTTCTCATGTTCTTCCTGTCTAGCACCTTTGAGCTCTCCCTTTCCTAGCCTCACACTCTTCTCTCACCCTGGAAGAAACCTTAGCTGCACCTTCCTCTTCTGTCACCCCATTTCTCTCTGTCCCTTCACCTCCAGAATTCTTGATGGATTAGTTGACTCCCTACCTGTTTCCTTGAGAATATCCTCTGGAGTGACGTCTGACACCCCTGTCCCACTGCACCTGCCCTCTCCAGCACCACCCATCACTCGGTACTGGTCAAACCTGAAGCCCACTTCCCAGTGCCTGTTGTCTTCCCCCCTTGGTCACAGTGACTGTCTTCCTTCTGCCTCGCAAAGTCCTCCCACAGACTCTCTCCTTCACTCCAGTGCTTCACTGTGGGCATCGCCTGGGATCAGACATTGGCCCCTTCTCATCTTTTACTGCATTCTTTTCTCCAAAGAACTGACCCACCCCAAGAGTTTCCATTACAGATTGCATTTTTGATCCTGAAATCTTTCACTTCTAGTCTCCACCAACCTCTCTCTGATCTCTGAATTCTGATATGGAGTTTTTGCCTACATACAGATTAAATTCTTTCATCTACCACTCTCTCTTGGACCAAGCCAAACTCATCTTTTACTCCCAAATTCCAAAATCTATCAATATCATTTCCCCCATTTATCCAAGCGAGAATTCTCTAAGGAATCTTTGTACCTCTCTTTTATTTAGCCCTAATTTTTTTTAAACTTTCCCTGTGTCTCTTACTCATATTTTCTTTTCTGCCACCTTTACCAAAGCTGGGCCTAGATGACCAGTTGCTTCCAAGAGTATGGCAATAGCCTCCTAATTGGGTATCCTTGTTCCCCAGGGATTGTAGATGTCCAGATGTCCTCTGGCCCAGGCAGACTGCTGTTTGTGTGGACTCCCTGACCACTCAGGGCAAAGACCCGACTCCCAGACTTGGCACCCCAGACCAGCACTGTCCAATGGGACTTCTGTGATAGCGGCAGTGTTCTGTGTCTGCACAGTATGGTAGCCACTAACCACATGTGGCTATAGAGCACTTGGAATGTGACTAGTGACTGAGGAGCTGAACTTTTAATTTTCTTGGATTTAAATTGTCATACTATTCTCACACCACTGCTCTCTAATCCCAGCCCTGTGCTCTGGCCACCCTCCCCAGACATCACCCTGACTCTCAGCTCTGAGCCACTCCCTGCCCCTGAGCTATGGGACAGCTCTTCTCCCTTCTCTATTTCAGATCTTCTCTAGTCCTCGGGCCCTCCCCATGTCCCGCCTCTGAGCCCTTCCTAACCATCTCCTTATCCCACAGTGTATGTTCTTTCTCCCTCATGTGAGCAACCATGTCATGTTGGCTGGATAAATTCATTTTTAAAATGTTCTATTCAACCTCTATTTTGAAATAATTTCAGGCTTATAGGAAAGTTGCAAAAATAATACAAATCTTATATACCTTTTACTCAGATTCTTCAAATATCAACATTTTATCATGTTTTCTTTATCATATTTCGTCTCTCCCTCTCTTTTTCCATCTCTCTTTCCCCCACACCCACACATTATCAGCAGTTTGAAAGTAAGTGGCATGTATGTTATCCTCTGCACCTAAATTCTTCAGTGTATATTTCCTAAAAACACAGTTTCTTATGAAAGCACATTTGGGAGGTCAAAACACAAAATTAACATTGATGCAATACTATCATCTAATTTATTGGACTTAGTTAAATTTTTCCAGTTGTCCTATAAATGTCCTTTATGGCAAAAGAACAAGACCACGTTTTTTGACATTTAAGCTCTTGAGGACAAGCCCTGATGTCTACGTTTGGTTGGTTTTCTCCTCAGCACGCAAGCTAGTAGTCTGTACTAATTGGCATGTTCCTGGCACATAGTAGGCCCTCAGTAAGTTTTTTTTTTTAATCCTCACCGAGGATATTTTTTTCCATTGCTTTTCAGAGAGAGTGGAGGGGGGTGTGGGGAGAGAGTGAGAGAGAGGGAAACATTGATTGGTTGCCTCCCCCACCCACCCTGACTGGGGCCGGGGATTGAGCCTGCAACCGAGGTACATGCCCTTGGCTGGAATCAAACCCAGGACCCTTCAGTCCACAGGCCGACATTCTAACCGCTGAGCCGAACTGGCCAGGGTCCTCAGTAAGTTTTTATGAGTTGGACGGATAGATCAATAATGGTGACAAACCAGGGTCAACTTGACTGAAGCAGGCCTCTCCCTGGGCTCAGCCACGTAACTGGTAGTTATCAGCTCTGTGCTCCCAACATGCTTCTGTAGGGATCAACTGCTTATACGATCCTCTTGGGGCTCTCGGTAGCAGTTCTCCCATTTTCCTGATGCACTTGACAATCCACAGTTAGCTGACCTACCTGTGGCCGCAGAGCAACTGCATGCCTAAGCCAGGACATACCACTGCCTCTCTGTAACCTGCAGAGGCAAAGCGTTGTGGGTGAATAATGCTAACATAACCCCGCTCGTTCATTCAATAGTCATCGAGTGCCTACTGCGTGTCAGGCACATTGGGTATACAGCTTATACTTTAGGGGGAGGCAAAGGGCAAACAAATAAGTGAATACATAGTTATATAGTGGTAAGTGCCCCGGAGAAAATAAAGTGGGGAAAGCAGTGCTGGGGTGAAGGATTGATATTTGATATAAAGTGCTAAGGGAGGAACTCATTGGGTAAGTGACTTGTCCCCATTTTTTGTGTTAAGGTATAATTTACATGCGGTAAAATTCACCCATTCTAGTGCATAGTGCTGTGAACCTTACATATAATCAGGTAACTACCACCACAATAAAATATGGTTCCATCACCTCCAAACATGTCCCGGTGCCTCACACTGGCTGGGTGGCTCAGTTAGTTGGAGCATCATTCCATACACCAAAAGGTTGCAGGTCGATTCCCAGTCAAGGTAAACACCTAGGTTGTGGGTTCAGTCCCTGGTTGGGGTATGTACAGGAGGCAACCGATTCATGTTTCTCTCTCATATCAATGGTTCTCTCCCTTCCTCTCTCTCTAAAAATCAATTAAAAAAAAATATCCTCAGGTGAGGTTAAAAAAACACATACACAAAAACATGTCCCTGTAATGGCCAACCCCTCCCCCACCCACCTCTGGCAAGCACTAATCTATTCTCTGTCCCTTTAGCTTTGCCTTTTCTAAAATGTCATGGAAATAGAATTATACAGTTTGTAGCCTTTGATTCTGGCTTCTCTTAGCAGAAGAGATGAATTGCCAATGAGATTCATCCATGCCGTGTATCTGTAGTATGTTTCTTTTTATTGATGAGTAGTATTTCATTGTATAAAGGTACCATTCTCCAGTTGTATTTGGATATCTTCTAGCTTTGGGTAATATAAATAAAGCCACTACAAAATATTCACATTCAGGTATTTGTTTGCATGTAGATTTTCATTTCACTTGGATAGATTACATGGCCTTTAGGCAAAGCCCTGAAAGAAATATGAAAACAAGCCATGAAGACAGCTGAGGCTATTTTTGCATATTTACCGTATTATTATTTAGCCCAACGGATAGGTTTGTGCTGCAAAACGGGTCTGTTTGGGTCATTTTTTTATGTGAATTGTTTGGCGGTAAGCATGGAGGAGATCATTGGTTAGCTCGTTCATTTGTTCAGTCATTCATTGATCCATTCAACAAAGATTAAAAAAATGAAAGTCCACAGTCCACAGTCCACAGTCTGAGACCCTTGGATACACACCAAAGGCTAATTTTAGTTGGTTTATCTGACATAATTTCCTTTTCTGAGTTTCCTGAAAGCTGGGGTGAGAGAATAGTTAGTGAGTCTGGGTTGTTGTCATTGAAATGGACAATGGAGGTGTAAGCATTTTTCAGTTTCCTCTCAATGGAGACTCTAGGGACCCTCTCCAGAGGCCGCCCCGAGAACTGATATTTATTCTATCATAAGGTTTTCAGGGTGAGCCTACAAGATCCCCAGAAAGACGTACAGCAGTGAGAGCTCTGTCTAGATGAAGGGCCAGTGGGAAAGGCTGCATCCTCCTAGGACTCAGGAGCTCTGTGAAAAACGGAACTGACAGAAAGTAACCTGTGGACTTCTTTGTTTCAGGTGATGCAACTGTGAAAAAGAAACCTGCCCCCAAGACACCTCCGAAAGCAGGTAATTGGTCATAGCAATGTGTGGGGAGTCATCTGCCATGAGGACTGTTCCTTTGCCCTGCTAGACTGACCACCGGGTATGTGGCCCCAGGAGGCCACCTGCATCCCTAGTTCAAGCTCTGCATTTTCCAGGCTCAACTTTCCCCCAGAGCCCCTGCACAGCTTAGTCCCCAGCCTCTTTCACTACTATCTTTTCTCCTGCTTCCCCTGTAAGGACCGCGTCACACAGTAGTCTCCACTCTCCCATCCGTTCTGCAAAATTCTACTTAACCTTCTCCCTTCACTCTGCCCCTAAGGGGGCGATCCACACTGTGCTGTTTTAATGCTCTGCTCTATCTGTCCTTGTCATATGGAGCCTTGTCTGTTTTCCATTGAAAGACACTGGGGGACATGAACCATACTGAGCCACCCAGCCAGGGTGACCTGGAGGTTGAAAGGCAAGGTGCTGTTTAATTAACAAAGGAGTTAGAATGGAGATTCAAAAAATTAGGGTAATATACAAATTCTAGTGCTACCAACCAATGGAGAATTATGCCATGTAACTTGTGTGGCCACATCCGAGGGACTCGGAATAAAGAGGTGAACAAACCGAGCAAGTCCATCAGCTCCGGGTCCTGAAGCAGTGGCCATGGCCCTCGGTCCTACCCTGAGGTTTCCGGGAGACGAGAGAGGAGCGAGGGACCAGCGTGGCCAGCAGGGCCCGGTGAGACCAGCATGTCTGAGCCCCTTCCTCCTCACTTGCTCTCTCACCCTTCCCCTCCAGCCATGCCCCCTCAGATCACTCAGTTTCCCGAGGACCAGAAGGTGCGCGCAGGAGAGTCTGTGGAGCTGCTCGGTAAAGTGACCGGCACCCAGCCCATCACCTGCACCTGGATGAAGTTCCGAAAGCAGGTCAGTGGAAGAGGAGAGTGGCCCGAGAACGACCCACACAGCCTCTAGGCGAGGGGGACGGGAAATGCTCCAGTGGAGGCAGCGTCGCCCTTCCTCATCACGGGCCTTAGGGACGGGGGGAGCCCTCGCCCACTCACCACCACCCCTCCATCGCACCTGAGTTCTTACAATAGCCCTTCCTTCCGAATCTCTTGACACCTGCTTTATAGACTATTGGTATAATAGAGAAAAGTATGAAGGAAGAAGTAGAAACCACCCTTGGTTCCCATCTGATTTTTAGGAAAACAGAATCACTGACCTAAATGACCTCTCGGCCCCTGTAAGCGCTCTGGGATTCTGTGCCAGTCCGATGAACCCAGTCTGTGGGAACAGCTTAAACTTACCACATGCTGAAGGGATAAAAGTGAATCTGAGTATTTGGATAGATAAACTGTACGTTAAATAGAATGTTGACTTGCTGGCCCAGAAATCAAGCTACCATTTATAATCATGGCCCTATGGGAAAATGTTTGAAATTCCGAACAACCCAGCTCTTAAAGGAACTTGGAGATCCCACACTGGCAGTGTGTGCCCAGACACATGATCAACAGAGGCCCTGGGGCAGAGGGCTGCACTGGATCAGAGACTCTATAGAGGTGTGAGGATTTCTTCTGAGCCCTCTGTTACTCAATTTCCAAACCATTCAAGTTGTCTTAAGGCCCAGAAATGGGAGGCTAGTACCAGGAAGGAAAAGAGGGTTGGTCTCAAAAGCTGAAGAAGAGAAGCTGGCCTTCACCATCCCAAAGCACGTTCGCGCTGGGCGATGACTGGGCCAGCATTGTCTGAAGTAAGGTGGACTCTCATCCCTTTTCAGAGACATTTAGCCAGGTCTCAGCTCTGTCTCTGTCGTACTCTTGGAAATGTCCTGTATCTCTTATCCAGTATGTAGCCACTAACCATGTGTGACTGTTAGTACTTGAACTGTAACTGATGTAATTAAGGAACTGAATATTAAATTTTAAGTAATTAAAAGTTATTATAATAGCTTTGTTGAGATATAATTCACACACCATAAACTTCACTCTTTTAAACTTACTCTTTAAAAGTGGTTTTTAGTATACTCACAAGGTTGTGGGACCATAACAATGATCTAATTCCAGAATGTTATCAGCAGCCCAAAAAGAAACCCCAGACCCATTAACAGTCATTCCCTCCCTTCCCCCAGACCCTTGGCAACCATTTGCCTACTTTCTGTCTCTATGGATTTGCCTATTCTGGGCACTTCTTATAAATGGAATCCTATAATATGTTTTCTTTTGTGTCTGGCCTTTTTTCACTTAGCATAATGTCTTCAGGGCTCATTCACATTGTAGCACGAATCAGTACTTCATTCTTTTGTATGGCCAAATAATATTCCATTGTCTGGATATAACATTTATCCATTTGTTAGTTGATGGATGTTTGGGTTAGTAGCCACATGGGGCTAGCGGCTGTGGTTTCAACTGCACAGAGAGGTCAGAACCCATAGGGCTGGGATTTATAAGTGGTTTTGCTCAGATGTGGCCTCCCACTATCCCATCCCAGGGTGATGGAGGAAGACTAGGATACTCCTGAACTCCGATCTAGAGCAGCCACTGCAGAGTTCCTTCCCCCAATCCTGCCCAGCACCCCATGTCTGTCCCAGATCTGGACCCCTCAGGGAGGCTTGGCTCTGGAGGCAGCAGAGGAGGGGTCTTGGGGGGAAGCCCAGAGTCCAGGCAAGGCCAACCCCCCACAGCTTGTGCAGCTGTATCCCCTTGGGAGTGGGGAACAGGGGTCAGCCCCCCTTCCTTTCCTGGCCCGTCTCCAGTGCCTGCCCACCCTCTGCCCACAGATCCAGGAAAGCGAGCACATCAAGGTGGAGAACAGCGAGAGCGGCAGCAAGCTCACCATCCTGGCCGCGCGCCAGGAGCACTGCGGCTGCTACACGCTGCTGGTGGAAAACAAGCTGGGCAGCAGGCAGGCCCAGGTCAACCTGACTGTGGTTGGTGAGTCTGGGGACGGGCAGCCTGGGAGTGGGGGACAGGGAAGGTGGGGACCTCCAGGCAGGATGGTGGACCTCAAGGCCTCATCTCCCAGGGGACCTGTCCTTCTGCACCCATCATCCCTGCCCACAGCCTCCCCTACTCCCACTTTATTGCTCTCTCCCTGGACTCACACTGTTGCTGTGCTTCATGCTTGTTGAGAACTCCAGACCCCACCCCACGCACACTTCACAGGGTTTCCCTCTTCCTGCGCGTCCCCGCCTGGCTTTCTTTCTGCCCTGTGGCGACCCTGAGCTCCGCTACTCCAGGCCCTCTCCTGCTGGCACCTAAAACTCCCTCTCCCTCCACCACCCTTCCCCCAGTCAGTCCCCTTGAAATCTTCACCTTGAGTTAAGGCTGCCTTCCGACTTCACTGCTCCCACACCTGGTTTTCGGGGCATTGCGGGAAGATCACATCAACCAACAGGTTCAGTCTGGACTCTGACAAGATCCAGCCTTGGTCAAGGCATCAGTGCTGATCAGTGCCCTCCCCCACTCTCTGAGGTCGCTTATCACCCCGCTGGTCATGGCCTCTCACTTCTCTGAGAATTAGGAGGCATCAGGCATGGCCTTGCTCAGGCTCTTGGCCCCACACCTGCAGGTGGCAATGTCCGTCCCCAGGCTGACCTCACCCTCCAGGCTCTGGGGGTGGCCAAGCTTTCTCCCCTTGAGGCTGCTTCCTCCCCCTGCTCTCTGGATCCAAGGCTCTTGGGGTGCCACCCCCTCCTCTCTTCCCTTCCACTCCACCTCTACTTCTCCCATCTCAGCCACACCGGCACCTCGCCTCGCTCTAGCCACCCTACCATCTCTTCCTGCCCCCTCCTTATGGCCAAGCCCTCTGGAAGGGAATGCTCTCTCCTCTCATTCTGCTCCCTCACTCCCAGGGACCCTTAAGCTCCCTGCAGCCTCCCCTGCACACCCCAGGAGTCTGCTGGGATCACCCTCCTGAGGTCACTATGACCTCCTAATCCTAAATCTACTCCTTTCTTCCTATCTCCTACGTCCCAGTGTTGGGTTGAGTCTGTCTCCAGGCTGATTCTCAAGTTCACTCTGTTCTCTTCATTCCAGCCACTGTGTTGTTCATGTCACTGTCCTCTCTCTCCTGAAACACCTACTAGCTTCCTAACTGGTCTCCCGCTGTTGGTCGTGCTCAGATCCTTATCCCCCCATGAGGCAGGTGCTCAGGACAGACAAGGAATGGCAGATGACAGAGCAGACTGATGGACAGTAGGCCGTGCCCCTGTACACTTGTCAGCCTTCATATGTTGTGCACATGAAAGCCTTTGACCTGGTGCTTATTGATCTGATCTTTCTTTTGTTTCCTTAGGTCAGGAGTTTTAAATCTGGGGAGCCAGTGTACCGGGGGTCAGGGAATAGAAGGGGCCCTTTTCTCTTTTGGTGACTCTGGATGCTTACTCAGTAGTTTCCCCCCATAGAGCCAGGAACATTTGGGGCAGGGGGTCCCGGGCTTAGTGCCAGTGATCCAGTCTCTCTTTACATTAAGACCTGTGCCTGCAGTATTGATTGGCCCCACGCCCTTACCTGTCAGCAAGCATCGGTTTCCAGTTTTTCTGGGTGTTCTCTCTCATCTGCGCCTGCTTGGGGAACTTTGGGGTCCACTCCTCTGAACTGCTTTTCTGTGCCCAGTGCCCCCTGCACTGGACCAGCGCCACTCTGTGCCACACACTCCCCTCCCCCATCACCAGTGCACGAGCTGCAGATCTGGCCTTTTATGGTTTAGTTTCTTATGCTCCTCGGCCAGTACTGACAGGACCATTGCCGTGGCCGCCCGCCAGCTGGCAGGAGCAGCATGTTAAATACCGTCCTGGGAGGGGAATGGAATGGAGGGACCGGGCTTTCTGTCTGCCTCCCCTTCGTAGAGCTAAGAATAGAATTGCTCAATAAATGAGGACTTGCATTGATGCAAACAGCAAATCCCCACTCATTCAGGGCCCGTGGATTTAGAATTACTCTAAAGTAAACCTGGATTAAGCCCAGATTTACCTGCACATCTCTATGGACATCTGTGTATTATCTGATCAAGGTTGATTAACTAGATGTAAAATGTAAACGAGATGAAATAGGAATTGTTTGGCTTATTCTGGACGGTTTTCAAGCCCTTTGGAAGCATCCATTTACAGGCTAGCTAAATAAGGCTGGTTTAACACAACTTCTGCTTGTCAGCAGTAAATGTCTCTTCGTGTATGTTCTTTAGAGCACCACTTTCTTTGCAGATAGTTTGTGACTCCTATTTTATAAATGACAATAAACAGCCTTCCCTTCAGTTAGTTTAAATGAGTAATGCTTAGCTATTTTAAAGGCTTATGATTATTATATGTTGAAAAGCAGTGCAGGGATTTGTGACGCTCAGAGGGCCTGTGCCTATGCCTGCACCTCTAGCCACAGCCTCAGAGGGATGGGGGTGTCACTCGGGCAAAAGAGAGCAGCCCTACCCAGATGATTTCCTTCCTGTAATTTGTCCAGCAAGAGAAAAACAGGTCACTTTGCATATCTTTAAAGGAGGAAAACAAAGTAGAGAGAACCCCAAATACCCAGTAACCCCCAAGTTCTATCTGAGCCTGGAACTTGCATGCTTTTTAAGGGCCAGAGACTCTCCTTCGTAGTGCTTGGCTTGGATTTCAGCACAGTGTGTTCCTGATCTTATTCTACCTTATAGCCTGGAAAATAAGAGGCCCTTAGAGCAAGGCTCTGGAGATTTTTTGGAATCTCCTTTTGGCTCTGCCACAGGCTAGCTGGATGTTCTTGGTAAGCAGAGTGCCTTAGCATCCCAGGGGCCAAGGGCCAAGATTATCCAGGTAGATGACCCTGGAGCCCTTGCAGCCCCCTGCCATTCTAGAAAAGATGCAGGCAACTGCTGAGGTGCTAGTGAAGGAGATCCAAATGGGGTTAGGTGCAGCCACAGATCATCTTCAAACACACAGGCAAGTAGAGCCCACCAAAACAGTTCCTCACAAGAGCAGCATTAGCCTTGAGATCCTCCGTTTTCTCAGGAGTATGAACATTTGCTGAACAAAAAAATCCTGGAGCTGGGTGCCATCAGAGACCTGTCCCTTGGACTCAGCATTTTCTCTTCTGTTATCAGATCTCCAGGGAGCCACAGGAAAATTCCCAGGAACCCTGGAGTTCTGGGCTCTAGACACTGAGCCTGCCTCCCCTTTACCAGGCCATGCCCAGGCCTCCCTCCCAGACCAAGTGAGGCTGTGTCTTAAGCATGGAGGGCAGGCTCACAGGCGCTCTGCTCTGGAGGTTTTCACCTCTGGCTAGTCTGTCTCTGCATGGGCTCTGCAGGTTGTGAAAACTAGGACACATCAGGCATAGCCCCTGGCCCAGAAGGGGGTGGGGCTTCCAATCTCAGACCACCTCAGACTTGGGTCTTTTCTGAACTCCTTAATTCAAATTCCTTGAGAGAACTGAAGTTTCACTTAGAATTGAAGCCCCCCTCTCCAAGTTTTGCACTTCCTCTTATACCGCAGGGGGTGATATATATGTCCTATGTCAGTTCTCTTGCTTTCAGACGAGACACAGCTGAGCAGGGTAGGGTACAAATAGTACCTTTTCCACAGTACACACTTCTCAGAGTTTTCTCTTCTTGACTAAAGCAGAAGGGGAGAAAATCAGTCAGTGGAGTGTACTGCATTCACTATTTAAACCCACATGACCCTAAATGTGTCCAATCCGACGCATTCCAGGCAGTTTTCTTGGGGGAGCAGTGAGTCTGTCTGTCGCCCTTCTTTAGGCTTTCTTCCTGTTTTAGCTGGGTCCTCAGAGGACTTGATCCACTTGTCTCTAAGAGAGTGCAGAGCAATAAACATCTTAGCCAACACCAGAAATATTTTTTAAAAGACCAATATATCTTTCAGAACAAACAGTTTTCCTAAGAGAACATACTTAACACCCAGTGAAAGTGGTTCCATCGCAGGAGGCCTCCAGAGTGACTACAGAAAGTGGCCCTGTCACAATCCCAGAATCAGCACCGGGTGAGGTCCAGGCTTGGGTTGCAGGGAATGGACGGTTTCCAGGCAGAGCGCTCTTGGCTGGAATATAGAAGCAGCAGGGCTTCATGGAGGGGGGAGTGAATATGTGTATGTATGTGTGTATGTATATGTTCACACACGCACAGTACAATGTTTTTCCCCCATTTGCACAGGGCCATTTGAAGGAACTTTGGGTTTCCTGCCTTGCTAAGGGGTGGGAGAGTGGGAGTCAAGGTTTTCTTACTTGATGCTGGCAAAACCTCTAAAAGGAACATATATATTAGCACTGTGTTTCCAAATGAAAAAGTCCTAGGAGTTAAGGAATTCGCTAGAGCTCACATAGCTTATAAATTCACATAGCACAAAAGCATGGTTTTAATTGCTGCTTAGGGGAGCTCTGCACCTCAGACTGCCTTGGAGGGATGAAGGTTTACTAAATACTGATATCTGTAACTAAACCAACCACCTGCAGAAACTAAATCTGAAAAAATAGGTAAATTTTGTTCAGATGAGCAACTGACAAAACCAGCAAAGCTCACGAGCCTCATTAAAGTACTGGCTGCCGAGACTTGCCTTGAAGTTGGCAGCGTGACTGGTTCTTAGCATTACTGGTCTGAATGGGAAGGCAGCCAGCCAGAGTGACCACTTCTTGTGTCCTCAGCTCGTTTTCCGGCCCTTAGCCAGCGATGGTTATGACTTGCAACTGTGGTTTGCTTTTGAAATTCTTTACCTCATTTTATGCCAGTCCTATGAGGATAAAAGAGGTAGGGTAGGGGTAACGTTTAACATATTACAGAATCAGAAATGAACTCCTGTGATAGTGATGACAGTAGTGGCTACTCACCCCAGCAACTTTTCTAAGAACTTTTAATAACCACCTTGTGATCCAAGTGCTGTTATCATCCACATTTGACAGACGAGGAAACTGAGGCACAGTAACAAATAGTGAATAGGATCAGAGCTGTGTTCAGGCTCGTATCTGTCTGACTTCAGAGCTCACTGTGCAGCAGCCTCTCAGCGAGGCAGGCGTTTCCCAAGTCTCAAAGAAAGTGGAGTCTGACCCCACAGGTCACAGGTCATTGGCCTAGGGCCTGAAGGACACACACACACACACACACACACGCGCACACACATTGAACTCTCTCTCAAAACACATTTTTGATGGGAAGCAGTCCACGCCTTCTGGGCAACTTCCTAGATCTGTTTACTCTAAGAAATATGTTTATGCCTGGGACAAAGTACAGGAAATCATGACTTGTAGACTAGAAAACTAGCCAGAAAAAAAGAGTTTTCTCTGAGCAAATAGGTATTTGTAGGGCTTTCTCGTAGGCGGGTTTGTGCATAGGTGTGACTGTGTGAACCAGAGCCTGGGCCAGGGATGTCAGTTTGAGTTCTGTAGACATCTCCCCCACAACAGACCTAATTCAGAAACTGCCCCTGAATTCTGAAGAGCTGAGTGATACTGTGCTTCTCTATCCCCAGACAAGCCGGACCCCCCAGCCGGCACACCCTGTGCCTCTGATATCCGGAGCTCCTCCCTCACTCTGTCCTGGTATGGCTCCTCATATGATGGGGGCAGCGCCGTACAGTCCTACAGTGTCGAGATCTGGGACTCGGTGGACAAGACGTGGAAGGAACTAGCCACGTGCCGCAGCACCTCGTTTAACGTCCAGGACCTGCTGCCTGACCGAGACTATAAATTCCGCGTGCGGGCAATCAACGTGTACGGAACCAGCGAGCCAAGCCAGGAATCCGAACTCACAGTGGTGGGAGAGAAACCTGAGGGTAAGCTACCTTCACTTCATCACTGGCTTGCAATAATGTGCGTGAACTACCTTGTGCATGTAGAAACCTGGATGGAGAGGGGTGCAGAGGAACTGGGAAGACCTCAATGGTGACAGGCAGAGCCTTTTTGGATCTTGATTTCCAAGGTTGTGATGCTGATCCATACTTTAAAAAAAATGCCTTTCAGGCACGACTGAACCAGCAATTTTGGCACACTGCCACCAGGGGGCGATGGTGTGTTAACCAAGAGCACAGTCTTGGAAGGCAGGAGCTCAAGGAGACTTAAAGTTTCAATGTCCCCCCACTCCCTCCTCCTCTTGCACTCAGATTTGAGTGTCTACAGCTGTGTGCACAGCTAACCATAGCGAGATGGACTACATCCTGTTCCAGCAGCATAAACAAACTGCAAGGAGACACAGCAGAGAGGGGAGTAACTTTGTGATGGAGGTAGAGGAAAGCTTCCTAGAGGAGGTGACATTTGCACTGAGTTTTGGAAAAAGGAATGGGCTTCTAAGAGACAGGGAAGATAAGGAAAGGCACTTCTCACAGAGGAAACAGCATGAGCGAAGGTACAAAGTAGTGGAAATGTGTGACATTTTGAGAAGCTTGTGTGTGGCCAGGATATATGTTGTGTGAACCAGAACAGGAGGAAGCGACACTGAAAGGGCAGTTTAAGTCAAATTGTAAAGTTCACCAAAGATCTTCAGTCAGGGGATTGATATGATAGAGCTGTTTGTTTTTTTAATGCAGCCTAATATTTATTTCAAGTAGCATAGACTCCAGCAATAGACCAACCCATGTGTTCCTAAGACTTTTGAAATGTCGCCTTTCTTGGGAGATTAGATTTTCTTAAAAATTATTTTACTATGTACAGCATTATAATTCAACATCTGTATACACTACAAAGTTACTACCACCACAAGCCTAGTTTTTTAGGAAGAGAATTAGAGGAAGAGTAGAGCTTTGCTACTCAAAGTGTGGTCTGGACTAGCAGTCTTGGGATCCTGGGAGTTGGTTGGAAATGCAGACTTTCAGCTCCCCTCTCTTCTAGTCTCTTCTGAACCTTCACCATCCACCCCCTCCACCCCACCCCACCCCATGGATTTGTATCATATGAAAGTTTGAGAAGCACTGGAGTGGAGGAGGGGATGAGATTGGGATCAGTGAGACAACAGTTGGTTCTCTGTCCAGGAGAGGATGGTAAGGGTATGAACTAAAGCTTCAGGAGATAGAACTGACGATTCTTGATGACTTTTTGGGTAGGGAGTTGAAAAATAAATTAGAAGAATTTAAGATGACTCCCAGTTCCTGGCTTGGGTAACTGAACACAAGTTCAAGAGCCATTTAGAAGGTTATTATTAAGATTCATTGTGGCTAACATATATTAAACACCTGCTATATGCTAACAATATGTTAAGCATTTTACATGAATTGTTTCATGCATCTAACTCAGTGAAATAGATACTGTCATTACCCCCATTTTACAGGTGGGGAAATGAGGTTTAGAGGGGTGACGCTACTTGCTCAAGGTCATAGAGTTTATAAATAGTGAGTTGAAGCTTGGAGTCAAAGTTGACTGACCCAAAGCCTGTGCTTCTTTGGTTGAACTGATGGAGGAGGTCAGGCTGCCTCCCAGTGACTTGAAGGTTGGATAGTAGGGATTCCAGGAGAGTGGGGAACAGGCAGATTAGAGTGGGGGTGCCAACAGAGGCAACCAAATATGCTTTTAGCATATTTCTTCAAGAAGACTCCTTAACCTCTTGGAAAAGTGACAGAAAAAAGTATAACATTCCAGTGAGAAGGTGTTTGTTAGCTGGAAAGGAAACTTCCAGGTCCATTATGGCATAAACCAGGAGAAAGTGTAGAATCCCTGATGAACCCCACGCCAAAGACCAGAGGCTACTGGAGATGCAGTGAGGTGTGGCTCCCAGAAGTCCAGGACTGCAGTACCCAGGGCTGTAGGGAGAGCCCACAGGGAGGGTTGGCTGGGACCTTTAGGCTCTGGGCAGGTCGCCTCTCCCGTCTTCCCTGCGGCCAGCTAAACCCCCTCTGTGGTCCTTAGACTCCCCCTGGGGCCCCTCCTGGCTGGGAGCAGACAAAAGGAAATGTTGAAATTGCCTGCAATCCAGAGGAATGGTCCAAGCCACCCAGGGCTCTGGACTGGAAGCTGCTCCCACCCAAGGCCCAGCTGGATTATTCAAGGGGGGGGGGGAGGAGAAGGCAGAACAGTTGGCTGAGGGTCAGAGGATAGAGGGCAGCGGGAGTTGGGGTAGGGGTTGAGGGTTCCAAGCGAATCCCTCTTCAGACTACTCAGATGCTCGTGAGTTGTAACATGGGGAAGTCATCTCTCGCTACTTTGAAAGGGAAGTGGCTCTCAGGGAAGTGGGCTTGCGTGTGCACATGTGTGTGCGCATGTAGGCGAGGGATGGGATAGGTGGGTATTGTAGGTCGTTCTGTGGAACCAGTGTGGTATGGTGGTCACCAAAAGGCAGTGCCAGTTAACCCTCCCTCCACTAAGCCCAGCAAATGCTGGCTGTTCCCTTCCCCACTGCCCTCCTGCCTCCGCCTTTACCATTTCAGTTCTTCGCTTCATCCTGACCTCGCCTTTCCACCGGGCGCCAGTGGCCTCCTTATGCCAGAGCTGTTTCTCCACCCTAAGCCAACAGCCCCCTCCCTGTCTTCCCAGAACTGAATAACCAGAGCCCCCGCCTCAACACAACTGCCCTCTCCCATCCCAGCCAGGTTTGGATCTCCACTCCCACCTTTCCTCAGCTCCAACTCTTTTTGTTTTTCTTTTCTTTTTTTCAAGTGTTCAGCAATAAAACTTCATTTTTAGTTTCACAATTAAAATTACTAAAACTGGGTTCATGTAGCAAACACTAAGTGACAGTAAGGTATACTTTTGTTTCCTGGCTTTGCATGAATTATGTCAATGTCAAGGTAAATCCAGACTTCCATTATGGAAGACGCATTCCGCTCCAACCCTTAATCCACTTTGTCCTTGCCCTGATCCTAAAGTGTTCTAGTGTATAATGGTTGTTAGCAGACAGCTGTGGTAAAGGTTCTTGCAGACGTGGGACTTCCTTCCAACCCTGCGGAGAGTTAGAGATGCGGAGCCTGCAAGGGGCCAGGGCCAGAGCTCAGCCGCTGCCCCGGGCTACGGCAGTGCAGGCCCGCAGAGGCCCTCTCTGGCGATGGGGTGCCCCCTAGTGACCGACGGGCGTAACATGACAGCTCTCTCCGCCCAGGGCTGTCTACACAAGCTGCCTATGAAGGCGCTGAGCGCTCATCTGGGCCTCCCTCAAACATCTCCTCGGGGTAGTGAGGCTCATCTGTCTGCAGAAATATCTGAGAAGCATTGTCCAAATAGTTCTTCCACTTAGCTCTTGGATTTCATAGGTCTTTCTGAATAGATTTTTTTTAAATGTTTTATTGAAGACTCACCTACTGCAATTTAGTTCCTTCCTTAGTGGAGAGATGGAAACAGAGTGGTCACCTCTCATTACTACAACCCTTAGTTGTAACGTGGGGAAGTTATCTCTCGCTACTTTGAAGTCATCTCTTGCTCCTCCCATGTGGCCTTCCCTCCAAACTGAATGGTGACAGGACAAGAAGGACGGGAGGAAGGGAACTGGCTCAGCCTGGAGCCTTGGTTGGAGTGTCACACAGAGGAAAGATTGCAGTGTAACAGTGAGCCGGAAGGAGGGGCGAGAATTCCCTAAGAATGGTCTAGGTCCTCACAATTAAAGTATCAGGGAAGCATCCTGCATCTTGATCGCCAAGGAGAGAGGCTGGAGGTGAGAGGCAGGTGTAGTGTTTGTGATGAGGGCAAGAAGGCTGGCTCTTCAGTTTCTAACCGGTGTCGGAGCGATTGGGAGAGGCTGGTTCTACAACTGAGTGCCCTGCTCAGGGGTAGCTGGGAGATGCCCCCAGGTGACAGGCCATCGGAAAGCCCCTGAGGCTCACAGCACTGCCGCTACTCCTTCACTAGGAAAGGAAAGACGTTTCCTTCAGAAGATGCCAGGCCAAACAAGCCTGTTCCCTTTTTTCTCTCTCGTCCTGCAGCTCACTCCACACCAGGACGTGTGGCACAGGAACCAAAAGACAAGGGATCCTCAGCAGGTCAAATGCCTGTCTCAGAGGGGGGCTAGGACAACAGGGCCTCCCTAACAGTGAAATGCTATTATTTTTATTTTGTGCTAACTGAAGGGTTGCTGAATTGATCTGCATCTCCTGCTGCCCTTAAAGTCCTATTTGAAATTACCATTGTTGAACCTATTTGTTGTTCTTATGGTACCTCCTGAGATATGAGTTCCACATGCCTACAGCCTTCCTCCTCTGTGAGGTGTAACACTAAATTGTTCTCTCAAGTTATAGCATTCATTCATCAATAAAAGACCGTAACCCTCATCTCACCCTTGGCAGTTGTGATTTTATTTATTTATTTTTCTTTTTTTGATACAGGGGAAGGAGAGTTAGGAGTTGTGAGCAGGGCTAGCTGTAGAAGTCCCCTGGACTAGGTTTTAGTTGTGATATTTTTTTAAAATCATGTCTGCTTTAGACTTCCTTCCCAACCAGAGAGGCCTAATCTTCTCTGATAGTCCTTACATGGTAGCTCTTCTTTTCAGTGGCCCCCCCATGCCTCCTCCTGCTCCATCTTGACTTTCTAAGTGCCAATGGCCCAAATTCCAGAAGCATATGACCCCAGGCCCACCAGGACGGAGTAATCGTGCCTCTTTGCGGCCACAGCAGTAGGTCGAGGAAGGGGGCTCTCCTGCTTGGGTTTTAACTAGATGCCTTAGGGCCTGTCACCCTGAAGGGCTGGATGATGCTCCCTGAACACATGACTCCGTTACTGCTTTCCCATGCAGCGCTCTTGGGTTTATTCTGGTTGTCTCTGAACTTGATAGTGTGACTCTCAACTCTCAAATGGGTGATTTAGAAGACTTGATCCTGTTCATGTTTATAAACCCCCTCAAGGTTCGTTTCACAGCGAGGGGTACTTATTTTATATAAGGAACCGTGTTACTTTTCTTCAGATTGTTTAGGTTTCAGTGATTTATTCTACTCTCAGCTAATAGAGAGGCTCACCTTCTACATCCCAGCTGCCCCTTCTCCCCAACCTGCACGTCCATCGCAGGCATGCAGCTTGCAAAGCACACAGCCCAGCATGTGCACATACAGCTCCTCCTGGCCTGGCAGTGTCCAACCCCTCGAGCCAACACCCCACCCCCCATCACTCTTGTCTGCCTCCCAGGAGATCATCAGGTGCTGTGCCCTCCTTTGCTCAGTCCTGCTCTGCAGGGAGTTTCAGCAATTCACACCATTTCCCCGTCTTATTCCCACGCTTGTGCCCATCCACATCCACACCTTCTAACTCATACTCCCTCCCTAACTCTTCTCGAGGAACCTCTGTCTGCCTCCCCAGGAACCTCCCTGGGCTCCATCTGTCAGCCAGAACACAGCCCACATCACAGCCGAGAGACACAAAGCACATTATTACAAAGGATGTTGTCAAGAGCTAGCCAGGGACCCCAGAAATCACCTAAAAATACAACTCCTTCCTTTTACAGATGGGGACCCAGAGGGAGGCTCAGAAAGGGAGAGACACTTAGCCAAGGTCAAAGAGCCAAATTGGCCCCTAGGCACAAACCTAGGACAGGGCAAAGCAAAGCCTGGGGTTCTGATGTGGACGTGTTCTGCTGGACACTGCCTTGTCCCCTCACGTCTCCTCACTCACTGCCAACACTCCATGTTCCAGCCAGTGTGGGCTGCTTACGTCCCTCCTTGCCACACCTCACAATTCTTACGGTTCCATTGTGTGACGTCACCCATCTCCTCACTGTGTTCCATCATTTCCTTTAAGTCACAACTCAAAGCTACTTCTTTTCAGAATAATTGCTCTGACTTTGGAATTGCCCCGTTTTGTGTCACCTTCTTCCACGTGTACTGTGATATTGTGTGCTTGATTATATAACACTTGTCACAGGTATTTCGAGTAAATGTGTTTTTGCCTCCCCAACTAAGTTGTAAGCTCCAAGAAAGGAGATATTATGCCTTTGTGTATTTTGTTTTGTATACCCACAATAAATGGCCAGATGCTTGGTACATGGCTGGAATTCTGTAGAAAATGTTCAGTAAATGGATTTGGCATGAGTGGCAATCATAAGGTGCTGACTTTCGAGCCAGAGCAGAAAGGGACCGTCACAACTGTGTGCAGGTTCTGAAAGTCAGAGGGACTAGAAGAGACGTGAGGAAGGGGTTGCCGTGTGAGCTGACTGACCACGTGGCAAAGCCCAGAGCTCTGGGCTTGGTGGTCCTGTGCCTGCCTGGGGAAGCTGTGCTCTCAAGGGGCCTTCAGTGCTAATCACCCGTGTCCTCTCTGCCCCTCCTTGTTCCCCCCAGAACCGAAGGATGAAGTGGAAGTGTCAGATGATGGTGAGTGCTGGCCCCCTGTCCTCGGATGGGCTCTAGGGGTGGAAGGGGGTGAGCGAGGGGTCTGGTAGCTCACACCCACCCCGACTCCCACCCTGCAGATGAGAAGGAGCCTGAAGTCGATTACCGGACTGTGACGGTCAATACTGAACAAAAAGTGTCTGACTTCTACGACATCGAAGAGAGACTAGGATCGTAAGTGGAATGGGAAGCACCCCTCGGGCCCCAGCGTGAGGGTGACACAGACCCCCCAGTTGAATTCTGTGCCTTGTCTTCCTCTTCTGTCCTGGGCTTTGCCAGCTCCCCAGGCTGGCATGCGTGCAGAATCTGGGGCATTGACAAGCACTCCACGAAAGCCTGACCACCCAGGGCTCTCGCAGGAGCCGCCTATGGGGTTCTGAGCTGGCGCAGCTCTGTGGAGGGCTTGGGCAGGTCCTTCCTTTCCTGTGCCTCACTTCTCCACACAGGACTGAACTGAGGCTCTGGGTCTGGATCGGACTGTCTTTAGGATCCTTCCATTCGATCCACAGAGGCAGCCAGGCCTGACCGGTGCTCAGAGTTCAGCAATTCTAGCTTTTGTACCTCAGTAAAACGCATACCCTTGAAATGCACAGCTGGCCATCGTGGCTCTCTCTGTGAACCTGGTCCACACTCTCTATTCTGAATACTCCCTGAGGTTGGACCCCAACCCTGAGCCCTTGTTACAGCCAAGCTGTCCCCTCCAGCAGCAGCCCCCCAGGCTGTCTGTCTCCTGCTAACACTCTATTCCTGGAGGCGTACAGGAGGTGGAAGAGAAAGGATGGGGCTCAGCTGTTATTCCCAGGCTCACAACAGTCTGTGCGGGGAGCCCGCACCGCCAGTGGGAAGATGAGTCTGAGGACCAGCACTACCCCTGTCTCACAGTGGGCAGCAGGGGCCTCCTGGGCCATCTCCAGGGGACAGTGCTGAAGAGTGCAATGGAAGGAAGGTAGCTGCTCCGACATTCTCTGTGTTTGGAGAGACTTCCTCAACCTGACTCCATGGGCCGCTCTGCAGGGAAGGGGAGAGAATCCATCAGCCACGCTGGAGGCCTCACCAAGGAGAGAACATGCTGGAAGAGCAGCATGACTGGCCAGTGTTTGGGTGGGGAGGTGAGGCTGGGCACAGGCTGAGGCTGACAAGTGATAAAAAGAGAGTAGTTTGCAGTTTCAGAAATGCACTTCATTGATCTAGAGCAGGGCTGACCAACTCTTTCTGTAAAGGGCCAAATAATGGATACTTTAGGTTTGTGGGCCATACAGCCTGTGTTGCAACTATTCCTCTACACATTCAAGAGCCAAAGCTGCCACAGACAGTATACACCATATGGGCATGGCTGTGTTCCAGTAAAACTTTGTACAAACAGGCCAGATTTGTCCCATAGGCGATGGTTGGCCATCCTCCATTTAGTGAAAACTTGACTAAATTTGCCTTTTCTATCCTTTCATTTGCAGTGGGAAATTCGGACAGGTCTTTCGACTTGTAGAAAAGAAAACTGGAAAAATATGGGCAGGGAAATTCTTCAAAGCATATTCTGCAAAAGAGAAAGAGAACATCCGGCAGGAGATCAGCATCATGAACTGCCTCCACCACCCCAAGCTGGTCCAGTGTGTGGACGCCTTCGAAGAAAAGGCCAACATTGTCATGGTCCTGGAGATGTGAGTAGCCCGCTGCTCTGCAGCCCAGAAGCTATGAGAGCTCCCCCGTTTGTCTCCCCCACTGTCTCCCCCCCACTGCAGGCAGGGATGTGATCTGCAAGACCCTCCCCAGCCCATATAGCCAGGGGCTGGCCACTCAGAGCAGCTCTGTGCTCAGCACTGGACCTGACCCACTGGCCACCAGCCCCCTGCAGCCCCCTTCTCATTTCCATAACAAATGGGCAGATCTTTGAGGACTCTGTCCCCTTTCCACCCTCTCCTCCCTGTGAAAGGGCTCCTTGGTTTCATTCTGACCTAAAGGTGGTTTTAGGGTAGGAGAGGAGGGAAAGAGCAGCTTCCAGACTAGCCTGTGAAAGGGAAGGGGGCCCAGGACTGGGAACTCAGAGTGTAGGAGTGTAGCCCTTGCTCCCATCCTCTTGCAGTGCTCTGCATGCCTGGTCCATGCCTGCTACTTTCTTGACTTCTCATCACCAAAGAATAGCGCTTTCTGTGCTGAGTTGTACACAGGCAGAGGGATGGATCAAGGCTTTCCTTTTCCAGTCTTTCCTCCAGTCCCCATTCCTCCACCTCTCTCACCTCTGAGCTGCTGGCACACACACACACACACACATAAACACACACACACAAACACACACATACAAACACACCTGCATGCAAACACACCTGCATGCAAACACATCTGCACACACAAACACATAACAAAAATACACATCCTGGTGTCAGTAAGTCAGATGTCCTCCACAGTATCTGTGTTTTTAAAGAATTTTTCCTTTTTCTAATTTGACTATTTTTAATATATGATACTGTCTCATCAGAAAATACAAGAACACATGCAGTGAAAAATCCCATTCCCATCCCCTGCCCTCATCTACCCTGTTCCTACCCCACCACCGGGGACCGATTTCATTGGTTTTGTCTGTATCTTTCCAGTTTCTTTATGAAAATACAAGCATCTATAATACATATATCCATAGTTTTCCATCTTTTAACACAAAGGTAACTTGTAGTTATGGTTCTGTACTTTGCTTCTTTTCATTCAACAATTTCTCTTGGAGATAGCCCCCTATGAGGACCAGCGAGCTCCCTCAGTCTCCCAGCTCCATGGGGCGGGACGTCATCACAGGCATATGCCCCCGTTTACTGACCTCTTTTCACAGGAGGTGGGATGGTTTCCCGGCTTTTGCTTTCACGGGCGAGCAGTTTTTGTAGCCTGGTCCCTCCGTCTTTTCACTCATGCCTGTGCACACCAGTAGGGCACATTCCCGGGAGCGTGGGAGCGCTGGATCGATGCGTGTTCGAAATCTTGAGAGAGACTGCAGCTGCCGGCAGTGTCCTCGCATTGCTCCTTCCCAGGCAAGGGGAGGCCAGTGAGGCCAGTGGGGCAGCCCCAGGCCTGAGGTGTGAGTCCCTCCCCTACTCTGAGAACACTTCGCTGCGTCCCTTTCAGTGTATGTTCCTTAGGAAAGGCGGTGGCTAACAGTGCAGACCCGAGGCCCGTAAACCTCACCGCAGGCCCTGCTCTGCCTCTTGCTTGTGGTGCGACCTTGAATAAATTATTGGACTATGCCAGCCCTTAGTTTATTATCTGTGAAAGGAGAGTATAAACTGCCTCGTGAGTGATGTGGGGACTGAATGGAATAAAGTATGGCAGGCAGTGTAATTGAGAGTTATTCTTGACTTTTTCTGTATCTTGGTCTTTTTTTCACTCAAAATTATTTCATGAGCATTTTAACACCCAATTAGGTATTGTGGAACAAATCCTACTATTCAGGTTCTATTACTGCTTAGCAGTGAATTTGTAATTATTAAATCCTTCTAGTAGAAGAGGTATTTGGGTTAGACTCCTGTTTGTTCCAAGATTTTCTGCAACTGTAAAAGATTCAAAGATCTTTATTCATATCTTAAACTCTGTTTACAGCCCCAAACTCAAACTAACCTCTCCACTCCCAGGAAGGATTTTGCTATGTCAGTAGCCTCACCATCACCACAGCCCTGTGGGCTGCAGCTCTTCACATTTATCCTAGAACAGGTTGCTGGGTCCAGGCAGCGTGGGCATGTGGGGACATGTGACTAAATGTCTTATCTTTAGAAGTTAAACCTTGAGCAAGTTCATGAGGGCGTGCAGGGAGGGGGTAGGAGGCAGCCCAGCCTGGGTAAGGCCAGGCAGCAGAACCAGTGGGCAGAATACCATACTTAGCTTGGAATTGGGAGTTGGCAAGCTGGATGGAAAATGTTGGGAGAAAATGTAAGAAGGCTTCAGCTGGTCTGGGTTTCATCCCTCCACCGCACGCCTCCCCCAAGGACAGGAGCAAGTCTTCTGTGCACAGATGCTAGAGAAAGGGGTAAGGAGCCTGCCCCCGATAGGAACTCACCCCAAGAAGTGAGAGCAGATTCACACTCGATCTGTGCTTCCCTCCAGCACAGAGGTTGGTGTTCAGCAGTACAATTTTGCTTTTCCCCTTGTTTCATGAGAAACTGGGATTAAGAGAAAGACAGTGCATAATAATATAGAAAATAAAAATGTATTGCAGGGTCTCAGCCCTTGGTTCAGGGGCCTCAGATACAGTGAGAAGCCAGAATTAATGCATCTTTGGCCTTTCTGACCTCTGATTGCAGGACAAGTCCCCATCACTATAGCAGTGTTGGTCTAAGACGGGTTCTTCTGGGCTGCTGGCCTGGAGTCTGGGCTTGTCCTTTTGGGACATTCCAAGTGGTGGTGGGACCCTGAGCACTGGAGCAGATGTGCAGTTTAGGCTGAATCATCTATGGCCCATCTCATCTTTGTGTTACCATTGACAAAATTTATTAAAGGATGTCCAGCTGGCCTCCATGAGTCAGAGAGTCTGGTACTGAGTTACCTGAAGTGCCATTCCTTCTAGCTGCCAGTGAGTGCTGGTGAGGTCTACAGTTTGGGGGGTAAATTTGATTCCTTGGGATTAGGTAGCCTTGGTAGTAGGTGTGCACTCATTCATTCATTCAATCACTTAATCACTGTTAATTTATTGAGCACACATTTCTTCTTGGCCTTGGCATTATCCCATCTCTGTGAGTGATGGTTTTTTTTACAGCCAATACTTTCCAGCCATAGTCTTGAGTGTTTTGAATAGAAACCTATAGAACCATTTTTTTTTTTTCCAACTGCCTCTTTTTTTTAAATGTTTTTATTGATTTTAGAGAGAGAGGAAAGGAGAGAGAAACATCGATTGGCTGCCTCCTATATGCACCCCAACCAGGGATTGAACTTGCAACCTGGGTATGTGTCCTGCTGGCAGCTTTTTGGTCTAGAGGATGATGCTTAACCAACTGAGCCCATTGGCCGGGGCTGAGACTTATAGAACCATTAATCCTATTTTTGTAACTCCTTTTATCCTAAAAAAAAATGGAACACAGGAATAGCTGTCAAAATATTTTAAATATATTTGAATAGGTTTGAACATGTCTGAACATATATTGACTAGATTACTTCTAGAAATGCAGCAGTAATTATCTCCATGGTTCTGGTTTCTACTGCTCATTGCTTCAGACATTCCCAAGGGCACTGCAAATAATGGCTGCTTGCTTTTTCTGAATATTTTAAATTTAAAAGCAAACATTTTGGGGCATCTTGTCTGTGCCAGACATTGCCAGGTATAAATAAGGGTCTAGATATGAGCCAGGCCTTTCCCAGACATGTTCACAAACAACTTTAAGGAAAAGCAGACTTGATACAAAAAGTACAGAGACAAGGCTGTGGAAACCTAGGGAGGGAAAGGTCATTTCATATGGCACAATTGGGTGTGATTTATCAAGAAGGTGTGAATTTCACCTGGCCTCTCAGAGGTAGTAATTGAGTAAGCCAGTATTTCCCAGCCTTGTCTGATCATGAGAATGAGCTGGAGTACTTATTAAAAACATGGATCCTCAGATCCCTACCAAGATTTTTAAAATCAGAATCCCCAGGAGTAGAGCTTGGAGTCTGTGTTTTCAACAAAAGCCCAACTGGTTCTTTAAAAAGAAAAAAAAAAAAAGATAATTAGCATTATTGAGCACTTATTATGTGCCAGGCACTCTTCTAAGCACTTCAGGCAAATTAACTCAGTTTTCACAGCAACCCTGTGAGGTAATGCTGTTTTTATCTGCACCTATGAGGCACAGAGTTGTTGAGAATCACCTGTGACCTAAGAACAAAGATTAGTGTGACTTGGAGCCCTGGGTGCAGAGTAATAGAAATGAAGAGCTTGAGGACAGAGGCGCCACCTGCTGGTTGCCCAAGGACCTCCTTCTCGGTTGGTTCTGAAAGGGGTGGTTCCAGCCATTCGCACAGATGATCTTTCCCAGCTCAGCCCATCCGGAAGTGAAAGTGGTTGTCATGTGGTGACAGAGGCCAGCCTGGCAGAGGTGGTGGTGTTCTGGGCACCACCATGCGCCTCTGTCTGTCTCTCCCTCAGGGCTCAGTGACAAGATCCACTTAGCAATAATATGTGCTGAGCACCTACTGTGTGTCAGGCACGATGCTTTACAAGGGTTCCTTCTTTCCTAGCAATTCCATGAGATAGGGTCAGATAAGGAAACTGGGGCTCAGAAAGATTAACTCACCCAAGGTCACACAGCTTGTAAAAGGCAGAGACAAGATTTAAACTTAGCTCTTTCCCATTTTCATGATGATGCCCCTTAGAAGAGGGAAGGGCCCAGGAAGAGTATTAGCCCAGATTGAAGCCCACCCAGCCTTGCTCAGCTGGAGGACCTGTGGGTCATTCTAGAAAAGAGCTTACTGATGTCTAGATGCTGCATAAGTTACCAAGGAGGTGCTTTAAACTTTCTGAGCAATGAGCAAGGAAGGTGGATCAGGGGGGTAGGCAGGGGAAGAGGGAGGACCCATGCAACTCAGAAAGTGAGGCCATGCATTTGCACTGAAGGGCAATATGCTGGCCGCCTGTAGCCTCTGGGGCAGTCCTTAAAAGAAGATGCTCTCTATGGGCCCCAGAGGCACCGTGGCTAGGCCCCAAAGTCTATCCAGGCAGGAAGGATGTGCTACACTTCCAGCCTGGGCCACGGAGCATGCAAAACAAGTTAGTTAGGGCTGGAAGGAGTAAGCTGATACTTTAGGACTAGCCAGAGGAAGCAAGTCGATCACAACCATAGGAGTAGTAGGTTCCAGCTAGCGAATTTGTTGAGGCTCATTATTGAAGATACTTTCCTGTTTCTGTGAGTATTATTCTAAGCTTCATTTATCTATGACTAAAAGACACGGCTGGAGTAGAAGATGGTCCCCTATGTATCTGTAATCATTTGGAGAATGGAAGCTGCCCAAAGGTTAACCTTTTGCTAAGGAGATCATGTCTGGATCTCTCAGTCCATGACCACCCCTGAAACTGCCCAGCCTAGGTGCTTCCCTGAATCCCCAACAGCTTAGTGGGCTCAGGCAGAGTCCCCCAAGCAGGAAGCCAGGAGGCCTGGGCTCTCCTTGCACAGACTGGAACCAGTGCAACGGGGCAGTGGCCTGGGATGCAGGGAGCTGCAGAAAGTGCCCAGCACTCCCATCCCCTGGGCTTTCCTGCCAGTCTCTCCAACCCCCAACCTGCCCTTGGCAGCTCCCTGCCAGCCTGGGCTCTGTGACCCTGTGGTCTGACTGCCCCTCCTGCTCCCACAGCGTGTCGGGGGGTGAGCTGTTTGAGCGCATCATCGACGAGGACTTCGAGCTGACGGAGCGAGAGTGCATCAAGTACATGCGGCAGATCTCGGAGGGGGTGGAGTACATCCACAAGCAGGGCATCGTCCACCTGGACCTCAAGCCCGAGAACATCATGTGTGTCAACAAGACGGGCACCAGGATCAAGCTCATCGACTTCGGTCTGGCCAGAAGGCTGGGTAAGGACGATCCACCTCTCCTGTTGTCCCCAACATGTACTGGCAGTGTCTGTGGCTGTGTCTCACACACTGGGTATTAGAGGGAGTGCATGGTATTGCAGTTAAAATCAGAGACTGTGGAGATGGCTCAGGTTCAAATCCTGCCCCTACCACTTACTAGCTGTGTGACTCTAAGTCTCAGCTTCCTCATCTGTAAAATGGGCTGATAGCAGTTCCCACCTCACAGTTGTTACAGGGATCAAATGAGTTAACGTAGGCACGGTGATAAGAGCAGTGCCTCGCACACAGTAAGCAAGCACCATGTTGGTGTTAGTAATTTATTATTATTGTTGACCCTTCTTATACAGGGTGGGGGCAAAAGTAGGTTTACAATTGTGAGCATGTGAAACAGTTTATTCTTTATTCTTTATTAATTACTGTGTTGTTTTCCATACGAACAACTATAACCCTGTATTTTTTGCTCTGGTGCCTTCAGCAGCAAAACTCACCTTGGTGACGGTGCTTCCTTACATTTGCCTCCTGCTGTGCAGTTTCCAGAGCACCTTCAAACGCTTTCTCTCACTTGATTCCCACAGCAGCCCTGTGGGGTAGGCAGGGCACATTTTATGAGCCCAATTTATAGGCCAGGGAAACAAGGTTCACAGTAGCTTTGCCCAGCAGGTCCCACCAAGAGTCAGGGGAGGGGCTGAGGCTGGACTAAGGACTCCAGACGCAGTGCAGTTCGCAGTTCGTGCTTCTGAGGCACCTGTGTTATTACTGCGCCATGTGGGGAGGAGGCAGGAGGTGTCTGGGACCTTCATACCCAGTCCTGAGGTCATTTTGGTAGGTGGCTGGCTGCCTCTACCACCCACCACTACCACCCACCCTGCCTGTGTAGCTCTGATGTCTCAGGAATTGAGGAAACTACTTTCCCCTCTACCTCCTGACACTGTCTTGTCAACAAGGGCTGGGGTCAGCATGAGCTGGCCTTTCTTTCACTGCTCTGCAAGGAGCTCGTGCTACCTGGTTAATCTTCTCGCAGGGCACCCAGTCCTGCTGAGGCCGTGTAGGTAATAAAAGAGGAAAGTGAGGGAGGGACGTCATGCCAGGCTGTGACTCCCTCCTGATCAGTACCCCAGGTGGGGCGAATGCACCTGCTCTGCTCTCTGCTGCTGAAGGCCTGGCCTGGGGCCACCGCTGGTATGCAGGGCCTGCCTCCAGGCATGAACCGCTAACAGTTTGAACAAATAGGGCACAACTGGCCTGGGGAGCCAGCCGTGTCAGAGCCCAAAGAACACAATGTGCAGGCTCCCTTGGTGAGGGGATACGTGGGGACAGGGTGTCCACCAAGGACCAGAGAACTGGGAAGATTAAAATGTAGTCAGAGCAGAGCTTCCATGTCCAAGAGCCATCAAATGCTTTATCTTAAAACACTTATTATGGGCTCTGTAGTTAAACAAGACCAGGGGCAGCCCACAGGCCAAGGTGCACCCCACGCCTGACAAGTCCTCCAAAAGCTGGTACATTGCATGCATATTTCCGGAGAGCTTGTCCTTTATGGCTCAGAGGCACCACCTGGGTCAAGGTTTCTCCCATTATCCTCCCAGCAGCTCCTGGGAGGAGAGACAGGGTGCTACCCATGGAGAGGCCGTGAGTAGGAGGAACATGGCTCAGGAGTCAGGCCAGCTGGGTTTAGGTCCTGACCTCCCACCACCATTAACTGGGTGGGTAAATCACTCCACTTCCCTGGGCCTCCCTATCCTCCTCGGGAGCATGGGGTCATACCTCCCTCTTAGGACTGTCGAGGATATAAAATAGGAAAATCTTTGTCAAGCAGCCAGCAGGGTTCATTATTATCAAGCACAAGTCATAGCCCCTGCCTCAGGGCCTCGTGGGAGAGACAGACACAGGAAAGAGCATTCGGGGGCAGGACCTTTAACAGCCTCTCTTCCCACACCCTACTCCCCTGAAGACATTTGAGGTGTGTGTGCGGCTTGTTGATTTCACTGGTGTATTGATCCACTTGTTTAATGGGGAGGCCAGTGTCTATGCCGTTCTCCCAAGAGGGAGCAGCTGAGGGCGGGGCCTTGTCTGTGTGTCCCCTGGGCACACAGATGAGGGCATCTGAGAACTATGGGTTGGCTCCACAGAGTTCTGGCAATTGATCCCTCTCCATCCTGCTTGCAGAGAATGCAGGGTCTCTGAAGGTCCTCTTTGGCACCCCGGAGTTTGTGGCACCTGAAGTGATCAACTATGAGCCCATTGGCTACGCAACAGATATGTGGAGCATCGGGGTCATCTGCTACATCCTGTGAGTCTTGGGTACATGGAGGTGCAGGCAGGGAGTCCCACAGGAGGGTCCCCAGGCTGCCCTGACGTTCAGTGGGCCAGGGTCAGGAGGGTGGCAGTCTCCCATCTTACCCCTTGGCCTGCCCTTCCTGTGCTCCCATGAGGTCAGCAGCCCCCTGCACACTCCTATGAGAGCATCTAGCTCCACACACCAGGATCTGCCTTCCAGGCCTTTCACCATCTCTGATGCCTGCCAGCCTGGGGCCTCTGGTCAGGAGGGTGGAATGTGGCTGGTACCATGTAATCTTCCTTCACTTGAGTAGGTGGGTATGTAAAAAAGGAGGGAGGAAGCCCAGGTGCACATCTCCTGTGGGCGTCATCAATGTCCTCAGAGGACAGCACTCCATCCTCACTGCAGAGGAACCCTAGCTGCCAACTTCATCTCTGAGTCTCATATCTGGACCGATTAATAAGGACTTTTGATGATAGAGCCTCCAATGAAGCCAACAGACAACAGAAAGCCAACACAGTCACTAGAATTGGGAAGTCAGGTGGAAAATACAAAGCCATTTCTGTTAACAATGCTAGAGAAAAAGAGGGAAGTCAGTAGTCAGGACCAGTGTTTCACAAATAGTAACATTCATGAATCACTGGGGCCTCTTGTTAGATCGCAGGGCCTGGTTCAGAAGGTCGGAGGTACCTAAGAATCCACATTTCCAGGAGGGTCCGGGTTGCCGGTGGTGCTGGTCCAAGGATCACACTCTGAGTACCAGGCTCTAGGACAACCCCTCTTGGTGGGATCTGGCAGCTTTAATCTCTGGAGCCCCAGGCTGCAGACCGTCATTAGCCTCAGAGGTAGCCCTGAATTTGTGTGCAACAGTTATGGAATGATTACCCAGAAGGTAAAGATGTGCATGCATTCATCTTGGAAGAATAGTTTTTTTGTTAAAGCAAAAGGAAAAAGTGTTTTCATAGAAAATAGGAGGAGGACCTCTCAGAATGCTTCCTTAGACCCCTGGGTCTCCAGACCCCAGTGTGAGAAATTGCTCTGGGTGACCCTGCTGCACAGCAGGCTTAGGAGCTACTGTTCCACAAGCTTTACCACAACTGGAGTGATTGTGTGTACAGGGTCACTTCAGGAGTTTTCCTCTCCCTGTGGCCTGCTGGGACAGCCTCCCTCAGTTGAACATGCATCACAGATTCTGTACCCCAGAGTCATCCTCTCCACTGCCTGATGTCACCCTCCAGAGCAGCAGAGAAGAGCCCCCAGGCCAGGAGTGCGTTTTCCCACCTCTCCCTACTCCAGACCCCTCCAGGAAAAAGGGAGCTGACAAGTAAAGGAACTGCACCTGATTCAGGAGGCCTGGCTCCTTGGTAAAGAAGGAAAGGCAGGGCGGCAGACCTGGCCTTTCCCTTCTGGGGCTGCCTCTAGCTGGACGATGCTCACGCTGGATCTTTGGTCCCGGGGGAGACCCTGTATCTTGAGAAACAGTCTTTGGTCAGCTCACTGTGTTCAGACCCAGCTGTCCTGGGGCCTGGCTTGGTCCCTGAGTCCCTCTGCACCCATCAGGAGCCTTGCCTTGCTGTCTCCTTGGCTTTCCCATACTGTGGAGTGGAGATCATCTGCTGCCATGGATTTTCACAGGGGCTCTTATTTAATCCTCAGAACAAACCTGGGAGTGGGTCATGGCAGGGATTCCACCTTCATTTTGGCACTGAGGTGACCAGGACCAAGGACTCCCATGTGACTGTCCACTCCCCACAGTCCTAGAGGGTGACCAGCCATCCCAGTTCACCCAAGACTGACTAGTTTCCAGGATACAGGATTTTTAGTGCTAAAGCGAGGACAGTCCTGGGCAAACTAGGGCCTTTGATCTCCCTGCTCAGTAAATTTTTACAGTGAACGTATCCATGTAACCTATACCCAGATCATAAACCAAACACTACCAAGACCCTGGGGCCCTCCTAGGGCTCCTCCCAGTTACTGTCTCCCCAGATGTAGCTATAATCCTCATGCCTAATGTCATGCATTAGTTTTGCCTGTTCTTGAACTTGATATAAACAAAATCACACAGAAAGACTTGTCTGTCTGCTTTTGCTCAACACTGATTGTGAGACCCATTCATCTGATTGTGTGTAGTTGTATCCGCTCATTCTTGGTGCTGTGCAATGTCCACTGTGTGAACATCAGCCCATTTATGTATCCATTCACGTTGATGGGCTTTTGAATAGATTCCAGCTGAGGGTGTTGCAAAGATTCTGGTACATGTGTGTTAGTGAATATATTTATGTATTTCTGTGGGATATATATATATAATCTACAACTAGAATTACTAGGTTATAAGAGCACTTTATTTTAAAATGAAAATCCTTTCAGGTGGAAGAATGTAGTAATTGGGATAATATGTTATATTGTTTACTAGATTATTTTTAAAGCTAAAACCAAGAAATAGATGGGGAGAAAATGATTTTGATGAGTGGGGCACCCGCCTGAAGTTGTTTAGGTGAAGGGTTTAGGGAGGAGAGAGAGGTGTGTGTGGCAGGGAGACGCAGGTCGGCCCTGCACAGCCTCCCGCAGTCTCCCCAGGGTCCTGGCTCCAGCACCCATTGCTGAAGGCTACTCTGCTCTCTGGGACATTTTCCCAGTGGCTCTCACAGTGGGGATTGAGGTTTTGCAGTTCCCCTCCCGAGGTAGGGCTCTCAGCAGAGCACATGGTGCCAAAAACAACAGTTGGAACCAGCCAGATTGCTTCCTTCAGGCCCTGCTGTGCAGAAACCTGGAGCTGCTGCTGAAGCACCCAGAGGAGGTTTTCTGGTGCCCCCTGCACCCCTCGTGTCTCTCTTTGGAGCTTGGTTGTCTGTCTGACAGTCCCTGTCAGGTCCACCTTCCACATTTGTGCCAGAGAACCTCCTCCCTACCCCTCCACCTGCTTTCTGGGGCCAGTTAAAGATGGAGAGGCCGGGGAGTTGGGGGGACAGGTGGTCACCCATTTATTATTCAACATGTTTGGTGAGCGCCTCTTAAGCAGGCAGCACTGCCTGCTGTCTTCGTAGATGGCTCTGACTTTGGTGGGAGGAACCTCTTCTCAGACCCTGGGAAAGGTCAGGGCAGAGCCCGTCCTGGCGCTGGACACCTGGCCCCCCACCTGTTGGGGTTTCCAGGCAGAGTGGAGGTGCAGCAGGCAGGGCTGTGGGGCTCCTGCCCTCTCGCTCTGATTCTGAAGAGAGACAGTCGATTTTGTGAATCTCCTGGAGACTCTTCTCGTGTTAGAAATACCCGTTTGGTATCTGGCAGGAAAGAAGAGAGAGGATGGAGTGCTCTAGACCACACTTCAGTGTGAAAGAAATTCTAAGCCCCACCTTTTTCCTAAGACCATCCCTCCCCTACCTCCTTCTCCTCTAATTCTTGAGGACTTGGTGTTCCCTCACTGCCTGTGGGGACACCAAAACCCTTCTCTGTGCCCTGCCTCACCCCCCCCTCCAGAGTTCCTTCTCTCTCCCCTCCCCAAACCAAGGTAAAGAGCAATTGCTGTTCTGCTTTCTCCACCCCGACCATCTTCCTGTCTGGGCTCAGGGACAGACTTCCCACTTCTGCTCTTTTGCTGAGCACCCACCACGAGAGACAGCCAGAGTCGTCCCCATCGGAGTCTAACTTCTGGGGACAGCAGACCGGGAACTGGGGAGAAGTCCCAGTCCCCAGGCATCAGGACCTACTTAGGCTTGGGTTTGAATGCAGGGCTCTTCCGAGGGATCCAGTAGCCCCACCCAGGGCTGCCCTCCTCTCCACCGGTGAGCCATTCATGCTCTCTGGTTCCAGCTCCTGCGACCTCCAGGTCCCCCAAGCCCACACCAGGCCCAGGCACTACTTGCAGGTTCTTGGGTGGTGGCTGTTCAGGTTCTTGGGATGCAGTTAGCATGACTAAACTCCAGCTCTCTGCCTTCTGGACCACTGCACAATACGACACCCAGCTCTTCCTGTGGGACCTGCCACCCTTGCAAATCTCCCACCACACCTCAGCATTTGAAGGCTAAAATGGGATCAAAGACGAACTCTTCCTAAGTGCCCAGTAGTTGTGCTAGCGGATGTGTGGTCTCCTCAGCTGGCCATTCATGCAGCGGGGTCATCTGTTTGCTACTTGAAAAACACCGTGGAGAACATGTAGTCCGAGAAGCATTTCTGCACCCTTCCCTCTCCTGCCATTCTTTCTTGAGAGCTGAACAGGCCTCACATCAGATTCCCTGGGCAAAGTTTTACTGCAGTGAGGTATTAAGAAATTAGGACAGCCCTGGCTGGGATTTTCTCAGTGGCTAAGCACCTGCCTGTGCACCAGAGGGTTGTGGGTTCGATTCCTGGTCGAAGGCATGTACCTGGGTTGCAGCTTTGATTCCCACCCCCGGTTGGGGCACATGTGGGAAGCAATCAATTGACGTTTCTCTCCCCTCTCTCTTTCTCTCCCTTCCCCACTCTCTAAAAATCAATGGAAAAATATCCTCACTCCTCGGATGAAAATTAGAAAAAAAAAAAGAAATTAGAACACCCTGCAGTCATGACCTTTGTGACTCATCAGCACAAAGACTAACATTGGACCATTAAAAATCAACATGAAGACTCTGTGTACACTGGGGAAAGACCATGTCAAGTGAGGAAAAAGAGCATCCAAGAACTTGCCCACACTGATTACAATTTTGTGAAAACCAGATAAATCTATTGGTTATGTTGGGCGGGGGAGGGGGAACTTTCCTCTGCCCTTTTAGATTCAGTAGTAGGAGAAGGAGGCCTACAAATCAAACTGACAAAAGACAGATTCACAGGAGAAAAAAAACCCAACAGATTTAATTATGTACATACGCATAAGTGATAAAGAAATGTGACTCAAGGAGGCATTTAGAATTTGAAGCTTATATACTATTTTAACAGATAGTGATAAATTGTAGAGAAGTAACTAGACCAGGGAAAAGGGTCTTCAGGCTTCTGGAGGAGTTAGGTTGTGAGAAGGTCCTAGGAAATGTATGGTAAATAAGGGTTGTAGAGCAAGTTTGTTATGCATATGAGTCTTCTCCTCTACAAATGGAAATTTGCATCACCTTAACAAAGAGAAATTTATATTCTGCTTTTAGACAGAAAGAGGGAGGACAGAGAGCTAATTTCCTTCAGCTCAAGGCAATCCTCCGTATTTTGGAGTGGCATACTCTGATCCCCTTCAATTAAAAACTAGGCAAGACTAGGGAGAGAGGTGAATGGCTGAGTTTTTAATGCTAAGGTTATTCTGTTTGTTATTGGGTTAATTTCTTAATAAAAAGATGTATAATCCTTATGTAAATCCTGGCAATGACCTAAAAGCTCAAAGAAGAAAGTTTAAAAAAAAAAAATCCCACCACCCAGAAACGGCATTACTAAAATTAGAACACTCTCTTTGTTATCATGCTCTGCGTATATTCCAAGTTTCATTTTAGAGATATACTCTTTAATGGGGTTGATGCCGGGGGAGCTCAGACAGGCGAGGAGCCAGCTGGGGTTCAGGGGTATTTCAGATGGATGGGCTGCCAGGAAGGAGAAGCGCCAGAGGCCAGAGGTGAGGAGGCCCTCCCTGGCTGTGAACTTCACAGAGATTAAGGCCTATCTTTGCAGGATTACAGTTCCTAATTAGGAAAGGAGGTTTACAGAAGGGGACCTTTCAGCATTCCACAGCAGGGTTGTTTGCTTTTCCTGTAATCTTTTGGAGAGCTGAAGGACTTCCCCCCCGCCCCCCCCCATGTTTCAAATGGAAAATGTAAAAGCAGAAGGAAGCAGGTGGCTGACAGGCTAGTGGGGCTGCTTCTTGATGGGGCTAATTTGGGTCTGCTGAAGAACAAAAATTCAGTGGAGTAAATGTGAAGATCAAATTGACTTTGTTGAACAATTCACAAACCAGGAGCATCCCATCTAGTGAACAGAGAGATATTCCCAGCGGCTGTACAAAACAGAAGGGTTTATAGGCAAGAGGAGTCATAGCAAAAGAAAAGAAAGGATTGTTTCAGGACAGGTCCTCTTCTTTCAAAGGGAAGGGAACAGCAGGGGTTTTATCCTGCTGGTTACCTCACAAGGGCTGATCAGGAAGTTTCAGATTGACTGTTCATAGATCACATTTCTGGAAGAGATTGAAATTACAATTAAGTCTTGGCTTGATGTTGTGAGAGCACATGATTCCATCTTGGGCCTGTTACTCCTTTTTTTAGCAAGTCACACAGGATCACAGAGAAGGGAAAGCTGAGAGTCCCTGGGAATTCTAGCCCAGTACCTTTGGAACCTTTGGTGCTTTGGGCCAGAAGGGGAAGCTCAGGCCCAGAACAGTGTAGACTCAGGGGATGATAAACTCCCACCCTTCCCCCACTGTAATGTGATGGAGAAGGATGATCTCCGTGCATTCTTAACACATAAATCAGTGTCTAAGACACTTCAATGCCATCTATAAAAATCTGTTACTCAGAAACACAAATCTATTGATTAGGGTGAGATAATTCACATTACCAAAGCTTTCTTCTTTTTACAAAAGGTCTTACCAGAGGGTTCCTTCCACATCAAGGTTTTCTCACAGCATTTCAGTGGGTTTTGTTTTACAAAACTTAATTTTCAGGTACAGGTGTATTTCGTAAGCTGAGCCTCTTGAATGCCAAAACCGCTCCAGACGGGTTTGTGTTATTGTTTGTGATGATGGGTTCCTAAGGATTTGGGAGAGGGGACTTTAGTGAAGCCTTAACTTGGGAGGTTGATGGCATGAATGCCTCAGATTCACCTCATGGGGCTCAGGTGGGCTCAGGGCAGGATCAGCTACATAATTTGCGGGGCCCAATGCAAAATAAAAAGGTGAGGTGACTTGTTCAAACATTATTAAGAATATAAAAATGATAGCAGCAGAACATTAAGTGTGGGGCCCATCAAATGGGTGGGACCCTGTGCAGCTATGAGGCTGGCCCGCCATCAGGGTGAATGGGGGGTGGATGCTTGGTACGGCAATGAAGTGCTCAGAGGTGAGAGGTGAGGCCAGTAAGCCATAAAGCTGTTCTAGTCATCTTTGAGATACTTTACCATCCTAATTTTATTCGGTGTAAGCCATGGGTAAATGAGTCATTCCTGAGATCACAGATTGGTGAGGCAGTGGGGATGAACTGCATACAGAAGAAGCGTGACACCTGTGGTCATGGACCCAGCACCTTCCTGTAGACCAGGCCCTGTGCAGGTCTGTGCACTGTGATTTACTTCATGTTCATGGAAATGTGCGTATAAAGTGGCAGTTAAGATTCAGGCTCTTGAGACAGATGTTGTCACAGAACCCAAGTTTGTGTGCCCAGTGCTTTGAAAAGCCAAAACTCAAAATGTCAGAGTTTGGAGTAAGGAAAAGTTTATTGATCGAGAAGGTGGCAACCGAGAAGATGGGAGACAGCAATGCCTCAAAACCACCTTGCTCGGTGGACTGGGTTATGGTTTTTAAGGGGTTGGGGGAACACGTATGCAGAATGGCTGGTGGGGCAGGTTTCAGTCGGAGGACCTTGGGTCTTGGCCGTCTGTGGCAGGGGCTGCCGCACTGCATCTTCCCGGACAGCAGGCCCTTTGCTCTGAAACGGCTGTGGCATCCAAGTTCTGGGTCTGTCCCAGCCCTTTGGTTCCGTGTGTGCCTGGGTGCAGGGGAGACTCTGGCTCCAGGCGCAGCTGGGGGTCGGAGTTCTCTCCTCTGCGCGTGCTTCGGCTGCGTGGCACGAGGTTTTTGGTCTCTTGTCTCTGAAAAGCAGCTCAGTATCTTGTTCAATAGGATGGGACTATTTTGAGCTGGTTCTGAGGTTGCAACACCTGGGTTTAAATCTCACTGGCGTGAATCCTTGGAAAGTACCTAACACCACTCTGTGCCTCAGTCTCCTCATCTGTTAAGCAAACTAATGAGTTACCTGCAATATAGGGTAATGTTAAGGTTGAAAGTTCATCTAGTTTGGTGTCTCTGTCCAGTGCCTGGCACATAGTGAATATCTGATAAATGTTTGCGGCTGTGGTGGTGATGACAGGAGAGGAGGAAGAGGAAGGAGGGAGAAGGAGAGGCGGTGACCACTCTGTGGCTGAGTAGTAGGTTCCCCTTTTTACAGAAAAGGGATCTGTGACACCAAGAGCTTAAAGGGGTTATCCAAGGTCACCCAGTGAACACAGGCATGCTCTGGCCTCGGCCATGGTGACTCTGGTGGAAGCTTTCTGGCTTGGCCTAAATGCCTGAGTGTAGATGGGCCACGAAACCCACATTGCTGATTCAGGGCCCACCGTTCCTCTCTCCACACACCCTTGCTGGGCCCTCCTGGTGCTGATGAGAGCCGGGAGCGGGCACCGCCAGGTGCAGTGACAGGTGCCATATACCACAGGCCCACCCATGGGGGGGCAGGATCACAGGGACCTTGCAGAGGTTCTGGGGGGGGGGGGGTAGTTCTAGCCTGGGCTCTGGGGAAGAAGAGACAGGAGGGGCCTGCTGTGTACGGTGTAAATGGAAGTAAATTCCTTCGGCCCCAGCTTCACAGGCAGGAAGTGTCAAGAGGCAGGTGACACCCCAGAAGTACTGTGAGCACTAAGAAGAGGCTGGGCCACAAAAGACTGGGGAACCACATCCTCTCATCTTTCCCCAGGTGGGAGGAGAGGCAGGCACAAGTTGGGGGAGGGGGGTGCAGGGCTTTGCTGGCCCTCACTTAACCTCAGTTAGCATTCATTTGGGGGAATCATTCCACCCTGCTCTCCCTGCCACCTCCCCCCCAAATTCACCTGCTCTCCTGCTCTTTTCTCCCAGGGTCAGTGGACTTTCCCCCTTCATGGGTGACAACGACAATGAAACCTTGGCCAACGTTACCTCAGCCACCTGGGACTTCGACGATGAGGCATTTGACGAGATCTCCGATGATGCCAAGGATTTTATCAGCAACTTGCTGAAGAAAGATATGAAGTAATGAGTTGAGATTTCCATTTTTCCAGCTCCCCACTCCCCAGACTGGTGTCCGGAGGCAGGGATTTTCCTTTGCCTGTCGTGGGTCCCTCCTCACCTGGGAGGGGAGGGTGGACACTGTGAGTGTGGGGGGAAGGGAAGACGTTTTCCTAGGCCCCTGCTTCCCTGTGGGAGGTTTTAGAAGCTCTGAAACTTCCCTTGAAAAGCAGCCCTTAGCCAAGCGTTGCAGGGAGAGTGGGTGCTTGTGTATGAGTAGCAACAGCCCCTTTTGTTCTCTGTGTACGGTTGTGGCCTGTAAAAGCCCTGCTGAAACCTCGGCCCCTCTTCAGGTTGCATTGGAGTATCCTACTTGTAGGTCTTGGTCGTATCTCCAAACTACTCTAGTTTGGTGTTTTTCATATCTTAATTATTTAAGAACTACCTGCCTGAATATGGCCAGGTCCCTTCTCCCACTGGTCAAAGTTAGCCTATGGTCCCAGATCAGTGGGCTCAGCCTCTCCCAGCTCCATCTGTGTCCCCCCATAACAGTGCCAACTGTGCTGCCTGGAGCTGCCCAAGTGGTCTGTGGTTGAATATATAAAACATTTGTGCAAAGGGGGAGGCAGTGTGTGCAGGTCTATAGGAAAAGGCTGTGAGGAAAGGTCAGACACACAGGCACTCAGTAAGTATTTCATTGAAAGAGGAATGGAGCCCAGCCGGGCACGGTTCAGCGGTTGAGCATCGACCTAGGATCCAGGAGATCGCGGTACAATTCCCGGTCAGGGCACATGCCTGGGTTGTGGGCTCGATCCCCAGTTGGGGGTGTGCAGGAGGCAGCTGATCAATGACTCTCTCATCATTGATGTTTCTATCTCTCTCCCTCTCCCTTCCTCTCGCTGGAATCAATAAAGATATATTTTTTTAAAAAATGGAGGTTGAGAGTCTCAGAGGAGATCAGAGCAGAGGAGGTCAGGTTGGTGGAAGCCTTGGGTGTGGTAGACAGAATTCATTGCTGTGGACTTACCTGGTGAGGAGAACCAGCCAAATTAAATCAGGAAGCTGAGAGGGGCTGCGTGCATGTAGGCAGAGCTGCCTCCCCCTAGGGGAAGGGGATGGGGAGGTATCTGTTGAGAGCATCTGGCCTATTGGACCCCCCACCCCTTCTGTGAACATGTGGCCAGATGAGGCAGGGCCTGGCTCCAGGGCCCTGAGGAGTTATATTTTGCAACAAGAAGCAGTTATAAGCTCGGCCCAAGGGCAGTGTTAAAATAGGTGATGTGACAGAGGAAAGGGAGGGGCATCCCAACTCCAGGGGCAGGCAGAAGGCTCTGCAATCGCCAGGTGACTTATGGCCTAGGCTTTGCCCTACCACCTGACCCACGGATTCCCCTCAGGCTGTTGGTCATCTTGCTCCCTCTGGGAGAAATCCTGGCTGGGACAGGTTGAGTAGTAGGTTCTCCTTTTTACAGAGGAGAAATCTGTGAGTTTAGGGGAATTGTCCAAGGTCACCCAGTGAATACACAGGCTATGCTCTTTCCTCCACTGTAGTGCCTCTTATGAAAGTTTTCTGGTTTGGCCTAAATGCCTCAAGTGTAGATGGACCACTAAACCCACGCAATGTGGGAGGGTCTCTTTTTAGTGATCTCAGGGCCGACCCCTCCAGAGGCTGCGTTCCACACTCCCTGGCAGTGAGGTCTGTAGCACTGTTCTGTCTGGGTCTTCCTATCAGAGTAAGCATGACCTAAGGAGGATCTGGATATCTGACCTGCACTCCCACGGTGCCTCAGGAAGATCCATACCTTTTTCCTAATAACTCTGGTCCAAGGATGGCTTCATTCACCAAGGATTTGGTAAATGGGGTATTATGTATATTCCTTATTTTCTCATCTGAATTTGAATTAATTCAGTGAGCTATGTTGGCCACTCTGTGCTCATAAAATGCCCTCATGAAAGAACTGATTTCAAATAGACCAAGACATTAGATTCCCATAAACTCTCAAACTTATCAAGTCTCTTCAACCAGAAATCCTGATCTATCAGCACTTTTTAAAATGTTTTCCTATTATAAAAGAAATACATGTAAATTATAGAAAAATTGAATATAAGAAAATTAAAATAATTCATAGTCCTTTATCTACAGATCACTACATTTTGCTCTACTTAGCAAATTTACGTCTACTCATTTGTCTACGTATGTTAACATTGGATTCTTTGGGCTTTATTAGTCCTTAATCGTAATTAAGGGGATGGCCCTGAAATATTCCTAGATTCCCAGAGCTTTCAGAAAGATAAATGAGTTTCAATGTGGCCCTGAGGTTGTCATAATACATAGGTTGTATGTAGGACATAACTCTTTGCATTTTAACAGAAAAAACCTGATACTCAACCTCAGCATAAGACATGAGAGTTTAGGGATTCTCAGAGATTTGAGCCTAGCCTCTGAGACAGTGAAGCGGAAGGATTAGGCCTCCATAGCCACCAACTCCACATGACCAGCAGAATGACCCTGCTTTATGGTGCGAGCCATTCCCAGACATGTTTGCCCTCCTGCACTTACCTTTCCTAGACCCCAGAATTGGTCATGAGACTCCAGTTGCTTACTTGGTGGTTAGGCCTTCTTAACACTAACCTATTCTGCATCTAGTCTATAACCCAGACCGAGAGAGGAAACAGGCCAGGAGCACAGTGCCCCTGGTCATGGTGGAGGGACTGGGAGCAGAGAGCCCTGGGCTCGGCCCTGTGTGACTGGGAACAGGTGGCCTCCCATTTCTGACCTGACCAGCAGTCCCTTAAGTCCCCTCCTGCTTAGAAATCTTCTGACCTCTGCCCCCATCAGAAACCGCCTGGACTGCACCCAGTGCCTTCAGCATCCGTGGCTGATGAAAGACACCAAGAACATGGAGGCGAAGAAGCTGTCCAAGGACCGGATGAAGAAGTACATGGCAAGAAGAAAATGGCAGGTAAGGAAAGGCTCGCTCTGGACTGCAGTGTTGCTTCCCGTGTTTGCTTTTTTCAAGCCACCCTCATTCCCAGTTTGCCTCAGACTCACTCCAAAAATGTGTAAATCTGTTTCTGAAACAGTCTGGGACCAAGGCTATTCAGGACTAGGAGCGCGCACGGTCACCTTTAGGACTATTTGGCAACCCTGGACAGTGTGGTCTCCTTAAAGGCAGTGTGATGGTCTTACGTTTCTTTTCGATGAAGGGGGAGGGCACATGATCTTCAAAGAGAGACACAGCCCCACTCTGTAGGGAGATTGTATGTTACTAGCTACGTGTCTTTAGACAAGTGACTTAACTTTGCTGTGCCTTTGTTTTCTCATCTGTAAAGTGGGGATAATACCAATGTGACAGCATTGTTGTGAGGATTATATGAGATAATCTTCATGTGGCTTTTAGCACAATGCCTGGCATGTAGCACATGTTCAAAAATAACACCAGTAGCTAGTATGTGTGGAGGGCTGGCCGTGTGTCGGAGAACATTCAGAGCCCTTTCTATGCATTGTCTTTTAATCCTTGAGGTAGGTACTATGTTATCCCCACTTTTCAAACAAACTGAGGCAGAGAAAGGTTAGGAAAGTCACCTAGGATCACCAGCTAGTAAGTAGGAAAGGCAGAATTCAAACCCAGAGCCTGACTCCAAAGCACAGTCTTAACAATGATACGAAATTGCCTTCGATTGTTAGCAGATGGATAAAATGATCACCCAAAACCAGAGAGAACTTATCATCTACTGTATTATTTTACTGTCATTATTAGTGTTATAAAATTCCTGGGCTACTGGAGCGAACATGGTTTCTATGCTCAAGGAATGTATAGTGTAGTGGAGGGACTGAAGCAAAGAGACATAAAAGGACATGACACCCACCAAGAATTATAAACTATTGCTATAGCTCTCCATACCCATATATGTGAGTGCGGACAGGAGCATAGAGCCCGTCGCGCCAGACTTGGATGTGGTCGTGAGGAAATGCTGCCCGGGCAGGAGTTTGAAACTGGTCACGGAACACGGGCTGGAGCCCAGAGGAGGGGTGACAGTGCAGACGGAGGAGAAGGCGCAGAGGCGGGAGCCTCGCCTCGCCTCGCCTCGCCTCGCCTCGCCTCGCCTCGCCTCGCCTCGCCTCGCCTCGCCTGGGTTAGGCTGCCCTGAAAGGAACAGAGCCTTTTAGCCGGGCAGTCGGGGGACCTGGGGCATCTAGACCTGCCTGTGCGGCCGAGGAAAAGAAACTCATTGTTTTAGGGGCAGCTGGCACACTGGTGATTTGCCACACAGGATGACTAAACCACAGTCCCTCAGAGACGACACTCCACGCAAAGGTGGGGAGAAGGAGCGGAGGCAGATGAGGGGCTCTGGTGGGTGGCATAAGGGACTGTACCACCTGTGTTCTGGAACCCCCCCCACCCCACCGCGGGAGTCAGTTCTGGATTCCCGCCTGCACCCCCACCTGTGTGAAAGGTTAGGTGGGTCTCCTGGCCCCGTCAAGTGCAGGTGAGTTGAAAGACCTGTGCTGCTTACCTTACCCTCTGGTGACATCAGGATCCAGGGAAATCAGAGTAGCAAATACTCTTACAAACAAAACAAAGCAAGATGGGATCCACAAAGAACAAAGAACAAAGGCTGACTTTCTTAATGATCCTGTGGTCAACAAATCTCAAAGAAACAGCGGGTTTCCTGGAGCGGGCGGGGCTGGGGCGGGCTGGGGCAGCCCTCCAGGGGCTCTCGCCTGGTTCTGGCTGGACAGGCCTGCGGGTCAAGGGGCAGCCTTACCACTCCGGGCTCTCAGGGAGCAGGGACGTATCTGCTGCTGCACAGCCCAGGGATGGGCGTGGAGAAGAGATAAGGGAATGGGAGAGGAAGCGAATGGAATTTTCTAGTCAAATAGGTCAGGGAACCATCATTTGTGCCAATATTTTAATCACTTAAATTTTTTCTTGTTGTTTACACTGTTATTAGTCAGAGGGTTTTCTGGAAGTGAGGGGCAGAATTTCTGGAAGAAAAGGGCAAAATTCAGAGAAGGAATTTTAAAGTCGTATTTTAATTTAGGTGGCAGCCTTTGGAAATTATTTTTCCACACAGAGGTTAGGTTTCACAAAAGCAGACCACACCATCCCATGTGACCCGCACTGTCCCTGAAGCATAATTTCACTGGTGATGGTTCAGCTGCAACTGAACATCTTGTGTGATGTTGCTTCCTTAGGAGAATGTTTTCCGCGTTTTTAACTCCAGGCGCCGGTTCCTTGGCTGTCCTCGAACAGGTTCCCTGTCAGAGCAGCGAGGGTCTGGGGGGGGCCAGCATGGAGTGGAGAGGAACGGAGTACAGTGGTCTGTGGTGGGGGGAAAGGAGCAGGGCAGGCCCAGGCAGCCCGGACTCTCTGCAGATGCTCCAGGGAAGGTTTCCTGTTTTCGTTCTGGTGTGGCATTCATGAAGGCCCAGGAGGAAGGCAGGAACATGGAAGCAAATCCCTACACTCTAGGCAATATAGAGATGACTAGTCATATTACTGCTCTTAGAATGAAGTTATGCTGAAAGGGTATGTTCTTTCATTTATATCAAAATTTTAAAAGCTATGGTGGTAAGTAGAGCGTTGAGGGTGGGCAAGTCGAGCAGGATAACAGGATTCCTGCATGCAAACTAGAAGCAAAGGACTGGAATCTGGAGGCCCATGGACAACCATCTTTATGTTCTGGGATCCACGAAGACCTCAGCAGTCTGGACAAAAGGGTCGTAAGGAGGAAAGCTTTCGGCCCAAGATAGCACAGAGTGCGCTTGACGATCACATTTGGGTATCATGCACTTCTCACAGGAAACACTAATCTTGGGGCTGCTGGTGTATAGGGTCTCTGACAGCTGGCTGGCTCTTAGGTAACCAGCTTGCCCCATTAGCCAGGGACTGTCTCAGCTTTAGCACTGAATACCCTTATCCTGGAAAGCCCCTCTGTCCTGGGCGCATGGGGCTGGCTCTCCCAGGGGAGGGAAGCTGCTGCCTCAGAGAGGCCAGTACAGACAGTGCCTGCTGGGTACACAGGAACCCAGCCTTGGCCATTGCCCTCAAATGAGAAAAAGGCTTCCTCTAAACAAGAATGGAACCTAGGGAATCGAAACTTTGCTGCTTTGATGTTCCAAAAATTTCCAAAGGTCTTTACCAAGTAAAACAGCAACCAATATTCAGCTCAAAGGCATGAACCTGGACGATGAGAACATATGGATATATTTCTTTTCCAGCTCCAACTAACTTCCCTACCAATTTTTTTTTCCATAAACCAGTTTCCAAAGATTGAATTCTGGCATAGATTATTTAAATTTTTTTTTTTTTCTTATTAAGCACGTCTTACATTTCTCCCTGTTTTAGAAATTATGTGCTATATCACTTCATCTGACGGAAAATGTCCCCCCATGTGAATTTGCCGCCGCCTCGGAAATATTGCAGCTCTTTTATTTGCCTTGCTCTGGTAACTTTGTATTAGTCGGTTTGTTAATGGAACAGGAAAGGCTTTATTCTTCTAAACAATACAAGTGAAGACAGTCCTGGTCAGTCACAGTCCCGGTGTTTGGAATTAGGGAGCCCAGGGGCTCAAGGGAGGTGTCCCCTGCTGCATATCCCTGAGCATGAATCCTAGTCTTTCTGTAGAAGACCAGAGCTGCAGGGAGATTTGAATCTTCTGGTTTAAGGACATGAGGCCCGGAGAAGGGAACTGACTTGCACATGTCACACAGTAATCAGTGGTTTAAGAACTAAGCTGTCCCTTATTGGGAATGAACTCTCTGAGTTTAGAGACTCCTGGACAGGGCAGACCTGCCTGTGTGGGGTAAAGGAAATGGAGGGAGGAGGAGGAGGGCAGAGACTCTGAGAGTCTGGCCGATTAGGAAGCAGCCTGGCCTGACGTTGATTTCATATGAATGGCTGCCTGTCTCTCCGACCTCGTACACGTTCCCCAGGTCAGGGTAAACCCCCACGGGGAGAGTTGGATCTCGCAACACTCTGGCTAGCACAGGAAGCCCATCAGTGAAACAGCCTTCTCCAGAAGAGCACGCAAGGTTGCCAAATGGTCCCATTCTCTGCGGGGGGAGGGGCACAGTGCCACTGCACAGAGTTAAGTTGCTCCATCGTCACCTCTCACCTTCTTCCCCTGCTCATCACCTCCACTTGGGGCTTCCTGGGTTCAGTTTGGAGTGACCCAGTTTCACCGCGGTGGCAGAGGGCCAGAAGCATACCCACACCGCACAGCGACACATTTGAGAGGGTGGATGGCCAGAGGACAGTAAGACGGAATGTCTGTCTGAAGTGCATGAAAATAGCCTGCAACAAGGATGGCATGTGACACAACAGAAGAGTGATCGTCACCACAGCAATAGGCCACTGCTTAAACCACACACACACACACACACACACACACACACTTTTCTGTCTGATTCCTTAGTGGCCTGAAATTCTTTACTTTGGAAATGATCTTTTTATGAAGCATACTGGCTTTCTAGCTAGTCCAGAATTGTGAGGCTTTGCTGAAATACTTGAATGTATGAGGTTAACTCAGGAGGGAAACAGCTTTGGCACAGTTTGAGGTCCCGTGGGGTGTGTAAGCCCATTGCCGGTGTCCTCCCTCTCTCAGCAGCAGTCTGTGGTGACATCTGCTCTCTGGATGTGCAGCATCTGGGTGCCTGAAAAGTCGCTTTGTGTGGAAGGAGTTGGTTATGCTTTAGTTTCTTATCTTAGTCATTCCATTGACCTTGGGAAAGGGGTGAGAACCTTTAATTAAAGGTAAGAAACTTAGACACATTGTATATTATTGGGGATTTCTGTACCTAAATCCTATGCTTGGTAGAATTTTCACACTGCCAAGAAATTTTCATCTCAAGTTCTGGCTTCCTTTCCAGCAGAAATTCTGTCCACTCCCAAGGTGCCTCGACCCAAAAAAGCAAAGTGCCATAGCTTTGCATTTCCTTGGGTTTGTGGTGCCTGGGTGTGCTCTGGGGAAGAATACCCCTCCAGAACCTCACTGCGCATTCTTAGACTTGTGCCAGACCGTTTCCCAAAATCTCTTAAGTATCTGAATCATGCACAGAACTAAATGAGACCTTGGAGTCTTGTCCAACCCCCTCCTTATGCAGAGAAGGAAACTGAAGCCCAGAGAGATTAAACGACTCACACAAGGTCAACAGCATGCTTTTTTCCCACTTGCATGAGGACCTGTGGGATCTGTAGTAACTATTCTCTTGACCAATTAAAATTCTATCATTAGCATTGTTTAACGAGAAACAGCCCTACTGCGCCCCGTCAGCAATAAGTCTTTGGAGCTGTCTCAGCCTGCAGTTGCTTTATATAAACTATCCCTTTTATGGGAGTTGAAGCACAGTATGAAAAGGGTTTTTGTCTCATGTTGACCTTGTTTAGTCACATTAACGCACACATTGGTTCCAGGCCCCATTCCATTCTCCGAACATCTTCTGACACACTGATAGTGCTGAGCAGAGCAAGGTTGGGCTCACTTCTCTGGCAGAACCTCGGCGCTCGGGCGGCCCTCGTTCCAAGGACAGCTGCTTCTCCTGGGCTGGGCTCTTCTCCCGGGCTGGGCTGTCATCCCTGAGCCCCACTGCCCAGCAGGAACAGGGAAGCCGCCGAGTCCAACCCCGGTGTCTATTTTCCAGAAAACAGGCAATGCTGTGAGAGCCATTGGAAGACTGTCCTCTATGGCAATGATCTCAGGGCTCAGTGGCAGGAAGTCCTCAACAGGGTCACCAACCAGCCCTCTCAACGCAGAAAAACTAGAAACTGAAGGTAAGGAGCTCCAGGAGGATTTTTCTCCAACCAGGTGGTGAGAAAGGAAGGGCTGGGGGATGGAGGGGCATTTTGAGGAGGTTTTTTTTGGGGGAGGGGGTAATACAATCTACAAGGATTAAATTCAGAACGACTTTTAGGTTGCTCTGACAACAGTTACTAAGTCTAGTAAATACTCTTTAATTGTTTTAACTTAGGTTTAACTATTTTCTGAGGGAAAGTTATTATTTGTCTAATAAAACTAGATCACCTCTGCTATTCTTTCTCCTGTGTTTTACATAAGAATTAGCAAAGGCTTTATTGAAAGTTTCCTTTTTTTCTCATTACAAAAGTGATACTTATATATTGATAGGCAAACATAAACATTAAATCACATATAGTAGTGTACTTTTAAAAAATATCCTGGTTTTTTAAGTCTTTGTGTTTTTCTTTTAAACAAAAATTAACTCACATAGTGCATATTGGTTTGGCATTTTTTATGATGCTGAAACCTGTCCTTTGAACTGGGTAGACTGTGGTTGGAAGGGCTGCTCCTGAAGACCAGTGAGGTTAGTTACTTTCCCACTGTCTTGGAGATGCTGCGCTGCCCATCTCCTCAGTGAATGCCTCCGCCTCTTCCTGCATCAGATGCATGCAGGGTCTGGTCCTTATCTTCTTGAGGTGCCTCGCTTGGCAGAGATACCCCCTACCCCCTCCTGCCTGGTGCTGCTGGTATCCACAGGTGAGAAGTCCAGATCCCTTTTGTGCACAAAGGCAGTGCCATTGGTGAGGCTTCCTGCTGGGCTGCTCTGATGCAGCCAAGGACAGAGTCTGTAGCACTTAGTCTGGTCCTTCCTGATCCACTCCTGCCACTCCTGGATGACCCACAAATAGCCTGAAGAGGAGGGAGAGGACACAGGAGCCCCTCCAAGTTCCGACTTTTCCCTGGCCCAATCCCATACCCTGGTCTGCTGCCACACAACGTGAAGGCAGTAAAAGTGAGGAGAACAGAACTGCTGGCAAGTAGAAGATGCCTCTAGGACCTGGCCCCTCCCTCCGAGAGTGGGAAAGGGCCTGCAGCTACAGGGGAGGGCAAAGGGGTACAGAGACCAGGAAGGCTGGTGTGGTTCTGTCCCTCTTACATATCTTCAACCGAATCCTGAAACAGCAGGAGATGCAGCCAAAAATGCTTTTTGAAGATTATTTCTCTTTTCAGTGTGTCAGCGTAAGGGAAGGGGGAGTCCAAACATTTCCCCAGTTTAGTCACAGTTTTCTCTTCTGCCAAAACCATTTGGCAGCTGGCCAGCCTATCCCCGGCAGAAAGGTGTGCTGATGATTCAGTCCTCTAAGCTGCGTTATTTGCTAAATTGGAGCTACTTTTAAAAAAAATTTTAAAGTCAGCTTTTTTAAACTAGGGGAGAGGAAAGAACAAGGAATGCAGGAATGACCGTGTCCTCTCCCCTATCTCCTAGGTGATGTCTCCCAAGCCTTCCTGGAGGCTGTTGCTGAGGAAAAGCCCCATGTGAAACCCTACTTCTCTAAGACCATTCGTGATTTAGAAGTGGTGGAGGGAAGTGCTGCTAGATTTGACTGCAAGATTGAAGGTAAGTTGTAGCTGTAACTACAAAAGGGGTTTGGGTGGTTGGTGGGCCCCAGCTGTGTGCCCTGGGCAAGGTGTCAGTTCTGGGAGCAGTTAGCAACAGCCAGGCTCTGAGGGAAACTGGGTCAGGAGGAGCTGGCCCAGTGCCCTCACTCCCCCGCCTGAAGGTTAGTCCATTCAGTGACTTACCCGGGGGCACATTTGATATTTCGCTTACTTACATCAGCCACTAGGCCCAAGTTAAAGTGGTTTATCATGGACTGTAGTATGTGGCTATGGGACATGCTTAATGAAATGAAATTTCCAGGAAGCCTGTGCCCACAACAGGCTCTCAGAAGGAGGTTGGACCAGAGCGTGGGATGTGGAGTCAGCAACTCAGCTGTTCCTCAGTGGGCTGTGACCTTGGGTGGTGATCTGACTCTTCTGAGCCCCAGGCCCTCACCTGTAAGATGATATCTAATGTCCTGAGTGTCTCTGGGTATTCTTAGATGACATGTATAAAAAGAGAAACCTTTTAAAATCCTTTAAAGATGTGACAGAGTCCAGGGGAAAGTTGTGGGATTGATAAGTGCAGAGCATGCAGTGTGACTTCAAACTGAGGGAAGCTGGGACCCAGGCACTAGTGCCATCTTACCCACACTTCCCTGCCAGCCAGGCAATGTGGCCATTGAACCGGGAGCTGCTAGAGCTCAAGGGACCTTAAGGGACCTTAGCATGGCACACGAGACATTAGCATTGGTGGTGACTCAAAGCATTTCAGTTTCCACAGACTGCAACGTTCTAGAAAGATAAAGGGCGAGATAAGATAGGCTTTAAGCCGGTAACTGTCCAGTGCCAACCAGAGTGGCTGGGTTATCTCCCATTTCAATCTGGCAAAATGAAGGAAGCACAGGTGTTCGTTAAGCAACGTTCCCAGGACCACAGTCAGAACAAAGCCTGCTCCCACTCTGTGAGAGTCTCCAGCAGTATGACTGTATAATGCCTTTGGGTAAAGTAACCCAAAGTTATGGATGAAAAAGCAAGTTTTCGGCTGTGTCATTATACTATCAAAATGCCTTGTAAATGCCTTGCCTACCATAATCTTTCTTTTCATTCAGTTTTTTAAATGTGATGTGCTGCCTTGGCTTGTGCAGAAGTGCTCGGCCTGGGGGTTCTGCCGAAAGCTCTGGGGCCACTGTTGTAACTCTCACCACCACCATTGTCTTTGGGTCTCCTGAAGTTCTTTCTTTTTTCCTTTTTCTATTAAAAATAAATTATTAGAACATAATAACTGCCATCTTTGTACTTTTCTCTTTGGAATTATTTCTTTGGTATTTGCATAACTTCGACTGGAGCACTGAGGAGAAATTAAAGCATATGGATGCTGTTTTAATTGAAACAAAATTCTACTTGGGAAGAATGTTAGAATTCTTAAATTCTAATATATAATTTTTATTTTGGTTGGGGCTACAATTTTTTTCTGTAAAAATACTTCTCCAAAATTTAAGAACAAGTCAGTTAGAATAATTATATACACAGTATGGCAAAAGTAGGTTTACAGTTGTATGTGAAACAAAGTTTACTCATGTTATTATTTATTAATTATTGTATGATTTTTCATACAAACAACTATAAACCTACTTTTGCTCCACCCTGTATTTTAAAGTCATATTTTATTTTATTTATTTATTTTAAATATATCTTTATTGATTTCAAAGAGAAGAAGGGAGAGGGGAAGAAAGAGTTGAAACTTCAATGATGAGAGAGTCGTCATTGATCGGCTGCCTCCTGCACGCCCCCTACTGGGGATCGAGCCCACAACCCAGGCATGTGCGTTGACCGGGAATCAAACCATGATCTCCTGGATCCTAGGTCAATGGTCAACCGCTGAGCCACACCCGGCCAGGCAAAAGGCATATTTTATATATGTATTTTTTATGCTGAACTTTGCAGAAACATGATTAATTCATAAAATGAAGCTAATCAATGTGGTCAATTTCCAGTTATCTAGGGGCAGATTATGTCTTTGGATCAGCCTAAAACAAATAACTGCTTTCTTTTTCTTAGCAATATTACCAACTCCTCTAACTTATGTTTTATAGAGCTGTTATCAGCTTTAAGTTATAACTTACATACCATATTGTGTGTACAATTCAATTATATTTAGTGAATTTACAGAATTATGGAATCACTACCACTATCCAATTTTAGAACATTTCCATCACCCCCAAAAGATCCCTCGTGCCCATTTGTTCTGAATCTTTTTATTTAAATTTATTCAAGTTCAACTTTTATACAAGATGAAAATTTTTCATTTCATCCCAGAAAGATAATCGGCTCTAGGCGTCTAGCTGGAGTTGGGGCAGTGTTCCAGGCAGTACTCTGTATCTGTGTATAGGTGGGTCATGGGGCAGGCCCCACATGGATGGGAAATGGGATGACTGCAAAATGCCTCTTGTGGGGTTTCAGATATTAGTGTTTATAATACACACCCTATTCAAATGTCAGTATCAAAACAGCTGCTAAAAGGCATCATAGTTTTTTTCCTTTCCTGCATTAATCAATAGGGGTAGTTTGGGAGCTCTTTGCATGAACCAATAAGAAGTTTTGAATGATAGTTTTTGCTACTTGTGTTCCTTCCTTGTGATGCAGGATACCCAGACCCTGAGGTCGTCTGGTTCAAAGATGACCAGTCCATCAGGGAGTCCCGCCACTTCCAGATAGACTACGACGAGGATGGGAACTGCTCTTTAATCATTAGCGACGTGTGCGGGGATGATGATGCCAAGTACACCTGCAAGGCTGTCAACAGTCTCGGAGAGGCCACCTGCACAGCGGAACTCATTGTGGAAACCATGGAGGAAGGAGAAGGAGAAGGGGAAGAGGAAGAGTGAAACAAAGCCAGAGAGAAGCAGTTCCTAAGTCCTATTACAAAGACTATTTCTCTAAAGCGCAAAAAACCCAAGATAGTAAAAGCACCTAGTGTGATCGATTACCCAGTTAGGTCATTTGGGGGTCAGTTCTTAGCAACAGCAGTTCATACCTAGCAGCGTTATTGATGGGCATTAATTCCAAGTAGCTGGCACCGTAAGATACTAGTATAACTAGATTTTGTTTTGGGAAATCACTAGTAACTTGCCCAACTAGTTGATTTTAGAGAAAAAGTAACCAAAAGAAGTATTTTTCTGGGCATAGTCACAAATTCCCCAACTGAAAGAACTCATGAAAAATAAGGCCCTGCTGCCCCCAGGTCAGCCCAGAGGCCCCTGGAGATGGAGGTCTCCCTCCCAACTCCTAACTCCAGAGAACTGAGTCTTCTCCAGACTGCAGCACTTCAGTCTAAACGCAGTTGAGCCGTTTTAACTTATGAGGCACATTTTATTCCAAAGTATACTGTAGACATTCAGACTTTTCATTTTCCCCATTCTGCCTGCCAGTTTTTCTGGATCTGAGCTTGCCATGAGTTTAAGCACTAAGGACATTACACTTAGATTCTGAAGACAGGTGTTCTGCTCATGGATGGCTGACTTCCTTAGGAAAATAAAACCTCCTTTCTTCCAAAATCAGTAGGAAATCTAACCTTATCCCCTCTTTGCAGATGTCTAGCAGCTTCAGACATTTTAATAAGAACCTGTGGGGAAAAATATCCTTGCTAATGTGCTTTTCTTCTGAAACCAGGATTCCTATTTGTGCTCTTATAGACTATCAGCTCTGCATGTGTGATAAAGATTTTTATGTTTGTATGAAAAACCAGTTTGCTGAAAAGTTAGTCTTAGTTATTTATTGGCCACTATGAGACATTTCAGCTAATGAAGAGCTGTACAACTCTACATACTTTGGAGTCTCCTTCAGGATAGTCTGAGTTTGATACACTTTCATTCTAAACACCTTCCAGAGAACTCCTACCCTGTGGGTTCCACATGGTTTTTTTCTTGAATGTGCATCAATCATGCCTGGCCCCCAACCTTGAAATATATTCTTAAACCTGATAAATGCACTCAGACTTGCATCTTTAGGAATTTTTAACTTTCTTTCACTACATTGGCACTTAAATTTTTCTTTATAAAACTTTTTGAAGGTCTTAAACAAAGACCATAAACTGATATGCCTAATACATTTCCTCTGTGTGTGTGTGTGTAACATTCCAAATGCTTTATTCTTTTCCACTGTTTGTAAAGTGCAACGATTTAATATTTCAAGGGACTTTTTAACAGTTCCTCAAGAACTGATTTTAAATTACTTCAGTGCAATCCTACACAGTATCAACATTAGAATTTTGCTATTACTTAGTTTTATGTTATCTTCCATTCTATCTTATCTGCTTTTTGCTGCTAGTTTCAAATTGCCAGTATTTTTCTTTTTGCTTTTTAAACAGTTACAATATTTTTCATAATAGCCACAGTATTGCCACAGTTTATTATAACAAGGGTTTTTAATTTGATTTAGAGCATTCAGAGCTTTTCTTCATCACTTCTGTGTTTAGACTATAACCTGTGTGTGTGTGTGTATGTTGTGTGTGTGTGCGCATGTGTGACGTGTATGTTTGTTTACAGGTTTTTGATGCCTTCTTGAAACTGTGTTAATGTTCTCCCAGTTTATTATGCCATCAGAATGGTAAATGAGAACACTACAACTGTAGTTAGCTCACAATTTTTAAATAAAGGATACCACAGTGCATACTTTTTGTTCAATCTTTTCAGCCTTCTCTTTCTTCCCATCCCACCAGTTGTGGACTACCCAGATAGACCTTGGAAACTGAAAACAGATGTTGTGCTGCATAAATGGCTTACATGGTTGTGTTCCACTAAGGAGCAGTATGACTTGAGTAGTTCTTGTATATACTAGGTAGCCTAATTTGCACTCTTAGTTCAAATTTCTCTCGAGCATCATTTTGGTTCAGTTACCCTCCAGGTATCCATAATGCTAAAATCCACCTGGCATTTTCAGCATGTGGCAAAATCGTCCTCATCATTAATATTATTTTCTAGGGTTTGGGTGCAACTTTTTATTAGCAACCAAGTGCCACCTTTCCATGTCTTGATATTGAAGCATTTGTTAACAGGAAACTGTCACTCCTGCTTTACAAGAAGTCTGTTATCAGATATCAGACTGTGACTCTCCCATGTCTGAAACTCCAAACAATATTGTAGATATTCTGGAAATAATCAAGACATGCCATTCAATGCTGGACTAGATAATTCTATGATTCTACAGTGTAGTCTGGAAAGAAACAATCCATTTGTCCAGTTAATAAATATTTAATATTTTTCATCTTTTTTTTAGGCAACCACAATTTACAAATATTCCTAGTGAGAAAATTATGATTTTTAAAGAAAAGGACTTCTTATTCCTTGCTAGTGAAAAAATGTACCATATATATTCTGTACTCTGAAAAAATAACAAATACATTTTCTTTCATTCCACTTTCATCCCAAACATATAAAGAACAACCCACTGATTGTTCCTTACATTGCAGAGCTTCATAGTAAATGATATTTCTGTGTATAACTAAAAAGACATGCTGACTGTTGTCAGCTCTAACTTAATTTATATAAAATGTCTTTTAAAATGTTTGAGTTTTACTTTTCACATTTTACCTGCTTTTAATAAATCTGTGCAGTGAGTATCCAGGAGGTGAAGGATAACTGAATTATAAAGAAACTCAGTTCTCCACTTTTCAAGAAAACACAAGTAATACTACTTTCCTCACCCCTCAGGAACACTTTCTCTGCATTTTCAGAGGGAGGCTAATGTCTGTGGCAGTCATCAGTGAGGCTTTTTGCCCGGCACAGTTGGGACTGCACTCCTGCTTCCTGGCTCGCTGGGCTGTGTGACTAGTCCTGGTCAGTGAGCTGTGAGCAGAAGTGATGTGCATCCCTGTGGGCCAGAGCATTGGAGTCCTGATGCAAAACTCTCCACAATAACTGCTAACATGTGAGATGTGGCTGCTTTACCCACCTGGCTCCCTAGACAACCCCAAATACATACAGAACACAAGCAAGAAATAAACCTTTGTTCTTACAAATCACCAAGATTTGCCCGGCTGACGTGGCTCAGGGGTTGAGCATCGACTCATGAACCAGGAGGTCAAGGTTCAATTCCCATTCGGGGCACATGCCCAGGTTGCAGGCTTAATCCCCAGTGGGGGGCATGCAGGAGGCAGCCGATCAATGACTCGCTCTCATCATTGATGTTTCTGTTTCTCTTCCTCTCTCTGAAATCAATTTAAAAAAAAAAAGGTTTTAGGATTCTTTGTAGCTGCAGCATAACCTAGACTATCCTGTTATAAGGTCATCGCTGTATTCTAGGTCTGTTCTGACCAATATGGTAACCATGAGTCACAAGTGGCTATTTAAATTTAAATTAATTTAAATAAATAAAATTTGAAATTCAGTCCCTCAGTTGCACTAGTCACATTTCAAGTGTTCAGTAGTCACATGTTGACTCGTAGCTACCTTATTGGACAGCACAGATTAGACTTTCTGTAAAATTCTATCAGCACTGTTCTAGTTAGACTGAGGAAAAGAGAAACCCCAAATTTTACCTTAATTGTGCATATCAACTTTACTGTGATGGAGCATACGGTCTAGAGTGTCATCAATTGTATTGGAAAATATAGACGGAATACTTAGGTCATTGTTCTTCGTTAATTATATTCATATATATTTTTCACTTTTAAAAACATTTAAAATGTACCAGTTCTGTGATTCTCACCACAAAAATCTAAATAGACTTGCAATTTACAAGCAGTTACCAGATTACTTGTGATATGAAAACCAACTAGGCCCAAAATCTCCTGTGTGTTTGTAACTTGGAGCTATTTGAGATAGGGGAGTACCCAGTGGGGACACATGAGATGGATGCAGAGGAGAGAGAGACAGGGTTGCTGAGGTGGAATTTCCTTGACTGTGAACCAAAAGAAAAGGGGATGGGCCATCCTTAGAGCTACAATCACTTTAACTTCAGTGGCTTTGATCATAACTCCCTTCCCACTGGAATTGGAAATATCCAGGAGATCTACGGTTCTTGGAGACAACATTAAATTTCTAACTGCTGATTATTAGAAATTCTAGCCCCAAATCCTTACCCATGTTCCAAATGCTCACACATTGCAGGGAGGGTTTCATGTCAGAGACTATAGCCCCAGTAGTGACTGCGCCGAGGTGTATAATAAATCTTCACATTATCTGACTCTCTGGGACTAGATTTCCTCGAGCTGGAGATAACTAAGAAAGAAGGAGGTTACAAATTAACCTGTCACTTTAGTCATACATATTTATTAGCTTCTTTTGGGCAGATGTTAGTAGCCTCCAATAGTCAAAAGATCGATTGAGCTATAGGGTTTCTCCACAGTGGTGCTCCAGGTGGTATATTACAGTGAAAGATAGCTTCAGGCCAAATTCATCAAACATTGATTAGCAAGCAGTTATATAACCTATTCGGGAAGGTCCATGAAGTCTCAGATCTATCTCTCCGGAAAGCTCTTTACTGTTCATTGAAGGCAAATGCTGTAGGATTCTAGGGGAGGATCTAGCTAACCTGGTTAATCAGCCAAGTAGAGTCAGTTCCAGCTGTACCTCTTACTGGAGCTGTGTAGCCTGTGCCTCAGTTTCCTCGTCTATAAAATTAGAGTAACAATAGTTCCTACCTCACAGGTTGTTATAAAAATTAAATGAGCTCATACATGCTACCTCATCCTACAGTAAGCCCCTGTTCTTCTGGCACCCAGAGATGCTAAGATGTGTCAAACATCCTCTGACAGTGCTCAAGGAACTGATTATACTTCTGCAAAAACAAAACAAATATGTGAAAGAGTTATATACTTTTAAATAATGAAAGATGAAAAGAAATATTTAAATTCCACCCACCTCCCAATAAAGGATCTTTGAAACTGAAAGTGCCCATGCAATTGCACAAAAAATAATTGCTGGGAGTTTAGGAAAGGTTACAACTGTTCTCTTGTACTAAGGCAAAATTTAACTCTCAGCTTCTAAATACCTTCTTCTTCATACTCCAAAACTCATCTGACCTTATGAGTCTTATTTTCCAGTCAAGAGGAAATTCCTCAGGTAAGCTTGACTTTATGCTAATACCACTTACCCTTTTATCCACAAAAGTTCCCTGGTTTTCAATTGATATTTACAAAAGCTAATTCACATTGACTTCTTTTTGACTGCATATTAACTACAGATCAAATAGGGCTCTGCTATGCAGTCTCAGGGAAAGCCTAAATAGCTATCTTTTTAAAATTATCTAGAAAGCTCAAAATTGGAGGGTCCTGTTTTCTGGAGAAACAGATCAAGAGTTTAGAAAATGGGAAGCTATCATACTAGAGAGAAGGCCAAACATGAACTACTGAAGAGAAGCACTAACTCTGTTCTCTTTAGAACCTCCATTAAATGAAGAGTAAAGGAATAATATATTTATATATATTAAAAGTCATAAACCCTTCAAAGACAAATATGGGAGAAGATAGATGAAAAATATCAGAAGTTTGGAAGATGGAAAGTAAATAGGTGAGTGGGTAACTGAGAGCAGAAAAGCTGAAACCTAACTTCCTACAAAGGAGGAAGCCAATAGGAAGGTGAATAGTTTGCCCTGAATAAAACCCCAAAAGCTAGAGACTGGAGGAACCAGGCACCCATGAAGGGGAGCCTCAAAGGGAATGTAAGCTATCATCAATATGTTCACTGATGCAAACCAAGGTCTTTAAGGTCAAAGCAGGTCAAAAGTCCGACTAGGAGCTCAAAGCAGAGGTGGGATGGGACAATTAGGAGTTAGTACAGATAAGTGTCCAGAGTTCAGGAAGTTATCTGAACACATCAATAGTATATTCATGGTCAAAGTGCAGAAAAGAGCCTGATCCTAGAAAAGCATTTGCTTGTTCGAGTTTTTAAAGACAGATAAGCTTCTTTAAAGTTAAATTGGTTGTCCAAGGAGCCAAATTATTGGACTTTCAATAACATACCCTCTTTTATGCATGTCTTATATTGTTATTTAAAGCAGAAGTTCAGTAAATCTCCATTTAATTCAACTTGCTCCACTTAACCAAAGTTTTCATTTACTCTGTGAAATAAATTAACTGAGGCCCACACACTTCTGTTCCCATTAACTGAGTTGTATATTTACCAAGCACCCATCAATTGGCTTTGTTCTTAAATTTATTTGTATTAGTTCTACTTGTAATTGTAATTACATAATTTAACTAAGTATTACATAAACCAACAAAAATGGGTGCCAAAAAAAGACTGGTTGTTTCTATGGAAACTCAATTGAGACTAGTGGTCATACATGGCAGATTGAACACTTCCATTTATCTCCTGTTTCCCAAAACCTCACTAAAATGAAACTAAAGGAACAAAAGGCACAAACCCACAAGGGCACAAAATGAAAGGTGACGCAACAACTTGAGTTGTTGACAAATTTGGCAATAGAATAGTTGGTAATTAATTTTGTTTCCATTTTTTCCACTAATGTCCACAGAGACGAAAGCCTCAACAATGCAAGCTGAGTCCTGAAACAGAACTAGGCAAAAGTAAAGGAATTAGATCAACCCCCTTCCACCTCCTCCTCTAGCCCATATGTCCTCTGATAATCCCGCCCCAGCCTGGCTGAAAGGGAGGTCTTTTAAAGTTAGACTAGAGAGGCTGTGGACTGGTGGAAACAGGCACAACTGAGGGTGGGAGGGATGCAACTCAGAAAACACAGAGATGCAGGGATTGGGGGGAGCTACATAAAGAACCTTGAAACTCTAGCCCTCTCCCACTGTGTGGCTGCCAGAACTCTGCCTGCCAGGCAGGACCAGCTACATAATTTGCAAGGCCAGTGCAGACTGAAATGGGGCTCCTTGTTTTAAAAAGTATTAAAAATTTCAAGACTGACAGCAGAGCATTAAAACAAGTGTGAGTCCCCTCTAAGTGGACCCGCACAAGTTATACACCCATGCAGCCAGCCCTGATGTTGCAGATTATTTCTGCACATGCAGGAGATTGGAGGATTTTTTTTTCTTGGAAAATTAGCCCAGACAAATGACTCATATATGCAGGCATTTCTCAATAAAACAATCTGATTCTCATAAACTTGTCAATAAGGCTATTTTATGCGTTTGGGGGCAATTTTTGTGCACATAAAAGATTATTCAGCAACTATATTAATGTTGCAAATTTTAAAACCTAGTTCTTATTTAAACTTTTAAATTCCAGATCTGATTTGGTAGATTTATAAATCTACAAAATGTGATATTCATTTTTAAGAGGGTTTTTTAAATCTAATTAATTCCCTTAAACATTTTTAAGTTGCTTTCATAAATGTAATAAACGCATTTCATTTTCATTTTCATTTCTTCAATTATAACAAATCTTTCCAAGAAAAGTCCCTAGCAAATACCTTCTCAAATAAAATAAATCTCATAATAAATTAAATGTATAAACACGATGGGACTTAACTTCTTTTAAATGGTGCAATACTGTTTATAAATTTAGTAAGAGTTAAACTTTGAATTCCAAGCCTAAATCAGTTACACAATTTATACTTCACTTTTATTTTTTCAAATTATAAGAGAAAGTTTATTTAGTAAGTTTTAGAGGCAAAAGAAGGGCCCTTGGAGCTTAGGAAAAAGAAAGGCAAAGAGAGAGCACACCTGGGGGAAGTAGAAAAGTCTCTGGGAGCTCCAGAGAAAGAGCTCACCAGGGGAAAGAAGGGGGTGGGGAAAGGCAAAGGCTAATCAAGAGACAGAAGGAGCATGCCACAATTTATACTTTAAGTTGCAATCACAGCCCAGCCGAGCGTGGCTCAGTGGTTGAGCACTAACTTAGGATCTGGGAGATCGAGGTTCGATTCCCGGTCAGGGCACATGCCCGGGTTGCAGGCTCCATCCCCAGTCGGAGGTGTGCAGAAGGCAGCTGATCGATGATGACTTTCTTCATTGATGTTTCTATCTCTCTCTCCCTCTCCTTTCCTCTCCCTGAAATCAATAAAGATATATTTAAAATAAATAAATTGGAATCACAGATTAACCTATTCTCTGGTATGCCTAAATCTCTTAAACATTAGAAAACACGGATAGTATCAAATAGTTATAACCCACATAAATAAAAGCTCTTTATGGTCCTCAATACAGTATTTTTAAGAGCATGAGAACCGCTATTCTTGGTTATAATTTAATCCTAAATATAGCTATGCAGTGCACTTTAGTTTGAAAATCCCAGGCAGCACCCAAAATGTAACCCATATTACTGTTGTCTCCTCTTCCTTTTCCTTGAGCTTCCCACCAGAAATTCCATTCATACAGAAACATCAAAGAATTTACTGATTTTGTAAGGAAGGTAAATAAGGGAGTTTATATTGGTCAGCATTTCACTTGAAAAATCCTCCCAGACCTGTCTCTTCTCCTCGGTCTCTTCTCTTTACTCCCCCTATGCCTTCTTTATCTTTCCCTCACCCTCTTGCTTCCCCGCTTCGCTGGGCAGTTTAAGTATATCCAAGATTGGGGGTGGGGGGCGTCACTGATATCTACTCCCACTAGAAAGACAAAAAGGGATTCTATTTTTCTGATAAAGAAAGAATTTTACTCACAAAATCACTCACAGGAGAAAAAGCAAAATACATATAGGCAAAAAGAACATTAAAAAAAAAACACCTGATGCTCTTATTCAACCAAAGATAAACACTAATAATATAATGGTATACCCCTTCCAGATTTCCTTTTCTCTGTAGATGTACATACCTATACCAGTTATAAAAAATAAGGCCTTACTTACACACCATGTATAATCCACTTTTCTACTTAATATATTCTAAACAATTTCCATGTCTGATATATCTCTGGATTATTGTTTCCCTAATTTTTTATTTAAAATTTTTTTCAAACTTAGAGAAAGCTTGATAGAACAGTTCAATGAAGAGCCTTACACCCTTCATGTAGAATTACTGTTGGGGGATGATTGACTCTGATCATCTCACTTTCCACACAGTTCAGGTCTCTGATCAAAAGCATTTAAAACCAAATCAAGAATGTTTGTGTAAGGAGCTGGAGGGGATCGGAATGTGCTACCCCAAAATACGCCACTTTGGCATAAGGACTATTTTAAGATGAAGGCAACTGAGAAATAGAAGATGCAGAAAAAGCTCTCTCTCCTCCCCCTATTTGCCTAAAGCAGGACATAAATTTCCCTTTGTGAATGTGTTCCCCACCTCTCTCTCATACCAGGAAGAACAGAACAACTTGTAATCACCAGACATGACTCTAAACTTCCCAGCCCAGAGAGATCATCCAGATATCACAGACTTTACTAAAAATAACCTTTATATCTAGTAGCGTTTCTCCATGTATTTACCTTCCCACAATTTACTACCCATAAAAACCTAAACCCTCGTTCCTTTGTCTCGTCATTTCTCGACAAATTTATTACTCTTTGTTAAAATGATATATAAGCCTCCCAGTGTGACCACCTCTTTGGAACTTTCACTTCATTTCTGTGACCCCCTTGTCCCCTCAGAATGTGAACTAAAACTTATTCTCCTATTAATCTGTGTTTTGTCATTTCAATTTGCAGGGCCCCAGCTACCGTACCTAAAAGGATAGAGGAAAAGGTATTTTCCTCCCCTACAGAGCCAATCCAGGGTAGTAAAGCTTAGACATATTTCCCTCCCTGGAGCTGTCCAGAATAATCAAGGTAAAGACCTCTCCTTCCCTTCCTGGAGAGGACTTGCTTACTGTTACATGGGCCAGGAACAGAAACCCTGTTCAGAGACTGACCAGGGCAGGAAGCCCTCCTCTAAGATTTCCACCTGCAAGAGAGATAAATACACTCAGAACAAAGGGCCCAGCGCATGCTCCCCACTAGGGGAGCACACCAGTGCCATCTCCATCCTTATGAGGGGACCCCACAAGATTTGCAAGCAGGGGAGCAATGGGCAGCGGCAACTCATCCCAGGCTTACCCCTTGAACCTGTGTCCAAGGTCCCTGAACCTGTCTCTGAGGCCCCCTTCTCTCTCTGACTTCTCAGTGAGCCAGAGCAGCCCAGCCTAGGCTCTCCTGTTGCTTCTTCTATGCCCTTCCTTGTTTCACTGTCCCAAGTATATTTTGCTGCCATCATGGACCCCATACCCTTTGACTCAGTGCTGTGTAGCCCTTCCCTATGGATATCCCCATCTGAGATGACTATTTAGTCTGCCTGTGCACACCGACCTTAACCTTTCACTTACATTATAGAATGAAGGTAAGGTTCTCTTTCTCTGGAAGGCAGGATAGGCAAGTTACCAGCAGCCATATGATAAGATTAGTTTCCTAATTTCGGGGGTTCTCTGCTGTAATGTACCTCACCACATGTGCAAGTATCATCTGGTATGTTACCCTGTGTATGGGGCTTGGGAACCTACCTAAGACATTGTTCTGGCAGCTGCTTTTGCCATCCCGACCCAGGCGTGTATACACACACACACACACACATTCACAAAGACAAAATTGCAAAGTGCATCCTGAAGGCTCCAGCTGGACCCTGCTTCCCTTCCTGGGAAACTCCACACACCACCCACCTCATTCATTCCTGACCTGAGCTCATCCATCTCCGATGGTGTTCAAAAGAAGAGAGCATTTCCTGATGGAGGGGCTTGGGTGGAGAAGCCAGGTTCCCCATTACAAGGAGCTGGCACTTGGCCTGGATCAGAGAGAACAACACCCCGAAGCTGTTCTTCAGAAGGAAGACAACAAAAATTTGCAGCTATGGTTTCATGGGACAAAATCTAGACCTCTTCCTGCTGCAAAAAAAATGTGTGTGTGTTGGGGGGGGGGGGGGGCTAACTTGTTAGCTTGCAAGTAGAGTAAAAATCTCAGACTTTTTATAGTTAGTTTCTAATTTAATCACATCATTTTGACACATTTGCTCTTTGTTCACAATTTCTCTCTCATGCTTGTGTTGTCTATTACACACACACACACACACACATTTCTTTTTGCTGAATCATTTGAAAGTTTCTGCAAAATCATTTTTAATGTCTTAATAGTATCCTATTTTAAGCCTTATCATAATTTAACCTGTCCATACTACTGGACATTTAGATTGTTTCCAACAGTTTGATATTATAAATAACATTGTGATGCGCTTTTATAACTGATTTTTTTTTCATTCCTAAATTCCTTTTTTTTTTTAAGAGAGGAAGCCATGTGAGAGAGAAACATTGGTTGCCTCCCGCATGCATCCCAACCGGGAATCAAACCCAAAACCTAGGGATGTGTCCTGACGGAATCAAGCCAGAAACTTTTGGTGCACAGGATGATGCTCCAACCAACTGAGCCACCCGGCCAGGGCCACAATGAGTTTTAAGTTGATTTCTAACTGACAGAGCTTTATGTATTCCTGCTTCCTACTTTCTCAGGTTACATCGAAAGGAAAAAATCAGTTAAATGAATCAAAAAAGCTTTTATTTGCTCTGCAAAATGACTCAATTCTTCATTTCTTTTGCACCCCCCCCCCCCACACACACTGTTCACTGTCTGCAATTTGAGCACACCCTCTTGCTCTTTAAAGAAGTCAGGAAAGAAGGCAACAGGATCTCTACACAATCTGTGGGACCTTAAAGCATGAGATCCCAACAATCAATCATTTAGTTCCTGTGTCTCAATCTCTAGATGTCTTAAGGTTCTAAATACCGTCATCGCCCTGATGACTCTCAAATTTCTCTCTCTAGTCCACACTTCCTCCCTGAACCTCAGTGTCTAAATCTAATTGTCTATGCAACCTCTCCACTTGGATACCTAATAAAGATTTCAAAATCAACACGTAAAAAGCAAATTTCCTGATTTCTTTCTTCAAAATCTTTTCTTCTGCAACTCAGTTCTTCCAAGTTGCTCACAATGTCTTCTACTTCACACTCCACATCTAAAATATTCACAAATCTTATCATCTCTACTTCTAAAATATGTCCAGAATTCAATTCCGTTTTCATCACCTCAATCGCTACCACTCTGGCCCAAACCACTATCACTACGGCTTGGATTATTGCTCCTGATATCACTTTTTTAAAAAAATACATATATCTTTATTGATTTCAGAGAGAGGAAAGGAGAGGGAGAGAGAGAGAGAGAAACATCAATGATGAGAGAGTCATTGATGGAGCCAGCAACCCGGGCATGTGCCCTGACCAGGAATCGAACCCCCATCGCCTGGATCCCAGGTCGAGGCTCAACGGCTGAGCCACGCCCGGGAGGCCTGGTATCACTTTTCGCCACCTATTTATTCGCCACATATTTATTTTCATCTGGCTCCCTCTACATAATCTCTGGGAGACCCAGGACTTGTCACTCTCATTTAGTGCCATGACCCCAGTGCAACCGCTCAGACACTCCATAAACACTTGCTGGAATGAATGAATATTTTATACCACCACGTGCAGTCATTCCTTTTCAAAGGAATGTTTGGGTAGGTGAAAATCGATGATAGGAGACTTTTACAAATTAAAAATACCCTGAGACAAAGCAGTGAATGGAAAATGGGGTAAACTGGTTGATGCAGCTTCCACAAGCCGCCCCGAGTCCCCGAGCAGGCAGGTTTTCCGTGTAAGCCGAAATCTCTTTGGGGCCGCTGGAGGCGCGAAGCTTCCCTCCACACCGCGCCCTCAGCCGACCCCCGACAGCCTCGGCCCCGCTCTCCCCCAGCGCCCGCGAGCCCACGCGGCTCCGGCCTGGAGGCCGCCCGAACGCTCTGCAGGCCCTCAGCAGGCCACCGGATCCTAGGCCACACCGGGGACTTTAACTGGATAGTAAAAGGGGCACACTTCTCGCGGACATTCTCCGCTGTACTAGTAACTTAAAACCAAAAGGCAGGGGAGACATCTTCAACCTGGCTACCGCTTAAGGGGCAGAGAATACTTGGCAGAGGCGCTATTCCTTGCCAGCCTCTGATGTGATGCGAAGCGAAATGGGAGCCGGTTCCCCTGACCCAAAACGGCAGGTTACCCCAGCGCTATATAGAGGTGAAGATACGGCTGCTGGAAGAAGTCAAGGTGAGAAGAAGGAAAGCATCATTTTCTTCACCCAACATGTAGGCGGAAGTTACAGAAGAGAGACTAGGCAGAGACTGCAAAGCTTCCAGATGAAAAAAACAAGGGGCCTGACGAGGGTGGCCAAAGGCCACACGGACCTGATCCAAGATGGCGCCGGAGGGAGAGCGCGAAAGAGGCGGTGATTGCCCTGATCCAAGATGGCGGTAGCGATTGAGGCGAACCGATGGGCCGGGAGCGCAGGGAGCGTCTTTGCCCTTCTCCAAGATGGCGGCGGCCGTGGGCGCTGTCCCTGGCTCCGCCCCTCGGCCTCAGCCCCGCCTCCCCGCCCCTCCCACCGCCTCCTCGCGGTGCTGAGACCGGGCGGTGGAGCTTGCGCTAGGAGTGCCAGCTCTGGGCATTTGACATGGCGGCGGCGGCAGCGGCAACGGCGACTGCAGCGACCAAGGGGGATGGGGGTCGCGGGGGCCGGACCCGGGCCAGCGAAACCAGCGGCATGCGGAAGAAGAGGGGCACGGGGCCTTTGGCCACGGCGTACTTGGTCATCTACAATGTGGTGATGACGGCGGGGTGAGGCTGGGGCTCGGGGAGGCGGGGAACGAGCCTGGCCGGTGAGGGGGTTCTGTGGCCGGCGGAGCTGCCGGGCCCGGCCCACCGAGCACAGCGCAGCCCGGGCGGCCCGGGACCCGGCACCTGGGCGCTGAGGGCATCCGAGCGCGGAACGGCCCCGGCGCTTGCCCCGGACTCCCGCTTGGGCGGGGGCCGAGCAAGTTCCCAGGCAGCGGGTGTGCCCCGAACTGGAGTTCCGGGCCCCAACGGGGCACGGGGAAGGCTGCCCAGGCGCCGGTCTGGGGGCTTGGGGAGGCCGGGTGGGCTGGTCCGGGAGGTGGTGTGCGGGGCGATCGTGCAGCACGGGGAGCCCAGGCGGCCAGTCACGAAGGGCGAGCTGCTTCCCCTAAGGGGAGTGGAGAAAGCTGTGGCTGCAGAGTGACCATATATTTAGGCGGCTGTTTTCAAAATCCAGGCTGAGCCAAGCCATATAGAATTGAAAGGCAATGGAAAAGCTTTCAAAGTTTTTGACCAGTGACATGAGCAGAGCTGTGCTTTAGATGAGTTTAGACTTTTTTAGGATAGATTGGGGTGGGGAAGGCACTGGAGGTGGAAGGCAGAGCTCCTGGGGAGGAACGGAGTAGACCCTCCAAACGGATTTACCCCCTCTTGTTTCTCCCTCATTGCAGTCCATTCCTTGTCACAGCGGGTTTTTCGTTCTAGTGCTGACACTAACTAGATGTGTGACCTTGAATAAATTACTTTATTTCTCTTGGCCTCTGTTTTTTCATGTGCAAAACTAAGAGTTGGGTTCTCCAAGGTTCCTCCAAGTCTTTGATCCCATGATTTTTGGTGAGGTGAATCACAGAATCAGACTATTTGTTATATGTTTTAAAATTTGATTCATATGTAAAACATTTTCCTTAACCTTTTTATTATGAAATTTCAAACATACAGGAAACTTGAAAGAACTGTGTAGTGAACATCCATTTTCATTTATTTTTACAATGGGCAATATATTGGCGGGTGCAAAATGTAAAATATACAGGGTGTCCTGTATACACACTTTAACAGCTCAATATTGAAAATGAAATTATTTTTAAAAACACTGCCTTTATAGTTATTCAAAATATGTATATACATTTTTTGGGACAACCTGTATATAAGGGCATACAGTGAAAATCTTTTCTCTCAGCCTTCCCTTCCACCCAGATCCCCTCCCTGGAGGCAGCTTATTTTGTGTATCCTTCAGATGCTGATACAAATAAAAATGTGTATGCATTTCTCACCTTTTCCACACCCATTTTTTAAACACAAATACTAATGTCATATTAACATTTCAGCATCTTCCTTTTTTCACATACGAAATATATATATATCTTGGGAGGGTCATAGGCTTTATTGCTAGTTTTAGAAATGGCCGGTGTTGAAACCTGGGCTCGGAGAAGTTGTGACTTGCTTGACTTGCTTGAGGTCATCAAACTTGTTAGTGTTAGATCTGGATCTGGAGCCTATTCTCTCTACTCACAGGCCAATGACAAAATATTACAGATGCAAGTTTTCTTTGTCATATAAATGGTCACAGTGATTTTAAAAGAACATTCAGGACTCTGTGTATTTATATTTAAATGTAAAACTCTTGCCATAGAAAGGGCACTGATGAGAGTATTGGACCTGGAGAGGGATTTTAAAGTACATTGGGGAAGAAAAGAAGTCAATACTCCTGGGCAGTAAATATAGAGAAGGGGGTGGAGGGTAAGAAGTGATATCTAGGATGAGAAATTGGGACTGTTGAGAGTCAAGTAAGCTCTTTTTCTAGGCTGCTCATGCTGGACCAGTTACACCATTAAGGAGTTCATTTTTTCTTTTACAAACTATTTGATGTTTTTGTATGACATTTTGTAGAAATAACATATAACACTCCATTACATAGTTTAGATTATACATATAGGTAAATCTATTACTGCCTTCAAGGAGACATACCTTAATAAAGGTCCGTTCATTTTATTAAGGAACTTAAATGAAAAAATTTGCAGGCCTGAGAAATTTAATTTTGGAGGACAGTAGAACAGAAATGTAATGTTTACAGTTACAGTTACATACGCCTAAGTGCTTTCCTGTTTTGCTTTTTGTATTGATCTGGATTCTTTACTGAATTGATTTTGGAAAGTTCAACTTAAAAAATCTTATTCTTTAAAAAAATCTATTCTTATTTCATTTGCAATTTAAAAAGGATAGATTTTAAGGTATGGGTATGTTCCAGTGAGATACTTGTAAAAATGGCTTAAAACATCTCTCTACCCTATTATTATTACAGACCTTTTAACTGCACAAGCCATTTAAATTTTTCCTTTAGCACTTTTTTTTCCCTCCTGTCTTAGACTCTGGCACTTACTTTAGCTGCTCAGGGACCAATTTAGATTATTCCCTTCATTTTGGCCTTGTTCTCAACAGGCAAGGTTGCCAAAAAGCCAAGTTCCAGATGGGTGAGGTGCCACTGTGCTTTTGCAGAGCACTCTTGGTATAGTGCAACATTTCTGTGCATTGGCGTTGGAGAGCTATAGTTGATAAATCTAGGACACTGATTCTTGAAGTCACCTTTGGCAATCTGTTGTTACCACATCTTCCTATTACAAGTACCTTAAATCCTACTTACCTTTTTCCCCCCCCCTGATTGCTCTTTTTTTCTCTTTTTCTTAGGTGGCTTGTTATAGCAGTTGGTCTGGTCAGAGCATACTTGGCTAAGGGTAGCTATCATAGCCTTTATTATGCCATTGAAAAGCCTTTGAAATTCTTCCAAACTGGAGCCTTATTGGAGGTAAGTCCTGAGATTTGTTGTTGTTACTATTGATTTCTATTTTTATAAAATAAAAAACATGCTACTAAATTATATTGAAGTAACAATATCTGTTGGATTTGCTTAAATTTTGAAAACTTGCCTTATAGTGTACTATAATGGTGATAACCTAGACCATCTTTTGATGTTCTAGATAAAGTACAGTCTCATTTAACTGGTATTACCTGGAATATGTTTTACATTCTATTTCTATTGGAAATCAAATGAAACAAGCTCATATTCGGATTTTTAAAAATTGTAGAGACATCCTAGGGAAGTAGTAACAAACTCAGATACTTTCAGGGGCCAAGCATATAATGAAAACAGGAAATTGTTGGGTGTAGGGTATCAAGACTGGTAGATGTAAGAAATGGCAGAACCTGTCAAAAGGCATCCAAATTTAAAAAAGAAAAATTTTAAATAAAAGCTTATTGCCCTGTCTGGTGTGGCTCGGTTGGAGCATTATCCCTTGCACTGAAGGGTCACCAGTTTGATTCCTGGTCAGGGCACATACCCAGGTTTTGAGTTCAGTCCCCATTATGGGTGCATATGGGAGGCAACCAATCAATGTTCCTCTCTCACACCGATGTTTCCCTATCCCTCACCCTTCCTCTCTCTCTAAAATCAGTAAAAACATTTTAAAAAATAAGCTTAAAAATAAATAAGTAAAAATAAAAGCTTATTAATTTTCCTGTATTAAGGGTAATATATCTCTAGTCCTGTCTTCTGGGGTCAGTACATGTTAGGATTTTTGAGCTGCAAGTGACAGAAACACAGTTTAAACTGTTTTAAGCCAAAAAAGAGTTTACTGGTTTCTGTGGTTGATAAAGATACAGGTTTAACTTACAAAATCAAAGGAACCAGCTCAGGAATGAGAACCCAGGATTTGACATTGCCACACCCTTTCCGTCTCTCATCTCTGCTTATTTCTATTTCTTGTTAAATGTTGGTCTTAGACTCTCCTTCTGCAGACTGCCTTCTCCACATGGTAGGAAACAGGGAGGGAGTTTATTTTTCTCAGCATCTGTGTCATAGGGCTTGGGAAGGATCTGATTGGTCTTATTTATACCAATCACTCTTGCCAGTGATTAGACAGGTCTAGGAAAAGGGAAAATGGGGATAGCTTTGGGCACACAAAGGCAATAGCTGCCATAGTTTATTATGGTGAAAAACCTTCAGATTGAAGAGATCTGGTATTTAATTTCATTTCACTTAGCCTCCAGGGTAAGCCCAGTATGATATTCAGAAGGATATCATACATGAAGAAAACAACATTTACTTCCATGAAATGAGATGTGATGCCTCAACCTCTCACCCTCTCTTTTGGAAGCAGAAAATTGTAGTTTTTGTTCTTTTCTCTCAGGAAGCAGAGAGATTTCAATACTGTCTATACTTACACATTTTTGGTAGATGGTATAATGAAATAAGCTTCCAACTGGAGTCTGAGTACCCTTATTCTAAGTATGCTGGTTTTACCAACTTTATGAATTTGGGCAAGTCATTTATCTCTTATTCATCTCGTTTTCTCATTTGTAAAATAATTAGGTTAAAGTAGATTTCCAAAGCCCCTTCCTGCTTTAATAGTTTGAGTCTGAGGAAACCAGCAAATCCTTGTATGGACCATTTTTTTAATTTAGAGTCTTGAATTTTTTTGCAAGGGGGCAGTAGTGAGTAGTACTTTGTCTCACAGAGCTTTGCCCAATTCAGTTCTCTCAAGCTATAGAGAAGCAAGTTTGGGATCAAGACCATCAGAAACTGCCCCAGTGCTTAATACATTAAGAACTTGGAATACTTTACCCTGGCCAGTGTGGCTCAATTGGTTGGAGTGTCAACCTGTACACTGAAAAGTCACAGATTTGATTCCCGGTCTGGGCATATACTTAGGTTGCAGGTTCCATCCCCGGTTGGGATGTGTATGATGTTTCTTTCCCTCCCTTTCCCTTTCTCTTTCTTTAAAGTCAATAAAAACATCTTCAGGTGAGGATTAAAAAAAAATGTTGGAATACTTCAATAATTTAAAGGGGATTCTATTTCTGTAAGATTTTATAATATTGGAAGTATTATTTTAAAATTTTAACTATATCTTAGAAAAGATGGTGACATTCGTGTGATACAAAATCCACTCAAGTACCAAATCTTAGATATTGAAGGATTAGCCCAGGGCTATCTAGAATTTTTAATAGGGATTTAAGAAAATAACTTGGATTTTTGGTTTTACCTCTCTTATTCCCACTGAGAATCAAATAGGTGGTAAACCCTGGGTTTGATTTTTAGGAAAAGAACTCTGCATAATGAAGTGAAGACTCCCAGAAATATGCAGAGAATTAGCAGTGACTGTAGGATACTCCTTAGCCTGGGGCAAGCGAGGAGGCTTACTGAAACTACACTTCCTGAGTTGTCACTTGAGGAGTGTTATATTGCCCGCCCAACTTAAATTGTACAATAATTATATGTGCACAGTATTGTTTAAAGATAAGTTATCCTTATGGGAACTGTTAGTACTTGACTATATAGCTTGTTTACAGGAGGAGAAAATGAATGCAGGGAGATCAGCTACTCATGTCACTATGCTGAATGTTATTTAGTAGGTTCTGGGGGAGTTTGCTTGGGGAAAAAATAGAAATTATTTGTTCTCAAGAAACTTCAAGTCTTAGGAAAATATAGCACTTTGCCGTTTAAAAGATTTTGAAACATTTACCAAGCAAATGCAAATGGGCATGTAGTGGTGTAATACAAAAAGACAATTTTGTTTCTGAGGAAATTACATTATTTTTTTGCAAAATGAGTGGAAAGATATATTGATTTGGTGTTGCAATAATATAGCTCTTTATAAAATGGATACAAATCCTAATTTTTTTGTTCATATTCATCTAAGAATATCTTGGGTATTTTTTATAGAAAACTTTCCAAATTATTCCACAGGTGATAATTTAAATAAGTATGTGTTTGAGTCGCTATAATAGGTGCTGTGGAGTTTGAACCTTTGCTAATGAAAAGTTTAAAATCTTATTGGCAAGGTGATTATGAAGGACCCTTGGCTGGAAATCACAGAAAGCTCCTTAACTAACTTATACAATGAGGGAGATTTATTATAAGGTATAGAATGTTCCATGAAATCCAAGGGCAGGGATGCCACTGGGACTTGGGAATGGCCTACAGTCAGGGACTGGAACACCATAGGGAATCCAGGAGTTTTGGCTCAGTCTCTCATCGCTGCTGTTCTCTCTGTCTCTGATTCTTTTTTGTCTTCTTACAGACTATTTTTTTTGTTTCTTAGTCTACATGGCAGACAATGGTAACAGAAAAGCTCCTGAGATTGCAGTTCCTGCAATCAAGAGAGCGGCTAGTTGGAAACAGAATCTTACTACCAATTCCACATTCCCGGTGAAGGGCCTAATTTATCCAGCTTGAATCAGGATCTCATTCCTGGACCAATCATGTGTATACAGGAGCAAGGTCACATTAATTATATAGAAGTTGGAAAGGAGGTCAATTTCTAGAAAAGGGGGTGTTAGGTGGAAAGCCCAAGAAGTATTTAAAAGTACTTAGACACAATACAAGGAAGATGATAATATATGAGATGATTTATAAATTGACAGTAAAATACTGATAATCTGGGCCAAGAGATCAGTGTGTGAACAAATACAGTGTGTGTTGCATTGAGTATTGAGTAATTCTGAGATCTAATTAACATAGATAGCAAAAATATATTTAAAGATTCCATCATGGATAAACAAAATGAGGTATCTCCATACCGTAAAATGAATGAATTACTGGTACATGTTATAACTTGGATGAATCTTGAAAACATGCTATGTGAAAGAAAGAAGCCAGACACAAAAAGCTACATTGTGTGATTCCATTTATATAAAATGTCCAGAATAGGCAAATCCATAGAGACAGAAAGTAGATTGTTGGTTGCTAGGGGCTTGGGGAGTGACTGCTAATGGGTACAGGATTTCTTTCTAAGGTGATGAAAATATTCTTGAATTGGATAGTGGTGACGGTTGTACAACCTGGTGAACATGTAAAAACCCACTGAATTGTAAACTTTAAATGGGTAAATTTTATGGTATGTGAATTATACCTCGATTTTAAAAAAATTCATCTATAATGAGCTGTGGATAAGTTTTCTTTTTACTTCATTCTTTTTTTTGGATTCATGATATTCAGGGGTAAGCACAAGTTCTTATGTTTACAGCTTTGTTAGAGTTGAATGAAAGATTAGAAATTAGTAGATTGATGCTATGTCAGTTTAAAATTATTTTTGAGAGAATTTGGACTTCTGAATATGTTTAATAAACATAAGACTGTAATTGTAGCAGACACTTTCAAATACTTATGAATGGATGTGCCCCTGTGATTGACAGTGAGGATTCCAGTGGGTTAAGGATGGCTCTGCAAAGACATTAATTCTTGAAACTGATAGAGCCCATCTTCAACATCTGTACGTCACTCTATATTTCATTTACCTACCACTGTCCATCTTGGACTATTTAATGAACCACTAGAACTCCCTTTCTTCCTCAACCTCTTCCTGATCTATTGCTTGGAACCCCCTTAAATCTATAAAAAGAAAAGGTGGGGAGCCAGTCTTACTTGTGACCTTTTCGTTGATGTAGCCACTCTGGATCTAGAATGAACTTCTCCAGAGCTGTTATGTTTTCTAACTCCTCCTCCCCCACTAGCATTTTCTCAGCCCCCTCTCTGTATTCCGGTGTAACTTTTCATTCCTCACCTCACAACTCTCTTCAGATCTTTTAATGAAACATTCAGGAAACTGATTTTGGATATTTCTCTTAAATGTAGCAGAATCTTAAGAACTTGAAGTGTCCTTAATAAAAAGAGGGCTCCCATGTTGTCTTCCTGCCAGTTGTAATGTCTTTTTTCTCTAACACTGGATTATTTTCCTCACAGAGATCCTATATGGTTGGGTTCTGTGGTGGTAATACAGTAACATACTTCAGGCACATTATGTCTTAAGTTTGCTTTTGTGAACTCATCTGTGGTCATAACCATCATCTGTAATATTTTTCCTCTTCCTGAAGAATGCTGATTTCCCAATAATAGTAATTTTAAGAAGGACCTTTTGAAACATAAGCTATATGAGCATTTTAAACTACTTTTATTCTGAAGACTTGTTTTGAGAAAGCAGATCTCTAAGAGAGACTTCTGAAAAGCCAGCAGAGCAAGTCCTAGTGGAGATATAACACAGACAGTAATGATAACAAACCTACACAAACCAGCTTCAGAAACAACATGCAAACCAGAGGGAAAATAGAACTTGGGTGTAATTAATAAATGTCGCAACATTAGAAGGGAAAGGGGAGCCTGTGGGAAACAGGAACCCACCCACACAGGCCTCACTCTTGCTGACTCAAGTACACGGAAGCAAATTGTGTGGTATTCAAAGAGGTAAGATAGTGGCTGTAGAAAGGAATGTGCTGAAATTAAAAAAGAACTAAAAATATTGGTGGCAGTCAGGGCAGGAAGGGAGGCTTAGTGCAGAGAGATAACAGGAGATTCAAGAAAAGCAGGAGTTCCTGGTTACAGTCTCAGATAAAGTAGATTACAGAGCTGAAGCTACTGGAAATTTCAGAGTTTACCACTGAAATGTAAACGAGAACATCACAAAATAGTGCCAAGCGCATCAGAGATATTATATGTGAATGATTATCTGAACAACAGAAAAATTATATGGAAAAGTACTGCAACTCAACGGACTAAGAGTAATGCAGTATAACCAATGTGTCTACAAAACAGATTGACGGTATGCAGTCTGTCAAAAAGTAAGGATACCAGAAGTAATCAGGGAAAATTGTAGGAAACTTTCTGAACTGAAAGACCATTTCACTGTGGTTATTGAGATCTTGTGGAGTTACACGTAGGAGCTGTTTCTGAAGAAAAAAAATCTCTTCCCTTTCTAGACCCCTGTTTGTTAAATTTTTAAACTTAAAATAAAGATAAGTGATTTCCAGCAGAAAAGAGAAGATCTTAAAATGTAATAGTAAAACAATTTGGATCCTTGGATTTTGAAAAATAAAAAAATCCATTAAGAAGTCAGGAGAAAGCATTAGGTTTCGGGTAACAGACCATGCAATTTCCTACAGATGGAGACATTTTGAAAACACCCACAAAAAGTAATGGAACTTTGAAAGAACCTTATCAAAGGATATTTAACTGTTATATAATAAAGAGATAAAATTAACCAAGTCTTTAGACTACCACTGTCCAAATGGAACTTTCTGCAGTGGTAACATTCCAAATCTGTTCTATTACAGTAGCATTTGAGCCCTTGAAATGTGGCTGGTGGGATAGAAAAACTTTTAAATTTTATTTATTTTTAACTTAAATAGGCACATGTGGCTAGTGGCTACTGCACCGGACAGTACAGCTTTAGGCCATGGTACATATTGCAAGGTGCCCACAGGGAATTTCATGAGATATTTCAGCTTTACCAGGGTAGGATGAAGCGGGAAGGAGGGTAATAAGTAAGCAAAGTAAGACCAACCTAACAATGAAAATTTTATGTCACTCCAGAGTTTATAACTTCTTAATTCATAAGACAAAAATAATTATCAAATTATGCTTATGTTTTCATATTAGAAAAATCAATAGAGAAAAGCAAATCACAGACATTGGAAAAAGTACAGAAGGTACATATCAAACTGCTGCTAGTGTTACCACCTTTGAGGGGTGTGGTATTTGGGGGGAATAAAAGGGAAGTTCTGCTTTTTACTCTATATACTTTATTTTTATTTTATTTTTATTGATTGATTTTAGAGAGAGAAACATCAGTTTGTTGTTCCACTTATTGATGAATTCATTGGTTGATTCTTGTATGTGCCCTGACTGGGTATTGAACCCGCAACCTCGGTGTATCTGGATGATGCTCTAACCAACTGGCCTGCCCAGCCAGGACTGCGCTATATACTTTAGTGTGTATTTATATTACTTTGTGAATCTTAAAAGAAAAAATACAGTGGATACAATACATAATAAAATATAACAAGAAACACAAAATGATGAGGAAAATAATGGTTGAGATTGAAAAAGGAAGAAAATAGGCAGTTTAGGTTATCTTTTGATTTAAAGTGAAGTACAGAATTTTACATTTGCTATAAAAATCCTGCTAAATTAGAAAAAGAAAAAGATGGGAGAAATAACAATAAAACTATCAAATGATTGAGTATAGCACAAATACGTTGTTTCTAATGTCTATGCAAATAGACTCATTTTATCAAAATAAAAAGGTATAGTAGTGGTTACCAGTTTCAAAATAAAATCCAATTTTTATTTTAAAAATCCAACAGGTTGCCTGTAAGACTGACTTAAACTTACTAAAGGACAAACTAGCCCCCCATGACCAAGTATACAAGAAAAGCTGGACAGCCCTGTCACAGCTTAAGATAAAGTCAATTTCAGAGCAGAAGCCAAAGAAACTCTCAGGGTTTGCAGTTTATCATGCCAAAGGAATTTAGGAGACACATGTTGATGGAATTAGTTGATGGCTTAATGATTATCACAGGAAAGCTGACAGAAATGCTTTAGAAGTATAAATTGAATTGTACTTAAGAGCTGTCAGTATATGTAAAACACTGGAGATAAGAAATTTTGGTACAAAAATTTGGCTTTGCCACTTGATCTTAAGCTCTCTGAGCCTCCATTCATTATCTGCGATGAATATGCTGGATTAGATGACCTTAAGTTTTTTCCCACTTTTAAGTTCTGTAAGGCTTCAGTGTTTCACTATCAGCATATAAAATTAAGCAGATAATGAATTAATAAGTTATAGAGCTGAATATAGCAAGAAAGGTAAAATTAAGTGACAGAAAGTCATGGTGATTAAGGAAATTTCGCTTATTTCCTCCTTTAAAAAAAATGGATATAAAAGGACTTTGGAAACAAGTTTGGACTAGAGTCCAATAGCCCTCTTTTTCTTACTTACATTCTAGAAATTGAGAGATAGTTCAAAGGAGTTGCAAAAGAATCTTAAAAATCACCTTTATTAGTGATAAAGGCCTAGCTCAAGGCAGTGTGTTTGTGTGCAAGTCAAACAGGTTAGCTAACTGAACCCCAGAATTAGACTCACCACCCACCCTGCCCCAGGCAGCAGTGGCCTGGGTGGCATGGAGGAAACCAGAGAGCTTGGGGTTCTTTGATGAGGGAAACCCTAGGGTGCAGCTGAGTTGAGCACTCTACATTTATTCTTCCCAAATTTAAATATTCAGGGGAAAAACCCAGAAACCAGAGGAGAGGGAAAAGGTGTTTCCTTCTAATCATAAGTGCTATATATTCATTTTAGATAAAAACCTAGATAGGCATAAAGAAGAAAATGCACATCAGGCCCTGGCAAGGTAGCTCAGTTAATTAAGAGTGTCATCCTGTACACCAAGGTTGTGGGTTTGATCCCTGGTCAGGGCACATACAAGAATCAACCAATGATGCATGAATGGGTGGAACGACCAGTCGATGTTTCTCTCTCTCCCATCCCCTCTCTCTAAAATCAATAAATTTAAAATAATAAAAAAGAAAAAATGCTAATTGGTCATAAGTTCACACCTAGAGATAACCACTGTTAATATTTGGGTGTCTATCTTTCAAGACTACATGTTATTGTATAGGTAAGTTTTAAGCAAAAATGGAATCATGTATGCATATAGTATGATAATTTTCAAAACTAACCAAATACTGGTAAACATAACTCAAAATAGTTCTAGACCTCCCCACAGGAACATGAGTGTAGGAGGCATGCCCTGTGGAGCTCTCCAGCTCAGGAGATTTTATCTTCTCTGGAGGTTTTTCTGCTTCTCATTGCTGGACCTATAGCAGCTGAACCTCTACTCCCTGACTCTGCCTCTGAGGCCATAGCTTGCTGATCCAGGGGTGCTTACTGGGCCCAAACTTGGCTGGTCAGATTTTGTTTCTCCCAAGAATCTGGAATTTTGAATGGAAAGAGATTGGAACTCGCTGTAGCCAAATCACATTAAATCCATGAACTATATCTGAGGTCTCTAAAGCTACTTTGGTTTCTACTTGCTAAACTTTTTTGGGCTTAGTTGTTGTTTTACCTTGGGTTAAAAATGAAATTGAAGGATTATATGTGGAGCACAAGAGGATTTTTAGGGTACTGAAACTATTTTGTATGATAATATAATGGTAGACACGTGTCATTATACATTTGTCCAAACCCATAGAATGTACACCACCAAGATTAAACCCTAATATGAACTATTGACTTTGGTGATAATGATGTGTCATTGTAGGTTCATCAGTTGTGATAAATGCACTACTCTGGTGGCGGATGTTGGTAATAGGGAGGCTATACATCTGTGGGGGCAGAAAGCATATGGGAATCTCTATACCTTCCTCTTAGTTTTGCTGTAAACCTAGTAAGACTACTCTAAAAAAAATGAAGTCTTTAAAAAAAAAGAAACTGAACAAATTCGTTAGTAGCTTACAAAAAATTATTTCCTTAGTGTAAAAAAAAGAAAAAAGAAAAAATGTTCCTTAGTAACCTGTTGTGGAAAATGGCATTAAACATTGAGGTTAAATTTCAAATCTAAAATGAGCTTATTGCCAATAGGTGAAATGTAAGGTTTCAAGAGGAGAGAGCTGTTAACTACACAATTTCAAAAGAGAATTTGAATATGGCAAGTCGAAGTTTTTTCAAATGAAATATGCTTATTTCAGTTCATTGATTCTTAGTGGATCTCAGCAAGAGCAGTCCCAACCCCAGAGTGCACATTGAAAAATTGTGGGTGTTTTGATTTCCACAAAGGATAGGGGTGCTGCTGACTAGATGTCCTACAATGTCTAAGCCTGACTCAGTGAAGATTTGTTCTGCATCCCCCTGACTTAGTATATTCCCCCTAGGCTAACCCCTCTGCAAATATAAATTGATAGTTTTATAGTACTGTTCATACTAAAACATCTTCACGAGAAATTAAACAAAAAGCTTATTAATTTAGAAGATGGTTGTTTTAGCTTTCTATTGCTGCATAACAAAATACCGCAAACTTAGCAACTTAAAACAACACTCATTTATTATTAGCTCATGGTTCTGTAAATCAGAAGGCTGGGTTCTCTGCCCTGGGTCTTATAAAACGTAAATCAAGGTGTCAGCCAGGCTGACTCTGGTGTCTTTGGGAAGAATCTGCTTCTCAGTTCATTTAGCTTATTGGCAGAATCCTGTCCCTTGTGGTCATAAGTCTGAAGTCCCCATTTCCTTGCTGGCTGTCAGCTAGAGGTCACTCCTAGCTCCTAGAGGCTGCATTCTAGTCTTTCCATGTGGCCGCTTCCATCTTGGAAGCCAGCAATGGCTCACAGAATCCTTGTTCTCTGAATATCTTTGACTTCCCCTCCTGCCACCAGCTGGAGAAAACTCTGCTTTCAAAGGGATCACATGGTGGAGTCAGGCCTACCCATATAATCTCCATAACTTGAAATCAGTTGACTTGGGACTTCAATTACATTTGCAAAATCCCTATACTGCCGTACCTAGATTAGTGTTTAATTGCATAACCAAGGAACAGGAGTTTGGGGGGGAATTATTGTTAGAATTCTGCCTAACAGAGTTGGTATGAAGAGGGAACCTGAGTGAAATAAAGATATCATTTCAAAGTAATTGAGTAATTTGTTCATTCGGCACATTCTGTTCGGTAGGTATTATAGCATTTCCAGCTTGCACATTTAGTTGAAAAGGATTTCAGTGCAATAGTGTTGTTATTGCAAAAGCAATGAAACATTGAAAATATGTAACAGGAGATTGGAGGTTCCTGTTCAGACTTTAGTTATTAAGTTGGTGGAGACATGACATGCAGGACTCTTACTGGATTTCTTTAATATGGACTATCTTAATAATATTCCCTATTACTGCCTTTTGGGGGAATCGCTGTCACTGTACTTTTTATGATTTATTCTAAAGCTATCCCCAATCTATTACAAACTGCTTTTATTGCCTCTTATGTTACTATTTTTTTCCTAATCCATCTTCTGTTCCTTCTGAAACCAATCAAAGAAAATGGTCTCCAACGTCTTTTTACAAACAAAAGACAGATTTGTATGTCTCAGCAGGATTTCAAGGCAGAAGGATGTTTTCAGTGATAGTTGCTTCTTACCCCATCCTGTGAATAACATAGGGGATTATTTTGATACCATACTTACAAAATAAATAAGACCTAGCTGATTTGCAGTAATATTGTACTTCCTCATTTTCTCTGCTTTGACTTTCTCTGCTTTACCTTGGGACATGTTATTCCACTTACGATTACTTCCCTATTTTCATTATTATTTCTCCTTTTAAAAAAACTTTATTGCCTGACCGGGCGTGGCTCAGCAGTTGAGCGACTACCTAGGATCCAAGCGATCAGGGTTCGATTCCCGGTCAGGGCACATGCCCAGGTTGCGGGCTGCAGCCGACCAATGACTCTCTCATCAGTGATGTTTCTATCTCTCTCCCTCTCCTTTCCTCTCTCTGAAATCAATAAAGATATATTTTAAAAAAAAAAATCACCTTTAAAAAAATAAAATAACTTTATTTATTGATTGGAGAGAGAGAGGAAGGGGAAGGGGAGAGAGAGAGAGAGAAACATTGATTTGTTGTTCCACTTATCCATGCATCCATTGGGTGATATGTGCCCTGACGGGATCAAACCTGCAACTTTGGCATATAGGGACAGCACTCCAGCCAGCTGAGCTACCCAACCAGGGATGTTTTCTTATACTTTTGCAAAGTGGTTTCTGATATTCTTCTTTTTAAATTCACACATATTTATTGTAAGTTGGTATATACATCTGACTGCTTCATTATGTCATATGTTGTCCCCAAATATGTATATACTGAAATACATATATACATATATTCTTTTATTCTTATTTTTGGTTAATCCTCACCCGAGGATATTTTTTTCCATTGATTTTTAAAGAGAATGGGAGGGAGGGAGGGAGGTTGGAGGGGGGAGAGAGAGATCAATGGGAGAGAGACACATGTATTGGTTGCCTCCCTTACGCACCCCGGCCAGGGTGGGGATCGATCCTGCAACCCAGGTACATACATGCCCTTGACTAGGAATCAAGCCAGCAACCCTTTAGTGCACTGCCAGATGCTATAACCACTGGGCAAAACTGGCCAGAGCCTGAAATACATATTTTTTAAAATAAATTTCTTTTTTTATTTCTTCTTTACGTATCAGTTAGAACATTTTTTTTGAAAACTTTTGTGTAGTTAGGTTGCATCATCTATGAATTGCACTAGTAAAGGAGGCATTATAAAATATGTGATTAAAAAGGGAAGTTTGGGTCTAATAGGACTAATATCCACTGTTCCATCACGTAAAGAAAATGCCGTAGCCCTTAAGCACTCTATATATCCTTTCTTGCAATGTCCTATTGTTAATCAGCAGCCCGGATGTCTTGCCGTATACATGGATAGAATAGGTTTTCAAGCATGCATTTTATTCATGTCTTCCATTCCTTGTTTTAATAATCTACATATATCTATTCATTTTCTTCAACTTCATAGCAGGAGGTTCAGCTTGTCTCGTAATATTCATACTTTGAGATTCTTGGCAGTGTTTTCTTTTGGAAAAGATTATAAGATTTGCAGTATATTCTTTTCTCTTATCAGTTATCAACAAATTTGTGCAGCCTGATTTTTTAATCTAAGCTCCCCCCTACTCCCAAAAAAACAACTTAGTGAAATACTGTAGTCCCCGGCCTATCCACAGGTAATGATCCCTAGTAGATGCCTGAAACTGAAGTTAGTACCAAACCCTATATAGTCTGTTTTTTCCTGTACTTACATGCCTTTTCATATAAAGGAAGCACTTTATGGCTTCTCTTTGGTGTATTTGAATTCCCAACATCACTACTCTTATGCTTTGGAACCATTATTAAGTAAAGTAAGGGTTACTTGAATCCAAGCACTTCAATACCACAATAGTTGATCTGATAGCCCAGATGGCTACTAAGTGATTAATGGCAGATAACGTATACTACAGTGTGGAGATGCCAGACAAAGGAATGACTCATGGCCTGGGCAAAACCAAGTGGGACAGTGAGAGATTTCATCACACTGCTCTGAACAGTGCACAATTTAAAACTTATGAATTACTTCTGGAATTTTCCTTTTAATACTTTAAGACTGCAGTTGACCATGAGTAATTGAAACCATGGATAAGGGGGGACTGTGTAATTGTTTTTGAGCAGTCTTATCAAGCACATTTTAGATAAGCTAAGTCTTTTCAAATTGTGGCCTTTGTAGATAATAAAACTAATGTACAATGAAATACTATGATAGAAAAATCAGTAGAGTAGAAATAAAACCTAAGTTCTTGATCCTAGACCTCACTCACTACCTTGGGCAACTTGTGGGGCCTCTCTGAGCCTTGGTTTTCTCATCTGCATGTAGAGATATCTGTCCTGCCTGCTAGCTGGGTAATTGTGAGGATCAAACAACGCAAAGACTACTAGAGAAATGTAATTCTAAAATACACTATAATAGCTGATAAGTCTTATCATTTAGAAAAGCTTTGGTCATTAAATCAGTCTTGTAGGTGGCTTCAAATTATTTCTTTACCACCACCACCAGGGTTAAAGCAATGGCATATGTAGGATTAATTGGAAGGGATTTAGAAGAACCGAATTGGCTCATTGGATGGCTGTTGAGATGAAGAGATAGCAGTCTCATCCCTGGCACTGAAATTAAAAAAACAAAAAAACAGGAAAGACAGATGCTGGAAGTATTGGGAGGACTTGGAAATCAGTTGGACTTGGGGGTGAGAAGGAAAGAATGGTTGAACCTGAGAGACTAGGAGGTATGTGCTTATTATTGAGGCATACCATGTTTGAACTGCTGCTGGTGGAGCTGGATGGAGATTTCAAAGGCAGTTTGGAATGTGGGCCTGGAGCTCAAAGAGATGTAGTTAGAGATTAGACCTGGAACATCCCAATAATGAGGTCATGAAATGAAACAAGATAGGAACAAAGGGCAGAGCTTTGTAGAGTGAATGTTTGTGTTGAAGGGCGTGCCAGGAAAAAGGAGCCAACAAAGGCTTTTCTGACCCCGTGTTCTTTAATCTATGACAGTTCTGTAGAATGTGAGACATGGGGATACATACTGCTCTTATATGTTTATATATTATAAAAGAGGTCCTTGTCATCTAATAGACTTCTGGGTGAGATTTATTAGGAAATCTTCCATAGATAAATAAACAAAAACTGAACCAAAAAAAAAAAACTGAACAAGAATTTACATTTTGTTAAATAGCCCCTATCCAAGTTTAAAAATGGAATGTTTTTTTTTCCAAATTCAATATTGCTGCCAGACACTGCTCTTTTCTTACTGAGAGGCTAGTTTATATGAAATGCAACTGTAATATTATTGATCTTTGCTAATTTTCTTTCCCTCCCTTTTTTTCCCTCTAGATTTTACATTGTGCAATAGGTAAGTATAGAATTATCCCCCTTACTATGTATAGTGGATTCTGCTTTTGTTTTTTAAAGTCATAAGTAATAGGCTGATTTGATTCTTTTTGAATATTGAAAAAAACTAAACTTTAATTATCATGTATAAAATTGCTTAAATTGGTCTGGGTTTCAGTTTCTAAAATCATAAGTACTATTTAGATGTTATCACTGAACATTTTATTAAATGTCACAGCTATTTTGCACTGTCGATTTAAGTAGGCCTATCCTACCTTCTTGTTACAAAGCTCACAGAGAAACACTAGCATATTTATAAAAATGTCTGGTGCTATAGAAAGCTGAAGTGTTATATTCTCTTTTCTTACCTTTAAAATGGGAGTACTGTGTATATTGCCTATCCCCCAGATGAATATTTAATATACGAGAGAGGGATTGGAAACCTATAAGTATAAAGGGTTATACAAATGTAAGGAATTTCTGCTAAAAGCAGATACAGTGTGTTTTCTTTGGGGGGGGAAGGAGGGGGTCATCAAAGTCTGCTATGGAACCGAGGCATAATTTCTAGTCTGGCTAAACCCCTTTAGTTAAATGGAAATCAATTTTGGAAAGTTGACAGACCCTGTACAGTAAGCCCATAGTGATTGCTATGCATTCAGGCTTGATTCTCAAAGGGATGATTTGCAGTTGGTACTCATTCAGAAGCACCAAAGGTCTGGAAACTCAAGTCCTCAAACCATTATGGCCCTGATTCACAAATTAAGTGGGTTCTTAATATATTCAGGGCACCACGCTTGGCACTGGGGAATTCAGACATGAGGAAACTTACAGTTAGGTGGACACACAGCAAACTGTCCGCCGTGGGTCTTTCAGGGGTCACTATGGCCTGGACCCATTACTTTAAAGGAACACAAAGCATCTTCATTATCAAGAGTTGCACCTTAGCTGTTTTCCCAGTAGGAAGAAAATCTATAGTCAGGGATTTCTCAAATGATTTGCAGAATTTTATATGCATGTTTCTGTGTTTATTTGGGGGCTGGATGGGTAGAATTCATAGCTTTCATTAGATTCTCAGAGGATTATGTGATCCCAGAAGGTTAAGAATCACTGCTTTAGAACCTTTGAGCAATTGATTCGAAAGGGACTTGGGGACTCATCTATCACATGATCTGCTTTCCCAGAGAAGGTGAAGCGACCTGGCCCAGGTGACACAGCCAGTAAAATGGTGGAACCTTCCTTGGACCCAGACCATTCTGAGCCAGAACCTGTCTGACTGATTTGATTTTATGGTGAATGGGTTATAGCTGATGTATAATCTCATATACATTTCCTTTTAAATTCTTTGTCTACAATTTTGAGATGAAAAAAAATTGTTCCTTCTTAAGTGGTTAAATGAATTTTAAGCATAAGCTTGCTGTTTGGGAGATACGGAGAGACTTCTGGAACCACTGCAGGCCTCCTCCACATATTGAAACCTGTGCCACCATTCTCCCCAACTCTCTTAACCTTCAGCCGCCTAGAAGGCTTGTAGATGCATGTTTTCTCAGCACAAATACTACTATTATAGTTAATATTTCATTATATTATAATACATTCCCTTTATTTGTCTTAGAATATATTCTCATATCTCTCCATAAAATCTCTTCCCCTGGAAATAAAGTTTCTGACAAGAATATTTATTCATTCATACCAAGAACATTATTCAATGCCTAGCAGGTGGGTGCCAGACACCGTGTTGGGCAGTGGGAAGAGAGGTGAGCAGGCACTGGCTTGGGTTCAGGACTCGCAGTCAGCCCCTCTGCGCTCCTCTTGGGGAAGGCATTCTGCAGACTAGCATCCGTGTCATGCTCTTCTGATGGTTTGTTGGCAGGTGCCCCTGACACAGTAGATGCTTGAAAATTCCTTCTTGCCTGAGCGGCATGGCTCAGTGGTTGAGCTTCAACCTGCAAACCAGGAAGTCGCGGTTCAGTTCCGTCAGGGCACATGCCCAGATTGTCGGCTGCCTCCTCAGTAGGGGGTGTGCAGGAGGCAGCCAATCAGTGGCTCTCATCATTGCTGTTTCTATTTCTCTCTCCCTTTCTCCTCTCTCTCAAATCAATAAAAACATATATATTTTTTTTAATATCTTATTTCCTCAAAGACCTTGTTCTTTCAGTGATTCTTTCTTCCACATCATCACCCTTTGTCATCTACCTTTTCTTTCTCAGCTGACAAAATGCTCAGAGTGCTCATCCTAAAAATAATTTTTAACCTAACTTTTGACCCGACATTCCTCCCTTATAGCTATATAATTCCTCTTCATAAATGTTTACAAAGTTTATGGTAGACTCTTTTTACTACGCACTCCCCATTTATACCTTAACCCAATAGTCTGGCTTCTGTCCTCATGTCCTACTAAAATTACCCTCTGGTCTAAAATTAGCAGTTTCTTCTAAATTCCGAGGACATGTGGAACTCACTGGACTTCTGAACTACATTGGGCCCCACTGATGACTCCTCTGTGAGATCCTGCTACTTTAGCTTTCATTATAAAGAGCCTTTCCTAGCTTTTCTTGTCCTCTGTGGTTCTTTCCTTTCTTTGGGGCTTTTCTTTCTCTCCTCGCCCCTAAATTGTGTGTGTTCCCTGACCTAGCTCATTGCTCTTCTGACTGAACACACCCTTTGTAGGTGATTATTTCCCTTCTAGTGGTATGAGATGCTTAGGACACCTGCTTCTCTAACTCCAAGCCACACCTGCACCCCACACTCCACACTCAACTATTGACTTTCTGGGTACCCATTCCTGAATGCACACCTCCTCCTCAGTGTGACTCAGACTCCCAAACTTGTTCTGCCTCCCAAATACGACAGTAGTTGGGGGCACCACCAGTCACCAGCCATTCAGTCACCCTTCCTAGACCTAGAGCTCATCCTTGGTGCCTCCTTCTCAGTTACCCACACTCCTGTAATCTGCTGGTTATCAAATTTTGTCAATTCTGTTTCCTAAATCTCAGATTGTCCTGTTTTCTTATCCCTATTCAAGGTCTCAGTATGCCTCATCTGGACTCCCGTATGGGTCTCTGAACTTCTAGGCTAATAATAATAATTATAATAAGTGCTGCCATTTATTGAACATTTACTATGTTCGAGTGCTTTACATTCATTATCTCATTTACTTCTCATTTTACAGTTGGCAAGACTGAGACTTAGAAGGTTTTATATCTTGCTAAAGTTCACATAGCTAATAAGCTTTATAGCCAGGAGTTAAACCCATGGCTCTGTGTCTCCAAGTCCATGCTTCACAAAGCCCTTGAGGGATTTAGTTAAAGGATAATTCTGAGCATGTCACTTCCCTTCTTAAAACACTCCATTGGTTTAAATTTCATGATTTGGGCCCTGCCTACCTCCCCAGCCTTACCTGTGACCATTTCCTGCCTCCCACTCCACACTTCAGCAACCCTCACCTTCTTGTGGGTCCTCCCATGTACCTAACATGCACTCCTTCCTGCCTGTGGTCGGTGCCCAGGTCTTGCGCTCTGCCTGGAATGAGCAGCCCACCCCCTGCAGCTGGCAACTGTTCACTACTCTTCCTCCAGTAAATCTCCTACCACCTGCTGGCTAGATTAGAGATCATTCTTCACTTGTCTTGTAATACCCTACACTTTACTCTTTATTATATTTTCTACAGTGTAGTATGGTTTGACACTATACTTGTATCCACCATCATCACTTAATTTTTTGAGAATGAGAACTTTCTTATAGATTTCTGTATCCCAATACCTAACAGTACATGGCACCTAGTGGGGACTCAGTGAACATTTGATCATAATCTTACCAAATTCTGGTGAAAATTTCTAAAACTTATTTCAAAATGTTTTCAATTCCTTAAAAAATATTAATGAGAACAATAATAATAAATATACTGTTTCTAGCCTTAGCCTAAGACAGCTCTTTTCAACCCTTTTCACGTCATGGCGCACATAAAATAATTACTACAATTCTGCAGCACACCAGAAAATACACTTTTTGCTTATCTGACAAAAAAATAGGCTTAACACTGGATGGTTATTGTTCTGTTGGCTGTTGTCATTTTTTTTTGACGATCTAAGGGAAAGGAGGTCAGTGCCCCTGACTAAATAGTCAGGTACTGCATGTTTTAAAAATTATCATGGCACACTAGTGTACCTGCTGTGACACACCGGTTGAATATCATTGGCCTAAGGCAATTCTTTATATTTTACTCATACAACTTAAGTTTATTTTTGGAATGATGGTTTATTTTCCTGTGGCTTTCTGAACGTTTTCACTGTAACAACTTGGTCTTTTGCAAACTTGTTATAAAGCCTTGAGATATCTTTAGTTTATATGCTGTTTATGAAAAGTCTGGACTTCCGTCAGACCTGGGTTGTTTACTAACTATGTGACTTCTGGCATTAACTCAGCTTTTGTGTGCCTTCATTTCTTCATCAATAAAAAGGGGATAATAATACCTACCTTGTGGAAATGTGAAAATGAAATGAGACAATGCATGAAAAGTAATACAACGCCTGAAACAAGATGATATTAAACACTGCCCAATAGAATGGTAGCTGATACCAACTAAAGCAGTGTTATGTGATAGAATGTCAAAGTTTTATTCTGTTCCTAATGTAATGTTTAATATTTAGATTTATATAAATGTAACTGTTACATATTCTTATTTTTCTTAAATTACCATTCCAGTGTAATTCAGGGCCACTTCAGATTGGTTGCAGTTGTTTCTTCTTCATGGCTGTGACAATGCAACTTGGCAAAAATAGTTTCTATTTTACAACAAACAATAAACTAAGAGTCCATTTGAGAGGTTCTTTTCTACGAAGAAGTCAAGCCTTCTGTCCCTGTGAATAGGTTCCCATGCCCCAACTTCTTCAGAGTAGGCTGTCTGTTCTCCATTGATAATGCAAGGACAAGATTTCTCAAATGCTATGGTTGCAGCCTCAACCTAAGATTTGTAGTGCTTTATATTTACACAATAGTTTTCTTTTTGGAAATGGGAATTCTTTTTTTAGAAACCCACTTTGAGACATGTCTTTCACAAGAGTATAAAGAAGAGTTGTGCTTTCAGTATTCATGTGGAACAGTTTGTATTGAGAGAAGTATAATCTTTTTTCATGTTGTCTTCAAGATTATTAGATTGTGGAAGAGCCGTGTGGGATAGGGGGTGATTCTCAGGTAACTTTGGAGTTTGGTTCCCCCTTTGTTGGGTTGAAAATTAGAGGTAGAAGGCCCTGAGCTGAAGCTACTCTTGGCGAGATGTGGCATTGTGCATTTGGTGAACTTTAATGTTGGAAATTATACTGTCAATATAAATAACTGGAAGTTCTCTTTTGATTGAAACCAGGTATCTGAACAGGAGCTTAGTCATAGCCCAGCAGGTATTATGTCTAAAGTTGAGTATTAGCACTTGATTTCATCAGTAGATAAGGACCAAAGGCTTTTCACTTAGATATCCTGAATTTGTGGTTTCAGATAACTTGCTATATGTGCCAGCTTACACTCCTCTCTCAAACTGATGACACCTTTTATTTAATTTTTTTCACAGGTACATTTTAAGAAATTCACAGTCACCTTAATATTAGTAGGCAGCGTATGGCTTCAGGCTGATTTTCACACAGGTGGTAACAAATGGTGCCAGGAAGGAAAGGGAGCAGCTACTGGGGAGACAAGCACCAAAAGACCCATCTCCTTCCAGAATGTTTTCCCCCACACACCAATTCGATTGAACTAAATTCTCTGTAAACTGTAACACCCCTTCCCTGAACCCCACTCTGAGAGGGTCAAGCTTTTGTCAGTCATTTACAGTGCATTACTGTAAAGGAACTGCTGTCACTTATTAAAACCAGACCTGGAGCCCTCCGTGTTTTAGCAGAAGAGAGTTCTGGAAGGGAGGCTTCCTGGAGGGAAGGGTAATGCCTCCAGATTCGCTCACCTGGAATTCTGCTTTCACCCCTCACCCAGGCCTCACAGGTATATCTGAGCACAAAAATATAACTGCTTTCTTTGGTGCCACTTAACCTTGTGGACGTTTTTAAAATGAACTTTACCAAATAGTGAGAAAGAACAAAAGGGGAATAAATCTTAAAAATACAAACAGTATAAAAATAGTCATGTTCCCAAAGTACGAGTTTCTGGTCCTGGGATCTAACTCCCTTTTTGTTACTGGGAGCTGACACAGCATCACATGGACCTTGCTGGCTCTCTTCTTCCCTGTTCTTAGCATGCTCAACTCTGGGGACCCCCTTCCGCAAGCCTCTCTTCTGTCCTCCTCGCAAATGTGAATAAGAAACATTTCTGATTCAGATTCAGACCTTGCTTTTTGCCTGGGAGCAGTAAAGGCAAGAGGAAAGAGGTAGGAAAGTGGACATAACCTTTCCCAGCAGGCCAGCCTGTCTCCACTGCCTAGGGGTTTCTAAGGCTCCCTCTGAGAGGCCTGGGTGCTGTGGGGAAGTTAGAGGCCTGGGTATGAGGTTGCCAGTCACCTTCAATGCCTTGCAATTCCGCCCTTTTCATTTGTTCAGTACATTGGTTTACCAGCATCCTGACCCCAGTGCTGTGTATCAAGACTATGTGACCATGTTTAAGCCATAATCTTCCAAATCAGTCAAACCCTTCAAAGGCCAGCCCAGCTTAGTCTCCCTCTGCCTTGGCTCTCCATTCATTGTGTTGCTTCCTGATCAGATTTTGCCTCCTCCCCTCTAGACAGAGAGGAGAAGGAAAGACAGTTTTAGCACCTGCATCTCCTGATACCCAGGCTTCAGCCCCCGTCCTCTGAATAAAACTTGCCTTTTTATACCTCCATAATTTTGTATGTACAATTTCTTTTTCCTGGAATGCCCAGCTCTGTTAGTTGTTTCCTGCTCTCTGTGAATGTACGGCGATGAAGGGAAGGGAGAAATAGGACATGCTCATTACGAGCCCTAAGTGCCTATGCAGGGAAGGTGGGAGACGCGCTCAGAGCTCATGCACGTCTCCTGGCACCTAACGAACAGTAAGCTGCAGCCGCTCTTCCGTTGGTGATTGCTGGACAAAATGAAACCACTGAGCATCTCTGTGCCCACTTGGAGTTCAGAAGAGAAACCACAAAGGGAGCCTAGGCCAGGGAATGTCATCCTCTGCCGTCCTTGCAGATTTGAGTGGAAGGCTGTTACTGAGCTATGGAGAATGTCTGCAAGATGATGTCTTGCTATCTAGTCCATCAGGAACCAAGCTAAGGCAAACCACGCCTATAGGGGACACGACTGGTTGTGTGACAAGTCAGACATTCCCCCCTCTGAGCCTTAGTTTTCACATCTGAAGACTGGGAGTTGGACTAGTTACTAAATGGTCTGTAGCATTCCTTGCAGCTGGGTGTTCTGAAATGCCATGAAACTGGTAACTTCTGTGTCACTTCAGAGATGAATGTCAGTTGAGTAGTAATATAAATGGTTAAATGTATGAGTATTAGGAAACTTGTTTCAAGTACTGTAGTTCTAGTATATTTTTCCTCCCAAAGCAGAAAGCAGAATTGGGGTGGGAGATAGGGCACCCGCACATATCCACATACATTTTCTATAGCATATAATTTGCCCACTGTCATCACTAGATGGCACCCTTGTATTATATTAGTAAGATTTTTTTTTTTCTTTGGAAATTATAGGACTTCTAATAAAAGCATGTAGTAACAAGTCAATAGCTGAAACTGAGGAGTAAGTTAACCAGAGAAGAGAGAAATGGGTGTTTTTCTGTCACTGTCTGATTACTTAATGATTAATATTTGAGGTAATGAAAACCTGAAACTTCCCTCATTGCCCCGAGAGAGCTTATCCTATAAATATTTCTTAATGATAGGATATAAGGTATCTTTAAAATTAAAATGATCTTTAAAAATTTTTTTTAATTAAGTTTTTAAGTTAAAAAGATAGAGGCAAAGAAAATAATTTAGAAGTTCTCTGGTAAGATGGTTTACAATAGTCTAAAGTTAGTAAACCTAAAACCTTAGTCCAGTGAAGCTGGAAACACCATCTAGTGACTAAGTTTAGTGAATTCCATCGAACCAAAAAGTGAAAGCTTGAGTCATCTTTTAGCAAAATTATTTAATTTATGATTCTATAGCAGTTGAATGGTTAAATAATGTATTAATAAAAGGAGAAAGAATGCTTAGGAATATTTATTTGATAATGTTGCTAAGTCATCTTTTATAGTTCTTTTATAGATTTCCTGGGAGAGGAATTTTTTCTTCATTTATAGTGAATATCTTTTCAAGAATTTTTAAAAATTTTAATAACAGTTCCTGCCTCACTATATTCTTTCAGTTAGCAGCCTGTGTTTAAGATTCATCCATGTCTTTGCATGGCTTGATAGCTCATTCTTTTTTATTTCTGAATATTTCATTGTGTGCATGTACCAGTTTATATTTATCTATTGAAGACTTCTTGGTTGCTTCCAGTTTGGGTGATTATTAATAAAGATGCTGTAAATATTCATGTGCTGGTTTTGTGTAGACAAAAAATATAATTTTGCATTTTTAAATCAGTTGAGTATATACCTCGAAGCACAATTGTTGGATTGTATAGTAAGATTATGTTTAGCTTTGTAAGAAACTGCCAAACTGTCTTCCAAAGTGGCTGCACCACTTTGTATTCCCATCAGCAATGAATGAGAGTTCCTTTTGCTCCATATCTTTATCTCAATTGGGATCTTGGATTTTAGTCATTCTAATATGTGGTATCCTTTGCTTTAATTTTCATTTCTTGAATGACATACGACATTGCACATCTTTTCATGTATATTATTTGCCATCTATGTCTTCTTTGGTGAGGTGTCTGTTCAGATCTTTTGCCCATTTTTAATTGGTTTGTTTATTTTCTTGTTTAGATTTAAGAATTCTTACCATATTTTAGATGCCAACCTTCTATCAGATATGTATTTAGCAAATATTTTCTCCCAGTCTGTAGCTTGTCTTTTCATTCTCTTAAGAGTGTCTTTCACAAAGCACAAATATTTAATTTTAATAAAGTCCAACTTAACCAATTTTGTCTTTCATGGATTGTGCTTTTGGTGTTGTATCTAAAAATTAATTACCAAACCCAAGGTCACTTAGATTAAATTTTCTCATGTGTTTTTGTTTTTGTTTTTTGCATGTGGACGTTCAATTGTTCTGGCACCATTTATTGAAAAGACTATACTTTCTCCATTGAATTGTCTTTGTGCCTTTGTCATATCAATTGATTATATTTGTGTGGTCTATTTCTGGGCTGTCTATTCTGTTGGTCTATATGTCTGTTATTTTTGCTAGTACCACACTGTCTTGATTATAATGTCTTGAAATCTGATAGTATAAAGTCCTCCAACTTTGTTATTTTTTTCTCTTCAGTATTATATGGGTCTTTGTCTTTCCATGTACACTTTAGAACCAGTTTGTTAAAATCTGCAAAATAGCTTTCTGGGATTTTTATTGAAATTGTGTTGAATCTAAAGATCAAGTAGGGAAGAATGGACATCTTCACAATAATCTTTCAATTCACAAACATGGAATAGCTCTCCATATATTTAGTTTTTTGATTTTTTTTTTCATCATTGTTTTGTAGTTTTCCACATATAAATCCTGTACCTATTTTCTTAGGTTTATACCTAAGTATTTCTTTTTATTATGCTATTGTAATTTTTTTTAAATTTCAAATTCCAGCTATTCATTGCTACTATAAAGGAAGGCAGTTGACTCTCATATATTGATTTACTCTCCTGCAGCCTTGCTTCATTTGTTTATTTGTTCTGTAGTGTTTTTGTATATTGTTTGGGATTTTCTATATAAACAGTAATATCAGCTCTTTGTTTTATTGAGCTTTCCTATTTTTCTAGTCTCTGTTTTATTTATTTCTGCTCTGTTTTTTATTATTTCCTTTCTTCTGCTAACTTGGGATTTAGTTTGATCTTTTTCTAGTTCCATGAGGTACAAAGTTAGTTAGTTAAGGTTTTTTTTCATTATATAAGTGTTATTGCTATAAATTTCCCTTTTAGACCTGCTTATGCTGCATCCCATAAGTTTTGGTATGTTGTGTTTGTTTCCATTTTCACTTTATCAGGATTTTTTTTTTTATTTCCACTTTGATTTCTAATTTTCCAAGTTTACTTCAGTTATTGGTTTCTAGTTTCATGCCATTGTGGTCAGATAAGATACTTGATATGATTTTACTCTTCTTTAATTTTTAAGATTCGTTTTGTGGCCAAACGTGTGATCTATCCAGGAGAATATTCTGTGTGCACTTGAAAAGAATGTATATCCTCATGCTGTTGGGTGGAATGTTCTGTATGTGTATGTTAGATTCATTTGGTCTATGATGATTGCTATTTCCTTATTGATTATTTGTTAGGATGATCTATCCATTGTTGAAAGTGTGATATTGAAGTCCCACTAGGGGATATTGAAGTCCCCTATATTTATTATATTACTGTCTATTTCTCCCTTCAGCTCTGTTAATATTTACTTTATACATTTAGGTGCTCTGATGTTGGGTGTATATGTATTTATAATTGTTATATCCTCTTGATGAATTGACCCTGTTATCATTATATAATGATCTTCTCTGTGACACTTTTTGACATAAACCATATATATAATATATATATAATATATGTATATAATGTATATAATTTAGCCACCTCTGTTCCCTTTTGGTTACCATTTTCATTGAAGATCTTTGCCACCTCTGTTCCCTTTTGGTTACCATTTTCATGGAATATTTTTTTTCAGTCTTTCACTTTTAGTGGGTCTCTTGTAGGCAGCTTATAGTTAGGTATTTTTTCTTAAATTCAGCTACTTTATGTCTTTTGATTTCTAATTTTAATCCATTTATATTTTAAGTAATTATTGATACTGTTACCATTGCCATTTTGTTAATTGCTTTCTGACTGTTTTGTAGTTCCTTTCTTCCTCTCTTGCTGTCTTCCTTTTTAATATAATTTTTTTGTAGTGGTATCTTTGATTCCTTTTGTATCTTTTGTGTATCTGCTGTAAGTTTTTTCTTTGTGGCAACTATGAGGTATACATAAGCTGATGACCACTTAACTTTGCACAGAAAAACTCTACACTTTGGCTTCTTTTCCCACATTTTACTTTATTGATGTCACAATTTGCTTATTTTACATATTTTGTATCATTTAAAAATTATTGTAGCTATAGTTATTTTTAATACTTTTGTCTTTTAACTTTATACTAGAGTTTAAAGTTATTTATTACCACTATTACAATACTGCAATATTCTGAATTTGATTATATTTTTACCTCTATAGTGGGTTTTATATTTTTATGTTTTCATGTTAGTGTTCCTTCATTTCAACTTGAAGTATTCCCTTTAGCATTTCTTATAAGGCAGGACTAGTGGTAATAATGAATCCCACAGCTTTTATTTACCAAGGAAAATTTTTATTTCGCTTTCATTTCTGAGGGGACAACTTTGCCTGGTATAATAGTCTTGTTTGGCAGTTTTTCTTTCAACATTTTGAATATATCACCCTACTGTCTCCTGGCCTTCAAGGGTTCCACTGAGAAATTCCCTACCAGTTTTATGGAGATTCCCTTTTACATGCTAAGTTGCTTTTGTCTTGTTGCTTTCAGAATTCTCTTTGTCTTTGACTTTTGAGAGTTTGGTTATTACATATTTTAGTGAAGATATCTTTAAATTTAATCTCATGAGTATTCATGGATCTGGATTTTCATTTCTTCTCCTGATTAGGGAAGTTTTCTGTCATTATTTTTCTAAATAAGCTTTCTACCTGTTTTTCTTGCTCTGCCTCTTTGGAATTCCCATAATGTGTGTATTGGTTAACTTGATGGTGTGCCATAGGCTTTCTTCATTCATTTTCATTCTTTTTTCATTTTGTTTCTCTGACCATGTAATTTCAGATGACCTATCTTCAAGCTTGCCAATTCTTTCTTCTACTTGACTGAGTCTGCTGTTGTGATTCCCTATGGAATTTTTCAGTTTGGTCATTGTGTTATTTGGCTCCAGAATTTCTATTTGTTTCTTTTTTATGGTGTTTTTTTTCTTTGTTGACCTTCATATTTGTTCATGTATTGTTTTCCTTATTTTGTTTTGTTTTCTCTCTGTGTTTTCTTGTAGTTCACTGAACTTCTTTAAACCAATTATTTTGAATCTTTATCAGGCAATTTATAGATCTGCATTTCTTTATGGTGGATTATTGATACTTTATATTGTTTCTTTGTTAATGTCATATTTCCCTGATTATTCATGATTATTGTGACCTTTCATTGAAGAAGTAGACACCTTTCAGTCTTTATACACTGGCTTCAGCAAGGTAAGCCCTTCAGCAGTCAGGCTGGGCACACTGGCCTGATGCCTGGATCAGTGGGTGGGTGGATGGGCCTGGTGCTTGGGTCTACTGGGGTGGGTCTGAATCATGGGTCCATGGTGGCTGGCCTTGCACCTGGATCCATAGGGGTGAGGTTGGTGCCTAGAACTGCAGTGTCAGGCCTGGAGCCTGGATTCAAGGATGCCAGCGTGGAGGCTGGGGCTGCAAGGGGCAGCTTGGCACTGGGATGGGCCTGGGTCCTAGGTCTGTGGAGCCTGGCTTGCAGTTTGTAGCCACAGAGTCTGCCTGGCACTGGGGTGGTTCTAGAGCCTAGGTCACTGGGGGCTGGCCTGAACCCTGGAGCTGTAGGATCTGGTCTGACACTAGGGCAGACCTGGATCTTGAAGCTATAGGTATAGGTCTGGTGAAGGGGTATATAGTAAAATTGGGTTTTTACTTAACTCTCCTCTCCTCATATGAAGGGTATCTCTTTCCATGCTGTGCTGCCTGGGCTTGAGGTCAGGGTGACACAGGTAATGTGAAACTCTTCTTCCTACTCTCTTCAATGAGTGTTCTCTTATTTCCCTGGTGCTGTAATCGCTCACCTGGAATCTTTAGCTCTTGTGTAGGCACTTTTGTACATGGATAGTTTAAATTAATGTTTCTGTGAAGGCGTGAATGCTGAATAATCTAGGCTTCCATTTTGCTGATGCCATTTTGAGGATTTTTTTCTTTATATTTAAAGTTTTTAGGTTTTACTAGAATATACCTTAGAGTTGACTGTTGCAGGGCAGTTTTTCTGGGTACCTACTATGCCCTTTCCATGTGTAGATTTAGACCTTTTTATTTCTGGGAAGTTTTATGGGATTATAGTTTTAAATTTTAGTTCTATTTCATTAATCTATTTTTCATTTTCAGGGATTCCAAATACATGTGTATGTTGGATCTTCTTTGTCTCTCTCTTCTTTTAAGCACTTTTTCTCTCATCCCTTTACTTATTTATTTATATCTAATTTTCATATTCTTGGTTGTTTTGCTCTTTTTCTTCAATGTACTTACTAAATATTCATTTAAGCCTGTTCTTCCTTGGTCACCTTGAAATTTAGTCTTTATTTCAGGTATGATTTTTGTCTTTTTTTTCCATTTCTCTCCTGAATTCAAAACATTTTTTTTAACTTATGTCTGCTTTTGTCCATTTCTGTTCTGAGTTTTTAAACTTCTCATTTAAAATAATTTTTTATAACTTGAAATGCTTATTTAATCATAATTAATTCACTTTGGAGCCTTGTGTTAAAGTTTTCTTTGTGATTGTTTTCTGGAGTGCATTTTCATTAGCTGAAATGTTTTGATCCTCTTTTTTCACTTTCTTCTCATAGTACTTTTGTATAGTTGTCAGTTGCTTTCATATATTTATTGTGTGGATAGGGTTGGAAGTTTGAGTTTGTATATAGGATTTGTATTTTGCAAACACTTTGATCTGTAAATGTAGTGAAGGATAGTCTCTTTAATGGATGGCTTTTTGTTTGAAAAGATTAGTGGGGGATAGGGATTGTTTGTCAGTTGTTTTAGCTCTTGTGTGTTTTCCAGGAGTCTAAATTTCCTCCTGTCCCTTTTTTCTTCATCATTCAGTCACCAAAAGGCACCTCTCCCTTCCCTTTTTACCCACTTCTTTCCCAGAAGCAGTGCCTTTTTGAGATTGCCATTCAAGTCCCACAGACTTATGTCCCTTTCCTGTAGTTAGTGTTTTTTTACTTAGGATAGACTGCCTCTTTCTGGGGTGATTTTAGCTCAAATTTAGGCCCTCTGTTCCTCTCTTCTCTCATCCGTATCTTTTTTCCAAACTCCTCACTTTCCACAAAGGTTTTTAGTGGGAGCTCAAGAGATAGCTCTACTGGAATTTGGTGTCTGTTTTTCAGCTTATAGGTGATTTGAGCTTGTAGCTGTCTGTGTCTTTGTTGTACTAAGGGTGTAGGTTTTGCATGGCTTTATTTGTTATTGTTGATTTGAATAGATTTTTGGAGAGTGTAAAGTATTCAGTTGTATAGACATATCGTGAGTTTTGACCAGTGCTCAGTTTTTTGGACATGTAGGTCGTTTTAAAATGTGCAGATTATAACTATACCTATAGTAAAATCTTTGTACAGTTGTGATTGTTTCAAATGAATAAATTCTTAGAAGTAGGTCAAAGGTAATAACAAATTTTAAAGCGTTTACTAATGCGTACTTCTCAGTTGCCCTTCAGAGACCCTCCAAGCATTTATTGAGTTTCTGCTGAGTGGGAGGCACTGCACTGACTAAGCACTAGGAATACAAATATCGAGGACACAGACATGAAGCACATTGTGACAAAAATTTTGCCCAAAGAATAAGTTCAAAGTAAAGGAACACAGAAGGAGAGACAACAGTGGTTTTTGGAACCCTTTTTCATTGTAAACAAACTCACCTCTGTGTTCTCAGAATATTTCCTCAGCTTTCTTACCTTAATGGAAACCTGGCTTTCCCTGAGGACAGCATTTCCCTTGCTGCCCTCAAGGTGGGACTATTCACTCTTCTACCTACCCAGTCTCTCTCTCAGCTCTCTTCCTACACCTTAGGCCACATGCGCCTGTCCTTAGATTTTTTTTTTTATAGGCTCTCTTTCTTTGTATGTCCCTCAAATGTTGGCGTTCCCTTTAGCCTTTATTTCCTCCCCTTATACAGTCTCCCTATGTGACTGAGGGTGTAGGTCTTGCATGGCTTTATTTGTAGCTTTCCTGTAGCTTCAGTGGCTCCCACATATTCCCTCTGAGCCACATCTAACTCCTGAGTTTCCATCCCAGCTGCCCAGTTAGACAGCCTCACTTGGTTTCTCTGCAAACACCACAAATACAACATATACAAAACAACTCATCAGTTTACCCCAGACCTGCCCTTTCTCTCATTCTGTGGACCTATTTGTGGCATTACCAGTTTCTACTAGTTACCTGGAGACCTAGACACATAAACTTGACCCGCACTTCTTTGCCTTTTCACCATTTTCCCTCTCTCTCCTCCTTCAGGGAACATAATTTCTCTGCCTCTGTATTTTTATCCTGTCTCTCTTTGTTCTCATGGCCTACTCTGAAATCTCTATACCCCTCTTTCTCTTCCTCCTTACCTTTTCTTTCTTCCATTTATTTTTCCTACCTCTTGATTTTGGCTAATTTTCTCCACTTTTCCACTTCTTTCCCCATTTATTCCCTCTGTATTCTCTGTTCTCAGACTATCCTCAGCCCTCACTGCCCAGGTATGAGTCTTGTTCCTGCTCTTCTTCCTTTAGAGAATTTGTGTTTTCATGGAACATCTTGAGTACCATTTCTAAAGTGTGGGGAAGAGAAGAATGGAGTGGGCAGAAAGTATCAAATACCTCTAGACTAGAAGCCAGTTTACTATTTCTTTCTTTCCCTTCTGCACCAAGAGGTAGACCTATATTTGTGTTCCAAGCACATGGGTTCTCAAAGGACAGCTCTGCAGTACCTTGAAAGCCACAAACAGTTACAACTTGGTGTAGGAAACACACCCAGAAAGTCTCAAACCTGATCAAAGGGAGCTGAATGATCAAAAATAAGGACTTTAAAGCAGGGGTGGGGAATGTCCAACCCAAGGGCTGTATACAGCCCTCAAAATCATTTGTTCTGTCACTGTCAAGGCAACCACAGGCAGGACTTGAAATTCAGTAAGTCTAAGAGCTTTTTTCATAGCTAATTTTTCAGTTGATAATTTTATATGGCCCATAAATGATGTTATAGATATCCAAATGGCCTTTGGCAGACAAAAAGATTCCCCATCCCTACTTTAAAAGGAATGTCGTCAGTGAGCATCAGCTGATCTTCGTGTGTTTAATGGTGGTTCTTTTTCACAGCCTTCTTGAGATTTGGTTATCTTTACTTTTTATCACAGGTATAGCCTTGAGAAGCATGACTAATAATTCCAAGAGGCAATTGAGTTGAATAAAGAGTGTTTTGAACTCCTAAGTTCTGTTAATGACAGCTGCTCAGAAAGGAATCAAGAATCTATAAATAATGGCAGATTAGCACCTCAAATAGACTGTCAGGAATTCAATAGACAGCTTGTTCTTATAGATAGATTTTGGAGCTGGAATATATTGTTTCTTTATTGACCTATAAGAAAAGGGAAAAACCAAAGAGTATGTGACATTCTAACGCAGGAATAATTTTTGTACGTATATATGTCTAACATGTGTTTAATTTTTGATAAAGTAAGTAGAGTAGAATCTCAAACTGTAATTAGTTCACTTTATTATGTTTTCTGAAGGGACATAAAAGATATGTTGTTTGCTATGATCAAAATGGTTATTGCTTCTAGAGAATGAATAGACCCTCACAATCACTGAGTAATTACACAATTTCTAGCTTACCTAAACATAATTGTATATTGAAAATAGGTTCTGGTGAAAGGTTCTGTGGTAATCTATTGATACATTAAAAATTAGCCCAAAATTGAGTGGCTTAAAACAACAAATGTTTTCTATCTCATAGTTTCTGTAGGTCAGGATGTCAGGAGCAGCTTAGTTGGTTGGTTCTGGCTCCACTTCTATCGCTATTGCAGTCAAATGTCAGCCAGGACTGCTGGAACAGGAGGATCTGTTTTTAAGATGACTCACTCACATGGCTGTTGCTGGGAGGCCTCAGGTTCTCACCACTTGGACCTTTTCATGTAGGACTCCTGGAATGTCCCTCTGACATGGCAGCTAGCTTCCCCTAGATTGAATGAATGGCCCAAGGGACAGGGCAAAAAGGAAGCAAGAGTGTGTTTTATGATCTGGTCTCTAATGTCACACATCATTACCTCTACTTTTTTCTGTTTGTTTGAAGCAAGTCACTAAGTCCAGCCCATACTTATGGGAAGAAGAATTAAAGTCTGCCTCTTGAAGGGAGGAGTATCAAAGAATTTGTGGGCATAGTTTAAAACCATCACAGGCTTGTTTTGCCTGATTCTATACTTTTTATAGTTGGAGTTAGTATAGCTTAGTAGTTAAGAGTATGGATTCTGAAGCCCGATTGCCTTGGTTTGATTCTGGTTTCCTACCACTTAAGGATTGTGTGATTTTAGCATGAGTTACTTACCTTCTCAGGACCTCATCTCCCTCATCTATACAATGAGGAAAATAATAGCACCTACGTCATAGGAGTTTGTGCAAAGCAAATTAGTTAATGTATGTAAAGGATGTAGAATTGTGGCTGATGCATAGAATGCTCTCAATAAATAGTATGTTATAGTATCATTGTACTTTGAACAATATGGCCTAATTTGGTTCTCCCTTTATTTCTGTATAATCTAAAGAATTGCTTGGTCTGACAGATACCACCTAATACAGAGTTTCTGGTCATCTTGGCAAGTTCTTCAGGAATACATGGATACATGGTAGGAGCAAAGTGAGCTGGTGGCTCTCATTGTACATCTACCTGTAGTATGGTAGCCTGTGAGGGCTTTAGCTTTATAATGACACACCGTAAGGAAAGTGTAACCCTCTCCACTCTGAAACTTTAACCTGGAAAGGAATTTTTCTTAACCCCTCTGGGATGTGTGATCTCTGCTGCTTATTCTTAGGGTTCATTCCCATGTTCAGCCCATAAATATTTATTAAATTTTTTTGGAGTTCAAAGTAAAGTGATCCCTCATAGTACCTTATTTACTGTGAAGAATCAAGTAAACTACATATTTTCTAGTTCTCTGGAGTTTATTTCCTTTTGTATAACATTTTCATCTCATATCTGTGTCTGATTTGGTTAGTTAGAGTATGGTGCTTATGGCTGGAGTTTTTCTTTTAAAATCTATGTAGGGGGAATGGGGTAACCACAAACCCAACACTTTTAAAGAAAAATGATTTTTTAAAAGGCAAGCAACTGTTATGATAGTTAAATACCTCAGTAAGTATTGCATTTATATCTGGTAGATCTTGACCTGGCATTGATTATCACATTCTTAGGTCCCCCAAAAAATGTTTTTAAAAGATACTCATGAATACCACATGTCAAATTGCAAAAGAAAGCAGATTTTTTGTTTTGTTTTGTTTTTGGACATAATATACTAGTGATTTTTTTTTTTTTATATAAACTCTGTTTCATAGGTGACTCAGAAAATTTTGAACCAGAGGAATTGTTACATCAAATTTCCACCATATTCTTTCTTTATGCCAATTAGTTTTTGTGGCTGCAAAGTATAATTGAAATAGCTTCTTTTAAAAAGTGTTACTTAATTCTGCACTCTAATATACTTTGTCCTCTTAAGTCCACCCAAATTCCCTTCAGATTTTGGGTTCATTTTCTCAACTGTAAAAGAAAGAGTGTGTACTGCTGGTGGGAGTGCAGACTGGTGCAGCCACTATGGAAAATAGTATGGAGGTTCCTCAAAAAATTAAAAATGGATCTGCCATTTGACCCAGTGATCCCACTTCTGGGAATACATCCTAAGAATCTCAAAACACCAATCAGAAAGAATATATGCACCCCTATGTTCATAGCAATGTTATTTACAATAGCTAAGACCTGGAAACAGCCCAAGTGCCCATCTGTAGATGAGTGGATAAAAAGGATGTGGTATATTTATACAATGGAGTAAATACTATGCAGCTGTAAAAAAGAAGGATCTCTTACCCTTTGAGACAACATGGATGGACCTGGAGACTATTATGCTAAGCAAAGTAAGCCAGTCAGAGAAAGACAAACATCACATGATCTCACTTATATGTGGAATCTAAAGAACAAAATAAACTGGCAAACAAAATAGGCCCAGAGCTATGGATGCATGAAACAGAATAACAGATCTTGGGGGGGGAGGGGGTTAGGGGGGAGGAGACAGGGAGAGATTAACCAAAGAACATATATGCATAACCCATGGACACAGACAATAGTATGTGGAAGGCGTGGGGTGGGGTGGGGTGGGCTGGGGTTGGGTGGAAGGGGGCTTAAAGGGAGAAAATGGGAGATATCTATAATAGTCAACAAAAAAATTAAATTTTTTAAAAAAAAGACTGTATAAGTAGGATTACATTGGCTATACATTGTCAAGATTCTGACTACTGTGCTTTAACCAAATAGGATTTTCTTTTTCCTATATGCTAAGAAGTTTGTCTTTCTGCTTTACCATCACTAGTGTGTGACTTCTTTCTTTGTGCATGTGGTCCCATAGTTACAAGACAGCTATGATGAGTTATGTGGCGGTATGTCACATTCCAGGTGGAAAATGATTGCATAGCAAGGCTTTCTAGAAACTGTTTTTTCATTGATCAGAACTGTAGCACATGACTTCCTCCAATTCTTAGGGATTCCAAGGAAGCTAGTGTCTTATTGGGGTATACTGCTACCCCCCCCCAAAAAAGATCTGTAAATGAGGAAGAAAGGGAAAATGGCCCTGGCTGGTGTGACTCGGTTGGTTGAAGTATGTCCAGTGCACCGAAGGGTCGTGATTCGATTCCAGGTCAGGGCACATACCGAGGTTGTGGGTTCAATCCCTGTTTGGGGTGTGTGTGAGAGGCAGCTGATCAGTGTTTCTCTCTCTCTAAAATCAATAAATGAAAATTTAAAAAAAAGAGAACAGAAGAATGCACAGTGAATAAGCATCTAGGAGTGGCTGCACAAAGGATTTGGATGGTTGCTGAAATCTTGAGCCTATTGAGCAATCCATTAGTTCATCCACTTAGAAAAAGAATATAGTGATATGGTACTTGATGTGAATAATTAAGCTGTTTTATATTTTTAAAGTTGGATTTGAAAAGCAAAACCATCAATTAGTTTATCCTTAGGTAATATACATGGTCATAAATTGCAGTATCCCTAGGTAATATTTGTGGTCATAAATCTCAGTAATGACCTTATACATGATCTTCTCAGCAAAGTCTTCATTAGAATAGGGGGTACTTGAATAAATAAACTCTTTCAAAAGCTCTTTGCAATGTTGTTTTTTGATTATATATGATTTTAATTTTGCTAAAATGATTGTAAATCAGCTGTATTTGAAAACAGTTACACATTATTTAATTGAAATTGTACCCATTTTTATTTTTAATCAAGTTATGGTGAGTTTTTTAAGTAAAAGTCCTTATTTTCTTAAGTAACCTTATTTCTATGTAAAAGTAACACATGTGCATTGTAAAAAAAAAATACAACTAATACTGAAAGAAAAGGAAATAATCTAATTACCCAGAAATAATTATTATTACCATATTGATGTACATTTCTCTGTGTACAAAGTATTTGTATTTTAGGATAATGTATTTTAGGATTTAGGAAATAGATTTTGGACTTATTTGTCAACATAGTTCAGTGTGAATAAGTATATTAACTGAGATATTGCTTGACGTAAAAATTTGAAAAACTTTGGATAAGTAACCATTTCAGCCTTCAAAAGGTAAATAAAGGTTACTGCTTAATTTTCATTATTCATAGCTAAAAACTTTTATTTTATTTTATTTTATTTATTTTTTTAAAATATATCTTTATTGATTTCAGAGAGAGGAAAGGAGAGGGAGACAGACAGAAATGTCAATGATGAGAGTCATTCATCAGCTGCAGCCCGCAACCTGGGCATGTGCCCTGACCGGGAATCGAACCCTGATCTCCTGGATCCTAGGTCGATGCTCAACCACTGAGCCAAGCCTGGCTGGGCACTAAAAACTTTTAAAGTTATGTTTCTGGGAAAGTTTGGCATTAATAAATTCTTACTGATTTTGATTAATCTTGTAACAAGAAATAAAGCTTTTGCTCTGGGCCTAGGATTTCCTTATTCCTTCCTGGGGCCATTTATTTATTTTGGGGGCTCACAATTGAAATATTATCAGAATAATAGCTGATGATTGATATGAAAATAGAGGGTTTTTTTTTTACAATGACCATTTAAAGTTCTGTGTAGGTTTGGGTCTTTTTGTACCTGAGCATTCATTTGCCTATCATTTTCCAGCCACAGATATATTCCACCACTCTAGTTAAATTTAGCAGAGGAATTGTTAGGTTCAGGTTATAATTGCTCTTTCTCTTCTCTTCACTTTCCCAGCCTCTGCAGTACTTTGACAAGCTTCACTCCACCTGCAAGCAGTGTTTTCAGTGTGTGTCTTTTATCGCTGTCAACAGGCTCTTTCCATGTTCTGCTGGCCTCCTACTCAGTGAGTGCCACCACCACCTCCACCCCCGCATTAGTTCAGGGAAGGGAAAAATAGAGCTGGGCAGTCACTGCATTTTTAACATCCACTGTATGAACAGCCTCAGTAGACCCTTTCTTTTATCTTTCTTAGATTTCTTACCTACAGTAAGAGTCAAGTTGCCCCCAGATGATTCTTGGTGTCTTGATTACTGACTCAAGGATCAAATAGACTTTTCTACAAGTTTGGGTAACAGAGAAAGTAAGAAATACTGTTTTCCATTTAAATGCCACTTTAATATTATTGGACAAATAGAATTATAACAGTGCAATTCATTTAATGAAAAGGGAAAAAATGCCCTTCAGTTCTGCAATTCTAGTGAACAGTTTTGTTTTTCTGTGCTTCTTTCCAGGCCTGGTCTATATGCATATGCAGTTTTTACTTTGTTATAATCAGAGTAGCTATCATTTGATTTCTATGTTTTTTCTTTTCATTTAGTTATTTTTCCATTTTGTTACATAATCTCTAGTGATATTCAAGTGAGTTCATTTTTCGAATAGGTAATTCATTCACAAGGTACAAAAGTCAAAAGATATAAAAGGGCATACAGCAAAAAGAAAGTCCCTTACCCACCCTGGTTCTCCAGCTATCTAGTTCCCATCCTGTTTTCCCAGAGGTCACTGATTTTTTGTGACTTTTGTTTTTTAGGTTGATCCTTTCCCTTTATTTACCAGTTTTCAGATAATGTATTGGTTCCCCCAGTCCTCTAAAGAAGACCAGTGAAAATATGTAGGGGTTTTTCTCTATGTAAAATATTTTTTACTGTTCTTTACAAAAGGTTCAGGGTATGTTTTTTAATCAGGCAGCACCATGTCAAACTGGCTTCAGCTAGCAACACTTCATTAAATCCAAAAGGAAAAAAAGATTTCAATTTTGAGGGGGAAAAATCCAGTTCTGAGAACTATTAACATGAGTCTGTAATTTAAAACAAAATGAGGGCTAATATTTCATGTTAATTTATATACCCTTCCTCTCAGACAGAAGCAAAGATACGATTTTCCTAACTCAGGCAGGCACTGATACTGATGGACACTGTGCTCATACTCTTGCATTTACACTATGTTTTATGGCTATAATTACTGTAATTGTTAAGTCTGAGCAATACATTTGAATGGATTCATTGCCTACTATGGGCCTTTTTACCATGACTTCTCCATTACTAAATTCTTTATTTTGATTTATCTCTTATTTGACTGAATTTCTGACAGCATGTGTCTCTCAAGAAGGTCAGTCACATTGGCATTATGTGACAGTCCCTTTCATTATTTAGTGATGTTTACCTTTTGTCATTATACTAGAATGCTATCTTGGCTGGGTATAATATTCTTGAGCATTCTTTCTTTCGACCTTTATAGTGTTACTTCATTGTCTTCTGACATTGGATGTTGCTGTGGAGAAGTCTGAAGCCAGGCTGATTGCTTTTTTGTCTGGATCCATGAAGTATTTTTGTAACCAAGAAATCTCTCAGCTTTACGCATTCACTATCACTTGTTGTTTCCTGGAATACAGTGTATTCTTTCAGTACAAATTGAGTTCTTTCATTTCTTGGATTATACCCTTGAATACATTTGCTGTTCTATGTAGTGGGTTCTCTACTTTAGGAATAACAATTATCCCTGTGTTGAACTGTCTTTGTTTTCCATAATTACTATCTTCATTCCAGTTGCTTTAATATTTGACTTTCCCCTAGATGCAATGCATGCTTTATTTTTTTTTCTTGCATTATGTTTGTATGGTCACCATTCCTTTTCATCTTGCTAAAGTGTGAGTATCCCTGTCCAACCATTTTATTTGCTCTGATATAGATGTTACTGAATTCTCCCTGACTGTATTTTCACAATATTTAAGTTTTAATTGTTTTCCTCTGTGAGCTACAGTCTAAGGATTGGAGTTTTCCTGTTTTATATATTTTTCTATACACTGAGGGCATAGGGGTAGGGCTTGGGAGAATGCATAGATGTTAAAACATAAAGCTTCAGTAATTATAACAGTGTACATATGTATTGATATAAAAAGATCTTCGGGATATATTTTAGGGAAGAAAAACAAGGTATAGAACAATGTGTATGAAATGCTATTATGTAAAAATTGGGGGAAATATAAGTAAATATATCTTTATACATTCACTATGTATTTGCTGTTATATATCTAAAATATATACCTGGGATGATAGACAAGGAATTAATCATTGGTTACCTATGGGAAAGGCACCTGAGTGGTAGTAGGATGGGACTGGGAGGGAGACTTTTCTCTGTATATCTTTTAATACTTTTTAAATTTTAAACAATGTAAATGAATTACTTATTTAAAAACATGAGCTCTTCCTTCTCTTCTGAGATTTAATTGCTCCATTCTGGATTCCTCAACCCTGTAAAAAGTATATCTCGTTCCCATAGGGAACTTTGTACCAGTCCTCCAACTCAGTGTGGGGCCTAAAAAACTTGGCATTGATGAGGTAGCTTCTGCTTAGTCACTTATCCCACATGCCCATCACTTTCTAGGCATGTTTGTCACACTCCAGCTATTTATACTTCTCTCCAAATCTGGTCCTATTAGTAAAAATTCTCAGGATTTTATTGATTCACTTTTGCGGTTGGGGGTAGAGTAAGAGGTGTCCAATAATCTTTCCTTTCATGGTTGGTTAGCACTTCTAAAAATATATGGCATAAAGTTGTACCCCGTTTCTTTTTGGTTGCTGCTGGTGATTTTTGTTGTTATTTAATTTTATTACTTTAATTTCAGTGAATCTGGTATTTGGATAGGGAGATTTTGATTTCACTTGCCATCATTTAGTTTTAATTTTTGGCACCAGCTTTATGTCTCCTGCCTTGCTTTGGTCTGGCCTCCATTACCACATATTCCTTGTTGGTTGGCACTCCTTCACTGGTTGTGGGCTCCATCTGAACACTATCCTACTCTGCTCCCAACCTGTGTTGCTTTTCCTGTACCTAACTTTCAACCTGGTCTTTGTCATATATAGCCTATCTCTGAACCCCACTCTCCTGTTCTATCTGAGGGCTGCACTAGGTAGGGAGGATTTCCAGTGCTGCCCAGCTTTGCAAGACTCAGTTGTTTGGGGAATCCTCTGGTTCTGGGGAAATAAGAAATTAATTGCCAGATCCACTTTATAGAGCTTTTGCTACACACACACACACACACACACACACACATACACACACACCTGTATTTCATCTACTAGTGTTTAGCTTCAAAAGTTCATTGTCCTTTCAACATAACTTCCCATAATTATTTCTCAAGTTAAAGCGTTGCATTGCTGAAGATATCTTTCTGAAACCAATTGGTAATCATGCCATTACCTGTTTACAAATGTTTAGAAGCCTTGCACCATCTTGAAAAGGTCCTAGAAAATAAGAGCTGTCCCAAAGCAAATCAGCTGTAACCTAAGAGTATAAGTTACTGAGGGCAGGAACACTGTTTCTTTCACTCTTGTATCCCCAACATGGAGAACAGTACCTGGTATAGCATGGAGTAGGTACCCCAAAAATATTTTTTGAATTACATTAACGAATAATAGATGCCTACTAGTAATCTTTTTTGAATGAATTTTGATCTAGCTCACTGATAGATTGCAGAATCTCTTTTTTGTTGTCTGAAAACAACCAATTTAAGTAATTAACAATAAAAAAATCCCCTGCAGTTTGGGTACCTCATGCTATGTATGTCATTCATATGTATGTGTTCAAATATGTAATGGCATAATAAATGCAAACAAAGTAGGATTGACTACAAAAAGGCTAGAAAATAAAGGATCTGGTCTGTCTGATCTATCTATACTCCTCATTTTTTAAGGATTTGTGGTAACTTATACTCAAAATATAGTAATTTAGTATGCTTCACATTTGGCTTTAAACCTTCTGACTACCAAGTTGAAAAGGACTACCGAGTTCTATAATGTCTTTCATTGGAGAAGAGAAGAAAAAATACTTCTTAACATTAAATTCTAAAACAAATTTCCCACTTAGGGCTTTATATAATGAACATCGAGTGATAGGGTAGATATTATACTGCATACCATTTCTACAGCAAACAAGATAATTTTTAACAATTTCTTATGAAATCCACCTGATAACAACAATACACCCAACTTGGTGATCTGTTCTGTTTGGAGCCAAGATAATATGGCCTATCTATGTTGCCCTCTGTTGTTTGTCTGGCTTGACCCCAAGGATAAACTTGGAGCTCCTGGCCCTCAGATAGTCTTCCTAATATAAGAGTCCCTTTTTTCTGCTGGCCTTTTGACTGGTCCAGTAGAGCAGGCATTTTGAGATCTGGTTGTCAGGCTAGGTCCTGAGCTCCTGTTCGCTGGGTGGCTGAGGTAGGTTCATATGCCATAGAAACTAAGTGAGAGTTGGTATGAATGATATCATTTGGGGAAAACTCAGTTGCCCAACTAGGCAGGTTCTCTGAATAGGGAACGCACGAGCACCTACAGGCAAAGCCAGAAACATCACTGCATCTCAATGAAGTGGGAAAAAATTAGTTAGCTTTTTATTGCCTAATTTATTAAGACTTAAATTCACTGTGGAGGGTGTATTAAAGCAGTCATGCTTATATACTGCTGGTAGGAATGTCTATTGATACAAACTTTTTGGAAAGCAATTTGGCAATATATTTCAAGAGCCTTCAAGGAATTCATACCGTTTGATGTAGTAGTTCTACTTCTGGGAACTGTCCCAAGGAAATCCTAAAAAAGAAAAGTATAAGCCTCAAAAATATTTAAGTGTTATTTCTAATATTTTATTACTTCATTTACAGTAGCAAGAAATTGGAGCAGTTTTTAGATATCTCTCAGAAGGAGAATAGATAAATATATTCCACTCAAAGGAATATAACTTGAGTTAAAATATTTTGAAGAATTTGTTTGTTTGTTTGTTTGTTAATCCTCACCCAAGAATATTTTTCCATTGTTTTTTTTTTAATATATCTTTATTGATTTCAGAGAGAGGAGAGGAGGAGAGAGAAATAGAAACATCAATGGTGAGAGAGTCATTGATTGGCTGCCTCCTGCACGCCCCTAACTGAGGATCGAGCCCACAACCCAGGCATGTGCCCTGACCAAAAATTGAACCATGATCTCTTGGATCCTAGGTCGATGCTCAACTGCTGAGCCACGCCCAGCCGGGCTTCCTTTGACTTTTTTAGAGAGAGTGGAAGAGTGTGTGGGGGGAGACATTGATGTGAGAGAAACACATCAATTGGTTGCCTCCTGCATGCGCCCTGACTGGGGCGGGGATTGATCCTGCAACCCAGGTATGTGCCCTTGACCGGGAATTGAACCAGCGACCCTGATCCTTTGGTGGATGGGCCGACACTCTAACATTCTCACACCGGCCAAAGCTGTTTATTTTTTAACCCTCACCCGAAGATATGCTTACTGATTTTAGAAAGAGGGAAAGGGGAAGAGAGAGAGAGAGAAACATTGATGTGATAGAAAACATCATTTCGTTGCCTTCCAGTATGTGCCCTGACCGGGGGTGGAACCAGAAATCTAGGTACATGCCCTGACTGGGAATTGAACTGGAAACCTTTTAGTATACTGGATGATGCTCCAACCAACAGCCACACCAGCTAAGGCAAGAATATGTTTTAAGATATAAAATTTCTTAAAATGTTTAGTGAGAAAAGCAAAATACAAAGAGTATGAACAATAGAAGTTGAACTGTATTTAAATATATATGTAAGGATTAATGTCATTAAACTGTCCATACTACCCAAAGCAGTCTACATAGTCAATGCAGTCCCCATCAAAGTACCAATGGGATTCTTCTCAGAACTAGAACAAATAACCCTAAAAATTATGTGGAACCACAAAAGACCCTGAATAACTATAGCAATCTTGAGAAAGAACAAAGTTGAATGTATCATGCTCCCTGATTTCAAGCTATATTACAAAGCTATGATTAAAACAGTATGGCACTGTCACAAAAACAGATATAGATCAATGGAACAAAATAGAGAGCCCACAAATAAATTCTCACTCATGTGGTCAATTAATCTATAACAAAGGAAGCAAGAATATACAATGGAGAAGTGGTAGTCTCTTCAATAACTGGTGTTCGAACAACTGGACAAATACATGCAAAAACATTTAAACTGGACCACTCTCTTATACCATATACAGAAAATGAACCCAAAATGGATTAAGAACCTAATATAAGACCCAAAACCATAAAACTCATTGAAGAAAATACATATAGTAAACTTTTTTGACCTCAGTCTTTGTATAATATCCTTTTGGATATGTTTCCTCTGGCAAGGAAAACAAAAGCAAAAGTAAAAAAATGGGACTATATCAAACTAAAAAGCTTCTACACAGTGAAGGAAACCATCAACAAAACAAGACAACCTACTGAATGTGAGAAGATATTCACAAATTATGTATTCCACAAGGGCTCAATATCTAAAATATATAAGGAACTCATACAACTCAACGTCAAAAAACAAAAAAATGAGAAGAGGACATGAATAGACATTTCTCCAAATCAGATGGCCAACAGGCATGTGAAAAGATGCTCAACATCACTAATCATTAGGGAGATGCAAATCAAAACCACAATGAAATACCACTTCATACCTGTCAGATGGTTATCAAAAAGTCAACAAATAAGCTGGAAAAAAGAGAACCCTTCAGCACTGTTGGTGGGATTGTAAATTGATGCAGGCACTATGGAAAACAGTATGGAGATTCCTTTAAAAATTAAAAATAGAACTACCACACTACCCAGCCATTCCATTTCTATTTGTCAAACAAAAAAACCCCATAACACTAATTCAAAACAATACAGGGTGGGACAAAAGTAAGTATACAGTTGTTTGTATGGAAAATAATTCATAATTAATAAACAACACAAGAATAAATTGTTTCACATACTCACAACTGTATAGCTACTTTTGCCCCACCCTGTATGTGCACCCCTATGTTTATTGCAGCATTTTATTTACAATAGCCAAGATGTGGAAGCAGTGTAGGTGTACATCAATAGGTGAATGGATAAAGAAGATGTACATATGTATAATAGAATATTACTCATCAATAAAAATGAAATCTTGCCCTTTGCCTTTTTTTACTGGCAGTTTCTTTTGCTGTGCTGAAGCTAAAGGGTCTCTAAAGTCCCAAACATTCAGTTATTAGGCAGGCTTTGCCTCTGTTATAAGAAACCCTAACACCCCCCCCCCCAAAAAAAAAAGAAACCCTATACCCATTGTCAGTCAGTCCTGTTCCCTCCTAACCTCCCAGACCCAGGTAATATTTCTGTCTCTATAGTTTACCTATTCTGGACTTTTCATATAAATTCAGTCATGCAACACATGGTCTTTTGTCACTGGCTATTTCACTCAGCATAATATTTTCAAGTTTTTATCAATAGAGTAGTATGTGTCAGTACTTCATTTCTTTTTATTTATTATTCATTACTTTTTTTTTATATGCTTTATTTATAATGTTTTATTGTATGGGTATAGCACATTTTATTTATTCATTCATCTGTTGGACATTTTTATTTTTTCCACTCTTTGGCTAATGTGAATACAGCTATGAACATTCACATACAAGTTTTTGTATGGGTTATTTTTCTTTTCTCTTGGGTTTATATACATCTATGAGTAGATTTGCTGGGTCATGTGGTAATTCTGCATTTAACACTTTGAGGCACTGCCAGACTTTTCCAGAGTGGCTGTACCATTTTATAACCCCGTCAGCAATGTGTGAGGGTTCCAATATCACAGTATCCCCATCAACACTTGTTATCTGTCATTTTGATTATAACCATCCTAGTGGGTGTGAAGGATAGATCATTATGGTTTTGATTTGATTTGCATTTCCATGATGACTAATGGCCATGTGCATACATTCTTTGGAGAAATCTCTTCAAATCCTTTGCCCATTTTAAAAAGTAGGTTATTTGCCTTTTTATCAACTTGTAAGAATTCTGTAAATATTTTGGATGTAAGTTCTTCATTTGTTATTTTTTCCTATCTGTGGTTGTCTTTTCACTTTCATGATGGTGTCCTTTAAAATCATGAGTTTAATTTTTATGAAGACCAATTTATTTATATTTTCTTGTGCTTTTAGTGTCATTCCTAATAAACCATTGCCTAATCCAAGGTCACTAAGATTTACATCTATTTTTTCCAATACTTTTAGTTTTAACTCTTCCATTTAGGACTTTGATCGATTTTGAGTTAATTTTTGTATATGGTGTAAGGAAGTGTTCTAACTCCATTCTTTTCAAGGGGCTATTCAATTGTCCCAGCACCATTTGTTGAAGAAAAAAAAAAAAAAATGTATTTTTTCAGTGAATTGTCTTAGCTTGTTGAAAATCATGTAACAATAAATGTAAAGGTTTAATTCTGGACTCCTAACTTTATTTCCATTGACCTGTATGTCCATACATTTATATTTTTCTTTCATTCATTTTACAAAGATTTATTAAGCATCTTTATTTGCTAAACATTGCTTGTCATGTCCATGTTACTTGCTTTTCAGAACAAACCAAACCCTCTTGAAGCCCAAATCCTCTTTTTTTAAAATATATTTTTTTATTGATTGATTGATTTGAGAGAGAGAGAGGAGAGAGATTTGTTGTTCTACTTACTTATGTACTCATTTGGTTGCTTCTTGTTTGTGCCCAGACCAGAGTTTGAACCTGCAACCTTGGTATATTGGCGCTGTGCTCTAAACAACTGAGCTACCTGGCCAGGGCAATGCAAATCCTCTTTAAGAAACTCATTCTAACAGGATATAGTATCTCTTAATGAGATATAAAGTGATTTCCTTTCATAACCAAACCTATACAGGCGGTTATATCTCTTTCTGATTTGTACACACTCTTTTGGCAAGTCATAGTTTGTCCAACTATATAAATGTTCAGAAGCCTGAGTGCATTTTAGAGGGTTTGGAAATTGGTCTGGGATAGTCCAGTGAATGTATTGAATGAGGTTAGTTTTAAAGTGGAAGAAGAATCTATGACTGTGGTAAGAGGTTCCTGGCAGGTGTGGAGTGGCTCATATGCAACTTGATAGGTCCAGGAAGTTGGTAAGTCTAGTTGCTGACAGCCGTGAGACCAGAGAAAAATGGTGAGGGGGTGCTGGCTTATATATCCACAATTCTACTTTTAGATTTTATTTTAGTAGCAGTCTCTTGCCAGTGTGAAGTTACAAAGAGAAAATGATGTTTATAGATATGGCTTATTGCTGGGTTTAAGATGACCTAAAGGAGGCAAGAATTTTATACCATGGTAGTGGCTGGTCTCTAGATAGAGATTGTGGTTGTAGAAATTGAAGGGGGAGGCCAAAGACATGCAAACTTAGCAGAACTTGAGGATTATGTAAAATAATTAAAGCTGATTCCAGTGTTATAACTTGAGGACATTGGGAGGATAATTGTACCACTGCTTACTGTAGTAAACAAGATGAGAAGAAGTGGTCTATAAAGATAATAAACTTTGATTTTGCTATGCTTGTTGGCAAAATCTTTAAATGAATTATGAAAGATACCAACTTAACCATTAGATAGTATATCAAGTCTGATATTCAGGAGCTTCCAGTGTTCATTAGACACAAATGCAGTTGATTTCCCTTTTATAGGTGCCTATTTATTTTTGAAACCCACATTATAAATGAACTTTCAGTGTCTAATTTTAAAGGTTAAGCAATGGTTTTATTTTCTCTACCTACCTGGTAAGTGTAAAAAATATTTTATTTGGTTAGGCTTAAGAAGGGTACCTAGATACCATGGTTTGCTATTGTGATTAACCATATTGTTTTCAGGGAGGAAAAAGTTTTTAATATTTACTACATTGAAAATCATAGTTTATATAGCAATAAAGATAAATTTCATTTGTTCAAGATGGTTTTGTGTCCAAACATTAAAATTTGAATGTTTTAGAAAATTTATTTCATGTGAATCTTAGTACAGTACATTTATTTACCCATCCTAAAATTTCTTTCAGGAATTGTTCCATCTTCTGTTGTCCTTACTTCTTTCCAAGTGATGTCAAGAGTTTTTCTAATCTGGGCAGTAACACATAGTGTCAAAGAGGTAAGTGTTTATATAGACTGAAATAAAATAATATCAGCACTAACAAATGCTAGTCAACTTTTCTTTCTCACATGTGTGTTATAGATGGAATCCCATGTCACATCCATGTAGCCCAGATAAAGTTCATATTCACTGTAGGAATTGGGTTATTAGTGGGAAACGTACCCCAAATATGCAATGTTGTTAAAGAAAAGACTGATTAAATGACAAAGTCCTGCAATCTTCCATCCCATGGAGATTGGATAGTGTGCATGTAGTCTGAAAATCAGTTATATTCTTCTGGTATCTTGTTTGTATCCAGCACACTAAAATCTAGACAACTTATAGTGGGACTGTTGTGGGAGTAGAGGACATTAATTCATTCCCAGAACAGTCTGATCTTTTCTTTTTTAAATAATTTTTTATTTTTCAGTGAATATTATATTAGTTCCAGGTGTACAGCATAGTGATCACCCTGACAAATCAAGTACCCATCTGACACCAAACATAGTTATTACAGTATTATTGACTATTTCACATGCTGTACTTTATATCCCCTATTCTGTAACTATCAGTTTGTACTTTATCCCTTCACCTTTTTCACCCATCCCCCCAAAACCCCTCCCCTCTGGCAACCTTCAAAATGTTCTCTGTACAGAACAGTCTGATCTTTATAGGACCAGGAGAAACAAACTTGTTTCCGCACAGGCCACTAGGATTAATGGAATTCCCAAGTGTGCTGAGTCTAGTGGATCTGGGAGGTGAATGTTTTCAATGGGGCCTGGGTGGGAGATACCCTGGGCAGGCCCAGGGATGTTCCTTGTAAGAACTAGGGGGAGAAAGCCATCATTACCATAAGTGTGACTTTACAACTGAGCTTTCATTTCCTGGTATTGGGGAAGAAGGTGGTTTTCCTGTATGTTTTCTCCTTTTTCAAAGTCATTTATTTCTTGTTAATGTCACCTTGAAGTAAAGTATCTGTAGCTACCATGAGGATTCATTTTTCAGTTTTTTAGTCCCCAAAACCTATCACCAGCATTATTAGATTCTTTGGGGCTCATAAAATACACTCTCATCCATTAGCATTATTCTGATGTTTTCCTTACCCTCAATTCTTCTGAAATTTCTGTCAAAACATTTTGTTTTAGGGGATTTATTTTGACAGTTTCATTTGTATTTCAACTGAGTTTTTTTAAACTTTTTATTGGCATATGATATAGATAACAGAAAAATGCACATAGCTAATGACTTTTTAACCAGAGTTGATTAAGCTAAGTTATTATTTTTGTTAAATTATTATGGAATTTGCAAATGCACAGGCTTTTCTTTTTAAGCTCTCTCATTCCTTGATGATGTGTGAACTTTCTGCACAGGGAGAGTGTAAAACAATCACATCCTTTTTTTTTTTTTTTTTTTGAGTGATCACATTTCTTTTAAAAAAAAAGGTTAAAAATAAAACAGGCAAAAAAATCCAAATGTAGTATATTGCCCTTTGTTCTCATTTTTGTTTATGGAGTAAGGAAAAGTTACTTTACTTGTACCATGTAACCTCTTTATTCATTTTAAAACTCTTTTTACAAATCATTTTAACCTGTATTTCTTGCTTCCTTACTTTTGTGTATACACTATTTCCTTTTCATTTTAAAAACAATTCATAGTTTTAACTTCCCAGTCATCTCAAGTGACCTATTTCTTTCTAATAGTAACTCATTTACATTCTTAAATAGGTAATTATGTACTTTTAATAATTAAATGTTAGGTATGTGCAGACAGAGTACTGTCAACTATGGAGTGATTAATTGCTTTGCCAATACAGTCAGATATTAATTGTGCAGGTGCTAATGCTCCAGCTGATGGATTAGTCATGGCCTCTGCTCCTCCTCCTCTCGGTGACCACGTCTCTGCTTTTTGGCCCTTCTAGCAAACAGGATAGCCAGTAAATAAATGCTTACAATTCAAGTCAAGCAATTCTGTTAGCTGTATTACTGTTAGCAATGGCTTAAAAAGCTATTAAATGTCTCAAGGTTACAGGAACATGTCCTGTACGTGGCCATTGTCCTCAATAACAACAGATGGGTAGACTTGACATTTAGCAGATGGTGTCATATTTGAGCTTTGCAGTAATTTAAGTTATATACTTGTTAGGTTTGTATATTCAAAATTATTTCTCTGAACCAAATTTAACCACTTTCTACTATTGTTAACATTGTTTTCTTAAAGACTGTGGTACACTAAAATTTATTGTCTTACTGCCACCTCTGGTGACACTTTTACATACACCCTACTGGTCAGTTGACTTCATTCTTACATGAGTAGGATTCAAAGTTTCTGCTGCTCCAGGATCACAGTTTTTCCTCATTTCCCTTTTCTTTGAGCAGAACTCATTCATCGTTTATAGCACTTCACCCCAGGTCATTGATAGCTAACTTGAAAAGCCTATTTCTGTGGCATTTCAGAGGTCGTCTTATCGCCTGTTTCTCCACTCCTCCTCTTAGCCAAGTGCTACTTTCCTGCCTTAGAGTTTCATATCAGCTTGTTCTATACAACATTACACATGACTTCCCTACTAAATTCCATTCTTTGTTTCCTGAAACATCTTTAAAATATCTTTATTTTCCTTATATTCAACTAGGTTTATTTTATTGGTGGGAACTACGTAAGTAATGCATAAGGAAATTAACCTCAGAAATAGCTGCTTAATAAAAGATATCTCGCTTTCTCATTTTAATGTTCAAATTCTTTTGATACTACTCTATTTTCATTCTCAGTTTCTTTTTACATCATAGTCCCCTCTACTGTTGACGAGAACTCCTCGTGTTCACAGCATTACATGGGGATTTGGACTCTTGCTTTACCCCCTCTGACCAGCTCATATTTTCCATGTTCATTCCCTTGTTTTTCACTAATTGTACATGATGTGCTATGGTATAGCCTATATGCCCTTTGAGGACTTGGTACTACTTTTTTCATATTTGAGTTATATTTCCTTTTAATAGGCCCTTCTCACTTGTCATTTTAATTCTCTACCCCATGGAATTCTAGTCCCATAAATATCACATACACTATAGAACTAAAAGGTGATCAGATAATTTTCTTTTATGACATATTAGGACCCATCTATCAGCTAGTGTGACATCTCTATTGGCAGGATATTAAAGGGTAAAAATGTGGTCTCTAAGTTCAAAAGCTTTTTCTTGACCTAATGTAACATAACCTTCCCACTTTTTTCCTTTTAAAGAGAAAAATATATATATATGTATGTATGTGTGCAAAGCTCCAGACAAAAGCAACAAGCTCCTGGTGGGGCTTAGGAGATACAAGAGGGAATCAGTGATTGTAGCTGACTTCTTTCCAGTTTTCCCACCTGTCTCCCAGACCTGAACTGGCTTCTCCTCACCCCTTAGCTGAGTTGGCTACTACTGCTGCTGCATCGGGCTTTCCCGGGCGTTTGTTCCTCTCACCTTCTGTTTGAGCCTGTTCTTTCTTTTCACATTGAAGTAAAACAACATTGGCATTTTTTAGAGTAAACTGCAGTGGAAATGCCACCTTCACTACACACACCCCACTTAAAAACAGACAGGTTCACAGAATACATGTTCGTCCTTGTCCAAAAGTAGCTAAGCCGAGCCCCAGATTGCTGGATACACAAGTAGGCCACTGTCCCTCTTCCTGGCCCAGCCCTCTTTGAAGAAGCTACCCCACATTCTCTCCTGAGTTCTTAGTGTAAGATCAGAAGTCCCCAGTCACCTCCATGGGCAGTAGTTGAGAAAGAAGTTGCTAGACTCACTGTAGCTTTAGCGCAAGTACATCTGTACTTTACTAAGGGTAATTTACATAAAATAGAACTATCCTGGAATGCTGAGCCTTCTCTCCTTTCTTTCTCACCCTCTGCCACTATTGGAGAAAGGGATGTTTTCCCACATGCCTCTGGAATGTTCTGTGAGTGCTCCTGATTTCACCAGTCATCTGTTCCCACCTCTTTGGGCATGCTACTGGACTTTGTGACACTTAATCTGCCATTCTTGCCAACTTTTCAGTAAGATGCTTATGAAAAGCTTATAATCAGTGTTTAAGAAAGTTAGTAACCTCCAATTTTTATCATTATATTGGTTTTTGTTTGATGCGTTATAGTTTACAGAGAGCTCTTATATATATTATGATCATTCACTTTTTAAAAAAATTTATCTTTAATCTTTAGTGTTGAAAGTACTACAGGTGTCCCATTTTTCCCCCCAATTGACTCCCTCCACCTGTTCCCACCCCCTCCCCAGGCCTTCACCCTGTCATTGTCCGTGTCCATGGGTTATGCACATGTGCATATAACTTCTTTGGTCAATCTCCTCCCACCCTCCACCCCCCTTCCCTCTTCCCTCTGAAATATGATCGTCTGTCGCATGCATCAATATCTCTGGATCCACTTAGTCTGTTAGATTATTTTGTTCATTACCTTCTTCTTAAAGAAGACCCTTCAACATTTCACATAGTACTGGTCTGGTGGTGATGAACTCCTTTAGCTTTTCCTTGTCTGAGAAGCTCTTTGTCTGACCTTCAATTCTAAATGATAGCTTTGCTGGGTAGAGTAATCTTGGTTGTAGGTTCTTGCTTTTCATCACTTTGAATATTTCTTCCCACTCCTGGCCTGCAAGGTTTCTGTTGAGAAATCAGCTGACAGTCGTATGGGTGCTCCCCTGTAGGTAACTAACTGCTATTCTCTTGCTGCTTTTAAGATTCTCTCTTTGTCTTTAACCTTTGGCATTTTAATTATGATGTGTCTTGCTGTGGGCCTCTTTGGGTTCCTCTTGTTTGGCACTCTCTGTGCTTCCTGGACTTGTAAGTCTGTTTCTTTCCCCAGGTAGGGGGAGGTTTCTGTCATTATTTTTTCAAATAGGTTTTCAATTTTTTGCTCTCTTTCTTCTCCTTCTGGTACCGCAGTAATACAAATGTTGGGCCTCTTGAAGTTGTCCCAGAGACTCTTTATACTGCCTTCATATTTCTGGATCCTTTTTTCTTTTTGCTCTTCTGGTTGGGTGCTTCTTGTTACCTCATGTTCCAAATTGCTGATTTGATTCTCAGCGTCCTCTGCTCTACTGTTGATTTCCTGTAAATTGTTCTTCATTTCAAATTGTGTTGCCTTCATTTCTGATAGGTATTTTATTAGGTCATCAATGGTCTCACTTGTTTTCTAATAGTCTTACTAATATCCTTGAGCATCCTTATAACCAAAATTCTGAACTCTGTATCTGTTAGCTTGCTTGGTTCTATTTCATTTAGTTCCTTTTCTGGAGATTTCTTTTGTTCTTTCCTTTATGACATGTTTCTTTGCCTCCACATTTTGGCTCCTTCCAGGTGTTTGTTTCTATGTATTAGGTAGAGCTGCTATGTCTCCTGGAATTTGTAGAGTGGCTTTGTGTAGTAGGTGTCCTGTAGGGTCCAATGGCTCAGCCTCCCCAGTCACCTGAGCTGGGCCTTCTAGGTGCTCCCCTATGTGGGCTGTGTGCACTGTCCTGTTGTAGTTGAGCCTTGGTTGCTGTTGGCGTCACTGGAAGGAACAGTAGGCTGTGAGGACCAGCTGCAACTACAACCAAAGAGCTGCTGTGCTGGAGACACCCTGTGGAGCAAGATTTACTTCAGTGGAGCTTTGGTGTTCACCAAGTGCACCCCTTGAGTATGTCACTCCTGGATGTGGTAGGGTTGTAATCCAGCATGGCCTAGTCTGAGCACTGGGTGCACTGTCTCTGGGGCCAACCGGGAGGTGCAAAGTCAGCTTCTGCCAGTGCCTTGTCCAGGACCACTCAGCATGAGCTACATAGCAAACTGTAGTTGGCTGCTACTTGTGCTGGGCTTGGAGGTGTCCAGGAGAGGCCAAGCTATGAGCCAGTGCAGGCTGCCACTAGTGCCAGGCCTGGGACCACTTATCAAGCTGTATGGGGCACGCTGCTGCTTGTTTGAGAGATTTTAGGAAAGTCCTAAGCATGGGTCTTGAGAGGCCATTTGCATAGAAAAGCCACTGGAAATGGCTTGGATTAGCTTGCAGGTGGGGAGGGGGAGGGTCTCCCAGAATCACTGGGGGGGGGCCAAAGGTGTAAGTCAGGTGCTAGGGATTCAAATATGGCGCTTGCCTGCCGGCTCTGTGTTGGGGAAGGGCTCACCAAAGGGGCAATGGCCTCTGCCAGCTCCTCTGCCTGGGGTAAAGCTGCCCCTCCAGCTCTTGCCTCAGTTTCAGGCAGGTTAGTTCCTCCCCAAGTGTCCCAGGTTCCTTTCAAGCTGCTGCCCGGCGCTGGGCTCAGAGGGAGCACATCTGAGTGAGTCCGTGCGTGGGCCCTTTAAGAGGAAAGCCTGGGACTCCCACAGCCTCCAAGTCTCTCAGGGACAGTCCCTGCTGATTTTTTACAGCCCAGAGTTGTGGGGACTTCTCTTTCCGGCCCTGGAGCCCTGGGCTGGGGGCCCGATGTGGGGCTGGGACCCCTCACCCCTCCAGGAAACCTCCACCCCCGAGATAACCCTCCTGTGTTTAACCCGAGGCACCAGGTGTGGGCCTGCGGCCCGGTCTCCGGGATTGAGCTCCAATCTGCCCACGTCTCCGCCTCTCCTACTGGTCTCCATGCTTCTTCGGTTCCCCGGTTGTAGGGCTTCTGTTCAGCCAGATTTCAGGAGGTTCTATGTGATGGTGGTTCTGTGTTTTAGTTGTAATTTTGATGTGGCTGTGGGAGGCTGCGGGTGCAGCTGTTACCTAATCCGCCAACTTGTTTCTCTCCCATGATCATTCACTCTTGATAACTGTCCCTTGAGGTAGGTTGTAGCCTCCTCCACTTAGAGTTTGGAGGCTAGAGAGGCAAAGTATCACACATGCGATAAATGGCAGAGCTGATTTCCCACTACATCAGTTCCCCTCTCACCCTCTATCAATGTGTTGTAAACACATCCTTATTTTCATGTGCTTGTCATGCCTTGTCCTATATGGAGTTGAACACCCACCCCTATCTCAGATTCAGAAGCACATTTCTTCTTCAAAAGTTCTGTGATTCCAGAGGCATATTGAGATATGACTCTTCAGTCAAATCATTTATGCATAAAATGCACATTGGCTGGCCCTGAGTATTTGTCGGCAACATTTTGCCTATTTGCTTCTCTGATTTTTTTAGTGCTCAAGTGACTCTGTGATGAATTCCTGCAATTGGCCTTTTTTCCATGAAAGTTCCAAGACTGTTTTTCATTTTGGGGTTTATGGACTGTTTGGAACAGAATTACCTGGCAAGGTTATTAAAAATGCACATTCCAGGTCCTGCCCCACACTTGTGAGTGGAGCCAGAGAACCATCATTGTTATCAAGCTCCTCAGATAATCTTATGAATTCTAAGATTTGAGAAATGCTCAAAGATACTGTATGTTGTGCTGTAACTTTTATTTGACTTGTCTTGATTTTACTTCACATTTCTACTTAATTTATTTGAATTCTACAAATCTTACCATCTCTTTCTAAGAGCCATAGTTTCATTCTTGAAGAACAAAAGCCTTAGAGTTCCAGAGACATAGGGAATCTAGCTGCTTCACTTAGGACGTGGGTTGCTGGGGAGAGCTCTGTCTTGGGCGTGTACTTCACGTTGCTTGGCCAAAGCCACCCAGAAGAGTGTTTAGGAGGTCATTTCCACCTGAGGAAATACTGTGCAGACATCTCTCTTCTTGGGACTTCTCAAGAAATGTCACCTTCCTTGGACAGTTTATTATGTTCTATGTAATTTGAACTCAGTATTCTAGAACATGGAGGCTTAGTATCCATAATTTATGTGAGGGGTTAATAAGTGTTGATTTTGACACTTACCCTGTGGCTTAGGACAGAGCACTTTAGCTTTCTGAGTCTCGTTTTTCTCATCTGTAAAATGGTAATACTAATACTAATATGTCACAGAGTTTTTGTGAAGATTAAGTGAGAAAAATATATTGAAAACAAGGCAGCAGTATTTGGAAACCAAGGTCTCTAGCATGTAATTTTTGACAAAGAGCTTCTGAAGTCCCTTACAAAGCAGTTTCGCTTCAGAAGGAATGCTACTTCCTTCATAGATGGAACACAGTTTTTTTCTTCTTCCTTCCTTCTTCTTTTTCACTCTCGTGGAAGCTAAAATATGAAGAAAAGTAGTATCACACTCCTGTTCCTGTTTTGGTTGCATTGCAAGTTTTTCTGGGTCCTCCAGCTGGGATCACAGTATGCTCATGCCTTTGCCACCTCCTGTTAGCGTATTTCCTGTGGCACACTTGCTTCTGTCCCTAATGGCTATCCATGAACATGGCATTTCAGTGAGGCAGGAAGAGTATCTACTTGTTTTCATGAGTCACACGAGGAGCTGAAGTGTATCTGAGGCACATCATCCCTCCTCAAGTACCGTGCCTGTATCAGAAGTCCTCTCGTCCACTACTCTTTCCACAATGACATTCTATCTAAGTGAGCAAAGGAGAGAGCAAAGGCCATTGGGATACATTCAGTATCTTGAATGCTGAATGTCTAAAATTCTCCACCCCATTTACTTTCTATTTTAAATATTTCTGTAGGTGGATTCGCATCACCTTCACTTTTAAAACTAGAATCACTCTAAAGGTGGAAAACCTCGTTATTTGATTGTTAATCAGGCACTTTCAAACTTTAGACAACTCCTGGACAAATACTACACTATTTTAATGTCACTTTCCACATATGTTAATAATGGACACTAAAAGGTAGTTACTTTCCTCATAGCTTGATGGTTCATTTTGCCGTTGCCTATCTTTAGCATAGGTGATTTTGGCAAAATCACATTGTCTACTTTTCTATTACTGTTTTTCTGTCTGTCCCTTTCCAGCATTTCCTTGAGCTGTGTATAAAGATTTTATTTCAAAATATTGAAAAATATTTAGATCCTGTTAGGGTAGTGTAGGTTCTCCATGTTGCATCTTACTCTCATTGTCTCAGTTCTTTTGTAGCCCTTGAAAAACTCTGCTGGCACTCATTTGTTCAAAATATATTTTACTCTGATGGTACTGTGCTTTGAAAATTAAGTCAGTTATGTTAAAAAACAAAAACAATAAATATCTTAAACCATGCAAGCCAACATTACCACCACTTCCTATAGAACATAGCCCTCTTTGTCAGTTAATACTGGGTGGGACAAGAGTAGGTTTACAGTTATGAGTACATGAAACAATTTATTCTTGTATTGTTACTTATTTATTATTGTACTTTCCATACAGACAACTGTAAACCTACTTTTGCCCCTCCCTGTTGTTGACTAGGTTCCAAGCTCCAAAATTGGAAAATTGGTTTAATTTGTTTTTAATGTTAATCTTTATCTCCTCTGGGCTCTGCTCCTGGTGGTAACCCTGCCCCACAAATATCCCTCACTGAAGCTTCATAGGACCTTTTCTTTTGCTCTCTCACCCCAGGGGCTAAATCTGACATCCACCATTCCTATTGTCAGTTCTGTTATGAGAGAGAGCAGTTATACCCAGCAAACTTCCCGAACACTGCACAGTTATCTTCATTTGGGGGAATCTCACTCCTGAGGGAGCCCCAGTCTTCCCCATTGTAGAATGTCTGGCAGATGCCTGGTCCTTCAGGCTTGAGCACTATTGGTGTCCTCTGTTCCATTTGCTCCAGAACTTCCAGATCTTAGGTCTTCTAGTGCATTTTACAGCTCCGTTAGTCTTTTTAAGTATTATGCTCCCCCCTCCCTTTAATTGATGTTCTGGATGCACCAGTGGGGTCTCCTACATTATTCCTATTTTTTATAATGAGGTTCTGACAGAGGTTTCTTGTTGGAACACATCCTCTTCAAGTATAAGACGTTTCTATACTATTGGGTAGTATCCTTAGGTATTGCTACTACTTACAAATAGTAGGAAGCCTGTTCAGAGCCAGATCTGGTAGCTTGCAGTCCTGAGATTAACACAGATGATTGACTTTTGACATTAGGAAACTGTCATGGAAGAGGAATGAGAGTGAAGGAAGAAAAAAATTGTTACATTGGGTGTGAAATAGTTTCCCAGATAAGCACATGAGATTTCCAGGCTGGGGACTTAAGTGGTTTCAGCGTTGATTGTATGTCATCAACTTGAATTGAAGAATAACACAGGGAAACAAAGCTGTGTCACAGCGCTATGCTGTCAAGTTTTATTGTCAGCAGTGAGTTACCAGTGAGTGAATTCTGCCATTCTAGCCAGTGTTCATTCATGGTTTGAAGGTGAAATGAATTAAGATGCTTATTTAGACTGTTATTTCGAGCCAAAAATAATAATAATTTTTTGGTACTGTATAGCAATGAAGCATGTTACTTACCAAATTTTTCTAGATTGAGTGTTTCGTCTCCCAACACTGTCCAGTGGAACTTTCCACAGTGATGGAAATATTCCGTATCTGTGCTGTTCCATATGATCCATACTTGCTATATGTGAAACCCTGAAATGAGGTTAATGTGGCTGAGGAACTGAATTTTAATTTTATTTTGTTTTAATAGCCACATGTGATTGGAGGTTACCATATTGGACCTTGCAGCTGCAGATGTTCAGTGTTCAGTGTAACACAATTCTCTTGATGTCAGTCAATTAGGTTTTCATATATTTTATCTCATATATACATGACTGATTTTTTAAGAAACCAAAAAGTCAAAGCAAATTAATATGGTATGCATGGTATGCATTGTTCTTAAAATCTGGGGATGCTTTTAGTACCCTAGATTAAATTGTTATAAAAATCCAAATTTTAGTGTGGATGGTAGTGTCGTCTGCAGTGGGAACAGTTGATTCTGGTGAGACTAGAGGCCACATGTCACTCCCTTTCTGAGGCCTACAGTGTGGCCTCTGCAGTGGCTTCACCATAATAACGTCCCCAGGTTTACCTTGCTGAAAACTATTTCATAGGCCTTTTCTCTCTTACTTGAGTTAAAAGGTGCCATACAAAAATAGTCAACATTATTATCCTAATGTGCTCAGAGATTCTCATTTCATACTGTAAAAGTGAGGTGATTGGCATGCATCGTGAGCATTGCTAAAATATGTCAGCAAAGTCAAGGAAAGTTAAAAATTATTACCTATAAACTGCTTTTAGACAGGTGTGCCCACAGTACAATGAGTGGCATTTCTAAAGCACTGATTAATATTCATTTGAAAACTTTTAATATGTGGCAGGAGGAACTATCTCTTAAATTACCTGCTCCTTTGCCAAATTGGTTTTTTATGTACTGTAGCCTTTTCAGTATAACTTTATTTTCAAGCATGAATATGGAGTATCAAATAGTTTAATTAAAAAATACTTAAACTGACAAGAATATCAGTAGGTTCTCTTCCTGATGGTCGGTCTGCACAGTGAATGCAGTAGGTAACTGTCTCCTTGGGAATCTTGAAGAAATCGTCACCTTTCCCTGCTCCTGTGAGATATATATAGAGTATATTTCAGTTTCTTCCAGGAAGAGGTTCAATAATCTTTTTCACTTACCCATGTCAAGAAGCCCTATCTAGTCAGGACACTCTCATTACAAGTTGTGATGCATCATGGATAAAATAAAGCTTGTTACTAAGTTCTCTGCATTTTCCAGAGAGAGGACCCTTTCAAGTCTGAAGTGAAACCCTGGTGCACTTCGGGAATTTGTAAGACTTGGCTTGATATACATGTGTGGATGCATGCTGAGAGTAAGCTTTGCGTTTTAGAGGGGGGAAAACTAATTATTAAGCTTGATGCATTAAAGACTTTGTTTACTTCAGATTGCTACCATAAACGTTTGTTTTTAACAAGATGAGTTTGGCATCTTCTCCCTTTTACCTTTGCCCTGGCAAAAAATTTACCAGAATAACCAAAAAACTTGAAAATCATGCATCTCTTTTGCCTTCAGCATTGGTGCTGTCTTGTTGGATCAGGTTTAAGAAATCTTTTGTTGAGATCTTTGCCTCAAAGAAAAGTATGTTCAAAGCCTCAAATGTAAAAATGAATCAATAACCAAAGTTTTAAATAATACTTTATAGGTTTTCAAACTTTAGCTTTTCAGAATGTTACACTTGTGTAGCATTTTGCCATCTATAGCAGAGGTTGTCAACTGGCAACAGATGTCAGTCCCTCAGGTGGGTTTTAAAAGAAAGGTCAAGAAAATCAGTGACTGGATGGAGCATGCGCCATCTCACAAGAGCTAGTGATTGTGGAAGGATCCAGCAGTATGCAATCTGAACTTTTAAAGAAAAGGCAGAAATTCAGATGATTTTTTTATGTGGACTCTCCCAATTTTAAAAATGGGATGAAATATTTTTGAAGCACTGTATATGCCCAAAGAGAACATCAGTGGACCAGGACCATGGGCCAGTGTGTTAATATTTCTGCTCCAGAAGATGGTATACATCTCTTTTATTTTTATTTTCTGTCTTATTGAAGTTATTAACCTGCCATAATAGAACAAAAAGAACCACGATGTTTCACAATATATGTGGCCAATTTCATGTTGTTTTGACATGTCAGTTACATTTCTGACAATGCTCCATCCCCTCCCATCTACAGTGCTGGGTTGGCACATAGGGATACTGCATTTGGAGGTTTGGGGGCAGACTGTGAAGTGAGTGTGCCCAGTCCTCCTCATGGGACCACAGTAACCTATTGCTTTGATCCTATACTGGTTTGAATAATACGATCAAGGTTGGGACTAAATACTATCCCATTCTGATGCGTTCTCCATGCTTGAGTGTGTTGAAGGAAATAGATGGAAGTGAGATGATCAAACAGAGCTCTGGAAGAATATTAGGAAAGGCTAGCAGCTGGTGAGATCTGTAGACCTCCCAAAATTGGTAGAAACATATTAACCTTCAAAAAGAGGGAGAGATGACATCTCTTAAACAATAAGAAGCAAAACAAACATTATCTTGCTGTTTAAGCTACAGAGACAGCCACCAGCCTGTACTATGTCAAAGCAATGGCTAGCATAAATAGTAGGAACTTAATATTTGTTGAATTGAATTTTTCCTTTCATGGAATAACTGCCATTTATTAAGTGGCTAGCACTCTGCTAAGCACTTAATATGTTTTTCTAATTCTTTAACAGCCATGCTTATCCTCTCTGAGTCTCAGCTTCCTCACCTGAAGAAGCTGAGACACAGAGAGAATAAGTCCCTTGCCTCAGACATAAAGCCTGGAAGTCTGGAGGTCTGTTTGATTCCAGAATTGCAGTGATTGGAGGGGGGGGAGAGTTATAGTAACTAGCTAAGCTTGATGAGGAACCTACCACCCTTCATGTTTTTCAGGAAATGGGTTAAATACATTAAAAGTTGGACTAATGGGAGCATTTTAGCATTCAGATCTGCATGTCTGACTTTGTCGTAAATGCAGAATTGATCGTGCATTGTTTGTTGAGTGCATGCTTATACATTTTTCTCATTGCATGTTCAGAAAAGTTGGCTTCATGACCAAGAGTTGTTTTGGCAGGCCAAAACATTAAACTAGGCCACATCAAAAAATAGTCCTTAGGTACTCTGTTGTAATAGAAAGAATTTTTTAACCAGTTTTCTTTGTCATTGTATGTTTTTTAAAAGTCTGTGTAGATGCATGCTTTTCTCTCCTTTAAAGAGGAGCAATATCAATATTTCTTTATAATGTAACTCCCATTTTCCTTTAAAAAGAATAGTATTTTCTGTTTTTTTCACCATGTACCCAATTATGGATTTTTAATAAATATTAATCATGAATTGTCATGTGAAAAAACTAATACTAATCCAAACATCTTTTTTTTTAACCACTACGTGTCAATATTTGTTACATTTCAATTTATTCCTTTTAAACAGATAACTAAATGAGTTACATTTGTGTTCAAAAAGCTTAATAAAATTTTAGAAGGACCAGGAATGTTGTCAGAATTGTCCTGTTCTCCAGCCCAACCCTCAGCTGAAATCACAACTAGGCATCAGCCCTGAGATCTTCAGCTTCACTTGCACTGCAGAGCTGCCCTCCTCACCCAAGGCTTTTCCAACCAAGTCAGAGAACATGCAGGCTCATACTGCAGATGGGTCACTATCTATTTACTGATTCATTCTTATTCACTCAACAAATATTTATTCAGTATCATCTATATGCTGGGTATTGTGCTAAGCCCTAGGATACATGAAAGGAAATTCACGGGTGCTGCCCTCACAGGGCTTCCAGCATAGTGCAGGAACAAAACTGAGGAGACAGCAATACCATAGAGTGGGTAATAATAAGGCAGAGGAAGGACAGGGTGCTGGGACCGCATGTCATACCTCACCTGCCCCAGTTGAGAGGCTCCACTAGCCTGTTCCAGTTCCTAAAGAATTGTTCCAGTCTCCCAGGTACAGTTTTCCTTCATGGAGTGGTCTTGGGGACTCAATGAATTAATATATATAAAGCACTTAGAACAGTACCTGGCCTTTAGTAAGTGCTCAGTTAATGCGAGCTACATATTAGCTGTGATGAAACCTAATCTTTTCAAAAATTTTTAATGACAAATTTCTAAAGAACTGTTTTGAATTCTTTTCTATGTCCCGAGGTTTAAAACAGATATAATTGACTTTTCACATAGAAATGAATGTGTTTTGTACTTATTAAAATAGTTTGAGTTAGCTGGTGAAAATTCACACATAATTACTTTTATCATACTTAAGGAATAATTAGCCCTGCTAATGGGAGTTATTATTATCTTAATCATCATTATCCTAATCTAAAGCATTTGTTAAAATTGGATTTTGCCTTATAGCTAAGCTAATCCCTCTTCAAAGCAACGTTATGGACCTTCTCTCAGGGTATTATTTACAGTCTAAATAATACAAATTGAGGGTCAACATTAAATGTATTATTTCTTCTCAAGTTACCCTCTTTTAATGTGCTCTTATTTATATGTTTTGTTATAAATGTTCTAATGTCTTTTCCAAGAGATTCGGAGGCTTCATATCAAAAACAACATATCTAGAAACAAACTGATAGTTGTATTTGCCCACAGAGTGGATGCTTAGTACCTAAATGATTTTTTTTAAACAATTTCAAATTTGCAGAAAAGTTGCCAGAACAGTACAAAAAACTTTCATTTGTCCTTCATTCAGGTTCCCCAACCATTGGCATTTTACTGCATTTGTCCCATGGCCTAATCTTCCGTATTTATGCACCCATTATCATTCGTCTTTTCCTGAACTTTGAGAGTAAGCCGTACTTGATTCCTGTGATCACCCCTAAATACTCAAATACATGTTCCAGACACTCTCCTCTATCACCTGCATATGACACTCCAGTCACGAAGCCAACATTGACACAGCAGTACCATCTCATCCACAGCCCCATTCAGATTTTACTAACTATCCAAATAATGTCGTTTTTTCTTTCTGGAATAGCAAATATTTACTAAGTATCTTCTGCGCTCCAGATATTACGCCAAGCACTAGGGGGGGAAGCAGAAGCATGGTTGCTGTGGTATTCCTGCCAGAGATGTGTTACATTTAGTTGTCAGGTCTCTTCAGACCCATCCATTTCTCATGTCCTTGACAGTTTTAAAGAATAAAGGTCTTAATTTCTATAGTGACCCTCAACCTAGATCCATCCAGTGTTCCTTCATAACTAGTTCAAGCCATGCATTCCAGGCAGGAATGCCACAGAAATGGTGCCACGCTTTTCTTAGCGGCACGTGAGGTGGCAGTGCCATGACTACCCATCCTAGCCCTACTGATGTTGACCCTGATCACCTCCTCCTGGTTGTGTCTGTCAGCTTTCTCCACCTTCAAGTCACGTTTTTGCTCTTTTTGTTGATTCTTATTTTGTGGGAATGACTCCTGCCTGTATCAGCCACCTCTATGATGGTTACCAAGTGGTGATTCTCTATTTCTGCCATTTTTCTTACATGTACTAGTTGGCATCCTGCTGTAAGGAATAGCTTTTCCTTTCTCCCTTTTGTTTATTCATTTATTTTATTCACATAAATTTGGACTCGTTAATTTTTATATAATCCAGTAGATTGTGATTTACTTTGATGCTAAAATTGTTTGTGATTTGGCCGTTGGAAGGCCTTTCTCCTGGCCTTCTGACTTGTCTCCGTCATTCCTTGAGCATTTCCTTACTTTCTGACAAAAAAGATTTCCAGACTCATCTTGTACTTCGCCTGCCCCATCCCTGGAATCAGCCATTTTGCCAAGGAGCCTGCTTTGTTTTAGTTGAGGCCATTAGACTTGATCTTAGCCAAAAGGCCAAGAAGCAATGAGGATGGATGATATTTAAGAACCAGTATCTGGGTAGTTGAGCTGCTCCTTGCTACTGGAATTATTATTGCTTCTTGACCTCTCAGTAGAGAAAGCTAGGATATACATGTGTGTATATATGTACATATACATACACGTATGCATGTTATACATACATATATACTCATACACATTATATCTAAAAGTATTTGTGTGTGTGTGTGTGTGTGTGTGTGTGTGTACGACCTGAAGACCAAGAAGACAAGTCAGAACTATTTAGTTTCAGGGCACAACCTGGGTTCAAACTTCTGTAAGCCTCACTTTTCTCACCTGTAAAATGTGAATTCAATGAGGCAAATAAAATCCTAGTCATATGTTAAGAGTGTGGTAACTATTAAGTACAATTATTTTTATTGCTGTTGTCACCATAATTATTAAAAATAAATTATTTTTACAAACAAACTAGGCAAAGGACTTGAATAAACACTTCTTAAAAGAAGATGTACAAATGACCAATAAGCACATGAAAAAATGTTCAACATCACTAATCACTAGGGAGTAGTGTATCAGAACCAGAACACAGTGCTGCTGCTTCATACTCATTAGGATGGCTGCTGGCACACAAAAAATAAAGTAAGTTTTGGTGACAATGTGCAGAGATTGGAACTGTTGTTACAGTTGGTAGGAATGTAAAATGGTGCAGCCACTGTGGAATACAGTTTAGTGGTTCCTCAAAAAGTTAAACATAGAATTAACATATGATCTAGGAATTCCACTCTTTGGTATATACCCAAAAGAATTGAAAACAGGTATTGAAACAGGTATTTGTACACCATGTTCATAGCAGCAGCATTCACAATCACCAGAAGATGGAAGCAACCCAAATGTCCATCAGATAGGTGGATAAACAAAATGTGGTATTTTATACAGTGGAATATTATTCAGTAGTAAAGAGAAAGGAAATTCTGACACATGCTACAACATGGATGAACCTTGAAAGCATTATGCTAAGTGCAATAAGCCAGACACAGAAACACACATATTGTATGATTCTACTTAAATGAGATACCTAGAATAAGCGAGTTCTTAAAGACTGAAAGTAGAATAGTGGTTACCAGGGGCTAGAGGGAGGGAGAAGTGGAGATATTACTTAATGTGTATGTTTTGATTAGGATATGAACAAGTTCTGAAATGGATAGGGGCAGTGATGGCTGCACAGCATGGTGAATGTACTTAATGCCAGCTAATTATACATGTAAAAATGGTAAAATGGTAAATTTTGCTATGTACATTTTACCACAAACAACAAAAAGAGATTACTGAGAGGCTAAGGTGACATAACATGAAAAACTTGCCTATATATGTTTTTAAGTACTTCCTGTGTTCATAGTGTCCACTGGTTATAGATATATTACTCTCCCCTGACCCAGTACCCATCCTCCCACCACCCCTGGCAACAGACACACACACAGTCCACCAAAGGAAGGCCGAAGAATGATATTTGTAGGAGTTAACAGGAAGCGAAAGTTGGGGAGTCAAATGGATCTGGAACAGGGGTTGGCCTGTGGACCAAATCTAGCCTGAAATTTGTAATGGCTTTTACATTTTTAAAGGGTGTAAAAAGCAATGAAGAATACAGGACAAAGGCTGCATATGACACAAAGCCTAAATTATATGCTGTTTAGCCCTTTGCAGGAGAAGTTTGCTGGCACCTGGTCTGGAACATTCCTGTGGACCAAATTGTGTCCCCTTAAGTTCATATGTGGAAGCCCTGAGCCCCAAAATGTTGGTATTTGGAGATGGGGCCTTTGGGAGGTGATGAGGCTTAGCTGAGGTTGGGCATTAGTACCCTTCTAAGAGGGACCCTAGAGAGCTTCCTCCCTCTCTCCCCCCCCCCGTGGGAACACAGTGATGAGGCAGCATGCTGCCAGCCAGGAAGAGGGTCCTCACCAGGAACCAAGTGCACTGGCACCCTGATCTTGGACTTTGAGCCTCTAAAACTGAGAAAATACATTTCTGTTGTTTAAGCCACCCAGTCTGTGGTGTTTTATTATGGCAGCCAAAACAGACTAAGGTAAACATACTTTTCACACTTTTGCCAAAAACAGACTTTAGTCCTCGCTTTGATTTTACCAAAATCTCTTGCTTCACAAATGAAAGGGGTATTAAGAAGAGGAAGGAACACTCACCATAAAGCATGATCAGGGAATTTTTTTTTTTTTTAACAATAACCAGAGTGGTAAGCAGCAGGTTCCAAAATGCTAAAAAGAATAGAGTTTCTACAATTGTGATTTTCTTATGTGGCACCATCTGTTTTTCTTTGAATGTAATAAAAATGACAGCTTTTCATGTACTGATACTCCCTGAGCCTTTTAAAGTCAAACATATGATGCTGTTTGTGTGGAAAGGTTTTTCTCTTCCACTCATTTGTTTCTCCAGCTTGAATTTTATGTAAACTCCCTTGGCTAAATTATACAAGCCACCCACGCCCAGCGCCTCCTCCCTCGCTGGAGAGCAGGGGACGGAAACCTGCCTTCTGCAGCCTGGAGGGTCCAGCGTGCAGCTCACTGTACCAGGCAGAGGAAGGTTTCACATTTAGCCCGGGTCTGAGTTTGTTATAGTTCTTTTGATTCAAGGCTAACACGGGTGGGAGGGGAGGGGAGAGTGAATCATGTAACCACTAGGCTGGATGAGTGGGAGGTCTTGGGGAAGGGGCTTGTTTGTTACCTCTCTACTTGAAGGCCACTAAGATGACACAGAAACCAATGTCAGGTATCAAAAAGCAGGGAACTGAATCTTGAAATGACCTGATTAAGACTGAATTAATTTGCTTTACAAATATTTACTGAGCTCCTACTTGTGAAAAGCACAAAATGCTTTTGGGAATCAAAAAATGAATAAAACACTCTCCTATCCTTCAGGACGTTTACAGCACAAAATATTATAACCCAGAGATCTTTAAGCAAGGCTTCAGCCCAAAACTATAAAACATATCCTCTTAAGATGAGGAGGATTACAAAGTAGATCAAAAAGCAAAGTGTGCTCTGAAAGTATATTTTAGTATAGATGGGCGTTAAGCAGGAATTTGGGGGCAGACCGAACAGTGAAACAGGAAAGCTTTAGAGATGTTAGCCTTTACTTTACTTTGGCTAGTATGAGAGCACCAGGGAAACAAAAAGTACTCTTGCTCTTGACAATATAAAATTCTTATTATTTTTAGAGAATAGTAACTGCATTTATGAAATTCCTTGTCAGAGCAATTTAGTTAATAGGTATGTAAATGACTGCTTATTTCATTGTGTAGGTGGATCGTTCCATGTACACTTTCTGAGGAAGAATATAAGTGCTAAAAACTATTAACATTGCAAATACAAAGAAGCAAGAGTTAAAGTTAGAATGCCATACCTTTGTTGTATCAGATCTTAGGAGTAAGACTTAAAATCCATCTTAAAATGTGCTTGGTTTACTCAGTGGAATTTCTTCCTCACATTCAACTCTAACTGCCCTCTTTGGATGCAAGAAAACATAAGTGAACTGCAATGGGAGGTTGTTTCTTATGACTGGTTTTCAAGCACCAAGGATCATGGTAAACTTAGCTGGGGTGGGTGGGAAGGAGGTGTTGAAAGTTCAAACCACAGTAATAGATTTTCATGCAAGATTTGCAGTCTGAGGCATCTAATGAGAACTTCTCTTTAAAAAAAAAAAAGAAAAGAAAAAACACCTAAGGGGCTCTTTTAGAAGTTTGTTCTTTCTGCATGAAAACAATTTCATAGGAGGTTAGGCATTCCAAAGCTTTTCTGGCTTTAGCTACTTCCTGTGATCAGCATGGAAGCTTCTTTAATCCTTGAATTAAACTGGGCCTAGGCTGTGGGACAAAATCACCGTGGGAAAGAACAAATGGGCCTTGCCTCCTAGATGGTCTCCAGCGCTTCCCCCACTTGAATCCGTCTTACCCAGTGAATTAGCTTCATCTTCAATTGTGTAAGGGTTGTTTTTTTTTTGTTAATCCTTACCCTAGGATATTTTTTCCAATGATTTTTAGAGAGAGGAAGGGAGGGGAGGGGAGAAGGAGCTGGGGATTGAACCTGCAATCCAGGCATGTGCCCTTCATGGGCAATCGAACCCGAAACCCTCCTGTGCTTGGGGCAACGCTCTAACCACTGAGCAACACTGGCCAGGGCTTCAATTTTGTTTTAATCATTACATTTCCCCTCCTTGAAATTTCCTCAGGTTCCTAGTTATCTTGCAAATCAAATTAAAATTCTTGTTAATGGATCCCAAGCTTCCTACCCTCCTTATCTAACCACTCTTGGTTCCCTCTAACATCAGTTCACATTCTCCTCATGTTAATTTCTTTTTGTGGGCTACAGTTCGCAGTCCCTGCATCAAGCTGAGTTTCTTCTCACTTGCCTCTTCCCGTTGGCTTTCTAAATGGTTGTTGTCATAGGTGTGAGTTCCTTTATGTGACAAGCTCTTTCTGTGCTGTGCTGTGGCGACTGAGGATAGAGACTAGTGACTGTGTCCACATACCTTAACCCCCAGCTCTCTAAAGGGACAGGCAGGGTGGGGGCTGCACATTGTGAGTGCTTTTTGTTATCAAATGTTTTTTGCTTTTGTTTTCCTCTTCTTCCAGGTACAGAGTGAAGACAGTGTCCTTCTGTTTGTTATTGCCTGGACAATCACAGAAATTATCCGTTACTCCTTTTACACCTTCAGTCTATTAAACCATCTGCCTTACCTCATCAAATGGGCCAGGTAATGAAGTACAGGGAATGAAGATCAACTTTTGAAATGATCCATCACTGCAGTATTGTCTAAATACTGCCTCTAAGTTCTTTAAAAATAATTGCGTGAGTGAGGGGTTGGGTAGAAAGCTGTTCTATAGATTTCATAAGGAACTCTACTTAATTTTGATTGTATAAATAGTTGAATTTTTTATATTTATTTTTATTGAATCAATTCTTTTCAGTTAAATTGTTCAATAGATATTTGATATAACATCCCTTTTTTCTCTGTATCAAATTTTACTGATGAACTTCTGTCCTTATGATTGTTTTTTGGACCAAGGCCAATTCTCCTCAATTTTGTCAACAAGCTATGACTCTTAAATTAATTTTTAATTAGTAACAAACATTAGAAGGCAGTTTAGTTTATTATCAGTTTATTTTGCTTTGATTATTTTTACAGTAATATTTATTATGAATTGGATAAAAGGCCGACATTCATCTGTTTATCTGAACTAATCCATGAGACAGTTGCAAGCAGTTTTCTGAGTTGAAAAAGACTGTGGGGAGGATTGACAAAGCAAAAGGAGTAAAATTATCCTTGGGGCCCAGATGCCTCAACTCATGGAAGGAAAATAGTGGTTTCTAGAAAATATGTGAGTTCAGTAATTAAATTAGAGGAAAGCCAGTTTGTGACATTTCAAGTATGTGGACTCCTTTATTGTCTTTCTTTCCTCCCCCGTAAACATTTGGGGAAGAATGGGCAAAACAGTCTCTCACCAGCCTGGGCAGGCATTGTGAAAGCTGTCTGCCCTGGTTATAGGGAACCTTCACTGACCAAGCCCTGATTTTACTATTGGAGCTAATTCTTTGGTCCTTGTTTTCCATGGCCTATGGAAAATTCTTCCTTTTCCACCATCCTCCTTAGCATGGCTGAGGTTGGCAATGGGGAACTTCTTCCTTTCATCATCATAGATATCTCAGCACAATTCCTGTACCTGGAATTTTGGAGCCCAGTGCTCACTGTCAGCCACAGACAGCCAAAGACTACTACTACTATTATTATTATTATTAAAGTATAGTTGATAGATAACGTTATATATGAGTTTCCGGTGTATAGCATAGTTATCCGACTTTATGTACCTTACAAAGCGATCACAATAAAATAAATTAGTTATCTGTCACTGCGCAAAGCTATTACGATACTGTTGACTAGTATTCCCTAGGCCGTGCGTCATATCCCCAGGACTGACTTTACACCTCACCTTTCCCACCCCTCCCCCCGCCCCACCCCTCCCCTCCGGCAGCCGCAGTCTGTTCTCTGTGCCTCCGAGTCTGTTTCTGTTTTGTTTTGTTTATTCATTCGTTCTGTTTTTTAGAGTCCACATGTAAGTGAAATCATGTGATATTTGTCCTTCTCTCTCTGACACACCTCTTAGCATAATACCCTCTCGGGCCATCTGTCACAAATGGCGAGATTTTATTATTTTTTATGGCTGAGTAATATTTCATTAGATAGACTCTTTATCTATCGATGGACACTTAGGTTGCTTCCATATCTTGGCTACTGGGAATAATGCTGCGGTCAAAGGCTTTTTAAAATCGGAGCTGATGATTTCTTTAGCAACACTTACACGGTGAAATGACTTCCATTCATTCCGTAGGATGAACTTCTCTCTGAATTCTTTTTGAAACATAGAGAACTTCTTTTTAAAGTGAAAGACATTGTGTAGATTCTCCCATGTGATAGTAATTATAGTTTTTTCACTGAAAAATTATATAATGACCAAAAGCTATTATGAATTTTTAATATTTTTAAAATTAGCATATATTTCCGTTTTCACAATAGGACATACACACATCTGAACAATTGTAGCAGTGTCCACACATTGAATGCACTGCTTTTTCCTGTCTACAGCCCAGACTTGGTGTACGTTGTTAGGGATTCCTCAGCATGTACTCCAGCACATTGCCCCAACTCCCTGCGCATGCCCATCTCCGCTTCCGCCTCACAGGGTAGGTTCAGGATAAACAGTGACTCAGTGCCCCTGCTTGGCCAGTTTTTGGCATCTCCTCAGTTCATTTAGGGAGTTGTTTTAAAGAGTTGTTTGAAGCTGACCGAACACACTTATTTTATTTTAGAACATTCAGAAACATACCTGCTATAGGCCCTTTCCAAAAACTGGTTTGTAAACCTGAACTTCAACAGTGGGTAAGCAGGAAAATGTATAAGCAACAGCTTTCTGAAAGACGAGGACTGATTAGAAAGAAGGGTGGGAGTATGTCTTTCTACTAACACTGGCTTCTAGCCTCAGTAATGGGCATTTTGTTTTGTTTTAGGTACACACTTTTCATTGTGCTATACCCAATGGGAATTTCAGGAGAACTGCTCACAATATATGCTGCCTTGCCTTTTGTCAGACAGGCTGGCCTGTACTCCATCAGTTTACCTAACAAATACAATTTCTCCTTTGACTATTACGCGTTCCTAATTCTGATAATGATCTCCTACATTCCAAGTAAGTAAACAGTTATGTATATATTTATTTATGTTTTAAAAATTGGCTCTACAATAGCTGGAGTTAAATGCCTTTAGTTGTTTTTATACTGTATATAGGTAAATGTAAATCTGATTTATTGTGAATTTTCTCTGGTAGTAGTAGAAAGATGACTCCTTCTCAACACAGCTGCCAAAATGCGGCCCTTCTGGGTGTGGGTTTGAAATGGTGACTACCAGGATAAGTAACTCTATTGGGGAAAAGTGCTGAGTGGAAAACAAAGCCATTAAAGCCTTACCTTGACTTTTTCTGTTTCTCAGGATCTTACTATGGTATCGGGAAAACATTGTAAAGCGATTTTTTTTGCATTTTTACTATATCAGAATAGACAGTTACTTCATTTTTGAGGAATCGGTAGTTAACTGGAAACAAATAGCAAAATAAAAACAGATTATTTCTTTCTTTCTATATTTCTTATTTTCTTGTTTAGAAACAAGCACTAAAACCATCTGAACAGAACATAGTGTTCTCTTCAGGGTGGCTTCCAGTATTTAATGGTGCTGCTAAAAGCCTGTACTGGGTTATCAAATGTGCCCGTCAGTGTACTTGGTAGCAGACAGAAAATGCCATGTTTGCAGCCTCTGTGAAGTGAGTCCTGTTGGCTGGAGAGGAGTTCTTTGGTCCTTTTCTTGAATTCTGATGTTCGTTGATTTCCACATATCCAAAAGGACCTTGTTCTACTCAAGGACATGTGTTTCTTCTCCTTCAGCTATTCCTGTAGCCATTGTGACTCTCAGTCTTATTTTAGTCTATAAGGTGCTATCTTCTCCCCTAAACCTCGGGTTAAATTCAGAGGGAGGGTTGGGCTTTTCTTCAGCCTACAGCGTTAACTGTGTGAATCACTCTAACAGTCATAAGAACATGTTAATGTCCCTCTGTGGAAACCTGCACTTCATGCATTGTGGAAAAAACCGCATCCAGATTTCATGTGAGCGTTTATCTGGACACAATTCTGCTTCGTGATTCATTTCCCACTCTATTAAGTATCAGGTCCTCCTCTTTGATGCTGAAACTGTGGTGGCTAAAAGCATCTCTCAAATGTAAAAGGTAGTTGATTATCAAACAAAAGATAAGTATGGAAGAGTCTAAAAATGTAAGTAATAAAAATTAACTTAATTTTTTACCCTTCTAATATTGCCCTCTATGAGTTTCATCTTCCAGCCTCCAGAGCAACAATTCTCAGTTGCAGTTTTACCGCACTAGAATAGTATATTATCCCAGTCAGCAGCACCACAGATTTTTTTAAATTCAACATAAGTTTTTGAATAAATAGAAGATGGATGGGAAAGGGTCAAGGAGGGTCTCATGAAATCAAACCAGTAACAAGATGCTGCCACATTGACAGAAATCAGTGTCACTGCAGGGTTTCTCGTCTGTCGGGGAAGGAGGGCTTCATCCCTAGAACAGCTCTCCTGGGCAGCCTGAGTCTGTGCACCGCTAGAATTTCGTGTGTTCTGGTGGCCAACCAATGCCCAGCCTTTGCTTCTTCCTCCTGACTTCATGACGAAGCAGAGGGCCCTGGTCACCCACAGGCAGCCTCCCCAGTGATAGCCTTCCTCCAGGAAAACAATCCCCGTCCTGTGGGGTTTCCTTCTTGGCTTCAGAAGAGAGGAAACAGACCTTGGCAGCTGTCGGTTAGACAGTTGGGCAGGCTTCTCAACAAGTCTTGTTTGCTTTGCCTCGGTTCCTTCCCCTTCCATGTTTACCCTCCTTTTGGTAAGAGGACTTGGCTTGGTTAGAGTCTATAGTCTTTTTTAAGGCAGCTTAACTCTTGTAGACAAACAGTAGGGGTTGATTTCAAATAAAGATTAAAAGATTTCCTCCAAATCCTTGAGGAAAGATGGCAGCCCAGACCATATCCCCTGCTATAAACCACATGTCTGCCGGCACCCTCTGTGCCTCTGGCCGGGCAGGCTGCCCTGGATGTTCTCAGTACTTTAGGTGGCAGTACCGAGACCAGTTTGTACAGTTCTTTCCCAGCCAGCTGCGCATTTCATCTTTCAGCTTTGTATTTATTAGCAGAAATGCAGAATTAGGAGAGGCTGCTATTGACATGTAGTAGTCTTCTTTACCAAATTTGGTTTTGTCTACAACTTCAGTTTCTTTTAATCTTCTTTAATGGGAAGTTTGATTGATAGATGATGATGATGATAGATGATAGATAGATGATAGATAGATAGATAGATAGATAGATAGATAGATAGATAGATAGATAGATGATAGATTGATAGATGATGGATGGATGGATGGATGGATGGATGGATGGATGGATGGATGGATGGATATATAAAACAGCACCTGTTTTTTATGGTCCTGGCCTATTATTGCATTGATGCCCATGTAGCCCAGATTATGGCCCATGCGCCCTGGCCCCTAGAGTGCCCTTGGGTTGGGATGCTTGGAGTCCTGTACAGGGTGCTCCTCCCTGCTGTGCTGCAGTGGCAGTGTGTGCAGTGTCTGCAGGACTCAGTAGATGTGTAGGTCCTGTTTACATTTTCCCCTCCCCATATTGGTGAAAACTGGTTGTAGAGTGTGGTATAAAAAGGCTGAAAACAGTGCTATAGGGTGAGGACACCAAGACTCTGGCACTTCAGGTTTCAGGAATCAACCATACCTCTGATAGTTAGAGAAACTGAGAACAAAACTTGCCTCAGGCAGAGCATTTCCAGTTGCTCTCACCTTCCAAGTCGTCTTCTCCCGAGAGAGAGAGAGACCATCTTCGTACAGGAAGGTGGGCACAGTAGCACCCACAGGCCCCCACCCCAGTACACCAAGACACACACACACACACACACACACACACAAAGCAGCCATCTCCATTCTATGCCCTGAACTGAGAGAGCAGAAGGTAGAATTCTAAATAGCCTGTTGTCAGGTGGAGATTTTCCTAGGGTTAATCTTCATTATAGCCCAATGTTGTTAAAAATAGTAGCCATGCATCTGGAATTGTTTCAGCCATTATATTTGGGTTCAGCTTGAACATGTGATAATTCAGATGGAGACAGTGTCATCCATGTTCTGGTCACCAAGAAGTCACTGCTAGAGCTATAAAGAACCTTCAGCCCAAGTATCACCATTCCCTTCCCCACCACACACACACACACACACACACACACACACACACACACACACACACACACACACACGCTCCTTTTTCTTAGGCGCTAAGAAACCTCTGGAAGATGTTAAAGAATGGAAGGGCCATATCTGCCTCTGTTTCTGACATCTGACTCTGGCAGCCAGCAGGCCCTTGCCTACAGGGATGAAGGCACTCTAGGAATCTTGCTCTGACTGCCACTGAGTGCCTCCTGATGGCTTCTAGGTCACTGTCCTCCCTCCCACCCTCTGAACTAGCTGTGAGCGGCCACCGCCCTGTACGGGGTATTATAATCAAATGCAACCAGAGGAAAAGTACTTTGTCATGACATTTCCATATACTAAAGCATGTCTATAGAAATGTGACTGTCCCCGCATTTTTAAATGATTACAATTAGCATTCCTTACGGTTTAATTATATCTTTACTTCCAGTTTTTAGATTATAGAGCCTGTCAAATTTTCTGGCTCTCGTACCAAAATAGTTCTCTCACTGTTGAATTATATGTACAAGCTGGGTCTTTTCTGTGAATAACTTCTGCCTGCAAATAGTGAGTGGAGTGGCTGGCAGCCCTCTTCAGCATCAGCCTCCTCTACAGTTCATCGGATCTGTGTGCACATACCCACTGATGTCTTGGAGTACTGCGGGAGGACCATTTGAAATTTGTCCAACTTGGAACCCATTTCATTTAAAAAGGAAGGAACTGTCAGAGAGAGCTGGGAGTACTAGAAATTACCTCCCCCAAAATACAGGTTACTGTCTAAAAAAAAAGATTGGAGCTGTTGAGAAGGGGAGGAAAGGAAGGATACTGTACACCCAGGGCCATCCCACTGGAGTTTCTTACATGGTTATAGAATCCCGCAGTTTACAGTAACCTTGTGAAGGCCAACCCAGCCCAGCAAGGACACTCTAGGCATCTGGGCTGGAATGATCCTTAGCTATGGAGGACCATCACATGCTGCAGGTTCTAGCATTCCTACCCCCATGTGCTAAATGCCGGTAACCTGTGCCCCACATGCTCCTCCCCCACTTCCAAATATTCCCTAGGGAGGCAGTACCATCCAGTTTATTTGAGAACCATTACTTTTAAAGGTAATCTACAAATTACCAAAAACAGAATCTCCAGTGCCTAAGATACTGGCTATCTTTTCATAGAGAGTTTTTCTACATTCAAACCTGGCTCAGTTGTGTTCAGATCAAATGTAGCCCTCCTCCCCTTCCTCGATCTTCCCATTCACAGAACAACCTTCCTCAGGAGCGTAGAGCCTGGTCCTGGCTGTCAGGGATTTGTAGTGAGACCCAGATTGGTTGCGTGCCTTCTCTGGGCTTGAATTCCACCTCTGAAGCACGGGTAATAGCTCCATCACTGGAATATTTCACCTGGCTGTTGTGAAATCAGAGAAGGAGTGTGAAGAGTATAAAGAATAGTATTTGGCAGCTCTGTTCTGTCCTGACTGGTAATGGTGGTGACAGTAGTGCCTGTAAGTCCACACCAGCTTTCCTCCTTGGCTAACGCAGGAAAAGGTAGGTCTCTGTGTTTTTCTTCCCCTTCCCCAGCCCACTTGTCACCTTCCTTGGCCGCTGGATGATAAAGTAGTCAGAAGTCATGGAGGACCTTAAGACCATGTGTTTTAAATAGAACATGCCATTTTAAATGGTCTCCTTAACCAGTTGTTTCTTTTCTTTCCAGTTTTCCCCCAGTTATACTTCCACATGATACACCAGAGAAGAAAGGTCCTTTCTCATACTGAAGAGCACAAGAAATCTGAATAGTTCCTGTTTCCTGTACCCTCCAAAACACAAACTTTTCAACGACAGAAAATGCTGCAGACTTTTTGAGTTCCCAATACGTTTCATAGAAAATAAGTAAGAACTATTTTTAAAATACTAAACAAAACAAAATCCAAAATCCAGTGTCACATAGGCCTGGGATTTTATAAAATAAAACACAAAAAAAGCTGTTACATAAAACGTCCTGGCCAGTCCATTCAGCATGCTTTTTCAACCAGAAGTTCCCAATATTTAAGGTGGCGCTAGACAGGGATTTGGCATTTTCTACCCTCCTGTTTCCTTCACCTATCTGATAGACAAAGGTCTGTAACACTGGATGCCTGAGAGTTGCAGTGAGTAGTGAGGTGGCACCAGCCGAATGCCCGGCTTGCGGTAGAGCTCTGTTCGTCTGCAGCGTGGTCAGCATCCCCTTTTCAAAGTGCTCCACTGCATGCTGGAAGCTGTTTGTGTTTTTGCAGCGGCAAACTTTGTTTTCTGAATGCTCTGAAGTTATGGCTAGGACCTCTCCCCTCGTGTCTAGTGAATGAAGTATACAGTTTGTATGTCTGAAGCTTTGGGGTAGTACCTGTAATCAGAAAACAGCTAGAACCCTTTTGTTTGTTTTCAATTGAGTCATTACTGCCTGCCACTAAGAAATGTGCTTGAATTTAATAAGTATGTGTACCTTGTAGAGAATCTACTTTACTTGGGGCCCAGCCTCACTCATATTTTAACAAAACTACAGTTCCCAGAAAGGAAACGTTTCATTGCTAGTAAATGACAAGTACCTTCCCAGTACCATTCTCAGAACCCCCCTGAGTAATACATTTCAAATAGCCGTTCTCATTTCTGGACCTGAAACCAGTCTAGTCACAGGAGTGGAGGATCTGTTCATGAAACACCTGGAAGGTGTTACTCTAGAAATGTAGTCCGGAAGAACATTCAGGAAGAGGTTCCTATACTCTTGTTAATTTATTTTTAATTTTCATGAAACGTTTCTGTTTGGATACTTCTCCTAATTGTGGCCCTCTGTAATTCCCACCAAGTTGAATGTCCAGAGGCAGTGGAATGTTCATTGGGCAGTCAGGAGCTGATGACAGCAGTGCTGTCCCACATGCTGGAGCAGCCAAGAAATCCTTTGGTCATATGGACATTGTCTGATTAATGTCATGTCTTTGTACTGTTTAATTGCTCAACTGCGCATTTAAGACTTCTCAAGAAAGGACTGGAGGGAAATGTAAAGCCCAAATTCAGACGTGAATTAGATTTTAAACATGAGATGTTCTTTGTGTGGAGCCGTTTTTCCCTTTTTTTAAAAATTGGTTGATCTTTAAAACTTTAAAAGTCTAGTTTACAGAGTCATTATCACTTAAAATATAATTGCTAATGTCAGAAGAGTGTCATAATGGAAAACTAATTTTTTAAATGCTTATTTTCATAGAGGCTTGAAAGTTAATATAAGAAAGAGAAGAAAATATGGAGCTTAAAATGTAATGCAGTCAGAAGTGTAAGTTATTTTTGAATTGAACATTAAAATTCTGCTTCTTAAAGTCAGTGCTCTTAACTTGGGCGTGTTGAGATTAGAATCTATTCTTGTACTTGATGAACAAAATATGTGGGAAAGATTATATTTCATGCTTTTTCTCTTCATTTTTCTGAAATGTATTTCAATTTGGGTTATATTAGCCTTATTACTTCATTTGGGTAGGATTTTTTCAGTTGTGGGGATGGTTAGATGATGGGATGGAAAATGCAGGTTTTTCAGGGTTGAATATAATTATTCAGGCCTCTATTATAATTTGTCACAATTTATGAAAGCAGCGTGTTGCAGACAGTGGTATTGCATCAAATTGCAACAAGAACACAGCACACAACTCTCTTCTCAAAAAGGGTCTCAACCCCAGTGTTTAGTTTTGTACATCAGACATTTAAAATGCTCAGACAGATAAGTAAGACATGCTGTGTGTCCTTCAGTCACCTCTCTCAGTAACTGGTTTCTTTAGCTCCAACATAAATTAATTTTTCCTTCTAAGTGGTGGCATTCTTTTATGAATCAAGACCATCTAACTCCACCGAACATCCCATCTTCATATAAAGTGCAAGTGAGGAAGGTGGTGTTCAGTAGGTGTTTTTTCAGATGTACAGTGTTCATTTCAGGGCCCAGTCAAAGGCATTGTCTGCCCAGCTGCCCCCAATGGGATGTTTCGGGACCACCTCCTGGCAGAGATTCTGTGAGGTACGCAAGTATTTCTTTGTAGGCACGAGCTGCCGATTTGCATCTTGCTGTGTGCTGTTGGCTAAGGTTGGGATTGTTCATTTAACATGCACTGCCCGTGATGAGAGGCGCCGTGAGAGCTAGTCATGGAATACAGCACCATCCTCCCAGATGGGAAAATTCCCCTGGCGCCAGCTTCCTGCGGAAGACACCGCGCTACAGAGGCCTGTGAAGAGACTATGCCCTCGCTTCCACTTGCACTTTTGGTTATTTGTGTGTAATAAAAGGTTGGCATTAATGTGGTGCAACCTATGAGTTATTTTCAATTCCGAGTTTCAGATAAAACATAAATCATCAAAATCAGTACATACTGCTCCTTTGAAATTTGGGTAAAAATTTATATGACCATATATAGTCATTTTTGTATTTTTTCTATGTTGTGAAAACCAAAATTGTAATTTTATAAGTCTTTGACTCACTAAAATTCTATAATTTAAATGTATTTTTTGTATATTTAGAAATAAGGCATTCAAAAACTACGCTTAACTTTCTACGCATGCGTTTGGAAGCTGTTTTTACCTGATAATGCCAGTGTAGTAATAAGTTGTATTCATAAAATATTGATCTGTGTTGCATTCAGAATAAACTGGTGTGTGCTCTGCCTGGATCTGAAACACTGAGTCTGATGATGTTCCATATTAAATGGGCCTGAGAGTGGTGGTATAGAAATGTGAATGAGTTTTGGTTCTGTCACAGATTCCCGCTCTTTCTCTGACAGATTTAAAATGTATTTCTGCTCATCATGATGGTTCTGCACCTACAGGAAAAAATAGATTATATTAAGAGGTTTCCAAAAAGTCATTCTTCCTGCCAGTCTTCAAGCTTACACGCCCGTCTCCAATTCAGCTGCAGAGGGACAGGAGGGAGTCCTCACGTAGGTGACCAGGCATCTAAGAAACTCAGTGGAAATTTGAGGACCTTTGTCCTTTGTTTCGTTGGTTTCGGGCTTTCTCCCCCTACTCTAAATCTTCGAATATAAGTTGAAGGGAAATACTGTGGCCCAGCAATGTTCATCGTATATTCAGACAAATGCCTGGTCAAGGGGTCAGGTACCTTGTCCTGAAGATGCCTCCACAGACAGTACAGTTCTAGGGGCTGCTTCAAGCACCCTGTAATTGTGGAAAGGACACCCACAGGATACTAAGTCCAGACGCTTCAGACCTGCTAGTTCTAGGCCCCCAAATTTCTTCACCTCAAAATGAAAGCTCTGATGTCTCCCTGTGCTGGGCACTTTCTGGTCGTTTCTTTGGGTGATTTCTGTTATTTGCCTCCAGCAGTCACATGCCCCCACCTAGTCTACCAGGTCTTCCTGGGAATTCACTGTCACCATGTCCAAGAGCATGGTCTTATTCCAAAGGGAACATTTCCTTTCTAAATGCTGTTTGATCACGGCTTAGATGTTACCAGCACAGTGGTGAGAGTTAGAACGACCTCACTCCTCATACAGAGTCGAATCCGTTTCAATAGGCTTTTATTTATGAAATGAGAAATAAAATTATTGCAACTGAAACAGGACCAGATGGTAAAGTTAATAGTAGAGGCAACCCAGAAAATGCCACTTTTACAACCTTAGGGTAGTAATGGAAACCAGGGCTTTCTAATTTGTCATTGTCATATTTTGTGGCAATTATGTGTGCTGTTAACATAAGCCCAGCCTGAGGAATTACCGTTGGTGTAATTAAGAGACTTGCTATTCACACAGCGTTCCAAAAATGCTGTGGTGGTGTTCTGTTCCCTTTAACAAGCATGAAGACTAGCTTTGCAATTTCTCATATCATTTTTTTTAATTCCAGCCTTACAAATAGACTGGCTCATTGTCATATAGTTTAGTGGTGAAGAAACTGTTCTAAGCAACTATTACCAAAAATAGCCATACCTATTAACATTCCACTGTGTGCAGCTGAGAACCAGAGTTAGGAGAGAGCTCTGTGGGTTTCTTGACCACTTTCTTTCAGACATCTGAGGGACTATTTAATCTTTTCCCCCAAATTTAGAGAGATACCCCTTAGGGGTAGGTCTATTACCAAAAATATTCTTTTTTCCCACAAAAGGCAGTTCACCCTACAAGTCTCATTTGATGAGCAAAAATAAAATGTGTAAGAGGCTGTATACATAAGCACCTAGTGCCCACTTCATAAATCTTTTTAACATTTGGAAATTGTGTTCCTACTAATTCGAGAACCTAGACTTATTACCATGGTAGCTCTTTTTGCATCTGTCTTTGACCTTGGGTGCAATCCAGACACCTTTCCAGATGCTGCCCTTGGTTAAAGCCCAAACGTCATTTTTGCCTCCCATATTGTAGCCAGGCTGGCCCGCTGGGGGGCAGCACCTCACCAGTGATCCGGGGCCTTGGAAGTAAAAGGCGTTTGGGAAACAGCTTCACCCAAGGACATGGAAGGGATAGAAAGACACACTAATGAAATTAGTTATGGGTCTTTCTTGTCCATATAAAGTAAAGGCAGTCGGATCTCAGCATATTCCAGACGGGTACAGGAAATAACATTTTTTTGAGAGCAAAGAAACCAGCTTGGGTGTGTGCTGGAGACTCTATCTATTCACTGCGCCCTACAGACTGTGGCGCCCTCCCCAGCATGGACCCTGCGGGCTGCTTGGTCTTGAAATGCCAAGGCTTTAGGAGCTGGTCAGGAGGCAGGTGCTAGCGCTCTTCTTTGATGGAGAGCCTGCTTGTTAATCTTTGAAATGTTCAAGGAGGTCAGTTCCCACTCTTCTCTGTCTCTGGATATTTTTGGAGGGTGGCCTGGGCCATGAGAAAATGTCAGGCCACCTTATAAGGCCACATTTGGCCCCAAGAATGCTTGTCTGCAGCGTGTCCAGTACACTCTGTGGGTGTGAATTAACTTGACTCTTGGATTTCCTCACAGATTTCAAATGCTTCTCCTCATGCCATGGAGTATTTTCACTCTTTATAGTCTCCCCCAAGAGAGAGCTGTTCAGATGATGCCAATTTTGGACATACTGAGTAGATAACCACGGGCACATGTGAACCTGGTAATGTTCCCAGCCACCACTCTGGCTGTGCGGGGCCCATAGTGATCGTAGTCGTCTGCCTGCCGCAGGTGGCTTGTCTGTATAACTAGTGTATGTCAGAGTGAAATGCACAGAATTAGTTCTGGGTAATGGTGGGAGTATGGATATTGGGGCGGGGGTTCTGTGGTTTAAAAAATTGACACAAAAAGTTTTCTCCTGCTAAAGTTTTCAGACCTTTTTGCATATTAAAGCCATTTGTGAATTGGGGTGGGGGGCTACCACAGAATTTTCAAAAGCTGTTTTTGAACTTGATCCTTGAAACATCTTCAGGGCTAAGGCTGCTTGAACATCTTGAAAATACCCATCTAGCAGCTTTCCCCGTGGGGAACGTTAACCCATCCAGGAGGGGGAAGCAAGAGATGGGGTCTTTGCCTGGGATCTGGGAAGATGTTTCTTTTTTGTTGTTTTTAATAAACCACCATCATCAAATAGATAAATGAATTATTAGATTGAGAACCCAGGTGTCAGCAGCCCTGGATGGAGTCTGTCATTTGCTGCTACTGGTGGATCTAAAAGGTGTGTCTACCAGTGGATGGTAACTTGATCATATGAGAAGACCAGCTGGGACCAGCAGCCCCTGTGGTGCCTCACAGGCTGAAAATCCCAAGCTCCACCTACACCCGTTTCTGAGCACAGATTCAAGTGCCTGGTGTTAGCTCCTCATTCAGGCTCGTGTCCTTGAGGCTCGTGGTATTAGGAGATGGTCTTCCACATTCCCAACTGTGGCCAGTTGGTGGCCGCTTTGTCCTGGTGTGCCCTGTTGTCTCACAAGGCCTTAGAGTTCCTTTTGTTCTGGGTTGCATCTTCCCCAATCAGCTCACCACCCTTATGAGCCAGAGAAGCCAACACTATACAAAGGAAATCTCAGGCCCCAAGAGGGCCCTGCCTGAGGCCACACAGTGAGACAGATCTGAAAGCAGCTCTTCCTGCCCCGCCCCCACCTTGCCAGGGCAGCTCCAGGGCTGTGTGCCTGCTTCTGCCCACACCATCCCCTGGCTTTGCTGAAGCTTACACCTCTCCTCCTTCTCTGCCCCTGTTTGCCGATCACCCCTGCCCATGAACCCTCAACCTTCCCCATCAGCCTCTACTGCCAGATTACACTCTTCTCACCATTACCAAGGAGGGCCATTTCCCCCTGCCCTCCCAGTGCACCCTCATGGCAAAACCCCATCTTTACTCTTCTGCATCCTCACTGGCCCCCACTTAATTTTTTAAATCAGTTGTTAAATCACATTGATTCTATCTCCTGAGGATGGACTAAATCGATCAATTTCCTCCCCTGCCTCCTCGCGTGTTCAAGCCACCCCCATCTCAGCCGGACAGCAGCAGTGACCTCCTAACCAGCTCTGGGCTTCCGCTCTTGCCCTCCCTGAAACCCATTCTGCATACAGCAGCCAGAACAGCCTTTTTAAAACACAGGTATTATCATGTTGTCCCCTGTCATTCCTGGTGTAAAGTCCACACCCCTGAACGTGTCCCAGAGACTTTCTGTGGCCCCTCCCCTGTCTGCTTCTGCCTCCAGCCCCTCCACGCCCCATGTTCCATGAAAGCCTCCCAGGCCCTCAGCACACTTGGCTCTCATCTCCTGGCCTTTGTTAACCACATTCCCTCTGCCTGGGAGACTCCCTCACTTCCTCTCCACCTGGTTAATTCCTTCCCATCCTTCGGGCATGGCTGTGGCCTTACCTCCAGGAAATAAGTGCCTGCCCTGAGGTGAGGTCCTGGGACTCACCCTGGTGCTCCTCCTAGATGCTCCCACAGTGCCAGAGCTGCCCAAAAAAGGCCAGGAGACCCAGTGAAGTTACAATTTCAGATAACAGTGAAGAATTTTTTCATGTAAGTATGTCTCATGCAATATTTTTATTTGCTAAATCACTGTGGCAGTGCCAATATTTTCCCATCATTGCCATCTTTTTTTAAAGATTTTTAAATTGATTTTTAGAGAGAGGGGAAGGGAGAGGGAGAGAGAGAGAGACATCAATGTAAGAGGGAAATATCAGCTTCCTCCTACATGCCCAGGGATCAAGCCCACAACCCGGGTATGTGCCCTGACCTGGAATTCTACCGGCAACCCCAGGTGCTCAACCAACTGAGCCACACCAGCCAGGGCTCATTGCCATCTTTTCTCACCTGTTTGCCTGTCAGGACTGTGAGTTCCACCAGGGCCGGGACTCCTCCAGCTTAGGTACCACCGTATTCACAGGGCCTAGCCTTCCACTGGGGTTTGGGAGACTGGCAGGAAGCTTATTAACAAAAGATTAAACAGGGTCGTTTTAGGTGTGATAAATTCTTTGAAGAAACTTAGAATATCAGGAAGACGATGGCCTGCTGCTTTGGCCCATGTGCTCAGAAATGGCCTCTCTGAGGAGTGATAGGCCCCAAAGCCCGCAGTTGTCTCCCTCCACCATGCCACCTCCCTGCTCCCTGGAACACAGGGACACTGGTGGAAGACAGGGGGCTCATTTAGGATGAACAGCCTCTCAAAGGGCACAGCCACAGGCTCCTTAAGAAACTTCTAGTCTTGCCCTGGCCGGTGTGGCTCAGGTGGTTGGAGCATCATCCCATATACAGAGGGTTGCAGGTTTGGTTCCCTGTCAGGGCACATACCCAGGTTGTGGGTTCAATCCCCAGTTGGGGTCCACATGGGAGGCAACTGATCGATGTTTCTCTCTCTTTCTCTCTCTCTCCCCCTGTCCTTTCCTCTCTTTCTAAAACCAATTTTTAAAAAATTTTTAAAACGAAATTTTTAGTCTTTCCTGACCAGGCTCCCCAAGAAGCCCAGGGGAGATTGAGGCTGAGGAGGGCGCCACCTACTGAGCTCCAGGCTGCGGCATGCTGCAGGGGGCCTCCAGGCTGAGCACTGAGGGGCTGAGCTGCAAACATTCCAGGGACTCAGCCTTTTTCTCAGGCACTTCTCATTAGCAAAGCTGCTGAGAGCTGAGAGTCTGGTTACAGGAATTCCCGCAGGCCTGCTGGTTGCTTATCAGCAGCAGCCCAGGCCGGAGCCCACTGCACAGTGCCCAGGGGCACAAGTGTGAGCCCACACGCCCCGGGCATGCTGACCGCAGTCTAAAGCCAACCTCCCTTTGATCATCTCTCCCTCTTCTCCCAGCCTTGGAACTGCTCACTGAGCCCAAGTCTCCCTGGAAGCTCCAGTCACTGATCATAGCTTACCAGCAGCTTGGGGCTGCTTCCCTTCACAGCCAAAGTAGGGAAAAGATGAGCAGCCCCAGCTGCTCCACGGAAGCCTGTCACTAAATACCAACCTCCCCCTTACGTCCCCAAACCGCCAGCCCACGTCGTACATGAGGGGACCATGACCATGACGTATCACAGCCGGGAGAGGCCTCATGCGGGCACTGTCATCTCCAGTCTCCACTTATCCGGAGTTGGAAACTGATGCCCAGGAGAGAAAGGGATGCAGTGGTCAGCAGCAGAGCTGGACCACTCCACCCCCTGCTGCCCAGCCTTCAGGATGAGCCTGCGGGCACCTCTGGGATCACACCGATAATGTCCTGCTCCTCTGGGGCCTCAGCTTCCTGCCGGGAAGGCAGAGCCTCAGCTGCCCCACTGTGATCTCAGGTGCAGACTTCCAAGGAGATTGTGGAATTGTGGAAGACCCACCCTCCTAAGCGCTGGGGAGGGTGCCATGGATACGACCCATCCCTGGAAGCTTGGAGGAAACTACCAGGGTCTGTGTGCCAGGCAGCCCTGTGAGGGCCGAGGGCAACGGGGAGGGAAATCTGGAGTGGGGTCTAAGTGGTTCCCTCTGGCCACAGAAGCCCTGTAGTCATAACAGTTCAACCCAGGCCCATGAGGTGTTTGCCAGAGTTCCTACAGGTGTTTACCCAGGAATGGCAGTCTGCGGGCTCCCTCCCGAAGTCCCAGCTCCCACCATCAGCCCCTCGTCCTGCTCTCCAGTCTGAGAAGCACAGCCTGGGATGCAGCCTGCAAATGTGGAATCCGGGGCTGGCCCAGCCCCCTGTCAGGAATCTCAATTCGGAGCCAGGCGCTGCTGGCTTGCCTGGTATATTTAGAAAAGTCAGGCTCTGGTTGCTCCCTGTTCCCTACAAAGTGTGAACTGCACCCATCACATGGAAATGTGATTCACTTCTCAACAACCAGGCTGAGCGCTTCCCACCGCCTCCAAGCAACCCTCCCTCCCACCCCACCCAGCCCTCCTGTGCCCGCTGGCTGGCTGGCCGAGCTGGGGGAGAGCGGGGAAGAGGCACCTTCAGGGTCAGAGGCACATGTCTCTTGCATCTGTTGGCAGCGATGCATTGGTGGTTTCTTTCTGGAAACAGAGGTGCTTGTCTCTTCACAGCCTCCCGCCCTCAGTGCACAGTCTGCCCCACCCCCTGCTCCCCCTTGGTCCTTAGAAGGACTGGAAAAGCTCCCAGTCTGGTGCTGAGACCCTCATGGAAACGGTGCAATAAAGCAGAGGTCGCACCCCGGCAGCCTGTGGGCTGAATGTGGCTTTTTTTCTTCTTTTTCTAAAATGATATCCTAACTGGTTTTGGTTACCAACATTTTTAAATTAAGAGAGTTCACATTTTAAAAAATTAATTTCCTGTTTCTTTTGAAAAAAGACCTGGAGCTCTGGCAGCTCTGGGCCCCAGTCCTTCAGGGCACTGGGGGAGGGGTGCAGGGGTGGAGGCCCCCCCTTCCACACTGCTTTTCCAGGTTACCCCACCAGGCTGTGTGTCCATTTCTGTTCCCTGCCCGGACACACGAGGGTTTGGGACGTAAACCCCACGTCTAGGCTCTCCCACTATAGCAGGTCTGTACCAGCAGGCACAGCGCAGATCTACATCCCCTGCCACAGGGACACGAAGGAGGTGTGACACCTCTCTCTCCTCCTCGAATTTCTCATGCTCTGAGTTCCTCAGTCGTCCTAATTTATCTCCCTTCCCCCTGCACCCCTCTCTCATGCCCTGTATTATTGGATTGTGAGGTTCTGTTTTTGCCCAGCACCAACCTCCCCAGCCCCTGCCTGGTTCCTCCGAGACTGGGCATCGTGGTGCTATGGAGTCAGGCCTGGGTTTGATTCCTGCTCCGCTTTCTGCCATCACCACTTCCCTGCGCCTCTTTCACATGAATGGTGGGGGCAGATAATATCTAATGCGCAGGGCTACCCTGAGGGTTAAAGGAGCTGTTGCCCAGCCCATTAAATGGTCAGAGGAATCTGAGTTTGTTTCAGCAGAGAGCAGAGCAGACGCTGCGGCCACCTCTCCAGGCGCTGCAGGAACCTCACCCACTTCCCCACCCCGTGGGCCCAGAAAATAGTCCAAGTGCTCAAGCTGCTCCACCGAGGGGCCCAGAGGTGGCAGTGTCTCTGACCCTTGAAGGCAAGCACTCCCCTAAATGACAAGTCTTTAAGGACACTGGTCAGGCCCAGGCTGGGCTCCACCCTGTCAGTGGGATAAGCCTGAGCCGCAGGCCACTTGTTCCCCATTCCCCTCCCTCCTCCAGATTACTGACTCCGGCACCTGCCCCAGCTCAGGGCCACAGGCAGGTCCACCTGGGTCTGCTGGCTGGAGGCCAGTCATGGGGTCTGAAGGAAAGCAGCGCAGGAGGCCCGACCAGGATCCAGGTGAAGGTCACCTCTCTTCCCACTGGGAGGCGTCAGCAGGGTGGAAGAGTTCTATACTTTGTAAAGAGCCATATCACAGGGTCCCTGCTGTGATTCTCTCTCCTCACTGCCTCTCGCTAGCTCCTGATGCTCTGCTTTGTCATTTTGTGTCACTTAGGGGCTCCATCGGCCTCCATCCCCACACAGTGACCCCAGGTCCTGCTCACTGTCCAAGCCAAGCTCGTCCTAGTGGGTTGGGCAGACACCAGAGGGGACGGTGAGTCTGGGACCAAGTTACCTGGGTCAGCTGACTGCCACCCTGGTGAAGGGGATAGCCTCACCCTTTCTTGATGTGGATGAGGGCCTTAGGGGCAGGGAGAAGGGAAGTTCACGCACAGTGACCCAAGCCAGTGGTTCTCCTGAGGGGAGCTTGTTAACTCAGAGGTTAGATTCAAGCAAAGTGAGGATTGTGCTTCCCTGAGGGTCTAGAGAAGCCATACTCATTGCTTCCAGCTTCTGGTGGCTCCAGGTGTTCTTGGCTTATAGCAGCATCACTCCAATGTCTACCTCTGTCTTCCCATGGCCTTCTCCCCAATCTCTGCATCTCAGATCCCCCTCTCCTTCCTCTCACACGAACATTGATCATTGGATTTAGAGCCCACCCTAAATCCCAAATGGTCTTGTCTCAGGATGAGATCATAATATCATTTTAAGATATTAAAATGAGATCTTAGCCCTAGCCCATTTGTCTCAGTGGTTAGTGTGTCGGCCCTGGGACTGAAGGGCCCTGGGTTTGATTCTGACCAAGGGCATGTACCTGGGGTGCAGGCTCCATCCCCAGCCCTGATCGGGGAGCATGTGAGAGGCAACCAATAGATACATCTCTCTCACATCGATGTTTCTCCCTCTCTCCCTCTTCCACTCTCTCTGAAAAGCAATAGAAAAGTATCCTCAGGTGAGGATTTTTTAAAAAAAGAGATCTTAATCCTTAATTATGTTTGCAGGCCTTGTTTCCAAACAAGGCCACACTCACAGGCACCAGGGGTTAGGCCTTGGACCTATCTGTTCAGGGACACCATTCAGTCCACACTCAGTTTCCTCCGCTATAAAATGGGAGGCTCAGTGCCTGCCTCCAGAGCTGGGGGATTGAATGGTTACCACATGCGCAGCGGTAGGAGCAGTGAGGGCCCATCGGAAGTGCTCAGATGCACATTAGCCTCTATTCTCATTCCTTGTCCTTCAGGATGCCACTCAATGAAACCTGCTCTGAGCTGTGTCCCAGCCCCTTTCCGTCACCCTCTGCTCCCAGGGCCCCTGTGCACCCCTCCAGCTCTTCCCAGCACCTGGTGGTAAGCGGGAGGAGGCTGCTGCGCTCTGCCGGCCCATTGGCTCCTTTAGATTAAAAAACTGGATCTTGCTCATCTCTTCTTTTAAAAACAAATCACCATTCTTGATTCATACAAAAATATCTTGCTCACGAGCAATAATGTGTGTGTGCACACATCAGAGAGCAGCCATAACTCATCCCGATGAGCCCAAATGGCTCACAGTTCTCTCCTGATCACAGCCTGGACACTTCACCCCGTTTCTCCAGCATCCAGTACAGAGCCTGTCACTCGGGGTCCGGCACAGATATTTGTTGATAAATTAGAGGAGGACGGCAACCTGGAGGTCGGCGCAGAAATAAAGGAGCAGCTGAATGTACTGCCTGAGGACCCCTTGTCAGGGACACAGTGGGTCCTGGGGGTGATGGGAGCATGGAAGGCCTGCCCTGGGGCAGGGAGGCAACTGAGGCACAACAGGTGAGTGTCAGCAATTGAGCGTGATGGATGGTACCTGGCCTCGGGTAAACTCTCAGCCCAGACCCATGACACATCCTGGAGAGTTAACCAGACAGAAAGAGACCTGCAATAGCCACTGGCATGGCTGTGCAAAAGGCACACCAGTTACCTCTGCTTTTGTGTCCTGTTTACTGTTTATGGCTAATTACCATATAGCATTATAGCAGTGTGTATATAATTATGTGGCAGATTAATTTTGTTATTAGTTTCATTTAATTACACTGCTGAACTCTGTTGGCTAAGTCTCCATTACGCACAAACAAAAACAAAGAAAAGTTTTTTAAAAGCCTCTGCTCACCTCTGCTTTTGCAGTGGGAGAAGGAAGGTAGGACCTGGCCCAGCCTCCACAATGGAGGTGAGCCCCCTGGCCAGAGCTACCTCGTGGTGAATACCTGTCCTGTCCGGAGCCCTCGCTGTCCTGGGCTAAGGGTCTCACATACTCTCATGCAGCACAGCAGCCCTGCCAATGCCCATGTAAAACGCATGCTGCACAGGGGCTTCTTAGTCTCAGTGGGGTCAGTTTCTCCTACAGACCTGGGCTGGGGGACGGGTCATTTGGCTCCAAAGCTGGGGCATGACTGGGATGACCTCAGAGCCCCTGCTAGGCTCCTGAGTTCACTCCAAAAGGGTCCATCCTCCCCCCACAGCTCCCACCACACTCCAGACAGTGGCTTCACCCTGCCTTCCTCACATCCCCTTGTTCCTTCTCTGTCTCACCTGCACCTCTTTGAGGAAGCACTTTGGCTACGTGGAGATCGGATCCATTCTCTCACGCCACCCCTGACCACGGCCACCATGCCCCAGGCCTTCCCCAGATCACACCGCTGAGTTCCTTCCATGACAACAATGCAAGCAGCTGATGCTTACTGAGCTCTGTGGCCACATCCACACTCACATGTTCACATCTGGTCTCACTGCAAAGTGGGTGCTGCCACCACCATGACTGCTCCACAAACAGACAGAATGAGGCTCTGACTGGCTGGGTACCTGCCCAAGACACGCAGCTGGTAAGTTCAGAGCTGGGAATTGAAACCAGGTTTGTTGTATTTCAGCCCCTGCACTATAGGGCCTCCTCTCCTGTCATTCACTCAACAGGTCCTGATGAGCATCTCTTCGAGGTCAGACCCTGCGCTGGGTGCTGAGGATGGAGCCACAGACAGGCAGAGATGGGCAAGCCCTTGTGGTGCTTACACCCAGGCCCACCTGGCAACGTGTGCCAGCTTTCTTCTCCTGGGGCTTTGGGAGATCATGGGCTGGGGATGGGGTGGGGTTCAGTAGCATCAACTCCATTCCCAGCCCAAGAGACACAATCTTTGGGAGAACCAGCAGCCACAGAGCAGTCTTCGGGTAAGATGCTGGGGCGGGGCCTCGGGCCTTCCTGGGGTTCTCCCTGCCCTGAGTTTGAGCATCACCTTGGCCTTCCTCCTGCTGGGTTGGCCCTGCTTGGGGTCAACCTTTCCTCACATCCTTCCCTTTGGCTCCTTCAACCAGTCATTGTTCCAGCTAGAATATAGGCTTGCAAAGCTCTCCCGCCTGCTGCCCTTCTCCCTGAGGGAACCCTCAGTAATCAGCAGGGCTATGTCTGTGGGCTAGTGAAAAGCAGGCAGAAATACTGGGGAGTGGGGGCCAAACCTTGGCCAGGCAGCCAGACCTCCCTCCCTGCAGAGGGGCTGAGGGGCCTGAGGCAGATGGGAGGGATGCATCCTGCTCCTGAGAGCTGCCTGGTGCAGTGGGAAGCTCCTGTGGGAAGGCAGGAGGCTCCCTCTGCTGAGCCAAGGGGTCTGTAGGCTCAGCTTAGGGCCACTCTGGGAGGCACCTCAGCACAGCCCTGGTGACAGCTCTGCTTAGGAAAGGACCACCCCTCCTCGAGCGACTCCTGTGTACCAAGCCCTTGACATACCCTGGGAGAAGAGATGTTTTCATTTCGCTGATAAGGAATCTCAGAGAGGGTAAGTAACTTTGTTGAGGTCACACAGTGAGCAGACAATCATTCTAACTGGTCCAACTCCAAAGTCGATGCCCTTCCCACTACATCACAGAGCCTCCTTTAGGAGCCAGGACCAGAGGCCACCCCTCTCCTCAGAGAAAAGGAAGAAAGCCCATAAGCATGGAGGATTTTCTGTGTACCATGGTCCCAGTACAGCCACATTCTAATCAACACTCCCATGCCCTTCCCAGCCTCTCTCATAAGTATATTCAGTATGATCTGGGCCCCAAAAAGCTGAAGGTGATAGCTTATGATCCGCACCCCCACCACATCCCCACCATGTCCCAGCCCCCATGAAGGGGACTGCCTGCTCTCCAGGCAATTGTCCCCAGAGCACAGCCCCAGGATGGCAGGGCCTCCTGACCCTACCTCTCAGCCAGGTTGAGATGCTGTCTCTCAGCAACCAGGATGCTGCTCCTGAGCTGGCAGCTTCTCAAGTGTGATCAGGGGCTGGGCGTCAGCCTCACCCTCACTCCTGAGCAGGAATTTCATGAGTCAGATGAGGCCCAGGAGCCTGTGCTTCACAACCAGATGATCCTGAGGCACACTTGGGTTTGAGAAGCATGAACTAGAGGACAGACAGGGAAGCTAATCCAGACAATGGGACAACCAAAGGAGCAATTCATTAACATAGAACTTGGAAATGAGCTAAAGAACATGACCCATGTGTGTGCATCGAGGAAAAGGCCTTCCCTGTGGCTCCCTCCCCAGATTCGGGGTCCTCACTTGCTCCTGGGATCTTTCCCTCTCCACCTGGTTAATTCTCACCTCTCTTTCAGGTTTTCTCTCAAGGAAGCCCACATGAGTAACCCTTGGGTCCCTAACCCTTGCAATTGCTCTAGTTGCTCCACAGTTCTTGGGAGCCCTAGTGCCCATGAGGTTTAGAGTCAGGTTCTGTCTCACTCTCTGGAATGTCAGCTCTGAGTCTGTGGACTTCCAGCCTTGTTGGCAGCTGTCCCCCCAGCACGAGCACTGTGTTTTGCGCTCAGTAGGCTCTCATGGCTATCTGTTGAATGTGTAACTCAGGTTGGAAAGCTGGGAGGAGTAAGCTCAGGTAGAAGAAAAGAAATACAGAAAATAGACTTTGGCTTGTGGTCAGCAGAGCCTTTCCCTATCCAGGAATTGCTCAGCCTGCATAGGAATTTCACAGGTTATAGAATCCTCTGCTGTGGGATCAGATCTTCTCACCTACCCCGGCCTGGGCAGGACAGCATCTCCCTGCATCAGAGCTCTTCCACTGCTCTTCTCAAAGATTCCCACAAATGGCAGTTCCCACTCACCTCCATGCTCGTGACAGCAAGAGATATTCTTTGCTATTAGTGATGTTCTTTGAGTCTGATGTCTATGTTTCCTATGCCATTTTTATCCCCCCTTTCCTTCTCCTCTTGAACATAGGTCAACAATATCAGAACTAGACAGGAGCTTACAGATGACCTAAGAAAGTAGCTTTCAAGTCCTTTACTTTTATTTTTATCCTAAGCAGGATAATCCTCTTTCCAAAAAAAATAAATAAATAAAAATCTGAAGCCTAAAACAGACCAACAAAACGGGAGCACCTCTAATCAGTATGGGGGTGGGAGCCCTCCCAGGGCACCCCCAAGAGCTTCAGAAAACCCAATTTGAAAACCAGTGATCAGACCCTAGTCTGACACTTTGTGGATGAGAAAGTCCAAAGAGAGAAAGTAATCTGCCCCAGCCAGGATGGTAGCCCAGGCTTTTCTGTCCTGAAGTTCACAGCCAACATTGTTGGGTTTCAGTGAAACTGATGGCGTTTGAAGTGCTCTGCAGTTGTACTTGTTAAAAAGCATGATCCAGCATCATTTGGGAGCTGTGTTTTGTGTTTTCTCCTTTATGTATTTATTTTCTTTTGGTTGGTGTATATATATATATATCTTCTTTACTGTTGAAAGTATTACAGATGTCCCCCTCTCCCCCCCCATTGAACCCCTCCACCAACAACCCCCCCCCCATGTCCTCTCCACACTATTGTCTGTGTCCATAGTCATGTGTTTTCTCCTTTATGATATCTGGCACTTTGACATGCCAAAAAACTCAGCAAGAAATTGTCAGAGGAAGTCAGACAAACATGTTTCATAAATCTCCAAATCTTTGAACAAAAATAGTCATCACATTTTCGCAAACATATCCACATAGGACTGCAGAGCTGCCCATCTTTTTTCTGTTACTTATTTATTTATTTATTTTGAAATGCATTTTGAGTGCAAACCATGTGATAGCAAGAAAGATCCAGTTGGCATGAGAAAAGATGGCATCCTTTGCTTTGGAATCATTCAGCGTCTCTGCCCCGGGGACCTGGAGATTTTTGTGGAACCGATTGCCTTGGGATTGTTAACATAATCCTCTAATTGGAGCATCAAGGGCCCTATTAGCCGCCAGAACAGCCAGTCCTCAGAGGGAGCACATTCCTAAGGACCAGGGAGAAGGTCTAGGCTCTTCTTGGATTTCCCACGAACCACACACTCTCTGCCCCACACCCTCACCCTGCCCTACGCCTCCCGCCAGCCCCCAGACTCCAGAGCAGGGCAGGATGAAGTGTCTCAGTGATGGGACCGACGGGGGCTAGACTGTGACAGCGCTTACTAGTCAGCCATCTTCCATGTGCTACCCTTAGGCCAGGAGTCAATATAGTCCTATTGTGGGTGTCATTTACTCAGCTGCTCCTGTGTCCCAGGCACTGTGCTAGTTTACCTAATCCTGACCATGAGCAATGGCAAGATTGTTAGCTCTGTTTTGTAAACGAGAACACTGATTTTTCAGAAGCACTTGGTCTGAGCCAACTATTATTTCATTTAATATTTGCATACATCAGTAATCTATTACTAATAATTGTTAACTCATATTGAGTGTTCACTATGTTCTAAGAGCCTCACGTGTATAAACTCTTCTAATCCTTACAAGAACCCTATGAAATGAGTATTATTATCATCTCCATTTTTTAATCCTCACATGAGAATATGTTTTTAATTTATTTTTTCTTTGCTCAATCCCTCCACACACACATACCCAGCTATTTTTATTTTTATTTAAGAACAGTTTATTGATTTTTAGAGAGAGGAAGGAAAATGGAGAGAGAGAGAAACATCAGTGTGGAAGAGAAACACTGATCGGCTGCCTCCTGCACACCCCCTACCAGGAATTGCACCCACAACATTTTTGGTGCATAGGACAATACTCCAACCAACTGAGTCACCTGGCCAGGGCATCCCCATTATTTAGTTACTTATTTATTTATTTATTTATTTATTTATTTATTTATTTATTTATTTAAAATACGTCTTTATTGATTTCAGAGAGAGGAAGGGAGAGGGAGAGAAAGGGATAGAAACATCAATGATGAGAGAGTCATTGATCAGCTGCCTCCTGCACGCCCCCTACTGAGGATGGAGCCCGCAACCCAGGCATGTGCCCTGACAGGGAATCGAACAGCAATCTCCTGGGTCCTAGATTGATGCTCAACCTCTGAGCCACGCCGGCCGGGTGGCATCCCCATTTTATATATGAGGAAATCGGGGCACACAATGGGTAAGAATCTTGCCCAAGGTGGCTCAGCTGTCAGCCGCATCAGTTCCTGGTAGGCTCAGTTCAGTTCAGCCATCAGTTGTGTTTCTCTGCGATCGAAGGGAAACAACACAGAGTGGTTCAGTGCATGGACTTGGGAATCAGACATATTTGGGTTCAAATTCCAGTTCTAACCCAATGGGCTGTGTGACTATGGGCAAGTGTGTTAGCTATCTATTGCTATGTAACACATCACCCCAGCCTTTGGCTGCTTAAAATATCAATTATTATCTTTCAGTGTGTGGAAGTCAGGGACCCAAGAGGAGCTGCACTGGATGTTCCAGCTCAGCATCTCTCCCAAGGTGGCCGTCAAGATCTCATCCGAGGCTGTCATCATCTCAAGGCTCAGCTGGACAAGGAACTGCTTCCAAGGTCCCTCTCATGTCCCTCCACAGGACTGCTTCCTTCACAACCTGGCAGCTGGCTTCCCTCAGGGTGAGTGGTCTCAGATACATCGAGAGAGAGCACCCAAGACGGGAGCCACTGTCATTTTATAACCCAGTTTCAGAAGTGACATTCTGTACTGGCTTTGGCAGCACGTATACTAAAATTGGAATGATATAGAGCCCTGGCTAGTGTGGCTCAGTTAGTTGAGAATGGTCCCATGCCTAAAAGGTCGCCGGTTCAATTCCAGTTCAGGGCACATGCCTAGGTTTTGGGGTCGGTGCCCTGTCAGGGTGCACACAGGAGGAAACCAATGGATGTTTCTCTCTCACATTGATGTTTCTCTTCCTCTCTCTGTCCCTCTCCCTTCCTCTCTCTCTAAAAATCAACAAAAACATATTTTTTTTAAAAGAGAAGATTAGCATGACCCCTGCACAAGGATGACATGCAAATTCATGAAGCATTCCATAAAAAAAGCAAGAAAAAAAAGTGACATCCCATTCTTTCTACCCTATTCTGTTCATTAGAGGCGAGGCAAAGAGCCCAGGCCACACTAGAATGGTAGGGGATTACACAAAGGGCCTCGGCAGGAGGAGGGGGTAGTGGGTGGGCCATCTCGGAGGCTGCCTCCCACAGCCAGTCACTTAAACCCTCAGCCTCAGTTCCTTCATCATAAAATGGGAATTATAATAGTGTTTACCTCCAAGAGTTCTTCTAAGGCCTCAGTGAGACAGCGCTTACAAGGGAGCTCAGGACAGGGCCCAGCGAAGAGTGAGTGTTGGTCACTATCCGCATCACTGGCTGCAGCTACTGCATCTTTCTGGATTGCATCTGTCCCTTCAGTGTCTGTCTAGCTCAGTACCTGGCACTTCCTTTCACTCCACGGACACCAGGCACTGAGGGTGCCAGTGTGGGAGTGGGAATGAAGGAAGCAGTGCTGTCGTCAGGGAGCCAACATGGCTGTTCACGCCATTCCCAAGACCTGTGGGAGGGACCTCCCCATAAACGTCAGGAATGTCCTCTGTGAGCCAGCCAGGGCACAAGGGTCGAGACTATATAGAGGTCTGGTCCCCGCTGGCTCTTAGTGTACTCTACCCAGAGATGGCCCAGCAATGGAGCTTACCACTGGGGGTTGGTCCCGGGTGTGAACCCAGCCCTGCTGCCGTAGGCCCTGGTTTGGCAGATCACCCAAACACTGCCCAGACCGCTCCCAGGAGGGGCTGGCACGTGGGCAAGGACAAGTTCCAGAATACTGGACCACCCACATGTGGCGACAGTAACAGTTTGTGGCTCCCTAAGGCTTGTCATCAAGGAACAACATGTTGCCCTCTAGGGTGCTTGGCGGTGGTGGCAGCTGCTCGGCATTACTGACTAGAGCTCAGGGAAAGGAGCAGAGGGACAGGGAGGGAGGGAGCCAAATCCTTGGCAAAAGACCACATGCCCAGCCAGGCTGCAGACCAGGAAGAGACCGAGCACAGTAGAGAAGCACTGGGCTGTGCTTGAAGGACACAGGCTGCAGAGTCAGGGGTCGGACTCATGGCTCAGCCACTTGTCTGCCAGTGACTTTGGACAGGCTGCTTAACTTCTCTTCATCTCTAGGGCCTCATCCACAAAATGACTTTCCATCTCGCACAGAGAAATAGCAGGACAGATGTGCAGGGCCTGGTGCACAGAAGGTGCTCCCTAAATGGAACCATCATTGTCAGGGTGAGAGGGTGCTTAAAGGAAGAGAAAGATGGAAAGCTAAGTAGTCTGTTTTGGTTTGTTTGGTTTGGTTTATTGAAGTGTATACACACATAAAAAGTTCCCATATCCTGAGTGTTTAGCAAGATGAAATTGCACAAAGAAAATCCACATGCCTAACCAGCATGTCATCAAGAAATAAAAATGTGACCAACACCCCAGAAATCCACTTCCTGCTCCCTCCCAGTTCTCTGCGTGGAGAACCACTAAGCTGACATCTAAGGTCCTTGTGCTTTATTTAAACGTAGTGAGTGGTGTGCCCTCTTTTGTGTCTGTCTCTCTTGGCTCAGCACAGTGTGTGTAATGTACTCACCACGTTGTTGCACGTGATTGGAGTGTGTCGGTTCTTATTGCTCTGCAGTGTTTCATTGTGTAAATATACTCGTTTATTTATTCATTCTATTGTTGATGGGCCTTTGGGTTTTCAGTTTGGGGCTCTTAAAAATAGTGGTGCCATGAACATTCTTACAGATGTTTTCATTTAATGGATTTAGGATGAAATTGCTGAGTCAGAGGTCATCCAACCTTACAGCTCTAGTCGATGCTACCACACAGCTTCCGAAGTGTTTGCACTCATATGCACACCACCAGCAGTGGGCAGGGGGCTCCTTACTCTACATCCTTGCGCACACTTGGGGTTGTCACTGTTTTTCATTTTAGTCTTTCTAGTAGATGGGGAGTGGAGCTCTTAATTGTGGTTTTAATTTGAATTCTCTGATGTATAATGGGGAGGAGCACCTCTTATTTTGATTGGACATTTGGGTGTGAATCTAATTGTCTAATTTCTGTCCTCGATGGGGCTCCTCTAGAGAACTGAATCTATAGAATTGCCAATTAAAATAAAACATACTGCCACCTGTGACAGATATTGCAGACTGATTCAGGCACACCTCACAGCTCCAGGAGTGCCCATGGCCCACCCTCTGCCAGGCAGGGGTTCCAGCAGGAGATGGGGAAGGCGGACGTGAGGCCAGGCGTGTGCTGCTGCTGCTGTTTCTCCTGGCTAGCTCGGGGATAGAGATATTTGGTTATCCCGGAATAGATGACAATGGAAAGCTAGAGATGGAAGCACCTTGGTCATCTTCTGGCCCAGTGATTCGAAGTGATGCTTCCTCTCTCTCTCCACCCCCCTCTCTCCCCCTTTCAAAGGGTGCATAATAGAAATTTTCAAATAGACCCAAAAGTACCCATCACGTCACTTCATCAGCCCAGTGATTTTTTTTTTAATCTTCACCTGAGGATATTTTTTCCATTGCTTTTTCAGAGAGAATCGGAGAGAGGGAGAGAGAGAGAGATGTGAGAGAGACACATCAATTGGTTGCCTCCCTCAGGGGCTGGGGATCGAACCTGCAACGGAGGTCCGTGCCCCTGACCAGAATAGAGCCTGAGACCCTTCAGTCTGCTGGCCGTCACTCTAACCACTGAGTCGAACTGGCTAGGGCAGCCCAGTGATTTTTAAGCTGTTTTAGCCTCTGATTCTCTTCTCAAATAAAACTTTATGTATGTGCAGCTGAATGAAATGGTGACATAGTTGCTTATGTTTCCCCCCTATTCCTTTATCCCATTCAAGCGGCTGTTAGGAGGAGCAATACCTGGGAGAATGTAAAGGGTTTGCAGGGGAGGCAGAGAGGAGGAAGGATTTGCATTCGTTTGCTAGGGCTACAAACAAAATACCACCAACTGAGTGGCTTGGACAACAGAAGCCTGTTGTCTCAGTCTGGAGGCTGGAAGCCTGAGGTCAAGGTGTCGGCAGGGCTTGTTCTTTCTGAGGCTGTGAGGGAAGGACCTGCTCCAGGCTCTCTTCTTTGCTTGTAGGTGGCCATCTCCCCTCTGTCTCTTCATATGGTCTTTGTGTCCAAACTTTCTCTTCTTATAAGGACAGCAGTCATTTGGGTTAGGGCCCACCCTCATTTTAACTTCATTATCTCTGTAAAGAACCTATCTCCAAATAAGGTCACATTTGGAGTTATGGGGGTTAGAATTGCAACATGTCTTTTTTGGGGAACAGTTCAGTCCAGAACAGGGACTCACTGGCATAAGACGGAATGAATGCCTTAAAGAAACACAAAAGGAAATTCCCCCAGGCTAGGAAGGGTTTTCCCAGGATGGAGGGAGGCTAAGAACAAGGGACTTGGAATGAAGAAGAGAAAGGCAGAGGGGACATTGGTCAGCTCCCAAAAGATACCCATGTCCCAAGATTGACACAGAGTCAGCAGAGACAGCTGGACCTATAGGCCCTCTGGACAGAGATCTGGTTTGTTGGTGGGGACACCTGTGTCCCAGAGTGAGGCACTACCTGAAAAGAACATTCCAGGAATACCTGGGGTAAATATTTCATCCAGCTCCTGGAAATGGGCCCTGGGAGTCAGAAATTAATTTAGAAATTTAGAAAACAGAGGAACTGATATTTTCTGTACCTCTCAAGTTTTCATCTGAGAGTTATATTTGCAGAACATAAAGCAGATAAAAGCAGAACTGTTCTAGGTGGAACTCGGCCCCAATCCTGGCTCCCCAGTCCTTGCAGCATCCCAAGACAATCCAAGGAGTTTTAGGGCTCCAGGAAACTCAGTGTGAAAACACTTAGGGTTCATCGTCCCCCCTATTGAACACACAAGGACACAGACGCTAGAAGAGGAAAGACCTGACCCCGGGTGGGCACAAGACAGGCGAGCAGCAGACCCAGACTGGAACCCAGGGCTCCTGATTTCCACCAGGACGCTTCCCTCTGGCCTCCTCGAAGCTCTCCCAGCAGGTGGACGCTGTATCTCTGATTCACGTCCAGCTCCTATCCGGGGAGGTGTCTCATTGCACAGCAGACAGCTGGGTCCCTGAGCAGCACTGACGTGGTCCTGGAGTCACTCCTTGGGACCTTGTCAGGTTTTTATTTGTTTTAGCCATTCTCACAGATGTGCAGTGTCCCGTGTTCCTTTGACACGTCCCCTTTCATCGCTGAGGACATCTTTGTTTTCTGGCCTGCATGTTCCAGGTTCAGCTTGTCCTGTCCCTATCCCACGGAATCATCTCTGAATAAGCCGTTAATCCCTGGCTCTAAATTGAGTTTTACTAGCAGTTTCACGAGAGGATTTGGTACATTATGATGTGTTAGGGGTAAACCATTAAAAAGGTACTTCTCGAATGCAGACTTGGTTATTCTGCAGTCAAATGGTTCCCCAGACACTTAGTAATTCCCATGTGCAGAAGTGGCCGAGACCTTCCTCCTTGAACTCGTCTCCAGCATCTTTTATTACATTCCTTTCTGCTTCAACTCTTTAGATTCTGTTCTCTGTAATTAACCTTCACCAATAGAGTGATTCATACCAGGATGGTGGCAAGCAGCAGACTCTCAAGGAAATGAGAATCTGAGATTGAACATCTGATTCAGTTGGATCTGAAGGCAGCAGTAGTCCTGTTATCATTAGGAGATAGTATTCCGAAGTCCAAAGCACACAATGGCAATACAGTTATCACCTGTTGTCACCTATGATGAAGGTAAGGCTTTGGAGGACAGCGTGGCTGCTGAGATAAAACACTGTGGTGAGAATAAGGAATATAAAGCCTGGGGACTGGGCTGACTGCTTCGAACTACGCAGAGTGTTTAAGGAAAGAAATAACCTCAGGGGTTCTTTCTTCCTTTTTTTAAAAAAAACTGGCTTTAGTATAGTGTCAGATGAGTACTAGACTTATCAGGGTGACAACTTCATAAGTTATATAAATATCTACTCACTATGTTGTATACCTGAAACTATAATAGAAAAATAAATGTTTTAAAAATAGCTTTATTGTCAATATAGCCATGTATATTGACATCCAATAAATTACATATATTTAAAATGTATAATTTCATGTTTTCACACACACACACACACACACACACACACACACACACACACACACACTAATACACCTGTGAAACCATCACAAGACCACGTACATCCAATACTGACAAGTATCTTGTGCCCCTTTGCAGTCATTCCCTCCTGCTCTTCCTTGCCCCCCTGCCATTCCCAGGCAGCCACAGTCTGCTTTCTTTTACTATAGATTAATTTGCATTTTTAGAATTTTTAATAAATGGAATCATACAATATGTATTCACTTTTAATTTTTAAAATTTTTTTTTAGGGAGAGAGGGAAAGAGAGACAGAGAAACAACAATCGGCTGCCTCCCACACGTCCCTTACTGGGGATCAAGCCTGCAACCCGGGCATGTGCCCTGACTATAAATAGAACCAGGGACCTTTCGGTGCATGGTGCGTGATGCTCAACCGAGCCACACCAACCAGGGCTGCACTCACTTTCATCTGACTGCTTCCACTCAGGATAATTATTATAATCATTTTGAGGCTTATTCATGCTATTGAATGTGTCAATAGTTCACCTCTTTTTATTGCGGAGCAACATTCCACTTCATGGATATACCAACATTTATCTGTTCACTTGTTGATGAATATTTGAATTGTTTCTAGTTATGAGTAAAGCTGCTATAAATATTAGTGTACAGGTACTTATGTGGAAATGTGGTTACAGGCTTTCACTTTTCTTGGGTAAATACCTAGGAGTAAAACTGATGTATTTTATGGTAGGTGCATGCTTAACTTTTTAAGAAACTGCCTGGCTCTTTCCCTGTGGTTGTACCACTTTATATCCCCACCAGCAGTGTTGAGAGTTCCAGTTGCTCCATATCCTGTCCAACACATGGTATGGTTGCTCTTTAATTATAGGCATCCTAGTAGGTCTGTAGTGGTATCTTGTTGTGATTTTAATTTGCTTTTTCCTGATGATTAATGATGCTGCACATCTTTTCATGTCCTTATGTGTTATCTATATATTTTCATCCATTTTTGGTGACGTGTCTGTTCAAATCTCTTGCCCATTTTTATTGGGTTGTTTTCTTATTATTGAGTTTAGAGTTCTTTTAGATGTTTCATACACATCCTTTAGCAGATGTGTTATTTGCAAATAAATTCTCCCAGCCTGTAGCTTGTATTTTCATTCATTTAACAATGTGTTTCGAGGAGTTCTTAATTTTGATGAAGTCCAATTTAATAAAAATATTCTTAAATAATTTGAAAATACTGAATTGTACTTTTGGTGTTATATCAAAGAAATCGTTGTGATCTTGAGTCACAAAGATTTTCTCCTGTGTACTGTTCTTATCAGTTTTAGGTTTTACATTTAGGTTTATGTTACATTTTGAGTTAATTTTTGTGTATATGGTGTGAGGCAGGGGTTGGAAAACCTTTTCTAAAGGATCAGATAGTAAATACTTTAGATTTTGTGAGCCATCTAATCTCTGTAACTACTCAACTCTGTCATGTAGAGCAAAAGCAAGGCTGAGACAAATAACTGAGTGTGGCTGTGTTTCAATAAAACTTTATTCATAAAAACAGGCTGTGGCCACATTTGGCTCACTGGCCAGAGTTTGCTGACTCCTTCTTTAAATCTTCAAACACTACTAAAATGCTCTTGGCAACAGAGATAGCCCTATTCATCCAGATCTGTTGAGTCTGGTCCCCCTTGCTTAAAAATTGTTGTGACCTCATCTGAGTAAGTACCTTGGAAATGAATGACAATTTTCCTCATGCCTCACCCCTACATTTCTTCATTGGTTTCAGACTTATTCAAAGGAGCCTATTCTTATCTGCCCCAGAGGACCACGTACAAAGCCTGACTCAGGAAGAGGTATCTACATGCCAGAATCTCAGGACAAAGCAACCTATTAGGTCATTCAACTTCATCTTCCTTCTGCTTGCTTGGGGTTGACAGAAAAAAAGTCAAGAAGGTTAGGTAAAAGCCTGCCCTAAAGCTTTAAGATATTGATCAAGTCATTCTACTGCTTTCCTCCTCTGCATCCCTGATCTGTGGCAAGAAAAATGAAGATTTCTCCTAACACTCTCAGTGTTATTGAGTGGGTAAGAATAAGACAATGCATTTCTCACTCTCCCTGGTTTGTTCTCAGACAATTCCAAAGCTGCCTTCTCCTTGAATAATTTTTAAAGACTGCCTTTTTCTTTTTTTAAAAAAGCACTATACAAATGCAAGGTATCGTTACTATTTTCTCTTTTTAAGTAATTCTAGAAAGCCAGCCAGAGGATTTCACAATCTGTCCCTGTCCCTTGGTGCTTCTGCCTGTTGCCAGGGAGAGAGATTATCCCGGCTTGGGGAAGGTCAGCCAGCCCCAGCAAGATCTCTAACAGGGTTTGGCTTGCCAGCCTCAATCACAGATTCAAAGTCAGTGACACAGACACTGGACAAGACCACTCCAAGGCCAAACAGAGTGGCCTCTGAGAAGAGAACACCACTCAGCACTACTCAAGCTCCCCAGAGGCCTCTAATTACCACCCACGCCTGCAGGAGGGCACAGACAGGCTGCGGGCTGTCAGAATCCTGAAAGGGGCTGTCTTTGAGAACAGAGCCGCATCTGCATGGCCCTGGGGGCTCTGCTTTGAACACAGCAGAGATGAAAGAACAGATCTCCCAGACTAGGAGAGGAGCTGGTGCATACCCGCACAGACATAAAAGTATTTATCACAGTCATCTATAAACGTATGTAGGAGCCTGAGACCCAGTCATGTAACTCATTCCATGCTAACCTCTTAAATAAACATTTGGATTTCTTAAGAACTAATTTGTTCATTCACTATTATTAAGAATGACTCCCATTTTACGTAAGGGTGAATAATTTGAAAAGATTTCACACCATTGTCTAGGTCCTCATAGCAAGTGGTTAAGTGGGGTAGGAGAGCACTGTTATCCTTGCTGGGGATGGCAGTTCAGAGAGGTGAAGTGACTTGTCTGACATCAAGAAGCCAGAAAGTGGTAGAGCTGGTGCGGTGCCTCCAGGTATTCTGACTCTGACCCCAAGCCTAGCACTCTTCCCCTCTGTTCTTCTCTGTGTTGAGTGGAAAGACTTTTCTCATCAGGTGGGACACCTTAGGAAGGAGGCACAGGTGGAAAGGAGAGAGACGAGCTAACTGATGCAGGATGTCAGTTCAGTCGGTCCTGCCTACCAATAAGGAGGCAGCCCTTAGAGGCAGATTGTCCTCCCTTCTCAGGCCCCAACTCTCCTCTTCTTACCCCATTGTGCCCCGGCTTATAAAACAAACACTAGGGAGTAAGCACTGTTTTCTTTACAAAAGGATTCACCATAGCTAGCTCTGAATGGTAATCTCCCCAAGGGCATTTAAAATAGGGCCAAGTCATAAAAATATGTAAACACAGTTTTGGAGACATCAGTATATTGTATAAGGTCCATTTACATAGTCAATTGCATGTGCAGATAGCCACTGGGGTAATTTAAGACAAGGGATGGGACGCAATGACCTCTGAAGAGTTTGGGATGCTGGTCTCTGACTCTTTCTTCTGTGCTCAGTACAGAGGCTGTGAACTTGCTGTGTGTGTGTGTACTCATGGGGGGGGGGGGAATGCACATGTGGGGGGAAGCCTGGCTTTAACTACCAAGGTTGAAGTTCAGTGATGTTGTCTTCCAAGAAGGTTGCTTGCCTTTGACTTTTTCTAATGAAAAATTAATAGGCACTCACTTGCTGCTGCCTTTAATTATATTTGCTGGAGACGCATGTCTGCCAATCAGCACAGCTCTGGCTGTCGGTGCAGACGAGGATCTGCTCTCAGCAAAGTCCATTGGTTTGGGAGGAGAAAGGGCACCATTTTGGCTGAGCAGTTGAAGAGGCAGAAACATCATGAGGTGGAGATTGTATCACATTTTCTGCAAATGGGTCCCCCCCCATCAGCACTCACTTGATGGAGAAGCTGAGGCAGACACACCCTGGTAGAGCATGGACCGGGTTCTAAACCTGTGGGCTGAGGACCCTAAAGGGCCAAGAAGATCTTGAAAGAGGGCCACTAAGCCCTGCCTGTAGGCACAATAAACATGCTCCCTCCACAAATACAGAACCACTTTTCTAACATGTATAGATGCTGTTGGGATTAATAAAGTGTTTATTCATTTAAATCAATTACTAAATTTATAATAGCTTTTTACCATTATGTATTTTCTTAAATAAAGTACATATACACCATGTTGGGGTCCTTGAAAAATTTTCACCTTAAAAATGGGCTGTCACACAGTAAAAGACTAGGAACTTAAAACTAGGATATTCCTTCTAGAACTGTAAAGCAGGGTTACCAAAGGAATGTCTTTGGACCCTACCTTTCCCCCATTTTCAACAACTTCATTGAGATATAACTTACATTCTGTAAAGTTTATCCTTTTAAAGTGTGTAACTCAATAGTTTTTAGTATAATCACACAGTTGTGGAAACATCACCACAATCTTAGAGCTGCTTTCACCACCCCATTGTACACATTAGCAGGCACTCCCCATACCCACCCCACCCCAGCTCTAGGCAACCACTGATCATTTTGTTTGCTTGTTTCTATAGACTTGCCTCTTTTGGATGTTTCCTATCAAAAGGATCACACAATACATGGTCTTTTGAGGATAGAGGAATGTTTTGAATCTTCAAAACTCCATCTAGTTTTTATATATCTAATTCCAATGCCTACATTAAGGTCCCTCTCACCCCTCCCAGAAGCCTTTCTTGCCCCCCCACCCCCAGTGTATAGGAATATTTTTCTCTTATTAGTTCATAGCCTCCTGCTGGGGTATTCATGAAGCAATAAGCATGCACTGCACAGAGCGCCTCTGCTGATGCTTTGCTGGTCTCCAGCTTGTTCTGTGTTTTCCTCACCTCTGACTTCTTGGGGGTGGTATCTTGCAGGCAAATTTCTTGGGCTTCCCCTACTCAGTTGTACCTGGCATAGCTTTCTGCTTGAAATGGTAATAATGAATCAGTTAATGTGTGTTGAAAGAATAAACAACTCATGGGGATGTTCCCAGATTTTTAGAAAAAAATGATTCCGGAGAAAGTACAAGAAAGAAAGCAAAGTCAAGAACAGGAACAAAGATAAAGCAGGGAGTGTGGGCATTAGGGTCCAACCTGCCCATCAGATACCACCGTGTGTTGTGACTACAGGGCATTAAACGGCCCTGGGCCTCAAAGGGCCTCACATTTACTCCCAGTAGCATTCCAAAGAACATATTAGTCACTCCTTTAGCTGAAGGCATTAACCGCCTCCATTAAAATGCAAATGTCAGCACCTGGGAGAGTGGCAGCTCGAGCTATTATGAGCCATTTCCACATCAGCTACAGTCTGAGCTCTTTGAATACTGTTTCCTGTTCTCTGAGGCCCAGAGGCTTGGTGGTGCCTGTAGGGTCTGGGGAAACCTAGGGACAGGCTCCCATGGCCAAATGCGAACTTCTTAGCATCCTTGATTTCCAAGCCAAGCAAGCCAGAGGTTAGGAGTAAGGGGCTGATGTATTTGGTTTCTCCTCAGAGCTCCTGCTGGGGGTGGGCTAGAGTGGAGGGTAGCTCCCAGGGACCTCAGCCATCTGTCCCCAATGGTTAACACGCTGGGCCCCAAGTCTCTGTGGATGACCTACCCTCAAGACACTCAGTGCTCCATCCTGTTAGCTACTCTCTGACTTGGGGATAACAAGAAGTTTGTCTTTCTTAGGAAAGGTAAATCATCTAGTCTGAAGCATGGGGCTTGCTCTCAAAATACAAATGTCCAGGGGAGGTTGACATACTTTTGGGAATGAGTTGTTCTTTAAGATTCCTTCACCCTCCAGAGAGCCCAGGGTTCTAAGAGTTCCTTAATTCCTTGTGAATAACTCGTCACAGTGGGCAAAGTTAATTTTCAACCCCCAGTTCCTAACTGGCGTTTGTTTCTGCCCTCATCCTGCTCCAGGGCACTTGTGCCTTTTTCTGGCTCCATTTGCCTTGGGAAAGGCTCATGGTCCCAAGTGCTCTTTCCTCCCACTCCCTAACACATCTCTACTCCTAAACATAAGCATCCATTCTCTTAGTGCCCCCAACCTTGCATCAGTGGGGGAAGCCTGTTGATCAAACTCATTCGCAATTGATGATGACTGACAATTCCTGGCATAAGTCCTTCCATCCTCCGGGGGTGTCCGTATTCATTTTTCAACTAGTTTATTGAAATATAATTTACATACCATACAGTTCACTCAGTATTCAATGGTTTTCCATTTATTTATTGAGTTGTGCAGTCATTATTATAATTTTAGAACATTTTCATAACCCCCAAAAGAAATCCTGGGCCCATTTAGCCATTCCTCCCTGTCCCAGGCCTAGGCAACCATCAATCTACTTTCTGTCTCTAGATTTTCCGTATCCATTTTTATGGAATGATTGTCATGCCAAAGCATGACTATCTCATGGTGGAATTTTAAGCAATGTAGGGGAAGGTATTTTTAGGTAAGGGAGTATTACTGTTACCTACTTCTACAAATACTTTTCAATATTCTAAAATATTCTAAAATTTCCAAAACAAATATTCTTCCAAAAAAGAAGCCTGGGGAGTGAATAAAGAATAAAGTCCTAAAAGTAACCGAGACCCAAGGGGGAAGATGGCTGGAAAGGTTAAGGGTATCTGCAGATCTCCACAATAAGGCCTGGTGTCCTGGGGCGGGGGGGGGGGGGGGGGTCACCTGACCTCTGCAAACAGAATATTCATTTCAGAGAGCAGCCTGAGATGGTCTTGGGTCAACCCCCATCTGATGACCACTGCCAGGCGCACATCCTGGAGATGGTTTTCTAAACTTCTGCCTTTTGTTCCTGTGACCTCCGACTTTCTTGGTTTTCTTCTGACCTTGAGGACTCCTCTTCTACAGAGGGCAACCCCTGGGTTTCCTGATCAGCCCTCCATAGGTGTCTTCCATGGATGGCATCACTCCCATCACCATGTCACTTTTGGGTTCTACCTACATCTGCTCTGCAATAGCTTGCTTTTCCAACCTCATTACATCATTGCCAGAGTCTGCTTCCCAAAATATAATGGACCAGGACACTCCTGTCCTCCAATTCAGGGGCTCTTTATTATCTTTAAATTGAAGCCCAACCTCCCCCCCACAGTGTTCAAGAGCCCAACCCACCTTCCCATCTTTACCCACCTTGCCAGCCCCTCTCCCCCTCACACACCTCAGATTCCATTCGGCTCACAGTTCCCCAGATGTACCATTTGTTTATCCCACAAACAACTTGCCAATACCTCCTATGTGCCAGGCACCAGGCTAAGCACTGGGTGCAAGAATGAGTAAGGTATCAACTCCGCCCTCCAGGAGCTCTGTCTGTGGAGAGAGTTCTGAAAACAAGTCAAGCTAATGCAATGTGACAAGTGCTATAATAGAGATAAAAAGCAAGGTGTGCTGGGAGCTGAGGGGGAGTGCCTAACAGCGGGGGGGGGGGGGGGGGGGCAAGGGGGACGGGCATTAGAGAGGGAGTCAGAGAGGTGCTCTAAATTTGATTTGTGGGGCGGGGGGAGAGGGTAATCTCTGCTGAGGCAAAGTGCAGTTCAGGGTGGGTGGGATGACATGGAGAAGTGAACAGCGGAAGCTGGGAGGTGAGAAGAGGCTGTTTTGAGGACAAGGCTGTTTTCAGTAATGTGTGTGTGACATTGATGATCAGATGGGGGGGGTAGTGGAGGACAGCTTAGAGGGCATGGAGGGAAGAGGAGGGAGAGCTGATAAGTGTCCAGGTGAGAAGGGAGGGGGGAGGATCTGGGTACAGTAGTAGCCAGAGAATATAGAAGATACAGATGTGAAAGACAAGGGCAAGGAGGCAGGACTGCAGGGAACTGGGATAGGAGGGATCACTACTCTACAGGGAGTTTCCAGGATGGTAGTTCCATCAGTGGAGACAGGGAGGAGCAAGCTTGTTGGGAGATGACCTTAGTTTTACAAAAACTGAATCTGGGGATCTGGTGGGTACCAAGGAGCGTCCATGGGGAGCTCTCCAGTGGACAGAGGGATGCTTGGAACTGGGAAGGGAGGCAGGGGCTGAAGATACAGTTTTAAATAATATCATAGAGAAAAAAAAAAGTTTATCCTTTGACCCAACAATTCTACTTGTAGGAATTTCTCCTAAGGACATAATTAAAGATATATATGAAGATTTATCTACAAAAATGCTCATTGTTTAATAACAGTGAAAGAGTGGAAACTTTATAAACTGCTATGACAGCAAAAAATGAAAACACAGTAGGGGACTGGTTAAATAAGTTATAACATATGCTTGCAATGGAATTCTGTTCAGACAATAAATGACTATTGTAGATGAAAGAGATGTTAATGGTTCTTTCCAGGTAGTATGATTAAGAATCCCTCCCTCTTTTCTTTTCTTTTCTTTTCTTTTCTTTTCTTTTCTTTTCTTTTCTTTTCTTTTCTTTTCTTTTCTTTTTAAAATATACCTTTATTGATTTCAGAGAGAGGAAAGGAGAGGGAGAGAGAGAGATAGAAACATCAATGATGAGAGAGTCATTGATCAAGACCGCAACCCGGGCATGTGCCCTGACCTGGAATCGAACCCCGATCGCCTGGATCCTAGGGAGTCGCTCAACCGCTGACCCATGCCTGGCTGGGCTCCCTCCCTTTCTTTCTCCTATATTTAATCACACATGGTGTTTGTTAAAAGATAGTGGTTAATTTTAAAGCTGAATAAAATTACAAGGAATGACCCAGGGAGGACTCTGGGAATGAGAAGTTTCAAGGATGGAACCCAATGGCCTTGATACATCTGTCCATGCAGTCGCCTGTCCCGAGTGTCTCTCCCATATCGTTTTTGCCGCATGGCTACGCGGAGTACAAGGAGCAGGCTACCAACTGTGGGCCTTGGGCAAACTTTTTGATTTTCTAATTCTGTTTTCTCATCTTTATAGCAAGGGAAATAACGTCTTCCTCAAAATGGTTATATGATAATAAAACACACGCATACAGTAAGTAGTTACTTAATAAATATTAGCCCATCTTTCTTTTTACTTATTTTTCCTTGCCAGCCCCACATTCAACCTCTAGAGTCTTTTTTGGCCCTCGCACTGGGAATTAAGGGCTCTCTCTGAACCCCTTAAATGCTTTGTTTGGCCTTCTGTTGAACACTGACTGAATTGTGCTCTGAACTGAGTGAGTGGATATCTGGTCTCCCCCTGACTGTAGCCATAGTTGGGTCATCGGTCCCTGCAGCACCTAGCACATAGGGGGTGCTCTAGGAATGTTTGTTGGCTAAACTCACGGTGCTTTTATGACTTAGCTAATAATGGATTTCTCAGAGGCTAGATTACTCAAGCGTTTGTATATTCAGATCTCTCGGAATTTTATTCCCAATTTGTAACTCTGGCAAGGTTTACCTTCCAATCTGCCAAAGATGACCAGCAGAGAGCAAAAGGGAAGCTCTCTCAGACCATTAGGCTCCTCTTGGGAAGCTCTGCAGAGAGCTGAGGATGAAGAGTGAAGGGCAGGCCGTTTCTCCCCCCACCCAGAGAGGTGTGGTTCCCCCACCTTTTCAGTGTTTAGACGGCCAGAACTTCCATCAGGACAGGGGAACTGGGTAGGTGTATCATTCCCCAGGCCCAGGTCCTCTTTGACCCGCGGTCAAGTCCTTCTGTCGGCTCCTGCCTCGGTCGCCGCGCAGGAGGACCTGGTCATTCTCCGCTCCCTCTCCCATCCCCCTCTCGAGGAGGCTCCACTTTGCTCTGGGGCCCGTCCTTCCCGACCACACCTTGCTAGGGAGGGGAGGCAGTCTGGTGCTGACCGGAGATCTTTCGCTTGCAAATTAGGAGACCTGTATGACCCGGGCAAAGTTGATTCAGCTCTTGGAGCCTCAGTTTCTGCATCTATGAACTGGGAATAATCACAAGGGGCCCGTCCCCGGTCACATCCCAGGGTTACTGAGGGGACTCAACTGAGATTTTTACAAAGAGCTCTACATAAACGCCAAGTGTTCCTAGTGCTGTCTGTGGGGCTCCCTCTAGGTAACTCCCCACCTAAGCCGTCCAGTCCGCCCCGCCCCGGCTGCATCGGCCTCACCCGCCGCATCTCCATCTTTTCCGTCATTGTCTTTCCGCGCCTCAGAGATCCTGGGTCTCTCCATCGCCCCTGTCCGTGTCCGGGTCTGCTTCTTGGGCCCCTCTAGCCCCTCGGGGGGCTGTGGTCTCCGGCTCCCTGCCGCAGTCGCTGCCCGGGCGCCCCCCGCCCTGTCCACCCCCTTTCGGCACGGCCACCAGGCCGGAGAATCGCCCAATAAGAGCGCCGGACTCAAGTCTGACAGCTCAGGAAGCGGCCAATCGAGCCGGGCCAAGGAAGGGGGGCGCAGTGCTGGGGCTGAAGTTGGGTTGAATGGGGGAGGGGGATTAAAGGGGGATACAAAAGAGGGGAGACAGGGCTAGGGGCACAAAAACCCAAACAGGGGGTGGGGAGGGCCGCGCTCCGCCCGGGTCTGGCCAAGGGACCGCGGGCTGGACGCAGCTCCAGGAACCAGAGGGAGGGGGCGCGACGCAAATGTAGGTGAGGAAGAGGAACTGGGTCTCCCGCGGCCGCTGATTAGGGCCCCAGCATGCCCGCGGGGCGCCGAGGCGGGGGCCGCGACCGGGTTACGAGCGGAGGCGGCAGCGAACTGTTGTGAGCCCAGGCCGGAGCGGCGCGGGGGGCGGGGAGCGGCGGGAGGAGGGGATGCGGAGGGCGCTCCCGCGGCGGCGAGCCGGCGAGAAGGAAGGAGCGGCGCTAGCGGCCGGAGCGGCGCAGGGCCCGAGGCGTGCGTGGCGCGCCCTGAGCCTGGCTCCCGTGGGCCCCCCCAGAGCGCCCCTGGAGCGCATCGGCTTTTGGGCGGGCCCCTGCGGGCCCGCGGCATCTGAGCCCTGGCCTTGGATTTCTGGATACCGCGCTCCCCGGAAGGAGCCCGCCTGCGTTGGGGCAGAACGGCGGCGGTGCTGCGCCGGATTCCGCCCTCCGCCTAGTCCTTCGGCACCCGGCGGCGGTGGGCCCGCAGCCGGCTGCGAGGAGCCTGGAGCTTGTGGAGTCGGCGCGACAGTCCTCCTGGGCCGACGGGTCCGGGCCAGCTCCGCTCCGTTTTGGGGGAAGAGGGAGGCGAGAGGGGAAGAGCCGCGCTGCAGGAGCCGGTCCTCGCCCCCGCCCCCTGAGCGGACGCGCTGAAGGCTCCACTCGGCTTTCGCGGGGGCACGCTCCCACTCTCGCCGCGGGAGGTGGGGGATGCGGACTACGGCCCCCCCGGGCTCCAGGACCCTCCCCCCAGGGCTCCCGAGCTGTTGCTCCGCCTGCCGCCCCCTCCCCCGTCCTCTCCACCCTCCATCCCACCTCCCCACCCCTCTTAAGAAAATAATGCTGGCTGGCGCTCGCACCTCCCAGTCGCTCCCAGTCCGCCGCGAGGAAAGGGCACCCGATTGGTGTCCACGCCGGGATCCCCGCCGAGCCGCCCTAGCCGCCGCCGAGCCGCGTGTGCCGCTGGGCTCCGCTAAGGCATAATCTGCGAGCGCCGCGCCCAGGCACTGGCAGCCCCGGGGAGGCGCCGCCTGCAAGGACACCTCTCCGTCCCGCCTCGTCCGCAACTCTGGTCCCTGTCGAGCTCCACGCGAGCCAGGAGTCCGGACGTCCCTCTGCGCGCGGCGCAGCTGCTCCGCCAGTCCCCGCTGCCCCACCTGGGAGCCAACTCCATCTCCGACCTGGGACTCCTGACGCGGATTCTCAGCCACTTCTCACCTCGGGCTGTGCCTGCCTCCCAGCTCGCCCTCCATCTCCGCTCAGGACGGGGGTGCCAAGATGTCCCGCTGCCGCGCAGGGCCCCGGGCCGCCCCCCACGTGTGACCCCAGCCTGGTCCCCCTGCTCGGCCGTCCGCCCTCCCCTTGGAGACCCCCGGCCAGGCCTCCGGGGGAGGAGGAAGACGACGAGGCCGAGAGGGGGATGTCCGGCTCCAAAAGCGTGAGCCCCCCGGGCTACGCGGCGCAGACAGTGGCGGCGCCGGCGCCCCGGGGAAGCTCGGAACACCGCTCCGCGTGGGGAGCGGCCGATTCCCGCGCCAATGGCTACCCCCACACCCCTAGGGGTTCCGCCCGCGGCTCCACCAAGAAACCTGGGGGGGCGGTGACCCCGCAGCAGCAGCAGCGCCTGGCCAGTCGCTGGCGCAGCGACGAGGACGACGATCCTCCGCTTAGTGGCGACGACCCCCTGGCCGGGGGATTCGGCTTCAGCTTCCGCTCCAAGTCGGCTTGGCAAGAGCGCGGCGGCGACGACTGCGGTCGGGGCAGCCGCCGGCACCGCCGGGGCGCGGCCGGCGGGGGCAGCACCCGGGCGCCCCCTGCGGGTGGCGGCGGCGGCTCGGCGGCCTCGGCGGCCGCAGCCGGCGGGACAGAGGTGCGCCCCCGTTCGGTGGAGCTGGGCCTGGAGGAGCGGCGGGGCAAGGGCCGCGCGGCCGATGAGCTGGAGGCCGGCGCCATCGAGGGCGACGAAGGGCCCGGGGATGACGGCAGCTCGGCGGGCTCCGGCGCGGGTCCCGGCACGGTGCTGTCGCTGGGCGCCTGCTGCCTGGCGCTGCTGCAGATATTTCGCTCTAAGAAGTTCCCGTCCGACAAGCTGGAGCGGCTGTACCAGCGTTACTTCTTCCGCCTGAACCAGAGCAGCCTCACCATGCTGATGGCCGTGCTGGTGCTCGTGTGCCTCGTCATGTTGGCCTTCCACGCGGCGCGGCCACCGCTCCAGTTGCCCTACCTTTCCGTGCTGGCGGCTGCCGTGGGCGTGATCCTCGTGATGGCCGTGCTCTGCAACCGCGCCGCCTTCCACCAGGACCACATGGGCCTGGCCTGCTATGCGCTTATTGCGGTGGTGCTGGCCGTCCAGGTGGTGGGCCTGCTGCTGCCCCAGCCGCGCAGCGCCTCGGAGGGCATCTGGTGGACCGTGTTCTTCATCTACACCATCTATACGCTGCTGCCGGTGCGCATGAGGGCCGCGGTACTCAGCGGGGTGCTCCTGTCTGCTATCCACTTGGGGATTGCCCTGCACACCAACGCCCAGGACCAGTTCCTGCTCAAGCAGGTAGGAGCCCACCTGGCCACAGGGACTGGATTGTGGGGCCTGCAGGCCAAAGACAGACATTCCACCTTCCCCCTTTTAAAGTGGTGAAAAGGGGCAGAGAGACATGGCTGTGTCATCTGTGTGGTGTCTGTGAGCCATTTAACCCGCTCTCAGCCCCAGCATTTTCATTTACTAAAGGAGTGCCTTCGTATTATATGTAATGTCCCTGGCCCCACAGAAACACGCACTAAACCATAGCCATTATTGTAGGGAAGGATTTGGAGAAGTCCCCTTCTCTTCCTGTACTTCTGTCCCTGTATATGTATAAAAGCCCAAGACACAAGTGGCTGGACCCTATCGCAGATTCTCCCTCTCTAGTGCCACTGCTGGTTTGTTAATGGAGTCCTGGATCTTTATTGGGTCTCCATTGGGGAGAGGAGACCCAGGGCACCCCATGCCCAGTCTTAAGGAAGAGAATTGATAACCTTGCCAGTTGTCTGAGGCTGGGGCTGAGAAGTTGTTTCATTTATGAAAGTGTCCCAAGCCAATAAGCTGCCACCAGCAAAGGTAGGAAGGACCTTCTGAGATGTGTGTGATGGCAGTCCCCCTCCTTGCCTGAGCAGAAAGCTAATGTTGGACATTGTGACCCCTTCCTGGTGGTGCTGCTGGTTCTTGCTTGTGGTGGGGCTTTTTATCCCCGCTGGGATTGGTTGGGCGAGCCTAGAACAGTGGGCTCAGGAAGAAATAACACTTTGTTAACTGGTGATTCTACTGAAAGGTTTTGGGAGAGGGGTGTACTTGCCATCCTGCCCTCAGGGTGAGACCAGCCCCTCTGACGTGCACACCTTTTCCCTTTAGGAGTCCCCTTGTCTATGGCTCTGTGGACCTCATCCATTGACCCCTGCTGAGCCAGCTGATTTGCATGTAGCTGAACTGGGAGAGTCAAGTGGGCCCTCATTGCAGGCTAGTCTCTTGACCACGGACCCTACTGCAACCCTCTGAGGGTGTTTGCCTCCTCTATAGAACCTCTCAACTCTATTCCATTGTCATTGCCTTCCTCGGCCTCCCACCTCTGATGCTTTTCTCAGACTTTGATCCTGTTGAGGAGGATCTCTTTCTTGAGGGGCTCTCCTGTGCCCCCTGACTCTCATACAGGGAATAGCACCTGTATGCAGTTTAGTGCGCTGGGCTCTATCTGTACCTTCAGAGTGCTCTATGACTGGGAAGGAGGGGTCTTGCAACCTCTCTGGGCCCCAGGTTCCTTTATTAGAGAATGAGAGGACCGTGTATGCCCCTCACAGTTTACCCTCCTCTGTCCCAAGCCTCACCTCCTGCAAGGAGCCCTCTCCTTCCACGGCAGCCATACTGGCCTCTTCCTCTTCTGCATGGTAACAATGGAGTCAGAGCCACAGAGTGGAGCACTTACTATTCTCCAGGGTTCATTGGTTTTATTCTTCATTCAATTTAAGCCCCTTGGACTCAAGAATCCTGAATTATACTTGTTTTTCCTTCAATACCCTCTCTTGTCTAGCACGGTGCAGGGTACTTAGGAGGGATTTAATAACTGTTGCCAATTTGGTTGGGTTCCAATAAGTGGAGTAGGTGGGGTTGTTAATGCTAAGTTAAAGTTTTTCTTATGTGGGATCAGAAGAAAAACTTTAGACATCAGCTTTGAACTTGAGAGAAACCTATTGAGAGATGATGGTTAAAAAAAAAGTTAGCTACCATTGTTAGTGCTTTAAAGCCTTCAACTCTTTTGACCCGAAGACCTGCACTGTCACATAGATGTTGTATCTTTGGGGGTTGTTTCTGACTTGGGTAGGTGTAGCTTTTCTTCAGGGGGAAGGGCATGCATCCACACAGAGCAGTAGAGATTTCCAGGGTCGGTCAGAGTATTTTCTAAACCAGACTTGGAAGCAGGGTCTGATTACAGCCGTAGTAATCCTGCATGTCTGATTTCTGGAGATTGGAGTCAGATCCCAGGAAAAGAGTCCTGAACCTTGGGTGCTCCAGCTCCATCTTAGCGTGAAAATGCCATTGCAGCAACAGAGTGTCTGTCTGACTTCTCCTTTTAGTTCCTTAGGCAAATTTCTCTCTTCTCCCCACCTCTACCAGCCCCACCCTTGGCTTCTTTTACCCACTGTGGTCTTTAGACCTTTACTTGAGTGTAGGCTTTTGGGTGGATTTACACTTGACTTCTCAAGATCTCCTATGAGTACAGCAGAGCTTGTTAGGAATGGTCCCCCATAGGGGAATGCAAACTGTTTCATTTTGGCTTCAGAGAAAACTGTGTCCTTTTGTTTGTATTTAATTTAGCTTCCTGATTATGTCTGATATAAAATTTGTATTTCTTGAGCAATGGTGGGAAAATATAAGTGGGACGGTCCAGCATTAACATCTGTCTGCCTTACCCCAGAGCGGCAGGCCTTTGGCTTGGGTTAGATGCCTTATTCTTTCCTTTGATAAGGACACAGGTCCAGGGAAATGGGCAGCAGTGTTGTGGGCATGTAGTAGACTCTCAGGAAACTATTGCCATTTCTTCACTTCTTGTCCTGTGAGGCTGGCCCTCTCTGACCTGAGTACTTTACTCTTCTCCAGCCCCTCTTATGTTTAGAGCTCTGCCTTTTGTTCCAACTAGGAGGAGAAACATTTGGTTTCTTAACAGGTGCCTTCTGATGGTTTTTACTTAAGAAAGAATGGAGAGGCAAGGTGGGGCGCTGTCTTCTTTGGAAGATGATGGTTTTTCTTCCTTTCCTGGCATCTCTGGCTCTGGCTCTTCCCCTGGTATCCGCCCCCCTCCCTTTCTGCTCTTTCTCTCTTACTTCCTTTCTCTCCCCTCCCCATTCACTCCCCTGTTGCTCTCTGCCCACCTCTCATCTCCCCTGCTTGCCTGCCTGCTCTTCTCCGTCTCTTACTCCCCATCTGCAGCCTCTCAACCTCTCCTTCTGTGCTCGTCTCACTGTTGTCTCTCTGGTGGGGTACAGTAAGAGCGTCACAGGGTTGTTTTTTTCTCCTTCTTTGCGTGTTACAAGTCCCTCTGCTACACCCATACCATAAATAACACTCGAGCATCTGCCAAACACATTCCTCACTTGTGTTAATAGGCTTCGATGATGCCGGAGCCTGTTGTCATGGCAACCTCATTTTTGTTTGACTGTATCCCACTCTGCCACATAAAGCCTCTGCATGCACTCACACACAAACAAGAACGCTCACACAACTATTACATATGCTTAGCTATTAAAGATTATTTTGGAGAAAAATCATTAGGCCTGGTGAGGGCAGGTGGTCATTTGGCCAAGGAGATGAGCGTTCTCCACTGTCCAGGGTTATTTTAGGAGGTGATAATGGATGGAAGAGCTCTTTGAAAAGTAGAAAGTTCTGTTCAATGTGGAGTATTATTATTCTATAGCCACATTAAACCTGCCTGATGTAGTTTCTGAGGAGCAGATTCTGACCCCCTATGGGTCCCTGTGAGCTTGGGAGAGCTGTTAGAGGTTGTCCTGGAGAGCTATTAGAGGTTGCCCTGGAGAGCCCTCCACCCAGCCTACCTGCAGCTCCTTCCTCTCTTCCCCTAACCCTTTTGGAGAAACTCAGTGATTTTCTGCATTTTATCCTTTATGCCTGTTTGAACCCATAACTGTCACCAGTTGTTCCAGATATCAGAAAGGCATAGGCACTGTGTGGGTGATGTCAGTGACTGTGAGCACGTGTGAGTGTCTGTAGGGAGGAGGTTGGGGATGGATGGAGGTGGAGCTGACTACTGTGTCTGCCAAGGGGTGGGTACGTGTGTGCATGAGTTCGTGTGTGCGTGCGTGTGTCTCTGGTGTGGGCTGGCCACAGTGTGTGCGTATTAAGAGATGTGTGTGTGTGTGTGTGTGGGTGGGTGGGTGGTGTGGGCTGGCCCGTGTGTGTGTGTGCATGCATATGTGTGTGCGTATCTGTCTGTTCCATGGCTGGGTCGGGTGATGGAGGCAGGCCCCGGGAAGCCTTTGTGTTGACTTTGAAAGGAGATCATTGCAGCTCTGTCCTGTTTATTCTTGGCTGGTGGCTGGCTTCCTGCGACCATTTGCTTTTCTGATTCCAGGCCTTGATCACCCTTCTGACCTTGACCTCTGACTTCTTAGGGAAGTACCTTGGATGCATATCCCCCCTTCCATAATGAAGCTGGGGCCTAGATTTAAGTGGTTAGCTCCCCTGACCCCATGGAGTACCCACCCTTCCCTTTCAAAAACCCTTTCTGTTACTCACTCGCTCAGCTGCCCAGTGAGCCCCACTGAAGAGCCGCCTCCTCTCTCTGGAACGTGGCCCAGAGGCCTGCTTGGTGGGTCACTGTGGCTGCCCCATGTGTGCTGCTGGCAGCCACTGCCTCCCTGACCGCCTGGGTGTGTGGAGGACACACTTCCACTGCAACCACCGGGAACTGGGAATTGCCTGCCACCAATTACTTCCCCCAATGCCCGCAATTCTGGACGGGAGAAACCTGGCCTTTGTGAACTCCAGCAGCACAGCAGGCTGGATGGGGGTTGGTGCTGCTTTAGGAGCTGAGGAGGGTCTGCTTGTCTTCCCTCAAGGCTAATTGTATTTGCCAGTTATTTTTGCTAATTGTTTTCGATTATGTTGCCTCCTGTATGGGTGGGAAGGGGGTGTCTGGAGGGGAGCAGAAGCCTCTGGGGGTGGGGGTGGAGCAGGGCTTCTAGATGGGAGGGTCATTTTCTAGATCCTAGGGGTGCCTCTGTTCTTGTGGGGAAGACTTCAGAATGGCAGAGACCCCGCGAGGAGCAGAACGATCAGCTGCTGTATTTGCAAAATGTTCACTGTTAATAATTCAATGTAAGTTTTGATCTGAAGCAAGAGCAGGAGGTCTGTGTTCTGTGGGACATGGAACAGTGTGCTCATGTTCCTGTACAGAGAGGACACAGACGATGTCTTAAACCTCATCACGGAAACCTGCCCAGCCTCACAGAAGAGTTTTAAAAATTAGCTTAACAGGCCTGGACAGCAGCTTTCCTGCGCAGAGGGACCCTGGCCAGGAGTCAGGGCTGGGACCTATGCTGGGCTGGGCCTTCTCTTCTCCTGAGAGGTGTGAATGGAGTTCCTACCTTGGTTCCAGCTGAAGATGGGTGGGTGTTGGAGAGAGGGGCACCCCATGTGGAAGACTCCCTGTGCTTGTACCAGCCTCTTGCTGGGTAACTTCCAGTCTACAGCCGCCCGCTCGCACCTCAGTTAACTTTATCTTGTGGTGGGGCAAATTGTGGTGGTTTGTTTCCCAGGAGCAGGAGCCTGTGTTGGGACTAGAAACAGTTTTCTCCAGGAGCTCCGATTTGGGCCCAGAGATCCTCTGGGTACAGTTACGTAAGTTATGTTTTAGCGTATCCTTTCATCCATGCTTATCAGATGGGGGTAGCTAGCTAATGGAGGGCAGGATCAGCATTCATCTTCTTTCCCAAACACAAAACTTCATGAAGACAATTGGGAAGCCCTACTCCCCGCCCCCTTTCCTCGAGGCAATGTCTAAGTGTGGGACAGGGAAGATCTCTCTTTACAACAGCATGAACAAAATCTGGGGCTTTCCAGTTATAGGACCATGAGCTTAATGTGAGTCTGCATTATGGGCTGGTCATTGGTAAAGACCAGTGGGGTGTCGGTTAGGTTTATGGGCATATCTAGTTCTTTGGAGGATCAGAGTCCCCTCTGAAATACCATGTTTGATGCCAGAATTCAGAAGAGGGTTACCAATTTGGCAAGGAGAACTGGAAACCTTAGCTTCTGAGAGAACATTTGAAAGGATGGGGGATAGTTCGCTGGGAGGAGAGCAGACTGTAGCATGGTAAGAAAACTTGGAGAGACGGGCAAGGCATTATTGCTGTGATCCTCATTGTCAGATATTAGAAGAGGAACTATATTTATTTTTGGTTGCTCCCAAGGGCAGAGTTGGGGGTAACGGGTGGAAATAGTTGACAGATTTCAGCTCCAGGTAGGACTTACCTTTCTAGCCTTTGGGGTTGCAGCCATCAAACCAGATGCCTTCTGGGGTAGCCAGCTGTATCAGTGGAGGTGGTCAAGTGGAGACTGGATGGCTTTCTGCCAGGCTTGTTACTGGGGAAATGGAAGGCTCTGCTTCCAAGTGTCTAGGGTAGGGCGGAGGGATGGATCTATTTTTTCAACAGTTTGGATCTAGTTTTCAAAGCTCCCCAGATGGTCTTGATGACCAACTCTTAAGTTTGGGATCATTGGCCCAGATAACTGCTCAGGTCACACCCAACCCTAGGATTCTGTGTTTTAGTATCTGGCAATAGCATGACTGCCTCCTGAAGTCCATCTGAGTGTCCTATCGTCATGCCCATCGCAGCTTCTGTTTAGAGGAAGCACAGTCACGGCCGAGCCATCGGGAGATACACAGGTGGGGCTGAGGAGTGTGTACAGATGCAGCCCAAGAAGGAAACTGGTAATGATGGAACAGGATGAGAAGGGTGCCCCAGACCTGGACTCATGTTCTCTTCTCGTTCCTCCTCCCAACCACTCCCAGGCCCCTTCCTCTATGAGGCAGAGCAGCCTGTGGCTCACCATTGATGGTGGTGGTGGTGGGGGGGATCAGCAGAAAGACGGGGCTCGGTTTGAGTCCCAGTTTATTCATTCACGTGTCTGGTAAGTGAATGTGGAAAACATTGAGGATATCCAGGTCTGGAATGGGCGGCACAGAATGAGGAGAACGGAGAGATTGGGGGTTGAGAAGGGAGGCTAGAGGGAGGGAATTAGGAGGTGGTTTGAAGGAGGAGTAGGAAGGGAAGGAAGGGGAGACGAGCTGTGAGTGTGGGGGGGGGAAGAGCTTGGAAGTGGGGGTGGGGATGCTCTCTGGGAACAATGAGATATAGTCACAGGAAAGGGGGGGTAGACAAACAAACACCAGGAAACAGTAGTGGCTTTATTCTTTAGGCCAGCCTCATATGTCAGCGTGAAATCCACCCCCACACCCCCGCCACCTCTTTCTCTGGGAGGGTTATGAGCTGTGGCTTCTGGGCTTGAGGCTTCCTGACCTCACACTTGGGTGGTCCTGTCTCCCCTCCCCTTAGGGGCTCCATGGGCTTTATCACACAGCCCACTGAAAGTCCCAGTTGGCTTTTGGAAGGGATCCTAAGGGACCTAGTGCTAGCCTCACTGCCCTGGCATGTAGTAGGTGCTCAGTGAGGGTTTGTTTGTGTGAATGAATGAATGAATGCGTGAATGGGTGGTAGGGTGGGTGGACAGCTGCACGCAGACTCTTGGCTGTGCAGAAGTGCTAGACCAACACCTCCACAGAAGGAAGCAATGTAGCTCTGCTTGGAAGCCTATTTTGGTGGATTGTGATCCTAAACTCTGAGCAGGGCTTCCCAAATCCCTCCTGCTGCCATTTAAAATGTGTGTCTTCCTGGAAACAGAGATCTGTTGCCTGGCACTGCCGGTACTATATCACTTCACAGATTTGAAAACCATTATTAAGTCCTTCTTTCCCCTTCTCTCCATTCATTCAGACAACAACCATTTATTAGGTGCCTACTGTGTACCAGGCACTGTGCTAAGCTGTGGGAGTTCCAAGATGATTCAACCTGCGTCCCAGCTCCCAGAACTGCCTTTAGCCCAGACTCTGCCACTAAGTGTCCTTTGGAGGGATGTTAATAGATGTTTCACATACACACATTCAGCCCTGTGTCAGATACGTTTAGGAAATACTGGGTTAAATGGGAATCTTTACTATAGGACTTTAAAACTATTAGTATGTTAATATGTACTAAAATTTTTCCATATCAAACATTTGACCCCAGAACCAGTTTTCCAAAGAACATAATAGGGAGCATCTGTACTTGTTTAAACTCGCTTTAGGACACAGGACTGCAGAGCCTCGCAGTTCCTCAGGGTCCAGCCCCCTGCCTCTGTGCAGACCTAGGCAAAGTAACCTAGACATGGTGTTCATTTGGGGGCTTTCCTCCCCCAGGAAGGAGGTTGTGCATTGGCTGGCTGCCTGTTTTAAAGTTTCATTCCCCATCTGGGTCCAAAATCCTTTATGAAATAAAATGATGGGCTGGAAGGGACTAGGGAGATACCTCCTTTATCTAGTTTCATTTTCTCTTAAGGGTTTATATTGCATCTTTACTGCAAGCCTGACACTGGGCTTATCCCTCACATATGTGACCTCATTTAATCTTAATATCAACCCTATGAAAAAGTCATTTTTAGCCCTATTTCAGGACTACAGAAACTGGAATAAGGGAAGCGAAGGAACTTCCCCAAGGTCACACAGCTAGTGAGCATAGCAGGTGGTTCAGTGCCTGCCCATGTTCCCTGGGCATATACCTTTCTACTTTGCCAGCCAGACTTCCAGCTGTCAGCACTTGAGGGCTTTTTTTTTCTGGCCCTGAGCCCCTTTGTCTGCTCATGGGCCAGGTCAGAAATGCTGGAGAATTACCACCCCCGAGCAGCTCTCAACCAGTGACTGTTGGATGCTGGTGGATAAATACCCCAGCTCCCTTGCCCCTGGGGTGGAAGTATACCTCTGAGTCTTGTTTTACATGGGTTCCCAATCTGGCAGAAGGATTCAGCTCTGGTTTTCACAGGGGTAACAAGCTTGAAAACTTTCTGTGTGTGATTTTCTTCCCTTCCTTTTCTCACTTCTCCACGTCCCTTCTAATGTTTCCTGGAGTCACCTTCCAGATAAACCACTTGTTCTCAAATCCTTGTCTCAGGGCCTTTTTCTAGGGAAATCCAAACTGAGAGTGGAGAAAGCAGGATTCTAACCCAGGTTTGACTTGAACACCAGGGAGGGGGAGAACTACCTGTGGTACACTCAGAGCCCTAGGCCTGCCTTGGCCCCTCACTCCCATTTGGTAACATGTTTACCACTAGTAGAGTGGTTGCGGGACTAGCAGAATGATGTGAAATTTTAAAAGCTACAAATATATGTATATTTTTTGAATTTCTGCTTCTTAAAAATGTGTGGCTTTCTGTTTATTCCCTAGGAAGTGGCTCAAATATCAGCCAAAAGACTCAAATGCTTTTACATTGATTAGCATTTTATAGCTGACCGAGGACTTTACCACGTGTGATCTCATTTGCTTCTCATGACAGCTCTGAGGAGGTGATGGGTTAAGATGGGGCAGACGCTGGCTTTGGGGCCCATGAGGAAACCCTGGTTATATGATTCTGGCTGACTTGCCTTACCCTTTCTCAGTCAGTTTCCTCTCTATGAACTGGGGATAATAGATTCCTGACCAATAGGATCTGTTGTTGGGTGGTCCAAACAAATTATATAGTTAGAACTGTGTTTCAGAGAGGAAGGAGGTAGAGATTCAGAGAGGTTAAGTGATCTCATTTAGGTCACACAGCTAGTTCGTTAGCTTAGGAGCCGCTATTCAAATCCAGATCTGACTCCGAATCCAGTTCTCTGAATTTTCACAGTGGGCCCAGCCCTGGATCCGCCCCATGGTGCTGCAGAAGCTGTAAAAGGCACAGCTGCTCTCCAGCAGTTGTCTCGGTTTGGTTTTGGAATGCATGGTTTTAAATTTGTGATGGCCTCCCTTCCCTCATGGTGTCTGGCTCGGATGAACATTAAATGATTTGTCATTTCCTGAGCCTGCAGTGATGCTGCGAGGGAAGGCAGCGCTGAAGTGTTCAGGGGGCACCTGGGAGCAGATGTTTACCTATAAAGAGCCCCGAGTGGTTTGATGGATGAGACCCAGAAGAGGGGTCAGAAGCGATGCTAGAATAGCTCGGCTCTGGGGTGAGGCTGCCTTATATCCAGTCAGGGTGGCATCAGTGGAGCAGGGGAGGGAAGGGAGGCTCCTGGGGACACATAGGATTACTTCCTGGTACATACTGGAGGCCAGACGTGGGGTCTTTCTTTCCAGTAGCATCCAGTAGACACCCAGTTTAGTGCTTACTAGCGCGTTTCTAGGATGTTTTAAACGCAGCTTCCCAGAACCATCAACCCCCTCAAACGTACCCCAGATATCCTTTAGCTCTGCTTCAAATCCCCTTCTGCCCCTCTCACTGTTCAAGAGAAAACTAAGGGAAAATGAAACTCCTGCCCAAGGGCCATTCTTTTGCTAAGTGGATTTTCAAGGCTTTATTTTCACATTTTTGGGGGGCAGGGAATGGAGAGGCTATTTATTTGTTCACTTAACATGCCCAAGTCCCCAGTCTTTCTCTGTCCAAGTCCCTTTTCCTGAGGGATCCATCTGTCCCCGTGACCGGCTCCCAGGCAGCAATACCATCTGGAAAGTGCCTCGGCCCTGACCTCTCAGCTGAGGAGGCTGCCAAGGGAGGGGGCCTGCGCTGCACCCTCAATGGGCAGGACAGGCTCAGTGGGCAGGGTAGGCTGTGTCCCCCCAGGGGCCCTGCCTTTGTAACATCTGTGCTATGAATCTAAATCAGAAACATCCTCTTCTTTTTCTCTGTAGCGCTTATGCTGGTTTGTAATTTTATCTTGTGGGTAATTTTATCGAATAGTCTTTCGATTGCCAGCCCTATGAGGGCCAGGACCCTGTCTGTGTTAATACCCAAATATTTACTGAATGTTACTGACTTTCTGACCCTCACTGGCCAAGCACTGGGAAGAAGGCAGGTAAGTTCCCATCTTTAGGTTTCACAAGCAGTTCTGACTCTTGTCAGGGAGGGATCCCTCATGGTGCTCCCTTCCTGGACAGGGCAGGCTTGTTCTCTTGGTCAGGGGGCCATGTGCCTGGGGTTCCTGTCTGAAAAAACACGGGTTTTCATTTTTATTCTCCTCTGTCTCTTGATTGCCCACTGAACTGTCAGGAAGGACCAAGGTGCGTCCATTTGCCCCTCCCTCCTGCCTTCGGTCTCTCCTCTTCTTTCCTCTGATGTCTTTTCCTGCTCCCTGATTCCCCAGTTCCCCCTTTCCAGTTTTAAAATGTGTTTGGGGGGAACCTCAGAGACTTGCCAGGAGGCAAGTTCAACTGTAAGGACAATGAACATGAGCCTGGATACTGCACAAATTCCAAAAAGTATTCTTCGCTGTTTCCCAAGCAATCTCATGAAAGGGCAATTCTCGCAGAGTGTTATCAACTTCCTTACAGTTGATTGCAATGCATCGCAGTGCATGTCAGCCTCAGCTTTTCACCTCACATGCCCACGGTTGGCAATTAACTTTCTGGGTGGGATAACGTTAAGTAACCCAACAGAGCTCAAGGTGTGGGAAGTGAAGGCATGAGTTTTTACATAACCCCGCTATGCAGTCTCACCTGGGGTGGGCCTGGGCATCCACGTTTGTAATGCTCCTGGGGATGTTGATATACATGGGGCTGAGAATGCCTGCTCTGAGTCTCCCTCCATCAGCAGAAGGATTATGTGGATGACGCTGAGCCTGATTTATGGCGATATCGAAAGGCGAGTTGTTTATATTGAAAGGGTTTATTGCGGTGATTCAGTAAAGAATGATGGTCACTAAAAATTATTGCAGACATGTAATAGGGGAAGAAAATTTGGTTGGTGGTTGGTGTATAAAATCTTGTCAGGCAGGGCTGTGGCTCAGTATATTTATGTTGCTCTTATCACCAGCAATTAGCCCCAAACAGGGCTCAATAAATGGCTTAGTGCAGTGCTATGATAACTGCAAGAACATTTTAGAAAATGACTCTACACCACGTGTCTGACAGAGCTATCTCAGCAGAGCAGCAAATCTCAGGACATTCCAGACGGCCTGTTAGTTACAAACAAATGCCTATTGGTGGGATTAACTCTTCCCTCTCTTTTGAATGGCAAGAAATTGTACAGACACCTGTGCCCTGTCCACTTCCAGCCAAGCTTGTTAGTCTTTGTCTCTCTCTGACTAGAGCATAAACTAGAACAGGGTAGTAGATGCTCAGTAAAATTCATTGGATGGATGAATGAATTTGCTCAAAGTTATGCAGCAAGTAAATAGCAATGTTAGTCCAGTTATTACCACTATTACTTTGTCTGTGACTCTTAAGGTCATGAAATATAGGCAAGAAATTACATAGATGGTGATTCCCCAGATGCATTTATCATTATCAGCATGTGTGGCAAAGACTAAGGTGCTGTGCCGGGGGTGGAGGGGGGGGGGCTTGCACCCTGAAAGGGTTTTCTTCCTGTCCATTTTGAGGTTACTTCTTTTCTAGCATCAGGGCAAGAAGCACAAGGATTCCACTGCAGCCCTCGTGCTCTGGGAGGACCGTGAGAAGCTCTGAAACTGGGGTCCATCTGAGGACTGAGCAGATTGAGAAGTACCAGATGCTGAGGGACTGAGGCCTGGGAAGCATCTCTATCAGGACAGGGAGCTGTCCTCGGGTTAAATCCGCCCAGAATGGCCACATGTGGTTTACGATGTGGTCTCTTCTGGAAAGGGGTTATCTGGGGAGAGTTAATGTTGGATTCCTGCTTTACATTTATTTTTAAAGTGGCATATTTCCCTGGCATTGGTGATAATGGCCTAGAAAAGCTGGTTTAGTCCCTGTCTCATATTTTCCCCATGTGGGGTGTTGCTGCCCCTGCTTTCCTGCCTGATGTCCGTCAGTGTGGCTGATTTAAAGATTTAAAGGTATGGGGGCCTCTCCCTCTGAGGCCTCGGGGTGATTTCACTGGCAAAGAGGTCTGTGAGTAACTCCTGCTGGTCGGAAGTGGGGCTCCCCTCTGTGGAGGCGGTGAGGCAGCCCCCTGTGTGGCTCTTTGCTTCTCCTTGGAGGAAGTGATGGCATCTAGGTGAGGCCTTTCTCGGCCATGTCCCAGCCTGTGAGATTAGTTCCAACCTGCCTTCCCCACAGTCTTTCTGTTCTTTACTTTTGCTCTGAATCTTCTGGAAATAACAGAAAAATGGAGATTTAAAACACATACCTGGTTTCTCTTAAGGGGATGAAAAGATATGGAATGGTGCATCCCACTTCCCCAGGGGTCCTCTCTGGGTTCCATTCTGGAGCAGGAAGGGTCTGGAGAGGGAAGAGGGTCTCATGGGCTGATACTGGAGCTTCTGTGCTGTGAGGAGGTGAGAGAAAGGAGGAGGCCCTGGGAGAGGGTGTGAAAGGAGGAGCCAACCTGCACACTTTGTTGAGAGTTGGGGAGAAGGGCTGAGGCTACCCCTGGAGTGCTGTGTGGAGCATTTACTCACTGGAGGGTTGAGAGTTGGGGAGAAGGGCCGAGGCTGCCCCTGGAGTGCTGTGTGGAGCATTTACTCACTGGAGGCTGAGCTGCCAACTCTGAGACTCCCGCTGGTCTCCACACCTCCAGCTATAATTAGCCTGATAGGGACAACTCTGGCCTGGGGGGAGTGGGCAGTGTCTGGGGCAGGTGGGCAAGGGGACCTGGTACAGTGGGGTGCAGTGGTAGTAAACAGTGCAGAGGCTCAGAGCAGTGGGCTTCCCAGAGCTGAGAAGCCACCAGCTGGCCACACAGGTGGCATGTGCCACCCTGATGGTGCCCATGTTCTTGCACTTGCTGCTGCCCCTTGTCTAGCCCCACCCTTCTCTGGAACTGGCATTCAGGTGCCTCTCTCTGTTATGGTTAATTGATTCAGAGTTGATGTGAACTCTGACATCTCCAGGCCCCTGGAGGGAAAAGCTTGCAGGAAACTACCTGATTGGCAGGTGGGGGTGAGAGAGGAGGATTTTGTGATCTTCCTTCACCTCCATGGAGGGCTGGGGAAGGGCTGAGCTCAGGCTCCTCTTTTTCTCTGGAGTCCCCTCTGTGTTTGGAGGTGTCCTAACAGCTTGCCTGGTGTGAAGCAGGCTTTCCTTTGGGAACAGCATCTCTGCTTCTTTTCCATGCACCAGTCTTTCCACTGTCCTGATGATCTCCCAGGGCCTGGGCATGGAGGGAAAAGAGGAAGCTTCATCCTTTCCCTTGATGGAAACCGACCTTTCTGAGATGCCCAGCCTAAAGATAGGACAGTATTGCCAGCTCCTACCATTTATCATGCACAACGCTGAGCACTTAGTAACTTATTTGACTCTCATAATCTCTCATTAGGTACTTATTGCTTTCATTTATTTATTATTTTTAGGAGAACATTTTATAGATAAGAAAATTGAAGCCCAGAGACAAGGTAAGAGGCTTGCATAAGGTTGCAGTTAGAGAGTGATACAGCGGGGCTCCGGGACTCCAGTACTCACGCTCTTTGCCAGTGTTCCAGTAGCTCCCAAACTTATTCCCCAATAAGTCTATTTGAAAATTTGATTCCTGAGCCCCTTGTCAAGAGCGTCTGATCCAGTAAGTCCGGGGTAGACCCTGAAAATCTGCACCTTAAGTAGGCACCCCAAAACTTGAGGCACACAGATCTATCCTATAGTGCCTCCCTAGGTGGAGAAAAATTGGAGGCTGGCAGGGTCCCCCTCCCTGAAATGATGGGGAGTGCCAGGCCCCCTGCAGAGGTAGAGATTTCTGTGTTCACTTCACCCAGGTAGGCTGAGAAGGCAGATGAGATGCTTAACTGACGGTACGAGGGACTTTCTGCTGAGCCTGTGCCTGGTGGTTCTTGGGGAGCAGAGCTGGAGGAGGCTGTGGGGGAGGCAGGGAGAGAGGAAATGGAGAGACAAATCAGAGGGCAGGAGGTGGGAAGTGGCCTGGAGCAGAACATATGTCAGTGGCCAGAGAGAGGAGGCAGACAACAGGATTTTCAGGTGACTGCAGGGACACCAGCTGTGACACTGCAGTGCATGACTGCAGCACAGCAGTCCTGACAGGGAGACATCGGCCTCTGCCTCAGTTTCCTCATCTCTACCACACAGAGCAGCTGACCGCTGAAGGTCCTTCCAGCGTGTACATTAACAGGTGCAGTGTGGTCAGATAAGAAAGGACTCCACTCCAGAGGCCTGGAAAGGGAGTGCTATGGAGACAAAAATGATACAACCCTGAGGGACCAAGAGTCAGGCAGCCACAGTACACACTTCTCAGACATTCCTTTCCTTCCTTCACCTTGGTTATGACTCTCTGTCCATCCGTCCTCCTGGTCCATGTCCTTCCATCTCCTTGAACTCAGCATGTCCCCAAACAAAATTCATCACCCTCTCTAAACCGACTCTATTTTTGTCGGTGTCACTTCTCTCTTTGTCTAGGTACTGGTGTTCAATGTCTGTGGGACTGGATTATTTAACAAATATCTACCATGTGTTAGGCACTGGGAAACCAAGGTGAATGAGTTGCAGACCCTGCCCATAAGAGCAAACCTGTAAATAGTGCTTCCTATGCACGGGGCTCTTTTCTAAATGCTTTAGTTATATTAGCTCATTTAATTCCCACAATAGCCCTGTGAGGTAAGCACTGCTGTTGTCACCCCGTTTTGAGGGTGACAGATGAGGACATTGAGACATGGAAGGCTAGGTGACTTGCCTAAGCTTACACAATGACCCGAGCAGCCTGGCTCCAAGTCTGGGCTCTGACCTCCCAAGTCCTGTGCACAGATGGGCACCGCACCCGCTGGGCACAGCGTGACACCTGCAGTCTCACAGCTGGGACAGAGCGCTGGCTGCACCAGGGAGGGCACGGGAAACAGTGTGTGGCGAAGGCGAGGCAGGCTGGTCGGTGGGACTCTCCTGGGAAAAGTATAGATTTCTGGGCCAAGGTGGTCCGTTTTTTGGAGGAGGTGGGCATCTCTAGAAGGTTCTTTTGCAGGAAAGTGAGGGGATGTGATGCCATCTGTATTTATAAAGGTAGTTGTAGTGTAGGCTGTGAAGCTGGGGGGAGGGGCCCCCAGGGAGAGGGGGAGTCTGGGCTGAGTGGGGAAGCTGCTGCCATTGCCCAAGGCTGGAAAGGGGGGTGGGAGAGGTTGAGGGTCAGGGCCTTCAGACAAGAGGGGGAAGGTCACCAGGAACACCTGGGCGTTTATCTGTTAGTTTCTCCTTGCCTTGGTTACAAGTGCTGCCAAGCCCGCTCCCTCATATTCTCTAACTAGGAGACCAGCTCCCTGGCCTCTGGGGAACTAGATATCATCTGGGACAGACCCCAAGGGCCCTCCTCCTTACCTCTTCTTGGGCTTTAAATATCCCATGTCAGACTCCTCCCTTTACATTCCCAGGGCTCAACCTTTATCCAGGCCTGAAGCACCCAAACATTCAATGTCTTAACTCCCCCTCCCTCTGGTACCCAGGAACCCGGACCCCAGCCAGCTCCTGCCTGGTGCCCAGAGATCTCAGTTTCTGAGAACTTCATTTCTTTCCAGGACCCTGGCTTCCTGACCACCCTGACCCCAGCAGAGCTCCTAGCTCTCCCACAGGCCCAGTATGCCATGCTCTACACACTGTCACTTATCAGGGCCCACCTGACAGAGTGCATGCTTCACCTTTAGCCCCCCCCCCCCCACATTAGAATGTCAGCCACCCCAGGCAGGGACTCCTCATGCTCACGGCTGCTTTCCCTGTGCCTGCAGGGTTCAAAATCCCAGTTCTACCATGTTCTAGCTGTGTCTCCTTGGCAGGCTCCTTGCCCTTTCGGAGCCTAAGTGCTCTCCATAAAATGCGATGGAGTAAGAATTGTTACCCTTGAGGGTTATGTAGAACATTATATGTGATGATGTATGCAAAGCACTTAGCATAGGGACTGCCAAGTGAAACACCCTCAATAAATGACCTGTGGTCTGTCCCAGCTGCATAGAGTTTGCACTTTTAAGTTCCCACACATTATAGGAGAGCTTAGCGTTTTTCAAATGCCTGTGTGTTTGGACAGCAGCTAAAAGAGTAGAAGGAAATTGCATTACCTCAAAAAAAAAAAAAAAAGGGCTAAGTGGAAGAAGGGCTACGTCCTGGATCCTCGGTGTCCACCTCACCCTTGCCCCATCCTTATTCTGGCTGGTGGTCACCAAGTGACCAGTGCAGACCCTCCAGGAGCAAGGCTGCCTCCAGAACTGACTGGGACCAACCTGGAAGTTGGGGCCAGGACTTTCCTGAGTGAATGTGAACCCGGTAGTGGGCTGAGCCCTTCCCCCTGAATTTTGGGTGGCTACAGCTAGGAGGCTGCAGTGAGGTCAAGCCTGTGACCAGCATCCCCTCCGAGGACTGGTGTAGAGACACTGGTTTTGAAAGGGTCACAACTACTGAAGAACAAGGGGGTCACACATCTGCTTCTCCCAGATGTACTTCCTTGTATAACTTCATTAAGACATGCACACAGGCCGTGAAGGACAACAAAACCACCCACAGACCTCCGGAGGCCTCATTGCTGAGGAAGCTTGGAGCTGGTGAGGCCTGTTGGAGGGAAGGCTTGTGAGAAGTCAATGAAAGACTTGAGGGATCTGGATGGGAGTGAGTGACAACCAGGACATTGAGTCGAATCCCTTGACCCCAGTGGGTGTCTAGGTGGGGCAGAGCCCATGCAGGGGGATGAAAGATTGTGATGTCCAGAACATTCCCTGGCTGGTTGGACCTTCGGGGCTGACTGGACACAGGGCTGGCCAGCTGGGTGAATGGTTGGAGGACTGCTGGGAAGTGACCTGCCAGCTTCCTGCCTGTTCATAACCTTGTGTGCCCCAGACTGGGCCCCTTCTCCCCAGTGCTGTTACCCTAACACTGAGCAAGGGGCCCCCTGTTCCTGGGCGGTACTCAAGATGACTGGGGTGGGGCTGTGCCAGAGCCAGAAACCACAGCCGACCCTGACTCTGGCTAATGGAGGCAGTCCCGAAATGGACCTTTTTTTCTTTTTGGCTAGATTAACATTTGGCATTTCAGGGTGCTGGCCCCATGCCCGGCTGCTCTGGCCTTCTGCCTGTCAGCTCCTTTGAGGCTATTTTTGCCATTTACTTATTTATTAACTATTATTGCTCCCCAGGACAGATGGGCACACACACACACTGACATGTACACACACACACACACACACACACGTGCACACACACACGCCTTCACGCCCTCCAACCTAGAGCCTATTGGAAAAGCCAGCCTGTGCCCACCAGGCTGGACATGGGGTGCAGAAGGGGGGAGTGACCAAAAGGGGTCACTCTGTGGGAGGGTGGAGGAAGGGCTGTGGAGGCAGCGGGAGGCAGCGACCTCCCTTTGCCCGTCATTTCCCAGAAACGACCCCCCGCTCCCAAAGCATCTCTGTTCCTGTTCTCTCGTCCTCAGGGGTGTCCATCCCTGGGAAGAGCTAGTATGGAAGGATTGTGGGTCCTGCCTAGACCATCTTTCCAGAGAAATCAGCAGGGGGGCTGAGGAACTAAGGGTGCCCTTGCTAGGACACAGGAGCACTTGCTTCCCTCTGTGTGTGTGTGTGTGTGTGTGTGTGTGTGTGTGTGTGTGTGTGAGGGAGGTGGTGGCCCAGAGGCCTGCTTCTCTGCCCTGCTCCACTAAGCCCGCATCCTTCAGTGGAGGGAAACTTGGCTTCTGCCTTCAGAGGGCTCCCAGCCTGGTGGGGACAGCCCTGGGCTCATGAGATGAATCGTCCTCAGTTCCACCCTCTAAGAGCTTCGGGCGTCAGAAGGAACACAGGAACTACGTGCACATGGCCTGTATACCATGTGATCCCTCTGCCTAGGTTGCTAGCAGCAGAGCATAGATCTGTGAGCCCCTCCTGGGTGAAGGGCACTGTGTGGGTTACTGTGTGGACCCTTGACTGCCATGTGATAATCTCACGCTTGCTTTAGTCTCCTGTCTGGGTCCCGCCCATCTACACTGAAGCTGGGGTCCCAGCCATGTCCCCCTCCATGGCCTTGACACCAGGGCTATCAAAGGCCAGCAAGGATCCAAAGGGAGACCAGAATGAACAGCAGGGGCATCCATACCAGCAGCCTGGGGCCTTTCCCTGAGCGTGTGAGGAATGGGAGTGATGCTCCGGCAACAGTGAGTAAGGAGACCCAAGACTTGGCAGAGGCTGCTTACGGGTGGTGGTGGCCAGGCCAGAGTCTTGGGGTGGCTCCCTGTTTTCTCCCACTCAGCCAGCCAGCCTCACCCTTTCCTTCTTAGGGCTTGTGCCACCTACTTTCCTGTTCCCTGAGGGCCCTTCTCTGGCTCAGTAAGACTGACTCCTGGACTGGGTGCTGACTGCAGAGGCACGTCACTGCCTGCTCCTGGGCTCTGTCTTGTGGGGTCTTTCTGTCTTGGGTCCCAGTGCCAACCCTTCTCAGAAGCCCCCTAAGGGCAGGAGGTTGCCCCTTCCATCAGATGGGGGTGCTGAAAGCAGGGGCTGCATCTCCCCAATCAGACTGGGAGCTCCCGAAGGGCAGGGCTGAGTCTGTTCCACCAGATTGGGAACTCTGAGGGCAGAAGATGTACACCAGACTGGGAGCTTCCTGGGTATGGGACACAAAGGTGCTCAGTCCTGGGCACCTGGAAAGCCTAGAGAGCAGGTGGGGTGCTGGAGGTCCTGCTGCCATAGCCGGGGATGCCAAGAGAGGAGAAATTTCCCACGCCTGCAGGAGGGCAGAGCTAAGAATCACATCCCCTTAGGAGCTTCCCTCCACTTCCCCTTCTCCTCAAGGGTGGGGTAGGGATGGGTTTTATAGCTGGGGTGGGGGGCCAGGATTTCACAAGCTTGATAGGCTCTTGAGCACTCAGGGTTTGTGCCCAGCTCAAGGTGTGAGTCAGGGAGGCAGGTGTGGGTGTGGGTTAGGTGGGCAGTCAGGGAGGGCTGGACTCAAGACTAAGTGCCCTCCTCAGCTGCTGCCTTGGGTAACCCACTCCTGAGATCAGGGCCACGGCAGCCTTGGTAACTGGCCTATCCCCTTCCTGAGAGGTGCAGGGAATCTTCTCATCTGCAAGGTCACCCCGATGTTTCTCCCCAGGAGGAACAGATGGGAGGTCCTCGCTGCTCTGTGTATCGTGATTATGCCAGACTCCTGTCACACTGTGATATGCCTGTGTCTGTATCTTTATCCCCTACTGGAGAAGGGACAGTCTCTTTAATTTGTGTGCTCGCCCCTCTGCTGGAATGGACGCAGCCCTTGGACTTCTGGAGCGCATGGCTTCTCAGGGGTCCCAGCAGCATGAGGAGGGGCTCGCAGAAAAGGAGGATGAAGCCTGCTGCTGGTGGGCATGGCCTGGAAGCCATTGTCTGTGGTCTGGGAAGCGGTCGGTCCTCATGGCTGGTGGGGCTGCAGAAGGGGGATTTGCAGCTTCCCAGCCACGATCTGAGCTCGCTGCCTCTGACCTGCGGCTGTCACTCAGTGGCCATGTGGTTAATGGCAAGCACTTGGGCTTTGAACCTGAAACCCAGTTCCGCCGCCCACTTGTCTACAAGTTACCTTGGACGGATGACCAAAACTGCCTGACCCTCAGTGTCCTCATCTGATCACTCGGGGCTGTTGGGGGACTTGCGTACTAATCTGTGTGAAACATGGTGACCTTCCCCACTTCCTGGAATCCCACGGACAGGCCAAGAGAACGACATACGTCAACTAGATGTCTCACTCCTCTCACCGCTGTGTCCGCCCTAAGTTTTCCATGGTCTTGTGTATTTTAACTTCTGGCTGCTCCTCTAAATCTAGACTCGGCTTTGGTCCCACTTTGCCAAGAGAAGGGGAGAGAGTGAGGCCGTATTAGGAGCTGGGCAGAAGAGCCCTTTGAGGGCCCCTTGCTGCCTAAGAGGAAGCTGGCAGCCCCAGTGCCGGCACAGTTTTCTGCCTCCCAGTAAAGACTGCATTATTATGAGCTAATGTCTGTGCTGTGCCAGAGGGGCCGGGGAAGAAACATCTAGTAATATGATTACTACAACAATAATAATAACAGCAACAACATCAACGAGCTTTCACAATTACGGAGAAGGCCGGGACTCGAAGGCCTGGCTCAAGGCCAGGAATGTAGTTAGAGCACCAGGGATGGCTGTGGGGCTTGAAGGCAGCAGGAATGTGATTAGTGCACCAGGGATGGCCATGGGGCTTGAAGGCAGCAGGAATGTTGTTAGAGCACCAGGGATGGCCATGGGGCTTGAAGGTACCAGGCTTCTGGCTTTTCATGCTCAAGTCTCTCCCACAGTCTTCTCCCATTAAAGAAAAACCCTTCAGGACAAATCAATAAGTCCCTTCCACTATAATATACAGCAGCTGGGTTTAATATGATGTGGTTTTGTGCCCGCCTGGGGGCAGGTGGTGGATGTCCGAAAAAGGGAGGCAGTGGGCTCCATCTGTCCTATGTGCCCCTGCCTTCTTCCCTCGCCCACTCAGAACTTCTTTCACATAGGCATCACCCACTGCAGGGCTGTCCCCACTTTTGGGTGTGAGCATGAGCCAGGGTATGGGGGCAGTTGCCCTGTGAGAACTCCATGGCTCAATCTGATGGCCACAGTGGACCACACCCGGGGCCAGGATTTAGGACTGTGTCATAGTGAGAAAATATCTGTGCTGCCTAGACTGGCATAGATACTCACATTGTGTAATATGATTACTGTAGTGCAGTAGCTAAGGACCACCTGGATTTTTAAAATTTTTATTATTTTTTTATTTTTCAAGATGGATTCCATTTCTTTTTTTTAAAAAAATATGTTTTTATTGATTTTTTTTAGAGAGAGAGGGATAGAGAGATAGAAACATCGATGAGAAAGAAACATCAATTAACTGCCTCCTGCGTGTTCCCTACTGGGGATCGAGCCCACAACCTGGGCATGTGACTGACTGGGAATTGAACCGTGACCTCTTGGTTCATGGGTTGACGCTCAACTACTGAACCACATCAACTGGGCACCCCTAGCTTTGTCACTCACATGCTGTGTGACCTCAGGTAAGTTCCCTACCCTTTCTGGGTGTCAGCTTTCTGAATGGGAAGTGAAGATAATAAAAGTAACCTACCTCATTATGTTGTTACGCATGCTTACAATAGAGCGTGGCACATGGTAAGCCCATGAGGGTCAGCTCTTTTATACTAATTATTTCTTAGGAACAATAACAGTACCTTTAGCAACTTCAAATTTGGAGGTCTGTTACATGTTGAATTGTTTCTTCCAAAAAGATGTTAAAGTTCTAACCCACAGTACCTGTGACCTTAGGTAGAAATAGGGTCTTTGCAGATGATCGGGTTAGATGAAGTCATAAGGAGGGCCCTAATCCAACGTGACTGGTGTCCTTATAGAAAAGGGGATAGTTAGACCCAGAAATAGACATACACTAAGGGAAGACACAGGGAAAACACCATCTGCAAGCAAAGGAATGTCTAAAGCTACCCGAAGCTAGGAGACAGGCCTGGAGCAATTCCCCCTCATAGCCCTTAGAGGAGCCAGCCATGCTGACATCTTGATCTTGGACTTCTGGTTTCTAGAACTGTGAGAATGGATTTCTGTTGTTTGGGCCACTCAGTCTGTGGTACTTTAAGGTTGTCTAGGAAACAAAAGCAAGGTCTGATGGGGCATAGCCCACTGCCTCCCACTGCTACCCTGAGCTACCTGCCATCCTCAGGGGAGAAGAATAGGGTAGGACTGAACAGGCCAGGGATATGGGGCCTGCTCTCAGGCTTTGACTTAGGCCTCTGGCATCTGTCTCAGGTGGTCCGGGCTCTTGCCCATGCAGGTAACTGGAGCTGGGGCCATTTGTAGGGCTTCCCACCCTGCCTTCCTGCCCCTTGCATCTGCTTCTTGGAGCATTCCCCACCTCACCCCTGCTCCAGACAGGAGGAAGTGGACAGAGGAGATAATAAATCCCTAGAGAAGACAAGCTAAAGTGGGATCTGGGCCTAAACATCTCTTTCCCTCTTCTCGCTGTTTCCTGGAGCCTTAATTCTGATCTCCAGATGGGCAATGGCCTGCCTGTCTTGGGGTGTGTCTGTGCCTGTGTGTGAGTGTGCATAGGGAATGTCCCTCACTAAGCTGCTGTGGACCTCGTGATGATGACTCATAAATGTACAATAAGGCTGTACTGGACAGAGGAGACCTGTCCCTGGGTGGGTGATGGTGGCTTCTGACAACAGCTAGCACCAAGGCCTCCGCAGCATACCTTGGGAGCGCCTTTTCCCTCTGAGGAACAGGTTGTTCAGTGTCATTCGTGGGAACAGATATGTTTTGAGTGCCTCTGTCTGCATGGCACAGTGATCCAGTGATGAGGAAGGTGCCGGCCTCGCCCACAGGGGGCTTGTCATTTGTGTGGGGTGGAGGAGTGGGTGGGCGTCTAAGACAAGCGTCAAATGACTCCTAATCCAAGGGGAATAAAAGAAGGAGCATGGAGAAGTGCAAGTTGAGAGTCGGGTGGGGAGAGGGCCTCAGGAGGAGGGGCAGCAGTCAGGAGTGCCTAGGTGGGGGACTCCAGGCTGGTCTTCATGGAGGAGGCTCTGCAACCCCAACATAGCTGCAGGGGGGATGCAGAAGCCAAGACCTTGAAGCTGGAGTGTGCAGGGAGTGTCTGGCACATGAGTCTTCCCAAGTGCAGGGTCCCCGTGCAGGCAGGAGATGAGGCTGGAAAGGTGACACAGTGGCCTTAAAAGCTGGCGCAAGGCGTGTTTGTATAATGGAGATGTAAGGGGATGTCCTTTGAGATTTGTGGGCAAGAGAGCTTGGTTCAAGCTTCACTTTAGAAGGGGGTTGGACAGGGAGAGTTTATGGGTGGGGAACATGCAGCTCTGGGAAGAGGCTAAGGCAGCTCTGACAGTGGGGAGGAGGCCCAAGGCTGATGGGGGAACAGTGGCAGTGGGAAGGCTGGGGTGAAGGGAGAGACATTTCTCTTGGAAAATTGACAGGATTTGGCAAGTGAGGAAGAGGAGGTGAGCCAGGATGAAGGAATACTGGCTTGGTTCAAAGAGAAGTGGGCAGGCAGTGCCTTTCTGGCCTGTGTGTGTGGAGCGAGGGGCTGGTCTGCCACCTGCTGTGCTTGGTGTTAGAATTGGAGCCTGTGATGGGGTGGAGGCCAGGTCTCCAGGGATTCTGGCTTGGAAATTGATGGGGCAAAGGGGATGCAGGGCCTACTCTGGGGTACCTGGGATGGTGGAGCACAAACCAGGTGGTGAGGTAGCCAGTGGCCTTTCCAGGAATGAGTGACCACTGTGGGTCCTGGCTCCTGAGGCCCTGCGTACTTTGCAGCTCAGACCTGCCGATGGGCGCTGCGGCCAGGGCTCCCCAGGGACATGAGTGCACTCTGATTCATGCCAGCAGCTATCTCCTTGCCCACAAAGGAGTCAGTAGTGTGGCTGGTCCAGGGTCTCACCATCCTGAAGGATCCCTTACCTTACTGCATTTTCCTCCAGCACGTTTCAGGCATCTCTAGCCTTCTTACCCTGCCCGTCTTCATTTGTACTGTTTTCTGACTTTCACTTCAGAGAATTCTAGAATGTCAGAGCTGGAAAGAACTTCAGCTATCATCCCCAGTGCTCTCATTTTCAGTGGAACAAATGGAGGCCCAGAGAGGGGAGGTGACTGCCCAAGGTCACATGGCTAGTCTGTAGCTTATTTAGACCGTCTTCTGACTTGGTATTTTGTGCTTTTTCCCATGTCAACTCCTTCATTTGTAGATTTCTAGCCTCTTCAAATTCAGGGGCTACATGTCCATCTCCAGTACTCAGCAAAGTGGACATCTAATAAAAATGTATTGCCTGAATGAAAGGAGGGCAGTGCCCAGCACATGCAAATATTTGCTCAATTAGAGAGTTGCAGGGGCAGGGGCTTAAGGAAATGTCCTGAGTGGGGGCCAGGCTGTCCAGGCCTGTGAGGGAGAAAGGCTCCCTGGCTTTGGTTGGCTTGGTCATCGGGAAGTTGTTTCCTTCACTGCATTCTTGCGAAGAGGACCAAGGAGGGGAGGGTGGGGCCTTCTCATGGATACCAGCTCCTTTTCTTCCCTGGAAAGGCAGTGCCGCCTGTATCCTTTCATGTCTCCTGCCCTGGATCATGCATGGTGGGGCAGGGGTGGGGGCTGGGACCCCGTACCTTCTGGAATAATAGGAAATCAGGGTGCTTGGGCCAGACAGGTCTGCTTATTGGGTCAGAGGGAACTGCAGAGCACCTTGGGTGTCAGCTCCCTGAGAGCAAGGGAGTGTCAGTCAGTTAGGGCTGCCATCATAAAGTATCACTGACATGGTGGCTTAAAGACTCAAGTCCAAGATCAAGGTGCCAGCAGATTCAGTTTCTGGTGAGGGCCCTCTTCCTGGCTTGCAGATGGCTGTCTGTTTGCTGGGTCCTCATGTGGCTTTTCTTCTGTTCATGAGCTTAGAGAGAAAGAGGTCTCTGGTATCTCTTCCTCAGTGGGGGCTTTGTCTCAGGTTTTTAAATAAGAAACATTTCGAAGTAGAATGAACTTTCATATACCCATCATTCAGGTTCAATAATTGTCATGATTTTTGCTACATTTATTTCATTCACTTATGTCTTTTTTCTTTTGCTGATGTTTAAAAGCAAATTTTAACCATGACATCAGTGTACCTCCATATACTTAGTATGTATCCTGGAAAAAAATCTTCACCTGAATTTGATGTCTGCTATCTCAGGCCAGCCAGCTATACCCAGTTTCCTTGCTGTGATTTTTCCCCAAGGGTGTGGTGTTTGGCTAAAATAAAGGAGAACTTAAAAAGAAAAACAGTGTAGTAAGAAGGTGTACCAGATTAAACCCACAGGCCTGGGTTTTGTAATTAAACTGCGTTCTCTCCTCGAGGCCACAGAAGCACTGTGGGACCTGCCACCCCCTCTCTCTGGTCTCAGGAAAAGTAATCATTTTCTAAACGGTCCTGTAGACACTGAAGAGAGGCTCATTAGTCCTCCCAGGGGCCGCCGTCACCCCCGGAGGACAAGTGGCCCAGCTCAGAAAGAATCTGGGTCATTTTATCTTGTGCTGTGAAGACCTCCCAGGGCTCTGGTGAGAAAGGCCTGACCAGGGAGACCGCAAGCACACGGACACTTGGTATGGAGGTGGGCTAGTGGCCAGTGGGGCTGGGGGCGGGGCTGGTTAGGCTCTGTCCAAGGCTGGTTCCACCCTGTCCCCTGGTCCCCAGCTGAGCCAAAGGAAGTTTAATGATTCCGTTTCATTCCTCTCTAACAAATGAATTTCTCTCCCTCCCTTGGCAACCTAAGCTGTGTTTACAGAAAATATCAGAGTCTAGAATAAATAGTTCCTGTCAGGCCCGAGGGCCAGTGGGGACCATGTGCTGGGAGGGGGCTGTGTTCACCCTCCGCTCCTCTCTCTAGGGGTCCAGAGGCTGGAGCGGTAGAAGGTTTGGAGTCAGACAGTCCGACATTCATGTCTTATTTCTGGCCTTGACAACCTGTGTGGCCTCGGGCAGGTTACTTAGCCTCTCGGAGCCTCAGGGTTGCTTTAGAGATGAGTTGTTGCGTCAAGCCCCTAGCTCAGAACCAGTGCTCAAACGCTGCCTTCTTGCTCCTCTGACATGGAGCCCCCATGTCCCTGTGGCGTTCAGTACTGGACATGGGGAATCATTGGCAAAAAAGATTTAAACAATTGTTGTTGGTACATTTTATGAAGAACATCTACCATACATTATCTCATGGAGTGTCAGTGAAGTAGGAATTATCATCCCCCCATTTTACAGATTAGAAACTGAGGCTCGGAGAGGATAAGAGGATGGTACAGAGTTGCACATAAGTGTGGAATTAGGCCTTTGGGGTGGCACAAGCTAGTGGGTAAGATCAGTGTGGAATGTCTGGTGTGGGGTCTAGAATTGTCCACCTGGGAGCAGGGAAAGCTGGGGGTGGACTGAGAAGTACAATGTTCCCCCAAAGTCACTCTTCATTCACCTGCCCACGATGTACTCTCAGCACCACCTTTTCAATCTCTCTCTCCTCTGAGTTGTGTTTTATTTGAATCAGAGCTGGCAGGGACCTTCAAGGTGACCTCACCTAGCTCTGTCTGCTTTGACCCGGGAGCGAGGCTGAGCGCACCGAGGTGAAATGAGCTGCCCAGGCGCACAGTCTGCGGTGAGGCTTGACCTGGCTCCCAGGTGTTGCTCTGTCTTTGCGGCTGTACCTCCTTCAGGACGGACACGGGGGCTTGTGTCCCTCACACCCAGCACAGTCAGGCTTAATAAATACTTGCTGACCAAATAAAACAGAAGGTGGATTGCGTTTTCTGTCCTTTCTTTTTTCCTTGTCTTTTCTAAGGAGAGAACAAGAAATGCCTCCAGGTGCAGAAGAGGGATTCAGGTTAGACTGACCACGGGACTGGGCAGGTCAGCTTCCCTTGGTGACCCTGAATCAGTGGCCTCCTCTGGTGAGAGCCACACTGATTTGGGATTGGTTTAGGGGGATTCTGCGTTGGTCTGGATGCAGAGTTGACCCCTGACCTGGCCTGCCAACTTCAGGTTTCTGAGGGGAGACTCTCCCACATGCATTTTTCTAAGGCTCCACTCTAGACATTCTGTCTGGGAGGCAGCACCTCCCTCCAGCCTCAGGCTGTGATCAAGGCCTCCCTGGAATTCAGGTCCTTCCTTGGGGCCCCAGCCCACCCATGGGCCTGAACTCAGCTCAGGGACCTCATCAGGGACAGGAAGTGCTCCTGCCTGCCTGAGGTTAGAGTTTGGGGAAATGTGACGTGTTTTAGGCACACTTAGTGCCTGCCTTTGGAAAGGTCACTACTTAACACCTTGCTGACTGGTCACGAGTATACACCTGTTTCTGTGTCTGAATGTTGTTGACCAGTCACGAGATAACTTGTGTCTGCACTTATATTAATTTACGTAATTTTAATCACCTTGCTGACCGGTCCTGATGGAAAAGTAGCTGTCCGCATGGGCAAATTCTGGTTAGAAATAGCTGGTCAGCAAGGTGTTAAAAAGACAGCCTGGTCCTGGGTTTGGCCCATCTGCTGGGAGTCAGGGGCTACAGCAACTCTGCCATAAACTGGTAGAATTTCCAAGATGAAAACTAGAAAATAGAACAGGCGAGAGAGGCTTGTCGCCTCCTGGACGAGCCTGTATACGCTTCTAACACTGAGCATGTCTCCAGGGGCTACTTCTTAAAAATCTAGACTGAACCAGGAAACAAGTCCAAGTCTGGGCAGTGACACTGCTCTGAGACCATGCAGGTATCTGTCCCTGGTCACAGTGACAGATGTGTTCATGGACAGGGCTATTCAGAGCAATCATCGAATGAGGACAACCGTGACTGCCCTTTTTGTTGTTTTTGTTTGTTTGTTTTGTTTTTAGCCTGAGGAAGGATCCAGATGTTTCTAGTTCTCCAAATGTTTTTTTGTGGTAAAGCTGAAGCCCAGATATAGGAAATGAGGGATACAGGGGAGACAGGTCCTCCAACCTTCCACGTACAGATGAGCAGTTGATAATTTGCAGTTGGTGGGGTGACGTGTCTTCTGCACTGAACCCGACGTTAAGTCCACCAACTCAGGCACATCCCATCTTAGATTTTTGTTTTCATCTTCTCTCAGCTCTCTGCCACCACCGCACAGTGCCCATTGGCAGTGTAACTGCCCTCTTTATACCCATAGAATGTCACCCTAAGAGGTTAGCTCAGTTGGTTAGAGCATCATTCCAATACGCCAAGGTTGTGGGTTCGATCCCCGGTCAGGGCACACACAAGAATCAACCAGTGAATGCGTAAGTAAATGGAATAACAAATCGATGTTTTTTCCTCTCTCTCTCTAAAAATCAATGAAAAAAAAAAGTCATCCCAAGAACCATCTGTGGGGCCTGGCCCCGTTGGGAATCACAGTGTGAAGAGTGCCCAGACTTTTGGAGGGCATTGTGGTCACATTATTTGGCATCCATTCAGAGTCAGAGGGAGACACATTATGGGGTGGGCAGTCCTGTTGGGTTCTTTGTCACTCTGTTCTTATCTCTTCCATCCTCTCATTTCCTAGTAGGGAGAATACCATCTTTAAGGGCAGCAATCTGAACTAAGGCCCACAGGGGAGGACACTTTCTTTCCTGCTGTGGCACCCCCTTTCTGTCGGGAAACCTCCCTGGGGTCTAGCCTTGTTCCCTCCTGTTTCTCCTCTCCTCCTCCCCTTCGTGGAGGAAGATTTTGTGGGTGGGGACCTCTAGAGAGGAGGGCACCTGGATACTAGGGCAGGGGCCTGATAGCCTGATTCGTCCAGGGGAAGGGCATGCTCCAGAAGTTGGGAGGTTCTGTTTGGGTGGTTTGGTAAGTGGGCCCACAGGCAGCAGGGACAGGAACTGGGCTGTGTGTGACAGGGAAGGGTGATGAGGGCTGTAGTCTGTCCACCTGGGACTCTGTTGTGCAGTCAACACGGTGGAAAGCCCCACATGGGCCTGCTCACCTGTATTGACATATCAGCCCAGCTGTGCCGTTAGTTTAACCCATTCTTGGGCATGTGCGCGAGAGTCCTAAGACTCAGGTCCTCGGGCTGCCCTGGCCTGCAGAGTGCGTTCAGGAGCAGCTTTAACATAAGCCGGGTCCTGGGGGACCAAGCGGTAGTGCTGGGCAGCACCCTGGGAGCCGAGGCTGGAAGCACATCTGGATGGTGGGTTTCAGCCCTGGGGGTGAGGCAGGGTGAGGAGAGGTAGGGTGAGAAGAGGAGGCCTGCATTGGGGATCCTGGACCATGCTCAAGCCTTTGTTAGGTTAGACTGAGAGCGGGGTCAACTGTCAGGTCAACGTCCGTTGCCTCTGGAAGTTTCCGTCTTAGGCTGGGAACTGAGAACTCTCAGAAGATGACCTCCCCAAGTGCCCGGACAGGGTCCCTGGCACCATCATCTGATACAGGGACAAGGGTGGGAGAGGGTCCGAGGCGTCAGCTGCTCCCTGCTGATTTAAGGCTCTGCTTTCTCTTCTGAAGCTGGAAGGATTTCATTCAATTTTCCAAACATCTGTGTTGCTCTTAAACTTGCTGGGCCCTCTGTGTGGGGATCCCATGGTGGACTTTCCTCAAAGTAGGCACTCATCCCCTGGGGGCCCAGACAGAATGCTGGGGGCTGGGGGGAGGGGACACAGGGCAGGGAAGGAGAGCTTTCTGAGAACTGGGAAAGTCATGGAGGTTGGGCTTGGTGGTGGAGATTGTGTTTGCCAAATGGAGGCTGACTCTATGTTGCTGCTGGTGTGGAGATGAGTGGGAGCTAAAGTGGCTAGTGCCAAGGAATTCAGGCCTTAACCACTGCAGGTGTTTGCATAAAGGCTGGGCGTAATGGCGGCAATGACTCTAAGAGCTTCGTTACTGAGCCTTCACTGCTTGTACTTCATGTGTGTGTCCTTTGATTTCATCTTCACTGCAACCCTCTAAGGACGAGATCCTTATCCTGGTTTTCCCAAAAGCTGAGTCATAAAGGTTACCCAGCTAGTAGGAGGTGGAAGTGTGATTCTGTAGCTAGAGGTTGTGCAGGGTGTGGCTAAAGGCCTTGGAATAATAAGGGGTGAGCCTCCCTAACAGGCTGTGCACCCTGGGATTCCCACCCCTGCCACTCCTGACACCTGGGAGGTGGGCATGGTCTGAGACGGCTCCCTCAAGGAGGAAGGGGGGGATTCTCCCAGGCTGGAGATGCTGGGGAGGGAGTCTTTGCAAGCTGTTTCCTGGGGAGTTCTAGAAAGGAAACTCCCTGTCACTCTGCTCTCCTTAAATGTTGTGAGCTGAGTTCCAGCCCCCGCCCCTCCTTTCCTCTGGGTGGTAGGGCCTCCCACTGTGCTGTCCGGAGGAGAGCAGAGGGGGGACCCATGGCCTCTTTCTGTCTGGGGATTTACGGCTATGGGGCCACTACTCCAGGGATCACAGGTCTCCGGCCAGGGAATGGGTATGGGAGGGACCATGAAAAAAGCTGAGGTGGCAGCAGCAGACAGATTTATTACGGCCCTACTCACTCTAGGTGTTTGCCTTTCCCATGCCAGTGGGCTGGTGAAGAGAGGGAAAGTTAATCTATATTTAGATGATAGATTAGTTCCTCTGAGCACAGGAAACTTTCTCAGCTCAGCCAACTGGGGGGTGGGCGGGGCCGGGCCTGAAAGGAGGTCTTTGGGGCAGTGTTCATCCTCTTGTTCAGGGGCCTCTGTTAAGGAAGCAGGTGCTAGGGCAGCTGTACTCAGGGGTCTTGCCAGCCCAGCCCCACACCCAGGGTTTCTGATGCACAAGGTTTGGATGGGGCCCAAGAATTCACATTTTTAAGTAGTTCTCAGGTGATGCTTCTGATGTCAGCGTGGGGATCCCACTTTGAGAACCAGTGTGCTAGCTAGTCAGATGAGAATTTATGGTGGCCCTCCCTTGCCCAGCTTTGCTGCTTGGACAGATCTATCGTCAGAAACTTACCCTTTCCACCTGTGAAGGTCATGTCCTGTCTTTAGGTCCTGGCTCAAAGGATAGTTTCCTCTGTGGCCACACTGAGAACCTTGTGTGCTAGGCCATCTGTCCTCTTTGTTACATTCTGCCTGGTTTTATAGTGCTGACTGCACACTCCCTGAGGTCTAGGGCTCATGCTCACTAACCCCGGGGGTACCCCCATATGCCTCTTACAGTGCCTAGTACAGCCCGTGGCACATATTGCAACTAGGGGCTCAGTGGGTCTGGTTAAACTGAGCCATTGCCATGATTAAGCCATTCTCAAAACCAAGAAATTGAGGTCCAGATGGGGAAGGATTTCACCGAGGCCTCCGCGGCTGGTTAGGGGCAGAGCCAGGACTAGAACCTGGCTTCCTGACTTCTTATATATTTATTCTGTCTATATAGACAGTTTTACAGAAAAAATCCCATAAGCTTAAAGAATTAGTTAGTTCTTTACATCTTTTCTGTGTCTATAGAGATACATTTGTATATGTGTAAATGTATAGCTAGCATTTTGTGTCTGCTGTTTTTTTTTTAACCTAACATTTTGTGTACTAATTTTCTTGCTGAGTCTACAGACGTGTCTTTTGCGTGATGTCCCTACATTACTCATTTAATTCTCACGACAGCACGGGAGGGTGAGTGTTATGACTGTATCTAGATGCCGACACTTCCCATGGAGGTGATGTTCTGTGGCTTGCTTGATGTTTCCCAAGCATTGAACATGGAATTGGTGTTTGCAATTATCACTGTAGGCCCAGGGCTCTTTGTACTATCCTAGGCCACCTCTTATATTTCTTTTTATGTGCCCACTGTACACTGTATATAGTTGATGGATTATTCAATTTGAATCTTTTTAAAAAATTGAGGTGAAATTCACATAACACAAAATTAACCATTTTAAAGTGTACGATTCATTAGCATTTAGTGCATTCACAGTGCTATGCAACCACAACCTCTTGTCTATTCCCAAATGTTTCCGTCACACCCCAAAGAAACCCCATACGCATTAGTAGTCACTCCTAATTCTCCCCTTTCCCCAGTCCTGCAGCCACTAGTCTGCTTTCTGTCTCTATGGATTTACCCGTTCTGGATATTTCATATCAATGGATCATGCAATGTGTGTCTTCTTGTGTTTGGCTTCTTTCACTGAGCATTGTGTCTTTGAGGTTCACTCATGTTGTATCATAGATCAGTACATCATTCTTCTTTATGGCTGAATAATGTGCTGTTGGAAGATATATCACGTTTTGTTTATGCAGTCCCATTCTTTTTGGCGACCAGAGAAATCCACGTGCTGATGTTGGATGCTAAAGTGTGACACTGATGTTTGAGAAGAGAGGAGGGGTCTAGGAGAAGAATTTATTGATGGGGGATGAGCATGGGCATGGGGCACTGGGAGAGCGGGAGGGTGGTAGGGTGTGCTGAGAAGGTGGAGATGGTGGTCAGAGTTGGGACTGGGGATGTGGACTTGTGGGATCAAGTGGGCAGAGCAGGATGATGATACTTGGCAGGGAGAGGCAGCTGAGGGGGTGTCACATTCCTACAACAGTGGAGCAGTCAGTTCAGGGAAATGTGGTGGCTGGACTCCAAAGATGTCCCCAAGCCTGGATGTGAATGGCTTCAAGTTGAGGAATTTTGACCCAAAACCAAGGAGTGACCTGGTGCCCAGATGGAAAAGGCCCTGGATTTCCCAAAAAGCAGGAGCACTAGCTATGGCCTGGCCTGCTGAACGGTGTGCAAGTGACAGGCTGGCTGAGGATGGCAGTGCGTCCCCAAAACAAGCTGGCAGAGGCAAGAGAATAGCGGGCTTGGACCTGTCAAGAGCCTTAAGGAGCCCAGCTGGGTGGAGTCATGGGAACTCCAGCTTGCTCAACCCCAAGTCACTGAGTGTCCTTGTCCCTCCCATCATTACAACAGGCTGTTGCTCATCAGCCATGGTTTGTACCATTTGAGTGATCATGGGAGAAATGGAAAGGGAATAACCCTGAGTCTCAAGAGCACAGTTTCAAGAGGGAAAAACCCCTTTCCTTTCTCCCTCACCCTCTGCAACTCAAATGAAAACACCACTTTGCTGGGCAGTGGCACAGACAGTTGTCTTTGTAACTCACTGGGGAGCCTTAGGGTGAGGTGTGTTTTTTTTAAGTTTAAGTTTCTATTTTTTAAATTTTTATTTTTTAAATTATAGTTGACATTATATTAGTTTCAGATGTACAGTATAGTGGCTAGACATTTATATAATTTACAAAGTGATCTCCCAGAGAAGTTAAGTTCTAGGGTGTTTGAAAATGTAGGTTTTAAATTCAGAAGTACAGGGACAGAGAAGGGAAAAAAGAAATGGAGAGACATTCAGATATACACACAGGCACACGCACATGCATGCGTGCGCGCGCGCACACACGCACACACACACACACACACACACACACACACACACACACACACCAGCACTATAGATCTAGGGCTAAATCTATGAGCATGTTCTTTGACATGGTCTCTTCATGTTCTCCTCCCCCTCGCCAGCTTTTTAAAAAAGAGATATCTTACATGTGCTTTCTTTGCAGAAATATTTTAAAAATTATTTATTAAAAAAATAAAGAGCCTGGCCGGGGGTGGCTCAGCGGTTGAGCGTCGACCTATGATCCAGGAGATCACGGTTTGATTCCCAGTCAGGGCACATCCCTGGGTTGCGGGCTCTCTCATCATTGATGTTCCTATCTCTCTCCCTCTCCCTTCTCTCTGAAATCAATAAAGATATATTTAAGAAAAAATAAAATAAAGACCCTGCCAAGCACTATGAGCTCCTCAGAGACAGTAATCAGGCCTTCCACATATAAAGTGCTTACTTACAATTACTGTAAGTGTTAGATAGTGGTATGAGAAGAAAACATCTAGATAGAGTCTGGTCACTTATATGCCAAATAAGCAACCATCAGCTGCCAGATGAACTGCTTTTTTATTTTAAGTTCTCCATATATCCCCCACCTTTAGCTATTTCCTGTCAATCACGCTTTCTCCTTAAAAAATTATTTATGGTGAAAGTGAGGGTGGGAGGGGGCCAGGTCAAAAAAGGAAAATATTTCGTTTATAATACAGATTTACAAGTAGTATAACCTTTAATTAAGCAGTTTGTTTAAGGATAAAAAATAATAATAAAATGTAGGTTTTATTATTATCCAGGTGTGGTGAGGTAGATCGGGAGATGACTGCCATTGAAAAGATATTTGTTACTCACTATTGCCAAGCAGGGGTGGGGGTCACCCTATGCCATGGGAGGGCCACCCAGGAAGCACCAGGGTTGTTCAGGAGACAGAGAGGGAAAAACATGGGTGAGAGCCTTTATTGCGATTTCCATGGGAAGGAATGGGTGAGGCAGGGTAAGCAGGCTTAGGATTGCCCAGTGGGAATAGTTTCAGTGGGCTGTGAGGTGTAGAGACAGTCCTGAGTTGTGTGGTACCTGGCCCTGGGGTGGTCAGGGTAGGGCAGTAGTGGCCTATAGGGTGGGAGTGTGGGCGTGAATTGGCTGGTTTGCATATGAAAGGCTCCACACAGGCAAGAGCCAGGTCTTTTACTACCTGTAGGAATTGACTAGGCCCGGAGAGGTCAAAGTACCCAAAATACAGAAAAATAAAGGCATGCTTGGTAGTGGGGAACACCAAGGACCCTATTTTGAGCACAGTCCTACTCAGGGCTGGCACAGGTGCATCTACCTTCCTTGCTTCTCACGTCTCCTCTCAGGTCCCGAGGAGAGAACAGAGTTGGGGTTCTGTCTTCTGTGCCTGGATGGACTCTGGGTCTGGAATCATTTGCGTTCCAAGAGAAAGAGGACTTGGAAGATGGGCACACTGTGGCCCAAGAAGACTCATGTCAGCCTGTCCATCTCTGTCAGCTCTAGACTGGTGCTCAGACTCTTGCCAAGGAGCTGGGGGAGGAGCATGCAGGGGTGGGGCTGCTGAGGGCACAGCAGCTGGGAGGCCACTCCTGGTGGCCCCACGGGTCTTCACCAAGCAGCTGCTGGTTCAGGGGGACAGCAGTGACAGTGACAGGATAACACTTTGAGCAAGCTCACTTCCCCTGCCCTCCCTGTGGCGTCTGGGTGTTGTCCCAGCAGCACCACAGAGGCAGGGAGGGCAGCTCTTCTTTTCTCTGTGGTGCATAGGAAAACCGAGACTCAGAGGAAGCCAGAGTTAGGGGCTCACACCCCAAAGTAAACACATTCACCAAACCACTTTGACAGGGTTTCTCTGAGAGCAGATGGGATATGGAAAGATGGACAAGACAAAAATCTTTCCACCAGCCATCTTCCCTGCAGCCGAGGGGACTCCTGCCCAGACATGGCCATGCCATCAGGGTTCTGGGTGGTGAGCCCTGGATTTGTGACGTTTCCCTTCATGCTCCATCTGGTGTGAAAATGCCCTCGTGCTGAACTCAGGGTACCTCAGGCGACACACACATGCAGCCCACAGAGCTGGTGGGGGTGGAGGCTCCCGCTTTTTTCTGAGCTGCCTTCCCACCCAGGAGGCCTGTGCGAGTGTTTGTTCTGGGCATAGTGCACATTCTTCTCTTTAGAACACAGCTGGAGAGACGGGGCAAGGCGGGAACCAGGCCCCAAACACAGGCAGGGGACATGGGCTGACTGCCCGCCTCCTGGCCCCATCCCGCTGAGCACTCCAGAGGGGGAAGTCGGGGTAGTGAGTGCTGAGGCCAGGGCTGAAGGTACCAGCCAGCAGCTTGAGGCTAAGCATGTCCGTCCCCTGTGTCTGGTGGGAGCAGCATTTTTCCACAGCCAGATACTACAGGAAGGGAACTGTGTCTCTTTTTGCATGTTGTGTTCTCAACGCTGGGTGCTTGGTCGGTGCCCGTTAATCAGCCGTTTGTGCTGCATTTGCGAGTCCCCTTCCAGAGCCTGCAGAAAGCACCTCTGAGTTTGGCCCGGGCTGGGTTGTGCTGACCCAGGGCTGGTTGCGCTGCTTCTGCTGGCGTTTGGCAGTCGCTGTTCTGCCTCCCCAGTGTTTCTTGGCGCGCCTGTCTGTTCTTCCTCTCCAGATTTCAAGTTCTTGGAGGGAAGAAGACTGGGTCTTATTCCTTTGTTGTAAACTAGCCAAACTCAAGATGTTTGCTGAAGTCAGGAAGGTGAACACCTGCGCATGGCCGACTGTAATCAGAGCAGCGTGTGAGGAAGGCGGTGGGAGAGAGAGGATTCGCTCTGGCTGGAGGGTCGGAGAGGGCTTCCTAGAGGAGGCATTGTGGATTAAAGAGAGATGGCATTTCAGTGCACAAGGGATAGAAGAAAGAACGTGCCAAGGACACACAGGATGAGGGGACCCAGGTCCAGGACGGGGGCTGTGAGGAGAGGCCCCTGGCGGGCTGGAAAGGCTGGCTCGGGGGTTCATCTTTAATCTCAATGGCCGCGGGAGCCTTTTGGGAACTTCTCATTGATGTGTCTGATTCATTCGCCTGGTGGTGGTTTGAGGGACAATGGGAGGGAGGAGGAGGCGGCATCCTTAGGAAGGTGGAACTAAGAACTGGTTTCTCACTGCACTGGATCACTCAGGAACACTGGCTGAGATTTTCCTCCTAGTGGTTCTGTTAGATGGGTGTTATTACCATTCCCAGGTCACCAGTGAGGGACATGGACCCAAGTCTCTCTGGCTCTAATCTGTGCTCTTCATTCTGCTCAGGACATTGAGATGGGGGTCTCTGGTACAGAAACCTTCTGATTTCATCGTTCATCACCTTTGTATGGAGGGATGCTTCAATAGTTTCCTTTTTTTAAAATTGCCATCTTTAATTATATAATAAATATAATATGGGTATACATTTTCCCTGCCAAAAAAGAAAACCTGTAGATATGACTAGAGTTACCTTTGAACACTTTCTGCAACTGAGGTCCTTTGAGCTGCTCGCCCGTGGGATGGGGAGGTTAGAGGAAACCCTTGCTTGCATTATAAGGCCCCCTTTGCCTTTCAACAACCTGCCAGCATTGTCAACCACACTGCCCCCATGCTCACCAGCAGCCCAGTGCTGTCAGGCTGCCAGATTTGATCCCAAGAATAGTAACATTGGGTTAGAGCCATGCTCTGCAACCCCAGCACTCCACCTCTGGGCCTGGCCCAAGCCGTATGTTTGGAAAATGGAGGTTGTCCTCCTTGCCATCGACCTTAAAAGGTCCTGCTATGTTCCAGGCTTCTGTCATGTCCCTTGATGACCAATCGTGGCTCTGCCTTCTCTTAGTTTATCTGAACCCTCCATGAGCCTGTTTTGTCCTTAGTCTGTCTCAGCTCTCAGAGAGATGGGGCCAGGGGTTCCTGTCCAGCTTGGTAGAGTGCACTTTCCTTTTTTGTCCTAATTGTGCTTCTTTTAAGCTCTCAGGGTCACCTAGCACTGGTTTTGGAGGAGCTAGTACACAATCTGCCTTCTCACTGCCCTTGTCCATGTGACTCTCCCTCTGGACCTGCTCCAGGCTGGCTGCGCCTTGGTGGAGGTGAGACCTGGGAAGCCACTCCTTGCCTATGGATTCTGGGCAGGGAGCGGCGCCCTAAGGTCATCCAGGGGTTATCTGAGCCCTTTCTGAGATAGGCCAGGTTCTCCTGGTTGGCTTAGTAATAGGGCTTAGTAATAGGTACAAGCCACAGCAGGTGCCACAGAGAACAGCTGGAGAGTTTGGGGGAAAGTTCTTCCTATCATGAAGAATGCTGACCAGGGAGGGAGGTCACGACTCAGGAGGATCCCACCTTTCTCCCCCATCTCCAGGAGAAAAGTTGCCTCGATCTTTCTGCCATTTGATCCAATGAAATTTTATATAGGTGTCCGTGGGCAAAACAGTTCATAGTCACTTAGATAGCTGTCTCCCCTTCCCCTGCCCAGCTCCCCCACCTTGACCCCAGCCAATAACTGGGTTCCAAGGAACATCAGTTGAAAATTGCTGCTCTAAATAGTCACTTTGGCCATTTCCTTCAAGTTTTTATGAACATATATGTATGTACCCCACAGAGATGCAAAACTTCTTCTTTTTAAAATTTTTTTATTTTTAGAGAGAGGAAGGGGGGAAAGAGAGAGAGAAACATCGATCAGCTGCCTCCTGCACGTGCCCGGACCAGGGACAGAACCTGGCAACCTAGGTATGTGCCCTGACAGGAATCAAATAGGCAACCTTTTGGTGTACGGGATTACACTCCAACTGAGTCACGTGGTCAGGGCAAAATTTCTTTTTTCCTTGTAAAATTTAATTACAATTATGCAGTACCAGCCCTTTAATATCCTGCTTTTTTTCACATGCCAAAAGCACATTCTATGTTGATGCTCTGTTTTTTTAAAATAACTGAGTAATATTTCATTAATCGGATTTACATATTGTAATTTAGCCTTCCTCCTATTATTAGGCTTTAGCTCACTTCCAGTATTTTAGTATTATAAACAGTGCTGAGATGAAGATCCTTGCACATAAAGCTTTCTCCTTATTTAGGATTATTTCCTTAGGCTTCTCAGAAGTAGAACTACTGGGTCAAAGAGTTTGAACATTTCTAAGGCTCTTGACACATATTGCCACATTGCTGTACAAAAGGATCGAGCTGAGCTGGTTTACGTTCCCACTAGCAGGGTAAGTGGTGCCATCCAGCTGCATCTGTAAACATCCAGCTCCTTATATTACAGATGAAGAAACTGAAGAGCCGAGAAGTGGAAGTGGTGACCCAAGGGTGCACAGTTCCTTGGGTGCAGAGGTGGTTCTGGAGCCCAGACCCACAGGCTCCCATTTTAGACTCCTTAACTATCCTCACCATCTACTCCTATTTTAATAACATTTCTCTTTTTTTTCGAGCTGTGTCCCCATCTCTCTTTTGTGGGCAAGGAGAGCATATGGCTCTGTGGCTTCTGAACTGTGCCCCTTGGCCTTCCTACACGTGTGCATGGAAGTGTCTGGGTGTCAAGGGCTTGGGTCCTAGTCCTGGCATTGCCTTTGCACACTCCACTTCACCCCGGACCTTCTGTTTTCTTACCTGTTAACTGGGTGTTGTAGTGCTTGACCTGCCTGCTTCACAGGGTCAGTGTTTAAACTGGCTCATGCAAAAAGCATCATAATACAGTAAGAACAACCCAAGCAAAACGTGCTATTATGATTAGGGTTATTTCTAACTCATTCCTGGAATGGGAGAGTCAGCATTAGGACACTAAATGAATTAACTATTTTGTAATAGTGGTTGCAGAGAGAATTTGGGGCATCTGTCAGAGGGGCACACATAAAATTAAAATAAAAAGACTGATACAGTACAACAATGTGTATATGGTTAACAGTGCTGTACTGTACACTGACAACTTTAAAAGGGTAGATTTCATATCTTTTTTTTTTTATACTAAGTCTTTGAAATCCAGTGTCTGTATTATGCTTATAATACATGCCATTTTAGACTGGCTGCCTTTCAGGTGCTCAGTAGCCACATGCAGCTAGTGGCCAACTGTATGGAACAGCTAAGATGTGGGACATTTCCAGCGTTGCAGACAGTTTTGGACAGAGCCGCACGTTTAAGGACTTTTCGACTTTAAACTTGCCATGGAAGCGATGGCTGTGGTGTTAGAGAGAAGCCGGTGAGGGGCTGAGGCTGGGGGTGGGGGGCCAGGGGAGCATAGAGACAGCTTCCCCAGCCCTATCCCTAGGGTATTTTACTGGGGAAGCTGTGGTGCTTTAAGGTGCGCCTAGTCTGGTAGAGGAAGCTTCATTGTGGTGTTCTGGGAGTTCCCAGTCTACTAGGGACATCTCACAGTGGAATGAATGAGAATGCTCCCCCTTTGGGGCGTTTGCAATGAAGTTACAAGTCTGGAAAACCCCCAGTCAGATAGTCATTTATAGCAACATTGTTGTAGATGCAGGTAGCTATAGGGACGGGCTGCAGCAGGGCTGTTGAAGGAGGTGAGTGCAAACCAGAAGGCAAGGACATGGAAGCAGGAGGATAAAGGCATGAGCGAAGGAAACAAAGCAGGAACCGGAAAAATGGGACGAAGAAGAGACAGCATGACTGGGATGGGGAGGACCTGGGGCTGAGGTTGGAGTGTGTGGGGGCGTAAATACCGTAAAGGCTTAGATATGATCTGATAAGCCCGAGCAAGCTATTTTAGGCACTTGAGCTGAGGAGTGATTGGATAAAAGTGGTATTTGGAGAAGATGATCGTGGTGGCGGTGGCTGTGCTAGATGGCTTGGAGCAGGAAGAGTGGCCTGCAGTCTGGGCCTGAGGTGACACAGGGCTAGGCGATGTGGTAACAATGAATGTAAGGCATATTCCCATCCATTGTTGCAAAATCCCAGAGAACTGCTCACCTCCCAGTGTCCCTGTGTCATCGCAGCGCGGGGATCCTGACACAGCCCCCCTAGACAGTGTGATGGCCAATACTGCTGGCCTGGGGGGGGTGCACACTGGCCTCTCCATCACTCTGTGGCTGGGATTCCCAGATTGGGAGGGCAGAGCCCTGGCTTTGGAGGGGAGGCTTTGTTAGAAGCCACTTGGGGGCCTCCTTGCTAATGAGACCCGCTCTCCAGGTGCCAGGAGAGCTGGTTGCCATGGCAATGGGCACACGTTGCCAGTGCTCTGAGGAGGGCAGCAGATGGCTGCTTGGGTGCTGCAGGGCTGAGGGGGTGGAGTACCCCAGACAAGGGGGCGCCTGAACCCCAAGACACCTGTGAGCAGCTTTGTTGGTGCTCGGCAGCTGGCAGCCGTCTGGACTTCTTGACCAGAGGGTTAACCCTTAAACTCTCCTTACTCTTCTGTCCCCTCTTCACTCTCCTTGGGGCCCTCTGTTCCCTGTCTCCCCTACAAGGCCCCTTCACTGTTTTACCTCTGAGATAGAACAGAGCTTGGGCCAGAGATACACTTATGTAAGGCCCCCCTTTTCCTCAACCTTCTTCTTCCCCAGTGGTTTGAAAAAGTCCATTTAAGATCAGAGAGGGAAGGTTGAGAGTGGGAAAGAAAATCCTTCGCACAGAACAGACATGATTTAAGCTAGACATCAGGAAGAACTTCCAGCCCTGAAGATTAAGTGCTGGAAAGGATGAGTCAGTTGTTCCTTTCCTTGGTAGTCTTTGAGCACGGGGGAGACTCCTGCCTGGTGAGGTGGGAGAAAAGAGGGGCCTAGTGATTCTAGATGTTTCTGTGCTTCACCCTCCACTGTGCCACGACTAAGAGTAAGGAAAAAGTTAGGCAAGGCATGGAGGAAGCTGTTGGCAGAGCCCTCTTCCCTTCTACCTAGTTCCACCCATTCTCAGGAACATCAGGACAGAGACAGATTTAGCCCTTCTACATTTTAGAGTTTATGGAGAAAAACTTAGCATAAAATCCTTATTGGGCAAGGGGAATTCCTTCCCAGCTGGACATCCTTCCTTTCCCAATTCCCGAAGGTCACGTGTGTGTGTGTGTGTGTGTGTGTGTGTGTGTGTGTGTGTGTGTTTCCCCAAAGTAGTGGGAAGGGTGAGGCACGTGTGAGGGGTGTGTGCTCGCAAAAGCAGGGCCTTGATCTGCTGTGGTGTGGACGTGGGTTTTCAGCTCTGGCATAAGTTTATTGAATACCCTGTAGGTGCTGAGTGCTGTGCTGTTAACTGTGGGGAATGAAACAGGCCGTGTTCTGTCTGCATACAGCTTACCATCCAGCTGAGTGGGGGGGCAGGTATGCGGGCGGCTCCACTCAACGTGGGATGGAAAGGAGCTCATGGGAGGCCCCAGGTGGGGGACTCCATGGGGGAGAAGGATTTCAAGGGGCAGAGTGGGACTTCGATGAGGAGAGACCAGGCACTGTAGGCATGGTGTGGGAGTACCCAAGGGCCAGTGAGGCCGGCAATGTGAAGGTGGGTGGGTGTGTTCAGGGAGAGGAAGCCAACTGGAGTTGGAGATTGGGTATGTATGGAGAGGTAAGCCCTCGTGGGACCGGTTTTGGGGGCATTGCATGCCATGGGTGGCCCATTCATCAGATGATTGACTCCAGGGGACTCTGGGACTCAGATTCCCCTGTGGACACTGGGCTCTGGCCTGATGGTACCTCTGAGTGGGGAAAAATCTATGTCCTTCAGAACAGGAGCCCCTTTGCTCACCACACAAGGCCTATGGAAAGTGGGGAAAGTTAGAAGGATAACTTGCATTTAAAAAATGAAATTTGCTCAGTAACCTCTCTTCTCTCTAGAACCCTTGGTTCTGCATGGCCTGCTTTTCTAGGTAATTAAGAATTTATGCCAGCATTTATTATTATAACTATTTTTGTGGAAGCCTTCCTAAAATATGTACTTTGTCCACTTCCTTAAATAGTTGCTGATATAACATAACCTTGCCTGGGTGACTTGGGCTGTTGTTGTGTGAGTTAATTATTGTCTTCTCTTACAATGCAGGGCGGGCCCGGTGGGGTCACTGAGATGTTTACTCCTATACCCAATAGTCCCACTACAGGGTTTTTTGGATAACTTATGCATACTTAAAAAATATCATTTTCTTATTAATTGACTATCACTTGTCATTTCTCAGTGTTACCATGGTGCCTGCCCAAGCAGCTTTTCAACTTTCTACCCCACCCATCTTCACTTCTAATTTGCTGTTTCTAAACTGTGCAAGCTTGGACTATATTTATTAGCATTAGTGAAAACTAACAGTTATCAGGTCTTAGTGGTAACCTGAAATTGTCACTTATGGGTGAAGATCATGAATGTGATGGTGCAGCCTAAGTCACATCTGCTCTGTCCCATAGGGGGTCTTTCTGTCTGTTTCTGGGTTCTCAGCTATCCCACAGAAGGAAGCGGTGCTATGTAAATACACATTCTTTTATTCATTCAAAAGCAATCGGAGCCCCGGAAGGGAACACGAAGACAGTTGATATGTTAAAGTGGTAGGATCAGAGGCATTATTCTTTATTATTTCTGATTTGAGTGAGAAAAAAATCTTTTTAAAATAAAGTAGAGATCAGATCCTGTGGGTGGGTGAAACAGATTATGTAGGACTGTGGTAAGGGTGTGGCTTTGTTTCATAAGCACCCGGAGGCAACTGGAAATTTTAGGTTTTGTTTTCTTAGGTGTAACTTACAAATAGTAAAGTTCACAAACTTTAAGTGTAAACTTTATGCATATTTACAAATATGTACATAGCATGGAACCACCACCAGTATCAAGATATAGGACACTTCTAGGCCTCCAGAAAGCTTCCTTGTCACTGATCCCCAAATCGACCTGGTTCTCCCATCACCATAGAGTAGTTTTTCCTATTTCCTGAACTTCATTTAAGTGGAATTTTACAGTACATACCCTTTTGGGTCCTCCTTGGTTTGCTCACTATAAAATCAGAGCAAACACCCAGCCAAGCCAGCCCCCAGAGAGGTGAGCTACATAATGTATGTTGTTTTAAAGCACTAATACTTTGCGGTGGTTTGTTACACGGCAGTAGATAAATGACACACAGCTCTTACCTTCCACTGTATGGATGAAGAAACTGAAAAACAAATAAATAAAATTGAGTTAAGAGAATAAAGAAAAATATGTATTTTTTAAAGTTAGAAAAACAAATCTAAAATGTTACTATTTTAAAATTTGTTGTTATTGTACATAGTCCCTGAAGGTCCTCAGCAGCTGATGGAGGGAAGTTGGGAATGGGCCAGCCCAGGCTGGGGCTAGGATGAGGGTGGGAAGTTGGGAGTCTGGTGGTGGTCTGCAGAAGGCCCAAGGTCAAGACAATAGCCACCAATTAGTGAGCATGTGGCCAGGCCAGCCCAAACGGGCCCTTTGCACAGGTTATCTGGTTCTCATGTGATACCACACCCCTGGGAGTTAATGTCCTTGTCCTCATTTTACATGGGGCTCAGAGAGAAGGAATATTATGCACTGTTCCACAGAGCTCAAGCTCAGAGTGCACCGGCTTGAACCAAAGCCCTCCCCACTCTCAAACCCCATGTCCTTTGAACCTCTCAAGGGAAGACTGTCGGTGCAGTGTGTGTGGCGGGAACATGTGTTTCTGTGCCTGGCTGCTCACTTGTCTGCCTTGTTTGTGCCCTGATTACAGAGATTGAAGTTCTGAGTCTTCTTACTGGATGCCGTTGTCTAGGCCTAGTGCACTTAGAGTCACCTGTCCCTTGAGCCACTGGGGATGGGGAGACTGTAGTGGCCTCCCTGGGGATGTTGGTTTTGTCCCTCCACTAGAGAAGTACTTGTCCTATGGGCGGCTGGTGGGATGGGTGAGGGCAGTGTGTGTCTGTGTGTGCGTGTGTGTGCACTCGAGCAAGAGACAGAGATCAGACTAGGGAAATCACATCCTCTGCCTGGGCATTGAGAGGCCTGGGTCCAGACTCGGGTGGGCCACTACCCTTTGGCTGACCAACCTTAGGCCAGCTTCCTGCCCTGTGGGCCTTGGGCTGCCAGTATGAAATGAGCAAGTTGGACATAGTCTCTTGGTCTCTAAGTCTGTGGTTTATGAGAATCTCAAGGAGCACATCCTAACCTGCAGACCTCATCTCACCTCAACCATCCCTCACACTTTTTAAAACCCGGTGGGTTTCCTCCCAACCTGGAGCTCACAGAGCTTTCCAGTCAAGCTTTCTGAGGAAAACAATGCATTTGTGGCCCTCTTTCTCTGATCATACATCCCTTAAAGGGAATTTTAAAAAATTCCCCCTGGGAAATTAAAAAAAAAGTATGAAGGAGAAAATGTAAAATCACCCTTCATTTTACCACATTATGATAGTTCCTTCTAATCATTTAAAACCAAAATCATTTTAATACAGGATATACTGTTTTGTGACTTGCTCCCCCCACTCCTGCCATTGCATAGTACATTTTTCTTAATTACATGAATTAGTTGCGAGGAGGAGGCGCTCGTCCGGAACAGGCCGACCTTCAGCTGCCTGTGTCAGTTGCTGTGCTTCCGTTGAGGCCTCTGGAAATGGCCCTGCCCCTACCCTCGGAGTCTGGGTCTCACGGGAAAGCTGTGACAGAAGGTTCATAGCAGGGACTGCAGGTGCTCCCTCCTCGGATCACAGGTGGGATGGGGCTCCTTGCCTGGGAGCTGAGAGCAGATGGCTGGGAGAGCTGGTTGTAGAGCGACTAGCCATCCCAGGCCCTGACCACTCGTTAGCTGCCAAGGCTGGGTGCATAGTCCCTTAGCCTGCAGAGGAAGCTGTTCATATAGAATCTGCATAGTGAACGATGCCCCCTGGAGTTGTGCAATGCTGGTCTTGGGCCCAAGCTCGAGGGACCACCTGTGTCACAGATCCTAGTTAATGGGAGCCCCGGTCCTTGGGACATTTCACAGGATGAGGTTATTTTCGTCATGTTTCCATCCCGTGGCATTTGAGTCGTGGCAAGGGGAGATGGTGGGGCTGGGCTGGAGCAAGGAGACCAGAGACAGCCTTGGGAGTGGCATTGCTTCTTTGCCTCCTTGGCTGATTGAGGGCTGCCTCTCAGGAAGGACAACCCCAACGTCCACCCTCGATCCGGAGCCCTGGGTGGGAAGTCATAATTATAATTTATAGCCTCTCTTTCCCAAGAGATGATCTTTCACTTTATTTTGTCCAAGCTGCACTTGCTGTCCCCCACAGGCCCTCAAGGACATCTGGAAGTGTTTAGACAGTCTGTGGTCATCAGCAGCAGCCCCACTAACCCGCTGGGAAGGGTGGGTTTGGCCTACTTTAGTGGCCCAGTGGCCTTAGGGGTGGCGCACTTTGAAATTCTAGAATGTAGTGCACTTTTCTCATCCCAGCCCCACACACTTTTGCTTCCTTTCTCACTTCATCTCGTATCCCACCCACCTGGAGGAATCAGCGCGCCAGCACACCTTTCAAGCTTCTGGGAGCCCCTGGCCAGTCTGTTTGGGCAGCTGGTCCTCGTGCGCAGGTGTGCTGGGAGGCCCCCAAGCCCCTGCAGGGGCAGATGGGAAGTACGTTGGCCTCTACCCAAAGCTGGGTCAGCGAAGTGTGCTTGTAGGGTTTGCTTCAAAGTCAGTTTTGGCCACCTCATTCCAGGGAGGAGAGACACTTCAAAATGTCCACCTCACTCCCCTATCCGAGTTTGTAGCTTGTGGTGGAAGGTTGGATAAATTGGGAGACAGACCGTTCCAAGGACAAGTACATTCCAAAGATGTGATTGGGTGTCCCAGCCCAGGACAAGCTACACTTGCAGCCTCGATGGCTCTGGACTGCCATGGGTTTATGAGGAAGGTGCCACACCCAACGTCCATGGGAGTCCAAGCCCAGCCCTCCTTCCTTACTCCTTGGCAGTTCCTAATCCCTCAAGGCAACTTTTTATCTTCCCTTGGGTTTCAGCCCCTCTGAAAATCTAATGAAAGATGTTAATTTTGCCTGTAGGAAAATGCACCTCTGTGCACACAGAGAAAGCTAGAAACTATTTTAGGGGGACCTGAGCTTCTGAAAACCACCTGTGTGTGCCTCAGTTAGAGGCCCTGCTAACCAGACCTTGCCCAGAGAGGCTGGCTCTCCCTGGCTCATTCCACCAGCTGCATGGGAGGAAAACAGGCCTGAGGATGCAGTGGGAGGCACTGGAAGTAAGACTGACAGCGACCTGGGTGATCACGTGGATTCTGAGAGCTGCTCTGCATCCTGCCACAACCGCAGCTTTCAAGGACAACAAGATCCCTCTTCTTTTCCCCTTTTTCCACAGCAGCAGAAAAAGTCAGGCTTGGCTGTGAGCTGGGTCTGCAGGGGAAGAATAGTAGGGGCAGGTCTGTCCTCTGAGCTGATGGCTTAAAGTGTTTGCCCACCTTCCCAGTCTGAGACCAAAGCTGGAATCTTGATGGCCCAGGGGTTGGCGGCCATCCTCACTCCATTCCCGAGGGACACCTGCTTGTCTTCCTGTCCAGCCATGAGCAGGGACACACCTCGTGCCCTTCCTACGGCTCTACTCCCATTCTGCTCCCACCCCCCAACTGCTCTTGAGGAAGGACGAGGGCTCTTTGCAGCTCCCTATGGAGCCAGGCTCTGCAGCAAGCTCTGCACCTTTTGTTTCTTGCAGGTGGGGCTCAGAAGGCCTGCATGGACATCTGTGTATTCGCCATTAAATTAGGTTCCAGTCGTAGTCACTTCACTCTGGCATTTGTCCTGCCTTGAGCCACAGACAGAGCAGCACTTATTCTGGGAGAGTTGATTGACCCTGTGGTCCGTGAGGGGGAAAGTTAGGTTTTTCTAACTTCGGTGTTAGTGTCCCTCTCATGTGCTGATCGCATGCCTCTGTGCATGGGGTGCTCTGCTGGGGGCATCACCCAAAGCAAGAAGCTGACGCAGGCCTGTGCTGGACTAGGAGTTCCCAGCTCTGATGTGCAGGGAGTTTGTGTGTGTGTGTGTGGGGGGGGGGTTAGCTCTCTTCTGTAAAAACTCTCCATGTGCAAATGGACCCTATTGGTATTGGGGAAAGAGATGGAAAGGTTTAGGGACAGAACTGCAAATCCTAGCCCAGAGGAGACACTTTATGTTGCATTCCTAACTTCTGAACCGGTTCCCCACAAAGGCCAGAGTTCCTCACAAGGATCTTCTGATAAGGTGTGTGGTTTTCTTCATACCCTCCTCCCCAGAGAGACCAGCTGGAGCCTCACCACCGTCTCTAGCCTCTAGTCCTGTGTTACCAACAAGCCCTCATTGTCTGCAGATGAACTCCCTGCCTAAGGGAGGACCCCTCAACCTCTGCCCCTCCTTTTCTCAGCTGACCTACTGGGTGCCCTTCGTGGCCTCTCAGAGCCAGCCCAGCACCTTCCCCTGCCCAGGGCGTCCCTGCTGCCTGACCACCTTCTTCCCTCCATCACTCCTGCCCTTCCTCAGCCTCTTCTTCCCTGTCCTTCCCTGCGATGCTGAGCCTGGACACAGTTCTCCACACAACCTTCCTCATTCTCTCCCGGGCCTGCCTCCATCTCCCATGTTCTCTTTCCTCCTTGTCACCTCCGGTCCTCTCAGTGGGGTGGTTCTCAGCCCCAATGTCTTCCTAAACTCAGTTCCACTCCCCCTCTGAAAAAAGCAGCCGTATTGCACATACTGGGGTCTCCTGGCTGCCACGTGGCCGAGCCTGCTCAGTCTTCTGCCTCTCGCTGGCCTGGCACTGCCTCCCTGCTGACACTCTCTCCTGGCTGCTCCCGCTCCTTCTCTCATCTTGGTCTCCGGTCCTCTCCTTCCTCCTTAAGCATTTAAGGGTTTCCTAGGGTCCCACATGGGGCTCTCTTCTTCTGGCTGATCTTGCCCACCTCTGTGATTAAAGTTAACTGTTCGCCATGTCTGTCCCTCTGGCCCAGACCTCTCCAGAGATCCACTCGCAGCTTTCCAGCTGCCTGTCATTCCCAGGCTGTTTGTCCCTTGGGCACCTCAAACCTAACATGTGCACTGCCCTACTCGTCCACCCTACTGTCTCCACCAAGGCCAGCCTCCCCTCCACCTCTCTTCTCTGTCTTGCTTTCTGGCATCACCATCCCCCCATTGCCTAGTTAAAAACTGAAAGTCATGCTTGATAACTCCTTTTTCTCACCTCCCACTTCCAGTCGGTCATCTAGTGCTTATGGTTTTGACTCTGAAATGTCCTCTCCATTCCTCCACCCCCTGCACCCCCCCCAACCTGCCCTGGTTAGCCCCTCATCGTCTCTCATCTACACCATTGTGATAGCCTTGGGAATGGTCCCCCTGACTCAGCTCTCTCCCGCTTTGTCGCACCAGCCACACAGCTGTAATGCTACATTTTCATACCTCAGGTCTGAGCATATTGTTTCTTGACCATTCTGGTCCTGAAGGTTGCATTTCCCCCATCTGCCCTGTATGCCTGCACAGCTGCCTCTCCATGCTCCCTTGGAATGTTTCTGTTCCTCCCTCTGCTCTCCACTCTCCCATTGCTCATCTGCATTCCAGAACTTAAGTCACATGTCACCTCCTCCTAGAAGCCTTCCTGGCCACACCCCAACACACAGAGATGGGTTCTTTCATTCCTTCCTTATGGGCCCCCTCTGACCACACTCACCCCACTCCTTGCCCTCCTGGTTTTATTTGTCTTCCTCTCGTTAGACTGGGTGTGTCTCAAGATCCAAGACAGGTCTTATTTATTGCTGATTTCTCCAGCCCTAGTAGAGTGCCTGGCCCGCCACTGGCCTCAGAACATGTTTGTCTAATTAATGTTGTGGGAAGATAAATTCTCTCTTGCATCTGCTAATAGGCCTATTTAAGGGGGGTTACTATGTCACTTGGTTTGAATGTCCGTGCTTGTTACTGGGCTGGGCCGAGATGAAGGTCCTCAGTAAGAGGCAGGCTTCTCTCTGCAGGCTGTTAGATTTGCACCTCGGGTTGGCACTCTGTGGTTTGCCCCAGCCTCCTGCAGTGCTGGTCATGTACTGGTCAATTAATACATATTCGCAGGTCCATGAATTTGGCTGAATTGATTTTTGCCACCCCCTTCCCTCCAGCTTCCCCAGCCCCTGGTGTTTTCCTGAGAATATAGAAGAGGTCTCAGAATCTAAACTCATTTAAATAACAATGTAATATCACAGAGGCTCAAACATCACCAAGAAGGTAAATGTATTGAAAAAAATCACCTAATGCATTTCAAAGCCTGATTCCAGTAAATTTCATATTATTCCTTGGATAGCTCACAACCCACAAATACGAATAACTAAATCTGTGTATACATAGGTGTGCATTTGTATCTCCCTTCTAATATCTAGGTTTTATTTATATTTTCATTTTGTGGATTCTGGTTCCACTGATTATAGGGCATAACCTTGAACCTCATTGATGTTTAATCAATTTTTGTTGAATGAGTGAATGAGCAAATGAACAGATGAGAGCTGGAAGGAGTACTTGTTTCTCTTCTTAAAGATGCAGCAATTTCTCATGGGTCCTAATGTGTCCACGAACTGTGCTGTGTGATCCGTCTGGCTGTTCCCCTCCTCTGTTCTGGAGCGGCCCATTTCTGCTGGAGTCGCCTTCCACAGTGACAGGCTCAAGACCTCTGGTCACTTGTGTTGAGAAGACCCAGCTGGGCTGCTTGTAGAAGTCACAGGCATGGGGGCTGGCAGGCAGCGTGGGAAGGTTTCTACAGTCTGGAAAGTGAAGGCCGCTGGCCTGGAGTTTTCTCTTGAAGATCCTTGGAACTACCCGGGGAGGGTGGAGTGCCCCTACTGGGTGACATCTTTGGGCCTAAGGTTCAAGAGCCTTGAGGGGGGTGGGAGTATGGCGACCATATAATTTAGCATCAAGAGCAGGGCGCTGTTGACAGTGAAATGGGAGTACTACTAATAATTGCTTTAGGACAGCAGGTGTAAACCTGCTGGGCAAACTGGAACAAATGGTGAAAAACAGGCCTGTTCTGGGGGCTCTTCAGTTCCACCAAGAGAGCACACTGGGTAAGACCTGGAGCATCATGGGCAGCACTCTGGGAAACTGAGAGACTGCCAGGGTGGGGTTAGGATCCTGGGCCACTGATGTCCTGTGGGGGTTCCTCTCTTTGGAACTTGGAGTTCGTGGCAACAGTGGTCCCTCCTGCTGAGGACAGGGAGCCAGGGCTCTGGGCCCAAGGAGGTGTGAGGTACCCAGGCTGCATCACCTTTGGCAGCCAGCCCTGCGCCCTCACACCCCCCGGGCTGATCCACACCTGTGCACCTTTCCTCACCTCCTCTTGGCCCCGTGAGTTCTGAAGAGGGTGAGGTCTTCTGAAAACCTTTCCACAGGGCTGATGGGGCTCTCATGCTCTGCCTGTGTCTGACAGTCTTCCCCAGGCTACGTCACTTATGCTGTGACCTCAGGCCAGTCTCAGAGCCTCTCGGAGCTTCAGTGTCCTCATCTCTAGGGCGGGCACGGGAACAGCTACCTTGGAGCATTGTCTTGGAGTTAAAGAGAAGATGACGGTGATGATGATTCTCTGCCAGTCCACAAAAGAAGTCTCTTTGTAGACTGTAGAGAGGAGAGTAGGAAAAATGAGACTGGGGTACTCATCATGATAGCTAACATCTAATCACAGCTCTCGAATGTAAAAATCGTTACTCTCCGTTTTAGAGATCACAAACTGAGGCACAGAGAGCTTCAGTAACCTGCCCAAGTAAGTGATGTTGTGGGACTAGAATTCATGCTTTTCTAGCCAACTTGGGGATAGATGGGACTCCACGTAAGAGTTCTGGGACTGGAGGGGGCCGGGAAATGCATTCAAAACATTGGCAGGTCTCCCCTCCCACCCTGTGTACACTTCTGTCTCACCAGCTAGGTTTCCAGAAAGTAGAGGAATCATGATTTCTGGCACAGACTGTGTGTCTGGCTAGGGCGAAGTAGGGCTTATTTATAAAAGGTTTTAGTAAAATAAGCATTTTGGCTCTATTGACATTCCCTCTCCTTTCTCCATCCCTCCTCCCTGCCTCTCTGTCTGATACACACACACACACACACACACACACACACACACACGCTCACACAGAAAGAGATTATAGCACTGGTGTGTGTGAGTGTCTGTCTGCAGTGGACATTTTTTGCCCCTAGAAGGACGTGTTCTCAAGTGGAGTGTGAGTGTGCAACTCTGGCTCCAGGGTGACCTCTGCAGGAAGGGCAGCTAGCTTGGCTCCTGCATCTTGCTTGTTTATTTGTTTACTGGGTGTGGGGCGGGGCCCCAAGTGTAGGGAGGGGCGCTGAATTCACATTGTTCAGAGACATCTGCTGTTTGCGGTAACTTGCCAGCCAGGCGGAGCTGCTGGGCGGCTGGCTTTGCAGTGTTCCCTGTAAATATTATGACTTGGTGGACAAGGCGGGTCCCAGGGACTTCAAGGAGACTGAAGGGCTGGTCCTCCATGTGGTGCCTGCATCCCTGAAGTACCTTTGTCCTCTCCTTCCCCTAAGCTAAAGGGTCATAAGAGGAGGGGTGGCTCCAGGAAAAGCAATGAGGCCTAGGTGGTGTTTATGGCTCCTCAGAGGTTGTCTCAGAGCTGAGCTTCTGAATGAGAGGTTGGAGAAGAGATGCCCTGGGCTTAGAGCCAGTTCCTGTGGCTTTAATGGGGAGGGGGCAAAGAAGGAACAGTTTCTAAGGCAGTGAATTTAAATGGCCCAGTAGCCCCCTGGAGCTTGGCTGGGGTCAGAGAAAGGGCAGTGCATATGGACAGGCTTTATGAGGACACACCTGGCATCAAATTCCAGCTCTGGCACTTACCTGCTGTGTGACCTGGGGCAAGTCTCTCAACATCTCTGAGCCCTAGGTAATGCATATGAAGGGCGCAGTAATTGGTGGTACAAATACAAGCAGGTGTTATCAAGGGCTGCAAAGGCCATCTAAGCCACCCCCTGTCTATAGGTGAGCCACACTTGACCCAGCTCAAGAGAAGAGGCAGCCTTTTGTGACTCAGTCATGCTCCTGGAGGAGCCTCTGTAAGCTCTGTGTTCTAGGTTTCCCTTGGTTGGAAAGTTCATCCTCAAGTCCAACCAAATTCCTTGTTAATATGTCCTGTTGAGCCGTCCTGTCCTGTTCTGTTTTCAGAGACAGCTGGTCCCATCTGCAGCTGTGAGCTAAAGGCTGTTTATTATTAAATCTCCCTCAGGGTCTTTTCTTGGGGCTGGCGACCTCAGGCCCTCTGACCAGGGAACCATAAGGTATTGTGGTTAATAATACTTGGTGAGGCCTTACTGGGTTCAGAGCTGCAGGGAGTAAGGAGCATTACCGGATTCCCTCCCTCTTACAGGACAGGAAAGAGCATTTATCAGGCCTGCCTGGAGGAAGGGTGTGTGTGCACACATATGTGCAAGGTTGTGTGTACATGGGCCCATATGCATGCATGGGTGTATGTGCATGTGTACATTTTCTTTTCCTTCTGGGTGGCCTCGTAGTTTAAACCTCAGCTGAGTTGCACAGGGGGCTTTTTGCAAGGAGCTGCTGCTGCTGCTGTGGAGCCTAAAATTAGCCCCGTGGGCGGGCACTTTTCCATCTGGCATTCCTCTCCCTGAGGAGCTTGTCCATCTCCAGGAAGGTGGGAGCCTGCAGCTCAGCCTGACAGCCCCACCCCACCCCACCCCACCCCACCCTGTGCTGGGGCGGAGCCTTGAGCATCTCAAACTCCCCAGGAGACCAAAAGAATTTCTCCCCTCTCAGCCTTGACAACTGCTGGGTAAAGCCACCAGTGGAGGCCAGGAGGGGGCCTGCGAGCTTGCTCCAAGTGCAAGGGCCTTGCTGAGCCACTTCACATTCCTGAAGTGGCATTGGGGGCAGCTGCTGGCTGCACTGCAGAGGCATAAGAGGCCTCTTCCCTTCCTTCTTGTCACACACTGCGGCTCCTGCCTACCCCTCAACTTGGCTTTACTGAAACCCAGTCTTGGAGGCGGAATTAGGAGTTCCCATAATGCCTCACTAGAGACTACTTTTCCCTTTGAGCTTTCCCCCTGTTTACAACCTCCCATCCCCTTAGCAAGAGACTTCTCATCCTCACCTCCATGGCCTGTGCTCTGTGTGTGTGTGTGTGTCTGTCTGGTGTTCCTCACACATAGTGCTACTAGGACATGCAACAGACCCGCAGCACCACTTTCCTCTCCAGGTCAGGCCACCTGTGTGCAAGGTGGTCATTGTCACATGAGAGCAGCATCAGATCATAGAGTGAGTGTGGAGGAAGCTGAGGGGCCAGAGGGATTTCATGTTACATTGAGTCTTCTACTTTCATGCTTTATTTCTTGTCTTTCTATTGTGGTAAAATATAAATAACATAACATTTATTATTTTAACTGTTTTTAAGTGTACAATCCAGTGGCATTAAGCACATTCACCATGTTGTGTAACCATCGCCTCTGTCCATTTCCAGAACTTTTTCATCATCCTAAACAGAACTCTGTACTCAGGAAAAAGGCAACTGAGAAAATTCTTGGCATTTACTAGAAAGAAGAGAGCTGCTATCCTCCAGTATACTACAGGGGAATAATAGTGTACTCTTTTTATTTAAACAAATTGTTAGCACTTCGCACATAGTATTGCCTGTAATTCTCAAACCACCCTACGGGGAAAGTACCATTATTATCCCTTTGTTACAGATGAGGTAACTGAGGCTCAGACAGGTTAAAGTAACTTGCTTAAAGTTTCTTGAAGTAGAGAGGCCAAGAATGGGATCCAGGTTTGCTGTCTCCTCGGCACCAGCTCCTGACCTTTTACTGAGACTGCAGAGTGAGAGCTCCTACTCCCCTCCCCTCCCATCCTCTTGGAGAAGCAGAGGAAAGGGAAAGACAGGCAGGTCTCCCCTCCTTAGCGTCCGTCTCTGCCCATCCCTTTCTCAGATAGTGGTGATATTGGTAACAGTATTTATTGGCACCATTAGCACTTTATGATACAGTAACTCATTTAATCCCCATGCCAACCTAGAGGGTATCCCCATTTCACAGAAGAGGAGACTGAGGCACAGTTAGGTACTTGCCATGGGTAGGGGTGAAGCACCATGGCGGGCATCATGCTGTTTGCACTTCTTGTGGGAGGACAGGATCGAAGGAGGGCCCTTGGTGGTGACCCCAGGCCCTGGCATTGTGGATACATGCCCACTCTGATTTTAGGGAGGGTGGGCCGTGCCAGGCATCCTGACTCCGAGAGAGGAAGCCAACAGCGTCTGCTTTGAGAGGGCCAGGGGTGGGCAGCACATGGTTTTGTTTGGTAAATGAGACTAATAAAGCTTGTCATCTAGGTCTCACACACCTCCTCTCTCTGCACATTCCCCTCTGGGGGCCCAGGATCCACAATTCTCCTGGATGTTGTCCACTCAGAGCTTGGTTGGCCTGGACGGACCATAATCCACTTGAGGGGCAGGTCACTTGAGGGTATTATAGTCATTTTCCCACTTTTCTGCTTCAGCTTGTTCCCATTCACATGGTCCCCTGTAAATGTTCATGGCTGATAATCACACAGGTGGCGTTGGTAACTATAACTGGGATTTTTCTGGCTGGCTTTTTCCTAGGAGACCAAAATGTGTTCAAACTTGGATTTACTGTTTCTGAGAAGACAGGCGAGGGAAGTCCCTTAATTACTTCTTATTAGAGAAATAGTCCTAACTAGGAGAGTCTGACCTATTGTCGGGAGGAGAAATTTAGACCCAAAGATGTCTGGCTGTGTCCTTGGGGGTTGAAAGGACCTGGACTTAAATTCCTCCTGCATTTATTATTTTATCTCTGTCTCCTTGGATCATGTTGGTTTCTGTTTTAAGTCTCAAGTTTCTTCTTCTGCAAAAATGAGGATAATCTCTCAGTAGAACTGATGTAGAAACCTGTGGTGAGATACTTAAAAGGAAGGAGAAATGCAACTCCAGAAATCCTTTTAAGCTGGAGTCTGCTGTGCAGACAAAGTCGATCAGAAGTTGGCTGAGACCTGGGGGCTCCGATTGAGTTTCTCTACTTTGCCGTTGTCAAGTGCCCCCCTCTGAAGTTCCCTAGTTTCTGAGCCCCCATGAGGCAGCCCCACCCTCACCCACATGCCCTTCCCACGCTCTGCGCCGTCCCAGAAGCTGCTCCTGACATCCCCATTGTCTGCCTCGCCCACTCTCCTCAAACCTCCTCTCCCCCTTCCCATCTCACCCATTGCCCCCCCCCCCCCCAAGCAGCGGCAGTCACTGTCCTGGATCCCTTCAGACAAAGTTCTTGAAAACCCACCTGCTCTGTGGGGCTGAAGCATCTTGTCTCTTGCCCTGTTGGTTCCTTTCTTACCCCAGGAGGCTTCCCATCCCCAGAACAGAGATACTCTGTTATTTCAAGGACAGTTGCCTCAGAAGTCCTCCAGGAGCGAGGCTGATGGGAAGGAAGCCAGAGCGTGCCACAGGCTCAGCCTCCCAGTGGCCCACGGGATCCCCTCCCTCCACTTTCCCCTCCCCCACACTGGGTCCTCTTTACACCCCCCCCCCCCCCCATATCAACCCCACCCTGCAACTCTGGAACCTCTGCCGGCAGAAGGCCAGGTGTGATCTACAAGCAGTCCCTGGGCTGGATGGTGGAAAACTGTGTGTGAATGGATGAGTATCCGACTGGCGCGCACACACACACATAGGAAAGCAAATGTCTGTGTCTTATGCTGTGCCCCAGTACCACAGAACAATAGCCAGTACCAGGAATTCACTTTGCTGGGAGAATTTCAGCCTTGGTTCCTGGAAACTGGGGTGGGATACTCTGAAAATGGGAGTGCGGGGCAGGGCATTAAGAACAGCCTTTTCTGCAGAGTCAGAGGACAGCCAAAGAGAGGAGTCGCCGTGGAGCTTCAGGTGACGTTATAATAACTGATGTCACTTTCGTCTGAACATTGTTTTTCACCTCTCTTTAATCTGCACACTGACCCCTCGAGATAGGGTGAAGTTGGAGATGGTCATCTCCATTTTACCTTTGGGGAAACAAAGGCTGGAAGAGACTCAATTAAAGACATTTGGCCAATCAGAGCTGGGGCCAGGACCTGAGTCCAAGTTTGCTTCCCTTTGCTGGGCCACCTTCCCCTGGCAGCCTTCTAGCATCTCTGGCAGATGAGCAGTTTCAACACTGTAGTGGGGCTTCCCTAGGAGAGTGTCCAACTCTCCTGCAGGATGGGACCAGCTAAGACTTCTGAAAAGTGAGGTCAGGATGGTTAGAGCTCTAGGGCGTGGTCTACATTACACCTCCGTCCTTCACCCCCACCTCCCATGCCAATCTGGAAGACCACTTGCTGATCTCTGCTCTGGCCTGGCTCTCTGCTCTGGGAAACTGGGCTCCTGGTCAGTGTGTCATCTCAGAGTAGGAGGCATCCTCCTCCCAGCAGGCACATGGGGCCACGTGGCCAGGGGAGGCTGGTGGTCGCTTCAGGACTCTGAAGGAAGCTGCCTTCGTTGGGAGCAGCCCTGCAGTGGTGGATCTCTTCTCCACTTCAACCCTCTTTACGTGCATTTGGGAAGACACGTTCCTGAGCCTCCCACACAGTTAACTTCAGGCCACGTGACTGAGTCGTCGCAGTGGAATGTGGTTGAAATCCATGGACACCACAATGCATACCGCTTCCAGGCCTGGCCCATGAAAATACCCTGTGCAGTATTCCAGCCTCCCCTTCCTCCATGACCCTGGAGGCCACTTGTTCCAGAGGATGTAGAGCCACTTGGTCTGTATCAGATTTATTATGAGCCAGAACTAGTATAGAGTTAAGCCCCTGAGATTTTAGGGTGTATTTGTTCTTGCAGCCTTACCTGGACTGTTCTGACTAACACAGCAGCACATTGGAATCAAGAGACCTGATGTACTCCTGCGCCCTGCTGCCTAGCAGTGTGATCTTGAGCACTGGACCTGTCTCCTCACCTGAAAAAGTAGAGTGGCGAGCCCTCTCCAGGTCTGATATTTGGAGAGGCTGTGAAAATTAGAGTTGAGAGAACACGCTGGAAAAGAAAGGGTTCCTAGACTCTGGGTAAAGACTCAGGGCAGGTGACTACTATACCCGAGCTGTTTCTCAGCTTTGTTCTGAAGTGGAATTTATGGATCTAGCTTTGGAGACTGCCTAGCTCATAGCTGGTTTGATTTTCTTTTTCATTCATTCACTCATTTATTCATGACATATTTCTTCAGCAGTTATTATATGCCAAGCACTGTGCAAGATGCTGCTGTTTCATTGGTGAGCAGACAGGCCCTGCCTTTAGCTCTCAGTATGGTAATGAAGTTGTACACGGACGGAAAAAAAAAAAAATCACACTGATAACAGTGAAATTCCCGCTGTACTCAGGACAAAAGCCTGGAGACATGGGCCTGTGGTGGCTGTTAGGGAAAACCACTTTGGGAGGTCAGAAAAGGCTTTTCAGAGGAATTGAATATTTGACTGCAGCCTGAAGGAAGGGTAAGAGGTAACTAGGCAAAGAGGGGTGGGAGTGGGGTTTTCTTGGGAGACTAGTACATGCATAAGCCTTGTGGCAGGATGGAGCTGGAATTGAATTCAGGGGTAGTGAGATGAGGCTGGAGAAGGAGAGGGAGGCAGATGACACAGCCCATGTGGCTGAGTTAAGGAGACTGGATTTTATTCCAAGAGACTTGGAAGTTATAAAAGTTTGAAGAGGGAGAGGAAGTGAAGTTTACATGATCAGATTTGTGTTTTGAAAAGATCATCTTGGCTGCTGTGTAGAGCCCCAGTTCTTGTCTGCTCTGCTCTTGTCAGCTGGAGGTGGACAGGTGTGTGGTTTGTGTGGGTGAACACGCGTACGATCGTAGGAAGCCCACGGTTCATGGTTTCCTCCTTTCTGGGGCACATCTCTCCGCCACCTCAGCACAGATAAAAAGCACTCCATGCTTGAAACACCAGAGGATGAAACTTCCCCAGGGGAGGATGGGAATTCACCGGATGCAAATCTAAATTCTGGGAAGAATGCTGGTAGAGAAAGGAACTATTGTCTAAAATTAGGCTTTGGGAATATTTCAGACTTCTTCCTGCCTTTTCCTTGCTGAGGGCTTGGCGCTGGTTCCTCCCTCCTGCCTGCCCAGACTTCCCAGCCTCTCCTTCTGGCCTGTTCATCCTAGCTCACCCAGCTCCTCTGCTAGTGGGAGCACCTGGGATAAGGTTGAAGGGTTTATATTATGTATTTTATACCTCCCTGAGCATGCACAGAAGAGGCAGGCTGGCCACTGGCTGACTGTGATTTCCACTTAGCAGGTTATGTCCCAAGGTGTTGAATAGAGGAAAGGTCTCTGGGAACAAGTGTCCCTTCCTTTTAATGAGCTGTTTCTCAGAAATATATACCCTGGGCCTCAGGAGGAAGAGACTTTACAATCCTCAGAAGAAATTCTGATTTCTCTTACTGAAGTGCCAGGACCCAGAGCATAACTCTGACCATCTCTTCTAAAATCTGAGCATTTCCTTGTCCCTCAGCCTAAACAGAGGACCACCAGAGTCACAGTCTTGCTGAAACAGGAGGAACTGCTAAGTGCTCCTTGCATCTCCTCTGCGCCCCTTGCTCTGGAGAGCAGACTGTGGACTGATTTCATCCATGCTAAGGGCTGACTTCATCCTCGGTGTTTACTCAGGTCCCACTGTCTGTTGCAAGCATGGCCCCAAATTGCCACCAAAGAATTCAGCTTTGGGTTAAAAACCCCACATTACTTTCACCACCACGACTCTCACCACTACCCTAAAGTCCTGATGGACCCCAGCTATAGGACTCTGCTAAACTTCCTCATGGAGAGTGTCCCAAATCACCAGGACAGACACTGACATGGACAGATGAACGAGGTATTTGCTTCTTGGGGCTAAACGAGGCCTTCGCGGTCACCTTGTCTGGCCTCCCAGCTATTCACCTGCCATGTGAGTGCCCTGTCCAGCATCCCTGGATGCCAGAGTGCCTAGCACACAGTGGGACTTGAGTAAACACTGAGGATGAAATCAGCCCTTAGCATGGCTGGCCTGCCGGAGGCCTCTCGTCCTTCCTTCGGACCCCTCATGCATAATCTTAGGGAAACTCTCAGCTGCAGACAGACTGCAAGGTGGTGCCTGCTGACTTTGGGTTGTAAATACCTTTCATGCTTTAGATTGCTCTGGAAACTGGCAACAGAGGGGCTTGTCCCAGATGGGTGGCTGAGCCCAGAGGCAGGGTAGGCTGGGTTGTTGGGGTGATGCCTTGACCCTTGACCCTTAAGGCCCAGAGTCTCCAGGAAGAGATGGTGGAGAGCCCTCTTGGCTGAGATTCCTGGCAGCACCTGGGAAAGCTCAGCACCTGGTTTATCTCTGTTTGTCGTCCAAGGAGGAAAAATGAGAGTGCACTTCCTTCTCAGAGGCAGAGCTGTTTATATCTGCAGGATCTTGACACCCTCATGCATGCTTTCACACGCAGACTTGGAAACAATAAGTCCCCCACTTTGAACTTCGTGGCTGTGAACAGACATTAACCAGGTCCTGTCCATTTTCCCTGGGAGCAGATGTGCTGCCCCTGGAGAAGGGACTGGTAGGGGATGGAGGTGTCATTGGGAGATGGGTCCTGTGGATCATCTGAGAGAGGGTGGAGGATTCAGTTCCCAGAGGTTAATCTGTAAAGACTGGGCTGCAGGTGAAAGTTAGACTATTTGGGAGAACTCCTTAACAGGAGAGACTTGATGGTGTCCGTTGTGTGAATGACTCTCAACTCTTCAGTCAGAACTGATCCTCTGTCCCATAATTGGTGCCCTTCTCAGCCTTTCCATCTGTCAGGGGTTTCGTAAACATTCGATTCTCCCTGGGCGTGGGCTGGGTCAGTCCCAAATTTTGTCAATACTTCCACCATGGAATCTCTTGGACTCATCTCTCCTTTCCAGCCCCATCCATCCCCATCTTCATCTTTCTAATGCAAGAATATTCCTGATCTTCAGGCCCAGTCTCCCTTTTGCCATCTGCATTCCTCTTTGAAACTACGGACAGATTATTCTTCCTTCTTGGGGGCAGTGTCGTGCAATGGTTAGCTACTTCTTAGCTCTATGGTCTTGAGCAAATTTCCTAACTTTGCTATGCCTCACTTTCTTTGTTTGTAAAATGGGAATTTTAATTGCACCCACTTCATGTCTTGTCATGAAGCTTAGATGAGGCTATACCTGCACACTGTAAGCAATCAATAGATAGTAGCTGTTACTAAACTTTATTTCATCACAAAACTCCCTCCCTCACCAACCTGCAGTGGCTCGTTATTGCTTGTGATACCAAGCCAGGCTTTCCATCCTTGTAGGCTGTGGTTCACCATCTGGGCCACTTGAATATGCAGTGTTATCACCTGTTATTCTCTGATTTGCCTGGGTGGCCTCCTCATTGCCCCAGCCATGCCATGAATTTACTGAGGACTATCGCTTTCATCTGATGATCTCCCTCACCATTCAAACCCTATTCAGCTCCCCACGCCTACCTCGCCCCCTCCTTGCAGCCTGTCTTGGCCTCTGTGGCCCAGGAGGCATTTGCAGTCTGAACCCTGACCTCTCGCTCTTCATCACCTATCGGTGTGTTTCTCCTGTGCTCTCTCCTGGACCGTGAGTGCCCTGAAAGCAGGGGCCATGGCTTCAGTGTCTCTAGCATATCTCACGGGGCCAACCACACGCTGATTGGACTCTCTTAATGTAGAGAGTTGAAAGTTGACCATAAGGATCAGTAGAAACTTCTCTATCAAATAAAGGGAATCCTATCCTGATTTTATAGGAACAAAAAGGTCAAGAGACACATCCTAAGGTTCCCAAGTGACCGTGCAATAGAAATGGGATTGGACTCTAGCCTGGGCCTGTGCTCCCTCAGGCCTGATCCTCTGCTACCTGGGGTATTCCTGGCCTCTTGGCCAAATTCCACCACTCAGCAAATGTCGGTGATGAAAGCCGGCCTGGCCCCTCAAGTGCCAGCTGTGGGTTTGTTTTGACAAGGGCAATTTAGTTTAGGTGGCTTGTGCTAGCACTGGAGGTGCTCACAAAGACCCCTGCCCCGACTCCCCAGGGCTCTTCAGGGCACGGGGCCACTGCCATGAGACTGGGGCCGGGGTGGGGGTGTGGGGGGGAGGTTGACATGCCCCACCCCCAGCCCACATTCTCCCAGTCCTATCTGGCTCCTGGAGCAGCCCAGTTCACACTGGTAGCCTCCAAGAGAGACCTCCATCCCTCTGGGTGTCAGTCAGTCCAGTTAGCTGCACGAATCTAGGGAGCCAGCGGCAAGGCTGATTCCAGAGGGCAGTGGATTTCGACTGCATTTGATAGCTTGGAATGCACTGCGTGATTTGTAGCGGACTTCCTCTCTTAATTGTTCTGGGCTCATGCTGAGGTCAGACCAGTCTGTCTTCCTCGTGTACGTATCCGCTGCCTTGAAATGCCCGTGGTTAAGACGAGCCTGCCATTCCTTGACTTGTTTGCCCATTCTGTTGCTCATCAAACATTTAGCGAGTACCTGCTGCCTGCCACCGTGTGGAGTGCGGAGGCTCTGTGAGGTGTGGTCCCTGCCCCCAGAGAGCTGCCTGGCTCACCCTGGGTAGCAGTTTGTTGTGGATAATTCTCAGAGTGAATGAGGATCTTAGCTGACCAGGAGAGACCCGCAGCTGAGTGTTACACTGCCCACCTTTCTGAGCACCTCTGCCCTCTCCTGTGCTTGTTAGGGTTCAGGTTGCCCCGGGGGCCAAGGCAGCTTTGCCAGGCTCCGCTCTCTGCTGTAGCTGCTTTAAGAAAGCCTAGTTAATCACCGTTCAGACTTGCAAAGCTGATATACTAGGGGAGTGACTGTTTGCTTTGGATAGGGGACGAAAGGGCATATCCCACAGCAGCTCCCTTGGTGCAGACCTTGGGCCGCAGCGGACTGTCAGGAGTGGTTCTGTTGCCAGGGATGAGCCTGGTCGGGCCTTCCTGCCCTCACTGCTGGTGGGGGGCAGTGGTGTGGTGGTGGGGAGGCGGGCTGCTGTGTTCATCTCCTCTCATGTTCTCATGTTCTGATATCCCAGAAATATGCACATGGCCAAGGAGCGGGGAGCATCCAGTGTTGTTGGCTTGGGCTCCTTCCATCCACCTCTGAGCCCTGGGAAGAGAAAGGACTCCCCTGGCTCCTCTCACCTGGGCACTATCAGGATGGGGATACCATTCAGGGCATTGTGTTGCTTCCCTGGATCCTACGGGTGTCCTGGGAAATGCCCTCCCTGCCTGTGTTTTGGGGGTCAGAGCAGAGGTGCTGCCCCTGAGTTTTGGGGAGAGTGAAGAGGATTCGCCACGGTGGGGCTGGGACTGGGGTGTGTGTGTGAGCTGGGACTGAGAATGTTTTAGCAGGAACATGGGGATAAACTGAGGCAAGAGAAGGGGCATTGGGCCGTCATGGGAGCTCAGCTTTCAGGAGAAGACAAGGGCTTCTGGCTAAATGGGTTGAGAGGGTCTTTGTGATGTGCTTATCAGAGGGTGGGGCTGGGCTTTCAGGGACAGCCTCCCGGGCCAGGCCAGGGCTGACTTTGAGTACACTTTCCTCCATCAACTCAAATAATTTTTTTGAAGAAAGAAGGGAACTTGGATTATAAAAGAGAAGGAGGAAAAAGAGCCCAAGCCCTCCTTCTAGTCTCACTTCCAGCCTCACTACAAACCTCAGGGACTTCTGCTGCTTCACTCTCTTGAAAACCCCTCACTCTTCCCCCAAAATCTGGCCGAGGAGCAGCTGCTGCTGAGGTGAGGCATGAGGCACCTAGTGCTTTCCTGCGCTTTGCTGCCTGAAAATGCTGAGGGACTGTCAGACGGGAAACGAAGGTTCAGAGGCCTGTGCTGGCCCAGGCCTGGCAGCTCGCTGGGAGCCTCGGAGAAGCTTTGGTCTTTGCTTTCACTTCTGAGGCAGAGGCTCCCCAGGTGCTTCTCGGTTCCCTGCTTTTAGGTAAAGGGCATATGGACTCTGCAGTGAAGGCCTGTCATCTCTAAGCAAGATCCTGCTGAGGCCACTGGACAGAGGAGAGGAGCCCCCTTCTCCAGCAAGGGTGGTCCCCATCTTTGGAAGCCTCTGCTCCTCCTGGGGAGAGCCCTGGGATAGTGCCCACAGGGGCGTGGTAGCAGCAGCCTCGCCCCCAGCCCTTGCCCAGCCCTCCAAGCCTGCGTGAGAGGGGCCGGCCTCCTGTGCACAGTGCCCTGAGGCTCCAGCTAGAACCCTCATGGGTCTGGTCCCGTGTCATTTCCCTGGGAGATGCTCTGGGAAAGGCACCCAGCACTGTTCCTGGTCCCACAAGGCCTTGACAAATACCGACCGGTGTTTTTGTTTTCCCCACTCCCCTCAGGGACTGGGGATAGCTTGGTTGGGGTTCTCAGTTTCTTGCTCTCACTATATCTGAACCTAGATAGTCAGTGGAAGAATAATTGCTTTGGTGACATTTTATATCCCTGCCCTATTTATTTGATCATCAGTCCTTGAGAAGTAGATAGTATCATCCCTATTTTATAGGAGAAAAATCTGAGGCTGACTAAGGGGAGGTTACTAAGCCAACACCACTCATCTAATGAGTAACTGAGCTGGGACCCGAACCCAGGTCTTCTGACCCCAGCTCCCATGCTCTTCCCCACGCCATGCTCCACCTCCTGGAGATAACGCAGAGCCCGCTCCTTCTTCCCCCCGGCCCCCCGTTTCCCAGCTCGTGGAGTGCGGCCGCTATACTTCCTTCCGCCCTTGCGAATCCAGCCACTCTGTCTGCTCTGTGTCTCGTCTGGTTTCTGGGCTCAGGCCCAGCTCTTGTCAGGACCACTGCCTCGGAAACCAGCAGCTGTTTTTGAAGTGGCCTTCCCATTTTCACACTTCCAGCCCCATCCTGCCTTCCCTCATCCTGTGCGCTCTGCACGTGTGCTGTCTCTTCTGCATGGAGCGAGCGGTGGGAAAGGAGGAGGAGGACTGGGCTGCCACTGGAGGCTCAGATCTAGAAATGTCCGCCGCTGGCAGGTACATTGTTAAGGTACAGGCTGGGCTGTGTGACAGAGACACCAAGGTACAGTGGCTTTATAAAGATGAGAGTTGATTCCTCTCTCAGGTGATAGTGACCTGGCTTCGGTTCCATGGGGTTGCTCTGCCCCCTACCTCCCCCCAAGGACATGATCCTCATCTGGATGGTCAAAGCTGAGTCTGACTGTATTCCAGCCCAGAGGAAAGTGAAGAAAGGTGCTGGTCCAGGTGGGGCAAGGGGCTTGTCGGAGGCTGCAGAGGGAGGAGACGTGGACTGTGCACGCGTCTGCTTCATTCACACCCCTCTGCCTGAGCGCAGTCACCTGACTGCACCTGGCAGGGTTGGCTGAGAAGCACTCCAGCTGCGCGGCCGTGTGCCCGGCTGTCCTGTGTGTGGTTTCGGAAGGAGGGGAGAATGAGTGTAGGTGGACAACGAACGGTCTCTGCCACAGCCTTTGACAAAATAATTTTTAAATAAAAAGGTTCGAATGGTCTCTGCCACAGCCTTTGACAAAATAATTTTTAAATAAAAAGGTTCATCTCAATGATCTCTAAAGGGATGTGACAGGTGGTGATGTGGTAACCTGCATAGTGCACCAGCTGGACCTCAAGTGAGCGTGTGTTTCTGGGGGGTAGGGTGTGCAGGGAGGGTCAATCTGAAAATGGAGTTTAATGGCTCATTACTAGGCACCCAGGCCATGTCTCCATTGGCCCTGGGGAAGAAGACTCAACTGGAACTCTTCATACCCCAAGAGTTGGGCCCTTGGCCTTGGTGCCAGCCCTAGTCGCCCTTCCTACCCTTGGTTAGCAGGACAGCGGGAGTGAGCAGACCAGGGCCAACTCTTGGTTTTCCCTCTCAGAGGCTGAGTCACATCACAGTGAAGCCTCCCAGAGTCGCAGAGGTCAGGGCCCTTGGGACGCAGCTCAGAGCCGTGGGGCCACATTCTCCCATTTCACATGGGACCCAGAGGACTTGCTGAGGTGGCCCAGCCTGTGAGGAGAAGGGCTGGCCCTGCAGTACTCCAGGTGCTTTGCTGTCCACCTCTCCTCTCCACGAGCCTCATTTCCACCTTATCCCATTTCTCCCCATACCTCCGGGTATTTCCTAGGGATCTGCTCAAGGTCAGCCTGCCAGTAAGGGACTCACCACAGCTGTACCCAGGCCTCCCAGTTTCCAGCCCAACAGAGCTGTGCACCCCACTCACGAGGACACCTAGACTTGTCCTGTGGCTCATCTCGCTGATAGAAACCATCTGCAAGCCCCTGGTGGCCAGGGCAGTTAGTTCTACATTCATCTGTCCATCTTTCTTGATTCCATCTGTGTTTCGTTTAATTCTTACCCAGGCCTTGGCATTCCCGTGGATGGGTGTCCTGCAGCCCCCTCTCCCACCTTTGCCCCACGCTTCAGGGCCAGAAGCAAAGACTGCTGGAGGTCTGGGACTGTCTTTTGATGTGAGGTGGAATATTCAAGGCCTTGAAAGTGCCCTGCAGCCTTCAACTCCCTTTTATCCACTTATTCTTTTACCAAGCGTTTCTTGGTGCCTGCTGTGTGCCAGCCTGTCTTGGAGATGAAGAGGTGAGAGTGAGCAAAGGAGGCATGGCCGGTCCCCGAGGGACTTCATCTCGTTCCCACGCCTCCAAGCCTGTCATGACATTGAGAGCACCAACTTTATTGCTCTACACCTTAAATGTGTTTGCATCTGTATCTTATTAGCAGGTATCCTTAGCTCCATTTCAGAGATGAGGCCATGGAGGTTCCGGTAGGCTGTGTGACTGACTTGTCCAGAGTCACCAGGCAAGCACCGGGGTCCCCTGACTCCCAGCACACTGTTCCTTCCATTGTAGCTACCTGCTTCTCTCTTCTGCAGTCCCAGAATCTGCCTCATCCTGAGTAGCCCCAGGGTGCCCTCCGTCCTGGGTTATCCACAGGGTGCCCAGGCCTGCCACACAGACAGACACAGCCCCATACACGTGCTGCGCTCAAGTCGAGGTTAGGTAAGCGGCTTCGTGGCAGTTTCACTCTCTCTTTAGTTTCCTTTTTCCTTCCAAATCCAGCAGACCTAAAATGGGCCTGGAGGTGAGGATTGGAGGGAGGGAAGAGGTGTGGGTGGGTGGTAATGGGTGGGAAAGGCACGAGAAAAGCCGCTCTTTACCTGTGTAGGGGGAACCAGAACAGTGTTGGGGGCTCTTTTCCCTCCCCCTGAATCCGATTCTAGCACTTTGTCAGCCCCTTCCCTCCACCTACACAACCCACATCATCCTCAGCTGTCACCACTGCTCACCTAGAACAATGAAAGCTTGTCTGACTTTCCTGGAAGGGGGAGGAGGAACCTGAGGTTGGGGGAACTTGGCGAGGGGGGGCTGGATAATTGTTCTCCAAGATGAGAATTTTGGAGGAGAGGAACTTCATTCGCACTCAGATTCTAAGTAAACTTCTAGCCCACAGAACTTCTTGCCAGGCCACAAAGCAAACTCTTCCTTACCCCAGAGGTCAGAGAACTGCCTGAGAAGTAGTTCATGGTGGGCCAGCCTCCAGCCAGCTTCTCTAGAAAGCCTTTCCAAGGTACTGTCACCGAGCCAGTCTCTGTCACCCCGTCCCCTCTACCCCAACTGGTGTCCTTGGTTTGTGTGGGAATGTATCTGCATTTCCTCTCTGCTTTGTAGATGTGATTCCCACACCTTGGGGGGCGGGTGAGTGGGAGTGTTGCCTGGCATAGGTCCTGAAGGACTCCCGCTTCCTCTGGGATTCCCCACAGATCCATTTGGGTCAGATGGAAGACTTTTGTGTGGCTTCCAGGTGTGACTAGCAGTCTTAAAGTTACAGTTTATGTGTTGCTAGGTTGAGCATTCCGTAGCATTTCAGGAGAACGGGGGAGAGAATATTTGAAATCAGGGGTTTCTCAGAAAATTCTGTAAGTGGTACCTCTATTCTTAGTGGTATGCTCAGGACGACTGTCCTGCCTAGGCAGCCAAAGACCCAGGACACGGCCACTCCATGGGCTGTCCGAGGCAGCAGAGACCTTGGCCATCACTTGTTGCCTTTCCTGCTTTATGGATGAGGAAGCTGAGGTCCACAGAGGAAAGCGACTTGCCTAGAGCCCAGTGCTATTTTTTCACCCAAATTCAAGACGAGAACAGTCTCCTAGGTCCCCAGTCCTTTCTCTGTACTGTGCTGCCTCCAGACATTTATTGCTCTTGGTTTTAAATTCATCACCTTCCTTAGACCCCCAAGTTTCATGACATGCTAGAGAAGCCGACACGCTCTCTAGACAGTCCTAATACCTCAGCCTGCACCTGAGCCCCCTTCCAAGAACTTCTCTTCCCTTTGGGTTCAGGCTCAGCCCCCTTTCCCTTTTCTGCCTCAACATTCATGCTTCCAAAAGCCAGAAGGAGCGGCTGCCATGGGTTGTACCATCCCAGGTGGGCTCTGAGGCCAGTAGATAATGAACCTGAACCTTCGGGAAATGACTCTCTCCAGGACCAGGAGGGAGACCAGTATCTCTGTGGCCCGAAGGTGGGGCTCTAGGTCAACTCCCTAATTGTGTTTTCCAAAACACCACTTTGATATTCTGCAGATCAGCCTGTGGGCTGTCCTCTTGTCCGCTGTCCCTTCTGCTTTGCCTCCCCGTTGCTCTATAGCTGTGCTGTCCAAAAGCAATATAATCACAGTAAGAGCCACCTACATAATTTTAACTTTTCCAGCAGCCAAATATTAAAACAAAAACAAAAAATGCCACAAGTGAAATTAATTTTAACAACATATTTTATTTCACCCCGTAGACCCAGAATATCATTTCAGCACGTAATTAATATAAAACATTACCTCAGACTCTGGGATGTATTTTACACTTACAGCACATCTCAGTTCAGACCAGCCACATTTTTAGTGCCCACGGCCCCGTGCGGTGGGTGGCTGCCATCGTGGGCAACGCTGTCCTGCAGTTCACTGGAGTTCTGTTCTCCTTTCCCTGCTAGTCCTCCCCTCCCTCTGCCTTGGGATAAATCAAGTTCGTCCACCTTTCCCTCCACTCCGTGCCACGTCCATTCCAGCTGTAACCCATGCTTTCTCCCAAGCATCCCGAGAGGCACCTGCACTCACTGTCCCCCTCCCTGCTCCTTATGACTGAGCGCCTTGCAGTCCCCACTCCTCTTCTGCCTAATCCCTCTCAAAGGCCACCTGTGGGGCCCCTGACAATCTTATCTTTTCAGCCTCTTCCACAGCACTTGACTGTTTGCTCTCCAACTCTTCCTTGAATTTCTCCCTTTCATTCAACTTTTATGACACCCAGCGCCTTCCTCGTTCCACCCGCCCCAAAACCAGCCCCTCGCTGGCCTACCTGCGTGGATTAAGAACCAAAGCCCTCCCCTCCCACAGAGACTCACTCCCTTCAGTTGCCTGGCTTGGGACGTCCCCTTGGCAGGGCCCCCTTTGCAGCACTGCTCCCTTTTCCCTTTGCAGGGCCCCCAGCCTTTCTCAAGCCCTGGTCCTTCTCATGGGTGGCATTTCCCCAGCTCTCTTCTGGTCTCTCTACCTCTGGCACCTTCCTCTTCACTGCCTCCTTCCCGGTTGTCACATTAATCTTCTTCAAGTGCAGCTCTGATCACATTTTCCCGTTGAAAGCCTGCAGCACGGGAAGTCGTGATAATGGGAACATTCTTATGTTGTAACATTAAGTGAAAAAGCAGGATACGAAATTATGTAAACAGTAAAATCACAACTTCATGAAAGCAAAACCATAAGACTCTGGTAGATTAAAAGGAAGAAAGAGAGAGAAAAAGAAAGAAAAAAAAGAAGAAGAAACCAGTTAACACTGGTTGTCTTTGGGTGGTAAATTGATTTTTTCCCCCTGTGATTTTGAAATTTTCTCTAATAAATGCATATTTTATAAATTGAAAAATTAATACACTTTTTATTTTGGGAAATGTAGTCGCCAAGAATTTTTAATGCCTCCTGGGTGATGTGCCAGCTCTTTTCCCTGACATGCATACTCTGCGATCCAGCTGTGTACCCCACCTCATCACTGCCAGTCCCCCTTGCTCACTCTGTTGCCCGTCAGCGCTGGCTTTCTGGTGTCTGCTAGCAGCCTTGCCCCCTCTGCCTCCACCGTTTATTCATGTTCTTTCTGTCACCTGTATGCCCCTCCACTGTGATGCGAGCTGCTGGGCCACCCACACTGCAGGTTCCACCTCCAGGCGCTTCTCTGTGAAGCCTTCTTAGTCCCCACTGCACAGACAGAACTTCCTTTCTGGTCTGAATACTTTTCTCATTCGACTTATTCTGCCCAGTTTTGTATTCTCATCTCTTCTGTTAGAGGAGAAGTTCCTTCAGCCTGCCATGCTCAGAGTAGAAGCATGTATTTATTTCTGTTTTTAACACAAATTTATCATTTTTTCTTTTAAGAGTAATTCATATGATGGAAAAGTTGGAACGTATTCAATAATCTAAAGAAAAAAGTAAAAAAACACTTAAAATCTCACCATCTAGAGACGTTCTGCCACTGTTAACATACATACATATAGAAACACACACAGAAGGCTGGCTGTTATATATATAGATTGGGATCATGCTGAATATGCAATTCCATATTCTCTTTTCCCCCCACTTGACATTATATTTTGAAAAATTCCTCATGGCATTAAATCTTCTTCCAATAAAACATTTTAAAGGCCTCAACACATTGCAGGGTTTTGAAGCCCCATAGTTTATCCAGCTGTCCTCCAGATAACAGTTAGCTGTTCCTCACTGTGAGATTTTCTAATCATCCTTGGATCTAAAGCCCCGCCTGGTCGACTCAGTTTCTGTAGCAGATTCCTGGGAGCAGCTGAAGTACTGGGCCAAGGAGGATGACCATTTTCCGAGCTCCTGTGCATATTGCTAAATTGCTTTGCAAGAGGGTTGCATCAGTTCACACCCTACACTGATGGTGTGGGAGGTGACTCTTCTGTTGCATTCTTGCCAACATTATTACCACGACAGAAAGCTTTTCTAGTTTCATAGGCAAATATTGTTTTCATTTGTATTTTATTGCTTACTAGTGAGGTTTCACATTTTTTCATATTATGTTTGTAAGTCGTTTGTAGTTTTACTTCTTTGAAAAGCTTATTCATCTACATTATCTATTTTTTATTGTTAAATTCCACTTATTTCTTATTAATTCATAAAACACTTCAAGGTCGGGTTTTCCTACTCCTACCATAGTGCTCTACACTGGGCTCTCAATCAAATTTGTTGATTGAATTAAGATGATACCCTGTTCAAGTAAGTACTATTATGTTAAAGCTTTTGTTTCTCTCCTGGATTTATGCACAAGGTCTTGGTCTTCCTAGGAATAAGTAACCAAAAATGACAAAAATCAAGTGTACACTGTGGCCATTTCTCTCTAAAGGCATAGCTGTTCAAGCTTTGGAATAAACTATCTCACTTGTTATTATCACTATCTGCTTTAAAGTGTGAGGGAATCAAAACCACAGTGAGATACTTTACTCCCAATAGGGTGGCTATAACAAAAAAGACAGACAAAAACAAGTGTGTGGGGGGGATGTCTCCACTCAGAACCCTCATACATTGCTGGTTGGAATAGAAAACAGTGCAGCTACTTGGGAAACAGTTGGGCAGTTCTTCAAAATGCCTAAGATAGAGCCAGTGTCTTACACCATTCAGGCTGCTATAACAAAATACGATAGGCTGGGCGGCTTAAACATTTATTTCTCACAGTTCTGGAGACTGGGAAGTCTTAAGTTCAGGGTACCTGCAGATTCCGTGTCCATCGAGGGCTCATTTCCTGGGTCATAGAGCCATCTTCTCATTGTGTCCTCACCTGGTGGGAGGAGAGTTAGAGAGCTTGGTGGGGTCTCTTTTATAAGGGCACTAATCGCATTCCTGAGGGCTTCACCCTCCTGGCCTAATCACCTCTCCAAAGCCCCACCTCCTAATGCCATCACTTTGGGGGTTAGAATTTTAACATATCAATGGGGGGAAGGAGACTCATTCAGTCCATAAGATCTGGCAATTCCACTCCTAGGTATATACCCAAGAGAACTGGAAATATACCTCTATGTAAGAACTATTACATGAATATTCATAGCAACAGTATTCATGGTAGCCAAAAAATGGACACAACCCAAATATCCATAACTGATAAATGGATAAACAAAATGTGGTATATCCATACTATGGAATATTATTTGGCCACAAAAAGGAATAAAGTGCCCACACATGCTACAAGAGAGATGAACCTTGAAAGTGTTATGCAAAGTGAAAATAGTTAGACACAGAAGGCTACCTATTATGTAATCCCATTAATATGAAATGTCCAGAACAGGCAAATCCATCAAAACAGAAAGTAAATTACTGGCTGACAGGAGCTGGGGGTGGAGGTGGAGGTGGGAAATGAGTGGTGATTAATGGTTGTTGAATTTCTTTTTGGGTTGTTGAAAATGTTCTAGAATTAGATAGTGGTGAAGGTTACACAACCTTGAGAATACACTAAAAACTACTGAATCATATAAAAGAGTGAATTTTATGGTATATGAATTATGTCTCAATGAAAAAAATAATTGAGGGAAGCTCTCCCGGAGTAAGGCGTGGCCTCATGAGACGGACGGTGGGCCTTTCTCACCACTGTAGTGAGTACCTAGGAGAGAGTGTGTTTGGAGGCAGTGGTTGAGAGTGGGTCCCTATTCAGCAGCATTTTATGTGACCAGGATCTCTGGAGAAGGCCTGGGGCACCTAAGATGAGGGCAAAAGAAAGTTGAGGGTTTCTTTATTAAATAGAAGAAAACAAAAGTGGACCTAAATTAAGTTGGGATAAATAACAGCTTTGTGCAGTAGAGTAGGGTGGGTGTGGACTCAGAATGAGAATCTGAGATTTAGTTCTGCTGCTGCCTTGCTGTGTAACCTTGGACAGGGCTTCGGTTTCCTCATCAGCAAAAGGGGGTGAGGCATACCTGGCTTATAAGGATTCCACGAGGATGCAATGAAATGTTACATGTGAAAGTGTTTTGAAGATTGTAAGTTGCTGTACCCAACCCTTCCTAGATACTTGTCTTTCTTCACATGTTAATCTATTGTCTTTCTTAAAAATGTACTAAGCAGGTGCTAATTATGAATTTGTTAATATTTCATGCTCTAATTTTCCTAACCCTAAAATTGTATTAAATACACATTATACTTGTAGAATCATACTGTAGACTGGTGTTTTCCAGAGGTAGTGAGTAGCCTATATAGTTAGGGTAGATGGTGAACAGGGGAGTGTGGCCCATGATGAGAATTATAGAGCCTTAACGACAGCACAGGAGTTTGGGCTTTATCTTACTGGTCACAGGGCATCATGGCGGGCTTTAGAGCAGGAAAGTATTATGATGTAAAAAGATCTGAGGATCTCTCACATAGTAGGCAGTGTGCATGGAGGATTCTGAAGCAGGAGAGATGGACAAGCCCTGAGCAGCTAGATCCTAGCTGGAATGGAGAGGAAGGGTTACCACCTGGGCAGCACCCTGGTAGGAATGAAGAGAGCAGAGAGCCCAGTCCAATTGGTCTAGAGCCATGGAGGTGGACCAGCCATCTCCCTGAAAAGAGAATGTCATCTCGAAACCCACAGGCAGAGATCATATGGCTTTGACCATATGATCAAAAAAGCACACAGCAGTCTTTATTCTTTGTCAAGGAAAAATTTTAAAGAGGTGTCACTGTGATTTTTTAAAAAAGTTTAAACTATGTAATATATATATATATATTTTAATCTTTATTGATTTCAGAGAGAGGAAGGGAGAGATAGAAACATCAATGATGAGAGAGTCATTGATCGGCTGCCTCCTGCACGCCCCCGACTGGAGGTTGAGCCCACAACCCGGGCATGTGCCCTGACCAGGAACCGAACCCTGATCACCTGGATCCTAGGTCGATGCTCAACCGCTGAGCCACGCCCGGCTGGGCAAAACTATGTAATATTTTTAAAAGCCATTTAGCACCTAATTGAGCCTGGTACAGCACATAAATCACCATGCCAACATGTCTTTTAAAAGGATATAATTTAAGATGATCCTTTCTTGATTTACTTCATTTTATATCACAATGGGATTCCACCAAGGACCCCTCGTCCCCCCCACCACCACATAGAACAAACGAATCTGGGGCAGGTGGAAGGACTCTTGTCAGGCTTGTCATCTCCTTTTATTTGGGCCTCATTTGGTTGCTAGTTTTGTATGTTTGTAAACAGAGAAAGGACTAGAATAGGAATGGGCTGTGCCTGCCATTAGGGTTGGGCTCCCGGGTCACAGCTGCAGGAGAGGACCTCCTTCCTAATGCTCAGAGTAGTGGGGAGCTCGTCCAGCCCCGTGGGTGGGTTTGGAAGATCAAATCCAGCTTTGGCTTGCACTCACTTGAGGTGATTTCACTTCTGAAGTGAAGAGGAAGGGCTGTGCTCTGTCTGTGCAGGAGCCACAGAGGGTGGAGGAGGGTGTAGAAGAGGGAGTAGGGAGGAGTGGGAGCTGGGTCACCCCTAGTGTGCTGGGGCCCTGCCTGGTGGAAAGGGTTGTCGGTGCTGGGGGAGGCCAGGTTTGAAAAGGTAGGGATGCCAGGTTGTTCAATTAAATTTGAATTTCAGATAAAAGACAAATACTTTTTTAGTATAAGTATGTCCCAAATATTGCAGGGGACATATTTATACTAAAGGGGAAAAAAAATTAGTTATTTATCTGAAATTCAAATGTAACTGAACATCTTGCCACTGTCCCCCCTCCCCATCACTAAATCTGGCTCCCTGGGGAATTCTGATTCCCTTCCTCCTCAACACCACTGCAAGGACCTGGCTGACCTGTCCAGAGTAGAAGCCATGAAAAAGAGCCAGTTGCAGAAGTGTCTGCCCCAACTCGTTTCCTTCTCTTCCAGACCTGCTCATTCCTCAGTCCTCTTTGCCATGCCCCTTTCTCAGGATCAGCGAGCAGCAAGCCTGTGGCAGTGGGCAGCAATTGACGGCAGTGCCCGAGGCCAGCTGCTGGGGTTTCTTTCAGCCTTTGTGGAGGAGACACTGCGGAAACCGAGCACTGTAACTTCTCTCGTGGCCAAATCAAACCAGCAGCCTGCAGGCAGCCAGATATTGGGTTTCTGAAGTGCTGGGGTTTTAGAAATGCCAGCCAGAGTGGTAAATATTCATTGGCATCTCCCCTGGGTTTCCACTCAGAGACTAGAATTCCAGACATTCCCCTCTAGTGGGGTTGCTCCTGGTGTGGTTCTGGGACCACCTGGACCCAAACCATCTGCTGGGCTTGTGTTAAAAGCAGATGATGAAACTAATCACTCCCAGGGCTGAGGTTTTCTGTGTCACTGGGTCTCCTGATGCTCCATGTAGTGTAATGTAGGCATCCTTTCTGTCTCACACGTTCCATGTGGTTAGATATGTCCCGTGGGGTCAGCACAGGGAAAGCCAACAAACCCTTAGTGAGGCCTTTCCACCTGTTATTGAGAAAGATACCTGTTATTATTTACTAATTAAGTCTTTTGCCTAAGGACAGGATTTATAGTTTTACTGTGTCTGCCTTGTGGAGCATAAGAAGGGGCTCAGTAATTGATCATTGATTTTAGTGGAGAAGAGAACTGGTCAGTTTTTGGACCCTGTGCCCAAGGTGTGAGATAATTTTTAAGCTACAAACGCCTTCTAGAAGAATTCAATCAGATTTCACCGATGCCTCCTCCCCATTCACAGCATTAGTATCTGCACGAGTGCCTTAACATCTCTTAAGACCTGGTACACAGATTCCTGCTTTTTTGGTGGGTGGCGTGTGTGCGTGCGCGCGTGTGTTTGACATATTAATCTCTTACTTTTAAGGAAAAAAACATTTTTAAATTGATTTTTTAGAGAGAGGAAGGCAGAGGGAGAGAGAGAAACATTGATGTGAAAGCAAAGCTTCAATGACTAACTCCTGCATGTCCCCACCTGGGGATGGAACCCAAAACCCAGGCATGTGCCCTGACTGGGAATTGAACCGTCAACCTTTCAGTGCACGGGACAACGCTTAACCAACTGAGCCACACTGGCCAGGGCTAATCTCTTACTTTTTCACTCTTAGGTTCAATTTGCTAAAATATCCTTCCCAGTGGCCTTACCAAGACCCTTCTTCTTGCTCACCCCGTTTTGGGCTGAGTGAGAGGAACACTGAGGCATATACGAAGCTTAGCAAAGCCATTTGGACCCCTCTTTGATTACAGCGCATCTTTTACCTGGATTCCCACTGTCTGTTGCCATTGGCCTTCTGGCTGCGGGAGGAGTCAGATTACAGCAGGAGAGGCCTGCAGGATTAGTACTGAGATGCTGCAGCGGCCAGTTGATAATTATCTTGGGGGTCATGTCTCAAAATAGACTCTGGCCCCTCTTTCTGGCCTCAGAGAGAGGAAAGGCTGACTTTTCTCTGATTGCTCACATTCTCTCTCCTAGTCCCTCCTGGATCTTATTCCTATTTGTTGGGTTTTTTAAAATTATTAAAACATAATTTACATATAGTAGAATTTACCCTTTCTAGTGTACAGTTCTGCGGGTTTGACAGAGGCATAAAGATGTGTAACCACCACACAATCAAGCCATGGAACAGTTCCATCCCCCAGAGAGACTTCCTCTTGCTGCCCCTTTTAGTTATCTTCTCCCCCTGCCAACTACTGATCTGTTTTCAGTCTACAGTTTTCCCTTTTCCAGAATGCAGTGTAAATGGAACCATACAGCATGGGGCCTTCCGAGTGTGGCTTCTTTCACCCAGCATAGTGCATCTGAGTCTCGTCCACGGTGTTACGTCAGTGAGCGTCAACCTTTTTTATCTCAGGGCGCACATAAACTACTCAAATTCTGCGGCACGCCAAAAAATATATTTTTTGCCAATCTGACAAAAAAGAAATAAGAGGTATAATTTTGATTCATTCACACTGGACAGCTATTGTTGTGTTGGCTGTTATCATATTTTTTTTTTATTTGGCAATCTAAGGGAAAGAGGTCAGTGCCGCTCACTAAATAGCCAGGTATTGCGTGTTTTAAAAATCCTTGCGGCACAGCGGTTGAAAATCGCCGATGTATATTATCACTAGATGGTTCTGTTTTATAGATGAGTCGAATCCCATAAACATTCCTGCACAGATTTTTCATAACTTCTCATTTTGTTTTGGCAAATCCCTAGGAGTGAGGTTGCCGGTCATATGGCGCGCGTATGTGCAACTTTATGAGAGATCCACAAACGCTTTCCAAAGCGGCTGCACCATTTTCCACTCCTCCTAGCGGGGTGCGAGGATTCCCGTTGCTCCTCATTTTTAGCACCAGTATCGGCAGTTCTTTCTTCTCTTCTTTTCATTTTAAAATTTTATTTTATTTTAGCCTTCTTATAATAGTGTTTAGTAGTATCTATTGTTTTTAAATTTTTGCATTTCCCTAATGGCTAATTATTTTGAGCGTCTTCCTGCGTTCTTGTCATCCTTATATCTTTGGTGAACTGGCTATTCAAATCTTTTGCTCTTTCAAAAAGTGGGTTGTTTTCTTATCGTTGACTTTTCAGAGTTCTTTATGAATTCTGGGTACAATTGTGTGTTCTTTAAATCAAATATGTGATGTACAAGCAATTTCTCCCAATCTGTGGCTTGTCTTTTCATTGTCTTAACAGTGCCTTTTGAAGGCTAATGTTCTTAATTTTGATGAAGTCTAACTTATCAATTTATCATTTCTCTTCTTTTATGGATCATGATTTTGCCCTTGTATATAAACTTATTTTTTTACTAACCCAAAGTCCTATATTTTCTTCTGGAAGTTTAATAGTTTCAGGTTTTGCATTTAGATCTGTGAACCATTTTGAGTAAAGTTTGCATATTTTGTGAAGCTTGAGTTGATTATATGGATAGCAGTTGTTCTGGGACCATATGTTGAAAAGATTTTCCTTTCTTCATTTAGTTGCCTTTGTATACTTGTCAAAAATAAAGATGTGATATATGATATGCAGATAATTTCATTCTGTGGGTTATCTTTTTACTTTCTTAAAAAATTATTTTAAAAATTTTCCAATTACACCTTACATTTAATATTATTTTGTATTAGCTTCAGGTGTACAGCATAGTAGTTAGACAGTAACATACTTTACAAAATGTTCCCTGCTGATATTTCTAGTACCAAACTGGCCCCATACAACATTACGGGTACCCACCTGGCATCACACATAGTTATTACAATATTATTGACTAAATTTCCTATGTTGTGCTTTACATTCTCATGACTGTTTTGTAACTGCCAATCTGTACTTCTTAATCCCTTCACATTTTTCACCCAGACCCCCAAACTCACTCCCCTTTTGGCAACCACCAATCTGTTCTCTGTATCTATGAGTCTGTTTTGGATTTTTTTGTTCATTTATATTGTTCATTAGATTCTACATACAAGTGAAATCATATGGTATTTGTCTTTCTCTGACTGGCTTATTTTACTTAGCATAATACTCTCCAGGTCCATCCATGCTGTCACAAAGGGCAAGATTTCCTTCCTTTTATATGGCCGAGTAGTATTCCATTGTGTAAATGTACCACAGATTTTTTATCCCCATATACTGATGGACGCTTGACTGCTTCCAAATCTTGGCTATTGTAAATAACACTGCAATGAACATAGTGGTAGAAGTGGGACTTCCCTGTCTTGTTCCTGATCTTAATTTAAATGCTTTTAGTTTCCCCCCATTGCACCCTACTCCTGTTTCTATCATCTGACACCTTCCTATCTCCTTTCGAAATATGCCTCCGAACTAGAACATTCTTCAGAATTCCCTGTCGTCTGCACCTTTAGTCTTTACCCCCTCATCTCATTTTCTCTCCCTACCCATCTCATAGTGGTCCCCGGTGACTTCCGGAGGCATGTCCTCAAGGTGACTTGTCATAGTGACAGCATTGGTTAATGCTGAAGACCTCGGTCTCATTTTCCCCTCGACCTTCTCCCTGGTCTTAGGGCTTTTCTTTCTGAGTCAGCTCTGCTTTGCCTGGCCCCCCACAGCCTCATGTAGCTCTTTGTTCCCTCACACGTTGGGCTCCTCTGGCAGCCTCCTGACCCACTTGCCACTCCCCTGGTGAGTCTTGCTGGAGCTGTGCGCTCATCCTGCTGTTCTCTGGTCCAGTTGTCCTTTACGGCTCCTGCGTATAAGGATTGTGCCCGGCCTTCTCAGCCTGACTCTCATATGCCTCTTCAGCTCCATCTGCCTTTCCAGCTCCATCTTCTTTCTCTGGACTCACTTCCCCTCAGGATCTGAGACTCTGGGTTTTTTATTCAAGGACTCCGAGTACCTCACAAGCCCAAGCTTCCTGGGTATGCTCTCCAGGGAGGCCCTTCCCACGCGTATCAGCCTCACCAAGGGTATCTCTAACCCTGGCCCAGTATGCCCCAGGCCTGCCCAGAGGTCTCTCAGTACCTCGCACTCTCTCCTGACCCTCTTGCTGGTGTGAGTCAGTTTGTGCTTCCTATTGTCAGTTCTTCATCAATCTTGACTACTTATCTCCTCAATTGGATTGCCAGCTTCTGTAGAACAGGGTCCTTCTTCCTGTGATGAATAGGTTGGGTTTTTCTCTGCCACATGTTTACATAAAGTGATAATGGTAGGATTCTGGGGTGGATAGGGTTAGGGGGTGGGCTGTGGGAACTGTGAGTCATCAGCAGGGTTGGCAGAGCTGGCAGAGTTGGCAATCTGAGTTTGCCCCTTCCCTGAACGCATCTGGGAGATGTCCTTTGGCCAGAAAACCAGAATTTTTTATGCAGCCGAAGAGAGAGCAAGACTTTGAGATGGGAAAGAGAAAGTCTCTTTCTGTTCATGGACTGGGGCACACACATTATGGGATGTCTCAGGGAGAGATGGCACCACATCCAGCATGGAGTCCACACGGCCTCCAGGCCTGGGCTGGCTGAGGACCAGCTCAGAGCTATGATAGGGGAGAGCCTTCAGACAGAACGCAGACCTGAGTCAAGGCCAAAGAGGCCCCTGGGGGGAGAGTGGGGAAGCTGTATACTGGGTCACTGCCAGGCTGCTGATGTCCCAGAGGAAGTCTTTTGAGATCCAAATGGACAAGAGGACTAGGGACCAATGCAGGGCTCTTGAAGGTCAGAGGAGCCACAGTGGAAGGTGCAGGGCTGGCCTGGGGCTCCCCTTCTGCAATTGAGACTGAGAATTAAGTTTTTAGAGGCCTAGAAGCCTGAGCATCTGTGGATTCTCTCCTGTGTGGCCTGAGGTGGAGGTAGGACCAGGATCAATTTACCCAGATACTCCAGGAGCTGTACCTGCCAAAATAAATTTTGCTAAACAGCACCTTTGCTGGTATCTGAAATGTGCTGTCAACTTGCGTTTGTGGGTTATGTTGTGTTTTGTTTCTCCTTGGCTTTTCAGTAAATAGTCCTTTCAAAAGAATTCCAACCTTATCTCCGTGACCTGAGGGGCAGAGGTATTTTTCCACAAGCACATCCCAGTCAGCATGGAGAAGGGCATCACTGAGGAGCAGGGGTGGTGGTAGGTGCTCACTAGTGCATGGGGTGGGGCTGTCAGGGGGCCTTTTTGCTGGTGCAGAAAAGGAATGGAAATCTAGGAAGAGGAGATGAGACCCCCTGTGGGCACCAGTTGCTATGGCCAGGGACCTTTTCCTTCTCGCCTTCTCTAGGGGACTTAGCACAGTGCTGGGAGCTCATGGTTAGCTAGTTAGTTCTTGTTTCATTGCAGCTGATCCCTCAGGAGTAATAAGCTAAGGCTTTTCTGCAAAAGGGCAGTCCTTTGCCTTGTGGTGGGCTCTATCACACTTTCCAAAACTGAAATCCTGCCACCCTCATGGAACCTTCCTTGCAGGCTCCTTCTACCCCCAGCATACACCATCAATCACAGCATCACCAATACACCTAACCTTTCAACCTTTGGTACTATGGACACGTTCAGTTTGATCATTCAGTGACTCGGTGTCCTTAGGGCCATACTCCATCACAGGCCAGCCAGGCATTGGGCTTTGAGGACATCAGAGAGCCTGACCAATGAGGCTTGGCCACTCTCAGCTGTCCTTGGCATTTGTCTGCTGGAAACTAGGTGTGTGCTTGCTGAGATGGGGCCTGAGGACTTCACACTCAAGGGCTGAAAGGGTCAGGATTGGGGCTCCAATGACTGGTGTCCTCTCCAAGCCTGAGCACGATGTCCTTCCTCGTCTCTCCCTCTGCAGCTTGTCTCCAATGTCCTCATTTTCTCTTGCACCAACATCGTGGGCGTCTGCACCCACTATCCAGCCGAGGTCTCCCAGAGACAGGCTTTCCAGGAGACCAGGGAGTGCATCCAGGCGCGGCTCCACTCTCAGCGGGAGAACCAACAACAGGTGAGTGAAGCCCCTGCCTCTGCACAGCTGGCAGGGAGCAGATGTAAGACCTGCCTCCCCAGCAGCTGTGCTCATACAGCTTGCCCAGCCTCACTTCCCTGGGTGGGGGCCCAGGCTAGGGGAATGTTTCTCCTGGAGGGAGCCCAGCATTCCTGGCTCTGTCTGTGGAAATGCTCTAAGAGAGACCCTGGAGAGAGTTCTACCCCAGTGCTTGCTCACTGCCTCTTCAATGGCCCCCTAGGATTTTGCAAACCAGCAGGGCAGCCCAGGTCTGGCAGCAGAGAGGGGCTCTCTAGAGGCTGATGAGTTGGACTGTGAAAGTGCCAGCATCCCCCTGGGATGAAGGGGGAGGGAGAAGGAGAGGAGACCCAAGCTGTCAGGCCCTGTCAGCCCATGGGCCCACCCACACTAGGCACTTGCTCTTGTTGAATTCTGGGGTTTAGTTGGTTCAGAAAAATGAAGCCAGCCTTGTCTCATCCTAAACCTCCCCCTCAGATGCCTCCTGGACCTGGAGGCAGGCCGCTCCAGGGGGCGGGGGGCTAGGGAGGAGCCTCTCTTGGTGAGCCCAAGGGCAGGGGGATGTGCCCCAGTGTGCTCTTCTTGTGTAAGGGCCATGTCAGGGTTCCTTTCTTGTCTGCTTGGCATCTGGGGAGGGTACTGTTTGGGGTTCAGGACTACCTTGTCCTCTTCTGTATGGGAACCAGATAGAGGTATTGAAACTCAAAGACAGTACAGAACTGCAAGCTTTCAGACAGGAGGCCCAGAAGCAGCCGTGCCACCAGGGGAAAGAAGGGGCAGGTCGGCCAGCCGACAGGGCTCCCACTGGACTTGTAGTAGTCCTCCCTTCAAGAGATTGGGTCACTCCAGACCAAGTCCTCCCTTTCTTCTCATGTCAGTGTCGCCTCAAACCCTCAACAAACATTAGTGGAGTCCTGCTCTGTGCCACGCAGTGTGTCAGGCCCTGAGGCAGGTGTAAGCGTGGAAGGTTTGCCTATGAGTGTGGGGATGGGAGACAGAAGGCCTTGACAGCAGTAGTCCCTGCACCCTCCTGGCTGGCATGGAGTGTGCGCTGTGGCCCCTGGGTGCACAGCAGTTTTACCGCAATGTGAGGGAGTCTCTGACTATCTGACTGCCTCCTAGGGGAATTGCAGTGATATGGCTGATGACATCCAGACAGCTGAGCAAGGGGAGAAAGCTCTACAGTGTCTCCCCAGGCCCTCCCCTAGTCACCACCTGTCTCCACTTCCCTTCCAGCCTGCTGTGTCTCGCCAGGTCTCCGGCTCATGCTGTCTAGTCGGAGACCTGGCTTGCTCCTTCCACTCTCCTGGCCCTGTCTAGGCTCCTGGTCTTGCCTCTTGAATGAAATCCAGGCCTGGCGGTGTCCCTGAGAGTTCCCACTGCCTTCTTGACGAGCTTACCTCACCTCTGCACACCATTCACTCCTAAGCCCCTACATTCCTCAAAATCCCCCTCTCTCATCCCAATTCCAAGCCCCAGCATCTGTCACCTAGAGCAGAATACCTTCCTTCTCCTCCCGTGTTAGGAATATGCCTCTCAGTTCTTCACCTTGTCCCTTCTTTAGTAAAATTAGCATTTTACAGCTCATCATAGTTTACTTACCCTGTCCTGGCCCAGTAGGACATTCCAGCAAATCCATAGGGGTTGGGGGGAGAAAATATGTTTGCCATACCATGTTCCAGCCAAGATACGGAGGAGGGGGATGTGGTGTGCTTTGTGGGGACAGGCATTCCTCACCCAGCCAGCCCACCAGCTCTTGGGCCTCGCCCTGCTCCCTACAGAAAGGGTGACACCCCTAAGTGCTACAGGATGAGGGGACTCGGAATGATTCCCCTGTTGCCTTCTGCCCACTCCTTCTGGCGCTCAGCCTCAGAAGTAGTTATAAATGCAGGAAGGTCTCTTATGAATCTACACAATTCATAGCACTTTCTCCCAGCCACTTTATATTTTCACAGAACTGTCCTTTAGTTTTTATTTCTATCACCAGTAGCTGTTTCTGAGAGTTCGGTAAATACGAGATGGCTTTCAGTGGCCATGTTCACTGACACCTGAGGAGAGACCAGGCTGACCACAGAGAGCAGCATCCCTCACCAGTTTCCCGGCATTGTCCTAGCACATGGCTGTGGGCTGTGGAGCTGAACAAGACACAGCTCCTGTCCCCGGGAGGTGTCTCATTGCTCACACTAAAGGGAGACACGTTAGTAGGTCATTGAAATGCCGAGTGATCAGGGGCTCTAAGTGAAGGCCCAGGTGGGGAGAGACTGCTTACAGCCAGAGCCAGGATCCCCTTCTGGGAAGACTATGAGCCTGTATGTGAAGATAGTCATTCTAGCTGAGGGGGCTTGTGTGCAAAGGCAAGAAAAAACACCAGAAGCTTGAGACCCTTCCCATGGTTCGCTCTACCTGGGGCAGAGTACAGCTTTCAGCTCAGGGGGTGCCTCAAGGTGAGCATGGAGGGGCAGGCAGGAGCCAGATCATGGAAGCCTCGAGGCCAGGCTGGGGCATGGGCTGATCCTGCAGTCTTCGGGAAGCATAGGAGGGTTTTACTCGGCCAGCAGTGTGGTAAGGTGTGTGTCTTAGAAAGATCGCTCACTGGCTTACAGTGGAGCATAGATCAAAGGTGGCCAGCTTGGAGACAGAGACACCGGTGGGAGGCCGCCCCGCCCTGCCCTCCAGGCCCGACCTGAGGAGGCCTAGACCTGCTGAGGCAGAGAGGAGCTTCGGAAGAAGAACCGCAGCCAAGTCTGGGGGGTGGGAGCATATTGGGTAGGCAGGCACAGGAAGGGGGCAGGTGAAGGGAGGGCATTGGGTTGCAGTGAAAATAGGGGTGTGCTCAGTGGGTCCAGAAGAATTCACATTTGATGTGGCTGGTGGAACCCAGGGCAGCTTTGGAGGTTTGGAGCAGGGGAGTGACGTGAAAAAAGCTGTGTCCTGGAGAGACTGGGGCCGAACAGGCAGGGCGAGTGGGAGGTGGAGGGGTGCTGAGGAGTGGCTCTCTGGCCAGATGGTGTGGCCAGAATCCTGTCGGGTGAGAACTGCATGTGGACACTGGAGGCAGATGCAGAACAGAAAGAACAAGTGCAGGAGCTTGTGTCCAAGCCAGCAGGACTTGATCAGTGCTGGACAGGCCTGCAGCTGCAGGGCAAGAAGTGTCTCAGAAGAGAAGTGCTGAGAATTAAGAGCAGTTTACATGGGCAAGGTCTTGACCTTGGGGATCAGGAGAATGGAAGTGCTATGGGCAAAGGCAGGTAGCTTGAAAAGAAGAGGCATTGGGGAACAAATACCAGAGAAGGTGAGTATGGTCTAGGGCAGGGGTGGGGAACATCCAGCCCACGGGCCATATACTGCCCACAAAATCACTTGGTCTGACTCTACCAAGGCACCTGCAGTACTTGAAATTCAATAAATCTAGGAGCTTTTTCCACAGCTAATTTTTAAGTTGATAATTTCGTATGGCTCACAAATGATGTTATAAATATCCAAATGGCCATTGGCAGAAAAAAGTTTCCCCATCCCTGATCTAGGGCATGGGATCAAGGTGACCAGACATCTGGAGCCTTGGTTGGGAGATAGGGGTGAGAGGCGCCCACAGAGGTGCTGGTGGAAACATCACCCCCAGAGGGCAGCAGTGAGCAGAAGGACCGAGGTGTCCCTAAGTTTCTTATGGGGCTAGGAAGAGGGGAGGAGCCAGAAACGACCCAGGAGCCGGAAAAGAGCTTCAGGGCCATGAGAGGGGGTGGCCCAGCATCCGTGAAGCCGAATGAAGGACAGGAGAATGAGGGCTGGAGGCTGGTGGACGAAAGGCTCCAGATGAGAGAATCCCAAGAGCGAGCCTGGTGGGGGTAGTGGGCAGAGGTGGGTGCAGGTGGAGGCCAACCCCTCCGGAAGCCACCGGACCTCTCAGGGCAGGCAGGCCTGGGGGAGAACACAGAGCAGGTCGGGGTCCAGACCCTACGCAGACTGGCTGGCTCTCCTGTCCACAGTGTGGCTCTGGCCCCTCTCCCTGCTTCTCTCCCAGCTCCTCACCAACAGGTTTTAGCTTGTTCCTAAAAGTGCCTTCCCTCTCTCCTGGGCCACTGTCCCCTGCATGGAAATGGAGCCCCGCCTCACCTCATTTCTCTGGTCCCCATGAAGCCTTCTCTTACCTCCCTGCTACTCCCCAGCCTGGGTGAGGTGCTCCTGCCCAGTGCCTCCTAGTGCTCGTACCTGCATGTGGCTGGGAGCTTTGAGAAGGAGGCCACTTGCCTGTCTAGTCCACAGTTAGAACTCCTGGCGCCCGGCACGTTGCCTGGAACATGGCAGATGCTCGATAAATATTGGATGACTGACTGAATGGATCTCATGCTCTCAGCAACCCATCGCTGTTTACAGCAGAGGAACCTGGGGTTCAGAGAAGTCCAGTAATTTGCCCAAGGTCACACTGTCTCAGACAACATACAGGACTCTAACCCAGGTGCTCAGTGCTACAGGGTGACCGGGAGTACTTTTTCCCATGTACACCAAGAACGAGGAGGTGTCCCAGGTAGCCCTGGGGGCATGACTCAAACATACCCTCCCCCCCACACACACACAGGTGTTAGCCCCAGAGGTTTTACTGCAAGTGGGGGCACAGGTGTGGAGGAGTCAACCTGGAGTGGAGAGGGGACTGACTGCCAGGCAGGTGGAAGGAGCTGTGACAAAAGCATCTGTTTCCCTCTCCAGGAGCGGCTCCTGCTGTCTGTCCTTCCCCGTCATGTTGCCATGGAGATGAAAGCAGACATCAACGCCAAGCAGGAGGATATGATGTTCCATAAGATTTACATCCAGAAACATGACAACGTGAGGTAGGAGTGAGGCTGGGGGCAAGGGCAGGGCGGAGGGCAGAGCACTAAAGGAGACGAGGGACACTCCCACTCCCTTCCCTTCAAGGGGGCACAGCCCAAGAGGGCAGCCTGGTGGCTTTGGAATTTGTGGAACCCCTCTCTAAGTCTGTTAAAATCAACTATTGTTTGGAGGGAGGGAGGAGGTGAGGCTGCAGGGAGAGGAGACAGAAGGAAGGAGAAGGGAGAAAGTGATACCACCAGCTGTTAGGGAAACTCTAGCTTAACAAGGGAGAGAGAAAGCACAGACTTGGGACAGAGATGTCGCCACGGTCATCACAGTCTTCATCACCATCCAGGAGCTTCCATAGCATCTAAGCCATGTACAAGGCACTGTACCTGCTCTACCCACCTCATTGCTAATCCTCCTGACAGCCCTGCAAGGTGGGGACCCTCATCAGCATTCCTGGTTTAGAGACTGAGCTCGGAATGGCTAAGACCCTTGTCCAAGGTCAGTCAGCCAGGAGTGGTAAAGCCGGGTACACCCAGGTTGGCCCACCCCAAAGCCCATGCTCCTTTCCCTGCATGGTTGCTACTTCCCTAGACAGATGCTGCTGACAGCAGAGATGTGCAAACAGATGCAGATTAATAGAGTGCAAAATCTGCTTATGAGCCCCACAGGGACATGAAGCGATACAGTGGCCTTCATCCAGCATGGCCCAATAATCCTCCATATGCCCAAAAAAGGAGCTGCTGTTTGCCTTTGAGAGAGTTACTTTTTCCCTGGCAGGTCTTCCCAGGACCATGAGTCCTTTAAGGTTGGTATAGAGAGAGCTCTTCGGAGGCTTGGGCTGCATTATCAATAAAGGGATTGAATGGAATAAAGTAAATCACACACACAGACTATCCATTCGTCCAAGGTGAGGCTGGTGGCTGCAGCAGCAGTGAGGGCGCTGTGTCTTCACGCAGAGCAGGCAGAATCACCTTGTTCCCAAGCGTGCCCCGGAATCTAAGACTGTCACTTTTGCCCACATGTCCTCTACCCACTTCTCAAAACAGACTCAACGCTTTTGGGAGAAAAATGTACCTGCACAATACTTTTGTCGCCAGTTTGGTGGATATCTCAACCCCCCCTGAAGCCCACCGCACCCCACTATCAGGCAGCAACCATGCAGGCAGCAGCAGCCTTGGTCTGTTAGGAAGAAAGCTGCCTTGGCCCCGTCTCCATGCCCAGGAGGTATCCTGAGGGGCTGCAGTCTCAGCTAACCGAGCTCAGAGAGGAAAGTGGGGTCCGGGCCTTGGAAGGGAGTTCTGATTGCTGGTTTCCTTTTTTCCTCACACCCGCTTCTCTCCTCCCGTGGTGGAATAATCACTAACAGTAGTTAATACTTGTAGAGAGATTTCTGTAACCGTGCATTATTTTAAGTGCTTACATATATTCACTCAGTCCCCACAATAAATTTAAGGGGTGTGTACTATTATTATCTCCATTTTATAGGTAAAGAAACTGAGGCACAGAGATTAACTTGTCTCAGATATAATAGCTGGATAAGTGGGAGAATTGCCCCCAGAAAGCTTTATTTTTTCTTTTATTATTTTTTAAATGTTTTTTTTATTGACTTTAGAGAGAGAGGAAGGGAGAGGGAGAGAGAGAACATAGATGGGCTGCCTCCTGCATGCCCCCTACTGGGGATTGAGCCCGTAACCCAGGCATGTGCCCTGACTGGGAATCGAACCCGGCAATCTCTCTGTGCATAGAACAACGCTCAACCAACTGAGCCAAACCAGCCAGGGTCCACAAAGCTTTTTGATACCAGAGTTTTTACGTAGCCTCACTACTGGACAGATGTTTTTATATGCCCAGGAGAAAAGAGTTCATATTAGATTGTATGGGAAAGAGTCTTGGAGAGCCCCCAGGCCATGTGCGTGTGTGTGTGTGTGTGTGTGTGTGTGTGGTGTGTGAGTGACTGAGGACCCACCAGGGGCCTTTCCTCTCTAATGGCAGCCCCTAAAGTCTGGAGGACTCCACCTTATGACGTGTAAGAAACAGCCTCCCTGCTTGGAACAAATTCCAGAGATCCCAAGGTTCAGGTGGGAAGGAGTGACCTGCCAAGCGGTCCCAGCACATTCGAAGCCCTGAGCTGCCCCCTTCTGGAATTTTCTCTCTTGGTTCTATCTTCTCCACCTCACTGGCCCTGGCATTGCTCCAGGCAGAGGAGGGACAAAAGGCACTTCCTTTGATTGCTCTTAGCACAGCGGAGGTTTCAACAGATTTCATTAAAATATAAAGTGGAGCCCGGCGGAGCATGGCTCAGCGGTTGAGCATCCACCTAGGATCCAGTAGATCGAGGTTCAATCCCCAGTCAGGGCACAGGCCCGGGTTGTGGGCTCAATCCCCAGTCAGGGGTGTGCAGGAGGCAGCTGGTCAATGACTCTCTCATCATTGATGTTTTCTATCTCTCTCCCTCTCCCTTCCTCTCTGAAATCAATAAAGATGTATTTAAAATAGATTTATATATAAAGTGGAACACAAAGGAAACCCAGAAAATTCACCACTCAGAAACAGTCCATAATTTAAGATATAGATTCTCAGCCTGGCTTGGCTAACAATCCAGCACATCTGGCCACCTCTGCTTCTGCCTAGTCCCTGGCCCGCTCACCCCTCTGTCCTCCCATGCCGCAGGTGGCATCTTACTCCCATCCCACAGTTGCTGGCTTTTGGGTTTCCAGCAAGCGGGTTTGGTGAGAGGTCTGGCTCAGGCCTCTTCCAAGGAGTGGCCCACGCTGGGGGTGACACCCCCTCATCCCTCCTCTCCCAGAGAGGCTGTGACTTTGAGCTGATAAAAGAATAGTGCCTTGATCAGAGTGGCTCGAGCAGCCCCATGCCAAGAAGCAGAGCCCAGCCACAGTGGGGGATTTCTGTTCTCGGATGTGCTCAGGATCGATGACAGCAATCAGGAAAGAGATGAAAGGAGAGAGAAACCAAGATGCCATCATTGTCATGGGGACAGACATAATTCAGACTCTGCAATTGCCAGGCTAGAGGGGGCTGGTGCACATCAAAGGCCAGCCACAAGCAATCTTATGCAAATATCTTGCTGGGGCCTGGTTCCTCTTCCATTAGCAGCACTGGATGTAGCTCTTTTTTTTTTTTTTTTAAATATATCTTTATTGATTTCAGAGAGAGGAAGGGAGAGGGAGAGAGAGAGATAGAAACATCAATGATAAGAGAGTCACTGATCAGCTGCCTAGCCCGTAACCCGGGCATGTGCCCTGACCAGGAATCGAACCCCGATCTCCTGGATCTTAGGTCGATGTTCAACCGCTGAGCCACGCCCAGCTGGGCTGGATGTAGCTCTTGATGGAAGCACATTGCTGGCTCTGGTCTCTCTTTGGGTTCAATTCTGGCTTGGGTTGGGGGTTGAGTAGAAAGAAGGTGGAGGGGAGGCATCACAGTGGACAAACACACTTCGGAGCTGGGCTCATGGTATAGTGATTAGGCCCGGGGTTGGGCAGCTCTGCATATATATCATGGCAACATTTCCTGGGTCTGTGACTGGGCAAGCTGTAGGCATTGAGCCACTCTGAACCTCAGTTTTCTCATCTACATAATAGGATAGGAAGAGCGCTGACAACAGAGTTGTGAAGAGTCCGTGAAATAATGCGAGGAGAGTGCTTAGTACAGTATCTGCCACAGAGGAGTGCTAATTGGGAGCAGCTATTATTGTTGTTACTGTTATTATTATGATTATTATCACAGTCCTATCAACAAAGAAAGGCCTGGGGATTCTCTAGCTGGAGAGTGGAAGGGTGATGAGTCACATTTGTCAGATCTCTACGGAACAGTAATATTTAGAGAGGGTGATGACATGCTGTTCTCTAACCCCACTGAGAGCAAGGCCACAAGAAAAATAAATCAGCTCCACAGTGTGACAGATTGGAAGGGGAAGAGACTAATGGGGGGAGAAGTTTGGGCAGGGAGGAGTGACAGACAGGCACCACCACTCCGTGGCCTTGTTCTCCCTGCCCCGAGGAGAATGGGTGTATGGCAGACAGTTCCTGGGAGGGCCAGGAGCTTGTCGGACGCTTTTATGCTGAGCCGCCACCACTGGCTGTGGGTTGAGGCAGGCCAGAGGCACGGAACACCAGGAGCCCCATAGATGCCCCTCCTCTCTGAAGTGTGGTGACAGATGGAGATATTTCAGCCCCTCTGGCTGAACAGATCAGCTGGAACAGAAGCTCAGTGTTGTGATGTTAGACCTGTGGTTTGAGAGCCCTCTTGCCTATCCCCACCTCAGGGTCAGAGGTGGGCTATGCTGTCCCCATTCCTGGGACAAGAGCCTCCAGCACATGCCAACAGAGGTTGTTCTAGGCTGGGGGGGCGGGGGGGCTCCCAGTGCTCTGCCTTGGAGGAGGGATATTGGGTTTGGAGGAAGGGGACACCCAGAAAAGGACCACACCAGGAGGGGGGCACATCCCCATGGGTCACAGGAAAAGTAGAGGTGCAGCCAGAACTCAGGTACTCTTGCAAGAGGTCACCATTGAGCAAGATGAGTGTCTGTTGAGCAGACTGGGTCACTCCCCTCTGCCACTTTGTAGCTCTGGGAACTTGGGCAAGTCACCTAATCTGAGCCGCAGTTTCTTCACCCCTAATACGGGAGTAATGATGTCCACTCAGTCCTCCAGTCAGCATATATTTTGCCTCTGCTTCCCTTGGTGGGGACCTCTAATGGCACTCACAGGCAGGGGATGAAGGGAGACACTGTGTCTGACACTGGGAAACTCACTTTCTGTTCAAGAAGACACACACTAAACAATAGGTTAACTAGTAAATTGGGAAAGTATCACATGAGGAGGGGGTAGGACTGCATTCTCCAAGGGTGTAGATGTTACACAACGCACTCCTCAGTTATCCTGTTACAACTGTGATAAAAGTCACAAAGGGGCAGAGCCTAGGGCTTCTTGCAGGGGTGCTGGGAGGGAGATGAGGCCGAGCCTATAAAGCCACTGGCTGGGCTCCTGGTCCAGGACAGGCTGCAGACTGTTTGCCCTATGGAAGTGGAGTAAGCTCTCAGGCAAGCGTCAAGGTCAGATAACTCAGTACCCCAAAGGTTTCAGGGGCCAGGAAGGCCTGAGAAGGTGCTGGGGGATTCTCCCCTTCCATAAGGGTCTCTACTGAATGAGGATGGCCCCGCATCTGATTGACTTGTCCCCATGTGGACTCCTTAAGGTTTTAAAAGTAGGTGGTGGGGAGGGCCGGAGATTACTCAAGAGACAGCTCCTCCTCTAGGGGGCGCTGGTTCTCTGCTGAACAAGCATGTTCCTCATAGGGCTCCATCTGTGTGGACCGCGGGGATGGAGTGTGGAGGTCTGGGCTCAGTGGCTTGAATCAGAGGCTCATCTCATTCTCAGGGACCCAGGAGCCCTGTGGGGCTGGAGCCAGGGGCCTAGCAGAGGGGCTGTTGGCCCAGGAGTGAAAATGAGGTAACACCCTTCCTTATACTGCAAGGATGTAACCAGGTCTAGGGAGGGCTGCCCTGCCCTCACTTCTTCCCTCTCCCTCCCCTTCTTTTCCCAGTCTCTCCCAAACCTCCCCCTTGTAAGGTTATTATCTCCTCTCCTGTCTCCTTCAAGGACTTGGCTGTATCCCCAGGTCTCTCCAGTGTCTGGTCCAGCTACCTCATGTTCTGAATTATAATGACCTCGCCACAGTGTCTGCGATGCTCAGATCCCATGAGTGGCTTGTGCACCCTGTGGGCAGAGAGGGAAAATGTTTATCTCCAGTGGTGTCCCTGGCTAGCCGACCATGTGAGGGGAGTGGGCCATGAACACCTCCATTCCTGTCTCCAACCTGATATTAAGTATTCTGAACTCTACACTCATGCCAATTATAGATCTAAGTGGTCTTTATATTATTGTCTCATTCATTCCACAAACATTTATTGAGCTGCTACTATGTGCCAGGCATGACTAGGAGTAGATGGGAAAGACACTGTGCTTGCCCCTTAGGGAATATCCAGCCCTCACCAGTGAGGCAGGGCCGAGCTGGGTGCTGTGGGAACAACGGTCTGACCACCGAGCTGGCCCCATTGGGGGAGCCACTGGGGTTGGGTCTTTTCTAATGAATGAATTAATTAATTAATTTACGTGTGATAAAATATATATAACATAAAATGTACCATTTTAACCACTTTTACATTCGCATTGCTGTGCAACCATCACCAATCATCCATCTCCAGAAATTCCTTCATCTTGCAAAACTGAAACTCTGTACCCATTAAACACTGACTCCCATCCCGCCCCCAGCCCCTGGCAGCCACCATGCTGCTTTCCGTCTGTGCATTTGACCGCTGTAGTTACTTCATACAAGTGGACTCACACAGTTCTGCCCTTTTGTGTCTGGCTTCTTTCACTGTTAACATGTTAACAGCAAAGTTCATCCATGTTGTAGCGGGTATCAGATATCCCTTTAAGGCTGAATAATATTCCTCTGTGTGTAAATACCACATTTTGCTCATCCACGCACTGGCTGATGTACACTTGGGTTGCTTCCACCCTTTGACTCTTGTGAATAATGCTCTATGGACATGGGTATACAAATACCTCTTAAAGTCCCTGCTTTCCATGCTTTTGGGTATATACATAGAAGTGAAGTCGCTATATCATACGATAATTCTTTTTTTAATTTTTTAAGGACCCCCATACTGTTTTCGATAGCGATTCACCATTTTACCTTCCCACCAGCAGCACACACGGCTTCCAGTTTCTTCATGTCCTTGCCTGGGGTGGGGTCTTGACAACAAACCTGTGTTTGCCCCGTGACACACAATGGGGATTGTGGGGAATGGAACCAGCAGCTAGCAAGGACTTATTATTTTAGCTCTCTGGACTCAAAATGGGGGCCCCCAGGGAGATGGGAAGAGAGAGGAAGTCAGGGCGAGGAGGCACCAACCCGCTGGATTATGTCAGACTTTGCCTCTGAAACATCCGGAATCGGTTGTGATTCCTGATTCTGCTGCTAATAAGAATTCAGACATAAGAAGGCTCATTCTGGGCTGGGTAAGCCAAAGAAAACATCGTGAATATGGAAGAGTTGTAATCAGGTCCTAAAAAAAGAATGTGATTTGTTTTTGACCTTTTAAAAACAAACATTTTTATTATATAAAGGATGTATGTTCTTTGCAGAAAAATTGGAAAATAAAAGCAGAAAAAATTGCAAAATAAGAGAAAAAATTAGAAGCACCGTATTCTCACCCCCGCGAGGTCACTGCTAACTGCTCAGTTCCGTGCAGCCCCCTACTCCCTCACCGAGTTTCTCTTTTGAGAAGCGTTTCCCCAGCTCTTGCAAGACTCTGTAACACAGTCTGCAGGTTCTGCAGGGTGGTACATTATGTGGGTAGTGGGAGTAGGATTTGGTGGGCAGAAGCAAGACTGAGAGATCAGGGAATGGACTGGGGTCTCCAGGAGGCCCTGGGGCTGGCAACGTGGATTTCAGGACATACCTTGACCCCAGATCCCTGGACTGGGTCCTGATGGTCAAGCCACCTTCTGAAGTAGGGTGTCCCATGCGTGAGAGTGGAGAGGGCACGACTGCCTCAGGGCGGATTCTCCCTGGTGGCAGAGCCTGGTGCAGACACCAGTATTCAGCGTCCTCTCATTGGCCTCTCCACTCTGCCTCTCCCAGCTTTGCCCTCAGATGGGTCCTTGGCTGCTCCTAGCTCATACGCTTCACTCTAATCGTTTCTCCACCGCCCTTGGAACACACCCAGTCGTGTGGTGGCCATTCTCAGCCAGCTGTTGCTAAGGCCATACCTGACTGTGCTGCGCACCTAGTGCATATGAGCCATCACTCCTCCTTTATCTCCCAAGGGGCATGAGTGGACTCCAGGTTGTATGGCCTGGAGCAGATGGAGGATATGCTTCAGGGGTCAGCCTTCTTGATCAAGAAGAGACCCCTGGCCTGTGGCTGGGCCTCCCCATGCTACCCGTGGGAGGCCTCCAGGGAGCTTCCTGTCCTGCTTCCCCAAGACCTTCAGCAATGCTGGGAGCTGGGCTGAGACCTTGCCATATCCCCTTCCTAACCCCCACCTGTGACCTCTGTTTCCCAGTCCCTGGGTCCTCCAAGGCCACTTTAACAGACAGGTAGATGCCTCTTGGCCTTGCTTGAGCTCCCCCTGAGCAATGCCGGGGAATGCAGAAGATCAAAGGAGCAGGTCCTCATGATGTCGGCCGCCCAAACCATGAGGTCAGCTCAGCTCCTGGGTGTTCAGATGCTGCCGGATGTGGCTTCCGCACAGGAACAGGGCCAGACACTGACAGCTTCATCAAGTCACAGGGCCTGTTGGCAGCAAAAGGGAGCAACAGTGAGGAAATGCGCTTAACCAAAAATGCATGTGGTAAAGCTGAGCCAAGGCAGTGACAGATAGCTGAAGGGCCCATTGTGGTAACTGGGACGCATGCCTGCCCGCTCTTGCCTCTGGAGTGGAACGCAGGGCCCACGAGTGATGGATGGCAGGTAATTAGGGAGAAGCACAGAGCAAGTGGGCCTGCCCGGCTTCTGTGCACCCGCCCGCTGTGAGGCCTGGTCACGTTGCCAACATGAGCTCTCAAGTGGGAGCTAATCGATGAATTAGCACCTTATGGCACATCTGGGCCCAGCCCGGCTGCAAAATGGCCTTCAGAATTACCACAGAGCAGACCAGAAAAGGTTGGCCAGTAGAATAGACAGCCTGCCCTGGGTAAGGTAAACCTCCTGAAGTGACAGTCACTGAGCAGAATCTTTCCCGGATGGCAGAGAAATGTGGCTGACAGGAGTCGGGGAATGTGGGGTGGCAGTGTTTTCATACTGGCTGCAAGGGTCAGGGTTGGGGTCTCCGAGGCCCTGTCCAAGCTGCCATGTGAGTTAGAAACCCTGATTTGAGCCCCTCCTCCCTAGCTGGCTGGTCATTCTGTCCTACCCCTGAAAAGAAGGAAGCCGTAGCAACCTGCCCACCCTGATTCCTCAGCAGCTGTTGAAGGTCCCGGAGGGGGCCCTGGAAGAGCAGATCATAGGAGATTGGAGGGCAGGTCAGGCTTTCTAAGCCACCTGGAGGCCCACACACACCGAGGTTTCCAGCATCTCCTGCCAGAACCATTCCACCGTTTGTTCTGTGAACGTTGCTGGAGTGGCTACTGGGTGCCAGTCGCTGGGCTTCGCAGACTTGTGTCTCAGATGACATGCTTGGAACTCTGAAGAGGCCCAGGGAGTAGAAGCAAGAGCTACTCTAGTTACTGGTTCTGCCTCCTAGTTGCTTTGAAACTATACTCTCTTCCATTCAGCCAAACTGTTGTGGGTTGAATTTATTCCCCTCTGAAAAATATATTGAGGCCCTAACCCCTGGTGTCTGTGAATGTGACCTCATTTGGAAATAGGGTCTTTGCAGATGAAATCGAGTTAAGAGGAGGTCATGCTGGAGTAGAGTGGGCCCTTAATCCAATATGACTGGTGCCCAGTGGAGACAGAAGCACACAGGAAGATTGCCACGTGAGGACACAGGCAGAGACAAGGGTGAAGCAGCTGTAAGCCAGGGAATGCCAAGGAGTAACAGCCGCCACCAGAAAGAGGAAGGAAGGCTTCTACCCAGAGTCTCAGGGGGAGCATGGCCTTGCTGACACCTTGGTTTCAGGCTTCTAGCCCCAGAACAGTGAGAGAATAAATTTCTGTTGAAACCACCCAGTGTGTGGTACTTTGTTCCAGCAGCCCTAGGAAATTACTACGGGCACCAACTATGTGCTGGGTATTGCTCTAGGTGTATTATGTGGTGGTAGTTGGGGGTGTGGGGACAGATATGAAAGCAAGTAGACATGACCTCACTTCATTCTTCAGTCATTCAGTTGCAGATTTTATTGAGCATTTACTCTGTGTGCCAGACATTGTGCTGGGGCTGGGGTATAGCAGTTAATGGAATGGACCGAACTCCCTCCCTTAAGGGGTGTATACTCTAGTAGGAGAGACAGACAGGAGCATAATGATAAGTAACCACAGTAACATAAGTATATTAAATGCTGAAAAGCACAAGGAGAAAAAGTACAGCAGGGAAGGGAGAGAGACCTAAGGGCCGGGTTGTAGACTTAAATAGGGTGGTGGAAGCTTCCTTGGGAAGGTGACATTTGAACTAGTGCAGTGGTTCTCAACGCTGGCTGCCTATTAGAATCACCAGGGAAGCTTAAAATAAAACAGAACAAAAACAGTCAATAGCAGAACCCCAACCCAGGCCAATTAAGTTAGAATCTCTGGGGTTGGGGCTGAGACCTCTCCTTGTAAAATCTCCCGGATGATTCTGCCAGGCACCAGGTCTAGCAGGATGAAAGCTGCAGTGGAGAAACGTGCTCTCTGTGGCCCAGCGAGGTCACCTGTGGAGAAGGAGAGTGGTCCAGGCCTGTCCATGTCTATACTTGGCAGACAGACACCTGTCCTGCCTGAGTGCCAGGTGAACTCAGACAGATGACCCTGGTTCCCATTCTCTTTCTTTCTTCTTACCCTGCCTCTGCCACGTTTGGGGACTTTTTTCCTTCCTACTGTGGCGTCTCACCAGCCTTGGGCCCCGAGTGGAACCACTACTGGGCCTGATGTCACTGGCTTTGCATTTGAAATAGTGAAGTTAACCGGTTGTGCTCTTTCACTCTGGAGCAGCCAATTTTGACTCCAACTTGCCTTGGCTTTGATCTCCTGAGAGGTAAAGAAGAATTTCCAGAACAACTACATCACGGTGCTTTTCACAGGCTAGGAGAGACCTTTTCCTTTCTCCTGGGTGGAGTGGGGCAGCTGCTGGGAGACTGAGAGTTCGGGGAAGTAGCAGGCAGGCCAGGATGGGGGTCTGCACTTGGTTGGGAAGCCCAGGTCAGCATCTGGAGCCTAGCAGCTTCCCCTTACTCGCTCCTGTCTCACCCAGCATGCTGGAAACCCAGTCTCCCCCTGGGTGGGTGCTGAGCCTGTCTCACAGGTCAGACACCAGGCATCAAAGCTTGATGGTGATTCCCGACTCCCTTTCATCTTCTGAGCACCCTTCCACATGGCTGCCCACTCCGGAGCAGCTTGTCTGATGTCCAGAGTCCTGTGGTGTGATGGGACAGTGTCTCTCCTCTCTGCTCCTCCTGCTCCCCACTTTTTCTCTTTCCCCTCATTTGTCTTGTCTCTTGTCATGTCCCCCCCATTTTTCCCACTCTCTTTGGCTTTCCTCCTGCAGTTGTCTTTGCTGATCCAGGGTGGGATCAAAGTGTCCAGAGGAGCTGGGACGCGGGGAAATAGCAATGGGCTTGGGACCTGAGGTGACACAGCCTGGCTGAAGCCCGAGGATGCACTCCCCGGTGGCCCAGCCTTTTTCCATTTCCCCTCACATGAGCCGGAAGCAGCTGCTGAGTGTACCCTCTTGAGGGAGTCCTGCACTCGCCCACTTGCAACATCCCACGTGCCCCTCGCCTCCCTCTGCCTCATATACGATGCCAGACCACTGATTATGCTTTTATTCACTTCAGATGACTGTAGGCCAACAGAGAGCATATTATTTATTGGTTCAGCTCCTGGACTATGGAGATAGGTTGCCTGTGTGGCCATGGGCAGGTGACTCACCCTCTCTGTGCCTCAGTTTTCTCACCTGTAAAAGCAGGATACTAACTTCAGGGTGAATGTGAGGCTTAAATGAGTTCATGTAAAGTGCACAGTGTCCAACTGTTTTAAAATGTTGGTTTCATTAGTATCCAGGTGTGGTGAATTAGGAGGTGATTTCCATCGAAAAGATAATTTGTTACAGTTCCCAAGAGGTGAGGGCACACAGTGTTGTGGGGGGCCAGGCAGGGTCGGGCAAGAGGCAGAGTGTCAGGGGAATGTGGACAGGAGCCTTTATTGTGGGAAGGAATGGGGGAGACAGAATAAGCAGGCTTAGGGCTGCCCCGAGTTTTCTGGCACCTGTCCCTGGGGTGATGAGGGCAGGGTCCCGGGTATGGGAGCCTGACTGGGGGGGGGGGGTTCTGGACCCTGAGGTGAGTTGCTGACTCTCTCTAGGAACTGGCTGGCCTGGGAGGGACAGGCTCCCTAGGGTGAGCAAGGCCCCAGATGTCAAACATCAGAATAAAAAGACACACTTAATGCACCCACACATTTTCAGAATGAAGTGACAAAATATGTTTAGTTCTACATTCTTCCTTTAAAGTGAGACTTGTCAGTTTTGGAGCCTCGGGGCCGTGGTGAGGAAGCCACACAGGCCGTGGGGGGAGAGCCCATCGTGCCGCTGTCTCCGGCTTCTTCTGTGAGGTGGACACAGCAAGCTTTCGAGCCTGAGGGCCCCCGGAGGACTCAGTGACATGACGTGTCGCAAGCTCCCGGCCCCATCCAGGCCACCGGGAGCAGCTCAGTACACGAGAGTCACTACATTTTTGTTTTCATTTCAAGAAGAGAATTCTAGGGGCCCTTACACATTCTGGCACTGGGTCCTCACCTCCGGTCGTCTGTTATGAAACAAAAGGAAGCTGTTTCAGTCTTAGAAACACAAGCCTCAGAAACATAAACGATTGCAACCTGCAGTGTGGGGGCCGGCTGGTGCGTCTGATGCACGCCCGGGGATGAGGCCAGAGGAGCTGGTGGGGATGGGTTGGGGGGCTTCCAGAGATGCTCCCTGCCTGCGTCTTCCCCTCTCTCCTCCCTGAGCCTCCTTTAATCTGTCCCTTCTAGAGGATTTCTTTGGGATGGAGAACTTGGGGTAGGATTTCCTTGTGTATGAAGTGAGACCTTTGTGAGGCTGCCATTCGGTCCTGAAACACTTTCCAGAGCAGATGAATCAAAGGCCCCCATCACCAGGCCCGAGAGGTGACCGAGAATTGGGAGGCCTGGTCCAGTCTGTCGTAAACTCAGGCAGACACACCCTCCCAGACCTCCTTGCCTCCACCCTCTCTTCCTCTTGAGCAGCAGTGAGAACATAAAAGGACTGGGGGTGTTGCCTGGCCAGCAGGGAGAGGTCAGCATTCTTGGGTCTCCAGGGCCAGGGCCTCTTTGTCGTCTCCCCAGCAGCCACATGGAGCCCCCAGTACTAGTAGTGCTGGCCCGCAGACCTCCTAAGGCCAAGGGTGGGCCTGGCTGTGTCCCCCTGACCTTTCTCCCTCACCGGGATCTCCCTCTGCCTGTCTCCCCAGCATCCTGTTTGCTGACATCGAGGGCTTTACCAGCCTGGCGTCGCAGTGCACTGCCCAGGAGCTGGTCATGACTCTCAACGAGCTCTTTGCCCGCTTCGACAAGTTGGCTGCGGTGAGTCACCCTGCCTGTGCCCTCAGCACCCGAGGGCCTCAGCCAGGGCCAGCAGGGTGGCCCAGTCTGGGCTGCCTGAGGGAGGGTGCTGTGGTCAGGGACCCGATGAACCCCAGGGACGGGCACTGTGCCAGGGTGTGCCCTGCCTGGCAGAGTCTGCTGTTGGGAACTGGTGACTGGCGGAGGTGGCTGTGTGTCCTTACGCCCTGCATCAGCCCCGGCCACACACTTAGTAGGAGATGCTTTCTCAGAGTCATGGGTCACGGGGGAGGGAGTAAGTGAGCCCTCCATCGGTGGAAGGGGTGGCGAGGCCTGCAGGTATCACTGCCCAGACCCCTGAGGAACTTCTGTTCAATGGGGCAGATTAGGTGCCTCATCTGCCACTTTCCTGATGAGCGTGGCCAGAGTGATCAGAGGATGAGTCTGAATCCCAGCTGGCCTGCAGACAGCGTGGGCCACCCCTCAAGGGCTTCCAGAGAGAGGGCTCTTCAACCTTGGAACAGAGTGGAAGTAGCACCCCAGGACACTTCCTTCATTAGTCCCTGTTTACACTTTGTCATCGTTTCCCAGCTCTGTGGCTTTGGGTGATGCTCTGGGCCTTTGTGGAGTCACTATAGGTTGGGAGTCACTTGCCATAGTGCCCACCAGCTCCTGGACTTGTTCCCCTTTGCCCTCTGCAGGCAGGAAGAGGTGGGCCTCGCTTCATGGATTGTTTCTATCACTGAACTCGGTGAACAGGTCCATGCTTGGCACTTGGGCACTCGGGCACTCGATGAGCCTTTAATAAGTCCAGTGTCCAGCTTCATAAATTAACTTCCTGGAGGCAGACTTGGACAGATCAGTACTGGTGATTAATGACCTTCCTTCTCAGTCCCAGTTACAGATGTTCCTGCCCAGTGACTGCGGTGCCATTCCTCGGCAGGCATGTCAGCCTTGTGGGTGTCTTAGCACTCCCTCCCTGGTCGAGCAAAACTCTTTTTGATAAAAACTCAGGCGGAGGGTCAGGCAAACTTGTGGTTAAATCTCATTTCTGCTTCTCTTTGTACAAGAATAATAATCAGAAAACTGTTTATAGAACCTTAGGCCAGGAGTCAAGGCGTGCTCCAGGAGGTGTGGTGGGACTGGGGATACTCCCACTCAGCCTGGGGTCTTCTACACACTGACCTGACAGGCTGCCCTATTTGCTGCCCCGTGGACCCTTCTTGAGCCCCTGCAGGGGCCAGGAAAGTGAGTTCCTGAGTGTGGGGAGGCTGGAATGCTTCCCCAAGGGCTGCTTAGCCTGTCCTCTGTCCCCCACGGCTTTTGATAAGCCTGTCCCGGGACTATTCCGCGCATCGTGCAGGCGCTGGGTCTGTGCTCACTGCCCTAAAAGGCAAGTTATTCCAGGCATGGAGTGAATCTGTTTGCTTCCCGTTTCTTTCCCTCCCACTTCACTTTCTTGCTATTTTTAATTTTTAAAATTAATTTGCTTTCCAGGAGAATCACTGTTTACGTATTAAGATCCTGGGGGATTGTTATTACTGCGTCTCGGGGCTGCCTGAAGCGAGGGCTGACCACGCCCACTGCTGTGTGGAGATGGGCATGGACATGATTGAAGCCATCTCGTAAGTGCCTGTCTCTAGGGGGACTGTCCATCTCCATGGGCACTGTCTCTCTTTAGGTGGGCTGTCCATCTCCAGGAACATTGTCTCTCTGCAGGGGGACTGTCCCACAGCCCAAGTAACTGACTGGCCACCTGCTTGAACGATGGAGGCAGGGAAACAGTGGATAGAGCCATCTCCCAAGAACCATCCGGCCTTGTGGGAGAGTTGATTTGCTCCTGCAGCTGTTGAGCCTTCTCCTGGGCTCCTTTTACCCACAGCAGCCTGGGAAGCTTTTCCCTGAGGAGCATGTCCTGCAAGAAGGGAGGGCTTTGCAGGAGGTCTGGATCCACCTCTGCAGTAGCAGAGGATAAACCCATAGTGGTGCCATGTGGGCCTTGCACTCCAGTCCCTCCTGTCCTCTCACCATCACCCAGCCAGGGGTAGATCCCACCAGCCCCATTTCTTCCCAGAGGAGAAAGGCTGGGCTTACGGGTAAATAGCTCTCCAGGGTAATATTCCTAGGCAGGGGAAGTCAAACACAGGTGTTCCCATTTTAAGAAAATCGATCCATCCTGGGAATATAACAAGAAGGATTGGGGCCAATTCTTGGTCATTGCTGACCATAGAAGGAGCCTCTGGTCATTAAAAATCTTGGGACAACCCAAGCTTACATGTCAAAGATTGCGTCCAGGTTCAGTAACTTTGAACTTTACGTATTAAAGTTCCTTGGGCAGGAGCCGAAGAAATGCCAGAGGACAAGGTCAGAGGTCAGAGTAGCTGGCCAGGAAGTGGCCAGGTCCATGAAATTTGGCTCAGTCCCGTTCGGCAGTGTTTGTTGAGTACCCCTGTGGGCCTGGGTTCGCCAGTAAGTCCCTCGCCCAGAAGCATGTAGTCTGTTGAGGGAGAGAGGTTGGGACCCCACCATTCTGATACCAGGCATGCCGAGTGGACGAGTGGCAAACTGTGGTGGGAGGTGTCAAGGAGGCAGCCATTGATTCCACTGAGAGGACCTAGAAGGGTTATTATTAATGACCAGGGGCTCCTTCATGGAGGAGGTGGCCCTGGCGTTAAGCCAGAAAGGTAGAATGAGATATCGTCAACCTAAGCAAGTGGCCAGAGGCATTGTGGATGGAAGGAACAGCTCCAGGAAAGTATTTGCGGAGCTGATCCCAGGACAACGGAAGTGACAGATGACGTAACGTTCCCTGCGGTGGGTGTCAGCCTCACCCTTGTGAGCTGGGCTGGAATCCTCACGCCCGCCATGTCAGACTGGCGCCCACCCCTGGCTGAGTGGGCTCGTCCCCGGGGTCTCAGGGAGGACCCAGGTCCCTAAAGAGTGCATACTGCGTAACCCCAGAATACCTGTACCCTCCTTCGCGGACTCTGGGCCCCAGACACACACCTGGAGATGTATAGCTTCTGTCCTACTCCCCTTCCCACAGAGGGCCCGCCTGTCTATTGGGGACCTCCTGGGTACATGATGCACATAGCAGGGGCTGGAGCTTACTTCTAGCATATAGGGGACACCTCGTCCTTTGCCCCTGCCTAGGCTCCCCTTTTTCTGAGCAGACATACTTCCTCTTTTACCCACCTTCCTCTATTATCCAGCAATGTGGGTAACCCCAAGAGCATTATATGTATTGGCTTTAACTTCCCTTTCTGGCTCAAGTCGGCACTAATGTTCGTTTGCATTTTCGGAACGCAATTTAATTATTTAATTGACTGAGGATGGCGACGGCCCCCCCCCCCGTGCCCTAGTGGGGGCAACTACTGGGGTCTGGGTTTTAGTGTGAGGTGCTGCGCCACCTTGTGGCCAAGCCAGGAAGCAGCACCGCTCACAGTTCACAGCACCTGAGCTCCAGCGCCCAGCCTCGTCCTGCCGGTTGGACAGTCTCAGACTGGGTTTGGGCTGGCCCAGAATGAAATGACTTTTTGAACCCTGCACCTTCTGACGTGCCCCCTGAACCCCTGCTTTCCAGCCTCACTCCCACTCTGTGTGCCTGGCCTGTGACCCTCTCCCAGCCTCATCCCTGCTCCATCCCCAGGTTGGTCCGGGAGGTGACAGGGGTGAACGTGAACATGCGCGTGGGAATTCACAGCGGGCGAGTACACTGCGGTGTCCTTGGTCTCAGGAAGTGGCAGTTCGACGTCTGGTCTAACGACGTCACACTGGCCAACCACATGGAGGCTGGAGGCAAGGCTGGGTGAGTGAGGGCTGTGGGAAGGGCCCAGATGTAGCCTTCCAGCCAGCCCCACTCAGGGCGGCTGTTGTGAGGAGCGGGGCTGGAGTGGGCGGGCTGGAGTAGCTTGAAACCCTGGGGGTGGCAGAGTCTAAGTAGAAGTTTTTCAACTTGACAGAATTCTTACATGACACCGTGGCAAGTGGTAGGGAGCATCAGGTCAACTTTGCAAGTCTTCACCCAGAAGCTATTTACACAGATGCAGTGGCTTGTGAGGTGCAGGAGCTCTAGAGGAAGGAGGAACCACAGAAAGTTTCCTGGGTATCCAGGACAGAAAGGAGGTGGGATGTGAGCTGGCCTGGGTGACGGGCGGGATTTGGACAGATGAAGAAGGTGGGGTTGGCAGAGTGTCAGGTAGAGGAGTGGGGTTAAGACAGACACAGGATAGGAAAACACAGCATTTCCAAGGAATGGAAGTAGAGCAGATGGCCTTGTAGGGACCAATGGAGAAAACCTGTGTTAAGAAAGACATTCATGCCAGGTAGGGATTTGGACCCAGTTGGTAGTCAGTAGGAGCCACTGCTGGCTCCTGAGGAGGTTTGCAAAGTTTGAGACTGGAGCCCGGCAGGCTAATAATGTATTGTATTGTTATAATAATAGATCATAGATGTGAGATGGTGTAGTTGTGGTGAACACAGCTGGGACAGGCCCTGCCTGGGCCATTTTGATGACATTAGAGGGACACAGGGCATTGAGTAGGGATCAAGGTTGGGGTTACCATTTGAGCCACACTTTGAATCACGATTGAGTCGGTTCTAGTTAGCTTCTGCATGGCAGCCAGAGTTCTGAACTCAGATTTTCTCCCTCCTCTCCCGCTTCCCTCTGCACCTGCAGACGCATCCACATCACCAAGGCCACACTCAACTACCTGAACGGGGACTACGAGGTGGAGCCAGGCTGTGGGGGCGAGCGCAACGCCTACCTCAAGGAGCACAGCATCGAGACCTTCCTCATCCTGCGCTGCACCCAGAAGCGGGTCCGGGGGCCGGGAGCTGGGGGCAGGGAGGCTCCGGGGCTTCGTTCTTTGGGGAGGGACGTTTTCTTGGCCTGCTGCTGCCTTCTCCTCTTACACTCTCCTTGAGCCGAGTCATGGATTCGTTGGCTCCTGCATCTTGGGAAGGACATACCAGGAGCCCTGCAAAGGCTGAGGGCAAAGAGGGAATGTTTTTTCAATTTGCTTCTGTTGCAAAAACATGCAGGCTCAGATCAGTTAGCAACAGTGCCTCAGAAGGTCATGAGATGGAAATGAAGCCTCGAGGAGATCTGTCTACCACAGGCTTCATCTCACTCCTTTTCTGTTGCCAGAACTCAGCGGACTTTGGCCCTTGTCCGTCCCTCCATGTCCCCCCCCCCCCCCCCCCCCCCCCCGCCTGAGCTTGTGTATCTTTGTTTCTTGAACCTCTGTCTTTTTCCTTTCTTCTAGTCCCTTCTTCCTCCTTTTGTCTCTGCCCACATTTACCAAAAACACACACAAAAACCCCTGAATTATCAGCAGAACTCAGCGTTCTATTTTTAATAGTCTCATGTTCCAGGTTCTTAATTTTTAAAGTGAGTGACGAGAACATTTCCTTTTTTCTCCCCAGATTAAAATGCCCCTTACTTATGAATGTTTCCGATGAATTTATCTGTTGGTCAGAGCCCTTCCATAGAGGAAAGCTTCCCTGTTTCTTTCCTGAGAAATCAGACTAAAATACAAGATTAAGCTGTGAGAAAAGTTCAGAGAAAGTCTTGGATGAGAGCAAAAGGAGGTTTTTAAAGGGAGGCAGGGCTCTTTGGGGCAGGTGCCCACCCCGAGAGGGACGTCAGAGGGCACCTTGTCCTGCCTCAGCAGCACCTGCAGGACACCGGTCTGGCGGCAGGGGTCTCAGGCCCCTCGCAGACACAAGAAGAGGAAGGGAGGGTGCCGGGCGCTTTGGGGAGAGCTCCTAGTGGCTAATTGACACATTTTTAAACATTGGCTTGTTTGGCTGGAGTATAAATGAACTGAAGCCCTCGCAGGCCCTCCTCCCACCTCCTTCCTCTCTACCTGTTCCCAAGACCTCCAGCAGCCTGCCCCTCTACCCTGGGTTTTCTTCCAGCTTGACAAGAGGCCCAGAAAGGATGAAATGGAGACAGACAGAGAGACAGGCAGGCGTGACACGCCCCCCAGCAGTGTCAGCTGAATCCCCCTTCCCTCAAATCCCTAATTGTGTGCACTCCAGGCCCAGGGAGGGCGTTGGGGGGAAGGCTGCCTCAGGTCTCTTCAGGGCCTCTCCAGACCTTCAGTGGAGCCTGTTTGGATGGATGAATAGACAGAAAGATAGAAGAGATTGTGGTTGGCATGTGGGCGCCTGGCTGAGTTCCCGCTTGTGTATTGTGCAATGCATGTCAGTCCTTGACTCTCATATCCTAATGACCCAAACTTCAGGAAGCTGCTTCTGGGCAGCAGTCCCACTGCCCGCTCTGCTAGGACCCACCTATTTTGGATAAGCTGAGTAGAGACTGGAATCCCAGGTTTCCTTTCCCTCTTATCACCCCCGGACACCTACGCGCCCAGCTCTGCCCACCCCTGAGGATTCCATATGATTGACAGGTCTTCCCAGGCCCATTTATTTCCCCGCAGACCAACCTCATTGTCCTGTTCTGCCGCTCTCACAGGGCTAGCTTTGGGGAGTTTGGAGGGACTAGGATGCTCTCTTGGGTGAGCACTAGGATCTTGACAGACTTCTGGGCTCCAGGCTGTGCCGAGAAGAGAGCGGCAGCTGCCTTAACCGCTGGGCTTCTGGCAGGCACCTGGGAGCATGAGAAACTCCACTCTGGGGCTCATCTTGTGGGCCCTGCCCACAGGCTGATGCATCTGTGTTGCTCTCCCAGAAAGACGAGAAGGCCATGATCGCCAAGATGAATCGCCAGAGGACCAACTCCATCGGGCACAACCCGCCCCATTGGGGGGCCGAGCGCCCCTTCTACAACCACCTGGGCGGCAACCAGGTGTCCAAGGAGATGAAGCGGATGGTGAGTGGTTGGCAGGGCAGGGTGGGCCTTCTGTGGGTGTGAGGCTGGGCCAGGCCTTGGTGTTGCCCGAGGGAATCTGGAGAGCCACAGAAGGAAATATTGGAAGTGGGGCTCACCCCAACTTTGAACTAGGAGCCAGAGTGCCTGACTTCTGGCCCAGGCTCCCTTCACAAGCCTCACCAGCTCTTGGATGCTGAATTCAGATTTGGGACACAGCAGCGACACCCCTTCTTCCCTCCCTTTGGACAGAGTTTGCTGGCAAAGGCTGGAAGCGGCCTCAGCTGGCTGGACCCGGGGTGAGGCCCTGAGGAGTGGGGTGGGCTTCAGCTTGTCAGACATCCTTCTAGAACCTGCTGCATTTCCCAGGCAGTTGAAACCCATCCTTTGACCCAGACGTTCAGAAACCATCCCACTGCTTTTTGACAAGTGCCAGGTGATGGTTCCCTTTGCCCACTGTGCTGAGAAACACCCGTGCTAACTGCAGCCACTGGTGGGTGCTGCAGGCTGAGTGAGTGGAGGCCGACTTGGGTGCTACCTCATCTCAAGGGACCCTGCCTGCTTTGGGACAGACACCCCCAGCATCCCTGCATGCACCGGGGACGAACTAATTCAGGAGGTGTTGTCCAGGTTCTATCAGTGATGATAGGAAGGAATTCCGAAGGTGGAAAGAAGATGAAGAAGGTGACAGAAGTCAGGTCACAGCATCCATGTTTCTTCCCTTTCATCTGAGAGCTCAAGGGCAGCCTGGCTTCCCAGCAGAACCACCCACCCTTAGGGGGTGCTGGGTGAGGAGCGAGGGTGCAGGGCTTGGTGTGTGTGGCCACAAACCTCCCACAGAGCAGGGTGGAGGGATCAGTGGGGCATGTGCACTGGGGCCAGGCTAGGTTTCAGTTGCAGCAATAGGGGTCAGAGACAGACTGCATGGAAACTGAGCAGACGGAGTCAGGGTCCTGGGGGAGGGGACTGCAGGGGACCCAGTCTCTCTGTTTCTTGCTAGCTGGCAAGTAGCAGATAACAAATGTTTAAGGAAAATATACAGAAAAAAAAAAAATGAAGTTAGTCAAGACCTCCATTTTCCTTTTTTTTAAAATAATTTTTTAAAATCCCCACTCAAGGATATTTTTATTGATTTTTAGGGAGAGAGAAAAATCGATGTGAGAGCAAGACATTGATCAGTTGCCTTCCATATGCTCCCTGATCAGGGATCGAACCTGCAACCTGTTTATGTGCCCTGACTGGAAATTGAACCTGAAGACGCTCCAAGCAAATGAGCCACCTGGCCAGGGTCATTTTACTTTTGGTGGTAAAGAATTAACTCGCAGGACACCAAGGTTATGAGGGAGCCGAGTGGGAGAGGCCCAGCCTTCCCCCAGAGCTTTGAACTTGGACTCCCACGGACCTGGTCAGCGTTACCCAGGGCTCCAGCCACCACTCTCCTTCCCTCAGCAGCCCTCCCCAAAGCAAAGAGCAGTGGGTGGACCCTCCCTGTTTTCACCCCAGTCCTTTAATACTCTCGGAAGACTCTGTATCCACATGACCAGGATGGTCAAGAGTGGGGCTGGCTAGAGGAGAGGGGGCAGACTGAGAGCAGGGTGAAAAGAGCGAGGCTCTCATCCAGGTGGGAGGAAAGAGAGGCACAGGGGAGCAGGAAGACAGGAGGAGAGAGGACTGAGAGGGTAACTGGGGGCAGAGGGGGAGCTGGAGATGATGGAGTGCGGGGAAGAAAGAGACAAGGGAAGAGGTGAGGAGGGACCACCAGCAGGCCCGAAAAGTGCTTGGTGGTACTTTCTCTGTTTAAAATCTGTGGAAAGTGGGGGTTTTTTCTTTAGTGATAAGTCGTGATATGTGATGGAATATTCAGTTATTTCAGAGCCTCAGAGGGGGTTTGGACAATAAGCACCAGTTTGGCAGACACATTAATCATTGTTAGGACAAGGAGCTGGGGAGAATTAGCACAAGGGCTCTGACTGGGGAAAGGGCATCCTCAGAGGAGACTGGCTGCAGGAAAGGCTCCTTCAGGGTGTTAATTGCCTTGCCCATCCTGGCTGGGCAGAGTCACCTAAAGGGCCAGCATCCAAGCACCGACTCCTGGCACCCAGCACGCTAGGCAGAGGGTCTGGGCTGGGGGTGGGACCTGTCCCAGCAGGCATCAGCACACCATTGGCAAAAGGAGGGCTTTGACCCTGACTCCTACTGCAGATGGCATGGATGTGGGGATGGGGGGTGGAAATTAGATTAAGCAGTGATGGAGAGCAGTTAGAAAGGTACTAGCTTGTAGTCAGAGGTTTATTCTTTAAATCTTGGTCCAACTTTTAATTCAGCTTTAAATCATAGTGATGGGCTCTGCAGGTTTATGTTTAGGCATGAGTGTTGAAGGTCCCTAGTTGATTTGTTAGTAGGAAGGCTGACAGGGTAATGCATGGACTTGTGCTCAGCTAACCAGGCTTGGGGAAGCTCTGCAATGGCCAGGGACAGTGGGCTGCTTTTGCTTTAGGTCTGAAGGGGAGGAATCAGGAACCAAACCCCTGAGCTGAGCCGAAGTGCTCCCCAGAAGCTCTGAGGCACAACCGTAGGAACCTGACTGAGGGTCCTGGGAGCCGACTGAGCTAGTAAGCAGGTCAGGGGACTGGAACCCAGTCTGCTGGATGGTGTTCTTAATGACCATCTTCCATGGTTTATGGACCAAGTGTTTTCTGACTCTTGTCAGCCCTCCACCCCAAGCAGATGCTGAGCTCTCCACACCAACACATGCTCCCCCACCCCGTGTGCTCCAAATGGACCCAGCCCAAACACCAACCCCAGCACAACCCTAGACAGTCAGAAACAGGTTTATTAGACACATGTCAGGTATATTTTTGAGCTGTAGAGACCAGCAGAGGCATAATACAGCTTGGTGGTTCTCAGTCCCAGAGTAAAATCATTGCCGGCGTCCGGGATGGAATTCAGTGGGCCAGCATCTGTCTGTCCGTGTTCCAGACTGGGCCTGATCAGATGGAGTGCTCACTTGAGTGACACCAACTCCTCCAACCTGGGGCTGGGAAGTGAAGTTGACTGGGTCTTGCAGTGTGGATGGAGGGCCTAGCTGTTCTCAGAGGACGGAAAACAACTGCCAGGCAGCCTGGGAGGAGCTCAGAACCCACAGCTGGGCACTTGGATGTGCCACTAGAGGCTGCTGAGGCCCCTGGGAGCCCTCAGCTGAAGGGGGTGGGGATAGAACAAGACAGAGCCCCCAGGTGCCATGAGGACCCGACACTGGTTTTAGCGTCCAGCAGCTCTGACTCCTGGAGATCAACAGAAATCTCGCTTTTTGTATTTTTGAGTCGTGTCCTTTATAGGAATGAAAAGAGGTGTGCTCATTTGCGGTTTAAGTTCACCTGGCATTTGCCATCCTCCCTGTTTGCCCAGCAGTGTGCTCCCTGCTGAGCCACAGTGGTGAGAGGTCATTCTCTGGCCTGGTCCCAGCAACCTGAGCCTCACTGGAATCTGCCTGTCCGAGGGCTATTTGTCACCTCCTCCATTGCTTCCATTCCACCACAACTGGTCAGACCCTGACGCAGCTGTTCCTCTATGGACTTTATAGAGGAACTCTGATTAGGACTTTGAGTTTGGCAACCAGTGAGGGACTTCCCTGCTCTCACCCATGCCCTGTGAATGTGAACGCCAGAACAGTAGTCAAAACCCGGATCCAGGTGGGTTCCTCATTCCTGAGTCCCCAACCAGGCCTTACAATAACATATTGGTCCTCAGAGACCAGAAAAGCTGTTGTAGGTAACCAGTTTAATTTTCTTAAGTCAAAACTTAGGGACTCCCAGGAGATTTTATATGTACTCAGTGGGAGTGTGGGGTTTGGTATGAGTGGGCGTGTACACACATGTGGGGATTGATCAGCTTAGAGGTTTTCTCTTATTTCCATCTGAGTAAGTGGCAGAATTGGGAGGGTCCAGGAGGAGGGGGAGGGGAGGTTTGGGGAATATGACAAGGAGTTGGGTGTGGGGACAGGAAGAGCTTAGACTCATGGATTTTGCGAGTCAATGAAATGAAAGCAGTGCAGCCCCGCATCTAGCACAGAGCCTGCCCCATAAGAAGGACCCGACTATGTTCACGGAGGGGAGGGAGGGAGGAGGGAGGGAGGGAGGGAGGGAGGGAGGGAGGGAGGGAGGGAGGGAGGGAGGGAGGGAGGGAGGGAGGGCGGGCTACCAAGTGACAACCCTCTCATGTCCAGGCTCCTTGGTGAACTGCAGAGAGATGGGCCGCCCCCTTCCCACAGCCCCATCTCTGGAAGCCTCCATGCCCAGTCCGCTCTGTTCTCATACTCTCCTTTCTCTGTCCCTCTCTTTTAGGGCTTCGAAGACCCCAAGGACAAGTGAGTAATGTGTCCTTCGCTATTCCTGCTCTTTTGGCCTTGGGGATATCTTCAAATCGGCCTCATAGCTTTGTTTCCCCACGCTCCATGGGGAAGGAGCCCACACATAGTCTTGGCTGAGAGTGTCCAGAGCACAAGGCAGCTGAGAGATGACCAGCCCTGGAGCCTGAGCCGTCTGGCAGAGAGGCTGGGCCTCTGCATTGCCCGTGTTCAGTCTCCACACCATGCCCACACATGTGTGCACACACTGACACCTGTATGCGCCCACATTCTGCACATGCATGTGTACATGCACATGCAGCTCTCAGGAAAGTGCAGACCTTGCACAGTGGTCACCTGCAGTGCCTGGCCAATCCAGTGCCCTGGGGGAATGTCCTCTTTCTCTTCCACTTCCCAGTTCTCAGGGACTAAGCTTCATTTTAGTTCAGCACCCAAAGATCATGAAACCTCCCCAGAGGGTGCCTGAGCCAGGTTAAAGCACCCAGGTGGCTCACAGTCCCTGTAGCAGAAGTCTCACCTCCTGATCTCGGCTTTTATTTCTGGATAATGGTACAGCCAGAAATTAAAGAGCAGAGACTGTTACCTGTGGGGAGAAAACAAACCTTCCGTAGTAATTCATATTATTCTGATGATGTAAAAATATGTCAGTAGAGTCAGAAAAGCCTGTTTCAGTGAGGCCCTCCAGCCAGCGAGTCTGAGACAGGCAGTTTTCTATGCATGTGTGCAGTTGTTAAGACGGGGGTTGGGGGGGTGGGGCTTGGGCTTTGGCAGTCCTGGTCTCAATCTCAGCATCCCTGCCCCTTATTAGGGCTGATCTGGGTCTCTCATGGGTCCCCGTGCACAGGTAGAGCCACCCTCTAGCTGCACCCCCTGGTGGTCAGCCTGTCCTGTGTCTGCGCCTCTTGCTCCCCAGGAATGCCCAAGAAAGTGCAAACCCCGAGGATGAAGTGGATGAATTTCTGGGCCGCGCCATTGACGCCAGGAGCATTGACAGGCTGCGGTCTGAGCATGTTCGCAAGTTCCTCTTGACATTCAGGGAGCCTGACTTAGAGAAGAAGGTACAGCACCCTGGGTGGGAAGGAGGCTCCAGGCAGAACCAGGGCCAGCAAGAGGGAAACAAGGCAACAGGTGGCTCCATCCCGTCTCCATTACTGTTGGAAGAGCCCTTCTTGGCCCCTCATTTTCTCCAGCTCTAAAGCTGCACTACCCAGGAGATGAAGATTTTAGGGAGACCTCCTTGTTTGGCAGGGATAAATCTTAACCTCTTTGTGCCTTAGTTTCCTTAACTGGAAAATGGACCTATTTAGCATACCTACCTCAAAGGGTCATACTGAGGATTAAACAAGACCTATATTTGAAACACATAAAACAGTATCTGCCACGTAGTATATGTTCAATAGGTGGTAGTTGCTATTTGTACTATTTCTGTTATTATTATCATTATCATGACCAGTGGACTACCCAGCTGCACTGAACCTCAAAGTATTAAATTTGGAAGGGGCATTCAGTCTCCTTAAATTGTGACTGAGAGCTAAAACCCAAGTAGTTGCTCTAGTAGATGTGCTCTGAGCCACCCAGTGAAGTGGTGACAGAGCCGGAACCAGTCCCTGGGTCAGGGTCTTTGCTCCATGTCACAGGGTCTCCCTGGTGTTCGGTTAAATGGGCTTGTGTGAACTCATGTCGTCATGGAGTGAAGCAGTCCTAATTAGGAGGGAAAGGGAAAGTGATGGAAGGGAACTTACTCTGTTTACTAGCACTGTGGAGCTGACGCGGATCCCCAGCCCAGCCTCCGCTCCTGCGGCTGGTTGGTGGTGTGGGAGGAGCTGGGGCTGGGAGTCAGGACCTAGGAGATGAGCTGTGTTTGGACAAGTCTTGTGACCTCTCTGAGCCCCAGCTTACTCATCTCTGAGGTAAACACAGCAGCAGTCCTGGTCCTGTGCCTACTCCCTGGTGTGCTTAGGCGGTGAAGATAACGCCTATGTCCTAGGATGTAGACGGGGCTCAGTAACTTTAGCCCTGATCGCTGTGAATTACTCTCACAGTGACCTGGTCTGCAGAAAGCTCCTGGTTTCACACAATTCAACTCCTCTCCCCACAGCATCACCTTATAGTGACTTGGACTGGTTTCCCAAGAGCTAAGCCTAGCCCCAGTTCTCGGGTCTTCCACGTCCTGGGAGTGGGCCGCCCTGGGTGTCTGGGATGGGGCGGAGCTGGGACAGACAGGGCGGTGCCCCTGCCCCTCACTCTGCCCGTGTCCTCTCAGTACTCCAAGCAGGTGGATGACCGATTCGGTGCCTACGTGGCGTGTGCCTCGCTCGTCTTCCTCTTCATCTGCTTCGTCCAGATCACCATCGTGCCCCAGTAAGTACCCATCCTCCCGGGGCCCCTCCTCTGGCTACAGGGATTCCAGGGGTGTGAGGGGAGGCCATGTAATAGAGCAGAGGCCGGAGTCTGGTCTGAACGTGCTCAACAGGGAGAGAAGTTTCCAAACGTGTCTTCGGTGGGACTGGGAAGTCGGGAGCCTGACTCCTCCGTGACAGGGAGGCCACATGCTCATTTCAGGGTGGAAACCTCTCTGGGCACAGCTTAGTCATGGGAGACTCCTCACCACTCTGTCGTCTCATCTCATTTGAATCTACACCACTGGTGCCCATCGAATCACCCAAGTTCACCAGGCTTGTTTCTGCATGATCTTTGGTTCTTGCAAAAAAATCAATACATCTTCAAAAGATAAAGGTTTTTTGCTACTCTGGATAGTTTGAAGAGAAGATTTTAGGTCCTGAAGGCTTTCTCAAAGAGATGCTCCCAAACTCTTTTGAGGACTGGCTGTGTCACTGGGAGAGACTTGTGGTTCCCTAGAGGACCACTTTGAGTGGGCAGTGGGCTTATGGAAGTTATGTGTTAGTCATTCACAGTAGTGTTACACCTAGGCGAGAACGATAACTGTTCCACGTGTGTATGTATACATATACATGTACATGTATACATGTATATGTGCATATTTTTAACTTTTTATTATGCAATATTTCAAACATACAGAAAAGTAAAGTAATTAATATAATTAACCATCCCCTACATATAGCCATTGTTAATATTTTGCTTTTTTCTGTTTTATTTTATTTATACATTTTTAAAAATATGTTTTTATTGATTTTAAGAGAAAGAGGAAGGGAGAGAGACAGAGACATAGAAACATGGATGAGAGAGAAAAAACATCAATCATCTCCCTCCTGCATGCCCCCTACTGAGAATAGAGCCCACAACCTGGGCATGTGCCCTGACCAGGAATCAAACTGTGGTCTCCTGGTTCGATTGGTTGACACTCAACCAATGAGCCACGCTGGCCAGGCTCAACGCCTTTTGGTTTTAGTGGCACTTACTGTTGCAAAGCTGGCTCTTACCTTTTATCTGCTGTAACTGTCAGGATACCGTAGGGGAAAACCAGACACGGTGGCCAGCTGTGCCCTGGTTGCCCCCTGCAAGGAGACTGCAGAGCTGGTGGGATTATGAGTTCTGGGCACAGGACCCCATGTTTCTGAATTGAAGTGGAGCTAAAGGTGTAAATAAGCAACCTAGACTTTCTGTCCCATTACCAATGAAAGTCCCCTTAGTTTGGGTGCATGATCCTGCCTCTTTGCCACTTATTTTTCTGCAGCACAGCTTGGGGTTGGGTTATCCCAGCACCCTGCTCTGCCTCCAGCTCCTTCATTCCCTCTTCAGCTACAGCTCCAAGTTGCTGAGGTGTTGACGGAGGTCATTCTGTAGCCATCCTCTCTGTGTGGAAGCCTTAAAAGCTACTTTAAGTCTTTCTTTCCCTCTGGCAAGAGTTCTCTCCCCTTGTTTTATTTGTTTAAGGCATCTAAGTACTGGCTGCTGGGGGAGCCTGGAACAAAGACCCCATTTGAACACCTCCCTAGAGGCATCACGAGTCCTTAGCTTGCCTCTAACTTGCTAACGCACCTGGCATCTCCAGGCCACTGCACTCCCTGAAAGAGGAGGAGTCTCTGTGGCCTCCTGGGACATGGTGGAGTGTGCTGCACCTAGGCCAGCCCCTGCCCCAGGAGGGCCAGCCAGCGGAAGGTTTTGGAAGGAAAGTCACTTGCAGCTCTTTTGTCGGAGGATTCTGGCCCATGGTGGACGTTAGGATCACTGAGCTCTGCCTCTGAAAGGAGGGGCAGTGGGAGATCCTGGAGGTTTTTTTGTTGAACTGTCCAGGAATAGGGAGCACAAACTGAGCAGGACTTGTGGGGCCTGGCTGTGGGGAGGGCACACATGACTGCTGTTTCTTGGAGTGACTGGGTGAGCTGCTTGACAAAGGCGTTTCTGTAGACAATGGCTGCTCATCAAATCAGTTTCAGCCTTCAGGGTTACTTGTCAAGCGAGCCAGGGGGCTGCGTGGGGGGAATAACCAGGTGATTTTTAAAATAGGTCCCTCCAAGGTAGATGAGGAGAGCCTATGGATCACTAAGAATTAGGCGAAGTGTTGAGCAGGCTTCATCCAGTTCTCCATCCACCCTGTGTCTGCTGCTCCCACAGGAAGGCACAGGGAAGCAGGAAGGGCAGGAGCCAGGCCATCACAGAGGAGGGTCCTGAGTCAGTTCTCAAGGCTGTGGGAACCCTTCTGAGCGAGTTGGGGCCTAGAAAAGCCTGGGCTGTGGGAGCAGGGGAAATGGAGCAACTTCTGCTTCCTTCCTAGGGGCTTTCAGAGCCCCTGCCCCTGAGAACTGTGAAGACGGACACTTGCAGCCTGCTTGCAGGGCCAGGGCTCAGAGAAGTTGTCCCCTGGCCACCTGGACTTGACTTCACTTCCGTTCCCGTCATCTGTCACCCGGGTCCACCCAGAATCCCCACCTCCTCTCTTCTTCCAGCTCCGTGTTCATGTTGAGTTTCTACCTGACCTGTTTTGTGCTGCTGACCTTGGTGGTGTTTGTGTCCGTGGTCTACTCCTGCGTGAAGGTGAGTCTGGCTGACACCTGAGCCCCACCCCCTTCCTTGTTCCCCGTCTTCCCTTCCTTCCCAGCCCACTGATAGAGGCCTTCCCAGGAGCCTAATAGTCCCATGTGGGATCAGGGTTGCATGGTGCTGCGCCACAGCTCTTGACTGGCACTGGTGGCAAGCTAGACTGCAGGGGGTGGCCAGTGTAGCCTCGTTTGTATTGGCTGTGTAATCAGCCTTTGTTGATCTTTGCAACAGGAAAATGGTGTTGCTCCCGCTTTTGTCCCCTCGGTATCAGGTAGGATAGAAGAAGGGCATCTAATACAATGCTTGGCATGAAGCAGCGGTCAGTAAACACTTGCTGAAAGAATGAGTGTGGAAGTGACCTTGACACCCCCTCCAGTGTTCCCATGTACCTGGAATTGACCTTGGAGGGGCCTGTAGAGATGATGGCTTTTGAGTTGTTCACCATACAGATGAGGAGGGAACCTGAGTGGTTCATTGTTTCGGTCAGGGCCACGCAGCTAGTAACGTGGGCATGGGACCCTGTCCTGTGTTTTTCTCTCACACCTTCTCTGGTGCATACTATGCCCATCAGCCAGCTGTGTCCTGCGAGGGGACCTGGCCACAGGCTGTTCTGGTCTGTTGCAGAAAGTCCAGGTTCCATTTGTCATGCCCACCAAGACTTCCCCTCATTTCCTTCCCCAGTGGTTTCAGAATTCCGTGGCGGGGCCAGCCTGGTCCCAGAAAGCTCTCTGTCCCCAGGCAGGTGCAAGCCCTCTCCAGCTCCTCTGTAACCACTTCTCTGCTCTTCCCTGACACTCACTCGGAGCCAAGCCCCTGGGCTGGGAGGGGCTGGCAGGCCCTGCCATCACTACCCACACACTCTGCAGTGGGTACCATGTTCTTCTTCTGGAAGGATTAGACCTTTGTCACCTCCAAAGTTCCTTTTATCTCTCCACCCTCCAAATGGGGTCCTTCATTAGGCTGTTAACTGTTTAATCACCTGATGTCAAGGTCTTGGTGGACTGACTGTCAGAACTGGAAGGCCTTGGGAATTACCTGGCATGGTGCAGCCCTTCCCCTGAGCAGGTGCAGAAGCGGATGCCCAGAGAGGGGCAGGCGGGCTGGGGTTACTTTGAAAGTTGAGCCATGTTTGAAGCCAGTGACTTCACTGCATCATATGGTTCATCCTGGTTCCCTGCCCCTCCACCTGGTTCTTCCTCAAGACAATAAGGTGGAAACAACCCGAGTGTCCATCAACAGATGGACAGACAAGCCAAAGTGGTATATGTGTACAACGGGACATTATCTACCCATAAAAAGGAGAGAAGTTCTGACACATGCTACAACATGGATGAATCTGAAAACGTTATGCTAAGTGAGTGAAGCCAGACGCAAAAGAACACATACTGTATGATTCCACTTATATGAAATATCTAGAATAGGCAAAGTCATAGAGACAGAAAGTAGATTACAGGGCACCAGGGGTCAGAAGGTGGGGGTGGGGAGTAACTGCCTAATGGGTGCAGAGTTTTGTTTGGGGTGATGCAGGTGATTTGGAAACAGATGGCAGTGATGATTGCACAACATGGTGAATGTAGTTAATGCCACTGACTCGTACACTTAAAAATGGTCAAAATGGCACATTTTATGTCATATGTATTTTACCACAATAAAAAACCACAGCAGCCTAAGAAAAAGTACACCATTGCTAAAAGGGCCTCTTAAACATTTTTTTCTCAACCCCAAAAAGAATCTTTTCTCTTTCTAAGTTATCAACTGAGGCAAAGTCATTGTTTGTTTGAGGCACTTATTTAGCCTATTTAAATCAGAATCGAAGCTATATGTAGTCTATAGTTTTTAAACTAGAACCAGATTTCTCTCTTGTCTTCTTTGGTAGACCTGAGCTACACTGGTACTTGGCTTGTGCTCCCTAATTCGCATATGGATCTGATGAAAGGGGAGGAAGAGGGGTTAGGGGGAGGAGGAAAAGCAGAGAGCCCATTCCCGCTCCCCCGGTGCACCCTCACCCCCACCCCAACCTGCGCTGGCCGTTTTGAATTAGTACTTTGGTCTAGTGAATTCTCCTTCTTCCTGTTCAAGATTATTCATGAGAGTCATTCCTGCCGCCTTTTGTTTTATTGAATCTACCTAGTTTGTAATCAGTGTCACATTCAATCAGCTGGTTCTCCATTCCTTTATCTAGCCCAGTGGTTTTTCTGGGGGTTCCAAGGAGACCAGGGTTTCCTGGGTGGGGGGGGCTGGGGGGGAAATGCCCACCTCCCTGCCCCCAGTTCGTCTCCCACCAGCCACATCCTCCAACCAGGGGTGACCACTTCTTCCATGTTGTAGATACATGTAGAGCTTCAGTAGAGAATTTGTTTAGGAAGAAACACTCCGTGGCTGATCAAGTCCGGAACCTGCTGGTCTGGGCCAGGAGTACCGGCCCTGGGGTCCTGCTGTGTCCTTCCCCCCAGCCTCTTAATAAGCCATCTTCTCAGCACATATTTACTCTCTGGAAAGTAGATCCCAACCTGAGAAGTCATTTTCAGTATGAACTTCTCTTCTATTTCATTATTTTCCTTTCCTTGCTCGTGTTGCCCATTAACTGTGTGCACAGTGAGACATAAAAGGGTGGTTCTCCTGCCGTCCTCCAGGGAGCCGTTTCCTGTCCTTCCTGCTGGGAGGTTTCTGCGTCCTACTCACTGCGGGCTGTGGTTCCCTTTCCACCTTGGATCTGTTCCGTCTTTTCCTGATGCAGCTTGGTCCAGTTCACACACAGCCCTCACTTTCTCACTAAGGCTCATTTGGTGCCATGGTCTTCACCTTGTCCCAGAGCCCATCGGCTGCCCCACAGAGCCCTGCTATCTCTGGGATGCCCCGCCCTGGGGATCACCCCCTGAGCACCTCCTTCTGGAGATGCCGTCTTGTCTGAACCTGCACGGGTTACTCCTCCCTTCCCTTGGCATCCGTGCTGCCCTGGGCCCCAGAACTGCTTTTTTAAGAGAAAACCATCCTAAATCCCTCCCTGCCATCACATGTGGTCCACAGCCTCAGAAAATTTCAGATCTGAAGGGGCCCAAGCAATGAGGCAGCCCAGACACCCGCCTGAGGCCAGTCTCCCCTATGATAACCCTGCAAGGCGTGGACCAGCCTCTGCTTGATGGCCTCCAGGGACAGCAAGCTCACTCACATGTCTTGAGTGCAGCCCCTCCTTCCTCTCTTTGGCCAGCTCCGACTGTTCCATCAATTTCCCTGTGGCTTCTGTCCCATCGTCTGTGAAGTAGCCCAGGCCTATCCCTGAGAGTGCCACCACTTTTGCCACCCTCACCCAAATGAGTAGAAGAAGGTGGCACCCTGCTTTCCCCACAGGCTGATCGGGGGGGTGCTTAGCCTTTACTGCAGCTCATTAGCACATCATTTTTCAGAAGGCCAGATTCCTCTCCTGCAGTTTGGGACTTGGGTACAGATAGGCCCAGTAGGAGTACTCAGCCACATACTTCTTTGTGTGTGTGCGTGTGCACTCGTGCATGCATGTGTGTGTTTATCTCCCTCCTCCTCCAGGCTGCTGGCTCCCTCCTAACTTGCATCCCACAGACCCCTGGGACTTGATTGTCTGAGCTCCTAGGAACTGTGACCAGAGTTTTTAGGCTCTGTCTGCTCCGTACAGTCTCCAAACAGTGGCTCTTCTCCCCAAAGCCTGAATGTGGCTAAGTCTCACCTTGCTGGCTGTCCTGTCTACCTCTCAGCCTGACTGCCACCCAGTGTCTAAAGTAGGGTCTTATGATACTACAAGTACATCTCACCTCTTAAGGTATCTTCTTTCCTGTGAGGAGCTTAGGATTCCCACACTCACCTTTCCACCACCATGCTCAGGGTCACCTTTTGTCTGTTAGGGAAAGGATATATTGTTGCCAGACGTGTGTTCAGTGGCTTTTGAGTCAGAAAGTCTAGGGTCCAGATCCCAGCTGTGCCACTTCGAGCTGACCTCCCTGAGCCTCTAAGGTGACTTTTATTGCATTGACCTCGCAGATGAAGAAAATAAGGCTCAGGGAGGTTAATAACGCTGCTTTCCCCAGTTCCTGGAGCTAGGAAGTGGTGTAGCTGGGATTTAAACCCACATGGTTCTTGACTCCAGAGCCCACAATCCTTCCCCTCCAGGTCACTGCCTTTGTTAATTTGTCCATTTGACCCCTGAGAGGCCAGGTGATGAGAGCAGTGGTGTGAAGCTTGATCAGCTTGTGTTTGCTGTTTGGCCTCCGAAATTTTCATCTTTTAAAATACTTTTCTGAAGTAGGAGCTACTGCTTTTTTATTAGCTCTTTGTCAAAAAAGCTGTTTTCTTGAACTTTGCCATCAGATTTCACCACCTTCTTTCACCTCTACAGCACCCTGGTTTGACATCACAGATGGGAACAAGGGCTCTAGGGAAGTCATCGATTTGCCTGGAGACTCAGAGAGGCCAGGATCAAAACTGTCCCTCACCCAGTCGTGGTTTATTAATTATGTGCCTACTCCCATGTTCATATTAAATCAATTTGAATTAATTAGACTGGGAATGTACTGGTTTGAATTTTCTTTCATTGATTCTTTTTCTGAGCTCTGATTGTGAGCAAGCATTGAGCAATTGGTTTGCACAGACACAAATCCTCCCGTAAAAAATACTTTCCAGGATCTGCCTGCAGCCCCAGGGGAAGTTTTGTCATCCACGCTGGGGTTAATAAAAGTGGGATTTAGGGTCAACATGCTGATGCACTTTTTGATTACAGGAGATGAGATACTCTTTAAACCAATACCAGGGCAGGATGTCACATCTAGAGACTTTAAAAAGCAGCAATTCCCAGGTACTTGCTGTGGTTTTAAAGTCAAGAGTGGGTCTTTTGAAAGGGTGACAAGGGACATTGGCTTGTAGCAAGCCAGTGCATTAAGACACAATCATTCATTAGATGTTAGAACGACATTTCAGATTGGATTTTCTAAAGCCTGCTGTTCTTCTCCTTGCCTCTGGGTGGCCCCTGTGGAACTCCTGGTCTCCACTGACCAGGCAGTCCGTGTGCATATCCTGTTCCAGTCATTGGTGATTGCAGTTAACTAAGGAAGCCCTTCAGTTGATGGATAGGATGATCAGAACTAAAACCATTTAAGCAACATGGGTGGGGATGGAGGATGGGATGGCAAAATTTGAAGCAGGCAGAGATTAGATACCATCTGTCACAGCACTTCAGAGTGAGATCCTGATGCTGGTGCCAAAACACTTTCCCAGCTGTGAAACCCAAAATTCCTTTAATAGGAAACAAGGACCTTCATTCTTATTGGCAACATAGCTCTTTAAAATGCAAATATTAACTAAATTTTCTATTGAATTTAACAGCTTACAAAGCACTTTCAAAGCATCATTTCACTGAGTCTCCATAGCCACCTTCGATGTTCCCTATTTACTGATAAGGCTCAGAGCCGTTAATGACTTCCCCAGGATCAGACAGCTAGCAAGAGGCCGAGCAGGATTTTTTACTAAGTGCTTTATTTAGCTATAATTCACATACCATAAAATCCACTTTATAAAGGTGGAGGAAACTGTAATTTAGTAGTTTGGGGTATATTCATCACGTTGTGCAGCTGTCATCACTACTTAACTCCAGAACATTGTCATCGTCCCCAAAAGAAACCCCAGACCTGTTAGCTATCACTGGTCGCTCCCTGCTTGCCACAGCCCCTGGCAACCTCTAATCTACTTTCTGTCTCTATGAATTTGCCTGTTCTGGACATTTCGTGTAAATGGAATCATACAATATGTGGCCTTTTGAAATTGGCTTCTTTCACTTAGCACGGTATTTTCAAGGTTCACTCACGTCATGCCATCATGTAACAGCTCTTTATTCCTTTTTATGGCCAAATAACGTTCCATCGTGTGGTTGTATCACGTTTTGTTTTCCCTTCATCAAACTGATGGGCAGCTGGGTAGTGTCCACTCCCCTGGGTCTGCCAGCTTCTTTGGTCCAGGATGGTTGGGAGAGGAGGCGGTCACGGTGGACAAGGCCAACTGTGTCAGACTGGTGAGACCCGATCATATAATTACCAACACCACAACGGGTCTTTGAGTGGACATATGGTTTGTCTAGTTGAAGGAAATGTAGGGAGAGTTAGGTGAGGGAAATGGCAGATCCATGAACATCCTGCTGAAAGGGCTCACTGAACTCACTGTCTGTGGCCCGCCCTCCTGCCCACATACTCCTCTGCCCCTTCTCACCAGCTCACCCCGTTCCTCCAGACCCCAGGCCCTCTCCGAATCCTTGGACCTACAGCTCCCTTCTTCTAAGAAGCCTTCTGACCCTCAGTGACTCCTCAGCTGCCACCTACTGCCCCTCCCTGTTTGTAACTCCCAGAGTTCACACAGCAGGTTCAGGTGCTGTTTCCTCTGCTTCCCTTTTGGGGTCAAGATAGCATCTTTCCTTCTCCCTTCTGTCCTGCTTCTCCCACCTGTGAGCTCCCCAGGTAGACCCACTGCTGGCCAGCTGCAGAAGCTGGGCTGTGGGGCTGGAAGCAGCGGTGCCAGGCTGGAGGCTCGCACACGGGGAGCGCGTTCAGGCAGGGTCCTGCGTTACTCCGCCCAGAGACAAAGGTGGACGGGGACCTGGTTCTATGGAGGTTTGGGGAGCACCCACTGAATTCTGTTCTGTCTCTCTCTCCCTCCCCTCCCCCCAGCTCTTCCCAGGCCCCCTGCAGACCCTCTCCAGGAAGATCGTGCGGTCCAAGATGAATAGCACCCTGGTTGGCGTGTTCACCATCATCCTGGTGTTCCTGTCGGCTTTTGTCAACATGGTGGGTGGCTCTACCTCCCCAGCCATTGGGTGAAATTGCTGGAGCCCTGTACCCCCCGAGCATGAGCTGAGAGGAGAGTCTCCCTCAGACCCTGGAGTTCTCCCTCCCAGAAATTCTTCTTTGGGTCTCACATCAGGTCTGGGATCAGATTTGACTCCTAAAACCTCTCAGGGCTGGACGAGCTAGTGGGACTCTGGAAGCCCCAGGGGATGTTCAGGAGCCCTGCCCTGGGCAGCAGCCAAACCTTGCTGGGTCCTCAGCCTCTTCCAGGCTCCTCTCCTGTCCTGGGTCAGTATCAGGCTGCACCCAAGACGAAGAGTGAACAGGTGCCCACTGCCCTGTGGAGATGGGCTGCCCTGGCCTGGTCCCCACAGCTGACCCTCTCCTCCCCTGCCCCCAGTTCATGTGCAACTCCGAGGACCTGTTTGGCTGCCTCGCAGAGGAACATAACGTCAGCACCAGCCAGGTCAACGCATGCCACGTGGTGGAGTCTGCTGTCAACTACAGCCTGGGGGATGAGCAGGGCTTCTGCGGCAGCACCTGGCCCAACTGCAACTTCCCCGAGGTACTGGGCAAGGAGGGGCTGGGTGCAGAGGGAGAACCTCCCACCCCCCCATGTGTCCTTGACTGCTCTCAGGGACAGTCAGGGGCTTCACTGCCATTCCAGAGGCTCATTTCCTCAGTCTCTCTCATCCACGTGGCAAACACTAGGGAACAAGGCCAGCCTCCTCTGTAATAGTAACAGCAGTAGCATAGCTATTGTTCATATAGTACTTACTACATGCAGGCACTGTACTAAGTGCTTTATTTACATCCATTTACTCTTGTCATCCTCACAACAACCCTGTGACATAGACACTGTTATATCTCCTTTATATGAATGAAACCGAGGCACAGAGAGGTCATATAACTTGCCCAACATCACGAAGATAGTAAGTGGCAGAGCCTGAGCTCCCACCCAGATCATGTGGCTCCAGAGTTCCTGCTCTGAACCCAAGGTAGAGCTGTTTCTGAATCTTTGGCTTGGGCAGCAGACCCAGCACGGCCTCTGGAGACCCTGGCCAGCCCCCTTCTGTGGGTCAGAGAGCAGCGGCATAGGAAAGGGACTGCATCAAGCTCACCCCTTCAAAGTGTACAATTCAGTAGCTATTAGTATATTCACAGACTTGTGCAGCCATCGTCACGATCTAATTTTAGAACATTTTCATCACCCCAAGAAGAAATCATGTACCTGTAGCTTACTGGCTTTAAAAATCATATACCTGTAGCTTTCATGCTGAAAACCCCTAGAAAGCAGCGTGCAGTAAACGCCTGTGGTATGTGAGCTGCTTTGTCCACCTAGCTGCGTTTTCTTGGGGAGCTGTTTTCAAGGGAGCAGTGGGCCAAGCTTCCAACCCAGGGTGCCCACTCCATGTACTGGGTGGTTCCCATACCCCAGGCTCCCGCCAGGGGGTCATAGGAAGCCTGTAAGATGATGGCAGTTTTGCCTTTTTCTGGGGAGAGGGTCCGAGTGTTCATTCAATTCCCAAGGGGCCCATGACTCACAAGGGCCCAGAACTGCAGTGGGGCCCCAAGGGCTGCCACAGTGCTGGCCTCTCTCCCCGTCCCTGGGAAGGAGCCTAGTCTCTCCTGCCAGCACAGACAGAGCAAGGGAAACTGTGAGGAGCAGGACTGTGCCGATGCTCCCTAGAGCAGCGCTTCCCCTCCACCTGTCCCTGGGCCCAGGCCAAGCTCTCCCTCTCCCCGGAGGCCATGGTCCTCAGGCAGCCAGGGTGAGCAGGCCTAGGCTTCCCGGTCACCCCCCTCTACTCCCCGCCTCTCTTCCTTCTCACATCTGGCCAAGAGCCCACAGGAGCTGCTGCCTGGGGGCTGTTTGCTGAGAAGCAGAAGCTGGTTTTGGTCTGCATTTGTCCCCTGGTGGTTGCTCCAAGGAAGAAGCGGAGGAGTGGGGAAAGGGCAGCTGGGGGAAAAGGGCAGTGGCAGAGCCTGTTTTAGCTCCCCATTTTCAGGAGATGGGTGGTCCAGCTGTCAGTCTCCAGTCCTCACCAACCCCCCAGTTTCAGGCTGCTTATCCCTGCTGGGTACCAGGGCTGACCCCACCCCATAGTGTTGTTCTGATTCACAAACCCTGAGGCCCTTGGGGGAGGAGCACAGAGTTCAGCCTTAGCCTCCTGGTTGTCTGGGCTCTGAGTCTGCATGGGAATCCAGGCTGGCTCTTGGGGTCCCCTCTCCATCCCCCAAAGATGGGCTTATTATGCTTATTACCGTTAGGCTGAGTGAACTGGGTCTGCCTTCCCTGCCTCTTCCTCTGCCTCTGTTCCTGGTGGTGACTGGAGGCTTGTCCCTCCCCCTTTCAGTCACCTGGGGTTCTCTACAGCCCCTCCCTGGGTTCCTGAAGGCCTGAGGAGTCAGGAAGTCCACCCTGCCAGCCACTGCCATTTGGTCTCCAGCCCAAGGCAGAGGCAGTGAATAGTGAGTGCCAATGCCTGACTCAGAAATAATGATGCTAAATTTGAAAGGAAGAACAAAATAATAGGTGCTGGCAGGTCTAGGATTAGCATCTAGATGCTAATGACAGAGCAGAAGGGGACCTCCTTCCTGGTCTACCTGGTTCAGCTCCTCAGGTGTCTGAGAAACTGCGGCTCAGAGACCAGAAGAGACTTCCCCAGAGTAAATGGTACATCTGAAGCCTTGCAGGTCAGATATATTCAGAACTTTTCAGATTTTAAAAGGTTGCCTCTCACTCCCAGTGCAGTGAGTAGCAACTGAAAGTGAAACACAGTAATATTCCTGCAGCAGAATGTATGAACAGTCACAGAGAGCAAGATAAAGATGAGAATCGGCGTCTCATCAGTGGGTCAGGTTACCACCACATCAGTTAGGAAAACATTTTCAGTTTTCGGAGCTTTGGATTTAAAGTTGCAGATTGGGGGCTTGAGGCCTGTGCTCCCCACAGTTACTGAGAGTGCAGGGCCCTGCGCCAAGTGGCCCCATCTCTTATAATCGTCACTGTGAGCCCATGATATAGGGGGTTTTGCAGATGGGGAAACTGAGGCTTAGAGAGGTTGAATACATGGCCCAAGTCACACAAATAGTCCGTAATGAATCAGGATGTAACTCACGTGGGTCTGAGCCTGGAGCCGTGCTCTAACCATGGGGCCCTACTGCCAGTGCTGGTCAAACCCAGCCTGGAGCCCCATCTCCTGGCTCCTAAGCAGGGCTCTCCACAGCATATCACAGGTTTGCATCAGCGGAATATCCCCAGACCAGGCTTCACCTGAGGCCAGCTCAGGCTAGCTGGATGCTGGGAGGTGGGGAGGGCGCGGGGGTGGTCACTGAAGCCTGCTGCCCTCTCTCCGTAGTACTTCACCTACAGCGTGCTGCTCAGCCTGCTGGCCTGCTCCGTGTTCCTGCAAATCAGCTGCATTGGGAAGCTGGTGCTCATGCTGTCCATTGAGCTTATATATGTGCTCATCGTGGAGGTGCCCGGTGTGACGCTCTTTGACAATGCCGACCTTCTGGTCACTGCCAATGCCATGTAGGTGGCACCCTCCTCAAGTCCCTGATGGGTCTGGGGTATTGCAGAGAGGTGGGAAGAGCAAGAGGCTGGGCCCCTGGGCTGCAGGGGGTTTGCAAGGAGAGTGCCCTTTGGCTCCCCAGCTCTGACCATCCGGGCAAAGCACCACAGCGTCTTGTTTCTTTCCCTTTCCCCATTTCCCAGTGGAGGGGTGGCCTCGGGGTGGCTGGTCCCACTGCTCTTCTGCCTCCAGTTTCCTACTCAGTCCTGACCTCAGGCCTCAGTTCATTGTTCCTCACTTTTCCAGGGTAGCCTCTGATGAGCTATTTTCACCTAACCCCAACCGCCTATGGCACCCTGGGCCCAAGGGTCAAGGTTGACAGGGTTGGCTAGCAAGGCCTGTGGGAACAGAAGAACAGCCTTTGTTGTTTATGTGCCCTGTGTCCTACCTGGAGCCAGGCACTGGGACCTGCATTATCACTTTCCATCCTCATAGCAACCCAGCGAAGTAGGCAGGGCTGCCAGGGAAGGATGGGTGGCTTGTGCGTGGCTCAGAGGCTCCTGCCTGTGGGGTGAGTGGTGAAGTCCCCCAGTCCGGAGGGGCCAGGTGTGAGGGTTGTGCCCCAGGCTCTCTAGCTGGCAGCCAGCCTGGTCATACAGTAACAGGTATCAGATTGTGAGGGGCAAGACCTCTAGCTTTAGGTCAAATTGAGAGTTTCAGTCTCAGCCTCAGATACACATTTGGCTATTTTTGCTGAACCTCATTATTTTCCCCAGTAAAATGGGAATAATACCCATAGTAGTAAAATGTATGTGGTGCCTGACACTTTTATGTGTAGAACACTTTTCTTCCCGTTACCATCCCCCCGCCCAACACACACATCAGGAAGCACAAAGGCCTGTGTCCCCTGAGGAAACGTGGCACCCTGTGCTTTCTCTGAATCAGAGGACGAGATCCATTCATTCCAAAATTTTATTGTGGGCCTGCCGTGTTTTAGGCACTGAGCTAGGCAGTGGAGATACAGTCACTTTCTTGTGAAGAGAGTATCACCTGAGAAAATGAAGGTGTAATGAAGGATCTAAGTCAGATTCAAGTAAGAACTTCTTGGTGGCCGTGCGGGGCTCTGGGCAGATGACAGGGAGACACCGTAGCATTGGGAGCAGCGCAGGCTGCAGGCCCAAGAGGACAAGGAGAGGAAGGTCGTCTGGGCCTTTCTACCCATGGATCAGGGTGGGAGCCAGGAACTTGGCCTCTTCTTACCTGCTCTTCCCCCCACCCCTAGCCTGTCCTCTCCTCCTGGTGAAGTAGCAGCAGAGAATGGAGGTCATTTCTGGATTGGGAGACCCTGGTTCGGTTCTAGGGCAGCACTGTCCAGTAGCTGAATAATGCCAACCACATATGTAATTCAAAACATAGTAGCTGTGAGAACAAGGCAGCATATGCTGTAGGCACAGACTTGCACTCAGTACTGCTTTAAGGCTCAGTAGCTACATGTGGCCAGTGGCTACCATACTGGACAGTGCAGGTAAAATCTTCCTCCTCCTCTGGGTGGCAGCGAGGCTGGGGTGGGAGCGGTGGATATGCTGGGGAGCCCCAAGTTCCCAGCTAAGGGCTGGGGAATTTGTGGTCGTGGTGACCAGATACTAGGTGGTCCTGGGCTTTCTGCAAGCCTCCCATGCTGAGAGTCTCCTTGGGTCGGGAAGGGTACTGGGGGTGGGGGTGAAGGAGCAGTAGCAGTGGGAGTAGCAGTATTGGACATGGGGGTCCTGCAGGGTGGGGGCAGAACAAGGTGGGGGGCAGAGCAGGGTCGGGGGACACAGCAGGCGCTGAAGCTGCTGATGCAGAAGAGTGGCCTGAGCAGCCCTCCCCACTCCTGTTCACAGAGACTTCAACAACAACGGGACCTCCCAGTGGTGAGTCGATGCTCTTTCTCTGATTCTCTGACAGGGCCTCTCCCTGCCCTTGGCACAGAGCAGCCAGGGCCCGCAGAGAAGGCAGCAGTGCCCAGGTGGGAGGAGGCCCTCCCCTCCCTCATACCAAATGGGTAGATGCCCTTCTTTTTCTATGATCCCCACCACCCCAAGATGATAACATGGACTCGGTGACCAGGTTCTCGGGACCCACAGCTCATTCCGCAAGCCTCATCTTAAAGCATTTAGCCTCAGGCTCTTCAGCAGGAATGTGAACAGGACCCCAGGCCCAGGAGAACAGGAACTGGTGCCCCTCCCCCTGGGGTGTCAGTTAGGCGGCTGCACTCAAGGTTGGGTCTTTGCTGGCACAGGGAGGAGGGTTTGGGATAGCTGCTTTTAAGATTGTTTATTAAAAATGTTAACAGAAATATAATTAGGTAATAATAGCTATCACTTTTGGAGTTCTTACTGTTTGTCAGGTACAAGGGATTTGCATATAGCATCTTTAGTTTTTACCACAATTTTGAAATGTGGGCATTGTTATTCCACCTAACAGATTAGGAAACTAAGGTTCAGAGAGGTTAAGGGACTTGCCCAAGGTGTCCCAGAGATGGTCAGTGTGGCCTGCCTTGCTCCCTTGTTACTGTGCCCATGGCCCTTTGTCTTGCCCAATGAGAAAGACCTGGGGTGTATGCGTAGCCCTTTATAAGGGCCTCACTCATCCTGTGATGTGACTAGAGGGACGCTCCCCAGTGAAGGGGGAGTAAAGCATCAGGAGAGAAGTACTGGTGCTAAGCTGCAGGGGAGAGCAGGGCTGAGGTGGGGCTTCTAGTCAGGAATGCTTCCAGAAGCACACCTCAGGCAACGTTTGAGCAGGAAGGTGAGGAAAGGGAGGTGATATAGCGGGAGGAAGACAAAGGGCCTGAGGGGCCTTGGAGCCCACCATGAGGTGCCAGGGCATCTCCCTCCTGCCTGCAGCCCTGAGCATGCGACCAAGGTGGCGCTGAAGGTGGTGACGCCCATCATCATCTCAGTCTTTGTGCTGGCCCTGTACCTGCACGCCCAGCAGGTGGAGTCCACCGCCCGCCTCGACTTCCTCTGGAAACTGCAGGTGGGTGGCCCTGGGGCTGGAACTGGGGTGGGGGAAGTACCCAGGCCTCACAGCACTTTGAGTGAGTGAGCCCATCACCTGAGCTGAGCTGGGCCTTAGTTCTACACTGACCAGGTATCCTGCTCACGCCTTGTCCAAATAGACCAGTGGTCCACGTCCCAGCATGTCTGCTCCCTGCTCTTTGGGGCCAAGAGGCAAAACCCTAGAGTTTATTCCAGCCAAACCCACTTGATGGGCCCAGGAAATATGCTCTTGTCACAAATACTGTGTGCATCCAGAGTAAGGGACAGGAGAGGTGTGGACAGGCCCAGTGTGTGGTAGGAGCAGCAAAGAGAGTATGGGAGAAGAGTGGCAGGAGGAGAGGAGAGGAGGAGGGGCATGCAGTCCCAGTGTCTCCACGGAGGCAGTGCAGGGGCCTGGCCAGGTGCAGGAGCTGGCACTCAAGGCTCCTGAGGAGGGCTTGACGTGGCCAGAACTGGGCCTGAATATTTCTCCAGGGGAGGATGGGTGGAAGGGGGCATCAAGGACTGTCAACAGGAAGCCCAGCCAAGTGGCTGTGCCCTGGCCCTAGTGAGAGGTGTCAGGCACGGGCAGAGGCAGTGGGGTGCTGGGGGCCACAGCTCTGACCTGCGCTGGGTGCTCAAGTGGAGCCGAAATCCAGCCAGTGCCCTGCCATCCAAGCTTCGTGCCCTGCACCCTGAGAGATCCACATGCAGAGGGGATGCCTCTGGGCCACTCACAGGGCACTCCAGGTGCTAGCAGCAGCCCCTTGTTACCTGGTAGTTCACCTAAAAAGGTCCAGGAGAGGGCGCCCACGGGCACTAACCTTGAACAAGCCTTGGTCCAGGCAGGTGGCCTCAGACCTGTTATTCCAGGCCAGCCTCTCACAGAACATAGTGTAGCGTGGTCTCTTTGTCTCCCCTGGCCTGGCTCCTATGTCCAGACCACTTCTCCAGCTCATCTGCAACTGGCTTAGGCCTCCGCCCTCCTTAACTTTTTATTAACATTGAGGTTGAAGTCTTCGGGCTGTGGGCAGGAGACCCTGGGCTTTCATTGGGTGCCAAGGGAAGATAGAGGCATCTGGTTGCCCTGCTGTTGGGTGTTCTGCATGAAGTCTGGCTGAAGTTCCCACTGAGGTCTCCAGTGGGGATATCCTGGGGTCAGGGGAATAAGTTTTCCATGGGAATGGCCTTCAGAAGCCCTGGCTGGGGAGGGCCTCAGGGAAGTCCAGGGTGAGGCTGCACCGGCTCTTCTCAGCTGCCTCCCAGCCTCCTCCCTGCTCTCCCATGCCCTCTCTTTTGGGGAAACTCTCTCCTGGGGCTGACCAGGCTCTGTGGGACTTGGAGCCGATGTTGCAAAGGCCTCTAGAAAGGGGTGAAAACAAGGGCAGGGTGAACCTGGCCCTCAGCCTCTCTCTCTGACCTGATGCCCCTTTACCCCCATCCAGCCCGTGTCTGTCCAGAGCCTGAGTGCACAGGGTCAAACAGGCTGCCCGCCAGCGCTGAGCAGTGCAGCCTGAAGCTCCCCCACAGGCCATACCGGGGCCCCCAGGGCTCAGGCAGCTTTCTCTCAGCCCCAGCCAGGTGCTGCCCCTGGAGCTTGAAGGTGAAGAGTTGGATGAGCCACAAAGTGGGTGCCTGTCTCCTCTGGAGAGCTGACACCTCTCATCTCTCAGCCGGCTCTGAACCTCCCAGGCCCAAAACAGCCAGGGTTGTGGGGTCTCTCCTGGGCTGCTGTAGGGGTATGGTGGCCGCCTCCAGGGCCCTGGGGCTGAGGCCCCACACACAGGCCCAGTTCCCATTCTTTCCAGCATCCCTGGGTTGCAGCGCTGCCCCCTAGCGGTGCTGAGGGCTTGAGGCGATCCAGAGACCAGGCTGTTCTCAGTCACTCCGCAGCGGGTCTGCAGCCCCAGAGACATGTGCTATTAGTGTTCCTCCCTACGCCTGGCCACAGACACAGGTTCACTCCACTTATCTCTTCTCCCTGACCTCCTCCCTCCCCACGCCTATGCTCCCCCACCATTTTTATCTTCTCTTCTTGGGAGGAAGTTTTAAAAAATAATTTAAAACCTACAGAAAAGTTATAAGAACAGTATAGAGAACTCCAGCAGTCCCTTCGCCAGATTCCCCAATCTGGCATTTGCTCAATCGCCCCACCCCCATCCTTCTGACATGATGCCCCATCACCCCCAAATTTTCCAGTGTCTACCTTCAAAAGGCAGGGCACTCCCTACATCACCCCCACTTGGCCTCCCAGTCAAGACATAAGCCCTGGCGCAGCACCATCCCTCCCACAGAGCCGATTCCCATTTTGCCAGTGCTCCCAGTTCTAGCCCAGGATTCTAGCCAGTTACACTCTTTGCCTTTAGTTGCCAGTCTTCTCAGTCTTTTCTTGTCTCCCAGCCTTTGCCAGTCCTCATCCTGTGACCCTCAGCCTAGGTTCATTGACATTTCCCATGTCCAGACTCAGGCCACACCTTCTTAGAGGAAAACCATGGAAGTGACACCGTTCCTTCTCATAGTGTCACACTAGGGATTCCACTGTGCTGACCTGTCCCATCCCTGGTGACTTGAACCTTGATCACCTGCTCAGTGGGCGTCTGCTGAATTTCTCCACTGTCCAGTCTCCATCTTCCCTTTTGCATTCAACTAGCATTTTGCGGAAAGATATTCCAATATTACACCAATATTCTGATCCTCAGCAAGCCTCCACCCACCAGTCCCAGCATCCACTGCTGATCCTGCCTACCCGGTAGTGATGACACATGTCCGTCGTTCCTTCCACATTTGTTCCTTCCACATTTGTTCTACTGTCAGGAAGAGCCCCCTTCTCCCCACTTACCTACTTAGTCATTCACTTCTCTGTGTGAGCAGGAACTCAGAGATTCCTATAAAATTCAGTGGGTTTTAATCTGCTCCTCTCATTATTTCAGTGCTCGAATTCTCCTGGGTTTGTGAGTTTCCTCAAGTTGGCTTCTGTGCTTTGACATGTCTCCATCATTCTTTGAGCATTTGCTTACTTCCTGACACAAGACGATATCTTGGGTTCATCGTGTACTTTCCCTACTCCAGCCCAGCAATCAGTGATTTCTTCAAAGAGCCCCAATCCTCGTTAGTAGAGAACGGCATTTAGAAAACAAGATCAAGGTGCTTAGTGTGTCTACTGTTGTAGGTCCTCTCTGTGGGCAAAGCTAGGAAATATATGTTAGGGTATATGAACAAATATATAAATGGATGTATAGACACATGGATACTACTCCAGTATCTCCCTGTTGATATTTAAACCCACCAGTTTATACCAGTGCCTCCTTTTTCAATGCAACACCTCAGGCTTCTTTGTAGCCCTTCTTTCATGCTTGCAAACACCGTCTCTGGCCGTGAGAAACCTGGGGCACAGTCTGTTAGCCCACCCCCGTCTCACCCAGCAGCCCATTTTGCTGTTGGATCTATGGTCATAGTGGGTGGGTAGGTGCTGACAGGGAAGTGGGGTGGCCTAGGTTCCTTAGCTTCCCTGAAGCCCCTGCATGAGGAACACCCTTATTCATAAGGCCCCGTCCTGGCAGAACCACTGGTCTTACCTCTCAGGGGAGAGCCCACTCTTGTCCCCCTCCCACCGCACTGACTTTATTAAGGCCAGCAGGAGGCTGTGGACCCCCAAGCCTTCCTGCCCAGCCAGAGTCTAACCCCAAAAGCATCTGGCTGTGTTGGAAGCTGCCCAACATGCTGGTTCCCCAGATATGGTGGAGGCACCTGGCCAGGGCCTGGGGAATTTGGTCTCTGTTCCCATCAGTAGCCATGTTCCCAGTGTCCCCACCCCCCTTACACTGCCACTGTGCCTGACATTTTGGGTAACTTGCTCTCTGGGAAGGACATGTGTCACATTTCTGCCACCTGCTGGTCTGGTGGTCCCAGGCATGTGGTCTCAGCAGGCAGTAGGAGCAAGACTGCTCAGCCTGGAGCATTTTCAGAGGCAGGTAGACCAGCTGGGGCTTCTCCTTGGGACAGCTTGCGAGAAGTACAAGGTCTCCCGCTCCAGCCTACTCCAGCTTCTCCCTCTGGCACACCTGTTCCAGAGCTAGGAGCAGGTGGCCCTGATTTATGGAGAGGAAAGTGGTCAAAGTGTCCCACTTTACAGGAACAGAGGTCACCTGGGCTGGAAGGCCGGGGTAGGAAGATAGCACATGCCTACTGGATCCACCTGGTACCTGAGGGTCCAGGAGCTTCCTTAGGCATGACCCGTATCCTCATGGCCATGTTTCCGGTGGTTGTAGGAGTGAGGGGCTGTGGTCCTCTCACCTTGAGGGCAAGGTTCAGCCTCAGCCTTGGGGTCACTGAGCTTTCTGCCTTCCTTGCTGGACCCAGGTCCTCTGTCCTGTGGTCGTGGGTGGGTGTACCTGCTCCTTCCCACAGCAGCCACAGCCCACCAGGAGAGCCAGGGCAGCCAGGGCCCTGAGAAGTAGTCCTGGCCTTTTTGGGAGTTCTAGTTACAGCTGAATAGAAAGACCACCACATTTAGTTAGGGAAGACCCAAGCAGTCTGGCTAAATCTTTGTGGTTTTTTTAAAGGAACTTTTAAAAATATATATATGTTTTTATTGATTTTTTTTTTTAAAGAGAGAGGGGAAGGGGGAGAGGGAGAGAGAAACATCAGTTGGCTGCCTCCTGCACGCCCCCTACTGGGGATCAAGCCCACAACCCCTGACCAGGATAAAACCTGTGGCCTCTCAGCGCATGAGATAATGCTCAGCCAGCTGAGCCACACCTGCCAGGGCCCTGGTTGGACCATTTAAACGGCCCTGGTTAGTGATCTTTTCCCTGCCTGCTGGACCAACACGGTCACTCCCAGTTAAAGGAGCCATACTGTTTGCCATCGGAGGGGAGGAAGCCAGCAGACTCCACTCTGTACCCCTCTGTCCCATGAATACTCTGATCAGGTGGCTCCTTGCACACCTTGGTGCATGACCTGTGGGCCACAACTGGCCTTTGACCTGAGTGTCCCTTTAACCTGGAGGGTGCGTAACATAAACCCCAACTGCCCAGACCCAAGACCCAGACTGAGGAGAAACCAAAGTCAAAGGTGTCCCTGTCCTGCCCTGGGTAGCACCTTGGGGCACCTGCACCTCCTGGCCCTGCCTGGCTGCATCTGGCAGGGTTGAGTCTGTTCTTGTGGGACCCAGGGAGACTGGCCATGGGTCATTCTGTTAAAGCTACCCTATCAAACTGCTTTTCTGATTGCATATCCTGCCTTGAAGAGAAAACTGGAGAGCTGAGGAGCACTTGGGTAGCAGGAGGGCCGTCATTCTCGTCGGGCAGACAGGATGTTCTGGCCTCTCCTCTAGGACCTGTTTCCACTCGGGTCCCTGCTTCAGGATCAACCCCCTCATATGTGTCACTTTCCAAGAGGCAGGCAAGAAGAGTTACTTACAGATCTCTCTTTTCTGATGGTCAAAGCAATGCATGCTCTTTATAGAAAAATTGGAACTAGAGGCAGCAAAGAGAGGCTAGGAAGCTGGGCATTTGTTAGAATCTTGGACACATGCTGGCATCTGGGCAGTCACACTCTTTTTTCAAAGTCACGCGTCGCTCGTCCCCTCCCTCTGACCGGTCCTCTGTCTCAGGCCACAGAGGAGAAGGAGGAGATGGAGGAGCTGCAGGCCTACAACCGGCGGCTGCTGCACAACATCCTGCCCAAGGACGTGGCCGCCCACTTCCTGGCCCGCGAGCGGCGCAATGACGAGCTCTACTACCAGTCCTGCGAGTGCGTGGCCGTCATGTTCGCCTCCATCGCCAACTTCTCCGAGTTCTACGTGGAGCTGGAGGCCAACAACGAGGGTGTCGAGTGCCTTCGGCTGCTCAACGAGATCATCGCCGACTTTGATGAGGTGCAGGGAGGGCTGAGGGGGCACTTGGGTCCCTGGAGTGGGAGGGATGGGAAGAGATTGATGCTCCCTTTCAGCATCAGGAGCCCTGGCCGTGGTGTCCCAGGCACTGTCACAGGCACCTTGCAGACATTTCCTCCCTATCTTCGTGTTACAGATGAGAAAACTGAGGCCCATGCATGTGATGTGTCTTGCCTAAGGTCACTGCCAGTAAGTGGCAGGGCTGGGGTTTCAGCCCAGGCCTTTTGAATTTGCACCCTGTGCACCTGAGCTGCCCACTGAGGCCCTGCCCGGCTGACTTGCCAACCACTCCCATCATCCACCATTCCTCCGGTGAGACCCAGCCTCTGAGAGTCACAGGAAGGCGGAATTCCCAGGCTGAGGGAGGAGTCAGGAGGCAGGACAGAGATGCAAAACCCTCAACATCAGAGGCAGAAACAAAGCCGTTTCTCTATGTATCACACCCTGTTGAGCAGCTAGTACATGCCAGGCACGGGGGTGCTGTACCCATTAGGCAGCCTTCACCCTGGGAGCTCACCGGGTAGTGAGTGTGAAGGACAACCCCAGTGGGCATCCAAGGCCTGGAGCATGGAGCTCAGAAAGGAGAGTTGGGACCCAGTAGTGTCAGAAACAGCACATGGACTCTTGGGGCAGTGGGGTAGCTGGAGTCTGCTGAAATGGGTCTTGGAAGGCTCCCAGCATGTCCTGGAGATAGAAGGATATCCTGCTGGACAAACATGAGGTTTTCCTGGAAGGGATGGGAACATGAGCCAGTGAAGTGGTAGATGCCTACCAGCCCCTGTAGGGAGCAAGAGACCCAGAGGTGACTAGTGACCTGACCACAGGGGCTCTTGGTGCCGGGGTTGGCCAGTAGCACACAACCCCTCCACAGCAGTGAGTGCTGGAGGAGCCTGGCTCTGTCAGGGAGCATCAGAGCTTTGCACTGATCTGGTGATAGAGACAGGCCCACTGTGCGAATTGGGGAGACACTGCTGCACTTCCCTGAGACCTCAGTGCCCCAGACTCAGGGGTGACCCAGTTTGGCCTTCTTCAGATCATCAGCGAGGATCGGTTTAAGCAGCTGGAAAAGATCAAGACCATCGGCAGCACCTACATGGCTGCCTCGGGCCTTAATGATTCCACCTACGACAAGGCAGGCAAGACCCACATCAAAGCTCTGGCCGACTTCGCCATGAAGCTGATGGACCAAATGAAGTACATCAACGAGCACTCCTTCAACAACTTCCAGATGAAGATTGGTAAGCCGCCTGGGAGGGCTGGGGGTTGGTAGGGGCTCCCGTCCCGTCTCCCATTCTGCATTAATGACCCGGTTCCAAGCAGAGGCTGACTCCCATCACTCAGAGCGTATTTCTCCTGGGGCCTAGAGGTGCCTCCTCTGCATGGTGATGTGTGGATGACATGCACAGGACATCCTCTTTCTGAGTTCCCACCTCACCCACTAGTTGGGAAAGCCTGCTTGGACCCAGGCTGTGCCTTCCTGAAAGGCTTTGCAGGGGATGCTGTGTGCCAAGGACATGCGGCCTCCTAGTGGCCGCCTTAGGGGCATGGCAATCCCATTTATTTCAAGTAACACTGACTTAACAGCAGTATTTTATGTAAAAGTGTTCCAAATCCATTCAGTACAAATGAAAAACAATAAAATGAAATATTTAACCATTTTAAATGCAAAATGAGTAAACATGGTACAGGGCATTCAATTTTCAAATTTATAAAAATATTGAGCATAACAGTTCTATAAAATTGTTAGCAAAATAAAATAAATGTAGTGAAATGTTTTTAAAAACTAAACATGAAAAGAATCATGTAAAGTTTACAATGAAATGACTAGGAGAATTCTTTTGAAAGAGAGTAATCTTAAAAAACAAAATGGGTCAGCGGGGTTATTGCCGAGTTCCCGGTGGTCTCTGTGCGCGAGCACAGCCTCCTAGGTGCTGCGAAAGCTTTTTTAATCCGCGTGAACTAGAGAAAGAAACAGTGAGCACGTAGAGATCCTCCCTGGACTCCTTTGTCAAACTCCTCAGCCCTCTTTGGGCGGCTTTGAGGGGCTTTGCCTATGACGGGGGTGGTGTCCCAGGGTGGGGGCTGCTGCAGAAGAGAGGGGGTGTTCTGAGCAGAGAGGCCCTGGGTCCTTTTCACCATCAGGACCCTGTTCTACTTGCTCAGAAAATCTTTGAACCAACCCTATATAATTTTTTTCCTTTTTTTTGTATTTAATTTTGTTGTTTTATTACCCCAACCTTGTATTCTGACAAGCTTCAGTTCTGCAGAAGGGTTGAAAGAATAGTGCAGTGAAAACCCATGTACATCAACACAGTCCCGCAGGCTCCACCTACTATAGCCACAAAGTGATTTCAGATTACGACTGAGTATGTTGCTCCATGAAGTTCAAGGTGTTTCTGCAGTTTGTTTTGTTCTTAGCATATATCTTACCAAGGACGTCCAGGCTTCCAGCGTGAGTTATTTTGCAGTAGAAATTTTGCTTTGTAGAGTGTTGCTGCTTTCCTCCTCTTATTTATTTTTGTATTTTTTTCAATTACAGTTCACATTTAGTATTATTTTGTGTTGGTCTCAGGTGTACAGCCTAGTGGTTAGACAATCATGTACTTTACAAAGTGGTCCCCCTGCCATTTCAAGTACCCACCTGGCATCATACCTACTTATTACAATATTATTGTCTGTGTTTCCTATGCTGTACTTCACATCCCTGTGACTGTTCAGTAACTGCCACTCTGTACTTCTCAATCCCTTCACCTTTCTCACCCAGCTCCCCAGCCCGACCCCCCTGCTGCCCTCCTCCTCTTGAGGACGGTGGGGGTGAAGAATGCCTTCCGACAGGGCAGAGCTTTCTTCTATTCAAAATTTCAATGCAGTCAACTCCCTGAGCAGGTCTCAAGCCACAAATGATTCAGATTTCAATTTCTTTTTTTTTTTAAAAAAAAGGAACAGTAATTTACCAGCAAAAATACTGGTATTTCAATTCTCAAAAATTAGCACATGAAGCCAAAATATTGGATTGCCATCGATATTGTGATCACTAATGGCCTTGGGAGGCCTTTTGTTCTGGCTGAGTGTTGGGAATTGGGCTTTCTCTGAACGAGCTGCTATATTAGCCTGGGGGCCAGTGCCCGGTGGACTTGGCCAGGTTCTCATTTTGCACTGGCTGCTGGAAGGCCCAGACCAGAGCCAGCCTGGGTGTCTGCTTCACCTCACGTGCAGCCTACATTTCTGTGTTCATTTCACCCCTGGTTTCGTAAAGTTGCCGTTATTTTCCTTACACTCCTTCCTTCCCACCTACGTTGATTTGCATTTTTGTAAGCTGCGTCCACTCCTTCCTCGGACCAGGACTGGAGACTGAGTGACAAGTAGGCAGGTAGCTGGGCAGGCAGTCGGGAGCCTCGTGTAGCAAAGCCCTTCCTCCAGACCCTGGAACATCTTCACTCAGGAGCTTGGTTTTTGGCCAGGGAGTTAGTCCAGCCTGGAAATAGCACGTGGGGTAAAAAGCTACTGTGGTTTGACAGGACGAGAGAGGAAGGTCATGGAAGGAAGAGCCCTGAGGACTGATGAAGTGTCCGAGTGAGTGAGCGGCCTGATGGGCCTATTCGGGAGCTTCTGCTGTGTTTGTGGTCTCACGTCTCACACGCAAGAGTCAGTGAAGCAACGAAGAGGTTTAATGAGGCCCAGCATGCGACAGACAGTTAACAGAACAGGAGGGGGCGCCCGGAGGCTTGGAGACATGGCAGAAAATGTCTAGAGAATGTCGGTTGAGCCAGATGTGCCAAGGAAGGGTTTCCCCTGGAGAGGAGGAAGGAGGACACTTCAGGTGGAGGACAGGCAGAGAAAAGTCTCAGAGGCGGGGCTGCTCAGCGATGCCCTGGGCAGAAGTGCTGGGAGTGAGCCGGGGAGCCGGTGGTCCTGCGGTTTCCCTGCCCTGGGAGAGGCCCAGGGAGATTATCTGGAGAGAGGAGATGGTGAGTCAGGAGCCATGTTCTAAGAACGAGAAAGGGGCGCCCCTGAAGGAAACAGGGGTGGGAAGAAGAAAGGGGCGAGATCTGGCATGCTGAGTCTAGGCTGAAGCTTAAAACTTAAGTGCCACCAAGAGAGGGACGATTGGGGAAAGGCAGTTGGGTGGCGCAAGAGGTCACTGGAAACCTTGAAGAGGGCAGTCCTGGTCATGGCGAGGCAGGAGCTGAGCAGTGACTGGATGAGAGGACACAGGTGCACTGGGCATGTGACCAGGTTCCTGTGACCTTGAGTTACGGCGTTTGATAGGAGCCGAGAAGTAGGAGCTGCAGGGTTAAACACAGCCTCGGGACTGGAGGACGCTGGGTGTCTTCAGACAGGAGAGTCAGAGGGAGAAGCCATGTGTGTGGAGGGAGGAATGACAGTGAGGGCAGGTGCTGGTCCGAGTCCTGATGAGCATGCTGACTCTTGTCCCCTGCAGGGCTCAATATCGGCCCCGTGGTGGCCGGGGTGATCGGGGCCCGCAAGCCTCAGTACGACATCTGGGGCAACACGGTGAACGTGGCCAGCCGCATGGACAGCACCGGCGTGCCTGACCGCATCCAGGTGAGTGCGGGAGCGTCCCCGCCTGCCTTCCCCACATCGGAGGCCTCTGTCTGAAGCTTGGTGGTTTTGGGGGCAGGCCACCCACAGTTTCCAGCAGAATTTCTGCAGCCACATTCAAGGATGATTGGATAATTGGCACTGATGTCTTGGAAGCTTGGAGAACACGATTGGTTTCAGGCTCTTAGTACCTTGGACAGATCCCCAGGCCTGTGCAGAGCCCTATACTGGCCACAAGGAATTAGAGGGTATAGCGGAGGCTGGCTGCCCATGCCATGCCAGGAGTGCTAATGCCCAGCCCAGGCACACAGAGGGACACAGAGATGACCAGGGAGCAAGGTCTTGCCCAGAGGAGCCCACAGCACTCAGGCCTGGTTCAGTCCCTGGGACGGTGCCTCCACCAGCCCCCCAGCAGCCATGGAGCCCCAGAGACTTTTCCTCCTCCCGCAGCCTTTGTGAGCCGGTGCTGTGGTCCCAGGCCATCCACTCTGCAGCTGCTCTTTTTTTGTTTTTTTCTCAGGCTTCCCTTGATTCTTTCTGCTTCAACCTGACAACAGAGAAGCCCTGGGCTGGGCTCTAGTCCTGCACCCCCCCCCCCCCCACACCCCAGTTCCCGTGAGCTGTGGGCAGATCATTTAGCTTCCATGGCTTCGGTTTCCCCAAATGCTAATGGTGCTTTTTTTATGGCCTTCTGCTCACACTGACACCACTCAAATGTCCCCTGACTTCTCTCTCCTGCAGGGTCTTAGAACACAGGGGTTGGCCCTAAGCATGGCCCTGGGCAGACCAGTCTGGCCTGGCTGGCTTGTGGGTACTGTCTGAGGGGCCTGGCCAAGTGGCCTCTCACCTCCATCCCTATGCCAAGGGGAGAAGGGACAGCGAGATAGGAACTGGGGGTCATAAGGGGAAATGAGGAGAGAGGCATGTGTGTTTGCAGAGCTCCTAACCTTACCCACGACAGGTGTGAGGGACTTTGTCAGCAGCCACACAATAATCCGGGGCACCCCATGCATGGGGCCTCACCGTTGATGGAATACACTTAGTAACATGGCAGGGTCATCCCCCACAGCCTACTCAGAGGTTCCTGGCCCCTTCCTCCCTGGCCTGGTGGCTGGACTGGGCCAGGACACTCTCTCGGGGTGTTGCTGCCGGCTGGCGGAGTAGTGCGGGCGATACTCAGAAATGGCTCTTGGATTGCCTTGTGAGGCTTTTGTCCCACTGCCATTCCAGTCACCCCTGCTCTTCACCCTCACCCTGCACAGTGTAGTGTCGTCACTGAAGCCGCCTATGAGTTCTCCTCTGTTCCAAAAGCTGAAGGAGAGACGGGCAATATGCTGTGGAACTGAATCAGCTGTGCCTGTCATTAACTGTGTAATCACAGGCAAGTGACTCAGATTTTTTGAGCCTGAGATAATAGTACTTCACTCATAAAGTAGTTGAGATAAGCAGTGGTTCTCAGACTCTCTGGTGAAAAACCACTTTCTAAAAATACTTCTGATCTGTCGTGGAGTGAGACCTTGGGAAAACACTGGCCACGTGGGGGTCAGGTGGCGGGAGTTCCTCCCACTGACTCAGCCTCTGCACTTCTCGTGCGGGTGACGGCCACACTTGGAGCAGCACTGGAATGGCACTTCCATGGATGAGCAGTTGTCCATCCCCGAGAGCCCCCGACAGGGCAATGCCACCCGTCCTTCTATGTCAAAGGCAGTCAGGCATCTCTGCCCAACAGTGGATTCACAGCTCAGGTTGTTGATTGCCTGTCCTCTCTCCTTTGCCTCCTCAGGTCACAACAGACATGTACCAGGTGCTGGCTGCCAACACATACCAGCTGGAGTGCCGAGGTGTGGTCAAGGTCAAGGGCAAAGGCGAGATGATGACCTACTTCCTCAATGGAGGGCCCCCGCTCAGTTAGCAGCTGCCAGCCAGCGATGCCAGGCAGCCTGGCCTCCAGAGAAATAGAAACGGCTTCTTTGTGTGCCGAGCGGGCAGATGGAAGTCTGCGCTCCAGCCCAGGTGCCTGCGCCGGGAGATTTTCCACGTTGACTCCAGAAGCAACTTCTGCCTTTGCGGGCGGGCAGCAGCCTCGGTGCCAGGCCCTGGGTGCCAGCGTCCTGCGAGCACCAAGCTGACCAAAGATGACTCCCTCTGTAGAAGATGCCGCTAGGTTCGACCTGAATCTTGAGTTTTCTAATGGGTGCTGCTGCTGCGCGGGCGGAAAGGAGATCCTGACCTGTAGATCAGTGTGTGGCCACCCAGTGCTCGAGGGTAGGGCTGAGGGAGAGGCCTGGGTCTCGGGGGCTGGGGGGAGCCGAGGGGGCCCTGAGGGTTCTGCTTTTCTAGACGAGCCTTTAAACTTCAGACAGATACTGGCCCCTGCTCCATGGAGGGGCTTTCGGGCAGGAGTGCTGGCTTTGGAAGGACTGTGGCCTTCACCGCAGTCCCCTCTTCCACCTACACATGCACAGACAATGCCCCTTTGAGGGGAACAGAACTAATTGCGAGGGGGAGGTGAGAGGACTTGAAGCAAGGAGTGGTGGTTCTGAGGAAAGGAAAATATTTATTAAATAAAACAAAACACGTTTCTGTGCCCTTCTTTAGACTATGCTAGTTGTACGCGTGTAAGAGACCCACAAACAACAGAGGATGCCACTGGGAGGGAGGGAAGGGGTCCCAACCTGTCTTTTTGTATTTTTTATTTTGTATTATTGAAAACCTTGGAGATCTAACAAATATACCAAATTCTATATTTTGTAAATTCTCTATATTAGAACACAGCTGTGCACAGTGGGGCGTGTGTGTGTATGTGTGTGTGTGTGTATGCCGTGATAACTGGTCGCATATAGGACGCTTGTTTCCCTCACTTCAGATTTGGCAGTTTAGGGTTTTCCCAGGTCCAACCAGAGCAGTGAGTGTGTCCTTTTGGTGATGTATGGGCACATCACCCCATCTCTTTCCCTAACACACAAACACACACACTTCCCCGAGGTAAAATGCTAATGGGATGATAAGAAGGAAGCAAAAAGCTGCTCTCCCATCTCAGGCTGAGTTGGAACCAAGGGAAGCAACCTCAACCTGCAGCAGGTGGTGTGGCCCCATCCACCCTGCCACTCCCTGAACTGTCAGCCACTTGCTGCCTGCAGGGAGAACTTGGGGTGGCCACCTGGTGCTCAGCCAGCGTGGGGGGTAAGGAAGCTGCCTGGCTTTCTCAGTTGGCCAAGGTGGCTCTCTCTAGAGATGATCCCTCAGACTTGGGGACATATGTGTAGCCCTCAGGTTCAGGAAAAGGAGGGTGGCCTTGCCCTCCAGACAGAGGAAAGGGTAGAGCCCAGCTTTCAAGTCCACAGGACAAAGCTAATTTTGATTTGTCTGGTTTTTGTTTTGGGGGGAAGGAACAGTTCAATATACTGAGGGGAAAAAATTCTATTTTTATACCCTATGAGGGAGGCATTTGGAAAATGATATACTATTAGAAATATTTTCAAACAGAATCCTTGGGGGCTATGCCCAGATCTTTTCATTGCTTCTCAGGGCAGAATTATTCTCACCTCCAACACAAGCTCAAAGGAGGTGAGGTGGCAGCTGTATGCCGGCTACTGGAATGTGACTTTGATGCCCACTTGCTCCACCTCTGACGGGTCACTAGCACCAGCCTCCCTCACACACCATCGCCCACCCCAGTCTGAACGCAGCCCTGAGAAGCAAGGCTACGGACCTAAAACTGCCAACCTGAGTCTGTCGCGCTTTTGCTGTTCCACCCTTTGAGTTCTGCATCAGCCTCTTGCCCGTTGCCAGGGGCTGGCTTTCTCCACTACTGTCTCCAGCCCCCTGCCCCTCCCCATCACCTGCTGGTGGTGCTGGGTTTCCGTTCTGCTTCCAACCTGAGTAACGTGTGTGTGCGTGTGTGTGCGTGCGCGCTCGCACGGACCCTCCCGTGTTCCCCCAGCTGTCATGAGCCCCCACGGACCTTGTGGGGGCCCACCCTCCCCCTCCCAGCCGTGACTGGTGACAACGTGCAGTGCTAGCTCTTTATTCCCTCTAAGGGGTGTGCACTCTTTTTATTCCTGCTCTTGCAAAAATGGATACAATTATGATTTCCCATGGAAATTGAAAAGTCTATTTAAGTAATTTAACTATTAAACACTTTCACTGGTAATGTGTCCCGGTCTGATTTGCTGCTTGGGCTGGGGGCCTAGTTCCGGTCTGAAGAAACAATGAACTCAGTCCTCGGCTGGGGCTAGAGAGGGAGCCATGGAGGGCAGGGACCTCCCCACATGGCTGCGGGGAGGACGTCGGCTGAAGACCTGTCACTGTGGCAGCCAAGGCGGCAGAACACTGCTGACCTTGTCAAGAGTCAGCTCACTGGACTGGGGCAGGTGCCAGGGTGCAGGAGGCTGGTCGTGAGATGAGGGAGCAGAAGTGGGCAGGGGGTAAGGATGGAGTCAGGAGAGATCCCAGGTCTAGGGGAGGATGTTTTAAAACAGGGGAGCCAAGCATGTTTTTACACTATGGGAAAGAAAGTTGAAAATGGGAGAGAGCACAGATCATTGAAAGGACTGGAGGCGGCGGGAGGGGAGGAGATGCGGGCTGGAGGGGAACTGATTTACCTGGACAGCTGATAACCATGGTACCATCTACTGAGCACTCTCAGTGTGCCAGACACTGGAGTAAGCACTCTACAAACATCTCATTTAATCTTCCTGGCTACCTCATTTCACTGAAGGAATGGGCACAGAGAGGTTGAGTTATTTGTCTATAGCCACACAGCTGGTAAATAACAGAGATGAGATTCAAAGCAAGCCTGTCTGCTAAGCCCATGCAGGGAACTTCCTGCATGCCCCCGCAGTCCTCCCCCCCACCCCTAGAGAAAGGGAAAGGGGGTAGGAAGGCAAGAGGCCCTTTTCAGCAGTTCCTGCCTGCTGCACCCATAACATGCATGGTTCAGAAAGTAAGACCAGAAGAACTTGGTCAAATTAGGTTAAACATGAGTGTGAATGAAGGAGCCAGCGAGATAGACATCACTGGCTTCATTGCAAGAAAGCCCCGTGGGGACACAGATGTGATAGTCTTGGGCACAGGAAGGCCTCCTGCTCCAGAGAATGGGCAGCATTAGGACTTCAATGTGTGTGGTGCAGGATGTAATTGTATAGAGCTTGTGTTTAACTCAGGACTTTTGAGGCTGGGGCACGTCAGTTAGGAAAGGAGACCAAATGATAAGGAAGGCCGAACTTTAGGGGCTGATCAGCCTAAGTGGGAACCTCAACCCCTGAAGAACTCCCACCCTGCTGTGGTTAGTGGAAACCAAGCCGGTGCCAGAAAACCACACGCTTGTACACATGGGACCACGAGGGTGCACAACTCAGAACCTTCCCACACCCTCCTGTCCCTTTGCCACTGAGCTAATCCCAGACAACACACTTGTTTCTCCCTTACAGAGTTGTGTTTTCCAAAAGCATATCCATACCTAGAGTGTTAATTAGCAAAACGAATTGACGTTCTAATTAGCATATCCACACCTAGAATGTTAATTAGGAAAGGCGCCTTTGATGTGGGGTGAGTTTTGAACACCTCTGTGCTCACTGGCAGCAAAGACCACTGAAACCAAGACCAGACTTCAGCCAACACTAATGACTTGATGGTAGGAGAGAGTTGGCAACAATTAGTGGGAGGCACAGTGAGCCCTGGAACTCCGAAGAGGCTGACGTTATGTATTTACCAGGTGGCCGTGTGACTTTAAGACTTTCAAAGTTACAAATACAGTTACAGAGCTTTTTCACAATTATCACCTGAGCAGCACAAAGTTTAATCAGCAGAAAATGAGCTTCCTAGATCCTGGAACAGATGCCGAGCCCCTCTCAGTGCAGGTCAGGAAAGCCCTTGGGCCTGAGGGCGTCCAGTGCTCAAAAGTGTGCTAAGCACATTCTCACTGCCACCTGAACAAGAGAACTATGATGGCAGGGCAAGCACCGAAAACCCACAGCCTTTGAATTTGTCTAAATGGAAACAACTCCACAGTAAAGAGAATAAACCCAGTACCCGTCATCTCCAGAAGGAAGGGACTGAGAAGGCTGGGCCATGCTGGCCGTGGCAGGCACCACCTGGCAAATGTGTACAGAGGAGAGGTGGAAGGGCTGGTGTTACCTGTGGGGGTGGGGTGGAGGGGAGGGGAGGGCACTGCACACCAGAGATGACCATCCTCGCCCCTGCCCCCCACCTCCCACCCCCCATCGTCCGCATGAACCTCATAGAGCATAAAGAGCTCCCAAGTGCACTTTCTCATTTGCACTCCCCCAGGCCCTGGAGGCAGTGGGAGAGGAGACTGACGCATCCCCTGGGCTGTCCTGATCCCTAGGGACAAAAGCTGTGGAACCAGCCCTCAGGCACTTCTGCCCAGTGTGTCCATCTGGTGCTGATGATCTTGGCAGAACAGAGAGCTCACCGCTCCTCAAAGTTGACAATAGAGGAAATTAGACCCAATCATGATAGTGCTATAGCTTTTCCTCTCCTTCCAGATTTTCAAAAAAACCCTCTGGTGGTGTTTCCCTCTTGGTCATGGGAGGAAAAATATGATACTGTTCTCTTGCCTGTCTGTCTTTCCCACCTGCAGGGTCACTGTTACTCCAGAGAGAGACAAAAACAAAGCCCTGCAAGGCTGCTGGAACTGCTTCTCTCCAAGGCTGCCTCCTGGGGCTTCTCTGATTCCACATATTCACAACCTCTTTATCTAACCTTCAAGTGTCAGACCACACGTGTGGCATAAATGTAAACAATCAAATGAGGATTTTAAGGTTGTAGAGCCAAAGACAGAGAAACAAATGAGATGAAAGCCTTGTGCCATGAGTGATGTCTGTGGGAAGATCACCTCCAAACCAAGTCGAAAATGGCTCTGTCCCTCCTCCAGACACCCAGTCAGTAGCCACGGTGGCTGTGCCTGAGAGCAGTACCACCGGGAGTCCTTTCCCAGTAAGAGCCCTGATCCATGGGGTAGGGGGTGGGAGGGTGGAGATCAATGCAGGCTCACAGGGCAAGCAGAGGGTCCAGAAATACAGGGGGTGGGGAGAAAGACTATAATGAGCAGGAAAGTAGGCATCCTGTCCCCCTGGCTTGCCAGCCCCAAACCTCACCCACCCATCTGTTTCTAGCCACCCCGTCACCTGGCAAGCACACATTCATCCCCAAGGCCCCTTTCATATCTCTGGTCTATTAGCCCATGGATTTAAAGAATTCTCACTAGAATCCATTAGGGATCTCATCACACACACACACCCCTCAGCCAATTTCTAATTTAGACCTGCCTGGAATCTCTGGTCTGTCAGCATCTCTGGTTATTTTAACTTAGACCGTTGTCCAGTTTTGCAAAATTTGCTTCCCTACTTTGACTTTGTCAGTTAGCTAGAGTGGCACTCCCCTGGCTCACAGGGGTATTTTGGGGGGGGGGGGGGAGTGCATTTTGCTTCAAATTAATCTTTTGAAAGCCACGTTGCATTTTAAGAGTGCCTTGAGCTCTCACACCCTCAGCATCCACATATCTCCAGTCTGTGAATTGAAGGCTGCTGGCTGCCTTCCTCACCACCTCCCCATAATGCACTGACTACACACACACACACACATACTCTCTCACACACACACAACCTCAGGGGGCCCTTACAGAACGTGGGCACTAGGATGGCCGCTGCCCGATAGATCAGGCTAGAATGTTAAAAGCAAACGATGATGGAGCCTCACTGGGTCAGGTGAGGTTCCCAGAGGCAACCTCTCGATTCAACAGCGGTCCAGTGCTTGGGAGCCTGGGGTCCTAAAGAGCAGGTTATCACTTCCAGGCTGTGTGGCACTGGATAACTTGATCCTGTTTCCTTACCTCACATGGATTTTGTTAAGCTCACATAACCTTCTGCGTGCAAGACACCTGATATGCAGCAGGCAATTGGCCAGCTTGAGTCTCTCCATTCCCCTCTCCTCTCCTCTAGTGCCCCAGTGCCCTGCCCAGAAGTCCGCTCACCAGAGCTTGCCAGGGCACCTGCCTGCTAAACATTTCAACAGGATCCTTACTTAAACTGGCAATTTCTGAAAAGCTCTGTGCAGTGATTTATTATACTTGGGGGCATTTGCAATTAAAATGACTCTTGCTACCTTGAAAGAAATAGCAATACCAAAAAAGACCAAAGACTGGTGGTAAGGCAGTCCTCACACGGTGCCAGGCTCTGTTCTAAGCGCTTTCTATTTATTGACTCATTTAATTCCCACAGCTCTTTGCTCCAGGTACTGTTATCCTCTTTACAGATGAGGAAGCTGAGGGAGAGGTTACATGACTTGCTGATGTCACAATGCCAGTAGGAGGAAAGCCAGGGAGTCTGGCTCCAAACTCATAATCACTATTCGATATTGCAAGTGGTTACCTTCTGTTTTTTGTTTCATGTTTTCAGATATATATGGACCACTTCAAGCAGAATTCCCATGAAATTATTCCATATCAGAGAACCAGTGCTTTCTGGACTTTAGCTAGAAAAGTAAATGTTTGTGACACATGAATCCCAGTGGAGCTTTAACATTCCACATCAAGAATCATTAATTCATAAGTTGGTTTTACTATAAAGACTGAACTGTAGCCCGGCCAGGCGTGGCTCAGCGGTTGAGCATCAACCTAGGATCCAGGCAATCGCGGTTCAATTCCTGGTCAGGGCACATGCCCGGGTTGCGGGCTAAAGCCAATTAATGACTTTCTCATCATTGATGTTTCTCTCTCTCTCTCCCTCTCCTTTCCTCTCTCTGAATCAATAAAGATATTTAAAAAAAAAACAAAAAAAAAAAAACTGAACTGTATACCTCCTTGCTCTAAAATCTAGCCAGACTTAAGGTCATCATTCCTCTTAAAGCCATTTGTTCTGTCACTGTCACAGATGTAGGAACCTTAGGAAACTATTTTATTCAGTCTAGGACATCTACACTGCAGTAGATTACATGTACCTCAACATATATTCCTTAAATGTTTCAACATATTTCCGTGTTGCCTAGCTTAATACCACATGGTGGTTAAGAGCATGAGTTCTGAGTAAGACGAATCTGGATTGACATCCTGGTGCCACCACGCAGGCTAGACTGTGACTGTGGCCAAGTTGCTTAACTTCTTTAGGCCTCAGGTGCTTCATCTATAAAATAGAAAAGACCTTCATAAACGCTTTCTGTGAGGATGACAGGCTTAGCACACACAGTGCCATTTCCCCTTCATACCAGCTGTCTGTCCTCGCTGTGCTGTCCCAGTGGGAGCCCATTGGTTGTCAGTACAGTGGCCCCTCGGTTTTCTAATGTAATCTGTTCTGGAAGACCGTTTGGGTTCTGAAACGTTCGAAAATCAAGGGATCAGCAGCCGACAGCTAGGCCTCAGGGTGTTGCCCTCAGCAGAAGCTGTGTGGCACGTTCGGCTTCCGAGGAGTGTTTGAAAACCGAAGCATTTACTTCTGGGTTTCTGGCGGTTGTAAATGGAAATGTTCATCAACGGAGACCTTCAAAAACCAAGGTACCACTGTAATATACACACACACTCACAGTTTTCTTTCTGAAAGTCTCTGTGACACACAAAAATGAGCACCAACTTGTGAATCATTCAAACCTGAACCCCAAGTTTGAATGTGTGTCTTTGTTTCCCCAAGTGAGCATGAGCGTTCCCCGCAATCTCTTCCTGCCTCAGCTGCCATTAGGATGCACTGTGAGGGAGGACCCAGCACTGGTCCACATGAGTGACAAACATCCTTACCATTAGTCCCAGGCACTGGAGGAATTTACAGTGAAAGGACCTTCAGGTCAGTCCTAGACAGATGCCTCAGAGAAAAACGTGGACACCAAGGAGCCAAGCGGCCAAGGCAGGACTAGGGTGGGGCTGCCAGGAGCACCCGGGAAATGGGATGTACGAGTCCCGCTCTGTCAGCCAGAGCCTGCATGTGCTTTCTGCTGGCCGACACCTGCTTTGCTGTGCTCTAGGATGCAGGAGAAAAGGGCAAATGTGAGCTGTGGTGAGGTTGGGCTGAAAATGTTTGTTGCCAAGGAAACACCAGGAGCAATTTGTAAGGCTGGGTATTGATTTCAGGAACGCTTTGAGAGCTAAGCCTGCTCTCTCCCCGAGTTTCCTACAGCCCCCAATTGTGCTGAGGCCGTCACACATTGGCATCGTCAGCGAAGAAGAAACGTATCACACATGTCAACACCACTCACTGTTAAGCAGGGGGATACGAACAACATGCAGTGCTTCGACGCTGTGGTTTCAGCTGCTGAAGAAAGTAACCTGGGAAGTTCAGCCACATAAGGAAGAGATGTCATGAAAGTGGCAGCCACATATGCTGCCGCTTTTTGAAAAGCTCCAATGCTCACACAGGAGGCTGCCACAGGCCAGCACCCAACACTGCTCCCGGAACACCGATGAAGGTGTCAGACCCCTCCCACCCTAATCGGTAATACTACACGAGTGACATTCTCAGCTGACGCAGCCTTTATACACAAGCTCGTTTATAGCTCTTGGAGTTGGAGGGGTTCCTTTTAACTTTTAGCTAAAATTATTGCTAAAGCCAGTTTAAACCAAAAATCAGGTTTGACTTTACCACAGCATTTTCAGGTAGCAAGATTCCATTTCCTTAGAGACCATAAAGCAGAAAAATACAAAAAAGGCTTGACCATAGACAAAGAATGCAGCCCTGAAGAGTGACCTTAATTTGTGGTGCGGCTAAGTGTTCAATTTTGTCTGAGAGGTGGCTACTTTTGAAGTAATGTATTTGTACTTTTACCATATGCTCCATGATAACTCTAACTCTTAAAGTGAAAATCTGTTAAAATAACAAGTAGGGCCCTAGCCAGTGTGGCTAAGTGGTTAGAGCATCAGCCCTCACACTGTAAGGTCTTGGGTTTGATTCCGGTCAAGGGCACGTGCCTGGGTTGCAGGTTTGATCCCTGGCCTGGTCAGGGCACATGCGGGAGGCAACCAACAGATGTGTCTCTCTTATATTGTTGTTTCTCTCTCTCTCTGCCTCCCCCCACATGACCCCCTACCTCCCTTCTCCCTTCCACGCTCTCTAAACATCAATGGAAAAATATCTTCGGGTGAAGATTAAAAAATAAAATAAAATAATATAATAAAATAAAATAAAATAAAATAAAATAAAATAATAAAATAAAATAAAATAAAATAAAATAAAAAAATAAAATAAAATAACAAGTAGGTAAAGGTAAAGACACACACACACTTTGTGTCTCTTGGAAACCTAACAGCTCAGAGTGGGCCCTTGGATTACTTAGTAAACTTTCTGGAGTAAAGGCCAAGCCTTGGTGGGCAGCTAACTTCAGAAGGAAGCACTCCTGTGGCGTGGAGGTTAAGGCCCCCAGGGTAAATCTGCCTCTCTGGAGTCTTGACGCATCAGGACCCTGATGAGATTCCAGGCATGGCCTAACAGAAACGCAGCCCGGCACTTCTCCAGACTCCCCTCCACTGCGACGAAGATAACCAAAGGACAGCACGTTCACTCTACATAAGCTATAAAACACAGAGTTGGGCAAAGGTCTCCATGTCCCCAGGCATTTGCCTCAAATGTATTTTCAAGCTTTAACATGTTCTTAGTTTAGGATAAGAATTCTTATGAGAACAAAATCCTCTACTGGCCACACACAAAAACCCCTGAAATGAAAGCCTTTGAAAGCTAGTACAAATTGAGGATCCAATGCAGAAACATAATATGCAAATGTGGATAAAACAACTGAGGATTTTGTTCATTTTAGCATTTCATAGGGTCTCCAAGTGTGAACATTTTCACCAGGATTCACCAGGAAGAAGTGTCCCCTGAGGAGCTGGGATGCTGACTTAGAGCAGTGGAAACTGTCTCCCTTCTAGCCTTGACTTCTGGGAAGTTTAAGGGTCAAATTTTACACCCTCCATTTTCATTGATCTCGATTTTCTCCCCTTTCTGTTTCTATTTTATTACCATTATTTGATATGTCTTTTCTTGGTAAGCTGCTTCAAAGTTTTTTAGGAAAGAGGCCAGGTATAAAAATATAGACCCCAAAAACCACCACAAAAAACAAGCAAATATTGCAATTACTTTTAGGGTATAAAAGAAAGTATCATTCTTTGTTCTTACAGCACATCTTAATCAAAAAGCGGTATTTCAGAATTACCTTAATATATATATCTAGATTTGACCATAGCAGTCCTGTGCTCATTAAGAAGTCCCCAATTCCTTGATCTTACCAAGAACAGACATATTCCCTGAATATAATTTTAGTTATCTTCATTATTTCCAACAGAGCCCTGGGCTGAGACTAGAAGTTGTGTATGTAGCTCTGTGACCCTAGGTGAGTCATTAACATCTGACTGCCTTAGTTTCTCCTTCATAACAGGAGGGCAACTACAACCTCCTCTCTACCACAAATCTCATTATGATTAGGTAAACACAGGCTTGCTCTCAGGTGTAAAAGTGCGGTATAAATGTAAGATATTACTATCATACACATTAGAGGCCTACATGATTCTTTCTCGAGAGCTTAAGGACTTCTTTTCACCCACAGCAAAAACTTCTTTCCAAATTCACAGTTTCTTTGGTAACAACAACACGATAGAGACACGGAAGTTACATACACATTCAGAGATGCAGGCACCAAATAAAGAAAGAAGGCATTTCTATACATAAAACATTTATACCTGTTTTCATTTTTTTACATTAAGATGTAAACATCCGCTTATCCAAAATAGCTGGTGAAAAAACAAAACAAAAACAAAAAACAAATTAAGTCTTTAAAGATAGCTGGTGAGTTTTCAAGTGTCTTTGCTGAATGAATCCAAGTATCAAACATTATAACTCAATAATTCAATGATAAGGAAAACCAATGGAACCAAACTGAGCTATAAAATATCAATATGTAGCAAAATCACAATTAACCAAAATGCTCCAACTTCCTGGATAATTGACTATTTAAAACTATTCTTGTTTTAACCATTAGTTTAGGAAAAAACCTTCCTAAATTGAACCATTTCACTTTCCTGGCTCAGTCAGTACAAAATGCCAAACACAAATCAATTTTATTTTGATGATTTAGGATCATGTGGTACCTTGGGGTATCTCTCAAAATATACATTAATTTCTACGCAGTTTTGTTAGAGGCAGAAAATTAGAGTGAATTGGAGTTTCTTGTTTTAAATAAATCCCTGATATCATTAGCTTACTGTCTTCCTTTTGCGTCATTCTCCTAAAAGGAGGGCGTAGCGAAAAGGTTCTAGTTAAGAAGTTGCAGGCTTAACTACATATCTGTGATTCAGGCAAACAAGGCAGATCAATGTCTTTACCCCTCTGGACTATTTCTTCTCCTTAATAAATATGCCCAATAACATGAATGATATGTAATGGGTCCACTGTTTTTCTTGATATCAAATTTTAGTACCTTATAAATTCCTTGTTTGGAATCTTTTCTTTAAAAAACAAAAGAAAATGATTCATGAAGATGACTTCCAAAACCAGGGAAGTTGTAGATTTTGCTAATGGAATCAAACTGTGCTTCCTTTAATAATGTTTATAATGTTATCAAGAAGCAAGTAAGTTCTCTAAGATACTAGGTGCTTAACTCCTCAAAGCCATAAAAGAATGAGCTGCTGGGAGAAAAGTCACCCTCTGGTCTCTGAGTGCAGTTCAGTGTTTCCCTAGTGCGGGGCCCTATCCCTGGGGCACAGGGGATGATTTCAGGTGGCACATACACTGAATTAAATAACACTGCATCACAGTGAGAATGTCGTTCCCTTTACAATTTTCTTTACCTTCCTGAGAATCCCACAGAGAGAGTCCCGTTGTGGTGCTGGGTAGCATCTCTCTCACTGCAACAAAGAAACAGCAGGCTTCTTGGATTCAGAGGCTTGCGGGCATTAGCATCTAGCTAGAATTTAGTTAACATTTTTTGTTTTAACTTTATTTCATAGTTACCTTTTATTTATGGGAAACTGATCCTGATTTTCCACTTGGAACAGCAATTGGTTTCCTTTTAAATTACTTAAAAATTTTAAAAATAAATATTAAGTAAATAATAGTATATGTAATACTCAAATGATTGAAGTCTGGAAAACAATGGCTATAGTCTAACAAATCATATTTTTTAAAAGTGATTTTTAAAGAAACTACCAACGGAGTCTAGAAAGGGAACCTATGTCACTGTACTTTCAATACTTGTGGCATTCCAGAGATGAGTTCGCCGCAGCCTCTCCTACATCAGGTGATTCCCAGAGTTGAAATTCAAGCAAAAACATAAAAGAAGAAAGAACCAATTCCAAACCATCCTGGACTTCATAACTCATGGTACCATAAATGTGCAAATAATCTTATATTTAGTAAGTCATTTGTTTGAAACATACCTTTTCAATTTACTGCGGCATCTTTTTATTTGGTCTATACTAACGCCTCACAAAGGCAAACCCAGTTTGGAGAGTTCCTGCTTGGTCCTCAGAAGAGCAATATATGTTCTAATTGAACTCTGCGGCAGGGATTCAGAACTGCTGGCCAAGTGTTCCAACGGTGGCAGACTGTTCTTCCTCCGATGCGGCCCTGCAGAGAGGTCTCCTCCTCCTCTGAACAATAATCTGGGCCAACATTCTTCTGAGAGGAGTTTGCCTCACGGGTACTGCATGCTCACAGGCATGCCATGCTGACTTAAACAAAAAGGACACATGGAGAGAAAGAAAGCAGAGCTTCTCTCTTGTGGTGAACAGGTTCTTCATCACAGTGGCAGTTAGGATATGCTCCTTCCTTTTCCCCCCAAAAGCCCAGGCAATACGTCTGAAGGATGGAGTCAGACATCATAATCAGGAGCCTTCCCCTGGGCTTGCCTTAGCCAGATCTGCAGTGTAACAAAGGCTCCCACAGTCACGTGAAAGAAAAGCTGCCAGAGGTTTCGAAGTTCATAGAGATACATGTTGCATAGACAGATTAAGCCAAAAGTCAAAAAAGATTTGACATTCCGCCAGCCAGTATAGTAGACAAGTAAATAACACTGTTCAAAATATAAAATGAAAGATGATTAGGGTTACAGGAAGAGAAATCGATGCTTCTACTAGAAAACTGTAACAGGACACAGAGTAAAATATGAGAGTGCAATTTCATCTACAGATAAAATAATGTAACATCAAGGCATTCGGCTATGAAAGGGAAACAGATTTTTCCTTTTATGTTTTTCATTTTTCAAGAGAAAAAGCATTTTGTATCATATTTTAAATGGAGGAATAATCAGAAGACTGCCTTGCAAACAGGCTGGACAAATTTCTCAAGGTGACAGGCAACTAAGAAGCATTCTCAGGGCCTTCGGGGGGTCTATCTTTCATTTTCAGCCCAGAAAAGTACAAAAAGCTCAAATAAGCCATTTAGCAAAATGGACTCTTATGTAACCTGAATCTGAAAATTACTGAAATCAACAATATTTACTGATCCCCCTTTCAGTGCAAGGAGTTAAGCTAGGAGGACCTGAGTGAACATTTGAGGGAGAAGTCATTCAAGGGATATTTACTGAGGGCCTGTTATAAGTCAGGCACTGTTTTTTAGCTTTAAGTAAACAAAGCCTTTTCTCTAGTTTACATTCTAGGGGAGAGAGAAAGATTATAAACATTATATATATAATATATATGTACATTATATATATAATATGAAATAGTTACATCTTGAAAAAGATAAAAGACAAAATTTAAAAAGGGGGACAGAAGGCAATGAGTGCCATTTTAGAAAATACAGAAAGTACTCCTCTCACCCTACCCCAAATCCTGGCATTCACTACTGTCTCCTGCTTCATTTTCCCTCCCATACTATTAACATACTTTTAAAATATGTTTATTTTGTTTGTCATCTATATTCTTCCAATAGAATCTAAGCTTCGTGAAAGGAGAGATTTTTTATTTTCTTTTTCACTCATTTATCTCCAGTGCCTAGAACAGTGCTTGGCATGTAAGTGCTCATTACAAGTTTGTTGAATGAATAAACTGTTTTCTAGAAGACATCTAAAATTCACAATCTGGTAAATATAGGAATTATATGTGATCACAAAGTCTTAAGAGAGAAGCAGAGGTCCCTTTGTGAAATTATATCCAGGCTCCAGTACAGGAAGGATATTAGGGTGTTTGCAACAATGCAGAATGTGGAAATATTCTGTTCAATGTGTTTAATTCTTAGGAAATTAGAACTCTGCCTACTTAAAAAGAAGATTGCTGTCTAAGAAAAATGAATTGGAAGCACTTACTTTACCTAAGTGATCTGTATTGTAGAAAAATAGTTGGGGGGGAAAAAACTTCTTCTTTTGAAATAGTTTTAGACTTAGAGAAAAGTTGCAAATATACTAGAGTTTCTGTATATCTTTCACCCTGCTTCCCCTAATGTTGTCCTCTTATATAACCATAGCATAATCATCAAACCAGGATATGAACATTGATACAATACTATTAACTAATCTATAGACTTTATTCAAATTTTGCTAGCTGTTCCACTAAGGCCATTTTTCTGGTCCAGAATTCAATCCCAGACTCCATATTTAGTTGTCATGTCAAGTTCACTGGGATCTATGTCCACTCAAAATGGACAGGTAGGTCACAAAGCTAACAGAGGGTCAAATTAAAAGGGAGGCAAAAAACTCAGACATTACTTTTAATTAAAGTACACAAGCAATTTTTAGAATTAATACCAAAAACAAACAATAATGGGAAAGTGTTTCTTAAAAATAGGAGAGAACTCACCTGGTAAAGGCAGGCTGCTGTTCCAAGGAAAAATGCAATGATGTAATTAAAATCCTCACCATCACTCTACAAAAACAAAATAAAAAATTACTTCTTTTCTGGTGGAAGCCTATTTTCAAACAAAATCCATCAGGATAGGATATGAAAACATTTATGCACAAATGGCCAAAATTTTCATGAAACGGTATATAAAAATTCTCCAGAGTCCCAAAAGGGAAAAAGAAAATCTATCATAAGATCCAAGGAGTGTGAGATAGAGGAAAACCACCAGTGTTCCTCCATGTTTTGGCCTGCCTGTCAGTTTCATTTTACCCAAGAGAAGATGAAAACCAATGGGAACAAGTTTCTATATAAAAGACTCTCTTTTCTCTACTGAAGAAACTATATAAAAATGTACAACACCCCAGCAGCCTATAAAGTTAGTCTTGCTCACTAGGGTCATTCCTTAACTCAAATAAATATTGACAAATTTTACTATCTAGTAAGCACATCGCTGAATTGTCCAATACAGAAATTTGACAAGATTAAAAAACAAAAACAAAAAAACATGGAAAGCTACTGCCCACTAGAGTGTGCTAAATCCCAATGAGAAAAACCAGTCATGCATGCTGTGCTAGAAAAATAGCTATCCAGAGGAAAATCAGATACATCATGTATAGAATATTTCTTTTAAAAGAAAACGAATAGAAACATGCAACAGCCCATTTTTTTCTGTTCCTTTTTGATGCCTCTTAAATATCTATATTTATTACTTCTTTCAATACTTTTATGAAGTAGAACACAAAGCCTAGGCAGGAGCATAAATTTTCCCCTTATTTTATCTTTTTATTTTTTAAAAATGTATCTTTATTGATTTCAGAGAGAGGAAAGGAGAGGGAGAGAGAGAGAGAAACATCAATGGTGAGAGAGTCATTGATTGGCTGCCTCCTGCACGCCCCCGACTGGGGATCGAGCCCGCAACCCAGGCATGTGCCCTGACCGGGAATCAAAAAACCCCTATCATCTGGATCCTAGGTTGACGCTAAACCGCTGAGCCATGCCCAGCTGGGCTCCCCTTATTTTAGAAAAAAATTTAATACAGTGAAAATTTCCACAAGACATGAGTGTCCCCCATGAATATGTCTTCATGAAATAATATAAAGAGAAAATTCCTTTTCTGCTGGCTATTAGGCAAAAGAACTGACTGTAGGCAGAAGGAGAGTGGCTTATACTACTGAGATGATCTTAAAATAGGAATTAATCTGTCTGGGATGCTTAGGGACAGTTCTACCTCAGAGGCAGGGAAGGTAAACATGAAACCTCTCCACTTTAATAATTCTAAAGCTTTAAATACAGGGTGGGGCAAAAGTAGGTTTACAGTTATGAGCACGTGAAACACAGTTTATTCTTGTATTGTTATTAATTATGGTATTATTTTCCATATGAACTGTAAACCTAATTTTGCCCCACCCTGTAAGTTCTGCTCAATTGTTTTTCTTAATCCCTTACTTTTTAAATGATCTTTTTTCTGATTATAAAAATTTATGTTCATTGTAGAAAATTTGGAAAGCAGATTGTTACAAAGAATAAACTCATATAGTCCCTAGTACCACAACTCTGGGAGAATTACTGCTAACCATTTTATGTATTTCCTTCCAATAATTTCTATACAAAAATATATGCACATTTTATAAAACTGGAATCATACTTTTATATACTGCTGTTTAGCACTTCACATATCATAAACATATAAACACTTTCTCAAGATATTCCTCAACCACATGATTCGTAATGATTATATAACCTTTCATTATATTATTGCATTAAACTGCACACATAGTGAGAATTCAACAAATGCATGCTAAATTGAGTTGAGCTTTGAAAAATCTTTATTTCTACTTGGTAAAGAGAAGACTGTCTATAAACATATTCTTCCATTCAATAAATATTCATTAAGCACTCATAGGCCAGAACTGTGTTACTAGACCTAGGAGAGAAAGTAATTAAGTCCATACCAACTCAAGAAACTCACTCTCTAGTCAAGGAGGCAGATAAATAAACTAACAATTCCCATCTCAAGTGATAACTGGTGGTATAGATATATGTATGTACAGGGTATTAAGGAAGCCTACTGGAGACCCACTTAATTCTGTCTGGAGAAAAAAGGGGCCGGGGAAGGTTTGCCAGAGGAAATAAAGCTTAGCCTAGGCCCTGAAGGATGAACTGGTAAACAAAGGAGACAATGTAGGAAGAGAATTCCAGGCACAGGGAGTAGCACATGAAGTCTCAAACATATGGAATAATTTTGGAATGAACTTTTATGATATCTACAATTTTACTTTCAAATGATTCACACACACTCCAAAAGGAAAGAGAGAATGGAAGGTAGGTAGGTATTCAGGTGAATATTAATTGTATTGTTTTTAAACCTCTTATAAGTTTGAATTTTTCAAAATAAAATGTTGTGTGTGGGGGGGGGAGGAATGCAAATGAAAAACTGCTATGCAGCCACTAAAAAGAACATAATAGATCTCTATAGATTGATATGAAATGATCTCCTACATATTATTAGGTGGAAAAAGATGCAAATTGGTATGAAGAATATACTGCCATTTATATAGAAGTAATTTTAAATTAATAATTATATAAGAAAATATATAAATACATGTGTATTGGCATATGGACATAATCTCTCTAGGATATACTAGTTGTTTACTCTAGGGAGAAGTGGGAAGAGAATTACTTATTGTAAAAATTACAGGCTTTGAAACTGATTGTGTGTACACCTTACTGCATGTACATTTTACTCTGTGTACGCATGTGTATGGATGTGTGTGGATGTACATGTATTAACCTTTGTTGAAGGCCATTACGAAAATATCTAAGGAGAAGGTGTAGAGTTAGAAGAGTACAAAGCTGAGGACAGAACACTGGAGAAGCCACTATTTAAAGGATGAGTGGTGAGAGTTTACCAAATAAACTGAGGGCTAAAAAGAGAAAGAAAAAAATACAATAGGAAAAAACTGTTTCATGGAAATTAAGGAATGAGAGAATGTCAAGAAAAATAACACATCAAACGATTAATAGTGCTTTATTTTATTAACTTCTAAGTTTTCTAAAATAAACATTATTTTTTAAATTAAACAAGTAATTTTGTGAAGGAAGATCTGAACAGTATGTGAGACAAGGCAGAGAGAGCACATAGGACAAGGCCTCAAGAGTGGCTGCGATATTTGCCAATCAGTAGGATATTGGTGAGCTCAATGGCAGGTGTTTGAAAGAACTATGAGGGCAGAAAAGAGATCGCAGGAGACTAAGAGAATAGAGCTAAGGGAGTGGGGACAACAAACACTGTCTACTCCTTTAAAAAATTAGAAGGGAACATACATCAAGAGGTTTTGTTTGTGTTTAAACACTGGCAGGCTACAACATGTTTAGGGCTGAGAGACAAGAGCCAGTAGAGAGGAAGCAGATGAAATGTAGGTGAGGACTAGCCAGAGGTTGGGGGAAGGTGGGGCAGAGGTTCAGAGAGGGAACAGAAGTGGAGGGTGGGACAGAGGAATGACAGCCCGGGTGGGGCAGGAAAGGAGGGGACAAAGGTAAGGAGTTCAAATAAAAATTTTAAAAATGTCACATTCACCTTTGGGGGATGCTACGGTACAAAAACACTGCTTTGAAAACGAATAAAGGGAAAAAATTTTTTCAAAGTGAAAATGAAGAGGTAAGGAAAGACTTCATATAGTAGCCACACAACCACGTAGTATATTAGGGTGATACTACTAAAAAGGTTGTAATAATTAGAAAATATTCACTTTTTAATCCTAAGTGAAAAGATACAGAATTATATAATAGATATGATTCATATATGTATAATACATATATGTTTGTGTGTATATATAGGGTGTCCCCCAAAAATGAATACACACTTTAACAGCTGATAACTCACTTAGTTTTCACTCCTTTTCAGGTTTAACTGATTTGAAATAATGGGTGAAGCCAGACTAAGCTTTGAACAAAGAAAATTTATCCTAAAGTGTCACTAGACTTTTTTTATGAGGATACATAAAAGATAAAGTTTACTGTACAAAACTGGCAACAGTCCATGAATTGAGGGCGCATAAATACCAAATACAGTGGTTCCTTGGTTTCCGAATGTAACCCGCTCCGGAAGAGCACTTGGGTTCTGAAACATTGGAAAACCGAGAGCTCCACAGCGGACAGCTGGGCCTCAGGGTCTTGCCCTCAGCGGAAGCCAAATGGCATGTTCCACTTCCCATGCATGTTCGAAAACCGAAGCATTTACTGCCGGGTTTCCAGCATTCGTAAACCAAAATGTTCGTCAAAGGAGGCATTCGAAAACCGAGGTACCACTGTAAAATGATTCTTGATGTTTCGAATCCACTGCTTCTCGTTATCAGCAGTGCCTGATAACAGCAGTGCCAGAACGGTCATCAGTTTGAAAACAGGCACTGACAAAACAATTATTCATTTCTGTAAATTCTTTTAAATTTTGAAAATGAACTGTATGCCAATAAACACTGATTTTATAATCATTCAAAGTGTGTATACGTATTTGGGACATCCTGTATATGTATATGTATATATAATATACAGAGAAAATTTGGGGATGATTTTATTTTCTCCTTTATACATTTCCCCCCAATTCTTTAACAATGAGCAGAGAAACAGGCAAAATGCTTTTATTTCTTTTGAAAGCAAGCAAGCATTGCATCTTAGCATACATATTATACCACTAAATAAATAAAAAACTTCCGATGACCTTTAAGAGGTATGTAATTTCTTTAAAATATGGGAAAAACAGAACTCAAGGAATAAAAGCAAGTTGATTACTTTCTGCTTGGTAGTAGTCTTTAGAAACAATTTGAGAATCAGAGAGCCTTAGAACGTTTGTTCTGAAGTGGTCATTTGTTCTGAAGTGGTCTTGAGCCTACGCAGTCTAAAACCTTCTTCTTGCAGAATAGGAAAGTAAGATCCAAGAAGATAAAGTAACCCATACAAAGTCACAGAGGTACAGTAGTTACTGGCAGATGGGACCCAGGTATCCTGTCTTCCAGGCCAGTGTTTCTACTGCTGTAGCAAAATACTCAATTTTTTTTCTAATGTAACACATGCAAATTACTTCTAGGTTGGCATCAGCCTAATTAATATCATTGTTTCAAGGTTGATCCTAAAGGAACACAGGTAATATAAACCCAATGTGATAAAAGCTTATTATGCATTCATGAGGTGCCAATTCACAAGAAACTTATTAACATCTTTAAACTCAGAACAAAGTTAGCAAATGAGTGAAAATAATCTAATTTACACATTACTGTGAACACCAAATCAAATTTACCAACTTAAAAGAAAAATGTACTCATCCTAAACTTCCCCAGTCTGAACTTAGATAGCAAAGAAAAAACTTCAGTGCTATGTATTTTAATAAATCCCGTTATCACCCTAAGAGGTGGTTATTAATCTAGAAGAAACAAACCTGTGCTGAATTTTCAAACAACATTAACAATATACATGAATGTTAATTCATGTGGGTTCTCAAATTTAAATGTGCCTCAGGCTCTAGAAGTAAGTTACACACTAGAAGATAAATGTGGCACTCATTTTTAGCATTCGAAAGAGTATTTAGAATTCATGGCCTTAAAGAAGTAAACTTTAATATTGGTACATTGCTCACACTCAGAAAATACACTACATATTGTCAGCTAGATGTAAACATACGATCCCCAACTAAATCCTTTGCCCTTAAATCAAGTATTAAAGACATGTTGAGGCCACTTAATCTGGTACTGCCTTCCTGCCTCCTCTAGCACCACCATCACCTAAATAACTTCACTACAGGTAACTTCAAAACAGATAAAGGTTTAAGTCCCATGTCCTGGAATTTGCACTCAAGTCTACAGAACAGATCACTTCAAAAAGATCTTTTACTGACAAAACATTACCTACCACAACTCCAGAGATTATTCCTAACACAAAATACAATGAACCAGAGAGAAAACAGAGTATGTCTTAAATTCAATGGCTTCGGTGAGAATAAAAAGGACCTTTTATCCCACACAAGTCATGGACAATGATAAAATAGACTCTAATGAGGAAAAGTTAAAGGTGGGAGACCCCAGGTCCCCGATTCTGTATGTATTTTCTTTCCAGGTGATTCAAGCTATAAAGGATGTACTTGTTGAAATTAATCTAGTTGGCACCCCTAGTCCTACCCTGCTTAATACTCTACATTCATCACAGCGCCTTCCACATTCTGGCATTTCATTTTCTCCTGTTTGTCTACTGTCCATTCCACCTTTTAGGACACAGAATCCTTAGAAGGCAGATCACTTTCAGCACTATATTCCCTCATTATTCTCTTAACAAGAGGAAGGGGAGGATAAGGCAGGTACAAAGAACACAAAACCTAAGCATATGTTGCAAGTCGTACTAATACTCAAATCAGTTCGAACCAATTCTGTAACAAGCGGAATCAACACACACAGTATCTGAAGTTGCAAAACTAGCACAGTACCTGCAGGAGACTTTCTATGGCGTGAAAGCCTCGGATTAAGTTCAGAGCTCCACATAAAAGACTAAGGATAAACGCCACAATCCCTGACAGAGTTGCTGGTTCCAGTCTCTGGTGGGCTGGAAAATAAAATGGTTAGAAATGAACATTAGTATCTCATGTCAATACCTAAACTTACGTAAAATGAAATTCATCACTCAATTAGATTAATCTTCATAAAATTATCTAATGCTATATCTTAGTAATTAAATATTTTCTTAAATGCAAAATGTCTTATCACATGACAGCTTCAGACCCTGAATGCAAGTTAAATTGACTTATTTTTCTCTACATTTTTAATGAAGACATCTCACTTGTATTTGGGACATATACTGCTAAGGAGTGCTCATATCTGGCAGTAAACCAAGTAGAAAAAACCTTACTGCCTAAATATGTCTACCACTTGCAAGCAGTTGCAAAGATTTACAAAGGTGACTTTGCTTGGAAATTCATTGCATAATTCCTACCTTTCCTGAAAATGCTTAGGGAACATTTTAAAGGACAAACATAGCTTGCTTTTAAGCAACGCTCTCCCCTATCTGGGTTTCAGGGCTATAAATACCAGAGGATATATATGAAAGCTCATATATATAGTTGACCCTTGAACACAGATTTTAACTGTGTGGGTCCACTTACACTTGAATTTTTTTCCAATAAATATGTACAGGACTTCAAATGTATTTTCTCTTCCTTATGATTTTCTCAATAATATTTTTTCTGTAATTTAGTTTATTGTAAGAATACAGTATATAGCCCTGGCCAGTGTTGCTAGGTGGTTAGAACATCAGCCTGTGAACCAAAGGTTGAAGGTGTTTGATTCCCAGTCAAGGGTACATACCTGGGTTGAGGGTTCAATCCCTGGCACTGGTTGAGGCGTGTGCAGGAGGCAACCAATCCATGTGTCTCTCTCACATCAATGTGGTTTTTTTTCTCTCTCTCTCCCCCTCCCTTCCATTCTTTCTAAAAATCAATGGAAAAAATATCCTCAAGTGAGGATTAACAAAATAATACTAATAAATAAAAAAGAATACAGTGTATAATACACATAACATACAAAATATGTGTTAATCAACTGTTATCGGTAAGGTTTCAGTAAACAGCAGACTATTAGTAGTTAAGTTTTAGGGAAGTCAAAAGTTATACACAGATTTTGACTGCACGGGGGTCAGCACCCCCTGTTGTTCAAGGGTTAACTGCAATCACCAATCTGAACTCAATAAAATGGAGTCTTATAGCTACGAAGTTCCTCGTCTCTGAAGGCCACTTGAAGATACAATTGATAGAACACCTGTTGAAGAAGTGACCAGTTTGCTCGGCCAACGTGGCTCAGCAGTTGAGCACTGACCTAAGATCCAGGAGGTCACGGTTCGGTTCCCAGTCAGGGCACATGCCCAGGTTGCCAGCTCAATCTCTAGTGGGGGGCGTGCAGGAGGCAGCCAATCAGTGACTCTCTCATCATTGATGTTTCTCTCTCCCTCTCCCTGCCTCTCTCTGAAATCGATAGACATATTTTTTAAAAAAAGGAAGTGACCAGTTTACCTTTGTAAACACATTTCCTTATCTGTCAGGGCTTCAGCAGTGTAAGACATTTAGTTATACAATAGTTTCCCTTCATAATCATTTTGCGCTTAACAGAATTAATAATAGAGTCTAAATAAAAACACAAAACTAAATACAAAATCATATAGACCTCAAAAAGGAGACAGATGGAAAGAGAAGACAACAGAAGTACATTTAGATCACTTTATTTAAATCACTGAAGTGTAAAAGCCCTAACAATGAAGTTAATAAGGTGGAATGTTGATATAAGGAAGGGCTTAAATCTTTGCCACTTATATTCAGCCATTTCAGCAGAAAAGCTTCCCTGAACAGCTCATAAAAACACAAAACCCACATATCACAAAAATTATTTAAGTTCAGCGGAAAACGTTAATATGGAATAACATTTTTTTCAATTTCTTCTGTACTCAAGCTTACTACTTGGTCTCTCAATCAATTTCCTTGAGATTTTGATATAAAAACAAAAAATGAAATGCCTCTGTAAAGTACTGATACCAAGTTTTATATCAGTAGAGGGAAAAAAATCTCACATTTAAAAACCTATCCAACTGGTCTACCAATTAGTCATGTTTTGCATCTCTCTTCCATTCCTCCCCATAGCCCCCCCTCAGTCATAAGGGACAGCTGGCCTCTAATAAAAAAGAAATCCTCAATATGGGCCTTGAGCATAAAACCACCTGACAACTGAACAGATTATATAAATCACACTTCTGAAGTATACAAAACAAGTTTAACTTGCAAAAACCCCAAATTATATTCTGAATATTTAAAAAAAACCTTAGCTTTTTATGGTAAGTAAGGTATGGCCATTCTTACATGGGAAAATATTACCATTTTAATGTGTTGATCAATATTGATTTAAGAAATAAATAATATGTCTATATAAATTAAATATTTATTAAGTTTCTAACACTTGCCTCTTGGCCTTGGAGCACTCTCTGTATAACGATAGTATACCATTTAAAAATTAATTATTTCAAAATGACCAGAAATATTTTTAAAGGCATGAAAGCAAATAACAAAACTCCTTTAACAAGGACAAGGCATCCATTATGCTGAAGGACAGGCTGGAGCTGTGCCAAATCACTGTGGGAATGAAATTCTCAAGCGGAGATTCCCTCCCATCCTACCCCCTTCCCAAGACTTGTGGGAATGGTTATCTAGAGAAAACTCAATCTGCATACAATATGAGGGTCATACTTTCTCAGTTTTCACAAACTGAATGAGTTATTTAATCACATTTAAATGTACAGTATTATGTTTTATATGCTTTTCCCCCCTCACTAAACAGATTTTTAGATCCACTGTTATTCACAAATGTTTACTGCACAGTTCTATTTGGCACTTGACAGTTACCATTAGGAATAGAGTGGATTTGGAACAATAACAAATGAAAGACAATGTAGAAGAAAAATTTGCTTAATCCAAAGCATTGTCACTTGGTCAGTTTATCTTTTATTGTTGCTAATAATTGTCTTCTGCTACAATGCCTTTTCTTTAATTAGTCTCCTTGGGCCCAAAAGTGGCATTTTCATGACAAAGTTAATTTTTTCTCAAAATGCACCAATGATTAATAAAGGGTTTACAAAAGTTCCTAAGAAGTAAGAGTAAGTCCCTGGGAACCAAAGAACTATTGGTTATAGTGAATTAATATATTTATTCAGCAAACACTTCTGGCACAATTCTGTATAAGATGCTGTGCTTTAGGAGGTATGAAAACAAATTACAGGAACTGCCCTCAAGGCACTTCCTGTGTTTAAAAGGGAAGTGGACAGATAGTTCACGAAAGTAATAAGCATTCTAAACTAAAAGATACAGACTTCTGAAGAGGAAAAATAACTAGGGGGGAGGTGGTGGCACAGGAGTGATAGAGAACTAGTGAAGATCTTTGAAGATGGATAAAGTTTAGACAGGTACAAATGAGGAGAACTGCATTCCATGCAGAGAAAAGAATATGAACATGGAGATGGAAATGAGAGAAGCAAATAGTAGCATCTACTACTGCTGCTGCTACTGCTGCTGCTGCTGCTGCTGCTGCTGCTGCTACTAACAGTGGCTGCTCTCAATGTGCCAGGCAAGGTGTCAGACATCAAGTGCTTCCATTTGGTTCTTTCTCTTTATAATTTCTTTATAATTTCTCTCTCTTTGTTTATATTGTCTATTTGATGCAACCTCATTGTCATACCTTCCTTACTTTTTGTTTTTCTAGGATATGTTTTTATTTCTTTTAGAGAGGAAGGGAAAAGGAGAGAGAGAAACATCGATGTGAGAGAGAAACATCAATTTGATTACCTCCCACCCCCATATGCACCCAGAATGGGGATCAAACCCACAACCTAGGTATGTGCCCTGACTAGGAATCAAACCGGCAGCCTTTCAGTGTACGTGACGATGTTCCAACCAACTGAGGCACACCAGCCAGGGCCCTTCCTTACTTTTAAAATCATGATTTCCGCCAGGCTGGGCGTGGCTCAGTGGTTGAGCATCGACCTAGGATCCAGGCAATCAGGGTTCAGTTCCCAGTCAGGGCACATGCCTGGGTTGCAAGCTCGATCAATGACTCTCTCATCATTGATGTTTCTGTCACTCTCTCTCTCTCTCTCTCCTTTCCTCTCCCTGAAATCAATAAAGATATATTTAAAAATAATAATAATAATAAAATCATGATTTCCTTTAGTTCTTTGAAAATAATTATAATGGCTACTTTGAAGTCTTTGTCTGTTAAATCTGACATCTGGTCACTGTCATAGGCAGCTTCTACTGCCTGCTTTCCCTCCCCAGTCTATATATTATACTTTTTCTCTGCATGTCGTATAATTTTTTGTTGGACATTTTAGAAAACATATTGTAACAACTTTGGGTACTCATCCACTTCCTCTCCTCCAGGGCTTGTTATTGTTATTTGCTTGTTTACTTGTTTCCCAACTGGCTAGATTATTTTTAGTAAAATCTATTTCCCCTTTTCTCCCATAATTTGTATTAACCAAATATGAAGTATTGTGTTCAGTCCTGAATGCCACATTTAAAGAATACTAACAAATAAAATATATACAAAGCTTCCAGTGTAGGGAGGGTTTCAAAATGTGACGGACAAAAAGGCTAAGGAAATTGAGGATATTTTATATGAAGTTGACCAGATTAATAGGATAGAACACAGAGTTACTGACTTCAAAGTTCTGAAGTGCTGTAGAGAAGGAGGTAGAAGTCACAGGGCTTAGACAAACAGATAAACATTATAGGAAACAGACTAGCTCAAATATAAGAAAGAATTTTTTAAACAAGCAATTCCAGCTATGCTACCTTACAAAATAATGAGGCTTCCATTTTTAAGCAGTAGTTTTCAAAATGTCACAACTATATTCCTTGTTTAGGAGGGGTGGTATGAGTAGATGATCACATTTTCTGTGTGACAGTCAAAAATCCCCTGGCCTTGAATACAGGCAGCCGTTTGATATAATGCAAAGTACTTCACATGCTTTTAAACATATATTACAAATAAACTACTATTCATTTCCAGAAACATGTGCTTACAAAGAAACCTTAAGTGTTTCCTTACCAAACAGTTCCTGAGATTGCTATTTAAAAGTATTTTCTTACTTAGTCACATGTCTAGTAGATTAATAAATAAACCACTGAGAAAGGATTATTTTGAACTTCTACATTCTCTCATGTACTTGCTTTAAAATACTAAAATAAACTCATTTTCAAGATTTCCTCTGTTGTTATACAGTATTTTTTTTAAAAATATGTCTTTATTGATTTCAGAGAGAGGAAGGGAGAAGGAGAGAGAGAGAGAGAAACATCAATAATGAGAGAGTCATTGATCGGATGCCTCCTGCACACGCCTCACTGGGGATCAAGCCCGCAACCCAGGCATGTGCCCTGACCGGGAATTGAATTGCCATCTCCTGGATCATAGGTCAGTGTTCCGCTGAGCCACGCTGGCCGGGCTACAATATTTTAAAAAAATAATTGAGATCCAGAACTCACCAGAAGAAATCTTACCAGCACCTTTACAGTCCACAGAAAATGCAGATGTGACTCCGTTGGCTGACCCCAATTCACACATGGAAATTTGATAAGGGGGTCTCAGCTTGATTTCTGTCTGCATGTCAGACAGATTTATCTTTGTTGAAAGAGACCTGGGATTATTATATCGCTGCTTGGTCCTCTGAATGAAGTTATCTATGTAAAATAAAAAATAAAGTTCCTTGCAGTCATTTATTAATTAAATGATTTAAGAGTGAGGTTTTGGATAATAAATTTTACAGATAAACTGTTTAATTTGTTATCCCAAACTGTTCAATTGTCATGGAGTATTCTAATATTATTTATGTTTAATGGCTAGTATATCATAAAGTTATTAGTTTCTCACTCTAGAAATTATGCTGTAGTAAATTAATAATTGCAAGTAAACTAATGATTTAATACTATGTGACTGAGAATATTTCTACTATAATGAATTACTTTGAACTTCTACAACAAAACAATAAAATAACAGCTTTAATCTTTAAATCAAAATCTTAATTTTTATATAGATTCATATCTCATAAAATAGTAAGTCTGTATTTATCAGCTGTAATTCCATAAGAACATACACTGTAAATTGCATATTCTTATAAACCTGTTTTCTTATTTATCGCTTACACCATTAAAATGCATATTGTAAAAAATAAATTTAATAAAATAAAAGACATTTCCTAAATATCTTCCAAGATATTTCCTAAATAATCTTATAATTTTATTTTAACATTTTATAACTCAGTTTTACTATTTTTTTCCCCTTGTATATCTAGAGGCGAGCAAACTAATATCCACAGGCAAATCTAGCCAGTTGACTGTTTTTGTAAATAAAGTTGTATTAGAATTTAACTACATTCATCCATTTCTATATTGCCTATGGCTGCTTTCCAACTATAATGGCAGTTCTTTAAGCACCATATAGTGCTTAAAGCCTAAAATAAGCACTATATGGTCCTTTGCAGCAAATGTTTGCCAACCTCTGTTCTATATTAAGCAGACTATAAAAGATTATGACATAAATACAAAATTCTAAATCTCTGGCTTATAAATTTCTCACTGAGAAACTATCCTCTGGGGTTAATTCTTTATGCCCATAATCAAAATCACCTCTACAGCTAAAACACAATTTTTTCTAATATGCCTAAACGACGACATTGCCATAATTTAGAGACCATTTGTCAAATTATTCTATCAAAAGCAAGGTAGCAGAATTTTCTGAATTTTCCCCTTCTCCACTCCCTCCCCCAGTGTTAGATTAAAAAATAGCTTATGGCTGGCTAGAGACAGGATAATGAAAAGGAAACAAAAATCAAGCCCTTACCAAACTCAATGAAACAGTATGGTCTGACAGCAGTGTTTGTCTTCGTCATGTTATAAGTAGTAATGAACTCCTTCTGAAGCTCATCCAGGAAAGAGAAGGCCAGAACATTTGGGTAATTTTCAGTGCACAGCATCATGTAGCTCACTCCCAGAGAGCTAATAAAACTACAGTGTAAAAAACATCGGTTTTATAATTTCAAAGTAAATTGAGGTAATCCATTGCTTCACAAGACTGGTTCTATTATACCATACACTGTGCTACAGTGGCAATGAAGATATTAACATTATGTATTCCAGCAAAAAAATTTTAAAGAAGCTAAAATAATACTATTTTCAGTTGTGGTTTAAAAATGGTAGACCAAAAAAAAGGGAATGTACCTACAGAGGAACACACAGTATAGTACTAACACTTCAGTTATTTATCACTTGGGGTAGAAAGCAGGGGGATAAAAAAACATACAAAGATGTAAGGGTTATAGATAGTTAAACATTTAACCCTTCTACCTAGTGGAACTTAGTCCTATTTGACCAAGAACTCTAGAGATTCTGATGAAAGTTATGGGCATTCTCCCCAGAAAGATGTTCAAACAATGAACTTGGCACACATTTTCAGAGCGGTTACTGACCTCCTGAAGTCATCTACTAAACCCAGAGTCAAATTCTCTGCTTCACATAGTAATGGATTATGAACCATAGGGGAAAGAGAGAGAAATTTATGAGTTCACAACAAATAAAAGGGTTCGGGGAAAAGGAGGACTCTTGCTTAGAGCAGAATGCTGAGTGCCAACCGGTAAATGTGGAGGTAGAATTAGGATTGGAAAAATCAACATTTTGCAACCAACATAGTAAAGACTGGACCAAGCAATATCAATGGATGCTAAATCTAGGTGAAAATTCTGGTGAGGAGCAGGAAATTTTGCATGGTTTTAAAATGTCTTCCTATGGATTGCTTATTGGTTGCAAAGGAAAAGTATTTATTATATAATAGAAACGATAACACCTTGACCAAGTATATTCTAACATGACTATGAGGGGCAGGTGGACTTCCTGCACCTCCAGAAGAGAGATTCTCAGAAAGACGTATCAGCTATGTAGTATTCTGGCCAAGAACGAATAATCTGAACCTAATCATGAAGGAACATCAGAATAATCAACATTCTATTTTTAAAATCTCAATGTTTATTTAAAAAATAAAGGCTGTGGAAATGTTTCTAACTAAAGGAGGCTAAAGAGACACAACTAAATGTAATACCTAATCTAGATCCTGTGCTATAAAGGACATTCCTGGGTCATTGACAAAAACAGAAAACAGGCAGATTAGAAAAAAGTATGGTATTGATATTAAATTTACCAGAGCTGCTAATAACAATGCTACAGTTAAGTAAGAGAATATCCCTAATTGTAGAAAATATACTTTGAAGTAGTTAGGAATAAAGGGCTATATCATTTGTAAGTTTCTCTCAAATGGTTCAGAAAAAAATAAATCCGATAAATAGGTAGAGAGGTAAAATCATAAAGCAAATACAGTAAGATGTTAACAAAAGGTAAACCTGAAAACAGGTATTATTTGTATTTTTCCTCTTTTTATAACTTTTCTGTAAGTCTGAAATTATTTCTAAATAACAAGTTAAAATTTCAAAACATAAAATACTTCAAGCACTGAAATATTTAACCATGTTCTACTGAAAAACCCCCCACTTTTCTAGAATAAAGTATATACCCCCCTATAATAAGCAGAGCATGAGACACAAATTAACCCTTCTTAATGGGTCACTTAAACATTTTTTTAAAGTACTGTTAACATAGCCAGCCTAGATCAAGGGCAGCAAACCAGGATACAGGCTGTAACTCCTATATGTCACAGCAATCTTTACTGCCAAACCCTGATCCATATTGGAGTCCCTGCCTCACTTTTTTCTCTAATAATGTAGAAGCAGAATTTATGTATTAATTTAGAATATATATATATATATATATGTATATATATATATATATACACGATTCAAATTTTAAAGAATGAAAAATGAAAGGAAACACTGTACGTAAAGTGTCTTATCTCCACCGCTGCCCAGATACCCAGTTCTCTGTCCCTCAAACAACTCATTAATTTCTTCTGTATTCCTTCATTAACAGTTTATGTATATGCATCTTCCTCCCTCCCTCTCTCTCTCTTTCTTTTTTTTTTTAAAATATGTTTTTATTGATTTCACAGAGAGGGAGAGGGCGAAAGAGATAGAAACTTAGATGAGAGAGAAACATCGATTGGCTACTTCCTGCATGCCCCCTACTGGGGATCAAGCCCACAACTGGGTGCCCTGATTGGGAATTGAACCTGTGACCTCCTGGTGCAAGGGATGACATTCAGCCAACTGAGGCACACCGGCCAGGCTCTCTTTCTCTCTTTAAAGACCATTCTAGCCAGCCAAATGATGTGGGGTTGGTACCTATTAATCATCAATTACGAAGGGTGTGGGATATACTTCTGGTGAAATTGTGCTTCTGGAATGAACTGGAATTCCTTTCTGAAGTTCCAATTAATATACAGTCATTTGATTCAATGTTTTTCAAACTACAAGTTGTGACTCATTAGGTTATAAAATTAGTTTAGTGAATTAGACACAGCATTTTCCTTAAAATTGAAGTAGAATATAACAAAAAATAACGGAATGTATATTGTTTCATAAAACTTTTGTTTTAGTTTCTTATTTGTATATAGGTAGTGTTCACAAAGTAAAATGTATCTCTTCTTATGGGTCATAATAAAAAAAAAATTAGGTATAACATACTACATTTTTCTAGTTTTTTACAAAACTAGTAACTAAATTAAAGACCAAAGAATGTTTTTCCCAAGTAATTTTTCTCTTTCCAAAATAATATTCACTATCATTATCAAAATTCTGACAAATCATTAGCTATTCTCTTTTCCTGGCCAAGGGATTTACCCAATCTCGTTTTATCTTTGGTTCCTCTCCACAGCACTCACACTAGAACTTCTTTAGGACCTTCCAGTATCAAGTGTGTCTTGAACAGGTAAGGCTGGCAGACATTCAAATTCCAGACAACGAGATTATTCCTTTCAACCACTTTGTTAAAAAGCTAATTCTATCATCTATCCAAGCAGGCTTTCCCTCAGGTGATTCTTAAAGTCCAGCAAAATGAATAAGTGGTTTTAGAAATTAAACATTTTCTGGGATCTAATTTTATTTAGGAACTGTCCAAGACATTTTACATATCATCAATTAAACACTGACATTATTAGGACAATTCAGGACTGCTGCACCAAAATAAATAATTAGTGAAAGCAATGATCTTCCTCAAAGCAAACAACAGAGCACCTAGCATATGTCTAGCATTCCACTCTACAGACTCTGATTTCAAAGGCATCAAAGTCCCTGACTGCCAGGAGCTTGCAATACGGTACTGGGAATGCACTTGAAACAATGATATGTAAAACAAGATAAGGAAACAAAACTGAGTTTTGTAGCATGCTAAATGACAAAGCATAGAGCAAACTATTTATAAATTGAAACAGTAATAATATTTGTGTGACATACAATTTTCACTCTGCAACTGTACTATTACACATAGAAAATAGGCTTATCCTTTGTAGCCACGTTTGCCCAGTGAATAGCCTTCCTGGGTGAAGGAAAATTATCCAGTAGGGCATGCCATCTATTGGCAATCTGTTAAAATGGCTAAGTATAAGAAAAATATTATTTTTGAAACAGAACCTTCCACAAAGAATACCAGTCTCTAAAATAAAGCACTTCAATCTTTAAATATAAAAATGTTTGACATTATGAAAGTGAGAATACTGTATGGATTCTTTTTTTAATCTAAAGCAAATATGTCTTATAGAAACAAGGTGAAAACAAGACTTTGCCATCAATGAGACAGTAAGGAGATAAGAACAAGAAAGGGAACTCAGTAACATGGAGTGTCCACCATGTGCAGTGTTCTACCAGGAACTTCATATTTTCCCACTATTCTTCTCTTATGTGGCCAACTTTTATTTACCCTCCAATGGTGAAGAGCTAAGTCATGAATGTTATCCCATGAATAAGGGCTCACTTTAGCCACTAATTTTAACCTAATTAAATAAGAAAATATTTATTAATATGCAATATGCCAGGTGATAGCAATTTATAACAGTAAGCTAAAGAAGAATAAGACGATATTTAAAAGGTGATTATACCATCAGAGCCTTGGATAAAATGCAGAGCAAGCAAATTTTGCCTTTGACATCCTTCATTTCCTTTTCTGCAGAGTTTATCTCCTGATTCATTCTTTCCCTACTAACCCTAACACCTTCACACCCCAGAGAATATAGATCCTCACTTTTTTAGATAATCAATCACAGGTAATCCCTAATTTACTTATTGGTTAGTATTCCAGAAGTTTATAGCACCTAGAAATCATTTCCCCACAGAAACTGTACTGTAAGAGTAATAAGGTTCCTAGACCACCAGTTCATAAGAGCCTATTTAACATATAAGGTGCTGAAAGCTGAAGACTTTTCCATAATAAACAGTAAAAACAAACAAACAAAAAAACCTGCCAGTGCCCTGGCCAGTGTGGTTCAGTTGGTTGGAGTGCCATCCCTTACACCAAAAGGTCAAAGGTTCGATTCCCAGTCAGGGCACATACCTAAGTTCCAGGTTCGATCCCAGGTTGGGGCATGTATGAGAGGCAATAGACTGCTGTTTCTCTCTCACATCGATGTCTCTTTCTCTCACTAAAAATCAATACATATATTCTTGAGTGAGGATTTTAAAAAAATGCTAGTAATGAAACAAAACAGGAAAGTAGGAATCACAGGTTATTTTCTTCTCCCAGGTGGCTTGGTAGCTATTGGTGGGTTGCATTCTCTTGCCATGCCCCTCCCCACCAAACACCTAGTCTACAATGAGACCATGTGGTCTCATCCATCTTAGACTTTACGCATACTCTGTTCTTCATTATTTCTCAACCAAAAATAAGAGGAGGGGTAGTTTCACTGAATTCTTTTCCCTGGTCAATTTTTATCTCCATAAAAAGTGAAAAGAATTAGGAGAATTAGGAATGCTCCCAGTCAAGAGAGAGGTTAAAGGTAAAGGGAGGCACCTCTTTTACCAGAGAATAATGTGAATGCTGAGGACAAAAGACTGTGGTTCAGATATACTATTTATTAGTTTTGTGAATTTGAACAAGTTTCTTTACATCCCTAAGGCTCAGTTTCCTCATCTATAAAACAGGTGTGGTAGTACTATAATGGCTATTTGCCCAGCATCCCTTCTCTCCTTCCTTTTGGGAAATTATCTCAACCCCAATACCTATTCTATATGACTTTGGCAAAGCTGCCCATCAAAGGGGTGGGCATGTGATCCAGGGTCCAACTAACAGCACCTCAGCCCTCTGACCGCAATGTTACTCCGGAAATGGGCCACAGCATGGCAAAGCCAATAAAGTCCTTTTCTTGAACCTTGAAGGGAGAGGGGTTGTTCAGATGGGGTGAAGTAAGCCAGGAGCTGCCTGGACAGTGTTCTCCAGTACCCACACGCAAAAGGAAGGAGAGTGGAAAAATGAGAGAAAGATTCCTGACAACAGCATCTGAGCCCCTGCTCCAGCCAACTCAGAAGCCCTTCACAATACTTTTTTTTTTTGGCCTAAGCTAATATGGGTTGTGTTTCTGCACTCAGAATGGGAAAGAGCTCTATTTATTAGCCATTCACAGAGTTGTTGTGATATTTAATAATGTAAGCAGAGGGCCTGGCAATTAGAGGTACTGCAACATTGTTGAAGTTGCTACTCCTGTAATCAGAAAATAATACAAAGAGTGAAAGCAAAGAACTGCCAGAAACTAAAACAAAACGGCAGGTAAGCCTAAAACAGCCTTCCTGGCTGCAGAAAGCAATCGGGGGACAGATATGGAGAAAGTGAATCTGCAGGTAAGGAGAGAACCTATGAGACTCACAGCCATTATCAGACTTTAAATGAATTCATAGTGGGGGAAAAAAACTAAGGAATTTGATTTCTTGCACTAAAATTCACAAGTATAACTGGCCTCCCAAAGAGGTTTGTCTTTTCATAATATCAGTATCTCAATGTTTTAAGATCTCATATAATACAACTTAGTTTTCACGTGGTTCATAATTATTGCTTTAGTTATTGTTGTTTCCTAAGTAATGACAAACCTTTATATATTAAACATTTATGACAACTTGAGGAAAGTATCCTTCAATTTATGAAACCGATGAATCCCTTAAATTTTTATGCAGAGAGAATTGTAAGATCACTATGTAATGTGAAAAGAAATCACAAAACTTGATTATGCATACACACCACGCCCCAAATCAATGAGCCCAGTGGAAAAATTTTGGAGAGAATGAAGACTTAATTCTATGGCACTCTGAACATGGCCAATACCCCCAAAACAACCATCCCTCACTGAGTAGCTATGAGGACATGTGTAAGCATAGTGCAAGTATAAGCCATGCTCCACAGAATGAGCTCCATTAGCTGAAATGAAGTATTCAGTCACCACACTCTGATAAAGTTATCATTTTCCCAATACACAGGGAGAGAAAATTAAAGGAATTTTCTCAATTTTAAATGTTACTCTCTTATTTTTTTCCCAAAAATATGGTCTTCCTCTATGTATTCAACCAGAATCTAATGTGAGGTACCACCTGAGTTAGCAATAATTATCTAGTTAGTTACTTTGTTTTGGTTCTCTGTGGTATTCTACAAAGAGTACCTCATTTTCTATACAAATTTGGAAACCACAATGCTAGAGAACAGAAATCAAACATAATATAAGCCAGGGAAGATCAATCATCTCAGTGAGTTACAATGTATAGAGAAAAGCTATAAAAATAAAAAACAAATTGAAAATAAGGAAAAAGCGATGAAAAAGTCAGTCAAACAAGTTCTACAGGCGAAAGAAGTGAGATCATTAGAGAAATAATAGTGATGAGAAAGAAGGCGATTCAAAGAGGCAGGCTCTGCGCCAGGCTTTAAGGAAGGAGAAGCAGTTAGAAACTGGATGGAGAGTAGACTGGCAGCCTGGTGCCAGTTTCAGGTTGTGCTTACGACACTACTACTACAGACCTGTGAGTTTTATCTGGCAAATTCATCGTGGTTCAAAAAAGAGGTGTCATGTGAGAATTTTAAATCAGTCAGGTAACATGTAAGTTCCCAATTTTATATATTTCAATTTAAATCTGTCATATAGCATTCGAAACCTCAATAAACTAGAAACCAACAAACAAGACCTCTAATCAATGGTAGAAAATATATAAAATCCAGGCTCCTGTCAAGAAGTAGATCTAAAAATTCTCTGCTGCTTAACCCTTTTTTCAAACTTGGCTACAAAAATAACGTGCATAGGGGCTTTTCCATGCGTGGTTCCGACGGCCATGTAACCTATTTATTCCTTTAGGCATTTCTAAATTATTTTCTTAGATCAAGCCAGATTAGACCTCTGATGATTCATCCCGCTCCTAAACCTTCTTATAAAGTTGGTTTTTTCATCATGCCATTTGCTTACACTATGGAATATTAGAAGAAAAATCATAAAAAGCTCATTGTTATGGTTGTTCCTTTTTATGTACATCAGATGTAACATGAAAAGCAATGTTTGGATCCAATAGACACTGTGAATCCTATAAATGATCCATTATCCCCTTTTGTTTTGGCGACAAGGATGCTCAAAGCAATATTTGTAGCCCTTTCTAACAAATGAATGGACTATAAATAAAAAATTATTTATATCTCCAAAAGGAAATGTTTGTATCTCTAAATGGCCATGTTACTTCAGTGTACTATTCTCCTATCTTTATTTTTTTCCTCCATATGATTCTTTTACCTGTACTCTTGAACTATTTTTTTTTTGTAAATTGAATTCACAGTAGTTAAGCAGAATTAGAGGGGTGTTGAAAATGTTACTACATTCTACTCTACTTTTAAGAGAATACAGTAGAGGAACAGAAAACATTTGCAAAAAAAAAAGTTGTGTGTGTGTGTTTTTTTTAGTCTAGGATATCTGCCAGAATTAATATACTACATACAAGCCAATCTTCTATAATGTTGCTATTGTCTACAGCATTAAACAATAACAACTAAAACTCAGAATAACCCAGGGAACCCAAAGAGCCTCTGACTACTAAATGAAATATTAAAATGTTTCAAGTTTTTTCCTCTAAGAAATAGGAGTAGGCTAAGACATCACTTTAGATATATTCACCAAAACCATCACTATTTTGTAGTTAAACCCTCAGAAAACCCAATCAAAAATAACAGCTCATTATCTTACCACTACTCAGGTGATCCAAGCAATTATGGACATTCTCTAAGGTTCTGTTCTGGGCCTCTCAGAAACTCAGTGGCTGCTTCTACTGTTTCAGCTTCTATGTGAATGATTCTAAAGTCTCTATCCCACCTAGACTGGACTGCCCTGTCATAACTAAATGCTCAAAATGGAGCTTCATTATCTTGCTCTCCTTCCTCACCACCCTCCCTCCCCCGCCCATAAGCAACCTTTCCAAAGACCTCATTCTGTCTAATTCCAAGGTTTCAGTCATCTTTGTTCCTTCCTTCTCCTATCTCTGATATTCCATTTTAAAAGGCTTAACCGTTTCTTTGTTTTTTGATGTGTCTTTATGGCTGGCGTTTTCCTTTGTATTTGCACTTGTATTTAACTAGTTCAGGTCCTAATTATAAGTTAACCTCTCTCCTCAGACTTTCCATTTCACCCTGTCTCAGCATTGTTTTTTTATCAAGTCACTTCCCTCAAACCTGCAGTAACAGCTTCCTATAACCTATTATTACATCAAAGTGACATCTGTCAATCTAAACTTTCAGGGGAATCCAGGATCTGGCACCACTCTAATTATCTCACATTTCCCACAACTATCCCTAAGTCACCATTCACTTCACTGGGCCAAGCAGGTTAACGCGACCACCATGCAAAGTCACATTCTTTATTCTGCCTCTACACCCGAAATGCCCTCCTCTCTGCCTTAGCCAAATCTTACTAATTCTTCAGGACATGGTTCATGGCTTTTCTCAATAATGAAGCCCTCTCTCATTATATCCCATACAGACCTTGCTCTTACCTGATTTCTGACTGTATGCACTATCAGTATCAAACTGCTCAGTAGTTAACTATACTCTAATTGTTTCATGTGTATGCGCTCCAAGTGGTCTTATCTATTCCCATGGTTTTAATTACAAACCGTCATCTGACCTCCAAATCTAAATCTCCATACTTGTCCTTCTTCACTAAACTTCAGACTTACACATCCAGCTACCTACCTGACAGTGCCTCCTGGATGGCTAACGGGAATCTGTCCAAACAGAACTCTTGATTTTTACCACTGAGACACTTACCTTCCAGTCTTGCTCATTTCAACCCCATTATCTATCCAGATCCTCGGGGCAAAAATCTAGAGGTGACTTGCTTATTCTCTTTCCCTCACATTCCACTTTATTCCATGAGGAAGATTTGTTGGTGCTACTCCCAAAATACAGCCACAATCACACCACTGCTCATCATCACCCTCAAGTTATAACAATCACCTCCGCCTGAACTTTTCTAAGAGTCTCCTAAATGATCTCTCTGCTTCCTCTCTTTCTCCCTTAGAGCCCATTCTTCACAGAGTAGCCAAGATGATCTACTCAAAGCCCAAATCAGATTATATAACTCTCCATCTTAAAACTCTTCAGTGGCTTCCTATTGTATTAGACTCAATCCGAACTCCTCCTCACAGCCTAGAAGGCCCTACATTACCTATCCCATTCCCACCTTTTTGACCTCACTTTCTGCCACGCTATTAATTGTCCACATTGCTTCAGCATCTCTGGTTTTCTTTCCCTCCCTTGATCTGTACTGACGGCCTTCTGCACTGGCTGTCACCTCTGCCTTGCTCTTTACCCATAGCATCCTTTATACTGCCTTCTTTCTCATCTTTTAGGTCTCTGCTCTCAGAGGGACCCCTGACCACCATAAAGTCACTCTCTATCCTATCGCCCAGTTTTACTTTCTTTCTATACAATAAATAGTGATGAATGCTATCCCCTCTGACTAGAATGTAAACTTAAGTTTTTTGAAGGCAGGTATAACATAAGATTTTTTTAAATTTCCCATTACAGTTTGCCTGGGCATGTAAGAACACTAATAAATACCTAGTGATCAACTTGTAAGATGACATATCTGAGATCTGCAAAACTATAAATTTTTCTAAAGCCAGGTAATAAAGGGTGATGAAATGATGACTACTATTTAGTATCAGTTCAAAACCACATGATTCTTGACTCAAACAAGTTTTCCTAAACTAAACAAACACTAATTTTCACCACTTAAATTTCATTAAAATGACAACCACTAAGCAAGTGATTTTCATGAAGCAAACTAAAGCCTTACTTAATGTTATAATGTCCAGTTTTCAGTGTACATCTATCAGGAAGCTGAGCAAGTTTCCTTGAGAGCATTTTAAAGTACTTTCTGCACTCCTGCACGCCTGTGCCTTGTTCATTGTCAGTAGAAGCAGAAAGTGGCAGTCCATCCCTGACACGAACGACTGAGGCAGATAAAATCATAGACATTTCAATCGACAGAGAAGACCTAAAACAAAATGGAAAATTTCGGTTAGATAAAAAATTAAAGCCAAAGCTTATAAACAGTGCAAAAATGTTCAACTCATTAATAATCAAAGATATACTAATTAAAATGATGACTAACTATGCTTTCCTTAACATATTAGCTTTAAAAAAAGAACACTTGCTTCTTTCTGGCATTTTCATAGTATATGTGGAAGCAAATACTGAAATAAACAACATTCTCAAAACAAGTGGGAAATATTCAACAGAGTTTAATAATATTTATGCCCTTTGACCACAAAAAAATTTAAATACTATATAATCCCATCCTAAGGAAAGTAATTCGAGTCTGACAAATTTTAAACAAAAAGATATCCTTTTACAGAAATAACTGAAAATCTAAACATCCAATAACAGGGGGATAGTTAAATAAATTAAGATACACCCATATGACAGAAATATGTGTCATAGTGCAGAAACTAAAAGCTATGCTTGTGAAAAATAATGCAATAATGTGGTAAAATGCTTGTTAGGTAGGAAAAAAGGCAGAATAAAAACCTCAAATATTGTTTTCCACAGAGACAAAGAAAAGAAAGAAGGGAAGGATAAATGGAGAAACAGATACAGGAAGGAAACATATCAAAATTAGAATAATGCTTATCTCCAGGGAATAGTATTATGGCTGATTATCATTTTATAATTTCCTAAGTTTTCATAATATTTCACAATGGGCACATCTTACTTTTATAACCAGAAAAAATATTATTTAAAATAAATCTTAAAGCTAAAGGAATTACTGGTTTTAAAACTATCCTCAATCTTTTTACCAGAAAGTAAATCATAATGGTCTCTCTTATTAGATTCTGATCTTACTTTATAAAAATAGATAAAAGGTCTATATAGGCCTGGTTCTGAAAGAAATCAATTAAACAGTCAAACTTTGGTTTAAAAAATATGCTATAGTTCTCAAATTTTAGCTTATACAAAAATCATTGGTAGTTTGGTTAGAAATGCCAATTGCTAGGCTAACCTCCAAAATATTCTGATCCATTGACTGTGGAGTGGGACTTGAGAATCTTCCATTTTTAACAAATTCCCCAGGTAATTACTATGCTATTGTCTAAGGATCACACTTTGAAAAACATTGAATTAAACATGTTCACAGTGTGAAATTAAGTGATAACTGTTTTCTGTCAGGCCATCAGAACACTATGCCACTAAGAGCTTCTCTTTCACTAGCAGTAGGGGCAACTGGTGAAAACTGAAAAATCTAATAACAATTTCATATGCTTTTTTTCATGACAGTATATCTCAGAGACTAAATTAATCCTTACCTACCCAGTTCAAGTAGGTCAATTTTATATCATTCCAAAAATGAAAAATTGAGTTAGTAATATATCAAAAATGCCATAAAAACCAACTGGTACTGAGTTAGGGTAGTCGCTAGTTTTCATTGCTGTGTGAAGTCCAAATCTGGCTGTCCTGTCCATTCATGATGGTAACTGATTGACAATAAACATTAACCCAAATAATAATGCTAATGCATTAAATTTACTCCCCCTTTTCCTGTTTTCATGAGGAAATGAGAGGAATAGCTAGGTATTAATAAGCCACTACCCTTTATATTTACTTAAGAGGGGAAAAAAAACCCAGCAGGAATTAAATCAACCTTTAGCATAATGGATCCTTTAAACTAAAGTTCCAACATGACATATCCAAATCATTTTTTTCCCTATTCAACCAATTTCTTTTCTAAAAGCAGTAGCAAGAAAAAACTGGGATTCCTCAAGGGATAAAAGCTATATTATAACCCCCTTTTAAAAATGGTTACCATGTTTTATTTAATTATTAAACCACAGTTCCAACATTTAGCATAAGAAAGTAGGAAAATGTCATTTCAGACCCTTAAGCACTTATTGTTTAAACACAAAACTTCTGTCTTTACAGAAATATACCACAACACAAGGACTACTCCGATAATTAACATGAGGGCAGGGTTGTGACCTAGAGTTTCTAAACATCCATAAACTTTGTATTTAAAAGTAGACTGGCCCTGGCTGCTATGGCTCAGTTGGTTGGAGCATTGTCCCATACACCAAAAGGTGGTGGGTTAGTTCCAAGTCAGGGCACATACCCAGGTTGCAGGTTCGGGGCGTGGCCAGGGCACCTAAGGGAGGCAACACTTTGATGTCTCCCTCTCCCTCTCCCTCCCTTCCTTTCTCTAAATATCAATTTTTTAAAATTTAATAAAAATAAAAGGAGACTGCATTCTTTCATGCCTGATCTTTCTAGGATACCAACAGAAATATTAGAAATTATCTTTATTATAGGGTGCCAACTTTCATGTAATCTTCAAAGCTACTCCTTTCTTCATGACTTCAAACACAAAAAGATAAGATTCATGCTTCCTAAAATATATACTGAGAAAAAAATGCTAATCTGCAAGTTCCATTCATTCAACAAACATTTATTGAGTTACTGGTAAGAAAATCCACAGGCCCAAAAAGGCTCTTATGCTAAAAGCCCGTGATACCAAGCTAGATTAAATATCTAACCTAATTTTAGTTTCAGAATCTCCCAGGAGTGTAATTTTAAACCCATCAGTCTGGAATTTCCTGATCCACACGAGTGAGGCTTTCTATCAGGTAAGACCCCTCTGCCTGTCCTTGCCTAACATAATCCACTCTTAACATCTTAGTCCCACCCTCTTTCTGCCTATAAAAACATCCCATTTTGTACAACCCCTCAGAGCACTCTATTAGTTGCTAGGCAGGATACTGCCCGGTTTGTGAGTAGCTTAATAAAGCATTACATCTTCAAGTTCAGGCGGTTGAATTTTGTTTTTGTTTTTTTGTTTATTTTTATTTTTTATTTTTAAATATATCTTTATTGATTTCAGAGAGAGGAAAGGAGAAGGAGAGAGAGAGAGATAGAAACATCAATGATGAGAGAGTCATTGATCGAGCCCGCAATCCGGGCATATGCCCTGACCGGGAATCGAACCCCGATCCCCGGGATCCTAGGTCGACGCTCAACCGCTGAGCCACGCCCGGCCGGGCTGAATTTTGTTTTTTAACAGTCCATACTGTATGCCAGAGATTATGTCAGACATTAGGAATACAGAGTTCCTACCATCAAGAAGCATCAATCCAGAATTAAAGAAATTCAGATTGAAAGAGCTGCATTGCCCACCACTTTACTAATTGGAAAACTACAGTTAGACAAATTTGCATTTCAGATATTCCTAATACACACCTGTATGCTTGTAACCAAATGCACAATACAGTAGTGATACTCTCTGTCAAAAGTCTTAAAAGGTTGTCAGAGAATTATTTCTATTTATCAGTGGGTAAGATTTTTCTGAGACTAAAAAGTTTCTTCCTCCCAGAGATATTTGACCTAACATCCAAACCAATTAACCAGCAAAAGAAACTAGGATGACTGTCCAATGAGCAATGCCAGGCTTGGCTAAACTGTAGATAGGCTTCAATCACCTTAGGATAAGCAATCTCTCCTCTATCAATTCAATAAATATTAACACTCCCCTTTTCTTTTTATGATGGATTCTTAATGCAGTTCCTTTAAAAAAAAAAATCTCTCATCTTATCTGGACTGTGCTAGCAGAAAGAGGAATCTGTCCACATCAAGACTAAATTGGTACTTGGTACCCTTAGAGTCTTAGACAAGATGGTAGCCGGGAAAACCAAGGAAGAGCCAATGGGAACTGGGAAAAGCAAGGTTAAAACACTTGCATGGGAAGATTTAGGAGCAATGGTAGTTTTATCAGGGCCATAGATACATTTTTAGGCCACTGGTCCATTTTCTCTCACCTTTAACACTGGAAAAGTATTGCATATGCTTTAGCAGCAGAAAAGTCATAGAGAATCTGAGTACTGGACTCTATATTCTCTCCCCAATAGCAACTGTTAGAGGAAAAAGCTCAAGATTAGAATCTAGGGAGGTCTGGGTAAATATTTATGTAAAGGTTGAGAAAAAGAAAGTCTCACAATGCCAAACTACTATAGCAACCTTTTAGATCCAAGATAACAAGATGCTGACCTCTTCTTCAGGACCTTGTGGGGTAATGATTGTGGGCCCAAGGTACCAGGAAGACAATCTCTCAAAAAGTAATAAACAAAACCCAATGTATAAGTATACTTTATACCTCTTTTCTAGCAAGATGTTTCATAAATGCCTCTTTTAAGATAAAAACATTTAGCCCGACCGGGCGTGGCTCAGCAGTTGAGCGTCGATCTAGGATCCAGGCGATCAGGGTTCAATTCCCCGTCAGGGCACATGCCGCGTGTTGGGGGCTCGGGGTTGCAGGCACGATCCCCAGTCGGGGGCGTGCAGGAGGCAGCCGATCAATGACTCTCTCATCATTGATGTTTCTCTCTCTCTCCCTCTCTCCTTTCCTCTCTCTGAAATCAATAAAAAGATATATTTAAAAAAGATAAAAAACATTGACATTGGGTTAATCACTCATATTTATTTTAGTTCATTATTTCCCAAACCTCAGTCATCCAAGTTAAGAATTCTAACTACTGCTGTATCCTACCTGTACCTAATATGTCTTCCAATTGACTTATTTTTTTGCCCTACCCTTATCAATACTATCTGTGAAATCAGTTTTAATGTGTTAGGTTTTTCTCCCAACTTAATAAATTAAAATAGAGAACTTTTGGGGTTTCATTCAAATATGAGCATGTGAAAATCTTGGAGAATTATTTTTTTAAAATGTTCATCTGCCTATTATACAAGTTTTCTTGCACATCTGATGGTACCAAAATAAACACTACCTTGGTACATATTCTTTTTATTAAAAGTGCTAATAGAGATCTGTGAGAATTGAGAGGGGGTGTTATTTGGGGAGAAAGCTATGCTAACTGTGATACACAGGGTGGGGGCAAGATTGAGTGACAAGGGAAGTTCTTTACAGAGCCATACGTTAGCAGGAAGGCACTTGGGAAACAGTTTGAAGAAAAAGGGAAAGGGTACCAAGGACAACCAGAATTTATTTTGCAGCTTAGCCCACCCCCAACCTCTCCAGCAGCCTTTGATACTCCTATTATAGGTGCTTGCACTGAACAGTATGTGTAAGACCTCAGGCTCCAGATTATCCTCACATTTAGGAACAGGGCCCCTAACACATGCACAAATGTGTCAATTCCCAACATTTGTGTAGCACCTCATAGTTTACAAACAGTGAGTAGGTATAACCTTCATTTTACAGATGAGGAAATGAAGGCTCCCTTTCTCAATGTCACATTGCTAATATATGGCAGAACTGGTGTTTAACCTAAGTTTCTTCTATCTCTACATCACTGTGCTACACCAGTCACCTAAAACCAACAAGGGGCAAGAACCCAGTGATACAGAAACTATCTAGCTACTCATTTTTAAATAATAAAAGATCAGCTTACATTTTCTTTAAGAGGCTGTATAGTAACTAACAGGATAGACTCTGGAACTAGATTGCCTGGGTTCAAAAACTGGCTCTACCATGTACTAACTGTGCCTTTCTATACTCAATTTCCCCACCTGTAAATTGTGGCTACTAACAGTATATCTCTCATAGGGTTATTTTAAAGATGCTAATAGTATCTACCTTACAGGAACATGTAAAGAACCTGAAGCACTGCCTTGCAGACTAAAAGTGCAATAGTAAGTGTTTGCTGCTATTATTATTTATTGACTGTCCTCTATTTACCAGGCACTTTATACATGTTACCTCATGGAAGTCTTCCAATAACCTGTGAGGTATGTATTATCAGATCCATTTTACCTTTGAGGAAATTCAGGCTCAGAGAGGTTAAGTAATTTATTCAGTCCCTAAACTAGCAAGTGACAGATTTAAACTCAGGCCTAACTCTAACTACTCTCTTAAGCATTGCCTCTCAACATATCCAAGCTTCTTACTTAACTACATGGAGAGGAAGTCCACAGGCACTCCCTTTGATAAGAGATGGGCTTCTTTCATACACCAACATAAAATGTACTTCGATTTTTAAAAATCATACACCAAAAGAAGCACTAAACTGAGATCATGGCTTCTCAACATAGGAAATGCCCAGATGTCCCATTAACTTAGAGTATGGTCACAGATGTCAGATTGAGTCACTGAACTACAACCTTCATATACCAGAAATCATAGGTACTGTTCAAGGCACTGCCTAATTCCTTATAATGTCAGCACATGAGCAAATGCCAGTAACGTGGAATGTGATTCAGGGAGTTTCAAAAGCGGCTGTTCCACCTGTTAGCTGGGATCCCAACATCTCCAGTGTAGTGGCTGACACTTCAGCCCTGGGCTTTGCCTTGGCTGAACAGGAACAGAAGGGACCGGTTCTCAAGCTAGCCAACTACCCCCAGATGGATGATCCTGGCAACTGGAGCACCGGAAAAGTATAAAGCTGCTTTCACTGGCAGAGAGATACAAGCCGGCTGGGGCTCAGCCTCTTGTTTTGAAGCCCCCTTCCACCTGTCCAGCCACTTGCTCAGGACTCTATGCCACATCCTTCCCAAAATGCCGTTAACAGGCCTTATGAGGCTTCCGACAGCCAATGCGGGCAAATCCCTGAGCTCAGTGCTCACTCAATTCCCACAAAACGCTAAGTTAGCCACTGGTTCAAATCCCACCCTGCCTAAAACACATAGAAAATGGCACGTCAAGCTCTCTGGGGCGTCCAGGCAGCCCGGGTGGACCGCGGGGTTTCTGACACCTGGGCGCCAGGGAACGCCCTCCGCCGCTGACAGCCCAGAGCGACTGCCCCCCGCCGTCGGCCCCCCTGCACCGGCTGCCCCATACCCATGGAGGGTGAGACGAGGAGCAACCGCCGCCCGCGTGGCCCCAAAGACCCCGCAAGTCGAAGGGGACGGAGTCCCGGCAATCCCGCCCCGCCCGAGCTCCGCGGTTCCAACGACACCCGGTTCCCGCCCCCACGGCACGGGCTTGGCTCCTGCCCTGGAATAGGTCTGCAGACACGCAGGTAAGGTCCAGGGCCGTGGCGGGAGGCGAGGAAATTGAGGGGAGCTGCCGGCCAGGGGTTTGAGCGACCCCAAGAGGAAAGAAACGGGGACTGGGAGGGGCCAGTCAGTACCTGTCGAGCCACGACCTGCCGCGCTGAGTGACGTGCCCAGCAGTGCATTGTGGGACCGGGGCGTGGCCTTTCCTCCGGGCAGCCTGGCATTCAACGTGGCGGGCGCCCCGCGGGATCAAGCCCCGCCCCCATTCCCTCGGCTCGCCCGGGCCAATCAGGTTCTATGGGAAGGACACACTGACCCGCCCCCTCCCGGGGCCCGGGGTAGTCCCGCCCCTCCGGGAGAGATTGGCAGGTTTTCACGCACCTGCGCCAAGACAGGGCGAGCTCCTGCCCTGACGGACTGGGCCGTCCCTCTCCAGTAAAGAGATTCTCTTCCGCCTGCCGTCTGTGTGGGGGAGCAGTTTGTTTTTCACGCTGCCCTGCAGCGAACACTTAGCCGAGGAGCCGGAAGAAAAAGCCCCTTCTGAGTGAGCAAGAGCAGTTGCTGCCCCACCTACCGCCACACACACAGAGGCACCTAAGCTTGGCAGAGAAAGAAGTGCCAGGTGCCGGCCCTGTGGCCTATGCCAGCCTTTGCAACCGCCATGCATGATTAAACAGGCACCTACTGATTGCTCACCCTGTGCCGAGCACGGTGTCAGGCATTGGGTTACAGGAGTGAACATTACACCGGATGGAATCTAAAGTATAATAGAGGAGACTTTAAAGCATAAATCATTATATGATTGTAAATTATGATCAGTGCTATGAAGGAAAATTAGTGGGTAGGAGGATGGGTTAATTCTGGGCTCTCGGGGAAAAGCTCTTTGAAGATGTGCCGGGCATATGAAATAGTTTTAAAGAATGTTAAAGGCCAAAGGAACAATATGTGTGAGGTCAGGGGGGCATGAGAGAACTTGGTATGTTCTCGGGACTGAAAGGAAGTCAGTGTAGTTGGCGTGTAGGAAACAAGTTTGGGCTGAGGTGAGGCAAAGGCCAGACCATGCAGGTTCTTATTGGCCACATTACAGATTTTAGACTATATTTGGGGATGTATCCTAAGGTCATTGGGCAGCTAATAGAGATCTGATGTACGTATTTTAAAGCTCACTCAGGCTGTCTGTGGGGAACAGTTTGGAAGAGGGCAAGAGGGATTGCTGGAAGGCCAGTTTGGAGGCAATTACATTAGCCAAGACCAGAGATGATGGTGACTTGAACTAGGGTAATGGCAGTAGAGATGCAGAGTTGGATAATTTTGAGACATGTAGAAATCAGAGGTGGAATCCAAGGGACTTAATGGATTGGTTGGCCGAGAAGGGTAAAGAAGAGGAGCATTAAGGATGACTCCTTAAGTAACTAGATGGGTTAAGAAGCCATTTACATAGAAGGAAGAGAAAATGTTTGGGATATGTTAAATTTGAGATGCTTATAAATGGAGATATTAAACATATTTGGATATGTAAGTCTGGAATTCAAAAGGCAGAAACCCAAATAGTGGCCCAATAAGAAGCCAAAGGCAAAGGGTATTTATGAGAAAGGGAAGGGGAACAATTACATCAATAGAAAGAAGGCATTTCTATTGGTGCCAATAAGCTAACACAGTTAATTTTTCAGCCTGGTAGTCATAATATCTGCTTTCTTGTTATCCTTGCAGACAGTTCCTTGGGACACACACTGCTTTAGGCCCAGTCCAAAGGCTATTTTGCCCTGTTTTACATTTGAGACATAAGATGTGCAAGATAATTCCTCTGGGATGACAGCTCTTACTCCATTTTTAAGAGGCTCTATTTATATTATTTTTAATTAAATTTATTGGGGTGAGGTTGAGCAATAAGATTATATAGGCTTCAAGTATACAATTCTATGATACATTATCTATATATTGCATTGTGTGCCCCCCATCCAGAATCAAATTTTCTTCCATTACCATATTTGATCCCCTTTATCCTTTACTACCCACTATACTATTGTCAGTGTCTATGAGTTTGTGTTTGTTTTTCTTGTTTGTTCATTTGTTGATTTCAGTTTTATATCCTACATATGAGTGAAATCATATGGTTCTTAACTTTTTCTGTCTGACTTATTTCACTTAGCATGATAATCTCAAGATCCGTCCATGTTGTCACAAATGGCAGTATTTCATCTTTTATGTGGCTGATTAGTATTCTATTGTATATAGGTATCACATCTTCTTTATCCAATCATCTAGCAAAGGACACGTTGGTTGTTTCCTTGTCTTGGACACCATGAATAATACTGTAATGAACATAGGGGTGCATATATCTTGGCAAATAAATGTTTTCAAATTTTTCAGTTTACAGCGATAAGGCTAAACTAACCCAAGAGTGAAGGCTATTCTAGGCTCAATCAAATAAAGCTGAAAAAACTTATGTGCAAGTAAATTAACTGCTTGCTTGAATGAAACTTAACAATATTTAAAGAAAGACAACAAAATCCAGGCACTAAACTATGTAATGCCTACAATGCCCACTATTCAATAAAAAATTACTTTAGTATATGTGAAGCAGGAAAATCTAAATCATAAACAGTAGAAAAATCAATCAATAGAAACAGACCCAGAAATGGCAAAGATGACAAAATTAGCAGATAAGGACTTTAAAGCAGCTATTATATGTGTGGTTAAGAATTTAATGGAAGGGGGGGAGGGGACATCTACAATACTTTCAACAATAAAGATCAATTGAAAAAAGAATTTAAAGGAAAACATAAGCATAATGAAAGAAATAGAAAATGTAAAAAGAACCAAATAAAACTTCTATAAACAATCCAAATTGTGTCAGCTTCTAAGGAAGTTGTGGGAAGGAAATTCAAAGAAAGAAGTAACTGGAAGTCTCCCAAAAGATTGTCAAACTTGTACCCTGTGTGTCTTAGGGTTAGAATTATAGAGTATTCAGGCCATGGGAAGGTGTTTGAGAATCAGTAATTGTTTGAATTTGTGATACCTGGAAAGGAGCTTTGTCCCAGGTGTCAGAGCTGAAGTTGTCTTTCAAAGGCTCTCCAGATATTCCCTGGATGATTGCCCTGTAGGTGGAGCCATGGGGGCAGCCCTAAGATGGGGTTGGATGGTCCCCACCCTCCACCAGGCTCTTACCTCCCTCTTTCCATGTTGCCCATTTCTCTCTATGCACTATGTGATCTGCTGCCTGCATATGAAATCCTGAACCAGGAGAATGATCTCAAGATTGATGAGAGCTCTATAACTGGGGAATCAGACTATGTCAAGAAGTCCAAGGAAAGAGACCCATGTTGCTCTCAGGTATGGCCTGTGGCCACCCCAGTTTCCATTCTGCCTCCCCCCCGACAACCAGGCCACAGAGGCCTGATCCAGACCTTGCTCTCTCTTCTGGCCCTGTCCCATTTCCTTCTGGATTCAACTGGAATAATACTGTATTAGCGGGTCGAATACAAGGGTATGAGGTAACCTAAAAGAGGCTATCTGTGAAGCAATTGCTGTAGGGGCCCTGGAAGGGCTCTGCTGGTTGAGGGTGAGTTTAGGGGAAGACTCCTTCCCCTAAAGCACTTGGACACATTTTTCTCCTTACCCTCCAGCTTTCTTGGTCTATTTTAAATGGGCCCAGCTCTTGACCTTTTCCTACTATCTGCCGAGTATATTATTATCCTGTTATTATCCATGGGGAGAAAGGAAGAGGAACTGTTTTTTATTTTTTTTCTAAGTGTGTGTTTCACACCAAAGCATGGCTAGGTGTAAGAAAACAACACTCCCCCATCGTCTCCTTTTTCATACAGGGACCCATGTCACGGAAGGTTCTGGCCAGATGGTAGCAACTGCTGCGGGTATCAACTCCCAGACTGGAATCACCTTTACCCTCATGGGGGACCAGTGAGGGAGAAAGAGAGGAGAAACTCCCATACTAACTTACACTCTCACCAATAATGCACACATTTTCCCATACCATCACCAAAGTTGGACTTGTGTAATTAGACTATTTAATTTTTTTCCAACTTGAAAAGTGGGGGGAAAAAGTTACCTCATTGTTCAGTCTGCAGTTTTTATATTATTAGTGAGGATGATAATTGTTTTATGTTTCTTGACCAAATATGTTTCATCTTTTGTAAATTGTTCGTTCATCTGTCTCTTTGGCTAAACAATGTGTGAGTACTATTAACTTGGTGAAACCCTATATTTAAAAGAAGCTTCTTCAAATATGACAAACTCTATTAACCAAGGATAAAATGTTTCATGTTTAACAAGGATCCTAATTTCCAGACTCTTGTTTTGAATGTTTGCCATACTTTCCAGACAGTCATATTATCATAATCTTCCAGGTGGAGAGTCAGAGCACGAAGTGTTGAACTTAGTTAGAGTCACAAAATGATTCAGTGGCAGGCACACATCTCAAATCCATCGTTCCATCTTATTTTTCAATTATGTGCCCCACACTTTCCTTCTCTAATTCACTCCCAACCAGTCTCATTTACTGGAATATAAAGAGCTAGTTAGTATTCATAGGTTTTATCCAAACATATAAATATGTAAGTCATGAAAGAATAAAATGATCGCACATGAGCTCTAAATTATTTCTTGTTCCTGTTTACAAATAATGCTTTAATTACTGTATACTTCTTGGCTAAAGAAAAAACATGACTTAGAAATAATTTTCTCTTCAGCCAAAATTTAGTAAGAAATGTGTTTTAGTACAGCGGTGCTCGCACAGAGAGAGAAACCTCAATGTGACATTGCTGTTACAGTTTAAGGGGAAAAAAAGTAGGCTGCAAGAAAAGGACTTTAAACTTTTATTACAGGAGAAGGTTTTAGGTGGGGGAAGTTCTCCAAATCCAAACTACAGTTTCCTTAACTGCTATAAATACATCCATCATTTCTTTGCCACCCCATATGGCAGTGACCTTGTAGGCTAGATGGAATGGAGAGAAAAGCCTATTTCAGAAATGAGGAGTTGATTGTGATAGAAATACCTCCTCTTTAACCACTTCCATGGGACTGGGAAATGCTGCTATTAACATTGACAAAAAATGATTAAAAATAACTATTATATTTGTTTATTATATACTAATTACTTTGCCCTCATCTTAATTAGTTTGTCTAGAAGCTCTGTACCTTAAGTATTATAATTACTATTATTTCATAGGACTGAGCCTCAGAAAACTTGGCCAGCATCCCACAGCTAGTGAATGTAAGAGCCAGGATTCAAATCCAGGCCTGCTGACTCACACCAAGTACTTTTCACTGCAATGCTTTTCCGCCACTTGCAGTTGGTGGTTCTGCAGCCGCAAAGGCAGACCAGCTGTTCGAGGCTTGTTTTCTCAGGAACATTTCCCTTCACGTGTCTTAGGGATCCGGCCAAGTCTGGGTTTGCCACTCAGCTTGTCAAGTTCAGAAAGCCAATATTGTAAGTTAGTTCATCCTGGAGTGGGGTAAAGCACTTGACCACAATCATCGGAGGGAGAAAATGTAGCTGGACCCTTGGGAAATGCGAGTACAGACAAAATCCACAGGTCTGTGGAGGGAGAAAAAAGCAAAGATCAGGGAAGCCCCTGAGATTGGAGACAGAGATACAAAAGCAGGACGAGAGGCGATGTCCAGTTCATGCCAGAATGCATAGCAGTCTATTGGGGGCAATATAACAGAGTGATCAAGGTTCTCCAGAGGCCAGACAAATGGCAACGGGGGCAGAAAGTCTTGGCTTCTTTCACTTGAGGAGAAACCAGCCTGTGAAAGTCTGGAGGCTAGCTGTGAGTTAAAGGCAACCTGTGGGCTGGCTGCAGGAGCAGAGGGCAGACACTGCATTTTGAGGTCCATTGACTGACCCAGCTATGCAACCACATCAGAGACTAAGTTATAGGTTACTTTGCTTGGCATACCCAAATTCCCCTTTCAGCTTAAATTTTTGACTCGGATTCCTGCAAGGATTAACCTATCAAATTACATGATCTATTCATTCCCACTTAGCCACAGCAGATTGGACCATCTGACCAAAGGAGCTGGCCAGCAACCAGGCAGACTCTTTGAATTTGACCTAAAAAAACACAGAGTGAGTTGGTCAGAGGCCATGTGCATGGAGCTGCAAGGTCATGTAGAGAGTAGACCAGAAAGTCCATGAAGTGCCACACATGGCCCAAATTACAGGGGAGCAGATGTTTAGAGCATAGCAAAGAAAGCCCAAGAGAAATAAACAAGACTGTGTATACCAGAGACAGGCGGAGGCAGATAACTCTTTCTATGGCATTCAAAGGGGATAGGTTATCTCCTACAATTAAATCTCTGTAAGGGCTTGGCTAGCGTGGCCCAGCAGTTGAGCATCAACCTATGATCTAGGAGATCATAGTTCAATTCCCCGTCAGGGCACATGTCCCGGTTGTGGGCGTGCAGGGGGCAGTCGATCAATAACTCTCATCATTGATATTTCTATCTCTCTCTCCCTCTCCTCTCCTCTCCTCTCCTCTCCTCTCCTCTCCTCTCCTCTCCTCTCCTCTCCTCTCCTCTCCTCTCCTCTCCTCTCCTCTCCTCTCCTCTCCTCTCCTCTCCTCTCCTCTCCTCTCCTCTCCTCTCCTCTCCTCCCCTCCCCTCCCCTCCCCTCCCCTCCCCTCCCCTCCCCTCCCCTCCCCTCCCCTCCCCTCTCCTCTCCTCTCTCTGAAATCAATAAAGACATATTAAAAAAAAAAATCTCTGTGAGGTTCCCGTCAGTCTTCATAATAAACACTCTTTTGATGAGTTTTCTAGAGTGGATTTCTTTCTTATGAACAATCTCTGACTCTGACACTGACTTATGAATAAGGATGCCGTTGTGTTGATCAATGGGATGGTCCTTTACAACGAGAATTCTTATGTCCACATACATGGAAAGTGAAATAGTAGTCAGAACGTGGCTTTATGTTTGAAGTGTCACAGCCCAGGGTGTTGGCTCACCTTATGAGAAATTTGAATCAGGCTGAGGCAGCAGCTGGAGAATACACCTTCTGAGGAAAGCTCAAAAAATGAACAATTTTTGAGCACCTGCAAAGGGACCATTGGATGTTTATAGGATTGTATCATTTAATTCTCACAACCCTGTTATTTAGTCATAAAAAAAAAAAATCTGAAGCTCTAAGAGGTTAACTAAACTGCTCAAGGTCACAAAATTAAGAACAGACACAAAGTCAGGCCACTTTTCCTTTGGGGCACCTTGTCTCCCAGGGACTAGCAGCCACCCATTGCAGCCGCTATCCAGCTTGGGCAGTGTGATGGTTAATGTTACGGGTTAAGCTGGCTGGGCCACAGTGTTTCCTGGTTGGTCAAACATTATACTGTATGTTTCTGGATGAGATTTATATTTAAATCTGTGGACTTTGAGAAAAGCAGGTCATCCTTCATAATGTGGATGGGCCTCATCCAATCAGTAAGAAGGTCTAAACAGAACAAAAACTGACCTCCCCTGAGCAATAAGGAATTCTGCCAGCAGATGGCCTTTGGACTTAAACTGAACTGCAGTGTTGGCTTTTCCCTGAGTCTCCAGCCTGCCCAGCAGATTTTTGGATTTGTCAGCCTCTCTAATCCCATGAACCAATTACTTAAAATCTCTCTCTCTCTCCCTCCCTCCCTCCCTCCCTCCCTCCCTCCCTCCCTCCCTCCCTCCCTCCCTCCCTCTCTCCACACACACACATCCTATGGGTTCTGTATCTCTGTATAGTTCTAATACAGGCAGTGATGGATAACTCATATAGACTAAATAAAAAATCATATAGATTTTTAAATTTAGTCTATATGAGTTAGGGGCTTTACTTCTAACATCTTGGGCTCCTAGAAAAGAGCACTCAAAGCCACAAAATAGGGTGTGTTACAAAAACTCCTTTCCCTTGTATGTTAAATCTTATTAGATTCTGCTTTACAGAGTGACTTTCCTGACCTTGTCTTCAGATTCCAGCTCAGCTCAGGGTTTAAATACTGGGAATATATAAATTCACCAGGATATTACTTGTCATACTTTAACAACAGCAATAATAAGTACTGATTCTGAACCTATATTTTTTGGCACAATCGCAAATCTCCATAACCTCTATCCAAAGACAAATGTCACTGATACCTGCAAGTACCACAAAAGAGATGCTAATTTGGAAACTTTTATTGGCTGTAATTTGTTTGAAGTTGGTGAGCTGAATCACAAATGAAGCTAGAGGTGTTCTCCAGTACTCTTCATTAGTATACAAAAACGTTGGAAAGATGTGGGGATGGTGAGCCAAAGCTGAAACCTCAGATCATTTCATTATACATAATCTATTTTGAACCATTTTCTCATTCCTGCCAACCAATAACTCTTTTGGAGGGAAAAGTGAAGAACAGATGGACAGTATTTATTAAAATTGTATTGTGAATCTTGTGACAAATACAATGATATAAAATAGACTACAAGATTGCTCATGTTTTAAAAAAATAAAATTAGTAATAATAAAATTATAGCTAGCCCCAGATATTTTGAAATAACAAGGCATACTTATAAATAATCCACGGGTGAAAGGAAAAATTACAACGGAGAACATAACCATTAAAATTGTTCAATGAAAATACAAACTACATATGAAAACTTGGGTGATGTGGTCAAATAGAACTGGAAAAATAGCTGTACCCTTGTGACTGCTTATATTAGAAAACAAGAAAGGTGGTAAATTAATGAGCAAAGTGCTTAATTCAAGAAATTTAAAAAAGAGTAATAGAATGAACTAAAATAAAAGGAAAAAATAATGAAGATAAAATTATGAGAATAAAAACAAGCAATACAGTGATTATCAAAACCGAAGCACATTCTTTGAAAGGCTAATAAAAAAGACAAGCCTCTTGCAGTCCTGATCAAAGGCGAAAACAGAGCAAGAAAGAGTGTAGATGAATATTATTATTAATGAAAAGGGTAATGGAACTATAAACTCAGTAGAAGGGAAAGAAAGAGGGTGACTGGGACTGGTGGCAAAAGGGACTCTGGTGACAGAGAAAAGCCTGTACTGAGTGGGAGAAAACTGGAGGGGAGTTAAGTCTAGCAGTAGAAAAGATCCTGGTGACAAAGATGACTGGTGATGGGGGCCGAAAGGGGAAAGTGGAAAATCAAATGAGCCTGGAGCAAGGAGGGCTTTGAGGCCGCGGAAAGAGGGACACTGGTAGGAGCGGGGCGAGGTAGAGAAGCAACGCAGAGAGGCGGCCTGGCGGGTGAAGGGAGCGAGTGGGGTGTGAAGTTAGGGTGCAGCGAGAGAGGTCAGAGCTGAGAGGGGTGCAGCACCCAGAGGCTGATGCAGGCCAGCAGTCCCGAGGACCCACGCACAGGGGAGGGTGCGGGGAGAGCCCGGTGCAGAGTCAGGCAGGGCGCATCCGAGCAATAGCCAAGGGGCACTGAGGGAGCACCCCTTCCACGCGCTCAGCCTCACGTCAAGCAGAGCCGGTGACGCGGTGGCTGTCCTCAGAGTGCTTGCCCCGGGGAGGCAGGAGGCGGGAGAGTGGCCGCACCAGAGGCAGGACGAGCGAGGAAGGCGGGGAAGGGGCACCTGCAGCCACACCTCTCAGGCGTTCCTAAGAGGGCTGCTCAGGAATGCTCACGCGGCACCGAGAGTCAAAACAAGAATAAACTTTAGTCAGGCGATAAAGCTGATTCATTCACATGCTGCTCAGCAGCAGCAGAGTGTGAATGAATTAGAACCACACCCATGAACACGAAAAGAAATCCCCCCAAAACTAAAGAAGTGAGTTACAAAAGGATACTAAGAGTATGATATCATTCAGGTAAAGTTTATATTCTGCAAAACAATACTATTGTTTTGGATGCATGTATGAGTAGTAAATGCGTAGACTTACATAAAAATTGATAAACACAACATTCAGGAAAATGGTGATTTGGGGGTGGAAGAATGGAGGGGAATGAAATCAGAGAGGGGCCTTCAACTGTGTTATAAGATCTTCAGCTGAGGAATCGACAGTGTGATGCTCTTTATATTATTTTAATGCCTTTTTAAATATCCAAAATAAATTATTTTTAAAGAATATATTTGGAGACATGTAGTTTATTGTATTTTTCTGGATTTGAAGTGTTTTCAAATTAATAAAATTTCATATTTTAATATGAACTCTACATGCATAACTTCCCCTCTTTTGTTCCTCGTATTTTATTATTCAAATGAGTTGAAGGGAAGGTGGAAAGAAGTAGTGATATTATTTGAAAAGTAGTGAACCAAGGCCTCCTATGCTGAGAACTAGAACTTGGAATAAATTGGTTCAGTCTAGAGCATTAATTGGATTTAATTATTTATGAGCTAAGTGTCATAAGGGCTCATGATTTTAAAAAAATTAATCACATTTGAAAGGGCATTGAAAACCATATAAATGTAATAAAGTTGAACAGCCTAATTATCATCACGTTCTCTGAAAGTCTGTGGAGGAAGTGGTCTATTTAACTTTTGAGAAGCTAGCCCAGACTTTGTACAATGTCATTTAATGCTCATGGAGAAGAAGCAAAGATTTTACACACGCGCGTGCACGCACGCACACATGCGCACACACACATGCACACACACACGCACGCACACTCTGACATAACATAGTCCATAAGGACACATGCATAGTTAGCAACATGTATCAGACACATTGGTGGATGACTATCTAGGAGAGTGAAGACAAATGGGTAAAAATAAAATAAAATGACTTAAAACTAGAAAGGGGCCTTATATGAACTGATAATAATAATTTTCTATGAACCAACAAGTAAGATTAACCCAACTCTCAACACTTGAGATTAAACAATAACAACAAAAACCTTGTCCCTTGTCCTTACGGTGCTTATGAATTAGAGAGGGGGGAAAGGAATTTGTAATATAAGTGTGATAGGTTGTAAGATGCTAAGAACTTCTGGATTCTTGGCAAAAGATACAGTATAATAAATTCTCACCTCATGAGTTTATTTGTCCTAATGCATTAGAAATTTGGTTACTGAACAACTTTTTTCCCAAAACGGGTAAAAGACTACCATAATGTGTTCATTGGAAGTAGCATTCCTCATGCATTGATCTCTTTTGAACTGTTGCATTTGGCTACAAATGAAGAACCAAGGCATGCAGTTTGCAGAGAAGCCACAGGGAGAAAAGCAAGCTCTGATAAAAGATGGCACATCCCTGGCCTGGGTAGACAGGAGCCCTCTTTCATGTTGGAGTGAAAAAAATTTAAGGCAAATATCCAAATGATGCTACATATAACACATAAGGACACAGGCTGCATAAACACTTGATCCTGGTTACATTACTGAAAGCAGAATATATATACCAAAATTATTCACAGTTAATGTGACTGTGGCATCACACCTCTTATGGGAGAATTCAGGAATTTCTTGTAAAATAGTTTGTTTAGACAACATAGGACAGGCTTAACTCAATAGACGTTTACTTATCACTTATGTCACAGTCTGGGGCCTTGCTCCCTTAGCAGCTCCTCTCCAAAGAGGACTCAGGGATCTTGGTTCCTTTCTCTAGAACACAGAGCATCCAAGGGAAAAGGGAGCTGCAGAATCATACAGGGTGTTTTAAGAGACAAACTGAACTGGCTTATCTGCCTCTTCCACATTTTACTGGGTAGAAGCCAGCCACGGAGCCCACAAGATAACAGCGAGGAGGCTAGGAAACGTAGTCTTCCCCAGGGTGCAACAAGAGCAGAGTGAGAAACATACCAAACAATTGCTATCAGGAAAATTTTTGAAAAAAATCAAAAATTGCTACCTTTTGATGCTGTGACAATAGGCAATACTACGAGATTTATAGACACAAAATGCAAACCATTAAGACAACTAATCCTGATCATCAGATTGATCTTGACAGCAAATCTAAATGTAAGAGCAAAAGTCCAGCCTAATTTTTCCCTTGTTGTGCAAAAGCACAAAAAAATTGTTTGTAGAATTTATGATGCTCCTGATGGGGCAGATCTGATAGTGATGGATAAACCTCATATTCCATTAAGGTCCATTACTTTGTATATCTCAAAAGGTAATTTTTTTAACCCAATGTAATTTCATTTAGTTGAAAAAATTCAAAATTCAATCATTTATTTGGACGTCAATTTTAAAAAGAAGAAAGAAAAGGCATAAATTAATTGTACATAGTAGCAAAACTGGAAAAAAAAATACTCTATCATTGCCTGGCCTCACTCTGGCCTCTACAAAGCTCAGAGAAGAAAAAAAAACACCAGTATTAAGGAGTTCAAAATACCCAGAAAATAAACAAAAACAGAAAAATCTCTCAACATTTTCTGCAAAAGCCCTGTGAGTTGGGAAGATGCCCTCCTCACGTATAACAACTGAGCAACCTACAGAAAGAGGGCCTTCCAACAGAGAACGTGGTTCTTAATCTTATCTTGGCATCATGGATTCCTCATTACTGCTGCCATGAGTACTAATACCACTACTATTATGGCTCCTATCACTAACTTGCATTTATTGAGTTTGCCATGCAAAATGCACTGTGCTCTGCACTTAACAAACTTTCTACATTGATGCTCAAAACAACCAGTAAGGAGAAACATCATGAGGTCCTTTGTGCAGAAGAAGAAACTAAAGCACAGAGAGGTCAGGTTACTTACCTAAGGTCACACAAGTTAATAGCATCCTGGAGCAAGGGCTGTGATGCAGGTCTGTCAGCAGCAGAGCTCCCACTTAAGCGCTTAGCAGCTCTGACTCACTGGCCCTCTGGTGACACATCACAGTAAAAATGATGCACTTTCTTAGACAATATCCATTATGAATACTGGTTAACACCAAAAAATAGGAAGAAAATGAAAATCACTTGTCATTCTAGTATTGAGAGGTAATTGTTTTTAATTTATTGCTGTATTTTCCTCAAGCCTTTTCCTCATACTCTTGGGTCAAAATAGAGGTCTTTTCTTTAACCACTTTATTGAAATATAATTCACATACATATAACCCACCCATTTAAAACATATGGATTCAGACCATCTAATTCTAGAATAGTTTCATCACTCTGAAAAGAAGGTCCACATACAGACCCTCATTTTCCTACATTCTCTGGGCAATCACTAATCTACTTTCTGTCCCTATAGATTTGTCAATTTTGGACACTTAATATAAACAGGACCATAAAATACCTGGTCCTTTGTGACTGGCTGCTTTTATTTAACATGATGTTTTCAAAGTTCATCCGTGTTGTAGCATGCGTCAGAACTTCATTCTATTGAATACTATTTCATGGTATGTATATACCACTTTCTGTTTATTTATCTGTTTCCACTTGTTGGCTATGATGTATAATGCTGCTTTGAACATTCATGTATAGGTTTATTTTATTTATTTATTTTATTATTATTATTATTTTTTTTAGAGAAGAAGGGAAGGGAGAGGGAGAGAGAAACATCAATGTGAGAGAGAAACACCATCAGTTGCTTCCCGCATGCACCTCAACTGGGGATCAAACCCGAACCCTGGGCATGTGCCCTGACCAAGAATCAAACCAGCAACCTTTCGGTGCATGGGATGATGCTCAGCCAACTGAGCCACACCGGCCTGTGCTCATGTACAAGGTTTGGTGTTAACATATATTTTCATTTCTCCTAGGAATGGAATTGTTCACTCATATGTAACTCTATATTTAACTTTTTGAGGATTTTCCAAACTGTTTTCCAAAGCAGATGAGCATTTTATACTTCCACTGCAACAAATGAGGATTCCAAATGCTCCGTGTCCTCACCAACACTAGTTGTTGTCTTTCATTACAGCAGACCTATAATCAAAGGTGGTGTCTCACTAGGTTTTGATTTGTGTTTCCCTAATGACTAGTGATGTTGAGCATCTTTTTTTGTGCTTGTTGGCCATTTGCATGTCTCTTTTTGAGAATTGTCTATTTAAATCCTTTGTCCATTTTAAAAATTGGGTTGTCTTTTTACTGTTGAGTTAGAAGAGTTCCTTATATATTCTGGAAACAAGTCACTTAGATAGCTGACTTCCAATTATTTCCCCCTATTCTGTGGGTGGTTCTTTCACTTTCTTGATGATGTCTTGAAGAACAAACGATTTTCATTTTGATGAAGTCTAATTTATCTATTTTTTTCTTTTGTTACTTGTGCTTTGATGTCATATGCATGAAGGACAAGCCTTATTTTTAATAAAAATATGTGTAAAAAACAGAATTATATCAGATAAAATATTTTGTATACAGATTTTTTTACCTCATATTTCATCATGAGTATTTTCACCTGTAGTTTACCTAAAAATTTCCCCAAAAACTTTACATTAAAGGTTTGTGCTGTCTAGTTATCGAGCCTTCAGAGATAGAAAGGGATTGCAGAAAGTGCTGGAAAAACATTGCCAAAAAAAACACACCAATTCCAAACTAGAAAATCTATCCAAAAATTTAATACATGTTCATTTTAAAGTTATATAATCATATTACAAAATTGTAGGAAAGTAGAGGAAAAAAACAAAAATACTCTTACACTCATCACCCTAATAGCCCATCATTATTTTTTTAATGTATTTTCTCCTGGTACTTTTTTTTAGCACATTTTTGAAGAGTTGCAATCATTCAGTGTATGTAAATTTGCATTTAGCTGTCAAAATCTAACCCACCATAAGATGTCTTCCATGTTTCTCCCTAGTTTTCATAACTATCATTTTTTACCAGCTGCAGAATCTATCAAATTAATGAACTATAATTTGCAAAGCAATTTTTATTAAATATTTGACATTTTTTCAGGGACCTCTCTCACCTTTTTTTTTTCTATTATGAGTAATGCATAAATGAATATTTTCTTGCTTATAGCTGTTTCCATGCTTGTGGTTATTTCCTTAGGATACATTCCTAGAACTGGAATTGCTAAATTTAAAGTGATAACTTTTTGTGTGCCTTTCAATAATATATTGTCAGATTACTTTCCACAAGGTTTGAATGCTATTTCAATTTAAATTAAAATTCCACTTTAAAATGCTACAGGTAATGAAGATAATGATGCATTGGGTACCATCATTTAAAAAATACTTTGCTGCGTGGCCAGGTGTGGCTCAGCGGTTGAGCATTGACCTAGGATCCAGGAGATCAGGGTTCGATTCCCAGTCAGGGCACATGCCCGGGTTGTGGGCTAGGCAGCCAGTGACTCTCTCATCATTGATGTTTCTATCTCTCTCTCTCCCCCTTCCTTTCCTCTCTCTGAAATCAATAAAGATTTGTTTTTTTAAAAAATACTTTGCTAATTTAAGCACACAAAAAAATGTTTTAGCTTGCATTTCATTTATTACCTTTAAATTAGACATCTCTTCATAAGTTGGCCTTTCTTATTTCCTTTTAAATTATTAATGTGAGAAACACAGTCAGATCTGTCATGTATTAAGTATGTACTATCTCTATTTATAGATATATGAATATAAATTTATATTTCAGGGGATCCATGACTTTCAAATTTTATTTCAATGGTAAATTTATGTTTAGAACTTTATTCTGTACCTGCTGAATCAGGGCCTGTATATTCATGAGGCTCTCACCCCCCACCCTAGGCAGAAGGTCAAGTAAGGTGAAAACATAGTTTTTAAAAATTCATTTAGATAAGGCATTATTAAGTCTTGATATTGCTCATGTTAAAATTTTATATCTAAGTCCCCTTCATTTTGTAGACATCTTTTAGCATGTAATTATTTTAAATATAGTAGCCTATTATTTTAATTATCTCTAATTAAAAGCATTTTCACATATCGATGTGTAATCCGGCACAATGGAGCTTTGAACGCCTCCCATTCTATAATGCAGTCTCTGTTTCTCTCTTTAAAGTAATTTTATGTGTAGGCAGTAAGTCCCAGGGAGCTCCTTTGGATAAGCTATGAATTTTAAAACTAACCCAGGTTTTTATTTTATTGTGCTACAAAACTAAATGTTAAAGGACTCTCCACTGTTGTGCCTTCGCTAAGAACTGCCTTCACCTGATCGTTCACGAGCCGCTTCAGGGGACACCAGCTGCTTCCCCTGGGCCTTCGGCTCGCGGTGAGAAGGGGCACTCGTGCGGCCTAATCATCATTATTACTCCGTACGTTACCCAGTAGTCCTCAGGGGCCACAAGACGTGTCCTGTTACTTACAGTCACGGTCAGTCATCACCGAGTGGAATTAATGCACAATTAAGTCAAGCCACGAATATACTGATTCAGATGCCTCTCTTGAAAAACTGGAGATATAAGGGCATTAGGGGCACTTGAGAATATATTTTTTCTTCACTGATTTTTAAAAGAGTCCATCAGAAGTTTACAAAATGATATCCATTTACTTACCACTCAACTTTGGGTTACTCTTTCCCACTCACATTCTTGTTAGTGTATTATTAATAGGGCTGATTTAGGAAGCTCTGAAAGTGGGCACTGATTTGAATCAAAACGAGGGCAAGTTGATTTACTGAGTGTGCGGGCCTCTCTCTTTGCGGCTCCGCTACCATATCCCTCCCTCCCTGTGGTTAGCTTCTTCTTCTATCCTGTTAACACTTTCTCTTACTCTCCCCAAGGTCCCTGCTCTCACCTCATTGCCGCCCTCTGGGTGCCCTGGATTTTGCCTTCCTTTGCCCCCCGTTGAACACCACCAAATGCCCAGCTCCACCTCTAGTTAAGGGGATCTCACTTTTTATAACTCCTGTTCTTTGTTTATACTACTACTTATCATCTTGATTTTCATGTATTATGAAAGCAATTCACGCCGTTTTAAAAACTGCAATAACACGACAAAGTCGGGTGAAATGAAAACCACCTGTTATTCCAACGTCCAGAGGTAACCGCTATAATTTATTGCTGTATTTCCTTCAAGTCTTTTTTAAAATAAAAAATTAAAACTGATCAGTATCTTGTTAAATACATTTTTATCTAGCCTGTCTTGATTCACATTTTATCATGAGCACTTTGCTTCTAACTTATCTAAAATTTTAAATACATCATTGAAAAGAAATTGGAATATCTAGAAAAGCAAGAAGAAAATTACAATCACCCATAATTTTATCATTTGGAGATAATCACTTTTAATATTTTGATCTACTTGTTTCTGGTCTTTTGTCCTATGCATATACCTATGCATATTATTATAAAAAATGGATCAGGCTCTACAAAAATGTTGTGAAATATTGAAGTCTGTGTGAAAATGTTCAACATTTACCCGCAAACGTTCATTGAGCACTCACCATGATGTGGGCGTTGGGCACTCTGAGAAGTAGCGAGAAAATGTCTTTGCCCTCGTAGAGATTCCATTCCACCGAGGAGGAGCGACGACAGGCAAACAAATGAGAAGAGCTGTGGCATCCTGAATGATAGGTACCATGACCTCGTTGTGTGGGGGACTCATCTCCCTGCAGAGATGACATTTGAACAGACTCCTAAAGAAAAATAAACAAACCCAAAAAAACCCAAACAAAACACCAGTATTATTTTTCTGGATTTTGCATTATTTGTGGTAATTTCAGCTTTTTAAGTGTTTACTTGTGATTTCTCCTCTTCATCCTAAGTAAATATTTGCCTTTGTCCCTAATTTGGCATTATTTTCCTTAAAGGGGGTCCTAAATTGCATGAGCTTCAATCCCCCCAGGTCGTGGCCCCATGGCTGGCAGCACTGTCTGGGGGGGATGCTGGGAGGTGTAACTCTTAAGGGAACAACGGTTGGGAGGCCGTCCTTAGGCTCTGTCATGCTGGTGGGGAGTCAGTGGCACCGTAGATCAGAAGCCCCACCTGGCTGGAAAATCCCAGAAGCAGATTCACATTACAGACTCCGGGTAGGTTAGGATTTGAAGGCCTCAAGTACATCTGAAAGTGAGGCTGAAAACAAGAGGATGCGTTGCACACGCGTTTGACAAGTTATATCCCCAGGTCCCACTGGCAGCCGCATCACGCAGCTGAAGAGCCCCCCTCCCCACCCAGGCCGCGGGAGCCCGAGTCACTCCAGTCCGTTCTCTGAGCTATCACTATCAGCAACTTCTCTCCTCCTGACACCTCTTTTATTTTTCAACATTTTAAACTTGTGAAAACCCAGTGTCTGCCTGCATTCAGATAAGCCCCTCTGTGCTTTCGCATGTTAGTTTATTTCATGATAGAAGAATTTTGAAACCCAGACCAATTTTTTTCTGTGCTGCAGAAAGCAGGTTTGAAAGCAGTCAGACAACAACAGGAATTAATGTCTGAGACTGCTGAGGCTTCACCATCCTGTTAGAGGAGACATTCGCTTGGCAGGCTCCCAGCCTGGATGCCAGGCTGAAACCCAGTGGTGTGGCAGCATTTGACCTGTCATGTTCTGCGTGTGCTGCTCACTCTGTGGTCTGGACAAATATAGTGGTTTGTTACTGTGACTTACTTTGCTGCCTTTGAGTCTTAGAGCCAAGATATTTTTACTGCATGGATCCTGTATTGCGGTGATAACGTGGGCAGATTTACATATGTATCCTATTGACTATTTCTTAGAAACGATTTTCAGGAGAGTTAAAGGTAGCAAGAGATCACATGCAACTTGATTACTTAATCCTAACAAAAAACTTCCAAGGTTTTGAAGAACGATGCTGTTGGAAAAACTTCTTTCTCTTGATTTTCCCCCAAATTTGTCTAGCTTTGCTTCCATATACATGAGTAGCTCAGCATTGCACACCAGGGAACCTGCAGTGCTCAGCCCACGGCTCTAACTTGGGCCGCATATTAGAACAACCTGGAGAGCAGTTCTTTTGGGGTGGGGCACTGGCCCTGTTGTTTTTAAAGCTCCCAGCTGATCCACCATGCAAGTAGGACTGAGAACCATCACATCTGGGAAGCGATGGGCAAGGATGCTGATCTGTTCTTTTTCCAGAAAGTGAAGTAGCAGAAAATCCTGGTGGTTGTAGGGAGTTGAGCCCCTGGGGTTTCCAACAAGTGGCCGATGGCAGACTTCCTTCCCTTTCCTCATCATGAGGGACTTGGAGCTTGAGGCAGGAGGGCAGCTGGGATCTGTGGGGAACAGCTCTCGGCTCAGGCTGTGAAGGTGACAGTCACAGAAAGAACGCCCTCCCTCCAAGCTAAAATACTCGGAGCAGGAGACATGGCCCAAGACGATGAGGAAGTTCCCAGGGATGTGTTATTTGACTTTGCAGTTGGAAGTGACCCCGTGAAAAGGAAAGGAGGAATCATAAAAGAATCTGTGGGGGCTGCCCTGGGAGGGGAGCTCAGATCATAAAGGACAGGAAAACGGAGGGTGTGTCTGAAAGACCCGGCTCGCTGAGCCTTGCAACAAAGCCACGGACAGCAAAAAGGGCTGCTTTAATTAAACCCAGAATAAGAGGTTCAAGGAAGGAGATTCGGGCTCACTGCTCGGAGCCAACTACATGTTGACGGATGAGAAAAGAAAGTGAGAATTCCACCACTTGCATTTGTTTATTCTGTCAAAGAGAAAGATCACTGTACTGAAACAAATCGGATGACCTTTGGTTGGAAGGACCTGAAATCTAAGACAAAAAGTTTAACTGGGGGAAAAATGCAAAAAAGCTAGGAAAATTCTAAAACTTAAAAAAATAAAGTGAAATGAAAATACATAGATCAGTGGAACAGGACAGAAATATGACATCCAAACGCATTTTGAAATTCACTATATGGTAAGAGTGACATTCAGTGGGGAAAAGACCTGTAGTGTAGTGGCTATTTTGAAAGGCACAGAGCTGGATTCCTTTGTCATTTTTTAAATCAAAATAAATTTGAGATGCATTTAAAACACCAGGAAAAACACAAATAAATTTATATGTGACCTTGGAGCAGAAAAGAGTTTTCTGAATCTATATATCTATACACACACACAAACATACATGTATATACATACATACACATAAAAAGCATACTATATATTTGTTTATGAACAAAAAAAATACTTGGGAGGATATATACCAAACTTGACGGTAGTTATTTGTGGGATGTGAAACTAGAAGGCACAAATGAGATATTTTCTCTCTCTCTCTCTCTCTCTCTCTCTCTCTCTCTCTTCTTTCTCCATATGTATGTGTGTTAATAACTAAGTACATATTTTATATATAATATATATAATATTTTGTGTATATTTAGATATTGGTTAGGTATTTGTTGATTTTTTTTTTTTACAGAGAAGGTACATATGATCAAAATAAATTTAAAAAATCAATATTGGTTAAGAGTTTGAAGAACAAACTTGCTTTAAAATAATTGCAGATTTTTTTTTTTTTGCCCAGGCAAATCTCCCCCCAGGGTCCTGAAAGAATGTGAGAACTGGCTCAGTCAGAGTCCAGGAAAGGGAAGACTTATTAAGCAGGCATTATGCTGTTTAGTACAATAATGATTAGTGGGAGCTTGGAAAGGAAGCAACAATCAGTAAAAGGAAGCATCACCAATCAAGTCTTATTGGTCATGGGAGAGAAGATGAAATCCTGTGTTGCCTCTGAGTCCTGCCACTTAATCAGCCCTGTGACCTTGGATAAGTTACCTAATCTCCCAGAGCTTCAGCCTCCTCATTACACCGCCATGGGGTTGTGTGAGCATCCAATGAAATGCGGCTAAGAACGCTTCCAAACTGTAAAGGGCTGTGCGCAGACAAAGGATTACTATTCTTTCACAGGGTTATAACATTGACTCATCAGAGGATTATAGCAGACCCAGTATATCTGGAACCAAACAAAATATTTTACATATTTTATTATATATTTTAAGAAAGGATGGAAAATGTGAGTCAGATGCTGGGTCATTCAGCAAGCTAGGAACTTGCTGAATGACCACTCACTGGGATGCTGACCTAATGGATTGATGGGAAATTTCTATTGGCCTGCTACAGGTTCACTATATTCTGTATTTTACAACATTTTAATTCTTATCAAATTTGCAAGTAACATGAAGTTAAAGACAGAAAACATGAGACAGAAACAGAATCTAAAACATCCCCGCAGGCTAAAACAAAGATGAGTTTTCAAGATAAAGTGTAACTAGAATAATTGTCTTTAAAATTATATAAAAATTTGCAAACATCTTTAAATATTATAATTCCCAGAGTCAGCAGGAGTTTAGAAAACTAGGTAATTTCATATAGTCATGACAAGAGTATAAATAGGCACACCACTGAGGGAAAATAGACAATATATAACACAAACCTTAAAAATAAGCATATTTTTTGACCCAGAAAACCACTTCTGAAAATGTATAAATTGTGTAAAATAACCCAACCAGAGATGTCCATGCAAGTATTACTTAAGGTTGGAAATAACTACCAATAACATATACATCCAATAATACAAATTTATAAGTAAATGATGGCACTTACATAGCATGAAGTAATGTATAGTAACGATATTCAGATGATTTTGCTCCCTCTCTACCCCCCCCCCCCCCCGCCATGAAGGAACATTTGACAAAGTCTGGAGACATTTTTGGTTATCATAACCTGCACAGGGGAGGGAGGTGCTGACATCTTAGGAGGTAGAGTCCAGAGATATGGCTACAAATCCTACAATGTACAGGAAAGGCAGCCCCCCCAACAAATAATTACCTGTCCAAAAATGTCGTGTTCAGAAATTCTGCTTTATAGTCTTTAAAAATTATGTTGAGGCAGAATAGCTAATGATACTCAAATATTTTATAGAATTTTTTAAAGTTATAAAATACTGAGTGATTTCATTTGTGTGTGATAAAAAATGAACTACATTCAATAGTGATTGATGATAGCAGGGTTGAGTGACTTAAATTTTCTTCTGCATTCTTCTCTGAAATTTTCAGTGTCTTATAACACGTGTAGTACCTTGAACGTCAGTGAAGAAAAATATTCTTTGAAAATCAATTATCAAGGGTTCCATGAGCAGTGTGAAAAAGTTTTGATGGTTTTTGTTGACGAGCCTGCAGCCTTGGGCTAGATGAACCGGGAAGTATCTTGTAAGATCTGGAATGAGGGGCTCGTGGTCCTCTCCACCCTGTATTGGCCAGGTCTCACCTGGACTCGTGTTCAAGACTGGGCACCACATTTTACCAGTCATGTAGGAGTTGTATATTTACACTGTACCTGTTTATGCAGAGAAAAATGTGTTTTTTCCTATTAATTTAGTAGAAGTGGTGGTGATCTCAGTCTGATCCAATAAACTGAAAGTTCTCTTTAGGTAACTCAAGGATGACTCCCTAGGTAAATGTCCAGTCTTTCAAAGCTCCCCCCTCCCTTCCACACGAGGTGTGGACAAAGGTTCACTCTGTCCCAGTGACAGCAAGGGAGAAGGGATCCAGACCCACCCCAGCTCCTGCAGATCTTTGCTACCCCTGCTGGACAACGCCGACCCTGGAGTGGTGGCAGCCGAGGGATGGTCTGCCACTGTCTGCTGCTGAAGCCTGGGGCTCAGCCACCTTCCTTCGTTCTCTAGTCCTGGCTGGGCACTACCTCATCCCGCTGCTGCTGTGGACCTCCGAGGTCGGCCTGTGATCTCACTGCAGTGACACCTCTGGTAAGCTCATCAGCCAGACTCTCAGCCAACTTCTGCATCACTCTGTGGGGACACAGGAAAACTGAGTCCTGGCCACACAGGAAGCAGCGCTGCCTAGAGAGTTAAACTCAGGCCTTCCCTGCAAAACTGGGCTGCTAACTTATTCCCTTAGGGCATGCTCTGTATTTTCCATGTGTAATTTTGGGGGTGGGGCACTAAGGAACTGGGTGTTAGGGGAAAAAAGAAAGGCCGAACCAGTGTGGGGGGTGGGGATTGGGAAGTTGGGACATCGCACAAAACAATAACTCTCAAAACTTTCCGTTTCACTTAACAGACCCGTGCAGTGACACCTCATCAACACACCACGAGGAGCTCTGTGGCTCTGATCCTCCTCTCCAGGGACCTATCAGCAGGGACGGAGGCTGAGGGAGGGGGCTGGTCCAGGAAACAGGGCTGAACATTCCTGCAGGCAACTCCCCAAGGCCACTGCACTGTGCCACCGAGTACCAGGACCACGCTTACAGCTAAAGCCAAGGCAGTGGCGTGAGGCAGTTCTACTCCCCGTGGAGAAATACCGAGCGGACACGGCATGCAGTGGTGGGCCCTGGTGGCACCTCTGGGCACGGGGCTGGGTGTTGGTTACACAGGGGTGCAGAAAGCAGGACTAGTGGGAAAGATGATTTGGAAGATGCAACAGAGGCAGGAGGCAGCGAGGCATGGAAAGAGGAAGAGAAGACAGAAATAGCTGGAGAAACAGAAATACATGAGTTCCAGGAAAACAGACCAAGACCAAAACCATGACCCAGAAAGAGCTAATGCTTGGTTACCGTTGGCTTCAGCACCCCATTTTCCCTGCTCATCTTAGTGTAGTTCCTCTCAATACTTGTCATTTTCCAACAGTAGATTCTGTGGTCCAGTTTCCTTGTTCTGCTCTCCAATGACTCACAGGGGCCAGCACTGCATGCCACCCACCCTCCCTCATGTCTTCCGTGTGAATGACCCCAATCGTGGCTCTCACCTCCTGGGGCAGGCCTGGGAAGGAGGGAGAACAGGCCCCGTGGAAATAATCCACACCACCAAACAATTGGTTTAATTTTATTTCAAAATTGTACAAAATGGCCATAAGTGGCTCTAAAAAACATGTTGTCCATATGTTGTCTTCAGACATGTGGAAATTCAGAAAGAACAATAAAACAGGTATCATTCACAGTGTAATGGGAAAGCTTTCTCTGAGGCAGAAGTTACAACTCTTCTTTCTTTTTTCCTAGTCTCTCGTGGTCTCCCTCTCGGAGGGTTCGAATAAAACTGGTAAATCCCAATTCCTATAGGGAAGGGGAGCGAGAGGAAAAAGGGAATTTTAACCCCTGATACTGACGTGCATTTTCTCCCTCACTCCCCTTTCCTGACCCTCCATGTATGTATTCACTCCTCTGGGCAGAGAAACCGGCAGAGCCAGTGGGGGGAGCTGGTGGTGCCAGGAGGGTCTGCTGGCCTACAGAGAAGCCCTGAGAAGCGGGCAAGGAAACTCTCCCACACCCTGGAAGCCACCTGGGCTCTGGGCACAGGACTTCTGTGACAACCTCTGGAGACCCTCTTCCAGCCAGGCCCAGACCCTTCCCTTCTCAGCTCTGATGGGCCCGCTGAGTTCAGGGACTTCTGGAGGCCTCCCTTTGCTGCTGCCCCTCAGTGGCTGTTTCCCTGCCCATCAGCAGAAAGAGCTCTGGGTAGATTTCTCTCCCCAACTCACCGTCCGATCACTGTCATATTTTTCTACAAACTTCCCGTAGTGGTAGTAGTGGAAAGTGGGGTAGCCCTTGATGGCCTCCTGTTGACACAGGTCCTGGTTCTTATCTTTGACGCAGTCAACAGCAGCACAGCAGATCTACAGGCAAGAAAGGGAGGGTCAGCACGGGGGGCTCCAGTCTGAGAGCGGAGGCCCGGGCACTCTACAGACTGCACTGTGATCCTTCCTCAGTGGCAGGGAGGGGCTAAAGCACAGCATCCTTAGCCCAGAGCTCCCTTGAGTCTGATGGTGCCTGTTTCTATTTCCAAGGCATATGGGTGAGGTTTGAGGGCTCAGTCTAGAGTGACCTCAGATTACTTTTTTTTTTAACATATCTTTATTGATTTCAGAAAGAGGAAAGGAGAGGGAGAGAGACAGAAACATCAATGATGAGAGAGTCACTGATCAAGCTCGCAACCCAGGCATGTGCCCTGACCGGGAATCGAACCCCGATCGCCTGGATCCCAGGTCGACGCTCAACCGCTGAGCCACGCCCAGCCGGGCTCAGGCTACCTTTTAAAATCAAGAGTACAGCAGCCCACTGAACCCACAGATTTGGCATCTGTGGAGTCAGCCAACAGCAAATCAAATATATTCTAATAAAGAAAAATCCCAGAAAGTTCCCAAAAGTGAAACTTGAATTTGCCACGCACCGAGCACTATGTTGAACCCACTGGAATGAAGTGATGTGCAGGCACGCCCTGCTGTGGCCTACATGTCAATACAGGTCATATGCAAATACTACTATATTTTATATAAGAAACTTGAGCATCCTGACTTTCGTATCTGTTGTGGTGTGCGTGTGTATGTGTCCCCGGAACCAATCCCCCAAGGATACCGAGGGACTGTACAATGACCATAAAGAACATTTGGACTTAAAAGCAGGTTTTGTGATATTTCCTAGGAGGCACTGTGGGATTCATTCACTGACCAACTAATACTCAATTCCCATCAGCACAGGGAGGGCCCTGGGACACTGGTAGTGCTCGGTAAGTGTCGATTGTGGTTACATTCGCTCTCGCTGGCCCCATACACAAGCTCTGTCCCTGCTAGTTCAGTGCCTGTTCAGATAAAGGGAATCAGATAGAGTCAATTCCAAGGCTTGATGGGAGGTGTGATGGAGGTGGTGCTGGGCTCCGGCAGAGCCCAGGGGAGTGGAGCAGAGGCGCTCTGCACGGCTGCATCTGAGCCAGGCTTGAAGGAGGAGGCAAAGAAAGTGCCAGCCAGGGGGGCACAGTCCAGAAACTGATTAAAGCAAACAGAGTTTTTGGTCAGAAAGAGGTTCCCAAATTGGCCTTTGGCCTCTTCTTGCCCATCTTACAAATTCCGCATGCTGGGTAGTGTTTCCTTATTATTTATTGTTCTTTCAAAAAGAGGGTATAAGGCAGACACACAGAACGGTTTCCCCGTTCAGGGTCACAAAGCAGGGAAGGAGGGGACAGGGTCTCGTACTGGCGACACGCAATACAAAAGCATCACAGAAGACAGAGGGCCGATTCTGAGAGAGGCGGCATTGATGGAAGTCCTGCTGTGTGTTCCAGATGCCAGGGGTCCAGGGTGACCTTGACAAAGTTCAGTCACTGAGTGACTGCCATTCTCACTGCTGAAAGACGTAATAAGTGAGATCATTTCTGAGCCCAGTGCCTGCTCTGAAGAAATTAAAAGAGGGTGATTTGATAAGACAATAGCCAGAGGGCTGCTTTTGCCAGGATGGCCAAGGAGGCCCTTCTGAGATGACATCTGACCTGAGCCCTGAGTAATGAGCGGGCAACCAGCTGTGTGATGAGCTCCCAAATAGAGACGCGCCCACACCAGGACCTGAGAGAAGAATGACCATGGGTCTTTGAGAGCAGAACTCATTAAGGAATTCCGGCTGAACTATGACCACAGCTTGAAGTGATGAATAACCACAATTCACAGTTCTTTGGCTGCTAGTCACTTACATTTGAATGGAGGCCCCCTTTCCAGGTATGAATGCCCAGCAGGCCACAACAGTCACCAGTCACGTTTACCTGCCATGACCTTGTGCTCAGGTGAGCAGGGCTACTAGTCAGTGAGGGAAGAGGGAGATATGGCCTGCCCTCAGGTCACCAGTGCGCCCCACCTGCCCTCCCTCACCTGCCCTCCCTCTTCCCTGCTACCTCTGTGGCTACACAACATTCTCTATAGTGCGACTCTATGGAGCAGAGTTTGCAAATTCGCTGTACACAATCCCTATCTGGCTCTCAGTCCTGATCTATTTGACCCATATAGAATTTTTAAAAATCTGAATTAGCTGCCAACCCAGAAAATAAGCCAGAAGATTTTTATATCAAAGTTTGGCTTGCCAGCTTCTCTTTAAAAGCCACATTGGATAGCACTTGCCCTGTGTTCCCACAGGCAACGCCTGGCTGGAGCAGAGGGGTGGCTATCTCCTTCAGGCAGGTTCAACTTGCTGTTCCCTGGCATCCACGAGGATCCTGATCCACCAGACCTGCAGGCTGACTCCTGCAGGCTTCTAAGAACCTCTGCTCACCCTCTAGAGTGCTTTTTGAATTATTTAGAAATGTGAGGCAGATGATCCTCTGGCTGTCTTCCGAGTTCTGTTTCTCGGGGCAGGCGGGGCAGCCCGGCCCAGGGGAGAACTCACGCACCGGGCGGCTATCTGTGTCCAGCCCTCTGCCAGGGGCCAGTGCTCCCTAGCTATGCTGTGAAAGTGTTTGATGAGTGTTGCTCTGGGCTGCTGCTCTCCCTGCATCCACTTTAAATTATAAACTTAATTTGTATACATGCCCTGGAGCTGTGGGAAATGTAGTGTATGATTTTATAAATCTACTAAATTTAAAATGTGTTCTTATTTGGAATCACCTAACCTAGCTGCCAGGCACACACAAAAAGGGCAACTTCCAGCTGCAAAGGCTCCTCCACACTCAGTTTCCATAAGAGAGGAGACAAGTGCAGCATCTCTAAAGGAAGTGGCATGGACTCTTTGGAAAGAAGGCAGCAAATAAACCATTCTCATCTCTCCCAATTTCACCTAAATGCCTGCCCCTTCACACTCACTCAAGAGTTGCACTGAACTCACCCACAGCACCAAATGTTCACCACTAACTTCTAGGTTTATTTCATGGTAGTTGGCTGTCAGTGTCCTGCTGTGTCCCCGTAGCCCAGCACCTGCCACTGGCACCTGCAAATCCTGCCTGCAGAAAGCTAGAGGGCAGGCCAGGGATGGACAGGGCTTAAGGACATATCCCCTTGGCCAGGTCTCTAGGCATAGCTTAGTTACCAATGAGCTAATCTGCTCATTAACACCCCTGCTCTGGTTCCTTCTCTGTCTCCTCTCCCTTCCTCAATCCCCTCCCTCAGCAGCTTCCTGAGACCATCTCCCAAGCCCCCCAGGCTTCTGGAAAAACTCTGACAATGCCTGTTTATTCGATTCTGATGCTCCCCTTTTCCAGCTGGGTAACTCTGGGCTATTCATTTAACCTCCCTAAGAGTCAGTCTTTGAATGGGAAAATAATAATACCTATTGATTAAGCTACTGTGAGGATAACATGACATATGCTTTTAAAAAGTATTAATGAGAGACTTGTAAGAAATATCATATATATTATTGTTCCTTCATTCAATCAACATTCACAGAGGTCTCAGGAGTAAAGACTGCAGGTAATTCAAGGACAAATGAGGTCCCTGTCCTCAGGGAGCTTTCCTTCCTGATGGGCAGACAGCTTTATAAACATAGGGGGGACTATATACACCATGGCCAAAGTTGCAGCCTCTGGGAGAATCACAGAGGAAGGAACCCCTCCTGGAATGACCTTCATACCTGGCTGAGAGCTGCACTTTGCGCCATGCTCTGTACCCAGGCTGGGCACCCCTGCATGTGCAGTGAGACGAGCCCCACCTTGCAGCTCAATGGTCCTCTGCCCCTGCCTGTGTCCATCAACCTTCTACCTTGGATCCTGGTCCTCCATGGCCCCTTCCATAATGCAATCCATTCCAACACTAACAGGGGCAGCCTTTTCTCCATTCAGCTTGTCAGCTGCTAAAGTCGCCCAATAAGCTCCTCGGAGGGAGTGAAGGCTCCCTAGCTAAAATATGAGCTGCCTCACATGGCTTTATTGATTCGGTAAAATAAATCTCTGTAGGAGCTAATATTGACTTTGGCTATGAAAATGGAAGTGAGCAACCAACTGCATATTGATTGGGGAAGGAACAGGGACCAGCTTCTGGGTGGAAAAAAATACAATTCCGGCTAAGAGGTGTGATGTCAGGAGATCCAGTTCTGGCTGCAATAACCCACTGGGCTTTCCACAGCTCCTCTCTGGGCCTCAATCCCTCATAAGTGGAAAGAGAGAGCTGGACAGACCAGTAGTCACCAAACGCCAGCCTGTGGCCAGCACAAGAGCCAACTCTTACAAATCACAATTCCTGGAACCACCCCCAAAAGAGTCTGATCTAATAGCTCTAGGATTGTGACCGGCAATGGGGAACCAGTAACGTTAGGCCCCCAGGCCAGAAAGACAGAATGCTTCCCCTGGGTTACTGAGAGCCACCTCCAGGAACCCCAGGCCTGCCAGCTGCCCAGGACAGAGAGGTTAAGTGTGCTTCTGAAAACAAGGATTATCCCTGGCTTGGAATAAAGGAAGTTGGAAGGAGAGACAGATGGAATGACACCAGGAAAAGGCAGCAACATTACTGGCCCACGTTAAGACAACTAAGCAAAGGTGTATCAATGTCGCAGAGAAGGAGGGGTCACCATAAAAATGGGGCTCTTGTGCATCAGTAGAGGGGAGAGGGGACAAGGAGGGCTGGCCCTTGGCTGCTGGCTGCAGGCACAGCTAGCCTGGCCTTGTTGTGAGGCCTCACAGACCCTGGAGCCATGGAGATCTAAGCAGCTGGGGTGGGTGGGGGGCGCAGGAAGACCACATACCTCCACCACTCTGCTATCTATCCAGAGCACAGTGTTCTCCAGGGAGAAAAGGCCACACCCCATGCCAACCAATGTCCAGTGTGAGGGAGGCCTGCAGGGACCGGCAGCCTGGGCTGTGCTGGACCTCCCTGGAGATGCCTGAGTAAGAGCAGCCACCCTGACGAATGCACAGGCCCTAGTGGCAGAAGTGGGACGGGTGGTGAGGGAGACAGAAGATGGGAACCCCCTTCTTGCTATGTCCTTCTCAATGCAGGCCAAGCGGTAAGAGATGGGGAACATGTTAGAATGGTTCTAGTCCTTATACCCCCTCCTGGAGGCATGAGGGATACCTTCAAGGGCACAGCCAGGGCTTAGGGGTGATGACAAGACTCCCTGAGTCTAGAGCAGGGTCCTGTGGTCTGAGTCCCCAGTGTGTCCCCACTCTCCACACTCTCCACGCCTGTGCCCCAGCCTGGCTTCCTCTCACTTGCTGTCCCTGTAAGCTCTCCCCATCCCATTAGTACCACTCCCTCAGAGCGAACTCAAGGTGATCCCGGCATCTGTGTCCAGCCAGCCCCGCTCTGCCTGAGGATTCTGCCAGGAAGATAAGGCACCATGGCAGAGATGCATGACTATGCTGCGTGTGTGTGGGTGCATTTCTGGGGCCTGCCAGGGAACAGGTTCCCGCGACGTTGTCCCAGGCTGGGAATGGTCTTCATATTCATCTAGACTGACACTCCAACTTTACAGAGAAGGGAGCTCACGGCCTGAAGAGTTGATGTGACTTCTCCCAGGTCACATAGGTTAGCAGCGGCTAAAATGCACCAGCCTGAGTCCCGGGGTCTTCTCCTGGCTACACAACAACTTGGCCCACAGCCACACACTGCCCTTACCGGGTGGCAGTTTGCCCTGCCCTGGCTGTTGGAGGTGCTTAGGGGCCCCCACTCCCTGCACGCTAATCCAATCTGCAGGTCTAGCTTGTTAATTTTATGCTTCATCAGTGGGACACTGCAGGAGCCTTTCACTTATGAGGCTCCACAGACATAGCCTACTTTCCTTCACCCTGGCTGCCTATAGTTGACTTCTGTTGGATTTTTTATTTTGTATTTTTGATTATCTAAGTAGTGCACAAGTACAAATCCTACTGTAAAACGGTTCAAGTTCTAAAATAAACAACAACACATAACCCCTCTACCAGCCCCCTCTTCCAAGGAAGGGCTGCAATGGCTCAGTGTATCCCTTTTGGTTGATTTTGCAGCATAAATTCAGCCCCCTCTATCCTGCCTTATGAAAAGAGAATGTTTTGGTTCCCAGGAATCCCCTGGTCTCGTCAGATCCTATTTGGGAAAGGGACTGAATGGAAACGAGGAAGGTGTGGGAATTGCTGACAGGGCAAAGTTGGAGGCAGGACAAGAGATGAAGAGGGGTATCCGTACCTTTCGGTCATCTTTGAAGACATCCGCAGTGGCAGTGAAATGTGGAATGACCTTCTTACAGTGTGGGCACCCTGCATGAGAGGGAGAGAGAATGTTGTGTACTTGGGGGAGGCTGCCGAGCCAGGAGCCCTTCCCGGGACCTCCAGAGAGGCTTTCCCAGGAGCGTCTGTCTACATAACAGAATGGGGGGTTCATCTGACTCCTACACCTCCCCCCCCCACATCAGGGCCATGCATCAACCTTGCCACTCAAACTACCATCCTGTGTGTCTGCTGTTGGCATGAGGGCTTTGTCGGTGTCCCTGTGCAAGGCCCACACCTTCGGGAACTTCCCATCCCACACCCAGACTAAGCCTTCCACAGAGGGCTGCCTTCATGGGTGGAAGAGCCCAGTGCAGAGGGAGCTTTGGGCTCAGAAAGGCGATGTGTGCTCAGGATTCTCTGAGCCTATTACAAAGCCTCCTTCTCTTGCAAACCTCTCCATTTCATAACTGAGAAAGTAGAACTGGGAAAGGTGGGGTGAGGTGGGAGGGTGAGGGAGCAACCATGCTGCCTGAGCCCGTTACTCATGCTTTGGGGCTCAATTCCCCATTCTCAGCAACCACCACCCTCATCCCAGACAGAGCTGCCAAACCAGGCCCCTGGACCTCACACTGTTCTTCTACCCTTCACTCTACAATCAACCTGAACCTCGGATCCAGGAACAGGAAAGCCAAGGTCAGGCTAAGAGGAGGACAAGCTGCAAGGGGTCCCTGACACTTCTCGGGGGGCCTAGGTTGGCGACCTCAGGAAGAGGCCCATCAGTGTAGACAAGGCCCTGTGACTCCAGATGGCACAGAGGTGTGCAGGCATCCTGTCTCTTGTTCTGTGTGCTAAGACCCTTAGGCTCTGATGACAGTGTCTCACGCACAGGGCTGGCAACTGTGTGGGGCCACTTTCTCCTCTTGTCCCAGCGAACCCAGGGCAGCATCCACTGAGGAGAGAGCCTGGGAAGCTGCAGGCTGCTCTGGCCCAGACCTACTTTCTTGGCCCTTACTTACCAAGCCCACCTCCTCTCTCAACCATTCCTCAGACACTGAACACAATGCCAAGAGAACAGACTGCTTTCCGTGGAGGATTTCCCTGACTGTGGTAATTAATTCTCATCAAAACACAGGTGGGAGAGGCCAAAGGCCCTGTGGGGAGGCCTGGCTCCAGCCAACTTCCTGACAAACACCCAGGCCACCCCTAGCCCTCCCTAGGCACTGGGAAAGGCAAGGTGGGAAATAGAATGGCTTTGCTCATCTGCTTTCTCTCTTTCAAAAATAAGATAATAATGATTGGCATTTCAAAGGGTTTTGTGAAACCAAACTAAGAGTAAGCTACAACTTTAATCTGTAGTCAGCACTTGAATGCGTTCCTGAGATGGGCAGGACCACCCACGTGGCCTGGCTGGTAGAATGGCCAGCTGGCCCCAGCACTGTGTGGCCAGTGATGGGGAGGGGGCTTAGAGGGACTTTCCATCATCTGACCCAGGAGTAGAGAGGAAAGCTAGGCTGGTTATGGGTTATATTAAAACTAAGTGAGACGAAGCACCTAGCACAACCTAACTCATGGCAGATACTAACAGATGTTTTTTAAAGGGCCTCAGTGGCAATTACAGGAACACTTCACTAATGAGACCTAACAGAGGGAAGAATAGCTTAAATTCATGAAAATTTCGTACTGTGAAGAAACGATAGCATACAGCTATCAAAACATTTAAAGAGTGTAATGTATGTGCTGCGTGACAAGGCTCGTCAAAATGTGCCCTAGGTCAGCTAGAGGTCCCTCGTGAGTGCTGTGGACGCTCACTAATACATCAGGCCGGGCAGAAATAAGCTACCCTGTTCCCCTGAATCTGGAATCACTAATTTCTCATTTCTAACCTCTTTGCCTACTGAAAGTACAAAGGTAACTGTCAGCCTAGTGCAAACTCCTGTTACCAGCAATTTAGAGTATCTAGGTCTCAGATGAATGGCCTCCTGTTGCATCTAATCTTTTCATTATTCAAGAGAAAGGGCACAGGGAATGAATAACTGGAGGGGAAGGTGATTTTAGAAAGGGCATAAAGATGTTGCCAAGGTGTCAGGTGGGCCAGAGAGGCATGATTTTTTAATTTGGGCTCTTTAAAAAAAGGCACCACCTCTGTACAGCAGGAAACCAGAGAAGTCTCCCAGAGTGAGGAGACAGGAACAAAGACTGAGGACAGGACAGAAAATTCCAATTCTAGAGACTCAGCCAAGCTGGCCTAAGAAGGGCAGTCACCATGGCCAAACCATTCAGGGCAAAGAGGGGCTTGAACCGGGAGAGACAGTGAAACAGCAGGAGGAAGATCTGTGTGGAAACTGGGGACATAAGGGTGGAGAGAGTGAAGGGGTGGGGGGTGGGATGTGTGGGGAGGGGAGACTGGGGAGGGATATGGAGGTTGGCTTTTGTTTTTTACTTTATATCTACCTTCCTGTAGTATTTAGAGTCTTAGTATATAAATGAGCATATATTATATATCTATTATAAATAAGTATATATTATTTTTATTATTAAAGTGTTATAGATTTGTCTGTCTTTGAATAGTTCCCTGCCCCCCAATACTGTTTTAACCCACTGATTAACACATCTTAGGAGTCTGGAGCAGGGTTCAGAGATTATAGGCGCCAAGCCCTTTGCCAGAAGTTGAGTGGCTCAGTGACTCACCCTACGTTTAAAGTTCTCTTGCCAGGGCAGTCTGTGAGGCCCTTGAGGCCTGGCAGGAACAATGCCTCCTTCTCTTGTGTCCTGGGTCCAGGACACCACCCAGCACACAGCTGATATTAGAGGGAGAACCTTAGCACCCCAGCAGGGTAGGAGTCCCCAGGGTCAGAGGGTAAGACGGACACTTCCAGGGGAAAATATTTAGTGTGAGCTTTCTAAAGTCCACCCAGCAGCTGGTTAAGGACTCATACTTCTACAGCCAGGTTGTCCCTTGCTGCTGAGAAGGCCCCAACTCTGAACTGAATCTGTGACAGAAAAGGAGCACCAGGCTGCGGGACAGCTCTGTCAGTAACTTGCTGCGAGGCCTTGGGCAAGTCACCCATCCAATCTCCTAGGTCTCAGTCCTGCACCCCCCACGCTGCAGAAGGAAGATATTAACCTCTTAATCCCCACATCCTCCAGGCACACTCTAAGGACAGGTGAGGACAGTGAGAAGCTCTATAGGGAACTGAGAGAGCACCGCCCCACCCATTCGGATGTGTTAGCCGCCTGAGAGTGGGTGTCTGAGGTTGGGGGACTGCAGGGCCAGGAGTCAACCCCTTCCAGACAGTGAGAGCTGAGAGGCATTAGGGATTATTGATACTTGAAAAGTAGGGGCAGGAGGGGAGCAAAAAGGAAGACTGGCTGCGACCCAGCAGGTTTATGATTAGCTTGAGCTGCCAGGCTTCTGCAGAGCTCGGCTTTTTTATCCCTACTCCATGACGCTGGGCTGTAACCTGGGGGAGAGGGAAGGGTGACAGAGAGTGGGACATTCAAGAGCCCTTGCCTTTTAAGTATCAATTAACTTCAAAATGGGAATACACAAAACCTGAGGTCACAAATACCCATGTTAGGAGGGGTGTCACTTCCTCAGCTTAAGCTTTGATTTAAACTAATCACAGCATCTCGGGAGCTCGGGAGCTCGAATGTGGCTGCTTCACCACAGCTTCAAAGCCACCTCGGAAGGCTAACTCCAAGCTGCTAGGTTTCAAGGTTTGAAGGTGAAGTCAGTGTCTGGAGGGATGGAGGGAGCCGAGAGGCGGGAGGAATTGGCCTGGTGAGAAGCAGACAGCCTGGAAGATTCCAGGAACACGAGGAGACTGAATAATTACATGGCAGGTCCCTGCCACAGACAGAAGCAGAGGATTTTAGGCCTGATATGAGATACGCTCCCCGGAAAAAGGGAGAGAACCTGACAGAGCTGGCAGACAAAAGTGGGCCCTGGATTTGAAGGACATGGGCCTGGAATGAGACTGGGAGCCTTGCTTACAGCAGAGACAAGCAGAGTCCATCTGCAGATGCCCTGGTCCCAGGGGCATCTTCTTGGCTCAGCCTGGCCCACCCCTCTACCTCACCCCTCAGCGAGCACCCCAGCTACTTACAAGGGGCATAGAACATGACCAAGGTGTGTTTCTTCTTCTTTAGGGTCTCCCGGAAGTTGTCCCCCATCAGATGCAACACGCTGGTCTGCTGCTCTTCCCAGGTGGGCTCTGGGGGTGGGGGGGCCTCGGGGCTGCAGGAAGCCAGGGTGGAGGGGACACAGTCATAAGGAGAGGCTCATGCACAGGCAAATGATTCTACCTTCTCCCCCCAACACCACCACCCACCACCACGCAGGGGAGCATGAGAGAGATCACTTTGCATCCTTGCTAAAATTTAATTTAAAACCTCAGTTTAAACATGAAAAAATTTGTACTATCAGCAAAGATATCTGATTCCCTCAGAAGAGCCAAATGAGGAGCCATTTTATGAAGGTGTGGAAGAACTGAGCCCCTCTTGGGGCAGGGCAGCCTCTCCAGGTATGGGCTGTCATCTCCTTGTTATGGGCATAGAAGCTCCTCCACAGGGCTCCCCTCCCCCTCCCTCTTGTTTCTTCTGGGACCCTGAAGGCTCTCCATTATCTCCTGTTCCTGAACCTTTTTTCTGGTGGACAGAGCACAGGCCAAGGAGTGCGGTGGTCTGGGTTCAAATCCAGATTACTTACCAACTGTGTGAACTTAGATAAGTTACTAAACTCCTCTGCACTTCTGTTTTCTTTTCTATTAAATGAGTACAATGATACCTACTTCCTGGGATCCTTATAAAGAGCAGGAGGCGTATGTAAAGCAACTAGTCAGCCAAGCAACTAACAGTTGCTGAGACCCTATATGCTCTAATAAATGACAGGTGTTCAGTAAATGCTTGTAATTTTTCATTCGCTTTCTGTCCACTGGTTCCCTCCACCTGCCTCACAGAAGTATAGACCTCCAGGGCCTTTTAAAAGCCTTTGTTGCCCTTGACCCCTTCTCTACAACCATGCTTCTCTCTCTTCTCTGGGAAGTGTCTCTGGGGGATTTGTCTGCTCCCAGTGCTGACACATCCCCCCTGCAGTCTCTCCTTTGCCCCTGCACCCAGACACCCCATGACCACTCTCACCTTTCAGAGCCCTCTCTGCAGAGAGCCTGCAGAGTGCACCTCCCCACCTTTCCCACAGCCCCCTCTTTTTCCAGTTCTATCTCTCAGCTCCTGCAGTTCTCAAAAGATCTCACCCATATGCGTGGCTTCCACAATCTCCATGCCTGAGGATGACTCGAGTCCTGATCTCTCCCCCAAGCCCCCTAATTCCCAGGTATTTCCACCAGGAGATCCCACTGTCATCCCAATCCCAACAAGACTTAGAATGTACTCCTCTTCCCCCTCCTCCACACCCCCCAAGTCAACCCCCCCAATATCTCCACTTAGGTTAATGGCCGGTTGTTCTCATAACAAAGACGCCCCTCCCAGCCTTCCTCCCTTTTCTTTGTCCTCTGGGTCCCATCATAAATCCTGGTTAGGCGGTTGACACTGCCCCCTGACCTCTCTGCTCTGTCCTATCCCTGAATCTTGCCTCCGGAGGCTGGCCTGCTGGTAGGTATGTCTCAGTTGCCTGCAGCAAGGCCACTTGTGCACAAGCCTTGAAACACGGTAGCCTTTCCCAACCCAGTCTGCTCGCCCTGCTTCTGGGTGACAAGCCTCGACTCTGCATCTCAGAGCCACCTGCTGTTCATGCTCCTCCTGAAGGAGTCCTTCCAAGCTCCCCCAAAGAAGTACTATTTATCTCTGGGCAAGGTCCTTAACCTTTCTGAACTAAGTTTCATCATTGAGGAAATAGGAATAAAAATGCTGGCCTCAGTAGGATCTGAGGATGAGACGGGGTAACAGACACAAAAACATTCTGCAAAGGCGGGAAGGTATTACCACTACTTATGTGGTGATGCTGTCAGTCACAGCTCCACATGACAGCCAGCATCAAAAACAAAAACAGCTTCCTTTCTGTGAGTATTTCCACACCATGCACTATGCTAAGCACAACAGTCTAATTTAATTCTCTAGGCAAGTCTATGGGGAAAGTATTATCTCCATTTTGCAGATGGGAAACTGGGGCTTAGCAGGGTCAAGGAACTGGCTGGGGGTCCCAACCTGAGCAGTATCTTGGACCCCAAAGTCCATGCTCTCACAGAGTGCTTTCTCAGGCACTCAGCGGGTGACTGTGTACAGAACGGACAGAGATCCTCATGCTCATTATCTGTGTCTAGGGATTAGTCTCGATTAATGCTCCTGATTCCCTCGGCACCCTAACCACATGTGCAACTACCAAGGACCTTGCCTGAACCCCCACCTGGCTTCACCCCTCCCAGTGAATCAGCCCTGGCACTAGAGCAAGGCTGAGGTGGGGTGAATAGCAACCTGCCTCCACACTAGAAGGACCAGGGAAGTGAGCGCCATGTCCCTTTTGGAGGTGAACCCCTAGTCCCCTTTGGTCCCTAGGACAAAGGCCTGGATACTCTTAGAATCCACCTGCGTAATGAGCAGGACAGTGGGGGGAGCAGAGACCAGGAGCTCACCGGCCCACCCACCTCGTCAGGGGCTTCCTCTGGACCTAGTGGGAACTTGATTCCCATTCATTCCGTAAGCTGGGGTTTCTCAAAACACTATGGCTGAGAGTCCCATTCACACTTCCTGAATCAAAGCTTCAGGACAGCGGCCCAGAAGCTGTGCTTTAAATAAGCACCTCAACACCAGGTGACGCTGACATACATCCAAGTCAGGTCCGAGGTCCTAATAGAGTAACTCAATTTAGATGTTGCTATTTTGCAGTTCTCATGTCACTTTGTGACTCTAAAGTCTTGGTTCTCACATGGATGTCATTATACCATGTCCCAGGGACCTCTGCCAAGGCTGGAATGTCTTCTTTTACTTTATCCCACCCTCAGCAGAAATGAGGAAATGGCCTCGAATATTCAAGTTGTGTGTATATGTGTGTGCGTGCACGCATCTGTGTGTGCACGTGCGTATGTGTGCATGTGTGTGCATGTGTGTGTTGGGGGAAGGTTGTAGATAGGAAAAAGGCTCCTCAGTTGTGTCCTAACAATTTCTGCCTGTCAAGCAAGGCCTGAGACTTCCTCCATTTCCCAGGGCAACTGTGTGACGGCCCAGTTAGTCCCTCACAGGACGGGGAAATGTTATGAACTGCATGTTCCAAAGTCCTGGGGTAAGGTGGAGGATCCCTGAGTCAGTAATTGCAAGGTTACTCAGGTTCTCTGGAATTGCAGGCTGCTGTGGGATGAACTGTGTCACCCCCATATTCATATGCTGAAGTCCTAACCCCTAGTACCTCAGAATGTGACTGTATTTGGAGACAGGGTCTGTAGAGAGGTAATTAAGTTAAAACGAGGCCATGGGGGGCAGGCCCTAATCCAATCTTCCCGGTATCCTTTTAAGAAAGGATATGAGGACACAGACACAGAGGGGAGACCACGTGAGGGCACAGGAAGACCACCAAGGAGAGAGGCCTCAGAAGAAGCGAACCCTGGACACATCTGGTCTTGAACTTCTGGTCTCCAGAATTATGAAAAAATAAACTTCTGCAATGAAGCCACCTGGTCTGTGTTCCCTGTTGTGGCAGCCCTAGCAAACTAATATGCAGGCAGATGGAGCTCTCTGAAATCTTTATTTTCAACCCCAGAACACCGCAGGCTGCACTGTGGACAGTTAGGAGGCCCAGTGAGCCACCAGCAAACCTGGATCCAAGTGAGTCTGGCTGTCGATGTGAAGAGCTGAGTGTTTCCTTCATTCAAAGGGGATGGGGAAAAGTGCAGATGATGAAACCTGGGGCCAAAACCTTGGAAAAGGGGGAAGGGGGTCCTCTACAAAAAGAAACACAGGCTTACTGCAGCTGATGAAGCTGCATCCAGAAAGGCTATGTGACCTGCTGGGTGAGGACATGTGGTGAGCACACCAGAGGAGACTTTAGGATTGGGGAAGTCAAATCTGTCTAGGATCCCGTGGCCCTGAGCCAAGGACAGTAGCTCTTAAGGTTTAATTCCCCTCCTCAAGGCCGTCTCTGGTGGCTGACAGCCAGGAGTCAAGATGTCCCATCAAGGCCATTAGACTTACTTTCGCATCCACTCAATAATGTTCTTCTTTGTTCTGAGCACAGGCACTGCAAGTTTCTCTCCATTCTTAAAATACTTCAATGTGGGAAACTCGGAGATGTGGAATCTTTCTGCCAGGGCCTTGTTGACAGTGGCATCGACAGCTGCAAGGACACCAGAGCTCTGGGATGGGGGAGAGGCCAAGCATGCATGACAGCCTCAGACACCGTGCTAGCAGAGCAGAGGAGCCCAGACAACAGCTCCCAGCCCACCCTAGACCTGCCAGGACTTCACTGGGGGGTGGCTGGCCCCTGGGCTCACATATCCCAGGGAATGAATGAACACTGGCATGTCCATCATTTCACATTATGGGCTGAGATGAGGCTTTTAAATCTGCCCCACCAAGCGGGCTGGGTAGCCTGTGGCTGTTCCCAATAGCCAGGGTCCCAGAGAAAAGCGGAAGAATCCTGGGGCTTTACCTCAGAGCCATGACCTGACAGAGGTTACCTGGATGGGCATGGGAATGCGACCCCACTGTCTCTCTGAACCCCTGGTAGGGCCCCACCCGTCTGACTAAGGCCTGTCTACTTGGAAGCGTGGAAGTACTACAGGTCTCCAGGGACTGGGAGAGCTGCTGCAGAGCTGGCAGGGAAAAGTCATTGCAATGATTCATGTCACTGATTCTTCAGACAAGAATGGTGGGGGGAGATTAAGGGAAGGATACTTACGCCTGCTTCTGCTTCTCCGTGGAGGACTTCCGCTGCACTCTCAAACTCTGGCTTCATTTTCTTACAGTGTCCACACCCTGTGGGAAAAAATAGAGAGAAACCATTCCCATGCACAGAGGCTCTGGTGATGTCCCCTGCTGCCTCCTCTGCAAGACAGCTCGGCCCTTTCCCAGGGGCACTGGGAGAAAAGAATGAGTACCAGCTCAGACAAAGAAATCTTTGCCTAATCCACTGCGGAAGGTTCAGCCCCACAGAACCGCCTATTTCTGTCCTACTCACAAAATACTTCTTATTCATATATTTCTGTGGCATTTAATTCTGTACTGCCTTGCGCCCGTCATATTTCTGTCTTCAGATATTTAGGAGCAATCAGGGCATCTTTTTAAATTTTTTTTTTTTTTTTTTAATCCTCACCTGAGGATATTTTTCCATTGCTTTTCAGAGAGTGGAAGGGAACGAAAGAGAGAGAGAGAGAGAGAGAGAGAAACATCAATATGAGAGAGACACATCGATTGGTTGCCTCCTGTATGTGCCCCGACAGGCCAGGGACTGAGCCTGCAACCCAGGTACATGCCCTTGGCAGCAATCAAACCTGGGACCCTTCAGTCTGCAGGCAGGGCATCTTTTTAAAACACAAATCAGATAAAAATTCCCCTGGTTAAACCTTTCCCATGGCAGGTACATCAAAATCCAAACTCCTTACCCTGGCCACAAGCTCCACACCACCTGACCCCTCCAAACTCAACTCCCTCCTGCCCTCCACTCCACAGCCCTGGCTCTCTTTCTGTTCTCCTATCATACCAGGCTCACTTCTACCTCAGAGCTCTTAACACTGTTGCCCCAAACACGATCTTCCCCCAGGTCTTTGTATGGCCCAGCCCTTTATTTCAATCACACTTTTATACAAATTTCAGGGCTATAGAGAAATTCCCTGGTCACATAACCCAAAAAAGCCTCACTCATCATGATCTCTTCCAGTATCCTATTTATTTTCTCAATTGGACTCAAAACAGCTAGAGTAACTTGCTTACTTGTTTCCTATCCATCCCCCCAACTGGATCATAAGCTCTGGACAGACCTAGTTGTCTGTCAAGCTCACCACTGCATCCCTGGTACTGATGATGGTGTTCCACACACTTTTTGACTGTATTAACCTCGTGGCTATATTGTTCAGGTTTATACCTGTGATAGCAAGATTTAACTGGACTAAAATATGTATTTTTTTCTAATAGATTTTCATTGATTTCAGAGAGAGGAAGGGAGAGGGAGAGAGATAGAAACATCAATGATGAGAGTCACTGATCAGCTGCCACCTGCATACCCCCCACTGGGGATTGAGGCTGCAACCCGGGCATGTGCCCTGACAGGGAATTGAACCTCGACCTCCTAGATCATAGATCAATGCTCAACTGCTGAGCCATGCCAGCTGGGCTGGACTAAATTCTTTTGGGGCAAGTCATGCCTTGCGCCTAAATAGTTGCTACTTTGACTAACCACCTCTATTTAGTATAACTGGCCACCAAGGCAATTACTGTGCAGGTACTTCCCCTCGCCAGCACCATTTATATATTTCCCGCTTTACTAGGTCTAAAAAACATCTTTGGAAATCTCCAACACCCATGGATGTTGTTCTAAAGTTTCCCATATGTATATACCCTTGATATAGTTATGGTTTTCACTTCTAACATTAATTCCCTCTGCTCCCTGAACAAGTACTAAGGCTAAGCAATAAACTTCTATAAACAAAGTTTATGATGGGGAGACTGGCCAGGCCCTGAGGAGAAAGACCTGGCTGGCACCCGTCTGTTCTGGGGAGCTTAGGTCACGGGTGGTGTCACCTTGACCCCAGCTCCAGCTTCCTGGGCCTGGCCTTCAGGATATCCTGGCGGCAGGAGAGCCAGACGAGGGGGGTTATCCGGAGCAGGACTCCGGCCCGCTGCATTTTAGTGTCTTGATTGTGATTTGATAGGCCATTAAGTTTTATCACCAAACTTCCTTGTTGGGTTTTTATCATCTGTGTAAGTGCACTTACGCTGATTTTCATGACCTGGCACAGAGGCTACGCATCAACTCCTCAATCACACTCTTTGGCTGTGGGAATATTGGCCTCCCATCAACCTCAAGCCTTCAGATTCCTCTGGACTCCATTATCTTCAATTATATTTATGATTTTATTGCAAAGCAGCTATGAAGACTTTCCTAGATCCTGGAGCAGAATTTTCCAGAGGACCAGATTAATTTGGAAAGCTCCCTGGTACCTGGGACTCTAGAGGAGCCTGGATTTTCCTACCCACATTCCTGCTGTGTTGCCTGGACCCTGGCTCCGGCCTGCCTGGGAGGGGAGTGCCCACAGATGCAAGCAGACACACTGATGTCTTAACATAGTGAATACCTCCCACTCCTCTCAACACCTCAGAGCTTTTTTTCAGGCTTCCAGCTGTGTACACACCAAAGCCGACTTGTACACACTCACAGACACCCTCGGGCAAACCCATACACTGATGGATGCTTCCATTCATCACACAAGCCTCTTCTTATGCAAAGAAAGATTTGGGTTTTTTTCTTCCTTTATGTTAGTGTAAAATGTGTATAACAAGCTTTTAATTTTTTTCTTCCAGGCTTCTATCCTAAGGAAGTAATCTGACACGTGGACAAATATTTACGCATGACTCTGTGCAGCATGATTTACAATGAGGAAACAGGGCAAACAACTCCAACCATCAACATTATGATGCTGGTTAAGTAATTGATGGTGCTGTGATTCAATGGAATATTATGTGAGCTCAAAAAGCATGTACAAAAAAGCATTTTTAATAACTAAGAAAATACATATAAGATATTGTTGAGAAAAATGTAAAAAAACAACAGGTGCACAGAAAAAGGGACTGAAAGAAGTAAAATTAAATCCCTTCCTTCTAAGGGCCCAATAAGTAAATGAAAAATCCAGATGAATTAAAGAACAAAATATAAAGCCAAAAATATTATAACAAAATATAGTGTACTATTTTTACATCTTAGGGGTGGATTTCCCAAGCAGCCCATGAAACCCAGAGGTTGGGATGGAAAAAGGCAGACTTGCAGAAGGCTCAGTGCTGAGGCTTGGGCTCCCTTTTTTTAACTATGTGGCTTTTGGCAAGTTTCTTGACTTCTTGGTGCCTCCTCTTCCTAACCTGCAAAATGGGGATAATCTTGATATATTCATAGGTTTTTGTTGTAAAGACTGAATGAGTTAATATGTGGAAAGTGCTTAGAACAATGGCTGATCCATAAGTGCTCAAAAAATATTCTAGCTGTTATTTAACTACTAAAAATGTAAAGCTTTTGTACAATGAAAGGCACCCTAAAAAAAGTTAAAGCAAGCAACAGACTAACAGAGGACATCTGGAACATGGATAACAGGTAACATCTGGAACATAGATAACAGATAAATATCCATAACAATGGAGTTCTAGGTCAAGAAGAAAAACAAACAACTACCCAGTAGAAAAATGGGCAAAGGGTATGAACAGGTGGTTCACAGAAGAAATAAGGAGAGCTAATTATCACAAGAAAAGATACCCGACTTTCCTGGAGGCCAGAAGCTGTGGAAAAGTGGCCCTTTTGCCCAAGTTAGCAGGGACAGAAAAGGATGACAGTATCCATGCTAGCAAAGACGCAGGCTCTGTCACACACAGTCAGGTGTGGTGACACCTTTCTGGAGGACAGGGTGGCAAGATCCATAAAAGCTCAAGCATACTTAGCCCATGGCCCAGCAACTTCACAAATTTCAGGAAATAGTCAAATATTTAGACATGTTCTCAAATACATATGTTTACACGTGTTCATTGCAATGTGTGAATGATGGAAGACTGGAGGCGAATATCTGTCATCAAAGGAATGGTTTATGATTTACAGCATCTCTAAATTGTAAAACACTATTCAGTGATTAAAAGGATTGAGATAGATTTGCATGCCAACACCTACATTTACATGAAAACATCTTTGAGACCTACTGGAGAGTAAAAAGAAGCAAATCACAGAAAAATGGATAGGGAATGATCCTCTTTACATAAAAAATAAAACCCCTTATTTAGGTAGAAGCACAGAAGGGGGATATGCCAAGTGTTAACAGAGGTCAAACCTGGGAAGGAAGACAGGAAGACGGGGTGGGGAGCACTGTGTTCTTACGTATCCCCTGAACCTTGCATGACCAGTAACAAAAATGTTAATATTATGCTTAAATTATTTATGCAATTAAAAAACAAAAGTGACTACATTAAGGAGTTTTATGGCATGATAGTTTACAAATCTGTACATATGTTAGAAAACAATCAATTTAACTGTATGTTAATTTAATAAATAAAAGTTAAAACAAGGGAAAAATAGAAGAAACTAGCAAGAATGATGCCAAAAAGAGAAACGTGGTTCCCTCTGAATTATGAATTATAGTTGTTTTTTCCTTAATCATTTATAATTCTCTGTACCTTCTAAATTTTCTACAAAGATCACATATTACTTTGAGAATAAGACTGCAATAAAGAAAGAGAAAGTCTAGACTCAGGAAGGGACCTGCCACCCAACAGACAGCGCAGCTCCTGGAGGGCAGAGGCACAGCGGCCTCCACCACAGCACATACCTGCTGGTGGCAGGTTGTGGCAAAGAGAACATCTCATGGGGCCTGTTGCCAAGGAAAGGGGGAGGACCAGGGCAGAGCTGCTGGCTGGCCCGAGGGCCCTGGGTAGGGGGCGGCAAGGGGTTGTTCTGGTCCCCCAGCAGCACTTTTGTTGGATTCCCTGTCTACTCCTCAGCACCCGCGAGGGAGGCAAGCTGCTCTTGAGCAACACCCTTCCTTTTAGCAACCCACACGTGGGACACTCACTCAGGTAGTGTTAATATGGCATCGAGTCCTTCCCTGGCCTAACGAAGGGCTGGAGATACATGGAGAGGGAGGAGCAGGTGGATGTTATTGCAGCAAAATAGACGGGGACAAGAGAAGATCAGTGACAAAATACAATCTGATTTCTCATTCAGGAAGCTGCAGAAAGAAAGAAAAGGCACCAAGGAGGGGCAGTTGCCATCCTGCTGCCACGCCCTTTCCAGACACCATCTCTGTCTGCTGTGAGACTGGAGAGCTGGGCCTGGGGCTGCAGCCTCCCACATCCACCCAGGTTCTCCACTGCGATGGATGACAAAGGAGGGGGTGCTGAGCAATGGAGATGCCAGCCCCAAGGCTGGGGCCCAGGCTCAGTCCTCATCCCTCCTGGTACACAGACCCCCCTCCAAGCACACTGCCCACTCAGACTGTCCTCCCAGGAGGCCTGGCCGCTCCTGGAAGGGGGGACCCATGGGGCAAACCTGCTTTAAATTTCAGTTCCCCCTGATCTCTCATATGACCTGGGGCAGGAGTGGAGCTAGCCTCTGTGGCGGGCCCCAGCCCTGAGGCCGAGCCTATGCTTATTTGTTCAGTGACAACTCAGATGTCAGATATGAGAATATGAGTGGGATTTCTACAACTCCAGCTGGGAGAGAGAAGGCAGGTGAGGAGGTGAGAGGAGAGGCTGAGAGGGGAAGTAAGTGGCACGAAATCTGGGGAAAAGAATAAAGAAGCAGTGGGTGTGTGGAGTGTTTGACAATTAAACAGTCATGCCTGTGCCCTTTCCTGCCAAGAACCTAGGAGTGTGGCTCAGTAGGCACCCATGAAGGTTCCAGGCAGAGAATCCAGGGACTTGCCCTGGAACCTACAGGTACCAGAAAGCACTGCCTGGTCAGGAGGAAAGCTGAAGACCCCGTCTCTCCTGGCCTTTCAAAGCTGGGCTAGGAAAGAAACAAACAGGGAGCACTTACTCTCAGAAATAACCCTCAGAGAGAGACCATGGATCTTCCTGGGAGACAGTATCAGGATTAATGTTCATTTTCTTCTCTATAGTTTCCTATAGTAACCCTTGATAAACGTACATGCATTCCTTTCTAATTAGCAAAAACGACATAAAAATTAATGCAGCTTTTTGGTTTCAGCCCAACTATTTCAGTCTGTTGGGATTCTTTAAAATCTTGGTGCAATTGTTCGATAATTTACCTAGCTATCCTCTCCCAACTCTAACCCTCGCAGATTTAGAAGTATGTCTTGCTTTTTATAGTTCTAACGAAACCGCTGGTTAAAAAACAAGTAGCAAGCACCCTCTAGACAGAACCAGGCCAGCCTGCACTAAGAGCGTCAAGGGGATGCCCCCCGCAGGAGGCCGCATCCCACCAGGCTCTCTGCTTGGCAGTCAGGAAACAGCAACTCACTTTTGATAGACATGCTAATTCACCCATCTAGTAATCTTATCCCAAGAAACAAACCAAGGATGTGTGGCAATCCCTAGTAGAATCTATGGTCTTCTATGTTGGCAGAGCCCAATTTCTTTTTCTAAGTCTCCACAATGGTCTGTTTCTAAACCACTCTCTATTTGGTCTGGGATTAAAACCTGTAATATTGTGATTTCCAGAATTCATCTTTTCTACACTTGGGAAACCTGGGACAGCACTGCCAGTCTCTGGCCTCCTGACATTTTTCCTTTTCTCAAACACCCCAAAAGTGGCTCCCTGATCACCGTGGGTTCCCTGGAGCAGCTGGCATGACACACAGCTAGGCAGCTGGGAGCTCTCTGTTCTCAGCTGACCTCGCCTGGGCTCCGCATTCCCTCTAAACCACACACATTCCATCCCTGTCCAAGCTGCAGACCAAGCTCCTAGGTAAGAAAGATGGTGTAGAGAGATTGTCTGATGCAGAGCCACTCCCCTCTGATGAGAACAGGGAGTTCATCAGGGAGCTTCACCTCCTGCTTCTGCCCTGAGCCCTCTCTCTCTGCCAGTCCCACACACGCACACATGTGCAGAGCCAGAGGCTGGCAGGCACCTCATCAGGGAGTGCAGCGTCCCTAACTGGCAGACACCCACTAAGAGGAGTCTCTGACAGCTCCATTTGCTAAGTCTGAAATCAGAGCTCCTCAGCAGGGCTCTGCACAGAGCAGGGTATTATTCATAACATTAATTAATAATGACTAATGGGGAAAACAAAAGCTGCCACCTGGTTTCCAGTTCTTCTCTAATTCTAATTTAGCTCTAGAACAACTTCATTTGTTCATTTTCTCATTCGTTAAGCCCTTACTCTATTCTATGCCCATGGGTTGGGGGAGGGGTAATGAGTGATCTCCTTCTGGTTCAGGGAGGGAAGAGAAAGTATTATAAGAGGGACAGGAGAGGAGGGAACCTATAGTGGGGCTCCTGGTCCCAAGACCCTATAAGCATCAGCTACTACAATGGATTGCTCACAACTTATGACTACAAAAAACAACAGACAAAACACACCTAGCTTGCAACCAGGGTTGTTAAAAAGAAAGTGCTTAATAAACAATTATTAAATGATTCCAATCTATCTGGTCCATAATTTTGGATAATTTACAGGACTCATCACAGGGGACACCTACTCTTCACGCTGTAATGCATAAACCACAAACCGCTCTGCACTCTTTCCAGAGCCGGGTTGGGCTTCCTTGACGCAGACCAGAAGGACGGAAACACAATGGTGAAGTTCCCAGCGGCGACTGAAAACAGCCAGCCTGCACCTGCTTTACTGCAGGGAGAGGGATGCAGGCAGGGTGATTTCAGCTCTAGGTTCAACATAACTTCCTGCAAGACTTACTTCCATCAGCAGCTCTGAGACTGGCTGGGAGAGCACAGTTCAGCTAGGGAGGGTACTGCAGTGGTGCCTGGCAGGCAGTTTTCCAGGTACCTCCAACCATAGGGACACCCACTGAGGCCCTAGTAGGGCCAGGGGTGACCTGCTCCTAAGGCCCTAACTGTCACTGCCCTTAATCAGGAGGGTTTTTGAAACTTAAGTGTTTTGGATTGTGTGTGTATGTGTCCATTTCCTAAAAATCCAGAAGGAAAAGGGCTGAAGGGAATACTTTTCCTTTGGATTATCTTAAGAACTTGGCACTTATAAGAAAAAAGGAGCTGGGAAAATTCCCAGTAGTAATCCATTTATGAGCAATTCCCACCTAACCACACCCATGTGATGCTTGGGGGGGGGGGGGGGGGGAGCGCGCAGACCAGGGGTCAGCAGTACAAGACTCACGGAACAGGGAACAATTTTTGTAACTTCCTTGTGCATCAGTCTCCACATCTGTAAAATGAGGTTAATCATATTCGCACTGTGGGAAAGTTAAAAGGAGATGACCCTGTAGGAAGCCACTTTATCACCATAGGGTAGTCACAACTGCTAGTATGAGGATCCCTATAATGAAGATGATAAAAACAGATTGTCACTGACTATGGACTGAACAATTATGACCCTAATCAGTAGTTATTTTTTGCTTTTCCTCCCACCTTCTTCCTACCATTGGGATGGGCCCGCTCTTTCCCAGCCTCGGCTCCCAGGAGCTCTGTGCCCCAGGCTGTCATCTCCCTGCTCTCACACCATCCTTGTTCACCTTACAAGAGCAGCCTTCTCCCTCTTGGAAATTACAATCAATTTCCATTCTTCATGGGAATGGGAAGGATACTGGCCTAGAAAAGTCCTGAGCTACAGGCCTTCCAGCCATATTGTCAACACATTTTACAGCTTCACCCATTATCCTTACTTGATCCACTGTGGCCACTTCAGGCTATGACCGACCCCAGTGAAGCAGAAGGAAGGCTTTCTAGATGCTGGAGGGTCTGAGGCTCCAGCCTGGCCTCACTGTGCCCTCCCAGCTGCAGGGCAACATATAGGCCCTCGCGGGGCCTCAGTTTCCCCGCCTGTAAGATGAGGGGTGACTACTGTTAGGCAATATCAAAGGGCCCATCTGATCCTAATTCCTCCAATTCTGGAAACCCCATTTGCATTTCCTGATCCACGCTGACTTGGAGAAAGAGGCTCAGGTCTGCCAGGTTGAGCTGAGGGGCACATGCAGCCTGACTGGGACTTGGGTGCTATTCCACAGTGATACAGGGTGGGCTGTGTGCACTGTGAAGGCAGGGACCTTGCTATCACTAGAGCACCCCTGGCACCGAGGAGGCATCTGACAAACAAGCGCTCAGTAGACTCAGGTCCCAGAGCAGCGCTGTCCTAGGCTGAGGGAGGGAAGGACGTGGTGGGGAGGAACAAGGCTCCACTCACATGGGGCGTGGAACATGACGAGGACAGAGGCGTGCTCCTTCACAAACTGGTCAAAGTCTTCATCGGTCAGGTGATAAACGGAGCCGCCCTCATCTGCCCAGGGAGTCTCGGGGACCTGGGGCTGTGGTGGCTGCGGACTGGAAGACCAAAAACAGGCAGAGCTCAGAGCAAGCCCTGGGGCCTGAGCAGCCCTTACAGAATCCAGCCCCCTGGCACAAAGCCCCCACTGGCTCGGCATGGCTGGCTCCAGGGGCTCACCAGGAATTCCTCTGATGAAGGAGAGGAGGGGTGAGAGTTCTTGCCCTGCCCACCACCACTGTCCCCTCAAAGCCCCACAGAAGTGCTGATATCCCAGCATGAACAATGGCATTCATAGCTCTTTAGGCAGCTCAGGAAATCTCGGTGCCTTCCAGGCATCTGGAGGTTTGTGAGCTCCTCAAGTTCTTTCAAACTTTGAGCAAACTGGTGAAACAGATAGGACAGCAAAGAGGGGCCTTTGGAAAGCTTGCTGTCGTGTTTAGCAGTGCCCCACAGGCGGGAACAAGAAGAAGGAACACTACAGGGGATGGGGTGTGCACGTGGGGGTGAGGAGGAAAGAGAGAAGCCGGGTGTCTCAGACCAAATCTGGGCCGGGAAGGGAAAGGGAGGCTGCCCCATGGGTGACCAGCGTGGAGGAGGTCATGATAAGGAAGAGCAGGGCAAGGGAACCAGGCTGGGGGTACCTAGGTACGGCAGCGTCTACAATACATCACAAATCCTTCCTAGACACCAGGAACAAGGTTATTTAGTTCCCCAGAGGCAGAGTGCTTGAGCAGAAAGAGTCACTTGGGGCTAGTCCAAATCCCAACTCCACTATTGCTGGCTGCAAAACCTCAGGGAGCTGCCCAGCCTCCCTGGAGTCTGCTTCCGCCTGGGATAACTGTGCGCTGGTATCTACGTGGCCAGTTGTGAGCAGGAGGCTCTCAGGTGCCGTCTATGGCTCCAAACTTGTGGACAAGACTGCTGGTGACACAAACGCCCTAGTGTTCACTGCCACTAGCCCCTTAATTGCTGCTTTGAAAAAAACCCTTAGGATCACAAATGTGAAAAGACAACCATTGTTTCCTACTTCTCAGAGCTGATAGTAGAAAAGTGTAAAGTTCCAGCAGCCATAGCTGAGAATTTATGAGCAATGTGGTCAACACAATGGAATCCACCACCCACCATGTGGCCCACACAGTGGAACCCACCACCCCCACCCCACAGCAGGGCCTGGGTGTAATGCCACCCTCATCCTCGGAAGCCCTCTCTGGTGCTTCTGACTAGGCCCCACTGGCAGCCTAGTCACCCTGTCCCAAGTTATGGGAAGCAGGAGGGAGATGGCAAACCACTCTTAGGCCTTTCACATCCAACATCAAATGGGGCTGGTGGCAAAATCAAGTTTTGAAATGAATCACCAGCCAGACAATGGGCCCACACCAACACAACACCAACCCCTCAAAACACACCACCAATTCCATTTCAGGGGATTTATCTTTACAATACACCTGCACACATCAAAACTGTGTGCATTCAGAGGTATTCATCGTAGATGATTTGTCATAGCAAAGACTGAAAATAACCCAGTGTCCACTGGTGGGAGATGCGTAGGTACACCGCAGTCCATCCACCCAACAGAGGGTCGAGTAGGGCAAAGGACCAGGAAGCTCTGCACACTGACATGGGCAGACTACCAGGACACAGTACAGGCTACAGTCTGCTAACAAATTTGGGAGAGATTTAAAAAATACTTATTCACATTTGCTTGTGTCTGCAAAAAGAAACTAATCAAAGTTGCTACCTCTAAGGGGTGGAAGGGAGAACAGGATGGAGGAAACAAGTGGAAATAGGACTTTTCAATGTATAATTTTTAAGTGTCTTTAAAAAACATTACTTTAATTATATGAGTGCAATTAATATTAAAATAATATTAAAATAATTAAAATTCAGCAAAAGCGTATCCGCCAAATGGAGAAGGCATGGCTTCGCAGTGGTATAAGCATATGAAAATGCCTGCAAAACTTCTAGTTAAACCTAGCAGAGGACACACTCCAAAACCACTAAAATAATCACACAGGTTTTTTATTTTTTAAAGTATGAACCCACAGGAGTAAAAAGAAGACAATAATGAAGAGAGAAAAAATGGTCAGTGCAATTTTAGAAGTTAGAAAAATGACTTAGCCAAACAGAGGGCAGAATCCTGAGATGCCGTGTGCAAAAACGGTATGGGGTGTAGGGGGAAGAACCACACTGACATGCAAGGCAAAGGCTCTGATGGACCCAAAGGCACCACCCCCTTGAAGCAGTTGAAAGCTTGAGCAGCTAGGCCCGACCTGTCCCTCACTCAAGCAGCCAGGTGAACAGCCCTCTCCCACCCAGCAGACAATAGGATGTTTACTTTCTGGAGAGGACTGCAGAGCTGGGCACAGTGGTGAGGCTTACTGGAAAGACAGGTACTGAGTGGAAGTCTGAGGCCAAACACTATTACTGAACTATGCTTTTTACTGTCTGTCTCCTTGGAGACTGGGGTCCCACTTATCTCTGTACCCCCCTGCGCCTAACACATAGCAGATCCCCAATAAGTGCTTTTTGAATAGGACAGAATGAGAGAAGAATGGTTGAAGGAACTGGAGGTGTTTAACCTGGAGAAGACCTGAGGAACACAATAACTGCCTTCGAATATTTCAGACCACATCGGGAAAAGAAATTAAGATTTATCTTTTATGGCCCCTAAAAGGAGAATCAACACCAACAAAGGAAGCTCCAGAGAAAGAACTGCAGCTCAACAAAGTAAGAACTTTCTATCTACAACACATAAGTGGGAGAGAGAGCTGATCAGGGAGTCAGAAGACCTGGACTTGAGTCCTGTTTCCTCCATTCATCAGCTCCAGGGGCTTAGGCATCCAACTTAAGACAAGTACAAGACAGTATATATGTGGGCCTTTCTTTATCTACTCATCAGGTACATTTAGACAGATAATGGATGTGAGATAGTACTTTATAAATTTATAAAGTACTACCCAAATCTTCCTAGATACTCATAACCTAAATCATAAGAATCATTCAAACGGGAACGGACAGCCTCAAAATGAATCACAGCCTTATTCCCTGGGGTGTTTGTGGGGCTGAGGTAATTGCATCTATCCTAGAGATGATGCAAACATTAAAGGGAACTGCTAGGGGCAGACACACTGATGTTGACATTCTCTCCCAATCCTGAGATTCCTGAGTTCCCCGGTTCGTTCCCACAGACCCTGGCCTGAGGCAGGCACCCATGCCACGGATGAGAGGATGCAACTCTAAGCCTTACAAGAAAACTCTGGGGGTTTTTTTTCCAGCTTGCTTCTGGTTAGAATAAAAATACACAGGCAGAAATGGATGGCTAGGCCAAATAGACTGCCACTTCTGCACACTCCGCCTGCAGAGCCCACCTCAACAGCATGGAATCTGTGGAAGGGGGCCTGAGAAACACAGCTGCCAGGAGTGCAGAGGGCACAGCTACCGTGATCAATGCATCCACCCCACAGCCCCGGGAACTGGACACCAGGGACTCCCTGCCTGCCCTCACACTGTGCTCACCTACCAGTGCCACTCGTCAGAGGGCAGGATCTGGGCTCTTCTCCCCTGAGCTTCTGAAAGTCCTCCTGAGAATTAGTGAGGTTGGAGCCACCCTCATCCTCTCTTCTCTGGGCTGCTATAGCCGTGAGAAGGGCAGGGAACAGGAAAGGTGGGTCACTGCTACCCATCAGGATTTGGGGATAATCTGAGGTAATACGGTAAAGACTGAAAACAATGGCACTGGGTATATGTGTGTGGGAGAATCTAGAAGGAAATTCGCCAAAATATCAGAACATGTTATCTTTAGGCAACATGTGTATGGGGGGGGCGGCTCTCTTCTTTTGGTTTAACTATATATTTCAGTTTTTCTATAATAACATATCTCGAATAGCCTTAAAATCAAATTTTGAAAGATTTTTTTGTTTTAAAACATTAAGCCAGCTGGCAGCACAGTGACACTGCTAGCTCTGGCTGGGGTGTGAGATGAGGCGGCTCACTGAGGGTCCTTCAGGAGGCCATCTCCTTACTCTGCTGTGCTGGGGAGTGGGCTGCAGCCATGTCTTCGGAGAAGTTGCCCTCAGTGTGTGTCCCCTACAGTGATCAGGTTGCTGGACAGCTCTGGAGGGGTTGTCAGGGAGACCCAGATGCTACCTGCCCTTCCCGGGAGTTATCCCTCCAACTTTCTCAACCTGGAGACCCAGAGTGAACCAGAAGCTGCTAACAAGGTAAGTGAGGAGAGGGAAGAGAGGTGGGAAGTAGGGAGGCACCAACCCAGGACACACACCTGGAGGCAGACCTGGGGTACGGGCCAGAGCCGAGTCCTGTGAGGAGCTGGGGTGGCAGCGTGCAGACAGCAGGGTGGGGACAGAGTGGCAGGCCACAGGAGGAGATAATAATCCGCCTCAGAAACTCCACTGATATGTTTCTTTTGTCTATGGTTAGCAAGCAATTCTCAACACTTTTTTGAAAAACCCAAACCTATCCTTTCAAAAAGATATGGATCTATTTTGAAACCAGGAAAAGTTAGAGAATGGGAAGGAAGCAGATAGATTTTTATGCTCCGGTGACAAATAAGATTGTTACTGTTGAAACCTCCTCCCAAAGCAGAGCGAGATATGCCTGCTGTAGGAGAGCACGTGCTTGTTATCAGATGAAAAAAGATGGAGGCGGCAAAGGCCCAGGTTAAGACAATGAATATGTGCTAACGGGCAGCTGCCTTCCTGGGCAGGGGCTGGAAATGAGGTGGAAGACGGGGAAAGAGATATGAAATGCTTCCAAGAAATAGAAGATGCTACATAAACATGATGCTATCGTGTTTTATCTCCCAGGCCGCTGGGAACCCACAGAAGACTGAGGGTTTCAACTTTTAGAATCTAACAGTTTGTTTCCAGTGGGTTTGTGTTTTTTGGGTTTTTTGGGGGTATAAAATGCATCCTTTTTTCCCATTCTGAAAATATACATTTTCAACCTCCGTATTTTGGATAACTATTCTTTAAGCCTGGGCCTCTCAGGTGATGATGTCAATAAATATCCACCAGGCTGGCCACCAGGGGAGGGTCCCCGAACCGGAACTCAGAGGAAAGGATCCAGATAGTGGGAGCTGCTGCCTGGCAGGCCCTGGCCCTGTGACTTGTCAGCTGCAGGAGCCTGGACAGGCTACTTTATCACTGTGCCCAGTTACCTCATTCATATAATAAGGGTGATGATAATATTTTCCTTACACGGCTGTTCTGAGGATTATATGAGAATCCACATAAAGTGCTTAAAACAGTGTCAGCCACAAAGTGGAGCCCCCAAAATGTTAGCTGTTATTATGCATAAATAGCCACCGATCAGCAGCGACTGGTAATTGCCAAACAAATGCCAGGCCAACCACATAGGAAGCAGGTGAGTACTCAGCTGGGTGGCCCGGGAGGCTTCCAGGAGAGGTGGTCCTGTCCCAGCTCTAGGAATGGGGGAGACAGACTCTCCATCCAACACAACAGTAAGGGCATGCCCATCATACCAAAGTCACATGCTGAGCACGAGGGGCCTCCAGGTGAGGGGGTGGTTTGGGTATAAGGATCTAATCACACTACAAAACAGGGACTACAAGGCTGCTAAGGAGCAGCATCTGTGAGGAGAGCAGGGTGAACGGCCAAGCACTCTGCAAACCTAAGGCATTAGAACATTTCTTGGTAGCTGCACAGCACCTAATACAGTGCTATGTTTGAAATAAGCACGCAATTGACAATTCTATTTTCAGAGAGAGCTACAGTGACAGGTCTCAAACCTGACATCCTGGGTGAGAAACACATCTATCCACGAGACAGATCGCATAAGGAAAAAAACTATTTGAAATGCGGTCATCACAGCCAAAGTCACATCAAATCCTTCCAACTCCTGCATCCTAAATTCAGAGATTCCCCACCCTCACACGTAGATGCAACCCAGAAATAGCTGTGTGGGCAGCTCAGCAGGTCCTTTCCTTTCCTCACCCTTGTCCCCAAACCACAGCCAGAGCCCTGGGACCAGGGACCATCCTGGGGCCAGGCAGATAGATGCCCCTCCCTCTGGGCACCAGCTCCCACCCCTCCCCGCTCCCCCCTCTCCCCAGAGGTAAATGTCCAACTTACTTCTTCAGCCACTCCACAATATCCTCTGCTGTGGACCCATAGTTATCATACTGGAACAGAAACCGCCCTTTCCTGTAAAATGTGGAGAGACAACATGGACTCAACCAGGGATGCAAACGCCATCACAGAGGTGGTGAGCATCAGCAGGGAAGCAGGGAACTTACTCGAAGTAGCAGATAGTGGGGTAGCCCCGAACGTTGTACTCCTCCTTGATGTTTTCAAATTCCGAGGGGTAGACGTTCATCCCAGCCAGCACCTAGGAGTGAAGGGAAAACAGATCTGTCCACCCTCTGCCAGGCAGACACCTCACCTTGTCCATGTACTTCCTGTCCCACTGTCCCACTAAAAATGATGGGGACATAATGAATAGGACAAAGGCCGGCAAACCCACGTGCAGCCCAGGATAGCAGGGAGCAAGGCATCTAAGCCTGCTGGGAATGATAACCAAGAGCCCTGGGAGAGGCACCCAGGCCCAAGTGCTGCCCTCCACACAGATATTCTTTTACCTGCCCTGGAGAAAGAACCACCCCAGGGCAAAAACAAAGTTCTGGGGTTTGAGGAAGAAACCTGGCCTTGCTACCAAGTTGAAACGGGTCCTAGAGTGGGATCACGGCCATCCAAGCACATATAGCGTGTCCCCAAAAAATGTATACACACTTTAACAGCTGATATCTCACTTCATTTTCACTCTTTTTCAGGTTTAACTGATTTGAAATAACGGGTAAAGCAGACTAAGCTTTGAACAAAGAAAATTATCCTAAAGTGCCACTAAACCTTTTTTTACAGGATACATAAAAGAAAAAGTTTACTGTACAAAACCGGCCACAGTCCATGAACTGAGGGCACAAAATACCGAACAAAATGATTTTTGATGTTTGCGATTCCATTGCTTCGCATTATCAGCACTGACTGGACCAGAACGGTCATCGATTTGAAAGTAGGCATTGACAAAAAAATTATTTATTTCTGTAGAGTCTTTTAAATTCTGAAAATGAACTGTATGTTAATAAACACTGACTTTATAATCATTCAAAGTACATATACATTTTTGGGGACACCCTGTCTTATGCCTTTTCTTTGTCCATGCTAACTAAGGTTGTACTCTATGCCCAAATTATGGAATCACCACTCAGCCACTCCACAATGTCCTTGGACACCTTCCCAGATACTTCATGGCCTGTTCTCAGTCTGTCTACTTAGGCTTCTGGTGCAACATTATCAGACCTCGCAGCTCTGTGTGGTTCTCTTGACTACCCACCTGCCTAACTCTCCTCTCTCCCGACCTTCCTAGGCCTCCCCAACTCTCTCCTCCTGTTTGCAACCATCACCAGCCTGACTTCACCATCATCTCTGAAAGTCTGAAGATGTTCTCTCTGACTGCAGGGATCCACATACCCAACACCCTGAATGGGCAAGGAGAATTTTATTGACAGCAGGGGTGTTCTAAGAACAACCCAGATCTGGGTCCCCTAAAACACCTTTCCTGAAGCAGAAACCTCGGAGGCAGGATCAGGTGCCTAGAAAGAGGATTCTGAAACTGTTCTCACGAGAGAATGTAGACAGAATGGCCAGATACAGGAAGGCTGTTCCAGAAAACAGGCGGCAGAGAGGAGAGGGGAAAGGAAGTTCAAAAAAGTCAGCGACAGTTACAGACTCGCAAGAAGAAACCCAGGAAGCTGGAGTTCACAGAACAATACATAAGGAAGCACAGGAAGAGAAAAGGTAAACAGCAGTTTCCTCAGACAATAACCGTGATTCACAAGATTGCTTCCACTTAGGAGTCACGTGACTTTGGGCAAGTCAATCACCCTCACTGGGTGAGCTTCCCTGTTTGGAAGATGTGGGTGATAAGACTATCACAGGGCCCTTAAGAGAACTGAATGAGATGATCCATGTCAGAGATTTTAGCACAAAACTTGTGCTCAGTAATCAAGTTGCCTTATTTCCCAACAAATCCTCCCAGTGTGGCAGCCACCTGTGCCTCTGACAACTCCATCCCCAGTGGCATCTAAACCTGTCTTTCCGACTGTTTTAAGTACCTAGCACGATGCCTGGCTCACAGTGGGCATATAATAAATGCTTGCTAAGTCACTGGGGTTTTTCCCTGAGCCCATTGTGGGATGCTGCAAGAAATATAGGAAAAATAACCCTGAAATAGAACTTACTCCGACCCATGGGACCCTCTAAAAGCCATCCTGTTCATTTTGACAGACTGATTCAGCAGCCTTTTCCAGTAGTAATGGTCTACTTTAAAGTTCCTTTTTTTTTTTTTTAATGTATAATTGATCTCCCTGGTGTCGGTGCACATTCACCACAAGATTAATCCTCGGCATCCTCCTCTTTCATTACATCACTTCCCTGCAGAAAGCCTTCCAATTCCACTGAACACAGGCGAAAGTCTAACTCCACACTCAAAGACTAGATGGTCCTACTCATTTCTGAATTCTTCTTTCTTACAAAACCCTCCATTGTACACCTGCTAGGGTCTAGTTTATTCTCCTCCCAGGAATGAGACAGGCTGAGATTTCTGCACAGGGAGGAAGGTGGACCGAGGGCTGTCTAAGGCACCCTCAGGCAAGCAGTGAACCACAGGGGCGAGGAGGTGGGCGCAGGGTCAGGATGCTGGGTTTGAATCCTAACTCCCCACTTAGTAGACACATTGCCTTGAACAAGTCATTGTTGCCTCTGTACCTCAGTTTCCTCATCTGCAGCCACCTCCTGTGGTTGCTGTGAAGATTAAATGAAATAGTACAAGTATCTACAATGCTCAAAATAATTTAGACCTTTTCATTACTACTACTAAGAGGCTCTGCAATTCTGGTCTCATTTCTAGAACACATGCTCTTGCCCCTACTTTGTGCCTTCCAGTCTCTTGGCTTAAGAGGTCCACTCGACACATCTTGGTTCCCACCAGAGACTCATTCATCCTTAAAGCAAATCAAATCCCACCTTCCCGGATGGCCTTTCCAAACCACCTTTGCTTGTAATGAACACTTAATTCTCTGAGTTTCTGTAGCACTTTTGTACCACTTTGGAGATATTTATTAGTTAATAAGATAAACATTTTTTGAACAACTACTTACAAACCCTTTCTGGAGTTTCAGAAGTTGAATGAGGCAAAACTGGTCTCAACCTAAGGAGAAGTTGGGGCCACAGTGCTGACACTGAGCCATGCGTGCCTGGGGCCATTCAGCTGGCACACACACTCTTCCTCATGTTTAGCCCACGTTGTGACAGGACTGATCTCAGAAGCTACACAAGGCAGGCGACATGTGAGCTAGTGCCCAAAGGAGCATAAGATTTCCACAGATATCCAGGAAGATAAAAAGCAAGCAAGACAAAATGAGATTAGGTCCAAGAAACCAGGAACGTGTCAGTTTAACTGGACTACAGGACACAGAAGGGAGTAAGAGAAGCTGGATGAGTTCACTGAGGGCACTCTGGAAGACTTTCATGCCTAAGGAACCAAACTTTATTCAGGACGTGCTAGAGAGCTATGGAGGATTTCCTGGCTGCATTTTTTTTAAGTACTGAGGTTGAGCTGTAGGGGAAAGTCGTAGGTCAGAGAGACAAGTCAACAGTCTTTGGCAAGCACTCTGTGTGAGCTAACCAGGGCCTGACCCAGGACTCGGGCAGGGAGGCTGCAGAGAGATGCATGATGATGCCCTGTGGCATGCTGGCAGAGGAGCTGGGGTACTCAGGAGAGTCGTGAAGAGAAGCTGGCAGTCTGCCAGATGGAAAGACACTGAATTTTATTTTAGACATCCTGCACTTGGAACACCGGGAGAAAAATCCAGACCAAGATGTCAAGCAAGCAGTCTGACACACAGTACTAGAGCTTAGGGACTCAGGCTACATGGAGCTACATCATGTCAAAGCTAAAGAGGTGGATGAAACCACTGAGGGACAGACCATAACAAGACAAGGAAAGCTCAGTGCCAGGCGCTTGCTCCAACGTGATAAGAAAGAGGGTGGAAAGCAGCACCCTGGGAGCACCCCCATCTAGTTTGTGAGAGGAACTGTAAGTACGGAACAGTGGGTGTCAATCCTCTGTATCTGTTAAGTGTCTGTAGGTTATAGACCTGTCTCCAAACTCCAGCTCATTCACTCTTCACAACACCCCAGGGAGGTGGGCAGGGCTGCCATCATCATCCCCATTTTACAGATGGGGAAATGGAGGCTCCAAGGCTCTTTGCCCAAGATCTTCCAGCTGGTTAGTGAGAGCCAGCACCAGAGTCTGATTTGCACAAATCTTCACCACAACTGACCCATTTCACAGTGTTCACACCCAAAGGGTCCATCATGGCCAAGGTTAACAAGAGACTCAGTGTGGATGTCTATCTGGCAAGGCTGGGAAGAAAAGGCAGACAGGGACGCGCTCATTCTGATAGAGGCTCTGATCAGGGAGCAGCAACGGCTGCTGATGAGGATGTCAATTAGGAGTAGAAGGAACAGACACCGATGATTCACCAGAAGATGTCAGTGACAGAAAAAAAAAAGGCAGATCTGAGTTTGGAAAATGGCAAAGGCTATGCATCCCTGACCTGGCCTGGCTTCTGTATTAATGACATCATCAGGTTGGATACGTCCCAAGACATCTGTAGAAGAGGCAGACTCATGACCTTTGCCATAGACATGGCCAGCCAAAAAGGGCTCAAAGATGACAAAGATGAAGAGCAGACAGGAAGTGCTAACCCAGCTGGATTTCAGCAGTAGGGAGGGAGTGAGCTTTTGATTTCTGGGGACTATCAGCCCATCTCTGCCCTGTGTGTGAGGAAAGACAGGAATCCATACCTCTAGTCATCTTGTTTCTGGGGAGCTGTGGCTGTACCATGTGCCTGGCCTCCAGATCCTTCTTATGGTGGGTGGTGTCCATATTGGCCAGGACCCTCCCCCTTACCCTGGGAAAGGGTAAGAACTTTTCAAAGGAATGCAAAGGTGCTTTCCTAAGAAACTAAGGGGAAAACAGAACAAAACAAACCTCAAGAAAGAAATGAGAGAAGCAAGGAAATGGATGAGCTCACACCACACAGGTGCCTTAGGCTGAGGTAACTACCACCTGGCCAAAGCTGGGCTTAGTCAGCCCAGCTCTCCAGGTACCCTGATAACCCCAATGACTTTTCTGTGACGTTGTCTAGGGAATAGGAAAGCTCATATTTTCTATTTCTCAACCTGGGCCCAGGTACCCTAACACAAGGAATCTTCAGGGCTATCCTCTCAAAAGAGCCTAGTGTGAACCCAGGGCTAAGGGGGAAGGCCTCCATCCCAGAAACATCCTTCCCACTTTGTTTTTGTCCTTAGTAACTGATGCTCTGAATTCCTTTAAAAAGGGGAACATCACTTTTCATGTAAAAATAGAGCTTAAAATAAAATGTACCCAGTAGTAGTAAGCCACACTCATTCATTCATTCATCAGCATATGAGCTTGCTCTGTGAGCTTGGCTCTGTGCTCTACGCTGCAGAAACAGACATGAATCCAACAGAGCACAAGAAGCTCACAATTCAGTGAGGAAATCATAATTAGTGTCAACTGGTGAACAAAGTGATTTAGAACAAAAGCAAAGATGAGCAGACCTGGCTGTGTGTGGCAGACAACCTCTACAGCAGTGCGGGAGGGGGTTGGAGGAATACTGAGTTTGACAGGTAGATGCAGCGATGACTGAGAATCTTCCAGAAGGTGCACGAGACTGGCACCACAACCTTGCCTGCTTTGAAGGGGCTGGCCAAGTGATTCATGATCTGACGGGGGCTGGAGCTGTTTATGTCCCACTGTACCAGAGTTTGGAGGCTGAGCTGAGAGGTTTTCTGTGTGTGTGCAGGTGCAGGTAGGGAGAACTCTGTGGGTAATTAAGTCTTTTCTCCAGGCAAAATAATCTTAAAATATGGTATCTATTGAGGCCCCAAAAGTGAAACGTCCCCAGAGTGATGTACATGTGCCCCACGGCCAAATGTCTCCAGGCAAGTTGCTAAAAATTCACTAGTGAGAAACAAGCAGGACCTTGGTATCCCTCAGAATGAGGTCAAAAGAGAAAGCGCCAGTTCTTTAAACCCAATCTTACAGCTGCCAAGCAGAGCTGTTGCCATGGCCAGGTGCTGCCATTGAAACTTTTCAAATTGACTTTGAACTAATCACCAAGTTAATTTGACCCGTAAAGATCATGATGCAGTTTTAAGACTCAGAACTCCCTTAATGGGACTTTGGCCGGCCCCATGGAGATGGCTCCTCCCAATGACCCTTTATCAAAGGCGTATGGATTTTTCCACGCTCCTTAGAGGAGCTGTTTCTCTGTTGCCACTAAGAAACCCCCACTAAAACCAAAAACCAAATAAAGAGAAAAACCGAAAACCTGAGTAAATGAAGAAATGGACAGACATATGGCACAAAAGAGACAAGCCTGGCAGGGTGGGGACACAGAGACAACCAGGACCACCAGTGACTGACCCTCATCCCTGGGCAAGGTCTGACCACCCAGCCTGCCCTCCTCCCTCACTGACCATCCTGGCCCATGTAGGATTTCCTCAGTGGCTCCTTTTCCCCATCGTGTCCCCTAAAGATGGGCACCCCTGAGACAACCTTGTGCCCTGTGTGCTCTGCCCCTGCACACCCTTTGACAGGTGCTAAACTGTCCCAGTCCCAGCAACTCTACAGAATTCTCAACATTCCCTGAGGATAGGTCTCTGAACCAGATCCAGGGCTGCAGGGTCAGCAGCAATAGGATAAGTTCCCCCTCATGATTTCAAAACCTGCCCTCCCCCCACCCCTGCTCCACTGCCATCTCCCCAGGTAAGAAGCAGCCAGCTCTGCCCGACCCATGGTGCCTCACTTACAAAGTGGCCTCGCAGCTGGGTGGCAGCCTTCTGGAAATGCGGCATTATCCTCTTGCACATGCTGCACCCTAGTCACCAGAGGGAGAAAAACCAAACTCGGTTACCGTGGGTGCTGGGCCCTGTGCTCCGCCTCCCTCCCCTCAGGACGACCTCTATCCACAAACATTTACCCAGCCTCCGGGAACACAAAAGGAACTAGAGGCAGGGGCCCTGGCCCCCAAAGAGCTTGCGTTCATGAAACAGGACACAGCCCAGCAGTGGACTTAATACATGTGGGACGGACAAAGCAAACATGACACAGCTGGAGGAGGGCAGAGCACTGAATCATTCAGAGCTGACAGTGAGCTCAAGAGGAATTCAGGGAATCAGAACAGGTGCCAGGAGGACACCGCTTCATGAACAGCTAAGAGCCTCCCCTCTCTGCCCAGCCAGGGGCTGCAAAGGAAACTGAATCAATTACCATTAGGAACAAAAATGTGTAACCACAAATACAATAGCTTTGGGGACTTTTGGGCCTCTTTCCCTTCATTAACAAGGATAATTACACAATGACAGGAGGTGGGCCTGACATGAGAAATGCTGGCTGTTGGCCCCATGGGAAGAACGTCAGGCCAGGATGACACCTCGAGTTCTATCTTCCCTCCACTTGCTGGATGGCCCTGGACAGGTCACATCCTCTCTCTAGGCTGCTGTTCCTTCTGGCAAATGAAGTGGTTGGACCAGACAGTTATGATGTCAGAGGATTCTGGGATGTCCTTGGCTCAACCCTGGGGTTCTGGGGTCCATCACAGTCACATATTTTCCTGGTGTAGTGAAGCCCCCAAGGTTTGGGGGGCTGAGGACCAAGACAGCCAGGCCCCAAACATCCACTACTACTTCTGAGTGACCTTGATTTAAAGCCCCCTCCTCCCTTCAACCAGAGCATGGACCCTCCAGGACACTAGCACCATGTCCTCAGACGTAAGGAATTCTGACATGCAAGGCTGTTACTCCTTCTGACAGCTGCTCTGCGGCAAAACAGGCCTTGAGAGGCACTGAAGGCTGCAGACACCAAAGCTGCCTGAACTCCACGTCAGGCTGGATCTCATCTCAGCATGGCACGGCGGGGACAGGGCCACGTGGCAGCAAGCTGACAAGCTCTAATCTATGTTTAGCTAACACCTTGGCAGGCTGTGGGCAGAGTAATACAGATCAGAGAGGTGCTCACAGCCATGAGGCCAGATACAGACACTGAGGAACTGTGAGCAGGTCAAACTCCCCGGGACCACCCAAACCTCCCAGCACCAAGTGTAAGGGAAAAGATGCAATGCAGGATGTTTTGACACAAAACTCAAAATGCCCACAGCCCCCTCCCCAACATTCCTTCCAGGCAGACAGACGGACACCCCTCCCCCCAGCATATTAAGCCTGGGCTTCAGTTCATGGCATTAGTTCAGGCTTAGGCTCAGGGAGACTGAGGAGAGCAGGAGCTGTTGTGAGGTCAGCCTGCAGGCAAACCCGAGGCATCTGCCCCCGGAAGACAAGATGTGCTCTCCCCAAGAGATGCCACCACAGCACAATCCCCACAGCCTCGTGAAGGAAGCAATGACACTTTTCTGGGGACTTAGTTCCCACTGCGGGGTTTCAGAGGGGAAATGGAAACAGGGACAACGATGTCCACTTCACGGGATACCCTGCTCTACCACGTGGATGCCACTCAGTAGGGTCGATGGGAGGCCACATGGCAGAGGAAGAAGCTAAGCTCTGGGGAGAACGAGACCCAGGTCAGCATCTTCCCTTGACTCTCTGCTGCCTAAATGGCCCTGGGCTAGTGATATAAGTGGCCTGAGTCTCAGCTTCCCTACGTAGGAAGTAGAAACAGAACCTGCCCTGTGGGTTGAGGGACAGAGCCAATGCCTGGGAGGGTGGCCAGAGCCAGACATCCAGCATGGAAGGCTCAGTCAACATGAGGCCTGAGAGTTTGCCTTCCGGCCCACAGGGAAAACACTTCTGCGGGGAACAGAGGATGTCGCTCCACTCCTCAGGAGAAAAAATAGGGGCCACACTTGCAGCCCTTCACCCACTCTTACTTGATGACTTGATGAGATGGGGTGAGTCTAACACCCACTATGCTATACATATCAATCAGGAGCCTAATGTATTACCTGTCCCCCCAGGTATGGCCTCTCATTTCCAGCTCTGCCTATCTGCAGCCTGCAGCAACATTATTCCCCTTACCCCCCAAATAAGTGGTGAGTCGGCCAGAAGTACTGGGGGGAAGAAGTGATAGAAGAGTAACAGGAAGCTATAGGCCATGCCAGTTTCCAATCGAACTTTACCAAAAATAGAGCTGGTACCGGGATCCCTATCTGAGTTTATCTTTCCACTCATTCAGCTGGGAGACAGGGGAAGAGATAAGAATAAATGGCCCTCTCAAACCCCAAAGGTTAGAGCAGTCGGCCTGTTATTTTCTCATTAATTCAGTCAACAAATGTTTAGTAAATAAACAGTAGGTCCTAGGGACTCAGATTCCTTCTCACAACTAAAGGCTCCCACCACCTTTGGGTTCCTTCATCCCAGACATGATCAAAGGATCAGCGCCCTAAAAGTCTTCTCAGGTAGAGAATCGGTGTGTGTCCCAGGAACAAGCTGAACTATGAGGCCATGAAGGCTCGAGTGCATGAGTATAATAAAAGCACAATTGTGTTGCATTAAAAACAAAACAAAAATAATCGTGGAGTTACTTACCCAGGAGACCATCTAATCCGACCCCTCCACCACAAATCTGAACTTCACAGTTGTATGTTTTCTCCCTCCCTCCCCCACTAATAGCTGTGACACCTACAAGGAGCCTAACTTCTCCTACCCGGCTTTCTATTATGTGAAGATAATCACCAAGCTGGCTTCTGTTGCCCACTGTGATGAGTAGGATGGGCACACTGCCAGATAGCCTGGGAGTGGGTGATGGAGATGACACATTCAGGTGAAAACTGCGGGTAGACCACTCTTTGTAATGCATTAACTGGTGTTATACTGAAAACCGAATGGTTACACCAGGATCCTGCCTTGTGACATGTACTGGATACTGATATACACTGTTTCAGTCTCACTTAACCAATGTGTTGAGTCCTGAGGGTTCTAACATGAGCCAAAAGAGGCCCATCCTCTAGGGGGCCTCATGTGTAGGCAGGACAATTCCTGATGCAATCAATTCACAACTGGGCAGTTAATGAGACCTCTCCAAGGAGAAACAAAATGAGGTTAAACTAACCAGTGAACATTAATAAAGAAAATGACCCAGGGTTAAAGTATAGACCTCTCTAGGCAGAGCCAGGTCTCACAGGAAGTGGGACACCAGGGCCTCTCTGTACTGGCAGGCACACCCCTGAGGTCAGCGAGGTGTCTGGGGGAGGTCAGGTGGGGTCACCCAGCGATCAACATGAACTGAGAGAGGCTTTTGTTATGGTGAACAAGCCACAGGCCCAAGTCAGGCAGAACTACCAGAACCCCACAGAAGGGCATCAGCTGGGAGGCATGGTCATCAGGGTGGGATGGGAAGGGCCTTTGCTCAAAGAACTTCTCAGGAAGGGGGACTGAAGGTGGGCTTTCAAGAGTAAATAGAACCCCAGTGCCACAGCCCAGGATACCCATCTGAGCCACGGACGTGCCTGAGCACACTCACCTCCCACCACCCACAGCCCTTTAATCCAGCCTTTAGGCCTTTGGCTTCCTGAAAGGCATGTGCAGTTCAGAGTCACAGATCTGAGGGCCTCACACAGGCTCTGATTCAGGGTTTTCTAATCTGTAGGTCAAGACCCACTAGACTACAGGTATGGCTCAGACAGGAGATTTGAGGCTTTGAGGTACATACTGTCAACTACTCAGCTCTGCTGTTGTAGCTTGAAAGGAGCCACAGACAATGTGTAAACAAATGGATGTGGCTGTGTTCCAACAAAAATTAATTTACAAGAAAAGGCAGCCAGCCTAGGGGCCCGAGTTTGCTGACCCTTTATTAGAAGGTTATGAAGTAGTAGAAAAAAAACAGTGACTTCTTTTAAATAAAACAGAATAGAAAATATCAGTGTGCACTATATCTGGTACAGTATATAGTAAAGGTTAGTATGGATTTGTGAAACTTTATTTCAGCTTGTTTATATGTAATTTATGTATACTTATAGTACTGGCTTGCAATGAAAAATTTTTAATACTGTGAAATGCAGTCAAAAAGTTTGAAGACCATTGCTCTGATCCAACCCCTTCTCTTACATAAATGGAAACTGAGGAACAGAGAGGTGAAGGACTTGACCAAGGTCACCCAGATCGCTGGCAGCATAATTAGAATTAGAACCCCGGTCTTCTGGCAGTCATCTGTGATCCTTTGCTATTCCCATGGCCTCTTGCCTCATACAGACGCTAAACCCAAATACCCAGCCACTTTCCTCTGGTCCTGATCCTCCCTCCCCTCCAGGTGGAACCAGCAGAGGTGTGCAGGAGCCAGAGCTGGCGGAGCAGCTGCCTAGAGGCCCGCCAGGCTCTGGGTGGTGAGCAGCAGCAGCATGTTGGAGAGCACACCGAGACTGAGGTGTGGCTCCACCAGGCACACAGCTGGCAGGAAAGGGGCTTCAGGCCCCCAGGAGGCAGAGAGGTGGGGGAAGGTACCTGAGAGGAGATCTGTGCTGTTGCTGGGTGGACCTCGGGGTGAAGAGGGCAGAAGGACACTGATTCTAATAAGAGAAAAACTGATGTGGAAGCAGGACGGCAGGAAAGCCAGATGAAAAGGCCAAGATGAAGAAAAGAGGCACAGATGGTGAGATGGAGTGATCAGCATGATTCAGGTTCTAAGTGAGAGACGTGGGGCCTGTTCCCAGTCTCCCCGCCTCATAACCCCTAGCTGCCCTGCCAAGAATCTGAACCAACTCTGGCGCAAAAGTGAAAGGTCACTCACAGGGGGCATAAAACATCATCAGGAGTGGCTTCTCTTCCTTCTTCAGGAGCCGTCTGAAGTCCTGAGGCACAAACAGAGAACACCACAGGTCACATACAACACAGAACAGAGGCATCATCCCCCAGGGATCACAGTGGTGGGAGAAGCAGACCAGCACTTCAGGAATCCCACTGTCTGACTGGGGGATTGGGGGCTGCAGTACGAAGTCATGGCACATCAGGAGCATTAAGGATAAAACCTAAGAGGCCATCTATTCTAGACCACCTTGCACATTACAGGTGGGGAACTGAGGCTCCAAGCAAACAAATGGCCTTCCCAAGGCCACCTGTTGGGATGAAGGAGTCAGGAGCAGGCCACCAGCTTTACTTTCAGCTCCACCTGAACAATTAAAAGTCTACAGGGAGCTTTTAAGTCCCATAAGGCTGTCGACCAGGTTGCCCCTCTTCATGTAGTCTATAGAAAGATTGTGTAGTGCTGGGTGGTTGCTTTCATGTGGGCCCAACTTGGCCAGACGGGGATCTGGAACACAGGGTTAACCCACACCCACTAAACTCCTCCCCTGATCCCAGCCCTACTGCCACTATGCATGTCCCCAGGAGCCCACTGTGAGCACAGGGTGAGACATGCCCCTACACCCCCAGGAAATTACAAGTTAAACTGATCATTTGTATTTATAAGACCTTTAGAACAGTGCCTGACATGTTGTTGGGCAAAATATAATTATTGGTTAAATAAATACAATAAATGTAGAAAGACGAAAAGTCACAACAGTGCTAATGGAGAAACTTCTGTGTAAGACAGGGTAGGAGACCTTTCTTCCTACGAGAGCCAGTGATGTTCAGGAAAAGGCAAATCTATTAAGGACTGCAAAGAAGAGCCATGACAGAGCATATTTTGATTAAAACAAGCTCCTCTAACCAGTTTCCACAGACGAAAATTACAGGTTTTTCTCTTTTGAACAATAAGGAAAATAGGAGGAAATTTCAAAATGCCACTTTCTGGCAGCAACAAGACATTAGGTAAACAGATGATGGTATATCCGCACAATGGAATATTGCTGCATCATTGCAAACTATGAAGAGGAATACTGAATGTCACAATAAGATGTGTGTGTGACATTAAGTGGGGGGGGGGGGCAAGTTACAAAACAGCATATGACATCTAATGAAACTTTTGTTAATATTTATGTACTGCATTACATTGAAAGCTTAAAAGGCTACAAAAAATACTAGCAGTGGTATCTCTCAAAGGGAAGGGATGGGGTGATTTTTTCTTTCTTTTCACTTAAGCCATATATTCTAAATTTTCAACAACTAATAGGTATTACTTATAATTTCTCAGCTATTTAGAGAGGATTACAAATATTTTATGGAAATTTAATACATTTTTATAATTAATTCTGAAAATGTTTACTCTAGTTTACATAACTAGAGAATGAAGGCATTTTATTTTAATTTTATTAAATTTATTGGGATGACACTGGTGAATAAGATTATATAAGTTTCAAGTGTACAACTCTATAATACATCATCTGTATACTGCATTGTGTGTTCACCACCCAATGTCAATCTCCTTCCATCACCGTATATTTGGCCCCCTTTGCCCTTTACTACCTCCCCCTGCTCCCTTTCCCTCTGGTAACCACCATACTGTTGTCTGTGTCCTTGAGTTTTTTTCTTTGTTTGTTTGTTGCTTTCTGCTTTATATACCATATGAGTGAAATCATATGGTTCTTGTTTCTCTGTCTGACTTATTTCGCTTAGCATGAGATTCTCAAGATCCATCCATGTTGTCAAAAATGGAAGTACTTCATCTTTTCTTATGACTGAGTAGTATTCCATTATATATATATAATATATAGTGAATAAAGGTGATATATATAGATATATATATATATATCACCTTTATTCATTCATCTATTGAAGGACACTTAGGTTGCTTCCATGTCTTGGCCAAAAGGCATTCATTTTAAGAGAGAATTAGTAACCACAATCTTTGACCCTGACTAGGGGTAGAAGATGCAAATACTTTAAAAATACTCTCCTGGAATCCCTACAGGTAAAACCTGGTAAAAAGATCTTGGAAAAGCCAGTCACAATTTGGTTTCATACCCTGAGTAGTAACAAATATTATGTTACATTAAAAGATGCTTAGTTGCCTCCAATAAGGATGGAATTCTACGCTTATAAATATAAATTGGCGATTCAACTTGCATTTGAAACTTTTAGTTATTTTATGTGGAGATTCTATTAGCAAAAAAGCAGCTGTACCTATACTTCTACATGAGAGAAAACAGCAGAAAGTATAACAACAAGAAGACTGCCTACAGATGTGAAAATAATATTTCTAGTCACAGAAGAGCAATCTTAGGAGTCTGAGGACAGACACATCATGGGGGAGGGAGGCAGCAGTTATTGTGCAGAGGCTAAAACCGCACATTATCACGAAATCTAGCTAGGAACAACAATCCTTTTAAGCTGTTTGTTTTTGCAAAGCTATAGGCACAGGTGCCACCACCTCCTGGCACTTGACATGTTTTTTAAAAAGGTTTTAGCAGGGTGACCACATTATAAGGTATGAAAATGTTGAATCACTGTACAGTACACCTGAAACTAATATAACCAATATAAGATTGTATACCAACTATATTTAAATTGAAAAATAAATTTTTTATAAAAAGGCTTTATCTTCTAACTGATGATACCGGCACTTTCTATCCCCGGAAAATGCTGATGTCCAGCCCCTCGCTGGAATCACCGCAGGCCCACTTGGGTAGCCACAATGATTACCTCCTCCAGGAAGTATAAATGGCAACACTTTCTTTTTGGGTAACAAGCATTTAGAGTCAATAATGTTAAATGAAAAGGGAGGGGAGGCAGTGGAAAATAAAAGGTGCGTTTTATGTTGCACACTCTCCCTCCATCTACGGAAAAGCACCGCTTGCCTCACAGACCCTCTGATGTGTCCGAGTTCCTGCCACCCCTGTGTGAAGGCACAGCCGAGCGGCAAGCGCATGCTGCGCGCACAGCTGCACACAGATGAAGATGCACATCAGGTCAGGTCAGCGGGCCTCCAGAGCGGGAGGGTCAGGGTCGGGGCTGTATGCAGACAATAAATCAGAAGTGCCCTTCCACGACTCCGATCCCCCATCCTGGCCAAACCCAGAAACTGAAGCTTAAGGGGTTAAGTAATTTGTTCAAGGTTACACGATGCCTCAGAATTGTAGAGACCCGACCCAAGCCTCTGGAAATGTAACCCAAACCTCACAGGTTATTCTTTAAAAGACAAACAAAAACAAAACAAACTCACTTTTAAAAAAGCAAAAAACACCAAGCCAATTCCAGCAGCAACCAAATTACATAATGAGGAGAGGATATTTGAATAGATATTCCTATAAGGAAACTCTAAACATGTTAAAATACATTAAGAGTAAGGAATAGAGGAAGCTCTCAGGCAGCCAGCCTGTGATCTCCTGTTGGTTCCGCATGAGGCTGGGAAGGGGCATCAGGCATGAGGGCCCTGGCCCAGCTCCCTTGGAGGAAAGCACAGCTGGTCAGGAAACACTCCTGTTTCTTAGCTCCTTGGGCACCCGTCCTTGGGAGACCGTGGTTCAGGGGAAGCTTCCAGCATCCATCAGAACTGACAGGAAATATATTACCTTTTCACTGTCAATGTGGACAACATCTTTGGCTCCAGGATCTTCCTCCCACAGTGGTGGCCCTTTTGGATCCTTCAGAAAGGCCACTATGGACTGAGGAAAAGAAGAAAGAAGGCAAAACTCAATTTAGCCAGGAAAAAAGGGAGGCGGGGGAATCGAGAACCTGCCTGTTTCCCTGCCTGGAGACCCAAGTGCCTGGAGTGGAACTGCATGTGGCCTATGGGCAAACGCCTGGGAGAATGCCATTCCATCGCCCACTGAAGTTACTGCTAAGGGCCCTAAAAATGCACCCCTTCCACCCCCTCCACCCCCACTAGCATTTTTCAGCCACATGACACCTTAACTCTGGTCAGCTGATCCATACCTACTATGCTTCTTCATGCACCAAAAAAAGAAAATTTGAGACAATTAGTTGGCTTATTTAAACCAGAGACACACTCTTGCTTCTACTAAATTTCACCTCTTCTAGGAAGTCTCCCTGATCAGTTTGAACAAAGGTCTCCAGTCCTGTCCAGAGTAGATACTTTCACATTCATACAGCCACTAAACTGTTAATCGCGTAAGCAGGTAATCACACCTACTGGTAACCTGCTTAGGTATTTTGTGATTAGACTAGTTTGAGAGTATGTTTAATCCTGATCATCCTCTGTGGAGTTCAGGATGAGAAGCCCCAGGGCAGGGGGCTCATCTCTGTGGCAGCCTGGTTGCCATACTTTTCTCCTTGGACGCCTTTCCAGATGGTCCAGGATAAAGATCTGACAAAGAGCTTCAGGATAAAGGGCTGAACTACATGCATGGGGTGGGGACCAGGGGACAGGTCCCTCCACTCCACTCCCCACCTGCCACACTTCACTGGTCCAGGACAGATGCAGCATCCCTTCCCTCTGTCACTGTGGGAAACGGTGCTCAAAGTCTATAAGAACCAGGAATGGGTACCAGAAACCAGCCAAGCCTCTACCCCTCCACCCTGGAGGGGAATTGTTGGTGTCCATGTCAACAGGAGGAGTCCTTAGTATCCCCCAATTTGAAACAAGATTCTTTTACTTCTGTCCACTTTGATCAAACTTCGATGAGCACATGATAAATTAGGTGTGTTGGGGGAGGGAGGTCTAGGTGAGAAAGGGAAAGACCCTCTGTGAGGCTACGCAATCAGTCCACAGAGGACCCTGTGAGGCTTATTTCTGGAAACTGCTATTTGGACAGAACTATTATGGGAGGATGGGGGACAGCCAAGTCTTTGTAGGATTTCATTCAGGTGATGCTCCATGTCCATCCAAATGGAGCTCTGAAACACCTCCTGGCAAGGCAAAGGCAGATTCTGCCTTTTCTCAGTCCCCTAAGCTACACTGTGGTTACAGGCCAAAATGAAACTGGCAGGGCCTTCCTGAGACCCATACTCACCGCGGCTGCGGAGGCACCTGCCCACGGGGCCATGTAAGAGAGATGCTATAGGTGCCCACCTGCACACTGCTGCAGAACACCTGGTGCAGGGGTTCACAATCTAGGCTACACGATGGGCTTCAAAAGCCTGTGAAATTCCGGACTCACATGAAAATATATGCTCACACAATGTTTCTGAGAAGGTCTGTGACTTTCAGGTGACTACCAGTGGGATGAGGAACCCAAACTAGGCAGGAACTCCTGCTCTGGGGGGCTCCTGTCCCACACCAGCACAAGCTGAGTTAAAGGGTTAGTGCAGCCTCTCCTTTCCCCCCACCTCCATCTCAGCATCAAGGAAAAAACATGGATGTGGATGGAAAAGGAAGGAAGGAAATAGCCTCTTTTAATGTAACGACAGAAACATTCATACTAGCAACCTTTTGCTTTTCAGGTAGAGATTATTTCCCTTTAATTGAAGTTAAATAATCCCATTCATAGGTTATCTTTGACAGGATCTTGGGTGGAAAAGTCTGTAGGGAGCAGCACCTGGGACCCCACTCTCAGCCATCCTATTCTGGGTGCTCTGAATCTCAGGGAAATGGCCCAACACCAGCATCTTGGCCTTTAGGGTGACTTCATGGCTACAGGGCCTTGAAGAAGGTCACTAGAGAGCCATCTGAATTTCAGTTTCTAGGTTTTGCTGAACAGACTGCTGACAAGCTGAAAGGCCCCTTACACAAGAAGCTCCCTCTTTGAGTTCCCTGCTCTTTACCCTCACTTATCTGGCCTCTGGCCTCTTCAGGGGCCTCGGCATAGGCATAGTCACTGTAACCAGGCCCCTGCTGAATTGTGTAGGATAACAGCAACAACAGTCAGAGCATGAGCCTGACGCCGTGCCCCACCTCTGTCTCTCTGGAGACAGAGGCCAGGAGAAACCCTGAATGGAGAACTAATCTGTGAACAAGGAGGACCCCAGTCTTACTGCTCCTGCTGGGAAGCAGAAGCTGTCTGCAGTCCTGGGAACAATGTACCATTTCCCCCTGCCCTGGAGAACTTCAGGGGCTCTCCCCCAGTCCCTATGGTCCTGTGGGCTTTTGGGACCCTGGGACCAAGGATACCCTCTCTCCACTAAAGACTCTTACCCTGTACAATGCTCAACCCACATTTTCGGCTTATTGATATAAAAATCACAGGACAGGATCACACACATCTAATCTTTGTAAGGAGGTAAACAAAAGCCAGGACTCTGCCACCCCACCCAGGCAAGCTCAGACCACCAGGGCTCCTTGCTCCTTTCCTGCTACTACAGTTCTGAGCAGCTGCTATTCCCTGGTCCACAATCACAGCACAGACTTCTCAGAGGCCAGCTAAATATACACTGAACACAACCTCCCAAACAAAACAAATGCCCCCCCCCCCCCGCCCCGCTTTCCATCACTGTACTGGCACCCACCCCACCCTACTCGCTAAATCTTGTACCTGGGGAACACGTGTTCTCTCCAAGGATTTCAGTTTCTTCTTCATACAGAAGAAGAGGGGTTAAGGAACTCTACTTGGTAGAACTGTCTCTAAGTGTCTAAGCGGGTGTTAAGATAATGAATAATAAGGCTGAGTCTGATTCAGGTAAAAGTTGCAGCCACTGAAAAATGAAGCAGTGTTGGTGGATAAATAAGAGATGACAGGGAGGTGGGGGGAGAGGGGTACTGCCAGCTGCACAGACTCACGGGCAGGAAGGAATGGAAGGGGACACAGATGGAGAGAGACAGAGAAAGAGGGGTATAGGGTGGAACCCAGTCTGGGAAGCAGGAGAGTCAGCAGATGTGGGAACAGAAGGAATGTGTGGCCCCAGCCAGGGGCCGGGGGACGCAGCCTGGGTCGCAGGCAGAAAAGGCTGGTTTGAGGAAGGGAATCTGTATGGCAAAGGAGCGGAATCCAAGGGCAGAAGAAGGGCTCAGGGCGGGGCAGTGGCTCTGTGATAATAGGCCAGCACCTGCAGGTCACGGGATGCCCATACTTATGCTCACTGATGTGTTCCCACTGACTTCTAGATTTGGAGCAAGGAAAATCCTGGTGACATCAGCAGCTCATCTGGAACAAGCTGCATCAGCTCACAGGTGCCAACCTGCCGGTGTCCTGCACAGTGTGCTAACCTGGGCACAGCAGGCTCCCTCCAGCCCATGGGCAGCCACTGTGGGCACTGCTGCAGAGACGAAGGAGGGCTAGAAGCCACAACAAAGGGAGACCTGGGCCTCTGGAGGGGAGAGGCGTGACGTCACACACCTAACTGCTGACAATCACAGACTAACCAGGAAGCTGGTCACCCCTACTAAGTTGAGTTACAAACTTCCCTAGATATTCTGCTGACATATGCTCTAGAGATAAGACTCCCTTGGGTCCTCTGGAAGAGCTATTTGTGCACTCTGCCCTTCCTTCTCTCAGAGGGAAGCTGCCAGACTTTTGGCTTCCATTCAGACTGCAGCTCTGCTGAGAAGGAGGGAGGTAAATTTACCTTAAATGTCACGGCTCGGTTATATTCAGTGTGAAATGCACCATCTCTGTCAAACAAGAGAAAAAGGTGTTAACTTTAGAGGTGGTTGTGAAGAGACATACCTTTAGTTTCCTGCAGCATCTCAATAAGATCCAGCTATTGAACACAGTTCAAGATGTTTTTAAATGAAATAACTGTAAACAGAAAAAAAAATCATTCCAGAATAAAATTGATCTAACTAAAATTGCTGTGCACTGAGAATACCAATGAAAGCTTTCAGCGCTCACTTGGAAATTGGAAATGACCACATGCACTTACTGGTAATGGAATAATTCGACCTTTTTGTCCTCTGGGCTCAGGTCAACTTTCATCTTCTTGCACAATTTTCTACTCTCTGCGTCACTGAAAGATACAAATGTCGGGAACCATTTGTTACCTGTGGTTCTCACAGAGGTGTTGACAGAGTAAAATCTGCTGGTGGCCTAAGGATAAGCCAGGTAACTTAGAATTCTCCATAGCAAGTGAGGACCTCACTGTGGATGAATTCTCAGAGAGCTGGAGGAACGGGGGTAAGTAATGAACACAACATGGGCTGATTAGGAAAGATGGACCAGCAGAGAAGGAGGCTGCATCACTACATGTCAGGGACAACACAGGGCGGTCCAGACAAAGGAAGTGCCCCAGAAGCACAGGCGGTGGACAGCCCATTCTAAGAAGAAAAATAAACTCAGTATACATCAGTGGTTCCCAGTCCTGGCTGCTCATTAGAATCACCTGGGGAAGTTTAAAAACTGAATTCCTGGCCCTTCCTAGATCATTATTTCAGAATCTCTGCCTGGGGCCCAGGCAAGTTTCTGTTTGTCAAGCTCTAATGTGTGCCATATGCCACCTGCTATAGACCATCTGACCAGGATAAGACGAAAATGTTCTACGATGTTGAAAGAATTGTGAAGTCTGACCAGGTACTGACAAAAGCCAAAAGGAGAAAAGGGAATCTTCAGTGAAGCCCTAGTCTGTAATCTTGCCCTCCCACAATTCTAATAAAAAATGTCTGTCAGGCCCAGCTGGTGTTGCTCAGTGGTTGAGCATCGACCCATGCACCAAGAAATTGCTGGTTTGATTCCGGGTCAGAGCACATGCACGGTTGCAGGCTCGATCTCCAACAGGGGGCATGGAGGAGGCAGCCGGTCGATATTGATATTTCTCATTAATGTTTCTCTCTCTCCCCCTCTCCCCTCCTCTCTCCAAAAATCAATCAATAAATAAAAATATTCCAAAAAAAGGTCTGTCAGGTGCCATTCACTGTATACAAAGTGCTCAGGTATGATCCCATCTAATCATGATGTCCTTCCTGTTAGAACAATGGACCTCAAAGTGTGGCCCTGGGACCAGCAGCCTCAGCATCACCCAGGAACCTGTCAGAAACACTAACTCTCAGCCCCATCCCAGACCTTCTGAATTAAAACTCTGCAGACACTTTTAAGGAAGCTTCCAGGTGATCTGATGCCGCCACCATCCTCACTGGCTCTTCCTCCTCTCCCCAATCTCCACAAGGTCTGGCTTCCCCTGTGCCCTGTGCCAGCCCCCCTCAGAAATCTTACCTGCTCTCATATATTCCCCACGACCTCACCACACTCGGCCAAGTGTGCCCAACAGCCAGCCAAAGGCAACCAGCAACCCACCCATGTATGGCCCTGCAGCAAGGAGCAGGGCCCTCTCCCAGATCTGAGTGGACTCAGTGAGAGTATGTTGGCCACCCAACTTCCACTGGTCTCCACTGACTACACTGCACGAGAAACTTAGTTCTGCCAGGTATGACAGCCACCTGAGGGAAGTCCCTTCATCTCCCACCTGTTTACATACCTCACCACCTTCTACAGCCATCAGCTTCACACAGCTGTGCACCAGCCCCAGAACAGATGGACTAATTAAACCATTCAGCTCAATTCTAAAAGCAGCGCTCGTCAATGCACAAGCAAAATTGTGGGACCTCATTTTAAATGTAAATATACAATCTGCAATGCTAGAAGCACGGCCTCTCCCTCCCTATGCAGTCCTGCCTGTGGTAGCCATCACTGTAGCCACTGCAGCTTCCAGCCTCAGGCCTGGCAAATAGTGGGAACTCAAGACATGCATGATGAACTCAGAAAGGAAAGGCTAATGACATTGCAGTGGCTGCTCCTCCAAGGTGGTGAGGGCATTTAAAAATACTGACGCACAACCTGCCACCTCCTATCCCACCCCATGTCCCTTGGCTCTCCTCTACCGAGAATGTGGACAAGAAGATTTCAGAGACCTGTACACACTCCTCTCCCCAACCTGGCCCAGACAGGCACGTGCACATGGGTGTTTCATTTGAATTTGTTGGGGGCGGCTGGCTGGGAGTGCAGGGTGGCTGCTGCGGGCGTGTAGAGCCATGTTCACTAGATCTTCATGCACAGTGTTGATCATCCAGGAGACTGGCAACACCCACTCCTGGGAGTGAGACCCAGTGATGAAGGAGGGATAAGGGAGGCAGGAAGAAACAAGGTGCTTGAGGGTCAGGAAGGGGAGGGATGTGGCTTCCACAAGTTGTAGCCTGAGTCCCAGACCCTCCCTAGAGGCAAGCCCACCTGCCAGCTGAAGTGACTGATGGCTTCTAGATCTGGCTCCACCATTAGCCAGCCTGTGGCCTCTGGCGGGGCCTTTGGTTTCCCGAGCTGCAAAATGTAGTTGTTGTCCATGTGAGCTGAATGAAGCTTTCAATTCCTCTACAGGGTGAAGTACTACCAAAGCACCAAGGCAGGCTGCCTATATCCTGACGGATGAACCAGGAGCCAGAGGCCAGGACAGAGGTGGAGACACAGAAAGATCTGAACCTCCGTCACCTCTCTCCTGCACCCCTGACCAGTTCCTCACTCAGCTGCTTGGCATCCTTGTGTCCACACAAACCCCGGGCAGCCTCCTGCAGCAGGGAGAAAGCACACCACACTAGGAACCTGGCACCAGGGCCCCTGCCTGTCTTGGCCACTATGTAGCCTTGGCTAACACAGCCTTCCTGGGTTCCCTTTCCCCATCAAAGAAAGGGTAAATCTCTTCTCCCATCTGCCAGGTCTGACATGGAGGGAATCCAAGCAGATGGGCCTGTGACCCCTGAGGCTGGGTGGGAGAGGAGAGGTAGAAAGTGCACTCACTCAGAGACATGAAAAATATGGGAGTCAAGGAGCAAGTGAGCAAGAAATACTGTCAAAGTGACTTCTAGGTGCCAAATACCAAGGACAATATGAACAAATAAACCGGGGGACACAAGACAGGAGACGGAACTGTCCTGGAATGGCTGGCCTTAAACTTGGACAGACTTTGGCGGTCAGGTAGCTCCTCTGATGGGGGAACTTGGCGTATACAGCAGGGATCCTCCCAGGTCTGGCTGTTCTTGGTACCTACCTCAAGTAGGCACAGAATAAAGTATGAACTGTGCAGCATAGTTAGTAAAAGTGATGGGAATAGAGGGAGAGAACTGTGTCTTCTCTTCCTCCACCTGCCTTTCCAGCGCAGCAATTCTAAGGCTCTGCTCCTCAGCTGGGGACATCACCCAATGAGTGCATGTCAACGCGCTGGGAGGAAACTGAAGACACATCGACACAGCACTTCCGCTGGGAGTTTCCTTTATCCCACGGTAAGAAACATTAAGCATGCTTACATACAAAGAAGCAAATGCTAAATTCAAATATGCTTTAGAAGAAAACATAAGACTTCAAAATATGTTATGCCTACCCTGGCAGGCCTTAAATCTTGGCTCTGGGAAGGCAGCACTGCTCCAGGGGACATCACGCAGATGGGAGAAAGAGCAGGGAGGAAGGAAAATGTGGTTAGGTAATGACCTTAAACCCTCAAGAGAAGAAAGCAGTGAGCACGGATAGGGCAGCCTCAGCCCAGTGAGAATCAGCCCCAGGAATTAGCATACCAGGCACAGCTCCTGCCTGCTGGCTCCGGCTCAGCTGCCCAGACAGCAGCACTCCACGCCAAGGCCGAGCCCCAATGCCAGGCTGCAGGGCACGAAGGGAATACCAACTCTCTCACACACAACCCACTTAACAGCCAGACAACCACCAGCAGCCAACCCGAGCGTGGCTGCTGAGGCCTGAGCCAGGAGGTGGAGTGAAGGGCAGGGAGAGCTGACAAATCCCTGGACAGAAGCCAGACACCCTGCAGACACCTCACAGCAACAAGTTACTGGGACCTGGGAGAGGACCAACAGGGAGGGCTTTGTGCGCCTACAGGCCCGCGGGAACGTAGGCACGGGTGGACAGGAAAGAGCCAGAAAAGAGAGAAAAACAAGGAAAGAAGTATCTACACAGAGAAGAGAGGAGAAAAAAAGACCAAAAGAATGGGCAGCAGGGGCCAGAGAAGGGAAGAGGCAATAGAAACTAGTAAGGGACAGGGAACAAAGGGGGAGACAGGACAGATGCTCAGAGGAAAGAATTGGAAAGATGTAGGGAGCAGATGCCCAGAGTGGGAGAGACACAAAGAAAAAAGGGCTCCCAAAAGACTGGAAGATACACCACTACCACATACACACACACTGCACACCAAGTCTGGCAGCTTCTGGGGTTTTCTGAACTAGGCTATTTAAGGATGAGAGCAATTTGGAAGATTTAACTCCACATTTCACACAAAATTAAATAGAAGACCAGAGAGGGGCAGCAACTTGTCAGAGGTCCCATAGCTATTTGCTGTCAGAGCCTGGACTCAAAGCCAGGCCTCCTGACCTGCAGTCAGTCCTACATATTCCACTGCACCCTGCACTTCCTCAGGGTCAGAGTAAAACATCCACAAGCCTGGGATGACTCTCACACCCCAAACTTTCTTCAGGGTTATCTTCACAACCACCACGGGCTCCTCCAAGAAAAAGCTGCTGAGGAACAAATACACCATTTCTCCCCTCCAGCTTCTTGAAATGCCCTGAACAATCCTGCCCAGATGAAAAATAACAATAGCAGCATGAGGCTTCACTTTTGAATTCTATTCCAGAAGGAACTTCCAGTTACCTGACCCGTACCATGGAGTTAGAAGAAAGAATTACCGTCCCATTTTATAGATGAGAAAACAGACTCAGGGTAACTATCCTATCCAAGGTCACAAGACTAGTAAGTAGCAAAGCTGACTCTTCAACCCAGGCCTCTGCCATTATGCCACCCACGTTCAAAGACGCCTCCCATCAGAGTACTGTCTTCTCTCACCCTCAAATGCCCCCATTCCCTTCATCTGCCCCTTAAGGGGGAAAAGCAGAGTGAGCTGTTCAGTCCTGACCTTCCTGTCATCCCGCTCCAAGCCCTGGCGTCCCCATCACAGCCTCCGACACTTTGCTGGCAGGGAAGGCGGCAGAGCTGGAGAGGACGGGAGCTGGGGAACCTCAGAGGGCTGTGAGAGGGGAGGGGCGCTCTGGCTGCCCACCTGCTAGTTAACAGCAGGCGAGATAAAAAGAGCAGATGTTGGCTCCATTCCACCCACTTACTCCACTGCAGACAGCAACAGAAAGCACTCCTGAGAGCGTGTCTGCCCATCCCCAGAGTGTCTCATTCAAACTCATAAACACAGACTGGATGCATTTAGGACAACAGTGAGAGCTGTCATCGCAAGCCCTGGAGTTAAGATGGTAGGGTCCCTTAATGATTTACAGGGCACGTTCAGGAGTCTAGGAGCGGGAGGAGCCTAGCAGGAGGGCAGAACTAGCTCGTGCCCTTGGGAATCTTACGTAACTCTGGTCTGTGAGAACTGCCGCCCAGGGTGGCCTGCAGGGACTAGAGCCCTGAGTTCTGTCCCTTGGGCTGTTCTGGGAAGATTTAGCTGTACTCTCTCTGCCTCTGATTTCCAAACATAAGATATTCCTACTTCCAACATAATCCATTATAGCTCCTCAATCCACCTACTTATCTAAACTATTTTAAAAGCTATTTAACATTTCAGTTTATACTTCCTCTTACAGGGATACAATGAGTGGCAACTCCGTGAAACAATCTATCCTTTTGTCTTAAGGTTACCTCTTTTAAGCTCTAAGGTACTCCCTTGGTTTTCATTTTAGCACACCAGAGTCACAGGATTATTTCTCCCATTGGCACTTTTACATGTCTCCAAATGAGTCCTGCATTCTAATCGCCTCAGTCTGTCTTTACACACTGACCTGGCCCCATTGAGTCTTGCCTGTCCAGGGAGCAGAGCAGGACTGCTGCCTATAAATCCACCAGCCAGATGACCCCAGGCAGTGCTCAGGGCCCACACCATACCTGCAGGAAAAGCCAGGGCACATTAAAGACCTGACACTCTGGGGTCTTTGCCCCAAATTTGAACTCTACTTCCTCTATGAAGCTTTCTCAACCTTCCAGGCAAAATTAAGTGCCTCTACACAGAAAGCCTCCATTTACAGCACTTTTCACCTGGATTGTAATCACCTGATTAGGTGTCTGCCACCTCTTGGCACACTGAAGACACTGTTATCCTTGGAGACACTGTTACCCATCTGTGCACCTCAAAGCACACATTAAGTGCTCAGGAATGTTTGCTGAGTGGAGCCAGGCAGATGGAGCAACATCAAAGCTCTTCTGCCCACTTCTGCCACCGGCAAGCCTCACAAGAACCCCCTGTCCTCTCTAACAGGCTCCATCACTTTGCCAGTCACACAGTGCACACCTGGTGAACAACTGGAGACAGAAACAAGCCTGGAAGACAAGAACACTTCCAGACTAAGTATCAACTAGAATTCACCAATGGCTACAATCTTATCAACTGTCTAGAGAGTAGTCTCTTCTATGAATTGGGTGTTTAAATCAATCTGGAGGTGTGAGGCGAGACACACACACCTATAGCAAGCACCACTGGGCTAACACTCCTCCTGCGGGTCTTATTCAGTACATCGTCAAAATATGAATCTCTTTCAATTCTCTTGTCATGGGAAGACAAGCTGAGACCATCAAGTTCATTTGCAAAGCAGCCGTTCAGAACTCAGGTTGCAGAGGAAGAAGACTGCCCTGGAGTGGAGCCCATTAAAGCTCACTTAGCCCACAGGGTAGCAACGAGGTTTGTGACTCAAGCAGGGTCAGCTACATTCAAAGTTAAAAAGACCTTTATGGGTCATCCAGGAAAAGAACTGCCTTCTTTCCCAGCAGAGCCCCACCTCTTCCCCATACTAACCAGAGTACAATACCCTCGAGTACAATTTCCCTTTCCCCTCCTCTTCCCAAACCCATGCTCCTGACAAACCCTACGTCCAGGTGAGAACTGGCCAGACATAGTGGCTCTGGAAACACTTCCTGTCCTCAGTCAGGACATGTAAGTGCTGCTATCTGCCAGGTGCAGCAATGTGCCTTGCGTATAGCTGGTGCTCAATAAATGTGCAAAGGGAAAGCCTGTTCTTAGCTATCTTTTTTCCTATGTTCACTTGCTATCTGCGTGTCTTTCTGTGTTTCTGCCACTCTATGCCAAATTGGGAGCTAATGATATAATCCCAGCAGCAAAGCACTGAACACACAGAGACGTGGAAATCAGTCTTAATCACTGAAAGGAAAGGGGACTCCAGCTTCCAAACTGAAGAGAATCAGAGGAACCCCATCAACAGGTCCCTTCTCACATAAGAAGTAGCCCTCCTTCAATAGGCTCCCTCCTGAGGGCCAGCACTTGAATCTGACAAGAAAGTCTCTGGGAGGAGGGAGGTTAGGAAGGAGGAAGAAAAGGAGTTCAGGGACTGGCATTGGGACAGGTCAGGGTGGGGGGTGGAGACACAGTCAGAGGAGAGAGCTGGAAGGACTAAGCCGCCTGTCCAGGACTGACACGTCTAACGGTGTCACCTAGGAAGCCAACGCAGCAGATTCCACCACCTTTGGGCCGCAGGGAGTGGAGACTGTTACTGGCCTGGACTGGGGGTAAAGCCCAGGTTCTTGCTGTCCACCCCCCCCCGCCCTCTAAGCAAGACCACTGGGTCACCCTGAAACTTACCTTGCCTCTCTGGGCATCAAGGCTCCGTCTATAAAGCAAGAACCCCTCTGCCTCCAACAAAACCAAGTTAACAAAGTAAAAAGTAGAAGTACTGTGGAAGAAGGGAAGAGGGTGGGCTGGACAAAGCAGGAGGGAGAGCCAGAATCTGCCCATCTCCAGGCCACAGCTGTCCCTGCTGGATTGCCAGGGGGGTGTTTCTGCAATGTCTCCTCCACCACATCCTGTCTCAGAGTATTAATCAGGGACAATTCTCTACTCCACAGGCCAAAGCCCCCAAGTCGCCTGCCCTCCAGCCACCGTGCCCATGTCCTCAGGACGTACCCACAGTCTACCCAGCAGATGGTGCCTTGTCCTTTCACTGCCTGGGCCACAGTGGACAATAACCTGAGATGACTTTCAGCTGCAGCCTCTGTAGAAAAAACACACAAACCACCAAAATATTAAACATCTGTGCCTAAGTACACCAGGGCCACCCTACCAGCACCTTCCCTCAGGGGCAAGGAAAGAAGGAGACCAGTCCCAGAGGGGGTGATGTCCTGAGCACCAGTTAAAACACGGTCCCTGTGATCAACAGTTCTGTGAGGACAGCCCAGCTCTTCTCAGAAAACCCTGCTCCTGCCTGTGGGCAGGCACTTGATTCCGACAAGAATCAAGTGCCTTCCTCACAGACACAGAACCCCAGCTCACCCCTCCTGTAAGTCACACCTCACGCCTCACTCCTCCAGAATCTCTGAGCCAGGCGGTCAACTCCCAGGAGAATCTCTGACTGGCCGGCTTTCTGGGATAAATTTTGAAAAGTCTATAACCAAATAATTACAATTCTATAATGAAAAAAGGAAATGAGTTTGCCAATTCCACACTTGTCTGTCCTGGCACCCGACCTGGGAACCTGGGAGCTGGCGAGGGCAGGGACCAGATTCTTCCTTCATGTGTCCATCATATATGCATCCAGGGGCTCAGTGCAACCTGGTGATTAAATTAAGTTTAGCTGTGACACTAGTCTCCGATGGACCAATGCCAAGTGTGTCCAAGTGAGACTTCATAGGCCACTTCCCCAGAAGGAGCAGGGGAAGAACTGGCCCTGGCAATACCTTGGAAGTTAGCTGCAGGACCATGGACTACGCCTTGGGTGGGGTGGAGTGACACAAGAAAGGAAGTACTTTGCTGGTCCAGTTGTCAATCCCTGTGGGTCTGGGCAAAGCACCTGGACATTGTTGTAGGAGGGCAGGTTCTTATGGATGGAGCCTCTGTGGCCAGGATTTCAACACTGCCAGCCCGCTAGGCCCCATTGCAGAGTGGCTGTGGCCAGTGTGTCACCTTCCTCTGTCATACCTGTGAGCTCATTTGAAAGGCCCACTAGGCAGACACTGGTGGGGAAAGCAGACTGCTGCTTTCCAGCTCCAAAAACCGTATGATACGTTCCAAAGCCAAGCAGAAATGATGTCTGAATTATTTGCCTCCAAAGATCTCCTTTTCTGGTGTGGATAATGGTAGCTGTTTATGAATACAAAGCATGCTGAGCCTTTCATGGAAGTGAACATAAAGCATCATTCTAGAACTGTGCCAGGAACCCCCACCAGGACAACAGGAGGAGGGGAGGGAGGAGGTGGGAAAGGCCATCACTCTGCCATGCAGATGGGAAGTGGGGGTGGGAAACAATACGCAGACCTCTCCCCTAACCCTGCGTTTCAGCAGCGGAAAGGGAGCCCTACTTGGAAGGAAGGGAGGGGAGAAAGCCCACTCACAGTCACAAGTCTAGGACAGGCCTGGGTAAGGAGGCAGGAAGGTAGAATAATCACCCACGGCCACTGCCAAAACAGGGAGGAGCAGTGAGCGGGAAGCATGGGGTCTCCACTGCCAACGAGTGAGACCGTGCTCGGGTGAGGGCTGAAGAGAAAATAAGACCTCCAGGCCCTGCCTCCCACATGCCCCCATCCAGAGACCCGACCTCCCCACTCTCTAACTTACTATAATCATTTCCTGGTGGCAGAGCCGCCCATCAGTGCAGAATTAATACACTTCTTCCTACTCTCCAACAGAAGAAACAAGGCAGGGGCGGTGCAGGGCACCAGCTCGGCCATCTACCAGCCGGGAGACCTCAGACAAGTCAGCTGTTCTCTCCCAGCTTCAGGTTCCTCACTTGTAACCTGGACATTAGCTGACCACCTCACTGCCTCCCTCGTGGAAGCAGAGCAAATGAGAGTGTATTATAGAAGGTCCTGGCAGAGTCCTTGCACGATGAGGAGCTAAAGGGACAGGACCTGAGAAGGAGCTGAGTGCGTTCCCTGACTGACAACTGCCAGCTCCAGGAGCATCCAAGGGGGCGAGCCATGCTCATTTAGGGCCCTATACCCCAGGCCTCAGGAGCAACTCTGCTTCTCCCTGGCCTCAGTTTACCCCTATTCCTGACAGCGGAAAAATGCTAGTCGCATGCTGGGCTCTCAACAACAACCTCAGGGAGCGTCTGCCAGGCCCTCAGAAAGGCAAGGAGCAGCATGTGCCAGGGTGCTTGGAGGATGCGGGCTCCAGGAGGGACACAGGTCCAAAACATCCATCAGCCTCAGTGCCAAACAGTGTCAAGGATGAGCTGCAGGGAGAGCTGTGCCCGGAGCTGGCCCAGCCACTGCCTGTTGCTTCTCCGGGGCAAAGAAAACTTGGCATCCTCAGGAGCAGCGAACATACTTAACTCTGCTGGAACAATATCAACAGTCCAATGTTCAAAGTCACAGCCAAGAGCCGAGCAAACCTCTTTCCATCCACTATGCCCTCGCCAGTCCCAAGGTCAGAAGAGGCAAGCTGCTGTTCCCACCCCCACGGAAGCTGCCCTGTCCTGTGCTTGGAGCCATGTCTAAGCACAGTCTTGTGTCCCAATCCCACAGTGGGACAGATGGGGGCCAGACAAGGTCAGAGCTGCCATCCCGGGTGTATGCCCCCAAGCCTGGGACCCATTCAGCTGTCGACAGGCTGGCCAGTCTGTTCATTGACAGCTCTGGAGAAGCATGCCCTGGCAGGGCTGGCCTGTGCCTATCTGGGAAGTCAAAATGTCCATCCCCAGTGTCCACAGTCCTCTGTTCTCCTTCACACACATATATACCCTCTCCCTCAGGAGGTAATGAGGCTTTTTCTAAGAAACACTTATAGAAAAGAACTGAATGACCCCTCAGGGACCCCAAATCAGCAGAACTGACGCCCCTCTGGGCCTCTGACTTGTCTCCTGAGGAAAGCTGACAAACATGGTATCCCCTGGACCCTCCCTGAGTGGGTTTTGGCCCTAAGGTCTCTGCCTCCCACTTCTGCCCCCTCTCATTCCCTCCCTATCCCAACCCATCCCTGACAGGTGGCCCCAAGGCCAGGCTAGGCACTCACCGGATTTGGAGTAAAGCACCAATACATTATTCCGGGTCCTGAGAAGTTTTTTCAAGTCCTTGGGGTCAGAGATCCTCTCGATGAGAGAGACCTTTGTGGAGGACAGCCACATGGGCAGGACCACCTGGAAATGAAGAAGACAAGGACAATGAGCCTGAACCCCGGGTCCCCGCCAGGCCGAGGAAGAATGGGTTCTTCAGAGGGACAAGGGTGCACTAACCCTTCTCGATACTAGAGTTGTCTTTTCACCTCACCCCCTCTCCAAGTCACCACAGCCCCCAAGAAACTTCCCCGTCCACCCTCAGTCTCCAGTCACCCTCTTCTCCGTGTCCTTTCATAAGACTGTATGGACTGGACACAACACAAGCATGCTGCAGGGACATACCGCCACCCCCTCAGTCAAGACCTCGCTGGGAGTCAGTGTCCACATTCTACACTGCGCCACACACTGGAGCAAGGGGAAAACTCCATCCCACTTAGGACCACCAAAACAAAAGTCCACAGAGAAATAAGATCACTTCTGATGTTCAGGATGGGAATAGATGGGTGAGGGGTTTTCTGCATGCCCTACTCAGCCAATGATCTCAGGAAACCAGCCAACAAAATGAGCTAATCGTCCTCAAGAAGCCTGAAAACCTTGGGCACAGGAGGTACCAGGTACCTCCATAGGCATGATGAGGGGTAAGATGAAGGGTGTGTGTGTGTGTGTGTGTGTGTGTGTGTGTGTGTTTGTTAAATGTCTAAATAAGGAGCAGTCACACAGCACATCCCCTCACCCAGCCCACACAGCTAGCTGACAGCCCCTTGCCTAGTTGGCAGATAGAGACTACTATATGGTTACTAGAATAAGAAAAGCTCTTCTAGGAGACACCAGGCAGAGGGTAAAAGTATGGCCCTGAGAGAAAACAGGAGATTAAGGGAAAGTCTACAAACTGAACCTTGAGATCAACCGTCCCCATAAGCCCTCATCCCCCAGCACCCCTTTTCCAGAATGCTGCCAGTCTTACTCCCCCAGGCAAGAGATTAGAGAATTTTTCTCTGGGAAACAGGAGCACAAGAAAAACAACCTAAAGACAGTGACTTGGAGATCCTCTCATGAAACAGCTCAGTTCCTACTCAAATACCCACTGTGAGGCCCTCTCAGTAAACAAGTGCCCTCCACCCCCTCCCTATACTCAGTCTCTGGTCACGTGCTAGTGCCTTGCTCTTCAATACGCACAGATAACCAAGGTTCACCAGATATCTGAGGAAAGCCCTTAACACCAAAGGGGCAAAAAACAAACCAATGGAAAGATGAAACTTAGATTAAAAAGGAAAAGAACAGAAAAAGACAACAAAACTATAATTATTATCCTCAGAGAATTAACACAGTGAATCCATAAAACAAGAATAGAATGCTATGGGACAGGAACAATCAAAGAGAATCAGGAAAAACTCCTGAAAAGTAAAACTCACACACACACAAAATTGCAATACAGTTGAAAGTAGAATTGAACAATACTCCTAGAAAATAAAACAAAAAATATCAAGAAATAAAAAACTGGCGAAAGGATAAAAAAAATAAGAAGATGGACCCATTAAGTGCAAAAGCCAAACTAAAGAAACTCCAGAAAAAGAAGAAAACAGAGGGAAAAAAATTATCAAAGAAATGATTCAAAAAAATACCCAGAATTGAAGGATGTGAGCTTTCAGTTGAGAGGGCCCAGCATCAAAAATTAAAAAAACTCCTTATGCAGCCTTTCTCAGGAAGCTACTGGAACTCCTGCTCTACCAAAACAAAATGTAAATAAAAAATGATAGAGACGTGGAATCTAGGAAACAAAGGATCCAAGAGAGCAAAGAGGCAGGGAGAATCACCACGTTGATGGTAAAGAGAAGTCCAGGATAACTGTTCAACAGCCTACAGAGCAACCAGCCCAGAATGGAGCAAGGATGAAGGAATATGGAGGAATGTGGTCAATAAAAAGAGGCAACTATAGATTATCTGATACACTTGATCATACTGATCAGTTAAATTATCTGACCAAAGTTTACACAGCTAATAAGAAGCAGGGCCAGGACCTGAACCCCAGTCTCTCTATTTGACCCCTTGCCCTTTCAGTCTGCTGCCTCTTTGTAGCCAGGAGTCCTGAGTATAGTCTGAGCTCTATCACTCAATAGCTAAGATGTCTAAGCAACATCACTCAACCTTCCAGAGGCTTAATGCCTCTCGCATCTGACATGGAGATAATAATACCTCCCTCATGGGACGGCCGTGAGGACAAAATGGGATAACTTATCGAACATACTTTATAAATCGTAAAGCACTCCAGTAGTATCATTACCATAATACATAATACAAATTTCGATCTCAGCAGAGTAGAAGACAGAAATGTGGCCATATTCTAGTGTTTCTAAATATAACCTGCCATTAGATTTCAAGGTTCCTTCTCCCCAGTGTAAAACCACCCAGGAGGAGGAGTTGAGGAATTCTCTCTCCCTCATTCTGCCCTGCCAGAGCTGTGGACAAGGCCTCAAGACCACTGCCCTTACGCAGCCCACCTGGAGAGCTCACCAAAAAGTTAATTCCACTTTATTATTACAAGGTATTTATTCTACTGCTCCCAGAGAGCTAATGGACATTAGACTAAAAAGTCCATAGCTCAATGCACATGATTAAGGGGGGGGGGGGGGAGGAATCTACTGGAAAAACACACTGTTTCTGTTCTGTTTTTAATCCTCAGATAATCTGCAGGTAAGAAAAACAACTGCCCTTGCCCAGTGCCTGGATATTCTGACCTGTGGACCAGCCCTCCTGAAACTGGCAGGCCCCTGTGCTTCTGGAACTGCAGGGGAGGAAAGGGGGAGGGAGGGGGAGCCCATGGCCACCTGCCCTGGTAGCAGAGTAGCGCGCAGCTGGGCTGCAGTGATAGCAGTGTCTACAGCAGAGACCACAAGAGCCGAGTCTCACGGCAAACCCACAGCTTCCTTCCTATAAAATTCAGTGGATCCCTCAGGTCATCTAAACAACGGCCACCCTCAGAGTAAACAAACCCCATTCCAGCCACCGAAACCTCTGACCCAGTGTTTACCCTCACATAGTTGAAAACTCAAGCTCAGCCAGAGATACACTGAGCAAACTGCCTCTGCTTGAGCACCGTCCCCCAGCAGGACACTGGGGCTTAAACTGGGTGCTGTCCACATCCTGGTCTTTATAGAGGGTCTGTCTCCTCCCCACCTCCCCACCCCTACCCCATCCCCTAGACTAGGAGCTAGCTCTGGAGGACAGAGCCCAGAACAGCCCCTGGGCCCTTGAAAGCCTCCCAGAAATATCTGTGCAGCATAATAAACATGGCAGGGCACACTGGTTACCACACTCCTGACCTATGCAGAGATGACCCGCTCGGAGCATGTTACACAATGAGTCCATGGCAGCTCCCCGGAGACCTGGAAGGGAGCACTGACACCAGACTGACCGAGGCACAGCCAGTGAGGGTCTGGGCTGGAGCGTGGTGGGAGAGGCCAGGTGGAGCCAGGCTATGGGTCTTGAAAGCCTGGCTCAAGAACTTCATTTGGCCATGACTTCAGACTGGACAGCCATCAGGCGGGACCAGCTGGATGGCTGCTGAAGCAGAAAGAAATGGGTCAATCTAAGAGCCTCAGGGAAAAACAGCAGAGCTCGATGACTATTCATGTGTAAGCAAGGAGGGGAGAGAGACGAGGCTAACATGAGCCCAGGGAATCTGCTAGGAGCAGAACAGCCAAAAATGGAAGAACTGAGAAGCAGTAGAGGCTTCTGTGTGTCTTACTCTGAGGAAGGTGATGATGAGCTCAGGCCTGGGCCTGTGGACAGTAAGACCCCAATACAGCCTGGAGAGTAAGTCTGGGGTCGAGGTTCAGGGGGAGAAGCCCAGGGAGGGAACACCTCAGGTGAGCGGAGGAAGAAGGATGATGGACAGTCAGGAGGAAAAGGCGGGACGTGCGCCGTCAACACAGACCAAAGAGGAGACACACAGGAAAGCGGCGGTTGATCCACAGGCAAAGGCCACGGCAAAGTCCCCAGACGAATCTCAGTAGCAGAGTCGGAAGCCAAGTGCTGAGAAGAGGCAGCACACCCAGCGCAGGAGCTGGGGTGACAACAGAAGGAGCACGGGTGACCCAGCAGGGTCAGGAGAAGAAGGGGCTGTCTCCACTGCCCATCTGTGGACACAGGAGACGCAGGGTTTAGAGACTTGGGAGAGACAGAGGAAAACAGGAGGTAGAGCCAGATCCAGGGGAGGCTGGGGACTTGATGTGCAAAGAGCTAAGATGCTCGGCTTAGCATGTCTGAGAGCAGGGACGATGAGAACCGTGTCTGGCCTCGGACAGACCCTCACCTTAGCAGGCAACCACAGGGACAGCCAGGAAGGCAGCCCGTTCCTCCCTCCCCCAAGCCCAAGGGGACGCTGCTCCAGTCACTTAACATTCTCCTTTCTCCCCCTCTTCAGCCTTTCCAGTGTGCTCGCTCCCTCCTTTCCTTAAGATGCAGCTCCACTGAGCCCTGGATTGCCTGCCTAGCACCTGCCTGCAGATTTTTTAAGTCACGACCCACAAACCTCAATAACGACAATAACTACGGCAACAATAACAGTGTTAATGATGCACAAACTCTCTGCCTTGTCAGGCCCTCAGGGGAAGAGGGCAGTGTTGAAGAGTGCAGGGAAGCCAGCCACCTTCCCAGCCACCCACAGAACTGTTCCTGGGCTTGGCAGGCTCTTTACATTCCAAGTCATTCACTCTAGAGGCAGAAGAGAGGAAAAAAAAATCCCCTCTGTTCTCCATGCAAACTCCCGATCAGCTCCAAGAATTGCTTTCTTTCTCCTCAGCAACCCACAGCTTTAACAGGATTTGTATCAGGGCTGAGCTGCCCCCATGGGCTGGCTGGGCTGAGACCCACAGACCATTCCCCCAGCACAGACCAAAACAAAGCGTGGGAAGGACGGCCTCCCTTTTGCTGATGTGGGAGAATACAGGCCCCCAAAGGTCCCGCTTGCATCAGAGAGCCAGTGCCCCCCAACAGAGCGCCCACCCAGGCCCTGTCACCTCCCTCAGAACACCAGACCCCTCCATCAGAGTAGCAGCCCCCTCTACTCTAAGGCCCTTCCCCCAGCAGAATACAAGACCTTCTTCAGAGCCCAGCAGCACCCAGGGTCTCTGGCACATGAGTCCTTAGCCTATCTCCACCACCCCAGAAGGCAATTCAGTGGAGGAAACTGGGTTCTCTCCTCATCTTCCAGACTCTGCAGAGTTCTCCTAACAGGTGTCTGCCCATATCAGGGCCAGCCAGACAAACACCCCTCCAACCTAGCAGCCCACTCTCATCTGCTCCCTTTGTGGTTTCCCCACCCCTCTGACACCATGGAGAAAGCACTGCTTCTGGAGTCAGACAGACCAGGTGTCAAACCCAGGTGCCATCTCACAGCATGATGATCTCAGATGTTCCTATACCTTTGAGTGTCATTTCCCTACCTGTAGAGTGGAGGGGATAACGCTGGCACCTGCCGCGTGGGGTTGGCTGAGGGCTGAATGAGAGGGGAGGAGGGGAAGTACATAGAGAACCTAACATAACACGTGGCATACAGAAGTACATAATAATCATAATTATCTTCAGTAGCACCATTAGTGAGACAAATAATAGCTAGAGCAAGGACAACAGTAAAATGGGCACCACCTCTTCCTCTCCAGGGCCCAGCCTGCAATCAGGCAAAACAGCACCTCAGGCGGGAAGGAGTGTGCACGTACACACACCAGCATCATAAAACCTGGAGTAAAACCCACCCGCACAGCAACCCAGGCAAGAGGCCAAGCAGCACCTGCAGGTGCTCGTTCCAGGTTCTGTGCCCATTTGCCCCTCACAAAACCTGTTGATTGGGCACTGGCCTCATCATGCAGAAGAGGAAATTGAGGCTGAGAGGGGCTAAGTGACTTGTCAAGGTCACATAGTAGGCAAACAGCAGAGCTAGGACCAGAGCTTAGGTCTCCCAGCACCTGCCCAGAGGAGGTGGTCTGCTTCTCTCAACCCAAGTTCTTTTGGTAGGGGCAACCCAAGCCGAAAAGGAGCACCTCCTTCCCAGGCCCAGCCTATCAAAATCGCCATGAAGAGCCCTCCTCTTACAGAATCCCGAGGCAAGGAGGGTCCCAGCAGAAACTTCCACTGGCCCCCTGCTTCCTGCAAGCCCAGAGCACCCAGGGTCTGCCCCAATTCTCAGGGTCCTGGGGCACTTAGCCCAGACCTGCTGTTAGTCAAGTTTCGTACAGAAGTCTGCGCCCCCTTCCACCACCCTCTCGCTCTAACACACAGCACACACAAGCTCCTCTCTCTCCTCTTAAGCTCACCCACCATCACCGCCAGACTAAAGAGATAGATAGTCGTACAGTTCTGGAAAATAACAGGGAGAACAGTCCTTGTCACATTACACCCTCGGCTTTAAAAAGCTCCAGCTCTCTGGGGCACGTGCCAGCACCCTCACGCTCTCTATAGCCAGGGAGGCTGTCCTCATAGATTCATTATTCAATGCAGATAATGAAGCCAGAGGTATTCAATTATATAAAGCAGCTTGCTAAAGGAGGCAGACTTAAGGGCAGAAGTTTAACATTTAGGAAAAAGGGTGGAGGTGGGACTTGACCTTTTTGCTCTGTCACCTGAAAAAAAGATGCCCCTCTTATGTTGGGAGCTGTGAAGAAACTAGTTTAATTTAGTGTAACCCACATTTTGCTCAAAATAGTTTAGAAATGTCAGAATCTAAAAGTCTAGATTCTTAAGAAGCTGGTGTAAAGAGATCCCAGAAAAATGTAAAAACAGATGACCTGAACCCAATGTCAGAGAACTTGAGCTGGATGAGAACTGAGAGGTGGAGGTTTGGTGGAAAGAAACCCAAGTTTCATGCTGCCTTGGATGTTTACTGGCTGTATGACCTTGGACGAGTCCTCTCTCCTTCTCTAAGAATTAGTTTCTTCCTCTGTAAATGAAGGGGCTCAGTGATTTCCAAAGTGATTTCCAATTGTGGCATTTGGCAAATCTATTCTCACAACCACTACTAGAGAAGTACTACGAAGTAATTACACCCTGTGAAGCTGAGCTCCTCTGGGCACGTGGCCACCCACATTAACAGCCACACCTCTCAGTCTCCCCTGCAGCAAGTATGGCTATGAGAGTAAATTTCAGGCCCTGGAATGTAAGCAGAAGTGTTATGTGCTAACCTTTAGGAACTGTCCCTAGTAGACATCTGGTATAAGTCTTCTTAGTCCCCTCCTCCTTCCTGCCAGCTGGAATTTGGAAAAGATGAAACTCAAGCAGCTACTTTGAGACAATGAGGAGAAAGGATTGCTAAAGATGTGGAGTAACAAGATAGGGGGTCCCTGGGGCCAAGACACTACAGAGTGATATACTGGCCCTGGACCACCCTTTTCTAGGTTTCCACATTAGTGAAGTAAATGATCTTTTTAAGACACGATCATTCTGTGTTTTCTGGCACACATACAAATGGATTTTGAGTATCTACTGGAACAAAAGCTTTAACTAGAAAGAAATATTAACATCTGTTCCAGTTGGGATATTTCAAAGTATCTAAGGCATCAAACTATGCCTTATACTTCAGATACACTGTAATAAGGAAAGAGACAGCGAGAATATCAAGGGTTTGATTTACTATGTTCCTCCTAGTTACCCAGGTTTCACTGTGCCTGTTCCTATCGGGTATCTTGGTCACCTGGTGACAGCTACCAATAAATAAGAGGAAAATTAGCTAGTAACTCTATTTCCCTACAACCTCAGCCTTTGCTAATAAGGGGGCCATTGCAGGAGACCCAAAGGCCAGGACATCCCTTACAGCTCACAGGCTTTAGTTAGGCTGGCTGGTGCCCCGATACAAGACTCTTCTCAACATCCTTCACAGGACACCTCCAGACTCCAGGTAGTCCCCCATCCCCCAGAGCCAAGGACTCAAACTCTCCTGAAGCTGCTCAATCTAGTGGGGCCCAGAAGGCTGTGGGAACTAAAGATGCTAATACACATCTCATCTCATCCTACCCTACCATCTCATCTTGGATAGCTCCCATTAGAAAGTTCAAATTCTTCCCCCAAAATACACCATTCTGTCAGCTTATCCCACTCTGAAGATAGCAAACACATTCCCTCTTAGGGTTCTGTAGGTGAAATATACCAATCCCTCAGGTGTGCCCTCAAGTCCAGCACTGTCCTGAATGACCTGCCCTAGACACAGCCAAGCTCATGATCCTCAGAGCTAACCCAATGCTGGGAGCCATGTGTCAGAGCCTGAGAAGAGTAATGTGCTATAGTACACTATAATTTATTTTGGGGAATAAATACCTATGCTTTCATAATTCAAAATCCAGGAAATTAATCTCAACACAAATCTCGACTGGTGGGTCACAGTTTAAAAAAAAAAGTTGAGAAACACCATTTGTGAATCTCTTAAACATGGCACCCAATTGTCTGTCATACAGAGCTGGCAAAAGCTTGAACTAGTACAATTCTTTTGGAAAGCTATTCGGCACAATTTATCAGCTATCTTAGTGGTATTCAGGCTCCTTGACTGGGTAATTCCACTTTTGGGAATCTGTCCTGAGGAAATTAGTGGAGGTCTGACATAGATATGACTTACATGGTTCTACTCATAAGAGTCAAAAGTTGTAAACAACCTAAGTGTCCAACAGTGACGGAAAAGGTTATTTAGAGCAAGCCACTCAACAGAATAATAGAGCCATTTAAATGATGTTCACAAAGATTCTACAATGAAAAAATACTTTTTAAAGATAGAATTCAAAATGTGCACACTATGGATACAACTACACGCAAAATTGTGTTCAGAAAAGGACTGGAAGAAAAAAATGCACGCAAGTAAGGCTTTGTCCTGGGAGAGGTTTTAATGTTCCCCTTTGTCTTTTTCCTAACTTGCTATAATAGGCATATCCAATTTTAATATTTAAAGAAAAAGAATTACCTCCATTTGACCACCATCATGGAAATAATTAATAATCTCAAAGTATCTCCACACAAGAAAATATCACTGTAGTGTGGAGAAGCCTGGCAGGAACCCCCTTGACTAGGGACCAACGCTAGCATTACCAGTAACAGGTCAAATGGACATCATATGCCTCCTGGTAGAATGTACTGGAGAGAAGCATCATCAAAAACCAAATGAAGGGAAATTCTTCAAAAATGTCATAGTCACAAAAGACAAAGACTGAGAAACTAGTCTAGATTAAAGGAGATTAAAGAGCTCACACACTTAAATTCACCATGTGATTCTGGACTAAACCCTGAGATGAAATGCTGCATTCCTGACTTTGATCACTGTAGTATGGTTATGTAAGAAAATGTCCTTGTCTTTTAAGAGATAATGAAGGCCCTGGCCGGTGTGGCTCAGTTAGATGGGCATCTTCCCGAGGCACCAAAAGGCTACTGGTTCGATTTCCAGTCAGGGCTCCTGTCCCATCACTGGTAGGGGGCGTGCAGGAGGCAACCGATGGATGTTTCATTCCTCCTCCCTTCCTCTCTCTTCAAAATTCAATAAAAAAAAAAATCTTAAAAAAAAAAGAAACATCATCTCTGTACACTTTATATGTGTAGAGGGAGAGTTTCATAAAACAAATGAGGTAAAATGTTAGTATTTGTGGAACTTGGGGTAAAGGACAGATCCTTTGTATTCTTCTTGCAACTTTTCTTTCGGTCCGAAATTATTCAAAGTTAGAGTTAGGGGAAAAAACTTACCTAAAAACAAAAACAGAGATGCCAAAAACACAACCAAATACTGCCTCCCACGGGCCTTCTGACAAACCTCTGCCACGCAGCAAGCACTCACTGGCACTTTCCACATGACATCAGTGCTTATTTGCAGTCTTCACTTCCAGCTGACTGACTGCTCCTCTGCTCACCTGACATTATGTAGTTTTTTAATAAGAACTATTATATGGCCCAGCCAGCAGGGCTTAGTGGTTGAGCATCAAGCCAGGAGCCAGGATGTCACGGTTTAATTCTGGATCAAGGCACATACCCAGGTTTCGGGCTCGATCCCCAGTAGGGAGAGTGCAGGAGGCAGCTGATCAATGACTCTCATCATTGATGTTTGTATCTCTCTCTCCCTCTCCCTTTCTCTCTCTGAAATCAATAAAGACATAGTTTTTTAAAAATAGAAAACTATTATATGGAACCTGCAAGGTATTTTGCATACAACACATACCTAGAATGGCTTGGAAAAGAGATATACAAAAGAACACTTATTTTTAAATATGGGTAATTTATGCCCCTTCAAAGGGCAAAGTTTAAGCACCTGTCACCAACCACCATGGCTAACCACCCTTCTTTACAAGGAGTGTGACCTAACCTCAAACCAAGTTTGGGGATTTCACCAGCAATACTTCTCCATGTTCAAATGTCTACCCAGCAGCCTTCAAAATAAAAACGATCACCATGAGTAACCAGATGGCAAGTGTGTGTGTATGTGTGTGTGTGTGTGAGAGAGAGAGAAAGGGGGGGGGGGAAGAGAGACAAACAGATTGACAGTCACACAGACAGCGGGACTGGCCCTGGGATGTGGGACCCCCACTAGCTGCAGCTGAGGAAGCTAAATGTGCTTGTTAAGAATAAGAGAGAAATGGGAAAGTAATTGGCAAGGAATACAACCCAAGAATGGATTCTTTAATTCCAAAACACAGGGCCTAGCGATTAGCCCATGATCATGATAATAGCTGAAAGTACAGAGTGCTTATTGTGGGACCAGGAGCAAGCTAAGCAGTTCACATGGTAATCTAATTTAATTATCTTGGCAACTGAATGAAGCAGGCACCTTTATTCTACCTATTTTATAGAGAAGGAAACTGAGACTAAGAGTAGTTAAGAAACGTGTTAAGTATCACACAGGAAATACGTACGAGAGTTGTGACTCATTCCCAATTCTGAGAGACTCGGGCACCTGAGTCACAAAGATAGTAGATTCCTGGAGCCACGCACATCTGGCTGCTTGCTCCTATAAATAAAGAGCCAGCTGCATTTCTTATATTTTTGCTTGCTTTAATCACCACACTTTATATGTGGGCTACACAGGATGGTCCCCCTCACATTCCCCACAGCACAAATGTGGCTGTCAACAGGGGACAATGGGGGGGGGCAGGACAACTGATCAGAGAGCTTACAAAAACAGGTTTTCTTATCCTGAAATTGCAACCGCAGTGCATTTAACCAGGACTTAAGGCCCTAAAGCCCTTATGTTTAGGAAAACCTCTTTGAGAGCCAAGAGGGCTTGGCTCACCGCCAGCCAGTGCACACATGACACAGGCTAATGAGAAAGAGCTAGTACAGCGACAGTGAATTAGGCAGCAGGGAGAGAGGGAGGGCAGGTGAGTTCCCACTCTGGAAATCCAACTCTGCCTCAAAGCTCCGATCACTGATAAGAAAATACAATTCAGGTGCTCATGACCCATGTGTTCATCGTACTTTTACACACATTATCTCCATCAATCCTCTAGAATTGAGTCTCAACCAGTGTTTTCCAGCCCTCAGGCCTCAACCCAAGAGCCAAGTCATAAAATCAATTCAGTGAGTTACCACCTGCATTTTTTAAATAGAAACTTCAGTGTGTACCACAGGTGGCAAGACTAAGTATTCAGTGAAATGTATCTGTTATATTTATATTCATTCATATGTACTTGGTTACAATGCAAAAATGTACAATTATTCTTGCAGGGATTGCAGTAAAAATGTTTGAAAAACAACTACAGACAATCTCTGTGGGATGTGGTACTATCCCCACTTTAGAGATGCGAAATCTAAGGCTCAAAGGAGTTAAAGGACTCACCTTGGGTGAATCCTAAAATGGCAGCACCAGGACTCAGACCAGGTGTTGTGAGCACAGGTCCCATGCTCTTCTCTTTGCCTGTCAATGTGAATACTTCCCACTGATGTCCTTCCAGCTCCCTCTCACTCCCTACAGCTACACCCAGAACAAGACCCAGAAGCCAGAAAGTTCGCTTTTCCTTCTAATCTAGCTACTGAATGTGACCAACTGAGAAGCGCTGCAATGACAACCTGATCCATCTTTCCTCTCTGCCTGCAAGCCGCAATTCCCCACGTGCCTTCAGAAAAAAAGCGAAAACCGCACGTTTAGCGATGCCTCACAGTATCACTGGTGTGTATGGCTCAAGACATGGGCAGAACTTGGGCCACACCACTTGGTCAAGAGCAGCAACCCTGGCTACCCAAATATTATCCACCCCGTAAAATTAATGTTGTTAATGTGTAGGTTTGCCTGGTTGGTAGCTGCACAACAGCTCTAAGTACAGACTTTTCAGAAATACAGATTCTTGGGCCTTATCTGTGAAGTAAATTCATTTTTACACATACACCCCTATGGTGGTTGGATCCACAGTCAGGTTGGAAAACCTCTACCACTGGCCCATCTTTTAAAAACTTGCTCTCTGGAATCCATGTCACTCTTTACTTTGCAGCCAGAATTTTCCATCTCCGCCTTCTCTCCCATCCACTCCTCAGCCCCTCAGATCTACCCCACCACCACCAAAAAGGTTCTTGGTAAGGGCTCGACAATGACCTCCACACGGATAACCCTACAGGCACCTCCAGTTCTCGGTTTGCTCAACCTCTTGAACCTAGGTGAACACTCTTGGGTCCTCCTTCTACCTCTCCAGCCACCCTTCCTGTATTCTTTATAAACCCTCCTTTCCCTATCCTTTAAATGCTGAAGTTCCTCGGGGCTCACTCAGTCCACCTTCCCTTTCCTCTCTCCACTCTCCCTCAGGGGTGTCACCCACCTCTTGGGCAGCACCTCTAAGTTAACACGTCCAGCCCAGACCTCCCTTCTGAGCACCACACCCTCACATCCTGCTCACTCAGCCGTTCTTAACCCAGGATCAAGTATAATTCTCAAATGTTAAAAGCCTAACTCTCATACAAATAGATACTGAGTATATTTCAAAGTGTTACTGAATTCTTTAATAAGGGACCCACTAAAATGACATGTCAAAAGAGGATAGATGTAAGAAAAAAAAGGTTAAAAAAGATTTTTAGAAACAAAGTTATAAGAAAGTAATATGCATATGATTTTTAAAAAAGGATCCTGATATAAGACTAAAAAATCAGATGTCACACTGGTTAATGTCCTGCAGGGCAATAACCTTTGGGTCTCTCTTCTCTACCCAACAGAAATTATCTGCATCTTATCTCACTTTATAGAGAGTGGGTCCTAGAGGATAATAAGCGGAGTTACATTCCCCAGAGCACTGTAGGTGGGCTTCTTAGGCAATGGTGCAGTATGACAGTAAGAAGTCACTAAGTCATTTTCTATTCCCAAGTTTTTGGATAATTTTCCTTTACTCTGGGGTCTATGAATTTGGATGGGGAAACTATATCTTTATTTCCCTTTATTATGAATGTAGCTAACAAACCGTAACACTGGCAGTACCTGTGGCTTTGCCATCAACAGAAATCATATTGTCTCATCACATTACAATTGGTGCAGATATCTTGAAACACTGTTTATACTACTTAAAATTATAAAAATTAGCAAACCTAACACTAGATCTTCTCATATGATATTAATAAAGAAATGTAAATATTATTTTATCACATATTTGTTATATTTTGATAACTGTATTTCAATATCTCTGGGTTCCTAAATCCTATGCATTCTATTTTATACATTTAAAAACATTATTCTAAGAAAGGGTCTAGAAGTCCTCAGAGAAGCCTTTCCTGACTTCCTGCACTAGGTTAGAGACCCCTGTTACACATTCTCTTACTACTGTATACTTCTTCCTACCTGAATCAAATAATAAATTTGTGGCTCTCCCACTAAGCAATGGGACACAGGGGTGGTGTCCATCTTATTTATCATTATGTCCCCAAAGACTTAGCACGGCATGTCTGAGTCATAAAAGACTCCCAAGAAATACCTGTAATTTTTTTAAAAAAGAAAGACCTGTGGAATGAATGAACACTTGTCATATGTGGATCATGTAGCTTGTCACACACTCCTTTGAAATAAGGACCCAAGACCCAGCAAGGTGAGACCCCTGCATAGAACAAGCCTGCTTGTTCCTCAGGAGCCTGCCCTGCTTGGCCCAACAGCAGAGCTTCCAGCCAAGCCCATGTCTTGGCTCAGATACTAAATCACCTTTATGTTTAAGCCCCAGCTTAGGGCCCTTGACCTGAATCTCCATTAATACCTTCTAAGGCAAGGATTAAAGAATCTGCTCATCAATTACAGACATTTGCTCGTGCCAAGGGGTTGGAGGAGGAGTGGTAGGATTCTTTGGGGGGGGGGGGTTGGATCCTCAACCCCAAGCCCAGCCAGCTGTAATGAGTTGGAAACTCTGAAGCCAGGCTCAGGCTCACCATCAGGCCATCTGGGAACAGAGTGCACATAAAACTGGAGACTCAGTATGACCTTGCGGAGCAAAAAGGCTCTTCTAACTCCACACTCCATACAAGTGTTTAGCCCCCCACTGCATGGCTGCAAAGCTAATTATTTAGAAGTGGTCGTAAACTGGTGTGTGGGAAGAGGTCCTGTTGGACCCGAGGTGGTCAGAGGGAACAGCAAGCTAGAACTAAGAAAGGAGTGATGAGAAAGGTAGGATGGAAGAGTGCCCAGCTGGCGGCCCCTGCTCCCCTACTCAGGTCATCAGGGAGCTAAAGAGCAAGTTTCACAGACACCCCAGGAAAATGGCTGGTGTTGCTCTTTCAGAAAATAGTACCTTCCAACCTGGCTGCTTAATCATTCAGGTGAGCCACTGAGAACTATTACTGTTTCCCAGCCCATCAGTCTATCCCTCCACCTTCCAGGCCACACCCCCACTCTTGTTTAATGGTGTATCTCCTCCCACCTTGCTGTCCACCCACCCATCCCTCTCTACCGGGAACAGCATTTAATCACCTTCTCTCACCCAGTTAACATGGGACTCAAGACTACACAGACATGAATTATGTGGAAATGCTTTGCAAACTCTAAAGCCCTCTTCCAATGTACCAGTGTATCATAATTCTCATCGACAGATCAAATGGGCAGGCAAAGGCTCCACTCAGTGCTGCAGGATAGGCCAGGCAGGAGAAACTGCAATGGGCTAGGCAATGGCTGAGCACTGTGTTCCTCCCCCTTCCCACTGGGACCTAGGGCACCAGGTATGAAAAAATGGAAGAAGGGAGAAGGGGGACGTGGTGAACAAATAAACCATCGAAGTCTGGATAATGTAAGAGAACTTAGACTGTCCTTATAGCCCATGCATCACTCTCAGGCCCACTGTCATTCAGACAGCCTCTAAACCTACCACAATGATCAAGCGAGACACAAGAGCCCTACAGAACAAAACCACAATGCTGGGCAAACCCTCCAGGGAGGCCGTGTGGTTGGTATATCCATCCTCAAGAGAGGATCCACTTTCAGAAGAAAGGAGAGAGAAACAAAGAGCACTTAAATCCTTAGCCCCTCTGCAAGCCGCCCCCCCCCCCATCCAGAGGCTGTGCAGGGGCTCAGTGGGGAGGGGCAAGGAACCAGGCAAGAGCCCAGCTTCAAGGAACTGTGATGGAGAGAATCCCAGCAGCACAGGGCATTGCCACCCACGTCTGGAAGCCTCTGCTCACACCGGCTCTGCCCATTCACTATTCATCTCTTCCTCCTAATGGGCTTCCTCAGCACCTCTTCTTCAGCCACTTGAGATGACTGCTGTGGCTCCCATGTACTGGGCACTCCCATGTGCCAAGCACTGTGCTGGTGCTTCCTGTATTATTTCTGATCCTTTCAACTCTGCAAGATGGATATTATTACCACCACTTATAAACAGGAAAACTGAGGCAGGGCCCAAGGTCACACAGCTCCTGAATGTCTAGCTGGCTAAAAGCCCATGTTCTCTCCACTACCTTACACTAGATAACAGAGAAGTAAGAGGAATGAAGTGTTGTTCTGAGAAAATTAATCCAGTCTCTCCCATTCCAACCCTTGCTACTCAAAGGGCAGCTTTCATCATGTCTCTCCATTACGTACAGAATTGAGTCCCCAAAGTCAGCATTTAAGCTTCCTTACGATCCACTTCTGCAGTCTCATTCCCCAACTCCCAGACTCACATCCTTCCTACCAGCCCACCTGGCCCATCACTCCTCAGTGCCCACGTTTCTGTCTGGAAAGGTTTCCTTTCTCTGTGGGCAACACGAATTCCTTCAACCAAACATGAACTGGGGATGACTGCATGCCAGGTCCTGGGCCAGCTGTTGGGGACACAACAGCCAGCACAGGGAGGATCCCCACTGTCGTAGAGCTCAAAGTCTGCCCTCCTTGTGAGAAGTGAGCTGGGGCCCTTCTCCTGTCCCCAGGCACCCCACAGCCTGGCATTTGCCCTAATCCACAGCACTCGGTGTCTGCCACTCACACAGCACTCAGCCATTCCTCCAACTTATATGGTAGTTCTGCTTTAAAACTTCCTCTGTAATGCGTTTATTTCTGTGGGAAAAGTGCACTCCAGGTTCCAAACAGCATTATAAATGGCAATTAGGTCCCCAGGCCAACCCACAGAAGCCTATTAAATATATAATGTGGAATCTAAATACGTGTACATTAAAAGCTCTGCAGGAGAGACCGGGGCAAACATCTCCTGCTTCCTGCACCTCCACCCACCAGGTTCTGAGCTTCATGCCACCATCAGGGGCAGAAGCCCCAACAGTGGCTTTGGAGGAGGGAAGTGGGGGGGGGGCAGCTGGGATGACAGAGAGGGAGTGGGAAGAATTCTAATTTATAATTCAGGAGTCTGGCTCTAATCCCAGCTCTGCCTTTAGAAACTAGGTGGCCCTGAGTGAGTCACTTCCCTCCTGAAGTCTCACTTTTCTTTTATAAAACGAGAGTTGTTAGATCAACAGTTCTCAGACTTTTGAATCTCACAGATTGGCAGGATACAGTTGTGTGTGTGTATATATATATATATATATATATACTTAAAAGTAAATTATATCAAGAAAATACTTTTTAAAAAATCACAATATGCCATCACTATTTTCACCTTTCAAAAGGATACTGTAAACCACTCCCTATCTCCAAATACGAACATCATCTCTGAAGAATGAACACGTTTTTAAACTGAAAATATTTGGATTCATGAAAAAACATTCACCATTGTCATTTTTCCAATTTGTCTGTGGACCAGTAAAAACTTCATCACAGCCTAGCTCCAGGGGTTGGCCAGCTGCAGTAAGGAGCTGAGCTGGACAGCAGGAAGGGGCAGCCAGCTGCAGGCATGGGGACAAAACAGCTTGGCCAAATCAGCCGCAGGCCCCAAGGGCAAGACACCCAGCCTGGAAGGGCTGGAACCAACGTGTCCCAAGTGTTGACTGTGACTTTCTACCCCAATATTCTTCTGGAAGGCTGAGGCCCCCAAAGGAACCTTCTAAAAAATGTTCCCTTATTAACTTTCTAGATCAAAAACTAATATATATTCATGTAGAAAACTTGGAAAACACAGAAAAGCATAAGCAAAGATGTAAGCAAAAGCCATCCACAGCTCCACCTTCCAGACCAACCATGGTTCACTGAGACACAATGCTAATTCCTCAAACACTTATGTAGCCATCTTCAGCCACCCTAGGATTTGGTGCTGCATCCTGCTTTTCTCCTACTGATCACACTAGAAAACTTTCCCATGTCTTTAGACATTCTTCATTAGCATCACAGAATATTTTTATAATAAACATAGCATTCCAGTAAACGTAAATATTCTTCGTAAACATCACTTCCCACGGTATAGACAGGGCCAAAACTCATTTAACCGTGCCACTGTTGTTGAGCACTTATGCCATTTCCATATTTTTGCTACTACAAACATGTGGTGGGTGTACATCCCTGTCCATGAAACTCTGTAGACCGCCCAGGTCACAGTCGAGCGCTGTGCACATGTCAGCCCTCAGTAAATACTGAGTAAATAAAGAGACTCAACCACTCCCAGTACCTAGAAGCCCTTATCAGAGGGACACAGAGTTTAGATTTACAGAAGCCCACCCTAGTGTCCACCAGTCATACACCTATGCCTCACACTTGCTAAGCCAAGGGCTTAGGGAAAGGAGAAAACGTAAATTCCTTGCTGAGGACTCCCAGGTTATAGTGCTCTCAGCAAACCTGCCCACTCTTCTGAACCCCTGGGTGGAGGGCACCTGCAGACCTCAACTCCTGACTCTCACACCCCCTCCGGACTGCTCACCCCCCTGCCTCAGGAAAGCCCCGGCTGACCCTCCCTCTGAATTAATATATGGCTCCCCTGCAGTAGAGGCTCCCTGCCCTTCGATGTTAGTATTCACTGTTCTGTCTTTATTTGCTCACAGGACTTACTCCCCTGCCGGATCCAGGGCAAGACACGATGGCAGGGTCAATGTGTATTTTGCTCTCCACCCAAAACCCAACCCAGAGCCCAGAAATGTGGTTGATAAATATTTGTTGAATGAAACTTCTTTCCGGGCAGATTCCCAAGCCCTTTATTTTCATGGGAGGGAGGAGAAAAGGAAGTAGAGAGGAAAAGTGGGACCTCCTAAAACAGCCGAAGTGCAAAGACCTGACAGGAAATTGCACTGGAGATGGTCCCCTCTGCACCATCCTGCAGTCCTGCCTAGCCCAGAGACCTGCCAAGGCCAACTGTCAAACACACCTAGTCGCCCCGGTGAAGGGACACTACCCTCCTCCAACTGGTTTTCTCCCAGACGGAGAATGGTCACATCTAGGGGAACAGGGAGCTTCCTTCCCCATTCACTTCCAAACAACCAGAAGACAGGGGCCACTCCTCGCTGGTGATCCCCAAAGGGCAGGGTATTGGGAGATGGAAGTATTTAAAGCAACTCAATCCACACTCCACTCTTTCTCCTCATGTTTGCCCTGCATCCTTGCCACACCCAAAAGAAAAAACAACACACAACTGAAAAATCTGGGTTGGAGAGGGTGCCAACAGCAGGAAGTTCCTTGAAACTTCAGGAAAAAAAAGAAGTCAAGATGGTCTTAAGATAAGGGAAACCAGAAGTTATGGAAAAATGTGGAAGGAGGGCACATTATCCCATCACACACCCAGGGAAACACCAAGGCCAACACCAAGGCCCCCGCTGGCATCTCTGGGCCCTGTGGGCACACCCATTCAGGCGCCTCCCAGGGATGTCTTGGATGCATCTCTCCTTCTCCCCCCCCCCTTACTCTCCCTCCCTCCCTCTCCCTCCCTCTCTCCCTCTCTCCCTCTCCCTCTCCCTCTCCCTCTCTCTGTCACACACACACACACACACACACACACACACAAAGTGTAGCAAACTCCTCTTGCAGAGCCCGCCACCCCCAGCGCCCTGGCCCACCCCTCCTCCACTCTTGTATGATTTTGCAGTTTACAGAGCTTCCCCCTCCGACTTCTCATCCGACCCTCGGGGCAACCTTTCGAGGTGGGTATCTTTACCGTCCCTATTTCAAGGGTGAGGAGACTAAATCCGATACAGTAAATGATAAGCCGCGTCACACAGCCAAAAAGTGGCCGAGGCTCCAGCCAGTCTCAGCTCGGAGCAGGGGCCGAGCTCTCTGCGGGCGGGGACCCAGGTGTGGCCCGGCAGTTTCCCACCGCCCAGGGTGGAAACCAAGAACCGGGTGGCCCTAAAGCAAGGTTTCCGGCACTGCAGGTGGAAAGCACCCCATTCCCACGCCGCACTCACACAGGTGTAGGGCCCGAAGTCTAGGGCACAACGCACCCTCCCCCAACCCGCGGGTGTCCCGCCCTAGCCGGTGGCCGCCCCCTGGCTTGCACCCCCGCAAAGTTGTGTCTCGGGCGCGAACACACTGCGAGGGTTCGCTCAGCGCCTCCGGGCTCCCGCCAGCCCCTGTGCCCCGGAGCGCTCTGCGGAGAGGACACGGGGCCGCCCCGCTGCCTCCCCTGCAGCCTCGGGGTCCCCGCCGGGCTGGCACGCACGCCCCTACCCCGGCGGCAGGAGGCATCATCGCCCAGCGCGTCCTGGACCGGCCGGGAGTAGGGAGCGCGGACCCGCACGCTGGGCGCACGTGCCGGCCCCGGCCCGTCCCTGCGCCAAAGCCTCACCCAGATGGCCAGCAGCAGCGGCAGCCACGCCGGCCCGGCCCGCGCCATCCCCGCCGCCGCCGCCCACGGCAGGCTCTGGTCTCCACTTGGGCTCCCGCGCCCGCGGCTCCGCCGGGTCCAAACGCCACTGCCACTTCCCACCCGCTCCCCGCCTCCGAGTTCCCGGTGCCACGTCCGCCAAAGCATGCGCACCGGGCGGGGCGAGGCGTCCAGGAAGCGGTGCTTGCTGGGAGTTGTAGTTCGCAGCGAGGCTGAGCGCCACAGGTGCGGACTTGGCCCCGGGCCAAGTAGAAGCTTGAATGGGCTATGAAATGGCAAGGTCAGGGCGTGAGGGAAGGCGCTTAATTTGGGGGATTACTCTGTGCCTAGAACTTTAGAAACGATCTCATTCAGCTTACAGAGGTGGTTTTCCCCACTTTGAGGATGAAAAGCCAGCCCAGAGAACTTAAGCAATTTGACCCAGACCACACAGCCTGCAAATGGCACTGTCCGGTGCTGCTTGTGGAGGATCGGAAAAGCCCTCTTCCTTGCCTCCCAGGCTTCCACCTACCTTTTCTTTTTTTCATTTAGAGGAAACTTTACTGAGCTGTTGGAAAACAGTTTGTCAGTTTCTCAAAAAGTTAAACATAGATTACCGTATGACGCAGCAACTGCCCTCCTGCTTATCTACTCAAATGAATTGAAAACAGGGACTCAAACAAACACTTGTGCATCAATGTACATAGCACCATTGTTCACAATAGCCAAGAAGTGGAAACAATCATCCTTTGAGGGACGAATGGCTAAACAGCATGTGGTATGTCCATACAATGGAGTATTTTCCAGCCATGCTACACTGTGGATAGACACTGAAAATATTATGCTGGTAAAATGTTATGCTAAGAAAGAAACCAGGCACTAGATCACTTATTGTATGATTACATTTTTGTAAAATATCTAGAAGGCAGATGAGTGGTTTCCTGGGGGGGGGGGGACTACTCAGTGGGTACAAGATCTCCTCTGGGGGTGATGAAAATATTTTGGAATATTTGGACAAAGGGGATGGTTGCACAACATTGTGAATGTACTAAATATGACTGAATTCTACATTTTTAAATGGTTAATTCTATGTTATGTGAATTTTACTTCAATTAAAACATTTTTTAAAAACTTTTATTGAACTTACACCATGTGCTAAAATATTCAATCAGTTAATCATTCAAGAATATTAATTGAACACCTACTACATCCAGAGGCTCAAAGTGTACAGCAATAAGATGGACAAGGAAGTGTACAGGCTGTGGTTGGTAGGTAATACGCGCAAGATCCAAAGCTCAATACCTAGAAGTCATTCTTGACTCACCCTCACTTCTCCACAGGTCCACCCACCCCATCACCGTGTTCTGTCAGTTCCACCTCCAAAACTCTCTTCTGCCACCTCCTGAATCCAAGTCACTGTCGTGTCTCCCTGAGGCAGGAGGGAAATCTCCTTGAGTGTCTGTCTGCTTTGTCTTCCTCTCACCCCCTATGACATTTGTTAATGTCAGTTGGATCTTGGTTATCACTCCCCTAAAACCCTACGATGCCTTCCCATTACTCTCTCCAACTCCTCTGCATGACCTGTGAGCCCAGCATGCTGTGGACCTGGCCCTCTAGACCTCACTTCCTGCCTCTCCTCTGCCCTTGTCCACTCACATCCAGCCACACAGACCATTATTTCCTGTCTCCCACCCCCTGGAACTGCTAGTATTCTTCCCATTCTCCCTGCCTCAACACTTGCCCTGTCCCTTGGTCTGACTGGCACCTTCAAATCTTTCAGGGCCCTCCCGTATGTCCCCCCCTTTCCCAGAGATGCCCTTCAGAACAACCCATCAAAAGGAAATTTTACTCTTCCCACTCCCAAGCCCCTTATTCTATTGCTGGAGTTCCATTCATTCCTTACCCAGCACTTCACCACAATCTGTAATTACTTACTTAGTTGTGTGTGTTCATTGCCTGTTACTACCACTGGAATTTCAGTTTTACATCTTTTTTTTTTTTTTTGACCACCTAACTTCAGAGGCTAGCACCTGACCTGAGCCTCGGTGGTTCTCAGTGTTCTTTTTGATAAATGATTGAGAGGTTGGATGAGGTGATGTGTTGGGGAGTTTCGAAAATTCCTGAAGCAGGCTGGGGACGGGCTTCCTCTGCATGCTCAGCTCTGAAATCTCCAGCTCGTGATCTGCATATGGGAAAGCTGACCTTTCAGCTCCTCTCTGTTTTTCATTCTGGGTCCCTGTCTCTCATCTGTAAAAGGAAGTGGCTGGTGGAAATGTAGAGAAACTGTACTTTCCTATGTTGCTGATGGGAGTGTATATTGGTTCAACCATTTTGGACAACGGTACATGTGCAAAATATATACAAAAATGTGTATAGCAGCTTTATTCACTGTAGCTATTATGAGCTGAATTGTGTCCCCCACAAAGCTCATATGTTGAAGCTTTAACTCCCAGTACCTCAGAATGTGACTGTATTGGGAGATGAGGCTTTTAAAGAAGTAATTAAGGTTAAATGAGGTCATTGGGGTGAGTCCTAATGTAGTATGACTGGTGTCCTTGTTAAAAGAGGACATTAGGACACACACACACAGAAGGAAAGACCATGTGAAGACACAGAAAGAAGACAGCCATCTACAAGCCAAGGAGAGAGGTCCTCAGAAGAAGTCAACCCTGCTGACACCCTGATCTTGGACTTCTAGTTTCCAGAATCATGAGAAAGAAAATTTCTGTTGTTTTAGCCACCCATCTGTGGTACTTTATTATGGCAGCCCTGACAAACTGGAAACAATCCAAATGTCCTTAAAAAGAAAGATCAGTAAATAACATATTCTGCAATAAAAAAAAACAAGCTACAAACAACAACAGCAACAAAAACAAGCTACAGGTACACAAAACAATGTCGATGAATCTCAGAACCATGATGTTGAGACAAAGTAGCCAAACACAAAAAAGTACGTATGTATTATTCCATTTACCTCAAGTTCAAGAACAGGCAAGCGTGATCTATGGTGATAGAAGAAAAATAGGGGCTATCACAGTGGCAGGGGTGAGGGGAGGAAGTGAGATCAACAGGGAAAAAGTATGAATAAACTTTCTGGGTGCTCAATAGAGAAATATTCTATATCTTGATTAAATGATGATTACATGACAGTCTATACATGTAAAAATTGACTTAATAATTGAGCTGAATTATTTGAGCTCTATGCTAAGTTTTGTATACTTTACTGTATGTACATCATATCTCAAAGTTTTAAAAGTCCCCAAACTGAAGGGTAAGGTGAATCAGCTCATCCACAGGATTCTTTGTAACTTATATCTCCTCACTGGTACAAGCTCCTGGGTCCTGAGGAGGGCTGAACTCTGCAGAAATATAACAGCCAAAAGGGGGAAGCATCTGGGAGCGGAAGGAAGGAAGCTTTGGGCCTGTGAGCCAGAGAACCAGAGGGCGAGGGACTGAGAGGGAAAACAAAAATTGCCAAGAAAACAGGCCATTTCATTCTGCAATTGAAAGTAGCTAAAACAGGATTTATGGCCCTCCTGGGAATGTTTAACAATTTTAAGTGTCATTCTTCTTGAAATATTAGGGGGAAAGCACAGGGCAAGTGCTGTCCCTCCACATCACAACCCTCAACGGGCACCATCCATTTCCCGGCAGCAGCCACAGAAACTTCTCGTCCTGCCATTTGCTGAGTATTGTGCTGCCGCCTAATATTTGTGTAGCCAGTTCCTCTCCATCATCTCGGCTGGGACTAGCACTGCGACTGTTTTCTGACATTCAAATGCAGATGAGAATTAGCCAACCAAAATAGGAGCGAAGGAAGCCAGCCACAAAAGAGTGTATTCTGTATGATTTCAAGGTACAAAAATGGCAAAAGTTAATCTACTTTGTCAGAAGTTGGGGTAGTGGTTACCTTGAGAGAAGGGTGGGGGTAGTCACTGGAAGGGGCCTCTGGAGGTGCTAGGGTTCTATGACTCCATCTGAGTACAGGCACCTGAGTATATTCACTTGTGAAAATTCATCAAATACATTCATGGGTTTTGCTGTACATATGTTATATTTCAATAAGAAGTTTACAATTTAAAAAGAAGGGGAGAAATGAGATGAAAAGAAAGAAAAGTCAGCTCTGAACAAGGAAGGTGAAAGGAGGAGTGAATTCCAAAGAAGATACAGCTGGAAAATCATTGGGTGATCCCAAATCTGGGTGAGCAGCTTAGTCCCACCCAAGAGGGATCGAGCATGACCACACTCCCCTGCTGGGCTGCCTACCCAGCCTGAGCAAACCTCCTCCAAAAGCCTCTTCTGACATCATCGCTCCCCCACCAACACCCCCAGCGGCCTGGGCCTACATGTCCCTTCTTTGTGCTCCCACAGTTTCCTGGGTAGAACGTGGTTCTTAAGAGCATGAACTGTGACAAATTCAGACACAGAAAGTAGAACAGTGGTTTCCATGGGCCAGGGGTAGAGGAGAAGGGGAGATATTGTTTAATGAGTGCAGAATTTCAGCAGGATGGTGAAAAATGGTAAAGATGGCAAGTTTTATGTTGTGTATATTTTGCCACAATTTTTAAAACAATTTAAACTATGAAAAAAGAATTGTGAAAATTTCAAAATAAATAAATAACAAGACTCTTCAGTTCTTTTTTTTTTTTAAAAAAAGATGGTTAAATGATAAATTTTGTGTTATATATATTTTACCACAATAATAAAAAAACACAACATGGACTGTGACCTTAGAAAGGCATGCGTTTGAGTCCTGACTCTGCCACTTACCAGCTGTGTGACTTCAGAGAAGTCACGTGACTTCAGGTCCCCCTTCTGTAAAATGGGGATAATAGCAGTACTTTCCTCGCAAGGTTATATTGAGGATTAAAAGAGATTATATCTGCAAAAAGTCTATCTAGCATTTGTACTAGATGAATATTTTTCTCTTCTTTGATAGCCCAGTGCACAGTACAGGGTGGGGCAAAAGTGGGTTTACAGTTGTTGGTATGGAAAACAATACAATAATTAATAAATAATAACACAAGAATAAACTGTGTTTTGCATACATGCAACTGTAAACCTACTTTTGTCCCACCTTATTTATTACAATTTTCTGTAGTCTCTAATTTCTCAGCCACCCCAACCCCCATACCTCAATACCCCCCCACCCCTGTCTCACACACACACACACACACACACACACAGTAGATGTGCACTTTTGAGGACAAAGACTACACCTGGTTTTCCTTGCTATCTCCCGGCGATCAGGCCAGTGCCTGGCATACAGCAGGAACTCATTAAATGTTTGAAATGAACTTGAGCAAGAGGGTTTGCCAAAAGAAAACCTCAACATTAATATGGACAAACAGCAGCATGGGCTGCTCAAGTAATTTTAAAACCAAAAGAGAATCCTCACAGACCTGGGGTAGAATATGTTCTTCCAAAAATGGGTGTAGAAGGGACAGCTTCAGGGTGTCTCTGCTTGCCCCTGTTTCTATGGTAGGCCCGGAAAGAGCGTGGTTGGTTATTGAATAACAATTAGCTACTCATTATTGGACATTGATTGAACTTTGTCATAGACTCATTTGCAGGGCTTCCTCCTGACATTTCATTAAGAAAACATCACATTAAAAAGCCCAGATCTCAAGTTAGTAGGAGCACTTTCTGCTGGTCTTCTCTGGCATCGATCTTTATCTCTTCCGACTGCCTCACACTCCTCTCCACCTGCCCATCCTGGCTCCAGCTAGCAGGTTGCCTAAACCTGCTAAGCCAACCCTTTAGCCTTCAATTAGGACAAATCGTCTTCCCCATGTGACTCCCTCCAGAGAATTATATCCCTGTCATCTCTGCATGTTTTTTTTACTCTCTTTTTCCCCCCTCAAGATTGAGCTCTCTAACTGGCTTCACCTACAGGGTCCAGCCTTTATTTAGCTCTTTTAAAAAAAATCTTTGGCTTGGCTAAAACTAAATCCAGAGTTGACCTCAGATGACACCATTTTCTTCCTTAACAATAACATTCACATTACTAAAAAGGTGAAGTTTGTACTTAAGCCAAGTGTCAAAATCCAGGGTGCCTTCATATCTTTTACCTGTGGGATTGCCCTTCTGGGGGTAGGTGGAGGTGGGCAAAGAAAGGACAAATAGGGACAGAAAGAGACTTTGTTTGGGGCAGTGGACATACAATGCAGTGTGCAGATGATGCTTTGTTAAGTTGTACCCTTGAAACCTGTACAGTGTTGTGAATCAATGTAACTCCAAAAATTCAATTTAAAAAAACCAGTAATCTAAGAAAATTTCCCAGAACAAAAAATAGGTAAATAAATATCTCAAAACCTCACCCTGCATATGAAGGGAAACCCAACACCATCCCCCACCAAATACCTCTGGAGAGCCTTGGGGACAGTCAGGGATGGGCTTCGGGGGAGTCTCAGGGATGAGAGCCCCAATATCTGGCTTCCACTGAAGCATTTGAATCTCATTGGTGCTTCCGTTTCTCTCCACCTTGTGCTTCGGTAACATGACTCAGCCCCCTTTGCCCTTGATCCTCTGAGGCGAGCAGAAACACAAGAATGCAGCAGAGTCTGATTGAAGGACTGGCTGATTGCGGGAGAGTTAGCATCGTCACGAAACTACCAGACAACACCACAAATAGCAAGTGACTGACATGGAATAAATAATATAAGCCCTAGCATTTCATCCCAAGGACCTCGTCACTGGCTGTGGCTTCTCCTCAGACCCCTGCCTCCACCCCCATCACCCTGCTGCTGCGTTGCCTCTCTCCGAAGCTCTGGAACTCCTTGGAATTTCCGAAGTGGTGACAAGAGTGTCCTTTGTTATTCATAAAGAGCCTCTTTTGACTACATCTAAGTTTATACTAAGGAGTGACTCAGGGTGGGCCCCTAGATTGCTTCTGGATGGGGACCTGTCACCCAAAGACCAAACCTGATTAGAGGGTGGAAGTTATGGCCCCTTCCACCTCCACCTCTGGGGAGGGGTAGAGAGCTGGAGATTAAGATAAAAAACTCTTGAACAATAAGATTTGGAGAACTTCTGGGTTGGTGAACACATTGGTGTTCTGGGAAGGTGGTGCACCTGGAGAGGGCATGGAACCTCTGCGTGCCCCCACCCCAGATGCCCAGCCCATTTAGCTGTTTCTGAGTGGTATCCTTTATAATAAGCGAGTAAGTAAAAGTAAAGTATTTTCCTGTGTTCTGTCAATCACTCTAGTGAATTATCAAATCTGTGGAAGATTGTGGGAACTCTCAAACTTGTAGTCAGCTGGACAGATGTGTGAGCCTCCTGGGGACTCCATTTGTGGCTGGGATTTGAAGTGGGGACAGTCTTCTGAGACCCAGCCCTTAACCTATGAGGTCTACACTAACCCCAGGAGTTAGTGTAAGAATTGAATTCTCAAACTCCCATCAGAGAATGAGACAGGAATCCTTCTGTGATGGGCATTGCTCTTATGGGGGGTGGGGGGGGGTGAGTTTGGGGGATCTACAAATATGTAGGTCTTGGTGGGAGTCCAGATCCTGTTTCATATTACAGAAGCCCCCAAAGCCTTATTACAGGCAGGGTATGGGCACCATGATCCAAGTCAGCCAATCAGCTACTTAGGCCAGTGATTTTTGTCTTTGGAGCAAGTATTACAAAAAAAGTAGGGAATGTTTACAAGAGGGGCACCCCTCCTTGGGCAGCAAGGTCCACAGTGTCCGCTCCTAACCAGCTGTGCTTTGCTGTGACCTTGGCTAGAGTGCTGGATATCCAACTTCCAGCCTGTTTTCCAAGTCTAGTGCAATATTCCTGCAATGGTTTTCATTTTAAAATATGCCTGCAAATCCTTTGGCATGTCTTTCTTCAAGAGCTGGGGCTTAATTCCCCTCCCCATGAGGATGGGCTAGACTCAGTGACTCGCTTCTCATGAATAGAATGTGGCAGAAGTGACAAGACTAGGTCATAAAAGGCAGTGAAGCTTCCCCCTTACTCTTTCTCTTAGACACTCTGGGGGAAGCCAGCTACCATGTCATAAGGACACTCACACAGCCCTATGGAGAGACGCATATGTGAAGAAATGAAGCCTTTTGCCAATAGCCAATGCGGTACAGAGCTGTCCTGCCATCTAAGTAAGTGAGCCACCTTGGAATCGGCTCCTTCAGCCCCAGTCAAACACCACTGAAGCCCCACCTGATATCTGGACTACAACTAATGAGAGACCCCACACCAGGACCACCCAGCCGAACTGCTCCCAAATGCCTGACCCATAGAAGCTCTGAGATAATAAATGCGTGTTGTTTTTAGCCTCTAACTTTTGGAATAATTTGTTAGGTGGCATAAGTAGCTAATACACTTCTGGGTTCTGTGAGCCACCAAAAAGCCTTCCAGGAAATACTTTTTCTGCTTAAGTTAGCCAGGGTCAGTTTATGCTGTTTGCAGTCAAGATCCCTGGCTGTTAACATTTCTTCACATCTTCTCCCTCTGCCTCCAACCCACAGCCCCTGCCTCCTACCCCTGCCCCTTTATGAGGCCTGACAGATCAGGTTCAGGTTTCTTATGATCTCACCAGCACATCCAGATTATGTCCTGAAGGCTTCACGTTTCTCACTCAAACAGGCTGTCCAGATAGTATCTTGGTTGTAAAATCATCCTCACCAACCCCTGAGAAGGCAAAAGCAGCTGCAGACGGCTGTGGCACTAATTCCTCACTGCCCACCCCTCCCCAAAGCTTTGCCGTCTGTCTTCTACCCTCAGCACCCGCTCACTGGTCCCTTGGGGCTTCCCCATGGCCTCATCCTCAGTGAGTTAAAACGCCTTGTTCCACACCCCTGAGAACTGGCCTCTTGTGGCCTGTCTGCCATTTGGAAACCGTTCACCTCAGTCCCCCTCTGGAAACTGCCTCCTTCCTCGGTTCATTCAACATTGCACATGCCGGTCTGCTTTCCTCTCAGCTGCCCTTTCTGTTTTTCATTCCCTCACTTCCTGAGCAAGGTGCCTCCTGCCTTTTCTTCCTGAATGTCCTCTTCAAACTGCCTTGGCCTTGGCCCTGGCCCTGGCCCTGGCCCTGGCCAGTGTGGCTCAGTTGGCTGGGCACCCTCCTCTGGTGCACTGAAAGGTTGATGGTTCGATTCCTGGCCAAGTTGCAGGCTCCATCCCCGATAGGGGTTGAGCAAGGAGGCAGCTGATCCATGCTCCACACTCACACCGGCGTTTCTCTCTCTCTCTCTCTCTCAAAATCAATAATAAATAAATAATTAAACCCATGAAAAACCAGAACAAAACTGCCTTGGCTTCTCTGCCAAGCTCCAGCTCTTAGCTGAGGGTGACCCCTCACACCCCTTCCCCCCCTCCTCCCAGTCTCTGTTTCTACAGCCAACTCCTCTCCTGAACGCAGGACATGCTTCTCTCTGCTCAGTCACTAATTAGCTCTGTCACTGCGCCTCAGCTCAGCGTCGGTGGGTGAGACCCTGCCTTCCCTCCTCTGAGTGCTTTCGTCCTTCCTTCTGGACACCAGGCTCAAATTTCCAGCTCTCTCTGACGCCCTCTTCTCCTCTCCCGCATCTCCTCAGTTTCTCGGTCCCACCAAGTCCTTTCCCTCGGTATCCCCCACGTCTCTCAGGTCGCTCAGGCCCCGTTCACCCCTCATACTGGCCTCTGCGGGTACCTCTCTATTATTATCCGTGTTCCCCCTACTAGTCTCTCCTACATACAGGCTCCAGAGCAACGTGCCTGAGGAGTAGTCCCCATCCTATTGACTGCTCTGCTTAAAAACCTTCAATTATATTCAACAGCATTGAGTTCCTACTGCGTGTGTATTATTTATGATTCTTTGCACGCAACCTACTGAAACCAACATGTGCCACTTTAAACTGAAAATGGGGTTTGATTAGATGGATACAGGGAGATTTCACAGAACCCAAGGGCAGGATGCAGCCAAGCCTCAGGACAGAAGAACTCTCAGGGCTCTATGGTCTTCTCTCTCCACCCACTCTCTGCCTTTTGCAGCATCTGATTCTCCATCTCCCCTGCAGACCCCAGCTCTGTCTGTACTCTGACCCTTGCAGAAGATTGGTGCCCCACAGGAGCTAAGGTTTATTTTTATCCCCACCACTCAAGAGACCACACACAATGGGAATGGAGTCTTTTAGTCCGGTTTCCAATTTGTAGGTGTGTTATTCAGGAATCTTCTGCTTGCAAAGGATGGACGCCCAGCATAACTAGCTTGGACAAAAGCATAATTTATGGGTCTGATAAATAAGCTTTGGGAAGAGCAGGGCTGGGGCCAGGCCTCTTGGACAGACAGTAACAGGGACTGGATGTCATTTATCTTCCCATTTCTCATCTGTGCCTTTTGTGTCCTTTTCTTAAGGCACAGATGAGAAATGGGGAGATAAATGAGCCCCTGGAAATCCTGCTGCCCACGACAGCCCTTGCACCAGCCATGGGACACCAGTGAGGCGGAGGAGCAGGGGGCTCACTCCTCTTGCAGGACACTTACAGAAGGGCCAGAGACCTCACGCCCAGGCTGACCATGCTGATGACCCAGCAGCAGCCCTGCCTCGGTCTCTCCTCCAGCATCCCCTGGCTGCAGGGCACCCCATACCTGTCCACCCATCTGCTCACACTGCACTCTCCACCTGAAACCCAACTTGCTATTGGATCCAGGCAGGGCCCTTCCCCTGGGGCCTCCTACTCCACTCACCCCACCTGCTCACCCCTCCTGCTCCTGCCACATGTTAAAGGACACTGATGACAACTGATACAGCTTGCCCCCAGAGAAGGTTGGCTCTACTCCACAATTCCAATTTAAGAAAAATCTCCAGTGTGGACTCTAATTGATCCAGCTTGGGGCATGTCTCCATCCCTGGGTTAAGTGGGAGGCGAACTTGACAGGGGTAAAGAATAAAACACAGACTGGAGTCAGATGGCCTGGGTTTAAATTCTGGCGTTGTTACTTATCAGCTGTGTGACACTTGGCACATAACCTTCCTGTGCCTCAGTTTTCTTGATTGTAAAGAGGGGTAACTATAGGGCCCATCTCATAGATTATTATTAAGATTAAATTTAGGATGCTTAGGACAGTGCCTACCAAAAAGTAAGGCTCTCTAAGTTTTAGTAATGATGATGACGATGGTGATGGTGGTGGTGGTGGTGGTGATGCTGGTGACAGCCACAAGGAAAGAGGATGGGAGAGGAGTATACTCTTCTTGAACCATATGCTTGAGAGGGGAGGAGAAGTTCACCAAAAGAATGTGTATTAGTTTCCTAAGGATGCTGTAACAAAGGAGCACAAACTGAGTGGCTGAGAACAGAAATACAGTGTCTCAGTTCCAGAGTGTAGAAAAGTCTAAAGTTAAGATGAGGGCAAGATGGTTCCTTTTGAGGGCTATGAGGGAGAATCTGTTGGAAGCCTCCCTCCTAGTTTTTGGTAGCCTTATGTATTACTTGGCTTATAGACGTAGATTGTTCCTTTGTACGTGTCTGTCCCTGATTTCCTCTTTCTACAAGGACACCGATCGTATTGGACTAGGGTCCACCCTAATGGCCTCATCTTAATTTGGTCATTTGTATAGACTCTATTTCCGAATAAGGTCACATTATTGGGTGGGGGGGTATGCATAATTCAACCCATAATAGACCGGGTCGGGCAATGCTGGCCTGACTGACAGCAAATGTCCCCTCCCTTTTGAATTCACAGGACTGAATATTCTGCTCAGCCCAGTTTGGGTCAATGGCTCATCCCCAGTCCCATCAACAGTGGCTGGAGGGGGCAGCAGGGGCATGGAGTAACACTGCATCAAATAATTGCTGGAGACAGCGTGCCATCTCAGAGAAAGGGCTGGGATATGGCTCACCTGCTGGACAAACATCTCAGGCATTGTCCACTCCAGTGCGCAGATTGCCAGTCACTCACCGGGAGGTTCCTGGAGATGAACAAGATGTTTATACTACAGAAAGGGAGAATGTCCCCTGCAAAAGCACTAATGGCAGAGCAGGTGCCACAGAGTAAGTGCTCTAATAGAAGCCCAGACAAAGCACTAAAAGAGTGCTGGAGGGTTGAGAAGTTCCATGCTGGGAGTAGGGGGAAGAGGGGCCAGGAAAAGCCTCTCTGGAGCAGTGACAGCAGAGTTACTCTTAGAAGAGAAGAATTTGGATGAGTAAAGAAGATGTAGGAGTGAGAAGGAACGAAGGGGTCAGGGAATGGCAAGGAATTAAGCTATTGTGTCCCAGTAGTCAAGTGAAAAAGAGAAGTGATAGCAAACACTCCTTGAGTGCTAAGTGGGTGTCTGACACTGTCTCATGCCTTCCACGTGCATAATCTCTGCTGTCGTCACCACAATCTCGGAAATCACCACCACTCCTACTTTACAGATCAGTTTCACTGACTTGGTCAAGGCCAAGTAGCCAACAGATGGTAGAGCCCAGGGTCTTATGCTACCTCTTCTATGAAAGATTAGATTGGAATGTGGCTGGATTTGCCAAGGAATGTGGAGTTTATTCCGGAGGCAACGAGATGCCAGTGAGGAAGTGCAGGCAGGGGAGGACCTGACTGGGCCTTTATTTCAGGATGACCGCTCACTGGCCGTGCGAAGGAGGCTGCAGAGCAGGGAGAGATTCCAGGGGAACCAACACCTACCGTCTCTCACTCCATGGGCAAAAAAAGAATTAACCAGTCATCCTGCTATATAAGACAGCACCAGGAGCCCTGGGGACTGTTTGCTAGCTAGTTCATTTTAATTTAATTTTTATTGAAGCATAACCTACATACAAGAAAGTGCACAAATCGTAAGTGTGGCTTGATAGATTCTTCCGTCAGATGAACACATCTCACAGATTCATTCTTTACATAACAACCCCAAACCCTCCCCTATCAATCCCACCCCTGAAACCACCACTCTGACTACCTCATCCTTCTGTGGAAAACCTCCTGCTGCCTAATTATGGTTCGGCACTTGCTCTCTGACAAACGCACTGTCTTTGGAGAGTGATATGGGCAGTGGCAGAGTCAGTGGACCCCAAGTCACCCTGCCCAATGGGGCCTGGCTCCCTCTTACACTCAGTGTGGCCTCAGGCAACCTACCTTCCCTTACCTCTGTGGGCCTCAGCGTCTCCGTCTGTAAAATGGAGTCAATAAAGGCCAGCTTCTTTTTCACACATTTAATAATAAATTAATTATAAATTAATAATTTATAGAAATTTGTATATATTATATATTAAATTATAGATTATGATTTATAAAGTGTATAAAATTAATAAATAAATTAGCAAAATGGAATAGGTACTTGCCATCACCATCTGATGGCCTCCACTTTATTTACTTGGGTGTACTTACGGAGGAGTTTTATGCCCTCAGCAGGCGAGGTGCTTCAGAGGACACAGAGGTGAGGAAGATGCATCTCTCCCCAGGTCCCCGAGCACTCCAGGTATAGTGGGGAGAGGTGAAGTGGAGGCAGTCGGGAAACCAGGCACACAAATGTCCTTTAAAGGATTCTCTCTGCAGGTGCAGTGTTTTATGGGACTCCGGTGGACTTTGAGCTATTTTTTCTCTCTCTCTTTCTTGCTCTGAAGAGCTCTGCCCCAGCCCTGGGGGAATTCAGGCCCAGACTCCAGCAGTGATTGGTGGTTAACCCTTTACTACTAGAGTTGGATGGGGTTGGGCTGCCTGAAGTGCTGCTGGTAAGCTTCGTGTTACACAGTGCATTTTCAGTGATCCCTGATTGCGTCTCCCCCTCTCCTCATGCACACTTCCATCCGATTTACCTTCTCTCCCACACCCTGGGAGGCCGAGGAGCCACAGTCACAGGACCTCCGGGCAGGGCCCTGCCTCCCTCCTAGACCTCATCTCTGCCACCGATCTCCCCGAAGGTGAGCTGCCAAGCTCTTCACCTCCCTTCTGCTCTGGGAGCCAAGTCCTGGACACCCTTCCTTGCCTACCCAGGGCTCCGGTGTGAGGGTGGGGGTGGGGGCAGGAAAAGCCATGGCAAATGAAAATCAGTGTTTCCTGGGACATCAGAATCCTGCTCCTTTGGGATTTAATTCTGAATTATGGAATTGTAGAAAGGCTGCTGGGGTCAGAGCCTGGAAGTCAGAGCCTTGGACTCCAGTCCACTCTCACTAGCCCTCGCTATTTCTTTACTTCTTTGAGCTTCAGTTTCTCAAAGTTTGTCTAGAAAATGGGAAACATAGTGATGCAACTCACCTCAAAAGGGATAGTGGAAGCGCTTTTTAGAAACTGCAATGTTTTATAACAAAAGTACAAGATTATTATTCTTACTATGGTTGCCACTTTTCCCTGCTTCTCAACTCTTTGGCAGACTTTATAATATTCTTTAAAAAATAAAATGGAAAGTAATAAATGCTTGAAACACACACTGCAGGCAGTAGAGAAGGGCCTGAGGCAAGCAGTTCAACTTCCCTCTGTTGTTCCGCCCCCACGCCTTCAATTGACCCTACTAAGGCCACCTTCCTCGTCACCTCCTTCTTTTTTTGAATCCTCACCTGAGGATCTATTTATTGATTTTCAGAGAGAGAAGAGGGGAGAGTGAGAGAAAGAGAGAGAGATCAATGTGAGAGAGAAACATGGACTGGTTGCCTCCCTTATGTGCCTCCCACCTGGGATGGAACCTGCAACCTAAGTATGTGTCCTCACAGGAAATAGAACTCAAAATCCTTTGTTGTGCAGGATGATCCTCCAGCAAACTGAGCCGCCCTGCCAGGGCCTGTTCATTTCTTATTTGTCTTTTCAGACACCTCATGAGCACATGCAGGCGAATCTGCACACAGTGCGTAGTTTTACCTCCACCCTCTCTACCTCTCTTCTGCACTGGGCTTTTTCCATTCGGTATTTGAAGAGCTTTCCATTTTAGCACAGTCTCTTTAATGGCTGTGTGACACTTCATGATCTGAACACACTATGAACGTCCCTCAATGTTGGGTATTTGGGATTCCCATCCTTTTAAGGCCCCTCAGGCTGGCAGGCTCCATAATTGTCCCTGGCATTGTGATACTCGGCATTTCCTCCTCACAGGAAATCCTGGGCCTCCAAAGTCAGGGCTGTGGGGGCTGGATGCAGCCAGTCACATCCGGCCTCAGGATGGGAGGAGTGGTGGGAGACATGCCACACCCATGGGTTGAGGGCTCCCTGAGGCACAGGAAGCAGAGAAGGAAGTAGGTTTGGGGACATCATTCAGGGTCTTTGCCTCTGCTGACCTCAGCCTCCCTGCCTACCTCTGGGTCCACGCAGAGGAGCTCACTGGCCCATTAGAATTGCCCATGGAATGTCTGCAGTCTCAGAGTTGGACCACACCCCAGGCCATTCAACCAGACTCTTCCAGGGACCAGCCCAGGACATCAGCAGTTTGCTAAGTATTTCAGGTGATTCTATTGTGCAGCCACAAGAACTAAAGCCAAGAAGCCTGGAGGCCTCTACTTTCTTCCTCTCATTTCAACCCTATGAGAGAGATAGGATTATCCCACAGCATACAACCCAGAGTGCATTTACCCAGTGTGCATACAAGAAGTAGTTCTTATTTAATTCCTTGCTAACTTTTTTATTTGGTCACTTTTAGACTCTTATTCAAAATTGTTTATGTAAATTGGTAAGAAGCTTTTAGCAGGCAATTTGGCAATACTTATCAAGAGCCATAAAACTGTTCAGGATCATTGGCTTAGTTATTCAACTGTTGGAAGCTATCCTAGAGAAATAACATAAATATGCGGGGAAGCTATATGCTTAGGATGTTCATTGCAGCATTATTTATATTAATGGAAAACTGCAGAGACCTAAATATCCGATGATATAGGAATGGGTAAGCAAACTGTGATACATCTGTTTGGTAGAAAATTAAGTAATCATTGAAATTATGGCTATGAAGACAGAGCGATAATATGGAAAAGCGCTTGTGCCGTTAAGTTAAATGAAAACACGGTACAAGACTGTGCAAACACACTATAATCACAACTGCCTGCAGAGAGATCTAAATGAAAAGGAAAAACTAGAAAGGAAAAGAGAGAAATGCTAACAGATACTGCATTGGGATGGTGGAGTTAATTTTTTCTTTTGCCTGCTTCCACATTTTTGTAATATGATTTACATTACTACTTAGATGAAAACAAATAGTAAGAAATTCTGCCTCGTGTATTTTTTCACATTTCTGTCTGAGACTGGGAGCGCCCTAATGTTAGGTGGCTACATACCATACTGAGACCATTGGACAACATCTGATGCTTCAGGCTTTGCCCAGCACTTCACCCAGCACAAAAGACTTGATTATAATGAATCTGAGGTCAGAAGACCTGGCTTTTAGCCCCAGCCCCAATTCTACAGTATAACCCCAAGCACATCATTCCTCCTTTCTGAGCCTCAGTTTCCTCCTCTGTGAAACAATGGGTTCAACTAAGAGGATACTCAAGAATCTTTTGGTTCTGAAATGTGATGACCATGATACTGATGACAATGAAGATGATGCTAGTGAACCCCGAGGGCATTCAGATTCATTAAATGGGAAACTAAGAGGCAGCAAAGCGTCTCCCCTAAAATGTTTGCAGGCAGACTGCCTCTTGCCCCTTCTATCTACATCCACCATCGCCCCCCCCCCGCCCTGCATTTAAATCCTGAAAAGCATAACTGAATAAATATAAGGCAAGTCACACAGCTCTGTTCAATATTTAGTCATGTCTCTCAACATCACTCAGATGCAGTCCTGATGACTTGTAAATATAGCAGCCTCAGGAATATGCAACGGAGTGCACGGAGCCAAACAGGAAGCCCTGCTCCACCCCCACCGCTGACTTTTCGTCTTGATAAAGTGATTTTCCTCAAAAGGCAGAGGCCCGGGAGTCATAAATCATTGACAATGCAGCTCCTTGGGGCGTGTGCGGCCCTCCACTTGGGAGAGGTGGCTCTTTCACGCGATGCGGATGCAGCAGCCTGGGGCTACAGAATAGCAGGGAGCGCGGTCCGGGATTGTTATGAGCAGAATCATTCTGATGGGAAGGGAAATTGAAACCCCGGGATTTAAAGAGAGCAATAAAGGTGATGATGGGAAACGTAGGGCCCACGGAGGCAGGCGCAGCTAAGCTTCATTCCTCTTGCAGGAGGGACCTGTCTGTGGGGATTAGCGCATTTTCCACACGACTGCAGTTTAACTGTTGAAGTACCAGGACTTGACCTTTAACCCCATTAAGGTGCTTCTCTGTCTTCCCGAGTCTAAACAGGACATAATTTAGCTTTTTTTCTAATAACACAAGGAAAGGGAACTGAAAGTTATATCATATACTTATTTGGTGATTATTTTGAAATGCCTGTACTTCTCCCTGGGCTGTAAGTTCCACGAGGATGGGAGCTGTGTATCCCGGCCCATAGGACAGGCCTGGCATGGAGCAGGCACTCAAGACATATTTGTTGAATGAGTGAGGGAGACCCCCTGTCCTATAGTGCCCTATATCATGAAGGACTCCTTTGGTTGTATTAGAAAAAGATTCTTGCTGAGCTAGGCAAAGATGGAGATATGTCAGTGGGATCCATGGTGTTTCTAATTGAATCCAAGAGCTAAGAATTGACTGGGGCTGGCTGGAGCCCTGGGACTGGGGTGACCCAGGGAAAGCTCCTTCTCCTCTCTGCAGATCTTTGGGCTCCTCCTTCCTTCTTCTCTCTCACTGCCGACTACCTTTTCCTGTTCTGCAGACAGAGCAATCCTCATATCTTCAATTTGTTGGTCCTCAGTTTCAGTATGAGACTAGTCTTTCTTTCCAGGTTGTTTCAGTTCCTAAACTTCCCTGGATAGAACTCTAGTTGGCCTAGTTTTGTTGATGTGCATCTCGGACCAATCTGCTGTGGCCAAGGGTCATGGGCCACGGCCCCACTAGGGTGACCTCCCTGGACAATGAGCATCCACTACATTCACATTATCTCCCTTAATCTTTACAATAATCTTCTGGGTGGGCCTATGATCTGCTTTTTCACAAGTCGAAAAACTAAGGTTGAAAAAGGATAAGGGATCTGCCCAGCGTCACACAACTAGGGATAGGTGGAGACAGGAGGCAGGAGTGGTAGGAGACAGGTGGCCTTAGAGTCTGGGGCGCCCCTCCAGGTCACATACTCTCCTGTCAGCCTCCCAAACACCAGCCATCTCCATGCACTGCAGCAAGTGTGGCAGACAGGATGGCCCGTAGGGCTGAATGATCACCAACCCCAGGAAACGCTCTGCAAATTGCTCTCTTGGAAAAGTCCCAAAGTCAGCTTGCTTTTTGGTTATTTGCTCCTTTCTCATAAAGCTAAGTGAAGGTTGTATCCTGTCCGCTCTTGGGGGCAATGGACCGCAAGTTACCTTTCTGAAAAATTAATTAGCGAATCAAAGATTAGAGCTGCCTTCTCTCCAGGGATTGCTGGGTCCCCCAGAACAGCTTTTGCTTCTTTGCAGTGGCCTCCCATGTCTTTTAACCCTTCGGCAGCCGTGGAAACTGTATCAGTTATTCCTGCTTCTCTACCGCCGTGCTCTAGACTGGGACCCACCGTGTCTCATGTGTAGGAGGCTTGTGCTTGCATGTGAAGGAGGGTTAGCTTTCGCCATCGCCAGGAAGTTGTGCAGCGGTGTTTTGACACCAACTTACTCAAAAATCATTGATGTTATCATTCTCCTCCTCCTCAGGTGACACTTTTCTTCAAATATGCCTTTCGTTGTGATTTCCTCAAGTTCTTTTTAATATTTGACTTCTGCAACAGGTTCTCAGGCCCAAGCGATATGAAAGCCGTACCTTTAATATTGTCATAAGGCCGGAGAAATCCTCTACAGTATCTACATGATAGAGCAGCTTGCTCCTGACATTTGTTTTGTAATACTACTTCATATTCAGGATTCCCCTCCGCCTCCCGCCCACAGGCCAGGTCAGGAAGCAACATGGAGTGGGAAGGGTGGCGGGGGAGGGCAGGAAGCCAGTGAAAATATTATCAGACCATAACCTCAGGGAGCATTTTATAATTACCTAGTAATAGGACAGCTTTGCTTACCTGGGGAGTCCTGTGGTTTCAAGTAATGTTTCATAGAAGGTTTAGAAGGATGTTAGTGCCAGTTAGGAAAAACATCTTTGTCAAAAAGCAAATGGTACCATAGATTTGGAAGATTCATTCTGTGAAATTCATAAGGAGAGATTACAAACTCCCCGAAGGGAAAGGCTTTCAAATAAGAGAAAACAACTTAAAATGACTGAAATACTAAAGAGATTTACCATGAATTCACATAACAAAGAAGGCTAGAGCAGAGGTAAGGCAGTTTTAGGATTGTCCAATCCCATTGGCTTATCCTTATTAATGACCCAAGTTCTGTCTTTCCTTTCTGCCACCCCAAGTACACCAGCTAGCTTTCTCCATAGTCACAAGATAGCTGCACCGTCTACAGGCATTACAGCCTCACATGCCACCACCCAGAGGCAGAAAAGGGGGAACCTCTTTCTTGTGCTCCTGTTTAACACTAAGAAACCTGTCTTGGAACGTTGTACCCAGCAAATGGGTACTATCATCCCACTGGACAGAATTCAGTCACAAGTCCTTTTCAAAGCCAATCACTAGCAAAATAAATAGAATTATCTTGCATGACTAAGACTGTCCATTGGAATGGGGCTGAGGTGACCCACCCTTGAAATATGACTGCCTGATATCTGAACAGTGCACATATTCTATTAGCAATGAAGTGATGCTGGAGGGTGGGGATGGCTACTGGGCAGGGCACCAACAACGTCTGCTACAGGGCTCAATGCACATTTCTTGATTTTAATCTGTTTTATTCTGCTTAAACCCCAGGACATTGGATTCACCTGCTGGGATAAAGATTATTAAGCCTCACATAATAATAAACAGGTCTCAGAAACACTATAAAACTGCTCAAGAGAGACACTATTCAGAAAAGAGTTCCTTGAAAAAAGCCACAAAACTGGTCTACAGCTTCATGACAAAGTGATTACTTTTCATTAACTTGGTATAACCTCCTAATTCTGTAGCTCATTTGGACATGCCAAAGCAGCTCTTCAGAAAATACAAGGACTCCATCCCCCACACTTGCTCATTCAAATCCATTTACCATTTCAATTGACACTGGGCCAAAGAGAGGATGACTATGTAATATAAGAAATAAAAATTGTATCATAACTACCCATATACCTGGCTCTCTCTCTGCCTCCCTACCTGCCACCTTTTATAACTGTCCATATTCCACAGAAGCTGAGATGTGCTCTGTGACATTTCCATTAGTGGAACTGATTGTCCCTCTGATTGGATGACACTTGTCACATCGCCAACTCTGTTCTGGCACATACGGTTTCCCTCCAGTTTGACACTTAGGATCTTCCCATTGCAAGCAGCAGAGACTGGCAATGGCTACTTTGTGTGGAAAGCGGATTTATTTGAAGGACATGGGGTGCCCATAGAATCAAGGGAAGTTCCAGAGACCTGGTAGCGGAACTAATCACAGTTGCTGGAATGAATTAACTCCAGCATGCCGGTCCTGCCCTCAAGGTCTGAAGTCTGGAAAATTCAATTGTCTTAGCGTGGCTACATGCCCTTCTCCTAGGCACCTTGGTTAACGTGCCTCCCCAAACTGCAGCAATGGGGTGGAGTCACTCCCCACAGGGAAATCAGGGTGCTGCTACCAGAGGGCGCTGGATGCTGGGCAGCAACAGCTGAGTGCTGCCTGAAAAAAATACCCAATTAGTAAACAGTACACATAGGAGGAAATAAAGAAACAAAGTGTGGGTTTTTTTCTGCTTCCCATGTCTCTTTAAACCTGCTTCCTGGAGGAAACCTATTCCCCGTTCCTGAATATATAAACTCTACTCACTTTTAAATAAAAAGCAGCCTGTGATCCCTTTAAATGCAGACACAATCTTAATCTCAGTAATAGAATGTTAATTCTATTCGCACTTTAATTCTTATCTTTCATTCACAGATAAGCCTTCTCCCCATTCCCCCAGCCGGGATCCGATTTTTTTTCTTCTCACTACCTGCTGCTTCCCAACCCTTTGTGATCACAGCAGGAGGTGGAGTGGGATGGAGGAAAAGAAAGTTTTTATTTAACCGATGCTGTCATGCAGTGGCCTTGTGCTGTCACAGCAGAGCAAATATTTAAAGCTGACTCTTTCTCTTGGGGGCACTTTCAGGTGTTTCTTTGAGACTTCCCGCTGTGTCTCTTTCAGGGCGGCTCTCTCACTCCCAGCCTCCCAAGCACCCCGAGCGGCTCTGCTGACCCCTCTTCACTACCCGGAGTGGGGGATAGGCACTGGCACCCCACACTCGTGTTGCGTGTGTGCGTGTCTCAGCACAACTCTCTCCAAAGAAATCCCCTTAAAAGAATCCTTTCCTCCCCAGTCACCGTTCCCTCGATTTCATTTACATCTTTGTAGAATGTGAAGTGTTGAAGAATTGTACAATTGTAAATAATTTTAAAAAATAATCTTTGCCAACGGGTGACAATGGTGTTTTGTTTTCATTTCCATTTCTTTAATTAGTAATGAATGTACCCATTTTTCACATGCCCTGTGGATATGTCTACTAATAGAAATACACACTGAGCGCTTACTGTGCACCGGCTACTTCATTTCTGCTAACTCATTGAATCCTGGCGTGGGCCTGGGAAAGTAGGTACTATTACCATTCCCGCTTGGCAGATGGGGTCCACAATGAGGAATTCACCTGCCAAGGTCATGCAGCTAGTGGGTGGGTTCTGGGCGCTGCCGCCTGACCCCCCCCCCTTCTCCTGTCATGCTCATTCGGCTCCGCTTCCTGCCCTGTTTCTTCTCCTTCCTCTAGTATCCCCTTTCTTGGATTCTTCATTTTTCCAGGGAGCATTTTGAACTTACTAGCTGTCATCAGTCTGTTCGGTTCAGTTCAGGTCGACACATAAGGAACATTTAGCACCCACCAAACACTCCACTGGGGGCTGAGGGACTAATCCAATGCAGTGTGACCTGAAGTCATCACGGGGTAGGGGAATTACGCACCGCACATGTGCAGCTCCTCATGGTTTCCCAGGCATGTTCACAGTTCTCCCACCACAGGCCTTGGTCTCAGAGAGGTTGGATGACTTGTCCAAGGTCACACAACTAAGAAGTGGTAGAAGAGAGAGAAAAAAAATGCAAAGGCATCTGGCATTCAAATCAATTGGTCTCAGTGTGAGCTCTTCAGACCTTTTCTACTTTTACTGTTTTCATTGTCACTCCATGTCCAGGGACTGTTTGCCATTAGAAATAGTTTTCATCTCCATTTTGGGGTTATTCCTGAAACTTAAAGCTCTGGTTAATTGAGGTGTTACCATGGCAACAAGGGCAATAAAAACCAGACTAGAAGGTACAAATTTCACATCCAGATTATGACGTGCAAACATGTGACTTCATTCTCTTGTAACTCAAATTAATTTCTGACCTCGAGGCCCTATTCTGCTTGATGAAAGAAATATATTCTAGTCACTTTCAAATAAATGCAATAAAATTCAGTATTTTTTAGCCATTTTTATGTAAAACTTAGTCAATTTAAGATGATTTTCCCTTTCCCCTTGAGAATGGTACTGAGTTCCTGGAGCGAGATGGGATTCTGCAGAAGTTCCCCCAGCAGCGTTAGGTGGAGGTGGTATCTGTTTGCAGCTTTTAGGGGACTCATAGTTGGCGTTGGCCTGAGTAGTATTAGACCTTCCTTTGAGTGGAGATTGCACTAGTGAGAGAGATCCCTGAGCTGTGGTCACATCCTCAACAGATTCGCTGGGGGAGACAGTCCAGACCACATCCCTCTAATGCATGTCCCCTCATTCTCACTCTCTGTCTCTCTCCAACCCCACTCCTAGGAACTAGATGTACCCTCTTGTGCCACTCACAAGGCCTAGAAAGTCCAGGGGACTTTCTCTTCCCTTGCCCTGAGGCCAGAATGAGATGGAGGAAAGGAAAAAGAGAAGAAAAAACCCCACAGTGGTTAACATCTCAAATATCATCCTGTAGCATCAGTACAAATCACCCCCTTCAAAGCAGTACAATTTTTCCTTTCCAAGTTCAAATTTACCAGCATGTCTCTTCTGTTGCTTTTTAACCAGCTTTGTACTTTCTTCTCAGGTTGATCAAAAAGACACTGAGCACCTCTATCCCAGGAACTCCCGTGGATAGGCCGCTTCGGTGCCCATCCCAAACACATGCCCTGTGACATGGTCATTCACTGACAGCTGTTTCTGCCCTCTCCAGTCATGAGGCCCTGAGCCTGGACCTGCCACTCTGTTCCCAGCCTTACTTCCACTCTCTCCATTCTTGAACCACAGGAACCCAACATAACGTTGAAACACGTATTTTTCTTTTCCTTCTTTTCTTATCCATAAGTTTTTATTTTCTAACCTTTTTACCTGCCTTCAATCCTCTTTGGAAATAGGTGAGGTCTAAAGTAAAATTGTAATAAATAAAATCCTTGTAGCCCTTTTAAGGCTTAGTGAGTAGAACGACCCACGCGATGCCAGATATGGATGCACCATAATTTTCCTGACTCCAAATTGCTTTCATTTTGAATCAATTTCTTTGTGTGAAGGCTTTGATGTTCCCCCCCTTATGAGCAAGTGGTCCTAGTAGGCAAAAGAAGAAGGAATTCCAGTGCCGAGTTATCTCTGATATCCCAGGCTTCATGCTGGACACGTTCACCTGCATTATCTCATTGCATCCACCCTAGATTTATAGGGTCCTGGCTGGATCATAAGCCATGTTTCCCGGAAGGTTCAGACAAGCCCATCTGTCTGGAAGCTGCCGGGAGAATGAAGCGAGCAAGGGTGCAGGAAACAGTTTGAGCCTCCCGGGGAAAAAAATTAATTGTCTAAGTTTGAAGAGAGAATCCACTGGAAGAGAGAAATTTGCCCACAAATTCATTTAATAACTATTTGTTGAGCACCGACAACGTACCCAACATTATGAGAGGCACCAGGGATACAGAAGTGAGACATTCAAGTGAACCACCTTTGCAGGAGAGGGCGAATTCTGAGTATGGCAGGGAGTGTGCCCCTCAGACAGCCCTGTAACCCAGACCCCAGCCCTAAGGCATGACAGCTGCAGAATAGAACAAGCGAATACCAAATGTTACTCTGGTTGCATTTTCAAGAAACAATAAAAAAGGACGGTGGGAGAAAATCGGGGCCAGTGGTTTCTGCATCCTGGGAGATAATGCCCTCTGCCAAAACAAGACACAACTTGGAGATGTTGTTGGACACCAGGAGGGCACTCAAATGGGACATCAGTAGAGGCTGGGGACCCCAAACAAGCAAAGGAGAAGGGATAAAACAAGGGTGGCCGACAGCGTCGGGCCCAGGACTCGGCTGAGACTTATGCTGGGGCTTGCAAGGACTAACCGGGAAGAATTTGGGGAAAGTTACCATTCCCACAGAGCCGAAGGGGGCGGAGCTTCGCGCCTTCTGCCAAGTCTGTACTTACACCCTCAAACTTACGTGGCTTGGGGAGGGCTCTGTTGCGTCGCAGGGGCTCAGAGGAGCTAAGACGCTTGCTCAAGGTGATTGATTTACTGATGGTCTTTCTCCAAAGTCCTTCCCAGTCCCAGTCCATCATGAGGTGCAGTGGAAAAGCTTCAGAGTTCTCATCTCTGCTCTGCTGTTAACACAGTACAGGAGCTTGGGCAAGTGAATATACCTCCCTGAGGTCAGAGTTTTCATCTTTGAAGGAAGGGGTTGGACTGGAAGAACTACAACCTTCTGTGATGTTTGGACCAATTTTAGCCCCTCGGCACTGGTTCTGGGTACTCTTGATAATCTAACCCAGCCTTTCATATCCAGATGACCCCTAACATGGCCCCTTTACTACAACCAAACCAGTTTTTTCCCTGACCCTGAACATAGCACATTCATATTCATTCCTGACCTTCTGCCAAGTTCCTCCAGAAGGGATGCTAAGAAAATTGGATTGCACGTCTTGGTGAGACCATGATCTCTCCAGCCCATTGATGGAAAGGACATGGCCACTGCCTCACCTGATCTTGACCTGCAGGTGGACATATGTCAGCTCCCCTGGGGATCCATTTACATCTCTGACATTGATTTGTCCAGGCCCTTGTGAATTCATTTCTATTTCCCTCATGTACTCCACTGTGGAGCAATGTGTTTCACAAGTTTATTACCTATTTCTTATATTTGTTCTCGCTGTTCCTCACTCATCTTCCCCTCCAGCAAGTGTTTGGGTTAAATAAGTCCTTGTTCACCGTCTCCTGGTTATTGATGAGTTTATTGTGTCTTTTTCAGGCTGGAGAGTTCTGACCTTTGTGGCCCGTGTTCCTTCAGCAGCCCTCAAGTGTTCCATCCTCGCTCCTTCTCCAGCGTCAGAATGTCCCTTCAGTGCTCAGAGGCTAGAACTCACCCAGATCAATGCGGGGAGGGTACATTGTGTTTAGAGAAACGCAGTGGTGAGGGCCCAGCTATTTCCCGTCTCCCCTACCTCTTGCTATGCCTGGTATGTTTTCTTCACCTTCAGAGCAAAACAGTACTTCAAAGTCATGCGCTGGATGGGAAAATACTTACAAAGACACAGGCCCTTTCCTGGCGTTTGACAGAGATGTTAGTCACAAAGTTCAGATTTGCTTATTTTTAAGCATATGGGCACATGCCATGTTAAATTAATCTGTCCCTGGTCTGCTGATTTATGCAAACTCAGTTGATAACAAAAATAATTAACATTTAGCAAGCTCTTAAAATGCCTTAGGCATTGTGCAAAGTGTGCAGTATTTTTCTTAATCCTCTCTGCAACCTTTTGAGGTGGGGATTATTATTGCCCAATTTTGAAGACCAGAATATTAAGATACAGGGAGATTAAGTAACCTGATCATCACACAGCTGACAAATGACAGAGCCTGGGAAGCTGAGACTTTCAGCCTTAAAACTCTATGCAGTTAATCCTAGTGTAGATTAGAATCATCAGGGAGTTTTGAAAAAACACCAGACCCCAGGCCCCACCCCAAGGCAGCTAAATCTGACTCTCTGGGGGCTGAGGTCCAGATATAGATACCTTTAAAACCTCCCCCAGGCAATACTACTGTCCATCGAGGATCAAGGACCTCTGCTCTGGTGCCTCCTACTGGCAAAGCCTGTCAGTTTATTTCTGTTGCAACCAGAAGAATGCGTTTAGTCATCTGTAACACGGAGGTTTGTCGTGTGACTTTCCCCTCCAGAACATTTATAAAGGTGTTAGATCTGATCAGTCTTGGCATAGATTCTTTTGTTGTGGTGGTGGTGATGGTGGTGGTAATGTATACATAACATAACATAACATTTAGCATGTGAACTACTCTTTAAAATACTCACTTTTAAATATCTAAACTGGATCATTCTACATATATTGTTTTCTTTTTTTAATTGTGGTGAAATATGCATAACATAAAATGCATCATCTTCGAGATTTCTAAGTATACCTTTCAGTGGCATTAAGTACATTCACGTTGTGCAGCATCACTATCACCCATCTCCAGAACTTTTTCGTCTTCCCAAACTGAAGCTCTATAGTCATTAAATGCTACCCTCCCCTACTTTCCCATCACTTTAGTCCCTGACAACAACCTTTCGACTCTATTTCTCTATAAATTTGACTCTTCTAGGTACCTCATATAAGCGGAATCAGACAATATCTGTCCTTTTCTGTCTGGCTTATTTCACTCAGCATAATGTCTTCAAGGTTCATCAGTGTTGTAGCATGGGTCATCACTTCCTTCCTTTCTAAAGCTGAATAATATCCCACTGTATGTCTATACCACATTTTGTTTATTCATTCATTGCCTAGATTCTTGAGGAGGGAGTTTTAACAGTACACCATCTAGAGAAGCCAAAATTTGCTCCTACCTTTTTTTTTTTTTTTTGACCCTTACTTTTTGTTTTCTAAGTCACTTGCTAATCTTGATAAAAGATATCACCATTCCCCCCTTTAGCCCCATGGTGACTTAATCTTTTAAAAGAGCCTTTTTAGAGCTTTTTAAACAGCTGTCAAAGCTTTTCAGAAGTCTAACTAGATTATAGTTGTTCCTTCCTTATGTCTACTTTATTTACTTTCTTGAAGACCTTTTCCAAGTGTGTCTCTTCCCTCCTCTGGGCCTGTTCACTCCTATATTTTCTGTATGGTCCAGGGCAAATCCCACCTCCTTCAGGAAGCCTTCCCGGCCCTGGCCTGTGTGGCTCAGTTGGTTAGGCATCTTCCCGTGCACCAAGAGGTCCCCAATCAGATTCCCTGATAGGACACATGCCCAGGTTGTGGGCCCAGTTCCCAGTAGGGAGCGTGCAGGAGGCAGCCGATCGATCTGTTTCCCTCCCTCTCTCTCTTCCTCTCTCTCCAAAATCAATAAAAACTTTTTTTTTTTTTTTTTTTTAAAGAAACCTTCCTGGACACAGCTCTGTGGGCTCCCTCTCTCTTGAACTGTGTAGTGTTTATTGCCTGGAGCAGCCCATCTGGCATTTACTTGCTATTTACTTCTTGCAGGCACCTCACATTCCCAATGAAGTGATCGCCCCTTAAGCATTGCTCATCTCCTATCTGTGTCTTCTCTAGCTTCAGCGCAGAACTGAGCAAAAAACAGAGGTGGAAAAATTCTTATTTAATTGAAACAAAAGAGCCTGCTGCCTCTCTCTGAGAATCTGTATTTCTCAGCTAAGATCTGAAACCCAGGCTGCCTGTAGCATCACCAGGATGTGTTAAGGGCACATCCCATCCCCCTCCACTTCTCAGACTTGAGGCTGAGCCAGTGCTATGTCATATTGTCAGGGGGCAAAGTTCTCTTCATCACGCCTTCTCCTATTATCCACTTGGCTCACACCTTTAACTTTTCTGGGCACCCATATTCCTGCTCTGATATCTTTTACTCTTCACCTCAGCTCCCTATTCTGTATTCCAATCCCTTAGGTTTCTACCTCCTGCAGCGAAGATGGATAATGGGTTTTCATTATTTTTGTCATGTCTGCCCTCATCAAGGCCTTAGTGAGTTGCAGGGGCTGTTGTAAGTCTCCTAACTGGCCTTCCTCACTCAAGTCCACCCACTGCCACCTATCTCACCTCGTCAGGCTCTGGCTCCAAACTTGGGATGACTCTCCTTGCCTGGCCTGGAGGATTAAATCCAACTCCCTTCCATAGCACTCAAGGCCTCTTTAATCTGGCCTGTTTTCAATCTAGCATCATCCCTTCCCTACGGTATCCCCCAAGGTGTTCAATCAATACTAATGTGTTGAATGATTCCTCTCTGTGGGCTAGGGATCTAAGTGTGTTGCATGGTGCTGTTATAGTGGTGTGCTCACTAGATAATTTGGAGGGAATTACTGTTTATCTCCCACTTCTGCTAAGGTGCTGTTAATATATAGATTTCCTTGTCTAAATAAGGCATCATGCCAACCTATTGTTCGCCCTCTGTGAGGATTTCAGGGGCTGTGGAACACCAGAGGAGAGACATTTTGTCCAGGGCAAAGGGGTCTTTCTGGACCTCTCAACCATGTTAGTGGTTTCTCCCGCCACTCAGACAGCTGGTTCTCCTTCAGATTCCTCCTTATCTCCTGTCTCAAGGTCCCACCCTGCTCTGGCCCTCCAAGTGCCAGGCCTCTTCTTGGTTACAACCTGTGATCTTCTTATTAACAGGACTCTGGGGACACTGCCTTGGTCAACCACACATCCTGTCCAGATCCATCCAGGACCTCTGTGGCTTCACCCTGGTCCTGGGAGAGAATCACAGATCTCTTATTTTCAAATGTCTTCAAAAAGCATGACCACACCTTGTGTTCTTCCTTGGGTCCAAATGTCCTGAGAGTGACCTCTCTCCCCTAGCCTAGAATGGAGCACTTGACTTGGCCCTTTATCTAACCCGTCTACAAGGAAGCCTGGTGTCATCTGCTGGACCAGCTGTGCTTCCTTCGGATCATCATGCCCCTCCCATACCTCCCTTCCTCCTGACTCATCCTCTCCCCGAGTCTGACAGTGTTTGCCAGAACAACAGGAAAGAGGGAGGTGGGGAGGCGCTGAGTGAATGAGGAAAGATGTGTGATTACTCCTGGGTGTCAGCAGGAGGGCAAGCCTCGAAGTCAACCTTCCCAACCTCGCTTCTCTCTCATCAAACTCCTGGTTTAGGAGACGTAAAAATGGTGTGTGGGTGTGTGGGTGTGTATGCGCACATGTGCATGAACACACTTATTTACACATGTTGCCAGAGATAACATGTGAGGTTAAATATGTGAAGGCCTAGAAGGGAATTTACTTATTCAGGAATTGAGAGAAAAGACAACCTAGAACTGTAACACAAGAAGCAAAAATGTCGCCAGGATGAATGTGCACATGTGGTGACCACATTAAAGGTGTGGGTTTTCAGGGCTAACTCTTCACTCTGTTGTGACTTGGAGAATTGTTGCGTGGGTCAGGAACCCCTGTGCTTAAGTGGGTGGGAAAGAATTTGTATGTGTTTTACTCTAATATGCATTTTTTATTGAAAAGTTTTTTAAATGCAAGTACAGATGTTAATGAATAATCAGTTGGAGAGAATAGTTTGATATGGAAAAAAATCTAAGTTCAAATCTCAGCTCTAAAAGTGACCAATTGTGTCAGTGTGCCTCAGTTTCCCTATCTGTAAAGTGGGGACAATAATCATAATTTACTCATTAAATCATTATTGTGCACTTCCTCTTACCAAGCACTATTCTATGGGCTGGGATTATAGCAAAGAACAAAGCAGGCCGTCTCCATTTCATGGAGAGTGACAGGGGTTTGTCACTTTTTAAAGGATTGTCATGCCTCTCCAATGAACTATTTGAGCAGAGACTGGAGGAAGGGAGGGAATGACCTATGTGGACATCTGGACGAAGAGCTTTCCAGGCAGAGAGAAAACATCAAGTACAGAGGCTCTGAGGTGGCCTCAGGTGTTTGGGAAGCAGTGGAGAACCTGGTGAGGCTAAAGAGAGGTGAAGGAGGGTAGAGTGGCCAAGGTGATATAAGAAAGGGCCTGGCCGACTTGGTGAGGATGTGGCTTTCCCTCCACTGAGCTGGAGAGCCACAGAAGGCTTTTGAGCAGAGGAGTGACAGGCCCTGACTCAGGATGGGGAACAGACTATATGTATAAAAGTGGAAGAGGGCAGAACAGACATCCAGATGAGAAGACAGTGGTTTGAATTGGGGTGCTGGTGGAGGAGTGGTGAGAGGATTCTGAAAACATTTCACAGGTAGAGACAATGGGACTTATTAATGGCTTACATATGGAGTGTGGGATGACTTCAAGATTTTGGCCTTGAGGAATGAGAAGAATGAAGTTTTTATTTACAAGGATGGAGGAGTCGGAAGGAAAGGCTGGTTTGGAGAAAGAATCAAAAGTTAAGGGCTGCACATATTAAGTTTGAGACGACTGTTGGAAGTTCACTTGGAAGAGAGCAGCAGCAGGTGGTTGGTCCTCTGCTTCTGGGTTTCAAGAGAGAGGTCGGAGCTGTAGATACAAACTTGGACATCATAGAGATGGTGTCTATAGCCACAGGCTGGACAAGGTCATCTAGAGCAGCACTGCAGTGATCTTCACAGGGGTGTGAAGGCCAAAAGATACTGTATGGAAAATACTTTTGTAAACTATAAAACATTATACACACAGAAAGGAGGAAGAGCACAAATATGGTAAAGAACCCGATTTAAAGAAGTATCTATAGGAAGAGTTAGAGTGACAGAATGTATATGCCAGGAGGACCTCAGAAGCCAGTTGATGGAACCTTCTCATCCATGAGGAACTGAGGTCAGAGAGGTAAAGAGGCTTGTTCAAGGACACCCAGCTGGTCAGTGGCCAGGCTGGTCCCAGAACTGAGGAGCCCTAACTGCTGGTGCGGTGCTCTTTCCGCCACACAATGCACCTGCTCACATTTACCGCTTCAGCTCTCTCCGAATCTGTTAACCAGGGCCAAGTAATTCTTCCAAAACAGAAATCTAATTATATCACTTGGTGCCTTCATACATGCTATTTCCTCTGTCTCCTCCCACTTCTCTGTCTGGCAAATGCCTGCCCTGTCTCCATTCCCAGCCAGACGGGCCCTTTACTCTGAAGACTTCCTTGCACCGCTGGGTAGAGCTAGTCATGGGCCCTCCACTTTGCTGGGCTTTTGGGTCTGCCTCTGCCGCCTGCCTGTGAGGCTGTGCCTTTCTCTTCCGATGACCTCTCCGCCTGGTATAGTGAGTGGCACTTAAATGGTGGGGGAGGAAGGAAGGAAGGAAAGTCTCTTCTCTCACATTAGCTCAGGACAGTGACAAAGCTGCCATTTAGTGACACTTCAGTTCCTCTGACCTAAGTGTGCTTTTGGTTCACAGATCGACAAAGACTCCTGGAGTGGGAATTTTCTTTTTTCTTTTCCGTTGCCAGGCACAATGAGCAGGTAGTTCTAGGACCAGGCATGGACATTATAAATGGTTGCTGCCCCCTTCTTTCTGTTTCTCTCTTTCCTATTCACATACCAGTGGATGGTGTTTGTGTGTCTTTTGCTGCACAGCTGGACTTGTGTGTGTGCCTGGGCTATGCACAGGCACGTGTACACACACACACACACACACACACACACACACACACACACACACTGCTGGGAGAGGCTGCACTCTTGTTTTCCAGAGATAGCTAGATCTAGAAAATGCCCTCTGGTGGGAGGCCGGAGATGGTCAGGCTTGTCACCCTTGAGCATGAGAGGTTGAGCTTACTTCTTAAACTTTTGGCACCATAGTTCAAGGTAAGTTTGGGATTTCTAGGTCAAGAGTGAATTTTAAGAACTCTTCCCTACCCCCTATGTTTGCTGCTCTTTAGCATGTTTGTTTTGGATAATTTATTAATTATTGTATTTACATTCTGCTTAATTAACACTATCCCAGTAGGTGGAGAATTGCTCCTAATAGAAGTAATCATTGTACAGGTTATTGCAAAGTGTTAAATAAGGTGACAGGAGGTGGTGGTGACACTGTCGTGATGGGGTCAACACTCCTGGTTTTGTTCCAAATGATTCAAAGATTCTCATGAGGCTGGGTTTGCCAAATTCCGGGGATGCCTGAATTAGGTGGTAAGCCAGGCTAGTAAAGCAGCTGTCCCTTCCTAAAGTTTGGGCTTCTGACACTCTCTGGAATTGAGAGCTCTTGAGTAATCACTGTTAATCAATACAATACTGTGGGATGCAATTAAGATTAATTAGCCCAGCATCCCAAGCAGCTCTGCTCCTCTGTCTGTGTCTCCTTGGATGTCTCCCCTTCTTGGCTCCTGCTTCCCCAGGCTGGGGCCTCCTCTCTTCTCTTCCTGCACCAAGCCCCCTCCCACAGTCATTCATAATGGGGAGAGGGAGAGCCTGGAAGGGGCAGGAGAGGATGGTGGGAAGAGAAAGCAGAGAAAACCATCAAAACACGGTGGAAAAGAGGAGGGTGAGAGAACATGGTGAAAGATGGAGAGGATTTTTATTGTCTTCCGAGGGAGAGCTGCAGACAGAACCACTCAGAATGCACTTTTGCCTGTGCCCCCAACCAGACAAATGGGAAACTCTCCTTTCTTGTTTTCGTACTAAGAGGGGTCTGTCTATCGCACACATCTGTATTTTTGCAATGGCAAGAACAGTCCCCACGGTTCCGTAGGTAATGGGGATGAGGGTGGGGGGAAAGCCTTCACAGCAGTGGAAGGGTCCCAGAGTGGGGGTTGGGAGACCTGCCCCCCCCTCCCCGCCTGGGACTTTGGAAGAATTGTTTCCCCTCCCTGCATCTTCTTGTCCTTGCCTGTAAAATGATACGTTTGGACCGGACGTCCTGCATTTACCTCCTCTGACTTGGGCTTCCAGGCTGGCGGCCCCACACTCCCGGGCCCTGCCTTGTATACTCTTGCCTACATCTCTCCTCTCTGGTCCAGAGTGTCTCATCTTTGCAAGTTCCTTTCCACCCTGCACACTGAGTTTCAGCATTTCTGTTGCCCTAGAAAGTCTTTATTTCTGCGATTGTGCACTGTTTCCCTTTTTAGAGCACCCCATAAACTCCCTCCTTGGATTTGTTCTTTCTTTTCCATCATCCTGGCCAAACGGCTTCTCTCCTTGGTTCAGAGGGGTTTGTATTGTGTGTGTGTGTGGGGGGGGGGTGGGTGGGGGGTGCGGGGGGTGGGGGGGTGCTTCTCTGGAGCTCCTGCTGTCTCCATTCCTCTGCTTTATCTGGCATTTCCTTTACCTAGAATTTTGTTACGCAAAATGCTTTACTCTAATTCTTCAATTTCTGGCATACTCTAGAAAGTCTTTTAATGTTTTTCTTCTTCCAATGTAGCTAGTTTAATTTCACATTTCTCTTTGGTTATCTCTTAAAATCACACTTCTCCGGGCTTAATTTTTCATGTCCTTTGTCTTTCTCCTTCGTTTTTTCGTTTTGTGTTTTTTTTTCCCCCCTTAGGTCACCCTTTTAATTTTAAATACCATTTTTTCTTCAGCAGAGGGCTCCCTTCCCCTCCCTCTCGCAGCCCGAGCGCATAGATTTGAAGCTGCCCCCCCCCCCCAGCTCTGTTCCCCTCCGCTTTCTTGCCACCAGAAACACTAGATACTAAACTTGTCAACAATGCAGCCCTGCTCCCGTGGCGATCGCGCTAAGCAGCCCCCCTCCCCCCGCGCCGAGCACTCACCCACCGCCTCCCGGGAACGCCAGGCTCCTGGGTGCCCTCCCTACGCTCCTGCTGTTGTTTTACTCACTCTGGCCCCTTGGCCTCCAGATCGTTCTGTACGGTAGGTAGGACCGATCCTAGTTTATAGCTGAGGAAACCGACTAGGAGAGGTTCACTCAAGGTCGTACAGCTTGTCGACCCTGATCCGGCCGGCCCTGGCTGGTCCAGCCCAGCCCAGCCGCCGCGCCCCACCGCGTCTGCAGTTTACACCAGGTTTCCTCCGTGCTGCGCGCGGTTCTTCCCCTCTTCACATCCGCGGGCAGGAAGATCTCCCTCGCTCACTGGGCTGGGGAATTTGGGAGCGGCGGAGAAAGACTTTCCTCAGGCCCCAAGGGTTGGGTAGGCAGGGTTTTCGGGTGGGATGAGGCCCCGGGAGGAAGTCAGGTTAGAGCTGGGGGTTACCGAGGACGGTAAGGAAGGACGCGGCAAAAGGTAGCAAGTGCTCGGGGACCCGGGTGTCACCGCTAGAATGCGTACTGCTGAACTATACTTCCACCCCCTGCCATCCCCGGCCGCGGGGTATCGCACGCTCCGCAAGCCAGGGGCGAGAATCCGGCGGATCCGGGGACGCAGAGATGCGGGGCGCCCCCTCGCGCTCTTGCGCACCCCTAGGGGCTGGCGACCGAAGCGCCCGCCGCGGCTGGTGCGCTCCACCCCTCCTCCTCGTTCTCCCCGGCTCCGCTCCTTCTCTCCCCTGGCTCTCAACTCCTCCCCCACCGCCTGTCCCTCCTTCCCTCCCCCTCCCGCCGCCTCTGTCTCCTCCTCCCAGCTCTCACCCGCGCGCCGGGTCGGGAGCTAGTTGGAGCGCGGGGACCGCTGCCGGAGCCCAGCTCCGCGGGGCCGGGCGGGTCGGCCGCGCGTCCAGCCGCTGCTAGAGGAGCCCGAGCGCAGCGGGAGCGGGCGGGGGTCGGCGCTGCACCGAGTCGCGGAGCCCAGAGCCGGGGGCCGTTCCTGCGCTGCCGCCCCATTCCCAGACCGGCCGCCAGCCCTCCGGGTTCGCCTCCGCCTCTCCGGGAGCCGCCGGGAACCCGGCACCTGCGCCCGCAGCCCGGAGGTGAGTCCAGGGAGCACGGGGCGCTTCCCCTGCGCGGGCTGGGGCTGCAAGTTGCAAACTTCGGCAACTCGGTAGGGATTGGGGTAGGGACCCTGGGACGCTGGCAAGTTGGAACCAGGTGGCAGAGGCTGCGGGCAGGAGGAGAGGGGGTCCTCGGGCTTCGCGCGGCCCGCGGACACCTCGGCTTGGGCGCCCGCCCCGCCGCCTCTTTCCCGCCGCCCGCTCGCTCCGGGTCTGGCTGTACGAGGCCCTCGCCCGGCTGGGGTCCGAGCGTCTGGGCTGCCGCGATGGGGACCCGGGGCCCGGGCCTGGAGGAGGGGACGGTCGAATGAATGGCTGGGAGAGAGCCGGGCGGGGCTCAGAGGCTGGCGCCGAGATGGGGGTCCGGAGAGGGCGGGCGAGTGAACCCGGCTCCGGGAGCGTGCGGGCGGCGAGGTGCCCGGGAGCGCGTGGCCCTCGAGGAGTGTGAAACCTTTCGCTCGGGGAGGTCTCCGCTCCCTTGCCACTTTTGGGGCCCCCGCCCTGCTTCTTCCCGGACCCCCTGCCCTGCCAGGGCCCAGACGCAGCAGCCCGGGGCCCCGCATCCCCGCCTCGGCGGGCGGAGAGGGGTGCGGAGGCGGGAACCCGGCCGCGAAAGGCGATCTCCCGATTTATTTTTCTCATGGTAATTTGTCTTTGTGGTTGGGGCCGCCCATTCACTTTCCGCTCACGTCCTGCGGGAGATCCAGCGCGGAGGGAGGGAGCGGGGGGCGCGCGGGCCCTGGGAGGGCGAGGACCCGAGAGGGGGTCCGGGCCCCGAGCCGGGCGGGAGCCGGGAGGCGAGTGGGCGCTGGACCCGCCGGGGGTGAGGGCGAGGCTGCGGGGCCCCGGCGGGGCGGAGCCGCGGGCGGGCGGCGCAGGGAGGACGGCGTCGGCTCCTTCGCCTGCCGCAAACTTTAAACTACGCGGAGGAGCCACCTGAAGCGCCGTTCGCGCCTCCTCCCCGCACGCGGGTCCGGGTCCTCGGGTCGTACCGCCCGCCGGCCCCGCCCCGCCCCGCCCGCCCGGGCTGCAGTGGGCCGGGAGTTTGGGTGAGGAGAGGTGACCGCCGGCCTCCGCCCCACCTGCGCCCCCCTGCAGGCTTTCCTGCGCGGAACCCCAGCGGTGGGAGGCGGGCTGCCCGCCCTCGGGGCGCGCGCCTTCCCGGCGGGGGATGGAGCCTGCGCAACTGGGCTGGGGGCTGGGAGCTCGCCCATGTGTAGACCCCAGCACGATCTTATCTTCCCTGGCCCCACCCGCCGTAGTTTCCTCTCAGCCCCTAGAAAATCCAATTTCCTTCCACATTTCTCAGCCCCCCGCCGCTCCCCGCTTCTGCCGCGTTCCGCTCGCGGGGCAGAGGCTCCGCTCTCCAGCGCCCCCCCGCCCCCACTCTCCCTCTTCTTGGAGGCTGTTCTCTTCCCTTCCTTCTCTTCTCCTTACTACCCCCCCCCCCCATTTCTTCCTGACATTCAAAAGTGGCCTCACCTTTTCTGAACCGGGATAGATGACCTTGAGGAAGGGGCAGAAGGGAGCTTGAGCTTGAGAGCTGGACCTCGCTTGGAAAAAGCGGCAGTACCCTGCCCCAAATCTAGATTCCCAACCGGGAGGGAAGGGAGAAACAAGGCAGATAAAACATCAGAGAGAGAAGGGGGCGGCCAGGCGGCCACCAGGGCGGAGGCACCGCGGCAAGAACCGATTTGGGAGGTCCAGTTGCTCAGGGAGAAGGGCTGCCTCTGGTTTGTCAGGTTGGGAAAGGTGTGTGGGTGCAAGGGGTAGGGGGTAGGGGTGGCAACTCCCTTCTTGAGGCCCATCTCTGTTCTCTTTCCAGGGAGTCATGCCAGAGCCTTCCTTCTCCAGAGCTGAAAACAGCCATCCTTACAGTCAGTGTGGACATTCTGAAGCACCTAGTGTGTGCTGTGCACCAGTTAGGTGCTGGTAGATACCAGGCCTAGACCGTGCCCAGAGAGGCTCCTGAATTTTCACCAGTGTGTGTGTGTGTGTGTGTGTGTGTGTGTGTGTGTAGGAGGCGGGGAGCATGAACAGAAAAATGCACAGGCAGTACAAGGCAGCAAGGGCTCGGTGCCAAATAATGACCTAGGGCTTGGGAGAGGGCGGGTGGAAGGAAGCCTGACGACTCGGGCGGGACTGGAGCGGGGCTCCTTGACTCTGACCCCTTCCCCACCGGCTGTATAGGGAGGGTGGGTCCGGAGATGGGATGGACAGGGGAGGGGCTCCCTTTGCACTTCTAGAGCGGGACTCCAAAGGCAGGGAAGCCCAGAGGTCCAGTCTGGCTCTGGATTGCCCCTCACGTTGGGATTGGAGGAATCACAGAAGCCTTTTTGTCTTGGGGTACCCTTTCTGGCTTGTATGAAAGTCCCCCGGTCGTTACTTTTTATTGAGGTTCAAAGCTGGAGGAGGGCTTGGAGTTGTCATTCAGGGGAGTCACAAACTCAAATGCACACAAAGGGCAGGCAGGTAACAATGTGCTAATCGAGCAATTAGAGTGGCTGGGCCTGGATATTCAAAGTCAAACTGGCCACATAGCAATGGTCCAGACACAACCTAGGTGCAGCCCAGCCAGTGTGCTCAGTGGCTGAGCATCAGCCTGTGAACCAGGAGGTCAGGGTTCTATTCCTGTCAGGGCACATGCCCAGGTTGAGGGCTTGATCCCCAGTAGGGGGCGTGTAGGAGGCAGCCGATTAACAACTCTCTCTCATCATTGATGTTTCTATCTCTCTCTCCCTTCCTCTCTCTGAAATTAAAAAAAAAAGTTAAAACCTATGCGCAGCCCTCGAACAGTTTGACCCGTTTATCTACAGATTAACAAATTATGATTCTAAGAAGTGATCTCATCTCTGTGTACATGTTAGTTAGCATGTTTCCTTGTACTTTGGGGATCAATTGGAATACCCCACAGCCTGGTCCTCCCTCTGACCTGGTGGACCCCCCCCTCACCCTCACTTTCAGGGCCCATTAGGACACTTCTGTGAGAAGATGAGTTCCTTGAAGTCAGGGAGCCTTCTTGTCTTACATGGATCTAAGCACTTCATATCCATCGATACAAGATTTTAGACGCAGACCCAGAACTGGAACTCAGGTCTCCTGCCCCTCCCTTCCCACCTCCACCCTTGGAACGCAGGGGGTATAAACCAATTTTTTTTCCCTTAAGGAAAAGAAGAAAAAATCCAACCATGACTTTTTGCTTCTCCGAGTATATAGTCAAGCTTTATACAGGGTTGCAAGAGCAAAGACTGGAAGCTCACACAGGATGTTTGAGGATCACAAGGAATATCCAGAAAGCCCTGAGCCCCAAGTTTGGGTCTAAAAAGAGAAAGAAGAGCTCCAGCAAGGGGACAGCAGGATGGCAGGCATGTATGGAGGAGCAGCCTGGCAGGGCTGAAGATTGGTGGATGGAGTGTGTGCACTTGGGAAGAAGATGCTGTCGGGTCGAATTATTTTGAACATCGATCATGACACTCCTGTTTTTAATCTTGGTCACCATCCTGTATCCCACAGGGAAAGTCAACAAGATAGCAATTCAGATCACTACTATACAATCAAGCAATTCACTACTTTAATTGATGACTGAAGTGATAGAATGGACACGGAGGGCAATAGACAAGATCCCTGATTAGAAGTGCTTGTTACGTTGTCATATTGCCTTAAAGGACCCAGGGCTGAGCTCTGCTGCCCCACAATCAGATGTTCCCCATGGCTCTCAAGTGTTGGCTTTTTAATTGTCTGGGTACAAGGTAAATGAGATCAATAGTGGCAGTAAGCTCAGATGTCATTTACTGAGCACCTACTATGTGCCAGGCACTGTGCTAGAAGCTATGGATACAACAGTAGACAAGTTTCTGATATCCCTGAATGGAGGTGAATCAACATGCTAGGAGAACACAATTACCAGCATTGCCTAGACTTCTATGATGGAATTTATTGTGGGGTTTTTTTCCCTTTGGATTTGTCTGGGTGACCTGACAGCTAATGTGGAGTTGTCCAAATGACTTGGTGGGAAGGCTGAGAGGGCTGGTTGTTCCCTTAATTCTAAGTCCCCTTTTCATGCCTCAGATTCCTTACTCATCAAGTGGAGTTGAATACCTACCTTGTACCTGTGGGGTAGACAGAGGCAAAACCAGGTACCTGGCGATCTGGGGATGAGAAGTAGTGGGAGGGGGTATTGGTTATTTATAATTCAGGGTCTGAACCCTGTGTGTCCTGGGACTATCCTTTGCCTCATCCAGTCACCTTGACTACTATTTACAATACACAAAGTCATGAGTTTTCTTCACATTTAGATCTTTGCATTTGAGTTTAGCCGTCGCTAAGTTGGTCTTACATTTATGACAAAGCTTAACTAACTTGGTCTTCAATGTATGACAAGAGGCCAAAGCAAGTGTTTTGATGGCATTTCATTGAATTGACTGAGTTGAGCCTTTCATTTATGGCCTGTGTGGGCAACCCCTGGATTTTACTGGCATAGTGCTATACTTTTGGAAACTCCCTCTCTCTAATTTTTGGTTTGGTGACATCTGCCTCAGCTGATGAGATGGCTCCCTGATGGCTAAACTGGAACGGGATCTCTGTGTATGTCATTCTCCGTCTCCAATGGAAGAATCTCCTCCAAGACTTTCTGAAGAAATCTCCCTTATAACAGGCTGGAAAGCTAGAAGGTGGCAGGGAAAAGTTCCAGCTGGGAGCAGAGCTCTGAAAGGGGAGGACTGCTGACTGTTCTGTGGCTCTACATGTCACTTTCCGCCCTTCTGCTTTAGTGTTTTCTTTAGTGAGCATGAGAGATGAAAACCAAACCTTGCAGAATGCACTCTTTAATTCTGACATTACTTGGGGGCTCACCAGTGAGAAATTATTGTACTTTGTAGCTTCAAAGTAGAAAACAAGAAGATGGTTTCCTACTCAATTTGCTGGTGGGCACAGGGGAAAGCCGGAGGAGGGACCACTGGGCCGGAGACTGGGCTTGGGAGGGATCAAACTCGAGCACATTTCCCAACACTTGGGCCACTCATCCTCTTCCACTCAGACTTGAAACAAGAGGCCAAGTATTTCATTGGGTTTCTCCCTGAGCAAATGAAATCTTGGGAGGCTAGGCTGGGTGCTGAGTCCTGCCAGGACAGCACCCGCATTGATCTGCATTTGTTAAGGGTGACTTAATCAGACTTGCACCTGGAACACAGCTGAATTTGAAGCCGGGTCAGTATTATCAGAATATCTTTGCATTTGAACCAAGAATATCTCTGTGACCTCACCTGGGATAGGAAGGGTTGGCAGTGGAGGAAGGCTGGTGACCATCTGTTCTGCCAGTCCCCTGAGGATCAAATTAGAGGAGGTAGGTTTACATTCTTGAAGGAGGAGGCTGGGTTGGAAACGAGGGAGGCTTCCCCACTGGAGCGTTTCTGTTAAACCCAGACTCCCCATCTGCAAAAATGAGGTATCAGATGAACCAACCCCGAAGACTTTCTGACCATCGAGGTCAGTGGTTTTGAATGGAGATTACAGTCACTTCTTGATTTTCCAGGAGTGGTTCATGTCCCTTTTTGTGGATTATTTCTGGAGGTTGTTTAGTTTCAAGCCAGTTTCTAGTTACTATCCAGCCCCACTGTGGGTAACCCACCTGATTGCTGGTCACAGCATCTTCAGAGAGCTCACCCTCCTTTAGCCTTTGCCTGAGCCAAGCATCATTTGGAAGGTAAATCTGCTGTGTGTGTGTGTGTGTGTGTGTGTGTAAATATACGCACACACATCCATGTATAAATTTAGTGTCATGGTTTGATCACCCAGCTTTTTGGGTTATCTGCAGCTCTTTTCTTTTGCCAGAGTTGACAGGAGGTTGTCCCTAGGGAGGAAGCTTCAGGGAAATGGCTGGTGGGGTAGCAATTTAGATCCATCTCTACTTGCCAACCCCGCAAGTCCACTTGAGCTAAACTCCCTCCATACTGCCCTGGTCATTGTCCTGAAGGCCCCCAGGAGCCCACTTTAAGGAATACAAAAGAGCTGCAGTTGGCTCTTAATTATTCAGGGCTGTATGGGCCCAGTGTGTAAACCACCCGATCCAGGCCTCTTCTTTCCCTTCTTTTGGTGCCTTTAGTAACTCTAGACCTGTAATGAGAGGCTGGGGGAGATCTTATCATTTAATACACACTTTTGTTTCCAGCAACCTGTTCCCTCTGCTCCTCTTTCCTCAAGGCGCCTGGGAGAAACGAGGAGGCCTCCGAGACGCCTCATTCACACATAGCAGATTTCCTTTAAGGTTCACACATGGCTGTGTTGGCCAGAGTGTGTTTCTGCCTGAAAGCAGGACAGAAGGGGAAAAATACCACTAGCTCCGGCTTCTGCAGAGTCAGGTCCCTGTAGGTTTCCAAGGATCCTTGTTTCCTTCCCTTCTTCCTTTCGTAGACTCACCTGTAATTGCAGTTGATGGAGTCAGCTGACAACCGGGCCCCATCAGGAGCCTAAGTGGAGAGCAGTGTCCTTGTGGCAAAAGCTCTTAAGGAGCACTTCTTTCCTGCATAGACCAAGTGTCTCAGGGCCACCTGCTTCCTTTCAGCTTAGACCAAGTGTCTCAGGGCCACCTGCTCCCTTTCAGCTTCTTTCTAGTTTCCAGGGTGAGTCTCTCTCTTCACATGCTGGGCTCAATCTAGAGAGCAAGGCTCTGGTGTCCTCTGTATACAGGTAACAAACAGTAGCCTGGTCCAGCGCAACACTAATTTATTGGTTCCTATTAGAATCACCTGAAGAGCTTTGAAAAATATATGGATGACCAGCCTCATCTTAGACCTTAATGAAGTCAGGATCCTTGAGGGTGGACCTGGGCATTGGTATTTTTTCAGCTTCCGTTATGTAGCCATGGTTGAGAACCACCGATGTAAATCTTTCCTAGGCTCCATGTGGCCTCATGCCAATGGCATGTAGAATCTGTTCATCCTTAGCCGGTCTGAACAGCCATGTCCTTCCTAGTAGGTACTGACTGCAGCTCCTGGCATTCAGATCATAGCTACTGTGTGTTTCTGTATTCTGAATTTAATCACTTTCTATTATAAGCTAATTGTGGGAGCTCCTTTCTAGTGTAACTTCTTTTTGGTCATTTTATCTTAAAAAGCACTTCTAAAGTAATATGCAGTCATTCAGCATTTTAAAATTGTGATAATACTGTCTGTGCTCTTTTGTAACCAGCCTTTTTTATTTAATAGCATATTATGATAATTTCCCCATGTCTTAAGTATTCTTCTAAAATGGGCTTTTAATGGCTGCCTGGTATTATGGATGTGCCGTAACTTATGTAACTAATCCCCCGTGGGTCGGACATCTAGGTTGTAAATCATTTGTTACTAATATAAATAATGCTGCAGTGAACATCCTTATATATACATCTTTGTGCCTGTTGATGATTATTTCCTCAGATAGATGTCTAGAGGTTGAATATTTGTATTTCTTTTTAACATGGACCATTTAGACAATTTTTGACTGACTTCCTATAGCAATTAAACATTTTTGTATTCAGAGCTGAAAAAAAAAACCAATTTTCACTAAACTCCTCGGAGGCTTCAAACCGGCAGCTCTGCCCTACCTGGGCTGGAGATGGGAATCCTCACCTAGCCTGTGCCTAAGCTCCACCTTCAGGTCGGTTCCACAAAGTGCTGCCTTGCCCCTCAGCTGAGCTCCACCTAACCCCAGACTTAAGTTTCTTCGTATACCTTTTTAGCCTTTTTTTCATCACACCTCCAGCCCCAGAACTAGCAGCACTCAGTGCCCTCATCTGTTGTTCCATACAACAGCTATTATTTATTGAGCTGTTACTCTGTACCAATCTGCCAAACTTTGTACATGCATTATCTCTTTTAATCCTCTTGTGACTTAACGTGCACCTACTATTTTTGTCTCCACTTTCCACATGAGGAAATTGGAACCTTGAGAGAGAAAAACAATTTGCCCAAGGTCACACAGCTAATAAGTAGTAGAGCTGGGATGTAAATCCAGACTGTCTGGCTTCAGAGCCTACACACTTCACCACTACGTATACCTTTCTCCATCCTTGGCTTGTGGTGTCAACAAGTTGTTCACAGGTGCTCCATCAGCATCCCACGGACATATACCATGCCCTTCTCGGGCAGAGGAGGGGCAGTTCTCACATATGAATGGCAGAAGGGGGGGGATGCTATTCATCAAGGAGCCCTTTTTCTTTCCACTTTCTTGAATCTGTCCTCACCCCTTTCTCCAGGGATCCCACGCCAGGAAACATTTCTTGCCTGCTCACTGACCAGCTGCCAAGATCCCAGCATGCCTTGCAGCTGAGCAGGTCCAAGTTATGACATATCCTTATGACAGCTTCCCCACCCAGTTGGGAGAATTTGGATGCTACTTTCCCAGTCTGGATCATAAAGCTGTCAGGGAGGCATGCTGTAGCAATGATGGGGGGCTAGGCAGCCTGACTTCTGTTGGATGTCAAATACTGTTTAAAGTGGAGGATACGTTTTTGCATCCTAGTCTCTGTAACATTGTCATCGCCCAGAAGGTAGAGAAATGGCAACCGGCCGTCCTTCTGATTGGATTCTGACCATGACCAAGAACAAGGTGATGGTGTGACGGTACTCAGATGAAAGACACCACATCGGCCTGCTGTTAATATCAGCCAAGGAAAGAAGTGACATGCCCAGAGACCTTCCCTGGACCGTAGGGAGTCTGATTTGGGGAGTATGATCATATGACTAGAAATTCCAAAGAGGAAGATGGTTTGTGGCAGGTGAGGCTCTGAAAAACGAAGCTTCACATTTTTGTGCATGACTTGGATGAAACTGGAGTAAGCGAGCTTATCAAACGTGTTGATGACAAGGCTGTGATGGGCAGCTCCTATAAAAGCTAGAATAAATATTCAAAATGATCTCAGCAGACTGGAATGCTGGGTTTAAACCAACAAGATGAAATTTAACAGGGGCAGATGGAAAGTCGCATTTAGATTGAAGAAATTAATTACTCGAGTTCATGAGGGGGCTGGGGGCAGACTTGATTTGGCTGCAGATCCTGAGAAAAAGATCTGAGTTGTTTAACTGTTCCCAGGCTTCATAGGAGCCGACAGGGCGATGGGATTGCTCATAACAACAACACCTTACATGGCACTCAGAGAAGTGCAGGGTCCAGATTGGGAACTCTCTATTATATTCTCATTTCTGGACATGGATTTTAGAGGGGCCAACTCAAGGGCATTCACTGGAGAGCATCCAGCATCAGCAGGGATTTGGGGAAACCAGCCACACAAGGTCTGGTGAAGGCAGTCTTAGTGTTTAGAGAGGGAGAAAACCCTGGAGGTCATGGTGGCTGACTGCAGAAGAAATAGGACTTCCTATAGAAGAGGATGGAACTCGTCAGTCTAGGAGAACCAGGAGACTCCAGGGTGGAAAGTACAAGACGCTGGATTTTTTAGAATGAGCATCTTCCCAACTAGATGGGTTCCTAGGAAAGCAGCACCTGCTGGCAGTCCTGCTGCCTGAGACGCTGTTGGGGCCCTCCTTCCCTGAGACAGGTGATCAACTGGAAGCACACCTCCATCTCTCTGGCCCTGAGTCTGGAGGACACTGCTTTCCTTCCTGATTGTTCTAGAGCAGTGGTTCTCAAAGTGAGGTCCCTGACCAGTAGCATCAGCACTGCCAAACCCCAGACCTACTAACTGGGCAACTCCTGGGGTGGCACCCAGAAAACTGCACTTTAACCAACCCTCCAGGCCATTCCAATGCATGCCGAGATGTGACACACTGCTTTAGACCACACTAGGTTTGTTCTTCCTGTTGCTGGCTGCTTGTGGCACTTCTTCAACCTGCAGTCCTTTGCTGAGGAAGCTGTGTAGAACCTTGGAAAGAGCATGGGCTTGGGGTTGAGACAGACTTGGGTTCAAACCCAGCTTGACTGGTTTTTGTGGGGCTTGTATAAGTTCCTTTCCCTCTCTGAGCCTCCTTTTTGTACTGTAAAATGAGGGAGGCCTAGTTTAAGGGAAGATTAAATGAAGTAGCATAGCTCATATGAATGCTCACTATAGTATCAGGTCACCTTAGGTGGGTTATCTTACTAGCGTCAGAGTTGCCTCTCCTACAGAAACCTCTCTTTCCAAATCCCTTGAAGAGAAGCCTGAGTATAGGCTCCTTCGTATCCTCTCACAGCACCCACCAGCGTGGTGCTCCCTCAAGCGAGAGGTTGGTTAACTCTTGGGCTGACAGTTGCCTCCACCCCTGGACAATGGAGATCCTGGGCCACATTCCTTCCCACCCCTCGTCCTCCTGGGACCCTTGTCCTTGTGAGCAGGAGCAGGTTCATCCCTCCAGTGGACCGGGTCTCACCAAACTATGAGTCTAGACTCACTGCCCTCCACGTGCAATGCTATCTGCTAAAGCCATCAATGAAAGGCCTTGGGGCCAGACCATCTCATGGTGGCCTCTAACTTTAAATAGGTAAAAAGCCTGAGTTGCTGGTATCAAGCCAGGTGGGGAATGTGAGCGGTCAGCTCCAGGTGGAGTCTTGAGTTCCTCAGACACAGAAAGCTCATCTCCCTACAGGGTGTCCCATTCAGTTTTTGGTTAACATGTCTAATAGAAAATTCTTTTTCTCTGAAGCCTGTGTCTCCCCCCTTATGGGCTCCATCTCTTCCCCCATGTGGCTGTTCAGGCGTAGCCAGTCACTTTATGCCATAGCTTTTCAAACACTGGAGACCAACTGCCTTCCACCCCTTCCCCACTTCCATTAGTCCTCGCCTGACTTGTCTCACCATCTGTGGGCACAGGACTCTGAACATCCTCCCACTTGTCTTAAATTGAGGTCATCAGGACCAAATCTGGCTCTCCAGGTGAGGCCTGGCCAGCACACCCTCATCAGTTCAGGTACCACACCTGCCACTAAAGCAGCCTCAGTTCTGCCCTGGCTGTTTGTGGCAGCCACATGGCCCTTCTGACTTTCACTGAGCTTATAGCCAACCAATACTCCCAGGTCTCTAACATAACCTGGTACTCAGTCCCATCTTCCAATTTTGTCTTTGTGCTTGCATTAGTTTGCTGTGGCTGCCGTAACAAAGTAGCACAAACTGGGTGGCTTAAACAACAGAAGTGTATTGTCTACGCTCCCATCGACTAGAAGTCCAAGATCAAGGTGTTGGCAGGGTTGGCTCCTTCAAGAATACGGGGGAGAATCTGGCCCATGCCTCTCCCCTAGCTTCAGGTGGTTTGCTGACAATCTTTGGCATTCCTTGGTTTGTAGAAGCATCACCCTGATCTCTGCCTTCATCTTCCCGTGGCATCCTCTCTGTGTGTGTGTCTGTGTCCACATTTCCCCTTTTAATGTGAACACCAGTCATATTGGATTAGGGCCCACCCTACTCCAGTATGACCTCATCTTAACTAATTACACCTACAATGACCGTATCTCCAAATAAGATCACATTCTGAGGTACTAGAGGTTAAAATTGAACATATGAGCTTTGAGTTGAACTCTTAACAGTGCTGTAGCTTTCTTGGTCTTATGTTTGGATTCTACATTTTTCCTTAATTCACTTGAGCTTGTCTAAGCTCAGTCCATCTCTCTGGCTGATTAAGATATTTTGGATCCTGTCTCTGACATCCAGTATATCTGCTGTTGCTCCTAGGTTCAAATGCTTCCCATGCATCACTCTAAGGGTTCGATAAGAGTTGCGCTTGGTGGGGTAGGTCGGTGCCTTCCAGCACTCGCACACTTCCTTCCAAGGGTCCTTGGGTGTGATTGCGTGCCCAGCTCCATTACCCATAATTCTATCACCTTCTAGCTTCCTTTTTCTAGCTTGTACACAACAGTTTCAGGAAGAGCCTGTCAGATGCTTTCAAGATCAGTTCTGTGGGTGAACCCATTTCCCTTGTTTGCCAGCCTGGTGACCCTGTCGAAGGAGATGAGTTTTGCCTGACAGGACTTTATTACTGAGCACATGCTGTCTGGCCGTGATCTCATCTCAGCTGCCTCTCCTAGGTGCCCACTGCCCTTCATGTACAGACTCTTCAGCAATTTTGCTCGGGTGGCACATCAAGCTTCCCTCTGTGGTTTGCGGAAACCACTTCAGACCCCTCTGGATATGAGGACGGCATGGCCGGCCTGAGGCCTCTCAGCCCCTCTAGTGCTTGCCAGGATCCTGTCAGGATTCCTGCGAGATCCCCACAGCTGTTCGCGGCCTCATTTGCATGTTCCAGGTCCCTGGGATGTGCACAGAGCCAAGCGGCTTGAACTCATTCGGAGCAGCTGGAGCTTTTGCAATCCTTTCAGCAGCTCCAGCTCGGGCCTCCTCTCGCTCTTTCCTTTCAGTGGAATCTCACGCCCTGATGGAGAGGACAGAAGCCAAGCTGGACACAGAGCTGTAGGGCCCTCCAGAGAAGTCTGCCAATTCTGTGGACCCCATGTTAGTTTTTCCTCTTCCAGCTCCTCCCTCTCCCAAATTCCTAAAATCTCTCCTTGTCTCCTCTCTATTCTTGCTCTTTGACTCCGTGTGAGAGTGAGCGAATATATGGTGAGGTGTGTGCATTGGGGGCTGCACTGGCTTCTAGCAGGGGCATGAATCAGGTTAGATCGGGGGCAAGGAGGGATACCAGGTGCTGAAAGCCTCAGATGCTTTACTGAGGAGTCTGGCTTGGAAGGAGTCTGTAGCTGCACAGACCCGAGTTTGAATTCTGGCTCTGCCTTTTACTTGTAGGGTGACTGGGCAAATTATCTCTCCCCTCTGCGGCTCAGTTTCCTCATCTGTAAAGTGGCCATAGTACCTTCAGAGGGCAGTTGTGGGAACTGAATTAAATGACTTCTTTTTAGTAAAGCAAGTCACCTGGCAAAGTACCTGGGCCCTGAAGGTATCAAACGAACCAGTCTGCAAAGTGGACTGGTGAGCTGGAGACTGATGTAGTGGGGGAGGCCCATGGGGAGGGCAGGAGTGGAGGTCACAGACTGAACCAGTGTGTGGGGTTGAGGACCAGGACTGCAGGGAGGCCACTGGAATGGAGGAATGAATCAGAGAAATGGGGAGAAAGAAGCCCCAGGACTCTGAGCAATTTGCAGAATAGGATGGAGTGTTATAAGGACTTCCTAAAGTTTACTGAGAATTTTAAGTCATTTAAAAAGCTGTATGTATTTTAGCTCGCGAAAGCCCTAAGAACAGCTATGACTTTTACCCCCATTTTACAGATGAGCTGACTGAGACACAGCGGTATTAGGTAACTAGTAAGCCAATCCCAGGCTTCCAGCCCAGGTGGCCCAGCTGCTTCCCAGCTCTCTCCTCTGCCTGACTGAGGTGCTTTTCTGGTCTCCCTTCCCCTTCATCCATCACTGGTTCTCTGCTGCAGCCTCCTCACACCATCTTCTCATAGTTGGGGGTGGGGTGGGGCTCCAGGCTCTGCCCTTCTCAAGGACACTTCTCAGGGTACCTTCTATGAAGCCCAAACCCACATTCGTGTCAGTTCTTCTCCCCTCCTTCCATCAATCTGTAGAGGGAAGAACTTAAGTTAGACGGCAAGGAAAACTTCCTGAGCGTGAACTGCAAGAGAAATTAAAACAGCTGGTTGAAGGCAACTCTGGCGTGACTTAGCTGGAGATGGCCTGGGGGGGCGGGGGGGGGGAGGAGCACCGGGACTGGGGGAGGTGCTGTGGCTCCTGCCTCCTGGACCTTTGGGACTGATGCTCTGGGCGCAGGGTGAGCGGCGGTGAGGTGCTTATCTTGGCAAGATGGCTACCACCCCTAATTAACCCGTGGCTTTAATTACAATTCACAGCCTCGTCCTGCTGGGAGAGAGGATTGCTCTGAGATCGGCACGCTGGGCTAAATGTCTGAAGCGGTTTCCACTTCAGAAACTCTTCTCCTTGAGAGCCTTGAGACCTAGGCAGAGGGCTCCACATAGGCCTGGGGCCTGGGTGGGAAAGGGATGGGGAGGGGGTGAAAAGGAGCACTGGGGGAGAAGGCACAGGTAGCCCTAGGGGTGGACGAATGTTCCTGCCCCAGGAATTAATGCTGGTGGAATCGGCTTTGTATTCTCAATAACAACTGCCATGTGTGAGGACCTACTGTGCACCATTCTCTCTTTTTAATTCTCATAGAGGCCTGTAGGGAGAGATTAGCCCCCAATTTGCACATAAGGAAAAGACTTCAGAGAGGTTAAGAAGCTTTCCTATTATTGCACAGCCCATATAGAGGTAGAGGTGGAGGCAGGATTTGAACCCAGGACACAATGAACCCAAAGCAAGTGCTCTTTCCACCTGAGAGTGGGCCCCTCCCTGTAGCCGACTGCCTGCCTGCAGTCTCCTGTAGGCCAGGAGGGTCAGATAGAACCAGGAAATGAATTTGATGATGGAGGAGAGTTGGACGCTAGGGGTTTGAGCAATTTAGGGTATGTAGTGTTTTTCTGATGGAACATTGTTCAGAAGCACTGGCACTGCTGGGAAGCCCAGGGCTCTGGGTTTCTCTGGGTCATTCTGTATCCTGAGGAGGTGGTGGGGAAGCTTTTACAGGAAGCCATCCTACCCTTCCATGACACGGCCTTGCCCCCCCCCCCCAATTCTGCCCCCAGCCCTGTACTGGTTCCCAGACCTTAGCTCCCCTGTGACCTCCCTGGGGCAGCAGCCTCCATGCCATCCTGAGCCCTCTAGTGACCACTCCCAGGCCTGCACCTCTGCTAGGAGCTTGTGTCCTGGGCACTTTCTGAGCCTTGAGGAGAAAAGTAAACCTTGAATCACAGGCGATGTGTGGGTGTGTATGTTGGGGGTGAGAGGTGTCGTTCATTTAACGGAGGCCTGAGGCAGAGTCTGCCGCCCTGCGGAGGCCTCGCCATTCTTGGGCAAAACTCCAGACCCCATCTCCTATCTTCTTATATGCACAGGGGACCTGGGTAAATCAATGGCCAGGCTGAGCCCCAGATGTCCAGTCTCCTATGTTGGACCCCCACAACCCTGAGTTTGCTCATGTGTGACCAGGACGGACTGCAGCGACCATGTCTTGGACGCTCAACATGCCTGACATTCTCCCTCATCCCCAGGGGACATTCCCAAGAGTTGTCCCCTCATCTTATGAATGGAGAAACCGAGGTTCTGGTTGTTAACTGGCCCTAGGTCACATTTCCTCTCTTACTGGCTCTCTCTGTTCCCTTGCAGCCCTGACAGGTGAGGGCTTACAGGGGAAGGGGCTCAGCAGTCCCAGGAGAGGGGCTTACTAACCACCCGCCCCCTTCTGTGTACCCAGCAATGGCCTTTGGGCCTGCTCACTGAGGCTAGGCTCCCAGGACAGTGTGTTTATATGGCTGGTGTTCCTGCCTCTCTCTTTGAGGGGATCCCTGGTGTCAGTGACAGAGCCCTATGGCTGCCCAGCCCAGATGTTCAGCCTGAATCATACCCTATATATTTGTCTTAGAGGTTTGGGGTGAGGGGGCTGGTGAAGGGGTTTGGAGAGGCTCAGAAACACTGACTGGAATCTAGCCCTGCTCACCGCAGGCCTCAGGCTATTCTATCTGTGGTAAGGAGACCCGTTTCGTGGGTCTGACACAATCTGGTGCCCTTCATGAGAATGTGAAGGTCGGTGGGTGGGAGGCTGAGCTTTGGGCTGCTGGGTAGCCTGTGCTAGTATGATCCATCCTTTGAGGCACCAAATAAACCCATTTCTCCTGTTTGGACTAACTCTGATGGGACTGCCAAAACCTGCCTGGATCTAAGGTAAAACCTTAAGAAGTATGTACGGTGTGGTTAACAGTCGTCTGGAGAATCGTGGCAGCATCTCTGTGTCAGGACTCCTGCAGCCTCAACATCCCATGTGTAGGTCCTCATTCAGCAGGAAAGAGCCGGGCTGGGAAGAGAGGGTGGGTGCTGGCGTTGGTGCCCAGGATCGGGCAGCCTGTGGTGGTGCCTGCTCAGTCTTCTGGGCTCTAACAGCTCTCATCGTGGTGTAACAGATGGACTTTCTTCAAGTGCACAGATTCAACCCCTTGACCTACCCTGTCAGCCTCTCCAATTCCACCTCCGACTGACTGAATGTCCCATGATGACAAATATTGACTTGAGCCTTCACCATGTGCCAGGATTGTGCTGGATGCTGGAGAGATAGGGGTGAATAACGCTATTCCTTCCAGGAGTTAACAGTTACTGGGGAGGCTGGAAGCCAGTTAGCCCATCGAAGTCTGCTGAGCTCTGGGCCACACCCCTGCCTGCCATGGGTCAGGGTCAGTCTCTACGAACAGCCTGGGCTCCTCACTGCTCTTTGTAGTCTCAGGTAATTCACCTTCACCTGCTCTGGGCTAAATGATGGTCATGGTATCGACAAAACCCTTTTTGATGGAGTGCTTTACTCTTGTCGAAGGACATTCACGTCTTTATTTTCTTCTCCCAGAGGCCACAACGTCTTTTTACTGAACCCCATGCCAAACACTGTTCTAATTGCTTTTTGTAATTCTTACACCAATAGCAAGTAATCCCAAGTCTGGTGCTGTGATACCCATTTTGGAGATGAAGAAATTCTCCAGAAAGTGAGTCAAAGGCTGCATCTCTATTAAGAGGTGGTTTCAAACCCTTGATTTCATTGCAAACTCCATGCTCTATCCCATCATAGCCCAAAGCCTCTGCTGTCAGTGGGAGAGTCCTGAGGGACTCTGGAGTGCCAGGCCTCTGTCCTGAGCCCTGGAGTTTCTTCTGCACACCCCATGGAGTTAGCCACCTTGGGCACTTCCCCATCCCTCCAGAGTAAGCCCTGCCCCTCCTCTCCAGACCTGTTTGGGGTTGGCCTTGAAGACCCCCACTCAGAGGGCCCAGCAACAGCAGCAGCAGCCTCTCCCTTCCTTGGACACCTAGGGGACTCCACTTCTCATCCCTCCAGCACAATGGACTATTTTTAAAAAGGCAAGAACAGAACTTAAGAGGAGTTTCAGAAAGAGAGGGTCAGGGTGCTTCTGGGCTCTAGGTCAACAACACCTCTTGGTCTTCCCCAGCCTTGAGATCAAGGTTGTAGGGAAAAGAGCCCAACCCACTCCCTTCTAATTCTGCATTGTGCAGACATTGGGTGGGGTGGCCCCTGGGAGGATGTTCCTGCCCCCATACCTGCTGTGCCATGCTTTGGTGGGGAGGCATGAATTCGAGCTGTAGCACATCCCTCAGGCTCTCACCCCTGTTTGCTTTTGTTGTGCCCATGTTGAAAGGGGATGTATGGTTTAACAGCTCTCCCTGGCAGCACATTAGAATCACCTGGGGGGCTTTTAAAATTATTGAAGCCCAGTCCTCACTGTCAAAGAGGGATTCCATTTTGTCCTAGCGGAGCCTGGACATCTGCATATTTTTAGGGCTCTAGGTGAATCTCAGGGACCACTGAGGAGAGAACCCCTGGCACCTTTTTCTGCCTTTGTCCCCAGCTTCTGGTGCCATGCTGCATAGTTGCCATGGTCTCTCTGCTGGAGCTCCAGCTCCCAGGGCAGGGACAGAGCCATGTTTATCTTTGTGTCCCTTTGCCCAGCCCGATGCCTGGCACTAAGGCCTCAGCAAATGTCTGTTGAGTTGTTAATGAGAGAGCTAACATCAGAAGACACCTTTGTTTCCCCTTTCCTTTATCTCTCTCAAAGCATGGATGGGATATGTTATCAAAAAAGGGGTCCTTGATCCCCAGTGCAGAGTGAGGAGTAGGGTTCTGAACCCCTGTAGGACTTCAAGGTCTCCTGGTGAGTCTCAGTGGGAGGGGCCTTTGGGGGGAGGCAGAGGGGCAGCCAGGGAGCTGCATTCTCTTTCAGTCTCTCAGTGTCTCTCACACACAGGAATATAAATGGGAATGGAGGCATATCTGTAAATACAGGGGTGGGGTGGGGCATGATGTGCCAGGGGTGAGGGAATACATTTTGTGCTCTTTGCATTTATACCTGATGTGTTCACAGGCCCCTCCCTTGTCTGGTCTCGCAGGGAAGCTTGGATAATTGAAACCTGCAAAGATAACTAAGACAGACCCTTGCCTTAGGCCAGAGTCCCTCCCCTTATACACCCCCACTGTGTGCTTTTCCTTTGGAGGAAGTGAGGAAAGAAAGTGGAAGCCTAAGTCCCCTCTCTACACTGAGATACACCCCCAACCTCCACTGAGAGGAGATGGAGCGTGGGCGCCTTAAGAGGAGTCTGGGTAAAAGCTCCCTTTCAACTCTGGCTGAAATGCTGTGCCTTGATTTCGTGCCAGCCACCCTGTCTGTAGAGCAGTTGCCCCGCCACAGGCCCAGGGGCCCACATCTTCTGCGGTCTCATTGAAAACTGGGTGGCATTGATGCAGTGGGTAGCACTGGGAAGCTCTGGTTTTCCCTGCCCCACAGCCTAGAGCTACATCAAAGGCGAACCTGCAGTGGGGGCAGGGCAGTCCCACAAGCCGCCCAGAGACACCAGCCCTGGGCAGCTGCAGGCCCCCACTCCAGCTGGAGGCTCTGCCCCCAGTGCTTCTCCTGAGCCCGGGGCCCAGGGAAACCCCTGCCCTGTTGGGCTATCTCCTACCTGCCTCTTGGATGGCCACGCCTCTCTCCAAACAGGCCCGATTTGGCCTTTCTCCAAAAACCTGCACTCAGCTGGGCTGCTCCCTCAGTTATCTCTGCTTTTTCTCTCAGCTACCAGGTTTTCAGATGTGTGGTTTCTACCTGGGACACCTGCATAGCCCCTTCTTCTGTTCCCAGCTCTGCGGAGTACCTGCAAACAATTCTTTAACAAATTCCCACTGTGTGCCCACAGGCGCTGGATGCTCTTCCAGTGCCTGGGAGTGAAAGAACCAGCACGGAGCCCTGCCACCCATGGAGTTTATATTCTAAGCAGGGGAGAGAGGAAAAACAGTGAGCACAAAAAATCTTACAGTGTGTGAGAAGATAAGAAACATGTGATAGGATATTGTCTTGTTTTAACTATCAGCGTGAAAACAATTTACCCCAAGTAGAGAGAATCGTGTGTGAATTCCCATGTACCCCACAGTGGGCTTCAACAGTTACCAATATTTTGCCCATCTTGTTTCATCTGTTCTCCCCCCAACTTTTGTTTATCCTGGAATGTTTGTAAGCAAATCCCAGACGCCGTGGCATTTTATCTATGGTTGCTTCAGTGTGCATCTCGACTGCTAAGATTTATTCTCATGTACATAAACACTGTGCCATTGTCATGCCTAACAAAATGAACAGTAATTCTCCTGGGACCATTTAACCTGATAGTATGTGACAGCTTCACCTCATCAGGTATTGGAAACTGCTTGAGGGCAAGGACGGTGGTGGTAAGGAAAAGCACCCAAAACTCGGAGACCAGGCAAGGACGACTGCAGGTCCTGGCTCCCTTACACTGTCACCTAACAGGTCTAATCAAAAGTCACTTCATTCTCTAGGGGAAGGTAACTTTTGCTTGACTTTCAATTTATTATTGATTAGGGGCCAGACTTTATGAAGTGAGATGTTCACATATAGATTGATAACACTCTTTACCCAGTAGAGATGCAGGTGATTTCTGTCCCATAGAAGAGAATCTCCAACAGTTACGGTTTTATTGTCCTGTAAGACGTTAACCAGTTTTGTTTCTACTTAGCAGACTCATTTCCTCGTGCCTTCCTGACTGATTATATAAACCCCTGTTCTTCAAAGTCTCTTGAGCTAGCTTTACCGTCGCTCATTAATGAGTAAAATAACTATACGAGAGCATTTTGAAAACTGCGCTTTGACAATGGCTGTGGATTTTCTGTCTTTCCTTAGTCCAGTCTGCTGCCTGGCACCAATTAGATGTTTGTGGAATTGGATTCATACTTGAGTTCCAATCTCTAAGGGAAGGATCAAGGTTTCAAGTCTAGAAGTGCTTAGCAGATGTTATAAGCTCTGGGATGAGGGTGGAGGTGGCCAAAGCTGTCCGCCTGGCTCTGGCCCCCCTGTGCTCTAGTCTGAGAGTGAGGGCAGGGGCAGGGTCTGTGAATTTGGGGCTATAGAGAGAGCCCTTGGCCACTCTCTGCTCCTGGGAGCAAGGCCCCTTCCAGCTCTAGCATTGAGTGAGGAAGAAGAAGGGGCCGAGAGCAAGTGTGTGTGCCCAAGAGGGTATGCAGGCTTGACAATTTGCCCCTGTACTCTGAGGGCAAGGGTAATGTTGTGGGAGGGTTCTTTTATATCTGAAAATTACCATCCTCTGAGTCCTCATGCTTTTCTGGGTGGGGAGTTCTCCTTTATATCTCACCCCACTTGTTGCATTACAGTTCAGGCCCGGGGATGCGGAGGGGGCGAGACTATCTGAAAATGAAGCTAGGACTCGTGTGTGGTGGTCAGCAACTGTCCTTTCCATCTCTGGAGGCTGTGTTTCTGCTCTGAGGACAGGGTGGTGGTGTTGGAGGTGGTGGTGGTGGTGGTGGGTAAAGGGGGGTAAGGACTGTCTTGCAGGTTCCCAGGACTGGAGCTGTTCAGTGGGGAGAAACAAGTTCACCCTTCAAATACTCAATTGCCACCCTGGCTCGCCCAGCCTCCTGAGTGCCAATTCCTCCAGGAAACCAAAGCAATGAGGAGTCAGGAAGGCTTCGCCCTCCAGGGCCCACCCAAGCTTCCACATCTCCCATCAATTTCAGTGTTCGCTGCAGTACCAGCCAGGGCAGGCGAGCACCTGAGAGGGTTGTTAGCTAAAAGAGATTTTCCATTTAATTTAAAGGTTAGATGTGTTCAATATTTTATTTAAATTGGCATGGGAAAGCTTTAATAACATCCTTTTCTATGTGGAGCTAGAGCAACTTTTCAGTTATCTGTCTAATCAATGGGGGAGGCACTGTGGGAGCATGGTTAGTCCCTGCAGACTGGAGGGTGGTAGGAAAGGGGGGCATTTCTTCCATCCCCGACTCTTCATTTTCACCACCCTGACCTGTCAGGCACTCCCGCCCTCCTCCAATGCCCTCTCTTATTCTGTTCATGTACCATCCCCCCTCCGGTCTCAGGAGACATTTGCCAACGCCAGACGCTGGGGACACAAGATGAATGAGACGCTTTTCTCAGCTGGAGACGCTCTGAGCCTGGTGGACAGTGATCCTTCATGAGTGAGCAGCGCTGTCTGGTTGACGGAGCACATTCACATTTGTTGTGGGTTTTAAGCCTCACCAGAACTGGGGAGACAAGCCGAGACAATCCTGATCCATCCCAGAAGAGGAAGCCGAGGCTCGGGTGGGGGGGGGGTCACGGGGCATCTCCCAGGACACACAGGCAGTGCTCATTGGTGCCAGGGCTGGAAGAGCCTTTTGGGTAATGGCCAAGCCTGTAATCTCTGGCCACACAGAGGCTGGTAACTGAAGGTCACAGGAGTTGGGGAGGTGGAGTGTCAAGAGAGGCCGAGGGCTGACGTGCAGAACGTGGTGACCTTCAAAATGCAGGACAGGCTCCTGGGACCTAGGTCTCCCTGGTTGCAGTGTTTCGGGGGTTGGGACATTGCTCTCTCCCTTGCCTGGAAAAAGGTGAAAAGTATATATCACCGCCCTAGGCCAGCCACCTGTTGGCCCCTGGTAGTCACATGCCAGTGACCAAGGAGTCCTGACTCCCTCTGCCTCTCCCTCTCCCCAGCTAGTTGCTGTGAGAGGAAAGAGCATGAAGACCAGCGCTGAAGAGGGGGACAGAATGGGCTGGTGAGTCAGTTACAAAAAGAAATGTGTGAAGTAGAAACTGTCAGTGGTGACATTTAACAGGTGACAAGGAATGTCCTTCCTGGCTGGGGAGAGACCATGTTGTCTAGCTGATATTACCACCACCCCCACCCCCAGACCCTGATGCTGTTGGTGTGGGGTATGGGGTCTGGGGTGGGCGGAAGGCTATGGGCAAGAAGAGATTGAGTAGGGGAGCAATTGGAGCTGAGAGGCGACTGGCTGTGGTTCTCAAGCAAGAGTGTTATTTGATGGGTGGTGTGTCAGGACCTGCTGGGACCTGTTGCAGGGGTGGTGGATTTGTGCTTGTCCCCAGAAGGGGTGAGTGCCCAGAGCTTCCGCTGTTTCATGCTGGTCTTCCTGAAGGCAAGAAAGAATACAAAAGAGATGACCTTGTAAAGCTCCAGGAGCCCTGGCTCCTATTCAGAGGACTTTTCCTACTGAGCATTCTGGATTCTTAGAGAAGTAGTGTGATGTTGGTTTGGCTGATTTACTAGGGGAACATTAAGGGAAGACAGAGTATGGTCCACACTGGTAAGATTCTGATTTTATAGGTCTAGGGGGGACTGGGAGTCTGAATGTTTGTTCTAAAAAGCGACACCATAATGCAAATACCTGCTATTTCTTTGTCACTGGTAATTAGCCACCCAGTTGGAGGATGAGGAACAGTCAGTTTTCATCAGTTGAGGAGCCTGGGGGGGAAACACTGGCCATGACATCTCGCCGCACGTTGGTGTGTGTGATACATTTGCAGTCTGCACATTAAAACCCAGCTCTCCAGAGAAGCTGGGGTGGGTCATTGCAAATTTCAGTTTTTTTAACCAGTGTAAGATTTGTCCCTTTCAGCAACAACACTTAAAAATTGTCAGCCACTGTGTTTTGGATTTTCTATAAAATGTATTACATGCGTCCCTGCCTTTTTAAAGAGTCGCGCAAGCATAAATGTAACCTTTTCTTGATGTCCCATGGGTATGTTAAGAACCTTAATTAATGTACTGAGCTCTACTTCAGTGGGGCTATGGGACGATTTGCTTACACCAAAAGGCCCCCTTGAGGTTTTGAGTTGCTGTGCCTGATTTTCAGTTTTTCCAGCTACGCTTCTTGCTGACTGATGTCCCTTCTTGCTAGACACAATGTACCTGCCTAAAGCAAATGTCTCTTCACTTTTAATTTCCACTTATTATGTGGGCTTCGAAAGTGGGTAACTTAAGTTCTCATAGCTGAGTAGGGCGTTTTGTGGTTAACTTCCCAATATCCATTCCACACCCCCTCCCTGAGGAGAGCAATGTAGTCTGCGATTGACAGCCTAGGGAGGTGGGTCTGATTGGTTTAAGGGGACCCTCTTTTCCTTTGTCAGTGGTTGGGTCATAGATGGACACGTGACACAATTTTGACTAATGGGATTTGAAGAGAGGTTCTTGGCTGATTTCTGGGAAAATCTTCCTCATTAGCAATAGAGAGCCGCAGGAAATCATTCTCCAAGTAAATGCAAGTGGGGAAACACCCAGCCCTGATTGCTCTTGGCAGCTGAATGATAACTTCCAGAACGTTCTTTGGGAAGAAGCCTACCGGGGATGGCAGAGTTGACTTGGAATTACAGAGGCTGGCCCAGTGGAGAGATGGGAAAAACTGTGTACTGGATGGTTTTGTTGTTGTTTTTTAACCTCTAAACCTCCTCTCATGTGAATTATTATATTTTCTTTGGTTTAAGCCCCTTTGAATTGAGTTGGGTTTTGGTTACTTGTAACTAAAAGGTTACCAGTGGGTGAATATGGAATACATGAAAGAGCAGTGAGTGGGTCCAGAGTGAACCCTGAAGGTTTTGGTATGTGTACTTTGTTACTGTTTTTTGTTTCTCAGGAGTTTGAGTTTGATTTTGATGTGGGGGCTTATTTCTTCCTGAGATTTTCTAGGTGGGTAGTGACTGCTTCTCAGTCACCTTTGTGTCCCTGGTATGTTTCACAATGCCTTGCACTCACTGGACATTCAAAAAATTCTTAAATTGACGTAAACTCGGCAGTCTGCACGTACCTGCGGGGTGCTTTCTCCTTCCTATTGGCAGTTATAACTGCTCCTTGCGCTTTACCTATCAGGTATATTAGGATGTTAAAGACATACCACAAACTTCGCTCTATTCATTTGTTTGCAGCGCTTTCCAGCTTACAATGAACCACCTCAATCTTGTCTTAGAAATAGGCAAGGCCAGGATTCCCATCATTTTTACAGATAAGAAAACCAAAGCTTAATTCACATGAAGCTTAATTTTATAATTAATTCTTAACAAATTTAATTTTGAAATCGCATCCAAAGCACTTTCTTTGGGAATAAATAGCCCTGTGCTCAAAAAAGAGCCTCTTTTATAAGATGTCTCCTAAGCAGGTGCTCCACTGGTTCATTAAGAGACATAAATAAGGTAGTGATCAGCACCTGCAGGTCAGGCCTTCAGGAGGGGACTGCCTCCGCCTCCCACCACCAAGAAGAATTGCAATTTGCCATTAGGTTAAAGTTCGTCAGGATTCACAGCTTGAGCTTCTCATGTAGCTAATTGGTGCTTATTCTTGAAATTGGGTTGCTCTCTCTAATGGAAGAAAAGCAGGGGTTTGCCTCTGTCTTTTTTTTTTTTTTTTTTTTAATGTATCTTTATTGATTTCAGAGAGAGGGAGAGAGACAGAAACATCAGTGATGAGAGAGTCATTGATTGGCTGCCTCCTGCACGTCCCACACTAGGGATCGAGCCCGAAACCCTGGCATGTGCCGTGACTGGGAATCGAACCGTGATCTCCTGGATCCTAGGTCGAGGCTCAACCACTGAGCCACGCCCAGCCGGGCTGTCTGTCTGCTCTTATAAGTTGTGCAGCTAAAAATGAACTGCGGGACAGGGGTTCTTTGCTTTAGACGTATCTCACACAATGATTATCCACACAAAGGGGTTTTGGGGCTCTGAAGTAGGTCTTCATCAGAGGCAGTACCTTTCCTGATGAGAAAAGAGATGTAATTCCCCAAGCCCTGCCCACAAGACCGGAGCAGGATCTTAATTTAAGTTAGAGGGAGTTTTCCCCTAACTCATGGATTGTGTAAGAATGAACTTGCTATTGGGTTTGACCGATTATAGATAGATGGGTTGTGGCATGATGTACTGAAGGCTATTGAATGAACTTACACTGCTTAATAAAAATCTTTATTCTTTTAGTATAAAAATGTGAGGGGCTCTTTCAATATACAATGCACTGGGTTCACTGAATAGTTAAAACTTAGCTCTGCCGCATGCCCCATCCACTATGCCTGTCTGTCTACGCCCAACACAAAGCCCCAAGAATGATGTTCTCGAACTGCCTTTTCCTTCTCCCTCCCCAGTGCCCCATGGACCTAACCCTTTTCCATTTTTCTGCACTTGGATTTCTCCCACCAGGACCTGTCTGATGATGCCTGACACGCTGGCATGCACAGCCCACTGAGCTGATCCCTCCACTTCCAAACATCAGTAGGAATTTTTGTGTAGAACACTTACTCTGACATTGTTTTGAAAATGCCATTGTGTATATACCTTGTTTCCCGGAGGGCAAGGATTGTTTTACATTGTTCTTTGCATGACGCTCAACATCTAGCATTTACCTTATAGTATAGATTTGAGTGTTCAGAGGAGTGTGTTACTCAATAAGCAGCCGAGGAATGGCATCACCTCTTAGTGATCTGCTCTATGGATTATCTGTGCTCAGTCCTTCTGCCTCTAAGGACCTTGTTTGGCCACTCACGGTGAAGCTGAATGGGAATCGTCAGGCCTGGGCTTTTAAGGGGATGTGTGGGTGGAATTTAGTTTATATACTGTCTGAATGCATTCTTCAGTACATTACAAATACATTCTGGATTTTTGGCCCCTGGAAATTTTAAAGGGAAGAGAGGTGAGAAACGAGTTGGATACCGTGGGGTCGGTGTATTGAATACCGTAAGGGAAAGGTTCGAAGGCTTCCCACTCTGCCCTCGTGCCACAGCTGAGGAGGAGCTGCACGGGGTTCCCTACGAAAGGCGCAGGGCTCTCCCAGCCCACTGAGGGCTGCTGCCACTTTCTGTGCATGCTCTGCTACCACCAGCCAAGATTTTAAAAAGGGTGGATGGGGGGAATAGTTTCCCTTCCAGTCTGTGGCGTGGGTTCTCAGACTTGTTCCCTTTTTCTCCATGACACTCCTACTGCTATCCAGGCCTCTGCAGGAAAACAAAACAAAACACAAAAACTCACCCTCTGAGGCTCTGAGAGCTGTGGCCAGTCTTTGCCACCGTTAGAGAGAATGTGGAGGTGAGACCCAAGCTCAGACTCCCCTTCGGTTTCCTTTTCAAGCCTTGGGTGCCTGAGTGTAAGGCTTCTTCTCACTCCTTTCCTTTTAGCTCCAGCATCACCCCTCCTGCAGCAGCTCAGTACCCTGAGCTTGGAGGGGCCCTTGGAGGACCCGGGCACCCCTCCTGTGGTTCGGCCCACTCCCTTTCCAGCACAGCCCTTGCAGAGAGGCCAAGCCTCTGGGATCCAGTGCATTTTCTCACTCCATTCTTGATCCCCATCTCCAGCAGTGCTCCTGGGCTGGACCCACGACCACACATATGTGTCTGAAAGTGTGGGGCTGCTTTTTGTTATCAAGGAACTTGGGAATCCCCTTGTCATTTGGTGACAGAGGCCAGGGACACTAAATCTCTGCATTGCACAAGGAAGGTGAAGCCCTCAAAATGTGCCACAGCTCCCCCGACAAGGAATACTGTGCAACCCAGACCAAATGACCCACATCTGATCTCTGACTGGAAGCAGGAGGCAGCGTGGAGGAGTCATAGAAGGTCTCAGTCCCTGCTCTGCCACTTCTGGCATTGTGGCTCGTTTCCTAGCCTGTTTCCTCTTCATAGTCTGGGGTGATAACAGTGCCCCCACTTCACAGATCAGATTTCTTAATATACGTAAAGATTTGGGACAGAGCTCAGTGTGTATTGAGGGCTGTAGAGACATTCGCTTTTCCCGCCTGGGCCTCCAGAGCCACCCCCTTGGCCTCAGGTTGAAACTGTTGCCCTGGCAGACACTTGTCACATCAACAGTGGGCCCAGGGCCACCATGACTGAGAACCTTGGCTCCGGGTATGGGCACTTACCAGGGCCCTGGACCTGAGCCACTCCTGGGTGGGTACCTGTGCTTGCGTGATGCTGCTCTCTTCCAGTTCCTCCCTCCAGCCAGCCCTGGCTCCATTAGATCATTCCGGAGGGCTTCTCCTCTGTTCCTTTTATCAGATGTCTACCTCTGCCACACTTTCTCTTTTTCTCTCCGTCACCATAGTTTGTATATGTTTGCTGTTTTTTTCTTTTTTAGAAGGCCTTCTAGCTTGTGGTACTCAAAATGCAGATTCTTAGGCCCCACTCCAGAGATTCTGAGGCAGAATGTCCAGGCAAGAGCCAAGAATCTGGGTTTCACCTGACGCAGGTGGTCTCCACAGAGCTAGCCTCTAGCTCGGTTGGCCCATGTATGTCTGCTCTTCCCCAGGAAGGGGAGGGTCGGTGCCGCCCTCGCCGCCAGGAGGCAAGAGGCCTATTCGCGTGTTACAGCTGGTCATCATCGGGCTCAGGTTCATATATCCCTATTCTTAATGGGGGTTTTTAAAATTTACTCAAAGCTCCACATTTAAATTTTCTTCCAGCTGGGGTCACACCTCAATCTAGAATGGCACCTTTGGGAAAAGGGTAGAAGATAGAAGGTGAGGGGTGACATTCATTGCTTTCCTTTAGGAAAGTGGTGTCCTGGGAAGGAGGGGAGGGACTCTGTGCTGGGACTCCATGGTGTGGGTCTCTAGCCCTGACTTCATCACTAGCCTGCTGTGTGACCTTGGTTAAGTTACTTAATCTCTCTGGCCCTCACTCTCCTCATTTCAACATGAGTGGATTGAACAGGTTGGACACACAGAAGTTCTCTTCCAACTCTAAAAGTCTGTAAGTCTATGAGTCTATTTAAATGTGCTGACAGCTTTAGAATGGCTAATTAATGAGTTTTTAGTGGAAACACAATTAGGTGATAATGAAGGCCTCAGAAGTAAATCTCTCCACTTGTAATGAGCAAGCAGATGAGACTTGGAGTGTGTTTTCACCAAATGGAGCCCCTGGGACGAGGCAGAATAGAGCCACAGCTTCCTACCTGGGGACTCAAGGAATCCAGGAGTCAGGGACAGAGCCACACAGAGAGGAAGCTAGGCGGCACTGTCCTGAAACGAAATGAGTCGCCTTGCAGGATAGGCTCAGAGCCATGCCCATGGAGTGGAACATTGGCAGCTCTGCAGACTAGGGAGTAGCGCTCCTGCCTTATGTCTGTTTCGAGAACATGGTCACCTGCATGTCTTTTTAATCCTCTTACACTTGGTGAAATAGATAAGCTTGGGACTTCTATCTCCCCCATTTAATGGATGAGACATGGAGGCTTAGAGGAGTGACTATCTTAACGTCAAGGAGCACGTAAGTGCCAGATCTGGATCCAGCCTTCCAAAGCCTATGTGTCCTTCCCCCCCTACCCAGCCAGCTCCTCCTGCCTGGCAGGCCACCTCTGCTGGCTCCTCTGAGCAGCTGGCCCTAGTAAGGGTGAAACAGGCCACCCTGCTTACTCAGAGCACTCTAAGAGTGTTTGCAAAGCCACCCTGGGACACTGCTTTGTGGGACTGGCTCTGGGAATGGGAAAGATCAGGCTGGTGTAGGGGTTGAAGGTGTTCAATCTGTGGTCAGAGGGCCCCCAAGGAAGCTCCTGTGAGGAGCCTTCTTGACAACCGTGTCCAGCATGGTATGCTCTGATAGTTTGTTGACCACATCTAAGGGAGGAATGCTCTACCTTGAGGTGTAAAGACAAGAAAGGGTGATCCATGGGGGTGGGGAATCTCTGTCCCGGGGAGACCCAATAAAGAGTGAAACCCACTCTGCGTGGTATGGGGGAGCAGCAGGCCTGGGGTGGAGGCAGGGAGCTGATGAACTTCTCAAAAACTCCTCCTGATGGTGACTTTGCCTGCAGAAACGCAACCTTGACCTTTTTCTTCAAAGTGAAATAGGGCAAAGAGGCAACATCTTTGCTGCAGAAGGAGAGAGGGAACACACCAACGAGCATTTGTCTGGGTCCTGCCCTAGAAATGCTCCAAGTAATAAAATCAGGATGACTTAAGAAATCTATCACCCATCCTGGCCTCCCACAGTCACCCACATGCCCTGCCGGAGACAGGGGAGGGACCTGGAGACCCTGTCAGGTAACATGGCCTCAGTTTCCTCACCTGTAAACCAGGGGATGGGATGAAATGGTCCTGAGGCCTCCACCTTCTCAGACCTCAGGTGGATCTGGAGGAAATCTTTGGGGGTGGGTGGTGCCGAGGAATGATTGAGAAGAGATGCCAGAAAGAAAGGGGAGAAGAGAGGAGAGGAGGGTAGAGGTAGAGGAGAAGAGAGAAGAGGGAGGGAAGCTGAGGAGGTGAGGAGAAGAGAGCCACAGTAAAGTGAGAAGCGGAGAATGCAGTCTCGGACTTCAAGCTGTCATGGAACTTCCCAATGTGTCAGACTTAGAACTCTGGGGTGACGGGGGCGTGGTAAAGGCTCATGGTAGAACCCTAGACGGGGGGGGGGGGGCAAGAACTCAAAAGGCAAAAACAGAAAAATCCGGCTGAAGAACACCCTGAAAAGCCAGACCAAGATAGGACCCTGCCACAGTCCCTCCTTCTACTGCTCGTGCCTGGATCTCCATCTTGGCATGAGGCAAGGCCGAGCATGGGGAAGTACAGGGCCGGGGTCAGGGCAGCCAGCTCCCCTGGCAGACAAGATTTATCATTTGGCTGAGCTGGTGAGAGAGGGAGCCTGCAACGATTCAGGGTATGAAAAGCAGCCCAGTGTTCTTGAGGAGTCCCAGTGCCAAAGGCAGGGGCATCCATCTGGCCTCTCTTTGTAGTACATTTGTCACCCTGCAGCCTGGGACCAGGCTGGCCTCCCTTCTGCCATCTGTAGCCACAGATCCCACCTTCAGCAGCCTCTGGTGCAGGGCCTGCAGCCCCAGCAGGTGCTGTGACTGGAAGGAGGGCAGTCTGTTCCCTCCCTTGGGACCCTCTCATGCTGGGCCCTCCAGCTGGTGCCCTTCCAAGCTGGTGTCTACTTACCTTTCTCTGAGGATAAAAAGCCATGCATCAGAGAGATGAAAAACCCTCAGAGACAGCTAATACTGTAGTTTTGTGCTGTATTCTAGAGCACCCTAGGGTTCCTTCAGCTACCTTGAGAGCTGCTGAGAGAGGCTGAGCATCCAAGCCCCTCACTTATCAGTGTCCCTCTGCTTTTATCTGATCTAGATGTAGATATTCTAGATAAGGTTTCATTTGAAGAATGGGTTCTGCTGCTGAAAAAAAGTTTGAAGACAACAAACCTGGTCTCATTTCAAAGAAGAAGATACAGAAGGCCAGAGAAGACCAGTAGCCCAGCCATTGTTGGCAGAATGGGGATTAGAACCCAAACCTCTTGGGTTCCCCATTTCTCTGTGACATCGGGCTGCTTCTTTTGAGGTGCCAGCCTGAGTATCCATGGCCAACACCTCTTCTCTACCCTAGCAGAGCTTCCCCTCCCCTCTCACTATTTGGAAGAGCAAGGCCCACCTCACAAGCTTGGGTGCCATGCTTTCTTAGCTTTTCCTCTGCCAGAGGGGTCATTAATTTATAAACGATGTGCAGCCCAGGCAATCCTATTTTAGGTATGAAGTGAGACCTCCCTGGTCAGCCCATGATTACAGCTTCTTTTTCCTAAGGGCTATCTCTAGACCCAGATCGTTGTGCTGTGGAGCTCCCATCATCCTTGTGAGCATTGGTTGTTATCGATGGTTTTCTATAGAGCATGGGTCATTTCCTTTACGTCCCTCTTGATTTTTGGAGAAACTTGGCTCTGTTCTATTTAGGCCTCAGGTTGTCCATTTTGGCTTCTGACTGTAGGTGCTGATCCAGCCACTCTCTGCAATAGTCCCTGGGTTCCATTCCAGAAGGCCCCAGACTAACATTTCTCCTGGGCAAAGGACTCTTCCCACCCACAACACTGTGCCCTGTTTTCTTCTGTGGTTCCTCCAGCCCTTGCAGGGTCCCATTCCCCAGCGTGGCTTGCCCTGCTTTATGTTCTACCTGCTCTGCTGGACTTGCTTTTCCAACACACTGCCCCTCAGCCTTTCCTCTCTGAATTTACACCTTGGCTCTGCTCCTTCTAAATGCCTCTCTTAGCTTCTCAAAGCCAGGCCTTTCTCCTTTAAGCACCCACCTGGAGGCTGTTTCCCATTGCAGGAACCACCACATTCATCTCAGGATTCCATAGAAGAAGAAAACCGAGATCTAACGTTCCCTGAGGGCCTTCTAAAGGCCAGGCATGTGGGTAGCACCTTACATATTTTATCTCACTTGATCCTCATGATAATCCTAGGAAGTAGATATTAACATTCCCAGTTTTCACATGGGGACACTGAATCTCAGAGATTTAGCCATTTGCTCAAGATCACAGTTAATAAGTGTTAAAGTCCTGGCTTTGCCCTGAGCCTAGGCAGTTACCCATAACACCCAGCCACTTAGGTCAAGCTAATGGGGTTCCTCTGAGGCATGGGATGTCACAGCCTGGCAGTGACCTTTCTCCAAAGCACTCATCCTTTAACCAGATCCTTCGCCCTGGTTACCGTCTTCCCTGTTTCTCTAAGAATCCATTGGCACAAACTGAGCATGGCAGGGAAATGTAGGAAAGAGACCAAAGCCCCCGCTAGCTTCAAAAGTCAAAGAAGGCTAAAGTTGAGAGCAAGCCACAGTTGTCTCCAAAGATGTTGAAGCTGCAGGTGGAGTCCTGGCCTGCTCTGTGGTAGCCAGGCCATGAAACGAGAGATGTTCAGACCCACTGACCATTCATCTTATAAAAGTGGGGAGACAAGAGGCTATGGAATATCCTTGACTCCTTGCACCACTCTTCTCAGTCCTATTTTCCGTCAGGATGAGCTGTGCAGACAACCTGAAGTTACCGCTCACTCGTTACTGTGGCGTGTCTTGGTACAGGAGGTTGAAGGAAGTCCATCGGAAGTTCCTGCCGATGGGAAGCTCCACTATGGCCGGCTTCTCCTCCCCCCAGCCCAGGACCCCAAGAATGGGGTGAAGAGGGACATGGCTCTGAGATGGGAGCAGGTGGGGGGAGGCTTCTGGGCTCTCCCATCTTCTGGAGAATAGGCATTGGGATGGGGGCAGGGGGACAGGGAAGGACTGGGCTGGAAAAAAGAGGGACTGTGCTGCAGATGCTTCAGTGAAATGCTGCTTCTTCCCAAGTTGTTACCCAAGAGTGTTCAGCAGAGGAAGCTGACTGCTGACAGCAGCAGCTGTGGAGGCGGCAGGAGGGAGAGGGGTGGCATTATCACCCTCCAGGCAGGGAGGAAAGGATGGTGTCTCCTGCCTGCTCTGGAATCTGTGAGTCTCTCACCACCCACCCCCCAAACCCCTCCATGTCAAAACCCAGGAGGAGAGAGGGATGGGAGGGAAATCGGAGAGAAGCAGACACCCCAGGAAGATGCACGCAACCTGCTGCTCACACTCCTCTCCTGGTCACACATGTGGGCAGCCCCCCCCCCCACACACACACACTCTGGCAGGTCTCTCTTTAACCATCTCCCTAAGCCAGGGCATTATGCCACTGCTCTCCGGTCCAGCCAAAGTTGGAGTTATTTCTGGGATGAGCAATCCACTCCATAAGGATAAATCATCCTCAACCATCCTCAGGGACTTTTGAGGAAACTCGGGAGGGGAAGCCAGCCTTGGTGGGGTGGCTGGGGCTTGGCCGGAGGACAGCCTGGGCGCTGGTGATTGGTGTGTCACTGGGGCTGCGGGCTGTTTCCAGCGCTTTTGTCTGGTGCTGGGAGCAGACTCCGCAGTGTGAGGGACAATTGGAGCCGTTCCGGGCTGGCAGCTGCATGTGTCCTGCTTTCCCTGCAGCTGGACCCTGCCTCCTGGAGCCGCCAGGCAGGACGGAGATGTTTTCTTGCTAACCTGAGCGCAGCAGCCTGGGCCGATCTTACGGAGAAGTGTTTTTTCTCTGAAAGCAGTAGCAGCAGTCCTGGTCCCCTGGTCTGAGAAACACTAGCGGGGACTCCAGTCCTCATTAGCCCAAGGAAGCCCACAGCCCCTTTCAGAAACCCGGGAGCTGAGCATGTCCTTGGCCCTGGGTCTGTTCCCAGACGGGGCTTGGGGTCCTGAGCGCTGGCACTGGGGGTGAGGAGGGGGAGAGCCTGGCTGCCGCCCGGGTGCCGGCTTCCCCAGGACTGCATCTCCTGCCGGCCGCCTCTGATTTCCCCACCCCGAGGCGGAGCTGCTAGCGGTGAGTACCGGACAGATGTCCCTTTCCATGTTTGCTGGCCATGCCCACATGAGTCACAGAGGACCAAGTCTGCAGCTTGATTTTCAGAGACAAGGCGCTGGTTTCCCTCACCTCCTGCCAGGTGGGTGAGGTGGAAGGTCTAAGGATCGGGGCCAACCTGGGGTGAGGAATGTGGAGTCAGGGAACCGCGGCTGCAGGTGTTTTTCTCAGGAGCAAGGGGACCCTGGAAGGAGATGCTTCTCTCACTGCTTTCGTGCCCTGGGTGTGCCTGAGAGTGTGGAGGGGTGGCAGCTGAGAAGCGCTACTCAGGTGTTTCAGGGTTTGGAGCCAACTTGCACTCTTGCTGCCAAGGCCCTACTGGCTGAAGGGCTGGGGACACGGAGAAGTTGCCCTTTTCTTCCCCTGCCATGTGACGTATTGCCTCCTCCTGCCCTGACATCACCGTCCTGGGGCTACTGACAAGGCCCTTTTAGTTTTCCTCCTTCTTCTTCTTACTATTATAATTATGTTTTATTTTCTACTTGCTCACTTGGATCAGAGGCTGCTGGGCTCCTGAGGGCCAGCCAGGTGGCTGCCGGCACTGCTAGGAAAGGGCATTGGAACAGCGGCGGGTCCCCACCTGGAATGTGTAAAATGAGACACGATGAGGCTGGGGAGATGAAGCCCTTGGGACCCAGGCACCCTCTATGACAGCCCGGTCTATGCCTACCCATCTAAACCGCAGTCCTTGGTTACGTTTTCAGCCTGGGCTGCCCCTGGGACTAGGAGGCACTGCCTGCTGAGCGAAGCCAGGCTTCCTCAACTCTCCTGGGACTCCACGGGAACACTCACCTCTCTCGCCTTCCAAATGTGTCTACAGTTGGTTGTGTTTTCTGCTCCCTTGTAACTGTAGTCTTTGCTCGTGGCTCCATACGTTTCATATAAATTGTATATTTGGATGTGATGACTCTGACATCCCTTTGGGGAATATCTCCAACTTTCCAGAGGTTCCTGAAGGGGACAACTCTGCACCCCATGTTTCCAGTATATCCTGATCATTTGGGGCCTGTCTGAAATCCAAGGCAGCAATGGGTGACCGGGGTTCTGACTCATTTGAGAATTCTGAGCTACGATTCCCAAATCATGGTGGGGGTGGGGAGCAGCAGTGTTTAGGGCAAGGCTTTTCAACAGTGGCGCCATTTACCTTTGGGGCTGGATAACTCAGTAGGGGGACTGTCCTGAGCTTTGTAGGATATTTAACAGCACTCCTGGCCTCTACTCACCAGTAGCACCCTCATTTGTGACAATCAAAAATGTCTCCAAGTATATCATTGTCTAACTACTGTGTTATACAGCTGAAAGCAACACAAAATAATATTGAAAGTAAACTGTAATTGAAAAATAAAAATAAAAAAGTCTCTAAACATTACCAAATGTCCCCCCAAGGGCAAAATTACCCCAGATGAGAATGCTGGTTCCCCTTAACACTGCCACTATTACTGTTGCCTCCCTCCTTTAGGCTTCAGGTGGCCTTTGGCCTCGTGGGGCTGGGACTCAACATGTACATGTGAAGTGTAGCCACCTCTGGCCCGGGAGTGCAGACACCTTGGGCTCTGGGCTCCAGTGATCTCACTCATGTTTCCACCCAATTTAGGCTGAGAATCACTTCTAGTCCTCCCAGCCTCCACCAACTTCCAGGTCTTTCTAGTGGAAACGTGAGGATGAGGCTCACGGGGGCAGGGTTGGGCCTCCATCTATGGGGGAATGAGGTCTGCGAAGGAAAATCCCACTGCAGAGTTCCACCATTCCCTCCTGACATTTGCCCCAAAGCCAAATGGAGAAGGGGAGAGAAATCTCACTGTATGGGCAGCCTTGGGGCAGTGAACAGCTTTGTGATTTGCAGCTTTTGAACCCATGGTGTTGTGGTAATGCTCTGAGGTTTGCAGAGTCATGGTCCCAGGATGGAGCAGGGTTCCCACCTACCGTGTGTCTACTCTGTTCTGGGCTGGCTGGCCATATAGGAGCACAGGGGCCTGTGGGCAGGGCCAGGCCTGTGTGTATGTAACTTCCAGGACTGACATGAGACTCACCCATTGTGGAACAGGGACAGAGAGGTGGGCCAGGTCAAGGTCCCAGTGCAGGGAGAAGCCACAGTGCAGCTTTGCACCAAGGACCTTTCTCCCTACCACCTGAGCCTGAGCAATAGCAGGCAGTGACTCAAACTCACAGCCTTCTCTGGCCCACCAGGGGCCTCTGTGTGGCTGCTGGGAAACAGCAGGGGGCTGTGAGCCTGGGAATTGGGTGGGTGAGCATGTGAAGCTTCTAATAGGGTCAGGGGTTCCCAGCTCAGTCCCCCACATAGTAGGGGTGTTGACTCTGTTATAACATGCGCTGGTCAGAAAAGATACCCCTCCTCCGGTGGAGCAAGGAGAAAGATGTGGAGCAGGCATCTTGGAAAAGGGGATTTTTGCCCATATGTTACGTGCCAATTAGTAACAGGATTCCCGCTGGCCATCCGCAGACTGGGAGATTTACACTGAAGCTTAAGCAGATGTGATTCTCCTCAAGGAATTATACTGAAGGCAGAGCCCACTTCTTCTGGAGCAGGAGGCTGCATTCATTTCTTTATTCAACTTTTATTGAGTTTATACCAGCCCTGTGCTAGCTGACTCTGTCTCTGACTTCGAGAAACTCAGTCTAGGGGGAGACAGAGGCTGACTGCGACATAGTGGCCCTCGCACAGCTGCTGGAGCCCAGCTGAGGTCCAGACTAATTGGTTTTCTGGCCATTCTCCCAGCAGAGCTTCCAGGCCCCACCTTAAGGCTTTTGGGAGATAACTGAGATCTGAGGGTCAAGTCACAGCTGGAAGCAGCAGGGCTGCTCCCAAACTGCTAAGTCCTAGAGGAGCTTGTTAATCTGTCCCCCAGGCTGGCAGGAGGCTCCCCAGTGTCCCCCTGTCCTCCAGTCTGGGTTAATTACTTTCCACAATCTGTTCCTTCCCTCCCTACCTCATCTCTTCCTGCTGCTGTCTGCCTGTGCAGCTCTGGGACTGGTCACTTCCTCCCCAATTGCCCATGTGGACCCTCGGGTGGGATCTAGGTGGCTGGTGTTTCTGTGGACCCCATCTGAACACACGAGACAGAAAGAGTATGTGTTAGATTCTAACCGTGTCTGGTGCTCTTGCTCTCCTTTCGGAATGACTTCCACATTCTCCTGATCCAGTGGAGGAGGGGCTCAGGAAAAGGGGCTATTAGTACCTGGCTCTACCATTAAAGCCCCATGCCTGTCCCTCATATAAAGCGAGGGGGTGTTCTAGACCGGAATGCTCCCAATGTGGTCCTCCGATCAGCAGCTTCAGCATCACCTGAGAACTTGTCAGAAATCAGGTTCTCAGAACTACCCCTGGAACACAGAATCAGAAACTCCAGGGTTGGTGCCCAGCGACCCATGAACCAAGGCCCTAGAACACCTTGGGGAGCCACCTTCCAACTGTAGCTGTAAGGCTGGTCTCATCATTTCCCATCTTGAAATAACTAGTGACCTGCAAAAAGTCCAGTATCCACATTCTGGAACATGGTCTGTTATTTTGACGGTGTCATTAAATTATCACAATTACAAACAAAACAAAACAAAGCTCTCCGTTTATACCCTGGCATTTTCCAGAAAGGACTTAAGGTGGTTTTCATTTCATTCCCTTTAGGGAGGGGCCTGCAGAGGCCGGCGGCAATGTAGTGAGCACAGGGCATCTGTGGTGCACACCATGGACCTGAGAACTTGCCTGGCTTCCAAGACGCCGGCCCTGATCCTGCCCCCTTGCTCCCTGCAGCAGCAGAGGCCTGCCCTTTCCGAGCCTCGGGTGAGAGCTCTGCCCAGTGACTTGAGCACCGCCTCCCTTGGCAGGCGAGGCGAGTGAGGAGCGGGATGCCCTAGCATCTCTCTCCCGCTGCTGGCATTTAGCCCATTGCTGAGTTAACTCAAGCAATACTAATAACCGGTGTGCCCATGTGAAGACCTCTTGCAGACCCCTGAATCCTACTCGCTGGGGTGCTGATAACTGGCTAAGCATCCTGTCTGGCCGCCTGCAGTCATTCACAAAACAGACCATGAAAGGCCCAGTGCTGGACTGGATTCTGTGATGACGCCAAAAGAAAAAGCACTTCTGTCCCTGCCCTCTGGTGTGAACCTGCCGTTTAGGAGAGGACTGTGCCACGGTCCTCAGTGTTTAAAATGGGCTCCTCCTTCCTGCTTTTTCTCCCCTCCAGGCCCTTCCCCTCGCCCAAAGCCCGGCTCCTTCCTTAGCGCAGCCGGCTGGCATCAGTTTCCTGGGGGTCCTCAAACCCCCGTCGGGTCAGGCCCAGCAGCCCGCTTTCCACTGGCTCAGTGAGCCGCCCGGCCTCAGCTGAGACCTTTCCCGGCCTTTCTCCGGTCTCCAAGGAGCTTGCAAGAAATGCAGCTTGAGAAAACAGCCTCCTTCCCTTCCCCCACTGCTCTGTTCTCCTCCCCCTACCCACGCCCAACTCCCCAAAGCCTGCAGCTCCCGCCCCTGTCCCCCTTGCTCCTTGCCCTCTCAAACTCATGTTTTATGCAGGAACATCCCCATTCTCATGGAAAGTGCAGCAAAGTTTGGGAAAGAATTTCAAATCTCTTTTGAAGAGGGGTGGAGCTAATGCAGGGTTATGGGGTTAACCTCAGCTGAGAGGCTTTTTCCTGGCTGAGTGGAAGCCCCTTCCTCTGTGTGTGTGTGTGTGTGTGTGTGTGTGTGTGTGTGTGTTCTCCCTTCTACCCACCATTTGCACTGCAAAGGGAGGGCCAACACACCACACAGACACGTAAAGGGACCCACATATGCACATGTGTCTGGAGCCTGCCTCACCCCCAGTACCCCATCCTGCTCCCTTCTGCCTTCTGGGGAGCACCAGCAGTGTCTTGTCTTGGATTTAAACATTCTCAGAAATTTGAGAGGCACAGGGAAAGAGAATGTTTTTATAAATACTAGAAAGAAAATGAACATGTGTATAAAACTTTTTTTGGCAGTTTTCACAAGATCTATTCTCTTTGTTTTGGAATATCAAAATCATTGTATATAATTGATTTTTAAAAATAAAATTAGCTTGTTAGGTATATCAAATTGTGTGTTACAGTTTATTCTGCTAATAATTCCAAGTTCCCGTTATAGAAGCGCCTTCCCTTTCAAAGTCCAACATCTCTTCTCTTCTGACAGTTAAGTAGGCAAAACCTTGAACATAAGAACCTACAATATACTTAGAGTAAGACAAAGGACAGTATTGTTTTCTGGACTTGGTGTTGACGAGAAACAAAGAAGCACTTATTTTCAGAAAAGGAATTGTGGAAAGAAAGGAGAAGGAAACCTTTAAATCTCACTGAATGCAATTTGTTCCATAGAACTTTATCTAATCAGCTTCATTCTCTGAGCCATCACCTTGAGTCAATTTTGATTCTTCTAACACTTCATTTTTATCATCTTCCCAGAGTCCTGAAAGCTGAAGATTTGCCTAGATTGAGAGGAACTTCTTTCCTTTTTCACATGTTAATTTACGTCTTGATTTACACATGTTTTTCTAAATATGGCTCCCTGTCTTTCACATGCAGTAGGAGACTGGGGCAGATTGGAGCCCTACAATAGTGTGGCCCCCATATTGGGGAGATTTGCTTTCTCTAGACCCAACCCCCCCACAGATGCCCATCCTCTGTAGCATCCAGCAGCTGGGGTATGTTCTGTGCTTGCTTTGGTAGGTCTATTAAATGCCATGGCCATTCCCCTCTCACCTCTCCGCAGATCTTCCTCTGAATCCTAGATCTAGTACTTCCGCAACAAAGTGAGCTGCTGAGGATAAAGTTTTCCACATAGTTGATATTAAAGTAATTTATTTTACCTTCCTCTGTACTTATAAGTGGAATGTACTTGGATTCCCAGGAACAATTGATTTTTCTGTAGGTCAGTTAGAGAGGAATGTCAAACAGGGTGCATCATTACATGCAGACGAAAGGACTGGTGCAGCTTGTTCAACATAAAATCCTATTGCATAATTTTTAGAAATGGTTTGGGAACGTAAACACACTCCATTCTAAATACATTATTCATTCTAAACGTTTCAGAATACAGAAATATATTTGAAATAATATTTCAAGGAAGTCTTAGGACCTAACAGAGGGGGGAATGATTTTTCCCCCCTAACGTGCTTTTTTCTGGGCCTTCACATTTTCAGTTTTGTCCCTGGGGAATCTCCTGTGTTGAATAAATTTAGAATTAAAATCCACCCTCCTCTTTCTTCCTCTGTAGCTTCCTTTGCCATTATTCTTAAAGAAAAGCATTTATGATGTGCCCAGAATTCCACCATGACTTTTGGTTGGAGCAGGAGAGCCCAAGAATGTCAGAGAGGAAAAGAGCAATGAGATAAAGACATGGGCCCAAGCCGAAGACCACAAATGGGCATAAAGAGGCATAGGCAGATTGGCAGCCTCCAACTGACAGGGGACAAAGAAAGAGGACTTTAGTAGCAAACCCAGACACACTTCTAACAATGAGTCCATCCCCGGGCCATCCTGGGAGTTGTTAGGGCATCTTCATTAGCTGTGGGGGTGAGAGGTTGGGCAGACAGGCCTGAGGGGAGGGCCAACTCTGAGCTTTTGAGCCCACCTGTGCTGCTTCCAATCTGGGAGACGGCCTTTTACGAATAAAACTATGGGGTTAAAAGGGTTCCTGGACCCAATTCCAGTGTTTGAGTGGAGGCCCTCCCACACCAACAAGCAATTCTTGGATGCCAATAGGGTGTCCAAGAATTCAGTTCAATTCTGATGCTATCTGCCCTGAGATATCATCAGATTCCACAAGTTGAAGGTTCAGTCTTACAAGACTACTGACGCCCCCCCCCCCCCCTTCAGATGCCAGTTGCAAGCCCAAGTTACCTGTACTCCTGACTGACTGGCTATAAATTAGAGGTTCCCACAACCTCCTCCTTGGGTTGGATTAATTTGCTAGAGCAGCTCAAAGAACTCGGAGAAACATATGACTGACTAGATCACCACTTCATTATAGAAGGATATAACTCAGGAACAGCCAGATGGAAGAGATTCAGAGGGCAAGAGGGGGGTATGGGGGGGGCATAAATGGTGATGGAAGGAGACTTGACTTGGGGTGGTGAACACACAGTGCAGTGTACAGATGATGTATTACAGAATTGTTCACCTGAAACCTATATAATTTTATTAACCAATGTCACCCCAATAAATTGATTTGGAAAAAAAAAGTATGGGAAAAGGGCATAGGGCTTCCGTGCCCTCTCCAAGTGTAACACTCTCTTCAAATCTCCATGTGTTCACCAACCTGGAAGCTCTCAAACCCGTACTCTTGGGTTTCTATGGAGGCTTCTTTACATAGTCATGATTGCTTAAATCATTGGCCATTGGTGATTGATTAAACCTCCAGGCCCTCTCTCCACCCTAGACGTCAGGAGGTGGGAGTGGGGGAGGGATGAGGAGTGGGACTGGAAGTTCCAATCCCCTAATCACAAGGCTGTCTCCCCTGGCAACCAGCTCCCATCTTTAGGTGCTTTCCAAAAGTCACCCCATTTAATAACCAAAGACACCTTTATACTCTAATCACTTAGGAAATCCCAAAGGTTTGGGTAGCTGTGAGCCAGGAACTGTAGAAGAAGACCAAATATTCAGATGACCAGATACATATTATAAATCACAAGATGTAAGAAAGCCACGTGGGGGAGGCAGCCAATGAGAAGAGAAGGGGAAGGTCAGCTGGAGAATTATGGGCAAACCCTCTGTAGTAAAACACTGTAGGGATGGTGACGGTGGCCTTCATCAGCCTTGTTAGTTGTTTATTTATTTACCCTTTTTCTGAGCAGGAGCAATGATGAGGCTGATGAATTAATGTCTTCCCAAAGCCAAACCCTGAGGATGACCTGCCCTTGCTTCTCTCTCCTCCTTCCTCGTTTCCCTTCACATACTGTGTTCTCTGCCACCCCCTTCCCTCCCTTTCACATCAGTGGTAACGGAGAATCACACTAGCTACATTTATTGAGCAGTTACTCCGTGCTAGGCTGAGATGAACTGACCCTGGCCAACCAGGTCCTGCCTGATTCTTAGGTTCTTCTTGGTAAACATCAGTAGTCTCCAACAACTTTTAGGGGTAGGTAAGGGCTATGGGTCTCCTCCCCACCTTACTACCAGGTTACCATGAAAGGCAGTCTCAGGCCAAATTTTCTCAGTCTATAGATATTTATCAGTTAGCCAGCACAGAGCAGTCACATAACCTGTTTTGGAAGCTCAAGAAAGTCCCTGCTCTCTGTTCTTTTAAGTGGTCCAGCAGCACCTGGCCTGAAGATTCCCTTGACAGGTGTCTCAGCATTTGGTTAACCATTTGCATCCTGAACCTTGGAGGAGGTGCTAAAGGAGTTGGAGTTGCTCACCCCAAAGAAAAGCTGCTGCCTGGTGGTGGGGTGGGGAGGGGCTGGGTGATGACACAACAGATTGGAACTGACAGTCACTGCTGATTATTTCCATTTAATATTTTCTTTTTAATTTTAAATCGAGATACTATAAAATAAATATAGTAAACCACAAAAAGATGTTTTAGTAACAGGTTATATTAAGGTTAGCTCCTCACACCACCAACGAGGTAGAGAAAGAGAACTTGGGCAGCCACTTGCTCTAGAAGCTTCTCTACAATCCCCCCCCCCCCCCAGGTAGCTTGACTTCTTTGTGTGTCATTAAAGTTTGTTTTTGTTTTTCTGATGGTTTATTATACAAAGGAGGTGGGACTTCAGCTTTCTGAACTCAGAACAACCTATAATTCACTGAACCTGCAGCAGAAAAGATTTTGGTTAGATTGCAGAATTTCTCAGATTTTAGAAAACTAGAAATCAGTGACCGGGAAACACACACACACACACACACAAAATCCTTGTGATGACTTCGATGTGGTTCTGGTTGGGGACAGGGAAATAAAGGCAATCACTCCAGTTCTGGGGCTGCCCTCAAAGATTTAGACTGGCTGGAAGCTCCCTGCCTTTCTGATTGGCAGGAGACCGAGGAGCCTCTGTGGGTGGTGGGATGGGGACAGGTGGCCTCTCATCTCACAGCACCCTGACTGGTGTCCTCTGAGATCTGCCTGGTGTCAGAACCTCCCTTCTATGATCAGAGGCCAGCTCTTCCTTCTCAAGCTTCTAATCCTGCCTTAGCCCATCCGAGAGAGTGACTCTCGAAAGAAACAATGACCAGCTGGGGGACAGGCCTGGGATCTGAGCCCACTCCATTCCCGGGTGACCAGGGCAGCCGAACAAACACACTCTGGCCCCTGGCCCAAGGGACACCAGGCAAGGTGCCTGGAGGAAGTGGGGCAGTGGAATAAGAGGAAAGTGAATGGTCTCCTGCTTTTCCTCCATTCAGTGTGTGGTTTCCATGGGGCCCCAAGTGTGTTTATAGGCAGCAGACCTGGGGGGTGGGGTGCTGGGAGACCTGGGCTGAGATGCTGTAGGGACAAGAAAGGGAAGCCTGGAGAGGGGGGAGGGGGAGGAAGGAGGCCGGGAGGGCTGGGCACTTGAAAAACCAAATACAAAGTTGGCTGTTGAATGCTTTTTGCCAACCATAGTCAATTCTTAATTATCCCCGTAATGGGAGGGAGCAGTGGCAGGAATGATTGAAAGCAGCAAATAATCCCAAACCATTTAAGCTACATGATTTTTAAAAGAGAGGAAAGGAGATTTCCCTTCCTAATGATGTCTGGCTCAGGCTGATGTTAAATGAGGGAAGTATTAACAGCGAGCTCCCTGGGGATCAAGGCTAGAACCAGGCTTATTTAACATGTTTATAAATTATTTAGAGTTCACATTTCCTGATTTTGTGAGCAGTTTCAGGAGGGGCTGTTAGTCCTCCCAGGAGCCAGAGGAAACTCTCCTCCAGGAACTGCACACTCGCAGGAGGGAGTCCCTGAAGTGGGAAATGAAGAAGTTGGAGGTATCAGGCTAACCAGGCCAACCTCATGGGAGGGGCGCAGGTCAAGAGAGCCTCCCTCCCCTAGGCCTATAGCTAAAAGGAGCCTGAGTCTCTAAAATACTGAATGGCTTCCAGCTTCTTCCTGAATTAACTGCATTCAGGCCCCTCCAGAGCATGGTCCCAAGAGTCGCCCATCACTCCAGCCATGCTCCTGAGACAAGGAACAACAGCCCGCAGAGCCTGGTCACTTGCCACAGTCATAGGGCTAAATGCATAGCACTTGGAATTGTCCCCAGAATTCTGACTCAGAGGGTCTCCATCCATCCATGTCACACTGGATCCTGGCTGACTCCCAAAGCCACACACCACTTTCCTGCCTCTTCCTGTATCTACAATCAGGATTCTGTCCATCTCAAGTGTCCTCTCCTCTGAGGAGCCTCCCCTGCTCCAAAGTACTCTCTCTCTGCTCAGGAATCAGTGGTTGATTTGCCTCTCTTGGCTTGTGTCAAGCTTTAACTGTGTGACAGCCTTGGTGTTCTTGTCTCATTCCACCCAGACACCCCAGAACATCTCACTTTGTCTCTTCTCCTTGCAGAGCCCCCCACACACCACTTTGACCTTAGTGCACAGGCCAGGGGTGAGTTGAGTAGGGAGGAATGGGAACCTCCCCTGGAAAGGGTATAAGTTGGAGCTGATGCTAATAGGCTAGGCGTGCCCTTGGGGATGTATGACTCGATTTCCTGCCAGATCCCTTACCTTTTGGTTTTTCCAGAGCAGCCATCTAATGCAGACTGCCTGCACATGAGCCCAGGTTGGGGTCAGTCCTTCCTTTGTTGCATATGGAGCAGCCCCCTGACTACATGCCTCTCCAAGCATGGGGCCCAATCCCCTTCACCAGCATCACCTGTGGCACCCTGCCCAAAGGGACTCTCCACAGCGCCTGGGGCCCACCTTATGACCAGCTTTTCAGGTGTCTCTAATGCACAGGGAGATGTGGGAATTGCTCCCAAAATGTGGGAGGGCTGCCCCCTGGGACTCGTGGAGGTCATGTGGAGGGGAGTGTGCAGGCACACTTGCATTTACACACATGAAACAAGTGTGTGCACATGTCCACATTTTTGGATGCCACTTCATTAACTGCATCTATTCTTTACTGCACTCCCAAAGTACCACCTGGTGCCATGCCTTAAAAATGATTTGGTGACACAGACCTATAGCATGGATGAACTCTGAAGGCATTATACTGAGTGAAATAAGCCACACACAAGAAGACAAATATTGCATGATCCCACTTATACAAATAGTCAAATTCACAGAGACAGAAAGTGGGATGGGGTTACCAGGGGCTGCGGGGTCGGTATAGAGTTCCTGTTCGGGAAGATGAAAAAAGCTCTGGAGGTGGTAGGTGGTGACAGTAGCAATGTGAATGTACTTAATGCCACTGTATGCTTAAAAAAAGTTAAAATGGAAATTTTCTGTTATGTATATTTCAACACCTTAAAAAAATTATAATGATTTAGGCCATTGCCCTGTCTCCAGGAAGAGCCCTGCCAGCCAGAATGACTGGCCTTGCCCTGCACTGTCGACCTTAAAGCTTCCCAGGGAAGGTAGGATTGCATTCATCCCCCGCCCTGCCCAGTTGTCACACACCCGGAGACAGGGAGACCTTCCTGGGGTCCCTTAGATCCACACCACAATAAGCCATCCTGGGACAGGATGGGTTTTGTGCCATGAGTCAGAGATGAAGTGAGAGTTCTTGGCTTGGGGAAAGCCAATAGCAGAGTCTCAAAGAAAATGTGACAACATCAGAAGTTTCCAAGTGATTGAATATCAGGTTAGCTGGTGTGTATGGCCCTACATAGCGTCTGCTTCACTTTAGCCCATTGCCACACATTTAGGGAAAAATAAGTAAAGCCATGGCCACAAGGTGGGAATTGCCAGTGGTCTGACAGTCCAGCAAATCTAAGGAGCTGCTGGAAGTGCTCCCTAAAGGCTTTGGCCTGGTGTGCTGGTTTTGCCAAAAAGACCAGACATAGTAAGGAAGTTGAAAACAACGTGACACTTGATTCTGACCTCAGCAAAACCGGACATGTGGCCTGTTTTCATTGGTCAAGGAATTGCCTTTCTGATGTGAGACTAAAAATCTATCAGGACTCCAGGGTAGGCAGAAAAAGTAAGGTGGGGCCATCCTAATTGTGAGACCCCTCTCTCCCTATTAAGGCTGTGGTGGAGGTGACATAGGGACTTGATCTCCAAGGCCCTGAAATCAGAATGAATTGGGGGTTTGGGCTTTGGAGCAGGTAAAAGGAAGTGTTAGCACAAATGAAAGTAAGTGCTGTTTACGCAGCAGGTAGTAAACTTACATGGAACTTGTAACCCCCAGTGGTGGCATAAGCTAAATATAGGAATAGGCTGGGAGTGTGGAAATGTTCGTGGATGATGACAGCCGTAATGGGGGGCAGGGGATGCGGGGCTGCTGGCCGGCTCCCGCGTTCCTCGTTGTCAGGCGGAGCTGCGTTTCCTCCTGGAATGGGGCCAGCTCTGTCCCACGGCTTTGGTTCTGATTTTCTCTCTGCCTTGCTCTGTCCTTAGAGCAATGGGCATTTCCCATCATCCCTTCTAGGTAGTAGCCCTTCAGAGACTGGATGATTTTTATTTTCCCCCTACCTCTCATCCATTGATGTGCACGCTCCTTTCCCAGGCTGTAGCATCCGCATCCTTTATCCTTTCAAGGTGTTCTTCCCACATCTCCCTCTCTGAACCCCCTTCCCAGCTGCCGTGCAATCACAGGGCTGGTTAAAGGTCACCAGGACCTCGGCAGGTTGACTAGGGGTAAAGTGAGCACAGTGGCTTTGAGATCACACAAAAGGGGCCAGGACAGAGCACCCCAGAGCTGCAGGACCCGTCACAGGTGCCCAAGGAGCCTGGAAGAAGGAGCAGCCATCAGCGTCCTCTCTTGCTCTGGGCTTTACCTCACCCTTTGTCCAGTTGAGCTGTATGTACATTTATGGAGCACCTAGGCCCTCTGCAGCAGGCAGGGCATGGCGCTGACGATGAATGAGCCTTCCAGCAGGACGCCCCTGACCTTCCTCTCTACCCTTCAAGCTTTTCTCTGGGCCACCCAGCCTGAGATGCCTGTACTGGGAGACAGGCCTAACCAATCACTCCCAGGCTGTTACCTGGTTAGCTATTAGGTTTTCCAGGACATAACTTTGACCCACAGTCTGTGGGAGTGCATTAAAAAACAGGCTGTGCCATAATGGGCTTCTACTGTCCCGGATCGATTTTCCTCCTTTCTGCAGGAAAGGAAGAATGCTGGCTGGCTGGTGATTGTGATGCTGCAGGTCCCCCGCAGCCCTGCGCCCCGCCTTCCTGCTGGCCTGTGAACATTCTGCAGCTCGGCTCGCTTCCCCAGCTGAGTGAGTGGTTCTTTTCAGGGGCAACCGACTGCACACAGATTCCTGAGCCATGATCTCATCAGGCTCTCATGAGCTCGAGCACGTACACCGACTCACATGGAAGATTGAGTGGCACCCTAGGGTCCAAATGGGGTCAGGGCTTTCCCCTTTGGGATAGTATCCGGACTGGTGCCTGCCCATGTCTTGCCCCTTGTCTGCTGTGTCTGTCTGCAAATGCTGCTGTGGATCCCCACCTGGGGTAGGACTAGCCAGCAGGCTCCCATTTGCCCTGCTGCACCTGTACCAGAGCCCCCAGGACACAGTCTTGCAAAGGTGACATGGCCCTGGCTTGGGTGCCTTCCTGCCCACACTGTTGCCTTCAGCATCCCTTTTCTAGGCAAATAATTACCAAGTTCCAACTGCAGAGCTTCCCAAAGTGGGCCCATGAGCTTCTGGATTGGAACCATCTGGAATGCTGGCTCCTGGGCACTATGCCAGACTTAAGCATCAGAATCTCTGGGTGGAGCCTGGGGAATCTGCATTTTAATTGGCTCCCCCAAGCAATACTTTTGTGTACTTATGGTTGAGACTTGCTTGTTCTGATGGTTAATTTTGTGTCAACTTCGCTGAGCCACAGAGCCCAGGTATTTGGTCATATATTATTCTGGATGTTTCTGTGAGGATGTTTCTAAATGAGATTGACGTTTAAATCAATGAACTTTGAATGAAGCAGATTGCCCTCTATAACGTGGGTGGGCCTCATCTGATCAGTTGAATGTGCTGATAGAAGACTGATCTCCCTTTGAACAAGAGAGAATTCTGCCAGCAGACGGCATTCAGACTTGAACTGCATCATCTGCTCTTTCCTGGGTCTTTAGCCTATCAGTCCACCCTGCAGATTTTGGACTTCCCAGACTCTATAATTACATGAGCCAATTCCTTAAAATAAATATCTATCTACCTATCTACACACACACACACACACACACACACACACACACACACCCCTGTTGGTTCTGTTTGTTTGGAGAACCCTGGCTAATACATTGGCATGCTGTGTGCAAGGCCCCGGCCATCACACTCACACCTAGATAGATGTCAGTTTAGAGCAGACCCCTGCCTGGCCCTTCCCACTGGCCCAGGCCCTGCAGGCACATGCTCCAAGACACCAGAGGGGCCGGCTGGACAGAGCAGTTGTTGCTGTTGCCCAGGCCTGATTCTTCTCTGGATAGAGGGTCCTGACCCTGATACCCCCCCCAGAGAAGAAAGCTTAGTTCCTATTGCCAGACTTAGCAAATAAAAATACAGGATACCCAGTGAAATTTGAAATTTGACTTTCAGATAAGCAATGAAATATATTGCAGTATAAACATGCGTCATGCAATATTTCGGACATACTTGTACTAAAAAATTATTTGTTGTTTATCTGCAATTCTAATTTCATTGAGCATCCTGTATTTTATATGCCAGCTCTATGACAGCTCTGGACACTTCTTTCCAGCCTTCAATTAGTGATTGTTTCCTATTAATAGCAAAGTCCTTTACGAAGGGCTTTCTCAGCTGTGATTTCATTCCATTCTTGCGGCGATGAGAAGGCAGAGCAAGCGTCGTCGTCATCATCATCATCATCATCATCACCATCCTGATTTCACAGTGGGAACTGAGGTCAGGAGGTTGGCAGAACCCCAGCTGACTTCAGAGCAGCCCTGGCTGCACAGTGGGACCACCTGAGGGTTTTTAAATCACTCACATGTGTTTGGATGATGTGTATGACATCTGCAACTTATTTTGAAATGCATCAAAAAATAAAATGGATGAATACATGGGTAGAGGGATGATGGATAGATAGATATGTGTTAAAGCAAACATAGCAAAATGTTGATGATAGTATCTAGGTGGTGGGTATATTAGTGTTCACTGTACAATCTTTTAACAGCTTTGCATGTTTGAAAATATTCATAAAAGGTTGGGAAGAAAAAAGGTCCCACCTCCCACACCAATGAAAGCAGAATCTCCGCAGGTGAGGCCCAGGCAGCAGTACCCTTTCAGCATCGTTTTAGGTAGGGTGTGGGTATCCTACATCAGTGGTTCCCCAACTGAGTGTATCAGAGTCTAGAGAACAGATTAAAACAGATTACTGGGCCCCATGCCCAGACTTTCTCATCCAGTGGGTCAAGGGTGGGGCCTGAGAATTTGCTTTTCTGACAAGTTTCCGGGGGATGTAGATGCTCTTGGTCCAGGGACCACACTTAGAGAAGAAGCCCTGCCCTCACAGACACAGCCGAGCACAGGGTGGACTGGTGCCAGGAGCAGCATCTGTCAGCAGAGGAAGCCCTGAGCTGTGCAAGGGTCGGAAGAGGCTTCACAGAAGAGTGGGCACCTGCGTGAGCCTTGGAGGATGGGAAGGTGTCTCTGGAGGAGAGCGCATTCTGTGCGGAGGGACTAGGAGCTGCAGAGGCACAGAGCTGGGCAACTGCCCGATTTGGGATGAGCTGAGGAGGTGTGGATGGGGAGGGGATGGCCAGAGAGGAGGCAGGAGGGTAGTCTGTGCCAGATGGAAAGAGCATTTGGATTTGATCATGTAGGCAGCGGGGAGCTGGTGCAGGTTCATTAGCAGCAGAATAATGTGACCAAATCATTTCCATTGCTGTAGACTGTTGCTCTGGCAGCTCGGCGAGGATGATTGGAGAGGAGAGATGACAGATAGGCAGTGCACTTAGGGGGCTGTTGCGAGCCTCTGGAGTGAGTGATGTGGTGGGTCCACATAATCACAACACTAACAATGATGCTAAAATAACTGCTGACATTTACCCAGTGCTTCTTACATGCCAGCCAGTGCTATTGCAAACATTATCTTTTTTCATCTTCACGGCTGACCTGCGTGGACTTATAGGTGAGGAAACCAACTCTGAGAGGTTAAGGGAGGCCGAGGCTGGGATTTGAACCCAGGGCCACACAGACAGGGCGGGTGGGGGAGGTGGGCAGGGCCATGCCTTGGTCCTCACCTCCTCAGGCACTCATCCATGTTTCCTGGCTCAGGCTCAGGGTCTCATTGTCCTTGCCCTGCCGAGGCTCAGGCCTGAGCCAGGGCTGGTGCAGCTGGATAGGAGAGCATCCATCACGTTCCTTCCCCACCAGCTGGCAGCGGCTGCTTTCCCTGCAGTAAGGACTCAGCTGTGCCTCCCTCCACCCCAATCCCCCGGCTCAGGGCCCACTCCAACCCTCCTCATCCAGTGCCCCCCACAGCTGCCTGCAGACTACACCTGCAAGCACTTGACTGAAGCTTCTAGAAGAAAAATGACATTGCTTCCCTGCCCCTTCTACGTCCCTGCTGTGCTTGGGCCTGAGCAGAGCATACTTCCAGCATCTCCCCAGAATTTTTGCACTTCAGATGCTCCTCCAACAGGGCCCTACCATGGCCCCTCTGTACCTAGGCAGTTCCACTGGAAAAGGAGGTGGGGGTGGGGCAGGATCCGCGTGTGAATAGCAGATAAAGTCCTGATAGAAAAATGCTCGCAAACAGTAAGCCTGTTAGTTATTCTTCTTATAACTGGTCTCCATGAATGCGGAGCTGAAGGGGCTTTGGCACCAATGACCAGGTTTAAACAGAGACATTCATAAAGCACTGGAAGGGCTTTGTCAGATCTTGACCATCTTTCTGTCCCTAAGAAGGGTTGCTTTTATACCGGGCCAGAAAGAGCTCACTGTACTTCTTTTAAAGGCCCCCTCCTCTCCTCCCATCCCTTGGCCCAGGGCTGAAGCTCTCTGTTCTGCCCCCCACCAAGTCCCAAGGCCTACTCACCTAGACACTGTCCCCCTGAGAGGTTCCCCAGCACATGCCCTGCCCCTCACCCCCAAACTAGAAGGACAGACACCTTCCCTGCAGGTGCCAACAGCTAGGGCAGGAGTGCGGCTGCGTTATTGTCCCTGGAGGAGGAGCCTTGTAAGAATGAGTCTGAAGCTTGAGCATCTCACTGTGTGTGCGTGTGCACAGGTGAGTGTGCACCCATGTGTACATTTGCATGTTGTAGGGGTGTGTTTGGGGCAGTGATGGTAGTGTTGTCCCAGGCCTGGCCTTCATTTGAACCTGTCTTTAACCTGTCTGTGCAGGAGAGATGGGGCTCACCTGGCAAGAAAAGGGGATGGGAGCAGTTCCCTGGAAAGGCTTCTTGCTGGAGCTGGACAGTCGGACTGCGTGTGTCCAGCTCTCTGTCCCAGCCTCCCCTCCCCACCAGCCAACCACCTGTGGGCCTTCTCCTTTCCTGGACTGCAGTGTGTGGCATGTGTAGGGAGCAGATGGGGATGGGGTGCCTGGGCTCCTCTCAGTTTCCCTCAGCCAACCATTTCCTGCCAGATGGGTCTGAGTGCTGACCGGCGGGCTTGGGGAATGGCAGCCGGCTCCCAGCTGATCCATGGCCTTGCCCCAATGAGTTAGGACACAATTATATTTTGGAGGTTCAGGAATCTGTGCTGACAGGGCCCAGATCACCAGGAACTGAGCCTTCCTGGAGGAAACCCTGAAGGATTTGAGGAATCCCAAAATCTCTCCCTCCCTTCCCCCCTTCCCCTTCCCTGGGCTCCAGACTGTCTGCCCTCCCTGGGAATCCGCAGCATCACACAGCTCCAGCTTCCCATCCCTTCACTGTTTTATTTAGTGCACAAACACCGTCATAACAGCAATAACATAAACCAAAAGGAAAACCTCCCTTTATTTTATGACCTTAACAGATGAACTGTTCCATTTTCTTTGTTCGCTTCTAGTCCTGGTCCATAATGCACCCCTCCCTCCTTTCTCCTCCATGTCTCACTACTCCTTTTATTATCTTCCTCTCTACAGGAGGAAAGGGGGCGGACTCCAGCATCTTCCACAGCCAGCCAGGCTCTGCCCCTCTTATCTTGGGGGGAGGGGGAGACTCACCCTCAGCACAGGGGTTTGGGGTGGTATCATTGGCTGGCTCCCCTCAGGCCTCCTGAAAAGAGAAAATGACAGAGACATAACCTGAACACAGGCTGGAGTCAGGGGGCCAGGGACCCAGACTGGGAGGAATCACCATCGGTTTTTCTTTCCTATAGTCTCAATACTGCTCACTTCCCAAAGAGGGTACTGAGAGTGATTTTTCTGGGGATCTTGGGATTCAGTCATTTCAAGCTTTCAGGTTTCCAAAGCAATGTATGCAGATACTCTGAATGACCTGTCATCTATCAGTAGGGGTTCCCTCAGTTTCGGGCTCCAGCCCCAAGTTGTTGAGAGCCATATCCAGTGTGAGCCCTCCAGGCTTGACTTGGGGAGAAAGGGACCATCCAGGAGCCGCAGAGGGAGAGGGCAGATCCAGTTAAATTACCTTTCTGGGTATTTAGATCTGTGGCTGCTCTCAGGGCCTCTGACTTCTCCTCTGTTAAGTGGAGGGGATTGCAACCTGCCTGCAGACTTCACAGGGGATCTGACTAGGTCTTGGTTGTGAAGAGCTGTAGAGCCCATCAAAGGGAAGGGGATATGCCTGATTCCTGACACAGATCATTCTACTGAGTCATTTCAACTGCACCCAGCCCAGCACTCTCACCACTCTCACCGGCTCATGGGGCCTCTCTCCCCAGTGCTGGCCTTTTTGCCTAAGTGCATCCATGGGGTCAGTTGGAGCTAGTGGATTAAACCAAGGACTGAATAAAGTCAAAGCACAGTGCAAGTAATGCAAACCAATGTGTAATCCAAGAACAACTGTTGTTTGACTCAAGCTCTGGGGATGACTTGTGCAGGCTGAGCTTTACACGCACACAACTGGATGAAGAGAGAGATCCAGAGTGTGTTGGGTGGCAGGGGAAAGGATTGGCGTGCTCCTCCCAGGGCAGCGGAGCACTGTGTGTTACCACGAGGTCTGTAGGTACGTTGATTGGGCACATCCCACGCTCTTCACAGCATTGGTGCGTGACTCCAAAGAGTCTGCTGCTGCTGGCCTCCTGGAAATACTGGAGGACCATTATTGTAGAAAGGTCTCACCACCTGCCATCCTCTCCCCTGTCTCCATGGATGGCAGAGTAAGGGTTTAAATTGCAGTAGGAGGGAGACAAGCTAGACCACAGAAGGATTTTCTGCTTGGAGAGGTGAGGGACCCTTCTCAGCCCTATTCAGACTAGAGAAGTGACCTAGCCCCAGTGCGTGTCTCAGTGAATTCATTTGGTCAGCAGGCATCTGGTGAGTGCTTATTCTACTCATGGCATTACCACCGTCACGAGCACTTCATGACAAATCGTGAAGTAGTTGTTATTATTGCTACCGTCATTATAATTATCCTTCTCTTAAAGAGAAGGAGGGCAGCGGGGCCCAGTGACGAACAGCACAGTGCCTGGCACTGCTCCCGTGGGACTGTGTGTATTGACTGGTTCAGGGAGAGGGCCGGGGCTTGCCACTCACAGTTCACATTCTTCCTGAAAGCCCTGCGGAGGCAGCCACCACCCACACAGCAGTGTGTGAGCACCTTCCCCCTTGGGCATTCGGGGTGAGAGACTCACATTCATTCATTCAGCAGACACAGTGCCTGGGGATCCAGAGGTGAGTATGTTCTTGTCAGCTCTCAGCAGACCTGTTAACACCTTTGCTTTTCAGCCCATCCTGGATGTGGAAAACATTTCCGATCAATTCCATTGAGCAGAATTATCACCTGCCGGCATCTTCCTTCTCAAGGCTGGCTGCTTTATGAGTGTCTAAACTTTCAACCATGAGTGGGCAAATTAGCCAAAGTCCCTGTGGCTAAGAACAAATTTTCCCTTCCCTTTGTTCCACCGTTCAGTCATTCTCATTCAACAAGTAATTCAGTGTCTACTGTATGTCAGATCTATGTTAGGTGCTAGGGACATAATAGACATGGTTCTTGCCCTTAGGAGTTTACAAACATTAACCAGACCACTTCCCCATCCTGCTCTGAAGTGTTCCCAAGGACTAAGGTGCTTAATTCAGGGGTAGCTTCCTCAGGCATGGCATTCCTAGGGCCTTTTGCCACCCCAGAATTGGCCCACTCTGTCTTCTGGGAATTATAGCGGCTGGGCAATGCCCAAGGACAGGTCTTGGTTGACCATTCCCTTTGGAAGAAGGCAGAGGATACCTATAACTCTCCAGGTCTCCTGGCTCTTGATCCAGCCCTTCCTGTGAGAGTTGCTTTGAGAGACAGACTCCGAGGGCCCTTAAAGAGGAGGCCATTCTGCTCACCCCCAGAAAGGAGGCATTTCTTGAAGAGAGGGGCCTTGTTTCTCTGTGGAGTTTGATGGCTTGGGGAAAGGGCCACTGGAGTTAGGCTGATATGGATTCCAGTCCCATAACTGTCACTTACTAGCTGTGTGACTTATACAAGTCAGGAACATCTTTGTGCCTTACTTAGGTCCCTAGCAGTAAGTAAAGTGGGGACAATAAGACCTTCCTAGCAGGGATGCTGCCATGATTGAATGAGATATTGTTTATGAAAGCATCTGACACATAGTTGACATGTAAAGCAGGTGTGCCTACCCTTCCTTTAGTGTACATCTGACTTTCCACTACTTAAGGACATAATTACCTCTTGAGTTGACACTTACTGGAAGAAGACTAGCAAATATTAAAACGTAGGGAAGTATCAGGTTGTCCAATTGTACAACCATGAGGCTAGAACTATGGTTTCCCAAGGGTGGCCCTGGACTCAGCATCACCTGGGAACTTAGAAATGCACATTCCTGGGCTCCAACTCAGAAACAACTGAATCAGGAATTGTAGGGATGTGGCCCAGCTATTTTAACAAGCCCTCCAGGCAATTCTGAGACATGCCCAAGTGGGCTAGAGATTGCAAACTGGTTGTCAGTGGGCCAAATTCTCTCACAGATTTGTTTTTTTTTGGCTTCTGTCATCAGCTGGAGCTGAGTCGAAGCTACCCTTGTGGAGTGGCTGTGCCCTTCTGAAGAGGTAACAGTCTGCACTTTGCCACTCCCTCTGCATTACACCAGCTGGCCTCACTTGGCTGCCCAGTCCTTGTTAGCATCTGAATTTGCAGCCAGGGCTCCAGGTCAGGGGACCGTATGGGTCTGATTTCTAGAGAGGGAGCAGCTCAGCTAGTGGGAGACTCTGAGCTACCCAGCCCAGCAAGAAAGAGGAACAGGGCAGATGGTTTTCTAATCCCTAAAGCCAGCAGTCGAGCCCTGCTGGTTTCTCTTCAGGATTTGGTTTGAAGTGTTGTGAAGTCCCAGCACATCACACACACCCACATTCAACTGTAGGTCCAAAAATACCTTCCACAGCCAAATAGAGATGAATTTTCCATTCCCACTACCTTGGATTATCTGCCTCGCTGCTCTCTGCCACCCCCGCCACTGGCCCAGCTCATGAGCAGTGACTGGAAAGGGATGGCTAGCGTGGAGGAGCAGAGGGGGCAGTGGCTCCAGCTCCTGCAGCAGCGAGCAGCTCAGCGGGTCACGGGGGACCCACTCACCCCAGAAGGCAGGGGGACCCAGGGACTGGGATGTCTGGGGGTGGAGCAGGAGGGGAGTGGAGCTGAGAGCTCTCATTGTGGAGGCTGGAACAGAGAATCTGACTGAAGACCCTGATGGCGGCAGCATTCCCAGCCAGGAGAGATGAAGAAAGGGATCTAGAACCCGGCAAGGAAGGGGATGTAGAACAAAAGCTCTGAGCAGCGGACGAGGAACTGAGCTGGACTCAGCCTTGGGCAGAGGGGTGAGGAGGAGACCCGGGAAGCTTGCCTGCCCTGCACCCCGTAGCTGGTGAGAGCACCAAGCCCGCCTTCCTTCCTGAGGGAACCCGGCTGTACAGCAGCCCCTCATGGAGGTGGGGAGCAGGCTGGCTAAGGCCTGGGCTTTGGCACTGAGTGGACCCATGATCAGGTCCTTGCTCGGCTACTTCCTCTGTGACTCTGGGCAAGTGACACAACTTCTCAGTGTTCTCACCTGTCAAAAGGCAATAAAACCCATTTTATGGGCATATGGTGAGGACAATATGAGGCATTTGTGAAATAACACATTGTCATACAATAAAGAACACAATAAAGCTTAGATATAATTATTTGAGAGCAGAAAACATGCATTTTCATCGGAATACCTGGTATCTGGGATTTGGCAAGTTGGGGTCATTGATGAGAAAGGTGGGATCAGAGGTGAGTATTAATATATGAGCAGAGGACCATGAAATTCTCGAAAGAGGAGCCCCTTTAAAGAGACATGTTCTCCCCCATACTTGGGGCCGATGACATTTATTAGACATTTATTAGAGCCCTTGATAAATGTTGGTTCATGGAGTTGAAAAGATGCAAGAATGTCCTGACAGTGAGGGATACCAGACACTGACTGAGGTCACTAAGTTGTGTTGACATGAAGTGACCCCTCCCTTCCCCAAATCCAGCTGCCCTGGAGTGTGGAGGGGCTCTCTTGCCTAAGCCTGGGGGAATGGGCAGATGACCTCAGATGCCTAACCTCAGGAAGATCCAAATTTACCTGATTTACCCTTTTTTTTTGGTAAAGAAATCTTTCCAATTGTGTTGGTATGAGAGGTGGGATGGGATACACAATAGTGCAAACAGCTTCCTCCCCTTCCAGTCTAAGAGGCACAATACCTGGGGGCTAGACCTCAGACCCTTTCAACTCCCATCCCACCCCACTGCTCCATCACCTCAAGAACCACGTTTCTTCTGACTCAAGTTCATTGCTTCTAGGGAGACCAGTCCTGAAAACAGGGCCTAGGGAGAGGGATTAGTGTCCATGCATTTCCAACTCTGTCCACCTGTGTTAACGGATTAGAGGGGAATAAAGCAGACCATAATTATAACAATTATAATGAGAGGGGAGAGCATCGACACAGAAGTATAATCCGAGTTAAACTCTAAAGGAGAGTTACACTATCTCCCAAGGCCCTTTGTCCACTAATGCCAAAAGTCTATGGGCCAAAACATTCCTGGGGGCCGATCCTGATAATCTGGTGACATGGAGGCCAATTGATGTTTGGATTTGTAGCTTTCCAGGAAAATGTGGGACCTTGGAGAGGATTTACACATTTCCATGGAGAGAGGGAAGGGTGTTGAGCAGATCTAGAGAGCAGGGAGGATGGCGGTGCAGACACCAGCTCTGGTCAAGGTTCCAGTCTTGGAGGGGGTGAGGGCTGGGCCTGCCCCACACTTTGTCTCGCATACAAGGTGAGGGGGAGAGCCCTGGGCCAATCGAGAGCTGTGCCCTTTGGTCCTGACACCAGCTTCTTGTCAGCCCTCCTCTGCAAAGGGCTCCTAAGGGCTTGTCCTAGGAGCTCAGGCTGAGATTGTTGTGCAGGTGGTTGACTGGGGGTGCCCACGAGAAACACCCGAGAGGGCACGGGGGAAGCAGGAAGCACGCCACGGAGTTACACAGACGCTTTTATACCCTGCATCTGTCAGTGATCTCCCAAGGCCCTGCGGTGAGGGTGAGGGCTGTAGTCTCCCCTGCATGTCTGGTGAGGACACTGCCCCAGGTTAAGGGCTGGCCCCTTGAGACTGTTGCTGGGGGATGGGAGGTGGGTGCTCGGCCCAGGAATGGGGATCTGGGCAGGGCACCAGCAGCACCTGCTATGGAGCTGTTCCTCCCCCATGTTGTCCTCTCCTCTCCTGTGAATTGCTACATTAATTCAACTCAAGAAGCTCCTCACATACTTCTGAAGATGGCATGGAGGTCATTTGTGAAGCAGTTGGGAAGGTGGAGGTCTAAGGTTCTTCTCTAGCCTAAGAGCTGCAAGACAACATTCACATTCAAAAAGTGAATAATTGCTGAGATAATTCTTCCAAGACTAATCACATTTAAAGGCTTATTTTAATAAACATTCTTATAGTGTACTTTCATGCTGATTTTGTTCTCACAAGGGCACTATGAAAGGGGTTTTATTATTATTATTCACATTTACAAACTTAGAGTGGTTAAGTGTTTTACTTAAGGTGACCTAGTTAGTCAAAGTAGTTCATGTCTAATGGTAAATTTCAGGCAGTAGTACAGATATCTGGGGACTATTCTTTTTAAGGTGTTTCTTTTCTGAACAGTTCTTTATATCATCAACCTCTTAGCACCCTTCTAAGCATCAACCTCAAATGAAAGCACATATCAGCTACCTTCTGTGTTCAAGACATTGGTCGTTTCTGGGGGCTTAAAAAGGACTGTGACATCTGCTTAAGGGGCTTTAAGCCCAAATGGGGAGCCAGATGTGTAGCAAACAGGGAAGTTTGATGGAATTCTAGATAAGAGGGTGGGTGGGCATCGTAGGACCTGAGGCGGGGGACTTTTGAAGGACAGATGTGTTTTGGGTTGGCCTTTCAGAAGGGTGGCTCTTAATCAGCTAGATTCAAGCTAGCTGCTTAGGGAGTCCCTTCCTGCCAGCTGGTTGTCACTGGGACACCTCTGCCAAACCATGGCACATCCATTTATTCATGCATTCATTCACACAACACGTGTCAGCTGAGCTCCACTGCATGGCAGGCTCCGTGCTTGTCGTTGGGGAGGCTGTGATGAGAGGGCTGCCCTAGGCGCTCACCATTTAATGCAGCCGAGCCCACAGTGCTGTCCACTTTCCAGTCCCTAGTTCCATGTTCCGGGCAGTCCAGGCTGGGAAATGCTCTGAGCAGCATTTCTCTCAACTCTAACTAAACAAGTGGTCAGTTTATATCCCTGGAGAGAAGAGGGTTTTGAGGAGAGAGTGTATCACTAATGAATTCTTTTGGCTGCAAGTTAACAGAAAAACACCACCTACAAGAACTTGAAGCACAGGGATTCATTTAATCACTTAACAAGAGGTTTAGAGGTAGCAGCTGCTGATCTTTGCACACTGGCCCAGCAGCACACCAGGATACTCTGTTCTCCTCTTGGTCTCTCGTGCCTCTTGTCTCATAGTGTCAAAGTGGCTGCTGTAGTTCAAGACATCACATTCCTCTGGGAGGCAGGAAGGAGGCAGGAGGGAAGGGGTTGGTGCCAGCCGGGTCTATTCTCTTATAAGGAAAGCAGCACTTTCCTGGGGTCTGCAGCAGACTCCTGCTTATTTCTCATTGTCCAGACCATGCACATGACCATCCCTAACTGTGAGAGTTTAGGAGAGCTTGTCACCTGGGGCTACGCACAAGGACAGCTGTGTTCTTCCATGTTCAATCCTGGGCCCTGAGCTTCTGCCCCAGCTCCTGCCCAAGAAACTTCTGGACAAGTCTGAGTCTCTCCTCCTGACACTTACACCTGCTCTTCCTTTCAGCACATGGGGACCTCACCACCCGTCCCCTCCCCTGCCCTGCCTCCAGCCAGGACCTCCCATCCCTTTTCCCCCATCTGCCCTCCAGCTCCCCTGCTGTTTCCTTCATGAAGGAGCCCTGCCGGGAAAGGGAAACAGGAGAGAGGGCAAGAGAGGAGGGGGGGTGTTAATTAAACACCAGACGTTTAACTCCGCTAATTAATGGCTCTGCCATCCTAAAGTGGCATCAGCCTTCTCTTCTGTCTCCGTCACCCTCACCGTTCTCTCCCCCTCTGGAGGGCTGGAGTCTGAAGCTGAAGAGGCCAACCCTGGTTCAGGGCCCGAGCCCAGGAGGGAAGGCGGAGAAGATAGCCCCGAGGAGGCGGTTTCTCATCCTGGAGGGGACATGGATATACTGACACACTGGCACTGGGAACAGAGAAGGAAACGGAGGGAGGCTGAAGCCCCAAGGTCACAAACAGACCTGCTTTGTTTGGTTTAATAGGGATTTCAAGAAAATGCAAGTAATTGTCAGCATTTAAAAATAGGGGAATGTCACATAAATCAGATGCATAGACTTTCTTTAAAAATGGGCAGATCTGGGCCCACGTCCTGAGAAGGCAGCAGTCAGCTGGTGAAGAGGAGAGCTGAGTCACTGCTGTCACATCCGAATGGGCACATGTCCTCCCACCCTCCCCTGACTCCCTGTGCCCTTAGCTCATAGGTCACCGGCCAGCCCCGAGGACATCTGGGTTGGGATCCGCTATAGAGGTACAAGTGCCAGGACTCGACAGTGGGTTGGGTGTGGGAGATGAGGTGGAGGGGAGTCTGGAAATGCTGAGGTGTGAGTCAGGACACCTAGGGATCATCGTTCCATTGACAGAAATGGGGACACGTAGGAACAGGTTAGGAGAGAAAGAGGGCAGATTCATTTGGGGCAGCCTGCATCAGAGATGTCTGGGTGAGGGTGAGGTGGAGACAGCCATGCAATCTGGAGTCCAGAGAGAGGGGCTGGAGATCTGGGGAGCTGGGTGGAAACGGAAGCCCTGGAGGGCTGCTGAGACCACCCTGGGAGCCTGGGAGTGAGAGAAGGGGAATTGCGATTGAACCTTGGAGAACCACATATTTAGGAGAAGGAACCAAAACGGAAAGTTAGGGCCAGCTGAGAGGTTAGAGGGAACGTGGACAGTGTAATGGCACAGAAATATGTGCGGTGTCCAAGATTTTTATGGCACCTTCCTTTATATTATCTGCTTTGAAGCCCAAGGAAGATTTCCAGCAGGCTCTGTGGCCAAGAGAGGGAGGGAAATGGGGCCAAAACCCTTGTTACTTCTGATGCCTTGTGCTCACTGGCTCCCCAGAAAGACATGAAATCAACTATTTACATCATGGAAATTTTACCTGTTTCAGGTCATTTGGATTCTTTTCTGAAATAACTTTAGAAGGACAGGCATTGTCCCTAATTGAAAGTTTCAGTATCATTCCAGAAGTGACCCACTAGGAGAGCCCTGAGTGCTGTGTGCCGTTTTTAGGGGAACAACTTCTGTTACCAACACAGACACACGACTCTTGCCACCCTGACAAAGCTCTCCTCCCTAAGGAAAGGCGGAAAAAATGGAGCCTTGGGGCGAGAGGGCCCTGGGGCTGGCCCCCGACCTGTTGTGTTCCTTTCCCTTGCCTCTCCAGGTTTGGTTTGTGCCGTGTGGAATGAGGAAAGGTCACTGGGAGGATTAGATGGATGGCTTTCCAGGGGCTCAGGTTCGAGTCTGAGGCTATCATCTCCCCAGTGCTTCTTTCCCTCTCCCTGTGACACCACCAGCACAGAAGGCGGCAGATGTTACTGCTCTCACTTCATTTCAGTAGATTTACAAGCATCCCTTTATGTGTTGCTGAAAAATTGGGTGTAAATCCTATTTTAAGAACACAGTGGAACTCATTACTTGAATACTTTGGAAAATCCTTTTGAGAAGTGAATAACCACCGTTTGGTAAAACTTTTGTGTGAACGTTCCTGAGTTTCTTTCAAGTGCAGTTCACCTGTAAAGTCTTTCCCAAGATCTCCACTTTCTATGTTGTGTGTCTTCTTTCCCATGAGACACACTGCTCCCCTTCCCTGTGCGGGTCATCTCCCCATCTTTGGTCCTCTCTCCCACCACCTCTCTCCCACACCTCATGCTCCCTGACCGGCTCCTCAGCTATAGCTTCTTTTTTCCTCCCCCAGACAGCGTGGCCATGACTCTCAGACTACCGCACTTCCTTCAGAAATTCAGTCCCAGATGAGGCTTGGTGCCAGAAATGTTTCCCACATGTAAACAACTGGATGGAGTGTGGATGGTGGGTGTGGCAGGCAGAAGAGTGGCCCACCAAAGACCTCCCTGGAACCTGTGAATATGGCACTTCACGTGGCAAAGGGACTTTGCAAATGTGATTCAGTTCAGGACCTTGACAGTAATCACCCCGGATTATTTGGGCGGGCCCAATGTAACCACACAGGTCTTTAAAAGCAGAGAGCCGTTCCCAGCTGCGATGGAGGCGCGTGTGACTATCAAGGGTGGCGGGGGAGGCGGTGCTGCGGGCCCTGGAGAGGGAATGCGGGTGGGCAGCCTCTGCACGCTGGAAAAGGCCAGGAAATAAATTCTCCCCCAGGGCCTCCAGATAGAAACGCAGTCCTGCTGACACTTTGATTTTAGCCCATTGAGGCCCATGTTGGATTTCTAACCTATAGAACTGTAAGACAACAGATGTGTTGTTTGAAGCCTCTAGGCCTGTGGAAATTGGTTACAGCAGCAACGGGAGATGAATACAGTGGCGGGCTGGCTTCACTCACTGGTCAGGGGTAGGCCTGTCCTGGGGGACAGGGCGGGGCTGGCAGCGGGTGCGGCTCTGCGGCAAGAGTGGGAGAAGATCTGGGGTGTCAGCTGCACACCTGCTTCTCCTCAGTCCCACAGGTTTTAGGAGCTCTTTTTTATAAATTGGAATAACATGCACATAACATAAAATTTACCATCTTAGCCATTTTTAAGTGTACAGCTTGGTAGTGCTGAGTGTATTCACATGGCGTGCAACCATCGCCACCATCCATCTCCAGAACTCTGCATCTTCTCAAACCAAAACTCTGTCCTCGTTAAATAACAACTCTCCATTCTCCCTCCCCCAGCCCGTGGCAACCACCATTTTACTTTCTGTCTATGAATTTGACTATCTTAGATACCACGTGTAAGTGGAATTATGCAATGCTTGTCCTGTTGTGTCTGGCTTTATTTACTCAGCATAATGTCTTCAAGGTTCGTTCATGTTGTAGCAAGAGTCAGACTTTCATTCCTTTTTAAGATTGAATAATATTCCATTGTGTGGATAGACCACAGTTCGCTTCTCCGTTCACCAGTGAATGGGCCCTTGGGTTGCCTCCCTCTTTTGGCTGTTGTGAATCATGCTGCTGTGAACACGGGTATACGAATATCCTTTGGAGTCCCTGCTTTTAATTATTTTGGGCATATATCCAGAAGTAATCGCTGGATGACAGGGTAATTCCATGTTTAATTTTTTGAGGACCACCATACTGTTTTCCGTAGCAGCTGCACCATTTCACGTTCCCACCAACCCATTGGAACAACGCTCGGCAGAGTGAGGGGAAATAGCCCTCTCACAAAGGTTTATGCTGCGCGAGTGTCTGTCACTGAAACCCCAAGAAAGCCCAGGCCTTCAGCTGTATTTGCCGTTTGTTTCTGAGCTGTAGGCATGTTTTCAAAAGCAGTTTCATTTCATATAGCAACGGAATATCTGATAGCAGGATGTTTCCACGGAGAGAGCTTGCCCGTGGGGAGTAGAAAAGGAGGTTGCTCTAATGACTAGATAAGCTTGATTTATGTTTGGCAACATCCTTAGCATTTAACTCCAGCAATTAAAGCAGGCAAGCGTCCTTTGTTTTCTGTTTCATTGCAAAAACAATAAAATATAGAATGCTTGGAAAACAGAAAAAAATTCCTATTGATCGCCACACCACCTTAGTGCAACCACCAGCAGCACCGTTCATAATACTTATCTGTGTCAGCCATCACCTAACGTGTCATTTACCTTATTCCATCACAGCTGCTCTACAGCTGTGAGGCAGTGTCCCTCTTCCAACCCAGGGCTTCTCCCTCTAACATTCTTCTCCTCCTGTGTTTGGCCACCTTCCTCCACACGCGTGTTGTCTCCTACAAAGTTGCCTCCACGAGGTTCCCACTTGTTCATTTTCCCAAGTGATGTAAATACTCCCTTTCTAGTCTTCCTTTCAGCTCTAACCTTGTGTTGACATACGCTGTGCATAGCAGCAAGTCCAGACTCCATGATTAGGAATACAGAATGGGTGTGGTCCGTGCTTTAGAGGTTTCCCCATCTGCAAATGATTTCTGGAGCAGCCTGCGAGCCCTGGCGAGATGCTCCTCAGGCCCGTGCTCCCCTTACAAGGCCATGTCAAATAATGCCATTTTCCTGCTAGGTACGCTAAGACTGTGCACTGGGCAGGTCTGGAGCCCCGCTGCCCGGGTTTGATCTGGCTTCTACATGTTTGACCTTATGTAGGTTGCTTAACTGGTCTGTACCTCAGTTTTCCCATCCATAAAATGGGGACGATGAAGGACCTGCCTCACAATGTTGTTGTGAAGATTCGACAGCATACTATAAGGAGCATAGGACACTGCCTGCTGCATAAGAACATGGTTTTGTTGTTTTTGTTGATGTTATTTAGTCTCAGTTCTCCCACCAGCTTCCTCCTTAGTACTCTCCCCAAGCCTCAGTTTCCTCATCTGTAAAACACAGGTTTGAACCAAATGATCTTTAACAGCTCATCTTATTAAGTTCTTCGTGATCACATTTTTTCTTTTAATTGCAGTTCTGGGACATGTGGGTGGGTTTGCAGGAAGGACTGCCAAACACTGATGGGACAAATAAATGCACATGACCTTTAGTTTGCTAGGAAATAGAGGAGAGGAGAATCCAACCCAGCCTGGTCTGGCCCAGCCCGGACCCCTGCGAGCAAAGTGCAGAGTCAGGGAATGAACTTGCCCCTGGGAAAGGGGATGGGGTGGAGGAGGCATCTGCACCCTCACCCCAGGGTTCCAGAGCTGAAAAGTGCTGGGCAGGCTTTCTAAGTCTCTGTCCCCTCCCCCACCTGGTCCCAACCTTCCCTCTGGGCCCCAGTCGCCCAGATGGTCTAAATGGGAAGAAAAGGGGAAAATCCGTATCCAATCTGCTCTATTCAGAGCAATGGGAAGGAATCTGCATCTCAATTTTATCTTTGTGCTGAGCTTGGCTAAACTTTGCCCCCCAAGTAGTGAGTGATGGGTGGGTGGGAAGATGGCATTCTGGCCCTGGGTGGGGGTGGGGAGAGAGGCCCCCACCACGCCTTCCCCTCCCCACCAAACTGCAGACAGAATGCATTCTTTCCTGCCCTTGGTTTCCTTGCTATTTCCTCTTCTTTTCTTTTCCATTTTTCTCCCCCTTTCCCAGGCAGGCAGCCAAGTGGAGACTTTGAATGGAGGCAGGAGGGAGGGGACCTGGGAAGGAGGATCGCGGAGCCCCCTTGCCCAAGGTCCTCAAGGGCTCAAGGGCCAAACTTGAGGTGGGGACAAAAGGAAACTTCTTGTTCTCTGCCCCTACCGGCCCCCAGCTGTCCCCGGGGCTGGGGGAGTCTCCCAGGAAGCCGGCTGTGCGCTGGGCTGGGGCCCCTGGACTCATCCCTTTCCATCCACAGCCTATGGAATTTCTTTCTCCAGAGCCGCTCAGGACCTGGAAAAACTGGCTCCCACACCCCAAACTCACAGGAGGCTCATTTGCAGCAGGAAGTCAGTTTAATAATTTATAGTTAGAAAGCGCTCACCCTGGTCAGGAAGCCAACTCAGGAAACCAAATTAAGCTTCTAAGGCTGCTTGGAGAGTTCCCGGAGCCAGGGCTACGGAAGGTGCCAGGAGGCTGGGCCATGCTGCTCCAGGGAGGACGGTGTTTGCAGGAGCCCGGAGCATTGGCTTCCGCAGCAGACAGTCTGGGGTTCAAATCCCTGTTATTCATGGGCGCTGGGACCTGGGCGCGTTCCTCAGCCCCTCTAACCTCTGTTTCTTCTTATCAACTGAGAATGGTGATCACAAGGGCACTTCTCAGCTTTCTTGCCAAATTGCCACGAGGTCTTCCAGGGAAAGAGCTTAGCACAGCGCCTGGCACATTCTCAATACACAACAGCCGTGTTTATTCAAACGCTCATCTTCTAGGGTCATAGGTGGTCCTTTCCCTTCTGATTATATGCTTTTTATCAATCAGAGGAAAAGAAGGCCCTGGTTGCTCTGGAGGGGCCCCCTTGCAGCAGTAATCTGAGGGTTCAGCTCTCCTACCTGGTCCTCCATCTTCTCCCTGCTTCTCTCCAGGGCCACCCCCTGCAGTGGGACTGGTGTGTCCCCCACGGGGTGCTAGTGGGGGCCAAGATCCAGCTGTGCTCCTGGTGTGGTGCTGGATTCTCTTCGAGGAGGAGGCACCCAATCAATTCTGGTTCTAAGAGCTGCCCTGCAGACAGCTGTCGTGCTTCAACCCATCCCTCCCACTGTCCCATCCCTCCCACTGTCCTATCCCTCCCACTGTCTGCTGCCATCTAACTTCCCCAAGCACAGATCCGACTTCATCCTTCCACTGCCTTAAACCATCAACTCAGGAAAAAAAACCACCCTGATCCTTCGGGTTTATGCTAAAGTCTCCCATGATCTGGCCTCAGTCTTACTTTCCAGACTCATCTCCCCCTACATCTCTCTCTGCCCCTTTCTCCAGCCTCACTGGATTATGCAAGGATGGTCCAGGGACAACCAAGTCTTGGCCTATGCCATTTGCTGCTCCCTCAGTCTGGAATGCCCTTGTCCCGATACCTGGGGAGGTCCCCCCTTCTTGTCTTCAAGGCCTGTTTGAGTTCTGCCTTCTACCTGAGGCGGCTTAGGCCCCCATCCTGTTGGCATCCCTCATGTCCCTTGCCCAGGGCAGTTTGTGCCTCTTGACCTGCTCCCTCCTCATCCAGCCACGCTTCCGTCTGCTTGGTAGCACTGGGACGGGCAGGGGGGCCGGGACCTCCTTCTTCAGCCTCATACTGAAGGAACGATGAAGGATGTGATGGTCCTCAGTGTGGCAATTCAGCCTCTCCCACTGTAGGAAGGTCAGCTTTCTGGAGAGCGGGAGAGGCCACAGTTGTGCAGGGGGAGCCTTTGAGAGGCCAGTTCTCTGTGGGGAATTCAGCTTTCACACTCACACACACTCACGCACCCTGTCCTTTTCATCCTTTGCCCCAGAGAGAAGAGCAGAGTTTCCTCTGTAACTGTGGGCCTTCGGGCGCTCTGGCCCTGGCCCCTGCCTTTTCTCTCGCTCAGCACTTTCATCGCCTCCCACAGTTCGAGCCAATCCTGCTCCCACCCTCTGTGCTGGGAAAGTGAACCCTGGAGAAGCCCCAGAGAAGGCATCCTCAGGGGGGCCTGCGTGGGTGCGCAATCTCTAGCACATACGTGCACGTGCGTTCACACGCCTCCAGGCACCATTAGCGTGACCCCATATGGAGGACTGCAGGGACCTGGGGCAGCTGTGGGAGAGGAGGCAATGGAAGCTCTGGCCCATGATTTGGGAAAATGCTTTCCTTATCACTGGGGGTTTCCCAAAATAGCAGGAGTCGCTGGTGCTGAGCCTCCCTTCCTCCAACTCCTGGAGCAAGCACCCTGCTGCAGAGCCAGTGACAAGCGGCCCTGAGACAAGGCAAAACACAGGCTTTCTGTGTCCCCTTATTCATCCAGACCCCAGGCCCCAGTCATTATCTCTGCTTTGTCTCCTCTCCTCTATTAGACTATAAGCTCCTTGAAGGCAGGGACCATACTTTTGTCACATGGGCATCTCTCCCCGTCACTTTCCCTGTATATACAGGGCCCGGCACCTACTCCGTATCCAGGACATGCTCAGTGAAGTTATGTATAAATGAATGAACAATGAACCTGGGACAGTCACCTAGGCAGCTAGGTGAATATTTTATGTACATGAATACATTTATACAAACGTATTTCTTAAAGGACCTACTCTGTGCCAGATTTTCTTTTGGGGGCATTACAAGCATTCTCTCTAAGAGCAGGGACTATTAACCTTGTTGCATAGGTAATGAAACAGATTCACATGCAGATCTGGCAGCCCCCCAAGCTCAGAACTTCCACGGTACTCTACAAACCTCAGGAAGATTGGCGGACTGCTGCTACTCACTGCCAGAAGAGAAATTCTGGGATTATTTTAGCATCAGATCAGACCAACATTAAAAATAGAAATTCTTGTCTGTCTTAGGAGTATTTGTTGTAAGTACGAGGAACCAAACTATAGGGATAGGAATGGTACTTGGCTAATGATAACTGAGACCTAAAAAACAAGGTGTGAACAGCTCAGGAGTGGATGATTCTCTAGGAATAAAAATAGTAATAACAGCCGACCCTTATAAGATGCCTGCTTCGTGGCAGGTGCTGTTCTAAGCCTGGCAGGCAAAATAACTCATTTAATCTTCACAACAACTGTGTAAGGTAGGTGCTATCATTCTCCCCGTTTTACAGACAAGGAAACAGGCACAGAACTGTGATGCTCAAACACGGGAAAGAAGTCCAGAGGCAGGCAGACCACAGCTGACTCTGTCACCCACATCCCAAGTTCCCCCTGTCTGCTGCACCACCATCCTCGTCACCTGGCTAACAGTCACTTAAAGAAGCAGAGACTGATGTGGCACCATCTGTCCTACCTGTAGGCCAGGCGGAAAGAAGGAAGGCCCTTGCAGAGCGTTTCCCCAAAAGTCCCCAGATGGCTCCCTCCCTCCTCGCACTGACCACGCCTGTCTGAAAGGCTAGGAACGGCTTGGAGCAGGGCACAGGGCCCCAGCCCACCCCAGGTTCCTCCCGGAAGGAGGAGGCAGGAATGAAGTGAGGAGGCAGTACTGCGTAGGCGGCTCCTGGTCTGACACAGCTCTGGCTGACTTCAGCAAAACCAGGAGAAACTTTATTGCAAGGATCCGGGAGGGGGTGGCTCATGGCAGTAGGAGGTAGTCAGACCTCAGGAAAGGGCTAGAACTGGGAACTGGAAGGCTGTCGGCATCCCAGAGTTTCTGCTCCCTGTCTCCTGTCGCTGGTCTCTGCCTTCAGATTGTCTTTGCTCCTCTCCTCAGCCCATGTGACAGGTGGGAGATGCCACGCCACCCTCCCACATTACGTGTTCCAGGTTCCTCTAGAAAGACTAACATGACCCTGGAGGGAGGGGTGGTTACACACTCAAATTGCAACGGGAGAGCATCTGATTGATGTGTTTGAACCACATGCCTATCCTTGGTGCAGCAGCTATCATGGGGTGAGGATAGGTATATATATGAGGCTGCCAGGGGCCTACTCCTTTGACCTATGGATGAAGGGGAGATAATTTCCAAAGATGAGGAATTTTTGGGAGTTGGGAAGTCACTCCCCCACCCCCACCAAGTCTCTAGAAGCCTGTTCAAAAGGTCAGACGCTGTAACACCCTTGGTGATGTGGGGATTGACCCCTCTTCTCCGTTTTTCAGGGCCGCACCCCCTGTTCCACTGGCATTTGCAAAACTGCAAGCCCTGGCCCATAGAGCCCTGCGCTGACCATCGGCAGCGCATACTCCAGCTCCTGCCTCGTTGCCCCGATCCTTCTCTCCCTCCTTTGCACCCTTCTTGGGGTCTATTGCCTTCCTTGCCAAGGGCAGAGGGGGTCCTGAAGGTGATGGCAAACAGGCCTGTGTGTGAGCCCCTGTGGGATCCTCAGTCAGCCCCTTGGCCCGCCTTTGCCCTCCTAAGGATTGAAATGCTCATCTGAAAAAGGCCCATGCTGTCTCCTCCCTGACCAATGTCCAGACTGTCTACCTCTGGGAACTCTCGGGTCCGCGTGGTGTGCACGTCCCTCTGCGGCTTGGCGCTCTCCTCTTCTCTTTCTCCTTCCCAACCTGAGCAGAGGAGATGCTGAATCCAGGCTCGGCCCTCAGTCCTCTCCCACCCCATCCACACACTGTGTTCCCTTCTCCTCGAACAGCAGGCACGCTGTGCTGGAGCCCAGGTGGAGGAAGTGGTATTAATCTAGCAATTATTGATTCAGGAGGGACTCGGAAGACATATTTACATAAAAACCATAAATGGGTGGAACTTCTGCTGTGGAAATTAGGCACTTAAAGGCCTGGGGTCTGGAGGATGGGAGGAGGCACGGGATGTGCTCCTAATTCAGGCCCCAGAGCTCAGGGTCTGGCCCCAGAGAGGAGCAGGCCTGGGGGAAGTGCGGGTGGCAGTGAGACCGGGGCGGGAGGCAGGGAGGCCCGGGAAGGGAGCAGGGGAAGCAACGGCGGGTTGGGAATAATGAGGGGAGGGCAGTTAGCGGAAAAGCCCAGCTGAGGTTAAGAAGATGATATTTGCATATGCGTCGAATATCACCAATTAGGTGTTGGGACCCCAAGGGAAAAGATGGCACAAAGTGGGGCATGGGAGGGCAGTTTAATAAAGGAACTATTTACCAAGCTGGGGGAAGGGATTCTGGAACCGCATGGGAGTGCTCGCTGGGGGTCCCTGGGACTGGTAAGGAGGGGGTGATACCCCGGGGCCTGAGGGGAGGAAGGAGGGAGGAATTGATACTGAAACCTAGAGGCCCAGCAGCTTGGTCAGGAGCTTTCTCTGCTGCTTCTTCCTTCCCTTCCTCCCTCTTCCTGTCCTCTGCCGGTGCCCTCCCACCACCCTTGGCCAAACAGAGGGCAGGGGGTCCCTGAATGCAGCTCAGGCACAAAGCAGGCAGGAGGAGAGCCTGGAGGGACAAATAGAAGGCATCCAATACAAGTGTCAAGGGCGAAAGGAAATCCCACCCCACCCCCCAGGCCCCTCCACCTCTTCAGGGCATCAGAATAGTTCTCCCTAATGGGTGCTCACTGTCTGCCAGGCACTGTGCTGGGCCTTGTAAAGATAGTCATTCTTTTAATACTTAACATCTGCAGAGGGGCTTGATCTTGCTATTCTCACTCCCCATTTGGGGGAACTAAGGCAGGGAGAAGCTAAGTATCTTTCCCAGAGTCACACAGCGGTAAGGAGAAGAACTGGGATGGTTAGACTCTTGGATGAAGGGATCAAAGAGGTGCTGTAGGAACTATCGCCCCGTGGGTGCAGGATGTGGCAGAGCAAGGCAGAAGGGGCACTGGAGTATTTGCTTGAAGCCTTGCAGCAACGCGAGGATAGGTGTTGTCCCATTTCACACACCCGCGAGGAAACTTAGGCCTGGCAGGAAACCATCCTACTGCAGTTCTCCAGACACGGGTGAGGTAGCGGCAGCAGGAAGGGGAGAGAGGAGGGGTTAAGAGCAAAGGGGGGGAAGGAACCCCAAGGGCCTCTAGTCCTCCGGGAGACTGGCAGAATCCCCTTGGGGATCACGCACCTGGTGGCTCCGGGCCTCCATCCCAGTGGAAGAGATTCTGATTGGTCCCCCATCCTAGCCCCCTGGAAACTCCCTGCGCTGGTTCAGCCTTTCGTTTCGCAGACGAGGAAAGCAACACCAGGAGGTCACTCAGAGGCCTGTGACGGCTGTGAGGCCAACAGAGCTTGGTGACAGAGTGGATGGGCCTCTGAAGGAGAGGGGGGAGCTGACTCAGAGGGTGGGAGCCAGGCTGCCAGGGGAACGATTGGGCCCTTTCATATTAGAAATTTTGGAGAACCAAAACTAGTTTTTAAATAGGTTTTAAAAATTTTTATGGACTAGGTAATATTAGACATAGGTATTATTCAAAAATGAAAATAATATAAAATGGTATATATTGAGAAGCCTGGATTGCTATTTTGCTACTTATAGTAACCTTTTTTTATTAGTTTGGTTTATTTTTCCAATGTATGTTAATGCTAAGATAAACAAATATAAATATATATTTTTATCTCTACCCTCCTTTTTACACAAAAGGTAACATGCTATGACACTGTGTGCACCTTGCTTTTTTCACTTAACGTCCCTGGAGATTTGTCCATATCAAACTCTTCAGAAAATCATCATTCTTTTCTAGAGATGCACAGTATTCTGTTACAAAGATATACCATAGCTTATTCAAGCAGTCTCTGGTGGCTTTCTGGTCCTCTCTTAGTTCACAGAACAGAATAATCTTGCTCCTTGGTGCTTTGCACATGCTCAGGTGCCTCTGAGGTCTATTTTGTTTCTCAACAACCTGTGATGAAGGAACAGGTTTTACTTTTCAATTTATAGTCTGTCGCAGGTGGATGGTCATGTAAAATTTAATAAAAGTGAATCCCTAGAGAAGCGAATTGAAAGAAAAAAACTGCGAAATACAGGTCCAAATATTTTGTTAAATTCAATAAATATTTTGTTATTAGATCCAATAGACATAAAAATTACTCTGTCAAATGACTATAAGGGTTTTTAAACACTCTCCAATATCTGCGACTCTCTTGCCACAGAGCCATCAGAGTTTATACTGGTCCATGGGCCATACTTTGGGGAGCACTGGGCTAGACCCCCAGAAGTTAGGTCAAAGGTCAAATGCCTCTGTTGTTTTGCCAGATATTGTCAGAGTCCCCTCCAGGGGTTGTGCCATTTTGCAGTAAATGAGAGCGCCTTCTTTCCCACATTGTGTTGTCTAACTTAGATTTTTGCTGAGCTGGTAGGAAGCAGAGGTATCTCAGTCTAAGTTTTCATTTGCATTGCTCTTATTATGAGTGAGAACAAGTGTCATTCATATTTTTAAGCCCAGTTTGCCTTTATATTCCTTTTCTACTGGATTGTTGCCTTTTTCTTCTTGATTCCCAGGAGTTATTTACATAGGAGGACTATTAGCCCCTCGTCTGTGATGTGAGTTGCGAATATTTTTTCCGGGTTGTTATTTGCCTTTTGATTTTGCTGGAGGTTGTTTGGGGGGGAGCGTGCAGGAGTTGTCGATTTCTAGGCAGTTAAATTTGTCAGTCTTTCCTTTAACAGCATCTGCATTGTGAGCCCTGGTTCTCCGCCCTCAGGTTAGAAAGATTACTGCCCACATTTTCCTCTAGTATTTTGTTGGTCTTAGTCTCAGCATTTAATTTTTTATCCAGTTGGAATCTTTCCCAGTATAAGGTGTGAGTTATGGATCCAAATTTATCTTTTTATAACTGGCTATTCATTTGTCCTGGCTGCATTTATTAAAATCCCTAAGATACCACTTTTATCACTGAAGCAAATTTTAAGCCATTTGGGATCATAATAGAAAAAGCTCTATAATTTGTCAGTTTTTGTGGAGAATACTGTTCCAAGGGAAATTAGCTTTTAAGATATGATCTATAACTTTGCATTACTAGAGCAGAATAAACTCTAACTAACATAAATAAAATATAAATTTATTTAAACAAACAAAAAACAAACCTGTGGGGCCCCTGACAACCGCGAGGAACGTGGGAGAAGTGGGCGTTGCTGAGGGAGCACATGGTGAGACTGAATGTTTGCATTGCAGGTCTTCCCCCAGCCTGCCTCTGGGAGCTGGGACCCCAGAGGGGCCCACCATGGTGCTCCTGGGACCCCTGGCTGTCACCCTGTTGCCACCCAGCCTCACACTGCTGGTGTTCCACCTCTCCAGCTCCCAGGATGTCACCAGTGATCCCAGCAGCGAGCAGCAGCTGTGCACCCTAAGGGAACACCCCACCGTGGCCTTTGCAGGTGAGAGCCACTTCCCACTCAGTTCTTTTTGCAATGATCTTGTCCTGAAGGACTTAGGGTCCCTCTGGCTGCTGGAAGTCCTGGGATGATCATTTTTTGTAGGGTACAGAGATTTGTAAGAAAGACAACAGCCATGGGCTGGCTCCAGACAATTTATTCAGGCCCTTCGCTCATTTTACCTGAGGAGGAGGGGTCTTTCTGGGATTTCTTTGCTAGAGAAGGAGGTGTGGACACCCTGGGTGGGCTGGCTGAGGGTTGGTTGGTTGTCTCAGCTCTGGCTCTTCTGAAGGCATGAGCTCTGTGTCTTGGCTTTTCTGGGGGAAGAACAGAGATGACTCACTCATTAGAATCACCTAGTATCTCTGAAAAGCTTCCTTCTGCTCTAAGATGGCAGCAGGGATGCCCCTCTTTGGGGTCCTGGGAATCCCCAGGGAAAGGGGCCCTGATAACTAGTAACTCCTTCAGTCTGTCAAGGGAGGGTATGAGAGTGTCCACTTAAAGTGTTTCCCAAACTGGGATTTGTGAATTGCTGGGCATAATATTTTCTGAAGGGTCTATGAGTTTTCAATAAGAGTTTCTAAAATTAGTATAAACATTTGATGATCATATATAAACAAAGCAAAACACAAATACTGGAACTCCCCAGTGTTCTCCCTTAACTTGTGTGAGCCAGTGTGGGGGTCCCTGGGGGTGCAACCACATTGACACTTCAGATCCATTGCCTCGTGGAAGCTCACACCGATGCACTCAGGGGGCCCCAGGTTCTAAAGTCTTATAAACACCTGTCCTGTTTCCCTTCACAATAACCCTGGCAGGGAGGCGGGCAAAGCGACCACCTCCCCTTACAACTGGGGGGTTGAGGTGCAGAGGGTGGGAGAGACTTGTCAGAGCCTCCTGACTCTGTCCCCAGGGCAGAGTGACCTAGTGCTGCACCCTCAGGTCCCAGGCAGTCCATCAAGAGGGGAAGGTGGAAACCAGGGTGCAAAAATCAATCCGTGAGTCGGAGGCTGGCATGGGATTTGGGGGTCGGGGAGCCTGTATGAATAGGAGTTGGGGGCTGGGAGGGGGGACTGGCAATGTTTGGAAGTGTGGGGTTCCCAGCTGCCGCTGCTCCCCTCTCCTGCCTTGAGGAGGTTTTCCAGCTGTTTTCTCTGTGCTGTCTTGCTTGAGCTGAGATCCGGGCTCTGAAGGCTTAAGTGGATTACAGTAAATTAGCGATGTCTTTAAGCCTACAAAAGGAGCCGCACACCCTCAGATTCCTGATGGCTCCTGAGGTGCTGCTGCTGGCTGTCACTGAAGGGAAGACAAGTGGGGGACAGAAGGAGCTGGATTCTGAGGGCTGAGGGTTGTCCTCCTTACACTGGGGACCCCTGTGGCAGCTCCTAGTGAAACATTTCTCCTCAGGGGCTTCTCCGGGGTCACTATTGGCCTGGCTGATTCTGGGGGCAGGGACAATGGAAAGAGAGCAGCGGAATCCCTGTCCCCCAGCCAGGCTGCTCTGTGTTGGAGCCAAATGGGCTGGGGTGGGGTTGGCAGAGCTGTGGGAGGTGTGTTCCTTGAGGGCCTGGCTCCCTGATCTTCACATGTAAATTGCTTGACTTGTCCTGGCACCCTCTTTCAGAATGAGGGAATGAGGCTCAGGTTGACATGGTGGCTTACATTGAGTCACTATGAATCCCCTTATTTCCTGGCAAGAAGAGATGGCCCGTCATCTTAGACTGGCAGTCCTGGAGAGTGGCATCATCTCCGCTTTTCCTCCCCAGGCCTCCTGGCCTAAGCCAACTCACCTCCTTCCCCATTCTGACAGCTCTGGGTTTTCCTGTCCATTCACTAAATTTTTATTCGATCCTGCTTGACGCCAGACACGGAGCTGGACACCGTGGGGCCTCAGAGGTGAGCAAGAGTATTTTCTGAGTACTCAGGCATCTCTTATTGTTCCTTAAATATCACTCCCTTTGGCCCCCCAGTGCAGTTGGACCTGGACCAGGACTAGTTAGTCCTGTTGTCTTGCCACATCCCTTTACATGACTAAGCACACACTAGAGACCCAATTCATGTTGGGTGATTGACTGTCTTCGGGGTGACACTGTATTCTAGAGAAGTTGTCATAATCCAGCCCAGCACCAGCACCCCAACTTTCAGGACCCCTCATATGTTATACATTATTTCTGACCGATCCATAGATTTCCAACCTTGTAGCTATGAGTTTCCTTTTCCCCTGACACCTGACTAATCTGTAAATAACCCCTCAATACCCTAGAGGAGCTGCCAGTTGCAGAGTCTGACATTTTCCTGCTGTGTAAGGTTATACTTTCTGCTGTGTGTTTCCTTTAAGGGAGACCTACCTGTATTTCTCTTTGATCCACATGTTATCCATTCTGCCACAGCATGGCCTTTCTCGGCAGCAAGGAGAAGCCAACATGGAGTTAACACTGGCAGTGGTTAATCCACAAAGTGGGTAATTGAATTGACTATACATAATTAAAATCACAGGCGCGTCATGGAGAATGTCATTTTTCTCTTAAAGACGCTGTCCAAAGCCTTCGCTGCTCATGGAGCTCAGAACGTGCTTGGTGTTTTAACGACAGCCTTCCCTCTGGTCCTCTTTGCCTGTTTAATCAGAGGAAGCTGGCTCCCTTTCCAAGGAGGCTCCCCCAGGATCACTGGGCTGCACATCTTTCCCTTTCCCCTTTGCCCATGTTGGTCCCTTTTACATTAGGGGAGAGGGACAGAAACTGGAAGGGGCCTCCGCCCTCCACTCCCCTGACCCCTCACCTCCCCATTGTCATCCTGGCTCCTGCCCTGTTTCCTTTCCTTCTTCCTTCCGTCCCAAGGATGGGCCTGAGCAAAGACTGAGCTGAGAAGTCCCCAGGCGGAGTTTCTCCTGGTTTGCTGCAGACCAGTCATGCCACCTCTTCCCCTGTTTGGCTGCCCACATCTGGAAAACCTCTGTTAGAAGGGAAGAGGGAATTAAAGTGTGACCCAGTGCTACTGTTGGGGAGCACCCAGTCTGATGAGGACAGGCAAGTCCTTTCACACATACACCCCTTCCCCCAGAGAAAACACGCTTGAGCACACTGAGTAACAATAACATACACTGTGAATGGAACAGAAAGGGTAGAGAGAATGTGAAACAAAATGAGATCGGTTAGAGAGGTAATAGTCCAGGAAGACTTCCTGGAGGAAGAGGAGGACCCTTGGCTTAATCTCCAAGGTAGTAGAATATCCTACCAGGATTTCTGAGAGTGGCCCTGAGGTCAGCTAAAAACCCAGCCTACTGGACTCCAGATCCACTCCTTATACCAATATTGCACAAATGTTATTGTAACTATGTGACAATTGTTGCCAACCCACAGTCACCTGCTGGGAGCAGAAGCAGACCCAAGGGGTTAGCTTGGTTTTGTTGCAGAATTTCTTTCTTCTTTTTTTTAAGTTATGCATAGCACAGTTTTCTGAAAAACATCCAACTCGCAAAACCTCTAGTTCTCCAGCGAGCGATTAAGTGTTTGCCTGTCGTGCAGAAATGAAGGGCTGCTTTTACTCTGTAGTGGAGGGGTAATGAGCAATGATTTATTTCCCTCGGATCGCACACACTCCTTTGGGCCTCCTGTGAGCCAGTCGCTAATGCACGATGCGGAGAAGACACAGGGCCTCACAGTCCCCCTCATCTCTACCCCCAGCAGCATGAATGTTCCTCTGCCCCAGGCTCTCTCACCAGTCAGTTCCCTTCCACCCATGAGGCAGGGCCGAGGGGCAGTTATTAAGGGGCCATGCAATGAGTTGGGAGAAGAGGGTCTCCCCAGAAAGGAAAGAGGGAGTCGGCTGTGTACTGTTCTCTGGGTGTTTCTTCCCCACACCTCTGCCCATCCATCCAGATGGTCTCCTCTCTGCCCACCCAACCCCATGAAAGGTTTTGGCCTTGGCTGGAAAGACCTTTCCTTGGAGACAGGGATGGATACTGACCACCCACCCTCCGTGGAGCCTTGTCAGATAACCTGATTTTTCATGCACAGAAGGGAGTGAGTTGAGCTGAGGATTATTCATATGTTCATTCAAACACTGCCAGGTGCTGGGAGGGGTCTGGTGATCCAAGAAGCAAGATCCTCCCTGTCCCCCAGGACAAACCACTGGGATAGACACCCAGGGAGATGGGGCTTTGATGGCAGTGAAGTGGAGGTCTGTGGGGAGAGTCAGGGAAAGCTTCTTGGGGCAGCTGGGGTGGGGGTGGGAGTGAACAGGAACTGTTCCATTGAGGGAGAAAGGAAGTGCGAAAGTGTGCAGGCTCGTGCGGGGTAGATCTGGAGAAGTGCACAGTTTCTTGTTTAGTGTGGCTGGGGTGGAGAGTCTAAGAGGATGTAAATGATGAAGCATCATTCTTTCCATAGATCACTAAATAATGAATGTGACTGGCATCTGACTTGGGAGGACAGTGGGGCCACAGGTTGGAACTTTTTCTCGGGGTTACTGAGAGCTTTTCAAGGGCTCCAAACTGGAGAGTGACACAACCAGGTTTGCATTTTAAAAAGATCACTCTGGTTGCCTTATGGGAAATGGATGGAAGGGCAGGAGTGGAAGCCAGGCCAGTTAGGAGGCTGTTGGCACCAGTTCAGGCAAGAGATGCTGGTAGCTGGAGGGGGTGGGGTGCAGAGGTCAGGATGGATGGGTTTCAGAGACAGTTGGATGCACAACAGTCAGGGTTTGCCAGTGTGTTTGATGCAGCTGGTGAGGGTCTGAGGGAGTCAAGGGTGATTACAGGTCTCCCTTTGGGCAGCTGGGGGGCAGGTGGAGCCCTTTTCTGAGCTAGGGAACATAGTAGGAACAGTGACAACACCCTGCTCCCCCCCAGCTGGCTGCTCACAGGTCTCCTGGCACCTCTTGCCTCATTGCACCCTGACTTCACCCTGACCGCAGCCTTTCCATTCTCCTGTCTAATGCTGGGACCCCTGGCCCAACAGTAACTGAATGCTTGCCTCTCCCTTCACCAGACCTGAAGCCCTGGGTCTCTAACTTCACCTACCCTGGAGCCCGAGATTTCTCCCAGCTCGCTCTGGATCCCTCCAGGAACCAGCTCATTGTTGGAGCCAGGTAATGAGGTGCAGGAGGGTTGGGGCCAGGAGTGTGGGTGCTTAGAATTGGGTAGAGGGAATATTATTTGGGCTGAACCTCCTGTGACCGTTCCCATGTCCTGGACGCCTGTTCCTCTCTGCCAGGCCCTCTCTGTGTCTGAATGTCTGTCTCCCACAGAAGGAAGCATTTGGGGTTGGGGTGAAGTGACCTCCAAACCTCCAGATCTCAGCAAGCCACACACCTCTCTCAGTGGCTGACAGTTGAGAGCAGGAACACCCACAGGCTGCCTCCTACCCCTTGTCCCTGCCATACTGCCAGAACCAGCCTAGCTGGCATCTTCCCTGGGAGCTCCGTGCAGGCAAGGTGCCCAGGAGCCCCCTGCTGGCCGACTGGCCACCTGCACCTGGGACACCCGGACACTGGCCTTGCGCTTCCTTTATGCAGGATCTCCCTTCCCTATTACCTGACCTCCTTCAGTCCCACTGTCCAGGTCGGGTGTAAAGGATAAAGGATAATATGCTTCAGGGAGGACTTGTGGGGACTTTATGGGGTGGAGTAGGAGGAGGTAATTCTCACAAAATCAGCTCTGGTAGGAAAGGGAGCTTAGAAGTGGTTGATTCCAGTGGGTCTCAAAGAGTGGACCATCTGAGAACTTGTTAGAAATATAAGTCCTTGGGCTCCACCCCAGACCTGCTGAATCAGAAACGCATTTTATTTTTAATTTAAATTTTTTTTTTAACTTTTATTTTTTTAAACCCTCACCCGAGGACATGCTTAGAAAGAAGAAATCGGGGGGGGGGGGCGGGGGGGAGGGGGAGAAAGAGAGAGAGAAACAGAAACATCAATGTGAGATCACTTGGTTGCCTTCTGTAGGTGCCCTGATCTGAGATCCAACCTGACACCCAGGTATGTGCCCTGACTGGGAATTGAACCAGTAACCTTTTGGTGCATGGGACAACGCTCAACCAACTGAGTCACTCCGGCCAGGCTAATTTTTATTTTTAAATTAACTAATCACATTGCATCGGTGATATGTATTCTGGTATAACATCCAGAAGGTACAAAACAGTATATACAGTGAAAAGCAGGGCCACCCCTCCACACTCCAAGCAGGACCCCTCCTTGGAAGCATGCCCTGTAGTGAGTGTGTGTCTTTACACAGGTAATCTGTACATATGCAAGTCTTCAAGAGTATGAATTTAACTTTCCCAGCTAAGAGAATAATTGTTTTACTTTTTATTTTGAGATAATCATAGATTTACATGCAGTTGTAAGAAATAACACAGAGAGATCAACCCATATACCTTCCACCCAGTTTCCCTTAATAGTAACATTTCACATAACAACAGTACATTACAGTCAGGGGGCTGACGTTGATAAGATCTTTCCACCTTATTTAGATTCCATCTGTTTTGCATATGTACTTTTATTTAGTTAGTTAGTTAGTTAGTTATTTTCATCCTCACTTGGGGATATTTTTTCCATTGCTTTTCAGAGAGTAGAAGGGAGAGAGAGAGAGAGAAACATCGATGAGAGAGAGATACATCAATTGGTTGCCTCTCGCATGCATCCCGACCTGGACCAGGGATTGAGCCTGCAACCGAGGTGTGTGCCCTTGGCCACAATCGAACCCAGAACTCTTCAGTCCGCGGGGCGACGCTGTAACCACTGAGCCAAACCGGCTAGTGCTGCATATGTGCTTGTAAAAATCCTGATTTCTGGCTCTGAACCTTGTGGAAGCATTTAAAAGCTGCCATTCATTCTGTGCCCGCCATGTGCCAGGCAGCATTTTATGTGCCATATATGTAGTGAAGTATCTAAAACATGTAGTCAGTCAGGCATTTACTGAATCATCTAGTCTTCATGATAACCCCAGGAATGGTGTTCTGTGAGTAGCCCCAGTGCATGGGCCAGGAAACAAGCTCAGAAGGACAGGTCGCCTGCCTGTGGTGACCCTGCTCTCCCTCACCCCGTGGGGGGCTTCCCCACACCCTTTGCTGGGTCTCTGAGCCTGGCTGTGTGCTCAGGGATGGCGGGGGCGGGGAGCCGGTCTGGGACTTGGTTCCTTGCACCTCTTGGAGCACATGAAGTGCATCCTTGGCTTCTTTCTTCTCTCTCTAGGTCACGCTCTTTCTCTAGGTCACGCTCTTTCCTCCTCTTCTGCCTGTCACATTCCCCCTTCTTTTTCAGCCCCTGGGCCTCCAGAATTCAGGCTAGGGGACATGTTTTGTTCATTCACGCCCTGCCTTGTTTCATGAGGGACTTAGGGTGGATCAGGCTACAGGGATTTCTCTCTGTTCTCATCTCCCAGAAGAGCAGACCTTGAAGTTGTGATGAATGATTTTTGATAGGATAAAATGAAAAAAAAAAAAAGTGATGCAATGTTTCCCCTAATTCTTTAAAGCTGTGACTAGATGCCTGTGTTACCTGAGCAGATAGCTGGGGCAGAGCCATAAGCCAGAGTCCATCTGTCCCCAGGCCAGGGGGTGGGGGAGGAGCTCTTCAGGGCAGGGGCCTGGGGAGGGACAGCAGAAGCCTGGAGCCAAGGTCACCGGTGAGGCCTGCCAGGACAGCAGAGAAGCTGAGTGGGGCCTGGGCCAGGAGCCAGAGCTGGAGAAGAGGAGTCCCCAGCCTCAGCTGTCTCCTTCAGGCCCTGGATTCATTTGGCAGGGCCCCTCCTCATCCTGGCCCACTCCACAACCTTTCCCCTCATTTCTCTTCCCAGCACAGCTGAGGTAGGCCAGAACTTTCTAAAGCAATTATTTCTAAAAACTTCTGGAATGAAAAGAGGAATGACCAAAGGAAGATGTAAGAAGGCAAGAAAACTCTTAGGGAAAACCAACATTTTACATCTGCTTGACATTAATAAAGCATCTTAACATGCATCGTACCATTCCCTGTCTTCACCGCCCTGTGAGAGAGGAAACACAGGCACATCCGTTTTACAGATGCAGACGCTGAGGTGCTCAGCAGGCCCCTAGCCAGTGGCTGAGCTGGATTCTCCCTGATCTGATGCAGGATCTACTTTGTGAACCTGCCGTTACTTTCATTTGGCACTTTAACCAGTGGTTCTGCCACCCTCGGGTCCATGCATAGTGGCTCTGTGGCTCCAGTGTCCAGGCAAAGCAATTTCAGCAGTGCCTGTGTGTGCTCAATAGGTAGCTGATAGTAGTGGTAGTATTATCGTAGTTATTATTTAAGGTTTTTTTTAAAAAAATTAGACTCTTTTTAGAGCAGTTTTAGGTTCACAGCAAAAATAATGGGAAAGTACAGAGAATTCCCATACATCCCCTGCCCCACACGTGCGGTCATCCCCATCAGAGGGGTGCGTTTATTACAACTGATGAACCTAAATCAACACACCATTATCACCCAGTGTCCATAGATTATGTTATGGTTCACTGTTGGTGGTGTACATCCTACGGGTTTGGACAAATTTATAATGATATGTATCCATTATTACGGTATCATACAGGGTGTCTTCACTGCCCTGAAAATTCTCTGTGCTCTGCCTGTTCATTCCTCCCCTCCCACCACCAACTCCTGGCAAACACCGATCCTTTGACTGTCTCATAGTTTTGCCTTTTCCAGAATGTCACATAATTGGAATCATACAGTATGAAGCTTTTTCAGATTGGCTTCTTTCACTTCGTAGTATGCATTTAAGGTCCCTCTATGTCTTTTTACGGTTTTATAGCTCATTTCATTTTAGCACTCAATAATCCATTGTCTGTATGGACCACAGGTTATTTATCTGTTCACCTATTAAAGGACATCTTGGCTGCTTCCAAGTTTGAGCATTTATGAATAAAGCTGCTATAAACACCCATGTGCAGCTTTTTGCGTGGACGTACGTTTCCTTATTTAAGGTTTCTGAGCAGCAGGCTGATATGCTGAAAACGGTGTTTGAGGAATCTGAGTCTGGCAGCCCGGAGCTGCCCAGCCCATGGGCAAGAGGAATCGTGAAGAGGCAGAGGGGGCAGTTTTGGCAAGAGGAGACAGGGTGGTGCAGGAGGGGGCCGTGGAAGGGTCAGATCCAGAGTCACTGGCTGCAGAAAGGACTGCAGGACATGAGGAGGGAAACAGGACTCCAGGGGCCCGTGGCGTGGAGTGGGAAAGACAGCTGGCCTGTTTGAGGAGGGGAGTGGGTCAGAGAGGGAGGTGAGGGAAGAAGGAAGATGGCCTGTCTGGGTTCCGGTAAGAGCTCCAGGAGGCTTTAAGTTAAGTTTAGCAGAAACAGGCTCCAGGGCTGGGTTAGTGGTGGGGGTTCCTCTCTGGACCTGCCAGTATGGCCAGACACATGGGCTTCTGGAGTAGACAAGCCTGGGTTTTAGCTCCTCCTTGGGCCATTTACCCAACCTGTTTCCTCATCTGTAAAATGTTTTTTTTTTTTCTCTCTAGTCCTGGGAATGCTGTGAAGATTAAATGAGCTAAGGGAGGTAAAGCTCTCCTTGGGGGTCAGCTTACCAAAGACTCTCTGCAGTTGGCACCCAGTCCTGGCACCCCGGGAGGCAGGAGCAGCTGCTTCCTGGGACCTGCCTGCAGAACCAGATTGACTGATGATTTCCGTTTCTGTTTTCACAGGAACTACCTCTTCAGACTCAGCCTTGCCAATGTCTCCCTCCTTCAGGTACATCTGCTTCCCTTCTCTTCCCTGTAACATCCCTGGTATCTGGGAGCCCTGCTGGGGCAGTGCAAGGAGCAAGTTTCAAAATTTAACCCCTAGGGTTGAAAACAGGAGCCCCAGGCTCTTTTCAGTGGCCATGCACTCTCACTAGCTGTCGAGGTAACTGCTGGGAAGATATCTGGAAGTGGGGATGAGGCTATGTGAACATGGAAGCACACGTGGGGCTCCTTCCCACATCGTGCAGAGGAGCTGCCGAAGAGGGGAGGGAAAGAACACCAGAGCTAGGGCTACCGACTGGCCCTCCTTGCCTGGGACTGAGGAGCCTCCGGATGCAGGACTTTCAGTGCTAACACCAGCCCAGGACTGGGAAAACTGGAATGGTTGGTCATCCTAAATTCAGCGCCTAAATCCACAGGAGGGCTTTTGAGTTTGGGCCTCAGGGACAGAGTGTCCTGGTTCCTTTCTTAGCCTGGCCTGAGCAATTCCCTTCTCACCCAGCATTTTTGCTGAGCTGTGATTTATTTATTATCTGCTGCCAAGAAGGACTCCCTGAGCATAATTCCCTAAGTGCTCTGGGAGGCATTTTAATGGGCCTTCTTGATCCAGAACATTTACCCCAGATTGGGAAACAGATGCCACACCTTCTCCACAGAGGCTGAACATTCTAGAGAAAGGGAGGCCATCTCTTCTCCTTCAATGAGGGGAGAGCCCCAGTCCTCGTGTCTAGGAGGCTTGCTGGTCTCCCAGGGATCAAGCATTCATTGAGCACTTACTGTGTATCTGAACTGAGCTGGGGGCAGTAAGACAGCAGAGTCTTCGACCTTCAGGTCTCACAGTACAGCCAGGAAAAGATGTATATAACTTTATGTCAGCGACATATAACTAACTAGAGAATGGTACACGTTGTTAGGCAGGTGCTGGGCTATTTGGTAAGTTTCACTGCAAAGGCCAGTTGGGGAAGGGGAGACCTCCTTGGTGAGCTGGTGTGACATTCTGGTCTGTTTTTTCCTAGCTTTACCTGGGTCTATACCCCAGGGGCCATTGCAGCTGGTTTCCAGAGGGGAAAGTTTAAGGGAGCATAAAAGGTGTGCCCATCAGAAGAAACCAGAAAACACTGAAAGGAAATTTCCATTCATCCATTTATTGGTCTGCCTATCCTCTGTCCATACCCTTACCTGCCAACTTGCCTATCCATCCACCTAACCACCTCCCAGTAAACTTTATTGAATACCTGTTAAAGCTCAGGTCTAGTCCTAGGCATGATACCAAGCATTTAAGATCTAAAGGTGGATCAGGCTCCATCCCTTGCCTTAAGGAGCAAGCATATGAGATGTAAATGATTCCCTTTCCTGTATGGGACCCATGTGGCATGTTCCTGGAGCCTGGCTGGGCTGGAGCAAAGCAGAGGAAGTCCCCAGAGGTAGCACCCCATGGCCTGCCCATCCAGAGCCTGGTTTTCTCTTGGCATCCACAGAAAATGAAGCCAAGATGCCAAACCCAGCAGTTAGGGTCTGGGGGAAGCTGGTACAGAGGCGATTCACAGTGGGCAGGAGAGAGTGGACCCAGGGGTGCTGCCTTGAGCTCAGGCAGTGGCTTTTTATTAGGTTTCCATCATCTGCAAAGGTCTCCTGGGAGGAGTAAAATGGGCTAAAGGGGGGAAGAGAGACAGATATACTAAATTAATGGCAGTGCTGTGTGAAGACTACAGGGAGGAATATGTGCCGGATGTAACGGTGGCCAGGAGGCACAAGGAGCCCACTGGGCTCACCAGAGTCTGCAAAAGCTTCCCAGAGAGCTGCCCTTGGACTGGAGCTGGAAGGATGGGGGTTTGCCTGGCAGCTGAGGAGAAGACACAAACGAGTGCAATAAGGTGGAGGACTGAGGGGTCCGGTGTGACAGGATCATGGGGTGTGAGTGGGATAAGGCTGGGAGATGAGACCCAGGGAGAGAGAGAGGCCACGTTGCAGAGGGTCTTCATTGCTGAACAGAGAGCTCCATATTTTATTTTTAAGGCATTGGGGGCTCCTTAAGAGGTTTAAAACAGAGAAGTAGATTTGATGTTTTGATCACCTGGCCCAGTGCAGAGAATGGATTAGTGGAGAAGCCAGTTAGGACATAAGTGCAATAGTCCAGACTAGTGATGGGGAGAGTTGAACTTAGTCTGCAGGGTGGGGATGGAGAAAAAAGAGAGAAAGAGATCTTCAGGTGGCAGAAACACAGGTCACAGCACCAGGGAGCACCAGGCACATTGTCTTCTGCATGAAGGTGATCCCTGGAGTTGAGGAAGCTGGCAGAGCTGGAGGGCTTAGGAAGGCTTGGACCACAGTGGTGCCACCCAGGTTTCTGGTTGGCATAGCTGAATAGCATAGATCAGGATGAGACTAGAGCTAGCCTGACTTTAGGCAGTGCTTCTCTACTGGCTGCCCACTGGAATCACCAGAGGAGCTTCAAAAAACACTGATGCCTGGGTTGTACCCTCAGAGACTCTCACTTAATTGCTCTGGGGTCCAGCCGCACACTGGGACTTGTAAAACCTCCATGGTGATTCCAGTGTGCAGCCAGATTTAGGATCTGCTGCTCTAGGATGTGGAGAAGACCTTTTCTGTAGATGCCACCCAACTGATTTGGCTTCCCCAGGAGTCTTTGAAGCTGGCCCTCATTTCCTGGCTTGTACCTTATCAGATGTTAGGACTCTCTGGCTTGATGATAGTCCAACTCATGTCGATCTCAGCTATGGGAAGATATCTTAGGTGAGCCCATAACTCATGCTGGGGGCAGGGAGTTCTCTGAAGGACTGCAAATCAGTCCCAAGTACATCAGGAATTGTTTTTACCACCTTCTCAGGTCATCTCTTTAGTCTGAACCTCTGGAGCACAGACGAAATTCTTCTCGACAAAACTAAAAAGAGAAAAAAATACATTGCATGCCCACGTCCTTGCCATTGGGGGTACCATCTGGTCACAAGGCGGAGAGAATGAGAGGTTGGAGTGGGCTGTCCAGCATTCCCTTGAATAGGCTAGCAGCAGACTTCAGCTTCTGGTCATCAGGCCTGGTGAGAAAGTCCTGACTTCAGCAAACACCCTTCCTTTGCCCTGTATGTGGCTTAAGGTCCCTGCTTATAAACCTTCAGTCCTCAACATCTGCAATCACTGGTGGCTCGTAGCATACAAGTGCTAAAAATGAGCTGCACTCCAACCCCAGCCCAGCTTCCTTTACTCTCCAACTGTCTGGGGTACCCATGGTTGTAATGTAACTTTCCATTACAGCCCACTCGTCCTCTCCTGTGGCCCCAGGGTATGATTTAACCAAACTTAAAACTCAGTGCTTTATTGATAGTTTAAATAACTAACATCCCTTAAAGAAAAATCTAAGTGCAAACAGTTCATGCAAACCAGTGTCCATTAAAAGGACTTCTGAGTACCTAACTCCTATTAAACAATTTATGTAAACTACTGTCCCTTAAGAAAAATCAAAATACCAAGTCTCTTCAAGTTTCCAAGCACTGAATGGAGGGGAGGTGGGGGAGGGGCAGAGTGTACACACACACACACACACACACTTGAGGGGGGAGGGGAAATCAAACCAGCTCACCTGTGATGGTTATTTATCAGTGTAACTTATTAAACTGGTTTTGGGAAAGGAAAAGTGGCAAGTGGTTAACAGCGTCGGGGGCTGCTGCATAATGAACTAAGTTGGATTTGGCAATTCTGAGCTGATGAGTGACCAGAGGACAATGTGGCTGGAGGTCTAATTGCTATGGATTTCTGATCTTGGGCTGCCAGATGTCCTGCAAGTGCAGAAATGGGGACTGGAATGCACAGATGCATCAGAACACATCTGGGGCTGGGCCTGGGCCTGGGCCTGGGCCTGGGTAGGCGCGTGGCTGATTCTGAGCTCTCTTCTAGTTATCTCCACATTCTCTGAGCTAGTCGGCAGCTCTAGAGTTGTTTGAAATCTAAACTCTGCTGAGCAGTGGACTTAATACTCAAAAGATGTTTTAATGTCCAGCCATCGTCTCTGGTGTCCAGGGGAGTTGCTGAGTCTACAAGGCGATAATCCTTTTCCTGGCTGCCTCGCCTGCTTTCTCCTATAGCTGAAAACCATGCAGTTACTCTGCTACTAGAGATTGCCATCCTGGAATTTCTGGGACAGTCTTAATTTAAAGCATTATGTTTGGCAGGTTGGTCATACATGTCTATCTTGACTCCTTCACAAAACTCCAGAAAAGGACAGTGAAAGATTTTAAAGGCACAAATGCACAATGACAGAACAAAAGAGACGTCAGTGGACAAGAGATTAAACGCATTCTGGGGAGATAGAGAGTGAATGGAGCAATCACAGCTGATTTAGCAGAGCAGAACAGTTTACAGAGGGGATATGGCAGAGAAGCAAGCCGACTCCCAGAAGGCTCAGAAATTGGGGTGTCAGATATTGTGGAATGTGAGGATGAGGTACAAGCCTAAAAAGGGGGAATGGTTCAGATTCCCTAAATTGAGAGGTTGGAACCCAGATCTCATGTCCCATCCCACACAACCATCCTTTCCTCCATTTTACCTCTCCCCCAACAAAGAGAGACTAAGACCCTTTCTCTAAAGACCCAACTGGTGAGGCTCCAAATTTGATGACTCCACAAAAGGAGAGGACACTGATGAGATCTGAGGCTAGAATGATGTTTCTCCTCTTCCTCTCTTTGTGCAATTTATTTATTGAAGAAATCTGGTCATGTGTCCTGTAGAGTTTCCCACCATCTGGATTTTGCTGATTGCAATCCAAATGGTATAACTTAACATGTCCCCCTATCCTCGGTATCATCTGTAAATTGATTGTGAGATCTAAAAACTTTATTCCATTTAGATTCCAGCAAGATTACTTTATAGGTGTTATTTTATACTTTTTTAAAGAATAGTATTTTATATTCTCTGGCTTTTTATGTTAGCAACTACTGATGATTGTTTCCTGGATCCATTAATTCTTTAGGTGTTATAATATATTAGCTGGACTACTTAGACAAAGAGAAAGTTCTCCTCATCTACTATTTGATTACCCAATGATACAGTCATGTAGAAAGGGCAGAATAAATGTTTGATACTTTGTCTTTATTTAACAGTTGTAAGTATGTGGCAATGGTGGTCAATTAATTTTATTCTATTATTTTTATTACTGCAGACTCATGGCTTTAAACATTGTTATCTATCCATTGCAATTATCTTTCATGACTATCCCATCTTTTGCCACTAGGGGGCTGCTTCAAGTTCGCTTCTGGGTCCCTTGACCCCATGATGTTAGTCATCTTTTGTTGCATCCTTGCTATTTATAAGGAAATATTTCAGGCTCACCTTGAACATTTTCTAACCTCAGAACTGGAATCAGCCATTTCTCTAAGAAGTCTTTGTTCCTTTCAGTGGGAAATGGTTAGAGATTTATTTTCTAATATAAACAAATAGCCCCAAGTCCCCAGACATTTGAGGAAAGCATCTAAAGTGAAAGAGAAAGAACAAAACAAACAGGCAAACAGAATGAAGGAAGCTGTAAGAAACAGGCTCAATGCAAGAAGTAAAGGAAAACATTTAAAAAATTAATTAGAAAAAATAGACTTCTGAGATATAAAAATACATCTTGTTTATAAAACAATAAATTAAAAATATGGAAATTAAAAATGTGATTATGGAAATAAAATTTGAATTTAGAAGATAAAGTTGAAGAAAAATCTCCCAGAAATTAGAACAACAACAAAAAAACAAGAAATGAAAAACAGGAGAGAAATAAGAGAAAACTAGATCAATGCACAAGAGCTAACAGTGGATTGGATTAAGAAGAGTTACAAAAAAAGAAAACAGAGAAAAAGGTGAGGAAGAAATTAAGGACAAAATAACATAAGAAAATTTGCCAAAACAGAGGATGAGTCTTTACACTGAAAGAGCACTGAGTTCCCAAAAGAGACCTGCACTAAGGCACATCAGTGTGAAATTCAGGATTCAGTTACTAAAGAGAAGAACCTAAAAGCTCCTAGAGCCTAAAGAAAATGGTCACTGCCAAAGATGGGATAAGAGTTACATCAGACTTCTGAATAGCAACCCTGGAGTCTAGAAGACAATGGAAGAATAGATGCCTTTAAAATTCTGAGTGAAAAATTATTTTCAGCCTAAAATTCTATACCAAAACTATCAATCAAGTATGAAGATAAGCTGAATCAGACATGCAAGAATTTTTAAAAATTGATCTACCATGTTCCTTTTCTTAGGAAGATACTGGAGATGTGTTCTACCAAAATACATTAATCAAGGAAGAGGGAAACATGGGATTCAGCGAACAGGAGAGGACAGAAGGTAAGTGCCAGGTATAACAAGCAAGCAGTAGGCTTCAGTCTACACTCAGGCAGGAGGAAGAGGATGGGAACTCATAGAATATCTGAACCATTTGTGTGTAGTTAGCAAACAACATCAAGAGGGATTTGTAACGCCTGTTGGGCATTTGGGGAAAATTAGTAATTTGAATTGCAAAACAAGCAAATGAAGAATATTATTCAAGATAATTATGCAATTCAGGCAAAACAAGAAGTTGATCAAGAAAGGATACCTCATCAGAATAGGCAAATTTCCTTAATTCTCAGATGCACATGTTTTCACATTTTTAAAGAGTCTGAGATCAGTCCACGTCTTTCACTTGAAGGCATCTTCCGGTCACTGTTGGCCAGACTGCAGTCCTGATGGAGTTGTCATTGCCTATGCTTGACCTTGGTCATCATTCCTGTGTTCTGATTCTACGACACCAACCAACTGACATTTTAGTCCACTAACCACTTTCGGATTATATGAGGAGGGAATAGGAGTCCTGGTTTGTCTGAAGACCTTCTGTGGACACCTTCCAGTAAGATCAAGAAAGTGCTAGCATACAAACTTGCAGAATGGGGTCAATAGCTTGGAAGAAAATTCTGGAGAACAGCGTGCAGGAGGTAGCTGATCAATGACTCTCTCATCATTGATGTTTCTATCTCTCCCTCTCATTTCCTCTAAAGTAAATAAATAAATAAATAAACAACAACACAAAAAATGAGCACTGACACCTGAATAGAAAAGTGATTCAGAAGAGGTGAACTATGAATTCAAAGAAGGTTTAAGGATACTTAATTCTGCTTACATTTTTCTTTTTTGTGTGCGTAAGACCAATATATGATTAAAAATGTCTAAATAAGAGCCCTGTCAATAAATTTACGTTAAAACTTAAGTAATAAAAGAGTTTGGCAGCGCACATTCTTTCTTAGTGGTTCATGTTACAACCGATGGTGTAATCTAGGGTGTTAGTTGGTAGCAGTGAACAATTTTTACATAGTCATAATACTAATGTCAATACCAATGTTAATTTTTAATTTAAAACATTAACTATTATATTAAAGATAATTAACATTATGTAATTATAATGGGAGGTTGGGGAGGGGTAATGTTTGTGCGCATGGAGGCAGGAGAGAATGGGCATGGGCAAGCGGGGAAAATCTTTACCTCCACAGGGAAGTCAGAAGACAAAGTCAGATTGATACATATTCCTGAGAAACTGAGTAAAAAAACACACAGAGAGAAACAGTTGAAAGTAGTTGTCCTTGGTAAATGAGGTCAGGGTATGGGAGGAGTAGGTTACTCAGGTTTTTTTAAATAATTTTTTCCATACTATTTAACTTTTTCAACTCTGTGCATCATTACTTTGATACAAACAGTTTTTTAAATAAAATAAAAATAAATGACTCAAACCCATTCTGTGCTGTTATTATAAATTTGCATCTTCTTTGCAGGCCATATGTTCTAGCTTTTGGTTTGAGAAATCTATTCGCTGTGAGAGGCTGCAGGATGCAGCAGAGAGAGCTGAGCACTGGTGTCTGTTGTCTGGGTTTGCATCTTGGGTTTGTTGCTTACTAGTTTTGTGACCTTGGGCATACTGCTCAACTTCTTTGGGCTTCATTTTCCTCACCTGTAAAGTGAGCAAAAGGCTGCCTGTTTCACTGGCTGTGCTGAGGATCAAAGAGAGAAGGTGTGTGAAGTCCCTGGCATAGTGCTTGTCCGGGGGTTCAGCCCAGGGTAATTTTATCTAACTCCTCTTGACTGTACACATCTGCCCCCCACCCAGTGGGATTCCCACCCCCTTAGGAACAAGCCTGACCCCTTCAAAGTGCCCCTGTGCTCAGGCACCCCAATGCCCCAGTTAGGCCCTTTGGCCATGGTCCCCCAGAACGTCCCACATTCCAGAGCTTTAGGCCTGGACACCAGCAGTGTTTGTGAGTCACCACTCTTTTCTACCTGATCTTTTCTTTTCGCTTCGGAAGCTGCTGAGGCCCTGGAAGCTGCTGGGGCCCTGTTTATGACAATGGCTCCATTGTTTCTGTCCAAATGAACTCCCTAGCTATGTGGCTACAGGCCAGGGGTCATTTGCCCTTCCCCAAGGTCTGGGAGCAGAGCATGAGCCCCTGGCCTGCCATGGCAGGATGAGCCCAGCCTGCTCATAGGTCTGATTGAGGCATGGCCAAACTTGTCACCTGCTCCTGGATCCAGGGTCTGCAAAAGTCAGCCCTCCCTCTGCCCCACAAAGCAACCATCTTGGGGCTGTGGGTGGGCTGCAATCTGGAAAGCAGAGAGCAGCCCTGCTCGCTCTCCTGGCACCTTCTTGCCCTCTCACATCTGGACCCCTGGAGCTCTGTAGGCAGTGACTTCACAGCTAGAAGGAGCGTTGTTAGAAATTGAAAGCAGGTGTTATTTTATTTTCCTTGTTTGGATAGGAGAGCTGCTTGCTCAGGGCTCCCTCTCCCAGGACAGATAGGCAGTTCATATTTATATATGTGATCCAGAAATATCTAATAAGCCACACACCAGGGCTGTTGACATTGCCTGGACCTGAAGGGTATCCCATCTCCCTCCAGCTGCACTTTCAGAGGCTGGGAGAGACCTTCAGAGAGTAGAAACAGAATAGATGAAGGGGGAGGGGAATGGCCCTCTCCCAGTGCCATAGGCACGTGGGAACATGATAGTGTCCTCTGGGTCCTTGAATGAAAGCTGTGTCCCCAAGCACATTACCCCATGATAGAGCATGCTTGATGCAAGAAGGGAAACAGAGTGCAGAGCTGGGGGCAAGAGGGGTGGAGGGAGGGGAGCAATTCAGAAAGCGGAAGCGCTGGGTCTTTGAGAGGTGGGATAAAGAAAAAAAGCACACAGAGCCCTTGAATCAAGAGTGTGGGTTCCAGTCCCTGCTCTACCGTGTACCAGCAGCAAGTCACAAAGAACCTGAGCTTCTTCATCTAAAAACAACAAAAACACTCTGCAGGGTTGTAGTGGGAAAGTTAAGTAGATCTCCAGTCTCTGAGGTTTGCAAAATCTAGCCTTTCTTGCCTACCACTCATTTGAGGGACATCTGGTGCATAATGGAGGCACATTTCCAGTCTCCCACTCACCTGGGGTGGTCCTGAAGATCCCTCTGGACCACTTCCAGCTCCCTGCTGACCTGGGAAGGAAGGATCGGATTGGGAAGGTCCTAGGACGGAGCTGCATGGTGGTGCAGCGTGAGGAAGCTGTTACTCCAGCCTCCCCTGATCCAAGCAGATGGGGAGGGTGTTGCTCTGGGTAAGGAGATCTGGCAGCACTCTGGGCCCATGTAGATGTTGGTCCTTAACCCTGCAGGCTGTCCCTGACTCTTTCCCAGCTTCCTGTCCACCCCAGACCCCGACAGCTGCTTGCCCTGGTGGTGAGTGGCACAGCTGTGTAACCTCTGTGTCCTCCAACAGGCCACAGAGTGGGCCTCCAACGAGGACACGCGCCGCTCCTGCCAAAGCAAAGGGAAGACTGAGGTATGTGGCCTTGGTGGTCCAGGGCCCTGGCTTGGGGCCAGCAGGAGGCTTGTGGTTTCAGGGATGGACGGGCACCTTGTGGGCACAAGACTCCCTGTGTAGAGGCCCCGACTGGATGAACTGGGGGCTCCTGTGCAGGGGAGGGTCAGCCCTGAGCATCCGAGTGGGCAGTGATGCAGTGAGACGGCCTGGGAGGGAGGTGTGGGGGCAGGGGATGTCCAAGGCTGCCACCTGAACTTCGGGTGGAGCTGGGACACGGGAGTGCTTTTAAATACCTGTGGTGCAGTGGGGAGGGAAAGACACCCAGTGCTGTGCCTGGAGAGCTTGTCCCTTTATTACTTCCCCTTCTTGCTTCAGGAGGAATGTCAGAACTACGTGCGAGTCCTGATTGTCGCTGGCCGGAAAGTGTTCATGTGTGGGACCAATGCCTTTTCCCCAGTGTGCTCCAGCAGACAGGTGGGGGCCGCTCAGGGTGGGACAGTCAGAAAGAGAACCGGGAGGCTTTCTTGCCCAGGCACACAGCCTTGGAGTGGGGTTGCCAAGTTTAGCAAACAACAACCATGAAACCAACCCCAAAACAAGAAAGGATGCCCAATTAGATTTAATTTCTGATAAACAACAAACGATATTTTAGCACAAGTATATCCCATGCAAGATTTTGGGATATGCTTATGCTAAAAAGTTATTATTGTTCATCAAAATTCAAATTTAACTCAGCCGCCTGTGTTTTATCAGTCTACCTTACCGCAGGGGTCAGAGGCTGGTGGAGCTCCTGGCACAACCTCCCCCTCCATGAAGGCTGCTCCCACAGAGAGACTGTGGGGTGGGCATTGAGGAGGATGCTGGGAGGGAGAGGCCCACAGAGGCCAGGGGCCCAGGAGGAAACAAAACGCTGAGGTGAGGAAAAACAGGCAGCCCCTGGATCTCAGGGAAAAGCGCCCCCATCTCCCCGTCATCCCAGGTGGGGAACCTCAGCCGGACTATGGAGAAGATCAATGGCGTGGCCCGCTGCCCCTACGACCCTCGCCACAACTCCACCGCTGTCATCTCCTCCCAGGGGGAGCTCTACGCGGCCACAGTCATCGACTTCTCGGGTCGGGACCCTGCCATCTACCGAAGCCTGGGCAGTGGGCCGCCCCTTCGCACTGCCCAGTATAACTCCAAGTGGCTCAATGGTAAGCAGGCACAGCCCCAATGGTGGGCTCCCCCAGTTCTGACCCACCAGCCCACCCTGACCCCCCATCAGCCCTCCTCCCTGCCCAACCTCTGAAAGGGCTCACACTCACTTCATCAAAAGGCCCAGAGTGGGCGTGTGTTTGCCCGAGGAGAGGGACTCTGGCTGAAATCACAGATGTCCTGAGTACCCAGGACAGGTGGAGGGCAGGCAATGAGGGGAGAGAAAGGAATAGGAATTGATTTGGAGGAGTGGTTATGGGAAAGAAGTGAGTGGGGAGGGTGGCATGAGTTTCCTGCCCCTTGGAGTTGAATCCCTGCTTCTCCACTAACTAGCTCTGTGGCCTTGGGCAAGTGTTGACCTGTCTGTGCCACGATGTTCTCATCTGTAACATGGGGCTAATCACGGTACTAACCTCACAGGCTGTTAAGAGAATAAAATGGCTGATCCATATAAAGTACTCATAGTAGTGCCTGGTACACTGAGTGCTCAGTAATGCACGTTAACTATTGTTATAACTGCACTTTGCATTGGAGGTGGGAATGGTTAGGGCCCCCAGGTCACCAAGCTGGTGGAGGGGTGTCAGGATGCCCATCTGGGAAAACGGAAGTAGGCCATTACTCCCGACTCTGCCCCCTTCCTCCCTGCTGGCCTGACCCACCCCTTGTTCCTCTTCTGCCCACAGAACCAAACTTTGTGGCAGCCTATGATATTGGGCTGTTTGCCTACTTCTTCCTGCGCGAGAACGCGGTGGAGCATGACTGCGGGCGCACCGTGTACTCTCGGGTGGCCCGCGTGTGCAAGAACGACGTGGGGGGCCGCTTCCTGCTGGAGGACACGTGGACCACGTTCATGAAGGCCCGGCTCAACTGCTCCCGCCCGGGCGAGGTCCCCTTCTACTACAACGAGCTGCAGAGTGCCTTCCACCTGCCCGAGCAGGACCTCATCTATGGGGTCTTCACCACCAACATGTGAGTCCCTGCCCCTGGCCACCACTTCCCTGAGACACCGGGACATATTCTGGTCTGGCCTTGCAGCCTGGTGGGCTCAGGAAAGCCCCTCTCTGTCTTGTTCCTTTCTGAATGGGGATTGCCGTGTCTTCTGCAGCGGGTCATCTGAGGATTTTGCAACTTGCTGCCCCTGCAGTGGTCAGCATTTATTCTGGGTTGCTATGAAGGGCAGGCCTAGGACAGATATGAAGAAATAAAAGGAGCTGGATTGCAGCTTCATGAACTTGCTGGTGATGAAAGTGAAATAGCTGCCTTGAATAAGGGGATGGCAGCTCCGGAATGGCCTGGCAGCAGCCTGTTGGGGAGGTTCAGAGGGGCTACTTTATAGTCCCTTCCAACCTCAGGATTCCAGGGCCCTGCTAGCCCTACCCAGCAGAGTCTTCTGGCAATCCTGATTGCACTGGAAAACACAGGCTGGGGATCAGAGCCCTTTGTTTCCCAGGTGTAAGAAAGGTTAACCCTCATGAAGGTCATGAGCCCTCTCCCACCTCCTTCTATGTCAAGGCTGACTCAGTCAGGTGATGTTCACAGAGAGAATGCTGACTGGGTGGCAGAGACCAAGGAAAGCACTTGTTATACAGGACACTGTGCAGGGTTCTTTGTAAGAACATAAGAAACACATGAGCCATAGACAGGTGATTGCTTACCTTGGGCCCCCATCGCAGGTGTCAGATGAGGACCAGATTAGCTATAGGAAGGATAGTGTGAGGGGCTGTCCAGGGATGAGAGTAAAGCTGAGGAGCAGGAGCAGAGAGGCCATCCAGGCCAGGGAGACAGACATGCAGCACAGCCCGCACAGGCCCGGAGCTGACAGCCAGGACTTAATGACCAGCCTGCCAATCAGCACCAGAAGGAGAGCAAAGTGCAAGGGCCACTGGAAAGGCATCAAGGAGAAATATCAACATTAGTGTGGATGGTAAATAGTTTGCATTGGGTGCCTTCTCCATGCCAAGTGCTTGTTGTGCGGCTTGGAGGTGAGGGGGGGTTCCAGGTTATAAGAGCAGATCTATCCCTTAAGGAGCTTACATTCTAGAGGGGGTGATTATTATTAATTGTGATATTAATGTATCAAAAGTTCAATTAGTATATTACAATTTTAATCTAGATAAATGTTACAAAGGCAAAGGGCAGTGAGTGTGCAGAGAAACCTCTAAAGTTATGGAGGGCTGGTAATCAGGGAAGACTTCCTGTAGGAAGTGACATCCACAAGATGAATAGTAATTAACTGGGGGAGAGGAGCAGTCTAGCTCAAGGGAACAACACATGCAAAGTTTCTGGGGAGGAAAAAATGTTTGAGGAACTGAGCCAGAGCAGTGTGGCAAGAGCCTAGGGGGTGTGAAGGAGAAAGACAGGAGAGCAGGTGGAAGGGCTGGGACAGGGAGGACTATGTCCTGCAGGCCTTGTAGACTGCCTTAAGGGTTTTGATCTTTATCCTAAGAAAAATGCGCAATTGAAGGGCTTGAAGCAGGCCAGAGACTAGCTCAGTTGTGCATCTTGAAACACACATTCTGGCTGCTGAGTGGAGAATGAATTAGAGAAGACTAGGCAGGCTGCAGGGGGGCCAGCCCAGAGGACAGTGCAGCATCCGGGGGAGACAACAGGGCTGATACCAGGCAGAAATGGACACATTTGGGAAAGGGGCTAAAAGCAGAAAACAGAACTGAAAACACTTGGTTTAGGGGTGTCATCTCTGAACTGTTCGCATCAGACTCAGAAACATCAGACTCTGTGACTGAGAGTGGTCTTAGAGGTATCTGGCTCAGGGTGTTGTGGGCTGCAATATATCAGTGGTTTGGTAACCCACTTTTTAAAAATAAAATAAGTAAAACAATGGACTGGAATAAAAATATCAGAGTATAATGCATTTAATAAGGGTAAGTATTGTTTCATAAAAATTCATTGCATATGTGTGTATGTGCATATATGCGTGTGTTATACTGAGTTGTAATATACAACATATTTCCTACAGTGGCCATGGATAAAATGTTTGAAAACACTGACTTTATTTGACCCTTCCACAGGAGAAGGGAAGGGAATGAGAAAGTAACACAGAGGAACCCACCAGGACTTCTCATCAGTGGGTCTTTCCCAGAGGGTTTCTAGAGCATGGGGACCATGTTTCCTCCTCTCTGACACCCATCACTCAGACGGCACCAGACTCATCATAGGTGTTTAATCGACCTTGGAGCTGTGCCAGGCAGTGACTAGACTGTTGGCTGTGGGGGTCAAAGAGGGTGCTGAGGCCTATGGGGGGGGGGCCAGCATCCCACCATCTCTTGCCTTTCAGAAATAGCATCGCTGCTTCTGCTGTGTGCGCCTTCAACCTCAGTGCCATCTCCCAAGCTTTCAATGGCCCATTTCGCTACCAGGAGAACCCCAGGGCTGCCTGGCTCCCCATCGCCAACCCCATCCCCAATTTCCAGGTACAGCTTCTCCTCCCTGCCCCTCTCTGCACACATCGCCTTCCACCAGACTACCAGCAACAAGCTGATTCTCAAACCTGTCCCTGCTGGTCTGTGCCCATCTGAGGGGTTCTACAATGGTCCCTTAAGAGGGTGGTAATCTCTAAGACTGTGGAACAAGAAGGGTAGAGAGGTTGGGACACAGCAAGGGAGCATGCTCTGAGCCATCTCTAAATGTGACCCCACCTCCAGGGAGGTAGGGAGGTGGGATCTCAGTTCTACTCAGTGTAGGGACCAGGAGAGCACACATGATCTGTCTAGCCAGAATTTGGGGATTTTAGCTGGAGTTTGCTTTCAGTCTACATGGATACTAGTGCCTGGAGGGTCTCTGAATGCCAGGAGTGGTGAGGGCACTGGGTGCCTTGCGTAGTATGAGCAACCCCAGTGCTGTGACAGAGAAGGGGAAAGACCCATGGGGCAAAGGAAGCTACTGATGGTGGACTTTCATATCCATCCAACTTCCTGCCCAGGCCAGAATGGAGCAGGGAAAGGCCTCAGGCCTTGCAGTCCAACAGTCTTGACCCAGATCTAGCCCTCTCTCTATGTGACCTTGGGCAAGTCACTCAACTTCTTTGAGTCGCTTTTTCTTTATCTGTTATGTAGGGATAATTCCATTGACCTCATAGATACGTGTGAGGTCTCTGCAATGTAGTAGGTGCTCAATAAATGATAGTTGCTTTCCAGTTTTGGTTTGGAAGGCAGAAGAACTTAAGCAGGTAGGGACACAGGAGAGGGAAGGCAGGGTTTGGCCCAATGGGGGGGGGGGAGGACACCTACAGCAACATCGTGAGATCAGAGGACACTTGTTATCCCACTCCAATAATCAGTTTTTAGATAATCCAGTCCCCTTTGCATCTCCCCCTCTTCTTCCCCAGCCCTGGTAGGTCCTTCCTGTCCCGTCTCCCCAGCCTGTTTCCCTTAGTTCCCATAGAAAAGGCTTCTGGTCCTGGAAGAGGGTGCAGGGGGCTCAGCGGGGATGCTGGGGGAGGCCTGAAGAATCGGAGTGTGCCCGTGACCACTTGTGTTCCAATGAGGAAGGAGGGAGCTAGGGGATTGCACGTGTGACTGGCCTCCCTGCGCAGTGCGGCACCCTGTCGGAGGTGGGCCCCAACGAGAACCTGACGGAGCGCAGCCTGCAGGACGCCCAGCGCCTGTTCCTGATGAGCGAGGCCGTGCAGCCCGTGACGCCCGAGCCCTGCGTCACCCAGGACAGTGTGCGCTTCTCACACCTCGTGGTGGACCTTGTGCAGGCGAAGGACACACTCTACCATGTGCTTTACATCGGCACTGGTGAGCCCACCAGCCGCATCTGGGCGCAGAGTGGGAGGAGGCTGAGGGGCTAGGGCTGGGGCTCTGAGGTTCCCGGCCCTTTAAGGCCACCCTCATCTGACCCTTCCAGAGTCGGGCACCATCCTGAAGGCACTGTCCACCACTAGCCGCAGCCTCCGCGGCTGCTACCTGGAGGAGCTGCAGGTGCTGCCCCCCGGGCGCCGCGAGCCCCTGCGCAGCCTGCGCATCCTGCACAGCGCCCGCGCGCTCTTCGTGGGGCTGAGCGACGGGGTGCTGCGCGTCCCGCTGGAGAGGTGCGCCTCCTACCGCAACCAGAGGTAAGCGGCGCGCGGCGGACCTCCCCGGGCTGATCCCCACCAATCGTGCAGTCGAAGGAACGCTTTGAAGTTTGTTGGATGGGGGTGTCATCCTGACTCAGTCTCCAGCTGTGTGCCTTTGAACAAGTCACTTAACCTCTCTGAATCTTGGTTTCCTCCTCATAAAATCTCCGCGGGTTTTTGGCAGGGCTTTGTGAAGGTTAATTGGGATAATCAGCATAAGCCACTTGTCACTGCCAGGAGGTGTGATGGTCGCTGCTGTCATCCCTGTTGTCATCAGCCCCATAGTTAGAGCCCACTTGATTTCTCCTCAGTCTCCTCTGTTCAGAGAGTGGTCTTTATCTTTAAAACCACAGTGCTTGTTACGGAGAGGTGGGGGCAGATGAGAGATAAGAGGCACAGAGGCCTGGCTTGGGTGGGGTGGAGGTGAAGAACCACGTGGAGACTGCATACCTTTCCCAACTACTTCCGAGATCAGTTCTCCATACCTTAGCTTCAGGTGGATTCACACACTTGGCAACAGCGATACTGGCATTTAGAGGGAAAACAAAAGCTATCCCAAAGCCAAATGGAGATACAGCTCAGCCTCTGACCACGTGAACCTCCCCGAAGCTGCACCCCCTCATTTTTGAGCTAATAAAAAACTGCCTTTAGCTGGCATAGCCACAGCCCACATGGGCTCCTGTGGCCTTTGCAACATAGAGACCTCCTGGCTGTACCCATCTGTCCTTGGGATTTGGGAGACACATGGATTTCCTGCTGTCAAGGATTGTCCTCCAGCCCCAGTGGGGTGTGCTGGGAGCTGGGCAGAGGCCTGGAGGGCAGGGGAAGAGGCTAGATAGTCCTGATGTGGCAGCCAGGGGGGAGGGGGAGGGGTGGCAGTGGGCAGACAGTCAAGCTCTCCTCAGCCCCAAATATTCACTTAGCCCTCCCGTGGTCAGAGCACTTTGCAGGGCTGTCAGTGTGAGAGAAGCGAGGCAAGGTGAAATAAGCCTAGAGCACTTTCATTTCCCTCAGAGCTCTGAACGTGTGGTTGGGGAGAGAGATCTTGGCTTGTATCTAATGTGGGTGGAGAGACGGGGTGTATGTAGCAGGAGGGACTCATACGCTAGAATTGGACACACCTGGGCTTCCATCTCAGCTCCACTGCCTACTAACTATATGATCTTCAAGTTCCTCAACCTTTCGGGCTTCAGCTTTTTCATTGGGAAGATAGGAAATGGTGATGGAGCAAATGATATTAGAGTTTAATATTCATGAAGCACTTACCCAGTGAGTCATAAGTGGTAGCTAGTGTCCTTATGCCTTTTTATCCCCAGAAGTGCATTTAGGGGCCTCCAACCTCCTGGGCTTTCTGGAGTCTACAGTCTCCAGCCTTGAATACAGACAGGGCTACTTGGCGATGAATCACAGGCTACCTGAGGATGGCATTTCCCCCATTGCTTGTGTTCTTTAACTCTTGTGTTGTCATTCAACTTTTCACATGGGCCTTGTTCTTTAAGAGGTTGTAAATCCTTGAAGGCAAACTCAGTGTCCAGTATTTTTTATATTCTGCCAGGGGCCACACCCAGCCAAAGCATAAAGTGGCCTTCCCCACATGACTGCTCCTTCCTGATTTGGCCTGAAAGGATGTTGGTGCAGGAGAGGAGTGAGGAATGGGGCTGGAAAGTGGATTGATGCCACCTGAGAATGCCAAGGGAGGATTTTGATTCGAACCCTGTGATTGTGGGCACTGACGTGGTCTTAGAGCAGTGGAGTGAATGACAGGCAGCGTGAATGGGTGTTTTACAAAGATCAATCAGACAGTGGCGGGCAGCACTGTCGTGGGGCAGATGGTCAGCCAGCGTGAGCTAATGTGGCTCTAGCCAGATATGAACTAATGGGGTCTGCAGTATAATGAGAGAAAGATGCCACCAGGACATGTCCCCACACATGGTGCTGCAGTGAGGGGACGTGCAGGTTGCATAGTGTGGCCAGGTGTAACAGCAAGTGAGTAAGAGGTCAGTTGGGAATCTGAAACTTTCATCCTATTTGGCTTCCTGAGTTTGGGGTAAGAGACATTTATGTGTACAATGAAAACTGCCATAAAGCTATAGGTGGATGTAAAAATGGAAAACGTGAGGTTTCATTATTGCAAAGTTAATAAAATGACCAAAGTAAACCTGAGCAGCCACCACACTGTGCACTCCAGAGCATGGAAGCCAACTGTCTATCATACAATGTTACCAGAATTTGCACAATATGAGGTGGGTTGACACAGGGTTTTATCCTAGGATAGGCATTTCACCTCATTCCTTCCAAAGCTGGCAGGAGACGAGGGTGGGCAAGCAGAGCAGGCCCCCTCCTCTGCCCAGAATCCAGGGGCTTGTGTCCAGCCCCCTCCTTTCACTCAGGCAAATCTCAGTTCCATGGGGCACAGCCAGAACCCTAGCCTGGCCAGGGAGGGACCGGGCTCACAGGAGGCGGAGCAGAGGCGATGAACGCTGGCTTGGCTCTACAAAGCAGGTGTTTTATGCATGAACCACCCCTTACTCCTTCCAGCACGCCGATCAGGCTGCACAGGAGGGGCATGGCCTCTGTCCCAGCTCCCTCGGGAAGGAGGCTCAGAGAGCATCTCCTCCTGACTCCTCTCCCTGCCAGGGGGCCTTGGGCCACCCTGCTGCCATCTTCAATAACAGCTACGCTCGCAAGCTCCTGGGACAACCATTGCTACCCTGGACAGCTCCCAGCTACAGCCTCGCCGCATGGTGCTGGAAACTGCCTGCTTGCAACTTCCACCATCCATCTCTGTCCTGCATCTGAGCCCCGGGAATGAACCTGTTCGCTTCTGTAATGGCTGCTTGAGACATTGCAGTAAACAAGGCATGGTGATGCATTATTGGTCTGATGGCTGCTCTTACGAAAGAAACTCTAAAGTGGCACCCAATCCTCCAGGCAGAGACACACTTTAATTCTTCCCTGCTTGGAGCTTTAATTTTCTTAAGAATGTTTCCTGCTCTGTAAGCTTTGGAGTTTCATTTGGAAAAAGCAGTGAATGAGGACCCGAGGGCTCAGGCACCAGCCCCAGGGCTGAGAGGGTGGGGGACCCCCATTGAGTGGGGAGGGGGAGCTGGGGCTAGAATCTACTCTGAGGCTTTTCTTGTTCTGTCCTGGGTTGGAGAGAAAAGGCACTTAATCTCTTGGCTTTGGAGTGTTTACAAAAGTGGCCCCGAAACAGCAGGTCTCAACCATGCTATTCATTAGAATCACCTGGGGAGTATTTAAAAGCTTCCAGTGCCTGGGCCTGCTCCAGTCCAAAGGCCCAGATAAAAGCAGGTTTTCGTTTGTTTGCTAAGTTATTTATTTATTTATTTATTTATTTTTAGTATTTGAATGAGTTGTGTGTTTTTTATTGTTCAAAATATTACAGATGTCCCTTTTTCTCCCCATTGACCCCTTCCACCCCGCCTCACCCCCCTCCTCTGTCCCTCACCACACCATTGTCTGTTTGCTAAGCTTTTTAAAAGATCCCCAGGAGATTATAATTTGCAGTGAAGACTGGGAACCACTGTTCTAGAACTGGCTAGGCCCTAGGCCCTAGATGAAAGAAGTAGCATGAGGCAAATTGCATTTCTCCTGGATCTTCTGCTTTTATCTTGTGTAAACTGATTCAAATTTTCTGCTCTTATCCATTTTTTTCTCCTGGCAGACTTTTGTTTTTGATAGATAGCATCTTATTTATTATTATTAATAACCACTAGTCATGGCTAGTTCTTTTTTTAATTTAATGTCTGATGCTTATAAAGTGCAATATCAGCTGCTCCTAGAGTGTGTACCCCTTTCTGAGAGCTGGGGGAATACACTCAGGAGTGGGCTCTACTGGTTGAATTTGCTAGCAGCCAATTTGGTCCAAATGTCAGCCAGTGAGCAGAATCTCAAAATCACAGGTTGCTGGGACTACGTTTGCACATGTATTGTATTTAGTCCCACGATGTCTAGTTTGACACATTCTGCTGATGAAACGCCCCCAAATCAAACCACTGATCCTAGAAGAAAATATGAGCACACTATACTGTACAGTTTATACAAACTGTGCTTGAGTGAATAAAGTGGAGTCAGATTCTTGAGTAACAGATGAGTGTTCTGCATTCCCAGGTGGGCCAGAGTATGGTCCTAACTCACTGAAGCTCCAAGCATGGCCTCCCTTATACAAGGTCATGGGTTGCTGGGGAAGGGACAGCACTGTCTTCTTTGACCTCTGCTGGTGACAAGGGGGAAGCTCCACCCTCTTCTCTATAAGGTCTTTCATAAAACCTCTTTTCTCTCTGGAGCCTGGTCTGGAGACATGATCTATTGAACTCACTAAAAATAAAGAACTCACCTGACAGGTGACTCTCCCTGAAGTTTCAAGAGAAATGAAGTATTCTATCTTGGAGACACCAAAAGGGGCAACCCGTTGACTTTTCTGTGTATCCCTTTAGCCCTCAACATCCCTGGCCCCTTTGGCCAATGGAAAGTCCCTCTGCAGACTCCATGGGAACAATAAGAGTAGCTTCCTTATTGGCTTGTTACATTAAATTCTTTCACGCTTCTAAAGCACTTAAAATGATGCCTGGCACACAGTAAGTGTTCAATGAACTTATCATTGTGGAGGGTAACTGGATTTGGAAAGGGGTGCCCAGAGGGGAGTGGCCAGGTGTGTTCTTGCGATGCTGGTGAGGCTGGGAGGCCAGTGGGCTTGAGTGTCAGGACCTCTGTCTGGTAGGGCATGCCTGGGAGCACGGGATCCATACTGCGGCTGGGACGGGAAGCAGCAACGTTGCAGCACGCTGGAGGACAGCTCCAACATGAGCCTCTGGACGCAGAACATCACAGCGTGTCCTGTGAGAACCCCTTTGTGCCACCCCTCCCAGAACTTCTCCCCACTATTACAGGCTTTGACTCCCCAGCAGAATCCAACATCCCCTAGAACCTTGTGCCTTCCCTACCCCTGCCTTATATGACTGGACACCCCCCCCCCCCAACCCCTGGATGTGTGTCTGCAGGTGCGGAATGTGACTCAGGATGGGGGCTTTGGCCCGTGGTCACCATGGCAACCATGTGAGCACTTAGATGGGGACAACTCAGGCTCTTGCTTATGTCGGGCTCGAGCCTGTGACACCCCCCAACCCCGCTGTGGGGGCCAAGACTGTGTGGGGCCAGCCATCCACATCGCCAACTGCTCCAGGTATGTGAGGATACAGGGCTTGCATGGCTACTGTCTTAACCTAGACTGCGGCACCCGCAGCCAGGTGTCTGCCCTGAGGGATGGAAACCACTTCAGGGTTCTGCAAGGGACTAGACAAGTAGCTAAAGTCTGAGGCAGGAAGCGTGAGCCCTGGGGGACTTTCCATTCTAGTGGGAGAGAAGTTCTGCCTTGTGGGAGCTCGTGATACAAAGAGGAAGGCTAGACAGACATGGGAGTCACCCCTGGACAGATTTTAGCCTTAATAAGCCTTACTGTCCTAAACATGAGGGACAGCATGGGATGCTGGTAAGGCAGGCAGACCTGGTGCCAATCCTGGATTGCCACTGTCTGGAGGTGTGACCTTGGCCACGCCACCTATCCACTCTGAGCTTCTCTAGGTGAGGGTTACACTCCCAACCCCAAGGGTTGTTGAGAGGGTTACAGGAGGTATTATATATAAAGTGCTTGCACACTGCCTAGCACCTGGGGAGTCCATAAAGTAGTTATCACAACTAATCCACAATTCTGGACACTCTTAAAATAACTTAATTCTGTATACATTTATTAATTGAACTGTCACAACAACCTCATGGTAGTAGGAATACAATCATTATCCTTACTTTAAAGATAAGAGTATGATGAGGCACACGGAAGGTTTCAGTAGCTTGCTCAGGCTTATACAGCCAGTAAACGGTAGAGCCAAAATTTGAAAATTGGAGTCAAAGTAGACAAGAGTGGGTGGTGTCTGAGTTTGGAGCAATGCACGTGCAGTGGTAGAACAGGGAAGGGAGCATGCCTATGAGTGCAAGGGTTGGCTAACCAAGAAGGTTGAAACAAAGTTTGCACATTGGAAAGGCAACTGGGGCCTTCTCTAGAGAATGCATCCTTTTGCCCTGTGAGTAGAGGTCATGTCCTGTCTCTGTACCCTTAGTCTTGAGCACAGCCTGACATATGCCAGAAGGCTCTCAAGACATGTTTGAGGAATGAATGAACAAATGAATGAATGAATCACTGTCTGGCCCTTCCTGACAACAAAATCCAACTGCCCAGAGGTAGACTAGATCAGAGAAGCTAGGGCTCAGAGGTCATCTGTCTCTGTCCCCTCCGACCCCCCAGGAATGGGGCGTGGACCTCGTGGTCGTCGTGGGCCCTGTGCAGCACGACCTGTGGGATAGGATTCCAGGTCCGCCAGCGAACTTGCAGCAACCCCGCTCCCCGCCACGGGGGCCGTATCTGCGTGGGCAAGAGCCGGGAGGAGCGGTGAGCTTGGCTGTGGCTGGGGATTTCTGAGACGGAGAAGCTAGCCCTGAGGTCCCAGACTTTGGGGGGGGGGGGGGCGGCTCCGTAGAAAATAGCCGGGATTTTCCGGGCCACTCAGTGGATTCCTGTCCTCCCCAGTTTGCACTCCCAGGGACCTCCTATTAGGGAAGGGGGTGCTTGCTCCCTAGAGTGATGACCCTCTCCCTTCATACCCCCCTCAGGTTCTGTAACGAAAACACACCTTGCCCGGTACCCATCTTCTGGGCATCCTGGGGCTCCTGGAGCAAGTGTAGCAGCAACTGTGGGGGCGGCGTACAGTCCCGGCGTCGGGCCTGTGAGAACGGCGACTCCTGCCCGGGCTGCGCAGTGGTGAGGGCCTGGGCGGGCCCTGGGGCGCGGGCGGGACCGGGGACCTGCAAGCGCGGCCAGGGCGGGGCGGACCGCAGGGGAGGCCTGGGGGCTGCAAGGCTGTGAAACAGCGCCAGCTCCCATCCCCAAGGAATTCAAGACGTGCAACCCTGAGGGCTGCCCCGAAGTGCGGCGCAACACGCCGTGGACCCCGTGGCTGCCGGTGAACGTGACTCGGGGCGGGGCGCGGCAGGAGCAGCGATTCCGCTTCACTTGCCGCGCGCCCCTGCCCGACCCCCACGGCCTGCAGTTTGGTAGGAGAAGGACAGAGACCCGAACCTGCCCCGCGGACAGCTCCGGAACCTGCGACACGGACGGTACAGGCCCTCACCTGCCCCCGCCTCCCCCGCCGTCCTCCCTCCCAGGCCCGGGGCGAGGGGGCAGGTGCGGGGGTGGCGGGGAGCTCAGCGCGGGCGGAACGCACGGTTTGGAAGAAGCGCGCGTTGCTGAGGCCGGCCCTTCCTCCCACCCCCAGCCCTGGTGGAGGACCTCCTGCGCGCAGGGGGCACAGCCCAGCACGTGGGGAGCGGGGGCTGGGCCGCCTGGGGCCCCTGGTCGTCCTGCTCCCGGGACTGCGAGCTGGGCTTCCACTTCCGAAAGAGGACCTGCACGAACCCCGAGCCGCGCAACGGGGGCCTGCCCTGCGTGGGCGACGCCACTGAGTACCAGGACTGCAACCCCCAGGCTTGTCCAGGTAACCCTGCACTAAGTAATCTTGGTTCAGGGAAACCCCCGCCTAGGCAAACCTCCACCCGGGGAACCCTCATCCAGGATGCTCAAGTGATCTCTTCTCTCTGCCAACTCTGTGCAAGGGGCCCCAGAACAATTTCTTGTCCTGAACAGGACTCAGCAGCTACTCCCACAGAGCGAAGCTTTTCCTCACCTTCCTGTCACTTTTTTTCTCTCCTCTAGTGGTTAGTCAGATAAGGAGCTTGTTTTGAGTTGGTTTTTGATGACTCCTTGCAGCCTGCATTTCCCTTGCTCCCCCTGACAGGGAAGGGCCTCTTGCCAACAGAGCTGTGGGAGTGGGGGTGGGGCGGGTGTTGAGGTCTGTGTGGCCCAGGACAGGGATGGCCTTGCCCTGGATGGGGTAGAAGACTGTCTTAGTCCTGCCTGCACCTGCAGCTCCCCTCACACACCGCGTCCCCTTGTAGTGCGGGGCGCCTGGTCCTGCTGGACCTCCTGGTCCCCGTGCTCAGCCTCCTGCGGTGGTGGCCACTATCAACGCACACGTTCCTGCACCAGCCCTGCACCCTCCCCAGGCGAGGACATCTGTCTGGGATTGCACACAGAGGAGGCACTGTGTGCCACGCAGGCCTGCCCAGGTACTGAGTACATCTGGCCAGGGCTGGGGGCACCATGGAGCCCTCTAATCCCCACCACAGGGTGCTGGGGCAGTTAACCTCATCCCAACCCACCACCACAGAAGGCTGGTCACTGTGGTCTGAGTGGAGTGCATGCACTGAGGACGGAGTCCAAGCCCGCAGCCGGCACTGTGAGGATCTGGTCCCAGGGCCCAGCACCTGTGCTGGAAACAGCAGCCAGAGCCGCCCCTGCCCTTACAGCGAGATACCTGGTAGGCCTCCCAGCCAGCAACTTCACACCAATGCTTCCCACTGAGCCCCCAACTTCCTTCCCCCTCTGCAGCATGTATGTGGGGGGCGGGGGGCGGGTACAGGATGGAACATCAGGGTGGGAGGCACATAGCCCCAGGTCTATCCCACAGCTCAGTGCTGACCCAGAGGTCCTCCCAGAGACATACCTAGCCCCAGAGAGACCCCTCTCTTCTCCCTGCCCCAACACCTTCCCTGTTTGTCTTTCTGCAGTGATCCTGCCTGCCTCCAGTGTGGAGGAGGCCACCGGCTGTGGAGGTAAAAGGAACATGCCCTGCCCCCCGTTTATGACAATGTTCTTCTTCCCCTCCTCTTCAAGGAGACCCACCTTACTTTGAAATCTAGAACCTCTTCACCTCCCGCTCCAGACTGACAAAACTTGTGGAGGTTCCCCACTGCTTTAGACCATGTAGAGGGCATTCTGGGCAGTTTCACTCATGCCCCCAACTAAGAGACAGTCATCAAGTCTGTATTTAAGAAGAGTCACCCAACTCCACATCCTCTGTTTGCCCCTGACCCAAGCCATAGGTGGTTCTGTGAGAGAGGCCCCTGGTGAGGGGCTGCTCAGCCTTCCTGTTTCCATTGGCTCTGGCCTCAAAGCTCTTTCCTTTATATCTCAGAGCCTCCTATTGGGAGGCAGTCGGGAGGCTCTCTTCTGCACAATGGCCCTTTCCTTACCACTTACCTCTCCCTCCCCAGGGTTCAGTCTCATCCACCTGGTAGCCACTGGTGTTTCCTGCTTCCTGGGCTCTGGGCTGCTGACCCTGGCAGTGTACCTGTCCTACCAGCACTGCCAGCGCCAGTCCCAGGAGTCCACACTCGTCCATCCTGCCACACCCAACCACCTGCACTACAAGGGTGGGGGCACCCCTAAGAAAGAGAAGTATACACCCATGGAGTTCAAGGTAGGACCCCTCCTGTAGAAGCAGAGGGCAGGGTGATGAGTACAGTGGTTCTGGCTCTAAGGTGGGCATACGGGGCTGGGTACTTGGGAGAGAGCAGTGATGTTGTGAACAGAATATTGTGTCAACAGAATGTCCTTTCATTGACTGGCTCCTGATCTCCTTGACCTGGCTGTCCACTTTCTCCATCTGTCCCTTTACCCCTTCTTTTGTTCCTTCCTTCTCCTACAGACCCTGAACAAGAATAACTTGATCCCTGATGACAAAGCCAGCTTCTACCCATTGCAGCAGACCAATGTGTACACAACTACCTACTACCCCAGCCCACTGAACAAACACAGCTTCCGGCCCGAGGCCTCACCTGGACAACGGTGCTTCCCCAACAGCTGATACCACTCTCCTGGGGACTTGGGCTCCTTGCCTTCCTGAGGCACAGAGCAAGTGGAGATGGGACTGTGGAGCCAGTTTGGTTTTCTCCTGCACTAGGCCAAGAACTTGCTGCTGTGCCTTGTGGGAGTCCCATCCGGCTTCAGAGAGCTCTGGCTGGCAGTGACCATGGGAGAGAGGGCTGGCTTCGGGCTGGCACATGGCTGCAGTTCCAGCTCAGCCCAGGTCTCTCATGGCCTTCTTTTGACTCACCGTCATGCTCACCTCCCCTGCCATGTCTGGGTTGTGGACCTATTGGGCATGTGAAGAATTGGAGAGTGGAGATGGCAGGAGGGCAGGCTCTTAGGTTTGGGTTGGAAACGATAGCTATGTGGCCATCACAGGCCAAGTCTGCCCCTCTCTGGCTGGCCCCAGAAAGGGCCTGGGCTACAACCTGATTATTTTTTAAAAGAATTAACCCAATGGCCTCAGAAGCTCTGGATTTTCTGCCCAGGGTTGGGCCACTGTGGTGCTGCCTAAGTGTGACAGAGGGACCACGGCCAGCACAGGTTGTCCACCTGTGCCTAGCAGTGTGTACTGTGCCCAGGGACATACCTCTGGTCAGAGGCAGTGAGGGCTGAGGACTGAAGACTCATCTTTGCTGAGAAGCCCTTTAATCTGGGCTAGCATAGGCCTCAGCCTTGCCCTCTGAATGCACAAAAGGTGGCCCAGGAGAGAAGGAGGCAGGAGCCCAGCCTCCATGCCATTATGGAGACTGTCTTCTAGTTGCTGCTCTAAAGAGCTGTTGGCTGAGAGCCACTTGGGAGTTGCTGACCCCTCATATGTTCAGGAACACACACACACAATCACAACCTGCTACAGCAACAAAAAGGATGTTGGGCTGTGGCATTATTATTAAAGATGCTATCCAGTCTCCAAATGCAACTTTGTCTTCGTGCATATGCGTGTGGGCTCCTCTTGGCATGGTCTAGTCAGAGAACCACACTGTGGTGACAGATGGTCTTCTCAGGGTGGAAGAAATGACCCAAGTAAAGTTTGACTTTAATAGAGGATATCTTTCCATTTGTGAGTACAAACACACGTCTTTTTTTGGAAAAGAGATTAGGGACAGACAAATCCATAAGTGGGAACACAAGGTATGCCAAAGGCGACACAACAGGAGAGATTTCTGCCTAGGCCATTTAGCAGCTTTTCCAGGCAACAGCTCCAGAGTGGAAATGTGTGAATCCAGCAGGGGAGTATTGATGAGGGTTATTTTATGAGGTTTTTACAATGCTGAGTTTAATAAAATCAAAGTTGACTGAGAAATGAGTAAACCTGTGTGGTGGGGGGAACCCCATGTAGTTTTTGCTGGATTAAATAACAATCACCTCAAAGCCTCAGCCCACCAAATCAATAGTACTGTTTTGGAGGAGAATGATGGACGTGTTAAATTTAAGAGCAATTTCCTCACTTAATTGGCTGGATCAATTCTCATAGGATTCCCAACAAAATCTACTTGTAGGTCATGCTAAAAGGCTATGATACTAGTGGTAGAGGAGGAAGAAAAGAGCATTGCTGGACCCCATGTCCTGACACCCCTTGTGCTTGCTGGGACAGCTGAAATAGCAGCATCCTCAGGCCAGGGTGGAGCCCAGTCAAAGAGCTCAGGGGATGAGGAGTATTTCTGCAACTTTGGGATTTCTCACTGGATTTCTGTTAGCCCCACGACTCCAGAACTTGTTGGGGGCCTGGGGTGTGTGTTAGATATTGGGGTCTTATATTCCCTTGGAACTGGTAGAGCCAGTAAAGTTCAAGAGTATTTGAGGGCCCAGTATACCATCTTCCCAAGGGCCACTCATGTATGGCCAAGTGGAGGGAGTTAGATAGATCTGTAGGAAGTAGTCATGGAAAATTCCCAGGTAATGCCCACCCCCTATTGACTGGAATGGCGTCAGTGGGAAGAAATTGGCAAAACATCATACCACACACACACTGAATTATCTCTTTATGAAGACTGTTGTGGTTTTGGAGGCATGACCATTCAGAATGCATGAAGGGATCCATACCATGCAAATTAGCTTGCATGGTTGACAAAAGCTACTCCATAACCAGCCCTGGCTCAGAGGTGAGGAAACCAGGAATGTGCACCTTGACAAGGACAGTATGGTGTTCTCTGGCAGGTGCTTGGGGCCACATGGGTGGCTGCATGGTGTCAGGAAGCTGAGGTATGAAAGATAAGGGGGCTTCACGCACCCAGCTGGCTCAGCAAGAGGAGAAAGATGCAAGGTTGGGTGCCCCAGACCTTCAATAACTTTGTGTATGTGTGCTTTTTTATTATTAAAGGAATACATGTTTATTGCAGAAAATTTAGAGGATATAGGAAACCAAAAATATAATCACAGTTCTATTAAAAACCAAGGCAGAGACTTGGGGGTTAAAATGGTGGTGTGAATACATTTCTTCCCCTTGTCTCAACAGCACTCCAAATGCAAACAAAACAAAAAACAGAAGACCTGTCACTATTTTCAATAAAACTAGGATGTATCTGTAATCCCAAATCATAACACATGAAGACAGAAAGAAGATGGAAGAATCACCATCATCTAGTGGAGTGGATGGAGGTCAAACCTAACCACCCAAGCAACATCAGAAAAAAATCAATAATTGGAGGAACCAGGTATCAGGAAAGGTGAGGTTAAGGTGGGAGCATTAAAAGAGAGAGGTTGGTTGAAAATCTTTATGTGAACTTCAGCTAGACCCTCAAGTTGCCTTCATTCTGAACTTTTATATCGGTGTCACCATTCTTCTGCTTCCACAAGGGGAAATATATATGTTCCCTTAAGACACTGAACCAGAGAGGCCCTGGACGTGGAGATACTAGGCACAGAGGTGGGTGTGTGGTGATAACCTGTTTGGACAACTGGTGACTATATGATTTTCTATGAACTGTGTGATTATCAGTGGGATTCAGCAGTTGCCTTTTCCAGCTAACTCCAAAACTCTGGCACCCAGATTTCTTCCCCTCCTACTCTAGGCAGGAGATTGGAAAATGATTCTTTGAAAAAACAAATCAAGCATATAGATTCTGAAAGAATAAGCCAGCTAGTCATCCTTGCAATAGTCCTACAGCAGCGAAGTACACTCATTAACAAGCAGTGCGCAAGTACAAAGAGCAATGGGCACAGACATCAGAAAAAGTGCTAACATGAAAGAAAGACCAAAATAAGTAAACAGATAAAGAGAAATTCAATGAAAATAGAGATGGTATATAGAGAAGAACATTTCAGAGACACCATCATTCTTCAGAATAAGTGAAGATAATGCATTCATAAAATAATATGAAGCAATAAAAAATGAATTAAACCTCTTAGAAATTAAAAAAAATATAAATGACAGCAGAGAAAAATTAGTAAAAGCATTTAAAGATAAAGGAAATTTCCCAGAAAGTCAAACAAAAAGTCAGAGATGGAAAATAGGAGGAAAAAAAAGGTAATAAAATCAGAGGATCAATCCAGGAGGTCTAACAGCCCACTAAACAACTGAGGAGAGTCCTAGCTAGGTGGCTCAGTTGGTTGGAGTGTCATCCCATACACTAAAAGGTTGCAGATTTGATTCCTGGTCAGGGCACATACCTGGGTTGCAGTTTCCATCCGTAGTCGGGGCACAATCAAGAGACAGCTAATCAGTGTTTCTCTCACACATCAATGTTTCTCCCTCACATCGATGTTTCCCTCTTTCCCTTCCTCTCTCTCTAAAATCAACAATAATAATAAAACATATCCTTGGGTGAGGATTTTTAAAAAAACTCAGAGAAGGAAATTATCAGAGAAAGAATAATGGAAAATTTGCCACAAGCAAAAGAAGAGGTCTCCAGATCAAAGGGCCCACCCCAGTACCTAGCACAATGATGAGGAAGATTTACCCTGAGGCACATAAACCTGATGGTTCAAAACATCAACTCTGAAGAGAAGATTCTAACAACAGACAAAAACTATGAGAAATATGAATGGCATAAATCTCTTACCAACAAGATTTAAAGTTAGAATACAGTGGAAATTATCCTCAAAATTCTAGAAAATAATGTTTGGTTATGAATTTTATACCCACCCAAACTATGAGTCATAAAGATATTTTCAGACACACAGTCTCAAAAAAATGTATCTCATATGTGCTCTTGTTTCACTAAAACAAAAGAGTAAACAAAAAAATTCAGACCCAAAAGAAAGGGGATCTAACACAGGAGGGGGGTGAGGAGAGAGAGCAGGCTGACTGACAGACCACAGGCCTAGAGAGAAACAATACAGATTAAGAGGATAGCCTGCACCCACAAAAAAACTGAAAGAGGCAGATTATCTGTCAGGTTTGACATGAAAATTGTTTGGAGATTTATTTTATAAAACTGTTAGGTGCCCTGGTCAGCGTGGCTCTGTAGTTGAGCATCAACCTATGAACTAGAGGCCATAGTTCAATTCCCATTCAGAGCACACGCCCGGTTTCAGGCTCAATCCCCAGTAGGGGTGTGCAGGAGGCAGCCGATAAGTGACACTCTGTCATCATTGATGTTTCTATCTTTCTTTCCCTCTCCCTTCCTCTCTCTGAAATCAATAAAAACATATTTTAAAAAAATTTTTAAGTGTTAGGTGTGTGAAAAGACAAATTTGAATTCAAAGAAAACTAAGCCAAAAAAAACCAGTCATTTTGGGAGGGGGGTGTGTGTGTTCATATTATGTGATTTATTTTTTTAAACTTTTAAAAAATAAAACACAAGTACAGAAAAACCACACAAAACAAAAGTATAATTTAATGAATATAGGGCAAATATCTTTGTAACAGTTACCCAGATATAGAAATAAAACTTTGACAGATACTCCAGATCTCTTTCTGCCCAGCCTCTTTCCTCCAAAAAAGATCATTATTAACACCAGGAAAAACAAAGAAGCATACAGGAAAGGAAGTGTAATCCTTATTTACCACTGGTGTAACCATGATATTTATATGATAATAATAATTAAAATACTGTATTTGGACTTAAGCGTAACTTGTAATACAGATATATTATAATTTTTTAGGAGACATCACCAGAGGGACAAGCGTTTGAGTTTGTGGTGACAACTGAATGTTGGGGTGAATATTGGGAAAGAAAAGAATAAAAACTTATTTTAAGTTATTTTATTCCTGATTACAACTATGGTACATGTTCATTAAAGAACTTTTAGTAAATAAAAACAAAAAAGTTATAAAAAGAAAATACAAATGTCCTGAAATCCAACCAGGAGACAGCCATCATTATTTTAGTATGTTTTCTTCCAGGCATTTTTCTATGGCTGTGTGTTAGCTTGAGAGTGTTTTATAAAATTAACTATGTTATATACTATATTTATGGTTTTTATTCTGATTTTAACACATAACATTATATCAGCATTTCCCCACATTGTTAAAAATTCTGTGAGCCTTGGGACCCCTTTCTGCAGCTGCCCTAGGAATGAGTCAGGAGGGGAGACAGGGCCTTGTTTGTGGAGCTCCTAGGTAACCACGAGCCACTACCCCCACCATTTGAAGTTCAATTTTTATATATTTCATTCATTTACACCACTGAGGAAGGTTGCTTTGAAAAGTTTGCATAAACATTGAGAAATCCTGACCTAAAACAGTCTATTATATAAGTCCTATTTCTATTACACAGATTTATCTATTACATAAATTTATTCTACTCTATTATATAAATGTATTATTCTATTACATAAATTTATCATAAATTAAACCACTCTCATTTGTTTAAAAATTTTCTTTACCAAAGAATGCTGTTATGGACCTTCTTATCCATACCTCTAACTATGTCCTTAGGATAAATTTCCAGAAGTGAGGGCTCCTAATGTCTAGGGCCAGATGTCCTGCTGGTGGGATCCCACCAGCAGTGTGTTCTCATTTTATTATTACTCACCCTAGCAGCTAACTCTGATATCCTCCCCAAGCACTATACCAAGTGATGTGCATTGATATCTTTCTCAATTCTCACTACAATCCCCAAAAGAAGGTACTATTATCATGCCCAACTTACAGATGAGGAAACTGAGGTTTAATAAGTTTAATTGCCCAAAGTCACATAGCCAGTCAGTAAGAGCTGGAATTTCAACCCAGGCAGTCCATGTGCTTATTATCAATTTGATAGTTTTTTTAAAGAACAATTGTCTAAATTTTCATTTTTAAACGTTTATTGAGTGAGCACTTCCCCCATATACATATTGGCCATTTTCATTTCTTCTTTTTAAGGGGGATGTTCTGTACCTTTTCTCTTAGGTGGTCATTGTTTCCCTATTGCTTTATAGGAGCTCCTGTGTATTAAAGAGATTAATTCTTGGTCAAAGGATTTAAATATTTCTCTAATTGAGCCTTTGCCTATTTTGAAACACAGATGTTTACATTTTTTACATAGTCAGAACTACTGATTTTTTTAAAAATGAAAATTGCACTGATTTTTCAAGAATGACCCTGAAGTAATGGCCCTTCCCACTGTCACCACCATGAATCTCAGATATGGATACTTTAGGGGACACATTTCTCTCCTATACACCCTGCATGGTGACAGTTACCCTAAAAGACGGGGTCCAGGCTGGGGAATGATCAGTTTGGAGTTTGACTTAGGGGAACTCCTATCCTTATGCTGTCCCAAGGAAGGGGAATGCGTAGGTGAGAAAAGGAATAGGGTGTGGGTTGAGAGGTTCATGTCTCTGGGAGAAGGAAATATAGCTGGGCGCCTTCACCTGCAGGACAAGTGAGCTTTAGATGAGAAACAAAAACCAAAGCTCCTCTCTTGGGTGGCGGAGATTGGCCACAGTGGTCAACAATTATTCCAACCCAGAGTACAGGGCACCCTTGATCACAAGCTGAGTCTCTGAGCAGGTCAAATGGACCCCTCAAGCACCCAAGGTTAAGAGTGCATTGATGATGCAAAGAGATCACCTCAAGGTCAGGGAGGGGCCATTGACAGGAGGCGGTAAAGCTGGATGAGGGTTAGGCCTTCTCTGACTAGATGCTGGCTTCCAAGTCCTTCTTCCAAAGTCATACAGCACAATTCAGCCCTTTATATGCAAAATTAAAATTTAGTCTGACGTAGTTCATGTAGTCTGGGGACAGAGGATATTGACCCAACCTTGCTTTGACAGCCAGCAACGGGCAGGCAGCTCTCCCCACAGTGCCCATTGTGAGTCCTTATTCTGTGGGAGAACAGATGTGGGACAGAACGTCAAGAGCCCAGAGTCTCTAGCTTTATCTCTCACCAGCTGTGTGACCTCAGCAAATCTCTTCCCTTCTCTGGGTTTCCATTTTCTGGCCTATGGAATGGCAGGGTCGGGCTTAAGGTCTGCCAAATTCTGATTCCCAGAGCTTTGGAAAAAATATCCAATTGGCCAATATTGGATTGTTTTTCTAGCTAAGTGCTCTAGTGTTGCCCTGGCCCTTCTCTGCCACCTCTAACTTATCTCAGAGTCCTCTGTGCTATTCAGGGTTGGGTCTTCTTCTAGGGAAACCAGGCATCCTGACCCCGCTATCCTCACACAGGAGCCTGGGGAAATGTCTTCCTCAGAGAGCCAACAAAATGTGTCTTGTCTCCCCGAATTGCAGCATTCAGTAGAGAAGAGACACCCACAATTAATACCACACAAGGGATCACTAAACCTTGGTCCAGAGCCCTGAAAACTCAGGGCTCAGGACCTGGTACATTCCCCAAGGAGAGTCTTTAAAATGACTCTGTGGTCAAATGACTTGGGCCTCTGTGGCCCTGTGGCCCCTCACAGGGACCAGCTGCTCTGTCCAAGCCTGGCCTCTACTTAGCTCACTCTGGCCTCAGCCACACCACTAGGTCACCCTGAGGACCCCTGGAGAACCCTGCAGGCCAGCCTGGGAAGGACCCTTGGCAAAGCTTCATCATCCTGAGCTGCCAATAGGACACCTGCTCACTCAGTGATTGAGCAACTGGGCAGCTAATTCCATGTCTGTATTGACTTTGCTCATGACCACAGCAGGGGCTCAGGCCTCGGGGTCTGGATTCTTCACTCTCAAAGTCATTGGGAAATTCATCTCTAGCCATGTGATTCTTCCAAATATCAACAGGGAAACATTTTCCCAGGGGTGCAGGCTCCAAGTAGCTCCTGTCACGCAGCTCTCCTAGGTGTAACCAGGTAGCACCAAATTCCTGCTTGGCCAACAGCATTTCTTTCCTTGAAAGTAAACACACAACTTCCCTTCAATATATATTTTTTCATAAATTTCTGTAATGAACATAGTGGGTATTTAGAAAGAATACATGCATGGGGTAAAAAAACAATCAAACAGTAAAAAAGGATATCCAGTGACAAGTGAGTCTCCCACTTTGGCTCCTGGGCCCCAGTTCCCCTTCCCTGAGGCAGATAGAGGTGGACAATGACACATACGCATATATATATGCTTATGTGCAAGTACGGAAAATGCACCAAAGTTTGGCTTTGACCTTGATACTCAGCCCAAAATCTATGAATTGGCCTCCACCCTCAACTTCTGGAAGTCTGAATCGCTGAGTGTGTACTTTATCATCATTTACAGAAGCCCCGAGCTTGTGCCTGGTCTGCAGGCGTGATTATATAGGTTACCGTTATATTGAATCAGCACATCAACTCTAGTAGTTTGCACAGGCACGCCATTTAGATTTATTGTTAATAGGTGATACTTGCTATAAATGTATACATGGAGCTTGAAATGAAAATCTCCTTATGCTTCATATGTTAAAATTCTATTAGTATTTTTATAATAGTTTAAAAACTATATAAGTATATTTAGCATTGTAAGGGAAAATGCCACATTAATGATGATTGTGAAAGGTGCTAATTGTATGTTCAAACACAAGTAAGCATTTTAAAATAGCAAATAAATATGGGAAAAGACAGAGTTAAAAGGATATTGTGAGAGAATGTTAGCTAGGTAACTTTAAGAAGATCATTATAGTCTTTGTGAGCCAACAAATGTCAAACAACTTTACAGAGTTAGTCAAGGTGATTTCATTATCCCTCCACCTCAAAGAAGCTCCCTCCTTCTTCCCATGGCCCTGAACCTAGTCAGACCCCCTCAAAGGTCCTGCCACACCTGTTCTTTCACCATCAAACTCTGTCTGTCTAATGTCCCTGGTTTCTAGGACCCTGTTCTCTGAAAACTAGTAGATTCCAACTTCAGTGTGACTGGTGGACGGTGCATTATAATAAAGGCTTTCCAGGCCTAATCTAAAAGAAGTAAGGGATGCTGGGACTTTCAGGAACTGTGCTTGGCAGGTGAGACAATTTAGGTAGAGGGATTCCCAAGGCTGCCTGCGACGCTATGAACCTCCCTTCTTCCACTCATTTCCATATTTCAGGAGTTGGGAAAAGGCCTGAGGTTCCCTGGAATTCATTGTGGCTCCCTCCTGACTCTCTACTGAGCACTTTCATTTGGGCCAAGGAGTGGGGTCCCTCTAACTGCTTGGGGCATCTTTTTGTACTTAGAAAGTTCCTGTGTTCTCTTGCTCTTCATTTTAATGTCTGTATAGGACCCTGGCTCCTAAATAGTGATCTAAAGGCCATTATTTCAACTTGATTTGAGGCAGGGGCTTGGAACAAGCAACCATGGGGAAAACCAGACTTCCATCTCAACCCCACAGAATGACACACAGAGGAACGCATCAGTCTCTTCTCCCTCCACTCAAATGTCCTGCCAAGGAGATTCTCCACCCACAGGGTATAAGATTGACTTGGCTCATGATCTTTACTTTTAAATTCCCTTGCATAAGAAAGAGGAGTCTGATGTATTCATTTTTGCCTGCCTGGGTCACACCCAGAGCAGTTGATATGCTCAGGTAAATCCAGTTCCCTGAGCATTGGATCTCCCTCCTCCAAGGGGCACGCTCAGCACTCAGCCAGCACCATGCATGCACCTGCTGGTTCTGTAGGGGAGAGCAGTGGCTATTTTTTTTTTTTTTTTTTTTTTTTACTACGTAGTTTCTAAAAGAATTTTGAAAAATTTAGCTACCCTTCAGATTTTTACATTGACATCTAGAATTATTTCATCATAATTTAAAGAGCTGCAAAGGATGTAATTCTTGGCATATTGTAAATACTGACATTTAAAACTAAAGCTGTTCTTTTAAATGTAGCTAATAGAATATAAAAAGCACAGCATTTAAAAAAATACAGGAAGAGTTCTATTTTAGCAATTGGAAATTCACATTGTTCCTTTTACCCTTGAACAATTCACATTGTTCCTTTTACCCCTTGAACGTGTTATATATCATTCCACTTCCCCCACAGAATTTTATCCTAATGTAATTTATTTTTGAGCTCAAAAGTCTCTTATTATTCACATTCTTATACTTCTCTACAACTAAAATGTGTACATGGATTGTAATGTTAATTTTTAAATTTTTCTTCTGACTATAAGATCTAAGTTAATCAAGTATTTGGGATTGAGAGATCATGATTATTATTAACATCAAATATTATTGAGACACTTGAATTTTAACAAATATTAAAGGTAAAGTACAATTTTAGGCAGCAGTGGTTTAGAATAAATGTTACTTATTACTAGAATGAGAAAGATTAACAGCAGAGAGAGAGTCAGTCTTGGGACTTGCAAAATATGTATTAATGCTGGTTATCAAGTGCATTATTTACAGAACAACCACTTCAGAAAACAGTTTGGCAGCTTCTGAAATAGTTAAGCATGTATCTACTACATGATCCAGCCATTCCACTCCTGGGTATTTACTGAAGAGAAAAGAAAGTCTATATCCACACAAGTTAAAAAACACACAACCATAGCAGTTTTATTTTTAAGAGTCCCAAACTGGACACAACCCAAATACCCATCATCAGGTGAATGGGTAAAAATTGTGTTATATTCATTCAATGGAATACTACACAGCAATAAAAAGGAACAAACTATTGATACACACAGCAACTTGAATAAATATCAAAATAATTACACTAAGTGAAAGAAGCTAGACAAAAATAAAGATACATACTGTGCTGTACAGTTCATTTACACACAATTCTAGGAAGTGAAAACTAAACTCTAGTAGCAGAAGGCTGATCAGTGTCGGCCTGGGGATGGGGTACAGTGACAGGAGAAATGGAGGGAGGGGTGTTAAAGGGGGAGATAGATACGTCCACCTAGCTTGATGGTAGTGATGGTTTCATGGGTACGTACATGTATCAAAACTTATATTGTACACTTTAAATACGTCAGGCAATTAAACCTTGATAAAGCTCTTAAAAATGTAAGAAAATATAAAATACATAACTTAGCTCTTACAATGAATGTTTCCTTCACTTGGAGGTGTACTATTCATCTGTCTGAAGTAAATAAGGGACTTCCTTCCCCCACGAGGATTCCCCTGGGACACAGACGCGGGCCTGGGTCAAAGACACCACTCTCAGGGCACTTCCTCAAGACTGGAATGGGGACAGGCAGAGAGGATGGCCTTCAAAAGCAGCATGCTTTATTCCAATCGTGAAGGTTCTAAGTCAGATACAGTTAGATAAGGCCTGCAGCCTTGACCTGGGTGTCACATGGGGGAGATAAAGTCCTGCCACCCTCACCGTCTGTCACTGATATTCTTGCTTTGCTTTCTTGGAACGTTCCTTAGGAGTTAGGAGGTCTTTGACAATAGTTGCGGGATAGAAAAAGTGACGTTATTAAACAATAGTTGTCATTCTTCCTGCTCCTCCACTCTATACTACATCTGAATTCTGAGCACGAAATGTCAGAAATTACATCCTTTGCAGCTCATTATGATCAGAGTGTCCCATTTATAATACCATGTTGGCCGTATCAGAAACATGTGCGAAAGGTCTCTGGCCAGGTAGCTCAGTTGCTTAGAGCACCATCCTGATACGCCAGGGTTGCGGATTCGATCCCTGGTCAGGGCACATACAAGAATCAACCAATGGTGCATAAATAGGTGGAACAACGAATAGATGTTTCTCGCTCTCCCTCTCTTTCTCTCTCTCTAAAAATCAATAAATTAAAATTTAAAAACAAAGAAATGTATAAGAAAGGGATAGACATGAAGCCCTACCCTGGGTCATGATAACTTACTACAGGAGGCATTGTAGACACAAGTATTTCTAATTGTCCTTAACCCTCCCCTTTTATGGGGCAGTGGGAAGGTTTTCACATCCCGGGGCTGCCATAGTAATATTTCCAAGTGTGAGAGATGTACCTCTCAGTTGTAAAGTGGAGAAAGGACAGCTATGAAACGGGCAGTGGGAAAGTGGAACCCAGCCCTGACCTCGCGTCAGTAGGAGCCATCTCAGCTGGGCGTGAGGAAAGGGCGTACTTGCTTTCCTTAACTCCGTAGCACTGTGACCCTCTTACACTCATATGCCCTGATCTGAAAGCCCCTGATGTGGAAGGATGACCCCGGACCTTTGAATTTTACATCCCCCATTTCCCAGGGGGCGATGTATGAGGTGGGAGCAGCGACACCTACCTGGCAGGATTTTTGTGACACAAAGTCTGGCACTGCTCTTAAAAAAAACTCCTTCACTTATATATTGGGGTGTGTGTGTGTGTGTGTGAGAGAGAGAGAGAGAGAGAGAACACTATCCAGGACCTGCTGCCCGGAGTCGAGCCTGCATCCTCACAGCCGGGCCTCAAACCCAGCCGCACTGCTCTCCAGCTATTTGACCTTGGGCAATTTGTTCTTCTTATGCAAAATGGAGCTAATAATAGATTGTACTCTGGGTTTGCTATGAGGGCTAAAGCATGGAAAGTGCTTAGAACAGTATCGGGCACCCAGCAAGCACCCAAAATCGTTATCATTGCTACTGAGCTAAGCATGCGGGTTAAGGTTTGTTTCAGCAATCTAAGTCACTGGTATGTCAAAGTAAATATGGAAAATATAGTCTTGAGCTTCACAAAAGTTGCTTCGTTGACAAAATTCTAAAATATGTCCTAGCTTCCTTTGGGGACAAAAGATACCAGTCCAGTAAATTATGCATGAAATAGCTCTGTAAGACACCACTAGTGAAAAACTTAGGTCTCCCTCCTCTACAGGGCCTTCCATTTATGTCCATTTATCCAAACTTGAGAATTTCTCTTCTTCCCTCCATCCCTTCTTACATTGCCTCCGTTTGGCCTCTTACTGGAATTCAGAATTGAACAGGATCTTAATGACCAGAAGGTCCAGTGTTTTAATGTAAGAAAGAACTAAAGGGTTGAAGCAAGGCCCATACATGCCAAGGGTGTGTAACGTATGAGAAGTGAAAAAAAGAACAGGGAAGGGAAAGAGAGGCCAATGTGACTTGCTTTCCTGTCACCCCTCCTTGTCACTTTCCCCACCAAAGCAGCATCTCTGAAACAAACTCATTTGCTAGTAGACCCTTATGGGGCTTGTGACATAGTAAGAAATGTACATTTGGTGTCTGCCTCCACTTTGTGGCACACAGATCCTAAAACCAGGCGAATCTCTTAAATGCTGTCTTTTTGTAGGCCACATGAGACAAGTGGGAGCTGGGGGCTCTTGGATAGCCTCAGCATGGGGGCTGGTTGCTAGGGGAACTAACCACAGTGATCAGATGGCTGGAGCTTCAGCCCCACTCCGAAACCTCCTGGGAGGGCAGAGGGGCTTGAGTGTGAGTTAATCTCGAATGGCCGATCTAATCAGTCATTACTAATGAACCCCTATAAAAACCCTAACTGAAGGGCTCTGGGGCCTGAGCTTCTGGGCTGGTAAACACGTGGAGGTGCTAAGACAGTGGTGGGCCTGCAGAGGGCATGGAAGCTCCGTGTCCCTTCCCCCATACCTTCATCTCTTCCATCGGGCCATTCCTGGGTTGTATCTTTCTATAATAAAATTGTGATCTAGTACATAAAGTGTTTTCCTGAGTTCTGGGAGCCATTCTAGCAGGTTTTCAGGCCTGAGGAAAGGCTCATAAGAACCCCTGATTTATAGCCTTTCATTGGTCAGAAGCACAGGTAACAACTTGGACTTGCAGTTGGCACCTGAAGTGGTGGAGAGGAGGGTAATCCTGTGGGCTGAGCCCTTAACCTTGGGGTCCACCCCAACTCTGGGCAGTTAGTGTCAGAACTGAGTAAAATGGCTGGTGTCTGCTGAGAATTGGAGAATTGCTTTGTGAGGAAAATCCCACGTTTGGTGTCAGAAATGAGAACAGGCCTCCTTCATTTTATTGAGGTCTGCTTTATTGAGCTTCACAGATATTGCTTTGTTTTTGGTTTTGGTTTCAAATTAAAAGCAAGATCCTCCACCAGCAAAAAGATTCCAACTCACTGAAGTCTCAGGTGATGGTTAGTATATGTATTTTTTAGCAATAAAGTAATTTTAAAGTATGTACATTTTTAAAGACATAATCCCATTGCACACTTAATAGACTACAGTCTAGTTGATAACTTTTATATGCACTGGGAAACCCCAAACTTTGTGTGACTCACTTTATTGCAATACTCGCTTTACTGCAGTGTCTGGAGCTGAACCCGCAATATCTCCGGGGTATGCCTGTACTGAGTGTAGAGAAGAAACAATTTTATTTCCATTTAGACTAGATAAATACTTAAATTAATATGGGGATATGTGTTGGGAGCTAAAAGTCTTCATACCTGAACCAAATAATTCTCCTTGTAGGTATCTTTTTAAAGGAAATAATAAGAAACTAGCACGAGAATGAATATAAAATAATGTATTCCCCAGAAACAACCTTAATGCCCAACAATAAAATTAAAAACTTTAAATTAGAGAAGTTTCCTTTGTCATGGGAAAATGTTCGTGATACAATGTTAAAGATATAAAACAAAAAAACAGTGATGACCTAGTCTATATTAAAATCGTTTACAGTGAGAAGTAAGGGAAGCATTATACTTTGCCCAGCCAGAGTGGCTCAGTTAGCTGGAGGGTCATCCCGTGCACAGGAAGGTTGTGGGTTTGAATCCAGTCCGGGCCCATATCTGGGTTCAGGGTTAGATCCCAAGTCAGGGCATGGACGGAAGGCAACTGGTAGGTGTTTCTCTCTCGCATCAATGTTTCTGTCTTTCTCCCTTCCTCTCACTCTCTCTCTTTTCCTCTCTCTAAGCATGTCCTCTGGTGGGGATTAAAAAAAAATAAAAAAATTGAAGACTTTGGAACCTTCGAGAGGAGAACAGGACTGTTTGAGAACTAATCCAGGAAGGTTAAGAAAAACTTTCCTACAAAAGGTTAAAGGACGTTCATATTCCAAGTGTTTCCAGGAGGAGCTTGCTTGGAAACTAAGACTTACTTCAATAGCTTTAGCTGCTTATCCTCTTGTTTCAAATTCCACCAGGCAAATCCCTGCGGATCTCCAGCAGACTTAGGGTGTGATCTACTCAGATACCAGCATGGCCACACTTCCCAGCGCTTTTTCAATCCAGCTCTGATCAACAGCTTTGGGAATTAACTCCCATGAGAAATTCAAAGCAGCGTTAAATATGTAAACATCTAATCACTGTCTCCTTACTCAGAAGGTCCATACATTTTAACCTGAATATTAAGAAACATAAAAATGATTTGAGGAAGGATACAAGAGGGAAGGAAAGGGAGAAGGCAAAGAACACTTGTCAGGCAACCCAATGTGCCAGGTGCTTCATACTCCTCACTTCATTTCGTCATCACAAAACCTATGTGAGAGATGCTCTAGCCAGTTTGGCTCAGTGGTTAGAGCCTCGGCCTGCGTACTGAAGGGTCTTGGGTTCAATTCTGGCCAAGGGCATACACCTCAGTTGCAGGCTCGATCCCTGGACCCGATCAGGGCCTGTGCAGGAGGCAACCAACCGAATGAGTCTCTCTCACATTGATGTTCTCTCACATTGATGTTTCTCTTTTTCTCTCTCCCTTCCACTTTCTCTGAAAAGCAATGGAAATATCCTCAGGTGAGGATTTAAAAAAACATGTGAGGGAAGTATAATTATCCCCCTTCTTTGTTTTAATCATGTATTTTTAATGGATGAGAACATAGGATCTCACTGGATCTCTAAAAGAGATGAAGGGGCCCGACTGACATGGCTCAGCGGTTGAGCATCGACCTAGGATCCAGGAGACTGCGGTTCGATTCCCAGTCAGGGCACATACCCTCTTTGAGGGCTCGATCCCCAGTGGGGGCGTGCAGGAGGCAGCCAGTCAATGACTCTCTCATCATTGATGTTTCTCTCTCTCTCTCTCCCTCTCCTGTCCCCTAAAATCAATAAAGACATATTTTAAAAAATAAAAAAAGAGAGAGATGAAGGTGTCCCCAAGTCTCAGGACTCCTTGGTGGAGGGGCAGGGTTAGGCCCAGCTGTCCTGCTCCAAAGCTCATGTTTTCCCCACCACATCTCACTGCCCAAATGCTCAGGGAGTTTTGGCTCCATTTCTACTGCCATTTGGAGTTTGATTAAAAACAAAATGCGGACCACATTATCACAAGCGCTTTCAATACACATTTATTGCAAAAGCACAGCACAGTAACTGTGTAACTATACCATCAACATAACCATATTTCCTGACTGAATAGGAGATCGCCATTCTAATGTGAATTCTCCAAAAAAGCAGAGCCTTATGTGGAAGCTCCCACGCTGCGAGTAATGACTAGAACCTCCATTCTGAGCTAGGAGTTCTAAACCATTAAACATTTAATTACCACTTTGGCAAAGCAATGCACAGTAGCATTCCTACAATGGAACAGCACAGAGATTTTAAATGCATCTTTATATTCCAGAATCTTCAGTATTCACAATGTGTAAAATGAAGCAGTTTTAAATAAAATGCTATACTAAAACACAGTTTCTTAGAAAGACCCTATGGGAAGGAAGGAAAATTGCACATGAATGATATTTATCAGCCCTTACAGTTGACATGAACTATAGTTTTAAAAGAATAGAAATATGACTTCAATGTTTCCTTCCAAAAGTATACTTGGCCATAAAATAAAAATCTAGAAAACCCTATTGAAAAAGTAAAATGCAAAACAATTTCTTTTATTAAAATGTAATACAACCTTTACAGGGTAAGAATTATTTGAAAACACACAGAACACTTCCTAAGTGAATTTATCCCACACACTCATCTTCTGACAGCTGCACAGACCTACCAGGTCACAGAACTGGGACACCCCCTCCCAGCATCGTCTCAGTGGGGGCAGATTTTAAGCTCCCTCCCTGCACCAGCTCATATTTGCACCACGCCTCCTGCCAGGAGACGAGTTTGCCTAGGCACATGGGGAGTCGCAGGAAGAGGAGCACTGGCTACTACGGAGCCTGTAATCATCTGGGTCTTAGGGGTACTACTTTAAAATCAGGTCCTGTGGGTGGCAGGAATCTCAAGAGATCATGCGCTCTATCCTCAGGCCCCTGGGACAGTCCTGCCCGGTTCTCTTACTCAGAGCCCAGAGGCAGGCGCCAGGGCAGCCTGCTTAAGGACTGTTTCCCTCTGGCAGCCAGGACTTCTTGTGTCCCACTGCAGTGGTTTTAGCCAAAACCGTTCCAAGCATGGTCCTGGGTCCCAACAGGTAAGGACTTTGCTCTGTCACAGACTGAAAAGGAGTTAGGGACCTCAGTGTGGCCGGGACTAGGAGGAGGGAATAGGGAAAGGCATGACATCCAAGGTCAAGAGGGAGGCCCAAGGCTGAGGGAAATTGTCACCTACAGAAACCCCAGGGGAGGGGGGGAGGGGGAGCCTGTTTGGCATGTGAGGCCCCCCAGTGTGGAGAGTGGTGACTATGGGCCTATTAAAAGCTCCCACACCAGCAGCTGCTTCTGCTGTTTCTACAGCCATCCCACTCAACTTCCTTCCTCCTGCTGCACCCTCAAAGCCAGACCAATACACCGTGGCGTGAGAACAGAGGAGAACAGTGCTTGGGCTTTGGGATAATGATTTTGGTTGGACAGGCTTGGAGGCTGGCCTCTAGGAGTGTCACTGAGGGGCTGGAGGCAGATGGACAGGTATAAATGGAGTAAGAGATGGAAACCTGACTTGAATCTAGGTCCACGTGGACAACCCAAGATTTCTCTTTACCTATGATTGGATATGAAAAGTAATAACTCAGGCAGAGTGCACGAAATATAATGGGGACTTGAAAGCATGCCTTCACTTCCAGAATATTCCTTTGAAAATGGAAGAGAGGGGGCACTGTGAAAGTTACAGACTTTTGAATAAAACACAGTTCCTCTCGAGAGGCGGCGGCGGTCTAGATTCCCACTGCTTTCTCAGAGCAGAACAGGAACCTCCATGGAGCCAGATGGATCGTCTGTGAGGGCGGGGTCCCCAGATGGTGGCCCCACCGCCTAGTGTTCCCGCCGGCTGCGGAGTGTGGAGGAAGTGAGACGTGGAGACTTTCCCACCTCCAGCTCCATGACTTCTCGCTGTCTTGTGATTTCTTGACCCCATCTCTCCTCCCTCCATTCTTTGAAAGCAAGAACTTCTAAGTGACAAGGGGGTGGCTCTGGAACAGATGACAGAGGGACTGTAGAACTGCCATCCCTCGAGAGCTGAAAAGCAGGTGGCCAGACACACTGCAGACAGGATGTGCCCGGAGGCAGGAGGCAGGGGGCAGGGGGCAGGGGCAGGGGGCAGGGGGCAGGGGGCAGGAGGCCAGGCCAGATGAGTCAGTGCGAACGAGCCAGTTCAGGGCTCTGTTTTCCGGAACCTGCTTCCTCAACTCCCCACCTCCAAACCGCCTCCACTTTTGCTTGGCAGACATACTTACAAATGCTTGTAAGCCAGTTATATCTCACTAACTCCTCCCCTGGGGTCTCCTGGGCCTCCCCCCTTCTGGAAGGCTCTTCCCTCTGCCTAACCCCACGTCTGAATGAACACTAGCAGATATGAACACTTTGGAAGCCTGTCGTCTTTCCTCTAAACCCTTTCCAATTCTTTTCAAGCCATTAAAAACAGCTTTCTCTGCCTTTCCCTTTGAAAGCTGTTCAGGGGCATTTTTTACTCTGTGAAGGTTATACAGAGCTATATGTTGATTAGGGACAGCATGGGTTTTTAACAGACCGAGAAAACAGGATTGAGAACATATTTTTCCAAGTAGGGTAAGGCCTCATAGATGGCTGTAGAAATAAGCTACAAAGCTTCCTACGGCATTTGGGTGGAGTTGCTAGCTTTGAATCAGTTTTATGAACAGACTCATCAGAAAATTAATGTCTCTGAGGGCCGGGACCCTGTCTTACTTGTTTCTGTAGCCACATTGCCTAGCCCAGAGCTCAGCTGGCGGCAGGAGCCCAATTACACTGGTTGAGTTAGGAGATCCAGCCTCCTCTATCCAGTTTTTTCTTTTTAAAAAAAAAAACAAAACACGATCTGTTTCTCCCAGCATTTAATATTGGCTTTGATGAAATCCCCGCCTGACTTTATTTTAGAATGTTCTGTTGTGTCCACATTTTATTATAAAATATTCAGAAAAGATCACAGTCTGTTTTAAGACTAAAGAAGCAAATGCACAGTCTGCTTTAAGACAAAAGAAGCAAAAAGAAACTTTGTAAGCAAATATTAAAGTAAAAAAACATGAAATAAATTTCAGGACCTAGATAACAAAGAATTTACTGGTAAAGGAATACTGATCAAAGAGTGACTAGGTAAAGGAATCAGTAGCTGGTTCATTAGGGTAACCTTTCCCCCAGTTAGATGGAAGGACAATTATGGGCCAGAGAATGTAGCATAGAACTGCCTGTGCTGGGACGCGGCGGGGCTGTAATAAGCTTGTGTAAAAACCGCCACAAATACGGAGAGGCCTCTGTTCTGAGGCAGAGAGGATGAACGATCAGGGCTAAGATGTAAGTTGATTTTTTTCCCTAAAAAGGACAAAAGTAACTGTATGTCTTTGGGACATGGAGCGAGGATTCTGGGGTGCAAGCTGAAAGGACGGAGGGATCCTGGAAGAGAGGGATGGGTCTGTTACAGACATTGACATCACTCACTATTTTCTTAGCTCTAATTTATTGATGGGGAAGAGCCGTGCAGTGTGGGTTAGTGAGTTCAGAGGACTGAGAAAAGAGCACCCCAACACATGCCCTCATTTGGGGTGGGTTACATGGGGTGGCCCCATTCCGCCTATGGTTGGTGAGGTGGCATCAGTCACCTCACAGGACTTCTTCCAGACACTTTCTCTGAGTCACAGGCCTAAACAGAAATACGTGTGTAAGTCAAGGAAGTGATTTTGTTCAAAACTTGTAGATGCGATTTAGCAGAACTGAGGCACAATTTTCCTACTACTTAACTTCCAAAAATAATGTATTTCTGGTGGAGAGGGAAGTAAATTTGGAATTGGGACATTTGTAGTAAATAAAATCATCTACAGAACTAAAACCCACCCTTTGAGCAATCTTTGGGCTTCTGCAAAGGCTGAGGAAGGCCAGGCCTTCACTAGCAATGCATCCAGGGTGGCATCCATGTGGCTCAGGTGAAGACCTGAAGCGCCTCCATATATCTCCAGCCCCCAAAGTAGCCCTACTCTACCTGGCTGGCTGATCTCCCAAGTTCTATCATTAGAAATCCTTCCTTTTGGTGTTTAGTCTTTGTTTTTTGTTAAAATTTATTTCAGAAAGGAGACTCACAAGGCCTTTTGAGCATGTGTATATTACTGTGTATGCATTTGTTAAATTCTGTCTTCAGGGGAAGTTGGAGGAGCAACAGTGTTCCCAACTTCCCTAAGGAATAGTTACCCATTCCCCAGTCATGCAATGACGACAGGGTTTGGGATCCTCAAAATGGATCCCATGCTCCCAGGCAGGTACAGGTTCTGTCTATGATGGAGATTTCAATGGAACAGAATATCCTTTCCTTGAAATCAGTTACGGTCAATGATAGTATGAGGCAAATATTTGGGTTCCTGCTATGCATAATTAGGTATTTGGGAAACTGTCATTGTTTCTTTTGTTACTTCAGGAGAGTATTTATTTTTTAAAATCTGTCTAAATGGTCCTGAAGGATAGAAACATCTCGTTTTTCTGATTCTCTTTCATGGGCACACATTGGGTACATGTAATTACTCTGCACACAGAATATAAAAGGATGAATGAACAAAGGAACAAGTAGATTTGATGACAGTCCGAGTTTCTCCAACTGCCTGGCACCTATAACACGTAACTAACAGGGCCTGTGAAAACTCATTTGTTAGCATAACTGAAAGTACTGATGGAATGAATGGTATTGCCCTCATGTCTTTTTCTCCTTTCTATTGTGCCATGGGTGTAGATCAGAGAACCACAAAACTCCTTAGCAGAAAAGAACATCCACTCCGACCCTCCTGTTTTAGAGGGGAGGAAACTGAAGTCCAGAGGGAAGGAGTGACTTGCCCGAGGCCCCAAGGGTGCTCAGCAGCTGCACTGGAGACAGAGGAGACGCAGGCCTCTGACTCCCAGGCGGGCCTTCTCTTCATTTCTCTGAGAGCTTTGGTGGGCAGGGAAGCCTTGCTTACCGACACCTGTGTACAGATCAGACCTTGAAGTGCTGGAGCTCTGCTCTCACTCTGTAAAATATCTGCACGGTTCTACTGGCAGAATGTGGCAGTGTGGAGATGGCACCGTTGCAAATCAACTTACAATTCCTTGGTGCCATAACTCCAGAAATATAAGTACAAGGATGGATTTTACCATCTGATCTAACAATTTGATTCCTGCAGGTGCAAACCCATTGCTGACTCATGATGAGTCAAACCAAATCAAAGCACCAGTTTCCGTTGGGCCTGATTCCAGTGACCAAGTGCAGTACTCTGACCTGGCTCGCAGAATGCTGTCAACATCAGATAGATGGCATATTCTCATCTTGCATTTGATAAATTTAATAAACCCCGCATTTCATGTATACAGTCCTTCAGGGAAATAAATAGCACCTGTAGTTTATATGCTACCAGAAAATGAAAAAGCCATTTCTTGTCGACTGTGAGTGCTATGGATGAGTCCACGTGTTCACGTACCGGCAGGCACCGTAGAGGGGCTACTTTGGAAATGGAAACATGACAGTGCCCAGAGGTTCTGCAGTTTCACAGCCTGCATGACCTTCAGTCATTTTCTAATACTCAAGTAAGAGCGGACCCGAGTTTCTGAATTGGAAGAAACCTTAGGGGACATCTTTGTTCACTCCCTCATTTCGGGATGTGAATCAATGAGAGACGGAGTGATTTGCTTGAGGTCAAACAGCCGAAGACACCAGGCCTGGGACACAAGCCAGGCCCTGGGGCTCCTAGGCCAAGGCCCTTTCTCTTTGTCCTCTCTCTTCTAGTCCATAAAGAAACTGCTTGGACAGCTCTCCTCTCTGATGCTGGCAACTCAGAAAATCTGGGTTTCTTTCACACATCTTGTTTCCAAGTACAGTCAGAAATAAGAACACAACCAGAAAGGGATGGGATGGGATGGGAAGGAAGGCAAAGAAGTGACCACACAAAGCTAAGTTCTTGTCCTGCCGCAGTTCACCAGTTTCACTGGTAGCATGAAAGATAAGATAGCTAAGGAAGTCGATTAGGAAAATAGTAGGGGTTACCAAATCTTCATTATCTATTGTTTTTAGAAAATGGAATCACACAAGCTCCTTCTGCAGTATTATGTGCCTCCGCAGAGATGGAGAGCCAAGAAAGCCCTGTCAAGAAAATCAATTTGGATTTTGGGGGAGGATCATTCATTTCCTTCCCTTACAGTACATGGACCTTAGTTGGTGACTTAAAAACAGAAGCTTGGCCCGGCCGGGCGTGGCTCAGCGGTTGAGCGTAGACCTAGGATCCAGGTGATCGGGGTTCGATTACCAGTCAGGGCACATGCCCGGGTTGCGGGCTCGATCAATGGCTCTCTCATCATTGATGTTTCTATCTCTCTCTGTCCCTCTCCTTTCCTCTCTCTGAAATCAATAAAGATATATTTAAAAAAACAAAAAAACAAAAAAACACAGAAGCTTGCCCCACCGGGCGGGGCTCAGCGGTTGAGTGTTGGCCTAGGATCCAGGAGATTGCGGTTCGATTCCCGGTCAGGGCACATGCCTGGGTTGCAGGCTCGACCCCCAGTCAGGCGCGTGTAGGAGGCAGCCGATCAATGACGATTCTCTCATCATTGATGTTTGTATTTCTCTCTCTCCCTCTCCCTTCCTCTCTCTGAAATCAATAAAGATATATTTTTTAAAAATTTAAAAACAGAAGCTTTATTTCCCAAAAGAAAAACAGAATATTGCATATTGGAATTCACCTTTCAACTTTAGAATGTGATAGAGGCTTGATGGTACATAACCAGGCCTGTGAAATGTTATTAAATATTAACCGCTGCTACACTGGATAGACTCACTGGGGAGACAAATAAGGACCTCAGAAACCCCTGCTTCTGCTCAAAGTTAATGCCAACATGATCTAAGGAACAGTTCCTGAGATTACTTAATTTTAAATCCCCTCTGAGTTTTTATACATATGTATATAACTAGAAAGATTTCTGAAAGTCTTCTTAGAGATTACCTCTGGAGAGAATGGACTGGCCAGCACTTGTTTATAGAATTCACTTTATACTTCTGTACTAAATATTTTATAAGGAGTATACATTCATATATTTCTTGTTTAATTTTCAAAAGTGTAAAAGAAGTGAAAAAAAAATTACTTATAAGAATTTACTCCTGGTTAACACATTGATCATTTATGGAAAAAGTACCACTCTAAGAGTCGGGTGACCTGCTAAACCCTGGCTGTGTCATTAACTTAACAGGTTCTCTATTTATTTAGTTACAAAATGAGGTGGTTGGATTAGATCATCTTTTTGATTCTATGATCTTTCTGGGAAAATAGGAAGATAGCCAATTTGAATTAGAGGAAGTCCAAATTAAACTGTAATTTCTTAAAGAAGTATCATTTTCTAACACTAAGGTGAATTGAAAGTGTCTCCAAGTCATTCTGGTTAAGACAGCAGAAGCCTCCCAGGAAGGAACCTTGAGAGCATGTGATGTGAGTGGATCCCCTGGCAATCCCTCTGGAGCCCTAAGCCTCGCGATGTAGCAAGCCCAGCATGTTTAGAGCTAAAACAGTTTGACGTGTTCATTTCTTTTAAAATCATTTTACCAAAGTTGCTGAAATGAATTCTGTGCTTTGTTTCTGTCTTTTAAAATTTATTTTAATTTTAATTCTCCCTTGTTGAAATGAACAGAGCAGCTGGGGCGGGATAACTTTCTGCTCTCTTTTTCAGTTAGGGCTGAGATGGGAAGTTATTGTTTGAGGCCTACCAGGTTCCAAAGCGCAACAGAAAGACAATGTAAGGCAATATGGCATCCATATTCTAAAATGCAACAAATAACAAGTATAGAAATTTGTATTTCTCATTTCAGGAAAACAGTCATGATTTATATGAGTTGGCCATGAGAACTGCTAAATCTTTCTGGAGTACCTACATTTATGTATGTTCGGATGTTAGCATCCTGTTCAGGACAGGGAGGTCTACCACCAGTCAGGACTGAGCCTGGGCTTTTGCCTCGGAGCTGAGGGAGGGGTTGAGGGCGTGGAGAAGCCTGTGCCAGGAGGTCAGCTCAAGGAAGTGGAGAAGCCTGAGCTAAGAAGTCAGCTCAAGGAGCCTCCCGGATGGAGTTGAGGGCTGATCATGCGAGGGTTCAGAAAGCAGAGGTACAAGGCAACAAGGACAAGTGGAGAGCCCCCAAAACTGTTCAACAGGAGGCTGATGTTGTTTCCGTCCTGACCCAGGACAAACTTAAATTGTTTATAAAAAGCATGGTTCAGGGGAGAGATTGCCTGTGCTCTCTGCCTGCAGCCTCTATTATCCCCATCCAATGGCGAGAAGTGACACTTTCAAGGGCCTTGGCATTAGTTCCCTCCTAACTCTGAGGTCCCGGCGGAGCTGGGAGAACTCCTGAAAGGAAATGAGAGCTCAGGGTGGCCAGCATGATGTCCGCTTGCTGAGCAAGCAGCTCACCTCTACTGAGCACAAACATCCTACCCAAGGGATGCTGGTAGAAGGGAACGCCCAAGGCTCCCTGCCTGCCAAGGTTTGCTCCTCTAGGGTGGCCCAACACTTCCCCTGAAATGCTGCTTGTATTTCCTAACAGACTAGCAAGCTGTTTGACAGTATGAAAATAAGCTTTATCTTTTTCCTTTCTGCATAATTTCAAATTACAGTAGAGTTCTATTTTTCCTATATTTAGGTCAAACAGGTCTGATGAAATTTTCTCAGTTTTCTATATATTTCTTTTTAAATATGGCACTTTCTTCATATCACAGCTTTTGTACTTGCTTGATAATATGGTATAATCATAGTAATTCCTATATTTATTATTTCAGGGACAAATGTAAAATTAAATGTGGCTGTTAACATTAATTTAAAGCAAATTTACTATGCATTTGTATTTGATCTTGAATTTAAAATGAAACTTGTGCCCTAGCCAGTTTGGCTCAGTGGATACAGTGTCAGCCTGAGGACTGAAGGGTCCCGGGTTCGATTTGGCCAAGGGCATGTACCTCAGTTGCAGGCTCCATCCCTGGATCCCCAGCCCTGGTCAGGGGAGTGTGTGGGAGGCAACCAATCAATGTGTCTCTCTCATGTCAATGTTTCTCTCTCCTCTCTTTCTCTCCCCCCGCCCCCCCCCTCTGAAAAAGCAATGGAAAAAACACCTTCAGGTAAAGATAATAAAAATAATAAAAATAAATAAAATGAAGCTTGTACTTATGCAAACAGCAAGATAAATGCCTAGATTTTAGGAAATATAATAGTAACAAAAACTAATTAAAAGATAAGTAGATGGAAATTTAACCTCTTAAATTTAAAATCTCTTAGCTTGAATCCTTCATTAGAAGGGCTTCCTAAAAAACAAGCTGTAAACATTCTCAGTAATTAAACATGAATATGTGATCCATAATAAAATTTGGCCCTTAGGTCATATATGCTTAAGTACACAAAATTATATTTGTATGGATCCCCTTTTTTTATTACTTCCAACCTGCAGTGAAATGCATCTGTGTGTAACTGTCTTGTTCCTAGTCTGCCACTGTGAACCCTATTAAAAAATGCTTCTTCCCAAAGACTGTGAAGTATTCATTGATAAGCCACAGGGAACTCAGACTATAACAAGTCCTTACCAATTGATAATGCTGTTGACTTGGTTTCTGAGGAATGGATTATTCATCAGAACCTTTTTATATCATGTCATTGCAGGCTAAGACTTAGAGATGTCAGAGCACCAACTAGAGAGTGATGAAGAAAGCAGGATGATTTTATTTAAAAACCAAATAATCACCTCAATTCAATCCCTGTACTTCCCACACCAAAAAATGGCAGTTTACTTTTAAGCCCCATTGTTTCTGAACATGGAAGAGTGTCCATGAATATCCCTGAGTGTCTAAATTAAGCTGTAATTCTGTGAGGTAGGAGGAAGGTGCTTTGGGAGTCAGAAGATGTGGGTTTTAGCCTTCCTTTTGTCACTAACTAGGATTGTGACCTTTGGCAAGATCCTTGACCTCTACAGGGTTGTTTCTACAAATTCTAAAATGAGGGGTTGGGTTAGTGGAAGATTAAGATTTCTTTCAGTTATAAAATTTCATTAGGACTCTATAACATTTGTTTAGAAAGTGCAAAGATAGCAACCGGCCTATTTTAATGCATGCTAGAAATAAAAACAAGGAGAAAAAAATATGATTGGGAACATTCAGGTAAATAGTGTGTAATCCTCCCCCACCCCAAAGCTTTTTGGTTCTCTACCTATCAGGTTTGATATATGAAATTGTGATCACTTAAAACAGCTGCAATTTGTGATTAGAACAATGATCTGCTGGAGCAGTAAGTGGGTATAAACGAGACAGAGGGACCCATCTCATCTCTCGTATGCTAAAAACAGTAGTTGGTGTTTGGCACATGCAAGAATTTTTCATCACTACCCACTCGAGATGTTTTTGAACTAATTAGTCGTTTAGGTAATATTTTTAAAGTGTTATTCTTTGTGTTAAAACTATAATTAATCATAATGAAAATATTCTATATCAGAAGCCTTATTACAGCAAAATTTTATACAGCAACGTCCTCAAACACAATAGTTCTGACTAAAACCAAATACTTAATAATCCTTCTCTCTGTGTTCTTTCTAAATAGAAGGGCTGGTGGTTATTTTAGCATCTGGGTCATGAACTACTGATATCCTTAGTGGCAGGCTTTCAATCATCTTTAAGAATTCTGGTTTCCTTTTATTTTTATTTAAGAAGGATGATAGAGTTCATTGGAAGCACGCCTAGCTTTCATGGGTTTTCTTCCACTTTTTAGCAACTTCCTTAGTTCCTTTGTTTCTTGCTGCTAAGTCAGCAGAGTGGTTATAAAAGGGAGAGGACTTAAAGGTGACTCACAGATGTTCAATTTCAGGGTTTTCTTACTTCCCAAGTTGCACAATTTAGGATCTTGGAAGAAGGCTCAGCAGTAACGGAATCTTCCTCTAGGATGGAGGTGAGTTAATGAATAGCCTTGAACTTACTAAGGGGGCAGGGCGCGTACTTGGGACTCCGCATGGGAGACGGCATGTGCACGCGTGTAGAGATGAGGAGAATTAAGCGCTGACCAGCTTTCCTGAACACACTTCACTGCCTTGGCTATCAGAGGAGCTGGCTTGCACTCTGTCTGCCCAAAAAAGACAAATGAAAGTTATATTTAGTTGACAAGGAAGACACAATTTCACATGAGGAAAAAAGGAGAGAAGGTTGAATGAAGCTGAGAATAATGAAGGCAAAGTATTATTCTTGACTTTAGGGGGAAACGTTTGGTTTTTCTGTGTGAGGGGAATTATGTAAATGTGAATAGTGGTAATAATCATAATCCCACCACAGTGTATTTTATGTCTAGTGAAATACATGTCTGAGAGCTGTTCAATGTGCTACTGTTACTTTTTTACAAAGCTATCATCCTTAGACAAAAAACCAGTCCTGGCAAAATACTGCCCTCTCAAATACACTGACTCCACATAGAACTGAATATTTTACAACCTGAATTGAAATTGAAATACAAGAATATAATTAACAGAAGTTTCAATGTTATAAATTGTTATTTTCAAAAAAGGGTCAGTTAATAAAATATAACCCCTGTAAATAGCTGGTGCTGGACTATATCCCATGCCACTATATACATACATATATATGTGTGTGTGTATATATATATATATGACACAGAATATTCTATGTGATTCGTCATTTCTCTTTTAACAAAGTGCTGTATCAGAACAGAATTACATTTGTCATAAAACTTTTAATGGGACTACATTAAACGCTTAGTCACCTTTAATATAATTATTTAAGAGCCTAAAAGATGAAACTGTATTTCACAGAAACAAGGGTACGATTGAGACACAAGGAATGTGTTCTGCAGTCACTGGAAAGTGCTTGATCACCATAACAAAGATGGCCAGAGGTTTCTGATCTAATTAAAAATAAGGAGTCATACAACAAATGGCTTTATTAGAAAAAATGTAGTGTACATGTGGCTAATTTCTATCATGGACACACCTCTTGGCTATTGTATAATTAAAATCGGATATAAGGCTTAAACTTCTTCAGAAGTTAGTGGCCTTCTTCCTGGCCTGATACGTCGCTTAGGGAAGCAGTTATCTTCATGTGATAGACACCCTTTATTTCTTTTCATAAAAACAATGAACCAATCAGTAGTTTAGCACTGGCACAGAACATAGAGGGAATTATTTAGGTAGTGCCTTGTGTGTAAGACATCACACTGCCAGCCCTGGCATCAGGCACAGGCATGCCATTTATAGAGTTTTTAAATCCCCTATTATCACTCAAGTCCCACATTATTATTACTTAGTAGTAATTAAATTAATGTGACCATCAGTAACCTCACAAAACCTCTGAATGAAGTTTCTGTCTTCTCCTTTTTATCCTGTTAGTTTGCAACTCCGAGCAAACGTGCAGAATGCAGTATTGATTTCCAGTCTCTCTGTAAACTCCTTCGAGTCTGTGCTATTACACTGAGACAACCACGTCAAGATAGAGTCTGTCATAGGATTCCCTGAAGCACAGAATGAGGAGGAGACTGAGAAAACACGACCCGGGAAGGCACCAGTTGAACCAAGACAGCTCTGTAAGACAAAAAAACACGCAGTTATAAGCATTCGTGTGTCACCAGCAGAGCCACCTGTAAGATGCTGGGAGCAGGTTGCTCTGCATTCAAAAGCACTTATGACAAACACGCCATGGAAAGCCTGGAAACTAGCTTTCAATACATAGTGACAGTCTGGAGTCTAAGTGATGCATATAATAGATTACAGGGCTTTCATGTGGAATAGTTTTAACCAGTACCGTTAATAACTTTTCATCAATTTAATCCACCTTGATTTTGGTGGCAAAAAAAAAAATCTATTAAGGTCAAAGAAAAAAAATCAATCCCTTTAAGTGTCAGTTCGTTAATTATTTTTAGTGCTCTCTCTCACCCTCTTGCTTGTCCTTGCTTAGAAATAGCTGCTAGATTAGAAAGACAAATAAGAAAATCACTTGAACTTGGAGATAACACATTTTTTTGGATAGAAACATCTAATTTTCAGCAAAAACATCAAGTAGTTGTTCACTGTAAAACAGATGAGAAAATATATAAAAAATAAAGTAAAACATAAAAAAAATTAATCATAATTCTACCCTCAGAGAAACTACTATGAATATTTTGGCTTCTTTCTTTCTAGTCTTTTTTTCCTACCAGCATCATAGTTATGTACAATACCAATTACCAGCAAACCCACAAGAATCATCTCAACACACAATTCTGTTCTGATCTGACTTAGTGGAATCAAGAACATGCTTCTTCAAAAAGGCTTGCTCCTGAATTCAGGACTCTCGCAGGCCAACGCTGGGCCGCCTGCTGCGAATCCACACCAGCCGACCTAGCTGCCTCTGTTTCCTCCAGCCCCAGTGGCCTCTGAGCTACGCATCTGCTCAGCGTTCCACCCTCACCTCCTTCCCAGTCAATCCTGAGGCTCTGGGTACAGAAGTGGCATAAAGCGGTTGGTGGCAGTGGCAGCGGATAACTTCTCTAGTTTAATATCCATTTAGCAGTTTCAATGCAAAAAAACCAGCAAGGGAGGTAAAGAAGTTCCCTGGTACATCTTTTCTTTGGGCACTGCTATAGGTTTATATTTTCCCTTTGTAGTTTTATAGAATGCTAATACTGCCCTAATCTTCAAAAATCATCCTGAAGATTTCCACACTGCTGCTTCAGTTTGATCCATAATTCATACGGCTAAAAGAGCGATTTATGCTCAGGAATAGAAATCCAAAAACCAACTGGTAAGAGAAGGTGCTGAAATGCCTTTTTCCCCCTGTAATATGCTCACAAAAGTCGCCTCTCCACCTCTCAATTTCTACGTTTTAAAAGTGAGGCATGCTATTATCTGGCACGTAACAAAGACATATTTCAGTGATATTTTCATGCAAAGGTGTTTTCTGTGCTTTACTTGTATTAGATATAATCTACTCAGAGAGGCTGTGACCTCTGGGATCTTGCCTTTATTCTGATATTCCCTGAAATGACACACTGGGCGTTTTCTGTATTTATATTATAGCTTCTGGATTCCTGATGATAATTTTAACAGGCAAAAAGAACCAGTAAAAAAATAAGAAGAGAAAAAGCAGCAAGACCATGACAACAGCGTACTGTTTGTAGTGAGCATGTTGCTTTTAAGGCCAAATTTTCAGCTGTGTTTTAGGTGGAGCTAGAACAAAACACACGTGCAGCAACAGCCAACTTGTCCTTGCTCTTCATAAACCTAGGCGAGTGTTTGCCAAAGCAAAACTTTGTCAAGACTAAGCAAAACTCAGTCACTGCCAGAGCAGGCCTTTTGTTTTATCAGAGTTGTAAATTATTCCCTCTACCTGGGTTCGAGTGAAATTTTTAAACATGCCTCCCAACTGCTCTTCAGTGTCACGGTTGGTTGGTTCATTTTTACTATCATGCTGCTCTCTGAAAAGTCAGGTCCACCTTAGGAAGTTCACGTGGCTCAGTCTGCTAACTGTGCTTTGAAATTCTTTGCCTTTTCAGAAAGCAAAAGGTCAGAGACAGGAATCTGCCCGGTTTCCCCCTGGAAACCACTCGCATAAACAGCAATGTAGGTGCCCTAACAAGCAGGAAATGGTTTGTTTAAAAGCGTCATTTGACTTAGAAGCAGCAAAGTCAACTGCAGCCCCTCGGAGCCTGGTCTCATATGCCGTAATTGAGCCAACACAATCCTGATCCACTGAATTTTCTTATTCTTACCCTTTAAATCTTTTAAAGTGAGCAGTTTCCTAACATTCCTTCCCTTTATCCTTAACTAGAGAAAATATAAATCCATACTCGAAGGCTCCAGAATTTGCCGCTATGTCCCTGCTGGTTCTCTGTCATTTATTATGCTCACTGTAAGCTGGGACTCTCTCTGCCCACTGACAGGTTGGACAGGTGCTACACATCCCTCGGAGAGGGGCTGTGCGCCAATGGTGACGCTCTGCTGGGACTGAACTAATTAGGATTTTGCTTACCCCCTCACCTTTTCTTCCAGGAGCACCGTTATACTTTCCACCTCCTCTTTCCCTTCAATGATGCCATGCTTTCGGTTCCCACCGCCTTCAGGGACCTGTCTGGTCCCAGATACCACCCTCCAGAACCAACCTGCTATTTTTCTTTGGTGGTTCAACCAGAATCATGATGACTTAGCAAAGCTGTCTCCATTCTCATTTGAGAGGAGCCAGCTGACATCATGATTTTACACACAGTGGAACACCCTGCTCCCTTCCCTCCACGTTAATTAGCCAACAGATCTGACCATTACACACAATGCATTCTTTTCCTCCTTAGATATAAAAATACTTCTCACTGGTCCACATCTGTGGAAGCTGTTCTGGTAACTGCTAGTCAATGCCTCCCACCTCAGCCAGGCCCCTGAATCTTTTAAGTCACAATGTAGCCTCAGATTCATGGTTAGCTACTTCAGAATGAAAGGACTGAGGTAAAAAAACAAACAAACAACTTTAATGCTTTTAGCCAAAACCAGCTGCAGAGCTTCTAGAACAAACAAATAAACAAACAAAAAACCTAGATAATATAAACTTCAGAATAAGTTATGAACTATAAAATAGAATGTTGGAACACATTTCAGGGCATATAAAGAATATAACAGCATTCCCAAACTGGTTCTCTAAGTGCAGTTATTAAGAGTAAAGCATCACTGTGCTGTCTGAACTAACTTGCCGAGATTCTCAAAGCAAATAGAGGAAGCAACTGAGTTTTACAAATATGCTTATATTAGGGAGCATGTAATGATTTTTTTTAAGAGAGACCATGAAAAAGCCAAGTCAGAAAAACTCTAAGAAACTTCTGACACTATCCTGGCAGAATCAAAATAGGACATGGGAGACCCTGTGACCCAGGGCTCCAAATAAGCCAGTGCATCGGTACAAGAGCCTGCGTGACATTCGTTGTCAATGGTGGCGATGGCCACGATCTGAAAGCAAATCCCCAGTGGAGCCTTGCTCAGCAAGCGAATCTAATGTGCTCACTGTGGGTCAGTCTGTGCAGCCCTGAAAACCTGTCTGATACAATCACCTATGAGATAGCACATGGTGGGAGATAAAACTCTGGTCAGGAAGTATACTACTTCTTTGAGAAGAGACCTAAAAAAACAAAGATTTTTAGGATGATTAAAAAATTGGCCTTCCAACCATGCAACTAGTTGAATTCTGACATATAACAACTTCTGGTTGAGTTTTTCAAGTTTGAAAATGACTAAATTATGACACTTGAACACTGGCTCTAGTGGAAGGGAATTCAATGTATCATATTGAAGGTACTAGGCCGTGGCACTAAAAGATATTTTTAGGAAATCATTTTACAGAATTTTCAGATTTGCAATTTCTGTATCATCACACCTCAGTTCTAAGGCATGCGGGCTTCTGCTGCAGGACTTCGGGGACAACATCAATTAATCCTACATGAAAGAATATCAGCACAGTTTTCAGAGTGAGTTCTGATGACCTTAGTCTCAGAGAGATGTGGGGTATGTTCATGTGTATTCAGTAAACACACTCACAAACAAGCATATAAAAGCATTTCTTCAAAACAGAAGCCTAGATATTTAAATTCCTAACACTAACCAGCTAATTCTCTAGAAGGAAACAGAACAAACATGTGGTGAGTGCCAGTATGCCCTCATCTGGGCTCTTTCACACGTATCTTCCCATTCACTCTCTAAAATGTCAAAATGTGCTGAGATTTTTTTTTCTCCTGAAAATCACCTTGTTGGATTAAAATGAACTATTATTTAAAATTTCATTTTTCACAATAATCATGGAGTTTAGGCAGAAACTTTTAACATCTACACAGATATGTATAAGAACCTGTGATCAGAAACCAACCAAAAGGAGGGAAGCTTTTGGCCCTATCTAGATAAACCCTTGATTATACAGAGACAGGAAGTAGCAGAAATGGTCCTAAGTGTTTTCTTCTGCCACCCACGCGAAAGAACCCAAAATATTTGCCTGCATCTGGTCACTATGAATTTGCAGAATGAGCGAGCACTGACTGATGTCAGTTCTAGTTAATTCACGTCCGATGCCAGTCTCTGTTGAACAAACTGAAAGCGGCAGCTGGACCTAGGGGAGTGACAAGAGACACTCTGCTGGCCAAGGAAAATGGTCAGGAGTGCACTGGGCTCTCCCAGTCAGACAGTGTAGGGCTATTCGCTGCCGTAAACCGATCAATAAATACATGTTACAGTCTAGAGACTGCACTCAGGAGGTTTATTGGGGGGAAACATTATCTGGCATCTGCTGTTGCTTTTAAATACTGAGAAGACAAAACTCTATTTCCAGCAGACAGGAAAAAGCACACTCTACTAGGCTGCAAGGATCACTCACAAACCTGTGCCCATGAGCTGGAAAATTGTTTCTGTCACCCAAAGGGGCAACACAGCCATCTCTGATACTTTACCAGGCAAAAGAGAGGCACTGAGCCTCTTAATTGCAACTGTGACATAACTGAAGAAGATTAAAGCTGATATGTAATAATTATTAGATGATTCTGTTTAGAAAACTCACTGGAAGCAAACACCTTAGTCCAACACGTGGTGACGGCATTTTCCCTAATGGAAACACATGTTTCCAGGATAGTATAGAGTGGTCTGATTTCATTAGTATCAATCTCCTTCATTTGGTAAACCAAGCAGCATACATCAAGTTTAGCAAAGCTAAAACCAACTTTACCTGCACTGCTGATTGACAGAAATAATCTAGTTTGTTGTTAATTATAATTAGAAATGAATATATCACTTGTATGTTTTTTGCTGTAAGGTGAAAGTACTAAGCCAAAGTTGTCCGAAACCCAGGGCAAATTCTGTTTTGTCAGTTTTTAAAGTTTCAAAATTTTATTTTCCAATTAAGCAGGTTATTGTGGTTACTGTTTCAATTATAAGCTTGTCAGAAAGTTTCCTATAAACAATTAGGCCTCTTGGAGCATCACATTTTAGAGTATTTCCTACATTTGAATCTTACAGATTCTTCAGTGTACAAATTATCCAAATTTACTGGTATTTGATGAGTAGTTAAGAGAACAGCAACTGGCGGGGGGAGGGTAGTGATATTAGATTAAGATGAGAAATAAAATGGGATATAAATCTCGTAGAAATTAATAAAAACTTTATATTCAAGAGTCACAAGTATAAGTTCTTATTTTAACATGAAAAAAAATCCTAAATAATTATGTCCAAATTTTCTGAAATAGTAAAACAGAATTTGTGTACAGAAGAGAGAATATCAGAGAGAAGCAAACAACTGTGTAAAACAGAACCAGCACAAACCCACGGGCCCCCGCACCAGTGAGCCAGCCTTCAGCATGCCCAGCGACCTCGCCAGCTGTCCCCGCAGCGCCTCCGCCCCCCCCTCCAAGGTTATCTGAAAGTTTCACTCTCTCCTGAAGCCCATTCTCCACTTTCTTCTCACCAGCTCTTAATAGATGAACTGGCTTCTAAGCAGAATGGCGATGCCGTTAAGAGTGAAATCCTTCAGTACTCTGCCCAGCAAAGCTGTCTGCCTCTGTGCCTATTGTCGCTGCCTTCTCTCTTATCTCCTTTTGTCCAAGGCAAACTCCTCCACTTGGGTTCAGGATCCCATCCCTTCCTCTTTAGGGAGAATTTCCCTCTTCTTCAAATGTGTACCACTGGGTTCTAACTTCAACCTTCTGTACCTGCACTGACTATGTAGAGCTACTTAAACTTGATGCATTAAAAACAAAAACAAAAAAAAACACACACCTGAAGGTATTTTCTTTTATTAGCCTGTAAAAGCTCAACTCAAGTAATTGGCCTTAGTGAAAATGCTCCATATAAACTCCCTATACAGCAGTGCCACAAACCCCCTCTCATACCATATTTAGGTAGTAAACAAAAAGTCAAATTTCTTACCTGTGTGGTAAAATGTGAGAAAAAATAAAAGTACTCCCATGAACATATTACTTAAAAAAGTGACAACTCCACAGGTAATTCCTTCTGGAACTGGGTAGACAGTTTCCACAAAAAGCTCAAAAAATATAGGTATAGTGCTATTCAAGAACACTCCCAGGAGAATACAGGAGGCGTACAACGTCACTGAAATAAAGACACAAACATTTCAGTTTCCCAGCAGCAGCAGTGAGTCACAGCAGATAGATCTCCGGGTCTTCTCTTCTGTAAGTATCGACTTTACAATTTCATCTCTTTTCAATGACAGTTGATAAAGTTTGACAAAGCATCACATCCGTCAGCCCTTTGCTCAGGTGAGCAGATGGGAAAGCTTTTGTTGCTGGATAACTACCATTTTATTTCCTTTATCTTTTTGGTGGATTATTCCAAAGCACAGAAACAATTTTACCATAATAATATAATTAAAGAGATTCTTCCCCTTAGTCATATACTCCCAGCAAACAGAGAGATAAAATATAGCAACTTAATTTGAAATCTAAACTCATTCTATAATTTCAAAGAGAACTTAAGATCTAAGAATAAAGAAACATTATGTATTACTGAAAATTACATATTTAAAGAGACTGGTTAATAATAACCCTCAAGTACAAAATAAAAATTATTCAGTATGCAATTCCAGAAGAAACACTTAAAATAGAATTAATCTTTAATTTTGAAATGAGTTTTGTGTCAACTGTTGTTTTAAAATTTGCAACTTTTTTGGAACACAAAAAATTTTCAACCAGAAATGTATAATTAATAGTAGTTAGAATCCCAGATTAGCCAATAAAAAGCCTATTGACCCTGTTCTGTAGTGAAATCTTTGAATAAGGACATTATTATTTTTCTTAGAAGAAAAGTTTAGAGAAATGCACCCCACTCCAAACAGTTATATCATTTGCCACTGCCTGCATACAAACCTTCTTAAATTTTAATTTGAAGGCAAAAACAGAACCAATGAGGAAAAAATGATATCCTATTTAGAAACCTAAAACACATCTCCTATAGACTAATAAGTATATCGTACTTACTAGTGATAATGAGTAGAATTTGTTCTAAGGTTAAGGTTACCAGGAAATATTTTTAATAAAAATAAAAAATTTCTATACAGGAACTACAGAAAGTGAGGGAGTTGTCCTAAATCTGTTATGTATTATTCATAAAACATAGCAAATTACCAGAATTTATCATACTGATTACAATAATTAACAGTCTGAGACATTGTTGAAGGGGTAAAAAAATATCCATTGTTTTCTAATAGAATTTCTCCAATTAACCTCAACTCCCATTTCCTCTTCCAGTTATACTGGCCTTTCAGGGTTATGAAATATTTAGTGCATTCTAATAACATAACTAGCCGGTGGTTACGCTGACTTTCTTTGCGTAGATGATACATGAAATAGAACACAAAGGATGACAGCGAATTAAGAACGTACTGCTGGCTAAAGCAGGGCCCAAATTATGCACGGAATTAAATGGGAAGCATTTAACAGTTACAATAAATACCATTTAATCATGAAGTAACTGTCAAGAGATTCCTAGAAACAACAAAACCTCACACCCCATGCTCACTGTATATTTATTAGACATAGATCACGTAAACCAATCAACACTTTTACTTAACACATGACTCACTAGTGGCCCGTTAGGAAATCGAGGGATGGAACATCACTGGTAGCTTTTACAGAATATTCTATCTACAAGACACTTTGTAATAATTTATTGGTCAGTCAGTAGTAATCAGAGGAGAGATGGCTGCTGACCCAAACACAGACGAGCTTAGGAGTTTAAAATAAGACAACACTGAAATAAATGACAGGAAAAAGCAAACCCTTAAGAACCAGAAAGTGCTACTTCTAAGTAAGAATTCATAAACCAGTGACAGACTTACCATTTTTTAGGAAATATATTTGGAAATAATCCTTTTTTTTTCTTATCCTTACCCAAGGACATTTTTTTCCATTGGAAATAATCCTTTTGATATTATATTTTTGCAGGAAATATACCCTCACATGTAATGTGCAATCACCAAATTAAAATGTAATACCTACAAAATAATCATAATCTGTATGTAATAGAATAATTGCACATTGTAAAAAAAAAGAATGCTAATGTAATGATGATGACAAAATGAAAAGGGATTATCTATTGGTATGGAATCTTGAAAAGAGAGATTTAAATTCATTGATTTTTATCAATCATGATACAAAAAAGAGAGGGAAAGAGAGAGCGGGAGAGCAAGACATGGGATGTCTCAGAGGAGAGCCTGGTGAAGCAGCGGCCCTGTCTGAAAACCCCTCATGGCCATGCAGCTCCCGTGGCTTCATTTTATGCTCATTACAAATTTTCTGATTTTGGTTTCTTAGGTATCTAAATTCTGGGAAGGGAAGAGAAAATCTTTGTCATTGGAAAAATAAAATTTTTATTGTGATTAAACTTTGTTGACGGAACTGTAAATAGTTCATCTTCTGGTAGGTAATTGAAAATGTCTATCAAAATAAATAATGCACACTGTTTGACCCAGCAATCCAGATCTAGGAATTTATCCTACAGCTATGCAGGTCAAAGCATATAAAGCAGGCTCACTGAAACATTGTTTGTAGTATGAAAATATTAAAACCAAGTTAAATGGCTACCAACAGGAGGTTGGCTGTTAAAAATTTTATCAAGCCTCCAAATAAAGTTACATTATGCAACCATTAAAAATGAATTAACTTTGTATGTACTGATATTAAGGACATCTAAGATATATAAGTTAAAAAGGTGCAGAAGTGTTATATTTTTAAAAGGATACATGCACATTTGTAAGTGTATAGAATTCTCTGGGCAAATACCCAAGAAACTGACATTCAGGGTTACCTCTAGAAAGAGAAATTGGGGGGTCCACAGAGAGATATTTTTCATTGTATACCCTTTATCTACTCTTTGTATTTGACTTTTTTACTATGTGTACATCTTACCTATTTAACAAAATAAAAAGAGAAATTTCATTGGTAATAAAATAGTGAATTGGTAGCTGATTCAACTCCACTTCATGCAAGTTTGTTAGCTCACTGACACATCAATGTCCACCCCTGGGAGCCACATAACCCAATCCTGGTGCAGGAGCCTTGGCATAAACATTTCCACTTCATTTACTAGAATTCCTGCTATACACGGGGAAAATGTGCCGTGATGAATAACACAACTTCAGAGGCCAGTAATAAAAAAGCGAGCATTTCCATTCAATTCTCTTATTCTTGGTGTTTGCTTCTTGTATTACTATACAAATGATGAGCAAAAGGTTGTTTTACACAGAAAAGATATGCGGAAATCACTTCTTATTGTAGAAACTAAAGAATCCAAGTCATCTGCACAGGAACGGGTTAAGTTCAGGCCTTCATAAGCAGAATGGGGGAAAGGTGGCTGTCAGGACTGACTTAATATATTCCTCCCCAGTGTTCTGGGACATGCCTAAAGTAGAAGCTGACTATTCAGAGTCTGAATTTGACTTCCACTTGAATTTTCAGTGTAGAGTCTGATACAGTGTCTTTATACACTAGTTTGGCAGATCTAGTGGGTGAATGTCATCTATTAAAAGTCAGGCAGACAAGATAATTTCCTGCTCGCAGAGAGGGTTCAAACTACATGATCATTAAGTATTTTCCTGACTTTCTATGGCACTGATACTAAAATTATAACAAACTGCCTTTCAATTAAAAAGCCAAGGTAATTTAGCAGAACAAACACAATGCTGATGTAGAGTTTTTTCAAAGAAGCTAATACAATTCACAGGCCTATAACTTAAATTGCAAAAAAACAAAGTCCTGTGTAGCACAAAATACAGTTACAATGCACATGTTTCAAGTATTGGTCCGCCAACCCTGCTCCCAATGACAAACCAAATTACTAAACTTTAGGGAAACAGAGCCCTGTATAAATATATTTTATGAACCAAAACACTCAAACCTTAGATGAGTAGCGGTTATAGAACAAATCACAAAATTTCAGATTAAGAATGGTTATAGAACAAATTACAAAATTTCAGATTAAGAATAAGAACTATTTCCACTCAACAGTTAATGAGGTTCTCAAGACATCATCAATAACAAGAACAATTTCAAATCTTGAACTTATACAACTTTTAAAACATTTTTTGAAAATGCTTTCAAATATATTATCATATTTGATCATCCTATCAACTCTTTGAGGCAGGTAAGGTGTTTTACAGATGAAATGACCAAAGTTCTGAAGGTCAAAATGACTTATTTAGGAACAATTTGAGTTAGTAGTGGTAATAATAATATAATCAAGGCCTAGAGAATCTAGCACGTTTCCCACCAAGCCTCTGTATCAGATTGGAAAAAACAAACAAGGCTTGGTATTTCTTTTATTCAATGGTATTGGCACAACAGGCATGCTCCTCAAATCTGTATTCAGTACAAAGCTGGAAGTGACTGCACATAAGACAGATGACAGAATCAAAAATAGAGCACCAAAAGGTCACAAAGAAAGAGATGAACTTTAATCATGATAAATGCAAAATGGGTCCAAAAATTATTGCTTAGGCATATAACAAGGAAAACTTTAGCCTAAGCCTTTCTTCAAAATCGTTTATCAGGAGCCTATTATATGTAAGCCACTATGCTAGAACAATAAATAGGACTTACTGTGTCCTCAAGTCGCTACAAATCTAAAGAAATATGATAGATGCCTACTGGCTCAGCAGCCAACTGTGCACGAGAAGTGTTCAGGAGACAATTACACTTCATTTTCTTAGAAAAAGCTATGTCTATTCATGAGAAACAAGAGCCTCCCAATATTAGGTGCTGAGTGCAGCAGGAACAGTGTGCTAAATTCTAGTCATACATTTTGAGAAGGACAATGACAAGCAATGGTAGGTTTAGAAGAGAGCGACTACGCTAGCCAGTGGTGTGGAATCCATATCCGATGAGAAACGGTTGCAAGAACTGGGGGATGTTTAGATTAAAGGCTAAGGCCAGACATGATAAATATCTTTAAATGTTTTGAGGGCCATTAATGGAAGAGGGAGGGAGCTGGCTTGCTTTGTGGAAGCTGTGTTGTTCCAAATCAGTTATCTCAATAGGAGGAAGAATTTCCCAGGACCCAGGGAGGACTAATGACAGAACTGGTAATGTGTTTCCTCTTTTGGGAGGTATTCAAACTGCAGTCAGATGAAGATCTATCTGGACTGCAATGGAAGAGATACACTGATACATTTACGAAATGGTAAGTTACAGCAGGTGATGACTAAGGTTCATATAAGTAGATCAATAACAAAATTAAAGAGAAGTAGATAGGACAGCTTAACTAGGATATTAAAAACAAAAATCTTTTAGGTGCTTCTAGGTAGATAATAATAATAGAGAATTTGTTTACAGTTTTATTAAAGAGCATTAAAATAGGAAATAATGATTATAAAATAACAATACATTTTCATTATGAATTATTTTAAGGATTAGAATCAAGAAATTTCCCTAAAGAGTAGGTTTATAACATTAATGCACTTTATTGGATAAACTTTTATCCTTGCGTATACTGACTGAATTTTTATTTTATGATAAAGTTAGGAATTATTAGATTAGACCTTTGTTGCCCTGGCCAGCGCTCTCAGTGGTTAGAGCATCAGCCTACACACTGGAGGGTCGCGGGTTTGATTCTCAGTCAAGGGCATGTACTTGGGTTGCAGGTTCCATACCCACCCCAGCTGGGACTCTTGTGGGAGGCAACCAATCGATGTTGTCTCTCTCACATTGATGTTTCTTTCTCTCCTCCTCCCCACTCCCTTCCACTCTCTCTGAAAATTAATGGAAAAAATACCCTCACTCCTCAGGTGAGAATTTGAAGGGGGGAAAAAGATTAGACCTTTGTTAAAAATATTTCTACAACCTAAACTTGATATTGCAAATCCTTCTGGAAATAAAGACACACCTATAAAGAGAAACAGTAAACATCCACTTTGTTAGCTGCATAGGTTTTCTTCATAGATTTTAAACATGTAGGACAGACTACATATGTATGTGTGTACACACACACTGATACTTTTCTGTATCACTGAGTGGTGTCTCTCTGCTCAGCTTCAGATTTTTTCCCTAAAAATAACTGCTGCGGCCTTCATGATCTACCACTGATTAAAATTTGCAGCACATGAAAATGTGGTTCCAAAAGAGGATGGGCATATTTTGTTGCAATATTCATTAATGGAGATGATTTTCTTTCTTTGTGTTATTGCAGTGTTCCTTATTTAGCCTCTGTGTTGACACAATTTAGTCCTATAAAAGCTGACAGTTATGTTTAGAGTCTCTAAGGACTAGAAGGCAAAGTAATCATCTCACAGGAATGAGGCACAACTAACAATCCTTTGTAAGAGTGGGCCCAGAGCAGAGACTGGTATGAAATCAGATATCGCAGCTATAGGGATAATCAGTAACTTTCAAGCTCCCAAAGAATCATTTATGGTTCTGAAGAAGGCAATGCACTATTAAATCACAAAACACTGACTGATCACCTGGTCAAGCCCTCTACCTTCAAGAAATACAGATCCTGCTTGAAGACTTATTTTTTCTTGAAAATTTCATGGATAAACAAACAGTACAAGGTTTACCTCCATAGGCCCTTTGAGCATTTTATGCCTCTTACATTTAAGGTTTTTCACAAATCCATTTTCTTCTTTTAGAAAGAAAGAAGTGGGGGGCGTGCAGGAGGCAGCCAGCCGATCAATGACTCTCTCATCATGGATGTTTCTCTCTCTCTCTCCCTCTCCCTTCCTCTCTCTGAAATCAATAAAGATATATTTTTTAAAAAAGACTACATTCTATAGTCTTAAAAATAAAAAAATTGAAAACAAGTCACTTCTAGCCTTCTTTCCTTAAAGCTTAACATCCCTAATTTCCTTATTAATATGCATCTCTTTAATCATGTTCACAATTCTTTAATGAATTTTTTTTTAAAAAAAGTAGTTCTGTTTTTAATATGTTTTTATTGATTTTAGAGAAAGAAGAAGGGAGAGGGAGAGAGAAACATTGACGTAAAAGAGAAACATCAATTGGTTGCCTCTCATATGTACCCTAACTGAGGATCGAACCCCCAACCTGGGCATGTGCCCTGACCAGGAATCAAACCAGCAACCCTTTGGTGCATAGGACGATGCCCAACCAACTGAGCCACACTGGCCAGGGCCTGAATTTTCTTATTTACCACCCATTTTTTGGCAAGTGTTATGTTTTTACTCCTTTGCATGTTAATTAAAATGGGATATAATTATCTTAATGCAAAATACATGAAAATATATTAAGAGGATTACTCTCTACCCTACTAATGTCACATGCCTTTAATTACAACCACGTATGTTTCCTTTTTTCAAATACCACTTGAAGTCAGCTTGCAGTCAGCTATCACTCTCAAGGGGGTCATGTCTAGCTAATCATTCCCATGGACTCCCCACCCACTATCTGTTTCTGATGTCACCATCATGGCGTTCTAGTAACTTGAATTAGATGAAGAACCTCTCCCAAGGCAACTTCTGTTAAACCCTCAAATTATATTGTTTCAGCAAACTCAACACCAAAGTGCTAACATTTAAAAAATGCCATTTTCCAAGTATTCATCTGTTCTGTGAAAAATTACTGTGTGAGTTGTGGCTAACAGGGCTATACAGCAAGTTCTCAGATAAGGTGAATAATGCATTTTAATAAATTTGTTCATGGCATAAGCGTCAAGATTTTGAAACTCAATTTATCTAGTCATGAGTTTATTTATGTGCTCTATTGTAGGTACTTCAATTAATGAAGATATAATGCAATTTTAAATATTAAGCTTCCCAAAGGAAATAAAAGCATACTGCTGATAGCTTACAAGAAGATGTATGTAAGCAAGTACATATGGCAAAACAGTACGCCTTTACACAAAATGAAATGATCCAGTTTTCTTCTGTATGGCACAATAATATCAAGTTCAGTGGGTTACAAAAAAATTGCAATAGGTTTTAGTAGTAGCAGCACTTAAAACACATGGGTTGAACAAAATTAATAAGCTTTTAATTTATTATGCCAACAGTTATAATTAATGCATATATTTTCAAGTACTTTTTTCCATGTAGATTCTTCTGATACATAAAAAGCAGTAACAGAAATAAGTTTGCTAGAAATGGGGAACAAGACTCAATATTTTCCTAATTAAAAAAAAGAATGACTATGGTAAAAAAAAAAAAAGGAAACATAAATTTGCCATTACTGACTTTAAATAGCCTAAAGGTCTAACTTTGTCTATAATTAGATTTTATAGTAAGTTACTTTTCATGAAACCTCTTTCACTTAAGAGGAACTAGGTCAGATTTCTACAAAGGCAGTAAGAGTACCCATGACAGATTTACTCAAATGCTCCAGTGTTCCATTAAAAGGTGCCCTTTTGCCTTCCTACAGCTAGTGCTGAATAACAGAGTGGCCATGATTGCTGACTATTACTTGCAATAAGTCATATCTACTGCGATTCAAAATGGAGATAATATGCATCGCATTCATTCATTCACTCATTCATTCCTTAGGGCTTGTGGTAGGTGCTGTGGTGGGAGATGAGGTCAGAATTTATAAGGCACAAGTCCATGCTCCAGGTTTTCAGATCGGTAGAGAAGATGAAACATAAACTCAAGTAACTATTAAGTGGTGTCAGGAAAGAGAAAAAATATATAGTATAATCAAGAGAAGGAATGTGAACCAATCTAGTCCTTAACCCAGTGTATTTATAAAATATAAATATATAAAAATTTTAAAAATGCATTTTTCTGAAGTATCTAAGTGACATTCAAAAACTGATTTGCAACTGAAAAGAATAGAATTTATAAATTCAGTAGTTGTTAAGACGGCCACATCAAACTCAATTATGGTCTTGATTTAATTTAGAATTCTGCTTTCCTTTCTATCCAACATAATTATTTTCAAGGACAGACTGGGAAAACAGTCTTGACTAGGGTCAATGACATCAATTTTCTTTTAAGATTTAAAAAAAGTATTGTTTTCAAATATATATGTTTTTTCTGATTATAAAAGTAAGCATGTTCATTAAACAAATCCCAGACCAAAGAAAGGAGGTAAAAAATTAAATCCATTCCTAGTGTCTCCATCCAGAGACAAAACTGTTAATTTATGCTAATTAGAAAATACATACAATTTATTGAATGTACTATGTTATAATGAATATTCTACGCTTAATTCAAGGGAAAGAAATCTGTTCACTGGGTACTCATGACTATGTTCTTCTAAAACCTAACAGATGCATACTTGACATACAGTATCACAAAAAATCCGAGTGTAATGTCATGAATAAGAAAAGTTGTAAACCCAAACTGTTCCACCAGAATGTTGTTCAACTGCTAAACTATGAAATGATATCAGAATCAAGAAAATACAACTCTGGCCCAGAATACTTTCCCAAATTGCAACTTTATCCCATTGCAATATTATTATAATGAAAATGGTAGAAACTCCTAAATAGACCGATGTCTTGGAAAGATTTGACGCCTCTGATGTATAAACTGCTGGTCCTTTTATTACAGACATAAATCAAATTGGGATGTTTAGTATTCCTTAATTATTGATAAACAAAAGGAGCTCCTCTCTCATGGAGTCCCATGGAACATACATGCCACTAGGTAATAGGTGGCTCCAGAGCCACTTTCAGACTGTTTACTCCAACCCAAGTATTTGTTAGAACAAACAATCCTACAATCTACCTTTACAACAAATAATTCTACAATTAAACACATAATCCAACAAGTGGTTGAATATTACTTGCAAAAGGAGTAAAAAAATATAGCAGTCCCCCCTTATCGGTGGTTTTGCTTTCTATGGTTTCAGTTATCAGAGTCAATCTCAGTCTGAAAATATTAAATGAAAAATTCCAGATATAATTTGTCAGCTTTAAATTGCACACTTTTCTGAGTAGGATGATGAAATCTCTCACTGCCACACACTTTCCACTCTATTTGTCCGCACATCCACGATGCACATGCTACCTGCCTGTACTCACTGAGTAGTCTCTGTTATCAGATCAACTCATGGTATCTCAGTGCTTGTGCAAGTAACCCTTATTTTACTTAATAATGGCCCCAAAGAATGAGTAGTGATGCTGGCAATTCGAATATGCCAAGTAGAAGCCATAAGGATCTTTCTTTAAGTGAAAAGGTACTTAAGTATAGAAAAAAACATAGTATATCTAGGGTTTGATACTATCTGGAATTTCAGAAATTCACTGGGGGTCTCGGAACATACCCCCCGTGGACAAGGGGGGACTGCTGTATGCATCTTAAATAATCCTTTGTTAAAGTAAAAAAAGAAGCAATAACAGAGTCCTCTTGGTTTATAAAATAATCTGTCATAGTAATTTTACAAAGATCCTGTGGTAGGAAGAATAATGTCCCCCTACTCCTACCCCAAAATATATTTACATCTTAACCCATGGAACACATGAAGATGTTACCTTACATGGCCAAAAGGATTAAGGCTACTAATGGAATTAAGGTTACTAATCAGCTGACTTTAAAATTGGGAGACTATCCTAGATTATCTGGATGGGCTCAATGTAATCACAAGGATCCTTAAAAGTGGAAGAGGGAGGCAGAAGATGAGGGTTCAGAGGAAGATGTGGCCTTGGAAAAGGGGGGCAGATGATGCACTGTGAGAAGGACATAGGCTGTTCCAGGCTTTAAAGATGGAGGAAGGGAGCCACAAGCCAAGGAATGTGGGCAGCCTCTAGATAGAAAACTCAAGGAAACGATTCTTCCTGAGTCGGCCCACATTTTTATTTTAGCCCAGTGAGACCTGGACTGGACTTCTAAAAGCCACTACCAAATGATACTAATGTTTCAGGTTAATTTGATGACCTAAGTAAGCTGCCTTTTATATACTTCCAGTAGGTATTTCCAGTAAGTTTTGTTTTGTATTGATGATGTAATAAGACTAAATATAAAATAAATTTATAGTTGCTGGTTCAAAGAATTTTACTGGAGTATACTACAACCATCACGGCCGTTTGCCTTTGTTCATTTCCTTACCGTCGCACAATGATGTAATGGCTACAAAGAAGATCAAGATCTTCGCATTGTGCTCTGATATGAACGTTAAAAGCTTTCATATAGCTTTTCCATGCTATATAAGCTTAGTAAAGATTATACTTCTTTTTCATATGTAAAATGCCAATGAAAATAGTTTTAGTTATTCATTGAGCTTTTTTTAGATGGGATGATGGTTTGATGGCTGGATAAGGGAGACCTTTTATATATTTAGTAATTACTTATAAAAGCAAGAAAAAGTCCCACTGTCAAAGTATACATACTTCCATGAACTAAAAATGCTTATTCAAGTTTCAAAAGTCTGTGTTCACCTTTGGTTAAAGGCAGGTGTGTGATGCTGTTCAAACAGGTCAGGGTGAACCATGTGGATGACAGCGTGGCCCCAGAAAACAGGAGGAGGAGAATCAGTTTCAGCATACCCCTGATAAAATCCGCAAACCTAAAAAACAAAATGAACAAGCAACGTTCCATTAATTCTAGCTGAATTTTAAAAATACTATTTAAATCAACGATACACTTTCATTTAATAATTTCTTAAAGAATTTTCCATACATTCTTTTAAAACCAAGTTTAAAAATTTTTACAACTGATATGTTTGTGTGTGTGTGAGATAAATGATACTTTGTGATAAATGATTTTTTTCTCTTACAAAACACAAAAATGGTGATCTCTGTTTAGGATCTATGACTTGCAGGGTGAATCCTGAGTTTTTAAAGGCCACTTTTCCATTCTTTATATTTTTCTGTAATTGCTAAACATCCCATAATGAACACATATTGTTCTAGTTTTAGAAAATAGGCTAACTTGTTGACACAAACTTGTAGAGATGGCTCTCTCAAAATTCAGACTCAGAGAACAAATACAAATGCTTATTCTCAAGTCTTTGGGGCCCTATATGACCTGGTCTCTGCCTCCTCTCGCCCTCTGCCTTCCTGCGCTCCAGCTGGCAGCCCTGTTTCTGTCTCTCACACATGCTGAAGTTGTTCTCCAGCAATGACTCGTCCTGTCTGCCTGGAATGCCGGTATCCCCATTCTTCACATGACTTACTCCTGCGTCTTCCTCAGGTCATTCAGGTCTCAGTTCAACAAGGCTCTCCACGCTCATTGAAGAAACCCTCCCCATCCCATTTCTTCGTTTTCTTCATAGCATTTATCTCTATTGGAATGTCTCCTGTTTTTGCATTTGTTTGTTTTCTGTCTTCCATATCAAACTGTAAGCTTCGTGAGAGCAAAAACATAGCTCTGGGATAGTGAATACTATTCTTCAAACCTTGTGACTATGGTTTCATAGCATTTTAAGTTCTTAAAATCCCTGCTTTTCCCCCTGAATTAACATGAAACTAAAAGGCATCTGGTAGAGATGCTCATCATTTAATCATGACCAAAACCTTTTCCATTTGTCAGTTGCTTTTCTGACCTGCTGATTAACTGTTGATTGTACAGGCACAATCCTCTGGCTGTGCCTACACACAACTTACTATGTCCTTCACAATTGTTCCTATTGTAGAAAAAACAGATCCCATCCCAAATATGACGTTTACCATGTTTTCTCTTTGAAGTTTTAAAAATCATTTTAATTTCTATTGTAATTATGTGACTGTCCCTATCAACACTTTCAATACTATCTTTTGTTTTGCAACTATTTGACATGATGTGGCTAATCATGCTTGTAAGCGTTATCTAGACTAAAATGACTTCCTATGAGAGCTGATGCCATCTTTCGGTGGGAAAACGGCTGCACCTTTGCCCAGTGACAGGTTTGTGCTCAATTATGAAAGTTCACAGACAGAAAATTCTTATTGTGAAAATTCTGAAAAAGGTTCCACAGCTTGATAGAAATGTCCTTTAAGAAAATCTAAAAACCTTGTTTTAATTCCGTGTTCACCACACATGTTTCTGACTTATATTTTTGGTCTGCTGCCTGAACTTACTTGTCAGATATGCAGATGGCCAGGTATGAGAGAATAGAACACTTTTCTAGTACAACCACAGCTGAGTGAAGCTGAACAGGGAGACAGTTTCACAGGCCAAGAACAAAATGACCACCGGGGTCTGCTCTTTTTGAAGACCTAGACCTTTCAAATGGGCTAATACTGTTAGGATCAAAGTAGTACATTTAGTAGTGGCCTTTGGCTACATAATTACAAAAAAAATCATCCCAAACACTCATGTCTATAAGGAGATTGTGCCTGGCCGGGCGTGGCTCAGCGGTTGAGTGTTGACCTGGGATCCAGGCGATCGCGGTCCGATTCCCGGTCAGGGCACATGCCCAGGGTGCAGGCTGCAGCCGATCAATGACTCTCTCATCACTGATGTTTCTATCTCTCTCTCCCTCTCCTTTCCTCTCTCTGAAGTCAATAAAGATATATTTAAAAAAAAAAAAAATATATATATATATATATATATGGAGATTGCATTCTAGGGGTCCCAAAAATGGTGTTAAAATTTATTTAAGGTCTAGGAGATACCTACAATTGATTTCATATCCCAGATACAGGTAGTACTTTTTAGAACTTCCATTTCAACAAATTAAAAACAAAAATGGTCTCATTCTAATTTTTCTTTCTAGCTCTACTTCTATATAGCTAAAATGAAAGGTTTAAAGAAAGAAAGTGAAAGAAAAATGTGAGATGCCATTTCTGATACATAATGGTTCCCTTTGACCTATTTGGTGCTCAGAATAGAATTTGGTAAATGATGCCTCATTCTAATTGGCTTGGAGATGTAATTAGAATAATTAGGTGTGATTTTTGTCAAATGTGATAGGTCAATGCATTTCAGTATCAACGTAGTGATTTGCTACAAATAGCTATCTTCCTCTTCTGTAGCTTTTAGATTTTATTCTTATATTTTCTTAACTTATAAAAACCTCAGATAAAGTGATTTAGAAACTACAGTGTCAATTTATTCTTTCATTATCCAGGAGACACTACGCAAACTTTAAGATCTAGATATAATATTATCCTGTGTCAGTCATGTTTAAGTGTCTAGATATTGAGGTGATTTACCTATCTTATTTGATCTCCCTGAATGTGTAATTAGATTCTTCCTTTCCTGGTAAAGTCGATTGCCTAATTTTGTTTTTGATTAAACAGGGTAAAATTATTTGGGAAGTGAATGAATATCATCTCTTTGGAAAGACCGAGAATAGTTTTACAGGCAGTCACGTACATGGGTGACATTTTCATTCTTTCTTTTTATAGAATAAATGAAACTTTTTCCTTCCTCTGACTCATTCTAAAAATGTGTTGTCATAATGCGTTAAGATCACAGGCAGTTTGATGAAACTGGAAGTCTTTATGGACATTTTTCATCAAAATGAAATAACCATTGAGATACTTGCTAAAAAACCCCAGAAATAAGTATCTGCTAATAAGACTACTGCCTTTTCATGGAAAGTTCTAGACATGCTCTTACAAATGATTCTTTTACATTCTTTACTATTCTCACTATCAATTTGCCTTTATTACTGTATCACCTTTCTTTGGGCTCCCCTTGTAGATGTTGTTCTCTAATAGTACAGAAAGAGGCAGCTCAGTTACACTAGAAATACATCTCCAGTCTCCAAAAACATTTCAGGACGGACCGCTCTTGAGATGTTTCTTACGGCAGCAAATTCTACCTACTACATGTGGATTTTCTTATAGCCCCCTTCTCTGATCTTTGCCTATTTTACTTTTCTTCGAATTTTAATATTCATTTAGGGGAGCTGATTGTCCCTTTGGGTGTTTTGTTTGTTTCTGGCTACTCTCATGTTGAACATAAAAATATTCTTACCTTGCCATAGCTATTCCAACAACACAGCCCCCAACTATGGACCAAAATCCAATCCAGCCAGCGTCTACCTGTTAAGAAAGTGGCAGACACATTCAATACAAGACTATCACATCGCAATTTAGAAGGCATGAGAAAAGAATCCTCTGTAATCAATATGTTAATAGCTAAATGGCAACAAATCTAGGAAATATCATTTAAGAAGATGAACCAAATGAAAGGATGCATGCATGGCTAAGTAAATATATCCTTGGTTAGCTTATCAATGGCATAACAAATATTCAATGTCATAACGAATATTTTTCAAATATGCTCCACATGCCTAGCATTATAACAGAAACTCTTTTTACAAAAACATAGGAAAAGGAAAAAAGATGGTCACTCAGAAAGTTTAAATATAGGCAACAGGCAGAAAACTACTATGAAATAATTCAGCGTTAAAACACCTAGTAACAACTAAAAACAGATTAACAGAACACAAAATGGGGCGGGGGGCAATGTGGGTTTGAGGGCTGAGCACCTGGGGAGACTGAGCAGAGCAAGAGAATTTCAGCTGAGTTTCAAATGTATAGCTCTGTCTGCTCTTGATAAAACATTTCCAGCCCTGCCATGTGCTAGCTTTGTGACCCTGGGCAAATTACATTACGTCTTCTTACCTATAAAGTAGACTAAATGAGAGACCTTGTGTACAGATCTTAGATCAGTGGCTGGCCCACAGGAAGCGCTCAGTGAAGGCTGGAGCTGTCGTTATTACCCGATGATGCTTCTCCACCTGTCTAATGTCTTACCTCTTTCCTACCTTCATAGCCAAACTTATTCAGGGCACTCTACAAATGCTGCCTTTATTTCTTCGTCATACCTGTATCTTTAACTCTAATTATGACTTGGCTTCTGTCTCAACTCACACTCTCAGTTTCAGTTTTCTCATTGGTAGAATGGAGATGATAAAGATTTTTTTTGAGAATTAAAAGTTAATAAATGTAAAATGCTCAGTACATGTTAGTTGTTACCACTGACATTCCCTGTGTCCCTAACAATATTGGTGCATTCTGTCTCCTCTCTCCCCCTTCCCACGTCCACCACACTTGTTTATTATATTATTTCTTACTGTGGGTTCCTGTAATAGTACCTTGAATTGTCTCCACAACCTATTCCTCCCAGTATTGCCAGAACAATTATCCCAATCATTCCACTTCCCTGCTCAGAAACAGTTAGTGGCTTTCCTTGTGGCTACAGGGTGAAGTCCAAATCTGACTTGGCACTTGAGAGCTGCCGTTTTATTATTTTTTTATAGCCATATTTTCATTACACCTGTGTCAGAGATTTTCAGCTGTCCACCAAAATATGTTATCTTTTTCTACCTGGGCACTTAGCTAGATTACGTGCCCCAGCCTCTATTCAGTACATGTGACCATGTGACTAAGTTCTCATTAATGGAAGTAGGCAGAGTGAGGTGAACCACCTCTAGGCTAGAACCTGGAACACAGTTATATGCCTCCTCCATGCTTTCTTTCCCTTTCTGACAGCTGGAATCCAGATGAGGTCACCCAGCTTCACCCATGCCTATAATGATAAGGTTCTAGGAGACAGAAGAGCTGCAAAGTGGAAGCAATCCAGGTCTCTAAATCAGTGTGAGGAAAAGACTTGTCCAAGCTGTGGACAACTGTCCTAGATTATTAGGCAAACTGCCCTAGATTGCTATGTGAATGAGAAATGAATTTCTTCTTAAGTCTCAGAATTTTGGGATTCTACTTCTCGTAACTACTCTAAATAATACAATAATTTTACACAAGTCCTTTGCTGTACCAGTGTTTGGTGCCAAAGCAAAGATAAATGTTCTCTGGAGAAAGAGAACACCCTGGAGTGTAAATTATCTCTACATTTTTTTATGCCATTGGCATTTGGAGCAAGATAATTCTCTGTTCTGCAGAACTGCCCTTCTCACTGCTGAGCATTTAGCATCCACTGTCTAAGGCCCACATAATGCTATCAGGTTCCCACTAACATTTCCTTCTATCCCCTAGGTGAGTGGGGTCCTGTGTCAAGCAAGGAGCCACTATGCATCAGACCATACTGATTCTGGTCCTGTCAGACAGACCATTTTATGCTTTTCTGCTTCTTTTGTTCATGACATTTGCTTTAGTTAGTTAATAACATTCCGCACAATAGTTAATTTTTTCCTTTGTTTTGATTTTTTGCTTTCATTTAATTTTAAATTTCACTTAATACCTGGTATGATTCATGGTCTCTGTATCTCTGAGTTTGTACAGAGAGCAATACTTGGAAGGGCTTCTTAGGACTTATAAGATGAAGCATAAAATCTGCAAAATCAGAATCATTTAAATGGGTGCTACACTTTTCCTTCTTGAAAGTGATCATGCTTGAAATACTTGCCGCCCAGAAAAATAGGTTAGGAAATTAAGGAAGCCCTGTATCTTATGGTGAAGGTACTAGGTAATTTGGATTAATATTCTGGTTGAGAACTAGAAAATCTGGGAGAAAAATCTATCTGATGGCATCAGAGAGCCAAGAAGGTAATCCATAATTATGAAAACATGATGTAGGGTGGGAAGGAAACCCACAGATATAAACCTGGTATTTGGGGACACTTTTCCCTTAGGGGTGGGGTGTCTTCTGGTTTTAGAAAAGGTGACTAAGGGTCTGAGAAGTTATCGACAGCCTCATTGACATAAGAAAAATAGTATGAGTTCGAGGCTTACTCCTCAGCTTTAATCAGGGACCCTGAAGGACTATACCTAAGAGTACTGTGACCTAGAAACTATATTCTAAGGGACTGAAGCCAGCTTTAAATAATCCCCATTCCTGAAGTTGGATTAAGTGATCCCTAGACTCCTGTAAAAAAAAAAAAGTTCTTTTTTGTGGAAAATGACATCATCTTGAAGCTTAAATTATCTCTACAACTTTTCATAGTGCTACTATGTCTAGCGCTCAGTCAAAAATAAATAATAGAACACAAAAGAAGACAAGAAAACATCAATGAATACCACAAATATAAAGAGACTCTAGAGGAATCATGAGATACAGACTTTAAATAACTATTTTTAATAGTTCAAAAAAATAAAAGAGAAGATCAACATTTTACAGAAATTTGGAAACTATAAAAAAGTACCAAATAAAAATTGTATAACTTAAAAATGTAATTGAAATTAGTAACTCATAGATGAGTTTAATATCATATTAGACTGAAAACTAAAATAGTGAGCTGGAAGAAAGGCTAGATAACATATCCAGTCTGAAGCCAAGAAAGACAAAAAGATGAAAAATTTTCAGAAGAGAGAGTAAGAGACATAGGGAATACAATGTGAAGGTATAACATGTACAGTTAGAGTTCCTAAAGGTGAAATTAGAAAAAATATTCAGCATAAGCTTCAAAGAGATAAGAATTTTCAGGAACTGATGAGATATCAAGCCATATATTCAAGAAGTCCTACAGACCTTAAGCAGAATAAAATAAAAATCGTCACTTGGTTGCATCATAGTAAAACTGCTGAAACCAAAGACAAAGAGAACACCTTAAGTGCAGCAATCTTTTAAATTTGAGAGCTGGAATATTTTTGAAGAAACAGAAGAAAATAACTGCCAACCAAGAATATTATGCTTGACAAAAATAATCTTAAGAAATAAAGATGAAATGAAGACATTTTCAGACCAAAATAAAAAACAAACCCCAAAGAAGAGAATTTGTTGCAAACACACACACACATTAAAGGGTGCTCTTTAGACAGAAGTAAAGTAACAGATAGCTGACTAAAATAAAGGAATGAAGAACAAAAAAAATGGGTAAATATAGGGTGAATATAAATAAATACTGACTGTGTAAACAATAATGATAATGTCTCATGCAATGTAAAATACATGACAATAAATAGCACAAAAAATGCTAGATGGTTAAATGGAGTTAAAAGGTTCTAAAGATTTTGTAGACTATTTCAATTACTTGCAAAAATCAACTATACTTTATATGCCAGCCAAGAGAAAATAAAAAGTTTAAAATGACCAATTTCAATAGCTTTAAAAAGTATCAAATACTTGGGAATAAATCTAATAGAATATATAGATGGCATCTTTGCAGAAAATTATAAAGCATCATTCAGAGACATTAGGGCCTAAGTACATGAAAAGAAATACAATGATCATGGTTTGGAAGACTCAGTAGTATAAAGAAGTTAATTCTCAAACTGATCTATTGGTTCAAAAAATATTTCCTTAAAATCCAAATAAATCAAAACTTGTGACATTAGAATACTTAAGACAATCTGGTATTGGCACCAAGACAGACACATAGACTAGAGGGAAAAATAGTTTAGAAACACATTTGTGCATATGAGGGCACTTCACTATGACAAAGATGACACTATTGAGCAATAGGGGAAGCATGACCTTTTCAAAGACTGATATTAGGTTAATGGATATTTATGTTGGGGGAAAATTAACTCCTACTTTATAACAAGCACAAAATTCAATTCTACATTTAAATATGACAGGAATAATGATAAACTTCTAGAATAGCACTGTCCAATAGAACTTTCCGTGATGACAGAAATGTAACATATCTGCATGTTCAATGTGGTAGCCACAGGTGGCTACTGAGCACTTGAAAAGTAGCTAGTGCCATTAAAGAAGTGAATTTTTAAATTTTATTTCATTTCAACGGATTTAAATTTCAAATTAAATAGGGACATTTTGCTAGTGGCTACTGTACTAGACAATGCAGTTCTACAAGGTAATGGAGAATATACAGGGTGTCCTGAAAAAATGTATACACACTTTAACAGCTGATAGCTCAGTTTTGAAAATGAAATGTATTTTAATAAGCACTGCCTTTATAATTATTCAAAGTGCATGTATACATTTTTGGGGGACACCCTACATTTATGAACTTGGAGCAAAGATTTCTCTTTTGCATTACAGTCTCTGTCTGCTAAATCCAACATCTAGACTACCTCCAAGTTGGTTTCTATTGACCACTGTTTTTGTTTTTAAAATATGGGTCACATTTTCCTGTTTCTTTGTATGTCTAATGTTTTAGTGGTGTTTTTTTAATTGTATAGTATATGTCATAGACAATACAATGTAAAGATTCCAGATTCTTCCGTCTTTCTTTAAAATGGCTGACTTTTATGTTAGTAGGCAGTTCAATTACTATACGATCACCTTGAACTTCCACAGGCTTGATTTTGTGCTTTATTACAGCAGAGAAGTAGAAGCCAAGGTGTTTCCCAAGCCCCTCTCACTTGGTAGGATTCAATTTCCAAATTGTTTCCTCTGCAGGCTTTTGTTGGGGCTTGGTTTTAGGCTTTGTTTATGGGTCTAAGTAGGATAGGCCTTACTCTATCTAGGGCATGGTCCTACATTCTAAAGTTTGGTCTTTTTGGTATCTCAGCAGTAGCCCAAGATGTTAATGAGGTCTTTCCACTCTGGCAGGGCCAGATGCCAAGAGCCCAGCATTGCTTGCCCTCTACTATATTTGTTCTGCTTTCAACCCTATAGTAGTAATCCCTCTTTAAACTTCTGGTAGCTTTGCCCTTTACATGTGCAGTGCACTTCTCACTAGCTGAGGACCTCACATAGTCTTCTGGGGTGCCCCCTTCTGTACAGCTCTCTTTACAAATCAGTAAGAAAGAGAAAGCCCAATAGTGGGCAAAAGATGTGAATGGGTGTGTCACAAAAAATATTCAAATATATAACACTTAAAAAGATATCACTATGATGGTGGACAACTGCACAGCCATCAGCATGTCTAAATTTAAAAAGACCAGCTTTCTCAAGTGTTGGCAATGATGTGGTACAATGAGAAATTTCATGCACTGCTGGTGGGACTAAACGGATACAACTCCTTGGGGGATGTCCGGCGTCACCTATCAAACCAGGTATACACCATAACCAGCAATTCCTTTCCTAGCTATGCATCCAGCTCAAGTGTGTATAGAGGTGCAAGAAACATGTATGAGAACATGTATATCACACAGCACTACTTGTGACAGTCAAAAACTGTAAACAATTGAAATGCTTCACCAAAAGCAGAATGGACAAATTTTTGTCTGTTTATACAATGGACTATCAGACGAGTGTGCTGGACTTTCTTCCATTTTGCCCCTCCAAATCTCTCTATCCCTTTCTACCATGCTGTCTGGAAGCAAGAGGAAGGAATTGATGGCATCAAGAATATAGGTGAAATGGCTGTTTTTAAAGAAATGAAATATACTTATCCTGAGACTGGAGAGAAATTGAGAAATTAGATGTAGGAATAGCCATATATTCGATGATGGGATCCTAATCTTCATAAAGTATAAAGCAAGAACAAAGGACGGAATCAACAAAACTAAGATTTTCCTTCTTTATTTTTTCTGTTTATTAGCACCATTAATAACATCCAAATAAATGTGAAATTCATGACTTAACAAAATCCAGGAAAAAATCAATATTGTTTATATCTATTTCATATGGACCTTGCTTTTACAATAATGGTATAGAATGTTGTTCTACCCAGGCCTTGAAGCTAAAACCAAGGACATGTAGACAATACTTATAATTTAAATGAACTAAAAATACCTGCAACATATAAAGAAATAAAATGCTTACCTGGCTGACATGGACTGGTGTTAAAATTAAGTCCAGAACTCCAGACCAGCCAGCAAATACACCAAGTGGTATGGCATATGCTAAAGCAATCATCAAAAATCGCAAATTGCTGTAAAAGAGAAAATATTATTGCAGATTCAAAATCTAGAATTTAAACTCTTACTCATGAAAACAGTCATTTGAAAACTGGAATATCAGAATCAGAAATAAAAAATATTTGTCAGTTTGTTAATAAATGCAAAGTTCTTAAAAATTTTTATTTTTATAAGTCTTTTTTGTTCATATTGTTTAAAATTGTCAATGTTTATATATAGAAGGATTACCAACATTATTTCATAGAATGAATAGGTAGGTTCAGTTTTTAAAAAAAGGTCTTATTTGAAAGGATACTATTGCTTAGGTGGGTGCTAGACTTATCAGGTGATCACTTTGTAAGTTATATAAATGTCTAATCGCTATGCTGTACACATGAAACTAATATGTGTCAACTGTAATTGAAAAATACAAAATTCAAATGTTAAAAAAATTAGTTTCTCCTTGAACAAAGTAGAGAGAAAAATGATTAAAAACAAATAATACATAATTTGATAGTTTTACCATTTTAGAGAGTAGTTTTAATTTTTGTTTTATTATTTGTCTTACTATTATTTTGTTTATATAATCATTTAATAGGCACTATAATTCAAATGGCTCAAAACCAAACAGGTATAAAAATATAAGGAAAATGTCTCCTAACCCCTCTTCCCACAATTACCAAAGTTATCACTTTCTTGGGTAACTTCCCAGAAATATTTAAAAATAGACAAGTCAATAATAAATATATATAATCCCCCAATCTTTTTACATAAATTATAGCATAGTACAACCACTTGCTGAACTTTACTTTTTTAATTTAAGTCTTAAAGCTCTTCCATAGTCAACACATACAGAGCTCCCTCGTTCTTTTTTATAGCTGCAGGTATTCCATTGTATTGGTATATCATAATTTATTTACCCAGCCTCCAACTGAGATATAGATATATAATTTTATATAATATAAAGTTTACATGTTTATATGTATAACATATAATTTTATTCCTTTGCTTTTCCTGATGGAAGAAGGAGGCATCACTTACGAAGTAGTCTTGTAGAACAAAACCAAAGCAAAAACAAAAATATCATTTTAACTGTCATCTTACAAATGTGAAGCACTGATAATAATTCAATTTAATATTTTTTTCTTTGCCTATTACATAGAAGGCAATGTACTAGGTGCTGTAGAGACGTGGTTTTCAAAAACCTTTGCAGTGCTCCATAATAAGAAACATATTTTGACTTTGTGACCTACCTATATGTACGTACATATATACATATAGAGAGACTGAAGCAAAAGTCTCCAAAAAGATATGTATCATTATTACAAGTGATACAATAGTATTTTTATTCTATTTTATCCCATTCTACTTTTAAAAAATAAAGTAGTCAATCTACTACATTAGTTGGCTGTGGACCAAAGTTTGAAAAATGTTATATAGCTATGCTAACATGGTAGCCACGCCAGATGTGGCTATCGAACACTTTAAATATAGCTAGTGAAACTTTAGAACTAATTTTTAATTTTAAGCACAACTTCATTTTTTTGATAAAACTACAATTCACTTTAACTGCTACACTGAGTAAGATTATTACTGCAGTGTGCACACATAAGTATGTGTTGCTTCTAGTATTATAACCTGTTACTGATCTTCTTGGTGTCAGTGAACTAACTCAGTTCTAAATATTTTTTTAATATATCGATATAACATTGTAATTTGCTTACTTGAATATTTTATAGAGAAAAATATAAGAGACTGGAAGAAAATATGTTGCAACTTTCACAATGAATGACAATTGCAACTTGCTGCAGCAGAGCAAAATGATGTCTGTTGTGTAAAAAATAATTTAAGATAATTAAGTGGATAATATTAAGAGAAATGTTCAAAAAATACACAGTAAATTTTATAAGAAATTTTTATAGAAATGAAGTGAAAGATCTCCAATTAAGGCCCCAACAATTGTCTGTAGAATATAAGACCTTTAAAATAATATCAGAGATGTACTGATTCCACGCTTGAAAAATTGCAGGTACTTATTTTTAACTTTAGATAAAACACTGCTCAATTGTTAATTTAATAAAATTTAAATGCAGACCAAGTATTTCTAATGGAAATTTAACATCTGACTTGATGTAAAATACATACTGGATTCCAAAGATTTTGTATGAATAAAAGAATGTAAAATATCTCATTAATAATTTTTAATATGGATTACATGTTAAAATAATATTTTAGATATACTGAGTTAAATAAAATATGCTACTAAAATTAATTTTTACCTGTTTATTTTTACCTTTTTAAATGAAACTACTAGAAAACTTAAAATTACTTATTGTGGCTCATATTATAATCTTATTAGACAATGTTACTATAGAGAACACAAATACATAGCTCTTGACCACAAGGAACTTCCATCTGGTGAGAGAGGAAGACTAGAAAAGAAAGAACCAACCAGAGGGAGTTGCTAAAGAATCACTAAAAGCGTTATCACAAAAACTGGAGAAAAAATTCAAATGGTAAGTTCTGATGGCCCAATTGCAAATCATAATCACCACTGACAGTTTATATCCAGAGAATCGAATTCAGTATTGTAGCATCTGAGCCTTCAAAGGCAGAATTTAATCTAATTATATTTAAATTATACCAGTAAAATAAAATATTAAGTTCCTCAAAGAATGATCCTATTGGAGGCATATAAATAAACATTATTTATTTTATTCACTTTGTATTGACTAGCACTTGTTTGTTTTAATGTATATTAAGAAATACAAAATGAATAAAAACAATTTATATATTAGGGAAAATAAAATAAACACATAAAACCCAGGATTTTACAGATACTATTATGTGATATGGCTCCTTATAAAAGAAAATTATTTAAGTAGAAGATTTGATTTTTAAAATACTAAGTAAATAATAATATTGGTAGTGAAGGCAAAAATTATAAAGGTTTTTGTTTTGGGCAATTTTTAAAGATATACTTCTGATAGAAAGTCCTAAAGTATTTAATCAGTTTTTTAATCAATTATTTACAATCTAATTAATAGGTTGCTGAAAAATTACTATTTTAAATTACATTAAATAAATGTGGAATTCTTTTTACAGGTGCTAATCAAAACCACTCAGGGACTCTAAGTATATTTACCTTAACAATCTACAAAAGCTCCGCCGATAACTCAGCCGCTGGCTGGCTGCAGCAACACTGGGAGGAAGAGGAGGCCGGGTTGGGAAATAAGCTAGAGTTGCAGAAAATATTAAGCAGACAACTCCAAATTCTGGCAAAAAAAAAAGGTAAAATGTTAACTAGACAACACAAAATTTCAATATTTCAAGTATTATTTATCTAACCAATATTTATTGAGCCTCAACTAAGAACTAGGCATATGAAGATAAGCAAAATATAGTACCTAGCTAAAATAGCTCAGTCTTGTGAGAAAGATATATGTAAAGATATAAATTTCAGCAGGTCATAAGTAAGAAGTTCTACCATAAGCAATGAAGCCTGGTGGTACTGTGATACACTACATAGACAAAAGGATTGAGGCAGTAAACAAATGTCGCTCTATGAGAAAAGGGGGGGCTGGGTGGAGGTGGGCAAAGGGGGGGAAACGGAGGACATCTGTAATAGTGTCAACACCACCAACCATTTTCCTCATCCAAAAAAGAAACACCTTTCCCATTAGCGATGATTCCCCTCTCCACCCTCAGCCTCCCCAGCGTGTGGAAACTACTAATCTACTTTCTAGTCCTCTGGCTTTGCTTTTTCTGAATATTTCATATGAAACTATCCATCAATAAAAAAAGCACCAACAGCACTGACCTGTAAGAGATTTTGAAACCGGTCTAGGATAGTTGTCTAATAAGCATGATCCTCATAAATAAATATGAGAAAATTGCCAAGAAGAGGACAAGAGAAGGTCTGCTTAATCAATGATATAGGAAAGACTCAATTTACAGGCTAAATGGAAAATTTGAACAGCACAGGAAAGCATACAAAATAAGAAATCAAGAGACAGAGAGCAAAATTCTAGCTAATATATACATATATATTTTAAATATATCTTTATCGATTTCAGAGAGAAGAAGGGAGAGGGAGAGAGGGAGACAGAAACATCAACGATGAGAGGGTCACTGATTGGCTGCCTCCCACACGCCCCCCACCAGGGATCCAGCCCACAACCTGGGCATGTGCCCCGACTGGGAATCAAATCGAGATCTCCTGGATCATAGGTCGATGCTCAACCACTGAGCCACACTCAGCAGGGCTAGCAAATATTTTTAATGAATGTTTTGGAACAGTATTTCAGGAAGGCAGATCGGCGAATATAAAAGCGATGAAGAAATAACTGGGAAGCTCTGCGTAGGGCTATCTGCTATACCCAAAAGTACCTAAAATCAAGTCATTTGAAGATACAATCATTGCCTAAGTTTTCAACAAAAAGAATGATATAACCAAAATAAAGTTTAAAATTTGTTTCACTTGCTTTCAGTTTTATTTACTTACTTAATTTTACATTTCAATTTTTTTCTTTAATAGGAGTAAGGTGTCTACCCAGGGTTAAATGCTTTATATATGCCACTACTTCTGTTTTCACTTTTATTCCCTTCAAACCGTATTTTGAAATGTAAATCTCATCCTGTAACTCTCTAGTGTGAAATTCTTCAGAATATAGCCACTGCCCACAACGTGGTGACTCTGAAACCCTTTAGCCCTGTTTAGAAGGCTTGCATGGCCTGGCTTACCTCTCTAGCTTCATCTATCACTACTCTCACTAGACCTAAGCCGCTGTGGGCTTTAAGTTGCTGGAATGTAGCAGGCTCGCTCCCCTTACTGGGCTTCTCCTCCATGGTCCTCTCTCTCTATACTTCCTCCTGCCCACTGTACTTGGCTAACTCTCTGCCATCCCTTCAGTTCCAACATAGATGCTCTATTTCCAGGAAGTTCTATTTGACCTCCAAAATCTGGGTTAGGTGTTCCACCTCTGAGCTCCTACAGAAATTGTAGGCCTTACCACCCTCTTTTACAATTGTATGGCACTTACCACCCTCTTTTACAACTGTCTGTTTACCTGTTTGTATCCTTTGGGACACTGTACGTTCTATGAGAACAGGAACCATGTTTACCTCAGTGCCTAGCACAGTGAAAGATACATAGGAGCACAAAATATAGTTGTTAAATTAATAAGTGAATAAATAAATTCAGAGTTTATTATAATCTAGTTCCTTATCTTTCCAGCCTCATTTTCTGCCACTTGCTACCTCCACCCAAACACACATATTTACACTACTGTAGCCATACCAAATTATATGCAGTTCCCTAGACATACTGAGCTCTCTCATACTTTCTGTGCCTTTGTGGTTGCTGTTCCTTCTATACACAATACCCTAGCTCACTTAAACATTTGGTAAACTCCTATGAAATTCTTTATTCTGTTTATCACAATCTTGGTGAAACCTCTGCCTCCTCAAATTCTCTCCAGCCCTGGCTAGTGTGGCTCAGTTGGTTGAGTGTTGTCCTGTGCGCCAAAAGGTCACTGGTTTGATTCCTGGTCAGGGCACATGCCTGTGTTATGAGCTTGGTCCCTTGTTGGGGTGGGTGTGGGAGAAAAATGATGAATGTTTCTCACGTCGATGTTTCTCTCTCTCTCCCTCTCTCTCTAAAATCAACAAAAACATATTTTTTTAAAAATTCTCTCCAAATTCAGGCTGGTTAGCCCTTCCAAGCTCTGTATATCTCTATTTGATTATAATCATCTCATCAGTGATCTTACCAATTTCCAGTGCTTAACACAGTGTTTGGTATATTGTAAACACTTATTAAAAGTTTTCTGAATGCAAAGGAAATAATAAAAGGCAAATGGGAAAGGGACTGTATTTAAGGAGATCTGTAGGAGATTGTAATGTGAGAGTGGGCTATGGCTTGGCTCTAGAAATAAAGAAAAAGGAGCTAAAAGAATGTTTTGAAAAGGTCATTGTCCCTTATCAATAGACTAACTATACAGAGAGCAGGAAATGAAGAAATGAATAAATTGTGGGTGACCTAGGTTTACTAGATTAGAGAACACGGCCAATAAAGGGGAAACTGCAAGGGAGGAAATAGGTTTAACACCTACCAATAGATGCTTAACTAATGTTAATTGTTGATCTTGATGTTTAGTTTTATATACTGATAAGATATCTAGAAAAGACATTAGACAACGTGTTACACCGAACTTAACGGTAAGTGGATGGGAAGAGTAAAGTTAAATAACCTTTCATGTAGCAATAATACATTTGAAACTTACTAATTTTCTAGAAAGGATAAGTTTCAAATAGGCCTCTCTGTATTACATAACAAAAAAAGCACATATATGCATATATATATATATAATTAGTCCTCTTAAGTATTTCATAAGAAGTGATCTGGCATACAGAAACAGAGTGAAGATGGCCGGGGTAAAAGACAAAGTAGAACAGAAAGAAAATAGACTTCAAAATACCTGCATATAATACAGTCTCTATACGGTCTTTAATGTCGGCCCCGCTATTCTCTGAAGCAAGAAGAGGCGACGTGCCGTTGGGAGCTGGAACAAGAAGTGGTCCAACTAAAAATGCACAAGCTCCACCGAGATAACTGAGCATGGACGCAATAGCTGTGGCCGTGGCCCGTTCATCTGCAGAAAACCACGTTGTGGAGAGGAATGGAGCTGCATTCATTACGGTTGGGCCTGCCAATCCATTTAAAAGCTGTCCTCCATGGATAAGTCTGGAATAAACAAATTAAAAGGCTGTGAGGTAGGTGAAGCAGGCATTTTCTAGACAACAAGACAGCAGCCAAACAGCAGTTAACTAGGGCAATAAGAATATATATCTGTAAATAATATCCCACACCTGAAGGGTAAAGACTGTTGATTCTCTGAGAGAGATTAAATACAGTAATAGCTACCCCTTATTCATTTCACAAATATTTACTGAGGCAATATATCAAACTAAATACTTCTAAATAACTTGGCTTCACTTGTTATAACACCACTATGGGGAAGCTACTGTTATCCCCATTTATTGAGATGTGAGGGCTTCGCTTAGAAAGAATAAGAAACTTGCCCAAATGCTAACAGGCAAAGCTAAGATTTAAGTCTGACTCCAAAATCCACAGTCATAGAAAGACCTAGTAAGTGCTACCAGCCCTACAAACAATATAGTTGAGCTCTGTATTTCATGCCAACTCTGTGTCAAGTGATGAAATTATGAAAAGAAAAAAAAGAAAAAAGAAAGGTCATTATAGTACCTTCTAATAGAAGAGGAATTGGTGGAATCAGGTGACCTGGCCCGCAACTAACTAGCTGAATGGCACTGAGTAACGTCCCTTGGTGGGATTCCATTTCTTCTCCCGTAAACTGAGGTTAACTTACATAAGCATATACTAAGCACCTGTTAGGCTGAGGCACTGTAGTCACAGAATCCCTAGGCTCCTTGCAGTTCTAGTTCTCTGACTGACATTACTTGTAAGGGTTCGTGAAGAGCAGTTCCTTGCTCCCATTCCACCTGTTCTCCTGACCATCTTTTCTCAGCATTCTACTCAGTGCTTCATCGTGTTTCTTGCTGAGCAAACCCTTTCCCCACATTTCTTTCACCGTCCCCAACATACACATTCACATTCCTGAATGGCCCTGAAGAAAAGAAGGTAGAAGTCCAAAGCACCATAAACAAGAAAGGAAGTGAGTCCACTTCTGCCTTAGAGGTAAAGGGAACGGCAGGGACAGTATACGGAGCATATATGTGAGAGCAACTACTTTTTTTTTGCTTGTTTTGCTTTTTAATCACCATGTGGGGGCCAAATCCTCCTTTTAAACAATTGCCCCCTCAAGCTACTTATCTAAAGGTATTTGAATGCCGAAGGAAGTAATAAACAGGCACATGAAAGAGGGGTTGGGGCCTAATGTAGAAGCATAAGTGAGTGGGAGGCAAAATATGTGAATTAGGTCTTCTCACATCTTTGTAAAATTGGAAAAGTTATTTGAAGGCAAAATAGCTTCAAACTAAATTAAGTCAATACTAATCAGTTAATACTTAATTTGTCAATACTAAATTAAGATAACTAAAGACCTTTTAAAATCTTCTTGTGTAAGGGGAACTATTTTCTTGATGACAAAAGCAATTTGAAGTGTTTATAAACTGAATACCTCCTGCAAAAGTCAGTGGATCCCAAGCTGTCACGCAGCAATTTCATCATAGAAATATTCTTGAAACAATGTCATTAAGTGGTTTTAATCATGACTCCCTTAATCACGACTCGTGATGGTGTAACAAGCAGCACATGATGGCTCATAAAGGTAACTGCTTTGATATTTAATACTCTTAATGAGGTGTTCCTGAAAGACTCATCTCATCTAGAAAGGGAAGGGGTGGAATAAGGACATTTTTTTATGCCTAAGAATGCTAAGAGTAGAAAGAGAACATGAAAGACAAAACGAAAAACATAAAAAAAACAGTATGAATCCTGAAAGTTAAGGTTAAAACTCAAATTATTGCCATGGCTTAACATTTTGGTACCCCTCTGTGGAATCATGAATAGACTATTGTCCAAAGAGCAAACCCCAGTCAGAATGTGTGAGCTTGCTATAATGTAAGGATCATCCAAGTCCAGTTTACTCAATTCTCAGATAGATCAGAGTATTGCTCACTATAACATGGTATACATGCTAAAGTAAAAACCAAAGCAGGTATGATACTAGGGGCATTTCTAAGTCTCCAAGGTCACTGAACTTGGGGGGAGTGTGAACTTAGAACATACGCATTTATCATACTGAAAAACCATCTTGAATTAAAACATGCTGATTTAGTACTTAAAAATTACTCTAATTTAAATAATTATGTGCTTTTTGTATTAAAAGTCATCATACACAAACACACTCCTCACAAATGATCTCAATAGGAGAACTGGGACCTACAGAATCTTGGGGTTACCCTCTGAATTCATGGGAACCCTGGCAGGGAAACCCAATCCCTCTTTTACCAGCATCTTTAAGTTTTCCAGAATATAGTCCTGCTCCCTTTCACACTTGTATCCTAGAGCCCCTCAGGGCTTGGCAGTTACTAATATAACTGGTTATAAGCCCTGCTGTCCTAGTAACCATGATATAATACTAACCTGTATTATCAAGATTTTTATGTTTACCTGACACTGTTTTCTGTTACTTACCATTAACTAACTCTATTTTATAAAATAATTTGTAAAAATATATTTAAAAATAAAACTCAGTTTTATATATAAACTCTAGTTTTCCCATTTAATAGTAATGCAAAATTAAAGGCATGTTTTTCTGGGAAAATGCTGGCCATAAGACATAATAAAATCACATAAACATCACAGTAAACTTTACAATGACAATAAAGGAGATGAATAATTATAAATGATTCAGTATATGCTGTGTTACTTAACTCATTCAACAAACATGTACTATTTCCTGTGTGTTGGGTAGGCACTGTGATAGGCTTAAGTATATAGGAATATAAAGTTAAAAAGGTAAAGCCCTGGCCCTTAAGAATCTCTAAAAGTAGTTGAAGCACTGCGTCAGGAATATAAAGAAAAGTAAGGCAATAATTAGTCCTGCCCCCATGCTTGTGAGCCTCTGACAAGAGTACCGATGGAGGTCCTTGTATGTTTCCCTCCTCGGACCTCTGACTCTGATCTACCGCATCAGGGGTTTCACAGGTATGCACATGGACCTGAAGGCCCAGCTCCATCCAAGCGCCATCTCTCCTCTTCCAAACAGCTGTGCCTTGGGACTAGGGAGTACACACGAGGCATGCCACTATTGGAAGAACGGACCGGGGAAGGAGGCCCATTGCAGGGATTTCTGGGGTCTTGCACAGCTACATGGTGGTGGGCAGGGGCGGGCACATTTCCTTGGCCCTACAGACTCCTCAGCCCATAGGGAATGGCAAAGCTGGAGGAAAGCCAGAGTGGGACACTTTCAAGCGTGGAGTCCAGGACAAGGACAGTTTGGCAGTACTGGCAACAATATTGGGGCTACAGAGGAGAGGATGGTTGGGGGAACTGGTTCTAGTCACACAATACATATGGCTAGGTGAATGCCTTGTTGTGGGGAAGGTGTATAACCATACTTCTGTAAAAATGTCCAATAAGTGTTTTAATATAGGTGAGAAGCTAAGGAAAGAGTTCTAAGCTAAAAGATACACATTGGAGTTGGGAACAAAAACTGGAGAATACTATACACGCGCACGCGCACACACACACACACACACACGCACGCACTTATTTTTTCTTTTTTTTAATCCTTCCTTTTTAGAGAAAGGAAGGAAGTGAGAAAGAAAGAAACATCAACCTCCCCCATCCCCTTAAGCTTCCTGACTGAGATCAAACCCACAACCCAGGTATGTGCCCCGACCAGCAGGAATCTAGAGAGAGGACTGAGAAGGAACAATTACAAAGTCAGGAAAAAATAAAAGGAAAGATGGACATCATAGCAACTAAGAAGAGTAAGGAGAGAAGGGTATCAAGAAGATGAGAGTAAGTGGTTGATAGCATCAAAACAAACAGTTTAACTGAAATGTAACCACTGGATTCGGCAACAAGGAGGTTATTCCTGATCCGAATAAAAGCAGTTTCAACAGAATGTTGAGGATGGAAGTTGGTTTCCTGAGGAAATGGAAATTTCCATTTATACTGTTCATTCTGGTAGTTAGAAACAGATGGCAGAACATAAATTAGGTATATAAGCTTGGCAATGTGAAAAAGAAAAAACACCCAGCTTAAATGAAAAGTCTCTCTGCCTTCACATATTGAAAGATAAATGCACCTCATTGTGATTGTCTGAATGCTTTCTAAGCACGAGTGAAAGAAGCCGGCTTTCAGAAATTAATACTTAGTGATCTGGGCTGACTGTCAAAAATAACACAGATAAACAAAAGAAAAGTTATTCCCAATCTTCAGTGAAGTGAAGTCAATCGTATAATGTCTATTTTTGTGTGTCATTACATGCTTGTTTTGTTTTGCAAGTAACAGTTGAGCTCCTTGTGGATAAGGACCATGGTTTCTGAATTCCCAGAGAGCTTCATGAAGAGCTGAGGCAGTGCGGGTGCTCTCTAGAATCTCTAGAATTCACCGACTGATTCCAGGAGATGCGAGTGGGGGTCACTGAGATGCACAGCTAACCTGCCCTTTAGAAATCTGTTACCTGACACATGCATCACATCAGTTCCACTTAGAAATTTTTAAAAGTTCCAATTCAGCAATACAAAAAACAGAGTGATTAACAAATATCATGGAAATAAAGCTTTTTTAAAAAGACACTGAAGGTGGTAAAAGCAAGGCCAACACTTCAATACCTTCTCAAGCACAGTGGACTTGAGAAGAGTGGGCGAAAGTTCAGAGTGTGAGGAGGCAGTTTTGTCTCCTGGGCAATAAGCTCTATAGCAGAAAGGGAGTTCTCTGGAAACTGACTAATTAATTCAAGGGGTCTAACTCTTGCTTCCTCACCTGCAACTTCATGCCTGATGAAGTAGGTGTATATTCAGATTTCAGAGATAGCAAGTCTGACTTTGCAGGCCAAGCCGTGACAGATCATCCCAGTCTCCTCTCAGTGACTCCTGAACTTACTCCCTCTCCCATCCTTCCCCTTTCCTTCCTTTCTCCCTCAAGTATTTTTCCTTTTTTCTCCTACGGAGCTTCTGCCTACTTCTGAGGCCTGGTTTGTGCCATTCCCATAGGCCAAATGAAAAAATGGATGATAGGGGAATTTCCATGAGACCACGAGAAAGATTAAAGATTCGTGAGTTTCTCCAGTATCAGCAGAACTGGGTGATAGAGACTAGGAAGGTGGAGTGCTCCCCACCAGTGTCAGTACTGCTGAGGTTTGCTGGCCTGTGGCAGGCCAGGGGGACACCTAACGAGGCCTCACCAAGTCCTGCCCTTGCCCTGTGCACCTTCTGCCCACAGATAGGCTGAGGCCTTGGTGGCACAAGTGGCATTTGTGCACAGCTGCAATACTTTTCATATTATTCAATACACTACAGCTTTTCAAACAAATGCCAATAGCTAAAGTTCAAACTGAAGATCTCTAGTTCCCGTTTTCTAATGTACCTGACATTTCAGTTTGTATTTAATGATATTCTGGTATCCTAACCTTTTGCTTTCTGACATCCTGGAACAAATACCTATCATTCATAAATTATTTTCTACTTAGAATAATATGATGTTTTAGCATTAGAATTGTTATAGCTGGAAGAGACTTGAAACCTCACCTAGATAATCCACCCTTCTCATTTTATAGAAATAAAAATTGAGTTCCAGAAAAGTTATCAACATGTTTAAAACCACACTCATAATTTTATAACTTTCTTACCTCTAAAAGTATTGGGGGGAGCTACAAAGTCATACAACTAGCTAATGGCTAAGTCAGGACTAGTAAGTAAAATCAGAACTGATACCATCAGTCCACAAATCTCTCTACACTTCCACATGGTCTCATCCTGAAGGTTCTCTGTCAATAACAGTAATAATAAAAATAATTGATTGTTAAGATAACCTAAGGTTATCAGATCCAAAGGCATATGGTAGCTAGCATATTTTTATTCTGTGCATAAAGCCACTCTACAAACCTTCAGTTTATTATGACTGGCACTGATAATAACACTGGAAAGTCAGCTTTTTAGAAGCTTGGTAGATACAGCATTAGTGTAAATACAGCAATCTTAAATTCTATGTAATTTTAATATGAAATAATTTAGAATCCATAAAAATACCTCTAAGGCTCAATATGCCAGTGGTTCACAAACTTTTTCCCAATTATTAATCATCCTGAATCAGAATAAACTCATGTGTTATAGGATTTCCTAGATATTGAAATAGCAAAAGTGCTAGAAATAGTTTTCCTGTATGTAGCCCAAGAAAAGATAGGGAGCGGGAGAGGGAAAGAGGGAGAGAGAGAGAGAAACACTGATGTAAGATACATCGATTGGTTGTGTCCCCCATGAAGCCAACTGGGTCAGAACCTGCAACCCAGGTATGTGCCCTTGACCAGGAATCAAACCCACAACCCTTTGATTTGAGGGTTGATGCTCTAATCACTGAACTACACAGGCCAGGGCCCTTTTTTTTTTCTCCCCCAGATAGATAAGCAATTGTCATAAAACCATATACTAAACAAATCATTTTTTCTGGTATGATCATTTTAAATGTAATTTTGCCAGCTGCAAAGCATTTCAAAATGGAGTATGTTTCTAACACTTATTAGTAAATGTTATCTATTGTTACTATTAATGAAAATAACACTGAATTGAAAGACAATAGCATTGTGTTATAGGAATCAATGTATACATCTATAATTAAAAGCAGGTATAACTTACTATATAAGTTGACGCTCTAGCAGTCTTTAAATTGTTTACTGGGTATGCAATATCATATTTCACACTATAGAGCAGTGCCATTTATAATTTCTCTTGGTATGATTTGCTTCCAGATCATAAAAGAAGTAATGTTTCACAGTTCATTATTCTAAATTCCTTATTTATCTACAATGTTAATAAAAGTGGTAAATAATTTTTCCTGAATTTTCATTGATTCTATGTACATAGAATAAATAATTGATACTATACAGAGGTAGAACAACATTTGGAAGGTGGTTAAGACTAGTTTTGAATTGAGAAAAGGGCTTGTCAGAGAGCCACTATTCTCGAGACTTACAGAAGCTAAGATACAGGATGCCATGGGTGCAGGGACAATATTCCAGAAGGCTGGGTGAGAAGTTCAAAAAACTCCAGGTGAAACAGGGCCACAAAAACACAGACTGCTAAATGCTGTTCCAGTGCTGGACAAATGCACATTAACAGTCTTTATCCCTTCCCACTGAGGGTCAGATGGAGACTGAAGCTTAAAAGTGGTGATGTATTAACCTACATGTCAATAATACATATTCCAATTGTAGCATTTTCATTTTAACAGCTGTATATGCACTGTTAATAATACTGCTTAAAAGAAATACTGGATGGACATAAAATGAAGTTTCATTTCAAGGGGATAATATTCCTATATTTTTCATAGTTGAACACACAGGACTGAAAATTATATTTATACCCTTTTTTCTTAAACGATTCGATCTCTCTGAATTCTGTTTTCTTTCTTTCTTTCTTCTCTTTCCTTCTTTGTGTACATTTCTTTATGAGCTCTATTTCTTTTTCATACCACCTTCTCCACCAACACAGAGAATCAACCCTTTATTATTCCTTGAATTTTATATCTGGAAAGTATATGAAGGGACGGATATAAGACTAGAGAGAAGTAATAGAATGGATGGCCCAAAACAGGAGAAAAGCTAACAAAAAAATTAATAGGCATTTTATTTTTTTATTTTTCTTAATCTCTACCTGAGGATATTTTTTCCATTGATTTTTTAAAAAAATAGATCTTTATTGATTTCAGAGAGATGAAAGGAGAGGGAGAGAGAGAGATAGAAACATCAATGATGAGAGAGTCATTGATCGAGACGGCAACCCGGGCATGTGCCCTGACCGGGAATTGAACCCCAATCACCTGGATCCTAGGTTGATGCTCAACCACAGAGCCATGCCCAGCTGGGCTCCACTGATTTTTAGAGAGAGTGGAAGGGGGGAGGGAAGGGGAGAAAGAGAATCATCTAAGGAACCCTTTTGAGAAACACTAATTTAAGAAATTGATGGTCTGGTCAATAAAAATATCTTTTAATTACAGATTATAACTGATAAAATAATTCTTAATAGTATAACCAAAAGAAAAAAAAAATTTTTAAATCTTCTTATGGACCCCAGTTGCAGAAATGAAACTACCTAGACAGTTCAGAAGAGGCCTATGCTTACCTGCCTCCATGCCTTTGTTCCTGCTATTCCTCTATCCCAGAATATCCTTCCCCTGACTATAGCTATCAGAATTCTATTAATCCTTCAATGCCTAGTTTAATTATCACCTCCTTCACGAACTCTTCTTTTTGATAACCTCAAGCAGAACTTCTCTCAGTCTCTCAGGGCAACTGTAACCTCTTCTGTGGCATTAACTACAGTATTCTTCCTTATGTTAAACTATTGTTTTCCTGTGGTTATCATAGCTCCTGGATAGCATGAAGATGAACTTGTTTTCTTTTTATTTATATAACTAACCAGTATAGTATATTCCATATGACAACTAATAAATGTCCACTGAATTAATCATTATATAGGGGGAAAAATAAATGCTACAATAAATATGACCCTCTACTGATCATCTTAAAAATAGAACTGTTTACTGAAAGTTTATAAGCAAACATACTCATAACAAAAGAAAAAATGTGGAAAAGAATTTTAAGTTATTTATACGAGTTACCTTCTTTTAAGCACTAAGTCTGATACAGGTATGCATCTTAGACCAGTTCCCAATACCATAAGGAAGGATGTCAGAAGTACAGTTATCCGAAGACCTAAAAAAAAACCAAAAACATCTGGATTATTTTCTATTTTCTCTTCATGTAAGTCCAATGTTAAGAACAAAGTTTCTTTTACTCAAGCATACTGATATTATATCCTAATATTATAGCTTTTCCCTATAACTCCCAACATGGAAAAAAGACCTCTACATGCTGAAAATGAAATCATTATAACTTTAATAGGAAACTTAAATGATCACATCAAGGATAGAGGAAGAAGTTCCATTAGCTCTAGATTTTTAAAATAAATGGCTAGAATGTTTTGTTCATATGTAACACTAAAAATATAGAAAATAATTTTAAAGGACTAGGTTTTTAGTTTTATGTCTCAAATATAAAATTTCTAATTTTCAAATGCAAGCTGTAAAAATTCTAAACTTCTCCTAAAATGTTTTTAAATGTGATACATTACTGCTTTAAATTTTCTCCAAAAATGGCAACTGGGCAATTATGCATTTTATATAATAATCAAGATAAGTTAATGCTTGTTATATAGGGTCATAGGAGGTGGTCTTTGGAATCCTTTGATTATTAACACAATAATGATCTTTTTATTTATCAGATGGCTTTCAACTTATAGAAAGATGTTACTTTTTTTTTTTTTTTTTAAAAAAAGCATGGCTTAGGACTTTAGAACAATTTGGGTCAGGTCATTTTCCCCTCGGTATCCCAATAGGATAAGTTATTTTTAAAATGTTTGCCACTGGTCAGTCACATGCATAATAGGGTAAGAGAGAATATAAAAACAAGGTAACCAAAAATAGACACAATAATCTAGCTATGGCAAAGTAATACAATGGGACTATACTTCCTACTATTGGAAAGCTGCACTTCTGTTACTGCTAAACTAATAATGGCCTTCCTGTGTGCAGCAGCCCCATCACGGGGGGGCTCATATTGAGTATGTGTCAGAGGTGGCAACAGTTCTTCCAGTTTCTCCCAAACTCAACAACTCTTTGAAACCATTTCACAGTGAGTAGACAAACTGTTTAATGCAAAATTTTCTCTTTTTTTCAGACCTTTCTCTTTTATTCGCAAAGGGGAGATGGTTAAACATTTGGTTTTCAAAGGGCTTCTCTACTTGAAGGAAACTGAAAGTCAAAAAACTGTAATTATTCAGATTAAACATAGTGAGGAAAATAAACTTGAGATCCAAATCAGGTATAAGTGGATACTACATTGAGGATAATTTGTGATATGAACTGAGTTAACTTAATAATATTCATATATGATCTGAATATGATTAATACAATTTGGCAGAAGGAATAGCACAGAAAATTGTGCTTCTCGGTAACAAGTAATGCATACATACTGCTCATTCACTGTTTCTACTAACAGAACACAGATTTTAAAACCACATTATAGCCCTGGCCAGTGTGGCTCAGTTGGCTGAGCACTGTCCTTTGCATCAAAAGGTCACTGGTTAGATTCCTGGTCAGGGCACATGCCAGGTTTGCAGGCTCAATCCCCAGCAGGGGGTGTGCAGGAGTCAGCTGATTGATGTTAAACATCACATTGATGTATCTCTCCCTCTCCCTTTCTCTCTCTATAAAATCAGTAAAAACTTTTTTTAAAAAAAAACAAAACACAACATATTATAGTCATAGGAAATAGAGTACAATTAATAGAAAGTATATTTATGATCATAAATATCCTAAACTTTCAAAATGTTGCTTGGATAAGGTTATACTGGGTGCCCCATGAGATACTGAATAACATTTTACAGATTTGGGACTATAAGGTTTACATTCTACATGCTATTTATTTTTTCCTAAATATTTGGTTTGTAATTAAGGTAAGCAGCCACCAAGTGAGCAGTGGGGCATTGGTAATGGCAATTTGGTCCAAATAACCAGGTTTCCTATTACTACTGCTCAAGGCTAGCACATTTTTCTACTCAGTTATGCTTTTTATCAAACAAATGACAATATAACAGCTAATACAAACATTTAAGAATCAAGAGTTGTGAAAAGCTGATTATTAAAGCAACCTCACAGGTATAGCTTCTGGCTTTCTTGTTTATTTTTAATTGTTGCTAAGTATTACTTAATCCACCCTAGCTGATGCTCAATTTTGAATAGAATGCTTTCTTTATCTCATTCAAATCTATAGAGGCAGGACTCTATAACTGCATGTAATCAAAAATATATCAACTGACTGGGAAGGAGAGGTAAGAGAACCCCAGGAATATAGGCTTAAGAGACATCTAAGACCTTTATATAAATAGATCCCAAGTGATTACAGTACTAGGATGTGAGTGCAAAAACCATTTGGTAAAAGGTATTAGAACAATTTTGGAAAACCAAACATGACTGAAAATAAAAATCAATTCTATTCAAATATGGAATCCAGATACTGAAGGAAGCTTCCTTCCAATGAAGGAGATAACTCCTTTTTTACTGGGAACCTGTTTTGTAGAGGAACGGAGTCTCTACAACAGGTGCCTAAAAAAATCAGGATGCAAAGTTGACTGGGATTGCGCACATGTGCGCGCACACACACATGCATACACACATCCATAGCGGATGCATGGGAAATCAGTTATGGCCCTGAAGTTTATCAGGTAAGACTACCCTTTCCAGGCTCCACAATTCTATCAGCTGGACTGGATGCAAACTCTGCTTGCTCCTGGCAAGACCTCCACTCTCCCTATCCACAACAGTCAGAGCCGTGCCAGCACAATCTGCCTTGGAGACCATCAGGACTGATCATACTGTGCCTGTTTTCCCTGTTTACATCAGTCAAGAGAGATCCCATGATGGAATCCAAGCCATATCCCAGTATGGCTTCATATATCCCCTAATCTAACCTCACCTCTGCCACCTCCCCAACTTCTGAAACCTTGCCACTGTGCCTGCCTTCTGAGGTACTCAGAATCAGCGAATCAGTGGAATTCCTATATTCTCAAGCTCTTTTCTAAATATTCTCTTCACCTTCTTACTCCCACTGAAACCTCTCCCCTGAGGACACTGCTTCTCCAGCCACTTGTAGCTCATTGTGACTCTCTCCTCCCTGAAGCTCCCCAGTCTCTTTTTTCTCAATGTTTTTAAGATTTTTGTCTGGTTTTAAGCAATATGATTATGATGTGTGTCAGTATAGTTTTCTTCATTTTTCTTCTGCTGGAATTCTTGAATTTCTTAGATTTGTGGATAACAAATTTGGTAATATTTCTGCCATTATTTCTTCATTTCCCCCCCACCTCATCTTACTCCATACCCTCTCCCATTACCTCTCTCTTCTCCTTCTGGGATTCTAATTACAGGTATAGTAAGTAGGCTACTTAAAACTGTCTGGCAGCTCACTGATGCTTGTGAGGGGTTTTGTTTGTTTTTAGCCTTTTATCCATTTTGGATAGTACTTATTGCTATGTCTTCAAGTTCACTTACCTTTTCTTCTGAAACATCTAATCTGCTATTAAATCCTGTCCAATATATTTTTTTGGTCTCAGACATAGATTATATTTTCATCTCTAGAAGTCTAATGTTGGTCTTTTTTTTCCCTGTGTCTCTCCTTGCTTTCTTCTATCTTCTTGAACATATGTAGTATATTTAGACTAGTTGTTTTGATGTACCTGATTCTATCATCTGTGACATTTCTGGGTCTGTTTCCATTGATTGCTTTTTCTCCTCTTTATGAGTTGGATTTTCCTGCTTCTTTGCATGCTTGATAATTTCTGATTTGGATGTCAAGCATTCTGAATTTTACCTTCTTTGGTGATAGATTTTTTTTCTCACTCCTTTAAATATATTTGAACAATGTTCTGAGATACAGTTAAGTTACCTTTGATCGTTTCAAGGAGTTCTTTTAAGCTTTACTTGGAACCAGAACATCCTTTAGTCTTGGGATCATCTGTCTTTACTACTGAGACAATGCCCTTCTGAGTATTCAACCCAACCTCCTATGCATTATGAGGTTTTTCCATTTTGGCTGTTGGGAAAGTGAACTATTCCCAGCCTTGTATAAACTTTGGGAATTGTTCTGACTGTTCCTTTTTGGTGGTCCTTTCTCCAGACTTGCATAATTTCCTTACATGTATCCACTGATCAGTGCAAAGCTGAAGACTCAAGAGGAACTCCCTGTAGATCTAGACCTTGCTCTCTGTGAAGCTTTCTCCCTCTCTGGTAGTCTACCCTAAAAATTCCAGCTATGTTTGCCTCTTTGAATTCTCAATTGTCTCCTCAACTTAAGAAAACTATAGCCCAACTGGCATGGCTCAGTGGTTGAGCATGGACCTATGAATCAGGCGGTCATGGTTCGATTCCCAGTCAGGGCAAATGCCCAAGCTGCAGGCTCAAGGCCCAGTAGTGAGTGTGCAGGAGGCAGCCGATCAATGACTCTCTTTCATCATTGATGTTTCTACCTCTCTCTCCCTCTCCCTTCCTCTCTCTGAAATCAATAAAAACATATACCAAAAAAGAAAGAAAGAAAGAAAAAGGAAAGGAAAGGAAAGGAAAGGAAAGGAAAGGAAAGGAAAGGAAAGGAAAGGAAAGGAAAGGAAAGGAAAGGAAAAGAAAAGAAAAGAAAAGAAAAGAAAAGAAAAGAAAAGAAAAGAAAAGAAAAGAAAAGAAAAGAAAAGAAAAGAAAAGAAAAGAAAAGAAAAGAAAACTGCAGGGCTCTGTTTGGGCTTGCCATCTCTTCAGCTGCTTGGAAATCCTCTCCAGGTAGTAAGCTGAAGCAATCATAGGAATCACTTTCCTGCTCTACCTGATGTCCAAAGTCTAAAAACCACTGTTTCATATACTTTGATTTTGTTTTTTGTTTTTAGTTGTTTAAGGAGGAAGGATGAATCCAGTTCCTACTACTCCATCATGGCCAGAACAGCCTTTGATTTAATTTTATCTGACGGTAATACTCACCACTCCTGGCTGCAATTGTCTACGGACCACCACATACCTGCCTCCAGGTCATTCACCTTCACTACTTGAAAATGAATTGGCTCATTATTGTTCCTTAGGACACCACTTCTTTCATAAATCTGGTGATTTCAATATCTACTAGATGATAATTTCAATATCCTGGCGTCTCAGTTCCCTGGCTTCTTATTCCACAGTCATGCCCTCTACCCCACCGTAGTCCTCCACCCTCTTGGTTACACTCTGACCTTAGGTTTACCATAATTGCATCCATGACATAATTGCGATTTTAAGCACTCTGCTCTTTAACCATAACCTCCTTTCTTTCCCACTCATTCCCTCTAGTACTTTAAATCCTCATCCAGTTGGGAATTCTCATCCATCTCATGTCTTGTCTTTTCTCCTTTACCCAGTTTAGATGCCACAGTCCATTGTTCTATCACTCTCTACATAACCCTCAACTCTTTGCCGGCACTTTCTTAGTCCGACTCACCTGGTAAACTGCAACTGTGGTTAAATCTCTCTTTGCCAACTCTGCCCATCCCTGTGCTTGCCCGACAGAACAGGCTGGAGGAACACACACCCATGCTGATTGGTCTCTCTTGAAATTAATGACCAATAATTTAAAGCAGGCCTTTAGTGTCCAACAATCCTACTACATATACATCATGAGCCACATTATGGCATTTCGGACAATGATGGACATATATAAAGAACAGCGGTCCCATAAGATTATAATAGAACTGAAAATTTGCTACCTCCTAGTTATGTCATAGCTGTTGTAACGTTGTAACACAGCATTACTCACGTGTTTGTGTTGACGCTGATGTAAAAGAATCACTGTACTGCCAGCCATATAAATGTATAGCACATACAATTATGTACAGTACATAATACTTGATAAAAAAACAACTATGTTACTGGTTTATGTATTTACTACACTGTACTTTTTATTGTTAGAGTGTACTCTTTCTACTTATAAAAAAAAAGTTTGCTGTAAAACAGTATCCACGTTACACGGTAGTAGCCTCATACATATGAGTTTATCACTACTCTTGATTGCATCATTTTCACTTGTACTTGATTTAATCTCATGTTATTTTGTACCATAACAACCTGTACAGGCTTGTAGTCTAGGAAAATAGGCTATACCGTATAGCCTAGGTGTGTTGTAGGCTAGATCATCTAGTTTAGTGTAAGTGCACTCTATGATGTTCACTCAATGATGAAATCGCCCAACGAAGCATTTCTCATCAGGTATCCCCGTAGTCAAAAGACACATAACCATAATTTCCTAGTGTGTTCTCCTCTTTGCTAGGAAAAAGTTTCATAACTTATCCTCTCTTTTCACTCCTCCCATAACTGTTCCCCTGTGCTTACTTGTCAGGTGATCATTTTGTTTCCTATTTTCTGAGAACTATAAGCAAAGATAACTTCCACAAGCTCCCCATATGTATCTCTATCTATACACTCCTCTTCTCGTCTCGTCTCGTCTCGTCTCTTGTTACTATTGGAGAATTAGCTGTCAACGCTTCTACCTAAGGCCAACCCGTCTACTTGTGCTCTGGAGGACTGCATCTCCTGCCTACTCAACCATATGGCTATAGCAGTTCTTCCCTCTCCCTCAAGCATTGTCAATTTCCCCCATTCTACTGGATCTCTTAGGATACTTCATTACAGAGATATGCTTTAATATCTATCTTTAAGAATACCTTCTCAGTGGCCACAATCCCTCTGGCTACTGCTCCACTTCTCTACTGCCCTTTACAGTATAACTACTTGAAAGAAATATCAACACTCATTTTCTCCAATTTTTCCCCTTGCAATTTATTTTGAACTCACCCCCACCATTCCTTTTTTAAAGGACACCAAAGAGCTCCACATTGCTAAATCCAAGGCTCTATTGTTAGTCAGCACTAGCTGGTTCTTCCTTATCACTGCAACCCCTAAGTGCTGGAATGCCCCCAGGTTCAGTCCGTTCTGAAGCAACACCCATCTCCACAGGTGATCTCACTCAGCATCAAGACTCCGAATACCATTACAGATTGACAAATCCCAAATTTAGTGCTCAGGCCTCTCCCTTGCACTCCAAATTTGTAAATCCAACTGACAGTTTAACCTGTCTACTTGGATATCTAATAGGCATTTCAAACCCCTGATCTTCATGCCATTTGCCCTCAAATTGCTCCTTCCACAATCTTCTACATGTCAGTAAACTGTAGCTTGATTCTCCTATTTACTAATGTTAAAAAATTGAGAAACATCTCAGACTCCTTTCCTTTCATTACACCTCAACTCCAATCCATCAACAAATACTGGTGAATCTACTTTCAACATATATCTGGAGTCTCACCACTTCTCAAATTCTCCACTGCTATCACCCTGGTTGGAAGTCACCATCAGCCCCATCTGTGTTATTCCACTAGCCTAATGGGTCTCCCTTCTCTGGCTCTTGTTCTCAAGACAACAGCAGAGTCATCATTTTACTCTTCTGTTCAAAGCCTTCCAATGGAGAGACCCTTCCTCATTCCTCCATGGTCAATGTCCTTAAAGTGGTCTGTGAGGCCCTGAATGATTCAGCTTCCCACTACCTCTGACCTCACCTCCTACTGTTGTTTCCCTCATGGCTCAACTCCAGCCACACAGGCCTCATTGCTCTTGGATACACCAAGCAAGTTTAGGACCTCTGTCTTTTCCCAAAACAGTTTTGTCCAGAACTGACAAGTCAAGCTTCTTTTTAACCTCAGGTCTTTGCTCAGACACACCTTATCAACAAGGCCTTCCCTGACACTCTATACAGAGTATTATCCGATCACATCCCCTTTCTCTCTTGCCTCATTTTATTTTCTCCAAAGCACTTTTCACCTTTTGACATAGTAAAGATTTAATTTTATTGTTTGCCGTCTGGGTTGTCTCACTAGAATGTAGACTCTGTGAGGGTTATCTCCCCAGAGCTGAGCACACATTTAGGTGCTATCTCTTCTTGAAACTTTCTTCATTTGGTTCCAGGGCACACTAGCTTTTGGTTCTCCTATTATCTCACTAACTATCCTTTTTATCTCCTTGCTGGAAAATAAAAAGGGGTGAAGGAGTACAAAACCAGTCTCAGGAAGATAAACAGTCTTCTAAGCTAAGTTGGCTGTGACCCTTGGCAGTAGGAAGAGCAGACAACTACCTCTACCTTCTAGGAAAAAAGAAACTTTGGAACTTCAGGATAACAGGAACTCACTTTCTATGTATGCAGGTAGAATATCTGCAGTAGGGCAACTGACATATAAAATTCTTTTAGCTTTCTCCTACAGAAAGGGAAAACCACTTCCTAAAATTTTTAAATTTATTTTTTATTGCTTCAACCAACTGAAAACATAGACTTTAATTCACTGTACGTTCAGGGGAACTCTAAAATAATTCTTAAAGTAACTTATTTTATGAAGCAAATAGGTAGTCCCTAATTTATCTGGCCAGAGAGAGCAGATAGATTTATAACAATAAGGGTGAAAATTAACATTTCTCCACCATAAACACAAGGTTGGCTAAACTTAGCGAATAATATTGAAAAATGCTCTTGATACAAAGATAAATAAAAAGAAACAACAAAATAGCATTTCCCTCTAAATTTAGCCAACCTTGTAAGAAATGATTGAGGAATTGTCACAGGTTGGAGGAGGTTAAGGAGAAATAACAACTAAACACAATTTGGGACCCTTCACTGAATCCTTGGAACAGGGGTTGGGTGGGGCAGGGAGACATTCGTGGAAAAACTAGTGAAGTCTAAATAAAGTCTACAATTTATTTTAAAAGCAAACACACACAAAAAACCCAAACAAAGAAAACCTCCACTGAGTACAAGAAACCCTACTGCAGCACCTAATGCACATCCTCTGCATAAGTACCGGCTCTATCTGGAAGTTCCACACCAACCAAGACACATCTTGGGCGCCTTTCATTGTTAGAAGGTTCTTTCTTGTGTGGCTTCTCCCTTTGTAACTTCACTCAGTTTAGTGCCTCCTTCCAGAACCACACACACTAAGTCTAATTCCTCTTTTACTTGATCTCCACATATTTCATACTCTGCCTCGTTTCTTTTTGAAGCTTGACACATCCAGTTCCCTTCATGTTACACTTTATGTTTTTTATATTCTTTATTCTTCTTGCCACATAACTTTTAAAGTATTCCAGTATGTCAATAGCCTTTTTAAAATCAATGCTCAGAACTGTACACTGGAGTAGAGCCCATCAAATTATTTCTCTTCTTGGTTTAGACACTATGCTTCTCGGCCTAAAATCATCCTCCCTCTTTCAGCAGCTATATCACATCTATCGTGAATCATTTACCCATAATTGTGCGGTATAATTCAATGCCTTATCATTCAATTCTATGATCTTCTTTTCCTCCTCAAAGAATCACACTGGAAGTGGTGAAGAGAGATTATCTGACCACAATATTCTTCTGTGAAGAGAGAGTAGGGAGAGTCTCATTCATCTGCAAGTTTTATCTGAGAACTATACATCTCAACTGACACAGCCACCTGGTGACATTCACACACTTTAAAGCTGCTGTGCATCTTTTCCCAGAAACCAGAGTCCTATCCCAGTTTCCCAACAGCTCTTCCTGGGCTGGAGTCATCTCTTAGGCAAAGCCAACTCATTACTTCCTTGTATCTGGGCATCACCCGTCTATTTTCTGACCTTTCACCCTCAACATTCCCAAATCCCTACGAAGTCAAAGCATCCAGCATTTCGTGATGTGTACAAAGCATACATAACACGCAATGCTCTGAGGCCCACAATTTGCAAAAGCGTGCACATTAAGAGAACGCTTAATCCCTGCTGTTGCATAATGGGCCTTGATAAAGACATAATAGCTGCAAAGAAGCCTTCCCGTATTTGCTGCTTTGGGCACAGTGGGTTCCTAGTCAGGAATGGGATGCCAGCAACCCTCCCGTCACTTCTCACCACGTCTGAGACGAAACCCCCGGAGTGACAGCGCCGGCTGGCGCCCCCGGAACCCCTCACCTCTCTTGTCCAGGAGCCACATGAAGGCGAAGCAGGGCAGGAAGCCGATGGGCCCCCACAGCACGAGCAGCGCGATGTCCCAGCTGGAGAAGCCATAGGCCTGCCGCGCCGAGTTCTGGATGGGGCCCCAGGTGTTCCAGACCAGGCCCTGCGCGAACCCCAGCAGCGAGAAAAGCAGGAGCACCAGCCAGCGGCGCCCGTACACCCGGCCGGGCCCCGGGGCCGCCGCGGGCAGCGCCGCCGCCGTCTCCCGGCTTCTCCAGGCGGGCCCCGGCGCGGGCCCCAGCAGCGGCTGCCGCTCCTCCTCAGTGCTCCAGCCGGAGCCCATGGCGACGCGCGGCCCGCGGGGCCCCTGCCCGGCGCGGTCGGAGCGGCCACCGACTAGTCCCTCGCAGCTGCGGCGGGAAGAGGCGGAGGCAGAAGCTGCTTCGGACGCCCTCGGCCTCCCGGCCGCGCCTGGTGCGCCTGCGCGGCGCGAGCGGTTCCCAGGCTGGGAGGGGTGACAGGTGTGGCCGACCGGGTGGAGGCTGGGGTGCCAGAGCAGGACGCCCCCCACCCCCCGGGTGGCGAGAGACGGAGTGGAGCCGGCGTTCCAGAAGCAGGACCTGGAGGAATTGGAAAGGCAGGGACGAGCGCGGCTGAGCCTGGGGAAAAGGAAACTCCCAGAGAGGCTGTGGGAGAGGAGGTTGGGCAGAGAACCCGGGTTGCTGGAGGAAGTGTCCCAAGTTTTACATCATGTGCCTGGTAAACAACTTGGTGACCTCTGGTCACTTAAGCTAATGCTTGCTTCTATATTGGGCTTCTTTTTTATTTTTTTGTTGTTTTTTTAAGCTTCAGAAATCATAGGGGGAGGTAGGATAAGATTGAGGTGTAGTAGGGACTCAAATGTTGCAGCTTGAAAATCATTTTTTATGTACGGTAAGTACTGCCTAGTATTACATATCCAATGAGATTATAAACTAGCCAGTTTTATTCATATAGCTAAATATGTTTCTACTTTTTCCTGTCACTAATAGGTGATCAATAAAGGTATGTTAATTAAACTGGAAGCTTTATGCCTTGGCCGGGTTGCTCAGTTGATTGGAGGGTTCTCCCCATACACCAAAAGGCTGAGGGTTCGATTCTGGTCAGGGCACATAACTAGGTTGCGGATTCAGTCCCCAGTCTGGGCGCCTACGGGAGGCAACCCATGGATGTTTCTTACATCATGTTTCTCTCTCTCTCTCCCTCCCTCTCTCTCTCATCAATCATAAAAAATATATATCCTCAGGTGAGGATAAAAAAGCAAAACACTGGAAAGATTTGGCCCCAAATGACCTAGATCCATCCCCAGTTATAATTTTGACCCAACGAAGAGTAAACGAGAAGGGTGGGGGTTGTTGATCTCTCCATCAAGCTGCCGGTTGTTTATTTTGATATACAAACCCATAAGCCTGACAGCTGCCGGGCAGTGCCCTTGAAAACCTAAGCGATCTGGCTTGTCTGGGTGGGGAAATGAGTCACGGGGAACACAATTAAAGGGCATCTGATCGAGGTTCATATTCCCCGGCAGCCACGAAAATCAAATGGAGTCTTGTTGCTGCCAGAAGGGCAAAAGAGGTGGGAAGAGAAAGGAAGAGAAGCGTGAGATCTCCTTGTATCCAAGGCTGGTGAGAGCGGCAACAGAGTAAACGAATGCAGGGCCACATTCCACTGCTCCGAGCCCCACCAAAAAAGCAAACATCCCCTAAAACTCCAATACACTTGGGTAGAGGAAAGCGCCAAGTCGGAAAGGAAGGGCCTGACTAGAAAACGAGGAGAAGCAGAAACGAAGCCAAGAAAAGACTACATTGAAAAAAGGATAAAGTCTAAGGAAGAAAAAGGAGCCACAACCGAGACCACGTGGCTACAACAGCTGCGGAATCAAAACAAACCTGCGGGGCCCCGCCCAGCGCTCGTCATGTGACCTTCACGTGAGCGGCGCTTCCGGAAGTGCCCTGTAGCAACGGCCGGACTCCTTTCCGTGTGGCTGCTTGGAGCAGAAATCTCGGCCCTCCTCCGACCTCACTCACGCTCCACTCCGCTTTTGGGTTTCGGGCGGAGCTGGAGTCGTGCTAGCCATGGCGACAGACCCGGGGACGACCACCGAAACGGGCCCTGCAGGTGGAACTGGAGAGGAGGAAGGTAGGTGCCAGGCTGTGCCAACTGATTCATTCTCTTGGCACCTCCCACGGGCCTGTTTGGTCTAGCTTCTGTCCCAGGTCTCTCTGGCCCTGCATTAAGCTGTGAGGAAAATTACTTATTTTGTAGTGAGCGTGGCTTTTCTCGACTTGTGCCATTCAGATTTTTGATCCTCACACAGGCCCTGTGTCCCCGCATCCTACCAGTGCTGTTGTATGCAAGACGGCGTTTTGAATGTTACAGTGGATTACAGTTAAATTTGTGAGATTGGAGTCCACCCTTGAGGTAAATGGAGATATCTGGGACCTTTGTGAACAGGGATTATGAGCTTTTGTTTGGTGTCGATGGAATCCTGCTTTAAAGAACAGGTGAGGTTTGGAAACTCATGAGCGTGGGATTCCTGGTACTGTTCTGGGGACTGCCACAGGATCCAGCGATTGTTTATAACAGCGCCTTTTCCCAACTGAGTAAAGAGGGATAGAAAGGAAGAGGAATGACTGATATACGTGGTAATGTGAATACTATCAGAAGTGCACATTGGGTGAGGTCTGTCACCAGGAGAGATCCCAGTGGGAAAAACAAATGCTTCAAGGTGGGAATAGTTTGAGGTGGGCCTTTATAGTTGGATGAGATAGTGACAAACTCAGGTGGTAGTAATGGGGAGTGGTTGGAAGACAGCAGGAAAGCACAGGATGGATATGATTGGAGATCAAAGTCATGTTTGCCTGCAGGGGGAGATGACCATTCCAAGCAGAAGAAACAAATAATAGCTTTCTATGTGACCACAGTCTCCTGCTTGTGTACCACAAGGAGAAAAATCTTGAACTTCATCTATACCCCCAACTCATCAATCCTTCCATATTCTACCCATCTTGTATCCCCTAATCCAATTGAGAGAGTGCATGTCATAGTTTGTCATTATGATCTCTCCCTTGAAAATACACTATCTCTTGTCCCTCTCTGCCTTTAATTCTTCTGGAAAAACCCATACTCTGGATGAACCCAATTTTTAGCCCTCTTTGCACCTGCACCTATATGGCTGAACTTTCCTGGAAAACGTCCTGGACAAATTGATGACACTGTAAAATGAAAATGGTCCACCTCTTGAATATTCACTCAGCATGAGCCTGAGATCCTTCTTATCCTCTGTTTCTGTGGTGAGCCTACTTTCTTTTTCCAGTGACAGTTCCCTAAACTTTCTATGTACTCTCTTCATCTCTTTCTCATTTTCAGCTGATGACTTCTTTGTAAGTCAGGTCAGTTCTGCATCTAGTCTGTCAACTTTTTCCTCCTTCACTATCAGACCCTTGTCCAGATCATCCACATTCCTTAGTCTGGGCACTGCTCTTGTCTCCAGGAACATCTCTTTCACTCATCCCCTTCCTCTTACTTGCTTTTCACATGGCTGGTTCCCTAATCTTCAAGTTTCAGAGTATGTCACCACCTGAGACCTTACCAGAACAGCCTATTTAAAACACTCCGTAGTTTTCCATGACCCCTAACTCTAAATGTTCTATAATACAGCATGCTTCTTCCTTTTGTTTTACTTATCACTATCTGTAATTACTTGTTTATTATTGTTTCTTCCATTAGACCTTAAGTACCTTGAGGGCAGGTCCTATATCTGTTTTTGCCACAAACAGCACGTACAGTGCCAGGCACTTAATTCATATTTGTTGAGGGAATGAATAAGGCAACCCTGTGCCAAGTCCAGAGGCAAGAGGAGAAAAGAGCTTGGCCTGGTCAAGGAACTGAAAGAAGTTATGAAGAGTGGTGAGAGAAGAGGGATCCTAAAGGGCATCTTATACCAAGTTAAGGAGCCTGGACTTTATGACTATAGGAAGCCTTGGAAGAGCTTAGGTGGGAGAGTAACAGGATCAGATTTAGTTGTAGGAAGATCACTGTGGCTGAAAGGTGAAACATAGATTCAAGGGAGAGCGATTAAAGGACAAAATACTTAATCCTCATTAGCTTTAGTTTCCTCCTCTGTAAAATGCATGATTATTGTGAAAGTTAAAGATACTTATAGCTCATGTAGCATAGTATCTGTCAGGAATTATGTATTTAAGAATGGTAACCATTTTTATTATTAATAGAAAGTGCTGGCATTGGTGAATGACTGATGTTGAAACTGAAAAAAAATTAATTAGAGATATTTGAAAATTTCCAGCCTGAGAAATGACATATAAATTAGGAACCTGAAGAAAAAAGGAGGTGGTTGGGAAAGCACTGTTAAGTTTTAATGTGAATGCATAGAGTTTAGGTTTGGAATGATGTTGACAAAGAAGATGTGAAGCATGCAGCAGGGGAAGATGAACTTTTTATTTTTTATGGTATTTGCATACCATAAATTCACCCTTTCAAAGTGTACAATTCACTGGTTTTTAGTATTTTCACAAAGTTGTGCAGCCATCACCACTCTACTTCCAGAACATTTTCATCACACCCAAAAGAAACCTGGTACCCATTAGCAGTCACTCCCCATTCACCCCTCTTTTCAGCTCCTGGCAATCACTAATCTACTCTCTGTCTCTATGAATTTGCCTATTCTGAACATTTCATATAAATGAAATCATATAATATGAGGCCTTTGTGTCTGTTTTTTTCCACCTAGCATGATGTTTTCAAGGCTCATCTGTGTTGTAGCATGTATCAGATGGTTGAATAATATTCCGTACATAGTATGGATATACCACTTTTTGTTTATCCATTCATCAGTTGTTGGGCATTTAGGATTTCACTTTTAGGCTATTATGACTAATGCTGCTATGAACATTCATACACAAGTTTTTGTATGAGCATATGTTTTCAGTTCTCTTGGTCATATATCATAAGAGTGGAATTTCTGGGTCATATGATAATTCCATATTTAGCTTTTTGAGGAAACTGGTGATTCTTAATCTTGAAGTTCTAAGGAAGGGGAAATGTGATCAATTTAGGTTCATCCCTGATAAAAATGTACCATTCTGGTGAGGGATGTTGATAATGGGAGATGGGGAATGCATGTGTGAGTGGAGGGGGTATGTGTGAAATCTCTGTTACCTTCCTCTTAATTTTGTTGTAAATCTAAAACTAATCTAAGAAACAGTCCTAAACAAACAAATATGAAACTACTTTGTTTAAGAATCAACTTAAGTTTTGAGTGTGAGATGTTACTTCCAGGATCACACATTGGTTAAAAGCTTTTAGTGAAATTAAAAATTGTCATTCTTTTAATCTGATTCTGTCTTTCAGACTGTGGTTATGTTTCTTTCTATAGGGCTCATACACTTTTATTTATAGCTAGGTTTATACCTATATGAGGACAAGGATGTATTCTTTCTAACTGTTCTTCCTGTCCTGCCCAAGGAAATATCTCATTTCAGGGTTGTATGGACTTGAGTTTCATATATAGCTGACACTTGTATGTTACTAGATTTACTCCTTAGTTAGAGATGCCATACCCTCTGTGTCATTCTTGCTCTCACTTTAAAAAAGGTCAGGGGGAGGCACAGAAGTTGGAAGAAAAACAAAAACCGGTATGATCTCAAACAGTAAAAAATGACCATGCTTCCCTAGCTGGTTTGGTTAAGTGGTTAGAGCGTTGCTGGTGGACTGAAGGGACCCAGGTTCGATTCTGGCCAAGGGCACGTACTTCCTTTGCAGGCTCGATCCCCAGCCCCACTTGGTGCATGTGTGGGAGGCAACCAATCAATGTGTCTGTCTCACATTGATGTTTTTCTCTCTCTCCCCCCTTCCACTCTCTCTGAAAGCAATGGAAAAAATAGCCTTGGGTGAGGATTTAAAAAAAAAAGAAAAAGAGAGAGAGTACAGTTAGTTCAGTAGTGTGAAGTATATTCACATTATGGTGAAACAGATCTCCAGAAACTTTTCATCTTGCAAATCTGAAACTCCCTTTCATCCCCTCCCATCAGCTCTGGTAACTGCCATTCTACTTTCTGTTTCAATGAATTTGCTATAGTAGTTACTTTGTATAAGTGGAATAATACAGTATTTGTCTTTTTGTGACTGGTTTCTTTCACTTGTCATAATGTCCTCAGGGTTCATCCATGTTGTAGCATGTGACAGGATTTCTTTCCTTTTTAAGGCTGAATAATATTCCACTGAACGTGTAAACATTTTGTTTAGCCATTCATCGGTCAATGGATGTTTGGCTATCATGAATAGCACTGCTGTAAATATGGATGTGCATATATCTCTTTATGACTCTGCTGTTGAATATTTTTAATGAAAATTTAGATAAAATAACCAGCGTGTTTTTTTTATTATGAAAAATTTACATAGTGAAAGCTGAAGAGACAGAAGCATTTTGGTAGACATTTTGAAGATATTTTGGAGCATTTTAAAGAGCTTTAGTCTTTGAGACACTATTTTTTCTAGTACTAACTTCACATAAAATACAGCTTTGCTATACCTTGCTTTAGGTTTTAGACTAGTATTACTTTTGAACTTGTAAGCATTATTTATGAACCAGTTTCCTGGTTCATAAATGGATTAAAGTAAGGAGGAGGGGTAATCGGGCAAGAGTGACAAGTGTAAGAAAATGTGAAGAAGAGGATGGTAGCTGTCCAGCATGTAACTGTTTCCTGTCCCCAGGTGAACTTGCTTGGGTGTTCACCACCACACCAAGTATTGGTATTGGCAAGGTTAAATCATAACAGCCTCAACATTTCTGTTTGTGGTGTCTTCAGTGGTATCGCCTTCTAGACCTTGAAATTCAAAGGGTTTATAACTATTCATCAGTTTACTTGAGCACTACATTAACTTTCAGGAGGATTTTCTCAGTTTGTACTGACATATTAATTAATTAATTAATTAATTAATTAATTAATTAATTAATTTTAATATATCTTTATTGATTTCAGAGAGAGGAAAGAAGAGGGATAGAGAGATAGAAACATCAATGATGAGAGAGTCAATGATCGGCTGCAGCCCGCAACCCGGGCATGTGCCCTGACCGGGAATTGAACCCAGATTGCCTGGATCCTAGGTCGACGCTCAACCGCTGAGCCACGCCTGGCCAGGCTGTACTGACATTTTTAAATAGTGACTATAAAATGAAAAATTATCTTTGGTATAAATTTATCATTTGGTCTTTAGTCATTTTGTTTAGTAGTACTTGCATAATTCCATCAGTGTTCAGTATTTTTCTGACATGGTCCAATGTTCATTATTTGTTACCCTAATATTTACCATTTCTAATATCAACCATTCCAGAGGTTCTAAAATTTCTTATATGTATGTACAGTAGTTGTCAGCCTGATGAAATTATCATAGGTATATATCTATAAATTAGCTCACCATGCCATTTTTTTATTCATGCTGTGTCACTATGGTGAGTCTCTGTATTGTAACTTGTGACTTACTCTTTTTTTTTTTAATCCTCACCTGAGGATATTTTTTCCATTGCTTTTCACAGAGAGAGGAAGGGACAGAGAGAGAGAGAGAGAGAAACATTGATGTGAGAGAGAATCATCTACTGGTTGCCTCCCGTACACGCCCTGACTGAAAGGGGGGGGGGATTGAAGCTGTAACCAATGTGCGTGCCCCCAGCCAGAACTGAACCTGGAACCCTTCAGTCCATGGGCCGATGCTCTAACCACTGAGCAATACCAGCCAGTACACTTGTGACTTAGTCTTACGTCACCTTCTGAAAATTTTTGAATATGATTCAAAACTATTAAATTTAATAGTTATTAAAATTTCTATTAAAATTAAACATGACATGAGCTGTGAGTTAATTCTGATTTCAGGATCTTTGTCTTTGCTATATTAACATTAGGGGAGTATCCTGGAAACTTGTGTTAGTACATGCAGACCTAGGGGAAGGTCCCAGGATTGAAAATCTGCCTCTGTGAGGAGAGGGCAGGGAAAGACTGAAGAAAGAGGCTGACTACGACAGTATGGTAATTAGTAGAGATTATTAAGGGAAATTTACATACGAGGAGCATCTTGGGCAGCTACAGGATGAAATGGTTCCCCCCACCTCTTAGCAGGCATCAAAGAATTATATAGTGTAAAGAGGGGATATCATAGGCACTAGTATGTGAATGCTACCAGGTACGGAAAATTATTTTACGTGCTTAGGACAATGGCTTGTTCCAGGAACCAGCACCTAGTAAGAGGCAGGGGAGGAGTGCTGATTTGTCAGAATGAACATGGATTACACTCAGACCGTCTTTTAGGTGAATTTGTGGTAAGCAATCTCTGTTCTGGCCCATGTCCAGCTTTCAGGTCCCACAGTAGTCACATCATGGAACAGTGTCTCCTCCACAACTTGGTACATTTTCCTCATTCTCATCTTGAATTCTAAATCTCAGATACAACTCCATGCCAGATATTAATTGATTGAAGCCAGATTACTAGCAAATTCAGAGAAATTAGATTTCATAGTATCTTGTACTTTTTGCATTAACTAAAGAAAAAATTAGAAAAAGGCAATTTGTTTTTTGATGGTGTTTCACTATCTCCAAAAAATTAGTTGCTAACCATGCTGTAATAAGTTGTCTGAATAACATGCTACATTTAGAGGGAGAAGAGAACTGTTGTGCAACACCTAGGTCACTAATCTGTTTTTTCAACAGTTTCTAAGTCATCTAATTCGACATTGCTGCTTCCTGCAATTTTAAATACACTTATACTTTAAAGGCTGTAAAGGTTGCTTCACAATTTTTATAGCTCTTTGCAAATACTCTTGGCATGGAATGACTGGGTGCATCCCTAGGCTGTTTAATTAATACAGTGTAGATTGCATTCTTCTTTAAAGGAAATTGTAACACTTAAGTTTGTTAATTTAATGGCCCAGTTCATTGTTGATTAAACTGTCAGACACCAAATTAGTTTTATCTCACAACCAGCTGATTGTTTTATTTCTCTGATAGGCCTGAAATTCTGTAAATATGCTAATTTCCTATTGTGGTGAACATCCTACTGCTCTGCACTGTATATGTTTTATAATATTTTTCATTCATTTAGCAAATATTTGAGCATTTAATATATTCCAGTCACTGGGTCAAGTGCTTTAGTTTTTAGAGTCTCTTATTAAATAATGTCTGGGGTTTTTAGATCAGATCATTAAATACTTAAAAAAATTAACAGTGTTAGAGGAAAAAATATTTAGTTTGAAGCTATTCTGTCAAAACAGTAGTCATGTTTTAGGAACTTTCAAAGCTGTATGATCTATTGGCTCTGATTTAAGATAAGTAGAATAAATCCCCAACCCCAAAGGACTGGTGCTTCTGTTTATCTCTGCTCTTTAAATGCCTAGAATTAAAATGTTCAAAGCTTGAATATTTTACAACCTTAGAACTGACAGAATGCTACAGTGGGTCAGACCAGCCATGATTCATCTAACTTAAGCCACAGAGCACTTTATAGGGATGTTAAAAAAAAAACACCAAGCTCGGCTGGCATGGCTCAGTGGCTGGGCATCAACCTATGACCCAGGGGATCACAGTTCGATTCCCTGTTAGGGCACATGCCTGGGTTTCGGGCTTGATCCCCCGTGGGGAGGGAGGCCGCTGATGAATGACTCTCTCATCATTGGTGTTTCTACCTCTCTCTCTCCTTCTCTCTTCCTCTCTCTGAAATTAATAAAGACATATTTAAAATTTTTTTTAAAAAAATTCAACTGAGTAAAATGTAAAGATCTTATTGGCTTTAATCAATGATTCACGAACTGGGCAGTGTCCCATCTAGCAGATAGAAAAGAGCTCCGATGAGCTGTACAAAATGAAAGACTTTTATAGGCACAGGAGCAGGAACAAGGAAGCTATACTAGTGAAAAAGTGAATTGGTTGTGGCAGGGTCATTTTCCTTTAGAGCCTATCAGACAGATTACCTCTCTAGTTCTGACCAGGTCATTCCTGATTGGATGAACATTCCACTTCTAGGAGAGGCTGAAATTAATTAGGTCTTGGATTGTTGACTTGGGGTTTAACATAAGCGACTCTATTTTGGGCCTGTTGTCTTGTTTTTAACAGGAAGAATACGGTAGTCCTTGAAAACGATAGCTTCGGAAGGCTAGATGTTACACCGCTTATGAGCTAATAACAGAGTATTGGCAATAAGTTAATTATTTTAAGTGAAAGGATTCAGGAAGTAGAATTTTGCTGGTGTTGGCTCAGTGCCACAGAAATGGACATCGTTGCACTCTTTCAGCTGAGGTTGCATTTCCTGGGCCTTTCTTTCGCGCTCTAGGCGGCTAACCGTTATGTCTGCGCTTTCAGGCCGAAGATAGGAGAGAAGGGTAAGGGCAGAAAGGCTGACTCAGCAGCTGCCAGATAGGCTCTGGCCCCTCCTGTCTACAAAGGAGTCTAAGAAATGCGACTTTTCAGCTACTGCCCTTGCCCAAAGTTCTGTTATTAAGGGAGAAGAGAATGGGCATTGGGCGAGGCAGGCAGGCAGCATCTGTACTACAGGTGTTAACACCTCCCCAACACTCACACATACATATGCACAAACCAAGCCATTCCTCCCTCCCCGACAGCACATATGGATTTATTATCTATGAATCGATCTGAAGCTTTCCTGAACCTGTTTATCTTTTCAGCTTATATTATCTCTCCTGAGTTTTTAGTGCTAGTGTAAGTCCCTCGGTTTTAATTCTCTGGAAGCAGGATTGTGCAGTGGAAAGAGCACTGGACTTGGAATCAGGTCCCGTGACCTATAGTTTCAGTTCATCACCAGGATGTTGACCTTTAACATCTGAGCTTCCATTTCTTCCTTTGGATAGTGGTAATAAAATACCTTCTCTGCCTTGTTTTACAGGTTTCTTAGAGGATCATATGTGCACTTTAATTTTAATTATACAAAAGTATGTGGCAGATTTCTCCATCTTTATCATCTCTGCCCTCCTCACTGCCACTCTTGTTCAGGCCCTTATCATCACACTTCTCACTTGGCTATTGCAATAGCTCTCTGAGTCAATTCCAGTCCCTACATCTCTCTACACATTTCTACATAGCCCTCATTTTTATTGTTGATGGATATATGTACCATGGGGAAAATATTTAGTAAATATTTTTTTACTTTTAAGACAGGTTGTTTATACTTTCAGATGTATCTTGTGGTAGTAGATATTTTATGTGTATGTATATATATATATGTTGTAAGTGAATATGTATATAGCTTGTGGTTAATTATTTTGTTAAAAGCAAATTCCTATAACATGAGTTAGTGGGTGGTTCTTTGAGACTCCTGCTTCATTTTCCCAGTTGTTTCTCAAAGGATAGATCTAATTTTTATGCCACAAATGAGAGGGTATTATAAAAGTATTGTAGCTTTTCATGCATAGACTAGCAAAACTTTAAAAATGTGTGATAAAAAATGTACACGGAATCTAGGTACTACAAGTCCAAGAAGATTTGGTTCTCTGCAGTCTAGGTGACCTTTTATTTATAGGCCAGTATGGGTTCCAACATTAAATGTGAATTTATCATACATGTCAAAAGAGGGGGAAAAAGACATCTCAAGGAAAGGTAGAAAAAATTTTTGATTCTTCATCACATCCTGTTTTCTTTAACAGGGCTCTTCAGTATTTAAGGTCACTTACATATAGACTTGGGGCTTCTTCTACATCAAGACTAAGAGTGCCATCTCCCTTCCTCACACCATGTAGTTAGTCCCCAGCTCTTCTACCTACTCTTACCCTCTAAGAATCCACACCGATTTCCTCCTCACTTGAAAGCCCTAACTATGTAGAAAGTGATGGATTGGTCTCAAATGTCAACTGCTGAAGGCTTAGAGTCTGCTCTCTTTCACCAAAGGTTTAGGAAAAGATTCCGAGTTTTTGCCCTTGTCTGTGAAAGGAAGCCAAATTGACTTAAATTTTCATTTTCTTTAACAATAAGCCTTACATTCAGACAAGTACAAGTTCCTCAAGTTCCTCAATGAGTCCTTCCCCATCCCTCTTTCTTTTATCAGAAAGTTTAGAAAAAGTTGGATGATAGGAGAATTTGATTTATGAGCTTTTCTTAATTTTTTTGAATTAAGTGTAATTACAAGTTACATAACTGAAATACACAGTGTAGCTGATTTAAAGAATCATAAATATGTTTGGACAGTCAGAGTATGACACATTTTTTACCTTCCTCCCAAAAAACTTTCATCTTAAGATGTCTTTAAAGAGAAACGTAACTTGTTCTTTTATTTTGCAATTAGTAATCTTTACTATCCTATCCAGAATTAACATTCTGTGATTCTGTGAAATTTATTGAAGTACTTAGTCATTGCATAGCCCCTATACTGTTTATAGATGCAGTTGAAGCCAAGAATTAACACTGATACTCATCCTAGCACATTTTTTGTCATTTTAAATCTTTCAATAAAAATAATTCCCTTTTTCCCATTGACTGATATATTTTTATTAATTCAGTAGGTTTTTTTGGCATAAACATGTGACAGCAAGTAGAATTGTTGCTGACTCCAGCAACCCTAGTTGTTCTAGAGTAGTTTCTATCAGCATTTCTTACATAATCCTCTATTTAGGAAATATTTTCCAAAAAAATTTGTATTTTTTAAAATTTAAATAGTTGGAAAGCCCTTTTAAAAAACATTTTAACATTGAAAATTGTAAATATTTTCTAACATTTAAAATTTAATGTAAGAAATATCAGTGAAGAATTATGGTTCAATTATAATATTGAAGATATTTATATTTATATGATCAGTAATAAGTGAAGTATAAATGCAGTGTAATTACACAAAAAAGATTTGCCATATTAAAAACGCTATTTTTTCATATTATATGAAATAACTTTATAGTTAACTATCTGTTGCTCTATTTATTTCTCTCCCTAGATGAACATGTCAAACCTTTTACACCAGAGAAAGCAAAAGAAATTATCATGTCTTTACAGCAACCTGCAGTCTTCTATAATATGGTTTTTGATTGGCCAGCACAACACTGGACTGCTAAACACCTTTCTGAGGTCCTTCATGGCAAGCAGATACGATTCAGGATGGGAAGGAAAAGCACAGATACAGGTAGGACCGCAAGTAATCATCATCATAACGTTTCTTTAATAGCATTACCACATTCCTATCAGTGGTTTCTTTATCTCTAGAAAATCCTTCTAATTCTCTTTTTGACCATTTCTAGATAGAGAATATTTTATTGGAAGTTTTACAAAGACAGTTTGTGTTAAGATTTTTTTTAAAGAATAAACAACCTAGCCCTGGTCAGTGCGGCTCAGTGGTTGGAGCATTGGTCTGAGCACCAAAGGGTCTCTGGTTCGATTCCCAGTCAAGGGCACATACTTGGGTTTCAGGTTCAGTCCCCAGGCCCAGTCTATTCCTGGCCCCAGTCAGGATGCATGGGGGAGGCAACCAGTGGATGTGTCTCTCTGACATCAGTGTTTCTCTCTCTCTCCTTCTCCCTCCACCCTCCCTTCCAGACTCTCTTTAAAATTCAGTGGAAAAAAATATCCTCGGGGGAGGATTAACAGAAAGAAAAGAAAGAAAGAAAGAATAAATAACATATAGTTTATAACCTCATATAAAATGCGTCCTTTTATTTGTGGCTTCAGGCACTATTTATAGTGCTCAGTCTTGGTTGAAATTTTATCTCTCTGCTTTATCAGCTGCCTGACCTCTGTTGCAGCTGATATGTAAAGCTGTTTTTAAAAAATATATATCTTCATAGATTTCAGAGTGAGGAAGGGAGAGGGAGAGAGAAAGAAACATCAGTGATGAGAGAGTCATTGATCGGCTGCCTCCTGCATGCCCCCTCCTGAGGATCGAGCCCGCAACCTGGACATGTGCCCTGACCATGATCTCCTGGATCCTAGGTCGATGTCCAATCACTGAGCCACACTGGCCGAGCTATTTTTTTCATTCTCTTAAGCAATCAGATTTTGCCGGTTCCCTTTGCTTCCCAGAAGACTTGTAATGTTTTGGGGTTTTTTGCCTTATAGTCAGATAAAGCAATTATTGTTACCTCTAAAAACAGTTAATTTAAAGGAAAGAGATAGTGCTGTTTCTAATCTAAAGGAGTCTACAACTATTGCCTGGTTTCAGAATGTGTGTTTAACTTGTATTTAAATGTGGATAAGTTTGGTAGTCTAGAAATTCAGTGTTTTAAGTATTTCTATGATGTGCCTCCTTGAATATCTGTGAATAACTGAGACAGAGCTAAAAAAATTACCCAGCTTCTCCAAACTTCTTTCTTTCATGTTGACCTTCTATTAGATATAGAATTATTTGGTTTTTGGTGTCTAGACTCTCCTTGTGCTCCCATGACAGGTAAAGCAAGATTAATATCTCTGAAGCTCTTTGGCATCTCATTCTAATCACAGACCAAGATGTTTACTGTATTTTTAAAATTAAATGCTAGGCCAGCAGCAGCCACATAAAAATCAGCCTGTGCTTTTTGCTTCTTGATTATAGTCAAATAAATCTTCCACTCACTGAAGACAGTAATTTGGAGAGAAATAGGATGTAATTTTTCCCCATCTTGGTTAGACTTCAAATATAATACTACTACTAATAGCTAACAGTTATTGAGAGCTATTGTGCCCAGCACTGTTCTGAGAGAGAGAAACATTGATGCGAGAGAGACACATCCAGTAGTTGCCTCCTGTACACACCCTGACCAGAGCCAGGGATCGAGCCTGCAACCAGGGTATGTGCCCTTGGCCAGAATCGAACCGGGGACACTTCAGTCCTTGGGCCGATGCTCTAACCACTGAGCAAGACTGACTAGGGCTATTCCATTTTTTATTCTGGCCATCCTGCTGGGTGTGAATTGTTATCTCATTATGCTTTTTTTTTTTAATCCTCACCCAAGGAGTGAGGATATTTTTCCATTGATTTCTCGAGAGTGTGGAAGGGAGGCGGGGGAGGGGGGGACATCAATGTGACAGAGACACATCGATGGGTTGCCTCCCACCCTCATCCCGACCAGGGCTGGGGAACGGACCTGCAACCCAGGTATGTGCCCTTGACTAGGAATTGAACCTACAACCCTCCAGGTGCACAGGGCAATGCTCTAACCACTGGGCAACACTGGCCAGGGCTCATTACGCTTTTAATATACATTTCCCTTGACTAATGGTGTCAAGCATCTTTTCATATACTTATTGACCAGTTGGATATCTTCTTTAGAGAAATGTCTATTCAGAATCCTTTGCCCATTTTCTAATTGAGATGTTTTTTGCTTTTTGGGGTTTTTTGGTCTTTTTATTGTTGAGTTGTAAAAGAGTTCTTTGTATATTCTGGATACTAAAACCTTATCAAATAGATAACTTCCAAATACCTACTTTCTCTCATTCTGTGGGTTATCTTAATAATTTGTTTCTAAAGTTATTCCTTGAGTATAAATGCAATTCTGCCACAAGCAGTATCGGGTAGCGGTATAAGATAGTGACTCTGGTGTCAGTTGGCATGGGTTCAAATTTTGGCTTACTCTGTCACTTCGGGCAAGTCACTTAACTTCTCTGTAATAGAAATGCTTTCACGATTTAATGTGTTCATATACCTAAAACATTTAGAACAGTGCCTAGGACACAGTAAATGCTCAACAAATGTTATTTGAAAATAGAAATAATTTTAAAAGTAAAAATATGACTTTCTCACTGTAGAGAACATTGAAAAAAATGGGATAATCCAAAGAAATTTAAATACACTTGGTTCTATCACCAAAGTGTACATATGTCCATATAGACCTTTTTGTATTTTAAAAATAACATATTAATGTTCATAGCCTACTTTTTTCTACTTAACATATTCTGAGCAGCTTCTCTTGACATTAAATGTGACTTAAATGGCTACCTAGTATTCCTCTGTATGGTAATATCATAATTTATTTTTAAAATTCTCTTATTTTGATATTTAGATTGCTTAGAAATTTTGACTGTAGTGAACAACTTTGAAAATAAATCTTGTCCAAGTTTGTGATTATGTCTCTAGAATAGATTCCTAGAAGATAATGACTTGTTCAAGGGGTATGACCAATAACATCAGTAGCAGCAATACTCATGAAGCTCCTTACACTAGAACCTCAGTTGTTCGGAGTGCCTCTCTTAAGTGATGTCTGGTGACTTGACGACTTACACTCTAAATATCTAGTATCAGTCTGCTTCTCTCTTACTCCATGGCCATCCTCTAGTTGGGGTTACCTACACACCATAGCTGCAGTAGCCTCATCTGTAGTCCCTCTTCACCTCCTGCTCTCCCTACCTAGGCTATTCATACTGAAGCCAGAGACAATTTTGTTTTGTTTTTTGAAACTCATCTTATTTCTCTCCTTAAATGGCTTCCCATTACCCTTAGGTTAAAGGTCAACATTTTGTTTTGGTGTAGAAAGCTGTGTCTGTGTCATCAGCTTAATCTCTCTTCCTGAGCTCAAGCCAAACAAGCATTTCTTCCGTTTTGTATTTCCAGAGGTTTGTTTCTTACCACAGGGCCTTAGCATCTGTAGTCTAGCCATTAGCTTCTCTCTGTTCCTCTTACCCCAGCTTTACCTAGTTAATTTCTCTTCTTCCTTCAGATCTTAGCTCAGATGTCATTTTCTCATGGAAATCTTTCCTGACCACATCTCCCTCCCCCACCCCCAAATGTATGACTATTAAATTATCTCAGAGCACCTGCTATTTCTTTTTTTTAAATTTATCTTTATTGTTTAAAGTATTGTAGATGTCCTGCTCCATCTTGCCTTCACCACACTATTGTCTGTGTCCATGGGTTATGCATTTTGCATATAAATTCTCGGGTTAATCTCTCCAGAACCCACCCCCCGCCCCCCACCTTCCCTCTGTGATTTGTCAGTCTGTTCCATGCTTCTATGTCTCTGGATCTATTTTGTTCATCAGTTTATTTTGCTCATTAGATTCCAAATATGAGTGAGTCTTAGTAACACTTAGCATAGCTATAATCACATGGTTAGTTATGTTAGTAATGAACTGTTTAAAGTCTCTCTTCCCATGAAGAATTTCACCTTTGTGAGTGCCAGGGCCATGTCTCATTGTGGACTGAGCACCTAATGGACATTCAGATATTTGTCAGGTGAAAGAATAGAAGGTCTCTGATATGATGGCCCAGCACTTTGCAGAAAGCACTTTTTAAAAAATAATCTTGCTTGGGGTGCTGAACACACAATATAATATACAGATGATGTACTACAGAATTGTATGCCTGAAACCTATGTAATTTTATTAACCAGTATCACCCCAATAAATTCAATTTAAAAAAGAAATTAAAACAATCTTGCTGATAGTTGAAAAATGATATCTCATGAGTTTAATTAACATTTCTTTGATTGCCAGTAATGTTGAACATGTGTTTATTAGCAATTTCTATTTTCTTTCTGGTAATAGTTGTTTGACTATTCTTTATTGGCTTTCAGGTTTTTGAGTTTTTAAAAAACTAAATTCCTTACATATTAAGAATACTGTATTTGGTGTAAATGTTCCACAGCTTTTTTATCCACTCTTCTACTGATGGGCACCTGGACTGCTTCCAGATCTTAGCTATTGTAAATTGTGCTGCTATGAACATAGGGGTGCATATATTCTTTCTGATCAGTGTTTTAGGAATCTTAGGATATATTCCTAGAAGTGGGATCACTGGGTCAAAAGGCAGTTCCATTTTTAATTTTTTGAGGAACCTCCATACTGTTTTCCATAGTGGCTGCACCAGTCTGCACTCCCACCAGCAGTGTACCTGGGTTCCCCTTTCTCCACATCCTCGCCAGCATGTGTCATTTGTCGATAGCAGCCATTCTGACAGGTGTGAGGTGATACTTCATTGTGGTTTTAATTTGCATCTCTCTGATGATTAGTTACGTTGAGCATGGAATACTATGTAGCTGTAAAGAAGGATCCCTTACCCTTTAGGACAGCATGGATTGACCTGGAGAATATTATGCTAAGCAAAATAAGCCAGGCAGAGAAAGACAAATACCACATGATCTCACTTATATGTGAAATCTAAAGAATATAATAAACTGATAAACAAAATAGATTTAGTGATACTGAAGCATGAAACAGACTGACGAATCTTTGAGGGAAGGTGGGGGTGGGGGAGTGGGGAGAGATTAACCAAAGAATTTATATGGATATATGCATAGCCCATGGACACAGACAATAGTGTGGTGAAGGCCTTGGGTGGTGGGTGGGTGCGGGGTAAAAGGGATCAAAGGGGGGAAAGGGGGACATCTGTAATACTTTCAGCAATAAAGATAATAAAAAAGATGAAATAAAAATCATCTGCAATCTTAAAAAAAAAAAAAGAATACTGTATTTTATACTAATCTTACCAGATTAAAGGGGTCCACTTGCCAGCACACACCAAAGCCCAAAAAGATGTGAACAAGAGTTTACAACAAAAACAGTAAAGATTTATTTAAGGAAATGGCACCACGCCCAGAGCCACAGGTAAGCTAGTTCTTAAAACCTGGCTCCAGGATGGACCACACAGGGACAGATTAAATATAGGAAAAGTTAATAATCATGGTGATTAAGGGAGTTGGGGTTGTAGGCTCTACTGATTGGTTGAGGCCAGGGTAGGGAGTAGTTGATCATTTTATTAGGTCCTGAGCTCAAGTGTGGTGCTCTTCTGCCTAGTTATGTGAGGTTGTGGTCAGTAGGTTCCTTCTGCTTTCATGGGCCTGGGACTGAAACACAATTGAGGTCAAGATGTGCGGTTGGTTTTATCAAAGCTGTTTTGTGGTCAGCAGACCTGAGGCTTTGGTCTTAAGACAGTTTGATGCTGACAGGAGGCTGATGTCCTAAGGGTTTAACCATTAGGAAAGGGAATAGATGGACAGAAAGGAGAAAGGGTCATGTTAAAGAAATGCAGTTTCTGCATGGGGACACTAATGTGTTTCCCACTTTATTGTTTGCCTTTTGATTTTGCTTCACATTTTTACCTTTAAATGTAGTCAAATAATATTTCATTAATATTTTAAATTTTATTTTTTTTATTTACTTAGAAATGTCTTCTGTATCCTGAAGATAAATATTCTAATATTTTTTAAATAGCTTAATGATTTCTTTTTTACATTTTACTCAGTAAAACCTTTCTTTCAGAAAAGCTTTTGGTTTTTTTGTTTAACAACTAAATCAGCCAATAGTAAGGGTAGTCTTTAATCTTAAGGTTAAAACTGTGTCTTTTTTAAAACTTGGAATATTTTACTATTTTATTTTAAAATGAACAGTTAATTCAACAGTGTCTCTTTAAAAATTGTTTATTAAACTTATTGGGATAACATTGGCTAATAAAATTATATAGGTTTCAAGTGTACAATGTTGTATCTGTATATTGCATTGTGTGTTTACCACCCACAGTTGAATCTCTTTCTGTCACCATATGTTTGACCCCCTTTACCTTTTATTACTCCCCTCCATCCCCCTTTCCCTCTGGTAACCACTATACTGTTATCTGTGTCTATGAGTTTTTATTTGTCTGTTTGTCTTATTTGTTCATTTGTTGCTTTCAGTTTTATATCCCACATATGAGTGAAATCATATGGTTCTTGACTTTTTCAGTCTGATTTCTTTTGCTTAGCACGATTCTCAAAATCTGTCCATGTTGTCTCAAGTGGCAGTATTTCATCTTTTCTTATGGCTGAGTAATATTCTATTGCGTATATGTACCACTTCTTCTTTATACAATCATCTATGAAAAGATACCTTGGTGTTTTTTACTTTTATGTTTAATCATAAGTATTGTGCATGTTGTAAATGACTTTTATATAGCAAGTGCAAAATTAATTGTTAATTAATTTAAATGATAGTTAACATTGTTGGTTGAAATAATCTTTATTTTTAAAAAAACAATTTTGGAAACTATTCCATATACATTTAAAATTGGGTTCTCTTACATTGCAGTTCCTCAGTTTGAAACTACATGTAGTTACGTAGAAGCTACACTTGAAGAATTTCTGACCTGGAACTGTGACCACTCTAGTATTTCTGGACCATTTACAGATTATGATTATGACAAATTCTGGGCTTATGCTGACTATAAATATGTTGTCAGTCTATTTGAAGACAGGACAGATATTTTCCAGGTAAGTCAACACATTCCTTTTACTCATGGTAATAATTTGTCCTTGAGAAAAGATCACAAATTAGAAATTCCCTGGTACCATTTTCCTTCATTGTCATTTTCTCTAAAAGAGATCACTGTGAGTGTTGAGTATTTTATCCACTCAACCCAAAAGATTTGCTCAAGAGAAGCGGGATGTTTGGCGCACACACACGAGCAGCCTTCTCACTGTTACTCTCTGCTCACCATATTTCCTATACACTCTCCTGAGCTGGTTTGGAGTATATTAGAAGCATATATTGTGTATAAAACTTCATTTCCTCTGACCTACATATAAGTTCTTGTTCTGTCAGTGAGGGAGAGGGAGGTAAAAAGCTGGTTACATGAAGAAGCATTCCAGGCTGCTGCTCCCATTTCTCCCTGCTCTGGGGGCTTAGTGTAGGTTCATGGCCGGAGTCAGATGCTGGGCTCCCAGTGTTTGATTGTAGAAGTCCTGCAGAAGTGTGGGCTCACTTGCAGAAGTAAGAATGTGGAAGTTCTCTGCCATGTGTTGACATAATTGACAGTGAGCTTGCAGGCTACATATCCTCTTTCTCTTTAAGTGCTTTCTACTTCAAACTGCCAATTTATTTTGTGGGGTGATTTTGCAAACTCCTGCTCTGGATTCTATGTGTGTCTTAGGCCTGGGGCAGGAATGGGAATAGTCCCAGGAAGCTGTTGGGATGATTTTGCCTTGCCCACAATCAGGTCAAGGCTCTAGAATCCCTTACCCTGCCCCATCCTTTGCAGAGAGAAGTCTTTCGCCATCCCTGTGGGCTGTTCACCCCCACTCTTCTCCTGCGGGTCACCGCCGCCCTCTCTCTGGACTTCCCTCTCACATAGGCTGATAGTCCTTGGACTCCTGAGAAGTTTTTCATTTAGCCTGTATTTTTATTTTTCATTTTGAATCAAGGTGTAGATGCTGATTTTATGTAATTACTATGATACAATTGTTAATACTTTGTAGCTTTCCTTAAATTTTAAAAATTTTTACTTAATTTTTGCTTTTTATAAATGAAAAATACATTACTTGCTTCCTAGTTGTTAGTTGAGGATTTTTTTTTCTTTAAATATGTTTTTATTGATTTTAGAAAGAGAGGAAGGGAGAGGGAGAGAGAGATAGAAACATCGATGAGAGAGAAGCATCAACATCTATTGGCTGCCTCCTGTACACCCCCCACTGGGGATCAAGCCCGCAACCCGGGCATGTGCCCTGATGGGAATCGAACTGGTGACCTCTTAGTGCATGGGTCCATGCTCAACCACTGAGCCACGCCCAACTACAGCTCAGTGAGGATGTATTTTTATTCTCATAACCATAAAAGAATGCATCAGTTTTTAAAACATTCAGTAGATACTTTCTGAATCCAAAGTCTATACCACATCTGCTCTTTACTAATTTTTAAATGATAATTTTGAGGTAATTTTTTTCTTACAACCTTAGTTGTGATCATTTTATATGAATCTTTAACCCTGGACCTTTTACCCCTCACCCACTCTGTAGATTAGATTAATACTTTTTTACTTCATATTTCAGGCAAAACATCGTGTAATAGTAACATTTATCAAGTACTTTCTTATACTTAGTTCTTTTCTAAGTGCTTTACATTTATAATCCTCACAGTAACCCCATGATTTAATAATTATCCCTATTTTAAGAAAAATTAGGCACAAGGTGGTTAAGTAAAATGTTTCTGAGAATGTACAACTAAGAAAAGAGTAGCCCATGCAATCTTACCTCCAGGCTTTAACTACTGCACTGTATGCCTACAGAAGGTCTAAATGCGTTCAGTTCGGTGGGACTCTACAGCTAGAATTAAGGAATTCCATTCATGCTGAGCCTAGGCTCACCCTGCCTTGGATGAATCTCCAATCTGACCCCATCAGTTGTCTGTCTCAGCCCAGGCATAACAGCACTGGGCGTACACATATCCAATCCGTTAAGTGTGGATATAAAGGCAGTATTTTCGTAATATGCTAGAATTCTAATTGAGCCCTTATCAAATCTGACCTTTTTAGTTGAATGAGTTTTCTGTCAGCTGACATCATTGTGATTAATTCTCTGGATTAGAACAGGCAAATCTACTGTGAATAACCAAGTCCATAATTCAGATTTTTTTTTTTTAGCTCAAAGTTTTCTGAGTACCAAGTCTTCTTACATCAGGTACCAAAGTTGTTAGTTTACTTTTACCACTATAATTCATTCAGTCAGTAAGTCTTGTTACTTATTGTTTCAAGCCTTCTTCTCTCTGTCATAAAATGGTGGGTAGTTAAACATTAAAACTGATAAATTTTAAAAGCATTTATTAATTCATTTTCGATAAACTCTCATGTGAACATAAGTAACATTTTTAATGAAAATAACCATATTCAAAAGTTTTTTAAATGTTCTGAGAGGAGTAGTATTGGTTTTATATTTTTGTCTTTTTTAATGTCTGTCTTAATAGAAGACAGCTGGATTCTTCTGTCTGCTTCTTCATTCAATCTGTTGTAATTTGTTGGTTTATTTGAGGGATATGAAGAATATCTTTTAGCAGCCTTTTTAGATAGTTGTAGATTTTATAAAAATACTCCACCAAACTTGACAAGGGGTAGTTTCTCAAAAGATTTGTTTGTTGCAGTATAGAGTCTGAGCCCATAATCAACTAACTCTTTGTATTCTCACAATAAAATCCATTGGTCTGTCTTGTATGGAATGGAGGTTTTTTAGTCCTGTTCATTGGCCATTTGGAAAATATTGGTTTATTGAGTTATGTAGTTCTTCCAACTATTAATACATTTCAGTGTGCTTCATCATAAAAAAAAGTCACATTTGCTAATATCATCACCATTCTCATCAGAAAGTCTTTTAAGTATTAGGAAGCTTTCAAGCTTATGGGTTTTGGGATACAAGTTTCCAAAATCATTTTCATTCTGTTCAAAATATTTTCTTTTTTTTTTTAATGTTAAGATTTTATTACAAAGCTTCCTTTTGTACAAAAAGTAAAAATGCTGTTTCAATCTTGGTGTAACTGGTAGCCACAGATGGTTAACTCACCAATCATAGCTACTATCCATACTACAGCAAAAGTCTTACACGAAAACCTAACAACGTGTACAATTCTGTTGGTGTGCAGTCCCCAGGCGTGGTGATAGATTTCCAAAAAAGACTAAATGGATGTAGGCAGAATGTTGTACAAACTATTTTCTAATTTTTCTTGTGATTTATTCTTAGACTTATGGATTTTTTAGATATATAATGTTCAGTTTCCAAATATTTGGGGATTTTCTAGCTATCTTATTGATTTCTAATTTAATTCTATTATAATCAGAGAATATATTTTGTATGATTTCACTTCTTTTAAGTTTATTGCTTTATGGTCCAGAATATAGTCATTCTTGATAAATGTCCCAGGTGCACTTGAAACTAATATGTATTCTATTGTCGTGTTTTATAATTATCAGTTAAGTGAAGCTGATTGTTCAAGTCTCCTGTATCCTTACTGATTTTCTGTACACTTGTTCTATCCATTATATAGAAAAAGGTATTGACATTTTCCAACTATAATTGTATATTTGTTTCTTTTTCAGTTTAGGTTGGTCAGTTTTAGTTTCATGTATTTTGAAACTATTAGGTTCATGTACATTTAAGATTATTGTGTGCTTTTAGTGGATTGATCTTTTATCATGATGAAATGACCCCATCTCTCTCCTGGGTTCTTCCTTATTTTGATGTCTACTTTGTCTGAAGTCAACTTTGTTTGCTTTGCCTTTGAATTAATGTTAGCATGAAAAAGGAGTACTTACTATATGATTCTATTTATATAAAATTGTAGAACTTGCAAATAAATTAACAGAAAATAGATTACTAGTTGTCTAAGAATTAGGGAGTAGGGAGAGATGGGTTACAAAGTGTCATAGGTGAACTTTTGGTCATGATCAAGTTGTTATCTTGATTGTAGTATTGGTTTCTAAGGTATATACTTATGTAAAAATTCACCAAATTTTACACTTACTATATATGCTGCTTATTGTATATCAGTTATATGTCAGTCAAGCTGTTTTTTAAAAATGCAATGCTACCAGTACACTTTGGTTCTACTGTCTTGACCAGCAGTTTTATTCATCATTATTTTTGTGCCCTCAGTGCAAATGTCAACACAGTGAAATAAGCAAATAGCATCTTAGTAGTATTATGAAAATAATTTTAACTTTACAGATCCCATGAAAGGGTTTCAGGGACCCCCAAGGGGGTCTATGGACCACTTTGAGAACCTCTGGTCTACATCACTTCTGAAATTACTCTTTGTTTCTCCAGTTCTGACTCTTTCTCTAATTAATTCTAAAACAGTTTCATATGAAAATACATTTCAAGTCATGCTCCAGATTAAATATTGAAATATGTTAATCAAGTTCACAAACATTTCATGACTTAAAATTGTATAAGGATAGCATTTAAGACTCCCCCCAACATAATTGATGTGACCTTTTTCCTCTGCATTAGTCCCTGTCTAGTCTTTTTGCTGACTGCTGGACCACTGTGTTCTCTCTCATCTGCTGGCCTTTGCTCATGCTCTTCTCAATTTCTGCCTATTAAAATTCTACTTCTTAGGGCCTGGCTCAGATTCAGCGTTGGCTATGAAGCCTTCTCAACCACTTATACCCAAATCCATTCAGCCCTTGCCTTCATTCCTCTCTATCTTATTTGGATTGTTATTTAAATGGTATATGATATGGAGTTTCTCTAACAATATTGTAAGCTCTTTGGGAAGGGACTATGTTTTATAACTTTTTATTCCCCGAAAGTGCTAACATGGTGCTGAATGCAATAGTCCCCCTTATCTACCGCAGGTATGTCCCAAGATCCCCAATGGATACCAGAAACTACTGACAATACTGAACCCTATATATACTATGATATTTTCCTAGTCATGATAAAATTTAATTTATAAATTGTGCACAGTAAGAGATTAATAATAACTAATAATAAAATAGAACAATTATAACAATATACTGTAATAAAAATTATGTGAATGGCTTTGGAGCCATTGTTAAGTAAAATAAGGGTTATTTGAACACAAGCATTGACCACAGTCAAATAACCCAGAAGGCTAAGTGTCTAAGGGTGGATAGCATATACAGCAAGGATACACTGGACAAAGGAATGATTCATGTCTTGGGCGGGAAGAAGCCAGTCTGTGTGAGATTTCATCACACTACTTAGAACGGTGTGCAATTTAAAACATATTAATTATTTATTTCTGGAATTTTTCATTTAATATATTTGAACCACAGAAAGTGAAATTACATATAAAAGGGGGTGCGACCACTGTACATAATAAGTAATTGAACGGTTACATAAGTGTATTTTTTTTCTTCTCTTATTTCTTGTTTTGATATTTCTTTGGTCTTGAGGGCCCTTCGGAAAATGTTTTAACTTAAACCCCTAGCTTCACCCTTGTCAAATTTTCTGTGGCTTCTAATTAAGTGTAGCTTTTGTCAATCTTGATAAGAAATTCTTAGCTCTCTTCAGGCTTCTACTTGTTTTATAAGGTTTTACTTAGCCTCTACTTAAAGTTGCCATGTATTAACCCTTTTATTTCAAAAATTAAATTCACCCACTGTAAATATGTAATATACATACTGTTAAGTACATTGGCAAATATACTGATATGATTGGAAAATATCCTGTGGCCAAAATTAGGCTTTTTGACACTTAACTGACTTTCATGTATGGCAAATGAAATTAATAAGTCTCACTATTTTTTGGTTATGTATCATATCATTGACTAATCTAAGTAAGCATTTATTTGGAACATTTTGTTCTCTACTTCCCAAGAAAGGTAGAGGGTTTGTGACATTACTATATAAAATTTCTTTATCTGTGACTCATTAGGTAAGAATGACAGGTGTTACCTTTTATAATTATCAATAGGCATCATCACAATTGAAGCTGTTAAAAATCAACATATAGCAAAAGGGATTTTGCCCCAAGAATGTTTTCTAGGTAGGTCCCATTTTCTGTTGTGACTTAAATTGGCTACCGAGAGTCAGGAACCTTGTTTAAGTCACCAGGACACAGAATCCTAAAGTGCAATACATGGAAAATTAGTTCTATCTAACCTGTCTTGGACTTTATAACATAATTATCAGAGTAGGTTGAAATTGAACCAGGTGTTTTAGTAATGATTAAAGGGGTTTCTTTGATGGCCAGTCATGCTTTCTGATGAAACACATTGGAATGTCAAAGAATTTGGGTGTTTATCCAAGCCTACCTGTTTTGTGTTAAAGTTTTACATTGTATTTATAGTTAATTGTATTGTTTTAAAATTCCATTCTTATTGTTTTGACCAATATTAGGGTTTTTTTCTTGTTTTTAAATTTAGATGTAAGTTCATTACAGAATTATTTGTAATCAGTTTTTGTTTTGTTTTGTTTTTTTAAAATATATCTTTATTGCTTTCAGAGAGAGGAAAGGAGAGGGAGAGAGCGAGATAGAAACATCAATGATGAGTCATTGATCGAGCCCCGAATCCCAGGCATGTGCCCTGACCGGGAATCGAACCCCGATCGCCTGGATCCTAGGTCGACACTCAACCGCTGAGCCACGCCCAGCCGGGCTGTAATCAGTTTTTCCCATATGTATTTATGATCTAGGTATGGAGAAAAGTAGAAGACAAGTTTTAATGTGACAGACTCAAATTAACGATGATGACAAGTTACCCAAATAGCATGATATAAGGTAAAGAACAAATACTTTTGAGTTGGGGTGTTCTCAGAGCCTCTATTTGGTATGAGCTATTATAAGCTCATTTAACCTGTTTGAACCTTAGATTTCTTATCTATAAAACAGTAATGAAAGTAATAATACATATGTGAAAATATTATTTAAATATTTTACCAAGTAATATAGTGTCTTCTAGAACGAAACAGTTTAAGAATTATTTTTGGTGATTGGCTCACATGGTAAGCCAAAAAAGCCACCCTTCTCTATTATAAGCATCTTATCAGTTTTTCTTCAGTTCTCTGGTTACAACTGTAAAACTATGGAAAATTTGGTTACTTGTACATTTTTTAAGTGGTGTTTGATTCTGCAACAGTTATTTAACTTGTTAATTGGAACAGTTTTGGGAGATACTAAGGATAAAAATAGACCTAGTTACCTAGGTCAATGACAGCAGTTTTTAAGCATTTGTTGTACTCACCAGTAGGTACTAGAGATGCCGACTTGAATGAAATTGGGACTCCATGGGACTTCAATGTCGAATGCAGAAGCCAAGCCTTAAGACAGAATCATATAAAATGTTCTGTTAGAGTTCAGTGCTGTTTCTGGCATTATTTTATCACTTAAATGTTGTAATACTTTTAGAATATTATGCATATCAAGAATATTGAATGGAGCATGTACATTTTCTTGAATTTCATCTTTTTTTTAGAATCTCTTTGTTTTAAGTGTTGGGGGACATTTTTAATTAAACAACTTTAAAAACTTATCCTCGTTGTTATGTGGAATCCAGTTTCAAGATATTGTAATAACAGAAAGTAGATCAATGGTTGCAGGGGCTGAGGGAAGGAAGGGAGGGAAGGGAAGGAAGGAAGGAAAAGGAGAAGGCATGACAATTTTTCAGATAACTTAAGACTGCAGTTTTTGGCAGAAGAGAAATAAACTTGTCTGTATCCGTAGAAAGCAAATCTAAGATCTTCTTCTTGAGGTTACAGGCAAGCGGATAGTGTTTTTTGTAGTGAGCAGTTAACTAGACACTTAATTCTGTTTTCGGGGTAGTATTAGAATAGAATGTTCTTGATATAGATGATTGGTAAAGACTTTTCCAGTGCTTGAGGTGGATGTGAGAATAGACTCCAAGGTGGATCTGTGGCCTAACAGGGTCACTTGTTTTCAGGAAGACTTAAGGCAGATTCCTCCTGAGCCTATATTGATTTCAGACATTTGGCTACCTGTAAGTAGCTGACCTCAATTGGCAAAAAACCCCAACTCTCAAGAGCCTGTGAGAAAAGAAACAAAATAGGTACCTCAAATGCTGTTTTCTGACAAATTTACTTTGATTTACTCTCTCTGCAACCCCACCCCCACTACCCCACTCAACTCTTCATCCTTTGGTTTTCCCAGCTAATTTGCTACTGAAATTTAGGTAGTTTAGGTCACCTTGATCTAATCATTCCAAAATAATTTTCCTTTTTTAGTCATTATTGTGTTAGATAAGAGGACAAGGGAGACCTCTTGTCAATTTCTCATATAGTAAACTTTCCTACCCACCCTGTAGGAAAATATTTTTTCTGTGATTCTTTCTGAAGCAGTGCTGTGGAACAGCTTCTCACTTGTGGTCAGTCCATTGGCTCCCTCAAAGTAGGTGAGAAATTGTGTGTGTGTGTGTGTGTGTGCGTGCGCGCGCATTTCTTTGTGCAAAGGGGTGTTGGCATTCATTAGATTCCCAAGGGAGTATAGTGAGAAGAAGATTAAGAAAGATTAAGAATCACTTAAACCAGCTTTTTCTTAGCTAAGGCAAACCCCTGATTCTTGTTTTAATACTGCACATCTTTCAGCTTCCTTTAGTTAAATTCTCTGTGTGTGAGGTGTGGTGAATTGTTCAGCAAGGACCCAGGTGAATTGGAAGTCTTCCCCAAGTGCCCTGCTGGGGACCAGGAGTCCTTTTATCCTAGAGCAGCACCCCCTGCTCACTTCTATCAAAGCATTTGTCACATTACAGTGAAAGGGTCCATTTATGAAACTATTTTTCTTTATTAGATTTGAAGGCTAGGCCTGTGTTGTATTAGTTTTGTATTCCAAACACCCAGTATCATACCAGCTAGATGCTTAAAAATGTTCTTGACCTGAACCATGTACCCATAATCAGCCAACAGATTCTTCTTTCCTTCCCAAGCAGCCAGTGTTTTGAGCACTTACCCTGAGCCAGGTATAATTTTAGGCATTGGGGATACAGAGGTGAGCTCACTGCATGGATCTGATGGGCTATTTCCAGAGGACACATGATTGTTGCCACTCCCTGAAGCTGCTGCATGTGAGCCATACGCATTTACAATGGTGCTGACCTGGCAGAAATTCCTCCTTCTATAACAGACGTTAGTTATGTGCACATGTTCCGCTATTTTCACCACTCAGAACAAAAATGGAAATGCCCGTTCTGGTCTTCCTCAAAACCATCTATTAAATGTCTCCCCAAAATATTCTTTCTCTGAATGAAGCTGTTAATGGTGTACCTCTAAACATAGAAAATATAGATTGAACATATTGGTAAAAGAAGTGTCAGCATTTAGGACCATGTTTTGCATGTAGAAGTGTTTTTTGTTTTGTTTTTTAAAAACTCAATGGGAAAAATTCATGATTAAAAAAATGAAGAAAGCAAAACCTTCATGCCTGCCTCACTAGTTTGCTCTCTTCTAGCTTATACATATATTTAATTCCATGGATTTGGGTTTATGTTCAGTAAATGTGCAGCACTACCATACAGGGGAATTGGCTGGTTCTTGATGTACTCTAACTTTATTTTCAAAACAGGATGTGCTATGGTCTGACTTTGGGTTTTGTGGAAGAAACGGACGGGAAAGTACATTGTGGATTGGCTCCCTGGGGGCCCACACACCCTGTCATCTGGACTCATATGGTTGCAACTTAGTATTCCAGGTACAAGGAAGGTAATACACATGCGTGTGCATGAGAGTATATGTGTCTGGATGTCTGTGTGTGTCTCTGTGTGTGTTGCACAGGAAGAGGAACCAGTACTGAGTAGGCAGTAGGACCCCCAAGGTTTATTTCCAGCTCTATCCTGGCAGCCTTCCTCATGACCAGGGCAGATCTCTTGACCTCTGGCTGTTTCCTTCTTTGTGAAGTGAGGGGAACACTGTAAATGGTGGTTTCCGTGTGTGTCTCTCAGCCATGTTCAGTATTGCCTTCAGAAAGCTGATCCCAGAATTCCAGGATTCCTCTCCCCGTTCAGCTAGACAGCATTCTGCTTAGCTCTTTTACATAAGAATCTGCATAATTTTCAAACTTTGATTTAAAAGCAGGAACACCCACCCTGGCCGAGTGGTTCAGTGGGTTGGAGTGTCGTCCCATGCACCAGAAGGTTGTGGGTTCAATTCCCAGTCAGGGCACATGCCTTGGTTGCAGGTTTGATCCCTGGTTGGGACTCATGAGGGAGGCAGCCAATTGATGTTTCTCTCTCTCTCTCTCTCTCTCTCTCTCTCTCTCTCTCTGTCTCCCTCCCTCTCTCTCCCTCTCTCTCTCTCTCTCTCTCCCCCGCCTTCTCCCCCCTCCCCTCCTCCCCCTCCCCTCCCCTCCTCCCCCTCCCTCCCTCCCTTCCACCTTCTCTTAAAAAAAAAAGGGGGGGCAGGAACACCCTTTCTTCAAGCCTAAATAAGAGCAGAACAGTTTGTTGAAAGGAAGTGACTTTGTGGCTACCCCCAGGCCCCTGAGGTGATGCCAGGGAGCCTGGTTTGAGAACTGCTGGACCAGAACTGCCTCTTTCAACTCTAACTTTTAGTTTATGCCTACCTGTAGACACAATGCAGTATTTTTTTTAGCTTTAGGTCAGTTTTGTATTTTCATCAATCTGTGTACCCTAAGAGATATATAAGGGCTAAGTCAGGTAATACTTTTGATAGTCCCTGGTTCTAGGAATTATGTGGGAATTTAAGTGTTTCTGCCACTTGGAAGATGTACTCTGGCTGTTGTGTATGCAGCCTTATTTTCTCCTAGTTAATGATACCCCAGTCTCCTCTCCGGGCCTTGCAGAACATTAATAGGGCAGCACAGAGGGAAAAGCAGAAATGTCATGAGGGTCTTGACTCCCAGGCAAATACTGTACTATGTATTCTCTGTTCTTTCAGCATGCCGAACCATGAGAGCTTTTTGAGCAGAGGTGGACATGATTTACTGCGTTTTCTCATTAACAAAAGAAGCATGCATGTATATTACATTTTAAGCCAAGCCAAGCAAATTGTATGGGATGATTATCATTATGGCTCTTCCTTTGGGACACAGAGCTCTAGTGCAGAGGTAGGAGCTGGGACCTGGAGAGGTCAGGAGATCTGTGACCTAGTTAGTGGTTCTACCACTAATTCTATCCCTGTGAATGACCCGAGCAAATACTGGGTCCCTCTTCTGCTACTTTGAAAGTGAAATTAGACTGATGATCTCTTAAGAGTCCTTCCAACTCTAACATTCTAAACATACTAAATACCAAAAATTTTTCTAAACCAGTCATAGGTGCAGTGGAATGGAGCAGCTTTATCATCTCTAAGGCAAAGTAAGACTTTAGTATATACTCCTTAGTTTGAAATTAGCAGCCAGCTGCTTCCTGTTAGATGGGCCAGGTTCAGAAACCCAGGTACAGAAACTCACCGGGGCAGGAAGCCCCAGATGCCTAGAGAGGGCTGAAACTGGGAAAACAAGAACTTTGTCCCCAGGGTAATCTATGCTCCCCTAGCATATCCCTGGTCATGCTGTTTAGACCCCCTGAGCATTCCTCCCTAAAGATAACATCTAGGCCTCAGTTGTATTTTAGCTCCAGGCCCAGGTAAGCAGTGAAACCAGATAAGTGTCTCACCACCACCCCCAGGATGACTCAGGACCAGATACCTCAACTGATACCCCCTGCCCTGGCACCGACCAATCAGTGGAGACCATGACCAGGAAAGAGCACTCGTGGAAAACTGATGAATATTCTATTTAGACACTCTCAAGACCTCCCCTTAGATTCCCGGCTGCAAGAGAGATAAATATGCTCAGGACAAAGGACCCAGTGAGCACTCTCCCATAAGGGGAGCACACCAGCACCATCTCTATCCCTCCACTGGGACCCCACTAGAGTTGCAAGCAGAGGAGCAATGGGCAGCAGCAACTCGACCCTGGCTTATCCCCGAACCTGTCTCCAAGATCCCTGAACCTGTCTCCAAGGCCCCTTCTCTCTCTGACTTCTCAGTGAGCCAGAGCAGCCCAGCCTGGGCTCTCCTGTTGCTTCTTCTATGCCCTTCCTTGTTTCACTGTCCCAGGTATATTTTTGCTGCCATTATGGACCCCACACCCTTTGGCTCAGTACTGCATAGCCCTTCCCTGTGGATATCCCCATCCCCTTTTAATAAATTTAATTTTTCTTTATTCACCTGTCTGAGATGGCTATTTAGCCTGCCCGCGCACCACAGACCACTAACCTCTCACTTCCCAGTTCTGAAAGGACATGACAGCCCACTGGAACTGCATTGGGTCACTGGAGGGCTTCAGGCTTTTCTCAGAACCAGGAGTTTCCCTCTCTGTCCTCTTTGCTTCCCCACCAGTGTATTTCTGTGTATGTCTCTTGTTTTTGATACTTGTCCTTCCTTTACCTCCCATGTTCTCCCTCTACTGGCTCAAAGTATCAGTGTGTCTGGTGTTTTGTAAGTTAAAACTTATCACCATTTTTCAAAAAAAATTTTTTTAATTGATTTCTAGAGTGAGAGGAAGGGAGAGGGAGAAAAAGAGAAACATCAATGAGAGAGAAACATCGATCAACTTCCTCCTGCATGACCCCCCACCAGGGATCGAGCCCACAACCTCCAGCATGTGCCCTAACCAGGAGTTGAACCAGCGATCTTTGGGTGCACAGGATCACACTCAACCAACTGAGCCACACCGGCCAGGGAATTTTTCAAAAATTTTTTAAGTGACTGAAACATCTTACAGTTTTCTGTTTTTGAAAATTCCTATATTATACTACTTTTTAGTTATGTGGCATCATTTATGCATTTCTCTTCCTTAATGAATTAACGTAACAAATGTTTAACTTAAGAAATTTACAGCCCAAGCAGGAAGAAGTCTGGAATCTATTTGGTGGAGAGAACTACTGGTGGTTGCTCTGGATAAGATAAGAATACAGATATTTGAAAGGGTGGGGTGGTTCTGGGTAGCTCTAGAATGAGAGATGGAAACAATTTATGAGAACTTTGATTTGGGATAAGAAAGAAAGATCTTTCAAACTAGATCCTGTACCAGCAAGGGGGCTGCCTGAGGGCATCATGAGATACCGATTAGTTCCTGCCTCACCTCCACCAGGTTTCAGCAGAGATTCCAGCATTCACTAAGAGGTGGGCCAGGTGACCACTGACATTGCTCCTCTATTCCTTTATGGATTGACTGAATGAGTAAAAACAAACACAGCTACTTCCTTCTGGCATATTTTGTCTCAAGTTCAAAGTACTAATTTATATCTTTTATTTTTTAATTAGGAAAAGATGGCATCTCTTTCCCCCTGAAGATACTCCTTTCCTTTATTCAACTAGAATCCCTTATGAAGAATCTAGCGTGTTTAGTAAAGTCAATGTTGTCAATCCTGATTTAAAACGTTTTCCTCAGTTCCAGAAAGCTCGAAGACATGTGGTTACCCTGAGCCCAGGACAGGTAATGGGGGCTTTAAAACCTTGGTGGCCTGTCAGAGGACATCCTAGCTGTAACTTCTCCCAAGTCATTATGCCACATGCCTCTCCCCTTCCTCCTCTCCCCACAGTACAAATAAGCAGGGCTTCTTCCCAGGCTCTCTGCTTCTCAGGTCCTGGATGGATGGCAGGAGGGAACACAGCTCCTCCTACTGGTGAAGAGGAGAATGGACTGTGGAGGATGAAAGCTCATAAAGTCTTTTTTTCATGTTAATAGCAAATGTCAAACATGGGTACTTGAGCACCTCTGGAACATTTATTCACAGTTAATATCTGTTCAGCTGTGCTAGAACCCAGACACATATACTGAAGTTGTAATGCATCTAGGTATTGGGCCAACAGAGGCAGAATGGAGAATGATTTACTTTTAAACAAGAATTTATATTGTTTTGTAACTGTCTCCGAAACATTTCCAATGGTATTGTACCTAGTGCTGCTACCCAATAGGGAAAATCACCTTTACAACATTGGCATTTGCTGTCTGATGTTTCATTAATTCGAAAGGTGTTCTTAGTCTCTTACAGATAGTTTATTCCCTCCCTTATCCCTCACTCCTGCCCTTTTCCTTCCCTTGCTCCCTTCTCACTGGCTCCCTCCCTGCTTCTTTCAGAGTTGAGTACTCCAGCTCAAACAATTTGACTTGACCAAGTTGCCTCAACCCTTTGACGGTGACTCCACTTCACCTGTCCCCCCAGCCCCTCGCAGCCACTTACCTGTTTTCTTTCTCTATACATTTACCTATTCTGGACATTTCACATAAGTGCAGTCATACAACAGATGAGCTTTTGTAACTGATTTCTCGCACTTAGCATGTTTTCAGGGTTCATCTGTGCTGTAGAGCATTACTACTTTTCATTCCTTTTTGTGGCTAAATGTATTCCACTATGTGGAAGCAGTATATTTTGTTTATTCATTAATCAGCTGATGGGCATTTGGGTTGGTTCCACTTTTGGGCTCTGATAAATATGCTGCTGTGAACATTTGTGTACAAGTTCTTGTACAAACATATGTTTCCAGAGCTCCCAGGTATGTACCTGGGAGCGGACTTGCTGGGCCATACAGCACTCTGTTCAGCGCTTCGGTGAGCTGCCAGTGTTTCCACAGCAGCGGCACCATTTTCCCTCCCACGAGCGATGTGTGAGGGTTCCCGTTTCTCCACATCCTCACCAACACTTGTTATTTCCCTTTATTGTTATTGTCGCTGTTGTTATAAACATTCTAGTGGGTCTGAAGTGGTTGTAATTCATTTTTTCTTCAGTTTTCATAGCCAGATGTGAATGACTGTTTTTTCCATCGTATCAGTTTTCCTTAATGTCCTGCTTACTCCTTGATCCACCTCAAACTAGCTGTCTCTCTCAGTACTTTACTAAAAGTATACTCTGCGATAGGACATTCATGACCTCCTAATGACAAAATCCAGTGGCTGTTTTTAGTGTCCCTTTCCACTAAAAGGAACTCTCTTCCCATCTCCCAGCTCTACTTTGTCCATAGCGAGTGCCACCCGTTTCCTAAATCTGAAGCCCAAAAGCTTCAGGTCATCTCCATCTGCTCTACTCGGCCCTCCGTAGGAAATCTCGTCTGAGTCTGGACAAATGCAGTCCCCCTGGACCCTGCCGTTGCTTGTGTCTACTATATCTTCCTATTTAGACCCTAACATTTAATAAATGGACTATTGCAGGAATCTCTTGTCCTTCCCAGACTCTGCCATGTCACTATTTTCTCAGCCACTCCTCGTGCCAACAGGATAGAATTCAGATTCTGTGTCTGATTTCAGAGCCCCCCACAGACCCTCACCCAACTAACTCTCCCATCTTATCTCTCATTACTCCCTCTGCAGTGGTAAGACTGGCCTACTTGCTGTGCCTCAACCGTCCCACTTCCCTTGTCTGTGCCACTTCTCCCTCCTGATAGGTCCCCATTCTTTCCTCTGTGTAAATTGTCTACCAGCCCTGGTTCAAATCACAGCTCCTCCATCCAGGCTGCTCCTGACCTTAATTCATGCCTGCTTCTCTCGTTAAAGCTCTCTTCTCCAATGTCCACTCATCTAATTTACCATTTACATAATACCACCTTTCTACTTACTACTTTTTCGTGCCCTTTCTCAGAATGCATGCAACTATTTTGCAGAGGAAAGGAGGAAATATTAGAGTCTCAGAATCCTTTACTAAAATTTAGATGTAAACAGAGAAGGTCCAGGATTAAGGAGAGCAGAAACTGAAGGAGCTGGCAGTATCCTTTGTGGAACAGATAAATTTGTCAATAAGAAAAGGAATTAAAGGATTGTGGATTTTTTTCTTGTTTTCCTTTCCTACAGCAATATTACTATAAATTCATTTGTATTGTTTTCTTTCTCTAGTATCTTCAATTAGGGTTCGATTCTGATATAAAAATAAAATGTCCTGTTCTTGTGCTAAACATTTTTTGTTTGGTTTTCAGGTTCTGTTTGTTCCCAGACACTGGTGGCATTACGTAGAATCCATTGATCCTGTCACTGTCAGTATAAATTCATGGATTGAGCTGGTACTTTTTTTTTTTCCTTAATAAATGTATTTCCTGCTCTTAAGAGATACAAAGCCTGTATATAAAACTTGGTGATTAATTTTAACCCACATTCCAGTGTTACTTTGTGTTGCTATACTGTACTGTATGTACTCTGTGCTCTGTTGATGGATGTTTAGGTTGGAAATAATTTCTGTTGATGTCCATTCTTTCTTTGAAGGGCACACAGTGGGCACTGATACTGGCATGCAGCGTCTTTTCCCTTGACCAGTGTTGTTAGGAGTTGGTGTTGGGCCTGGCTGGATCTACCACATTTTGTCCCATGTTGCTAGTCCCATCTCATACCACCTGGGCCAGAAATATCTGCTTCTTGGTTCAAGGCTCTTACAACTAATTGCAGAATTCTCGGTCCTGGCTTACACATTTTCTCAGTGTCTTTTGTGCTAGGTTTTTATCATTTCATTTCTGCCAGCAGCCTTTACCCTCCAATATGCTTTGCTTAATCTGTGTTGCCTATTCTACTAAGCAATTAAAATGGCTGCGTATTCGGCTCAAGTCTGTCTCTTCAACCCAAGGCCTTACTTGCATCTGTATGCTCTTTAGACAGAGGTTTTGACTGCGCCTATATCCTCTTTAACCTGAGGCCTTCAGTGCATCGCTGCTGTCCTGTACCCAAAGCTGGGTTTCATCTCTTCTCTCTGGCAGCTGCATTCTTCCCTCTGTCAGGCTTTTCTTACCCTTTGGTAATGGAAAGGGCTTTGGTGGAACACAAAGCAGTACTATAATAGGAAGCTGTATTGTGTGAGCTTAGAGAAGTGTTGTAGCCCTTGGGAGTTAGGGGAGAGGTGTGGCAGGAGATCAGTAGACTCACAGAAGTTCTGCTTGTTCATGCTGAATTGGAATTGGAGCAAATGCCAAGGTAAAGTCCATGGAGTCCACTTTCGCTCCCAGTACCAGTCACATCTGCAATAGCCCTGACAGATGCTGCTTCTCCCAAGGTAGCTCATTCTGTTGTTGAACAGTGCAGTTGTCATCTGCCTACTTATAATCATACCCATTATTTCTGAAACTATACAGAGTATTTTTCTTTTCTGAATATTTGAGGATACCTGCCATGTATCCCCTTAATCCTTTCTTTTCCAGGCTCAAAGCCTCTGGTTTCTTGAACGATGTTTTTTATGTGACTTTATTTTCAGACTTTCCACCATTTTGGCGTAGACAGACTTAAGTTTGGAGTTAGGCAGACTTAAGTTACAGGTCTATACCTTTGTTAGCTGTCTAACCTAGATGGTTACTTAATGTCATTAAGGCCAAATTTCCTCACTAGTAGAACAGGGATTGTAATTGCAGTCACTTCAATAGGGTGGTTGTGAGGCTTAAGTTGGGAAAAACATGTATAAGCATCTAATGCAGTGTCTGGCATATGGGAAGTGTTAAAAGTAGAAATTGCTATGAGGAGGAAGAAGAGCTATTATGCCAAGGGTAGCCCTCTTAATGTACAGCACCTGAAACTGAATACCAGTGCGCCTCATTTGGTGGAGTATAAGATTTCTGCCTCACATGACTTAGATCCTAAATTTCTTCAGTAGTGCTTATAATGTATCGACTTTTAGTAATCTTATTTCACTGGGGCTTCATAGTCAGCTCTAAAATATCCACGCTTTTTTCACATGATCAGCTGCCAGGTCAGATTGTCCTCCATTCTGAACCTGTAAAGCTGGTTCTTTAAACCTAAGTCCTATTCTTTAGTCATCTCTATTAGTTTTCATCATGTTGGTTTAGTTGAGTATTCCAGTTCCCCAAGATAATTTTGAATTTGAGTCTCATTTATGTTTTTAGTGAAACTCCTTCAAGCTGGCCTATGCCCTTTTGGTATGTGACCATTAATCTTTGAGTTTATCCTTGCTTTCTGGTACATAGCAGACACCCCAGGATTGCCTTGTACTTGCCCTGCCCCAAACTTGGAAGTCAATAATTTCTCCAGGTGGTCAAGTTTCCTTTTAGTGGGAATGGTATTTAGAAATCCAGATTTGGGCTCAATGGCTGCTCATGCTACTGGTGTCACTGTTTCCAGACGCAATAAGTAATGAAGCTAGAATATGATATAGGTAGATAGATGATTGATGATAGATAGATGATAGATAGATAGATAGATAGATAGATAGATAGATAGATAGATAGATGATAGATAGATGATAGATAGATAGATAGATAGATAGATAGATAGATAGATAGATAGATAGATAGATAATAGATAGATATTGATACATTTCTAATTCAAGATTAACATTATAGGGTTTTTTCTTATTTGTTTCTGTACTTCTCTCTCCTCTTACACTGAATTTCTGGGTCCTTAATAACAATAACGTATAAACTCCAAATTCCAATACTAATATTACTGACCGTAAAACGAGCCAGTAAAATTTAAGATTTCATTGCGATCCTTTTTATCATTAGACTGTATCCTTCTAAGAGGGTACAGAGTTCCGTGTTCAGTAGTCATCGTGAAGGAATCCTTTTCATTTGTGGTTATGTTGCTGAATTTAGTTAGGTTCATTTGTTTCCATTTGTTCTCAACATTAGGATTTATTTTTTGCATTTTGATCCAATTTAATATTTTGAATATGTAAAACATTTAACTTGTCAAAATTACATTAAAAGGTATACTCAGAGAAGTCTCCTTTCTTCCTTGCCCCCTTCACTCCATTTCTCTCATCCCCTATAGGGATCCATTTTTTTTATTTCTAGTTCATCATCCCTGGCATTTTCTTTGTAAACATATGTATAAATAAGTAAATGAATAAATATATTTATGTATCACTATTTATATTTGAATAACTATATAAACTTCCCTCTCCTTTCTTACATAGAAAATATAGTGTTAATTTACCACAGCTTATTGGTTCATTGTTCTGTTGATAGATAATTGGGTTGTTTATAATTTTTTACTTTCATAAATAGAATATTCTTGCCCTAGCTGGTTAGGTTCAGTGGTTAGAGCGTCAGCCTGCAGACTGAAGGGTCTTGGGTTCAATTCTGGTCAAGGGCATGTACCTCAGTTGCAGGCTTGATTTCCCACCCACCCCCCCCCCCCCCAGTCAGGCAAATGTGGGAGGCAACCAATCGATGTGTCTTTCACTCTTTCTGAAAAGCAGTGGAAAAAATATCCTCTGGTGAAGATTTTTAAAAATTTAAAAATAAAGAGTTTAAATAGAATATTCTTGTACAGATGTACAAGAGTTTCTCTAGAGAATATGCGTATATCTCGGAGTGGACTTGCTGGTCTGTAGGGTATACAACACTCAAGTTTACAAGATAATGCCAACATGTTTTCCATATGGCTCTGTCAGTGCACATTTTCCACCACTTGCAATTATCAGACCCTCTTATACTAGTTTCATGGGTTTCTCGATCTATATTTCCCATATTTTTAATGCAGTTAAGCATATTTTATGTTTATTAGTCATGTAATTGTTTTCTGTTGAAATGCTTATCTTCATGTCTTTTGCCCATTTAAAAAAATTGGGCCATTTTCTTATTGAAGTGTGCAGATTCATTACATATTCTAGATACTGATCTCATATCAGTTATACTGTATGTTACAGACGTCTGGTTTGTTTTGTTCTTTAATGGTGTTTGATGAACAGAAGTTGTTGATTTTAATATAATTTGTCGTTAATGCTATAGTTTATACTAATTATATCTTAAAAATCATATTTACATATTTAGCCATTTCATTCTTGTGGCTAAGTATGTTTGTTGTAATTTTTCTCCCATTCCTCAAACAATTAGCTTATCAAACTCTATAGGGATTATTCTTCCATATGTAACACTTTTTTTTTTTTTTGCTCGAAACATGTCATAGAATGGGAAAGATTGGAAAAAAACATCACAGGATGGTTCAAACTCAAAGTCTATGCCTTAGAGACAGGAAATATACTTAAATTTGGTTGATGAAATAATCCACAGCTCTTTTAGATGGCAGATGATAGTGAATTCATAAAAAAACTGGTAGGCCAACATGTTCATTTCTTCTGTAACAAAGCTTGTATTAATGAGAACAGAACACACAAGAGACTCTACTCTCTGTTTTAAGCCATGAGACACAGAGACAAATGGAAATATGGTGTTTTTCTCTCAATTTAGGAAGAAGACCACCAGGCTCGGGTGGAAGAGGCAATCACCCGCCTGCTCGTGTGCGCCCTGAAAACTGCAGAGGATCCACACAATACCGGGGCTTGGCTAAACCCAACGGAGGTAGGCCATGCCTGGTCTCCATCGCGGCATTTGGTTTCCAGTAATAAATCATCCCTGACTAGATTTGTTTTCCAATTTTTGTAACCACTCTAAAAGGTTTTTCTTTTTCCCTAGGTTGAGGAAACATCCCATGAAGTCAATTGTTGCTACTTAAATAGAGCTGTTTCTGCCCTTTTTGATCATTACAGAACATCTAAGACAGTAGAAACCCAAGCGCTCAGAACAAACGGGGAGTACGTGAAAAAGGAGGAGTTAAATATGCACAGCCTCATGGAGGCAGGACAGACAGGTAGCCCGAACTTAACCTTGGGGACGGAACAGCAGACAGCTAGTCCCTTTGGCCCTCATCTGGTGCCTGTACTACCAAGTTCTGAAGACCCGCCCTCGGAAGGAGGAGGCATATTTGAAAATGATGGTCAAGACTTTGTTGGCAGAAATGGAGAGCACTCTGGGAAGTTGCGCTGTACCAAGAAGCAACGAAGGATGAGTGAACAGGAGAATGCAGCTGTCGAACAAATTGCTTCTAATAGTGCTAAGGCCCCTTCTCAAACGTACATTTCTACAAATGACTTGCTGGACTGCTTGGTGAATCCACAAGTAACCAAGATAGTGGCACAACTTTTAATACAAGGAAGAAGTGTGTGATTGTAATAGAAAATGACTTTTTAAATAGTATTTTAAAAGATTTTTTAAATAGTATGATTTTTTTTAATAAAAGATGAAACAGTAAAAAGTCTGTGTTTGCATATGCTTGTAAATATACTTGTTCTTACCTTGTTAAATTTCAGTCTCTCACCCTAGCTGTTTTGGCACAGTGGTGAGAGTGTCAGCCTGTGTACTGAAGGGTCCCGGGTTCGATTCTGGCCAAGGGTATGTACCTTGGTTGCAGGCTCGATCCCTGGCCCCACTCAGTGCACAAGCGGGAGGCAACCTATCGATATGTATCACTCGCTTTGATGTTTCTCTCTCTCTCTCTCTCTCTGAAAAGCAATAGAAAAAATATCCTCGGATGATGATTAAAAAAAAAAAATTCATTCTCTTGCCACCTTCTTGCATGCACATTGCTCTTTGCCCGCACTGGCTCTTTGTTGTTAGGCCTTCTTTCTGAGACTTTTCATTTCCTCTCCCATCCCATCCTGTCAGCCTATTTCAAATGTAAGCCCTAAATGTTCTCAACAGGATATAATGTCTCCATCAGCCTTAAGCAGGGGTGGCTGCTGCTTGTTTTTGCTTGTTTTGGGGATAAAGTTTTATTGGAAGATAGCCATGAGATTTGTTTACGTATTGTCTATGGTGGTTAGTGTTGTAGCAGCAGAGTTGAGTAGTCACAGAGACTATATATGCCCACAAAGCTGAAAATCTTCACTATCCCCTTACAGAAAAAAAAATTCCCAACCCCTGTCCTAAGGCATCCTGTGGGTGGATTCTTTTTTTTAAGATATGTTTGTATTGATTTCAGAAAGAGGAAGGGAGAGGAGGAGAGACAGAGAAACATGAGATGAGAGAGAAACATCGATCGGCCGCCTCCTGCCCAGCTCCTGACCAGGAATCAAACCAGTGACCTCCAGGGCCATGGGACAATGCTCAACCAACTGAGCCACACCAGCCGGGCCCTTTGGGTGGCTTCTAGCCTTCACCTGAAGCGGTCATACTTCTAACACCTGCAGAATTCTCATTGTTAATCCCTGTCATCCAGGGCAGGATACCAATCAGGAGAAAAGTAGGTGAGGGTCCAATATGGAAGGAATTGGGACACATAAGAACACCAGGCCTGGGAATAAAAAGGCCTTGATGCTACTGACTCCTAAAACTGACCAAATGCTTGGTTTGGTGAAACTGATCCCACTCTTACTACATTTGTAAGATCTGGGGATAATTGTTACCATTACTGTGTAAGAATTTAGAAATTAGAAAAGCTTATTGATCTCTGAGTAACCATTTATGAAACATACATAAGAAAAGATAAAGTCACCTTTTAGATGAGCCTTCAGACTGAGGGTATCAGTAAATCCAAAGAAAGTATGTGCCTTCCAGGAGGGAGGGAGAGAGGTGTTATGTGAACATGCCCAAGAAAAGAAGGATCTGGAAAAAACCCGTCTGTAGCATTTACCACCATCTGACCAATATACTTTACCTATTTTTTTTATCTTCCCTGACCAGAATGTCACTTCATGAGGGTTTGAACTTTGATTATTGCTGTATTCCCAGAACCTAGATCAGTGGCCAGCACATGGCAGGTGCTCGTTAATATTTGACTGAATGAATTATTTTTAAAAGGAGACTTTGTTGGCAGTACTCCATCAAATACACTGGGGCAGAGGATGTTGTAGCCAAGGGTACGATGTCCGTTAACCTTAGTATGTGTATCCCTATTGCTGAAATATACATATCTTTGTTTTCAAATATATTATTTTTTATGTTTGTTACTCCTTTGACCACTGTTTTTCAAGTTGCAGGCTGTGACCCATTAGTGATTCATAAAATCGATTTAGTGGGTGAGACCAGCATTTTTTTAAAAAAATGGTACATAATAGGTAATTTCAGTGAATTCAATAGTAAATGCAAGTATTATGTGAAACTTGGCAGGAAAAGTGTATTTTCAGGGTGAATATACTTCATTAAAACTTTTCAGCTATGTCTGTGTGTACACTGGGCCTAATATAAAATGTATTTCTTAGTGTAGGTTGGAGTCAGAAACATTTGAAAGTTGTTCTGAGACAAAGCATTTTACTCAGAGGTAATAGTCTTTGACAAGCGGACACCTGGAAACAGTTAAGACATTGGTATGAATGGATTCTAAGTGCAAACGTGTAATGGGAGAGAATTTCCTGACTTCAAATATAGAGAGATTATGACACAGCAAGAGATCCTGGCTTATCTGCAAAACGGGAGCCTGAGAGATAGTGAAAGGGGCAGGCTGTCAGCCACCAAGATACCTGAGCCTCATTTCATCCTGTATTTCTCAGAGTAGCATGCCTGAGTGAAATCAATTATTAAATAAAGCACTGACCCTCTAGAGGCCAGAGGGATTAAGGAATACAGATCCACGCATGCCTAAAGTTACAGTATCTGGGTATCAGCAGGGCTGACCTAGACAGTAGGCACAGTGGCTAGGGCCCATGAGCTTTTAGGGTCCACACAAATGTTTTAGTTTTCAAAATAAAAGAATATACTCCATCCTCGACTACATCCATATATATCAATTCAGTTGCAAAGTGCAAGTTTTAATACTTCTTAATAGAGTAAGAGGCCTACAAAGGCAAAAGTGTCTGGGACTGGGGCCCATGCAAGTCCTAAGTGGCGGTGGGAATTGGGGATTTCAGAATCATTTGAGGTACTTGCTGAAAATGCAGATTTCTGGGCACCTCTCTAGAGCTATGGAATCTGACTCCTTTGGGATGAGCCGGTATTTGCAGTCTCAGTAGACACCTCAGGTGATTTAAATACCAACAAAGTTTAGAATATATGCCCTAGAATAGACCCCCCATGACCTAGCACAGGCTCAAGGTGGGCTTCATTGAGCCGGGGCTCCTTGTTGGGGTCAATTTGTCCTTCAGATTTCTTTTTTAAAGAGAGACTTTGTTTTAATCCTCACCTGAGGCTATGATTTTTATTTTATTTATTTTGAGAGAGAGGGAGGAAGAGAGAGAGAAACATCAATGTGAAAGAAAAGTATCGATCAGTTGCCTCCTGTATGCACCCTGACCAGGGATTGAACCCACAACCTCAGTAGGTGCCTTGCCCGGGAATCAAACCTGCAAACTTTTGGTGTACAGGATAATGCGCCAACCAGCTGGGCCACCTGCCAGGGTTCAGCCGAATGTTATTAATACTCTGAGGATCCCTTGATCCTTAATTGTGGTCTCTATCAGCAGTGGCCTGTGTTCATCATCACGCTCTCCTATACTTGCCCTTAAGGATAAAAATGTTTACCACCAAATGACATTTTTCAAGCATTTTATTCAAAAAGCAGGTGACATATTTCTCTAGGTTGGGGATAACTGTGACATTTACTGACTGGATCATTATACCTTGGTTCAATACACCCTGATATTCAGCCTCGCCCTAAGTTAACCAAACCACTGGAGAAACAGCAAATTAGAGAGCAGGCCTCTCCTTTTTTGTTACATTCATTGTCAAGCCCAAGTTGAGATGCCAGTGGCCAACCCACTTAAAAAACAAACAGCAACAGCAAGAGAAATGTCAAGACGTCTGTTAAGGAGGCAGCAACTGTGGCTGCCTTAACTGCCTCTACTTGAAGTGCAGGTATTGTTCCGCATGGCCGGGGAAGAGCACCTCCACCCTCCCAGCGACCCCTGGTGACCAAGTGCACTGTCTTGCACTGGCTTTGCAAGGGCGTCAGCTCTTAGCCCACAGAGCTTCAAATGAAAACTAATACAAACCAAAGCCAGAAGGAAAAAGTGAGGGAAATATAAAGGGGATTTAAAGATTGGCTGAGGTGTTCCTGAATTAGTAACATTAAAGGCCATGCGTTTTGTTTTGTTTTTAATATATCTGTATTGATTTCAGAGAGGAAAGGAGAAGGAGAGAGAGATAGAAACATCAGTGATGAGAGTCATTGATCGGCTGCCTCCTGCACGCCCCCGACTGGGGATTAGGCCCGCAACCTGGGCATGTGCCCTGACCCGGAATCAAACCCTGATCGCCTGGATCCTAGGTCGACGGTCAACCGCTGAGCCACACCCAGCCGGGCAAAGGCCATGTTCGGTTGTGGGAAGAACAGAGGGCTTGATGACACAGGGACCTGATTCAGTTGCTGGCTCTGAGGGTCGTTACCCAAGTGACCTCAGGCAAGGAAGCTGCTTGCATTCTGAGCATCAGTTTCCTCAGCTTTAAAATGGGGATATAATTCTTACCTCAGGATTGTTTGGGGAAATAAACTAAATACTGTATATGAAAGCATCTATTACATTACATGGTACAATCTAAGTGCTCAATAAACAGTGTTTGAATATGAAATTTACTTGGGGAAAGTTAAAGAAACTTTCCTTTACCGTCCAACAGATGCTGAGCTAGCAAATTAGCATTATGTTTAATTCCTTTGGTTTACTTATACACATTTAAATCATCAAAATGCCATAGGAAATATGCCATTTAATAATAGAATTCATTTCATTTTACTTAAATAGTAGAGGGTTTCACACTAAAGTTGCAGCAGGCATTATCCTACTGTTTTCGTTGGGCAAAATTAACACCAGTGAGAAGTTATAAGAAAGCAGATTTGGATTCAACATAAAAAGGACCAACTGGAGCCAGGGCTGCTGTGCTGCACAACTCCATGGGATACGATTCATCTGCACCACAAGGCAGACGACAGCTGCACTGCAATCCCAGAGCCCCGGCCGGAGCCCCTATGTCAGGGGCTGGTTCATGAAAAACGAAGTTCCCTGGCATGGAATCCATTCAATTTGAGGCAACGGGACAATAAGCCAAGGATGTTGAAGAAATGGTTCCTACTTGGGTAGGACTCTGACTAAAGCTTTTCATTCTTACTTGGTTTATGAAACATTTCTGGAGCATCCATTGGACATCAGGCACAGACCTCAGTCCAGGGATAAAAAAATGAGTAAGACACCGTCTCTGCCCCTAAGAAAGGTAGCAGTCCTACCCACTTAGTAAGACTGCTCCCCGCAGTAGTAGGGCATCCTGACGTGATACCAGCTGTCTCCGTCAGTGGCAGCTGAAATTGCATAACTGTGCCCTCTGCTTTTAAGATTAATGTTACTCTTTCCTTCCTGAAAATCTAAACCTGTTCTGTTCTTCTACAGATTTGATGTCCATGGTCATGGACAGAGTTGTAACTAAGTTATCTGATTTAGATTCTCCAATTTATTGATTTCAAGATAGGTCACTCCAGTTATGAAAGAGAAGCTGAAGAAAGTCTGATTTCAGGTAAGGATCCTTGGATCTTAAAAAAGCTGTTAAGAGAAAAATAATCTAAAACTTGTTTTATAATTACATAGGTACAGATCAGTGATTTTCAACCACTGTGCCGCAAGAATTTTGAAAACATGCAATACCTGACTATTTATTCAGGGGCAACAAACTCTTTTTCCTTAGAATGTCAAATAAAAAAATGACAATAGCCAACACAACAATAGCCGTCCAGTGTGAATGCATCAAAAATTATATTTATTTTTTTGTTAGCTCAGCAAAAAATATACTGGTTTTTTTTGGTGTGTCGAAGAATTTTAGTAATTAGCTTATATGTGCCATGAGATGAAATAGTTGAAAACCACTTGTATAGATGAATGTCTTCTGTGAAGGATACCAAAACGCTACTTTCGAAAAGTAATGAGGTACTCTGGGTAAGCCTGGTTGTCATAAAATACCACAAATAAACTGGGATTCTTCACATTATCTGTGACACTATCATACAGATCCATAGGATTTTGAGGATTCTTCGGAGGAGGCACAATTAATGCCTGATGTCCACGTTCGTACAATCCAGTAAGCACCCGCACAAAGTACATATACTTTCTCCCATTTACATCTGGTTTGGAGTATGTATCATTGGCAGAATATTGGGCACTGACAGCAAAGTAGGTTCCCTTTCCATATGCTACAGCTGTGAAAAGAAAAACGACATTTTTAAGAATTTCAATTTAGGCTATAATTTGATGTACTACCCTAATATGTCAAATGTTAATACAATGTTTTCAGTTCCCTCTAAAGCCTCTTTACAATTTTTGTGTGTGTTTTAAATTTTTAAAAATCATTCCTCCACCTCAAAGGGCCAGTTAGTCCCTTCGGGATGAAACATAGTGAGTCTGACCTGAAACTTTGGCTGCAACCTGGCCACGAGCCATGAGGGAACACAGTGCAATTCACAAGGTCCCTGAGCCAGCCTGGCGTCTCATGGCCGACTCTTCACTTGGAGCAACCACATGACCTGCTTCCTTACCATTCTTTCCTGCATAACTGCGGTTAAAGCCATTTTGGTTGACATGTGGCAACGAGCCAGCATCTGTCCCATGGAAGAGCAGCTTCTCATTTTGTGTATTGCCATTGTGGTCATCCATGATTTTTTTCTTTATCTGGTAGGCTTTCCAGAGACCTAGATTCTGGATCCTCTCAATCTGCAAATCAATAAGGAAAAATATTCTGTCAGTGCCAAGATACAGCACATAAAACATGACCATTTTAATCCTCACCTGAGGATATGTTGAGAGAGAGAGAGGGAGAGAGAGAAGAGAGAAACATGATATGAGAGAGAAACATCAGTTGCCGTTCGCGCCCTGACCAGGGGTCCAACCCATAACCTAGGTATGTGCCCTGACCTGGAATCGAACCTGCAACCTTTTGGTGTACTGGACGACACTCCAACCAACTGAACCGCCTGGCCAGGCAGGGCCTGACCACTGTTTTTTATAAGTAAAAATTATTATAAACAGCAAATTCAATGTCAAATGGCAACTTTTTGCATTTGGAAATCTTTTTAGATCAGGTTTCTCAAATCAGGCCTTGGGAAGAAAGTTGATTTAGTTTTTAACATCTTTTATGCACCACATGAGAGCAAACAATGTTTAGGATCTTGGCCTACCAAGGCAGTTCAACTCCTCCTGCTTTTTACCTTCACTGTAATTACTGCTCCTATGGCAGTCTACCTCACTCTATCACTTCGTCTCTCTCCTCAGTCCTTCTGGAATGCTGGTTTACTAGCCAAGCTCTAACCATGGGAGAAGCACTAGAGTGTCTAGGCAAGAAGGAAATTAATGAATGAAAGTTAATCTCTCGTCCAGTTGGAAGAGTAGGGCATGAATCCTGGTGAAAGGGAATCTGGTTGCAGACCAAGTGGCTATGTTTCTCTTTTTTTTTCTAATTTATTTTTCAGTTATAGCTTACATTCAATATCGTTCTGTATTAATTTTGGGCATACCACAAAGTGGTTAGAAAATCCTGTACTTTATAGCATGGTCCCCCACTGCTTCAAGTACCCATCTGGTTCCATACCCATTTATGTCAATATTATTAACTATATTCCCTATGCCATAATCTACACCTCTGTGGCTGTTCTGCAACTACCACTTTGTACTTCTTAATCCCTTCACCTTTTTCACTGACTCCAACACCCTCCCCTCTGACAGCTGTCAGTCTGTTCTCTGTATCTATGAGTCTGTTTCTGTTTATTTTATTCAGATTCCACATATAAGTGAAATAATATAGTATTTGTCTTTCTTTGACTGGCTTATTTCACTTAGCATAATCCCCTCCAGGTTCACTTCTGCAGTCATAATAAGTAAGATTTCCTTCTTTTTTACAGCCAAGTAGTATTCCATTGTGCCTCTTTTTATCCACTTGTCTACTGATGGACACTTAGGCTGCTTCCAAATCTTGGCTATTATAAATAACACTGCAATTCTTAGTGGTTTGGGTTTCTTCGGATATACTCCCAGAAGTGCAAGCATTGAGTCATAAGGCAGTTCCATTTTTAATTTTTTGAGGAACTTCCACACTGTTTTCCATAGTGGCTGCAGCAATCTGCATTCCATACTCTTTGGGCACTGGTTTCCAGGGCTGTGGTGAAAACTCCTTGGGTCCTAGATTGCAGATCAGCTTTGAAACTTCCCTAATCAATAGGTAGCGGCAGTTCCATCTAGTTGTCCTGGGAAAGTGTGCGGAGTGGGTAAAGTCTCTCATGGAAAAGCAAGAGGTGAAGGTTCCATGCTGTCAGAATCTTCTTCTATTCTAGCAAACTCTAGATTCTAACACTGTTACCTGCCTTCATCAAGTTCTTTTTTTTTTTCCCCCCCCAGTTTCGGGTTTCCTATTTTTAATTAAGATAGTTTGACCTCTAGCTCAAAGTGTCCATGTTATAAAGCATGTTGTTAATCTGATCTGGTGGGGTTTTTTTTTACCTACAATTAAGTTTCTAATCTTTAAACTGCCTACTTCCATTTTGTTTCTATTTACCTTAAGTTTTATTTATTTTACTCATTTTCCAAAAGCCTTAAAAATTTCTTCTTAAATCGTTCTTATTTCTTAGTCTTTTCATTCTTGTTTCTCACCTTTTTTTTAGTGTATGTGCTACTAATGCCAGCACTCAACCCTCTAAAACTTAATAACCACAGAAAGAAAAGAATTATTTCAAGTAATTTTGAAAACAGTAATCTGATTCTATATTCCTAGTGGGATAAATTATAAAGTTAGTAGGTTTATGTTAGCAGCAGGCTTCTGGCTGTGGTAAACTATTTGTATCAGACCAATCCTCTTGCCAACAACTGCCAGAAGAGCTGGGGGGCGGGGAGGATGTCTGTTTGAAGGAAACAAGGATTAGATGGGCCAAGTTCCCAGACGGAAGGGCAGTGCAAAGTGAAACAAAGTCAGAAGACTATAGAGTAACTGCCTCAAAGTGCTTAAGGAAAATAACTGCCACCCAGAATCCTACACCCAGCAAAAATATCCCTCAAAGAATGAAAGTGAAATGAAGACATTTTCAGACAGACAAAAACTGAGACTACCAGAAACATCACCACCAGATCTATACCAAAAGGAATAGAAAAACCAGAAGGAGAGTCACCCAAGATGTAGGCATGAACATACAAGATGAGCCCGGACGGCCGTGGCTCAGCAGCTGAGCACCGACCTAGGATCCAGGCGTTCGGGGTTCGATTCCCGGTCAGGGCACATGCCCGGGTTGCGGGCTCGATCCCCAGTCGGGGGCGTGCAGGAGGCAGCTGATCAATGACTCTCTCATCATTGATGTTTCTCTCTCTCCCTTCATCTCTCTGAAATCAATAAAGATATATTTAAAATAAAAAATACAAGATGAATCGAAGGGCAGTGGGATGAAAGGATAAATATAAATCAACAATCAATGTATTAAAAAAACTAAAATGTTTTATAGGGTTTCAAATATACATAGAATTAAAATTACAAGTAGTACAAAAGGCAGGAGGAGATAAATGGATTTAAAGTGTTCAAAGTTCATTGCGTTGTTTGGGAAATGAAAACACTAATTTGCATTACAGTTTAATAAGTCAAGGATACACACTGTAATCTCTAAGTAACCAATGAAAGAGTTATAGTAGGAGGTATAATGAATAATCTAATAGGGCACAAAAATGGAATGATAAAAATACTTAATGCAAAATAAGGTAAGAAAAGAGAGAAAAGGAGCAAAGAGTAGATGCGATACATAGAAAACAAAGATTAATACAGCATATTTAAACCCAAACATGTCAGTAAATACATTAAACAGACTAAGTACTCCAACTAAAAGATTGTCAGACTGGATGAAGAAAAACAAAATCAAGTGTATGCTGTTACCAAGAGATACATCTTAAATATACAGTTATAGGAAGGTTAAAAGAAAAAGGGGAGATGCTAACAATAACCCAAAGGAACTTGGCATAGCTATTTTAATATCATTAACAATAATTTTGGTATCATAATTTTGAAACAATTTTATGTACACTGTAGAATAAAACAAATAAGTAAATATGTAATATTATCAGGAACCAAAATTTCTTTTGCACGGGGAAAGAGACAAATATAAAATAAAAAATTAAGAAAAAATCCACAATATTAAATTTTTAAAAATATGTATTAATTTCAGAGAGAGGAAAGAAGAGGGAGAGAGAGAGATAGGAACATCAATGATGAGAGAGAGTCACTGATTGGAGAACCATGATCTCCTGGTTCATGGGTCGATGCTCAACCACTGAGCCACACCAGCTGGGCTACAATATTAAATTTTAATTGAAAACATCCTAATGCATTGATGTTTCTATCTCTCTCTCTCTCCCTCTCCTTTCCTCTCTCTGAAATCAATAAAGATATATTTTAAAAAGAAAAAAAAAGATCAACTTGGAAGGGTCCCTATTATCCAAGGGTAGATTAATTTGTGCATCTAAAAGAATAATCACTGTAATTAAATATACTGAAATTTTTTTTTGCATCCCAGTTTCTTTTTATTTTTCTGCTATCTTTTCCTTTTTTCTTTTAAAGTATGGAAGCTCAAGTATAAGATGTATATATTTTTTTAAGCTTTACAAACAAAACAAAACAAAAAACTCCTTTTGCATTCTATAAAAATTGACAGAAAAGCACCTGGCCAGAAGAGCAGAACGGCGGGCAGGCCCCATCCCCCACCCCCACATGGTCTCTGTGGGACGGGGCCAGTAGGTACAGGACAACGCTGAGGGCCACCTCTCCTTTCTCCCAGAACTGTCTCCTGCTTCCCCATCCCCAAGTCCAAGCAACTCCCAAACACACATGGAATCAGATTTCCAGTTTTTCTTCTATCTTTCACACACCACAGTTATTTCATAAAATTTTTTGGTTTTACATTTTTTACACCAATGTAACAAAAAGGTGGGAAGGAAGGGGAGGAAGACAGTGTATTTTATGCTTATAAATGGGTGTGGGGGGGAGGACAGGGAGCTGGGCAAACAAAACACAATCTCTATGGAAACATCAAGTTCTGATAGCAAAACGTGGTGGGAAGACAGAGAAGGGTGTTTAGCCACTTTACTCTCAGGGTGTGATGATGCTGTGCAGGTCAGTGACGCAAGTTGTGTGACCTGGTCGGGGAGGGAAAGGACAAGGGAAAGGCGCAGAAAATGAGTTTTCTAAGAAAGGAACCTAATGAGTGCATGGCATATCCGGTTGGCATGAAGCAGAGGTTTAACACTGCTGCTTTCTCTTCAAAGCCTCCACCAGGTAATCCTTAAAGAGCTTCTTGTTTTGATTTGTTTGCAAAAGTCTGTACACACCTCAGCCCACTGACGATGTCCTTTGTTTTTCCAAAGTAGATCTCATTGAGCATACTTCCGATTTTGTCTTCCATGTCCTCTACCAGGCGCCCTATATTGGCCAAGTGTGGCGAGCAGTCGCTCACAGTTCCTTCTTTCTCCATCTGTCTGGTAAGGCTGCCTTCAAGGTTCATGATGCCAGCGCTGGACTTGTTGGTTTGCAGCCATAGCATCACGGTGGAGGTCAGCTTGTAACGGGCAGTGGAGCCGCTGGATTTCTCCTGCACTTCCAACACATGGATGGAATCCCAGAAGCCTTTGATCTTTGATCTGTCAGCAGCCTTCTTTATGAGGATCACTCCAGCAAAGCCATAATCCAGATCCCAGAGGTAGACAGATGAGATGCCACCTTCAAAATACAGGTCTCGATACTGGTCAAAGACATTGTTGGCTTCCACCTCCAGCTTTCTCAGCCGAGCAGAAGGCATGGCCCCATCTTCCAAGGGTGGGTCATACCTATTACTCCACGGTGACCTAAAGGAGTCCCCGTCTCTGTTGTAGTTACACAAAAGGTAATCCTTTCCCACCACCTTGTCTCTGGCGATTTTCAGTGGGGGGTCAACAAAAGACAGGAGATCTTCACATAGACTGGGGACCAGGTCGATCAGGTTGCTGAGGTTTTTCTCGATTTGCTGTGGAGGCAGGCGCCTCATTAAGTCCATGGCACAGTCCAGCTCATCCCTAATGGTCGTGGCATTGGCAGTGGTCCCAGTCCCAGCGTCTGCGGCTATACCCACCGCAGCAGGGCACAGCGCCACATACTGAATTTTTTTAAAGCAAAAGGGGAAAAAACTTCTTTACAAAAACGCCAGATAATAAGTGCAGAAGGAATGACAGAACTAGAAAATTACCATTTTTCAACCTCTGCAGTAATAACAGACTTAGGAAAGGATCATCAATAAATATTAAAGTCAATCGGTAAAAGGCTGTTGGGGAACAGGGTCCTTACTATACAGTGACTAAGTATCACCCCACAGATTACTGACTGACTCCAGTGGAGAGATGTGGTGGTCACCACCCTACCTAGTGATCAAACTTAGCATCAGCAGTAGTGGGACAACATTACCATATGAGGCTTCATGTAATGTATCACCTATGAAATATTCTTACAAAAAGTATTGATCTGAATTTACCCAAGCTCTTCAACCTAACTCCCAGTTTACCAGAAATAAAGAGGATAGAGGAATAAATTAAATAACACCATAAAAAAAAACACAGACAAATCTAGAACCTATAAGAAAACTGGCTTGGGTTCTTAAAAAAAAAAAAAAAAGAACTGACCAGACAGAGCCAAAATGTGTGACATTCTATAACATAACTGGCTTAAATTCCTTAAAAAATTCAGTATCATAAATTTTTTTTTAAATGCAGAAATACTGTTCCAGATCAGAAAAGATGAAGGAGACGTAATGACCAAATGCAGCATATTAACCCAGACTAGGGATGGGGGTGGGAGTGGAATGAGAGTTATAAGAAAATGTTTCAAGCAAATGGGAAAATTTGAATATGGACTTTATATTGGAAATTATTGAATTAATGTTATTTTCTTACATAGGTTAATGGTTCTTAGTTATTTGGGAGAATGTCTTTATTCTTAGGAGATACATGCTAAAATATTTAGGAGTGTCATGATGCCTGCAACTTAACTTTCAAATGCTTCAGCAAAAACTCAGAGTGAGGCGTAAAAAGCAAATGTGACAAAATTTTGAATCCAGGTGAAAGTTTATGGATGTTAAAAATCGTAGTCACAAGACGTGACAGTCATGGAGGATGACAGTCCATCCATTTTTCATGTTAATGTTTTCACATGAGGAGAGACCTCCACAGAGGTGCCTTAAGTACTACCTAGCTCTGCTTTTATTGGTGTCATACACTAGGATTTCACATAAAATTTTATTTGTAAAAAGGATTTCACTACAAAAAGGTGAAATCATTTCTCTGGCCAAGGTCTGACAACACAGGGCAAGCCTCCAGGGTCCACAGCAGACACTGCTGGTAAAGCGGATAGTCTGCTCAATCTGGGCTTGGCATCTCACCACAGTGTGCCAGTCAGCCACTATCAGATGGTATTTGGAATGAAACTTATTTGCCATCTCAGAACCAGATCATCAAAGAGCTGCATACTTAAATCACGTTGTCTTAGTACCTGACAGAATGGTTTTGCTCAACAATTAAGAGATTTAAAAAAAAACAGAACATAGTGATATAAAATTTGATCTTGGATGTATTGTGAAGATGATTTTGAAGATATTCTAACCTCTCAGGAGTCAGTCTCGGTATTGTTAAAAGCTGTGTGTTTCCTGATCAAGTGGTTTGCTTTCTGATTTATAGACAAGATTATGAATCTTGTAGCTGGCTATTTACTTCTGTGCTTTGTCTACTAGGAAGCTCAGGGACAAACTAGTGGTCCTCCTCTAGTAACTATCTAGGACTTCATGTTACGTATTTTTGTGAATTAACAATACTTCTGTGTTATCTTATTTTCACTACTTTCCTTTTCTCTGTGTCCATTTTTCCTCAACTACTTATTTTATCTGAAGGTATGGTCTATATCTTTTAGGACATTTCAAATCTTTTTTGAATTATTATGTGCTTAACTACATGAATAAACAGAATGGTGGCAGTCCAAATAGAAAGTAAGAGAAAATCTGCAAAAAAAGGAAACTATAAGACCTTATTGGCACACTCATTATTATGAATGAAGAGAAGGAACTCAAAAATCTCTAGCTGTACTCAGAGTATGGTAGAACCAAGGACAGAAAGGAGAAGGAAGGGGAAAGATTATTACTTAGAGATGATTAGTTAGGTTTTAGGGAAATTGATTTAGCAGACAGATAACCAAGTGGAGATATTTTTAGGCCGCTGGGAATATGTTCTAGAGCTGGAGTCAAAGATCCAGGCTGGTGATATGCTGATTTGAGAGCTATTAACATTGAAATAATGACTGCATCCAAGAAGGGTAAAAAGATTCCGTGGTGAAGTGCAGAGACAGAAGACCAAAATAGAAATCCTGTGAGTAAAGCTAGGATTAGGAGTTTTGAGAAGAAACAGATACCAGTGGTAACAAAAGGAGAATTAAAGAAGAAGAAAGCATCAAAATAATATTGCCATAGAAGTCAAGAAAGAACATAAATTTGCCCATGGTTAGATTCCTGGTCAGGGCACATGCCTAGGTTTTAAGCTCCATCCCCAGTAGGGGGCATGCAGGAGGCAGCCAATCAATGACTCTTATCACTGATTTTTCTGTCTCTCTTCCTCTCCCTTCCTCTCTCTGAAATCTTTTTTTTTAAAAAAGAAAGACCATAAATTTCAAAGAGCATACTAATTTTTTTAAGAGTGGAAGTTGCCAAAATAAATGAGATGAACAATGAAAGGTCCATTGGGTTTACTAAGGAAGCAAGCACTGTTCATCTGTGAACAGTGGGGCAGAGGCACATAACCCAAACCTGAGGAGCCTCCCTGCCTGTCTCTCTGTGGTGGCTTGCTAGTTATCAACTCCAACTCTGAAGCCATATCTTTGAATTTTTATTAGCTTGCTTCACAAAGGAAATAAGTGTCTTTAGAATTCTAATATCATATTGCAATCTATTATAACTTACACGAGAATCTCAGTCTTAATGTCTCAGTAATTATGGTGACATAAGTAAAATCTAAAATCTGAAAACTATCATAAAATATTCTAATTCTGGTTAAAAGATATTATAGGAAATCAATCAAAATGTATTTCTCCAGGACCACGATGCCCCTTATTTCCATCTTTAAGGAACTCCATGTCAGCAGAAGGCTTACCTTCTCTATCTTGAAATGTGAGCAGGTCTGATTGAATGTGTCTGCCACTTTGCCGTATTCTGGTTGACCAGGCTGTAGCTCAACAAGACAGACACGCTGCTGCTTCATATCACTCCAGTGTCCAGGGACTTCAACTGCAAAGTAGATATCTGAGGACACTCTTCACCAAGGAGGACTCATCTACACAGTCTACCTCCCTGGTATGCTTTGAAAAACCTAGTATCATTCATGTTCTTGTTTTACAATCTCCTAATTCAATGTATTCAAGAAATTTCTTATCATTCTGGGAGAATGTTTTTCAAAGTGTGGACCACACAAAACCACAGAACCAACCATAATGCTTAAGAAAGAAAAAACAAAACCCACAGATCCATCAACCAAAATCTCTGAGGGGTGGAACCTGTGTCCCCACATCTTCACAAGTTTTGATCGTGCTCATGAGAACTGCTGGTATCAGGTGACTCGGCTGCACATTCTGCTCAGTCTCTAATCTGTCATAATTTAATAATTTAACAATCGCCTGGCCGGGCGTGGCTCAGCGGTTGAGCATCGACCTAGGATCCAGGTGATCAGGGTTTGATTCCCAGTCAGGGCACATGCCCAGGTTGTGGGCTGTGGCCGATCAATGACTCTCATCATTGATGTTTCCATCTCTCTCTCTCCCTCTCCTTTCCTCTCTCTGAAATCAATAAAGATATATATATTTTTTAAATTTAACAATCAATTATTTCCTTATAATGTTTTAAATAGTTACTCTTGTACTGCTTACAAACACACGGATTTTTGCCTGAATGCCCACCACAAGGTCCTCCACATCTGTTCCTTCATTACTCTTCATAACATCCTTAAGAGTTGAGTGGGTGGCGAGTTTTGCTATGTGGTAGGTTGTGGTGGCAACTCCATCTTCCCTTCTGCTAAACAGAATTTTACTCTTGACTTCTCATTTCCCCAGGGTTGCTCAGGGTATGAGGAATTCGTTCACACTGATCTCCCAAAAGATGAAGAGAAAATACTGGAAGGGAAGCCATTTTTACTAGTTTTCGGTGGGAGATTTCAGTGGTTTGAAGGCAGGAGTGGCTGTCTATACAAGACAAGCATTCCCTTCTCAGGAAGCAGATCCAGTCAGAGAATCTAAGGCTGCTTCCTGATGTGTGTGTGTCAAGCAACTTTATTTTCAGGGCAGAGGAGGAAGTGACTTCTGGGAGAAGATCCTACAGGCTCCCGGTCCTCTCTGGGTATAATCACAGATGCAGAAAGTGCCCGCTCTCTGACCAGGCTGAAAAAACCTTGGGCCACTTTTCTTTAAAGCCCATGGCTTTCCCTCTCCCGACTAAAGCAGCCACTGCCTCCCAGAAGAACTGGCTCTGGGAAACTTGTAAACTGTAAAAATCAAAGGTTTGGCTATTGTTACCACTAAGATGGGTCATCCTTGGGATGTTGGGCGCACCCATGCTATATTTTCCCAGCCATAACGTAAGCTCCTTAAGCTCAGAGTCCAAGTTTCCTATTTTATTCCATAAGGTTACGTGAATTTTATATACTTGAATACAGTTTTGATGTATGTACAAAACAGTGTTAAGCCCGAAGTAAGTGTAAAATAATGGATAACAAGCATGGGAGTTTGACTTACCTTCAGGTTTCATGAGGCGCTGAACAGATAAGCTGTGTCCCTTTGCATTTGTAGCAATGAATGTTTTCAAGTCCACTGTGTAGCTCTGCTTATTAATTTTGACAACTAGTTTTCCCTCTTTTTTTCTTGCATCCTCCAATTGCAGATTGGTTATTTTGTCAAAATTATAAAAAGTGTTATTGTCGTTATATTGCCATTCTACAAAGTTACTGACGTAATCTGCTCTGGATTCCTGCTCTTTGACTAATCTAACTGTCTTGATCATTTCCTCAATTGTATTTCTAGCCTGTTCCACATCTCTGGTGATTCCTGAAACTTCAATCAGAGGTTTTTGATGGTCGAAGTGCACTGTAATATTCAAGTCCTTCTGCAGCTTATTCAATTCCTGACATTCCTTTCCATCAAAGTCTTTGATACATTCATCTACACTGGTGTAAGACCTCTGATCCTTTTTAATCAGATCCTGTAAAGTGGAGATGGCTTTTTCCACACATTTTTCATTTTCACCACACACCTGAAAAATTGCTGATTCTATTTTCTTCTCAAAAACAAAACACTTTTGTTTTGGGGGAGGTTGCTTTGAGAAGCCAAAAAATGCTAAAAAAGAAACGAAAGGGAATGTAATTGTTTTGGATTTAAAAAGAAAAAAAAAAAAGATTTAGCTATTTCTCCCTTTCTTCCTCCTTCCCCCCCTCCTCCCTTCTTTACTTCCTTTTTCTTTTATAGTCACCGTGCTGTATGTCACATCCCCAGGACTTATCTTATAATTGGAAGTTTGTACCTTTTGACCACCTCCACCGATTTTGCCCACCTCCCATCACCCCACCTCTGGCAACTACCAATCTGTTCTCTGTATCTATGAGTTCAGTTTTTTGTTTGTTTGTTTTAGATTCCACACATTTGAGATATCATACATTATTTGTCTTTCTCTGTCTGACTTGCTTCATTTAGCATAATGCCCTCAAGGTCTATCTATGTTGTTGCAAATGGTAGGATTTCCTTTTTTAGGACTGAATAATATTCCATCATATATACACAGTAAGGATAAAAGTAGGTTTACAGTTGTTCATATGGAAAATAATACAATAAAAAATAATAATACAAGAATTCTGGTTCACGTACTCACAACTGTAAACCTACTTTTGCCCCACATGTGTATATATCACATCTTCTTTATCCATTCATTTGCAGATAGATAATAGGTTGTTTCTGTGTCTTGGCTATGTAAGTAATGCTTCAGTGAACATGGGGGAGCAGCTATCTCTTCAAGATAATGATTTTATTTCCTTCAGATCAATACCTAGAAGTGAAATTGCTGGATCAGGTGGTAGTTCTATTTTTAATTTTTTTAGGAACCTCCATACTGTTTTCAGTAGTGGCTACACCAATTTACATTCCCACCAACAGTGGACAAGGGTTTCCTTTTCTCCACTTTTTTTTTTTTTTAAAGTCTTTATTGATTTCAGAGAGAGGAAGGGAGAGGGGGAGAGAGAGAAACATCAATGATTAGAGAATCATTGATTGGCTGCCTTCTGCAGGCCCCCAACTGGGGATCCAGCCCGCGACCCGGGCATGTGCCCTGACCGGAAATCGAACCATGATCTCCTGGATCCTAGGTCGATGCTCAACCGTTGAGCCAAGCCCAGCCGGGCCTTTTCTCCACATTTTTGCCAACATTTATTTCTTGTCTTTTCCATAAAAGCATTCTAACATGTGAGGTGATATTTCATTGTTTTGATTTACATTTTCCTGATGATTAGTGATGTTGAGCACCCTTTCATGTACTTGTTGGTTATTGGTAGGTATGTCTTCTTTGGGGAAAAAACGTCTATTCATATCCTCTGTGCATTTTAAAATTGAATTGTGTGGGGTTTTTCTATTGAGTTGTATGAGTTATTTATATATTTTTGATATTAACCCCTTATCAGCTGTATGACTTGCAAATATTTTCTCCCATTCAGTAGGTTGTCTTTTCATTTTATTGATGGTTTCCTTTGCTTTACAGAAGCTTTTTTATTTGATGTAGTCCCACTTGTTTATTTTTGCTTCTGCTGTTTGTGTTCTTGTTGTCAAATCCAAAAAAGTATTGCCAAGACTGATATTGAGTAGCTTACCCTGTTTTCTTTTAGAAGTTTAATGGTCTCAGGTTTTATATTCAAGTCTTTAATCTAGTTTGAGTGGATTTTTGTGTGTGGTGTAAGAGTGGCCAGCTTCATTCATTTGCATGTGGCTGTCCCAGCGCCATTTATTGTCCCAGCGCCATTTATTTTAGCATATGTGCTACCGAAGTGAGCGCCCAATACTATTTATTAAAAAGACTATCCTTTCCCCATTGTATATTCTTGACTCCTTTGTTGTAAATTAATTTACCATATATGCATAGGTTTATTTCTGGGCTCTCTATTCTCTTCCATTGATCTATGTGTTTGTTTTTAACCAATAGCATACTATTTTGATTACTATAGCTTTGTAATATATTTTGAAATCAGGAATTGTGATGCTTCCACCTTTGTTATATTTTCTCAAAATTGCTTTGGCTTTTTGGGGTCTTTAGAGGTTCCATACAAATTTTAGGATTGTTTGTTCTACTGAGAAAATTAAATTGGAATTTTTTTTTTTTTGTAATCCTCACCTGAGGACATTTTTCCATTGCTTTACAGAGAGAGTGGAAGGGAGAGAGAGAGATAGAAACATCAATGTGAAAGAGACACATCGATTGGTTGCTTTCATAAGTGCCCTGACTAGGGATCGAGTACATGCCCTTGATGGGAATCAAACTAGAGATTCTTCAGTCCATGGGCTGATGCTCTAACCACTGAAAACCAGCTAGGGCTCCACTGAAATTTTGATAGGGATTATACTGAATCTGTAGATTGCTTTAGGAAGTATGGATAGTTTAACAATATTAATTCTTCCAATATATGAACAGAATATCTTTTCACTTATTTGTGTCTTCTTCAATTTCTTTTATCAGTGTCATAACTTTCACCTCATTGGTTAAATTTATTCCTAGATATTTTATTCTTTTTGATGCAATTGTAAATGGGATTGTTTTCTTAATTTTCTTTCTGATAGTTCATTAAAGATTAGTCTTTTCAAATAAGACAGAAAGCCCGGCCGGGTGTGGCTCAGCGGTTAAGTGTCGACCTAGGATCCAGGCAATCAGGGTTCGATTTCCGGTCAGGGCACATGCCCGGGTTGCGGGCTCAATCAGTGACTCTCTCATCATTGATGTTTCTATCTCTCTCTCTCTCCCTCTCCTTTCCTCTCTGAAATCAATAAAGATATATTTAAAAAAAAAAAAAATCAAATAAGACAGAAAAAGACAAATATCATAAGATCTCACTTACATGTGGAATCTAAAAAACAACAACTGCCCTGCCGGGTGTGGCTCAGCAGTTGAGCGTTGGCCTGGGATCCAGGTGGTCAGGGTTTGATTCCTGGTCATGCCCGGGCTGCAGGCTCGATCCCCGGTCGGGGGAGAGCAGGAGGCAACTGATCAATGACTCTCTCATCATTGATGTTTCTCTCTCTCTGTCTCCTTTCCTCTCTCTGAAATCAATAAAAGATGTATTTAAAAATAAATAAAAAAACAACAAACAACCCAAACTCATAGAAAAAGAGATCAGATTTGTGGTTACCAGAGGAGAGTTGGGGGGAAGGGAAAATTGCAGAAAGGTGGTCAAAGGTACAAACTTCCAGTTACAAGATAAATAAGTACTAAGGATATAATGTACAACATGATTGATGCCTATAGTTAACACAGCTATATGATATACATGAAAGCTGTTAATTCTAAGAGTTCTCATCACAAGGAAAAAACTTCATCTTTTTGCTTTCTCTTAACTGTATGAGATGATGGATGCTAACTAAACATATTGCAGTAATATATGTAAGTCAAACCATTATGCTGTACACCTTAAATTTATACAGTGATGTATGTCAATAATTTCTCAATAAAACTGGGGGGAGCTAATAAACTACTGCAAAAAATAATTTAGAGTTTTAACTATTTCTCATGTGACATCAATAATAGAAACATGTAGTTCATAAAAATCAACAACTCACATGCAATTTTAGATATCACAGACTGTGGAGCAGCCTGAGCGCCTTCTCTTTTTTTCATGCTGGCACAAAATACGTCCAGTACTTGAGGCAGAAGGATAACAACTTTAACTTTTTTCACAGACTGGACTGATCCTTTCTGGATGAAGTCTTCAATGGCATCAATTATGGCTTCAGCAACCTTATGTGGGTCTTGGTTAGCATTTCCTGGAAAGGCAAATAAAAATTACTAGAAAAATAAAGACCCAACTGGAAAAGGCTGAGGAATAAATTAGGGATTCCAGTTCTCATAACTGGATTATAATACACCACCACCCCAAATTTTTCATCTCCATAGACTTTTCTAACAATACATCAGCAAACACTTTTGAAGTCCTAGACACAGTGGAGAGTTCTTGTTCCAGGATGCCAAGAAGCCAACAGCCCAACACTGAACAAAAGACTCATAAATCTAACCTAGGGGTCACCTGCATGTATACTTGACCTTTTGTTCCCCCTCTTTTGCCACCCACACACTTTCATGTGTATATCGTGGGCACTCTGTATTGCAGTGGTTTGTTTACATGTCTGTGTCTCACAATAGGCTAGGTGCTCCTTTTGGACTAGATCCTTTTCTTAGTCATCTTTTCTATCCCATGTGCCTCAACTCAGTGCCTGGCACTCAGAAAACATTTAATCAAGCTAATTAATAAGCTAATAAACATGGGAGTGATAAAGAGAGTAGAGTCAAGGATTCTAGATAGAAAGTAATGCTTTTAACATAATCAGAGATGTAACAGGAAAGTGTGGTTTGGGAGAGAAGACAGTAAATTGGAGTTTGGAGTTTGCACTGAGTTTAAAGTGCTTGCAGGTATCACTGACCGCCCATTCTCTCCCCTGAGGGTGGGTATCTGTAGGTAACAGGTAGAGGGCTTCCTTTACTGCCAGAAGCTGTCTTGATCCCTGCTAGTCAAACTCAACTCATAAACACCATTAAGGAAGAAAGCATCCCCATCTGTTAGTCTAAGGACCAGCTCAAAGGGTGATAGAGCTAGGTAAAGAAGACAAGCAAGGAGAACCTGCTAACATGCATTTATTTGTGCAGAACAGCAATGCTACCAGGTCAGTAGAAGAAACAAAAGATTTGCAGTAACCCAGAAATACTCAAACACGTGTACATATTTATATAAAACTAAAACTGCCTCATTTCCTGGTTTCTTCTTTGACGACACCCAGGGACTTCCTTGGGAAGGTCTCTATACCAACCCTGGGATGCATGCTTTCTTGGCCCAAATAAAGTTAAGGTAGAAACACAAGACCAGAAGAAAGACAAAAAAGCAAATGGAGACAAAGACTGAGGAGTCATTAGTGGGTATTCACAAAAGATGACAGACAGACAGGGAGACAGATAGATAGATGATAGACAGATAACATGTTAGCTGATGTGCTAGGATTGGAGGATACTACAAGGGAATAAAAAACATAAAGGGGCTATAAATTATACCTTTAGAAATAGGAAAGTAATAAAGTAGACATAGCATTCCACGTGGAAACATTAAGAGGAATGGTAGAGGATTACACAAATCAGAATGTGGGACATTCTGAAGAAGGCCCAGAAGGTGACAAGGATGGGTAAGTTATTGAGGCTAAACTTCTGGAGGGCCTAGCATGCCAGTGTAGATGTTCAAACTTAGATTCTTGGGCAATGGAATGATCAGTCCAGTGCCTAGCATTCTCTCTCTGGAACTGGTCAGCTCCATTCCATTTAAAGCCTGAGGGGATTTGCCTCCCCTGACCAGCTCTCTTAAGGGAGACCAAGCAAAAATTCCTGACCAACACGCATGACTCAGATTCCTGGGAAAAGAGCTCAAAGAGCACCACCTTACTAATGGTAAACCCAAAGCACATCTTTATATATGAAGAATCAATCACACAATCACTAGAGGAAAAGAGGAAACTTGAAAGAGGCAAGTAGGCTGAGAAGAGAAAGGTGGCAAGTTGAGTTTCTGGCCCATTAGAATCCACTGGGTTACAGTGATTGAAAGGCTTCTGTGCAGAGATGCCTTAAGGCCAAACTACAAAGCCACTGCTCAACAGGTAAGAGAAGAGGCCTGGAAATGCTCGTCTGGGAGTCAGTTACAGGAAGGTGGAAGTCAATGCACTGATGTTCTCCATGAAGAGGGGATGGGAGGGGGTGTTAAGGTCTAAATAATTGGGGATATGAAGAGGGTGGAAAAAGAGAAAAGAGCAGATCAAAAGAGGAGGGATGGTCTTTCTGTCTCTGCTCCTTTCCATTCCCCTCTCTTTCTCTCCCTTCCCCTCCATGTTAGGAAGCAAATGTCTCTCTAATCCAACACTCTCTTTGGGTTTCTTCATGTTTTTCCTCTTTTTCTAAAACTACCCACAGGCCTTGTTCATTCCCTCAGTGGCTGTCTTGGGGGTGAAGAAGCTGCCCTTACTCAGACTCAGCATGAACTACATTCAAGTCAGCAGGAAATCAAAGGGAAAAGGGACATCTAGGAATTTAGCCTTGAGAGGCTACCAACCTGTCCCAATGGCTGGGAGGCAAACGGACGAGTAATTCCGTTTTTCACACTCTAGCAAAACACAGGAAACCGATCTCTTGACATCATTTCCGCCAATGACATGAATAATATTCTTGCACTTCAGTAATCCACCATCAGTAATTATATAACCATTGTTTTGCTGTTGAGCTAAGAAACACAAAATGAAAAGATGCAAAATCAGATACTGAACCCACTCTGATTGTTTAGAAAGCAAAATGTCTGGTTTGGCAAATAAAGCATTTTACATGAATAAGAGACTCCTGAAATACTACCTTTGACAAATCTTTCTTGCTTACCTTCTCTTTTTTTTTAATCTTTATTGTTGAAATATTACAGATGACTCCTTTTTCTCCCCCAATCATCCCCTGCACCCTATATCCACCCCCCACCCCCGTCTTCTCCACACTAGTGATTGTGTCCATGGGTTATGCATATATGCACATAAGTTCTTTAATTAATCTCTCCCCACCCCCACCCCCACTTTCCCTCTGAGATTTGTCAGCCTGTTCCATGCTTCTATGTCTCTGGATCTATTTTATTCATCAGTTTATTTTGTTCATTAGATTCCACATATGAGTGAGATCATGTGATCCTCCATGTATTTGAATGTTTTTGAGTGTTTTTACTGTAGTTGATTTCTAATTTCATGCCATTGTAATCTGAGAAGATGCTTGATATTTCAGTCTTCTTGAACTTGTAGAAACTTGCTTTGTGTCCTAACATGTGGTCTGTCTTTGAGAATGACCCATGTGCACTTGAGAAAAATGTATATTATGCAGCTTTGGGGTGAAATGTTCTGTGAATGTCAATTAAACCCATCTGATCTAGTGTATCATTTAGAATTACTGTTTCCTTGTTGATTTTTTGTTTGGAAGATCTACCTAGTGAAGTCAGTGGGGTGTTAAAGTCCCCTAGTATGACTGTATTGCCATTGATCTCTCCTTTAAAGTCCTCCAGAAGTTTTTTTATATATATTTAGATGCTCCTATATTGGGTACATGTATGTTTATCAGGGTTATATACTCTTGTTGGATTGATCCCTTTAGTATTATGTAGTGACCTTTCTTGTCTCTTGTTATGGCCTTCATTTTAAAGTCTATTTTGTCAGATATAAGTATTGCTACCCCAGGTTTTTTTCATTTCCATTTGCATGGAAATTTTTTCCCATCCCTTCATTCTCATCCTTTGTGTCTTTTGTTCTGAGGTGGGACTCTTGCAGACAGCCTATGTTTGGGTCATGTTTTCTAATCCATTCACCTACCCTGTCTTTTGATTGAAGCATTTAATCTATTTACATATAAGGTTATTACTGATACGTGCTTATCTATTGCCATTTTAATTCTCTATGCCTATGTTTCTCTATTTCTTCTTATTACTACCGCAGTCCCTTTAACATTTCCTGCAATGCTGGTTTGGTGGTGATAAACTCCTTTAGCCCTTTTTTGTCTGGGAAGCTCTTTATTTCACCATCTATTTTGAATGATAGCCTTGCTGGATAGAGTAGCCCTGGTTTCAGATCCTTGCTTTTCATTACCTTGAATACTTCATGCCATTCCCTTCTGGCCTATTTAGTTTCTGACGAGAAGTCAGCTGACAGTCTTATGGGAGCTCGTTTATAGGTAACAGATTGCTTTTCTCTTGCTGCCTTTAAGATTCTCTGTTTTAATTTTTGGCACTTTAATTATGATGTGTCTGGGTGTGGCCCTCTTTGGGTTCTTCTTGCTTGGGACTCTGTGCCTCCTAAACTTGTGTGACTTTTTCCTTCAACAAGTTACAGAAGTTTTCTGCCATTATTTCTTCAAACAAATTCTCTACCTCTTGCTTACATTCTTCACCTGCTGGCACTCTTATGATGTGAATATTGTTATGTTTCATGTTGTCCCACAGCTCCCTTAGACTGTCCTCCTGTTTTTTAATTGTTTTTTTTCTTTTCGGTTCTCTGATTGATTTTTTTCTACCCTGTCTTCTAATTCACTGATCTGATCCTCAGCTTCCTCTATTCTGCTGTCTATTCCTTCCAATGAATTCTTTATTTCTGCAATTTCATTCTTAATTTCCTTCATAGTTTCCGTTGAACATCCTTACAATCATTATTCTGAACTCTGTATCTGATAGATTGCCTATCTCCATTTCATTTCTCTTTTCTTCTGGAAAATTCTCTTGTTCTTTCATTTGGGCCTTGGTTTTTTTTCTCCCGTTTGGGTTTGGCTGCCTGTTTGGGTTTGCATCTTTGTAGTAGGTAGTTCTTCTAGGACTTCCAGTCTTTTTGGGTGGTCTCTGGTGCAGGTCAATGTCAGATGCTGTTTGTGACTGGCCTTGAGTACCCTGTTTGGAGCTCTCTGTGATCCACAGCATGTGGCCCCCTTTATGAGGATGGGTGCGTTTGGAAAGGACTAATCTACTCTGCCTTCCCTCCACCAGAGCTGAAGTTGAGTGGCTGCACACAAAAATTCTGTGTTAGCCCTTTAAGAGGGTGCCTGCATTTCCAGCTGTCTCTTCCTGGCAGACAGAAACCCCCACTGTTTTTCACAACCATATATTATGTGGGCACCTTTCTCAGTTCTGGTGCTCAGCTTGGTGTTTAGGCCCAAGAGTTTTCAGTGGAAACCGCCCACAGTTGAGATATCCCTCCAGACCTTCCGCTGATATCTGCGGGAGCCTGGCCAGCCCTCTCATGCCTCTGCACTTCTCTATGTGGTCTCCACTTTTCATCCTTGGTTATGAGGATGCTCTCCAGCTAGTCTTCAGTTGATTATTCAGGATGGTTTTTCTATATTTTAGTTGTAACTCCAGTTTGGCCCTGGGAGAGTATCAGTGTAGCTGCCATCATTTTGGAATTGCTTACCTTCTCTTTTCAACCATTATTTCACTTTTCACTTCTTTTCACTTCTAATTCTCTATGAGTGGAATTCTTTAGTAAAATGTGTGATTTTAATATTAATATGCTGCCTCCCAACCCACAGCCTCTCCACAGCCTCCCATATTCAGCCTTCCACCTACAATTTAGGACCAAGAACCAGCATTGTGCCTTACCTAGGTGAGAACATTGCATTTCCACATTTTGTCCAGCCTGTTCCAAAATTGCTTTGGAGACCCCTACATGAGAACATCAACATGATTACAAACATGAATAAAAAAATCGGTACAGTACACTTGAATCAGAACGATTGTCTCATTATCTAAATGCTTTCCCCATCATCAAGGAAATCCTATAAAATGGGTATTTCTGATCACAGGGAAGAAAAACTCATGAAATAACTGTTACCAATTATAAGAAACCATGTCAAAATAATTTTAAAATTATTAATTAATATTAATAAGCCAAAGTTGTAGAAACCAGTTTAGCTATAGCAACTGTAGAATAGTTTGGCTATAGGAACCCTCCTTCATGGGATCTACTGTGACCATTACACTAGTAAAAACCCTACAATTAAAGTACCTGCTTTGAGATTAAATGTCTTTGATGTTGAATTTACAATCACATCTGCCTCTTCTTTAGAAATATCTCCAGAGGCCACCTGGAAGGTGATGGGGCCAATTTTCATTTCATGAACTCCTGAGCTAGGGTTGGTAACAGTCCCATAGATAACTGAAAAGAAAGAAAATGGCATCAATAATCAAGTTAACAAGAATGACTTAGGTCTCATGCTCCTCACATGTGCCCTCCCGTACTTCTCTTCCTCTCCCCCCCGCCTCTCCTCCCCAACCCCTCCTATCTCTGGCTTTTAACCTGGCCTTTAGCCCCAAGGACGGTATGTTTCTGCAAAGGATTATAAAATATAATACATATCAAATGTGGACTTCTGGTGCTGGCCAAAGTGAAGTCAGCTTGGGAGAGCTTATCTCTCCCACTGATTACAATTAAAACATGGAACAAATACAAAATCCACTTACTGAGGACCCAAAAGTAAACAACAGCAGGCACATTGGGAAGGCGAGTCAAAACGTGAAGAGGCAACTTATATAGAGAGGAGTTTTGTTTTGAAATTTTTCCTCTATTCCCTCCCAGCTTTGACCCAGGGGTGGCCCTAGCTGTGGAACTACACAATGAGCAAAGGTAGCAAAACTCTTCGAGGATCCCTGTCTTTGTGGCCAGAGCATTGAGAAAAGGGGGCCCTGTGAACTGAAGAGTATGTCAGGGATCTTCCTTATTTTCCATATTTATTCTTCTTTAATTCAGGTCCTATCCCCAAGGTGACCCCAGTTGCAGAACTCCATAGTGGCACCACCAGGAGCTAAAATTCTGAGAGACATTCTGTATTTCTATCCAGAAGAATCAGAGAAAAGCGCCCTTGTGGTCTGAAAAGTATATACGGGTGTGTGAGAAATCCTTGTTATTTTTTCTCTGTCTCTCCACTTTCCTCAAGGGGAGCACTGATTACACAAAGTTATGAAGCAACAGAACAGGCAGGCAGCTTAAACTCCAAGAGAACACTGTCTCTCTGGCTAGGGCCCTAGAAAATTGGCTCCTGCAAGCCACAGAGTGTGAGGGGAGTCCTGGAGAGGGGAGAGATGGAAAAGGTGAACCCATGTTCAGTGATGAACTGGAATAAATCCTGAGCCTACCCTGGAGCTACACATGTGGGAGCAGTCCCAAGCAGCACAACAAAGGCTCTGAGCACCTCAATAACATGGGAACCTTGGCCCACCCAGAAGGGGAGGCAAAACGTTTAGAATGAACTTGACTGACTACCTGCTAAAACAATCACCATTTTCCAGGGGATTTTAACAAGTCCCAAGTTTCACAACATAATAATTAAAATAACCAGCCTATAATCCAAAACTGCTTGTCAAACAAAGAACTGAGAAAATGTGAGCAGTTCTCAAGGATAAAGATACTCAATATAGATGCTAATCTCAAGATGATCCAGATGTTAGAATGATCAGACTTTAAACTATCTAGTATAAATATGCTCCCCGAGGTCAAAGTAAATATATTTGAGTGAGTGGAAATAATTTGGAATGAACAGAAAAATAAGAATCTCTGCAGAGAAATATAAATTATAAAATAAGAATCAAATGGATATTTTAGAACTTAAAAATACAACATCTGAAATTTTAAAAATTCACTGGATAGGCTCAATAGTATAGCAGACAGAGAAATGAGTCTCTATGAACTTGGAGGTAGCTCAATAAAAATTATCCAATCTGAAGAACAGAGAGAAAAAAAGATTAAAAGGAAAAAAAGAACAGATCCTCAGGACTGGTAGGACACTATCAAAAGGCTTAACATTCATATTATTTGAGCACCAGAAGGAGAGGAGACAGAGACAAATGCAGGAAAAGTATTTGAAGAAATGACTAAAAAATTCCCAAATTTGATGGAAGACATACATATTCAGATTTAGGAAGCCTCGGCAAACTCCAAATAGGATAAAGTCAAATATGTAACAGCAAATTTGATGGAGAAGCCACATTTGGTTGCTATTGTCTCTTTAAATGTGTCTATTTCTGAAAACACATGTCACATCATCCTTAGAAAATAGTAGCCTTATCACTACTTAAAACCCCAGTGTATAGATTACTTGGCCTGCTTATTCTTCTACTACAGATCACGCGAATATGGCCAGTGTCTTGTGTGCTCAGGTGTATGGAATATAATTTAATGTCTTCTTTATCACAAATTGATTTTTTTCATAAAAATCATCACTATCATCTGTCACTTATCATTAAATAATTATTTAGCCACCAGAACTAATTTCTCAATTTAAAAGCTTTTCTGAACTCCAAAAGAAACAACAAACAAAAAGGAAAAACAACAACAAAGAATAAAATAAAGAGAAAAAAGATGAAAAATTATCTTTACTGAACCTTGTGTATTGTCAGCCTTGGGACTTTTGTCACTGATGAAATTTCCATTAGCCCTTTTGTCAAATTCATCTGAAAATGCCTGGAAACACAAAGACAGTTTTAACTACTACAATCCTCAGTAGATGAATGAATGTGATTCATCATAGATTTTGATCCTGCATGTACAAATATGGAGGAGAGAACAATTCTCAAAGTATTGTTTATTATCATTATAGATTTTTAAAATTATGAAAGTACATATATTATTTATACAAATGCATCCCATGAAAATTATCAAAGATGGGAATGAAGATATAAATACAAAAAAATTCATTACGGTGCTATTTATTAAAATTAAAAAAAATAAAACAGTTTAAAATCCAATAGGGAAATGGTTAAATTTTAGTATATTCATGTGTTAAAATACTTAGCAGCCGTTAAGAATTGCATTTTCAGCCCGGCCAGTGTGGCTCAGTAATTGAGCTTCGACCCATGAACCAAGAGGTCGCCGGTTCTATTCTGGGTCAGGGCACATGCCCAGGTTGCGGGCTCATGATTGTGCAGGAGGCAGCCAATTGATGATGTTTCTCTTTCATCAATGTTTCTATCTCCTTTTCCCTTTCCTTTCCTCTCTCTAAAAATCAATAAAACATGTATTTTAAAAAGAATTGCATTTTCAAAGAGTAGTTAATGGAATAGGGAAATACTCATTTTGTACTATTAAATGAAAGAGGAATAACTTTAATTATATTATTATGACACCACTTTACATAGTATACATGTATAGAAGACTAGAATGAAATGACTAAAAGAATTTATGCATTTTGCGTTGTTCAAAGTTTCTACAGTGAATATGTATTACTTTCATAATCAGTAAGAGCAAATAATTTGCCAGTTGTTAAAAATACAGTATCATGAGAAAGACAATCACAAGAACCCAGACACTTCCATTTTTAACTTCTTATTTGTACCAGGAGAGGAATGGCTAGGGGAGTAGTGCATTTTGGAGCAAGAGGTTATTATTTTAGGGTTAATGAACCTGTGAATTCGATTTCTTTGCCTGGTAGTGACACCCCAAAAATCATCACTTTCTTCCTCCTTGTAAACAAGCAACAGAGAATATTGTTGGTAAAAAACAACTACCACCAAGTAACATCTTGGCTAAAAGGCTGATACAATAAACGGGGAGGGAATGGGAGAGACTATAGAGCCAGGATGTCAGACTCACAGACCTCCAGGGAGAGTAAGAGAAACGTCAGTGAGAGAGAAACATTGATTGGCTGCCTCCTGCATGCCCCGTATCAGGGATTGAGCCTTCAGTCCGGCCTGTGCCACGAATGGGAATCAAACCTTCAACCTCTCAGCCCATGGGACAATGCTCAACCAACTGAGCCACACCCACCAGGGCCATGGTGGTGTTACTTTTTAAAGAGAATTCCAATGTCTAAAATAAATAATGAATTGTTTATGAGTAAAATTTATATCTGGGATTTGCTTCAAAATAATATGGGGGCCCTGGTAGGGTTGCTCAGTTGGTTAGAGCGTCATTCCATACATCAGAAGATTGTGGGTTGGGCACATACCTAGGTTTCGGGTTCAATTCCCAGTAGGGGCACGTGCAAGGTTTCTCTCTCACATCTCACTTTCTCTCTCTGTCTCCCTCCCTTCCTCTCTCTCTAAAAAAAAAAAAAATCAATAAAAACATATCCTTTGGTGAGGATTAAAAATAAATAAATAATTTTGAAATAATACGGGAAGAAGGGAAATAAATGGAGATAGAGGTAAAACATATTAGCCATAGGTTGATAATTATAAAGGTGAGTGATGGGTGTAAGGGAGTTATTATTTATTATACTATTTTGTTTATGTTTGTACATGTTTGAAATTTTCCTAAATAAGAAGTTAAATTTTTTTCTACATCCATAAATTTCCTTGAAATTTGCCATGCTACAACTGGGCTACACTACTCTTTTATTTTCCTTATATGGGAAATACATGAAGAAACAACCTATTTGACCAAGAAGACATTGGATACCATTAGGGCTCAGTTGCCAAAATAACCAGAAATGAGTGAGGCTGTACCTGAATATTCTCATGATCTTTCGGATGCAGCAGAAAGCAAACCTCTTGTAGAGCTGTTGGTTGATTGTTGCTACTAAATTTGAACACTTCTGAAATTATTAATTCAGCAAAAATGGTTTTAGGAAACCCCAAATTGCCTGTTCCTATGGCTGGAAATGCAATCGATTTTAAGAGCATGCTCTCAGTGACTTCCAAACATTTTCTGATTATGTCTTGCATGATCTGAAAAGTACAAAGCACATCCTTATACATTTTGCCTAGAAATGGCAGTTAGGACAAAAAAAACAAGAATTTAGCAACTTCGACTGTGATCTCTGTCTACTCCTTTTTGCTTTCAACAAAAGACAGGCTAAGGGCATTCTGAAGGGGAAAGAGAACATGAGAAATCCTTCAAAAAGATTCAAATGCACTAAGCAAAGAAAGAAAAAAGCAAAGCAACTACTGGTTTAATCCCTCATGCTCTTCCATTCTTCATGCCCCTGCCTTGCCTTCCTCACTAAAGGTGTGCTATCTTCAATAACTCTTCCCTGAGCCCCAATAATGAGCACTATAATCAATTTATATTATTAACTTGTATTCAGGAGAAGTCAGCTACAGCTGAAAGAAAGGGCCATAATGATGGAACCTGCCAAGAATGTTATTACAGAAGCAAAAGAGACAAGGTGTGATCTACATTATACTGAAAGGAGACCAAAGTGGTACCCAATTTCCCGGAGAATTTAAAACCAGCCCCACCTTATATGAAGATGTGTCGCCACTATTCCAGCTCGGAGCCACCACATGAAGTACTGCGCAACATTGCAGATTATGACTTGTTGTTTGGAGAATCTTGCCCACGTCAATAGTCATCCCTTGTGCAGTTGTATTCAATTCCTCCTGGAGATTTGGCCCAGCTTTTGCCAAGAGGGCCTGAGAAAGGGGCCCACTATTAAGGTCGAGATTCCTAGGAATGGAGTTGACTACAACGTCGGTCTAAAGAAAAAACCAACAATTTGTTTCAAATTCTAACAAAAAGCAGTCATCAAAGATTACCGTATCTGAGCCATTGGATGTGGCACAATGGGGGACAACTAAGATGACTAAGTTTTCAGAGACTGAAATAACACCCAAGACAAAATGTTATTAGACACTTATTTAAATTACACTCCAGGACAAAAGTGAGCTGTCAAAAAGCAATGTATAAATGGTATGGAATCACTGAAGGAGTCCAGAGGAAGTACCTTCAGTGGCCAATGAGGATTCCATGAGTGATATGGGCTTAGAAATGGGAATAGTTGCAGCAGGCAGAGAGAGACAGGGAAGTCATTCAGAAGGGGGACACATATGCATGGTAGCTTGTGAGCTGTGAGCAGATTAGTCTGACCTGATAGAGAGCTTCTGCAGCAAAATGGTGCAAGCCAGGCTGGAAATGTTACAGTGGGGGGTAGACTGCAGAGGACCTCAAGTGCCAGGCTGTCTGGACTTCCCGACAGTGAGGAGCCATGGAAGCTTTTCAGCAGGACAGTTAATGTAAGCAGATTAATCGGGTAGATTAAGACCAGGAGAGGAAAGAGGGGGGAGGGGGAGGGGAGGGGGAGGAAGGGAGAGGAAGAGGAAGAGGAGGGAGAGGGAGAGAAGGAAAGTGACCAAGTCATTTTCAAAGCTGCCCTGCATGGGTCACAGAGGAGCAACACATGGCGGGTACTGTTGCATCGGAAGCCAAACATCTATGGGAGAAAAGAAATGGAAGGAATGTCTCACTATTCAGTGTTCAAAATGGACAAGGAACACAACCCATTCTAATTTCTGACTCGTGGTCAAAAGAGATTCTTATTTATTTGGGTTTTTAAATGAGAAACAAAATTATTTCATAATATTTTTGAATAGTGCCTGAACAAATTCCAACCCTGGTTCTACCATTTGTTAGCTATGGGAGTTGGGCAAATTACTGAACCCCTCTAAGTCTCATTCCTTCATCTAAGAAGAACAGCCCTGGAATCTGCCTCATGGCTCTGAATGAGAAAATGCAAGCCAAGCACTTAGCATAGTGCCTGGCACATACTAAATAATCAGTGTTAGCTATTATTCTTGTAATTATTACTTAAGCTTATTATATAAGGAAGATGACCCACAGAATGGGAAAAATATTTGCGAATCAGGTATTTGATATGGGACCTGAATCCAAAATATATAGAGAACTCTTAAAATTCAGTAATACAAAGATAATCCAATTTAAAAGTGGGCAAAGAATCTGAATAGATATTTCTCCAAAGAAGATACACAAATGGCCTTCTCTAGGGATCCCTTCCCTAAACCTGCCCACAATCCCCCAAGTAAGGAGGTAACATCTGGCACAGCAGGGGCTTCCACGACTGTTTCCGTTAGAGCCTGTGTTGAAAAGGTTGTTAAATACGTTTAAAAAACACATCACCCCTCTGGCAGATCGACAGGAATTGTCCCCACACAATACCCAGACCCTTCCCAGGTCCAGTCTACTTTCCTTCCCATATTTTCTTACTGGTATTGGGTGCTGATGGTCCCTCAGGCTCCAGCCTCCCTGCTCAACCTGGTTCAGTTCCCTTGACAAAATTCCTGTCCTCTGTCCCCACTTTACGCTCTAATTTTTCTATATCTGCTATCAGTACATTTGATAGAAAATTAACCTTAGATCTGCCAAAATATGACAGGTCTGAAGGCACTGAAAAAGTATAGAGCCTTGTATTTGTAAGCTATTATTGTGGATTTTCACATTTACTAGAAACCTAGTGACCTGAATACACTTCCAGTTCCCACACATAACTGGCCAGTCTCTATCAGTAAGTGCTGTGGTGAAGTAGCCCAGTTTTCTAAGGAAACCTGTTTCCAGGCCAGGATGGAGGGCATGGGATTCTTTCTCTTAATTCTCTCCGTGATCTTAATCTTCCTTTGACAACAGACTCCTGGAGTCGCAGCACCTTGGACAGTGTTCTGTAAAGGGGGACACTCACCGTAGCGTTCTGCACGCCATCTTTCACCAGCAGGATCCTCAGACCACCGGGGCACAAGAGCATTTTTCTGTTTCCATCGTTGTTTCTCAGGCTGGGCTGGACTGCTGCCGGCACACTGAGCGGGGAAGCAGCATCAGGCACGGTGTTTTTAAATATAATTTTCACAGCTTCAGCAAAGGCCTCAACAGTCTTCTCAGTTGAATCCACAAGGTAAACCTCTTTCAAGGTGCGTCCATCCCAGTTATACTGGAAGGTTTCCTTGATGGCCAAAACGATGGTCTCCACACATTGGGATAAGGGAACGCTAAAGACTCCAGAACTAACGGCAGGGATGGCTATGGACTGACAGTGGAGCTTTTCTGCCAAATGGAGACTTTTCTTCACTGCTCCCTTTAACTGTGACATACACCTCTGGGCATCCTCTGCCTTCCACTTGGGTCCTACTGCGTGGATCACCTGGTGGCATGGGAGCTTTCCCGCTTTCGATTCGATGGCATGGCCAGGTGGGATCTTGCCCTTTTTCTTCACTATCCGTTCACAGTCTGCTTGGAGCTCAGGGCCAGCTGCTTTCGAAAGAGCAGCACTCAGGCCGCCGCTGAGCCGGAGCTCCTCATTCGCGGAATTGACCACCACGTCCACAGGAAACTGTGTCAAGTCGCCTAGCCGCACGATCAGTGAGACTCCGGGGGCCAGTTCTGTCTGACAGTAGAACTTCTGCCCATCAGTGCCACCTCCCTGCGCCTTTTCTTCATTCTGCAGCAGTTCCACAAAACAACCATGTGACCGGATCTCACGTTTATAAAACCGTGCGTTATCCTGGAAGGACTGCCTGGCTCCTGGCTTATCAATAGTGATGCTTTTAACACAAATTGAATCCCTGGCTTCCTTGAGGATTTTTGCTCCCTCCAGGACTTCGGACTTTGAGCCAATTAGTAAAATGCCTTTTGACTTGTTCTTAAAATCAAAATCTACCTGAACATTTATCTTCTTTGTCTTTATCTTTTGCAAGAATAGTTTCTTCTCTGCCTTTAAATAATCAATAACTAAGGGATGCTTTACCTCAATGAGTCTCTCTATTTTCATATTTTTTTCCACAAAGTCAGAAAGGACTTTGTAGATTTCATCTACTTCTTTCACACAGCCTGCAATGATGACCTCAGCTGTGGTTTCTGAGGTTAACTCATTGATTATTACAGTCTTTGAGGAGGAATTATGTTTCCTGAGCAAATTGTGAGTGATTGCTTTCCATCTCTTGGCATTAAGAATTTCCCTGTCTTCAATGTCTATGCCCTTATAACTTAAGGCACTGACCATCTGCTTTTCAGCTTCTGATAGGAATTCAGAAGAACAGCTGGTTAAGACAACAGTTGTACCCTCTAGCTCATAAACTGCAAGAATTTCCTGTGCTATCAAAAGAGACTTAGAGAATTCTGAACAGTCAGCCTGTTGCAAAAACTGGAAAACCTCAGGGGGAAGCTGAATGCTCTTCTGAACCATGTTAAACACCTTATCCTGGACTTCACACTTTGCTTTATACACATCTACACCGAGTCCTTTAAAGCACATGTGTTGAGTGGCTTCGTCATAAAAAATCTCCATCTCTGGGTACTCCTTGTGGAGATGCTCCTGTACACCACTGTGGCACAAAAGAAAATACTTTCTTGGAGAAATGGACACTTCTACCTTCACACTTTGCTCTTCTCTTTTAATTTTTTGAGTGGTGTTTTCTATTAATTCCTTGATTTGTGGCTCAATGTTCTGTACATCCTTTGATTCTCCCACTAAGATTATAATCTCCATAAGTTTATCAAACTCAATAAAAAATCTTTCATCTTCTAAATCACTTTTTATGGTGTCCCACACTTTTGCATCCACTTTAAATAGGGTAACTTTATATCTAGACCTTATGTCAAAGAATGCTGTGGAAGCATCTTTCTTCCAGTTCTTTATTCTTTTTCTTCCTTGATTGACTAAGGTGGCCGCAGGTCTGATGGTAACTTCACCACTGAGTTCGGACCACGTTAGCTCACAGTGAAAACGTCTCACTTCTTCATTTATCTCCTTAATCAGGTGATTCTTTTTGTGTAAGAACTTCCATAAAGAAAGATCCAAAGATTCTTTAAATGGTGCTGGAAGCTTGATCAGAGGCTTCTCCTTCCCATACAAAGCTGTCCCCAAAGAGGCATAGTATGGGAACACGGAGAGTGGCATATTACTGAGGTCAAGGTCCTTGGTCATGATGGTGTCTAACACTTAAAAAGACAGAAATAAAATCATCTCAGTGTAATAGGTTTCGAATTAAAACAAACAAACAAACAAACCTTTCCTATTCTATAGGGGGAAAACACCCTAATGTTTGTAGAACTTTGATGTTATAACATGGCATTAAAAAGCAGCTCTACTCTCAAAGTGATCAAATATAAGTTAATATGTATTAATACTAAATAGGTATCCCTTGTGTATTGGAATAATTACTTTCTGGCCAAGGTCACTCTATGTTAAAATTCTGTTACATAAATTCTATTTTCTGTTTTTCTGATAACACTGATGTATCACCATCAGGTTAAGAAATAGAAATTACTTTGGTCACAAGCATGGGGGTACTGTTTGCACCAGTATAAAGAACAGTTTGGTGCTCAAAGCCAAGTGTGTCTAAGAATCATGCTATTTGCTGTTTCTTGTGCTTCTCACAACTATAGGCTTCATTGATGATTTGGATTCCATTAATATTTCTAAGGAGAGGAGCATAATCATAATTAGCATAGCTTACCATGTGTCAGATGCTATTCTAAGTGCTTTATATATATTTAATTTAATCTTTGTGCCAACCCTTTGAGATAGAGACACTATTATGATCATCACTATTTACAAATGCTAAAACTCAAGCTAGTAAAGATTAGTTAGATAACTCAAATAGGGTCATGTAGACTGTAAATATATGAGCTAAAATTCAAACCAGTGTCTGTCTGACCCCAAAGCCCATGCTCTTGCTCTTCTACTAGCGGTTCCAAACAAAGGTCATCCTCAAAGTCATCAGGCACCCCAGTTGAGAGACTGATTCAGTAAGTCCTGCACCTCCCCTATCCCTGCTACAATCCACCTCCTGTCACTTTTACTGGGACAGTCCCTAGGATGGTGTATGTGCACATCTGTGGGTGGGTAGATGGGGGGATACTCTTCTCCCCAAAACCCCTCCTCATTTTATGATAGTTATTGGATAGGTATAATAGATCTAACTAGAAAGGGAATTTGATTAGCATAATTGTGGAAAGATGTTAAAAATAACATCACCTCTGCAGGACTGGATCCTAGGCCTTGAGCCAGACATGATAAAAAGAACGTGGCCTTCAGAGTCCAGATACAGCTTCAACTTCCCAACATGGCCCAGTACAGGCTTGGAACCTGGGTAGTCCTAGTGACCCCTAACACGAACTGAGCACCTACCACATGCCAAGCACTTTGCAGTTATAATTTCATTTAATTCTCATGATGTTCCTGTGAAGTAAGTAATAACACAAACTCTGTTTTACAGATGAAAAAACAGAGGATGTGGTAGGTTCAGGTAACTCGCCCAAGATCACCAAAGCCAGGTGAGCACCAAAGCCAGGATTTAAACTTGGGTCTATCTGACCCAAGAACCATGAAAGGTGTTACTTTAATGTGCCTTAAATTCTCTATCCCATTTCCTCTTCTGTAAAGAAAGAGTAACTATATCTAACCATGAAGGTTATTGTGGGTATTCAGTGAGGTGCTGTGGCAGAAAACACAGCAAAAAAAAATCTCATGTACAATAGGTGTTTAGTAAGAGTTCCCTTCCTTAAGATCTTGTGAATCAGATTTTGTGAAGTTGAACCAAATAATTTCAGAGTGAAGTGCCTAACATTCCTCTCAAATAGTCTACATAAAATACAATATTGTTAAATAAATTCTGTTCTTAATCCACCTTTATCTACAGCTTGCCTCATTATTGGTAACCCACCCTTAAGTGGTGACAGAAGATTGGGAAAAAGTAGAGAATTTAAGAGCATAGATTACAGGGCCCAACTACCCAGGTTGAAATCCTGCCTCTGTCACTATCTGTGTAACCTTGGTCAAGTGATTTGACCTTTCTGCACCTCAGTTTCATCATTTGTAAAATAAGGATTACAATAATAGCAATGCCTATAAAGCAATGTATATAAATGCACTTTGTAGCACCCTGCAGAGCTCTGCAAATGTCCAGAGAGAGAAAGGGAAAATCAGTGTATCTCAGACTCTGGAGAACAGGGAATGAGTGAGGTTAGAGAAGGAGGCGTGGCCAACAGAGTCAGATGGTGTAAAGAGGTCAGGTGAAACGGAACCTTTGAGAGAACCCTATTATTCACAGGTGTAGCTCGGGTATAAAATAAACCTTAACTAAATAGTTCCTGTTATTAGTGGTACACATGTAACTAGACACTCTGAGGACATACCCAACTGCCCTACACCCTCAAAATGTTCAAAAGCCCCAAAGTTGTCAACTCCCACCATTAGTTGGGAGTTAACTTCTAGAGTAGACAGCTTTATGTAGCTCTCTACCTGGGGCCAAGATCAGGCTGAGGGAGATTTAGAGAACATGTGACAGAAACTCTTCTTTTGTTCCTTTGCCCAAGGAACACTAGGTCTTTCATTCTATTTTAATCTAAACCGTACCTTTGCCCCATTTTCTCCAATGTATAAAAGCTGAAGGGAGATTCCTCCAAGTACCCCATGAAACAATTCACCTTGAATGGGTGGCATATCACATGCTCCCCCCATTGATTCCAAGCCCAATGTTCCTTCTTTCCCTAGGGAGTCTGGTCCACTAATTCCTATTCCTCAGCCTTGACCTCTGAACATCAATGGAATCTCCAAGCCGACTTTGCATGTGCCTCAAAGAACTGGAAATCTATGTCTACAAGACCCTCACAAATGTTTCCCTGAGGTTCGGCCGGACATGGTTTTCACAGGTCATGTGAAATCCACTGATCATGTGAAATCACCCCTATTAACTTTGACAGATGAAAGGGGCGGTAGTGATATTTTCTAGGAACTGGATGTGTTTCTGAGTATTTCTTTACCTAACCTTGTTGAAATTAACTTGAGAATTTCTACCAAGTATACAGCTAAAATGTGGGTCATCTCTTTTTTAATACAGTATTTCCAGTATCCTAAGAATTATAAATTTTTCGGTTCATCATAGGTAGAGACTCAGGAGAGAAACTGTATCTTTCAAAAGCTTGACATTACTTCTTTAAAGTCTGAATCACTGGACACATTAAGCATCATATCCCAGATGAACAGGATTTCTAACTGGATTACCAATGAAATATAGGAATAAAAAATAAAACACATTGGAATTCAACTGATAACTATACTGATAAGATCTGCTAACATACTTTTTAGGTTGTGCCAGGTAAGGTTTACAAAATCAGGCTAATAGATATTACCTTTTCTGTCATAAAATTCAATCAGAGCTGAACTCTCTTCAGGAAAACATTCAATATTGGCAACTCTTCCCCCTCCATTTTGAGGATTTTCAAATAAACATTTCAAACTATAGGAGTTGACACCAGGCGGCAGGTTCTCGACCCTGATTATTTTTGTCTCTTCCAGAAGTCTTGGAGAAAGCTGAAGTTGTTTCACTGTATGGTGCATAGTACAATCTTCAACAAACTTCATGGCATCTGCAAACCAAAATCAATCTATCAGAAAATTATGATTATATCTTTATATTATACAGAAGAAACTGTCTGAATATTGAGATGAAGGAGGGAGCTAAGCACTCGATTTTTAGATGCAGATTTTAATTCCTAAATGAGAATTTACTTGCCTAAAATTCTCAGTGTCTGAACAACAATGCATATCTGAATGTCTTACCAGGATTACTGCCACCGAGCTGTTTCCCTACCTTTGCTCACAGCCCTCTCCAACCCTCCTTGGCATAACCACCGGAGGACTCTCTCTACTGTACAAATCTCCTCATTTCACCCCTTTCTCAAGTCCTTCAATGGCTCCCCATTACCTGCAGGCATGAGTTCACACTCCTTAGCTAGGCACACTATAACCTTGACTACCTGACTCCAAACTAATTTCCAAATATCACCTCTGGTTATTCCCTGCCATTCATTTTATTTTCCATATTCCCACAGAAACTAGTTATTATTTTGAAAACCCATTCTCTTTTGCCTTTGTATATATGATTTCCTGTGCCTGAAATGCCCTTCATTTTTTTATCTTGGTTCTACTCCTCCGTCAGTACTCAACCCAATGATCTCTTGCAAATAAATACTAATGTCAGGCCCACAGTGTGTCAGGCACTGTGCTAGGAGCTGGGGGAGAGAGATTAATATAGCAAGTCCCTGAACATTCACCTTCCAGGAGGGAGTCTTGAAAGCAAACAAGTGGTCTAATGTGGAAACAAATGAGGTGGGAAGACTAATATTGGCGTTCAGATAAGGATTCCAAGAGTAAGTGGTCACTGATTCGAGTTTTGAAGCATGAGGAAGAGTTTACCAGATAGGTAAGGGGAGGAAGCATTTCAGGCAGAGGGAACAGCAGTGACATGAAACAACACAGCATGTTTGCCACCTGATAGACTGGTACCGCTGGAGTCTAAGCTTCATAGGAGGGAGTAGGCAGGGCAGAGCCACGCCACCTTGTTTGGGTCCTCTTTCCTCCCGTTCCCCACAGCCTGCTGTTCCCAGCAGAGGGAGGCAGCTTCTCCTCTTGCATCTTCATTGTACACTCAAGTACGGGTTTCCTCCCTGCCCCGCAGGAGTTCCTCAGAAGCAGGGACCAAGAAATAGTCATCTCTGTACCCCCAGCACCTAGGCAAGTGCACACAGTAGGAGTTCAAAATTTTTGCTCAATGAACAAAAAGCAAGTCCATCTAGTTCTACCTTTATAAGGAATAATCATAAATTTGAAATAAGAATAGCTCCCTTTATTGAGTCCTTACCATGTCTCAGGAACTCTGTTAAGAGCTTTTCAAATATTATCTCATTTAATCCTCACAGACACGGTATCAGGTCGGGATTATTATTCCCATTTTATAGGGGGAAAAAGTAAAACACACAGAGGACAGTAACTTGACCAACCTCAGATAATTAAATGGTGAAGCTAGAATTTTGACTTCATGACCTGTGCCTTTTTTTTTTTTAATCCTCACCTAACGATATGATTATATTGAGGAAGGGAGAGAGAGAGACAGAGAGACATTGATGTGAGAGAAAAACATCAACAGGCAGCCTTCTGTAAGTGTCCAACTGGGGATCAAACCCACAACCTTTTGGTGCAAAGGACAGAGCTCCAACCAACTGAACCACCAGGCCAGGGCACGACCTGTGCTCTTAACTAACCATTCCAAGGCCACGGCTATGGAATACTGGGGGCTTGGAATTGGAAAATTTCACTGCTTTTCTGGAGATGGCTCTGCCAACTCACAGACACCTCCCAAAGGCCTCAAAGAACACTCATTTTCTGCATCACATACACTTACTCTCACTGCATATGGGGATGACCATGAAAATACTAAGAAGACGTATGGTAAAGGGGAAAACAGAACACGCTGTGTAAAGGTATGCTGCCTGGGCTCAAATCCAGTTCTTCCACTTATTAGCATCTCCGCACCTCTGTCTCCTCAAATGTAAAATAAGGAATAATAATCATCATCTCAAAAGGTTGTTGAAAAGAACAGATCAATTAATACATGTAAAAAGCTCAGCATAGTACCTGACTTATAGTAACACTCTACGAGTGTTTGTTATATTATCATTATTACCTTCAAGTCCAGTTTGGTAACACAGAGCAATACTTACTTCTCTCAATGAGGTAAAACATGTGAAAATGCTGACTCCTGCTCTCAGAATCACCTTAAGAAACTTGGACTTTAATATTTAGATTTTTATTTGGTGTTTTCTCTCTCTCTCTCTCTCTCTCTCACACACACACACAAAACTCATACAATAAATTTAATTTATTAAACATACCAGAATTTGGATTCAAAACAAAATTGCTTCTCTTTCAAATAAAAAAGAATCGATATTAACTTGGAGTCCTCTCTTAACAGCTACTAGAAAGAGTCAAACTTTCACAGACATCCCATTAGCTGGGTGTCCCAAATTCCAAATGTACGGTGCAAAGACAACTGAAAATGAAGTGTCAATCTTACCTATATATTTTCGAAAGGTAACTACAGCGACATCAAAATCTCGTATTGCTTCCACTTGAAAATCATTACTGGACAGACCACTTATGTTCTCCACCAACAAGATTATCATCATGTCAGTGACATGTGCTTTGAGATTTTCAAATGCAACCAAAGAGGGAATATTTTCACATTTTTCTGGGAAATCTTCCATTTTTTCTGATCTTCTATAGAGAGATTTTGTATCTTCCAAAGCATCTGATTTTAAGGATACAAAAGAGGTCAAAATGTTATATTTAACTACCATGGTCTTAGCAAAGTAAATTATCATAAGACACTGCCCTCTTTCCTTCCCAACCTCTTAGCTAACTCAAACAAAAAAAGATTTTAGAAGGCTTTTTGCTTAAATTAATTATGATGACGATATTCAATTTTATTCCACCTTTTTCTGCTGACCTGTACTTGTATCACAACACCATATTAAAATTATTGAACTCAGTTTTTCAAAAGCAAGGGACATGTTTATGCATCTTGGTATTGCTAACACATGGTATATACTTGAAGCTCAACAAGTGTTTGCTGAATTGGAGATTTACTGCTTGCACCACTGGAGAAAAGCAAGAATACCTGATGATGCCAAACCAGAGCATCATCTAACACTTTATGCTCTGAAAAGCAATAACTTACCATCACTGAAGAGAAAAAAAGATACTTGCACCGAATGACTAGGGAATACACAGAGAGAGCTGCATGTACACACCAAACTCACTGAATAGCAATCACTCCAGCCAGGCTGTTCCTCCCCATTGTTGACCATAAGTGAGTTACACATGCGCATAAGGTCATTCTCACTCTATGCTTGTCCAGGGCAGTGAAGCATGATGGATACGATATGATCATTAGACATTCTTGAACAACTGTTCAGTTGGAGCCCTTATTATGTTCAAGGTACTGGACATATGGAGAGGGGTGCAAACATAAAACATTAGATAAGGAACTTATTTTTCTAATGGAGGTATTCCAGAAAAATGAGAAAGGGAACTGACATTTGTAAATGTTTATTATGGCAGAATAAAATGCCATGTGCTCATCAAATCCATTTTATTTCCTTTCTGGGAAACATTGCCCAGACTTCCTACAGTTAAATTCCTACAGTAGTGTTCATGTAGCTAAAGGAATATGTGTGGAAGGGGTGAGTTCCCCTTCCAGGCATGGCCAATACAAGTCTCCTTCATATGGATCTCCATTCTCCCTTGCAGTGACCTTGGAGGCCATGTACCAAGGATAACAGTAAAAAAAAATAGGAGGAGCCTGGATCCCCCAATGACTGCATGAAGCTGTCTTGACTCTACCCACCACCCTAGCTGCCAACTGCTGTGACCTGGGGGGTTGTTTGTTACAGCAGTTTGATCACCCCAACAAATACTCTTGCTGTGTGTTGGATGTGGCACCACACACACACTCATGTCAAATAAAAAATAGTTTGAGGATTCAATAACAACATAAATTAGGATTCAGTGAGGCAGGTATGACGAATCAGAATGAGTACTGGGCTGAGGGAGAGGTTATATGAGCTCCATCCCTGACTCTGCCACTCCTTAGCCATGTGACCTTGGGCACTTCTATTTTTATTTATTTTTTAATATATCTTTATTGATTTTAGAGAGAGGAAGAGAGAGAGAGAGAGAGAAACATCAATGATGAGAGTCATTGATCAGCTGCCTCCTGCACACCCTGGACTGGGGATCGAGCCCGCAACCAGGGCATGTGCCTTGACCGGGAATCAAATCGCGATCTCACGGATCCTAGGTCAATGCTCAACCGCTGAGCCAAGGCCCGCCTGGCTAGGCACTTCTCTTAATTATAAAATGAAAGTATTGGACTAAGTGAATGGTAAGAGCCTTGCTAGCCATATAGTTTGACCACCCCATGACTATTAGAAGCTTCATCACAAGAGAAGCTTGGTTAACTGCCATATAAAGAGGACAAACAATCAAGAGAGGATTCTAAGAAAGAGAGATAAAGGGATTGGGCTAGTTTGGAAAGGCATTAGAGAAGAGGAAGCTAAGTAGATCTTCAAGGGTATAGAGAATTTAGGTAGAGAGAAAAGTGGGGTAGAAAGTATTGTGAGCCACAGAAGTACAGGCAGTGTCATGATTGTGCCAAACTATTTAGGAAATGGTGATTTGACCGATAAAGCTCAAGGAGCTCTACCGTATAGAGATGTAAGAAGTGAGGCCAGAAAAGTCAGCTTCATTCAGAACACGGTCTGGACTTCATCTTACAGCTGGTAAGGGTGAGTCAGGGAAGATTTCTGTAAAGAGGATGACCAGATATCCAGCAAACAAAGCTCTGATTTAAGAAGGACAGCAGGTGCAGAGAGATCAAGCAGGGCACTCATGGCATGCCGGATTTGTGAAGTAATAATGGGCGCCTGGGGTGAGGGAGGAATAGATGAGACCAACATATGTGAAAGCTTAAAGAGAAGACAGCCCAGCAGGGTGTGGCTCAGCGGTTGAGCGTCGACCTAAGATCCAGGCGATCAGGGTTCGTTTCCCGGTCAGGGCACATGCCCGGGTTGCGGGCTGCAGCTGATCAATGACTCTCTCATCATTGATGTTTCTATCTCTCTCCCTCTCCTTTGCTCTCTCTGAAGTCAATAAAGATATATTTTAAAAAATTAAAAAAGAGAAGACAAATTTCCAGTAGGTGATGGGCAAACTAGTTATGCACTTCAAGAGAAATAAAAAAAGACAGAAAAGGACACTGGGTTGGAGGCAGATGACACAGGTGGCTTCAGACACATTGGTTCTAACATATTTTCCAACAGAAAGGTCAGGCACAAGGTCTGGAATTTCGAAGAGTCCAGGCTGGAAACATAGGCTTGAAAAAACAAAATTTGCTGACCTCTAGTGAGCATATTTCTCTGCTCGTGTTCATCTCTTTTCTCCTAGTTCCTCCACTTGCTGGTTTCCACCTTTCAGGCCCAGCCCAGCTCAGCTTAGCCTGGGAGAGGGCACTGGCTTAGTGCTCAAATCCCCTGAGGTTGGCATGTGCCTTGATGGACCTTTCCCTGCCCTGGCACTGCCTGTCAATCTTTAACTTGAAGCTCTGGGTTTCAGGCATGCCTAATGCCTTCATAGTGCAGTGTCCTCTACTCTCCTCATCCCTGAGATATGAGACCTATTAGGTAACCACCATCCATCTGCACTTTTATTACCATTCCAATGTATTTCAAGAGTTCCAGCCTTAGGGACGTTGTCAGGACTCAGCGTGGAGCAACTGCTCAACAAAAGACCTCCTCTTCCATCTCTTAAAAGGGCCAACTTAAGTATCTTGTTAAAGACTACCCAACTTTTTGGCTAGTTAAGAGTCTGGGTCAGGTAAAAACAGGTTAGTAAATGGGTCTAAAATGTCTAGGACAATGAGAAGTCCAGCGGTGGAGTGGGGCTGGATGACTCTCCCTGAGAATATATACACTTGGGGGTCTTAAGCAAATCTGAAGCAGTGCTAATAAATCAGTAAAGACAGAGTTAGGGTAAATCTATGAAACCATAAGAAACGCAGACTAGATTATATTCTCGATGTGGGAAATGGTACAGATATAAATGTACAAATATAAAACCACTTCCTGGTCAAAAACTGAACTTGAGGGTACAGCATGTAAGGTATCATCCAAGAAGTAGGTAAGGATTTAGGGAGTCACAATGAACATTGGGAGTTGGGTAAGTCCGATATCTGAAAAATGAAAAAAAAAAATCTTCTCTCATTAGAATCATGAGCTTCTTAAGGAAACCATACATACTAGATTCCACAGTTTAACAGCACACTCACGTTAGGTAAAAACAACCTATACATCCCGATCCAGTCATTTTACCAAGTAAAGGCAGCTCTCATCCTAGTGCTATTTTCAAAACGAGAAAGTTGCAAAATTCTAAACATGTTCTCAAGACAATTTCTGTTTTGGAAGAAAATATTTACACATATTTTGGAATTCCTTTTCCCTAAGATCTGGATATATGTATCACTTTATCTCTCTTGCTCAGCAACTCAACATGTTTCATCATTTCCTCCCCTTTATAACGCCATGCTTACCCGGGAAAACTAGTCGCTTCTTTAGTAAATGTCAGGTGCTACAGGCCAACACCCAGATACTAGTTAAGCAACAGAGTCCACAACAGCTACTAGGTTTCAGGCTCTTTCTTACAGCAGGTGGGAGGAGAAGAGCTGCTGCTGGTCTGGAGGGCTGGACCCCCATCCTACACCCAGCGTTCAGAAGCTGTCATCCACAGAGGACCCACACCTTCCTGTTGTGGCTCCAGAGGGTAGCACTTTCCACACCCGGTGCTCAGAAACTGAGCCACACCCAGCTGCCATTGACATGTTATGTCCTTGCTTCTTGATGGCAGTTTGGGCACAAGTGGGTTCTAAAGGTCAGTTCATAACCACCTTCCGGGCACCTCTTTACCCCCCCCCCCAACTGCAAGGTGTCTTCCAGTGCCCACTGAGAAAGCTGTCCCCATCCCTCTGACCTGAGCCCTGAGAGCTCAAGTGGCTCAGTCCCCCAGTGTTCGCCCTCTGCACAGCTGAGAGTATAAAGAGGATGACGCCCAAGGGCTCTCCAAGCTGAGAAAACCCTGCCTGGGAAGTAAAGAAGGTAAGAATGGGGTCCACAGGTGCCATTTTTAATAAAAGCAAAACTGCCTCGCAAAGGCCAGTCATCTCAACTGAGACCTTACCTGGTTCCTTGGCATGGTCTTTGGTCTTGGATTCCTGAAACCCAAACAATAAAGTAGCATTAATATATTACTAATAATTTCCTTACATTAAGAAAATGTGCCTGGGACCAGCCTGGAGATGTAGGGTCAACAGAAACGATAGTGAAAAGCTCTGACAATGGCGCTTTTGAATGGCACATCCACTTACTCAGCACAAAAATCACTGGTAAACATGAGTTGCAAATAACAGAAACCCCAGTGAACACCAAGTGTCTGGGGCATGGGGTAAGACCTACATCTTTTCCCCATTTAACATTTTTTGAGTCTTCCTTATGAACAAACACTGTGCCATGTGCTTTACACACGTCGTCTCATCCCAACCCTCACAACAATCCAATGAGGTAGATACTATTACTATACCATTTTAGGAAATACTTAGTACATGCAGTATGGATCACTATCTCCCCGAAACAATGTAAAAATAAAACAAATATAGCAAGTTCCAGGTGAAGAGCAACCAGGACAAACAGACCCAAAATTTTACATCTCAAACCACCCTTATTATAACCCCCAAATCTTGACTTTTCCAAAAGTGTCTAAAATCAAACAAAAAGTGCCCCTTCCTTCATCATTCCATACCTATCACACCACATCTAGAAGCTGCATTTCTCACTCCAGTTTGATTTATATTTTTTATTCCACTAGGTGTTCCTCATTGCGCTTCTCATCCCACACACCTTGGGAGAGCACCCTACTTCCCTTTCACTCATTCTTTTTATTACCTTTGTTGGGATTTTCCCCTCAGAGACATCACGGACTTCATTTGGGGCTGTGGGCAACTGGACCGTTAACTTAAATGTTCCTTTTTCTGGCCATCCTAACTCATGGTTCTCTCTCTCCAGAACCCTCTGCCGAACTGAAAAAGCAAAAGAAAATGGAGAAGGAAAATAAGAGGGGGGGGGGCATCAAGCAATCTTTATTCACCAAATTATTCCATGATTTCTGTAGGCTTCGTCATCATCACTCAATTGCTTGGTCATTTCCCTAAGAGGCCTCATGTGGTAAAATAAGGAAAAGTTTAGCAAGCAGACATGGGTTTGAATTCTATCTTTAAACATATTTTAACCTTAAGCATGTTCCAAAGCCTCAGTCTTCTTGTATATTAATAAGCCATTAATAAAGATTGTGTTATACGGGTGTTACCAGGATTCAATTGAAGAAACATTATAAAGAATTTAGTACAGTACCTGATACTCAGCAGACACTCAGAAAGGGAGCAATATTTATTGTACAGTAAAGAAAATAAAAGCATCCATCATGGTGACCCAGTGAGGATTGGGTGCTGGGGCATGGCATGATAAAAGCCATGTTTTAGGAATGTGACTCAGGTAACCAGAAGCCGAATGGCCAGGAGCCTAGTTAAAAAGCCATTTCAATCGATTCTTTAACTTGTGAAGATAAGAGCCTCACATCTGATAGTAAAAGGAAAAGAAAAAAAAGGATGGATTTTTTTTTTTTAAATAGCACATGAGGCAGTTGGGCTTTAGTGAAAAAAAACTGAACAATAAATATCAGCGTTCAAAAAACCTGGATTCGAATTCCAACTGTGCCACAAACAAGATCAGTGACCTTGAGAAACGATCTTAACTTCTCTTAAATCTGTTGCCTCACTCAAAACAATGGTCTGTGAATGAATTTTGTAACACATACAAAAGGCATGAAAATGTAAGTTATAATTATAAGGAGCAGCCAAAGACAGAAAGGGAAAGTCAGTATATTTCAGACCGTGGAAGAACAGGGAATGAGTTTAGACAAGGAGGTGTAGTCGACGGATCAGATGGTGCAGAAATGTGAGGGCGAAGGGGAGCCTTTGAGAGTGCCCTACTGTTCACAGTGTAGCTCCTGCCGTGAGCACTGGGTTACAGTGTTGTATCCTGATAAGGTTGCCTGGTGAGGCCAAGGATATAGGCAGGAATCTTTCAAAAAGAGGGGCTTGAATAGCTTTTCCACTTCAACCATCCACGAAGGGGTAGGAGACGTGAGGTCTTAACTGGATGAAACAGACCCCCAGAAACAATATGAGAAGAAATGCCGGACCCTAATTTCACTCTTTATGGGAGGGCAGATGTCTTCATACAGACTCCTAAGGGGCTGCCCTAAGCTTGATGAGAGCTGAATAAGAACCTGAAGCCATTGAGGAAGCTAAGTTTTGTAAGCCAGCTTGTCCAGAGTCATGGGCCTCTGTGATGCATTTCCTTTATTGTTCCCTGGACTTTGGTAGAGTCCTATCCAGGGACTGTGCCAGCCTGTTCTGTGTGCAATATGCATGAGGATCACTACTTCAAGAGGACAGATGATAGCAAGATCCATAAGTGCTCCCCTACAAGGAGAAGGTGAATCTGGGAGGAAAAAGCTGAAACTCTGATGTACAGTCCCCCTTACCCAATGTGAACTGTTTCCCTTCTGCACAGTCCCTTATCAAACCATCCACACTTACTTTTATTTAAAGAGAAGATGGGTTTCCTTACCCCAAAGAGACTGACAATAATCAGGTGCCAAATTATGATGAAAGAGGATGATAAACAGACACATCGGAAATGAAATTTAAAATCTTCCAAGTCAATTTACACTTAATTTTTCAGAAATTCAGTGAACTATACAAAGGTAAGATACAGCTTCTAAATAGCTCCTGTGTGCTCTACTGTAATTTTTACAGAGAAATGCTGGTGAGCTCATTTTTGTTATGTGAATTACGTGTTACAGGATGAGCCTACACCTGCTGAGGCCACTTCCTGGTGTGGAGGGGCAGTGTCTCCCTGTAAGAGAAAATCTCCTGCCCCAGGACTGCTACCAGCAGGTCATTTATTGTTAGCAAATTCCTGGCAACTTACTGCTGAGGAAACTGAAACTGATAGGGACTTTCCACTCCCCATGAACCTTTGGCCATAAAAGTCTCGAGTAGCACTAAGTCTTGAAGAAGTCTGTGCTGGGGGTAACACAAAGGGGCCACTGGAGCAGCCTGGGGGTGCAGGAAGGGGGTCATGCGCTAGAACATGTGCAGGAAGAAGCCTGGCAGGAGACTGAAACTGGTTCTGCTTTGAGGGTTAGAATAGAATGACGTTATCACAAAATTATATTTTGCGCTGATTGCATTTTTATGCTGTTTGTATTTTCTGTAATCGGCTTCCTTTTTGTTCATCCAGAGTTGTCAACAACCAACCAGGATTCTCAAACTTTAGTGTATCAGAGTCACCTGAGGTGCTGGTTCGAAGTGCTGATGCCCTCTCACCCATCCACACTCAGGGTTCCTGAGCCTCTAGGACAGAGCTGGGCTGTTTGCTGTGAGTTAGATGAAGGGGATCTGTGGCCCCAATTTGAGAACTACTCCTGAGGGTTAATGGGATGCTAAAGAAGAAAGAAGTGTCCCTAAGGGCCAGACCCATGGTGATGATAACAGTTGGAATCAAAGTGGTAACATCCCTCGAGGAAACGGCTGTTATCGTACAGTTGCCCTTCTGTGCATTCCTTGATGAAATTACCCTTGGAAAACTTTGTACCTTGTTTTCACAAAGCTCCGAGCCAACAGTCTCCTTTCTCCTGCCCCCTGCCCGCCTCACTTCCTTCACACTTATCTGTGCACCCCCTTCCTCCCTGGGTTTCACCTTTCCTTTCTGGATCATTGCCTAAAGCTTTCCAATTGCTCTCACGGCCTTGTAAGCCTCCTTGCCTCTCCACTGGCCCAAATGCTTCTCCAATCCAGTGGCAAGAAAGCGGGATAGGTGTTGTCCACAGCCTGTCTTTCCTATGAGATTCCAAGGGGAAAAGGTGACCATTGCCTCCCAGTGCAGGACCTGGTGGGTGTCCTAAGCAAGCAGATATGTGGTGGGTATTTTGTCGTTCCCCTTTCTTAAACAGCAAAAGCAATCGGGAGCAGAGGAGAGCTCAGGGTCTCAACTGCCTGTGAGGAGGGAACTTCCCCCTTAACAGCTCAGATCTCCCAACCTCGTTCAACCCAGTCTGAGCACCACCCTGAAACTAAGGGACGGGAACCAGTGAATGACCAACAAAGATGCTGTGTTGATCAAGAGCAAACTGTCATCCCCCCCAATAATTCTATTTCACTCCGACAATGTGATTTTAAGCAGCGTTTCTGCCCCTCTCCCAGGCGACCCCAGAACCACTGGAAGCTCCATGACCCATGGGGGAATCCCCATGACTTCTCCCATTGCTTAGCCAAAAATTAACAGAAAGAAAAGGGGCTCTCCCTCTCCCTCCCTCTCCAATGGATCATTGCCCGTTCCCACAGAATCAGTTACCAAATCCAGAACAGCACACAAACGCGTCTCTTCCATCCCCACACTGACTTGCATTGTTTAGGGACTCACTTGGTCCTCACTCAGAACACTGCAAGAATCTCTTCAAAGGTCAGAGTTTCATGGTCTCTCCCAACAGAAATCAATATACTTATTGTCAACCAAATTTATCTCCCTAAAGTATATTTGGACGTATTATCCCTGGAAACGTTCTCTTCCCTTAAAATCGTGTTCCTAAAGACTGTGGAAGTTCTAGAGCTGCTGCTTTCATAGGCAGAAGACAAAAAGCGCACTAGATGCAACCCTGCCATTAGCGTACTACGCAGCCTTGTAAAATGAGGTGAGGGAACCGGCTATAAGGCAGCGCCTTTCGGGCCTACGCGGTTCTGCAGCCACCTCGGAGCCGCAACTCGTAGCGCCTGGAAGCGCAGGGCAGAGGAACGAACCGACCCCGCGCGCTCTAGGTCCATTCGGCAACCCCCAACCCCCCCAACCCCCCAGCCCCCCTCCCCACACACGCACACTCTGCTGCTGCTGGAGCCGGGTAGGCTGTCCCGCTGCGCGCCCCAGCCCAAGCTTCCCGGCGGGAAGAGCCCGGCTCCCCCCCCTCCCCCCCCCCGCCGCGGGCGCCCCTCACCGTCCGGCTGGTAAAAGAGCACCAGGAAGCGGCCCGGGCTGCCCGGCTCCTGGCGGACCTCACACTCCCCGCCTCCCGATCTCTTCGGGCTCTGGAAGTACAGATGCAACTTGGTGCTCAACTTCTTCGGGGGGTCGGCGCCCCAGGACCCGTCCACCAGCAGCGGGAAGTAGCCCGGGGCAGCCATCCTCCCGCTCCGCTAGCCTGGCCGGGACTGTGCCACTCCCGCCCCAACTCAGAAAAGGTTTCGTTTGCCTCTTTCGCTTTCGTTTCTGGTGAAACTCCTCCCTGGCCTTTGGCTGTAAACAGCAACCCAGATTTGATTAGTCATCCCCTCCAAATCTTCACTTTCATCCGGGGCCCAGCGCCACGACCACTCCGGGTATCTGGATGCGCGCGGGTCCCTAAGCCCAGGGCTTGTTCGCCACTCACACAAGCCACAGGTGAAATCAGCAGCTTTGGGTCACAAGACTTCCTGCAAACAAAGTTTTCTTTTAAGTTTTATTTTTGCCTCAAGTGGACATTTTACAAGGAAATAAAATGGCTCATCGTACTGTGACTCTTTAGAATGTTTGGGGCCCGTTTGGGAACTTCTTTTAACATCAATTGTCAGAATTTTACCTCGTTTTCTTTCGCTTGCAGTTTGTTCCCTGATCTTTAATATTATATGCTCATGAGAAGTTATGACACAGTGGAATAAGTGCTTTTAGAAGGAATATGCCGGTGTTCACGGAACAAATTGGGAGGCGCTTAGGCAGGGTTTATGGGGAGGTGACATGTAACCTGAGGCCTAAGGACCATGAAGGATAACCTTGAAGGATTGAGAACAGGGGCGTGCCATAATGTGATGCACTTGTACAGAATCACTGTCGCTGCTGCTGGCCAGCTAGAGTAGAGGCAGGGAGGCCACCAAGTGGCTGCTCTGTTGTCCCAGGTGAGAGATGGGAGTGGCTGAGATCAGGGTGCTGGCAGAGGACCTTCTGAGAAAAGGTAGGGTTCTAAGTCAATAGTGAAGGCACAGCTGCAGGACTGGCTGAGGGATATAGGCAGTGAGAAGATGCTCATGGACAACTCCATGGTCATCCACATGTGGCGTAAGCGACTGGCTAGATCAGCGATTTCCAACCTGTGTGCCTCAAGAATTTTTAAAACATGCAATGCCTGACTATTTAGTCAGGGATATTGACCTCTTTTCCCTTAGATTGTCAAATTAAAAATTGACAGTATGCCCTAGCTGGTTTGACTCCTTGGTTAGAGCGTCGGCCCTCGGACTGAAGGGTCTGGGGTTCAGTTCCGGTCAAGGGCACGTACCTCGGTTGCAGGCTCGATCCCCGGCCCGGTCGGGGCACGTGAGGGAGGCAAACAATCGATATGTCTCTCACACATGGATGTTTCTCTCTCTCTCTCTCTCTCCCCCTTCCACTCTCTCTGAAAAGCAATGGAAAAAGTATCCTTGGATGAGTATTTTTTTAAAAAGACAACAGCCATCCAGTGTGAATGAATCAAAATTATACCTATTTTTTTTATCAGCTTGGCAAAAAATGTGATATATTTTTGGTGTGCCACAGAATTTTAGTAATTAGTTTATGAGTGTGCTATGAGATGAAAAAGGTTGAAAATCGCTGGGCTAGATAATAATGACATCTACCAGATAGGAACACCAAGGGGAAGCCAGAAAAGGAGGACAGAGGCTAGGAATGTGTGTATCCTTGACCCACAATAAAAGAGTGTTTCCAGTGAGAAGGGGGAATTATCATTCAAATGCTATCAGTGCATCAGGTGAGAGAAGTGTTTTTTGGACTGCTGGGGACCTTGCAAGCACAGTCTCCTAGTGAGGGGACAGGAGACAAAAATGGCAGTGGACGGAAGCCTGAAAGGAAGGGAAGGAAGAGAAGGCAGCAAGCAAAGTCAGCTCTTCCAGAAGGGCGACTGAAGGGGGTTATGGGGTTATAAAATCAGTCAGTTGTTGTTATGTTTGTTTTCTGGCTTTTAAAATATTTTTAAGATGGAGAAGTCTTAGGCATGTTTAAATATTGGTAGAAAGAAGTGAAGGGAGGGTTGAAGACATAGGTTGTGGGAGAAGGTGGGATGGACTCTTGGAGGCAGTAGTAGTAACCTTAGGAAGGGTACACTTTTCCCACTGCACCAGGAACAAGGCGGAGATGGAGTCCAGAAGCAGGGAGCTCTGAATGACTGTTACGGAAGGTCTGGAAGTCCTTTCCTGATGGGCTCTGTTTCCTCTGCGAAGGAGGTGGTGAGGTCTCTTAGACCTGCCAAAATTAGAGCTGCTTCCCCCTGCAGGTCTGGATCTGACATATTGTCCCTTCATCACAAAGAAACTAAATTTCAGAGATGAAGAGAACCAGAGATGGGCCAACAAGAGTTTGCTTGGCTTTTGTTCCTGATCCATAATAATGCTAAACTTTATTCAATTCTTTTCTCCAGTTTTCTATCTGCAGGTGGCGCTCATCATTCAGTCCAAACCACCCTGGTCCACAGCAGAGGGAGTGGGGAGAAGTCAGAGGGGCATGTCATAGCTCTCAGCTACACAGCAGTGACTATTAGCCCACAAGGCTCCCCACCCCAAACCACAACTAAAATCAGCATGCTCTTCTCCCCAGAGTTTGGGGGCCCAGAACTGGGCAAACAGTTTATCTTTTTCCTCACATCATCATTTTTCAAGAAATAAAATTAGAGTGAAACTGAAACCTATTATTTACAGGGTGGGGCAAAAGTAGGTTTATAGTTGTGAGTACATGAAACACGGGGTTTATTCTTGTATCATTTATTAACTACTGTATTATTTTCCACAAGAACAACTGTAAACCTACTTTTGCCCCACCCTGTATAGCAGAAGTTTTAGTCAGCCATTTCTGTTTTTCTTTCAAGAATTTTTTTCATGATCAGCAATGTGCCTCGCCATTGCTGCTTATCATCCCTGCGTGGACTGGGGAAAAACTTTTCGAGGATTGGGAGGGCAGGTCTTGAAAGACAAGGAAAGAAAGTTCTATAAGAAGCAAATTGTTGACTGTCATCAGCCCCCGAAGTACTTTGTCTTCTCTCCTAAGTTGTTTTGAGCCTATTCACTGTTGGACTCGTACCCTCCCCCCTCCCACAGTGTGCTTATCCTGGGTCAATTCTCGGTCTCCAATGGGTGTGTACCTCCAGAAACTCCTTTCCTTCCAAGGAAGCAAGTGTCCTCTCCAGACCTGGGGATCATGGCCCTCCAACATAGGAGTGGCCATGTTCACGTGGCTGTTCTAGGCTCTCCTTTCACCTCATAGCAACAACTGATCTTAATATAAAAACCCACAGCTGCATTTCTGAGATGAGCTTCCCTTTCTCCTACTCATCTAAATTTCCTCTTTCGACTTCTCTACAACCTTCTATGCAAACTTCTAGCATCAGGCTCCTTTCAACTTCTCAACAAAGTTCTCTACAAACCCCACCCATTTCTCCCATTGAAGTGTGTATCGGGGAAAGGGTGGCTTCCCCTTCTGTTCTGAACCAGCAAGTTGTGAGCACCTCATGTCCACTTCTCTGTCTCACTTTCTCCCTGAAACTCCTGGCCTAGTCTCCCCAAACAGGATGTGACCAGAAGTTGGGCATGCCACCCTCTCTGTTACCGCTCCAAGTTCAGTCCTCAGAGGGAGTCACTTGATGGACCCACCCACTTCCTGGCTTTGTTTCCTGTGCTCATGTGCCTTTCAGAAAATTCATCTTCTTCAAACCTCCACAGAGAAAGTCTCTAATACCTTTCAGTCTGCCAGTACAGTAATTCCTAATGTACATTTTCCCAAACAGGAGTCATTTAGATTCACTAATACTACCATTAGGTGGGAAGTGGAGGGAGGCTTCTGCAGAAGAGTCCAGAATAGATTGGATCTTTCCAAGTTTGTGTGAATAAAAGGTAAAGCAGAGTAAAGATCCTTCCTGGTAATCCAGTGGGTAACCACTGAATCAGACAACACATGCATCTATCTCCAGACAAGCATTAACTCTCAGAAAGAGTACGATCTAGGTCATATTTAAAAAGAAAAACACAGTATTTTACTTTTACACCATGCCATACGTGATCATCAGTGATGTGCTATTAAATATTGAACAACCAGTTGTCTGGGGGGGAAAGTTTGCATATATGTCTTTGTTCATTATGAATTTTATGGATATAAAGTTTATAGCACATAATTTACAAATAATAAAAAATATACAACACCTTTTATTGTAAATTTCAAATAGCCAGTAGATTCTCACATAACTTTTCAAAGATTTTTGCTCATCTCATATTTGTACCTGCAATGAATGAGTATAGTTCTGACATAAAAGTTAGTTGATACTTTTGTTTACATTAACAAAGGAGATGAAAATGAGACAATGAAGACAGATGTAAAAACTTCTCTTATTTGTCAGTGACATGAGCTCCTGCTTTGCTGAATTGGATAATAGTTTTTAAATACTGCAAGAATATTTTCTCAGTTGTTTGTGCTCTTTACTATGTAATGGCTACAGACATGACACGCTTTTAAATTGAATTTGCCTTATTAACATATTCTCTATCACTTTCTTAAGTTCAGACAATCAACAAAATAATAAACAAATCCCTGATTTGTAGTGTTTGCCAATTCCATGGTGTAAATATTCCCATCATGGCTAATTTTAAGTTCCCAATGTGATATCACTGAATGCAGAGTTGGGAAGAGATGACCAGTGGCACACCCTTACATAATACTTCTACCTTACAGATAAAATAGACATCAATAACTCAAGAGTACAGATAATAGTAAAATGTAGTAAGTAATTAGGAAGTGATGAATTTTCAGTATTTATTATTTTTTAAGAGAGGATCTATTTTATTATAATTTTATACAATATAATTCTAAGTAACTGTAGTTAATAACTGACTCACAAAATTTCTGAAAATATAAAAATCAGCTCTGGTGAGCTAATGGGAGCCAGCTCCAGCACAAAACTCTACCCTTCTCCCAAGAGAGGTAGTATTACCAGATAGAGCAGTCAGTACACCCCACCTCCAGCTGCTACATCCACCTTAGTGCAATTGTACTAATTCTTCTAGTCAAATAGATTTTAAAACCGATTGCTTCCCTTCATTCCTACAGCTAATTAGTCATCAAGACAAACGTTCATTAATCTATTTGTGACTTTTGAGAAATCTATCCTGGAAGAAATAAATAAATCATAAAACAAAGATGAATGCAGTAAAAAAATTTAAAGAGTAATAAAGAGTCAAACTTATAAGAAAGTTAATATGAACTCCAATTTACTATGAGGAAACTGAGGCATAAAAAAAGGTTACCTATCTTGCCCCAAGTTTACACAGCTAGTGACTAGCCAGGCTGAGATACAAACAGGCAGTCTTGCTCTAGAGCTCAACAGTATGCTATACTTACATAGTGGTGCTCGGCTCAGATCCCTTCTATAGTGTAATAACAGCTGCTGGAGCTGTTGACAGCTCACCACAGTTTCCTCATGGCAGAGAATAGTTTCTGTCTCCTACATTTGAGTCAAGTTCCACCCACAGACCAAGTTAACCATATCTTATTTATGTGGTCCAAATAAAAAAGCTGTGGCAGCGAGCGTATAGGGTCTCATATGTGGTGCGTGACTTGTTAATTTCCCTCTGTAGAGTAGTCCCTCGTTATTTTCAGGGTGTACATTCCAAGACCCCTAAAACTGCAGATAGTAAAGAACCCTATATATACTATGTTTTTCCTATATGTACATACCTATGATAAAGCTTAATTTACAAATTAGGCACACTAAGAGATTAACAACAGCTAATAATAAAATAGAACAATTATTGTAATATACTGTAATAAAAGTTATGTGAATGTGGTCTCTTTCAACATTTATTATTGTACTGTACCCACTATTCTTCTTGTGATGATATGAGTTGATGAAATGCCTGGGTGATGAGATGAAGTGAGGTGAATGACATAGGCATTTTAATGCAGCATTAGGCTACTATTGATCTTTTCATAATACATAAGAAGGAGGATCATCTGCCTCTGGTGATCCTAGATCACTGAGCCATGACAAGGTTGGTAGTCGGGTGTCAGGAGCAAATGATGATGGTTGGGGAACTTTAATACTTGCGAACTGTGGTTGACCACGGGTAACTGAAATTTACTGTGGAAAGTGAAACTGGGTAAGAGGGGACTATTGTAATCTCACCACTTTTTCCTTCTCTTCTTTTGCTTTTGCTTAATTTAAGGCTCATAATTTTTGTATCATCCAAGTGAATTGTTTCTTTTTGTCATTAGTGAATATCACCCTTTCTCCTTTATTCATTCTCGTCTTAAAGTCCATTTTGTCTTGTATTAATGTTGCTATGACCACTTTAATTTGGTTAGTCCTTGCTAAATGTGACAGACACTTTGAGTAGGATGGTTACTTACTAAAGACAGTTTCTCCTTCCTTGTTAGGGGAACTTCAATTCTGTTTAGATACTGAGCAGCAAAGTGCTAAGGTAAAGTAGACAGATACCCTTTCAGACCCACACTTGACTAAATGGTTGGGCTAAGCCAGTTTTAGTCATCTCATTCCCCTCTAGTAGGATTGGTTTAGGGATGTCCACGGGACACAGTTACTTTCTTCCTCCATAAACAGAGACAATTAGGGAGAAATCCTTTTTCTATCCTGTTTTTGGGATGTTGTCATAGGGTACAAGAAAAATGGCTTTTAACAATGCAACATCCACACATGTTTTTATTAAAGCCTGTGTCCTTACTAATTTTACTTCAAAAATATTTTTCAAGCCTAATGAGCGGTGAAAGATGTGGTCAAATCCAAACATCAGAAACTAAAATATATTCATTCATAGACTTGAGTTGACGAAAGCTTTGTCCAGAATTTGTCCACATAGCCAGAAATTTCAGAATTCAGGTGTTCATAAAATCATCCCTAAAGCTCCAGGGAAGCGGTATGATCTTCTTGAGTCTCCTTTTCTCATGGCTCAGTCAGTTTCACTTAAAACTCATCTCCCTGGTTGGAATCCTGAGGTTTGTTCTCTAAAGTAGCACTTTGAAACAAAATGGAGATCCATAGTCAATCAAAGTTTTAATCTCTTTTGAAGTATTTAGCAACTTCTGGTGATCACAGTGATGCACCGCACAGAGTTCCCTTTAAGGAAGGGAACTCTTCCTTAAGGTCTGCTTTCTTTAGGTCTGCTTTGATCCCTGGAGAAACTAGTGCATAACAAAAGTGGCTGTGACATTTAAAAGCTCAATCCGTGTATGTTCACAGCCCAGCCAGAGCACCTTCTGAAGAAATGAGCAGTGTCCTTCCTCCTGCAGTTTAAACTCAGGATACTTGGATGTTATATCTATCACCATTCAGGAAGCACAATCTTCAGTAAATTATTCTACATACAGTAAGGTGAATATCTCACAGCTCTTACATCCTAGAAGTCTTTGATCTGTGTAAGAGGTTTGGTAAGTTTTTTCTATTTCTGTAAATCAGTCATTTGCCCAAATTAAAATAAATAAAATCTCCCTCCTACATAACAACCTCTTCCCTAAATCCCATAATCTGTCAGTGAAATAAAGGCTTGGACATAAAGAAATTTCAGTATAAATTACTCTCTTTTTATATCAGGCAATGTGCCTAACTTCTCAAAATTCTTGACCCAGTGGGAATTGAGTACATTATTCTGCCTAACTTCTACTTCTTAACAGCCCTCCCCCAAATTTAGTGGCATAGGACAACAACAATCACTCATCACTATATTATCTCTCATGATTTGAGGAGTTCACTGGGCTCACCTAGGCAATCTCCCTCAAGGTCTCTCGTGTTTGTGGTCTGACTGTGGCTGAGGCAGGAGTCATCTTGAGGGCTCCTTTACCACATGTGCCTGGTGCTTATGCTGGGACAACTCAAGCAGCTGCGGGGACCGGGGGGGGGGGGGGGGGGGGGGGGGGGGTGTAACTGGAACACCTGGGGCTCCTCCGGCATCTCTATCAATATGTGGGCTCCCCACATGGTCTTCCAGCATGACAGCCTCAGGGTAGCTGGCCTTGTATCATTGCAGCTCAGAGAGAGAGAAAGAGAAAGAGACAGAGAGCAAAACTGCATCATTTTTTGTTGCAGTTATCAGAGTTATCAGTGACACTTTGGTATTTTATGCATTAGCGGCGAGTCACTAAGGCCAGCCTCCATACAAGGAGTGGAGAATTAGACTCCATTTCTTCATGAGAGACGTGTTTAAGAATTTGTAAACAGATTTTAAAACCACCACATGCACCAAGCCTTTTCCTTTTGAGCTGAAAGGCAGTTGAGCTTTCTTTGTTTCTTTCTTGGCGGGTGTTGCATCCTGGTCAAGTGATCTGTGTTTCTGGATGTATTCCAGAAAACAATAGCTAATTACAAAAGCCAAAATGTGTTGAGGGCTTATTATATGCTAGTCTTTACTCCAAGTCCCCAAGTTCACTGTCCTGCATGAATTATTCCCCACTAATATCCACATAAAGTATCCCAGGTTCCCTTCCGATGCACTGCAAGAAGGTTCTGAGCCCTCTCCATCATATCCCTTTTCAGGGGACTACATCTTTCCAGAGAAAGTCCACATTAAAATCAGCATCTTGGCTCCTGTTTTCACCCTGCTTTTATGCTAGAGACACTACCCCCTTTTTTTCCTTCAAATCATCACTAACACATTCACTGAGGGTTTACTAATTACATCTCAGTGTAAGAATCAACTCCCAGGTCAATGTCACACATAAGTATTTATAGGAATTTATCAGCCATTTCCTACCCAAACCATTTCCTAATTCATTGTGAACATGGAGAGACCCTCCCCCACTCTCTAGATCAGAAGTTAAACTTGGTAATCACCAAACTGAAGCCTGCCCTGAGGCCTGCTTTTCAAATTTGATTAGATGCTCACATTTTAACAGTGTGAAAGTCCCAGCTTCTCTTGGAAAAAAATTGGTTGGTTTGCCAATACTTGGTTCGTTTACTTCCTCACATGTCCGCGGTCAAGTGGAGCCAGGACCAGCTGACTCCTGGCTTCTAGTCACTAAAATTTCCATTTGGCCCACTTCACTCATTTACTTTAAATTTCAGCCCCTCAAGGCATTTGGGTTTGCACCCCCTTGCCCCAAGATCCTTCCTCTATACCTTCCTCATGTCCCCTACCACAAAAACCCCAAATTCTCTTAATTATGCTGAAAAACTTAGCTTTTCCAGGTACCTTGTGCACATGCCTAGACCAGAAGTCAGCAGCAGCTTTTTTCTATAAAGAGCCAGATAATAAATATTTAAACCATTTATACAATCTCTGTTACAACTACTCAATTCTGCCTTCATAGACCAGAAACAACTGCTGGGGAAATATAAGTAAAAAACAAATCTTCTGCCAACCCAGAAAACCTCTCCACAAAGTAGAAGAGAAAGAAAATAGTTTTATTATTGATTAAGCATTAAACCTGAGTGTGATACTCATCACAGGCAATCCACTAAAGGGATTGCCAAGACAGAAAGAAATCTCGCCTTTTTATATAGCCAGGCAGATACAATCCATTACACACATGTTCTCAAGACAAATGATAACTAGTCCTCAAATAAGAGGACTTGACAACACCATTTGTCACACATAGTTCATCCTAAATTCACCTGGTAATTGGGGTGTCTATCTGTGTTAGCTAATTACTTTAATCAAAAGAAGTTTCTCATGTCTCTACGACAGGTACTAGTTACAACTTGGAGCCGGGTGGCGTGGAAGTTTCGCTCCTGCCCTCCCAGGGAAACTGGGAGGCGGGATGCCACCTTCCTTGATGATGACATTTCAGAGACGGCTCCCTGATCCTTGAGAAAACATTTCTGGGTTGTAAAACTGGCAAGAGGCTTTTTTAGCTTTCAAAAACATTCACATACACCTCAAAGAGTCAGAAAAAAAAGGAACAATTCATTGCAAGTTTTCTAAAGTGAAAATGAAGAGTGGAGATTTCTTCCCTTTTTAACACCTGAGAAAAAATTTTTAAATTTTTTATTTATATTCACCCTTATGCAGCCATAGAAGATATGTAAACAAATGAACATGACTGTGTTTCAATAAAACTCTATTAAGGACACAGAAACTTTAATTCAATTTAATTGTTACATCACGTGTTATTCTTTATTTATTTATTTTTTAAATTTATCTTTATTGTTGAGAGTATTACAGGTGTCCCATTTTCCCCCCCAATTGACCCCCGCCACTTCACTCCTACTCCCTCCCCAGGCCTTCACCCCATTATTGACTGTGTCCATGGGTTATGCATATAACTTCTTTGGTTAATCTCTTCCCACCCTCCACCACCTTTCCCTCTTTCCTCTAAAATATGATCGTCTGTTGCATGTGTCAATGTCTCTGGATCTATTTAGTTCGTCAGATTCTTTTGTTCATTAGCTGCTTCTTAAAGAAGACCCTGTAGTCTTAAAGAACTTAAAAAGTTCTTAAAGAACTTTTCCTGTAGTGCTGGTTTGGTGCTGATGAACTCCTTTAGCTTTTTCTTATCTGTGAAGCTTTTTATCTTACCTTCAATTCTAAATGATAGCTTCACTGGGTAGAGCTATCTTGGTTGTAGTTCCATGTTTTTCATCACTTTGAATATTTCTTGCCACTCCCTTCTGGCCTGCAAAGTTTCTGTTGAGAAATCAGCTGACAGTCGTATGGGTGCCCTCTTGTAGGTAACTAACTGCTTTTCTCTTGCTGCTTTTAAGATTCTCTCTTTATCTTTAACCTTTGGCATTTTAATTATGATGTGTCTTGCTGTGGGCCTCTTTGGGTTCCTCTTGTTTGGGACCCTCTGTGCTTCCTGGACTTGTAAGTCGATTTCTTTCCCCAGGTAGGGGAAGTTTTCTGTAATTATTTTTTCAAATAGGTTTTCAATTCCTTGGTCTCTTTCTTCCCCTTCTGGCACCCCAATAATACAAATGTTGGGCCGCTTGAAGTTGTCCCAGAGGCTCCTTAGACTATCTTCATATTTCTGGATTCTTTTTTCTTTTTGCTCTTCTGGTTGGGTGTTTTTTGTTTCCTCATGTCCCAAATTGCTGATTTGATTCTCAGTGTCCTCTACTCTACTGTTGATCCCCTGTAAATTATTCTTCATTTCAGTTTGTGTAGCCTTCATTTCAAATTGGTACTTTATTATGTTATCAATTTTCTCAGTTATTTCCCTAATAGTATGCTTAAACATCCTTGTAAACAAAATTCTGAACTCTGTATCTGTTAGCTTGCTTGGATCTATTTCATTTAGTTCCTCTTCTAGAGATTTTTTATGTTCTTTCCTTTGTGACATGTTTCTTTGCCTCCACATTTTGGCTGCTTCCAGGTGTTTGTTTCTATGTATTAGGTAGAGCTGCTATGTCTCCTGGAATTTGTAGAGTGGCTTTGTGTAGTAGGTGTCCTGTAGGGCCCAGTGGCTCAGCCTCCCCAGTCACCTGAGCTGGGCCTTCTAGGTGCTCCCCTGTGTGGGCTGTGTGCACTGTCATGTTGTAGTTGAGCCTTGGTTGCTGTTGGCGTCACTGGGAGGAATTGACGCCCTGGCCAATCAGCTGTGAGGACCAGCTGCAACTACAGCCAAAGAGCTGCTGTGCTGGAGACACCCCTATGGAGCAGGATTTACTTCAGTGGGGCTTTGGTGTTCACCAAGTGCGCCCCTTGAGTGTGTCACTCGTGGATGTGGTAGGGTTGTAATCCAGCTTGGTCAAGTCTGATCACCAGGTGCACTGTCTCTGGGGCCTCCCGGGAGGTGCAAAGTCAGCCTCTGCCTGTGCCTTGCCCAGGGCCACCCAGCAGGAGCTACACAGCCAACCATAGTTGGCTGCTACTTGTTCTGGGTTTGGCGTTGTCCAGGAGAGGCCAAGTTCTGAACCAATGCAGGCTGCCACTAGTGCCAGGCCTGGGGCCGCTTATCAAGCCGTATGGGACACGCCGCTGCTTGTTTGAGAGATTTTAGGAAAGTCCTAAGCATGAGGCTCGAGAGGCCACTTGCACAGAAAAGCCCCTGGAAATGGCCAGGATGAGCCTGCAGGTGGGGAGGGGCGGGGCCTCCGGGAATCACGGGGCGGGGCCAACGGTGCGAGTCAGGTGCTGGCAGTTCAAATATGGCGCCTGTGTGCCGGCTCTGCGCGGGGAGGACTCGCCAAAGGAGCAATGGCCTCTGCCAGCTCCTCTGCCTGGGAGAAAGCTGCCCCTCCACCTCTCGCCCAGATTTCAGGCAGGTTAGTTCCTCCCCAAGTGTCCCAGGTCCTTTCCATCTGCTGCCCGGCGCTGGGCTCAGAGGGAGCGCGTCTGAGTGAGTCCGTGCGCGGGCCCTTTGAGAGGAGCTGCTGGGGCTCCCGCAGCCTCCGCCACCCTCAGGGACAGTCCCCGCTGGTTTCACAGCCCGGAGTTGTGGGGACTTCTCTTCCCGGTCCTGGAGCCCTGGGCTGGGGGCCTGCTATGGGGCTGGGACCCCTCCCTCTTCCGGGAAACCTCCGCCACCGAGATTCCCCTCCCAGGTTTAAACCGTGGCCCGTGGCCGCGTCTCCATGATTCAGCCCCAACCCGCCCGCATCTCCGCCCCTCCTACCGGTCTCGATACTTCTTCAGTTCCCTGGTAGTAGGGCTTCTGTTCAACCAGATTTCAGGAGGCTCTGAGTGCTGGTGGTTTAGTTGTAATTTTGATGTGGTTGCGGGAGGCAGCGGGTGCAGCTGTTACCTACGCCGCCATCTTGTTTCTCCAATCGATCTGTTCTTGGGGGACCCTCGACAGACGACCACCAGAGTTTGTGTTTGAATTTTTGGAGCCTTTATTAGCTGGCCAGAGGCTACAGTTGCAGCGTCTCACCCATGTAAGGGCCGAACTGCAGCCCTGACCCTCAGTTCTTCTCTCACTTTATGCTCAGTAACCACAAAGGCATTGCAGTAAAGGGGTTTCCAATAATTTGTCAGGCTTTCACCTTTTGGTACAGGAAACAAGGGGGGACCTTTAGCAACACAAAAGGAACAATTTAAACACAATGTCTTACAATGAGTAACGGGGTTATTGTTGGCAGGAGTGTGACTGGTTGGTTTGTTCTTTCTATGGGAACTTGGAGGGGGGGTAATTATTGGCCTAGCTTGTCGGGCCTTGTCCTGTACAGTAGGGATCTTGTTCTACCTTTACTGTTAGTTCCTTAGGTATATTCTTCTGGCCATGGTGGCCAGAACAGATCTATTCTTTATTTTTTTACTTCTTCCCCCAACCATTTAACAATGTGAAAACCATTCTCAGCATGTGGGAAATAGGCTGGATTTGATCTGCAGGCCATAGTTTTACTGACTCCTGACCTAGACTATGGCAGGGGTGGGGATTCCATATAAGGTGCTTTCCTAAAAACAATGCACCATAGGTTTTGCCACTGCCTTGGAAGCCAGTAGTCAGCTATAGTCAGTTTTAATTAGTATTTCTACCAGATTATTCACATTTAGTCCCTGTATTAATTTCCTAGGGCTGCTGTAACAAAGTACCACAATCTGGGTAGCTTAAAACAACAGAAATGTATTCTCTCAAAGTTCTAGAAGCCAGAAGTCAAATCAAGGAGTCAGCAGGGTTGGTTCCCCCTGGTTCCCCCCGGCCTCTGAGGGAGAAACCTTCCCCTGTCTCTCTCCTAGCTTCTGGTGCTTGCCCCCAATCCTTGGCATCCTTGGCATCCTTGGCATCCTTGGCTTGTAGCTGCATCACCCCATCCCAGTCTCTGCCTCCATTGACACAGTATTTTCCCTGTGTCCAAATTTTCATCTTCTAGTAAGGACACCAGTCATCAGATTAGGATTTACCCTAATCTAGTATAATTTCATTTTAGCTTAATTACATCTGCAAAGACCCTGTTTCTAAAAGTTGCATTCACAGGTATGGGGTTAGGACTTCAAGATATTTTGGGGGGGACACAATTCTACCCACTGTAGTCCCACTTCTCAAATTACTTTCTGGCAAGTGTCTATGACCTAAAAGTTCCTTTCTGCTCACCAACTAGGCAACATTGTTTTTTGCTAACACTCCCAGTTAGAACTAAAGGGTAGTAGAATATTCCACCCAAAATATGACTGTAGGAGTTCAAGACATGCCATCTCCAAAATAAGCTGCTTTGGTATATTGATTATTTTGAGCTGTAGGGACTTATAAAACAGCAAACACAGGAAGAGGCTTTCTCTGAATTCTCCTCATCTATTAAAAGATAGAGCCTCCAAAAGGAACTCAGCTGTCATAAACCCCTCCCCAGGAGTTTCATGAACCAGGGAACATTGACTATTCACAGAAAAAGAGGCTAGAAGTCGCCCCACACCCAGACAAATGTCAAGCTATCCTATGCCTCATCTCATTCTTCTAAGGCCCATTCATCTTTCCCCAAAATAACTTACTCTCCCCTAAGAGACCTGCATCCCCCTGTCCCTTCAGCTATTAAGAGAGTATTTAAGTCTGAATTCTAAGCCATCTCCAGGAGTTATTCATTCTCTCTGGATCTCTTCCAGGTATGCATGAGGCATACATGTTATAAATTTCTGCATGTTTTTCTTTTGTTATTCTGTCTTTTATTACAGGGATGTCTCAGCCAAGAACTCAGAAGGGTAGAGGGAACATTATTTTTCCTCCCCTACAGAACATTCCCCTGGAGGGGGTGACTCACTCTGACCATCGTATACCTCAACCTTTTCTCTCTTTATGAAAACAGAGATTTAATGACGTTCATATAACTAAATGAAAACACCATTATCTTCCCACTGTCCAGTTAAGAAGGCAACAAATAACTGTATTTCTATAAGCCAATACTATGCCCTGCAAAGAAAGTCCTGCTCTCATTATAGGAATATTAAATTCTTTAAAAACCTAATTTTAACAATTTTACAGGATAATTCACTGCAAGTCGTGCTGCTCTTAACCCAACATGAAACATTCCCTGTATCTGTGCTCTTGCCTCCTGTGCCCATACACATTCTTGGTCCTTTTATAGTTATTATGGGTGTGTGCACATAATTTGGTATTCTTCCTTTTATGTAACGTGGTTTAACCAAATGTTTTCTATTTCCTCTATCATCTTTACATTTATGATGTTTAGTGTATCGTTAGAGTATATCATTTTGGTATACCACAGTTAGCATTTATATTTCTGTAATGTTGGATCTTAGCTTTCTTCCAGTGTTTCACTATCATAAAATAAACATTCTATATGTATACTTTTGTTTTTTATTAAACATTATTTCCTCAGGATAAATTTTATTACTTGGTCAGGGGTTAAGCATATTTATGATTTTTTTTCCAATAAAGTACCATTTCGCCCTTCAGAAAGACTGGCTCCCTTTACGTTGCTATCATTAATGCATGAGCTTGTGTGCTTTCCTGAAGCCTTGCAGGCTTGGGGCTTTATCACTTCTTAAGTTTTCCTAATTCTTTTTTAGGTACAAAATGAAACCTTCCAGTAGGTTTAATTTGCCGTTATTTTACTGACAAGTTTGACAAAATGTTTTAAAAGTCGTGATTTAAAATCATGTTTCTTTTTGTATGAACTTTTAATCATTTATACCTTTTCGTTATTGAACTTTTGTGTTTATGTGCAAACGTTTTCTCCATTCTTCTGAATTTTTAAATCTCAGCTTTATTGGTCTTTATTCCATCAAAGGTAAAACTATTTAAGTAATGAATCTGTCCATCTTTTTTATTTATTTCTACTCCATCAAGAGTCAAAAGGTAATTTCCTTTGTGCTAGTCTATTCACATATGTGGAAGTGTATTTCTTTTGACTTTTAAGTATTACACTTTTAATCCACCTGAAATCTTTTGGAGAATATGATGGAAAGCGTGGGTCTTTTAATATTCTCATTATTGATATTTTTATATACCAAGGGTCTCAAATTGGTTATCAGTACATTTTAATGTCTGCTAGGACAAATTCTTCTCATGACCCCTTTTGAATCAGGAATACTGTTTGATGTTCTTGTTCATTTATGCTCCCATATAAAGTAAAAATCACATTAATTTTCATTTTAAATTACATTTGTTCAATCTTTTTTTTTTTTTTTAAATATATCTTTATTGATTTCAGAGAGAGGAAAGGAGAGGGAGAGAGAGAGACAGAAACATCAATGATGAGAGAGTCATTGATCGGCTGCAGCCCATAACCCGGGCATGTGCCCTGACCAGGAATCAAACCCTGATCGCCTGGATCCTAGGTTGATGCTTAACCACTGAGCCACGCCCTGCCGGGCTACATTTGTTCAATCTTAACCCTGAACCCAATTTTTAAAATGTTCATGTACTTAAATGTATTTATCTTTGCCTCTATAATTTGTGCTTTTTTTGTCTTGCTTTCCAATTTTTAGTTTAAAACTATAATAAAATTTTCAATATAATTTTGGTATTATCTTAGTTAGCCCTGAAAAATAAGAAGGCAGGAATCGTTATCCTAATTTTAAATATGAAGGACTGAGGCTCTGAGAGTTTAAATGACTTGTTCAAGTTTACACAAGTAACACATTAGTTCTGGCATCAGGACTAAATCCAGATCTACCAATACTGGGCCAACACTAAGTGATGCCACCTCTTGAAATTCTAAAACTAGTTTTGTTTCTTATTTGTTTTTATTTCCAAACCCTTCTAATTGTCCCATTTCTCTAATAGGAGAGAGAAGGAACTGGGAAAAGAGATTCAAAGAGTCAATTCAAAACAAACACATGCCTTAGCATCTTGTCTCAATTGTGTATCACTGAGGAAGCTATTCATCCTAGAGTACCTTTCCTTTGGGAGTGGAGACACAGGAAAAGCATTGAGTTTTTTGTAGCTAAACACATAGGCCACTTGACTTTTTAATTAAAATTCATTTTAATTATATTTATTTATTTATTAATGTGGACAATTGTTTTATTTATTTATTTTTTAATGTTTCTTTATCTTTATTGTTGAGACCATTACCGATGTTCCCTTTTTAACCCCACTGACCCCCTCCACCCCACATCCATCTCACCCCCAGGCCCCTAGTTCTTGGCACACAGGTCTTAAAACCCTTGTAGTTTCCTGAGTGATAACAGCAGTAGGAGCAACTTTTGTTCTAAAATTTGACCTCAGGCCCAGCCGGATGTGGTTGAGTGTCGACCTAGGATCCAGGAGACCATGGTTCAATTCCAGGACAGGGCACATGCCCGGGTTGCGGGCTCGATCTCCAGTCGGGGGCGTGCAGGAGGCAGCCGATCAATGACTCTCTCATCATTGATGTTTCTGTCTCTCTCTCTCTCTCTCTCCCTCTCCCTCTCCCTTCCTCTCTCTGAAATCAATGAAGTTATATTTAAAATAAAATAAAATTTAACCTCAGTTCCTGATACAAAAGTTCTTAAATAACTTGGAATTTCCTAAGTGTGGTAATGTCCTATGTTCTAATGAGGTGACTCTTGGTGGGCTCCTGGGTAGGGGCTGGTCACCAGAGAGACCAAGCCATAATTAGAGACTTGGAACTGTTGACCTTAAACAAAAAGTCCCCTAGATATTCCTCCAACAAAAGGGGTTTACTCTGGGAAGAAGAGGGAATTGCAGTCCAATAAACCTTGGCAAGTTCACCAGCACAAATAAAGAGGAAGTTCTTTTACAGACAGGAAAAGGAAGTTAGGAGGGCTGTGATAACCAGAGTTCTTCCCATTCAGCTTCTCCAGTGACGGGGCATGAGAGTGCTCCCTACAGGCCCTCTGGATTCCAATCTGATTGAACTATTAATTTTTGTACAGAACTTTCAGCCCCATTGCCTATTCTCCAGAAAGGGAAGAGGAACTGGAAATTGAGTTGATGATTAATCGTGCCTAAGTGATGAAACCTCCATAAAAATCTCTAAGGGATAAAGTTCATGAGCTTCAGAGTTGGTGAGCACATGGAAGTGCTGAGAGAGTAGCTTGCTCTGAGCAAATGTGGAAGCTCCCTGCCCCTTCCCACATACCTTGTCCTATGTAACTCTTCCATTTGAATGTTCATCTGTATCCTTTATCATATCTTTCATAATAAGCCAGTAAACATAACTGTTTCCCTGAGTTCTGTGAGCCATTCTAGCAAGTTAGTGAACCCAAGGAGGGGCTTATGGGAACTCCAGTCAGTCAGAAGCACAGGTAACAAGATTAGCATCTGAAGTGTGTGTGGAAGGGAGGGAGGGAGGTAGTGTCAGAATTGAGTGAAACTGTCACAGGGAATTGCTTAGTGTAGGAAAAAAACACCCCACACATCTGGTGTCAGAAGTGTTGTGTGGTAAGTAGTGTGAGAATAAAAGAGAAACACAGAGGAAGATTGAATTTTTCCTAAACAGCTTGTAAATGTAATAATTTAATTAGTTAAGCTTGTAAAGCGTGTTTACTAAAAGAAACTGCATTTATTCTAATAAAGTATTTAGTAGAAATTGAATATTAGCTGTAAACAATCTTACTAGCCTTGTGACATTTAACCTACCACACTGTATGTAAATGAATTCACAAACCTTGTGTTCAATTAACATATCCCCATACATACTACATGGAATCTGACTGGCTCTCTACTACAGATGGGGGGAAAAATAAAAATGTGATCCCTGATTCATCTAAGCAGAGTGTGTGTTCTCATTTTTCCACAGGTGGGGGAAAGGATTGGAGTGGGGTGGGGGCAGGGGCTGAGAAGCAGAAAAATGCTAAGAGAAGTAAACAGAGAAGATATATGAGACAGTAAAGCCCTCTGTGAAAGCAGAGTCCAGAATGGTAGCCTGTGGTCTATGATCAATCAGGTACCATCAGCCTGAACTTTGGAAATCTACAGAGAAGAAAGCCTTTCCTCCAGAAGTAGAGAAGTAGAGACCTTTCTGGTCATATGCATAGAGGATGCCAAACCAGCTGGGAAACTGACTTAAAAGACAAAAAGACATGATTTAGACCCTGGCCAGATTGCTCAGCTGCTTAGAGTGACATGCCGATATGCCAAGATCGTCGGTTTTATCCCTGGTCAGGGCACATATAAGAATCAACCAATGGCCCTGGTGCGGCTCAGTGGTTTGAGCATTGGCCCTCTAACTAAAGGGTCAAGGGTTCAATTCCCGGTCAAAGGCCCATACCTGAGTTGCAGTTTCAATCCCCTATCGAAGTTTCTTTCTTTCTCTCTGTTTCTCCCTTTCACTCTATCTAAATTCAATGGGAAAATATCCTCAGGTGAGGATTAACAAAACAACATCAAAAGAATCAACCAATGAATGCATAGATAGGTGGAACAACAAATTGATGTTTCTCTCTCTCTCCTCCCCTCACCCCCTAAAAAGTCAAAAAAAAAAAGAAATGATTTAGCTTCAGACTGATGGAAGGTAAAATTTATAACTATATAATTATCAGTTGGTTTATATTTTCTTCTTTAAGAAACCATTACAACTTTAATAACATGGGAGGTTTATACTCATGACTTCTGTGTCTGACTACTGAAGTAGGAGTACAGCAAAATAAATTGGGGAGTCCTTGAGTAACAGCACCAGAGGAGACAGAAGAAGCCAATTTACATTATAAGTAAGCAGCTACCTTACCTAAGGAAAAGGAGTCATTCCGTGCTCCAACCGGTTTATTAGAATTCTCCGCTGGGATTGGGAGCCAAGGCCCAGGTCGTTAACAGAGCATTATTGACATTGTTGTATTCTCTAGGGCTTTATTTCCCTCCAGAAATCCAGGGAGTGGCATCTTGTTGAAGGCAGATTATGGTCTCTGCATTTCATATTCCAATCATATATTCATCTAGAAATGTAAGCACCCTCTTTTGACATGACATACATGCAAAAACGTACATTGAAATATGATTTAAATTATATATAAGGTATTTAATGACACATAAGGGGAAAATGATACATAAAAAGGAAAATATATAGCACATAACAACCATTAAGATTGTTTACAGAAAAAATCATCAATAGCATGAGAGAAATACTTATAATGTTAAGTGAAAAAATGTAGATACAGTGTTGTATAATTGGCTAATTGAATAAAGTGTGTTATTTTAATTTAATAACATGTGATCTTTACTTTCTTGAGGGTGGATAAAGAAACTAGAAGGGAGTACATAAGAATACTGGCAGTGGTTTCCTCGGAGTGTTGCAATTACGGGTGACGGAGTTTGGTGAGAATTTTTTTATGCATTTCTGTACTCTTTAAGTGTGCACGTGTTTTATTTATGATAACATAAATACTTCTTAAATGTCTGCAACTCTTGAAAAGTAGTGTTTCAGGATAAATAAGCTGCTAATTATTTTAAGAATTCACCTAACTTTAATATAAGGGATAAATTTGGAGGGCCACCATCTGTAAAAGAAATGAGATATGTTCTGTGTAAGTGTGGGTAGGACAGTGATCAGCAGGCAATAGACATAAAAGAATAGATTTCAACTCAGTGTAAGCAAGAGTTTTCTGATAATTAGAGCTGTCCCACAATAGAATAGGTTCTCTCAAGATGCTGTGTGCTGGAAGTGGTCAAGCAGAGGCTAGAGGGCTTTTTGCCCTAGGAGTGGAAGACAGTGAAGGGGTAAAGATGAGGGGTCAATGAGACTCAATGATCTCTAGTATCCTTTTCACTGCTAACATTTTATCAATTTATCACTGATTCACTTATTCATCTGACCTCCCAGATGGTCCCTTAAATAAGGCATGACCCTTGCCTACCGGTGTTCATGCCTTATTTAATTCCCTCCCACACCGAATGAGCTGATTCATGTAACCAACAGAATATTGTAGAGAGGGTGGAGTGTGACTTCAGAAGCTAGGTCACAGGAGACATCGTGGCTTCTGCCTTCTCTCTCCGGAACTGCTCACTGTGGAGTGAGCCAGCTGCCATGTCATGAGGACACTAAAGCAGCCTGCGGAGAGACCCATGTGGAGAGGAACTGAGGAGTCCTGCCAACAACCAGCAAACACTTGCCAGCTATTGGAGTGCTTCCCCTCGGAAGCAGATCTCCCAGCCCCAGCGAAGGCTTCAGATGACTGCCTCCCCTGCCGACACCTTCACTGCAGCTTCATGATAAACCTTCAGTAAGAACAACTTGACTAAGCCGCGCCTGAATTCCTTACCCACAAGGCTACCAAGTTTGGCAGTAGTTTGTTATGTAGTTAGATATCAATATAACACATCTTTACCTGATTTGTTCCACAACAAGCATGACATAATATTCTTTGATTCAGTCATTCTATTGCTAATAAGTGTTCATTAGGAGGCAAAATCCCCAGCTGTTACAGATGCACAATAGCAGCCTATTCATTTAATAGTATGGTTTAGCTCAACACAGTTTGATGTCTTAACATATTCCAATAAGAACAATGATAACTTGGCTTTAGAATGATTCATTTCATTTCCAATAGAAAAAGAGAAAGGTGCTCTTTGTTCTCCTATGGATTTGGTATCAAGAGTTGTAGCTATATATGCATATATACACAACCCAAGGACATGGACAATGGTGGGGAGAGGGACTGGGGAGGGGGAAGGAACGGGGTGGAATGGGTCATTGGGGAGAAAAAGGGACATCTGTAATATTTTAAACAATAATAAAATTAAAAAAAAAAAGCTGTAACTATAATTGTGTCACATTTCTCAGCTCCCACTCATCAATATGCTCAAAAAAAAAGTAGGCTAGAAATTGCAATAAAGCATTTTAAAAGGCTTTTTTCAGCATTATAGTAACTAAGATGGAGATTTTTTTAAAAATCTGTGTAAGCAAGACAAAGGCAAAGGCAAAAACTTTCTAAATTGTTCTTATAAATAGATGACTAAATCACCTCTGAGATTTTTTTAAATCCTCTCTTTTAACATCTGAAAGTTATGAGATATTCTGGGTAAGCTTGATTATCAAAGAATACCACAAATATACTTGGATGCTGTATATTGTCTGTGACAGAGTCAAACAGATCTGTGGAATTGTAAGGGTTCTTTGATGGAGGGGTAATTAATCCTTCATGCCCAAGTGTGTAGACTCCTGTAAGTACTCGTACAACATAAATGTGCTTCCTCCCATTGCTGTCTGGTCTGGAGTATTTATCATCAGCCGAATAGCTGGCATCAACAGCAAAATAGGTTCCTTTTCCATAGGCTACAGCTGTAAAGAGAAAGACAAAACCCTTCATAAGAACATAAAACTATCACAGTATGGAGAACCATGCCCAAACCTGACAATTAAAACTTCCATGCAGTTCTTGGTCACTAAAGCCACTCTTCATTATTTCTAAAATTCACCCCATCTGCCCTCAGAAGGTTGCCAGTCTCCTTTTGGGTGAAACAGAATGAGCTGTACCCTGACAATGGCAGCAAGGCTGCCACCTACGGCTGCGCTGCTCGGGATGAACATTCAACACCAGCCCTTCGTTCGCCTCACTCCACCGGCCAGACGACAGCTTGCTCACCATTCCTCCCGGCGTAGCTGCGGTTGAAGCCGAGCTGATTGACATGCGGCACCGAGCCCGCGTCCGTCCCGTGGAAGAGGATTCTCTCATTATCTGTACGGCCATTCTTGGTGTCCATGTGCTTTTTCTTTATCTGGTAGCTCTGCCAGAGAAATCCATTCTGTATCCTCTCAATCTGCAAATGACAAAGAGCAAAACATTTTGGAAATGACCCAAGAGCTCGGTGTAGTGTTTGTTGTGGCCTTTAAGCAATATAGAGAAGAGAAAGGGAAGGAACTGAAAATGAACAGCAAACTCTGAGTAGGTGATGACAAGAGAAAAATGCTGAGGTGTTCTAAATTGAATTACAGTGGGCTGGAGAGGGAGAGAAAGACAGAACAGCCAACGAGACTGCTGCCATTCCTGAGGGTGTGTTGCAATGTGAATTAACTCCCAGGTGGCTACTGCTGAGAGCATCTAAACAAGAGAAGGCCAGGCATCATCAAGCCCCAGGGGCCTCGGCTTCTTGTTTACACATGAACTTTCCAGACTGTTGCGGACCACCAATCGGAAGGAGCAAACACTTCTTCCTTACAGACTCCGTGTCTATCCCGAAACTAGCCCTGCTTCACCTTCTCCCACCCCCTTTATCTACAGCCAATGTAAATTCTTTCAAACCAACTTCCATCTTCCTCTGGCTGCTTGATGTATGAAAACACTCGCCAACTCCAGGAGGGTGGACATGGTGCCTTTTCCACCTGGCACTGCTGCGGGAGAATTAGACTTCACGCCCTAGGACCTGGTCTTTTTTCTTGCTAGCAATGACCCAATACTTTCAGCCATGGAAGCTGAAAATTTTGTTTAACGGTAGCTTTTTTGCCTTTCAAAAAAGGATAGGCTAAAAGTATCTGTATGTTGTAATAGTGCTTATTATTATCTATTTTACATAAAAGAACTTATAATGTATATTAAAATTTTTGCCTATATATATATATTCCCTGGAACTCCTGGAAATTTATTGACATTTCAATTCCTACTCAAAAATTTGTAATCATTTAATAATTACTTCCTTAGTTCCTTCTGATCTCCCAATCACAGTTCTTTCTGCATTGCTCCAATTATGGTCACAAATCACCTCATAACTGCTTAATTTAATAACTATTTCTTTCCAGAGATCTCAATAGCATTTCAAATCGTGAATCACCCCCATCTTGAAACTTTTTCCTTCTTTAACTTTTTTTTAAAATAAGAATCATTCTCAATTGGTTCTCATTCCTTCTAGGAAATGAATTTAGCATACGTTCACTAATCATTTATTAAACATCTAGTATGAGTCAAGCACTGTGTTTGGTCTCTGCCCTCAAGACACTTTCATTCTAGTGGGGGAGAAAGACAAGAAAATAAATCGCTGCCCCTCACAGTGATAAGAGATGGGTTAGGAGAACATACACAGAGGACGAAAGCATCAGCAAGGGGCCCACATAGTCTATGTCTCGGGGGAGAGGAGGAAATCTGAGCAAATGATGTTCTAGAAACAAAGGTTGGAGAAGATGGGAGTGGACATCGGCAGCAGATGTTGAGGAGAAGACAGGTGATAAAAGTGGGAGGGAAAGTTATTTTGCTGAGCATGATGGAGGCCTCGAAGGGATGAAGGTTTGGAATAGGGAATGCATGAGGGAGTTGATGGGAGGGAGCAAGGGAGGATTCCAGGTGCCCGGAGGGCCCAGCTGAGGTTGGAGACCATGAAAGAGTAATGATTTTATCTAGCAGGAGCAGGAGAGAAGAGAGGTTAGGGAATTAATCCAAAGGTGAGACTTTTCAAAATGGGTATGATAGGACAAGAGCCAATAATGTTGCAGATATTGGGTAAACACAATTGAAGCGAGGCTCCAGTACTCTCAGCAGCTTTTAACATAATGAAGCATCTCCTCCTTCAAATCTGTCTTTTCTGCAATCTCTCTTTTCTGATTCTCCTTCTTTTTCAGGAATTTTTATTCATTCCTTCAATAGGTATTGTGTCCCACAATATACTAAGTACTGGGAATGTAGAGATGAGTAGGAGGTGATTCCTACCTTATGAAGTCCACTGTCAAACAGGGGAGTCAGGCATGTGAAAGGTTACCAAAGCACAATTTCATAAGTGCTCTAAAGTAGTTAAGTACACAGTTTTATGGACACATCAGCTATACTTTAATTTACTAGGCTGTTATACCCTGCTCTGATGAAGATCTTCTAATAAACTCCTATACTTTACTGACTAATATTTTTATGCAGCATAGTGGATGACCATTGTAGAATCTCTGAACACCCATTCCACTTCATCCCCATTGTGGAGCAGCTTCTGGTTTGGATGGAGTTGGTCCTCCTTATAGTCGTAGGATGGAGCCTAATTGGGTTAAACAAATCTCGTGATGGGACCCAATAGCCCAGGTCCAAGCCAATCAGCATACGGCATTCTCCCAACCCAGACTGGTTGGAGTGGTCCACTCAACACAAAGCCTGGGATTCTTATCTATTAATTGTGGGACAGGCACAGTGTCTCTTCTGCAGAATGTGAATGGGGGAAGCTGAGACTCTCTGATTGCCACCAGCAGCCACCCTGTAATCACAAAGGGAATCCAGCCTTCAAACAAAGCTGACACTGTGGACAGCAAATCCAGAGAAACTGGATCCATGGCATTATTGAGCCACTAGATCAAACTGCTCCAAACACCATCCTACTTCTGGACTTTCCATTAATCTCCAGTACAGTTCTTCTTTTTAATCAGTTTTAGTGGGTTTATGAATTGTAAGTGAAAGAATCCCAACATATACATGTGACTTTTGGGAGTCTCCTTCGTTACTGCAAATGAATGAATCATGAGATTTGAGGTCTATGGAACTTGAGTGAGCCTAATTAAAATAAATATAATTTATTATATTATATTTATAAGGTATAAAAGAAGAAAGTGTTATATAAAAAGATAGCTTTCAGGTTAGTTCTTCAAAATTTAAAATAAGTCCTTTTTAAAATGCAATATTACCTTCTCTATTGTGTAAGAAAGACAAGTCTGAGAGAACTTGTTCTTCACAGCGTCATATTCTGACTGTCCAGGTTGTAGTGGGATCACACAAAACAGCTGCTGGTTCATGTCAGTCCAGTGTTCAGGAATATTATCTGGAAAGTTAGCATGACATTCATTACCACAGTTCTCTGAAAATCAAGGCATTTCCTATGCTCTTTTTTCTCATTCATCTAATCCTGGCCTTTGGGGTTGGGGGAAGCTACACTTTTACTATCCTAAATTTTATAAACACAGATGAAGTGAGCAGTCCTGACCCTAATACGACATAGGTTAATTAACGATTTAGCTAAAATATTTAGATAAACTTAGATTCACTATAGCTTGAAATGATAATCTTCCCAGAAAGTTCTATGGAATTAATTCCATAGAAGCTGATATGTAAACATGAAAGCTAATTTACTGATGTTTTCACTTTTATCAGTTCTATTTAGTGTGGCTATTATTTTTCTTTGGCAACAGGATTGCCCTGCTAAAGATACTTAAAGCACATTGCTCTATATCCCATCTTCCATGATAAGCAAACACCACCTAAAGAAAATAACAGAAGTGCTCAGTGAGTGCTTTCATATAAAGTGGTGATGCTCAAAGTTTTCCTTTACTTTCCAATGGCTTCCAGAAACTTTGAACACACTGAAGCTACACATCAATGTCCTGAGATGACATGACTAGTAGAAATATGGACAGATACTATTAAAGAAAGTACCACAATACCACAGATAAAAACCAAAAGATTTCTTTCTCCTTACAAACAAGGCCACAATTTTTAGTGAAAGATATGCCAGGCCTAGGAGAGGGATCCAGGGCACTCCCTTCCTGTTTATCAAGTCCATTCAGGGAATGAAATTGTAGTGACGAAGTGAAGCATCTATCCCTCATCTGGAAGGTCTTTTCAAATGCAATTTTCAAAGAGTGTTTCTGGAGAAGTTTCCCATGGTAGGGTGCATAGTTTCTGCAAATTAAGCTCTTTGCTTTCCTCCGCTGTCCATCCCTTCCAGATCTTTTGACCTAATCTTTTCTAGTCCTAGGCATTAGAGCCCTCTTGGACCTGCTCCTTTCTTTTTCTGAATGCAGCAGGCAAGACTGGAAAGTAAGGGAAGTGTTTCTTTGCCCCCCCTTCCCTTCATGGCATGAGGTTGCAGAGCAGAAAACTACCAACACTTGGAGTCAGGAGACCTGATAAGCCTCAACCTATGACCAACAATCTCAGTCTTCATTTTCTCATCTGTAAACTGGAGATGATAAGATCTGCTCTCTTCACCATCTCATGAGTTTGTTACAAGTTTAAAATATAATAAGAGGCATTAAAGCACTTTAGGGAATGCCAAGTCCTTTATAAACACATGGTTATTATTCTTAAAAAACGATTACATTTGATCTTTTCTACATCCCAGAGGTATTTGTACTTAAAAAGAGAGTAAAGCCCTGTCCAGTTTGGCTCAGTGGTTAGAGTGTCAGCCTGTGAGCCAAGGGTTTCGAGTTCGATTTCCTGTCAAGGGCACATATCTCGATTGCAGGTTCGATCCCTGGCCCCGGGTCAGGGCGTGGTGGGAGGCAACCAATCAATGTCTTTCTCATGTCAATGTTTCTCTCTCTCTCTTTCTCTCCCCCTCCTCCTTCTTACCCTCCCTCCCCCTTCTCCCCCCCTTCCACTCTAAAATAATCAATGGAAAAAATATTCTGGGGTGAGGATTTAAAAAAGGAAGGTGGAGTAAAGTATAAAGCCAAGGGTATTTTCTTGAGAGGAAGGACTTTTTTTTAAAATCCTCACTTGAGGATATTTTTTTCCGTTGCTTTTCAGGGAGAGTGGAAGGGAGACAGAGAGAGAGAGAAACATCGATTGGTTGCCTCCTGCATGCACCCCGACCAGGGCCAGGATCAAGCCTGCAACCAAGGTATGTGCCCTTGGCCAGAATCAAACCCAGGACCCTTCAGTCCACAGGCCAATACTCTAACCACTGAGCAAACTGGCTAGGGCGAGAGGAGGAACTTTTATTTTATTTTATTTTTAAACATATCTTTATTGATTTCAGAGAGAGGAAAGGAGGGGGAGAGAGAGAGAGAAAAACATCAATGATGAGAGAGTCACCGATCGGCTGCCTAGCCCGCAACCCGGGCATGTGCCCTGATCTGGAATCGAACCCCGATCTCCTGGGTCCTAGGGCGATGCTCAACTGCTGAGCTACGCCCAGCAGGGAGAGAAGAAGAACTTTTAAATCACACCCTTAGGCCACACCAGATTGTGCTACCTCCTCTGCCTGTGGACAAAAGGTGTCTCTGGCTAGACAATTTAAGGATGAGAAAATTGAGTCCCAGAAAAGCCGAATACTCAAGCATCCAACATTATGTGGAAGCCACCATCAAAGCAAGGAACAGAATTGTGTTCTGTTGTCATGCAGCCCAGTGCTTCATAAAAAATAACATAATAGCCACCTTTCTTTAAGAGTTTACTAGGCACTTTCTTGAGCTCTTTTCCTATAAATCTCTCTTAAAAGACAAATGTCCCTGTCCTTTCCCGTTCTGGGCACTGAAGATAAATGCCCTCCTACACCTCTCCTTGTGTACCTGCCTCAGTCTCCTCTCCACATGTGGAGGTGGGATAAACACCAAGAACCCTGACTCTGCCTTCAGTCTCCACTCTCTTCACCCTGCAAAGATGACCTAAGCTGGTCCAATCAGAAGGAATCTCAAGCCTTATAATGGTACTTCTGTTCCCAGGCCTAATTGGATATATTGTTACTGGATACTCTTTCCTATTGGACCTGATCATACGAGGATATGGACCTGAAGCTGCGAGCAGCCGTCTTTCACTATGTGAAGCCTGATAATAAAGACAACCCAGCTGAGGAGAGAATGAGAGATGAAAAAAGTCAGAGTCCAAGATAATATCATATGAGTACCTGGATCAAACTGGACCTGAAGCCAAGTATGTCTGGACTTTACGGACATGTGAGTCAATGAATTCCATTTTTTGCTTAAGCTAGTTTAAACTGGATTTTCTGTTACTTGCTACTGCTAGAGCCTCAACAGATCCAGCTATTATTTTTATTTATTTTGTGCGAGTGCGTGGAGCTCTTACATGTACTGTGTGTGGCAGCACATTGAGGAGAATAGTTTCAGGAAATAAGTGTAGGGAGAAATGAAATTCCTGCTGGCAGACAATTCTCAGTTTAAGAAGGCTGCTGGTGACAGGTGTGCCTCATTACTAGTAAAACTCACAGTGCTTCTGGGTAAGTGCTCAAAATGGATAAAAACAGCGATTGCAAGAGGAGGCTACATTTCTAGCTATTTTAACAGCAGTACAGAAGTTACAAAATGGGAGAAAGCTAGCTCAGAGGAGCAGGTCAACACAGATACTTTCACAGCAGGAATCTGTCTGCTCGTGATGTACAATCTGTACCGCCGGATGACCCTGGCCACTCAGGCATCTGCTTCTGTTCTCAGGCTAACTTATCTAGAGGTGGATGACCAATAAACCAGTATTGACCAGCTAGTTCATAGCTCCAAGGGGCACTGAGGGTCAATACCAATCAAAAAGGAAGAAAGTGAGATCATTGGCTTGGATTTTCAAAGTCTATTCTCCTGTTTCTGCTTCCTCACCTCTTCTCTCCTCTCCCTGTTCACTTGCTATTCCTGTTCTCCAGGCGTGATTTTGTCCCTCAGAAGAACAACCAGTTGACAGGAGATTGTGTTCCACATTTCTTCTACTTTTCCCAAATATTATACGCGGTTGTCTGTAAAGTCCTGGAACTGATAGAAACAGTGAGCATTCACATCTAAACATTTTCTAAGTGATATTAGACATAACCACATGATTTTTAAAGAACATCTTACATGCAGCCTTGGGGAATGTGGACTGAAAGGTAGGTGATGTGGTGTTTTCTCTTTTCTTCATGTTGTCATAGAATACAGTTAGCAGGTCGGCTCGAAAGACAACAACTTTAACTTTTTTTAATGATGGGTCAAAATGTTTCTCTGTGAAGTCTACAATAGCACTGATCATGTCATCAGCAACTCTGACGGGGTTTTTCCCAGCATTTCCTGGAAAAAAAAATTTTTTTTTAAGTGACAAAAGAAGTTTTAGGTGGGACCAGATTTGGCAAATGCAGTTCTCGGTGCTGAGGAAAAGGAAAGCAGCACCCGACAGCCAGGAACTGACCTGGCACTCACAGCTGGGTCCTGGTGTTTTCCAGCTGAACACAAACAATTTAATAGAACATCATCAAAAGTAACCACTCTGTAGCCGTGATGAATTAAGCCAAAACAAGACCACTGCATAGTCATGTCTGACCATAGACAAAAATCTGAACACTATCCAAACCACATAAATGGCTCAACACTTCCCATCTTGACTAATATAAGCAATCATTGCTTCATTAGCAATCACAGCTTTAGCTACACTCTTCTTCTAGATAAGATACCCAATCATAGAATTACTTCCTGGAAGCATCGGACATAGAGCAAAGTCCTACGTACTTGTAACTGCCATAAAGTCTTCTAACACAAGTTCAAATCTGTTAATAAGTCCTTCCTAACAACCTCTTGCTGAGATGCTGCATGGTTCCCCATAGTATGTTTTCCTAGTGGTTTTAGCTGAAGGGCATTGGAAGTGCAGAGAAAAGAACATGTAATTTGGATGCAGACAATCTGGGATTATGTCCTGGCTCCCCACTGATTAACTGTGTGATCTTAGATAAGTCATTTGATCCCTCTTATATTAGTTTGCTAGGGCTGTCATAACAAAGTACCATGGATTGGGGGCTTATGCAATAGAAATTCATTCTATTAAAATTCTGGAGGCTAAAAGTTTGAGATCAGGGTATTGGAAAGATTAGTTTCTTCTGAGGCCTCTCTTCTAGCCTAGTAGGTGGCCATCTTCTTGCTGTGTCTTCACATGGTCTTCCCTCTGTGTCTATCAGTGTCCTAATCTCCTCGTCTTACAAGGACACCAGCTGTATTGGATTAGGGACCACTCTAATAACCTCATTTTAACTTAATTACCTCTTCAAAGGCTGTATCTACAAATACAGTCACATTCTGAGATACTAGAAGTTAAGACATCAATATGTGAATTTGGGGGGACACAATTCAGCCCACAATACCTCTAAACTTCAGTTTACTCAGCTATAAAATTGGGGTGATAATAGAAGGGAAGAATATGGTAGCTAAGAATATAGCAATTAAGAGCACAGTGGTAAAAAAAAACAAACTCACAAAAACACAACAACAACATAAAAAAACAACAACACATGATGTAAAAAACCAAAAGGGTAATAGTTGAAATGTACAGGCCAGGCTGCCTGGGTTTGGACTTGGCTACGTTGCTCACTAGCTATATGACCTTCTGCTTTAATACCTGAAGTTCTTATCTACAAAGTGGGGAAACTAATAGTCAAGGCTGGGTCCAGGTTTTGTAGGTTTTGAAATTTATACATCTCAGGAAAAAAACCACAAAATTACAACTATAAAATTATGATAAAAGTGAATATTTAGAATCGGAAAAGAAATCACAACAAAGGATAAAATTTTAAATGCTGAAAATGTATTTCCAAGTCAAGCTGTTTTAGCTGTTTTCCAAAAATGCTTGCAGCCACGCCAACACCCAGTGCAGGGGAAGACTGAAAAGCCAAAGTAGGAAGTAACAGTGGTCTTAACCCATGGAGGTTAAAATGGCTCACTTTTGAAGTTTTGCAAAATCATATAACCATGTGAAGGCATCATTAGGGCCTCTCTCAGGGCTTTTTAAAAAGCTTGCGCAATTGGGTGTGAATGAATCAGGGAGTGGGTTATTAACATCATCTTCACCTAGGAGCGAATTATTGTATGATGTGATAGAGAGGATGAGGAAAGTGTTCCTAGAAACTGAGCAGGATGAACAGGAGCTTGTTGGTTAAGGATGGCGACTGCATCTTACTCATAGTTTTATCCCCAGTGCCTTGCATGGGGCCTGGGAAACCGCATTTCAATCTAATGAATGAGGAGCTACTGCAGTAAACTGGATGGGAGCAGTCTTAAGGCTTTGGAAACTGAAAGGAAGGCTGAAACTGAACAGCCCCCTGGAAGAAGATTTAATAGGGCCTGCTGACTATGGGAGTCTGGGACACAAAGAAGCAAGGGTGGCAGGACAGCTGAGAGCTCATGGCACCATCGAAGCAGGAAACTAGAAAACGAGACAACTCAAGAGATGATGACAAGTTTGGATTGTGATATAACTAGGTTTTTAGTGACAACCTCCCAGGGGAGATCCTGGAGAAGGCTAGAAATGCTGATTTTGGAGTCAGTGCAGAAATGGTCATTGATATAATGAGAGCAAATGAATCCCCCAAAGGAAAAAAAATGAACAGTGAGAAAACTATGAAGTTAAGGGCCAAACATGGAAAGATACTTAGGAAACCTAAAATAAAAAGATGGATGAAAGAGGCACAGGCCCCATGCATAGCCCTGAAAGGGTCTGAGAAGCTGCACCCTCTCTGCTTTACCTCACTATCGCTTTCTGGACTCAGCACTGAGTTCACTAAGAGTGAAGCTGTCTAAAGGAAACGGATTATTCCAAATCTTTGAGGGATGAGAGGCTGCAAACCTGTTCCAATGGCGGGAAGGGAAACAGATGTGTGCTTCCTCTGTTCACACTCTTCTAGAACACTGGAAACCGTTTTCTTGACATCATTTTCCCCAGGAACATGAATTATTATCTTGCACATTAAGTGTCCACCTTGTGTAACTATAAAATCTCTGTGAGGCTGTGTTGCTGGAAAAAAAGGTGGGGAGGGGAAGAAAAGGAAACACACAGAACACATGACTTATGGGAAGCAATGCTGATTACTGAGAAATGAAAATAGCTGACCAAGTCCAGCCTCTGTCCGTCTAGCTAGTTTCACTCTCTGGGACTGTGACAGGCTCACTTCCTTTACAACCTGGATTCTACACTGTTAAATATTTTGAGTACTCTTCAAAAGCACTCTACTTGTGTTAATCCACTCAATCCTCAAAACAAGCCTAGGGCGTAGGTTCTGTTTTCTCCTTTTCATGGATTAAACAAAAGCACAGAAAGGTTAAGGTCAGCAGCCCAAGATTGCCCAGGATTTGAACCTAACCAGTCACTGTCCAGAGCTCTTAACTCCCACCCTACTGTCCAGAAGAGTAATTTATATGCTCATTCAGCCAGATTCATTTTTCCAGAGGTGAAAGTAATGTATTCTGTGGTGTGGAAGTGTGAAAGGAGGTGCCCCTCCCTCAGGACCTATAGAGCTCTTGAGCACATGGAAATTATCAGGGCTTATTTTAATGCACCACCTTTTTGTACGCTGAGTGAAACAAGGCTCCAGGAAAACGCAGGAGGAGAGTTGGTCCCTGTCCTCCTGTGGAGCTCCCATTGCCCAGGCACTCCCTGCTGCCCCTTGGTTGTCCCACCTGCTTCCTCTCCCAGGTAGCATCCTTAGACTTTTCCAGCTGTTCAGCCAAGTTTCATTCTCTGCTTCTGCCTTCCAAGGTGCAGCTAGTTCTTCCAGCACACAAATAAATCCCTGCTAATGTCCTCATGTTGGGATCAATATTACCATCCTCTGATCTGTCTCCAGGAATTTATTCACTCCAGAGAAAATGTCTTAATCAGAGGAGAGCTATTAAGGTGGGAGTTTCAGGCATGATAGTAGGTCAGTAGTGGGAATGTATTGTCAAACATGAAACACTGTGATTTCTTCAAATCACACTCATAGCTACTCTGCAAGGTTCAGTCCTGGTTTTGAAGGATGAATAGGTTTTGATCACTCTTACAGTTTCCTCACTGTGCTGTAATAAAACATAAATATTTTGTTTCTGCAAATCTCCTGAGTGATAAGAGTGTCTTTTATGAGATGACTCTTGGAGGATGGGGGTGGTGGGAAGGGGGTGGAGTTAGATAGCTCCCGAAAGACCAAGCCCTCCTTCCAGGATTAGAACTCTCAGCCCCACCCCTTGACCTCTGGGAAAGGAGAAGGGCTAGAGATTGAGCTCAGGTGCAAATCCGATGGTCTAATCAATCATACCCATGTAATGAAACCTCCATAAAAACCCCTAAACAACAGAGTGCAGGAACTTCCTGGTTGGTAAGCACATCTAGGTGCTGGTAGGGTGGTGTCCCTGGAAGGGGCATGGAAGCTCTGTGCCCCTTCCCTCATACCCTGTCCTACGCTGGAATAAATTTTTAGGTCCACTCCCGCCAGGGGTGCCACAAGCAAACTGAACTTTCAAACCAAACCTTCATATTCCTATAAATGTTCCACTTAACCAGAAACACAGTATATCCATCCAGCCAGCTAATCCCCAAACAGCAACTCAACCAACCCTGGACTCCACACTTATTTCCTTGTGCCTTGATCTCTCTAAATAAGGTAAGATAAGGCACGCAACCCCAGCCAGTCACAGGCTGTCTCCACGGTTGCGCTTCGAACCCTCTATAAAACCCGCGCTTGCCCCCCCCCCCAGGAGAAGGCTCCCCTGCTTGTGAGGAGGCCCTGCGCTCCCCTCCACGGGTTGTTTTTCTTGAATCAAGGATGTCAAGCTCATTACTAAATTGTTTTAGTGTTGTCATTTGACACAGTGTGTCTTTCATTTGGCTGTTCCTGATTTGTGTTCTTTATAATATACTGGTAAATGTAAGAAAAGTGTTTTACTGAGCTCTGTGAGTTGTTCTGGTAAAGTGTTGAACCTAAGAAGGGGTGACTGGGAACCTCTAGAGCCAGCCGGGCAGAAGTACAGGTGGCCCCTGGGACTTGAAACTGGCGTTGGAGGTGGGGGCAGTCTTGTGGGACTAAGCCCTCGAGCTCGTGGGATCTGGCACTCGCTCCAGGTGGGTAGTGTTGGAGGTGGAGAACTGGTTGGTGGGGGAAAGCCCCCAGGCCCACATGGCCTCCTACATTCATTCATAATAGAAGCAGAAGTCAGCTGCATGGTGTGCTGTATGAAGCAGAACAAGACTGGGGGGCGTGGACGGTAGTTTGTACAGCACTTCACAGCTCACAAAACTTTTTTTACACTCCTTGTTCCTTCTCCTCTCACAACCACATGTGGGGCAGCCCTTCCAGGCTCCTCATCAGTAGAACCTTCTTATGGGGGAAAGAAGCGAAACTCGCAGAGGTTGGGTGACATGCCCGGGATCCCTCAGACGGGATAGAGCCTGGATTATCAGCACCCAGGCTGGGTTCTTTTTCATTCTCAGGAAGAGACAAGTGGGATGGTGGGATACAGGATCTCTCCCCAACAGCCACCGCATCCTATACCACCGATGTCTGCTCTCCCAGTGAACCGACCTTCTTCCAAAGCGCTCACCGCTTACTGCGCCATGGGCCCTCTCACAGCAGTCTCAGCCCTCAAATTTTCAATAGGTTGTAGGCAAAAGCAACATGTGACCATACCTAGCACAGCACATTCATCTTCCACAGCTGGTCCAGCACCTTCTAAAATTGCTTTTGACACCCCTACAGAAGACATGTTAGTGATATTAAGATATCTGTTAAAATTCAATAAGTGGTTATAGCTTTTGTACATTAGACTTTTATTCAGCTCACCCTTTGCATATCCATTGATGCTCCCTCCCTCCAAAATCACCCTTCCTTCATTCAATGGCTGATGAATGAACAATCTGATCCACAGGATGAGGGCACTGTCCAATAGCTGAGTCTCCAGTGTCTGCAATTTTACCGTCTGTATTTGTACCAGAATGTTTTTACAGTTGTTTAAGGGGTTGTTGTTTGTGTGTGTGTGTGTGTGTGTGTGTTCTATGCTTATTATTTTACAAAATTGAATTAAAAATATAAAAATAAAAGTTCTGATATGAATGAAAAGCATGGATCTCAAAACTATAACAAACCTGAGCATTTTACTTAAATTCTTTGATTTTGTTATTTAATTCTGTTTAGTTTGTTTTTTCACAATTAGACAGGCAGTTGGCTTCTTTGGTCCAATGACTCTTCTAATCAAGGCTGCAGCTTCACCACCTTGGTCATGTCTAAGGACAGCTGGGTTGAGCGGTTGAAAACATGGACTTTGCATTTTGGCACAGAGTCAGAGTTGACTCCACATCCTACTAGCTAGTATGTGACTAGTCAGTTCCTTATCTGTTACACAAAGGCTGGCACAGTACTTTTCTTACAGGGTTGTATGAACATTAAAAGAGATAATGGATGAAAAATGCTTAGCACAAAATCTAGCACACAGAAAGTATTGAATAAATGTTAGTTATTTTAACATCATGAACATCGATTGACCTATCATCTTCTATCTACCTATATCTCCTTGATTATGCATGTGTTATGAATTGTATCTTTTTAAAAATCTCTGTTTTTAAAAATTTGTTTTGGTCTCTGACTTTGCAATGGTGGAGGTTTTTCTCAAATATCAGGTGATATTTGTCACTCCATTGATATTTAACAGTGAGTTTGGAAGCTCCATGTGCAGGCGGCTTGCTGAGTGATAGGCTTCAGTGTAAGGTGAGCAGGCAGTAAATACTGGACTTTAGGGCAGTCAGGTTCTCCCCAGAAGGATCCTCCTGTCTCTTGTCTGGAGGGTGTAAGCCCCTCTGCTGCTCTGGGAGCCCTGCAGGGACAGGGGCTGGGCGCTCGCTGTTTACTACAGATGTTTCACTGAAATCCTCTTTTCAGTCTAGCTCCCCACCCATCTCACTTGTTCCCACTGTGCTAACTCCAGGTTCAGTTTCTCTAAAAAATACACTTCCCGTCTCTGGCCAGGAAAGAGCAAGGGAAGTTACTGCTGCAAGGGGGTAGCATCAAGAGCTCTAAGTGCTATGGATACAGAATTTCATCCAATTCCATTTTCATCTCTTTTTATGCCCTGCCTCCCAGGTTCCTGCTGCCTCCAGTTCCTGTGTTTCTAGGGGCTGCTGTTCTCTTCCACGGTACAAAGTTTTCTCCATTCCCTGTCAGTTACCTCCACTGGCTAGCTGCTTCCCATCTTCTGAAAATATGCTGCTATCTCTGTACACTGTTGTTTTTCCTCCAACTCTCTTTTTCTCTGTGGGTTTATCCCCTTTTAATTCCTTTACTGTTGCTTTGATGGAATTTCAAGAGGGGGCAAAGATAAATGCATATGTTCAATTTACTATGTTTTAAATAACTAAATGTTCTTTATTTTTTTTAATTGAATGGATAGTCTAAAGATTCACTTCTGCATAATAAGTTCCATAATATTTTGCAATTCAGAAAATACTTAAGTTTCTACTTATATTTGTTTTATCTTGCCCTTTTAATTTAAAAATTAATGTTTTGTAATATACAAACTGCATCAGCATACGAGTATATGTATTTAAGCTATAAATGAATAGGTGCTCAAAGGTGTTATATCAGTTGGGGTGGTCAAATATTTTAGAGAAAATCAAGAAAAAGAGGTTGAATTTCATTTTGATCAGTATAGTGTAGAGGAGAGTTACAGGAAGTGAGATGTGAGTACTAACTGAATTACATAAAAAAGGAACTAAAAATAGAAGAACTTAAAGCTGATTAAATTAGAAGTGTGTAACTTTGATAGTTCAGAGCTAACAAGGGGATGAGAGCTGACATTGACTAAATATAATGCATCAGTTACACCCCACCTTTACATCACTTAAACCCCATCTAATACTTCTTTGGGAAATAGGCATTTCACAGGCAAAGGGGTTAAGTGATTTATCCAAGGCCACAGAATGGTAGGTGGCATAGCTGGGATTCAAACCCAGGTCTTTCTGATTCCAGGGCCTGCATATTTACTACATGCCTCTCTGTCTACTCAGGGCAACATTAGCCACCATTTCCCTCCCAGAAATTAGTCATGTTAATAGTTACAATCAAGTATGCTACTTAAATGAAGTACCTGATTTCAGATTAAACATCCTTGTTGTTGAGTTTACAATAACATCTACACTTTCTTCTGTGATATCTCCAACAGCAACCTGGAAAGTAAGTGCACCAATTTTCATTTCATACGTTGTGGAGTTGGGGTTAGTGACAGTCCTGGAGATACCTGTACAGAAAGAGAATGGATGCAAGAATAGCTGGCGCCTGCAGGAAGAACAAACGTGACGGGGCCCTACTCTCTTCCCGGTCCTCCTCTTTCTTTCCCTCGACATAAATCCAAACATTACCCTGTTTAACATGGCCTGTTAAATTGCTGGGTGTTCTTTTTAAAGGAAATCGGAAAACAACGCTTTGAGCAGTAGGAGCACCTACATTTTCTCTGCTAAATAGGATGAGGCAGGAACATCTGAGGGGTGAAGGGTGAGAAAGTAGGGGAGAGTGCAAAGTGCACTCTCCTTTCACACTGACATTTCTGGGAGATTCTTTTTTCCCTCCAGCTTTATTGACATATGATTAACAAATAAAAATTGCATATATTTAAGGTGTACATTGTCAGGTTTTCATTGTTAAATGATTGCCACAATTGAACTAATTAATATACCCATTCTCACCTAGTTACCTTGTGTGTGTGTGTGTGTGTGTGTGTGTGTGTGTGTGTGTGTGGTGAGAACACTTGAGATCCACTGTCTTAGCAAATTTCAAGTATATGATACATTATTATTAGCTATAGTCCCCATGCTGTACATTAGGTCTCCAAAGTTTATTCATTTTATAACTGAAAGTTTGTACTTCTGGGAGGTCCTTTTATTACTTTTTTACAAAAAGGAAATGGTCTTAGAATGGCTAGGTCATTTGTCCAATGTTAAACAACAACTTACTAACCAAACATGAGCTCTTCCTGCCCCTTCACATCCCACTGAAATAGCAGTATCAAGGCTGCTCTAGGAAAATTACCTTTAATATGTTGACATATTACTGTCCACTCTATACTCTGGGCCTTTACAACTTAGATGTGCCTTTTCTACTCATCCTGTAAACTCTTTAGGCCTCTCCTTCCACATTTATACAGTGCCAATAGAACCAACCACCTGCTTATGGGGCCATGGTATAGGGTTAAGTAATATATATGAAAGCAATAAGTAAAGTTCAGTGTGTCATGTACATTTTAGTTATCTTTTATTATCATATCTTAGAAATTCTGGCCTCATTACCAATGATTTGGTTCCCAACAATATGATTTATTCTTTGGAATGCTCTAACGCCTTCTCCATTACTGATTTGTTCTTTGTGGGAATCTGTCTCCTTCTTTTGGGCTTTAACACAGAAAAGTCACTAAGCAAAGGGAAATATTTCCCCAGCAGAACAATTTCACCAGACCTTGAGTACCTCCAGCCATGAGATTCCTGTGCTTTTTGGGCTTTCCACTGGACCATCTAGTGAATCTATCTAAAAATGCCTGAAGAGAAAGAAACACAGTTACTGATCACAACAGTGCTCTGTAGAAATATTCATCCAGTTCTTTGGAACATGGAGCATCAGACATCAAACAGGAACAATTGTTCTCAATAGATTTTCTCATCTCAGAGACTTTTAATTAAAGGGTTGTGATTCAACCTAGGAATTTTTTCAATAAATACCAGTGCTGACTTACATTATTTCATGGGAAGACCATACTTCTATCTTAAATTCCCGAGAATAACTAAGAACTCAGAAAACAAAAGTATATTTGATATCTTTTTTTTTTTTTTTTTAATATATCTTCACTGATTTCAGAGAGTGGAAAGGATAGGGAGAGAGAGAGTCATTGATCGGCTGCCTAGCCCGCAACCCAGGCATGTGCCCTGACAGGGAATCGAACCCCAATCGCCTGGATCCTAGGTTGACACTCAACCGCTGAGCCACACCAGACCGGGCTTGATATCTTAAGTGCTCATTTTAGAAAGTTGTAGCACTTGCCCTTAAAGTCAAGCAATAATAACCACTTCTACAATCAGTTTTGAGACTTCCTATGTGCTAGAAACTTCAAATACATCCTCTCTTAATTCTCACAGCTGAAAGGTATTGTTGCCATGCTGTTTACACATAATAAAACTGAGATTCAAAGAGGTTACTTCATTCGACCTTTAAATGGCAAAGCCAAGATTCAAACCTAGCTGTACCTTTCTTCTTCATACTCTTTCCTATTGTTTGCATTTTTGTTATGAGTATACAATTTATACAAAATCAATAAAACTTTTTCAAGGGTGAAAAATAGATTTTGATACTCAGAGTAGGCCAACCAGCTGAGGATCATGTCTCAAGGAAGGACACTTTACAAGGGCAGGGCTACTGGGAAGTACTTGGTAAGTGTGCTCTAGCTGATTCTCCAAGACTAAACATGGTATGACGTTTCCAGCTTTAGACTCTCATAGACCTGTATGGACAGGCTATATTCTATTTAAATAAGTACATTCTTGAGGCTACTCATGCCTGGCTTTTTCTCTATAGATAAAGTCATGACTTAGCTTTCCTTTAGTCATTGTTAAAATATCTGGGCCACTTTTACACCAATAACTTTCTTCTTCTTTCTAAGAATTTATTTATTATAAATTATCTTGTCCTTTGATAAACTGTCTAAGAAGGATTGTATGTGTTGTCAATGTTACCTTATAGTTAAGCCATATGACAACTCCCATCAGCAACCCACACTTATGGGCAAAGAAGTAGAAAATGCTGTTATTTATAGATTTTCTAAGACATCAGACTGCACTTAGGTTTCTTGCCAGAATGACAGAAGAGATACATAACCATACCTGAGGGCTTTCATCATCATCTAGATGTACCAGAAAGTGCACTTCTTGTAAGGTTTTCAGCCATGAACTGCTACTAAATTTAGACACTTCTGAGAGCATTATTTTAGCAAATATAGCTTTGGGAAATCCCAAATTTCCTGTTCCAATCATGGGAAATGTGATTGATGAGAAGGATAGCTCTTCTACAGTCATCAAACATTTCTTGATTATACTTGCCATGATCTGAAATGTACAAAATACATCTATATAAGCAAGGGCTCAAGTTAGTAGCAGTCGTAACAAGCCAAATGTTCTCCCCATGAGATAAATGTGAATTTATCTCATGGGGGGAACAGATCTATACCATGCCAGAAGATTACCAATGCTATCAAGTGAAATGGAAAACTAAGGACTTTTTCTACCTGCTGAGAAGACCCCATTCCATTATCCCAGTCTGGAGCCACAACATGGAGCACAGCTTTGCAGTCCAGATTGTAGCCACTTGTCATGAATATGCTACCCACTTCCTCCTCTGTTTCCTGTTTGGTGGCATTTAACTCTTCCTGGAGGATGGGACCAGCTTTCTGCAAAAGAGCCTGAGAGAGTGGTCCTCTTCCAAGCTGAAGATCCGTGGGTACAGTGTTGACAATGACATCAGCCTTAATGAAAACATCAACAATTTGTTAAAGGTTGAATCAATAAATACTTACTGAGCACCTATGACCTATTAAGTATTGTGGGGTAATGCACAAGATATGTGTTGCCCTACCCTCAGGGGGAGTTATATTCTGTTGTTAGTACTTAGATACCATAATGACGTGAGCCCCAAAACTTAAAAATTAAAGAAATGTATTACCCACTACCATCAGGTCAACATGTTATAAGTCAGAGTAGAGCTATGAAAATGACTGAAACAGACTAGAGATAGAGAGATATAGAAAAAAAAAAGTGTGAGAGTGAAAGGCAGAGGCAGAAAGAGAAACATAGTGAGACTGAGGAAAAAACACAGAAAGATTGAGAGAGACTGAGGAAGAAAGAGAGAATTGTTTTTAGGCTGGCAGGAACTGAGAGTAATTGTTTTGACTTTATTAATATACATAAATAAAGAATGGGTCCCTCTAAAAAGGGGAGTTCTGGTCAGTCCTAAGAGCCTAGTCAAAGGAAAGTCACTGGAGTGAAGGTTGGCAGTGTCCATGCAGCCTCTTTCCAGGGCACTCTGTTCTCCAGTGTCTGTTCTGAGGCCATCTCTTTGGTGAGATGGGGTCATTGCCTGATGCTAACAGATATTAGATATTCAATTCATCTAATTCATTTACTCCAATTTTGTGTTCAAATTTGGAGGGAGAATGCTCTGATCATGTGGATTTTGAGGATTCTGGGTCCTTGGGGTGCTCTTCCTCATATAAATTCAAAGGTATATATGTCTCTGGGCCACATAACAGTACTATTTCACACTCTAAGTTAACAATAGGCCTCTGTGGGTCCACCTCAATCTTATATGAGGTTAGTTAACATAAACTAATCTCTGGGCCCAAGAAGCTCCCTGCAGGGATAAGAGTGAGTGAGCCTTCCAAAAAAAACAACTAGATCCAGCCCACTTTCGCCTCACTCCCACTTGTAGCCTCACTCTCTACTTACTAATTCAATACACTAATATGTAAAAAGTAAAATAGTCTTAATGTTCAAATCAGTTCAAGATAACCAAAACCACTCTGTGTTAAATATACAATTATTAATTGCTATAGAATTCAAAGAAGATAGGTATCCCTTAGATTGGATTGGCTAGTAAAGACTTTACAAAGAGGATAAGGGATATAAAGAGGACAAGTAGAAAGAAGGCAGGAAAGCATTCTAGGTGGGCTATCATCTAAGAAAATGCATGGAATTGAGGAACGTCAGAGAGTTGGCCTATTTAGCTAAAGGAGAGTTACAATAGTGAGAAACACTATTTACTCCAATAAATAGTGTCTGGCTGGAAATAGATTTGGGGCCAGATGATGGAGGACTCTGAAAACCCACCTTTTTCTGGACTTTATCCTAGAAGCAGTAGGGAGCACCTGACAAAACAATGTTTTTGGAAGATGCACCAAGCAGCAGCATAGAGGACAGGCTGGAGGGTGAGAGCCTGAAGGCAAGAAGGCGAGGCCAGTGCTAAGGGGATGAAAAGGAAAGGGCATGTACAAGGGACATTGGGCAAGGAGTCTTGGAAATTAACTTGATAGGGAAAGGAGTTCAGAGATGAAAGAGTTTAAGAGGGTTCCAAAGTTTATACAGCATCATCCAATGGTAAGAATAAGTACCCTGACATGATTGACAAGAGTTTAACAATCAATAGAAAGTGTAGAGGAAGGACCTCAGTTTCCTAGACTATAAGATGAGGGTAAATAATATCTCTCTCAATTAGACTGTTGTGGTAATTGTGTGAGGTGAAATTTAAAGTGGTCAGTTGTAAGTGGATAATGATAATAGCTGTCATTTTCTGAGTCTTTACTATGTGCCAGGAAGGTGCTAAGGGCTTTTATATGACGTAATTTTTTTAAACCTCACAACAACTCTAATATCATCATCACCCACATTTATAGATAAGGACACTGAGGCATAGGGAGATATTGACCGAGATCAGTGGATGCTCAGTGGTAGAGTGGTATTTGAACCCTGCCAGTACTGGCTTTACAATTGGTCTGGGTAACCACTGCACTGTGCTGCCTCCTAGAGTGACAAAGAAATTTAGTGTACTTTTATGTCGTTCGGTTTCTTTCTAGTCTGATTATATTCACCAAGCAATCTCAGAATAGTCATCTACAGAGCTCACTATTACCAGGAGCCATGGCAATTAGCTTTCTCATTGCAAATTAAATAATTACAATTCCATTTTACAAATGAGTTTCTTGAATTTGGTTAGTGTCAGATCAAGTCTGGTTAAAATGATAAGATTCAACTTCTCAACCTGCAGATCAAAGGACAAAGTCCTGAACCCATGTGACAAAAGAGTCTAAGGGCTCTATTTACTCTAGAGAACATGAAGAAAGTGGCTGGCTGCCACCCCTCTGCCCTCTCCTTAGCTGCAGCAAAAGCAAAGAATATTAGCTCATAATCCATAGGAGTCTCTAAATTTCTCAGAAGGGTTCTCTACCCATTAGTCTTGAATGTGTGCCATCTGAAGGTAAATATCAAGTGTCAAAATGGTGGACATTTTAGAATTCTGAAGAAGACTCCAAATCAATAATAATTCTCAGCCCTAGATTAGAACCACCTGGAATGCTTTCAAAAACTACTGACACTTAATCCACGTACCTGACCAACTAAAATCAGGATCTCTTGGGGTGAGGTCTGGGCATTGGTATTTTTTAAAAGTTTTCCAGGTGATTCTGAATTGCAGTCAGGATTGAGTTTCATGGATGTCAACTTTAGATGGAACACATGGCCTGTTAATTGGTGATTCCAAGGAAAAGAAAGGAATAGGAGGAGAGGGACAGGCAAGAGCCCAGCTGAGCATTTAGTGCCTGTACTGATAACATTTCTCCCTCCTCATTTCTCCCGTGCCTTAGAAGGTGATCAGGCAGGAGCAATGGTGTGTGTGTGTGAAGGGTGATATTATAATGTGATATATATGTGTCTTCCCCATTAATGCTGATGAAACAGGAGAAGAAAACAGAGTTGAGTTCAGAATAGGTCAAGATAAGTTATAGAGAAATAAAAGAGGTGGATTTGTAGAACCTGCTTGGTGGTTAAACTTGGATCTCTCCACATGAGTACAGGTGGAAAGATATAAGAGATGGTAAGTACAGTGCTGCATGAACCTCAGGTGGGTCTAACTTCTCAAATTTATACGATCTTAATCGTTGACCCTAAATCACAGAACCAGTTCACTAGACCCCACTGTTCTTATGTAGGCTTACTAAATAGAACCACTTACACAGAAATATGAAACATCTCCACTTATCAACACGAGGTTCAAACCTTCTTTGGTTTGGGTTGAGGCTATAACATTTCTGTTTGAAAAACAATCTTTCAAGCTGACATGATCCCTTGACTGTAAAGAAAACAGCAAAAAGCATTACCAGGTAACGCCATTTGAAGACTTTCCCCATAGGTGCCCAAACAAAAAATAACTATTAGATTTCACAGACTTCTCTAACTCAACTCATAATCGACCCTAAGATTCAAAAGCAAGTAATTTATTATCACAATGTTTTAGTATTATATTTAGCATTGTACCCCAACTGCCAATGAGCACTTTTACTTATTCTCCCAAGAATCCTAGCCTAGCAGACCCTGTCCATTTCCCCTGGCTCTTACTATTTAAAGGTCCCTCGGTCATATTGGCAACTGTATTTCCTGCCTGGGGACTTTCCATACATAGTGCGAAGGTCTGCTTTGCTTGCCAGTGTAGCAGAGAGGAAGTGCAGGTAAATTAAGCTGCCCTCCCTTGCCCTCAAGCCCTCATTCAATGATTGGCAGAAGCTGGTGTAAAACTATCCCAGCAACCTTGCCTGCCAGATAAGACTAACTCTGATTTGCCCAGTGGGATTAAGTAGTAACTGATTTGATAACACACCCTATCTGTGTCCTTTACTTTTCTATATAAATCACTTGCACTTGAATCTGTCTCAGTTCTTCTTCTGGGGGAACCCATAAGTAAGATACACCCCATAGTTTTCCACAGTAATGCATTAGCAGTTTGACTAGTAATCAGTCACACTGATAGTCAAAATTCTAATAGAATTTTGGAATTTAAAGAGTCAGCACAGATCATTCAGTACAGAAACTTCATTCTCCTAAAAGGGAAACCAGTGTGCAAAGAGATGAAGCCGCTTGCTCCACATCAAATTACTAGCTAATGAGAGATACAATACTTGAATCTGCTCTTCACAGAAGAGGAGCCAAACAGTAAAAACATGCCATATGTCTCATACACACACACACACACACACACACACACACACACACACACACACCCCGGTCCCCACACCTGTGACAGACATTATTCATTGGTATCTGTACTCTTTTTCAATAAACCCAGATACAGTCTCAAAATCTTTCTCAACACAGAGCTCAGGCAACAACTATCATTTGATCAGCAATAACCCATTAAATGAAATGTATTTTCCATGTCTGATCTAACTCAAAAAGGATATGAATTTTCTTTGCTTAAAATAATCTTAGAGAATTTTTCACACTCTACTTTGTGTAACAAACAGAAAACGCCAGAAGGACTGGGAATGGGCTTCCTGAGCAATCCTTTTCACTTGCTCCAGAATGTCATTCTTCTTTTGTACTGTCCTTCCTGCGGTCTGGTATGAATGGTGAAAGCAATATCAATGATCTCCCACACTCAGAATTCCTTTGGTATAGACTCTTCAAAGCACTGATGTGAAGACTAGAAAACCTTTCAGAAGAACCAGCCACCTTCTCTGTCACAATGTTTTGGTTGGTGTCTTTAGTTGCATTACAATTCTTTTCACATCCTCCAAACAACCTGTTATTATGGCCATCTCCTTGAACGTATCAATCAAAACCCTTTCATCTTCATGCAGTTTTTTATGCCCTCCCATACTACTGGCTTCACATTCATTTTGGTGGCTTGATATTTAGACATGATATGAGAAAAATTTTTAGAAACGCCTCCTTTCCAGATCTTGATGACATTGACCTTTGTTCTTCCTTGAGTGAACTAGGTGGCCTCAGACCTGAGTGTTACCTCCAGCTGACTACCTCCAGCTGACTTGGGGCCAGGTTACCTCACAGTGGCCCCTTCCCCTTTTATAATTTATCATTCCAATCAGGTGATGCTTTCTCTGTAAGATTCTTCCTTATGAGAGGATCCAAGGCCACCAGGAATGGTGCCTGCAACTTTCTCAAAGGCTCCTCCCTTCCGTACAAGGCTGTGTTGAAAGAAACATAATAGGAAAACACAGATGTGGGCCTTTCATTGAAGACAAGATTTTTGATCAAGTAGGTGTCCACCACTAAAAAATTAAAAAATTAAAAGGTTAGATATTATACAGCCAAAATCTTTGGCACAAGAAGAAATCCTGATATTAATGAGACTCTGAAATACGGTGTGTCTACTATCTAAAATGGTACCACTGTCAAGCAGTTCAGTGAAGGATGTGACATGCATAAATGCAGTGGAGCTAATCCTCACCTAATGAAATAGATCTATTCCATTCATGGTTACTTTGCAGTGAAGTTTTATAAAACTAATTTGATTTTCCCATGGACATCCATTATACTGGAGAGGTGATTTTTTTTCTGAAAAAAAAATCTGCCCCTTAGAGATTCAATAAATGCAAACAATAATGCATGAGCAATTCAGAATAACTTGTTAGAAATTAAGCCAATGCCATTCTTTAAGGGAATAGTTATAATAATCAAAAATATTAAAAACAATTGTGTGCTGTAGTCAAAAGAAGTCATAAAATTAGGTCAGATTCTCTAGAAGCAGAGCCAGAGATGGGGATTCATATACAAGTGATTTTTTAAAGTTGTGCCCTCAGGAGAAACCTGTAAAAAGTGAGAGAAGAAGATAGAGAATGTGGTTTAGGTTAAGCCTGGCTTCTGTGTGATCGTGTAAGGAGCTTTGGATTATATAAATTATATATATATAAGTTGTCCTAACTTTGACACAAGGGAGCTGGGTTCTTGTTCCTCCATACCAATCAGTTATTGTCTAAGGGCCCTCCTGGTTGGGAGATGAACGTAAACTCCCAGGCACCTCTAGTTTCCAGACATTCAGTCTCCCAAAGTCCTTCACAGCAAGACATACAGCAGTTATAATTGCACCTAATAAATAAAAGAGATCCCAGGGCATCTGCGAGAGGCACCAATGGAAAGAAAGAGCACTTAGGGAAGTCCAAAAATTAACTACATAAGTCTGGGAGAAAGAGAATGTGACTTAGTAGTGAAGTCATGCAAAAACATCTAAGGGATTTTGGTTGACAGTAAACTCAGTATAAATTAACAGTGATGTAGCTATGTTTGAGGGAGGAAACAAAGGTTACCAAATGCTGGCAGAGATGTGAAGCAAAAAGAACTCTCATTCATTGTTGGTGGGAATGCAAAATGGTGTAGCCACCTTGGAAGACAGTCTGGCAGATTTTTACAAAACTAAATATACTCCTTACCATATGGTCCAGCATTTGCTCTCCTTGGTATTTACCCAAATGAGTTGAAAACTTATGTCCACACAAAGCCTACACATGAATGCTTACAGCAGCAATATAGCTTTATTCATAATAACCAAAACTTGGAAACAACCAAGATGTCCTTCAATAAGTGAATGTATAATAAATTGTGGTACTTCCATAAAATATAACATTATTTAGAGATAAAAAGAAATGAGCTGTCAAGCTACAAAAAGACAGGGAGGAAACTCAAATGCCTATTGCTAACTAAAAGAGCCACTCTGTAAGGCTACATTTTTGCATGTTTCTAACTATATGACATTCTGAAAAAAAACAAAACTATGGAGACAGAACATAGATAGTATACAAATATCAGTGGCTGCCAGAGGTTTGGAGAAGGGAGGAAGGAATGAATAGGTGGAGCACAGGGAGGTTTTAGGGCACTGAAATTTTTCTGTATGAAACTGTAATTGTAGACACATAACATTATGCATTTGTCAAAACCCAAAGAACCATATAACAAAAAGACTGAACTCTAATGTAATGGACTTTTAATTAATAATAATGTATCAATACTTTTCATCAATTGTAACAAATATACTAAAATAATGCAAGATGTTAATATTAGGGAAAACTGGGGCCAGGGTAATTCTCTTTACTTTCTGCTCAATTTTTCTGTAAACATAAAACTGCCCTAAAAATAAAATCCATTCATTTAAAGATAAAAAGACAATGGTGAGGCTATAATAAGAGAAATAGTAACAAAAATGTGGGTGGTGAAAACTCTATTCTACATTTCACTGTTAAAAACAGACAACTCCTGGGTATTGTATTGTGCTTAGTTCAAGGTGTCAACTTTGCAAAGGGAATATGAAAACTAACTCTGTTCAGAAGAGGGAAGCTGATGCTATAAAAGGACTCTCATCACATCAGGCTATATAAAAGGAATTAAACATATTTAACTTGCAGAAGTAGAGAAGTAAGATGGGGTGGGGAGGGGTGGGATGCAGGGAGCAGGACATAATATAGCCCTTAAACAGTTGAAGGGCTATCTTAAAAAAAAATTTATTTCTACAACTCTAAAGGAAGAACAAAGACTAATAGATAGAACTATAGAAAAATATATTTGGGCTTAATATAATGCAGATTTTAAAAATTCTCACCCAAGGGTGTTTTTCATTGATTCTAAAGAGAGAGGAAAGGAGGGAGGGAAGAAGCGAGAGAGAGAGAAACACTGATAGGTTGCCTCCCACATGGGCCCCGAACTGGGAATGAAACCACAACCTGGGTAAGTGCCCTAGCTGGAAATCGAACCAGAGACACTCCAACCACTGTGCTACATCAGCCAGGGCTATAATGCTAAGGTTTAAAAAAATAATTAGAACTATTGTAATAACTAAGTTTGGTGCCAGGTGGGTACTAGACTTATTGTGGGAATCACTTCATAAAATAGTAACTTGTGTTTCCCATTTTAGCTAATTTTATAATTGTAATAGCTTTATTTATTGAATATCTGTTATGTGTCAGATGGTTTACAAATATTATCCCACTTAATTTAATCTTCACAATGACCCTGTGAGATAGATTTTATCTCTACTTTTTTTTTTTTGCACGCAATTGAATTTACTGAGATGACACTGGTTAACAAAATTATACAGGTTTCAGGTGCACATCTCAGTCTCTATTTGGATGTGTAATTATCATAAAGGTAAAGTCCTATAACTATTAAAACTCACTGAAAATTTGGGGGCACATGTACAGTGGTTAAGACAATACACTCAGAAGTCAGAATGTCTAATTTGGAATTTTGACTCAAATACTTATGAGCTGTGTGACTATGAGCAAGCAATTTACTCCTTTCTAAGCCCAGATTTCTTCATCTTTACAATGAAGACAATAATAGTATCTATCTCATAGTGCTAATATGTTATGAGATAAAGTAAGTAAAAACTTAGCATAGAGCAAGCACTTGATAAATGTTAGCTATTAAAAGTACCAGAAGTAGTAATACATATTTCCTTGCAATTATCTCACTGGGAGTTAGAAAGAGCACAACTTTTAAAGACCCATTGTGAGATGCCTGGAATCTCAAAGTTGGATACAACCACAATTTGTAGATGAAGGGTTAAAAGTTATCATCTGTCTTACCAATATTTTTGAGAAAAGTGACAACAGCAACTTTAGTATTCTGTATTGCTTCCATCCTGAAGTCAGCATTGGCTTCTGACAGGCCACAAGTCAAGTCCAAAAGCAAAGGTCACCCATTCTCAGTCACGGTGTCTTGGATATTATAAAATGCAACCAACAGAGAGGCTTTACGAAGGGTCTTTTTAAACTTCATCAATTTCATCCACTTCCATTTCATCCACTGTACTCACTCTTCTGGAAAGTTTTACTTTTGTACTGAGGTCTCCCAACTCAGCAATTTTTAGGGAGACAAAAACACTTAAGATGTTAGTTTTTATACCTGATTTGAGACTTGAAAGGCTCTGTTCTTTATGTTACTTACTGATGTTTTAAGTACTTAAAAAAATAGATTTCACTCATTGCCTTATTTTTAAAAAAAGTAACTCTTTGGCTAAATGATCATGTGAAGTTAAACATTATACATTGTAAAGACAGATTTACTCACCCAATCACAGGAAAACAAAAGTAATAAACATGACAGTAAATGATGGTGTTCATCTACTGACGTAAACAGAGCTACAACTTGTTACTGAAAAGAAAGAAATTTCCATTATGGCATAATGAAAGGGCAATCTACAGAGATAACCAAAGTACAAAAACGCTGCCTATTTACTAAGAAGATTGGGTATGAGTAGGCATTTATAGACATAGGGAGAACAGAGACTTCTAAAGACTTCTCAAAAAATGCATTTTTAAGTAATAAGTACAAAACTAAATAGTTCTAAATTAAGAATAGGTAATATGACAAGAGTAGAATAAAAATTCCAGAAATAAGTCTCAATCTAGGAAAAAGTGCAGTGTATGAAGTATTAAGAGGAATAAGAAAGTGGAGAGATGAATCATAATTTAATAAATATTGCTGGGAAAGATGACGGCAGACTGAGTGGAAGCTACACTGACACTCTCCCGGGACCAACTGGAATTACAACTAAAATATAGAAAAACCATCCTGAATAATCAATTGCAACTGAGGACGAGCTGGAGAGCACCCTCATAACCAAGGAGGAAAAGTGGAGACCGCATAGAGACTGATAGGAAGTGCAGAGGCACAAGAGGGCTGGCTGGGCTCCCACAGGAAGCAGCTGAAGGTCCAGAGGGATATCTCAGCTGTGGGGGGTTCCCAGTGAGGATTCTGGGGCCTAAACCCCAGGCTGGGCTTCCCAGTCAAGAGCAGCAGAACTCAGAAAGGTGCCCACATAACATCTGGCTGTGAAAAGCAGCTGGGTTTCTGTCAGCTGAAAATGCAGGCACTCTCTTAAAGAGCCAATGCACAAAGTTTCGTGTGCAGCCACTCACCTTGGGCTCCAGCAGAGGGAGGGCAGAATGGACTGGAGCTGTGCGATGAGAATCTAAGGTTGTGGGCTCTGGATATAGAGCTCAGAGGGCACCCCTCTGATTCCTGTGCCAAGTCATTCCCCCATACTGCAGAGACAGACATTTACTTTCCAAGCAGTTTTGCCTGAGGGGGAAGCAATTGTCCCACCCTACTGGAAAACCTCTCTCCCTACCCTGTGGAGTTTCTACAGCTGGAGGCTCATTAAGAGAATCAAATTAATCAGCCTGCAGCCAGAGGCAGATCTCAGAGTGCTTTGAGTCTTTGTTTGATCTGCTCCTGGACCTAGGCCTTGGAAAAGCAGACTTTGGTGTGCATCTCAGTCCTGTCCAAATGCACCCAGCCCCAGCAGAGGAGACCTCAAGCCAAGGATTGTTGACAGCTCCAAACAGGTTACTCAAAGCCAGTCACAAACAGCATCTGAAATTGGCCTGCACCAGAGACCTTCCAAAAATCCTGAGAGTCCTAGCAGGCCTACCTAACACATAGAAACAAACCCAAACAGGCAGCCAAAATGGGGAGACCAAAAAACAAGCCCCAAATGAAAGAACAAGAGAAGTCTCCAGAAAACAGCTAAATGGCCCAGCTGAGTGTGGCTCAGCGGTTGAGCATTGACCTAGGATCCAGGAGATAGAGGTTCAATTCCTGGTCAGGGCACATGCCTGGGTTGCAGGCTAGATTCCCAGTTGGGGGTGTTTAGGAGGCAGCCGATCAATGATGACTCTCTCATCACTGATGTTTCTATCTTTCTCTCTCCCTCTCTCTCCCTCTCTCTGAAATCAATAAAGATATATTTAAAAAAGAAAAAGAAAAAAGCTAAATGAAACAGAGATAAACAATCTATCAGATATAGAGTTCAGGTACTGATTGTAGGGACGCTCAACAGCATGAAAAAAGATATGGAAACTATGAAAAATGACCAGTCAGAAATGAAGAATGGCATAGCAGAAATAAAGAATACATTGGAAGGAATAGACAACAGATTAGAGGAAGCTGAGGATCGGATCAGCGAATTAGAAGACAAGGTAGAAAAAATTACTCAATCAGAGATCCAAAAAACAAACAATTAAAAAACAGGAAGACAGTCTAAGGGAATTGTGGAACAACATAAAATGTAACAATATTCACATCATAGGAGTGCCAGAAGAGGTTGAAAGTAAGCAAAGGTTAGAGAACTTGTTTAGAGAAATAATGGCAGAAAACTTCCCTAACCTGATGAAGGAAAAAGTCACACAAGTTCAGAAGGCACAGAGTCCCAAGCAAGAAGAATCCAAAGAGGCCCATGCCCAGACACATCATAATTAAAATGCCAAAAATTAAAGACAAAGAATATTAAAGGCAGCAAGAGAAAGGCCGTCTATTACCTACAAAGGAGCTCCCATAACATTGTCAGCTGACTTCTCATCAGAAACTCTACAGGCCAAAAAGGAATGGCATGAAGTATTCAAGGTAATGCAAAACAAGGATCTGAAACCAAGACTACTCTATCCAGCAAGGCTATCATTCAAAATAGATGGTGAAATAAAGAACTTCCCAGACAAAAAAAAAATCTAAAGGAGTTTATCACCACCAAATCAGCATTGCAGGAAATGTTAAAGGGATGGCTGTAATAATAAGAAGAAATAGAGAAACATAGGCATAAAGAATTAAAATGGCAATAAATAAGGACCTAGCAATAATAACCTTAGGACTTTAAGAGAGAGATCAACAGCAATACAGTCATAGTCATGGACTTTAACACCCCAGTGACTTCACTACATAGATCTTCCAGACAAAAAGTCAACACAGAAACAGTGACTTTAAATGGCACACTAGATCAGATAGATTTAAGTGATATTTTCAGAACATTTCACCCTAAAACTGCAGAATATACATTCCCCTCAGGCGCCATGAGTCATTCTCAAAGACAGACCACATGTTTCGACACAAAACTAGTCTCTACAAGTTCAAGAAGATTGAAATCATATCAAGCATCTCAGATAATAATGGCATGAAATTACAAATCAACTGCATTAAAAGCACTCAAAAACATTCTAACACTTGGAGGCTAAATAGCATGTTATTAAACAATGAATGGGTTACCAAAAAGATCAAGAAAGAAATCAGCCCAGCTGGGCTTGGCTCAGCGGTTGAGCATTAAACTAGGATCCTGGAGATCACGGTTGGATTCCTGGTCAGGGCACATGCCCAGGTGGCGGGCTGGATCCCCAGTTGGGGGCGTGCAGGAGGCAGCCGATCAATGACTCTCTCATCATTGATGTTTCTTTCTCTCTCTCTACCTCTCCCTTCCTCTCTCTGAAATCAATAAAGGTACATTTTTAAAAGAAAAAAATATTAAATGAGATCCATTCCTTAGACCACATACAAGAATAAATCCCAAATGTACTAGAGATCTAAATATAAAAAACAAAAAAAGCATGGGTGATGATAAACTGGGTATAGGGGAAAAGTTTTAAAATATGACTAAAGTCCTGATGCAATAAAACAAAAGGTTGGTAAATTGTATTACATGAAAACAAACAAAAAAGTTTTGCGTGGGGAAAAAAGCCACCATAAGCAAGCTCAAAAGACAAATGACAAACTGGAAGGAAATATTCATAACATATATCAGAGATAAAGGATCAATATTCCTAACTTATAAGGAACTTTTAAAAATTTCAGGGGGAAATTCTCAACGCAGTCTATGGAAAAAGATGCCCCACACTCTCTTCCTGGACAAGTCAGGGTGGTAATTGCCTTCCTAGAAGAGAGGGTTCTGAGGGAGTGGGGGGTCTCTGCGCAGCCTTGTGCTACGCATGCGCGGAGAGCCTGGCAGGTCAACCCTGTCGCCCCCTCCTCACCCCTTCCCCGGGCGAGCCTCTCACCATCCTGCCAACAAAGAGCCCCAGGAAGCGGGGCGGGCTGCCCAGCTCCTGGCAGACCTCAGGCTCCCCGCCTCCGATCTCTTCCGGCTCTGGAGGTCCTCCTGAAACTTGGTGTGCAAGTTCTTAGGTAGACCGGGGCCCAGAGCCCCAGGACTCCCACACCAGCAGCCAGGGGCTGGGCGTGGCCATCCCCAGCTCCATCTGCCCCCACTGCCGGCCTGCCCCACCCGACAGGCTGGTGCCTAGATCTTTCGCTTTCATTTCTATGAAAACTGCTTCTGCTTTAGGTTGCAGTCTTGGCTAACAAACAGCAGCTGCCTCGAATTTATGTCACCCTTTTGAAACAAATATTGCTGTCAATCAAATTTTGGATCTAAGTCTTGGGCTCTATAGTTTCTCAGTCAAGTAACAGCAGTCAATGGCATCTGTACAATGGGCATAGCCATAACTACTTCATGATATTATTGTGAGGATTCAATGAGATAAAGTCTGTAGAGTGTCTAGCACATTTTTTAAAAATCAGTATTCTCAGGGATCTCGGACCCTTGATAAGGCTTTTCCAGGGGATCCTGAACTGCTGGAGTGGGGGCCACCGGAGCAGCAGGAGGTCCTGTCCCCCGGGGAGCCACTGGTTTGCCCAGCTGAGATCAACAGCTCCTGCACTTCTATACAGGGCAGTGCCAGAGCCACCACTCAGCACTGCAGGCAGCTGTGGTGGCCCTGATGTCCAGCCACCATGGGTCAAACAACCCCCATGCCTCTTTGTGCCCCATGGTAAGCAGGTGATGGTAGCTGCTCACTGCCTGGTGTTTATTGGGACCACCCTGGACCAGCCGGCAGCCTCCCCCCTTCTCTAAGCACAGGTCAGGGCTGCAGGTACAGCACTGGGCCAGGCATTGTGGGCTACTGTGCTCCCTGGCAAGGGAGCTGCCTTGGGCTACCCATCCCGTTCTGCAGCCCAAGAGATGGTGCAGTGTGCAACACAGCTGGAAGGGCAGGCCCTGCAATCCACCACCCTGCTCACCAGTCCGGCCCCATAAGGGTCCCTTGGCCCTGCTCTGCCCCTCCCCTGCCTGCCCCAGCCCTCTTCTAGTCCTCGGGCAGCTGGAGGCTATGTTTTAGAGACTAGGAGAGGTGGTGGTATCTTTCCCCATTCTTGCCCCTTTCAGTCATCTGTGTCTCACAGAGGCATCTCTTCCACCACCCACAGGTGTTTGTATGAACCATTTTGTAGAAATTATTTTTCTTTAATACTATTTTTTGCTTTGTCAGGGGCAGGTGCCAGGTCCTCTGGGGGAGGAAGGAACTGAATGGAGATCAGGTGGCTGAAACTTGGGCCACCTGGAACCCCTTTCTTGTCCTGTTTTTTGGCTCTAGGACATCAGTGCCTCACTGTTCGTTGGGAATGAGGCAGGACATTGACCACTTAGAATGTGAAGGTCTGAGAGAAGCCAGAGGAAAGTTGGAGAGATCTGGACCTCGAGCACTATGCATGCACCTCAATAAATCCTATTGTCTAGTTAAACAAACAAAAAAAATCTGTATTAGTTCCCCTTTCTCCTGGGCATCCCATTCCTAACCCACCCCTTTCCCTACCTACTCATCTTCAGAAAAATATACTGGGTCCTTTTCATGCCCACTAAGACGGGTGGTGGTGGCTGCTCACTGCCTGGTGTTTCCTGGAATCAGGTCTAGCCTGACAAGACATTATTTAATTCAACCAACATGTATTGAAAACCCTTGATATGCCTGGCATTGTGTTAAGATTATAAAGAGCAATTGAACACAGACCCCTTCTCTCTGGGGTGAGCATGGGAGTAAAGAGAAGGAAGCAAAAAAGCACCTTAATACACATTTATCTGGTATATCACACCTGGTGTATCCTGGTGTATTATGGTACACTCAAAATAGGTAATTGAGGAGAGTTTAATAAAGGGATTAGATAGGCGTGGGCAAAGAGTAAAGAGAAACCAGTGAGAAATGGTGAAACACCATTGCCTTCTCCTTAATATCTAGGCTGAAGGGGCAAGGAGGGGGCATGTACTGAGCCTGGTAAGAGCCGTACCTATAGGAGAAAGCCACTGCAAGAGAACCATAGCTGATTTGGCAAGACAGCAAGGGGAGTGAGTCCCCCGACCACTCTCTCTGCTGAACCTCCAATCTCTTGCTGGTACCTCCCTTTGCTGAACCCAGCCAGTAATCAGAGGGCATGAGAATGGGGTTGCTGCAGTACTTAGAGGTCAGTGCCCAGCACCACGCCAAGGCAGAAAGCTGGGTAAATGGATTCTGGCATCACTGATGGTTGCTGGTGCCGATTCAATGGGAATCTCCGATTTGGGGTGTGGTGAAGAAAGAAACTATTCAGTGCAAAACAGCTCAATTGTGATACAGCAGGGCTGAGGTGGCCCTGGGGTCAGACCCCTCTCAGGCTAGACAGCTCTGCTCTACTCCTCTCTGATCTGCTTTGTTCTGCACCAGTCTACCTGTTCTGGCCTGTGCTGCTCTGCTCTGCTCTGTTCTAGTGAGACATCTGCATTTCAACCCCAACAGGGAAACAGTTTTTTTGTATGTTTTTTTAATTTATTTTTAAAAATTTTATTATTGTTTAAAATATTACAGATGTCCCTTTTTCTCCCCAATGACCCGTTCCACCCTGTTCCTTCCCCCTCCACAGTCCCTCTCCCTACCATTGTCCATGTCCTTGGGTTGTGTATATATGCACATAAATTCTTTGGTTACTCTCTCCCCCTCCACCCACCCGCCCTCCTCCATCCCTCTGACATTCATCAGAAACAGTTTTTGGTGGAAAGGGAAAGCGCACTCTCAGGGCCAGAGGAAAACTGACTTATATAGACAGAAGTCCCTGCCCCTGGCCCCTGATTGGTCTGTCTTCATGCAAATGAGGACTCCAAATCCAGTTTGATTGTGAGGCATTGTCCTGGTTGGTCAGGGCCATTCTGATTAGTTGATGAAGAAGCTGATGGGGACATAGCTGCACAGCTCTGGTTAGATGGAAAAAGCCTCAGTCCTATTGTTTGAAATAGGATTCCAGGAACTTCTTTATAAGGGCTGGCCCAGATGGCAGAAACAATACAGGCAGGCAGTGCAGACACAGGTAGTTCAGTGCAGGTTTTTCCCTGAAGTGCAGTTTATATGAGAGGTTCCTGGGTAGAAATGGGTGCTGGGATGTTTTTGTTTTTAATTTGAGCCCAGTTAGCCACTAGAAGCCCTTTTTACTAAGTATCTTATTTCTCAAGGTCCACAGCGTTAATAGAGATAGGTATAAATTATTAAGGAACACAGGGAAATACATGATTCATAATTTAGAGGCAAGACTGAATGAAAGTTCATCTAGTAGTGACATTTGAGACCTTGAATGATGAATAGGAGAGTTCTAAGAGATGAATGAGGTGGAGAGGCATCCCAGAGGGAGGACACATAGAGCAAAGGCCATAATAATAAATGTATGGACTAAAAGTTTGGAAAAGCTGGTGGTGTGGTGTGACTAGACCATGGGGTTTTGGTAAGGAGGGAAGGACACGAGGTAAGGACATGAGAAACCCCTGATGGACATGCTGGGGAGTTTGACTTTATTTTCTAGGCCAGTGGTCCTCAAAATGTGGTCTGAAGATCATCATCATCAGCAGCAGCAGCAATGGGAACTTGTTAGAAATGCAAATCCGTGAGCCCGACTTCACACCTACTGGGTCAGAAATTCTGGGGGTGGGTCTTAGCAATCTGCACTTTATTGAGCCCGCCAATGATTCTGACACAAGATCAAGTTTGACAAGCACTGCTCTGGGCATCAGGGAATCACTAATGGCTTATCATCAGAGGAGTGATGAGATCAGAGCTATTTTTTTCAAAAGATAGTTTTCAGTGGGAGGAAGAAGAGAGATGGGGACAGAGAGTTTTTAGTGGTGAGAGAACTATGAAAATACCAGCTGGGAAGCGAGATTTGAAGTGGAGACAGGGCTGGTGATGATGAACATGCGGGACAAGAGGGAGAAGCCAAAGGTGCCACCAAGACTACATTTTAATGTATACTATTACTATATTTTACATTGTTGTTTTCCCAGGAAATAAAACTAAGTTTCCTACTCTATAAAATAAGACATTTCAACATAATTTTTGCAGTCCTTTTCAACTCCTGTGCCAAGCAAATAAAGCTGCGGAGTGACCTGCTGTCTTTTCACAGCTTTATGAAGCAGTGGCTGGGCATTGCATTGTATCACGTCTTAGGTGGCCTCACTTCTCTTTTTGCTTGTCCTTACCTTCACTGTCCTGGGCCTGCACCTCCCAAATAAGTTGGCAGCATCTTGATTTTTGCCTAAGGCTCTGTTTTAGAGGACTCAGAACCCAATCAATAGAAAATAGTACCCAACTCCCATATGGAAATCAAAGCAAAACCAGTACTACACAGTACGATAAATGTAAGGAAATACCACAAAGGTTTGATTTTTCTCCAAAAGTCTGCTTTGATGCTATCTGTGATATTGTGATTTATAATAGGAAATATGTATTTGGCCTTTGTCCCAGTTTGTGGCACAGACCTCCTAAGACCCTTGGAATTTCCTAAAAGCTGAGAGCCCATAAAGATGTCTTTTATGTTAATGGAGTGATTTATAATGAGGTGACTAAAAATGGGGCCTGGCTGCCAAAGGAACCAACCACATGATTAGAGGGTTGGAACTTTCAGTCCACCCCCTGACCTCTGGGGAGGAAAGAGGGGCTAGAAATTAAGTTAAATTACCAATGGCCGATGATTTACTCATCATGCCTATGTAATGAAGCTTCCAAAAAATCCCAAAAGGACAGGGTTCAGAGAGCTTCTGGGTTGGTGATCAAGTGAAGGTGCTGGCAGAGTGGGATGCTCAGAGGGCATGGATGTTCCATGCTCTTTTCCACATACTTTGCCCTGGGCATCTCCTCCATCTGGTCTGTCATTTCTGAGTTATATCCTTTTGTAATACACAGATAATCGCATGAGTAAACTCGTTTCCTGAGTTCTGGGAGTTGCTCTAGCAAATTAGTTAAATCCAAGGAGCAGGTCATGGAAAGGAAGGAAGAGATGAAACCTGCAGCCTACTCTTACCTTTGTAGTACTCTGTGTGTTAAGGGGGGAAAATATTAAGAAATGTGATTTTCACAGCTGAAAGTGACAGCAATGAAGTTGAATGTAGTTTGTTATACACTGTATGTGTTGCAGGAAACCACCAGAATCTCAACCTAAGAAAAAAGGAGTGGGGAAAGAACACAGACAATCTGTTCCTAATGTGTAACTTTATTTAAAGCAGATACAGATGATAATACCTCCCACAGAGCAAAAGCAGCAATCCAAAGGCTCACCAACCACTCACACCATTAAACTGCCCATGCACACACTACATTGCAATCAAGCATCTAGACCTAAGCAGGAACCAAACTTTTGGTTTTTTGAAGCAAGCTAGCTAAAAGGTGAGTAGATACAAAACAACTACTTGTAACAGTGAAGACTTCAATGAATCACCAAAAATTAAATGTATCATCTGATTAACCAAAAAAAAAAAAAAAAGGCTACCATTTAGTTTAAGCTTCCTCAACTCTCTGGACAAAGGAAGAGATTCTGGATTCTTCAAATAGGACTTCTTCAGGGGAAATTTGCTGTGAGCACTGTGTAGAAATGCATTTCTGAGAGAGGCCCGGAATAATAGGCACTCCCCAGCCAGCTCCATGGAGGAGAAGTCCCCCTATGGGAGGCAGTATAGCTCTGGGGTGCAGAAGCTGTGGGGACAGACTATCTCCTTCAAATCCCAGCACTTCTACTAATTAACTATGTGACCTTTGTCAAGGTATCCTTTCTGTACATTAGTTTTCTCAGTTATAAAATGAGGGTACTAATAGTATCAATCACACAGATATAAAGATCTTATAAAGGGGATAAAATAAGTCCACAATAAATATTGACTATTACCCTCTAACCAAAAATATATGTGTGTGTATATGTGTATCCGTAGGGAAAGAAAAAGACATCCTGTTCATCCTTTTCGGAGAGAAGCTGGGATGTGGATGACCAGATAAGAAACTCAGTTTTTCAAATCAGGGTGAGGATTCTAGAAATGGATTCCTTATTCCTGCCTCTGCTAAAGATTTAGGGAGCACATATCCCTCTGCTGGGGTATTAACCCCGAGTCAGGCAGCAAAAACTTATTAAGCACCAACTGTATATACCAGGCTCTGAGTCATGACAAATAGCCTTATGCTATTTATTACCCAAGGTTGCACAATCTTTGCTCCTGGCAACTTTTCTGGCCTTGAGGGAGGGGAACATGTGTCTTTTAATAATTTACCATAGCCAAAGCGTTCCCCCATACCCCCCTCCCCCATTCACACTAGGATTTTACCTTTAGGGTACTTAAAGGGCAAACCAACCAACCAGCAAACAAAAAACTAAAGGACCACCCCAGAGATGGTAATAAAAAGAGGACCAATTGGCAGCTAGTATTTCAAATGAAGAGCACAGAAGATGATTTCAGACCCACAGCACTCCATTCCCCTCTCTCCCCAACAATGACACAAGAACGAGGCACAACACCTCTGCAGCAAAAAATCACACAGGTCTTTGGGGCTTTTATCTTTCATAAAAAGTAAGACTCCAGAAATGACAGACTATCAGATTCTTGCTCTTACATGAATCCCCTTGAGATGAGCATTTTAAAAAGGTGTTTCTACATTAGGATTTAGATTGGTATGTACTCTGCTTCTTCAACCGTGTCTTTTGAAAGCTTGGCTCAAGATATCCTGCCAGCAGTCTTCTTACTCAATTCCTTTATCTTTCAGCTCCAGCTTGACGCGTGTCAGATAATTAGCATCAGGGTAGCCAAACCTGCAGAAGTAAAAGCCCTTTAGCTTTATCACACATGATTTTAAAGAATCTGTTAAGCAGGTAACTGGCATTAACATTGTGTTGCAAACATTAACAAGCAATCCTGCGGCAGATGATTTATAATTATTTGTAAGTGTGCAGATGTGAGTCATTTAGCTAGTGAGTAAGCCTAACTGTGTGTCTAGGATCTGCCTTCCAACAAGATATTTTTATTTTCAGCTCGTGGTAAGCAGTGACTCCCAAGAAATTATACTATACTATAAATTTATACTATACTATAAAATATATATAAAAACATGTTATATATAAAAATATAATATAGTATATATATTTATATTTTATATATAAAAATGTAGTATATGCTACAAGAGGATTTTCAAATTTGGAAAATTTGCAAAAGTCTCAGGGCCCTTTTGAATTCTAAGGGTCTGAGGTATTCTATCTGAATTTCACTAGGAACAATTGGGTTGCCTACAACACAACTTCCACAACATTAAATAAGAGTTTTTCTAAAGTACTATTAGCGAAGTGAATTAAGGATCTCTACAGAATGATGGAGGAGAGGGTAGAAGAAAGGATGCTCTTAAAAGAAGGCAAAGTAAATAACATTCTTAGGATCTACCCTTCAAATAAACAGGAAACCTCAAATCAAGTCATCTGAGATATCACTGATCCTGGATTCTGAAGACCCCTGCCTTTGATGAAAAATTTAGTAACTGTATGATGCTTTCTGGTTGGGAGAGTAGAAGGTGATGGGAACCAATCTTTTTGCCTTTGAGATTAACATCTCTCAAAATACTGTACTATATCCAATCCCACTGCGAAAAAGAGTCCCTGATAGCCGTATCCTCAAATTGCCATAGTTTACAACCTCTAAATTCTGTTTAGCAAGTATTATATTTCAAAAGGTTCTCACTTTGCTGGTCCGCCATACTGGGACGTTTTGTGGTGGATATCATTCCATGTAATGACATTTGACATTCCTGAAGCTCGAGAAGTCCCCACTGTGAAAATTAGCTTTTGCTCAAAGGCCTTACGAAGCAGTGCCAAAACCTCTTCTCCTTCCTTGTTAGCAGGCAAGTATGCAGTTCGCAGTGTTCCAGAATATGGAAATCCTGGGTTTGGGTGCTCTTTCTGTGTGAAAACAAAACAATGTCACGTGAAAACACTCCGAGTCTAAATTTTACTATACTATGCAGATAGAGCAAATCAAAAGCAAAAAAAAGTATTAAAGGTTTGCTCATATTCCCATTAGTTCATATTTCTCCTCTTTCCCTAAATTCATGCTGGGAATATCATCCATCTTCCTGACTCCCCCCACCTTGACACATAATCATCACCCACCCCTTCTCTCCCTTAATAGACACAAGAGATAAGTTATAAGCAAACACTGTTACTTTCATAACTACTTAAAGCGATTGCCTATGACCATGGAAATAAGTCCCTGCAAAATCCACTAATTGGTAACAGCACAGTCTCTTGTGTGCTGGTAATCCTAGCACATTAGAAAGAAACCCAGAGATCTCAGAAACACTTACTGTTTGTATGCCTCCCTTCATCTCATAAATAATCTCGATGGAGCCACAGCTTTCATAACCTGGAAGTGAAGTTTTTAGGTAACGGGTCTTCATGGTTCCCTCTGGCTGATTTCCTTTCTGGACACCATAGGGAACCTGGCACAGAGGACAGACTGGCTTATACACCATGGCTTGGTCGATACAACGGGTGCAGAATTCGTGCTTGCACTTTGATAGCACTTTCTTGTTCTTAATGGGCTCCATACAGATGGGACATGGATCTTCTTCCTTGTCTACTCCTGACGCCCCAGAACTGGCAGAGCGCTGGGATGTTGGTAAAGCTGTTTCTGAATCATTACTATCAACGTCCATGGGTGTTTCATGATCCCCATTTGACTTCTCTCCAGCTAACAGGGGTATTCCCCTTGTGTTTAAGACATACTGCTTTGCCTTTACAAGGTGATTTGGCAGCCCAATAAAAGTTATTGATTCTTTATTTAGCAACAAGTGTACCCCTGGATGCTTTTTTCTAAAGTCAACAGTGAACTTGGTCCCAAACAAGTTCTTTCTCTCCTTGCCCAGAGGTTTCAGTGAAAGAACTTCTCTAATCAGCTGACAAGAAATATGTTGATAGGCATCGATGAAACTTGCATAAGCATGCACAGACAAATCTAACTCCTTGTCCTTAGGTTCAAATATAATGTAGGTTTTCTGACTTTTCCCCAAAACCTTATATTGAGTGTTGTACTTTTTTTCTATCTCTGATATCTCCTGGAGTAATTCAGCTTCTAAAAGCTTATAGTGAGCTATGTCAACCTCAATTCCATTCATCATGCACCTGGGAGTCAATATTTTCACAGGTGCCTTGACAAGACTTTCAGAGATTCGGAGGGCAAGAAAATGTTTGGCAGCTGAAATGTCATTTTCTGTCCCAAGGAGAGTTAATTCTGCTCCATTCTCCTTTATAAAAAGCTTTTCAAACTGGTGACTCAATTCCTGTTTGATTTTATTTGCCTGCTTACTGTCTGATAATGCAACACTTTCCTGCCTTGTAGTTCCCATGATTTTCTGAAATTCACTGATAAAACAGTCTTGAGCTGCTACTCTGAGGTCATGTGATTGACTTGAGGTGAATTCTAAAGAGATCGTGTTCAGAGAACTCTCCCAGCTTTTTATTTTTACACCAAATCTTTTCTCTATTGACTCCATTTTTTCAGGATTGGTATATTTGAAGTATTCGAAGAAAGGCAGGGGAATTTCATAACAGTTGCCTTTTCCTTCTGACCTCGTTTTTGGTTCAGAGAGAGAACCGTAGCTGTTCTGGTCCAACTGATGGGGTGGCTCCCTCTCTGTTGTCAAACGGGATGATTCGTGTTTCTGCTCACTTTTTAGGAGTTGCTCACTGAAGAAGCCATGTATTTTTTCAATATCTCTGAAGTCACCACACACCTTCTCAATTCCATCATAGCCCTCCATTTTTTTGACATTGGGACAGAGAGTGGTTATGTGTTCCCTCTGCTCTTTAGAGAACAGGTTACAGTTCAGGTCAGCTGTGACACTGAGGAAGATCTGAAATTTAAAAGGAACAAATGAAATCTCTCAGACACCCAAGCCCACAGTCTCCTCTCAGGAGAAACAACAACTTAGCAGAGGGTGACTTCTTCCAAATCCTTTTCACAGAGGACATAGCACACTGTCACCCAGAGGTTCTCCACCCTGTCTGCACATCAGAATCACCTGGGAAGTTAAAAGGGGGAAAAAAAAAAAAAGGCCAACGACCAGACACGTCGCCAGAGATTCTGATGTAAATGTAGAGCCTGGGCATGAACACTTTTAAAGGCTCTGTGGACAAGCAGTTTGGATTCTAGAGCTGCCACTATCTGTTTGACCTTGGGGAATGGGGTGGAGGGAAGGCATTTTGTCTTTCCATGCAAGCTGCTGTTGTTCTCACAAAAGTCTGAGAGCCTGGAAGGGAGTCATAAATTTGAGAAATACGGTTTTTTTCCTATTACTTTTTTTCTAGTCTTCAACCACCTCTTATTTATTTATTTATTTATTTTACTAAACACCTAAGTGGATGAAGTGTTGCTGGACTCTCTAAACCCTAGCCTTTAGATGCTCAAGTATAAGGCAAGCACAACAAATTAGGCTAAAAAAAAGACAGGCAAATTGAATGGAATAAAAAAAACAAGATTTCTAATGTTTTGTTCCCCCTCAAGGCCTTTGCACATGCTATTTCCTCTGCATGTAACATCCTCATTCTAGATCTTCCTTCAAAATATTTCCTGAATCCAGCCACTTCACACACCTCCATCGGGACCACCCAGAGTCCAAGCTATTATTGTCTTGCACCTGGCCCACTGCAAATCCTCCTAATTGGACCCTGACCTTCCACTCTAGCCCCTTCCTACAATCAGTTATCCACACAGCAGCGTAAGTGATCCTTTAGAGACCCAAATCAAAGTATTCCACTCCCCTGGCTCAAAACTATCTGATGAATCCCCTAACATTTAAGTGAAAATCCAAAGTCCTTACCTTCATCCCCCAAAATCTGACCTCTCAAAGTTCCTCTTATAACACTCTCTCCCTTGCTCACTGCCCTAGCCACACTGGCTTCCCTCCTTGAAGCTCCTGGAGCTCAAGATGTAAGCTCCTGTCTTGAGGTCTTTGCTCTTGTGCTTCCCTCTGTCATTTATCTTGCTGTATTCTTCTTCCTAGCACTTGTCACTGGCAGACATTTTATTATAAATCTATTTGTTTACTATTAGTGTCTTTTTCCTTCACTAGAACATAAGGTACCTGAGGGCAGGGTCTGCTGTGTTCCTGGCTATAACCCCAGCTCCTGTGACAGTGCCTAGCACACACTGTCACATTGATTTGTCAAATGACTCTGCATGGCTGATTCCTTCTCATTCAAGTCTCAGGCCCAATGTCACCTCAGAGAATTTGTCTCTGACTCCTGGTCACAAGTAGCATGATCTCCTTTCCTTCCTTGCTCTGGCCCAGTCACTGTCTAAGGCACACAGCACTCTCTAAAATTGTTTTATTGTCCTTCTATGTAGCTCCCCACCCCCAGCAGGGACCTGTTATCCTCTGTGCCCCAGTGCCTAAAACAGTGCCTGGCTTAGCCAATGGTTGTTGGACCAATAATGAAAGCAAGGTGACTGGAGAGAAAGTTGCAAGTACATACCCAGCTGCTTCTTTCAATACTCACCTTTTGGACACGGGAATCCACAGCATTAGGAATATGTTCTTCATTTGGATGCTTCTCACCAGACTTAGCCCCTTCCTGTGATGGTGTTTGCACTTGAGACATTCCATTCTCCTCTATTGGATTTTCAGAGGGTTCCAGGAAAATAGTCACAAGTTTGTCGTCAACTGTAATTTGGTGCTTTCCTTTTTTCAACACTCGCTCCTTAGCTTCAGTGGAGACATTAAACACACACATACACATAGACATGGGAGTGATTTCAAATAATCGTGTTATTCAGGCATCTGCACCCTGCCCAAGCACCCCACAGTACGGGCTCCCTGCATGCTGGGATGGCCTGTTGCGATAGGGATGTGAGGGAGCTATTCAAAACTCACAGGTGGGCAGCTTCAGTTTTACTGTACAAATGAAAGCTCAATAATAATAAAACATCAACAACTCATGAAAAGTCGTCTCTGAAACTCTCTCGGTTTCCCTTTTCAGTCATATGGAATAATACTCATATGGAATAATACTCATATAAAGTAGATTAAAAAACAGGGAGTGAACAGTGCAGACTCAGAATTTTGTAATTATCCGTATGTGTTTACTGACATTCATAGAAAAAGGCTGGAAGAACCAGACTGGTGTTCTTCTTCATTCTTTTCTCTCTCTTTTCTATAGTGTGCATATATTACTTTTGTAATCCTCAAAAATAAATCAATGGAACAGTTGTTTAAAACATAAAAATGCAATACCTAAATGGCAAAGGGTGACAGGCGTGGGGGGAAGGAAAAGGTGTTCTTCGGGGAGCTGAGAAAGACGAGTCAGGACCGGCCTGCTGGAAGGTGGCCCCGTCAGGCCAGGTCACCAACCAGACGCGTTGGGCTCGATCCTCCACCGGGGGCGGCGTTTCTTGGCAGCAAGAGCCCCCGGTTGCTGCGGCCGCACCAGACGCGCCACACCTTCCCCCACCCTCTCCCCTGGGTCGGCCCGCCGGGCCTGCCCGCAACCCCGCGGGGCTGGGCCCCAGGGACGACCTTTGCGCCCCCAGTCCCAGGCCTGGGGCTCACCTGCCCTTTCCAAGAACTCCACCTGGTAGGTGTGGGGGGTGCCGGGGCCCAGGTGTCGGACGGTGCACTCCCCGCCGCCCGACGGCCGGCTCTGGAAGTAGCTTTCCAGCTTCCGACGTACGTTCGTCGGGGGGCCGGGCTCGGACACCCGAACGAGCAGCGGGGACGGCGGGCAGGGCGCCGAGGCCATGGCTTCGGACATGGGGCTGCCGTGGCGGCTCCGGACGTGGCTGGGCCTGGACTGAGGCAGGGGTGCGTCCCGCCCCGCCTTCCGGGGCTGCAAAGTTTCAGTTTCGCTTTCCCGAAGGTCCCTCCCCGTTCCCGGCAGAGCCGTTCCCCCTCCTCTCCTCGCAGCCTTCTCCTCGACAGTTCGCCTGGTGAGTGGGTAGCGTCCGCGTCCCCCGCGCGGTGGGCGACCGTCGCCCGGGGGTCTCCTCTCCCGCGGGCTTGGGCGCGGGCTTGGGCGGGCGCGCGGGCTTGGGCGGGCGCCAGGGCCAGGCCCCCCATGTGAGGATGAGACCGGGGAGAGGCTGAAGTCCAAGTTTCTCCTGAGTCGGTGATTACTTTGAGCTCTTGGTGGTGTTACCATTAAACGCAGCTAAAATGTAATTCCCATTTGGAATTCAGATTAATACCTGCATTTTTTTAAAAATTGCGTTCACTTGCGTTATGACATATCACCTGTTACCTCCCTCCAACTTTAGCCTTTAGACTGGCTCTCCGGGTCTGCATGCCCTCATTCCTGGACTTGACCAAACAGTATGGACCACTGTGTACTAGGGAATAAAGGTGATCATGGAGCCCCTCACCTCACCGGAGAGTAAAGGGAGGTGGGGAGATGGTGGGTGGCATCTGAGACACAGGGACCATTGTGACCTGAAGCACAAACCGAGCACTGGAGCCTTGGAGGAGAATGAGATGGGTAAGGGATGTGATGGAGGAAGGGGCTAGATCATTGCTGTCTAGTACAAATATAATGGAACCAAATATGTAATTTAAAAGCTTTTATGAGCCATAACTTAAAAAGTATAAACAGGTGAAATCAATTTTAATGATGTTATTTAACTCATTATATCCTAAATTTAATCATTTAATTTGTATACATCCTAAATTAATCATTCATTATGTAATCAGTGTTAAAACTTATGACATATTTTTACATTCCTTTTGTCATATTAAGTCTTTTCAATCCAGTGTTTATCTCACACTTACATCTCAGTTTTGGGACTAGCCACATTTCAGAAGCTTAAGAGTTGCATGTGACTCATGGCCCACATTGGACAGATAGCACAGGTCTAGGTAGTGAAAGGTCTTGGAAGATCAGTGGGGAGAAATGGAAGGGTTGTGAGCAGGGGAAACAGGAGAGTGATTTGTCAGATGTGCATTTTAGAAAAATGGTGTTGACAGCCATGTGGAGGACACATTTCCAAGCAGGGATCAACAGAGGCAGAGAGGCCAGAGAAGGTTTTTCACATGGCTGGTAAGACTGGAAATGGGTCAGTCTTTATGGAGAGCAATTTGGCAGTACTGTCAGAATTACAACTGCATAGACTTTACGATTCTGCAGTTAGGGGTCGGAGGGAGCCTTTCACACTTCTAAATTGAATCCAGGAAACATAATACCTATCCAAAAATAAAATGTAAATTGAATACATTTAAATCTTTAAAGAGAGTGTATTGACATAGCTCAGGCAAGAGGTCCTGAGGCCCTGAAGTGGTCAGTGGGCAAGGAGTGTAGGGGCATGAGTGACTTAGGTGTTCTAACCTAGTTGATGGGTTGGTTATGGCACAAAAGAAAAGATTCTAGATTTCTGACTTGAGTAGATAAATGGTGTATCATTGATTGAACTGTGGAGTCGAGGAGAGAAAGCATGGATTTTGGAGGAGGTCATATAAGGGTAGGGAGGTGAATCTAGGCAAAAGGCCTATAAAGGTAAAGTGAAAGGTTACAAAAGAACCACTGGAAGATGGCATAGGAGAAGCTAAGAAAGCAGAGTTTTAGGATCCAAAGAAAGAGGTCAAACAAAGATTAGAACAGAAGAGAGTGTATTGGGATTAACCTCATGGAGGACACTAACGATCAGTTTCAGAGGAGTGCTGGGAGTGAGGCAGGAGCCCACTACAGTGGGCTGAGCAGGCAGATGGATGGAGGAGAGTCAACTTCTTCATGTTGCCCATGCAGAGAAAAGAACACAGTAGGAACCAGTGATGGAAAGTTGGGAAGGGGATTAAATATTCCCCCTTCAAGTCTATCCCTATGCCTTTAAAGCCTGATCTAAAGGAAAAAACAAGTGAAATACCATCTAAAGCAAAAGCCCACTGGAAGCCTGCTGCCAAAGCAAACACAGACTTCCTTCTTTTGTGAAAACAGCAGTGCCCTCTGGAGGCAAAAATTCATCTTGTCCTCTTACTGTAGGATTGTTCGGGACTTGCTGTTTTTCCTGACCTGTAAGAATAATAGTGCTTTGATGCTGTACATAGCCGCACAAAATTTTTCTATTGCAAAGGCATTGAAAATCATTTTAGAGGCCTTTTGGCAACTATGTGGGCAGCAAGTATAGGCTACTGTGTCGTTAAGCATTTTCATTTCTACCTATTAGATGGAAAATCATTAAAATAGTTTTTCCAGAGTTTCTGATTTTTATCCAAATATTCCCCTTCCTTATTAGATCAAGGAATTTATTACAAACTCAGTACACACACCCTGATAGGCGTAAGTACAGTTCCTTTCTTCAGACACTCTCCAAGGTTCTTTACACTCACTCATAAGGCTTGTTTTTCCTCATTGCTTTTTTGAATGCTGTGCCCAGTCTTACCACTTGGTATCAATCTGCTCTTCTAACTATGTAAGAACCTGTTCCATCCTTCAAGGTCTGGTTCTAGTCTCACTTTCTCCCTAAAGCTTTCCTTGCTGTAGCCCACATGGCTCTTTCCCTTCTCTGAATTGTCATTACGATTTCAATTGGAACCTCTCTGTAAAGGTTAGAAGGTAAATAGTAACTATAGCAGCAAAACAATATTGCCTTTTCACCAGTAAAACTAAAACCTACTCAAGATCAGAAATCATGTTCAGTCTTCCTATGATGCATTCTTACCAAATTCCCTAAGATGCTGGTCAATGCTTATTGCATCCTTTGTGTTCATTCCTAGAAGTGGGCCCCCATATTTGGGAACAGCAGTCTATATTGGAAAAGCAAAACAGAGTGTAAAGATTTGAAGACCCCAGGGCCCTGGAGGATGGACTTTTCCAAGGTAAAAGTACTTATATATAAACGTATATAAATCATGAACTTTGATCAGCACATGAATAGTTCTTCCTATAACAGTAAGAAATCTGGGTCTTTGGTTTGGTATTAGTAGCCCAATAAAAGTTTCTCCTTACACCATGTGAGACAAAGGGAATAAAGAATACGCTAATCTAATCAATGGAGGCACCAGGAGGATGGATGATTTGTAAAAATGTGCCCTTGGTGTCATTTTTATTTTGTCTACTTATTCAGCAATTCTGCTTTTGCAGGATGGGAAGAGGAGGATTGTGGAGGAAGAATAAAAACAAAGAAATAGAGAAAAAACACCTCATATGTTTAACCATAAAATTCTACATTCATGCTTTTGTCATGAAATAAGTAATTGAAAGTGGGTCCTTACTGGTAGATGGGGAGGTGTAGCTGATGAAGCTCATGTCCCCAAGTCTTCTGTCTAGAAAAAACCCACAAGCCTTTGGAAACTGGAGGTCTGTCAGAAAGCTTTGGGTCATTTTGGTCTGTGACATTTGGGCCTTTACCAGTGTTAATCTCTAACCCTTCAGCTCAGCCTGAATTAGAAATGCATTGATTGGCCCCCTAGGAAGCCGCATAGGGTCAATGTTTGCTAAACATTTAGTATTTCAAGTATGTCAGGCACACAGATTAAACAAATGAACAAACGTGTTCCACTTCCCCCTCAAACCCAGGGCTTTTAGTAGAATTTCTGTTGCGTTGTGATTATTAAACTGTATTTGTTATCAGTAATCTGTAGTCACTCAGTTTCCATTTTTTTTCACAGGGTGCTGGAGCAGCAGCTTACAATGAGAAGTCAGGTAGTACCAACTTAATCCCAGTCTTGTGTCAGAAATTGTTTGCTCAGATCTATCCTCAGTGGAAAAAGGGGAATACAGAACGAGACTGTCTCCCCTGCAAGAATTCAGGTGCGTGATTGCAGGACCTTATGGCAACCCGGTGCCTCAGAAGGGGAACTGCCTCAGGGCCAGTGTACATCAGCAGGCATGTTCTCTTAGGGTTTCCACTGATCCCTTGCTTTGCCCACAAGATGTGAGACTCTTCTGACCACAGCCTGAGAACTTGGTCAGAAGAGGTGATCCACTGATTGTCCCTTGTTCAACAAGGGCTGTAAGAGGCAAATGGAACTTGCCTAATTCTAAGGATGGCCCACTTGAATTTTCAACCAAAGTGCAGGCCAGTGGGATCTGGCTACTCCCATGCTGCTTCTTTTAGGTAAATGAAGCCACCAGAGGTTTTTCTAGGTGGCTGAGATTAGAAATGGGAGTTAAAGTAAAATATAATTACTACATTTTACCTATTTTAGAACACACAGCTTTTCACATCTCTGAAATACAGCTATTCTCTGTCAATCATTAGTGTGCCATGGTTTAACCGGCATTGTTTTTAAGTGGCATATAATAATGATGTCTTAGCCCGTCTGGAGTAGCTTAGTTGGTTGAGTTGTCAGTTGTCCTTTGCACCAAAAGGTTGCCAGTTCGATTCCCCATCAGGGCACATACCTGGGTTGTGGGTTTGATCCCTGGTCAAGGTATATACTGAAGGCAGCCAATCAATGTTTCTCTCTCACATCGATGTTTCTCTCTCTCCCTTCTCCTCTCTAAGCATGTCCTCGAGTGAAGATTAAAAAACAATAATGATGATGTCTTAGATTCCATGAAATACAGTGTCACAGGTTGGGTTCTTAAGGAAGGTAGAAACTGAGAGGGAGTTAGGAATGCAAAAGGTTTATCGTGAAAGGAAAAGAGAAGAAACTGGATTGAATAGGTGGAGCCGTCAGACTGTAAGGAAAACCTGATGAAGCTCTGCCAGTCTTAGATTGCCCATCAGGAAAGTCCCACATTGGACATAAATGACCTTGATCAGCCATTGATGGGGGCCACTCTGAGAATAGGATGGCCTTGGCTGGAAAGCTGAGATGGACCCTGAGGGGCTAACAACTGGCAGCTGGTGGCTAACTGTAGTCCCTCCTTCATAACCATATTGAAGGGGGAATCACATCTTCTTTTCCGCCACATGTAGTAAATAATTTTTAGTCAATCAGTTTTAATTCCACAAAACTAGAGTATGATGTTCTACCCATTTGCTGGACCATGACCCCCACAGAACATCCTTGACCAATGACTGACAGAAGTTGGATGAATATTCCAACTCCTTTCCCTTCCGGTGATATAACTCTAAGACACACTGTCGCCTGGTGGAGTCAAGTTTCATTTGATTTGTAACACATCCTTTGTTCATTTCCTTCCCTTTTCTGTCTTACTTTCCTACTCTGCCCTCCCATCTCATGCCTCTGATATTTTCTAGGATCAACTCCCAAGTAAATTTACACTCAAATCCTTATCTCAGAGTCTGCTTCTAAGAGAACCCAGACTGTGGCACTAAGACTAAGCAAACAAGTTATGAATAAAGCCTCCACTTGATTTTGACTCATAATTAATTCCTTTTCAACATTTGTGCCTTAAACATGGTTCTTCCCAAGCTTACCATTTTTATGTGGATTTTAAAATTCATGAGCCCCTGCCCAGCCAGTGTGGCTCAGTGGTTAAACATCAACCTATGATCCAGGAGATGGAGGTTCAATTCCTGGTCAGGGCACATGCCCAGGTTGCAGCCTCAATCCCCAGCGGGGGGCGTGCAGGAGGCAGCCGATCAATGACTCTCTCTCATCAGACTCTCTCTCATCATTGATGTTCCTCTCTCTCTCTCCCTCTCCCTTCCTCTCTCTGAAATCAATAAAAAAATATATATTTAAACAAAAAATAGCCCAGCCAGGCGTGGCTCAGCGGTTGAGCGTCGACCTAGGATCCAGGCGATCGGGGTTCGATTCCCGGTCAGGGCACATACCCGGGTTGTGGGCTCGATCAATGACTTTCTCATCATTGATGTTTCTATCTCTCCCTCTCCCTCTCCTTTCCTCTCTCTGAAATCAATAAAGATATATTTTAAATAAATAAATAAATAAATAAAATTCATGAGCCCCCAAATACATAGTTTTCTTACCACCATCATTGTATCATAGTAGAGTAGCTACCACTTAATGGAGTATTTACTATATGCCAGACAGAAGACTAAGCACTTCATGGGTGATTTACCATTGAAAACTCTTGGGTATTCTTGGTCTAATTACATATCTAGGTGAGAAAGAGAATCAGGAAGGAGGCTAGAGGAAGTTCCTCTCTCTTTTGTATATAGGACACTCATTCTCCTCATGTGAAGCGGAATTACATTCTTTTCAAAAGAACCCTTGCTCATTTCTTGATTTTTTTTTTAATCTTCTCTCCTTTTCCAGAGACGGACATTCTTGGAGAAAACTATATTTGGCAAATACCCGTTAATCACAATGACTTCAAAATTTTAAAAAATAATGAGAGTCAGCTGTGTGAAGTCCTCCGGAATAAATTTGGCTGTGTCTCTACCCTAGTCTCTCCAGCCCGGGAAAGTAACAGCGAGTCTCGGCAAGTCTTCAGGAAAAGGCTGACTCCTGGGCTAGAGCTATCTGTCTGGAAGGATGACCTCACCAGACATGCTGTTGATGTTGTGGTGAATGCAGCCAATGAAGAACTTAGACATGGGGGAGGCCTGGCCCAGGCCCTGGTGAAAGCTGGCGGCCAAGAAATCCAAGAGGAGAGTATACGAGTTGTTTCCACACATGGTAAAATACCAACTGGTGAGATAGCTGTCACAGGAGCAGGGAAGCTTCCCTGCAAACACATTATTCATGCTGTTGGGCCTCAGTGGGTGGAGACGGAGAGAGAGAGATGTATCATTTTTCTGCAAAAGGCCATTTTAAATATTCTGAGGTGTGTCACTTCTGGCCATCTGCACAACACTGAGACAGTAGCAATTCCAGCCCTAAGCTCTGGGATTTTCCGGTTCCCTCTGAATTTGTGCACAAGCACCATTGTGGAAACTATCGTTCATTTCCAAAGGAAGAACCCTGCCTATAATTTAAAAGAAATTCACCTGGTAAGCAACGAGGGCCCTACTGTTGATGCCTTTAAAACTGCTTCCGAAGTCTTCCTAGGGAGCAATGAGCTGGGGACCTTGGTGAGTCAAGGAGCCATCCTTCCTTCCAATACAATGGTTGTGAACAGCCTGACTCTCCAGATTGTCCTAGGCCACATCGAACTGCAGGGGGTAAGCCTTTGTTTCTATTCTCTTGCACTGCCAAAGGGGATCCCTGAACTGTTTATTACCTATCAAGTATGTTTTGAGTATATACTATTTCAAACACTGTTTAATCTTGTTAAGGTTAAGAGTATGGACTTTAGAGATGGACCATCTGGATTTGAATACTAGCTTTGCCATTTACTAACTGGGTGACGTGAATCTAGTTACTTTATCTTTTGGTCCTCAGTTTCCTCATCTGGAAAATGAGGGTAATAATAACACTTATATCTTAGAGTTGGAATCAATACACATAAAATGCTTAGAATAGAGCTCGGCACATGACAAGTATTTATAACTATTATTGGTATTATTCTTAGGCATCATGAGGAAATAAAACAATCCTTGATTCCAAGGAACTTAAAAGCTATTATACTCTTTTTATGTTAAAAAATTCTTTATTTGAAAAGTCTCATTGGTAGACAAACGATCTGAACATTTCTGAAGCAACCTACCAAGAGTAAACAAAAAAATCTTAATACAAAACAAATTCATAGTATTTAAGAGTATGTCAATTTGTGACAAGAGTGGAGTGGACTAAGAAAGATTACTTCAGAAGATGTGAGTTTTGGATCTGATCTCAAGTTATAATGGATATGGATTGCCAGGAGGAATGTCCTGGTTGTTAGAATGACTTGATCAGAGAAACACAGAGGATAATAGATAGAAAATAATGGGCTGGACCAGTCAGGAGGCTTAGGTGGGGCTGTAAGTTGTTTTCTGAGTATATGGCTCTGTGCCAGGGGCCAGGAGGATATGAAGTGTGACTTAGCATTTAGCCAGGGTTCAGTGAGCTCAAAGGAGAGGACTCAGGCAGGGAGGGGAGGGAGTCAGGGTAACAGTGAACCTAGGTATTTCTGGGTTAATGCAGCTCCCTTGCTAGGCAGAGAGCACCTTGAGGATGGGGATCATGGCTAGTTCATCTCTGTAGCCCCAGAGCCCAATCTGGGCATGCTTCTAGGTGTTAGCAAATTATTGGTGAATAAGTGAAGGAGGAAGCAGGGAGCAGGGGGCTGCAACAGAAAAAGAAAAAGAATATAAATATTCTTTTTATTTTCTGGATCAATGATGTCATACTTAAGACTCTCCTTTGGTCACAATCAAATAGACTTAATCGTATGTGAAAAAATACCACGTACTGCCTGCAAGACAATAGAAAGAAGGTTGAGGGGACCCCCACAAAATGCAATGCAGTCAAACCTCAGTTCTTGACCATCTCTGATCTTGAACAATTCAGTTCTTGACCAAGTTGTTCATGGAAAAATGTCTCAGTTGTCCAACAAAACTTTCAGTTCTAGAACCCTTTCATTCTGATACCTGTATGATCAGTCACACGTCTCTCAGGCAACAAAGGAGAGAATGCTCGAGTATGAGTGAGTTTACCCCTAAACCCCGAACTGTTAACATCTCAGGAAATTGTGCTGTGAATATTTTCATGTTTTGTTTTTGTTGCTGCTTATTATTATTAAATATGTACAGTAAGTCACCATGGGTCCTAAGAAGGTTAGTGATAGCAGCAAAGTAAAAAGGAAAGTTGTGAGAACAATGATAGAGCTTAGACATGTACTGTATATAAGAAAGGTTAGAACAGGAAATCATTTGGGGGTCTGGAACAAATTAACTCAATTTACATTATTTCTATTGGGAAAATGATTCGGTTTTTAAACAAATCACTTCTCGAACAGCCTTCGGAATGAATTAAGTTCAAGAACCGAGGTTCCAATGTATTTATTTGATAAGTCATTAATATGCCAATTTGAAATTAAAGTGGAAACATCCTGATTGAATAACTTGTTCCTTTAACTAAAATTTTATTGTATTTATTTATTGCCAAGAACATTAGGAACCTTAAAATTTTTAAAGGGGGCCAGTTCCCCCAAATTGCAAATTCTGATTGTACTTTCAAAATGAAGCATTAATTAACATCTATAAGAAATACCTAAGTTACCCCCAAAGGGAGCCAAAACCATCAAGATGATTTAGGGGGATTTGGGCATGGTGGATGAAAAAGATTACAACCCTTTTAGCACAGTTCTTACAGCTAAATAGGTGATATTACTTAAAATGTAAATACAGCCCATATGAATGTACAGTCTGTTTCTGAAAGGACATACGAAGAACTGGTAAAAGCATTTGCCTATGGGACAGGTGGGTGAGTGCGGGATCTGAGGACCCCACTAAGATGGAGGCCTACTTTTCACTGAAGATTTTTTGGTCTCATTTTTACTTTCTTTAACCATGTACTACTAAACTTAAAAAAAAAAAAAATAGAAGGTAGAAATTTCCTGAGAAATTTTACTTCTGCTCTGTTTAAAGCAAAATAGAAAATTCACACAAAAATAGCAAAAAGAGATGACAGTGGGGCAGGGAATGAAACCATTCATTAATAAAACTTAAAATAAATCACAGGGAATGCTCAGAATCTGGGGATATGGGAGGTATAAGCCAGCAAGGGGCTGACAGATATTTGCAATAAAAATTGTATCATCCACACACCTTACCTAATTACTGAATAGGATAAACAGACTGATCAGATGATCGTTCTTTGGAAATATGAGTTTCTATCCATTATTAAATGGTATTTTTTGTGAATTTAGGATCTTCAAAAGTATTTTTCAAAGCTCTTCAGGGATATAAAGATTTAAATTAGTCATTTAACAAAAAGTAATTTAACAAGGAATCTTGTCCATTTTTCCCCTTTCAGACGGATATAATTGTTAATTCTGTTCATCCAGAATCTGGTATCAGATCTGGTCCTGTGTCAAAATCAGTTTTACAAAAAGCAGGAAATGCAATGGAAGAGGAATTTATCAAAGAACAGAGTCTGAAATCTCAGGATTCCCAGCTGCTACTGGTCACAAGAGGATTCGGATTGTCCTGTCAATATATATTCCATGTGTTGTGGTCTTCAGAATATTCTGGACAAGTTCTGGTAAGGTCACAATAAATTTATCTATGTAGCTTGTAGTCTGTGTGGTCTTTGTTGAATTTCCATCATGCCATTACATTCATGAAATATTGTCAAGTGGTATAGTCCCCATTTTCTACCACTCCTGTAAACACCTGAAATAATGAATAACTCTTGTGGTCTTAATAAATTATCTTAAGAAGTTCAATCTAAAATATTACCTAATACATGTCTAAATTTTAAGTGGGCGTACCGCCAATAGGCACAGAAACATCAGTCTGCACACCCATCCACCTCACCACACTGTGACCCTGTAGGCCGTTTCCCAAGTGGGCCCGGCAGGCAGCCTCTCCATATTTCCCTCCATCTGTTAAATTCCAAGAGGACCTGGGATTTCCTTTCTAGCACCATGCTGGTCAAACTTAACTATCTGTGGTGCCTTCCCACCTGCCTTAGTCTATATTTTGTCACCATTTCTGGTTCTTTCCTGGCTAGAGGGCCCTGTAACCCCAAATTGGTCCTCCAGTCATCTCTACCCCTCAGTTTTCCAAGGTCAACCTCCCGGTGTTAGTATTCAGTTTGGATGTTGAAACATTAAGAGAAAGTTTAAATCTGCCAAATATACTAGCACTTCTCAAGGAGAAATTACATGACAGACCTTAAGTGACACTGAATAAATGCTGCTTGCTTATTTTAACCTCTGTTTCCTTTATGAAACTCCCGGGAGCTCTTTATGTTGACCTGGAAGTGGCAGGTGAGCAGAGATAAACTGGACGGGTCAGCAAGGCCACATAAACTGGGGAAAATCATGGTGCCCAAAGGTCCTGAATAGCACATAAAGGACCACTCAGTTACTTCAGTTTCTTCAGCCCTTTCGTTTTTCATCATTTAACCTTATAGCTGTAGTGGGTTCCCTATGGAGTGGGACTTTTCCTGCCCTCTGAGGAGGCGTGGACACAGCCCCTAGGGAGAGTGGAGATTAACATTGTTAAACATGGGCAAGATCAAGGGGTAAGTGAAGTCTTATTTTTGATTTGAAGACTGATCTTAAAATTGTTTTTTTCCCCCCCTACAGATATTGAAAAATGCAATGAAGGAGTGTTTGGAAAAATGCCATGAGCTAAATAAAACTTCCATTTCTTTTCCTGCCCTTGGAACTGGACTCATTGGCATTAGGAAGGAGAAAGCAGCAGAGATTATGTTTGATGAAGTTTTAATGTTTGCCAGAAACTCTTCTGGTAAACCGCTAACTATAAAGTTTGTGATCTTGCCTCAAGAACTGGAGACATGTAAGGTAAGTTAATATCTTAGAAATGTCCTACAGTTCGTTCGTTCATTCATTCATTCATTCAGTCAGTCAGTCAGTCACATCTGTTTAGTATCTCCAGTGTAAGACATGGGGCTAAACTGTATGGCGTGGTGATATTCTAATTTGGTGAAATTTAACTTTTATAAATTTTCCACTTCAAGCATAGTAAAGAACGCCATTAGAGAAACCATGTTTAACCGACTGCCTAGCTTTCCTCTTTTCCTTTGTTGGCACTTATTCTTCCCTCTGGTCCTTAAAGGTAAGCAAACTCCTAGTTTCAGTGCGGGGTCCTGTGCTCCTCTCTCTTCTTTCTTCCTCTAAGAACACAGCTGTTCTTAAACTTCTGCCATAACTTCTGCAGAATCCTATCTTCTGAGCCAACTCCATCCCCAACCGTCATCCCCAACTCTCTCTCATTTCCACTTAGATACCTGACTCTCATCTTAAATTTAACATATTTAAAGCAAATTCTTTGTCTTTTCCCCTCCAATCAATCAATGTCTGTGGGCCAGTTAAGTTCCTTATTTGTACCTCAGTTTCTTCAGCTTTAATATGGGTATAATAACTACCATCTTAGAGAGCTATTGTGAGAATTCAGTGAGTTAATACATGTAAAACACTTAGAACAGTACCTGGCATACAATAACTCCTGTCATATTAGCTGTAATGAGCTGCAGTTCACTTAAGTGCTGAACTGAATACTAAATTAAGTGAATTATTTTTTTCCAATTAGAGTATAAGTTTTTTAACATCAAGAGTATATGTAACTACTTTTGCCATGTCCCCAGTATTGCCCTCAAATTCAATCTATTCTTTCTTAACTCGTCTGTAGGTGACTTCAGAAGGAAATCAGCTGTGGTCTGACACAAATGGAGGGACATGTGGGGGGCAGGGGCAAGTGTCTATATATGTCTGAGTGCAGAGATCTGGTGTCCAGCTTCTTTCGTTTTCACTGCATCTCAGCTTTTTGCTTTCAAGTGGCCAGGTCAGCTGAGTTTCTCACATGTGAATAGGTCGTTGATATATTCAGCATAATTAGTATTGCTGTGCTGCCTTTAAAGTGCCATCTCTGCTTTATTCTCGCTTAGCTGGCATTTTCAGAAAGGACTTTAATGATGTTAAGGAAAACTAAAAAAGAAATGAGAGAAGATACATTACCTTACACTAGATTTTGAAGACATTAAGTTTCTGATTCTATCTACAGCAACATGGAAGTGCTAGTGCGACCTCCCAGGCGTGTGTCTGGGTTCTGGGTGTAAAGGGCCTTCTGAGTGCCCGGCCCAGAGTGGCTCCGAACATTAGTCCTGTTTCCCTCTCTCAGCCTGTCTCCATGTGGGTGGTTGCCATTTTATCTCCTTGTACAGGAAAACAGATTTATATTGGTTCCAACCTGCTCTTTCCAGGAACAAGTGTAAAGGTTCTTACTCCTTTTGCTGCCTGACTAGACACAAGGAGGTTTGTAGTGTTGCTGACTTCAAACTATCAGTGTGACACCACTGAAGGTGGAGTTGAGAAGACATGTGAACAATGGGCTCTTGTGAGCCATTGTCAGCCTCTGCCAGCATACCACTGTGTCTCGTCCCAGCCGACCTGCAACAAGGTGGTGAATTACTGCTTCTTGACAAAATGAATCATCCTGTCCTTCAAATGAAGTCCACCAGTTCCCCCAAGCAGAGGACTATAACTGGGCCCACATAGGTGTTCTGAGTATATTTTTGTACTGTTCATGAAGGACCATATCCCTACAAGAGGAATTAGCCACATCTAGAAAAGAAGGTTCATTCTTTCCAAACTACAATAAAAAATGTACATGGAAGTTCAATAAATGTAGAAAGATTAACCACAGTCTGAGGGCTGATAATAAAAATAGCTGCCCTGTATTACATCAGCCAAGTACTGTGCTAAGAAACTCATTCCATTCTCCCCCCAATCCTGTGATGAAACCACTGTTGTCATCTCCGCTTTACAAATGGTAAAACTATTAACCCAGAGGTTAATAATATACACACAGCTAATCAAATGGCCAAACCAAGATTCCAACCTAGGTCTGTCTGTCCCCAAAGCCTGTGTTCTGAACTACTAAAGAAAAACAGAAAAAATAACTTGAGAGATGATACATCTTTCAGTTCTATAACTCAAAGGAAAGGACTATGTTATACAGTAACTTACATTATACCCTGACACTGACCATCCCTTCAGGTTTTTTTTAATATCAACCCTATATTATATCCATGTGGAAGTATGATGAGTGTGCATGCATATGTATACCCTCTGGCCTTCTGATAAACACAACTTTTCTCCCTAAACAAGTCTTTCAGTGAGGAGTGTGTGTTCAGAGAGGTCAGAGGGCAACTTACACATTTCTCTCAGCGGGTGTTACCTTGGCAAGTCCCAACAGTTCAGAAAATGGCTTTGTCAGACATCCAGAGATGACCTGACTCAGGAAGAACAACCTACACTAAACTCGCAATAAGGTGATACTTATATTCACACTCATGAATTTTCCAATTCATGAATGACAGTGAGCAAGTAACTTCCCAGCTGACTGAACTGCTTGTGTTCACCAGTATTTCATGGTGATTAGAGTCCTGGTTGGAGCTGAGTATCTGTAAAAGGTGATGGAAAATCATTCATCTGTTGAGTTAACAAATATTTATTGTGTATCTACCTTGTGCCAGGCATTATGTCTCAGAATAAGGAACACCTCTTTAGGAACACACTACTAACGTCCTCACATTAGGCATTGGTCATTTGTGGACAGAGCTGGAAAAACTGCCAAATTCTTGCCATATTGTTCCACTTTTCCAAACTTACAGACCACCTGCTTGTTATCTACACATTTCTTCTAAGTTATTATACTAATTAAGTTACTGATTTCTTTCAAATTTAATTCAAAAGCCTTGCCTGATTGACTTCTCACCCTGCAACACATCCTGACATTTAAAGGGACTTTGAGAGAGAGCTGATTTTTATCCATTTTGTGTTGGCAGCTCTTCTTAATCTATTTATCAGCAGACGATGTTATCTTATTTGTTTTTTTCCAAGTTTTTGGATAGGGAGTGCAGGGAAATGCCCCATAATGACCTCTCCAGGTACAAAATATGGTAAGATGGAGGGCTTTTTGCTCTGGAAATAGCAGCTGCAAATATAATTCATGAAGAAAATGCCTACAGATTAAGAAATTTTATTGTTAAAGTTTCAGATGCAAAGCAAAATCTAGCTTTCACTTCATTATTTACCATCTTTTCCATGAAGCAATTAATGCCAATTGTATCAACTTTAAAAAAGGAAGACGCTGCTTATGGTAATTCCAAACTCTAGGAGAGATGAGATTTTTTGTTTTTGTTTTTTGAAATAGACAAATCTTTGTCCATAGACTGCCATGTAATAATAATTACAATAACTAACATATTGAATATTTACTAAGTGCCAGATACAATATTAAGCACTTTATAGGAATTGATCATTTATTTGATCTACAGAAAAAGCAATGTGTATATAACTTTTTAAATATGAATTTATGTTATTAATTACAAGAGCATCTGCCTGTGTATATTTCTTCTTCAGGGCCATATCCAGAGCTTTAGTTCAGTGCCTAACACACAATAAGCAAGGCATTAATATCTGTTGAATGAATGAATGATAATATTTGCCTTGGAATATACGTTCTTCTTTTTTATACCAGATTTTGGTTTTCTTTCCATTTTTCCTATACTTGTTTCCCCTACATATTCAAATAGGTTGTGGCGCTGTACTTGCTGTTCCCCAAGATTTTCCTACAGGCCGCTTTATATTTGTAGCAGTGGAAATGGGGACTCACAGAGTGGATGAGGTCAAGTGTGGTGTGTGCAGGTAGAGGGAGGGATTTTGATGACATTGGTTAAAAGCCCTGTTCTGTTTTGCTTCTTGTAGGCTTTCATGACTGCAATGGAGAAGAGTAAGTCCAAGCTGCAGCCTCCCAACAACTACAGTGGTGAGTAAGAAATATATGGGCCTAGAAGTAGCATCTCCCACCCGAGGCTCATTCTGTTCTTGGTCATCTAAACTAGTGGAGGGAAGAAGAATAATAAAGAAGCCAAATACATTTCATTGTGCTCCTGCTTAGATACCAACCTGCTCTATACCTGACCGAGTTCTTGCTCAGTCCAGTTTTACGATATGAGCAGAGCGAGGCAAAGTTGCATTAGGTAATCCACAGTGTGGATAGTTCATTTACAAATGCTGTGTATAATTTTTTTCTAAGAAGAAGTTCTGCCCTTCAAAAGCTGACTTAGCCAGCACTCTTTCTACTTTGAATGAGCAACCATCTTAATGGAGTTACCCTTTAATAATTATAGAAAAAACATCTCAGTAATACCAGATAACAATAAATGGATTAATCCAATGCTACCCAAACCTAAGTAATCACTGGGATCATAATGGAAGCTTTAAAAAGCAAGCACACCAACAATCGTATGTATAAGCCCCAACTCTACAGATTCTGATTTAGGAACTCTGGGTCTGGGCCAGGCATGTGTATTTTTCAATGCCCCCTTTTTCAGTAGTTTTGCTACTGAACCACGTATGGGGATCACTGGAACTAAACCAATCCTGGTTGTTGGGAGCTGGAGAATGTTTAACTTTGTCTTATAATTATATTCCTTCAGTGGAGTTTAGGTGAACTGAGATGGAATTGCCTCATGACAGCTAGGTTGTGTACATCTGAAATAGTCTTTTCATCTAAAGTATTCGGTAGATGTTAAGAACACTAGACATTCAACCAGCAATAGAAACTGTTAGGAGATTTCCCATTAGGGTCAAAATGATTTGTTTATACCTTTTAATAGAAGAGTTCAGTTATGGATGTTCAGTGGTCCAGCAGTGCTGGAAATAAAGGGGGTATTTTAAGAGCCCTGGTCTGTGACTGCACTTCTTATGAACCTGTTTATGTTAATCTGTAAAATGATAATGGCAGACTGTTGTGAGGATTAGAGATTATGTATGTAAAAATGTTCTGTAAATTGCAAAGCATGAAATAAATGCCAGGGGATAAATAATGAATGGACAAACTTCCCTTGTAGCCAAGAGGAGGGAGAGATTCCTTCTACTGCAAGGGATCAAGAAGAGCTTCATGGATGAGATGGTTCTAAGCTTGGCTTTGAGGATGGCAAGGTTTTCAATGACCAGAGTTGGTAGGGTGGGGCACCCAAGGTGAAGAAAGCCCACAGAAGCAAACAAACACAGCGCATGTTTGGGGATGCTAGATAGCAGGAGTTTTGGGTGGGAATAATATGAAAAAGAAACATACAAATGTTGCTGTGCCATTTATCTGAATTATGGAGCCAGGCATTATTACCATTTGCTTCAGTAATTCTTAAGGACATCTATAAAGGAATTATAGCCCAGGACAATAATTGACATTAATAATGACGAATGATGATGATCTCAGATTATAAAGGAAAAGTTAAACCGTTTAGGAAGGCAGTGTGGTTCCATTAGAAATATTTAACTAATAGTTAAAATTAAGTATGTTTTGGTGTTAGAAGAGTATCCTTTAAGTGATCTGAACAATGTAGTTACCTAGAACAGTTCTTATTTCATGATAGTGATAAATAAATTATCAACATGTATTGTTTTTATTTTCTCCTGAAAAATAATGTAAGCTCCCAAGCAGAACAACGGTTAAACCTCCCCACCCCCTACCCCCCTCACCAAACCCTGCCCAGCCGGGCATGACTCAGCAGTTGAGCATCAGCCCAAGATCCAAGAGATAGAGGTTCGATTCTGGTCAGGGCACATGCCCGGGTTGCAGGCTCAGGGGGCGTGCAGGAGGCAGCTGATCAATGACTCTCTCATCATTGATGTTTCAACTCTCTCTCTCTCTCTCTCTCTCTCTCTCCCTCTCCCTCTCCCTCTCTCTGAAATCAGTAAAGATATATTTTTAAATTAAAAAAACACCCCTACACCCACACTCACACACACACACAGTTGTCTAAAACATTGGTTTATATTTTTACTCAGTGGGAGACCATCTTCCCTCTCTTCTAGGCCTGTCCTGATACTTTTTCATAGTTCCTGGTACCACCCAACTACTACATTAGGTAAAATATGCTAATTGCCACTATTGTCCTGGGATCACTCACTGGGAGGCAGAATTGTGTGAGCACTGGAGTCAGACTGCCCACACCTACTAATTCCATGGCCACCACTTACTAGTCTTAAAACCATGGGCAAGTTACTTACTAACTCTGAATTCATTCCCTCATTTGTAAGATGGGGCTACTAATAGTATCTATCTCATTGGGTTGTGAGGATTGAGTGACATATGTAAAGCTCCTAGAATAACACCTAGAACATAGTAAGTTCTCAACTTACTTTTTCCCCCTCAAAATATGTTACTGAGATTCATCCATGTAGCTAAATTCACTACTTTTCATTGCTATAATATTCCATTGTTGAAGGACACGGGTTATTTCCAGGTCTTGGCTGTTACAAACAAGAATGCAAACTTCCTTGTGCACGTTCCCTGATACATGTGTGCCAAAGTTTCTTTACTATGATTACAGGAGTGGTTGTTTACATCAATCATGAATACGAAAGAATGCCAGTTGTTCTTCACCCTTCCCAACACTTGAGATTGTCAGACATATGAATTTTTGCCAATCTGGTAATTTTTTATATTCCTGGTTACCAATGAAGAGGAACATCTTTTCACACGTACGTGGGCCATTTGTGTTTCCTTTTCTGTGAATTCTTTTGCCTACCTGGCTACTGGATTGTTTCTTTTTTTTAATGATTTGAGGGAATTCTTTCTGTATTTTAGATACTGCCTCACCTATGAATTCTCTCTCAACTAGTCCATCCCCCCATCACTTTGGTGTGTTTTTTTGCAGTTTGGGTTCAGAGCCACCCTAATCCATCAGCAATTCTTCTCCTTCTCCTTCTCCTTGTTAATCCTCACCTGAGGATATTTTTCCCATTAATATTTAGAAAGAATGGAAGGCTGGGATTGAACCTGCAACCCAGGTACATGCCCTTGACTGGGAATCGAACCCTTCCGTGCGCGGGCTGACACTCTAACCACTGAGTACACCAGCCAGGGCAGTGATTCTTCTTCTTGATACATATCTTTACTCCTTGTGGAGGGGGTTGCAGAGAGAAGTATACATGATGGGTATGAATCAAGTTCCATTTCCTTTTCTGCTGGAATATACTGTGTCCAGCAGCAGGAGCTGCTAAGCTCCCAGCTCTGGTTGTGCAGGTGCAAAAGGTCCTGTCACACACAGATAAGATGTAAACAGGAATCCTAGGTAGTGGAATTACAGGTATTTCCTTCTTTCTTTCTACTTCGATAATTTTCCAGTTTTTCAGCAATAAACATCTATTATTTTTACCACCAGAAATACATTTTTTAAAGGTATTTTCAATCTTTAAGCTCTACGGCTTTCTGAGATGTTTGAATCTGTAAATTGGTAAATGCAACACAGCAGGGGCAAGACATGATAAATCCAACCTCTTACAAGCTAACTGTGTTCTCAAGGAAACTGGAAACTATACATTTAGATTTCCTTTATACCCTGCACGGCTCTCAGAGATAGTACTTAATTGAAGCTGCTGTGGCAGACCATGGTGACAATATCCTGGGGCAAACACTGGCCATGGCGTATTGTTCTGCTCTGGTTTAAAACCCACCAGTCTTCTGTGGTTGCTTATAATAGTCTTTTCAGTCCCCCAGGGAACCAGAGAGAACCAAGAAAATGGGCTAAAAGCTAAATCTCCTGCCATCAATCTGATGGGATCTAACCGGGATAAGATGTTTGAGGCCCAAGAGTGGATCCAAAGGACACTGGCCCACCAGGACCCTCACATCATTGAGAATAATCATATCTTCTACCTTGGAAAAAAGGAACATGACACCTTGTCTCGGCTTCAGGACATCTCAAGGGTCTCTATCTCAGAGGTTCTCAGTCTGGGAAAGGCAACTTTAGAGATTAAAGGAGCCCAGCCTGACCTCCTTGAGGTGGTTCTAATCATTGAACAAATGCTGTGTGAAATTCAAGAGGAAATGGCAAGAAAAAAGGAGCAAGCCCTTTGGAGCTTGTCAGGTGAGTAACTTCCTATGAAGTTGGAAAGTCAGCTCTCCCAGCTGTCCTTTTGGGTGTGATTATGCATATATATATTTGGATAAGAGGTATATTAGAAGAGACAGAGAACAAACTATGTAGGTTCTGGGCTAGGCCATAAACTTTTATAACCATTTTGGGGCTCTGTTTGTAAGAGCAGGGTTAATGAATAGTAAATCAACACACACACACACACACACAAAATTGAATTTACTTATGATGACATGGATTGCCTAAGAGGCAATTATCTGGAAAGCCTGGAGTAATCCATTCCCTGGCAGTGGGGGAGGAGGGGGTACATCTTTAATTCTGCAGATGGAGCATTCAAATGTGGACACATTCCACTTGATTTTTTTAAATTGAGTTTTATTGCATTTATTTGTTGCTGGCAACCTTAGGAACCCTAAAGTTACTTTGAGCCTTCTCACCAAAGTAAATTATTAATTGATACTGTTAAGTACACACAAGCATCACCCATTTAGTGGGGCAAAATCCATCAGGATGACTAGGAATTCGGGTCTGGAGGGATCCTTTTAACATAGCTCTAGAGCTAAGTAGGAAATTATACATTGAAAACACCACCTTAGGAGACAGAGGCTTATTTCATTCATTTATTCAATTAATGAATATTGCATCTATGATATGTACCAGGCATTGTTCTAGGTGCTAGATATACATGATAAAATGGACATTGTTTTCACTCAAAAATCCAATTGGGGATATAGAGAAGCAAGCAGGGTTAGTTATGAAAGAGGGTGAAAGTGCTCTGGGTGCACTTAGGAGAGGCCCCTAACCCAGATTTGGGAGGTCGGGGGAAAGCTGCTAGGTGGTAGTGTCATAAATGGGAACCTGGCTCTAGCCAGTTTTGCTCAGTGGTTAGAGCGTCGGCCTGTGGACTGAAGGTTCTCGGGTTCAATTCCAGTCAAGGGCACGTACCTCAGTTGCAGACTCGGAGGGGCGTGCGGGAGGCAACCAATCGATGTGTCTTTCTCACATGGACGTTTCTCTCTCTCCCCCTTCCACTCTCTCTGAAAAACAATGGAAAAAATATCCTCGGCTAAAGATTAAAAAAAGTCTGTCATTCATTAAATAAATAGAAAACTGAAGGAAAGGAGACCTTAGTAAGGCAAAGAAAGAAATTTTTAAGAAATCAGACCATAGTAGGGCCTAGATTATGCAAGACTTTATAGGCCCCATGAAAGGATTCAGTTTTTCTTGAAACAAACGGGGAGCCTTAAAGGATTTTAAGCAAAGATAAGGTCAGACTTGTATTTTAGAAAGATCACTGGTTGTAACATAGAGAATGGATTTAATACAGAAATTCAGATGCAAAATTTCAAAGAATACCTTATATTCACCATGTGTTTATAAAAATAATGTAGACAGAAATAGTCAAAGTGAGTGGGAGTTTGTGGTAAATGTTGTATCCACATTCCATAGAAAACCCAGTGCCCAAAAACATGGACAACAATAATACACAAGAATGAGACCCAAGATTATGATTTCTACTTAGCTTTTTAAGTGTAATGTCTGTGGATATGTAAACTGACACTGATACCTCTCAAGAGAACAAGAGACAAAAAAATACTGATCTCCTGTAAAGTAATGCTTATGGCATTACTTTAACTGCATTTATAAGGTTGGCCCATCCTCCCAGCTACTGGCAATTTAGTTGTGTAAGTCCCTTGTTCTGCTGCAAGGTGGCATTTTTAGTAGCTGATGACTAAGCATACTATTCCACAGCAGCAGTCCAGAGGTTCATACAGACTCATCCTCTCTTAATCAGATTAAGATCATCACTAACAAAATGGATCAGTTTGAAATGAGCTATTACTGCAGAGAACATCAATGATCCATCAGAATGATAAAATTTAAATAATAGAAGTTAGGCATCTCCTCTCTTTTATGTTGCTCTTTTAATACTTCTTGGCAAGCTTTTCTGACAGCAAGAGTTTGTAGATTTTGAGTCTCCAGTGCATGGCATGTAATAGGAATTCAATAAATGTTTGCTGAACTCAAGTCAACTGAACTTAATACTGTACTTCATCAGTGCGAGCTATTGCTCTCCAGTTTAACTTAGTCTCTTCCTTTGAAATTTCTCGGCTTTGGAGTTCCTTTGCTATGGAGTTTTGTCCCTCCTGCCTTCCAGATTTACAACTTGACCTTCAATTGAGTTTCTCTGGACTTATCATCTGTTTTTTGTAGTTAAATTCAGCCCACTCAATTAGATAATGTGCTGGGAATTAGGTCATTTTAGTATGCTTGGTCTAAAGTCAAAACTCAAACTGAAAGAAAGCCTTTTCGGGGAGTTTCCATTTTGTCTACCTGTATATTTAGTCCAATAAGGAGCTTCTTTGGACAATAACAGGTTGTCCCTTGAACTTAAAAAAGGAAGGAAGGAAGTTAAGCAAGAAAGAAAGGAAAAAAGGGAGGAAATACATGATACAATTTACTGTTAATCTCCAAACTTTGCTCTTCTTGGTTGTGTGGTGGCATATGAGTGATATATATGCCAAATATTCTGCCTTGCCCCCTACAGAAAGTACTGATGAAAGCCAGGTTTATAATCTTGGATCTCTCTACTTATTAGCTGTGTGATATTGGGCAAGTCACATAAGTCTCTGGGTTTTAATTTCCTTATTTGTAAAATTGTGGTTGTATTTGTAATGATCAAATGAGGTAGAGGTGTGAAATCTCTTTGAAAACCTTGCTTTGTTATATAAATGGCATATCGTTTTTCATCTTCCTTAAAGTTTTCTTATGCCTCTTTTTTTGTTGCTGGGCATCTTGACTTAAAATGCAAACATTTCCTATGAGCATCACAATTATATATCATCATTACAACATTAGTGGGGGGAGATATATTAATGTTCTTTTTTTCTCAGCCTCATAATCCAAATCATCTGAGGGCAAATGTATTAATCCTCTTATTTTTTCTTATGGCATCTCACAGTATTGTAACTCTCCTTGCCTGCCCTAAACATATGAGGCATACAGTTTAAACTGGCTAATCTATTCCTCCAAATTTCTTTAATTTGTTTCATCAAATTATTTTACAAACCTGTTGCCTCTTACAGAGCATTGAAAAAGAGTTCTGTGTTGTTCATTTTTAGGACAATGGACTAATCAGCAACCAAAGCACCAAGATGAAATGAAAGAAAATAAGTTTCTGAAATGTCTAATGCTTTCAGCTCCAGAAATTCAGGATCAAAAGAAACTGTTTGAAAACTGTGGTTTGCACGTTTTAAAGGTATACATAATTAAGGGAAAGATTTGACTTATTTTGCTATTAATCCACTTGGTTCTGTAGCTGAAAGAAAACACTTACCTGCTGATGGCTCTAAGCTAGCTGCTCATTGATCAGGAATTTCAGAAATAAGGCTGAGAGGAGGCTAGAGATGGGCAGGTACTAGGGTATAGCTGGAATCAGGAGGTAGAAATTCAGGATGTATAGAAGCATAGATCAAGATCCAGGAAAAAGCTGCCTATCTTGATGCAAAATAAAAGAACTGGTATAGCATTTTTCACAGTGCATTATTATAATTTTTATCTCGCATTGAACTAGGAGCTTTCAGAGGGCAAACACGGTAAATATATTGTTGACCATTTCATTACCAGTGCCTGCACGTGATTGTTCGGTGCATTTTTATTAAATGAATTTGTCAAAGAAAGGACAGGGAATTTTGAAGAGATAGAAGTCAAACTAGTAGAAGGTTGGGGCCAGGAGAGACTCTTAGTACTTTGAAATGAAAAGCAAATTGCATGCAAAGGAATATGCACATAAGTGCCTTTATTTTTGAAGCAGTGGGGCAGGCCATTTAAATAGTAGTTCTCCAGTCTCTTTTTCAGTTTTTCATCCCCTTGGGTTCTAGGTAGAGAAGATAGACAACATGGCTCTCATGGCTGCCTTCCAAATAAAGAAGAAAATGATGAGCGAGAGAATGACTGGGAAACCTGTGAGCCACAGATTGTTTCAGCAAGTCCCACAGCAGTTCTGCGAATTGATAAGCAGAGCTGGCTTTCAAAGAATGTACTCAGTGCCCTGCGGTAGGTGTCAGCCCCTCAGTATTGCAGCTACTGTGTGTGGGAATTGGTGAGCAGACATTAGCAGAGGACTCACCACAAATAGCATTAGTTGCTGTGATGAGGGGATCATTTGCAGCTAGGATTTAGTTTCTATCAACTAGGAATGATGTTTCTCTCTCTCCCTCCCTCTCCCTTCCTCTCTTTGAAATCAATAGACATATTTAAAAAATAATAATTGTCTATTATATACATACCTGCATACATATCATATACATGTCTGTTCAGTTGACTTTGTTCTGAGCTTTGTCCTCTCTGCCCCGGAGGTAACAAGTAGCAAGAACTCAATGGGTGGAGGAACAGAGAACAAGAAGAAACTCCCAGGAAAGAAATCTTTGATTTTTTTAATCTCAAAATATTTCCTTGCCACATAAAATTGTACTATAATTTATCTGTTTACATATGGGGAGTTCCCTTTTATGAACTTCTGAAAATAAGGATCACGTCTGAGTCATTTTTGAAACTCTAGAGCTGTACAGCCCAGTATGGTAGCCACAAGCCAGCCACATGTGGCTGTTGAGCACTTGAAATGTGGTTAATCTTAATTGAGATACACTGTAAGTATAAAATACACACTGTATTTTAAAGACCACTACCAAAGAAAAACATGTAAAATATCTCCTCAATAATTTTGCATATTGATTACATGTTGAAATGATAACATTTGGATATAATAGGTTAAATAAATTTATTATTAAATTAATTTCACCTGTATTTTTTTACCTTTTTTTTAATGTGGCTACTAGAGAATTTAAAATTATATACGTGGCTTACATTGCATTTCTTTATTTTTAAATATGTTTTTATTGATTGTTAGAGATGAAGGGAGAGGGATAGAGATAGAAACATCGATGAGAGAGAAACATCATTGATCGGCTGTCTCCTGTATGCCCCCTACTGGGGATCGAGCCTGCAACCCGGGCCTGACCTCTTGGTTCCTGGGTTAACGTTCAACAACTGCGCCACACCAGCCAGGCTTACATTGCGTTTCTATTGTTGAGTGCTGCTCTAGAGCCTGATACAGTGTTTGGTTAAGTTCCAAGTAAGTGTAAAGAAAGAAAGATGGAGGTGAGGGAGGAAGGGAAGAAGGGACAGTAGGAAGGAAGGAAGCTATATTTAAATGTAAGCTATTATTATATTGATGATATCAGTATTTTGTTTCAAGGGAACAACTTTGGGTCTCTTTGCTACAGACACAGGAACTTGGGACCAGAAAGTTGTGATTATTTGGAGGACTAGAGAATATATATTAGTACCCAAATAGGCAATATGACTCTCCAGATCATAATAACTGTTTACTTTTTTTTTCTTTTATCAGACCCAAAGTATGGAGCTGGCATATACTTCACCAAGAACCTAGCATTCCGGGGCAAGAAAGCATCTGCCACAGATAAGCTGATCTATGTGTTTGAGGCTGAAGTACTCACAGGCTCCTTCTGTCAGGGTCATCAGGAAGATATTATTCCCCCACCATTGAGTCCTGGAGCCATAGATAGACATGACAGTGTGGTTGACAATGTCTCCAGCCCTGAAATCTTTGTTATATTTAGCAGTGTACAGGCCATGCCCCAATACTTGTGGACCTGCACCCAGAGTCCTGTATAGCCAAAAGAGCACTCATCAAAATCAATGATGCTGGCGCCACAGTCGAATTGGGGGAAATTCTCAAGAGGCAGTCCTATTGATTTACCTCCATATCATTTTAACAACTGACATGGCCTTGCTTTGGAGGAACTAACCAATAATGACCATCGATGACTCAAAGGGTGGTTTGAATTGTCAAGTGGGTTGTCTGTATGGACTCATTGCGTTAGAAGGAACCAGCTACATACTACTGGCATCTTAGTCTTTGTCTCCTGGGGCTGGGATAGATAGATACCAACTAAAACACTGTCAGGATCATCCCTCTCCTTCAAGTTGTTCTTTCACCTCTTTTACTATAGGTAATATCAAAAATGTTTTACATATAATGAAGAGACTTTTCTAGTATATAATCCAAGTCTTTTATTTTCTAAAATGATGAGAGTGTGACATTTTAGGACAGAGGATGATTTTAGATTTTCCAGATAATCTTATATAGTGCTCTAGATATCAAAATAAATCACCTTTGCTTTGAAAAATTACACGTAAAATGAAATTATTTTAAGTGGAAGGACATCAAAAGGCTGATATTCTACTGATAACCTGTGTGGATTCAGCCATATCAAGCAATACCACTCAAGCACCACTAGGCCAAATTATTAATTAACCATGTATTTCTTGAGTATCCTTACAATCAGTATTCTGAACTCTATATCTAATTGATTGCTTATCTCCATTTCATTTAGCTCTTTTTCTGGAGACTTCTCTTGTTCTTTCATTTGGGGCTTATTTTTTGGTCTCCCCATTTTGGCTGCCTGTTTGGGTTTGTTTCTATGTATTAGGTAGATCTGCTAGGACTCTCAGTCTTTTTGGAGGGTCTCTGGTGCAGGCCAATGTCAGACACAGTTTGTCACAGGCCCTTACTATCCTGTTTGGAGCTATCAACAACCCTCAGCTTGAGGTCTCCACTGCTGGGGCTGGGTGCGTTTGGACAGGACTAAGATGCCCACCAAAGTCTGCTTTTCCAAGGCCCAGGTCCAGAAGCAGATCAGGCAAAGACTCAAAGCACTCTGAGGTCTTCCTCTGGCTGCAGGCTAATTAATCTGATTCTCTTAATGAGCCTCAGGCTGTAGAAACTCCTCTGGGTAATGAGAGAGGCTCTCCAGCAGGGTGGGGCAATTGCTTCCCCCCTCAGGCAAAAGCCGTAAATTGTCTGCCTGAGAAAGATGCCTCCAGAGTCTGGGGAATAACTCGGCACAGGAATCCAGACGAGGGTCCCCTGATCTCACTCTCCAGAGCCCACAGCCCCAGATTCTCCCCACACAGCTCCAGTCCCCTCTGTCCTCCCTCTGCTGGAGCCCAACGTGAGTGGCTGCACGCGAAACTTTGTGCATTGGCTCTGTAAGAGGGTGCCTGCATTTTCAGCCATCCCTCCCTGGCAGACAGAAACCCGGCTGCTTTTCACAGCCAGATGTTATGTGGGCACCTTTCTCAGCTCTGGTGCTTTTGGCTGGGAAGCCCAGCCTGGGCTTCCAGAGTCCTCAGTGGGAACCCCCCACAGCTGAGATATCCCTCGGGACCTTCAGCTGCTGCCTGTGGGAGCCCAGCCAGCCCTCTTGTGCCTCCACACTTCCTACCAGTCCCTATGTGGTCTCCACTTTTCCTCCTTGGTTATGAGGGTGCTCTCCAGCTCGTTTTTAGTTGCAATGGATCATTCAGGATGGTTTTTCTCTATTTTAGTTGTAATTCCAGTTGGTCCCGGGAGAGTGTCAGTGTAGCTTCCACTCAGTCTGCCACCATCTTTAATCCAAGCAGCCATACATTTCTTGACCACCAGATGTTTTTCAGTCACTTTCTGGGTGCTAGGGATATGATGCTGGACAAGACAAATGTCTTCATACAGCTTTCAGCCTGAATAATTAGAAAGGCAGCTATGGACAAATGAGGAATTACAGATTCTTTGGGAAAATGTAAGGGGGAGAGGGATCACGGGTTGGGTGGGAAGGCCTTCTAAAAAAGTGAAACTAAAGCAGGGACCTGAAAAATTTGTTAAGAGTCAGATAAGTCGGGTGCAGCAAATAGCGAACAGAGTCAAAGAGTATTTATGCAGAGAGAATAGCTCTGTGACTGTGCCCAAATTTGGCTTCAGTTCTGCAATGTAGAGGCCAGCTAATCCCTCCATGCATCTCTTGCCTATTCTGAAATCCATATTTCTCTATGCTTCCAAACTTTTCTGACTCTCACATCCTCAACCTCTTGCATGAACACACTTTCCTTCTCATCTTGCCATAATCAGCCTTATTCCTCTTGAAAAAAGCATGCTTATTGTTTCATATGGTACTGCCCTTGGATTGGACAGGAGGACCCTGCTGCAGCCTTCCTCTCGCTGTGCCCATCTCCACAAAGTGAGGGGTTGGCATGTTCATGTATACCTCACTCCTAAACCAGCCAGTAGGTACCTGGAACCCCCAAATTTCCTGCCTAAACAGCTCTATGTCTACTTACAGGACCTGATGGGCCTCTTCTTGGGTCTCTCCTCTCAAGGGTGGAATATGCCACAGTCTGCATCAAGAATGGCCTCAGGGTGACTGTTTGCAGGGATGGGGCTTGGACATGAGTCTCAGGTATTCATGTGCCTGTGGATGATGCCTGTGGCTCAGAGCTGAGGATGACAAGATAGCTTTGAAATATCGAGCATATGTTTAATAGGGATTTCGAAAGAGAATGGAGGAGAAGCAATATTCACAAGGGCAAGAACAAAAGAAAATCCATACCAAGAAACAGTGAAACTGTAGACCACCAAAGAGGCAATCTGTAAAGCGCCTAGAGAAAACAACCAGATAATCTACAAAGAAATGACAATTAGACCGACGGCACAGGTCTTGTGGTAGGCAGAATAATGTCCTCCCCAGCCCATTGCAAAGATATCCAGGCTTTAATCTGAATCTGAATGTGTTACCTTACCAGGCAAAAGGAATTTTGCAGATGTGATTAAGGTTACCCTTCAGATGAGAATATTAGCTAGACTATTCAGGTGAGCCCAATCTAATCACATAAAAAAAGTAGAGAACCTTTCCTAGCTGGGTCAGAGACATAGCAGCATGAGAAGGACTTAATGCCCTGTGCTGGTTACGAGATGCAGGGGGTTATGTGCAAGGACCAGAAAGAAGCTTCTAGCAGGGAAGGGTAGCCCCCAGCTGACAAACAGCAAGGAAACTGATATCTCAGTCCTTTAACTGCGTGGAATTGAATTCTGCTTATACCTGAGAGAGCAAGGAAGTAGACCGAAAAGGCTTCCAGAATGGAGTGAAGCCTGCCAACACTTTGATTTTAGTCCAGTGAGGCCCATAGCTGACTTCTGACCGACAGAACTGTGAAACAATAAATCTGTGCTCTTTTAAGTCACTAAGTCATTGTAATTTGTTACGGCAGTAATAGAAAACTAATACGCTTTTTTAACAGCAATAATAGAAACCTGAAGACATTAGTATAATATTTTCAAAGAGGCCGAGAGAAATTAACTGTTAACCAAGAATTCTGTATTTAGCTAAACTTTTATTTTGCCTTAATTTTTGAATAAAGACACTCTCAGACCATCCAAAAACTGAATTATCAAAGAGACTCTCATTTAAGAAACTTAAAGGGTAGACTTCAGGAAGGAGGGGGGGGAACAAAAATTGAAGCTGCAAGAAGGCATGATGAGCAAAGAAATGGTAAATACGGACACACGTAAACAAGCATTGTCTTCATAAAACAGTAACAGGAACTTGGAGAGTAAAATAAGAATGAAATAAAATACTGAAAAGTGAACCATGTAAAATGGTAGAGTAATGACTACAGTTAAAGGGGTTTAAAGGCCTTGTGTTGTTCAAGAGATTAGAGTTAAATTTCTTAAACAGATTAAGACTTAAGGGCAGCTACTATAAGGAAAGAAATAAAGTATCTAACTTCTAAATAGTAGACCTAAAAAAGGGAATTTAATTGTAGGTTTGATTCCCAGTCAGGGCACATGCCCAGGTTGTGGGTTCAATCTTAGTCAGGGCACGTGTGGGAGGCAACCAATCGATGTTTCTCTCTCTCCCTTTCTCTCTAAAATCAATGAAAACATCCTCAGGTAAAGATTTTTTTTTAAAGGGAATTAAAAAAAACAAAAACTGGGAAAGCAAGGAAGGGGGAAAAGGGAATTAAGGGAAAATAAGTCAGACAAACAGCACAAAATGGTAGAAGTAATTCCGAACACATAAGTGACCAAAGTGTGTGTAATTTGGACTAAACTTGCTAGTTAAATCACAGACTGATAGATTGGGTTTTAAAAATCCAACTACATACTGTTTACTGGAGATATAAAAAGGTATTAAAATACAGAAAGATTGAAAATATAGAAAAATGTAATTAGCAAATACCAAAAGAAACCTGGTGTAGCTTTATTAATAACAACAAAATAGACCTTAAGTTAAAAAATGTTATTTGAGAATAAAGATGACTTCTGATAATAACAAAAGATTCAGTTAATGTGTATGCAGTTAATAATATAGCCCCAAACTATATAAAGCAAAAACTGACAGAATTACAGGCAAAACTGGCAACTCCACTATCCCAGAGATTTAACATAGCCTTCTGAGTAATTAGATCAGCAGTAAAAAGAGAAAAAATTATACTATAGAAGATCGGAAAAACACAATGTTTAACTAATGTACTTTTTAGAACTCTATACCCAGTAATTACAGAATACACATTCTTCTCAATTTTACACTAAACCTTTATGTATACTGACCATATTCTAAGTTCAACAATTTTAAAGACATTTTCAGCTGGACCATGTTCTCTGACTACCATCCATGGTGCAATAAACTTAGAAATCAGTAAAAAACAGCTTAAAAAAAAAATGTTTGGAGATTAGCTATACACTTCAAAATAACACTTCATGGGTCATGAAAATGTAACAAATTAGAAAATATTTTAAACCGAATGATACAATATTACTAATACAGTTTGTGACATAAAGCTAAAATAGTGCTTAAATTATTCCTAACCTTAAAGCTTATATTAAAAAATATAAGCAGTGCACCCTAGTACACTCCTGGTGCTAAAATTTATATGGAACCAAAAAACACCCCGAATAGCCACGGCAATCTTGAGAAAGAAGAACAAAGTTGGAGGGATCACAATACCAGATATCAAGTTATACTACAAAGCCACTGTAATCAAAACAGCCTGGTACTGGCACAAGAACAGACATATGGATCAATGGAACAGAACAGAGAACCCAGAAATTGACCCATGCCATTATGGTCAATTAATATTTGACAAAGGAGTCAAGAACATACAATGGAGTAAAGACAGTCTCTTCAATAAATGGTGCTGGGAAAATTGGACAGGTACATGCAAAAAAATGAAACTAGACCACCAACTTACACCATACACAAAAGTAAATTCAAAATGAATAAAAGACTTAAATGTAAGACATGAAACCATAAAAATCCTAGAGGAAAACATAGGGAACAAAATCTCAGACATCTCTCGTAGCAATATGTTTGTTGATACATCTCCTAGGGCAAGAGAAACTAAGGAGAAAATAAACAAGTGGGACTGCATCAAAATAAAAAGCTTCTGCACAGCAAAAGAAACCATCAACAAAACGAAAAGGGAGCCCACTGTATGGGAGAACATATTTGCCAACTAACGACACATCTGATAAAGGGTTAATATCCAAAATATATAAGGAACTCATACAACTTAACAAAAGGAAGACAAACAATCTAATTAAAAAATGGGCAAAGGACCTAAACAGACAATTCTCCAAAGAGGGACATACAAATGGCCAAGAGACATATGAAAAAATGCTCAACATCACTGCTAATCAGAGAGATGCAAATTAAAACCACAATGAGGTATCACCTCACACCTGCCAGAATAACTACCATCAACAAATCAATGAACTACAAGTGCTGGCGAGGGTGTGGAGAAAAGGGAACCCTGGTACACTGCTGGTGGGAATGCAGACTGGTGCAGCCACTATGGAAAACAGTATGGAGTTTCCTCAAAAGATTAAAAATTGACCTGTCATTTGACCCAGTGATCCCACTTCTAGGAATATATCCTAAGGAACCCAAAACACCAATCACAAAAAACTTATGCACCCCTATGTTTATAGCAGCACAATTTATCATAGCTAAGATCTGGAAACAGCCCAAGTGCCCAGCAGTAGATAGTGGATAAGAAAGCTGTGGCACATTTATACCATGGAGTACTATCAGCTATAAAAAAGGATCTTTTATCCTTTGGCACAGAATGGAGGGAACTAGAAAGTATTATGCTAAGTGAAATAAGCCAGTCAGAGAAAGACAAATACCACATGATCTCACTCATATGTGTAATATAATAAACAAAATAAACTGATGAACAAAATGGACCCAGAGACATAGAAGCATGGAACAGACTGAGGGATCACAGACATTGGTCTGGGGAAAGCCTGGGGATGGGATAGATATAGGGTGGAGGGGATCAGTGGGGATTAAAAGGGGACATCTGTAATACTTTCAACAATATAGATAAAGAAAGTTGAAAGGGAAAAAAGAATGTATCCAGACACATGGAAGCATGGAACAACAGACTGGTGAGAAATAAATAAATAAATAAATAAATAAATAAATAAATAAATAAATGCAGAAATTAAAGGACCCAACTTAAGAAAAGAAAATCAGAATAAACTTTTAGAATAAACACAGAAAATAAGAGAATAGAAGAAAAAAATACAACAGGGAGAAGTAATAAAGCCAATAGCTATTTCTTTGTAAAGATTTGAAAAATAGACAAATCTTTGGTAATACTGATCAAGAAAAAACAAGAAAAGGTACAAATAAAGAATTTGAGGAATAAAAAGAGGATGTAACTAAAATATATTAGAGATCTAAAAGTAATAACACTAGAAGTAATTTTGTGCTGAAGTCGAAAATTAGACAAAATGTAGATTTTCTTAGCAAAATATAACACCAAAACTGACTGAAGAAATAGAAATCCTGAATTTTTAAATATGTATAAGTTGAATTAGTAATTGAAAATTAACCTACCAATTAAACAAGTAAATTCAACAGGTTAAATTGATTTTACTAGTGACATTTATGTAAATAGATGCACAAATCCTAATCAAAATATTCACAAATACAATTCAGCTCTGTATAAATAAATAAATCATAGTCAATTTGGGTTTATCTCAGATATACAAAGATAAATTAACTTTAGAAAATCTATTAATGTAACTCACCATATAAACATAGTTGACCCTTGAATAACTCTGGGGTGAGGGGCACCAGCTTTCCAGCACAGTTGAAAATCCTTATATAACTTGATTCCCCATGGATACCAAAATCTTTGGATGCTCAAATCCCCTATATACAATGGCGTAGATCAGTGCATATAGTTGGCCCTCCACACCTGCGGAATCCCAACTGCAGATGGAATACATTACAGATATTTATAGAAAAAAATTTGCACATAAGTGTACCCATGCGGTTCAAACTCATGTTGTTTAGGGTCAACAGTATATTAAAGGGTATGCTCATTTCAATACATAGAGAAAAATCATTTGAAAAATGTAGGTTTACAGTTGTGAGAACAGGGAACAGAGTCTATTCTTGTATTATTAGTTATTGTATTATTTTCCATACAAACAACTGTAAACCTACTTTTGCCCCACTCTGTATATGTATTTCTATATATGTATTGAACATATATGATACATAAAAATGCCTGAATATATATATTTAAGATACACATCTCTCAAGTTTATATATTATATATACTATACAAATTACAGAAATATATATTCTACAATATTTATAATCCACCTTTTCACATTGCAGGCTTTATGGTGTCAATATTTTATGGTACATTTTAAAATTTCCAGCCTGGCTGGTGTGGCTCAGCGGTTGAGCATCAACCTATGATCCAGGCGATCGAGGTTTAATTCCCCGTCAGGGCACATGCCCAGGTTTCAGGCTTGATCCCCATGCAGAAGGCAGCTGATCAGTGACTCATCATTGATGTTTTTCTCTACCTCTCCCTTCCTCTTATTGAAATCAATAAAGATATATTTAAAAACAAAAATTTCTAGTCCTGGTCATGGCTCAGTTGGTTGGGCATCATCCTGTCCACCAAAAGGTTGCTGGTTCAATTCCCAGTCAAGGCACATGCCCAAGTTTTGGGCTCAGTCCTCAGTAGGGGATGTGCAGGAGGCAGCTAATCAATGTTCTGCTCTCACATCAATGTCTCTCTCTCCCTTCCTCTCTTTCTAAAAATCAGTTTAAAAATCTTTTTAAAAAATGTCCAGCAAGTATTTTTAATTAGAAGCTAAATACCATTTAAAAGTCAGAATTTGTGGGATGAAGAATATAATTGATTTCTTATTCAAGCTTCCATGATCAAGTCAAAACTGCTACTCAATACTTGCATTTTTGCTCACTAGTTCTTTTTATTTTCTGAGTATCCTGTGACTATATGCATAGTTTTCTCAATATAGAGCTCTGAGTGTGTGCTCTTGTATGACTGACAGAGGTAAAATTGCAGATTACTGGGAAAACAATGGACTATCTCAGTAAGTGGTCTTGGCCAACTGGTTAAGGAAATGGAAAACAGTACATTTGGATCATGTTCTAGGTCGGGTTCCCTAGAAGCAGAGCCTGAGATGGGGATTCTTGTTCAAGTGATTTATTGGGGGAGTGCTTTCAGAAATATGGGGATGAGGGAGACAGCACAGGGCAGGGGAAAACTAGCAAAAGTGTGGTCTCAGCTGATGACTAGCTTTAGTCTTATTACAGGGGGAAGATCTAGAACACAAATTGTAACCATTAGAGTAAGTCCCGCACTGCAGCAAGGGTTGGCCTTTTGAACTCTGATACTAGTTATTGGCCTAGATCGGTCCTTGGGGGTGGGAGTGGGAGCCTTCTAGCAAGCTGGGCAGTTAGGCCTGCAATTCTTCAGAGAAGGGTGCAGCGGAGTGTTATCAGCCAGCACTCATAGCAGGTAGGGGAAGGGTGTACTGGCTAGATGAAGGGGCTACATCTGGCCAGTGCAAGTGGAAAAGAGTCATCAATTGTCCTTATTTGCCTGACCTTCCAGGTTTTAGCATCAAAATTCCCACACCCTGGATAACCCTCCCAGGACACACACACAAGTTCCTGGTCTTCTGTGATGGATGTGGGAAGTTGGGGGGAAAACTACAAAATCCATGACTGCCCCCAAAAATAGGGGATGAAAGCAACACTGCTTTTAGTGTCAAATGGATACAGCATAGATTATTTGACATCTATGTTTTTTTCCTGACCACTGATATGGATAACCATGAGCTGCAGTTCATAGTAATGATCATTCATTGTTGCATCATTCTGAAGGATGTGACCTAAGTGTACAATTTAAGTACATTGTAATCATAAACACTAGCAGTCTATCCTTGGCTTTGCCTGTGGATTAACCATTGTGACTCGTATAAGTTAAATTTTTTAGCATTGTGAATATGGCGGCCATATAGAATGAGTTAAGATAATAAAAATGAGAATGATTACAATACCAACAACAGCATGACCCACACATCACTGAAAAAGAAAGCTAAACGACTGTGTAATATTAACGACAGAGGGCAATATAACTGGATTAGGAAGGTAAATAACAAAAACAGAGCATACTGCATAATATGCAGAGAAGAATTTGGGATTGGGTATGGTGGAGAAGGGGGTGTGAAAGCACATATGGAGACTGAAATTTTTAAGTCTGGAATGAGACAGACGAGTACTTCAAAATCAATCAAAAGTCTTATAGTTTTCCCTAAAGACACCCATACTCGGTTGAAAATAGTGGGCATCACACGAACCAACATACATTATTTTATCGTGCCTTTGATTGCTCCATGAGTTCGTAAGGTTACATTTCCAGATTCAAAAAAGTGTTCCCCCAGCTCTTAAGGTAATTTGACATGAAAAATGGAGTTCAAATTGTCATCTTGATATCGATTTAGATTTTAATGAAGCCACAACACATAAAACAAAGGATATTATATCTTGTCCAAAGACAAAGTAGATTTGACTCATTTATCTGCTTTCAGTGCAAATGTTAATTTTGACAAATTCTACTCAGTTTATAAATTTCTTACCAAAGAAAATGAAATGATCTCACCCGGTAAACACCTTATACAGAACACTGTTAAAAGAGGGGTGTGGTATGATTGATTACCTGTGATATGGAGGTTTTCATAATGAAAGTGTTTGGTCATTTTACTTTCCTCACAATGTGAAGAAGCATTTAATGAATTTTTTTACTTTATACAAATAGAAGGAGATAGCTCCCTTAAATATGTGTCTACAAGATAGTTATCATTGTTGCCAGCCATAGAAAAATGTTAAAATGTTGGCCTGTCATAAAGTCATATTTTGAAGTATGGAACAAGAAGAATGTCTTGCTCCAATTTGAAAATATGTTGAAGATGAGAATGGAGAGAAAGATTTCAGTGAAACAGAAACTTGTTGGTTCTCCAAAACTGTCTAATAATCTTTGAAGAAGCCATAAGGAGTCTAGAAAAGGAACAACCAACTGCATCTGAGTTATTCAGTGTTGTATGTAGATTGTGACAAAAACTTCAGAACCTAAAAAAAAAAAATGTCCCTAGAAAAAGGCAACCACATTAAACAGAACTTTCTGAGGAGAGAGGAAAGGGGGGACAAATGGTGATGAAATGCAGCTTGACTTGGGGTGTTGGACACACAATACAATATACAGATGATGTATTATAGAATTATACCCTGAAACCTATATATTTTATTAACCAATATCACCCCAATAAATTCTGTTTTAAAAAGAACTTTCTGAATTTCTTTACTAAAACTGTGATCTTAGTTGGGTTCTAACTTCAGTTTCACAAGTTCAAATTACCTCTATTCTTTTTTTTCTTTTTTTTAAAATCCTTACCAAAGGATATGTTTTCATTGATTTTAGAGAGAGAGGAAGGGGGAGAGAGAAACATCGATGTGAGAGACAAACATCAATCAGTTGCCTCCAATACGCACCCCGACAGGGGATCTAACCTGAAATGTAGGCATGTGCCCTGACTGGGAATCGAACCCACAACCTTTTGGTATACAGGATAGCACTCCAAATGAGCCAAGGCCAAATAACCTCTATTCTTTAAAACCATTTTCCCTGGGGAAGAGAGGTTTAACTTAACATGACATACAATGTGCTTCAGAGTGTTTTAAAAATGATGGGCATTTTAGATAAGGAGAGCCTGCATGGTTAATTTATAGATGCTAAGGACCCTGATTGACAAGCAGTTGGTTTACGAAAGTAAATCTTAGATACAAAAATGGGTGGACATTTTAGAGAGTTGGAAATGAATTCCAGTAAGTTTAAAAATCTGCTATGCTAGTAAATAAAACCTATGGCCAAACAGTGTTGTTGAGAGAATATTTAGTTTGACATCATTTGTACCAACAATAACAGTCAATGTAGGCAGAATAACAGAGCTGTAAGTAAAAATTAATTTTATACTTGATTGTATGTAGTTTCACCATTACATTGAAGAAAAGAAAGATGTCCTAAAGGCTCCAGGCAGTTCAGAGGAGTATTAATGAAAAAAAGAATAAAAATATCCCACTGTATCATGGGACAGAAACATATCACGGCATTCTTTTTTTTTTATCCTCGCCTGAGGATATTTTTTTATTGCTTTTCAGAGAGAGTGGAACAGGGAGACAGGGAGAGAGAGAGAAACATTGATGTGAGAGAGACACATCGATTGGTTGCCTCCCGAACGAGCCCTCCCCAGGGCTGGGGATCGAGCCTGCAACTGAGGTGCTTGCCCTTTGCCAGAATCGAACCCGGGACCCTTCTGTTTGCAAGCCGACGCTCTAACCCGTGAGCCAAACTGGCCAGGGCTGCATTCTTTAATTTAATATAGGTAGTATGTTTAATTAGTTCTATTGTATTTACATTCTCCTTTAAAAATTAGTATAGAAACATAAAAATATTGTTATATTTTCTCACACATATTATTTGCTTGGTTAATCCTTCTATTAATTATTACTAGTTGCCATTTTTAACTAGTTCTATTGCTATTTTGTTTAATAGCATTTATGCAACAGAAATGTAACAATACATAATTTCAAGTAAGTACCAATTTTTCATGTTTTTAAGTTAAATAACATGTGTGATTATTATATATTATTTTCACACACATCAGATTGGCAAAAATAAAAAATGTCAGCCATTTCCAAATATTATCAAGAATGTTTAGAAAAAAGAATCTTATACATTGCTTATGGAGTATAAATTGGTACAATCACTGTGAAATAATCCAACAATATCTAGTACATTAGTTTTCTCTTGCTGTTGAAACCTAGTGACCTAACATACCTATTATCTCACAGTGTCTTCAGGCCAGGAGTCAAGGTAGAGCTTAGCTGGTTCCTCTCTTCAGGGTCTCACAAGCTGCAATCAAGGTATAAGTCAAGCCATCATTTCATCTGGAGGCTTGACTAGGGAGCGTCTACTTTCAAGCTCTCTTAGGTTGTTGGCAGAATTTATTTCCTTGTGAGTAGGACTGAGGGCGCTAGCTTCTTACTGGCTATCACCTGGAGCTATACTCAGGTCCTAGAGACCATTCATAGTTTTCAGCCATGTGACCCTCTCTGTAGGCAGTTCACAACATGACAGCTCACTTCTTTAGGGCAAGCTCCAGGCTGTTAAAAAACTTACATATGAAATGTGATCATGGGAGTGGCATCATATCATTGTTGCCACATTCTATTGGCTAAAGTCAAATGTTCTACCCACATTACAGGGGTAGGGATTATACAGAGCAACACCAAGTAGGCAAAGACTATGGGAGCATTTTAGAATTCTGTCTACCATCTCAAGTAAAATTAAAGATGCAGTGTCCTAGTATCTAGCACATTCCCTGTATACATGAAGATATGTACATGAATGTTCATAGCATCATTGTTTATAATAGCAAAACTATTGTTTTATAGTTTTTAAATTTCTCAAAATACAAAAGATATAGTCAGAGACATTAGCTAATAAAATACCAGGTATGATATGATAACATTTTAATAAAAGCAACATATATATAGGAATTCTGTTTTGATAATGGCCAACTGCTGTTGTCTTGAACAAATCCTCCCACCATTGAAAACTGGACAAATATAAAGAAGATTAAGGCAGTGAACGGCTACCATGGCAGTGAGAATTTATGGGTCTAGGATTTGGAAGAAAAGGGAGCCATAAGGGATGAGCCAGGCATTTGCCATAACTTTTCCACCTGAGGTGATTGCTAATTCTGAAAGCAGTGGCTAGATAAAGCTTTTGGCTGTTTCTCATCAGGCTTAAGAGGCCTGACTGAGGAAGAGAGGCCCTACTAAATATGCCAGACTTTCGGTTTTGTTAACCTAAAAATAAAAGGCCTTTCAAAGTAAGAGGCAACAAGCATTTATTTGAGATCAAAGAATAGCTATTCAGGAATCACTGATTCAGAAAGAAACCCAAATAGTCTTCCAATTAGAGACTAAGGCAAGGGATATTTATGAGAAAGGGGAACAATTACACCAAGAAAAAGAAGTCATTTGTATTGGTGCAAATAACAATAGTGATGCTAATTCCACACAGTTTTAAAAAATTTCAGTATAGTATTCATCACTCTGGTGAAATAATATCTGCTTTTTCTTTATCTTTGCAACCAGTTCTTTGGGACACAGTGTTGCCTTAGGCCCAATCCAAAGGTTATTTTGCCCTGCTTTAAGTTTGAGGCATAAGATGTGTAAGGCTGTTCCTCTGGGATGGCACCTCCGGCTCCATTTTAAAGTGACTCTGTTTATATTATTTTTACAGTTGGAATCCTCAAGAGATAGGATACCCTAGTTAGGATTAAGGATGAACTGGAAATAAACTAGTTTTCACAAAGACTAAAGTCCACCTCTGAATAATCTTAGCTCCTGAATGGAATAAAGTGATCTGTCCTCAGATTTACTGTGGTCAGGCATGCTTGCCCCTAAGCCTCTCAGAATACCTTCCCTTTCCCTAGGCCTCTAACTCAAATTCAACTCTGATCTTAGAAAACACACAATCAATGTTGAATACTGATGCTGCAGAGAGAGATCCAGGACAAATGAGCATTGTATAGCCTAGGATTCAGGTAATGTGATCCTCTTTCCCACACTTATGAATGTATTAAGCTATCCCATCTCTTTCATCTTGCTTCTTAGTGGGTGTTTTAAATCGATATGATAAACCATGTCACACGTGAGACTTTCTATTTCTTGATCTCTGCTCGTCTGGCTTCAGTCTTTCTTCGCTCGAAGCCACTGCTCAAAAAGAATTCACCAAAAATATTCCATCCAATTTAACAGTAACAGTTAGTTGCCTCAAATTTTCGTTTGAGGGCACTGATTGAGAGTCAAGCAAGATTCTGTGTTTCGTTTAATTTCTTAATGATTTTTTATAACCCTCATACAAAATACAAAGGGGATGGGAGAGAGCTAAAAAAAGAAATAACCAGAAGCTTCCTCAAGCATGCTGCACGTGAATGCCTGAGACTCGAGGCACCGACTTTTAACACTTTCGTTATACTCCCTCACACTTCATTCATCCCATCCTGCATTCAAGAAACGTGTACTTGATACCAACTGTGCTAGGGGCTAGATACGGATAGAGGTGAGCGAAGACCGATCCGCCTGGAAGAGCTTCGAAGATAGGTTTGTGGACTTAACCTTGCAATTCAACCTAAGAAGCACCGTTTAGTTGTCACCCCACCACGACTCTGCAGCCTTTGCCATTGACTGCAGCCTTCGCAGCGACTCCGTCTTCCGGCCTCGGACTCTTCCACTGGCTCGGGGCTAACCGCTAGGGCTTCCAGTGAAAGGCCTCGGAAAGACTACAACTCCCGGCAGCCTCTGCAGCAAGGCAGCGGAGGGGCGTGCGCAGGCGCGCGGTCCGGCCCCTATGCGCAGACGCACTGCGAACGCCGGCTGAGCTGGGTCTTGCTGCTGGTGCGCGGCGGCGGAGAGTGAGGCCTGGTGAGCACCGCCCGGGTGCGAGCCGGCTCTTCGAGGCTGTGTGTGCGCGCTAGGTACGGCGGGCCGGCGAGTGAGCAAACGGCTCACCCCAACAGTGGCACCGACGTCGGTTGCCGTTAGCCTGGTGAGTGCTGGGGTCCCCTGCGGTCCCGGCCCCTCCCCCTCCCGCCGGCGGATCCGGCAGTTCGGCGGGACCCGGGAGAGGTCTCGGGCGAGGTCTTGGGCTGAGGGCGGGCGCCGGCCGTGCTCGAGCTGGGTTTCCTGGGCCCAGGAGCTCGCTGCGCGTCTGTGCGTCACGGGCCCGGCACTGTTAACGGCCGCACGCCCGGCGGAGTGGAGGGTGGGGGTGGGGAGCACTGGTGTGATCGCCATGGGGAACGCCGGTTGGGGCGGGGCGGCGGCGGGGCTGGAAGCGGCGCCGGGGACTGCGGGGCGCCGAGACGTTGGGGCGGAGAGGAGGCGAGCGCGGAGCGTGCGCCGCGGCCGGGCGCGAGCGGGCGGGGGTGGCCTGCGCGGGGAGCTGTGACAGAGGCTGGGAGGGGTGGGGGACGTTTAAAAATCTTAACCTTCGCGGGAAGGGACCGTCTCGGGATTCAGAAGTTACAGCCCAAGCGGGAGCCGCTGGTTTGGAGGGAGGTACAGGAGGTGGGGGACAAGGGTGGAGACCGACGACTGCAGTTTACCGATGTCATAACAACATGGGCCTGTAGTGGCTGACAGGGGTGTGGTAATTATAGGAATGACAGAACTTCGTCTGCACACAGAGTGTGTAAGTGGTGATTCCCGGGAAACAGCGGAGTATTAAGCTCAAAATGGGAGAAAACTGAAGGATTACTGGAGTCAGGGAAGTCGTCGTGAAGGAATGTTTCAGGTTCCAATGAAAGTATTTAATGTTCCACTTTTAAGTGGAAGATGCCACAATAATTGATTTTTAAGGTTTAAATTTAGAATAAACAATTTTGAAGCATTTTTCTAAAACTATTAAATAATATTGCTAACTTTTTCAATCCTTTTTCTTTAAAAAGTTTCTTCAAAATCTCTGTTTCTTAGCAGTAGATGAATGACTTTTTCCTCCCTCTTGTTGCTTCAAATCTCATTCTTGACATTGTTTTTTCCTTAACTTGTTCTTGCATTTGTAATATTTTGGAAGTAATTCACAAGTTATCCCCCCTCCATTTTAAAAATTGAAGAGATGAAATTTTAACTTTTCAAAGGAAAGTGAGAATGAACTGTATTTTTACTGTAGTACTTTATTCTTGGAAGGGACTGTTTTATGTGTAATACCTGATTTTAAGTTGGAGGACATGAGCGAAAGTAAAGGAATTAGCATTTATTGAGGTCCTTTCCAGGTATTGTGCTAAATACTTTATGTATATTAAAACATTTAACACGGTAACTCTGAAGTAGATACTAATTTTTCCTATTCTACAGATGAAAGCTTTGAAGGTCAGAGAAGTTAAGTAATTTAGGTAAGGTCATCCAGCTCCTGTTGGAACCGGCCTTAGAACCCAAAGTTTCTGCCATTTTAAGAATTATTGCTCTTCTCTTCTTAGTTGTGTTTTCTTTATTTAATCCATTCATTCAGTGAATACTTATGGAGTGATCAGGTGTCCTAAGACTGGGGATATAGACATGATCACGACACTGTTTTTGTCCACATGGAATTTATAGTGTAGTGGGGAAGACTAACAAATATCGAACATAAATACTACATGACATTTTATCTGTTGTCTTAATTGAGCAGAAACTGTACTTTACTGAATAGCAAAGGAAGTTCAAATAGAATCAAACAACATCATCCTTGAGTTTACAGTCTAGTAGGGAAACAAAACACGTTTATAAAAACTTAGAATAAACTAAACAACAAATAAATGCCTCACCTGAAGTCAGTATACTTGCACTATGTTACTTTAGGTCTTTATAGACGTTTCTTCACAGAACTACGAGTTAATAATGCACTGAGACTTTTATCTAGGATTGGTACTTAAGAAAAGGCACCGTGAAAAAAAATCTTCATTGCTGTCCAAGACATTATTTGTATTTTATTTATCAATTTTTATAAAGTAGAGACCTTAGAGACAATTAAAAAAAAAACAACAACAACCCAGTGATAGGCCTTTTACTTTTCTAGTTTTGCTTTTTTAAAAAAAAAATTTTTTTTTAAACGACCGCTTTTATTAGATCATTTGTGTTTTGTAAGCCATCCTGTTTCACTTTACATTTTGGCTGTTGGGAGGCTTAGAACTGGGTCCAATTTTTGTAATTTTCCTTAGCCTCAACTGTGTTATAAATTATACCATATAGTCTGGAATTGCTCTCAATTGACTCCTGGACTATTTCTTTGTTCCCTGTTGCTCTCAGTTTTGTTTTTATCTTTTCCCTTTCATTTGAAAGTAGAGATTGTATCTTATTTTTTTAATTTACAGTATTTTAGCTTAGTGTTTGTTGAATTAATGATAAAATCTTGATGATTTCTGATGTTTGTGTTTTTACATCTGTCAGATTGTTTTTAGAAGTGTGTATGGAAACTTTGTAGAAAATCCATTAAGACTTTTGGCCATGCAAGTAAAGATGACTGACCCTAGTGATAAAGATAATTCCCTATTACTCTCTTTGTTTTAAAATCTCTGTACTTTGCCAGGTATGAATTCAGTGATAATGGAAGAAAACATTGGAAATGGTAAACACTTTAATTAGCTGATTGGGGCTGATTTTACTCTCTTTTTGCTGTAGTAAGTAGGAGGTGGCCCCAGGTCAAAGAGGGGTCAGATAGGGCCTGCATTAGAAAATGTTGAGGCCCTGCAGTGAAAGAGCAGGGATGAAGACTGATCACAAACAGTACAGTTCTTTTTTTAAAAAAAGATTTTCCAACTCTATAAAACAGACCTAAGTGACAAAAATGGTTCTGACCTAGTGTAGTAGAGTAATTGGGACAGTTCTTGAAAGCAGGCAATAATCCACAATGTGGATAATGGGGATAATCTCCTCCACATAACAAGAATAATGCTGCCCGTCATATACAAAGATAAGTCTGCTTACTCATCATCATTGATTTTCCAGTGTGAGGAGGAATATATGCTGAGTTGTCCATGAGTTTCTATACTCTGACCAACAAAGCAGCTTGGGGTCAGAATGTGGGTTTGTAGCTATGGAACAGAGACAAGCAGAAAGTTTTAACGTCTATTGATGGGTCAGACACTACATCAGGTACTTTCACTTAATTATCCTTGCAAAACCACTTTGAGGAGGTGGTTATGTGTACAGGATGGTTAGGTAACTTGCCCTGCTTCACGGAGTAAGTGGTGGAGCTTGGATTCAGACACAGGGTTATTTGGACTATGTTCCCATCAATCATTAAAGCTTGATTTTGTTTTTTGTTTTGGTTTGCAGTTCAGTGTCTCCAGCAGAACAAACTAGACATAGTTTGTTTAGCATCAAGAAATAATTTTGTGAAGATTTAATTTACTGAAAGCTGAAAGCTGTTCATGTTCCCTGCTTTATTGTTATTAAAAAATAATTTAAAAAATTAGAATAATACCTAAAAACAATTGTCAGCTTTCCCAGCCTCTGCACATTAGAGGCTAACATTTTCTTTCTTTTAGCTGTTTCATATTTATAAATAACTTGGTTCTCTTGCTATTTCTTGATAAAGCAGTGTTGGACATTATTTAATAACTTTTCTCCACATCTCCACACTGCCTGTACTGTCCTCCCAATATAGTTATTGCAGGTGTTTATTAAGTAAATATTTAGTGTGTTTACAGTATTACAACTTTCAGTATGCACAGCTGAGTCATGTAGTGTATTGTGTCATTTATTCACTTAACCAATTTTTATTTTTCCAGGAGTTATTACCCCACCCCTTCATTTCCTGGGACAGTTGTCCTGCAAGCCTCTATTCTGTTAATGCAGTCTGGACTGGTTACTTTCTAGGCCTACTTCATAGTTGTTATCCTGGAGTTTCTTTTTATGTCATCCTTAAAATTCTCTTTGCCCCTTTCCTATATTGGATTTTTTATTTCCCATATTTTCTTAGCTTTCTGAGAAAGAGTACCTGGGAAGTAAAGACTTTCCGAAAGCTTCCACAATTGAAAAAAATCCTTATTTTACCTTAACATTATCAATTATTTGAGTATAAAATTCTAGGCTTAGAAATTATGGAAGTCATAACTCTATTGTTTTCTGCATTCTAGTGTTGCTGTTGAAATCCAAAGCCATTCTGATTCTTCTTTTTTATATGACCTTCCCTGTTATTCCTCCAGTCTCTAGAAGCTTTTAGGATATTACTTTTAACCCCTGAATTCCATAATGATGTGCCTAGATGTGGGTCTTGTTTCATTTAAGGGCACTCTATGGACCCTTACAAGCTCGGAATTCATGTCTGTTCTGGGAAATTTCTTTTATTATTATTTGACTTTTGGCAAAATAAGTCTTAGAATTATTCTTCTCAGTTCTTGACACCTATCAACAGACCATACAAGCTCCTTTAAATTTTTCTCTTTCATTTCTGAGCCCTACTTCCATTACCTTTTTCAGCAAGCACCCACTCCATTGTGATTGCTAGTTCCTGGATTGTATATGAATTATTGTAAAATATGTAGAGGGTATGTGTGTATTTAGTTTATGTGCAGTCATATACCACTTAATGACATTTCAGTCAACGATGGACCACATATACTACGGTGGTCCCATAAGATAACGGAGCTGAAAAATTCCTGTCGACTAGTGACATCATGACATTAGTCCTATGACATCTTAGCCTACGTGTTTGTGGTAATGCTTGTGTAGATAAACATACTGCGCTGCCAATCATATAAAACTATAGCATATGCAATTAAATGGTAGGCTATACCATGTAGGTTTGTGTAAGTGCACTCCATGATGTTTGCACAAGATGAGTCAATATCACATTTCTCAGAACATGTCCTCATTGTTAAGTGGTACATGATTGTACAGTTGACCCTTTAGCAGCTTGGTTGGAGCAACAACACCATGCAGGACAAAATCCAGGTATAACTTTGACTCCCAAAACTTAATTGTCCCTTGGTATCCTTGGGGGATTGGTTCTAGGACCTCCTCCCTTCCCTGTGGATACCAAAATCCACTGTTGCTCAAATCCCCAATATAAAGTGTCATAGATCAGTGCATACGGTTGGCTCTCTGCATCTGCAAACTCCCAACCGTGGGTCAAAAACAGTATTGGTATTTATTGGTAAAAAATTATTAGTGTAAGTGGACCTATACGTTTCAAATTTGTGTTGTTCAAAGGTCAGTTGTATTGTGTTATAGACTTGATCTCTATTTTACTTTTTTAACAGCATTGTTTTGCAGACCTTCCTGTTTTGCATGTATATATAGTTGTATGTAATGTAGAATTCCATAGTGTACATCTACCTCATTTTACTTTTTATTCCCTAATAATTGATTGAAACATGAATTGCCTTTCTGGCATCACAAATACATTGGTAAATATACTTTTACTTGTCATTCTTATGGATCTGTGTGAGAAGTCCTTTGGGATATACTATACCCAGGAGTGGGATTCCTGGATCATAGAATAGAGCTAGTTTATGTGCTTACTAGCAGTGCAGGAAGGTTCTTGTTTGTTCACATCTTTGCCAGTACTTGGTTTTATCCAACTTTCTATGTGGGATAGTTGTAAAGTGGTATCTCATTTTTTCAGTTTACATTGTTTGCTAATGAGTTTGAGCATCTTTTGGATCCTTTTGGTAATTGTCTATTTTGTCCTTTGTCTATCTTTTCTTTGGGTTTCCTGTCTTTGTTTTTAGTTGGTTGAAGTTCCTTGTGGAGATTAGATTGGAATGGACTGTTGTTTTGGGACTTGGAAAATATTTTCTCTAAACCTGTCATATTTCTGTTAATTTTGTCCTTATTGTCTTTTATTAAACAGATACTCTTAAGTTTGTTTAGAATATCCATTGTTCCTTTGATAATCTCTTCCTCATCAGTATTTTGTTTTCTCCATTGGAATTTGGGTATTGGGATTCTAAGGTGGTTCTTTTAATTTTCTTTTCCTTCCTATTTTCTCTCTCAGTCTTTTTGTTCTGTTGCCAGAGAGATTTCCTCAGTGTTATCTTCCAACCCTTCAAATGAAATTTTAATTTCTATATTTTAAATTTCTTAGAGCTCATTCTTATATTTTAAATATAGATTTTATTTCTTGGAAGAGTTTTAGGTTCACAGCAAAATTGAATGGAAAGTGCAGAGTTCCCATCTACCTGTACCCCCAAATGCACAGTCTCTCCTACCAACGTTTGTATCAGAGTGGTACATTTGTTATAATTGAATCAACACTGGCACGTCATTGTTACCCAAAGTCCATAGTTTACATTAGGGTTTATTCTTGGTGTTGTATGTTCTATGGGTTTTTACAAATGTATAATGACATATATCAGTCATTATACTATCATACAGAGTAGTTTCGCTGCTGTAAACGTCCTCTGTGCTTTGCTATTTATCCCTCCCACTCTTCATACCTCTTGCAAAGAACTGATGATCTTTTAACTGTCTCCATAGTTTTACCTCTTCCAAAGTGTCATATAATTGGAATCATACCCATACATTTTTCAAAAAGCTCTCAATGTGGCAAATATAATACACCTTCCCCTCCCAAAGAGGAGGGGAGTGGAGGGTATTTATATAATCAGTCAATCTCATTTATGGATACTGGTATAGAAATATTTAAGAAAATATTAACAGAATTAAAAAGCATGATACTCCATGACCAAGTGTGTTAATTCCAAGAATCAAGAGTCGTTCAGTATGAAGAAATCTATTAATAGCTCATTATATTTAATAGGTCAAAGGAGATAAACTGATCATTTTAATAACTGGCAAAAAGGCATTTGATATAATTCAACACACATTTCCGGTTTTAAAAATTTTAGTAAAGTAGGTACTTATTTATATATATATTTTAAAGAGAGTATCTCAAAACAGCACTGCAACATGGAGATCTCATTCATTGCTGGTAGGAATGCATGATGCTGCAAGCACTTTGGAAAATAGTTTGACAATTTCTTATAAAGTTAAACATATACTTACTATAGACCCAGCAGTCTCACTCCTAGGTCTTCACCCAGAAGGATGAAAATGTTTGTTCACACAAAAACCGTGTGCAAATGTTTATAGTGACTTATTCATAATCACCCAAAACTGCACACAACCTAAATGTCTAGTAAATGGTGAATAAACTAATTGTGGAAAACAGTTCAGCCAAAAAATTAATGAATTACTGATAGATGCAACAACATAGATGAATCTTAAATTAGTTAATAGTGAAAGAAGCCACACTTAAAAGGCTGCATACTATATGATCCCATTTATTTCACATTCTGGAAAATGTAAAACTATAAGGACAGGAAATACATAGTGATTGCCTGGGGCTTGAGGGACTAGATTTACTAGAAAGAGATCTGACAGAATGCTTTGTAGTGAAGAAAGTGTTCTTTATCTTAATTGTGGTGGTGTTTACTTAAATGGTAAATTTTACTGTATGTAAATTATACCTCAATAAACCTGGCCTTTTAAAAAAACCCAATATCATGTTTAATGGCAAAATACTGGACATAGATCAAAATTAGAAATGAAATAAAAATGCCAACTCTAACCTTTGTTGCTTAACATTGTTCCTGAAGTACTAGTAATATTTTTGGAAGGAAAGTGAAATGGGATACAAACTTTAAAATGGAAAAGGCATAAGTTACAATTTTTTAGAGGTAGTAAATCTTAAATTATCAGCTGAAAGTATTAGAAACAATTCAGTAGCTGATTTAATTCAATGGCTGGCTTAAAATTAATATATAGTAATGAGTAATTTTCCTGTATACAGACAGTAACCAATTAGAGTATAATTGAAGGATTTAGAATAGAAGGAAACTTCACATTTATTGTAACCAAAAAGGTAAATGGAAATACATATTTAATTCTTGAATGAAACATTGTAAACATGTTGTTTTCTTTTGACTGCTTATCTGAATACATCAGGGGACTCTTTTAACCAGACAGAAAAAATTATTTGGACCAGGGGTTCTCAAATTTTTTGGCTTCAGAACTTCTTTACACTCTTATTGAGGACCCCAAAGAACTTTTATGTTATTGTTTTGTATCTGTTAATATTTACTGTATTAGAAATTAAACAAAATTTCAAAACACAGGAATGTACAGCACATAGTTTGTTAGGAATAAGAATGACAAAGCCATCACATGTGAAGTCTCTGAAAAACTTATGAGTGAAAAAAGCATGTAATATCTTAGTATTACAAAAATAGTTGTCATGAGATGCTGTTTGTTTGTCTTTTTTAAACATATATTGTCAAATATGAAAAAGTTTGAATCAGTCCTGCGTTAGTGGTGGTGGTCATGGGGAACTGACTATCACACTCAATATTACTATAAATTTGTGCAGTATTGTAAGAGGATACTTTTATAACATCAAAGTTTTAAATGTACATACTTTTGACTTTGAGGTTCCATTGTTTAGAATTCATTCATGGATATAATTGCACAGTGTGTGCAAATAAATGAAAAAATATTGGTTATAGCATTGTTTGTGTTAGAAAGTTAGAGACAAGCTTAATTGTGTGATGTCTAGGGTCTGGTTATGGTATACTAGTTAATTACTGTATTAGTTAAAAAATGATTTAGCTCTATAGGTATCGATATAGAAAAGTTTGTCCAAAGTTGAAGTGCAGAACTCTATGTATAATTATCTCATCAGTGTACAATAAAAACCAAAAGAATATGTGTATTCTTGTATAAGTTTTTAAAATAAATCTCTTGCATCTGAATACTTTTTTAAAAGTATGTTTTTATTGACTTTAGAGAGAAAGGAAAGGGGAGAGAGAAAGAAACATCGATGTGAGCACACACCCCAACGGGGGATCGAGTCTTGGGCAGGTGCCCTGACCAGAAATCGAACCTGTGACCTTTCGGTGCACGGGATGACACTCAACCAACTGAGCCTCACCAGCCAGGGCTATAACCAGTTTTTGAAAGGATATACAGAGAATTTGAATGAGGCTTTCTTTAGAAACCAGGAGAAGTGTACTTTGATTTTTCTCTTTATACCCTTCCATATTTGGGTTTTTTTAAAAAACGAGTTTTTTTGTTGTTTTTTAAGATTTTTAACTGATTTTTAGAGAGGGAGAGAGAAATATCAGTGTGATGCTTAACATCAGTTGGCTGCCTCTTGAACATCCCCCACTGGGGAATCAAGCCTGAAACCTGAGCATGTGCCTTGACCAGGAATCAAACCGGCAACCTTTTGGTGCACTGGACAGCGCCCAACCAACTGAGCCACACTGACTGGCCAGGGCCTTTTTATAATTTAAAAGGAAGGAGTATTTGAAAGGCAGAAGTACACTGTATGGATGGGAGGAATTGTTAAGAGTGTTGGAGTCATTTGTGAGTTCTTGGATACTGCAGTTTAACAGAAAAAGTAAGAAAGAAAAAAACCTAGAGGCCCTGGCATTTCTCAAGTATACCTGCCCTTTTGAAGAGTAGTTGCTCCAGTCATTTGGGATTTACTGTTGTTCCTCTTCAGTTATATTTTCTAACATCTGTGTCTTTATTTTGTCGTCTTCTCTCTGCTTCGTGGGTCTTTCTCTTTCAACCTCAATTGCTGAAACTCATCTATTCTTCACAACCTATCTGAAACATCATCTTCTCTTTGAAGCCATCCTTGATCATTTTAGTAAGGAGATCTTTTTTTGAACTTTTAGAGCAGGGATGGGGAACCTTTTTTCTGCCAAGGGCCATTTGGATATTTATATCATCATTCATAGGCCATACAAAATTACCAACTTAAAATTAGCTATGAAAAAAGCTCCTAGATTTATTGAATTTTTGAGTCCCGCCTGTGGTTGCCTTTGCATGGCCAGATCACATGATTTTGGCCCTCAGACCAGACATTCCCCGCTCCTGTTTTAGAGCTAGTTGTAGCTATTTCTTCAAAACAAAATTTTATCAGGTGTGAGCTATATATGGGCCAGATAGTGGAAGTATGCTTTCATATGTTACTTCTCTTCCCCTCATAAGCTATCTCCACTGTGAAAATGAGGAAACCAAGACTTACAGAAGTTAAGTATTTTCCCTACATCATTGTGTTGAGAAGTAAAATTGAAAATGGGGGCCCAGCTGGGCGTGGCTCAGTGGTTGAGCATCGACCTAGGATCCAGGCAATCAGGGTTCGATTCCCGGTCAGGGCACATGCCCGGTTGCGGGCTCGATCAATGACTCTCTCATCATTGATGTTTCTAGCCCTCTTTCTCCCTCTCCATTCCTCTCTGAAATCAATAAAGATATATTTAAAAAAAAGGGGGGGGGCTTCAAGTCCAGACAACTTCTCTGGACTTGCTGCTTATGTCACTTTAATAAAAGAAAACAAGTGAATAATTTTTGTGTGAACATTCCTTTCCTCTTAGATTTTTTAAAAAATTTTGAAATAATTTCAAGCTTACAGAAGTTTTAAGAAGACCTCTACTCCTGTTTACCCTTCATCCACATTCCCCAATTATTCATTTTACCTTTACTCCATTTGTTTTATCATTTATTCTCTCAGTATATGTGTACTGTGTTCCCAATATGCCTTTTCTTAATTGCTTGTCCTTCCAATTCCATGTGGAATACAGGCTTCCAGTTACTTAAGTCTAGTTGGCTTTTGATCTTTTCTTGTTACTGTAGGCTTTCTCCTTCCTTTGACCTGAAATTTCTGATTCTTGACCTTAGATCATCATTGCAACACTGCTGTTATGCTATTTTGTGATATTTTGGAGCCAAAATGCTGCCTATTTCAGGAACCCAGCTCCTTGTATCATTTTTCAGCACTTAAATATGATTTCTTTAGAATTATTTGCAAAATCTTGTTTGTATTGCACCTACCTTTCAGTCTAATACAGTCCAATCTGTCAAAATACTTCTGGGTAAATGTATTAGTTGGCTTGGGATGCCATAAAAAAGTACCACAGACTGGGTGGCTTAAACAACAAAAAATTCATTTTCTTACAGTTCTGGAAGCTATAAGTCCAAAATCAAGGTCCCAACAGGGTTGATTTCTGGTAAGGCCTATTTCCCTGACTTGCAGGTGACCACCTTCCCCCTGTGCCCTCACATGGTCTTTCTCTGTGCACATGCTAAGAGAGAAGGGGAGAGAGTACAGTGTTTTCTTCCTGTTCTTACAAGGAAAACAGTCCTGTTGGATCAGGGCCCTAAAAGGCCCTATATCTAAATATAGTCACATTGAGAGTTAGGGTTTTAATATATAAATTGGAGGGGGAGGGCACAATTAAGTTCATAACAGTAGAGCACAGGGTTTATAATCAGGAGACCTAAAATCATGTCCTTGCTCTCTTTTCTATTAAGTGTGTAACCCTGGCCAAGTCACAACTTCTGTGAGCCTCCTGAAACCTTACTTATAAAAAGGATGAGAATAGTAATTCTTACCCTGTAGGTTTGTTAAGAGATTCAGATAAATTAGATGATGTTACACAGCACATTGTTAATCAGTTATTCTCAACCCTGGCTTGCATGAAAATCATCTTAATAACTCTTTTTGTGACTTCTAACCTGACAGCATAAGGAGCTCTGCAGATCAGCTCTCTAGTAAAACTGGGGGAAATAACTAAAAAACAATTATTTAAAGCCTCTGGAAGTGGTCCTAGTACATGCAGTTAATGAAGAGCTTCCAGTTGGAGGGAAGATTTTCTTACTGAGAGGAGCAGGACATCGGAATTTCTCATCTTGCCCCCAGCTACCTGCTGCTGAGGCTTAAATTCTGGGAGAATGCAGTGGACGGGTAGGAGACTACTTTTTGTCCAGTTCCCGTTTGTGGAAGAGAAGTTTTACCTTGGGCACAGAGCTACTGAGAGTACTAGGGAACAGATTACCTTTTCCCTTTTATAAAGGTGGTAGTTCCATGTCAGGAGAGTCAGGCTGAGAAAACCTCAGGCTACTGCCTATCCCCCACCAAATATGCAGCTCCTAAAAGGAGGTGTCACTCAGAGAAGTGTACTGTTCACACCCCCAGCTTGAGAGCCCTGATTCAGAGAATTTGCTTGGGGATATGGGGGAGGGAAGAAGTGGGTCCTAAAACAGATAGTTCTTTTCTTCTCCTGAAGGAACTGACTTCATTTGCAGTAGAGCTGGAGACGTTCAAACTTAAGAGTATTTTCAAAAATAGTGGAGGTTATGGTGAAAGGCAGAGGTAGTTAGGAGATTTGTAGATTCAAGAAGATACTGGCTAAATTGCAGGCTAGCTAGTTTTCTGGAAAGAACTGGAATAAGATATCTGGAAGGAGTCTTCCTGGGGCCAAAGCAAATTTCAAAACCTGACCTCTGGAACTACTTTAAAGGAACATGAATTTGATTGGATTTCTTTGTAGAGCAATTTATGCCTGAGACCATTGTTGAGAACAATAGAGTAATCAGCTGGCAATGATTAGTGGAGGTTAACAGCTGGGAGTTAACAGGGAAAGAAACAGAGCCTTGCCAAACTACTGTCTTGGCAAGGAGGCTGTGGGCATATTTAGGCTATCCTCCCTGAGGATCAACATCAGAGGCTTAACACTGCAGGGAGGGGTGTGAGGATGAGAAAGTAGTCTTCTTTAAAATAATCCAGCAAATTACTTAACAAATAAGCAACTAAAAACAAAGAAACCTGTGTGAGGTAACCAGAGTTGCCACAAAACATTATATAAAATATTGAATTTCCAGTAAAAAGTTATGACATGCAAAACAAACAAATAGACCAAAAAAGCAGGAAAGTATGTTTAATACACTGGAAAAAACAGACAGCAGAAACTGCCTGAGCCTGACCAGTGTGGCTCAGTGGTTGAGCGTCAACCCATGAACCAGGAGATCATGGTTTGATTCCTGGTAAAGGGCACATGCCCAGGTTGTGCACTGATCCCCAGTAGGGGGCATGTAGGAGGTAGCCGATCAATAATTCTCAATAAAAACATATTTTTAAAAAAGTTTTATAAGGACTAAAAAATATTTATCATGCAAACAAACACAAGAAAGCTGGAGTGGCTATACTAGTATCAGAAAAAAGTGGACTAAAACAAAAATGATACTAGAGATAAAGAGGGACATTTTATACAAATGAAAGAGTCAACTCACTAGAAAGATAGAACAGTTCTATGTGTACTTAATAAACAGCACAAAATACGTGAAGCAAAAACTGGCAGAGAAAGGGAGAAACAGATAATTCAACAATAATGGTTGGGAGACTTCAATATTCCACTTTCAAAAATGGATAAAACAACTAGGTGTAAGGCCAACAAGGAAACAACAGTATAAACCAAGTAGACCCAGCAGACATCTATAGACCACTCAGCAACAGCAGAATGTACAGGGTGGGCAAAAGTAGGTTTACAGGTATAATACAAATTAAGAATACAATCATAATACAAGAATAAGCTTTGTTTCACGTACTCACAACTGTGAACCTACTTTTGCCTACTAGGCCACAGAACAAACCCTAATACATTTAAAAAGATTAAACTTTAAAATAGCCCTAGCCAGTTTCGCTCAGTGGTTATTAGAGTGTTGGCCCGAGGGCTAAAGGATCCCGATTCCAGCCAAGGGCAGGTACCTCAGTTGCAGGCTCAATCCCTGGCCCTGGTTGGGGCATGTGTGGGAAGCAAACAATCAATGTGTCTCTCTCACATTGATGGTTTTCTCTCCCTCCCTCCTACTCTCTCTGAAAAACAATGGGAAAAATGTCTTCAGGGGAGGATTAAAATAATAATAAATAAGTGAAGAGATTAAAATAATACAAAGGATGTTCTCTGATGACAATGTAAAGAAATTAGAAATCAGAAAGAAATTTGGGGAAATCATAAATATGTGAAAATTAAAGAACATACTTTTGAGTAAACCGTGGGTCAAAGAAGAAATCAAAAGGGGAATCGGAAAATCTTTGAGATAAATGAAAATGAAGTTACCACCTAAGGAAACTTATGGGATACAACCAAAGCAGTGCTTAGAGGGAAACTTCTACCAATAAATGCCTGTATTAAGAAAGAAGAAGTGTTCTGGCCAGTGTGGCCTGGTTAGAATTTCCATATATCAAGAGGTGGTAGATTCAATTCCTGGTCAGGGCATATTACCAGGTTATGGGTTTTATTCCCAGTTGGGACGAGTATGCGAGGCAACTAATTGATGTTTTTCTCTCCCTCTTCCTTCTTCTTTCTAAAATCAATAGAAATTAAAATAAAATAGAAAGCAAAGTTCTGGAATCAATAACCTAACCTTCCACCTTAAGTCACTAGAAAAAGAAGAGTAAAGTAAATCTAAAGCAAGCAGAAGGGAGTATATAATGAAATTGGAGTAGAAATGAATGAACTAGAGAAAATTAAAAGCAATAGAGAAAATTAAGGAAACCAAAAACTGGTACTTTGAAAAGATCAACAAAATTGGCATACCTTTCGCTAAATTGACTTAGAAAAAGAGAGAAGATTCAAAGTACTAGAATCAGAAAGGAAAAAGGAAACATTACTACTGACCTTACAAAAGTTGAAAGGATTATAAAGGAACACTTTGAACAACTGTATACTAATGAATTACATAGCTTAGATAAAATTGATAATTTTTTAGAAAAATAAAAAGTACTAAAACTGACTTGGGAAATAGACAATCAGAATAGACCTATAACAGGCACAGAGATTGAATTTGAATTAATCATAAAGTTACCTACAAAGAGATGCCCAGGCCCATATGACTTTACTGCTGAATTCTACCAAACATTTACAGAAGAATTAATACTATTTCTTCACAAACTCCCCCCCAAAATTGAGGGAGAACACTTACCAACTTATGAAGCTAGTATTACCCTAATAGCAAAGACGTCACAAGAAAACTGCAAACCAGTATATCTCTTATGAATATGAACACAAAATCCTGAACAAAATACTAACAAGCTAAATTCAACAGCATGTGAAAAGATTTATATACCATGACCAAGTGTTATTTATCCCAGAAATGCAAGGTTGGTGTAAAGTTCACAAACCACTTAATGTAACATATCAGTGAAATAAAAACAAAAGTCACATTGTCCTTACAATAGATGCAGAAATGATAAAATCACTCAAAAACAGACTAGAAGGGAGCTTCTCAACATAATAAAAGATATCTATAAAAATGCAAAGGTAAAATACTTAATGGTGAAAGACTTGGAGACATCTAAGATTAGAGTTAAGACAAGATTGTCTGCTTTCTCCACTTCTATTCAACATTGTATCGGAAATTCTAAACTTGGTAATTATGCAAGAAATAGAAAAGGCATCAAGATTGGAAAGAAAAAAAGCAAAATTATCTCTGGCAGATGACATGAGCCTATATGTGGAGAATCCTAAGGATGCCACTAAAAAATTATTAGAACTAAGTTGAGCAGGGTTGCAGGATACAAAATCAGTATACAGAAATCAATTGTATTTCTTGTTATGAACAATTCAAAAGTGAAAATTAAGAAAACAATGCCATTTACAATAGCAGAGAGATTAAAATACCTGGGAATAAATTTAACAAGAAGTATGAAACAGTCTGAAAAGTACAAAACATTATTGAAAGAAATTAAGATCTAAGTAAATAGAAAACATCCCATATTCGTGGATTGCTAGATTTAACATTGTTGAAGTGACAGTACTCCCCAAATTGATTTACAGATTCAGTGCAGTCCACATCAGAATCGTAGCTGACTTCTTTGTAGAAATTGACAAACATTCTAAAATTCATATGCAGTTGTAAGTTATCCAGAAAAGCTAACAAAATCTTGAAAAGAATAAGATAGGAGAACTTACACTTCATGAGTTAAAAATTTATTACAAAAATGTTCATCAAGACTGTGAAATTGGCACAAGAATACACATGCAGATAAATGGAATAGAATTCAGAGTTGAGAAATAAAACCATGATTTTCAACAACTGTGCCAAGACCTTTCAATAGAGAATAGTCTTTTCAACAAATGATACTAGAACAACTGGGTAGCCAAATGCAAAAGAATGAATTTGGGTCCTTACCTCGTACCATATGCAAAAATTAATTCAAAATGGATGAGAGACCTAAATAAGAGCTAAAACTTTAAAACTCTTAGAGGGAAACTTAGGGTTAAGAATCCCTAAGTATGCCACTAAAAGTATGAGCAACAAAAGAAAAATTAGATTAACTTGGACTTTATCAAAATTAAGAACATTTGTGCTTCAAAGAACACCATCAAGAAAGTGAAAAGGCAACCTATAGAGTGGAAGAAAATATTTAAAAATCATATATCTGATAAAGGACTTTTATCTAGAATATATAAAGAACTCTTACAACTCTGAAAAAAGACAACCCAATTTGAAAATGGGCAAAGAATCCGAATAGACTTTTTTTAAATGGAGGATATACAGTTAGAAAATAATTTTGTGAAATGACATCTAGCCCACTAGGATGGCTAGAATCAAAAAGTTGATAGCAAGTGTTGGCTAGGATATGGAGAAACAGTCAACACTTACATGCTGGAGGGGATGTAAAATGGTGCAGCCACTTTGGAAAAATAGGCAGTTCCTCATATGATTAAACAGTTACCATATGACCCAGCACCTAAGAGGTATGAAAACATCTATGCCAAAACTTGTCCACAAATAGTTATAGAAGTATTAATCATAATAGTAAAAAAGTAGAACCCAAATGTCTATCAGCTGATGAACAGATAAATATAATGGGGTATATTCATACAGTATGATATTATTCAGCCATAAAACGGAATAAAGTACTGATACCTGCTGCAACATGGTTGAACCTTGAAAATATTATGCTAAGTAAGTGAAAGAAGCCAGACAGAAAAGATCACTTGTATGATTCATATGAAATACCTGGAATAGGAGTGATAACTAATGGTATAGGGTTTCTTTTTGAGGTGATGAAAATGTATTTAAAAATTGACTGTGGTAGTGGTTGCACCTAGCTAAAAACCATTGAATTGTATACTTTAATAAAGCTGTTAAGAACAGTAATCATTTCTGGTATCTCTATGAAATGGACCTGGGCATGTATACATGTAAAAGGCTGAGCTGTTAGAACAGAGCTCTTTACAGTAAGCTAAGCTCATCTGTTTCTTTCCTCTTATTTTTGTAGAAATCATGACTACCCCAGGAAAAGAGAACTTTCGCCTGAAAAGTTATAAAAATAAGTCCCTGAATCCTGATGAGATGCGCAGGAGGAGGGAAGAAGAAGGACTGCAGCTACGCAAGCAGAAAAGAGAAGAGCAGGTAAGTTCTTTATTATTAATTCCTTTTAACGAACTTAATGTTCCATTTTAAGCCTGAAACCATTTTCCATTAATTTTAACAATGTTATATCTATATCTGTATCTGTATCTGTATCTATATATATCATCATCTATATCATCTATATCTATCTGTATATACATGTACATATATATATATCCCACAGACACACTATCAAATCAACATATTTGGGGGTAGGGGAAAAGTGAAAAACAGGAATGAAGAAATCTGTTCGGTTCTCATTTTCCCACTATAACCACTGTTTGATACTTTGGCCTATTTGTTTTTAGTGTATTCTGTTTTTCTAAAGTTGTAACTTTCTTAAGACTTTATGTGCATTTGTTAATGAATTCTCAAGTGGCCAACAAAACATTGCTTTTCATTGTAAACCTTATTTGAAACTTGGTAAACCTGTACACAGGTAAAGAGCAAATAATTAAGTTCATAAACCTATCCTCTGGGTTCAGTAATTGTTAACAGTTCGCCTTACTTCATGTCTGTCTGTCTCTACATTTCTTTATTATGTAATATTTTAAAGCAGAGCCTAAGGAATATGTCTTTTCACCCTTAAATTGATTTTGTATTATTCAGAAGTACATGTAGGATATTACTTTTTTTTTAAAAAATATATCTTTATTGATTTCAGAGAGAGGAAAGGAGAGGGAGAGAGAGAGAAACATCAATGATGAGAGAGTCATTGATCGAGCCCGCAACCCGGGCATGTTCCCTGACTGGGAATCGAACCCCGATCGCCTGGATCCTAGGTCAACGCTCAACGGCTGAGCCACGCCCGGCCGGGCGATATTACTTATTTTTAAATTTTGAGTTAATTTTATTTTTAAAAATACCGGGTGTTGCCCGGCCAGGCGTGGCTCAGCGGTTGAGCATCGACCTAGGATCCAGGTGATCGGGGTTCGATTCCTGGTCAGGGCACATGCCCAGGTTGTGGGCTCGATCAGTGACTCTTTCATCATTGATGTTTCTACCTCTGTCTCTCCCCCTCTCCTTTTCTCTGTCTGAAATCAATAAAGATATATTTAAAAAAAAAAAAAATGCAGGGTGTCCCAAAACATATATACACACTTTAACAGCTGGTAACTCACTTAAAATTTTCACTCCTTTTCAGGTTTAACTGATTTGAAATAATGGATGAAGCCAGACTAAGCTTTGAACAAAGAAAATTTATCCACTAGACTTTTTAATTGGGATGCATACATAAAAGATAAAGTTTACAGTACAAAACGGGCAACAATTGATGAATTGAGGGCTCACAAATACTGAACCATCATTCTTGATTTTTCCAATTCCATTGCTTCGTGCTATCAGCAATGCCTGGATCAGAACAGTCATCAGTTTGAAAACAGGCATTGACAAAAAAATTACTCATTTCTGTAGGTTCTTTTAAAGTTTGAAAATGAACTGTTTTTAATAAACACTGACTTTGTAATCATTCAAAGTGTGTGTACAGTTTTTTGGGACACCCTATATATTTCCCAAAACCCATCCTCTGTTATTGATGGCTACTTGAAGTGTTTCTTCCACTCTTTCCATTGTAGAATATTTAGGGAGATAGAGGACACTAAAACATGTCTGTGCACTTATGGAATCTTTTTCATTTAAGTTTTCAGGACTGCAAAATGTTTTTATGTTTTTTAAAACTTCTACTTGAGTTCTGTCATTTCCTGTAAGAAACTCAGGAAATTTTATTTTCCTCTAAAGTCATTTTGTGTAAAGCCTTCCAAAACATCACTGTGGTGGGATGGGAATTGTCATATCCTTGTTCATAATGTGCATTCTTTTCAAATGTTTCCCAGTCATAATCTGTATTTCCAGTAATCTTTTATTTCCTCAGGATGGAAAAGAAAAATTCAGTAATTTCCTTGTCACGCAGCTTGTTAAATCCTTTTTGAAATTCTTCATAAACGCCTTTACAGAGATGTTGGAAATATATTTGGCATAGGTAGAAATAGTCTGTCCTGTTAGTCTGGACGACAGTTATGCAACTTCCATTCGGAATTAAGTCATTTTTATCCCAGTGCATATTAAAATGGATATAAAATACTTCTCCAAAGTCAGCACTGTCATCATCCGGAAGTGTTAGCAAACTCTTTCTGAAAACAGGACTGCGTTCTTTCAAGCCTTCCAGTCCTGGTGTTTGGTAGTACGTTATTTTTAAAAATCATTTTAACCTGAGAACATCTACAGGAGAATCTGGAACTCACCGTCAGTTTACCTTCCTCTAAAAATGCTTAGGACAAATCGTCCATCACTTTCTGCAAAGAAATTTAGAGACATAACACTTAGAATACTTAGGTGACCTTTTTTTTTTTTCTTCTTTTTTTCCCCCTGCTGCTAAGGAGAGACTTTTGAGCTTGGAAGGACCATTTGACCCCCACACTACAAAAGCTCAGTAAAAGGCAAATGAGTCAGAACCATTCATACCTGAGAAATAAGGTAGTCTTTCATAAATAGTTTGCAGTTATAGTGCGCTAGACCTGCACTACAAGCAGTGTTAAAGGGTGTCCTTTAGACAAAGTAAAATAATACCCTACGTTACTTTGACACAGATTCTAGATATCAAATTATTTTATTTATAAATATTTCAGTAAGTATCTCTAAAAGATAAAGACTTTGGAACTTAAACCAGAGTAGTGTTATTGTACCTTAAAAAGTTGACAGTTCTTTAACATCAAAGCACCTAATCAGTAGCCATCAGTTTTTCACCTCAGGCTTTAGCAACCTTTGATGGTCATTGCCTAGATCCATTACTAAATCATTAAATGACCATTGCAACGATCATTCCTTCTGCTTTTATTAGCTGGTAGGTCACTCAAAAGAAGAGCTTTTCCTCAATAAGTGTTTGGTTTTCCTGAATTACCTATCATACAGGAAAGAAATACTTTGATTCTTTCCCTTGTTTTTAAAATAAAGAGTTGGTTCCTTAGCATCCTTCAAAGGGACCAGTAGAGTGAGTCTGTTTTAATGTTATTAGGAACTTAAGATGTTTAACATAATATTTCAATTTATTTCAGTTACAACTCTATGCTGTCTTTAAAAAAAACCTTTTTGGTTGTATAGTTGACATATAATAAAGTGTATAATTTGATGTTTTGATATATTGTGTGAAACAACCACTGTAATTAAGATAGTGAACCTATTTATCGCTCTCAGAACTTTCTGCTACACCTTTATACCTTTTCTCCACCCCTTTCCTATCTCCAAGCAATTTATAATCTGTGTTCTGTCACCACTGATGAGTTTGCATAAGTGAAATCATACATGTATTTATTTTTTTGTCTGCCTTCTTTCAGTCAGCTTAATTAGTTTGAGGTTTGCTTATGCTTTGTATGTATCAGTAGTTCATTTTATTGTTGAGTAGTATTTTGTCGTATGGATAAACCACAGTTGGTTTATCCACTCGCCTGTTGATAGTAATTTGGGTTGTTTACAGGTTTGTTGATTGCCAATAAAGCTGCTGTGAACATTCATAGCCAGCTCTTATGGATACATATTTTCCTTTCTCTGGGATAAATATCTAGGAGCCGAATGGCTGGGTTGTTTAGTAGTTGCATAGTTAAGAAGCTGTCTGCTGTTTGCCAAAATGAATTGTACTGTTTGACCTTCCCCATCAGCAATGTATGGTGTTTTAGTTTCTTCACATCCTTGTCAACATTTGGTATGGTTAGTCTTTTTCATTTTACTTATTCTAAGGTGTGTGTAAGTAGTATGCCATTATGATTTTAAAATTTGCATTTTTCTAGTGACTAAAGTTGAGTGTACCTTTCCATGGGCTTATATACCGTCTATATATCCACCTTAGTGAAGTCTGTTTAAATATATTCTTTGACCAACAGGAATACGCTTGTGTTTTAGACATATTTTTTCAGCCTTTTTCTCTTTTATTTTGGAGTGTTTTTATTGCAGTGTCCATAAATCCATTAATCTTTTTTTTTTATATATAATATCTAATCTGTTAATCCCACTCAGCATACTTTTCATTTGAAAAAATTTTCATCTCTAGGTGTTTGATTTGCCTTTCCCCCCCGTTTTCTAATCTCTCCTTCTCATGGTTTATACTTTCCTCTACTTTTTGAATATGTGGATATATTTATAAAAACTATTTTAATGTCCTGGTCCAGTTTGCCGCCTTTGTCATTTCTAGGTGATTTTGATTGATGTGATTGATTTTTCTCTTCTTCATGGGTAGTCTTTTTCTACTTCTTTTGCGTGCTTGGTAGTTATTAATTGAATGCCAAGCATGTGACTTTGACCTCTTTTGGTGTTGGAGTTTTTTCTATGTATTTTTAATAAGTATAATTTTGTCTTTTAATGTATATAATTCTGACATTGTCATTGGATGTAGTTGAGCTACTTGGAGGCAGTTTGCTTTTATGTTTCGTCAGGCTGGACCAGAACAGCCTTTAAGGCTAATTTAGCATCACTACTGAGTCAATAACCCTTCTGAGTATTCTACTCAGTGCCCCATAGATTAGGAGTTCTGTTCTGTTCTGTTTTCTTTTTAATCCTCACCCAAGGATATTTTTTCCATTGCTTTTCAGAGGCGGGGGGGAGAGAAACATCAGTGTGAGAGAGAGACATTGATTGGTTTCCTCCTGCATGCATCCCAACTGGGACCAGTGATCAAGCCTGCAACCAAGATATATGCCCTTGGCCAGAATCGAACCTGGAACCCTTCAGTCTGTGGACCGATGCTCTAGCTACTTAGCCAAACTGGCTAGGGCTAGGGGTTTTTTTTTTTCTATTCCAGCCTGTCAAAACATAAACTACCCCTTGATCTCTGTGACCTCTGAAATTGTTCTGCATACCTCTCAGAAGTGATTCGTTTTCCAACTTTGGATCTTTTCCTCACACACCTGCAATGATCAGTACTAAGCTAAAGATTCAAGGAATACCTACAGATTTTTGGAGTTCTCTGTTGATATCTCCCCTTTAGGACTCTGCATTGTGGATTTCAGGGAAGAGGGAAATGGCCAAGCATGCCCCAGTTCCATTTTACAATCTTACCTTTTTTATATGTCATGCAGTGAGGGCTCTCAGTAAGTTTTACCTCATCAAGTGATAGTTGTAGTAGATTATGGGACTGTGGAAAATTCTGAAATAGTTGCTCATCAGGAAAGGTTGAAGGGGGCACAAACTTTAGAATTTTCCAAATGATTATCAAAAGGCTCCATCCTTATTACCTTTTAAGTGGGGTGACTAGTTTTTTGGTATTAAATGCCCTTGTGTTAAAATTACTTTAGTAACAGTCTTTTATTTTTCAGTTATTCAAGCGAAGAAATGTTGCTACAGCAGAAGAAGAAACAGAAGAGGAAGTTATGTCAGATGGAGGCTTCCATGAGGCTCAGATTAATAACATGGAGATGGCACCAGTAAGTAAGATAATGAAAGAAACTCTTAGTGTTTCTCTGATGATAGGAGGTTTAGATAGGTTACATGTCTACAAAGAGTACTTGACATTTGATTTTTAAAAAGAAGCCATATACGTAATCTCATGATTTACTAAATGTTTATTATATTTTGACTAACATGCAGATAAACAGGATTAACTGAATTATGAAGATTAATCCAGCTACTGAAATTTACAAAAATAATTAAAATAAAATTATTCCATAACCGTTGAATAACAGGATACGTTAATGGAAATCCCTATTTGTTACCCATTTCAATTACAAAATTGGATATGTTTGTATGATTTTAAAATTTGGTTCCTTATCACTTTTGGAATTTTTAACATAATCTGTTTTGTAACTGTCTTGAGGTTACGAAAACAGATAAAAATTGTGCTTTATATGGATCACACCTGTCTACATTTCCAGTTTATGATGATAAATTCGATACTGTTTTATTAGGACATATATATACACATGGTTTTCAAAGAGAAAATCCTTTTCTTTTACCTTAGTCACCCATTGTCTTTCCCTAGTGACAACCACTGTTATTAAGTTCTTACTCTTTTGAGAAAATAAATTTTCTCCCCCTCCTTTTTTTAAATGGTGGCATATTATGCACAGTATTGTAGATTTTTTCCTTTTTTCCACTTCATAGGTCTCCATTTTTTATGGACCATTTATACTATCATTTTGTGGTGAATTCTTCTAGACCCTTCAGAAAGTCAAGCTGTTCTCTTTTTTTTAAGTGGATGTTAAATGAATATGAAGTATTTTGTGGATTAGATTACGGTTCTACAGATGAAACAACCAGTAGGAGAGAGTTAGAGAGAGGTAATGATTGATTGATTTTAAGGAATTAGCTCATGTAATTGTTAGAGCTGGAAGTCCAAAATCCATAGGGCAAGCCTGCTGGCTGGAAATTCAGGTAAGAGTTGTAGTTTTGAGGCTGAATTCCTTCTTTAGGACACCTCAGTCTTTGCTCAACTGATTGAATGAGGTCCACTCACATTTTGGAGGGTAATCTGCTTTCCTCAAGTGTCATATCATATCTAAAAAGTACTTTCACAGCAACATCCTAGACTGGGTTTGTCCATATAGCTGGATACCATAACCCAACTAGGTTGACACACAAAATTAGCCATCCTAGTCCACTCTTTGTCAATTTGACATCCATATACAACTCCTTAAACCATACTGAGTCTCAGATAAACACCAAGAACAAAGCCATACCTCCACATAAAGTGATATAACTAACCTGCATGCAACTTATAATGCACTGACCTTTTCCCCAGAATAGGATGCAAAGTTCTTGATTGTTACTTGCTTTTCACCCTGATGTCCTGTAACTTAAATACTATGATGTAGCCTGGCCGGGCATGGCTCAGCGGTTGAGCATCGACCTAGGATCCAGGAGATCACGGTTCAATTCCCGGTCAGGGCACATTCCGGGTTGTGGGCTCGATCCCCAGCCAGGGGTGTGCAGGAGGTAGCCAATCAGTGACTCTTTCATCACTGATGTTTCTATCTCTCTCCCTCTTCCTTCCTCTCTCTGAAATCAATAAAGATATATTTAAAAAAATAGAAATAAAAATACAGTGAATGTAAAGTTAGTACATTTTGTTATTTGATAAGGAGATACAAGAGGGAAGAAAACAAAGATAAAGATACATATACATAATAGGATTATATAAGTACCTTTGTTTATTCAGGAGTTAGTCTTATAAGTTTCAAAGTACAGGTAGTTTATTTTCTGATTCTTAAGAACAGAATGCTTCATTCTCCCCATGGGAATTTCTAAGTATTAGATAATGCTTACCAACCATCCAGCATTTTCAACTCAGTGCAGCTTCCTTCACAGTTCATCTTGTTGACTGTACCCCTTCATGAAATAGTAAGAACTTTACTTCATTGGCAAATGATCTTGAGAAGAAAATTAACTACTAATACTGGGGATGGGTTATAGTAGAATGTGGAAGTGTTCTAATAAAGCAAGAAAATAGAAATTTTAAATAAATTTAAGGATCAGCTGTTCAGTTTAGCTGTGGCTGGAATCTGTGATTTATATAAGATGACTCTGTACTCATTCAGTAAATATTTGAGTGTCTACCGTATGCCAGCTATCAGTGATAGAGTGGTAAGATAGGGTCTTTGGCTTTCAAGGAGCTTACAGTATACTGGGGGAACCTGGGTAGTAAACAAATAACTAAGAAAAATATATATCTGATAGTGAAAAGGGGTGGACCCAGGGTTAAAATAGAGGGATGGGATGGAGATGGAGTAGACCCTTTACATTTGGAGGTCATGAAAAGCAGCCTTTTAGAATTTAACATTTAATCTGAATGACAAGGAATAGCTATCCTGTTGATAAGTAGGGAGAGGAAGAATAATGAACACCTTGTCTTAGTATTTACTGCTAAGATTACTACTTTCTCACTGTTGTGAGCTTTTTAATGATAGAGTTTGACTTCATCACATTACTAATCGTCATACATTTCTACATGTAAAGATTATCTTTTGTGTAAGTCTTCTAAATGTGATTAACTTAATAACATGGCCACAATTTATACTGTCTTTATCTTTGAATTAAAGTTAAAATTTCCTTATATTTGTTTTTTGTTTGTGATCCCAGGGTGGTGTTATTACTTCCGACATGATTGAAATGATATTTTCCAATAGCCCAGAGCAGCAACTTTCAGCCACGCAGAAATTCAGAAAACTGCTTTCAAAAGGTGAGTATACTATTTATTTACAAAATACTACTTTCCCATGACCTATTGTTCACACCACAGATAACTTGCTTTGGAGTTTGTCTATCAACAGAATACAAGGATGCATACAGACATATATATGTAATTAATAAGCCATAGCAAACTTTTTGATTTCCTTATTTATTTGTGTGATCTTACAGAGACCAGAAAACAGCATTATTTTTATTTCTGAGCCATCTTATAAAAGACCTTAAAGTGGTAAGAACAATAGTCAATATTTTATGTTAATTCATATTGAGAAACTACACTCTTTTTTAAGAAAAACTTCAAAAATACCACTGAAAGAGCAATAATTGTTGATTTTAATGCTTTAATGAAATTAAGTATGGATTTATTGGTGGCCAGGGTGACTACCTTTTGTAGAATTAGGGTAGAATGGAATATAATACTGTCATCTGGGCAAGTAAAAAGAACTCTGAACCATATTCATGTCAATAGTAAGTACTTAACTGACCGCCCCCAGTAGTAAGTTACGATTGTTTTATTAGTGAGAAGTTAACATACTCCTTGAGGCTAACTAGAATAAAAACCTACCACTATAACAACAACAAAAATTGTTTTTTGCATGACAGCTTATTAAATATTTGAAGGCCATTATCATGTACACCTTCCCCACCCCTCTAAAAATGTCTCTCTTCAGCAAGCTGAGCCTAATGGATTTCTCACATAATGTGTGGCTTTTTAAGGCCTTTCACTACTCTAGTACTTTCCTGCATGTATTGTAGTTTTCCATCCTCCTCTTTAGAAATGTGATAACTAGAATACAGTACTGCTGATGTGTTATTACTCTCAGGAGTGAGAGATTGCCTTCCTGAGACTATACATTACAGTAATGTACAGTAATGTACAGTACTTCGGTTTTCGAATGTCTCCCTTGACAAACATCTGGGCTTTCGAACACCATAAACCCGGAAGTAAATGCTTTGGTTTTCGAACTCACCTCGTAAATGGAACATGCCACACAGCTTCCTCTGAGGGCAAGACCCTGAGGCCTAGCTGTCAGCTATTGATCCCTCAGTTTTTGAACATTTCAGAACTCGAACGGTCTTGCGGAGCGGATTACATTAGAAAACCGAGGTACCATTGTATTCTAAGATAGCATCAGTTATTTCAGTAGTCATGGCACAGTAATGTTTCATTGTATTCACAGCATTCTAAACTCCTTAGTATTTTTCTTTATGAACTGTTTTTAAGTTTTGTCTGTGAAGTCATGCAGATTGTTCTTGTTTTTAATTTTTTAAAAATTCAGTTGCTGAGTTTTGCTTTACCTGTTGCTTTCTTGCCAACTTTGGCTTAATGTTGTTCTTTTTATATATTGTTTTTGTCAATCTAGCATATTAACTACTTTATTATATCACCAAATTTATTTGTTGTGTTTATCTGAATGGTTGGTAAAAATGTCAAACCAGGCAAAGAACATGTCATTAGAGTTCTCTCCAAGTTATCATTGTACCATTAGTCACCTCTTGCAGTAAAGCCATTGACTTGGCTAAGAATTCCTAGTAGTACTGTAGTCTAGCTGCCATTTGTCTTGGATTGCTACATAAATGTCATAAAAATTTTTGTCAGATCTCTTGCTGAAATTATTATGCTGATTGATTAGGATATTTCCTATTTATTTGCCCCCCAAGTTTCTACTGACTGACTTCATTTATAAGCTACTCTATTGTTATAGTTGAAAGTGAAGTTTCGCAAGTCATCCTTGGTGCATTCTTGCTCTGGTTTCTACTTAACAGCTGCAGAATTAAGTCTTGCAGGCACACTCAGAATATCCTAATCTAGTTCTTTTCTTCTTCTTCTTTTTTTTTTTTGAAAACTTCTAAGTCTTTTTGAGCCAAACTGACTTTTGCTGGAAAGCAAGATCTCAAATGCTCCCCTAATCCAGTTTCTTTTTTCCTTCCTTTCTTTTTTTGTTTTGTTTTGTTTTGTTTTGTTGTTAATACTCACCAGAGGATATTTTTCCCATTCTTTTTCAGAGAGAGAATGGAAGGGGGAGGGAGAGAGAGACATCAATGTGAGACAGATCAATTGGTTGCCTCCCACACACATCCTGACCTTGGGGTGGGGGGCGACCAGCAATCCAGGTACTGCCCTTGACCGGAAATTGAACCCACAGCCCTTCAGTCTGAGGGCTGATGTTTTAACCACTGAGTCAAACTGGCCATGGCCTAATTCAGTTTCTTAAGACAGTTTATGTTAAATAAAAAAGACAAACAATAAACCCATACACAGATAAAGGACTAGAAGGAAGTATACCAAAATAATAACAGTTGTTATCTTTGCTGGTTTTCCCTCTACTTTCTAAGTTTTCTAAAATACTTGAGGTAGTAATTTTAATTTTTAAGAATTCTGCCCATCATTTCCATGTTAAGGCTTACCTTATTGTGAAATCTTTCAAGCTACCATAGTCTCAAAGTCACTGAACTCAATTTTACATTTTTTTTCTTTTTTAGATTTCCAACATGAAAGAGATGCTAAAATAGAGGGAGGGATATTGTGAAATAATTTTGAGCTATAAATTTTTTGCATTGAAATCAAAGAATTATTTCTCTTCTTTCCTTTTATTTTATGGGGAGACAGAACCCAATCCTCCTATTGATGAAGTCATCAGCACACCAGGAGTAGTGGCCAGGTTTGTGGAATTTCTCAAACGAAAAGAGAATTGTACACTGCAGGTGCGAACCTTTTCATTTCTTTTCTCATACCTTCTCTTTGCAAACTCACATTTTGTTACTTATTTTACTATATATGAAGGGTTAGTTTTTTATAATGATACTCCCAATAACCGTATTGCAAGTTTCTTTGATAGTTTTAACATCCAGGCCCTTGGTTTTACTCTTTAGAATTTTTGTCATTTTTAGTCATGTAAAAGATTATTTTATGGTGATTGTGGATAATACTTAACCAGTAAGGAATCCACGTGTGAGCTATGTAAAATTTGGTTTTGAAGGATTTTTAGATTATACTCGTTAGCTTTCTCAGGGCTGTGTAACATGGGCTAGATCAGAGACTCACTAATCCCCCAATCTAATTAATCTTCCCCCCTACCTCAGGAGAGCTGATGGGGAGGTAGCCTTGTCAGGAATCCATGTGCTTTCTGCTGTTAATTTAGTCTATCAAGACTGTGCTATGTGAGAATTACAAGAGGAAATCCTCAACTTCTGGATTGGATAACTTTCACAGTAAAAAGAACTGCTGTGAACTGACTCATCCTGGGACTTATTTAGAAATTTTAAAATAATATTTTGTTCCTGAATAAAATTGGACTCTTAGTGAATTGGTAATTTTTCAGTAGCTAGACTTTCTTGGAGTTACCAACTGAATTAATTTCTCTCTTCTTTAGCAAATACCTGTGACACCTAAATCCTCAAGTACTTCTATGATCTCATCTGAAGGATTTAGGCAACTATAAAAACTGGTTAGGTACCAAGTAGATTACAAAATGGGGTTATTTTTCCATGTAAATACTTGCCAATAACAAGTTAATTATAGCGATTACTTTTGGCTCCTTGTTTGCTTTTGCCTTACTCTGAGGCTATAGGAATTGGGGCATTTTTGTACATAACTCTCTCTCCAGGTTCCTTACTGTCCAGAGTATTGTAGATAATTCTTAAGACTTGGTGCTTTGTCTTGATATTTTCTCTCCTTTCCTCCCACCCCATCTTTCTCCTCTTTTACTCTCTTTGTTGCGGTGATGAGTTTCTTCCAGAGGAAAAACAAGATATCCAGAAAAGGTAGAGTACTTCAGTGACCCATCAGTTTTTCTTCTCCAGTTTGACATTTACTAATCCCCAAGTTCATTTGAATTAAGATTCTGTTTTGCTAGCTGTCTCCTGGATTGTAATTCTGGTCCCCATCTAAGGCCAGGATCACCATCACCTGAAAAATTATCAGGTTCACCTAAAAAGCAAGGAAAGACTTTTCTCAGAAAAAAAGGAAATCCAGACAATCAACACTGCAGAGAACAGAGCCTGAGCCCATAAGCTACCTGCCAAGAGAACCAGAGGAACCAAATGAAGAGCCTTACTGCAGTTTATCATTTGAAAAGCTTTGTAGGAAGAGGGAGGTAGGGAAAATTATTTTGTTCATGTGAAAATATGTTTCTATCCTGTCTCTGACAATGAGAGTAGTTCCAAGGTACTGAATTTACTCCTGGATCTAACAGTTTTTAATAGGTGACTCCAGGGGTCCAGTTTCTTAATGCACTAAAGAAAAATGGTATAACCTAGACCTAAAATGGAAAGTCAGAGAAATGGGTGTTTCCCCATCTCTGCATTCTCCAGTACTCCCTACGGAGTACAGCATGTTCTCAGACAGTGCCCTCTCCTGGCTAACACATGTAAATTCTGTAATTTTTTATTCTAATCCTAGAATTTGTATCTTTAAAACATCTGAAGATGAATGCCTTCAGAAATCTCTAATTTGCTTCTATCTAAATTTTCAGATTCCACCCTTTTGAAAACTAATAATAGGCTGAAAGATCGAGAAATTATTCCTCTGGAAGTGACCACCTCATGATTTTCACCTTAGCTGTCCAAAGACTGAGAAATAGTCAACCTGTTTATTATCTAAAGGTCATCCCCACCTTTTCTTCTGTGTACATTTAAACACAACATGGTGTTCTTTCTCCAGTGTGACTAATGACCACCCCCAGAAGCAGGAGCAGTAAGTATATTGAAGGGGAGACCTTAGGGCCAGGAGGTTTCATGCTCAAATAATTAGATGTGCTCTGGTAAACTTGGAGGGTACTCCTTCCTCTGGCTTCTTGGAGAGCACTATGATGTAAGTTGTCTCAGATACTCCTACCTGCTTGCTAGAAAGTTGAATAGTGTGTCTTTGGAATGGGGCTTTTGCCATTTCTCTTCCAGGAAGAGAATAATAATATGGTCATAATAGCTAAACGCACTAATAAATCCTGTGGACAAACTTTATTCGTTCATTCCATAAAGGACTGTGAATCCTAGTAAAGGGTCTCTTCACTTCCTTTCTGGCTTTCCTTATTCTGAAATCAGTGAGGTGCCTCAAATCCGAGAGATAAAATCTCCTGCTTCGGGCAGTGCTACCCAGATGCTCTCTTACCCTTAAACGAGATGAACATGGGTGGAATCTAGGATTTTGGTAACAGACGGTACCATTTGCCTAAGAGCATCCTGAGTCCAGGCCCAGAATCTGTATTGTCCTTAGCAGTGCTAAGATGTTACATTCACAAACCTTATAGAAGCTTATAAAAATATTTAGAAGTAAGTAAATTGCCCCCTAGCTCCCATAATTAGACACGTACTCTCCTTAAAATCATAAATTTGAAAACAATTGGTTTAGTTTCCCCATTTCTGCCTCTCGCGTCCCTTCTAAAAGCTTAATGTGATAAGCTGCAGTAAGCCTTCATCCTCCTTCGTCTTTACCCATCTTCACTGAGCCCCTCTACCCTTCTTGCAGGGTTGCTCAGATGACTCAGGCGCTGTTCTCTGCAGAGTTTTCTATCTGGGTTTATTTTTCTGATGTGAGCCTTTCTTTTCACTTGCTCTCCAGGTGAGCCTGGCATTTGCTAGGAACCAGAGTGGACCCAGCAAAGTGGCCAGCAACAGAGTCCTGATCCAAATGGAGAAAGGGAACCAGGCGTACCTCAACCTGGAGTGGGAAACTTGATAGGAGGTCAGAAGTATTTCAGCTTTGGATTTTCATTTTCCTTATTTAAGGAACTAAGAACCAGAAGGTAGAGACAGAAAGGGAAGAGAGAAAATATCAAATCTTCAGTATGCCCTTCAGATTTCAGTTTTAGCCTTATTTAGCAAGTTTTGGATAGTGGAAAATAACGGAATTACAATTTATAAGCAATTACAGCTGCGTGACAGGTTGTTTCCTTGTATGGTGCCATTCTTGGAACACTAAGAATATAGTAGTTTAAAACGACAACCAGGAAATAAAGATGATAGTTATTCTTGCTACCATTTGTTACCTTAGGTAGTACTATTTTTTATATATAGTTTCATTTCTTCATGTTACTGATTTGTTTGTGAGTCACATGGTTACTTTACTTAAATTACTTTTCCTGGCCATTTCTATCATAACTTTATGCAATTGTGCTATCAATTCTGGGCTTTCCCATTTCACAACTATCTTTCATGTTAAAATCTAATCAGGCACACAGAGCCGAAACATTAACCAAAAAAGTGACCGCATTACCCAGTGAAAGCATTTATCACACACATAATACATGGGTATAGAAAATTGCACAAATATAGCTTGATGAGTTTTTATGAGGTAAACATTAATCAGCACCCAGTGTGTATGTATGTTTTAATGCCTTATTAATGCATGAATATGATTTAGTTTCCAGTGGCCTTCTGATTATAAGTTATTTGTCTATTTTTGTCCTGGTAATGGCAGAACTGATTTCTTATTTTCATTTTTACCAAGAGGGACCTTGAATCTTTGTGTTCAGAGGTTGTCATCATTGTGTACTTCTAAGTAATAAATGTGACTCTGGTACATTCTTCTTTTGATGAGATGTCCTGATTTCTAATTTTCTTCCATTCATATTTAGGCTATTTTTTACTTACTCCATATTTTCCTAATCATTGTCACTATTTTATTTTGCTTCTCCATTTTACTTACTTTAGTAGCATCTGAATTCTCTCTCATTTCCTGTGATACTGTTGGTCATCAGACAAATAGCAGTTTGGAATCTGGCAGCAATTAGTATTCTGGTTTCTTCTTGTTGATACCTCTTTAATATATCCTTTACTCAGATTATTGTTACCATTTGTTTTGCATTAAAATCACACTACAGTCTGTTTTCTCTTTGCTGTAGATTGGTATGTATGCTGATCTGACTCATTATTTACAGATTGCTTTGCCCCACAGTTTTCATTTCTTTGACTTGATCTTTACATACATGGTAACTCTTTGTTGAACTTTGAGCCTGTCTTCTGATAGGAAAGTTTGCTTTTGTATTCACATCATACATGTCTGTTTTACTAATGAATTTTCCTAGTAAGCAAAAGAAGCTGAATAATCTGACATCATTATTTGATATTTCTGTCGCTAGATACCAAAACTACAGTTGAAAGATTCTTGTTAGTGTTACAAGTAGGCTTCAGAGAGGAAACTACAAAAGAGGGAGCCAGAGAGGCAGGCTTTAAGTGTAGAATAGAAGGCTATAATCTAGTTCTCTTTGACTGGCTGTGTAACATTACTCAAGTCATTAGTCAGATTGTTGGATCTTTTTCCAATAGTTTCCTCATTCATAAACTAGAAGGGCCAGACTTCTCTGGGTTGCTGTGAGAAACACCTGAGAGTATGTGACTAATGCTTTGAAAATGCTATATAAAGTGCTGTATAAATGTAAAGTTTCAATTCAGACAGATTGAAATGGGTTTGAGCATTGGTCTCAGTAGTGATTTAGTTACAGGAGGATATTTGGTGGGTTATTGTAGAGCGAGAGAGAAACATTAATTGATTGCCTCCCATTGGCAACCTTTTTGGTGGATAGGACGATGCTCAACCAACTGAGCCACCCAGCTGGGCTGATCGGTTTAATTTGTGATAATTCAGCATTTAAAAGTCTCCTGAACTTTTCTCATAACAAAAAGTTAACAGACAGAAATATGTTCCTTTTACGTGTAAGGGTGCTCTTGATCCAGTACTCACTGCTGCTGTAATATCAGTGTTCAGCGTGGCTACCAAACCACTGCATCTCACTTGTGGATATCACATTTATAGGTTTCTTTGAACGTCCTCTTCTTTAAACATCTTGTGCTATGAATTTGCTATTATTCGTGTGACTTTGAACTGTGCTAACCAGATTGCCTTCCATTTCTTCTTCATCTTTTGCCTCTTAAGATTATTTGTTTTTCATGTGACAACTGCCTTTCAGTCTACCTAAAAACTTAGAAGAGTCATAGCTCATTTTTTTTTTTTTGATGACTTTTTATTGCTCTCTCATTCAAGGGGCATACCACTGGATTTTTTTTCTTCATATGAGCTTCATTAAAGAATAATTAAAAGACAAAATGGGAGAAGGAAACAAAAACTAAGAACTCAACTAAAATAGAACTGTAAGAGTTAATTTTGGGATTTTAATAATTTCTAATTTCTAGGTTCAAGAATCAAGTTACTATAGAATGGGTAGGATTGACCATAATGTCACATCAAGAGGGTATTTGCCATACCCTCTGTTTACCAGTTTATCAACCATTAAGAATGCTCTTTTTAAAGTCTTACCTCTATGCCTTGGTTTGGAGCCTTCCTATTTATTGGAAGGTCTTATGCTCTGAAGTTGCCATTTCTTTTAATTATATGCCTGTTAGTTTCTTTTGGCGTACTTCCTTATCATTTAACATATCTTTTGCCTTTTTCACTCTGCCTGTATTTTATACATTTTACACTAACATCCTCTCCCCATTTCACTTTTCCCATCCTATAGAAATTAATTTTTTTATTAGATAATGTACGTGGTTTGAGGCCAAAAGGTACAGAAAGCTTTACAGTAAGGAGTTTTTCCTTCCCATCCTTGTTCCCCATTCACCCTGACCTCTCCATGTAGGTAACAAGTATTTATAGTTTCTTGAGACTCCTTCCAGAGATAGTCTGTGCAATAAGTAATGCATATACATTCCTTCTTAGCCCTTTTAGAAAATATAGTATGGTATCATATTAATGTATACTGTTTTTCATTTTTAAATATAATTTGGGAGATCATTCCATATCAGTATATGAAGCACTCCCTCCTTCTTTTTATGGTCTTGTCAGCTCTGCCTTGATCTGAAATTTTAGACACCCTGAATAGTCCTCTAGGCTGCTGAGGTATTTCTTCTGGGAATTCTTTTAAAATTAATATAGTGTTCACCTGATACATTATATGCAAATAATCTCAGGGCTTTTTTCTTCATGTACAGAAAACCTTATTGTTATAAGTAAGCAAGCTGTTAAATTCTAATAAGATAATGAAATTATTTTTATCTTTATAGTTTGAATCAGCTTGGGTATTGACAAATATTGCTTCAGGAAATTCTCATCAGACCCGGATTGTGATTCAGGCAGGAGCTGTGCCTATCTTCATAGAGTTGCTCAGCTCAGAGTTTGAAGATGTCCAGGAGCAGGTAAAAAAATGAAACAGATAAAGAGAAGCAGGTGAAAGAATACAATTTTTCCCTTCGGTCTTACATTCAGGGCCTCAGTTTTACCACTTGGCCATGACAATCTATGATTCATTACAGGGAACATTCTAGAAATCTAAATTACCCAAATAGAAAATTTCCTAGTGAATGTAGGTAGAATTTCTCCTAGAAACAAAACCATTTTTCCTTCCAACCCTGAAATTCTTTAAGCCGTATAGATAAACTTTTTAGACTGTGTAAGCAGTTACTGAGCTTTTTCTTATAGGAATCTAGTATTTATTGAAGTAGCAGGTCTTTGCCGTTTTTGTGCACAAAAGACTTAGAAACATGAATTTTTTATTATTGCAAACTTTATCAAATTCATAAATATGAATCACTTCTAAATGAGAATGCTTTCCTCCTGCAGCTTTATTGAGGTATAATTGACTTACAATAAACTGCATTTATTTAAATCTGATAAGTTTTGACAAATGTATATACCCGTGAAACCATTATGACAATCAAGAAAGTTAATATATCCATCACCACTGAAAGTTTCCTGCATTTTGATTGTTCTTAAATTTTTGTTTACTATTTTCTTTTGTAAGCAAGCTTAAAAAACATTTTTAACCTGCTGAGTAAGCCATAGGAATCACTGCTCTGTACCAAGAGCTGTTGTGAACTGTTACATAGGGGTGGGTTCCCAAAAGGTAAAGAATATGTATAAGAACTGTTTTTTTCTTTATTAAGCTTACTACCATAAGTGTTCCCATGTACACTTTATAATATTATTGATCTTTCCCCAATCCCACAACTATTTCATCTGACTCCTTGATGAGGAACTTTGGGATATTGATAATGTCCATGTATAATATGTTGATTAACTACTGTATAATTTTGTAAAGAATTATTGTGATTTGTTGACTTTTTTTTTTTTTTTAAGAGTTGTAAGAGAATTAAACTCTACAACCTGCCATTAATGAATGATTTTTTCACAGGCAGTCTGGGCTCTTGGCAACATTGCTGGAGATAGTACCATGTGCAGGGATTATGTCTTAGACTGCAACATTCTTCCCCCTCTTTTGCAGTAAGTTTCTAATTTTTTTTTTAAGTAATGAAAATATGAGAAGTTCATTAGAAAGCAGTGCATCTTCGGAAATCATTTTGGATTTTCTGTTATTTTTTGTTGTAGACACTTGTTCAGATCATTTCTTTAGTCATCCTGTCTTATTCCAGTCCCCAAATTCTGAATTATTTGGTTAGAATTAAACTTTATTGTTCTGGAGAAAATGGCTTAGTATTTATATTAATGAGAATTAATGTTCATTGTATTGTTTACCTCTGTATCATCATACTTGTAGGTTATTTTCAAAGCAAAACCGCCTGACCATGACCCGGAATGCAGTATGGGCTTTGTCTAATCTCTGTAGAGGGAAAAGTCCACCTCCAGAATTTGCAAAGGTAAGGATTATACTTGTGGGAAATTGGCAGAAAAAGTACAATTAAAAGAGTGAGCAACTAATATTAATATGAAAGGAAAGAGATGATAAAATTCTAAGAAATTTTATTAAAAATTATCTGGCCCGGCCAGGCGTGGCTCAGCAGTTGAGCATCGACCTAGGATCCAGGCGATCATGGTTCCATTCCCAGTCAGGGCATATGCCCAGGTTGCAGACTTGATCCCCAGTCGGGAGCGTTCAGAAGGCAGCTGATCAATGACTCTCTCATCATTGATGTTTCTATCTCTCGCTCTCCTTTCCTCTCTCTGAAATCAATAAAGATGTATTTAAAAAAAAATTATCTGTTTTTAGGGAAATAGGGCTTGTTTTTATTTTTATTTGGGATACATTTTTGCTGCCTGTTAAAAGCTCTGAATTAATCTTTAAACTTACAAGTTTTTTGTTCGTAAAGTATCTAAAATACAGAATTTCTAGCTTTAGCACTTGGGAAAGTTCCTTTACTTGTTCTACAAGGGATCTCTCAGAATTGGTCTGTATTAAACTTTACTCCCTTAAATTATTTTCCTTGAGCTTTCACTGCCTCATCAAAGTAAGCTACAAGGCCACTGACAGCATTCCCAAAGATAGACATGCCACTTGGCCACTTGCTACTCCATCTCTAGAAGTACCACTAATCACCCCAAAAGTTAGCAAGTGTGTGCCTGGTTGTTTCTAGAGTTTATCACCTCACTTCTGGCTTTTATTCTATTGAATTTTATAATCATATCTTCCTTTTACAGGTTTCCCCCTGTCTGAATGTGCTTTCCTGGTTGCTCTTTGTCAGTGACACTGATGTACTGGCTGATGCCTGCTGGGCCCTCTCATATCTATCAGATGGACCTAATGATAAAATTCAAGCAGTCATTGATGCAGGAGTGTGTAGAAGACTTGTGGAGTTGCTGATGTAAGTTATCTTTAAGAAAATGAGTCTGCTTTTTCTGTCCCAATATTAATTTTTTTAGTTGCTGAACTCAAATATTTATTTGTTACATTGACTTACTGTGCTTTGGGCTTCTGTTCTTTAGGAACTTTTGGAAAACTGTGTAATTCCAGCTCAAGTTTAATTTCCTGAGACCAACCACTGGATAGTGAAAGGCATATTGCCACTAAAAATAGTCATTACTTTCTATCTCATTTAGACCTTATTCTGGACTGGTATACTTTGAATTTTATTTTGCTATATCTCCTTGTGATACTTCTGATTTATGGAGTGGAGAATTTACAACATAAATAAAGATTGTATTATTCAAATTTTTAGATAATACTAAAGAAAAAAATTAGAGTGATAAGATAATGGGGAAATGATACACAGTTACAAGGCACATGAAATTTAACTCAAGTAAGTACAAGGTAGATGCCGGGAGACACTGCCCCAAACAAGACATGTGGAATGAATTGGATCATTGTAATGTACACAATGCAAAACTCTGGCATTATAGCTGGTTGCAGACTGGGTGCACATCAGCAGCATAATGCTATTGTGAATTAAAAGCAATCTGATGCTCTAGGAGTCAGAAGTACAGCATTTAAAATCTGGGAAGTTATCTTTTGTACTCTTTGGTCACTAGATTACTATATATCTTAACTATTTCTTTTTAATCATCCAATCTTAAATATGAAGGAACTGTCACTGTTTTGAGAAGAGTAATCTTATTTAAAAGGGAGAGAAAATGGGATTTTTAAGGAAAGTTAAAGGATATTAACTTATTTAGCCTGAAATAAAGACTTAATATTTGTCTTCAAATATATAGTTTTGTGGAGGGTTTTATTTTATTTGTTTTTTGACCAGTATGTCAGGAGTGGTTTAGCAGAGTGAGTTCACTATTTGAAATGTGAAGCCTGGCTTTTATTTTCAGGTTATTTCAAGTTGATGTATTTTCAACTCTAAAAAAATGCTATATAAATGTTAACCATTGCTCTTCGTTGTATCAGCAACCATAGGGACCAAGTAAAGAGGAAATGAAGACTATAACAAACAATGAGAGGGAAACCTTAGAATCCTGGTGATAGAATACCTGGGAAATATTATTAGGAAAGATTTGTAGTGGTTTTTTTTTTTAATCCAAAATACTAAATAAAGGGAGAGACAGCTCTTCTAGGGGACAGCAAGCATTCTGTCATCATGACAGGGGTCCCTTAATAACCACCATTGGTAATTTTCTGTCACGTTATTTAGTTTGGATTTTAGCCCTAAGGTAAAGAGACTAAGGATAGAATTGATATAACATTTCTTTTTATGGTTGCAGGCATAATGATTACAAGGTGGTTTCTCCTGCTTTGCGGGCTGTGGGAAACATTGTCACAGGGGATGATATTCAGACACAGGTATGAATAAGTGGCAACTATTTTTTCCTTCAAAAATAGTATATTGAACCCCATGATTAAGTTTCTGTTATACTATTCAATTCCATATTATTGGGGAGAATTGATACTTTGTTTCATTAATGTTTGTTAAAAATTAGGCAACTACTTTCACTATCTGTCTGTTTTGACCTGGTACTTGTAGCAGTTTTGGGGTCCCTTTGATTTAACTTAACCTTTTGGTCAGGCAGGTTTATTTCCCTCTACCCCTACTTGAAATGGTTCTTGTGAGCATCAGAAGCCTCCAGTAGCATCTTTTCTCTGTCTCTGTCATCTTTGTCTCATCATCTCTGATAGCTTCCTTCTTTTTGTACATGGTAAGTCTGCTATGTGAGGAGGATTCTTGCCTTGTAGTTCCTAACGTCACTCCATTCAACTTCTACATCCAGATACATCATTCACAGTGGATTATCCTAGCCATTTTTCTTCTTGATCTCTCAAATACATTGGTGCATTGCTGTCGTCTTTAAATGATCTTTCTAGGCTTTGTGGTGGTGAAGTGTTTTCAGTCTCCTGCCTCACTGACTATTTCCCTTTAGTGAGCTCCTTTTTCTGTTTCTTCCTTTTTGTGGAAATCCTCTGGGAGATGATACTTCAGCCTCATTCACTGATCTTTTTTATAAATTCAATCATTACTTTGTGTGCATGAATTGAGAATTAGGTTTTAGCCTTACCTTAGCTTTTTCTTAACCACCATTTACTTTCACAAGACATTTAATGTCTTTTTTAATCTCTGAAATTTAGGAAGATTGGATTTGTTTTCTGAGGTGTCTTCAAACTTCAGTGTTTACTTTAAATTTATTCTGTCCATTAGGGAACTCATTATTTTCCCTTATCTATTTGAGCCTCTGCTTATTTATGTGCCCTGTTTTAGTGAAGGGCACCAACAGTTGCCTGAGGCAAAAACCTGGACATCAGCTTGATGCTTCTCCACTGCTCTCATTAGTCTCTAAGTCTGTTACTCCATCTCTCCTTATCCCTTGTAGTGCTTAGTTCACACATTTCTTGTACCATTCCCATGTTACCAGAAGGATGCTTGTAAAACACAAATTTGATCATGTATAATCTTTTACTTATAATTTTTTTATGGCCCTCTGTTGTCCCTGGGTGATGTTTAAGAACATTTAAAATCTGGTAGCTGTGGAATGGAATGCTGTGCAACAAAAAGCAGCAGCTCTTAAGCCCTGATATAGAAAGCCCTCCAGGTTATATTGCTTATAAAGAAAAACAAGGGGCCGTGGAGCAATGGCAGTGCCCCAAGGTCAGTGGTGTGACTTGTTGGCCAAGCTGCTAGTTCAGGATTCATCTCAGGCCTGTTCTGGCCCTGGACCCAGTGGCCTCAAGGAGAAGGGGAAGCAAATCCTGAAGGAACTAGGTGAGTACTATGAGAAGTTTAAATGGGAGACAGACAGAACCTGAAGAGGAGAGTGTTGCACTGCATTCAGAGAGCCCTGGTTTGGAGTCAGGAGCTAGGTGATGAGAAGATCCGGTTGTGAGTCGTATGGTGGAGAACTGGACCAGGCAGGTGGACAGTCATGTGGAACTCTTTGAGGCACACCAAGAGGTCAATGACACCACTGGCCACAGTGGCAAAGCCAGCTAGGATGAGTCCAAGAATGAGACAATCACACAGGCAGAAAAGCTCAGGAGGTGCCAGTTACAGCACAGAAATGAGAAAATTGGGAGAATGCAGCTAATGATCGTGACCATGATGTCGTCACCTCTGGAACGCCCAAGGAGAAGAAAGCAAAAGCCTCCTAAACAAGTGCTTCAAGGCCAAAGCAGAGAGGGAAGCATCTCCCGTAGACCTTCCCATTTAACCAAATGAGCTCACTTACTGTCTATGCAATCAGTTCTCCTATGGAGAAATAATCGATGAGTGCCCCATGGAATAGCTCCACTTCCCATGTGTAGGACTGAGTCATAAACCACAGAGCAAGTGGTACTGTCTCAGATGTCAAGGGGAGAACGAGAAAACCACAGACAAAGCCCCGGAGAAATCCAAAAACGAAAGGATTTATAGCAGGTAGATGGTGGATTTCCCTAACAGTGAGAACTAAGCCAGTATATTTATTACATCACCACCCTTGGTGAGGCGCAAAGACTGTACAATGTATATTTTTAAACAATGTTAGAAAAGGAGCCCTATTTTTGTGTGTCTGTGTGTGGGGATGGCAGTGATTCTCTTTGCCTTTTGTTTTCATTGGTACACATGTGTAACAAGAAAGTGGTCTGTGGATCAACATTTTAGGAACTACAAATATAGGTTTAAATTAAACACTAAAAAACAAGGGGCAGAATTGTGTGTAAAAAGGGGTAGGGAAGAAAGGAGGGAAAAATAGTATACTATATGTTTGATTATGTTTGCATAAAATTTCTCTGGAAGGATACATAGGAAACTAATAATATTGGTTGTCTCTGTAGAAAACTGGGTGTCGGGGGTACTGGAATGGAAAGGAGGCTTTTAAGTATATTGTTCTTCATACTTGCTGTATTTTTAAACCATTTCAGTGTATTTACTATTAAAAAGTTTCTATGTTCCCCTTCCCACACCATATTTTATGTTCTTGCCGTTTCCCCTTTAATTAGCTATGACCACACTCAGCTCTGAGCTTTAACACATACTTTCTTTCCCCTGCATGGAACATATCTACCCCCCATTCCTGCTCTGACCACTACCTCACATGGATCCACACCCTGCCACTGTTTTCTCATCTTCAGGTTTGGTATGACAAAAACAGTTTTCTCTGAGAAACTGTGTTTGCTCTCATACTCTTTTTTTTTTTTCTTTTTTAATTTTTAAATTTTATTTTTGTTTAAAATGTTACAGATGTCCCTTTTTCTCCCCAGTGACCCATTCCACCCCGTCCCATCCCCCTCCCCAGTCCCTCTCCCCACCATTGTCCATTTCCTTGGGTTGTGCATAGATGCTCTCATACTCTTAAGTTACGTGCTGCTGCTTTTGTTTCATCCATCATGGCACTTATCGCACTGTATCACACTGTCTAATTACTAGATTGTAAGCTTCTAAAGGGGAATCTGGGTCATTCTTGTTCATTTTTATGCCTCTGTAATCTAATAGTTCCTGATACAATGTATAGGAACTCAAATATTTATTGAAGTTCTGAATCTGTACATCTAGTTATGACTTCCTCTCAAGTTTCAGTCCCATGTCTCCAGTAGCCTGTTAGGTGTTTCTGCTTGCATGTCTCACATTTGTCTCTCTCAGTGTATGTTCTCCCGCAAAGCATGTTCCAGCTCTTGATTTTTCCCATTGCAACTAATGATATAACTCTTCATCTACACTTGAAACTTTGCAGTCATATTTGATGTTTCCATATCTCTCACACTTTGTATAGTAAGTCACCAGGTCTTGTTGATTCTTACTGTTACCAGATCCACTTCCTATTATCTTATTTTGGTTCCTGTTTTTTCACACACAGGGTTGTTGCTGTACCCACCTGATTTATCTTCCTACTCTCCCAGTTTATTCTCCCTAATAATGACTTAACCTTCCCTAAAATAACCTTGTTCACATTACTTGTTTTCCTCTTAGAAACAAGCTTCTTTAATGCCTATGAGATAAAGAGCTTTGAAAGACGTTAAGGAAGACTTGAAGGAATTTGTACTTAAAGATTTTAGTCTCATTCTTCTCTTTGGCCTACTGTTAATTTTGGCCTATTTTCTTAGTTTGGTACTTCGTGGTAGCCCAATCTCAGCATTTTCTCATTTTCAACCTACCTGCAGGGTCCTTTCTATTCTTTACTTTTGAAATCTTGTCTCTTTTAAAGTGCCCCCCCCCCACACACACACACACTCCCTATGAAGTCTTTGCCCTACTACTCCTCCTCAAGTATTGTTTAATTTCGGATGTGTTTATTTTCCAGACCATGTGTTTTGGCATTTTAAAAATTGCTTTGTGACATCTTTTATACTGTTACTTAGAAAGGTTGTACCTGTTTAAAGTTTTATTTTTGAGCTACGTTAATTTAATAGGCAAAAAAGAAAAGACTTCCTTTTAATTTGCATTCTTTTCATTCTCACATTCTTGTGAGATAATAGCATCCCTCTTATCTGTTGCATTTCCCCCCTATTTTTTTCATTGTTTTTATGCTTGATAAGTCCTTCACTATCCGAAAACCATCTATTTACTCATATTTTCTTCTGTCTTATGGTTTCTCTTTTATATTTACTCATTAAACCAGCTGCAAATTAATTTTTGTAATGGGTTAAGAACTGATTTTTTAAAAATGTTTTCAACAGGTTAACCCCTTTATTCTAGTTTCATCTATTAAATAAGACCACCAATTACTGTAGGAGGAAAGGATTAACTTTATTATATACTTAATTCTTTATAAAAAGCTGCATGTGATTTTGGACTTTATATCTATTCTGTTGTTCGTGATTGATTCTTGAGCCCGCCACCTATTATTTTAGTCATGACAACTCTATGATTTTAGGTTTTGGTAGGGTAGATCTCCTTCATGTGTATTTATATCTTATCTCCCTCATCTTTGTAAGCTTTTCTGGTAGCTGGGGATGTATTCTTTTTATCTTTGTATCTTATAAAGCACCTGGTATGCTTCATTATGTATTTGGTTCATTGACTACCAGGTAGAGGGTTATCAGAGGACTTAAAAATCCAAGACCACTTCTGAATTTCTGGCCACTTGATACAGTACTCATCCAAAGGCATTTTAATATGCTGTAGGGATAGGAAGGTAAATAAGACATTATTATGCCTTACTAAGTACAGGTTTAGTATTTGAGAATATGTACAGTGAAACTGCTTTAAATGATCTTAGAAACTAATTCTTACTAGCAGTGAATACTTTTTTCACATATATAAAGTTATTTGTTTCTAAAATTTCAAGGGGAGAAATTAAGTTATTTGCCTTTATTTTTTTCTAAAATAAAGTTTTTGAGTTAAAGATTTACTTATATCTGTTTGGATAAATACAAGAAGTAAAATTTTCAAACTTTTCCTTTAAGGTAATTTTGAATTGCTCAGCTCTGCAGAGTTTATTGCATTTGCTGAGTAGCCCGAAGGAATCTATCAAAAAGGAAGCATGTTGGACAATATCTAATATCACTGCGGGAAATAGGGCCCAGATCCAGGTAAATTCATATAGCACCTGTCTTTTTTGTATATTTTTGTAGATAAGTAAGACTCTTTTTCTGTCACCCTTTAAAATATATTTTTTCATTATTGCCTTGGAGACCATTTCCAACGTTGTTGTCTTATTTGATTTGTCTACGTCTGTCTTTTTTAAAAAGTCCTACTTTAAAGAGGTTAAATCTTTTGAACTTATATTTGGGCCTTGGTATTTTCCTTTGCCTTTAATGATGATTTGCCAAGATAGTGAAATAGTGTCTTGTATTCTTGCAGTATTTTGTTGGACTTGATGCTAAACAGATTAGCTTTACTCTTGCCAAGTAAAATACTTATTTTCTAGTGGACTAATGTATTAGATTGCTTCAATTTTTCATGAACCTTTGAGGACCCATTTTTCTCTAACTGATTATCTGCCTTTTCCTTTTATTCTTGTATCAATGGGAGAGTAACCCAAGTGGAAGACTAGCAGTGGGCCAAATGGTCCAGCATAGGCCATGAGAAAGGCTGGAACAGCAGGTTGAATTTATGAGACTTTGAGCTGAGTGGAATCAGAGGTCATCTAATCTAACGTTCTCATTTATAGATGGAACTGAGGCTTAGAAAAATAAAATGATTTGTTCAAGGGCACCTCTAGTAAATGACAGGACCAAGATGAAGTGTCTTTCTGCTAAACTTTGCTTACTTCCCTCATTGGTGTAATAGAAAAAGTTCTTGTCCAGGAAAGCATGGGTTAGTCATCCCCTAACAGAATGCTATCAGGGACTGACATTGGTAGCTATTGCAATTCATAGCTTACATACGAGAGGATATCAGCTGCAGTTGATTGCCTCATAATCCACCAGGCTCTTATGTAGAACTCAGTTTCTTGATATAGGAAATGATATGAACTCATTTTAGGTTCTTGAGCTAAAGAGAAGCATGAAGAAAGTAATTTGAGGAAGCCTACTTTCGTGTTAGTATATGAAAGGGACTGAGTAAAAGTACTCTGTACAACTAAAGGCTATTCTGGTAATCTGGATGGGAGGTGGTGGCTTGGAATATGATGATGGCAGTGCTAACGGAAAGGAAAAGATGGACTCAGAGCATTTTAAATTGAAAACCTAAAAGACGTGACTGACTGAATTTTGAATAAATAAATAAAAAAAGACTTTGTGAACTTCAGCGATTTGAAAGGAAACCTGATACAGAGGGCAGGTGATGTGTTTGAGGCAATTAGCAGATCTAAAGTAAGCGGTTGGCCATCCTGGGCTGGGGCTCCAGTGAGAGGAGTACCAGAGAGTTACAACTCATGTCAGGGTGGATGCTATGAGAGAAATGAGAATAGCAGAGGAACAGAGAATTGAACTTTTATATAAGTTATTGTGGAACAAGAGAGGACAATAAAAGAGGAAACTCAGAGGGAAAGGTAGATTATAAGGTCATAGACTCCAGGGAGGGTGTTATTGATACCAAGTATGGCCAAAAAATTAGGGATAATGAGAATTTAACTTCTTCCTGTTTATTTTTAACAGGGGGAGGGATGTCATTAGTGGAACTAGCTGAAAAGTTATCATTAGTATCACGAACACTTTAAAAAAAAATGTTTTTATTGATTTTAGAGAGAGAAGAAGGGGGGGGAGAGAGAGAGAGAGAAAGAAACATCGATCGGCTGCCTCATGCACACCCACTACTGGGGATGGAGCCTGAAAACCCAGGCATGTGCCCTGACCTGGAATCGAACTGGAGACCTTTTGGTGCACAGGACAATGGCTCCATCAACTGAGCTGCAGTGGCAAGGGCAAATCATGAACACTATTTTTATTATATTAGTTTCAAGTGTACTGCATAGTGGTTTAGAAATTGTCAATATTATAATTTCCCTTTCCATTTAATTTTTTCTTTAATTTCAGACTGTGATAGATGCCAACATTTTCCCAGCCCTCATTAGTATATTACAAACTGCTGAGTTTCGGACAAGGAAAGAAGCAGCTTGGGCCATCACAAATGCAACTTCTGGAGGATCAGCTGAACAGATCAAGTAAGTACTAGCCAGGTAGCATCTTACAAGTTAAAGGAAAAATTATTTTTTCTACCAGTTAAAAATGCTCCATTCTAGCCTTGTGGAAGATTGTTCTCAGTTTCATAATTAGACTCAAGTATGTATTTTATTCCTTATACCTTTCCCATGACTTCTTGCTGAAACAGATTCTGGGTTGTGGGAAGTCAGGCAAAGTTGAGGTTTGAAGCAGCAGAAAAATTATAGGGGTGGCTTCAGCCCACTCTGGAGCTGCTTGGTCAGAAACATCTTGAGTAATCTAGAAGGTTACTTGTAGAATCCTTAGAGTACAGCTTTAATAGCTAACTCTTGCTATTTCTAGTTATATGTCTTAATTGGACCAGACTTGAAAGAGAGGTATATCTTAGGGTAAAGTGCCAAATTCAGTAGAGGCAAGTGTCTCCTAAAGTACTATAGTATTCAGTAAAGTGAGAGATACCTGTATTAGCTTGAGACTTAAATGGCCCCTTGGGTAGCAGCTTATAATCTTAATGGCTAAAAAAGGCATATATGTGGGTAGGAATCATAGAAAAGAATGAAATCTTACATTTGTGACATTATGGATGGACCTAGAGGGTATTATACCAAGTGAAATAACTCAGGGAAAGATAAATACCATATGATTTCACTTACATGTGGAATCTAAAGGACAATATAAATGAAAAATATATATAAAGAAAATAGAAACAGACTCATAGGTACAGAGAACAGACTGACAGTTGCCAGAGGGGAGGAGGGGCTTGGGGGACAGTGAAAAAAATGAAGGGATTGAGAAGTACAAATGGGTAGTTACAAAATTGTCATGAGGATGGGATGTGAAGTACAGCACAGGGAATATAGTCAATAATATTGTAATAACTATGTATTTGGTGCCAGGTAGGTATTGGAAATAGGGAAACACTTCGTTAAAGTTTATATCATTGTCTAACCACTATGCTGTACACCTGAAACTAATACAAAATAATATGGAATATAAGCTGTAATTGGGGAAAAAAAAGAATATGGATAGAAATTAATTCCTCAAAAGAATATTTTATAATTACATGCTAAATTATGGACATTCAGTATTTCAGATAGAATAAACTGAGTAGTGAAGAAAAAAATGGATCCTTGCCTTAACTTTATGGGGAATTCAGATGAGGGGAAGATGGTTTTGAATGAGTTAAAACATCAGCCCCTTCCTTATCTGTAGTATCTGGGAAACAGCTACCTCTCATACTGTTGCTTTGTTGGTTAAATGTAGGCTGAACCAATGCTAATTTTTAGTGCTCTGTTGAAAATTTAAAAATGAAAAGGTAAAGTAATTCTAACATTTTTAGAATTTGATCAGGTACGAAAGATAAGAAGTATTTACCTGAAATAATAAAATTATAAATAGGTTAACACATGCAGTAGCTATTTTGGTAAAGTACATCATGGGCAGGTTATTCATGGAAGACTTTCAAGTGGTCTTGTATGAGGTTAGGCCTTTTTCAACTTCCAAGATTCTGGTTCTGGGGTATAGCTAGTCCTTGAATACCGTTTTGTTATAGTGTAGAAACTTAACTCTTGTTTATATCAATGAGCCTATGGCAAAATTGGTTTTGTTATGTGTTGTTTCACGTAAAGTTGCAGAATCTATGGACAGTGTTAAGTGAGGACTTAATGTATGTACTATGATTGTAAGTATACCACCACCAGATGGCAGTAATGTACAATACTATAGAAGTTGTTTGAAGCATTGATAGTCAAGTTTTATGTTCAAATTCAGATTTATAATTATTAGTGGTCTCTTCATTGTATACCAAATCTATTTTTTTAATTGAAGTGGTTAAACTGTACACATACATATTTTTAAAACATTTCTAATATATGTGGTAGCTTTCATCAGAAAGTATTTAGAGGTATTTCACTCTATTAGAGAAGAGTAGAATGGCTACTATCCTGTTTAAAATCTGGCGTAGCTATTTATAATAATTAAGTTAGTTTTCAATATCCTAGTAGTTTCTTCTTAACTAGATGAAGAATTTTCTTAAGATTATTAACAAAAATATTATAGTCCAAAATACAGAAAATAAACTGGTTTTATCTCTGATAAAGATATGTGTGGCTTCTGCTCATTCTGGTTGGGAAGACAAGATTTATATGCAAGAACCAGTTAGAATAACTTAGAAAATATCCATAATTCTATGTTAAATTAATCAAATACAAACATACTATTCTTAAGAATGAGGTATAAAGAATATTGCCTGGAATTAGAGAGAGTTTCATGTAAGAGGTGAAAGTTGTCATTTGGGTAGAGGTTTGGCAGTTTTAGAGGAGAGAGAATAGCATGAGGGAATATGCACAGTAAATGTTACTGGAAGAGGTAAATCAGTCTTGTTGCTATAGATTAGAAAGTCTTAGTCCTGGGAAGACTTGGAGTGAAAGAAAATAGTCTTTTGAGGAGAGGAAAGACAGCAATTCAGATGCCATTGCAGTAGTTTAGTGTACAGTGATGGCCACGATGAAGATAATAGCTGTAGCGTGGGATATGTATCTCAGCATGGGAAAGCAGGGTCTATAGGACTTAGTGGCAGGCTATAGGTAACAAAGGAAAGGGAAAAGTCAGAGATGACTGGGGAAAATGTTGGTGCTGTTGATAAAAATTAGGACACAGAGGAAGCAAAATCCTATTTGAAGGTGATGGTTTTAGACACAGTGAGTTTATTGCTCAGCTGAAGAAATCTGATTTTATCAGTTCTGTCTCTCAAAGCTCACTTTCCTCCATTCTAGAGTATGTGGATTTCTTCCCCATAAATTTCTCCTTCCTGAAGGAACTCCTAAATGTAAAATTACCAATTAGATCAGCCCTCTCAGGTTTGAGACATTGATATAATTTGAGAAATATAATTCACTTTTCCAGATAATGTATTCTTATGGAATAAATTTCCTGACCCCGAAAATTTTCTTAAGTAGCCTTTTCTGCCACAAAAGCCAGCTGGCATTGATGACCAGTGCCCAGTTTACTCAGTTGTTCGAAATGTACCACCCATAGGAGCCACTCCCAGATTTAACCATAGAATTGTGCTTGCTTTCCATGCAGTTTTCCAGTCATCTTTTCAAGTCTTCACACTTCTGAGGGTTTTCTCAAAATAATAAAGCTTTCCAACTCCTACACAGCCCAGATGCCGTGGTCACGTGTCTTGCATTTAGGTGCAGATTGTTGTCTTTAGAAAAATTTGCATCAGTAGTGAAATACCACTATGGTAGTCTTTAAATCTTTAGTGGTTGCATCAGAAAATAACACCTGAAATTCCTTCTGATCTTGTAAGGTATTTAAGGAATAGTAGTAGTATCTTTTGACTCAGTGATGCCACCACTGACCTGAAAGCAAATTGTCATCTGCTGTTTGTTTGCATCTGGTAATCTACATTAAAATATTTTAAATGGCTAGAATTCAGAACCCAAAACTCTTTAAATGAATAATGCCAGAATACAAAGTACTGATATTATATTTTCCAAATAAAATCTACTCATCTTCAGAAAGCTGGATTTACTTATTAGCATATTTTGGGGTAGAGTTTTTTTAATATTTTAGTCAATAATCTTGTAGTTCATTTTTAAATTATTCATTTATAAGTTCTAGAAGCTTTCTAAGAACCTTAAAATTTGTTTTCAGTCTTCAATCAAGTTTTTAGTACACTGGTTTTCATAAGCACCAATGTTACCAAACTAAATGAACTTTTAAAGGTAATGTAAGGGTCAGAGGTGAGCCAGGATTTTTAGTGGGAAGAAGATCACATCAAGAGCAGACCATGATCAAGTTTGAGGACAATTTGGAGATTGTGAACAAGTCTCTGAAATACCTATTGGTGTTCAATAGACTTGCCTATGTAGGCCAGTGAAGTTATAAGTGCAGACATGTAAGTCATCTATTTAATCAGCCACTATAAAATTTTGCTGTGGTTTTGTGACATAATGAATCTGTGGTTCCCAGATTTTTCCAGTTGAGGAAACTGAGGCACAGACAGCTCAAATAACTTTCCCAAAGTCATCCAGCTTGTAAATAGCACAGCGTGAATGTAATAGTGGTGGTTGTCTCTGGGTACTTTTTATCTTTCTCAGTGCTTTTTGTGTTTTCTAAATTTGCAACAACACATATTGACAATTATAAAAGAGGCTTGGTGTTTGTTTTTAAGAAAAATAATGAGAGCCCTGGCCAGGTAGCTCAGTTGGTTAGAGCCACGTTCCCATACACCAAGGTTGTGGGTTCAGTCCCCAATCAGGGCATATACAAGAATCAGCCAGTAAATGCATAAATTAGTGGAACATCAGCAACAAAAAAAGAGGGATAAAAAGAAAAATAACAAGAATTATATAGGTATGTTGAAGAAAAGGTTCACTAAAAATTGGTACAAAGGAAGGGGAAATGGTCAGCAATGGCTTTAAGGCTAGATAACTGACCTATTCTGTTCATAGCAATGTAGTTTTAATTGTCAGAAAGTATTTAAATAAAATTAGGCACAATATTGTTACATTTACTCCTAAGTAAATAATAATGCTAAATAAGACATAAAACTACTTCTTAAAAAAATTAAGACTTTTTTTACAATGTTTTTAGATTTATAGAGAAATTGAGATAATAGTACAGAGTAGAGTTCCTATTATAACGGGTGGGGGCCATATTCGGCCCCTGAAATCATGTGGTCTGGCCCTGCCAAGGCAACTGCAGGCAGGACCCAAAATTCAATAAATCTAGGAGCTTTTTTCATAGCTAATTTTTAAGTTGGTAATTTTGAATGGCCCATGAATGATGTTATAAATATCCAAGTGGCTGTTGGCAGAAAAAAGGTTCCCCACCCCTGCTATATACCTTCATCACCTGCACAATTTCCTCTATTAACATCTCTCATAGTGTGGTTACATTTTTTAGAGTTAATGAACTACTAGTGATACATTATTAACTAAAGTTCATAGTTTATATTAAGGATCACTCTTTCTGTTGTACAATTCCACAGGTTTTGATGAATGCATGTCATGTTTCCACCATTGTGTCATACAGAATAATTCACTGCCCTAAAAATCCCCTCTGCTTCACCTATTCATCTACTCCCACCCTTGAAATCTCTGGCAACCACTACTATTTCTGTTGTCCTTACAAAAATTTTACCTTTTCCAGAATGTCATATATTTGGAATCATAGTGTGGAGTCTTGTTACACCAGCTTCTTTCACATAGTAATACGCGCTTAAGGTTACTTCATGTTTTTTCATGGCTTGATTGCTCATTTATTTTTCTTTTTATTGCTGAATAATGTTCCATTGTCTGGGTGGACTACTATTTATCCATTTCACCTATTGAAGGACATCTTGGTTGCTTTCAGTTTTTGGCAGTTATGAATAAAACTGTTGTAAATATTGGTGTATAGGTTTTTGTATGGACATAAGTTTTTATCTCAGTTGGGTAAATACTTAGGAGTACGATTGCTGGGATTGTATAGAAAGCTTTGTAAAAACTTGACAAGCTGTCTTCCAAAGTGGTTTATCCTAATTTGCATTCCCACCGACAAAAAAATGAGTTTCTCTTCCACGTCCTTGCCAGGATTTGCTATTGTCAGTGTTTTGGGTTTTATTCATTTCAGTAGGTATGTAGTATCATTGTTGTTTTAATTTGCAGTCCAGTAATGACACAGAGTGTCCCAAAAAATGTATACTAACTTTAACAGCTGATTCTATTACATTTTGAAAAATGTATTTTAACAAACACTGCCTTTATAATTACTCAGAGTTTATATACATTTTTGGGGAGACTTGGGATACTCTGTATATGATATTGAGCATCTTTTCATATGCTTATTTGCCATTAGTATATCTTTGGTGGGGTGTACGTTCAAATCATTTGCCCATTTTTACGTTGAGTTGATTTCTTATTTTAATTTTTAAGAGCTTTTTGTACAAAATAGAATGGCCCTTGGGCCTATTGTGTTGTGCTGACTTTTGCAGTAGGTGTGTCATGTTTCAGAGGTGCAGTTACCTATAGAAGCAAAGATGAAATGAATCAAAATTACTCTATTTTATGAGTTGCTCATATTCAAAGAAAGAGAGTATTCCTGGAGTCCAATAATTGTGGAAGGAAAAAAGAATGGAACTGACTGCTAGAGAACTGGTTTTCATTTCTTTGTGTGTTTTTTGTGTGATAAGGTGTAGCTTGTATGGGTGCCTATTTTTATCTCTAGTCAGGTTGAAGATGACCTTTCCACCAACCTAATAAGTTTTATTGAATTAAAAGCTTTGTTTGACTAAATCATTCTTTTTCTTAATTTAGGTACCTCGTAGAACTGGGTTGTATCAAGCCACTCTGTGATCTCCTCACAGTCATGGACTCTAAGATTGTGCAGGTTGCCCTAAACGGCTTGGAAAATATCCTGAGGCTTGGAGAACAAGAAGCCAAAAGAAACGGCACTGGCATTAATCCTTACTGTGCTTTGATTGAAGAAGCTTATGGTAAGATAGAGTATTGATCAGATGTCCTGAAATTATTTTCTTTTTCTCTTTGCTTTTCTGGCCTGTCCATATCTGTCATCAGCAAACGCATACAAAAAATTGTTCTCTTACGAATGATAATGTTTAGTATGTAGAACTGGAAAAGAAAATGTATTGTAAATATGAAGAGAATTGAGTACCCTTCAGTTTAGCTAGTTTTACACTGGCCTCTTAGGATCTTCGCAGTTCCCTGACTGCTTTTCCTGTGGGTGCTCTTCCTTGTCCGTCTGCGTCTCAGTAGCATCCATATCTACTGTAGGTGACGCCTGACTCCCTTTCTCTTGTAAGATTGAGAGTTCTGATTTTACATTGCACCCCCTAGCTTTCTGTGTTCCTAAAGAGTTCCTGACTTCAAAGGTTTCTAAGAATTTCATCTTAAAGAGTCACTTGGTTTCCTCATTCTTCTAAATCTCAGTCTAAATTGTATTCTTAATCATCAGTTTACCAAGGTACTTTAACCTTTTAAGTTCCCTGAGTGATTTTAATGCATAGCCTGGGTTAAAAACCACTGTTCTGGGGTTTATTCCTGAAATTAGAATTAGGAGTCATGGGGGGTACATTCAGTTTTCAAATTTATCAGCTAATTCAGAATTGTTTTCTAAATGATTTTAACAATTTATTTTTTAAAAACATGATTATATAAATATACCTACTTAGTGTAAGGGATTTTGAAATATATAAAAAAGAAAAATGGTTTTTATCCAGAGGTCTTTCTCCACAGAGATAACTATTGTTACTTTTTAAATTTATATATATTTTAATATGGATATTAAAATGAATATATATTTTTACCTTTGAGCAATGTTAATATTTATTTCCGGTATTGTTATAGCTGCCAGACTGCTTATGGATGCAACTAAAAGAAAGCCTAGCTCAGATGGGCTTGCACTTAAAGGAAATATGTTGGCTAATTGTTCTAGTCTTTTAAGTTTAGGCAGTAGAAACAGATTCTGACTAAGGATATTACACATTCGTTGAAATGATACTGGATGTCTCAGAGCCTAGGTAGATAGAACTAGAGCCAAGAATTCATTAGGCCATAGGTACTGTCCACTAGGAAGGAACTATAATGCGACTGGCCCTCGGCACTGGATGATGTGCTGACTGTTATAGAAATTGCTGTTTCTGGGGACTGGCTGTTGCTTGCATATGGGTTTAAGGTATCAGTTTGTAATACTGTACTAGCATTCAGATGTAATCCCCAACAATACTTTCTGTGCTATACAGAATTCATATGAGATAAAAGTGGAGAAAAGAGTCTTTACCTCAAGGAAGGAGACATTGCTTCATTGGAATTTCCTACAGATAAACAACAGATTTTCCTTTATTCTGTATTCTAGGTCTGGATAAAATTGAGTTCTTACAGAGTCATGAAAACCAGGAGATCTACCAGAAGGCCTTTGATCTTATTGAGCATTACTTCGGTACCGAGGATGAGGACAGCAGCATTGCACCCCAGGTTGACCTTAGCCAGCAGCAGTACATCTTCCAGCAGTGTGAGGCTCCTATGGAAGGCTTCCAGCTTTGAGGCAATTCACTGCTTTCATGTTCCTGTGTCAGACCAGGCTACCCAGTCTCGTCCTCTTGTGGAGCCCACAGTCCTCATGGAGCTGACTTCTCAAATGTTTTCCATAATACTGTTTGCGCTCATTTGCTTGCCTTGCGCACCTGCTCTCTTACACACATCTGGAAAACCTCTGGCTCTCTGTGGTGGAATACCCTTCTAAGAAAAGAGTAACCAGAACAGCCCACTCTTAAGGAAAATCCCTAGGCTTTGGAGATCCGCACGTCTATATTATAAGAGTCACGGGAATATACACATATTAATGTGGCTCTGTTTTTGTTTTTTTGGCGGAAAAAAGAGGACTCCTCATTCCCTTTTAAGTGGGAAAAAATACTGACATTAAAAAGATAAGACTAAAACTTTATCTTGAATTTCACACAACTACTTGCAACAAGGGAGATATTTAGACCTGTTGTGTATACTTCAGAGTACTTTTCATGAGTTCTTCCACAGTGAACCCTTGGATTACCTGGTGGCTTTTTCTAGCCAAATTGCATTAATTCTTACTGAGATTGGATGGTTTTCTTTCCTCTGTTGGCGCCATTCTTCACAGATATTAAAGTTAAACCATCTGCTCTCTCACCTTCAGCCTTCAGTGAATGTGCTTTCTAGTTGTCAGGAATGCTGAAGAATTAATACTTTGATTTTCAAATGTGATACTGGTTTGAAGATTTCCTTAGAGCAGAAAGCAGAGGGGCACATATTAATTTGTGTGGCTGTTGCTTCTCTTTGGTCTTCTGTGTCTTAGGATTTAAAAGTGGTTAAATTCTAATGCTGGTTGAAGATTGATTTAGAATCCTTAGTAATCGAAACCATATTCTGTAATTCAATAGCAAAACAAAAAGCAAACAAAAGACCCCCTCCAATTTTCCCAAACTTAACCAGTGTGATTAGAGGCTGTGTTTCTGCATTTAAACAGATGTTTCAGGCTTTGTGGTCCTGATAAGGTCCTCATTAAATTGGAGTTCACCCTAGGTGCTTTTCCCCTCTGTGACTGGCAGAGAACACATACTTTTAAAGGTTACTTAGGGACTTTTTTTTCTTACTGGGTGCAGCTTGATTTTAATGTATTCATGCTGCCCATATGATCCCTTTAATGTAGCATCCTTACCTTGAACAAATAGCTATCTTCTCAACATGACCTGTTTAACCCAAGTAAGGGCAGTGATCTTTTTCTTACAACCTCTTTATCCCCTGATCATTTCATCTCCTACTAGCTGGTATTGCCCAGCCAAGTTGCCCTCCCCTGTCATGAAATAAAGTTTCTACCTTCTGACTCATTTCATGATGACTGCAATATGTACCTGCAAAAGGCGCTTCCAGTACTGTCTTCAGTGATCTTCATTTGTGCTTGGACTGGAACGAAAAAATAGCTTAATTGCCAAGAGAACTGCAACTGAACATACGACTTCTCGGTGCTAGTTGGCCATCTTGACTCAATGTTGGGACACACTATTGGAGATTTATATTTGTTGATGTGCTGTTCAGAATGAATTCTGAAGGAAAAGTTACTCATTTCTGTTTTAGAGAATACCCTTTTAATCCTCTTTAACCCTGTTCTCTTCTAGAATTTTAACCCCAAAGTGTAACGTTTATTTGCAAGTTCCCCTGACAAACTAGTATACATCTCTGGTAAATCCTGCTGAATGTTAGGGATATTCAGAGCTTTCGTACCTCATCATGTTGTCATTTAAGCAGTCAACTTATATGACCTGATTAAGACTTTTAAAAAATCCACTTCATTTAAAGTAGAAAGATAAAAACAAAGGACACTTCAGCCAAGCCTATGACACAGTCTTCGCATCTAGCCTGTAGTCTTGTCTGTGCTCTGGATGGATACCGTCTGATGTCTGTCCATCATTGATGGAACAGTCACTGCAAAACTAGTCAACTCTCATTTATAACTGTTACTTTATCTAGTGCTGCTTTGTGCTCAAAGGACATTTTAGTTTACTGCACTTGACCTGTAAAAGACTTTGATTCTTTGTAATTTTAGGGACAAGTTAGGTGGTTAATTTAAAGAAAAACTTTCAATGTTGCCTTGACATCACATTAAAATATAACTTCTTTCAGAAGGTTAATAGAAGCACTGATTCATAGTAAAAATCTTGTTTTTAGCTTTGAATTTTTTTTGTGGCTGAGTTTTTTAAAATTGTAAATTACTGGTAACATGTCATTTCTCTAGGATGTTTAAATTTATGTACCTTCTGTTGGATAATTTTAATAATTTTCAGTTCATGTTGATAAACCAATTTGAATGGAAAAAATATAAAGCACACAAAGTTGTTTCTCCAAGTTAGAATAGCATACGTTGGAAATTTTTGCTAGCAATTGCAGGTGTCTCAATGAATGAATGAATTAAAACGGTCCACTCAACTGATGTGGTCTATTTTCTGTTTAAAACAGAGGAATTTATCTTGCTCCTGTCCTAGAAGTTCATGAGTCATGAGATAGGAGCTAAATTTTTTTTAGAATAGAATTTTTTTTTTAAATATAAAAATTGGAATTGACCAAAAGTTAAATCCAGCATAACTATTAGAACTGAGAAAGCCTTTTTTTGGTAATAGAAATGACATTTCAGAAGGTAACTATAAGTCCTATTTTTAGTTCTGTGCCTGGCAGGTTCTATTAATTTATTTTCAATATATTGAATATACCCTATCACTAAGCTGTTACTCATTACAAAAGCATGTTAATTTCAACACAGGAAAACTGGTTTTATATACGGAGGAGGGGGAAAGTGGCTTGATTCCCTCTGCCCCCTTTTTTTCTCCTTCAAACTTTCAGGTATAGTCTTCATAATGAGAACTTCAGTGGGGGAAAAGCATTGAGAAGATTTGGGAGTAAAGGCACCTTGTATCTGAAGGACCAGAAGGTAGATATAATTATATTGGGAGATATTGGGAAAGGTAAAGATGATAGATGTGCAGAATGGTGAGATTTAGGAGATGGAGTTTTCCACGAAACACATTAGTTCGTATTCTTGTCACTAAGTAGTTACCTTTGTCAGCTGTACTACTATTGAAAACTAGATTACCCTAGGATTGTTTCTTCCATCTGCCAAATAAAACTGGGTCATTTTCATCACAGATGTAAACATTGACAATTATCCCGTAATAAATCTGAATTATCCCAGATTGTTGCTGATTTTGCCTAAGAAAATAGTATATTTTATAAACCAAACTTCCCCACCTAAATCCTTTGTTGTACATGGCTATCCACAGGCAACTTTGAATTTACTTCTCTAGTGTTAAATAAATATTTTAGTTATTTAATCCCCTAATTTGGGATTGTATTATGAAGGTTTACCTCGGGTTGAAGGATTTTTTTTTCTTGCTGACTAGTTTTGTGAACATTTATTATTAATAGATAAGTCATGGCCGTTTAGAAGTCGGTTTACAGTTGTGAGTATGGGAGACAGTATTGTTTTATTGTATTTTCCATATGAACAACTGGAAACCTATGTTTGCCATACACTGTGTGTTAGAAAATTGTGATGTCTAAGGGTGATGTTCAGTAAAGAAAAGAGGTCTACTTTTAGAAAGGGGCATTGTTTGTTTTTCATATAAGCTATATGCTACTTCCTACATTCCAGATTTTGCTCATTTGCAGTGATAGGTGTCCCTACACATGGGAGTCTCATCTGGATTTTTTGCCATCTGAAATTAACAAAGCCATTTTATTCTATTGTGAGGCGAGCAGATATATATATCCAGTAAGGAAATATTTGGCCTACCTTATCAAAAGTTATATATAAAAGTAATTAAATGCCAGGCGTAGCACTAACAAGTACAGCAAATCTAGTCCAACATGAGGAATATTCTGTGTTTTAATGTCAGAAAGGATAGGCAATAACAGTGGGTATCAGGGCATTAGAATAATGAGATCAAGTGAAACAAATATTAAATGCTAATTTTAACATCAAATTGCTTCTGGATATAAATGTATCTGGAAGTTTGGAGTAAGAAGAAAGCATTAAGGGTAACTGAAGTTCCATCCTGTTTTCAACTAAGGGGAGACAAGTCCCAGTGTGTTTCCTTACGGGTCAGATAAAGAGAACTATTTTAGCCCCTGTTGCGTTCCCAGTCCTTGGCTGAGGGCTTTCACTTGTTCTCATTTAATCCTCCAGCTGCTTTTTGAGGTGGCTAGTTGTCGCTATGCTCTAGGTGACAAAATCAAGACTTAGGAGGATTTACTTTGCCTGAGATCACAACCGTTAGATACTGTCAATCCAAAGATGGGGAAGAGTCTTGCAGGTTTTATGTCAAAGCAAGCAGCAGTCACGGTGGAGGTGTTCTGTGCCGGGAACTCCCAGAGCTAGACTTAGCCGCCACAGCTGGGCCAGCTTTTTTTTGGTGGGCCATTCTTTCTGAATCTTCCTCAGCAACAGCACCCTTCAAGTGACTAAATCAGGTATAACTTACTTTAAGGTTACATATTGTGTGTAGACCCTCTCGGCCCAAACATCTTTCCCCTTCTGTGGTGCTAAAATTGTGTATGGCTCCACCAATAAACAAATTTTAAAATAATACACAAATAATTGATTTTGAGTTAACCAAGCATAGTGGCTGCTAAAGTCAGAGCATATTTCCATTCAACAAACTCACAAGTAGAAGGTATAGACATAGAATGAAAGGCTTTGGAATGAAGAGTCCTGCCTTAGAAAGCGGTGCCATCCATGGATGTGAATTTAACACAGCTGACTTCCTAAAGGAATATCATCCCAAGGAGTGTCAAAAAGATCACCTTTTAATGTATGCTGTTGAGTATGTTCCACTTACCTCATCATTTTAACCACTCTATGCCCTTTTTCAAAGTGTTCTTATACTTTGGAATGGCTCTAATGATTCTTTGTGCTTGAATGCAGTATGTCAGGCCATGGGTGAGTGCCTTGCACCTATTAGACCTTCAATAAATACTAAGTGAAGGAAAATGTATCTATGTGATATTAGTAAAGGGTAGTTGGTTACGAAAAAGTTCAAAGGAATTTATGCTGCTGTTTGAAATTAGGATTAACAACTCCTAAAGCTATTGTCTTAAAATGTGTTTTTTAACCTTTCAGGAAACATGATTTGACCTGAAGTTTACAAAAGCAAACATTGTCATAGCAGAGGTTGGTTATATAAAAACAACCTATGCCTTCAGAGAGAAATTAATGGGTATATTTTACAGGATAGGATGGCTAATATAAAATCAACCCCATTTGTTTATATATACTAAAAATGGTTCACCAGTCTTCTGGCACAGTGTAAGGTTAAAAACTTGGCCAATTATATCCAACTGATGTGGAAGTTGGTGGTTGCCTTAGACTATTAAATAGGGTTTTCTTATTTTTACAAATATGTATTGGTGCATGAGAACATTATCCATTCCTCCAGTTTGACAGATCAGTAGAAACAGAAAGATGGTGTATTTCCTCATTACATGATTGCTTCTCTACTATTTTTGAGAGATTCCACTGACCACCTATTTTTTTCTCAAAACAAAAGAAAATCTTAAAGCAAAACACAGCCTTATTTCCTGCAGACTACACTCGTCTATAGTACAAAATTGTTGGGTTTATAAGTTTACTGTAGCCAGCTTAGATGATTGTTGCCCCTATTTCATTTGCCATTTTGAAAAAGTCTTGTTTTAGAAAAAAAGTAATTTCTGCCCCAGGCTGGGTGTGGCTCAGCAGTTGAGCGTCGACCTGGGATCCAGGCGATCAGGGTTCGATTCCCAGTCAGGGCACATGCCCGGGTTGCGGGCTTGATCAATGACTCTCTCATCATTGATGTTTCTGTCTCTCTCCCTCTCCTTTCCTCTCTCTGAAATCAATAAAGATGTGTTAAAAAAAAAAAAAAAGTCATTTCTGTGACATTGAATTTTTTCCCAAAGAATAAAGGTACTCTTTAAATTTCTTTTCTATACCCATTTAACCTGAGGAAGCCAATGAAGTCCAGCAGTGTGTGTCCACAATATGGGTCACTTCCTTACCTAAACCACTTGGGCCCAGCATTACTTAGTAGAGTGATGGGGAAGGAGAAAGTAGAAACCCAGACGACCACTGTGGTGGGGAGAGAACAGTACCAGGTTTGAGAGAGATCTTGGCAGGCTGGGGTGTAAAATGCCATAAAAGGAGTGTAGAACTTTGCCAGATTAAGTTGTGATTATGAGGAGAGTCCTCTTGAGAAGTCAGCAGTGGCTGTACTGGTTTGTTGGGGGCAGTCCCAGTTTTTGGATCAATTAACACCTGTTAATTATTTTAGTGCCTCCTTTCACTTTAAGAAAGTCTAAGGTTTGGTAAGTTACATGGCCAGCCCATATTTAAGCCCAAGTAGATTTTCATATGTTTAAATTGCTGGTGGTCTAAAACAACTGGATATGTACACAGTTCTATTAAGCTTGATTTTTGAGGACCGGATTTGGTCATCAGAGTTACTACTACAAAGCAAGTCAGTCAAGATGGCCCCGAATGTTGGAAATCACTCCCAGACAATGTTTAGGTCTGAAACACATACCGAAAAAAATTTTTTATTAAAAAACAACCATAGGCCCTGACCGGGTAGCTCAGTTGGTTGGAGCATCATCTCCATATGCCAACAACATTGGGGCTTCAATCCCTAGTCAGGGCACGTACACAAAACCACCAATGGATGCATAAATAAGTGGAACAATCTCAATCTCTCCCTCTCCCCCCTCCCCCTCCCCCTCCCTCTCTCTCCTCTCTCAAATCAATAAATTAAGTACCCTGGCCCGTGGGGCTCAGTTGGTTGAAGGTAGTCCCATACACCAAAAGGTCACTGGTTCAATTTCTAGTCAGGACACATAACTCGAGTTGTGGGCTCGGGCATGGGAGGCAACCAATCAATGTTTCTCACATTGATGTTTCTCCCTCTCCGTCTAAAATCAATTGAAACATTTTTATCAAGAGATTGATTTTGGTACTAAAATTTTTTCAATCAAGTTCTAGGAAAACGAAAATTATTTTTCTGGATAGTCCTGTCAACACATCTTGTGTGCCTCCTTTCCCTCATGATTGTGGTATTTCTAGTGGACTACACTCCTGCATCAACAACCCACCCTAGTCCTCATGTTATATGTTTACCTTGCCTAATTTTCTTTCTCTACCCTCCTAGTGTGTAGAACAGTTATTGGAAAAGTAGATTTGCTTAAATTTTTTGAAATGAAGCCTACACTTTGCTTTCTGAAGTGCTTTTAAATTTATTTTAATGAGTTAATTAAAATGGAAGTGATTTCAATTGATGCAGAATTTAGAGTGATTCTAAATTTCCCAGTAAAAAGTCACACTAATCCAGGCTAATGGGAGGATAGGAGAGGGAGGAGGCAGAGTTTAATCAGAATTGAACTTTAAGATACAGTACAGTGAAAAAGTTTTGTCTTTTAAAAATGTTACAGAGGGGAGGGAGGTCCATGTTATCTAAGAAGAGTCGTGTATAAATGGAAGCTCCAAACCATTTAAAAAATGCTCTTCCCATTCCCAGCACCCCCTCATTGTGTTTCTCTCATTGATTTGCACTAGCTAAGACTAAAGCATTTGTGCAATTTCTGTATAAATTCCAAACTAAAGTAGTAGGGTCTTAAAGTAATGAGGTTTTTCCTATAGTTGATGATTATAGGTGATCTAACTGTGCTGTTGTACCTTATAAAGGCAAGACTTGAGATTATCCCTTACATGGTTGGAAACCCTTTATTTCTAAATGGTTTTTCTTTTTTTAATCCTCACCTGAGGATATTTTTTCATTGCTTTTCAGAGAGAGTGGAAGGGAGGGTGGAGAGAAAGAAGAGAGAGAAACATTGAGAGAGACATCGATTGGCTGCCTCCCGCAGGCACCAACCGGGCCCCTTCAGTCCAAGGGCGGAGGCGCTGACCACGGAGCAGCCCGACCAGGGCATGTTTTAATTACTGACCGACAGAAAGCAGGCGGGGTGTCTGCCTCTTGACTTCAACTCGGCTCTAGGGAAAACCTTTTAAAACAGAACACTTAGGCACTCTTTATTGGGCAATTAGAGGACTGGAGAAACTACCAATTTGTTGGTAAACCTATTTTTGTTTTAAAGAGAGTGACATCTGAAAAACATGTACAGTTTAACACCTTCAAGTCCACTACTCATTTCTTAAAATTAGGGTAAGCTCTCTAACGCCTAATTATGAGCAACCTTACACATTCCTCGCCCCATTCCACCAACTACTTTGTTCTTTTCTGTCTCGAGCACCTATGCAGATCTGAACTTTTCTTAATTTTCTTTGGAAGCTTAAACCGTAAAGAGGGGCTGAAACGACGTTTACTCGGTTTCCCCAGCACGACCATGTGTATGCGAGGCCCCTAACACATTCTTCTGCCTTCCCTAAACGTTTAGGGAATACGTTACTATTTATTCTTTTTATTGTTTTTAGAGAAAGAGGGAGAGACGGAGGGGGATGGAGGGGGAGAGGAGGAGGAAGAGGAGGAAGAGGAGGGAGAGAGAAAAACATCAATTTGTTCCACTTCATGCTTTCATTAGCTGATCCTCAAGTGCCCTGACGGGATGTGTCTGTAACCTTGGCGCTCTAACCAACTGAGGTCCCCGGCCAGGGCTTTTAAAGAACACTTGAAAACCAGAAGTCGCTGCTCCTCCTGCCTATTTGCAGCCTTGCTGTACACGCCCCCAAGCTCTGCACCACAAGGAGAAGGGAGCAGAACCAAAGCCACCCGCGAAGGAGCTCACCGTGGTCACCGGCTCTGGGTGGGCCGACCACCGCAGCTGCATTTCCAAGATGTGCCCGTCTGGGCAGCTCGCGTCCCAAATGTGGGCTTAACCCTGAGGCTACGGGCAGGGGAAAATGCAGTCCTTTCTTGTGACACGGTTTACAAAAGGAAACAAATGTGTGCGTTACGTAGTCACTGCTGGCCAGTCAGCTGTGGTACATTCTCGTTCACCTTCCTCCCGGGCTAAGGCTGCTTAGCGTACTTCCGTGAGAAAGGCAGGGGCGAAAAAGACCGGAAGGAAACCCGGCTTTTTTGCGCAAGCGCACGAAGGCCTACCCCCATTGGTCACTTCACGCAGAAGTAGGAGGGGGCTTCCTCTGCGCATGCGCTCGGTGTCACGCCCGCTGTCTTAACAACTGACCTGGCGGCGAGGACCAGTTTGTATCTGCCGAACGTAGCCGGCTGGCCCGGGACTCAAGTACCGGTGTCTACGCAGATTTCCTCTTAGCTTCTGAAATCTTCTGTTTAAAGCGGTGATGCACTCATACTCAAGTACCTAAAGTATGTCAGACTGGTAGGGTTGCTCAGTGTTCTCAAAGCTGTCGTAATTGGGGGAGGGGCGGTGGGAGATTTTGTAGTTTGCCGCCCCGCGCCGCTTTGGACGGCTGTGTACGTTCGCAGAATACTCAACATTAATACCCTACTTGCCGACAGCGCATGGGACCCTTTTACTAGTATTTCTCAAGTACTTGTTTACAGAGGAGAGCGAGAAAAAACTGAAGTGGTCCAAGCCATGCTGCTGAATCAGTGATTATCGTAGTTTAAAGACGATCCAGAAATTACAATCATTAAAGACCATTTATTTTTTAGTCTGGTAGTCTAATGTTTTAATCTTCATTTTGCTGGGCAGAAAGTCAGAATACCGTACTGCCAGCTTCAGGGCCGGACGCCTAGCCAACCTGGTGACGTGGAGCTTCAGAGCCATGGCAACAGAGTCAGACGCCAAAGCGGAGTCGGCCCTCACCTCATCAGCCAATCCGAGCAAAGGCGTGTCTGAAAAACCAAACTATGCTCTCAGAAGTACTCTCGTGGGACATACGGAGGCAGTATCCTCGGTTAAGTTCAGTCCTAACGGAGAATGGCTAGCAAGTTCTTCTGCTGATAAAGTAATTATAATTTGGGGAGCCTATGATGGAAAATATGAGAAAACACTTTATGGTCATAGTCTGGAAATATCAGATGTTGACTGGTCATCAGATTCCAGTCGTCTTGTTTCTGCCTCAGATGATAAAACTCTAAAGATTTGGGATGTGAAATCTGGAAAATGTTTGAAAACGCTGAAGGGGCACAGTAATTATGTGTTTTGCTGTAATTTCAATCCACCATCCAACCTCATAATTTCAGGATCTTTTGATGAGAGTGTGAAAATATGGGAGGTGAAAACTGGAAAGTGCCTCAAGACTCTGTCTGCTCATTCTGACCCAGTTTCTGCTGTTCATTTTAATTGTAGTGGGTCCTTGATAGTGTCAGGTAGCTACGATGGTGTCTGTAGAATCTGGGATGCTGCATCAGGTCAATGTTTAAAAACACTTGTTGATGATGATAACCCTCCTGTCTCTTTTGTAAAATTTTCTCCAAATGGTAAATATATTCTCATTGCAACTTTGGATAATACTCTTAAACTATGGGATTACAGCAGAGGCAGATGCCTGAAGACATACACTGGTCATAAGAATGAGAAATACTGCATATTTGCCAACTTTTCAGTTACTGGTGGAAAGTGGATTGTGTCTGGTTCGGAGGATAACCTGGTTTACATTTGGAACCTTCAGACTAAAGAGATTGTACAGAAATTACAAGGTCATACAGATGTCGTAATCTCAGCAGCTTGTCACCCTACAGAAAACATCATTGCATCAGCAGCATTAGGAAATGACAGAACAATTAAACTGTGGATGAGTAACTACTAAACCCTTTAGGAATCAAGTAGTAGAGACAAGTTGGCAAAAAGTTAGATATTTTAAAAAATGGTCTCTCTTAATTTTGGCATGGTTTTGTATTTCTTTTTAACATTGTCTTGAATTATGTAAGATTTTTAAACCTATAACCTAAATTTACAAAGCAAGACAGTTGGAAAAGCAAGTCTAGAACCCATGGCTTCTGACTTTTAATCTTTTTTTTTTTTTTTTAATATGTTTATTGATTTCAGAGAGAGGAAGGGAAAGAGAGAGATAAAAACATCAATGATGAGAGTCATTGATTGGCTGCCTCCTGCATGCCCCCTACTGGAGATGGAGCCCGCAACTCAGGCATGTGCCCTGACTGGAAATCAGACTGAGGTCACCTGGATCATATGTCGGTCGATGCTCAACCACTGAGCCTCGCCCACCGGGCAAGATTACTTATTTTTAAAAGAAGTACATTAAAATTTACCCATATTTAAAACATTAGTTTAGGTAAGATATAACATAGGTGTTCCCAAATAATAAATAACTAATCTGCTAAAATGTATAAGAAATGATGCTTTTTGATAATAAATTTTCAAGTGATAAAAATCAAAGAATTTGGTATGGAATTTGGTATCTAAAAAGAAGCTATTACTCTAAAATAAAGTATATAGACAGACATTAACATCAGATTATGAAGCTATAGGTAGACTGGTATGTTACATTTTACTGAGTATTTTATTAAACCAAGTTCCCAAACAGCTGCAATTACTGCTTTTTAATCTGTTATAACCCTCTTAGGAGACCTAGCAGGTTAAGATGGCTGTGAGGACTTGTCACCCACTATTACTTGTGAGAGAATAAATGAAATACTTAAAACAGAAACTAGTATCCACACCTAAATATGAGACAGCTTGGCATCCCAAAGTGAGATACATACCAGATGCAAACGTTTATCTTTCAACACTAATAAGAAAATGCATTTGATAGACTTTCATAATTGAGTTTAGTGTAAAGGCAGCAGGACCAGGACCAGTTGGGAATTCTAAGCCATGGAGCAGAGGAGGTGACTGCTGGCCCCAAGCAACTCCATGATGCTTGGATTTCAAAGTCCTCAGAAACCTGTGGCCAGATCACTCTCATCACCTTGCCAGGACATTTTCAAGGACTGTGCTCCTAAAAGCTCTGTCTGCCAGCACACCCCAGAATGGCAAAATGTAGTCAGTCTGCTTTCTAGGGCTCTGAGAAGAACCATGGCACTTGAGGTCAGCTCTTTAAGTTGCACTTGGGCAGTGTACTCAGCTGGCCTTCCTTCTCTCTCCAGAAATGAATACAAAGAAGAGAGAAAGAGAAATGCAGAAAAGCCATTTTGGCTTCTGGGGAGAAGTCATTTTGGTAATGGGAATTAAAGTAAGATACAGAACCTGACTCTAAAAAACAGTTAACATTAAAGTTGAAATAAGTTGTCTCATTTTTCATTTCTTTCATTTTATCAAAAAAGCTGAGAGTCTGCATTTAACTTGGATCAAAGCCATGAAATTAGACAAGTCAGTTAAGAAAATTTATTTGTACCTCTAGAGTAAAAATAGGGAAATGGTATGTTTGCACAAACCATTCTTTTATGAAATGGATCCTCATACCACATTCTTTTTCATACAGGCTTGTTGATGACACATTCCTGGATTTTCAAAGCCAGCCAACATGGAGTCCTCTGCTACTCTGCTTTGGCCTTCATCGCTGCTTCCTCTCTCAGACGAGCTTTCTTTTCTAAGTTCAGGCTTGTTAAAGACTCATGTCTTTTGGCAGCCTAAAATGAAACAAATTTGAACAAGTAATTATGCCTGTTTGGAAACGATGTCATTATCTTCTACTGATGTCAGCAGATTAACGAAGGCAGTACAGGAATGGAATGGTCTGCTGCAAGCACACTGGGCACAACAGTCCCCTCTGTGTGACTTCTTCCTCTGATGCTTCACAGAACAGCAGTCCATCCATTCAAGCACTTCTCTTCCTCTCTGGCCTCATTCTTTAAGTCTTCTAGTCTCTTTTCTTCTCTGTTTTCTCTTATAATTTATTCCCTTCTTTCCCTTTTTCCTCTCTTTAGTATTAAATACCTTCTCATTTCCATTTTTATCCCTTTTTTCTTTTACTTTTCTTTGTTGCTACCATTTTTTCTTCTCCAACTTATTTGCATACTTTCACACCCTTCCAGCAGCTTGCTCCTTTTTTACCAAAAACATTGAGCTTTGGGGATCCCAGACTTTACCTAATACTACCATCGATGACTTCCAGCAGCATCTGTCCTACTGCTCCACCCTTTGACAGCAAATAGCAGTGGGAGAGAGGCAACCATCCTCTTTCCTTGCTTCCCTCCCTGTGACCTGTTACATTATATGTGAAGCTTATATTAACAGAGCAGTTTCAAAATTTTTGTACCAAATAAGTGACACCAGCACTCTATAAGGTAGTATTTTCTTATATCTGTGTAATTTCACATGTAAAGAATTCTAGAAACCCCTATCTCCTGTTCATATGCTTCTGCAGATTTCAATCTGAGAACTAAGCATGTGGGGTCAAAAAGGGAGACAGAAGAAAAACTGGAGTGGGGCGGGAAAAGAGCTGTCACCCAGGTCTGCACACTGCCCTTCATGCTCCCATAAGGTCAGGCTACATGGTCAGTATTTTCCATTCCAAGACTGAGAGCTGGAAGTTCATTTCCTTTTACTCTAGGCTCTTAGGATAAGGAGGCCAGTTACCACTGGGTTTGTAGAAAACCCTTTTTAATGTCTGATAATAGATACAAGACATCTCTTTCCACAGGGAAACTGATACACAGAATTAGACATGGTTGTAAAATAAGAATTTGACCAGTGCTGCTGCATATAAAACTATTTTAATCATAAGATAGTACAGTATGAAGTTTGGTAACTTGCAAACTTGGCTCTAAATTTCTATCTTGCCACTTATTAGCTATGTGACTTTGGAGAAATTAACATCTTTTAAGCTTTGTGTTCTTTTATAAAACACAGATAACAAGAGAATCTACCTCTTAGCTTATTAGGGTTACTGAGGTAATTAAATGAGTTTAACAGTGCCCGCTATAAAATCAGCACTCAGTAAGTGGGAGCAATTATACTATCACCTCAGTTAGGTCTAGGTTCAAACTGGCCCTGCCATCAAAGAGATGTATGACCTTGGGCAAGTTACTAAAGCTTTCTAAGCGGTATTTCCTCAGCTAGAAATGAAGTCCTAATGTACCTATCTTGCAGTGTTGTGAGGTTCAAATGAGATAATAACAGTACTCGGAGGACCGTACGTATTCAATTATTGACAGCTATTATTATCTATGTTAAAGATTTCTGGGCTTGCATTCCTATGTACCACTTAGGAACTATGGCTTTAGATATATGGCTCAGCTTGGCTGAAGAAGAGAACAGTGATAAGACTGCTCACCAAGATTAAAGCAGATAGAATGAAGATAAATAAGCCCATGTACTAAGAGTGCTTTATAGCCATGCCTGGAGCTCGCATTAAATTTGCTGGTTCATATTTCTTTTTCACATTATTTATGACATCTGTGAATTACTAAATACTTTTTATTTTATACAAAACTAACTTAGTCCTTCCCCTTGCCAAGGTTAGGATTTGCTGTTTATCCCCAGGCATGTTATCCTAGGTTTGGCCCTACTATATCTTTTTTTCTTTTTGATAATTTCTTGCGTAGAAAGTAGCCTCCTCAGAGAATAAATATGAGGGTCAATCCCTAATTTCTTCTAGGTCCTTTGTGGAAAACAGAGAGAGGAAGTCCACTCTCACCTTCTTGCCCTCAATCACCATCAAGATGCACCCTGCCACTGTTAGGGCAATCATTACATAGCTGATCTTCACCCGCATCTTGTTCTTGGCAGCATCAAGCATCTCAAACCTAGTAATACAAAAAGATTGTGAGGGGAAGTTAACTTTCTGAAGTTGCCAGCAGGATATAAAGCTCCATGAGCCACAAGTCAGAAGCAGAGTGGTGCCCTATAAATATAAAAAAGGAGGTGGGGCCTAGAAATCTTGTAGGACTTAAGGGAGGATGGGGTATTTTCACAACTCACTTTATATTCATATATAAAATACAGTAAGCACAGATTTAAAGTAGAAAAAAAGGAGAAGAAAGTGTAAGGCAGGAAGTGAAGCAAGGAACAAAGTCCTCTCTGCCCCCAACCCCCAAAAAAGGTAAGGCACATTAAGCTTTCTATGGTAGGCCCTGATTTTGGCTCTCAAGTTTCACATTAGTAGCCAGTGTTAAAAGTAAAACCAGTAGTTGTTTCTCCTTGAGGTTCTCAAGAGGATATTATATGATATAATGATTATCTGAACAACATCCTGACAATGGATACTATAATGAGCCTCATAAGTTTTAACACGAAGCACAATTCAGAAGAAAACAAACACAGGAGAGAGTTAATGTGATTTTATACCCAGCTTTCTGTTCTCTGCCTTTAACCAGGATAGATTTAAGAATATCTGGATCAGCAGAAAGACCCTTTAAGCAATAATCCCTTAATGTTTATCTTTAATGTTTTACTGAAATTGAGTGACAGTGAACTTTAGTTCTTTCACAATACCTCTTCTAACCTGTCCACTGAATACAGACCCATGTGCCTTAACAGAAAGTTGAGGGTTGGATTATAATTCTTGTGTGAAAGCTGAGAGGCCAAACAAGAAAGAAAAGGCCCTTCCACCTTGGTGATTCTGCAGGTGGGCAGTGGGTTGAAGTTCTATTACCTGAGTGTCTGGTAGAGCTTTAGGGCAGGGCATGTGGAGTCCCAATGGGCCCAGGATAGAGAACTGGGCTGTTTAGTGGGGTATAAATAGGAAATGATTACCTCTATATCACGGTATGGAATCTTTTTTCTGCCAAGGGCCAACTGGATATTAATAACATCATTCAAGGACCATAAAAAATTATCAAAAATTAGCTATAAAAAAAGCTCCTAGACTTATTGAATTTTGAGTCCCACCTGCAGTTGCCTTGGCAGGGCCAGACCAAGTGATTTCACAGGCCATATATGTCCTGTGGGCCCAGACGTTCCCTACTTCTGCTCTAGATGATGGGATTGAAGTGCTAACTTTCTCCCTGCCTCCCAGATTTTTAACACATATTACATTTGAAATCAAGGGACTTAAAATACTTTTAAAATGCTTGGGCCCTGCCCAGCTAGTGTTGCTCAGTGGTTGAACGTCGACCTATGCACCAAGAGTTTGCAGGTTCAATTCACGGTCAGGGTACATGCCCAGGTTGCAGGCTTGATCCCTAGTGGGGGGTGTGCAGGAGGCAGTCAATTGATGTTAATGTTTCTTTCTCATCAATGTTTCTCTCCCCCTCTCCCTTCCTCTCTCTCTGAAATCAATAAAAACCTATTTTAAAAAATGCTTGGGGCCCAACCGGGCATGGCTCAGTGGTTGAGCATCAACCTAGGATCCAGGCAATCGGGGTTCGATTCCCGGTCAGGGCACATGCCCGGGTTGCAGGCTCAATCCCCAGTTGGGGGCGTGCAGGAGGCAGCCAATCAATGACTCTCTCATCACTGATGTTTCTATCTCTCTCTCTCCCTCTCCTTTCCTCTCTCTGAAATCAATAAAGATATATTTTTAAAAAATAAAAAATGCTTGGGCCCTGTCCGTTGTGGCTTGGTTGGGCATCAACCCACACACGAAAAGGTAGCTGGTTCTATTTCCAGTCAGGGAACATGCCCAGGTTTTGGGTTTGATACCTGGTAGGGGGCATGCAGGAAGCAACCGATTAATGTTTCTCTCTCTGCCCCTCTCCCTTTCTCTCTAAAAATCAACAACAACAAAATCTTTAAAAAAAAACTTGGAAGGAAGCACAGGATTTGAGATGCTGCAGGTGGTAGGAGCAGCACCCTGAAAACATATCTACTGTGATGTAAGACCTGGGGCCCAGAGAGGCGGCAATGTGCACAGAGTTCTCCAGGCATTGAAGTTGGGCCTGCAGGTAGGAGGAACCAGGGACAACTGCTCAGGACAGTGAGTTGCTCTATTAAGAGCATCTAAGATCCCACCAACCACAAACTACCCATATTGACAATATTTTATGTAAACTGATATTTCCACTTGAAGTGCTGTGATCTTCATGAAAAGTGATACAGTTTACATCTAAGCGATCTGGAAATCACCTACAAGGCAAACTAAAGAAGGTGTTCCACAGCAAAGTCTATAGAGCACCTATTAGGGCCATGGGTATATACCAGCTTGTTTTCTGCTAAGATTTTTAGGAAGAAATTGGAACAGGCAAGAAATTGATGTCACTGATATTTCCCAGGAGAGTACATTGTCACTTGAGCAAAGAAGGCCAGGGCTCTCCCGCTGAAATAATTTTTCCTGATTTTTCCTGCTGAAAAGAATATGCTACTTAATTTGACATGTAAGCAAAAGGACTCTTTTTTTAAAGCTGTTGTAAACAGAAAGCAAATACTAGTTATCTTCCTGGAAAAAGATACCCTGAATGAGCCTACATCTTTTGCAATCATGACTTGAAACCAGAAACCAGAAGGTGCAGGAATAGTTTTCTTGCCAGAAGGGAACATCTAGGAGCTTTGTCGCAAGTTCTGGTCTCTGAAGAGGATGATACCCCACAGGGGAGATGGCATCTATTTCTCAGAATCTCTGTTGGCCAAGATGCAAACCAATCAGTGGAGCAGTGGTTCTCCACTGGGGGTGATTTTGCCCTATGGAGGGAAATTTGTCAATGTCCAGAGACATTAAAAAAAAAAAAAAAAGTATTGATTTCAGAGAGAGGAAGGGAGAGGGAGAGAAAGAGAGGGAAACATCAATGATGAAAGAATCATCGATCGGCTGCCTCCTGCACGCCCGCTACTGGGGATCGAGCCCGAAACCCAGGCATGTGCCCTGACCGGGAATTGAACCTTGATCTTCTGGATCATAGATTGATGCTCAACTGCTGAGCCACGCCGGCTGGCTGGAGACATTTTTGATTGTCATTAATGAGTGCTATTGGCATATATGGGGTGAAGAGGCCAGGGATGCTGCTAAACATCCTATGTACAAGATAGACCCCAGCAACAAAAATTATCTGGCCCAAAATATCAACAGTGCTGAGGCTGAGAAACCCTGGGTTAGAGGAATCTCTACTCATCATCTATAGACTCTGAAAAAGTCCCAAGATCTCAGCCAGAGCTGGGTTAAGGAAGCTGGTGGCAGGAGGCACTCTTTCCTGGATCCCAGAGAGAGAATATGTTGCTTTTAAATATTTTTATGCCTATGTCTGAACACTTGAGTGAATTGTATAGAATATAGTTATTGTCACTGGTACCTAACTCATACACCCAGATTACAAGAACCTAAAAAGAGTGAACATCACTGTTCAGTCACATTTCTGTAGCTAGGAGAAATCAATTCAGTTGACTTCAGAGTATGCTGTTCACTAGGCTCTACATGACATATCAACGATAAGACAGACTGTCTAGCCCTGTTTTTATACCAGGTACTTGATAAAGAGGAAACATTTAGAAAAGTGAAAACTGTTTTAAAATTTGGTTGAAAGGTTTGAAATAGTTAGACTCAGAGGAACTGCTTTTCCTTTAAAACAGATCAGTGAGAAACAATAGCTGCTTACAACCCTAGGTTCAGCACTCACGAGACAGTCTCTGGGATCTCATCTTCCTTTTTGAAGCGACCCGACCATATCAGGATCTTCCTCTCCCAGTCCGTGGGTCTGTGCAATGGCACCCTGTGGCTGTAAGTGTCTACGAGAAAAACAAGGCGAGGTAGCTCACTTATGTGAGATTACGACTCAAATTTAGCAACAAAAAAATGGTACTTGTGCCATTTTAGAGCTACTGGGTCTAAATTTGTATCACCTGAGTAGGTTTCATTACTAAGTCTGGAGTACAGACAACCATCAGCGAGGGTGAGGAAGAGAAGAAGGCCAAGGGCTGAGCCTTGGGCATGGCCCAAGAAAGGGGACAGGAGAAAGAGGCAGCAGGGGAATGGCCTCTTTGGAATGGCCAAAGAGGACGAATAAGAAAGGGACAAACCCACAAACTGGAAGAGGGAGTCTTTTACAGAAAGGTGAAGTCACTGAAGAGAAGGAGCAGAAAAGGTTAGGGAATCACAGAATGTCAAGGTTAGAAGGGACCTTGGAGGCAATCTCATCCAAATCCACATACTGCCTACACCTTTCTTACAGACGGACCTTCTCCTTGACTGTTACCTGCGTGTCACAGTCACTCCCACCTGCATATCTTTGTTTAGGCTGTTCCTTTCACTTAAGCAGAAGCCAACAGCAGAAGAACAGGAAAGTCAATAGGAAAAACATCCCAAGAACCAAGGTGAGAAAAGAAGTTTAGAAGTATAGAAACAGTGCCGTTGTAGTTTTATCTAGAACTTCTAGCACTTGGCACAACTCTCGCTAGAGTATTTTTCTTCTCATTTTAAGTACTATATACCCATTATAGACAATTCAAAGAGTAGAGATGTGAAAAAAGAAAAAGATAAAAACCATCCCTAATTCTTTTGTTGCAGCAAAATTCCTCTATTTTTATTTTGGTGTGTTTCCTTCGTCTTATCCCCATAAGTATCTATGTATGTGTCACTTATATCTGTATGATGCTTGTGCTACACACAATATAAAGTTTTTTATCCTGCTTTGCTCATTAACATTATAACACTTTTCATGCTAGTACATGGTATTTATAAGCACCATTTCCAACAGCTGCATAATCTCATCAAGTGGATCTGACAATAATTGATCATTCCCAGATTATCTGACATTTAGATTTACTTCTCATTTTCCTATTTCATATATTTCATATAAAAAATGGAAACATCTTTACACTCAAAGCTTTTCCCACATGTAGGGATTATGCCTTAGGATAGGTATCCAGAAGTGAAACACCAGGTCAAAAGGTATAAACATTTTTAAGCTCTTGATAAATATATTTTGAGGATGGTTCCTTTTTACTCACCAAGACCTGCCTGGCCCAAGGGTACTCCCAGGAAGAAGCAACAAGCAAATAGTTCCCAGGACCCTACAGTTTATAAATTATATGCCTTCTTCCTGTAGTGGTGACAGTGAGAAGGGTTTGAGTGAGGGACAGGACTACACATGGCTGAAGTTAATGCCCAAGCCAGAGCTTAGCCCAGGTTATATTTTGCCCAAAACATCATTTCTTAACTTGGTTCATCTTTGGGGCTCCTTAAAACATATATTCTAGACTACTATTTACTTTGGTGCCTCTATTCTCCTACAAAAAGTGACAGTCTAATCTTTGAGGCAAGAAATAAAAATGACAAATGAGGAAAATGAAGAAATAATTGATACCTGTGAGCACAGCCAATGGTAGTACAATTTGGGAGGCCTGAACTATGTGACAGTGTAATGTAGTGACCACCTGTCCTTTAGGTTCTTTTGATTCCAAATTGTCCTACTCTTCAGGAGCTGCCTAGTCCATAATTGGAAAAGCTAACAAAAACTTACGGGATGGAGGTTTTGGACTTTCCTGTGGTTTGGTGCAAAATCCATTTATTCTCTTCAAATCAGAGTTTCTGGTAAGCCTCAGAGATGAGGAAGCCTCACTTTCACATAACCTAAAACAATTTCCTACAAAAGAGAGAAAAATGTTTCAGAGAAAGAAAAGCTGATGTTGTCCCCAAAAGAGAAATGACTGTCAGGTATATATTTCATTTAACAAAATTAACTCATTTAGAAAATCAACATATTACTCCCTATATAAGATACATAAACTATGTTTAGGGGTGCCATGCTTGGTGTCGTTTTAAAATATACGTGTGTTGCTGACTAGAAAATTAGGGATTTACAACATAACATTTATCAGCTGTAAGTTTTATAAAAGTACTTCTCACAGGTCTTATCATAACAATAATGGTTCTGGTGGAAATATTATGTATTATGGCACCCAGCTGTTTAGGTAAAGATTAGCAACCTCCCAGACATGATAAGCCAAGATGCCAAGTTGCCAGTACTATTGGGGCCAACTCTGGGTAGGGCACTGCAATGGCAAGGGGCTCTGGAAAGCTTTGTTCCTTCCAAGTCATAATTTGCCAATTAACAATCAACTTTAGCCCTGGCTGGTGTGTGCGGGAGGCAACCAGTTAATGTTTCTCTCTCACATTGAAACAAACTGAATCGTTATTTGATCATAATGTGATGATAACAAGGAATAATTTTTTAGTAATACAAGTGGTATTCTAGACAGGATTTTGAAGTTATTGTTTCAAGATGCATACTGAAGTATTTATGGAAGAACTGATATGATGTTTGGGATTTGCTTTAAAATAATTATGTAGGGAGTGAGGAGTGGGTGGGGTTCAAATTAAACAATATTTATTGGCCATGTATTGATATTGTTGAAACAGGGTGGTAAATATATGGAGATTTGTAATACTTCTCTGCAGATGCCTAGAATTTAGATTTAAAAAATTACCAATCTAGCTGGTGGGGTGTGGCTCAACGGTTGAGCATCAACCTAGGATCCAAGAGATCGAGGTTCAATTCCCAGTCAGGGCACATCCCTGGGTTGCGGGCTGGATCCCCAGTAGGGGGTGTGAAGGAAGCAGCCGATCAATGACTCTCTCATCATTGATGTTTCAACTCTCTCTCTCCTTCTCCTTCTCTCTCTGAAACCAATAAAGATATATAAAAAAAAAATTTACCAATCTACATATTTATATATAATACAGTTTTATATATTTATATGTTTGTGTGTGTAGTTTGTCTTTTTAAAAATATCTTTATTGATTTCAGAGAGAGGAAGGGGAGGGGGAGAGAGAGATAGAAACATCAATGATGAAAGAGTCATTGATTGACTGCCTCCTGCATCCCCGGTACTGGGGGTCAAGCCTGCAACTGGGACATATGCCCCGACCCGGAATCGAACCTCAATCTCCCTGGGCTGTGTGAGTAGTTTTAAAATTACACATAACTCATGACTACATCCAAAGTTGATTTTTAAAATTGATTTCAGAGAGAAGAAGGGACGGGGGGGGGGGGCGGGGGGAGAGAGAAAGACACATGAGAAACATCCATCAGTTGCCTCCCGCATGAGGATCGAACCCACAACTCGGGTATGTGTCCTGATCTGGAACTGAACCCGTCACCTTCTCATGTACAGATGACATTCGAACTAACTGAGCCACACCAGCCAGGGCTAAAGTTGATTTTTTTGTTTTGTTGTTGTTGTTAATTCTCACCCAAGGATATTTTTTTCCATGGATTTTTATAGAGAGTGGAAGGGAGGGGGGAAAGAGAGAGAGGTGAGTTCAAAAGATATACAGGGACAAATGAGAATGACAATACGACATATCAAAACTTCTGGGATGAAAGCAGTAATAAGAGGGAAGTTGTATAACTGCAGGCCAATCTCAAGAAATGAGAGAAATCCCAAGTTAACAACCTAACATTACATCTTAAAGAACTGGAAAAAAAACAAAAGGAACCCAAAGTCAGCAGAAGGAAGAATATAATAAAAAATAGAGCTGAATTAAATGAAAGAGAACAAAAACACTATACAAAAAATTAATACAACAAAGAGCTGGTTCTTTGAAAAGATTAATAAAATTGACAAACTCTGGCCAGGCTCACTAAGGAAAGAAGAGAAAAGACATATAAACAAAATCAGAAATGAAATAGAAGTCACCACAGACATCACAGATATACAAAAGATCATACTAGAATATTATGAAAGACTATATGCCACCAAATTCAATAACCTAGAAGAAATGGATAAGTTCCTAGAAATATATAATCTTCCTAGACTGAATCATGAATAAATGGAAAATCTAAATAGACTGATAAACAGGAATCGAAATCATCATCAAAAACCTCCCAAAAAAATAAAAGTCCAGGACCAGGCTGGCTTCACTAGTGAATTACACCAAAACATTCAAAGAAGATCTGATACCTATCCTTTTCACTCTTCCAAAAAATTGAAGAAGCAATACTTCCTAAAACATTTTATGAGGCCAACATAACTCTGTTACCAAAACCTGGCAAGGCCCAGCTGGTGTGGTTCAGCGGCTGAACATCGACCTATGACCCAGGAGATCAAGGTTTGATTCCTGGTCAGGGCACAAGCCTGGGTTGCGGGCTCGATCCCAGGTAGGGGATGTGCAGGAGGCAGCTAATCAATGACTCATTGATGTTTCTATCTCTCTCTGCCTCTCCCTTCCTCTTTCTGAAATCAATAAAAATATATTTAAAAAAAACAAACCTGGCAAGGATAACACTAAAAAAGAAAACTACAGACCAATATCTCTAATGAATATGGATGCAAAAGCCCTAAACAAAACACTAGCAAACTGAATACAACAATACATCAAAAAAATAATACATCACGATCAGGGGGTTCATTACAGGGGCACAAAGGTGGTTCAGTGTATGAAAATTGATCAATATAATACACCACATTAACGAAACAAAGAATAAAAATAATGTGATCTTATCAATACATGCAGAAAAGCATTTGCTAAGATACATCCATTTATGATCAAAACACTCAATAAAAGGGTATAGAAGGAAAGTACTTCAACATAATAAAGGCCACATACAACAAACCCTCAGCCAGTATCATAATCAATGGTGAAAAACTGAAATATTTTCCTCTAAAATCAGGAAGAAGACAAGGATGCCCACTCTCACAACTCTTATTCAACATAGTTCTGGAAGCCCTAGCCAGAGCAATCAGGCAAACTAAAGGAATAAAAGTCATCCAAATTGGGAATGAAGAAGTAAAAGTATCACTTTTTGTAGCTGACATGATTCTGTATATAGAAAACCCTAAAAGCTCTACCAAAAATAAAAAAATTTTAGGAATAATAAAATACAGTAAACTTGCAGAATACACATCAATGTACAAAAATCTGCTTTCCTATATACTAACAATGAAACTCAGAAAAAGAAATGAAAAAACAATTCCTTTTGCAACTGCAACCAAAAAAATAAAATACCTAGGAATAAACTTAACAAAGGACCTATATACTGAAAACTACAAAACACTATTAAAAGAGATTGAAAAGATACAATTAAATGGAAACATATACCATATTCATGGATTGGAAGAATCAACATAGTTAAAATGGTCATACTACCCAAAGCAATATACAGATTTAATGCAATCCCCATCAAAATCCCAGTGTCATTTTTTAAAGAAACAGAAAAAGTCACCAGATTTGTATGGAACCACAAAAGACCCCAAATAGCCAAAGCAATCCTGAGAAAAAAGAACAAAGCTTGAGGTATCACACTATCTGACTTCAAAGTATACTCCAAAGCTACGATAATCAAAACAGCATGGTATTGGCAGAACAGACACACAAACCAAAGGAACAGAATTGACAGCCCAGAAGTAAAACCACTGGTAGGTATATGAGCAAATAATTTTTGACAAGGGAGCCAAAAACACACAATGGAGAAAAGAAAGCTTGTCCAATAAATGGTGCTGGCAAAATTGGAAAGCCACATGCAAAAGAATGAAACTAGATTACAGTTGGTCCCCTTGTATAAGAATTAATTCAAAAGGGATCAAAGACCTACATACATGTAAGATTAGAAACAATAAAGTACATAGAAGAAAACATAGGTACTAAACTTAGGAACCTTGGTTGTAGAGAACATTTTATGAACTTGAGACCCCAAAGGCAATGGAAGTAAAGGCAAAAATAAATGAATGGGATTATATCAAACTAAAAAGCTTGTGCACAGCAAAAGAAACTGACAAGAAAACAAAAAGGCAGCCAACAGAATGGGAGATGTTATTTGCAAACAACAGATAAAAGTTCCTTATCTGTTATATGATTACATACATTTTCTCCCATTTCATGGGTTGTCTTTTCACTATCTTGATGATGTCCTTTAAGTACAGAAGTTTCTAATTTTGATGAAGTCCGATTTCTTTTTCATTGCTTGAGCTTTGGTGTCATATGCATGGTCACAAAGGTTTACTCCTATGTTATCTTCTAAGAATGTTAGTTTTAGCCTTAACATCTAGGATTGTGATTATTTTCTTTTTACCCTATTTATCTTTAAATATATATATATTTATTTATTTCACTTTTTAAAAATTTTTTAATTTTTAAAATTTTATTTTTGTTTAAAATATTACAGATGTCCCTTTTTCTCCCCAATGACCCATTCCACCCCGTCCCTTCCCCCTCCCCAGTCCCTCTCCCCACCACTGTCCATGTCCTTGGGTTGTGCATATATGCATATAAATTCTTTGGTTACTCTCTCCCCCCCCACCCACCCACCCTCCTCTATCCCTCTGACATTTGTCAGTCTCATCTATGCTTCCATGTCATTGAATCTATTCTGTTCATCAGTTTATTAAGTTAAATATATATATATTTATTGACTTGAGAAACATTGATTTGTTGTTCCCCTTATTTATGCATTCATTGATTGCTTCTTGTATGTGCCCTGACTGGGCATCGAACCCACAACCTTGGTGTATTGGGACAACGCTCTAACCAACTGAGCTATCCAGCCAGGGAAGGATTGTGATTCATTTTGAGTTAATATTGGTACATTGTGTGTGGAAGGGAGGGATCCAACTGCATTCTTTTGCATGTCACTATCCAGTTCTCCCAGCATAATTTGTTGAAAAGGCTACCCCTTGGATTGTTTTGGCACAATATAGAAAATCAATTGTCCAAAAATGTGAGGGTTTATTTCTGACTCTCAGTTCTATTCCACTGATCCATAGATCCATATTCCCTTGTGTTCTTTGTTGTGTTTTGCCACAGAAGTCTATGTTCTGTGTTAGTTTGGTGGTCAGCCAATAACTGGACAGAGACTTCTTTAAATGCATTCCACCAATAGGTTTGCCAGCCTTTGCTGAAGGACTGTGTGTGTGTTGGGCCATGCTCCAGGGTAAGGGCTGTGGGGAGGGAGCTGTTGGCACTGAATTAGCTCTGGGTCTTGTAACAAAACAAAAAAAGAAAAAGCAAGCAACCCCCTGAGTGAGGGTTTCTAGGGAACTGCCAGACAGGTCAAATAGTAACAGTTCTCTGGGGCTGGGGGCTTGGGGCATTGCAAATACATTCTGCCTTCTTCAGTTCCTGCTAAACTGCTGGTTTCCATAGCTACTGTGATGGCAGGTCTATTAGTTTTCAAGGCTGCTGTAAAGCTGAGAGGAGATAGGAATCAGTTAAACTCCACCAGGCTTGCTGTTCTTACCATGATTAAGTCATTTTTCTTGGAAAAATTCTACTCATATTGCTACAACCTCTGGTTATTTTCTAGAGGTCTGCAAAAATAGATTTTAAGAATTTTTGGCAATGTTTTCATTACTTTTATATAAGAGTGGAGTTTCAGAGGTCCTTACTCTAACACACCAGAAGCTGGAACCTCTATTTGTGTAAAGATTTGTGGTTACCTGCATTCTGATTTCTTTCATAAGAGGCCTCATATATTCTAGTTTTCTAGGTCTGTAACCCAAGAAAGCTTTGCTGGGTCTCAGTAACCACACCATCAGTGCCACCTAGTGGCAGCAGGTATACACTACAATGAGCTTGATTGTTTCCTCATTTTATTTATTTATTATTATTATTTTTTATAAAGAGAACATTTAATATGTAATGGTTGAGAAGCTTTCAGACATAAGTGACAACAATCAATAAATGCAATAAGTCCAAATAAACTCAAGCATGATTTCAAACAAAAGATGTTTTAAAAAATTGGCCACACATTTAGTTAGGTACTAATAAATATCAGAAAACAATACCGTAAAGCACCAGAAAGTAAGCATAAATAAACCTCAAAGAATTGAGAGCATATAGATTATGAAGTCTTATCACTATGCAATTTAGTTAGGTGTTAAAAGCAAAGAGACATCAGCTAAATATTTTGAATTTATATGCATATATGCACAACCCAAGGACACGGACAATGGTGGGGAGAAGGACTGGGGAGGGGGAAGGGACGGGGTGGAATGGGTCATTGGGGAGAAAAAGGGACATCTGTAATATTTTAAACAAAAATAAAATTTAAAAAAAAGAAAAAAAGAGTACAACTGAAAGCACTGAAGCATTATGGCAGGGATGGGCAATGAGTTATTACTGTCTGCAGAATGGCAGAAACTTTTACCACACTTTGCAACTAATTTTTCAGAATTCAAATAGAATATAAAGGGAGTTATAATAAAAATAGCTGGCTGTGGGCCTGTCACTGTCACTGACACCCTGTGAGAGACTCTAGATACTAGCTAGAGGAATTTAATGAAGGGCTTCATTGTTCCATTTTACGTTTTGTTGAGGGTTTATTTATTTTTTTCCTAATTTCTTAGATCAAATACTTACCTCATTAATCTAGTCTTTATTACTAAAGTATGCATTGAAGGTAATCTTTTCCAATTACTTTTGTGATTGTTTTGTGTGTTTTTTACATGGGAGTTTATTGGAAGATATTGGAAGATTATTGCTTAATTTCAAAATGTTTCCTCATTTTAAATGTGGTTAATGTCTTTATTTCACCAGGGCTGATTTGAAGATTAAACAGAAAAAAATGTTATAGCATTTGGCAAGATGCTTGAAACACAGCAGGCACTCACAAATGTTGTTTGTTTTTTGAAACACTACTTAAAACATTAATCTTCAAAACATTTCCAGAGCACTTTTTCTGACCAAGATAATTATGCAGTTACCAGGGCATGAGAAGATTCTATGAAGCTCTTCAAAAGTCTTTTATGGCTGTCAGGATTAAAACAAAATTATTTAGTGGTGTGTTCTCAAACTTCACTGTGCATGAGAACCACCTGAATGGCTTGTTAAAACAAATCACTGAACACACCCACCTCTGGTTTCAGAATCAATAGTTCTGAGGTGGAGGTTGGGGGTTTGCATTTCTAACAAGTTTCTAGGTGAAGCTGCTACTTCTGGTTTGGAGCTACACTTTGAGAACCACTGTATTTTTTTGAAACAAATTGTGGTAAAATATACATAACACAAAATTTTACCATTTTAACCATTTTTAAATGTACAGTTGTGTGGTATTAAGGACATTCACACCTATTTACTATCGGTCACATAAATGCACGTTTGGAGATACTCAACAAATAATAATTGAGTACCTACCATGTGTCAGGCATTGTTCCAGGCAATACACAAAAACAGATAAAAATCTATGCCAGCAGAACTTACATTCTACTGGAGAAAAAAAATATACAGTTGATAGTAAGTGCCAGAGAGAAAACATAAACAGAGGGGACATGAAGTGTTTGTGTGCTTGGAATGGAGCATGTGTGTGAAATTTGAGATAGGGGAGTCAGGGAAAGTTCTCTTTGATAATGCCACTTTTGAGGAAGTGAGGAAGCTGGCTATACATACCTTTCTGAAGATATCAGAATGCTAGTCCAAATAGAAACAATAGTAAGTGCAAAGGCACTAGAGTGGTACTGGAAGAGTGAATAATGTGAAGAAAAGCAGGATCTGAGATCACAGAGGTACCTGAGGTGGAGGTGGGGGTAGGGACCTGAAGTCATGAGGGATTTATCTAGATCAGAAAATTCCTCCCAACTTTTTCTTACTACAACTTCATATTGGATGCCAATAATTTTTACCTCTCTAAGGTATAAATGCTGATTAAAACATATACAAATATGATCTTATTATACATATTAGCAATAATAGACCAATGTAAGAAAATAATTTAAAAAAATGACCACTAAAAAATGAAGTACTTGATGTGATCTCAGTTTTTACTTTGCAATTACAAAAAAATGAAAGCATACACGTTTTAGTATCATTATTAAGGCCTTCATTTTCTTTCTTTTTTTTTTAAATACATCTTTATTGATTTCAGAGAGAGCAAAGGAGAGGGAGAGAGAGAGACAGAAACATCAATGATGAGAGAGTCACTGATTGAGCCCACAACCCGGGCATGTGCCCTGACCGGGAATCGAACCCCGATCGCCTGGATCCCAGGTCACGACGCTCAACCGCTGAGCCATGCCCGGCCAGGCAGCCTTCATTTTCTATCTCAAGGAGATAGAAATTTTTGCCCCAGAAATCCAAGCCAAAAATTTTCCATCATCTGGTGGAGCACAATTAAAAGCAAACATACAGCTCCGCCAGTGTGGCTTAGTGGTTGAGTGTCGACCTATGATCCAGATCAAGGTTCGATTCCCAGGCAGGGCACATGCCCAGGTTTCAGGCTCGATTCCCAGTGGGGGGCATGCAGGAGGCAGCCGATCAATGACTCTCATCATTGATGTTTCTATCTATTTCTCTCCCTCTTCCTTCCTCTCCCGAAATCAATAAAGACATATACATTTTTTCAGTTAAAAAAAAACAAAAGCAAACATACAAATTAAAAAGAAAGCAGCCCTTTAGCTCTCTGGTTGAACTTGCAGCCTGTCCCTGGCTGACAGTTCTGCATCCCCAGGGCCTTAGCAGGAAGTCAAGATGAAGCCTCACAGCTGCCTCTAAGGCCCTGACTGGCAAATGGCTGGTTAATGTTAAGAGTAGAGGTTCTCACCCTGGCTGGGTAGCTTAGTTGATTAGAGTGTGTTCCCAATACACCAAGGTTGCAGGTTGAATCTCTGGTCAGGGCACACACAAGAAGCAACCAATGAATGCATAAATGAGTGAAACAACAAATCAATGTTTCTCTCTCTCTTCCTTCCTCTCTTTCTCAATTTTTAAAAATTAAAAAAAAAAAAAAAAAAAAAGAATAGAGGTTCTTAAACTTTAGTGTGCAAACCACCCAAAAGACTTGTAATCTAGATTATTAGACCCCATTTCCAGTTTCTGATTTAGTGAGTATGGGTGGAGCCTGAAAATTTGCGCTTCTTACAATTTCCCAAGTGATATTCATATTGTTGGTCCTGGGGCTCACAATTTGAAAAACAGTGCCTTAGAGGTATTGTTGCTAGCTGGACACTGTTATGGGTCAGCTGGGATGAGGCTGGTTCAAGTACTGGCTTCTACCCTGTTGTCCCCTCCTTTCCATACAAAGTCTTTCCTATCTCATGACAGACAGTACAGAGAGGTGGGGATGTCTTTTTTCTCAGAATCTTTTGAGACCCTCATGGAGAGAAGCATCAATGATGTGTCCTGGAACACGACCAATCTCTGGGAATCAGTGATGATAACTGAAGGTTCAATGAATGCTAGATGACAAAGAGGCTTTTAGAAGATTATCTAAGTTAGTGTTTCCTAACCTTTGTCAAGATCAGTTGTCAGGTGGGTTGCAAGTATGTTGCTAGCTATGAAGTCTGCCAATGATTTGCTTAAAAATAAAATAATGAGCCCTGCCCAGTGTGGCTCAGTTGATGGCCGTCATCCTGTGCACAGAAAGGTCGTGGGTTTAATTCCTAGTCAGGACACATACCTAGGTTGCAGGTTTGATCCCCCATTTGGGGAGCGTATGGTCGATGTTTTTTCTCACACTGGTGTTTTTTTTCTCTATCTCTCCCCACCCATTCCTCCTTCTCTAGAATCAAAAATAAATAAATAAATAATCAACCACGATGCTGGAGGAATCCCAGGATGGAATGCAGAATTTGACAAGCATCTCTAACTGTATTAGAAATGGATGAAATAACCTAACCTTATAACCTTCAAGGTGGGGAAAAAGGGAGCTGACCTAAGTAACTTTGGAGAACATCATTTTGACTGGAAACTTAAGACTAAAGATAAAAAGAGCTATACATAAACACTGTACTCTAATTGGCAGATTTTTTTTTTTTTACATGAGCATGGGTTAACAATTCTAAAACTGTTTTACAAGTATACTAGGGTTGAACAAATAAGTAAACAAATGCTGGATAATGAGCCAGGTTTCTCACTGTCAGAGAAAGAAGTTCCAAAAGCAAGGGTGGAAAGCTAGAAGAAACCCTATAGTGCCAGATGAGAGCCAGAGACCACTATATGTACTATTTTAGCTTTATATACTTACATGTTATATATATTGTTTATATGTTTGTAAATTATAGAAAGATGACATAAGATAGACAGGACAGGTACAGGATAATTACGTGTGTACACATGACTTAGCATACATGTATTTCCCAGCTCTGCACACTGGGTGGGCCTGGAATTAGTGACATTTCAGTAGCAACAGACACACTCAGTGCCCAGATCTTGGTTTCTAATACCAATATCTAATAAAGGGAACTGGAGCTCCTTGGAGAAAAACAGCTGATTCTAGGCAGGGGCAGAGAAAATACAAGATGAATCTGGAACATCCTGTAGCGCCAGAAAGAAAAAAAGTGTTCAAAAAACTAAAGGATAGGGGCACATAAAGGGACACAGGAGCAGATCTGATACAGCCTACACTGGAATGATTTGAGCAACAAAATAAATAATGTAGTAATAGATTATAACCTAAGGTATAACATATATGAGTCCATACTGATATAAATAATGACTGGATGAATGAATAAATGGGGGAAAAGGGACAAATCTTCCTTAAAGAAAAATCCCAAAGAGATGCAGATACTCTTCCCTCCTGGGTTCCTTTTTCCTGGAGTATGGGCTGGACTCGGTGACTTGCTTCTAAAGAACAGAGTATGGAAAGGAAAAAATAGTGACTTTACATGGAAGAAACAAACTGGCTAAAATCACCAGTCATAAATCATGTGGATATTGTGTACTGCCTAATATAATGTGATGAGGACACTTTACCTCTGTGCTATTTATTCTTCCCCCTAACCAATAACCCTAGTCTCATCATGAGAAAGCATCAAACAAACCCAAATTGAGAGACAGTCTACAAAATATCTGATTGGTGTTCTTCAAAACTATCAAGATCATGGCAATCAAAGCATGTGACTCTGTCACAGACTAGAAGAGAACAAGGAGACATGACAACTAAGTGCAATGTGATATCCTGGACTGAATCCTGAAACAGAAAATGGACAAGAGAATAACTGGTGAGAACGAAATTTTATGTTATTGCTATAAAAATGTCACTCACTCACTTGCACTCCAATATGCTTTTGGAATGGGAGAGAAAAAGAAAGAAATAGGGTACAGTAGGAAACGTGCCCAATTCAGAGTAGACCAAAGATCCACAGGTGAAGGTCACCTTGGTACCCTTGGCAGAAATGAAATGAGAAAATTACACATAATACTATATATCTTGTCACATCTTGTTATTCTCAAGTGTGGTTGACATGACCTGGGATCCTTTTAGAAATGCAGGCTCTCAGCTCCCACCTAGACCTACAAAATTTTCAATGAGATATCCAAATGATTCATATGAACATTAAAATTTGAGAATAAAGACACCCATATTCATTCAACAGCTGCTGAGTTCTTACTGTGTGCCAGACACATGGAAACCAATACAAGGTCTAGGCCAGTGTTATTTAGCCTCAGCTGGGAGCATCACAGAAACACAAATTCTCAGACCCCCACACCAAACCTTCAGAATCTTCTGAGGTGGGTCCTAAAAAATGCTTTTACAAGCCCTCCAAGTGATGCTTAGGCATACTAAAGTTGGAGATGCACTGCAGCAGAAAATTGGATTTCAAACTTTGCATACTGGAATCACCAGAATGAAATCCCAATTTCTGGGAGCAGGACCTCGACATCAATCTTTTAAAAAAGATTCTCTAAGTGATTCTAACGTGCTGCCATGTTTGAGAATTGCTGCTCTTTAACACAACCAGCTAGAGTCCTGTTGAACATAAGCTTCATGAACGGCCAGAGTATATCTGCAGAGCTTAATACTACGTCTCCCCTTTGTAACAGTTAACTTACTGACCAGAAGCTCAACTTTACTTCGAACCTGTGCATATCAATATGTAACTCATTACACTGGAAGTTTGGAATCTCTGTGAAGTATGTCCAGCTTTCAGATTTTACAGAGCCCGCAGTCTCTAATCCACTACTCAGTCCTTAATGATATGCAGTGTGAACTGGCCTACAGTTGTCTTTCCCTGTGGAAAAGGCTTTATTTCACATCCCTCCTCCACAGCAGCTGGCAGCCCCTCACGGGTAAACACAGCCACTATCTGATGATTTCACAGTGAATGACCAGAGCTCACAGAGCTGATCCTACCGCAGTGACATGACCGTTTGCCCAACCCCCTCATTCTCTTTTCCTAATGTTCCAGTAGCTGCTACCATGACCTCCACCGGGGGAAGCTTGTTTCTGGGGCAATGATGTTCCATTTTTCATGTCTCATGGAAAGATTTTCTAATATAAATACTTATAGTACTCATGATGGTCCACAAATGCCCATTTAATCCTTTTAGAATCGAAATAGGGTATGGCTAGTCCTAAAACGTTTCCTGTGATAAGAAAGGGCAAGTCTGAGGAAGTTTGTTGTGTGAATCAGTCCATTTTAAGTCTCAGGAATAAAAAGCTACATGTATGCCTATCCTGAGTATAGCACAGTTAATATACATACCCTATCTCATCAACACTGTATTTTATAATTACAATGAATTGTATGTCAAATGTTTGTAGCTGCTCTAACTGACCTAGTAGAAAGAAGAATTACTAAGTTAGGGTAATTCTCTCATTCAGAGAGAGAGAGAGAGAGATGTGAGAGAGAAACATCGAATGGTTGCCTCCCGCACTACTCTCCGACCGGGAATTGAACCCACAACCTAGGTATGTGCCCCAACCAGGAATCAAACCCACAACCTTTTGGTGTACGAGACAACATTGTGGCCAACTGAGTCACCTGCAGGGCCACCCAGAGAACTTTCGGAATACAGAACCACTGACGTAATTCCCACATTAGAGGCAAAGCTGGACTGCACTAAAGAGCAATCACAACAAAACAAATGAACAAGACTGAAATACAGGATATCCTGAAAATATATATATACACACTTTGAATAATGATTAATTCCAATAGGTTAAACCTGAAAAGAAATAAACACCTATTGAGCTATCAGCTGTTAAAGTGTGCATACATTTTTGGGGGGACACCCTGTATTAACTTGCTTTGAGCTTTCCAATGATCAGACCCAAATGGTTTGATTTCTCCTGTCTACAACTATTCTGACAAGGAATGGATTTTGTCTGACTTCAAATCTGATTTGCTTGCTCTTGTATGTGACATAAACTCCTGGATCTGCCTGCCAGGCTACCATCACAGCCTAATCCTGCCTTGTTAAGAGTGCGGGCTGAAGTTCGAGGACTCAGAATCTAAGTGATGACACTGGCCCAGCTCACTGGCTCTGGGTGTTGTGACTACCCATGCTCCCCCACAGAAAGAGTAGTCCTTTTGTCTGCTACGCCCTCAAAAGGAGGGAAACAGGAAAAATAGCTTTGAGCAGGAAAACAACAATAACAATGATATTTCTGGAAGATAAGTCCTAGTGCAGAATGTAGGACATGCCTGGGGGGCAGAAGGGGGGGGTAGTAGGGGTGGGAAGACATAAACATGGAACCTCCCTTCAGATGGTGTCACAACATTGTATTCAAGTGGGGTGTGTAAAGAAAATGGATAGCTATAGGTCCTAATGGAAAGGGCCCTAACACACTGAAAAATACTGGGAAGGAAAAACTGGCAAGACAGATTGACATAATAAGTTTTTGTGGACTGGCTAGATCTCTAATCACCATTTGTAACATTGGTTCTATGGGAAAAATCTTTTAGAGTTGGAAAAAACATATTTATAAATAAATCTTTGGCATCTGTCCAGTTTTTAATTTGGTGGAAAACTATGGAAAAAAGTCTTGCACTTCTATGTATCTGGTGGCCAGACTTCAGTGAGATAGGGCCACTTATTAGTGATTTCCCCCCCCCATCAATATTCCAGCCCACTTCCAACAGGGGCTGTTTCAAACTCTTGGCCTTGGCTGTTGACCTAAATCAGCTTTGTGACATAAACAGATTCCCTATTTCTCCATCTGTTTTCTCAGCCTTCCCTGCAGTCTCAGGAGAACACAAGTCTTTCACTCTGAAATAATGAACCCTTTCATCTGTGATCCCTCTTACCAAGGGACGCTGTACTAAACTTATACCTCACCACCTCTAGATCCTTCCTTTCCACTGTCCTTTTAATGCCAAACCTTGTCTCTGCACTCTTAAAAAAATAAACCTGAAATCATAAAAGTTAACACTTACCCATTACAGAAAATTTGGAGCTAAAAAATAAATAAATAAAAGTACCCATAATCAAACTATTCAGGAATAACAACTTAGTGTATTTCTTCCCAGACTTTTTCCTATGCTTACATATAACATATACATTAAACTTTTTTTAAATTGATTTGAGAGAGAGCTCGATTTTTTATTCATGAATTCACTGGTTGATTCTTGTATGTGCCCTGACCAGGGATCGAACCCACAACCTTGGTGTATTGGGATTATGCTCCAATCAACTGAGCTACCTGGCCAAGGCCATATACATTTTTTACAATCACATAATAAATACTCTATTTTACTTATGTCACAAATACTTTTCCTAGATATTAATTAAAAATATTTTTGATTAGCTGTGTAACATCCAACACACAGATACAACCTGAATTCAGTCATTCCCTATGGCTGGATTTGTCTCCCATTTTTACTATTACAAATAATGTCTCAGGAAACAGTTTTCTCCATAAATCTCTGACAGTATTTCTGATTATTTTCTTATAATCATGGTAATAGAGGGCTAAAGGATATGAACCTTTGCCTGGCTGGCATGGCTCAGTGGTAGAGCATCGACTTATGAACCAGGAGGTCACGGTTTGATTCCTTGTCAGGGAACATGCCCGGGTTGCGGGCCGGGTCCCCTAGTAGAGGGTGTGCAGGAGGCAGTTGATCAATGACACTCATCATTGATGTTTCTATCTGTCTCTCCCTCTCCCTGCCTCTATCTGAAATCAATAAAAATATATATTTTTTAAAAAGGATATGAACCCTTTTAAGATTCTTTATGTACAACAAACCACTTCTCAGAAGGGCTGACTCGGTTTACACTTCTCTGAAGTTGATGAGAATTCCCATTTCATCACACCACAGTGGCACTGAGAGTATACTATTTTGGACAAAACATTTACTTGTTCTTAACAGCTTCTATAAATAAAGTAATAATCTGCTTCCTTTCATAGCTTAAATGACTGAATAAGTGGCATGCATCCACTACCTTGACCTCACCACCCACATATTTTACTACATTGTTTCTTCTCCCACTCATTTTACTAAAATTGTACTAATAACATCATTGATCTTCCTAATCATATATTTTTTAGATTCTCATCATTAGCTCATCTGACTCCACTCTTCCCATCTTTGTGGCCATTTGACTCTACTAATCTTATCCTTCTACAAGGACTCAGTCCCTCCTGACATTCTACACCGTTTTCTATGACCTCCATGATCTACCTTCTTTGACGTCCTCTTTGCCACTTTGTTATTTACATTACGTGAGGACTCTAAGGTTCAGCCTTTGCCTCTATCCGGTACTCCTCTCAGGGAGGACTTCTCCATTCTGTTTTAATAATCAGCTCCACAATGATGACTCCCATATATTTCCCTAACTTTACCCCTCCTTTGTCCTCAGGTCTATGACTGAGAGGTCCCATCCTTACCTATAACTCTATGCCACCCACTACTCAATAATGCACCATCCTCTCTGCCAAACCCCTTCCCAACTTTCTTATTTTTGACGACAGGGCAACACTCTTTCAGTCCTCCATACTCAAAAACGTCAAATCTTTGAGTATTTCCTTTGAGCAGACAAAGACAAGTTTATGTCTCAATCATACTAGTAATTTCTTCAAAACACTTCCCAGATATATTCGTCTTGAGTCATTTCCATCATCACCTCACACATGGATTACTATACTATCTTCATAGGTAGCAGCTATTTGTATTATATGTAACAGCCATGTTAATTTTTAAAAATATTTAACAGTTTCTGCTCAAAGGCTTCCTTTTTGTCCAAACTCATCTGATCCAAAACCTTCAAATGGCCACACCTTATCTTCTATTACCTCCTGACCGATCATCCCAGATCATCCTTTCTCCTTACTGCCCTTTCGCCCCCCATACCCTCTCCAGACTCATTACCACCCCTGCCTGTGCTCATGTAACTCTCCCATCCCTTGTTTCAATGGAGCCTTCAATAGATAATCATAACCTACACTACTTTTCCTTTCTCTGAATTTTTAAACCCAGTGGAATGCTAGCTCTTGGGAGGGGAGTAGCAGAGAAAGGCCCTGATTTATAGTGTTTGCCAATAACCCTCACCATGGCAGACTTCAAGCTATCAATGTAACATCACTGATTGTGAAATTGGGAAGAGATGTGCACAAAGCCACTAGGAACTGGCTCCAGGACACCACAGAACTGAAAACCTGTTGCAATAAAAAACTTTATATTGCCATGTAAAAGCCCTCCAAGTGTACTATATAAGTATGTTTGTTCATTACAATAAACTTCAACCCAAGTAGTGGCAATCCACTCATTTTCTTTTCCTCCCTCCTCCCTCCCTCCCTCCTTTCCTTCCCTCTCTCTTTCTTTAAATCCTCACCCAAAGATATATATTTTTTCCCATTGTTTTTCAGAGAGAGAAAGAGAGAGAGAGAGAAACATCGATGTGAGAGAGACACATTGATTGGTTGCCTCCAGAGCCCCAACCAGGGCCAGGGACAAGCCTGCAACCCAGGTACATGCCCTTGGCTGGAATCGACCTGAGACCCTTCAGTCCGAGGGCTCTAACCACTGAGTCAAACCGGTCAGAGCAGCCCACCCATTTTAGAGCTTTCATAGCGTACAGGGCACAAAGTGTGTACTTAACAAAAACCTGTTGGCAAGACCTGGAGGGGGAGAGAGGCAAAGCCAAACACTGGAGCAGTAGAAATGGGCATGTACTCATTTAAGGTTGGTTAGCAAGAACAAACAAACAAACAAAATAAATGTAGTGGAAATAAAATCAGAATGGGAGCCAGGAGATTTTGGTTACGGACCACCTTTGTACTCATGTGACCCCTGGCAAGTCAATTTCTTTCTTGAGCCTTAAGTTTCTTCATCTTTAAAATTAGGGGCATGGACTACAGTACTTCTATGCTACCTCTTGATTCTAATGCTCTGTGATGTGGGCTGAACTGACAAGGAGGTTGCCATGGTCCACTGAATTGGTATAAAAGTGATAATAAATTCATTTTAAAATCCACTGATAAGTCGAAGGAGTTTAGGGCAGTAAAACTTTCTGAAAGTGTGAAGAAAGGTTCTTATAAGGCCCTTCCATTCCTTTGACTTAATAATTATTCTGTAGAAAGACACAATGTCCTGAAGGTTATATCTGTTTTCTTCTACTTTCAGAAAAGAGGTGAGATAACTCGCCTTGTATCTGCAGTGATACTTCCTAGTCTCTCTCATCCAAAAAAATATCTATTGCCTGTCTACTATGAGGTGGACACTGGTAAGTGCTGACGATTTAGTAAAAACAACACAGATCCAGTCTTTACCTTCATGAAACCCACACTAGTGTGGGTCAGTAGCTATTTAGTTCCAAATCATCTGTATCAATGCTTTTAAAGTTAAAGAATACAAATTGATCTGAGTAACTGATGCAAGCTATGGACCCTCTCTCCATAAACAGGTATATAAGCATAAAAATTTGAATGTGATTATATATTATATATATTACAATTTCAGATGTTCATAGGACCTCACATCTGTAAAGTGGTCCAAATATTGCAAGTTAACCCTGACCTACATCTACAAAACAATAAACAAATTCAAACTCATAAAAGCCCATATTCTGTTTGCTAAGGGAGCATAGCAAAGATTTTTGACAGAAACAATTAAAAATAAAAGGCCATCATTTAAATTATTAAGCTTTGGCTATTTGAAATTTCACTCACCTAAAGTATCTTATTCCAAGTAATATTCTGGATAAGTGAGGTATACAGTGGTCCCTTGATACCTGAGCGGTATTGGTTCCAGGACCCACTCAGATACCAAAATTCAAGGATGCTCAAGTCTCTTATATAAAATAGCATAATATTTGCATATAACCTATGCACATCTTCCCCAATGCTTTTAGTAGCCTTTAGAATACTTATAATACCTAATACATTGTAAATACTATGCAAATAGCTATTCTGCATTATTTAGGAAATAATGACAAGAAAAAGTGTACAAGTTCACTACAGATGCCACCATCATAGACCTAATTAGACAGTAGACATCAGCAACAAGGTACCACGTGTTTTTGTGGACTTTTTTTTTTTGAGTATTTTTGATTGGTGCTTGGTTGAATCTGTGGGTAGTAGGAGGACAGACCTCTACAGTATTTGGTTCAGGATGCTTGTCACATCAGTTTTCTTACTTGAAAATCCAATTGCATATGGATATGTGCTTCCCTTTCATAAGTAAATCTGCATTTCATGACTCTCATTGCACATGAGACCCAATTAGCCATGACAAATACATAAACACACTTCGAGGAGGCAACTTGAACAAGGGCAAAGAGCACTAGCTCCAGAATTAGAGGGCAGGCTCATCTCCTGGCTCTAACATTGTGAAGGGAAGTGATCTTGGACAAATCATTTAACCTTTTGACCTATGTTTCTTCATTTGTAAAATGGAGATGGGATGATAAGACTTACATAAGAAGGCTACAGTGAGAAATCAGTCAAAGTAAAATAATATATGTGAATGTATTTAGCTATAAAATGGGCAAAAGTTGGTGAGCAAGTTATTTGGACTTGCTCACAAAGCATCGGGCATTCATAGAAGATCACTTGGAAAGAGCTGCTTATAGAACATCTTCAGTGGATCTATCTGGAGTAAAATTGTTCTTAAATTGCTCAAGCAATTTTTTCTTCTTCTTTAAAACTGGGGAGAGCGCAAACGCAGTCCTCCACTACCACAAATTATGCAGTGGAGTTTCCCACATTTGAGAAAATTGCAGGGGTAAGCACATCCAGAGTGCAAAACCACCTTCCTGATTATGGTATCTCCCCTGCCAGGTAAATATGGAATTTTGTTTTGATTGAGTGCCCAACAGTGAAGTTCTTAAACATCAAAAGTCTGCTGAGAGGCTTTGGAGTCTTTATAATGCATAAATATATTCTCAAGGCAAGAAGATGAACTACTTATAAACACTCCCTTAGTTCCTATGTAGTCAAAGTCCCTTTTACTCACTATATTTTAGCTTTTTTACAGAGCAACAATTCTTTCATTTACAGTGCTGAAAAGCTTTGTAACAGTTAAAAGGGATGTACAGTAGCCCTGCCTTTTCGAGGGGGATACATTCCAAAACCCCCAGTGGATGCCTGAAACAAGGAATAGTACCAAACCCTGCATATACTACATTTTTTCCTATACATATGAACACTTTACAGTTTCTCTTTGGCATATCCGAATTGCCAGCATCACTACTCTTGTGCTCTGGAGCCATTATTAAGTAAAATAAGGGTTACTTGAACTCAAGCACTGCGATACCACAACAGTCAATCTAATAACCAAGACAGCTACTAAATGACTAGCAAGCTGGCAGTGTATACAGAGAAGATGAAGGAATGGTTCATGCCCAGGGGTGAGATGGAGCGGGAAGGTGCAAGATTTCATCATATTACTCAGAACGGCCTGAAACTTCAAATGTATAGGTTCTTTATTTCTGGAATTTCCCATTTAACACCTTGCTGACCAGCTATTTCAAACCAGAACTCGCCCGTGTGGCCAGCTACTTTGGTCAGTAAGGTGTTTAAAACTACTTAAATTAATGTAAGTGCAGACACGAGTTATCTCCTGACCCGTCAGCAAGGTGTATTTACAGACCACGATTGACCATGGGTAACAAACTGTGGGAAGCAAAACCGCAGATAAGGGGTGGGGGACACTACAGTATACAAAAGATTTTAGCCAAATTAGTTGAACAAAACTGAACAAATCAATAAAATCAATCTCTTTTAGTGGAGGGGGTATTTGTTTTCAAGTAAATAATATTCTCCAATTTGAGACATGTTTTCTAGTCCATGCTCCACTGGAATGCAAAATAAACTATGTATGTAAAGAATAACTTTTTTTACATTACTTAATTTACAACGTACACATATTATTTCCAAAGCCAAGTTTAAGGTGATTCTTCCTTTAGAATTTAAATTAAACGTCTTTTTAGTAATTTCGTACCAAGGAATAAAAGATAAATCATTGAGCCTTATCAAAACTTATTAAGGTGACCAAGAGTGATTTGCACTGGTGCCAAGAAAAGAGCCAAGAGGTAAATGCTAATTTCTTAGTCCCTAATCAGGAAAAGCTCTGCTGGTTCCCAAGAAGGCAAATTAGGCTCTGAATCCAAATACTCATTATATAAATGTCTACTAGGAAAACAAACTGCAGAGCCTGCATTTATATAACACTTGAAGAAATTCAAAGCACTTAATTGTAGAACTGTTTAAAAGAAATGCATCCCCCATTTTAAGGAAACAACTGTGAGACCTTTAAATCCTTTGCCTAATCAGACACTAAATTGGTAGGAAACTCCAGACTATAGGTTTTCTCGGACAGCAGAGATAAACTCCAGATGGGGGGCCAGGGGGGACTCAAGACTCAAGTAGAGTAACGGAGAGAAGGGAGAGGTTACGGTGTAAAGCTGCTGAACTATGAATCACGCAATGAGGGAATTCTAGGGATGGAGGGTGAACTAAGAGCCGAGCTCCGAGGAGGCTGGTGATGGGAGGGGGTTAGAGGCGGGGGAGCAAGGGCTCCTAAAGTTGGTGAGAGCTGTGTGGACGGACAGCCAGGCGCGAGTGTCAATCCGGGCCAACCCGCGCGCCTGCTCAGCAGTTGCTCGCTTATACTTGCTCGCTCCCATTATCACTACCATGCAGGGAGAATTCCGAGCAACTTGAGGGAAGTGCGTGATGGCACCAACCACCTACCAGGCCTGGGAAAGCTGCAGGAGTCCTCCAACCCCAGGGGCTAGGCTTCCCGCCCTCCCTCAGCCCGTCCCGCGTCTCACCCGCCGCCAGGCGCAGGCCGCGGAGGCTCCCCATGGCCACCTACTCCGCCGACCAGCAAGGCGCCTCGGGGGAGGCGATGACGCGGGAGCACGCAAAGTCACTGAGTGCGGTTCGGGGAAGGACGCGGGCGGCGAAGGAGGGGGGGGGCTGTGGGACGTGAGGGTGGAGCGAGCGGGTCGTGCGTGACGCACTGGACGCATGGGCGGGGCTTACGGGCGTGACTTAGGTGGTGTGTGGGACGTGCGTGACGCACAGAATGTGCGAGTGGCGCGTCCTGCGCTTCCGTCTTGGCGCAGGGTCGTCCGCGCGTCCTTAAAATGTTCTTGTACAGTATGGGCGCAGTGGGCGTTTGCAATACTATTCTTTGCGTTTAAGAAAGTAGTCGTTTAAAGTAGTGGTGTGCTCAGTGTAGAACTTTGGCGAACTGCAGACTCCTGAAGTCACACTGCCTAGGTGAATCAGTATTTCAGTACACTGTCCTAACAGTGTTTTCAACGAGTATGATCCTTTCTCAAAAACACGTAGCTGGGGCCCAGGGGCCCCCATCCCTTCTTGGCTTTGGGAGTATCTCTTAGGCTAATTGAGACATTAGTATGTATATTTCCTATTTCTTTTTACCGATTTTTATAAAACTAAACATTTGCACACCTAACACCTTTTCAACCCTCATGCACCCACGCTGCCAGAAATGTCTTTTCTTGGCACTTCTTAGTGGTCCCAAATTCTTAACAAACCAAGACCCCTCAGCTCTAGGGACGGGAGCTAGATAATAGAGTGGGAGGGTTAAGAAAAACCACTTCTCCAGGTTTCCTCCTCGATCGGCCTGGTTGGTGCGACCAGGAAATCGTTTCCCTTTTTATAGGAAGATGGGATTAGGGTAAAACGATCCCTTCAAGTTTTGACATTGTTCGATCCATGCACATAGGTCAGTTCTAAGAGGACATGACGAAGTTGCAATGAAAGTTATCTCATAAAGGGGTAGGAGTGAAATGAAGGACAGCAGAGTTCCAGGTTTTCAAGAGAATGATGACCAGGGAAAAGACAAGCCTAGAGCTCAGCTTTCTCGCTAATTTCCCTGGAAATATTTTGTCAGGCGGCGCGGCGGACACCTTTGCTCCCCGGTGATTGGCTCGCGGCCGGGGCCTCGCGTTTGTCCAATATGGCGGCGCCCAGTGGCGGTGTGAGCTGTGAAGAGTTCGCCGAGTTCCAGGTGATGGGGTTTTTCCCAGTGGCTGGTGTGTCCTTTCTTTTGTCCCCGTACTCTGTTCCCTCTTCTGGCTTAGGAGGGGGTGCGAAGCAGTCGTGGAAGAAGCGGGCAATTCAAAGCTCCTTTTTTCGAGCCATTGGAGGTCATGGGGGGCGCGGGGTTGGCCTTAGGGAGCCAGGCTGCTCCTCGGGGGTCATGGTTCTCTCTGAAGCCCAGGCCTTGAGTAACCGTGCTGGAAACTCCGGTGGTTGCGCGGTGGTAAAGCCGAGCTCCGGCCCGGTGGGTGGGGATTGTAACAATCTTTTAGCCGTTCGCCGAAATCTGTTCCTAGCCTGTACCATTCTCCTCGTATTTTAAGTTGAGCATTTGTAGGACATTTTAAAAAAATAGGTGGAGAGTTTATTTACTCGATAAAAAAAACACAGTTTGGTACAAGTTTTACTATTTTGGTGAAGTATAACATTTGGAGTCTTGGAGGGGCGATTAATTCTAGTACCTGCCCTGGTGTTGCTGCCTTTCTAAGCATTAGAGAAAATGTAACATTTAAGAAAAAGGCTGTATCTTTTATATATTCAAACACCAGAGGTCTGGGGTTAAATATTAACCCCAGAATTAAAGAACAAGGGTTTGGATTTTGACCAAGTCGCAAGGAAAGTTATCTGTTTCAATGTAGGCACAAATGTGAGACACTGTCTAGGTAAAGAATTGAATTAAAAAATCATGACCTTACAAATGTATTTTTAACTAAAGATATTGAAAAGTCATTTCACGTGTCATTGACTGATCTGTAGTAAACTTTGCTTTGAGCCATTTTGTAGAGAGTTGTATTCTTGAGGATAACCTCAACAGACTGAATTCTTTGACAAACATCATTTGACCGAAGAACTTTATGTGGGATTTTTTTTTTTTTTTTTTTTTTTAACGTGGGGTCATTATTTGCACCCACTTCAGCTGCTTCTCAGACTAGCTCAGCACAGCAGCTGACTTCAAATGTGATCCGTGTTCCCAATAAAGACAAACATTTGTAAAAATCTTAAATAGGATTAAAGAAGCATATTGAATTTTAAAGTATATGGGCTATTTAAGGTTTATTGGCCCATTTGTAGCCTTGGCTTTATCACATTAGTACTATGATTTAATTTGAGTTAATACACTCAATATAATTTTGCAATGATAGTTTTAAGGTTTATGAGAAAGAGCCTTGGTTAGTGAGTTAGAAGTTCAGGGTTCTAGGACTGCTTCTGTCATTAACAGCTGTGGAACCTTGAGCTAATAACTTAACCCCTTTGGGAATTAACTTTTGAATCTATAAAATAAGATTATGTTAAGTAACATTTAAAATTTCTTCCATCTCTATAGTTATTTGAATCTTTAAAACCAAATTTCAATGGATCTCTTTTTGCTATTAAAACACTGACTTTTCTTTGGGAAGGTCAGATAAAATATTGTAAGTGGGGCAAAAGCTAAACTGCCTTGCAGAACCAGTCCATTCAGAGATGAAAGATCATAAAATCAGTCTCATTAGTGAAACCTGGGGGAAGTTTCTAGATACTTTCTCTAGGGCTTTTCCAAATGCATGTTACAATGGAGAATATCCTAGGTTAAAAGTCAGAAGATCTGGTTTCCCAGAGCTGGCCTTGGCAGATCATTTAATCTCATTGTAAATGAGAATAACAGTTGCCCGTACTGCCTCAGGCACACAAGTACATAAGCGAAGGTGCTATAAAATTGTAAAACTTTAGGATAGCATTTAGGTTTTGGTGAATTTGGTAAAATTGTAAAGCGTGGTTAACTGGCATATTCACAAATTATTAAGCAAAGCTTAAATTTTTTAAAGCTATGCAACCATTACATTTTCTATGCAAGTACCCTAAATGTGAAAAGCACTGCATTGAATACTGTATTTCTTTTGATATTTTTTTCCTTCTTATATTTTTGTATGTATTTTTTTATTATAAAGATTGTGTTTTTTTCAGAATTTTATTATGAAAATACTCAAACACTACAGAAAAGTTGAAAGAATTGTACATTGAACACTCATGTACGCACCATCTAGATTCTGTAATTGGTGATTTGCGGTATTTATCAAATAACAATCCATCAATCCACCTTTTTATTTTTATTTTATTTATTCATTTTGAGAGAGAGCAAGGGAGAGGGAGAGAAACATTGACTGGTTGCCTCCTGGGAGTATGCACCTGGACTGGGGGTCAAACCCACAATCTGGGGATGTACCCTGATCGGAATCAGACCCAAGACCTTTTTGTGCACAGGATAATGCTCCAACCAACTGAGCCACACTGGCCAAGGCCACCTTTTTATTTTTTTGAAGCATGTCAAACTAAGTTGTGGACATCCCTAAACCTGTCTTTCATCATGCATATCATTAACTGGAGTTCAATATTTGTTTACTTGCTTTCTGTAAAATTTGCATTAGTGAAATACACAAATCTTAAGTATACCATTATTTAAATGAGTTTTGACATTTATATACAACTCCATCAACATAAAGAATAATACCATTATCTCTGAAAGTTTCTTCATGCTCCTTCCCAGTCAATCCCTGCCCCTGACAACTAGTGTTCTTATTTTTTTCCATATAGGTGCATGTTTATTTATTTACTTATTTGTTTATAAGTTTAGAGAGAGAAAGGCAGGGAAAGAGAAACATCGATTTTTTTTGTTTTGTTCCACTTATTTATGCATTCATTGGTTGATTGTTGTTCATACCCTCACCAAGGATCTAACGCGAAACCTGAGGCATCCAGCTGATGCTCTAACCAACTGAGCTACTTAGCCAGGGTATAGGTGTAAGTTTTGTTTTTGTTTTTTCTTTTTAATCCTCACCCGAGGATATTTTTTCCTTTTCTTTTTAGAGAAAAGAGTGGAAAGGAGGGGGAGAGAGAGAGAGAGAGAAACATCAATGTGAGAGAGACACATCAGTTGGTCACCTCCCACTTGCGCGCCGACTGGGGCTGGGGATTGAACCTGCAACTGAGGTGCTTGCCCTTGGCTGGAATCAAACCCAGACCCTCTGTCTGTGGGCCAATGCTCTAACCACTGAGCAATACTGGCTAGGGCATATGTTTTAAAGTTTAAGAGTTTTTAAAGTGTTTTAAATTTTTACAATTCTTATTTTTCTTTTATAAAAATTGGACTTAGCACTCCTGGAAAACATCCTATTTCCAAAGTGAAATAAAATCCAGGAAAGAATGTTTAAAATTGAATGTCTGGAATCCCATTTTAACACTCAGCAAGAATTTATTGGATATTGTATTAGTTTGCTAGGGCTGCCATAACAGATATCACAAATGGGTGGCTTAAACAACAGAAATTTATTTTTTCACAGTTCTGGAAGCTAGAAGTTCAAGACCAGAGTCCTATCAGGATTGGTTTCTGGTGAGCCTCTCTTCCTGGCTTGCAGATTGCTGCCTTCTTACTGCATTCTCACATGGCATCTTTATACACGTAGAGGGGGAAAGATCTCTGGTGTCTCTTTCTCTTACAAGGATACCAGTTCTGTGGGATTAGTGCCCTACCTTAATTACCTCCCTAAAGGCCCTATCTCCAGATATAGTCACAGGAATTTTGGGAGGACGCAATTCAGTTCCTAATAGTTATGCTAGGTACCAGGCACTTGGGAAGACCCAGTGGACTGGATATAAAACGTAGAAAATATTGAGAATATGAGTAAAATGCTGTAACAGTTCAGAGAGAGAAAACTCAAGATGGTAATTGAGTTGGGCTTTAAGTGAACGGGATCCAAGGGTATTTTAGGTAGAAAAAACAGTGTATAAGGCAATTTTATGTATTTTGGGAAAGCAGCCAGTCATTATTGGTAGAATTCAGGATATGGGCATGGGGTACATTGAGATTACACAAAAGATTGGAACCAGATTGCGGAAGGCTTTGGATGCCAAGTGTGAGGCTAGGGTATCATTTTTGACCGGGGGGGGGGGGGGGGATCAAATAGGTGTTTTAGGAAGATTCATCACTTAAGCCATGGTCTTTGTTTAGGCTCTGTCATTTTTGCAACCTGCTTTGTGATAGGTCTCCTTATTTTTAGGCAGCCCTTTCTCTAATATATCCCCCCTTCAATCTAACTTCCATAATTTTGTGGTTTTATACTGTTACCTTCTAAATTTTAGAATCTAAACCATGCGTCTAATTTTAGGCTTATATGACTAGGTCTACTTAACATGGCATACAATCCCAAAGTGCCTCTCTCTAGTTATATCTCTTATCACTGTCCTTATTCATGCAAGTTTCTCTCCTCCAAACCCATGCCTCCTCCAACATACATTTGATCTCTGTTTTCCAACCATGTAGGCCTACTTTTCTCTGAACACATTATGCTCTTTGTTGTTTCCATACTTTTTTTCACTGTGACTATGAAATCCTTTCTTCCTGACCCTTTCTGAGATCCAATTCATATATCACCTGAACAAAACCAACTAGTATTCCTTCCCAGGATGTTTAAGCCTTAGTATTTCTGCTAGGAATATTTATTCATTTATACACAGTTGATTTTGAGTTATATGGTAATTAGGTATAGACTAAATAGACTACCTCCTAGCATCAGTGATGGTTCCTCTTGCACATGTCCAGGTGCTCTCTGTCCCTGCACCTGGGGGTGCTGGCTGTTGGAGGACTCTGGCAGTTGCAGGCAACTCTTTGTCTCTGGCTTAGGGGGAACACAGTGTGAGACTGCTGTAAAAATGAGGTTTGAGGAATCAGGTCTGTCTGAAAAGAACACGTGGGATCTACTTGTGGGTACCTACAGGCAGAGGATGAGGAGAAGAAAGATTAAATCTGAGAGCATTTTTGGAGTACATTTATATTTTACTGAGCTATAATAGACCTTTTTCCACCCCCAACCCCCATGTACATGAAAAGCTGCCCAAAATAATAAAAGGAATTTACCGGGGGATTAACCTTAGGAGTAGAATATAGTATAATTATAGAAGCAATAAAAGTTTTTCTCTACTCTTTCCTACTACTAAACATGGGCCTCCTTCAGTACTAAAATTGCCTTCCAGGAGGATGAGATTTTACCCATAATTGCAGGTAAGAAATAAAATGCAATTCTAAGATAAAGTACCTAAATAATTTTAAAGAGCCTAAAATTAGAGATTCATGATATATTAGAATTTCTTCTTGTTTTGAGGAAGATAAAAGATAGGAGAAGCTGGAGGCACTACAAAATAGTTTGAATAGTTCTCTTTTTGTTATGCTTTGACATTTTTAAGCTGATTAGGGTTCCAGGTTCTATACAAAGCTGTAGCCTTCAGAGAGCTACTGACGTGTATTTTTGTATTATCTCTGTGAATTTGGGTTGCAGTCTATTGTGTACAATCTGCTCAGGGACATCTGTATATTTTCTTGGTGAATTTGTGAGAGAAAGAGGGTATGCCTTTGGGGCTAGGTGTCAGGTCGGTAGTCAGTAATTCCTTATAAATGAGACACATGATTTAATTTTTGTACTTACACCAACTTTCCAGTTGCTGTTAGTCTAGTGAGGGCCTCCCAGGCTTTCCTCTAGACCATTGATTTACAACTGGTATGCAGCAAGAATTTTTTAAACATGCAGTACCTGACTAGTCAGGGGCACTGACCTCTTTCCTTTAGATTGTCAAATTTAAAAAAATGACAACAGCCTGGCCTGCGTGGCTCAGTGGTTGAGCCAGGAGGTCATGGTTCAACTCCTGGTCAAGGCACATGCCTGGGTTGTGGGCCAATCCCCAGTGGGGGCATGCAGAAGGCAGCTGATCAGTGACTCTCTCTAATCATTGATGTTTCTATCTTCCCCTCTCCCTTCCTCGCTCTGAAATCAATAACAACATATATTTTTTAAAAAATAACAGCAGCCAACACTGCCACTTGGTGTGAATGAATAAAAATTATACCTATTTTTTGGGTCAGATTGGCAAAAAATATATTTTTTGGTGTGCCGCAGAATTTTAGTAATTAGTTTATATGTATCATGAGATGAAAAAGGTTGAAAATCACTGCTCTAGACCTCTAGGAGTTGTCTTGAGAGCGCTAGTGCTTTTTCCACTGTAAAGAAATGTATGCCTGGTGGGTTTATAGTTCTCCCTTTCCAATTTTGAGAGAAATTTCTCTTCTTTCCTTATCTTTAGCTTTTTTAGTATCTTTTTTATTGTTGTTAATTCTCGCCCGAGGATATTTTTTCCATTGATATTTTTTTTAGAGAGTGGAAGGGAGGGAGGGAGGTGGGGAAAGAGAGAGAAACATCAATGTGAGAGAGACACATCGATTGGTTGCCCCCCGGACTCACTCTAACTGGCGCCAGGAATTGAACCTGCAACCCAAGTATGTTCCCTTGACCGAGAATCAAACCCTCGACTCTAAGCACTGAGCCACACTGGCCAGGGCTTTTCTAGTATTTTTTCTGTGACATTTAAGAATAGCTTAGTCCTGCAGGCATGGCTCAGCGGTTGAGCATCAACCCATGATCCAGGAGATTGCGGTTTGACTCCTGGTCAGGGCACTGCACGGGTTGCAGGCTTGATCCCCAATGGGGGTCGTGCAGGAGGCAGCCGATCAATAACTCATCATTGATGTTTCTGTCTCTCTCTCCTCCTCTCCCTTCCTCTCTCTGAAATTAATAAAGACACTAAAAAAAAAAAAAAAAGAATAGCTTATAGTTCTTAACAATCCCTGAACAAGTACATTATTAGTTTAGAGACTGTCATATTTTCTTGAACTCAGCACTGTCCAATAGAACTTTCTGTGATGGTGGAATTTGTGCTATCCGGTATAAGTAGCCACTAGCAACAGGGGGCTCTTGAGCACTTGAAATGTGGCTAGTGCAGCTGAGGAACTAAATTTTAAATTCTATTTAATTTTAATCAAAATAACCTCATATGACTAGTCTCTACCATATAAAAGCCAAGCTCTAGATCATATATGGATAATTCTCTAGCACAGAGAAGAGTTGATATAGTTGATAATCCTCATTTGTAGGTTCTATTGGTAAGACTGTGAAATTGATTGATTCATCACCTAGTGATGAATTCCTACTGCTGTATAAGGAACTTAACAGAATGTTCAAATTGTTTCATTGGAGAAAATTTGACTATATAGCTACCATCAAACTCAGTTAAAGTTCCAGGTAATTCAAAACTCTAGGCAGTATCAAGCTAGATAATCTTTCACCTGGATTGCTTCATCAGTCTCCTAACTAGTACATCTGCGTCCGTCCTTGTTCTTGTACTTCCATTTTCCTCACTTTAACACTTTAAGCAATCGTTTCAGAACACAAGTCTGATTATGTAGTCCCACTTTACCTAAATACTTCATTGGTTCCCCATTGTTCCCAGGGGGAAAAAACTAAGATCCTGTCTTGTAACCTATAATGGTTGGCCTCATTTCACACCGTGTTTTCTCTATCTTAAGCCTCATTAACTTTTGAGCCTCATTAACTTTTGAGTCTCTATCTTAAGCCTCATTAACTTTTGAGTTCTTGATCGTTGGTCCCCTTCACAGCTATAGTTTATTTCAGTGATCTCTTCTAATCCTATGACTTTAAATAACATCAACTTGTTAATACAACTCTAGCCCTGCTCAGTGTCAGATTGGTATATTCAGTTTTCTACTCAGATATCTAAAAGGCATCTCAAACTTAATATCTCCAAAACAGAACTTAAAAGAAGCTTTTTATTCTAAAAAATTTTAACATACACAAAAGGAGAGATAGTCCCATGAAGTCCCACATACCCGTTCCTTAGCTCCAACAATTAATTCATGGCCACTGTTGTTTCGTCTGTATATTCCTACCACTCCCCCATCCTAACCAGATTATTCTGAAGCACATCCCAAATATATCTTTTTTCTATAAATATTTGTCGATTGCTGTAAAAGATTACAATTTTAAACATAATACAAGTATAACATACAATTAACAATAATCATAAATATCATCAAATACCCTGAGTCAGAATAGAACTATTGATCTGCCCACTCCTTCCAAATCTTTTCTTCCCCCAGTTTCTTCCTCATCATCAAAGGCCACAACATCCCTTCTATTGCTCAGGCTTCAAACCTAGAAGTTATCCCATATTTTTTTCTCACTCCCCTACCACCAATTCAACAGGTCTTATCAGCCCTACTTTCAAAATAAATCCTGAATTCAGCTTCCTTTCCCTAATTCTACTGCTATCACTTTATCAAACTACCTTTATCCTGCCTAGATCACCATAGTAATCTGCTAAATGCTCACCCTGTTTCCATTCGTCTCTTTCTAATCCATTCTCCATATAGCAGCCAAATTTTCTTTTAAAAAATTAGTCGTTTATATCATCTCCGTGCCTAAAACTTTGTTGCCTTTAGAACAGAATCCTTGTTTCCATGGTCTCTGTTGTCCTTCATTTTATTCTACTCTGACCTTACCTCATACTGCATTGGTACCTGGGTTTTTTGAATGTAACCCATTCAGGAAGACTGTTCAAGCTCTAAAACATTCGAAAACCGAGGGATCAACAGCCGACAGCTAGGCCTCAAGGTTCTGCCCTCAGCAGAAGCCATGTGGCATGTTCGATTTCCCAACCATGTTCCAAAACCGAAGCATTTCCTTCCGGGTTTATGGCGTTCGTAACCTGAAATGTTCGTCAAGAGAGACTTTGGAAACCCGAGGTAGCACTGTACTTTCTCCCTTACTCACTCCTAGCTTACTCACCTTCTTTCAGTTCTTCAAACCCTCTAAAGTTTGTTCTTGCCTCATAGTTTTTGACTTATTCCCCCAGATTTTCTTATAGTTGACTCATTCACATATAGGTCTCAGCTCAAATGCTTCATCCTCAGAGTGGCCTTTCTTGATCTCCCTATGTAAGGTAGACCCTTCAACCCCACCCAGTCGCTCTTCATCCCTGTTACCTTAGTTTGTCTTCTGAAACCCCTTATTTGCGGTTTCAACATATGGTCAACCACAGTCTAAAAATATTTGAAACAAAATTTCAGAAAGAAACAATTCATAGGGTTTAAATTCTGCACCTTTCTGAGTAGCATGCTGTCCTGCTTCAGCCCACCCAGGACATGATTCAATGAATCACTGCTTTGCTACCTGCCCATTAGTTATTTAGTAGCTGTCTTGGTTATCAGATCTACTGCCTTGATGTTGTAGTGCTTATATTCAAGTACTCTTACTAGTAATGGCGCCAGAGCATAAAAGGGCTGATGCTGGCAATTCAGGTATGTCAAAGAGAATCCATAAATTCCTTTAAGGGAGAAGGTACGTATGTATAAGGGGAAACACAGTATATATAGGGTTCAGTACTGTTCGTGGTTTCAGACATCCACTGAGTGTCTTGGAAAATGTATCCCCTATGGATGAGGTGGGGGGGAGGGATTATTTTACTGAAATTACCTTGTTTATTGCCTTGTCTCAGAATTTTTTTCCATAAAAGCAAGGAGCTTTTCTGTTTTATTTATCACTGTTGCTCTGGTGGTCAGAATGGTGCCTGACATATACTAGACATTAATGAATATTTTTTGAATGAAGAGTGAGTTAATAAATGAATGAACTCTGTGGTACTCTCTCTAATTACTATATGTTTTAAAAAGAAAGATTGTTGAGGCCTCTCAATCAAGGAAAGCTTTATCTAAAATGTATAACTTAAATGTTGGCCTCAGAAGATCAGTTCAATTTTAAAGGAGGCTTTTTTTTTTTTTTAATAATCAAGTTGTAGGAGGTAAAGTTGGCGAGGTAGGTTAATGTCTGCTACTTACCTGTTTTTTTTACTCTCTAAATAGTGCTAACTATCATTTGTTTGGAATTTGCCACTTACTGACATGATACACCCTCCACTGTACATTAAACATTATTTAAAGTTGCTTAGTGAATATGTTGAGATTAACCCCTAAGAATTCCAGTGTACAGAGAATGATGATGCTATTGACAAAAATAGAAAGATACAAGATCGAAAATAGAAAGATACAAGAAGAGGGGATAAGATAGTGAAGTTGGTTTTAGACCTGACATTGGCTTGTGTTTTATTAGTTGAAATTATGAGCCTTCTACAAGCTATTTTATTTCTAGATTGAAATTTAGAAAAGATCATTAACTTACTAATGAAAGATTAAAAACTGATAGGACTAGAACCTGGACCGCAGACTTAGTCTGAGTGGCCTAATGGTTATTATAATGGGGAACAACCTAAATGTTCATTAATGGGGAAGTGGTCGGATAAGTTGTGGTACCTCCACAGGATAGAATATTTATGTAACTATTAAAAATGTCTTCAAGGTGTTTTTTTTTTTTTAAAGGACATGCTTTTTTTTATTTTTATTTTTAATATATCTTTATTGATTTCAGAGAGAGAGGAAGGGAGAGGGAGAGAGATAGAAACATCAATGATGAGAGAATCGTCATTGATTGGCTGCCCTCGGCACGCCCCTGACTGGGGATTGAGCCTGCAACCTGGGCATGTGTCCCGACTGGGAATTGAACCGCGATCTCCTGGATCCTAGGTTGATGCTCAACTGCTGAACCATGCCCGGCCTGGCTTCAAGGCGTTTTTAATAACAAGGGCAAAATGCTCATGGTATAATGTCATGAAGCTAGACTTTAAAATGTTACATAGTACCTCAATTTTATAAAAATATTCATATTTATTTATAGGAAAAAACTAAAAGGATGTGTTAAAATGTTGATAATGATTAACTGAATGATTTTAACTTTCTTTAAAATTTAAAAAAAATTTTTCTAAAATGAATGTGTAATGCTTTAATGCTATTAAAAATTGTTTACAGCCTGGCCACGTGTGGCTCAGCAGTTGAGCATCGACCTAGGATCCAGAAGATTGTGGTTCGATTCCCTATCAGGGCACATGCCCAGATTGTGGGCTCGATCCCCAGTTGAGGGCGTGCAGGAGGCAGCCAATCAATGACAGCTCGCATCGTTGATGTTTCTATCTCTCTCTCCCCCTCTCCCTTTCTCTCTCTGAAATCAATAAAGATATATTTTTTTAAAAAGTTTTAAACAAATGGATGAATAAAGAAAGAAAGGAGTTGGTTTCAGTCATGGTTTTAAGTTTGGCGAAGGAAACAAATAGGATGTTATGCTGAGGGAAATCAGGCAGCATCCCATCTAGCAAATAGAAGGGAGTTCCCTACTTGAAATTCAAGCACATTAATATTGAGCACGAGCTTGGATGTTTTCAGTAATAAGTCTCTTCCTATAGACATCATATATGTCTGTTTTCTTGATGATTTTGCAGAGATTATGTTTGTTTGTTTATGGGTGGGGAAGGCAAATTTAAGAAATAATTTAAAGAGAAAGGTATACTAAACCTTTTCTAGTGTTTGTGCTGTCTGGAGGCAGAATGTAGCTGATGCCCAGTTTCTCTAGTGACAAATGAAAAGAAGTACCCTAGTCAAAATGTTGGGAGAAGGGTCTATGCTTGTAGGCTTACTCACCAGAGTCCAAGTCCTCTGCCCTGTTGTTACCATTTTTCTTTTGGTTGGCTTGAGAGTTGGAGCCTTTTTCAGGGAGAGGAGATCTTTGGGAAGTATGAGCTAGGGTTCCTATAAAAGGTAAAACTGATGCTTGCTTATTCTATAAACAAGAAGGCCACAAAGAGATTTGACTCCTTGTCTAGCAACATATTTGGTTTTACTTATTTTTGTTACAAAAATTATACACAACCATAGTAAAAAACAACTCAAAAACTAAAAGCCTAAAAGGGTATAGATTCATTTTAGCAAGTTAACCACTACCGATAGTTTCTTGTGTTATCTTTCCCGAAGTTTTCTACCTAGCACCACATTTTAGAATGACAGGGAATGGAAGAAGCAATTATGCTGGATTGATTTGGACAATGTGGTAATTGAGCTCAGTAGAACTCTTTGTATATTGGAGATGGAAAGAGCACACACTGTTTGTTATTACTGTGGATTTAAAAATGAGTAAAACAGTTTTTACCCTTAAGATGATCACATGGGAGCCAAGGAAACAGTGGTGGTGCCCATTATTAGAATTACTATTACATAATTCTTGTAATGAAGGTTTTCCTCTGGTTGCACTATGTTTGGCGTGGTTTCCCCATTCCTAACTTACAGGGTTGTAAAATATCCAAGAGCTTTATTTTTTGGTCTAAATGCCTTTTTTTAAAAAATCACTTAACTTCCCATTCAGGTTATTATTCTTTTATTTTAAATATATATAGGAATTACTCAAGGTGATGAGGACGATTGATGACAGAATAGTACATGAATTAAACACTACGGTTCCAACAGCTTCCTTTGCAGGGAAAATCGATGCCAGCCAAACCTGTAAACAACTTTATGAGTCTGTAAGTGTACCTTTTGAGTCTTTTTTGTGTGATTCCTTTATGCCTTTCTTTGCAGGCAAAATAAGAACTCATTTAATGTACAACTAAACTGTGGGTAAAAGAATGACATTTTTACTTGCCCACACCTGAGGGTGTGTATAAGTTTTGACCTTATTTTTACAAACTGAGGAAATGTGTGATCATGTGCACAGTTTGTGAAGAGATGGTTCTAAGGAATGGGGGTGGTCATTTGGGCCCCCCCTCGGGAAGCCTTTAACTTAAGGAAACCTTGTGCACAGAGGGATGAAGGAGAGAGGGAAAACAGTCAAGTAAATTAACAGGGAAACAAGACCAAGGGCTTAGAATAAATCAATCCTGAGAAGCCAGACAGCTGGTATAAGAATTAAAACCCTTTACCCCTTCTATGTCTTCCTTCACTCATCAGAATGGGGAATAGAAGCGTTTGGCAGTTGGGAGAGAAGGAAAGTTACAGATAAATTGTCTTTTTCTGAGACTGGTTTCTCAAGTATGTATTTTTATTATTAAAGATTCCCTTTATTTCTTTAATTTCCAAAAGTGGAAGGAAATGATGTAGCTAAGTATTTTTTATAGTTTACATACATATTTTCTTCAACATGGAAGCTAAAGTTCAAATGGCATTTGCTTTTTTAGGCTCTACTGCAAGATTACTATTTGAATTCATTATCTTATAAAGAAGGTATTACTTAAAACCAAAAGTCCATTTCTTAGTTATGAAAAAAAAAAAATCAGTTTTGGATGAGCTTATTCATATCTGTTAAATTCAGACTATTAACTGCTGCTGTATTTGTTTTGCTTTTAATGAAAGTATGTTATTTTACTGAGTGGTCAGGTAATTCTAGTGGCTTGAGAAAATCGCAGGGTTGTGAGCTTTAATGAGCCACACTGGCCATGGCTTTTGCTTGATTTTAATGATAGTTAACCAAGGGTCATTGTCAAGGTTCTAAAAAAACAAACAAATGGTGTTGGGTGAGATAGTTAGAATTTAATTTGGAGTTTATTTAGAATCAATCTTTGTTTTAGAAAGAAAAACACCAAAAATATAATTAGGAAAACTGTTGGCATTATATTTCCCTTAAAGACAAAACACATTGTTTTAAAATAATGATTAAAAGATGTGAAAGTTAGGAAAAAAGTTTCGAAGTTCTGATAAAATGAAATAAAACTGGAAAGTTCTAGATAAGCCCCCTTTAGACTAGTTTTGAGTCGTTCCCCTGCCTCCCCCACGCCGTTGTTTCAGGATTGTTTCCCCAAATCAGAGCAAGTACCTTTGTAATATGCTTATTGTTCAGTCCTTCCTGTAACCAAAGGCCTGCCTTGCCTTTTACCAAGTTTCTTAATAAATTTTACCTCAGTTCCTTTGATAAACACTTCATATATATCAGAAACAGTTCTCCTGTGACCAGATCCTAAGCATCTGAATTGCTGACGAGTTATGCCTGGTTTAGTGCGATATCTGGTAGGCTCCTGTCACATAATCTGTTCCTGTTCCTCGTTATCAAGCGTCCTCATTTCTTTGACTTAGATGTACAGAAAAGTCCATGCGTATTCCTCTTGCACATGGCTCTTAATTCTGAATTTTATTGAAGTATGGTCATGAAAACCAGATTAAAGTAATTGATTATACAGAGTAAAAGATGATTTGCCCAGCAATTTCTCTTCACATCGAGTGGGTTCCCAGGGCACTAATCTGAAGGAGAAGTAAGCAGCTGAGGGTAGGAAGGTGGTCTGCAGCTAGAAGCGTATCCACAGGAAGGGGGCAAGTTAAGGAGGGGAATAGTGGAGGAAAGCCTAACCAAAGAAGGAAACTTAATAGTGAGAAAGACTGAAAAGAAATGTACAAAATTTGAATGTGATTTTAAAATGCAGATAAAAAAATGTCAACTGTAATTGGAAAATAAAATTTTTAAATATTAAAATAAAATTCTAAAAACTAAAAATATAATATGCAGGCTGAAAAGGGAGACTATTTTGTTACACTTTTAGTTGGTGCTAGTGTTATTTCATAATTTGTTGGGGTATTAGACAAAATATCAAAATGATTAAATAGCATCTGGTATCTGAGCAGTGTATGGAGTCTTGTTGCCCCTAAATATTAGAGGTAGAAAGGATATCAGTGATTATTTTTTCAAAATCCATAATTTTACAAAAGAGGAAACTGAAGCCTGGAAATGCTAATGATTTAGCCAGTCTTACACAGCAGCAGGAGAGCTTCTTAACTCTGAGGATGGTTCTTTTCTTTCTATTCTCTTTTGGAAAGAGTAGTTCCCTACCCTCATTGGCTGCTTTAATTTCCTGTAATTGTACTTAAAGGAGTAAACAAGTAAAGAAGCAGCATATTAGCCCATTTCAAATATGGGCCTTGGGGCTGTCCTTGTGAGTCAAATGTTACAATGGAAAAAATTAGCATGTTAGAGAAATTTACTGTAGGTAGGGTTAATGTCTATCAGGCAGTTTACTTTTACTTTCCTTCTCTTTCCATGGTTATGATTTATAATTAATGTACTTTTAGTAACTGCACTCTAGAAATGCAAAGGTTTATTCTTTCCTGTTAAGTATTAGACTAGTCATTCTCAACCTTAGGGTCCCAGTATGATCATTTAAGAGACGTATTTCAAATAACTTATGAAGAATGCTTGTAGAATGGTTAAGTTAGCCCTACATTTTATATACATAATGGTTGGGTTATCCCTGTTATAACTAGCACATTAAGTTATTCTCTCTTCAGAGGGGAGGAATGATAATTACACAGAGCAAGTTAACACTTAAATTTTAGTTGGACCAGGTGAACCACTGTTATTTATCTACCATTATAATGGTGAATGCATATTATTTTAGCATTTTGCTTTTACTGTGCCCCAAGTTTTTGGGGTGTCATCAAATTAGGCTATGATATAGGAATGTGTTTGAAACATGACTATCACACTTCTTGAATCAAGGCAGAAAACAGATGTGAATTGTTATATTGAATTTGCTACATTAGCATGAAGGTTAGTAAAAAGTTGCCCTGTCAGATGTCCTGTCAATCAACACACACAATTGGTGGAACCAATAATCTGTACTTTATACATAATTTTTCCTTATTAATACTTAAACTTTAAAATCTTGAAAAGGACGGTCTTACATAGGTAATTTTATTTTCCTTTATTGTAAATAAGAGCTCCTTTACATCACTTACTTTTTAATTCCTTGTAATTGGTGACAATATGAGGCTGAAGAAAGCATGAAAGAACAGAAAAAGAGGAAGAATACCAATAGAAAGTGGCCCAGAAGATATGTGAGAGTGCACATGGTAGAGGAACACATGGATGGAACAAAGGGGAGGGGAGGGAAAAGGAGACCGAGATGATAAGCCCAGTGTGGGCTATGCTGGAAGAGGGAAGCCTGAAGAGGGCGGGATGCAGGAAGAGGGGCAGGAAGCCCTGGGAGCTTATTGAGGAACAACACAACCTTGACCACCGGCAGAGGTGCTTCCTTTGATCTTTTCTTAGGGGATTTAGCTGATTAGTACAACCTTCTCCTCCATAGATAGAATTTTTAAAAGTTGTTTTAGGGAGTATTACATTTCTATAGTCTAAGGATTTTTTTTTTTTTTAAACACTAAAATGTGATAAATTGGTGTGATTTTTCTCTTTTCATTCCTTTGTTCTTTTAGTTGATGGAGGCTCATGCCAGTAGGGACAGATTTATAAAAAATTGTATAGCTCAGACTTCATCAGTAGTAAAACACCTCCGAGAAGAGAGAGAAAAGAATTTGGATGATTTAACGTTATTAAAGCAACTTAGAAAAGAACAGACAAAGGTAAGTTGAATAAGGTTTTAATATCTGAGGCAAAGTTTTTCTAAACAGCCTTCAAAGTAAAAGCAGGTTTTTTGTTTGTTTTTCAAATGTATCTTTCTTAACTTCAGAGACAGAGGAAGGGAGAGGGAGAGAGAGATAGAAACATCAATGATGAGAGAGTCATTGATCGGCTGCCTCCTGCACACCCCACAGTGGAGATCCAGCCCGCAACCCAGGCATGTGCCCTGACCGGGAATCGAAGCACGATCTCCTTTATCATAAGTCGATGTTCAACCACTGAGCCATGCCAGCCAGGTTGAAAGCAGGTTTAAATATGAAAAATTTAGAGTAAGATATAGTTATTACTTTAAAAAATGACCAAGAAATTAAAACTTCATTTTTAGTGGACTTTATTACATTTGGAAATATCCAATAGTAAATTGATAAATTAATGTACATTGCATGAACGTATGTGGTGTAGCAGCTTCAGCTAAAAGAAATATGTAATCGTATTTCATTTCCATTCCTTTATATATTCTGCTGTTAAAGGTAAAAGGATTAATTTAGACCAATGCCACATCAGAAAATCTAGGGAAATCAGATCTGTATCTATGTCTTGAGGCTTGACTCGATTTCTTAAATGTATTTACATTTTGAAAATATTTACCTCTAGTTTTATCTGTAGAAATATGCTGAAATATAATACAGATAATTAACTTCAGGATGTTAAGCCTCTTCATCCATAAAAATATAGTATAATTTAATATAACTAGATACACTAGAACCTCTTTATAATTTACTTTCCTACTGTGGAGAAGTTGCTATGGGTCTTTGGCTCTTTTTGGACACTCCTTTGTTTCCATTTTCTCTCTCATTCCTGCAGTTTTTGCTTTTAAGAAAACAGCAAGTGTCCACTTAGTGATGCATCAGAGGAAGCCTTATTTTATAAGAGTAAATGAAGAAGAACACTTTCCTTATAGCCCTTAAATGTGACATGTCAGGAGAACAGTTGAAATGTCTATGTACCCTATTTTATTATGTGGAATGCATTGCTGCCTCTTGGGGGGTCACTGAAGGGATAGCTTTATTTTGATGTAATTTCAAACTTACAGAAAAGTTGCTAGAATAGTATAAGGAACTCCCATGTGCCTTTTACCTATATTCACCTATTTGTTTACATTTTGCCCTACTTGCTTTACATTTCATTCTCTTCACCATCCCTTCTCCCTTGATCCTTCCCTCCTTCTTTCCCAATCTTCCTTTCCCTCCCACCACATATGTACAACAGAGCCTTTTCCCCTGAACCTTTTTGAGAGTATGTTGGGTATATTGTACCCCTTTAGCCCTACGTATGTTGGTCATTTCCTAGGAGCGGGCATTTTCTTACATGACCACTGTACAATTATCGAAGTCATATCTGTATTTTAAGATGCCACATTAGATGACTTACTGAGCCTTGCATGTCAGGTGAGGGAAAATCCATTGTGGGATGGAATCATATTTTTCATACTGAACAGTTATGAAGTTTGCCCTGTGTTTAGTAGATGTAGCTGAGCTTTGAAAAGGGGGCCTTGTCATCTCTTTTAAGTCTTTCTTCTTGTCTCTGTGCACGGTGAGTGCACACTTTCTGAGTCCTCCCACTGATGCAGTATGTCTCACTGGATACAGGGTTTACCCGCTGTCTTCACTGCTCTCTTTGGTCAGGAGACTGCTTCAGCCCTGTTTCATACCTGCTTGTTCATGGGGCAGTGGTGGGCTTCTCAGTCAGGGAACTTCTGCTCTTATGGTCATCTTACTTTACTGTTAGGGTTTATGAAGGCCTAGAGATAATTTCTAGAACACTGGTGAAAATGTAGTTATTTTTGTATTTTGTATTTTGTATTTTACCAGACTCTTGAAGGTATTAACAAAACTGCAGGGCAGGGCTGGTAAATCAGAATCTGAAAAATAACTATTTGCTAATTAAGTCAAACAAGAAATAAAGTGACTTGTTAGTGGAGAGCAAAGTTCAGAAACCAGTGAGTGTTTGGGAGTGTCGCACTGTTTGCTCCACCCTTAGTTCTGCCCTCTGCCAGAGAATCACCAGGGCAACCACTGTAAAGGGGGAGCTTTAGAAACCAGTCAGTGAGTTAGGAAAGGTAGCTTTCTACCTGATATCATATAGGACTATAGGGAAACCATGAGTAATACTTAAGCAAATAAGGAAACTGGAATTTCTTTTAATTTTTATTTTTAAGTTTGCTGTGGAGATTATGGAATCAGAAAGAGACAGCTTTTTAAAAAAATGTTTGTTTGTTTATTTGATGAGAGAGAGAGAGAAACATCGATTTCTTGTTCCTCTTATTTATGCATTCACTGGTTGATTCTTGTATGTGCTCTGATCAGGGTTCAGACCTGCAACCTTGGCTTATTAGGACAGTGCTCTAACCAACTGAGTTTCCTGGCCAGGGCAGAAAGAGACAGTTCTTAAGAGCTGTTCCAGCTCTCCCTCCTCATTTTCTGTGTGAGGAAACTGAGACTCGGAGATACTGACATCCTTAAAAGCACAAGCTAGTAAGTGGTAGAACTGGGACTTTAATCCATCTCTTATGACTCTGGATTCAGTCGTGTTTTTACATTAAGTTGTGATAGATGGCCAAATTCTGATTACTTTAGTGGACATATTTTATTTATATACAGAGATGCCAGTCTAAAAGTCCCCAGTTCTTTACGTGAATCCTTAACTCAGAAAAATTACACTCCTTGCTGGAACTATATAACTGCTGTCACCTATTAGTGGCCTTTGAGAGGAAGTTTGCCTGTTTAAGACCCAGAGCTTTTTCAAAAATAACCATCTAAAAGGTAGCATTATGTTGGTGGCATTGAAATTTGTTACATTAATTATCTTCACAATATCTCCCTACCAGGGGTTTCCACCTTTTGTTTAACCACTACTTAAGGGGGCTAGGGATTCACTGTCTTCTGTGACAATGCATTCTCTCTTTGTAATTGTTCATAGGTTTTCTTATATATTGTGAAAACCTGCTTCCCTATAATGGGTAATTACTGCTCTTTAATGTTCTCTCTTGGAGCTATATAGGATAGGTCTATACCCATTGCTACTGATATCCCTTTAAATATTTGAGAGCAGTTATTTGGCATGTTGTTTGAAGCTGTTACTTCTTTGGCAGACAGTCTAGGCTTTGACTGAGTGGTGACGCTTTAATGATTTCTGGTCTATATAGCTGAAATCTGAAACTGAGGTGGCTTTGGTATATGCAGGTGGGCTTCTGTAGGCTTGTTGCTCCTTAACAGCAGAGTACCAGTGTTGGGAAATGCAGCCCTTCCCCTTGTTCCCCACTTCGGTCCTGTGTAATGGCCTAAACTCTGACACCAGTTCTGAGTCTAGGAAGGGCGTTTACAAGGAGCCATTGGATCGGTACCAAGTTCCAGTCTTATTAGTGTTACGTGCACATTTCTCATACCTCCTGCCTGAGCTATAATCCTATTGGTCAGGTTCCTTGGCCTGGTTCTCTGACTCATGGTTGCCCAGATGTTGTCTAGCACTCTGGCATTTTGTCCCCAAATTCCTGGCTTGGGTCTTGACTTTGGCCTGAGGAAGTCATCCTGGTTTAACCTCCTTGCTGTCTCAACCTGTAGTTCATGCTTTTTTCTCCTAACTTTCCTGAATATTTTCAAGCCCTTTTCCTAGAATTGCTAGCTTCTTTCCTTTCAGGTTTCTTTGGCCAGAAGTGACTAGGAGTATGATGGGCCGTCTCGGCCTAGCAATGGAATTTGCTAGTTTTATGATTAGGTTGGCAGTTATAAAGAAAATTAGAAAGACTTCAGCATTTTTTAACTCAGACCTCTGGAGCTGTATATGGTGTGGAAAACTCATGCCTTTCAAGGTCACTTGGGCCTTATATATTCCCCTTCTTCTCTCTGTTTTTTCCCCCTGATTCTTTTTTCTTAATTCAAATCAGGCTTCCACCTCTTTACCATCCTTTTTATTCTTCTGTGCGGTCTTTTGGAGATCCGTATTATAGGATCAATAACTAGAACTGGAATTATTGAGTTCAAGGACATGTGAATTTATAGATTTGTGATAAATCTTACCAAATTGTCCTTTATAGAGGTTGCACCCATTTATCTTTATAGGCCATTTTTATTTCTTCTGTGAACTACCTGGAAATTTGAGATTTTTTTTTTTTAAAGCTCTCAAGGTGATTATAATATGTAGAAAAGCTTGAGAACCTTAGGTGTTATAAGGTTTAACAGCTGATTGGTTATGGAAAGAATGGGCTATGTGTGTCAAAGAAGGTTCCAAAATCTAGCCCAGGTAATACTGTTAAAAAGAATGCAGGAGCAGCAGCTGATCTTGTTGGGAAAACATTATAGAGTTTGGTTTTAGTTTTTTAATTTAAATTTTCATAACTTAAATTTGTTTTTCTTGTCTTGCAGTTGAAATGGATGCAGTCAGAGCTGAATGTTGAAGAAGTGGTAAATGACAGGAGCTGGAAGGTATAAAATAATATTAGCTCTCTGAAAGACCTAGGAGGGAACCAGAGGAGGAGGAGAGAGGAGAGCCCCGGGGCTCCTAGAAGAATAGAGACCCTTCATTTACAAGAACTGAGGATTTTCACTTTGGGGGCTGTGGGTGGGGGAGCATGGTTAGCATCCAAATAGAGTCATCTTATAAAAATTAGCTTCACAGTTATGGTACAATTGTGACTTGTCATGGTAACAGAGTTGGAAACATTCTGTATGTTTCCTAATACTAATTATGGGCATATTTGATATTTAGAGTTTTTAGTATAGTTAACTCAGAACCTTCACCAAGGTTATTTGTTAAAATTCACCGTTTTGAGCCCATTTACTTTCCATAAATGTTTATATCATTAGCTACTCTTCACAGTTGCTTGTTTTCTAACATCTGATCCTGAAACATTTTTGTACATTGCTTTTTGATACCTGATACAGGGCTTTTTATGGCTCCTAGATTCACCTGCATAGCTCTAACTAGGAATTAAATAGAGGAATGGGGATTCCAGGACTTTCCATGTAGTTAAAAAAAAAAATCACGAAGTCCTGACTTTAGTGTTCTAAAAAGTTATATCTATATGCCCCTCTTCCTTTCTGGAGGGCAAAAATCTATTAAATCTGAAAGAATGCACTGAAAATTTTGTTTTATCCTTTGAAAATAACCAATGAAATGGGCTTAACCCAGAGAGAGGTTAACTGAACTAAAAACTAGCATGTACCAACTTGCAGAGCCATGAATAAATTGCAAAATACAAATTGATTTTCTTTGCTTTATTACTTTTTTTTTTCTCCAAACTCTAAGAGAAAGTTTATTTAGCAAGTCACAGATGTAGTAGAAGTGAGCCATAGAAGAAATGGGCTCAGGAAACAATTTAATGAGGCAAAAGAAGGGCCCATGGAGTTTAGGTGAAAAGGAGAGGCAAGAAAAATGCGCCTGGGGGAAGGGGGTGGGGAAAGGCTAGGGTGTGCTCCATAGAGAGAGCTGCATACATTTCTTTATTCTGTCCTTTTTGGCAATATTTGTCCATTTAAATTCTCCAGAGAGATAATATTTACTGATGGGATGGGGGAGGGGTACAATAAATAACTGGTTTGAAAAATCCAGTGCAGAGGTTGATGTATGTAAAGCATATCGTAGTGGGAAGAGTGAAGCATTTTTGGATTTGATACTAGTTTTAAAGGAAATATACTTCATTTGCCCCACAGAAAGTGAGGTTCCCCACTTGTTTTAAAAAGAAGAAAATGTAACTATGGTGCGTGCAGTCGGCCAGCAAAAGTGGTTAGGAAGTCATTTAGGAAAAGAATTTGGAGAAGCTCAGCTGGGTTGTTAATACTGTCCCAACTAGTGTGTCAAAGCCACTAATCTGAACCTCCTCTGGTCTGAGCATTGGGAACTTGAAGAAATGTCAGGGCTGGGAACTGACATGTGATGCACTATAAGCAGGAAGGGTCAGAAAGAGTCTATACATTTTAGACACGTTTTCTTTTAATTTTGAGATATACATACCAAGGAGTATGTAACATGTAGGATTTAAAGAATGTTAATAAAGTGAACATTGATGTATTTACCACCCAGCTTAAGAAGTTGAATAATGGCAGCACCTTAAAAGCTCCCTCTGTATATTTTGCTTTTATTTTTATTTATTATTTATTTATTTATTTGTTTTTTAAATATATCTTTATTGATTTCAGAGAGAGGAAAGTAGAGGGAGAGAGAGAGATAAACATCAGTGATGAGAGTCATTGATTGGCTGCCTCCTGCATGCCCCCTACTGGGGACTGAGCCCCCAACCTGGGCATGTGCCCTGACTAGGAATCCAACCGTGACCTCCTGGTTCATAGGTTGATGCTCAACCACTGAGCCACCAGCCAGGCTGCACCTTTTCTAATTTTATATATGTGCAAGTGCATGCATGCACACACACATTCCCCTTTGTCACACAAATGTAAGTGTACTGTCCACACTGTTTTTTTCCCTTAGTAGATCTTGGAGGTCCTTTAAAATCAGAATGTAAAGAGGTTCCTTATTCTTTTTAATGCTTACATTATATTTCATTGAATGGCTATATCAAAATTTTTTGATAGCCTAGCCCTATATTGACAGACAGTCATAGAATGCTCTTTTAACATTTATGATACATAATTTGTTTAGATTTTTAGGAAACAAAGTAAATAGAACAACACATTATATAAATTTATACAATTTAACCAAAGACTGGTCTCCCTTCAAGCATATCTGCCTGTGAGAAGGATCCGGCACTCATTTAGAAAAGCACAACAGATGTCTAAATAAATTTTAGCTTATAAAAAAAAGGAAAAAAACCTTAAACTTATTATACATATTTTTGCCTGTTCAAAATATGTCCAGAATATGAAACTGAAATGTTTGTTAGTTACTAAATATGCTAGCTTGTGATTATTTTCTTGAATAATTTAAATTTTATTAAAATATTAAAATTGCCTTATAAATGTATGTCAAGGCTTTCCATGCTCTTAGCACTTGATCAGTCCATTTGAACTGGTGAGAAAACTCTGCTTCCTAAAACTGTTGACCTGGGGCAAACGGTTATGTCTCCTAAGCCAGGATAAATTTAATTTAGCTCCAGGCCTGACTTACACGGGGTAACTCAATGGCTTCTTTCTCTTTAATATCTTAGGTGTTTAATGAACGCTGCCGAATTCACTTCAAACCTCCAAAGAATGAATAAAAAGATACATTTTTTAAAAAGGACTGGGTCATCTCGTAAGAGCTAACCATGACAGACATCAACAAGGCGGGCTTCCTAGGACGGTTTCTGAGCCAACAGTCCAAGACCTTTTGTTGATTTCAGCCCTACTTAGCAAAGACCTCAAGTATAAATAATTCTGATAATTATGGAGAAATCAACTGCTATTTTATACTGATTCTGTTAAAAAAAATGTTTTGTAACTATTAAAATAATTTTCTGACTCAGTGTATATATTTATTTGATTATTTTCCAAGTTGAGACAGTAAGTTTTTTCTTTTTAACCCTCACCCAAGGATGTTTGTTCCATTGCTTTTCAGAGAGAGTGGAAGGGAGAGAGAGAGAGACATTGATGTGAGGGAGACACATCAATTGGTTGCCTCGCGCACATGCCCCAATCGGGGTGGGGGATCAAGCCTGCCACCAAGGTAGGTGCCCTTGGCCAGAACTGAACCCAGACCCTGTAGTCCACGGGCAGACACCCTAAGCACTGAGCCAGACTGGCTAGGGCGAGACAGTAAGTTCTTATAGGAGAATATGAACATGATTTTAGTATCTGATTTTATTTGTATTAACATCTTTTTATTTTTACAAATTTATTGGCATGAACGTGGATCTTTTTAGCCATTGATGATTTTTATCCCTTTATTTATTTTTGTGGCTTTATTGCTCTTAAGTGAAAGGGCAGTATTATAGGCTAGATGCTGTCCAAAGAAACTTTCTCTTAGTACCTTAACTTCCTTGTTTTCAAATGCAAAGACTAACTTTGGGTGGGTTTTTTTCCTGGACAGTACTTCCATGGACAATGAAAAGGAAAGCAGTAAAACAAATTCAGAAAAGGGAAAGGCAGAGGAGGGCTTTATGATAATATTCAAATAAGTAAAAAAGCAATACCTATAATGTCAGGATTTGGTCATTGCAAAAAAAAGAAACACTAAAAAGATTATTGTATTAGTTTCTATTGCTGCGTAACAAATTACCACAATTTAGCAGCTTAAAATCACGCCTGTTATCTTGCACTTCTGTAGGTCAGAAGTCCAGGCAGGCTAGACTGGGTCTCAGCTCTGGGTCTTGCAGACATCAAGTTCTCAGCCAGGCTGCAGGCTGCAGGCTGCAGGCTGCATTCCCTAGGAGACTCTGCTTCCAGCCTCAGCCAATTTGTTGGCTGAATTTAGATCCTGTGTTGTAGGACTGAAGTCCCTGTTTCCTTGCTGTCTATACCCTTGGAAACCACCTATGTTTCTTGATACAAGGCCTCCTCCCTCTTCAAGCTAGCAACAGTACATTGAAACCTTTTTATTCTTGGAATATGACTTCCTATTCTGGTGTAAGCTACGTAAAACAGTTTTTACAGGGTCCGTGTGATTAGTTTAGGCCTACCGTGATAATCTCCCTTTTGGTTAACTCAGCATCAGTTGATTATAATCTGAATAAATCTGCAAATCCCTTTGGCCAGGTAATGTAACTTCACAGATACAATGTTTCACATTCACAGTCTGAGGGATTATTGTGCGATATCTTGGAGAGCCATTTTAGGATTCTGCTTACTACAATTTAAACAGCCACATGGCTCTGGCACAGATTGACTGACTGGGTCATGGGTAGGGCTGTGTATTCAGTATGTTGATCTTTGTCAGATTATGCACTTGAAAGTGAGCAATAGAACTATTAAGTGATTGCCATTCTTTTAATAAAACTTCTGAGCACTTAACTGTGGGTCAGATACTATCTTAGTTGTTGGGGATATTGATAAGACCCACTTAGGTGAAAATGGTAATCTAGTCTTTTCAAGAAAAAATTTTCCAGAGCCAGCAATAAAAAATATTGTTCATAGGGCTTACCCATTAAAGAATGGTGCCTGACAGAAAGTTGATGTTTAATAATTATTGGGAATATGAGTGAATTGCAAGAATACAAGTAAGACTCAACAAAGATCTTTCTGGTGCTCAGGAGGGAATTCAGAAACAGAATCTTAGGATTTATAACAACCTTTCCAGAATTCCAGGTCTGCTAAAAGACTAGCTCATCCAGTTAGGTTAGGATGCCCGAATCACTCCAATGTAACATGAAAAGTACAATTATGTCAATGTGAGTGACTTTAAGTGAATAGCAGGTTTTGTCTGTGATGAAAGCCACAGATATGAAGAAAGAAGGATGGTGTTGCTCTTGAAAGTTGGTTTACCTGCTGATCATAGTCTTGTATGTAACTGCTGCCTTAACAACAATTTGTTGATGTTTTTGCTTGAAGGATAGGTAGGATTTAGCCAAAATAAGAGAAGAAACAATGTGCAAAAGTTCAGAGATGAGTTTGGCGCTTCTTTGGCAGGACAGAAGATAGCCATGGGAGAAACACCCGAGATAACCCATTTGCAAATTCCTTTAACAAGTATTTGAATGCCTCCTATATTCTAGGCACTGTTAATACATCACTGAGTAAACATAAAAATACCTGCTCTTAATGAGCTTACATGTAGTGAGGGGAGGCAGATAGTAGTAAAGTAAGTTACGTAGTGTACCAAAAGGCGATGAGCTTCCCTGCCCTAAGAAGGGGGTAGCAACAGGGAGTGCACAGTGGGTTGCAAATGACTATTACCAGGTGATTAGGCTTTATGGTGCCCTGTCTTTGAAAAGATGATTTAAGTAGAGACTGAAATATACCAAATAAGTCCAGTAATAAAAAGGAAGTTTTCTAATAAGTCTCTTTTTAAAGTTGTGCTCCAAAGATAACCACTTTGGGAAGTGGAACGATAATGTGCTGTCGCAGTAGTCTATGCTTATGTGCCACACTACCTACTTTATTATTTTTAAATATGTCTTTATTGATTTCAGAAAGAGGACAGGAGAGGGGGGGAGAGAGCGAGAGAAACATCAGTGATGAGAGAGGCATTGATTGGCTGCCTCCTGCATGCCCCTCACTGGGAATCGAGCCCGAGCCCTGGGCATGTGCCCTGACCGGGAATCGAACCGAGATCTCCTAGTTCATGGTTGATGCTCAACCGCTGAGTCACACTGGCCGGGCCACACTACCTACTTTAGACCATTCAGGAATAACTTGTAAACTGGGAGATTAGTCAAATGCATGGTCTCATTTCAAATCAAGAAAATTGAATATTCTGTCTAGAGTTAGGTGATCTAATCAAATATGATAGAGATTACTTAGGTTGCTCATGATTTCCATGTGTACTTGCCCTTGTAGTTATGCATTGATTGCTCTTTAGAAAAGAAACCCAAAACTTTTTGTATAGTTGAGCATGAACATTGAAGAATAAAGAAAATAGTGAAAAAGTACTTTCTCCTGATCGGGGCAGCATTTTCAGAGGAAGCCTAATTTACCCCAGAGCATTATTGGGGTAAAAACCCAAATAATGTGTTGGGCAAGAAACCCAAAATGTTAATAAGGTTTAAGCAAAAGAACTCTCAGCTTCTAAATGCAGTGGCTGGCTGAGGGCAACCCTGTAGAAGGGGAGAGAATTGCTCCAGGTGAATGTGTGGGTCTCCTTGGGGCACTAGGAAGGGACAGCAAATCCACAGTCACTTAAAGATCATTGCTGCAGATTGAACTACTTTTTTTCACTTCAGTTTTTAAAACTGGTAAAATTTGCCTCCTGATTAAAATCCCTCAGTGGCTTCTCACTGCCTTGAAGATCACCAACTTCCTTAAATGGCTTGCGACATCCCTGGTGCTGTGGCGCCTGCTACCTCCAGCCTCGCCGCTCTCGCCATGCACTGTGCCCCACACCAACAGGGCACTGCTTTCTGATCGTAGAAAAGACCCAGTCTCACTTCCGAACTTCTGCACATGCTCCCTCTTCCCTGCCCTGCTTCAGCTCTCAGCTGTCACTCCTTTCAGCAAGCCTTTCATGACCTCTCAAATACATATTAAGTGTCCCTTTTATGTGCTCCCATGAGCAAACCTCTATCATGATCTTCACCCTGCTGCCCCACGGCTGGTTCCCCTCTCTACTGCCAGCTTTTGAGGACTGGCGCTGTGATTCTCAGTGCCTGGCACGGATAAGCCTGCGACACGGCTAATTCTCTTCCTTATATCCATTGTGCCCTTCCTGACGAACAGAGTCCTGACTTTGTCTCGAGTGGCAGTGTGCCCAGCTTCCCTTGCAGCCCCAGATAGCAGTGAGGCAGTTTTGGCTAATGAGATACCAACAGAAGGTGCTGGAGCATTTCTGAGAAACTAACTTACCTTCATAAAGGCATTGTCCCCTCCTCCTCCTTTCTACCTGGAGTGTGTTTAGGGTGGCTAGAAGTGACAAGGATAAGGGCTACTTGCCTGTGTGGTGACAAACACGAAGATAAAAAACATTAGGGATGACTGAGCAGAAAGGAGACAGCACTTTTTTTCTTTTTTTTTTTGAGGTTTTTGGCCTGGCCAGTTCTCTAAAGTCACCTCCTGCTATAAAATGCTGGATTTCCAAATTCCTGAAATGAGTCAACCTTGGTTGCTAAGTTAAGGTGCTCAGGAGGACTTGTTTCAGCACGCACAGAGGTGGATGTGATGATTTCGAAAACATGCTTGTTGTTTGTAAGCGCATGCTTCCAAATGCCAGAGGATCTTGGAGAGGTGGTCGGTCCTCTCAATATCTTGTTTACACCAATACCAATTGTATTGGTATAATTTGTTTGTGAAAACTTCCTTAACCCAGAGGACAAATAGAAAATGCAGCCCTCTCTGTCTATAACAGCATCATTTAGCAATGTGTAGAAATGCAAATTCCTGGGCCCCCTCCAGACCTTCTGAGAAGAACTGGGGTGCGGTTCTGCTCTTTGAGTTTTAAAAGCCCCAGGGTTTTCTGATGTGTCCTCAAAAAACTTTGAGGACCACTGTTCGAGATCACTGTTTTCCACATGAGATGTCCCTAAATGCTGATTTGCAGCCAAGGCTAGCAGGCTGGATATACTTCAATTTAAAATACCACTTTCAAATATTGGTGCTTTCCTGGGTGCCCCGCCTCCATTATGAAGGGGAGCACTGGAAAGAAAGGGCAATTCTGGTGCGGTGGGGCAGAGTAAAAACCCACCAGAACAGCACCTCAGGTTCTTAGAGAGGCCTTGGGTTCTAGTTCTGGCTGTGAGACCCAGTTCTGCACGGGTCCCTCTTCTCCATGAGGCCTGGCTGTTTGGCAGTTCCTAGATTCTTAAGCAGATGCATGTTTATGATAAATGCCTGCGATACACAGAATAAATTAAGTTCTCCTGAACCAGAGAAGCTATAAGAACATTCAGGTGGCCAAGCAATATCTCCATGTGTAAATATTCCATTGACATTAGGACACTCTTTCTTCACCCAGTACTTTTTCATATTGTTTAGAGCACCCAGGATGTGCTTGCACAGCTTCCTGAGGTCCCGTCACTGCGTCTGAACTTCAGGTTCCAACAAAGGAAGCCTCAGAAGAGTCTTTGGCCTTCTAAATAAGAAACCAGGCAGGAAACGATTGACTCACTCCCTTACGTAAGTGAAGAAACCTGTTTCCCAAGACAGAACCAAGTAGGAGTTGCCTATAACCCTGGGTAGAATTGTGCCCTCTGAGCCTTCATGGGGCCCAGTCCCAGTCATTTAAACTCACGCGCTGTGACAGACAATCCTGGGAGTGCCTGACAGACAGCTGGGGCTGAGTCCCTCACTCTTGCCAGGCAAGACTACATTCTCTCAGTCTCTCTCTCTTTGGGTAAGAGAAAATAATTTTTGCAACAGAATACAACTTCTCGATTCCAGAATCAACTTCAAATTTGGTGGGGGAAATATTTTAGCAATGTGATTTTTTCTTTGGTTGCAGTGGTACTGCTAAGGGAAGTCAGGTCTTTGGGGAAGAAACTTGTTCATTTATTTCGATAAGCCCTAAATGGCCAACTAACTTTTGAACACTTTTTCCGTCAGTATTTTATCCAGTTGTAGGTCTATTTTTTTTTTCTTCTTACTCTGGGAATCACAACAACTCTTGGAAAATAAGTCTAATTGTTCAAATACTACTTCCTTATCCTTTAAAACAAACCACTCCCTTTAAAAAAATCATCTCCTAGGTTAACATTGTTTTTAAACTATTCAAGTTTTTCACTTTTTAAGCAATTTGTAATTTACTATGGTATATATTAAATATGGGTCCAAGTGATTGTCTCCAGCCAAAATGTAAGTTTTCAACAGCATTTAGGAAATAAAAAATTATTTTCACACTGTTTTTATTTAACCTGGCTTAAACAGATTTAGGTTACATTTCCTGTCATTTTCTTTTTCTGTTTCCATCATCTATTCTGTTTTCACTGGCTCTCGGTAGAATACTTTGTAATAAATTTAAAAAATATATATCTTTATTGATTTCAAAGAGAGGAAAGGAGAGGGAGAGAGATAGAAACATCAATGATGAGAGAGAGTCATTGATCAGCTGCCTCCTGCACGCCCCCTGCTGGGGATGAAGCCCGAAGCCCAGGCATGTGCCCTGACCGGGAATCAAAGCCATATCGCCTGGATCCTAGGTTGACGCTCAACCACTGAGCCACGCCCGGCCGGGCTGTAATACATTTTTAACTATGAAATATATTTTCAATTTCATTAGGGCAAGTATTTACATTAAACTCTTTTTTCCTTTTAATCACAGCAGTACTCAACCCAGCTGACATTAGAATCACCTGGACTCTTTCCCAGAAAGTCTTATTTAATTGGTCTACAGTGGGACCTCAACCTGGATTTAAACAAAAATAAATTAAGTGATTCTAATATGAAGGCAAGATTAAGAATCACTGCACACATTACTTGACCTTCTTTCCTATTTATTCCTATTTATTATTGTCTTCTCTTTAACATGAAGTCTACCTAGCCAGCAGCAAGATACATTTACCCATTTATTCAGGTCTTTTATTTCTGACAGTGAAGTGCTGTAATTGTCTTTGCATAGGTTCTGTATGTTTCTTATTAGATTAATTCTTAAACAGTGATGTATTCAGACTTTCTATACCAAAATCAGGATAAAGTAAAATAAATCTAATTAAGCTAACTATTGAGTTTTGTATATCTTTGACCAGCTGCAGTGTGTATACAGCTATATATATTTATGTCCATGTTTGCATTGCTCAGAAAAGAATTCTTATTTTTAGGTCAGTGGGATCATCTCTGGTAATCCCTATTACCAAAGAACCCTACATCATTAATACTAGCCAACCAGTGGAGATTTTTTAGTTTACTTATTGAACTAAATGTCTGTGTGCTAGGAGCTGAAGGCAGATAAATAGGACTGTTTCTTTATTATGAAGCATTAAGAGTTGCCAGTGGTTATTTTAAAAATTCACTATTTCGAGCTCCCACTTATGTATCTCCTTCAGGGGTCAGAATAGCTGAACAAATGAATTCTGAGCTTGCGTTAGTAGAGTGTAGAGGTTAAGAGCATTAGTCCTGGAGGCAAACAGCCTCAGATCATGTTCTCACTTTACTCACTAGCCATGAGGACTTGGGCAAATACCTTAACTTCTCTACATTTAGACTTCTATAAAGAGAGGATAATAACAATATTCACCTCATGAGGTTGTTACAGGAATTAAATGAGTTATATGTGTAAACTGTTTAGAATACTATCTGGCATATAACAAGCACTTAATATATACTGTTATTATTATTTGGGGACAAAGGGGTTGGCACTAGTAGAGCAGAGTGCAGAGTACAGAGGGAGATGTTATTTAGGGCATCTTTAAAATTGTTTCCTCTTCTCTTTCCCCTCCCCTGTTCCCTCTCTTCTCTTTCCCTTCTCTTCCACTTCTTCTTCTCCTATCCTTTCTAAATAATTCAGTCCAAAATCCATTAGGTAGGGCCAAAGAAGGGATATTATGAATAATTATATGCCAATAAATTAGACAATATAGATGAAATGGACAAATTCCTAGAAAGAAACATTATCAAATCAACTCAAGAAGAAATTGTCAATCTAAATAGACTTATAATAAGTGAAGGGATCAAATTAGTAATAAAAAACTTCCCACAAAGAAAAACCCAGGCCCATATGGCTTCCCTGGTGAATTCTACCAGACATTTAAAGAATTAATACCAATTCTACACAAATTCTTCCAAAAAATAGAAGAGAGAGGAATACTTCCCAACTCATTCTATGAGACCGCTATTACCAAGATACCAAAACCAGACAAAACCATCACAAGAAAACTACATACCAATGAACATGAACTTAAAAATCCTCAACAAAACACTAGCAAATCAAATCTAGTACATAAAAAAGAATTACACCAAGACCACATGGGATTCATTCTAGGAATGCAAGGTTGGTTTAACATTCCCCAAGTTAATTAATTATTCATGTAATATACTGTGTGGATAGACTGAAAAATAAAACCACACGATCATCTCAGTAGGTGCATAATAAAATTGGACAAAATCTAATGTTCTTTCATGATAAAATACTCAAGAAAGTAGAAGTGAATTTTTTCAGCTTGATAAAGGACATCTACAAAAACCCCATAGCTAACATCATACTAAATGGTGAAATGCTTTCTGGATGCTTTCTCCCTAGGACCAGGAACAAGACAAGGATATCCACTCTCACCATTTCTGTTCAGCTTTGTACTGGAGGTTCTAACCAGTGCAATTAGTCAAGAAAAGAATAAAGATGATCCAGATTGGAAAGGAAGAAATAAAACTATCTTTGCAGGTGATATGATCTTGTAGTATATGAAAATCCTGAGAAATCTACCAACATACAAGTTCAGCACAGTTGAAGAATATAAGACCAATATACAAAAATCAATTGTATTTCTTTTCTTCTTTTTTTTTTAATCCTCACCTGAGGATATTTTTTTCCATTGCTTTTCCGAGAGAATGGAAGAGAGAAAGAGAGAGAGAAGCATCAGTGTAAGACACATCGATTGGCTGCCTCCTATACACTCCCTGGGGCCTGGGATCAAGCCTTCAACCGAGGTACATGCCCTTGGCCAGAATCAAACCCAGGACCCTTGTCTGCGGGCTGGTGCTCTAACCACTGAGCAAAACTGGCTAGAGCAAAAAAACAATTTTATTTCTATACACATGCAATTGACAAGCCGAAATGAAATTAAGAAAACAGTTTCATTTATAATAGCATCCATAAGAATAAAATACTTAGGAATAAATTTAACAAAAGAAGTGCAATATTTATACTCTGAAGACTATTAAAAATTGTTGAAAGAAACTTCAGAAGATATAAATAATTGAGAAAACATCTCATGTTTATGGATTGGAAGGTTTAATGTTAAGATGGCACTACTTCACAATCTGATCTACAGATTCAGCACAATCCCTATCAGAATCCTAGCTGACTTCCTTGCAGAAATTTATAAGCTGATTCTAAAACTCATATGGAATTTCAAAGGACCCAGAAGAACCAAAACATTCTTGAAAAAGAACAAAGTTGGAGGACTCACATTTGTTGAGTTCAAAACTTAACTACAAAGCAACAGTAATCAAGAAAGTATGGAACTGGCAAAAGGATAGACATGCAGATTAATGGAATAGAACTGAGAGTCCAGAAATGAATTCATGTGCTTATGATCAACTGGTTTCGACAAAGGAGCCAAGACCTTTCAATGTAGGAAAGAATAGTCTTTTCAGCAAGTGGTGCTGGAGCAACTAGACAGCCACATGCAAAAGGATGAAGTTGGATCCTTAACTCTAACTATTGATAAATATGAACAAAACATGTATAGGGCCCAGCTGGGCGTGGCTCAGCGGTGGAGCATCAACCTCGGCTCCAGAAGATGGCAGTTCAATTCCCAGTCGGGGCATATTCCTGGGTTGTGGGCTCAATCCCTGGTCCGGGGCATGCAGGAGGCAGCCCATCAATGATGACTCTCTCATCATTGATGTTTCAACTCTCTCTCCCTCTCCCTTCCTCTCTCTGAAATCAATAAATATATATTAAAACAAACAAACAAAAAACATGTATAGGATTTCTATGCTAAGAACTACAAAATATTGGTGAAAGGAATCAAAGAAAACCTAAATAAATGGAGAGATATATTGTGTTCATGGATTGAAAGACTTGACCTAGTAATTATATACATTTTCTCCAAATTGATCTATAAGATTAATTTAAATTCTTATCAACTTATTTATAAATATAGATAAACTTACTCTAAATTTGTAAGGGAAGGCAAAAGACATACAATAGCTAAAACAATTCTTTAAAAAGTGGGAGGAATCATTCTACTTGCTAAGACTTACTATATAGCTACAGTAATCAAGATTGTGTGGTACTGGTGGAGGAGAGATACATAAATCAATGAACAGAACAGAGGATGAGAAATAGATCCATACAAATAGGCCCAACTCATTTTTGACAATGGCACATAAGCCATTCAAAGAGGAAGGATAGCCTTCTCAGAAATGGCGCTGCAGCAATTAGACATCCATAGGCAAAAAAAAACAACACACCAAAAAAACAAAAAAAAACCCTTGACCTGAAAATTAACTTAAAAGGGACCAAAGACCTATATGTAAAAACTAAAACTTCACAACTCATTTTTTAAAATTAAAAAAAAAAAAAAATTAATGTTTTCATTGATTTCAGGGAGAGGAAGGGAGAGGGAAAGAGAGATAGAAACATCAATGGTGAGAGAGAGTCATTGATCTACTGCCTCCTACACACCCCTATTGGGCATCAAGCCTGTACTCCGGGCATGTGCCTTGAGCCAGAATTGAACCATGGCCTCCTGGTTCGTGGGTTGATGCTCAACCACTGAGGCACGCTGGCCGGGCAAAACTTCACAACTCTTGGTAGAAAATATAGGAGTAAATTATCATGAGCTTGGATTTGGCAAAAGATCCTTAGATCTGACACTAAAAGCACAAGCAAAAAAGAGAAAATACTGTAGATAATTTGCATTTCATTAAAATTAAAAACTTTTGTTCTTCAAAGGACACCATCAAGAAGTGAAAGACAATCACAGAATAAGCAAAAATATTTGCAAATCATAAATCTGATAAGGGACTTGTATCCAAAATATGCAAAGCACTCTCACAAGTCAATAATAAAAAGACAAATAGCCCAGTTAAAAAAATGGGCAAAGGATCTGAATAGACATTCTCCAATGAAGATATAATAAACTCATGCCAAGATACTTGACCTCACTCGTCATCAGGGAAATGCAAATTAAAACCCCAATTAGATAACAATCCACACCCACTAGAATGACTAGACTAAAAAAAAGTCAGGTAATAACAAATGTTGATGAGGCTGTAAGGAAACCCAAACCCTCACGCACTGCTGGGAGGGATGTGAAATGGTGCTCTGCTCTGGAAAACAGTCTGTTAGTTCCCTGAACAACTAAACAGAGTTACCGTATGAACCAGCAGTTTCACTTTTAGTATGTATCCAATTGAACTGGAAACGTGTAAACACAAAAACTTGTGCACAAGTATATATAGCAGCCTTGTTCATAACAGTCCAAAGGTGAAAGCAACTCAACTATTCATCGGCTGATGAATGGATAAGCAAACTGTAGAATATCCATAAAATGGGATATTATTTGGCCATAAAACATTGGTACATGCTACAAAATGGATGAAACTTGAAAACATTATGTTAAGTGAAAGAAGCCAGTTATCCAAGACCATATCTTATATGATTCCATATATATGAAATGTCTAGAATAGGCAAATGTGTAGAGACAGAAAGTAAGTAAATTAGTGGCTGCTTAGGGGCCGGGGCAGGGAAGAGAATGGGAGATGACAGCCAAAGAGCATGGAGTTTAAGGCGATGAAAATATCCTAAAATTGGCTGTGGTGATGGTCGCACACATTTTGAATATACTAAAAATCATTGAATTGTATACTTTTATTGGAAAAATTATACAGTACGTAAATTATATCTCAGTAAAGGTGTTTAAAAAGAGAAAAATGGCAATTAAATGAAACACATGGTTTTGAACTAGAGCTTTCTGCAATAAAGGACACTTTTGGGATGACTAGGGAAATTCGAATGTTATCTGGGGATTAGATGCAAGCAAATGTATCAGTGTTAATTTCTTCATTTTGGTGGTTGTATTTCAGTTATTCAGGAGACTGTATTTGCTTGTAAGAAATGCAAAATAAAGTAGTTGTTGGTGATTGGTGATAGGCAATTTACTCACAAATGTCCAGGAAAATGTTGTTTTGCAGCTTATCTGTAAGTTTGAGATTGTTTCAAAATATAAATATATTTTGTAAAATACTTGATTTAAATTTCAAATGTGAGAGTGGGGATGGAATGTCAGATTCTCAGCAGCCACAGGGCACTGATGGCTCACGGCATAGCCTGCCTAAGGTGGGGGGGGTGGGGGTGGGGGTGGTGAGGGTGGGGGTGGGGGTGGGGGTGGTGAGGGTGGGGGTGGGTGGGGTGGTAGTATTATCCTTTAGCCAGTTGAGTAGAGCTGACTAATTTTTACAAGATTTCCACTGGACATCAATTTGTATGGAATTTCTGCTCTAAAGCAATAACATCAATTTTGAGAAGGAAAAAAAAAGGTAATTATTCTTTAATACAATAGACAAATAGTTTAGGGGATTAATTTATTTAAAAAGAAATGTTACTTTATTGATAGTTGCATTTATTAGCAGGGATCATTAATCAGTAACCGGTGGAAGGAATCAGAGTGCTTTTTCTTGCCCATTTTTATTTTTAACTTTTAAATTTATCTTTATTGTTGAAAGGATTACAGATGTCCCCTGCCCCCCCATTGATTCCCTCCTCCCCACTCACACCCCCTCTCCAGGCCTTCACCACTCTATTGTCTGTGTCTATGGGTTATGCATATATGCATATAAGTTCTTTGGTTAATTTTTTTCCCACATACACTCCTTCCCTCTGAGAATCCTCCGTCTGTTGCATGCTTCCACGTCTCTGGAACATGCAGCTAAAAGCCCGCCAGCTCATCTTCCTTGCTTTTGTCAGTCTGGTAACCAGTAAGTGTCAAAGACTGCTGTTGTTGAGGAAGAGGTTTGAATATTTTTATGTGAATATAACTATCAGGACCTACCCGCACCTGAAAGAAAAAAACAAAGAAAAAACAGGAGATTCATTTGCATGGATCTATGACAAGTGAGAATCTATAGACTTCTGAAGACCTCACTGTGATAGCTTTTTCGGAACAGCATTCCTAGACCAGCCTCCTTAGACCCTTGATTTTCATAAACCTGCCATCTTATCCCATGAGAGAAAAGGCAGGCTAAAGGCATGGCAAGAGGCATAGGTCCTAGGTGTGTTTTATTTTACTATAATCTAGGAACAAATGAGTTGCATTTCATTTTTAAAGATGCACAGAGCAAGAAAACAAGTGACAGTCTTTTGGGTGATCCTGACTTCCAAATTGGGACACTTTATTTGCCACATAATTTAAGAAGGGAGAAGAAATGCAGAATTGTCCTAGAAAATTTGAGATTTGTGGTTCTCATATCTATATTAGAATCTACTTTTAAAATGGCCACTGGTAGGACTGACCAGGGCCCAAGGGGTGGACAGTCTGTTCTCCCTTCTAAAGTAAAGAGATATTGCTGGGAAGTTACTGGTATGAAGATTCAAATGGTAGTTTGGGCATGAATTCAGGACCTAGAAAGTCATGGTAAGAATTACCACTTTTGATCTTGGTTAAGACCATAAAAGTTTTGTCTTAGAATAATATTTATTGTGCTCTGATGTCCCTTCCTAACCTAATTTTAACAAATGCCACTTATCAAATGTTAAACATTGATAATGGGTCAGGCACTATAATGAGCATTTTACATACATGAGTATATTTACTTCTTATATGGGCCTGAAGAAAGGTGGATCAATGATGATTTTATACATGTGGAAGCAAAGCAGATTCAGGGAGATTAATTTTTCATAAATCTCTCAGCTAATAAATGACAGAGCCAAAATTCAAATCCAGGCTCCAACATTTATGTTCTTTTCACTCTACAGTGTAACTTTTTAAAAGCATTTGTTCTGTGCTTCAAACAGGGCACCAACCTTTGCATATATTATTAGAAGCAATAGTTAAGTATCAGACTCCCTGGGTTCTGCTTTTATAGTTGTGTGGCCTCTGTTAGTTACTTCACCTTCCCAGGGCTCAATTGTCTCATCAGTAACACAAGGAAAAAAAGCATACTTATCCAAGAGATTTGGTTGAGAGGATTAAATGAGATAATGTTACAATCCTAGATCTTAGAGCAGTGCCTGGTACATTCTACGTGCTAAGTAAATTTTTGGTTCATTTATTCCACAATACCCTGCAAAGTAGGTTATTATCTGCTTTGTGCAAATAAGGGAATGAAGGCTGGAGAACATGAGGAGCTGCAGTCACACAGGTTTTGATAGTCAAACAAGTCAAACAAGGGTTCAAACCCAGGACCAAAACTTACAGTCCTTCCTTTTTACCACCTGCCTCTTCATGGGTACTTGAGAAAGACCAGAGAAGGTCACATCACCATCAAGACCTTAAATCTAGAGAGTGGCTCAGAGCAAAGGGATTAACAGCTAGACTGACAGGAAGTCTGAGGGAGCTGGGCTCAGTGACTACAATCCAGTTGGAGAAATTTGATAGCAGAAGGAAGGAGCAGGAGGGAGGGAGAGAGTAGGGGGAGAAAAGAGATGGCAAGAGAAGACTGTGGTTAAGACTGAGCAGGTGATCTTAGGGAGGAAATTGTCAAGATAGTTTTCTGATGAGTTTTTTTAAGAAATACACAAGCTAATTAATATGTGAAAGTTATGCACTTAGATTAATTATATATTATTAATGATCCCAATTTTGGTGGAATGTTTCTTATTGAACAAAATCATTTTTTCATTGGAAAGCATTCTTTTCCAGCTGTGAAGAAAGCAGATTGCTTTCTGAGCACAGGGCAGGCTCTCATTCATGTGCACCCCGCACCCCCCCTTCCCCCCGGCCTGGCATATTTCAGGAGCTCAGATTTGGTGAACTGGGCTGATCCACTTACATAACCCAGTATTGTGATTTTCTCATGCTGAGCTGCTTAGCACCACTTATTTTCTTTGCTAAAAACATTTTTTAAAAATTATATATCTTAAGTAATTGTTTGTTAAAGAGAAATAAGCCAGACTATGCCCCATTCAAATAATTTAGTAAAGATCTAGTAAGTGCATTTGAATGCCCGCTGTTATTATTTATTAAATCAGGATTATCATTTTCTCAATACAAAAGGACAAAATAGCTCCCAAGTATCTGTGGTTGACTTGAACTAGTTCCCTCTCAGTAAATACACACGTTTTTTTCTTCAGTTGGAACTGGATCAATACATCATTTAATTTTTAGATATTGATATAAAATTAATTTAAAAACATTTTTAATATTCCAGTGCTTTAAACTATACCTTCAGTTCCACAGTTGAATCTATTTATTTGAGTTGCAAAAATTATTTAAATTATATTAATCCAAACGCAAAAAGGGAAAGAGTGGTTTAAATTATCTTCCCAGCTAATGATTCAAGTCATTCCTTAGATCCACTTTAGTGAGATGTGTAGAATCACGATGCTTTGAGGCAGAATAAGCTTCAAGAGAGCATTTGGTTTTGCCCTGGTTGGGTGGCTCAGTTGATTAGGACATTATCCCGGACACCAAAAGGTTGCCAGTTCAATTCCTGGTCAGGGCACATACCCAGGTTGTAGGTTCCATCTCTGGTTAGGGTGCATACAGGAGGCAACTGATCAATGTTTCTCTCTCGCTCCCATCCTCTCTCTCTGAAAATCAATAAAGACATATCCTCGGGTGAAGATTAAAAATAAAAATAAAATAATAGATAGCATCTGGTCAAGCCCAGGTCTTCAGGCTCCCACTTCACATATTAAGCAGCTGTAACTACAAGCTAGACATGATCTGAACTTTTATGAAACCTTTTTCTATACAATTTCTGGAAATCAGATTAAGAATCAATATAAGGAGGCTTTCTAAATTAATAAGAAAAAGATGAAGGAAAAATTCTAACAGATGCCAGAATACTCTTTTATGGGGCCATTATGTGTGGTTTTTTTCAGTATGGTTCCAAACAATTATTTTTGAAATTTTCTAACCTGTAATAAAACATATAATAAAATCTTTAAAAAAGAAAAAGAAAAAGATGATATAAAAATATACCGTCATCTATTAAATTTGATAGTTTACTACTCGGGAAGTATGCTATGTAGGCATCTTGATTTAGGACAAAGAGAAGGAACAGATTATAGGATAGAGGTGACAGGGAACATCACATAAAGTGAGAAATACAATGTCTTTTGGTGCCAAAATAGATACTGAGCTCTAACCTTGATGTAGTAATTTATTCCAGCAACCACTTGGGTTTTGTATTCTACAGCTTCAAATTCTTCGTAAGTCTCATTTGTTTTTTCTTCAAGCTGTGGCTTCACCTTAAGAAAAGAAGAAACAAATGATCAAAAATAAATTTGATTCCATTTATGTGGTTTACACACCTAGGACCTCATGTTCCTAAATGATGATACTGAGAAATATGAGCTATTTTCGTATTTCCAAGAAAAGAAAACGCCTACTTTAATAACATTACATGAGCTAACTAAAAGGTCAAATGTTGTTGCTTTAGGTGGTATTTACATCATCAGTGTGGTGATATGGTAATATGACAATGTGGTAATTTTTGACTGGCAAAGCTCTAATAATTATATATGTCTTTGATTAATAAAAAAGGGAGAGCAATAATTACTATTTCATTAAGAATTAAAAGAATAATTCCTGATTCAAAATTGCAAAAATAGCATCGTATATCTCAAGATCCTTCATTTAATCCCATCTGCAAGTCCCTTTGCCATGTACAGTCACATATTTACAGGACTCAGGAATCGGGATGGCCATCATTCTGTCTACCAAAGAGGAATATAAGCTTAGATCCCAGAATTTCTGAACCAAGGATGAGAAGGGAGCAAGAGAGTCTCAAATTCAGTATGTAAACTTGTACTGAATCCGCGTTGTCAGTGTGGGTGCTTCATTCCTGCTCCCAGCTGGGCCTCCTGTGTTAACACCCAGCGTGGCCTCTCCGACTCAGTCTGTGCTAAGAGCGAAGCTCTAGTCTCTGCCAGGATGAGGAAAGGAAATAGCTTGTCTTGCAGGGTGGGCAGTGAGGAGGAAGGATCGGGGCAGCCTCACTGCTCCTCATACAGATCTCCCACCAGCCGTCCTGGGTTTAGCCCCACGCCTCACTGTCCTCTCCATCAGTTTCTGGTGTTGCTCCCGCTTGAGGTATTTGGGGGTGTCCACAGCGTGAGTCTGCTTGCTTCTGGCTCAGACAGTCCCCTCGGTGGCTTAGGCTCTGGCTAGATGCCTCAGTCATTTCCCAATGTTCACCTGTTTTCCATCTTCCAAAGTTTTGTCGGTATCTCTAAGGGGGGCTTTGCCTATCTCCTGTTGTCTTTATATTCGTGTGTCTGTGCTCCTTCCCCCCCAACCCTTTCCTATTATTTAGAGGGAAAAGGGAAATAAATGTGTGTTACTGCCTCTTGTTTGTTGGGCAGCTGCCTCCCTGGCCCTCGCTGGAGCATTTTTGTGCGCATGTGCAGCTCCAGGCGGGCCTCCGGTGCATCTGGGGTTCTCTTGGGGCCGGCAAGCCCTGCCCAGGGGGTTCGGAATGTTTTGAAGCCTTTTCTGTCGGCGCCTCAGTTTGGGTGCCAGAACTGCTTTCAAACATGAAGACATTTGCAGACTAGGCGTCCCCAGAACACTTTGGAGGGGCAAACCCTTCATGGACTACCTACCACCTGTTTCTCCCGTAACCTTGAGATGGAAAAATGAAGCGCCAAGTAGAGAAAGGAAGGAGACAAATCGTGAGAGAAAATCAGAAACGGGGGGAGGCAGTGTGCAGGGCAGAGAGGAGAAGAGCGGACAAGGGCGGAGAGAGGAGTCAGCAGGGAAAGGGGTTGCTGTCCCACTGCAGTCAGCACTGCACACCAGACAAGTTAGAAAGAGTTGAAAAGGGTTAATCTCTATACAAAACCCCCAAATTATCTATTTAAACCTCTTTTACAAACAAGGAACCTGAGACTGTAAGGAGAACATGACTGCTTAAGGCTGATACATTACTAATTATAGTAATTTAAAGGATTAAGTTTCTCGCCTGATAACTTAAGTGTCTGATTTATCTGTTGCAGTTATCTGTGAGCCTTCTGGTTTCCAGTCTTTTGGTCACGTTTTTACCATATATCAGAAGTTTATATTTCTATCTCTCCTATCGAAATCTGCAACCTTTCCATTGTATTGATGCAGTCTGCGAGTCCAGAATTTTCATGAGAGAGCTGATTGCAGTGGTCCTGGTTTGTTTCTGTAAGTGCACCTACCAGAGTGTGCACCCTGATTCCACTCAGCCCCCGAGAATCTGGGGGGCATTGGTTCCAAGACCCCCTGCAGATACCCACAGATGCTCAAGTCCCTTATAGACAATGACATAGTACAGTATTTATACAGAGCCTGTGTTTGCATATAGGCTACAGTGTACTTTGTGTGTTTTTGGCATAGAGCTTGGTGTATGGCAAGTCCATTTTGCTTTTTGGAACTTTCTGGGATTCTTTCCCCAAAATATTTTTGATCCTTGGTTGGTTGAATTTGCAGATGTGAAGCTTGTGGATACGGAGGACCTACTTACTTATTACCTGTAGCCTTGCTCCCCCTTTCCAGGAAAATAGATTTGTGTTGCTCTAATGTTGGATGCTAGGAACCTGGGGTGAAGAGATTGAAGCTGAGGAGCAGGAGAAGGGGCAGAGTAGGAAGAAGCTCCTCAGTGAAACCTTGATTTTTCAGAAAGCAGCTTGGTGTTGAAAGGCCCCCCAGAATGGGTGCTAAGAGGGTGAAGGTCAGCTGGGAGCGGTGGTCAGGAGCCTGGTGGAAAACTGAGCTGAACACAGGTGGTGTTCACTGTCCTCAGCCTGCCATGCGTGGTGGTGGCTGAGGTGCTGGCACAAACAGTGTAGGCGTATCGCTTGGGCCCCAGCCAGGGGAAGGGTGCCACCAGGGAGCACCTGGTAAAATGCATTTTCCCCAGAGCTATTCAAGCATTACTGCTGCAGAGCATGGATCTTGGTGAATTGTTTCTCTGGAATCTGAGGATTCCAGCCACGTGGCACCCAACACCCAGGAGTTTACTTTGTAATTGTTCTGCAGAATCGTTTGGACTTTGCTTAATTTAGGAAAGAATGGATCGAAAGGTAACAGTGGCAACATGGACAGGCCATGTTTTGGGAAGTTTTACAGAGTAAGGGAGGAGAGTTCGGGGAGCAGCATGAAAGTGCAATAGGGCTGCTCAGAGGTGACTCGTGGACATTTGTTGTCTGATTATGTTTTGAGGGAAGGGGGGAAGTAAGGGCAAGGCACCTGGTACTCCAGAAGTGATGGCCCCTGGCTCAAGAGAGGAAGGGCTGGCTTTAGAAAGGAGAACAGAGTCTTAGATTGGAGGGAGGGATGAGATCAGCAGCGGGTAAGTAAACTGGGGCATTCTGACGCGGGATGACTGCAGTCTTCTAGGAGAGGAACCCAGGCACCCGCTGGAGGGGCCACGGCCACGGGAGGGACTGAGGAACTGAGGAGACACAAGGCTCAGCTCCATCTCCGTGCGGTTTCTAGGAAAGGACCAACAGGATATGACAAAGAGGATGCTCTGGCAGCCCCAGGGGTCTGTAGCGGTGTTTGTTGGCATGAATTCATAGATTTATGACGGGTTAGTTTTCTGTGGTTTTGCATCTTCTTTGAGCAAAGTTTCCTGAACCTGGAGCAGAAGCTGAGGAGGAGGTGGTGGCCGTGGGAGTGGTAGGATGCCAGAACTCGCGGGGTCATGGAAATCAGGGGTGGAGGAGAAGATGGAATCACCCACTGTAGGTCCAGGCTGGATGATTGATCCAGTGAGCCTACGTTTGTTCCGATGCAGATGGGAGGCTGAGTGCCTGAGGGATTCTGGTGTGGCTGAACGGCAGGTTCTCTGGGTGTGGGACAGTGGGAGAGGTGACTGATGAGGAGGCTATAGTCAGAGAGTGGAGCACAAAGTTGTGGGTGAGTGAGCGCCATGACATGCTAAGCCCCAGTGTGTGTCCATATGGCGTGCAAATGGAGTGTTTGTGTGGTGTCCTGGCAGACGAAAATTGTGATGTGTGTGTATGCCAAGAGTGGTGTCCAGTAATCAGGTTTGACGTGTATGTGTGTGTGTGTGTGTTGGTGTGTGTGTTTTATGTGCATGTGTAATAATAGCTCTTATTTCTAAAAATAATTATTTAACATTTCTTTCCTGCCCATAAACATTGTCGGAATTCTCATTCAAATTTTTTTTTCTTTCTTTTAACATATACTATAAGATAATGGATCAGCAATAACGGCCTAGAAGCTGTTGTTAGTAGGGTCATTCATTAGGTTCTTAATTACATATACAAAGTGGGGCAAAAGTAGGTTTACAGTTGTTTGTATACAAAATACAGTAGTTAGTACATAAATAATAATACAAGAATAAACCCTGTGTCTTTCGTACTCACAGCTGTAAACCTCCTTCTGCCCCACCCTGTATTATGGCTTTTCATGGGTGTGGCATGTATGGCTCTTTATTTCCATGGGTGTATCTCTTATCTTCAACCTATTTTGTGAATTTCCTTGAGGGCAGGGACTACTTTTATATCTTTTATATCCCTTCACACCCTATAGAAATTCACACAGTACTTTGTACATAATCAATGTTTTCTGAATGAAGAGACTAGGTTTTTATTGTGACAACTTGTTTCCCAAAATAGGAAAGAGGATAGGAGAGGGGCACAGCCAAGATGCCCAGCTAATACAGAGAATCTTGGAAGAGGAGGTTACTTTCGGGTGCACTCTGGCCCCAAGTACCCTTAGCATTCTTTAGTAATGATTCTACAATTACCACCCAGTCCTGTTATCTTCAGAATGGGCAAACTCTTTTCTTCTGCCTTCAAAAATGTTTGTCTTCTGAATCCCAAGCCCTTTGTTTGATCTTCTTTTTCTGACCTCATCCAACATCCCTCTTTCATTTTGATGTCAAATGCCTTGAATATGCAGTTATCATTTTTTATGTTCTCCGCCCTCTATGAGATGACTTCCCCTCCTTTCCCTCCGTCCCCAACGAGGTTCTTCCCTCAGTTGGCTTTCCACTAAGAAGCTCTCCAACAACAACAGGAAAAGCCGATAAACTTCAGCTCCTCCAAGAACACCTGCATTTTAATGGGTAATTTTTCAAAATAGAAATACATTTTAAAAAATCAAAGGAGCCCGGCCGGGCATGGCTCAGCGGTGGAGCGTCGACCTGGGATCCAGGTGATCCGGGTTCGATTCCCGGTCAGGGCACATGCCTGGGTTGTGGGCTCTATCAATGACTCTCTCATCATTGATGTTTCTATCTCCCTCTCCTTTCCTCTCTCTGAAATCAATAAATATATATTTTTTTAAAAAATCAAAGGAATAAATCTATAAGGTAAATGACAGGTAGTGGTGGTTGTCTTTGGGATTCACTCGGATCATACTAGGTATGTGATTACCAACACCTACTCATTTGCCTGGCCCTGCCTGGGGACCTAACTGATTCTATAATCTTGGAGAAGGTGTTGGTTAAATTTCCTCACTTAAAAGTGGTTATAGTAATACCTGTCTCTTGGGGTTGTTTGTAGAAGAACAAATGGTATAATTGGTGTGAAGGTGCTTCCTAAACTATAAAGTGCTTCCAAATGGACTATTGCCCTATCTTCCCTAAGGCTCTCTCCTGTAAGAGAGGGAAGATAAATGACAACTGGGAGTGTGACCCCGGAGAAGCTGAACTACCACACAGTAATTATTCACCTGAGAGTAAAGGGGTTTGACAAGCAACCTCTAATGTCTTTCCTGGTCCAAAACCTATGATTATAAAAAAGTACTTGATTGAACATTGTTTTATATGTTCCAGATATCTTGATTTCCCTAAATGGACTGGAAACTCCTTGAAGGCAGGAGCCATATCTTATAGCCTTGTATCTTCTTTAATATTTAATACAGTGCCGACACCTAAGAGATATTCAAGAATAGATTCATTGATATCCATTTCCCATATTGATTTAAATCCGAGGCCTGCTGCTTGCACAGAGAAGGTAAATTTGCCACACAGTATCTCCCCAGGGTATTTCCCTCACCCCACACACTTCTCCGTGTTCCTGCCACTGTCTGGTGGGAAAGGCAGGAGGTCAAAAATCTGGAGATAGGCTAGCTTCTTGACTAGGTGGTTATTACCATCTTTGAATCTCAGTTTCATTATCTGAAAAATGGGCGTGATGCCTTTCCTCCCTGCCCCAGGAGTTATAAAGATCAAATGAGAGGTTGAATGGAGGGCAAAGCTTTTAAAACTGCAAAGCACCTTTCTGGAATGATGTAGCTACTATAAACACCTCTCTCTCAGTCTAAGTCTCTGACAGGATTTGAGCCTGAGATACACAGCAAGAAAAACACTTTCAAATAAATTTTATCATTTAAGACGTGGCTCAAAGATGGGTGTTATTAACAATGCAAAGCCTTTTGATAGCTTTTTATTTAAGAAGAAAAATTCTTGCTAATCAAGACAGGTTTTTAAAGATCGTTAAAATTAAAATTTTCCACCCTGCACCAAACCAGCATTGCAGGAAATGTGAAAGGGACTGCTGTAATAATAAGAAGAAACAGAGAGAGAAACATAGGCATAAAGAATTAAAATGGCAATAAATAAGGACCTGTCAATAATAACCTTAAGGGCTTTAAGGGAGAGACCAACAGCAATACATTCATAGTTGTGGACTTTAACACCCCAATGACTTCACTGGATAGATCTTTCAGACAAAAAGTGAACACAGAAACAGTGACTAAATGGCACACAAGATCAGATGGATTTAATTGATATTTACAGAACATTTCACCCCAAAGCTGCAGAATATACGTTCCTCTAAAGTGCACATGGGTCATGTTCAAAGATAGACCATATCTTAGGACACAAAACCAGTCTCTACAAGTTCAAGAAGACTGAAATCATATCAAGCATCTCACATCACAAGGGCATGAAATTAGAAATCAGCTACAGTAAAAACACTCAAAACCATTCAAACACATGGAGGCTAAATAACATGTTATTAAACAGTGAGTGGGTTACCAATAAGATTGAGAAAGAAATAAAAAACCTCCTGGAAACAAATGAAAATGAACACACAACCACCCAAAATCTATGGGACACAGCGAAAGCAGTCCTAAGAGGGAAGTTCATAGCACTGCAGGCCTACCTCAAAAAGCAAGAAAAATTTTTAGTAAACTATCTAACCCTACAACTTAAAGAATTAGAAAGCTCCCCTCTGAAGCCATCTGGACCAGGGCCTCTGTTCGCTGGGAGTTTTTTTATTGCTGCTTCAACTTTATCAGATGTTATTGCCCTGTTCAGGTTTTCTGATTCTTCCTGACTCAGTTTTACATGATCTCACTCATATGTGGAATCTAATAAACAAAATAAACTGAGGAACAAAATAGATCCAGAGATATAGAAGCATGGAACAGACTGAGGGACCTCAGTGGGAAGGCGGGGGTGGGGTGAGTGGCGAGAGATTAATCAAAGAACTGATATGCATATATGCATAATCCATGGACACAGATAATAGTGTGGGGAAGGCCGGGGGGGGGGGGAATGTGGGGTGGAAGGAGTCAATGGGGAAAACAGGAGGAATATCTGTAATACTTTCAACAATAAGGATAAATTTAAAAAAGTAATTTTCCACCCTGGCTGGTGTGGCTCAGTGGTTGGAGCATCAGCCCGTGCACAGAAGGGTCTCAGGTTTGATTCTTGGTAAAAAGGCGCTTACTTGGGTTGCAGGTTCAGTCCCCTGCCCTGGCTGGGGCACGTTCGGGAGGCAACCAGGGCCCTAACATAGAGGATCCCGTCTGTTCCATTTACACAGGAAACTGATCTTGTTTGCCAAACAGTGTCGTAGAACGAAGTTTCAGAGAGAAAAAGGAAGAAGGAACGATACAAGAAAATAGAAAATGATACAAGCCTAAAATAGTAATTTATATATTTCTCTTTTCATAAAATATGCAATAGAATAAATGTTATTATATGGATGACAGCTAATCAAACAACATTTAAAAAGTTGTATCAACTTGCTAAAAAACATTCAGAGTTCTATTTTCATCATAATGAATTTTGGAATCACCATAGACAATTCTACTTTTCTACTGAATAATCTTCTTCTAAATACAAAAATTCTCCTTCTAAATAGGAAATTCTAAAAACCTAAATCATCTTCTAAATACTAAAAGCCTAAAACATTTTTCTACTTGGCCAAGTTTGTAGGAAGTTTGTAAGTGGACTGCCTTTACAATGTTGTTCTTCATTAACCCATTTAAAAAAATTTCCCTGCAGTGCGTTTGAAGTCTAGTTTGTCAAATTGTTAACAACTTCAGACTTTAATTACATGTTGGCTCCACTTGGTGAGATTAGAGAAGTTTCATCAGAAACTGAGTTAAGAATCCTAGAATCATACATTGTCAAAGCTTTAGAGATGGTCCAATACAAAGTCTTCTTTTACAAGTGGGAAAACTGAGGCTCAGAGAAGGGATGTGACTTCCTCAAGGCCACTTTCACAGTTGGGATTATTAGAGGTTTCATCTAAAAATACTTTTAGTTCTAAGAAAGCCTAAACAAAACTACACATTTCCCAGTGTGCTGGTTTTCATGTTCACCCACATCACTCAGGGCCAACCTAGGAACCAAGATTTTGGATCAAACCCTTCCATGGGGTGCATCAACTCACCTCATTAGCAATCTCCTGAATTTCTGGAGTGGCAGGTTTGGCTTTAGTTAAACCTCCAGGCATCATTTTGGCTACCTGTGTCTTTGCTGGGCAGGAGACTGGAACTGAAGTGATCAGGTAAACGTGGAGACTCCTGTTTTTAAAGAGGGTGTTGGTGTGTTGCTCACAAGCTCCGCCTTCAGAATGTTTTATTTTTCTTAAAGAGCAAAAGGCACAAGAAAAATGAGTATGTCTTGAGACAAATCTTCTTGCTTCCTCAACAGAATAGCGAACAGGAATTTGGAGTTAGGAGGGGCTGAGGGTGAGTAAGTGGGCGTGCACAGGGAGTCCTCCCAAGCACTCCCTGCATTCCCTGACAGTGGTTCCCTCCTGGAGCCTCTGAGGAAACAATCTAGCTAAGTCAGGGTTTTCCCATGGTTTAAAACCTCTTACATAATATTTCATTTTTTAAAGGAATATTTATGAATAATGTCAGGACTGATTGTTTAGAATTTACTTGATTTTATAAAGAAAGTAAAAGATTTATCTGGAGAACCATGGCTGGATAATTGTATCTTACATCTATTTACATTTCTAGAACTGTTTAAAATCCAGAAAAAGACAAAGACTAAAACAACAAACACCTGTATTCCTATTACCCAGAATGAAAACTTTTAACATTTTGTCCTATTTACTTTCTGTCTTTTCTTGTACTTGTTTTTGAGAAATAAAATATCCCCCTTTCCCCCCAACACACACACAGAGGGAAACTACATTGTGAGTTTGGTATTTTCTAGCCCATTTTTATACTTTGACTTAGTCATATGCTAAACATATATTCTGTTATGCTTTTTTTCTCCTCAACTTGTTTTTGTCACTTCCTGTTGATACACGGATGGATCAATCTAATTCGTTTCCTTTAACTTTATTCCATGATAGATCCATCCATCATCTCTACCCGCTGCCTGCTATAGGCGGTCCCATGCTTCATACGCTTACTCCCCTACTGCTGGAGATTTTGGTGGTTTCTAGTTTTTCATGCTTATAAACAATATTGCATTTTCCCCCTTTTGTACAGATATGAGGGCTTCTGCACACAATTTATCTAGAAGTAAAATTGTTGTTTTGTGTGAATATTTATTTGTATTATTTTATTCAATTTTTGTAATATGTAACATAGACACATAATAAAAATGTTCAAAAGGAACAAGAATTTGCAATATAAGGAATTCTTCACCCCCTCTATTCCTCAGCCACCCTCTAATCTCCAGAGACAACTACTGCCATCAGATTCTTGCAGCCTTCAGAGATATTCTTCACACACACAAATGTGTAAATAATTAACTACACACCTACATATACACACATGCATATATACTTTTCTTTCATAAATGGTGCAAATGGTACTCTACTACATAAACTATTATATACTTTGCTTTATCCCTAACAATATATTTTGGATATTGTCCTACATTCTTCATAGAAAGGTGCTTCATTCATTGTAATGTTTGGCAGGTGCTTGACAAGTTCTTGGAGACAGGTAGGTGTCTTGCTGGGTAACCTAAGGGGTGCTATGCAGACGGCTGTCCGTGGAATGCTTTCACCCAAGTATTGAGAAGAACAGCAAATATGGAAGACATGGTGCTTACTCAAGAGGTCACAAATCCACTTAAGACTTTGGCTCAGCTCTGACCACAATAATTCTTGACTTTTTCCAGTGAGTTTCCTGTCAGGTTCTTTCATATCTTGGCCTCCAACTTTTTTCCAAGGCCACAGCCCATTTCTCTGTTCACCAGCTAGTCCAGGTGATCCGTACCTAATCTCCCCAGTGGTCACATGTAGTGTAAACAGCATATCTTCTGTTTCCTTTCTAGAGTCTGTGCCCTGTTACTGTCAGGTATTCCCTCTTGATTTGCAATAATTTCTTTTAAAAGCAAAAACTATTGTCCCAAAGCAAATATTGCTTTAGTCTTCACACTCCTACTATGATATCCTGGTTCTTTTCAAGGTGGTATGGAAACCTCTGGCTGACAGTCATATACAAGGAAGAGTAGAAAAGAAAAGCATAAAGAGTAATATCTCTGTGTTAATGATTTAATTCATTAAAACACACAATTAAATACACATTTATTTTTAAGTACCTTTAAGATTGCTTTATTGGATATTGTTTTATTTGTATCAGTTAATCAAGCTATTTTTTTCTTTAAATATGTCTTTATTGACTTCAGAGAGAGGAAGGGAGAGGGAGAGAGAGAAATAGAAACATCAATGATGAGAGAGTCGTTGATCGGCTGCCTCCTGCACGCCCCCGACTGGAGATCGAGCCCGCAGCCCGGGCATGTGCCCTGACTGGGAATCAAACCTCCATCTCCTGGATCCTAAGTCGATGCTCAACCACTGAGCCACCCTGGGCAGGGCAATCAGGCTATTTTTATGGAACAGCTTTCTTATATGTCTCATATTTTTGTCTGTGAGCTCATCTTCTACAGGTTTTACCTTTTATAGGAGACTTCCCTTGTGGGGGACTGGGTTATGGGCTTCCGTATTGGGTGGTAGCTTCTACAGGACCCTACAGGGCCCAAACTAGGTCTTATTTTACTGTTGGCTTAGGGCTGTAAAATCATGAAGATACTGAGAATTTGGGCTTATCTCCAGCTTCCCGTACAGGCCTGGGGCCTGGACTTTGCCAGCTGACTGGGCTTCTACCCATGGCTGGGGTGAATGTATGGATACACTCACTGTACACCCCACCATTTCTATTCTAGGTATTTACCCAATGAAATGAAAACATGTCCACACAAATACTTGTGTACAAATGTCATAGTTTTGTAATCATAATAGCCTAAAACTGAGAATGACCCAAATGTCTACCAATAGGTAAATAGATATTCATATGATAGAGTACTACTCAACCACAAAAAAGAACAAATTATTAATACATTCAATAGCATACTAACTTTGACTTAAACACAAGTGGAAGTGAAAAAAACATCAAGCAAAAGAAGTCAAAAGCAAAAGACTATGTACTATATTATTCCATTTGTATGAAACCCCAGAAGAGGCAACATTATAGCAACAAACAACAGATCAGAGATTGCCTGGGGCTGGGGGTGGGAGAAAGGGTCAGCTCAAAAGGGCACAAGGAGCCCTTTTAGGGTGATAACTGTTCTACATCTGCGTAATATAAAATTATACACTTAAAAACAATGGGCTTTATTGTATGCCTCCCCAAATCAGGATTTTTTTCTAGGTGTTATTTAAAAACAAATTTATAAACTTTAACCATTTACCAGCCTTTCCCTATATCCCCTACTCCCAGCCTCTGGCAACTACCATTTGACTCTCTGTTTCTATGAGTTTGACTTTTTTTTTTTTTTAAAGATTCCACATATAAGTGATACCATGCAGTATTTATTTTATTTAGTATAATGTCCTTCAGGTTCATCCATGTTGTCATAAGTACCAGGATTTTCTTTTTTTAAGACTGAATAATATTCCATTGTGTGTGTGTGTATCTATATCTATATTTATGTCTGTAATCTATATCTATATGTACATCACTTTTTCTTTATCCATTCATCTATTGGACACTTAGGTTGTTTCCATACCTTGGTTATTGTGAACAATGCTGCAATGAATAAAAGTACTGGTATCTCTTCAAGATAGTGAATTTGTTTCCTTTGGATATATATACCCAGAAGTGGAATTGCTGGATCATATAGTAATTCTATTTTTAATGTCTGGAGGAACCTCCATGCTCTTTTCCACAGTGGTTGTAACAGTTTACATTCCTACCAACAATGCGCAAGGGTTTTCTTTTCCCACATACTCACCAGTATTTGTTATCTTTTATCTTTTTTCTCCAGTCTTATTGAGATATTGTTGACATACAACATTGTATAAGTTTAAGATGCACAATATGATGATTTAATTTTTGTACATATTGCAAAATAATTACCACAATAAAGTTAGTTAATACAACCATCACCTTTTTGTTTTGTGTGTGTGGCAAGAACTTTTATAATCTACTCTCTTAACAACTTTTAAGTATACAGTACAGTATTGTTAACTATAATCACCATGCTGAACATTATATCCCCAGAACTTAGTCATCTTACAACTAGAAGTTTGTACCTTTGACCACCTTCACCCATTTCCCCCAACCTCTGCCCCTGGTATTGACCAATTCACTCCCTGTTTTCTGTGAGTGTTTTTGTGTGTGCGTGTTTTTTTAAGATTCTACATATAAGTGAGACGATAGAGTATTTGCTTTTCTCTGTCTGACTTATTTCACTTTGCATAATGCCCACAAATTCTGTGCATGTTGTTGCAAATGGCAGGTTGTCTTTCTTTTATATGACTAATATATACATATATATATTAATCCACTTATCTGTAGATGGACATTTAGGTTGCTATATCATATGGTAACTTTATCTTTAAATTTTTGAGGAACCTCCATACTGTTTTCCATAGTAGTTGCACGAGGTTCCCTTTTCTCCACATTCTCGTCAACACTTGTTGTGTGTTGATTTACTGATAATAGCATTCTGACAGGTGTGAGGTGATAGCTCATTGTGGTTTAGATTTGCATTTTTCTGATGATTAGTGATGTTGAGGACCTTTTCATTTACTGTGGTTTTGGGTCTTATGTTCAAGCCTAATCTATGTCGAACTGATTTTTATGTAAGGTGTAAGATAGGGTCCATTTTCATTCTTTTGCATGTGGATATCCAGTTTTCCCAACATTACTTATTAAAGAGACTGTCCTTTCCTCATTGTGTATTTTTGCTCCTTTGTCAAAAATTAATTGAACATATACACATGGGTTTATTGTTGAACTCTGTTCTGTTCCATTGATCTATGTGTCTGTTTTTATACCAGTACTATGCTGTTTTGATTACTATAGCTTTGTAATATAGTTTGAAATCAGGAAATAGGATGCCTCCAGCTTTATTCTTGTTCATCAAGACTGTTTTGACTATTCAGGTTCTTTTGTGGTCCATTTGAATTTTAAAATTGTTTTTTTCCATTTTTGTGAAAAATACCATTGGAATTTTTATAGGGATTACATTAAATCTATAACTTGCTTTAGGTAGTATGGGTATTTTAACAATATTAATTATTCTAATCCATGGACATAGAATATATTTCCATTTATTTGTGTCTTCAACTTCTTTCATCAATGTCTTATTGTTTTCAGTGTACAGATTTTTTCAAGTTAAGTTTATTCCTTGGTTAAATTTGGTACCCAGTATTTAATTCATTTTGGTGCAGTTGTTAATAGGATTGTTTTCTTAATTTCTCTTTCTGATAGTTTATGGTTAATGTATAGAAACACAGCTGCTTTTTTGTGTACTGATTTTGTATTCTGCAACTTTACTGAATTTGTTTACTAGTTCTAACTGTTTTTGCTGGAGTTTTTATGGTTTTCTATATATAATATCATATCATTTGCAAACAGAGACAATTCTACTTCTTCCTTTTGGATTTGGATGCCTTTTATTTCTTGCTTAAATACTCTGGCTAGAACTTTCAGTTGATAGTTATTGTGCTGATAGTTATTTTTTTTAAAGTAGAATGTACATATGAATTAATCTCTTAGGAAACTTCATCCTAATTATATGGCTTATGGCATTCTAGTCACTTGGAGTTTCCTGGACATCCCTAACATCTCTGACCATGGAAAATTCCTGAAACTGCAGGAAAATGTTTTTATTGCAAAAGGTAACAAAAATTTTAGCCAAAATAAGGCAAAGAAAAAAATAATTCTGGTCATAGGAGGCTCTGGCTTTCCACTGAAATGTGGTTTCCATTAAGGGATAGAGAATGAGGCCCCAAAGAGATCCCTAAAAGGTGAGTTCTGAGCCTCCATGTGTTGGAGGTTAATACCTTGCAGTGGATTAAGGATGGAGATGCAGTAGGAGGAAGGAGGCTGGGATTGGGATGTAATGTGGCTGTTTAACCTATATTTGCTTCTATGGGCCTCAACTTGGCTAACTTCAATGAGGCTTATGCAGATGTGGGACTATGAAGGTGAGACTGTGAAGGTGACACTAACGTAGTTAAAGCCAAAGGGTCTGGCTGCTGTGCCTGTCCTGGAAACCTCTCTGAGTGCTAAGACACTAAGGATGACGGTAGGAGCATAGTTTGGAGAGTTATAGAAACAATGATGTTGTCAAAGTTCCTTCAAGAATAAATCTTTCAGCACTCTGCGGTTTTTTCCACTTAAAAAGTAAGTGTATGGTTTCATGTCTTATATTTAAGTCTTTTATCCATTTTGAGTTTATTTTTGTGTATGGTGTAATATGGTGGTCTAGTTTCATTTTTTTGCATGTACCTGTCCAATTTTCCCAGCACCATTTATTGAAGAGACTGTCTTTACTCCATTGTATGTTCTTGCTTCCTTTCTCAAATATTAATGGATCATAATGGCATGGGTCAATTTCTGGGTTCTCTGTTCTGTTCCACTGATCTATATGCCTGTTCTTGTGCCAGTACCAGGTTGTTTTGATTACAGTGGCTTTGTAGTATAACTTGATATCTGGTATTGTGATCCCTCCAACTTTGTTCTTCTTTCTCAAGATTGCTATAGCTATTAGGGGTCTTTTTCGGTTCCATATAAATTTTTGGAGTATTTGTTCTAGATCTGTGAAATATGCTATTGGTATTTTAATTTTTAATTGCATTGAATCTATAGATTGCTTTGGGCAGTACGGACATTTTAATGATGTTAATTCTTTCAGTCCATGAACACAGTGTATTCTTCCACTTGTTTATATCTTCCTCTATCTCTTTGTGAAATATCCTGTAGTTTTCTGAGTACAGGCCTTTTATTTCCTTGGTTAAGTTTATTCCTAAGTATCTTAATTTTTTTGTTGCAATGGTAATTGGGATTTAAAAAATATATATATATCTTTATTGATTTTGGAGAGAGGAAAGGAGAGGGGGAGAGAGAGAGAGATAGAAACATCAATGATGAGAGAGCCATTGATTGAGCCTGTAACCTGGGCATGTGCCCTGACCTGGAATTGAACCCCGATCACCTGGATCCTAGGTCAACACTCAACCGCTGAGCCACGCCTGGCTGGGGGGGATTTTTTTTTAGTTTCTCTTTCTGAGAATTCATTATTGGTGTATAAAAATGCCCTCAATTTGTGGGTGTTAGTTTTGTGTCCTGCTACCTTGCTGAATTGATTTATTAAATCTAGTAGTTTTCAGTGGAGTCTTTCGGATTTTCTATGTACAGTATCATGTCATCTGCAAATAATGACAGTTTTACTTCCTCCTTTCCAATTTGGATGCCTTTTACGTTTTCTTCTTTTCTGATCACTGTGGCCAGGACTTCTTGTACTATGCTGAATAAGAGTGGTGAAAGTGGACACCCCTGTCTTTTTCCTGTTCTTGGGGAAATGCTTTTAATTTTTGCCCATTGAGTATGATGTTGGGTGTAGGTTTGTCATATATGTCCTTTATTATGTTGAGGTATGATCCCTCTATTCCTACTTTGTTGAGAGTTTTTATCAAAAATGGGTGTTGGATTTTGTCAAATGTTTTTCTGCGTCTATTGATATGATCATGTGATTTTTGTCTTTCAATTTGTTTATGTGATGTATCACATTTATTGATTTGCAAATGTGGTGCAGCCACTATGGAAAACAGTATGGAGTTTCCTCAAAAAATTAAATATGGAACTCCCATTTGACCCAGTGACCCCACTTCCAGGAATATATCCTAAGAAACCCGAAACACCAATCAGAAAGAACTTATGCACCCCTATGTTCATAGCAGCACAATTTACAATAGCTAAGATCTGGAAATAGCCCAAGTATCCATCAGTAGATGAGTGGATAAAAAAGCTGTGGTACATTTACACCATGGTATACTACACAGCTGTAAAAAAGGATTTCTTACCCTTTGGACAGCATGGATGGAGCTGGAGAGTATTATGCTAAGTGAAATAAGCCAGTCAGAGAAAGACAAGTATCACATGATCTTACTTATTTGTGGAACATAATGAACAAAATTAATTGATGAACAAAATAGATCCAGAGACAGAAGCAAGGAACAGACTGACAAATCTCAGAGGTAAGGCAGGGATGGGAGAGTGGGTGGGAAGAGATTAATCAAAGAACTTATATGCATAGATGCATAACCCATGGACACAGACAATTGTATGGGGGAGGTCTGGGGGTGGGGAGGATGCAGGATGGAAGGGGGTCAATGTGGGGGGAAAACAGACATTTGTAATACTTTCAACAAAAAAGATAAATTAAAAACAAACAAACAAAACAACAAAAAAGCAGTATAGCAATCATCATCTTCTTCTCCTTTTCCATAGGACAAAGGAACTGGTGATCTCAACAATCACAATGGCCTTTGGGCACTCTCAGAGCAATGCAAAAACATTTGTATGACCTCAGGGATCATTCAAATATTGGCTCAGTTGCCTGGTCCTTGAGTGGAGTTGTGTTTTTGCCCTTTGAGGAGAGAGGGAAGGGAATTGTAGGAGTTTACCTACCCTGGATACTGATCAAGTGACCTGGCAACAATGGGGTTGGCTGTCAATTTTTATGACTAACAATAAATGCCAGGGTGGAGTAATGTTATGCAATCAATGTTACTGCACCTCTTCTTGGGGTGAAAATTCTTTCCTTGTAGAAACACACTGGGATCATAGGCATCTCCTAGCATGACTTTGCAAGCTTATGCCTTGGGATAAATGGACCCATGCATAAACATAGGGCCATGCTCTCAAAGGTTTCTAGATAAATATTAATTTATGAATTTGGCTTTGACTTGGATTACTTGTGTTGCTGGGTTCAATGTAGCAGTGCTTCCCAGCATAGGATCTGGGGCCCACCTACACCAGAATCCCCTGGGATGCTTATTCAATGCAGATTCCTGAGCCCTATCCCATGTTTATTAAATTGCAATCTCTGGGGTGGGTCCTAGAATCTGCATTTTTAAAAAGCTCCCTAGGTGATTCTTGTGTGCATTAAATTTAGAAGCCCAGCAACTTACAATGTTTGTCTCCTAAACTTACAGATGCAGTAGGGAGGTGAAAAGGTAGAAATTTGGACAAGCAGTCCATTGCTACATGAAAGCCATTTTACAAAGAGAAAACAAATGAAAACAGGTCAAGGAAAGAGCTAGAGCAGATGTTGGAAACATGTACTATTCATATTGAGTTAGATGCAAGTCAATTGTAGAACATCCAGCAGGAGGCATGTAATATTCCAGTCCTTAAAAGTAGTTTGTTCTAGCTCAATTGCCATGCCACCAATACTAGCTGAGAATTTTGTGCTTGGACGGGTGAAACTCTTTAATCAACAGGGGACAGATGTTGGTCACAACATTATCCCATTGTCAATCAAAAGCCAACTGATTAATATTTCTCCATAACAAGTGGAGTCTCTTTGCCTTCTGTGTTACTTCTATTTTAACCTTTCTAGTGTTCCTTTTCCCCTGCATTGATCCAGCCACCCTGGATCAGTGCAGAGTTAGACATTAAATATTCTTTTATTTTACATCTACTGATATTTAGAAATACTGTATTCTTATAGAGGGCTTTCTAAAGACTTAAATAGAGCATTAGCAACCCAAAACTTACATTAAACTGAATAAATTAGGTCTAGTACTTCTTAGATGCTAGAAACCTCCAACTTAAAAGCTTATTGCACAGAAACCCAGGGGTAATATTGCTAGAAATTACTCAAATACACTGACAGTTATTGTTTCACAAGTTCTTTTAAATTCATGCTTCCTTGCTGTTCTTACAGGTATCACTCCATCAAATCTTTCATCACCCCCTTCCTGGATTATTGCTGACACTTCCTGCTGGGTCTACCCTTCTAGTACCTCCTGAAAACCAAACTCTTTCTCATAACTTTAAAAATTATTGCTCCATAACTTGGAAACTCCCTGTCATCTATCAAATCTATTCTAAATTCTTAAGAATCTCACCTGAGTACTCAAGGTTCTTCTTGAGCCAGCCTTCTCTCTCGGAGCTCCCCTCCAGCTGAGCCTCTGTGTCTCTCACCACACCCCCATTCTCATTTATGCCCCATGCTCTTGCTCAAATGATGGCCCTGGAAAGGGATGCTACGCTTCCTCTTCTCCATCAGCTTACATTCAGTGCTGCTTTAAAAATCATACCACTCAGTCTCTGTGGTTCCTCTTAGCACTTGGTTTGCACTATGTATTCTTATTATCTCAGTTATTACACTCACATTCTGTTTATCTTCTCTGTGATCTGATTCTAATCTCTTCCATGGCAGACATGGTTGTCTTGGCTGCTACCCACCGTATCTCCTAGATTATCAAACACAACATCTGCCCAGCAAATTCATAGGTCTCACCACTTTCTTATTGGGAGAATGGGCAACTTCCGATGTAGTCTTATGGAGTCCTTGAAGGTCATTGCCTGAACATATCTTGGTCAAGTTCTCCATTTTGTAGTTGAAAAAACTGAAGATCAGTTTGGGTTCATAGTGCTTGTTAATCACAGGACTGGGACTAGACTTAACCACCAATTCAAATGGTCTTAAGTATCCAAAATAAAGAAAAATCCAGTCTATCACTTTGCCAGCAGCTTGTAATACTATCTGTTGTCTATCTGCTTACTTGTGTCTCACTAATGATAAAACATAGTTCCACACATGACAGAATGATAAGGGTAACCGTCTTCTTTTCTTCATACAGATTAAGCTGGGCTTATATTTTCTGCATTTTTATACAGAAAATGGCTGGGTTCTAGAGACACAAACAGCTTACAAAAGCAGGGCACTCCTGCCACCTGTGAAAAGCCAGAGCCTTGTCAATCTCGGTCATGGGCAGCAACTGAGGATGAGTCAGGGAGCAGGTCAGAATTGATAAACCTGTGGAACAACCGAAGCAGGTTTTGAAATTGCAAACAGAACCCTTATTTGGCTCTGGTTATCATTCCTTACTTATCTACCTGGGTTTAAATATAACTCACACAACCCTAATCATGACCTTCGATTTTCCATCTTGAATTGACTTGTTTCCACCCTGAGATATTCTAAAAAAGGATTTAAATCTGCATTCCTATGTGCTTAAAACACAGTACAAGATAAACTTGAACTGTAGCGTCATTGAGGAAACGAACTGGAAGAGCGAAGAAAAATAAGAGTAAGAAGAAGAAAAAATTAAAGCCAAGGTGAGGTTATTACACCGGTAGGGTTAGCTGCCAAAGGCAAGCCTGCAGATTTGTCTTTTAAGGTCCTTGGGGCCAAAGCAAAGACAGAAACAAGGTCAGTTACACAACCGGGGAAGAAAAAAGAACAAACTAGCTGCTTATGATAAGCACAGCTATTTCCTGACAGCAAGGCATGATGGACATGTCTGGGAGGGGATATATGTAAAGTCGTGAGGGCTATCTTCAACACATCCCCACAGTAAATGCAAGATCCACGAGACAGAAATTGTTTCTGTCCAGCTCAGTTCAGAAAAAGCAATTTTGAGTAGCAAAATGATCAGTGTGAAAACGCCTTAAGCTAGCTTAATTCAAAGATAAAATCTAAGTATCTAGAAAACTGGATTTATTGGGTCACCTTTAGGCAGTCTTCCATAAATATTATTTTTATAGCATAGTAAAATCTAGGAAAATTCCAGGACAAGCGGAATGGGGAAACAGAGACAGATAGTTAAATAGCAGTTTGAAACCGCTTAGTAAATCCTGCCTTCCCTAAACCAAGGACACTTGAGAGTAAACGGTTTGTGTTAGATGGGCCAGATACAGAAACCCAGGTACAGAAATTAGGGTACAGAGACCTACCAGGGCAGGAAGCCCTGGATGCCTACAAGGGGCAAAACTGGGAAAACAAGAACTTCACCTCAGGGTAACCTATCCTCCCCTATCATATTGCTTGTCATGTTGTTTAGACCCCCTGAGCTTTTCCTCCCTAAAGATAACATCTAGGCCTCAGTTGTATTTCAGCTCCAGGCCCAAATAAGCAGCGAAGCCAGACTAGTGACACTGTGGCTGCCTCAGGACCAGCTACATTGACTGACCCCCTGCCCTGGCACCTACCAATCAATGGAGACCATGACCCTGAGAGAGCACACCTGGAAAGCTGATGAATATTCTATTGAGACCCTCCCCTGAGACCTCCCCTAAGATTTCCTGCCTGCAAGAAAGAGATAAATATGCTCAGGACAAAAGGAAGCACACCAGTGCCATTTCCTTTCCTCCTCTGAGGGGACCCCATGAGACTTGCAAGCAAGGGAGCAATGGGCAGCAGCAGCTTGTCCAGGGCTTATCCCCTGAACCTGTCTCCCAGGTCCCCAAACCTGTCCCCTTCTCTCTCTCTGACTTCTCAGTGAGCCAAAGCAGCCCAGCCCAGGCCCTCCTGTTGTTTCTTCTATGCCCTTCCTTGTTTCATTGTCTTAAGTATATTTTTGCTGCGGCCAATAAATTCTGGCTTTATTTTCTATACTTCGTCTCTTGATTGAAATCTTTCCCTCAAGAAGACAAGAACCGAGGTCTCCTCATTGTCTCCCTGGTAACATTATTTCTCGAAGGTGGGCAGCCAGGAGTTCAAGGTTATACCCCTTGATGAACAGCTGGGCTTCTGATTCTCTGCACTGCTGATCAAAGGCTGGTTCAGATGTTTTTACAGTTTGATGAGTCACTCATCTAATCTGTTTTTATAAATGAGTTGTTTGGCATTGATATGCCTGGTCTGAACCTAAGCTTAAGGCTTAAGTTTGATCCGATAGTTTGATCCAAGCCAGTATAGTCACAAGGCTGCGAGGTTGTCGAATTCCAGGGGCATTATTCACACTGTGCCTTAAAAGGGAGCTCAAGTTTGTGGGATGCTTTTATTAAGGATATTTTCTAATTTTTCAGTAAAAATGTATGTAAAGGGCAAGAAACCTTTTATGGGATGGACTTAAATTCATCTGAGTTTTCAAAGAAAGGCTTGCTGGAGGTAGAATGCATAGTGGTTATTATAATGGGCTTCAGAATCAGAGATGGCTGGGTTTAAGAATCTGTGTAATGCCCTAGCCTGCCTGTTTGGCTCAGGGGTTAGAGAGTCAGCCCACAGACCGAAGGGTCTCAGGCTCGATTCTGGCCAAGGGCATGTACCTCGGTTTCAGGCTTGATCCCCGGCCCCAGTCAGGGTGTGTGTGAGAGGCAACCAATCAATGTGTCTCTCTCACTTCAATGTCTCTCTCTCTCTCCTTTTCACTCTCTCTGAAAAAGCAATGGAAAAAAATATCCTAGGGCGAGGATTAAAAAGAAAGAAAAAAAAGAATCTACATAGTTCTGTAATCCTTGGCAAGAATTTTGCTTTTCTGAGTATCAGTTCCTTGTCTGCAAATGAAGATAATAGTGAGTACTTCACAGGCTGTGAGGATTAAGTAGAAAATATGCAGAGTATTTTGCTCAGTGTCTAGCATATGTATAGTTAGTGTTCCATAAGTGGAAGCTAGTTGTAGTTTCATTTTCAGATATCCTAGCAATCATCCTGACACTTTGCATCATCAGCTGCATCCTGAAGGATCTAGAAATGCAAAGAGAAATGAAGAGAGTAGAACAGGATAGAATAATGCACTTGGATTTTTGGTTTAATTTTTAATATTTGAAATAGGTAAGATAGAAAGTCTCATCATTATAACAACACCAAGTTGAGTATCTAAGTACTTTTATCTTTTTTCCTTTTTCGATATAAAGTGTGGTCTTTAGTGGAGTTCTGGGTGGGTAATGCTGGATGGTCTCTTGGTTTCAGGGTCTGCTTTTTTGCGTGATTAATTTTCAGAGAGAGAGGAAGGGAGAGGGATAGAGAGATAGAAACATCGACAAGAGAGAAACATCACTGATCGGCTGCCTCCTGCATGCCCCTCACTGGGAATTGAGCCTGGAACCCTGTGCCCTGATCAGGAATCAAACGGTGACCTCTTGGTTCCTGGATAGGCGCTCAACCACTGAGCCACGCCAGCCAGGCTCAGGGTCTACTTCTGACCGAACCCTTCATCTTCTGGTTCTCCTCCTTCACTGTTCCATAACTTGTCCTCCCACTCCCCAAGTCAGAAAGATGGGTGTCACCCTCCACTGTTCCCTCACTCTCAGCCCCCTCCTCCAGCAATCACCAGCTCTTGTTAGTTACACTGGACTCTATTCACTCCTCTGCATCTAGCCTGCACCACCCCCTTCACTGCCTCTCCTCTGAATCACAGCAATTACCCCCCAAACACTCTCCTCTTCATTCATTCTGCACACAACGACCAAAAATTTCTTCTAAAAATTAAATCTGATCACATTGTATTCTTAATTAAAACCCTTTAATAGTGTTCCATTGTCCATAGGATACAGTTCTCACTCTTTACCATGGCTCACAAGATCTTTCAGATTTGGTTCCTGCTGACTTCTCCTAGGGTGCCTTTCTCTCTGTCGCTTTGCTTGTGCTGGAAATCCCTCCCTGTCTATCCATTTGGCTGGCTGATTTCCTCTTTATCTTTCAGGCTTGCTATGGGCTGAAGTGTGTCCCCTCCCAAAATTCATGTGGTGAATTCCTAACCCCCCAGTACCTCAGAATGTGACTGTTTGAAGACAGGGTCTTTATAGAGGTAATTAAGTTAAAATGAGGTCACTAGGGTGGCCTTAATCCAATATGACTGGTGTCCTTATAAAAAGAGGAAATTAGAACACAAACATACAGAGGGAAGAAAGACCATATGAAGACACAGGGAGAAAATGGCCATCTACAAGCCAAAGAGGGAGGCCATAGAAGAAACCAACCTGGCTGACACATTGAGCTCAGACTTCTAGCCTCCAAAATTGTTAGAAAACAAATTCCTGTTGTTTAAACTACTCAGTCTGTAGTACTTTGTCATGGCAACTCTAGCAAATTAATATCCTAAGATTTAAATCCTTAGGACACACACAACCCTGGCCCCCCACTCCCCAACCGCCACCTGTATGTCTCTGCTACCTACTCCTATAACACTTTATAATTGTAATTTCTCTATCAGAGCTCTTACCACAGTGCATTGTATTGTCTGTTTTACCTTTTTCTGATTGCTTATTTTGCTTTTTTTTTTTTTTGGTTTGTATGCCTGTCTACCTCATATGCTTCATAGGCAGAGACTATGTCTGTTCACCATTCCATCCCCAGTGTCTAGCATAGTGTCTTACACATTCCAGGCATTCAAAAAATAGTTGAATGAATTAGTGAACAAACTGAAGATGGCTTAAATCCTCGATCAAGAGACCCAGGATGTAATTTTGAGGCTTTTTCTGAAGATTCAATGTCAGATGGTTTAAAAGGATGTTAACCAGTGAGGGGAGGTAGAAGAGGATATAGGGGGGATAAGTGGTGATGGAAGGAAACTTGACTTGGGGTGGTAAACACACAATACAATATATAGATGATGTATTATAGAATTGTACACCTGAAGCCTATATAATTTTATTAACCAATGTCACCACAATAAATTCAATTTAAAGAAAAAAGGAATGTTAACCAGATTATGATTCTCAGCACAAATCACGGGAATCATCTCCCTTCTACTACTCTGGTTACACAGCAATCCTAAAGCCAAACAAGACAATGGGGATGGCAAACCACTTTATAGCTCCAAATAGAACTAAAGATAACTGATTCAGATGTAAGAAGAAAAATAAAGTGGTTATAGGTGAAATTAGATCCAGATTCAGCAATGACAGAAGAGTTCTTATCTTTCATAATTCTTCACTAGACGTGACTCAGTCAAGTGCCATTCCTCCTGCTGAGCACCATTAATTACTCCGCCTCATCTGGTCTGCAAGCCCACGTGAGAAGGTGGGGCTGCCAGATAGGCAGAGCAGAGCCTGGAGACAGAGGGTGGAGTCAGGAGTTATAAAGTCCAGGCCGGGTAGTCAGACCAGATTTTCACCCAACAGGCTCTTAATGACTCAGCTAACCTGTGAACCAAAACTCTCATAACCTGTATGACATACTCAGGTTATTTCCTGTTTCTGCAGCCAACTGCGGAGAGATGGTACAATTGTAGCAAATCTCCTCTTTGATTTGCCGAATACTCTTATTAAGCACATTAATATCTGAGAATTAAAAGAAAAAATAAGCACATTTTCTGTGAGACAATCAAGAAATTGACAAAAGACTTATTTGTTGAGCAAGGGAGCCTGATCAGGGCCGAGGTGATCTCAGATTTTTCTTTTCTTTCTTACTCTCGTTGTTGAAGATCCCTGCTCTTGTTTATTTTTAAAGGTCTTTTTATTGAGGTATAGCATATATGTGATACACAAATCATAAGCTCAATAAATGCTTCTGGTTTTCAAAATAATATTATTTCTCTGATTATGAAAACAACAAATGAGGGGTGTAGAAAAATTTGAATATGTGCAAAAGAAAATAATGATTATTGATGATCCCAATCATAATTCTACCACACAGAGATTCCTTTTAACATTCTGGCGAGGAACTTCCCAGCTTTTTGCTATAGCCTCTGTTCAAGTGTGTACTTTATAAAATGTTGATTGCACAGTTCATACTTCCTTTATTATTTTTATTGTGAATATTTCCCTGTATTACCACATTATGACATTTAACAGCACATAGAATTTTATCATGTGATCTTACACTATTTAAACAATTCTCTATTACGGAGCATTTAGGTTGTTTCCAATTTTTTGCCAATACGAATAATGCTACATAAACATTATTCTATATAAAGTCCTGCCCATGTATGTCTATTGATTATAGGAGGTTACTGTTCTACTTTCCTTAATGAAGATGATCAGATGCCCTGCTTTTGTGGATTAGGTTTATTTTATACTTTCTAGTCCCAGGATCCTTGGTATTTTTGGAAACATATGGCCACAGTAGAAAGAAATACTCAGCTGAGGAAAGTGGGGTTAGAAGTAGAAAGTAAATTTGCCAACTTATGTCAGTTGATGGGATGATAATGATAGATGCAAATTGTATAAGCAAGGCATCTAAGGACCCATGTAAATACTGAAAAATACAAGTGTGGCCAAATAATATTTCAGATACGTACCTATATTTTTACTCTTCTTATATGCCTTACCTGCCCATTCAAGCTAGTGGTCACCCTGCTCTTGCTGTCTTTTTTCCCCCCAATTATTTTACTTTATTTTTATTCAGAGAGGAAGGGAGAGGGAGAGAGAGATAAAAACATCAATGATGAGAGAGAATCACTGATCGGCTGCTTCCTGCACGGCCCCTACTGGGGATCCAGCTGAAACCCAAGTATGTGCCCTGACCGGGAATCGAACAGTGACCTCCTGGTTCATAGTTGATGCTCAACCACTGAGCCACATAGGCCGGGCTTTTTTTTCCTTTTTGTTTTTCCAATTTATGATGGCTTTACTGGGGCATAATTCCATCTGAAGTCGAGGAGTATCTGTACCTATTTTCCATAACAAAAAGAAATCCGAAGAGGATTTTTGCTTTTACAAAAAAAGGTGAAAATGAAAATGTCTTTCAGCGTTTGCGCTGCAGTAAGCCATGAAAGGCAGCATAGACCCTGAGGGCTGAGAGTGGCACTGCTTTTATTATACGTTACTGTTATTTTAGGTTCTATGTACTATATGGTATGATTTAGTACGTTATTTTCAGGGCTTGGTGACAAACATTTTTTTCCATGTAAATTAATGGTAATTATGTACTTTTTGGCTTTACACCATTTTGGCCTACAAGGTTTCAGAGGAATGCTTTTCTTTCAGATAGTGGGGGAAACCTGTACAATTCTGAGGCAGATCCTCAGGCCAAAGCACGAATAAAAGTAAATACCAAAGTCTGGTCCCTGATTGAGAACATCTTCTATTCTGATGGGAAGGAACACTTGCGTTAATTCAGGTGTTCTGGGCAGAGTCTTCTGGTCAAGGCTCAGCCACTATTCAGTGTCAGGCATCCCAGAAAACACCCTAGTTTTATTTTTAAATTTTTTACATGAATTGTTTTATTATTTATTTATTTATTTATTTATTTATTTATTTATTTAATTTTATTTTTGTTTAAAATATTACAGATGTCCCTTTTTCTCCCCAATGACCCGTTCCACCCCGTCCCTTCCCCCTCCCCAGTCCCTCTCCCCACCACTCTCTGTGTCCTTGGGTTGTGCATATGTGCATATAAATTCTTTGGTTACTCTCTCCCCCTCCACCCACCCGCCCTCCTCCATCCTTCTGACATTCGTGAGTCTCATCTATGCTTCCATGTTATTGAATCTATTCTGTTCATCAGTTTATTAAGTTCTTTAGATTCCACGTATAAGCAAGGTCATGTGACATTTGTCTTTCTCTGCCTGGCTTATTTCACTTAGCATAATATTCTCCAGGTCCATCCATGCTGTCCCAAAGGGTGGAGATTCTTCTTCTTTACAGCTGCGTAGTATTCCATGGTGTAAATGTCCCACAGCTTTTTATCCACTCACCTACTGATGGGCACTTGGGGCAGAGAACACCCTAGTTTTAAAGCTGAAGGGGCCGAGCAAACCCAGGCATCTGGTTACCCTCGCTTGAGACGTGGTCAGGGGAACGCAATTCAAACGTTTATGGGGAAAATGTTATACATCAGTCTCTACCCAGTAAAGTGAACTGCCTGGATCTGAGAGTCTCTCATCTCTGCCAGTTCTACATTTGCGTGACTCTCGCCCTGAAGCTGGCCCGCGGCACGGGCCCACCGTCCTCGGACATCTTTCAGGGCCTCCTGGAAGCACAGGCCGTGGCGATGACCTCCCTGGCCAGCCTGCCCTCCGGGAGCCGCTCTCCGGGTGTCACTCCACTGGCCGCTCCTGCTCGGGCTCCAGCCGGTCCCTCCGCCTGAACACGGAGCGCCCCTGCTGCCGCTCCAGGCTCGCTCCCGGCGACCCCCGCTGGGAAGCCCCGCCCGGGCGGTCCCGGCCTCGGGCCTACGGGGCGCGGCGGGCGGGGTGGGCTGGGGGCCCCGCCCCCACACCTCCCTCACTCCCCTCCCCCCTCGCCTCCAGCTTCTTCGGCGGCGGAAACTGGCGCGGAGCCGGGCCGGGGGCGGCGGCCGGGGCGGGCTGTTCGGGCTGCTGGGCGCGGGCGCGGAGCGGGAGCCGGAGCGCGGGCCCGGGTTCCCCGCCGTGGCCGAGGGGCCGCTGGGGCGCGGGCGGGGGGCGGCGGCTCCGGGGGGCCGGCGGCTCGGGCGAAGCTGCCGCTGCCGGCGCTGCCGTCTGAAAGGAGGGCTGGCGCGTGTCGGAGGGCAGGAGTCCGCGAGGCTTCCCGGCCCCGGCTCCCGCGAGGTTCCAGTCGAGAGTCGAGAGAAGGCAGACAGGGTGTCTATCTGAGGCCCAAATGAGATGGAAACGATTGGCCCGGCTAAGGGGGGGGGGTGATGGAGGGAGAGGTCTGCGGGGCACGGAGCGCAGCAGGGGTGGGGACCTCGAGGAGGCGCTGGCCGGGTGGGGTATCCGTCGGTTAGAGCCTTGGCCCCAAAAGCCAAGGTTGAAGGTCAGGCCGCATAGAGGAATCAGCCAACGAATGCATAACTAAGTGGAACAAATCGATGTTTGTCTCTCTCTCTAAAATCAGTAAATACATAAAAATGTTTTTTTAAAAAAACAAAACACACCTTAAAGAGGAAGTAGCTTCGCCCCGCCGGGCGTGGCTCAGCGGTTGAGCGTCGGCCTGGGATCCGGCGATGGGGGTTCGATTCCCGGTCAGGGCACAGGCCCGGGTGGCGGGCTGCAGCCGACCAATGACTCTCTCATCATTGATGTTTCTCTCTCTCTCTCCCCCTCCTTTCCTCTCTCTGAAATTAATAAAGATATGTTAGAAAAAAAAAAGAGGAAGTAGCTTCAAGGTGCGTTCAGGCAGATGGGATCCCAGGCCCCCTGGCAAAGGCTCCTGTGCCTGCGTGGGGCGGGGCAGAGGCCCGCTGCCCGGGCTGGCCGGCGTCTCCCCTGCACACCGGGTACACTCCACACTTGGAGCCAGCCTGCCACTCCTGTTTCCCCAGCTTTGGCACCCTGTAGGGTTCTGGAACATGGCACAACCCAAAGGGAGTGAGGGGAACCCCCAAGGAGTTGAGGCGGTTACCTTGTGAGATGAGAGAGCAAAATAGAAACAAATATAGAAAATCAAGTTATATTTCTTTAACAGTTAGGCTTTTGATTTGAGATTTATATCCACTCTAATTTTTACATTTTTTTTTTGGTAGAAATTAACACAAATTTAAAAAATCTTAAGAGTACTATTGTTTCAAATCCCAAGATATTTTTATGAGGCATAAAGTTTGTTTTTAAATCATTTTTTATTTTCAATTATAGTTGACATACATTATTATATTAGTTTCAGGTGTACATCCCAGTGATTAGACACTACATAACCTAATAAGTGATCATTCTGACAAATCTCACACCCATCTGACACCATACAGAGTTATTAGACTATTATTGGCTATATTCCCCATGACTGTTCTGTAACAACCAATTTGTACTTTTTACTCCCTTCACCTTTGGTGCCCATCCATTAACCTCCTTTCTCATCTGTAAACTGTCAAGATATTCTCTGTATCTGTGATTCTGTTTCTGTTCTGCTTGTTCATTTATTTATTTATTTATTTTAGATTCAATTGTTGATGGATATGTATTTATTGCCATTTTGTTCATATTTTTTATCTTTTTTTTCTTCTTAACAAAGACCCTTTAACATTTTATATAATACTGGTCTGGAGGTGATGAACTCCTTTAGCTTTGTCTTGTCTGGGGTGCTCTTTATTTGTCCTTTGATTCTAAATGATAGCTTTGCTGTGTAGAATAATCTTGGTTATTCATCACTTTGAATATTTCTTGCCTACCCTTTCTGGCCTGAAAAGTTTCTGTTGAGAAATCAACTGACAGTCTTATAGGAGCTCCCTTGTAGGTAACTAACTGCTTTTCTCTCACTGCTTTTAAGAGTTTTTCTTTGTCTTTAACCTTTTACATTTTAATTATGATGTCTCTTGGTGTGGGACTCTTTGGGTTCATCTTGCCCTTCCTGGACTTGTATATCTACATCCTTCAAGTTAGGGAAGTTTTCTGTCATTATTTTTTCAAATAGGTTTTCAGTTTCTTGCATTCTCGGTTCATGTCCCCAGTGTGCTCCCCTTTTCTGATGAGACTCCTTAACAGAGAAAAACTTACTTCTGGAGAAAGGCCATTTTATAATCCCTGTGTCCTTCCAGAAGTTTTAAGTCTGCTTGTTGCAAGGAATTGGTCTAAAAGCAGCTGACTTCTTTTTCTTCTATCCACAATTTAAAGACATTTTACACAGACTGCCCATAACTGTAGATTCCCTACATTTTGTTCTTGTAGCTATTATAGTCATCAAGCTGACCTGGGGAGAAGAACAAATGCAGAGGTCCTTGTTTCCTCTCACACTTTGGAGTCTGACTGTGTGGAAGAAAGAAAACACCGAGAGGAAGTCCAGTCCAGTCTTACACAGAATTCGCTGTTGTGTGAAGCAGTCTAAGTTATCCTCCTCAATCACAGCAGAGTTCGTGGAAAACTGATGTTTTTTCCAGCAGAAAGGAGAAGTAAGGTTGGGGGGGGGGGCTTTCTAACCAGAATTTTCAAGTAAAAGCTACTGTAAGGCAGCGATTCTCAAACACAAGAGGACGAGTCTGGGAATCTCTGAGGTGAAGAGAGAGGAAGGACAGGTGAAGTTTGAAAAACCTGCATTTGTAAATCTGTTTGGAAGATCAAAGAAAACTATTCAAGAATATAGAAAATAATGGATATTCTCTTAATGTAATAAAATATATACAATTCAGTCCTAAAGCCAGAATCTTACAGATGAAATAATAGTATATCAACAAAATCTTAGGAAGAGGTGTTAAGTTTTGTCAAATATTTTTTCAGTCTTTCTGGAGATTATCATATGATTTTTTTCACTTAGATCTCTTAATATGGTGAATTATAGTAATTTATTTTCTAATAATGAACCAGCCTTGTATTCTGGGAAAAAATCCATTGGATATGGTGTGTTATTTTCTTAACATGGCATTGCATCTTGTTCACTAATATTTTATTTTAGGATTTTTTGTATCGATGTACATAAGAAATATTGTCCTGTCATTTTATTTGTGCAATTTCTGTCAGGTTTAACAATCAGTGCTATGCTTTATTTCATAAAAAGAATTTGGATATTTTCTCTTCTTTAGAATAATTTATGTTGCATTGGGACTATCTGGTCTTGGGAGATGTGATATAATTTCCCTTTGAAACCGAGCCTGGTGCCTTTTTGTGGGTAGTTCTTTGATAAGTTTCCCAATTTTTTTTTAATGGACATTGGTCTGTTTAAGCTTTTTATCTCTACTGGAGTCCATTTTTATAGACTGTATTTTAGTAGGATCTTATCCATTTTATCTGACTCTTCAGATGCATTTGCATAGCCCTGTACAAAGTAGTTGCTTATGACTTTTAAAAATATTTTCTGTCTCAATGGTTGTTTCTCTTTTGTCATTTATTATTTTGTTTGATTTTTGTTAGTTTTTCAGAAAACCAGAATTTTGATTTTTTAACTAGTTCTTCCTGTTCACCTCCTGCAGTTTTTCCCCTGTAATTCAGTTATGCTCCACTAGGTGGTACTAGATACCTTGGCTAAGCCATCTACGAGCTCAAATTAGTTTTTTGCTTAAATTCCATTATAGATTTTAACTGAATATTTTTCAAATAGAAATCAACAACATCCAGTATTTTAATAAAAACTTTAAATTTAAGTGTTTTTTTAATATCAATAGAAATCAGCATTGACCAATCATATATATGTACTTTAAAAAGCCTAAAAGGCAAACTATATGAAAATATTTTTCATTCTATCAATAGCTAATCCTTTTCTTACCTCTGGACTGACTAGAATGCTATTTCTTAATTTCCTCTGATGTTCTCTTGTAGTAATATGTCAATAGGAAACTGGGTAACATAATTTTCTTGCAGTTTCCTTCTGCTACTAGTTCTAGGATGTTGGGGTTTAGGGAATAATTTTGTGCCTGATTTCTTTTACTTGACCTTAAGTTTCCTTCTTTTTTTTTAAATATTCAAAGTTTCATTTTTATCCCTTCTCTTGACAAAATCAAGAAATGAAAATATGTGATCTGCTGAGACCAAAAATCCCCATCCCACCAGGTTACTTTCTTCAATTACAGGGCAGTAACTTTCCACTGATTCATAGAATGACATCACTTTTTTCCCCATCAGCTTTCTAACTGGAAACTCATTTAGACTATTTTACATATGATGGTTACTTATCTTGTCACATCCTAGCCACAAATCTGTCATTGCAAATAATTTTAGAAAGTTCTATGCACAGAAACACATGTAAAGTTTCTGAGCAATAAACATCCCTATACCACCACTCAGATTAAATAATTATTAATATTTTGCCTTATATTTTAACAAATATCTGTATTTTGGTGAAACATTTAAAAGTAAGTTGCAAGTATTGTGACATTTACCCAAAAACTATTCAGTCATCATCCCCTAATAATAAGGACATTATAATAAAGATAAAAACTACATTATCACATCTAAGAAAATTAACACTTTCTTAATTTCATCTAGTAAGTAGTCCACATACACATTTTCCAAATTTTCCGCAAATTCAAGTTTCACACATTACTTTTGGTTGTTATTTAAAATTTTTTAGTCTAGAAAGGCTTTGGAAAATAATGACACTGACTTTTTGAAGACAACCAGCCAGGACAGTTGTGTAACTTTTTGTTGCATTGTCATTTAATTCTAAGGGCATATTGTCAAATTAACTTTAGGACAACTAATTCCTATTGCCATGTGAAAGTTTTCAGGAGTTGCAGTGGTTTGAAGCCACAAAATCTTTTGGTATGACTGATTTCTTTCATGGTTCGGGAAGTCTGGCAACCATAGAAAGCCAGAGCAGAAACGCCCACCCCTTGCTGACACCTACCATTAGAAAAGGGTAAGTGTAATAGTTTCCTATTGCTGCTGTAACAAATTACTCCAAAACTAGTGGCTTAAAACAACACAAAGGTCAGCAGTCCGAAATGTGTCTCACTGGGCTAAAATCAAGATGTTGGCAGGGCTGTGTTCCTTTCTGGAGACTCTAAGGGAAACTTCTTCCTTGTTTTTCCCAGCTTCTAGAGACCACCTGCATTCCTTGGTTTAGGGTGCCTTCCTCCAACTTCGAAGCCAACAGTGTAGAATCTTCAAATCTCTCTCTGACTCTGACCTGGACTTTATTGCTTCCTTCTTCCACTTATCAGGACTCTTTTAACTACAATGGGCCGGCCTGAATAATCCAGGATATTCCCCCTATCTCAAGGTCAGCTAATTAGCAATCTTAATTGCATACACAATAGAATTTTCCCTTGCCATGTAAGGTAACATATTCACAGTTTTGGGCATGCAAATGTAGACATGTGGGGGCTATTATTCTGCCTAAGACAGGAAGTGACCTGACAAAGATTTCTAAGTTACTCACAAGAGTCTTTTTAATACATTGCAACCTTATATGTTTGTTTGTTTTGCATGGGAATTCAGTAAAGGATGATCCTATGATTAAGCCTATTCAAGGGACTTTAATAAAAGAGGCATTAGAAGGATTTTATTACAAAATTACATTCTCATAACCTTGTGGTTCTAGAGGATAGTGATGGTTTGTGTATCTGATAATCTGAAGTCAGATTGTTTCGCTTGTTAGTTTTGATTTTGATAAGGAATCCTAGTTAAGTGGTTTTTGTGACTATAATTACAGAACCCAAATGACTTAAATCTTCTAATTCAGTTCAACCCAACATTCTAGTTATCTTCTTCCATCTCTTCAAGGTACAGTAAGAGTCTAAAAATGTAAGTGGGCTCACACACCTCCTTCCTGGATTATCTGTTCAAATTAGATTTGAAGTGAATCATACTGTTGACACCTAGTATGAAGGCTTAACACTTAACTGAAAGGTGAGATTCTGGAGTGGTCTGGAGCCCACTCAACATTCACAGGGCTCTTTGGGTGCTGACCTCTTGTTATGATAATTTTTATAATTGTTTATGCAATAGAATTTTTGTTACTGGCTAAATAAATATTTTTTTCTCAGCTTTAAGAAAAATCAGACTCATTGATGTTTCATTAAATGCAATAAAAATCTGTCCCACTAGTGTAAGTGGCAGATGAAAATTGTTAAGTATTACTGATCAGGTAGGGAAATCCAGTTTATTGGGAAAGAAAAATTAAGAGGTTTTAGTTACTAGAAGTGAAATGTTTTAAGTGAGTGAATTTAGGGGGTCCTTTGGGGGAGTCAGACAAAATAAGAAAGAAGAAACTACAGAATCTTGAGTATATAACAGGGAGTTGAGCTAAAAAAAAAAAAAAAGCTAGAATTGAACTAGATGTATCAGAGGGTTCAGTTAAGTCTGAAATCTCTCTTCTTGGGTGCCCTGATTATGAAGTCTACTCTTTAAATTAATGATATTACAATGGGAAAACCACAACCTCCACCTTGGGAGAAGGTCTAGAAGGAGTTTGGGAGGGGCTTGTGCAGTGGACCACAGAAGTGATCCTGAGGGCATGGTCTTGGATTGCAGATCACAGAGAAATCAAGAATATTTTGGGAACTTTAACTATGCTGAATGTCCCACCAAAGTGGTTGTTTCAGGGGAAATAAACCGAAGTGTTTTTGTGTATCTGCATTACATCATTTATTCTACCCGATGGGAAAGAATCCCAAGGCAATGAGAATTTAGAGTTTATTTCTTCTGTGTGCCCTTAGATCCTGACCAAGAGAGCCACCTGTAGGGGAAAACAGAGAAACTAGAGATACTGCAGGATTCCTAGGAGCTAAGTGAGGAGAGTGCCTCACCTCCATTAAGAAATGTGCAGGAGAGGGGTCTTCCAACCATGGAGGTGGTCTCCAAAGAACATATGAGGGCCCGCCCCATGAACAAGAGTCAGCTTTAAACACCTTCTGGGTACCAGTCATTATGGGGGCTTTCTGCCCAACTTAACTTTTCTTCCTCTCTGTGCCCCAGCCTTAGAGGGGTTAGCCATAGATGTAGGGAGGAAAGGTCATAGGGCTCATGGAGTAAATAAGGAAATAGCTGACCACACCCCATTTTCTGACTATTGGTTTCTCTTTCTGCAGGAGGCCTGAGCTGAGGGAAAGGGAAGAGGCCTCAATAAAACCGTGTTATTCAGACTTTGACTCCCATGTAAAATTGGACATTTTAATTACTGATTAGGACCTTGTGTCTCCTAAGAGTTACCGGAAAGGCCATACCTAAGTTTTTTATTTAGAGGCAGAACTAGCCTCATGGAGCAGATTTTAGATGGATGGTGGGAAACAAAAAGTTACTTCAGGGTTATATCCCACGAGTCTTGCTCGTTCCATATGATTATACAATTGCAAAAGTCTAGGACAGAGATGTCTGGTGCCTTAATTAGCACTCTGAGGGGAGGGAAAGAGGTCAAGAGACTTAAAAAGAGGTGAGATTGAGGAAGGCTAATACCATTTTGTTTGTTCTATGTTTGGCTTAAAGTTTACTTAGCCATATTGTGTAACAAAAAAAGTGATTTTTAAAATTATTCTTTGAATGTTTTACCTTCCACCTTATCTAAAGTCACTTAAGATTGGCCAGGGTGTAGGGAAATGGATTAACACTCTCCAGAGCCTAGCCAATCAAGAGCCCACAATTGATTTCTTCTAATCTACCGTCCACCCTAATCTAGGCATTATTAGACCTTAAATTGTAGCTAAAATACCTCAGGTAAGGCTGTGTTTCTTCCTTCCCACTCCCCCCACCCCCTTTCCTCATTTCAGTGAAGTTATATAACTTTACAAAAGAAAGAAGCAAACAAACAACAAACTACTTTCCTCCCCTGCACTCATTCCCTCTTCTTCCTTTCCAGTGAAACTTCATTCATGTTATTCTGCGTGGACATGCTCTTCTGTGCCCTGCTCTCCCCCTTAACCTTACTTCTAAATTTGATTACGTGTTTTGACATAGCGCACACACTTGTCACATCTGACGTCTGTGGCTCTCCCGCAATGGGATTATAGTGTAATTTCATTTCCTTAGCCGTCCCCCGGGTGTTGGGCATCTGGATTATTTCCTGTTTGCATCACAGGACCTCGGCAGTGTGTCAATGCTCCCCTGGGCGTAGGTCTCCTGGCACGTGGCCCAGGCAGTTTTTCATTTTGCCAAAACACATTGGTGCTAATTAATTTTGTTGCCTTTTGTATTATTTCCTTGGGAGTGCAAAGCCCAAGAAGGATCTGTCCAAGCCTTTTAAACAGATTGCCCTTTTGCCAGAGGACAACCAGAAAACTTGAACCAGCTCTCAGTTGGTTCATCTCAGGATAAGATAGATCATAATAGATCACGTAAGAAAATACAGAGAGACTTAGCCTCTCAAGGAGGCCTTTCTGATATGCTTCAAAGAATTACTTTTTTTTTTTTTGACTTAACAGAAATTTATTTTCTAACAGTTCTGGAGGCAGGAAGCCTAAGATCAAAGTGCCAGCAGGAGTGGTTTCTGGCAAAGCCTCTCTCCTTAGTTTGCAGTTGGAGCATCAAATAATTACTTTTGGAACCTTGTTGTAAAGATCTTAATTTTATTTAAAAATGTTTGCTTTTCAACTAAAATGCTAGCTGCTTGGCAGACTTTCAGGTTCTTTTTGTTTGGGTGTTTGATGGACTGACTTCTTTTGTGACAAATGGAACCAGTCAAATTATTGAAACTCTTTTGTGTGATTTTTTGACTGATGAATTTTTTTTACCCTTTAACAGATTTTTAACATTGATATTTTATTATAGAAATTAAAAGTAACTTACAAAAAAAGAAGAAATAGAAAAATGAAGCCCCATGTACCAATCACCAGCTTCAACAACCATTAATTTTGCACTGTTTTTTCTTATCTTTCTCCCTATATACTTATCCCTCTCTCCCACCTCAAGGTATATTAAAGCAAATCCCAGGCATTCTATGGTTTCACCCATAAATACTTCAGTGTATGTCATGTTTTTTTAAAAGACCAGTATAGATAAGAGCACAAATGGGGTAAAATGTTATCAATAAGTAAATTTGGGTAGAAGGGGTATAAGTGTTTTTTGTATTACTTATTTTTGCAAATTTTCTGTAAGTGTGAAATTATTTTTAAATAAAAAGTAAAAATAAACAAACAAAAAACACACGACCATAATATCATCACACCTGATAATCCAGGAACAGATTTTTCTTGTTTTACTATAAGTCATGTTCATAGGAAGAAATTAAGGGAAAGCCCCAAAAATATTTAAAAAAAAAAAAAAATTACTCATATTTCTAAACCCAGACTTAATCACTATTAAATGATTATGATTTTTCTACAGGTTATTAAATAGACATATATACACACAGACAGACAGACACACAAACAAACATATGCATATTATGTAAAAAGTCAAATAGGACTGATGGGCCTATAATCAAACATACCGATTCCCATCTTCCCGTCGCCTCCATCCCCTGAGGTGCTTGCCCTTGTGCACGCTCTTTCATCTGACAGCAGGCTCTCGTTCATGGAAAAATGCCAGCTGCAACTCTGTTTTAAGCATAATATCTTTCTGATTTATCACAGCTGTTAAGATGAAAGGGAATAATATTTTGCTTTTTTCCCCTGGCAGGAGTGTTTTTCATTTTGTGTTTGATCTTAAAAATACTTTGTGGGCAGTGGATATTCTAGAATGTCTCATTCATTACTCACTCTGACCTCCTTCTAGCATGTCTTCCTATACTATAGAGGCTGGAGAGCAAAAGCTACATTTCCAGACTCCCTTGCAGCTAAGGTTCTGCACATGGTCAATAGAAGATTTAGAAAGCTGATGTAAATGGGACCAAGCACAGTGGCGGAGAAGTTTGGTTCCTCTTGCTGCAATATAGGTTCTGGTGTCTGGTTCCCTGTGCCATTGGTGCTAAGTGGAAGGCAGGTGAGGTAATGAGGCTTCTGTCAGAAAAAAACCATGGAGGGGTTAGGTATTTCTCCTGGCTTCATTGTTCCTGAATGTGTAGCATCCAAGCTTGATCATCAGAAGTTTAGAAGCATCTTAATACAATATAACAAATCCCTTTCTGCTTAAACTAGCTAGAGTGAACTCTATTGTCTCCAACTAAGAAGCTCGATAGTAGAAATCATTGAATTCTATGCTACTTCTTGAGTATGTATAAGAAAACCCTCTAAACTTTGGTCATCTGTGGTTTTAACGATTTTCTATATTTTTCCTATGCTTCGGAAGGTGACACTTTTACATCAATCATTTTATTTGGCAAATAACAACAGTTGGCAATTATGGCAGGTAATATTATATCCTCTTTATATAAAAAACTGAGACAAAGAAAGATTAAGTTCTTTATCCAAGGATGTAAAGCTTATCTGTTATATTGCTTAGAATCCCACTTCTGGTTTTCCACTATTTCATATACCTAGCCTGTTCATGAGTAAATAAAACAAATAAAAAATAGTTCCATAAAAGTCCTGGGACCAAGTATAGTTCTGGCAAAATTTTACAACTGACCTAACAGGGTGATTCTTATCTAAGTAGGTATGCTTATCTGTTTAAAACTTCATTACATGGTTATTATTTTAAATTCTTGATTTTCTGATATAATTTAATGCTTACTGTACAAAATTTTGGAAGTATAGACAATTCTAAAGAAGCAGAAGTCTCTGTTTATAATTTGAATGTTTTCAGAGATCAGTTAGAAATGAAACATTTGAAGAAAATTGGGAGATTTTGAGCAATAACCACATCTTTGGGTTGATGTTGAGGAGAACAGCCACATTCTTCCAAAGTCATTTCCTGATGTTTCTGTCAGGGATCAAGTCCTGTACTGACCCTGAAGGTTGTCTTGGGCTTTGACCTCTTACCTGTTTTCATTATACTCACAAACACTTGCTCAGCGTGTGCTGGGAACTCAGTCCTAAAGTTAATTGATTTTATTGGTTCTAGCCTCCTACTCTAGCTAATTATCTGAGTAGCCAGTGTCTAAATTTCAGAGGGAGGTGACATATCTCCTTAGCTCCCTGCTGCTTCTAATCCAGCTGTTGGTATAAACAGGTACCTCTACCTCCACTCTAAACTCCCTCAATTCTTGTGAAGGATTCAGGGGAGGGCAAGGATGTGCTGGTCATCGCAGCAGAGAAGATGGTCCCCATTTGCCCCATTTGATGCCTTGGTTGTCCCTTCAGATCCCAGATGCACCTTCATGCTGGTTCTGCCCAGTTTCCTGCCCTCCACTTGGCCTTCTTCTAGTAGTAGTTCACCACTTCTCATACCCCTTGCTGAGCAGTTCCCCTCAAGGCTAAAACTCTTCTCCCTATCCTTGAAATGCACCTTGGTTCCCATGACTGGTCCTACCCTGTACCAATAGTATCCCTGACTCCTATTTCACTCCTTGCACAGTAGCAAAGTTCTCACTCAACCCCTAGTATTCTTTTATGATCCAGGATAGGAAATCCAGGGTCTCCAGGAGTGACCTCACGACAATAACTTTCTTCCACCTACCCCAATTCCACCCACCTTTGGGGGATGACTTTGTCTCCAATAGACTCCTAAAATGACCTGCTAGCTCAGACCTATGCAGGCCACCTCCTCTAGTGATTAACCAGCACTCCTGTTGATGTTCTATTATTTTTCTATCACTGATAAGTCAAATGCAGATGAGAGGAGGGAAACTCTGGCTCCATTCAGAGCTAGCCCACAGCTTATATTACTTTAGTCAGGCCAAAAGGAGAAATAACATCGCCCTTAAGCACAACTGTTGTAGACAGAGGTAGGGCAGCCCTAACTTCCCCAGAATTGAAGCTAATGCAATTAGGCAACTTTTAATGATCATAGGGAGTTTCAGGGTGAGTGTTATATGCTAATCATTACCTCTAAACTTCCAACATAAAATTTTAAAGTCTTCTAGGAAACTTTTTCATTTCAGTGAAAATCCTTAATACTGTGTAATTCATTTTTATTTTCAAAAGAAAGATAAACAGTTTCTCATTACCAGAAGACTCTAAGGAATCTTTCCAGAGAATCTAAAGAAAAAACTTCTGACCTATTTTACAGAAAAGAAAAACAAACCCAGGTTTGTTGAAGCCACTGTTTTTCAAGTTTCTACGACTAACAGATAATAGATTGAAAATGGTTGCTAATGATCTAAAACCAAAACCCAGAAAGACTCAGAAAACAAGATTTATACTTCTCCAAACAGATTTGGAGAAAAAGAATATTACCAGAATTTTCTTCTGGGAGGAGAGAGAAGGAGCTAAAGAGAGAGCAGGTGTGGATCTCTGAGAAAGGCCCTGGCCTATTCCCTGAGCTGGCAATGCTCAGGGAAGGAGATGACAATAAAAATGTTGTGCTAATTTCTTGTTGCTGCTGTAACAGATTACCACAAACTTAGTGGCTGAAGACAGCATAAATGTGTTATCTTATAGTTCTGGTGGCCAGAATTCCAAAAAGGGTGTCATTGGGCTAAAATCAAGATGTTGACAGGGCTGGTTCCTTCTGGAAACTGGAGAGAATAGGTATTTTTGTTTTTTCCAACTTCTAGAAGCCGCCTGCATTCCTTGCTCATGGCTTCCTTCCATATTCAAAGGTAGCAATGGCCAGTGGAGTCATTTTCACATTGAGTCACTCTGACACTGATTCTTCTGCTTCCCTCTTCCACTTTTAAGGAGACTTGTGATTATCCAGGGTCCACCTGGATAATTCAGAATCATTTCCTATCTCAAGGTCAGCTGATTAGCAACTTTAATTCCATCTGCAGCCTTAATATGTAATCCTTGCTATGTAACATATCATCATAGGTTCTGGAGATTAGGATGTGGGCATCTTTGGGGGCCCTTATTTGGCCTTCCACAAATGCCTATACAGGTTTAGAGATATGTGTCCCATTTTTCTTCTGGAAGCTTGTTAGCCTCCATGAATTCTTCATACGAGCATGAGAGGCAGCAGTCAAGCAGCCACGGCAGTGTAGGGTGCTAGGAGGGAGGGCCTGAGAGCTGCCCTGTAGTTCCCAGGCCCCAGTGCCCTCTCTCATGAGAGAACTGGTAGGCCTGGGACGGGCTTAGCAGTTGGGACAAAGCAATGCAACTGAGCAGATCACTGTGGATCCCATGACTGGGGACCATATGAGAATTCAGTGCCTCAGAGGATGCTAGCATGAAGGCATGTCAATTACTGGGGGACCAGATAAGAATGTTCTCAGAGTCCGGCCGGGCGTGGCTCAGCAGTTGAGCGTTGACCTAGGATCCAGGCGTTTGGGGTTCGATTTCCAGTTAGGGCACATGCCCGGGTTGCGGGCTGCAGCCTATCAATGACTCTCTCATCATTGATGTTTCTCTCTCTCTCCCTCTCCCTTCCTCTCGCTGAAATCAATAAAGATATATTTAAAAAAAAAAAAAAGAATGTTCTCAGAGATGTCAACAGCAGCTGCCCATGTCTGAAAAACCCTCCTGGAAGGAAGGAGGAAGAAACCTCTGAAGTCAGACCCCCAGAAATTTAAATTGATTCAGAAAACTGTACACCCCCCTTCAGTGCTCACAGCCCACAGGTAAGGAGGTTGGACATTGGTTCGAGGTTGCAACTTACTCTGGCATGGGTATACGATGAGAGGCCCACTCTGATTCAGAAAATTTGAAGTTACTGAGAAAAATCTCATGTTGACTAAGATGAAGTTTCTGTCACTAGGCTGAATGGGAATTTGAGACAGAAACTAGGCTGTTACAGAAAAATAATGCAAGTTCATATTTCACACCCTTGATTTTGGGCTGAGTTATCCCAGCTACATGTAAATGAGGACAATGATATCGAGTTTCCCTTTCTGACAAGAATAGTGGGAGAGACTGCTTTATTTGCAAGCTCTTGGTGAAATGAAGCTGGGTGTAAACGGTGTTTTCCGTGATGAGCCCCCTCCTTCAGATCAGCCACATGGGTGAGCTGCACAGTGAAGTCAATCTTGGGCAGGATGAGTGTGTGTGATTTTGCATAGCTAATAGCTATTTCCACATAACTATTCTGACACATAAAAATCAAGCCATCAATCTTTCACCTTTTTTATAAAAGACCAAGTAAAATGCTAAATATGAGCCTTCATTCAGCTCTGTGCCTTGCTCAGGAGGTGTGACCAAGGTAGGAGAAGCAGGCTGGGCCTGCCTGGGGGAGCAGATGTCTCATCGGAGTCTTCCTGTGTGAAACCAGTCATGCACCCACATAGCGCCCTCTATTGTCTTTTCATCCAAATTAACAACTGGCATATCAATAGGTTACTTTAAAACACATGCAAAGGCAGCCCTTTGGAAGAAAGTGGTCAGAGGAACAAGCTATAAAGTTTGAGGTCTCACACAGATATAATTGCTATATTTGGCCTTGGCTTATGAGCAGCATTTAGAATGATCTGAGAAACTACTGACTGGTACAGTCTTCCCTTGGTGCTGGAGATCTGGGTGCTGACTTGGCTTCTTCAGCAAGAGCAACATAACTAGGGCTGACACCTTGACCTGGGCCCTGAGTTCTTGGGCTTATTATGGAGAAAGTTATTGTTATCAGTGGGCTTGTCATTAAAATCTGAATGATAAACAAGCTTTGTTTTGTATTTTAAACAAGTGAAAAAATAATTACAATATCAGTAATAATATTAACTAATATTTATTGTGTGCTTACTATGTGCTAGGCACCATGCTACAGTACTTTACATACATCTTTTTTAATAAGAGAAAATTTATTTAGAAAGTCACAGAGGTAGAAGAAATGAGCTGTGGAAGAAAAGGGCTCAGGAAACAAGTTACAGAGGCAAAAGAAGGGCCCTTGGAGCTTAGAAGAAAGGGAGAGACAAGGAAAAACCAACCTGGGGGAAGAGGGTCAGGAAAGGCAAGGGGTGCTAGAAAGAGAGCCACCCATACATTATCTCATTTAATCCACATAAGAGCTCTGAGGAAAAAAGAATGATTATTACCCCCATATTAGAGACAAAGAAGCTGGGGCTTAGCAAGGTGAGGGGTCCCTGTCTGTGCTCACCCAACTGACCAACCCAGGGCTTGCACCCAGGTTTCTCTGGCTCTAGAGCCTGAATGCTCAGCAATATGCCATTGAGCCCCTTTAACTACCCATGGGCAGGCTTCCACCGCTGGAGGGAACATGGCATGGCATCTGGGGGTAGAGTGTCAGGCTAATGCCCTGGGAGGGCTCTCTTGGAACCACACCTTCTCACCCCAGCAACTGGTAGGAGGCCAACGGCTGAGAACCTATCCTCTACAGGGGCAAGGGTAAATCTGGCCTCAGGAAGCCTTTGGGGCAAGGATAGGGAGAGATTTGGGGCCCCTGGGGTCCTGAAAGGGCTCACATAGGGCTTAGCTCATGGGGTGGGGAGACAAGGAATATGGAGCTGAGTAATACTGCCTTATATTAAGCAAACTGTGACTTTTCTCAGTTTATATTGTCCATGGACCGTTACAACAGAAGCGTTTTCTTAAGGAGAAAGGTACATATAGCAATATTAATGACAGATACAGCTCACTGAAGTTCCGCAGTCCTTTCCCAACCATTTGAGGTGATTCTGTATCATCCTGGAATCTAAACATGGCATCACTATCACATTCTGGACCAACCCAGATATACTGGTACAGGAGGGACCTTCTGGATGTCACCTGACAGCAGCAGCAAGTAGAAGACCAAGTATCATAAATAGGAAGGGACACATTCACCTCTGGTTTTGAACCTTTAAAGTTCTTCCCCTTGTCAAGGTGTCGGGCAGCAGGGGGGACATTCTTTCAGACTCCTAACGGGAGCCGTGGCCAAGCGGATGTCCTGTCTCTCTGCACCCTGTCCCGGGCCGGGCTGTCCGCAATGTTCAGGGCAGCCGTTTCAATATGATAAAAAAAAAAGGAGGGGATGGGTGGGCAGCTGAAAGCCTGTTCCCTCTGGGCTGTTGGGCCGGGGAGAACAGAGGGAGAGTCCTGAGCAGCAGATGGGACCACGGCCATCTCAGCGCTGGCGGGCTCCAGCCCCAGAAGCAGGTGGCTCTTCTTTTTTTTAATTTTAAAGGGAGCATCAGTCGATGCACTGTCAGTTCAAACAGTGCAACCAAGGTCGAGGCGTTGGGCACGCCTGTGACTCCTCCGTGCTCCGAGGAGAGGAGCGGGGAGCAGGCCCCGGTCCCTGGGGGATGGGCGCGCCCCGGGACCTCTCTCCGCCCCGCCGGGCTGGCTCTCTCCTGCCACGTCACGAGTGCAGCCTGTTTTCTGTGACAGTGCTGCTGCCTCCGCCGCTGATGACGAAGCTCCGCGCACTGGACACGACCCGCGCCGGGGACGTGTCTTCAGGATCCTCCGTCGCGGGCTGGCGGGCGGCGCCCACGGGCGCCTGCGGGCCCGGCTCCCGCGCGGCCAGCTCGGGGGCGGCCTCCGCGCCCTGCAGCGGGGGCGGCGCCTGGCGCCTGCTCAGGGGGTCGCCGCTCTTCGGGGCCTCCAGGGAGTTCCGGTGCGTGGCATTCCTGTGGGCCGGGGCGCTCTTCTGAGGCTCGTCAAAGCTCAGCGAGAAGGTGACGGTGCCGCTGCCGAAGATGACCTGCTTGCACCTGGGCTGCGGCTGCGGCTGCGGCTGCAGGGCCAGGGCCGCCCGGGGCTGCGGCGGCTGCTCCTGCCGGGTCAAGGCCCGCGGCTGCCGCGGCTTCTGCCTCTCGGGCTGCGGGAAGGGGTCCTCGCTGTTGCTCTTGCTGCTGATGGAGGAGGGGGGCGTGGAGCCCGTGGAGCCCCCCAGGCTGTTGGAGCGCCGGCGGGAGACGTTGCTGCGGCGCAGGGTGGCGCGGGCGGCCACCTTGAAGGCGTGCGCGGCCGTGCTGCAGCGCACCTCCTCGATGGTGTTCCGCGACGGCTTGAACAGGATGATGTAGACCTTGTTGAAGAAGATGCAGGCCAGCAGGCCGAAGCTGGCCGCCAGGATGGCGATCACCTCCACGGCCGACACGAACTTGCCGTAGGTGCTGGCGTAGGCCGGGATGAAGGAGATCCAGACGATGAAGAAGATGAGCATGCTGAAGGTGATGAACTTGGCCTCGTTGAAGTTCTCGGGCAGCTTGCGCGACTTGAAGGCGAAGAAGAAGCAGATGGCGGCCAGCAGGCAGGTGTAGCCGATGAGGAAGCCCAGGGCCATGAGCGACCCCTCGTGGCAGGTGATGAAGATGACCTCGTCCTCCAGCTCCTGGTTGCGGTAGCTGGAGGGGGGCGCCGTGTACAGCCAGATGGCGCAGATGGCGATCTGCATGAAGGTGCAGAGGAAGACCAGCAGGAACTGCAGGTTGAGGCCCCACCACTTGCGGTGGAAGCTGGTGGGGATCTTGGCCTCAAACACCAGGAGGACGCGGTTGGTTTTCACCAGGATGCAGGAGATGCAGAGCACGAAGCTGATGCCGAAGGCCGGCTGGCGCAGGCGGCAGGTCCAGTCCTGGGGCTCCCCGATGAAGAACAGGGAGCTGGAGAAGCAGCAGAGCAGCGAGAACAGGAGCAGGTAGGAGAGCTCGCGGTTGGTGGCCTTGACGATGGGCGTGTTGCGGAACTTGATGAAGACGCCCAGCACCGAGGCCGTCAGGAGGATGCCCAGCACGGCGAAGAGCGTGAGCGCGATCCCGAAGGGCTCGGTCCACGACAGAAACTCTATCTCCTTGGCGATGCAGGACGTGTGGTTCTCGTTGGACCAGAAGTCATCGGGGCACTTGTCACAGGCACTGGCATCTGTAAAATGTCCCAGCGAAGAGGAGTGACTGAGCGGCACAGACTAACATTTGTGAGCGGGAATGTGGCCGTGAGGGCACCACAGGTTATGGGGTGTCGGTCACTTTACATGGTCCTGATGAAAAGTTGTGATTTTTACATGATCAGATAATATATTGCACCCTGACTGATGTTTAATCATGTACTTAGTTAATTGCATGTACCTTTGATGATCCTGTGATTCCCGCCCCCTCTCCCCGCTTTGTACATGGTGGGAAGTGTACATGTTTCCTTTAAGACTCTCCGCTGACGGTTTGTAGCAGGGACTGATCAAGCCTGCTGGACAGGTGGCTGCCCAGAGGTATGACATAGTCCATCAACTTTCACAGAATGAATCAAGCTCAGCCTCACTCATTTTGGACATGTGGAGGGGCTTTGTAGACATCAGAGAAGACATCCTCTTAGATTAAGGTAGAGTATCTCACACATATGACCTGTGCATTCCTCCATGGCCTTCCAATGAAGGAAGATACAGACTCATTCAATCAAGGGACATTTATTAAGTCTCTGCTGTGTCCCGCGCAGCATGCGGTGTGGGGAAATGAAAGGAGCAAGAGCATTCTAGTCAGAGAGCTGGATGGGAATCCTGGCCCTGCCATTTACTAGCTGTATGACCTTCATTAGGCTCCTTAACCTCTCTGGGCCTTAGTTTTCTCATCTATGAACTGGAAGCAATAATAACCCCATTATTATGGGGAGGGTGAAATGAGATAATAACAATTATAGTTAATACTTATAGAGTGCTTCCAATATGCCAACCGAGGATTTTACTGAACAGACATTTATCTAGAACTTACCATGTGCTTTACACATATTAACTCATTTAATTCCCACTTTAGAAATGAAGAAACTGAGGCACAGGAAAAACATAAAACAGCAAGTACAGTGCCAAGCACTGAGCAGGCAATCTATCCTGGCCTATTAACTCTGGAGCCTGGAACAGACAAAAGTTTGTCTATTCAGAGCCCCTGAACTATAAGAGAAGAAAAACCAATATTGGAAAGCAGTATCAAAGTAAAAGAAAGATGTGTAACGGGTATGTTGGTAAGCTCTCACGGTATTATAAGACATCTAACATTCCCTTCCTATCCCCCAGCACAGTACGATGCTCGGACATACCTTGTTAAATGAGAAAATGTACTAAGCACCGTCTCAGCCTAGCCCTTCAAGGGACTTCACTGACTTGGACCAAGTCCTACATGGTGGACCAAGCCCTACACAGCACCCACAAAGGGCTGTTTCTTTACCTGTCTCATCGCTGTACTCGCCATCAGGACACTCCACACACTCAAAGCAGCAGGTGGGCTCCCCCTCGATGATTCCTTTCCTGGTCCCTGCCAGGCAGTCTCGGCTGCAGTTGGAGAAAGGCACCTGGAAGGTGGAGAGCACAAAGTCAGGGGCTGCATCTGTGGGGTCAATCTTACAGCTCCTTTGACACATGCAAGGGGGAGGAGTTGGGCGCAAGGACCGGTGGGGCAGACTCTAGGCCTATTCCAGGCAGAGGAAGGTCCAGAGACCCTGCCTCCTGGTATCTATGAAAGGGAGTGGACGAGTGAACATGCAAGTGCGCATGCCACAAGCGCTCACACACATGTCTATGGGATTCTAAGAAGATTAATTGTTGGGAGTTTACACTGTGACCAAAATCTTCCTTAAATGACCCCCCTTCCATTCCCTCCAGGTCCCAGAATGAGATATCTGTTTACTCTCCATGGTAGTAAAAGTTAGAGACAAACTAAAAGATACAGGGACATGAACCTACACACAGAGGGACAGTCACATGGGGAGATGTTGAGATGAGGGGAAACTTGTTTGAAAATGAGACTCTAAACTTTGCAATGAATTGCAATTCTTGCAATTTTATTTTAGGCTCCACAGGGAGATTTCTGAGGCCCTCAGGGGGGCAGGCAGGACAGGCATGGAGGGTTCAGAATGGATCAGAAAGGTATATCAGGCAATTCTTAACCAAAAGAAAGCTGCAGTAGCTATGTTAATTTCAGATAACAGAGGTTTCAATTTACTTATTTATTTCCTTAATGGACTTCAAGTGCACAGAATTTGATTAATCATAATCCTTGTTTCTTTCCATCATTACTTGCTCACTTATGACTAGCTTTTACTTAGGTTTTTTTTTTTTTTTTTTGATTTGTTAATCCTCAGGGGAGGATTTTTTTTTTTTTTTTTTAGAGAGAGTGGAAAGGAGAGAGTGGGGGGAGAGAGAGAGAGAGAGATCGAGAAAGAGAGAGAGAGGGAGATATTGATTGGCTGCCTCTTGCACGTGCGCCGACTGGGCTGAGGATCAAACCTGCAAACCAGGTATGTGGCCTTGCCTGAGAATTGAACCCATGACTCTTTGGCACAAAGGCTGATCCAACCACTGAGCCACACTGGCTAGGGCTAGTTAGTAATTTTTAATGGCTACCACCCAAAACAAAAGCTAAGACTGGGATAATAACATTACATCTAACTATCTGCTTTCCTCTGCCCCTTACTTCCACCCCTACCACATATTCACATCCTGGGTTCATCACAGGCAAGTAATACTAAATTTTCAAAGGACAGACCAATCTAATCTTATACAAACTCTACTAGAGGTTAGGAAAAATAAAAATTAAAAAACGAACACCCTCCAACTCATTCTTGTAAGATCACTATAACCCTCATTCCAAAACCAGACAAGAACAGTACAGAAAAAAAAAAGTACAGGCCCATCTCACGTATTAAGTTTTCAGAAGTAGTCCTAAATCAGGAATTTGTGTTCGAATGATTTATAAAGAGAGTTCTCCCACTGGAAACAGGAAGATATGGGAGGAAGTAGAACATAGAAGGGAGGGGAGGAAGGGTGTGATCTCGAGCAGTCTCTCAGAGGGCAGCTCCTGGCTGGCTCTCAGGGGAACTCTGGACTGAACATTATGCCTCAGAACAGTCCTGACCTGAGGAGAAGGGGCTAGGGCTTTCAGACTTCCACCCACTCACTGGCTAAGGGTCACCTGGGGGAAATGTAAATTCCTAGGCTCTTCTGTCACTCTGAGCCTGTGGGTTCCATTAGCCTGCAGGCAGTCTTTTGAGAAAGAGCAGTGAGTTCTGGTTATTGGATGCAAAAATACACAGAGGTCCTGGAGGTGCACACAAAGTATAAGGAATGTGAAAGGATCTGGGAAGAGTACAACTATTTTCTACTTCTTGAAAATAGATGAAAAATACTAAAACAATGAACAAACAAACTCAAAAGGGCATAAAAAAGAAAACACAACATGATAATGTTAGATTTATGCCAGGAATGCAAACAAGTTCGATATTAGAAAATTTGCGTTATTCATTGCAGTAATAAACTAACAGAAAACTATGATCATCAATAGATGAGAGAAAAGCATCTGATGAGCCCTGGCCAGGCGGCTCAATTGGTTGGAGTGTCATTCCAACCAAAAGGTCTCCAGTTTGATTCCTGGTCAGTGCACATACCTAGGTTTCGAGTTTGATCCCCAGTTGGGGTGTGTACTGGGGGCAACTATTTGTATTTTCTTCAGTTTCTTTCTTCAGTGTCTTATAATTTTCCAAGTATAGATCTTTTACATCCTTGGTTAAGTTTATTCCTAGGTATTTTATTTTATTTTTGGATGAAATTGTAAAAGGGGTTGTTTTCTTAGTTTCCCTTTCTGAAAGTTCATTATTGGTGTATAAAAATGCAACTAATTTCTGGATATTTATTTTATCCTGATACTTTACTGAATTCACTTATCAGTTCTAGTAGGTTTTTGGTAGAATCTTTAGGGTTCTCTATATAAATTATCATGTCAACTGCAAATAGTGACAGTTTTACTCATTCTTTTCCAATTTGGATGCCTTTTATTTCTTCTTCTTGTCTGATTTCTGTGGCTAGGACTTCTAGTACTATGTTGAATAAGAATGGTAAAAGCAGACATCCCTGTCTTGCTCCTGATCTTAAGGGAAACACTATTAGTTTTTTTCCATTGAATATGATGTTGGCTGTGGGTTTGTCATATATGGCCTTTATTACATTTAGGTATGTCCCCTCTATTCCCACTTTGCTGAGAGTTTTTATCATAAATAGGTGCTGGATTTTATCAAATGCTTTTTCTGCATCAATTGATATCATCATGTGATTTTTATCCTTCATTTTGTTTATGTGATGTATCACATTTATTGATTTGAAGGCATTGTACCAGCCTTGCACCCCCAGAATAAATCCCACCTAATCATGGTGTCTGATTTTTAAAATGTATTGCTGGATCTGATTTGCTAATATTTTGTTGAGAATTTTAGCATCTGGGTTCATCAGGGATATTGGCCTATAATTTTCTTTCTTTGTAGTGTCTTTATCTGGTTTTGAAATTAGGATAATGCTGGCCTTGTAAAATGAGCTTGGGAGTGTTCCTTCCTCTTGAATTTTTTGGAATAGTTTAAGGATAAGTATTAGTTCTTCTTTGAATGTTTGGTAAAATTCACCTGTGAAGCTATCTGGTCCAGGACTTTTGTTTGCTGGGAAGTTTTTGATTACTGCTTCAGTTTCATTACTTGTAATTAGTCTATTCAGATTCTCTAATTCTTCCTGATTAAGTTTTGGAAGATTGTATGTTTCTAGGAATTTATCCACTTTGTTTAGATTGTCCAATTTGTTGGCATATAGCTATTCACAGTATTTTATTACAATCCTTTGTATTTCTGTGGCATCAGTTGTTACTTTTCCTCTTCCATTTTTAATTTTATTTGGATCCTATCTCTTTTTTTCTTGATGAGTCTGGTTAAAAGTTTGTCAATCTTGTTTATCTTTTCAACAAAGCAACTCTTGGTTTCATTGATCTTTTGTATTATTTTTTTTAGACTCTCTATTTCATTAATTTCTGCTCTGGTCTTTATTTTTTCCTTTCTTCCACTCACTTTGGGCTTTGTTTGTTGTTCTTTTTGAAGTTCCTTTAAGTGTAAAGTTAGACTGTTTTTTGGAGATTTTTCTTGTTTCTTAAGGTAGGCCTGTAATGCTATGAATTTCCTTCTTATGACTGCTTTCACTGTGTTCCATATGTTTTGTGTTCTTGTGTTCTCATTTTCATTTGTTTAAAGGTACCTTTTGATTCTTCCTTGATCTCATTGTTAACTCATTCATTGTTTTGTAACATGTTTTTTAGCCTCCATATCTTTGTATGTTTTTCAGTATTTTTCTTGTGATCGATTTCTAGTTTCATGCCATTATAGTCAGAGAAGATGCTTCATATGATTTCAATCTTCTTAAACTTATTGAGACTTGTTTTGTGTCCTAACATGTGGTCTATCATGGAAAATGTTCCATGTGCACTTGAAAAGAATGTATATTCTTCTACTTTAGCATGCTCTGAAGATATTAAGTCCACTTGCTCTAGTGTGGCATTTAGGGCTGCCATTTCCTTGTTGATTTTCTGTCTGAAAAATCTATCCATTGATATCAAAGGGGTGTTAAAATCCCCATCCTCTACTATGGCTGTATTAGTGTCCATCTCTCCCTTTATGTCCATTAAGATTAGCTTTACATATTTAGGTGCTTCTATGTTGGGTGCATAAATGTTTACAAGGGTTATATCCTCTTGTTGAATTGATTCCTTTATCATTATGTAGTGTTCTTCTTTATCTTTTATTATAGCCTTTCTTTTCAAATCTGTTATGTCAGATATAAGCGTTGTATCCCAGCTTTTTATTTGTTTGTTTTTTGAATTTTTATAAAGGTTTATTTGAGCCAAACTGACAGCATGCTGCGGAGCAAGATCTCAAATGCTCTCCCCAACTTTTTTTTTCATTTCCATTTGCATGAAATATCTTTTTCCATATCTTTATTTTTAGCCTCTGTGTATCTTTTGTTCTGAGGTGGGTCTCTTATAGATAGCATATGTATGGATCTTGCTTTCTTTTTTAAAAAAATATATCTTTATTGATTTCAGAGAGAGGAAAGGAGAGGGAGAGAGAGAGATAGAAACATCAATGATGAGAGAGTCATTGATCAGCTGCCTCCTGCACGCCCCCGACTGGGGATGGAGCCCGCAACCTGGGCATGTGCCCTGACTGGGAATCGAACCCCGAGCTCCTGGATCCTAGGTGGACGCTCAACCGCTGAGCCATGCCCGGCCGGGCCGGATCTTGCTTTCTTATCCATGCAGCTACACTATGTTTTTAATTACAGCATTTAAGCCATTTACATTTAAAGTGATTTTTGAGATACATATTATTGCCATTATATTCTTTATAACTATGTTCCTCTTTTTTTCTTTTCTTTTTTCCTTTTTCTTTTCTTCCTTTTCTTCCTCTTAAAGAAGACCCTTCAACATTTCTTGCAATACTGGTTTGGTGGTAATTATTCCTTCAGCTTTTTCTTGTCTGGGAAGCTCTTTATTTCTCCTCTAATTTTAAATGATAGTCTTGCTAGGTAAAGTAGTTTTGGCTGTAGGTATTTGCTTTTCACAACTTTGAATATTTTATGCCAGTCCCTTCTGGCCTGAAATGTTTCTGCTGAGAAACCAGCTGAAAGTCTTATGGGAGCTCTCTTGTAGGCAACTAACTGCCCTTCTCTTGCTGTTTTTAAGATTCTCTCTTTGTCTTTAACCTTTTGCATTTTAATTATGATGTGTCTTAGTGTGAACCGCTTTGGTTTTATCTTGTTTGGGACTCTCTGAACTTTCTGGACTTGTGTGTCTTTTTCCTTGGCCAGGTTAGGGAAGTTTTAAGCCACTATTATTCCAAATAGATTCTCAATCTGTTCTCTCTTCTTTTTCTGGTATTCCTATGGTGCAGATGTTGTTACATTGCATGGTGTCCCAAAGGTTCCTTAAACTATCCTCATTTTTTTGGGTTTTTTTTTTTTCTTTTTGCTGTTTTGATTGTTTCTGCTATCTGGTCCTCCAAATTGTTGACTTGATCCTCTGCTTCATCCAGCCTACTGTTTATTTCTTCTAGTGTATTCTTCATTTCAGACATTGTATTCTTAATTTCTGGCTGATTGTTTTTTATGCTTTCTATGGCCGTTTTCATGCTGTTGTAGTTCTCACTAAGTTTCTTGAGCATCCTTATAACCATGTTTTTGAACTCTTATCTGGTAAATTGCTTGTCTCCATTTCATTTAGCTCTTTTTCTCGAGATTTCTCCTGTTCTTTCATTTGGGGCATGTTTCTTTGTCTCCCCATTTTGACTACCTTTTTGTGTTTGTTTTTATGTATTAGGTAGATCTGCTATGTCTCCCAGTCTTGGTAGGGTGGCCTTATGTAGTAGGTGTCCTGTGGCTCCAGTGGCACAGTCTCCTTGATCACCTGAGTTGGGTGCTCCAGGAATGCCCCTTATATGGGTTATGTGAGCCCTCCTGTTGTAATTGAGTCTTGATTCCTATTTTCCCATTCATGGATGGGTTCAACCCTCAGGTTGGCTGACTGTGAGAATTGGCCTTGACAACAGTGTACAAGCTGTTGTGCAGGTGCTGAGCATACAAAGTGGAGTTTGCCTCAACATGATCTGGTGCCTGCCAAGATCTCCCTTTGGATATGCCACTTGTGATGGCAATTTGATCCTGCTCTGATGCTGTCTGAAGCTTTCCACTGAGTGTGTTGGTTCTGAGGCCTCTTGGGAAGGACTATGGTGCAGGTCAATGTCAGACCCTGCCTGTGATTGGCCCTGGGCAACCTGTTTGGAGCTACAAAGCGTTCCACAGTTTGTAGCTTCCTCTGCTAGGCCTAGGTGTGTGTGGGAGGGTCCAAGCTGTGCACCAAGGCTGGCTTCCACCAGCACTGAGTCTAGGAACAGGTCAGCAAAAGGCCCAAGGGACCCCTAGATCCACCTCTGCTTGCCTCCATCTGCTGGCTGCCTATTAGGCTCAGTTACTGAAAAAGCCTGGCAGTACTCAAGTTGCATGAGGGAAATTCTCAGTGAGACACCAGGTAGGGTGAGTGGTGTTCACCAGATTTATACAGGTTCAATATTGGTGCCTGTGCTGAGTCAGAGGCCACTCAACAAAAGTCCCAGAGTACACCAAGTCTAGCTGCCACCTGCCAGGCAAGCAAGACCCAGGAAGAGATGAAGAAGAGAGCAAAGGATCCTTAAAAGAAGATTCCCAGGCTCTATCATATGACACTGCCACTTGCATCCCATTCTGCAGGGTTTAGCCATGTGGCCACACTTAGCTGAAAGGCACGCTGGGAAATATCTTTATTCTGGATAGTCATGTGCACAGCTAAAATTGAGTTCTATTATTAAAGAAAAAAAGGGATAACAAATATTGGGGGCCTTTATCAGTCTCTGTCATGCTTCTTTTTCTCTTCTTCATAATGGTTAAGGAACAGGCTCATGGTCATACAGTGTCTTATTGGAGAGCTGGGATCCACACCCAGGTCAGTCTTCCAAAGTCTGTACTTTTCACTGTTCCAAATCCTGCTTTATAGTAGTCAGGGATTAGAAGAACGCCACTCTCCAAGCCCTCTTACTGCATCCTTCTGCATTCCTCAGCCAAAGAGAAATCCCACCACCAAAAGAGTGGGCTGAGGCAGCCACCAGAAGAATCCATTTTGCAAAAAGCCAGAGAGTATCTTCAAGTCTTCCTAACTGCTTCATCAAAGATGCTTACCCAATTCTGGCCAAGAAAGTCCATCTGAATTCTAATACCCCAATGAAGATGTCTCTTTTCCTTCTGATTTGTTGCAATAAAACAAGAAAAAAATTATGGAGAGCACAGTGTAGAGGATGGAGCACTGGGATCAGAGTCAGAGCACTTGGATCTTAGTCTCAACTCTTACACTGTCTTGTCTTGGAAGTCACCTTTGCCTTCCTAAACCTCAGTGTCCTCAACTGCAAATTGAGAGTGTTGGATACAAAGATATTTAAAGATTCTCTAAATAAAAAAAAAGAAAAAGACCCTCTAGCTCTAAAGTGCTTCATAAGAAAGTAAATTGAGACATTGATTAGGATATTATAATGCTATATTAATAACAGTTTGTATTGATATAGTATAATTCAGTTTATAGTATATTGTTGCACCCTGGATCTCATTAACAACTTTGTGAGCTATGTAGGGAAGTTATTAATACATTACTTGTTGTTAAATATAGATGGCGTTTTTGTGGTCATTTCTACAAAAAAACACAGAAAAAAGAGTGTGTACTAGGTTTGAGGTAATGTTTCTATGGGAATATTAGATTTAACTTATAAGTCTGTCAACTATTCCAGGGACATAAATGACTGAATTCATGAGGATTCCCTGTTATTCATTTACCAGTGTTTAAACCCTCAGTGTGCACAGGCTAGTAGGGGATGTTTGGGTTATAGAGAACTATACAAGAAATAGTTCTTGCAGGAAGGGAGATGAGATATATACCTATTAGAGACAATCAATTATGTGCATTAACGGAGGTAAAAGATAACCTGGGTGATTTAACAGCAGGGAATCAGTGATTGCATAGCTGATCAATTTAGATTCCAGTCAGTTGTGATCATTTAGACAAGGGTATAATTAGTGGATAGAGTTTTATAACCTCTGGAGCCCCAAATCTCTGTCTGGAAAAGGTCCTGACATGTTTATCACTGAGAATCCATCCTCTGAGGTAGAAGCTCGCAATGACTCACACACTGTGGATAAGATTCACTATGTATAGGAGACCTTTGCGTAAGTAACTATACTACATATTGGGAAACAATGATATTGTTGCATCTGATCAGAAACCCACCCACCCAAGGGGCATTTGGTAAAGAGATGAAGTTGACTCTTTGGTCTTGTTATAAAAATTAGTTCAAGACTCTCAAATGTGATATTGGAAAGACAAATGCAAAGAGTAATGTAGTGGGTCTCATCCAGGCTTCTTGGGAGAGCTAAAGAGGACGCCTTGTCCAGGGTTTGTTTCTACAGAGGACCTGGGTCCTCAGGAGCCTACTACATCCTGGGACACAACCACCACAGAACGGCCATCATTTCAGCACATCATGCGTTTTTTTCCTTCAGTGAACATTCACTGGGTAATGCGCATTTGGTTATTAATCAGGCATCTAGATGCAGAGATACTCAAGGGAGGGGGATCCTGACCGTAGTAACAAACATCCTCTTACTTGTTACAGATCTCCCAAGGAGAAAAATAAATTGTTATTTTGGTTGATAGATCAGCAGCCCTGAACTGTTTGAATCACTGGGAATTACCTCTGTGTAAATTTATTATCCAGGCCCTGACTTGAGTGATGTTTAGATTTGCTTAAATATTTTGCTCTGGTTGGGGAAAATTTTAGTCAAGGAAACTATTACTAACCAGGGAGTCATATTTGTAAAGACTAAAATTATTTCAACATAATAAGCATAAGGCTCAAGTTCCAAGGATTCTCCTCTGTACACTAAGCACGCGTGGATTTCACAAGGAGCCCTGAGCTTGCAGTGTAAGTGAGTTGAGGGGAAGTGGACTCATCACTCTGAAAGTCCAGTGGTGAAACAGCCCAAGGGCCTCCAAAGCCCAGCACAGTTTCCTGCCATGGTGGAGACATCCGGGTTCTGATGGACAGCACATACCTCTCTGGAGAACCCACTCCACAGGATTTTCTCCTCACTGATGAAGAGCCTTTCTCCTTTCTTGGCATAGACGTTGTAATAGCCAACTTCCTTAAACACAATGGAGCCATCCTCTGGGGAGAGATGCCAGTTGATGATGGAATAGTTCCCCACCAAATCACCACATTCATCAAAAGTCACCTGTTCCCCCATATTGTTGGTAAAGTTTAGGTGACGCAGGTGCTTCAGGACCTAAAGAGGAACAGAGATAAATATTCTGAGCACAAGTCACAGGGCTGCCACATATGGTTATGTAGGTTTTGCACGGTGCAAGGACAGTAAACTAACGTGTTCTAACAAAGTGGAAGGAACATGACTTGAGGTAGAGGTCCCTTTTTCTAATTTATCCTAGGCTACTTGCATGTGTTAGCAGCAGCCCTGGTAAGCTAGGGGCTTTAAGTGGTACTCAAACTGTACCTGGGATAGGAAACACTTTCTTGAAATCAGGAAAGAAAAGAGGATACATCTCACCAAAGGCCAAGACAAGGCTTCTGCAGGTGCATTATCACCTGGTGGTGCCCCAGGAGGGGTGGGTTTGTAAGCCAGAGCCCGTTCTTGGTGTTTGCTGAGATGGGCTTTGGGGAAGGAGTGAGGCACTAAACGCTCTTATGATCCGCACCATCTTTCTCTATGCTACTGCTTCTATGGAAGTGTCTTGTTACCAGAAATAACAGAGAGGTGAGTGGGAGGAAGAAATAAATGAGGCTATGGGGGGATTCCTTTTGTAATAGTTGTGTCTAATCTCTTATTTTTACAGGGTTTTATGGGTTGTAAAGCCCTTGTACAAAAAAAGTAGTGATAATAATTACTAAACTTTCCTAGTCATTTTACTTCCTTTGAGGAACAATGCTAAATATACTTTATATTTATTATCTAATCTAATTCTCACAACAAATAGTACTATTACCCCATTTTATTGATGGGGAAATTGAGGCCCAGAAAACAAAAGTATCTTTTTCAGGGCCATACAGCTAGCGAAGGGTGCAAAGCCTGTGCTCTTAACGGGTGTGCCCTCAGCAGCGTCATTAGGGTCCTGGCTCGGCTGCCTGCTGGCTCCTGACATGGGCCAAGAGGAGGCAGCGGGCACTCAGCAGCTTATCTTTCAGCAGGACCTATCCGGTGCCAGGGGTCACTGAGGCACTAAGAAAGAGTGAGGCACGATCCAACCTGTGAATATAGGGGTGCTCACTTCCATTGAACCTCAAATCAATACAGCTATCTACAAGAAGGAAAATACACTGGGACCAAGTAGTTTATCCCAGGAGCTCAAGGTTCGTTTAACACTCGATTACATTAACATGCTACAAACAAGGAACCATATGATCATCTCCATAGATACAGAAAAAGTGTTTATAACATCCAGCCTCCATTTCAGATAAAAACTCTCAGCAATCTAAGAATAAAAGGGAACTTCCCCAACCCTCTAAAGGGGATCGATGAAAAACCTATGGTAATTACATCATACTTAACTGTGAAAGGCTCACTGCTTTGCCCCTGAGGCCAGGAACAAGACAAGAACGTCTGTTCTCACTATGGCTGTACAACATTTTACTGGAAGTTCTAACCAGGGCAATTGCACTGGATCAGGCTGATTCAGACTGAAACATAAAGATCTAAGTTCTACACTCAAACAAAAACAAATAAGCAAACAAACAACTTTCAGATAAAGTGAAAAGACATAGGATTCACTTTTTGAAAAAAGAAGGGCTTTTATGTAATTGGTTGGAATTTAAACCTATATACTGAAAAGCAAATTACTGAAAACTATAGTATGGGATAAAGGGCCCACAAAATTTCTCCCTTTGAGCTATAACTATAATCTATGTTCGTGTATTCTAATTTAAAAAGAAAAACAAACCTTCCAGGTTAAAACAAAGAAACAAGCAGGCAAACAAACAAACAGGGACATACCAGCAGAATTTGTTTTAAAATGTGCTAAAAGATTTTACTTAAGAGTGGTAGGGTAGACATATCAGAAGAATTATGGTTTTCATAGGATAAAATATTAACTTTTTTTCATAAAAGAAACAGAGAAGTCTTGAGTTTTTCCAGAGAAATATCTCCTTTGTGATCTTTTAAGAAAGCTGCAGCTACATATTATATTTTGCATGTCATGTTTTCGATCATGAGCATACATTTAATTTCCCGTAAACATTCAAAACATGGAATAATCTTATTATAAAGCTTCCACCACTTTGTTGAGGAAAAGGGAAGATGGAATCACCAGAGTGCAATAATGTTTTAGTAACAGTTGTGAGTTGCCTGAAGAGAAGGGAACATCAGAAAAACTATTCCATGTAAGAATGATGACAGTACTATGCCAGAAGATGAAGGGAGCAACAAATGGCTAAAATGAAGGACTGAAAGTCTCTTCTTAATACAGAGAGAGCCCAGAATTATTTAATTAGCTATAATAAATTAATTCAGGCCAGTTGCATGAAGGATCAGCCTTTTTTTTTTTTTTTTTAAATAAAAAAGGCTAAAATAGGTTTAAAAAATAAGTTTCTTTTCTTCTTTTAGACATATTTATTGGTATGGATTAGGCTAATAAATTGTTCCTGACAAAGATTCTTAAGAAGTCTGTGTCAATTTTAAAAAATAGGAATTTAAAATTTAATTATTTCTGGATCTTTATTTCGCAGTAATCCTATTTATACTCTTAAAATCCTTACCAAAGTGGTGTTTTCCCAAAGTCATTCAGCTCATTGATAATGAAGAAGCATATTTCAGCCCAAATTTATGAAGTCAGAAGTATTACAGTTTTATTGGATGAAAGTTTCCTGTCAACTTCTCTGAGACCACTCATGCTCCCCTTATCTATGTGCGTATCCTTTACTATCCTTGTCACCCACTTAACCCCTGTCTCCCCTTGGTATTTACCTTTGTCCCACTCTCTTCCTTTAGCTATTTGTTCATTCAACAAATATTTATTGAAGAACCAACATGGGCCAAGCAGGCACTTTCTTTGTTCCAGAGGGACAAATAGATGTTCAAATACTCTAACTCGGTCAGTCACGTCCACTCGCACTTACTTGCACACTGTACTTCCTTTTTGTGTCTGTGTATGAAACAATTTCAGGAAAATTGGTTTCCCCTGGTGAACACCCAGGGCCTAAGGCTGTGGACTAGTGTTTTCACTATGAAACCATCAGCTGACTTGGCTAGCCTCTCAGGAGCTAGAAACCATGTGCCCAGAAGGACAGTTGGGCATGTGGTTCTTTTAACAGCTACTTTGGCCTTGTCAAGGAACAGAACAGCTGGGGTAGATATGGCCTTTCTTCCTGGCTAGATATGGCTTTGGGCAAATCATCTCAGCCTCTCTGAGTCTTACTTTCCTCACCTACGAAAAGATAATACTCAATACTAATATTTACTGAACACTTAGTATTTAGAGGCAGTATCCTAAGCACCTTCTACATATTAACTAATGTTATTCTCGTAATAAATTTATAAGTTCCATATCTCCATTTTTTCAGGTGAAGAAATTGAGGCACATCAAGTGACTTTTTAAGATTATAAAGTTATTAGGTAGCAACTGGGATTTAAATCCAGCTAGTTTGGTTCTAGAGTCCAAGCTCTCAACCATTACTACCTCCTCAGGTGTAGGAGTCAGATTAGACAGTCTATCTATTAAGTTGTCTATTTCTAGTAACAACAAGTTAACTAGTGCAAAATTGAGGTTGAGAAAGTGGATATATTTTAAAAATAGCATGGTGGAGACATGTATAATGTTTGTGGCAACACAAGAGGCCATAATCAAAAAAGGGGCGAAAATCGAGTGACATTCAGATCTCCATGAAAGGCCTGTACTTTCCCACCCCGGGACTTTCCATTGTTTTGTATTTTTAATCAACTTTATTGAGGTATAACTTACATAAAATAAAATACACCCATTTGAAGAGTATCATTCTGAGTGTGAGCAAATGTATATGCCTGTGTAATCGCGATTACCGTCACACCAAAACGTACCCTGATGTCCCTTCCAAATCAGTCCCACCCCCACTTGCAACCACAGGCCACCGTGACCTGTTTTCTGTCACTAGAGGTAGGATATCATATAAATGGTACCATATAGTATGTACTCTTTTCTTTCCCTAATCTGGACATTTTTCATTCAGCATGATGTTTTTGTGATTCATCTCCGTTGTTGGGTGTCTTTCCTTTGCAGTTTACCTTTCCTCCAAGGAATAGATCCTTTCCAGAAATCCTATCCGGCCTTCAAGGCCCATCTTGAATAACATCTTTAATTTTCTTCTTTACTTCAAAACCTAGCCTGAATAGTGTTTCATCCTCACAGCAGGTATATAAAAAAAATCATATGAGTGTTGAATTTTTCAAGTCAAAAATTTCACCTTGTCCATTAATAATCAATTGTTTACTAAGTCACATCTCTAAGTTATCTCATTAGACATCTTTAATATTTCTTTTGCCATGGTCTCTTGCAAGTTTTGCATTTAAGTACCTAGTTTCCCTCATAATAGCTTGCATAACAGGGAAGGTGGAGATGGAAACCATTTCACCCTTAAAAGCAATGGTAAGGAGTCTTTAAATTGATAGTCATTGACACACAGGAAAGCAACACAAGCTACAAAAAAACTGAGATATTTCCCCCAGAGAAACCACTGTCCTTCTTTTAGAGTTTTAAAAGAAGCTAATAGTTCCAGTAAAAAAGAAATTTTATGAAATTTTACTTGAGATTATAATTCAGTATAACATGCTTCTAAATTATTTTATTTGGGGAAGAATGTGAGGAAAAAGAATAAATGAAGGGAAAGCGAAAGGGGGAAAAAGCTATTAGAATGACTTAAACATAGAAGATAATATAAAAACACAAAGAGACTGACAGGTTCACAAAGAACACTAAATATTGAGGAAGACACATACTAAAAAAGGTACAAAAATGTATAATATGCACACACTTAGATGGCCACATATTATCTTTTTTGTGGTAATATAGGGTGTCCCAAAAATGTATACACACACTTTGAATAATTATAAAGGCAGTGTTTATTAAAATACATTTCATTTTCAAAATTGAGCTATCAGCTGTTAAAGTGTGTACACATTTTTTGGGGACACCCTGTATTTCCATCTTGTGGCCTTTTAGGATATGTCCTCTAAAGGATTTTTTTTTTAATCTTCACTCAAGGATATGTTTTCCATTGCTTTTTAGAGAGTGGAAGGAAGAGAGAGAGAGAGAGAAACATTGATGTAAGAGAAACACATCAGTTGGTTGCCTCCCGCATGTGCTCTGACCGGGCTGGGGATCTCAGCCTGCAACCCTTCAGTCTGCGAGCCGACGCTCTAACCACTGAGCAAAACTGGCTAGAGCTTCCAAAGGATTTTAAAGTCAAACCGTTGCTCAGTATAAACATAAGAGGGAATCACCCCTTGGCATGGGTTAACCGAATTAAGCCAAGACTAGAGACTAGAAACCCTCCCCCTCTACTCTTGTCTAGGATCCCCAGCTCTTACACAGGGCACCACTTCCTAGCACAGAGGGAAAGTGGTAAGTGGTACAGGATGCACAAAGCACTCCCTTCACACAGACAAGGAGGGAGAGTTCACACAGATAAGGAGCCGATGGCTTCTTGCCCACTTCCTGTGCTAAGAGTGTAGGGAAAACCCTTGACCAGTTCTCTTCTCTAACTTCAGCCTTATTTTCTGGCTCCACCTCTCCACCTCCTTTGGCTCTCACTCCAATTCACTTCCCCTCTCCCAGCCCCCAACAGTACCAGCAGTTCCTGGAAAGATCAGTTTTGTTTGGCTTCTGTTATTACCATGGGTCTGTCGTCACGCATGCCTGTTTTTTTGTCTACCGAGTGGCTTGCGTATGATGGAGGAAAGTAGGAAGCATGTCTTGTGCACAATCATTCTGACAGAAAGGCGGCAGTTCCACACTTACTCACAAGATGTTCCATTCAAACTTAATGGTTGGGCGTGTGACCCGGGCTCTTCTAATCACAGCCTAGAATACCCTGACCACAGCGCTTGATTCAAGGTTGAACAATTCTCTGCAAAGGACTCTAGGTAGTGTTGTCAGGTCAGATCAACTAGCCTGCTGCTCATTTATTCATTTATTCTACACATATTCAGGTGCGAAGTGTTCTGGACACAGCGCTGAACAACACAAACATGGTTCTTGCTCTTACAAAGTAGTGCAATGGAGGAGTCAGAGTGAAAGAGCTGATGAGCAGCGTGAGGAGGGCTTGGGGTCTCCATGGAGGTGAGGAGGGAACTGTGTATTGTATGCTCATAAATTACCTGCTAGTGTTACTTTTAAGGTATATGAGTTAGTTGATTGATAAGTTTAGGGGGGAAAAGGTCAACAGAAGAAAATTGTAATTGTCAACTAAAGAGCTATGGAAGCTTGAGCTGGGTGTATAAATGGCAAAAATGAGGAAGAAAGAATGGTCAGAAAGTGTGTGTGGGGGAGTGTGATTTGAAAAGACTTTCAGGAGAAAGTGAATTTTGAAAAAGAGTTAAAATTTGAGGTGGACAATGATAGAGGAGACAAACACGGATGGCTCTTTGGGTGGGGGATAGTATGAAAGCAAAAATTCTATGCCAAAAGTAATTAGTGTCTTGTGGGGCAGTGCCAGGAAGGTTGGCTTATAAGAGAATTGAGAGAAGGTGAGGTGGTATTCCAGGCTGAGATTCTTGGATTGTATTGTACAGATTGCATGGGTGATAGGTTTCCATGTAGGTCTTAATAATGAGAGTGGATCATTGCTGGTCCATCTTCTGATAGACACATGGCCAAGATCTTAAATTCCAGAATGCTCACCCAACTGCCTGGGATCCTGAGGCTCAAAGGAGACATACAGCAACACACAAGACATTTTGGCCAACACTCACGTTATTCCTCCTTAGAGCTCTCGCCTTATTTTCCTGTTGGGTCTCCTGGGTGAATTGTGCCAGACTGTGTGTGAGCCAGGAGGTCGCATCATTACCTGTACTGGGGTCAGCTGAGGGGTCTGTGTAGAGGACTCTCTATTTTGGCTGTGTTGCTTCTCCTTCCTCCTACTTTTAGTAATAGCACCCTGATTTTACTTGGGGGATCTGTTCCCTGCCTTACTCTCAGCCTATGTTGTTTGGGAGGACTCCACTCCTAGCTTCAGGAGTGAATATGTGGCCCTGGACTGGCCAATCAACATGGATTTTGGGATTTTTACAGGAGATCATGGGAAGTAAGGAGAGCCCAGCAGTAAGGACTTTCTGAATCTGAAGCTGCTGCAGAGGCTGAAAACTGTTCATGCTGAGGAGTAAGGAAGAGAGATGTGGAGATGACAGCATCTAGTTGCACCTGAATATTTCTGAGCTTTTCAGTATTATGAGCTACTAATAATGTTACTTCCTCTGTTTAAGCCAGTTGGCTTTGGTTTTCTATAGTACGCAAGTAAAAGTCCATGTCTTGTCTATAGTCTGATTCTTGGCTTTTTTCTCATATGTCCCAGCTCTGATCTTGACCATCTGGATCTTATATCCTTGTCTGGGAGAGAATTCACTGAAGAGCAGAACTGTCACATTACCCCCTGGAAGCCTCCTTCCCTTCAACCCCACCCTAGGCTTTCAAAAGCTGGGTTCCTCTTTCCAGGGCACATGCAAGGGAAGGGAGAAAAGACAATCGTATTTACTCAAAGACTGTCCCTTTTCCTTCTTAAAACACCACAACTTAGCATCATGGCTCCTGAAGTCTTGTTGGTCTTTGACCTTCATTAGAGCCTCTCTTTCTTTGGCAGGATTGGGGTTGTGGGTGAGTGTAGTGCAAGGAAAGAAACTTTAAGGACCTCATAGAGATGAGAAACTTTAGCCAACAATGATGTCTGAGTCTAGACAATCATGCCTTATCCCCTGAGAATCTCTAAAATGGCTGACACAGGTTACACGTTCTTTGTTTCTCGGTATTTTTTCACAAGGATCTATGGTGGTTGGGTTCTGCATACAAAGCTATTTTAATTTTTTTTTTTGCCTAATTGATTGATTAATTAGAGGCATATTGAAATCCTACTATAATAATCACCATCTGTTTAGAGTTTAAAAATTTACAAATTGCTTTCACATATATCATCTCATTTCATCTTCAAAAAAACCTAGAGTGGAAAGTAGGCTAGAGATTAGGCCATTTTATAGGAGAAGAAGCTGTCTTAGAACAGTGGCTTGCCTAAGGAGATGCAGCTAGTAAATGGGGGAGCTAGAGCTGAAGTTGGAGGCTAGGTCATTCAACTCAAATTCAGGGACTCTTTCCCCCCACCCCCCTTGCCATCATGAGCTCTCTCCCTAGGTCAGTCTGGAACTGAGGAAAATAGGAAAAGTAGTGTAAAATATTATCTGATTTAAAAATCAAGGTACATTCATCTATCAATGGACACCCAGGTTGCTTCCATATCTTGGCTATTGTAAATAATGCTACAATGAGCATAGAGGTGCATATATCTTTTTGAATTAGTGTTTTTGTTTTCTTCAAATAAAGATGTGGTATATAATTATATGCAATGGATTGTTACTGAGCAATAAAAAAGAATGAAATCTTAACATTTGCAACAACATAGATGGACCAAGAGAGCATTATGAAAAGTGAAATGAGTCAGAACGAAAAAAACAAATGGTTTCAGTTATATGTGCAATCTAAAAAACACACAAAACCAACCAAACAAAGAAAACACAATAAAAATGGACTCATAGAAACAGAGATCAAACTGATGGTTGTCAGAGTGGAGACAAGGGGGGTGGGGGTGGGGGGAGGGGAGTGAGGGGATGGGTGAAAAGATGAAGGGGAATATAGTCAATAATAGTGTGGCAAGTTTACACCGGGACAGATGATTAGTAGACTTAGTGTGGTGATCACTTTGTATATAAGGCATACAAATGTTGAATCACTATATTGTATACCTGAAACTAATATAATATTGTACACCAACTATACTCAAATAAAATAAAATAAAATAAAAAATAAAAATACATATGCAAGACATGAATGGGTATGTAAGATGCAAATCAGGCCAGACTTATCTTCAGAAGTTCTAGGAAATGAAAATATTACGATGTCTCCTACATGTAATTAAAAAATACAAAACTAGACTAAACTATAAAATGAATGTTGGAATTCCACTTAAGTTCCGATTATTTTCTATTATAACTATTTCAGTGCTTCTTTTTGAAATATCCAATATCAAATCATTTTAAGGCAAGCTTTATCTGTGCCCTTGATTTGCTTGTGTCCTAAGCTTAGTTGGCCTGTTGGGTGATCCAGCATATTATATTCTGAGTAATATAATGGCAAAGTGGTGACTAAACACAGTAGCACTAGTTTTATGTCTGTTAGCATATGGAACATAATACATACTCAACAGATACTTGTTACTCACAGGGAACAGTGTCTTTAACTTAAAGCATCAGAAAAACATCCTCCACTCAGTACCAAATCTGTCCCAGGATATTAAAAAACTTTTAGGGCCATACTCTAGATTAGGGGTGGGGAACCTTTTTTCTGCCAAGGGTCATTTGGATATTTATAACATCCTTCACAGGCCATACAAAATTATCAACTTAAAAATTAGCTATGGAAAAAGCTCCTAGATTTATTGAACTTCGAGTTCTGCCTGTGGTTGCCTTGGCAGGGCCAGACCAAATGACTTCATGGGCCAAATGCGGCCTGCAGGCTGGATGTTCCCCACCCTTGCTCTAGATATTCTGAGTCTCTAGGCTAAAAGACAGTTGAACCAAGGCTAAAGGACAGATGAGCCAAGGCTTGAAACAGATAATCGAATTAAATTACTACCAATTGTTCAGAAGTCAGTTGCTCAGACATTTGAAAAGACAACTTGAATCCAAAGCTACATTTAGTGACCTTATTTAGATCTTGTCTTTGCAATAACCATTCTCTCGGTCTTGCCTGGATCAGCTCAGCTCTGCTTTTATGACACAGAGAACCGCTATCTAAGAGAAGGATGTACCTGCCAAGCCTCAACCTTCTTGATGTCGGCACAGGAGCCGTTGGTGAAGAGCCCTCTCCCAGGTAAGCAGGTGTATATATCTTGCAGGGCATGAGCAATGGAGTAGACGGCCAAGTAGACGTTGTAGGAAATCCGTAAGTGTGTATAGTCCATGTAAGGCGTCTCAACGCTGCTGAGGTTCTCGTTCCCTGTACAGAGGGGTCGGAAGGTAGTGGAGCCGTTGCTCATTCTGCCGCCTTCTTCTTCTTGGCCTCTCAGGAAGGTGTCCATGGGTAAAGGTCCTTTAGCACCTTCTTGGAGGTGGCAGTTAAAGGTTTCTTCCCAAAACTCCTTGGCAAAACCATTGTGGACAGACTTCCTGGGATGGACTTTCTGCAAGAATTCCCGGAAACCTGGGATCTGTCCGGCCTTCAGAGCGAATCCGATGGTGCCTCCCACCACGTGGAAGTACTCCGGCATGGCGATCAGGGAGGAGCTGGCCCAGGCCTCGCTGGCCAGCCAGATTCTGCCGGTGATATTGCGCCGGACGATCTCCTTGATGAGGGGTTCAAGGTCTGGGCCGCTGGAGAAAACGACGATGACTTTGGCCGTGGAATTCTGGATCACCTCTACCACCTGCTGGATCTCTTCCTCATCAGAGTACTGGGAGATGAGCTCACTGAAGTCTATGCAGATGTCCCGCTCCTCAGCTTCCTCTCGGAATTTCTCAATCCCCGGCCGGCCGTAGTCGTCATCGGCTGCAATTGTGCCCACCCAGTTCCAGCGGAAATGCTCGATAATGTCTGCCATGGCGGTGGCCTGGTGCTCGTCGTTGGGGATGGTCCGGAGAAAGGACTTGAACTGATTCTTATTGCTCAGGAGTCTGCTAGAGGAGGCGTAACTGACCTGGAAAGAATCGGAACAGAGTGAGTGAGGAGTGAGTGGGGTGATGGGTGAGCCTCAAGGCTGTGTGGAGGTGGCTTGCTGAGCATTTATTAATAACGTTTATCAAATGTTGTTCTCTGCAGACACGAAGGAAGGGTGGGGACAACCAGAATCTGTTCCTCTCCAGTGTGAGCATCCAAGCGCCTGTCAGGCTATCGGGGAACATTCTAATACCCAGGGGATGGGTCTTCACAATGCTGCCTTCAAAAATGGATCTGGTCATAAAGTCAACCCACCCACAGTAGGATCTATTTATTCTTTCGAGGAGAGAGTTCGTGCACGGGTCCATAGTTTCCCCTCACCTCCTCTGTGCTGCCTCATTGATTATACTATGCCCATGCACGTATCTCCTGCCTGTTGGGTCCAGGTTCTCATCTGGACATTTTAGCTTCCCCTTTACTGTGATGAACACTTTGTCCATGACTCACTTCTACAAGGTATAAGTTCCCTCTGGGTTATGAACCTAAATCTCTTCAGAGGAGCCCCAAGGGATTCCCCTTTCCTAGTCTGCCTAGTTTCTCTCTTCCCATCGGTCTCCAGCTATTCACTCTCTTCCCTCCCCTACTCCGCCCCTTCCCGCAATACTTTAGATAAAAGTACCCTCAACTGCAGTCATTTCTAAGAATTGTTTATCTTCTAGGCTCAATTAGCCATTAGGTTTATTAGGCTCAATTCCTCTGCACCACAATAACAATGATGAACATCATTAAATATAGTCAGAAAAACATCCTTTCCTTTCCTGGCTTCTCAGTGGGTTCAAGCACCATCCAGAACCCCTTCCTCTCTTCATTTCAGGTGATGGCTGAGGCCTCCTGACAGGTTTTTGATGTGGGTCTCTGAAACCTAGAGAGGCTGAAAAGGAACCCTGGAGAAGCTGCATGCTGTGTTTCCACTTCCTTAGAAATAGCCAGTTCTACATTTGAGCATGGGTGTGGGCCACCAAAGGAAAAAAGCCTTTCCTTTGACAGTAAAAGATCACTGCCTGAAGAAGTATCTGAATATCACATAAAGCATTCATTGATGCAGAGCCTCCCCCATTTTTTTTTTTTTTTTTTTACCTTGTGGCAAACAAAGAAAATGGGATTAATGGGAGAGGCTGACCAGCCCTGGAGGTGCTCTGACCATCCCAAACGCTGGCAGGCTTTGGCTCATCTGTAGCACTCCTGTGTGTCTTGGCTCACCAGTTAGGAAGTTCCAAGTTACTGGACAATTTCTTCTGACCACCAAAGCATTTTTATACTTAATGGAATTTTTTCTAGGTAATGAGGGGTATTTAATATCACTTGTTCTCCAGTTTTCTAGAGAGATTTTGATACTTCTTAAGAATATGAAGTTTAAGAAATTTGGGGGAATGTCCTTTTCAATATTTATCACCAACTGAAACAATTAATTTTATATGTTCAGTGTTTTAAAATGAATTTTTTCAATATGTTCCTTCTTATCAATGAATAGTTTCTACATCAAAAACATAAAAGGCATTGGTCTAGGAAAGAGCTGGGCCAACCTTGCTAAAAGGCAGGCATTTTTATTTTAATAAGAACTTTGAATTTGAAAGTTATAATATAAAACTGACAATTTTTTTTCTTTGATCAGAATAAGCCTCTTCTTGCTGAACTATGGGAGTTAATGAGATAGGCAGTTAGATTAAATAATTTGTTGAGATGTTACTGTTTTTAAGAGAGCTCTATTTGCAGACCCAATCAACAGGCTTCTGAATCAAGTTTTTACAAATGAAAAACCTACTTGGGCATTTTGTAAATCCATCCATTATTGCTTACTTCTTGATTTTTTGAAAACTGGGCCAAAAAGGATTTTAAAGTTATAAAAATGAAAAACAAAAATATCCCCCATGTGTATGTTTCTCTTAAAAAATGCATTCCTAACATTTGTCCAGTTTGGGGATAAACACCACTTTGTACCACCTCCCACCAAAAGCCCTTAAAGACACACAAATTTTTTTTATTGTGAGAGGGGAGAATTTCACGGATGATTCACTAAACTGTTCTAACCATGACGCATTATGGTAGAACAGTTCAGCTAGTCTGCTTGTTCCATCCACTTGGTGGCGTGAGTGGCATAGAAATACCACTGACCTCACCCTGCAGAGCAGTGGTTCACTCTGCACATTAGAATTGCCTCGGAAGCTTTCCAAACTCCCAGCACCCAAGCTACATCTCATATCAATGAAACCAGGATCTCTGGGGAATAAGACCCAGGCATTGGTAGTTTTAACTCTCCCTAAGCAATTCCAATATTCAGCCACGGCGGAGAACCACTGCTGTAGACACACTTACATTGGTTTGACTGATAATCTTTACAGTCTTTTCAGCACTATTAAAATTCAAATTCAATTTAACCTTATCTTTCATTCAAACCACAAAAAAATCAAAACCTTTCCCTTCATTTTCTTTCTTGATGACAATTACATCTTATACCTGTTGGCCATGGGATAACGACAACCTACTTTAACTGTGTATTGAAAATAATTCTGCCCCATATGTGAGATTGACAAGACGCATATTTGCATCTTGCCCACCACATTAACTGGTGTGGGCTTTGTTAGATCATTTTAGCACAGAAGTTACAGAGCCAGGGCTTCCCCATGGGAAACACCTTTAATTCCCTGAAGTAAGGATTTGGGAAATGATGATGAGACTTTCTCAGTTGTCACGTGTATATAAAGGGATAATGGCTATCACTCAGCAAACAAAGACCTCACAATGTAGAGATGTGCATTTATCAAGGGTACTTTATAAATTTTAAATATTAGACAGCAAAGAAGCCCACAAAAAACTGAAATTTGATTTCTTAAATGTGACTCATAATTTAATTTAAAAATTGATATAATAAGGAATGTATCATAATTGAGCTGATTCTCCCATCCATGGACATTTAGGTTGTTTCCAATTTTTCACTATTATAAAGTGATGTCATAGATGCAGAAATATTTGCATGAAAAAAGGTCTGCTCTATAGCGTTAAGGGGTAAAAATCTATAGCGTTAAGGTTATAAAATGGCATTTAGAGTTTGCTGTCTCTTTATTTTTATTTTTGGTGAAAAAGTATGCATCTTTGAACAAATGTTTATCAAAGCACTTGTTTCAGTCAATGTGCAATTCCTTGGAAATGCAGACATCTCCCCACCTAGGCTGACTTCCTGCAGGGTGGAGGTGCTTCTTCATACACACTCTATAAATAGTTGTTGAATGAAATAGAATATTTTCCATCTCTAGGATGTGCAACATAGCAAGTAAATTTTCCTGTTTTGTGAGCAAATATGCTTTGTTTCCCTCTGGGCTAAATTTTCAACCAGATGGTTGAGAGGCTGAGCTGTTTAAGGGCACAGGGTTAGGGACATATTTGGGGTTTGAAAGGCTGGGTTTACAGCATATGGCCTCATTCCTTTTAGTCAAGGCAGAAGAAAGGTCATTTACCAAAGGAATGGAGTGGAAAATAGAGAACTGAATACTTTGGGGGGGGGGGTAGTTTTAATCAAGGTATAAAAATAAATAAAAGGCATATAAAAAGTTTTATATAAGGTATATTTAAATGAATTTTGGAAGAGTTGTGAAGCTCTAGTTGATGTTTAACATTGGGGGACTCAGAAATACCAAATGGTCTTGATCCAGTGTCCCAACTAATTAAAAGGTCTTTAGTGCCCATGCAAAGCCAGAGATAGGAAAAGAGCAAACTGTTTGGACACTGGGCATGGCAGTCCCCCAAGCCTGGCTGTCCTGACCCCGTCCCACACTGCCCACCTACGAAGGCCTGGGTACCTGGGGAATGTAGAAGAGCCCCAGCAGGTTTGCCACCGCCGTGGAGATGCCGGAGCCAGTGGCCCCCACCACTGCAATGGTAGAGGGGATGTGCTGCGAGCAGTTGCAGAACTCATCAAGGTTCAAAGAATCAATCTTGTTCTGGGCCACAAAACTCAGAGTGGCCTCCAAGGCTTTAGAAACAGTGTTGCAAGTGTCGAATATCCTGTATCCCAGCGTCATGTTGGGAAGAAGGGCCGGGCTGCTGTTTATTTCCTCCACGGCAAATATCATAGCTTGTAACCAGCGAAAGCCCCGGAAATTATACCTGGAAGAAAGAAGAAATGGAAGAAAACAGAAGGCTTTCTGCTCACCTTCTTTAGAGTAAGGACTGGGCAAAGCTGGGCTGGAATCATGGCTCTGTCACTCTTTGGTTTCAGGAGGTCGTGTTCTTTGAGACTCAGGGCCTCTCTGTACGTGGGGATAACACCTACCCCATAGGGTTCTCGGCATGGCTCTCACAGGGAGCAATAAGAATGAAGACTGTTATTGGTAACAGAATGAATAATCTATACCTGACTCATCCAGCAAAGAATTTGAGGTACAGTAGTAATAAAGATATTTAAAAAGAAAAAGGAGTAGGGGGGGAAAATAGATCAGGATTTTAGTATGTGGGAGCCCAAGGATAACCTCAAATTTGCAAAGTCACAAATTCAGACCATGACAGCCCTGGAAGTCAAATGGAAAAGGGGAATGAGTGAGCTCATCTTTGTAAACAAACAAACAAGCAAATACTATGCATAAGAAGGCTGTTCACGAACAGTGGTTATTTCTGGGTGGTGGAATATGAGTTTTTAAATTGTGTGCTTTTGGTTTATTTATACTTCCTATTTAAAAAAAAAAAAATGAGCATGGGTTGCTTTCAAACGGCATTGTTTTAAATAAAAATCAAGCAAATTAACACAGAGAAATAGGGTCAGTGACATAGTTTTACTCTCCAAAGACTTGGCTCAGAGTGAGGGCTTGATAAATGTGCTGAATCAGTGTGTCAGTGCCCCCAACAACTCTGCAGGTTGTCTCTTTACACCGTGGGTTGTCCTACTTGAACTCAATGACAGGAAGTGAGAAATACAATCTGTTCTATCCCACTGTATTGTTTAGGGTGCTAAAGGTCCCGAGCTAACTTTTAATGTGATGTTTTCTTGTAATCATTTTCTTTATGGTTCTGTTACTTAATTATTTGTTTAAAACCTGCAAAGTTATGAAGAGATATTATAGAATTTTTGGCTACATAAAACATTTATACTGCTAAGCTAATTTTGCTCTTGTTTAATATAATGAAAATATATATTATTTAAGGTCAAGCTTCTCGCTTGCCCTTAGGTATGCATGTGGCACATGCACAACTCTGTCCAGCAAGGTACAGCAAAGGGATATCTGTCCACATGGGTTATGTGAAGGACAGAATCAGGTCAGTGAAATTCTGCATTTAGTTTTTCTGCTTTCATAAGAAAAATGTGAAAATGTTATCAAATTTGTGAGCTCTTATTAGAACATAAACAGAAATCCAGTTTTGTTGGAATAATACTAGTTTTCATTTTAATTTCCCAGCTACTAGGAAGACCAAGGATCACTTTTGGAAGTTGCAATTCTCAGAAAGAATGTATTATTCTCATAGAAGATGGGTCAAGATTTGGGGTGCAGTAATGGTCTCTGCTGTCCAGATGAAAGAAAATGATACACAGCCCACTGTACTCTGCAAATCTTATTTGAGGGAATCGTGCCTTGTTTTAGGTGCCATATCCTAAAAGAGCCATAATAAATTAGGGAGCATCAGATGGAAGACAATCACAATGGTGAAGGGTCTGGAAAGCATGTCACAAAGTAACTATTTAGAAAACTGAGACTGTTTGGCCTGGAAAAGAAATGATTCAGAGAGATATATGAGCTGAATTCACATGGCTGAAAAGAGTCCAGTCAAATTAGGTGGATTCTGTGCTTCTCCATCTGTGTTAGCAGGGGAATTTTAGCTTTCTCTGAGAAAGACTTTCTAATGGGAGTGGTCCCAAAATGCTATGGGCTTCATTTTGAAGATGCCTGGGTCATGCCAACCACTGAGGTTTTCTTCTACTCTAAAAGTCTTTAAGAAAATAGGAGTGACACAGGCAACACTAAGCTATTACTGACCATTGGGGCACTTAAGGTCAATTGGAGATACTACTACTCAGGTTTGCTAGACCTACAATAAATTTCCATCTAGGTACTTAGTCTTGCATTAAGCAACGCTGCTGCCAGGTGAATGTTCAATGATGGCTTGGTTCCCAAGTGACCAGGCATATATTCCAACAGACTATAGATTTTTCTACTCAGTATCATCGACATTTTACTTTTGAAAAAATTTCTTTAGAAAATTCGAGGTAAGGGGTATAATAAGTTTCAGGATGAATACCAATCACTGTTTTTGAAAAGAGACCCGAGTTTGAAAAAATTGTTTTGGGTTTGGTACAGCTTTTCTCCAGCCCCCCAGAAGAGAAGAGACTCTTTGACTTGGTTTCTTCTCTTACCTGATACATTCCACAGACTCTGGCCTTGACTTTAAATCTTGATCTTTGGCTGCTACTCCAAAATGAATAGGAAAGAGCCCCCCAAGGATAATGTCCCCTTTCTTCTGGGCTCGCTGGTCGGGCCCATAGGCAGAAGTGCACCAGGTAAATGCCAAGAGGATTAAGCAGCAGCTATAAAGCGCCATAGTTCTGCTTCTACTCCAGGAAGAGAGATGAGAAGTGCTGGAGGTTTGGAGACTCCAAGAACTTTCCCCCTTGGCGCAGTTCACTCCCTGCAGTGGGGACACATGTCTACAGAGCGATTAATAACAGAATGGAAGTCGTGGCGTTTGAATTTCCATTTCTGCTTTCTCCATTGCAGACTAGTGAGGTGGATGGCCCTGGAGCCTTTGGAAGCCACATCATGTAGAGACTGTCTGTGATCCTTTCTGAAAGAAAAGAGAGATGAACTGAATTCAGCTAAGCCTAAATGCCATCGTGTTATGGTGACTGCAACAGAGGTGGCTCAGAATTTCTATGTAGAGAAGCTGAAGGGTAGCGGGTGGGGAAGGCATGGCTCAGAGTCTCATTTTCATAGCAGTTCATGTAAGATACAGAAAACTTTAATTGCTCATGTGGGAGAAGGAATGTGAGGGCCACATTTTAAAGAGGCCATTGATAAGCTAAGGCCTCCGCTGATGTTGCCGCTGGATTTTAATCCATTTATTCTTCTGTGTAAATAATGCATAGAATTGGCAATTTCCTGTATAATAATGATATTATTAATGATACTTTATTCAGCACATATGTTCTTATAGAAAATATAGAATGAGTCATATTTAAGTTTACATCTGATTTTAAATCAAACAAAAATGTCAGAAAAGGCCAGTTATTTTTTTTATCTTCACCCAAGGATATTTTGTTCATTGCTTGTTTCAGAGAAAGAGAGAGGAACATCGATGTGAGAGAGACACATCCCCTGGAATGGGCAGGGGATCGAGCCTGCAACCAAGGTATGTGCCCTTGACCGGAATTGAACCAGGGACTCTTCAGTCCCTGGGCTGATGCTCTAATCACTGAGCCAAACAGGCTAGGGCAAGGCCAGTTATTCTTTATTTATTATGAGGGCCACCTTTTTTTGTGCCTCATCACAGGTCTCTGGTTACAATTTATAATATGACACTCCATAAACCTTTGAAGAATAGTTCTTGAAAAAGATGCAGATAAAACAAGGGTCTGGATGTGTTCTACAAAGGTCGACAGCTGGGTGCCTTCGCATGGCTCTCCTAGTAGGAGCTCTCTGCTCTTCTCATTCTACACTCTGTGTCATCCAGTCTGTGGGTCAATTAACAATTACATGTTGATGTCAGCTAACTATACAGCCTCTCCTGAGTTTCAGGCCCAAGTATACAACCATTAGCTGGACATCTGCCCTTGAACGTCCCACAGGTGCTTTCAACTTGACAGGCTCTAAACCCACCTTCCTCCCAAACTTGTCCCTCTACCATTGTCTCTCTCAACAAATGACGTGCCATCCACAAAGACACAAAATGAGAAGTCATCCTTGCTTCCTCCCTCTTCCCATCATTGTCCTTCATATTCAAATAAGCACCAAGTCTTGTAGATTCCACTTCCTAAATCTCTCTGGAATCCATCCACTCCTTCCCATTTCCAAGGCCATGTTAAGTCCACCAACATTTCTTACTTGGATTTCTGCAACTATTTCCCAACCAGCCTTCCCTCCTCCAGGCTTGCTCCTTTGCAATCCACTGTTGCAAATCTTTGGTAGCCACGGAACAAGTGGTTTGGAGTACAGGCTCTGGAGTTAAACCTGGCTTTGAATCACAGTTCCACTATTTCCTAACTCGACTTTGGGCAAGTCACTTAACCTCTGTGATCTCAATAAAATAATGCATGGAGATCCATTAGCACACCATAACTAGTAAACTCACAGAAAATGGCAGCTGTAATGAGCACCTCCCAGCTTCACTCTTGCTAGTCTTCCCGTTGAACTCCACACTCCAGCCATAGTGAATTTTCTTCAGATCCTCAAGTACACCAGACTTCTTCTTTTAAATCCCCCAGACCTCATACATGTTGCTCCCCCTGTTTGTCCCTCTGGCCTAAACTTTGTCTGGAAAACATCTGCTTATCTTTCAGCTTTTGGATGGCATGGCTGATGGGTAGCAGGTGGGGAAGGCATGGTGAGTTGTGGGGCCTTTGTGTAAATGGAGAAAAGAACTCCTCTGGGGCAGGCACAGTCTTGGGCCAATGTGAACCTACAGCCTGGGGAGTGGAACACAGGTTGGATTTCCACCTATGCCAACACCTCAGTTGTGCAGTAAGCAACTTATAGGACTCTTCAAGAAGGCCTTCCCTGAACCCTCAGCCCAGGTAGGTCTACCTGTTATATAGTCCTTTACATCTTGGAATTCCTTTCTTGAAAGATTCATCACATTTTGTTATAATTATATGCATAAATGTCTGATTCCAGAGTCCAAGCTCTTAACCATTGCCATATGTTGCTCTTTGCCTCTTAAGATCCCTACTTCCTCCAACAGCCATTCTAGAAGAAGATACTGAGCCCCCATGGAAGGAACACCACAGCAGATACTCAGCATTCACGGAAGGGCCTCCAATAATGTCTGAACATCCGTAACAGTCCTGGTTCTCTAACTCCAGTCGTGCTTTTAGATTTTTTGGCTTCATTCCTTGGACTTTGGTCATACATTTAATAAGCACATGTGCTAAGTCCTGGGAATATAAGGTAACAAACACACGCCCGTTCCCTGCCCTCAGGAAATCCTAGTCCAGGGGGCAGCACACTGGTGTAGAGGATCACACTTTACCCCAACATCTGGAAGTGAGAAAAAATACTTAAACTTTGTTTTCAATGGCTAAATTCAACTTTTCTCTCCAGTACTTAGCACAGTATGTGCAATAGTAACTGCTAAATAAATGTTTGTATGAATGCATTTTAAAAAAAGCACTTTGGAAGGAAATAGAAACTAACATTTACTGAACTGGTCATGAGGTCAGGTCCTTTAAACATTCAATGTATTTTAAACTTCACAACTATAAAGAGAGCAATAAGCAATTCTACTTTCCAGTTGGGGGAATAGATTCTCCAAATAGTCAGCTTACTCAAGTGAGAAATTCTGACATTGAATTAATAATGCCTTAAGAACTCAATTTTAAGGAGTCCTGTGTAGTGTACTGAATTAGGAGAGGGAACATTATAACTAAGTCACTAAGACCTGTTAACTTTTTCCTGTGAAAGATTAACTACTTAGATAAGTTTATTAACTTCATTAGTCCACTCAAGAGAAAATTCATGGCAGGAAATAATAGGTGAAGGAGAAATTTCAGGTCAATTTGCAGTAGTTAACTCCACACCAACCTAATGTAGTCTCCAAACCACTCTTTTTAGTCCCATTACCAGGGTCTAATTTGCTTTCAAAGCTGAGAATGATTCTGGATCCTCCCTCTCACCCTACTGGGGTTTTCTCAGTGGTTAGAGCCTCAGCCCCTGGACTGAAGGATCCCGGTTCGATTCTGGCCAAGGACACAAACCTTGGTTGCAGGCTCAATCCTGGCCCTGGTTGGGGCTCATGAAGGGGGCAATCAATTGATGTGTCTCTCTCACATTGATGTCTCTCTCTCTCCCCCCCTTCCATTCTCTCTGAAAAGCAATCAAAAAATATCCTCAGATGACGGTTAAAAAAAAAATTAAAAAAAAAGATCCTCCCTCTCCCTTTCCTCCAATATCCAATCACCTCGTCTATCTATTCTACCATCTCTTTCCACTCTGCCTTCCCTCTTCCATTCCTTTTCTCACTGCATCACCCCCACCCCAACTTCCTTGTTGCAAAAGCTTTTTTTACTTTCTACTTCACTCCTCCCACCTTCTAGATATGGACCACCAGAGCAGTACCAAGCATGAGTGTAATACAGCGGATAAACAATTAGAACTCATCATTGTCACCTCAGCCTACAAAAATTAGAATGCAAAAGTTGGTTTTTTTTTAAAAAAAAACATACCTTTATTGATTTCAGAGAGGGAAAAGGAGGGGGAGAGAGAGAGACAGAAACATCAATGATGAGAGAGTCATTCATTGAGCCCGCAACCCGGGCACGTGCCCTGACCGGGAATCAAACCCCGATCGCCTGGATCCTAGGTCAACGCTCAACCGCTGAGCCACGCCCGGCCGGGCTAGAATGTAGAGGTTCTTGAATAATCACTAACACTTCCGTTTTAGTATCTGTGATAGACTTTTAATTGTATCCCTCACATCTATACTCCTTTTGTGCCACAGTAAAATAGTTTTTAGCTGGACAAGTGGTTGCTGAAAATAAAAAGGAGTTAGGGAAAAGTTAACAGGTCTTAGTGACTTAGTTATAATGTTCCCTCTCCTAATTCAGTACACTACACAGGGCTCCTTAACTTCCCCCAACTTCTTGTATAATAATGTGTGGTCATAGGACTAAGTTTGGGCCAGTGGGATGTAAGCTGAAGTGCCCCATGGCAGTTTCCAGGAAACTTGGCTTAAGAGAGAGTTGGTGTTGGTCATTTGTCCCCTCACCCCCCCTTCCTCCATTCTGCTGCATGGGGGTGAACATGACAGCTGGAGCCCATCTTGAATCATAAGCCATATCCTAGGGAAAAATGGTGCCATGAGGTGAGAATTTCATGGGGCAGGACCTCCATGTGGACTTTTACATGACAGAGAAAAAAGCTTCTAGCTTGATTAAGCCACTGTTCTTTTTTTTTTTTTTTTTTTACTGCAGTTATATTAACCTTATTTACCCAAGAGTCACAAATAAACTCATTTGTTCTCCTTGCTATAAGTTTATTTCATTTAAATCCTATATAATCATATTTGCCTTCCTGCAAAAAAGAGTATTGTAAACATAAGTTAAAGCTTTATTTGTTCTTTATCTCAATGGCAGGTACATTCGGAAGAAGAAATGACCCGTGGACCAGCTGGTTTTATGTTTAGAAGGTCCTTGAAATCGTGAGGAGTGTTCCAGTTCTGACAGATGATGGAGCATTGAGTTCCTCAACCAAGAGATGTGGGATGGGAGGTCAGGGCAGACTGGTCTGCGGTTCCATAGGTTCGTGAATTTGTAAATTCACACGATTATTTGTTCATTCAAAAAACATTTATGGAGCTCCTCTATGTGTTAGACATGAGGGAGTGTAAGGCCCTGGGGGAGGAGGGGAGTTGAGATTGTTACCTTCAAGGTGCTCATGGCTTAAAAGGAGACAGAAGATGTATTATAATTACAGTGATGCAAATGTTAGGAAGCGGCATGGACTAAGTGCTGAGGGAGCACAGAGGGAAGAGTGGAGTTGTTTCTGGTGGCTGCCAGGAAAGAGAATTCAAGTGGGGACTGGAACCTTCCTCAAGGTAGAGTCTGTCTCTTTTTCTTTGTCATCACCGTAGCCTGGCACCAAGCACAGTGCCTGGAACTTAACCGATGCTCCACAGATATTTTCTAAATGAGTGAAACACAATCAGGAAAAACTAGGAGCTGGTTGAGCAATTCTAGGACAGAATAGGGAAGGAGTCACTCCACAAGAAAAGGTTTATAAAGGCAGTGGCTTCATTATGATCCCAGTTGCATCCCCAGTATTGAACAAGGAACCTGGTACTGAATGGATGCTCAGAAAATATCTGTTGAACTTGCATTTGTCCAACAAATTGGATGCCTCATCCACGTTCCAGAGCTGAGGACAAATTAACAGGAGATAGCAAGGCAAGGTTAGTGTAAACACAGTGACATTTCAAATTTCATCAAAATAAAAACCATCCTGGGCTTTAAAATTTCTGGAAATTGTGTAATTCTAGAGCAGAATGATTTTGGCCACATTTCAATTAGACTTTCGGAACATAAAACCACTCAGTAAATTAGAGGAATGGAGTTTAGAGTATGAAACCAAGGTTTATTTCCAACAGAGATTATTTATCTTCTTTGGGGGGAGTACGCTGATTTGTCTTGGGTTGACTGTGCTATAATCTGCTCTCCTCTGTCACACTCATCACAAACAATATGAACAGTAAGGTGTGGAGCCACTACTGCAGAAAGGTGAAACGCGTATGTTTTAATGCGAGTGGACAGGGAAAACCTTGAGAAAGTTCAACCAAAACCCTGTGTACCTGACTCCGGTTACAGGTTTTTTGGGTTTTTTTAACCTCTTGCTGAGCACAAACCCACAACATGGGTTTTTATGCACACCTCATGCACATTTGCCAAAGAATTAGGGACATCTTATTTGCCATCACTAATGTGACCATCCCCAGTTCTGTGTCAGACTTCCTTCCGTATTAAATCAAGGGGCCTCTTGTTTAAAATGAGGGTCTTCTTTATTAACCAATATCACCCCAATAAATTCAATTAAAAAATAAAATAAAATGAGGGCTCTCTGTCAGCACTGAGAGGACACAAACTGCTGGTCACACTCGACTGGCCTCCCTCCAGCCCTGCTTGCCTCCTCCTGCCAGTTGCACAGGTTTACCCTCCATCTCCCTGACAACAGGTGTGACTTTTGGAGAGGCCATGCCTCATTTAGCTCTGGTAATGGCTTAATTGAGCCGGAAAAATGCCAAGGGCAGGAGGGTGATAAGAACCAGCTGAGCTGGGTTCCTGTGAGTCGTTGGAAAAAGCTATCAGGGAAAGCAGGAGAAAGGATGAACCAGGGTGGGGAGGGGCCGCAGGGGGCACCCAGCCCAGGGGCAGAAACAGCCAAGACAAAGCAAATAAAGAAGATAAACAGGAGAGGAAACAAACACTCCTGAGTGTTGTACGGTGAGCTCCGCGAGGACACAGCCTGGAGGTCTCGTCTGTGGCCTGGAACGCGGAGGGGCTCCCCCGGTGACTAAGTGAACGGCTGCATGTGCCGAGTGTGAAGGCACCATAAGCCATCTCGGGAGTCTAGGAGCCAGCTCAAGGAGAAAGAGAAAGACAGGAAAAGAATAAGGAAATAGAATGGGGGTGGGAGCAAAGACTCAAGGTTAAAAAATGACGAGAAATGCACCTTCTCTGCTCCAGAACCTCGTGAGCTGAAATGGGGGCTGACTTTGGGCCTTCGATGTGGCCAATGCCTGTGCTCCACGACAGGACTGAGTGAGCTCCCGGGGCAACAGGCGATGAGTTAAGAAATGTCTTGTCCTGATACGGCTCCCTTAAGTCAGCTCCACTGATGGATGTGTGGACACCCACAGGCTTAATGAAACGGTTCTGGTGAAGAGCAGATGTGCAAGTCACGTTGTCATAAAGAAACATGCCAGAGCTTCAAGTCCTGCAGGAAAGAATTACTTCTGTGGAATAATGTATTGGGATTGCCTTTCAAAATCACCAAGGAGCCCTGACTACCTGGGGGGTGTATTTTCAGTCTGGTGTCCCAAAATGTGCCACCACAAAGTGTTCTGGGGGTAAAATAAATATGGGAATTGACGTCCACTCTGGGCCACAAGGGCACAGTCACCTTCTAAAGGCTCTGAGAAGTCCTGCATAAAGATAGCTGCTTAGAGAAAGACAAATACTATATGATCTCACTTATATGTGGAATCTAATGAATGAAGTAAACAGATGAACAAAATAGAAACAGAAGCAGGGATACATGGAACAGACTGACAGCTGTCAAGGGGAAGAGGGAAGGGAGGACTGGATGAAAGTGGTGAAGGGATTAGCAAAAAACCATATATATGTAACACATAGACACAGACAATAGTGTGGGATGATTGCCAGAGGGAAATGGGGGTGGGGGCTGGGTGGAGGTGGCTAAGGAGAGGAAAATTCTAACGTCTGTAATAGTGTCAACAATAAAGTTTTTTTAAAAAGTAACTGCTTAACTGTAACCTGCTCATTCCCAAATTTATTTTGGCATGGGACATTTTCACCCCCTACCTACCCCCTGCAAAGGACACTTGTTACAATGCTGTGAAACATAGGCTTGGGGAATGCTGACCTAGTGGAAAGCATAAAATCCTTCGACTGAGCCTCTCCCAGTTTCTTTGGAAGCATTTTTAAAAACCGAATTTATTGGGGTGACATTGGTTAATAAAATTATACAGACTTCAGGTGTACAACTCTATAATATATCATCTGTATATTGTACTGTGTGTTCACCACCGCAAGTCAAGTCTCCTTCCATTTTGAATGGGGAGATTATATCTGACCCTCACTGGGCATAGCATTTTTGTAAGCCCAGGTATGAAATTGCAAAGGGTAGTATTGGAAAGAAGGAGGACTGAGGTGGGGTAGGTGAGTACTGATGCATACCCCAGTCATTCTCTGGCCTTGGGCATAGAGTCCCTGTTCTCTTCTCCCGAGGGATGTTTCTGCTACACTCAACAAGCTTCCACATCGAGCCTTTCTCCCTCTTACTTGCAGCAACTCTGGCCTCAAATAGTGTCCCCCTACAAGTGCCATTGGAACATGGAGTGATGCGCTGGTAAACTAGCAAAACAAACAAACAAAATCAAAAGAAAAAGTGCCTTGATTTGTAGTGTTTGCTGAATACTCTCGCCATGGCAGATTTCCAGCTACCATGGTTTAACTTGCAAAAATCCTTGATATTTAACCATTGGCTCTCATGAGCTGGTAGAAGCCTACTGGCTCCAGCATACCACTGGGACATACCTCTAAGTGAGAGGAAATACTGGTTTTCCTTGGAAAAACTGGCCCAGATTATTTTATAGGCATTATGAATCTTCTATTTCCTGTTTCCCTCTCTGCTCTGTTAGGAAGCTGCAAGCCAAATCTGTGGCCCAGCTCTAGTTAAGATAGAAACCAAAAGCATGCATTTTTGTGTTTTAATATTACTAATGGCATTACTTTTTCTTCCTGCTCTTATTTCACCCCAATTTCCTCACCCTATTAAATCTTTCATTTTCATAAGTAATGATAGGGTATAAACAAATACATAAATCATAAGAAGCGTCCCCAGGGAAAACTTCCTGTGTCATTAGGAGGATGGTGTCTGGGAAAGTCATTCTTTGCCTCATTAACTGAGTGGGTAGACTTACTCAGACTGGGGACACCACGTCAGTCATCAATCTGAAATACAGAACTTTGGAGGTAGAAGGGAACTGGAAAGTTTATCTGGTTCACACTGAAACCTTCTGACACAGCAATGTTTGCATCGCGGTGGTCAAGCTTATCATGTGTAGGAGTTGGAATTCAGAACTCATCGAAAAAGCCGAGTGGGGTTTAGCAATGAAAAGGAAATAATTTCTTTTATTCCTGTCTGATTTGTCACTGTACCCAAGTGTGTCTTAATGATATCATTTTAGGTCTCCAGAAGGCTAAACTGACTTTCAAAGACAGCATGAAATCTACTATGGAAATTCTTGTCGTTTTAATTGGACCTCAGGTGCACAAAACTGGATTAATCATAATCTTTGGTTGGTAACATCCCCTCATTGATCCACTCCTGGTCCACTTTCTTTATTGTTATTTTAATTAATTTATTTTTCCTGTCCTTATATCTTTCTCATTTTTCTATCAGAGTTCTGGTCCTTTTCCCCTTAATTTTTTTTTTTTATATATCTTTATTGATTTCAGAGAGAGGAAAGGAGAGGGAGAAAGAGAGAGAAACATCAATGGTGAGAGAGTCATTGATCGGCTGCCTCCTGCGCGCCCCCGAATGGGGATGGAGCCCACAACCCGGGTATGTGCCCTGACCGGGAATCGAACCCCGGTCGCCTGGATCCCAGGTCGACGCTCAACCGCGGAGCCATGCCCGGCCTGTTCCCCTTAAATTTTAAGAGATCTTTAAATATTATGGATATTAGCCCTTTATCTGTGATACATGCTGCAAATGTTTTCTTCTAATTTGTCAGTTCTTTGTCTTTATTTTACCATGCAATTAAAAAAAGTTTTTATGTAGTTAAATTTATGAATTATTTCTTTTATTGCCCTTGGATTTTGAGTCAGTGTTACAAAGCATTTCCTTACACTGAGTTTATAAAGGAATTAATAATATTTTTTCTGGCTTAACTCATTAAATTATTTTCTATCTAAATTTTTTTTTTTTACATTTAGTTCCCTGACAAGTGTGGAGTTAATTTTTGTGTGTGGTGTGAGATACAGATCTAATTTTATCTTTTTCCAAGTGGCAGTCTAGTTGTGCCGGGGACATTTATTAAAAAGCCTATCTTTGCTTCTGTGATGTAAGACACTGCCTTTATTATTTCCAAATTTATTTAGATCTAGCTCAGGACTTTCTATTTTACTCCACTGGTCTAGCAGCTTATTTTAATTATAAAGACTTATAGTATGGTTTTATACGTGGTAGGGTTAATTACCTTTATAGTTTTTATTCCTGGTAATTCCTGCAGGTTTGTTTTTCCTTATGAACTTCAGCATCAACTGGACTAGCGCCATAAAAAGAGGTCTGCAAATATTTTTATTGGGATTTTGTTACATTGACCTCTTTGTGATGTTGAGTTGTCCTCTTTGAAAACAGCTATGCCTTTCCTTTTATCCAATACAAATTTTGTGTCTTGGCAGCATTTCCTCTTACAGGTTTTACACAGTTTTGCCCAGTTTATTCCTAGGTATTTAATCGTTTTTTGTTTTTTTTTCTATTATAAATGGGGCTTTCTTTACCATTATGTCCTCTAGCTGGTTATTGTTTGTGCCCAATGAAAGCTATTGATTTTGTATGTTAATTATATATCCTGATACATCACTGGGTTCTTTTATTACTTAAATTATTATTGTTTATTGATTCTCTAAGATTTTAGAGATAATCTTACTTTTTTAAAAATTTGATATATAATTGAGTTATTTTTAATAATGAATGAATACCTGAGACACTACCATCCAAAACAAAGAACAGCAGTACCCTACTGTACGTTTCCCTCCTGGGTCCTGTTCTCCTGCCTCTCCCACCAAAACCATCATCTGAAACCACATGTTCATCTCTTTGCCTTCCTCCACATCCCATGGCCCTGCTTTGAAATGATTTCTTAAAATCATAATCAAGACTAAGAGAACACACATCAAAATGCTAAGAGTGATTAGATCTTGGTGATGGAATAATGAATTTCTTCCTTTTTTTTTTGAAATGAAATAAAAGTTACTTTTTAAATGTTATTATAAAATGTTATTTCAAAAGATGGTTCTATAAACAGGCATAAACATTAAATACACAGGAAAAACACTGCAAAAAAAGATTTTACAGTCTAGTCATACTAGGTATACTTTTTATTCTTTTTTATTTTTTTTGTTAATCTTTGCTGAAGGGTATTTTTTCCATTGATTTTTAGATAGAGTGGGAGGGAGAGGGAAGAGAGAGAGAGAGAAACATCGATGTGAGAGAGACACATGGATTGGTTGCCTCCTGTAGGCGCCCCAATAGGGGCTGGGAACCGAGCCTGCAACTGAGGTACGTGCCCTTGGCGGGAATTAAACCCGGGATCCTTCAGCCCAGAGGCTGACGCTCTAACCACTGAGTCAAACTGGCTAGGGCAGCTATGAACATTTTTGAACATGTCTTTTTGGGAATATATGTTGAGTTTATACCTACAAGTGGAACTGCTGGGTGATAGAGTTGGTGTATATTGAGCTTTAGTAGATATTGCCAAAACATTTTTCAAGTGGTTGTAACCAATTTATCTTCCCATGAGCAGCATGTGAATTTCCATTGATCCACATCCTTGCCCACCCTTGGTACCGTCAGTCATTTTCACTGTAGTCATCTCTTGTTTTCCTTTTATATGGTTATATTGTATCTACCCGCATTCCTAAAAAAAATTTTTTTTAATTTTAGTTCTAAACTTTATAAAAGTATGTAATACTGTATGTAATCTTCTGAGACTTTTTTCACTTAATATTATATTAATAAGATTCATCTATATTGCTGCATGCTACTATAGTTCATCATTTGGATTGCTGTGTTCCACTGTATGAATTTAGCACAACTTATTCACTTTCTCATTGATGGACATTTGAGCTTTTTCAGTAATATGGGAGCTCTTTCCTTCAAGTTTGCTCCAGGGCTGCAGGAATCATGGAAGAGCTTATGAAATTCTAAAGGCACTTAAAATGGGTAACTATTAGCTTCTTGCAAATTTCCAAGGCCAAAAATGACAAACACTCTGTGTTTTATCATCTTGTTTTAAAGAAGACTGTTCTCACAGTTAATTAAAATCGCATATATTTTCAAAATTATATTTCTTCTTGCTTAGTTTACCGCTGCAATGAAAGATCAGAGGCAGAAAACACATTCATTTAAAGGTAGAATAGTTATCTCCATTTTTTCCAGGTTTAACAACTCAAATTTCCTTCAAACCTTTCTGCTTCTTCATATTTTTCTAGAGATATGTTAATATCCCATGAAAATTGTCTAACTTCTTCATGTTATTTTTTAGAGTATGTTAACAAATATTAGTACCATGCTTAAGACTGACGTGAGGTTGAGAGGCACTGTGTCCCAGCCCTTACGCGACAGATCTCAGGACATAGTTGTTGCCTTTTGTCCATAACACCATCATTTGGCTGATTCACATCCACATTCTAGTCACCTAGGTTCTCCTTGTTTTTCTAACATAAATTTGCTGGAGCAGTTCTTTCAGAACCTGTATTTGTATTTTTTAATCCCCAAATACGTCTCATTGCAGTTGTTCAAGCTGAATTTTTTTATGGGCCCTGTTAAATTCATTTTGAATTTTGTTCCCAGTTTTGAAGAACCATGTCTCCCTGTCAGGAAATATTTCCTGATTAACTGGCCTCTCCAACTTTGCATAGAAGAATCATGAACCATCTTTAAAAAATAAATCCTGGAAGAGGCTACATGGCACTGCCCCGATGAGAGCACTCCATTGCTAATGACAGCTGCAGCTGCTCTGGAGGAAGACTGTCAAAGAAATAAACCTCCCCAAATACGGCTCATGCACGTTTCTGTAAGCCTGACTTTGAGGCTGGATTATCCACCACACCATCACACATGGTGGAAACCCACCCAGTAGATTTCCTATAATGCGGTAGCAACCTTCAAGCAGAAATGTAATGTTACTATATAAAGAGTCTCATATCTGTCAGGCACTAGGCTGAGCGTAGAGCAGTGGGTCTCAAAGTGAGGTCCTCAGACCATCAGCAGTAGCAGCATCTCCTGGGGAGTTGTTAGAAATGCAAATTCTTGGGTCCCTCCCTGACCTACTGAATTAGCTATTCTGGGGGTGAGGCCCAGCAACCTGGGTTTTAACAAGCCTTGTGGGGGATCTAATGTACATGCAAGTGTTAGATTATCTGACCAACTCTTTCATCTGCATTGGCTCAGATTGGTAGTCTGTTCTTGGTTCTGAAAAATCTATTTCCTAAGAAGGGTTTCAAAATGAACCTTTTATTCCAACACTATAACTTTTTTTTTTTTTTAAAGCATAACCTAGCAAAGCAAGAATGCACTGGAATAGATACACAACAGTTTCCTGTCAATGTCAATTCATTCTTCAGTTTCCCTGAAATACTCACACAATAATTGCTAACATGCTATGATACCAGTATTTAAGAAAACACAGTTCAGAAATCATTGCTCTGTAGCTAGGGTAATTTTCTGAATCTGTAATCCATATGCATGATCTGTGAACTAGAGAAAATGGCCATGAACCGTAGATCAGCCGCTTCTCGCCTTCTCCCCCAGTGCGGAGGGGACTTACATATCTGGTGATCATCCTTCTTTACCTTCTCCGGCAGAATCTTGAGAACTCTACTTTTAAACTCAAATCTTTCATTACTAAACTCCTTTTTCAAATTTACACAATGGATATATGTTACAATAGCATTCACCTCAAATGGGAAGGTCCAGGATGCTGTTTACACGTGGCCATTAGAAGTCACCTTCAAAACCCCCTTTGTCCAGCACTCCCTGGTCTTTTCCGCTCTCTCTCTGGGAATCCTTCTAGGGGCCAGTAGAGGCCTTTTCTTCAGGAGCTGGATGGTCCTGAACATTCTGCAATCTGTGGCTATCCAGTGAGCTCTCAGTGTCCTTCTGCCTGCCCCCGAGCCGGGGAGTGGCTCCTGAAGAGGTGGTCAGGGTAAGAAGAGGCCAGCAAAGGTTTTACAAAGAGCTCTTTCCACTCTGATTCCCCGAAACTTTCCAAACTAATTTTTAAGTCTTCTCCCAATCTCTTTGATAAGAAGTAAGCTCTTTTAAAAGTTATAGGAAATGTTGGTGGGAATGCAGACTGGTGCAGCCACTTGTGGAAAACAGTGTGGAGTTTCCTCAAAAAATTAAATATATAACTGCCTTATGACTCAGTGATTCCACTTCTGGGAATTTATCTGAAGAAACCCGAAACACCAATCAGAAAGAATATACACACCTCTATGTTCACTGCAGCATTATTTACAATAGCCAAGATTTGGAAGCAGCCCAAGTGGCTATCAGTAGATGAGTGGATAAAAAAGCTGTGGGACATTTACACAATGGAATACTACTCAGCCATAAAAAAAGGAATCTTACTCTTTATGATAGCCATAGATACCTGGAGAGCATTATACTAAGTGAAATAAGCTAGTCAGAGAAAGACAAGTACCATATGATTTCACTCATATGTGGAATCTAATGAACAAAATGAACAGGCAAAATAGGGACAGACTCATAGATAGGGAGCAGGCTGACAGCTGAAAGAGAAAAAACGGACTGGACAACAGTGTGGTGATTGGCCAGGGGTGGGGATAGGAGGGGATGGAGGAGGGTATAGGGGAGATAAATGGTGATGGACGGAGACCTCACTTGGGGTGGTGAACATACAATACAGTGTACAGATGATGTGTTGTAGAATTGTGCACCTGAAACCTGTATAATTTTGTTAATCAGTGTCACCCTAGTAAACTCGGTAAAAAGAAAAGTTATGGGAAATGTCATTAATCCTGTTTTTATTTAGTTGTGTCTATGCATTGATTACATTAGACCAGGGATTGGTTGGCAAACTCTGGCTCCCCTGTGGGCCAAATTTGGCTCACCCATTTTTCTAAGTAAAGTTTTATTGACATACTGGCATACCGATTCACTTGCATATTATCTATGGTTGTTTTGGGGATACAAGGGCAGATCTGAGCCCTTACAACAGAGATTGTCTGGCCCACAAAGCCTAAAATACTTGCTTTTTGGTCCTTTACAGAGAAAGTTTGATAAGCCCTGCACTGAACTGCACAGGGAGAAACTTCTACTTTTGCCATGACTATACACGGACGGCTTTGGAAACACCGGTGTGAGCAAGGGGAGCTGACTGCACTAGCTCTCTATCGGAGGAATGAGTCCAGCAGTCTATTTTACGCACAGAGAAACAGGCCACTTCTTCCCCCCGGTTGCCATCTGACTCAGGAAGCACCAAATGTCATGTTTGTTTACCATTTGCTCACAGGAACAGAAGCAAGTGGGTTGTGTGGTGGGTATACCCCTCCCCCAAGTGAGAGAACTCGAGCTAAGGATGGGAATTCCAAAGAGAGAAGCTGAATCACCAGCAGCAACAGGTGTTGCCCCTTTCAATACCGCCAAATGAGTCAGTTTTCTGGGAGCCGGTTACCTTCCAGTGAAGATGGCTTTAAGGGCTGGTATGATCGGTGTGGTTTGGCTGGGAAACAGAAACACCACTACGTCCCAAGTAGCCCATGTGAGGGAGAAAGCCTGAAAGGAGAAAGCCCGGTGCTTTACACGAGGGGAGAAATGTTCACTTTGGAGATAGTTTTGTTTTTTTAAAATATATTTTTATTGATTTTAGAGAGAGAGGAAGGGAGAGGGAGAGAGAGGGAGAAACATTAATGATGAGAGTCATTAACTGGCTGCCTCCTGCACCCCCCTGCTGGAATCGAGCCTGCAACCCCGGCATGTGCCCTGACCAGGAATCGGACCTCGGTCTCCTGGATCCTAGGTTGATGCTCAATCGCTGAGCCACGCAGCTGGGCTGGAGATAGTTTTACTTTTGCTCCCTCAACATTGGATGGGAGCAAACTTCCTTGGGAAGACGTCCTGTTTCATTGCCTTCCTCACTCTCGTCTCCTCTGCTTCATGGCTCCAGCCCAGTCTCTGAGGCCCAGAGCAGGGTCTCTGGCGAGATTAGAGGAGGGCATCACAAGAGGAAGGGGCTGATGTCAATGGCCTCCAGCCACGGACCACCAGGACAGGCTGGGAACCAAGTGAGGAAAGAGAGGCACCTGGTGCAAAATGTGAGGCCCTGCATTCGCATGGCCCGAGTCTGCCCTGCTCCAGGAATACCCTGTGGTTGGACAAGTGGGGTTTGCTACTCATTGCTGAGAAGACTTGTGAGCCATCTCTGAGGTGTTAGAAAGGACTTAGAGGGTTGGGGCTTATAGGAGGTGATTTGGGGGTGGGACTAAGCAAGCAGGGGTTATTCTATGATTTGGTATCTTAGGAAATCGTATCTAGAAGGAAAGAAGACTAGAGTGAGGCTGAGCTGTAACTGGTAAAGAAGCAGTAGTCACCTGAGCCAGATGGGGGGTATTTGGTCACTTTTGTGGTTTGAACAATGTTGATTTTTTGTCTGCGTTCAAACATGATTGTGGAGTGATCTTATTTTTGTCTTTATCCAGCACAGTCACAGAGAGGCCTTGTTTGATGCTGATGCTCTCTGAAATTTCTTAAGTTCAACAGGAAAACACCAGGGCCTCGCTAATGGTACCACCCAGCTCCCAGATATAAGGGGCCAATTTTCTCTTTCTCACTGACCATCTTACTTTCTTCGAAGTCACAGGATAGTGGAGCCAGAAAGGACTTTAGAAACCATGTAGTTTAAACCTCTAATGTTTAAGTTAAAGAAATGGAAGATCAGAGATATTACCTGCCTGGCCAACATCATACAGCCGCTAATATCACAGCTGGTACTGGGACCCATATTTCTTGACTCTGGGAGCCCTGCATACACTGGGCCTACCTCCTTCAGCAGCCTCATCTGTAGGTGTAGGGAGAGCCTACCACTGTCCCTCTCTACACTCCAGCCTGCCTATCCCTTCAGGTCCTTTAATGGGCCAGGTTCTTTATTGTTTTGGGTCCTTCCCACATCTATTTCCTCCGCTTGGGATGTTCTTCCACCCCTCTGAGCTGCACCTCTCATGTAACTCATTCCAACTCATCCTTCAGGGATTCGCTCAAATCCTACCACCTCGTAAGGACACTCCCGACCTCACTCTCCAGGTGCTCCGTGCGTCTTCCTAGCATTTCCCTGCCAGGGTCCCTCTGAGTCTCCCTGCAGTCAGGGATCTGGTTTATGTCGCTCACTGCTGTATGCTCAGGACATAGCCGATGCTCAATAATGAACGGATGCTTTACCCTAAGCCCGGTGGAAGTTTCACCACTAGAATTCTTTTTATAGTACAATCAAAAAGGGTTCTGAAATCTTTACTTGGGGTGTGGGCGGGTCTATATAAACACAGAGTCTGACTGAAAGTAAAGAATACAACAGGCTAAAGGAAAAATGCTGATGTGTTTGCAAGTAGGTGGAGCATGAATTTGATGATCCCATCCCAACGTCGTCCTTCCTGTGATCGCTATCTGGACATGCGGGTGTGCGTGAAAGGCCAGCGTGCGGCCAGGAGCCTTTACACCTCTGAACCAGTGAGGAGTCCTGGAGATTGAAGCTGCTATTGCATCGTTATTTAAAATGTTAGAAGAGAATGTAGACTAGGCTGTTTGGCATGAAAAAGGCTATAAAGATGAGCTAGTTCAGAGAGTTTAGATTTGGGAGGGGGGGAAAGCATATGGGTCTTTCTGAGATGCTGATGAAAAACTATGACTGCTCTTCCCAGAAAAATGCATATCTGTCCATAATTCTGTTTGTTTCAGGTGTTTTATGGGCCTGAAAAGCAAGGTTATGTGACCTTCCCACACAGAGTAAGAATGGAGCCAAGCTTCCTTGTCTCTCATCTAGTATCCTTTCCCTCACACCAAGATGTTTATTCCATCCCAAGAGGCAAGTTGAAGGCATAGGCTCTGGATGAACCCAAAGTTCAAATCTCTGCTTTGACAAATACTGGTTGGTGACTTGGGCAAGTTGTTCAATTCCTGTGCCTATGTTTCCTCATCTGTGGCACAGGGACAGCAATAGCAGGGTTGCTGTAAGCATTATATTAAAATAATACTTGTAGGAACTTAGCATAAAGCACACAGTAAATGTTCAATAAACATTAGTTCTTAATATGATAGTGATGCCCCCCTCCCCGAGTTTAGCAGAACAGTCACTTGGTATCTCCCTCTGGTCCTGGAATGCACCTCGTTTAGTTTACCCACAGCAGAGAGGGGGGCTACCTTCAAACAACATTATCAAGTGTATTATAATGAGACAGGGCTGGGGCAGAAGCCAGGCAGCCCTGACAGCTGGATTAGAAAGGGTACTCTCTGCGGTGCAGTGAGCCTCCTGTCCAAAGGGTGGATGAGATTAGCTGTGTGACACTTCTACAATGGGGTCACAATCTGGACGTTTCCTGATGTATCTAAGGTGACCACAGGCCAGACGATGGCACTCAGAAAGCTGCAAAAAAGGGAAGGCGAGCAGGGCAAGCGGGGGAGGTCTGCTGTGGCTTCAGGAGGGAGACATGGGCCTTAGGTTTCAAGCCTGCAGCTCTCCCACCCTTTATGTATCAAGCTGATAGGTCAATGCGCCAGTTCGGAAACATTTTTGTGAAGCAGCCAAGAGAAAGCCCTTTGGATGAAGAAACCAGGTGGAGGAGACAGAAGACTAGAGGGGTCAGGAGGCCATGGTCCTGGTCTCGGCTTTGTCACTCCCGGTGGGGACCAGCTGCTGCCCTTCTCTGGGCTTTGGTTTTTTGTCTGTAAGGCGAGCTCGTTCAGAAACAGGGTTCGGGGGGGTCTCCGAAGTCCCTTCCACGCAGGCGGAGCGTCAGCAGAGGGGTGGGCTTGGAAGGGGCCGTTTTCCCTGTCCGTTGCCCTCGCCTCGCTCAGGTGAGGGGGTCCCACTGCTCCCCGGGGCTCGGCGACGGCCCGGTGGCCAGAGCAAGGCGCGCGGAGAGGACCCGGAGCGGCGCCTCCCCGCCGTCAGCAGCCCGCCCGCAGCTCGCTCGCGGGTCCCCGCGCCCGCATCCGCCGCTGGAGCGGAAAGATCGCAGGTCGAGTTTCAGCCCCAGCCCGGCCCTGGCGTCAGCAGCGAAGAGAAGTTGTTTTGACTTGTGATGCGTGGAGCTAAAGGAGGGACCCTCTCCGGCCTTGGCGAGGGGCTGCGGCCTCTGGGCGTTCCTGCTCCGTGCGGGTGACCCCTCCAAACCGCGGCCCTGGGGCTGGCTTGGAGCAGCCCATCCCATTCGAGGGGCTCCTGATAACTTAAGAACACGGCCGCACTCTGAGCAAAATGAAGGCATAATTACAATCCAATAATGCCCGGGCCAGAAGGCATCTCAGAATAAGTTTAGTTTAAAATCTAGCATTTACAAATGGGTAAACTGAGGCTCAGAGAGGGAAAGGCTTGCCAAAGTCACACGGCCAGACTGGAGCAGGGCTACTAGTAGGATGTGAATGTTCCTTCGTTCTCTCCTTCACAGAGCTTACTTAGATAAGAAATAGAAGATTTCTCATTTTTAATTTTTAGTGTGCAAACTTTTTACAGAAGAAAGTAAACCACAAAGGAAAGATCCATCCCACCGGAACATTAAAATATTATGTCCAAATGACACAGAACTTCACATTTGGAAAAGATATTAGAAGACTTCTAGCTCACTCCCTCATTTCGGTAACCAACTGCTTACTGGCAGAGATGAATATAGATTCCCAGGGGCCCTGCTCGCTGCCACAGCTGATACTAAATAAACAAAGAAACCCACCTCAATAAAAATGCAAACAAACCCCATATGTTCACTCCAGTAGGAAAGCAGGAAATTTTACTTCTAGTTTGTGTCCTGATTTTGAGGGTCAGGTGAAGGTGGAAAAGTATAGAGGTTGGCAAAAAGTGCTTAGCAGACTTAAAAATGTATATTTTAAATTTAAGATTTTATAATAAAATAGCATAGAATCTTCCTAGTGTTTGAGATTATTAAATTTTAACAATATTTCAGAAAAACAGAGTTTTCCTACCTTGTGGGGACTTGACTGCACACAGGCAAGGCTGTGTAAATTAACTGTGGGAACCCTAAGAGTCTGAGAGTTAGATTGTTTATAATAAAATGCTAAGTATGTGACTGAGAGTTCCAGAAAAGATAAATCAGCAGGTATCTGGGAGACGTATTTGAGGGATGCATTGGGGGATGGAAGGTATGAATAGACAAGGGGGAAGGAGGGGAGGGCACCTGGTGGGAAAGTAGAGTAGGTGAAGACTCAGGAGGGGGTGACATAGTGCTGGTTCTGGTCCCCTTCGTCAGTTTCCCCACTCAACCTGGTGTGAGCACGGTTTCACTTCAGCCCTTCCTAGGGGATAATCTTACCTCACAGGGCTGTTCTAATACATGTAAAACTGTCTGGCACATCAGTCCCCAATAAAGACACACAAGCTCTTTCCCCGCTCTACTCAGCCGCTTCCTCTCTTCTAAGTGACCAGTCCTTCAGTCCCTCCTGTTTTCAGGGTCTTATTCCAAGCCAGAGACAGGTGGGTCTATGTAAGTAGAAAACAAGGGGTGTGGTCTCGATTTGAGGAGCCCAGATTCCTTCTTCTTCTCTCCACCTGGCAACACTATTTCTAACAGCAAATAATGAAACCCCATGTCCAACAAGTGAGGATTAGCATGCAAAGATGGAGCAGCCTCATAATAGAAGACGGTGCAGTCCTTAAACACATGTAATAAAACTACCTAAAGACACAATACAATACTCATGATGTGCTGTTAAATTACAAACAAACTTATAGAATAGCATGTGCCATGAAACCAATTTGTTTTAAGAATATGAATAGACATAGGAAGAAAAAATGAAGCATTATTAACATCCTTGTGAGCTAGACAGGGAAGAAATTTCTAGTATTAGTCCCATGATGCTGAAAACAAGCAACAGAAACAACAAAATTACCTGAGATTCGGGGGATTAAGTGACTTGCCCAACATTAGTAATGGCAAAGCCTCAGCTGGAACCAGATTCCAGATTCCTGATTCAATGTTCTTCCACTGAGCATTCTAATCCATTCCTTCCTCAGACTGCTGGTGTCCCTCACAGGTATATACCTTTCAGGAAGGACAAGTGACTTTGAAGTGGCATAACAACATGGCCACAGAGTCACTTGAATGCCCTTAGAAAAATTATTTGTTTGTTTTTTCTTTATGATGCAGTAATGTGCTCAACAGATATCCTTCCTGCTTCCTGAATCTCTCACGGGCAAGTGGTGTGGGCCAGCTACCAGGCACTTTATGCACAGAGCTGGTGAGAAGTTTGGGAATTACTTAGCAAATGAGAAAACCAAGGGTCAAGACAAAGTGAACTGTCCCCTAGCTGGGAATGGGCCCTCCCAAGGGCCTCTTCTGGTCCCCATTATCTCACTTTGTAGAATCTATTCTGAAATGATGCTCTTGTCTTTTAGAGGTTATCCTAGAAAAAGACCAGTTCCACCTCAGTTCTGAAACAAAGTGGCCAGCCGGTTCTCCCTTTCTGGTAGAATTTTCAATTAATGTGCCAGGAGCAGGAAGAAGGGTTTGAATAGATGTGGATTCAGGTATCTGTGTGGGGAATATGCTAGCTTAATGGATCTAAAAGGAAGTGGGAGAAGATGGGAGTTAAATGGACAGAATTTCCCAAAGTGTTCTTGGTCAAATATATATGAAATCATTGTGTTAAATAAAACTTAATGCATCTCTTTACAGCAGGACTTATCAGAGCCTTTAGTGGTCAATGTGCATTGTAGAATCTCCAAGAAAAGAACCCAGCAAACAAAGTAGAAAGTTAAAGAGACCAAAATAACATTATTCTGTTAATTATCTTTCTTATTTTTTCTCTTCTTCGGGATCTCAAGTTCAAAGTGCTATAAGTCCCTAGTGTTCTATGATTTATTTAGCTCACTGTGGTTAACTGTGATCATCAGGGATGCTGACGATGATTAACAGGGATCTGCTCTGTATTTCTCTATATGATTTCTGTGTTATACTGGATTCCCAAGAGTTGGAAATAATCAGTATGATCTCACACTTCACTGGCTCTTGGCTTATTGTTATAATTTGTCAGCCTTCTTACATGTTTATGGGTAGCATTTAGCATTTTTGAGGATGAGATTGGAACAAGAGCAGGAGGGAATGGTTAAATGCAAACAAGCTCTGGGAGGAGACACATTGCTGCTCTTTGTGATTGATACTACAATAGCCCATCCTTTATTTTGTCTGCTTTGGGATCAGGTATTTCTTCTCTTTCATAAAAAACATTTTTATTGAGATATAACTTACATATAACAAAATTCAAGAAACTTAAAAGTACCAGTTGATGAATTTTCACAAATGTACAACATCCATGTAACCACCATCCAGATCAAGACATAGGACATGCTCAACACCCCAGCTTGTTTCCTCATGCCCTCTCCCAGTCAATTACACCCCAACTACAATTCTGGTATCTATCACTTTAGTTTTGCTTATTCTTTAACTTTGTATGTAACTCACAACATGAAGATGCCTGTTGCCCTGCAGGTTAATGAACCTTATGTAGCCATTACTCACACCCCAGTTGTTGGCTCATCATGTGTATACACATATGTGCATGATGCTGCTGCGATGGCAGAGAAACAAAGGATGGTATCAAGGAAGGCTAGCATGTTCATAGCAAGGCTACCAAAATGTCTCACGCTCTGGATCAAACCAAGTCTGCAAGGCAGGGACTCCTCTTATCTAAGTCATAAGAGCTAAAGAACATTGGGGTCACACTATTTGCTAATCTACAAATAGATCCCAAATGTCTGAATCATCCACCAAATGTTTCATCAGACTGGTGTCATATGTAGGACATCTCCATCCCTTTAACCTTTGCCACTCTAACCTCCACGGTTGACAGAGGTTTGAACTAGTTCCCATTTCTGGCTCTAGGAAGGCAACATTTGTGGAGACATAGCTCAACAAATTCCCCCTTCACTCTGGGTTGCTGTGACTTTGATAACTCTAACCTTGGTGAACCCCGATCCCATTTACCCTGGCGCCAGGCTTGGGCCTCCGATTCTGCAGTGGGGCTGGGTCACCATAATACCAACAACCTGCTCTTCTGGAGCCCGGACTCAGGAGATGAACCACAGATTCTGCTTCTATAGGTAGGTTACACCAGGCTGCCAACCTCTGCAAATGAATCTTGTCACCACTGCTTTAGGGGCCATTTGGATCTTAAATGAGGCCAGGTGAATTTATCTACCTCATAACTGTCTAGCTCTCACTGATTCACTGACACAACCCTAGTCCAAGCTGTCATCTTCTGTCTCCTGAATGGCAGGTTCCTAACTGGTCTCCCTGTTTTCTCTTGCTCTAAAATGATCATTCCTCCCCCGACCCCCAACCTCCACCCCCCCCTTGTCACATAGCAGTTAGAACAATCTTTTAAACACCAAAGAGATCATTATAATTGTCCAAAATCTTTAGTATGACATACAAATGATCTGTCTCTCCAGCCCCATTTTGTATGACTCCTCCTTTGTTCATTATTTTTAGCCCCCCTAGTCTCCTACCTGTTCTTGAAACACACCAAGCTCTTTGACCTAGTTGTTACCTCTACTTGGACTGCTCTTCCACTGGCTCTTTTCCTGGCTGCCTCCTTCTGATCCTCAGGTCTGACCTTAATTGTTCTTGTATACCCTACCAAAAGTTTGCCCTCTACTCTAGTTACCTGAAATCCTGTTTATTTTTTCTTATAGCACTAATCTGTAATCACATACTCTATAACATGTAATTGTAATTTACAAATGCAAATGTGGTTGTTTTTCTGTTTACTTATCAACTCTCAAACTCCAAACCTAGATTGTAATCCCTTGAGGGCAGGGACCTGTCTGTCTTGCTCAGAGATGAATTCTCGGTACTTAGCAGAGTGTCTAGAATTTAACTGGGGCACAATAAATATTTGCTGAATGAATGGATTCTTCACACCTCCCATGTTCTACTTCTTCCATCCAGTTTTCATCGTGAGATCCTGTAGATTTTTCCTCTTAAATTACTTCTGATTCTTTCCACTTCTTTCCAGCTCTACCACTACCACCCTACATCAAACTACTATCAACCTTCATTTTGCTTACTATGATAGCCTCTTACATTGTCTCCCTACGTTTACTCCCCTCCAATCCATTCTTCTCCTTGAGCTGGGAGTGACTTTTGAATCATAAATCTGGTCATTTCATGTCACTTCAGTGGCTTCCCTTTGCTGTGAGGGTAAAGGCCATGATTCTAACCATGATCTGCAAAGCCCTGCCTGGCTTAGTGCCCTTCAGCCTCCAACCTTATTTTCTGCTCAACAATCCATCACTCGCACTACTCCAGCTGTGACTATGTCCTGTTCCTTCCAGCCTCAAGGCCTTTGCTTCTTTTGTTCCTTCCACCAGGAGTCTGCTTCTTCTCACTCTTTGCTATATTAGTCCTGCTCTTTCTCTGGATCTCAGTTCACATGTCATTTAGTTAAGGAAACCTTCCCTGAGTCCTCCCTGCCCACTCCCCATCCATCCACACAAGATTGGGTCCACTCAGTTACATGACTTCATAGAGGTATACTTTCCCAGCATTGCGCTTAAAACAAGTTATAATAAAATATTCATTTCTGTAACTAATTTGTTTACCAAATTGTCCTCTACATTAGGCAGTAAACTCCATGGGGATGAGGGGTATGTCTGTTTGGTTCACTGTTGCATTTCCAGTGGATGGCACTACAACTTAAATATAGTAAACACTCAATAAATATATGTTGAATAAATGAATACAAATAAAAAAGAAGACATTCCAAATAATGAAATTATATATATAAATTATGTATGAGTAATAGTAGCTCATTATTGATGAAGCACTCTTTCATGTGTCAAAAATCATTGGTGGCATATACACGGACATCTTCCTAACTTATAGAATCTATAAATTCCAGTATTTATACTGGCAGGGTGGGGAACCTAGTGTTTTCCCAAGTGGCATTTTCCTCTTGTTTTCATCATAAGATTGTCTTAAGTAGCAGCCCAACCTGCCCAGCCCCAAGTGGGCAGTGGGGGAAAGGGAGAGCTGACAAGTGGTGATCTACACCCTCCACCTGCCCAGGACAAGACTGGATTAGAAAAAAGCCTATTGATACAGAAACTCTATTTTCTCCCAAAGACACTATTTTTGCGGGTATTTGAAATGTGTATATTTTCTTCACTGCAGAGCTTCACGAAACTGAAGAAGAATGTTAATGTTCAAGTTTTCTTATTCTATTTAGTTGTTTTTTGCAGATCTTGGTGTTAATAGACCAAATAAATAAGTATTCCCAGAAAGAAAGAAAAAAGATGCTGCTCCTTTTCAAAATAATAGCTAACATTTATTGAGCACTTTTTATGTGTCAGACTTTCCTAGAGCTTGAAATGTAGTCCTTCCAACCATCTATCACGACGATACAGTTATTACCCCCATTTTATAGATATGATAACTACAGTTTTAAATCTTTCTTCCCATGCACCATGGGTGTTCCTATGAAATCTTCTAGATCCCCGATTCCCTTGTTCTGTGAAAGGGAAGTTGGTAAGTTTCGAACGTCAAAAGAACTTTCAGGTAAACAGTAAATTGATCACATCCCTTTAAAATTCCAAAATAGACATCCAAGACTGAAATCATTCCCTACCCCCACCCCCAGCCGCTGAAAGCTAGAAATGCCAGTAGTAGTGATTCAAACTGTGTCCCACTTGCCTCCTCTGGTTTCCCTTGTCCAGACTTGGGTATTGGAAAAATCAAGTAAAATGACCACGAGGTAAGGCAGCGGTGAAGGGATAAACCCATAGCCCAGGGAGCGTGGGAAGGGCGAGAACAGTCCTACCTATTTATGTTTTGATGACATGGCCACCTATGGAGTGACGGTGTCTGTAGCAGGCATGCCCATCAAGAAACAAGATTAATTTGACAAACATAAATAATAGTGCCTTACATTTGTATAGGGCTTGACAGTTTGCAAGAGAGCTTTCATGTCCGTGGCCTAATTTGATTTTCATAACAGTTCGTGGAAAGTGGACATTATGAACATCCCATTAAGATGAGCAAACAGAGGCTCCACGGGGATAAGGACCTGACAGAAGCCCAAAGGCCTCAAGGGACACATCCCTGGCACAGCTGCAAGAGGTCATGGTTTCCAAGGCTCTTGCATCCCCACGCACATGTCCTTCCAAGAGAGCCTCTAGCAGGGCGGGCCCTGTGGGTGCTCAGGACGCTCCTGACACGGGTGCCTCTCTCGGAGCCAATTTCTGAGCCGTCGGAGAAAACTAATCACCCTGACTTGGTGCCAAAATCTTGTTACTCAGTTTAATCATTACCTTATTTCCCAGACTTAGCTGGCTCCTGGCAACTCTGACTTACTTCTAAAAATCAAATCCTTCCTCAAAGGTGGAAACTTTGCCAAAACTAATGATATTCCCAAGAATGAGTTATAAAGAGAAACACCTGGAATAATGTTCACCAAATGTTAATGATAGACTTTTAGTTGTTTTTTTAAACACCTTTTATTTTTTATTCTTTGCTACATTATTTAAATCTCTATGAAAAACCATCTTTCATTTTAATGAGAACAATAGAGATTTCTTAAGTAAAAACAAATATTGGAAACAAATATGCCATCTATATCCACAACAGTAGCTAATTCTGAGTTGTGGATGTAGATGGTTGTCATTTGTGTGTGTGTGCATGTGTATTTTTCCTTCACCCAACTTCCCAATATTCATTTGAGCAACTGAAAAGTCATGGAATGAATGGAAAGCTTTTCAAGGGGGCTTTACTTAAAAGGAGACCACACTCATTTGGCTGTGCCTGCACCAGGGTGCTGGTTTAAAATAAATCAGTAAGCTTTTATATGCCTCATTCAAGAGACTAATTGTCCAGTTGTGCCCTTGGCTTACTCATGGAGGCAGAGGGCTGTAACCACAGTACGGCCCAGCTTTCTCTTACGTGTAGGCAAAGACCCTATCCCACTGCTATCAAGGTGGTGGGGCAGCCACGTTTGGGATGGTAGCAAAGGCAAAGATAAACCCACTCCCTCCTTTCTTCCACCTTCCCCCTTAGTGGTCCAGAAAACTCTGGTTTATGTCCTCTCAGTGGCACAGATTAGTCTCTTGGTGATGCATTCCACACTCCTAAGGTTAATAAATGACTCTGAAGAAAAGCAACTCACTTATCATGAACTTTTGTGTGACCCTTAGTCCAGTCGGTGAGGAAATATCGTGCTATGGGCACTTTCAAATGAAGAATTAGCCTAACTGCCCTGCTGCCACGTGTCCAGTCAGGGGACATGGTCTTTTCTTGGCCACTTTCATTCCAAGGACTCCTTAGGAGCCAAGAGAGATATTGGGCTAAATTCTAGCTTTTAGAATCTAGATTGTAAAGCATTCTTATACAGTCCAAGTACAAAGTGAACAACTGAGTTTACCTGAATGGTAGTACACCTTTCCCTAGTGGACTAGAGTTGGGACTCAGATGTGTTCAGCTTGTGGCATTAGATGATATTGATGTTCCTGGTCCAATGTCCTGCTGCCACCCAGCCCCACTATCCCCAAAGGTTTATGAACATTCTGAATAAGAGAGAACAGTAATGTTGTGTCTGTCTTCTTGTCTGAGCCACACAAATGAGAGATTGGAGAACTAGAGTTTCTTCCAGCTCTGCCCCCCCAACCCTGTTAAGTTACCATAAAGCTACTGTGGCATAGTTTTAAAGAAGTTCTGAAGAAAGCATTTACTTTTAGAAGGCAGCACAATCAAAGGCTTTAATGGGTAAAGTGGATATTCTCCATTAAAGAATGTTTAAAGAATCTGTAAATGGATACTGTAGGCAGTTAAAAAGAGAGCAGAGTTATAAAGTAGAATCAACAAATCTAAAAGAGCAAATGACAGAATCTGGCACAGAGATCAGAGGGACAAAGGAATAGGAAAATATTATACAACAACAACAACGACTCAGGCACTTCTAAAAGTCACCTTGAAGTTTTCAAGAAGGGATGACATAGCGTCAAGTGTTGAGGAGGTAAATATGGACAGATACTGCATGGATAGAGGTCCAAGACAACTGGGAGATCCTAGTCAGGAGGAACAACCACATGGAAGAAATGGGAATGATAACTTCAAGTGGAAGGCTTGCACCTCTTAGAAATCACAGCTGGAAGAGTCAGGAGCCAGCTTGAGCAAGTCGTCCTAGATGATCTCTGACCTCTCTTTGCGATGGTTGTCCAAATGGCAGATTAAAAAAATCAGTGTTGGTTTCAGTAATTCAGATACATGTTTTTGACACTGACCTAGCAACTGCACCAAGTAGTATAAAATAAAGACAGAAGGGTCTATAGTACCTATAAGCAATATATGAGCCACAGGGTCGGGTGACTGCTAAAGAAGTAGGTTGTTAACAAGGACAAGAAGGACGAACAGCCCTTGGCCTACACTTCATATGTGGTATGGTGGCCAAGTATATGTATATCTCAGTCTTAGAGAAGGGGACCCAGACAAGCTGGCCCATGTCCAGAGAAGTACAATGAAAGCTTGGAAATGAAGCCATGAGGAGGAACCAATTGTGAGAACCCACCCTGAGATTTTGCCTGGAGAAAAGAACTACTAGTTGGGACATGACTGAGGTCTTCAGCATACTGATAAAGGTTTTAGATTTTTTTTCTAGGTGGGTATGGAGAATAAGACTGGGCAGACAGGCATAAATTTCAGAGAGACAGATTTTGGTGTGATATAAGGAAGAATTTTCTAACTATCAGAACTGTACAACAATGCCCTAGGTTTCCAACATAGCATGAGAAAAGTTTCTTATTACAACAATTTGGACTACACAAAAATGGAAATACATGCCTCTCAAGTGATGGTGTAAAAAATGTTCAGAAAGAGGTTGGATGGTCAGGTGTGAAGGGAATGGAGGGGGCATCCAACCCTGGGTGAGTGTGGACATGAGATCCGCATGTCCCACTAGAAGATTCTGCAATTCTAAGAACTATCTTGAATTTATATTGTAACTTTTTTTCTTGAAACTTAAGTGCTTTTACCTCAGTCTCACAAGAGCCAGTGAATCATAGAATAATGTAGCAACTTGCTAAAAAATTGTTTGTAGCTATTTTGGGATCAAAACCCTTCCTAGCAATGTAATTCTCACTGGTTTTTATACGCTTACACAGATGGAGCTGGTTGAGTCTACCCAGAGGCAATGTACTATATAAATCAGAGGAAAGCTTTTCAGATTTCATAGAGTAAATATGGGGATACTGATTGATGTGTTTTAATAAGTCAAGCAATTGAATCAAGCGGTCCTAATGACAAATACATAAAATAAAGGAAATGCATGCAGTTCCTCTAGTTGACCTTTGGTAGGTCACTCCTGCTGAACGGGCCCAGCTGGACCAGTGAGGGTCTGCTCCACTGTTCCTTCCAGCTCTGACATGTTGTACATGACTATGAAAGCCAGAGGCAGCTTTAAGACATGATGTCCCAGAGAGAGAGCCAGCTAGCCCTTGACAGAAAGGTGGCTGCCAGAAGGTATAGAAGTGGAATGGAAAACTTTCACCCTTCCTATTTTTCATTGGCTGCTTACTCATACTGTTGATGAGTAAAGGACCCAGTTTCTCAAAAGCATTCTATGATTCCAGGCCCAGGTGCAGAGCTAGCCTTCGGCTCTCCCTGGCACCTCTGGTGTTGCTTTCCATCCAGAAGGGCAACGGCCTCAACCGTACCCTCCTTGGGTGACTCTCCCAGTCCCACCTCGAGGGCCCTGAGCCCAGTTCAAAAAGTGTCTGGCAGGAATTGCAGCTCCTGCTATGATGAATACAACTTTAAGCCTTGTCTGTTTGTAGTACCTCCCCTTTGCTTTTCTGCTTTAAGAATAAATCCAGTTTGTCTGCTTAATAGGAAGCTTGCATTAACTCTCTTACTTCCTGGGGCTTGGGTTTCTGATTTAGCCAGTAGCTGCTATTTTACTTGGCAAAGGCCCATCTCTATGTGGACTAGATCTTTACAAAGAACTGTTGCTTGAAAGACCATCCTGTCACTTGCCCTCCCCAAAGCTGCACAGGTCTCACGGTCATCCTTCCCTCTATGTTCTTTGTGGGATGCAGGCTGAATAATCAGCCCCACCTGATGTATGTGTCTATTTGTGGTCTCCCTTCATACTTCCCCATGAGTCCCTTCCATTGTTCTGTCCCGAATCTCCCATTTTCTCCTGTCTTTCCCTCTCCTTCCATTCTCCAATGTTTGGAGGTGGCCGTCGGTCACTCTCCAGGGCTGGTGCTCACTGCAGCTGCTGTCGCTCTTTGCAACCTTCCTCCTTCCTTCTCAGGCACTTTAATAATTTTGCTTCCTGGTCTCTGGACTATCCACTATTGGGATGTTTTAAGGAGACAGAATTAGGACATGGCCCATCCATGTTTGGCTCTCACATTGATGTTTCTCTCTCTCTCTCTCCTTTGCTCTCTAAAAATCAATTAAAAAAAAAAAAATCTTAAAAAGAAGAAAAAAAGAGAAAGGACAGTGCTTTTTCAAAGTGTGATTCGAGGACCCATAGCATCAGCATCACCTGGGAACTTCTTAGAAATGTAAATAATCAGGCCCTACCCCAGACCTGCTAAATCATTAACAGGGGCCCAACCTGTTAATGGAGTGGGCCCCAACTAAGCATGATTCTGATACCCACCTACTGCCTGAGGAGGTGGTTTTTGGCGGGGGATTCAGAACTACCCGAATTCTGCCTTCAAGGCTTCAGAGGAAAATGCAAGTACAGAGAATACTAGCTGGGTCTTGGGCCCCAAACCCCAACATCAAACTCTAGTGACTGAGGGTGGACCACATGAAGAAGCTTTATCTCTACTTAGTAAAGTGCTATTTGACTACTACTATTTAGTCTAAGTAATCTAGATCTAAGGCATGCAACCTTACCTCTTTCTCTAAGGCTAACCTCAGGTGGAGCTCTTCCCAATCAAGTACGAGAAAAGTCCACTCCAGAACACATGGCAGCTGGGTGCTAGAGGTGCCAAACACTATACTTAATGACCAAATGTTAAAAGCCCTCCCTTCAAAATCAGGAACAATCATCACTTCTCTTTAACACTTTTCCAGAGGTTTTAGCTAACTTAGTAACATAATGAATAGATATCAAAAGTATAAGGTTTAGAAAACAAAAATAAAATTATCATTAATTACAGGCAACATGATACTCTTAGACTCTATGTACAGATAATGAGAATTAATAAGAATTTAGTAAATTTGCCAAATACATAGTATATGAATGTCAACTACATTTCTGTTAATCATCAATAACAGAATATATATACTTTGTAAATAGGTACATTTATAATAGAAAAAAATTAATTTTCTCAAGAAAAGAATGAACTACAGATGTGCAAGAACTTTATAGAGAAAATTTCAAACGTTATCAAAAGGCATTAAAGAAACTCTAAATAATGAAGAGCTCTACTGTGTTCATGAATAGGAAGACTCAATATTGTTATGATGTCAGTCCTTCCCAAACTGATCTATACGTTCACTGAAATTCTAATAAAAATTTCAACAGGTGTGTGTGTGCATGCACTTGACAGCGGAGTTGTGTGTGTGTTTCATGCATACAACTTGACAACGTGTTTCTAAAATTTATATGGATGAGCAAAGGCCTGAGACTAGTCAGTATTCCTGAAGAAGAAAGTGGAAGGGAGGCTCACCTTATTAGATGGCAAAAGACAAATAGTGCACAGAGCCCAGAAACAGACGCATGCAAACACGGAACCGTGATAATTGGCAGGTGGTATTGTGTATTGGTGTGAGGAAGGGTAGAACTACTCAGTAACAGTACTTGGAAAACTGGATAACCATGTGGGGAAAAATGAATTTGGGCCCATACTCAATTGCAAATGGCTTAAAGATTTCAATGTGATGGGCAATTTTTTTTTTAAAAATTATAAGAAAATATAGACTGTCTATACAACCTCAAATAATGAAAGATTTCTTAAACAAGTAGAAAAAAAGCACAGACAATAAAAGAAAAGATGACAAATTTGACTATATTAAACTAAGGACTACTGTTCATGAAAAAATCCTACAAAGACAAGCTACAACCTGAAAGGGGATAATTGCAGCAATGTAACTGAAAAAGGAGTAGTATCCAAAAAATATGGCATTCTTATTGAAAGAAAAATAGAAACCTCCCAATGGAAAAACAGTGGGCAAAGACATCAAGAAGCATTTCATAGAGCTAAAGAATATGAACATACAAGGAAAAAACACATACACGTTGGTAGTCAAATAAAAACCACAACAATCGGGCAGTAACTCAACTGTTTGCAAGAATGTGGATAAATAAGAAATCTCGTACACTAATGGTGGAAGTTTAAACTGGTAAAATCCATTATCAGTAAACATGAAGATCCCATGCCCTAAGCCCAGCACTTTTACCGCTTGGGAGAATGCCCTAGGACTCTTACACATGTGCGGAGAAGTCATGTACAAAAATGTTTATAACATTTTTTTATAACAGCAGGAAACTGCAAATACCAATTGCTGATGGATTATGCCCTAAAAGAAGGGCATGAGTCAGAAAGCTCTGCACCCCTCTCAGGAGTCAAGTAGTGGAATATGTTTTTAAAATAAAAAAACCTTCAGGAAAGACCCAAATAAAAGGCTAAAAAGATTAGATTAAGGATTAGCAGCTGAATGGAGACTATAAAGAAATGAGACAGATACTTCCACTCTCTAGGAACAGAAATGGGGTCTCCAAAGAGGTCAGTGAAGGAAGCCGGCAGAGAGATGGGATGAGAGCAGAAAGAAAGCTGAAGCAGGAATGAAGGCACTTTTCAAGGAAACCTTGAGGCCCGAAAGAAGGGGAGGCACTGTGGTAAGTATCGGAGCATCGACATGAGTCAACGACACGAGGCAGTTGGGAAGCGGCCTGGTCAGGAAACCAAGCACACTGAGTCAAAGAGAAAAAACTAATAAAAAGCTGTATTAAGGAAAAAAAAGTTATTAAAGAAACTGAGAACACAGAACCCAGTGGCTGTAGAAACGCTTATTTGTGGGTAAATTATAAAATGGGAGCACTGGTAAATATGAACAGTATTCACAGATCTTGTAATTTGAAAAAAAGTGTGAAATTTCCTTCACAGTGTCAGTGAGGGCGAAAAAGATGGCTATTACTCCAGAGGGAAAAACAAGGGATGCCGGAGTCACAGAAGCAAGTAGCAGAGGGAGGTGGAGAGGATGTTTAGTTAGTTAAGATCAGGACGTTCAATTTAGTTTACATTTGGATCAAACAAACTATGAATTGCCCACCTAACCACACAAGGATACACAATGCCAGAGAAGAGCTCAGTTTCATGCAAATATTTTCAGCACAAATGACCAGCTCCCAAGCTCAGCTGCACAGAAAGAACAAGCCCAGAAGTCGACAGCATAGAAAACACCGACAGAGGGAATGACCAAGACAAGATTCCAAAGGCTACACTTTCAAACAACATGCAGACATTTTCCCAATTAAAAAAACACCACCACCTAAAAACAAAAAGTCCAAATAAACCTCAATGTCAATTTAAAAAGTAATTATTACACAGTAAAAGAGATAAAACAAGAAAATAAAAATTAGTTTTAATTCTATCTCAGTCTCACAACTCTTCTCTTTCTTTTTTTTACATAGATATGTATATCATATCTATGTCTCTGGCTCCATATCATTTCTCTTTGAACCTATTTTGTAGTATCTGTTTTTACCCAAATAGATTTAATCTGAAATCCTACAGTATGTTACTTATTACATCACGATCACATCTCTATGCCACTGAATATTCTTGTTCCACATAAAGTATAATGACTACTTGGTATTTCATTATTTCTATGTATCACACTTTAGCCAATTACCTTTCATTGGTCATGGGACCTGTTTTAAATTTTTCATGTTATAAATATTACCGTCCTAACTTCCTTAGGTTTAAATCTTTGCACATATTAATGACTATTTCCTTAGCATTGACTCAGACACGGAAATTGTTAGATTAAAGGGTAAAAAAACTTTTACTACTGATTGTGAAATTGCCCTCCAGAAAGGGTGTATCCATTTATACTGTCAATAGCAATGCATGAGAGATCTTAGGCTGAATCATTATAATTTTTGAAGGCTAGAAGAAAGGTCCCAGTAACAAAATGTTGACTATGGGCTTTGGAATTAAATATATGGCCTTGGTTTGAATCTAGTCTGTTCCACTTACTGGCCATGAAACCTCAGGCAAGTCACTTAACCTCACTAGGTCTCAGTTTCTCCATTGTACTGGGATACACCTCACTAACGTTTTGGTAGGACTGAACAAAACAAAGCATAAAAATGCTGAGCACAGTGACCGATACATTGTGAACACTAAATAGTAAATGGTATCCCTCAGAATGTTTTTCCCCTTTAGGGCTTCACTATGAAAGTTATCAAGAACAGCACGAGGGATGAGGCACCAAAGAGAAGGAATCCGAGTCACAGAAGACACTGAAGGCAGGCACCAGGACCAAGGCTGGTCCATAAACGTGGTCAGAAAAAAGCCTTCGGAACAAGAAAACAAATTGAATCTAGAATTATGTGGTGGCGGTGGTGTCAGTTTAGCAGTGTAGCGACATGAGGCTGTAACCCAAGCACAACCAGCACTTTGCACTAATGGACAGGGGGGAAGTGAAAGCACCACGGGACATCTCACCCTTTGGCCGTGAGGCCCAGCTGCTCCGCAGACCCCTTACAAGGAGATAATGACAAGTCTTGAGAAAATTACAAAAGGAAGATTATAAGCCCTGAGATGTGTAAGCTGTCACAGTGGGTTAACACCACCCAAGCAATAACCAAAATAATGACCTCAAAAAGCAGGTGGGAGGGAGATATGGGGGGAGAGGGGAGGGGAGGGGTAGGATAGGAGAGGGGAGAAGGTAACCAGTGTGCAGACCAAATGAATGGGTCCCACCATACTGACCCCAACAGATCTTATTAGGGGGAAGCAGCTCCACCGATGTACAAGCTGGGAGCGGGCAGGTGAAAACTCTTGGCACGTGCATGAATGAAGACAAGGATGCCGAGTGAAACTGGGAGGTAAAATAATGGAAATGGAATTTGAGTAAATATGGAAGGAGGGGAGGGGTGTCTGAAAACCCTCAAGAAAAACCAAGTGCCAAGTGCAGATCCTCATGGAAAGTTCCTTCTCATGATACTGTGGAACAACAGGGCAAAAGCCAGCAAACCACCGGCCCACAGCTGCAATGCAGGGGAGGGGATTAAGAAGGGCCACACTGCCCAGCGGGCATGGCTCGGAGGCTGAGCATCAACCTAGGAGCTGGGAGATCGAGGTCGAGGTTCGATCCCCCATCGGGGCATGTGTCCGGGCTGGATCCCCAGTTGGGGGCGTGCAGGAGGCAGCCGATCAATGACTCACATCATTGATGTTTCTGTATCTCTCTCTATTCTTCTCTCTGAAATCAACAGAGATTTTTTTTTTAAAAAGAAGGGCCAAACCTGGTTATTTTTTGCCTGCTTGTTGATGTGACTTGATTTTAACCAGATAAGGAGGGACAAGTGGTGGGGATGGCAGGACAGAAAGGGAGAAAAGTAGAAAGGGGGGTAAGGGAGGCAACCAGTCCCCACCATCGCTGTTCCAAGGGGGACCCAGAGATGCCAGAGATGGGCCTTGCCTTCAAGGAATTCCAAATCCAGGTAGGGAGATAAGTCCCTTGATATGAAAAAGCAAACACAGGGCCGGGCAAAGGTAGGTTTACAGTTGTCCGTATGGAAAATAATACAATAATTAACAAATAATACAAGAATAAACTCTCTGTTTTGTGTACTCACAACTGTAAGCCTACTTTTGTCCCACCCTGTATAATAAATGGCTAGGTAAGAACAAAAGATATTTTAAAATACCTGCAGTGCGGGCCGTGGGCAGGTGTAGCCGGGAGAGCTTCCCGGCTAGAAGTTCTAAATGGGAGCAGAGAGGTGGTGAGTAGAGACGGGAGTTCCAGTTTGGGGACTCGGCAGGAGCCACACCACTGAGGCAGGATTGAGCAAGCATGTAGCCTGGAGACCTGGTGACATGAACCACCATGGGAAAGGGGCGAGACAGTAAAATGGAATGAGCTTGGGCTTTGGTTCAAGAGGACTTGTTTTTCCCACTTACTGGGATTCCTAGAACCTCAGTTTTCTCACCTCTAAAATGAGGATAATAATACACTCCTTTGAGAGTTTTTGAGAGAAAAAATATGAATAAAACACTAACATAGTTACTGGAACATAAATGTCTAGAAAGTTATAATTTTATTAGGTGACTACTCCTAGAAATAAAAGCACAGCACAGAAATGAAAAGAGAATAATATAAAAAACAAATTGCAGATTTCCAGAAATGAAATGTTCACATAAAAAAGGAAGAATGTAAGAAGTGATAAAAATTAAAAAGGGGATGGGTTGGAGCAGGATACCTAACGTGTGGTCCATGATCAGCATCACCTGGGAATTTGTGAGAACTACGGACATTTGATGGGAATTTCTGGGGGTGGAGCTCAGCAATATACAGTTAATCATATGCCCCACCTTAAAGCTTGAAAGGTCTGGGAATGTTTATTGGCCAAGAGATTAGCTAGAAGTAGATACACCTGACTCCAATTAGCACTGACTTCAATCTTTTCACATGTTCATGAATGTTATTAATTCAAAAAGAGAACCTTAGCGATTCTGCGGGGAAAGTAAAACTATGAAAAAGGATTATGATTGACTGTAGCCTTGCCCTGGCCAGTGTGGCTCAGTTGCCCTGTGCACTGAGAGGCCACTGGCTCAATTCCCGGTCAGGGCCCGGGCCCGGTTGGGGGCTGGATCCCCCGTGGGGGGTGTGCAGGAGGCAGCTGATGGACGTCTCTCTCTCTCACTGGTGTTTCTCTCTCTCTTTTCCTCTCCCTTCTTCTCTCTCTCAAATCAATGAAAACATATATAGCTTTTTAAAAAGGGATTGACTACAGTCACAGAAAGTGGGATAAAGTCATGTATTCAATCATGGTTTGCTAATAAAGTTACAAAAACCTTTAGGTTTGCAGAGGTTTGCCGATTTTGAAATTGTTGACCTATGCTGATTCATTTAACCCACATAAACTATTTGGTAGGTACTCTTCTCACCCTCCCTGTGGAGATGGAGAAATCCAGGCATCGAGAGGTTATTTAGGGCTAGTATGCGGCAAAGTCAGGAGGTGAGCCCAGGTGGTGAGAGTCCATGCTTTCGGCGGCTAGTCTATGCTGCTTCACCCCAACCATAATTTATTTAAACACTCCCTTATTATTGGACACAGGTTGTTTCTAGTGTTTCACTTCCATTAATAAACACTGTGAAGAACATCTTTAGGTGTAAGTCTTTTTATTTTTTTAGTTTGTGTTACACTTCTTCAGCAATTTAGTTTGTGGCCATACAATAGTACTGAGCATGTTTTTCTTTATAGTGTCTTAGATAGCTTTTTTCTTTTTTGGGGGGGCGGGCATATAAATCTTAAATCACATTTCTAATGGCTTCTTTAGGATAGTCCCAGAAATTGAATTCCTTGGTCAAAGGCTATACACAATTTTAAGCTGATTATTTTCCAGATAATTTGTTATGAAGGTAACCACTTTACCTCACTCCACCAGCATTATCTTTAAAGTTTTAATATCCTTTTTTTGTTTTTTAGAGAGAGAAGGGGGGGGAGAGAGAGAGACATCGACTGGTTGCCTCTTGTATGCACCCCAACTGGGGATCAAACCCGAAACCTAGGTATGTGCCCTGACCAGGAATCGAACCCACCATCTTGTGGCGCACTAGACCAGGCTCCAACCAACTAAGCCACAGGGCTAAGTCTTTACATTCTTGATAAAGCAAACTGATAGATAATTTTAAGAATCCTTATTTCTCTTATTCAAATATGTTAAAATATTTTATATGTTTACCAACCGTGTGCTTTTCCTCCTTTGAAAACTGTTAATCCTTTGCTCACGTTTCTGAAACCAAGGTCTTGATGTTTTTCCTATTAAATTCTATGAGCTCTTTAGATATTGAAACTTTTGACCTTTTGACATATTTGCTGCAATTTTTAAAAGTTTATTTTCCTTTTAGGTTAATTGTGACTTTTTATACATAAATATCTTAAATATTTATGTAACAAAATGTGTCAATACCTCCTTCATGATCTCTGCTACTTTCACACATAGGAAAAACTTCCTCATTCCCATAAAACATCCTCTGCTTTTCTTCCCATCCCCCAAAATAGAAACTTTCCAAACTTCAACTTTTAACTTGAGTTACAATTTGACTGAGTGTATTTACAGTAAGAAGTTCATTTCTTCAGAAAGCTAAATAAGCTGTGTGTGTTCATTTTTGCTGGTGGATAACCTTTGAGTTCCATGAAACCTGCATAAGACCAAGAGGCAGCCAGATAGTAGGAAGATCACAGTGCTGGGAATAAATGGAGTTAAGAGCATGAATCAGGTCTGTCATTTATATAGCCGCGCTTCCTTTGTCAAGTCACTCCACCTTGTAAAATGGTACCTATCCTGCCCATCTCTCCCTTATTTATCTCCTGAGATGTGCTGAGGATCAAGTGAGTTGATAGGAAAGTGCTTTGTCAATCAAGGGCTATATCAGCCTATATACATATTGAGAGTTGTTCATTCACTTAGCTTCTCCAGTGTGCCAGGCACCATGCTGGATCTGGGGCTTCGTGCTGAATAAGATATAGCATCTGTGCTCTTTGAGCCTACTCCTTTCTTTCTACATTTAAGTCTTTAAGGACCAGTAAAGTAGGTAATAACCTCAGTTTACTGATATAGAAACTGAGGCAGAGAGAGGTTAAATGACTTGCCCAAGGTCACACAACAAGTAAGCTGTAGAGCTGGGAGATAGAGCCAGGCATTCTGATTCCAGGACCCAGACTTTTACCCACTATACTGAGCTGCCTCTCAAAAGATAAGGGTGAGAATTGGCTAATTGCATAAAGCAAAACTTTATTTGGAATATTTCCATTTTTAAGAGTGCAGAAATAGAAGGCCACCTGGGCTCCTCACTGCCTTTTTCTCCTGCTCTCTCAATCGACAAACACTTAGCACAAAAGGGCTCCTGTGTGCAAGAATGTGGGGCACAGAGATGCACAGACCTGAATCCTAACCCAAAAGAGCTTGGCCTGAGGGGTCCCTTCTCACTGGCTCTCCTAAATCAGCTGGCACCACTTCTCTCCCTACCTACCCTCTTCCTCAAGGGCTACCAGCTGGAGATCTGGGTACCACAGCTGGCGTCTCTGAGTTCACAATACCAGCTGAGCCCCCGAGCACGCAATTGGAGCTTAACCGATGCTTGTTGAACTAAACTGAAGGCCTTTGTCCAATTACAGAATATTTAGGAAGCTATATGGAGGATATGATAATTCTCTTCTCTTGAGAGGAGAAAAACAAAACTTTTTTCCTAAGGACAAGCAGCTCATAATTACTGGCGGGAAGCACTGCAATCTCTTTGAGCCTGCTCCTTTCTACATGAAAAACAACAAATAAACAAGAAAAATGCTTGTTAGGAACTCCACCAACAAAAAACACAGGAGAAAGAAGTCAAATCACTCCATTTTTCTATTTGTTAATTTTGCTTGTGCGAATGTGAAAGACTTGTTGAAAGAAAAGCAGCTAAAATTAGCTTCCTCCGTTCCCCTATCACATTACCTCTGCCGCAGCATCACCGGTAAGCATTCCCTGAGGCTGGAGGAAAACAGGGTTTTGCCCCCATTCCCAGGGGGCAAAAATTAATCATAGATGAGAAACACATAAAAGCCAATTAATTCAGGTTACTCACCCCAAGAAATCTTCATTCTTTCTGCTTTTTCAATGTAAGGAAAGACCTCAGAGGCAGCTGAATTCTAGGATACAGGCCAGTCAAGCACCCACCCTAAGCCAGGCATTGTGTTAACCACTTTCCGTATACAACTCATTTAACCCTCACAACCACCCCTTGAAGGAGATATTACTGCAATTTTACAGATATCAAAAGACTGTCGATCAGTAAAAACTGAGGCTCTGAGAGGTTGGATATGTTGTCCAAGATCACAGACATGGAAAGTCCACTTTTACCCAAACTCTAGACTGTCCATGGCACAGGCAGACCTTATTTTTTTTCCTCACTTCACATTTTGCTGCCTCACTCATCGGCCCTGCCTAATTATAACATCTTTTCATTTCTGTGACTTTGAGTAATGATATAGTTGTTCAAGCTGTACCACAATCAGCTTTTCCCAGGATCCACATTTGGGGAAAACAGGCATAAAGCTCCCAGCAACTTTTCAGCAAACACTATCACACATGCCTGGATTACTTCTTGTTTTATGAATGAATGATGTGGTTACCAAGATTACACTGATTGTAAAATGGGGCCAACCCAAGTCCTCTAATTCTCACTGGCCTTAATAAAGGCATCTCGGCCAGTGCTTATTGGATTGTGAGTGGACAGAAGAAAAAAGGAGAGAAACTTCAATCAGGTTAGTATCAGGCAAGAGTTCAACCAAAACTGCCAGGCATGAGTGAGGGTTATATGTGCCACTTTATGACAATGGCAAATGGATAAAGTCTAATGTTTATTTACCTTGAACAAAAAGCCTCCCAGAGATAGGGGAGAGAGAGAATGAATTTTATTTGTTATGGATCAACTAAGTCTTCCTGATCCTATTTTACTCTATGACATATTAGTTTGTCAAGGGATCTTCTGAATTAGAACACAGCTTTTTTGGTACCAATCATTAAGTCCTCTGCACATAAGCACTTCCTAGATACCTGATCCCCAGTCCTGCTTGGTACCTGGCTTCCTTTTGTTTACCCTGAGATCACTTGGATGACAGAACCAAAGGATGACAGATCAGAATCCAGTCCCCACATTAGATGAGTGGGGTCTACCTCGCACACATCTCAAGCATCAGTCCCCTTTTCTCCATGGCCACTACCACGGCAACCATCATTCATGCCATCTTCACCGTTATCTAAATGGTTATAATCTCTTTAAGTGGTTTCTCTGCTCCAAACTTACTTCCCTTTACCCAGGAATCCACACGTAGCCAGAATGATTGTGCTCTAAATAAAATGCTCACTATGTCATCCTTTTACTTAAAACCCTCCAGTGGTTCCCTTGTCCTAGGATGAATAATGAAAATAATAGCCAACAATAACTGGGTACATAATCTGTGCCAGGTACTAAATGACTTATCTCAATTCTTGCAGCAACTCAATGAAGGAGGTACAATCTTCATTAGCGTTATATATTGAGTCCAAGTTACTTGACTAAGGTTCCATGACTAGAAAGTGGCCAAGCCATGACTCAAACCTGGGTCCACACGACTTCTGAGTGCATAGTTTAACCACCATGCTATCCATATGATGGCATGCAGGTTCTCTGTGACCTGGCCTGCCCCCACTCCAGCCTTATCTCTTAAGGAGCCCTCCTTTGTTCTTTATGCTTCAGCTCCTTGAGCCACTTAAAGGTCCTGGACCTTATGCCTCTGTGGTTTTTGTTTGTTTGTTTTTGCACACTAATCCCTCTTCTATAATGCTCTCTCCCCTTTGTCTATTTTGTGGAATGTCTCATCTTTCAAGATTCAACTCAAGTGTTAACTCTTCCATGAAACTTTTCTCACCCTCTCCTTTCCTAGGTGGAATTGACCACTCCCCTCCTTGTGCATCACTGTGCCCTAATTATAGCAACCACAATACTTTCCTGCCCTTACATGGATGAGTATGGCTCTCACCTCTGAGACTTCTATGAATTCATTAAATGCTGGGACCGTGTCTTACTAACTCATTTTATCCATAGTATCTATCACGGTGCTAGGCATTAGAAGATTTACTGCAAAAAGTATTGAATAAATGAAAATATTTATTTGCACATAAAATATGTTGCTTGTCAGAGCACCCCACTGTGAGCTTTATATTACTTTTACTTACAGCATCAATGCAATTAGTTTTCTTTTCCTTTACTTAAGGACTATATGAAGCTCTGAAGAGATATGTGCAGCTTTAGGGGTGGATAGATGATATGGTAGTCTACCTGCCACACCTGCTTTCACCTGGGAAAGTACTCAGTGATAACAATAAACTCACTGGACAAACACAATTTGGCATGGCAGTTACATATATATCTACTTTAGGAATGAGAATATGGATGATTTGCACTTGAACCACAATGCACATATTTTATTAATTTAAACATTTGATTTAAAAGTAGGAATAACAGCAATGGAAAAAACCATGACCAACTCAAGACAGGATAGATGATGCTGTGATAACAAAGCATCCTTTCCCCAAATTCCAGAAATGCCAACTCTGGACACATGTGCACACACGCTGTAGGGCAGATGCCACATGGAAGACAGACTTCTTGACTCCAAGCAGCCAAATGTAATTCCTAACTGACACATTCTGGTCCTATCTCAAAACTATATACGTCCCCAACATTCTTGCCTCCCTTTGAACATCAGCTCAAGGGAACGCTCCTTGAGAAAGCCTTCCTTGATCTTGCAGTGCAGTCAGTGTACACCCTCAAAGAAAGTTATTTCATTCCTTTAGAGAACTTATTTTAGTTTGTAATTACATTTTCAATAGTTATTTTACTAACGGTTGCCTCCCCAAAGCATCTGTAAGCTTCAGGAGATCAGGGACCTGGCCGGGCTCTATTCACCTTTTCTTTCCCCCAGTAACTTGCACATGGCCAGGTACTCTATAAACATTTTGAATGAATGAATGAATGGTGATCCCTTCACTTCTCACTCACTTCCCTGTTCTCTTAATTGTACTCGATTCCTTACCAGACTCCAGCTGATACTCAATCCATTCCTTTCCATTATTTCTGTACCCTAGCACAAGAATAAGTCCTTATTTTCTAATCTTCTCCCTCCCAATCCCCCAATCCAAAAGGCTTCTTAGAAGTGGCAGCTTCTAACCAAACTGTATATTTTGACATGTTTGGGATCCGGGTCAAGGTCATGCAACGTGAAAAAATAAAGGAAAATGTAGTGACTGGAGTAGCTATTAGGTGATTTTAGATACTCTACACAACTCCTAAAAAGCCTTTTAATTCAGTAAAAATAATTTAAATAACTTCTATTTTATCATATTGATAAAAATGGGTTTATTTGCTGATTTTTTTCCCTACTTCTCAATATTTTGACCTTGCATAGAAAAAGTCTTGGAAAAGAGTTGATTGTGCTGATTGTTGGCAAGAAGAAAGCCACGTGTGGTCTCTTACAAAATTCTCCAGAGGTTGTTCCTGAACGGTAGAGCCCTGAGCCCCAGGATTCTTCTCCACTCAGGGGTCTTGGCCTGCTCCTTCTTCCTCTACAGCCCCCCCCCCCCAATATAAAACCTCCACCCTCTGAGATCTTACAGAGGAAAAACCCCATGCCACTCTGCGGGGCCTGGGGAGGAAAAGGGAGGGCAATGGAAAGGTGTAACTGGTGGGATTCTGCTTTCGGGAATCGGAACTAGCAAGGTATTCATTTCTGGAAATCTAGAGCATTTTAGGAAATATCCTTCATTGATTCCCCTCACTGCCAGCCTCCACTTAAACTGCACTTGGAAAGTCCAGTTTAAGGAAAAGAACAGCACAGAACTCGGCACCTACCCTTCCCCAAGGCTGCTTTCCTTGAATTGCTGGGGGAGTTAAGGCAAACAAGTGGAATGTCCCTCTAGGTACAGGGCCCCCTTCTCCAAGGGCCACCGCAGCGAAAGACTGAAAAAAGCAGGGGTGGCGCTAGTGGGGGACACTGGAGGTTAAGGGGTGCAGGCAGTGGGGGTGACGTCATTTTCTTCTGGTACTTTCATTAGGCCGGAGGTGGGACACACAACCCAAAGGCGGGGACAGAACCAGGGGAGTAGGAAAGAACATGGGTGGAAAAACAAGGGCGGTGTAAATAGCCACAAATGCTAGTACAGGTTTGTTCCAGCCCATACACTTCTGTATTGTTTGATTTTTTTCCCCAAACCGTGTGTCTGTGTTATCTATTAAGCTATAACTTTAAAATATTTAAAAAATAACAAGAGACTCCATCAATCTGGTACCACCCCCCCCCCCCAAGGAATGTGGAGGCTGGTGATCAGGCCCTGGGGCTGAGCCCTTAACTTGGTGCCACCGAGGCAAGGTCCCGAAGGTAGCTGGAGGCTGTGCCAAGATCCGCCACGAGGGCTCGTGGCCCGGCAGGTGGGCGCCGAGGCCGCGGAAAATGCCCGTTCCCTCGCACACACACACGGTTAGGGTGGGCACGGGCACCGGGCACCGGGCACCATCCGCAGCCCGTCTAGGAGCGCGCTCCCGGTCATCCTCGAAGGCGGCCCCCCCCCCCCGCCCCTCGGGGTAACTGAGCCGTCGGGTCCCGCGCCGCCCGGGAAGCCTTAGGTCTCGCACCTTGACTTGCCCCAGGGCCCGCACCCAGTGTTCCCAGGGCTGAGCCGCCCGGGCCTGCGCCCTCCGTTTGGCCCGCAGCCCGCAGCCCCCAGACCCGCCACTGCCCCTCCCGCACTGGGACGCTCCCCGCCCGCCCTCCCCGCGGCCCTCGGTCCTACCTGGCGCCCGGGCCCGGGCTCCCTCCCCAGCGGCAGCGCCGGCCCGTCGGCTGTGGGTGTCCACGAGGCTGGGCTCGCAGCGGCGCTAGGACGGTTCGCGGGCCCCACTCCCGATTCCAGGGTCACGGTCCGGAGAGGCGCCCGCCCTCGGGTCTGGCCGCAGCAGCCCCCGCAGACCCTCTGGGCGGCCGCGGCGCCGGCCCCGGAGCTCCGCCCCTCGCCGCTCCCCGCCCGCCTGCGCCCTCGGGGTCCGCGTCCGCCGGGCCCGCTTCCCTCGGAGCCCCCGCGGCGGGAGGCTCCCCAACCCCGCGCGCGGCTCACTCACGGTCTCCCGGCGCTGACCCAGCTGAGCCGACTCCGCTGGAGCGCGGCGCCGAGGGCGCGTCTGCCCTCCCGCGCGGGCCCCGCGTCGGGTCTGGTCCTTGGGGACCGCTGGCCACACGCTCGGGTCCTCTCCTGTCCTCTGCGGTGCCGCGCCGGGAGTTCCCGGACCCCGGACCCTGCTCCGGAGGTAGAAGACACCCCCTTCCCTCCTCCTTGGAGATGGAAGGAGGCTTACGACGTGGGGGGCTTAGGACTCCGCCAACGTTCTCTGGGCCAAGAATGGGAATTTTTTTTTCTTTCTTCCCGATAAAAGGCCAGAGAGTCACAGTAAAATAAAGATAAATCCCGTGCCTGAACTCCTACGCATTCTGCAAGACTCAGGTCGAGAGCTGTCTACACTGCGAGACCTCGGTGCCCGCCAACAGCTCCCTCCTCCCACTCGCGCGCGGAGGGACGCGCGGTCCTCCCCCGCCAGAGGCAGGCGCCTGGACGGAGCGCGTGGCCCTGCGCTCCGAGAAGGCCGGGTGCGTTGCTCACCCCGGTCCCGAGCCCCTGGCATGGCGCCCAGCACCTATCAGGCGCTCAAATATTTTATGAATAAGGGGGAAATTAATTTCCTTGGTAGGAAACCAGATTTTTCTTTTTTACCCTCAAGTACCACACACTCCTTTGGGTAAGCAGTTTGCTAGTCTGGTCCATAAAGAGCCAAATCCCCTTTGATGTAGCAATTCCATTCTTGGGGAAATTTCCAGAACAAGATAATATTTGTGCAGATGTTAGTAACAGGATGATTTATTACAGAAAATAATAATTTTAAAAACCACAAAAAGCAAACAAACAAAGCCAAGACTGTCAACAAAAGGAAACTGGCTAAATAAATTAAGGTAGGGTAACTTAGGGTTATTATACAACCGTTAAAATGATAAACATCAAGGCGAGAGTGTCTCAAAATGTTTTTAGAACAAGGGGAAGGCATTTATGTATAAAGGGAAAAAAGACAAAAATATGAAGCAATATGATAAAGCGGATAAAGTGTTTACAAAATAATTATTAAGCCAAAAAGCAAAAAATTGTACAGTTAATGTGCTTAAAAATTTTAAAAATGCAGATTGCTGCTCTGTAAAATAAGGATTACACCTATTTTAAGAGGTTCTTGTGTTGTTAAACGAGATGTTAGAGGAAAGTGCCTGAGACATAGTGGATACTGGGCAAAAAGTTTCCATTTTCTTATTTCAAAAGAATGCAGACTCATGTCTAGAGTCTCAAGTACATCCTCACCAAAGCCCAGTTCTGCCCATTTGACTTCTTTCCCCTCAAATGCAGGGTAGGAGAAGGGGTTGAACAAATGTTCAAGCACTGCCTTAAAGTGACGGGGAGGGTCTAGTTAATAAGAATAAATGCCAAATCCTCCCTCGGGCCCAAATGCCTAGCAACACAAGTTCAGTACAGGTCAAAATAGCTTAGTGATTTTAGTTGGCTACAAGCACAGCCAGGTCAGTGTCTCAAGGCTGAATTAATTCAGCACCAAAGCTGAATGATGTCGGAGTCTTAGGCAGAATTTATACTCTTCAATATTCAGCTTACAACCTGGGCATAAAGTTCAAATGCCTTTAAGAAAGCATCACCCGGAAGAGCTAATATTACTCCCCCCTTAAAGATGAAACTGAAGTTTACACTGGTTAAGGTGTATAGGATTGGGCAGCCAGAGGGTGGAAGAACCATGACCTCAATCTGACCAGCTTGACCATAGCCAAGGTGCTGGACCGCTTCACTGGTTGGGTCCCAATGTGTACCTCCCCCGCTAGAGGTACAGGAGATGCTTTTGAGTGGTACACAGACAGTGAGGTTAAATAACAGATCACGTGGTGAAAACTGTGCCCTTTCCAGTTCTCTTGAGCCTATGATTATGTCAAGGAAGAAGTATCATTTTGTGGTACTTTGTCTCAACACCTCTCAACATCTGCTAATCTCCTGTTTCAACAAAGAGAGAGGCTGCCTCAGGCTCAGCACCTTTGCTAGGCAACACTTCCTAAGTAGAATTTAATATCATCACTTTCTCTTCCTTCGGATATTATTCCTTATGCTGTTTGGTTCCAATTTGTTACAGGTTTTCCACTTACAAGGTGATGAAGTTTGCATTTAAGATAAAATTACTTAACCTAAAAAAATTGGGTAATTTGAAAGAAAGATATTAAAAACTAATAGGACAAGTGATATTTGAACATGATAAAAATGGGAAAATAATGGAGGTGGTACTGAGATGCCTGCCTGACATTTGCCCCACACTCCGTCATGACCAGTGAATGGGAGGTATGGGGAGGCAGGTTTTAGTTAGAAATGAATGAGAACTTTCTGACAATCAGAGCTGTCTGGGAAGATGTGCTGGGGCTGCCTTGGGGGTGTTAACCACATTCCCTTCCTCCAGGGCTTGACTTAGAGGTTAGATGACTGCTTGTCACTAACGATGCCATGGGAGGTCAAACACCAGGTAGGCTAGAAGCTTTACAGTTCCTGCCAGCCAAGACAGTATGAGGTTCTTGACAGCTTAGCTTCCCAGGGACCCGACCATTGGAGAGACTGGATTTTGAAGTTACATTGCTCCCTTTAAGGAAAAAACCCCAGAGAAGAGTTCCAAGTGCGCTTCGAGCAATGGCAGCAACTACTGTGACAACCTTATAGTTCAGGGAACACTAGATTACCCCCAAGGTAACTGCTTTGGAAGAGACAGCATCTGGGGAGATTTGAAAATGTTGGGGTGTTTGCTTACAATTCAATCATTTACTCTACATTTACCCCTTCTCCTGGTGTAGCCTCTATTCATAGCCATCCCCAAGGGCCGAAAGGATGGGGCTTCTCCTCCTTCCTTCCACACATCAGCATTTCCCACTCCCAGGTTTCTTTGCGTGGTGTCTGCTTACCCCAAAACAGCTTCCCCTGCTGTTCATTTTAATTAGTATAAACATGCTTGTGTGGTGGAAAAGGTACACAGCGGTTAAAAAGTTACTTTGGTATAGAAAGTTTACTTTGCAACCATTTAGCCTAAAAATTTATGAAGTACAGAACTGTGTTCTGACTGCCTTAAAATCCCAGAGTATTTGACACATGAGATATCTTAGAAGTCACCTGGGCCCATTGCCTCTAAGGGTAGAAATGCTCTTAGGAGCTTATTTGGCAGGTTAGATAGAGTGAGGAGAGCCCTCTGAAGGAGTAACTGCCTCCACTAGAATAAATGCATCTAGGGAAAGCTCATTCAATTGTCAGACAGCTCCGTGGGATAGAAAGTTCTTTCCTGAGGCATCCCTGATGCCTCTCTTTCTTCACATTCCACATCCAACCCACCTGCAAGTCTTGTTCGTTCTAATTTCCAAATATATCTAGAATCTACCTCTTTCCCCCACCCCCGCTAGTAGTGGCTTCATCCAAGCCAGCATCATCTTTCTCTTAGAAAACCTCCTAACTGGTCCTGCCTCTCTACAGTCTGTTCTTCCCACAGCAACTGGAGCGATACATTTCAAACAACTTGAATGATGTCATTTCTCTGCTCAGAACCCTGACAGTAATGACTTTCTATCTCACTCAGAGTAAAATCCAGTAAAATCCGTGGCCCATAAAGGCCTGCATTCTCTAGCTCTTGGCCATTTCTCTGATGCCATCTTTTAAAACCTTTCTTGGCTCCACACACACTGGTTTCCTTGCTGGTCTTTAAATGTGCCCGGCATATCCTGCTCTGGAGTCTTTACACTTGCTTTTCTTAGTACGGAACACGCTTCTCCCTCATTTTTTTTGCTCTCTGTTTGAGTGTTGCCTTCTCAGAGAGGCATTCCTTTGGGATGTCTAACCCCTAGTAGCATAGCCCCCTTTTCACCCCATTTCATCACTATTTCTTTACCCTGCTTTACTATTTTTTAGGGTGTTGTAAACTTACTGATGGTTTGAGAGCAATAAATTGGGGGGTGTTAATGGGGTCGCAGAGAGGTTAGAGCAAACACAGCACCGAGAACAATTTAAAATGAATATTAAATACTCTGTTCTTTAAACACTTAGGGAATTCAGCTACAGTGAATTTCTCTTTGACTGTCTTTCCTCCTGGGTCCCTAGTCTTCTCTTTGATCACTGTAGGGTTTTCTTACTCTGATCTGTGGCCCATCATCTTTTTATTCTAACTCAGGATACTCTGAAAAACTGAAATAGGGCCTATCTTTTCTATTTGTTTTTGTTTTAATTAACTACTTTACTTGAAGTATAACATATGTTTAGTAATATGTACAGTTTGACCAGCATTCCAGTCTATAAAAACCCCAGAGAGTTATCACTGTCCTGACTTACAACATCATGGATTACTTATGTTTAAATTAGTGGAGTTGCTCAGTACTCTTTTATATCTAACTTCTTTTATTCAACAATCTGTGAGATTCAACCATATTGTGCAGTCATTTCTTCCTTTTCATTGCCGTATAGTATTCTATTTTGTGACAATATCAGTTTATTGATCCATTTTACTGTTGAATTGCTTCCAGTCTTGAGCTATTATGAATAATGTTGCCATGAATGTTTCTTTATATGTTTCTTGGTGTACATGTGTTTACATTTCTATTGGGCAATATACAGGAGTCGTATTACTAGGTTAAAATGTATGCATATGGTTAGCACTAGAAGATATTGCCAAAGAATTTTCCAAAGTGGTTATACCAATTTATATTTCCACCAGTAGTCAGTGAGAGTTCTTATTTATTCATCTACTTATCAACCCTTGTTACTACAGATATCTGTTTAAAAATATTTATTACTCTTGTAGGTATAAAGTAGTATCCCATTGCAGTTTTAATTTGCATTTCTTTTATGACCAGTGAAGTTGAGTCCCTTTTTTAATATTTACTATTTGTATATTATCTTTAATGGAGTATCTCTTCATGTCTCCCTCCCCGACCTGTTTTAAAAAATTGGGTGATCTCTCTTCTTCTATATGTGTTTGTTTTTTAAAAAATATTCTAGGTTTATATTCTAGGTTCTTTGTCAATTATTGATATTGAAAATAATCTTTTCTAATCCTGTGGTTTTACTTTTCACTCTCATAAGAGTGCTTTTTCATGAACAGAAGTTCTAAATCTTAATGCAGTTCAATTTATCTATTTTTTCCTTTATGGTTAGTGTGTTTTTGTCATGCTTAAGAAATCTTTGCCTACACCAAGTCATCAAAATATTCTCCAATGTTATCTTTTAGGAGCCTTACTGTTCGCCTTTTACATTAAGATCTATAATCCTCCTGGGTCAACGTCCATTTTTTTCTCAATGAATATCCAGTTGACTTGTCACCATTTATTGAAAAGATCAATCTTTCCCTACTGTTCTGTGTGTCACCTTTGTCAGTCTTAAAGTACCCAGATATGTGTGAGTCTGTTTCTCGACCCTATTGTATCTCATTGATTTATTTGTGATTTCTTTTGCCAAAATACCACACTGTTTGATTTATTGTGGCTTTAAAGTTTTGAAATCTTAGATACAGTAAGGTCCCTAAATTATTCTTCTTTAAGATCATTTTGGCTTCTCTTGGACCATATGCATTTTTAGAATCAGCTTGTCAACACACACCCACTCACACACACCAATACATTTTTTAAAAAATTGATTTTAGAGAGGGAGGAAGGGAGAGAGAGAAATATCGATATGAGAGAGATACATTGATCAGTTGCCTCCCAAATAAGCCCTGGCTGGGGATAGAATCCACAGTCTGGGTATGTGCCCTGACTGGGAATTGAACCCACAACATTCCAGTGCATGGGATGATGCTCCAACCAACTGAGCCATGCTGGCCAGGGCACCAATATTTTTATTTTATTTTATTAGATTACATTGAATCTCTAGGTCAATTTTGGGGGGAAATTGGCATCCTTATAATATTTAGACTTCTAGTCCACAAACACAGCATATCCTTCCACTTATTTAAGTCATCTTTAATTTCTCTCACTAATATTTTATAGTTTTCTGTTTATCAGCCTTGCACTATTTTGGTAGATTTGTTCCTAGGTTTTTGATGTAATTGTATTTGCATCCTTTTAAAATTTCATTCTTTTTATTTTTCAAAAAATATGTCTTTATTGATTTCAGAGAGAGGAAAGGCGAGGGAGAGAGAGATAGAAACATCAGTGATGAGAGAGTCATTGATCTGCTGCCTCCTGCACACCCCCTGCTGGGGATCGAGCCCGCAACCCAGGCATGTGCCCTGACCCGGAATCGAACCGAGATCACCTGGATCCTAGGTCGATGCTCAATCGCTGAGCAGTGCTGGCTGGGCTAAAGCTTCATTCTTAATTATTTGTTGCTGATAGCTTGCTGTACTTTTTCCTTAGGACATATCATCACCTCACCACTTGACATATATATTTATGTTAGTGTCTACCTCTCTCACAAAATGTAAACTTTGTGAAAATAGAGACTTTGTCCATTTTGATTACTGCTTTACCCCCAGTGCCCCAAAACAGTTGCTAACACATAATAGGCACCATAAATATTGCTGAATCAAATTGACTCGCATATACTGTTGAATATATTGAGCTGAAATCTTCTTCTTGCAACTCACACTTCCTTCCTCTAGGACAATATGGAATAAATCTCCTTATTCCTTTCTGGTGGCTCTTCCACTATCCCCTGGCAGCACCCCCTTCCCAAAGCCAAGCACTTCAGTCCTTCAGGAGTTCTTCACAAGGCAGGTTTTAGAGACTCTCATCACACTGTCTGCTTCTTTTATATGAGCTCTGGTTTGCCAATGTTCCCTCCCAATCTGGGCTCCCGGCACTGATCTGACCCGTGGGTTAGTGTATTTAGAATATTACTTGCCTGAACTGGCACATTCTTATTTGCTGAGTCACAATATTGATGCATAATAAGATTGTCATTGAACAATATCCCCCAGCCTGTATTACTGAAATAAAGTTTAGATATTTTAACATAAATGCAAAATTTTTGTCAGAAGTAGTTATACTCTGAAGCTAATAAAAGCTTCAGCTTCAAGGTCCTTCATTTCTAAGGCCCCTGTGAATGCAGGGAGATTGTGAAAGTTGAGTAAAGGGAACTAACTCCATGGCTGTGGTGATTTCTTTATCATGTTAGTAAATATTCACTTTTGTACTTTAATTTTTTGTATTCATAATGTTATATTATTTAATTAAAGAAGGGCTTCCAAATTCTATAGGCTTCAGGCCTTGCAAAACCTGTATCTGACTCCACTAAATTTTAATCTAGAATTCCAATTAATTGAGATCATTTTGAGTCTTGATCCTGTCATCAATTATATTATTAACCCCTTTGTATATCTAGAAAATTTGATAAGTAGGTCCAAGTAACTTAACACCTACAAACCTAGACAGGGCTAAAGTCCAGTTCCTGCTGCTCTTCACTTATTTATGCTTTTGGGTAAATACCAATCTCTATACCAACTCTCTTTAGAATCTAATACTTGGTGACCAGATTACCATCTAGGTCTCATTTAACCATCCAAGTAACATTACTATCATGAGAGACTGGCTAAACTCAAGGAATTTTATAACACCTTCCCTACTGTATGCCCAGTAATTCTGTAAAAAACAAAAAAAGAAATTATATTAGTTTGGTTCAACTTGTATCAGTGAACTCAATATGACTCTTGATTCTAAATACTAAAAAATATTGTTTAATAATATCTTTTTTTGTTTTTCAAACAAAAATAAAATTAAAAAATAAATAAATAAAAACACTATGCCAACAAATTTAAATACCTAGATGAAATGAATAAGTTCCTAGAAAGACACAAACTACTAAGAATCACTCGGAAAGAAGTACAGAATTGGAATAGGCCTATAATAAGCAAAGAGATTGAATTAGTAATAAAATAACTTCCTACAAAGAAACATCTAGGCCCAGATGGCTTCACAGATGGACTGCACCAAACATCTAAAGAATTAACACCAATCCTTCACAAACTCTTCCCAAACACAGAAGAGGAGGAAACACTTCCCAACTCCTTCTATGAAGCCAGTATTACTCTATTACCAAAATCATTTATAGACTTCACAAGAAAAGAAAATTATAGACCAATATCCCTTATGTATGTAGAAACAAAAATCCTCAACAAAATACTAGCAGACCAAATCCAGTAGCAACATACAGAAAGAATTATGTACCATGACCAGTTGGGATTTATTCCAGTGATGCAAGGTTGGTTTAACATCTGAAAATCAATTATTGTAATAGAGCACATTAATAAAGTAAAGGGAAAAAACACATGGTCATCTCAATAGATGCAGGAAAAGTTTTTGACGAAGTGCAGCACCCTTTCATGAAGATAAAAACACTGAACAAACTAGGAATAGAGAGATCTTCCTCTACCTGATAAAAGGGCATCTTTTAAAAATCCACATAAGGTGAACGACTGGATGTTTTCTCCCTCAAATAAGAAATAAGACAAGTAGACCTGTTCTCACTACTTCTATTCAACATTGTTCTGGAGGTTCTAGTGAGGGCAGTTAGGCTAGGAAAAGAAAAAAACCCATTCAGATTGGGAAGAAAGAAGTAAAACTATCTTTGCTCAGTGATGAGAGTGTTGGCCAGGTTTGACTCTAGCTGAGGGCACGTACCTCGGTTGCAGGCTCAATACCTGGGCCCAGCCGGGGAGCGTGCAGGAGGCAGCCAGTTGATGTGTCTCTCACACCGATGTTTTACTAGATCTTGCCAAACAGTTTCCCAAAGTGGCTGTACCTATTTATATTCCCAGTAGCAATAAATAAGAATTACAACTGCACCATAACTTAAAAAAAAAAGGCACCAAATACCACTGAATTACACACTTTAACAGGGTGAACTTTATGGTATATGAATTGCATTTCAATAAAACTATTATTAAAATTTAAACAAGACAATAATATTTGAAGAGGTCAATAAAATAGAAGAAATAGAAAAGTAGTCCAAATAAATGAATAAGTGGAGAGTAATGCCATTTTATGCATAAAAAAATAATATTATTATCGAGATTATTTATCACCAAATTAATATATAAATGCAGTGTAATCTCAATGAAAAATTGCTTTAATTTTCTTCAAGATGATTCTAAAGTTCATCTACAAATGTAAATACACAAGAAAAACCAATAAAATTTTAAAACAGGAAAAATATCAAGGAGTGACTTGCTCTAGCAGAACAAAAGCTTTTATGAAGTTAATAATTAGAGACTGTGAAACCAGGTTCAAGAAAACTATGGATTTAGTTTGTGATAAATGAATAATTGTTCATCTTTTTTTGGAAAAATAAAATAAAACTACAATTCACAATACATATAAAACTAAATTCCATATAGATTCACTAGCTAATTTAAAAAACACAATTATTAGAATAAAACTTCTGAGTATATTTTTATAATCTTGGGATGGGTAAGACCCTCCTATGCTAGATAAAAAAACAGTTACCGAAAGGGAAAGAGAGATGGATCTCACTACACACAAATTAAAATTTTCTGTACAATAAAAAGCATTAAAAACAAAGAAGACAGGGAGAAAGTATTATACATAATAGGCAATATAATTTAGTCACATTTAGAGGGCTTCTACAAATCATTAAGTAAAATATGAGCCACCTGATAGAATGGACAAAGTATGTGAACAGGTAATTTACAGATGAAAAAATATAAGTAGCTAGTAATACAAAAAGACGTTTAACCTCTCTAGCAGTCGTGGACATGTAAACTAAAATACTAAGATCTTTGACCATCAGATTGACCAAAAATAGTTATTTTAAGTTTTATAGTACTCATGGTTGCACACAGTGTAAAGAAATGAGTAATTTCATACACTGTTGGTGTGAGTTCAAAGGGCGTAGCCTAGTTGGAAGGCAATTTGGCATTATCTACCAGTTATCTAAGAACATAGTCTCTAAAAATACATGTCAGTCTGAACATCTTCCTTCAGAAAAGAAGCACGACTTAACAGAGGGCTTCCCTTGCACAGAAAAACTGGGATTCCCATTGGTATTAATGGGAGTAAAACCTAATTTACCAATATTTATCAAAAGTTTGAAAATTTCATAGCATCTGATCCAGTAAATTCCATTACTGGTAATTTGTCATGAGGAAATTATCCTATGATAAAACCTTTATACATAAATATATCCATAGCATCAACCTTAACAGCAAAATTTTAAAATTTATTTAAATAGGGATATATTAAATAGGGATATATTAAATAATCCATGGAAAATCTGCTCAATAGACTACAATTTGAAAATGATATTTATGAAGATAATGTATTATTAACATAGAAGGTACTTCTGAGATTATATTTGCAAAAAAGTCAGGGTACTAGATGAATATGAATGATCACAGGTGTGTTAAACAAATAAACATGTACAACTTGGAAAGCTCCTTTCCCTATAAGCCCCAAGGTCCCGTATCCCATCCGTGTCTCCCCATTCCCTGCCCCCTCCTCTGCAGGGCTCCTCTTGTGTCTGTCTGTCTGTCTCTGAGTTTGTCTGCACTGCAGCCTGACTCCCCAGTTTCCTGGCCTCTACCCTCTCTCTCAGCATGTGCCGCTCTGGTCCCCTGTCCCCCGGCTTCAGTCCACACGGGCACGGCCCTTCTCCCTTCCTTCCCCAAGGCTTCAGGAATACAAGGCGGGGGTCTACACTAGGTACTTACTGAAGGGGTAGAGATAAAAGAGGGGTGTTTGAACACGGCTGGAAAGAGCATCAGAATGAAGGAACATTACTGTTCCTGGATCAAATTCTCTTCCCTCTGCGGTCGTCTGGGGCCAACTGCTAAAGCAGCAATGGGCTTGCCTCTCCTTCTGAAAAAATCACACGCATCTTTGAACCGAGGAAACGTTTGGTGGCTTCAACCGCACGTGTGGCTGGCGCGGCTGCCGGGGCTCTGTCTGGGCCTGGCTTCAGCGCTGCCACCAGGCCCGGCCTAGGGAGGCCCCGGGCCGACCCCGAGCCAGGTGAACGTGACGTCCTGTGACTAAACAGGGTGACAGGCTGAGCCCGCTTCCACAGGCAAGAGAGGAAAGGAAATTCTTCAGCCTCCCAATAGGAACAGCTTTTGCTGTCCCAGAACCACATCAGACAGAATTAAACAAAACTGTGCTTTCCTGCGAAGGGTGCTGCTCTCATGGCCACGGGCTCGAGGAAAGATGACTCGCGTGGCTCTGTGCCCCAGTCAGCTGTGTCCCCCGGCTGCAGCCAGTAGCCAAGGAGGGAGCAGGACGTGACCCCGAGTCGCCCGCCGAGGTTTACAGCCGGAGGGCAAAGCCGGAGTGTCTTCAGGATGCTTAATGGGGCTGCAGCCTTATTAAGCCCCTGTTAATGAGCACGGCTTCCTTCTTTGTCAGGATAATGCCTTCTGGGATTATAGGGGGAGCCTAGTCTTTAGCTTTCAGGAAATAAACGTGGGTTTTTGTTTTTTTTTTGGTCTTACCTCACAGCTGTGAACCCAAGATTAACCATTTTACTGTCACAGTATTGACCTTAACTGTGATGTCCCAAGTTCATATCTGAGTGTCTAATTACATCTCAATTCTTGATTTTTAAAATTGTTGCCCGGTGATGAAAAAGAAAACCTTAATTACTGATATCAAACGTCCTTTCCAAAAAGTGGCTCAGGCTCTTTTGAGAAGTAAGATTCTGGCCTTATTTTTGTCTCTGTGGTAGAAGCTTATCTCCTCAAATTGTAGATGATTTAATCGATTGGGTTCCATCAGAATTTCTAGAACGAAGCTTACCCGCTCAGGTAGAGAGACATGGAGAACGCCTCTCTTCTCCCCTGACAATCCCTTCTCATTCAGTGCCATAGACTGGTTTGGGACACAGTGCAGTTCAGGGGGATCCCCTTTTACCCAGGTATCAGGCTCCCATGAGCAGAGTCCCTGCAGAGCCGAAGCTTCCCTTAACCGCTCAGGGAAGCAGCTAGAGGAGGTGGCCTTGCAGGCAGGTCCCCACCCCACCCTCTCACAGTTCTGGGGCCAGTGACACAGATGATGAAACAGAGAAGATAGTTTCTGCTGCTCCACTGGGAAAGTGGGTTTACTGAAGACCACCAGGGTGTGGGATAGAGCTCTGGTCAGGAAAGAGAGCTCTGAATCCTGGTGTGGGGGCTGAGGCTGGGTCACTGTTCCGCCGGGTAAAGCTAACACTATGCAATTTTATGTGTTGAGCAGGTGGTTGGCAAAGCCTCCCTGGCCAGCTCAAGTTTTCCTTTTAGCTAAGCTTGACTAAGAATGCTCATAAGCATCACCCGGTGCTTTTTATATATTTATTTTTAAAAAAGAATATTCAGCCCTGGCTGGTGTGGCTCAGTTGTTGGGTGTCGTCTTGTGCACCAAAAGTTTGCTGGTTCAATTCAGGTCAGGGCTCATGCTCAGGTTGAGGGTTCAGTCCTCAGTAGGGGGTGTGCAGGAGGCAGCTAATCAATGTTCTGGCTTCACATCGATGTTGCTCTTTCTCTCTTTCTTTCTCTCTCTCCAAAAATCAATTTTAAAAAGTATATATATATTTTAAAAAGAATATTCAAATTGCTCTCTGCTTCTGTGACCACGTCTGCCTAGGAAGGTGGAAGGTAAATTGGTCCAGTAAGGCACTTGGATCAGGTGAGTGGAGGAAGTCTTTTCCTTGCGTGTGGGCTTAGCTGGGCTCAGCTGTCCTGGAATGCCTCTGGCATTCTTTACAGACCTGATCACCAGGCCTCTGAAAGCATCTATGGGGCCGCAGAGACCACCTCCACATTTATCCCAGAGATGCAGCCTCACTATTTGAGAGAGGCCCCAATAATAAAAGCTAATCAAACAATACAATATTTATTGGGCACCTAATATGTGCTCAGCACTGAGTTGGGTGGTGAAAAAGTTATAAAATTATAATGCCTATCATATATTTAAAAAACTATGGGAGGCCCATTATTATCACACATTTCACACATAAGTAAACTGAGGCAGAGTAAGGTTAAACAGCCTATCTAAGATTATGCGGCTGATAGAGCGGAGATTTTATTGTAAATGCCAGGCCCTGAGCTTCAGGAAGACATTAGAATGTCCTTTCCTGTCATTTTAGGACTTCTAAGATGCTGAAACCATGAAGATATAATGGTTTATCTTGCAGACTATGGTGACAGGGAAAATGTGGACTAATTAGCTGCATACCCTGTCTTGTGTCCCAATACGTCCATTTGGGTTTTGTGACAAGATTTCTACTATAAATGTGAGGGCCTTTCTCAAGGCAGAGGAGGCATTTTCATGCCGCTGTTTGAAACAGCACTCAAATGTACTTTTATTTACTTTACTATCTGTTTGTTCATCTAAGCACGGAGGATTTTATCTGGATCAGGTTCATCTGGTAACTCCAGAGTGATTTTTCCACCCCTACATGCTCCAAACCCCTTACGTTAGGAGTTTTCTTCTTCTCTCACCTGTTTATTGGCTGCCTTTTCTCAGAACTTAGTTTCTCAGAACAAGAATGACTCATGCCATGCCAAGTCAGCAGGGCGGCCGAGAGTGGGAAGTAGAGTCAGGTCTGGAGTTTATGCCTGTTAGATGGTGGTTCAGAGGCAAACGCTGTCAGACAAAAGATGAATTGGTGGCCAAGGCACGAAAACCACAGCGATCAGACAATTAGAATAAGTCACAATGAGAGCCGCTGGGGAGGTGAGCCAGGCACAGCGAAGCCCCAACACCCATTCTCTCTCCCAGCACCGGCTCTTCTTTTTCCTTGCACTCACTAATATACTACCAAGTCTGTGGAAATTTGCTACAGCTACTCTAGGAAACTAGTAGAGTGAATGATCCGGCAAATGTGTCATTTCTATATACTGCAGGGATAAATTGACTTTTTAGATTTAAATAAAGATATCATACTAACAAGGGCTGATTTGTCTTTTCCTGAAGAGACCTAAAGATTTTTCCTCGCATGTATGAAGAAGTTGAGAACTTTAGGGAGTTCCTCTGGAAGGCAAAGATAATATTGGGTTTTATTACTCAGATGTTATAGACCCTATCAAAAATTGTCACAGAAACCTTGCTCTTGAGAGATGAATCGGTGAAGATGGATAACAACACGAGGCTTGTTCAAGTTACTCCTTAAATCCTCCTTGGTGTAAATAGAGGCCAAAAAACCAACCAACCAACCCATCAAACTATGTAGTTGAAGATTTTGATATAACTAATATTTTAATAGCACTTCGCAATTTGCAACATTCTAATAAGTTAATTATTTCACTTGGTTTTCTGCACAAGAACTCTGTGGATTGACATTATCCCTTTTTATATAGATGAGAAGACTTGTCTCAGGTAAGTTAAACAACTTGCCAAGGTTTCGCAGCTAGTAAGTTGTTTAGTTAGGACTCTTAAACCATGTGAACTTCTTTTTTTTTTTTTTTTTTTAAAAGAAACTTTACTGTGTTTGATACTCATTTTAAAATGTTTTGTTCTATACTTGCTTATGAGAAAACACTTCTAGTAATTAGGAAGCTAATGCTGCGTGCTTTCTTTTTTTGGGAAAATGGTGGCCTACATTATTTGTATCAGTTTTCCCTCTAAAAATTGACTAAAAATAATGATGAAAAACAATTTCTAAAAATCATCAAAGAGATAATAAAATAGTAAAGAATTAACAACTAAAGGGAGAAAGGAAGGCATAGGAGATGATCTAATTTTGAAGGCATTTCTAATTCTGGCAAATGTGAATCTTGTTTTCAATGGACTCTCAGATCTACCCAATGGGAGACTATAATTGGAATTCTTCGAAAAGTAAGCTAGCTTCCAAAGGGCTACACCTTCAAGGTTATGGAGAAGCAGAAATAATTCATCTGAAGTAGATTTGCAGCTTGAGCTTATGTGCTTTGGCTCATCTAGGGAACCTCTTATCAGGAACTTGGTTTAAAGTTTTCTCAGTGAAAACCCTTCTCTGAGGAAGGCGTTTTCATTTTGGCTATAGTATTTCTATAAATTCAAGGTCAATGAGCAGCACAAAGTTAAAGATAACCATGCACTAAAGGAAACAAAGTATACAGAAACAAACACACAAAGATTTTGGATATTGGCATTATCTGTCTATAAAAAAAATATGCTATGTTTTTAAAAATAAAAGACATTCTTTAAAACATCTACAGGGAACAGGATATTTAAAAAAGTAGAGAGAACCAATAGAACAAATAAAAATTAATAGCTAAGATAAAAAACTCAGTAGAAATGTTAACATTAGATTAAACATAGTTAAAGTTATAGGTTATTGAATTACATGATAGAATAGAAAAAATTTCTAGAGGAAAATAAGCTGAAGAACCCAGATAAAAAGTTAAAAAGACAAGGAGGATAGCATGGAAATATCTAATGAATTATTTAGAGTTGCAGTAGGAGAGGAAAGGGAAATTTGGAAAAAGAATATATAAAGAGATAATAGCTGATAACTTGCTGGAAATGAAAAAGAGACATCACCAACTTAAGAAGCTTAACAAAACCCAAGCAACATAAATAAAAAGAAATCCAGACCTAGATACATTCAGAACTCAAAAGACAAAAGGAAGATTTTAAAAGAAACCAGAGTAAAAAAAGACCAATTGCATTCAAAGGAGTAGCAGCTTGTCATTTGATTTCTCAACAAAACAAGGAAAACTACTAGACAGTGGAATAATACCTTTAGTGCACTGAGAAAATAAGTGCCAATATAGAATTTGATATCTGTCAAGAAAAGGGTAAATAAACCAAAGGTGAGAGAGTGTTCCAAGAGTAGACCTTCACTAAAAGAAATTCTAATGCATGTACTTCAGCTAGATAGAAAATGATGCTAGAAGGAAGGTGTACAATTTAAGAAGACATAAAAAGTAATAAAGTAGTAAGTATGTGGATTAGTTGATTATGTCAAACAATAATGACATCTGTGGTATTAAAAATGATATAATAAAATACATGACGAAATTATATGTAAATCGAAAGAGGTTTGAATGGAATTAAAAATGTTCTGTAAGCCTTGGATTGTCCAAGAGGAGATAGTGATTAACTATACACTTTTATAAGTTTGTATGTTGTAATTTCTGTGTAGTCTTTAAAATAATGGAAACAAGATGTTTAATTTCATAACTAGGAGAGGAAAAAACTAGAATGTTGGGAAATACTTTGAAAAGAAGACAAGAAAAAAAAGTACAGAACAGGTGGGACAAATGGAAAGCACAAAATAAAATGATGTATTTTACTGAAATTTACCGGTAATTACAATAAATATAATAATATTGACAAACTAGATATATAAAAACTAAAAATTTTTACACATATCTAAAATATAGACTTTGAGAGATTAAAAGTATAAGGATGAAAAAAGACACAGCCTGCAAATACTAACCAATAAAAGCTGGTGTGGTTAATTAACATCACACAAAGTAGACTTAAGGCAAAAAGAATTGCCATATGTAATGAGAATAACGTTATAACAATAAAAGGCTCAATTCACCAGGAAGACATTACAATTTAAAATTTATAATGCACCTAAAAACATGGTCTTTAAAATATACAAAGCAAAAATTCACAGGATTACAAGAAGTAGTAGAAAGATGCACAACTATAGTGGGAGATTTCTCTCAGGAACTGATAGAATAACATACAATACAAAAAACTAAGGATTTAAAAGATTTAACTAACATGATTAACAGATTTAACACAATGAACACATACAGAACACTGTACCTGACAACTGCAGAAATTACTTCCTTTTCAAGCTCATAAAGAATGCATTAAAAATTTTATCATATACTGAGCCATAAAGAAGTAAAAAAAAATCCAAAAGCTGGAAATCATGAAGATTATGTTCTCTGACCACAGTGTAATTAAGTTAAAAATTGGTAACAAAACAAAAACCGAAAACAAACCAGGAAATTTGCAATGTTTAAGAAGAAACACATTTATTTATAAATTAATATAATAAACACATTTATAAATAACTCATGGGTCATATAAGAAATCATAATGGAATTTAGAAAACACTATGAGCTAAACAATAATGAAAATGCTGCATAGCATACTTTGGGGACAGTTAAAGCAGTCCATAGAGGGAAATTTATAGCCTTAAGTAAGTAGATCAGAAAGGAAGACCACCTGAAGATCAATGGATGAATCATCAATTTCAAAAAGTTAGAAAAACAATTACAAAATAAACCAAAACAAAGTAGAAGGAAATAAATAAATATAAGAGCAGAAATTAATGAACTAGAAAACAAGCACATAATAAAGAGGATCAACAAAGCCAAAAGATAGTTCTTTGAAATGACTAATAAAATTCACAAACTTCTGGTAAGACTGAATGCATGCCTGAGAGAGAGGTGGGCGTGAGAGGTCGAGAGAAGGAAAGTAAAGGTACAAATAACCTATGGCAGGAATGAAAAGGAGTCATTACTACAGTTCTTGCACACATTAATATGATACCAAGAAGATTTTATAAACAACTTTATGTCAATGCATTTAAAAAGTTAGATAAAATGAACAATTTCCTAGAAAAATGTAACAACCAAAACTGATTCAGGGAGAAAAAGTAAACTTCAATAGTAACATACCACTAAAGAATCGTATCAGTAGTCAAAATCTCCTTACAAGAAAATCCCAGGCACAGGATGCTCTACTAGCAAGATCTATCAAACATTCAATATAGAAATATGTTTCAATACGACACAAACTCTTTTAGAAAATAGGAAGAGTGGCATTTGTGCAACTTATTATCAGCAGCTAATATACATTTGATACCTAAACTGGACTACAATAGTACAAAAAGGAAAACTGCCAGACAGTCTCATTCATGAAAATGGTGCAAAAGTCTGAAACCAAATATTTTGCTAGTCAAATTCAGTCATATATAGAAAGGATAAGTTGCCTTTATACCAGAGATATAAAGTTGGGTAACTTTAGAAATACAATTGATACAATTTACCGCTATTAATGAAATAACATAGAAAAATCATATTCTTGTCCCAAAGATACAGAAAGTCATTTGATAGCAGTCACTATCAATTTATAATAATAGTATTAAAATCTCTTAAACTAGAATAAAAAGAAATGTTCTTAATCTGATAATGAATGTTTATAAAAACCTACCACAAACATTATTTGTGATGGTCAAATATCAGAAAGCATCTCTTTTGAGATCAGGAATAAACAATGCCTGCTATCACTTTTCATCACTGTTGTACTGAAAGTCCTAGCAAATATAATAAGGCAAGGAAAAAAAATAAATGGTATAAGAATTGGAAAGGAAGAAATAAAGCTATCAGGTGACATGATTGTGTAGATATAAAACCCTGAAAGAATCTATTCTTAAATTAGTAGAATTAGCCTTGGCTGGTGTGACTCTCAGTTGGTTGGGCACTGAAAGGCTGAAGGTTCGATTCCTGGTTAGGGCATATGCTGGGGTTTTGGGCTCAATCAGGGGTAGGGGGAGTGCAAGAGGCAGCTGATTGATGTTTTGCTCTCACATCAGTGTTTCTCTCTCTCCCTCCCCCTTCTCTTTCTCTGAAAATCAATTTTTAAAATTAAAAAAAAAAATTAGAATTAATAAGAGTTTAGGAATTTTGCTTGTTATCAATCAATACACAAAATAAGTTATAGTTCTAGATAACAGTAGTAGCTCATTAGACATGAAATTAAAAATATCACACCAAGTGTCAAGGATTATGTCTATCAAAAGATAAATAGGTGAGTATGGCCACCATGGAGAAAATTTTAGCACTTTATTGAAAGTCATTGAAGAAGACATAAATGATTGGAGAGTCCTACCACACTCATAAGATGGAAGATATGAAGGTGTTCATTCTTTATGAATTGATGCATAGATTTAACGTAATAGCAGTTAAAACTTAAAACCTCTGTGAAATTTGACAAGCAAAGATAGTGAAGACACAAAAGTGAGAGAACTTGTTAAACCAGACATTAAGACTTCTTAGTAAGACCTAAATGGTGTAGCCCTGGTGTGTGTGAGGATAGTAAGTAAACAAATGGACAAAACCTAGAGCCTCAAAGCAGATTCATGCATCTGTGGACAGGTGACTTAGGGTAGAGAGAGTATGTCAGGGCAGTGGAGAAAAGGTGGATTTTTTTTTTAATAAACAGTGCTGGGAAAATTGGGTATTCATACTGAAAAAAAAGTATTTGGAACATTGTTACACAAAAATAAATTCTAGATAGCATTTAAATGTGAAAGAAAAAAACCAAAAATATTGAGCTACACTGGCCTGGTGTAGCTCAGTGGTTGAGCGTCAACCTAGGATCCAGGTGATCAGGGTTCGATTCCTGGTCAGGGCACATGCCTGGGTTGTGGGCTCTCATCAATGACTCTCTCATCATTGATGTTTCTATCTCTCTCTCTCCCTCTCCTTTCCTCTCTCTGAAATCAATAAAGATATAATTTTTAAAAATATTGAGGAGAATATCTTCATGACTTTGGCTGGAGGGACTGTAAAAAGCACTAATCATAAAGGAAAAAGATTGATGCTTTTGACTGTATTAAAATGAAGAACTTATGTTAATCAGAAGATACAATAAAAAGAAAGGAAAGGTAAGCTATAGAGGAAAAAACCTATACAACTGACTAAAAACCCATTAGTAATCAGAATACATAAAGAACTATAATAAAAAAAATAAACAATCCAATTTAAAAATTGTGAAAAGACTTAATAGGCAATTTATGATAGAGGCAATCTAATTAGTCAATAAGCCCGTAAAAACATGTAATTAGGGATATGCAAATGAAAACCACCGATAAAACACCATTACACACCCACCAGATTGGCAAAAATTAAAGAGTCTGACAATACCAAGATTTGACAAAGATAGAAAGCAGTGGAAATTGTCATACATGTTGGTGGGTATTTAATTTGGAATAGCCCTTTGGAAAATAGTTTGACTTTGTCTAATAAAACAGAAGCTAAGCATATCCCATGACCCTATGTACAAGCCTTAGGGACACCTGTGCACATGTGTACCAGGACATGTGTATAAGAATGTGTTTAAGAAAAAAAATTCCACTGAGTAAATTTGAAGACCTAATTGACTTTATTATCTGATTTATGAATCGGGGAGCATCTCATTTAGCAAGTAGAAAGGCACTCTGAGGAGTTGAAAAAAAGGAAGGTTTTTATAGGCAGAAAGAGGGTGGAGCAGTGGAGCTTTTGCAAAAGAAAAGAAAAGATTGTTTCAGGCCAGGTCATCTTTTTTGAGGGGAAAGGGAATGGCAGGGGTCTTATGCAAATTATCTCTCTAACTAGTGCTAATTAGGAATTTTCAGATTAACTGAAATTTCACATTCCTAGGAGAGGTTAGATACGGCAATTGGGTCTTGGTTTGCTCTCGTGGGGGTAAATGACTCCATTTGGGGCCTGTTATTTCTTTTTTAGCAATTCTCCCCTTTTGATCAAACTCTCAGCCTGAGAGATGTGCTGCCCTCAGCTGCCACTCTCCAGTTCTTGCAACTTTTGTTGCTCCTTTGTGGGGTACTCCTAGGTGCTGACATTGTGCCCCATCTTGGAACTCTCACAGGCCATGGCCCCAGGCTCACAGCTTTCAAGATTGTCACCTTCTCTTTCGTCCCAGGTACTCCAGTTCTAGGGAGATATTTGCTTATTAGTTAGCAGTTGTGAACATGCATTTAAACTTCCCCAGTTGCCCAGCCGGGCGTGGCTCAGCGGTTGAGTGTTGACCTAGGATCCAGGCCATCGGGGTTCGATTCCCGGTCAGGGCACATGCCCGGGTTGCGGGTTCGATCAATGACTCTGTCATCATTTATGTTTCTGTCTCTCTCTCCCTCTCCTTTCCTCTCTCTGAAATCAATAAAGATATATTTAAAAAAAAAAAAAAGACTTCCCCAGTAGTGTTGAACCAGGTACAGCAGGTGGTGTTGACCACAGCAGGCATCTCCTTGCTCAGCCAAAAGATAATCGAAGGTAATTCTATTATCAAGAATAACTTTGGCCAGAGAATCTGAGGATAAGGGGGCAGCTATTGCAGATTCTGCAATATTTTCAAGAGCTAAGGAGAATTTCCTTATTACACTTATTCCTCATTTGTACTTATTCCTACCCAGGGAAGTAGGGGCCTCACGAAGGTCCTTTTAAAATTTAAATAATGAAAGCCTCCTGGCAAGTCCTTTCTAACTCAACAATGTAAATTCAGGGTTGACCAATGAGGCATCCAAGTTCACTTGTGAAGCTAGGGTTACAGTTAGATAATCTAAGAGGCATTAACCGACTGTGTGCCAGCTATATGGAGAATGACAACCACCACAGACAAAGATAAATCCTATTGGGCACAAACCATTCCAATAAGATGCCACTGTGAATAGACCCATTTTTCAGGAATTGCTGCATTTACCTGTTCAAGCCAGGGGTCACTCTGGGTTTTAATGCATATGGGAAATAATTTCCTAGCCTGAAACAAAGAGTCATCCTAAATGCTTTGTAAAGACAGGTGCTGCTGTTGAGAACTCTTAGTGAATGGGGAAGAATCTGAGCTAGATAATTATGCATAGATTGGAATCTCGGATGACAATTCCAGCAATCTGAAAGGTTACCCCTCTTAGCAATGGCCTGGGAGACACGTGATGGTGTGATCTTTTCAGGCCAATACTGGAGTAAAGGAAAGGACAAGAAGGAGACAGTGTTTCAAGTTTATTGAAGAGTAAGTCTTGATCCTTGGTCTTGGGCAGAAACATTCCACATTGATGTCAGTGACTTCCCTTCCTCATCAATTTGATTTGGAGGTCTCCAGTGTCTGTACAGGACCAGATGCCAGGGAGAGCATGATGTATATTCACAACTTAATATCTTCTAGTTTAGAAGCAGTGTCAGTGGTCAGGAGTACTTGGTAAGGTCCCTTCCAATGGGGCTCGTAGACTCCGTCTTCCTCTGATGATGCTTCCAGGATACGAGTACCAGGCTCTAGACTGTAATGAACAGGATCCTTTGAATCGGGATCTGGGAAGGCTTCTTTAACCTGTTGATGACAGACTTTAGCATAAGACATTAAAGACTTACAGTAGCTGGTCATACTAACATGGACGACCGGGGATCAGCAGAAGGTTGTATACCATAGCCCCGACTGTTCATTTCATTTACAGGCATTGTTTACCCATCTTAATGCTCTACTTTTGGAGCGAACTGTCCCAATGTTACAAGAACATCAGGATGGCAAAAGTCTGGCAATGAAGTGTCGTTTTCGGCAGGTGAACTTTGAACTACCAGAGCCACGTTGCTGGCCCTACAGATTTGCAAGACAGAGAGAGTTGTTTCCAGTTCCCCAAGACCTGGATTGCAGCCTGCATAATATCAATGGAATGACACACCCATCCACCTATTGTGGAATGTTTCTTTCCTAGGTTTAGCATAGGGGAGAAGGCGTGAAAAAAATCCTATTAGGCTCCGAATGTCAGCTTCTGATTTGAACAAATTTCTGTTCAAAGGTTATTAATTTCTTTCAAGTATCTTGTCAGGTTTTAGCCAGGACAAGGCAGTAAATATTTCTGGCAGCACTACACAGCTCCATTCATTTTAATTTTAGTTTCTTCTTGGCTGTTTAAGTGAATAACAGCAGTTTTCTAGAAAATCTCTCAAGAGTCCCATCAATTTGGGGAGGGGCCCTCCTTTGAAGGTGGGTATGAAGGCCTCAGAGAATTTGCATAAGATCTTGAGGACAATCTCTTCTCCAGTGTCCTAGTTCATTACAATTATGACATCGATTTCTGGGCCAGTGTTTTGTTAGTGGTCACTGAGGAGGGTGGAATGAGGAAGCCTAAGGTATTGTTTTAGATACTTCTTGTATTTTTAATTTTTAATCATTAGTCTTTTGCAATGAATCTTTCAATGAAGGTATTTTGGAGTCTGAAGGCTTTTGTAAGCTTCTGCATACCAATTAAAGTAGGCATCCCATTTCTTTTTGTTCAACTGGCATCCTTTGCTCTCAAGGGCATTTCTTAAATAACAATTTTGCTTAATTGGAACTATAATTCTCTATAATGACCATTGTTAATACTTTGCCATTTTGTTAACTATCTGCAGTTTCTGGGACTATAATTGTTAAACAGGTGTGCCAGAAGGTGGCATACTCAAATTTTTAGATATAAAGGATCCCATTTCTCTTAACCTTTATCTGCACAAAACAAGACAAACCTGTGCACCTAAATATATCAGCAGTAACCAAGAGATATTACTGCATCCTGGCCAAGAAAAGGCCCTGTGGGCACCACTGACAATTCCCGTGGACTGGGGAAAGAATTGAACCAGCAAACCCCAGGAACAGGACAGCGGACTGATTCCTAACAAATGGAAAACTGCAGCTGGCACCACACCAACAGTTCCCAACATGAAATCTGGGAACAGAATTAAGGTCCAGAGTTTTCCACTATATAACCAGTAACCGAGGAGATGTTACTGTGTCCTGGGAATTGTAGTCTGAAAGGCTAGGGGCTTGGTTCTGGGGAGAGCCGCCCACCAGCTCAAGCTGGATCTTCCCTGTACGGGAAAGCCACTTAGATTGGGAGCTTAAATGCAAAGAGAGGGGAGATGGGTGGAGGGGGACAAGGGGGGGATGGGGGCCATCTGTAATACTCTTAACAATAAAATAAATTTTAAAAAACCACACACAGGAAAACTGAGAGGAACTTACAGATAGCCCCAGAAATGGTGAGAAAGACAGTGAACTCAAAAGGGTTCCTGGGTACCACTCCTATGTTTCTCGTCCCTGGAGCCGCTGGAAGTCTCCTTTGATCTCATCTCTGCCCCCAAATCTGTAATAAACCAAAATTCAACCAAGTAAATTTGAAGATATAGTTGGCTTTATTAGGTGACTCATGAATCAGGCAGCTTAACATCTAGCAAGTAAAAGGGCGATACCAGGAGTTGTATAAAATAGGTTTTTTTATAGACAAAAAGAGGGTGGGGCAAGTGAGTTATTTGCAAAACAAACAAACAAAAGGATTATTTCCGACAAGGTTATCTTTTTTAAGGGGGGAGGGTAAAGAGAATGGCAGGGGTATTATTATGCAAATTACCTTACTAGTGCTAATAGAAACTGTTTAAAGTTCACATTTCTGGGAGAGGTTGCAATTACGTTTTGGTTTGCTATCATGGGGGCAAATGACTCCATTTTTATAGCTCCCATTTATTGGCCTATTATTTCTTTTTAAACAAATGTTAACAGTATTCTTCGTAACAACCTTTACTTGGGAAAAATTCAATTGCCCATCAAGAATAAGTGGATTCTCAAAATCATGCTGAATGAAAGATACTAGTTGCAAAAGTATATATACTGTATGATTTCATTTATGTAAAATTCTTGAAAATCAATCTATTATCTATAAATTAATCTATAATGACAAAAAGCAGACCTGTAGTTGTCTGAGGGCCAAGGATGGAGAGAGGAAGGGCAAGAAGAACATTTTGGAGTTGAAGCTGAATCTTGGTTTTGGCAGCAGCTCTTTGGGCATATAAGTAGCATGAATTAAAAACTTAAATATAAGCCTGGCCGGCGTGGCTCAGTTGGTTGGGCATTGTCCCGTGGTTCGATTCCTGGTCAAATCACATGCCTGGGTTTTGGGCTTGATCCCTGGTAGGGGGCATGCAGGAGGAAGCCTATTGATGTTCCTATCTCGCTCTCCCTCTCCCTTCCTCTCTCTCTAAAATCAATAAAAACAGTAAAATATTTTAAAAAACTTGAATGTAAGACTTAAAATCATAAAACTCCTAGAAGAAATCACAGATGGTGACTTTCTTGATGTAGGTCTTGGCAATAATTTTTTGGATTTGACACCAAAAGCAAAGGCAGTAAAAGCAAATAAATAAATAAATAAATAAGTAAATAAACAAGACAACATCAAATAAAGAAACTACAAAGCAAATGAACCATCAATAAAATGAAAAGGCAACCTACTGAATGGGAGAAAGCGTTTGCATGTCATATATCTGATAAAGTGCTAATGTCCAAAATACATAAAGAATTCATATAACTCAACAGCAAAAAATAATATGATTAAAAATGGGCAGAAGATATTAATAAATTTTTCCAAAAAAGGCATATAGACAGCCAGTAAGTATATAAGAAGATGTTCAACATTAATCATGAGGGAGATGCAAATGAAAACCTCACACCAGTTAGAAAGGCTATTACAAAAAAGACAAGAAATAACAAGTGTTGGTGAGCATGTGGAGAAAAGGGAACCCTTGTGCACTTTTGATGGAAATGTAATTTGGTACAGTGACTATGAAAAACAGTACTGCCTGACCGGGTGAGGCTCAGCGGTTTAGCATCGACACAGGATCCAGGAGATTGTGGCTCAATTCCTGGTCGGGGCACATGCCCGGATTGTGGGGCACTCGGGAGGCAGCCAATCAATGACAACTCTCTCATCATTGATGTTTCAACTCTCTCTCTCCCTCTCCCTTCCTCTCCCAGAAATCAATAGAGAGATATTAAACAAACAAACAAACAAACAAACAGTACTGAGGCTCCTCAAAAAATTAAAAATAGAACTATCATATGATCCAACAATTCCACTTCTGAGTATTTACCCAGAGAAAGCTAGAACATTAACTTGAAAACATATATGTATCCTCATGTTTACTGCAGCATTATTTATAATAGCCAAGATATGGAAGCAACTTAAGTGTCCACTGATGGATGAATGGATAAAGAAAATGTGATATATATATATATATATAATGGAATATTATTCAACTACAAAAAAGAATGAAATCCTACCATTTGCGAAACCTGGATGGACTTTGAGGGGATAACGCTAAGTGAAACAAATCAGACAAAGACAAATTCTGCAAGATCTCACTTACATGTAGAAACTAAAACAAACCAACAAACCAAGATCATAGATACAGAGAACAGATTGGTGGTTGCCAGAGGATGGGGTGGAGTAGGGTGGGGGGCACAGGTGGGTGAAGGGAGTTAAAAAGTACAACTTGTAGTTTATCAATAAATGTTATGGGGATATAATGTAAAGCATGGTGACTATAGTTAATAATAATGTATTGCATATTTGAAAATTGCTAAGAGAGTGGATCTTCAAAGTTCTTATCACAAGAAAAAAAATTGCACAACTGTGTGGTAATGGGTGTTAAGTAGACTTATTGTGATATTTTGCAATGCATACAAATATCAAATCATTATGTTATACACCTGAAACTAATATAATGTTGTATGCTAAATTATACCTCAATAAAAATATTTAAAAATTAAAATGAAGATCCTACAGGCACATGCACAATTTGTAAAAATCTCACAAACATAATATTGAGACAAATTAGTCATAAACCAAAAACCATGTAGTATGAATCAATATAAATTTCAGAAACTGAGGCAAATAAAACTATATTGTTTAGGATGTATATATAGAATGTAAAACAATAAATCAAACAAAAAAGGTTTATCACGAAGATAGGATAAAGATTACCCCTGGGGGGATGGTAGGCTTGTGACCTCATTTCATGCGTTCTCCATCCCTTTTGATTATATATATTAAGTAGGACCCCTGATGGTGGCCCATCTCCTTGCCTCTAGGAAAACCATGTTCTATGAGCTACCTCTAAGGATCTCTGCAGGTTGCTGCCCCCTCTCCCCCCTTACCCCCTCCCCTGCTGCTGTTCCAAAATTACTATAATATAATAATTATACCCATTAACTCTGATGTTTAAGTGCTGCCTCTGGCTTCTGGTTATTCCAGAACCTTGTCATTCCCATTGATATTGTAAAGCCCACTTGTGTAATAGCTTCTTCTGTCAGTCCTGGCCTACAGAGAACAGATTCTCCTGGACTTTCAACAATGCATGAAAGTCCCCCTCTCACCAGCGTATTTCTTACCATCTTGGCTAATGAAGTGTCTTTCAGGCCCTCCTTGGAAACACAACAGTGGCAGGTCTTCCAGGTTTATACATAAGCTCCTTCCAGCATTCCAACTTCTCTAAGCCTTTTGAGATTCCCTCTATTTGCCACAGCATCTCTGGCACCCTCTGCTGCCTTTACTGTGGCCCTGTTTTTTCCAGTCTTCAAGCATCCTCTCAGTAGTGTATTAGAACTGTCACCCAGGACCCCTTTACAGACAGGTGTTACTGAATTCCTTATTTAGATTTTTTTCTGCCTCCCTTGATTCAGTACCCCCAGGAGCCACTCCCAGGCAAGCTTTCCAGGTTCCTGCCAGTACATGCTAGCCAAGTCCTGCAGCTCTTTTGGTTTATTTTCTCCCTCTTTCCTTAGCAAGCCTGGTACTTCCCTGGTCAGGTTTTGCTTAGACTTGATCTTAACTATATTCCTGGTGGTCAAAGGGAGGTGGGGACAGGTCCTCAAGAGGGCAAGGATTATCTTAAAAATAGAGTTGCCAGATTTAGCAAATAAAAATATGGGAAGTAGGAAATTAATATCCTAAAAAATTATTCATTGTTGATCTGAAATTCAAGTTTACCTGGGCATCTTGCACTTTATCTGGCAATACTATTTGTAAAGCACAGCTTCATTTGAGAACTCTTTATAACCTTGAAGCAGCGGAAGGGCTCTATCTTCCAAAAAGGGATTGTTGGTCACCTCTGTAGGCACAGAGGCTTCAGGCCATTCCAAGTTCTCCTAAACTCCTCAGCCTGACCTTCAGCTGTGCCTCCCCTCGGGCGGCAGGAAATGAGTGTCTCTTTAAATGCTGTCAGGGAGATACTCTGACTCTGCTGCTCAAAACTGTTGATTAGCTGAGCCTGTGATTTTCTCTCTGCAAAGAATCAATAGTGATTACCAAGACCTCCTCGGGTCCACAGTCCTTCCTTACAGTGCCTGTTGCTCCTGTACCTTTCAGCTGCCTGAGACAGTGGTTTCTATACTTCTCAGCACAATGGAATCACCAGAGGGCTTCTAAAACACTGGTACCCATGTCCTACCCCCAGCAACTGTGATGCGATTAGTCTTAGGTGTGGTCTGGGTTTAGGAATTTAAAAAAAATTTTTAAATATTTGTTTAAATTACAGTTTACCTTTAATATTATTTTGTATTAGTTTCAGGTATACAGCATACATGGTTAGATAATCATATGCTTTACAAAGTGTTCCCCCCAATATTTCCATTACCCACCTGGTACCATACCTAGTTATTACAATATTATTGACTATCTTCCCTATGCTGTACGTCACATCCCCAGGACTATTCTGTAGCTACCCATCTGTACTTCTCAATCCTTTTTGCTTTTTCACCCAGCCCTGTAACCCCCTTCCCTCTGGCAACCATCAGTATGATCTCTGTCTACGAGTCTGTTTCTGTTGCTTGTTCATTTATTTTGTTCTTTACATTCCACATATACGTGAAATCATATGATATTTGTCTTTCTCTGACTGACTTATTTCACTTAGCATAATGCCCTCTAGGTCCATAACACACTCTAGGAAATTTTAAAGAAATTTCCAGGTGACTTGCATGCTAGGACATTGTGCCTGCGAGTGCATCCCCTTGTGCCTCTATCCCATTAGGGCTCACTGCAGGTAAGTCTTAGTAATCCACTATCACAACTTCCAGGCAGTATCAAGACCTAGTCCCCACCGTCGTCATTCGGCTGGTGAGTAATCCGACTACGAAATCTCATCCTTCGTCTTTACTTCCTAGGACCCTTCCTGGTATCAGGTGTCTTAGAAAGGGTTCCCTAGATGCCGAGCCGAAGACAGGGAATCTTATCCAAGTGACTTGCTGGGAATGCTCTTAGGAAAAGAGAGGGAAGAAGTCAGGAATAGGGCAGGAATAAAAACCAGCAAGAGTGTGGTCCTAGCTGGAGACCTAGATCCCACAGGGAGCTCCAGAACACAAATTCTGCTGTAGAGGTAGCCCCATCTTGAGGCAAGGGGGCTGAGCTTTTACCTTTTTTTTTTTGAATCCTCATCGGAGGATATTTTTTCCATTGCTTTTCAGAGAGAGTGGAAGAGAGAGAGAGAGACATCGATGTATCAATTAGGAATATTTTGTTTCTAGAACAGAAAGTCTGATTTAGGGAATAAAATCAACTTGAGGAATAAAAAAAGGGGTGGGAAAAGAGAAGGAGAGGGAGAGAGAGAGAAAACGACTTATTGGCTCACGTAACTGAAGAGCCCAGGAGTAGATTTGTTTCAGGGGTGGCTGAAGGGGCCTGCCTGACATCACCATGATCCATCTCTTGGATCTGCTTTCTTAGGACTGGCTCCATCTTTGGGTTAAACATGAATTAGACAATAAGCTGAGTGACAGATATGCTGGTTTCCTCAAAATCTACTTACTCCTTTTGACAGCAGTTCCATGATTCCTGAATCAAACATCCATGCCTGGATTCTCTCTTTCTTTAGGATAAATTATCTCCGAACACCACCAGGTCTTCCCCACCACTCCTTTCCTCATGATTATACCAGAGCCTCAGCATAGGACCACTTGGGTTCACATTGCACCATCCTGCCCCAACACAACAAAATACTTGGTCACTGTCCCGCTGCTCTCATAATTCTTTTGTCTTCTCTTTATTCTCATACTAAATTACTTCAGTATGCTTTCTTTTTGGTTCTCTTTTCTCTTCTTAAAATGAGCTCTTCAACTTCTACAAGATGATGCAGCCTTTTCTCTTCTTCCCAAGATAATACATGCAAACTGTTTAACACAGTTCCTGGCACATGGTGGGCTCAAAAAATAGCGATGCTGATGCTGATGACAATGACAGTGATGATGCAACATCACTCCCTTACATAGGTTTGAGAAGACTTGGCAATTGTTTCTAATACTTAACACCCCAATGCAAGATTTTCTTCATATCTCACTTTTCCTGCTACAAACAAACCATTGCTAGTAAGTTCTGGATATAAGCAATTACACGGGGGAACGAAATTTCTTAAAATTCTCATTGACCTGCCATCTCGTTTCTTTAAATCTTGTTACAATATTTTTTTCCCTCCCAAGACTATTTAAACCCTGAGGACATTCACACACGTTAATATGCATGGCTGGTTCGGACACAGACACAGATTTATTTTTAATGTTAAAAAAGCATTCCTTTTCTTTCTTTTAAAATTGATAATGAGAGTCTCAAACTGTAAGAGAGTTCAATAAATAAATTTAAAACTAGAGAAGAAAACTAATGAATTGGTAAAAAAAAAAAAAAAAAGAGGACTGATTAGACTGTTTGGATTGACTTCTTTTTTTAATGGAATAGACTTGATGTTTTCCCATCAAGTGGGCACAGCTCAACTGTTCTTACAGAGGCCGTGAGGTCTGAAGCCTGAGGGCAAATACTTGATGTGTGCAGTTAAAAAGTGGCAGGTGGACTGGTGGAAACAGCATACAACTAGTTTGTGCTACCACTCAGCAAGGCAACCATCCCTGGCATGTTTAAACTTCGCATATATGCTTTGGGTTGCAAATATGAATTTAAGAAAGAGTTTTAATTATTTAATAGTCAGTTATCTAGAAATAAAGAGCCCCTGCTTCCTGCTCTGGTCTCTCGTATCTGAAATTATCCTCTGCCCTAATTCATGCTGGGTCTATGATAGAGAAAAAGACCTACTCACCCTTGGTGATTAAAAGACTGATGTATAATGCTATTTTTAGTCTGCTAGCTATGCCTGAGACATCTAGCCTTTTCAGCATCATATTTTAGGGTTTCTTTCCTCTCATTCTGACTTAGTACAGAGAACTCCTGTGGTTCATCTCTCATAAACAACTCCCTTAAGTTTCCATTGCCCTGTCATTGGAGTCTGCTTCTGTAGCGAAGTCTACTTGGCCCTGCCCCTGGTCTGATGAGCCCAGGCACCAGGATCCAGTCTCGAAATGTCAGGAGGCTTTGCCTAGTTCAGATCCTTAGAAATGCCATACTTGTGCCAGTTTCCTAACTGATCTTCCTGCCTCTGATTTGCACACACCCCTCTCCCCAACAAACCGTCTTCTGCATGACTGACCTCAAAATCTTGGCTAGGGACCCCTGCCCCCCTTTTTATCTCAACCTGACTGCTTAGAATTTTATTTAGCAAGAACAGAGCTCTCTGCTACCTTAACAGAGAAGCAGATATTTTTTGAATGTCTGTAAATAATCTTGACAAAGGGGAGATGAGGAAGGTCTTAGAGAGATGGCTTTGGCCTCAGACAGTAAAGATGGAAAAGTCCCATGGGCATAAGGTGATTGCATCAATCATCTCAGTCCTTGGGTTGAGATGCTGAGAGAGCGACTTCTTCATGTGATGCTGATGTAGGAGCAGTTGTAGGAGCATTTCTGGCTTTCAGCAAGGTGTGGAGGGACTTCTGGGCTGAGTGTCATATGCAAATCCTCACCCAGCCCTATTACTCCACGAGGGTTTCCTCTTCCCATTCTCCCACTACTAATGCCCCCTCGTCACCCCCAACCCCACTCTGCTACAAGCTTCACAATTGCATGTTTGCTGGGTTCCTCTCCTCTCTCTTCCTCTCCTCTTTTCTTCTCATTTGTATAATCTGGATTGTCCTTGATCTCATGAGGTATGTATGCATTATTAACTCTATTTATACATAAGGAAACTGAGAATCAGAGAGATTAAGTAATTTGCCTAAGGTAACATGCCAACTATAGCAGTGCCAGTCTATCCCACCCAAAGTCCACGCTCTTGCTGCATTACCCTGTGCTCATGCCCACTTCCCAGCTCTTCCAGCGAACAGGAGGAACCAAGCGGCACCTTGGTCTGAAGATTGGGAACCTAATCTGGTCATGGCTCTCTTTGGTGTTTGGTGAATCCCTCTTCTCTTTGCTCTCATGTGCCACATAAAATGGATGCTTTCTAAGTTTTTTCCATTTCTCAATAGACTGTTAGGAAGATTTAGTGACTTTTTACTCTGAACACTATATATTTTTTTAAAAAACCATACATTCACAGCTTTTAATCTCTGAAACAATGATATACAATCAGATTTTAGGAAGAGAAGCCACTTGTAGCATTGAGCTGGCACCAGTGTCAGGACAGAGAACTAATTTCTGAAATAAGTTAGTGTATGTTTAAAAAAAGTATCTTTTCATAATAAAAACACTTGAAAAGTACTGAGCACTCTAATCTCTATGTTACACTTGCTTTTAAAATACTTTACTGTTCTTGTGTGTATATGAGTAGGAAACAATATGACTGGTGCCAGGAGGAGGAAGGCTAGGATACTTCATCAGTAGACGGCCTTGATCCAAGACTAAGCATCTCTGGTTCCTCCAGCTCTGTGATTCTGATTTAGACTCTGCAGGTATAGGGTCCTATAAATATTGAGATGTATTTCCCTTTCCTTTTCCACTAACATTTTTTATTACTACAGTCAAAAGTGTAGATTAATAGGAAGTAATTTGAAAAGTGGGAAATCTTATGTGCTTCCTCCTAAGATGTGAAAACTGATTCTAATCTCTTTTCTGCTTCCTTCATTATTAATGCCTTTTATCCTTAATACTTGTTCACAGGAAAGTATTAAGTAATATATAAAGAACAGACAGAGATAACTGCCTACATGATTAAAAGTGTTTTGTGACATGCAGGCAAACATAAAGTGCAGCAAGGTTCAGAAATGTTGCCATAAATGGACAGTTTTCCTTTTCTATTTTACTTTAACCTTGCCACCGCCCCACACCTCTGAGTGAGTTCACTTCACTTTCTGTGTCCCATCTCTCCAGACCCTGTCTCCCAATTCCTGTGATACCCAGCCTCCATCAGTCCCCCATGAGGGACAATAACTAGTTGGCTTCTTTTAAGCTCTAAAATATAGTTTCATGAAATGAGAGGTTTTACTTTAGTTAATAAGGATGTCTACTAAAATTGAGGGGTAGAAACAGGGCATATCACTACCTCCTGTGTAGAATCCTGTACTCTGTTAACCCTGCTTCCTGTTGGCTGGGAAGAGCTGGTCTGGTGTGAAAGCTCTGAAATAATGGGTTCTGGAGGCTGGGATGGGTGAGGGGATGATTATCCTGGGTAGCCAGAGGCAGCTCTTTAAGGGAGTGAATCCAAGTTGTACTTAGAGTGGGTAACTAAAGTTCTAACCTGGGAGGAGGAGCTGATTATCAAGTCTGAGTGGTGTGGCAAGGACAGGAGGCAATTCAGTGGTTGAAAGCCAGGGCAGTTAGGGAGAAGTTGGCATGTAGAGCATGAAACGGCCCAGACCAAAGGGTTTAGAACTAAGGCTGTGCACAACCAGGAGAATACTTGCTTATTCAGTGACTTGAAGTTCTCCTTGGGAAACCTGGAGCTGCTCTATAAATTGGTCATTGGCCAGAGTCATGGTGCTTGGTGGGGAAGGAAAGTGTTGGAACAAGAATGAATTATTGCTGGAAAGGATGTTCTTGGATAAGAAGGATATGGTGTCAATTTTGTGCAGCCTGGGTAACAGTGAAGTATGTGGACCCACAAAGGTGGTGGTATTTGAATCAAGCTTTAACAAGAGTTCAGTAAGCAGAAAGAGATGGGGAAGAACATTCCAGAAATATTCCAGAATAGCATAAGTGAAAAACCCCAGATAATACAAGCTATATTTCAAAAATGATCAGTAGCTAAACTGGGCAGAATTATGGTTTTACAATATGAGAAGAGGAACAATAAGGTTGGTAAGAGAGTTGAGTTAGTTTTGAGTCACACTGTTGATGACTTTGGGTTTTAGGTTGAAGGCAGTCAATGGTAATGTTCTTGAAAATTTTGAGTAGTGGAGTTCCAGGTAAGGTGGTAGATTAAATATACACATCTAATTCCATTACCTCTTGAAATTCCATTAAAACTAAAGAAAAAATTATTTTTAAATTTAAATGGAAAAATTTAACAAGTGCAAGAATAGGGAAGGAGACAACAGTTTGGAATCTGAAAAGTAGGTGGATGAGTGGTAAATAACTGGCAAGACAGGACAGCCAAATCTTATTTGCTGGTTGGGAAACCCAAGAAACAACCCAATTTACACCCCAGCATCATAAAAAAATCTCAAGAACTGGCAGGACTGGTAAGCAAGTGAGGGTGAAGATACGGAGAAAAAATCAAGGCCGAAATAAAGAAGATTCGGTAAGGTTGTTTGAGAAGCAGCTGGAGCTGAGCTCCCCTTTCCTATTTCACACCACTGCACAACCTCCCTCTCCCACCCTGGCAGAAGCCTGGAGTCTTGTTGTCTGGAGAGGGTAAAGAAAAAAGTGTTTGAATTGAGAGACATCTCACACATTTGAAGATGGAGTTACCATACTGAAAATACATGGGTCAAATAAATTTATGTATACTAAGTCAAGACTGCAGAGACTGCACCACTAATACACTCATGAACACACACACACGTGGAATATATACATGAAATATATGGAATATATGTGGAATATACATAGAATATGTATAATATATGGAATACACACATATATAATAAATCCATGCACACATATATGTGCATGCATGTATAAGTATATACATACTATATATACACTACATATTGGTATAGTGTGTCTGTGGAAAGATACATCAGAAGCTGGAGGTTGGAATTGCCTCTGTGGTTAGGATAAAGGAATGTGAGAGGGGTCTTCTTTTCACTGTTCACCTCCTTGTTCCTTTTGATGTTCTGGACAGAATGCAGGGTAAGAGAGATAGTAGACTAGGGTTAGTTGGGTGGTGATTGTCATGTTCTTAGAAATAAGAGCCTGACTGAGAAAAGAAGGGGTGGATGCTAAAGCTGGAGGGACACTTGCCTGGCCTGGATGTGGCAATACAGTGGAGGTGAGCAGTGGGTGTTGAGGGAAAGGTCAGAGGGGAGTAGTCAGAGATGACTCTGTGCTTTCCGGCCTGTGCTAACACATATGAGGGCACTGAGTGGATGAAACTGGCTTCAGAATAGTGGAGGGAGGAGGGTGAATTGCAAAAGAACAGTAAGTGGCAGGGGCGGAGGGGGAGGATTGGGAAGCAGCAATTGTAGTTTACTTTCCCCCTGACCAAAAACTCATCTTCACTGGTCAAATCATGTGCCTTATCATCCACAGCTTCTGCCTTATGAGATGATGGAGTGGCTTCAGGAAAAGTAAGTGACATGTCCTCAGGAGGTACCACCTTGGAGGGCTGAGCTAGTGTAATGCAAGATGTGGTACAGGCACTCAACCTGCAACCAACCAAAATGCTGTCTGTTATGGCCAGAAAACATGGAGCTGGGAAATAAAGGGATAGAGGGGGTGATGCTTTCCAAAATGTCACCCAGCTCTGCCACTTACTAAGTTAGAGACCGTGGATAAATTGCTTTAACCTCGCTGTCCCTAAGTTTCCTCATCAGCAAAATGGGCATCATATCCCAATACTGACATCAGAGGGTCATTATGAGTATTAAGTGGGATAGTAAATTAAAGGTTCAGAAGAGTCCCTGGTACAAGGTAAACCTCTTTTAACCTTTCTTGTCCTTCTTTTCCCCAGAAAAGAAACATAGAAGGAACCCAGAAGGTCTAGAGAATTTAATATACAAAGGAAGGATGTTTTTACCAGAGGACATATTAATGTTTCATTCAATATTTAAACAAATAGTTTTGAGGTACTATCTTAGGTTCCCTGGGATTCATTGATGAAAAAGTTAGACACATTCCTGCCCTCACAGAGCCTAGACAGTTTTCCCCCCAGAATTTCCCTGCATTTATTTATTTATTTATTTATTTATTTATTTATTTATTTATTTATTATTTTTAATTGAAATATCATTGACATGTAACGTATTAGTTTTAGACTTACAAGATAATGATTTATGCTGTGAAATGGTTACTACAATAAGTTTAGTTAACATCCATCACTACACATAGTTACAAATTATTTTTTCTTCTAATGAGAGCTTTTGAGATCTATTCTCTTAGCAACTTTCAAATATACAGTATAGTTATAGGAATTTATAATAATGTAAGGACTACTTTTACATTAGCCTTTGTTTAGTGTATATAAAAGCACACAATTTAAAAATTACACAGTATACAAGGTAACAAACTGAAAAGCAAGTATCTCTTGCTTAACTCCAAATTTCCCAGTTGTCTTTAGAAACAACCTGTCTTACCCAATCTTTTATGTCTTATTACTGAGATTAACATATAGAATTATATTAGCCCCTCTTTCTCATACAGTGGTTGGGGAAAGGAAAGAGGAGAAGGTTTGGGATGAGTCAGAGGCTTCTAGTTGGGGTGCTTGGACAATGAGGCTACCACAGAGACATCAAGATGAAGGAAGTACATTAGGAAGACGGAGTAACGTCAGTCTACAGGGGTTGAGTAGTACTGATGAAGTAGAAGCAAAAAGTAGACTTTTACATCAATTTAATGAAAATTTACTGAGAACTGCTTTGTACAAAACATGTTAGGAACCAACAAAATGCTTAGAGTCTAAGGAAGGCAGAAGCAGGGCAGAGCACACAAATGGTAATGTTACAAGAACAAGCATGGCTATCCCAGTTGTCTAGAACTCTCCAGGGTCTACGGAGCTATTTCTGTAGCCTCCCAAAGTTCTCTCTAGGTTTCAACTGAAGCTGCTCCATCCCTTAGTGATGTTGCTTTAGAGCCAGGGTCTGGCTATTATATTCCTCTCCTGCATCCAGTTTTCTAGTTGAGAACGATGCTCATTGTCTTCAGACACAAGTTCACTAGCACTGTTCTGGGCCAGCCAATATGTTCTTAGGGTATCTATGAGCTAAGTAAGTCAACTTCTGGATGATTTGCATCCTGGTCTTACTAATTTTATTCCAGCTCTTTGTCTCTCAGCCATTAGTTGGAAAAGTCCTAAGTGTCCCTCCATTTATCAAGATGATAGCCCTCTATCCCAAGCTCCGCTTTCAGCCAGGTGAAACATCACAACAACCCGGTATCATCAAAACCTCTCGCTGACCACCCAGGAAACAACTGTCTGTCTTAAGTCCACTTGGACAAACTGTCCGTCTATTGCTTGTCCCAAGGCTTGTGAAAGGACTGGACAGACTGAGCATTCATATGCATCTCTGTTGGTCAAGATCTTTCATTTTTTTCTTTTTTGAGTATTGTGATCTCTCTATTGGCTCTTGCGCAGTTGCCCAGGCCACCATCTCAGCCAGTTTTGTCAACAAGAGAAGTAGGGCTCACGATGCACAGCACTGTCCTGCTTTATCCAGCACTCTCGGCTAAGGCTTAGCGATAGCTTGTTGGACACGTGTGTCCTCTTCAATGTCATCAACAACCAACATGGAAATGGCTCCAGGATCCAGAGTGCTTCCATCTCTGCCTCTCCTAGTCTCCCAAATTCTGAGTTCGTCTGCTTTCCTCACTGACCCTCACAGAAGAACAAGAACTCCTTACCAGAGGGTAGACATTTCTCAAGGCATCATAATTATATTACTAGAGTACATATTTCTTTATATTTCAAAATGTTAATATTAACACTATATACAGACATAAAATATATAGCTCCCACTTAGACTGGAGAGGGAGGTGTCCAGTCATTGATATACAGGATAGATTGAGGTACTACCTTAGAATCCAGAGTAGACAAAAGGCACTATTCAAAGAAATGGGAGTCCTACAGAAAACACACTGTGTAAAATTAAGAAAAGAGATCGAATCTGAAACAGGAGGCATCGGTCCTAAACATTAGGAGCCAATCAGTGTGCTCTGAGAGGAAAAGCAGCAGATAAAATCTGCTCCTGGCATAGGAAAAAGAGCTGGCATCATAGAGAGGCTGTTTCATTTAGAGGGGTCCTAGAGCCTCCACTGTTATTAATGGTAATATTGTCTTGCCCTCTGCGAAGGTTAAGAGAGATAATAAAAAGGTCAGCCAAGCCCTAGCCAGTTTGGCTCAGTGGTTAAAGCGTCAGCATGTAGACTGAAGGGTCCCGGGTTCGATTTCCGCCCAGGGCAGGCTCGACCCCCAGCCCTGGTTGGGGTGCATGCAGAGGCAACCAGTTGATGTGTTCCTCTCACATTGCTGTTCCCCTCTCTCTTTCTCCCTCCCTCCACCCTCTCTGAAAAGCTATGGAAAAACTACCCTCTGGTGAGGATTTAAAAAAAAAGGTCAGCCAAGAACTTGAAAAGGAAAGCATGTATATCATAGGCTTGTGCACTCGAAACCTATATGATCTTATTAACCAATGCCATTCCAATAAATTTAATTAAAAAATAAAAAAAATAAAGAGGAACCACCCCACAAGGGATAAAAAAAATAGTCAAATGGACTTTACTCTTTAATTAAAAATGTGTAGCACTTTTATCACCTGAGGCTGTCTCCGAAATGTTAACACATTGGGCTTCGTCAGACCTTTCAGGTACACGGTTTTCTACTCTGGAAAAAAAAACAAAAAAAACAGTTGGGTTAGATTTCACAGTAGAGCCACTTCCCTTTTTCTAGATTTCAATGACAGGGCCAAATATAGGGGGCACTGTGATAGGAGTGAGGTGAAACAAACTATTGAAGAGAGAGGTGGAGAAGTGTCATCCACACTTCCTCCAATAACTACCCTTTACTTTTGTCTCGGCCTGTCCCTGCCCTGTGCTGAGTCCCTGCTGCCTTCCCTCTGTAGGCTCTTCCCTTCCGGACCATTTCTGAACTGAGTCTGACAGGGCAGGCAAGATCTCAGGACCTTGGCTCACCACCCAGGATCCCTAGGCTCACAGTGGCTGGTGTATCCAGAGAGGCCCTATGCACCCTGGGATCTGAACTGCGTCTCTGTGACCAGGCTCTTCACTGAGGGTTGCTTTGACCCCAGGCCATGCAGCTAGAGCCCTGGCATTCTTGACAAGCTCGATTCCTCAATGGGGATGGAGGTATGGACAATCTGATTGCGTCATGTTGTGAAAGGACTGATTACCAGGAATCTTCATGTGTTCCTTCATGCACACATTCAATGTTTTCAATAAATATTTATTGAGCACCTACTATACTCCATGCGCTGCTGGGTGCTGGCGGTACAGTGATGAGCTTAACTGATACGATCCCTGCCCTCTATAGAGTTTAGTTTAGTTCAGTTTATAGAGTTTAACAAGACAATAACGCATATATGTAAATATACTTGGTATTATAAAGTAAGAGGACAGGGATTCACATGACATTATCATAGGCTGACATAATCTAGTTTGGGAAGGATTTTTAAGAAAGTGCTGCTTGAACCAAGATCTGAAGGACGAAGTGAAGAAGTAGCAGAAGAATATTCCAAGCAGAGGGCACAGCAGATTCAAAGACACGGAGCTAAATGGAACACCCTGTCATTCCTCACGTATTCGTGCGTTCACTCCACACGTGTGGGATGCTCACCAGTCCAGGCATCGTGCTGCGCCCCGGGGTCACCGTGGTGAATATGACTCAGCCGCAGCAGACCCCTTTGGTAATGACTGCTCACTTGGCCGTGACTGAGCACTGCGCATCGGACACCCCGCCATCCATTTACAACTAGGACATTTTCCTCCAGGTCCTTCTCATCTCGCTTTGCTTTCCCTCCCCGTTAGCTCGTGTTTGCTGGAATCTCAGCAGGCCTCAGATTGAAGCCTAGTCAAGTTATAGACCCTCTGGGAATCAGACCTCTTTCAACAACGTTGTAGGGTCAGGACTCACCTTTCCTGTTCGCTCTCTTCCTCTTCTGCTTGGACGACTTCTGAAAGAGAGCAAAACCACCTCAGAAAATGCATTGCCCAAAGACACTAAAAGAGGAAAAGTGCGAAGAGGCTCCGAAGTCCTAGGACTCAGAGAAAAGTTGTAGCATCCCATGTGAAATAGATGGTTACTTGAATCAGCATCAGGGGCACTGGGAAGGAGCTCCTCGCATCCAAAACGTAAATGTCTTCATTCGCTCACTGTGCCGCAAGTTCTAAGGTTGAAATAGGATTTTCACTTACAAATTTAGTCTTTGCTAAAATAAAAATACTAGTGGGAGGGGTAACACATTTAGTTTCAGCCGTCAGTTAGTGATCAGACAAGAGTTTCCAATCCTTTTCTGAAAGTAAGATTTAGGAGGAAAAGATGATGTAAAAGTGGGTTGGCCAGCTGGCACGACCAGCTACACAGTGTCGGATGCATGGGCCCGAGTGGGGAAGCTCCAGCCGGCTGGACCTCCCAAAGCCTGAGTTGCTACTGTACGGACTTACTACTGATGCAACCTGGGGTGCAAATTCCTCTAGGCTGACTGCTGTGATAGTGCTAGGTCCCACTCAGAGCCTGACAGCAGGGGTTGTTAACCTGGGTGTCCATGGAGGAATTTAGGGACCACAGGGATCCTCTCAACAGCTCCCCTGACGGTTTGAACACTTTCTATCAGTGGCAGTTCTCTAGTGTGTGTGTGTGTGTGTGTGTGTGTGTGTGTGTCTGAGTGCATGTTGAAAAATAATCAGCTTTATTGAGGTATAATTAATATACAATAAAATCCAATCATTTTTCATAGAGATTTTGGTGAGTTTAACAAGGGTATTCAGTCATGTAATTACCACCATAACCAAGATATAGAACATTTATATAAGTCCCCAAAGTTCCCTGCTGCCCCTTTCCCCCACCCTATGCCCTGGTAACCACTGATCCACTTATGTCACAAGAGCTTTGCTTTTTGCAGAATTTCGTATAAGTAGGATCATATAGTGTGTAGCGCTGTAGCGCCTGGAGTCTTTCACTTAGCACACACAATGCTTTTGAAATTCATCCGTGTTGTGGCATGTTACCAGCATTATCCCACCATTAGTTTATTCATTCGCCAATTGATAAAACCTCGGGATGCCAGGGATGCGTACCATAAAGAAGGCTGCTGTGAACATTCGTATGTGTGCCTTTGCGTAGACATGTGGTTTTTATTTCTCATGGGAAATATCTAGAACTGCAGGGCTGTGTAGCAACAGTGCATGAGAATGTCAGTAGTTTCACATCTTCCTCAGAACCCGGTACTTATTAGTCCTTTTAATTTTAGCCATGTTCGTGGGTATGTAATGGTATCTTGTTATGGCTTTCATGTGTATATCCCTAATGACTAATGATGTTGTGACTGTGTGACTATGTTTATTGGTCTTTTATATACCTTCTTCTGTTAAGTGTCTGTTCAAGTCTTTTGCTCCCTGCCTTTTGTTAAATGGATTGTCTTCTTATTACTGAGTAGTAATATATAATTATATATTCTGGATATAAGTCCTTTATCAGATATACATTTTTGCAATATTTTCTCCAAGTCTGTGGCTTGACCTTTCATTTTCTTAAGAAAATCAAAGGGCAAAAGGTTTTAGTTTTGATGAATCTCAGCTTATCAATTTACGTTTTTATGGTATGGTTTGCACACATTGTGCCCTAAGATTTGGGTAAGGTAAGGTCATGAAGATTTTCTCTTCTGCTTTCTTTCAAAAGCCTTTTAATTTTAGCTCTTACATTTAGATATATAATTCACTTCAAGTTATTTTTGTGTGTGCCTAGTTTCATATTTTCCATGTGGATATCTAATTGCCCAACATCATCTGTTGAAAAGACTACCCTTTCTGCATGGAATTACTTTCACACCTTTGTCGAATCAGTTGGCCATGTGAGTTTATTTTTGTACTTTCCATTTTGTTCCATTGACTGATGAGTCTGCTTTCACCAGTATCATGCTGCCTTGATTACTATAACTGTATAGTGAACCTTAAAATTAGGTAGTATAAGTCCTCTGTTTCGTTCTTATTTTTCAGAATTGTCTTATTTTTCTTGTTTTGTCAACTGTAGATCTTTTCCATTTCCACATCACTTTTAGAATCAACCTTTTAATTTCCACTAAACAATCTGCAAGGATTTTTATTGGTATTGCATTAAATCCATAAATCAACTTGGAGAGAATGGATATCTTAATACCTAGTCTTCTGATCCATAAACATGGCATGTTTCTCCACTTACTTAGATCATTTTCATTTCTGTGAGTCATAATATTTTTTAGTTTTTAGTATACGGGTCTTGTATTTGTTTTTTTAAATTTATTCCCAAGCCTTTAATATTATTTATGTTACTGTAACTGGTATTTAAATTTTGTTCAGTGTCCAATTGTTTGTTGTCTGTATATAGAAATACTATCGATTTTGATTTTGTATATTAACCATGTATCCTGTGACTTTGTTACATTCAATTAGTTCTAATAGCTTTTAATGGATTCCTTAGGCTTTTCTACAAACACGATAATGTTATCTGCAAAAAAGACAGAGTTTTGCTCCTTCCTTTCCAATATGTATGCCTTTTATTTCTTTTTCTAGACTTATTGCCCTGATCAGGACCTCCAGTAAAATGTTGAACAAGAATAGTCAGAGGGAACATTTTGCTTTATTCTTGATCTTAGGGGCAAAGCAATCAGTCTGCTGTCATTAAATATGATGTTAACTGAAGAATTTTAAAAGATGTCTTTTGCCAAGTTGAGGAAGCTCCTTCATATTCTTACTTTTATAAGAGATTTCCTTTCTTTTTTAAAATCATGAATGGATATTAATTTTGTCAAATGCTTTCTCTGTATCCATTGATGTGATCACATAGTTTTTCTTTCCAGTTTGTCAATATGGTGAATTTTAGTGCTTGGTTTCTGTATGTTAAACATACCTTATGTTCCTGGAATAAACCCCACTTGATCATAATGTATCATATTATCAATATATTGCTAGATTCTAGTTGCTAATTTTGTTAAGGATTTTGGCATTTATGTCCATAAGGGATATGTGCAGCTTTTTCCTTGTCATTTTTTTTCTAGTTTTGATATGAGGGCTCCCCTGGACACTTCAGAGCTGCCTGGACGCTGACCAGACAGTAAATTGGGGGCAATCAAAGATGGGCTCACCTCATCTTTTCTCTGATCTCAGGGACTGTAGTTTTCTGGGGCCAATTGTCCAATGTCTTAAAACCATTGTTTTACATAGTTTGCCTGATTACTAGTTGTTTATGGCAGGAAGGCAATTCCAGTAGCAGTTAATCCTTCATGTGAGGAAGAAGAAGTCTGTGCCGTCTATATACTTTTAAAAGAGCTTTAATTGTTAGAAAAGTATCTCTTATTTCCATATGCCTTCTTATAACCTTCATCCATTGAGATGCCCTTTGGAGCCACAGTTAAATATGATCTTTGTACCCTGTGGCAGATCTTCAGATATTTGTAGGCACTACTTGTGTCCTCCACAAGGCTCCCCACCCCCCAGCTAAGCATCCTTGGTTACTTGAGCTATTTGTTATGAGATTCAGTTTCCAGACAAAATAAACCTTGTTAGGTTCTGTATTTGTCCAAGTTCCTCTTGAAAATAATGGTGCTTATAGCTGAATTGAGTATTTCAAATGTCTGTAGGCCAATGCAGAATAAATTATCCTTTTATACCTATGACAAAATCATCACCATTTAAACACACACACACACACTCTTCTATTTTAAAGTGAAAGCAGACAATAAAAAAGATGTCTAACCTTTTGGATTTGATTACAAATTTAGCATTTAGAGGAGCAGATATGATATCACCAACTTTCAGTTTTTAAGCCCTGAGAAGATTTCCATTTAAATGGTGGTTAAAGTGATTTATTATGGAAAAGACACTGCCCTTTAAGAAATCATTCCTCAAGAAGATGAGACTCTTTCAGGTTTGGTGGAGGGAGGCAAGTTGAAAAAAAAACCGTTGGTGGCTAGGGCAACATTATATACAGATTTCAGTCACACAAAACCCAAATGAGGAAGCAAAACTTCAATGGGTAAGCTGATAGGGTAGCTTTTGATTGGGAAAAAAAAAGTAATTCAGGATGACAATTTCTCATGCCTTATCTGCCTTGTTTGACAAAATAAAAATAAAAATAGAGAAGAGAGATTAGAAGCCAGCTAGAATAACCATGCCATTTTCCCTTTATTAATTTAACAGGCTAAACAGGGTAAATATGTATGGTTGAGGGGGAAAAACACTATAATTATGAACAAACACTGGAAAGGACTTATGATGCCAAGTTAATTAATTTGAGGGTTGTCTCCTCTGAGGAAATGATTAATACTGGATTAGGAGGAAGCTCCATTTTCTGAGAAACTCCTATAGGTTATCAGTAAGCTTGTGTCTCTGTGGATGGATCATGACTGCTTTCATTCATGCCTGTCTATTGGCAGAATTTAGTTCCTTGTGGTTGTAGGACTATCTCCATTTCTTTGCTGGCTCTCAGCTGAGGGCCATTCCAGCTTCTAAAGGCTGCCTACATTTCTTGGCTCATGGCCCCTTCCTCCATCTTCAAAGCCAGCAATTGTAGGTTGAGCCTGTCTTAAGCTTTGGATCTCTCCTCCTTCCATCTCATTTTTCTAACCAAGCTGGGAAAGGTTCTCTGACTCATGTCATTAGACTGGGTCCACTTGGATAATACAGGATAATTTCATCATCTTAAGGTCAGTCTTAATCACATATGAAAGTGCCCTTTGCCATGTAAGGAAATATTATAGATTCTGGGGTATGGGAGGTGAATACCTTGTTGAGAGCATTATTCTGTTTATCATATAGCCAATGCCAGAGGAATCCACAAAGCAAGTGCAGACATTGCTGAAGTTATAGAGCCCAAATTTACAAACATCTCATATCTACATGTCATAGCTATTTGGTACATCTCCCTTCCTCCAGTGGTATCAAGGCTCTTCTCTTTGACCAAACTCACTGGCACAGGTGACTGACCAAACAGCTTCTTCCTACCAGTACTTTTTATCAGGTTCTTGTGTGTGTGTGTGTGTGTGTGTGTGTGTGTGTTGGGGGGGTGTCATATATGTGCTGTGCTCTCTTGATGTCTTCTGCCTTTTACCACTCATAGCTCAATTTGACCACTTCAAATGCACACATATAGCTTCTTAAAACCCCTTCCCATTTCTCTCATGTATACACAAACATCCTCCTCTTTAACTCCCTTCTCTACTCTTCTGAATTTTTCTGATTGCCTCCTGGGGGGAAGAAACATTCTTACTCTCTTTTTCTCCATCCCTTCTTCTTTGTTTTAATTTGTAAGCTAATCATTCCAATGTGAAAGCAAATTTAGGAGACAGCTTATTCCCAAAGGTTGCTTCTGCACAGTTAGCCAATTCTAAAGGTTATAAGACTGAAAGAAAGAGAAGTTCAAAACTCTCACCTTGAAAAGTCAAAGCCTGAACAAACATGGTATAGCCACATATCTGATCCTGTACACTGAATTTTCCCTACTGTAGCAGTTTGAATTGCTCTGCCATATGCTTTGTGTTAATTTATTGAAATTGGATAATCACTCCCCAATTTTCTATTTTTAAAATACAGTGGATGAAATGAATGACTGCTAATCTCATCATCTATTTTCTAGATGGGTCTTAAAATCAATACACTGAAATCTTAAATAAGATGCTGACCAGAAGCATTATTCATTTTACCATAAATGAATGAATAAGAAAGTTACCTTATTAACACCAACCAAACTTCTACTAGAGATCAATTACTGAGATAAAATCCAACCTTATCTTACAACTTTGCCTAAACCAACCCAAAGCATATACAGGGATTATTCTCGAGTCAGGATCTACCTTTCCCCCACTAAACACAGGCTACTTTTACAACAGATATGGGGAGGTTGCTGAATGTAGTGCTGTTTACAATAGCAAAAGTATGGGAACAACCCAAGAGTCCAACAATATGGAGTTGGTTAAATAAATTAAGGTATATTCACATAATGGAATATCTTGCATGTAGAATACTGTGGAATGATATTTAATGACATCAAATATTTTTTTCTACATTTAGTACAAATAAGTTAGAAAACATCTGAGGCTATCCTAATTGTAAAACAACAACAACAACAAAGAACAGTCCTTATAATATTATCCCACTTATGGAAAATAACATAGATTTATACATTAAAAATACCTGGAAGATATACACTAAATATTGTCGGCATAATGATTTTTTCTTACTCGTGAAACTATAGGTGATTTCCCTCCCAGTATATTTGGTAATGCATATGTAATACATGGTAATCAATAAAAGTTAATATTATTTTTAAAAGTCAGTGGGGAACAATTCATCTAACTGCTCAGGAAACCTATTTTAGAAATGAGAAGGCAAATCTGATGGTTATCTAATGCTCCCCTCCTTCCACCAAACATCCCTGCTTGATCACAGGTCTACAATCACAACATTTAGAAGTGTTTTCACTATTTTACTTCATTGAATTCTGACAGTAACCTTATGAAGAGGGAGGTAAAGCAAGAAATAATCCACTTTGTCTGGAAACCAGAGTATATTTGTAAATCTTAGGTTAGAACTGTTGCCTTTCCTAGAAATCCAGAGCAACGTTATCAGTTGCTGAGTCTCATCTATATGGGACTCAGTTCCAAATCCTGAGGGGAAACATTTTCCTCCAACCTCTTGTTGACTTTTTGCCAGTCTGGGCTCAGCCAAGGAGCTGCAGGAGGCAGCAGATAGGGAAGTGGCTACAAAGTGACACTCTGCAGAGAGGACGAGCAATGACTCACCACATTCATGAGAGGGGCAAGGCTTCTTCATTTTCTTTAGTATTAGATAGGACACCACACACACGAGTGGGAATATCACAATTATTAAACAAGCAGTCAGGACGACAAAGTCTTGGGCAGGCTGAGGTGGCTGAGGTGGCTTTGCATCTAAAAAATGATCACAAGTTTTCAATCAGCCAGGAGGGTTGATTATAAAAGGTTTATAATTGTTGCTGTTCTCTTATTTACATGCCAGCTTCTCCCCTGGGTTCTACCACTAGAGGAGCTGGAAATACATAATATGAGATCATAGTAAGTCCCAGTCTCAGGGTCTTTAGCAGCTAACTAAGAACCAAGCCAGTGCCTCTGACCAAATAAATGCCTGGACTGAGCTCCCTTACCTTCTCTGAGGTTTGGATGACAATGACTGTGATCGAGAAGATGGTCAACCTGGCCCTTGGTTCTGGAATCTGTGCCAAGGCTCTGAATGTACAGTCATCTGTGTGACACCTGCTTCCTCAGTCCCATGTGTAGTCAGGCCCCAGGTCCTGAATTTTCCTTTGTAATAAGGTAACTATCATCTCCAGATCAGGCTCCAGACACCTCTCACCTGGACAAATATCACAACCTCCTCACAGATGTCCTACCTTCAGTTTTGTTTTTGTTTGTTTTTTACACTTTTACAGATTTCCCCAAGTGTGGCTGTCAGCATGTCTCACCCACTAGAAAAACTTTGCTATCTCTTCATGTCCTGAGTAATCAGGGTCAGAATCAGCTCCTGGGAGGTCAAGACTTACTACCTGGCATGGAGACTCACAAGTTTCTAGGAAGTTGAAAAGCAGGCTTTGGGGGAAATACTTAGAACTGAGTAGCCCACTTCATAAACATTTATGGGAACAGTTCTGGTAGTTAATCCTAAATTATAGGAAAATAGGATCAGCTGACCTCCCGTTAGCTTAGCTGCAATTTGTGGACCCATGCCCTGATCCTGGGACATTAAGAAGAGGAGTTAGTGTAAACCTTATCCAATACTTTTTTAGCCTGTTTTAGTTCATCCCACTTTGGCCTGTTTGGCATTCCCAGTAAAGGGGGAGGGGGGAATATTCTTAACATGGAGACTGCTACCTTTTGACAACCAAAAAGATTCTTTGACTCAAAGTCTAACCTATCTCTGATCAAGCCATAGATAGAATAGGGTCACAGAGAGGCCAGACCCAGCTTCCTGATGCAACTAGAGCTGCAAAGTTGCTGGAGATGGTGGCAGCTGGGAACGTTTTAGCAATAGCTGAGAAGCTGAGGCTATAGTGGTCGGAAGGCCCTATTCATTTGTTGACTGTGGGAGCCATGGCAGAAGGCCCCAGAGCATGTCATGTGTGGTGATGTTAGGAGCTCCAAGAAGGTGCTGAACTTCAGGGATAGCTTGGGAGAGGCCTCTCTCAGGCTACAGTAGAAGCAACCAGGACAGGTTGGGTGACCTCACCATTTACTGAATTCTCAGAGGGGAGAGCATTTGAGCAAAGTTAATCAATAGCAGGAGAGAGAATTGGCCCACTGGTAAAGTTGGCTAGCAGGAACTGGCCCTAGGGGCCGTACATAAGAATGTGTCCATAGGCCAAATTATGTATGAACATCAGGAGAAAGGAGGCAGCAAAGCCAGAAGATGGAGCAAAGAGTTGGAAGGATCACTTAGGAAGGGACAAAGCAAGGGGCCAGAGCTGGAGAAGGGGCTAAGGCAAGCAGAAGGCAGATAGGTGGGGGGAGGGGTCAGCAACAGAACAAGCAGTGATGGAGACAGTGTGGGAGAAGAACGCCCATATTCCAGGAAAGAATCTTGCAGTCACTGCTCCTCAAAAGTGGGGTTTCAAATACAGATGCAGTCCCTGAAGGGCAAAGCCATGACTTTAAAATGGCAGGCTCCTATTAGTGGGCACAGCCTAGTCTCAACTCCTTCTTCCAGCTGGACTGGTCTCCATACTGCACTGTCAACATGCCGCAAGGATTTCTGCTTCTGAGTCTTTCCTTGACACATATGTACTGATGTCCACCATTATCGCTTGCGCCCACATTGGATACTGCTAATCCATTGTGGTCCTCTCACTTTCTAAGCCTGAATGCTGTCTCAGAATTTTTCCTCCTGTTCAGGAAGCCACCACAAGTCTGAGTACCTGTCATCACCTCACCACATTCATTAAGCCCAATTCTTTCTTTTATTGTGTTATAAGATCCCACTTCCTTTAGGAAGATGTTCCTGACCCTCAAGAACTTGCCTATGTCTGATTGCCTACAAAACTAATTACAGTCACTCTTGTTTTTAAATTTATAATTTATTTCCATGGAATATAATTTAGATTCCAATCCAATCTTTTTAAAATCCAGATTTTCATGTGCATACATCATGGAGCACTAATTCTATTGGAAGGCCTTTGAGGGCAGAGAGCATGTCTTATATCTTTTAGTTTTCACTCCTGCAACCAACAATGTCTAGAATGGTTCTATACTCACAAAAAGTGCTATATGTATATGTGCCTGATGTGCCTGATGTGCCTGATGTGCCTGATGTGTGTGTGTGTGTGTGTGTGTGTGTGTTAAAGAATGGAAGAATTCTAGCCTGGAGGAATGTTGCATTTTCTGACCTAAACTTCAGAATTGTCTATCCAAGGGTAGCCCAAAAGACTGGGTTAGTTTCAAGGCTTAAGAATGTGCTTCCTCATGTGCACCATAGGTTCATAGCCTCCTGGACCCTGCAGCACTCAGATGAAGCAGGAGCCCGCTGAGTATAAAATGGCTCCGTTGGAGGCTTCCTGGCAAGCAAGGGACATTGGATGATCTGCTATAACCATTTGTGTGTAATACCTGATAAAAGACATAGTCTTGGGAAGAAGCCTTACCTATATTGTAAGGTTGAGAAAGAAGCTGTGTCTGTGTTGTCTCAGGTTGCAGGACACAGAAGATGCTCACATTTGTTTCAGGAGACACCGGAAAAGGCGAGCTGATAGAAACGTTGTATAGTTCTGTGATGTTATTTTGAAATATTTTCATGACACCATCACACTCAGTAGTTGAATTCATGGTTTTTTTCAGAAAAAACATCTTCTTAGGTTTTGGGTAACCTTGTACAGATGAGCAGGTCAAATTTATGATGTCAGAATTTTCTGTTCTATTAGAAATTAGCATTATTTCAGGTTGACTGAAGTTAGCTGAAAGCAGAATAGAGATACAAAAAAAAAAAAAAAAGAGAGAGGGAGGGGTTGAGAGAGAGAAAGAAATCAGTCTAAATTTAAATGTATTTAGAAGAGAATAGCAAATGAGTAGGCACCTTATCTGGGAACTCTCTGGGGGTGCACCTGGGATCCTCAGGGTATCTAAAGGGTGGGCCTCAGCCCATGGTGAAAGCCACATTATGGCCCTATGTTTATTTTTTAAGAATGAGTTTGGGGCCATGATTACTTCCTGCTTACCCAAATCAAGGGGATGCTGTCTGAGTGATAGAAGGGTTAAATTTGAATCATCAAAAATTTATAATGAGGCTACTTCTCTAAGAAATAAAGTCTTTGGAAGGAGAAGTGGTCTGACTTTCAGACCCAAGTGTTCCATGGGGTACACTTCAGGTCACCAGACCAAAAGAACATAAAGGAATTGAGGCTAACATTCCACCAAGAACCAACAGAGTTCATGGTGCTGACGTGCTCTGGGCCTTATCTCCCAGAAATCCACGCAGGATGGTGGTAAGTGAGTGGGTGGGGATTTGGGGTTTAGATATTCAAAATACTGGTTTTGGGCATGACTGTCAAGGTATCTTCATCACATACTTTAAGATGAAGGGCAAATCCAGCCATATATGACGTTAATAAACACAGAGCTTCTCTTGCCTTGTTTACCATTCAGATTTTTATGGCCCTTGAGGATCACTGGCACCTACCCCCTCTGCCAGCCAAATATCTTGCTCTCCTTCCAGAGTAACTAGGTCATTTGTAGGTTCTATATACTGATGTATAATTTAGCATATTGTCTCTGAAACTTCAGTGATTTGCATGCCATAGTTACAAGTTTTGCTATATCAACACACTACTTAAGCACTCTGCTTGTAACTTTATGTGGTCTATAGAAGGTGGGAATGCCATGGTACTATCTACTGTAGCCTTGTTAGCAATATCTGTGAAATCACAGGTTGTATAATTTAGTTATAGTTTTTCTAATACATATTAAAATAAATATAAAACCATTAAAAATGTTTTAAAATGATTGTCTGTGTCTCACCTAAAACATACTATGTTTCTCTGTAGAACCTGGCCATACTTTGAAAACATTGCTTTAGCATTTGGTTAAATGTCCCTATAGCCCTGCAGCCTAGCTTGAGTCACACAGGGCTTAAAGGGAGCAACTTCCCATTCTACTTCTATTTTTACTTCTGCTTTACTCTGGTTTCAGAATTGGTGTTAATCTGCCTTTTCCAGTTTCATCAAAAATTAATCTGTAACTAATTAATCTGTAAAATTAATCTGTAATCCCACACCTGGCTATCTAGCCTAGAGAAATGAAAACGTATGGTCATACAAAGACTTGCACATGAATATTTACAGCATCTATATTCATAATAGCCTCAAAATGAAAACAACCCAATGTCTTTTCATGGGTTGAGTGGGGATAAATAGTAGAATGCTACTCAGTGATCAGAAGAAACAGACTTTTGATACATCTAATAACTTGAATATATTTCAAAGCATTACGTTGAATAAAAGAAGCTGATCTGAAAAGGTTATATGCTTAGTGGCTCCATTTACAGGATGTTCTCAAAAAGACAAGGCTATAGGATGCAAAAACAGGGGTCATGGGTGTGGTGAGGGTGTGACTGCAAAGGGGTAGCATGAGGAAATGTTTTCAGGGAGGTGGAGATGTTTTATATCCTTTTTTAAGAGTGGTAATTAGAAAATCTATATAGAAGTTAAAGTTAACAGAATTCTACACCAAAATAAAGACAATTAAATTTACTGTATTATAATTTTTAAAAATCTGTAGTGTCATTTAGGCTTTTCAAGCCTGGAGAAACAAAGGAGCTGGTTTGCCAGTTTCTAGACTATATGCATCGGGTTATTTCCCTTCTGTCTACCAGGCTCATGGTTGGGCAGCAAACAACTCATAAGCAACCTCTGGAAGGTTAAAGGGAAAACCCAAATTTGTCAGCCTCGCTAGGAGCTCTAAGCAAAGATTCAGTGGGTGAGAAATCTTCGACCAAAGGAGGAAATGAATATAAAAGAGATTTGAGGTCTATATGGTTATATAAACTGAGTAATGGCCAAATCACCCATGGTTTTTACTTAACCACATTACCTTTGTTCAGTTAGCTCTATTTTGTTCCCAAAGCAGATTCTTACTGATCCGTCAGAAGCAAACTATAAAAAGTACAAAGGACTTTTAGTTCCCTACTCCCAAACCCTGCATTACCTTCAAGTGGACTTCCCAGAAATGACTGTCCTCTGCCTTCTCTCTACGGGTCATCTCCCGCCCCCACCAATGTTTCTCTGCTCACTGCAATCTCATCTAGAAGGCCAGGGATCTGAACACGCCATTGACAACATACCAAGCACTGACAGGTCAATACTCATTTGGTGGATGGAAATCATTCCTTGGGGCCCTTTGCGATGATGGATGTAGCATTGATACAAGCCTTTGTCCTTGATCTGAACATTGTGTAGTTGCAGGGTCCAATTATCCTGGCCCAAGCTTGTGCGGCCCTTGTACTTGGGATGAACATTTTTAGGATTCTCTTTGCCTCCAAATAGCTCATACAGAACCAGCTTATCCTGGTTCTGCCAAAATACTACCAGCTCATTCAGGCTTATGTTTTGAGAGTTTGTAAAGTAGCATGGAAGTTCTCCAGTCTCGTTGAAATACGCTTGACTCTTCATGGAAGCAGCACCTAAAAAAGGAAAGGTGGATATTGGGAAAGAAGAAACAAGAGGGGAGAACAACCCCATTTCTATTTACGCAATCCCCAGATGCTATCTTGTCAGTAATGAGATCAAAGAACTAGATATTGAACTCTGGAACCGTGCATGCGTATTGGCATCTGGAGGATGGGACTTTTGTTCCCACTCTACTGCTAACTAAATGCCTGTGGCCTTGTATAAACTGCAAGTGCTATGAGGCTCAGTTTCCTTATCTGCTTAATGAAGGGGTGAACCGAATGTCATAAGGATCTATCCAGTACTATAGTTCTGTGAATTTAAATCCCAGAACAAGGAAAACCAGCAGTAGAACAACTCATTTGCCCATCTGTTACCTTCCTATAACCTGACCATCGATTCACTGTAGCTGTTACAGGCTCCATTACTTCTACACCATCACCAAAAACTCTCCCTTTTCCTCCCTTGCCCCTTATCCCTTGGACTGCTATTGGGAAAAGATTTCTGATGATGGTAACAACTTGATATCCCCCCTTTCATTATGTCTTAATAGTTGGGAATCACATTGAGTGATAGCTTTAAAATTCAAATAGTTCCCTGTATAGAGCTTCCCTCATGACTGCTGCTTTCACGGCCAGTTCTCACAAGGCTATAGCTCAGTTTGGAAATAACACAAATAGCGAACCAAGGCTTCTAATTTCAGTGCCTCTCTAAGCTCTTTCAGGGATCAGAAAGAGAACTGGGCAAATAGGATGGTTTTTTGGAACTGTGGTGGTCAAAGACCATTTAAGGTACATGAATGAAATGCTGGAAATGAATCATAGCTGGGAAGGTGAGGATGTCCTTTTGGAGTATTGCAGAAACCCCAATTACCATAAACTTGCTCTTCCCAGGATGCATTGCCCTGGCAATTTTTACAACCCCTGGAGGACAGGCTGGGAGAATTCAGAGAAAGGCTTTCCTCCCCAAGGGCATATTGGAGTTTGTGGAAGGGATTTTGGCCACCTAACTCCTAAGTGTGATTGATTATACATCATAATAACTATGTATGGTGCCAAGTGTGTACTTGCAATATCAGGGGGAACACTTTGTAAAGTATATGATTGTTTAATCACTATGCTATACACCAGAAACTAATACAAAAATAATACTGAATATAAACTGTAATTAAAAAATAAAATATTTTAAAAATGTGATTGACTATGAGGTTTTTGTAGGACCTATTCTGGGTCCCAGAATTACTTGAGACTTGGCCAAGAAATGAGTGGTGGGTGAGAAGTGCAGGGTGGGGGGAAAATGCTGTTTCTTAGTTAATGTGAGGTCAGATGCCACCTTGGAGAGGAAGTTAAGGTGGGTTCTAAATAAAGCTTCATCGTTCAGGACTTCGTTAAGGAGGAAAGTGAGGGGGGCTGGTAAGAGAGATGACAGGAGTTTTGTTTGAGGTGTTCATTGGGGGGTGGTAGGAGAAGTTAAATGGAGCTAATCAATGGGTTTCTCTTCAAAGAGAAAGTAGAAGGGCAAATAACAGTGATATGTGCTTGGCAAAACTGAACTGTGTACAGAACGGCCCGGTGAGAACAGATAATTAAGGGGGTTAGTGGTGGTCTTGAATTTGGAGGGAAGAGCACTCCAGGCCTCAGTGAGAGCTGGCACAAATCTGAATCACCCCCTATTACATTCTGCTCAGTAGAACCCCACGAACCACTTGAAAGTACAAAAATGCAGCATCCACATAGGATACATTCCCATATTGCATGGAAATGAAAAAAATCTACCTGGGTACCTGAAACAGTGAAAGGGGGACTGAAGGAAGGTTGAGTAATTATCCTACAAGGCAACCCTGAGGCTCCTGCTCCTTCTTTGCTAAACTCTGAACGGCTATGTAGTAAGAGTGCCACCTACTGTAAAAGCTTCTAGCAGCTACCTCTGGGGAAGCCGATTCTGGTTATATCAGTAACTGGCCATATGATATAGGGCAAATGACCTAATGGAGAAACAAAACAGTTGAAAATTCTGCCAGTTAGTGATCAATGTTATGTTATTACCCAGGGATCAACTGTGCCTCCTGGGCCTGGAGATGACTTTGTCTTAGGCTTCTGTCTTCTTGATTTACGGCTGTTTCCCGGAGCCTCATTGTGCCTTCTCTCCTTCCCACCCACTCTCTTCACTCACAGACTGGTCCAGCTTCTCTGACCTGGGACCCCCCTGCCCAAAGATTAAAAGGGCCTTTTCTCCCACCCCTCTAACTGCTCCCCTCCTCACCTACCAACTAAAAGTGTGGTCTGTGTTCTACAGGCATTGACATCACAGAAGGCTGGTCAGAAATGCAGAAGCTCTGGTCCTACCCAGACCTACTGAGTCACAATTTGCATTTTAACAAAAGCTCCAGTTTCAGAAGCTGCAATAGTGGATCTCTGCTGCCCCCCCCCCCCCCCCCCCCCCGCTATCTCCGAACGAAACAGAGGAGATTATGACAGGAACATTCGTTTCCATCCAAACCCTCTCGCCTACCCTGGGGTAGAAATTACTCTGAAGCCCATTTGAATGGAACTGAAAGTATTTCACAACTTGCATTCCATAGTTCCTCATCAACCACTGGCTTCCATGACATCACTCAGAGCTATGGATGCTAAGCTCCTCCCTGACAAAACAGGAAATATTTAGCTAAAAGTCTATTTTCCCTAACTGGCTTCATGCCTCCTTTGTTACGACCCCAGACCCTAGGCCACCCAGCTACTACAGTCACTGGGACTCCATTGGTGGCTAAGCACTGAGATTCTCTCCTTCCTCAGCACTTGGGTAATAGATATGGTCTGGGTCTAGTTATAACTGGCGGCTATGATGATGTCAGGAGCTAGGCACTCAAGGCCCCATCTAGATACTCCCTAAACAGCTGAAGGAGTTTGTTTCAAAGGATACTTTAGAACTTCCTCAACAATACATTGTTTGACTGTCACACAAAACTATAGTTTTCTCACCTTGTGAGGTCTCTGTCCCCATGTGGGATTTCATTCTTCCCTGGCTACTACCCCAAATGCATGTCTTATATAGTCGAGGGTCCTCTCTCACTCATGTTACTATGCTCATCTGTACTCATGCATTTTCCTTCTTTTACTAAACTTCCTTCAAGGCTATACAGGGTGGGACAAAAGTAGGTTTACTGTTGTTTGTATGGAAAATAATACAATATTAATAAATAATAATACAAGAATAAACTCTTATGTTTCACATACTCACAAGGATACACTAGGCCCTCTGGAAACTACATTCTATTATAATAAACTACATCTTCTACCTCTTCATTAAATTCCCCCTCCCCCCCAAGGTTGTGCTTTCTTTGAAATCTGGCCCTACCCAAAGGACACCACTTGTCCCAGCCACTGCTTGTTTTCTCATACTTCACAGAGGCCTTGAGCAACACCCTTCCCCTTTGAGGTGTCTCTGTCTCTCATGGCTCTCAGCTACTAACAGTGACATCATTACTTCCTTGCTCCCTGAGCATTTTGGCATTAGATGCAAGGTCTTTCTTTTAACCTATTATTACTATCAATTTGGGTGACTTCAGCAAGGATGAGTTCACCAACAAACTTGCTGAAAGTTCTTTGATCTTTTCCATTTTGAAGATGTTCTCCACAAACTATTTTAGCAGCCCCTCTCCCATGACATAATCTTGAATCTTATCTCCAAGAACAGCTCTGCTCCAAAAATCTTAAATCTTAGTGTACCTGTCCACAACATACCTTCCTCCAAGATTTGCTCAATTACTTCACATATATCTGTTTTTTATTTCATCAAGACCTCAGTTCTATCCAGTCTAGACTCTACAGTGTAGTGCTTTCCAAAAGAGCCCTGCAACAATGGAAATGTTCTATATCTGTGCTGACCAATATGGTAGTCACCAGCTGCTACCATTGAGCCACTGAGTACTTGATATGTAGCTAGTGTAACTGAGAACTGAATTTTTAATTTTATTTAGTTTTAACTAATTTAAATAGGCACATATGGCTAGTGGCTACCATATTGGACAACAGAGTGATTGTATATCTTTTCATTCATTCTTTTGCCAGCAATTCCAATAAGCTTGCCCTTTTGTGCAGAATTCATCCCAAGAACACCTTTTTTTTTTTAATCTTTACCTGAGGGTATTTTTTTCCATTGCTTTTTAGAGAGAGTGGAAGGGAGAGAGAGAGAAAAAAACACACACACATCAATGTGAGAGAGACACATCGATTGGTTGCCTCCTGCACAAGCCCCAACCAGGGCCAGGGACCGAGCCTACAACCGAGGTATGTGCCCTTGGCCAGAATTGAACCCAGGATCTTTCAGTCCTAGGGCTGACACTGTAACCACTGAGCCAAACAGGCTAAGGCAAGGACACTCTACTTTTGATCTATATATTCTGTTCTTACAACTGCATGTCTGATCACTCCTGAAGGAAATTATTCAATTATTCGAACTGGTGACACTACAAATTTTGTCCCACTTAATTTGGCCTCTGAACCGCTCACCCTGCTTACCACCCTCTCCCTTCTTCACAGCAGTTCCCTCTGCTACTGCTTTTAGTCAAACTCTCAGAAAGAGTAAGCAGCAATTGCTGCCTTCAATCCCAGCCTCTGACCCCCACCTCTCTGCTGAAACTTCCCTGGCAGAGACTGTCCGTGACTTCCCACCATTTTATTTGACCACTCTGTTGCCTGTCACACTGTTGGCTGTCTTGCCTTGAAACCCAGTTCTTTCCCACTCTCTGACCTCCTGGTCAGTTTCCTCTTATCCCTCCTTAAATAATGATTATCTCGAGTGCCTGCTCTTGATCTTCTCCTTACTCTCCATACTCAGTTTTTTCTCCTTTAGTGAAAGAAGGAAAATTCATGAGTACAGATAAGCATGGATCCAACTGCCAAATATATAAACTAATAATTTACAGATGTTTACCTCCAGCCAATAACTCTCATATCCATATCCAACTCCCTGCTGGAAGCTGCTATTTATTTATTTATTTATTTATCTTTATTAGATTTCAGAGAGAGGAAAAGAGAGAGATAGAAACATCAATGATGAGAGAGTCATTGATCGGCTGCAGCTCACAACCCAGGCATGTGCCCTGACCAGGAATTGAACCCTGATCGCCTGGATCCTAGGTCGATGCTCAACCGCTGAGCCACGCCCAGCTGGGCTGGAAGCTGCTATTTAAATAGCCATAGATACTCTGCTCCTCTCCTTCCAACTTCCCTGTCCTCTGTGTCAGTGACTGACCTCCCCACTGGCTGCTGTCAGTAACCATCTGAATCATCTGTAGAAAACACCCAAAGAGGGTCTGCACAGGTGTGGCTGAAGAGATCTAGAACTACCCACAGCCAGAGCTGAACTCATGGCCGGGCTGGTAAGTCAGGAGCGGCCTGCGTGCTGCTGTGGCCCACGTGCAGGCTCAGCTCACGCTCCGTCTGCCCCGCACCAGGATGGGTGTGCGAGATGGCTTCCCTCTCTGTGCTGAGGGCAGGAAGGGGCAGGACAGGAGAAACTAAAGGCACCCAGTCACAGGGTGGCAGGAACCTCGACCAGCCCCTTAACAGGTGATGAAACTGAAACTCAGAGAGGAGCAGCAAACAGGGAAGATCCAAGTTCTGTGAGGCCTGACACTTTTTAAATTTTCTTTTGGGGGTGGGGAGCTCTTTAAGAAAAGAAATGTGGAATTCAAATACAAAATGCCCACGGCTACTATAATATCACTCAACTGGAAGAGAATGTGATGGAGAGAAAAATCGCAATAAAAAGAGGCAGTGGTCTTAACTTATTGTGGTTAAGGTATCTTACTTTTGAAAATTTTACCAAAGCATAAGACACGTGACCATAGGGCCCCTCCTGGGATCTTGGATTGGGCTTGTGCAAGTGAGAAACCCTGCAGCTCAGCTTCATTAGCATCATAGTAAGTGCACAGAGGGGACAGGGTTCCATCCCAGGTCGGGCCTGCCTGAGATGCCTGTTCATCACCTGAGATGCCTGTTCTCAATCACGGTGTTTCCTTCTTCTCCACAAGAATCTGTTTCTGCATGTGGTATTGTGCATGCTGCATAGAAAGTGAGTAAAAGCCACTAAGTCTCAGCCCCGGGCTTGCAGTAGGCAGACTCATCAGAAGACAGTGGAAGGATTCTAGGACTTTATAAAGCCAAAGGTTCTTACCAGAGTGCAGGAAGGCCATCACAAAGAGAGTGGTACTCAATCCCATAGTGCTAGAGTTAGAAAAGAAAAGATAAAACATGATGAGAAAAATGAAACAAAACCAAAACTTGACAAGTGAAGTTGAGATTTACTTAGGTCCACGGGTGGGGCAGAGACAGTGCCATGTGGTCACCAAAGCCATTTCCTTTCCATCCTAACCCCACAGATACACCTTATTTCCCAGCCTCCCCTCTAGTTAGGGCCATGTCATTGGGTTCTGGCCAATGGAATTGTGTGCAGAAAAGTTGGGTGTTACTTTCAGACCTGCCACTAAAACTCTTTTCTCTTTCCTCCCTCCCTTGCCTTCTTGAACGCAGGGGAGCCAGAGGAGGCATCCAAGGGCATAGAGGATGGCAAAGCCTCACTGTGGAAGGAAGCTGGTTTGCTGAACAAATTAACAGGACAACTCTCTCCACTCCACAGTGATCCATACTGGGCTGTAACATGAGCAAAAAATAAATTTTTATTGTGTTAAGCTAATGAGAGTTTTGGCCTTGTTTATCGCAGTAGTAGCATTACTTACCTTGGCCAACACAATGGGTAATGATGAGACAAATAGAAAGTATTTACATTGAGAAATCAACGTTCCTTTGGTTCCCCTGTGGTTCTCAAACTTTAATGTGCATAAAAATCATCTGGGAGAATATATGAAAGCAGTTTCCTGGGCCTAGTCCACAGAGATTCTGATTTAGCAGGTTGGGTGAAACCCATGTTTAACAAACTCACAGGTGATGACGACGTGAGGACCCCACTTTGAGAACAAAGACACTACAGAATTCACTTAATCTATATGATAGAGCCAAGGAAAACGACGGGTATTGCTTTATAACCTCTGTCTCCTCTTTCTTCCTCTCTCTCCCTCCTTCTTTCTGCACTCACCCACTAATCCCAGCTTAGACCGAAAAGGCTGTAGAGTGGCTCGCAGGAAAGCATAGAACAAGGAAAGATGAGCAACATTAGAAATAAGTGAAAAGCAAACTAAGTGCAGGAGGATAAACAGAGCCAAGTACAAGGCCAGTGCTAAATGCTTCCCATAGAAATCTGCCCACCCTGCATGGTGCAGGTCAGGAGTTTGGCTCACAGTTTTTAACAGCCAAAGTGAAAGGAAAGCCTAATTGGTGGATTAATTTATAGATCTGTCTAGAAGATAAAAACAAACCAATGCTGCCCGGCTGGCGTGGCTCAAGGGGTTGAGCATCAACCTAGCATCCAGGAGATCAAGGTTCGATTCCCAGACAGGGCACATGCTCGATCCCCATTCGGGGGTGTGCAGGAGACAGCCGATCAATGACTCTCTCATCATTGATGTTTCTCTCTCTCCCTTCCTCTCTCTGAAATCAATAAAAAAAAAATATTAAAACAACAACAACACTCCCCCCCCCAAACAAAAAACAAACAAACCAATGATTAGGAAAAAATGAACAAGTATTTCTGATCCAATAGCAGAAAGATTTTCCTTGGGGGTGGATTGTCTACGAAGCCATTCTCAAGTTTCTTTGGGCTATGCAGGATATCCTTCCTCTGTTCCCAAGGCACTCTGCACAGGGCTTTGGGCTAAAAGTGTGTTATGTTTTTTTCCCTTCTAGACTATAATCTCTCTCTCTTTTTATTTTATTATTATTATTTTAAATTTATCTTTATTGTTGAAAGTATTACAGATACCCCCCTGTTTTTCCCCCATTGATCTCTCCCTACATCCCCCCTTCCCCCTAGGCCTTCCCCACACTATTGTCTGTGTCCACTGGTTATGCATATATGCATATAAGTTCTTTGACTAATCTCTCCCCACCCAATCCCCCACCCCCGCCTTCCCACTGAGGTTCCTCAGTCTGTTCCATGCTTCTGTGTCTCTGGATCTATTTTGTTCCTCAGTCTATTTTGTTTATTAGATTCCACGTATGAGGGAGATCATGTAAAACTGAATCAGGAAGAATCAGAAAACCTGAATAGGCCAATAACAACAGATGAAATCGAAGGAGTAATAAAAAAACTCCCAGCAAACAAAAGCTCTGGTGCAGACAGCTTCTCTCTCCCTCTCTCCCCTTCCACTCTCTCTAAAAAAAAAACAAAACAAAAAAACAATGGAAAAAATATCCTCCAGTGAGGATTAAAAAACAAAAAATTATTTTTCATTGTTGTATAATACACATAACATAAAATTTATCATCTTACTAATTTTTTAAGTGTAGAGTGGTATTAAATACATTCGCAGTGTTGTGCAACCATAATCTCTACCGTTCATCTTCAACAAGACACTTTTTATGTTGCCAAACTGAAACTATACCCATTAAACAATAACTCCCCTCTCCTCTACCCCAGCCACTGGAAACCACTATTCTACCTTCCATCTCCATGAATTTGACTACTCTAGGTACCTCACGTGAAGTGGAATCATTCAAAATCTGTCTTTTTGTGTCTGGTTTATTTCACTTAGCATAATGTATTGAAAGTTCATCCATGTTGTAGCATGTGTTCGAATTTCCTTCCTTTTAAAGACTGAATAATATTTTAATAATATTATATTGTATATAATATATATAATATTTTATACATATATATATATATATATCACACTTTGTTTATCCATTCATCTGTTGATGGACATTTGAGTTGCTTCCATCTTTTGGCAATTGTGAATAATTCTGTTATGAACATGGGTGTACAAATATCTCATTTCTTTTGGGCATATACTTGGAAGTGGAATTATTGAATCATATGGTAATTCTATTTTAATTTTTTTCTTTTTTAGGAACCGCCATACTGTTTACCATAGCAGCTGTGCCATTCTACCTTCCCATTAACAGTGCACAAGAGTTCCAATTTCACCATATCCTTGCCAGCACTTATTTTCTGTTTGTTTTTTTAATTGTCCCAATAGGTGTCAAGTAGTTCTCACTGTGATTTTTAAATGAATATTCTTTATTATGAGTATCAGCATCTTTTCAAATGTATAAGAGGTTATATTTGCTGTTCCTGCCTGCTTTTAATTTGGGCCTTTCACCTTTTTCTTGTTTTTTTATTGATTTGTAGGAGCTCTCTTACATTTAAAAATTAATGCTAATTAGCAACTAATTAGAAAATTAGTGCATTGTGACAATGCGTTGCAAATATATGCAATCACTAAAGCACACAGTGGGCGTTGGACATATGAACTCACACTGCTCCTGATTGCTCTCGCCTGCCCTTCTAGCGATTTCAATAGCTTTCAGAGCGTGGGCATTATCTGTTGGGCCAAAGCTCACACCACTCAAGGACAGGACCTAGAAACAGAGTTCTCTATTTGATTCTTGTGCACTTCCTCATATTAAATCACCACCAGAATGCTATTTGTCATAGAACCTGAGGACTGGGAACCCTTTGAATCTGAACTCCCACCTAATATAGGAATCTCCCATTGTTTTTAAACCAATAATCAGTGTGTTTGACCTAATCAAAGATTCTCCCCACCACCACCAGGTATGATGTGTTAAATAGGGGCACAAAATCAAATTACATTTTGCTACAAACTTAACAAATCACCTTGAATTCAAATAATTACAAGAAATTACTGGCCCTGGGAAACTTTGGATAATTGGTCCAGCCCTGTAATTCACACCCTGGGAAGGAGCGCTGGGCATGCAAGGAAGTCAACATCGATTTTGACTTCTCTATTCAGAAACTCTCTTCCCCTGAACGAGAAACTGCCTCCTGTTAACTTCCTCTCGTTGATACGGGTGTTGTTCTCTGAAACTGCCCAGAATAAGCCTAACACACTTTGCCGAAGCCCTTCAAGGATCTGGGGACAGTGATAACACCCCTCCTCAGAATCCTGGCCCAGCCGTGACAGTCCCAGTAAACTTCACTAACATTTAGAGAGTGCACGCTGTCGTGGACAACATTTTGGACACATATTTTGTCAGAGACTCTATTAAAATACGGTGCTAAAATACTTGAGGCTGACATGATTCTCTTTTATAAAGTATAAATGCCCATGTGAAGAATTTCCACTCTAGCTATCATATGGGGGGGGGGCAGGGCAGAGGGTTGGGTTAGTAAGCCAGTTTCTTCTATGTTGTTGGCTCTGTAAAAGAACAGAAACGTCACTGCCCCCTCAGGAATGAGACCTCAGCCACAATCACAAGTCCTTGCTTTCTCCAGAGGGCCTGCGAAGTAGAAACTCGCTTTTGGAGGGAAAGAGCCAAAAAGGGAATGGGAGAGGAAAGAACCTAAGAGCTTACAGGGGAGATTCTCTGAGAGATTTCTGTCAGCTGTGAGCAGAATAAGGCCTGGAAGTGAATGAACCGGTCACACACCTGAAATGAGTAGCCTCCATGTAGCTGGAGGTTCACTTTCAGAAACCAAAGAAGAGAGCCCACTGTGGACCACTTTTCCTTAATTTACATGCCCGGCCCAGTATGGACCGTGAGTGAGAGGCAGCCGAATGACTAATTGTACTGTTAGTCCTTGCAGTCAGGTGGGGTTGTTTGCCCCATGTTACAGATGAAGAAACGGAGTCTCAGAAGGGTTAAGAACTTGCCTTTAGCCACTTGGCCCGTAAACGACAGAGCTGAGGTTTTAAACCCACGCAGGCTCACTGTGTAGTTCCTTTAAAAGTCCCAGCTAGTTTCAGCTGTGCTGTGGGAGCAGGTGGAAGGGATTCTGATTCTGCCCACGCTCAGAGAACAGGGGAGCAGCGTACGCCCAGGCCAGCTGTACTGGTGGCTGCTGGAATCAGAGTGTGACGCTCAGGGAAACATGCTGGGATGGGGGTGGGAAGGGACCCAAAGTGTCCCTTTGTATCAGGGGAGTTTCTGTCCTGAGCTTCCATTCATTCCACACATATTGCTTGAGCACTCATTATGGGCCAGGCAGAGAGTGCCCCTCTTCCCTCCAGTCCTGAGAGGTTATCTGTTTCCTGTTGTGGGTTTAACTCCAGGCACACGTTACTGTGTTCCAACTAAGCCTCCCCTAGAAGAGCTCTGAAGCACATGTGAGATCTAGTTCTGGCAAAAGGCAATGTGAAGGGATGTGGACTGCTGGTGGCCAGCAATGGAGCAGGACAGGAAAGCACAGAAACGACGGCATGGAAGTGAGAGAAGGACTCCAAGGCAGAAATTAGGGGAGCAGCAAACAAAATGTTCCCTATTTCACAACTTTAGAATATTAGTGGTGATCAGGGAACTAGGAATAAATGCTGATAAGTTTGCTGCTGTTTTAGGAAAGTTGTTCACTGAGACCAGCTCTCATGCAAACATTTACTGAACTTATTCAGTGTCAGGCTTGCTTTAGAGGTTATGGGGGAATATAAAGATGTGGAGGCCTTGGTCCCTCACCTAGCCCTAAAAAGAAAGGTAGGGTCCACAAATAACTACAATTCAAGCTCCAGGACCAGTGCAGAAGGTGGCAATACTCATCTCCTCCCAGCAAATACAAGAGCTTTTATTCTAAGCAAAGCAGGACACCATGACCTTTGTGGAGGAGGGACTAGGTAGGCCTCAGCCCAGGCTCAGGGCCTGGCCCTGTGCCTTCTCCAGTTCATACTGTGACTGGACAAGGCAGCCTGGCTGGACCGGCACTGTCAGCCAGGTGAGAGGAAAGGGACATGCGGGCGGGGAGCACAAGCTCTCCAGGCCTTGGCTTGCCTATGCTGTGACATGCCACATGGATTACTTCTCAGAGCACCAGAACCTTTAGAGCAGCTAGAATTAGCTTTGAGATACTGAGAGGAATAAGGAAGCCTTGCTTCCTTTTTTAAATAAAGTTTCTTAACTGCAAATTAGGAAGAGTTCTGGGAATTGAATGTATCTGAATGTTCGCAAGGCTTCTTGACAAGGTGTCCCGTGATATGCGTAAGAGCAGTATGAGGAAATGTGGGGTTGATATTAGCATAAATACTTGGCTGAAAAGCTGTGCCCTAATATTGTTCATTCTTTCAACAAATTTTATTGAGGTGCTGGAAATATCATGATGAGCAAAACCAGAAACAGCTCCCCTTCACGGGGTTGCTTACGGTTAAGTAGAGGAGCAACGTAATGATCAAGTAATCGCACAGATAAATATACAATTATAATGATGACAAGTGCTACAAAGGAGAGGTTCGTGATATTTTAAGAACCTACAGCCTGAGTAGTCAAAGCTGAGATCTGAAGAACAACATGGACACATTTTATGCTCCTCCTTCCACGAAGAGGTGGAATCTAACATTTCCTTGAATCTGGGCTGGCTTCAGAGACTTGTTTGACCAGTAGAATGTGTAGAAGGGAGGTCTGGGACTTCTGAGGCTAGATCAAAAGGAGTTCACAGTGTCTGTCTTTCTTGGGGTACACTTTCTGGAAGTCAGAGCCACCATGTGAGATGTTCCACTGTCCTGAGACCACTGTGTCATAGAGAGGCCATGCGTAGGTGTTTGGGTCAATATTCCCAACTGAGTCCAGCTTTCCAGCCATCTCTGCCAAACCCCCAGGCATGTGGCTTGAATTCTCTAGATCAGAGGTCATCAAACTACAGCCTGCAGACCAAATCTAACCACCAGCTATGTTTACAAATGAAGTTTTGTTGTAAGGCAGCCATACTCATTTATTTAATTATCATCTCTGGCTACTTTTGCACTACAATGGTAGGGTTGAGTAGCTGAGATAGAGACTATGTGGCCACAAAGCTGAAAATACTTTCTATCTGGCCTTTTATAGAAAAAAAAACCCTTGCTCCAGATCAGCACTATCCAATAGAAATATAAGCCAAGCCACATAATTTGAACATTTCTAGTAGCCACATTAAAAAATTAAAAATAGGTGAAATTAATTTTAATAGTATATTTTATTCAATCCAATATATGTAAAATATTATAATCTCAACAAGGAATCAATATAAAAATTATTAATGGAAATTTTACGTTCTTTTTCTGTACCAAATCTTTAAAATCTTGTGGATATTTTACACTTACAGCACATCTCAGTTAAGACAAGCTACATTTCAAGCCATCAGTAGTCACATGTGGCTAGTGACTACCAAATTGGACAGTGAAGCTCTAGAGAACCCCATTCATTAGCTTAATACCACCAAGTGACCTCAGTTGATCTCATGAGAAACAAAACAACCACTTAGAAGCCTTCCCCACAACAGTGAGAGACAGTAAAATACTTATTGTGTCAAGCTGTTAAATTTGGGGGCAGTTTGTAATGCACCAATAGGTAAACAGAAGTGACTGAATAGGTGCTAAGTGGGTAAAAGGTTGGGGAATGGCTTGGGAGGATTTCTAGGCAACGGAAACAGCATGTGCAAAGGCACGAGGCAGAAGTGAGAAGAGAGGTGGGAGACATGGCTGGAGAGGTCAGCAAGAGCCAGACCATGCTTACCTTATGGGACAGTTAAGGATTTTGGTCTTTACTCTGAGAGCAATGTGAAACACTGAAGAAATTAAGGCAGAGGAGTTACATAATCAGGTTTGCATTTTGAAAAGGTCACTCTGGCTATTGTGTAGCAAATGGATAGCAGGGAAGCGAGAATAGACGCCAGAAGACCAATCAGCTGGCAGTCATTCAAGTAAAAGAAGATGGCTGTTTGGCCTAGGGTGGAAGGGGTAGAAGAAGAAAGAAGCAATATTTATGATTATAATCAACAGGATATGGTGATAGATTAAATATGGAGGATGAGAACAAGTTATCGATTGGCTCACTGATTCATTCACTTATTTATTCAACAACCGAGTACCAGGAATCATTCTTGTTTACTAGGCTGATATCAAAGTGGATGCTACAGACTTGGCTTTTTACTTTTTCACTTTCACATATTTAGTAAAACTATGAATGAAAGCACAGAAATCATGCTTCTGCTTTCAAATGTGCACATGACATGAAAATGAGCTAGGTAGCTACTGGTCAGCTGATCAACTGAATTAATAATCATAAATCTTGAAAAGGGAGTCTGATGGTAACATGGTGACTTTCATGAGGATAAGTGTAAAGATCTTGTTTTAAAATAACAACCGCAAAGTGCAATACATGGTCAATAGAGAAAAAGCGTATCCATAGTCAATGTAAAAATCACATAAATGTTAGTGTGGCTTGACTAAGCAAAAATTAATTCTAATCTTAGCGCAGAATTTGGCCACTATACTCGGTGCCTATCAGGCCATGTTACTTGTGGTATCACGTTCAGTGAGGTTGGTTATACTTGAATGACAGCGACAAATCAGAGTTTATCAAGAGAAGGAGCAGCGCAATTCACTAGAGAATAATGAAAGCGTGCCAAATGGGGAACAGTGAAAAGAACTGGGGCCAGTAAACTTGAAGAAGAGAAACTTGCAAGTACATGAAAGCTGTCTGCAAATATTTAAAGGCCCTCCTGTGGGACAACACATGCATTGTTGCTGGAGGGCAAGTAGTTCCAATCATTGGAAGTTATAGGGATCCAGATTTCAGTTTCAGGTAATGGGGAATCCTGAATAGAGTGCTACACCCAAAGACTGGACATTCTAGTGAGATGATGAGCTCCTCATCACCAGAATTGCTCAAGCAAAAGTGGGTTTATAATGCATTGGATACATTTTAGGAGGGATTATTGAATTGGGTGGGTGGTTGAACTCTATAACTTTTAAGTTTCCTTTAAGGTTCTCAGTAAATTCAAAGAAAAAATAGCTCAGACCTGTTCTAAGAACTGTACCCTTGCGATGGAACACTCCCTGAGAATGTCCTGTGTGCTATGGTTGCATTTGCAGAGTTGATTTCTTTTAGAGCAGATGAGGCTTTTACCCAGCGTTGGCTCCAACTAAGCCCACTCATTCTGATACTCTCACACCTGAGAGTTGCACTACACTGCTTAACAGACTATTTCTCTGAGACAATTGTTGTTTTCCTTTCACATTAGCAATTGTTTGATTTCCTAGAACTCAGTGTAATGACCTTCTGCCTCTGTCCTTCAAAGGCTTTGCAAGCTTCCAACAATTCTTCTTATGATAGCCCTTCAAACAGATTCCTGAAGAGGGACAACCCTGCATCCTAGGCATCCAGTTGATGGGTCTCCAAGAACTACAGCCTCCTGATGAACCACTTTTAAACGTTGAATTTAATTCCACTGGATAAATATTTCAGCCATACTCTTGATACTTACATGCACATAGCGGCATAACTCAATGTTTTATTCTTCTTATTGGTATAATATTCTTTGACAACTTTCTAAGTCACAGATATAATAGTCTATAAGGACCTATGGAAATGGAAGAGTGATCATGGCCTTTTTGTAGAACACTAAGAAAAGCTGACTGGACTGGAGAGAGGTTGACTTTGGACAAATAATGGGATATTAGCTTCTGTAAGTAGGGTAGGATAGCTTAATGGGGCCTAGACAGTCAGATAAGGAGTTTATATTTGATTTGATAGAGAATTAGGAGTTTGGGATTAGTAGTTTGGGAGCAGAAAAATTATAAAATGAAAGTTTAAAGAAAATAAGCCTATCAGTAGCCTGAGGAAAGAGGTGAGGGTTGATATCAGAGTGCTCAAGAGAGCCAGTATTAAAAGCCCATAGACCTGAGATGAAGCGGCTGAACCAGAACAGGGACAGTAGGCGTGACAAAAAAGATGACTGCACATGATGCCTCGATGAAAACATGAACACTTTCGGGTGTCTGGTGCACACGTGAGATGATTGGCTATAGGTACATACCACCCATCCTGAGCTCTGCTTTCCTTGAGCTCCCCCACCAGCTACGTCTCCTTCTAGCTCAGGCTGGACCACATGTCTGACTTGGTTTCCAGTCTCTTCTTGGAGCAAATCCTTTTGGGCCCCCATTTTTGGACAATCTTTCTATTTCACTGTTTTCCTTTCATTAGCTGTCTTTTCCCTCATTCATTTGGGAGCACAGTGTTTCCAAGTGGATATGAGGGGAGCAGCATCAAAGACGTACAGGTTCAAAGAGGAAATGTCTATGCAGATTCCTAAGGAGCAGAGGATGCTTTTATTCACTCCCCAATATTGTAGGTAACTAAAGTATTAAAATTAAGAGTCCATTCTCCTCGCTCACTCAGGAGAAAGAGCACAGCGTGGCGATAGCATGTAGCTTTCCTTGTCTCCCAGCAGCAAGTCTGTATATAAGACACATGCCCGGCTCTCCTAGTTACATCTAGAACCAGACCATTCTGTGTCAAGGAGCATGCCTTTTTCAGATAGTCAGTGGCTTTGAAAACCACTTCTTCCATTTTGCCAAAAAGCACCTATGGGTAAGCACCATGCAAAGTTTTATAGGTATTCTGAGTCCATACACATCCAGTCAAGGGCTCTGTATGCCAAAAATAAACCCACAGAACTGCTAAAGGCAGCCATGCCAAGCCCGGGGCCCCCCCTGCTCTCTCAGGACCAGAACTGTGGTCAAAGAGAGAAAGGCAGTGTTTCAAGGGCACAGCTTGAGAGGTCTTCCCATTTCAAGCACCAGCCCTATTCTGGTGCTTGGAATTCCCAAATTACTCATTCCTTGGGGCAAGGCATTTTTGAAAGCCCCTGCTAAAAGGCAAGTGCTAGTTGGAAGGGAATGCGTTTTTGTTTTCAGCCATTAAAAGTTAAGTTCAGGTTAATTTATCTAAGTAGGAAATGGAACTCCGAAAGGAATCATACGAAATGAGAGAGAAGAACAGGAAATGGGACCTTTCCCATCCTGACGAGAAGATGAAAAGCGCTGAAAATATACTTTTCTTCCTTAACACATGTTCAAACGGCATCAAATTTCCCAAACCTCAACCAGAGTATACGCCGATGTGGAGTTCAGAAACAAGTCTCTGTATGAGATTAGAGATAAAGATAAGGGTCCAATAAAGGCTGTGTGCCCAGCCCAAGGCGCTAGCCTTCCTGCCTGCCTCCCAAACACTCTTATCTGTCTGACCATGAAAGGCAAATTGTCAACACTTCCTTGGATTCTGGATAACCATCCATAACTACCACCCCCCAACTCCTTATCTATTTCAGAAAGATTTTGCTCTAGTTCTGCCTCTTCACAGCTTCAGAGACCCCTAAACTCACTCCCACCTCTATCTGATATTTGAAACATGGTATTTGGACCTTGATTTTCTCCGAAAGAACCTGATTTGGCTCATTGTTTCACCTTTTGTGTTCTCTCTCTCCCCTTCCCTCCCCCACCCCACCTCATCTCCCTAAAATCCAATCCTCACCTCCACCAGGAAGGGACATCTGACATCCAGGGATATCAGAGTAACCAAAATATCAAACTCAAAGACATAGTTATTGAACAGTGAGCACAATCACAAAGAACTATTTCCTTCCCTTCAAAGCACTGTTGCTATGCTGTCATTTTTAGTGTGACTATTTTCCCCCTAGGCTTACAAGCTTCATGAGTATAGGGACTATATCTTTTATGCTCCCCTTTAAAAATCCAGCACCTGCGACATAGTAGGCACTCAATAAATATATTTAGAGGACACAAATGAACAGAGTTTTATAAAAGCTCTCATTACATACAGGACAGCTCTTGTAAATAGCATTAGTGGTATCTGCAGCAGACATAATAAAGAACTGTGAACCTGTGCACATAATTAAATAGACTCATTTTAGTTCAGAGCCTTAGTCCCAAGGCTGAGGTTGCTGGTCAGAGAAACAGGTGATCTCCTTAGTTATAAAAACTTGAGAGGAGTGGGAAGTTCCCTTGGCCCCAAATTATTTTCACCTGTCTCTCCAGAACCTTAAATACCTATTAGCCGAGGCATTATTTTAAGCCTATTTGCAAATGCAAATATGTTCATGGTATACAGAACACAGTAAACCGTCTCTTGGGCTCTTTTTTTGCCCAGACTATTTCTTTCCAAATGAGCTTTTGGGGTCTCTGGTGCCAAGAGGGGACAATATTAGGATGGGGCACTTGGAAGGGAAGAAAGAAGTAAGGAAAGGTTTCCAGACCAGAGGAGGGTAAGGCCAAAGAAGAAAGTAGTGGCCACTGCAAAGGCTGTGGGTTTTGCCCCTCTGCCCCTCGACTGGGCCTTTCCACTGCCACAAGGGTCTCGGGCAGGGCCAGCATCCTTGGATAGCTTCTCCTGGAGCAGAGCTACTCGGAGCCCCAGCACTTTAAGGCCAAGAGAGGCTACCGGTTGTTTAAGTGGCCTCTGCTAGTTCCTGCCTGTCCTGTCGCTAAGCTCATCAAAGCAGAGAAAGGAATCTGGCTGAGTCAGTTTTGTAATGCTCTACCTCGAATGTCGCCCGTCTGAGAATCAAGCCTCATGGTCAGAGGTTTTAAGTACATACTCCACACCCCTTCTCACCCACTCCCTTGCCAGCCATCAGCCCCACCTCTGAACATCTGCCCCAGATTCAGCTTTACCCCACGCCACGCTCCCCAGGCACACGAGCTTCATGAGAACGTACCCGTCACAAGTGTCCATCCACCGCAGCTCCCAGAGACCAGATGTATAAGCCCAGTGGCATTCCCGGGGACCAAAGAAGTAAGGCATCAAGAATAAATGAAGAGGAGCCGTTGTGAGCTACCCATTTTTCCTAACACTCCTTGTAGAGAGAAAAAGTGTTAGGGCTGAGGCCAGAACTCAAATGCAGAAAGGGGAACTGACTAGAGAGAAATAACACCGCAGAGAGGGCAGGGCTCTTGTTCCAGATAAGATTGGCAGGTGGGCATTTCCACTGATCATGATGACTACGAATGTACTCTCAGAGAGTGAAGGAGTGTAAAGCCCTGAGGAAAACCCCCAAAGACAGCTCCGACCACAAACATGAAAGGCACATTCCCTAACAGAGGGACAGATGAAGGAGTGCAGCCTTTAGACCCACAGGTAAAGATCCAGCTCGGTTCAACAAATGTTTTACTGGGAAGCCATGTGCCAGGCACTGTGTCTGGCCCTGAAGGACTGCAAGACACAGTCCTCAACCAGAGGGAGCAGAGAGGCCAGGTGTTTCACCTGCCACCGTCCCCCCACGTTATTCATTGAGTACCTGCCTCTCCGTGGATCCTACCAGAAGCCAATAACATACACAGCCCTATTTTCGTATTAGCCTAATCTAGTCCTAGATGTCCTAATCTGTAATGTTTCCATTACCGTGGTCCACTATTCCTGGAAGTGCGTGGCACTCTTGAGACTGGAAACAAGTCAGGGCAGAAGTGTGAAATGTGTGTGAATGCCCAGTGGCGTTTTCCAAGCCTAGTACTTCAGCAGGGACAGGCTTTACATATGTGACCCTGCCCCCACCTGAATGGCTTCTTTGTCTGGCCTGATCAGGCCCTGCAAGCCCTCTCCTCAATGTGGGAGACATTTATGTGCCTTCCAGCCTGCAGCATTTGAGCTCAGGAGAGAGGCAGCCTCTCCCGCCTGCCTCCCCTGCTCTCCGGGGGGCTAGCTGTGTTCTGCATGGCTGGAGAAATTAAGTGGCAAAGTGAAAGTTGTTGTTATCTGGTTTGAGGAGGCTCACTCCAGCCAGGGTGTGTGGTGCAGGGGAGGCAGTGCAGGTTTGGAACTGGTGGTCCAAGGTCAAATCCTGGCTTGACCGCTGGACTCTCTGTGAGTTACTGGGCATCTCCCAGGCTCAGTCTTCTCATCCATGAAATGGTAACAACTTATTTGCTGCATTGTTGTGAAAAACAAGTGAGATCTTGCATGTCAATCACCTGGCCCAGAGCGTGCCATGCAGCTATTTAGTCTTCATGTTACTTTCCTATCTCCTTTTTGGACTTCCAAATTCTAACTTTGAACTTACCACAAAGATCTTCCCTCTATCATCGGAAAGGTGATGATCACTCTTCCCAAAACAGGTCTGTAAACCCCTTCACCTTCCACTCAGGGCCTCCCAAACCCAAAGGTCTCCTGTGTGGGTCCTGGGCCCTGACTCACAGGTCATCACTTCCCCCCAGCCAGTCTATGTGCATACCTTGGGAACTTCATCCTGTATTCGAATAGGCCCCACCTGGGGGTTTCCTCTGGATTTTACAGTCATATCTTTGTTGTTTTTTTATTTGCAAGGGTCCATTTGGTCTCCTTATTGTAACATGTGAAATTACCCACCCATCAGAGCGCGGGAGAATTAATGCACGTTCAACTTAGTTTTAAAGTTTCCTTCTTTTCCTGGTACTCAGCAGTCAAAACACAAGGTAGGCTACATTGAAAGGTCCTGCTATTAAAATATTTGGAATAGTATTTCCCAAAGTTCACTCATTTTAGCTACCAGTACCACTTCCTACCCATGTAAGATCTGTATTATTCGTTATACAATGTTTTTCTCTTGACTTTAAGTAAATTTATTTTATACAGAATCTTTATGTTAATACTAAAACTTTTTTTAAAAAGCAGTATCATTCGCCCTAAGTAAAGGATGGGTAAAAATAACATGTCACACTTGGTTTTAGACTCACAGAGAGCTGTGTTCAAACCCTAGTTCCACTAGTTAATGCCTGTGTGTTCTCGGGGAAGTGACTTAACTTCTTTGCGCCTTAGTTTCCTCACACAAGTAATACTAAATATCTCATAAGCTTGTTGTGAGGATTAAACAGGATGCCATCTGTGGTGCCTAGCACAGATTCTGGCATATAGTAGATGCTTTTTTTTAAAAAAGTTGTTTTATTGTTTTCTCTTTTCTATATCCCTTCCCTCATCTACTTATTTCAGTTTCTTCTTGGAGAGCCCCCCTCAATGCCATGAGCCAGGACGCAGAAATAAGGGACAAGAAGAATTCTCTTACTCGAAGATTTAGAGTCGCAAGGTTGTTTAGGGGATCTCAGAAGCCATTCCAGTCTCTCACTCAAGCAAGGAACCCTTGATGTCACCTCTGACAGATGGATATCTAGTCTTTGCTTTCTTACTTATGCTGGGAAAAACTCACTCCCTGGTAAGACAGTTATAAGAGAAAGGTCTTCTTTATAATAATCCCCAATCTCCCACCCTCTACTCCCCAGCCCCATAAGTACCATCAAGCTGTCCCTGTAGTGTTTTCTGGAACTACAAGAATATATCTTAATGTACCCCTTTTTATAAAACTCTCCAAATACTTGAAAGCAGATTTTATAAATTTCCTTAATAGTCTCTCCTCTCAACTAAATATAATCAATGTCTTCAACTGTTCCTCATACGATGTGGTCACTAGACCTAATCAACTTGGTGGCTCTCCCACTGGCACCCATCTCCCTGAATCTGTGAATGTACCTCTTTGCAGAGAGGACTCTTAGGATAGAGTGGACAATGACAAGATTACTTTTGTTAGTGAGTCAGAGATCAAATTAGCCTGTAAACAGTTGCATTGGGAGAGTGGCTGACCATGATTTTTTTTACATGTCAAGTCCAATCACCACCCCCTGGCCCCATCTTGTTTGTGTGTCTGTGTTTGGGGCCAATTAAAATTACTCTGGCCCAGCAGGCATGGCTCAGTGGCTGAGCATCGACCTATGATTCAGGAGATCCGCGGTTCGATTCCCAGTCAGGGCACAAGCCCCAGTTGGGGGCTTGCAGGAGGCCGCCGATCAATGACTCTCTCATCATTAATGTTTCTCTCTCTCTCTCCTCCCTTCCTCTCTCTGAAATCAATAAAGACATATTTTTTAAAAAATTACTCTGAATCTCATATATGTTATCCATTACATTAGCCATCCCTCTAAGCTTTGTGCCACTCAAAAATCTGATAAAGATGCCTTACCTAAGGGTTATAAGAGCCAAGGACAGAGACGTTTCAACAGTGATGGTGGTGAAATGGTGGTCAGCCGTATCAATTGATGAGAGGAGATCCAGTAGACTAAAGATCAATTGCTTGTGTTTAGGGAGAAGGAAGTTGCTAGTAACCTCAGAAAGCTGCTTTCTGTGTGGGGCTGTTTCCTCCAGTGCCTCACTCCCGGATGTTCTCAAGTCTGAGGAAGCCAAGGCTAAGCAGCAGGAAGGGAGTGGCTACAGGCTGCAGATGGGTGGGAGAAACAGATAACTTCCTGACGTCCCAGCTCAAGGCTGTCCAAGGGATATTTCCCTGGGACCACATGGTTAAGGTCCACTCCGGGAGGCAAAGCTGGAAACCTGCAGGCATTTGGAAACATCTAAACACTTAGCTGAATGTTTCAACTCTAGCCATATATTTGTTACAATCTGTAAGTGGTTTCCTGTGGTCAAGAGTCAGCCCAAAGGTATTCCAGGTGGTGCTGCTGCCAATATAGGATAAAACAGTTTCCACACATAATTGCACCAGCATTATTAATTGAAATGTCAATTAGTGTTTGTTTTCTGAGTTTTCTTGATACAGGGATTTTAGCAAGAGAAAGGAGAAGAAACCTGTAGTCAAAGGCACTTCTGGGCTCTTGTGAAAGCCTATGGAAGACACAATACAGGTGCCCTAGGAGGCAAGAGAAAAGAGACAGAGTGCTTTTGAGATGCAAGAGGAAGGGAGGGAAGGGCAGAGGTGTGCGGATACTGTGAACAGTGGGGCTAAGCAACCCCTCTCAGTGCTCTCAAGGGGATAACAACCTCAGGGGTGATGGCTCATTCCTACAGAAGAGGTACCCTTGGCTCAGGGGGCCCAGCCTCAGTAGATAATGTCGTTCCCCACTGCGGAACGGGGGCGGAGAACTGCCAGGCTTCACAGCCCACTATGGGCTAGATGGTAAAGTTGCCAATGCCAACCAAGACAGACTAGGAACTTGAGGCCCTCTCACCACTTTCTAAGCACCAGGTAAGCTTCCTGAATTCTGACTGGGCTGGAGGAGGGGATCATATCTGTATGATCAGAATAGAGTCTCCTGTCCAACTGGTAGAATGGGGGCTCAGAGATGGTATTAGGCTGAATGAAAGGAAATTTTTAAAAAGTGATAATCTCTTACATACTTGGATTCATGGACAGAAATTCATACCCTATACACAGTATAATCCGTGCAAGGGGGCCCGGGGTTGGACTGTAAACAGAGTTCTCCAATTGTTCTTAATTTAGAAGTGATGCAGCTCAGGGCCGGGTCCTGTTTTCATTCCCAACCCTGCTGTACAACCTCTAGTGTTGCAGGACAGTCAGCAGGACCTGACTCTCCCCTTTCCATGAAACTCTGCTGGGTCCACAAACAGGGTTCCCTGACATAACCTGAGAGAGAACATAGAACATTTGCTAAGAATTTTCCTTTTGCTGCTATTGTAACATTGTATTTTTAGAACACTTTCTCCTTAAAGCATAAACAAACTAACTGCTAAGAGAATGAAAAGACAAGCCACAGACTGGGAGAAAATATTTGTGAAACATGTATCTGATAAAGTACTGGTATCCAAAATGTACAAAGAACTCTCAAAACTCAAAGATAAGAAAACAAACTCAATTTAAAAATGCGCAAAAGAGTAAACAAACAAAACAGAAACAGACTCATAGATAGAGGGGTCAGTCTGCTGGTTGGTTGCCCAAGGGGAGGAGGGTTGGGGGGCTGGGTGAAAAGGGAGTACAGAGGTAGTTACAGAACAGTCATGGTGATGTAAAGCACAGCACAGGGAATATAGTCAATAAAAGGGGGGGCCACTTTGTAAACTATATGATTGCACAACCACTCTTCTGTACACTTGAAACTAATACAAAATAATATTGAATGTAAACTATAATTCAAAAAACATTTTTAAATGGATAAAAGATCATACACCTCACCAAAGAAGATATACAGATGGCAATTAATATATGAAAAGACGCTCAGTATCACGTCATTAAGGATTTGCTAAGTAAAACAATGAGCTACTACTATGCACCTACCTATTCAAATGGCTAAAATCCAAAAAAATGACAATACCAAATGCTGACAAGGATGTGGGTCAACAAGAACACTCAGTCATTGCTGGTGGAAAAATGATATAGGCACTTTGGAACACATTCTGGCAGTTTCTTATAAAACTTAATTAACATAAGCCTACAGTACGATCCAGCAATCACGCTCCTAGGTATTCACTCAAATGAGTTGGAAAGTTATGTCCACACAGAAGCCTGCACATAAATATTTATAGCAACTTTATTCATAACCTCCAAAAACCAGAAGCAACTAAGATACCCTTCAACAGGTGAATGCATAAACAAACTATGGTACATCCATACAATGGAATATAATTCCATGATAAAAAGAAATGCACTATCAAGCCATGAAAAGATGTGGGGGGACTTTAAGTGCATTTTGCCTAATGAAAGAAGCCAGTCTGAAAAGGTTACATACTGTGTGATTCCAACTAAACAACACTCTGGAAAAGGCAAAACCATGGAAATAGTAAAAAGATCAGTGGTTGCTAGGGGATGGGAGGATGGATAAATAGGTGGAATATAGGGATTTTTAGGGCAGTCAAACTATTCATTATGACACTGTAATGGTGGATATGTTATTATAAATTTGTCAAAATCCATAGAACTATAGAACACATGAGAGAACACATTATTTTAGTTACTAATAATGTATCAGTATTGGTTCATTAATTGTAACAAGTATATCACACTAATGCAAGATGTTAAAATAGGGGAAACTGGGCAGAGAAAGGGGCATATGGGAATTCTCTGTGCTATTTGTTTAATTTTTCTGTAAATCTAAAACTGTTCTGAAAAGAAAGTTTATTCATTTAAAAAAAATACACACATTAACCACATGTACCGATTCCTGGTAAAGTAGCTAAATTAATGATGTGACATTTTAGAGGCCTTCTAGACTAGTAAGAAAATTAGCATCAATTTCACGGTACAAAGCTTCACTTCTCCATGTTGCACACATATAATCAAATGCCATCCACACCGTGTTGCTGTGAAAAATCTCCAGTTTTGTATTTCTGTCCTCTATTTTGACATTTTCTGCAGATTTCTGGTGCAGGACCATAGACTTTTATGTCAATTCCTTAGGCAAATTAAAGAAAAAGCCCCACTGTTTTCTAAGGGCCAGATCAATTAAAAAAAAATAGCTTTCAGTTCCATGTTTCTGGAGGAACATTCTTAGAAATGTAATAAGCTTCTTTTTTTTTTCTTTGAGGTGGTGATACAGTCTTGACCTACCCTTAAAAGCAAATTTTATACAGTTAAGCATTAGAAGTTGAGTCTTCTTTGTCTGAGCCAAAATTTCGCCACCTCGGTATTTATATCCTGCAACTGAGTCTCCAAGGTAAGGAGAGAGCCTCACTCTTACAACCTCTACCACAGGCTCCCCTCTCATCCTAGGCTGGCTTTTTCGGTCTCCCTAACTGCCCTGGGGTACCTTCTTTTATTGACTTTCTCATGATGCAAATTCACAACTATCATTCATGCATGCCAAAAAAAAAAAAAAAAAAGAGGCAGCGTGTCTTGTTTCTTAACTTGTATTTAATCAACTCCTGAACACAGACACTAGGACCTAGTGACACACTTTTGCCTAGATGTCCTCTAAGAAAAACTCAGAAAGGCAAGACAGTTATTTGTAAGATACCAAGAGTTATTTGTAAGGTTCTATCAAGTGAGAGCAAAAGATTCTTGTCTGCACTTTCTCTCAAAATCAAATGGTGAGTTAATAAAATATACCCGACTTCAGCAGCAAAATACATTTATTTAAGCTGAAAATTACGTTAGCATGTATTAAAAGGAGGTTAAGAGAAAAATGTCAAAGGGGTAAGCATCGTGATGCATGCAGTTTAGAAAAAGAACTCCTGTCCTACTGGGGATAGGTGTGGCCTTCAGGTGAGCTGTGACTTTAGCAGTGTGGGCAAGTGGGCAAGGCGAGATGAGGAAGATGGGTTTGGGGGGAGCTCAGCTAGGAACAACACCCCCTGCAAGTGAGGAGCCAGTCTTCCCACACCCGGGGTCAGAGAGGGGCTGGTGGTCTGGCGGAGACATGGCAGAATGGGGTGGGGGTGCTGCGGCACCCCCAGAATCAGGAGTTTCTGGGAAGTGTGATATCTACGGTGTGGTAGGTGGAGACACTTCATGATTTCTCCCTGAGGAACAAGGCCCGTCACTGGGGGACAGGCCCCAAGGGCCAGTGGGGAACTGGACCACGGGTCAGGAAGCAACGCTAAGCCACAGAAGGACTGCAGCTTGTGGAGCCGCAGGACTCACAACTCACCTCATGGAGACTAGAGACTAGGATTGTGACAGCAAGAACACCCCCAGAGCAGCTCCCTACCCCCCTTCCTTGCTTGCCTGACTGTGTACAAACACGTCATGAAAAGGGGTGGGCAGAGCTTCAGGGGTGGCACCAGGGTGTCCATGGGAACTGGTAGTAACTATAGACTTCAGTGACACACAAATTCACACACTTTTATGCTTTACATTTATTCCTATTGTTGTATCTCAGTAATATTTCCCATTTTCCAATAATACTTTCACATCCACAGATGTAACTGCACAGTTTGGAATTTCTACTTTTTAGTTTGTCTTCATTCATTCAACAAATACTTAACCCGCCCTGATTGAGTGCAGGCCCTGGGCTGGTCCTGGAATCCAAGGTGAGAAAAAGCAGAGGGCCCTTGCCTTCCCAGAGCCTGCCGGTGAGTGTAAGAGACCTACACCAACCTCATAGTGTCAAGGTACCTGCCACCAAGTGATTTTCAACATAAACTACTTCAGTGAAGTACGATGTCATAATGATTAAATACCATCTTAGGAGCATGAGGTAGATTTTCTAGATTGTGCAGGTCACAAATTAAGAAAAAATTCCCCAGGCCCCCCCATCTCAAGAATGGGTTTCTCCAAGAGACACTGGTTCTCCTTCACTTCATATTTTAAGTGGCGACAGTGTCGACATGACTGTTAGTCATGGACGGTGCGGTAGAGAGAACTCACTCAAGGGAAGGGTAGATTAAGTGATCTGTAACTCCTAATTTAATAATTCTGTATTCTAGCTATTCAGTAAGGTTTACAATACAATACGCGAAAGATGGCCTATTAGTTAACAAATAACAAAACTACGGTAAAATCTTTCCAAGGCAAATGAAACACATACAGCAGCAAGTTTAAATACCAATAGGCTACCAACATCAGTGATGGCACTTTTCAGAATTCAAAAAAATAAATATCTGATTCCAAACTTATTATCCTTTCAATCTTTCATGCTCCCTGGGAATGTTAAACCCAAATTCAGAAGGCTGCGATCTGTGAATTTGAAGTGGCCCCGTTTGTTTAAGGGTACGCACTTACGCGTTCTGAGAAACTGTCATTTCTTTCATAAAGCATCTGTCATCCGCCATTTCCTTTATAATCTCAGAAGAAATAAAATGAGGTAATACTCTCAAAGTAAGTTTCTTGAAGAGTTAAGTCCGTATGTTTTTTTCCTATGTGTGCAAAGGAGAGAATATAAAGCATAACAAAACTAACACATTTTAGCACAGAGTAAAAGAAAATAGATTGGAGCATACAGAACACAGCCAATATGACTAAGCTCGTTAAAAAACAAAACAAAACTGGATGTTTTAAAGCTTCCATTTCACAACAGGGTCCAGGGAGAAGGCACACTGCACCCCCAAAGGTTCACTTCCCTGTGGCACCTTGGTAACCAAAAGCAATGCACATAGACTTCTGAGAACCCTTAAAATAGGCATTTCTCAACCTGGCCTTGTAGTTTTCAAGCAGTGGTGCAGAACCACAGAAGTGTAATTTTTGCAGTTCTCTTTGTGTGCCTTATCTAAAAGATTGCCCAGGTCCACCACTACAAGAAGTGTTGCTGCTTGAAAGGAATTTTCCAGTGAAAGAAGATGTTGCTTCTCCTCTCTTCAGTGATGTAAGGGACGACCTCTTTTGAAAAGGGCCTTAAATAGCTTTTCTCAAATGTGATTTATGATCGGAAACAATCGCACATAATCCTTGTACTAGTTGGCTATAGTTTTAAAGTGAGGAGTTGGAACGTTTAAGAAGGACAACGTTGGTAAACGAATTCTATTTTTGCGTTTTATGTGTTGGAGACAAAATATTGTTCTGGTCCTCTCCCTTGAGTTGACTTTTCACTGCGCATGGCCTATTTGCATACAAACAAAAGAGGTTTACTTCGTTTTTGTTTTGGTCCTTTGGGGTGACTGTGGTAAGCAAGACGGGACAAAACCATTTTCATACCTTGGATTTCACTATTATTTTTACGTCACCCTTCACTTTCTCTTCCTCACCACCCACTTCCAACTCACTGGTGGCTAATATTGGGGGCTACGTCACCTCTTGTCTGAGCTACTGTAATAGCCTCCTGGTTGTTTCTCTCTCACTAGTCTTTTTTTTTTTTTTTTTTTTTTTACCTTTTTTAAAAATTGAATTTATTGGGGTGACATTGGTTAATAAAATTATATAGGTTTCAGGTGTATAATTCTACAATACATCATCTGTATATTGCATTATGTGTTTACCACCCCAAGTCAAGTCTCCTTCCCATTCTCACTTATTCGTTACCCTTCATTAAAAACAGACTGATTACAAAATGTCCTTTAAAGACTTGATCTCTGTTCTTCATGAGCTGGTGGTCACACTTCTTAGCAGGGCACACAAGGCCCTTCACGGGGGCTCTTCAAAGCCTGAGTCCCATTTTTCTCTCCTGGCGGTCAGCCCATATACTTACCTTCTGGGCATACTTTAACTGCTCACCATTCCCTGGTCTTCCCAGGCCTTGTTAGACTTTTTGCCTTCTTTGATTTTGCACAAGCTGTGCCTCTGCCTGGAATGCCTTTCCCGCCTTCTCTGTTTGCAAAACTCTACTCTTCCTTTGAGACCCAGGTTACTCCATAGTTCACAGTTGAAAACGTCCCTGCCATCCTTCCCTCCTCTTTTCACCATATCTGTATCTTTCTCCCTCCCAAATAACATTATTTATTCTTCCATTATAACAGTTTCCTCACTGTGTTAAAATGTCACTGCTCATGCCCTGGCTGGGTGATTCAGTTGGTCAGAGCATCGTCCCATATGCTAAAAGGTTGCGGGTTCGATTCCCTGTCAGGGCACATACTTAGGTGGCAGGTTCGATCCCTAGTCGGGGCCCTTATAGGAGGCAACTGGTCGATGTTTTTTTTTTCCTCTCTCTCCCTTCTTCCCTCTTTTTAAAAAAACCCAATAAAAACATATCCTTGAGTAACGATTTAAAAAAATTTTTTTTAAGTGTCACTACTCATATGGCTGTCCTGTCCTGAGTTCCACAAAGTCAGGGAACATGTTTCATTCCCCTTTGCATTCCTGGTACAGTAACAGGTCCAGTAAATGTTATTAAAGTTAATATCGGTCAGCTGATTGCTTATAAGCTAGATATTCTGCTAAGAACTTTAAATGTATTACTTCATTTAATCTATACAATAAACATACGAAGTTTTACAGATGAGGAAACTGAGTTTCAGAGGGATTAGGCTGCTCGCTTAGGGACACACAGCTGGTGACCTTAAGGTTTTAGCAGGATATAGAATTGAATCTGTTTGAATTTCTAGCCAATAATGTTATATGACTATCATTAGAATGTCAGGCAGATATCAGCATACCTTTTTTTTTTTTTTTACATAGTTTGGCACTTTTTGAGTAAGCGTCTATACTCTGCCCCTTACTAATTGTGTGATCTTGACTAAATTACTAAAACCTCTCTAAACCTCAATTTCCTCATTTTAATGTTTAATGGGGGAAAATAACACCTCATTCACATGGTCATGTAAGGATTCCTAGCCCCATCTCTGCTCATCACAGCAACCATTTATTCCTTCCTACTCTGACCCACGCACTTGCTTCACAGTCCTCCATTCACTCCCTCAATCCTTACCCTCTGAAAATTTGAAACTATTAAACCTTCTAACAGATGAGAAACTGAGGCTTAGAGAAGTAAGTAACCTGTCCAAAGATCCTTTAATCTAAGGAAATGTTTTTCCTAAGGTTCCCAGAACTAAATGGGATTCTCAGATCAATACCTAAGTGGGTAAATGAATCACTCTGTCTGTATGTGTGAAAATATAACGAGAGGCATTAAAGAGACTGGGTTTGGATTTTTTTGTTTTTCTTTTTTACTAACTAGTTTTCTGGGCAATCACGAACACTTAGCAAGCCAGAGAATTCTCTTGGAAACAGAATCTTGAGTGAGCCACTGAGCAGTCACATTCACTTTTTTATTCTCTGTGGTCTAAATTCTCCATGTCCCTCAAATTTCCACCTTCCCCATTGAGCCCTCAATCAAGATACAATCCCTCTCCCCAAGTTCCCTTCCTTCCAGCCTGCAGCTGAAGATCTTGGGACCGTGTCCAACCAGTCTGAAGGGAATAAGATAAATGGCCTCTGCCTTAGGATCTGGCAACCTCAGAAAGTGTCTTTCTGGGTCCACACTTTCAAACACCCTTAGCTTCTCTACTAGCTCTCACCTGCCCTGTTCTTTTTAGTTATTCCTTCCCACATGCTGATGCTGTACTTCCTAGGCCAAGGCTTTAAAAAAGACTCACGTGCCTGAAGGTTTCTGTCGGGAACTTAAATGAGCAAAGTAGGCCACGTGGGAAGAGGAGAGCTTATATCCCATCGAAAGTCGAGCAGCCTCTGCCAGATTCACCAGTTGTTACCGCGAGGCAGCGATTTTCAACCGCTGTGCTGCAAGAATTTTTAAAAGATGCAATACCTGACTATTTAGTCAGGGGCACTGACTTCTTTTCCCTTAGGTTGTCAAATAAAAAAATGATAACCGCCAACACGATGATAGCCGTCCAATGTGAATGAATCAAAATTATATCATTTTCTGGTGTGCCGCAGAATTTTAGTAATTAGTTTACGTGTGCCATGAGAAAAAAGGTTGAAAATTGCTGCCATAAGGGAATGTGGGGCCAGTGTTGCTAGGTATTCTAATTGCCCAGGGGAGGTGGACATCCAAATTGATGTGACTTCTGCAGACTTTTAAAGTATTGACAACTAATTATAAAGTTCTTTTTAAAAATTATTTTTAAAACCTACTGTCTGTCTGTGTACTATTTTTGATTTACTAGCCTTTAGTTTTCAACCTCTACCCCAGAACAACAGCTCCCTAACTCTTATCTTTATTACTCAGTTGCCAGAGCTTGTTTTAGACCCTGACCCAACACAGCTTTCTCCAACTGCACATCTTTCCATCCACACATTTTTCTTGCTACTAAGAGTAATCTGTTCCTCCCCTGATCTCTGTAATATGTAATATAACATGCTTGTTTATAGCTTTGGTCTAGAAGCAGACCGGGGTTTGGAATCCTGGCTCTGTTACCAGCTACTTGACCTGGACAAGTCACTTAACATCTCTAAGATTCAGTTTTCACTTGTGGAAAATGGGGGAACAATAATAGTTCCTACCCCTTGGAGTTGTGAGGATTAAATGAAACAATATTCAATATAATATGGTATATCATAACGCCTGCCATATGGTAAGAAATGTTAGCTAGGGGGAAACCTCCTTCCTTAGCAGCTACTAAATAGGATCTCTATCTGATTCATCTGTATTTTCTCAACATTAAATAAAACGTTATTAAGTAAGTTAATAAACAAACAGTCCCCTCCCTTCTACTCCTGATTCATCAGAACCTGGAATATAATATATTCCTAAACCACTCCATTCACAATGATCTCTCTCTCCTCTAAACCTCTGTTGCACAACACGGGCCAGAGGTAAAAACTGGTGGCCTGGGCCAAATCAACCATCCAGATACTGAAGCATTACGTATGTGAAAATCAGGAGATTTCGCCTATAAGTCTGCCTTTCTGACTTCCCTTGAAAAATAAGACTGAGGTGTGCTGGCCCGCACTCCTGCACACAGGACAATGGAGTGGTGACCAGCAGCGTGGCCAGGTGGAGTCACTGCTGGTGTAATGCAGCCCCACCCTTCACATGTCCTGGGGGGATAAACCCGGGCCTGCGTCACTCCCTTGCTATGGGACAGTCTTCCTAGGGGTTCTAGGTTTGCTACTCCTGACTTAGAGTCTGTACCTCACCGCTCGATTATTTTTAACTTGATTTCACCCTGCTTAGCTGAGAGATGTAAATTCACTGTAGACTTAGCAATGTCAGTCAAAGGAAAACGCCCGATTTCTGTAATCTTATCATTTTTGACATATTTGCTCACTGTCTCTTTTCTACGCATTATTTTCTTTCTAATTTCTTTTTTTAAATTTAATATATCTTTATTGATTTCAGAGAGAGGAAAGGAGAGGGAGAGAGAGAGACAGAAACATCAGTGATGAGAGAGTCATTGATCAAGCCCTCAACCCAGGCATCGAACCCGCATCGCCTGGATCCTAGGTCGACGCACAACCGCTGAGCCACACCCTGCTGTGCTTTTCTTTCTAATTTCATAGCCTTTGTTTTCTTCTGTAATTTCAGTCATTATCAACTTCATTTTTAGTGTGCTTCACCACTCACCTATTATGAAACATTTAGATTGCTTCTTATTTTTCATTATATTAAATAATGCTGTAATAAACATTTTTGTGCATACTTCTGTTTCCGTACCTATTATTATTTTATTATCTAAATTCCTAAATGTGAAATTATTAGAGCAAGAGGAATGAGCATTTTTTTATAAAGAAAAATGGTAGTTTACATATCTTCTAGAATTAGAAATGCAAATTTGAACACATTAACCTTGACGACTAATGAGCAAAAGTGTCTTTATAAATTAAAAGCAGGCATAACAGACATAAATTATCTGAAGTTCAGAAGGCACTCACATGATCACATCTTGCAGGACAGGATTTTATTTTAATGTTTTGGCACCCTACCCTTACAGAAAATATATTTTAGGTGGCTTTCATTTTATTCACCTTCACTGGGCCTGCGCTTCTCTTATCTATACTTAGGAGTTATACTGCAGCAGCTTCTGGGTTACAAGTAAGAATCTGTTTGCTAGAACTGAATCAGAAAAGGCAAAGCTAAAGAAAATTGAGTCTTAATTTAAAATATAGGAATCCATAAATAAGAGGTGTTGGTGAGGATGTGGAGAAAAGGGAACCCTTGTGCACTGTTGGTGGAAATGCTGGTTGGTGCAGCCACTGTAGAAAACAGTATGGAGGGTCCTCAAAAAATAAAAAGTGGAGCTGCCTTATGACCTAGCAATTCCACTTCTAAGTATATATTTGAAGAAACCCAAAACACTAATTCAAAAGAATATATACACCCCTATGTTCATTACAGTGTTATTTACAATAGTCAATATATGGAAGCAACCCAATTGCCCACCAATAGACAAATGGATAAAAAGTGGTGGTACATATATACAATGGAATATTACTCTGCCATAAAAAAGAATGGAATTTTACCATTTGTGACAGCATGGATGGTGGACCTGGAGGGTATTTTACTAAGTGAAGTAACTCAGTCAGAGAAAGACAAATACCAGATGATTTCATTTATATGTGAACTCTAAAAAACAAAATAAATTAACAAACAAAACTAAAACAGACTCATAGACACAGAGAACAGACTGATGGTTGCCAGAGGGGAGGGGGAGGGGGGACTAGGTGAAAAAGGTGAAGGAATTAAGAAGTAAAAATTGGTAGTACAGAATAGCCATGGGAATGTAAAGTACAGCATAGGAAATATAGTCAACAATATTGTAATAACTACGTATGTTGTCAGATGTGTACTGGAAATATTGGGGGGAACACTTTGTAAACTATATGATAATCTAATCACTGTGCTGTACATCGAAAACGAATACAAAATAATATTGAATGTAAACTGTAATTGAAAAATAAAATTAAAAACAGAGAGAATAGATTTTAAAGAAAAGAATGTGAAGCCTCAAATATTTTATTTCCACAAGATTTTACATTTATTATAAATTCTTATAACCCTCATGGCATTCGTAAGTACTAATAGCCGCATTTTACAAATGGGAGCACTGAAATACAGGAAGTTGGATAGCTTCCCCAAGATGATACTGCTAATAATATGAAACTACTTAATAATTACTTATTATTTGACAGCAGCCTGACTGACTCAATACTCTGGCTCTTATTCAAGACACAATACTGTCTACAGACAAATGGAAAACAGCTACCTTTGTGCTCCTGTGGAACCTCACATACTTCACTGTTATAAAAAAATCATCACATTTGAATATTTACCACTAAACTGAGCTCCTTGAGGACAAATCATATTTACTCATCTTTGGTATATTTGTTTTTTATTTTTAAAAATATGGTTCATTGATTTGAGAGAGAGAGAGTAAGGGGGGGAGAGAGAAACATCAATTGGCTGCCTCCCACACACGCTCCCCCCCCCTCCGGGAATTGAGTCTGCAGCCCCAGCACGTGCCCCGATCAGTAACAGAACCGGCAACATTTCAATGCAAAGGTCAAAGCGCAACCAACGAAGCCACACCTGCCAGGGCTTTGGTGTATTTCTATTGCGTGGCACAGTTCCTGGAACAAATGTGCTGAGTGAACTGAAAAAATTACTAGGACATAGAGAAATAGGCAGTGGCCAGAATGGGTGTTTATTTGTACAGATGTTTCTTAACTTCGATGGGGTTATGTTCTTTTTTTTTTTTTCTAGTCATTCTGATAGGTGTGTAGTGATATCTCAGTGGCTTTAATTTTAATTCCCATAGTGGCTAATGACACTGAGCATCTTTTCATGTGCTTATTTGTCATCTGTACCTACATATCCTCTTTGGAGAAATGTCTTTTTATATCTTTTGCCCATTTTTGAATTGGATCACTTACTTGTTTGTTTACTATTTAATTTGACAAGTTAAAATATATAATTGGTGTTTGTTTAATATCTAATGAGAATGAATTTTTTTGGTCATTTGTTTTAGTTTTAAAATTATTAACTGCATTGGATTGCTTTTGTCATTTTATAATTGTTTTATATTCCCAATTTGACTATTAAAACTACATGCTGTCCATTTCTTCTGTATTCTTCACAGCGCCTTAGATAAAGATTTATTGTTTAGTTGGTTGAAAATAGTTGTAAGATGGGGGTGATGATCTAGGTTTGTCTTTTGGGTATTTACTCCAGGTTTTAGCCCATGGTAGTTTCTGGTTGGTACTAATTGGTTTACTTGATTAAGTAGTCATTCTTTTTATTTTTACTAGGTCCTCTATTAGATCTTTCAGTCAAATCTGATTAATTTGATCCCCTAATATAGAACTGGACATTTGGGTTATTTGGCCAATGACATCCCTGAGACTACAGAAATAAAATTTTAGACTCATTTTGAGTTCAAAGCTTTCTAAGAAAATGCTTTAATACTTCTCCATTTCAATTCTATAGTTTTCTTCCTGCTTATTGAAGTAAATTATAGGTGATGCCCAAAATTTCACTCAGACTTGTTTTCTTCTTTACATCACCAGATTCACGGTTTCATCTCTGAGAAGCCTCAAATGACAACTTTCTATGGTTTAACAAAGCAGAGTGGAATCTGTGTTCATACCAAAACCCCAACATGTAAAATGACAACTGCAAGAATACTTTTTTTCCTGAAATTCTTTCCAAACCAGTTTTGAGTGGAATAAGAAGTATTGACCTTTCTCTCCTGTGTTTAGCTATTAAGTTAAAGGAGACTCCAGGTCCAGCTGACTCAAGTTCTTTCCGTTTGGCTCTTTATGGACAGTGGAGGTGAGTTCGGTCCATTGAGGAAGTCCCCTGTCATCAGCAAATGTCTTGCAGAAGTGGTGTATTTGCTGTCTCTATGTTCTCAGCTCTCTGAGATCTACTCTGCTTAACTGGGAGTGCTCTACAAAGGTCACGGAAAGCCTCAAGACTGACATTTTCAGTCATTCTCCTACTTCGCCTTTCTGCAGAATTTGACCCTGTGACTACCCTCTGCTTTGTGAAACATATTTCTCCTATTTACTTAGGTAACCTAACCCTTTTTGGACACTCTCCCCTCCCATGTCTGAGACATTTATTCAATTTCTTTCTCTGGCTGTATGTGCTCTTACCAAGGTATTATGCACATTCACCAAATGTATTAGTTTATTAGGGATTGTGGATGAAAAAGGGCACCATAATAAATCTAACGGAAAGTAACCTCACAGAGTGATCTGATCAAAAATTCCTAACTGGGAAGGTCCCAGGCATATAACTTCTTTAGTAAAAGGTTTATCTTTGCCTTAAGCAAGTCCTGTCCATTGTTTTAGTGCATCTAGGTTAACATACCATTGAAATGCTACTTTTTCAGATCCTTCAGAAGTGTAATCACCCTCAAGAGAGCACATAATCTTGTTAGCTATTTTGTAATCCAATCTCTGCCTGGTTTTCTCTCACCTGCATATAATCTTCCCTATGTTCCCTCCTTAATTCCAAGTGCATGAAAGAAACTGCAAAACTGTCACTCTTGGGAGCATTTGCGATCTTGCTTCCCAGCGACTGTCGTCAGTTTGGCCCAAATAAACTAACAAAAATTCTCTACAGGTTTGAACATTCTTATGTTGACAGGATGTAATAACAAAGTACCACAAACTGAGTGGCTGAAAGAACAGAAATGTATTGTCTCACAGTTGTGGAAGCCAGAGGTCTGAAATGAAAATATGGGCAGTGGTAATTCCTCCTGAGGGCTGTGAGGGAAGGACCTGTTCCAGGCCTCTTTCTTTGGTTTGTAGATGGCCATCCTCTCCATGTCTGTTCACATCACCTTGCCTCTGCGTGTGTTTCTGTATCCAGATTTCCCCTTCCTTATGGGCACACCAGTTATCTTGGATTAGGGCCCACCCTGATGACCTCATTTGAACGTGATTACCTCCAAACATGATCACATTGTGAGGCACTGGGGGAGTTAAGACCTCAACATGAATCTTGAGGGGACACAATTCAGCCTTTAACACTGAGTCCCTAGAGTCACGTTTTCTGTTGTATCTCATGTGCTCAACGTAGAAGTTTGGTAAATAATATAATTTGTCTTTCCATGGACACACCCTCCTCTTTCTGTCATCTCTCTCCTGCGTTGCTCCAACCTCTGTAGTCCCTCCTTGGTGTCTGTTTTAGACTCTTCATCTTCACCTTAAATATCAAAGTTTAACAGGTTCCATCCTTGGCTTCTTCTCACTCCACCATCTCTCCCTAGTGATCTCCCCCACAACAGGAATTTCAACTATGGGCTGTGCATGTGCTGAAGACTCTTAATGTCTGCGCCAGCCCATACCTGTTTCTTGAGCTTTGTCCTGTATGTTCCCTTGTCTACTGACACATCACCATTCAGCTGCTCCACAGGATCTCAAATTCAGTATGCTAAAAAATGAACTCAACTTCGCCCTTCTCTTTCCTCCAGCCCAAACCCAATCTATTTCCTATATAGCCCTCATTTTGTGAAGGATGCCACTGGGTACTTAGATCTCTCCTCCCAAGCTCCACATCTGTCAAAACCAAAATCCTGTCAACTCTAGTGATTAAAAATCTCCTAAATGCATCCTCTCCTCTCTGATCCCACCATAACTGTCCTGGTTTCATGTCCTTAACATACCTCCTTGAATTATTACAATAGTTTTCTAAATAATCTCCTTGTCACCCCAAATCAGTTCTGCACTCTGCTACCAGAGGAATTTTTTAAAGCAAATTTAATCATTATCTTTTCTTGTTAATGACTCTTTGAACTTAGGCTGTGGCTTTAGGATAATCACGACTGGATGCCTGGGCTCTGGTGGCTCCTTGTCCTGGTCCCTCCCAGTTTCTGCCTCATCCTCTTATATTACTATCTGTAAGGCATCTTCTTGCAGCTTTAGTTGCAATTCCCCCCATGCACCCTATTTTGTCTATTTAATTACCCAGACCTTGGGTCTTTAAATCATGTTGACCCCCGCCCCCCATGAAGCCCACAGCTGATGGTCTACAAAAGTATCGGAGTCATCTCTTTTCTCCTGCACTAGCTCTTGGCTCCAGGCTTTACCTCTGTGCCTAACCTGGCCCTTAGCTTCCCTGGCTGCACCCTCCTCTCCAGCATTTGGTTTCCTACTGTGATCAGAGTCATTCCCTTGAGGTGGCTGGCCTTGTACCTGGACTCTGTTTCAGGTCAGCTCCTCTTGGAGCCAGCCTGGGATTGTCCTGACGAGCTCAGAGGGTATTAAACACCTGCTCTAAGAAAACCTTCCTGAATTCTAGTCCTTATTTTGCCTTCAAGTAGTTGTGTGATCTTGGATAAATTACTTTTCCTCTATTTCTAAATCTTAACAGTAACAGTAGTAAAAACAACTAATAATTACTGAGTACTTATCAGAACAAGGTTCTAAGCACTTTACACGGATTATCTCATTAAAATCTCACAACCACTTTATGACAAGTCACAGCTATCCCCATTATACAGATAAGAAATGGGATTACAATTGTCAAGCAACTCGTCCAAGGTCGTATAGCTACAAGGTGGGAGAATTGGGATCCAAATCTCAGCACTCAGGTTCCAAAGTGTAGCCACTAACCACTACACTGTTCTTCCTCCCAGTGTGCAACTCATACTAGAGCCATGCTATCACATCCGTAAAATAAAGAAATGAGAGCTCTGGTCTCTTCCATATAGAACATTCTGTGAAAACAGGCCTATTATAGGGTCTAGTGAATTATGGGTAAAGTAGGTATAGTTGAAGAGGAGTCAAGAGACAAAAAGTTAAGCATAAAAGGCCAGAGCCCTAACCATGAAATTTTACAAATTATAAGTTATTGGTTTCTTTTCCTTGGATATCTAATTTTCTTTTTCTACAGGCAGATGTAATCCAAGATTAAGAACACAAAGTAGAAAATAGAAAACATCTATATTTCTGATTAACATTGTGTGTATACAGGTATCATGTACAGGGGTGGACAAAAGTAGGTTTATGGTTGTTCATATGGAAAATAATGCAATGATAAATAATAGTACAAGAATAAACTCTGTTTCACAGATTCACAACTGTAAACCTACTTTTGCCCCACCCTGTATAAAAGTACTAGCACTGCATATTCTGCTAAATTTGTTCTTAAGTTAAACGCATCAAAAATTGTTCTACAATAGAATTTTTAATGATTGTATGGTATTCCATTATGGATGTTCCCTAATTAACCTTGTTTAGAAACTCAAGTTGTTCCCAAGAGTTTCCCTATTAGAAACAATGGCAAGAAAAACAGCCACATCACTAAAACTTTACAAAAATATGATTATGTCCTTACAATCAATTCCTAAAAGTTGAACCGCTTGACTAAAAGGAAATATATGTTTTAAGGATTTTTGATATGTATCACCAGATTATTGTCCAGAAAGATGTTATAATTCCTCCCTCCTTAGAATCATGTAGGATTTTTGCTTGCTTGCTCTCTTTTTAAACAAAATATTTGCCACTTTGATAAAAGAAAAATAATATTTCACTGTTCTAATTTGCATTTTTAAATTTCAGATAAGACTCAACATTATTTATTGACCATTTATATTCTAAAATGTCCTGCCCATAATCAGTTTTCGGGCACTTTGAAACAAAGAGAATCTAGACAGTGGCCTGTGGTTCCACAGACATCTGCAGGCAGTATTAACATAATTAAGTGGTACCACTTCTATGGCTCCACAAAAGTAAAAATTCTGAAAAAAAAATGCATACATGTGTCAAAATTCCACTGGAGGGTAAAGGAATCTTTACTTGGAAATTAAATTCTAATCAACCGAAATAAAAGCAGCAAAGCTGTTTCCCAAACCAGTGAGCACTGGGTAGATGAGGGTTGCTTCGATTTTCAAAGAACAGTAGTAAATAATGACTGACCCCAGCTCCCATGAGCCAAGAGAAGGGTGGGCGTGACCCTTCCGGTAAGTGACGGCCATAGGGGACTGCCAGGGCATGGAGAAATCTTGCGGTGTGCAAACAAGCCGCAAGAAAGATTTTAGCTCTGCTTCTCAGGGGCAGTGTGAGCTTCAGCCTCCTCAGCCAGTTAATCTCATTCATAAAACACAGTGATGATATTATCTGCCTGAGAGTCATAGCAAAGATTAAAATTCAGTAAAATAACAGTAAAAGACACAGCACATTAAGCATGCTCAATGCCCAGTAGTTAATTGCATTACTCTACTTTTTCCACCGCCTCAGCCTACTTAGACTCTCCCATGGCCTGTTTGTGACTCATTATCTGGCTTCTGGTTTTTTTTGGTGTTTTTTTTTACAACTCTTCTTCCCCTTCCTTTTCCTTAGCATGTCCCTTTCTATCTTCTCTATCTCATTTTTTATCTCATTCCCCCATCCCCAGGCCAAACTGACCTCGGTGTACACAAAATATGCTCCCTATTATTCGTCACGCCTATTCAGACAGTTTAAAATTTCATGATTCTTAAAATCAACAACTGCAACATTGAAATATTTGAAAAACAAATTTACAAAATTAACATTAACCACTTTAAAAAAAACCAACAAGCAATACAACTTTGGGCAGCTCGATAATTCCCTCCTTCAACTGGCAGTCAAATGTCTCGGGTAGAGATTTTTTAAAAAGCTTCCCTCCCTTGGAGCTATGGAATCACCCTAGAGTGGATGCTCCAGAAAGGGAAGAATGGTTTTGGAACTTAAGCTACAGTTTCAAAGCATCGACCGTTCTTTCTTCCTGGTGTTTCTACTTTGGCTTCTGCTAAATGTGTTCTGAACACATATTAGCATTCTTGGGCAGGAAAGACAGAAAACAACACCATCCTCAACCTCAGCCTGCCGCTGAGGTCACTTGACTCAAAATTGCCTTTCAAAGTCTAATAAGAATGATCACTCACCATCCGAGATCCATCTTGCCTGTGTCCACCGCTGGGCAACGTCTGGGAATGACCCCACTGGTCGGTCTGTCTGTCTGTCTGGGCTAGTCCCTGTTACAGTGGAAGGAGGAGCAATCTCTTCCACCCCTGAGAAAGTCTTCCTTCTCAATGACTGTATATATACCGTGTAACTTTCTTTAATAAAGGCTGTTCCTCTTTTCTGTTTTGTCAGATTCTGCTGACACTTGTGGAAGACATTAACCCTTTCTTTGCATTTGAATCGTTGACCAAGGTCTAAATACATGCTTAAAAAATAACTAGTGACTTGAGTTCCAGACGCATTAAGATGAGGCAGACTAAAAATATTCCCTCTTGAAATTTCCTCAAAAAGCCTAGAAAATAAGATAATTAAAAAGAGGGGGAGGGGGGAAATCTCTGTATCTATAAAATAGAATAAAAGAACATTCTATAGATTTTGGTAAGACAATAAAAAGTGTGACTTATTATGCATGTGGGTTGGGAGTGAGTAGCTTTCCCTTGGCGATTCCCACCACCAAGATGATGGAAGATTTTAATGAACTTTGAGGGCAAGGAGGTGAGAGCTGCTCAACCAAGGATGGCAAACAAAAGCTACTGCTCTTATTATTTCATTCCTATTATAGCCAAAGATTAAAATGGCCAAAGAGACGATTCCTCAAATAGAAGCCTTAAAAAAGACAGTATCTTAAAATTAAGAGATGTATTTGTGAGAGAAACATAAAATTCATGAAGCAGAAACAATTACCAGAAGAAAAGAAATCTCCCCATATGAGCTATAAAAGGGCACTATTAGGGAACTCAGAGGGTTCATATTGTCAAAAAATTTATGAAAATGAATTTTTATTCAGATAAATATTGTGAACATTTAAAATTCCAAAGACAAAAAGAGCTAAAATCAAAATTAAACTGTAGAATGACTGCAGAGAAAGATAAAACAGCTTGGCTTCTTAACTCTAACTATCAGAAAACCACAAAACAATATCTATAGAGCTTTGGGGTAGCATTCTCCACCCAGATAAGATTCCAGTTAAATGTAAAGTCAATAGAAATATGTTACCAAGGGGACATATGAATCTGGGGGCATACAATTCAGTCCACAACAAATACTTTTAGTTTCTATTAAGACTATCTCTCTCTCTCTCTCTTTTTTTTTTTTTACAGAGTTTCAGATTTGCAAGATGAAAAGGTTCAGGAAATTGGCACACAACAATGTGAATATACTTCACATTTCTCAGCTGTACATTTTAAAATGGCTATGGTGGTAAATTTCATGTTATGCATTTTTATCACAGAAAATAATTAATTAAAAACCTTTTGTGCATCAAAGGATGTAATCAACAGAGTGAAAAGGCACCCCACAGAATGGGTGAAAAAATATATATATATTTTAGGTTCCCAAGCTCTTTACAGGTATTGAATTTTATTTTTTATTATTATTATTTTTAAAGTTTCTTTATCTTTATTGTTGAAAATATTACAGATGTCCCACTGTATGGGAGAACATATTTGCCGATGACATCTGATAAAGGGTTACTATCCAAAATATATAAGGAACTCATACAACTTAATAAAAGGAAGACAAAGAATCCAATTAAAAAATGGGCAAAGTACCTAAATAGACACTTCTCCAAAGAGGACATACAAATGGCTAAGAGACATATGAAAAAATGCTCAACGTTGCTAATCACCAGGGAGATGCAAATTAAAACCACAATGAGGTATCACTTCACACATGTCAGAACGGCTGCCATCAACAAGTAAACGAACTACAAGTGCTGGCGAGGGTGTGGAGAAAGGGGAGCCCTGGTACACTGCTGGTGGGAATGCAGACTGGTGCAGTCACTGTGGAAAACAGTATGGAGGTTCCTCAAAAAGTTAAAAATTGAATTGCCATTTGACCTAGTGATCCCACTTCTAGGAATATATCCTAAGAAACCCAAAACACCAATCACAAAGAACTTATGCACCCCTATGTTCATAGCAGTACAATTCACAATAGCTAAGATCTGGAAACAGCCCAAGTGCCCATCAGTAGAGGAGCAGATAAAATAGCTGTGGGATGTTTATACCATGGAATACTACGCAGCTGTAAAAAAGTAGGATCTTTTATCCAGCATGGAGGGAACTGGAGGGTATTATGCTAAGTGAAAGAAGCCAGTCAGAGAAAGACAAGTACCACATGCTCTCACTTATACGTGGAATGTAATAAACAAAATAAACTGATGAACAAAATGGATCCAGAGATATAGAAACATGGAACAGACTAAGGGATTTCAGAGGAAAGGTGGGAAAGGGGGAGTGGGTGGGGAGAGATCAATCAAAGAACTTATATGTTTATAAGCATAACCCATGGACACAGACATTGGTTTGGGGAAGGCCTGGAGGTGGGGTGGATGCGGGGTGGAGGGGACCAATGGGGGGGTAAAACGACTATCTCTTTTTGTTACTTTTTTCCAAAATCTCCAAAAGTCATAGTTATTATTCTTTTTACTTACACTCTGGAGTAATTTTGTTATACTTAAAAATAAGTCTGTCTTTAACTAAGTATGTTAAGAACTCAGTCGCTTGGCCGGGCGTGGCTCAGCGGTTGAGCGTCGACCTAGGATCCAGGCGATCGGGGTTCGATTACCGGTCAGGGCACATGCCCGGTTGCGGGCTCGATCAATGTCTCTCTCATCATTGCTGTTTCTATCTCTCTCTGTCCACCTCCTTTCCTCTCTCTGAAATCAATAAATATATATTAAAAAAAAAAAAAAGAACTTAGTAAATTTTAGAATTGTGCTATTTTCACCATCTATTTTACTTTTACAAGTTATAAGACAATACATTGTTATTATTTTGTTTTAAACAGTTAGTTATCTTTTAGCACAATAGATTTTACTTTCTTTCATTTATTTCATTTCATTTACTCCATTATTCCATTTTAATTTTTGTGTATATCCAATTTTCTGACCTATTTCACATTTTTGTACCTGAAGATTTTTGTTTGTTTGTTTTTACATTTCTTGGAAAGTATGTATACTGGCAGTGAATTTCATAAGTATTTATCTGAAAAAGTATTCTCCATCATTTAGGAAAAATATTTTTGCTGAGCAAAGAATTTGGGTTGACAGTTTTCTTTCAGCACTTTAAATATGTCACTACATTTTCTAATTACTTGTGTGGTTTCTGGGAGGTGGGAAGCCTGCTGTAATTTGTACGCTTATCCTTCTGTATGTAATTTTTTTCTGTGTATATTTTTAAAATTTTCTCTTTTTGTTGTTATTTTCTCTAGCAGTTTGAATATTGGTATGAACTGAATTATGTCCCCCCAAAGTTCATATGTTGAAGTCCCAATCCCAAGTACCTCAGAATGTGACTTATTTGGAGATACAGCCTTTAAAGAGGTGATTAAATTAAAATGAGGCTGTTAAGGTGGCCCCTAATCCAATATGACTGGTATCCTTATAAGAAGAGGAAGAGACACTGTGTATGACATCCATGGACAGAAGGCTGACCATGTGAAGAGACAGCAAGAGGGCAGCCATCTTCGATGCCTCAGAGAAAATCAACCCTGCCAGCACCTTGATCTTTAACTTGCAGTCTTCAAAACTGTGAAATATACATTTCTGCTGTTTAAGCCACCCAGTCTATGGGATTTTGTTATGGTAGCCTTAGCAAACTAATACAAATATGATATGCCTAGGACTAGGGTTATTGTTTTGTTTTGTTTTTTGGTATTTATCCTTCATGATATTTTCTGAGCTTCTTAGATCTGTGGTTTGAGTTATAACATTAATTTTAGAAAATTCTTGGCCATTATCTCTTCAAATATTGTTTCTGTCTCATATTCTTTCTCTCTGCTCCATCTGGGATTCCAATTACATGTATATTATACCATTTGAGATTTTCCATCAGCTTTTGGTTGCTCTGTTCTGTTTTTTTCCACATTTTATTTTTTCTCTTCCTTACCAGTTTATGCAATTTTTATTGACTTATTTTCAAGTTCCATGATTCTTTTGCTGTGTCAAGTCTACTGATGGGCCTCTTTAAGGTATTTTTCATCTCTGTTAGCAAATTTTTTTTGTTAGCATTTCTACTTGATTCTTTCTTATAGTTGACATTTCTCTGCTGAAATTATCTGTCTGATCCTGCATGTTGCCTAACTTTTCCATTAGATCCTTTAACATCTTAATTATAATTATTTTAAATTCCTTGTAAGATAGTTTCAACATCTGTGGCATACTTTTGCCTCATTCTGATCATGCTTTGTCTCTTCAGATTTTTATTTCTGTTGCCATATTGTTGTATGTGACCCCCCCTCATATGTTGAGGCCTTTTTGGAGAAGGAGCCTTTGGGAGATAATTGGGTTTAGATGAAGCCATGAGGGTGGGGCCTTCATAATGGGATTAGTGCTCATTTGAGAATAGACACCTAGAGAACTTTATTTCTCTCTCCGCCTTATGAAGACTTGAGAAGATCACCATCTGAAAGCCAGGTAGAGAGCTCTCATCAGAACCCAACCATTCTGGCACACTGAAAACACTGATCTTGAACTTCCCAGCCTTCAGAACTATGAGAAATAAACTTATGCTGTTTAAGCCACCCAGTCTATGGTATTTTTTTATGGTAGCCTGAGCAGACTAAGATAATTTCACTATTTTTTGGCCAAAATCAGATGTGTTATAAAAGATAATAGATACTGAGGTAAATATATTTTATCCTTAAAGATAACCATGCCTTTCCTTCTGCTAGGCCTTTAGTAATGTTGGGTATTTGTGTTAATTTTTGTGTGGAGTTGAGTTGGGTTTGAAGTTTCTTGTTGCTATAGTTAACCTTAGTGCACCACAGGCTTCAACTTTCTCCAGTGATACCTTGAGTGGACTATTTGCCAGAGTGTTTCTCTCAGTATCTGCTCTACACTTGGCTTCATGTCTCTGCTTTGTTTCTAGTCTTCCCTTTGAACTTCTCCCCAGGAAGAATCTGTCTTTTGAAGCTTTCCTAGCTGTATTTCATTCTTATTTTTACTTGATGGTTATTAGAGTAGTTACGGGAGTGGGGGTGAGGAAGTCATAGTTCTCTGATCTTCTAATTGCTTCAGTTTTAGTCAGATGTTGTCAACCTGCTTCTTGTGGGCCTTCACTAGTGTTCCTACCCCTCCTCCAGATCTGGTGCTGAGCCAGAACTTATTCCCAGGAGTAAATTTTTTTTCTTGATTTCTTCCCATAGTGTCAATGGGCTCACACCAAAGCCCTAAGGGTACAGTTTTTGTTTGTTTCCATTATCCCTGCACATTAGGCTTTTTGTTCCATAGGGGAGATAGAATAGATGGGTTTGGGCAGAGTTCTAGCAGCAACTTTTAGTCCCCCTCAGCCAGCCATCCCTGTGAGGAAAATTCCACAGGATTTTCTCCAATTTCTCCTTGTGAACTCCTGGTGAGGTTCTCACAGAAAAACCCTGCAAAAAGGTGCAAAACCCAAGGGCTGCACTGTATAACACTAGCCCACACTCAGCCTTTAGGAATTCATTACAATATTCCAGTTGATTCTTGTTATTGGATTGTATGGCATCTGGAGGCATCTGCCTCAGGTAACGGAATGCTCTGATCTTATTTTTCCATATAGGATCTTGCTGTTCCCTAAATTTTGGGTTACATTTTTGTCCTGTGATAGAAATTCTCTTAAGGAGTCAAGAATCTACATTAGTTTGCAGTTTGCCTAGCACTTTCTTATTGTAAGGGTGAGAATAATTCTCTTTATTGCTCTCTACATCTCTGAGGTAAAACCAGAATTAATCTCTATAATTTTTCATATGCAATTTTTGGGACTCAACAAAAATAACCAGACACACAATTTTGTTGAAAAGAAAGTCAACATACAAAATCGACTGAATATCTATATACCAGCCACAAACAATAATAAAAAATTTTAATGATACAATTTACCATCAAACTATATTAATACCTAAAAAGAAAACAATGATGATGTGTGAAATTTTTACCCTGCTCCCCCCAAAACAAAACAAAAAAATTACTGAGAGAAAGTGAAGAATATAAAAATACAAGGAGGTATATACTAAGTTCAAAAATTGGAAGGCTCAATAATATGGAAATGGCAATCCCCCTCCAAATTGATCTATCAATGTAAGGCAATCCTAATTCAGATCCTACCAGATTTTTGTGGAAATTAGCAAGCTCATTATAAAATGTGTGTGGAAATGCAAAAGACTAAGAAAAATCAAGGCATTCTTGAAGAAGAAAATGATGTGGAAGGACTTGCTCTAGTAGATATCAAGACTTGTTATAAAGCTATAATAATTAAATGAGTGTGGTACTTGCAAATGAATAGACCAATGGAAGAGAATAGAAAATCCAGAATCAGATATACACATGGATGTACACTTGACTTTTGGAAAAGCTGACACAGCTGAGTAGAGAAAGCATTTTCTTTCTTTCTTTTTTTTTTTTTTTTAATATATCTTTATTGATTTCAGAGAAAGGAAAGGAGAGGGGGAGAGAAAGATAGAAATATCAATGATGAGAGAGTCATTGATCGAGCCCGCAACCCGGGCATGTGCCCTGACCGGGAATTGAACCCCTATCACCTGAATCCCAGGTCGACGCTCAACTGCTGAGCCACGCCCAGCCCGGCAGGAATTCATTTTCAATAATTGGAATTATGAAAAAAAAAGTGAAACTTAACTCTCTATTTCACACCTTAGTTTTATGTGGATTGTAGATCAAATTTGAAAAGGAAAACATAATGCTCCTGGGGGACGATAGAGGAGAATATCTTCATAACCCTAGGGAAGGCAAGTATTCCTTAAATAAAACATTTAAACCTTAAGGATATTAAAGGAAAAGATTATTAACTTAACTTCATATAAATAATGAAAATATCTATTTACCAAACAATATTATTGAAAGAGTAAAAAGGCAAGTCACAAATTGGGAGAAGATATTTTTAACTATATAACCACAAAAAGGGCCACACACAGAACACATGAGAAACTCCTACAAATCAATAAGAAAAGGATAGGAAACTGAACAGAAAAATAAGCAAAAGATTCCATCGAAGCCAAGAAAAGGGTATCCAGAAGTCCAATTAAGATATGAAAAAGTGTTCAACTTCATTAGTCATCAGAGAAATGCAAATTAAACCACAATGCAATACTGTTACATATCCACCAGTAAAACTATAACTGAAAAGGCTGTCAATTTCAAATATTGCCAAGGATGCAGAACAATTAAAGTTTTCATACACTGTGGTATGTAGGTAAATTTGGAGAATTTGGTATTTTCTACTAAGGTTGGCCATATGCTTACTATACTGGTAATCTATTGGTGCAAAACGGCAATATTGTTCTAGTGGCTTAAAACTGTAAACATATATTCTCTCACTCTGTGTAATTTGACAGTGGCTTATCTGTATGGTTTTCAGCTCGGGTTCTCTTATGAGTTTACAATCAAGATGTTAGCTCCCCTGAAGACTTGACTACAGTTAGAAAATTTCCTCTCAAGATGGCTCATTCACATGACTATTGGCAGATATTTCCTTACCATGTGAACCTCTCCATAGGACTGAGTGTCCTCATGATAGTGCAGCTGGCTTCTCCGGAGTGGGCAAGGAAGAAGCTATAATGCCTTTTAGGACCTAATCTCGGAGGTAACACTCTCACTTCTGCTGTTCTGTTCATTACAAGTGAGTCACTAAGTTCAGCCTACACTTGAGGGTCATGGATTTAGATTCCCTCTTTGGAAGGGAAGATGGTGAAAGAACGAATGGACAGATATTAAAATTACCACACTAAGCCTGTTGACCAAGCAACTTGCCACTGAGTTACAGAGGCAAAAATGGGTGGGTGTACGGCTCCTCAGACATTTACAAGGATGTTTAGAGCATCATTATTCATAATAGCCAAAGAGTAGAAACAAATCAAATTTCCATCAACAATAAAATGGATTAATAAATTGAGGTATATTCTAAGGATAGAATACTATTCAGAAATAAAAAAACTAATAAACTATAGATATGCAAAGCCATAGATGAATTTCACTAATATAATACTGAGCGAAAGAGACAAACTCCAAAACATGTAACACATTATTTCCTCCAAATAAACGTTAAAAGAGGCAAAGTCAGTCTACAATATAAGAAGTCAGGATGGTGGTTACCTTTGGAGAGGAGGAAGGAGGAAATGATTAAGACAGGTTATGAGGGGGAGCTTCTGAATGGCGATACTGTTATATAACTTGCCCAGAGTGGTAATTGCAAAGGTGGGTTTACATCACCGTAGTTTATTGAGTCATACACCTCTGATTTGTACAGACTTTAGAATTATCTTATACTTCAAATTTGGAAAGTTTAGAAAATATACCAAGGAAAGAAAGAAGGTACTCTGTAGACAAAAACAAAACAGGTAATTTGGATTGCAGATAGACAGTTTATAGTATCTGTTGTAGACTACATTGGTAAGTACCATCTTTGGCAGATCTCAAAGCATATGGGTTATGATAGACTTTGTTAGTAGCATAAATCTATTCCTATGGAATTTAGAATTGTCTAATATTGGTTCTGGAAAAGACCTTCTGGGATCATTTGATCCTGTGATTTTTTTAAATCAACCTCTCTGACAGAAGGCCACCCCACAGAATGCCAGAGCTTCTTAGAACACAGTATGAAAACCACTGATCTAGTCTAAATTCCTTGTGTTACATACAAATAAAGAAACTGAGACTCAGAGAGGCTGTGTTACTTGTCCTACACAGCTACTTGGTGGTAATGTTCTGAGATTCACTCCTATACAATGATACCATGAGTATATTATGCTGTCCTGGTGAAGAAGCCAGAAAAGGGAAGCTACACATCTCAGAACCCTGGGCTTTGGAGTAGAAACTCTCCTATTCTATCAAGGCAGTGGCAAAGCTAAGTTATCAAAGAGCAGCTCAGACAGGAAATGTTTTGGAGAATGTTCCACTTAGGGACTACCCTGGGGAATGCCCTATTTGGTAACAAATCCTTTAACTATCTTTTCAACTCTGGCTACACATTAGAACTCCCTGGGAACTTTTAAAAAAATACTGCTTCCTGGGCCTCCCCATAGACTAATTTAATCAGGTCCTCTGGAGTGGGTTGGAAAGAACTGGATATTCTCACTTTACTAAGATGTCCATGGACTGAGTTCACTATCTCAGAGGGGCCTGAACAACAAACTGGATCTTGCCACACGAGGAAGAAACACCAGAGAGAAAAGTGAATACCTGTGGCGGTAGCAGAAGTTGAAGCTCTCTACCTTTGTTTCTATGACCTCTTCTCTATGGCTCTAATCTCAGAATGCAGCCCCCAATTTGTCCCTGCTTTCTCTCCTTATAATAAAATATTGAGAGAACCAGATTCTTAGGCCTTGCATGACAAGTACAATTAAAACAACTTGGTTTCATGCATGACTTTAGCAGAACATGGAGTCTCAGTCAGTTTCCAATTTGACAGATAAAACATTCTTGGCCAAAAGTGGCTTATATAACATCACACTGGATGTCAGTGGAAACATCCTGGCACAAACACATTTGGTCTGATTCTATACCTACTGCTCACTCTTTTTTGTCTTAAAAGTATTTTTAATTACAAAATATGCCAAAAATACAGAAAAGCACATAAAATAGTATAATTGGCACCACTTAAATTTAACAGATTTTACATTTTTAGTGTATTTGTTTCAGATATTTAAAAAAATAAATAGTACAGATTCAGCTAAAGTCCCTCCTGACCCATTCCTCTCCTCTTTCCTCTCAGGAGTAATGATGCTCTAAGATTGGTGAATCTCATTTCCCAGAATGTTTTTATACTTTGCTCTACATATATATGCATCTTTCATAATACAATATGATACTGTTTTTGTCATAACATTTGACAAATTCCTATAGTCTTTTAACTTTTTTACTCATTATATTTTTAATATTCATCTGTGCTAGAGATCTAGTTAATTCATTTTAACAGTGGCATATTATCTCATTCCATTGATAAGCCCCATGCTATTTATTTATTCTTCTTGATGGGAAGTTTCCAAGTTTGCACAAATTGTTTTGCAATGAACATCCTTGCTCATGTATCTGCTTGCACAGAGTGAGAATTTCTGCAGAGTGGAGACCTAGAAGGGAAATCACAAGGTCCTAGGATACGTGCACCTTAAATTTTATGAGGTTTTCTCAAATTGTTCTTTAAAGTAGCTGAGCCAATTTACACTTCTCACATCTTTACCAACACTTGGTTAGCTCAGACTTTTACATCTTAACCAATTTGCCAGATGTGAGATAGCATTTATTGTTTTAAATTTCTGATGTCTGATTACTAGTCAAGTTAGGCATCTTTTAGTATGCTTAACAGTAAATCAGATTTTCTCTTATGTGAATTGCCTATTTATCTCCCTTACCATTGGGCTGTCTCCTACTTACTTTTTAGGAGTTTTTTAATTTTTTATGTATATTGGTTATAATTTTTTGCTTTTTAAATGCATAGCAAATATCTTTTCCTAGCTTGTGGCTTGCTTTTTCATCTTGTATATGTTATCTTAAATTTAACATAGTCTTATGTATGTCTTCCTTAATGAATTGTTTTTGTTTTTATTTAAGAATTCACTCTTTTCTTCAAGGTTATATGAGTATTCTACCATATATTCTTCTAAAAGCTTCATATTTTTCATTTTTAACATTTAGATTTTAATCATTTTGGAATTTTGTTTGTGATATAAAGAAAAGGTACAGGCATAATCTCCTTTAATTGTACTTCACTTCATTGTGCTTCACAGATGTTGTGTATTTTATAAACTGAAGGCAAGACTCACCACTAGCAAAAAGATTATGACTCACTTTATTGAAATACTTGCTTTATTGCAGTGGTCTGAAGCCAAACCTGTAATATCTCTGAGGTATACTCATACATCTTATCTTCTAACATAACAAACACTAATTGTCCCAGGATCACTTATTAAATAGTTTATTGTTGTCCCATTGGATTATAATGCCACCTCTGTTATATATCAAGTTCCCATCTATATGCATGCCTACTTCTAGAATCTCTTTTATGCTCCACTTATCTGTTTGTCTGTCTATATGCAAATGCCACATTGTTTTAATTGCTCTAGCTTTATCATTTGAAGAGGCAAATTTTCCTCTTCCTCCTTATTTTTCTACAATATTAGCTTGGCTATTTAACACCCTATAATTTCCATTCAACTTTAGAAATGGATTATGAAGTTCTGAGATTTTTCATATTTTTGTTAGAAATATATAGAATTTATTGATTATTTTGGAAAAATTATCATTCTTAGTAATACTGAATATTCTTATCCATGAACATGGTACATCCTCACATTTAAGCCTTTAAAAAATGTTTTCAGTAACTTTTAAAATTTTCTCCAAGAAACTGTTCCATGTGTACTGTTAGGTTTATTTCTAGTTACTCTATAGATTTATTGCTATTGTAAATATATATTTTAAAGTCATATCTTCCCAATGGATGTTGCAGGTATATACAAATGCCAGTGACATAAATATATTGAACCTTGTTTCTAGCAACCTCTCTTGTTAGTCTTTATACATAATTATAAGATTCTCTTAAATATTCTGTGTAATCATAATACTGTGAATAACATCTTTATTCTTTATTTTCAGCCTTTTTATCTTTCTTATTGTACTAGCTATAATGTCCAATATAATATTGAATAGAAGTGGTAACAATGAACATATTTGCTACCAAACTCTTTCACTAGATTCCACCACCTCTTGTTTTCAGCTCTACTTTAAGGTTAATTATCTTGTTATATTACACTAATCAAGAAGTAGGTCACCCCAGGACCCTGCTGACCCAGACCTCCTTATATAAGTATGCAGCTCCTACTAACCTCATTCAATTAATTGCACTTAACAAAGTATTCCAACCATCCATAGGCATTTCATTTGGATGGTCCGCTATTCTTTCAGGTACAATGTATCTGAAGTGATTAAAAATCTTCCTGTATATTTATGTTCTTTAAAAGCATTACCATCCACCAAGGCTCAATAGTCAGAAACTTACATTTTTTTCTCAATTTCCACATCTAATTTGTCATCAGTCTTGTCAGTTCTAGATTCTAATTATCAGCCAAAGTATTCTCCCCTCTCCATTCCCAACACCAGTGATTGGCTTGAGCCCTCAATATCTACCACTTTGACTACAGTAACAGTTTCCTAATTGTTTTCCCTGACTTTCATCTCAATTTTTGCCTATCATTCTTCTCACTGCTGCCAAGTTTATCTTTCTAAAACACAAGTCTGATCATGTTTGCCAGGTTTAAAACCCTTCACTGGCTTCCCATTGTCTACTGTATAAAGTCTTATTTCTCCAGCTGGTCATGCAAGTCCTTTATTTACGCTAGCTAGCTCTCTAACATACTTTCCTACTGATCCCCACCCTGTGCTATGTCTAGCAAATCTGAAGTGCTTATAGTTCAGCTATGTTATTTCCTGGTACCATAATTTTTTTACACATGCTGTTCTCTCTGCTTGGCTTACTCTGACAAAGTCTTACTTCATTTTAAACCAAGCTCACAGCTCACTTCCTTCAGGAACTATGGATAAAGAGCTCAATAAACATTTATCAAGCACTACCTATATGCCAGGTACTATGCTGGATGCTAGGCGTACAAAGATGAATAATATATACAGGTGCACCTCAGGAGGATTGGTTTCAGAACCCCCACCCCCCCTTCATCCCAGATATTAATATTCGTGGATGCTCAATTCCCTTAATTGACCTTCCATATTTGTGGGGTTTTGTTCGTTGAATCTGCAGATGTGGAACGTTGGATAATGAGGGCTGACTGTATTCCAAATGTTGCAGTATTAGGTAGTACTTTCATTTCCTGCCTCCCTTTAGCTTTAGCTACCTGGGGCATGATTTTTACTTACATGTTTGTTTCTTTTCTTTCTCAATTCTTGATTAATATACATACAGATGAACAAATAACACATTATTCTCAAATACAGATGCACATGTGCATATAGATGCAGTATTCAGAAACATTTATGGACACAATTTCAACTAGCAAGTGTGATTATAAATGATGAGATTATAAACTCAGAACTTTGTGGTTAGACTCTGGACCAGTCAACACAAAGAAGTATAGTATGGTTAGGGTAGTGTATGCTCTGAAGGCAGATGGCCTGTGTTTACGTCTCAGCTCTGGTACTTACAAGTTGGGTGACCCTGAGTAAGTAACTGAACTTCTGTGCCTCAAGTTTTTGAACTGTAAAATGAGGGCCATGACAGTCCCTGCCTCACAGTGTCGTTGAGAGAATTATTGAAGTTAATACAAAAAATGCTTAGAAAACACTTAGCACAACATGTGTTTAATAAATGGTAGTTTCTATTATTGCTTTGTATACGAGTACACTTTGGTTTCAGTCACTATCGCAGGTCAAGTGATTTTTACTTCTATATATATCAATGGAAGAACTGTTTGTTGTTCTGAGCCAAATGTGTACCCTTATCTAATTTTTAATGAACCAATAGCATATGATGGCACAGAGATTGGACCAGAACTCATGGCAGTGGAATGGAACATCCTTTACGTAAAGCTAAATGACATATGTGGAAAGTAACTGCATTAGCACACACTGATAGAGTCAGTTAGGTGTAAATACAGATCAAGGCATAGATATGTGAGAGTGTATGGTGTAAATAGCTAAGAGCACAAGGTCTGAAATCAGACTACCTCACATAGATTCATAACTCCACCACTTGCTAGTTTTGTGACCTTGGACAAGTTACTTCCTTGTACCTCAGCTTTCACATCTATAAAATATAATTAATACTTATCTTATAAAGCTATTGTGGGAATTTAATGAGATAATACATGTAAAGTACAGAGAACATTGCTCAGTGCATAATACATAAGTGGTGGAGAAAAAAAGATGCATGTAGTAGACAGAGAAACATATAAAGTTAACCATAAAATGTTCACTCCAAAGGAAGCAATGGAGGTAGATGTTCAACTGAATAAGTGATCCACAAGAGAAAATAAAAAAATTCTAATTCTCCTGCACTTGGATAACCTTTGTTAAAGTCACTTTTTGTCTCCAACATATCTCCCCCAATTATGTTTAGTTTAGAACACCAGGATTTCCCAAAATACGTCCCATGAAACATCTACCCTGAGATATGTGTGGGGGGGAAAAAGGTTTTGTGGTTGAATAATGCTGAGAAATATTCCCTTGGAAATTCAAATGTACACTAGCATGCTAAGGGTTCAACAAGTCCTGAAAAAATGTGTTATTTAGTTTAATCCAGCATTTCTTGAATTTATTTGATCACAGAACCTTTTCCCCATATACTATGTATTAACATTCCACGAAACTACTGTTCCATGAAATAAACATGGAGAAATGCTGGCTTCAATGAATATTAAAATGACCTTTATACCAAAGCAAGGGCTGAGGGGCATTGGGAGGTAGGTGTGGGAAGGAGAGGGTTCGTACTTTTTTAGACTGGGATTGAAAATTTGCCCAGAACAATTCTTCACTAAGCCAGCAACCAAACAAATCCCTCAGTGTCACGAACACTCAAACACATACAATGTTCCTGGATCATGTGCAGGGTCTCTGGAGGGGGTAGGGGAGCACCCTCCCTCACATTGTATCCCGTTGCTGCTGTACTGGGATCCCACCATGGAAGATCTAAAGGCTCCTAATCGTACTGTACCATCTGCCCCTGGCCATGACTTCCTGTATTTACTTCCTATTTTCTGAAAGAGAAGAAGCTACAAGAAAAACATTTAAAGTGGAGAGGACCAATTAGGGAACCAGAAGACAGACCCAGGAGTGGAGGGGAAGAAGGGAAGATGGAGGGAACGGACTGTGTTGAGACAATCAATCAGATTAAGGACAAGAATCATCTTCTGGGTGGAGGTGAGATGAGGGACACCAGTAACATCACTGAAGAGGACCCTTCAGAGCAGAGCAGAGCAGAGCAGAGATACACTTAAGAGAAATACTACTGACTTCTAAGGTCAGTGAACAGAATGGAAACTTCCTGAGGCGCAGAGACCATGTTAAACTCATTTTTATAATTCTTTTTTGGAGGAAAAAGATGGTGGCTAGGAGGGAGGAGAATTGTGTTTGTTACAGGGGGGGAGCATGATGAAAAATCCCTGGTAAGGGAGAGGTGTATAAAATGGCTTGCTATTTACATTGACCACTGTATAGGTGATTTTCCAAATTAATGTTGTTGGTTGGTTGGTAGGTTGGTTCCTGAAGGCAAGTGTGCCTTCCTCCTGTTTTTCTTTTCCCCTCTCTGTGGGTTCCTGCCAAGGAAGAAGGAGAGACAAATTATTACCCTCAGTGGCCTGCTGTAAGGAGACCTAGAATCTTTGACGTTGGGGGGCTGAGGTCTGGGAGGGGCTGCTGGGCTGCACGCAGGCTGGGAAATAATAAAAAGGAATATACCAACCTTAACAATGCCTAACTATCAGTGCTGGGAGCAAGAATTTTCCTTATTTTCATTAATTTATATTTTCCTAACTTTTCTATAAGAAACATGTGTTACTTTTATAATTGTCGAAAATTAAGTTTATTTCTCTAGTTCATACCCTTTGTCCTTAGTTTCTAGAAAATGTGACTACACATCATGTGTAAACTTCATATTAAGCGTGTTTTAAGTGGGGGGGGGCGGGGAGGGAAAGAATGTTTTCCAAGCAGGTATGAGTGAATGGAAACATAACGCAGGAAAAACTCCCGAGAAAGTTGTACTTACCTAATTCTACAAAGAGAGGGGGAGAAACGTTCTAGGGGTAAGCGCTCCTGAGGACTTCCCGAGGAAAATGGTCACGTTCTCCAAAGGCGAGAGGGGCTTTTCCGTCGCGGAGGAGAAACCCGGCAGCCTGCGGAGAGGCGGCGGCAGGTAGGCCAGGTGGCCGCGGCCCGCGGGGCGGGGGCGGGGCGGGGCAGGAAGCGGCGGCCGGGCCGGGAGGCGGGGCCTCGGGAGCGCCCCAGGTGGGGATGAGCCGCGCGCACCTGCTGACCGCCCCGGCCGGCCCGCGCTCCGCGCTCCGCGCCGGGGAGGGGACCGCGGAGGGATTCTCGGGGGAGCGCTGCGTCCTGGGGCGGCCGCTGATGAAGAAAGTCAGTGTCCCACGGCCCCTGCGCTGAAAGGGGCCGAGAGGGGTCGGCATGGGCCTCGGGTTACCTGCGCCGTGGCTGCTGCTCTTCGCCGGGCTCCCAACAGGTGAGCCGTGGGGACGTGGGTCCCGCGCTGGGCCCGGGGAGGCTGGGAGCCATTGTTGCCCGCCCTGCAGAGCCGGCCGCTGGCAGGGCGGCGGAGCCTGCGCCGCGCTCCCGTGGGCCTTGGCTCGGGCGCCAGGAGGTGCGCGGACTGGATAGTTTTACCTGTGGGAACCTGTTGTTTTCGTTTTTTATTAGCCCAGGCCCTTCAGAAACAGGTGCAACTGAGAACGAAACCTCTCGGCTCACCCTCGTGCAGTCATCAGGCACTTGTTAGTGTCTAAAGCCGAGTCGATAGATGCGAAACACCACTTTTACAATTCCTAATTACTTTTTCCTTTCATCTGATGTTTGCTCTTAAGTTTTAGATATGGTGACAGCCCTGTTGGCCCAGAAATGCATGTATCTCACTCCTGGGAGATGATCATGTGTCCTCAAGTATACAGCGGATGTTCGTTGTGATTGGGAATCTGCTTTACAGGACCGCAACACTGAGCCCTTTGCTAGCCTTCGTGGGGTACTTTGCTACTTTTTTTCTGTTCACCTGCTTTCCTAACTTCCCCTTGCTCTTATCTTCCCTTCTGGTGTCCAGTCACCCACTGCTCCTTCATCTTCAGCCTCTACGGCCAATCCCTTGTCTGCTTTGAAAAGCCTGTTTTTGTGTCTGGTGTTGATCTCGTGGGAATATGACAGAAGTGTGTAGCTGTATGGGTGAAACCAGGTAGGAAAGGACAGCTGAATGTGCAGGCTCTTTCAGCCCTTTCCAGTGAGGATGCAAACCAGAATGTATCATTTCCCTTCGAAGTTCTGCCCTGTTTGATTTTGTTTTATCTTTTTCTCCCTCTCTTTTAAGAATAACTGCCCTCTTACCTCTTTTTCAGTGGGAGGTCAGCTCAGTTTGCCCACACACCATTTTGAGTCTCATGTTTTTCTGAGGAAAAAGATGTAATATTAAGGCACAGGCAGAATTCCATTTTTACAGGCTTAATAGGACACAAAAATCACTCAGATGTAACAAAAACTCATTCAGACAAGATTCTATAATGACAAAGCTTAATGCTGAGGGAGAGAAGGTTGCAAAACGGTAGAAAAATTTAAAAAATGGTACCGCTAAGGTCCTCTAGCGTACCACATTTTCTGCAGGATATTGGGCCTACAAATTATCTGAAGCTGACAAGAGGAGATGTTGGACACCCATGATACACAAGAAAATGGACCAAAACTCATTCTAAATGGAAGTGCCTGAAATTCTACCAGGGCAGTCATCAGTTTGGACTAAGAAAGCAAAATCATAAAAATGCCAGTTTTGCACAGTTTTCTATGCCTGGTGTGTTCAGCTCAAAGTCCACAGCAGCTAGGGATTTATGAAGCTGCTTGAGCTGCCTTTTTAGGAAAATAGAGGTCTACCCCTCTGCCCCTGGGCACCCCATCCCCAGAATGCTCCTGAGCTGAAAGGGGCCAGAGAGTAGACAGCATGGACTTCGTAGACAGCAGTCATCCAGGTCAATAGGATAAGACAAGAAGCCTTACAGACAAAAATCCCATTAGGGTATAAACCCCAATCCTTAAATCACCAGCATAGTACTTAAAAGTTATGAAGAATATTGAACAATGAATATTTTTCAAATACCAAAGGATATATTCTTCCATGAAGCAAATTGCTCAATGGACAGGAACTTCAAGAAAACGTTGCTCCAGGTGTTCATGAACCAACCATGCAATGTGAGTAGCCACGATGCTGAAGTAAAATAATGAAAACTGCTGTGCTTGCCTGGCATTCTTTAAATGGAAGTCTACTGCATGGAGTGTTTTAGAACCAGAGAATGCTGAATGTGGAAAGTCCTAAGTGAACATCTAATCTCACTTTTATTTCATAGGTGAGAAATTGAGATTTTAGTTATTTTGACTCCAACACTTTGTGAGGGAAATAGCTCTTTTAGCAGGCATTTTCCCTGAATATGTGCAGGAAATGTAAATAAAGATGCATTTAACTATTTAATGTGCATTTGGATTTTTCACCCATGATGTTGGTCAATTTACTGAACTGCTAAAAGCCTCCAGTAAACTGGGATGATTATAGTACATATCTCATAAGGCTTTTGTGAAGATTAAATGAAATGAAGGTTTTAAAGCACTTAATACAGTTCCTGGAACAAAGTGAGAGTTTAATAGATGTCAGCCATGGTGACAATGGCAGTCATGATTTAGATCCATGTAGGATTTTATAAAGCTAACTTTAAAGAAACAATTTAGGCTTCTCTACTCCTCCTTCACCTGCAGCTAAGAAACTGCAATTAATAGTCAAATGACTATCAGGTTGGATTTCAGAATCTGCCTCTTATTAGTTGTAACTTTGAAGGAATAACCCTTCATCTAGAAAACAGGTGAAATTCCTGACAAGCCCTTTTCCTCCCCACTCCCTTCCCTCCCGCCAAAGGGGCAACTCTTGTTGGGTTGTTGAAGATCAAGCAGTGTCTACAACATGGTCATCACTCAGGAAATACTGGGCCCTTCCCCACTGCCCTCACTTCTTTATTTTTAAATCAAACTTACTAAAATGTCTCTAAGATCAAACTGGTGAAGATCCGCTTCCTCTCTCACTCCCAGTATCTACCAGAGCAGTGTTTTTCAAACTTTTTTTCACAGCACCCAGCAAGAAATATCACTTACATTATGACATGTAAGCATGTATGTAAGATTTATAAAATAGAAACAAAAGGTTCCCACACACACCAACCCTGGTACCGTGTTGGATAAAAGAATAACGAATTGACATAAAATAGTATGTTACTAACATTTAAATTCATAGAAAATATTCCCCAAATTAACAGTATTAAATAGAAAAACCCAATAAGTTGATTTCCCCCAGATCCATTGCAAATTGCAATATAAACTTTGGAAACCCCTATACTAGAGTGTGTTCATTTTGGTCCATCACCTTGTTCACTTCTGTTTCTAAAGAGTCAACCCAATTCTCTGATTAGCATCCAAACTTCTGCAATTGCAAAGTGTGGGACGCTAGTGAAATGATGTCAGGTTTGGGTACTCGCTACTTGGTGTGACTTGGGGCCCCTGATAAAGCCTCTGAGGTCAAGGAGTTGTGGGAAGTTACTGTAGTCCCTGTGCTCTGAGCTGTGGAGAGATCAGTTGCCAGAGGTTTTTTTTTCTTTACAAAGAAATAAATTTTTATCACATAAGTAATACTTGCTTCTTAAAACAAAATATTAAGACAAAGCTAAAGTAAATACCTGCAGTCCTTTATGTTATTGGCTAACAGCTCTGGTTACATTCATCCAACCTCAAAGTTTATCCCTGGAATGAAAGTTTAGTCCCCCCTGCAAATTTTAAAAGGGTGTGTCATTTGTGCTTTTGTGAAAAAAACTTTAATATCTTAGAGTGGTGTTAACTTACATATCCACACAGCTATCAACATTTAATATTATTCTTTGAGAAATCAGACAGCTGAATCCTAAGGGACAAGGTTGTTAGTATGTAGAATTTGTAATTTTTACTCAGTGGTGTGAATGAAAGTTAGAATCTTACTGAAGACTTGATGACATCTTGATCCCTGACATAGTAGATAGTGAAATGGAGCTTCTCAGGGTGAGGGGCCTATGGGTGGTGGATGGGAGGCTGCTAAATTCGGCAGCTCCCTTGTCCCCATGGGACCCCCTGAAATATCTCCCTAGCATTCCAGTGCTCTGCTGAACATAAGTAGAAGTCACTCCCAGTCCCTGCCTTCCCCTCTTGGTCAGTTTGACAGACGGGGAAACCTGTGTTCAGGGAAGTCACACATCTCAGGTTGACGCAGTGGAGTTAGTTTGAGAGCTGAGACCAGAACCTGGCATCCTTACTCTTAGTCCATTGCCCTTTCATCTGTTTCATGCCATGGAGTAGGTTTGTTTTGTCTAATTGAATCCTGGTGTACAGAAATAGAAATAGATTGTCTCCTGGATATCTAACTAAATGCTCCTTATTAAACATCGTCGCCCAACAACAATGCAGAATAAGATGCCAGGTAATTGATATATCATCTGCCTGGGTTTTTTCCAGCCTAATACTTTACTTCCTCATTTGAAGTCCTTGGGGAATAAATAAAATTGTGTGTTTTAAGAATTGGAAAGACACTGATCATGTCATCTTCCTCCAGTCCTTATTTCTATGTCTTCTGATGTGGAAATCTTAGGGCAAGCTAGGGTCAGAGGAAAGCAGTTTTGACACTTTTCCTTTCCCCAATCCAGTTAATCACCGAGTTCTTTTGCTTAATCCCAGGATCTGCCCCTTTTCTATTCCAGGAGACAAATGTTGCACTAGCCTACTTTAAGCATCTTTTAAATTTATCTTTATTGTTGAAAGTATTACAGCTGTCCCTTCCTCCCACCCCCTAACCCTGCTCTCACCCTCCCCCCCAGGCCTATCTCACTATTGTCTGTGTCCATGGGTTATGCATATATGCATATAAGTTTTTTGATTAATCTCTCCCCTCCCCGCCCCTCCTTCCCTCTGAGATTCGTCAGTCTGTTCCCTGCTTCCATATCTCTGGAACTATTTTGTTCATCAGTTTATTTTGTTCATTATATTCCACATCTGAGTGAGATCATGCGATACTTGTCTTCTCCTTGCCTCTAAAGTTGCTACCTCTCTGTCTAGTTTCAACCATTCCTCTACCAAGATGATCAACTTACCTGGGTTATCCTTTCCTACCTTCACTTTAATTCTCCAAGAACCTCCACGAGATCCCCATAGCTTATAAGAGTGGATTCAGGCTCTTTGTGTGGAATTCAAGGCTCATTCTCACCTCACTAACCCGACCAGCCTTGTCCCCACTGATACGAATGCTCTTGTTCTCCCTCTTCCCTCAACATATACTCTTCTTCCTTGATTTTTATTGACCGTACTACAACTGGTTAACTTTACCAATTTATTTTCTGTACTTTTAGAGCATTTAAAATTTGTTCCAAGCAGTTTGTCCTGTCTCATTTGAATTTATTGGTTCTTTTACACAGCAAATGTTTAATGCATAACAATGCAGTGGAATGAGATGCTGGGTCATTAACCAGCAGGCTTGCTGGCAAACAAAAGCAGGCATGGCCCTGACCCCATGGTGCTTAAAGTCTAAAGGAAATACGAGCAAATGTAGAAATACAACTATGGCAGGAACCATGAGAAAGAGCTATAAGGTACCACAACAACATATAATAGATGGATTTTACTCATTCAGGAGGCCCTCCCTGAAGAAGTGATGCTTGAGGTGAGAGCTGAGGAATCATCACTTCAAACTAAAGAAGAACATGTGCAAGACTGCTTGATAGGAGCTCAGTGAGTTGGAGGGGGAGGGAGAGTGTTAGCATGACTGAGTGGAGGAATTCACAGGGCACATGGTGGAAATGAGACCAGAGAGATGGGTAGGACCAGATGGGCATAGCTTCATGGGTCATGGTAGGAGGCTTTGTGTTTATCCTAAGAGCAATGGACAGCTTTTGGAGATTTTTAAAGAGAAGGAGTTGGGAGACTGAGCAGCGTAGAATCTACGTGGCTGAGAATCAGAGTCTGGGCACGTACCAGTATAGCTGAGGCAGTATCCAGGCTGGAAGTGATGGTAGCTTGTACTAGGGTGGGAGTGAGGATGGACGGAGAGAGAGAGATTCCAGAAATCCTTAGGAAATAAATAAACCCAATTCGATGATAGAGTATATTATTGTATATGGAGAGCGAGGGAGAAAGAGATGTCAAGGACAATTAGAGCTTTCAGTGTTGCTGTTTCACTGAGATGGGGTACATTGAAGAGGCCCAGATTTGTATGGAAGGATGATGACTTAGATTTGGGGCTTGATTTAGACTTTGAAACAACCAAGAAGGGCTATCAGGAGTGTTTGGATTTGTGTGCTTATCTTGTCCCTTATTGAATAGTAGCAGGATTTGATATTCAAAGCTCTATCAACTTGTGAGCAAACCTATAAAGCTTAGTCACAAAGTACCTGGCCTATGTGTTTACCTGTTTATTGTTGACTCTCCCATCAAGAGTATAACTTCCAATAGCGCAGAGGCATTGTTGCTGTACCCGCGTCATCTGGAATGGTGCCTCGCTCATAGTAGGTCTTCTATAAATTGAGTGAGTGACTCTGAAGCCCAGGGCACATAGAAATTTGTCATTCTGGCGAGGCCCAAATTTGCATATTCTCTGAAATTAGCATGTGGGGACATGGATGAGTCACTGATCTGATTGACAGACTTTGGGAAACTCCGAGCATCTGCCTCTGAACCAGGTTTTGTCTTCTACCCCTAAAGGAATACCAAGTTCAGACCACCTGAGTCGCTATTTTTTCACCTGGTAGTTTATGAAAATTTTTAAAAGACTGATATGTTCCCCTGTTGGAAAGACTGTGGTGAAACATGGGACTGCCACACTGCTGATGGGAATACAGATTTCTTTCCTGAAGTTTCTATTAAAATATAAAAGCCTTCTTTGCTTTGACCCAACAATCTCACTTTAAAAAATTTATCCTACTGGAAGACATGCATGTGAAGAGATACTTTATATAAAGACACTCGTTTTAACAATTCATGTCAGCAATGTTTATAATTGTGATAAATCAGAAGCAACCTAAATGCCCATTATTAGGAAATGGGTAAATAAATGTAGTTTGCATTTTTAGCAGCCACTATCTTATAAATCATTAGATCTATAAGATAATTAGATCTATAGAATATAATGATAAAGAAAAATCAAAGTTGTAAGTCAATCTACATAATATGATTAATTTTTTTAAAGAGAAGCATAGGAAAAGATGTGGAGGGAAACACACCAAATATCAACAGTGGTACCTCTGGAGAGTGGAATGCATGGTGAGCAAGGAGGAACTTTTACTTTGTACCCTTCTTTATTGTTTGAAGTTTCTTGTTATTTTATATTGCAAAAAAAAAGTAAAAAAGGGTTTCTATACAAAATGGTTAAAATAAATTTGTGAATGTGCCTTAAATATGGGAATATCCCTTAAAGTTTAAACCTCCACTGTTAGAAAAATGTGTCCAGAAGGCAGTTGGTACACTGGAAACAGTGTAAGCTTTTGAATTTTAGAGATATAAATTTAAATCTAGCTCTGCTACTTTCTAGCTGCATGACCTGAAACCAGTTACTTAATCTCCCTGTGGATTTTCCTCACCTATGAAATTGAGATAAAAATAAAGCTTATCTCAGGGGATTTTTGCAAAAGTTAAACGAGATACTATATAATAAAGCACCCAATACCATGTCTAACAGCATATCAGTATATGTTAGTTTCCTCCCAAGGGTAGCCACAAGTTTAGTGCCACCCCAAGCCTAGCACTGTTGAGTAGCACAGGCCAGACCTTTGTTAAATATGTAATATGTAGACATAATTTCTCCCTACCCCAACTCTCTCCTAACCCTCTGGATCCCTTTCGTCTTGTCTGTGCTCATTGCCAGTCCCTCTTCCCCTTTATTTCCACATATTTGCACTGTTATCTAAGGAAATGTAATAAGTACTGATGGCAAATATACTTGGGGAGATTGCGTGCTCTGAGATAAACTCTGATAGGATTAAACCTGTGTACTTTTTGTTAACATGCTTACTAGAGCAGAAGTGCCCGGGTGCCTGAAAAACACTAAGAAATCAAGACCTCCCACCAGCGTCAGCACTAGGCCAAGCCCTTGCCAGGAAAGACCATGCTCTCCCTCCCGGGCTACCATCCCCTTCTAAGTATGACCCTTCATGTGGAAAGGAGGGGAAATGCTACCTCATATTCTGAAAACAGTTTGTGGTTTAAAGAAAAAAAAAGAAAAAGCTTTGCACCTATATCCATATGCTGTATGGATAATATGTTCTAGAAACTGTAAAACATCTTGCCCAGTATGATTGTAGACAGGGAAGACAATGAAAAAATAAATGTACAAAGATATGCATGTATTCCAGAGCACATGGCATTTAGTTGTAAAGATACTCTTCTTTTTCAGTATGTTTTTCTTCCACTTTAATGTCAGATGGTAGTCCCCACTCTGCACAGCAGCTTAGTCTTGGAAAGTACCTCATGGCGGGAAACAGAGAATCCCCTTCCCTTTCCCTTCTTCCCATGAGCTCTGGTATCTCATCTGAAGTTACCTTTCCACTCTTAAATGACAGGTCTCCCTCCCTTCCTCTTTCACAGAGGAGGCAAATTGTGAACAGGTTTGCCAAAGTCTAAAGCAACAAAGCTTTTAAAAGCTTTTAATGCACTAACTCACTTTGCAAAGAGAAGACAGTAGTGAGATTTTGCATTTATATCATTTTAATACTTTCAAAATGCTTTTACATGATGGTCTCAGTTGATCTCAAGATTTTAAGGCAGGCCAGATACATACAAATGATACAAATGATAACTAATGCTTATTGAGTATCTAGTATGTGCCAGGTTCTTTGCTAAATGTTGGACAGGCAAGTATTAGTATCATCACAATTTTGCGTGTAAAGAAACAACTGGAGTTTGGGAATAGCTTGCCAGGTCTTTAGTTGGTGGGACTTGAGGGCAGAATCTGAACTAGGGAAGTCAATCTCTAGAATTAAAGTTTTCAAGGGAAAAATGATAAGAGATGGCTAGGCAATTAGGTGGCAATGAAGCGGGGACAAGGAGATGCCATAGGATGAAGGAAACTTAAGAATAAAAAGATAATTTATGACTTGAAAACTTGTAGTACTAAGTTTAAAAGAGCAGTGATGCAATCTGTAAACAGGGCATTTATCTTTTTGACTCTGTTCATATTTTTAGTCCTGATTTTGCTGTTTTTGGCCTTTCCTTGAAAACCTTATCTTCTTAGTAGTGTGTGTGTCTACTGTGGTTAGTTTTATAGAGAAGTTACAAGCTAAAGGGCAACGAAGATGGGAGGTTTTTGCCTTTGAGATGGACTTGCTACTTCCTTTGCCTTCTTTCCAATCTGAAAAATCCTCCTGCTTTTAGAGAGTCCAGTGCCTGACTTCCACTTGGAAGGTTAAACTTTCCAGCTTGGGAAAGATTGGGTTTAAAAATAAAATAAAAAGATTGGGTTTTGTTGTTAGAAAGCCCCAAATTCAAATCCTGAAGTTGAGAGGGCTTAGATTTCATCCGAACTTTTGCCCACATAGACAGCAGGGCTTGTCCCAGGGGGTTTGTGACGATTAGAGACAACCTATGTACATTGCCCAGCACACAGTAGATGCTGAGATCCAGAGCAACAACTGAGAAGGGAGAAGGGTTTGCTGGTTGCCCATTTACCTTTATCCTGGGACCCTTCTCTACTCTTCATGTGAGGGTTGTGGGGACAAGTGTGTGTGCGTGGGGTGGGGGCGCTAAGAGCTGAACAGGATGCTGTGGGGCTGGCAGACCCCTTAAGGGACTGTGAGTGAGCTCAATTTGGTCAAAACACCTGGGAAGCTGTCATATTTTAAGGCTGGAAGTTCATATAAGGGATGAAATTGAAGAGAGGGTAAAAAGCAGCACAGCCAGTGTTGACGTTGGTAAAGGTGAGTTCTCTGACTCCAGGTGCGGTTTGCCCAGAATAAGGGCATTCATGGAAGCGGAGCTGAATGAAGCTTGATAATGATGGTGATCACCCTTGTCCCTGTCCTCCTGACTCAGAGTGTCAGATTCGGCATTCTTCAGAACAACTTCTGGCTCCAATCAGATTCCCTCCTCTGACTCTCAGCAAGCCTGCCCTCCCCTCTGCAAATGTTCCACCTCTATACAAATAATGTTGAATAGAGTCCTTTCAATAAACTGCTATTTATGTTGAATCACCATTCAGCAAAATAAAGAACATGTAGATTATTGCAGTATCAGAGTGACCGTTGTCAATTGTATATTAATTATTGCTCACCTAGCCTGGCCCCCTGTTCCAATTCTTGGTGAGCTAATGCATACCAAACATGTTCCTTTATTTCAAGGATGGCCAGGCAAGAGCGTGGCTCAGGGGAAGAATCTCGAATCATATTATCTTAGAAAATGAAGGACCACAGACAAATCATGTTTTTCCCATCTCAGATTTGCTGTGTGTGAAATGGGCACAACTTCTCTCTTCCCAGGGGTCATATTTAGTGTGTAAAAGAAAATATTTGAAAGTGCTCTGTGAACCTAGGGTCTTGTGTAGACTACAAATCAGTGTTTTTCTTATTCCAATCCACATGTGTTACTGTACGAAAGAAGCTAGCGTTGACAAATCCATTGTCAGAATCTTAACCTATAGCTCTTCTGTTCAGCACAGCTGTGCCGGGCGAAAGCTCCAAGGTCTATTTCAGGTCAGCTCTGGGAAAAACGCAAAGTGAGGCTGGAGAAGCAAAAACAAAAAGGCAGATTACCATAGAATCCATGTTAGGCTTGAGATGCTGGTCATGGCTCTTCTGTTCTGATTGTGTTGATTTCCAGGAATCCTACAGCTGGTAGAGACAGCAGCTATTTTCCCCCAAACTACTGAAGGCTTGTTTTCAAAATGATGTTCTTTTTGCATTCACAGCTGAATAAGGAAGTCATCCATTTTCCTAAAAACACCACTGTCACCATATTACTCTTCTTCAGAAAAGCCTTCAGTGATTATCTATTAACTAGAAATAGACATTGGAGTGTGATATAGACACCACTCCATCTCCCTACCTCTGGGTCACCAATACCAGCACCACCTTATTTATCCCCTCTGTCTCCCATGAAGCCACAGGTCCCAGCTAGGTTGGTTCCCTTCAGGTTCCCCAAGTAACTGCCCCTTCCTGCTAAGGCCAGTTGCTCATCTCCCATCCTGAAATAACGAGTTCCGCTGCCCTCTATTTCTCATGTGTTGTCTTTGTCCTATGTGAGTCTTAGAGTCTAGCTTAAATCTCTTCCTTCCTGATGTTTTCCCCACCACAGGTCTCCCCTGCACTTGTGCAGACCCTGTCCCCTGCTCGGCTGTCACAGGCACATCCTCATTGACAGCCCAACTTGGGAGATGGCTCAGGTCATTTCTGGGGACCAGAGCCTGTCCTGAGCAGCATTCTGCTGTCTCTTCATGGACATGAGAAAAGTGAGAAAAGTGGGTGCAGGTGCCCATCATAAGCCTCAACAGGCTATCTTATGTAGGCTGTGTCCAGAAAGTGAGGCAGGACCCAGAACCAATGGCATTGGCCATTGAGACAGCCCACCCAGCTGCTCTGTAATGGGTGTCGAGAGTAATTCAGTCAAAATAAAGGCAGCTCCACCTGAGAACTCCAGCTTGAACCCCTTTCTCCTTGGCTCTTGTAATAAGGAGAAAGAGGGAGAGAGAGTCATACACTGACACTGACATAGCAGGGTATGTGCCAGGCACGGTGCCAAGCGCTGGATGTGGATTATGTCATTGAATTCTTGCAAGGACCTGATGAGGTTAGCACTATTATAATCTCCACTTGTAGCTGAGGGAACACAAACTCAGTGAGGGTAAATAACTTGTCCAATGTCTAAGTAGGTAGTAAAGTTTGATTTGAACCAAGTCATATCTGAGTCCAAAGCCTAGGTTTTTTGTGTGTTTTTTTAAATCTAGTCTATATCAGTGTTTCTCAAAGTATGGTGCTCAGAGCAGTAGCATCAGCATCTCCTGGAAATTTATTAGAAAGATAAGTCCTTGGGCCCCACCCAAGTCCTACTGAATCAGAAACTCCTGCTGACATGGCTCTGAGCTGTCACAGGTCTTCCTCGTGGCGTATGCTCAAGTTTGAATACTCCTGCTCTATACTACGCTTCCCAGGAGAAGATCCCCTATAATCTGCCTAGAAACCATATTGACATAGGAACATTACAAGATTGCCAATTATGTGTGGCCCTCTGTGCCAAAGACCTACCTGACATTCCTGTGCCACCTGGTTCCTCATCGAGGCAGACCTGGAGTATGTCTGTGTATTTGGAAGGTAAGAGGAGGGAGTTTTTAAAAAGAAAAAAGAAAAACTTGTAATTCCTTCAAGTCTTTCTTGATAAAATTTGTCACAGTCTGATAATTTTTGTTTCATTTGCTCTATGCTTACGTTGACCTGTGCTGCCAGTATCCACTGGTTAGTGTATTTTTGGTCATTAATTCCATCATTTATTCAACGAACATCTGTTGGTTGCCAAGGAGGTGACAGGCACAACACGAGGGGCTTGTGCTTGAACAGTGAGTTAGAGACAAACCCAATTGACCTTCTTAGAGTCTACAGTAAACAGGCCATCACCAAGAAGCATGAAAAATTGCTCTTTAGGATGAGATGAGGCACTTGGGGGAAACAGAGGGAGGCCCCTCTGCCATATTTGCACTGAGGAAGGCTTCTTGAGGAGGGGAGGGTGCAGCTGAAGACCTAAGGAATAAGCAGAACTTAGTCTAGTGCAGGGAGTGGAATGGTGGTCAGTGATACAGAAGTGTGCTCCAGCCGGGAGATCCACGTGTAGGAAGACCTGGTGAAGATGGCGATCCAGCATGGAAAGGACTGATGCAAGTGCAGAGTGGCCAAAGCTCTGAGTGTAAGGTAGGGCGTGAAGGGAGATGAGGCAGGAGAGAAAGGCGGAAGACAGACCTGACTAGCCTTATAGGCCTTGTTGTACAGGTTGAAATTTATCATTAGGGAAATGGGAAAACATTTTTAAAAGAAAGTGGTGTGCAAAAATATATCTTAGTAAGTTCACTCCGGTACAAATATGGCCTCATTTTAATATGATTGTGTGAAAAAACATATCCTACTAAGTTCACTTCAGTACAAATATGGCCTCATTTTAATATGATTTCTTTATTGTTGTTGCATGTGTTATCACTGTTGATGGACTGTGAGCTCCTTGGGAGTTGTCCTTCATCTTTTTCTCCACTCTCTACCCCATTGTCTGTGCAGTATCCACCCCACATTTTACACAGGCCAAGTAAGAACTCAGACTTCATCTGTGGGCTCCCAACCAGTCAGGCAGTGTGGTGGTTCATTTGCATTGCTTTTATTACCCACAAACCGAAGTAGGTCGTCTCCCAGAGATCTGGTCTGCCTTCAGCATTGTCTCCTGCTCTTGGCTTCAGGGTGCCTGTCCTTGTTGGTGACGGTCCAGCACACAGAGCGCTATGTCACCCTGTTTGCCTCTGTCATCCTCAAATGTGACTACACCACCTCCGCCCAGCTCCAGGACGTGGTAGTGACCTGGCGCTTCAAGTCCTTCTGCAAGGACCCCATCTTTGACTACTACTCTGCGTGTGAGTGCCCTCCCCTTCTGGCTCTGCCCAGGCTGCTTTGCGAAGAATTGCCATTAGGGGGTAGGAATCATTAAAGATCACAAATCCTCATAAGTGGGAAGAAGCCACAAAGAGCACTTAATCCAGTCCCCTCATTTTATAGATACACAAGCTGATCCCAGGCAGATGAAGTAACTTATTGAAGGTCACATACTATTTTATTTATTTTAAAATGTATGTCCCACTTTGTTCTAAAAAGATTCAAGGAAGCTCAGACATTAAGGAAAAGGCAGAGGAAGTTCTGCCTCCCAGTCCATGCGAGGGCACTGAAATGAGGGTGCGGGTCTGCTGCTCTTCACCCCCACCCTTAGAATGCTGACGAGAAGACTCCTGCACTCCCCAGGATGCATGAGGAATGGTCATTTGTGAACCTTTTGGCCACTGCCCTGTTCGATTCTACGGCCAGCCTTCCTAGTGGACAGTCACTCCCCTGCTGACTAAACAGCCACTGATGCAGAGCTCATGGCCCCCAGGGAGCACACTTGTTTGACATCTCTGAGATGCACAGCTCCCTCTATGTTTAACCAAATCCTGCCTCTTAAGTAACAATTGCCCCACTCATGTCAGTTCTGCTCTCTGGAACCAAAGCTCTTCCTAGCTGCCCACCTTTGCCTCTCTCAAGGGACAAAGGAACCCAGATACCCAGTGTCAGCCCAGGACCGTTAACTTTGTAGAATTTTTGAACAGATGCAGACACCCTGTTTGTAGGAAGGAAGTGAGCTTCCTGAGATGAGGAAAGGAGGGGGAGGCATCTGCTTTACCTCTTTTAGTTTTACTAATATAATATGAACCCCCAAACCTAACTGAGTCACCCACAGAGCCTGATGTTGTCCCCAAAAGACCCCTCCCTCTAAATTGAGGTATTGTTTCCTGGGGGTTACTCTTAAAATGCCTGGCTTAACTGGGGAGGTAGGAGACACTCGGGCAGTAGCATCTCTTACCCCCAGAAGATTTAACAGCTCTCAAACTTTGTATTTTAAGGGCAGGTGAATGAGCCCTATGGGAGCAGAGTCTGGGGCGACTGAAAATAAGAGAAGTTGAGATGGGGGATGCAGCCAGGATTTGGAAATGATAGCCTATGGGGGGTGAGGGGGTCTGGAGTCTCATGGCTGCAAGAGTAGTTCATTGGTATCCCTTGGGAGCTCATTAGAAATGCAGAATCTCTGCTGCTCACCCCAGACCTACAGAATCAGAATCTTCATGTTAGCGACGTGCCCTGGGGATGCAGAAGTTCACAGTAAGGGCACCTTTCTTGCTGGGAATTCCCCACTGCTGTGTGACTTGGGTGTGTCTTCTTTCCTCAGCGTACCAGGCAGCTTTATCCCTGGGCCAGGACCCTTCCAATGACTGCAACGATAGCCAGAGAGAGGTCCGCATCGTGGCCCAGAGGCGGGGGCAGAATGAGCCTGTACTGGGGGCGGATTACCGGCAGCGCAAGATCACCATCCAGAACCGTGAGTGTGGGGGCGGCGGCAGGGGCTGAAGGTGCAGAAGTGCAGGCACCAGGCTGAGTCATTGTGGGGATTTCCCTTTTTCTCTGCTGCCTGATGGTCTGCTTGGTCTCTGCCATTGTTTGAGGAAAATGCCAGATACACAGAATGTTCCACGTCATCTGAAGTCACTTCCCTGGAAGTTGGTCTCTGGATGAGCTTTGCCTAAAGGTCTAGGAGGGGATGGTTTCCTTTGTTTCCCAGAGATTCAGGGCTAAGTTGTGGATCGGGCTTCTTTGATCCCTTCCATGAACTGCTCTCAGGGCCTGCTGGAACCCCAGGCTCCTGAGTTTCCCTCTGGCCACGCCTGTTACATATACCTAAGGAAATAGAGCCTCCCACGTAGATGGCCACCTTGAGACCAGCACCCATCATTGGTACAGCAAAGACCATTGGGCTTAGAATTCAAAACACCTGGCTGAGTATCCCATTACTTCCACTTGCTGGCTCAGTGACCCGTGACAGTTGTTTTCTCTAGCTGCCTCATCTGAAAGATGGGCGTAATGGTCTGTCTCCCCACACTAAAGGGAGTGTCAAATGTGATATCTGAGAACTATGTTTAAAGCATATCTGTTCTTTGTGGTGATTAGACTCAGGTGTGAGTCCCCGTCCTGCACTTACAGGGTACGTGAACTTGGGCAAGTCCCTTCAACTTTTTTGCCTCAGTTTCTAGAATGTGAAACTTACCACAGTACCTGGGGAGTTGTCAGGATTAAGTGAGGTGATATGTAGAAAGCACTTAGCAATCAGAAAGTGTGCAGTGAACTTTAGTTACGATCACTCGGCATACTTTTGGGTGGATGGGTTAGCACCCCCACATCCCTATCTTGTAATCCAGGATTAGTGTGATGGGTTATTGGCACAAAATCCAGAGTTTATTTCAATGAGCTTTGTGTGCTGTGATAAATAAACATTTGCTAGTTCGAAAGAATAAAAGGGTAGGGGAGTATGTTCAAGCGGGCCACCCAGGATACCCATAGCAACAATGTGAAAAAAATCCGTTAATATTCTATGACCATTTAAAGGTAGATCATTAAAAGGGAGCCAGTTCAACAATTGCTTCCAACTCTGCTTCTAGTACTTTGGCTATAATACTTACCTCTGATCCTTTTACATTCAATCTCTGATCTCCCCAAGCAGTGTTTGAACTCTGGGCCTTAAGGTACATCTGCCTTTCTTTTCCAGTCTTCAGGGGCATTCTCCAAGATTCAGGGTGGTTCCACTTTCTCCAGAGCCTACAGAATTAGCTCTGATATGACTCCAAAGTGTAAAGTTTCTTTAATTAAGTTTCCTATAATTTTTGAAGGTTGAAAGTTCCCATAGGTGATAGTCCCTGCTTTTCTGTCTTTTTTTCTAATTTTGAGCAGCGCTGTTGCTACCCCTACTTCCAACCAGCCTCTTTGGATCAGACTCTGCTCTGTGTTACTCCCATGGGAAAGTGGTATTTCCCTTTGGTTTTTATTTCGACCTCTGGGCTTGTGACATCTGGAGCCCTTGTTTTCTGATACTTTCATGCCCATGTCTGCATCATTAGATATGACCCTGTCAAAACAGTTCTTGGATCATTTGAAATGTTAACATATTTGAAAGCCCTCATTACTCTGACAGCCCTAAAATAATCTTTGTCTTTAATAAAAAAAAATTGGGGCAGATTTATAATACACATTAATCTTTAAGGGAGAATTTCCCCAAAGCCTTTTCACCACTCTTCAAAGTCTGTAGTAAGCTTGTTTCTAGGAAAGGTAGTGGGTTTGGAAAATCACGGGTAGGAAAAAAATCATAGGGATTGACATAAAAAGAGGAGGAAACAGAAGTCAAAGTTAGCTCCAGTGTTGTTTGACCTCACATTTTTGTTTCATTTCCTCAAAAAATATTTCTTGAGAAACAAATAATAAAGAATTGCAGATATACAGATGGTTATTAGACTATTGTGGTGATCACTTCATATGGTGTATAAATGTTGACTCACTATGTCATATACCTGAAACTAATACAATTTTGTATGCCAACTATCCTTTAAAAAAATTTTTTTAAAAAGAAAGAATTGCAGATATGACTATCAACTAAGCAGGAGCAAGTCTGTAATGCTAATGTCTTTAAGAATTTGAAGATGTCCCCTGGCACTCACTGTGGCTAAAATAGTGAGGACCTGGAGGCTGCCCTGATGCCTCTGACTGAACTTTAAGCACTTTTAGGACAGAGGTGTGTCTTATTTCTCTTCAGATCTCCCACATTTCCTCTTGAGATCATCCACAGTATCTGACATAGTGCTGGACCCACAAAAGGTCTTTAGAGAGTATGTGTTGCATTTGCTAATCTTGAACATACCATTCATCTATCTTAGTGTAGTAGCACAGCCCTTGGTGCTCACGAGAACTAAAATTCTTTTTTTTTTTTAAGTAACATTTACTCTTAAAATATTGGCATTTCACCCCTGATTATTCAGGTTCATCTCATAACCTATCCCTTCAAGATCCAGAGGTACCTGTTCACAGCTGGCAAGGGATCCAGGCTGTGGTGTTTTTCCCTAGTTCAGAGAGGATGTTAGAGCTTAGTGGTTAAGAGCACCAGTGGTGAAGGAGGGACAGGTGAGTTTGAACCTACCCCTGCTAAGCCTCTCGGTTTTCTTATCTGAAATGCAGCTAATAATCATACCCACTGTATTAGGATTACTTTTGCGAGTACGCAGAAGCCCAAAACGTTAGTGACTTAAACAATAAAGTTTATTTCTTCTCATGTATAAATTTGAAAGTAGACAGTCCAGAACTAGTGTAGTGTGGCTCTCTTCCATTAAGTCCTCAGGGACCCAAGCTCCTTCCAACTCACTAAGAATAGCATCTTTCTCATGGTCCATGATGGCAACCATCATATTTGCTTTCCAGATAACAGTAGAAGAATAAATGAAGAACAACCCTCACTGATGTTTCTCAGTGGTTAGAGCATTGTCCCATGCACTGAAGGGTTGCAAATTTCATTCCCAGTCAGGTCTCATGCCCAGGGTGCAGGTTCAGTCCTGGTCGGGGAGTGCGCAGGAGGCAACTGATCTATGTTTCTCTCTCACATCAGAGCTTCTCTCTCTCCCTCCCTCTCCCGTCCTCTCTAGAATCAATAAAAAAGAACAGAAAAAACAAAACATATCCTCAGGTGAGGATTAAAAAAAAGAAATGAAGAGCAAATGGGTAAAGGTGTTCCCAGACTGTTTTTTATTTAGTTAATTCTCACCTGAGGATATTTTTTCCATTGATTTTTTTTTTTTTTTTTGGAGAGAGTGGAAGCAGGGGAGAGAGAGGGACACAGAGAGAACTGATGTACAAATGACACATCAATTGGTTGCCTCCTGCATGCACCCTGACTGGGGCCAGAGATCAAACCTGCAGCCCAGGTACATGCCCTTGACCGGGAATCGAACCCACATCCCTTCGGTCTGTGGGCCGACGCTTTAACCACTGAGCTACTGGCCAGGGCCCAGACTGTTTTTATGAAAGTTCTTGAGAATCATCATGTAACACTTCTGCTTACATTGTATCCACCAGAACTGAGTCACATGTCCATGTCCATCTGTAAGAGAGAATGGGAAATGTTGACTTCATTCTGGATGGCCACATACATGACCAAAAATTCTATGACCATGAGAGAAAGGATAATATACACTGGGAGACAAGTGGTAACCTCTACCTCACCCACTTGGAGAGTTGTGGTAGGAATTAAATGAGGTGATGTATACAAAGTCCTTTCAAGGTACCTCATAGGGCTCGATGAACGATCAGTTCTACCACCATTATCCTGTTTGGAGAAAGGGGAGGGTCTCAAAAGAAGGAGTTGAGGCCTTTCTCTGAACTACGAGGGGCCCACTTAGGATGTGGAAGGACAATGCTAGGGTCTTGAAGCTACGATAGGTTAGAAAGCATTTCCCTCTCCTTTAATCAGTGGCACTTTCTCCCTCCTTTCTTGCAGGAGCAGATCTTGTGATTAATGAAGTGATGTGGTGGGACCATGGAGTGTATTATTGCACCATCGAGGCTCCAGGGGACACATCAGGTGACCCAGATAAGGAGGTGAAGCTCATTGTCCTACGTAAGTGCTATGGGAGCTTTCTATGTGTCCTCCCCACCATGACAGTTTTTTCATACATAAAAAAAGCAAAAAAAAACCAAAAACAAGCAAGCCCAGGTTATTGTTTTTGGATTGCCAGTCTCTGAAGTTCCCTTACCAAAGCTAAACTTTTTTTTTTTCTGCAGTATATTGCTCAACCTTCACCTGTAGGTCAAGAGCTGTAATTATTAGACCTCTAGAATGTTGGAGCTGCCCCTGTGTACTTAGTTTGACCCCTGCTTGGCTTTTCCCCTGCAGACTGGCTGACGGTGATCTTCATCATCCTGGGAGCCCTCCTCCTGCTCCTGCTGATTGGTGTGTGCTGGTGCCAGTGCTGTCCCCAGTATTGCTGCTGCTACGTCCGATGCCCATGCTGTCCCGCCCGTTGCTGCTGCCCTGAGGAAGGTGAGAGGATGGACACACAGTAGGATGGGGTGCTGCTGGGTCTGGTGCCCCAGACAGATCAGCTTCAAAACCTTTAGCTCTTCCAGGTTCTCCTCCATGACCTTCTTCCATCATAGGCTTGGGGATCTTTGGCCTCAGCCCAGAAAATTATCCTTGGGCAAGCTATGCAGTTGAGTGAGAGACTTCTCCTGTCCTCATTCTAGCCTGCCTAAGACCTTCTTCAAATGGCTCTGCCTACTGATGGCATTTCCTCAGTGGCTCTGATATGCCTGTGCTCTGCTGTTTGCTCCTAGCACTGACCTTGCTTAACATGAGCTGGCTGGAGGGACTGGTTTAAATGCAGCAGTGAGAGAGGAGGCCACTCCTTAGAGAGGACTTGAAAAGCAGATCAGAGGAAAGAGGTGTTAGAGCAGTGATCCTCAAACTTAAGAATTACCTAGAGGGCTTGTTAAGGCTTAATTGTTGGCCCCACCTCCAGAGTTTCTGATTTAATTGGTCTGGGGTGGGCCTGAGAATTTGCATTTCTCAAAAGTTCCCAGATGATATGATGCTGCTGGTCTGGGGGCCACACTTTGAGAATCTCTGTGTTAAAGGAAAGGAAAAGGGAGCAGAATATCTTGCTCTTACTGTGATCTTTCTTTGGGCTGACATTTGACTTTTTAAAACAGAATTATGACATGCCCTAAACAGTTTGGCTGTAGAATGCATGGTGAAGGTAAAAGAATAATAAATTATTCAACAATGATCTTTTCTTAGTAAATGGTTGGAATGGAATCATATTCTTTAAATGGAAGTGGTATTTGTGTTTTTAAAATAACATTTCCTTTTCCTGATATAAGTAAAGTATTACATTTGAGAAAATTTGAGAAATTCTAGAGTATGTAAAGACTAATCTTAGCACCCAGAGATAACCACACTTATCATTTTGGTTCATTTGAAAGGGAATTTTTTTAAAGGGAAAAATAAGGAATTGTTCCTTAAAATGGAAACAAAACCTAATCTACAATGTTGAGAAGGTCAGCGGTCTGAGTCTGGTTTCAGGCCTGTGTTCCGAGGTTGCTGTCTTACAGGAAAAGAGAACTAACTTTTATTGGATGTTTGCTCTGTGTAGGCCCTTTGCATATATTTCCCCATTGAATCTTCACAACCCTAGAAGGCAGGAATCATCCCTGTTTAACAGATGAGGAGACTGAAGGTCAGAGAAATCACACAACTAGTAAGTTGCAGTGGTAGTGCAGTGTTGAATCCATGTTCATCTCACTGATAGAGCCTGAATTTCCCACAGTAGAAGCTCCCTACCATTAAGGAGCCTCTCGGAGAGACATCGTGGAGAAGTCACTGTCACCTGAGTAGTAATATGCAGGAAGAGATGAGAAAAAACCCTCTCAAGGAGCCTTCTGAGAATCCCTAGGTCAGTGGGACACTCAAAACAGGCAGGACTGGGGACAAACCCAGCATAAACGATAAATGTATCCACTGTCAGTCAGCTAATAAACCAGTTCTGGGGGAGAGTAGTTCCTCCTAAGTTGTTAGAGTTCATTTAGAAGAACTGGTAAAGTCAAGAAATGCAAATAAAGGTCCCTAGACTTGAGCAGATGACGTCACTTCCAAAGTGAGTCACTAGGGCAGGCTATCCTGGGAAGTTTGGTGACAAGAGGAGGTTATCCGGAGGGGGCAGAAGTTGTTAAGGAAAGCTCTTGGATAGAGAAAGGTGTGTGTGTGTGTGTGTGACAGTTTTTTGTTTGTTTTGTTTTTAGAATAAGATAATCCTGAACATATTTGTAGGCAAAGAACCAAGGCCTATGGAAAATAAGTAAAGTAAGGTGATCACTGAGGGGAGATGGAGCCAGTGGGAGTGACACGAGGCTTACAGTGAAATGACTACCTTTAGAAAGGAAAGGAAAGGCAGCCTGCCCTCTGAAGAGAGAGAGGAAGTCATTATAATATGGGCAGTGATTAAAGTATAAGGGAGGAAGCTAGGGAGCTCACATTTAACAAATCAAAATTCTAGGCACAGAAGGGAGCTTCAAGAATGATGTCAGTGGTTCTTGAATTTCTCTGACCACAGCGAACCTCCCTCTGCTCCCACTTTCTAGTGAGAGTTACTAGAGGAGCAGAGAGGAGAAAAATGAAAATGACACCACATTTCAGTAACTTGACAATTTGTTTAGCACTAGTAGAACTTAGCACTAGTAGAACCAACCACAGTAGAACTTAAAGATGAAAGTTGGTGAAACTGAACCTTATTTTTTTTCTGGGAGAACTGGAGAAGCAAGTTTCATCCCTAGATTGTTTACCGGCCCCCCTGCCCACAGAACCCCTGGGCACACCCTCCAGTAGGCCACAGGCTGCGCTGGGAATCTCTGCTCTATGCCACGCTCCTCCTCATCCTCCCGGGTGAGGGATGTGAGGCCTCGTGAGACTTTTTCACAAGTACACACAGTTTGTTAGTGGTGGAGCCTGGACTAGAACTAGGTCTCTTAATTCATTGCCCAGGGCAGGTTCCTCTTCCTCAACAAAGATGATGCCATCCGCTGAAAGTTCATGAGGAGGGGAAGACATGAGAAGTGGGGTATATTGAAATTGCTGCTCTAGAGGTGGGAAGCAAGGTCAGCAGATCATCAGTCAGGGAAAGTCAGGTTGGGACGAGGGCTCTTTGAGGTCAGTTGCCCGACAGTGCAGCCAGCTCTGGCGGTGTGGGGCTAGGAAGTATGTCCTGGTGGTTCCCTAAAGCTGAGATGGTAAGAGTTCAAAGGGTGTGGGATTCTAGAAAGGTCCTGAGGATGTTACTGAAATGACTGGCCAGTCAAGTTGTACGGGACTGGTAGTATGGGAAAAAGTGAAAGGACTGCGTGACCATGGGTCAAAAGAAGGCAAAGAATGAGTTCTGGAAAGGTGGAGAGGGGTTGGTAAGGAATGTGTGAACAGTTATGAGCAAGTGCAGTTGGAGATCTTCAGGGGCACCACCGATGATGCCCACAGATGATGCTGATTCAGAGGTCAAGCAGCACAGGTCTCTGGAGGAGGGGGAAGGGCTGAGTGTCATTTCTGTCAGGAAGGAGGCATCTTAAAGAATATGCCCCAGATTTTCTTCAAAAATGAAGATGAATGTGCCTTTGGTGGTTCAGTTTCCAAATATGTACTTTCATTTTCTATGACATCTAAGGCAAAAGAAGCAACATATAACAATTTATTAAAACAATGAGAACCTCTGTCTATCGACTGTCATACATTAGGCACTTCTTGAGTATTACCTCATTTAACCTCAACAATCTCATGAAATAGGTATTATTCTCTTCTCACAGATGAAGAGACTCGGCTCAGACCCTCTGAAAACTCAAAATCACACAGCTGGCACATGCTGGGATGCCAGTTGAAGTCCATCGGATCCTCAAAGCCCATGTTTAAAGAAACGTATCCCTGAAGGTCATATTTCTCCAAAGGTCATTGAGGATCCTCAGTAGTCAACTCCAATTTGACTCTCTGCATTAGAATCAGGGAGCTTGTTGAAAACACAGATTTTCTTGCCTTGCATTAGACTGAGGGAGAGTTTCTGGGGATTGGGATCCAGGAGTCTATATTTTTAACCAGCTCATTAAAGGTGTCCAGGGCAGACTTTACTCCATTGAGGTTCAGAGATAACGTTCTAGGCATCTTTTGCAGCTTTGTTACTTTCTCCGTGTTTCTTATTTTATTGCCTGATTCCCCATTAGGTGAGCAGCAGAAAACCCTGATAGTCTAGACATCCCCATGGGGCTGTTTCCAGAGACAGGATGGCAAGGGAGAAGCTCAGAGGCTGTTTCCCATTCTCATCTCATTAGCTCCAGTGTGTCAGGGAAGGAAGGAACCTTGAGGAAAAGGTGATAGCAGTTAAGAAGGGAGCAGGTAGGTGAATCTCTGGAGTATGTAAAAATCTGACAAGGGAGCTCATGGAGGATCTGGAAGGATCTCTAGGGAGTTATTTTTGCAGGGGGTCCCATTAACTTAAAAAGTCATTTGGAGAGCAAGAAATAAGCCTAACTCTCCCTTTCTTTCCTGTTTGGGGAATAGGAGAAGAAAGTGGGCAAAGGGGGAATGGTACCATTTGGAGGAAGCCAGGAGTCAGTTAGAGGGGCAGGGGATGTACAGGGTTGTTCCCAATGGAATCAGATGTCCCTAGACCTTGGAGGCAGAGACTAGTCTGGAGTGGGTTTTCAAAGATGTGGAGCTGAGTTGGAGAGAAATCATGTGAGGAGGTATCACTGGGGAAGGGTTTTTTTGTTTCACAGAAATGAATGTAGGGACTCGATGGTTTGCAGAAAGAGTACAGGCTTGGGTGTCAGACACAGGGTCACACTGTCTCTGCCAGTCACCTGCTGTTGGACTGTGGGCTGGGAGGGGATAACCTCTGAAAGCCCAACTTCCTCATCAGATTCCACACTGAAGATTTCTCTGAGGACTAGTTAGCTTATGTAGAGTGGCACGTATTAAGCAGGGCATTATGTGTACTGATCGTGGGATATATAGGGATCTGGGGGAGGCATCTGTTAGCAAAGGGGAAAGGAAAATGCTGAGCATGTGGACTGGTCTTTGGAGGGTCTGGAGTGCTGTCCGTTGGCTTGAAGGTTTGACAGCTGGGCTAGCTGCTATAAGTTTGCATCTGATTTTCTCCAGGCTGGGCTGTGACTCACCATCAGGGCTGGAGCTCCAGACATTTTGCAGGGCTCTGCTGCAACCACTTCCTGTTGTGCTGGAAGTTTGTTTCACACTGGAGCCATTGGGTAGCTGTCCAGGGGGCCCCTTAGCTGCTGGCCTCACCAAATCCCTCACCCTGTGCAGCTGGGTCCAGAGGGCCTGCCTCCCCCCCCCCCCCCCCCCCCATGGCAGGAGGAAGCCTCAGGCAGAGCCTGTTGCATTAGGGGTGGCCACAGGTCTTGGGGAACCAGGGAGGAGGTGAGAGTGCGCTGGGGGCCTGAGGCAGGTACTTCCTGCACTTAAACACACAAGCACATATCCTACATGCATGTATAGACAGGGGCTTTGGGAGACGTGGCACTCATCAAAATTACTTGAAAATAGAAACTCATGAACAAAAACAACTAAATGCTTTTGTTTTTAACACGCACTCACTGTGGGTTATGAATATCAGACCAGCTGCACCTAGGGGACTGGAGTGACATTTCCCTGGATCCCTTGTGCCGCTTTTTAATATTATTTTCTTAGCCTTGAAAGGAAATGGTATTTCCCTTCTCCCTTCTTTGCCTCCATCCCACCCCTTAGAGATTCCCCGTACTAGAGAAAACACCTACACTTAATAAAGTGAGGAGAAGAATACGAAAGGTCCACTGGATCCACTTCAGCTTTTTGCATTCTCTTGCCTTCCTCCCACTGGTTTTCTGCCACCAGGTCCAGCATACCAACTAGAAACGCTCGTTACCAGTAGTTCTGCCCATTGACCTCAGCACCTACCTCCTTCTCTTTTTCTTTTTCCACTCTGAGCAGGCAGCCCAGCTTCCCTGGCCGCCCCTGACTCACAGCCTTCTCTAAACTCTTTGCATGTGTACCTTCTGTATTTGGCCTGTGGCTAAAGACCTTGTTGGCTTGTGGCCTGAGATTTTACTGCCTGCTGATTACCCGTTTACATCCCTGCATATTAGAGGTGACCTTGGGCAGGGTGATGAGATGTTTTTGAGATTAGGAAGTCAGTTTGAAGAGTATACTATCCCAGGGTGAGGAAGTCACAGTCTTGCCTAGGAAATTTATTCCCAGCGCCTTCCCAGAGAAGCAGTTGATTTGCTAGTCCCTTACCTCTTACTCCCAGGCAAGAGGAGAGAAACTCGCCTCTTGGCAAGGCCACTAGGTGGAGACAAGTGAAGTGGGAGGTGTGGGCCTTGCCCTGGCTGAGGGTCTGCATTTCTCCTTTTTCCCCTGCAGCCCTGGCCCGCCACCGCTACATGAAGCAGGCTCAGGCCCTAGGCCCTCAGATGATGGAAAAACCCCTGTACTGGGGGGCGGACAGGAGCTCCCAGTTTTCATCTTACCCAATGAACCAACTGCTGCAGCGAGGTAAACCTTGCCAGAGACTTAGGGTGGGAAAGGGCAGAGGGTAAGCGTAGGAGCACGGGCTGCCTCTGGGCCTTGCTGACCAGTATGGTGGGTGTCTTTATGAATGAGGATGGGAGGGGATGCATGCATGCTAATAATGTGGCATTTTGGTGCCCCGATTCTGAGGAGCATGTTATGGGCCAGTTTTTCTGCATGTTCTTTTCCTTGTTTCTATACAGATTGGTCCCTGCGATCCAGCCTCCCACAGATGCCAATGACCCAGACCACCACTCAACCTCCCATCACCAACGGAGTCCTAGAGTATTTGGAGAAAGAACTGCGGAACCTCAACCCAGCCCAGCCCCTGCCCCCTGACCTCAAAGCCATGTCTGGCCAGCCCCGCAGTATGCTGTCCTCCCTGGGCTCAGAGGTCGTGGAACGCAGAATCATCCGCCTGCCCCCGCTGATGAGAGACCTGCCGTCTTCTCGGAGGACCAGCAACTCCTCCCACCAGCAGTGGCTCACCCCAATTCCTCCTGGACCCTGGGATCTGAGGGGGGACAGAAGGCAGCACCACCACTCTGATTTCCACCGGGAGCTACAGGACTGGGAGCCTAAGCTCTGGGCCCTGGAGCGAAGGGACCTGGACCAACTTCGCAGTGGAAGGCACCGCAGCACCAGGCTGAACACGTCACCCATGCCTTGGTCAGACAGGGACAGCCTCAGCGATGTCCCTTCGTCCAGCGAAGACCGCTGGAGGTTCAACCACCTGCCTCTCAGGAGCCGCTACCCAGAGAGACCCCGCAGGCCCAGCCCCCGGGAGAGCGCCCACAGGCACCAGAGGCGCAGACACCGCAGCTACTCCCCTCCCCTGCCCTCAGGCCTCAGTTCTTGGAGCTCTGAGGAGGAGAAGGAGAGGCAACCCCGGGGCCGGGGGGCCCACCGCCGCCGCTCCCACTCCCCAAACTGGCCTGAGGAGAAGCCACCCAGCTACCGCTCACTGGATGTCATCCCAGGCAAGAATGGCAGGAAAAAAGGGAATGTGGAGAGGCGCTCGGTGAGCCTGGGGCATCCTGCTGAGGGTAGGGCATGGGCAGAAAGGACCCTTCAGCCAGTCTTGGCCGCAGCGGACACAGGCCACCTCACATGCCACCGCTGAGGGTACCTCTTCCCTGTTTTGCACAGCTAGCCCTGTGGGCTTGGTGAGACACGTCTTATAGAGCTAGAAGGGACCTAGTGAGTGCAGAGGGCAAGGAGGTGCTGTATGCTTACCAAGGCCTATCTCATCCTTTCACAGATGAGGAAGTGAGGCTCAGAATAAGTAAGCACTAAGAGTATAGTAGAGCTGGGACTTGAACACTGGTCTTAATGGCTAAGGCTTTACTTCCTGTCACAGCTGTTTTGCTTTACTTAGCAACATATTTCCATACCCCAAATTAGAACACGTGGCCTGACAGAGGATGTATGTGCCACTTTGGGTGCAGCAAGTTAGTGTGCAAGACCCTGTCATATTCAAGGATCAGGTCCTCTGAGCCTCTCCCCCGCCCTTCTTTTCCTGGGAAAGGATCACTGATTTTTTTTAAAGACCAAATATGGGTCAGTACTTTAGGATTCAGTGAACAGGCAAAGTTGCCACTGGGTGGGAGTCAGCTTGCCAACCTAAAAGGGATGCTAAGAGGGATGTAGGCTTCTTGGGCCTGTGAATATAGACCATTTTTTAAAAAAGATCTGACTTTTAAAAATCATTTTATAATTAATATACCCAAATGATAGTATTCTCTTAATGTTGTTACTTTGCAAAGTTAGGCTGTCATTGCTCAAAAAATATTCATGAACTGCCTTCAGAGCCAACTTAGAAGCTATCCACAAAAATATATTTCTCTATTTGACCAGAGTCTTTTTCTGTTTCAGTTCTGTTGAGGTAAAGGGATGTGTAGTCAGCTTGGAGAGAAGTTCCTAGAGTAGAAGGATATATTATAGGAACAAGAATATTAGTATCTGACACACTTTGAAGGATACAGCTCTCATTTGGAAATGCAGATTCTGCTGTAATTTGTTTAAAAACCAGTCACATGCATGGTGTGCGCAAAGGAACAGGCACAGCGCTGGTCTTTCTAGGGAGGAACTTTGGTGAGAGAGTGATTTGTGAAGAAGGTAATGAAGGCCTGCAGGCATTTCTGAAATAATCAATGACATATCATATTCTTACAGATGTCCCATGAGAGAGCCAAAGACCCATAATAATGAAGATCAGTAGTATCCTAAGTGATGCTGAGCTATGGATATTTATGCTACATCTCATGTAGTCCTTACAACACCCTGTGAGATTTGTACTATTGTCTTCATTTTACAGTGGATATAACTCTTTCTTCCATGTTACCAGTAAGAAAATTACATCCTGAAAGAAAACACAGAATCAGTTAGAGCTGGGACAACTACTGTTTCTTTAATTATATAGTGACTAACCTGTCTCAACTTCATTTTAGCAGAGAAATGCAATTTAAAAGCCAGTTTTGGGCCCCAAATCCAAGCCCTTTTTTCTTTTAAGTTTCTTCTTGTCTTTATTTTCTTCTCTTTAAGTTAAATTATGAGGTTTCTTGTAAGTTAGAGAAGGGTGAAAGGAACACCAATTATGTTCCAGACACTGGGGTAAGCCCTTTTCAAGGCTTATTTCATATAACCCTTTCAAAGCCCTGTGAGGCTCAGTGAGATTAAGGAACACGTCCAAAGTCATACCTCCGATAGGAAGTAAAGCCAGAATTTGAACAGTCTTCTGACTCAGACCTGTGCCCTTTTCAATCATGCTGTGTGGGGAAATGATGTCTTCTGGTGACTTTATGTCTCCATTTTCTGAAAGCTTCCTTTATCATCCAGATGTACATACCAATTATTCTACCACAAACAAACTGTATTTTTGATTGTAAAGTTGCTGGTGAGAGGCAAAGATTTCACTGAAGATAATTTTAAAAGCCTTCATTGTTTTGTATGTCTCTGAGCTTATCTCCCAAAGAGCTATCACTTTACTTTAATCACATTCCACTGTCCACTCATATTCTGAGTGACCAGAGGCCCAGAACTAAAACTTGATTTGGAAGATTGGTTGGTCTGAAGGGCACAGTGTTTTGTGTGTAACTTGAATTTTGAATGCCTTTAGTGGGGCCAAAGTCTCCAGGGCCAAAGTATTACTCTTTTCTCTGCTTGGTAGGGCTGGATGCTTTCCACACACCTCCTTAGACTCTGAAGTCTTTGGAGTGTGCGGCTAACTTCAGAAGCTCTAATACAGTTGGGCCACTAGATGGTGATCTTTGATTATGTGTAATGTGAAGTTAGTTTACTCCTTGAGTTGAAAAGATTTACTACTATTGTCTAATATCAGGCTTTCAGCAGTTATAGCTTTACCATAACTTCTTTTTTTTTTTTTTTTTTTTATGAAACTCTTATTAAAAACACTGTTAAATATTCAGAGCAATATGAATTAATCAAAAAATCTTTTGGCTCACATGGAATCTTCTCTCTCAAGAATAATGCTTAACAAGTAGATACCAATAAACAAGGGCTTCCATGTAAATGATCTCATGGGAATGCAAAATAGATAAGAACTGTTCTCTGCCCAATACCCAAGAGAAAATGGAAGTTCTGTTGTGGAATCTCCCATTTGAATTCAGAACTAGGACACTGACCGAGACCTTCTCATTTTAGGCCTGCTGGTCTTTTTACTCCACCAAAGGCTGCAACCTCAGAAATAATAAGCAGCAATAGTAACATCAAGCTTTAAACCCCAGTGGTTTCAGACTGAGTGGCCCCTGTGTTTCTGGCTCCTTCAAATTGAATATCTTTCCAATCATGTACTATCAGAAAGGGCTCCTCAAGGCATTCCAGTTTGTTCCAAGCTTGGCCTGTACATACTTATTCTAAATACCTGTTCTAAGAGACAACTTCTGCATTCCTTCCTCTCCAAGCTAAATTCAAACTTTCTGTAGAGAATCTAGGGTTGTTGTTGTTTCTCTTTTTTCTCAACTCTTTGACTTAATAAAAATTTTTTTTTTTTTTTTAGAGCAGGATACTTCATCTTCTCCTTTCAATAAAATGTCTATTCCTCGATAACGTCTAGGTTTTTCTTCGGCAAGCCCTAGACAAGTTCCTTTTCCCCCATTTTGTTGCTTTCCTTTGTGTCAGAGAGCATTCATCCCATAGCTTTTTTATTAGAAACCATGTGCCTAAAACTCACTTTCCTGATAAAATGGAAACACAAAATTTCTAAAAGCAGCAACATGAATATACATACATACATGAAGCATTTTGAACAATATGTTTTAGGACAGATATTCTATCTTGCCATTTCAAATAAGATAAGAAAGGTCACATTCATGGACTACAGCTGTAGATATTCAAAACCTAAATAAAACAATCCCCTACAATACAAAGTTAGAGAAATATGAGGACTGTAAACCAGAGCCAAAGTATTACTCTTTTCTCCTCTGCTTGGTGGGGCTGGGTGCCCTCATAGAGCAAGTTGAAAAAGCCAAAAGACCAAGTGAAGTAATGTCTGAAGAAAAGCCACTGGGTTCGGTCAGGAAGAGGTAATTAGTGATCTTTGAAAAATAACTTCAGAGAAATACTAAAATATGAAGCTAAGCTTTTTAGACAAGGACCGAGAAGGAATAGTTCCAGAGAACATAAATAGGACAAGGAGAGCTGGCCATGTCTTCATGAACGAATGGTAGAGAGACTGATGAATGGAACAGGGTACCTTTTTTTTTTTCCAATGTAAGGGGGGTTTGAAGATGGTAAAAATCAGCAAAAGGCAGACTGAATGAAACTGTAAGAAATTTTCAGAAATTAAAGATGTTTGGGGGAGGCTCCAGAGAGGTAGGAAGGAAGAAAAACCTAACCCAGGAGGAGAGACTGGCTTCATGAAGAATTAAGAAATATTTTTTGTTTGTTTGTTTTATTTTATTTTATTTTTGTTTAAAATACTACAGATATCCCTTTTTCTCCCCAATGATCCATTCCATCCCATCCCACCCCCCTCCCCAGTCCCTCTCCCCACCATTGTCCTTGTCCTTGGGTTGTGCGTATATGCATATAAATTCTTTTGTTAATCTCTCCCCCTTCATCCCCCCCACCCTCCTCCATCCCTCTGACATTCGTCAGTCTGATCTATGCTTCCATATCATTGAATCTATTCTGTTCATCAGTTTATTAAGTTCTTTAGATTCCACATATAAGCAAGATCATGTGATGTTTTTATTTCTCTGCCTGGCTTATTGCACTTAGCATAATTTTCTCTAGGTCCATCCATACTGTCCCAAAGGGTATGAGATTTTTCTTCTTTACAGCTGCGTAGTATTCCATGGTGTAAATGTCCCACAGCTTTTTTATCCACTCATCTACTGATGGGCACTTGGGCTGTTTCCAGATCTTAGCTATTGTAAACTGTGCTGCTATGAACATCGGGGTACATATATTCTTTCTGACTAGTGTTTCAGGATTCTTAGGATACATTCCTAGGAGTGGAATCACTGGGTCAAAAGGCAGCTCCATTTTTAATTTTTTGAGGAACCTACATACTGTTTTCCATAGTGGTTGCACCAGTCTGCATTCCCACCAGCAGTGTACTAGGGCTCCCCTTTCTCCACACCCTCGCCAGCACATGTCATTTGTTGATTTGTTGATGGCAGCCATTCTGACAGGTGTGAAGTGATACCTCATTGTTTTAATTTGCATCTCTCTGATGATTTAATTGGTTTTAATTTGCATCTCTCTGATGATTAGTGACACTGAGCATTTTCTCATGTGTCTCTTGGCCATCTGTCTGTCCTCTTTGGAGAAGTGTCTATTTAGATTCTTTGCCCATTTCTTAATTGGGTTGTTTGTCTTCCTCTTGCTGAGTAGTATGAGTTCTTTGTACACTTTGGAAATTAGCCCCTTATCAGATACATCCTTGGCAAATATGTTTTCCCAGACCGTGGGGTTCCTTTGTATTTTGAGGCGGTTTTCTTTTGCTGTGCAGAAGCTTTTTAGTTTGATGTAGTCCCATATGTTTATTTTTTCTTTTGTTTCTCTTGCCCTAGGAGATGTATCAGTGAAAAGTCCACTACGTGGGATGTCTGTGACTTTATTGCCTATGTTTTCTTCCAGGATTTTTACGGTTTCATGACTTACATTTAAGTCTTTTATCCATTTTGAGTTTATTTTTGTGTATGGTGAAAGTTGGTGGTCTAGTTTCATTTTTTTGCATGTATCTGTCCACTTTTCCCAGCACCACTTATGGAAGAGACTGTCTTTACTCCGTTGGATGCTCTTGCCTCCTTTGTCAAGTATTAACTGACCATAATGGTGTGGGTCTGTTTCTGGGGTCTCTGTTCTGTTCCATTGATCTATATGCCTGTTGTTGTACCAATACCAGGCTGTTTTGATTACAATGGCTTTGTAATATAGTTTTAAATCCAGTAATGTGATCCCTCCCACTCTGTTCTTTTTTCTCAAGATGGCTGCAGCTATTCGGGGTCTTTTTTGGTTCCATATAAATTTTTGAAATATTTGTCTTATGTCTGTGAAATATGCTATTGGTATATTAATAGGAATTGCATTGAATTTATAAATTGCTTTGGGTAGTATGGACATTTTAATGATCTTAACTCTTCCAATCCATGAGCATGGTATATTCTTCCACTTATTTAAATCTTCCTCTATTTCTTTTTTCAGTGTCACGTAGTTTTCCGAGTACAGGTCTTTTACATCCTTGGTTAAGTTTATTCCTAGGTATCTTATTTTTTTAGTTGCAATGGTGAATGATACTATTTTTTTAGTTTCTCTCTCTGAAAGTTCATTGTTGGTGTATATGAATGCCATAGATTTCTGGATGTTGATTTTGTATCCAGCTACCTTGCCAAATTTGTTTATCAAATCTAGTAGTACTTTGATTGAGTCTTTAGGGTTTTCTATGTACAATATCATTTCATCTGCAAATAATGACAGTTTTACTTCCTCCTTTCCAATTTGGATACCTTTTATGTTTTCTTCCTGTCTGATGGCTGTGGCTAGGACTTCCAGTACTATGTTGAATAAGAGTAGTGAAAGTAGACATCCCTGTCTTGTTCCTGTATGTAATGGAAATGGTTTTAGTTTTTGCCCATTAAGTATGATGTTGGCTGTAGGTCTGTCATATATGGCCTTTATTATGTTGAGGTATGTTCCCTCTATTCCCACTTTGCTGAGAGTTTTTATCAGAAATGGGTGCTGGATTTTGTTGAATGCTTTTTCTGCGTAAGAAATATTTTTTGGATTCAGATCTGCTCTCCCAGCAGCTACCATTCTCCTAGGATTTGCGCCTGAATAAAAAACAACTTGTGTTTTGTATGCATAGATAACAGAGCAAAGCTGACTAGATTTTTTTGTGTTCTTCTGTCCCCCAGGAGAGAGACAGCTCCCATAGTGGAAGGAGTGTGGTCATTTAGTCACCGCGCGCAGCACTACTTCGGTGGCCACTTCTCAGTTCCCGCATGTCATCAGCAACACCTACGCTTCCAGGTGACTTGGGAAGGACACGGCAAGCCTGTATCTAACAAATTTAGATTCTGAGAATCAAATAGAAGAGTTTTAAAACAAGAGTTTAGGAATTAATGACTTAGTTTTAGCCTTGGTTCACACTCTGAATATTTAGATAGTCTCTAACTTGTACTGGACCCAAATGAGATGTGATTCCTCAAGAACTTAGTAGCCTGAGTCCTCAACTAGGTTACACTGCTCAGAACCGTGGCCATTCTCACACTGAGAACTCAGGAATCTTTAAGAAAAAAATCAAACATGTTTCAGGAGCAGGAAATCTATGGGGTAACTGTAGGGTAATTTCCGTGGGAACTTATCTCACTCTATAGCATACCTAGAGGGTCCCTCCCACCTTGCTGCCCATGTACCTTGTCCCGAGTACTCCTGAGGGCCCAGTAAGAGCTGGCACAGGAAATAGTCCAACAGTGTTCTCTCTTATGAGCCATTTATTGCGAGTGTAGAAAATCAGAGAAGCAGTTTTGCACCAGCCTTACTCCTGTCCCTTGTTTTCCTCGTTCTTTTTATGTTTTTGCTTATATCTAATTTATATTTTTGTATATGGTATGTATCCATTAAAATCATTTAAAATGTTTCTTGAGAACAACAGAGTATATAAATAAGAAGGAAATAAAATGTACTGGTGTGAGGATTCTGCTCCAAATAAATACCTCCTTCAGTGCATTTGACTTAAGCCTTCTTCTCCACTGCAGCTCAGAGAAGAGCTAGGCCATCCTGGGTAGTTCTGGAGCTGCCTTTCTTCTGGCACTACTCAGCCTTCACAAGCAGAAGCTTCCAGGCAGGTTTTGCCACTCAGAGCCCCAGAAGGAGGGGGCTGTGCCTTCCCTGTAATAAGCTCTGCTACTCCCTCCTATTTTCCCCAGCTCCTTCGGAGGCTTCATGAATCCATTTGTGCTTGATGTAGAGACCTTCCTTGAGAAGAGTAGGAGATAGCCTGTGAGAAGGTGTGTTGTGTGTGTGTATGTGTGTATATGTGTGTGCTCCTCATCACTATCTTTATGTATATGGCCCCAAGCTCAATTTAGATCCTATTGTGCTGACATATCCAATCCCCCCCCCCCCCCCCGTCTCATTAATTATATGTTGGGGGAAAAAATAGGTTAAATGCCTGCTTTGGACAAAGGTGTCTTTGGGGTTTCTTATTTCCATAATGTAGCTGGGACTAAATTAGCAGGAAAAAATTAAAATTGTAATGGATAATGAGTACATCAAATTTAGTAGGTGAGGGACTTCTGGTCAGGGCAAGATGACATAGACCTTGTTCCCTGCTCCTCCTTGCTAAGCACAGCTTTATAATTCCTGGAAGTGGCACAAGAAATAAGCAAAGGAAAACTCTGAAGGGTGCTAAAAAGAAGGAAAGCTGGTTTGGAAACCCAGGACCAGAAGAACAATACAGAGGCAGGTCATTTTGCGTACCTCAATCAATAGAAGGTGGCCACCCAGACCTGGCATTTTTCTGACTTTTCATCTAGTAATAATAGAAGGTATCCCGGTAGCTCATTCTTCCCCCCTGGATCTAGTGGGAGTCCCTCTGACAGTCTCAGATGAGGGGAACCAGCTGGGAGCCTTGCCAAAAATAAGGGGATGCATTTACCTTCCCTGCTGGGCCTGAGAATCCTCTTTTTCCATGGAGAGATAACTGAGGTAGGTAGGAGGAACCAGTAAAAGGGACCCCAGGGAAAGCAGCTGGCCCAGCTAGGAAAGTCTTTGTTCCCAAGGGTTGGAGACTTTCTTCCCCTGCTCAGAGACACTAGGCTGATTGGTGGAAACAGAAAAAAGCACCTGTCAGCTAGCAGCCCTGTAGCTAGCAGCCTGGTCCCAGAAGCCACTTTATCTCCATGGAACTGAGACACTCCTCCCTGGTTCAGAGAAACCTGTGTAGCTGGAGGGTACCAACAGAAGGATTTCTCCACACCCCTCCCTCGCCAAGAAATACCTGGCAGTCCAGCCAGAGAAAATTCCTCCCACACACTCATTAACAGAGACCAGTGCAAACTCTAGCAGCACTGGATACATCAAACAGACCAAAATAACACCACAAAGACATTGAAAATCAAACTGCCATTGGGCTGTACAAAAGTAGGCTAATAATCATATGCTAAATCTAAGTAAAGTAACTCCCGGTAAAATAAAATATTTAAGTAGGACCCAGAGTGTCCTAACGTGATAGACAAAATGTCCAGATACAAACCAAGAAAATCACAACTTGAATAAAAATTGAAATCAACTGATGCCAACACTAAGATAAATCAAATGTTGGAGTTATCTGATAAGAATTTTAAGGCCGACATTATAAAAATGCTACAATAATGATAAATTTTCTTAAAACAAATTTAAAAAAATAGAAAATCTCCAAAAAGAAATAGAAGTTATGAAAAAGAAATAGGAATGAAAAATACAATAGAAATAACTAGCTGGATGGGCTCAATAGTAATACGGAGATGATGGAGGATAGAATTAATGAACTTGAGGACAGAACAATAGATTTCACCCAATCTGAACAATAGAGAGAAAATAGACTAGAAAAAGAAAATAACAGAGCCTCAGGACCTCTGGGACAATTAAAAAATATCCAACATTCATATCATTGGAATCTTAGAAAGTAGAGAAGAAAGAATGGGGATGAATGAGCATTTGAAGAAATAATGGCTGAAAACTTCCCAAGTTTGATGAATGACATCAACCCAGAGATCCAAGAAGTGGAATGAACTCTAAACATGATAAACTCAATCCATGCCAATTCATCATAAAATTTTGAAAACTGAAGACTAAGAAAACACCTGAAAGCAGCCAGAGAAAAACAATGAACTCCTTGTAGGGAAACACCAACTTGGATGGATTTCTTATGTGAAACCATGAAGAAGGAAATGGCAAAATATTTTTAAGTTCTAAATGAAAAGAACTGTTGACCCATAGTTCTATATCTGGCAAAACTGTCTTTCAGAAATGAAGGGAAAATAAAAACACTCACAGGTGAATGAAAACTAAAAGATTTTGTGACTAGCCAAAGTATCCTTGAAAGACTGGCTAAAGGAAATTCTTCAAACAGAAAGGAAATGGTAAAAGAAGGAAACTTTGAGTATCAGGAAGCAAAAGGGAACAAGAGAAAGAGCAGAAACATGAGTCCATACGGTAGACAATTCTTTTCCTTATGGATTTTATAAGTCATATTTGATTATTGAAACAAAAATTATAATATCACCTAATAGTCTAAACAATGATATTTAAAGGTGGGGAATATAAAGGGACCTAAATGGAAGTGAGGTTCCCATACTTCATCTGAAGTGGTAAATGTAGATACCAGTACATAGTTATAAGTAGCACCCAGAGCAATCACTATGAAAACTATAAAAATTCAAAAGTGCTATAAAAAAAAAATCAAGTAATCTGTATAAGTAATCTGCAGAAAGATGAAGAAAGAACAGAGCAACAAAAGCCAGAAGAAACATATAGAAAATAAATAATAAAATAGCATCCTAACGTGCAAGCATATCAATAATTAACTTAAATGTAAATGATCTAAATACACCAATCAAAAGACAGAGATTGGCAGAGTGGATTTTAAAATAACCCCACCCAACTATATGCTGCATATAAGAAACTCATTTCAAATTCAAACACTGGTAGGTTGAAAGTAAAAGGGTGGGTAAAGATATAACATGTACAGATTAATAATTTAATTAAAAGAACAGTGGAAACATTAATATTTCATAAAGTAGACTTCAAAGAAAATTACCAGAGACCAAAAGGGATAGTATCTGCTGAATAAAAAAGACCAATATGCTAGGAAGACACAATATACTAATGTGTACAAATTAAACCACAAAGCCTCAAACACATACAGCAACAACTGATAAAGCTGAATAAGAGAGAGATCTATGATCATCGTCAGAAATGTCAACACCTCTTCCATCCAGCAACTGATAGAACTATTAGGCAAAATATCACAAGGATATAGATGATCTGAATGACAAAATCAATCAACAGGATCCAATTGACATATATGTAACAGGTCATCCAACAGTAGCAGAATACATTTTTTCTCAATTGCCTGTGGAACATTTACCAAATAGGAAAAAACCATAAAACAAACCCTGACAAATGTAAAATAATTGAAATCATACAGAGTGTGAGCTTTGACTATAATGGAATCAAACTAGAAATCTATAACAAAGGCAACAGGAAACCTTCAGAACACTTGGAAACTAAGCAACACACATAAATAATTATGGGTCAAAGAAATCTCAAAAGAAAAAAGTACATAGAAATAAATGCAAATGAAAGCACAACATATCAAAGTTTGTAGGATGCACTAAAGCATTGCTGAGAGGGAAATTTATAGCACTAAATGTCTATATTAAAAATGAGGAAAGGTGTCATATCAATAACTTAAGTACTTACCACAAGAAACTAGCAAAGTAAGCCAAAGGAATGAAATAATAAAGATAAGAGCAGAAAATAAAATTGGAAATAGAAAAACTAAAAAAACAAGAAACAAGGAAATAAGAAGCTGGTTCTTCAAAACATCAGTAAAATTGATAAAGCTCTAGCAAGACTGACAAAAAGAGAACACAAATCACCAATATTAGGAATGAAATAGGAGATATCATTCCAAATACTGCAGCCATTAAAAAAAATAAGGGAGGGAATACTACTACAAACAACTGTATGCTGATAAATATGAAAACTTACAAGAAATGGAACAATTCCTTAAGTACCAAAAACTGTCAAATTTTAACTAAGTTAAAGTAGACAATCTGAATAGTCCTATAATCATTAAGGAAATGGAATTTTTATTTATTTAATTTAATTTAAGAAAATGGAATTTTTAATTAAGAAGCTCTCCAAAATGAAATCTCAAGGCCCCTATAGTCTCACTAGAGAAGCCTACCAACTCTTTAAAGGGTAATTAACACTAACTTTACATAATCTCTTCCATAAAATACAAGAGGAGGAAATACTTCCCGAATCATTTGGGAAGCCAGTGCAAATCCAGACAGAGACATTACAAAAAAAACAAAACTACAAACATCCCTCCTGAACATAGATGCAAAAATCCTTAACAGAATACTACCAGTATTTTAATATATAAAAATAATTATACACCATGAATAAGTAGGATTTATTTCAGGTATGCAAGGCTGGTCCTCAGAATAGTCAAAACAGTCTTGAAAATTTAAATCGGAGGATTTATACCTTCCAATTTTAAAATGTACTATAAAGCTACAGAAATTAAGACTGTGGTACTGACATAAGAATAGACATATTGATCAATGCAACAGAGTTGAGAGTTCAGAAATAAGTCCTTATATTTATGGTAAATAGACTTTTGACAAAGGTGTTTAGGCAGTTCAATGGGGGAAAGATAATTTTTTCTACAAATGGTGCTGAGCCATTGGATAGCCATATGCAAAAAGATGGATTTAGACCCTACCATTCACAAACAACTCAAAATGGATAATAGACTTAAACGTAAGAGACTTAAACTGTAAAATGTAGAGAAAAGGGTAGAAGAAAACCTTTGTGTTCTTGGATTAGGTAAAGAGTTACCAATAGCATAATCCTTAAAAGAAAAAAACTATATATTAGAATTCATCAAAATTTAAAACTTGCACTCCAAAAGTCACCATTAAGGAAATGAAAACACAAGCCACAAATCATATTTTGGTAAAATACTTATAACCAGAATATATAAGGAAATCTTACAACTCAGTAAGACAACTCAATTTTTAAAAATAGGCAAGATTTGAATAGAGATCCCACCAAAGAAAACATAAAGATGGCTAATAAGAACATGAAAAGATGCCTTATGTCATTAGTCATTAGGAAAATACAAATTAAAATCACAATAAGATGTCACTCTACACCAACTAGAAATGATGACAAAAGAGACAGAAAATAGTAACTAGTGGCATAGCTGTGGAGAAATGGGAATCCTCATAATTGCTGATGAAAATGTAAAATGATGAAAATGTGAAATGATGAAAATGTAAAATGTAAAATGATGTTTTCATTTTACATTTGAAAAGCCTGTGGCAATTAAAAAAAATTAAACATAAATTTACCATATGACCAAGGAATTTTACTCTCTTGTATCTACCCAAGAGGAATAATGTATGCACATAAAGACTTGTACATGAATGTTTATAGAAGCCTTATTCATAATAACTAAAAAAAGTAGGGGGGAAAAAATCCAAATTTCCATCAATTGGTAAGTGGATGAACAAAATGTGGTATATCTATACATTGGCATTATATTCAGTAATAAAAAAGAACAAATTACTGATACATGCTACAATGTGGATGAACTTCACAAACATGCTAAGAAGCCAGATGTAATAGACCACATCTTATGTGATCCCATTTATATGAAATGTCTAGAAAAGGCAAATCTAAAGAGACAGAAAGTAGATTAGTGCTTGCCTGGGGCTGGGGTGGGAGCAGGAATTCACTGCAAATGGGTAAGAGGTGATGGAAATTTTAAAAAATTGGATTATGGTGATGGTTGCACAACTTTGTATATTTACTAAAAATCATTAACTTGTACACTTATGAGTGTATTATATGATACATCTACTATACCTCAATAAAAATCTTAAATATACTAGATGAACATCATTCCTAAATGTATTCTGTGCATTACATATATAATGAGTGATAGAAATCCTTTTAAAATGTGTTTTTATGAATTCTAGTTTTAATTAAAACAGTTTTTTCCACTTGACTTTAACATAAAGGAAATTGAAGTAAAACTAAAATTTTAAACTTCAAATCTTTCAAGAGATTTTGTTTTTTACAAGAACCCTCCTAGACTATGAAAAAAGGCAAAGGAAAACATTGAGCAGTTGGAGTTACTGTGCTTTAAAACCCCAGGCTTCAAATGGACTTCCTAGTAAAAAAAAAAAAGAGAGAGAATAATAGAAACCCTCACATTTCCTGCACTCTTTCTGCTCCTCACCTCCCAACTTAGTCTTGTTGTCAAAGTAAACAAACTTTACAGTATATTTATTTTTGAAAACCTGAAAAAGACATAATTTTTACTCAAGATTATTTCCCAACATCTGCAGAAGGGATACAAAGACTTCTAACAGCCACCTTAAAAATCAAAAGGTGTTCTGGTCTTTCATAATTCTGTAGAGGAAAATGGTGTGTTTTTCTTGGGATAGAGTTCCTGGAGGATGGGGCTCATAGAATTCATTTTAAGCTCAGATACATCAAGATGCGAACTAGCCAGGCCTTGGACTTCTTTTCATTATCTCAAACATTTTTCACAATTTTTGACAAACAAAAAGATTTACATTTTAGATGAGTCACTAGACTGTTTGATGGCACAAGAGCCTTAATTTCTTTACCTTGAATAACAGGAAACTACAGCAAAGAAAGTGTAGGTAAGATAGAATGCAGATGAGTTTTGTGTTACTGGAGACCTCGTCTGAGCCTGAATTAGTAAATGTGGCCTTCTTGGTAGGGTACAGTACATTCGCGCTGGTCATGAATGTACTGCACCCTATAGATTTTATTATCAGAAAAAAGTGGTTTACAGTATAGTGTCTAAATAAAAAAAGTACTTTTAGGACCTGTTATCAATTTTGTCCAGTTTCTTTTTAAGTTAAAGTTGATGATGCCCTTGTTAAAGGGAGGCTCAGATTTTGGTTTTCATATTTTATTCTTTATAGATGAGACATATTATGCTGCTTATGCGTACGTAAGTATTATTATTTTAAATTTTTTTATTTATCTTTACTGATTTCAGAGAGAGGAAAGGAGAGGGAGAGAGAGAGATAGAAACACCCATGATGAGAGAGTCACTGGGGATTGAGCCCGCAACCGGGACATGTGCCCTGACCGGGAATCGAACCTCAATCTCCTGGATCCTACGTTGACACTCAACCGCTGAGCCACGCCCTGCTGGGCCATAAGTATTATTATATCAGACTTTCTATTTATAATGTGCTTTACAATCACATTCTCATAATTAGTCACTATGGGTTTTATATCTAACGCAGGTTCTTCATTACCAAGTTCTTTATTTTTATTCATCTCTTCGTATCTAGATTTCATTATCACTTAGCTTCTGCAAGAGGTTCTCATAAAGGCAATTTTCCTTGAGTTTGTTCATGTTTATGAAAGCTGTCAGTTGCCCTAAAATTTCAACCACATTTTGGCATAATTTTTGCTTCATTATCTTTCGGTATTAAATGTTGCTGTGGAAAAGACTGAGGATACAGTCTGTGGGGATTTTTTCTCCCACTTCTCTGTAGATCAGTGGTTCTTAAAGCATGGTCCCTGGATCATCAGCATCAATATCACCTGGGAATGTGTTCCGATGCAAATTCTCAGGTCCCATTTTACAGCTACTGAATTAGGAACATCAGGTATAGAATACAGGTGCTTCTCATGCACACTAAAGTTTGATATCTAATTAAATATTAAATATTTACTTTTTCTTCCTGAATACTTGAAGATTTTTTATTTTGAAATTCAGTGACCTAATCCAGGATATTTTAGAATTGAGAGCTCTCTATCAAAATCTGGATTCATCTTTCAATGTGCTCTCTGGCTAGTTAAGGATGCATAGCAAACAAAATCATTTGGCTCTCATGACTGGATGACCATACATCTCGAGGTAGTTTTAATTTATGTCTGTGGTCCCAGAATATTTACTCCTAAGTACCTCCTTTTAATCTCAAGACTGTCCTAGTTTGGATGCTAGATTATATGGTCACCCTACTTATGACCATTGAGTCCAATGGTTTGAAAAATATCTATGACTGATCAAGATGCTGTATGAACTCTGTGGAATTTCTGATAAGAGATTTCAGAATAGAGACCCATATGGTTTTGGAGAAAAATCATGCCAGTTTTGAAAAGTAATTATCCTCATTTTGAGAGAGAGCTCTTGGCTTATTATTGGGCTGTGGTAAAGACTGAACACTTACTTGACTAGAATACCAGCTGCCCCATGTGACTTGGATGTCTGATCTAACAAGCCATTGACTCGGGCAGGCCAAGCAACACTCCTCTGTCATGTGGTATATTTGGGACTGGGCATAAGCAAGTGTAAACTGGATGAGTGGGTGGCTTTCACTCCTGGTGTGCCTACTCCCCTTGCACTGCCATTCTGCCCTCGTTCCATACTTAAGCCACATAGAGTGTTCTCTAAGGCCGGCTGTCTGATAAAGACATCTGCGCCTAATTTATAGACAGTTTTGCAAGACAGCTGGAGATGACTTATTCAGTGGAGCAGCCCTGTGGAGGAGTGGCCCTGCAGTAAAGAATAAGGAATTCCTTCCAGTGGGCAGAATTATAAACAGGACATCTCATTGCTCATTTTGCCAATAGGAAAGCTGGCCCATGGAGCAGCTCTGTAACAAGACATGGATCGGGGGTAATGATTTGGCAGGATAGTCAGGGACACAAAAGGGATAAGATGAGGTTTGGAGTTATGTGAAGCGATCTCTAAGAATGATCTCATAGTGTCAGAATATTTGTGTCTTGTGTAAATGCTCACCTCAGGGCCTTTACTTCACATAAAGTTTTCTTTATCCAGATAAACATAATGACCCTCCTACTTCAGCACTAGGGACCCTACGATCAATTATTCAATGCCAGCTGTTCCAATAGCCCTGTTGTCTCTAGGAATTTGGTGCTATTTATTATTCTCCACCTCCCTGAGATGTCATTAGCCTTATTGACATCATGGAAGCTACTTTAATATCAGTATTTTCCACCTTCATCTCTGACCTACAGAAGACAGCCACTGTGGTGCTTTTAAAATCTGTTGGTACTCCCTTCATTAATACATTTCTCAATGTTCTATGATAGGCATGTCCTTGGAGCTAGGGATGGCTAAGTAGGTAATACATAACAAATCCACTCTAACATCCTCATCTCCCTAAATCTTTTTATTCCTTTATAAGGGATTTCTGGCATCTCAACTCAGCACAGGCCAGAAGTGAATCCAATTTTCAGTCTACCAACAACAAAAAGAGAAAATAATTAGAACTCCACCAACTGTGTGTGATAGCACATTGATTCCAGAATCTCTGGTAAGTGCACCTATATAATGATGCCAGCCTAACTGAAGTTTATTTTCTTCCATCTCTGGTCTAATACACTCATAATTCAGTTCCATGCTTATCAGGTTCTTGCAGATAAGTATTAGTGCAATTTTGCCATTCTTGCCATGCAGGCCTCTTGCTCCCCAGTTCGCCTTGGCAATTGACCCCATGGACATTTTAGGATCTGTCTACAGTTGTAGATATGGAGGCAATGAAAGAAAGTGGAGTAGGGCATGAAGAGAATTGGCACTCAGTTGCCAGGAAAGCATCTCAAGTGGGGTCACTGCAGGGTCTTCAAACAAGGCAGGATCATCATCAAACAGGGAGGGTAAAGGGGCTGCTTCTGCTGGTAACAGAGGCTCTATAGTGTTTGCAGTTAGCAGATACTTGAAGTCATCTGAATCCTTCCAGGGTGACCATCCTAATTCTTGAGTACCATTCTTTTTTTCCCATTTGATATCCTGTCCCCTTATCTTCCTCACTTTTCCCTGAATGTCTGTTCTCTTGTCTGTTTTTGTCTCTTTGTTGCTTTTTTTGTCTTTTAAGCCGTGTCCTCACAGTTCAGCTTTTCTCTCTGTATTTGCTCATCTATCCTTTCTTCTGACCACCTTGTTTTATAGGATTCTAATTTCACCCCAGTGTAACTTTTGCTTGCACAAAGTTGCACAAAGTTGCCATGGTGCCAACACCTCTACACCCAGCAACCTACACACCCTTCAGTTTAAGTGCCCTATGCCATCTGACTGACCCTCTGAACCTTTGTCTCAATTCTAAATTCTTGAGAGACTCTGATGGTCCCACTTGTGCCAAAGTCCACCCTTGGTCCAATCTCTAAGGATGACAGAGTTACTTAGTATCTAGGGCTTCCCCTTTTCTGGGTTGTGGCTGGAGATTTTCTCTAAGAGAAGGATTTGGGTAGGGAGGGTCCTGTGGAGAATGTAAAAGAAATATAAAATATGGTCCTTATCTTTAAGGAATGTAATACCACAGGCTTAGGGCTTGCTGTGCTTCATTATTAAAATTCTAGCTGCTTTTGTGTTTTTGTAGTTGAATATTTCAGAGATTATAGATTATTATTATTGTTATAAACCCAGGGTAGGTTTATAACAATAAAGTTCTAACTTACTGAAGATTTGAACTTTGTTCCCTGCTTATTAAACTTAACATAGTAGATTACAGTATTTATAGAGTGCCTACTGTATCCCCAATGCTTTTATTTTACCCTCTCATAAACTCTATTAACAGTTATCATTCTTTACACAAAGCTCAAAGAAATTAATAGACCTTACAAAAGGACCCATAGCAGTAAATAGAAGAGTGAAACTAGAGTTTGCTGCTCCAGAGTCCATGTTCTTTCTTGTAATGATTCAAAGCTGCCTTCCTAACCAGAGCACTAAGGAACTTACCTTTTGTTAGGACTAAATCTACCTCTTCTAGAAGTCCTAGCATCTCAGGAGGCTCCAGAGCAATGCAGAAAACAGACATGTAAAAGGTAGATTGGGCTGGTTTTGTATGTTATGACCCAGTCTAGGAAATAGGCTACATGCCATTATTCAAACTACACATTGTAGCACAGTCTATATGCCACTCTGCAGGCCTCATAATTTCTCAGGGATCATATATAAACCCTCCCTGGCTGTGATACCAACCATTGATCTCACCCTTAAAAAGATTCTACTATAGTCTGTGGAACAAAGAAAGGGTCAACAAAATAAAATAAAAATCACGTTGTTTGGGTTTTTTAGAAAGTAAACTCATAGTAATCAATCTATTTGAAAAAAACAACTATACTTCAGTAGAACGGTGGCCAAGAAAATCCGAGATTTATACATTTCTTTATAATGCACCTTTAAGAATAGCTTAGGATTTCTGGTTCCAACCAAAATGGAATTACCCCATTTCTTCCTACTCCTCCCTCTTACTAATAAAAAATCTTATACATAGCACAACAAACATGGCAAGACTCTGAAAGGTGGAAAGAAAAAGGTGGATTGCCTTTCTCAGGATATGAGGAATGACATGGTAGTTCCCTGGCTTTCTTTCTGCTTCTTACATATCTCAGGATACTGGAGAAGCCTCAACCTGGAACCACCAACAGATGTGGCCAAAAAAATCCTCCAAAATGGCTGTTCCCTTCTAGTCAAAGAACTGGAAAAAGAACATTTTATCAAAACAAAAAACATTTTTGACAATACCCTTCCCACTCCAGCCAAACACCAATGGAAAAACTGTCTCTTCCACTATAGTGTCTGTGAGACTGATCAAGGAGCTGAACTTTCATCCCTCAACCAATGATAGTATTCTGATTCCCCCACCAGGGTGGTAGATGAGGGGTCAGACTGTATTGGGTAGTTTCAGCATTACCAAGCAAAAAACTAAGCTTCCAACATTTACCTAGTAGCTAAGAGGCAAAAACAAGGTGGTTCAAGGTGGTGGTAGTCAGCTCTCTTCTTCCTTTCTGCCCCCAGGTCAGCAGGGCCCAGGGAAGAGGAACTTCTGCTTGTACCGGGCAGCAATGAGATGGAATGAGGTGGTGCACACTGGCCCTGCACCTTCTCCACCCTCCCCACCCCCAGTTTAAGTGGAACTCAGCAGAGTTGAACTTCCACACACACCCAGTAGCAATGGGGTAGAAGAGGGAAGTTTGAGGTGGTGCTAGCTGGCACTCTAATCTTTTCTCTGGTACAGTGGGGCCCAGCAGGGAGCTCAACTTCCACCTAAACCCAGCAGCAATGAGGTTGTACCATTTGGTGTTATAGGACCCAGTGTGGTGTCATAGGACCCAGTGGGGAGCTGAACATCCACCCCCACCTGACCAGAGCACTACACCTACTTAGGGTGACTTCTTGCCAAAAACAAAACATTAAATAGTATCAGAATCTAACAACATAATAACCAAAGTGTGTAAATACAATTGAAAATAGCTCATCATACTAAGAACCAGAACAGTCACAACTTGAATGAGAAAAGACAATTAGCAGATGCCAACAATGAGATACCTGAGGTGTTGAAATTACCTGACAAGGACTGCACAGCAGTCATCATAAAAATGTTTCAACTAGCAGTGAGAAACATTCTTAAAAGAAATGCAAAGAAATAAAGCTATAAAAGCCAAAGAGAAATGATGGCACTGAAAATTACAGTAAATGAAAAAATAAAACTCATTAGATGTGCTTGATAGTAGGTTACAAAGGACAGAAAAAAAGAATTAGTAAACTCAAAAACAGATCAATAGAAGCTCTTGAACCAGAGCAACAAGTGAACAGAACCTCAGGGGCATGTGGGACAATATCAAAAGATTGAACATTCATGTCATCAGAAGCAGAGGAGAAAGGGGATGAAGCTTAAAATTTTTTCAAGGTATTCAAAGGCTGAAAATTTTCCAGATTTGATGAAAGGCATAAACCTGCACATTCTAGAAGATTAGCAAACCAGTTACAAAATGTATAAACCAAAAGAAAAAAATCCAAGCTACTATACATTGTAATCAAACTTTAAAAAACTAACAAAGAAAAAAACCTTGAAAGCAGTTACAGAAAAATGATGCATTGTCTACAATGGAAAAATGGTTCCAATAACAACAATTTTTTGATGTGTTAAATGATTTATTGATTATACAAAGTGATTCTGATAGGGGCACTTATAATTTCCAAAGATTGAGCACCTGGATTAATCTGAAATATAATTATATTACTTATAAATTGTAGCACACATATACTTATGTGAGCAGGGATTTAAGTTTTTTTTTTCCCTTAGGCTTCTTTCTCCTAGGCCTTTGCACCCTACACTCCCCTTGACCCCAGACTGAAGCAATTAAGGAGGTGGCGCAGCTGTGAACAATGGGTTAGGATATCACCTTATCAGGACATCGCCAGGCGACCAAGATCAAAAGGATGAATTCCAGGACTGCAGGATTCCCAGCCTCAGTTTGCCCCATATAACCTGATCCCTCAGACCACTCCAGAAGACAGGTTTTGGATGCTCGAGTGCTCCTGGCCTTCTTGGTTGGCCAACCTTCTCAATAAAAGCCTTATATGATTCAACCCAGCCTCCATTGAATTGGATACAGCGACAGGCAGCCTGAGCCCCACCAGGGTTTCCCGGTAACAATTCCACTCAGCATGCACAGCTCAAACCCTGCGGCAGTGGCAGGTCCCTGGACTGGACAGCAGTTTTTTTTATCTGAAACCATGGAGGTCAGAAGGAAGTGGAAAACATTGTCCACATGCTGAATGAAAAGAGCCGTTAACCCTATTCATATATCCAGGAAAAATATACTTCAGGAATAAAGACACTTTGTCACCAGCAGACCTACCAGTAAAGAATGGCTAAAGGAAGTTCTCTAAGCAGAAAAAAAAAAATAACAACAACAAAGCTTGGGACTTCATTAAAGAAGAATGGAATGGAATGGAATTTCCAATAATCCCTATGGCTCTCGTTTCCCCCAGCTCTCCTTTTAAAACAGTTGGCTGGTCTCTGGCTGCTTCAACCTACAGTGTAGCCCTAGGCAGCTGCGATGCTGACCATGACCATATTGCTGCCAATGGCTATTCTTTTCAACAACACCCAGGCGTAGAGTTTTTCTGAGGTGCTCCAAGTCAGGTCAGTTTCCTCCAGCAGCACAACTATCTTACCACAGAGCTGGCACACAGAGAGAAAATAAAAGATGAAAATATAGAAAATAACAAACATAAAGAATAACATGAAATATTCTAGTTTCCATGTATGAGTCCCAGAAGGAGAAAGAAAGAGTCAGGAAGGAAAGGTGGGTAGGGAAGGGAGAGGAGGCAGAGAGAGAGAGAGAGTGAGAAGGGGACAGGAGGGGAAGGGAGGGGAGCGCAGAGGAGGAGACTTGGAAGGCTCAAAATGGTAAAGATGCCAACTTGCCCCAAACTGATCTATAGATGCAATAAAATCTGGATTAAGATCTCAACAGATCTCTGTGTGTAGGTGTGTGCAACTTGACCAGGACCAGTGGTAGGGATGAGCCTACATAGAGACCTGATCTGGTGGTCTTATTGAGGAGCCAAAAGTTTATGTGAGTAAATAGGGAGCAATGAAGAGTTTTTAAACAGTAGAGCAATATGAGTTGCATTGTAAGAAAGATTGTATTGCTAGGAACATAGGAAAAACTTGGAGGCACAAAGTAAACTTAAAAGGCTGTTGTACTTTAGAGACATGGTGGTGGCTTTAACAGGTAAAGTGGCAGTGAGAAAGGAGAAGCGGACAGACTTGAAACCTGTAAGGACCCACTCGTTCTTTCTGGTTGTCCAGAGTATCTGTAGAGCTCTCCTCCAACAGTGTATTTCAGATGAATCTTTCCCCCCCCATCAGCAGTTTTCACTGACCAAGTTTCATATCCATTCCGTTACTGGGAATATGAGGGTGTGGATTATCTTAACCTTGTTCTCGAGTGACACATCTTTAGTGATCTTGGTGATCTTTTTGAATTCTTCCATTGCTGCCCTTCTGAGTCTCAGCCTTCTCTTGATGTCTTGTCTGCAGACTCCATATGAATAGATGACTGAACCAAGGTAAGAAGAATCTTTAACAATTTCAACGTCTTTAGTGTCTGTGTTAAAGTTCTACATTTCTTCTGTAGTCATAACTTTGTCTTCTTGATGTTCAGATGCAGTCCTGCTTTGGCACTCTCTTTACTGCGCACAAATCAGGCTACTCATTTCCCCCAATGTTTTGTTTTCCTGCCTCTTCACATTTGCTTGTGATAGGCTCTGCCTGGAATGTTCTCATGTCCTTTGCCTCCATGTCAAATTCTAGTCACCTTCAAGATCAATGGTATCCACTCCATGTTTACTTCATGAGTTCTTTCCTAATTCCCATGTCCAGATGTATTCTCTCCTTTCTGTGAACTTTCATAACATTTTGTCATTTCCTTGGAATAGGTCACATTCTATCTTCAGTATACAGGATTGAAATAATGCATGTGAAAAGTTAAGTGCTAAATAAACAAATTATTACACTACTTTTTATTTAAATGGTAGTTATATATGTGCATGCCTTATTTTCCTTCTTCAGACACCTTAAGAACAGAGACTCTCTATTTATACCCATTTAATTCTCCCATAATTCCTGACATAATGTCTTGTAGATTTGGGGTTTTTTTTGGTTTTTTTAAGGTCCATTAAATTGAATTAAATTGTGGAGGCAAAAGGATTTAGGTAAACTTACATAGAAATTACCAGCCTTGGCCAGGTAGCTCAGTTGATTAGAGCATTGTTCCAATATGCCAAGGTTTTGGGCCCCATCCCCCATCAGGGTACATATAAGAATCAACCAATGAACACATAAATAAGTGGAACAACAAGCTGATGTTTCTCTCTCTTCCTCTCTCTTTAAAATCAATAAATTAAAAAAAAGAAAAAAGAAAAGAACCCAAGATTACTAATGTGCTTCCTTTAGGTCAAAGATTATTTTTTTTCATTTTAGTTTTATCTAATTGTGATAAAGAATGTATCATCTGCATTAAGTCACATTCTCCTGGTTTTCCTCTTCAGAGGTCACCCGTTCTCATCACCTTTGCTGGATCCTGTTCCTCTTCTAGACTCTAATGTTGGAAAACCTCTTCTTTATACACATTTACTTCCTTGGATGTCGCATCCTACGCCATGGCTTTAAATACCATCTATACACCGATGACTCTCAAATTTGTATCTCCAGCCTCACCTCTTAACTGAACTTCAGACTCATGAAATTACCAGTTCCACATCTTCAATTTGATAATTAATTGGCATCTGAAGCTTAATATGCATAAAACAAAACTATTAGTTACTTCACACCTGAAACCCACCCTTACCCTGGTCTTCCATACCCATTCATCCTTCTTACCCATTCCCAAATCTAAGAGTCAGCATTGATTTCTTTCTTTCAAACCATATATATAAACTGTACTTAAATCATGACAGCCTACCTTAGAGTTAAATTCTAACACATCCCCACATCCATGGCTGCCGCCTTGCCCAAGTAACAATCAGCTTTTGCCTGGACTGTTACTAAAATCTCCCAATTGGCTAACTGGACACCCTTCCTTCCTGCACACAGACGACTCCCCACGCAGCAGCCAGAGTAAGCTTAGATGGAGAATCTGATTACGTCTCTCGTGTGTTCTAAGCTGCCAGCATTTCACATCTCTCTTAGAATAACATCGAAATGTCTTAGCCTGGTCACAAGCCCCCACATGACTTGGGCCCTAGCTTCCTCGGACTGCATTCTCTACCTCTTCACGCTCCAGTGCTGTCACACTGCCCTTTTTGCTCTTCCTCAATATACCATTGCCTACTTTTTCCAAGCCTTTGCACTCTCTAGATTCTCGTCAAGATAAGTGAGCTAACTTTGCACACAGGTCTGGTAGATTATTCATCTTTGTTTTCCCAACACCTAACTTAGTGAATGGCATATGGTAGATCTCAAAGGTGTATTTGGATAAACAATAGCTCTCTTAAAAAGCTGGAGATTTTAGCTAACGGTATGGTTAGAATATAAGCCTTCATTGTGATATAGTTGCCCCAAATATCTGTTACCAAAGGCTATATTAACAGATGTGTATTGTTTGGAGGAAGGCAGATCCTAGTTCTTCTAGTCAGACCACTTCTGGAATGTTGTATTTGGCTCTAGGTAGCACATATTAAGAGGTATTCTGATCCACTGATGCGTTTCAGACAAAGGCTATTTTTCAGAAGAAGAAAAACAGTAGGGAAAGGATAGACTATGCCCTGTGAGGAACCACTGAAGAAACTGAGAAGCTTAAGCCTGATAAATTCTTACCTGATGGTTGGGGAGGAGATGTGAAACTCCCCAAACAGCTTGCCACATGAAAGAGGGGTTATGCTTATTCTTATTAGCTAGAAAGGAAATAACCAACGTGGTAGGAGGTTTCAGAGAAGCAGCTTAAGTTCGGCATAAGTGAGAATCGCCTACCAGTTTTCCCCAACCTAGTATTCTGCAGAACACTACACCATGTTAGGCTATACAAAGTGGCTTGTGTTTTTACCGCAAGATTTTTCAGAATCTTTAATATGCAAATGTTAAGAGGAAGATATAATATGCCTCATTCCAAAAATGTGTTTGTCCATAGAAACTTTTAATCACAGAACACTGTTAGCATCTCTTCAAACAATATTTCATTGACCAGATTGAGTTAAAGCCGCTCTGGTTCACATCAAGATATCAGGGGGAACTGGATGCTGCTGCTGTCACTTCAGTACTCCTGAAACCCTGGCCACTAAAACTAAAGTATGTAATGTTTGGGAAACCGGAGCAACTTCTCTTACTTGTTACGTTTACAGTGTGAGAGGTAACACAGGTCTAAATGAGAATAATGCAGTAAAACCAATGAAAGTGAGGCTCTCGCCTGGCTGGCGTGGCTCAGCAGTTGAATGTCTGCTGTATGAACCAGGAGGTCAAGGTTCAACTCCCAGTCAGGGCACAGGCCCGGTTGCTGGCTTGAGCCCCAGCGGGGTGTGTGCAGGAGGCAGCCAATCAATGACTCTCTTATCATTGATGTTTCTTTCTCTCTCTCCCTCTCCCTTTCTCTCTCTGAAATCAATAAAAACATATTTTTTCAAAAAAGAAAGAAAATGAGGCTCTCTAGTACCGTGGTTCTGAACTATTCTCTCTAGCAATACATTGTAATGACAGTCCCATGTCTGTCCAAGGTTTCATTTATTATATGCAAGATAACGTTTCTCACCTTTTCCATTAACACAGAAACAAACAAAAAACCCCTCATGTTCTCCCCTTCCCTCTCCTCCCCACATTGTGAAAAGATCTTCATGTGGAACCATTCCCCTCCATTGAGCATCACCATTTTAGAAGCTCAAACCTAGAGTATTAATGTAACTTTTTTTTAGTAAGCAAGACATTCTCATGCCTAAATGAAAAAACGGTATTTAAAAATGGTGAGCAAATTAAGACAAGAAAAATGATCAAAATGGAGCCACTTGTTTGAGGCTGAAGGGAGTAATAATAAAAAAGACAGATTCATAAAATCATTGCTGTTATAAAATATTTGTTGCAATAAGCAAGACATGATATAATAGTGAGAACAAGCTGGCCCAACAACATTGAAAAGACAGGGTTTCAAAATTCTCATTAGTGTCTACACAACTCTCCAGAGGAAGGCAGAAGCCAGGGCTGAAACATTGTAGTTCCTCAGAAGAATGTGCACCATGGAAGAAGGGTTCATCAGGATTTCTACAATTTATACCCACTCCCGTTTCCCAGAACCATATTTATCAATGTTAATTATCTTTAATTTGATTTCCAAAGATCTAGCAGTCCTGAAAAGGGGCTTTTGGGGGTTAGTAGATAAAATACTGTAATTATAAGAAAGATCTATCTTCTATGTTAATGTCATTCTCTTATTCTGTACTAAAAAATTCACTAAGGTTTTTTCAAACTTAGATAGTTGATAAGCCAGCCCCTGGACCAGATCACATCAGATGTACCAATTCTTGAGGTCTCTGTGAATAATTCACTTACTATACATTGCTTATGAAGAAAACTTGATATACAATTTTTCTGTTATTCTGCAATTTTGCCCTTAAATCAGTACCTCAAAAAGTGGGGTCATCCGTTCTAAATAGCAGGTAAAGGAATTCCCACATAATTTTGCCTACTCACAGAGACTAATCTCAATTACACATTTCTGTTTTCATGGCCATTTGGGGACACCAGGCTAGCTTCACCAACACTACACAAGGTTTACTGAGTTCACTGATAGATGACAAGACACAGTCTCAGGGGCCTTGCTCTTCAATGTACCAGAAAGTACAGAACTGCCTCTATCCTGGGAGAAAAGTGAAGGAGACCAGCTCATATATGATGCCACCTCTCTCCCCTAACCAAATAGGAGAAAATAAATGCTTGAAATTCAATGATGGCCAAAACCAGAGTCAGGAATCTGGGCCTTGGGCAGAGTCCTGGGAGTCATTAGAGCTTTGTGTTCTTGGTGTCCAGGTTGATCATGTTTTCTTGGATATGGGGACTCTGCTTATTTGCTAGATCCTGAATATCTTCTGACTTGAGAGGAATATAGTAGTAGCCCATGATGGAGAAGATCAGGCAGACCAGCAGCAGGAGACAGGAAAACAAAATGAATTCGGCCCACTGCAGGAAGAAATATATATAAGAAAAAAAATGTGGAGAAACAGGAAACTAAAAGGATCTTCAAAGGATGAGAACTGGGGAGCAGATTGACCCAGGCTCAGAATTTAGGCAGAGGTTTGTTAGAAGAAGACTGGGTTCACTGACCTTTCCTCACATGGGCATTTGGTGGCCATTACTGATACATACATATTTCTATTTTTCTGTCAAAGTCTGTGTGCATCTAACCCATCTCACATAAGGAATGTGGGAGGCAGAAGGATGGGGGAGGAGAACAAAGAGGAATTTGAAGGGGAAAACTTAGACACAAGCTCCTCTTTCTCTCAGATACATACCTGTACCAGGCCACTGAACTGTGCCACAGCAAGCACAATGAAATTGCCAACTCCAATGGTGAACAACCAGGCTGCTTGGAGTACAGATTTCATGCTAAAGGGAGCCTAGAAAGGACACAAGTTTACCAGTAAACAAAATCCATATACCACCCTCATGCCCCGTGCATCTATCCTGAAAACAACTTCTGCAAAAGTTTCTAGATTCAAACTTTCCCCACTGAGTTCAACGATCACATTGACTCGGGGTGTTAATAATGTTAACAGTAATAAAAGAATGGAGCTCTTATTAATCAAATATTTAAACTCATCATATTATATAATCTTCATTACAACCCTAAGAGATAAGTTCTATTAGTATTCTTGTCTTATACATAAAGAAAAATAGCATTAGAGAAATGATAATTCACTCACTCAAGATTATACAATGGGTTGTGCAGCCAAAATTTGAACATAGGCAGTTTGACTTCACAGCCCTTATTCTTAATTTTTAAGTATCCTTTCCTAGATATCAAATACCATAGGCTACTATGCTGCACTTCCATGATACTGGGAATCAAGATGACTCTCTGTTTAGGGTCATGTATAAGGAATCTAAGGCCAAAATATATGAAGGTGTTGGCCAGGTCACATACCTATTTAAGACAGTGCCAGGATTAAAATTCACCATCCTCTAAGCAGTATCTCCACCTCCACTTTCCACTTGCAAAACCTACCTGAGAATAAGAAAACTCAAGTCCTGTGACAGAGAACATGACCTCCCCAGCTGTAACCAGCACATATTGTGGTAGCTGCCAGGCAATGGATATTTTGTTGGCTGGAATGTCTTCTGTCTTCCAGGCCTGAGGACCCTGATTGGTGCTCTTAGTGAGGGAAAGAAGAAACAGGTTTGTCAGTAGTCTCAAGTAAATATTCCTGACTTACAGCATTCTGTGATCTTATATCTATCCCTCCTGTATATTTTCATCCTTTCACTACCTTCAACAGACTGAGCAATTTCTACACAATTTCAAGTCTTTTGAAATTCCTTTTGGTAACACTGCACTCACTTGCCTGACTTCGGATCTCAACATTAATATAATCCTTAAATGGCAAAATATTTTGATATTGTATGTCAAAAGGACATTTAAAAAATCTTTGTTTTCTTAGGGCCATAATGAGACTGAAGGAGATCATATCACCTCATAGCAATGACTCAAGATAAATTATGTCTTCCATTCCCACAGATCCCATGCCCGCTGCCAATGTTATCTCTTTTAACATCCCCTATGGAGACCTCAGTAGTAAAGTCACTAGAATCTATCATTTTACACTAGAAATAAGTCTGTGACCCTATCTTGCCATAAAATATTCCTCTTTGGATTCCAGGATAGACACAGATATAGATACAGCTCTATGGAAGGAGAGCACAGGGGTGGCCATGAGCTACTTACATTAGTAATAATGAACAGATAAGCTGCACCAAAGTCTAGTAGACCCAAATTCAGTGAAAAGTCATCATCTTCTGTTTTGCAGTGCACCGCAGGGTATCTGGAACAGGAGTAGTTTTCGTTAGAATAAACATCACAGCTTAGAAAAGCACTCCCATTACCATGATCTCTTTATTGATGATGAGTCAAACATCATCAATAAGAAGCCACCATTTCTCTTAAAGAGACGGGTCTCAAAGAGTAAATTATTTTCATGCTAGGATTTTCTGCCTCTCATATGAGCCCTTCATTGTCTGTTGGTTTTTGTTTTTTTTTAACTTAAACTTGAACAAAGAAGACACAGATCATCTTCTTTTGTGGACTCCAGGCCCTAACTCTTCTCATCTAAGTCTTATGAATTTTTCTCAGCATAAAAGAGTGAACCTGAAAGAATAAGCTTGAAGTAATGATGAGCCAGTAAGCAGTACCAAATGATAGGAGTGGGAGCCCATAATAAACTTTGCAAACCTCCCAGAGATGGGCCTTATTAACTACAGTTTGGCCTTCACAGCAATCTTGATCTCAATGTATCTGTGTAGAGAAAGGTGAGATGGAGGGAAGGAGGCAAGGGTCAAAAAAGACCTGGAGTCTACGTACACTCAAAGTTAGCCAAAATATACCTACTTTCTTGATATACCACCCCAGCTATATGCAAAGAAAGCATTAAAAAATTGTTGATAAAAGTAAAATGTCCAAAGGGTAATGGATGTTCTTACTCTCCTATTTGTACCATTCTGTATGCGGACACACCATAGTCTTCGCCAACATTGAGGGAGATATCTGTACTCAGGTTGATGTTGACCTTTTTATGCAAAGTGTTAACAAACCTAAGGGCAGAGACATTATTACAGATCAGACAAACTTTCCCAAACAAGAACACACGATAAAGGGGTAGGGAATTTTTTTGTTTTGTTTGCCACTATATCCTAGTGCCTAGAACAGTGCCTGGTACATAAAAGGTACATCATGTATGTTGTTAGTTGAATGAATGAATCGACTCAAATGTAAAAAGTAATCGGTAGTCTTAGCTGTCGCTAACAATCTCCTTCCTGAGGTATTAGCTTTCTATCTGCCATACCCTCACCTCACCTCTAGCTGGGATGGACACTATCGTGATCACCCATGGCAATCTGAGTTTCCTCACTAATCCAGTTTAGGTGTACCCAATTTCCTTCCTCCTTATAATGGTGGGGTTCACCAATACTCCATTAAGAAAAATGATTATGTACATATAAATATATACTAATATTTATATAAAAATGATAATTATCCTCTTATAAATGAAACATGATTTAACTGATGCAAAATCAGACTCCCAGTCCATAGTAGGTCATCATTGTTTTGGAGTCTGCAGAGATCCTGGACCCTTCTAGAATGATCTTTCTAGTCTTCTGAATCTAGGCCCCTAAATTGTTCCCTCAGTATGGGTTTTTGGTACATTTCTATTTTGATAGATTTTGCCTTTGCCTTGGCCTTTGGTCCATGGGATAAAAAGGGCAGTTCCCTCTGGAATCCTTATTGTTGATTCCTGGACTTTAAATAATCCTGCACTGATCTATAAATTTCCCCTTCCACCCCTTCTGGAGGTTCCTATGGCTCCCCAACCCAGGGAAATCCTATCAGCTTTTAACAGCAACCACCTAATCTTGATGGCCATAGGCATGTGCATCTGTCTGTGTCATATCAGATTACTGCCACAGACAGCAGGTGACCTCTTCAGTTCTCCATCTCTGGCTGTCCCAGGCTGTCTGGCAAGACCTTCAGCCTTTTCCAAATTCGCAACCAAGTCTTTTAACTCCAAATGCATTACTTTTATTACATCATGATGCTTCTATAAGTTTAAAATAAAAACTATACTTTAAAAACACAGTAAGAAGAGATATTCAACTACCAATGATGAAGCATTATTTGCTCACTTCTAAATTTCTCTCTGGTCCTCACAGAGAGGAAAGCACTGAGTTATTTTCCTGAGAAAAAGATAAGTGGATAAAATTCAGTAGAGGAAATGTATGCATAAGAGCACAGGGGACATACACAGATACAGGGTCATCTTTGAATAATACCACATGGGAAAGCAAGCCTATCTGCTCTGTGTCCTGGAAAATGCCTTCTGACACCCATGCCCCTGACATTCTAGGAGAGAGAATCCCTGTATGAGACAAGTAGAATGTTAGGCCTCATCATCTGGGGCCCCACAGATCAGAAGAGACGTGAGAATAGAGTGGCCTCAGATTTCCTTTACATCCACACCTCACGGCTGTCATCCCATTGGTGGTTATGTTTTCTGCATCCTTTACCTTAAATAGAGGAAAGTAAAAATCAGAGCTGACAAGGAACCAATAATCAGAAAATTTTATCATTAGGCATATCCCTGGTAAGGTATTGACGAGCCATCATCATACTCTAAGATGATAATTTGGAACCAAGGCCATTCCTCAATTTACCATAATGCTGGAAATACTTTTCCCATCTTCTCGAATGACCAGACTGTACCAATTCTTCTCTTCCACAGAATGCTCAGTGTAGATAGACAAATTGTGGTATTTCAGGTGGAAGTGAAAATCCTGGCTTTTTGTCTTCAGGTGGAGTTTGGAATAGTGTGGCATTTTCTGTAGAATGAAAAACCTATCACACTCACCTTCTACCCCGTTTTGGACATCATAATCTCATAGCATCCCAAGGCAAGTGACCTCATCAGATACTTTCAACATTATCCATTAAGCTAGTAACCCCATTTTTAGGATTATTCCATAGGGGTAATTAGAGGCATGCATAAATATTTATGAGTAAGGATATTCATCGTAGGATTACATACTATAATACTTATCATTACAATAGCTTCCAACTTAAAAATTATTGCCATTTTATAGATGCTGAAACTGAAGTTTAGAGATAAATTGTTCAGTGTCTTATGGCTAGGGAGTGGCAGAACCAGAAATCGGACTGGGTCAGTTTCACTCCACAAATGCATGCTCTTAATCACTATATTATGTGCTGCCTTGGTGCATAATTGGAATGTTTCTAATTCATTCAAGCCCATATCTCACCTGAAAGGATTTGATTGACTCTGGCAACAAAGAATTGTTTTCATCTCCCAGCACTGTCACCTTCACCTCATCATCTGCCAGATTTAAGACTTGTAGGAAAATCTCTTGGGGACCTGGCTGGGGTGGGGCCATTTCCTTAGGACAGAGAACACATGTCAGAATCACTAATAAATAACCTTTTGGATACAAAGAGAACAGATATCTCAGGCCTATCTCTGACAGCCTAATCCATCTAGTCAAGAGGACACAGTTTTCTCCCTCTGAAGAGCATTTGGCTTAGGGAACTCTGAAGTCAGTTTGGAGGGGAAAAACCAGTTCAATGTAGCAAGCACAGATGCCAGGCAACAATCTTCATGCTTTTTGACTCAGCTGCAGCCTCATACATCATTCCTCAATAGTGGCCATTCGATCTGCCAAAAGGTATTTGTATGAATATCTGGCAAGGTATTCTATAAGCTTGCGTTTCCAAAGCGATGGCTAGATACCTTGGATATCAGTGTTTGGAAATTCCTTGACAGTATATTCTGAATCACTCAGGTAGGAGATGAGCCTCATTTTACATTGCTGCTTTACCCCTGTATCTACTCATTTATCATAAATGTTTATTATGCACCTTCTTCAAAACAGGCACTGTGCTAGGTCCCAGGGAACCAGAAGAGTGAAGATAGATAAGGTCCTGCACTCGTGGAGCTTAAGATGTATTGAACTCACATTAATTTTTATCTCTACAACTGCCACAACTGCAAATGCCAGGCATGCTAGGATCATACCAACAGCCATTTTCCTAAGTGATCTGCAGAAGAGAGGAAGAGACAATTATATCTAAACTTTAGAGTTTAAAGGATAAAATCCAAACCCCCTAGGCCTACCACTAAAGACCTTCCCTGATTGGGCCTCAATTACATTTGAAAGTATTTCCTAGAACTCCCCTTCACACATCCTTTTATCTCACTTTACTCCAGTCACACTGAATGGCTCTTTGTAATGCACCACATTTCCCCACATCTACTATTGTTTATGATGGGTTTTCAACCCATCATGTCTTAATAACAAGAATAATAGTAATGCAGTCAGATTAATTGAACATTTACCATATGCTAGGCACTATACATTATTACTTCATTTTCCTCTTGTTCAGAAGTTTTTCTTGACCTTGGCAGCAGACTTCTCTACACATCCCTGGCACTTTGCTCCATTACGGCACGGGACATATTTTGCCTTGTGTAATAATTATCTGTGCGCATGTTCCACTCCCTTATTAAACCGTAAACTCCTTGAGGGCAAGATTTATGCTTTTACGTTTGCATAGCACTTGGTGCTAAACACACTAATATTTGCTCAATGAATAAGTGACAAAAGGCAACTTGAATATGTTAAAGTGGTTGTTAAAAGGAAATTGCTATTAAATCAGGAATTAGAAGAGGCTTAAAAAACTCCTCTGTGAAACTTTACAAAGAATAACATTTCTACTGGGAAAAAGCAGTAAATATGTACAAGTCTATCCCCACTCTTACCAGGCCCCTGTACTTGTTTCATAGGGGCAATAGGAGATTTAAAGGGATTAGCTGTCACCAAAGGCTTTAGACTTCTTTGAAGAGGAAAATATTCAAGAACGAAGCAAGCAGTTGGTTTAGGAGCCCATTCTCACATACTCTTGACTTTCCATGAAACTTAGACCTGACCATTCAACACTGTACGGTAATGACTTAGACTCTCTACAGTAAGAATTAATTAGTTCTAATTCCCATTCTCTGGTATGAGTGGCATTTAGTCTAACATAGGTAAACAGAACCAGAAAAATTATAAACAAACAAAAAAAATCATCACTAAGTCGAAAAGTACTGACATTGAATCTTCATCAAACTGGGCAAAGACTGAATCAGTCTCAAGCAACGCAGGCATAAGGAGCACTTACGAGAAGTTAATTCCACACTTGGAGACCAGAGGATAAATGACAAGGTCAAACAACGGGATGAAGATAAGCACCAGAAGGGGATTTAGTACCTGAAATACCATGGTAAAAAAGATTAGTTACAAGTGTTTTCCTGCCATAAGTGTGAGCGGGGGCTCTCATTTGCTTTTGCATGTTCTCTCTCATATCCAAAGATACTTTCATCATATTAAGAACAAAATGATTCCACATCTCTTAGTCCCTTTAAACCCAAGACTCTATTTCCCATTCCTAGCACCTTAGTTTCCAAATATCCCAAGGAACCAGTTTCACTCTGAACCTGTTTTTCTGTCAATCAATCGGGAGTTCCCATTTTCACTTATCTCCATTTCCACAGCCTGAAGGAAAATGTCCTGGCCAGAAGAAACAAAGAGAAGGAAGAGTTGGGGATTATTGAGCAAGGGGTTAAAAAAAGAACTGGGAGTCACCGATGAACAGAAATTCTGACTTTGTTGCTCACACAACAAAGCTTTCTGCTTTCTATGACAATATTTCCATTATACCACCTTGCCATGGGAAAAAAGTCCAATGTTTATACTTTTCCTGTGAGCTCAAAACTCACTCTCCCTGGAGTTGGGCAGGAGCTACTTGCTTAACAGATTTTATAAAAGAGAAGTGTGGGGCTTAAGGAGAATATTTTCATCCCTATGCTTAGCGCTCTTCAGCATACAAGGAAAAATAACATCAATTTATGATTGGAAAGCCTAATACTACAGGTAGAGGTATAGATAAGAAAAGAAATAAGTTCCCATGACTATAAAGAAGAGTCCTACCTGCATCTGGTCAGGCTGAAGCACAATAAAACCCTGAAACATTATAATAAATTAAATTTAGAGGCAGTTAAAGACAAGAAAAGCCTACATCAACAATCTTAGTAATTAGCAGGCAATAAACAAGTTAAAATTCATGAAGTCTTTGGTTCAGGGCTACTATCATGCTTGTAAGGATATGTGGGGGAACTGACTGGGAATGGTTTCAGACTATGTTTGCTAAAGGCGGGTGCCCTAAGGCAGAATATTCTTTTCTATGTGCTATGCTTTCCTTAACCTCAGAGAGAATAGAATCAGTGTGTTTCTATTCATCTCAGTAACTGCAGTCGTAGGTGGCACTCATGTGAAGGACAAGCTATCACAGTTAGGGTGAAGATTCCCACTGACACAGTGTTGCCAAAGTTGTTCAGGGGGTCAAAAGGGCAGTCATGGTAAATCCTGGACAACCAGAGGAAGGAAAAAGGTAAAATTATATCTGGGAGGCTGCAAACAGACTGGCTAATAAGACCCTGACATCATTCCACCCTACCCTCTTCACAATTGAGATGATAGAAAAACGAGACGATAATCTAGGAAGTGGAATAACTGAGAGCAGAGATGGAACTTTTATGTGGGTTTGCCAAGGAATGGAGATTGGAAAAAGAGAAAATAATGCTTGCAACTTTCCCATTCTTTCCATATCCATGTATAGAATACCCCATGTCCAGGTCCTCTGCTGTGATCTTTTACCAAGAGATGGGGCCAATTGTATACAAGCAGCATTAAACCTGTCTCTGCTGTGCAGGGCAGGCTTAGGCTAAAGAAAACAATCACCATCCCAGGTCTCTATGGCTTCATTTGTTAGCTTCTCAATACATCCTTGTGCACATTTAAACCTTTCCCATCCTTACGTTCCTGATTGCTAAAGATAAGATTCTGGTTTTTATTTTTAGACTAGATTTCTTTACTTTGCCTACTCAGTACTTTCATGCTAAAGGCACCTGTCTTATGATCTTAAGTCAGTTTTCAGGCAAAAACACAAAGAAATTAATTTTTCCTTTAGATGGATTATAAAGAAAATAACAGACTTGTCTGGAAAATCTCTTCAACTCACCAAATTCCTATTCATCCTGGTGGCTTGTAAGGTCCATCGTGAGCCCTAGGCCAGACAGATGCAGTTAGAAGAAATCCCTTTTCTGTAAGAGGGAAGTGGCTGGAAGAGGGGTGGCTTTCAAAAGAACCATTCTTACCTGCTGTTCCAAAAGAGCCCAGAACATGGGCAATGGGATATAAAGGAATAGTATCCTGGTCAGTGCCTTCACATCCATAATGAGCTGCTTCTGCAACAAATGGGAAAGAAGGAAGAGGCTAACTTGCTAGATATGGTTTTCATGCTTGGAGGAGAGCGAGAGAAGAGGTAAATGCAGCAGGAGGGAATCTGGACATTAGGAAAGATGTTACAGAAGCATAAGATATTTCTGAAGTTCCAACTTACTGGGTATTTCTCAGCTGCCCAGTCCAGCCAGTGCTGCCGCTTTGGAATGTTCCCAGAACGGTTCTTGAAACGGTTAGAAATAGCAAACTAGGGCAGAGCACAGACATCAGAGGAGAGACAAAAAGAAACCAGCTCTTCCCTTTTTCAATTCATTGTCCCTTCCCTCCAACACACGTACTTTAAGGGACTTATTTCAACACTTTGATTTAACTAGAAGATGAATTTCAGAGTATTTTAGATAGAATTTGATTTATTCTTATGCCTTTAAATTTTTCAATTTAATTTAATTTCCATCACAATTTATTCCCCTTAATCCGTCTTCTACCTCTACTCCTCTCCACCCCACAGTCACCACACTCATCTGTGTCAAGGAGTTCTCTTTTTTTTTTTTCCTTTTTTGCTCAATACCTCCACAATCTCACTCTCCCCTCCACCCCTTCCCCACCCCTGCCAACAGCTGTCAGCCTGCTCTGACTTCTTATGTCACTTAGCATAATGTTCTCCATGCCCATCCAGGCTGTGGCAAAGGGTAACATTTCCTTCTTTTTTTACAGCTGAGTCATATTTCATTGTGTAAATATACCATAGTTGTTTTATCCATTTATCTACTGAGGGACACTTATAACTATGTTTCAGAAGATTTTAGCCAATTAAAAAAATGATTACATTTTTCTTTTTTACTTACTAATTAAGTAGGGGCATAGAGGAAGACTGATTAATCTCAATTTGCAAAAAGGCACAGATGTAGAATAGAGGTTATTGAAAGAAATGTATACCCATGTTTGAAGGCCTATTTGCTCAGCATAGCATCTCTTTGTCTTTGATTGAAAAAGGCATGTAAACAATTCATGGACTTACCCAGATACATTTGACAACTTGAATCGCTATGTTCCCTTCCGGAGGTGTTTTTTTGTACATTTTGCTTCCCATTGCAAACACAACTGCAGTTGATACACAAACAAGGTTCTTAGCTTCTCATTTAGCACATTCAGTATGCCAATGCTAAGGACAGACTGCTGAAGTGTAGGAGTAACTGGCAGAGCATCTCACAAAGGGAGGAAACTCACTTAACACTTCCTTACTTTGGAGGTATAAAAATTATGGGAGTAAAAAAAAGAATAAAATAGTCAATTGTTAAAAGAGCTATCTGTTGAGACCTTCCTGTAATAACAGAAATGGAAGTCATCTTTGAATTCTCACTCCTTTCTCCATCTCTGCATGTGATATATTACCAACCTTCATTGACCCTCTTTCTTCAGCTGCTGCCTCTTTCCCACTACCATTGCTCTGACTCTTATTTAGGACCTCACAACGTCTGGGTTATTAAAATGGCCAATACTTAGTTTCTCATTCCCCCGTCTCTTCTTTCTCTTGTGTGATGCCAAATTAAAACTTTATTTTCAGGACCTACCTAATAAAACCGAAATGCCTGGCGTGAAAGACCATCCCAGATTCATTACTTTCCTGATCGTTATTATTACTATCTATTGAAGGTTTATTATTATATGTAAAGTGTTAAGCATTTTACATACATGAACTGATTTAACCTGGCAAAATATGTACTCCTCTCTCCACTTTACACATAAAGAAATTGAAGATTAAAGAAATTAAGCAACTGGTACAAGGTTATAAAACTAGAAATTGCCAGAAACTGCACTTTAGACCTGAGGCCTGTCTGATTCAAAAATCTATGCTCTTACCCATCAGAAAGCATCTCATCCACCTTGCATTATACACTGTGCTAGACACTACTAGGAATAAAGATAAGAAAGACGTGGCCTCTGTCCACAATGGAGCTCACCTCAGCCTACCGCTTCCCACTTTGTTTCATTGCTCTGCATCAGGTGTTCTATGCTCTAACCACTATTCATCGTTCCTACAAACAGTTCTGTGCTAGTTCTCTCCCTAAGCTTATTCTTTTCCCTTAACCCACATCTTTATTCTTTAATCATATAGGCAACTTTTATTTTCTTACCTTCCCTTTTTACTTTCCAAATAATCAGCAATGAGCTGATAATACTTTTATAATTATAAGTGTTTTTTATTCAAGTATATTAAATTTAGCTAAAATCAATGGGAAGACTTCATCTTGAAACCCTCCTAGATATATTTTCCTCCTTCAGGGATTTTCTGCTCCAGAAAGATGTCCCCCTAGCAGATCATTTACCAAAGATGCCTTTCTCAGTAGCATTTTCTTACACGTGAGAATGCCTGAATCACCTTTCTTTTACTGACCTTAGCTTTTTAATTTCTCCATTCCTCTCAGTCAAGTTCACTCTACCACCTTTTCTTTATTCATCTTCAGTTTACCCAGTGCTTCTCCAAAGAGCACTCTTGACCTACAGCAGCCTTCTTATTGTTGATAGAAAAAACAGTTCAGGAAAGGAATGCTAATCCTAGGAGACAAGTGGGCAAATAAAGAGGTATCTAGACAAGAGGAAGATTTTAGATAGGAAATAAATTGCTCCTGAAACTAAGAATGATCCTAGAAAGAGGCTGGTAATCTCGGAAATTCTGATCTCAATAGTGACATTAGAGTGATAAAAGGAAGGCCAGGCAATCAGCTAAAAAAGGTCACATTTACATTTCAAGGCTACTTCTAAAGAAGATGAGTAGGGGCCTTGAGTTTCTACTATCTCCTCCCTGTCAATGTAAGAAATGTCCAAACCTGTAGCAAATTTTATAAATTTATTTGAGCCAAACTGATGAGAATGCCAGGAAGCAACATTTCAAATGCTCTGAAGAATGACAGTTATGCAGTTTCTTTTATACATTTGGAATTAAAAGGATGTAAGGAAGCTTACGTAAAGGCTGGAGAAAGCAAGGTGGGCATTGGGTTACAGGAGAGTTAGCAAGATTATGTGCTCCCTTGAGGGTGGTCACAGCTTTGAGGGGTCTGGAAAAGAGTCATGTCAAAAGTGTATTAACCTAGATGCACAAAAACAATGGACAAGGCTTGTAGAAGGCAAAGATAAACTTTTTACTAAAGCAGTTATATGCCTGGGGCATGGTACGCACCATGACCTGGCCAGTTAGGAATTTATCACCAGATAACTCTGGGAGGTTACTTTCAATCACTGATCATGCCAGATTTATTATAAAACTCCCTTTTCATTATATCCCTCTAGTGGATAATGTTGCCTTTTGCTTCACAAAAGTGGAAACTCTCAACTTCCTGCCATCAAACCTATTAAATCCTATATCCATGCCCATCTTCTCTTCCCTCCAGTTAGGTAAAGGTGATGGTCTTCCTCCTGTACAAAGGTAAATTTGCCACGTGTGCTTTCCTATACCATTTTTATAGGAAAAACATTATACTGTTTTCATCTTGCATCTTCAACCTCTTTCTCTAATGGAGTCTTCCCAACAATATTCAAGAGTGCTTCATATCCTCTCTTGGCTCTATGTCACCTTTCAGCTATGAATACTTTCCCCTGCCTTCCCTCTTACTCAGTTCCCAGTCTTTTCCAATTAATCTTGAATCTCCACCAATCTACCATAATTGATACCATCAAATCAATCACCTTCTTGTTGCTATATTTAAGGGACATTTTTTACACTTAATTCAATCTCCCACTCAGTGACATTTGTCAGGGAATGATTTCCTTTCTTCTTGAAATCTCCTTGGTTTCCAGCATAGCACTACTGCCACTTTGGCCATTCCTTTTTAGTCTTATTTGTGGGCTTTTCCTCTTTGCCTATTCTTTAAATGCTGGTGCTCCTCAGGGTTTTATCCTAGCCCTCTTTTTACCTTATTCTTGCTGTCTCTTAGTTATTTCCACTATTTTCATGGCTTAATCCCTATCCTGATACTAATAGCTCCAGATATTTATCTATGACCCAAACATTTATTTGAGCTCTAAGCCTGTACTTCCAAATAACTGCTGCTTGATAACTCCAATTATATGTTCCAAGATATCTAAAATGTAACATGTTCAAAACTAAATATATTGGTATTGCCCCAAACCTGGTCTCCCTCATTACCTCAGTTAATAACCCCATTATCTATCCAGCTGCTCAAAGTTAGAATCCTAAGTCAACTTTGACTTACCCTCTCCCTCACTTCACATATCTAATCATATCAAGTTTTATCAATTCTACTAGGATTGGGACAAGATGAGCTAAGTGAGGTACTCACCTTGATCACCAAACTTAATGAAGTTCCAAAACTTCAGTAATCAAGATAAATAGTATTCTTTACTCACCCTTAACCCACCCTTTTCCCACATTATAGTCAGAAACACCAATGAAAAATAAAAATCTAAGTTATTCCTTTGTTCAAAATCTTTTCGTAGCTCTCCACTGTCCTGATAAAGTTCTAATTCTTTAATTACTTAAAAGGCCTTTCATTATCTGGTTTCTGTTTCTTTCTCTTCTTTATTTTTCTCTGTTATGCTCCAGGCAACCTGAAATCTTTTAAGCCTTTGAATATGTCACACTATCTCTCACTTCCTTGTCTCACAGATACCATGTCCTATTTCCATTCCACTTCCAATCTCTTCTTTGATTAATTGCTGTTAATTCTTTAGTTCTCCCCTTAGATATCATTTGTTTAGGCAAACTTTTTTTGACCCTCAAAGTCTTAGTCAGACATCCCTCTTACATGTTCCTATAGCTTTCTATATACTTCCCTAGTTGGGACACATACAGTATAAACAAATACTGTATTATAAATTCCTGTCTACTTGTCTGTCTCCCTCTTCCTGCTGGACTATATAAGTTTTTTGAAAGCATGAACTGTAGTTGTCTCATGCACCAATGTGACCCCAATATCTAGCACAGAATCTGACACAAAATAGATGCATTAAATATTTGTTTAATGAATGAATTTTTTTAAATGAGTGAATTAATTTAATTACAGTGAAAGGCCAGAGGATTGAGTTAGTTATTAGTATAAAGAAAAGTGAAAGAGCTGACTAATGACAGCTAACACTTGTTTAGCATTTTATAATTTATAAAAAATTTCACTTGCAGCATCTCTTTTGGTCTCATGATTACTCTAATATGCAAATATTATTATTGTACAATGATCCAGAGAAAGAGACATAGTTCTAATCACTGGAAAACAAGGAAACTATTTGGGAAAATATTTGGCTTCAAAGGGAGAAAGAAGCAGGGAAAGTATTATCACAGCGCTCCTAAATAACACATACATCTCCTTGGAATTGGAATTGGAATCTGAGTATTACTATTAGCTACCCCTGGTAGGAAATAATCACACTGAACATTGAGTCTCTGGGCTCTTTTTCCTCTATTGAGTTCTTTATGTGTTTGCACTGGACATATTCCAGTGGGGTGTTACCCAAAGGCTCAGAGTGAGAACAGGTTTCCAGGTCAATGATTAGAAACAATCGTGTCCAAGTTTCCAGTTAGGTTGCATAAACTCAGCAACTCACACAGCCCCTTCCTCTTCCACTACTTGCTTCTCTGTGGTAAAGAGAATGCCACTTGATCTTAGCTGCATGAGTCCCCATCTACTTATCTAACTCGTCTTACTCTCTTTGCTCAAGAGCAAACTCCTTGGGAACACTGCAGAGCAGGGCAGACACAGCTAAACCTAGAAGCAACTTTATAAGGCCCAAAGAATTAAAAAATGTCTTAGAATTACCAGATGAATAACTATCAGATGAAAGAAGTTAGTTTGAGCCCTGGCCTGTGTGGCTCAGTGGTTAGAGCGTCAGCCTGTGCACCGAAGGAGGGCAGGTTTGATTCCTGTCAAGGGCACATATCTGGGCTGCAGGTTCGATCCTTGGCCCCAGTCAGGGCACAGCACATGTGGGAGGCAACCAATCGATGTTTCTCTCTCACATCGATTGATTTCTCTCTCCCTCCCTTCCTCTCTCTCTCCCTCTCCCTTCCACTTTTTCTAAAAAAAAAAAAAAAAAAAATCAACAGAAACAATATCCTCAGGTGAGGATTAACAAAAAAAAATTTAAAAAATTAAGCTAGTTTGAGAGAAAGGTTTATTGTCCTTGCTTCCTCACATATTGCAGTGTAGAGCAGTGGATCTCAACTTTGACTAGAATCACCTAGATATTCAAAAAATTATAGATGCTCAGTTCTATTCCACAGAGAAACTGATTTAATTGGTCCTAGATCAAGCCTAGGGCTCAGTCTTTTTTAAAGCTCTCCAGGAGTCTTCTTATTAGTTGTATAACCTTGAGTACTTTTTTAAAAAAAAGTTTTTGAATTCAGTGAATTTATCTCCAATGTTTAGGGACAACCCCTACAATAACACCTACCTAAAAGAGTTAGTGTGATGAATGAATAAAATAATTTGTGTAAAGTGCTTACATGATGCTTTACATTAGCAGGCATCAGTTACTAGTTTGCTCTGCCCCGCTAGACTTACCAAGAGCTGTCAGCATAAGCAGTCCTGGAACTCCAAAAGCCAATGCATAGCAGTCTTCCCCAAAACACTGCACATCTCCTAAAGAAAAGAAACAAAGTAACCCTGAATCTTGAGTCTTTGATATTCTGTTAGGCACGCTCAGGTTTGTCAGGTTGTAGACAGAGACGTCTTCTTTCCTCCCAACACCTAATCCATAGTCCTTCTTTGAGGCCAGACAAATCAAGACTGGAAGAAATTCTCTCAGGTTTTGAAGCCCTTTATAAAAGAAGAGGAGTGGGCAGGAAGTCTTGGACAGATTTTTGGCTGGCTGCAGTAAAGCTTTATATAGGGCCCTTCATAAAAGATTCTAACCTCTCAGCATGGGTGTGACAAATGTAGAAATCAAGCTCCCTGCATTGATGGAGAGGTAGAAGACTGAGAAGTATCTAGTTCGTTCTTCTTCCTGAAACAAACAGGAAACATCATCAGTTCAATATACCTCTTACCTGCACTTTACCCTATGTTCGATTCAGCTGGAAGTACATACACAGAGACAGAGTCGGATACTGCCTCCATAGTATCTGAATATTGTATTAGATATTTTAAACCATACCTGGCTCACCCTATGCAAACATTTACCCATCTTTCAAACCCCAGTTCAAGCCTCTTTAACATTCTTTTACTCCTTTATCTGACCAAAAATGATCATCCTCTACACTGTGCCACTACTGTGTTCTATACATACCTGTTATAATATTAATTTCTTTGCACTAAATGCCTGTTTCTTTCAGAAGGTTGTGTGTTCCTTTAGGACAGAAATCATGTGTTACTCATTTCTGTAACCCCTACTACCTTCCATAGCACTTGAATATACTACAGACTAAATAGATATTTATTGATCAAATTAAGTGAATGATTGATTGAGTTAAAGAAAAGATTTTGTGGAGTGTGTGGTAGGAATAGGATTAGAACATAGAACAGTAGAGTAAATTGCTGATTAAGCAGGGTAATTCATCTAGTACTCATGGGAAGTCTGCCAAAGAGTATAAAAGAAAGTCCATGGGCTTAGAAGTGGCTGATGAAAACTTGGAGGTGGATTTGTCCTATTATTAAATATCTTTGTGGAACAGTTACCAAGTGAAGCAACTTTCAAATAAAGTTGCTAATGCTTTATTCATTGTTTACTGCTGTGATTCATTTTGGCACCCCAGATCTTATCCTGACACAGAACACTCTGTCCTTCCCATTTTCTGTTTTACAGTGTATTTCACTTCCTCATCTGCTCTCCATTTAAACCTTATTTTACCCATATATTTGTAGAGTTCATTGTGCATAGAATCCTACTTGCCAAAGTTTTGTTATTTCTCCAAATTCAGCAAGCAGTTATGATCTCTGGACCCCCACCACGAGATAAAAGAATATAAAATGATTTACTAAAATAATTACCCTTACTCTGCAGGGTAAGAGACCATTTGAGTTATGATCACAGGAAGACAAGACACAGAAGAGAGAACAGAGAGAGAAAAGCTAGAAGCATGATAAATAGCTATAGAAGAGGAATAGATACATGAAGACAGACCAATAGGAAAAGTGAGAGCAAAAGAGAGGAAGCCAGAAATTTTGGCTGATCTAAGAATAGACTATTTCCCTTTCCTACTTCTCACTACTTCCTCATACAGGCTCGCTTTTGCTTATTTATACTGTTTTCCCCTCATTGACAGTATAAAGTATTTGGGGAAAGAGAGAATGATCATATACACCAGTGATTTTCAACCTTTTCATCTCATGACCCATAAACTAATTACTAAAATTCTGCAGCACACCATAAAATATATTTTTTGCTTATCTGCCCAAAAGGAAAAAAGGTATAATTTTGATTCATTCACACTGGACAGCTATTGTGTTGGCTGTTGTCATCTTTTTGTTTGACAATCTAGGGGAAAAGAGGTCAGTGGTCCTGACTAAATAGGTATTGCATGTTTTTAAAATTATTGTGGCACAGAGGTTGAAAATCACTGATCTAGACAAGTTCATCTATAGAAGCTCATTCTGTTCGGTCATTTGCCCTTTCATAGAATCTCAAAGCAAGAGATGCCTAAATCATCTCTATACTACCCATCCCCTCCCATTCGCAAAGCGCCAACCACATTTCTTCTTAACTACTTCAAGTGAGAGTAAACTCACTACTTCAAACTCTGACTATTTGAAGTTTTTCCTTCCATCAAGCAAAAAGCTCGTTTCCTGTAACTTTCACCCATTGATTTCAGGCTTGATTACTGACATCTGTACAAAATCTACAGAGAGCTATAATATTCTTTTTAATTCTTATCTTATCCAGGCTAAACATCTGCATTTCCCTCAACCTTTCTTCATAAGAAGTGTCTTTTAGTCCATTTACCACCCTACTCTGGTCACTTTCCTTTGAACATGTTTCAGTTTCTCTCTCTATTAATGACCCGTGCTCAGAATGGAACATAACTCCTCAGATATCATCTCACCAATTTTGGCAAATGGCTACCTGCCAGGTAGCTCTTTTAATGTCTGCTCTGCATTCTTGAAAATACAAGATGAATAGGACTCTTACATCTGTTTTTTCAAACTGGTCTCCACCAAAAGCTGCCACGCAGGGTTTGATACCTCCTGTCCCCAAAGCTATTAGACTCAGGCCGACCAACGACAGGACTCTGAAATGGAGAGGTGAGGACACTAACCATATTGATGTTAAACACAACTGTAGACATTGAATATAGAGCTATAGGAGGAAAATAAGTATATAAGGACAAAGATCCCCTTTACATTTCTAACCCATGGGCACTTTCCATCTGCCTTTACTGCTAGGAAAGACTTGGGGGCATTTAAGAGCTTTATGACCCTTGAGTCTCTGCCAGAAAGTATTTATTGCATGGGAGGATTCTGTCCCTGACATTTCCATTTACCCCTTGTGTACAACAGATAGAAGCAGATACTGAAGCAACTTCAAAATTAAAGCTCTGGCTCTCAATCTTGTCTTAGTCAAAGAGACATTTCAATAGAAAGGACTTATGAACCCTTGTTCCACATACCATTACTAACTACAAAACACAATATTAAAATTCATCATAATTAGTAGAAGTGTCACTGGTTTTTTACAGAACAACAATAAGGAGATATCTAATATTGATTAAATTTCAAACAAAGTTCTTAACTCACTGGATAAATACTTGTATAGGCAAATTATAAACATGAATACATATGACTTGGCTCTTGAAAACTGTAATTCTCTTTACTGATGGAACCAACAGACTTCAGAAGCTACCAAATGCTTCTTGCCCCATAAACATCAATAGCTTTAGTAAAAATGGATGGGGCAACTGGAATATATGCAACTACACATAAATGGAAATATCTAAGCTTTGAATATGACTTCTATAATGAATTATAAGGAAATGTAACAGACTTTTTTTTTTTTTTTTTAACCCTGGCAAAGTGCAGATGCATGGACGGGTAAATAGGTAAGGGAATATGGAAGACATAAGTTTTTATGATTGTCTTCAAACATATGATGAGTTTTTATGAAGAAGATATTAACTAGGCATTCTAAAATCCCCAAATGTTTAATAAAAACAAATGAGTTCAGAAAAAGGAAAGAGTTCAATTGCTAAGTAACTTTTTCTTAACCAATTTAGTAATAAAACAATAGTTGGTTGTAAAATAAAGGGCCATCTTTGATAAGTAAATAGAAAATAATCCGTAATAAATGCATAAGACATTTACCTGTCTAATGGAAGAAAAATGATTCAGTTTACTCCATGATTTTACTCACGTGTGTACCATGTGTCCCCCCAGTATTGGTAAGGCACCCAAGGACTTGATCACATGGCCAAGCACATACACCAAGGATAGATACATAATTGTCCTGTAGAGAGAGTTAAATTAGTCAGTCTACAAACAGAATTCAGAGACTTGTGTAATACAGACTCAGAGTACATACTAATCTCGGTGCCAGGGTAAATGAAATGAAAAGAACAAGGGGTGGAGGAGGAAAACCCTACCTGAGAAATGCAAATAGAAATAATAATGGTAAATGAAGTAAACAGACTAGAAAAATAGAGAGGAACTCTTTGCTCTGAGTGTTAGAGGTAATGGACATTCCCTTCAAGCTCCTTTTTCATACCTGACCTCTCTTCCCGCTCCCCCCACTCTACGCATACACAGAGCATTCCTGCCCTGGTACAGATATGTCGAGCCCAGAATAAATTTGTAGCAGGTGAGGCTGTTTTCAAGTAGAACCAGAAAAAGAGGATACTTTGAGATGTTTTTCTCAAGGAATGTCTTTGGCTCTAGAAATTGACAGGGAAGAACTCCAATTAAACAGGAAAAAGGAATGGCTAATATAAACTTTCTCTAAATCAAACCGTTAAGATATATAGAGAGGTAAAAACGCTCTCAGGTTCAGCCTAGAATTCCAGTAAGAATATATGTAGGAATATAAGCGCTGAAATAAGGCATACAGCCATATATACAATACCTCTTTATGTATATCATCACCACACTAGCAATCTACATATATAAGTAAAATGTTAGTACTAGAAGGAACCTTGGAAATGATATAATTTACATCTGTGATTTTAAAATATTACATGCTAATGTGGAATATAAAGAATGGAATGAAGGCATCAGAGAGAGGCTGAAGATACCAGAAATTTAGGATGTAGATTTCTCATTCTAAATGTCTGATCTTCCTAGGTTGTTTCTCCAGAGAAGGGACTTTAGAAGGTTTATAATGGCAATTAGGGGATAAAAAATTGGGTGACTAATATCAGAAGGGCTAATTAATATCAGAAGGAAGGGGCAGGGTTTCACAAAACATTTTATAGGGTCTTCTAGAGAAAAGTTCTTCTTGTTGGAATAAAAAGAATAAATAGAATGGGAATGAAAAGGACTGAAAAAAGGCCAGCTATCATAAACCCAAAAGAGATGATCTATGTTAGATCATCAGAGAGAAAAATCAAAAGAAGTCTGAGCTGGAGTAATAGAGTCTGAGTAGGGAGATCAGAGCAATATCAAATTATTGGACTAAATGAATGAGAGAAGTGTAAGTGGTTTAGAATGAAAATGGGCAAGTTCCTAGGTGAAAGACTCAGGGAATTCGTCTAGGATATGAAGAATATAAGAGGAAGCTAATGGCAGGAAAGTAACAGAAGGAGAAAGAAGTCAAGAGAGACTTGGAAATTCCACATTTGAAATGAGATTATTAGAGTCATTGTAATTCCAACTATGTAACACAGAACTGTTTTAGATAGACTTGACCTAGCTTCCATTTGCAAATGAGGAAAATGAAATCCAGAGAGATCAAAGGATATTCCTAAAGTGACATTTTAATTAGTATTGGGGTTAGGTCTAGAAGTTCTACTTTCTAACTCATAGTCCCGTGTTCCTTCAGTTTTATCATGAACAAGCTAATGTGGAAAAAGAAAAGGAAAGAGGAAGAACTTTTAAATTTTATTTCACCACCCAAACTAATTTTAATTAGAGCTTAGGAACTGAGGAGTATGTGCGGTGGTGGCAAAGGAAGAAACCTAGTGTGAAGAGAGTAATTTCTGACCACACAATTAAGAAAAAAAGGAGAGGGAAAAAAAGAGCAGGAAGAAAATGCTATAGACCCATTAGGAGAAAGAGAATGGAGAAGTGTAGAAAGGACATCCAAAAGCATATTTGACATTTAAGAGAGTGGTTATAAGTGATTGCCAAGGTCAAGTCCAGACTCATAGGCATGGTTCATAGGGTATAAAAAAACCAACACTAGGGACAAAAGTCATCTTCATGCCTGCCCATGCCTACAATTGAGTATTTGAGGGTGAATAAATTTATTAATTGAAACATTTATTAGGCACTCTTCTAGGTGCTGTGGATAAAAATACAAATGAGACTTTATTCTTTGTTTAGAAGAAAATATCAGGTTTATACACAAATAATTACAAGATAGAGTTGCTAAATGTCATATGAAGGTAAGAAAAAAGTTCAGAAAAGATTAGATTACTTCTGACTAGTAGTGAAAGGTGAGGCGCAAAGAATAAGCCACAACATACGTGGCATTTGAACTGAGCCCTAAAGGATTTGGACAAGGGAAGATGGGATAGAAGGAGGTACAGTGAAGCAGAAACAGTGCAAACAGACATAGAAAATATATGTATTGACTGTTGTTAGGCTAATATCAATAGTATTCAAGTTTTCTCTAGTACACAGTCTTGAAAGGAAGTATGACAATTAGAGCAGAAAGGTCAGTTGGGATGAGATTAGTAGACAATGGGTTAGTCAGCAGAAAATTTTGAGCAGAGTAGTAATGTGAACAGAGATTTCTTTTAGGAAGATTAATTTGTCAGTAGTGTGTGGGCTCAGTTGTTAAAAAAGGATATGGGAGGCAGTGATAACATCTTTAGATGTCCAGCTCCATAGCCCAATTTAGAGGTAATGAAGACCAAAACTCGAGTAGTGGCAATTAATGGCAGCGAGATTCACTGTTCAAGAGAGATAAACGTGAGAAATATTATAGAAATAGAATTGGTAGAATTTGGTAACTGATTGAATGTGGGTGTATAGGTTTGGGAAGTGAGGATAAGGTGGAACATCCAGGAAGTGAATGGCAATATGCAGTTATAATGCATGCTGAACATGAGAGAGAGGTTAAGATTACAGAGTTGGAGGAGCTGTTTGCATATAGGTAATATTGACACCACAGGATTTGCTAAGAGAGAATCTGGGGAAAGAAAAGAGAGTAACAGATATACCCTGGGGAACTGCCTACAGTCAGGAAAGAGTGAAGTAAACAAAAAGCAAAAGAGAAGCCAAATAGGGAAGAATCCAAAAGAGTATGAGGAAGAAAATCAGATATTGAAGTGTTAGAGAAGCCCAGGGAGTTTCAAGAATCTAGGAATGATAAACAGGCTGAAACGTTAAAACAAGGTCCTAGTGAATCAGAATCTAGAAAAGACCACTGGAGTTTGTTAACAAAGAGATCACTACCAATGATCTTAGAGAGAGGAATTTCAATAGGATAAAGAGATGATTTATGCTGTGTTTTATTGTACTCACCACAGTCTGCTGCTCTGCATTAAAGGTAGTTGAACGTGAACAATGTGAAGCAGGTATTTGTGTCTTATTTATCTCTTTATCCCCCGCACTTCTTTGCACTAATAGATGTTTGATAAATATTTGTTGAATTAAATTCTATCAGATTAAATGGAACTGAATTGGATTCTATTGCATTATATTATATTACTTTGCCCTAAAGAATGATGATGAAGAGAAAGGAAGGCAACAAATATAGATGATTCTTTTTAAATTTTGGAGAGAATGGTAATAAGACAAATAAGACAGTTTGAAAGGAAGGTTAACAATAGTTTTGTTTGTTTAGAGTTCTCAGAGATTTGCACCTGCTTCTAGGTAGAGGAAAAGACTGCCTCTAGGGGGAAATTTGAAGGCAAGAGAGAGGTATATTGAGAGTACAGAAACCCTATGGAAAATAAGCTAGGTAATGGTGATACGCATGTGAAAATTCATCAAGCTGTACACTTAAGACTTTCAGATTTTTGTACTTTATATAAATTATACCTCAGTAAAAATAATTTTTAAAAATAAAGAATACCTCAAAAAGGATCAAGATTGAGGGCATAAGTGGACATTGTTGTATTTCCTCTGAAATAGACAGGAAGCTATGTTCACCAAATCCCAGAACTATTCTTCAATTTTAAAGGAAGTCATTTTTTTTTAAAATATATTTTTATTGATCTCAGAGAGAGGAAAGGAGAGGGAGAGAGAGAGACAGAAACATCAATGATGAGAGAATCAATGATCGAGCCTGCAACCCGGACATGTGCCCTGACTGGGAATTGAACCCCTATCGCCTAGATCCTAGGTCGACACTCAACCGCTGAGCCACGCCAGGACGGGCTAAAGGAAGTCATTTTTAAAAAATCAATAAAAGTACTAGTTATGTATGTGAGTCTTTTATTCTATAACTGAATAGAGACTATGGCTTATACTTTTTATTCTGCACATAGTGCCAACCCCCTATTTGGATGGACTTGGCAACTGAAAGGAGCAAACACGGATCTCAGTCACCTATGCACCATCCCCCTCTCGAGTCAAAAATGTGTTTAGTACTTTATATATAGGTTGTAGCTATGTCTAAGATGCTGATTAAACACTTTAGAAGAGTGAATATATAGAGGCCGAGTGAGTTATAAACCAGTGTTTACTAAAGAGGATTCATTGATACACTAGGCCCACAAGATACCCTGAAAAAATATCCTATGGTCAAACAAGTTTGGGAAACACTATGTGCCATAACCTCTTCAAGATTTCCCAGTGCATATTAGCATGTAAAAGGCTATAAGAAGTCGTGCAGTAACGAAACATTTTAATCTGTGTTCAGCCTAGCATTTTCCAAACTTATTTCACCATGAGATCTTTATCTTCCTACATAATGCTCATTATTATCCTATACAATTGATTTTCAACAGAATGTACTTTGAGAAATGCTAATTCAGATAAATCCATGGGTGACAAGTCCATTGAAAATAACTGGGTGATGGATATCTAAGCTCTATCCCTAGCCTACAAATGTCTCTTGGTGCTATTTTCAGGGACTTAAAAGATACTGAACTGAACAGAACATTAGTCTAACTCATGAAAATATTTATATTCTTAAGAAGGAAACTACAGAAAGAGGTTAGAGAAAAGAGTTGGCAAAAGAACTGAAAAGAGGGACTCATAAGATACTAAAAGAACTGAGATGATTCAATATGGAGAAGAGATGGTGAATGTATCAAATAACTACACTGAGGTCTCTAAAATTATAAATTTTCTGGTGGGTAGCAATCTTTATTTCCCCTGAGATCAGAACAAGAATTGGTCCTAAACTACAGGATTGAAGATTAAAAATAAATTTAAGAAGAGAAAAACAACAACTCCTGATTGAAAGGATGTAAAAATATTGGGAAAACTGACAATGCAGAGAAAACGCCTTTCTATGTGTCTGTCTTAGAGAGATTCAATTTGTGATGGATGACACGGTGTGTTCTTGCTTGGGAAAAGAGGCTCTAAGTGGTAACCTTTGTACAGTTAATCTGTGAAGCTTCTGGGGATGTGATCGTTCATCTTCCTTACTTGAATTTTCCCAACCATGAGTCAGCAATGGCTGCTCCCAGGATGGGAGTGAAATAACAGAGGCTGCTGAAGGCATGATATATAGATGTGGAGGTGTCTTCATTCCAGTGCAGGAAATACAGGAAATACATGGTCAGCACAGCTAGGGTAAAAAAAGGGGAGGCAAAATAAGATAGATGCATTAAAATGACTTATGGAAGAGAAGTACATTTGATCTCTGGTCTTTGAAGGTGATCTTAATCTTCGACACTCCTATCAGTGAAGTGGCTGAGGAGTGATCGCCAGGCAATAGAAGCAGGGCCTGTGGGAGTTGTGAATGGGGTGGCTCTTAGTGTACAAATGCAATACTCCTCCCTTCAGTCTATGTTCACATCATTTAGACTCATCATAAAGATAACATAGTGCTTCTAATATCCCTTCCGTTCTCCTTTTCAGCAACAATACATTCATAAAACTAAAGAACAGAAACAGAGAATGGAACTCCGATGGTGAGCGTATTCCATTTATATTCTCACAGACTGTGTTCTGGTTTCTATTAGGCCTTTCTGTTCTTGGCCTGTATCTGTTACTAGGTGAAATCCCATGAGGAATTTATTTGAAGTCCTGGCCAAAGGAAAGGACCAATTTGGATGAAGACAGAAAGAGTGGATAGGGAAATAAATGCATACAAGAAGACCAGACATTACAAACATGGGGTGAGGATGAGAGGAGAAAAGTAAGACTTTGGGACACAAAATTACCTTTCATTCCATAATAGGAAAAGCGCTCACAGAATTCATTCACCACAATGAAGACAATGCTCAGTGGATAGTTGGAGCCACAGATTTTCTATGAAGCAGAAAGACAAGGGTTCAAGCATGAGCTTCTCCCCAACCCCTATATTTAAACCTCTAGACTGTTCCACAGCAGAAAAATTCATTTATTTTAAGTCACCATGATAGGTAATGTGAAGCAATGATGCCTACTCTTCAAGAAATAGCTATTATCTACTAAAAGTGCTTGCACTGCTGATTTAGGAGAGACAGAAACTATTATGAATATGACTTGTTCCTCATTCATCTAACATAGAACTGCTGGGACATTCTCTGATCCTAGATACAAGATCTTCTTATCTTCCAACCACTACTAATGGAAAAGCCTGGGGCTCTGAGCAGAATAGTCATTACTTATTTCTACGAACAGAACGAAGAGGTAACCTATGGAGCACTTGATGTCCAAGCAGTTACATTTAGGTGTCAGTAACCTGCCTAGCTTCACTGTGCAAACTAACCTCCCTTGTCCCCACCTGCCCTGTTCACCACACTGGGAGGAGATCTGGCAATATGATGGCTTCTCATTCAGAGGCTGCTGGAGCCAGGCTCAGGGCCCATCATTGATTCCTAAAGGGAAGCTGATTGATCACCTTGATCTTGGGCAGAGTTCTTAAATCCTTTAAAATTAAATGTCCATCCTATAAAAGAGATTTGATAACATTTTTTGAAATCCTACTGGACATCAAAAGGACTATGTTATTTCATGCACTGTCAGTATATAAGGAATGTCATCTTGTCTTTCAAATCCCTATCTATTATGATAGCCCAACAAATGTGAGGGGGAGATAGAGATATTTGTCTTTGGGAGAATCATATCTTATGAGATTTATACTGCTTCTTATTTCAAAAGAAATTTATGCATCTTTGTAAGCAGTCTTAGACTGTTTGGGGCCAGAAGAGGTATAACTAACTAAATAAATAGATAAAGAAATAATTTTTATTTTTATTCTTTTACTCATATGGATTGATAAAAACAACCCTCCTAAATGTTAATATATGTTAATGTATGATAATAACTTGCTTGAAAGACACAATAAACTGGCTTTTTACCTTCCCAGCTCACAGCTGGAGAATTCTGCAATCTGAAGTTTTGTTAACACACTTTCACTAGCTATGTAACATTGTCACTGGCTGGGTTAACATACTGACCCTGGCCATGTCACTACACTTGTATTTATGCTTTAGTTCTGTTATTCCAAAGAAATGAGAATACTACTACCTCTTAGCTCATATTAAGAACTCAGGATATATTGGCTATTATTACTATAAACTCTTCACTGCAGGATTTTGATGTGAGGATTGAATGAAATAATGAATTTGGAAGTGTTTTAACAAGTGTATAATGCAAAATATTATTGCTTCTTTGTTTCTCTATCCTGTCTCCCACTGTAAACTGGAACACATAGAAAGAGACAATTTATTCTAAAACTTCTCTTGGTGTCCAGCCTAAGACTCTGAACACAGAGAGAACTAAGGGCTGCGTTTTTATATTGGTAAAGAAAGAACAATCACACACAGTTCTCCATACAGGAGTGCTTGCCAAGTTTCCCTGGACTTTCCAATTGCTATTTCTTTCCTTTGCGCCAGAGAAATTCATAATATAGATACAATGAAACACAGCAAAGTCCTGTATCTCAAATGAAGAGCTTTAACTATCTCTTCCTGCTGCTTCCTCTCCTAAGTAAAGGAAACCTCTGTTTAGATTTGGTTTTCATGTTAATTCTAAATCCAAGAAAGAATAGTTTTTAATACCCTAATATAGCTCAGTCTGAAGCTCCAAGAGGCCAAAGAAGAGAACCAAAAGAGCACATCTGTTCCTGTTAGAGGCAGAAATGAATCTGGGGACTCACCGGAGGTGGCTTCTTTGGAAGGCTGGGAGGTCGAGGTGGTACCTCTTCAGTAGAGACAGGTGAAAAAAAAGTTTCCTTGGACTCATTTTTCTGGAAGGGATTCATAGCTGGCTCCTTACTTTCTCTCTTCAAGCATTTGGCTGCGGTAAGCACTTGGGACAGCTGCCAGCCTACTGTGGAAAGGGGGACTGACTGGGAGGGGTAAAGGGGGTGGCTTCAGCAACTAGGTTTAACCCTGTAGGTGTTGGCTTCAGCAACTGCCTGATCCAGACCAAAGCACAAATCTATAGGAAAAAGAAAGTGTTGGGTCTCAGAGCCTAGTGCAAAAGAATAATTATGTAAAAATTAAAGCATGGAGAAGTGTGAACAACACATCGTAAGATGGGAAAGACAATGCTGGAGAATTGCAAAAGAATGCAAAATAGTTAAGAACACTATCCTTCAAGCATAGATTTAAACATTGATTTCAGGATAACAATAGCTGCCATTTACCGAACACCTATTATGGGCAAGGTTAATGTACATATAATTATATACAGGGTTGGGCAAAAGTAGGTTTACAGTAATAAATAAATACTAATACAAAAATAAACCGTGTTTTGTGTACTCACTGTAAACCTACTTTTGCCCTACCCTGTATATATTACCTATCTATCTATTCTAATTCTTATTACTATGCTCATTTTATAGGAACAAATGTACGAGAGGTTAAGTAATTTGTCCAAAGTCATGTGGCCAGTAGGTGGCAGAACTGGAATTTCACCATGACAGATAAAGATTCGTATTAGTAATTTGAAATTCACTGGAGGGAAAGTCAACACAAAATTGAATTTGGAGAGACAGAAAAGATGTTGATTTTTGGTTTTCAACATGATAAATTTCAAATAGAAAAATATGCTACAAGCAATTAAAGGATTGGGGCTAGAGAAAATGAGAGAGGAGTGTGGTGATGTACATCTGGGAGTCATTCTTCTAGTTTGCTAAATTCATTCCCTGTGTTTTCATCACTTCAGGATGAATTCATCATTTCATTGATAAATAAAAATTTGAGCTAAAATTATGAACCAGTTATTTTCTAGGTACTATTACAAATATTATTTTCCTTATATTTTTTTACTCCATAATATATTTAGTCTTTATCAGAGGAGGAACAAGAACAAGCATGATGATAGATGAATTTTATACATTATTATTTTTGCTAATTTAAAAAGGTAAAAGAGGAACAAAAGAATAGGCTGCCCTTCTAGTTGTCAGTTAAAGGGAAAAGGAAAAGACAGCTATAAGAAAAAATTAGGAAACCAACAAGGAGGTCAGGAAACAAGAGAATTAATTATTTTATCTGAGACTATGAGAGCAAATCTATGACGACTCTATCCCTTGCAAAATTCTCACATTACCTATTTGAGTAATTTATTGACAAAACCAGGAAAATCTGACCTTTCCTCCATAAACAACTTCAGACTTTGACCATGTCTTCCAAGCTTCTCTTACACTCATCCCCACTGTCCCACAAACCTTTACCTAGAGAGTCCAGCTTCATTTCTGACTGTGGCATTAATAATTAATCTGTAGTTATTCTTTCAGGAAGTATTTCTCTTTCTGGTTTGGTTAATGACCCTGGATGCAAAAAAAATGAAATTACTAGTCAAGTTAACCACTAGAAGCCTTGAAGGTCTAATTATGTCAATAATTCCCCCTGTTCTAGCCTGGTTACCTCTAGAATAACATTTGATCTAGCAGAGCAGATGATATATCACCTGTATGCAATGCACCAATTCATTTATGCTTATAGGTACCCCAAATACCAAACTTTAGAGTACTGACATTGGTTCTCTGATACTCCTTTGTGTAGATGAAATTCCTCTTTTAATTACGGCAATATAATGCTAGTATTCATAGAATCAAATAATATCAGAGATGGGAGAAATCTTAATCTTGTCCTATGTAAACTAAACTTCCCTGATGAGGAGTCATTTATGTTAATTTATATATATATGTATTTTTATACACACACAAATACAAACTTATAGGTCTTTCCCTTGAAAATTTATCTAAGAACCTTTAAAATTAATTAGGGTAACATTGGTTAATAACATTATATAAATTTCAATATCTGTATACCCTATTGTGTGTTCACCATTGCAAGTCTAGTCTCCTTCCGTCACCTTGTATTTGACCTTCTTTACCCACTTGGCCTCCCCTAGCTCCCTTCCCTTCTGGAAACCACCATTCTGTTGTCTGTATCTATGACTCTTTTGTTTTGTCAGTTCCTTTATTGCTTTTTGTCTTATATCCCACATGAGTGAAATCATAGTTCTTGTCCTTTTTTGTCTTATTTCACTTAGCATAATAATCTCAAGATCCATCCATGTTGTCACAAATGGCAATATTTCATCTTTTACATGGCTGAGTAGTACATCTTCTCTATCCAGTCATCCATCAAAGGACACCAAGGTTATCTCCATGTCTTGGCCATTGTAAATAATGCTGCAATGAACATAGGGGTGCATATATCTTTACAAGTGTTTTTAATTTTTTTCACAGATACCCATAAGTGGGATTTGTGGGTCATACGGTAGCTCTATTCTTAATTTTTTGAGGAACCTCCGTACTGTCTTCCATACTGGTTGCACCAATTTCCATTCTTACCAGCAGTGTACATGGGTTTCCTTTTTTCCTCTCCAACACTTGCTATTTTTTGACTTACTGATAATAGTCATTCTAACAGGTATGAGTTGGGACCTCATTGTGGTTTTGATTTGCATTTCCCTTATAATTAGTGATATTGAGCATTTTTTCATATATATGTTGGCCATCTGTATGTCTTCTTTGGAAAAGTATTCACATCCTCTGCCCAGTTTTGTAATTTTTTTTTTCTGTGTGTGTGCGGTTGTTGAGTTGTATGAGTTCTTTATATATTTTAGATATTACCCCCTTATTGGAGGTATCATTTGCAGATATCTTCTCCATTGGGTTGGTTGCCTGTTTTGTTGATGGTTTCTTTTTCTGTGTGGAAGCTCTTTAGTTTGATGTAGTCCCATCCACTTATTTTTGCTTTTACTTCCTTTGCTTTTAGGGTCAATAGCACAAAAATCCCTCTGACACCAAAGTCCATAAGTTTAGTGCCTATGTTTTTGTCTATGCATTTTATTGTTTCAGGTCTCATATTCAATACTTTAATTCACTTTGAGTTAATTTTTGTGTATGCTGTCAGATGGCAATCTATTTTCATTCTTTTGCATGTTGCTTCCCAGTTTTCGCAACACCATTTATTGAAGAGACTGTCCTTTCTCCATTGTATATTCTTGGCTCCTTTACTGAAAATTAATTGCCATATATGTGTGTTTATTTCTGGGATCTCAATTCTATTCCATTGGTCTGCATATCTATTTTTCTGCCAGTACCATACTGTTTTGATTACTAGATTTGTAGTATAGTTTGAAGTCAGGGAGTGTGATACCTCTGATTTTAGGCACTCAGGTTTTTAACAAGCACCTTTGATTATGACAGGGATTTGGAGAACACTGGTTTGAAATCCCTCTCCTAGACTAGCCTGAAGAATATTATGGAAGAGCTCAGAAGGGACAGAGTAAGGACCAGAACTCATATCAGTATGCCTCTTATACCCTGTCATTATTTTTGCTAAGCTGAAATCAGATATAAGGATAAAAGGGAAGAGAGAAAAGTAACTCTTGGATAGATTTGAGCACAAACCCTTCAGAGACAAAAAAAGATAATAAAAATGGAAAAATCTAAAGTATCTGTGATAAAAATAAAAACATTTGTGTCCTCATTGCTTGACAGCAGAGTGATATTTTACAGTCATGTATAGAAAGGAGGCTGATGCTCTAAAATGATAGATACTAATATAGTCAGAGAGGAAAGGCAAATATGGAATTAAAAGAGAATATGTGTTTAACAGGTATATGAATATAAAATCAGCACACAAAAATAAATTGTATGTAAATTCAGCAAAAGCAAATAGAAAGGGGTATTTAAAAAATAATATCAGCAATAATAGCATAAAAAATACCTGGAGTAAATCTAATGAAAGATGTTCAAGAACTCAAATATCTCACTTATATGATTTCACTTAATGTGGAATCTAATGAACAAAATAACGAACAAAATAGGTCCAGAGACATGGCAGCATGGAACAAACTGACAGATCTCAGAGGGAAATGGGGAGGCCGGTGTGGGAAGAGATTAATCAAAGAACTTATATGCATATAGGCATAGCTCAGGGACACAGACAACAGTGCAGTGAAGGCCTGGGTGGGGCAGGAGCCAGGTGGAGGGGGGCAAAGGAAGGAAAATGGGGTACATCTATAAGACTCTCAACAATAAAAAAAAATTATAAAAAAGAACTTGCTACTGGTCAGTAGCTTTCAACTATAGTGTAATTTAATATTTATCTTTTATCCAAATTAAAAAATGTTAGAGATGTACATATTAATTATCTCAACACTTAACTGTTTATTTTTCTCTGAAAAGCCAAATAAGAAAATGATGAAAAATATGTTGAGATGATAATTTCATTAAAACATTTAGCTTCATCTTACCCTAAATTATAATTTAATTTTGTCAAGAATTAATATATTTTCAACAAAAATTTAAGGAATATGAGATAAAAAAGGCTCAGAGATATAATGAAAATCACAGAATTTATTATAAATCCATAGTTTTGACATTTCACAATTGGAGACAGCAATGTGGTAAAACAGAGCACTACAGCACCTGATCTGCCACTGGTTAACTAACAATATGTGGGCAAGTTACTAACCCCTGAGTCTGTTTTCTCATCTTTAAAACTTCAAAAAAAAATTAAGATTAAATAAAAACACATGAAGATGCTGGTTGTCATAAAAAGTTAAAAAATGTAACAACTGAAAATTCTGAATCAAATTTAATTTCTTTTATCATTTAAAGTTACTATATATTTTCCTCAGCCTTAGGAATTTTTATTCTTAATATAAATGATCACATCTTGTAAATTTTATATTTACAGCTTAATGTTTCTTCAGTCATCACTGTCACTTTCTGATTCACTCAGCTGCAAGTCATTTCCTAAAATAAAAAATAGCAAAACTGTAGTAATTACTTAATATTTTAATATTTAATATATTTATTTTTAGATAACAAATATTATACAAAAAGTAATCCCAAGTGATCCTGTTTAGCCAACATTTTGTCATTAATAATCAGATTGCTCATCCTACAATTTAGTCACATCATTAGTAATTTAAATAGTTAATACTACCTGTGGGAAAAAAAAAGCATCATTAACCTTCAGCATAGTTTTAGAATCCTTTGGCTTTCATTTTGGTCTTCTTTCACATACCAACATCACCCTTCTTTTATACCACTGATTTAATAGCATCAGGAAATGAGAGAAAATACAGTTTAGATCAGACTACATCATTCTGAAGAGTGAAAAAAATTACATAATATTTTACTTAAAATGTCAAAATCATTACATAGTGTTTGTTAAGAGCAACTCACCATTGATTCCTTTTGTAATTCATTCATGTGATTACAGTCATGAAACTTACATTCCATGGGGGAAACAGACAGTAAACAAATAAATATGTAATATAATGCCAAGTAGGTATAAATACTATGAAAAAATAAAGATGGGTATGGAGAGAGTGGTGAGAGGTGCTACTTTAGATAGCATAGTTGGGAAAGCCTCCTCGAGGGATGACATTTGAATGGAAATCCAAATGTAAAAATAAAGTCATGAAAATATGGAGAGGGGTAACTGTCCAGGCTCAGGGAACAGCACATACAAATGCCCCAATGCAGAAGCATGCTTGTATTCTCTATGAGAAGGCCACCGTGGCTGGAGTGAAATGAAGGACACGAATGATAAGAAATTAGGTCAGAAAGATACTCAGTTTTTAGATCATGGTAAAAACTTTGAATTTTTTTTGAAATGGGCATTCATCGGAAAATGTTAAGCAGGCAACTGAATTGGACACTGCTGTATATTAGTGAATAAACTATAATGGTGTGGAAGAAACATGGAATCAGGGAGAGCAGTTAAAAGTCAACTGTAGTTTCTCACATAAGAAATAATACTGGCTTTGACTAGGTGGTTCAGGTGGAGGTAGTGCTAAGTGGGCAGATTTATAATATACTTTGAAGGTAGTAGAGCTTACAGGACTCTCAAAGGCACTGGATTTATAGGGCATGAGAGAAAGTGAAAAGTAAAGAATGAACCCCAAAGTTTCTGGTCTGAACTGAATAAATGATTGTGTCACTTACTGAGATGAGAAATACTAGAGGAACAAGATTGTATGAGAAAAATCACATGTTCAATTTTTGCATTGGTACATTTGAGATACCTAGTAAATATTTAAGTATATATGTTATAGGCAACTGGATATACAAGTTTGGAGCTCAAGGTAGGGGTGAGAGCTAGAAATAAAAGATTTGGGAGTCACTGATTGGAGGGGTTTATTTGAAGCTATGGGATTGGATAAAATCATTTGGGTAGTAAGTTAAAATGGTTAAAAGTAGTAGTATATTTTTTAACTCCTCCACAATCAACAGAGGCTGGCATATTTTCAAGTTAATACACAGTTTAAGAGTGGATTTTAGGCAATATACAAGTTGTTGTAAGACATCTCAGTCTGTTACTTGAACTCTAGAACTGATTACATCATTTGATAAAGAAATCTGCTTATACTTCTTTTGTGCATTTGATTCCCATGACCATTTTATTATTTTCAATACTTAAATTTCCACTTATTATACAACTATTGAATGGCATAAGAATGTTAAACTTGATATGATGCCTGTAATATGAGTTTCTTAAGTGACACCAACCCAAACATCCTGAGCTCTACTTTTCTTACTAAACTTCATGCTATAGAGGTTATATACATAGTATTACCATGTTGTTAAAATGTTAAGGCAGTTTTGAAGATATGAGATTAGCCTTTGAAGATAAGATGCTTAGTACAGGCAATATGTTTTCAATCAAAATGATAATTATGACTTGGAAAAAGGGTTTACTCATAGCAAATGCATTCATACATCTAAACCAATGGTTTTCAATGAGATCAATACTGCCCCCTGGAAGATGTTACAGAAATTTACATGAGGTGTGTATCCAGATGATTTGCAGATTGCTAGTGGCATTTAGTAGGAGGGGAATTTAGGGATGGTAAATAGCTTGCAATACTGGGGTCAGTCTTGTACAATAAAGATCTCTTCTACATTTTGTAAAACTTGAAAGTACAGTGGTATACTCATGTACTTGGAAGAACTGTTTATAATTTTAATGCCATAACCTAATTGCATTTTTATAAACTGAAAGTATTCTTTTGCACAGATTTAAAATTCACTAAATGTACAAGGACATAATTATCATTTAAACTGAAAGAACACTTTACTTTGTTTTTCTTAGAACCATACAAAGCTTTTCTTTTTTTAATTGTTTGGGAAAACACATTAGTCATCTCAGTGCTGCTCATTGTATTTGGGTCAGCAATATAGCACTTCAATACTTGTCTGTATGACTATATATGTATATATTTTCCAGTCCTTATTTCAACATGTTAAGTAAAAATTATTGACAATATGAATTTAATGTTGTCTTGCTCCTCTTAATTTCAAATTTATTCATTAAAAGTAAGTACAAACATACGGCTACTTTGTTGTCTTCTGGTATAGTCATCCATGCCTGAATATTTTTAGAGTAGATATATATTAATTTACTATAAATTATTTTTATTTTGTCTTCCTATTACATTAAATTAATTATTTTCAAAGATGTATGTACATAAGCTATAAAATTCATTTTAAGACAGTAAGGGGGACTTAAAAGAGGGTTATAAAAGAAGGTACTGGGTTTGATAAGGTTGAAAAATGGGATGGTTGCAGTAACCGTAAGAGAAGGTTTATTTCCTCTTATTAGGAAATCTCCAGTTTGGATAAAATATATTGAGAAAAGAAATTCACTAATTTTTATTTTATTTATTTATTTATTTAGTTATTTAAAATATATCTTTATTGATTTCAGAGAGAGGAAAGGAGGGGGAGAGAGAGAGATAGAAACATCAATGATGAGAAAGTCATTGATCGAGCCTGCAACCCAGGCATGTGCCCTGACCAGGAATCGAACCCCAGTCACCTGGATCCTAGGTCGACGCTCAACCGCTGAGCCAAGCCCGGCCGGGCGAAATTCACTAATTTTTAAAAAAGACATCCCAAGTAGTTACTACTGGCATAACAAATCACTATTGACTTTTGCATGTAATTTTTGTATCCACAATCTTTCCAGTTCTTTTATTATTTCTATAGTGTGCTGATTCTCTTGGATTTTCTATGTAGAAAATTAAATTGTCTATAAATAAGGTTCATTTTATTTCTTGTTTCCAATTCTTATATCTCACTTCTTTCACTTCTTTTATTGTATTTGCTAGAACCTTCAGTACAATGTTGAATAGAAATCATGATATTAGTCCTCCTTGTCTTCTTCCTGACTTTAGTGAGAATGCTTCTAGAGTCTTTATAATGTTGGCAGTAGTTTTGTTTTTTGTAGTTAATGTTTATGAAGTTAAGGAAATTCCTTTATATTCAGCCTTTGGTAAAAGTTTTAAAATTGATAAATACTGAATTTTGTCAAATTCAAATTTGCTGAAATGATCATATGGCTTTACTCCTATAACCTGTTAATGTGGTGAATTGTATTGATACTGTTTCAGATACTGAATACTTCTTACATTTTTGTGATAACCCTCATTTGGTCATGATTTTGCTTGCTTGTTTTAAGTACACTAGTCATTCAATTTGCTAATATCTTTTTTAGTAATTTTGCATTCATGTTCTTAAGTGAAATTGATCCACATTGCTTTTTGTCTTATTACTGTATAGTTTTGATTTGAGATTATCCTAGAATTGTAAAAAAAAAAAAAAAGGGTAACTTTCCCTACTTTTCTATACTCTGAAACAGTTTGTAAAAGAATTATTTGTTCCTTGAATTTGTTAAAATTCATCTGTGAAACTATCTTCAGTTTTCCAGTATCTTGGGGATATGGAAATAGGGTGGAAGAGGAAGAGACATTAATTAGTTTCTTCAGGCTTTCCATTTCTCTCTGAGTTAGATTTGGTAAATCACGCTTTTTCTAGAAAATCATCCACTTCTATGCCAAATTTACTGGGATGAAATTTTTATATAACTTAAAAAATAAAAGCATATTATAGCTATAATTTTAACCACTTTTTCATTACTAATATTGTTTGTGTCTTTTCTCCTTTTCTTCATATGCCCTTGTTAGAGGTTGGTCTTTTTTATTAGTTTTCAAAAAAATTACTTCTGGTTTTGTTTACCCTCTAATGTTTCTTTGTTTTCCATTGCATTAATTTAAAATATAATCTATATTATTTTCTTCTTCTGTTTCCTTTAAGATGTTATTCTTCTTCTAGGTCCTCAAAGTAAACTTTTACTCATTTATTTTCAGTTAAAAAATTTTCTTGAGGCTATACATTTCCCTGTAAGTACCATGTCAGCTGCATTCCAAAATTGCTGAGATATATTATTTTTGATACTGCCTAATTACAAATATTTTGTAATTTCACTGTAGCTTCCTTTTAACATGTAAGTTATTAGGTATGGGCTTTGAAGTTTCTAAGCATGTATTTTAAATTATTTTTTGTTAATTATTTATATTTTCATTGTTATAGTCATATAAAGTAATCAATAAAATATTAATTCTTTGAAATGTGTTATTTCTTTATTCTAGTAGGAATTAATTTCTATAAATGTTTTATATATACCCAAAACAAATGCCCACTTTGCAGTTTTGGATTGTAGGATTCTATATTTACTATTAGAATAGGTATGTTAATTATGTTGTTGAAAGATTTTATATGCCCTTACTAAATTTTGTCTGCCTGATTACAGATGCACTAATCTTCCACTAAGACTTATCAATTTCTCCTACTTATGTCAATTTTTGTTTTATATATACACACATATATAACTCCATATTGTAATAATATGAACTTATGTGGTAAAGATATATTATTATGGGCATACCAATTCATAATTGTTTATCCTCTTAGTGAATTAAACCCTTTGTCATTATTTGGCCATTCAAGAAATCAGATGCTCCAATTTTACCTCTCAAGTTAGGAGTAACAGCTTTAAATAAAGACACGAATAATTGGAAGTTCAAAAGACCTTTCCTGGTCCCTAATTAACTCACAGTCTTATTCTCTCTGCTACCCAGTCTTGCCTCTTGTTTAATTCTATTATTAGGCTAGAGCTAGTCAGTCTTTCCTAGATGCTCACTTTATAATTTATACAGTGAGAGTAGTTTTAAACATACAGAAAGTCCCATTCTCCCCTAGAGAGTATCAACCTGAATGCCTTAATTAAAAAGTATTTACTGAGCATCTACTGTGTATCACGTACTGTGCTAGGTGCCAGCATTCAATGATAAGCAAAAATAAAGAAGATTGCTGTCCTCCTGAAGCTTATACTTTGGAAGAGAGCAAATCACACAAATAAATATAAATTTATAATTGTGAAATTTGATATAAAGGAGGTATTACTCTGAAGGTCTATAAAAAGCGGGATCTGACCTTGTCAGGAAGGTCAAGGAAGGTTTTCTTGATAAAGTAAACTTTGAATTGTAATCTAGAGGAGAAAAAGTTAACTACATGAAAAGCAGGAATGTTTCTGGATTAATGAACAGCATTTATAAGGGTCCTGAGGTGGGTGAAAGGATTTGAGTATAGTGGCAAAAGAAGGCAAAAGTTGCTATAACAGAAAGAACAAGACCATTATGTTAGGATGTTTTGTTCTATCCTAAAAGAATTACAAACTATTAAAAAGTTTAAAGTAGAAGAGGTGGCAAATTATAGTTGAATTATGAAAAGATCAATATGGTTGCAATGTACATAATAGATCAAAAATGGGTCTGAGTAGATATGGGGTGAACCAATTAGGAAGTCATTACAGAGTTAAAGCAGGAAATAATGGTATATTTAACTAGAGTGATAGTGGTAGAGATGCAGAGAAGTAGATGAATTTGAGAAATATTAAGGAGGTAAAATAAACAGGACTTGGTGAAGGACTGACTATACTGTAAAGAAAGAGAGGAAGTCAAGCCTTGAATACAATCAGGCTTTCTGGTTTGCATAATTAGAGGACTCCTGTCTTTTAGTAAGAGGTAACACACTCAGCCAAATATAACTTGGTTTTGGACAAAGTGAATTGATATGCCTTTTACTAAAGGATGGTGTTGGGTTTATGCCTCTAAAGCTTTGAGATCTGGGTCAAAGATACAAGTTTACAAGTTATCTATTGACTGCAACAGAAATATGGAGATTATCCAGGGACAGAGTATAGAAGAAAAAGAAAAAAAGGACCTAAGATTAAGTCTTGAAGAACTCCAGCTCTAATGACTGAGTATAAGATTATAAACCAGCAAAGGAGAGAAAAGTATCTACAAAGATAGGAGAAAAGCTGGTAAGACATTATGTCACAGAGTCAAAAGAAAATGAGTAATTCAATAAGAAGATAATGATTAATAACATCAAATGAATAAAAATAGGAGTCTTTCTCTTTATACAAATTTTACATCATAATCAGTATGGCTTCACTGGGAATTCTTACTTTTCTAATTACTCATGCTTATGTATACTTACTTAAAGTATTCATCAGAAGGCTACTGTTGTTATGATATCTATTATGACCAGCATCTATATCAGGAATTCTGCATTGTGGCATGGCAGACATGTTAGGATCTCCTGAGATATAATTCCCTGCATCAGAAGGAGAGGATCTGTACTCTTCATCTTCTGAGTCACTGGAACTATCCTCACTGCTTGAAGATGATGAACTTTTAGAATCCGATGAACTATCACAACTACTCATCTGGTCCATTAGACTAGCTTCTGCCTTCAGTTCTGAAAACACAACAGAAGTTAATAGATAGGTTAAATAAATAACCTTAAATATAAATATTAAATAAATACAATAAAATTTGAATGTGTCAGTTGCCAAGAAAGTGTTGACAAGGAATAAGACTAAACATACATTTACAGCATTTTATTTAAAAAGCTTCTCTACTAATACAAAACGCAAAGTAACATCCTTCTCCGACGCTTTAAGTTCCTTTAAGCCTACCCCCCAGGAATAATCACTTCTAATACTTTCCTGTAACCATATATGTTTTTAAATTCTGGTTGGAAACTGGCATTTTAGATTTTGACACCCAACTTACCTCTTGTTAGAGCTTGAGTTCACTCTTTGTCACCACCCAACTAAGAGTTAAAAAAAAAAAGAAAAAGAAAGGAGCAATTCAAATTTTCCTGAAAAAGCTACATCCGTGGACCCAAACTTTTCCTTTCTGGCTCTTCTCTGTAGTACCTCTTTCTCCCTGTTCCATTTTTGGACAACATACACACAGAGTTCAAGAAACTCCCCAAATTAAAAAAAAAAAAAACAACTTCTCTACCATCAAGCCAAGCCTTACTTCAATGTTGAAATAATGGAAATTCGAAGATATAGGCAGTGTCTAAATCTAACACTACATTTATTTATACTATTATACTGAAATATACATGTAATTCAAATAAAATATAATAAAAATGTGAAAGATTAAAACTGTAAAAATTAAAACCTATTTAGGCAGAAACCATCTTCTAATTCTTTTTCTTATTTCCCCAACACATATAATGCAATGCAATACATACAAATGAATTCCATTTTTTGTCAGCTCTATTGAGGTATAATTGACAAATTGTATATACTTAAAGGGTACAAAAAATTAGTTATCATAAAAGTATATTAAATTTTTGTCAAATGCTTTTTTGCATCTATTGAGATGATTCTGATTTTTAGTCTTCATTCTGTTAACGTGGTGTATAATGTTTTTAAATTTGCATACGTTGAAACATCCTTGCATGCCAGGCAAAAAAATCCCCAAAACCCCCACTAAATCATAGTGTTCAATTGTTTTAATGTGCTAGTTTTTCACTGAGAATTTTGAATTCAGTTTGCTAGTTTTTGTTGAGAGTTTTTGCATTATGTTCAACAGATACTGAATTGTTTGCTAGTTTTTTGTTGAGAATTTTTGCATCTATGTTCAACAGATACTGGCCTGTAACTTTCTTTTTTTATAGTGTCCTTGTCTAGCTTTGGTATGAGGGTAATGCTGGCCTCATAAAATAAATTTGAAAGTGTTCCCTTCTTTTCAGTTTTCTGGGATAGCTTGAGAATAATTGACATTAATTCTTTAAACATTTGGTAGAATTCATCAGTGAAGCTGAAAGTTTTGTTTGTTTTATCAAGAATGACAGTTGAAGTCACAGGAATGTAAAGTACAGTGCAGGGAATATAGTTAATAATATTGTAATAACTACATATGGTGTTAAGATAAGTACTAGACTTATGAGAGTGCTCACTTCAGAAGTTATATATAAATGTCTAATTACTATGTTTATACACCTGAAACTAAAGTAATATTGTATGTCAACTGTAACTGAAAAAATATTTAAAAAAAGAATGACCTGAAATTTGTCAAATGTTCTCTCTGCTGTTTTTGAAATGGCTTTTATTTTTTTAAGATGGTGAATATCGATTGACTTTTGAAAGTCTGTATTCCTGGGAAAACTCCATTTGGTCATGATATACTGTCCTTTTAATATATTAGCATTTCTCAAACTCAGCAATACTGGAATTTGGGGTTGTATAATTCTTTGTTGCTGTTCTGTGCACTGTAGGATGTTTAGCAGCATCTCTAGCTTCTATCCATTAGATGCCAGTAACTCTACTGCCCCCTAGTTGTGACAACCAAAAATGTCCGCATATATTGCTAGATGTCCCCCTAGGGAACAAATATCATCCCAAGCTGAAAACCACTGTTATATAATTGTTAAATTCAATTTGCTAAAATTTTGTTTAAAATTTTTGCATCTATGTTCATATGGGATATTGATTTATAGTGTTGTTTTCTCTTGTAATGTCTTTGTTGGGTTTTGGTAGCAGTAATTCTGACTTTGAAGAATGAGTTGGAAAGTATTCCTTCCTTTTTTATTTATTTTAAATTTATCTTTACTGTTAAGGGTATTACAGATGTTCCCCATTTTCCCCCCACTGTCCTCTACCCGGTTCCCGCCCCCCCAGGTCTTCACCACACTATTGTCTGTGTCCATGGATTATGCATATTTGCATATAAGTTCTTTCATTATTCTCTGCTTGCCCCCCTTCCCTCAGAGATCTGTAAGTCTCTGCCATGCTTCCATGACTTCGGGCCTATTTTGTTTGTCGGTTTATTTTGTTCATTAGATTCCATATATAAGTGAGATCATGTGATACCTGTCTTTCTCTGACTAGCTTATTTCCCTTAGCATAATACAGAGTTTGTATCAAATTGATATTATTCTTCCTCGAATAACTGGTAGAATTCTCCAGTAAAGCCATCTGTGGCTGGAAATTTGTGTGTTTTTAGGGGTAGAGGGAGGGTTTTAAATACAACTCAATATCTTTAGAGGATTTAGGAATATTCAGGTTATCTGTTTCTTCTTGAGTGAATTTTGTGCCCTTTAAGGAACTGGCCCATTTCATCAAATTTATCAAATTTATGGGAATACACAGAGAGAATAAGAGTTAAGTAACTTTCCCTAGGCCACACAGCTGATAGGTGAAAGAGCTGAGATTTAAATGCAAGCAGTCTGACTCTAAAGATATCATTCTCAGTCACCACACATACTATATATCTCACTAAGACCAAATGCTGGTTCTTTGAAGAATAATGAAATATATAAAATTCTAGCAATATTGGTCAAGAAAATGAGAGAGACAAGGCACAAATATATAAAATATATTTGTTATATTATTATCTAAATATATTAAATTTGTTTATTATTTAATCAGTATTAGGAATATAAAAGGGCCATAACTATGAATATTGTAGGGATTTGTATGGATAAATTATGCTAGCAATTTGTTCGTTTTTTAATTATTTTTTTAATCCTCACCCAAGGACATTTTTTCCATTGCTTTTCAGAGAGAGTGGAAGGGAGAGAGAGAGACAGAGACAGACACAGTGACAGAGACAGAGACAGAAAGAAACATTGATGTGAGAGACACATCGGCTGGCTGCCTCCTGCTCACGCACCAGCCAGGGCCGGGGATTGAGCCTGCAACCGAGGCACGTGCCCTTAGCCAGAATCAAACTGGGGACCCTTCATTCCATGGGGTGACACTCTAACCACGGAGCAAAACTGGCTAGGGCTAAGCTAGCAATTTGAAAATGTGAATTAAACTGACGACTTTCAAGACAAATTAAATAAAGAATTAAAAAAACTGAGTAAGCCTAAAGTCATTAAAGACATTTACCCAAACTATCAAGAATCAAAAAAACCTATCATATACAAACTGTTTCAATGAATAGAAAAGTATCTTGTATATAAATCCTTCAGAGTACATTCCGACATGTGCACAGGTAGACAGGAAAAGGAGAAGAATGTGTTGGAAAGGAAAGAGACTTCTGTAATTTTTTTTTAAAACCTGAAGTCAAAGTGGTAAAATGTTAAATTTAAGTTGTAGGTATATGATTTGTTATATTATTACCTGTATTTTCTGTATGTTTGAAATATTCATTAAGAAAAATTTTAAAGTTTAGTTGAAATAATGTATGGGAAGACTTGGTATATACTTGGCATGTGCTTACCTACAAAAACATAATGTAAAAATTTTACAGTATGGGTAGAAATTGACAGTTGCATTAGGGTGGTGAGATTGAGTGATTTTATATTAACATTATTCTTCAACATTATATTATCTTCTAAATAAATAATCATTGCCTAAAAAATAAGTTCATTGTAAAAATTCAAATAATTTGCACATAAAAAATAAAAGGTTCCTATACTCCAAACTCCCAAATGCTTACATTTTTGTATAATGCTTCCAAGTTCTTCTATATATCTACAAACTTACACAAATTTTGTTTTCAAAAGTGATTCATATAAACATATATTATGTATAAAAATTTTCTTTTTTGCTTATGAACATTCTTCATTGTTGGAACATTCTTATGTAACTGATATAGATATATCTAGGTATATATCTAATATATCTATCTGTACAAGTTTTGCTATAGGAGAAACTTATAGACTTTCTAGGTAACGGATATGCACATTTTTATTTTAATAGTTATTAGCAAATAAGGATGATGGTGATAACAAACCCTCATATAGTACTTAAGATGTCCTAGACACTGTTTCAAGTGCTTTGCAGAAAAAAATTTCCTCTACAAAAAGATAAATATGTGCCAATTTATAATTTCTTAAAAAATGTATGAACATACTTGCTTCCCTTTATGTTCTTACCACTACTGGATGTTGACAAATGTTTTAGCTACTTCCAACCTCATAAATGAAAAACTATTGCTTAATCTTAAAATTTGCATTTTAAAGCATTAGTGAGTTTGCCCAATTTTTTTATATACAGGGTAGGGCAAAAGTAGATTGTTGGTATAGAAAATAATACAATAATTAATAAATACTATTACAAGACTAAACTGTGTTGTTTACTCACAACTGTAAACCTACTTTTGCCCCACTCTATTTATTAGCCAATGTATATTTAATGTTGTAAGAAAGAACCAAGTCCATACAGAAATTTTGCATGTGATAAAATGGCTTTTCATATCAGCAAAAGAAATGATGGCTTATTCAATAAATGGATATTGATATATAACAATATTTGTCAATTATTAATACTATTTATTGAAACTTCTAGGGCAGAGGGAAATTTGGATTCTTATCTTATTTCTAAATTTCCAGATAGCTCAAAGACGTAAATGTAAAAATTAAACCAGAGAGATACTAATACAAGCACTGGAAATCCGAAAACATGATTCAGTCATAGGAGGAGGCACTGGCAGAGTAGGGTCAAGAAAATATTTAAAAGACGACTGTCTAAGGAACAGGTTATATAAACATTTCATTGTAAATTCTTATACAAAGTTAGATCTTATGCTTGGATCATGTTAACTTATCCTCTATGATAAAATGCTTCAATACAATGCTTTTACTAAGGTCTCTGCTAAAAAACTGATACATAGAGGAACTTCTTATATTGTACAATTATTGTTGAAGATACTATACTGTTTAATACTTCCTAGAAGAGGTTCCATATGATGAACTTCTTTTAGAATTTAGTAACAGGGGAGAGTCTAATTCTTTAGAATCTGTCTCTTAGATAATACAAATATGCTACTTAGGTCTTTATTTTTGTGTTAGTGGCTAGGAAGCTCAGATCTAAATTGAATGTTTTATTAACAAATTTGCTTCCTCTTCCCCTTTAATACCATGATTTTCTTTTCCAGTATTTTACTGTATACATGTAGATTAATGACATCATGACTCAAATCCATTTTGGAAGCAGATATGATAAAATAATAAAATTCAAGATCCCTTTTAGCAACAAGGGTTCTGAACTACCTTCCTTACTGTTCCTTACTGTTAATAAAGGAAACACTAATATATTAGAATACTAATACTATACTGGGCCTAGAAGAGGGCAACTGGAATTGGATTGCTACATGTAACTTACAAAGGAAAAGTACAGAAGCAAATATACTTTGGTGAACAGTGAACAGGGTCTTACTCCTACCACAATTACTGTAACACTAACACCCAAATTGCAGCTAGAAGAAAAAAAAAAGGAGATTTAAATTTCCTTACTTTCAAAAGGACTATGCCTCCCTAGAAACACTTTCTGCTCAGAAGTGAGCAGCAATTCAGACTTGCCTTCTGCTTCCGCCTACTATATCTCCTCACTTCACTATTGTTTTGGTGACATCTTAGACATCTATAGTCTGGCTATGCATAAAGAACTTCGACAGGAAGATGCTGTGAAGAACTGAATTTGAATCATCACAACTGTCAAAAAGAAGAAAACTCCAGTTACACACCTCTAAACACTTTTCTCTCTGAATAATAAAAAAAGATACAAATTTTCTTATACAGATACATAATTACATAACACACCAAATCACAAACTACACTCTACCCCCACAAAAACCCATAAAAATATTATGCTCGCAATAAAACTTTTATAGTTAGTTCCCTTGTTAATTAAAATGAAAATTTTCACTTATTCTTAATAATTTCTTGTAAAGAAACATTATATACACTTAGATTTTACCTCTTTCAATATCATCCATTGGAGATGTTGGGGACATCCTGTCTTCGGATGGAGAATCTTTTACAAGACTGGGAGTCCTAGTTAAATTCCGCATTTGTTGCTGCTGATGCTCTACACGAGACTGAATTTTGCTGCTTCCTTCAACTCTGCAATTAAGAATATCAAAGGTTAAAAGAGGTATGATGGTAATGTAACAAGTTCGACTTATAAAATTGATAAAATTGACTGCTTATTCTTTTCCTTAGGCATCTGTAAATGGATTCAAGAATTAAAACATTAATTTAATCCATTAATTAACAAATATTTCTGGAGCCCTGCTATATATGCATGGCATATACACAGTTCCATTGAGGGATACAAATGTGAATAAAAACAAGTCCACTGCTCAAAACTGAAGAGATAAAGCATACACAAATGCCTAACATAAAATATATCTAAGTGTATAATAGGTACAATGTATTCCCTAAATTCTAAAATTATCATTTTTGCTAAAATTAAGTCACTTCCACATTTTTCATTCATAACTCTGAGGCATATTACTGAAACAGATTCATTCACTTTCTTTCCTTTCAATACTTTTAAGAAGAGTATATAATTATGCTTGACTTTTCTGCCTCTCCCATTTCCAGTCACCAAATCCTGTCAGTTCTTCTTTCACAAAGTATTTAGCACCTCACTTTTCTCTTCATTCCTACTGTCAAAATTGTGGTTTATGGATACATTTTTCTGTTTCCCACATAGTTTTAGTTTACTCAGTTTGTTTGGTGTATTAATGTTTCAAAACAAAAATATTTTTAATTTAAAAAATTTAATTCCTTGTTTAAAAAAAATTAATACATAATTACTGCCAATGGAGCCATTAAGAAATCCTCATTTCATAGTTCATATTGAAAGCATTAGCTTCAACCTACCTTTATGACCTTACTTCTAATCCACTATCCTCATTCCTCACTTTCCAATATGTATTTATATGCAGGCACAGAGATAAATCTCTGCCTTATTCAAACAGATCTTATTCATTGGCCCCAAATAAGGGATATATTCCTGCCTTCAAACCTTGCTTACATCTCATGTTCTCTCTGATCAATTAAATCAGTTGTTTTCAAACTTCCCTACCAATAAAAATCACCTGGGAACTCATATATTTAACAAGTATTAAAGGTAATTCTTATCATCAAGTATGTTTAGGGGAAAAGAGCCCTAAATCTTAACCTCCTCTCAAGTTATATCAATAAGGGCTCCCTGAATGCTCCAATCAACCATAATCTTTCCCTTACTTTAATTCATAGAGCAATTTTTGTACTATTTGCATGCCTTTTAGAGCAAATCTTTTATATTACATGGCAACTAATGCACCTGCCTGTTTCCAAAAAAGGATATGAGATGGCTATATTCTCTTATTGACTTTTCTAATAGAATTACATGTTAATCCAATTAAAATGCAGAAGTTTTGACTTTAGTACTTATATAGAAAACTTTCCTTTTCCAAGTGCCTTACATGTTGTAGGTGCTCAATAAACTTTTACTAATGAAGATGAAATTATGCTGAAGAGTACATAATGGCTCCTTTCAGTCCAGTTCTATGTAAGCATCTACAATAGAATAAGGTATATCTACACATTAGAAAATATTCAGAAACAAAACAAATTTTTATATATCATAGAGAGAAATGGTACAAGCTTCTGGCTAAGGCTTTCCACTTAATTTAAACTTGGAAAAAGGTTAAGATATTTTTGTATCATACAGAAATAACCCTTATATAACAACGTGACTTAATCAAATAATTTTTTCACTGACATTTCCTTAGCAACTATGTGCTGATAAAATAATTTGTTTTGTTAACCACATACCTTGTTTTTTTTACAGTGATGTTGCTGCTGAGTTTTTCTAGTCGACATTCGCCAGTATCATGGTTAATTATCAAAATGCATTCTTTTAAATAAGGTTTCTTTGAACCTTTGAAAACAGTTACTGGTGGAGTTGATCCCTGTTTAAAAAGTTAATTATCATTACTTAAAATTTATCATATAAATTCAGCTGAGAGGGACTTTGAGATCTTCTGTGTTTCTCAATGTAGATTATACTTCAAGTCACCTAACAACCTAAATTTAGTAAAAAGTCAAAGATGAAGAAAGGTTGAGATCTTAAAGCTGCTATCCTTGAGGAAAGGGAATAGAGAAAGTACTTTCCCTGAGCCAGTAAGTATTTGTTTCATTGGCCTACAACAGGTAATTGGGATTCAATTCCAGTACAACCAATATATTTTACAGATAAGGGAGCAGAAGCCCCGAATCATAGTTCCTACCATTCTTCTTCCTTCATAATTTTAGTTTTTTTAAAATCTTTTATTTTCTTAAAGTGGTACTTCCATATGCAGATTAAAGAAAATGAATGTATCAAGGAAGATCTGTTACACTAAACCCACTGATTAATTTTAGCATCATTAAAAGTGGGACAACCAGACATTATATGCTTCATGATGTGATATAAAAAAGTATGCAGCATCACTTATAAAGTATTCTTGCTAAAAACAAACAAAACAAAAGCTCCACAAAGAATCTAACTCTCATCAAGCCTTTTAAATATAACTACCAGTTTACAGGAACTATGAAGAATAAAGGAACAAGTTAAATAATACCAGACCAGACAGAAGTAATCTGAAACCCAGAACATGGGTATATTCTCTAAGACAAATAACCTGGTCTCTCTAACATACTTATGGTAATAAAAAGGGGAAGGGGCTTTTACAGAATAAAAGAGACTTAAGAAACATCATGTCAAAATATTATAGGACTCTTATTTGGATTCCTAGGGGGAAAACTGTAAAAAGATATTTTTGAGACCACCATGAATATGTGAGTATGGACACAGTATTATATGTGTGATAACAGCATGGTACTTAGGTTAAAAAAAAAATCCTTGTCAGTTAGAGATGCATACATAAGCATTTGTGAAATGGCATACTATCTGGGATTGCTTTTAAATATACCAGGAAAAAAGGTGGTAGGAGAATATATTAAAAAATTAACAATGTTGGTAATTATTGAAGCTCAGTGATAAGTACATGGGGGTTCATTATACTATTCTATTTTCCATAATAAAAGGTTAAAGAAACCTAGATCATTCATTACTAATGACCTATGTGCTCCTCCTCCTTCCTTCATCTGCATCTCTCAATCCTGAAGGAATTTGTTTAACATCCTCTAACTTTCTTCCATATATATGTATCCCTAAACTATAAAGTGTTATATTTGCTTGATTGTGAACTTTATAAAAGTGCATTAAAATTTTAAAGCACTGATTATAATAATTTTGTCAAATACAATAGTAATACTAGATCAGGTTAGAAAAGGGTGACTTCTAAAAAGACTAAAGGATATAGCATATTTTAAAAGTTAACAATCATTAGAGATTTAACATGTAACCATAAGTAGTAGTATGAGATAAATTTGGTGATTAAGGATGCCATAAATGAGTGGGGTGTAGATTAGAGATTTCTGAGAGGTAGGGATAGAAAATGATGAAACCAAAAGAAAAGAACAGATTTTTCACCTCATCTTTAAGACTAACATAATCACAGAAAACCAAGCATGCACAGCACACAGATGAGGACATGTCTGGAGTGGCCTTAGAAGAATGAGATGTGGAGCACTTAGGTGAAGCACTGGTAAAGTGAAGAGCCAGAAACATGATCATGACACAACAAATTGGGCCTACTTGGCTGGTAAGTATATTTTTCAAATGTCCTGGCTGAAAACAAATGACTATGATACCCCAAAACAGCAACCCAAGGACTCCAAATTATAATTGGTAAGAGAATCATCCAATATATTCTTCTTGAAGATATTTGTATTATTACTTAGAATAGAATACATCTTAAAATTACAATACATTATTGTACTCTGAGTTACTAAAAAATAAGGATTGGATCATAATTTTTATTTATTGCTCCTAGCACCTAAACTACCAAGCCCTTCATAGATACTCAATGAATGTTGAATACGAACAATATGAACATTTTTTATCATAATTAACAAGTTAAATAAGACTTTCATACTCTCTATACCTGTCTTTTACACTTTGAACAAGTTTTTAAAAACTAAACTTTTTTCTCACGAAATTGAGCACCATTCTTATTTAAATTATTAATTTTACCTATATTTTGGGGGGTCATTGATATATTTCATTATCTTAGGAAAATTAAAAGGACAGAAATATAGTTGACTACATTTTGGTGATGATTAAGATATAATATTCACCTTATTATTTTTTTTATTGAATTTATTGGGGTAATATTGGTTAACAAAATTATATAGCTTTCAAGTATACAATTCTACAATACATCACCTGTATACTGTATTGTGTGTTTACCATCCCAAGTCAAGTCTCCTTTCATCAACATTTATTCCTCCTATACCCTCTTCTATCTCCCCCCACCCCCACCTCCCTCTGGTAATCACCATATCCTTGTGTGTGTCCATGAATCTTTTTTTTCTTTGCTTAATCCTTTCACACTTCTCACCCAGCCCCAAACCCCTCCCCTCTGACAGCTGTCAGTCTGTTTCCTGTATCCATAAGTCTGTCTCCACTTTAGTTTATTTTGTTCATTGATTCCATACGATATAAGGGAAATCATATCATATCACTTGTCTTTTTCTGGCTGGCTTGTTTCACTTTTAATACTCTCTAGGTCCATCCATGCTATCGCAAAAGGTAAGAATTCCTTCTTTTTCATGGCTGACTAGTATTACATTGTGTAAATGTCCCACAGCTTTTTATCCACTCATCTACTGATGGGCACTTTGGCTACTTCCAAATCTTGGCTATTGTAAATCATGCCGCAATGAACACAGGGGTATATATATTCTTTTGAATTAGTGCTTTGGGTTTCTTTGGATATATTCCCAGAAGTGGAATTACTGAGTGATAAGGTAGTTCCATTTTTAATTTTTTGAGGTAAGTCCATACTGCTTTCTGCATTCCCACCAACAGTGCATGAGGCTTCCCTTTTCTCCACATCCTAGTTAACACTTGCTCTTTGTTGATTCATTGATAGCCATTCTGACAGGTGTGAGGTGATATCTCATGGTAGTTTTAATCTGAATTTCTCTGATGATTAGTGACATTGAGCATTCTTTCATGTCTATTGGCATTTATTTATTTATTTATTATGGAATTTATTGGGCTGACGTTAGTTTGCAAAACCGTACAGATTTCAAGTGTACAACTCTTATTTTAAACTTTAATTTCTGTCTAGTATATTATTCCATATCCCAAGAAAGGGGTATTAAAGTGCCAAGAAACTCCTAAACATATGAACTATCTTTGCCTCTAAATAACTTTTAAAAAATTGATTTTAGAGAGAGGAAGAGAGAGAGATAATGGTTGCCTCTCATATAGTCCCAACCAGGGATGAAACCCAAAACCTGGGTATATGCCCTGAATGGGAATCGAAGCTCCCACAACTTGGTGTATAGGACAACATTCCAACCAACTGAGCCACACTGGCCAGGGTGCCTCTAAATAACTATTGAATATATCCTATCATCTCCATGTAGTGCTGTTACCCAACTCAGACCCAATTATCATCATCTCACCTAGATTACTGTTATTTTCCTCCATACTCTCCTTCCAGTTTTGTTTCTTATCTACTGACAGGCAAATCTGATCATGCCTGATTATGAATATCAGGAAAGTAATCAGTAATGGAATGGAAAAGTACAATAGTATTCCTAAAGTAACATGGGGGGGGGGAAGGGGGAAAAAAAGAAGAGACACCTGAAACTAAAGAACAAAAAAGAGGAAATAAAATAAAATAACTAATAAACATACACTATGATAATAAACATACAAAATAAAAACACAAAATGATAGAAACAAAAATCAAGTATGTCCATTTTGAATTAAATGTTAATGTAATTCTCCTAGTAAAAATAGAATGTGTCAAACTGGGTTTAAAAATGAAACAATATTCTGTTAACAAAAAGCATACTTAAAACAAAATGTCAGCTAAATAAAAGGAAGAACTAAGATTCCATGAACATGCAAACAGAAAGCAAAGGTGGCAGTGTTAATATTAGACAAGGTAGAATTTAAGCTTAAAAATCACCAGAACAGGTTGATTATGTAATGACATAAGATATAATTCATTTAAAAATATAGTAACAAGCTGTTAAAATAGGACTCTGGTATTAAAATAGGCTGAAGTCCCCAGAATGTGGTGGGCTATTTTCCCATGTGAACTAAGTAAACTTAATGAAAGGAATCAGGCTGGGTTCATCCTGGAAGGAACTTGGCTCAAGAGGGTCATATAGAGTGGCGTAATAGCCCACCAGACATACAGAACTCTTTCAAGTCCAAGGTTTAAGGAATAAAGTCATAAGCAACTACTACAGATGCATTTCCTGCATAATAGGAATTGTATTTGGAAGTTTCCAGTGGGCTATTTCATCAAGGCCTACGAAAGTACCCTACAAGACAGTCAGGACTAAAAACATGCCAAACTTGGACTGCATCAATGACAAATTATAACAGTCAAGTAAGTCGTTTCCTTTGAAAATTCAACGTTCTGAAATTTTATAGCAGTCAACCGTACAGAACTATCTGTAAAGAAGAGAGATTTGTAATTCCCAATATTAACCAGCTAAACTGTCTTTATTTTTATTAGTTTCTTCTATTTGGTATTACCAACCAACCAACAAACAAACCCCTAGAGAAATGAGAATTAGAAAATCTACCCTATCGAAGAATCATCAGAATCTTCTTAAAAGTATAGTATAATAAAAGTTCTATTTTATGGGATGACTCCAAGCTTCTAGGCATTTTTACCAGGATGATAAAAACGCATTAATAAAGAAAATAGGAGAATCTAAATGCCTCAAACTAATAATCATTACATTTCCATAAAATACCCATAAAATTAGGAACACTAAAGAAATGTAAACCTCCTACTTGTTTTTAAGAAGTTCTTTAATTAAGAAGGAAAAATTTACACAGTTCATTTGAAAGTGTAATTTCTATTCTTATTCACAACTGTTTAAGGACTGTAAGCCCAGCAGAAAAGAAAAAAAATTTGCTCTTGACAGGTAGTAATTTTAACAGTGCTCTTTAATTCTAGCTAAGAGTTACATGATAAGTTCAAATGCTTATGCATTACACAAAGGTCTTTTACTATCTGATTCCTAAATACTTTTCCACCTCCCATTATGTTCCCACATGCACCCCTTCCCACCTAGCCATAGTAGCTTATATGTAGTTCTTCAAATGTAACAGACTCTTTTGTTGCTTTGTCTTAGCCCATTATCTTTTTCTTTTCTCTGCCTAAATTGTTCTTCCCTCTTTTCTTCACCTAGGCAACTTCAACTCACTTTCAAAACAGGATATCCTATTGTCTCATCTCCCTCTCCTAGCTGAGTTATCTCTCTTTTGTATTCCCATAATATTCTGTAAGTACCTTTATGATAGTCCTTATGTTTCTACATTTTAATCCATTATTTCCTGTCTTCCTCATTAAATAACATTCTTCAGGATGCTGACCATGTCTAATCTACCTCTGTATTCCCAATAGCTACCTAATGCAGGAATTATCACACAGAAGATATATTTATATATGGTCTGTCTGTCCATCTCTCTCTCTCTCTCTTTCTCTCTCTCTCCTTCTCATGAGGCATATTCTTTTTGGGCATATCTCTGGTGGACTGAGGTGGAAAGATAATTACTTTTTCCCAAAATGATTTCTTTGCTGTTTCAGAAATATACAATTTGAAGGCTTGCAAATTTCCTCCTAGAGCTGTCATTTCTTTAGGAGATATTTCAGTTGAGACCATAACCAAACACATAGTGAATGGTAACTCTTGATTAAAGCAGGATCTGTGTGAATGAAAAAATTTACTAGTAAATGTAAGAATGCCCATCTGCTTGAAGTAGAAAAGTAATGCAAGCAATGAGGATGGGGGATTGCAATTTGAGAAAACATTATTCTACATGGCAAAGAAGAACTCAACTAAAGTTTTTCTGCAAACCAATCATCACTGATGAATAATCCTATAGCCTGAGACCAGGCTAGTGGTGCCTGTTATCAATTGAAGCTTTTAAGTAACTTTTAAAATTAAGTGGGTAGGTTAGGTTTTTCTTTCATAAATATCATAAGGCAAAAAAAGCCTTAGATTAGTGAGTACTAGATTTTCAAACTATTTTAAAGATGCCAGAATCTGAACACTTTTTCATAAGAGAGTCATACTGGGTAATACAAATCCACAATGTCTCATAATCAATAGATTTTTTTCATTTCCTCCAGTTTCTAAGGGAGCAAATGAGAAATATACAATAAAAGCCCCCCCAAAATTTAATTTACCTTAGGAAAATCTTCAAAGGCATCAACTGATACAATCTGACATAATAGTGGAGTCTCATTAAATAGTTTTGACTGATAAAAATAAGAAAAAGATAGAAGACTAGAAGAAAGTTTGCTTGCTACCCCTCTAACCATGACAAGCCATCTTACACATGCACGCAAAAGAATGTGGATGAACTAGAACAAAACCATTTCTATTACAAAAATTAAACAAAACAAAGAAAAAAAATCTTAGAAAGTCCAGTGTTTTCTTTACATGTTAAAGTTACAGTCTTGGTTTTCTCTGAGAATAGATCAAGTCGATATAAAAGAAAAAAAAAAGCAAGTTGAATGCTAAGAAATTTCTAACTCAAGGACTGAGAAAACTAGAGCATATAACAAAGAACTTGTATATTTATGTAAATGGTATTTGATAGTGTTACTTGGATACATCTGGAAATTTAAAAAATGATCAAAATTTAAAACTTTGGTTAAGGCCACCCTGACCTTAGTCTCTTTCCTTCCAACTATTCCCTAATTATTTCTAAAATCACTCCAAAAGCACAAATCTATCCCACATTAGCTCTCTGCTTAAAAACCTCTAATAATTCTCTAATACCTATGGGATTAAGTCCAAATTCTATATTACAACATAAAAGATTCTTCACAATCTGATCCCAACTAACCTTTCCTATCAATTATTTTTCATTATTCTGTAATGTTCTACATTCATTCACTTACTCCACAAACTTGTTTTTTCTCCATTAGTCCTTCACATACTATTTCTTCTGCCTAGAATATTCTTTCCTTTCTACCTGAGGAAATTCTACTTGTCCTTTAAGTTTTAGCTCAAACACGATCTTCTTTGGAAGCCTTTCAAGATTCCACCAGTAGAGTATTTGATTCCACTTAAGTGCTTGCACAGAATTTTGTAAATGCTCTAACTTATAGCAGTAGATGTTTACATGTCTGTCTGCTATTACAGATTAGGACTAGAAGGCAGAGGATATGTTATTATTCCTAGTTTAGAGTACAAAACCTGGCTTATACAAGTAATTTCATAAATATTTGTTTAGACTTCCAATTGTTTCAAATCATTTGATATAACTGTTGAAGCTTTTAAAATAGATTAAAATATTTTAAGATTGTTTACCTAAAATAAAGGTGATTTTTTCCTTCTCTGTGTTTATTAATTACTTTAACTGATTATCACTACATGAATTGTGTAATTATTTCATTTAATTTAGTGGAAATCTTACAAAAATATCCCTTTAGTCTAAATATATAGAAATACTCACTTCTATATTTGGTAGAGTTATTGTCACCTGTTCACCTTTGCCGACCTCAAGCTCTCCTTCACAGGAAGTGTCAACAGAAGCAGGTTTGAAGTCATCTAAAAACAGTAAAAAACGATACAGATACAAATTTTTATAAGATGGAACACCAGAATACCTGGATATCAAAAATATGAGCATGTTTCAGAGTGATAATTTTTCAACTACCAGTTTAAAATGGTTTAAAAGAATCTTTACATTACAAATAAACAAACACAACACAATCCAGTTTACTTCTGTATGTATAATTCTGAGAAAAAAATAAATAGCTATACTTTAAAACAGTATTCTTCAAACCATGCTTCCTGGAATCCTGTTTAGATCAAGATGAACTAGACTAAAATGTTACAATGCTAAAAACTAAGTGTCAGTGTTTCCACAATTGGCTAAAAACTGGTATCAGTAGAACGTTTTCAATTTTCAGTCTTTTTCTCCCACAAATTTTTTTAAGTCACCCTGAGTGCCTACCACATGTCTGCTGTCCTAGCAGAATACAAAATGAATGAATACATGGCAAATACATATTCATGGGGAAACTTAAGAAAAAGCAATCTTATTTAGTTTAACAGCTTATATTTTTCATGGATATGTACACCACTAAAGGATGTATAAATTTAACCAAATCTACTACTTCAGAAGAACTTAAAATAAGTTTTCATATTGATTTAAATTGTAATTCAAATGATGTCATTAAAATATATCACCTAGAAGGAATTTTGGGTGCTGATATATTTTACATGCTGAACAAGCTTAAAAACTTCTAAGACATGAAAACCACTTAAAAATAATTTACATCAATATACACCAATGACTAATAATTCAGATATAGAATTCCTTGGGCTATATTTATTTTTTCTAGATTGACTCTTTATTAAAATATAACATGCAAAATAGAACATAAGTCATAAGCCTGAATGAATTTTTAATTATTATTCCCTTATCTGGATATACACTGTAAAACTAGTACTATCCCGAATCCAAAATTTATTCTGGTGAGTCCTATTACTCAAAACTCTTCTGAAACATCTGCTGCTAAGCATTTAGCTTATCATTTATAGAACATACTATGTCTTCTCTACCACATGCCAGACTATCTTTTTGATAGTTTTATTGCCAAGCCCTGATAAATGCTTTTGAAAGTCTAAGTAAATTACATTCATTGGCACTCCTCATACACACATAAATATAACCCTTCAAGAATGGTGACTACTATTTATTCTTCACCATGCACCAAATACTGTGCTAGGTTGTTTATACTATCTTATTTAATTCTTCAAAAACTCTAAAATTTAGATATTACTATTACCATTTCACACAACATATTTGTGCTGGAGGCCAAAATTCACATACAGGATTTTCCAAAGCCTCAGTATATTGGACAGGCACAATTACCCCTTTACATAAAGACAGTATGTTACTTTCTCCCAGACTACAATGACTTGTTTGTTATAAATTAGGTTCACCTGCTCTGTATGAAAGTCAGATCTCCTATTTTGTCATTTCCTTCCTTCACTATGAGTCCTTAACAGTGAGGATCATACGGAAAATGAATCTATCCTCAAGAATAATGACTGGTTTTATTTAAAGAAATCTAGAAAGATTCTGCCTGCTTCAACAAGAATAAAATAAGGGCTGAAAACCTCTCTAATGTCTTCCACAGGACTAAAAGTGTATTCACACATCTGGATTTATTGTGGTTGTTGTTTTTTTAAAATATATTTTTATTGATTTCAGAAAGAGGAAGGGAGAGGGAGAGAGAAAATAGAAACATCAGTGCTGAGAGAGTCACTGATCAGCTGCCTCCTGCACACACCCCCACTGGGGATTGAGCCTGAAACCTGGCCATGTACCCTGACGGTGAATCGAACCTCGATCTTCTGGGTAGTAGGTCAACGCTCAACCACTGAGCCATGCTGGCAGGGCGTGGTTGTTTATTTTCATTCTTGTAGATGGATCACCTGATTCTCAGACTCTTGAGACACAATTCCAGCATTTTGACAACTTTTATAAATGAAAGGCTTTGAAGCACCTGCAAAGTGCTTTTCAAAGGCTATTTTTATTCACTTAATTTGGGATTCACACCCTTAAAAAGAGAGTATATACCTAAGTTACCTGAAAATATACTCTTGAGCAAATTTTTAAATCTTAAATTTTGTAATTTGAAAAATTAATACTACTGCATACCTGAGAAAGAAGAGGAAAGGAGAAAGGCAATACTATTTGAGAGAAACACACGGAGAAACCAGATAAGAACTACAACATACTTTTGTAAAATGGGACTGAAGAAGGCAAGAAATTCTACAGCCAGCACTTACTGTCTCACTCTGGGGAGCTTAGAACAACAGAGAAGAGGAATACTCAAGGGACACTGATTAAGAACCTCTGTTCGAAAATATCTCCCCCATTTTTTCCATCAATTGGAAATTTTGCTTAACAAAACCCTTCATAAAATGTAAATATATCCTTGGAAAATTAGAAACCTATTGGTTCTTCATATCTTTACTGTGAGTTACTATAAATAGACTGTCTGAAACTTAAGTAAACTTTTGGGGAATGTAATTTTTAATTGGTTGTTTTGGTTGACGCATGGAACACCGCAGAGTAAAAACCATAAAGATCTTTGGATGGTCTAGGAACAGAATGACTGAAAAAGTGTAATGATGAGATGCTGGACACTAAGGAACGTCAGAGCTGGGGAAAGGAAGTGAAAAAACAACAACCTACTTTACAATTCTGGCACAGAAAAATAAGAGGTTATGACTCAATGATCTTCAAGTTTCCTTTCTGCTCTATAATTCTATGAGGGTTATTATGCAAAGGATGAATGTTTTACATACCAAATCATAATATGCTATATTTTCCTTCCTGGAATCTATACCATCCAACTATTAAAGCAAAAGAGCTCCCTTTTCTACCTCAACAACATAAAAAATAATTTATCAAAACTAGTTGCAGAGGATGACCAAAAGAAAATCAAAAGGAGAAATCATAGGGAGGTAAATATCTTTCCAATAACAAATAACACACCCTCCAATACTTTGATAATCAGTATTTGAGAACCAGGAATCCAAAAGAGATGCAGATTGTTGGAATGGTTCAGAATCTCTCCCCAGGAACACACTAAATAAGAACCCTAATTAGCCAAACAGAAAAAGTGAAGAAAAAAGTAATTATTTCTCCACCAGCCTGAAGGCATTCCCTTCCCTCTGTCTAAGTTGGGTCCTTTGCGCCCTGCCATTTGTCACCTTACAGTTTTGCCTTCCACTTTTCTATCATCCATCAGTCACATCTGTAGCCACAGTCACTCCTGCAGACCTTCTCCACAAAATTTCCTTTTCGCCTTTTTGTTTCACTAAAATCTCTCTGCCCAAGGTTTACCCACACCTGCTGGACTCCAGCTCTTCACACCGAGCCCCCTAGGACTCCAGGCAGGGCACTGAGCCTCTCAGGGCACCCCATTCTCCAGCAGAATGAAGGGAGTCTGTGGGAACACAACTCGGAGACGTTTGTGCCTCTAAACCCCCATCCCCAGAGCTCCCCGCTTTTCCCAGGGTTGTCCTCACTCACAGCGCACAGTGTGAAAGGCGCAGCGCGGCAGCTTCTCAAAACTGTCGCCTAACTTGAGAACCCGCTCGCGTCTGTCGAGGTACCAGGGTCCATTCATCATCCCCTTCGGCTCCGGCTCTGCCTCCGCCGCCGGCGCTCCTCAGGACCATCTGCCACCTCAGCCTGAGGGGCAGCATTCGCAGCCGCTGGCGCATCCACCCCAGACTCCGCCCCGCGCTCGACGCGCGCGCCCACCGGGAGCATCTCGCGTGATGATTGGCTGCCTGGAGAAAGACGCCCCGCCCCTTGACTCGAGGATCCTGGTCCGGCCTCCAGGCTCCTTCCCGCGTTGCGACGCACGCCGCTCTGGGAGAGCCGCGGCACGGAGGTGCTCGGTAGGAGTGGGGTGCTTTGGTGGAAGAACGCGAAGCTGGGCAAGGTAACGGGACTGCGGTGGTGGCTGGGGAAAGAGCGGGCCCCAAGGTACCAAGAGGCTGGGACGCCAGACTTTTGGGGCAAGTAACCCCGAATGTCGGAGCTCTTAACGGGAGAATAGGCCTGCTCCACGCCCTTTCTGTGGAGATTTAGTGTGGAAACTGAGGCCCGGGGGCGGGCGGACTCGAGGCACAAGGCCTGGTGTTTGGCCCAAGGCCTGGTAGAGCTCCAAAGTTGGGTCTGGAATGAGGAATAAAGGAGCCCGCGTCCTCAGAGCCTCGGTCCCTGGACCTGGCTGGAAGGCGACGCCGTTACCTAGGCAATCGTTTTGTTAACCTGTTCCAGCGGGAGTTCTCTGTGCTGTTAGGATCCAGAGGGTCAGGGCGCGTGAAGCGGGGGGAGGGGGAGGGGGCGGAAAGATTCGGAGTTCGAAACTGCAGATGTTTAGAATCAGTTGCAACTAGATTTGCTGAGTTGTCTTATTTATTTACTTCACAGTGATCCGTGGAGGCAGTAACCCCACAGCCAAGACGACCAGATTCCCGAAAGATCAAGGCCGGAGCTTGTGCTCTGGCAACAGGGTAAAAGCATTTATAATAGAAAATAGTTGTCTCTTTTTTTCTGTCAAAAAGTTCATGATTTTAATAATAGTAAAGATGAGAGAAGTGTTGTATTAGAGGAGAAGCACCTCCAAAAAGGTTAATGCTGTAATCAAACTCTGCTCTCTAATACCTTAGCTAACTTGTCAGTTTATTGTTCCAGGCAGGAAGATGAATGTGTTTCCCACAATCTATCTGCTTGTCTAAATTTGACTCTTTTAAAGTATACTAGACTGTTTTTTGTGGTAGTTAAGTCAAACCCAGAATCTTTGGGTTTGAACTTAATATTTTACAGCGTGACTTTGTGCAAACCAAAGTTATATACTCTCGTTAAAATGGGGGGGGGGGGCGGAGATAATAGTTTTTACACTTTAGAGTTGTTGAGAGAATTAAATGAATTAATACATAAAAGCATTTAAAACTCATAATAAAAGCTCTCCAAACTGTTATTATTATTGAGGCTTAACTCTAATGCAACATTTTAGGGCCATCCGTGGTGACTGCCTTCTCTTCTAAATCTTGAATTATTCTAGGAAGTAGGAATTCTTATTTTGTTTATTTTACAGATAAGAAAATTGGTTCAGGGAAGCCCAGTCCTCTGACCCTATCCTCTGTATTATCTGCTGCATCATCTGTTTGGCACTTAACATTTTATATAATTATTTTATTCTACATATATGTATTTTTGTGTTTATGTGTGTATGTATACTTTTCCTTCCCAATCAGAACATTAGCAGGGAATATGTACTATATAAAATCTTTGTGACCTTTGCATCTAAAATAGTGCTCCCCACACGTTGGGTGATAATGTTTCAGTGATGTTTTATTACTTTAGTCAGAGGACAGGAACAATGTTTTAAGCCTATTTTACCTAAAAAGTAAGGCTTCCAACCAGAAATCTGAGGTTTCCATTTTGTATCAAGGAGAAAAGCAGAGGGTCAAGAAATTGAATTTTGGAATGTTCAAAGTTTGTGCCTTTATTTGTTCTTTTTAACATGTATTTATTAAGTTCCTACCATATGCCAGGCTCTAGTCTAGCCTCTGGGAATATAGCAGTGAACTGGAGGGAAGAAGGCAGCTATCAAGGGTGGTCTGAGTTTTGCCCTCATGGAGCTTACCTTCTAGTGTGAATTTTCTGCAAACTGTGTTGTACTAGCTTAGGAATGAACAAATAGATTAATAAACTAAATACAGTCCAAAAATATACCCAAGTTTAATTTCAGATTGCTTCTGTTATACCTCTTCATGATTAATTCCCTCAGGAATTTATGATAGCCATGTACATTTGTTCTTTTTTCATTAATCAATAACCTCATCTAACCTAAAAAATTAGGTAAGATTCCTATCTTACACCATTCATAAAAATAAATTCATGTGTATTGAAGATATAAATAAAGATGTAAGTTAAATGAATATGTAAATACAACAAAACCATAAAAAACACTAGAAAAAATTAGGAGAATATATATTTAGCTCTTAGGGTAGGGAGGACCTTTCTAAGCGTGATACCAATGACAGAAGCCATAAAGGAAAAGATTGTTAAACCTGACTACATAAAAATTGTAAAACTATGATAAATCCAACTTCAAGGAAAATTCATCCTATAAAGTACTAGCATAAAGACATGTACATTGATATTCATTACAGTATTGCTTATAATAGCATAAACTCTGAATGACTTTTCCAATAGAGGGGATATTTAAATATACAGTAGTCCCTTCCCCCTTACCCATGGGAGATACATTTCAAGACCCCCAATGGATGCCTGTAACCACAGGTAGCACCAAACTATACATATTATGTTTTTTCCCATGTATACATACTTATGATAAAGTTTATTAATTAGGCACAGTAAGAGATTAACAACAATGACTAATAATAAAATAGAACAATCACAATATTAAACTAATCAAAGTTATGTGAATGTGGTCTCTCAAAATACCTTATTGTACTGTAATCACCTTTTTACTTAAAGGAAGTACTTTATAGCTTCTCTTTGACATATCCAAATTGGCCAGCATCACTACTATTGTGCTTTGGGGCATTATTTAGTAAAATAGGGGTTACTTGAATATAAGCACTGTGATACCAGGACAGTTGATGTCATTACCGAGAAGGCTACTAAGTGACTAATGGGCAGGAAGAGTGTGAAGACGCTGCACAAAGGGATGATTCACATCCAGGGGAGAAGGGAGTGGGTCTGTTCAAGATTTCATCATGCTACTCAGAATGGCCTGCAACTTAAAAATTATGAATTGTTTATTCCTGGAATTTTCCCCTTAATATTTTTGGGCCTCTATTGACCCCAGGTAACAGAAACTGCAGACAGCAAAACCGTGGATAAAGGGGGAACTACTGTATTTTGATTCACTCTTTTAGAGGAAGCATAGCTTAATGCCGCCATTGGAAAGAATGAGATAACTATATCCACATTCTTGGAAAGTTGTATGCCAGCTATGTGCTGGAGTTGTGCCGGACTTTGTTTAAAATATTTCCTGAAAATTTTTTTTTTTAATGATTCATATTTTATCTAATAAGGGATGATTTGGGGTGCCTGTATTATGGCCAGCTCTTCAGTATAAAGGATGGACAGTTATAGAGAATGATAGCTTAAAAAAGTGAGTTAGAAGTAAGTGATTTGGGGTATGTTTTGTGTTTTTTACTGTTTTACACAGGAGGGAATTTTAAACATTGTAATTAAAACCACAGACTTGGAGTCGGACTGATTTGGATTTGAATTCATGCTGGTGGACCCATTACAAGTTTCTTAAGTTCTTCAAACTTTGTTTTCCTTATCTGTAAAATGGAGATGATTATGGCTCTACCTTATAGTCTTGTTGTGAGGATTAAATAAGGTATGCATATAAATGTACTTAGCACAATGCTTAGTACATAGTAAATAATATATGTTAGCTTCTGTTTATTACAAGTAAGTAAAGATTATACTTTTTAAAGTGATATCTTTGGGCTTTGAATGCTTTAAATTAAATTTTAAAAAAAAAAAATCTTTGATTTCAGAGAGAGGAAGGGGGGAGAGAGAGAGAGAGAGAGAGAGAGAAAAACATCAGTGATGGGAGTGTCATCATTGATCGGCTGCCTCCTGCATGCCCTGACTGGGGGTTGAGCCTGCAACCTGGGTATGTGCCCTGACTGGGAATCAAACCACGGTCTCCTGGATCCTGCTCAACTGCTGAACCTTGCCCAGCCGGGCAAAATTTTTTTTTAAAGAAAAGTTTTAGCAACAAATTGAATTGGGATGTGGATTTAAAAAAATGTTTAAGAGAATTGATTTTATTCAGAATGTTTTTATAATCAAGCTTTGATAATTACACAGCATTTCTGAGTTGTGTGTTGGGGATCCTCAAGACCAACCCCAGGTTCAGTGATTTGCTAGGAGGGCTCACAGTTCTCAGGATATAGTCATATTTATGGCTGATTTATTGTAGTGACAAAAAGATAGAAAACAAAATCAGCAAAAGGAAAAGGCCCATGGGGCGAAATCTAGAGAAAAACAAGTGCAAACTTTCAAAAATCCTCTCCCAGTAGAGTCACACAGGACATTCTTAATTTCTCCTGCAATGAGTTGTGAAAACATATTAAAGTGTTGTCTATCAGGGAAGCTCTCTAGAGACTCAGTGACCAGAGTCTTTATTGGAGGATGGTCATGTAGGCATCCTCTGCTACCGTGTACCAGAATCCCAAACTTCAGGAAAGAAAGCAGGCATTCAGCATAAATCACACTGTTAGGCACAGTGAGTCATTCTTATTAGGGAATGGTAGAAACCTCCTGAAATCCAAGTTCCTAGACACTAGCCAAGGGCCAGCCTTGTAAGGAGACTTTTGAAAAAATAGTAGTCTCAGGCCTATGCTCACTCTTTTATGCATAGGGGGTTTTTCTTTTATGATAAAAGAAAATATTAATTCCTATTCTAGGATTGTTGTTCAGATTAAAAAGAGCAAATGTGAAGCCCTAGGTACAGTTCCTGACTGTTAGTGAGTACACAATAAACAGTATCTGCTGTAGCTGTTAGAATAAAGCATAGGGGGCTCTAGCTCCTTTAGAGACACACTAGTTAGAAAAACTAGAGTTTACTATAAGGGAGAAATGAAAACAACAACAACAACAACAAAACCCTACTCTTCATTTCTCAAAGCAAGCAAGCAAAGATAAACACCTTTCTAACCAGTCACAAAATAACTCATGTCTGCACTTACATTAATTTAAGTAATTTTAAACACCTTGTTGACCAAAGTAGCTGGCCACACAGGTGAGTGACTTTGGGCTTGAAATAGCTGGTCAGCAAGGTGTTAAGTTTTCGCTTATATTGAAGCTATATTTTCAAACATTTAGGGAGTGAATATTTTAGGGTATTATATTTGACCTTTATTTTCCTGATTCTGTTAAAATACAGGTGATATGAGAAATGAAGCCAACAGGTACAGACCCAAGGATCTTATCTCTAGCTGCTGAAGTTGCAAAAAGTCCTGAGCAGAATGTCCCTGTTATACTGTTGAAGTTAAAAGGTAAGAAAATCTTTTTGTGATTGGCTAACACTGTTTAAGGAATAAAACAGTTCCATTATGTGTACAATTTTAGTATTTGTTTCTACAGTGAAACCTTGACATAATGTACTAATTCGGGCAAGGGGTTGTCTGTTAAAGCCAAAAGTCCGTTATATTAATAAAGTAGGTTTTCAGAGTGCTTACGTTAAAAAATTGACAAATTAGTTAGTGTACCTGTTTTTACTTATGTAGAACAGACATGTTTGTGTAATTAAGGTAACTATGTATGAAAAGTTTAACTTCACAAAAAGGTTTTCTATATGTATTACTGTAATTTTAAATTTATATTAAATAGGTCTCACATTCACCAGTCATCTCAAGTAAACAAATGCACACATCTGGGGCATGGCTTGGCTCACATTGTCAGAACATTTGCCAGTACATGTTAAAATTGCTGCAGAAGGTCATGCCACATTACAGTAGAACCAGTTACTGAGCATGGTGGGGTGTAGTCATTTGCCGAACATTGTTTATGAGTGGTGACTCTTGGATTTAAATATGTAGATTATAGTTGTAGATATGTAATACTTATTTATGTTGGCGAAATTACTAGTGTTTTTTTCCAACATATGACCTATTCACTAAAATTTGTTAAAAATAACAGTGAATTAATAACAAACAAAAAAATAACCTGTTAATTTAATTATAAGCAAATCTTGGTTAAAAGCATTTTAAAATTAATGGTGTTAATTTTTACATCTTCTTTTCTTTTGCCTTAGAAATAATAAACAACACACCTTTAGGAAGCTCAGAGTTGAAGAAAATCAAACAAGATATATATTGTTATGACCTCATTCGATATTGCCTCTTGGTGCTCAGTCAAGATTGTTCTCGAATCCAGGGTGGTTGGACTACAATTTCCCAGCTTACACAGATATTAAGGTAAAATGAAGCAAGTCAGCTTGTTCTTGAGGAATATATTGGTAGATTCTTATTTTCAACACTTGCTTCTTTTTATTCACCTGCCTAACAAGCATTGGCAACCTCCTGTGATAGATTATGGTTGTAATTCTTCTCCGTACTATATGTTGTGTATAACTATATATTTGTGAATATTTCATGAAAATTTTCTTCCATAAGTTCTGTGAAGATGGTGATCATGTCTTTTGCTCACCATTGAATTCCAAGTGCCAGTAAACTCTTTATTGACACTAAGGAATATAGGAAGAAATGAAGATATTAAGGCACTGGCTCTATACTGAAAAAATTTACAATAGAGGTGGGGTCACAGTCATGTGAAGTTATTGTATAAGGAATGAAATAGATGCTGAAATGAAAGGTATAAGCAAAGTAGTATAGAAAAACTGATATAGAAACTATTCATTTCACTTTGTATTGACTTAGCCATCTGAACTGTATATTTATTAGGTAACCCAGGTCCTGTCAATAGAATTTAGAAGGAGCATTTACTGATCTACTGCCATGCTAGAAATTAAGAGAAAAGAGATAAAAATGTTTTTATTTTAAAGAAGTCAAAATAAACCAGATGTTCTCAGTGTCTAAACCAGTTCCCATTTAACTAACTGAAAATGGACATTACTAAGTGGATCTTAGCTTTGAAACTGCTTATTTCTAATTTGTTACTAGATGAAAGAGAGATTCAAGGTCTACTGTTAGAAAAAAACAGTTAATAGTGTACATACTATTCTTTTTTATACTTTGATTTTCAAGATTATTTCCTTAAGTAAATAAAGCTTTATGTCTTTGTTTTGATCAGATATGTAAGCTCATGAAAATATTGGTTGATCTGGCTCTCTTGAGTGGAATCCAGTGTTTGTGAATATTCAGAAAATGTAATTTCATTTATTAATATTCTCAGTCAAAATAGGTACTCTTAAGTAAGTAACTTTAGGAACCAAACAGAAACTGATACATATGAACATTACTCCATTAACTTTAGGAATTGATATGCAAAAACAAAAACAAAACAGATATGTTGAGCATTAGCCAGTTAAGTTTTTAGTGTACTTGTATGTAGTCACTGTTGTTCATCATTGTCCACACATTTTGTGGAAAAGCCTCAGATAGCAGCAGTACTTACTCATTACACATATAGACACCATTTTTGGGTTTTCTCTTCTGATGTAAGGGATATGCAGTCAGATATTTTGCAGATTTTAGGAAAGTAGATCTATTAGAAAGTAGAATTGGTATAAAATTAGAGTGCTTGATTTTCTAATCTGTCCCTTGCAGACTAATCTCACCCTGGGTATTTTTCAGCTATTTGATGTCTAAAACGTATAAGTTAATACAAATGAGACTAATGAATTAGACTAATCAAGGTATCCTATTGCTTTTAGAGCGTTTGTATCCTATTCTCTGAAAACTTGCCTTATTTCTCTTTATTGTGAGTCAAGTGTATTTTGTTTCCTGAAGGGTTGACAAGTAGGTTTTTAGGACACACAAATCTTAGCTCTTAAGTATAGGCAAAGCCCAGAAGACTATTACTTTTCTAGAAAGTTGTTAAATAATTTTCCAGCAAAAGTTCTTTATTGGCTTGACAACCAAAGGAAGATATTAAAAATTCTTATTAAGGCACAGTGTCTATAGAAGCTTTAGCATTCAATTGAAATTTATAATGAACACAACCTGAGTCACAAACTTGTGCTCTTATTTCAGCCATTGCTGTGTGGGCTTAGAGCCAGGAGAAGATGCAGAGGAATTTTATAATGAATTACTTCCATCAGCTGCAGAAAATTTCCTGATTTTGGGGAGGCAGTTGCAAACATGTTTCATCAATGCAGCTAAGGTATATGTGTTTATTTAGTATTTTGTGTTTTGTAGCCAAAACAGTTTAATTCTTGAGAAGATGTTCCATGTTATTTTTCAAATGTGCAATATTTGGCTGAAAGTACAATTACAGTAGTCAATTCAAACATTTTTAAAGTTACAATAAAAAAAATGGCTACATTAAAAAATTTTAAGTGCTGACTGAAACATACTGTATGACTTTTTGAAGGATCTGCCTTACTACTCAACTTTGAGCGGCACCTGTAGACATTTATTTCTATAGCATTTTCCTAAAACATACCTTCTGCTTAGATTAACAGTAGAGGAAAGTGTTATTCTCTAGGTCCAAGGCGAGTGACTCCAATGGTGAAGCAAAATAAAAGTGAACTTCCTATTTGATCTTTTAAATCTTCTCTAGTCAAAATATTTCAACCTTAACATAGGGTCATTTCAATCCAACAGGTATTTCTTGGGTGAATTGTACTAGATGCTATATGTCCTTTTTTTCTGACCCATGGAATTAAGAATTTGAAATTAACCCCAGACCGGTGTGGCTCAGTTGGAGTGTTGTCCCGTGCACCAAAAGGTGGGCACGGTTGGAGTGCACGCGGGAGGCAACCAATGGATGTTTCTCTCTCACATCATTGTTTCTCTCTTTCTCTCCCTCTCCCTTCCTGTCTCTCTATAATCAATTAAAAAACATATCCTTGGATGAGGATTAAAAAAATAGTAATAATAAAAGAATTTAGACTTAAGAATTAACTTTAATTATCTTGGAAGTATATTGTTAATTTCTAAATATTTGAGGATTTTCTTGATGTTTTATTGTTATCCATTTCTTATTTAATTCTCTCATGGTCAGATAACACACACTATACATCTAAATCCTCTGAAATGTTTTCAGACTTTTTTTATGGCCCTCTATATGTTTTTATCTTGGTGAATATTTCTTTTTTTTTAATATGTCTTTTTGTTGATTTCAGAGAGAGGAAGATAGAGGAGGAGAGAGAGATAGAAACATCAATGATGAGAGGGTCATTGATTGGCTGCCTTGATTGGCTGCCTACCCACACCCCCTACTGGGGATCAAGCCTGAAACCCTGGCATGTGCCCTGACAGGGCATCAAACTGCCATCTCCTGGATCACTGTTCAATGCTCAACCGCTGAGCCACGCCGACAGGGCTCTTGGTGAATATTTCATTACAAGCAGTCCTTGCGTTGCACAGTGCAGTCTCAACTGAAACACACATGTCAGAGCATTGTAAAGGTTTTAATATGCACAAGTTTCATTTAACATGGTACATGCAAAAGCAAGCACTCCATGTATACTGGAATATGAATTCTGCAGTTGTTTGTGTAATGTTTCATTAATATCAATTAGATCAATTTGGTTATAGAATACATAAGGAATCATAGGTCTACAAGGCTGAAACTCCTTTACATTGGAAGAGTTCTTGGCTATATGTTCATTTGGACCTACTGCTACATTGGACATTGAGCAGATTCACAACTTTTGTGAAATATGAAGAGAAATAACCAAGTCGACCATGGGGTATTAAGTTTTATTTCAGATGCTTTGAGTATGTAAGGAATAGACATAGTCTTGCACTTGAAAAAACTCCCAGGCTAGTAAAATAGACGATATTTAGACATTTCTTTTAGAAAAACCTAAGACAAATGTATTATTAATTAAAAACAAACAAATAAGAAATAAAAAAGTTATGTGAGTGAAACTGAATGACATGTACAACAATATGGACAAGTGGTTTGAGTGTAAGACTTGTTGGCAGAGGATTTAACTTAGTGGTAGAATATATGCTTTCTGTGTTATAGGTCACAAACTCTACTTGTAGAATGTCCACTGCCATTTTTGAGGGATGCTAGCACTAAACCAGTATTTGTATATTTGCTAGATTTAATTTTATTCAGGTTGATTAAAGTGGCATGAACTATGGAAATTTTGTTGGACTTGATTTCTTTTTCTGGCTGTGCCACAGACTAACTCTGGGTTTTTATCACCTGCTTTCACTGTACTGCAGTTTCTTTGTAAAATGAATAGCTCAGACCATTATGAAAGCTTTAGGTTTTCTTCAAAGCACTTTAATATTCACCCTTTAAGGGCAATAATAATTATAGTTTTTCCATTTACATATAGTCCTTTAATACTTTTCATTATACTTTCATATTATTTGTTACTGTATTTGTATAGAAATAAAAAATCCTAAATACTGTTAGCTAAAGGACTTAAAGATGTTAATTAAAAACAAACAAACTTACAAAATCACTAGAGTTCAAATGGAAAACATCAATGTGATGGATAACATTTTGCTGGAACTAAATTGCTGATTTTGGATTTAATAAACCTACTAGTTGCATGTTTTATGCTAAAAAAAAAAAGCCTAACAGATGTTGACATACTTAGCTTTTCAATGCACTCTATAAACACATTTATAGATTTCAGAATAATTGTCTCAAGTGGGCCTATTTTTAATGATGAGAAAAGGATGTTGTGTCTAAAGCTTATTTTAATACTAAAGTATTAGATTTTTTAAAAATAAAAAATATGTGATAATGTATAAGAGGAAAAAAATTGTTTAGTACATACATCAAAGGGAATAAATCAGCTACAGAAAAAGAGGACTACTTGACCGCAGAACAAAATTGAAAAGGGGGATAAAAAGGAAGTTATAAGAAAACTGAATTTATTTATTAGTTCTATCTACGTAGGTGTTTCCCAATCAGATTTTTTAAATTAGCTGGCATATAGGTAGGAGATTACATGGCAGGACATTCTGGTCTAATATATATATTTATATATATGAATGTATCATATAAGGCTATAAATAATGTATATGATATATAAGAATAGAAAACACCTATGGGAGAATTTCGGAATGATTTAAGGGTAAATTGTTTAACCAGTCTTAGAGGCCATAAATTTATGGGTGACGTTATTTAATGGGTTTTTAAAGAAAGAAGTCTAGGAACCCAGCACTGTCCTTTGAGGTTGACAACAGTGAGGATTACCTGCTGTGTGTTTTGGTAAAACTGGCAAAGGCAGTTTATTAGGCTAAAGAAATTCTTGATCATAGCAATCATAATGCTTTTGCTGTTGTCATTACTTTAGTGCTGCAGCACAAACATCAGGACATGAAAAAGATTAGTGGCCTTTATACAACTTTCTACTAAAGTTATGTGACTAGTAAATGACAGAATTGTGAATGGAATCTGTGTTTTCTTTCCCATAGTGACACATACTCTAATCTAGAATAATTTTTCACCCTATATTCCAGAAAAGAGGCAGGGAAAATTGTCATTTATATATTGAATAAATATTGATTGAATATTTGCTATGTATCAGAATTGTTTTTAGATACTGAGTGTATAGTGGAGAGCTAAATAACATGGTCTCTGCCCTCAGGGAGTCAAAGAGCTGCAACTGAAGCCACTATTAATAATGCATATTGTAGTGATTTTCAACCTTGGCTGTATAACCAAACCACCCACCTAACTTTGTAAAAATACAGATATCCAGACTTTAATTTTGGAGATTCAGAATCAGTATGTTTGCACCAATGCCTGTGCATGGTATAGTTTAAAAGCTCCACAGGTGATTCTCATGCATAGCTAGTGCGGAGAAATCCTAGTGTAAACACTTGTAGTTTTTATACTACTTTCACTGTCTTATTTAACCTCTGGGTAACAATCATTTCTAGTAAGTAGAGTAGGTATTGCTAGCCTGTAAGCACAAGATTTATAAATTAAGAAAGTAAAGGCTTCCAGATCATTACCTCATAAATACTATTAGATCTAGAAACCAGGTCCTCTAATTCCTCAGAGAGAAGTGTCTCTCTCTCTCTCTTCCTTTAATAAAGCAACTACAGATAACTAAATTGGTTTTTTTGTGTGTGTTAAGGGTGAAGAAAAAGATGAATTACTACACTTTTTCCAAATTGTTACTGATTCTCTCTTCTGGCTAGTGGGAGGCCATGTTCAACTTATCCAAAATGGTAAGAGAAAAGATATTTAATGTAACTGATAGTCATTATAAATTCATCTGCTAACAAGTTGATCTTTTTTTCTAAAAGTACGTACCTCATTAACTATATGCATAATCATAGTTAAATGAAACCATGTTGAAATAACACCACATACAACAAAATAAAAGCCCATTTGAACATTCCAGCTTCAAATAGCCAACATTGACAATGTAAATACTATATTAAGGGTGAAGTTGCTAAAATATAACTTTCTCCTTAGCTTTTTCTATTTAGCAAATCCAAGGTAAGAATTAATGATAATTTTAATAATTTAGGGAGAAAATTTTTTTAAGTTTCAAAGATTACAGTTGTGTTTTAGACTTAGTTTGAGAGAAATCCCTATGTACAGAGTATATATAATTTAACTCATAGACTATTCATGTAAGAGTAAACCTTTATATAATGACATTTAACTTGAAAGCTATCTTATAGGATATTTCTACACTTACATTGAAAAATAAAGTATTTGTTAGTGTTATATTATGTTTTCTTAAGACTGAGAAAGTAATCCTTAATGGTTATTATGGCAGCATTTCTATCTTCTTGAAAGATTTAAGCTATGATTAATATAATTATATAAGAATAATACAAAAACACTGATTTATTTTGGAAATTAAAATATAAACTGAATTTTTATTTTTTTCTCTTAGAATTATTCATGCATATAATTTAAGGAGTCAAATAGTTCTATGAAGATTATTAAACAAAAACACAATCCCTGGTTCTCATGCTTCATTTACTCTATGTCCCATTTCCCAGGGCAACTACTTTCAGTTTATACAACTAATAATACAACTGGTAGTTATATTCCTATAGAGCTAAGGAACATGCTTAGATACTTCCTTTTTTTAAAGAAACAAACATTATTTCCCTGGCAGGTGTAGCTCAGTGGTTAGAGCATTGGCCCTTGGACTAGAGGGTCGCAGTTTTGATTCTCAGGTCAAGGTCACGTATTTGGGTTGCAGGTTCAATCCCTACCCCAGTTGAGGTGCATGTGGGGGGCAATCGATCAATGTGTCTGTCTTCCATCGATGTTTCTCCTCTCTCTCCCCCTCTCCCCATCTCTTTCCCCTTTCCTCCCTTCCACTCTCTAAAAATCAATGGGGGGAAAAATATCCTTGAGTGAGGATTCACAAAAATAAATAAGCAAATAAATAAATAAAACATTCTTTTCCCATTATGGAATAAATATTATTACTATAAAGTTCCCAATATAAAGAGCTATTTTACAAAAAATAGAAAGTACTTAGTCTCACTATAGTGGGATGTAAAAGGCCTCATAAAAAGAGAGCAAGAGAGAATACTTGAATAATTTAAAACATGTGCCGTATTTTCCTTAAAAAATAATAACTATAACAAAAGTGACAATATTCCTCAGATCATCTGTAGATTTAAAATATCAATAGTAGATATTAAAACTAAATTAAGCGATTGTGAAATTTATATGCAGAAAATAAGTGGGTACAAAATTGGAATCTCCAATAACCTTTTCTCTCTAAAGAGTCCGTTGCTTTGAGAAATGGCTGACTATAGGTCTGGAGTAGGAAGTATCTGGAGTAGGAAATATCTGAAATACCAGATAGGAAGGTAGCAATCAAAGTGTATTAGGATTCTGTGAAAAGGACTCAGAAGCCAACATAAAGGGCATCTACTAGTCAAAAATGGTAAATTTGAATGGTAATCAGGATAATAATCACAGTGAATTGAAACACATCAAATACTGTCATACTATTTTTAAAAATTATCATTAGAGTCTGCTAGGAACCAGTTCATTTTGGTAGACAGAGACACCAGCATTTATCCTGCCTTTTCTTACATAATTGATGAGAAATTTCTCTTTGTAAAAGAATTCCAGCTAATAAGTGAAAAAAGAATGATAGAATAGTGCTATTTTGCAACCTTTAGTTAACAGATTTAGAAATTAATCATCCATCAGAAAAGGAGAGACAACCAGATACTGATTGCCTCCTAATGGCTCATCATAAACTCACATATGAAATATATATGCTAAAAATTCAAACCTGCATCAATTGTTTGTTAATCTTCTCCCAAGGATATTTTTTTTCCATTGATTTTTAGAGGAAGAAAGGGAGGAAGGGAGGGAGGGGGAGAGAGAGAGAAACATCTATGTGAGAGAGACACATGGATTGGTTGTCTCCGATACAGGCCCCAACGGGGGCTGAGAATCAAACCTGCATCATTTTGATTCTCTAGCTCCAACTACTAATTTATAGAAGGTCAGAGAAACATATTAAATTATACCCCAGGAATGCAGTTAGCAAAAATAGACTGGGAAGCTCATAGGGCAATTGACATAGTTTCATCAACAAATACATTTCAAGGGAAATAAAAAGGTAAAGGAGGATTGCGATTGAGTTGACTAAAAGAAATTTAATTAGTTACAATGTGTGGATCTTACTTATATCTTAATTCAAATAAACTTAAAAATTCACAAAATAACTGGAAATTGGAGCACTAACTGGATATTTGATAAAATTAACACATCGTGCCCTGGCCAGGTATCTCAGTTAGTTAGGACATCCTCCAGATACGCCAAGGTTGTGGGTTCGATTTCTTGTCAGGGCACATACAAAAGTGAACAAATGAATGCATAGCATTGAACAACACATCAATGTTTCTCTCTCTCTCTCTCTCCTATTCCCCCTTCCTTCCTCCCTCCCTCCTTCCCCCTTCCCTTCTCTCTCTTCCTCCCTAAAATTAATTTTAAAAAAGATCACTTTAAAAAAAAGAAATTGTGGTTATTTAGGTTAATCGTTGTGTTTTATTATGTAATAATTCGTATCTTTTGTGAATATATACTGAAATATTTGTAGATAAAATGAATCCATTTGTTGGATTTGCTTCAGATTAAAATGGGAGGTAAGACTCGGCCGGGCGTGGCTCAGTGGTTAAGCGTCGACCTATGATCCAGGTGATCAGGGTTCGGTTCCCGGTCAGGGCACATGCCCGGGTTGCGGGCTGCAGCCAATCAGTGACTCTCTCATCATTGATGTTTCTGTCTCTCTCTCTCCCTCTCCTTTCCTCTCTCTGAAATCAATAAAGATATATTTAAAAAAATAAAATAAAATGGGAGGTAGGAAGTGGGTGGTAGGTGAAGCAAGTTTGGCCAATGAACCAGGATCATTGCTAAAGTTGAATGACTGGTACATGCAAGGCCATTATACTATTTTCTTGACTCTTAGTATGTTTGAAACTTTCATTATAAAAAGTTTAATTAAGTAGCCCTGGCCAGTCAGTTGGTTGGATCATGGCCTGTACACCAAAAGGTGGCGGGTTCTGTTCCCAGTCAGGGCACATACTCAGGTTGCGGGTTCAATCCCCAGATGGGACAAGTTCGGGAGGTAACCAATTGATGTTTCTCTCTCATATCCATGTCTCTGTGTGTGTGTCTGTCTCCCTCTCTCCCTCTCTCCCTCTCTCCCTCTCTCCCTCTCTCCCTCTCTCCCTCTCTCCCTCTCTCCCTCTCTCCCTGTCTCTGTCTCTAAAATCAGTAAACATATCCTTGGATGAGGATGAAATAAAAATAAAAATTAAAAATAAATAAAATGGAATGACTAACAAATTATTTTAGCATAAATTTTTCCAATATAGAAAAAAGATAAACTAATATACAGAATATATATTACATGATTTTAGTGAATTCAAAGTTAATTAAAGAGTTCATAAAACATCTTTAAGTAGGTACAAATGGAATGATGTACTTTTCCCAGCTATTTAGAAGAATTTTTTTACTATGAAGTAATGGAAAATAAGCCATAGAAATATTTAATAGTAGTGGAACTGTTTTGGAAGTTGTTAAACATTTTAAAAATTGGTATCTAGTGAAATATCGAAATATTAGACTATATAAATAGACATGAAGAACAGTAGTCAGTATCTGAAAGAAATCAAATAAGTTCCCTCAGGAGACAGAAAAAGGAAAGGAATAGGTTGTTTTGTAGAAATTAGGGGAGTGTTCACAGACCTTCCTTGCCACACACCTGATCCCACTTTAATTAAAATTCTGATTAGTTAGTGGAGAAGGGAATAGAAACTGACATTTACTGGGAAACTACCCTGTTGTAGGACATTCTACAGTAGACTGTGAGACAACTGTTATTTCTGGTTTTATAGGTGAAGAAATGAATGTTCTAAGAGGTTAAACAACTTGCAGTAAGCATCCCATGCCAAGTCTTTGTAACTGGCTGCTGAGAGTCTAAAAATTATTAACCAATAAAGGCAAATGTTGTTTTGTAGTTAATGATTTTTATTATTTAAGACAAAATGTTAGCAAACTTGTATAACAGAATTAAATTTTTTAGGGATGTGTGACTATAGTTGTCTGTACCATTTCCATGTTCTCTCAGAGGTCACGGAAAATTTTATTCACTTAAATTCACTACTAGAAAAAGAGATTCAAATTTAGGATATATTTTATTTTTCATTTAAGGGGAGATAAGAGATTCTTAGCTTAGTGTTGGTGGACGCTTTCTATTTATAATAACTTCATAAAAATGGAATGACTTATTTATGCTTATTGAAGCTTCCTGTCTTAAAATCTTTATTGTTAAGTATAAACAGGCAGGAAGTTTAGCAGCAGTAGTTATGCTTCAATTTGGTTTTGAAAGGATAAGTAAATCCCAATTGTATCATCGTAGAATCTTTGTTTTAATTTTTCTTTTGTTCTTTTACTTTAGTACTACAAAGTGATCATTTCTTGCACTTACTGCAAACTGATAATGTTCAAATAGGATCTACAGTCATGACTATGGTACAGAACATACTACAGATCAACAGGTGACTTGGTTTTACAAAATATTTTTAATTTTTTATTAGCAGCATTACCAATTTTATTCCAGTTTTGCTGAAATCAATTGCATATGGGTTGTATATGACATTTATTACCATTGTCTTTCAGCAAAAAATGAATGTAAAATACCTTAAAATACTGGAAATTTAATATTGAATTGGTATCTAATCTGAGAGCTTAAGATTTTGTAACAAATCTCACAGTGAAGAAAAATTACTGTCATTTCTGAAGAAAAATTTTGAGGTCACAATAAAAAGTGCGTAATCATATGTTTATTTAGCAAACTGCAAGCTCAGTATTGTGCCACGTGCTTTAGAAGGTCATAAATGAAATTAGCCAGTCAGAGAAAGACAAATACTATATGATCTCACTTATATGCAGAATCTAATGAACAAAATAAACTGACAAAATAGAAACAGAGGCATGGATACGTGGAACAGACTGACAGCTGTCAGAGGGGAGAGGGGTTAGGGGACTAGATGATAGAACGTGAAGGGATTAGACCAAAAAAATCAACATAGGCAATTTCCCCAAGATAAAATGGAAAAGCAGAACATACACAGTTGAAATAATTGATTTTTTTAAGTTCAATATGGATTTATTAAGTATTGCTATGTGCCCAGTATTTGTCTGTTATTGGGTTTACAAAACTGATTAATATATAAACCTTGTCTTCAAATAGCTTATAATATAGTGGAAGAGAGGGTATTAAGTTATGACCTTAAAGGTGTGCACCAGTGTTAAAGGAGCTCCTAACCCAAACTGAAGGGGAATGCTTCCTGGAGAAAGTAACACCTGAGATGAAACTTTTAAGATTGAGAAATTAGCCAGAGAGGAAGAAGAGAAAACATTATTTTTGGTAGAGGTAACAAAATAGGCAAATGCTTGGAGATAAGAAACAACATGCTGAGGGTGGAGAGTAGGTACAGTTCATTCTTGCTGGCATTTAAAGTTTGGTATGTGGTCCGGCCAGGTGTAGCTCAGCAGTTGAGCATCGACCTAGGATAGGATCCAGGCGATCGGGGTTCGATTCCCGGTCAGGGCATATGCCCGGGTTGCGGGCTCGATCAATGACTCTCTCATCATTGATGTTTCTGTCTCTCTCTCTCCCTCTCCTTTCCTCTCTCTGAAATCAATAAAGATATTTAAAAAAATAAAATAATAAAATAAAGTTCGGTATGTGGAGGTGGGTAGTAAGTTCTACAGAGACTTAAGTCATGAAGAGTTTATATGCTGTGTTAAGGAAGCTTAGTGTTATCCTATAGGAAATGGGGACCACTGAAAGATTTTTAAAGTGGATAAAATGATTGGATTATATTTCACTTGTGTCACTCTGGTCACTGTGGAGGAAAAATTTAAGGGGGAATAAGGCTCTAGACAAAGAGGCAGTTAAAGAAAGAAACCATAGTAATCCAAGTGAAAGTAATAACATTTTGGCCTTTGGCACTGGTACCACGGGAATGGATTTTTAAAACTAATGAATAAAAATCATCAGGACTTTACTTGTACATGGGATCAAGATGGAATAATAGAAATTGATTTACCCCACAACCTGAAAAAAAACAAACACCAAGCAAAACATGAAACAACAGTTTTCAAGAAACTGGACTTCAGTCAGTGAAAGGAAGTGAGCCCTGAATAAAAGGAAAAACAAGGTGAACCTAACAATTTCTCTAACTTATAGCACTGAGAGAATTTCTAGGCTGTGATGCAGGGAGAAGTATCCCAGCCAGAGTGAGCTGAAGAGATAGAGCTGAGAGTCTGGGGAAAACAAAATGGCTAGAGTTCACAAGACAGAATATCACAGAAAAGAGAGCCACAGTTACTCTAATTACCATTTCTGATATTCTTCATATTTTGTGTAAATCTTTCCTTCTGGCCGAAGGGCTTCCTTAACCATTTCTTGAAGTGTGGATCTGCTGGTGATTTCTGAAGAAATATTTTGCCTTTTATTTAAAACATTTCCGCTAAGTATAAAATTTTAGTTTGACAGTGTTTTCTTTCAGTATTTTTAAATTGTTGCTCAACTAACTTCTAGTTATAAAATAAGCCACAGGGATGTAATGTACAATATAGGGAATATGTCGATAACATATAATAACTTTGCAGAGTGACAGATGATTGTTAAACTGATCATGATGATCACATCGTAAGATACATGTGTCCAATCACTATGTTGTATACCTGAAACTAATATGATATTGTATGTCAACTATAATAAAAAAATTTTTTAAAGAAATAAAAATGTTGCTCAGCCATCATTTTGCTTGCTCTGTTTCTGACAAGATACCAATGGCGTATTTCACAGAACTAGAACAAATACTCCAAAAATTTATGTGGAACCACAAAATATCCCGAATAGCCACAGCAATCTTGAGAAAGAACAAAGCTGGAGGAATCACACTACCTGATATCAAACTATATTTCAAGGCCATAGTAATCAAAACAGCCTGGTACTGGCATAAGAACAGACATACAAGTCAACAGAGCAGAATAGAGAGCCCAGACATAAACCCATGCCTTTATTGTCAGTTAATATTTGACAAAGGCAAGAACATACAATGGGGTAAAGACAGTCTCTTTAATAAATGATGTTGGGAAAAATGGACAGATGCGTGCAAAAAAAGGAAACTAGACCATTTTCTTACACCAGACACAAGAATAAACTCAAAATGGACCAATGACTTAGATGTAAGATTTGAAACCATAAAAATCCTAGAAGAAAGCATAGGCAGTAAAATCTCGGACATTTCTCATAGCAGTATTTTTTCTGGTATCTCCCAGGGCAAGGGAAACAAAAGAAAAAAATAAACAAATGGGACTACTTCAAACTAAAAACTTTGCACAGCAAAGAAAACCATCAAAATGAAAAGACAACCCACTGAATGGGAGAACATATTTACTAATGATACATCTGATAAGGGGTTAATATCCAAAATTTGTAAAGGACTTAAACAGCTCAACACCAAAAGCAAACAATTAAAAAATGGGCAAAGGACCTGAATATTCACTTTTCCAAAGAGCACATACAGATGGCCAATAGACATATGAAAAGATGCTCAATGTCACTAATCATCAGAGAGATGCAAATTAAAACCACAATGAGTTATCACCTCACCTGTCAGAATGACTACCATCAATAAATCAACAAACAACAACTGTTGACGAGGATGTGGAGAAAAAGGAACGCTTTTGCACTGTTGGTGGGAATGGACATTGGTACAGCCACTGTGGAAAGCAGTTTGGAGTTATCTTAAAAAATTAAAAATGGAACTTATGACCCAGCAATGCCACTTCTGGAAATATATCCGAAGAAACCTGAAACACTTAATTTGAAAGAATATATGCACACCCCTATGCTCATTGAAGCATTATTTGCAATAGCCAAGATTTGGAAGCAGCCCAAGTGCTCATCAGTAGATGAGTGGATAAAAAACTATGGTACACTTACACAGTAGAATACTACTTGGCAGTAAAGAAGGAGATATTTTGCTCTAGCATGGGTGGACCTGGAGAGTATATGCTAGGTGAAATAAGCCAGTCAGAAAAAGACAAGTACCATACAATTTCACTTATATGTGGAATCTAAGAAAATAAACTAAACCGAAGCAGACTCATAGATACGGAAAACAGAGTGACAGCTGTCAGAGGGGAGGGGGTTGGAGGGCTGAGTGAAAAAGGTGAAGGGATTAAGAAAAAGAAAAAAAAAACCTCATAGATACAGACAACAGTATGGTGATTACCAGAAGGAAAGGGGGATAGGGGAGGTAGAGGAAGGTAAAGGTGGGATAAATGGTGAGTGAAGGAGATTTGACTTGGGGTGATGAATACACAATACAATATACAGATGAGGTATTATAGAATTGTACATGTGAAACCTATGATTTTATTAACCAATGTCTCCTCAATAAATTCAATTTAAAAAAAGAAAATTTCTCAGTCAATTAGTAATAGAAGGTACTACTTCCTCAGCCTGATGAAGGACATCTAGGATACTTAATGGTCATCTTGAAGTTCATCTAGGATACCTACAGCTAGGATACTTAATGGTAAATTACTAAATGCTTTCCCTGTAAGATCATGAACAAGACAAGGATGCCCACTCTGATCATTTCTAAACGTTGTACTGGAGTTTCTAGCCAGTACAGTCAAGCAAGAAAAAGAAAAGTTATCCATATACACAGGAATAGTCAAAACTTTCTGTATTTGGAGATGGCAGTTATCCATGTAGAAAATCTAATGTAATGTACAAAGGAGCCATTAAAACTAATTAAGTGAATATAGCAAGGGTAGTAGGATACAAAATCAGTATAAAAGTATAAATTAAAATTTTATATCCATCAATTAATACTCAAATTGAAATTTCAGAATATTGCTATTTATAATAGCATAAAAACATGAAATGTGTAGGATTAAATCTGATAAAAGATGTGAAATCCCTATTCACTTACAACTATAGGACATTGCTGAAAGGAAATAAAGAATGTGGAAATGAAAAGATTTACTGTGTTGATCAGTGGTGCAATATTGTTAAAATTTTAATTCTCTCCAAATGGATACACAGCAGGTCTTTGAATAGCATCATTTTGTTTATCGTTGTTTCATTATAACATTGATGAGATGCCATAGGAACTTAATTCTTGTTTATATCAATTAGCCTATGGTAATATTGGTTACACATCTTTTTGCTTAAAGTAACAGATCCTGTCGACAACATTAATTGAAGACTTACTGTATTCCTTAAACACAGTCCCAATCAAAATCCCATTTTTGCAGAAATTCACAAGCCAATCTTTACAATCCACATAAAAGTCAAAGGACCTAAAATATAAAATATTCTAACCAACTTTGAAAATAAAGTACAAAGTTGGGGAACTAACACTACCTAACTTTAAGACTTTTTAAATAAAGCAAATATAATTAAGACAATGAGGTGTTGGTACAAAGATATACAAATGTATCATTGGAACAGTAGAATCCAGAAATGGAATCACACATATGTGAACAATTGATTTTCAAAAGCAGTATAGAGGTCCTTCAGTGAGGAAAGCATAGTCTTTTTAAGAGTGATGGAACAATTTGCTCTCAATATGTAAAGAAAAGAATTTTGATCTATACCTCTTACCATATACAAAAATTAATTCAAAATGGATAATAGATCTAAATATAAAACTTAAACTATAAAACTACTTGAATGAAACTAGTAGAAAACTATTATGACCTTGGGTTGCACAAAATTTCTTAGATATGACACCAAAAGTAAAATTTATAAAAGAAGAAATCAATTAGATTTCAAAATTTTAGTATGCTCTTCAATAGACATTGTTTAACAAAATAAAAAAGACAAGATAGAGACTGGCAAAAAATATATACAAAGCTTTTATCTTAAGTACTTGTATCCAGAATGTATAAAGAGATCTCAAATTTTAATAATAAAAACAGTTTGAAAATGGACAAAAGATCTGAACAGATACTTCATGAAAGAAGATATACATATATGGCAAATAGCACATGAAAAGATGGTCAGCAACATTAGTAATGAGGAAGATACTACTACACACTTGTTAAACGGCTAAAATAGTGATTGACCCAAGTGTTAAAGATATGGAAGAACTCATTCACTGCTTGTGGGAGTAGTAAAATATGCAATCACTGGAAAATAGTATGTCAGTTTTTAAACAAGCAAACATAAACATCTATATACCTATCCATTCCACTGCTAGGTATTTATTTGCCCACGAAAAATGAAAGCATATGTCCGTACAAAGACTTGTACCAAATGTTCAAAGCAGCTTTATCTGTAATAGCCAAAGACTAGAAATGACCCAAATGTCCATTCCAGGTGAATAAGCTGGTGTAGCCATACAATAGATTACTACTCAACAATAAAAAAAGGAACTTTTATACAAGTGATAAAACAGATGATTATCAAACTAATTGTGTTCAGGGAAAGAAGCCAGCCCAAAAAAGTACATACTGTATGTTTTCATTTGCATAAAATCCTAGAAAATGTAAACTAATTTTTAGTGACAAATAGTAGATCAGTGGTTACACACCCCTAGAAAATCACATACTCCTCAATGAGGTGAATGTAAAGATAGCCAGTAACCCCTTTTGACTATTTCTAAGTTTTAGATAATTTTTATGACATCTGCAAGATAAGGTTGTTAGTGTAATAAAGGAAATACCAATGGATAGATAAAGTTCCTTCTGCATTAAGTGATAATTGAATTCCTGTAGTATTTTTGTCTTCATGTCTAAAGATACGGTGCCAGGGAGGGCAAGGAGAGAAGGACTACAGTGGAGCACAGGGAAACTTTGGGGGGTGATGGGTCTGATATATTCATTATCTTGATTATGGTGGTAAAACAAGTCAAAATTTATCAAATCGAGCACCTTAAATATGTGCAATTTGTTTTATATCAATTAAACTTTAATGAAGTTGTTAAAAAATTAGATAGTGGTATAACTAAAACAAAGAATATATAAGGAGCTGGTTTGGGGAGACTGATGACGAATTCAGCATGAGTTATGTGGAACAAAGATAGATAGATTCATCAGACAGTGAAATAAGAGTCCCTGCAAAGACTTGTACACAAAGTTGTTTTTTAATTTTCAAGATGTTTATATTCTATTAATTTTTTATTTGAATAAAAAATTGCTGTTTATTCCTCGAGTTTATAAAAGTCAGAGAAAATACTACATACTAATAAAGCCATGTCTTCTTCTTTTAGCTATCATTATATTTAAATACTGTGTTTCTAAGTACAAGATTCCAGCATCATGTTATAATAACTAGCATAGATTCAATTATTTTTAACTCATTCAGACTTTTCCATTTAGTGGCATTTTATGTAGTCAAGGTGGCAAACTTGTTTTTCAGGGATGTTTTATTGTATTCCTGTTTTTTCAATTACAGTTTACATTCAATATTATTCTCTATTAGTTTCAGATATATAGCATAGTGGTTAGACAATCATGTACTTTCCAGAGTGATCCACGCGATATTTCAGGTACCCACCTGGCCCCATACATAGTTATGATATTATTGACTATATTTCCTATTCTGTACTTTACGTCCCATGACTATTTTTTTTAATTTATCTGTATTGTTGAAAGTTATTACAGATGTCCCTCTTTTTCCCCTCATTGTTCCCCTTCACCTGTTTCCCTTCCCACCATAAGCCTTTACCCCACTCTTGTCTGTCCATGGGTTATACACATATGCATATAAGTTCTTTGGCTAATCTCTTCCTACCCTCCCTTTCCTTCTGAAATTCATCACCTGTAACTATTTTGTAACTGCCAATTTGTATTTCTTAATCCCGTCACCTTTTTCTCCCAGTCCCCCAAACCCCCTCCCCTCTATCAACCATCAGTCTGTTCTCTTTATCTATGAATCTGTTTCAATTTTGTTTATTTTGTTCTTTAGGTTCCACATATAAGCCAAATCATGTGATATTTGTGTTTCTCTGACTTATTTCACTTAGCATAACACCCTCTAGGTCTATTCTTGCTGTCACAAAAGATAAGATTTCATTCTTTTATATGGCTGAGTAGTATTCCATTGTGTACACAAATGTTTATAGCAGCTTTATTTGTAATGGCCGAAGACAAGATGATTCAAATGTCCATTGACAGGTGAATAGATAAACTGTGACCTCCTGGAAGAGATCTGGACTAGAGTTATAAATTTATGAGTAATCAGCCTACAAATGACAGTTAAAACCATGAGAAGATGAGCTCAGTGGGAAATATGAATAAAGTGAGAAAGGAAATTGGCTGAAATGAAGTCCTGGGAAATAACCTTTATAATGGGGAAAGGGAGCCAATGAAGAAGACTGAGAAAGAATGGTCAGAAATCTCTGGGTGGAGGGTAGAGGGGGAACCAGAAGAACATTGTATCACAGAAGTTGAACAGATAGAGACTACTAGTAGGAACCTTTTCCTACAGCACAAAAGTCATTTATATTGTTAAATAAGAATCTTTTGCTCTCAGATAAGCACCACTGCCATTATTTTCTACAAGGAAACCTCTACTTTTAAGAATTGCAAAATTCCCTAATCAATGGTAAGTAGATAGTCAAACAAAGGTGCACACACCGAGAAAACCGAATACTCCTTGGTTGAGTAAAGGACCCCAGTAATCCCTTTTGATTATTTCTAAGTTTCAGATAATTTTTCATGGTATCTGTACTGCAAGATAAGGTTATTATTGTGATGAAGGAAATACCAAAAGAGAGATAATGTTCCTTCTATATTAAGTACTTGATAATTGAATTCCTATAACATTTTTGTCTTCATACATCTTTAAGCAGTGAACCATATACTACTGTCTTGTGCTTCTTATTGTTGCCTTGAAGCTTTTGAATAATCTTTAATGTTTTGCACATTTATCTTTACTCCATAATTTGATTGTAGGTTTTTCTGAGGAGGAGGCCTTTTGCTACTTTGTATTCCGTATTTTACCTAGCATGGTGCCTTACAGTATGTATTCAATAAATATTGATTTATTGTGCTGCATTCTTGGAACTAAGCTATACTTTTTTTAAAAATGGTTACCTTTTTGGCTCACGCCACAGTCAGGCATCCAGTTGCTGAACATTTTATGTTTAATTTGTTTTGATATCTATGTATCAATTAGTAATGGTACTTTTTATTTTGTTCTATTAGTGGTGATTTACTCAGAATAGAAGCAAAAACCCTGCATTCAATTTTAGATGAAGTTATTTTCAAGCTTTTATCAACTCCTAGTCCAGTCCTAAGAAGTACTGCTACAAAGCTCCTACTGTTGATGGCAGAATCCCATCAGGAAATTTTGATTTTACTAAGACTAAGTGCCTGCTACAAAGGTAGTACATATATTCTTTCTTTTCTTGAGATTCAAAAAAATAACACTTTTATTGATGGTTTATTGAAAACAGTTCCTATGTTTTGAAAAAGTCAGTAACTGAAATGTGCAAATAAAACCCTATCATAACAGATAATCAATTCAGGAAAAAGTCCTTATACGTGTAATCAAGCTATCTGCATGTCACAACAGACGGCATATGGTACATTGTTGACGAGTTTACAATGAATATTTACTCCTCTCGAAAAAAGGTTGTATATTGAATATACCATATAGTGTTATAAAATTGTGACCAAAAAGATTGGTCACCTTACCAAGATTAACTTTACTGGAGAAAATAGAGCTGTGCCTGAGAGGTTGGCAGTCCTTTTGATCTTTACATCAATTAATAATTACTCTTTAACTCCCTCATTGTCTTTCCTCAAAAACAAAACATCTCCCTTATTTCTATATTAAATGTATATGTGAATAAGAAGTCAGAAAATTTAAGGTGGAAAGGGCTCAGTGTATTACCGTTCCCATATAATAGCTTCCATTTAATTGAACATTTACTGTGTGTCAGATAATATTCTACATACTGTACATGCATTAAATATTTGATCCTCATAACAACCCTATGAGATATTTACTCTTATCCTTATTTTATAGCAGTGGGAACAGAGACACAGAAAAATTAGGTAATTTATAAAGACCACATTTTTTTTTTTCCAGTTGCCAAAGTTATGTGTTAGTTTTGTTTTATTTCTTTGCTAGCCAGAGCCATGAATTCATTACAGTATATTTTTGTATTCAACATGGTGAGGAAGTGGGTTCTAGTTTGTTAAAAATACTTATTTATACAGGGTTATATTTGGAAATTTTAAAAGATTATAATACAATGTGACACATTTAATACCAAAATTATTACAATGGCCTTTTATAATTCTTGATGACACTTTAGTAACTTGCTTTAGACCAGTCATTACTGTGAACATTGTAATTATTTTGTTCTAAGGATAGAGAGAGAAAATGGCAGTAATAAAACCCTTTATAATTCTTGATGGCACTTTAGTACTTGCCTTGCACCAGTCATCACTGTGAACGTTGTTATTCTTTTGTTAAAGGGCTAGAGAGGGAGAGAAAGTACCAGTAATAAAACCCTCTAGTAGATATTATGCCAAATGTACATTTTTAAAAATCTAAATAGATTTCTTCCATAGAAATGTGAATGTTACAATAGAGTTCATTATAAAGGAATTTCACCTTAACAATCCTCCTCCCTTTCTTTTCGCAATAGTAGAACTTAATCAATTTCTTCAATTTATTTTACAATTATTAATACTGCTGAGAACAGTCTTAAAAGAGAGTATAAATCATGGAAAGATCCATATAGTGGTTTCCCTATTTGTACACTCCAAAGCCATTGTAGCTTACTTATTTACATTGAATACATATAATATATAATCTCAACATATCTTGAAAATTGTACTTACTTTGTACCTCATACTACTACTCTGTTTTATTTTGGGATGAATACGCGGCATTATAGTGTTATAGCATTTCTGTAATATTTGCTTAGGAAACTATTGATTTGCCCCAAGTTATTTATATTACTGTATATTTTATTTAATAATAACTTTAATTAATAATGACAAATAACCTGCTTAAGTGTTTTCACTGGGTAGGTATTACTTAGTATGTATTCATTATCTTTTTTTAAATGTTTCAATCTAAGGTATTTATGTTCAAACAGAAAATAAATTATGCATCTCTACTCTTAGACTTACCACAATGATTCCACTCCCCCTTTTTTAATTAAAGACATTGATTAGATAAATTTTGCATCAGATCGCACAAGAACTCTTAGGACACAGAGCACATAAGAACTCTTAGGACAGAGGAGTATCCTAAAGACCTCAATCTGAAAGTCTTTGAGAGAAGGAAAAAGAAAAATGTGATTAATCCTATTGTGTTCATTTGTTTCTAAATTAGCATTTTTAACCTCAAATTAATACTGATTAGATAACAAAATATTTTATTATTAATAGCTGTATCTTTGTTACTCCATTTCAGGACTCAGAAGTCTACTAAATAAACAAAAGCCTGGGACAGAGTTTCGTCATGAATTTAGACAGCTCATTAGCCTGTTAAGCCCTAAGGTCTATCAGGAAGTAGAAGAGCAGGTATTAAATTATAAAAATAATATGCATGATATTTGCTAACATTTCACTAAATATTTTAGTTTCAAAATATTGGAGTGATAGCCTTTTAAATTTTTTATTTGCTCTCTCCCCCTTTTTTGAGTTAATCCCCCCTAAGATCCAGAGCAGTCATAGTTTGATGGGTAAAGGGGTTACTTATGGATTAAATTTTTAACACCAGAGCCTTTTTTTTTCTTTTTTAGCCTGTACAGAGTTCTTTATACCTTGAATCTTTAAATAAGTGAGGCCAGGCATAAGATGTCAAGCAAAGATGTTAAATAAGCAGAACTATGAAATACTTATAAAGGGACTGAGAAGTAAGATTAATTGGAGAATTTGAAGCTTATCAGATTATATCTTGAATACATTATAGGTATTGCCTAAGTGAGCCTAACATACCTCGTCTGGGAGGTCAGGTTTAATATTCTTAGGCCTTCCCTGTCATGGGCCTATGAAAGTGTTGTCTCCTGCTCAATTTATTAGAGATGGGATTAATATTTCCCCAGGCCTGATAATTTAAGAGATAAACTTTTTAAAAAGTCTTTCTTAGAGATGTCTCTAAATTAATTCTGGCATTTAATTTCAGAAACTACATCAAGCAGCATGCTTGATTCAAGCTTATTGGAAGGGTTTTCAAACTAGAAGGAGATTAAAGAAGCTTCCGTCTGCTGTGATTACTTTGCAGAGGAATTTCAGGTAAAAAATTTTGGTGAGAGGAATGATGACCTAAGAAGGCTAGGTATATCTTATTAGAGCACAATTGAGTGAAAACAGAAATTTTGTTTTTTTGTATGTGTTGTTTATTTATTTCAATTTTCTTATCTGTTTCTTTTATCCTTACTTTCATTGTTCTATACATTTCTCAGTACCAGCACTCCAGTAACCAGATGTTCTTTCAAAGTAAAGGCCATAAAGTAAGAAAAGAATCTAATATAACAAATACACACTCTTATTCACTTAATAAGATGTTTTTCTGGGTCAAAAACAGAGGGAGCCAGTTATAATCAATTACCTTTTTAAGCTCTTAACATAAAAAATTGCCATAATTGCTTATATGTAATTATGATAAAAACACGTATATGTATTTAAGTATGTTAACCTAATCTCCCTCAGTAAGTAAGGCATGGATAGATATGGTTATCGAGATATGACATAGTTTGTCATTTATCTGTATTTCAAGTGGACTAAAAATGAAATACTAAAGACATGGTCCAGGTTTTGATATGACTAACCCATCCAGATTCTTAGAGGCAATGAAGAGAACACACACACAAATGACTTAGCTCCCAGGTCATCTATGATAAAGTTGAGCCTTCTCAGAGGTTACATCTGAGGCAGCCTAACTTAAAGCTAAATTTTAGTTTACTAAAGTGAAACTTGCATGTTCTAGAAGTTAATTTAAAAACAACAACAACTGAAACTGTTCTTTTAATAACTGCAGCTGCATTTCTCAGTTTTAAAAATATTTTAAAATAGTGAACTAAAATTCCTCTTTAAGTTAGACTGCATGACAAACAGATTCTTTATCATAAATGACTTTTTCATAAGATGACCTAAGAGCTAACGTGTGTGAGCACATGCACACACAGCTTTTCATTGCCTGTAAGAATCTAGATGGGTTAGTGGCAGTTATTGAAGCCACTCTGGCTAACTATGTCCCTTAGCAGACATTCTTTTTATTGATGAAAGTTTCCTTCACAGAAGACTTAAAGATAGGATATTAATATTATTGGGCATGAGTTTTGTTGGTAAAAAAAAAAAAGCATTAATTCTTTAAACATATTTCAAGTGCCAAATATATGTCAGAGGCTATGCTGGATATTGGGAGAGCTAAACGGACTTGAGTTTGAATCCCCCCTCAGCAAATTATGGGCTGAATGACCTTAGACAAATTGCCCTACCTCTCTCAGCCTGAAATTTCCCATCTCTAAACTGGGGATAATTGTCTATGTACTATATATGATTAATATAAAGTGTTTTTTTGTATAGTACCTGACACTTAGAAAATGGTAGGAAAATGCAGATGGCACATTTTTTGCCCTTAAAGATTTGCAAATCTAGTTAGTTAAATAGTCTTCATGAGAGGAAAGTATAATCCATTTCAGCATTGCTCGAAGTTTATTGTCTATCCTAAAAACGCCTTTAAAATTTTATTTATTTATTTATTTATTTTTAAAATATATCTTTATTGATTTCAGAGAGAGGGAGGGAGAGGGAGAGAAAGGGATAGAAACATCGATGAGAGAGTCATTGATCGGCTGTGAGCCTGCAACCCGGGCATGTGCCCTGACCAGGAATCGAATCCTGATCGCCTGGATCCTAGGTCGAAGCTCAACCGCTGAGCCACGCCCGGCTGGGCCTCCTTTAAAATTTTAAAAAGGATTTCTTTGTTCACATAAATTAGGGAAATGATGAATGCTTTGAGAGTCACAATGTATATTCTGTTCAGGAGCTGAGATGTTCTTAGCATAGCCTTGCCTTCTGTGGAGTACTTATTACTTACGGATTCTATCTGCTATTATTCTCAGCTATTATCCTCTTACATTTAAATGTGCCCCATACATGAATTCAGACCTTTAATGTTTAGTCTGACAATAGTTGCCAAATTTGCCAGATTACTTTCTCTTGCATTATTAAATCTTTATTTAAAAGTATCCCAGGATTACATATTTTGTCCACCTAAAAGGATGTCTATGGAATCTAATTCATATTACACTATTTTAAAATAGAAATTCCATTGCTTTATGTAACCAAACCAGATTGGTTATAAATATTTTCATTAAAAGCTTTTAAACCAAAATTATTTAAATCTCACATTATATAATGAATTTGTTTCCAGCATCTTGGGTTTGAAGTTTTAAGACTGGCTGCAGTATAGTTTTACCCTTCCGGTTCTATTTTAATTTTTAATTTCAAGTTTGCTTCAGGCTTCAGTAGCATTCCTCCTTTATTAGTTGCAACAGTTTATGCAAATTTTTCTTGCTTCCTTTACAGCTGGGCTTTCTGCAAAGGTTATTTCTGTCTCTTTGTGGTTAGGTCATTATTTCATATTAATTCTCCCCTTTTTTGTTTTTTTGGGGGGAGGGACTGCCCACCACTCACAATTATGGGCCCAGATTCATCAAAGCTACTTTAGATTTAGCAAGAGACACTTTTTCATAGTCACCCTTGCTAAAGTACTTTCTTGCAGGGTTTTTTTTTACTTACTGATTTTTTGAGAGAAACATCAGTTCGTTCTTCCACTTATTCATGTATTCATTGGTTGATTCTTGTATGTGCCCTGACCAGGGGTTGAACCCGCAACCTTGGTGTATCAGGACAATGCTGCAGCCAATTGAACTACCTGGCCAGGGCTGTTTCTTGTTTATTTAGTCATTTCTCATGGTCAGAAACTTTATTTTCTGTTAAGCACTCTTTTCCTCAGCATTGTTTTCTGTAGCAGCTAATAGCTGCTCCAGTTATCTTCATGAAACCTCACAATTTACCTACTTTTATTATGGGTCAGCTGATATTTATGTGTTTTGATTATATGTCTTTCACTTTGTAGGAGAAGAAAACAATTTTTTCCTCTACCCATCTTAGGTTCATTGGCTGGGGCCCTGAAAATTAGACTAACAGAAAAAAAACAGAAGAAAAAAAACAGATTAACAAGAGAAAACAGTTTATTTACTCATGCAGTGCATATCACACAGAATAAACCTCACGTGATGAATGACTCAAAGGTGTGGTTAGAGCTTGGGCTTATATAGATTTTAACAAAGTAATAAGTTTAGAGAGAAATGATGGGTACAAAAAAAGGGGTTTTAGGCTTCCAGGGCCAGCAGACTGTCAGAAGGTAAATATATTGGGGAAATTAATGGAAGATGGGGGTTATTTGTGGACATCCATCTTCTTCATGGCCATAAAACTTTCTTGGGATGGGGGGATTTATGGTACTCGTTTCTCAGACCTTTTTGCTTTTAGTTTGATAAGGGAAGCTCCGAGAAGTCTTCTTTTTGCATTTGTTGATTCCTGTTTGCCTCCAATTCAAAATAATCTTTATACCAAAGTGGCATATTCTGCTACTTTTTATTTTTTTAATTGTTGACTGTATTACAGATGTTCCCCATTTTATCCCCCTTTGCCCACCTCCACCCAACCCACCCACCCCCGGCCTTCACCACACTGTTGTCTGTGTTCATGGGCTATGCATATATGTTCTTTGGTTAATCTCTTCACTTTGTTTTATTCAGTCCCCCCGCACCCCACTCCCCTCTAACATGATCTGCTACTTTTTAACTACCCCTTGAAACTGAGCTCCTTAATGGCAGAATTGTTTCTCTTCTCTGTTAGGACAGTAGTACCAAGCAGGCAGCAATTACTCAGAAAAATGTTTGTTGAGTCAATGAACAGGATACATCAACGACTTTCCTCATTAATTCATATGGTACTCCGCAGGTTCATACGTATTATTTCACAACAAGGGAATTCCTGAAGAATTTCTGATGTCTTGTCAGGAGATAGTTTGGTCAACTCCCTCTTTTATGTTAAAGATTCATATTAGTTAAATGTAAATCAAGGAATATACTTACATAAATTAATTTGAGAATATGATATTCGATCACTTATTTCCTTTTCAGAAGTGCAATATAAATGCCAGATGGTCATATGCCTACTAAACCAGTTAAATTAATACTTTAATTTTTGAGTGATGAATGATTATAGACAGTCTTATCCACTGGAATGTTACTAAGCGGGGGAAACATTCAAAATCCTATAGCCTGGCCTATGTGGCTCAGCAGTTGAGCATTGACCTGTGATCCAGAAGATCGAGGTTTGATTCCCAGTCGGGGACGTGCAGGAGGCAGCTAATCAATAACTCTCTTATCATTGATGTTTCTCTCTCTCTCTCCCTCTCCCTTCCTGTCTCTGAAATCAATAAAATATATATATTTTTAAATCCTATAAATGCCTTTAAACATGAAATTAAAGCATATGAATCCAGAAACACATATTTACAGTCTATAGTCATCATTTCAATTACCAAACCTCACTTTTCTACTGTCTTGTTGGTTTATCTTACTTCCACCTGCATGCTTCTTAGTCTTTCAGTTTTGCCATATTTCATAGCCTATATGCCTAAGCTGTTTATTGAACTCAGTTTTTTTGACATATAAATATTTTAGTGATGCAGTTCCAATGATTACTATGTTTAGTATATTAAAGATAATGGTATTGCATACTAGATGTTATAATCTATGATCACTTCGGCTAGAAACAAATGTTTTTTTGTTTTGATGTTCATCAAATTGAAAGGAGATGCTATTTAGGGCCTGTTCTCTTTTACCCTCTAGAAGTAGGTAAAGGGTGAAACATCCTTATCTACGTGCTGTACAACCCAGAAGTTTTGGAGGCAGGTTCCATGGGTGAGACATGTTTCCATCAGCTACTGGGAAGGGAGGGAAAGGTTCTTACTTTGTCTATCATGAGAAGTAAGAGACACTTAGAAACTATTCAACTCACCCTACAACCACTCTAAAACACCTTCTCTTTTGGCACCGACATACTTGAGGTCTTTTCTACTTTTGATAAGGATAAGAAAGACATTTTGTTTTTAATTTTTATTAAATTCATTGGAGTGACATTGGTTAATACAGTTGTATAGGTTTCAAGTGTACAATTCTCTATATATTGTTTGTTCATCACCCAAGCTCAAGTCTCCTTTCATCACCATTTATCCCCCCCTTTACTCTCTTCTGCCTTCCCCCATCCCCTTTCCCTCTGATACACAGTACTGTTTTCTGTATCTGTGAGTTTTTGTTTGCTTTTTTCGGTTTATTTTGCTTAATTCTCTCACCTTTTCCACCCAGTCCCCAACTACCCTTCCCTCTGACAGCTGTATGTTCTCTGTATCTATGAGCCTGTTTCTATTTTGTTTGTTAGTTTGTTCATTAGATTCCACAAATAAGTGAAATCATATAGTACTTGTCTTTCTCTGACTCTTTTATTTCATGTAGTATATACTCTTCAGGTCCAGCCATGCTATAGCAAAAGTAAGATTCTTTTTTACGGCCAAGTAGTATTCCAATGTATAAATGTACTACAGCTTTTTTGTTCACTCATCTACTCATGGGCACTTGGGCTGGCTCCAAATCTTAGGCTATTGTAAATAATGCTTCAATGAACATAGGGGTGCATATATTTTTTCAAGTTAGTGTTTTGGGTTCCTTCAGATATATTCCTAGAAGCGGAATTGCTGGGTAATAAGGCAGTTCTATTTTTAACTTTTTGAGTTAACTCCATACTGCTTTCCACAGTGGCTGCACCAATCTGCATTCCCACCAAGAAATCTATCTGGTCTCGTGTGTTATTTAAGACCACTGTTTTCTTGTTGTTTTTTGTCTGGAAAATCTATCCATTGTTGTCAGTGGGGTGTTAAAATCCCCTACTATTGACTGCCAATCTCTCCCTTTATGTCCATCAAGATTTGCTTTATATATTTAGATGCTTCTATATTGGGTGCATATATGTTTACAAAGGTTATATTCTCTTTTTGGATTGATCCCTTTAGTATTATTTAATTTCCTCTTTCTCTATTTTATGGTCTTTGTTCTGAAGTCTGTTTTATCTGATACAAGTGTTGCTTCCCCAGTTTTTCTTTTGTTTCCATTTGCACGAAATATCTATTTCCATCTCTTTATTTTCAGTCTTTGAGTGCCTTTTGTTCTGACATAGGTATCTTGTAAACAGCATATGTATGGGTCTTATTTTCTTATCCATTCAGCTACCCTATGTCTTTTTTTTTATTTTTATAAAATATATCTTTATTGATTTCAGAGAGAGGAAAGGAGAGGGAGAGAGAGAGATAGAAACATCAATGATGAGAGAGTCATTGATCGAGCCTGCAACCCAGGCATGTGCCCTGACTGGGAATCAAACCCTGATCACCTGGATCTTAGGTCGACGCTTAACTGCTGAGCCACCCACTGCTGGGCTACCCTATGTCTTTTGATTGGAGAATTTAATCTGTTTATATTTAAAGTGATTATTGATAAGTACTTATTTATTGTTATTTTATTCTTTACAACTGTGTTCCTCTGTTGTTGTTTTTTCTTCCTTTTCTTCTTAAAAAAGGCCTTTTAACATTTTTTATAATATTGGTTTGGTGGTAATGAACTCCTTTAGCTTATTTTGTTTGGGAAGCTCTTTATTTTGCCTTGAATTTTAAATGATAGCCTTGCTGGATAGAGTAATCTTGATTGTAGGTCTTTGCTTTTTATAACTTTGAATATTTCATTCCAATCCCTTCTGGCCTGGAGTGTTTCTGTTGAGAAATCAGCTGACAGTCTTATGGGAACTACCTTATAGTAGCTTTTCTCTTGCTGCTTTTTAAAAAATATTTCTGTATTGATTTCAGAGAGAGGAAGGGGGAGAGAGAGAGAGAAATATCAATGATGAGAGATTCATTGATAGGCTGCCTCCTGCATACCCCATATTGGGGATTGAGCCTGCAACCCAGGCATGTGCCCTAACTGGGAATCGAACTGTGATTTCCTGGATCATAGCTCAGTGTTCAGCCACTGAGCCACATTGGCTGGGCTCTCTTGCTGCTTTTAAGATTCTCTGTCTTTAACCTTTGCCATTTTAATTATGATGTATTTTGGTGTGGGCCTCTGTGTTCATCTTCATTGGGAGTCTCTGTGCTTCCTAGATAGGTGTGTCTTTTTCTTTCACCAGGTATGGGAAGATTTTAGCCATTTTTTCCTTCAAACAGGTTCTCGACCCCCTGCTCTCTCTCTTGTCCTTCTGGTATTCATATGATGCATATGTTGTTATGTTTGATGTTGTCCCAGAGGTCCCTTAGACTTTTGTGTTTTAAAATTCTTTTTTTTTTTTTACTGCTCTGCTTGTGTGTTTTCTGTCCCCTAAATTGCTGATTCGATCCTCCGCTTCATCTAACCTCCTGCTGATTCCTTCTAGTTTATTCTTCATTTCAGACATTGTATTCTTCATTTCTTACTGTTTCTTTTTTATGGCTTCTATGTCCTTTTTAATGCCTACTATCTCTTTGTTTAAGTTCTCGCTGAGATCATCCATTTTTTTCTTAAGCTCCTTGAAAATCCTTATAACCATTGTTTTGAACTCCGTGTCTGGTATCTTGGTTGCTTCCATTTCATTTGGCTCTTTTCTAGGGATTTCTCTTGTTCTTTCATTTGGGGCTGTTTCTTTGTTTCCCCATGTTGTCTGCCTTTTTGTTTGTCTATGTAAGGTATATCTGCTATGACTCCCAAACTTGTTATGGTTGTTTTAAGTTGTAGGTGTCTTGTTGGGCTCAGTGGCGCAGTCTTCAAGTTCATCTGAGCCAGATGCTCAGGAATGTCTCTTGTGTGAGTTATGTGTACCCTCCTTTTGTAGTTGAGTCTTGAATGCTGTTGACCCATTCTCGAATAGGGTTACCTTCAGGCTGGCTGACTTTAAGGATCGACCTTGGTCACCATGTATCAGCCGAAGTGTGGGGGCTGTTCCCTGAAGCGGAGTTGTTCCCAGCAGGATCTAGTGCCTGCCAAGATCTCCCTTTGGGTGTACCACTTGTGTGGCTAGTTTGGTCGAGCTCTGGTGTGGTATGAAGCCCACCACTGGTAATGGTTCTGGGTCCACTTGGGAGGGGTTCCAGTGCAGGTTGATGTCAGACACTGCCTGTAACCAGCCTTGGGCTACCTGTCTGGAGCTACCACATGATTTGTTGTTTGTGGCTGTCTTTATTTTGCCTGGGTGTGCATGAGAGCAGCCAAGCTGTGTACAAAGGTTGGCTTCCTCCAGCTCCAAGCCATGGGTAGATTAGTAAAAGGCCCAAGGCCCCCTGAGGTTTGCCTCCACCTGCTGGCCTCTCTGCCACCCCCTGAGTTTGCCAAGTCTTCCTTGAGAGGGCCCAGGCTGGTCACAACCTGCAGTCTCTTCCACAAGGAGTGAGCTCAGTAGGGCTGGGCAGCTGGTGTCAGGTAGGTGTGGCTAGTGGGTTTTCTGCTTGGGCGCAGTGTGGTCAGGCACTCAATGGGGAGAAAATGGCCCCTACTCCAGAACCATACTACTCAATCTCTGCCCAGGTCTCTGCCCCCAGCTACCCCAACAGGAGTGCACCACAGGTTTAGTTTGGGTACAGCCAGCTAGCTTCCCCGAAGGAGCAAGCCCAACAGGTTGGGGCCACTGGGAGTTGGAAAGACAGGTGAAGTGGCACCGGCTACTCTTATAGGGAGTGGAGGAAGAATGCCCCTCCAACCGGAGCTACACAACTCAGCACAAAGCCATACAACCCAGCTTCCATCTGAGTCTCCAACAACAGCCTACCAGGGAGGAGCACTCCAAAGGTCCCAGATCTGTGCTGCACTCCTTTTGCCTTGCTGGACTGAGCTCAACAGGGTGGGGGCTCCGGGAATCAGAAAGGCCAGATGAGTCTACTGTTGGGGGAGGGGCTATGCACGCAAGTTGGGGGGAAGAATGGCCCCTGTTCCAAAGCAGCACAGCTCACTCACTGTTTGCCAAGAGTTTCTCCAAAAAAAGAGCTCACCAAAGGTCCCTATTGGGTGCAGTCAACAGACCTTTCTGCAGGACTTGAGCTTGGCAGGGTGGTGCTGCCAGTAGTTGGAGGACTGGCTAGTGCACTTTCCAGGCTGGTGCTGTAAGAAGAGGAAAGCTTGGCCCTGGGATGATGCCATCTGAGGGACTCAGCACAGGGACCTTGGTGACTGTCTCTACAGATCTCTTCAGGGCCACGCTACCCGAATCATCTCTGTATTATTCCCATATGCCGATTCACCTTCTCTCTACCAGCGCACCGGGTGAGTGTCCGAGATCAAGATCCTGTGCATTGGCCCTTTTAGAAAGCGCCTGGGTTTCCAAAAGCACACTCCCTTCGCTCCCAGGCAGTCAGAGCCCACATTGATTTTTACTGTCAGATGCTATGCGGGCTACTCTTCCTGGCTCTGCTGCCCTGGGTTGGGGGTCCTGGCATGGGTTTGAGACCCCTCACTCCTCAGGGGGGACTTTTGCAGCCAAGATATCCCTCTAGATTTTCAGCTGCTACACGTGGGTGCAGGGGCCAGCCCTTTCCTTGTCTCCACTCATCCCTCTCTATGTGTATTCTTCTGCAAATCCTTGGTTATATTAATTCTATTTAGCTAGCCTTCAGCTGGTTATTCAGGTTAATTGCTCTATAATTTGGCTGTAAATCTGGTATGGTGTGGGGAGGAGGTGAGTGTAGCTTCCATCTACTCCGCAGCAATCTTGGAATCGTTAAGAAAGACATTTTGAAACAAACAGTGAACTTTGGCCTAAGAAAATAAACCAAAGAAAATAAATTGTAATAGTAGCAGTTAAGAAATTGAAAGAAAACAAAACAACACACATGAAATGTTATTGAAATTATTTTGTGAATTTTTCTTCTCTATGAAGTCTGCCTTTTAAGACTACAAAGATATAGCCAAGTTAACTACATTTGTTGGTAATTTAATTATAAGAATCTAAGAGAAAGCAAATGCTCTTGAGTGAGATACATGCAAATTAAGTCTAGAGATAAAATAAATAATGTATTCTGCTTCTCTTCTTATCCTCTTCGGTTTCTTTTTATATGGTTATCTGAAGGCATTTTGAGTATAGCATATTTACTAGAGACTGACACATGTGATCTCCTTACATAGTGATGTAGGAAGCATTCAAAACTGGCTAGAAATGGTCAAGGAGAAATTTTGGTGAGTAAAAGCAGATAATACAGAAATGTTAATTAAATAATATTTTGTGACCACATAGTATAAAAATAATAATTGAGAAATAGGTAAGCATATGAAGAAAAATAAAATCATCCATAATCATGCCATGCAGTGAATATCTCTGTTGAAAGTTTTGTTTTTAATCATTTATTTTTCTTTATATATATTTAAAACAACTTGTATCTCTTCTACATCCTGATTTTTTTTCATTTGACTTAGATTGTTGGTACATTCCCATGTTACTGAATATTCTTTGAATATTTATTTATCCAACTCATTGTGGGACGTAACAGTTTGTTTTCAACTTGTTACTATTGTAATGCTATGGAGAACATACATATTAGGTTTTTCCTTAAGAAAATTATTAGAAATGTAATTAATTCGTTAACATCTTTAAGGCTTTTAATATGTATTTTTTTTCTTATTGATTTTAGAGAGAAAGTAAGGGAGAGAGAGAGAGAGAAACATCAACTTGTTCCACTTATTTATGCATTCATTGGTTGTTTCTTGTATGTGCTCTGGCCAGGGACCAAACATACTACCTTGGCATATGGGAATGATGCTCCAGCCAACTGAGCTACCTGGCCAGGGTGATATGTATTTTAAATATTTCTCCAGAAGATTGTATGGCAGCAGCACATGAAAATTTATTTTGTCATACTCTAACAACACTAAGAATTATCTTAAAAATTTTTTTCTATCTGTATTTATATGATTTACTAATGAATTTAAGCATTTTTCATACACTTCTGAGTGGACATATGATTTATGAAAATTGTACGTATGGTACTTAATGTTTCCATCACAGGTCCAAACGAGCAAAGATATTACTAGAGCTAAATAGGCAGAAGGAAGAAGAGGACCACAGATTACAACTGCAACTTCAAAGACAGAGAGCCATGAGACTTTCCCGAGAATTACGGTTGAGTATGCTCGAAATAGTTCATCCAGGTGAGTGGCAGTATCAATTTTATAAGTGTAAGGATGTTTAAGATATCTTTTGATAAACCAAACTTCCTAGCTACCTGATGTTTGTTTTTTTTAAAATGTGCACCTTTTCTTGGTTTCTCCTTTTTCAGATAAACCTTATTAAATCTAGAGTCAAAAAAAGTTACTATTTTTTCTGATTAAGACCTATTAGTTAATAATGAGCTATCTCTCCACTAATTTTTCTATTTTTGTCATTCAGAGAAATTAGTGAAATAGTTACACATATTCTTAAAGATAGCTGTCAGTGACAGAGAAAGAATCCATTGAATTGAAGTATGGAGTTAGAATAGCGCCATTTCTACCGTAAGAACTTGACTCATACCCCAGTACAAATCTTGTGACACCTACTTGCCACCTTTGACACACTAAGCTAAAAATTTTTTATTTTTAATATTTTTATTGATTTCAGAGAGAGGAAGGGAGAGGGAGAGAGAGATAGAAACATCATTGATGAGAGTCATTGATCGGCTGCCTCCTGTACGGTCCTTGCTGGGGATCGAACCCGCAACCTAGGCATGTGCCCTGACCGGGAATCGAACCATGATCTCCTGGATCATAGGTTGATGCTCAACTGCTGAGCCATGCTTGCTGGGCCTAAACTGAAATTTTAAAAATATAATTTAGTTTTATTTTTTCCATCACCATTTATCCCCTCTATGCCCTCTTCCACCTCCACCCACTACCCTCCCCCGCCATGATCACCACACTGTTGTCTATGTCCATGAGTTCTCTTTTTTTTCTTTTGCTCAATCCCTCCACCCTCCAACTACCAGCCCCCTCCACCAGAGCTGTCTGCCTGTTCTCTATGAGTCTTTATTTTGTTTAGTAGTTCAGTTTGTTCATTAAGTTCTACATATGAGTGAAATCATATGGTACTTGTTAACTGGCTTATTTCACTTAACATGATGTCCTTCAGGTCCATTTGTGCTGTCGCAAGGTTAAAATTTTCTTCCTTTTAATGGCAGAGTAGTATTCCATTGTGTAAATGTACCATAGCTTTTTTACCCACTCATCTACTGATGGATACTTGGGCTGCTTCCATATCTTGGCTATTGTAAATAACACTGCAGTGAACATAGCAGTACATATATTCTTTCAAATTAGTGTTTTGGATTTCTTTGGATAAATTCCTAGAAATGGAAATTCCTAGAAATTCCATTTTTTTTTTAGTAACTTCATACTGCTTTCCACAGTGGCTGCACCAATCTGCATTTCCACCAACAGTGCACAAGGGTTCCCTTGCCAATACTTGTTTGTTGAAATTAATATTAAAGTAAGCCCGGCTGGCATGGCTCAGCAGTTGAGCATCGACTTATGATCCAGGAGATCGACGTTTGATTCCTGGTCAGGGCACATGCCAGTTGCTCAGTCCCTGGTGAGGGGTGTGGAGGAGGCAGCTGATCAGTGACTCTCTCATCATTGATGTTTCTGTCTCTCTCTCCCTCTCCCTCTTCCTTTCCCTTCTCGCTGAAATCAATAAAGACATATCTTTTAAAAATATATTAAAGTGTAGCCTGAGAAATCTGACTGGTTTCAAAATTCTTTTTTTTGTTCTTCCTCTTCCCTTCCTACTACTCATTCCCAGTGTCCTTCACTAGTTTTTTATTTCTTTTCCTTTCCATAAATCGAGATGTTTCTTGGTGTTCCAGCTCCATCCCATTATTCTCATGTTGCTCTTCCTAAGACATCCCATCCATAACTGTGGCTTCAATTACTGAGTGCTGAGCACTCTGAAATCTTGTCGCCATCCTCACCTTCTCTCCTAAGCTCTAGCCCAGCAGAACTTTCTACAAAATGAAATGTTCTGTATCTGCACTGTCCAATACTTAGCCACTGGCTATAGGTGGCTGTTGAGTACTTGAAATGTGGCTAGTGCACTTGAGGACCTGAATTTTTAATTTTACTTTATTTAAATTTAAGTAACCATTTATGGATAGTGCCCACTATATTGGACAATATAGCTCTGTGGCCAGCTACCTTTTGGATTAGCTTTACTTAGCTGTCCACAAACATCCCAAAATCTAGTCCTTATCTCTCCCCTTTAATTTCTTCTCTCTGTATTCCTAATCTCAGGTAACTGCACCAACAGTCTACTCAGTTTCTCATCTGTGAGAGATCCTGGAGTTCTTTCCCTATCTTACCACCACATTCAGCTGGTCATTAAATCCTATCAAATTTTTTTCTTTACTCTTTCTCAAATACATCCCATTTTATTGTTATCTTCTACTGCCTTGTTCTATCAGTTAGCTACTGTGAACTCTGGGCTATGTGCTGACGAACTCTGAGAAAGTAAAAAGAAAGTCATCTGTAGAACTGAGTGAGTGACTACAGGGAAATTTAGAAGCACACAGAATAGTAACACATGCATATGTTTTGCCCTTTTCCTCTGGTGGTACTAAATGAATTTACCATGTACTACTTTTGATTCTTTTTTCTAAATTTTCTTGCTAGTGGGTTTTCAGCCCTTTTCTCTTTCTGTGATACAAAACATATGAGTCTTTTCTCTAAAGAAGCTGTATAATCTGAAATCTGAGAAACCTTTTGGAACTCTTTGTTTCTGAAATTTTAGAACCATTATAAAATAAAATTGGGAAAATAAGTAAAGAGTATTCAAAAAATTGCAAGATTTTTGTTACTATTGTTGTCCTCATTCCAGAATTTGAGAAAGCATAGAAGTGAGTAGGTTGTAATAGTATCTATCCTCCTTTTAGGTCAGGTGGAAAAACATAATCGGGAAATAGAAGAGAAATCAGCATTGATTATCCAGAAACATTGGAGAGGGTACAGGGAAAGGAAAAATTTTCACCAACAGAAGCCATCTCTCATGGAGTATAAAGCAGCTGTCACACTTCAGAGAGCAGTGAGTCTGATGTAGTAAAAAGAGTACTGGGTTAGGAGGCAAAAGCATTGGTTCAAACCTAACTTTGCTATTTACCTACTGTAAAATCTTGATCAAATCATTTAGCTTTCCAGAGCCTTAGTTTCTCCTCTATAAAATAAGGACCTTCTTACTACTTGCCAAACTAATTTAGACGCTCAGTCCTTAGTACTTTCATAGACCCTTGTACACATTTATCATACTGCAGTGTTTATTTGTTAAATTTTTTTTCTTTCTTACTTGGGCTGTGAACATCTCAAGGTTAAGGAACTAAGTATTATTTATGTCAACTCTCAGCACATGCTCGATGTATGAATGGATGTCTACCCTACCATTTTCATTCAGTTGTTATTTGGATCAGATGACCTAATTTATGGGAAAGTGTTTTTTAAATTGCCAAGTTCTCTGCAAATGCAGTATGTCACATTTGGTGTTTTTAATGCACAGATAATGTATTTAGGTATAATTAGATCATTATAATTTTTGAGTTACAGAAAGGTGTTCTTAAATGATAATTTTCCTGTGGTTTATCTTGAATATAGTTATATATTTTTCTACCTTGGAAAAAGCACAGCACAAGGGTATTTATTTCATTTAATGACCAGTTTTCCTAATATCTGGTTATTTACTAATACATGGTTAGCATTTCAGGTCCTATAGCATTTAGTTTACAACACTTTATTGTTGAATGTTAGGTCAGTTTTGTTTTATCACAGTGGTAGATTTTGAACAGTCTCTTTGCTGAATTCTCTGATTAACCTTTTACAAAGATTTTTTTAAAACTATTCAAAAAAAAGAAAATTATAGGAAAATAGGAAGAGATGTCTGCAGTCTCCTTCCTCAGGCTCTTAATCTTAGGTTATATCTGTTTCAAACAGTCCTGTACCACTGATTTTCTCTACTGAATCACGCCCACACCTGATATTTACCCTCTGCTAAATAAGACCATCTAAGAATTAACCCATGGATGTCAGTGTTGGAGACATTTTTTTAGAGGGACCCTTGGGTTCTTTCTAATACTTTTACCTCCTGGCAACCTCCTTTTCAAACTCTTTCCTGTCAAAGAATTAACTAGGTCCTTACTAAGTTTACTCACTACCTTGCCTGATTTAGATAAGCCCAGTACTTTGTAAAAGGGCCCTCTACCCTAAAGTGAGATGCCCCCATTTGTCCACCATTCCTTTGACAAAAAAGCAGGGTCATTATAGAAGAATATCTGAGGGCTGTGAAAGCAAAGTTGTTTTGGCTTTCATGCTTTCCTTTGACATAAGAGGAAAAATATTTGTCAGATCTGCCTTATCTCTTAACCACTCAAAAAGAGGAATAATGAGCCTCCATTGAAGTAAGATCAAAAAGGATTTTTTTTGGTAAAAAAGTCATTTTTTTATAGTCTTTGCAGCTTACTACTAAAAATAACAGTGAAGCCCTGGCTCGTGTGGCTCAGTTTGTTGGAGCATCAATCCTGTAGACCAAAAGGTGGCAGGTTTGATTCCAGGTCAGGGCACATACCCAGGTTATGGGTTCGATCCCTGGTCAGGGCATGTGCGGGAGGCCTATCAATGTTTCCCCCTTAGATCCATGTTTCTCTCTGTCTCTCCCTTTCTATCTCTAAAAAAATTAAGTGAAGCCAAAGCAAAGCTAGCCAAAAATAGAAAAGGAAAGAAGAGGGTTACTTTAAAACAGGGAAAGGAGAAAGAAAAATGACAGTACAGACTGGAAAGAAAAAGGAAACTAGTAGAGAAAATCAGAATAGGGCAATGGTTAGTAAAGGATACATTTGCCACATTTTTGAGGCATCCATTTCTAAGACATACACTTAATTGGACTTGTATTGCCCAATACAGTAGCGAGTAACCACATGTGGCTATTGAGTACTTTTATGTAGCTAGTTGAAATGAAAATGTGTTTTACGTGTAAAATACCCACCAGATTTTGAAGACTTACTATGAAAAAAAAAAAAGAGTATAAAATATCTTATCAAGTTTTTTATATTGATTTTATGTTGAAATGCTAGTGTTTTACATATATTGAGTTACATGTATAAATAACTGTCCAAAATATTAGTTTTACTTGTTTCTTTTTACTTTTTCAATATATCTACTAGATAATTCAAAATTACATGTGTGACTCCCATTATACAGGGTGGGGCAAAAGTAGATTTACAGTTCATACGGAAAAATAATAGAATAATTAATAAATAATAATTACAAGAAAAAACTCTGTGTTTTGCGTACTCACAACTGTAAACCTACTTTTCCCCCACCCTGTATTTCTATTGCCTCTCTAGTTGACCTTGGTAAGAAAGAAAAGGAAATAATCCATCAATTTTACAGAAAAATGTTCGATTTCCAGTCAGGGCACATGCCTGGGATGTGGGCTTGATCCCCAGTAGGGGGCGTCCAGGATACTCTTTCTCTCTCATTGATATTTCTATCTCTCTGTCCCTCTCCCTTTCTCTCCCCCTAAAAATCAATAAAAACATATATATATATATATATATATATACACTTTTATCCTCACCCAAGGATATTTTTTCTATTGCTTTTCAGAGAGAGTGGAAGGGAGAGAGAGAGCAAGAGAAACATCAATGTGAGAGAGACACAATGACTGGTTGCCTCCTGCACACTCCCTGACCAGGGCCAGGGATTGAGCCTGCAACTGAGATACATGTCCTTGACCTTCAGAATTGAACCCGTGACTCTTTAGTCCTCGGGCCGACACTCTAAACACTGAGCCAAACTGGCTAGGGCAATAAAAACATATTTTTTAAAAACAAACAAAAAAACATGCAGTACCTGACTATTGAGTTAGGGGCACTGACCTCTTTTCCCTTAGATTTGTCAAATAAAAAAATGACAACAGCTAGCACAACACTAACTGTCCAGTGTAAATGAATCAAAATTATATCTACTTTTTGTCATATCAGCAAAAAATATATTTTTTGGTGTGACGCAGAATTTTAGTAATTAGTTTATGTGTGCCATGAGATGAAAAAGGTTGAAAATCATTGCCTTAAAAACTGAACTTCAGTGAAAATAAAAACTACAAAGAAGGGAGAAGAGTGAAAAAAAACTGGGCAGAATAATTTCTTGCCTTTTTACAAGAATTCCATGCTAAAGAACATGAGGACAAACATTCATTTACATAGCTTTTACTTATAGATTGTCTCTTTGATCTATGTAATCCTGGAGACTAAATAGAATTAGGGTCACTAAGTAGATAAGGGACTAGAATTGAAACTAGAACTCAATGCTTATTTCCTTTTTTTCCCTTGTTTTTGTTTATTTTACAAATAATACATGAATATATCCTTGTAAAATATTAAAACACTACAGAAGAATGTAATTAAAAAGTAATTGTTGCCCTAGCCAGTTTGGCTCAGTGGTTAGAGCGTGCAGCTTACAGATTGAAGGGTCTCGGGTTTGATTCCAGTCAAGGCCACGTACCTCGGTTGCGGGCTCAATCCCTGGCCCCGGTCAGGGCATGTGTGGAAGGCAACCAGTAGATGTGTCTCTCACATCAATGTTTCTCTCTCTCTCTCTCTGAACACCAATGGAAAAAATATCCTCCAATGAGGATTAAAAAAAACAAACTAATTGTTCTCTCTCACTCCTGTCACAGTCCCATCCCTCTCCTCATATACACAGAGTTAACAACTATTGCAGTGTTATTGCTACCATATGTCGTTCTGGGAAGAAAATAGTTCTCTTAGGGAAGAAAAATCACAAATCTTTTTTTTTCTTCAGACTCTTAAATTCCTAGCAAAATGCCGTAATAAGAAGAAACTATTTGCTCCTTGGCAAGGACTCAGAGAACTCACTGATGCACGTAGAGTTGAATTGAAACAACAAGTGGATGAGTATGTCAGAAGACATCCAGTATGTACCCTTTTATGCTATATCAATGTTACATTATTTTAGTATATGTTATTCACCAACAAAGCAGCGTCTCAAATATATATGTATATATGTTGATGGTATAAGGTAAAGCAGTTGCTTTTTACTATAGAGCTAATGGATTTGGAGTCGTCTTTATAATTGCATGGGCCGTAGAAGGCATAGTCAGTAGTACGGAAGGAGACTTTGCTTCGAGTCAGTTATTTTCCGTACTGCATTAGCAAGACTGTCTCCACATCCACACCATCATTTGCTATTTTCACATCCTAATGGGTGAAGTGGTATTAGAATTTGGATTTGCATTTCCCTAATGATTAGTGATTTTAAGCATCTTTTCACGTGGTTTTTGGCCATTTTGGTATCTTTTTTTGGAGGAATGTCTAATCAGGTTCTTTGTCTATTTTTAATCAGGTTGGTTTTATTTTTGTTGTTGAGTTTTAGGAGTTCTCTATATATATATTAATTCCTTACCACATATATGATTTGAAAATATTTCTTCCCATTCATTGGGTTTTTTTTTTTTTACACTGTTGATAGTACAAAACGTTGATGCACAAAAGTTTTTCATTTTGGTGACGTCTAGTTTGTCTATTTTTCCTTTTGTAGCCTGTACTTCTGTGTCATATCCAAGAAATTATTGCAAAATCCAATTCATGAAGTTTTTCCTTCATTTATTTCTAAGAGTTTTATAGTTTTAGCTCTTATATTTAGGTCTTTAATGTCCTTTTTTAAAAATGCATTATGTGTGATTCTCATGCATACTCCTGTTTAAAAAATAAGTGCTGCTTTAGCCATACTGTAAAATTCCATGGCTGAAAAGTGAGGTATTAGGTGGAACAAGCTCTAGGAATTGGAATTTTTGTGGTATCAGAAGCTTTACCCGCTTTAAAGTTAACTAATTAGTTAAATTCACTTTATAGTAGTTGACTAGACAAAAGAACATGGTCCTTGGCTGATTTTGTCTTTTGTTCTGTGAAATCAGAAGAGTTATAACATGGCTTTAAAAAGTTTGGGAGTGGGAATAAGATATTTAAGAAAGTCTTATCAGGTGGTGTCCAGAACAAATGGATTGGCCTTGTTAGTTCTCTTCGAGGGCAGTGTCTTTACCAAGCCATTTATAATTCTATGGTTTCTAGATCTTACCTCTTCTCCCAGAATATCACACTGTGTGAGGAAGTGAGGCATGGGAGCATACTAAAAACAAACTTCCCCACCTATATTTTCATCTAAAGCTGCGTTTAAAAGTCTATTTAAATGCTTGCTAAAGAGTAGAAGGTATATATCAGTTATAACATTCAATTGATGAGAGACAGCTAAGCATTCTGGAGCCTCTGCTAAGTGTTTGAGTGAAACATACTTTGGTATATATGTCCTTCCTGTAACAATTTTTTCTGTGCTCTGTTCCAAGGCCTCTCAGATGCCAGATGTGGCCAGCAGGGAGCTCCATTCCCAAGCACAAGAACGACTACGACACTACTTCATGAGCAGAGCCCTAGAAGATAGAGCCCAGCAGCACAGGGAGGCTCTGAAGGCTCAGATCAGCACCAACATTGAACAGTTAATGCGTATGTGCTCATTCCATTTTTATTTTCTAAAAGGAACCTTTATAAGATTTTGCGACATCCAAAATCTTCAGAAGGAAAACACCATTTAGTGATCTTTTAGTCCATCTCCCATCCTCAGAAATTTCTACTTGTAGATCACACCAGCACACAGTGTTTCCAAATGATGCAGATCCCATAACCTCCTTATTGACTACTTCCTCCGGCCTTCCTATCATTCATGTGTATCAACTCAGACAAAGTTATTAACTTTAAAGATGCTAAGACTTACTAGCCAGATTTTATTATGTAGTCTCAAAAGCTGTTGATCATATTTTAATTTTTTTATTGATTTTTAGAGAGAGGAAGGGAGAGGGATAGAGAGATAGAAACATTGATCAGCTGCCTCCTCCACATCCCCTACTGGGGATTGAGCCTGCAACCCGTGCACGTGCCCTGACTGGAAATCAGACTGGCGACCTCTTGATTCATGGGTCGACATTCAGCCACTGAACTACACCAGCTGGGCTGTTGATCATATTTTAGAAGTAGATGATGACAGTGATTACAGTGCCATTTTATATAATTTTTAATGAAGGGCTTTCTCAAAATTATTCATCTGGTCCTCACTGGTGCACTTACTGAGATATCCCATCCTGAAAACCACAGTGTTTCAGTCAGCATCTGAATCATTTGAAGTATATGTGGAGCAGAGAGAGGGTCCTCTATTTAATGCCATTACTTGCAAATTTTGTATTTTTGAATGAATAGGTGGCTATAGCTGAGCCTTTCATCTGTAGGATGGAGTTCTGCTATTATTTTAAATATTCCTGCTTTTAAATAAACCTACATCTTATTCTTTTAAACACAGAATGAGGGGGTGGGTGCAGTTGCTGCCAGCCACAGCTACAACTTGTGAGTAGTCACATGCCATCTAGACCTAGCAATGATAATAGATTCACAGTTAGAATCCTGTCGTTGCCTGCTATTACAGAATTCTGACTCTATAGTTTCCAAGTTCCTACTTGTTTGTACAGAACTCTTCCACTCATCTGTTTATTTTCTGTTTACTACAGAGGCACCAAGTCTGAAGGAGGCAGAAGGGAAAGAACCTGAGCTCTTCCTAAGTAGATCCAGACCTGTGGCGGCCAAGGCCAAGCAGGCCCATCTCACTACTCTGAAGCATGTACAAGCACCCTGGTGGAAAAAGCTTGGGGAAGAGGCAGATGATGAGATTGATGTCCCAAAGGATGAGCTTAGTGTAGAATTAGGAACTTTATTCATTGGTGGAACTAAACCCCCTTAAGGTGTTACTCTGAGAAATGACACAAATCCTACATTTCAGGAGATGATATTGGTTCTGCCTCTGGCATGCTAGTAGACTAGACTTTTCCTAACTCATGGTTTTTCAGAGGTTCCTCTCTGAACAAGACTTGCAGGAAGTAAGCAAAGAGTTATCTTCTACCTCTATCTCAATTCTGTTTTCATTTTTTTTCCACACGTCTGTCCCTGGCCACATACACAAATTGGTGTGGCTTTTATGTGGAACTAAACTCAGCATGTCATTCTATGGCTTTTATAAAATGTAGTATTTCTCTTTTTGTTTCTGTTTTCCAGTTAATGGTGTTTTTGAATAAATATTTTTAACAGTTCTGAAAAACTTGTCAGGGTTACTTCAATTTTTCACATTATTAGAATTCCTATTTTTCTATTAATATAGGAAGTGTACTCTTTACCTTTGTTAAGGTAAGGAAAAGAAATGTCAACTGAAGGACATTTGACTATTTTCTACAAAACATTGTTTGAACTCAATTTCTATCTTATTTCTAGAAGGAAATACATTAAAAAATCCTAGGATTCAATGCAAGAAAAATTTCTCCAGATAAAATTGTGTTCTTTCTGAGAACTGTATAAGCCACTATTTCCCTATTTGTCTTGTCTCCTAGGAATCTCAGAGCTAAATATAATGCTTAATTTCTGTTATGATCCTAGGTACCTATATGATTATTTGGTTCCAACCTAATAATATCTGATTTCCCTACTTATCTTTGTGTTTATTTTTATTTTTTTGTTCGTTTCTTTTTTTTTAGTTTTAGTTTTTTCTCTTTTTTCTTTTTTTTCATTTTATCTTTGTGTTTTAATAGCAGAAATCACTATTTGTGTTTGCAACAATATGGAATTTAAGTTAAAATCAATTAACAAATCATGGACTCCATCTAAGGAACCTGGAGTGTGTGTTTTGTATAAATGAGTGGAAATACCAGTATTTCTGGTTGGGTAGACCAAATAGTTTAATGTTCATTCCCCCCAAGTTGAGTTTAGTAAAATTCTAGTAAAAATCCTAATATAATTTTTATTAATAATTGGAAAAGAAATGTATAGAATCCATCTGTGAATAAGCAGTTGACAGTTCTGGTTTTACTTAGAATGTAGAAAGCTACATTCTAAGTAACAAAAAAAATGCCAGGTAATTTTCAAAAATGATTTTTTTAACCTATCAGATAGTTAAAGCCTCAAGACAATCAAGTAAATTGAGATTGGTCTCAGTATCTATGAAAAGAACTGTTTCATTTTTAGTAGAGTGTAGGAGACAAAGGTGGTGGAATAAGAAATTAAAATTTTAGCAAATTCTTAAAGGCCAAGTATGGGGTAGCATGTCTGTAGAATATCTAGGAGTTTCAGCCAGAAGGAGAATTTAGACCTCTACTAACTACAAGAAACTTTGGGAGCAGGTAGGAGGCCTGAAGAGATGCCCTTAGTGGTGCAGGCAAACCTGAAGTGATAGGCTGCTACTTACTAGGTGATATGCCCAAAGCATCACCTGCTTTCCCAGACCCTTGCCTTAAGAGCCTTAAAGCTGCAAGAGCAGGGGCAACAAGCTCTCTTAATCTCCAACACTCAAGACAAAATTCCATTGCACGTAAGGAAGTAATAGAAACCAAATATATCTGTCCCTGGGGCAGGATAGGAAACACTAGACCCAGACACAAGTAGAAATCCAGCATTGCTAAGTGAGGGATAGAAACAAAACCCTCCACTCCTGGGAGGGGCAGGAAATCATCTTGGGCCCAGAAATCCTACACCAATAGAAACCAAAGGCCTGCTAGTGTTGTGGAGGAAACTCCTGCTAAAGACCAACCACAGATATGAGGCAATTTGACTGCCATTGGGGTAAAAGGGTAGGAACCCTGAGGAAGCCCCACCCCAACCCCAGGAAGAAGAGACTTGGCCTAAAATTTAGGCTGGATCAGGACAACAGGCCACCTATGCTCCCAAAACTAGCCTAGCACCAAGTAATAAGCAATAGCAGTTTACTGGTGGGATAGGGAAAAAATGTGTGGAGAAAGACCACCCCCACCCCAGCCCCAGTGGCAAAAGCATACAGGGATGGCTAAAAGTGGAGGGTGGAGCAGGAACACAGAACAGCTTTCCAGACCCTACTCTAAGCACAAGGTAACAGCAGCTAAAAATGAAAGGAACTTGAAGCCTATGATGCATTATAGATAAAAAGAAAACCAAACCCAGCTAAACTGACTAGTTTAACTCAACCACGCTGTAATACTGAAATATAATCTCTTAATTTCTAACAATGCTGTCATACTTTCTGACTTATAGTACTGTTATATCTACTATATTAATATAATAAAACAGTAATTCTGCATTCCTCAGATAAGTGAAAAAAATCTAAGACATGAAAAATGATTTTATCAATAATTTAATCAGTTTGTCACAATTTAATTTTGTTGGATGACTTGCTGACATCAGAGCTCATTTTCTATAGAGAATAAAGTACACTTATATGTACTTTATAATACAAATAATATGAGAAATGTACAAATATGAGAAATACAAATTCTAAACTTTTTTTAAGTGATTTTAGAGAGAGGAAGGGAGAGGGAGCAATATCTATCTGCTGCTTCCTACACGCCCCCTACTGGGATGCAGCCTGCAACCTGGGTATGTGCCCTGACCAGGAATCTAACCTATAACCTCTCAGTGCATGGGATGACACTCAACCAATTGAGTCACACTCGCCAGGGCTTTTTTTTTGTTTTTTTAATCTTTATTGTTGAAAGTATTACAGATATCCCCCTTTTTTTCCCATTGATCCCCTCCACCCTGCATCCAACCCCTCCCCCAGGCCTTCACTACACTATTGTCTGTGCATATAAGTTCTTTAATTGATATCTCCTCACCCACTCCCCCACCCCTGCCTTCCCACTGATTCATCAGTCTGTCCCATGCTTCTTTGTCTCTGGATCTATTTAGTTCCTCAGTCTATTTTGTTTATTAGATTTCACATATGAGTGAGATCATGTAAAACTGAATCAGGAAGAATCAGAAACCTGAATAGGCTAACAACTATGAAATCGAAGCAGTGATTTAAAAAAAAAAACTCCCAGCAAACAAAAGCCCTGGTCTGGAGGGCTTCACAGGGGAGCTTTCTAATTCTTTAAGTTTCAGGATTAGATAGTTTACTAAAAAATTTTCTTGCTTTTTGAGGTAGGCCTGTAGTGCTATGAACTTCCCTCTTAGAACTGTTTTGCTGTGTCCCATAGATTTGGGGTGGTTGTGTGTTCATTTTCATTTGTTTCCAGGAAGTTTTTTTCTCTTTCTGTGTTTGAATGTTTTTGAGTATTTTTACTGTAGTTGATTTCTAATTTCATGCCCTTGTGATCTGAGATGCTTGATATGATTTCAGTCTTCTTGAACTTGTAGAGACTTGTTTTGTGTCCTAACATGTGGTCTGTTTTTGAGCATGAACCATGTGCACTTGAGAGGAATGTATATTCTTTGGGGTGAAATGTTCTGTAAATGTCAATTAAATCCATCTGATGTAGTGTCCATTTAGAGTCACTGTTTCTGTGTTGACTTTTTTGTCTGGAAGATCTACCCAGTGAAGTCACTGGGGTGTTAAAGTCCACGAATGTGACTGCATTGCTGTTCATCTCTCCTTTAAAGTCCTTAAGGTTATTATTGCTAGGTCCTTATTTCCATTTTAATTCTTTATGCCTATGTTTCTCTGTTTCTTATTACAGCAGTCCCTTTCACATTTCTTGAAATGCTTCTATTTCTACTTCTAATTACAGCAGTCCCTTTCACATTTCCTGCAATGCTGGTTTGGTGGTGATATATTCCTTTAGCCTTTTTTTTGTCTGGGAAGCTCTTTATTTCACCATCTATTTTGAATGATAGCCTTGCTGGATAGAGTAGTCTTGGTTTCAGATCCATGTTTTGTATTACCTTGAATACTTCATGCCATTCCCTTCTGGCCCCTAGAGTTTCTGATGAGAAGTCAGCTGATAACCTTATGGGAGCTCCTTTGTAAGTAACAGATTGCTTTTTTCTTGCTGCCTTTAATATTCTTTGTCTTGAATTCTTGGAATTTTAATTATGATGTATCTGGGCATGGGCCTCTTTGAATTCTTCTTGCTTGGGACTCTCTGTGCCTCCTGAACCTGAGTGACTTTTTTCTTGACCAGGTTAGGGAAATTTTCTGCCATTATTTCTTCAAACAGGTTCTTTAACCCTTGCTTACTTTCGACCTCTTCTGGCACTCCTATGATGCAAATATTGTTACGTTTCACGTCCCACAGCTCCCTTAGACTGTCCTCCTCTTTTTTAATTGTTTATTCTTTTTGGATCACTGAGTTATTTTTTCTACCCTGTCTTCTAATTTGCTGATCCAATCCTCAGCTTCCTCTAATCTGCTGTCTATATTCTTTATTTCTGCTATGTCATTCTTCATTTCTGACTGGTCATTTTTCATAGTTTCCGTATCTTTTTTCATGCTGGTTAGCATCCTTACAATCAGTATTCTGAACTCTGTATCTGAGAGATTGCTTATCTCCATTTCATTTAGTTCTTTTTCTGGAGACTTGTTCTTTCCTTTGGAGCTTGTTTTTTTTTTTGTCTCCCCATTTTGGCTGCCTATTTGTGTTGTTTCTATGTGTTAGGTAGGCCTGCTAGGACTCTCAGTCTTTTTGGAGGGTCTCTGGTGCAGGCCCTGGGTACTCTGGAGCTATCAACAACCCTCGGCTTGACGTCTCCTCTGCTGGGGCTGCGTGTGTTTGGACAGGACCAAAATGCACACCGAAGTCTGCTTTTCCAAGCCCCCACTCCGGAAGGAGATCAGGCAAAGACTCAAAGCACTCTGAGGTCCACGTCTGCCTGTAGATTGATTAATCTGATTCTCTTAATGAGCCTCAGGCTATAGAAACTCCACAGGGTGGAGTGGCTGGTTGTTATCAGTCTCTTACCAAGCCTCAGGCTGTAGAAACTCTTCTGGGTAGGGCGAGAGGTTTTCCAGCAGGGTGGTGCAATTGGTTCCCCCCTCAAGCAAAAGCCATAAACTGTCTGCCTGAAAAAGATGTCCTCCACAGTCTGGGGGAATGACTTGGCACAGAAATCCAGATGGGTGCCCTCTCCAGAGCCCACAACCCTAGATTCTCCCTACACAGCTCCAGTCCCCTCTGCCCACCCTCTGCCAGCCCTCTGCCAGAGCCCAAGGTGAGTGGCTGCACATGAAACTTTGTAAGTTGGCTCTTTAAGAGGGCGCCTGCCTTTCCAGCCATGTCTCCCTGGCAGACAGAAACCCAGGTGCTTTTCACAGCCAGATGTTATGTGGGCACCTTTCTCAGTTCTGGTGCTCTTGGCTGGGAAGCCCAGCCTGGGGTTTAGGCCCCAGAGTCCTCAGTGGGAACCCCCCACAACTGAGCTGTGCCTCAGCACCTTCAGCTGCTGCCTGTGGGAGCCCAGCCAGCCCTCTCACGCCTCCACACTTCCTACCAGTCTCTATGCAATCTCCACTTTTCCTCCTTGGTTATGATGGTGCTCTCCAGCTCGTCTTCAGTTGCAGTTGATTATTCAGGATGGTTTTTCTATATTTTAGTTGTAATTCCAGTTTGGTCCCAGGAGAGTGTCAGTGTAGCTTCCACTCAGTCTGCCGCCATCTTTTTTTTTTTTTTTCTTTTCTTTTTTTAATATTTCTTATGAACCTAAAGAGTGCCTAAAAATAGAAGTAGAAAATTCTGTAGTTAATACAAGTTCTGTAGAAAAGCCACTCTGTTATTCATTTCAGGAATATCCATATCTATTGAGGTCAACTTCATATTACGGCAAAAGGAAATCCAAATGTACAATTGCTAGGCTGAACTTTAATGATTAAATTTTGAAGGCTTCCCCCACCCCCAGGTTTACTGAGATGTAATTGACAAAATTGTATTTAAAGTACATAATGTGACAACTTCATATATGTATACACTGTGAAAAGATTAGCACAATCAGGTTAATTAATATATCTATCACTTCACATAGTTACCTTTTTGTGTATGTGGTGAGAATGCTTAGGATCTACTCTTAGCAAATTTCAAATATATAATACGGTATTATTAACTGTAGTCACCATGCAGTATATTAGATCCCCAGAATTTATTCATCTTATAAGTGAAAGTTTTTACCCTTTGACTGGCATCTCCCCATTTCCTCCACCTCCCAGCCCCTGGTAACCACCATTCTACACTCTGTTTCTATGAATTTAACTTTTTTTTATTTTTTATTCCACATATAAGTGAGGTCATAAGTCTCTGGCTTATTTCACCAGCATAATGTCCTCCAGGTTCATCTACATTGTCACAAATGGCAGAATTTCCTTCTTTCTTGTGGTTGAATAATAATCTATTACATATTTCATTTCCTTCAGATATTTACCCAGATGGAGAAATCAGTCAATCATATGGTAGTTTGATTTTTAATTTTTTGAGGAGCTCCATCCACAGTGGCTGTACCAATTTACATTCCCACCAACAGTATACAAGGGTTCCCTTTCCTCCACATCCTCATCAACACTTATCTCTTGTCCGTTTTTTGCGTTTTTTTTTTAAATCCTCACCCGAGGATATTTTTTCCATTGCTTTCAGAGAGTGTGAATGGGAGGGAGGGAGAGAGAGAGAAACATCTATACTGTAGAGACATGTCGAATTTTCTGTCTCCTGTTGATTGGTTGCCTCTCACACAAACCCTGACTGGGGCCAGGGATTGAGCCTGCAACCAAGGTAAGTGCCCTTGACCAGAATCAAACCTGAGACCCTTCAGTCCACAGGCTGATGCTCTAACCATTAAGCCAAACCAGCTAGGGCTCTCTTGTCTTTATAAAAGTTTAAGAACTGCTGATCTAAGATGACCATTTCAGCATTAGTCTTTTACAGCTGGTCCCTTACCTAGCCTATTTGAGAACTTAGGATATGGTATTCACAGACCCTCATTAAATCATCCTACCTTACTCCAGGAACCTAATGATACTACTGCTGCTACTAAGTAAGAGTTAAAATTTATTGTGTGATATGTGGTCATCTCTGCTAGTTAATTTTTGGTCATTATCTCTAATCCTCACAACCCTAAAATGCACCACTTACTCATTTCGGTTCATCATTCACTCTTTTCATACTTGGGATTTATGTAAGTATTTAATTGGTTGCATGAAAATGGCCCATTCGTTTTATGAAAGCCCTTATGAAGGCTGGGATGGTGCACTATATATACATATATATATTTTAGTCCTCTACTATGCATTAGATACACTAAATAACTGTTAAATGACTTAGTTCTCAATATTTGACCAACTGTCTATAATGTAAAAGATGCTGTGCTAGATGCAGAAGATAGACTCTGCTAATGGAGCTCACATTCCAGTAGAAGAGAGAAATATTAAACAAGTAAATGATTTAGTGTTGTGACTATTGTTTTGCAGGGAGTGATGTGTACATGAGAGTCGCTAACTTAGTCTTGGAGATGGATAGCAGAAGCCTCTCAGGAAGTGAAATGAAAAATGAATTGACCAGTTGAAGGAGAAGAGGGAGTGTTCTAATGAAAAAAATATATCTGTCCAACCAATTTATCATGAAGAGGCACTTAGTAACTATTTGTTGAGTGGATTTTTCTAGCACACATGGGGTAGTGGGCTTGCCCTACTATTAAGAGATCCAAGCAATTTTAGTGCTCTGGATTTTCACATAATACAGTCACAAGAATAAGAGCATAAAAGGGTTAATAAAAATAAAATGAATACATGTGGATTGACTATATCGGTTTCATGGAATTCCCATATGACATAGAGAAGACAAGAGAGATGAGGCAAGGTTCTAGGTAGCTTTTTCTAGAATGTGCAGCCCTCAGCACCACAAAGGTATAAAGAGGAAGTCATATCTTAATGGAAAAGACTGTCCCAGGGAGTAGACTCAACACCTGTGTCTGTACAGGATTCCTATAAGGTATTTTATTACCAGGTGTATAAATTATGCAGCTAAATCATTCATATTAATCAGTCTGTATTTCTTGTGCTTGTCAGCCTAATTAAATGTGCGTAAGGAAAGTGAGTGAGAAGGTTGATAATCTTGAGGGCTGAGAAGAATAAGGCAGGATACAAAGGGGAGGGTTGCATTTCAGGAATCAGAAGGGAGGCTGCTGACTGCTGTTATTTATACAAAACCCATAAAATAACTTGGTTTTGACTCTAGGTTGAATACACCTTCCTAAATAGCATGCTTAGTACTCAAGTAGTAAATAAAGAAGATATCTTGTAAAACTTCTGATAAAAATCAAGGGGAGTTTATTGAGCAGGACATACATAGGACAATTTAGACAATTTGGAAGTCCATAGACTCCCACAGTATGTGGTTTACATGCAAATCTCCAAATGTATTAGTTATATCAGCAGTGGTAGGGTGACTTTGTTAATCTTGGTGATGCTTTTTTGCTAGGAATATTAATGAGGGTAGGCTTTAGTGATAGAGTCCTTAAAAGCTCCTATGAAGTATATCAGAAATGTCAGTTTGATATATAATGAGTTCTAGTGTTCTCATTGTGCTAGTATATTAACATATTTACTATAGATGTATTCTGAGGAACTTTTATAGTACTTGATAGTTCTCCAAGAGAGGAACCTGCCACATCACATAAGGTACTTAAGAACAATTCAAATTGATGGGCTAAAGAAGTCCCCATCACAAAGCTTACTTAGAGGCCTGGGATTTATTCTTAGCTCCTAAATAAAAAATTAGCCACACCAGCACAGTCTGCGTGGCTCAGGAGACCGTGGTTCAATTCCTGGTCAGGGCACATGTGTGGGTTTGGGGCTTGATCCCCAGCAGGGGGCGTGCAGGAGGCAGCCAATCAATGATGCTCTCATCATTGATGTTTCTATCTCCCTCTCCCTCTCTCTGAAATCAATAAAAATATATATATATATTACAAATTAGCCACACTAGAGCCTGGCACATAGTCTGTGCTTATAAGTATTTGTTGAGTAAACATTGAGTAAGAGCTTTATGGTTATACCTCTTAGAAGTTTTCTTCTCTTTGGTTTCACATTCTTCACACCCTTGCCTTTGGGTACCTTAGGGTGAGAAAGTCACAATTGCTTTCCATATGACTTCCTCATATATTGTAAATGCTCAGTAATGATTCATGTAAAAGCAGTACGAGTTGTGGCATGAATACTGCTCTACAATGGCCTCGTCCCCTGTGGAAAACAAGCTCACTTGTTTGAGCCATTCCCACCCTTGGCTTATGATGGCTTCCAAGGTTTTCTGCGCGGCGCCACATGCTCCATGAGTACGCAGAGCCTGCTGATTCTGTGGGGAAGACTTGAAGTTAAAAGAAGCCTCAATCAGTTCTCCTGGCCTATTCCAGGCCTTTGAGTCCAACAACTCCAGCATTTCTCTCCCCTGAAGACACAGAGGAAGTTTTAACAGGGATCTCTTCCTCAGCTGCAACAGCAGCAGCTTCTAGCCAGACCATGGCGGGAGACAACCCTTGTCATTCCCAGGCAACGATGCCTAGCCTCTATAGCTCTCCTGTGTGCCAGGGTTCCTTCTTAGCCCTTTCCACCTTTGGGAAAACTGCTGCTGCTTGAGGATGCTTAGCCAGAACTGAAAGGCAACAGGGCCTTAATATCAAAGTAGGAGCAGAAACCAGCAATCTTCTGCATCCCTCAGGTATCTCTGATTCCTCTGAGAAGACTGAAATCAGGACATCTGCTCAATCCACACGGCCCTCCTAAGATTCAACCTATCATCTACCTTCCCCACCCCAAAGCTTATCCAGCAGGAGGCAGATAACGCAGACAGAATAGATCCCCAAATCTCAATCTCTTCCATCCTCAAAGACAGACTAGACAGAGACCTTTGGAGACCAGAAGCCTGAAGCTGGGCATGAAAGTAAACAAGGGCTGCTGAACATTTTAAGTTTTAAGGAGTACAAGAGGATGAAACAAAAGTTGTCAAGCTTGGTCTTAGTTTTCCTAAAGCCAGTCCAGTCTCTTCATGGGTCTAGTTCCTAATCAAGAGTGCCAAATTCCTAGGAGGAAAGTCAGGAAAACGGTAGTCCTGATTCCTGTAGGAGGCCTCCTCTGACATCTGTTTCTAGGAATCAATTGGTATGAAGTTTGACTACCAACTGTTACATGGAGACAAATAACCTGAAATCTACCTCATGTCATGTTGGCCACCTAGGGACACCAGAACAGACCCCAAACAATTCAGAGCAGCAGTCCTCAGGATAGATATGACACAAATTCCCATCTGCTACAGCAGTATTCTGCAGGCAGGCCCTAGTCAAGAAATGAGCACCAAAACATGGACAGGTATCTCTGCACTTCCAGAGTAAATACCTCTGACTCACTACCTATGAGTGCTAAGGATTTAAGAAGAATGATGTTTTCTTTGGCTTTGAGTATGGGGTGTTTGGTACACTCTGGATTCTTCTGGGTTTTTTGCTGATGTAGGGGATGTAACAGGTAAGAAGCCAGAGCTCTGCAGGGCAAGTATATACAGATATTTTCATACAAAATCCAACTCATAATTTAGGCTTTTCTTCACCCCTAGAGGAACACTGATCAATGAGTATTATATTTAATGACTATTTAAATATAACACTGAGAGACCGGATACATGAGAGGTCTGCACACCAGGGAGCAGTTTCAGCTGTTGATGCAGTCAGCTGGGTACCTCAGCCCTAAACAGCTGCAGTTCATATTCAGCAACATTCCATTGTTTACTGACCTCAACTAGAAGCTCTTTGACAGCCTGCAGACCTTCCAAGCCCTGACTCATGTGAGGCTCTGGGAGGGCAGCCTTGTACACCAAGTTTTGAGTACAAGAGAATGAAACAAGTCATCAGGCCTGTTTTTCTAAAATTGTAGTCCCCTACATGTACTATACCCCTTCTCTACTTATTTTTTCCCTAAGCATTTTGCCATGTACCATTTATATTACTTATTTATCTTCATTTTCTCTCCCTTTAAATTGAGTTCCAAAAAAGCAGGAATTTTTGCCTCTTGATCTCAGCTATATCGCCGGGTCCAAGAACAGCATACAGTATACAGTAATTGCAGGGGACTACAATTTCAGATGGCTGGCCAGCAAAGGCCTTACTGAGCATTAAGGTGAAGATGCATATAGTGGACCAGCTGAGTGGCGCACAGAAAGCCTCAATAAATTCAAACTAATACTGTTACTGTCAAGAAAGTGCCTGAAATCACAGGAGCAGGCTACTTTCCCCCCTTTCCTTAAGGGCTTAGGAGAGCATGCATGATTTCGGTGACTTTTTACTGGAGCTCCTTACTCCCATTCCAAGACCTGAGTCCTCAAATTTTACCTTTGGCCCAGCTTAAGCGCCACTTCCTAAGAGGCACTTTCCTAGTAGAGTGTTCACTATTTTCTCTCACTCATGCCCTTAGATACATCTCTGATCCTCTTTCACATAGACGCCACGTTCTAGTCCAAGTTCCATCATTAACTGGCTATTTGTGGGGAGTCATTTTACTCTGGTTCTCATTTTTCATAAGTAAAATGAAAAGGTCATATTAGACAACTTACTTTCTGGCTCTATTATTTTATCACTTTAAGAGCAAACCCACACACCCATTCTCTTTCCACAGCTCATTCAACCACCATAACGGCAGCGGTAGTCGGGGTCAGTCGCGGCCAACGACGCGGAGGAATGGGACGCACCCGGCCCACCTACAGGACACTAGAAACACCTGATCTTTCCCTGAACGTCCGCCCTCCCGGCATTTCCGGCTCAAACCCAGATCTTCTTCCGGATCACTAGCTCGCGGCTGACTCCACCCCTCTACCACTCTCTAGAGTCCATTGGCTGTTTCTTTGAGGAAGCAGAGCATTTCCTGACGTTGATTGGTTTCCGTCATTGTTGACGGGTTAGTTACAAACAAGGCGTGCCTGGTCTCCCTGGTAACGCTCTGCCGATAGCTCTAATTGGTCTATTTCCTAGTCCCATCTTCGGTCCCAACAGCGAGTGGTTGAGTCCCATGGAGGGGCGCGGCGGTGGTAGGTGTTGCTTTCGGGATTCCCGAGCTGACGTGGCTTAAATTTGGGAGGGGGACAGCTGAAGCCACTGGCGGCAGCCTCTTCCAGGTGAGTCGGGGACGCTCCCCAACTCCTCCCCTCCGTGAGTCTTTTAACGGTAACCCCCACCACAGGGCCCGCGGGGCTGCCGAAGCAGCCACACTCGGGTCCCTTCCCCGCCCGGCCTCTCCCGGATTCAGTCCGAATCCGGCCCTTCACTCGCCTCCCTTCACCTACGAGGCCTACCTCTAGTCGTCCACACGCCTGCTGGCGCCTGCGGAGGGCTTCGGTGTCGCCCAGCGCGGCCTCGGGCACACATTCGCGGTCGGCCCCTCGCCGGGATGTTTCTCCGCCGGGAGCGACGGAGAAGGACATTCGGGTCAGTCCTGTCAGCGTTGCCTTCCTCCCTGAGCGGCCTGCGTAGGCCCGCCTGGGCACGCAGCACCTGCCTGGCTCAGGCCCTAAACAAACTTAGTGTCTGGAAGGGGAGGCGGGACCCAAACAAATCGGAGGTCTTGAGGGCGGAGATCACAGAAACATTGGAGAAATGAACGCAAATGAGGGCCTGTGGGATGATCCTGGTGGTGTTGGAGAGATGCGGAGAGGAGGGATAATTCTTGCAATCTTATCAACACTAAAGTCCCAGCAATCATAGGTGGGCAGGCTGTTAGAGGAAAGGGACTCCTGAAGACAGTACTGGAGGAAAAAGAACTAGATTTAGTGGTGTGGAGGATGTTTATTCTGCATAACTCCAGTGGGGTGTAGGAGTGCGAAGGGGAGGATGAGCCCCTTGGCAAATGAGTATATTTGTCTGACTTATTTAAAGAGTTCCAGTTGGTCTGTGTGGAGAGGATAATTTAAGAGGGGCAGATATTTAAAATCATTAGATAAGTCCTTTAACTTTTGGAAATAGTTGGAAGTCTATGAGCTTTTAAAGAATCTTAGCAGCTCTGCAAGATGACAGTGGGGAACTCTATAGGGAGAGGCTGGAGGCCTTTCCTGAAGCATTAATTAAATTTGGATGGTCTGATGATTGTGAATGGTCAAAACCAGGAAATGTCCTTTTGGAAAATGGCAAGATTTGATCATGGACTATATAGAGGGAAAAGTTGAAGAGATCTCAAAAATTGCAGGCATTGTACATTTTTTACTTTTAACAGCTTTTACTTTTCATCCCTTGACTATGGAATGACCATTAAGTGCTTTTCTCTTTGCTGAATTAAATTTGTTTGACCACATCAGTAGTTTCCAAACATTTTTAATTGCACCCCCTATCAGTAAAACATTTTAAATAAGTGTCCTCCAAATATTGTATCTTTAATTGTGGCTAATGGATAAATAGCACTGTAAATATATTATAAAATATGCAAAAGTATATTTTTTAAAAGATGAAAAACAAAACTTGCCCACTCCCTGGGATGCTCTCAAACTAATTTGGAGTCCATATAAAGGTGTTTCCTTATTTTTCAAGAAGGCTGTTTGTATTTCTCAAGACTTCCAGACTGAGTGGATCTCCTTTGTAAAAAATTTTTTGAGGACTTCTATTCTTCTGGGATGCAGATTCTCCTAAAAATAAACATCTGTAGGAGATAATTTTTTTTTCTGCTGCTTGACTCTTAAAGGCCCCTCTCCCTCCCCCCTTTGCATTAATGGATTAATTAGAAGGATGTTGGTTTTACAGTTGTTTATAAGAAATAAACCATTCATAAACTACTTTAGGTTAACTACTATTAGGAATAAATTATTTGGGAAATGTCTCACCACTGATCATTACATACCACTCTACTGTTAGGAGCCACTATATAAGTGGAGCTTAGGCTCTATAACACTCTATTTTTAATGTTTTAAAATCAGCAGTATGTGCCTTTCATAAAATGAAATTTAATACAAAATGATATAAAAATAAAAATCTCTATCTACTGATACTTTTTCCCATTCCCCACCTTCCTGAAGTAAGTAAATAATTTGTTTTTTCCATTCAAGCACATATATATTTCCCCCTCCTTTTCCTCTCCTGCAAGTGGAATCATAAAATACATGCTATTTTACACCTTTCTTTTGCCACTCAATACTACATATTAGGTATTTTTTATATCCATAAGTATAAAAGTACCTCATTTTTTAATAAAGTTATTTTTTAAAATATATTTTTTTATTGATTTCAGAGAGATGAAGGGACAGGGAGAGAGTTATAGAAACATCTGTGATGAGAGAGAGTCATTGATCAGCTGCCTCCTGCCCCCCCACCCCCGGCTCAAGCCAGCAACCCGCTCATGTGCCTCGACTGGGAATGGAACCGTGATCTGGATCATAGGTTGATGCTCTACCAATGAGCCACACTGGCCCAGGCTTACCTTATTTTTTTTTAAAAGGCTATACAGCATTCCCTTGTAGAAATATCAAAATGTATTTAGCCTACCCCGTATTGATGGACATTTAGATTACAGTGGTACCTTGGTTTTCAAATATAATTTGAGTTCTGAAACGTTCAAAAACCAAGGGATCAACAGCCGACAGCTAGGCCTCAGGATCTTGCCCTCAGCGGAAGCCACATGGCATGTTTCACTTACGAGGCGTGTTTGAAAACCGAAGCATTTACTTCGGCGTTTGTAAACCGAAATGTTCGCCAACGGAGATGTTTGAAAACCGAGGTACCACTGTATTTCCAGTTATTGGCCATCACAGGCGCTGCTATAGTGAACATCCATGTACATATATCCTGGGCCCCTGTGTGAGCCTATGATATAAACAATATGGAATTCTTTGGGACTAGACTATTCTCATTCATTTCATTTTAGTCTATGTAGTCCTCAAAAAAAGTGCTTATGGAACTATAAGCATGTATTAGTGTATGAGTGTCCTCATGCCTACCAGCCTAATTTTCAGCCCCAGTGACAAGTGTTGGATGATGAGTTTACTCAGAAAATAAATTATCTTTTTAAGCTTTGTTGAGCTCTGTGGCTAGGCAAATTATTTAACCTGGCTGTGCCTTAGTTTACTCATATTAAAACGGGCCCGGCTGGGCGTGGCTCAGCGGCTGAGCATCAACCTAGGATCCAGGAGATCGAGGTTCGATTCTGGATCAGGGCACATGAAGGATTGCGGGCTCGTTCCCCTGTCGGGGGCGTGCAGGAGGCAGCCGATCAATGAGGACTCTCATCATTGATGTTTCTCTCTCTCTCCCTCTCCCTTCCTCTCTCTGAAATCAATAAAGATATATTTAAAAACAAAAAACTGGGGATATTGATAGTACCTTCTACTTGGTGTTGTTTTAGTAATAAAATGAGTAAAATAATTATGGTAAATAAATTCTGTGTAAAGCAATTGGAGCAGTACTTAGTACATAGTATCGTGTATATAATTATAGCTAACATTTACTCTATTTAATGAAAATAGTAGTTTTTTGTGTCATGAAAAATAGTTTTTATTTTGTAATTATAAAATTATAATATTGCATATGCTTTTTCCAGCTATATAGCAATATTTCCTATCAGATCCTCAAACTGGTTGAGAATCACGTTGAGAATTAAGGAAAACTACTGAGACTCAAACAAATATACATTAAGTAAGTTTGAGGAGGGACCTGGAAATCGCACCATTTTCTGTTGTTGTTTCTGTGGGAAAATAAGATTTAAATTCCAAAGCAAATGCATGTACACACAAGCATGTACTATCTTCAGTTATTTTCTTGGTTTTCCTGTGCATTTTGTATTAAGTTCTCTGTGGTTAGGGACATGCCTTATATTTTTATATTTTTGTGGCTCCTGGCTTTATGCTCTACACCAAGTAGGTATTTTGAAAATAATTATTTATAGCAGTGAAGACTTTGAGAAAGTAAGACCTATTGAATTTTAAGTGCCACCTCAACATACAAGTGTCAAGATCCTGTGCAGGGTTTGTGGAAGGTGTGGCCAGTGTTGACTTGGAGGGAATGTTTTATTTGCCTAAGTGTTTTATTGAACCCTAGCCTTGGCATGTAGCTCTTTATTTTTTTTTCTTTTCCAAGTTGCTACTCATTGTTCTGGTGCTTTATAAAACAATAGCAAGAGCATTGTTTGCCCAATGGTCACAGATATTACATACATGAATTTATTACTATGAACATAGTTTCCCTTTTACTAATGTTTATATATTTACCTGCCCATTTCTGCCCTACAGTGAATCTAACAGAGAGGGTGATCCATCTTTCTTCATTTAGCTTAAGCATGCTACTTAGTGCTTCTCTTGCCCTCAAATTCCCAATCTTTGAGCTACTTGAAGCACTTAACTGTGCCTGAGATGCCCTTTTCACTTCCATTTCCATATTATTCCTTTAACATCAACAGCTATAGAAATGGCTCTTGAATTACAGATCCATAATACTGGGCATCGGAATGCCCCTTATCAGTCTTCATTTTAAGATGAGGAAACGGTAAAGTGACTTACCCAGTACAATACAACCTCTTTGTGTTGGAACTAGGACCAAAAACTCAGTTTCTGGCTCCCAATTTGGTGCACTTTCCACTATGCCATCTACTTTCTCATGGTCCTTTGACATTGTTTAATTACTCCTTTAGCAACTTCTTTTACTTTGGCCTGAAATGGTACATCCCTGTTGCCGATCTTTTCTTTCTTCAGATATACATATTTTTAAATAGTTATATGAGAAAAGTAACCTATTTTCCATTTAAAGAGTATTTTATCTTATTCAATACAACTTATTTTTAGCTCAGGGACTTTGAAATATCTTAACTGCTCTGTCAGTTTTCCTTTTCGATAAAGTGGGGATGATGATAATACCTACATTGCAAATTTTGTAAGAAAGTGCCTGGTATATATTGCTCAATAATTGTTACCATTAATATTATCATTATCCTATATTCATCTGTATGTATCCTTCATGTGCAATAATTTTCAGTAGAATGCTGGTGAAGACACACCCTTCTAGGCAGGATGAATCAGAATCTAATGTGTGATAGTGGTGACTTGGGGGTAGAGTTTCAGTTTGAAAAAACATTCAGGATTTTAATTTTATATTTGGAAAATGAAAAATAATCATTTTTGCAGTAGAAATCACATATTCATCACAATCTTCTCTGCTAATGGTGATATGCAAAAGATCTGAACTAGGGCATATCACTTTTGGTGTGTGTGTACACATGTTTGTGCATACACAATCTTGCATTTCTCCAAAGGACGTATGGTTTTAAAATGGTTGAGAAGCATTGTCACTGTGTCTGACATCTCAGTAGTATTCTGCTTAGCCTTAAAGGTAGTAGGATCCAAGCTACTTAGAGCCGAATGTGTAGGTATAAACAGCAGGGTTATGATAGAGGTGGGTCTAGGGTTGGTTGGGGAATCTGAACTGGAAATGGTGGAAAATGGCCATGGTCAGGGTGTGTGACAAAGTGAGAGATAAAGTTGAGAAACTCCTTTACGACAGGCCTAGCTGTTTAATGATTTTTTTTAAAAAAACTTTTTATTGTAAAATAAAACTCAGGTACTAAACACCAAAAAATGTGTAGCTTAAAGAATTATTATAAGATGAACATCTTGTCATGACTATCAGGTCAAGAAATGTAATTTTGCAGTCACTTGAGAAACTCCTTCATGTGCCCCGTCTCAATCATAGCCCTCTCCTTCCTTCCAAAGTAACATTTCCTGTGGAAGTGTTTCTTTATGGTTTTATCACCAAAATGTGAACTTGCCCCCCCTTAACTTAATATGTCTTTTGTCTTTTCCTTACAACTTCTGTTGAAGAACTGAGGCCTTTTAACCTGTGGAGTTTCCCAACACTCTGGGAATTGCACTTTTATGAGAGCAGTTCAACATATTCCTCTGTCCTCTGCATTTCCTGCAAATTGGCAGCCAATCCAGTGGCTTCATCAGACTGAGGTTTGACTTCTTTGGCAAGACTATAGGTGGTGGTATATTCTTTCATCGGGAGGGTCATAATGTTTGGCTTTTGCTGTTATCAGCTGTCGATGCTCTATGTCTAGATGCATGACCTTATTAGGAGTTGTAAAATATTAGACTAGAAATTCTAATTCTACCATTTTATTTTCATTTATTAGCTGGAATAATTTTATATTCATCTATTCGCTTCCTGAGTGGTACAAGTTAAATAGGAAAGACAAGATAAATTCTTGTACTTACCTCCTTTTCAACATAATCAGTTCAGGTGATGACCAGTTTATTATTATTATGAACTCTTGGCTTTAAATATTTTTGGTGTGTTTCGGTGCGTTGCAATTCATATTCTTACAAAAACTCAAATTGTTCCTTTGGCCTATGGGAACTTCTTCAGTTTGACTCCTGAGTCATTTTCATATGAATATACCAGTCTTTGATAGCTTTCTTGTTATTTCATATGACAAGATGTTTCAGGCTCATATTGTGCATTTCCTACTTCAGAACTGGAACCAGGCATTTCTCTAAGAAGCCCTCTGCTTAAAAAATTTTTTTAATGGGAAATGGTATTTCAAGACCCCAGTGTAGGCACTAGAGATGCTCATTGCTTCTCAGTTTGTCATTGGTTTAAGTCTTTTCAGAGGACAGAGCTAGGAAAACATGTATGTTAAGGTAAAATACCTCGTAGGCTCATACTGATACTTTCAATTCAAATTCAAGATTAGTTTTTATTTTGGGGTTCTTAATTCTGTGTTATACCTGTTACTCCCTTTTTCATTCTGAAAATATGATAGAATTGCTGTGCCCATAATTACTCATTTACTTTAATTCCACATGACACATACAATAGTCTAGGAATAACAGTATTGATACAACCACCACCAATTTTGGTTATTAAAAACAATTTTAAAAGGATTTTTCTTTTTGCACAAAAAGAAACAAAAACATCGATGTGAGAGGGACACAATGATTGGTTGTCTCCTGCATTACGCCCTCACCAGGGACTGGGAACTTGCAACCGAGGTACGTGCCCTTGGTCAGGAATTGAACCCGCAACCCTAGGTCCAGGGGCCAATACTCTAATCACTGAGCCAAACCTGCCAGGGCACAACCAGTCCTTTAAAAAAAATTTTATTGAATTTATTGGGGTGAGATAGGTTTCAAGTGTACAATTCTATAATACATCATCTATATATTGCACTGTGTATTCACCACCCAAAGTCAAGTGTCCTTCCTTCATTATTTATCCCCCCTTTGCTCTCTTCTACCTCTCCCAATCCCCTTTCCTTCAGGTAATCACCATACTAATGTCTGTGTCTATGAGTTTTTGTGTGTGTTTGGGGTTTTTTTGCTTAATGCCTTCATCTTTTCCACCCAGTCCCCCAACCACCCTCCCCTCTGACAGCTGTCAGTCTGTTCTCTGTCTCTATGAGTCTGTTTCTATTTTGTTAGTTTATTTTGTTCACTAGATTCTACATATAAGTGAAATCATATAGTATTTGTCTTTCTCTGATTGGCTCATTTCACTTAGTATAATACCTCCAGGCCCATCCAGGCTGTCGCAAAAGGTTAAGATTTCCTTTTTTCACAGCTGAGTAGTACAGGTACCACAACTTTTTTATCCAATTATCTACTGATGGACACTTGGGCTGCTTCCAAATCTTGGCTATTGTAAATAATGCAACAATGAACATAGGAGTATATATATTCTTTTGAATTAGTGTTTCAAATTTTTTCAAATAAATTCCCAGAAGTGGAATGGCTGGGTCATAAGGCAGTTCCATTTTTAATTTTTTAAGGAAACTCTATACTGTTTTCCACAATGACTGCACCAATCTGCGTTCCCACCAACAGTGCAAGAGAGTTCTCTTTTCTCCACATCCTCTCCAGCACTTCTTATTTGCTGATTTATTGGTAATAGCAATTCTGACAGGTGTGAAGTGGTATCTCATTGTGGATGTTTTTATTGATTTTTAGAGAGAGAGAAGAAGGGAGAGGGAGATAGAGAAACATTTATGAGAGAGAAACACATATTGGCTGCCTCCTGCATACCCCCTACTAGGGATAGAGCCCACAACCCAAGGATAAGTTTTTATGGATATTTTTTTTTTAGAGAGAGAGAGAAACATCATCAGTTGCCTCCCATACGTGCCCTGACCAAGAATCAAACCTGCAACCTAGGTGTGTACCCTGACTGGGAATTGAACCTGCAACCTTTTGGTGTACATAAAATGCCTTTTTTAATGAGACCGTCATGCTGTTTCTAATACATATCACCTATACATTTTTCTTATTTCACTTATTGATGATATGGTTACCAATATAGGAAAAGACTATATTCTATATTTTACTGATTCTTATGTTTTCTTTTGCTGCAGAAATGCTGAGCCGATTGTCCGGATTAGCAAATGTTGTTTTACATGAATTATCAGGAGATGACACTGATCAGAATATGAGGGCTTCTTTAGACCCCGTAAGTAGCTCTGTTCTGAATTAGACAGACATTGTTCCATGTTCTTCTGAGGAAAATAACATAGAAGAGTGTGAGCAGCCTTGCTTTTGCTAGGTAGAAGAGAGGATTAAGAAAAATATTGAGACTTTATAAATGGTCCTTCTACTGTAGTTTGTAGCCTAAGAGCCACAGTGATAGGAATCAAGTGTTAGATGAGATTCATAAGATCTTTTTCATCCCCACCTTCCCTGACTTGTTCAGTGTTAGATTGTTTTAACTTCTATTTGGGTATATATTCCTTTCCCATAGGAAATATTTGAGTGATGATTGGTGGGAATTGGAATACCTTTCCAATTTGCGAATATTTGTTTGGTATTGTAAATTCATCCATTACCTATAGTTTGCGTTGTATTTTCTGAGGTCCACATAAGGAATCAGAAGAAGTCCTTTAGTTTTCTGAACAAACAAGCAGTATTGTTTAGTGGTTAAGAGAATTTTATTCAACTACTATTTTAATTTTAAATTTTGGGCTCTCCCACTTAATGGTTTGTGATCTTTGCTTCCTTTATTTTTCTCTTTGGTAAAATTAGAATAATGAGGCTGTAAATGAGATAATGTTTGTAAAATGCTTAACATTTACAGAATGCTTAACATATTGTAATGGCTATGGTAATAATTATTGGATTAGAGTTGGAAAGATTTTCTAAATAAGAATGTGAGTTGGGATAAGATTAAATTGGAATGAAGGAACTCCTGTTTAGAAGCTAATACCTTTTCCCTGTTGCATTGGCAACTTTTGTCTAAATACTAGGAATTACCCCAAGAATCAGACATGGAATGTAATGATAAAATGCAAGAGGATGTTCTGGAGCGCCTGGCTTATGCAGAGCAGTTGGTGGTGGAGCTAAAAGAAATCATTAGACAGAAGGATACTGAGCTACAGCAGAAAGATGAAGTTCTACAGGTACCATTGTTTGGTTCTTTCTTGCTGACTGTTTGCTAAAAGATTATTATAGAGAATCGGATTCTTATTTCCCTGATACTGTAAGATGATGCCTACTTTTGTTGTGTGCTAGATAAGTGATGAAGTGATGAGTAAGCATTTATGTATTTATCATCATTGTTCTCTGACAGGAAGAAAGAAAAGCTGCTGATAACAAAATAAAAAAACTGAAACTTCATGCTAAGGCCAAATTAACTTCTTTGAATAAACACATAGAAGAAATGAAGGCACAAGGAGGGACTGCTGTGCCTGCAGGAGCTCAGTCAGAGGAGCAACTCTCTAAGGTATGGTGACTGGGTATAATACATATTTCCTAAGTAGAAAAAGACTTTTGAATAAATAGCATATCTTCACTAATCACAGTATTTATGAAGCTAAAGTAATACCACACTGAATGCTGTCCTTTCTTATTGAACTTGCAGTCTAGCTGGGCTATGGGCCATATACAGGGCGAACAAAAAGTCAACAGAAAACATGGAAATGAAATGCCAGTTGTGACTTAGATTTTCAGAGAATTAAAAACGCTAATGGGAAAAAGTAAATACTGAAGTGGGGTATTTAGATAGGAGAGGCATAAAGCTTTTGGAGAAGTTTCATCATCCGTTAGAAGATTAAGCCAGATGGTCTCTAGGTTTCTTCCAGCTCTGAAATTCTTTAATTCAGTGACTTGATATAGAATATTCTATGTCTTTTTATGGCCACATAGTAGTGGATTAAAGCTTCATGCATTGTAGGCTCAATCAGTTACATTGTCTTGGCCTCCCTGTAAGGTATGTTCTCTAGATTGATGGCCACTACCGATAAAACAGTTTGAGGTTGGAGATAGAGAAGTAAGGAAAGTGGTGTCTTTTGAGGACTAGAGCGTTGTTTCAATACTCGTCTTAATTACCTTTCCGAGCTTGGTATAGAACGTGCAGGCTGATATGTCACATGTGCACATTACAATTGGCCTAGACTTCACTCTGCATAAGAAATCTTTTTATTTTCTTAATTTCATCCTGTCTTGCCCTTTGACCCACTAGTGTTCTTATTCTCAATACTATTAGTTCTTGCAAAATTAGGTTTTAATTGATTGTCTAGGCACAGCCCTTGAGGTAACTAGTTAGCTCCCTAGTTAATCTTTCTTTTTGTGTCTGATGCTCCAAAGACGTTACTTAACTTCTCAGAGCTTGTTTTAGAAGCTTTTCTCATTCTTCTCATGTAAGTTCTTCATCTTGATTCTTCTTTTCTCCCTTCGTGGTTTCTCCTCGGGTAGTTCTTTCTTCCCCTAGTTGCAGTAGCACAACTTTCTCCATGTTGCTTTGTGTCTTCTAACTTTTCTTTCCTCTGCTTTGTTGCTAGATTTTTAAATTATCCATTTTAGGAGACTAAAAAATTACCCATTTTATAATCTGCCTTTTTGTTAAAGCTCTGAGACCTTAAACAAATCAACATCTTATGGCATCAGTTCCTTCCTCTGTTAAATAAAAGGGTTGGGTTAAATGATTTCTACATTCCAGCAGTCAGTCACAGCAGCCCTCTAACTGTTGTAAACCTATTATAGAGCTAGATATTCTGTGCAAAGTATAGTTGAAGAAGTGATGGTAATCTTCAGATGTTTGCCCAACTAGTATGTGGAAAAAAGTATAAAATTATTCTGTGTAGCTCCAACAAGGAGACTAGGTTCATTTCGGGGAGGGGGTGTGAATTCAATATGGAGGCATAATCTGGTTCAGCCTAAGGAGCTTTTGGGGGAAAAAATAGGCTATTCATATATTTTTATTTCCTCTCACTGGTTCTTTTATGTTTTGCCCCTCGCTTCGCAGTTCTGGCCTCTGGTTCTTCAAGGCAGTGAGACTGAATTTTCTGTTGAGTCCTGCATGACACTGACTGGGTTTGCCCTCACACTAAAAACCATAGACATGGGAAACCTGGTGCCATTTTTTCCAACTATCAACACCCCTCCAATATCATTGGCTTTCAGTTGCTCTCCTCATTTTCAGATAGCTACTTTTATTTCTTATCCAGATTTATAGCTGTTATCTGAGGGAGCGTGGGTCTAGTAGGAGCTACTTGGCCGTATTGAAACTGGAAAACTCATAGGTTTCTTCCTTGGTAGGTCAGGTGTTATTTCTTGCTCCCATCAGTTTGATAAAACTGTAATAAAATGGTTTTATAGGGCATACTAGAGCAAAAGATCAAATATATATTAATTGTAATATTTTTAAATAAATGACTTTATTGTCTGCATTTTCAGCATGACAAGAGTTCTACAGAGGAAGAGATGGAAGTAGAAAAGATAAAACATAAACTCCAGGAGAAGGAGGAACTAATAAGCAGTTTGCAAGCTCAACTCACCCAGGCACAGGCAGTGCAAGCTACACAGGTACAGGTGTATGTCACCTCATAGTCGTTAAGTTAACAATTCACTAAAGCCCATTGGATTATTATATGACAAATACTTTTTAGGTGCCCAATGGCTATTTATGCATGTTATCTATCAATTTCCTTCCTTCTTTCTCCCTTTCTTTCCCTCCTGTCTTTCCTAAGTCTGATAATTTTACTAGACTGTACATGGGTATTTGTCATTCTTGGTTGATGTTTATAGATACCCAGTGTGTTCTTTTGATATTTCAGAAGAGTTTCCTTGAATTATATGGCTTGTTGTATTTGGTCTGTTTTCTTCATTAGAGATTTCTTTTAGTTGTTTCATCTTTGATTTATCTTTAATATTTATCATTTTGTCTCAATTTCTTTTTATCTCTTTTTTCATTTTATAAGTTTCTTCTTTTTTTTTCTTATTTCACTTAAGGCGTTCTATTTTGTGTTTATTTACTTTTGTGTTCCTTCTTATTTTGTCTCCTCCTCTGAAATGATTATTTTCTTTTATATCAAATTCATCCTGAGTTCTGTCACCTCATTTCTGAGTTTTTCTAATTCTGATTTATGTTGTTCTTTCATGTCTTGTATAATTTTCATAATTTTAACACCTTTTGAGAGAGTGTGATTCTGATTTGTTTTTTGAACATACGTCTGGTATGCTTTTATAACCTGTAAGTATATTATTCTGCACCTTAGTTTTTGTTTTTTAATTGTAACTTAGGTGCTTTAACCTTGATCCTTTCTGTTCCTTATTTTTGTATGAAATCAATTTTCTTCAACTTTTAAAAGGAGTCTTGGTTCAGGAAAGTTTTTTTGACTTAACAGACCTGTTTCTTCTGTTGTTTTTTGCATTGTGTTCAAAGATACAACAGTTGGATTTCTAAGATTTTCTTGCTTCCTTTCCCCTACCCTTCACTTTGGCCTATGCCAACATTGTCCAATAATATAATGTAAGCCACATGTATAATTTAAAAATTTTTAGCAGCTACATTACAATAGGTAAAGAAGAAAAAGGTAAAATTAATTTTAACAATATATTCAATTTAGCCCAATATGTTTGAAATATTATACTTTCAAGATAATATAAAAATTATTTTCCCCCTACCCCATAATCAAATCTTTGAGAAGTGGGGAAGGCTAGGGGGAGGGCCAGAGAGATCTGGGGAATCTTGGAGCAAAAGTACCTATTTGTTTCTCAGGGCATAGCCTAGGGAAACTGCAACCCCTTTAGGGAAGTCAAAAATTCATTGTATTCAGTATGCAGAGCAGCCAGCTGGGGTTTATTTGAAATGTGAGGAGGAGAGGTTTGGGCCTACGGTAGAATCTCTGATTCCTTTGGTGTATGTGTGTTATGTCGGGAGTCCAGAATTTCTCATAGCACTGTGTGAGGTGCACAAATGCTAAGAGGACTGGAAGAGCTGTGGGGTAAGGGAAGGAGGCTGCAGAATATGAGGTCTGTATGACTGGAGTCTATAGTAAGGCCTACCCATTTCAACAGTGGGTTCAAGTTGGAAACAGGCTGGACTAGCCTCACTGCAGCAGGGTGCCCAGCAAGTTGAGACAGGCTAGATTAGAGCATGTCAATGCCAAAATATCTCTGTCTCAAATCTGTAAAAACTTAGAAAGTCCCTGGAGAGGAGCTCCTCAGGAGGAGGGAGAAAAAAAAGATATTTACTGAGATTAAATCCTGAAGCAACTGAGATAACACCTAAAAAGCATTGGCTAAAACTAGAAGAGACTGAGTTATGTTCATTGATGAGCTGAAGATAGGTCTTGTTCTGTTGAGCAGACTCAAAAACAAGATGAGATTCCTTGTAGAAAATAGTTACCATTTTTTGCACCTTTGAATTGTGGCATGTGTCATCAACCTTACTATATTTTTAATAGTTCTTTTAACAATTCAACAACTATTTAGTGGTAATCTGCTATATATTAGTTTGCTTATAATTCTTGCTGTGTTTTCAAAGCCCTATCTGACACTCTCCCTAAGACTGTATACTCTCTTGGAGACTCATGTAGGCTTCCTAAAGCCCAGCTTCTGGAAACCCAATCTTGCCTTTCCTTACAGCAGAGGGTTCTTATCCTTCATAATTTCCCCTTTAATATTATTTTTCTGGGTATTTTCATTGAGATTTTTCAAGCAGTTGGCCCAGCCGGTGTGGATCAGCAGTTGAGCATCAACCTATGATCCAGGAGATTGCAGTTTGATTCCCAGTCAGGGCACATGCCTGGGTTTTGGGATTGATCCCCAATTGGGGGTGTGTAGGAGGCAGCCAGTCAATAACTTCCTCATCATTGATGTTTCTGTCTCTCTCTCCCTCTCCCTCCATCTCTCAGTAAAGAGTATTTAAAAAAAAAGAAAAAAGATTTTTCAAGCAATTGACTTAACAGTAGGTGTGGTAGGCCTGTATATGTAAATCTATGTGGTATAAGTTTGAAGCTTCTATTAAGTCACATTCCTCTTACCTCAGCTCTGTGGTGACCCCACCTCCTTTCCTGGATGTTAAGGCTACAGCACTGGTTAGATGCTTCTTCATAATGTAACACAAAACTGGAAAAGGAAAAGAAGTATAAAATATTTTTGTATTATTTTACATTTTTTTCTGCACTTAGTCTGAAATTTGGTGTATGTTTTACATTATATCTCAATTTGTATGCTACATTTTCATTGGAAATAATTTATCTGTGGTTAGATTTCATAAACTTTGCAGTTGAGAAAATAGATTCATTTACTTAAGTTGTTACAAACATTCCGAAAAGCTTTCCAATAACTGAACCAAGGGCTAAAACATCCTTTTCTTTTAGTATTTTCATCTACATTGAGAAACCAGTTCATTATTTTTAGGAGAATAATTGGACTTTGAAAAACATATCAACTTCAAAGCTACATCTGTGAGAAATGAAAGCATATGTTCATACAAAGACTTGTATATAAGTGTTCATAGCTTTACTTGTAATAATAAAAAACTTAAGACAACTCATATGTCTATCAACAGATGAATAAACAAACTGTGGTTTACCCACATAATGGAATACTCTCTAGAAATAAAGTAGAATGCATTAACACTATGACTTCATTTTATTTTATTATTATTTTAAATGTCTTTATTGATTTCAGAGAGAGGAAGGGAGAGGGAGAAAGAGATAGAAACATCAGTAATGAGAGAGTCATTGATCAGCTGCCTCCTGCACATCCACTGGGGATCGAGCCCGTAACCCAGACCTGTGCCCTGACCAGGAATCAAACCGTGACCTTCTGGTTCATAGGTCGATACTCAACCACTGAGCCATGCCGGCCGAGCACTATGACTTCATTTTAAACTTAAAAATGTGTCTGTACTTATTTTTTGCACTAGAAAAATAATTCAATAATAATTAAAATGATCAGTATTTATGTCAGTTTAATTACCAGTTACAATTTACATAGTTATCAACTGTTACTCAGGCTGTCTCCATAGAGCATTCAGATAAATACATTACAATGTTATATAGATGTGTAGAAAAGATATCATTCAACCTGAATCAATCCATTGGCACTGACTAGATAAGAGATATGTTTATTGTAACTGGGAACAGCATGCACACTTAGTACTTGCAAGACAATTCAACAGTATCTTACATAATGCAGTAAAGTGAAATGTAGTCATACCAAAACATAGTTGTATTTATTGGAAAAATTTTATATTTCTTCAGTTTTAAATTTAAATTAATTAAAATTAAATGTTAATAATTAAATTCCTCATTCACACTGGGCATATTTGAAGCCTTTTGTAGTCATATTTGGCTAGTTGATAATGAGTTCTATAGTACATGTATAGATCTTCTTTTTGTTCTGTTATGGTAGCCCCTACTCTGCTCAATTTTTATTTCATTTCTAGACATTCTTCTTAGTGCAGGTCTGTGTGTTGGAAGGCAGCCCAGCTAAGTCAGTTTTGAGAGTTCAGGGGAGCTAGGTTGTTCTAGTCTGTTAGTCCTTCTTACTGTGGACCCCTTGCATTTACTCAGTATTAGAGAATGGGCAAGTCCTGCCAATTTAAGCTGCTGTTAAGATTGGACAACTGCTGCCCAGCCGGCGTGGCTCAGGGGTTGAGCATCGACCTATGATACAGGAGATCTTGGTTTGATTCCCAGGCAGGGCACATGCCTGGGCTTTGGACTCAATCCCCAGTAGGGGGCGTGCAGGAGGCAGCTGATCAATGGATCTCTCATCACTGATGTTTCTATCTCTCTTTCTCTCTCTGAAATCTATAATGGCATATTTAAATAATAAAAAAAAAGATTGGACAACTGTGTTTTCCAGTAAGTACTTATTGGCTCTTTTGGGGTTTTCTTGTTCTCAGGGCTATCAGATGTTTCTTTTTTTGCTTCCTCTCACAGACTCTGATTCCATGCAGATCTTACGCCTTTTGGTGGATTGTCCCTAACTGCTTGTATTTGGGGGTTTGTGGGACTACCTTCCTAGTTGTTTTTTTTAAATATGTTTTTATTGATTTTAGAGAAAAGAAAGGAGAAGGGGAGAGAGATAGAAACATTGATGAGAGATAAAATCAATCAGCTACCTCCTACAGGGCCCCCACTGGGGATTAAGCCCGAAACCCAAGCATATGCCCTGACTAGGAATCGAACTTCTGAGCTTTTGGTGCATTCCACTGAGCCACACTGGCTGGGCTACCTTCCTAGTTTTATTGTAAATATTATCTGTGGGTTTTTAGTTTTGCTAGTTAGTCATACTGTCTACTTCTATGTAAGAGACATTTTATTTTTGTGTGTGAGAGACATTTTAAAAATGCTGTTATTGCTTCTATCTTCCTCTGAAAAATAGTTTGATAATTATTCTTTAAAAAACTGCAGTACATGCAATTTCCTTTTGTGTTAAGTGGAAATTAGAAGGATATTAGTAGGTATTTAGGGAAAATGAGAAAGGGAAGTGAAAGAATTAAGAGTGCTAATTCTTTTGATTAAATAAATATTTTTTTCCTTCTGTGTCTTCAGTTTGATAAGAGTTCAACAGAGATGGAAGAATTTTTAGTGATGAAGCAACAGCTCCAAGAGAAGGAAGAACTCATTAGCACTTTGCAAGCCCAGCTCAGCCATACACAGGCAGAGCAAGCTGCTCAGGTATGGTGGAAGGTACCTTTTAATCATTAGAATAAAGAATCATGAAAATCTAATGGGTTAGTACATGACAAGTCAATTCAGACAGTCACTTTTAAAATCTTAGTTGATGAAAGTATAAAGCTAGAGTGTTACACTAGAAATTAAAAGGATGTGATAGTAGAAGAATTACAGTAGCCTAGTTGAATTTGATGGATTTGCTATAGCCTAATTGATATCTGCTTCTTAGTTCTACAGGCCCAGATATTTGATTTTAATAGCACGCAGAGATTCAGCCTCTTAGGAATGAACTCATGCTAAGTTCAAAAGAGACTGATAAATTAAAAGAAATGCAAATGATTAGGTCCATTCTTTCCTTATAAAAGTCTTAGTGGGAGGTTAAATTATAATCAGAAGATTACTTAGAGAGTATGTAATGAGAAAGTGGTGTAGGTTATGTGATTTAATATTACATGACACTAGTATGTGACATTCGTCATATTTTTTTCTTCTATCAGGATCAGACTGTTTGGACTGGTGTCCTCAACTCTTTCTCTTTGATTATTGTTCTAAATTTCCAGTTTTACCACCTACCCCCATATTTTTCCTTTGGGAATGCTTTTGACTCATTACACATTCCTTTTTTTCCTAAAGTGTCTTTGCATCAGGTGTTTACTTTATTGATAACTTACAGTATTAGTGGTGCCTTCTGTCTGTGGATGATCTGCTGTGTATACAGTTAAAATTATATATCCTGAAATCCTTACTTTTATCTATTAGCTTTTATTGTGTCCTTTTTATATACAAGCACTATATGCAATTTAGGATAGAATATACAAAATACAAATTTACACACAAATGGCTTAAAACATGGAAAGCCAAGATATGTAAACAAATTAATAGATGCATCATAATGCAAGTCATTCCAAGTAAGTGCAGAGCAACAGCAACATAGGCTGGAAGTATTTTGAGAGGTGAAAGTGGTTACTTTGAGTGTGACAACCAAGGAAGATTACATGGAGAAGTTAATATTTAGGCAAAATTGTGATGGATAGGTAGTATCCTAGACAAGGTGGGGGAAGGTATTCCATTTGTGGAGAGTGGTGTGAGCAAAGTCCAGAGAGGAAAAAGAATATAGTATATTTATGGGAAAGAATGTGTAGATATGTTTGGCTAATGAAGGACTCCAGTGCCTAAACACTTTAAACAGGATTCCAAGTTAGAGTGGTATCAGAATTTGGATAATCACAAAAATTTTGAAGATTTCTGTCCTACCCAGAAGGAAATTCAGGGTGTTACAAATTGAGAAATCAGCAATAGTTAAGGACCAATGCAAATGGACATCCTAAGAGCAGGTGGGCATGCTCAACCAGAGATCTTAATGAAATGAATAGGCAGGCACACAATGCATGCCTGTGCACAAACACACTGACACACACACAAACCTCAAAACAAAACAGCATTGATACTGAGCAGCTCACAGTCAGTATATTTCCATTTCATTCTGTTAAGAGCCAGTTACAAGTAAGGGTGGCCTAGAAGCCTTCAAATACTGACAGCTGAAGATAATTATCTGGGAAGGTGATGTGGGTTGGAAAATACACAAAGTTCTTTGGTAGAAGCCTAGAAAGAAAGATTTGTATTTTCCATTGCAGAGAATCCTGAATAAAAGATCCATTAGTTTGAAGTTTGACTTATGACAATCTCATTGAAAGTTTTTGATCATGTGTGTGATAATGAAAGAAGTGTCTAGGGCTTAACAGAAATCTAACTTCACTTTGTATGTTTGATATTCTAATCTCCTTAAAACTTAAAAGCATATACTTATTGTATATTTAAACATTTTTAGCAACCATGCGAATATAACTTTCTATCAAAATTTATATTAAGGCTGACTTCTGATTTTGATAATAGGCTTTCTTTCACATTTGGAAGTTACTGTCAGGCCTGCCTTTCTTCCAACATTATCAACTTTGACATTCAAAATTTAATTTGAAAAACCTATTATCTACCAGTTCTCAGTGTCTATCTTTGGAGAATAGCCTGTGAGTTTTGTTTGTGATATTTGGGGAGTGTAACTTGTATAGTTTCTCTGGTGTGTGTCTTTAGTTGAGTTCCATGCAACAGGTGGTCCGAGAGAAAGATGCCCGCTTTGAAACACAAGTTCGTCTTCATGAAGATGAGCTTCTTCAATTAGTAACCCAGGCAGATGTGGAAACAGAGATGCAACAGGTGTGTTGCTAAAACTTAGTAGAATGTCATTTTAGTTCACATTTAATTAAATTGTCACAGCCACTTTTTCACCTTTACCCACTGCTCTTCACATGGTGTTAGCGTGCTCCTTGTTGGCTTCTTTTTGGTGTTCTTGTCTTCTGTTGCATATTGAGGTTTTTTTGTTTTGTTTTTTATCCTTACCTTGCCTCTTTAACCAGGTTGTTGGTACGCAAAAGCTGAGTTTAATCGGCATATGTATGTGGTAGTCAGAAATTGGTTTCTCTTTGGTTTGCTGATCATAAGCTACTGTCTTTGTGCATTAAAAACCTCATCCAAAGCTTCAAATCAATGAAGCCAGTTTTAAACTTTCAAAAATTAGAGACAGAAAGGATTGATTTTGAAGCCTTGAGTCTTTTATCAAATCAATATATTTAAAAAAAATTTATTGAGTCTATTTTGAAAATTGGCTTTATTGCTTTTGAGTCATCTACTAACTCAAAGGTATTTGTTTCTGTTTAGTGTGTAGTGCTCTGTGCTACCTAAAGGCACTCCAGTGGTCTTTCATGATTGATCCATTTAATTGTTTTCAATGAAAACCTCTTCCAAATTCTAAGCAATCCTTCAGAATACACCACTAAATAAGGTTTCAGGATACAACACTTTTAAAAGTAGAATATTAATGTTTACATGTATCATAGACTTATTTACTCAACAAATGTTTATTGAGTGCATGCCGCATGCATGACACTAAAAGAGAAATGGTTCTTGCCTGCAGAGAGTGTTCTCTTTGGTGAGTGAGATATTCATGTACCTATGGTATTTAGGTACAGGACATTGACTATATAATTTTTAAAGTGGATATGTGTCATTTTCTTTAATTATTAAAAACGCTCTTTAATTCAGAGCTTTGCTTGTGTCTCAGTTTGGTGGTTGTCAGTGCTCTGAGGAGACATTTTTGGTGGTTCTTTCTTGCTGCTGGTTGGGGAGCATGGCATGCTGGTGTTCCACTCTTTAATCTGTCATCCTTGACATCCAAAAATCTTAAGTGCATAGGTCTACACAACATTTTGAAAGGTGAGCAGATAATAGTGCTCATTTGTTAGCACATTACGTCTAAAACATTTTCTTCTCAGAAATTGAGGGTGCTGCAGAGGAAGCTTGAAGAGCATGAAGAAGCCTTGTTGGGCCGTGCCCAGGTCGTGGACTTGCTGCAGCAGGAGCTGACTGCTGCCGAACAGAGAAACCAGGTATTGCCCTGTGATCTTTACTGCCTGCCTTGGGAGTACTCATTTCTACTTTAGTTTGCCAGGCAGCAAGGTTAAGATTTTGTTACACATTTTCAGAGAATTGATGGCATGTATTCATTCTATGAATAAATTCCCTATGGTGGTGACGCATTGTATGCAAAGTAGGTACAGTACAGTTTCTGCCCTCGTGAAGCTTATATTTAACATCTTTCTCTTTTTAAAATTTTTAAAAAATATTTACCTATAATTTATTTTATTTTTATTGTTGACACTATTACAGATATCCCCACTTCCCTCCCCTGTTGTCCACCTCCATCCAGCCTGTGCCACCCCTTCTCTCTGGCCATCACCACACTGTTGTATGTATCTTTGGGTTGTACATATATATGTTCTTCTGCTGATTTCTTCCCCTTCTTTCATCCAGCCCCCTCTCTCCCCTCCGCTCTGAGCTTACATTTCACATCTTTCATTGCTGCTCTTTTCCTTTGTGATTTTTAGATCTAGGGTCCTACTTTCTCTAGAATATAATATTTTCCTCTGGTGAGTTTCTTTTCTATCATTTTACCTCTCTGCTGTCTTGAATGGTTCTTGTGCTTTATGTACTGTCCCTTCTTTGCTTGTTTTCACCAGTTGACCTTCTGTTGGATTGAAATAATCGCACCATGCAATATTCCCTAGAACCTAAAGGTGATCAAGGATGCTTATGTTCTAAGATCTCAAACTCAAGTATTCCATTCCCTGACTGTTACCCACCTTATTGTTACCTTTCTTAGACTGTCCTGACCTTCCTTCTCATTGAAGTCCCTTGATCCTTTCAGTTTGTTCCTCTAGTATTGTTTTTTTTTAAAAAAATCTTTATTGATTTCAGAGAAAGGAAGGGAGAGGGAGAGAGAGATAGAAACATCAATGAGAGAGAGTCATTGACTGGTTGCCTCCTGCATGCCTCCCCCACTGGGAATTGAGCCCGCAACCCGGGCATGTGCCCTGACTGGTAATCAAACTGCAATCGCCTGGATCCTAGGACAGTGCTCATCCACTGAGCCACTCTGGCTGGGCATAGTAGTAGTGTTCTTTTTAGGCCTCTCTCCTTTGCTTGTCTGTTATAGACCCGTGTTTGACTATTTGGGTTATTTTTTTACCAGCCAGTGGATTCCCTGTGTCCCTGCCCTATCACATTTAAAAAGCCACATTGTAATGTGGAATTGGTGCCACAGTTTGCATTTTCTGCTTGTTTACCTGGGTTCAGCTTGATGCTGGAGAAAGTCAGGCATCTCCTTTCTTCTTAATTTTTAACTTACTTGTATTGAAACTTGTGCCCTTATCTCCAAACCTAATAAAAGCTATACCCTGACCCCCCTCTCTGGCTATTATGAGATAATCAGGTTCAAATCCCAGTTATGCCACTTACTAGATAAGTACTTTATAAATGGTTACATATATGTGACTTTTGGTAAATTTCCCTCCTCTGTTCCTTTTAATACCTTATAAGTATCTCTTTCATGGTCTCTATCATTTTGCATTATAATGATCTGTTTAATTGTGACTCTCCCACTGAATTCTGAGTTCCTTGAGGGCACAGACTGAATTTATTCATTCATTCATTCATTTATTCAGTACTTATTGAGTACCATGTACTCAGAATACCATATACTATGCTATGTGCTGGAGAGCAATGATGATAAAACACAGTCCCTTTTCATATTGAACTTACTTTGTATTGGGAGAGACAGAAATTAAAAGATAATGACAGCTCTAACTGGTTTTGCTCAGTGGTTAGAACATCGTGCCTCGGATTGAAGGGTCCCGGGTTCAGTACTGGCCAAGGGCATGTACCTTGGTTGCAGGCTCAATCCCCAGCCCCAGACACGGCCTGTGCAGAAGACAACCAGTCAATGTTTCTCTCACATCAATGTTTCTCTCTCTCTCAATGGAAAAAATATCCTTGGATGAAGATTAAAAAATATATATATATATAATGACACAAATAAATGTATATAATTAATGGCACAAATAAATAGCAACTGTCAAAACCATTAAGAAGCAAAAATCGAGTCTTACGCAATTGTAGGTTTGGTGCTGTCTAGCCTCATGTTTCATCTAGAAAAGGTACTTCCTTATGCTTATTGAAATGAAAGAATGAATTATGGTTCATAAGGCTTTGTCTTTTTTTCTTAGATGCTCTCTCAGCAGTTACAGCAGATAGAAACTGAGCATAATACTTTAAGAAACACTGTGGAAACAGAAAGACAGGAGTTCAAGATTCTAATGGAAAAGATGGAACTTGAAGTGGCAGAGAGAAAATTATCCTTCCATAACCTGCAGGAAGAAATGCATCATCTACTGGAACAGCTTGAGCAAGCAGGTCAAGCTCAGGCTGAACTTCAGTCCCGGTACAGTGCTTTGGAGCAGAAACACAAAACAGAAATGGAAGAAAAGACCTCCCACATTTTGAGTCTTCAAAAGGCTGAGCAGGAACTGCACTCTGCTTGTGATGCTCTAAAGGATGAAAATTCAAAGCTTCTCCAAGATAAGAGTGAGCAGGCGCTTCATTCAACCCAGGCCATTCAGCAGCTGCAAGGTCAGTGTTTGATTACTTTTGAAGCCCACTTGTCCAGTACTTGAGTGCTCCTACTTCAGAATTTTAGGGATGTGTTGGCACCATTTGCTCAAAACTATTGAATCAGTAGAAGGATTAAGAAAGGCATCTCTTCTGAACTCTTTATTGCGTTTCTCCTGTCTCTGACTGAAGTTATAATCTTGCTTAATACTATAATTATCATTACAGCACTAAAAACTATTGATAATGATGTGTCAGATATTTAAAAGAATGCTATGTAAAACATGACTGGGGTCTGAAGGGTTCAGAGACTAAAATGAGTAGGATTTTAATTAATTTGTGGATAATTCAAGCCAGATCTAGGTGCATAGGTAGGGAAACTGAATTGCATGGAGTCATTTTTACTTCTAAACATGAATCTGAATGCTTTTCTTATCATTGAAAACTTCTTTTTAAAGAAAACTTTTATCCTTTATGAAGGTTTAAAGAAAACTTATTTTTTTAAAACATGTTATTAAAGTAATAGATGCCTCTAATTTAGTTTAATTCTAATAGATTGGCATATATGTAAAGGGAAGATTTTAGAAAGAATTAAGTTGAAGATCTGTATTGAAGAACTGAATATTAACCAGACAGCCTGGAGGTGCATACCATGGGAACAGTGAGTTATAAGCACACCATCCTTTTAAGTGGACCATGTCCATATTTAAAACTGTGTTATAAAATCTTGGGATTTATAACAACATTTAGTGAAGAGTGAAGATACTAAAAAACACACACCCTTAAAGGCATTTTCAAAAAGGACAGGAAAAATGATATTTTTAAAAATGCCTAGGCTTGTAGCAAGGGGCTTACTGAGGATGACTTTTAGTCCTTGAGAACATTTAAACAGTTAAAAAAATGTTGTCATAGGCAGCATTTTAATTAAGATAACTAACCTAGAGTAAACAGCATATAATGTATCCCTAGAAAATAATAACTCACTCAATTTCAGACTTGAGGCAGAGATCATTTCTATTTACTTTCTTTTCCTTAGATCAGCTTGAGCAAAAATCCAAGGAAATGAGCCAATTTCTAAATAAACCAAGCTTGCAGAATGATGAAACAGCAACTCAGACTTCTTTCCCAGATATTTATAATGAGGGTGCACAGGTAATTAAATGCACACTTCTTATGAATATGGTCTATTTGTCTTTGGGTATTCTAATGAGAATTTATTCCAGAAAGCAGTATGAGCCTTCTGTCTTTTATGCCTGATAAAATGCTTTTTTTGAAGGAATTGGGAAAGACATTAATTTAGTGTATCCGCAATGAATAATGAGGAAAAAGTGAATAACAAGCACCATGACCTCAGGAACCTTTCTGATTCTAAGGTCTTAGAAATCCGATTGGAGACGAATCATTTTTTTATCTTATAATCAGTTTTCTCAGTTGAGAAGGCAATTTTGTTTTTTGAAAGGCTGAGATTTGATCAAGTTTAGTGTATACATTTTGGTCTAACCAAATTTATAAGTTTATTATAGAAATCATAATGCTCCCATTAATTAATTAACAATTAAACATTTAATTACCAAGTGGCTATTGATTGGCCAATGTATTCTTTCTTCCTTCTGTAAAAATCTCTGGGAAGCTAGATTATAATTACCAGAAGGCTGCTAATTGAGCATGAATATTAGAACAAGGAGAGTTAATTTGATAAAAACTTTTGCTTCCTGGTTTTTAGCATCTAAGCTTTCCAATCTCTTCTTTCATTCTCAACTTTTTCTTTTTTTTCTTTTTTTAATATATCTTTATTGATTTCAGAGAGAGGAAAGGAGAGGGAGAGAGAGAGCTAGAAACATCAATGATGAGAGAGTCGTTGATCGGCTACAGCCCGCAACCCGGGCATGTGCCCTGACCAGGAATCGAACCCTGATCGCCTGGATCCCAGGTCAATGCTTAACCACTGAGCCACGCCCAGCTGGGCCCATTCTCAACTTTTTCTTTCAATGTTTTGTTAAGACATTTTCAACAATTCAAAAAAATTGAGAGAACATGAGTATGCCCACCATATAGATTCTATCACTAACATTTTACTATATTTGCTTTACCAAATATCCATTTATCCATCCATCAATTCATTTTAATTTTTTATATATTTCACAGTAAGTTGTGTACATTTTTCTCTAAGTATTTCAGCATGCATGTCACTGACTAGCTTTTAATGTATGTTTATAGTTCTTTGGAGGATTTACAAAATATGAAAGTACCATTCATTGAATTTTGTTAAATGCGTATACCTGGTATCCACATCCTTATCAAGATATATTATTACCATCACCCCAGATTGTATCCTCATACCCTTTTTATTTATTGGGGTTACATTGGTTAATAAAATTATATGGGTTTCCACTCATACCCTTTTGTAGTCAGTCCTACCCTTCCTCTCAAGAGACAACAAGTGTTCTGTTTTTTTCACCGTAGATTAATTATGCCTGTTTTACAACATCATATTAATGTAACCACACATGCGTGCTCTTTTGTGTAAAGCTTCTTTCACTTAGCATATTTTGAGATTCATCTTTATTCCATATATTATAATTTATTCTTTTATATTGCTGAAAAGTATTCCATTTTATGAACATACTGCATTTTTCTTTTGCATGATTGGGCTATAATTTCCTTGATAATTTGAAGTTTTTTGTGTTTTATTTTCATTTCTCTATTGACTTATTTTCCTTTTAAACAGCTTGAATAGAGGTTTATCCTTTTTTGTTGGATTCAATCTGCTAAAATTTTGTTTTAAAATTTTATGTTTATGTTCATGAAGAATATTAGTTTGCTTGTAGTTTTCTGTAATATCTTTCTCTGGTTTTGCTATATGAATAATGCTGACCTTATAATTGACATACAGTAATATGCACACTTTAAAAATGTACAATTTGATAAATTTTGGCATATGCGTTAAATCATCACCACTATCAAGAACATGAACATGTTCATTACCATGCCCCCTTTTAATTTCTTTCTCACATCTCCCCCTACCCGGGAAACCACTGATCTTCTTTCTTTCATTATAGATTAGTCTGTTTTTTTTTAGGATTTTATATAAATTGTATGTACTCTATTTTTTTCTGGCTTCTTTTGTTCAGCATACTTATTTTGAGACTTATCCTATTATATGTGTAGCAGTAATTCATTCCTTTGTATTATAGAGGATATTGTACATACCACAATTTGTTTATCCATTTATTGTTGGACAAATTTGGGTGGTTAACAGTTTTTGGCTATTACAAATAAAGCTCCTATGAATGTTCTTTTACAAATCTTTGTTTGAACCTATGCTTTCTTTTTTTCTTTTTTAAAATATATATCTTTATTGATTTCAGAGAGAGGAAATGAGTGGGAGAGAGAGAGATAGAAACATCAATGATGTGAGAGTCATTGATCGGCTGCCTCCTGCACGCCCCCGACTGGGGATTGAGCCCGCAACCCGGGCATGTGCCCTGACCAGGAATCGAACCCCAGTCGCCTGGATCCTAGGTCGATGCTCAACCGCTGAGCCAGGCCCAGCCGGGCTATGCTTTCTTTATTCTTGGTAAATGCCTAGACGTGGAATGCCTGGAACATATGGAAGGTATTTGGGAGGTTTTAAAACACTGCTGGACTGTTTTCAGAGTGGTTGTACCATTTACATTCCCACCAGCAGTGAATGAGAGTTGCAGGGATAAACCTCTCTTGGTAATAATTATCCTTCTTTTTTGTTGGATTCAATCTGCTAAAATTTTGTTTTAAAATTTTGTGTTTATGTTCGTGAAGAATATTTGTTTGCTTGTAGTTTTCTGTAATATCTTTCTCTGGTTTTGCTATATGAATAATGCTGACCTTTTGGAATGAATTGGGAAGTATTCCTTTCTCTTTAGTTTTTTTAAAGGTTCTGTGTATACTTAATATTATTTCTTTCTTAAATTTTTTGTGAAAATTCACCAGTGAAGCCAACTAGTCCTGGAGTTCCTTTGTGGGAGCATATTTTTGTACAAATTCTATTTGGTTAGTAGCTATGTGGCTATTCAGGTTATCCATTTGTTCTTCAGTGAGCGTTAGTGTTTTATATCTTGTAGGGAATTTGTCCATTTTATCTAAAGTCTCAAATTTATAGGCATAAAGTTATTTATAATAGTCCCTAATTATCTTTTCGATATCAGTAGAGTTTGTAGTGATGTCACCTCTCCCATTCCTGATATTGGTAATTTGTGTTTTCTTTCTTATACAGGTTAGACTACCCAGAGGTTTACCAACTTTACTCATCTCAAAAAAACAGCTTTAGCTCTATTGATTCTCTGTCATTTTCTATTTACTTTGGATTTGATTTCTTCTTAGTTTCTTAAGGTGTTATCTGAGGCCATTAGTTTGAGACCTTTCTTATTTCTAATATAGACATTTTGTACTATAATTTCCCCCCTAAAATCTGCTTTAGCAGCATCCCACATACTCTGTTGTGTTTTCATTTTCACTCAGTTCACAGTACAAATATACCTTTTGATTTCTTTTTTGCCCTCTGGGTTATTAAGTTTCCAAATATTTGTAGGCAATATGTCTAGAGGTCTTTCTGATTTTTACTTTAATTTTAGAGTACCTATTTTATATGACTTGAATGTTTTAGAATTGATTGGACTTATGGCCCAGAATATTGTCTATTTTGGTAAATGTCCCATATGTACCTGAAAATAATGTGTAGTCTGCTCTGGTTGGTTGGAGTGTTCTTTAAATGTCAATCATGTAGGTTGGTTGATAGTGTTATTCAAGTGTACTATATCCTTGCTGCTTTTTTGCCTACCTGTTCTCTCAGTTATTAAGATGAATACTGAAATCTCAGATTATAGTTGTGGATTTATCTATTTCTCTTTATAGTTCTGTCAGTGTTTGCATCATGTATTTTCAAGCTGTGTTATTGGGGATTTAAACATTTAGGATTTTTATATCTTTTTGTTTTGTTGTAAATTTTTTTTCAATTATAGTTGACATTCAATGTTAGTTTCAGGCGTATAGCATAGTAGTTAGACATTTGTGTACTTTGTGAAGTGACACCCCCCCACACCCCCTCATTAAGTCTAATACCCCTGGCACCATAGATAGTTATTACAATATTATTGACTATATTCCCTATGCTGTACTTTACATCCCTGTGACTATTTTGTAACTGCCAATTTGTACTTCTTAATCTCTCCACCTTTTCCACCCAGCCCCCCAAGCTCTCCTCCCATCAGTTTGTTCTCTGTAAATATGATTTTTATGTCTTTTTTTATTGTGACTCATTTATCATTATGAAATGACCTTCTTTATCCCTTGGTGACATTCTTTGCTCTGAGATGTACTTTTGTCTGATATTAATATAACTACTCTATTTTTCTTTTGACTAGTGTTAACATGATATATCTTGTTTACAATATACATCCTTAACCATTCAGTCTTCTTAGAGTTAATACTGTTCAACTCCACTTAAAATGTAGAAACCTTGTAATCATAAGCCCTTGTGCTACTCTATATTATAAGTGCTGTATGTATTATATTAACAAAAGTGAGAGACCCCAGATCACACTTTTAACATTAAGACTTTTCTTCTTATCCTTGTTTGTGAGGTACTTAGTTGTGGTTTTCTTCGTAATTGTCTTCCCTAGCTTTTGTTACGTTTCTTACATGTATAGGTTTATGTTTGGGGACATTTGGGCCATTGTTTCTTCAAATAATTTTTTGCCCATTTTGACCTTTGTCTTTTTTTGGAAGTCTCTACTAAGACTTCTTATTTTTCATTCATTAGAAGCATATTTTTCTTTATGTCCTGAGATAGTTATAATAGTATCTTTAAAATCATTGGTTGCTAGTCCCCAAATTTGCATCATTTTGTACTTGGTCTCTGTTGATTATATTTGTTTGTTCTGAGAATTGGTCACTTTTTCCTGTTTCTTTGTGTGATAAGTGATTTTGTATTGAACCCTGAATATTGTGAATGTTTTGTTCTCAAGACTCTCTTCTGTTATTTTTAAATTCTGAAGAGTTTTGATTACTTTTTATCAGCCAGTATTTTGGACTCAAACCACAAACTCTGGCCTGTGGTAGGCAGCCACTCAAAACTCGTTTGAATTATTTTTGTCTTAGCTGGACTGCTTCAAGTGAGCCCTGCAAATGCACAGTTCATTGTTCATAGTTTATATATGGAATTTAGGGCTCCCCCTTGCTGAAATTTTTTCTGCCTGATTTCTCCCCTCACGTTCTGGCAGTTGTTTGTCCCAAAGTCTGTCTCCTCATCCTACAAGCCAGGTACACCTGTGGCTTTTCTGTGTTTTACTTGCCCTGTATAATGCAAACTGAGAACTTCCCTCAGGATAAAAGCCATAAAATCCTTAAACTCATCTCTTTTATTTAAACATGAAGTGAAGGTTTGGGGCTGAGTGAGCTCTAAAGACCCTCAAGGCTGAAAAGTTCTACAGTTTTCTGAAAAATTATATAGAATAATCCCCTTGGAAAGAAAAATATATAAAAAGACATAAAACTAAAGATGTGGCATAATTTGGTATTTGCCTGTCGTTAGGAGAAGCAAACAATACATATGCATAAATGAAACACAAGAGAAAAACAGAAACAATTATGGCTCTTCTTCCTTTCTTAGTGGTACATATTACTTTTGCCTCTGTTCTTCCTTGAGAGCTTCTCTTTCTGCTCAATCTCCTTCTAGAGAGCAACCTTATTTTCAGGTGGCATTAATCTAATTTTGTGATGTTATTTATTTGTGGACCCAAAAATGTTCTTTCCCGAAAAGACTTGGGATTTCTGTCTTTGTAATCCAGGCTTCAGTTTTAAATTCAAAAACCAATGAACTAGAAGTTTGTAGGAAATAGTTTTTCTTTCTAGAAAAAATAGTCTTTACTGATGACTTAGGCAATGAGTAGATGCTATTTTTAAAGTATTTTCATGGCTGAACTTTTAGAAGACAAAAAATGCTGGAGATTATCTGGCATTAGTTTGAGAGTTTTTCACTGGAGATCATTATAAATTTGTTGTCTTTCTACAATTTAGGTAGTCACTGAAGAGAGTATTGCCTTTTTGCAGAAGAGAGTGGCAGAGCTAGAGAATGAAAAGGGAGCCTTGCTCCTTAGTTCTATAGAGCTGGAGGAACTGAAAGCTGAGAATGGTATGTATAACTGAAAACCATAATTCTGTCTTCTTAATCTATGAGTGCCTCGACTTTTATCACGATATGTGTATAATATAGAGATTCTCTGATTGTTTGATAATAAAGATCATTTAGCTGAGCGGGTGGTTATCAAAGATAGTATTAACACACATTAGACAATTCTAACAGTACCAATGTTTATATAAGCACAACATTTTACAACATGGGCTGTAAATGCTCCAGGATGTCTCTTATTATATTCATTTTGGAATGGTCAGGGACATTTCTAGAAAGTATGGCCTAAATAAGATGATGAATTTTTAAATGGGCAAAATGAAAAAAGAAAGGAAATTCCTGGTAATAAATTTGTGAGATGAGGTAATAGAAATCAGTATAAATAAAAGTTCAAGGATAGTAACCATTTTGGGTTTTACTCATGTTATACTCAACTGAGACTTCTATACTTACCTTTCAGGCCTCAGCTTGGGCGCTATCTTTTTCAGGAAGTCAAATTTGATCCCCCAAAGTTGGGTTAAATGCAGTTTTGTGCTTTCGTACCATCCTTGCATTCCTTTAACTTTATATTAAAATAATCTGTTTATATTTTATACTACTTGCTCTTCAAATACAAAGTTAAGCTCTTTCAGGGCAGAGGCCATTTTTCCTTCTTCTTTGCTTTACCTTTACCAACAACTAGAATAGTACCCGGCAAATAAAGTGCCAAATAAAGTTTAGTTGGGTTGTACTAAACTCAGCATTTTATTCTGTTGGAATGTGTGTGAACAGTTAGTAACAATGAGACATACCTTCTTCCATTTGTTACCCATTTCATAGAGACCTTACGGTTTTAGTAGCTTGTAGTTAATAATGCTTTACTGATCTGTTTATCCGGGATTAACTGGCTGATATGCTCTGTCTTGAATGAAAATGAATACCAGGTAAAGTTTGTATCGTTTATTAAACTCTGAAGCCGGCTTTTCCAGCCTAACCATTTTACAGTTCCACTGAGCTCTAACCTGGGCATTATACCTTTATTAGACTATTCCCACCATTGCTAACACATAAGGAACACCACAAATTCAGCTCATTATTCAACCCACTCCAAGCACTTCTTTCAGACCTTATCCATGATGCTTGCTTTGCAGTTTTGCAAACAATGCCTGTCATTGTCATGTAGCTCTGTGGTTTAGAGGTGTTACATGCGTTCCATTCTCCTTGCACTTTCCTACAGAGATCACTGCCCTTAAGGTTTTTTTTTAAATAAGTTTTTTTATTGATTTTGGGTAGAGGGAGAGAGAGATAGAAACATCAATGATGAGAGTCATTGATTGGCTGCCTCCTGCAGGTCCTCTACTGGAGCCTGGGCATGTGCCCTGACCGGGAATCACACTGTATCTCCTGGTTCACAGGTCGTAGCTCAACCACTGAGCCACGCTGGCTGGGCTGCCCTTAAGGTTTTTTGTATTAGTTTTCATGTCTGGTCTTATAGGTTACCTTTGCTTTATGTATCATGTTCTTCTCAACTCACCCTTTGCACTTTTCTACCACTGTGCCACTTCAAATAATCTTGTGAAGTGTCAGAACATATTGTATGTCTTCAATTCATTTGTTCCATGAATATTCATTCATTCAGCAAATTTTTATGGTGCCTTTCCTGTGTGCCAGGCACTGATCTAATTGTTAAGGATACTGCTCTGAACATATTAGAAGGGAAGACAGGCCATAAACATGTATATAAATAAGAAAATTTCAGAGACTGATAAGGATTAGGAGAAAAATAAAACAGGTTACTGCAAGTGTGCCTGTGGGAAGAGGAAAGCAGCATTCGAGTGGGCAGGGTAGGCCTTTCCGAGAACTTGAAACCTGCATGATGAAAAGGGAACAGCCATGCGAAGAGGCTGAGCAAAGAACATTCTAAGCAGAGTAAAAGCAGTGCAAATACCCTGAGGTATTAATAACCTTGTGTGTTTTTAGACAGAAAGATCAGTGACTTGGGAGTAAACATAAAATGGGCAGTGCAAGAAGAGGAGGTTGGAGAATAAGTGGGGGTCAAATCACGAGGGAGGGCCCCTGTAGGTCATCTTGGGACATTTGGATGCAGTATAAACAAAATGTTGTGTGTGTTTCCTTACTGTATCTGTCTTAGCTTCTCAGAAAGAGTGTAAGCTCCTTGGGGGCATATTAATACCCAATATTAATTATCCTCCAAGGTACTACTACCCTTCTCATATATATGCATTGTAATTGAACATGGGATAGAACTCAAAAGATTGGATTCTGATTTGAGTTCTCTGTGAACTGGCTGTAGATCATGTAATTTCTTTGTTTCCTCATATGGTCATTGAGGAGATTGGATAGCTCCCTTCTTGTGCTAAAATTTGATGTCTTTATGTACATATGTAAAAGAACATTGAAGACATTATAAGTGCTATATAAATAAGTTTATTATGAACACAGTAGGGTTACTGTGTTCTAAGGCAAATTTATTGCCCTAGAAGTCCCAAATTATGCTACAGAAATAGCTGCTTCTCGTCACATGCTCAGGTGTCCTTCTACTTTAAAGCCTCCACTATTTATTATACTTCACTCAGGTTAATTATTATGATCTAATAATAGCACTGTATCTTATATCTTCTCTTTTCTTGCCATTTGCTTTTAATAAAATAAGCCTTTTATCTCTCCCAAACTATTTTGTCTATTTCTTTCTTCTTGATTATTTCATGGATCTCAAATAGCCTCACACACAAAATCATGCCTCTGGTTTTTTAAACACTCTACCTATAACCTCTAAGGATATTTATTTTGTGACTTTCAGAAAAACTATCTTCTCAGATTACTCTCCTGGAGGCTCAGAATAGAACTGGAGAGTCAGAAGTCAGTGAGGTAAGTGATGCATTCTTAAAATAACCAGAATGTGAACACGATCAAGAGGACTTAGCTTCAAACCTAAACATTTCTGCAGTTTTCTAATGTTAACAGAAAATTACATACTTAGAAAGTTAGATCTATTTAAGAAACTCATAATGGTTATTATTTCCCATATACTCCCATTTGTTTCTGAATATTTGGATTTTTTTATTTGTCCTGAACAAATAAAAAGATATTTGTAAACCCATTTCTCATAGTGGGTTATCATTTATCTCAAAAAAAGTTTCACAGTGAAGAAGAGATCCGATAAAATCTCTCATTTACCACTACCTCCTTATCAATTGGCACAGTTTCACTTAAGATTATATTTAAAAGGGTATTTTTGGACAGTGTTGCTTTTTATAACCTGAAAATTACTGTAATAGATGTGTGACTCCTTAATATTCTGTTGATATAAGATTACTGTTAGGTATATTGTGTTTAATTAGCAATGTTCTTCCAATCAAGAAGTCAATGATAGAGTCATAAATGGCCTTGAGTAATAATGTTCTCCAGAGAAATAGAACTAATAGGAAAATAAAAAGAGTGTGTGTGTGTGTGTGTGTGTGTATAGAGAGAGATTTTAAGGAATTAGCTCACACAATTGTGGAGGCCGGCAAATTCAGAATATACAGGGTAGGCCAGCAGGCTAGAGACCCAGGGAAGAGTTCCAGTTCAAGTCCGAAGGCAATCTGCTGGCAGAATTCACTCTTTTTTGAGGAATTCCCAAATTATGCTACAGGAGGCAATCTGCTGGCAGAATTCACTAGTCTTTTTTTGTTGTTAAGGCCTTCAACTGACTGGGTGAGGTCCACCCACATTATAGTGGATAATATGCTTTACTCAGAGTCTACTGATTTAAATGTTAATCTCATTTAAAAATACCTTCACAGGAATATCTAGAATAATATTTGACTAAGTGTGGCCTAGCCAAGATGGCAATAAAATTAGGTACCACACTTAACATTCAGTGCCTTTTCAGGAGGCCATTGATGCTCTGTTCACAAAATTGTCAAAAGAAACTAATTTTGAAAATTGTAGCATTATATGAATACTGACAGTAAAAATAAATTTTATTTGGCCAGGGGTTGCTTAATGTTTTAAGACGCTTAGCAGTAGAGGCTAGTTAGAACAAGATAACTTAGCTCAAAAAAGAAGAACAGATAAGAAAGATGGGAATCTGTTATTAAAAGAAAGAAAGAAGAGAGAAAGAAAGAGAGAAAGGAAGGAGGAAAGAAAGACAAAATGGAACAAATAGGGAACAATGGAAAAGAAAGATAAAAAGGCACACAGAAATTGCAAAAGAAAGGGTGAGTAAGTTAATCCCCCTGGATAAGAGAGAATGAACAGGAAAAGTTTTTCATAGAAAGTATAAGCTCAGCTAAAAGAGGCAGACTAGTCTTAGGAGAAAAAATAATGACAGTAGCTAGAAACAACTAAATTCTCTGGGTCTCTGCCCTCTCCTTGTGGGATGACATTGATTTTATTTTATTTTTTACTGGAGCCAAAAAGTTAATTAAACTCTGTAGATATAGGGAGCAGCAGACAGCATGACAGAGAGTTAGAAAAGAGGAAATAAGAATACTTAGGGTAAGAGAGGAAACAAAAAAGGAGTTAGTTATATTGAAGTCTTTGGCTGTGGTGATGCCTTGATCATATCAGGTCTTGAATGTATATAGGGATGTATAAATAGGAACGTGACATGAAGAAATTATAAAGGGACTTTTTCCCTGTCTCAAATACTGTTTCCAGTTTTGGTCTCTAGAAATGTGACTGTGAATAATACAGAGGGTGGAGAATTTTAAATGATTAAAAATAATGCTTTTGAAAACTGATGAGATAACATTTCAATAATTCTAAAATAATCAATTTTTTTTCTTAGTGGCTGAGAATGATACCAAGGTAATAGCTAATAGTCATTGAATACTTACTATGTGCCCAGCTTCTACTAGTAGGTGCCAGAACTAAGATGTGAACTTGGGCAGTCAGACTGCAGAGTTTGTACTATTGGCTACTACATTTTTTGACAATCTTCTATCAAATTGGAATTTTTTTCTGGAAGGAAAAGGTGTTATTGACAAAGGTGGAGATTTTATTATACACACTGTCCCCAAACTCATTTAACATAATACTAATTAAATTTACTATGAGATTTCACTGATTTTGTTTTCCTAAAAAACAATTATAGAAGTAATTTATATGGATTGAGAAGTTTAACACAGTGTTCTTTATAATAATAATGGTTACTGTTTTGTCAAATAAGTTCATAATTTCATACTTAAGCTCTAGCAAAACTCCTTTTTGATTATTTGATTCTGGTCATTTATCTCAGTCTACAGCAGGCCCTGAAATAATGTCGATCTTTCAGAGTTGGTTCATTATAATGTTGATGAGATGCCACAGGAACTTAACTCTTGTTCACATCAATTAATCTGTGGTAAAATTGGTTCCATTATACATAGTATTACCACAGTTCCAAGAATCTATCCACATCATGAGGACTTACTGTACTTGGTTGAAAATATACCTGTGTGTTAATGGCTCATTTCAGGGGATAGTTTAGAAAAAGGAATTCTATAGCTTCCTCCTTGGTCTTGGATGAAACAAATATTTAATTCAGTTCCTGCTTCCCTTTTCATTTTTAAGCAGTTCTTGGGAGAAACAAGTACGTATTTCAATCTGAACAAATAGTTTCCCAAGTAAGGAATATCTAGAAAATAAGTTCCAGGTTTTCTTAGGTCTTATGACTATTGCTTCACCTCAGTGCAGAAATGACAGGATGCCCTCAGAGGCCCAATTTGGAAAAATACTGATTTTTAAATTATTTAGAAGTTTTATGGTAGGAAGAAGTTTTGGACTAAAGAATTTCAGGTTTTGGAAAATGTAAAAAATGCCATTTATTAGTTAGGCTATTTCTTATAAAACATTTAATTGAAGCTTTTTATTTCTTCATTATTTTAAAAACAGATCACCATGGTTGATACTACCAGGCTCAACAAGAGCAACTCTTCTGCTGAGGAAAGTGGACAAGATCTCCTAGAGAACACATTTTTTCAGAAACATAAAGAACTGTCAGTTTTATTGTTGGAAATGAAAGAAGCTCAAGAGGAGATTGCATTTCTTAAGTTACAGCTCCAGGGCAAAAGGGCTGAGGGGGACCCTGAGGTACTTGACCAGAAAGAAGTGAAACAGATAGAGAGTGAAGGAATGAAAGTATTGCTTGAAGATACAGGGCAACATTTTCCCCCAGTGTCAAATGAAGAGAGCAGTCTTCCAGCAATTGAAAAAGAAGAGCAGATGAGCACTGAACATCAAAATAGAATATCTGAGGAAATATCTTTAAATGATACTGGAATAGAATTGAAATCAACAAAACAGTATGATGTTGATAACCCCCCTTCTGCTGTACCAGGCATTTGTCAATGTCACCAGGATGAATTGGAAACGCTAAAATGTCAAATGATGGAGCTTGAGATTAGCTTTCAAAAAGCAGAAGAAACCTATAGGAAAAATTTAGATGAGAAAGCTAAGGAAATAAACAACCTAACTCAGTTGCTTGAAGAGTTTAAGAAAAATGCTGACGACTCCAAGAGTGCACTCACTGCTTTGTCTGAAGAAAGAGACCAGCTTCTCGCTCAGGTGAAGGAACTTAGTGTAGTAACAGAACTGAGGGCTCAGGTAAAACAACTGGAAATGAACCTTGCAGAAGCAGAAAGTCAAAGAAGACTTGACTATGAAAATCAAACTCATCACAACTTGCTTGCTGAACAGATCCACAGTCTCAGCATAGAAGGCAAATCTAAAGATGTGAAAATTAAAGTTTTACAGAATGAACTGGATGGTGTACAGCTTCAGTTTTCTGAGCAGAGCACACTTATAAAAAGCCTGCAAAGCCAGCTGCAGAAGAAGGAATGTGAGGTGCTTGAGGGGGCAGAACGTCTGAGGGATATCACAAATAAGATGGAAGAACTTTCACAGGCTCTTTCACAGAAGGAACTTGAAATAACAAAAATGGATCAACTCTTATTAGAGAAAAAGAGAGATGTAGAAACCCTCCAGCAAACCATCCAGGAGAAGGATCAACAAGTGACAGAAATCAGCTTTAGTATGACTGAGAAAATGGTTCAGCTTAATGAAGAGAAGTTTTCTCTTGGGGTTGAAATTAAGACTCTTAAAGAACAGCTGAATTTATTATCCAGAGCTGAAGAGTCAAAAAAAGAGCAAGTAGAAGAAGATAAAGAAGTTGTTTCTGGCCTTAAACAGACTTTTGATGAGTTGAGCCCAGCAGGGCTAATAAGTAAAGAAGAACTTCAACATGAATTAGATTTTGTAAAGAAAGAAAGTGAGCAGAGAAAGAGAAAGCTCCAGGCAGCTCTTATTAACAGAAAGGAGCTTCTACAAAGAGTCAGTAGATTAGAAGAAGAATTGGCCAAAGTGAAAAATGAATCTAGGAAAGAGGTCCCATTCAATGAGAGTGAGGGGAAAGAAATGGAGAAAGATAAAGAAAGTAAAGAAGACTCAGAAAAATGTGTGACTTCTAAGTGCCAAGAAATAGAAATTTCTTTAAAACAGATAATATCTGAGAAAGAATTAGAACTAGAGCATTTAAGGAAGGATTTGGAAGAAAAGGCAGCAGCTGAAGAAGAGTTACAGGCTATGATCAAACAGATGAATCAGGATTTTCAAGATAAGATAAACCAAATAGATTTGCTCCAAGCAGAAATAATTGAAAACCAAGCAATTATCCAGAAGTTAACCACAGGTAACAAGGATGCAGGTGATGGAGGTTCAGCAGAACCTGTAAAAGAAACAGTGGTGAGCAGTCCACCTGGTGCAGGTGGCGGAGAACACTGGAAACCAGAACTGGAAGAAAAGATATTAGACCTTGAAAAAGAAAAGGAGCAACTTCAAAAGAAGCTACAGGAAGTGTTAACCTCTCGCAAGGTGATTCTTAAAAAGGCACAGGAGAAAGAAAGACATCTTAGGGAGGAGCTAAAGCAACAGAAGGATGACTATAATCGCTTGCAAGAACAGTTTGATGAGCAAAGCAAAGAAAATGAGAACATTGGAGACCAGCTAAAGCAACTGCAGATTCAAATCAGGGAGTCTGTAGGCAAAAAACTCCCAGGCACTGACCTGCAGGAACCAGGCTCTCCCACTCAAGGTGTAAAAGAACCTTTATTAAAAGCTATGGAGCAGCAACCTGCTGAACCTATTTTAAAGTCTGACTTGTGCCCAGACTTGCCTCATCCTGTAGATGCGAATGCTCTGCAGGGCAGTACTTCTATTGCCCAGATTGAGACCCAGCTCAAAGAAATAGAGGCTGAGAAAGCGGAGTTAGAATTGAGGGTTAGTTCTATAACAAGTGAGCTTACTAAAAAATCAGAAGAAGTATTTCAATTACAGGAGCAGATAAATAAACAGAGTTTTGAAATCCAAAGTCTGAGAACATCATCTCATGAAGCTGAAGCCCACGCAGAAAGCCTTAGGCAGAAATTAGAAAGCAGTCAACTAGAAATTGCTGGATTAGAACGTTTGAGAGAATTACAGCCTGAACTAGATGAATTGCAAAAACTCATAAGCAAAAAGGAAGAAGAAGTTAGATATCTTTCTGGACAGCTTAATGAGAAAGAAGCAGCCCTAACTAAAGTACAGACAGAAATAATGGAACAAGAGGAGTTAATTAAGGCTCTGCATACACAGCTGGAAATGCAAGCCAAAGAACATGATGAAAAACTAAAGCAGTTAAAGGTGGAACTTTGTGAATTGAAGCAAAAACCAGAGGAGATTGAAGATGAAAGTAAAGCAAAACAACAAATACAGAGGAAACTGCAAGCTGCCCTCATTTCTCGAAAAGAAGTACTAAAAGAAAACAAAGGTCTCCAAGAGGAGTTGTCTTTGGCGAGAGATACCATTGCACATCTCACTAAGTCTTTGGCAGATGCGGAAAGTCAAGTTTCTGCTCAAAATCAAGAAAAAGATACATTCTTAGGAAAGTTAGCTCTTGTTCAGGAAGAAAGAGACAAACTTATTGCAGAAGTGGACAGATCTTTAATGGAAAATCAAAATCTCAGTGGTTCTTGTGAAAGTCTGAAATTAGCTTTGGAGGGTCTTACTAAAGACAAAGAAAACCTAGTGAAGGAAATTGAATCTTTGAAGTGTTCTAAGACTGCAGAAAGCACTGAGTGGCAAGAGAAACACACAGAATTACAAAAGGAATATGAAATTCTTCTGCAGTCCTATGAGAACGTTAGTAATGAGGCAGAAAGGATTCAGCATGTGGTGGAAACTGTAAGGCAAGAGAAGCAAGAACTATATGGCAAGCTAAGAAGTGCGGAAGCAGACAAGAAAGAGGTGGAAAGGCAGTTGCAAGAAGCTCAACAAGAAATGGAGGAAATGAAAGAAAAGATGAGAAAGTTTGCTAAATCTAAACAGCAAAAAATCCTAGAGTTGGAAGAAGAGAATGACCGGCTTAGAGCAGAGGCACAACCTGCAGGAGATACATCTAAAGACTGTATGGAAGCACTTCTTTCTTCCAATTCCAACATGAAGGAGGAACTAGAAAGGGTCAAAACAGAGTATAAAACCCTTTCTAAGAAGTTTGAGGCTTTAATGACTGAGAAAGACTCTCTAAGTGAAGAGATTCAGGATTTAAAACATCAGATAGAAGGTAATGTACCCAAACAAGCTAGCCTAGAGGCCACTGAGAAATTTGATAACCAGATACATATCACTGAAGAAGTGAGACAGTCTGTCCCAGATGAGGTTAATGAGGAACACTCTTCAAGTATGAGCGCAAGGCCTGAATATTCAGAATCCATTCTTCCAGACACCAGTGCCAATCCTGATACAAGTGAGAAGGTCAGCTCACATGATGAAATTAATAACTACCTACAGCAAATTGATCAGTTCAAAGAAAGAATTGCTGAATTAGAGGAGGAGAAATGGAAAGAAAAGGAATTTAGCCAGACTTTAGAAAATGAGAGAAATGCTTTACTGAGTCAAATATCAGCCAAGGATGGTAAACTAAAAATGCTTCAGGAAGAAGTAACCAAAATAAACCTTTTAAATCAGCAAATCCAAGAAGAACTTGCCAGAGTTACCAAGCTCAAGGAGACAGCAGAAGAAGAGAAAGATGATTTGGAAGAGAGGCTTATGAATCAGTTAGCAGAACTTAATGGAAGCATTGGGAATTACTATCAAGATGTTACAGATGCCCAGATTAAGAATGAGCAACTAGAATCTGAAATGCAGAACCTTAAAAAGTGTATGAGTGAATTGGAAGAAGAAAAGCAGCAGTTAGTCAAGGAGAAAACTCAGGTGGAATCAGAAATCCGAAAAGAATATTTGGAGAAAATACAAGGTGCTCAGAAAGGACATAGCAATAAAAGCCATGCAAAGGAACTACAGGAACTGTTAAAAGAAAAACAACAAGAAGTAAAGCAGCTACAGAAGGACTGCATCAGGTACCAGGAGAAAATTAGTGCTCTGGAAAGAACTGTTAAGGCCCTAGAATTTGTTCAAACTGAGTCCCAAAAAGATTTGGAAATAACCAAAGAAAATCTGGCTCAAGCCAAGGAACACCGCAAGAAGGCTGAAACAGAATTAGCTAACTTCAGAGTACTGCTAGATGACACTCAAAGTGAAGCAGCAAGGGTCCTAGCAGACAATCTCAAGTTGAAAAAGGAACTTCAGTCAAATAAAGAATCAGTTAAAAGCCAAATGAAACAAAAGGATGAAGATCTTGAGCGAAGACTGGAGCAGGTAGAAGAGAAACATCTGAAAGAGAAGAAGAATATGCAAGAAAAACTGGATGCTTTGAACAGAGAAAAAGTCCATTTGGAAGAGACATTTGGAGAGATTCAGATTACTTTGAACAAGAAAGACAAGGAAGTAAAACAACTTCAGGAAAACTTGGATAGTACTGTAGCCCAGCTGGCAGCTTTCACTAAGAGCATGTCTTCCCTCCAGGATGATCGGGACAGGGTGATAGATGAAGCCAAGAAATGGGAGAGGAAGTTCGGTGATGCTATTCAAACTAAAGAAGAAGAAATTAGACTCAAAGAGGAGAATTGCAGTGTTCTAAAGGATCAACTTAGGCAGATGTCTATCCATATGGAGGAAATGAAGATCAGCATTTCTAGGTAAACGAGTAATTTTTTCCCCCTCTTCCAAAGGTAATCAAAGGCAAAGAACGTCTATTTAATATGGAACTGTTCTTGGTTTAAATTCCCCTAGGAGATCTATTCTCTCTCATCTCCCTCCCCCAATCCCTCCTCTCTCTCTCTCTTCTTCCCTCCCTCCCTTTCCCTTACCCTTTCCCTTTCCCTTACCCTTTCCCTTTCCCTCTTCCTCTCCCTCTCTTTCCCCCTCTCATTTTTTTTTGCAAATGCCTTTCTGCTATAGCTGTATTAATATGAAAAATTCATGTCTGCTTCTCTTCCCATCTTTCTATTGAGAGATCTAGATTTCTCCCTTTCTTTTCATATCCATTTTCACTGCTCTAGTCTGGATTTGTACCACAGTACTCCCAAATCACCTTGGCCTTCCAAATGATACTCTCTTTTCTCTTCCTCATATTCCACATCAGTTCATACTGCATATGTGTGTAGAGTCATTTTCTTCATACTCCAATTTTATATCACCTTTCAAGTTCAAGAACGAACAGTATCCCCCGCTCTTTATACTCCTCTACTTTTAATAGTATCCTTCTGCTCATTGTCTCTCACACCAAGATTATTTTTTTAAGGGCCAGTGTTAGCTTTTCTAGAGCAAAGCAAAATAGTAGAAAGTACTACTTTCTAGAGTGTCTAAAACCAAGTCACTAAAATGAGCAATATACTTTGGAGTTTACAGTTTAAATATCTGAATTTTGAGGTGCAATATACATTTAATACAGTAATACAGAACATTCTGTAGAACTAATATATTTTCATTAAAAAGATGAACACCTTCAATTATGAATATTCGTTTGTAGATCTGAGTACATGTTGTCATATATGTTTCTTAGGCATTGAGTAGTTTTTCCTTTAAATCTTTAATTTACGACCTTTTCTCTTTTTTTCTAGGCTTGAACATGACAGGCATATTTGGGAGTCCAAGGCCCAGACAGAGATCCAGCTTCAACAGAAGGTCTGTGATACACTACGGGAGGAAAACAAAGAACTTTTGTCCCAGCTAGAAGAGACTCGACTTCTATACCACAATTCTCAGAACGAATTAGCTAAATTAGAATCAGAACTTAAGATTCTCAGAGACCAGTGGACTGATTTAAGTAATTCTTTAGAAAAATATAAGGAAAATAAAGAAAATTTGGAAGGGATCATAAAGAAGCAAGAGGCCGATATCCAAAATTGTACATTCAGTTATGAACAGGTAGAGACTGATCTTCAGGCCTCCAGGCAACTGACCAGTAGGCTGCAGGAAGAAATAAACATGAAGGAGCAGAAGATTATAAGCCTGCTTTCTGCCAAGGAACAGGCAATCCAAGAAGCTGTTACTGAACTGCATCAGCAGCATGATAAAGAAATTAAAGAATTGGAAAACCTGCTTACCCAGGAAGAAGAGGAGAATATTGTCTTAGAAGAGGAGAACAAAAAAGCTGTTCGCAAAACCAGTCAGCTCATTGAAACACTGAAATCTATCAAAAAGGAAAACACGCAGCAGAAGGCTCAGTTGAATTCCTTCGTTAAATCCATGTCTTCTCTCCAGGATGACCGAGACCGCATAGTATGCGACTACCAAAAGCTGGAAGAGCGACATCTCTCTGTAATCTTAGAAAAAGACCAACTCATCCAAGAGGCTGCTGCTGAGAATAATAAGCTTAAGGAAGAAATTCGATTCTTGAGAAGTCATATGGATGATCTTAATTCTGAGAATGCCAAGTTAGATGCAGAACTGATCCAATATAGAGAAGATCTGAACCAAGTGATATCAAGAAAGGACTGCCAGCAAAAACAACTCATTGAAGCTCAAGTTCAGCAGAATAAGGAGCTGAAAAGTGAATATGCTAAATTAGAAGAAAAGCTGAAGGAGTCTGAGAAAGCAAAGGAGGAACTACAGAGGTCCTCTGTTGCCCTACAGGAGGAGAAACAAGGTTTATCTAAAGAGATTGAGAGCTTGAAAGTTTCTATATCCCAACTAAAGAGAGAGTTGACAGCCTTGCAGGAAGAAGGCACTTTAGGACTATTCCAGGCCCAATTAAAAGTAAAAGAAGAAGAGGCGCAGAGGTTAAGTACTACCCTTTCCTCTTCTCAAAAGAGAATTACAGAACTGGAAGAGGAATTGGCTCATGTTCAGATGGAAGCTGCCAAGAAGGTAGGTGAAATTGAAGATAAAATGAAGAAAAAATTAAAGCATCTTCATCATGATGCAGGGATAATGCGAAATGAAACGGAAACAGCAGAAGAGAGGGTGGCAGAGCTAGCAAGAGACCTGGTGGAAATGGAACAGAAATTACTCATGGTCACCAAAGAAAATAAAGATCTCACAGCACAAATCCAGTCTTTTGGAAGGTCTATGAGTTCCCTACAAAATAGTAGAGACCATGCCAATGAGGAGCTGGATGAACTAAAAAGGAAATACGATGCCAGTCTGAAGGAACTGGCACAGCTGAAAGACCAACGGGGACTCTTAAACAGAGAGAGAGATGTTCTTGTTTCTAAAGCTGCCTTTCCAGTCAATTCCACTGAGGATAACAGCTTGCCTCACCTTGAGGAACTTAACCAACAGCTTCTATCCAAAGATGAGCAACTGCTTCACTTGTCCTCACAGCTAGAAGTTTCTTACAACCAAGTGCAGTCCTATTCCAAGGCTGTGGTCAGTCTACAGAATGAGAGAGATCACCTTTTGAATGAACTGGAGAAATTCCGCAAGACAGAGGAAGGGAAGCAGAGGTCTGCAGCCCAGCCTGCAACCAGCCCAGCTGAAGTACAGAGTTTAAAAAAAGCTATGTCATCACTCCAAAATGACAGAGATCGACTAGTGAGTGTGTAATTTTCTCTTTCTGATCTTTAAGAGTTTTTGAATCTTTCTCTAAATTTTAATTTCTAAAGGAAAAAAACCATTATTTTACATATTATGTGGGCACTGAGGGGCATCTATATCCCACAGGTTCTGTTTGGTCTTAGAGAAACACAGAAACATTATTTAAATTACTTTAAATCTGTCATTACCATTTTTAAAACATTACAAATTTCCTTTGCATAAAACTCTCCATGGGTTATAAAATGACTAAGAAATGGAGAGCTATTTTATATCTTTTATACACACAACACACGTGTAAATGTATCCAGAATTTGTCATAGTATGTTTAAATGACTAGTAAAGTTATATTTGTAAACTGAGCTATTTACTCACTTTCCTTTCATACCTAACTTTTTTCAATCTGAGAGAAAGATAAGGAGTATCTCTAATGCTAAATTCTGCTGCTAATAGTAAGAACCAGTAGATAATTCAGGTCTTTTATTCTGAAAAATTCCAGGTCATCAAGATTCAGAGGCAAAGCTGGAACTGTATGAGCCAAGCCAGGTTGTCAGGGGCTTCTCCTTAGTGACATTGCTATCTTCACTTTCTTGACAGTCTCATAACTCTCTCAAGCTCATGTACTTAGGCCAAATAGGAAATAAAAGCTTCAAAAAGGCTAGATTTTTCCATTTTAAAAGTAACCCATGCCCAGAATCTGAAAATTCTAGTTTTTAAGATTAGCTCTAGTGAAAGATCATTTCTCCTAACTGTAAAGTCCGATGCAAACTTTCCTTTTTCTTTGTATGTACTGTGTTCATTCATTCACGTTACACTTAATATCCAATATTTATAGACAGTCTTTTGCCTTTTGTACTCTGAACAAAGCCACCCCTCCCCTTCATCAATGACTGACATCAACACAATTTATGTATATTTGTTTATATTTTTAAACTAGTTCAGCTGACTTTGTCCTAGGAGCTTTACCTTTTGTCATTGCTTTTAGAATGCAGATGCAAAAGGTTTTTTTTCAGGACAGTATATACTTCAAAGTTGTAATTTATAGCACCTAGGTGTTGATTATCTTCTAAGTCAAAATATTTTTCCTGGAAGCTGTCTGGATAGATTCTGAATTAACTGTTTTATTCAGTGAATTGCTTTACTATTCTTATCTATTATAAACACTAGGGACTAAACTTTATATCTCTCAACCCTAGTTCCTCATTTTTATCTTCTGGATACTTATAAGCCGAGCCGGCTTTTTAAAAAATTTCCATGTTTCTATAACTCATGATAATATTCTTCTGTTCCCTAAGGCTCATAACTGTTTATGATTTTATTTCATTTAATCATCAAGGTCTATAATTTCTTTATTGATATGACTCAAATATTTCTTTTTCTTTTCCACCATCAACATGTTAGGATAAGTCCTTACTTAACACCTTACCCTTAAACTGTTGTAATATTACTGCTCCCAATTTGTCACTTCTCCAGGACATTGTATAGGGTGTCCCAAAAATATGTATACACTGTTTTTTCTGATAGCTCAATTGATGTTTCTTTCTTTTCAGATTTAACCCATTGGAATGAATAATTATTCCAAGTGTGTATACATTTTTTTGGAATACCCTATATATATCACTGCTGAATAAATCTTTCTGCAATGCTGCTGTTACTGCACTACTTAGAAACCTTTACAAGTTGTGCTATCTCTAGATGATTCAGATCTCTTAGTGTGGCATTTAAGACCCTGTAATTTGTCCTTACCTTTCTTTTCAGTCTTTCCTTTTACTGCTTCTTTACTTATACTCTTCATTCCAGCCAAACTGATCTACTCATTATGCAGTAATCATATCTAGTACTTCCTACTTACCCATATTACCATTCTTTCAACTATATATCCTCTCAGTTTTCTTTAAAAGTCGTCCCAGACCTCAAATCCTCTTTAGTTACATTTACAGATCACTTGATTGTGTATTACCTTCTGTTTGTATTTCCCTACTGCTTTTCATTTGTCCCATAATGCCTTGATTGTGTGTGTGCATTTCTATGTGTGTTTAATTTCTACATACTTATTTTTTATTTCCCTGATTAGATTGCAAGCTCCTGTTGATAAGTCATGTCTTATACTTGTATGTATTTCTCATGGTCTTTTGCATAGGGGTAGTTAATTAATTATATGATAGATCAGCAATTGGTAGTCATTCCCTGTATTTGTGGTTGTTCCTATAAACACTGTTTTCTCCATTTTGTAAAACTGTCATGTTAGGGGAGTTATGGGAACTTTTGAGACTGAGGCTTTTACATCTGCCATGAAAGAGTCATAAAGCTGCCCTCCTGGTGTGTCTCAGCAGTTGAGCATCGACCTATGATCTAGGAGATTGAGGTTTGATTCCCAGTCAGGGCATATGCCTGGGTTGTGGGCTCGATCCCCGGTGGGGGACATGTAGGAGGCAGCTGACTCTTTCATTGATGTTTCTCTCTCTCTCCCTCTCCTTTCCTCTCTCTTAAATCAATAAAGATATATTTAAAAAGAAAGAAAAAAAGAATCATAAAGCCTAGGCAGGGTTATAAATCACATGAAGGCCTGACCAATAATACTATGTACATGGTTCACTGACTTGCTGAGGACCCTTGCATACCTTCTGAATCTATTGTTATCTGTCCATCAGCTCCTCTCCACATATACGTTCTGTCTGTTTCATGGGCATCGATGTTTCTAGTTTCTCAATTATTTGCTCTTATATGAACCAGTTGTCCTGTACTCCTAGTTTTCATCCTTGAATATCACCTTTAACCTTTCTCCTTTATTAGATCTTCTGTTTCTTGCATTTCTCTCTTGTCTTGGTTTTGTGCCATCATTTTGATGGAATAAATCATTCAGTATTTCCCTAAGAAAAGGTATGTCAGAGGTAAATTTATTGAAAATGCCTTTTGATATCTCATTTATTGTTTGGCTGGGTATAGAACTATAGGCTGAAAATAATTTCCCTTCAAAATTGTGAAGACATTGGCCTTTTGCTTACATTGTAGTTCAGAAGTCTAAAGCTATTGATTCCTGATCCTTTGCATGTGAGCTGTTTCTACACCACCCCCGTCACACACACACACACACACACACACACACACACCCTCATCTCTCATATCTCTCTCCGGAAATATATAGAATCATTTAATCTGTGTTCTGAAATTTCATGGTAATGTACTTTGGTTTCAGTCTGTTTTAATTCATCATTTTCTCTAGTCAAATTTATACTTATCAAATTTGGGAAATCTTTTGATTTATGTCTTACCATTACCCCAACCAATCCTTTTTCTTGGTTGGCTTTTTTTCTCCCTGAAAATCCAATCATTTAGATGTAGGACCTTCTGAATTAGGTCTATACTTTTCTTACCTTTTCTATTCTTTTTGCCATATTTTGGGAAGATTTTCTCACCATCATCTTTTGAATGCTATAAAAAGGTTTTCATTTTTGCTATCATGTTTCTAATTTCTAAGGATTTCTTTTTTTCCCCTGTCTCATGGATATATATGTTCATATCTCTCCAAGAATAGTGGTAGTATTTTTATTCTTTGAAGTTTTTTCATACTGAGTTTTTCTTTATAGTTTTTTATTTCTGCTCTAATGTTTCTAATTTCCTATATTCTCTCTTAAATCTTTGAGTATATTACATTTTCCCCTTGATAATCTCCTTCAAATACTCTTCTAGTTTCTTTTCATCTCTGTCTTAATATTAGCCATTCTTCAGGTGAGGGTTAAACCTTGGTTTAGTCTTTATGTCTAAGGATAGGGTCTCAAAAGCTTATGAATGGGGCTTACCAACTCCAGGTTTCATTGCAGGGTGATCAATGCTGAGGCTTTTGTGGGTAGTCCCCATGTTGCTGTCTTTAGTTTTTCTTGGGCCAGTCACATTTTCTAGAGAAGACTTCTCATTGCCTTCATAGAAGGTAAAGGCCTATATGCCAGCGCTCTCCAAGCTGAGTAGGGGAAAGGCTTGAAGCATTCAGAAAAAATACATTCGCCCTGGCCAGTGTGGCTCAGTTGGTTGGGCACCGTCCCATGCACCGAGAAGTAGCCAGTTCAGTTCCTGGTTAGGGCACATGCCCAGGTTGCATGCAGGAAGCAGCCGATCAGTGTTTTACTTTCAAATCAATGTTTCTCTCCCTCTCCCTCTCTCTCTAAAAAATAAATTAAAAAATGTTTCAAAAAAAGAAAAAATGCATTTGCTTAATTACCCTTGCTTTAAAGCTGTATACCCTTACCTTCAGCTGTGCTGGTATTTCATAGTCCAAGACATTTCTTTTACCTTCTCCAGAGAATAAAATTCTAGTTGTCTGTCAGGGAAACAAAAAGTATAGAGCTGAGAAGGGGATCTAGGGATGCAGTCGTTTCTTAAGCAGCTTTCATCTAATCCTCCTTATTTCAGCCACCTCCTCCCTATGCCCATCACCATCTTTTCCAGAGGTACCTGGTGCTGTTAATTCCTGAGCCTTTTGAAGATTCTGCAGAGTAAGTTCTACTGGTTCTTGGCTTTCCCTACTGCCAGCTTAAGATTTGGCTTTTCCAGATCTGTTAAGTCATTTACCACTATGCATCTGCTTTTCAGCTTCCAAAATTAATTTTGTTGCTGCTGACCTCTTTCTTGTTCTTTCTGTTCTTGTGTTTTATGCTTTAAAAAATAATGCCTTTATTGTAGCTTTAGTGATGTTTCTGGAGTGGCTGAAACAGATGGGTGTTTAAGGCCCCCTCTTTGCCCAGATGTCCTGACACTGTTTCTTACTACCAAGCCTTTAATGAATATTTGGAGATAAAGAGTTTGAAAATATACCTGGAATGTAGATAGGCAGTTTTGCTAATTAAAGTCAAGTCCATCATCATTGTATCAACATCATCATCATCATCTTCACTAACCCTGTGTGTGTAACATTAATATTTTTATTTCTTATAATCTTATGAGAGGTACTCTAATTATATTCATTTTATAGGTGAGGGAAATTAAGGCTTAGAGGGTATGAGAAAGTTTAAGAGCCTAACGAGGGCACATGAATAAATAAAAACCCAGTCTGTCTTTACACTTTTTATTCTAGGGAGTTGTCACTCACAAAGAAGTTATTGATCCCTTATGTCTAATCCTATGTCTGAATTGTAGACTGAATCAATTTAGGACCTTGGGAACAAGGGAAAAGGGTAGAAGTTGCAGGAGTGGTCCGACCCTGCAGCCTTGATGGCAGCTCCATGGGGTGATTTCCACAATCCTGGCCTCATGTATTTCACTGTTTTAGGGATTCATGCTGCAGTGATATGTCCTTGGACTGTTAGGTGCTGGTAGTCTGTTGTGTCTGACTGAATTAGTGGGGAGCTAATGATGACTTATAGCTAGTTGAATGAGATGTGATGAATCACCCTTTTACTTTCTCTGTGGTTAAAGCTGAAGGAATTGAAGAATCTGCAGCAGCAATACTTACAGATTAACCAGGAGATCACTGAGTTACGTCCACTGAAGGTTCAACTTCAGGAGTATCAAGATCAGACAAAAACATTTCAGATTATGCAAGAAGAGCTCAGGCAGGAAAACCTCTCCTGGCAGCATGAGCTACATCAGCTCAGGTATGATAATCTCTGCTTTTTTACCCTTTTCCTTTAGTTTTCTTAACTTTTTATTATGAAATAGTTATAGATGTATATAGGAAGTTGCAAAAATAGTGTAGAAAGCGCTCGTGTACCCTTCACCTGATGTCCTCTAATGGGCACTTCTTACTTAACTCTAATGCAGTATCAAAACCAGGAGATCGACAATGGTATGATTCAAAGACCTTATTCATATTCACCAATGTTACATTTGTTCGAGTATGTGTGTGTATAGTTCTGTGCAGTTTTACAATATGTGTAGATTCATGTAACTACCACCACAACCCAGATATACAACTGTTCCATCAACACAAGTATGTCCCCGGTGCCACTAGTTCATAGTCATAATCCTCTCCCTCCCTTCTCCTCACCCTCGCATCCCTAATCTCTGACCACCACTAATCTGTTCTGCATCTCTATAATTTTGTCATTTTGAGAATGTTTTATAAATGGAATCATACAGTATGTAACCTTTTGAAATTAGCTTTTTTCATGCATCATAATGGCCCTGAACTTCCATCAACTTTGTTGTGTGTATTAATAGTTTATATTTTTTACTGACAAATTGTATTCCATGGTATGAATGTATTGCTTTTAACCATTTACCTGTTGAAGGACATGAGTATTGTTACTAATTTTTAGCTGTTGTAAACAAAGCTGCTATGAACATTTGTGTATAGGTTTTTATGTGGATAATAAGTTTTCATTTCTCTGAGATAATTGTCCAGGAGTGCAAATGCTAGGTGGTATGGTAAGTGTAGTATTAAGTTTTTTTAAAAGCTGCAGAACTATATTTCAGAATGACTGTACCATGTTATATTCTTACCAACAATATATGAGAGAGCCAGCTTCAATATCAAATGCTGCATTATTGTCAGCATTTGATATTAATACATAGGTAATGTGGTTTTAATTTGCATAATGGCTAATAATATTGAACATCTTTTTATGTGCTTATTTGACAGGCATTTGTCCTTTTTTAAAAATTATTATTTTTAAATACGTTTTTATTGATTTCAGAGAGGGGGAGAGAGAGAGAAACATCAATGATGAGACAGTCCTTGATCGGCTGCCTCCTGCACGCCCCCTACTGGGGATCGAGCCCGCAACCCGGGCATGTGCCCTGACCGGGAATCCAACCCACAACCTTTTGGTGTATGGAACAGTGTTCCGACCAACTGAGCCACACTGGCTAGGGCTCAACAACGTCTTTTTAATTTTGATGAATACAATTTATTGATTATTTTTCTCTTTATTCAGATTCAGTAATTTCTGTTCTATCTTAAGTTCACTGATAAGTTTCATCCATCACCTCCATTCTGCTATTGAGCCCATTGAGTTGCTTTTTATTTTGCATATGGTATTTTTCAGTTCTAAAGTTTCCATTCAGTTCTTCTTTATATGTGCTATTTCTTTGTGGAGGCTTTCTCTATTTTTGTTACCAGTGTGTTAGTAATTGCTTGTTGAAATATTTCTATAATGACTGCTTTAAAATCCTTGTCATGTAATTCCAACATCTGTGTCATCCCATTGTTGTTATCTGATGATTTTCTTTTGTCATTCAAGTTGGGATTTTCCTCGTTCTTAGAATGTGACACCCTTACTGCTTATTATAATGAGTTCAGTTGTATCCTGAACATTTTGGAAATTATAAGACTCGAAGTCTTACTTAAATCTTTTACTTTAGTGGACATCCACTGATCCCACACCAGCAGGGGAAGGGGAACACTACCACTTTACTGCCAGTAGGCTCCGCACTTAGCCTCCATTGATAGCCCTAGAGAGAAGGAGTGCCCTGATATTGCCACAAAGAGGTGGAAGTCCCATCTCCTCACTTGCACTCCACTGACAGCACAACTAGTGGGAGAGGGTTGCCTCATCACTGTTAGGTTAGAGTATAGGCATCCAGACTCCATACAAGGCCTCCATTGATATCACCGTGGGGTGTAGAAGACAGTGGTAAAAGTCCAGGCTCCCAACTCAGTCTCTACTGACACTGACACTGACACTGCAGAAGTGGGGTTGGGGAGGGGCACCTTGTTACCCGAAGTCCAAACTTTCCTCTTGACCTCTCCTGATACTGCCTCTGCAGTGACAGGGAGGGGTGCTTTATTACTTTGTCTTGGATGGAGATGGCTGCCTAGGTCTTATTTGTTTACTCCACTGACACCATAGTAGGGGTGAGGTTGGTCAGAGAGAGGCACCTCTTTACCTCTGGGTGGTGGTGACAGTCTAGGGTACGTACTTGGCCTCTTCTGATACCATCTAGCAGGGACAGTGAGGTGCATCTAGTTACCTGTAGGTAAGGATGTAACTCTAGCCTGTCCACTAGGATTCTTTTAATGTGAATGGGAAGGTACTCTAGGTTTCCATGGTGTTCACCTGGAGTAGAGTGGTTATTGTCATTATTTCTGTCTTGCTCGGCTGCTTCTTCCTGGTGCACTGGCAAGAGAGCAGACTTTTCTTGGCATTCATTGTTTCCAGGATGCAGGATCCTCCACCATCCAGTTTAGGTTATATTATTGATGAGTAATATTCCAGGTGTGTGTGTGTGTGTGTGTGTGTGTGTGTGTGTGTGTACTACATCATCTTTATCCACTCATCTATTGGTGGACACCTAGGTTGCTTCCATATCTTGGCTATTGTAAATAATGCTTCAGCTAACGTAAGAGTGTGTATATCTTTTTGAATTAGTGTTTTCATTTTCTGTGGATAAATACCTAGAAGTGGAATTGCTGGGTTGTAGGGTAGATAAATCTCTTTAGTTTTTTGAGGAATCGTCACACTGTTTTCCATAGTGGCTGCACCAACTGGCAGCCCCACCAGCAGTGCACAAGGGTTCCCTTTTCCTCATCCTCAACAATACATGTTCATTGTTGATTTTTTGATAAAAGTCATTTTTAGGTGAGGTGATAGCTCATTGTGATTTTGATTTGCATTTTCCTGATTATTAGTGATGTTGAAATTCTTGTTTTAGATGTGCTCCATCATCATGCTGCACGGTTCTGTTTATGATATAAATTTTGCTCTGATTATATATTTACTACATCTCTACAGCCCATGATACTGTTTTGAATATGGAATTACTCATCTTTGTCTCTCAAGTATATTTTTGCCTGTGATTATTCCATGTTTTTCTAGGATGGAAAAAAGTTCCTGGGAAATTCACGAGAGGAGAATGAAGGAGCAGTACCTTATGGCTATTTCAGATAAAGATCAGCAGATCAGTCATCTGCAGAATCTTATGAGGGAATTGAGATCTTCCTCTCAGACTGAGGCCCTCAAAGTACAGTACCAAAGACAGGTGAGTAATTTCAATGCCAATTGCTACTCAGAGGTGACCATTACCCAGGAAGCATCAGTTTCCTGTGAGCTAAGTGTCCATCGGTCACTATTAGGCAAGCCATCTCATGACTTCCTGTGAGGTGGACAGGGTTTCTGGAAGGAAGGAATTAAGCATGGACAAGCTTCATCAGTGTTTATATCCTGGCAGGCATCTCCAGAGACGTCAGCTTCTCTAGATGGGTCACAAAACCTAGCTTATGAGACAGAACTTCTTAGGACTCAGCTCAATGACAGCTTAAAGGAAATTCACCAAAAGGAATTAAGAATTCAGCAACTGAACAGCAAGGTAAGTCTTTCCTGCTAGACTGGAATTCAGTTTCTTGTTTCCACAGCTGGGAGCAAGAAGGTAAGTAGAAGCTGCCTAAACCTAGCCTCCACCTGTAGCGTATCCTAGGGTACAGAAGTTTTAACTTTCTCAGCCTGGGTTGCTCGCCCCAAACACTGGACACAGGGTTATTTTCTTTTCCTCACCTTTGGAGAGTCCTTGGGATTGATTTGGAGAAATCCATTCAGTAAGAGTAAAAAAGCCAACTCCTTTAGGAAGCCTTCCTCCCCAGCATCTCTCCCCATCTCTGTCACTTGTTAGTAATATTGAGGTCACTCCCCACAAGTCCTCCAACAAGTTCCTCTGTACTTCCCACCAGTGTGCAATAGGGAAGAGTCTCAGGAAGGAGGAGGGAGACTTTTCAGATGTGATTAGATAGTGGTAGTAGAGGTGAGAGGTCTGTTTTCTGTTCCATTCCATTTGTGTGCCTCCTCATTGTGTGTCTGATATTCTGGTACTAAAGAAGCCAGCTTGCTTTTTTCCCAAACCCCAGCCTTGCCACTCCAGACATGACAGGGAAGCATGCTGGAGTAGATGGGACCTGTTGTGCCTTCTCACATCTCTCTCTTCACTCCTCATCCATTCTCTGGCTTCTCTCCCTCCTTCACTGACCTCCCCGCCCCCACCCTCATTATACTCTTATTGCTCTCTGACTATTCAGATATTCTCTGGTGGTACCTCCCCTAGTTCTGCCTTCTTCAGAGGAAACCAGCTGGGTAGTTTTTATGATACAATTAGAGGGAATTTAAGAGATCATTTAGACTCTGGAGTCTGAAGATTGCCTTTGAGGAGGGCTGTGAATATCTAAAAATTGTATGTATGGTGTGTATGTTTCTCATGATAAGAAGTCATCAGTTCACCAAGGGATCTGTGATCCAAAAATGATAAAAATCAGTGGGCTGTTTCACAGATAAGGAAACTAAGCCCTAGAGGTATTAAGTAACTTGCCTACAGTATTAGGAGGAAGTTGGTCTGAGATAAATATGATAATGTACATGGAAGATCAAGGTGCCTGGCTTATGTAGAAGGTACTTTTTAAATGTTGTAAAATTCAGTTAATTGACATGGAAACATCAGAGACTGATAATACTATTAACTTTGGCTAGAAATATACATTTTAAAAATATTCTTGCTAATCCCAGTGAATTGGTAAAATTGCAGACTCTTTGTTGGGGAAATTGTCCTGGAGTTTTTAGAGGGGCTTCAAAGAAGCTCCTACCAGTTCCCCTAGCAGCTAGTCAGTTGTTTCTAGAAAGTTCTGCCCTTCATAGCTCTGTAACATTTTTTTCTCCCATAAACTAGATCCCACCTCAACCCTGTTATATTTGCTCTCCTGAACATTAGACTGTGACTCTGGGCATTTGTCTTTCTAGAACAGTATTTTAAACTGCAACTAAGTGCTATTAGTAGATAATGAAGTCATCTTATGGATAGCAAAAATTTTAACGTAAATGTTTTATTGAAGTAAAACATACAGAAAAGCACTGAAATCGTAAACGGTATGGCCTATTTCCATAAAGTGAAGACACCTGTGTAATCAGCACTCAGCTCAAGAGTTAGGACATACCAAGTCCCAGAAGTCCCTATGACCTCTTCAGTTCTCTGCCATCCCCTTAGAACTACCTGTAAGTGGAATTATATCTTCTCTTTTGCGTTGCTTCATTTATTTTGTGAGGTTCGTCCATACTGTTGTGTCTAGTATGATTTTTGGATTCTCATGTTGTATAGTATTGCATTGTAGACATAGACCATAATTATCCTATTCTACTGAAGGGTTTTTTGGGTTTTTCCATTTTAGGGCTATTATAAACAGTGTAAGTAGTATTTTTTTATTAAAAAAAAAATAAGAGAGATTGAAAATGTATATGTATTATGTAATAAAGGATATATCTTGTTTTCAGAAACTTTAGTTTCAGTTATTTATGGACTGGTTTCTGGGTCATAGTCAAAGTTATGTTTTCTTTAACAGCTTTATTGAGGTATATTTCACATATCACTTAAATCAGAGTATGAGAAACATTGCTTTAGGTAGCTTTCATTCTGGGTGAGAAAGAGTTCTTCCTTTAGAACTCAACTATAACAAAGGTATCTCCATCCCTAGCATTATTCATTCATTCATTTATTCATCAAGCAAATAACTATTATTTGCCTTCTGTGAGCCTGGCTGTATGCTAGATATTGAGGATACATATAACCCCTCATGGAGCTTACATTCCAGGGAGCTGAGACCCTCACTCTAACTGGGCCCTAGATAACTGGAAGAATTGTTTCTTGGGCCCTAGATTGGGATTGTAGTAGATGGGCTGTCAGCATAGAATGGCTCCACTCCGAGGCACTGCCCAAATTCTTGTGTGCATGCTCAGATTTTATCTGTATTTGTACAGATGTATGGTTGAATGTTTGTATGTAATGCAGACTTGAAAACATGAGAGGAATGATTATTGGTGTAATGTAGTCTGGATGTTCCCTCCTATTCTAGATGGTATCCTCCATTTTTATAAGTATAGACATGATGAAATACAATAGCTTATGAGCTAGAGCAGAAATCAGCAAACTTTTCCTTGCAAGCCCAGATAGTAAATATTCTAGGCACCGTAAATAGTTTCCCACTTCTTCCCCCAGCTCGTTTTCCTTTCTTGCTCAAAAAATTCTGAGTTTTCTCACTTTGATGGAACACATAGTGCTATTGTTGCCATTATTGAAATAAAGGCCTTGCATAAAACAATTAAATCCTTAAAACTCAGGACAGCTAGCCTGAGTACTCTTTATAGTGAAACAGCCCTGTGAGATGGTGCTTATCTTGTCCTCTCTTTCAGTTTTCTCAACTACTTGAAGAGAAAAACACCCTTTCAATTCAGCTGTGCGATACTAGTCAGAGTCTTCGCGAGAACCAGCAGCACTACAGTGACCTTTTTAATCACTGCGCGGTCTTGGAGAAGCAGGTTCAAGAGCTGCAGGCGGTGAGTAAGGAGAAGTTGAGAGGCTGGGAAGAGTGGTATGAAACTAAGTGCAAGTGAGAGAGTAAAATGAGCAGCATGGACGAGGCCGATGTGTTCAGGCTGAAGGTTAATTAGGTGTGATGGGAGAAAGTGAGAAAAAGAAGGGAGTTAGTGGAAATGGGAATAAGGCCTGGGAAAAATTAAAGAAGGGATTAGATGGAAAAAGATCAGTGAGGTGGTGGAAGAGAAATCAAAAAGTGAGTGGAAAACAGTGATGATTGAGGCTTTCGGAATTCTGAAACTAGGAAGGTTTTGATTTTGCTTCAAGAAATAAGAAAGCTGTAGGGAGATTTGTACCTGAGGAACAGAGTAGGCAGAGCTATTGGCAGCAGTGGAAAGGAGTGCACTGTTGAAGTTGGATGAGACTGAGAATTGTTATGGAGATAAATAGGGTATGGAAGGGGGAGAATGGGTTTGGGAGGGATTGTTGAGCAAGGGAAGGATCAAAATAGCTTCTCAAAAATCTATGAGCCTGCACTGGAAGAAAGCAGATTTCAGTGGTAAACCTTTAAAGATTTAAGAGGAGAGATTCAAGAATGAGAATCTGGAATAAAATTGAGGGTTTTATGTAGGAGATTAATCTAGTAAAGCTGAAGAGTCTCTCTTCTTAGTCTGTACTTGAAGAGAAATATAAGCAGAGGTATTCCTCTCCAAGATTTCTTATTCTCTTTGATGTTATGTGAGTTCTCCTTTTGCCCAAGTAGTTTCTTAAGCACTTTTATCACTCAGTTGCTATGCTTCTTCTTCTAGGGGCCACCAAGTATGGATGTTGCTCCAGGAGCTCCCCAGGAAAAGAATGGGGCTCACAGGAAGAGTGATCCTGAAGAACTGAGGCAGCCGCAGCTGAGGTAGGGAAGCAGCTCTCCACCCTGGAGCATGCATTACATATACAGAAATAGAACGGCCATCTAGATTGAACTGGAGTCCATTGTATGGATCTGATATATCGTCTTATCTTTGGCCTCGCAGAATTGGTGTGAGGATTAAATAGTAACAATTCTAACAAATTAAGTATGAAAAGTTTGTAAAGCAAAAATAGCACCAGTGCACACACACACCACTAATCCAGTGGTTTTCAAATGAAAGATATTCAGCCAGTCCCTAAAATTCTTAAGATATTTTCTGCACCTTTATTTAATCACTCTACAGCTATGCTTTCAATGTATCCATTGTGTTTGTGCAAGCTTCTGTGAGTTTTTCTGCTTTATAACCTTATGGAGACTTGGAATCAGCAACTGTGTTCTGCATCTCATGATGCTGTTTGTTTTCCTTTTGTCCTGAAGTTTTTCGGAAGCCCAGAAGCAGCTGAGCAACACTAAACAGGAGATGACCGAATTGAGGAAGCTGCTGGAAGAAGAGCGAGACCAAAGAGTGGCTGCTGAGACTGCCCTCTCCATGGCCGAGGAGCAGATCAGGAGGTAAAGGGCTCGGGGATACCTGGGTTCAGCTCTGGTCCTTTCTGATCCCACTCGTGTACATTTCAGCGGCCACACTTGGGAATAATTAGTGTCTAATTCTCATCTTGAGATGGGTGCTGCAGTGACTTTAGGGTCATTGTAGTCACTCGAGAAGATTGTACTTTTGGAATCTAGGAGGCCTGCACTTTCCAAAGCAGTTGTTCTTAGAGAATAATAATAATAATATCATCTACCATTTATTGACAGCTTATTTCATGTGGGGTGAAATAAGGTATCTTTTATGTCCCAACAATAACTATATGAGAGAGTTAGGATTCTTTAGAGAGCCAATTAAATGGCAACCCCATTCCCTATCTGAGATCTGAATCAGTTGAATTTTTTTAATAGATTAAAACATATGGGAGATTAAGAGACCACTTTATAAAGCTGAAATAAAAGAATCTAGCTTTTATTTGCTAGCAAATGCACTTCCTAACCCTGAACTTCCCCTCCCAGTCCCAGGCAGCCTTAGGCCAGAGTAGGCTTTCCTTGCGGAAGAAGAACCCACTCTTGTAAAATGAGAACATTACAGCAAATTGCGCTTCTTATTGGAAGTTTGCTCCAAGCGTGATTTAGAAGGACAGCTACATATCCCCAGTTCCTTATTCCCAGCTCACCAGTCAAGAAAATCACTATGCATGAGAGAATAGAGTGGCTACAGTTATTTTGCTGCTAGGGATTCCTTTCCATGGGGTGAAACATTAAAAGCAGGCACTTTTATTATATCTGGAGGGACTGGGGAAACCATCTACATATATTGCCTCTTCCCTCAGAGGGTGGCATTTGTGATATTAATGGCTTTCAAAGTTTAAGTGGCGAGGCGGCAGCCCTAGAGAGCAGGTCTTATTTGAGATACCTTTCTTTCCCATCCAGCATATTCACAGCTTCTCAATTTTCATCACTCATTTCAGCCTTGGTATGCAACCTTGAAGGTGGGCTCTTTGGGGATACCACCCAGCCTTACTGTCTCTGCTAAGCATTTTCAGGCCTGTGCACCCATGCTGCTTCTCTGCTACTTACTATGGACCTGCTTAGATCGGTGAAACCCAGCCCTTTGGGGGATATCTCTTCCTCGTGTATAATTAACCTGTCCCAAGCCAACTTGAAACCGCATAGCTCAGAGTGACTCGAGTCTGTAGACAAGCCACATTAATCCAAGCTTAGCCCCTCCGTAATTTCCTCTTTGGCCCTGATGCAGAGTGGAAATTGAGGTAGCCAATCAAGTACTGCCTACCTAAGCTTGGTACTGTCACTTTAATCTTAGAACTTCACCGGCATCTGTTGTGAATGCAGAACTGAATGGACTTACTGTTTGGCTCACCAGTTCCTTCCTCAGCCTCACCTACAGAAGTTGACATACTGATTTATGTAGTACCATAGACCATGCTATTCCAGATCAAGCCTGCCCCCCAAAAGTTTACCACTTGGGGGAACAGACATAGAAGGCTCTCAAGAGGAAGAAGGCAGTCCAGAGCAAGGCTATGCTTTCCCGTTTTTCTTTCCAGATTCACAAATCAGATTAAAGTATTCCTTCTGTCCTGGAGGAAAGTGTGTGGCCTGCAAAGAGAGGCCAGGAATAGTAGGCTAATGAGTTTCTCTGAGTCAGGTGTGGTGTAGTGGAAAAAAAGAACATGATGTTTAGAGATAAGCTTAGGTTTTGAATTCCAGCTCTACCTCTCACTGGTTTGCCACCATGGGCAAGTAATTAATTCCCTCTTCAAGCCTTATTTTGAAGAAAGTAACACCAACCTCAAAACCTGAAGATTAAATGCATGTAAAGCACCCAGCCCAGCATGTGGTAGGTAGAATGCAGTCAGTTCCTGGTAGTTATCATCACCTTTTACTGCTGCTGAAAGAAGCCTGTCTGCCTGCACATCCTTGCGTGGGGTCAGGGTGTAAGAGCAGCCTTTGCTGCAGGTCCCTTGTGCTACATCACGTGGCAAGATGACCAGGATGACTTCTCCTGGTCGCTTCACATGCTATGAACCAACGCCATACCTTTTCCCATCACAGGTTGGAGCACAGCGAATGGGACTCTGCCCGGACTCCTATCCTTGGCTCCTGTGGCACTCAGGAGCAGGCACTCTTCCTAGACCTCACAGGCAGCAGCTGTCGAAGGGTAAGCAGGGAAGAAGGGTAAAGAGAGGGCTGTCCTATCCTGCAGGTGGGCTGTGCTGAGAAGGGAGGGTTCAGGCGCTGAGCAGCTGCTGGGGCTAAGACTGGAAGGGTATGGAGGGTTGGAGGACACTGGTGGAACTGGCCCATTTGTTGATTTTGAGGGGACCTTCTCTCAGGATATCTCTTTTCAGTGGGGTTGGGAAGGAAAGGGTAAAACTCTCTCTGACTTTCCCGTTTTTCTTTCAGTCACGGAGTGGAGCTGGATGGAAGCGGGTACTGCGTTCCCTCTTCCATTCCCGGACCCGAGTGCCTCTGCTAGCAGCCATCTACTTTTTGATGGTTCATGTCCTACTCATTCTGTGTTTCACGGGCCATCTATAAACTTAGTTCTCACCTTTTGGAACATGCCCCTTAGAACTTGGAATTCCCTCACCTCTAACATTAAAACCATCAATTCCAGTGGAACAGTCTTCCCAATTACAGGTCCTCTCTCCAAGTCTCCACGGAAAGTGCCTGCAAAAACAAGTGGATGGAGCACAGGTTAGAGCTGCGAGGACCATCGAGTCTGCTTTCTACTACTGCCAGGGCCTGAACATTTTTGCATAATCTGAGGAGGCCCCACATTTGGTTGTTGGGCTCAAGATTTGTTCAGATTTTGTCAGGCCCTGACCTCTTGTGAAAGGTGCTGAGGAATTTTTTTCAGCGAGGAGGGTGGCTCCAATAAACCTAATAATCTTAAGTTCAGTATCATTTTGGCTGATACTTTATTTGCTTCATTTACCTTATTTTCTCCTGCTTCAGGGGGAAGTGGACCCGCCACGCCAAAGTTCTGGGGAACATTATCACATAGGATATCTGACTAGGTCTCCTGGGTAGGAGCTGAAGGGTTTTATCTGTTGGATCACAGGGAAGGAGTCCTTCCCTGGCTGTTCAGACGTCATTGGAGTAAGATTTGTGGTCCTAAAGTGTAAGGACGGGATCCCATTGCTGATGCCCTTGATCACACGTATACTAAGATGCTGAGTGGCCCGTGCCTTTCCTCTCACTGAAAGGCAGGAAGAACTGACTATAGACAGCGAGGTTCAGGTTCTTGGCATTCTTATTATCTAGATATGCCTTGAATGTGGCCCTACAACAGTACACCAGGAGCTAGTCCTAGGTGAGGTGCTGGTGCCCAACCAGGGAGATCTGGCTGGTCTGGGGACCACTCGTAGCCTCTTGAAGTACTAAGCTATTTTGCTGTTGGTAACAGTTATCCCACTTTTTCAACTATGGTAACAGAGAGCTGAGGAAAATGGAGAGAGGATATGGAGCAGACAATGTTTAAGTCTAGGCCCGAGAATGGTAGCAGGATGGAATTCCGTTTGTGCCTCTCCTCCCCCCAGCCTCTGCCTGCTGATTATTTTCTCATCATGCACATGGTGTCTTCCTGGCCTGCTCTCACCACCCGGAGAAAACTGGTGAACTCACTGATCTGCTCTAATCATTTGTTCTATGGGGACCAAATCTTGGTCACCCCAACCCAGGAACTTCCCTGAATCACTGTAAAATAATAAAATTATTTTCAGAATGAAAAACTAGTGTGTGCATGTGTGTATGTTACATGGGTGCTTGCATACATGTATTTGCATGCTGAGGGGAAGAGGATAGGGGGTGTAGGAGTGGGGCTGGCAGGAACGGATACAGGAGTAGAAAGCTCTACATAATCAGGCTTCCTTCTCACTGACCAACATCAGTAATGGCTGCCTGTGTTCCTTCCAGCTGAGCCGCTAGACCCCAGCTTGGATAATGAAGTAGAGTGAGCAACTTTCATCCAAATACTGAGCCAAGCAAGCTGGGCCTGAGATTCATGCAGGCTGATACCTGGGCCTGGGAGAACTTTTATCTGGTACACATCGAGAGCATGAGGCCCCTAGGGGTCCCTCTGGGTGGGAGTGGGGGAAGGCATTTTTTTGTTTTCATGTTAAGTTGCCACTTGAGAAAAGCTAACTCACTTTCTCAAGGTACAATAATTGAACCAAGTCTGTCTTCAAAGCCCATGCCATTCTATGTGCACAGCTCACTGCCTCTCATTGAGAATGAACTTGGGACATTTGCTAAGGAGAGATGAGGTTTCTTGGTGTCATCTCTAATTAAATTTATAATTTCTCTAAACTACCTGGATGGTATATCACAACATCTGATCAGATCATTTCTGTTTTCAACACTGAATTAGGATTCAAAATTACCTAAGAGATTTTTTCCCCCCTTCTACATACTTTTCCTTAAAATAATTTTGGTGCTGCCCCAATAAATAGATCATGAAGTAGGAGAGATCAATAAATGAAACTCCCCCTGGCATAGAATCTTTAGATTTGAAGAGACTGAGGTCTTCTTCCTAATGCAGAAATCCCCTCCTCTCTGTCTTAAGACTAGTTCATCCATTCTCTGCTTGAATTCAGTGGGGAGCTCACAGCTGAGCAAATCAGGTCACAACTCTGCCTCAATCAAGATTAGGAGAGGCTAGGTCAGATATAATGACAAATACCCCTAATTTTCAGTAGTTAAAACAACAAAGGATTATTTTCTAGTCAAAGACTCCAAGTCCCTCACAATAGATTGGGTGTTGTCATTCTCAATTGGGGACCCTCTCCCCAAATGAGAATGGACCTGTTAGGTAAGATATTAGACATGAGTGGTTGGGGTGGGGCCTGCCCTGGGGTCCTGAAGAGGGGTCAGACCAACAATGCCTTCAGACTGTCTCTATGGGCTGCTCAGCAACCGGCAGACCAGAGGACAGGTTCAAAACCAGCCAGTTCTTGGTGAAAGCTCAAAGGAAAACAACATGACTTCAATGAGACCTTGCTAGGGCCCTGGCCTAATTATAATGAAATTTGCATTTTGGTTTTGACCCCACCCCATCCCCTGTGGGCTTTTCAGTATGCATTATGGATAAGGGCATGTGCAGAAGAAATATATAACCCTCTTCTGTCTATCCCTGAATGCAAATGAAAATCTCCACCCAGAAAATCTCTCATTTAAACCATATAACCCAGGAGTTCGGGGCCATTGTCTCGACTGGCCCGCTTGTCGCCTGGAGTGTATCTTCAATAAATCCCACTTTGCTTTACTTTCATATTCGTTGACTTTAAAATCTTTTCATCGACTAGTAGAACCGAGGTCCCAGGTGGTAATCTCAAATCGGTAACAAACCCACTCTTGAGAATTTGCAGGTGGTAGGCAATGAGCAAAAGGATTGCAAAGGTTGTTCTGGTCTAAAGTCTACCAGAAAATGATGTATTTCATTACATTTCACTGGCCAAAATAAGTCACCTGAACAAGTCTGACTTCAAGAAGAAAGGGTGGGGCAGCAAATCTAGATTAACAGCAGTACAGAATGCCACAGACCTCCCATCATCTGGAACCACCTGGTTCTTTCAGACTTCTTCCTACTATATGGAACCAAATCTTCCTATCAGTTAGTTCAGATGTCCTCTAAACAATCTGAATTTTTCTCCCTCCATGCCTTACCTTTCCCCTGTGACTTATTCCCTTCAATCATTCAATTGATCAGTATTTATTTGAACACCTACTATATGCAAACCCAGTTTTAAGTGCTGTGGGTAATGTAAAAGTGAGTTTCTGTTTAAATTTTACCCTGCAAGATCCACATAAAAATCATTTTCCCTGCCCTATCTGGTTTGGCTCAGGGGTCAGAGCGTCAGCCTATAGATTAAAGGGTCCTGGGTTCGATTACAGCCAAGGGCACGTACCTTGGTTGCAAGCCCGATCCCCAACTCCGGTCAGAGTGAGTGTGGGAGGCAACCAATCGATGTGTCTCTCTCACATCGATGTTACTCTCTCCCTCTCTCCCTTCACTTTCTCTGAAAAGCAATGGAAAAATATCCTCAGGTAAGGATTAAAAAAAAATTAAAAACTAAAAAAAAACATTTTCTCCATTCAGCCTGCCCTGATTACTTCAGCCAATACCAAACTACATGCAACTACCCGCCTATTTCAGACACAAATGCTGTTCTACAGCATTCTGTTATGTGTTTTCTGGTTGAATGTTTTCCTTCGCTGACCAGATACAAACTCTGAGAATAAGAGCTTTTTTTTTTAACTTCCCCATGACCTTTGAAGCCTTGCCAGAGACTAGACATAGAAGCAGTTAGTACTTTTTTGTTTAAGTGCCTAAGCAGAAGTAACTGACTCAAACTTCAGGAAGTAGCTGCGAGGACACAGTGGCAGGAAATGACAGAAAACCTGAATACGGAACTGAAGCAGCAGCTCTTCTTGCTCAGTGTTGGCAACAGCCAGAGAAGGAGCCAAGGGTGGACGCGAGGAGCTGGGCCCGAGAGCAGACGCTCGCACTGTGGAAGGTGGGTACTCGGAGCAGTGGGAAAGGAGGGGAGCACAGGGCAAGAGCTGAGGTTAGAGGAGCCCACCTGACTCTTAGTCCTATTGAGAGATGAATGAAGTCACTGCTAGTGAGCCTGTAACCTTTTATGGCCAGGAGGCCTGAGTGGAAGTGGTTGTGGATCATGAGCATCAGGGGAAGGAAACAGAAGTGGCCCCTGGAGTCCAGGGGACATGATTCAGCAGCCATCAATGCAGGACCCCTGGTTTCTGTGGACAGTCTACAGCCCTCTCGTAAGGCCAGTTGCTCCAAGGCACTGAGTTGGGAGGAAACCACAGGAGGTGAAGACAAAGTCTCTGCTCTTGGACAGCATACAATTGAGCAGGGAGCTACAATCCACATAAAAGACACTGTAACAGATCAGGAAGTGGCTGCTCACCTACGCGAGTGCTGAGAGCCAAGCGCTGATGGAGGCCAAATGGCACGGCGGTGCGACTAGGGCTAGTTTCTGTGACTGTATGACCCCAGAATCCCGGAATGTCAGAAGTGGAGGGGACTATAGATGAGCTGGGTTAACCTCTTTGTTTTTCCATTGGGGAAAACTGAGTATCTGACATTCAATGATTTACCAAATTATTGAAGTTACTAGTTGTAAATTGCCTACCCTGGTACCTGGCGAATAAGCATATACTCTATGTTGATTCCCTTGGCCATTTTTACACAGGGGCTTAGTAACAGAGCTGGGTGATTTCTGACTCCCTGTCCATGTACTTGACTGATACTAAAAGGCAACCGTCTGATGAGGCCCTTGATGGCACCTGATGTTGTAGGCACCATGCCTCACCAAGTTACTCTCAGTCTCCCATCTCTAGATATTACGTCTTGGCTTTCCTATTCCTGGCCAGTAGCTCAAGGATATTTTTGTCTCTGTGTCAGAAACTTTCCTCTGTTTTAAAAATACATGAGGATGGGAGATTTATGGGACAGTCAGGCTGAGGACTGGGAGGAAGAGCAGGAAAGAAAACAGGACCATCAGTCCTTATTGCTTCCTTATTGCTCACAAATATTTCAGAAATGTCTCCGCAGTTTGTGTGTGTGTGTGTGTGTGTGTGTGTGTGTGTGTGTGTGTGAAGTCCTTTTGTTGCAGAGCAGCCCAGGAGCCAGGACCTAGGTCCTGTGTACCTGCCCCACCCCCATCCATAATTGTTGGCCCACTGGGAAAGGTAAAGTTGGTCTCAGCAGTGACTCATACCACAGTGCTGCTGACTTAGTCAATTCTTCTCCAGTATTTTCTTTGCATGTCTTTAACCAGTCTGCCACGAACTTCCCTTGGGCTGCTTTTCAAGGCACTTTTCAAAGAGCATGGAGGAGTTTTCAAGTAGAGAGGAAAATCAGAGTCTCAGAGCCTGGGTGGAGGCACTGCAGAGCCTAGAAGTGGTTATGAGAGGGACTCCTTTAAGAGACAGTGAAGAGCATGAGAAAAGACACCAGTGAGACGAGCCTGAGCAGGGCAGGATGGCACGGGAGTTGCCAGCTAGCAAGTGGTATCAGGGCCAAGAAGTCTCAGCGTCCATCGGAGCGGATGAGCATTGTCTGTTTCCGCTTCCCACCGAGATCCAGGATCCCTCAGGTGCAGAGCAGCCATGCAGCTCCTCCCCATGCACAATTGGCAGTTTGGTACCCCTTCAAACGGGTATCCTCTAAATAGTTCTTTATCATTTATTTAGTTAATAAAAACCTAATAACTTCTAATGTTCAAAATGAGGAATAGATTACATGCAAATTATCTTCTTTCGAAATATAATTGAACTATTTTTAAAAATGGAAGAATAAGTGACTTATTCCCAGCAAATAATACTTCCCCATGCATTGTTCTGTGTACAAGTTTCAGCCCTACTGACCTCATGCTGCTGTTCAGTGGTTGATCTGAGTGGAAGTGGGACAGCACTTGCACTGGGGGTTGGAAAATTGCTTAATAGAGTTAAGCAGGTTGTAGAGAGGAGTGTAGATGTTCACTTTATCAAGAGATGGACCAATATATGGTTTGATAGGTATAAAAGGAGTCATATGTAGAAACCTGAGTGAAATGGTGCTATCTATAATTCTAGCAATGTTCTAGTACCCCTCATTGATTAGCACTTCAAGCCACTGCCTGGTCTCTTGGCAAATGAATTATCCCAGCAGTTTTGACACCCAGGTTACTTAGTGTTATCTACACCCATAATGACTTCTCTCCAGACTCAGGTGTGCCCATGTTAGTTTGTCTTAAATAAATCCGCGGAGGTACTTTCCTAAAACTCCCATCTGCCTTGCCTCAGCTTCTAGTATCTTCTAACAAAAAATGGCAAGAAACATTGAGCTGCTATATTATTGACTTCAGCATTCTTGCTTTCCCCCCACCTCCCTAATTATTGCCACCTTCTGTCACCCTCAGATGTGGAAGTCTGTAGTAGGGCATGATGTATCTGTTTCCGTGGAGACCCAGGGCGATGACTGGGACACAGACCCTGACTTTGTGGTGAGTTTGGAAGTAGCTTTCCTTGGATAATGAAAGGTAGAGGGGAGGAATTTGGGCCATTCTGTAACCTTTCAGGGGGCTTAGAAAAAGGACTGCCTGAGCTGAGATAGCCCTCATGGTAGAACTGACTTGTAGGGCAGTTGACTGTAATGAGTGGGGCATGCATGACATCTGATGTTGAAAATGGAAGGAGACAGGTGAGAAAGAGAGAGGAGTTTGACATTGTGATTGATGGGCTGTGAAAGGCTATGCTGATGGAGCAGGTTAACTTGGGTCTCCTTTGGCCTATTAGCCAGGTTTTGGGCTGCACATTTGTAATGGGGGGGGCGGGTAGTCAGGAGCCATAGGAGATCTGAAGGGGAAAGTGTGAGGGATGCAGTAGGAAGGGGGGTTTCAGAGCTCACCAGTTTAATTTAACATGGGGGCCAGGGTGGGTCCACATAGAGAGGCAACTGACTGAAGGAGGCAACAGATGCAGGGGACATGGAGGGCACATGTGTCAGATGCATGGCCTCTCTCAGCGTGGCACATCTCTTGCCATCACTTATTGCTGAGTGCTGTCTTTTGCAGAATGACATCTCTGAGAAGGAGCAACGATGGGGAGCCAAGACCATAGAAGGCTCAGGACGCACAGAGCATATCAAGTAGGTGCCAAATGGACTAGGGAGTGGGAAAGGGATGTGGGAAGAGCCCAAGGAAAACTGGGAGACTCAGGGAGGAAGGAAGGAGAGAAGATAGTTTGTGTCTATGTGTCTTTGTGTTTTTTTCTTGAATCTGTCCCTGTGTGTTCCTATGTGTGAGTGTCATTGTGTATTTCTGTTTCATGTCTCTCCTCTTATCCCCCCAACCCTATTATTTCTCTTTTATTTCTAACAACTATGCTGCTTCCCCAATGGGTCTATTATAAGGGATTCAGAAAGGAAGTGGCTCAATTGCTGAGGTTGTATCACATTTTATCATCTATCTCTATCTATCTATCTATCTATCTATCTATCTATCTATCTATCTATCTATCTATCATCTATCTATCTATCTATCATCTATCTATCATCTATCTATCTATCTATCTATCTATCTATCTATCTATCTATCTATCTATCTATCTATCTATCTCTATATCTATCTATCTATCTATCTATCTATCTATCTATCTATCTATCTATCTATCTATCTATCTATCTATCTATCTATCATCTATCTATATCTATCTATCTATCTATCTATCTATCTATCTATCTATCTATCTATCTATCTATCTATCTATCTATCTATCTATCATCTACCTACCTATCTATCAACTACCCACATAAATATAAGTGTATGTCTAGAATGTAGGGTGATTTCAGATGGGCCAAGGAGAGTTCAGTAAGATGTCAAGGTAAAGAATTCAGAATAGATATTGTAAAAATAGGACAATATCAGGTCGCACACCTGGTCTGAATGATTTTTAAAATAAAAGTTTAGTTTGGCTGCTTGACAGAAATTGGGAGCTATGAAAGGTGGTATGAAGAAATGTGACACTTGGAAAATCTGTTGATTAAAACAGTTTTAGTAATGGTGTTTAGGGAACTCAAATATTATACAAAAAAAAAAAAATTCTGATACCATAAGAGAGAAGGCACTTACAGACATATCTAAGGGTTTCTTAGGGATATGTTGTATATTCAGATTGAAAGATTCCCTCTTTCTTCCCTCAATCATTCAGGATCATCTAACCAGGGCTGTCTGCATTGGATACTCTCAGGATATCAAATATCAGTAACAAGATAGACCCAAGAAACAGTATAACAAGAGCCAAAACGAAAAGCAAAAATTGACAACTACACACAAATTGGCAAAACTAATACAGCTTTCAACTCCATTTTAATTCCCCCTCATCTCCATTATAACAACAGTGTTTTTACCTCTTTTCCCCCTACATTTAAAAACTGTCAGTGGATGGCCACATTGCACAAACAACACACTATTGAAAACTTGGCAGATTTTTATATAATTTGATAATACTGAGTACTATGCATTGTTGTTTAATCAGACATTAATGGTTTATCTTAAGTAATTGTAATGGATATTATTCTTAAACAAACCAAGCGATTCTGGCAGCAGTTGGGGAGATGGGGAAAACAATGGATCAGGGCCCTGCAGAAAGCTTCTTTATGCCCCCTGTAGGCGCAACGATCCAAAACAAAGGGCCCCTTTTCTTTACTGAGTAAACGCCACTCAGCCCTGATATCCTGAGAACTGTTAAGATGAAAATACAGCCCGGCCCGGCCCGGCGTGGCTCAGCAGACGAGCATCGACCTAGGATCCGGGACAGCCCCGTCCGAGTCCCGGTCCGGGCACGCGGCCGGGCTGCGGGCTCTGTCCCCAGTCGGGGTGCAGGAGGCAGCCGATCAATGACGACGCTCAACACTAATGTTTCTATCGTTCTCTCCCTCTTCCTCCCTCTCTTTGAAATCAATAAAGATATATATATATATATATATATATAAAGGATTAAAATACAAACTCTCCTTGTACCTTTTCCTCCCAGTGTCTGTCTCATGCATAGTAAAAGGGGAACATTTTAAGGAAGACTCCAAATCCCTGCTGTGATTTTATGGAAAGAACTTGCGCTTGGACTCCCAGTTTTGCCATTCCCAGCAATGTGAATTTAGACATGAACCCCTCTGAGTCTCGGCCTTTTCATTTGCCTGATGGGGATAATGATGGCTGCCCTGCAGAATTCAATGGGCTAACATGTGTCGATGTCTAGAGCAGTACTTAGCAACTGTGAGCAGCTCAATGATGTTATTTTTCTTGTCTGTTAATACAGATTAGTTTAATCAGATTTTCTTTCTAAAAACCTAACATAAACATGTAAACAGATGACAGTCTTCCTTCTTCCTAAGCGGTGTGTACGTAGACGCTTATGTTGCACAATTTAGAATATACGTTATGCTGACTGGAGACCCTTGGAGTCATAAAATTTGACAACCCTACATGTTTCTTTATTAACCTTACTGGATCTACACAGACTAAATAGTGGAGACATTTACCTACTCCCCTCCCCTTTACCCAGGCTACCAAGGTGTAAAAGCCCAGTCTCTGCTGGTGACTAACCAGGTGACCTTGGACAAGTCACTTCTCTTCTCAGATTCTCAGTTTTCCCATTGGGATTAAAAAGACCTCTAGAAGACCTTCCAGTAGTAAGTTCTCTAAGATTCTCTCTGGCTAGTGTGGGCTAAGCCAATCTTTAAGATCAGATGGGTTCTTAAATCACCTAGGTTCTTGGGAAAGAGGGGGAAGTTGGAGAGATCAGTAGCTACAGAACTGAGATGACTCAAAGCAGGAAAAGGAAGTGATTGTGGTTCACTCTAATCTTACTACCTTCCCCCACACCATGATCTTTCTTTTTTAAGTATGCCTAAAATAAATTTAGCTTGTGTAGTGGTTTAGTAATTTGGTGAATAGCTCCAGTGACCCTATCCATCCCTCATCTATTGTATAAATGAGTCTGGGGCCAGGCAGCTCCAAGCAGCCTAGTGTTTCCTAGGAACTGCCTGTTTTCAAAGGCCATTGCCCTTTTCTCCGTCTTCTTCTTGCCACACTGCCCACTCATGCTTGTGTGCGTCTTTACTGTCAACACACCCCACTCCCTCTCCTGGATGGATGTAAACACTGATCTGCTTCTTGTTACTACAGATTAGTTTTGCCCACCTCAGAATTTCATGTAATGGAATAATATAGAACTTATTCTTTTGTGTCTGTCTTCTTTCACTCAGCATAATGTTTTTAAGATCTATCTATGCTCTTGTGTTTATCAGTCTGTTGTTCTTTATTATTGCCAAGTAGTATATAATTGTAGGGATATACCACAATTGTTTTACCTGTTACCCTGTTGGTGGACATTTAGGTTATTGACAGTTTAAGGCTATGACAAATAAAGCTGTCATGAACATTTGGGTTCAGATTTTTTGTTGACATATATTTTTATTTCTCTTGGGAAATACCTAGGAGCAAAATTGCTGATTCATATATTAAGTATGTGTTTAACTTTTAAGAAACTAACAAATTATTTTCTGATAGGAATTTACCATTTTTTTATGCCTACCAACAATGCATGATTTTAAAGCTCCACATCCTTGTCTACACTTAGTATTTTTAGTATTTTTAATTTTAACCACTCATGTGGATATATGATGATTTTAATTTGTATTTTTCTGATGACTAATTTTACTGAGCCTCTTTTTATGTGCCATTCATATATCTTCATATCTTCATTTTGGTGTCTGTTCAAATCTTTTTTCTCACTTTTTAAAAAATATATCTTTATTGATTTCAGAGAGAGGAAGGGAGAAACATTAATTATGAGAGAGTTGTCATTGATCAGCTGCCTCCTGCACACACCCGACTGGGGATAGAGCCCACAACTGGCATGTGTCCTGACTGGGAATCGAACCCCGATCTCCTGGGTTGCAGGCCGATGCTCAACCGCTGAGCCACGCTGGCCGGGCTTTTTTCTCACTTTTAAAGTGAGTTGTTTGTATTCTTATTGAGTTTTAAGAGTTCTTTATATATTCTGGATACAAGTGTTTTTTGATATATGTGTTGTGCAAATATTTAATCCAGAGTGTAACTCGCTTTTTCATTTTGTTAATGACATCTTTTGAAAATCAGAAGATATTAATTCTGATGAAACCTGATTTATCAAAAATGTTTATAATTAGTGCTTTATGTGCCTAAGAAATGTTTGCCTATCACAAAACTGTGAAAATTTCTTCTACATTTTGTTCTAAAATATTTATAATTTTAGTTTTTACATTTAAGTCTATGGTAAAATTAGTTTTTGTGTACAGTGTGAGGCAAAGATGGAGGTTCATCTTTTCCCCATATGGATAGTTCAGTTTTCCAGCACCGCTAAAAGACTATTCTTTCCTCATTGACTTACTGGCATCTTTGGCCATATATGTGGGGGTCTATTTCTAGGTGATTTTATTGATCCATTTGTCTTCCTTGTCCCACACAATACTGCACTGATTATTGCAGCTTTATGACAAGTCATAAAAACAAATAGTCCTCCAATTTTGCTCTCCTTTATAATAATAAAACTTTTAGTATTCTAGGATTTTACATTTCCACATGCTTTTTAGAGTATGCTTGTCAATTCCTACAACTGTGCCTGTTGGTGTTTTTATTGGGATTGCACTGAACCTCTAGATCATTTTAGAGAACTGACATCTTAATGAGACTGAGTTTTCCAATTTATGAACGTGGGATATCTCTCCATTTTAATTAAGTCTTTAATTGTTTTCAGAAATATTTTTATGCGTTCAGATCTTGTGCATGTTTTGTTAAATTTATGCTAAAATATTTTATGTTATTTCATGTGACGATAAGTGGCATTTATTTTTACTTTCAATTTCCAATATCTGTGTCCAGTATGTCGAAATAAAATTGATTTTGGTAGTGACCTTGCCAAATGTACTTAATGGTTCTAGTAACACTTTTTTTTTTTTTTTTTGGTAGATTCTTTAGGATTTTCTACATCTGTGATCATATTGTTTGTGAATAAAATTTTATAGTCAGAGTTGCTTACCTTGGTGCTTTTACTTTTGTAATAAACACAAGATCTGTTCCGTCTCTTAGTTCTTCTTTGAGGCCCTGAATTTCACTTGGTTCCCATAAACTGCTTTGCTTTATAAATTCCAAGGTATTTTAAAACTTAAAATAGGCATCTGAGAGTTAATGTGTCAAAAGTTTCTTAGGTATGCCACTAAACACATTGAATTGTAATGTTTATTTTCCTCTCTATCATTTCTACCTGACCACTATCTCCATACTATTCATCTTTGTGTTGTCAGGTCCTAACAGTGTCTCATACTCAAAAGTTTAATTAATATTTAATTTATATTTAATAAATGAAGGAATGATATAACTAAGACCTACTTAAAGTGGCTTCAACTATATTCTAAAGAATTTGATAAGCTGGTCTTTGGCCCCAACATTTTCATTCAAATCGTATTTTCTATATTATATTGTCAAATTATATTTACTAGCCTTGCTGTCATCCATTAAGTGATGTATATGAATTTCATTTTCTAATCCCTTTAAAAACTTTTTTCAACTATAATATAGTTATAACCCATGTAGCAATCATTGGACTAGTTAAAACTTTGCAGAATTTTCTCACTTAAAAGTAATGTTTGGCCCCATTTTCTTCCTTCTTCATCTGAGTGCTTTGGTTGGGAAATATCAGTCATTTACATGTCCCTGGAACCAATACCTTCTTTGACACAGACAGTTCTAAAGTGTTGGTGTCGTTGAACTAGCAACACAGGATCTCTGCCTTCACTGCTGCCAGAGGGTTTAGGGCAGGCATGGGAACAGAGGGTTCTTCCAGCACTCAGTTTAACTTCGTCTGGTTCAAAGCCAGCTTTCTAAAATTAACTGTGACTAAAGCTGAGAAGGCTTTTTAAAAAGACCTTTGCCGGGCATATAGTACAAGGCCACCAGATGGATCTGTTCTTCCATGAAAGGAGAATTCCTGAGATGGTCATTCTACCTGTAACCAATGTATCTGGTTTTCCTGAGCCAATGAAGTTCCAGTGATATCACTATCTCAATTCCTTAAACGTTCATTTCTTGCTGTAGGAAGTCAATTATTTTATTTAGGGCTCTCTTGCCCAAATGTTTCTAAGAATCCCCAGGGGTCTTTATATGTGTCCAAGTATCAGTTCTGATTGTCACTTATTCGCGCTGGCATGGAGCTACTGCTTCATATCCTCAGACCAAACAGATATACAGAGGTGCTCCCTACCCTCGTGGTAAAGATGGAAGTAGAGTTAGGAGAGTGCCTCCTTTTGGTGTTACATTCTCTTAGTGATAGAGGTTCCCAAATCAACATTATTTGAGCCTCAAAGTGTTAGAACAATTCGTGATAACAGTGAATTGTATTAGTTTTTAGTTCCCTTAAGAATCATCAGATTTGGGGGTGGTGGTGAAGGAAATTCATAATACTTAATATGTAGATAAATTTCCCAGTGCTACATTTTTTCATAACCATCATTTTAAATGACTTCCTAGTGTGCTATTGAAAGATAATATTGCAATTTACTTAACTATTCTTCAGTTATGGGTCATATAAGTTCTTTCTTGGTTCTTGCTATTACTATGTATAATGTTTCAGTGAATATCATAAGACATTAAGCTTTTCCATATTTTTAAAAATATATCTTTACTGATTTCAGAGAGAGGAAGGTAGAAGGAGAGAGAGAGAGAGAAAAACATCAATGATGAGAGAGTCATTGATCTCATTGATCAGCTGCCTCCTGCACACCCCCAACCTGGGGTCGAACGTGCAACTCGGGCATGTGCCCTGACTGGGAATCGAACCGTGATCTCGTGGATCATATAGGTCAATGCTCAGCCATTGAGCCATGCTGGCTGGGCAAGCTTTCTATATTTAAAATTATTTCCTTAAGGTAGACTCCTGAGACTAGATTGTATGGATAAAAGTATATATGAATATTTGTGTGCTTCTGGAGATAGAGTAGCTAATTGCCAGAAAACAAATCCATTCAGAGAGGAAACTAATTCCCCAGTTACCACAATATAGGTCCCATTGTCCTCTAATATTTAGGAACATGAAAAATGGGACTAAGTATCAGCAGGTTGTTTAGTGAGCAAAATAACAGACTAGAGAAAATATTACTGGCTTATGGAAAGTTTAAAACAGGCTATGATATGCAGGCCATACTCATCTCTTACTCCCAGGCCCAACTCTGCTATACTTGGGGGCTCAGGTTATTGCTAAAAATGAACAGAACACACCTGAAGATTTTCATGTTTCAGGGAAGGAGGATTTTTGACTTCCCTGTGCTAGACAAGTTTCTGTCATGTGGTTACTTCCAGCATCCACCAGCTGAGGAGCAAAGTGTCAGAGGAGCATGACAGCCTCAAGAAGAAGGAGCTGGAATCAGGGCCCAAAGCGTCCCATGGCTACGGAGGTCGGTTCGGTGTGGAAAGAGACCGAATGGACAGGGTGAGTTGAAAAGGAGATATTTGCTTCATTTTTAAAAAGATTCATTCTTGTGTTGGTTTTATGGTTTAAAACTCGTTCAAAAATACAATATTCATTTGGGCTTTAAAATAAACTATCCACATATTATTTCAATTATTTTTTTTTCCTTATATCAACACATAAAATGTAGGCAGCAGGAGACGGAAACCAAGAATTGAGAAGGGCTGGCTATAGGAGGCCCAGCCACACTGTCACTCCCAGACTGAGGAGACAGGGAACACAAGCAGAGACGGGAAAAAGATGTTTTCAAGTCATTTACTACTTTTAAATGTTTGTGTATTATGTCTATGGTGCGACGCCTCTTATTATCTTCTTTACTGTATATTTAGTGTTTCATGTGGATAGTGTGCATTATATGATGTGTACATAGGTGTGAAAAGTATCGATGTGAATTTACCCATGAGGAACCCTCAAATATGAAGAGTTTTTATTTTCTGCATTAGATGCTGGGAAAGTGGGAGAAAAGGATGCTTGTATATTGAATCATATTTTCCATTGACTTCCCTCACCTCAAAGGGAGAAATATATTCCTATAAGAAAAAGGGTTTACCTTGAGGGAGAAAATAAGAATCCAGTGCGAACCTTTAGTTCACCTTAAGAGGTTCCGCTTCGTCCTTGTGTGAAGGGCAGTGTAGGCATTGTATTCTCCCACAAAATTCCTAGGAAAAAAGCAGTCATTCATTCTTAAATTCAACAGGCAAAATTGACCTACACAGGCCCCCAGATATTGCAGAACCAGTTCCCCGGAGCTTATACGGGGCAGTGCTTCGTGTGAGTCTCTGTACTGATGTTGCTTATCCCGGCATGGGAGTGGAAATGCAGGAGGAAGGCGAAGAAATTTCGAATTTCATCTTAGTTGAGACTCTGCAAGGCATCATTATTTGGTTTGAAGTGTTACTCAATTCCCAAATTATTGAAGCATCCATGTCTAAATATTTGAAGAGACATACATTTTACAACCAAATAGAAAATAAAAGAGTAGATGGAGTTTTTTAAAAAGTGGAGGGGAATAGAAAAGATTTAAGTTACTTGCCCTCTTGGACTACTGCCGGTATTGTCTACCGACCTCCTCTGGTTTAAAGAGTCAGTCACTGCTAAATATCAGGGCTCAGAGGACATTGCTGGATTCTGATGGTCATACAGGAGAAAAGATTCAGAAAAAAACCACCTGGCTGTTTATGTGAAGAGTCATTACCAGGGCACCCTGTCATTCCCCTTTGGTCTCTCCCTGGTAACTACCCTCGTTTCTGTTTGGATGCACAAAGCCCTTCTTTTAGCTCTTTTTGTTTCTGATTTAGCCACAGCTCTGACCTCCTAGTCTCTACTCTTCTGGCTCCCAGCCTGTCCTGTGGAAGTTCCCCAAATGATGGGTTCTTGATGGTATTAAAGAAGAGTCAGGGCGTGCAAGGCTCCCAAAGTCACCTTGCTCTCCACCACGTATTCCTTGGCACCACTGCCAGAGGCTATGAGACTGACCCAGAATGGAATTTCTTGTATCCTTCCATCCCATGCCATGCCATGCCATGCCATGCCATGCCATGCCATCCCATCCCATCCCATCCCATCCCATCCCATCCCATCCCATCCCATCCCATCCCATCTCTGTATCATTTTATTTCCTTATGGTCATTTTTATCTTGTCAGTCATTCTGTCCTTGATTTTTCTTAGAGTGCTGTGGGCCATGAGTATGTTGCTGAGGTGGAGAAGCACTCTTCTCAGACTGATGCTGCCAGAGGTTTTGGGGGCAAATATGGAGTTGAGAAGGACAGGGCAGACAAGGTAAGTGACAGCTCTCTCCCCCCATCACCCAACTCAAATCAGTGGGACTTACCAACACTCCCCTTTGAATGTGGGTCTGTGCTTCTGTGTGAAAAACAGGGCAGCGGACTCAAGGAGGGTCCAGCATGAGGATAGCTCCTCAGCAAGTGCCTTGCTGCCAGTGTTGGAGGCCACATGCTGAGCTGGAAAGTATTAATTTAAATGAGAAAAGGCTCTCAAACTCTTTTTGAATAAGGAATCTCTCAAAACATTGATTTTTGTTATAAAACATGAAGAGAGGAGAGGGAAATTCCAAAGCTCCTCTTTTGGTCAAACATCAAAACCTTATGAAATATTTATGCCTTCCAGGAAAACAGAGATGTTAGCTTTAAAGTTATTACCATGCAGCAAATAATCATGTAAAACAACTAATTGGAATTGCAACGTTTTTAGAAGGTAAAGGGTACTTTTCACAAGATTTGGCATCAAATCCCTGAAGTATACAAACAAAAAAAGGGATGGTATGATTACAGATGACAGAGTGGTCACGAGGGTGCCATTGGTGACTCATTGATGTTGTCAGTTTCACTCCCTAGTAGATCAAATTCTTTGGTCTCTCTTTTAATGGTGCAGAATAGTGTGTCTTCCCCTGAAGCTACACACAGAGAGGACATCTCCCCCATAGCTAGCTGAGAATCTTATTTAACCTTCAGTTTTTTATTAGGTGGGCTTGAATCCTTAAAGCTAAATGTTAGATGTTATTTCATTGTAGGTGGAAAAAACACCAGAAAAGTTAAAAGCATATCATAATGGAAAGGAAATATGCAGAGGATAATTTTTGTTGTTGTTGTTGTTAATAGTCACCTGAGGATATTTTTTTCCATTACTTTTTCAGAAAGAGAGTAGAAGGGAGGGAGGGAAGGAAGGAGAGAGAGAGAGAGAGGGAGAGAGAGAGAGAGAGAAACATCGATGTGTCTCTCTCACATCGACTGCTTGCCTCTGCACACACTCTACCAGGGCAGGGAAGGAACCCAAAACCCAGGTACATGCCCTTGACCAGGAATCACACCGTAGACCCTTCGGTGCTTGGGCCAACCCTCTAACCACTGAGCCACAGGGCTGCAGAGGGTAATTTTTAAGGCAGTAATGGAATATGGAGCACGTTATGGTCTTCTCTAATCAGGTTGGAGTTTTTCTTCCCTCTTGGCCTCTTCCTGCCTGTGCCTAATGTTTCATTGTTCTTTCGTCGTCTTCTGCCTCCCAGCCACAAACTGAACCCCCTGAACAACCAGTGTGTCATGTAAACCAAGTAACAATACATACCAATAGCTCTTAAGGTGTAAAATCTAGACTTACTTAGAGACCCATAGTTACTGAGCCAGTTGGGGATGTAACTCCATGGTGACGTCAGGTATTGGCCAATACCTATATCCAGTCTCAGGAGCAGCTAGGATCCAGACTCTCCTCCTGGTTGCCTCTCATCCCACCAAAACCCACATCTCTGTGTAAGGAAAGAAGAGAGGCACAGTATAGTGGATTAAGAGTAGGATACTATCTCTTACATGTGCATAGTGCTTCATAGTTTACAAGGCACTATTATCTCATTAAGTTTCATGAGAATTAGGAAGGAAAGCACTAATTTACTGAGCAACCCAATGAAAACATACCTTTACATACCTTGCCCCATTTAGTTCCTACAATACCCCCAGTGAAGAGTGATCCTTTCTTCCATTTTACAGTTGAGGTTAATGAGCCAGGTATACCTATTTTCACTTTATATTTGAAGAGATCGAGGCTCAAATATTAAAAGACATTCCTAAAGTTAAACAGCTACAAGTAGGGGAGGTGGGTTTGCATCTAGACCTGTCTGTGTCCTTAGCCCACATTCGTTGATTTGCGCCAGCCTCACAGGCTACTATCTGTTTCCACATGAAACCCCCATACACAGGCGTGAGCCCCTGTACATGAACCTCTGGGCGGAGCTGGGAGTAAGGGTAAGTGAGAGAGGGGAAGAGCTGTCAGCTCCGACTCTAACCAGTTCTCTCTCCTTTTCTTTGTAGTCAGCAGTTGGCTTTGATTACAAAGGAGAAGTGGAGAAGCACACATCTCAGAAAGGCAAGGACCCGCCCGCTTCCGCCCTAGAACCTGGCTGCCCCGCCGTCCTGCTCAGACTTCAACTAGCAACAGCCGTCGTCAACTCCCTCTTAACTCCATGGCCCAGTTCCTCACTATTTCATTTATTTTTAAACCTGAGTGTGCACTTGCTTCTTCCTTTCTCCTTTATCACTATGAGATTGATCAAGTTTTCTTTAGTTCCCCTTTCTCCCTAATGGGTTGAAAATAAGGCACTCTACTCCTTTATTTTAGGAGGTTATCCTTAAGTTTTAACATGCATCTTTGACTTAAATTTAAAATTAATCATTATCTCTTCCTGAGTAATAGAAGAAATATAGGATAACTTAATTGCATTCTTTTTACATTCTATATTCTTTGTACCAACTGGACAATTATTATTGCCTGGTATGTTGGTTCTATGTGTTTATACACCCCACAAACTTTACTCATGATTCTTACCTAGTAAATGCTTATTTAAATTGACCGACATATTTACTCACTTTAGCTCAGCATTGTTGGCTGTATTTTATTGGTTCCTCCTGGCTTCTTCTATTTTCTTCTTGCTACAGTATAACCTTTGATAATTCTTTCAGTGAGTCTATGAAAGAACTCCCAGGATTTGTCTACCAAATGTCTTTATTTTCTTCTCCTGTTCATTGTTATTTTCCATTCATCACTTTGAAGACATTGTTTCATTACCTCTGGTATCTCTCTTGTGTCATCATTATTCATTTGTAGCTAATATGTCTTGTCTCTGTGTGTTTTTTTCTTTATGAAAGGTTTTATTTTTGTCTCTGATATTCTGAAATATTATAGAATATGTCTAGGTGTTGGACCTATTTTTATTATTCTACATGAGACTGATCAGTCCTCTTCAAGCTGCAAAGTGACTCATTATAGAAAACTTTCAGGCATTTTTAAAAATAATGCCTTTCCTCTCTTACCTTTATTCTTCTAGAACTCATATTAGATGTGTATTAGAACTTTTCATTCTCTTCCCGATGTCTCTTTTTTTAAAGACAGTTTTAAAGAGAAATGTTAGCTTTACAACAAACTTGAGAAGAAGGTAGATATTTACCATACACTCCCACCACACATGTGCCCAGCCTTCCCCATTATCAACATCACTCATCAGAACAGGACATTTTTCTTTTTTACCAACAATGAATGCACATTGATACATCATAATTACCCAAAGTCCATAGATTCACTCTTTTATCTATTTATTTTTAATTAAAAATTTTTGATCAATTACAGTTTACATTCAATATTACTTTGTATTAGTTTCAGGTGTACAGAGTAGTGATTAAATAATCATATACTTTACAAAGTGGTCCACCCTATCTTCCAAGTACCTACCTGGCACCCTGCATAGTTATTGCAATGTTATGAACTACATTTCTTACGCTGTACTTTACATCCCCACGACTATTTTGTAACTGCCAATTTGTACTTCTCAATCCCTTCACCTTTTCCACCCATCCCCCAACCCTCCTTCACTATGGCAACCGTCAGTCTGTTCTCTGGATCTATGAGTCTGTTTCTACTTTGTTTGTTTGTTTATTTTGCTCTTTAGATTTCACATATAAGTGAAATCATATAGTATTTGTCTTTCTCTGTCTCACCATGCTGTCGCAAATGGTAAGATTTCATGCATTTTCAGGGCCAAGTAATATTCCATTGTATGTATGTACCACCACTTTCTTATCCACTGGTCTTGTTGATGGGCACTTGGGCTGCTTCCATATTTTGGCTATTGTAAACAACTCTGCAATGAGCATAGGGGTGCATATATTCTTTTGAATTAGTGTTTTGGGTTTCTTCAGATACATATCCAGAAGTGGAATCACTGGGTCATAAGGCAGCTCCATCTTTAATTTTTCGAGGAGCCTCCATACTGTTTTCTATAGTGGCTGCACCAGTCTGCATTCCCACCAGCAGTGCCTGAGGGCTCCCTTTCCTCCACATCCTCGCCAATACTTATTGTTTGTTGATTTATTGATGATAAGCATTCTGACAAGTCTGAGGCAATATCTCATTGTGATTTTAATTTGCATTTGTCTGATGATTAGTGATGTTGAGCATCTTTTCATATGTCTGTTGGCCATCCGCATGTTCTATTCAGGTCCTCTGCCCATTTTTTCATTGGATTGTTTAGTTTTTTAATGTTAAGTTATATGAGTTGTATGTAATAGGTTTATGCAGCATTTGTTTTCCTGATGAATGATGAATTGTTCTCTTATCATTGTCTTATGTCTCTCTTATCTTTTATAATGCATTTTGTCTTGAGGTCTACTTTGTCTCATCTTCATGATATCTTTCTGATGCTTACTCTTTTTCTGGTACATATTTTCTTAGATAAGTATTTCAATTAATTTCTCAGCTTAGAATTCATATATAAGTAGCATAAGATTGAATATTTGTATTCCATACACTCTGGTGTGGGCTCCAAGTCTCATAGGTAAATTTCCCCCCTATAGTATGTTGCTGAACAAGCTACAAGCTCCCTCACCATTTCCCCGGACAAGTGAATAGAATTTTCCTAGAACTCTTTTATAGCAGTTGGCAGATTCACTTCCTGCTCCTCAGCACCCTGTTCTTTTATAGAAATTAGAACCCCAGATCCTAGATCCTAACCCGAGGCACTAAATCTAGGACTTAAAACACCCTGGGGTTTTCTGTGACATCAGCTCATAATTACCCTCATATCTACTGCTCTGATTTATCTATTTGTTTTTGGAGCCAGGATTTTTTCCCCTTCTTTTCTTTTAACAACAGAGCTTCACTATTAACAACAACAAACACTGTTATATTTTAGCTGACATTTCTAAGTGTTCATATGGGAGTAGGGAAAGGCATACATTTCATGTGGATATGCCTTTTTTTTCCTTCTTCTGGAAGCCTCTCCTTATACTCTTGATACTTTCCCTTTTTTCTGAAGATGGGAGAAAAATGAAATGATCTCATCTTGGCACACGAGTAAGAGAGAGACGAGTGAACAGTGTTAAAGCTTTCGAAAAATGGCTTAGAACACCGTTTCCCTTTAACTCGCCTACCTCTGAGCCCTGCCCTCTCCCCAGGCCCCAGCCACCCATTCCTGTTCACTTCTCTCTTCAGCGGCTCTTTCTTTCCTGTGGGCCGAGAGCGGGCTCTCATGACCGCTCCTTCCTCCGCAGATTACTCGCGTGGCTTTGGTGGCCGCTATGGGGTAGAGAAAGACAAACGGGACAAGGCAGCTCTGGGATATGACTACAAAGGAGAGACCGAGAAACACGAATCCCAGAGAGGTAAGTCGGGGCCGGACAGGAGGGAGGTCACAGCGCACCATGGAACCTGTCACTTTCTTGCTTTCTTTCCTTTGTTCAGAGGGGCAGGTGTGCAGTGGAGGTGGCGGGTGAAGAATAGTAAGTGTATGTGTGGGGGGGTCGGGAGGGAGGTGCAAACCAAAAGGGGTGGGAGGAAAACAGGGAGGTTAGGAGCAGGACCGAAAAGGGAGCTGGAGAGAAGGAGTCATTGAGAAAAGGGTGGAGACAGCTGGTGATGACAAGAGTGCGATTTGGCTGCTACTCTCAAAGGCCCCTCAGCCTCGCAGGACAGAGAGGTCTCCTTCCTCTCTGGGACACATAGGGGCTGGCTGGAGGGCTGTCCTTATTTTTTTCTGGCTCTTCCTTTACATTGTCTCCTATTCTGTCACTTTTTTCTTTTTATGTTTTCCAATTCCCAGCTCTCTCCCCTCTATTCTCTCTCAGGTTTTTTCGTCCATTTATGCCTCTCCCTGTGCTCTGATTCTCACACCTCCCCATCAGTCTCTCTGTTTTCTGCACTTCTGTCTTCTGGCCTGTCTTTCCACTGTTCCCTCTTCCCACCCATTTCTAGCATTTTAACTCCCGTATGACTCTCAGACCTTTCTGTCCTGTAGATTATGCCAAGGGCTTTGGTGGCCAGTATGGAATCCAGAAGGACCGAGTGGATAAGGTAAATACCAGAATACCAATGTTTTGAGAATAGTTTCCCAGACTGCCCTGGAAGTGCATGGAGAAGAGGGAGAGGCAAAGCTGGGGGAAGGTGGGAAAGGCTGGTGTCCTGAGCTGTCCCCTGGTGTCCTGCACTCCCCATGAACTGCCCTCAGCATCTAATGAGCGTGTCTTCTGAAGCCTGAGCTTTAACTGAGGAGAGGGAAGGGAGGCAGAGAGAGACAGAGAGACAGATAAACTCCAGGCAAAGGTGATGTTTAAAATTTCATTGAATGCTTGACATTACTGTTTATCCCAATCTGCAGCGTCTTCCCACTCCACGTCACGGCCCTCCCCTACCCCAGTTTCTCTTCGCATTACCCACGGGCCTTGCTGCAGTCCATGCAGCTGGACGTGGAGATGGGAGATTCTAGGTACACTGTACTTTTAAAAAAGGGAGCTGAGCCCACCAGTTTAGAACTTCTTTTCCCTTCCCTCTGCCACAAAACAGCAGCATTGGACTATCCTGTCCAACCATTGGGGATCAAATGGTTAGGATACCTCCTCTGGCGGCCCCTGTCCCTAACGCTGCTTTCCGAGTCACCGCCGCTTCCTTACCACCACCCCCCCCCACACACACCTACTGTTCTGCAGAGTGCTGTTGGCTTCAATGAAATGGAGGCTCCAACCACAGCTTATAAGAAGACGACTCCCACAGAGGCTGGTGAGTCTTGACAATTCCCTTTCTCTATGCTCCTCAGCTGCTTCTCCCTTCTCGTTTTTTCTTCTCCCCAGACTACCTGCTCCGTGCCTTTGGCTTCCCAGATTAGCAGAGGCACACTTGAGCCCTACCTTCATATTCCCAGATTCTCTCTCCTAGAAAAATTAAGTTAAGTGGGTAAAGAGACAGAGTGACATTGGGGAAGAAACTGTGAACAGAGACACAGGGAGGGAGGGAGGGTTGGGGAGCCATTTGGGAAGAATACATAGGGATAGGTGCTTGGGATGGGAGGTAGAGGGTGGGTGGTGGTCAGAGGGTATACGGATTTAAGGACTGTAGACAAGGAAGGGTGTAGGTTAGAGGGCCAAGGCTTATGGTTTAGAAAGGACAAGGCTCTGAGATCGCATGGCCTGGCCTTGTGGAAATCTAGGATTCAAGGCTTCACCATCCTCCAGGAACCCCCTTGTTCCTCCATCACACCCCTTTCCCTTCCCTTCCCTTCCATAAGTCCCCTCTCCATTTGCTCTCCTGGGTATTTAACAGATGTCTCTTCTTCCTTCAAGCGCCACACTCCCACCCCCTCCCCCAACCCAGGAGAACCCTAATTCTTCTTGCCTGTGTCTATAGCTTCTAGTGGTGCCCGTGGACTGAAGGCAAAATTTGAGTCTATGGCTGAGGAGAAGAAGAAGCGGGAAGAAGAAGAGAAGGCACAGCAGATGGCCAGACAGCAGCAGGAGAGAAGGGCCCTTGTAAAGAAGAGCCAGGAGGCTCAGCAACCAGCAGCCGCTGCGGAAAAGCCCGCGGTGCCAGCCCCATTGCCTAAGAAAATCTCCTCAGAGGTGAGTGCTTGGTGCTCTGGGATCCATATCCAGGATCCCTAGCCCAGGCAGGAGCCTAAAGTGTCCAAATTACTGGTAGAAAATAAGGCACAGCCTTTCCCTGCGTTAAACAAATTCTCTACAAGTGCTGTCCCTGTCTTCAGGAAGTTTTCAGTCTGACTGTGTAATTGGGCCTCATGTATACCAGAATGTTAGAAAAAGCCCACAAGATTTATACAATATAACAGAAGACAGGTCACCAGCCATGTCAGTGCAGCCACTCATTACTGCAGGAACTGAGAGGAAGGAGCCATCACTACAAATTGGGGCTCATCTTGAAGGATGAGTTGGATTTGGATTGGCAGAGGCAGGAGGGGGTGTTGCAGGTCAGTAGAGGAGAGAAGATGGAGGCTTGTTTACTGGAGAGATGATTCATTCTCCATAGGTCTGGCCTCCAGTAGGGAGTTGTTCTTCGCCAGAGCCTGAGCCTGTGAGAACCAGCAGGGGACACCCATTGCCTTCCTTGCCCTCAAGGAAGGAACCCCTAGAGGTAAGCAGAACCCCAAAGATTCTCTGTCCCTTCTCCATCTCCTCAGGTCCTAGGAAGGTAGACCATAGAGTATGACCAACCGTCCTGGTTTGTCTGGGACTGTCCTGATCTTAATACTGGTAGTTCTGCATTCTGGGAAACCACGCAATCCTGGGAAGACTAGGAGAGTTGGTCATTCTAGCTGTGATATTCCCAACAATGTGCTTTTGCTTCAATGTTTTCTTGGCCTTCCAAGGACTCTGACTTGCTTCCCACTTCCCTTTCCTTACATCTTTTACATTCCCCTCTTATCATCTCTTGGTAGGTGTTTTGAGTAGGTAAGTGTGAGAGGAGGTTGAGGAATGAAAGACTGTGTATCCTAAAAGAGACTGTTAGAAGGAAGCAAGGGTAGAGGGTAGAAGTGGTAGGATGGTAATGGGTGGGGTCTTAGCAGTCCTCCATTGGCAGGTTTTGGAGAAGCAGCTCCTGGTGAGTTCAAGTCACCCTGCCCCACACTGTCTCTTTTCAGGATGAGGAGGAGCCCCCAGCTTTGCCCCCCAGGACTCTGGAAGGCCTCCAGGTGGAGGAAGAGCCAGAGTATGAAACAGAACCTGTGTATGAACTAGAACCTGAGCCTGAGCCTGAGCCTGAGCCTGAGCCTGAGCCCAAGGCTGAGCCTGAGCCTGAGCCTGAGAATGACTATGAGGATGTTGGGGAGATAGACAGAAATGAGCAAGATAATGAAATAGAAGGGGACTACGAAGATGTGCTGGAGCCTGAGGAGCCCTCTTTTCCCTCCTCTCTGGCTGGTGAGTGGTCGAGGGGGAATCAGCTCCTGAATTTGGTCAGGTCCTGAATTTGGTCAGGGGAAGGCATTGTCCCATTACTCAGAAGAACCTGTTTGTTTTCCTTCTCCATGCTGGTGAGACTATGTTTATGTTTCTCATAATGCAGGATCATCAGGCTGTCCGACTGGGGCTGGGATCTCGGCTGTAGCCCTGTATGATTATCAAGGAGGTAGGTTGCGAGTGACCTGAGGGGTCTGGTGCCTGAAGGCCCTTGAAACAAGAGAGGGGGAGGAATTCTGAGGGTCACAAAAGTATCCAGGCTTGGCATCAAGAAGACCAGGCCTATTTCCCTTCCTGAGGTTTAGAGTGGGCACACGGATAGAGGGATTCCTGTCTGACCATCCTAATATCCCATCAATTTTCTCTCCAGAGGGAAGTGATGAGATTTCCTTTGATCCAGATGACATCATCACTGACATTGAGATGGTGGATGAGGGCTGGTGGCGGGGACGTTGCCATGGAAGCTTTGGACTCTTCCCTGCAAATTATGTCAACCTTCTCCAGTAAATGGCCCTCACTATATTCTGCACTGTGACTTCCCATGTCCAAAGTGGCTCTGCCTCTACTCCCTCCCATCCTGTTGCAAGTGTCTAATAGGATGTCATGAGTTACCTGAGATTCTAGATGGACTTCCCCCTCCCTCTCCATTAGGGCTTGGGTCAGAGATAGCACGAGGAAGAAGCTCCTTTTCAGTGTCCTCTCTCTCCTGTGTGAGCTCCTAGACATTTATCTTGTAGTCCCACCTCCTTCCCCATGAGTGCTCCTTCTAACCCCTCAGGCTCTGCTTTCTGCTTTTGTGAGCTCTAGGCTTCCTGGTCTGCTTACCTGGGAAGTTATGTCTAGATTACTTGTATTACCTGGTTGTGCTGTTTCCTTATTTTCCTTTCCTGCAGAGATATCTTTTCTCTGCTTAGTCTTAAAATTGGAAATAAAATGGAACTATGTTTCCTCTCTAGGTTGAAGTAAATAATGCTTTGTGTGCAACCCTCAATGGCTTTGACTGCCATGGCTTCAATTCTCTTTCCCTCTTTTAGGCATATCCAGAAGACTCCCTCCTACCACTGCTCATTCCTCTGTGCCCTGGATGTCTAGGGCTGAGTCTTTTCCTTAGGTGGTACTTAAACCGAGCCCGAAACAGATCAGCCTGGGGAATGGTGGTAAGGTGGGGGAACAGGAGGACAGGTAGTGTCAGCTTTTACTGGCTTTAGCAGTTGTGAGAGGCCAGCCACCTTCTGCCTGAGAGTAATGGCTACACTCTTTTAGGACATGATGATAATTGAAGAAGATGCACAAATTAGGAATTAGGAAGGAGGAAAGGGGAGATTTGGCAACAACAACAAAAAAGACAAAAAGCTAAAGGAACATAGTCTCTGATGAAGTGGTAACAGGATTTAGCCAGAGACAGTCTCTTCTTTGTGGGTAGATGACTGAAATTGATGGCCAAGTAAGAGGATAGATGGAAAAAGCTCATGAAGCTTCAGTGTGGTTCAGGGCTGAGGCTGATAGGAAAAAGGCGAAGGTATTTGGACAGCCAGTGATGGGCAACAACCAATCACCACCAAAGTATCAGGATGAAGGAGAATTAGAGGGCAGGGCATGGTGGGTTTATCATAGCCCAGACCATTGTGCTCCATAAGGCCAGAGATAGGAGATGCTAGGCAAAATCAAAACAAAATCTAAATCAAAGTCAGGGATTTTGTTGGTGTAGGGAATCTTTTGTTGGTAAGACATAGAATTCTGCACTGTAATCAGTATCCGAAGTTGGGTCTAACTGTCAAAGATGAAAATAGTGGCAGCTAGGATTAGTGACCAAGATCCACAGATGCCCCAGGACTTCCTAAAGTTGGGAGCTGCCCACATGCCTAGGGCACTGGGTCCCTTAAGTTTTGTTCCTTGGCTTTTCTTTAAGACACACACTCCTTTGTTTCCACGATGACTTCTATGCCAGCGAACCACAAATCTTTCTCTAGACCCAACTTACCAGATGCACCCAGTTAGCCTTTTGGAGTGCAAAGTGGTTTTCATTTCTGCTTATAGAGACGTTGGGATTTCGGGTACACACAGCTACGTCATCGCAGATACACACAATCCCATTCTTCACTTCAGTTTTATTTGACATCACACATAGGTCAGAATGTTACAGTGTTTTTTCTGGTTGTATCTCCAAGTCCCACCTTGCTTTTCCCTTTTCCCTTTATCTTAAGACAGAAACTTCTTTTCCAGATCCCTTGGCTACTAAGGCAACAGTTCTACAGAACTGCCTCAGTTCTACAGACCTCACCCTCCAAGTTTGGCTGATTTCTACTCTGAACCGATTATCCTGGTGGTGATGGTCATCAAGAGCTCTGCTCACAGGCACCTCTCCATCCAGGCTCCTATTCCTGGGCACACAGTCCCTTTTCACTCCCCTCAGTGCTCCTTAGTCTGAAGTCATGTCCAACCGTCTCGCCTCTGTCAGATAAGGCTTGCTGCCCATGCTGTTCAGGACAGCCTTCTCACTAACCTAATCACCTGTCTAATTCAGTCTGTGTAAAAGGTTTTCATTTTTCTCCAACTGCCCTCTCACCATAAAGTGTGCTTGTTTGTGTAGACCAGTGCACACCTGCAGTACCCTGCTTTTCTGCAACATATACAGTTAAATATCTTGTAAGATATGTTTGATGATGTTGACTGGATTCAATATTCCTCTGAAGGCAGCAACAGAGAAAGTAAAGTGTGACTGGAAGTGTGCAGACCACAGAGCAGTGTGGCTCTGTCCTCACTGCTCCCCTGAACCCTGGCCTGCCCCCTCCCACCCGATTGTGAAGAGAAAGCCCTCTGCTCGCTTCCTTTCTCTATACTTCTCACCCATCTAAGAGCAGCCCATAATTTTCATCTCTGTTGACCTGTAGCTCGCCTTTCTCTCTCTCTCTCTCTCTTTTTTTTCCTAGTAAAATAAGAAACCCAGAATGGACTTTAGGAGCTTTCTTTTTGCATATAGGAAGGACTAGATCCAAAACACATGGAACTGATACCTGGAGAACTCCCCCCTTTTCCCACCACAGTGTTAGTTGTTTCCAGTTACTCATGTTCACTGAATAAAATCCTAACTCACACTCTAGTTATATTTTTAGAAAATGGTGCCTTATATACAAATGTGAAATATAAACCAAGCAATAGGGATGAAGAAAAATAGTTACATTACGGAATAGTACCAAGAGGCACATTAAAATGAAAAGATGAGCATACTTCTGCTCTGGGACTTGCTCAAATGCCTTCATGACTGTTCTCAGAGGAGCCATCTACTTCATCCACACCAACGTTGAGCCACGTTCGGAGCCTTGTTGGCTAAATTCTTTGTTCTCTACTTCCCCACAATGCCTGTCCTCTTTCCCTTCTTTCTCACTTGCTTGATGACTAGGACTGCTGAGAAAATGGCACCAATAAAAGTGAGAGGGATGTAAACACAAGATAAATAGCTTTGCCTTCCTGGCTTCAGCCGTGCCTGGAGAGAGCTGACCGCATAGGCTTTTGCACATGACCCCAGGGCATGAAGCAAAACCAAACAAACCAGTTCCATCTGGTTCCCGGCTTCCAATCACCATGTGTCTAGAACCTATTTTGTAAATAGAGAAGAGCTGATGAAATCATCACCACTGTAGATAAGTAGTGGGAGAGAAGATTTTGCCATGCTAAACAGCTGATCCTAACTTAAGGCCACTGGTACGTCATCCCCTAGGGCAGTGATTCTCAACCCGGAGTGACTCAGAGGGTATTTAACAATGCTTGGAGACATTTTTGGTTGTTATAGCTGTGGGGATACTACTGTCATCTATGACTAGAGGCTAAGGATGCTGCAAGACATCCTATGACACACAGGATAGTCCCTCACGACAAAGACTTATCCATTGCACAATGTCACAGTTCCCAGAAACCCTGCTTTAGGGGAAGCCCATTTCTAGTATGTATTTTTCTTTTACTTTTGTTCTCCTGAGTATTGTTTGTTACCCCAAACTAGCAGTGTCACTCATTTTTGACAGATTGGAGTTATGACCAGTAACAGGTAGGAGCAATTATAGGTAACCACTATGTGCCCATGACTTCCTTCCCAAGATCCTCCATGGGGTACTCAGGTGGTACCTAGGGCCTGGTGACTGGTGCCACAGGACCTGCAGTGGGTGCTGGTGCTGGGCCATGCCTATGTTCTCCCTGATCCGGACCTAGAATAGAATTTTCAGAAGAAAAGAACCCTGACTCTTAAGTCATTATTAAAATGTTTGAATGTAAGCTTTAGGCAGTTTGTCCTAATTTTCTTTTTGAAAATACTATCTCTTTTGGACTTTTCATTTTTTTCAAGGTTGTCCTTTATGTTGCCAAGATTCTACACTCTGTGACCTTATTTCTGCCTTTAAGCCTTTGGTTGGTGGTGTCCTCAAGGCTGCTGTGCTCAGCCAAGGTCTCTATTCTGTCAGGCTGTGTTTAGACTGGCTGGGTTTAGGGGCAATGGGACAACAGAAAACAGCCCTGCACTTGAATGTCAAGACAACCCCAGCTCTGGAACCTTCCAACTGTGTACCCTTCACCAAGGAGAACTGGCACCTTAGTCCGCATTCCTGCATTGCCTGCCCCACAAATGCGAAAGTGCTTGTAAATTGAAACCCCCCATAAAAGCACAGGCCTATGCCGGTTATGGAATTCATTGCTCTCTCACCTCTAAGGAATTGGGCTTATCTTCCTCAGTGACCTCAAGTTACCTATTTTCAGACTGCTTTATTTTCGAAATAAAAAAGGGAAAGAAACAAGTCATCAATATGGTATGGTAGCACTTGTACAAGGCAGGGCTTAGGAAATTCTTAGACCTTGTGCAACTGCTCAGGTTTTGAAGGACATTACATGTTCTAATACACCCAGATAAGCAATATGCAGTTTGCAGAGGGAAGTCCCCAAAACCATGCTCTGTCCTACTTTCAGTAGCTCCGAGGAGGAATTCAAGAATGGTAGTATCTGAGTCTTTAGTTGGCTTGTCTTTTTTGTGGTCTGGCTCTAAAGGTGGTGACTAAGCTCTCTCGGGCCTGCTCATGGGGCTGACACATGCTGGTCAAAAGAATTGGGTCGGTCTTGTGCTCTACAACGTTGAAAGGACAGGTCTTCAGGTGCTCGGACATGGAGGTGACTTCATTAAATTCCCAGCTGTTGATTTTAGAGAAGAGGCTGCTGAATTGCCAGATCTGTTGGAAAAGACAGAAGCTCAAAAGTGAACATTGGGGCAATACCCCCAGGCTAGCTTTATTTGAACAGTATAAGGAAATGCCTTTCTGTTTTTCCTGTTCTTAGCTTCCAGAGAGTGGTTAGTGCCTGCTGCAGACATTCTGTTAGTTCCTTCTTTAGCACCCAGTTCCTAGTTCCCCCATCCAGTTGATAATCTTCCTAGCCAGCCATGCAGTTGTGTCAGAATGACTAATACTAGTCTGCATTTTGAATACTCTATCACACTACCACCACCACACACACACACCAGTTCTAGAATAAACACATGGTTCAAATCAGGACAATTAGTTTCAAGACTCTACTCCAGAACTTTTTTTAAGATATCAAGAAACAGATTCTCTTTTCCCCTCTGCACTTGAATTGGTAAATAGCAGTCTTAGCAGTTGCTGGCAGTCAACAGGAACCACCAAGGGAGCACTATGTCTTAGAATGGAGCCACTATTGAGAAAGTAGAGATTAAAAAATAGAAATAAAAACATCATTTGGGGGCATTTTCTTGAGCTGTTAGATCAAGCCTTACCTGAAGCTATTCCCTATGGACTTTTTAGTTATTTGGGGTCAATAAATTCTCTTTATTGTTTATGCCATTTTAAGTTGGTTTTCTATTGCTTGAAACTAAAAGTACTATAACATATAAGAAATCTTACAACAGAAATCTTAGTAGAAATCTAGGAGTCTGGTACACAAATATCCTCTGGACTTTCCATCTAGGATGTGGTGGCAAAGTCACTAATTTTAAAATCTGGTTACTAGAATAGGTATAACCTGATACCCTTTCAATCTGATCACTTCACCCTGTTTCTTGTCATTGGTCTTATGTAAGAACAGTGTTTCCTGGAATCTTAGAACAATGTCCCTTTTTACTTTAAAGAGCCATTTTAACTCCAGAAAGAGAATTTAGTTGGAGTTAAAGGATGCTCCAACTAAATTCTCTTACTTTCTTTCTGCAAGGAAATTAGTTTATCCAAATGATATTCAAGAGTGGGCAGCGATCATTGAATTGGAAACAAACATGAGCCAAAAAATAATGGAATTTCTAATATGTAAATTAAATTATTTGCATCTTATTTTACAGAGGAAGATATTAGGCAATTCTAGACTATTCAGTTCCTCAAGGGCAGGGTCTTAGTCTCATTCTTGCTTATCCCTAGCACATGGTTGGTTGGCAGTCAGTGCTTATTTAACACATGGGTGCAGGCATGAATACATGAGGGAGAATCTCAATTACTTTTTGAAAAAGACTGTCCAGGAAATAAATAATAGTAAATATACAAGATGTTTTATACATAATTAATAAAAATAAATATAAACAAGTCTAACTCCCCAACGCCAGTTTGCACACACCCACATATTGGGAAGAAACTCAGCTGTGAAATTATGGAATTATTGACCTCAATGGACACATAATTTGTGGTTCATATTACCAATATGTTTGCCATAAGAAAGGATGCTAAGGGGACTTCGGATGTGATGAACTAGGAGTTTCACTTCTGTATGGTACAAGGAACACATTTGATTTATACAGCAGATTTTAAAAAAATTTTAATAGACATTTGAACTAGGGGAAATCATTGGGCCAAATTATTTTAGAATTTCCAAATGCCTTAACGAAGGCAAAAATGGTTTAAAAAATTAGTTGATATGGGACTGAGGGGAATTTGTTGGCATACTGTGTCAGTCAGAGTCTAGGCAGGAAACAGATGGCACACTCAAATTGGGTAATTTGAAGAGAATTTTAAAAAACAGAATGATAGCCTGGCTGGGTGTGGCTCAGCGGTTGAGCATCGACCTAGGATCCAGGAGATTGAGGTTTGATTCCTGTTCAGGGCACATGCCCGGGTTGCGGGCTCGATCCCCAGTAGGGGGTGTGCAGGAGGTAGCGGATCAATGACGACTCTCTCATCATTGATGTTTCTCTCTCTCCCTCTCCCTTCCTCTTTCTGAAATCAATAAAGATATATTTGAAAAAATAAAACAAAAAGGAATGATATACAAGTTGTGGACAAGGTTTAGGAAAACCCCAAGATAGAGTGCAGTACCTGGGCTAGTACCAATCTAGAGCGTTACTAGCCTAGGCTTGAAAGGGAAGAAGAAGGGAGATCATTGGACCAGAATGAGTCGTTATGTGGAGATATAGCCACCTGCAGTGGAGGGACATTGCCACTGCAAAATGTCATGGAGGGAGAATGCATTCAAGGAGGAAGTCAGAAGAATAAAAATGTCAGCCTCATCCTTCTCCCTCCCCCTCTCTCATCTCCTGCTGATACACTCCCCTTAGACTAGCCTAACTGGAAGCTGGAAGGCAAGGGAGCCAGTTGGGGCAGTCTATGGAGATCAGCCACCTGTGGAGGAGGTTGGAGAAGGTTGGAGAATGGATCATGTGGGCAAACAGAAGATACCCAGGACACATACATAGAGATAAACAGGCACTACCATTTGTATTCCATTAATATGTTTACCAGTCTGTCCTCCCTACTAGGCAGACCTTCTTGAGCTCAGGAATTATGTCTTATTCCTACTAACCTAGTACAACCCTAGTACAGTGCTTGGCACACAAAAGACTCTTAAATGTTTGCTGAATGAATGAATCAGTGAATGAGTGTTTACTTGCCTGTCTATGGACTCTCCAGGAGGTGCCTCCATGAGAATACCTCTTCTTCTTCCATTGCAAGAGGACCATCCCTCTCTCTTGTAACAAAGTGGCACAGATATTCCTCATCAGCACAGATACCTGGGAGAGCTGGGACAGGCTGATGCTGTCCAAGAACCCAGCAATATACTGTAAAATCTCCAAGGGCAGGCTGGTTAGAGAATTCTGGCTTTTTCCTCCATGGCCTGAGAGATGGTTGTTCTTCCTTCCCTCATTCAGCTCTGAAGCAACCTCTGGCTTGATAGCAAAGGTCTTGAGCTCTTGACTGTAGATCACTTTTGCCTTTTGCCCTGGGGGACGGAAATGGTTTTGAATAAAAGTACATCCCAAGTAGGACAGGGGGCACCGATGCTGGAACCAGCCGTCAAGACAAGACTGAATGTCTGTGTGGACGTTCTTGAAATGCAGGGGGAATTCATCCCTCCTGAAGAATTTGTTGCAGGTGAAAGTGAAGGCAGAGCTGCTCTTGTTGTGCCTCCTGGTCACACACTCACTGTGGAGTTCCACATGGAGCCCCCCTGGGTTGGCAGTGGTTAGGAGGTCAGCCAGCACTGTTCCAGAGGAAAACTGTCCTGACTCAAAATTGTATGTCTGTGTAGCAAAATCCATGAACAGCCCGTCAATGCTCCTGGATTCAGAGATGACGTGACCTTTGAGTTCTCTTTCCAAAGCACACAGGAGGGTGGTCTTGATGAGATCTGATTTGGGCAGGTCCTCCACAGTGATCCCTAAATCTGAAGTGTCTACTGCCTTGTGTTCACTTGGCTTACAACTCATCATGGCATCTCCAATGCGAGCCCGCTTCCCACAGTAGCTCACAGGCACTTTGAAGGTATAAACAGTCTTCACTTCCTGAGCCTCAAGGTTGCCATAAACAAAGTCCCTCTCCTTAGGCGTACAAGCAGGCATCTGACCAAAGTGGATAAGCATCCTCCCATTGTGCACCAGATACATATTATAGTCCTTTGCATCCACAGCTGTCTTCAGTCTTTCCAGAACACCATCCTGCCAAGGGGCAAGCCCAGTTGTTTCCATAGCTGCATGATAGTCCTGCTGTTTCTGGTTTTCCTGTGGTTCTTTCCCTTCAACACTGTCCTCTCCTTCCAGGTTATTGCTGTTGGAAATCTGTTCTTCCCCTGGGCCATTACTGTTCTTGTTCTCACAGCTTGCTGATGAGTTTGTTAAAGCAGAGGCTGCATGCTCTTTGCTAAAAATATTTTCCCACTTGTTAAACTTGCCCAGGTCCATCCCTTCTTTGGTTTTGGCCAACATCTCACGTTCTTCTTGACTCAGCTCTACCATCTCTTCCTTGGTGGCCGACAGAGAGCTACGCGGTACTAACCCAGCATGCGCCCCACCCACCGCTCCTCCCATGTCCTCCCAGCTGGCTTCACCATTCACAGCAGGTTCCTCCTCAGTGAGCTCCCTAGTTTCTGGGAAAAGTTCTACCATATTCAAAGATCTGAAAAGGACCTTCTGGTCCTGGAGGGCCAGGGCTATGTCCAAACATTCCTCACTGGGGGTCTCTTTCATGATGTTCTCATGAAGGGTTGTTTCCGAGTCCACATTCGGCCAGCGGTTCCACTCCATGGAGCAGCAGACGACACTGGCGGGGCACACCTGCAGGTGCTTGGCCAGTTTGTGGCGGGACATGGAAAGGGGACAGCCATATTCAGAGTTGAGGCACGGAACCTGCTCTAAAGGGCAGAGGAGCTCATGCTCTGCCTCTTTGCACATGTGGAAGGTGGCGCCACAGGACAGGTGGCAGTTTATCACCATGCAGGAGACATTGGGCTCCACGGGAATGTGGCAGTGACGGTTGAAGCATCTCTCACAGTGCCTGTGCTGCCCAGGTGGAGGCCTGCGTGCCCTGCCCTGGAGACACCAAAGGCAAAGGGAAAGAGAAAATCAATGACGGCTGGGGGAGAAGCTCTATGTGTATCTGTGACTGTGTTTTCATTGACTTATTTGATGTTTATACATGCTTCTTATAGGAACCTTGGAAAATATAGAACATCATAGAAGAAAAAAAGCAAAAATCACCCATAATTACACAATCCAGAAATAATAACTATAACACTTTTTATTTTTGAAGTTTTACTAAAAATCTTTGCTCACAAATCTTTCCCAGCTCTCTGCTTTTCTCATACTCTCTCTCAATTTCTTCTAGGTTCTGCTCTAGAGACCCTGGTTTTGCAAAAAGCCAATAAATATCATCAAACTATAGGACAAATCTGCCAGCTGCTTAGGCTACAGGCTAAATGAAGCCAGATCAGGACCCCTGATATGTAAAGATCCAACAAGTACTTGGTACTTACCATAGCTTCCTAATTTCTTCTTGCTTTGTAATGCTAGGGGAAAATATAAAAATATGAATATGAGTTATTAGTAAGAAAAGAATTTTGGCTATCTATATTAACAGATATAGATACTTTATATCTATATAAAGAGGCTTTACATACTCTCTCTAATTTAATTCTTTCCACCACCCTAGAGGTGCCCCATTTTATAGTCAAGGAAACGGAAGCTGGAGAAGTTAAGTAGCTTGTCCAAGGTTATATAGAAGCTAAGTGATGGAATCAGATCCCAACCCAGGCCGTCCTCGTCTATGCTCTTCTCACTGCCCTGCACTGCCCTCTGATAGGGCGTCTTACCAACCATGGGGTGTGTAACCTATGCTTCTTGTAACTTTTCTCCATTATCTACCAACAATTATCCTGACATTGCACTCTGCCCTTCCCCTCACCCCCCACTTCACATACACACATCTGGTTCAAGTTACCCTTGTAACTAGCCCTCTGTCCCACTGGGGCTTCATGTCCACTGATAGCCAGCTTTGTCTGGCCAGTGTGCAGGTGCCTGTGAAATATCTATGACGCGTCATTCACTCTGGTGCATGCAGCTGTGCACCATGCAGCTTATGAACAGTATGTGTTCATAAGAAGTCATCTATACATGTTTGCTGTTATAAGTATTTTATATTTCATCACATTTCAAAATATTTTATTACATAATAAATCAACATAAAAATTCTTGGAATTTTGAACATTGGCAACTAATTTTTTTTAAAACCTCTATTTGGGCCAAGGAAAAACACGTATGCAGCCCACATAGATCTGCAGTTGCCAGTCTGCAACACCTGGCCTAGAGAACTTGTAGCATAATTTCAGCACTGTGTTAGTCTGAGAGAGGGTTAGCACCCCAAAGTCAGAAAATGCAGTATTTAAAAAAAATTTTTTTAACTTACTTTAGGACTTGCCAATTCATTGTGGGTGAATTCATCTTCAACTTAAAGGTTTTTTTCAAATATACATAAAAGGCGAAAGAATATATACGATAAATATACCCAAATATACCTTACCTAGATTCGGCACTTGTTAACATTTGCCACGTTTGCTTCCCCTTTCTCTCTCCCTCTCCCTCCACACACACATTCACACATTTTGGGCCAAAACTCTTGAACGTTGTCTATATTCAAATGGCTTCAAGTATCTCCAAAATGTCATATATAGGGTGTCCCCAAAAATGTATACACACACTTTGAATAATTATAAAGCAGTGATTAAAATATATTTCATTTTCAAAATTGAGCTATTAGCTGTTAAAATGTATATACATTTTGGGGGGATACCCTGTATATTTTAAAATTTTGAACCAGGATCCCTTTAAGGTCAATTTATTACATTTGGTTGGTAAGGGTTTTTAGCTTCTTTAATCTGGGAAAGCTCCACTCAACTTTTCTTTTTCAGAATAGAGAGACTTAAATTTCAAGGTAATTATGTTCTGGTTCACTTATGTATTCATTTGTTCACCCATTCATTCAACAAGCATTTGTTGATTACCTACTATGTGCCAGTAAGTGAGCATGAGGGTCACCTGGGCTGCTTGTTAAAGCGTTAAACACTGTTGTTCAGCTGTGATGCTTGTTAAATTATAGATCTGCACTGTTCAGTATAGCAGTCACCAGCTGCATATGGCTATTTAAATTTAAATTAATCAAAGTTAAATTGATAATTTAGTTCCTCAGGTATACTAGCTACATTTCGAGGGCTCAATAGCCACATATGGTTAGTAGCTACTCTACTGAACAGCCACAGAATAGAACATTTCCATCTTCATAGAAAATTCTATTGAAAAGCACTGCTATAGATGCTGGCTACACCCCTGACCTGAGTGAGAGTGTGTCTTGGAATTTACATTCCTAACACCTTCCGCATCTGATTCTTAGGTGCTGGGACTGCTGAGTGTGAAGGAGGGATTGTGCCCGAGTGCTCTGTACCCCTAATAGTCAACCGGGATCAGGAGGCAGATGAGAGGTTGCCAGCCAGAATATTAGCCAGGTTCAGGGCCCAGCAGAAGATCAATCAAGGTGTTAAAGCCAGAGAGGGAGTTAAGCAGAGTGAAAGGCTGTGATGGCTGGACTGAGATGGAGACGCATAAGCTCTTTTGGATTCAAGAGTCCAGCCACTGGGACCTTTAACATACAATTCAACATTCAGGTGGGCTCCTGCTCTATTCCAAATCACCCCTGGGGGAGTGTGTCCTTTGCAGGCTTATTGTGGAAACCTATAAATATTAAGCTAAAGCACCTGGAATTATTTGGTACTTAATAAGGAGCCATTTAACATTGTAAATGGTGTTTCAACTCAGTGGAGGGCTGAAGTGGGAGGATCTAGAGTTAGAAACTGCTATGTAGAGAATGTGAAGGAAGCTTGGATGGGAAAGGCTGATGACAGTAGAAATAGGTAAGATGATACAGATAGGAGACATCACAAGGGAAAATCAACTAACATTTTTGTTTCTGGTTGGAGATGGGAAAAGCAAGTTTAATTCAAGTTGCTTGGGGTGATTACAGACCATGTGGATGGGAAGAGGAGGTGTTAGAAGGTAGAGATGCAGATTTGAGAATTATTCATTTAAAAATGACAGAGGCCCTGGCGGGTGTGGCTCACTCAGTTGGTTAGAGCGTCTTCCATCTACTCCAAAGGTGGCAGGTTCGATTCCCAGTCAGGCACATACCCAGGATTCAGGTTCAATCCCTGGCCGGGGTGCATGTGAGAGGCAACCATCCATGTTTCTCTCTCACATTGATGTTTTCTCTCTCCCTAACTCTCTCTCTCTCTAAAAAAAAAAAAAAAAAAAGTCAATAGAAATTTTAAAGAGAGAGAGAAGGCCATAAATGGGGAAGTAACACAAGATAGAAATCTGAACCTTAATGTACAGAGCTAAGTGTGACCACTTTGGGGACATTAGGAAGAAGTAGAGCCAGAGAAGGAGAGACCAGAGGGTTAAGAGAGTCAGCACTACGTGACCCAGATATAAATGAAAGGGTGAGCCATGGCCTTGAATGCTGCATGAGGTTAGGAACAATGATGACAATGCAGAACTCTTGCCAGAGCAAATGTGGCATTTCAGCGGTGCTGTGGAACCCTTGGCCATTCAAAATTCAGTGTTTGCTGGGAGAGGAGGGGAGAGCCATTAAGCACACACTCCAGCGCTGGCAGGTCCTGAGCCCTGACTGGGAGAATGTGACCATCTACGTTCTATTCATAAAAGATATGAATTAATAAAGATGGAGTCTGGATGAGTCAGAGTCTCTTGCTGGTTTTTAGGCAGCACAGAAGAGGCAGATCACAAATGGAAAAAGGCTATGTGAAAAAAGCTACCAGCACAAGGAATGTCCAGCTTCATATCTGCCTGCCTGGTTCTGTCACACAGTTGAGCCCAGTTTCTGGGGAAAGAAAAGCAGGCCTGGCTAGTTCTATGCTCCATGAGGGTAGTGAGAACTCTGCCTCAGTAACAGAGATATGTCTGTCCGGCGGGCGGGCCAGTGGTGATGAACTCGAAGCCCACTCATTTCTCATCCTTCAGCTTTATAAAGCATGATTCTTAAGGACAGTGATTTTGAAGCAGGAAACATTTGTGGTGGAGCCTATTGCTTTCCATCTATTTGAAGTTACTTGAAAATATCCCTTTAAGAAAAAAGAAAAACAATGCATGTAGACAACAAAGATGCTACTCGTGTGTGTGTGTGTGCGTGTGTGTGTGTGTTTTAATGCTGTTATTTAAAGATCTTCTGCCAGGACATGTGCTGAGCAAAAAGACACAGTGAGTAGATATGTACTAGATGCGGTTTAAGTGGAATAATGAGTAGCTGAAAGGGCCTGGTACATGAGTCTGAGAGATGGATATTTCTTTAAAGAAGTGGGGAAGTATTTAGAACCTGGCAGGGGAGCAGAAACTTTATTTGATGCAGGTTGTGGTGCTGTGTGGAACATTCAGAAAGCAGTAACTTAATAAGTAAAGGTAAGCGGTCCTTACAGTGTGTACTCAGACCAACAACATCAGCATTACCTGAGAACTGGTTAGAAATGTAAGTTCCTGAGCCCTACCAAGCCAGACCTACTGAATTAGACCTGCTGAATCCAGCTGATTCTCTTGGAAGCTGTTAGAGACCTGCTGAGCTATAAAATGCTTGATACTATGCACCCAATCACAAACTACTGCCCAGTTAGGTAGGAACCAGATCTGAACAGGCAGAGGGCAATTCTACCCATTTTTTCCCATTTCCACCATCACTGCCTGGTCTAAGCACAATCTTCTCTCATCCAGTCTGGTGCAATAGCCTAATAATCAGCCTCACTCCTCCCATCTTGTGCCTCAGAACCTATATTCACCAGCAGAGAGAGTGAGTTTAACAATTTTTAACACTAGGTCATTACTGACACTCAAAATTTCCAGTGGGTCCCCATCACAAGGAAAAAACTCTGAAGTCCTTATCTTGCCCCACAAAGCCTAGTGTGCCTGCTTGCCTCTTATATTTCTCTCTTTCCCTGAAGCACATAGCTCAAGCCTGTTGTTTCATCCCATGTGGGCCTTTCTATGTGGTCTTTCTGCCAAAATTTTCCCCTTGCTCTTTATTTGTGCTATGGGCTCCTTCTTGCCATTTAAATTCCAGCTTACCTGTTACCTCCACAAAGAGGCCTTATCTGAACCCCCGATATAAAGTAAATAAATGAACATTCTCATATATTAGATAAGTAGTTTTTGACAAGTTATTTAATCTCCCTAAAACTAACTTATTCATTCATAAAATGGGGCTCATAATCACCCCTAGGATTGTGTGAGCATCGAATGAGATAAGGTAGTGAAAGTGTCTAATATAAGACTTACTTAGTTGTTAGTCATTCCTACTCTACAGGAAGGTCATTCTCATGGTCATCTCCCTTGTCTAGGCCTTTATTTCTTCCCATTGCATCACTCCCACAGCTCTTAGCTGGCCTTTCAATTTCCAGTTCTCTCTCGCTCAAATGTACCTTACCTACTGCTGCCAGCTTAATAATCTTTAAAAAAATAATCTTGCCCTAGCTGGTTTGGCTCAGTGGTTGGAGCATTGGCCCTCAGACTGAAGGGCTCTGGGTTCGATTCCAGCTAAGGGCATGTACCTCGGTTGCAGAGCCAGCTCTGATCCCTGGCTCTGGACGGGGTGCGTGCGGGAGGCAACCAATTGATGTGTCTTACATCGATGTTTCTCTCTCTCTCTCTTTCTCTCTCTCTCTCTCTCCCCCCCTTCCACTCTGAAAAGCAATGGGAAATATATATATATATATATATATACATATATATATATTTTTTTAAATGCAGATTCTGATCTGGTAGGACTGGGGTGGGGCCTGCGAGTCTTCCCATATACTAATTTCCAGACAATGCCTGATGGTCCAAGGACCTCACTTTGAAAGAAAAGGTCTAATTTAACCTCTTCATTTCTCCCAAGAGCAACTGGGGCCCAGAAAAGTGAAGTGTCTTGCCCACACTGCTCACCTTGAGTTTTATTGAGAGATTCTGTAGAAACCACAGTGCTACACAGAGCTACCCACGTGGTGGTGGCCAAGGGCATGTGGGAAACTTAGATGGTACCAAGGACAAAATAGGACAGAGCCTGGAAGAATGAGGAAGAGGTGGTGTCTGAGAGTCACTGGCCAAGAGAGTCACGAGAAGGCATTTGGAAGGTATATTTAAGTCACTGACTCAAGGAAAAAGAATGGGATTAACAGACAATAGTTTTAACATTCTTTACTATAATTTTAAAGTTAGTAGGCAAACAGCATTGATGTCAGGGAGATTTTTTAGGCAAGGGGCCCTCTCAGCACCCCTCGCATGATGTCAATGACTAACTATTTTGCCTCCTCCTATGGCAATTATTATTTATTCCCGAGCTTTAACTCCAGGGGAAGTGACAAGGTCAAAAGTTAAAGGTCAGAGGTATTCTTTAACTCTTAACCTATTAACCATTCAATTAATTAGTTACTTTAATTATTCATTGTGACCCTGTTTCCCCACTTTGGAGATATTTAATTCTAGGGAAAGAAAATACGTAAAGCTAACTATTAAAGGAATCCCTTTGCTTCTTGAGATTTTAATATAACCAGTTGGCCAAAGATAATTCCCACATCCGGTTCCATAGTCCTGGGCTTCTGGGCTATGATTCCAACGGCTTCACTATACCCTAAAAACATAACCACCCTCTTCCAAATCTACTCAACCCCACCAACTGCATTGTCCACCTACGCTAGAAATCTCTCTACATTTAAACTTTCTAGTTATTTAATTAGCTAGCTAATTCTTATATCTGGTGCTTTTATTATTAGTATCAGTATTTTAAATGACCATTTCTTTAAGAACGGATTACCTAGGGGTAGCTGTAAGTGAGCCTGTCTTCTTGGCTATTCCTAAGCCAACACTCCCCAGTCTTTCTAGGAGAGCACCCCAACATACACCTTGAAGACCTTGGTGCCATGGAAAACCTGACAAGGTTAAATGCAGGTAGGCAATTATACATAGTGCATTTAATTGTGCCTAGCAAACTGACATAATTATGACCCAGGCACCTATAGCAGAGTTAGGGATGCATCTGGAGGATATAGAGGCAGGCAAGCAGGAACCAGGAGTTGGGGTATCTGGGTAGATCCCCTTTTACTTGGCTTCGTAGCTTTAGCCTGTGTACTTCAAAGTTCAGAGTGTACAGATTCACTTTTGCTGCATAAGCCACCTCCCAGGGTGTCCTTAGCTGAACTCTAAACTATATAACACCAAAGCAAGGTTCAGACAAAAACAAGAAAATAAACACTGCTCCCTTATCCCTGCCAATTCTACAGTTATTCCAAAAGCTACAAATAACCTAGCTACATTTTAAAGCTTTCAGTGCCTCAATTATCATTAATCATTTCACATTTTCCCTCTGGGTGTGCAAGTTACAAGACTGTAATAATTTATAGTTTGTGTGAAAAAGTCTGTATAAGTTTTTGAACACATAAAATACTTTCATTTCTATTCCGTGGATGCATTTTGGATTCAAGAGTCCTGGGGTGAAGAGAGCCATATCTAGGGAGTATTGCTAGGGAAAAACAGGTTTTAAACTCTGCAGGCAGAGTTTAAATAGTACATGCAGTAACACAAGGGATGGAATTTAAACCACATGAGAATGACTTGCAGTTAACACGGCAAATGCTGATTAGTGAAAAGATCACAGCATTTGCACTTTAGAAAATAGAAATCCTGGGTTTTGGACTTCCATCTATTTCCTCACCACCTCCTGTGCTCAACCCTGCAACCCCTTTTCACTCTGTGTAACTTCAGAGATATTGCACAAACACTCCGGTTGATTGCAGAATAAAGAACCTAAGCTGTCAGAAAGCAGGTAATCTCTTCTTGCTCTAAGAATTTAGATTTCTAAACAGGAGTTTACACATGGCTGGGTCTCATTCTCAGCGCCAACACCCCTAGGCCCCCACCCCCCCGACCCCAGCCCCCAATTGCCCATATGTAATTAATTTGCTTAACAACCCTCTTGCTCAAAGCAAAAAGGTGATGTGCGGCTCAGCCTCAGTCTCTTACTTTCACCGCTCCAAATGTCTCCTTGGTGCACCTGCTCACCTCTGAAAAGCTTACCTTAAAGGCATGGGCTGAGTCAGCATCGGCTGCTCCTGCGTCCCCCGATTGTGAGCAAGCAGGTCGCGGGAGGCTGCAGAAGGTGCATCAGCTGCACAGAGCAGAGTTCTGTTGAGATGGCTGGGAAAGGAGAGAAAACTTCAACAGAAATAGTTCAAGTATTTCGAGGTTAAAAATAAAACTATATCACAAGGAGCAATGTGACCAGGCTCAGCTTACTGATTCTTTCTTTCCCCTGTATTTATCACCACTTGGTCTCTACTGGAGTGGCATTTAGCAGGGGAAGCCAGAATGGAAGCGAGGTTTTATATCAATGGGTTTTGTTTCCCTTGAGGAAGGAAGAAAATCCTTTTAAGAAGGATCATTTCAAGGCCAGAGCAGCCTCTCAGTCCTGTGCGTGCAGCTGGCAGATCCAGCTGTGCTCACGGTGGCCGGCGGAGCACTCAGGCCGCTGCTCTAATTATAACCGTGCTTTTCACCTAAATCCACAACTCGCTGAAGCAGCAGCTTGTGCAAATGGCATGCGGTCTTGTTTCGGTTTCTCCTATTTCTTGTCATGACAAGTAAGTGTCTGTCCTCTCCTGGCCCTCTTCTTTCCAGGATGGTTGGGAAAGGGAGAGTTTGTAACTCATAAATCAGGCAGAGTCTAGTCCAGTGAGAATTAGAAGTGGTAGGAGGCTTAGCTTTGGCTTAATCCAACTCCCTCTTTTTACAGTTGAAAAGACAGGGTTAGAGAAGGTAAATTGTCCAAGGTCACACAGCCCGCTCTAGGGGAAGAGCCGGAGGAAAGACTCAGTTATTCTCACTCCCAGTCTGGTGCTCTTCTCTATCTCACCTCCTCGAAGGAACTCATTCAGCTACCTTCTGAGGAAAGAAAATATATGATCCGGGCTTTGCCAGTTTCTAGGTACAGTTGACCCCCTCATCTGTGGTTTCTCTTTCTGTGGTTTCAGTTACCTGTGGTCAACTCTGGTTCTAAATATTAAATGAAAAATTCCAGAAAGAAGTAACTTATAAGCTTTAAATTGCCACTGTTCTGAGTAACATTTTAAAGTCTTGTGCTGTCCAGCCCCATCCAGCCTGGGATGTGAGTCATCCCTTTGTCTAGCACGTAGACGCTGCTTACACTACCAGCCCGCTAATCAGTTGCTGTCTTTGTCATTAGGTTCTCTGTCTTGGTATCACAGTAATGATGTTCATGACATCTCGAACTTAATAATGGCCCCAAAGTGCAAGAATAGTGATGCTGGCAACTAGAATATGCCAAAAAAGAAGTTGGAAAGTGCTTCCTTTAAGTGAAAATTTGAGTACAGTACCATAAATTATTTTGAGAGAGACCACATTCACACCACCTTATTACAGTACATCATTATAATTGTTCTATTTTATTAGTACCTATTGTTGTTAATCTTTTACTGTGCCTAATTTATAAATAAAGCTTTAGCATAGGTATGTATTATATATACAGGTTTATATTATATATCATATATATTGGTACTATCTGCTGCTCCAGACATCCATTGTGGGGTCTTAGAACATACTTCCTGAAGATAAGGGAGGACTACTGTATGTGACTTTGACCAAGTTACTTAACCACTGTCCACCTCAGTTTTCCCAGGTGTGAAATGGGGCTGATAATATTTAGTGTGACCATGTGTTGATAAGCTAATGCATTAACACATTTATATATGTAAAGCACGTAAATGATGTGTAGCACATACCAAGTGCTCAACAATGCTGTTATTTAAATGTGTGAACTAAAAATAGACATGCTAAATTCTGCTGTAATTAACAGACACTGATTTCCCTTACTGATCCTTCCCATGCATATACAGGGGTGGACAAAAGTAGGTTTACAGTTGTAATACAATAATTAAGAAATAATAATAAAAGAATAAACTTTGTTTCATGTACTCACAACTGTAAACCTACTTTTGCCCACCCTGTATGCCCATATAGGTAAACTTTTTGGGGGTGAGCAGCTAACAGTTGGAAACTAAAAATTTTGTGTATGGCTCTTGTATTCTGAAACTTTGCTGAACTTGTTTATTAGTTCTAATGTCTTCCATGATTGATTAATTATTTAGAAATATACTTTTAAATTTCTTAGTGGAGGGAAAAGTTAAAGTTTCTTCTAATTAAATTTCTTTATGATAAAAGAATGCTGTTTGTATGTTACTGATTTATTTGAGTTTAAGATCTGCTTTGTGGTCTAGTATGTGGAAATTATGTGCTTGAAAAGAATATGTATTTTCTACCAGTTGGATGCAGAAATCTACATATTTCCATTAGATGAAGGTTATTATTTTTTAAATATGTGTTTACTGACTTCAGAGAGAGAAAGGGAGAGGGAGAGAGAGATAGAAACATCAATGATGAGAGAGAATCATTGATCTGCTGCCTCCTGCACGCCCCCTGCTTGGGATCGAGCCCGAAACCCAGGCATGTGCCCTGACCGGGAATTGAACTGTGACCTCCAGGTTCATAGGTCGGTGCTCAACCTGAGCCACTGCGGCTGGGTTAGATCAAGCTTACTAACTGTGTAGTTAAAACCTGCTCTACCCATACTAAATTTTTATTCATTTGACCTATCAATTATTGAGTGTTAGACTAAAATTTTCCATTATGATTATATATTTAAGTTTCCCCAAGAACTGTTAATTTTTACTTTAAATGTTTTGTAATATGCTGTTGAGTGTATACAAATTCAGAATTATTACATCTTTCAGGTTAATTGTTCCTTTTATCCTTGTCTCATATACTTTTACTTCCAAAAGAGTGTCTTGCCTTAAAATTTAATTTGACACATATTAATAACTATGCCAGCTTCCTTTCTGTTTAAAAGATTATTGATTTGAGAGATCTTATTTTTGAAATATAGGCTTTTGCAGCTATACATTTTCTTCTAAGCACTGATTTAGCTTAATTCCATAAGTTTTGGTATGTTGTATTTTTGTTTTCATTCATATCTGAGTATTTCCTAATTTTCCTGATTTCTTCTTTACCCATTGGTGATTTAAGAGTGTGCCTCTTAACATCCATTTATTTGTGAATTTCATGAATTTTCTTCTGATATTGATTCCTAATTTCACTGCATTGTGTTTGGATAACATACTTTATATAATTTCAGTCCTTTTAAATTTATTATAAGCTCAAATGCCTTTTATTCAAAACATTCCTATGTCCTTTATTCAAGTTTTGAAGTTTTCTCCAGAGGCCTCACTTTTCTTAGTTAATTGCTAGATACATATGTACATACATATATATATATATATTTAACTATATCAGTAAATGGTTTTGCCTCTATATTTTTATTTTTTTAGCTTATCTTTATTGTTGAAAATATTACAGATGTCCCCTTTTTACCCCCATTGATCCCCTCCACCCCACATGCATCCCACCCCCAGACCAGTATCTGTGTCCAAAGGTTATGCTTATAAACATATAAGTTCTTTGAATAATACCTCCCCACCCCCTCCCCTCTCCCCCCCTTCCCTCTGGATCCCTCAGTCTGTTCCATGTTTCTATGTCTCTGGGTCCATTTTGTTCATCAGTTAATTTTTTTTTTTATATTCCACATATGTGTGATCATGTGGCACTTAGCATCTTCTGACTGCTTATTTCACTTAGCATAATACTCTCTAGTTCCCTCCATGCTGTCTGAAAGGATAAAAGATTCTTTTTTGCAGCTGCATAGTATTCCATGGTGTGAATGTCCCACAGCTTTCTTATCTACTGATCGATACGTTATATTTTTAATGGATAGTTATTATGTGTTTATGATTGGTTTTGAAAAATGCTATTAATTTTGTAGGTTGATCATGTAGCTGGAAAATTTGCTTGTCAGTCTGAAAGTTTGACTGTTGATTTTATCAGTTTTCCTAGATGATCATCTCATCTTCAAATATCTGTTTTATCTCTTCCTATGCTAGTTTTTACATTTCTTACTACGTATAGACTCATACTATATTAAAACTATTGGTGATGGTGTTTTCTCCTTAAATTTTGATTAAAACTACCCTTTAGAAAACCTCAGACATAAAGATTGGAAATAAAATTTGAGTTTACAACCCGCCCTCATAAAAAGGCTGCTGACTCTCTTTAAAAAGCCTAATAGTTTTGGGAAGAGGAGTTTTTAGGGTCTAATTGGTCATCTAAGGGACTAAGAAGGACTCTTCCCAGGCAGAGTTGTGGGGTTGATTGTGTAGTACTGAACTATACTTGGAAAAACCTCATTTTTGCATTTCCATGGAAATCAAAGGGACACCAACCCAGATATTTGGGTTAAGAAGCAAACGAAGGAAAGAAGAGAGGCATGTACAAGACACAAGATCTTTTTTCTGTACAATCTGGTATTTATTAGTACTTTGATCAGAGAAATCCAAAGTTCACTATACTGGAGGGATTCCGCAATTCCAGGCTCTTTTTCTTAGACTGTAGGCTGAATGGCCTCAGCTTGTCATACTGGATGAGGTTTGGCCAAACGACAGACCCAAAGCTGCATCAGCAAACATGCTAAGAGAAGAACCCTTTCTTCTAGCTGGAGCCTGTGGGGGAGAGATACTGATACAGAGAGTAGAAAGGCCAGTTGGATATTTCTTCATCAGGAAAACTGTACTCTTTCATGATTTGCTCTATGGTGTAGGCATCAGAGAACAAAGCAGGAACTGAGGCCTCCAGCCTCTCCACCTGAGGAGCTTGCATCTGGACATCACTTACGGGACTCTCAGTGATGACAGGGTCATGGGCCAAATCCGCAGGGCCTAAGGGCTGACGTGGAAGGGAGCTATGGGAATCTGAAACTGCAGGGAAAAAATAAGGACTGGTTGACGCTGTGGGTGAGGCAGGCACATTCTTGGCTAGAAGAATCTGATCCGGTTGCTTTAGTGGCTGCTGCTGCTGCTTCCTCAATTTGACTCGTCGGTTCCTGAACCAAGTCTGTGATTTGGGGAGGTGGGGGGAGATTGCAGTCTGTTAATGGAGTTTGAAGCTTCTCAAGGGTGAAAAAAAGCCAGACTATAACCCTCATATCCTCTCCAAGTCACCATGATACTGAGTTCTGAGAGACCAGAGATGGACCTGAGTGGAGTCAATAAGGGGGGACAGTAAGGGATCAGGATGGGGACCCCAGGGAAAGAAAAATGAAAGAAAGTGGGGCATGTTCAGAGGTTGTATTGGGGCTTCAGAGAAAGGGTCCTGAATGCTAGAAAAGAGAAGCTAGTTCAGGAGGAAGAAGGAATTTGAAATAAAGGACTTTTAAGGATTATTTAGAAGGCCTCCACAATAAAGAGTCCAAACAAAAATTTTGGGGCGGACCGTAGCCGATTCAGAGGTTGGGGACAGTTATTTATTTCTTGTTAGTGTTGTAAACAGATTGCAGCATTTTACTTGAGAAGACCCTAAGTGAGGAGTTGAGGAGTAGGTCCGGATGAGAGTCCTTCCTCTATTTGAGGTCTATGGTACAAGACCTCTAAAATTCTAATTCCACTTATACTACTTATTAACTCTGTGACCCAGTCACTTTGCCCCTGAACCTTAGCTTCCCTCTTTTAAGCTTAATGGTGGTGGGGCCAACATATGCAATGTGCCTAGTTCAGTACTAGCACACAGCAGGTACTAAATAAATGAGATATTATTGTGTTATGGAAGGCATTTCCAGGCTGAATAGAATGTGGTTTCGACGGGGGTACCAAACATCCCTCAGGGGATCAGACAGACCTTTATTGTTGACTCCGGTAGGTTGAGTTTCAAGGCAAGTTCCTTCTGGCGATTTTTATCTGGAAACCTGTTGTAGTAAAATTGAATCTCCAACTGTTCATGCTGCACACGCATGAATGAGGTGCGCTTTTGGTACTTCCTCCATGTTGCTGTAGAGTAGAGGTGGAGAGGGGGTGGTTACACTAACACTACCTCCTCTTCTCAAAATCTCCCCCAAACCACAGCCATGAATCTCCCATGACTTTCTTCCAACCAGGCTTGGAATCCAAGAGACACAGATCCCAGACCTTGACTCTGGGAGGCTGAGCCCTATGTCACAGTGCTCTCTGTCCGGTTTTCTGAGACTTAGTTTGTCTCTGCTAGGAAATGTTACCTCTGCAATTTTCTCTGTACCCAGTCTGTTTGCTCTGGAAATTGGCTCCCTTGAGTTTCAGTTTGCCCTGCACTAAAAACAGAAAATCCTTTTCATATGTACTCAGTCTGTCTACCTTACCTTAGCCTCAAGACAGTGGACAGTGGCTTCCCTCTTTTTCACACTTCATTTCTTTTAGAAACTGGGAAGAAAACTCATGGCCCTGCACCCTAAATATAACACTCTTCAAAATGGGTTTCCTCTCTTCATTTATTTATTCAGGAACCTAGTCTATTTTGACTGTAGAAGTGTGTGTGTTTGGTTTTTTCCTTTCCAGGCTTTTGGAAGCTCTGTTCACTCCTCTGGGAAAATGTTCATTAGAAATGAGACATAACTAAATATGTGGAGATGATTTAAAAATTATAGAATATTTTTTTAAATGGCAACGGAGAGAAAAGGGAAATTTTTATAAATTTTCTAAGGAAATAAAAATACCAAAATTTGCTTAAAAAGAACAGCAACTGCTGACCCTGAATAGACTAATAACCACACATACACACAAACCATAGGTTAAGTTACAGAATTCAAGGCGATGCTCTAGTAATCCTCCTCTTTTATGCCCATTTCAATAAAACGACGAAGGGTCTTCACTTGGCCCCACTTCTTGTTTGAACCACCTCATCGCATTTCTGATAATTCACTGCTTATAATCTTGCTGACCTTATAATAAATCACCTCAGCATACGAAGGGTAAGTTAGGAAAAGACTGCCAATTAAAATAGTTAAGTGGTTTTATAGAAAAACAAAAATTTTAAACCATGCTACTAATTAGTATTATTTTCCTATAATGTGATATAGAAAATGCACTCTTCTATTATAGGTATTTGTTATCATGTTCATTCTTCTTTTCTGTGTATTAAGGAATAAATTTTATTGAGTTAAACTACATTAACACTTGGAGAAAAATTTCAAGATCATAGCAAAAGATGACAGAAAAATTTTAAAATTCAGTACTTATTTTTGATAAGACTTTGATCAAGGTATGGATATAAGGCATTTCCTTAATCAAAAAAGAGTTCTGCATTGAAAAAGAAATAAAATTACACTCTCACAAACTCAAAAGCAATTACAGATGTATTCAATAGTTTAATATTTTAAAGTTTATATTGAATCAATCACCAATGGGCAATGATTTAATCAATCATGCCCACATAATGAAGCCTCCACAAAAATCCAAAAGGGCAGGGTTCAGAGAGCTTCCAGGTTAGTGAACCAGAATGAATCCACATACTGCCAAGATGGGTTCAGAATCTATATAAACAGAAGCTCCTTTGTTTGGGACCCTGTCCTATGTATCTCTTTATCCAGCTATTGATTTTTATTCATTATTCTTTGTAATAAGTCAGTAATCTAGTGAGTAAACTGATTTCCTGCGTTCTGTGAGCTGCTCTAGCAAGTCAATCAAACCCAAGATGGGGTTCTTGGGAACCTCTGATTTACAGCCAATTGGTCAGAATCACAAGTGATACCTGGACTTGTGATTGACACCTGAAGTGAGGGCAGTCATCTAGGTCTGAGCCCCGAACCTTTGGGCTCTGACTTTATCTCTGGGTTGGTAATGTCAGAAGTGGATTGAATTGTAGGACATCCACTGGTGTCAGAGAACTGCTTGGTATGGGGGGAAAATCCACACATCAGAATTGATATTAGAATTGTATTCTGTCTTGGATAAGGGGCTTTCTGTATTTCTATCTCTCTACACTTCACTCCTTCTCTCCTGGAAAAACATTCTTACCTGCTCTATATTTTGTGTTCTCAGCTTATCTATCATAATTTGGTCAACCATGGGCCAAATGTACTCGGCCTTGATATGAAATTTATAACTTCCCCTCTTATCATGGGAATGTTTTAAAATCAAATTTTTAAAAGAAGATGTAACAATAAATAGCTGTTTTAAAACAGATGCAATATACAATTACAGGGCCCATGTGAAAAGGGCATCAGTGGAGAAGGGGGAGACAGAGGAGAATAATACTCACTGGGACCAGCTGGATTCTGTGGTATCAAGTTCATGCTGGAATCATCCATGTGGTTAAAAAGGCCTGGCTGGGGATTCTCTGGGGCAATTCTGTTCATTAGAGTTACTGACATCTGGGGTGAAAAGCCTATATGAGAAAGGGGACGCTGTTGAAGTCATTCATTTACTGGAAAGCAGTGTTTTCTAAGGGCCTGGCCTTGTTGTAACACAAATGACTCCGGAGTCTCTACCTCTCCTGGAAAATGTTTGCATTTTACATCTGCATAGAAAAATACTGCAGATGTATTAGTCGAAAATGAAACTGTGAAAATATTAAAAGAAAATGAAACTGTGAAAATATTAAAAGAAATTTTGTGTCAGTATCTTCGTGATTCAGAGTAGGGGGATATTGTCTCTAAGGAGATTGTTGAAACATGGCTTATACATGAAAAGATGGATAAATTAAACTAGATCAAATGACCATAAATTTCTCATCGGAAACCAAGGAAGTATCCTTCAGCAATGAAGGCGAAATGATGATATTCTCAGATTAAGGGAAGCTAGGAGAATCTGTGACCAGTAGTCCTATTCTATAGAAATGTTAAAGGAAATTCTTCAGGCTGGAGGGAAATAATATAAGGGGGGAAACTAGAACTTCAAGAATGAAGAAAGAGCCATAAAAAATGGCAAATACTTGATTAAATGTAATAGACTAATTTTTTCTTCTTAAGTTATTTGAAGTATATATGAATACTTAAAGCAAGAATTATCACATTTTCTAGTGTTTGATTTTTCTTTTTTACTTTTAATTTTGAAATAATTACAGATTCACTGAAGTTATATATATAAAAAAAATGTACAGGGAGGTCCTATGCACCCTTCATCCAGCCTCTCCCAATGTAACATTTTGCATAAATGTAGTACACTATCAAAGCCAGAAAAATGACACTAGCTCAATCCGTAAAGCTTATTCAGATTTCACCAACCACACTGCCCAATTTAGACTGCTTGGTGGATAGTGTAAGGTCCTTCCACCCAACCTTCCCTTCTCCTTCCCTAGGGGGTCAGATTTGTGTTGTGGTCCAATAGCTCTCCCAGGCTCCCCTGACTCCTTCCCCATTTTCTCTAAAGGCATTTCCCCTAATAAAATCCTTGTAGATTTGTTTAATCCTATCTTGACATTTGCTCCTTAGAGGACCCAGATTAAGCCACCCAATCTTGTTATCAGTTCAGCCACTCTGGAAAATGGGATTCAGCCTGACCCAGAAGCACTTGGAATTCATTTGACTGTTAAAACTGTCCCTCCTTCAAGGAGCACTATGGGCCCCCAGGCGGTGGGGGTGAGACTGGAGGGAAGGAAGAAGGTTGTTATACTCACTGTGATCAACTTTGTCTTGTTGAGTATAAAGACTGTAATCACTTGCGTAGATAAAATAGCAGGTCTGGGGAGTCCCAGGGGCTCTGCTGTTCATCTGGGCACAAGAGGGCTGCATTGGTTGGTCTGTGGAATAGAGTAGGAGGTAGAGAGTGATAATCTCATTTACTTCTTGAAATGCAATGTATTCAAGGCCTTTGGATTCCAGGTTACTCACATAGTACCTCTGTGAATTAAAAAAGTGACTCCACCTCCCTGAGTCTGTTATCTCAGTTGAAAAAGTTATAATCTTGATCTCCCAAGAGAACGTGCTGTCAATGTGTACCCCCACCCTGGCCCGAGGGTCAAGGGGTATCAATAGCCTGGGCCTTGGGCACGCAGACAGGGGTGAGAAGAATGGGAAATGAGCTTTGGCTAGGTCTCCCTCCATTGCAGGGTTCTGATGTGTAACTTCAACGAACCCAAGAATTCAAAATTTGAATCTCAGCTTCTTGGAAGATATATTGCCAAGGTGGGCAAGTAGAATGTACTTCACTTAACACCTTGATAGCTTGATTTACAACTTTTAAATACTTACGATATGTCATGCGAGCCTCCATTCATTCGTATTTATGTGTTGGCCTTGAAAATGGCACTTGCTGACCACTCCTCTCTTGGCTGTCTGTGTTCTGGCCACACTGGATTTCCTTCAAGTCTTTGAACAAGTCATGAGCTGCCTGTTTCAGGTGTTTGTACATGCTCATCCCCACTATTCTGTCCTACTTAACTACTCAATACCTACTCGCCTGTCTTTTCTCAGTTTAAACGACACTAACTTATAGAAGCTATACTTCTCTTCCCAAACTATTTCACAATGTTCTCTTAACTCGTAGTACTATATGCTCTTCCTTCTAGAAGCAATGACAATTTTATTTACCCATTTATTTTCCTATTTTCTGATCTTTATTGTCCCTTTATTACACCTGTGGAAACAGTTGGCTATGAGAAAATAATGTGTCAGTGGGAGGAGAGTATAGATTTTTTTGCTTTTGCTTGAAAAGAGTTTACACCAGAGAGATAGACAGAGAGAGGCAATTACTATGAAAGTTTGGATAACCTAGGGCAGCAGTTCTCAAAGTGGGTTCTGAAGGCCCTTGGAGTTCCCTAAGATCTTTTCAGGGAGTTCCAGAGGTCAAAATTATCTTCATAATATTAAAATATTTGCTTTTTAACTCTCATTCTGTCACGAATTTCCAGGGGAATACATTTAGAAGAGCATAACTAAGTAAACCAATATTCTGCAAAAAACCAGTATGATGTTACAAAATCATACATGGATAAAATATCCACTCAAAGTGCAATGTAGACTATGGATTTTAATGTGACAGATTATGAGTTCATTGATATAATTTCAAATTTCACATAGTAGCTAATATTTAAGAAATTACCACTTATTAAGATTGTTTTTAGTTGCAGACTATCCACAATTATCACAAAGAATATTAGAATACTCATTTTTCTTTTCTTATTTTTAAAATGTTATTGATTTTTTAAATCTTTATTGTTGAAAGTATTACAGATGTCCCCTTTTTCCCCCCATTGATCCCTTTCATCCCGCATCCTCTCCACACTCAAGCCCTCCCCATACCAATGTCTGTGTCCATGGGTTATGCATATAAGCTCTTTGATTAGTCTCTCCCCACCCACTCCCTCAGCCACACCTTCCTCTAAGATCCCTCAGTCTGTTCATAAATAAATAAATAAATAAATAAATAAATAAATAAATAAATAAATAAATAAATAAAAATGTTCTTCCATATCTGTATAAGGCCAGATTTCGACATAATCTGCATAAGGCCAGTTTCAACAAAAACAATATGTCACAAAAGATGAATGCAAAAGTGGAAGATAATTCTGTTGCCTTCTATTAAGCCAGATAAAGTTACTATAATGTAAAATAATGACATCCTTCTCACTATTTTTTCTGTATAGAAAACATAGTTAACGTGTAATGCCTTTATCATTTTAAAGTGAATAAATATTTTTTAATTTCTTAATTTAATTTCTGGTGTGGTAAATGACTACAGATACAACTTATAGAAACTAAAGCCCTTTGGAGCTCTCAGTAGTTTTTAAGAATGTAAAGATGTTGAGAACAAAAAGTTTAAAAAGCAATAGCAGAGGATGGGCCAGGGCCTGGCATTTAATCGAAGAGAAATTGAACTCAGCTAAGCCTCTGTTCAATATAATTCTCTGAGTAAATGCGGTAGTTAATGATGCAGTCACATACAATAACATTATTAGGATGTTATACAACACAGTCACATCAACAACAACATTTGGAGATGTTTTCCATGTGTCGGGCATCTAAGTGTTTCATGAGCATGATTCATTTAATCCTCAACAAACACACAGGGTAAAGTACAACTGTTATACTCTTACAGATGAGCCCCCTGCCCACTTTCCCAGGAAGGGCACCGAAAGTCTACAACTTAAACTGGCATATTAAACAAACAAAGAATCACTTGTCAAATGGACTTGGTGTTTTCTGGGATCACGGTTGTGAAGAGCACAAGACAGCAGGGGCACTGCATTGACTCAGCAGGTATTTGCCTGCCTGTCACCAGTGGGCACTTATTTAAGCCTGGTGACTCCTTGGTGACACACAGCGCTGCCCTGGTAGGGCTCTAAGGAGTGTACTGCAAGGCCAGGCGGCCACTGCTGGGGACGCAGGGGCCCTGCAGAGCAGACACCAAGCGGCAGGGCAAGAGTCTCCATTTACCCCTGGCCTTCCATGAGGCAACCAGACCTTCCTCCCTCAATTTACAAGCCTCTCTCTCTATCATCTCCCTCCACGGGAATGGAGCTGAGTGATTTGCATCCTCTAATCTTGCTCCTTTGAGCTTCTGAATTCCCTTTGACCACTTAAACCCCACATTCTGCACCACTGTCCCCCACAACCCAGTTTACCTGTTGTGAATCCCTGCCGAGTGCCCATTTCCAAGCCCGCTGGACGTGTCTCTCTGAAAATGCAGCTTCTTTAGCGTCTTCTCGTGGTGTAACGCTGTGTATTTAAATGTAAAACTTGATACAATCAGACCCCTGCACCACCCAAACCCACCCTTACCGTCCCGCCCTTCATTCATTCAGTCATTCGTTTATTCATTCAACAGAGGGATGCTTAGAGACTGATGTAACTGTTGCTGGAAATAGTCACTTTTCTTTTTACACTCAAACTTCTACCTTTCATCAACCCCTTCAGCCGGCTCCCCGTCCTTTTGATATCACTGCCTCTTTATTTAACTTTTACCCTTGCCAGTGGTTTAGTTATAGGTCAATCTCTTTAAAACAGAAATCCAATTTGAGGATTTTAAATTTGGATTAAATCTGTTTATGTTTAATAGGATAATGATTAGTAATATATTTAGACTGATTTCTTTTTCCCCCCACCTTACAAGAGAAAGTTTATTTAGAAAGTTACAGAGGTAGGAGCAGTGAGCCAGCTGGGCTGCACAGGCCCAGGAAGCAAGTTACAGAAGCCAAAGACGGGCCTTGGAGCTTAGGAGAGAGGAAGGCAAAGGTGATGCGCGGGGCTGAAGGTGGGGAGGAGGCGAGGGGGAGGCGTGCTCCCGAGAGGGAAAGCACCAGGCTGATTTCTGCTTCCTTCGTGGGATTTCTTTTCACTTTTCCAGCCTTCAGTTGGAATGGTTGCCCTTTATTCCCTTCCCCTCTCCCACATTTATGTTAATTAAATGCAAGATTTAAAGTTACCATTAATTTTTTCACATACATACTAGATTTAAAAAATTCAAAAATTTAATCAGTTTCTCTATACTTCTCTCAAACAATAAAATGCTCTTTGGATTTTTAACAGTGAATTCCCCACCTTCACACTTTCATGTTACTTTTGTCTACTATTGTCTGTTATTTTAGATCAAACTTGCTTTTATGCCCCTAAAAGTCATTATTTTTGCCATAAATATTTATCAAGGTCTTTGGCCATCATTGCTTCTTTCATCTGCCTTTTTCCTCTGGGGCACATTTTTATTCTTCGTGAAGCAGAATCACTCAGTTCTTTTAGTGATGGTCTCTTAATTGTAAATCTTCTCAAACTTTTTTTTGCATAAAAATATATTTATTACATTGTCAATCTTGCATAATTGGTTAGGTGAATATAGAAGTCATTTATTTGAAAAGTCTGCTGACAGTCAAACTTTCATTCCTTTGTAGGTAATCTTTCTCTGCTCTCCAGTTGCTTTTAAAAAGATGTATTCACCCGGCTGATGTAGCTCAGTGGCTGAGCGTCGACCCATGAACCCGAGATCTCAGTTTGATTGCTGGTTAGGGCGCATGTAGGGGGCGTGCAGGAGGCAGCTGATCGATGAGCTGCTCTCATCATTGGTGTTTCTATCTCTCTCTCCCTCTCCCTGCCTCTCTCTAAAATCAATAAAAAAATAATAAAATAAAAAGATGTGTGTTTTGTTCATAGTCTATATTTTTACCTCAAAATGTCTAGGTAACATTTGTTTTTATTTATTTTGTCTATGTATCACTATGTCTTCAGTCTAAACACTCCTGCATTTCTTCAATTATGGACATTTCTGAACCACTTTCTCTGAATAGTATCTTTCTTCCATTTGTCACTACTAGCTTCTTCTGGAATTTCTGTTAGACTTATGTTAGACCTCATTCTGTTCTTTATATTTTTCAAATGATGTCATCTCCTTAACTTTCTGAGCTGCAGCTTATTTAGCCATAATGTTGAAAGTCTGATAATATATATATATATATATATATATATATATATATATATATATATACACACACACACACACACACACATATATATAATACACATGCTCTCTCTTTCTTAGTATTTCAATATTTCTTTTGGCACTTTTCTCTTAGTGTCTCAATATTGTCGATCCCTCAATCTTTCTCAATTTTTCTTTGAAACCTTTTATTTTTTTTCAAAAAAAGCTCCCTCAAACTCTTACTCAAACTCTCCTTTTCTTTTTCTTTCATAAAAGAAATAAAAAGTATTAAAAGCATGAAGGTAAAATGTTGATATATAGGGTGTCCCAAAAAATGTATACACACTTTGAATAATTATTAATTCCAATGGGCTAAATCTGAAAAGCAAGAAACATCAATTGAGCTATCAGAAAAAGGTGTGTATACATTTTTGGGGACACCCTGTATTTGGGGACAGAATCTCAAAGCCAAAGCTTCTGTAGTAGAAAAGTTAAAGGCAAACAACAAACTGGTTGAAGCCATCACCTTCCTCATTATGAAGAGGAAACACTTTAGGGTTGTCTGAGGGTAAGGGAACGCACCGGGTAGTGATGCCATCCAGGATGGTGGCAAAGGTCCCCAATTTCAGAAGTTAGCAAGGAGAAAGTTGTTGGCATATGCTGAGAGGGAGTAAAATGGTCTGGAAGGAACAGTAAGGGTTGTTCTCTACTCTCATCCTGGGGAAGGTTCTGTGCAAGTTTTGCAGCATAAATGATGACTTGAGGGGACATTACGCCTTTATTCCAGTTAATCCATCTGTTTATTCTAGGCTGCTGGTGCCCCAGGGGCACAATCCTTATTCCCTGAGCAGATCCTGTTTTGGGGTCTGATTGGCTGATTCTTCCCTTAACCCACAAAACTTTCCTCCTGCTTGGTCTTATCTTGGGCTGGGCAGGGGCCAAAAACTCTTGTCTGACAGAGTCCATGTTCCAAATATGTTTCAAATAGTAGGAGAAGACAAAGATGTGAAAAAGAATTTTGGTAGTTCCCCTAGGAGTCAAAATTATCCACATAGTGAAGGGGAAGGGCAGAAAAAGAAGGAAAGGGGAGTGAGAAAGTATAGAGAAGGGTGAGACTGGACTTGAGCCCGACTGTATGCATGTAGGTTCCACTGCAGATGTGTGACCTTGGGCAAGTTACTTAACCTCTCAGGTTTGTTGTGAGGTTAAAGCAATTAATATCACTCAAACAATTAAACAATTAGAACAGTGGCTACCTTATAGAAGGAACTCTGTACCTAGGAAGACCATTGGTCTGGAGGGAGGCACACATAAAATAATAAACACCTTTTATTAGTTTGTTTCTTGATTGATTGCCCCATTCTCTCTTGATGGGTAAAAGCTTCCTTCTTCAAGGTCTTCATAGCTATTCCCTCCCTTACGCCAGGAGAAAGAAAAGGGACAAGGCAAATGAGATCAGGGCCCAAATATCAGGCTCCAGGAGATTGAAAGTTCAGAAATCCTTCTCAAGTGCTCACAATTGGCGTCCATGGTATGAGCAGTTAATATTTACATCTCAGAGAACAACACACTCAGTAAAGTCTTCTTCAGACTAAACTTCCATTTTCTAATCAGGTAACAAAACTGAAATTAAGATCTGCAAGAGAGGAGACTGTCTCTTTCCTTCATCACTGTGTTCCAGAACCCAGAAAAGTGAGTGACATAGTTGTCATTCATCCATCCCATAAATGTTTTGAGTGTCTATTATGTGTCACATATTGTGCTAAGTGCTGGAGATAGAACAGAGAGAAGACAAAGTTCCTGCCCTCATGGAATTTATATGCTGGTGAGGAAGTCAGTCTGTAAATAAACAAATAATACATTTTACAGAGTTATACGTGATACGGAGAAAATAAAGCAGAGGAAGGGAAAGAGAGTGCTGCGTCAGTAAATTATATTTAGAAAAAAAAGGTCAAGGAAGACCTCTCTGAGAAGGTAATTTTTAAGGCAGATTTGTTGAATAATTGCATGAATTTATGTAATCTTTTATTTTTTTCTCTCATTTATGAAAAAGATAGGTGGGCCTCCATCAGCCAAAATTTTGGGGACAACAAAATATTTTAGGAAAACTGTAACTCAAAGTTTAAAGATGATCCTGCATAACTGACGCTCTAACCACTAAGAAAACCGGCTAGGGCTGGTTTCATTTATTTGATAGCACTGTTCATTTCTGCCTAAACATTAATACAATGTATAAGAATTTATTAATCTGGCCCTTTCTGGGTAGCTCAGTTGGGTTGGAGCATCCACCTGATGCATCAAGGTTGCAGGTTCGATCTCTGGTTAGGGCACATACAAGAAGCTACCACTAAATGCATAAATAAGTAGAACAACAAATTGATTCCTCCCCCACCCCCCCATCATAAAATTTTTTTTAAATTATTAAAAAAATAAAAGAATTAATTAGTTTAATGCCTGTCTCCTTCTCTAGGCTCTTTCTCTTTGAGAGCAGGAGCCACATCATCCCATTTCCCCACCATATACATACCCAGTGCCCAGCACACAGTAGATGGGTCTATAGTTAAGTGAATGTATAAAAGGTAACTAGGGAAAATGTTTCCTTTATGGAGTAACATTGCCATCTTGTGGAACTTTAGAATATTGCTATTTAAAAAAATTAAAAAATTCGTCTGGCAGGGCATGGCTCAGCAGTTGAGCATCAAACTAGAATACAGGCGATCAGGGTTCAATTCCCGGTCAGGGCACATGCCCAGGTTGTGGGCTCGATCAATGACTCTCTCATCATTGATGTTTCTGTCTCTCTCTCTCTCCTTCTCCTTTCCTCTCTCTGAAATCAATAAAGATATATATTTTTAAAAAATTAAAAAATTTTAAATTTATTGATTTTAGAGGAAAGGAGGGGGGGAGAGAGAGTAAGAGCGAGATCGAGAGATTTGTTGTTCTGCTTTTTATGTATTCAGTGGCTGCTTCTTGTATGTGCCCTGATGGGATCAAACCCGAAACCTTGGTGTACCTGGGGCAATGCTCTACTGAACTACCCAGCTGGGGCAAAACTTTTATTTTAATAAGGTAGGTTTTCACAGGAGAATTGACACTCAAGTGGTATTTGCCAGACTTGTATTGGAGTCTTTTTTATTGGACTGGTCCTTTTGAGATTTTTAGTGGTATATTTCGCCTACTAGATTTGCTTGGTGAAACTGATCCTGCAACGAGGTGATTAACGGCAGCAGTTTCCGCCCAGGGCTCACTTGATTCTGCCTTGCCAATAGGCCGACTGCAGGCCCATTAATAAGCTCGTGTTTACAAGGCTCATTCAGGCACACGCAGGGGCCTTGCCTGGCAGCGTTCATACAGCCATCTAAGGGGTCTATCGCCGGCAGTCTCCAGTTCCCCCTCACTTAGTACCCACAGAGTGCGATGCTAAAGTGGATATTGTGCAAAGAAATAGCCTCTTTCCTACCATCAGAGAGAGGAGCCGATTCTGCTCCATTGGAAATCTTAGGTTTTGCTTGTATGTTTTGCACACATAATGTGTAATGATTTTTCTTTTTAATACCAATGTGTTAAGAAGACTTACTTCCCTTGATCTACCAATTATGGGCAGTTCATTTTATGAAGTTAGCAAACCTTGCTATTCAAACCAGAAATGGACGAAAAGAAAATGTTTTGTTTGATTATAAATGCAGATTATATACGCAGTCTTTTCCCCAGCTTCTTTTTTTAAAAAAAATTATCTTTATTGTTGAAAATATTACAGATGTCCCTTTTCCCCATTGACCCCTTCCACCCCGCCCCTCCCCCCCTCCCCCAGGCCTTCACCACACTATTGTCTGTGTCCGTGGGTTACGCATATATGCATATAAGTCCTTCGGTTATTCTCCAGCCGCCTCCCCCTTCCCTTCCCTCTGAGATTCCTCAGTCTGTTCCGCGCTTCTATGTCACTGAATCTATTTTGTTCATCAGTTTACTATGTTCTTTAGATTCCACGTCCAACTCAGCTTCTCTCACACTAACCAACTCCCCGAGGCGGGAGGTCTAGCACACCAGCGAGAGCCGCTCCTTCCCCACGATTCTATGGTCCTCAGGCTACTCTCATTACCGAGAACTCTATGGTTCCGGGGCGGGCCGGGAGGCCTGAGTTTGAAGGCCGCGGCGGGAAGATGACAGCCGCACCTGTCACCGGGCCCTCCCGTAACGGGAGGACACTGGAACTGTGGCTGTCTCTGAACAGCTGAGAAGAGTTAGCGATGAGTCTTCTCCGCGCGAGCGGGAAACGGCGGCGTTCAACATCGGGCTCGGACTCCTTCTTGGGAAGCAGCGGTGACTGCAGTGACAGCAGTGACAGCCGCCTGCGCCCCCCGGAGCCGGTGCTGAGCCCGCCCCCCGGCCTGAGACGCAGCTTGAAGGACAGTGGCCACCCTCTGGCCGCGGCAGCAGGTACTCGCAGGCTCTGGGACGGCGGGCGAGGTGGACGGCACAGCCGGACTATGTGTAGGGAGGTGTCCCCACCGCGAGGAACCCGCTTGTTTGCACGGCCTCCTCGGTGACTAGCCCTCTTCTCAGTTTGTGACTCTGGCCTGGTGCGGCAGGTCACTTTCGGTTCAGACACGGACGTGCTTTCAGCTTATATTCAGCGACCACGTGGGAGAAACATTCAAGCGGTTTCTGGGTCTTTCGGCCTTTACGGAAACAACTGCGCAGTGGGCCAGATCTCGGCGCCTGGAGAGAGCTCGCTGCTCATAGTGCCCAGGACTCCTTACAGGTTCTTAGATTGAACGTGCTTTATGCCAGGTGTGCTTTATATGGCCTTATCCCAGCACATAGGAATTCCAGAATACAGCGGAGGGCTAACTACTGTTAAATGAAATCCAACTATTAACTTTTTATTTTTTCTTAAAAGGGGAGTGCAAGCAAACAGTTCCTGACGATCAAATAGACAAGCTGCTGTTGGCAAATTGGGGACTTCCTACAGCGGTTCTGGAGAAATATCACAATTTCGGTGTAAAAAAGATGTTTAAATGGCAGGCAGAGTGTCTTTTGCTTGGACAAGTCCTGGAAGGAAAGAATTTAGTCTATTCAGGTATTTAAATTTTTGCAAATTAATTTCTTTATTTTAAAGGCATTATGAAAGTAAAGAATACCCTATTGAGGTAGTTATATGTTTTTTTTTTTTAAAAAAAGGTGGTTGAGATAGTAATTTATAACTAGAGAAAATCTTAAAATATATATGAAAAGTGGAGCCTCATATGCATATTTAAATGATGCAAAATCCATTATATGGCTGGGTTGGGGGAAGGAAAAAGAGACAACTTAAAGAGAGCTGTCCTGCTTGCCATTCCTCTCAACAAATGTGTCCCAGAGTAAATGTGCACAGTGGGAGATGTAAGCCTGCTCTTCCTCCAGTCTATCTCAGTTGCTTTTTAGTGTATGAACATTATAAACATGTTTATAAACTGACCTGCTTGTACAGGGTTGAATACACAAAACCATATGTAATATACCTTATAGAAAATTTATATGGGCTTTCAAAGGCAATTCTGACATGCATCGTTTTTAACCTTTTTACTATACTCACTTTAGAAATGAATTAATTGGTAAGATGCACTTCCTTAGTGTCAGTTTTCTCTGAAATTGTGAATCATCCAGATATTTTGTTATGGCTGCAAAACATAGACAACTTATCAGTTCAGGCTGGGGAGTCAGACTGGTTGGGCTTGAAGACTATCTCTATCATGTGTTGGCTGTGTAACCTTGCAAATCACTAGAGAGAGAGAGAGAGAGAGAGAGAGAGCATGAGAGAGCACTTACAACAATTTTTGGCACATAGAAAATACACAATAATTGCTAACTTGTGGTAATTACTGGTAGTGGTAGCATGGCCTGACCATTTTAGTTGCTTAAATCAAAATTTGGTTGTCTTCATGACTCTGGTCACCAATTCATGTAAATTAATCACCAAGTCCAGTGTCTATAATCTCCAATAACTTGATTCTGACTACTCACTGTTCCTAGGTCCATTACCAAGTTTACTACCTTTCTTCTATTATCTATTTTCCAGATTACGCTCACTATCATCTTTCTTCTAGTTTATGCAGTAGCCTTGTAACTAGTTTATTTTTTTCTCTCTGATCTTGCTCTGCTTCTGCAGTCAAAATAATCCCCATGAAGTACAAATACGATCTTGTCACTCCTTTTCATAAAACTCAATAGTCACTCTGAATTGCTTTTAGGATAAATTCTAAATTCCTTATGTGGTGGGATTATAAAACTCCTTTTCATGTGGCACACTCATATCTCTTTTTTCACTCTCCTACTTGTTTTATATTTCATGCTTACTAAATAACTTACTGTCATCTGAACATACCAGGCTTTCTTCCAGGCGTTGGCACATACTGTTTTTTCTGCTTAGAATTCCTTGCTTCTTCCTTTCCTCTTCATAAGTTCTGTTTTCTTTCCATAAACTTCCTTACAGCTCCTCTCACTCAACTTATAGCTCCTATCACAGCATATTAAAGTTGTTTATCTGCTTTTTCAAAGAAGGGCTTTTAGTCATTTAGTACTTAAAGGAAAGGATCTTCACGTACAAGCTAGGTACTCAATAATATTCATCGTTTATTGTTGATATAAAGATTTGTTTAATAATTCTCTATTTTTAGTATGAGACTTAAGAGAGCTAGTTTAAACGCAGGGGCATTTAAGGGTATAAAGGTTTCAAATGCTTGTTGGGCCTTAATATTAGGATAGCCTTTGGCTCTGTAGTTAGTAGATGTGGTTTAAAACATTTATTAATGCAGTATATCAAATATTTTTTCTTTTTGTGATAACCTTATGGAATAACATGTTTTAGCTCCTACAAGTGCTGGGAAGACTCTTGTTGCTGAATTACTTATTTTGAAGCGGGTTTTGGAAATGCGGAAGAAAGCTTTGTTTATTCTGCCCTTTGTCTCTGTGGCTAAAGAGAAGAAATACTATCTCCAGGTAATATTCTTGTACTAAGTTTGGAATTGTGATAAGGCCTGTTATTGGCAGCACTGGCTTTACTAATTTGAAATAGAATTATAAAAGCTAGTGGAAAGTAAAGTTTATTTTATTGCATCCCAATGTAGCTTTAAGTGTTGGCCATTTATGAAGGAAAACTTTTGTATTATTGCATGAAGGAGAAAGGGCCATCAAATTAAAAGAGTAATTGCTGAACACTATGTTAAAATTGATAAACTTTTCCTTAGGAAGTAAATAGAATACTTCTAGTATATAAACATGCAAATTAAGAATCAGCATTTTACCTGAGTAGTAGGACTAGACTGAAGCATGGAAAGAGTGTTTAAGGAAGCATATCCCATTCTAATTGAGGGCTGTTTGGGAGCATTTAGGGGATGAAGAACAAGATTCATTAGTTCTTAGGTAGGCCTGTGGTCTGTTCCTCTGTTCTGCAAAAATGAATAATAATATTTTTCATTTGTGTGATGCTCACTGGTTTTTAGGGCATTTGTACAAATACAGTGTTTCATTAAATAGAATAAATTTATTATTTTTTTGCATGAATTTTAATTTAATTTTTTCCCCATCACCTTTTATCCCCTCTATGCCCTCTACTACCTCCACCCATCCCCCTCTACCCACTGTGATCATGAAAAAATGTGCTGTTGGAATGGCAAGATTATTGTACTGGTAGTCCAAAAAATCTGGGTTCTAGTCCCAGTTTTGCCACTGACTATGTCTTCAGGCCAGGAACATAGTTTGCTGGACCTCAGTTTTTTTCATTGGTCAAATAAGGATGTCAACCTTAGTACTGAGGGTTAACTCAACAAACACTCAGAAATATTTTACTGAATGAAAACCTCTAAAGTTCTATGGTTCTATAAATCTTTTTAACAGTTATTTCAGAGGCCAAATAGCCAACAAAGCTGGTCCTACATGGTAACATCCTCTCAACTTAGACCAAAGTAACAAAATGATGAAAGGATCCTTTTTATTGAGAAGGTATGTTAGTTAAAAGTTAAACTGAAAAAAAACCACCTAATTAACATCGAAGTCCCACTGCATTTGAATTTTGAAAACTTTTCTTTCATTATATAAAAATTAGTGGGATAAATTTATTTCTTAAAGGGTTACATTAGCGTTAAAGAAAGGTAGTTTCTTGTTTGTTAGATTAAAAGTGTTACTGCTTAAGGTAGTTTTTCTGCAATTTTAATTTCTATAACTTAGAACTGCTTTGATTATAAAATGTTGTCATTAAAATGGCATACTTAATTTTATTTGACTCTGTACTTTATCTGTAGTTCTATCAATTCTAAACTTCATTTTTAAAGTACATGATTATAGAAAGAACCAGTGTGTCCTGTCCGGGAACAACTAACAGTAATCTGATAAATACTTATGTTAGACACTTATGTCTATATTCTGGAATAGAACCAATTTACAATTCATGAATATCAAATATTTTCATTGGTATTGTTCCTTCTTACTCAATTCAGAGTCTGTTTCAGGAAGTAGGAATAAAAGTAGATGGTTATATGGGCAGTACCTCTCCAAAAGGGCCTTTCTCTTCCTTGGATATTGCTGTCTGCACAATTGAGAGAGCCAATGGTCTGATCAACCGCCTCATTGAAGAAAATAAGATGGATCTACTAGGTAAGAAAATTAGGAAATAAGCAAATTCTTTCTATTGCTATTTTTTTGGTGGAATGGAGTGGAACTGCTGTGATTTCTGTATGTCCCATATTTTCTTCTATCATCTGTCATCTACTTCTAGAGGTGAGTATCGGCATCTGTAATGTTAGGAACTCTGTGTGTTGGGGGGAAGTTTTGTGTTCTGGCACTGTTATTGACACCACTTCCCAAGGATAACATAGAGGTTATCCTTGAGCCCTCAAGTCATTTCTCATTGCTTCTTTCCTGCCTAAACTTTATCAGGAATAGAAGGAAGCATGCTGGGGCCGGATCTGCCATTTCTGCAATTAGTATATGTATGTATTCATTATATTCTGGTGCTGTGATACCTAGATTAGGCCTGTACCCAGGGGCTACCTTGTAGGGAGCTACAGAAACTGACACTATTTGAGCTTGGGACTCTAGGAAGATTTTCTACCTTAATGCTTTTTCTTTCTTTCTTTTTTTATATATCACTTAGGAGTAGCCCCTATGCTGAGGTAGTAACAGGAAGAGAATGGTTGTAGCAGCAAGAGTATCAGTTAGCTACTGCTTGAGATCCCTGTGAACTTAAGTGATAAAAGTGCGGTAGGTTAGAGGTAGAGAGTGAAATCAGAGATTAGTAAGACATGGGCTCTACTCTATAAAGCTGGGAAAGATAAATTACATTTATCAATTTTTGTCAGAATTGTCATTTCTTGTCACCACATTAGATTTTAGATATCTTGAGAATTGCAGTAGAATCTTATTAAGTGTTATATCCAATATATCTAGCACACTAGGTAGAATAAATATTTTTTGATGAATGAATGAATAAATGCTAAAATAACTCATCATACAGTATAATTTGGAGATAGCTTACTGATGAGGAAAAGGAGCACCATGTCTGAAATAGTCTGAAAGATCTTGATTTTGGTGGGGAGGATTTTTTGGGGGGACACCAGTGCATGTGGAACCTATGATGTTATGAAAACGTTTAACTAAAGAAGGCATTAGTTGATACTAAATTTTCTGTAATCCTTCAGTATTATTCCAAGTGGATAGACTGGTTTGATTCTCTGAGCAGTGGAGAAGGGGATTATGATCCTATTTATGCTTTGTAGTACGGTGACTCATTCACCTACCACAAACAAACAGAAACATCCCTTAAAATCATTTCTTAATTCCTGATCTGATTCTGTTTTACAAGCAACTTTCTGACATCAGTAGGTTGCCTTGGTTGTTTTTCCCATAGAAAAGTCAATACACTGAATAACTGTCATAGATGTCTTTGATATGTCATTGTACATACATTTCTACAAGGTTATTAATTAAAAAGTGTCTGAGAAATAAGAGGCAGTTTTCCCTGAGTTAGCCCTGAGTTTAGCTAATCATTGGTTTTTAGATCCAGAATATATTGTAGGAGGATCACTTATGATACTTGAAATATCTTGGAAAAGAATTACTCATTATGTGGAATCTGATTTTTGTTTTATGATTATAAATTTGCATGACCAACAATATATTGAATCATAGCTACTGACTGTATAAGATATAAGATATTGAATCTTTAAAATTCTTGGATTTGTGAAATTCTATAAAAACTAGTCTCTGGAAAATCTCTTTAGGAATTGTAGTTGTGGATGAATTGCATATGCTGGGAGAGTCTCACCGAGGGTATCTGCTGGAACTTTTGCTGACCAAGATTTGCTATATTACTCAGAAATCAGCATCTTGGTGAGTACCTAAAATAACTACATTCCTGAGTTTCTTTTTTAAAAAAATATATCTTTATTGATTTCAGAGAGAGGAAGGGAGAGGGAAAGAGAGATGGAAACATCAATGATGAGAGAGTCATTGATTGCCTGCAGCCCGCCCTGATCGGGAATTGAACTCCAATCTCCTGGATCCTAGGTTGATGCTTAACCACTGAGCCATGCCTGGCTGGGCCTGAGAGTCTAAATAACGTTGAGAAAGTATCTGCAAAAGTGAATAATAATTCCGAGTTACATAAATTAAAGAAGAGTAGTATTTATTTAGTATAAACTCATAGCAGTTCATTTTTGTTCCAAACAACTACTTAAACTGAGAAATATTTTAGATTATTTTGTAAACATTCTTAATTTCTGACTGCTGACCACTTTTATAGTAGAATTTATTATTATTATTATTTGCAGTGCTTTGCATGGCCCTGGGAGGGGGCACGGCTGCCTGCCCCACCCCTCCCGTTGCCAAGGGCTACTCGACGTCTCTGCTCTGGCCATGGGGAGCAGAGGAGCTCCAGGTGGCAAAGTTTAAGGGGAGACAAAGTTTGAGGGGATGCGGGGTGAGCCCAGCCCCACCCTGGCCAACCTGGTGACCTCCCCATGGAATGGGACTGGAGATGGGAGTTACGCTGCTGAACTCCATGAGACTAAGAGTATGATAGAATTTTAAAAATCTAGTTTTTGTATTTTTCAGTTACACACACATCTTAAGTAGTCAAGGCTAATTTTGTACTTTTTTAAAAAATTAATTTTAGAGAGGAAGTGAGGGAGGAGGGAGAGAGAAGGAGAAAGAAACATCAATTTGTTGATCCACTTATTTATGCATTCATTGATTGCTGCTTGTATCTGCCCTGATGGAAGGTTGAACCTTCAACCCGAGCATATTGTTTAGTGCTTCAGCCGCTGAGCCAAACTGGCCAGGATGATCTAGTGATTTTTTTATATTATTTACTCACCTCACCCATTCTCTCCCCACCCCTGCCTCTCTTTATTCTCTCATCATCTTCCCATTCTCCATTCTCCAAATATAGCTATCCCATAATTTTGCTTAGATCAGTACTCAGTTACACTACTAGGACTATATAAATGCCATTGTCAAATGAGCCATGTAGTATATTCTGATTATTTTTACTTTCTAAATAACTTCTTTCTTCTTCATTTTTTCTAAATAACTTTTTTTCTCTGAAATTAATGTCTTTTTTGTTTGATGGCTTTGTTTTATATATACTTGTCACTGATTTATCTCCAGCCTCTTCCCCATATTAGGTGTGAAAATCTACACCTAATATGCTCCAGTACGTTTGTATTCTACAAAATTCATCTTCTTGAAGAAGTTTGTTCTAGAGCCTTCTGATTTGTTTCAGCCTAGATAGGTGGTTAATCTGTATGTGTGCTGCATAGCAGTTCTCTTGGGATCTCTTTTTATTATCATTCATTCTCATAGCTTTTTGCTTGAGTTAGAGCCCCCTTTTTTGGTTCATATGCTTTTCTCTTGATTTACTTCCTCATTTTGGTGGGGACATCTTTCAGCAAGTTTCCCTTTATTTCAGAGCTATTATGGATATAAATTTTTTATTATTTATTTATTTATTTATTTATTTATTTATTTCAGAGAGAGTGGAAGGGAGAGAGAGAGAAACATCAATGTGAGAGAGACACATCGATTGGTTTCCTCCCACAAGCCCCGTACCAGGGGGGCCAGAATCGAACATGGGACTGTACAGTCTGGGACCCGAACCCTTGGCCAGAATTGAACCTGGGACCCTTCAGTCTGTGGGCCAGTGCTCTAACCACTGAACAAAACCAGCTAGGGCTATGAGTATAAGTTTTTTTAAAAATTTGCATGTCTGAAAATGCCTTATAGTTATTTCATAGATTGTCCAGCTAGAAGAGTCAAGGTTTAAAAACATTAGAGTTTTCAAGACATTATTTTCTCATAACTATTGAGAAATTCAATGCCATGCTAATCCTTTATCCTTTGTATACTTTTTGTTTTTTAGAGAGAGAGAGAGACATAGAAACATCGATGAGAGAGACTCATCATCAATTGGCTGCCTCCTGCACATCGCCTACTGGGGATCTAGCCCACAACCCGGGCATGTGCCCTGATTGGGAATCGAACCATGACCTCTTGGTTTCTGGGTCGACACAACCACTGAGCCACACCAACCAGGCCATGATTTTATTTTCTCTGACAGTGTTTGGGATCTCCTTTTCTTCCTCAGTGCTGTGAAATTTTGCAATGATGTATCTTGATGTTGGTTTATTTTCATTCATGTACTGGATACTCCATAGATTCTTTCAATCTGGGAGCTCTTCTCTTTCAATTTAGAGAGATTTTAACACAGCTCTTGTAGAATGTGAAAAAGCATGTAGATAATCATCTGTATTGCAAATCAGTAGGGGTATAACTAATACTTAGCAAATTTGACCTAATGGATGAATGTAAAACAGTTTACAAATAAAAGCATGATGGCATCATATATGTTTTTTTCAGTTACACATGGACTATTTACCAAAAAAATTTACCAAGGGCTGGGCCATAAAGCAACATATTTTAAAGGATTTAAGTTATAAAAAATATATTCTCTTGAGTTGGGGTAGTGAACACATCATACAGTGTAGAGATGATGTGTTGTAGAATTACGCACCTGAAACCTGTAAAATTTTGTTAACCAGTGTCACCCCCAATAAATTCAATAAAAAGGAAAAGCCCCCAGAAACATTAGTTATAGCTAGATATGGGAGGGAACTAGAAGAATTGAGAATTTGATAAGGAATGACAAAATGTGCACAACAGTAAGATCCAGTACAGTTTACAGGTAAGTAACAAAGCCTAAACAAAAAAATAAATAAAATATATTCTCTGACAACAGTGGAATTAATCTAGAAATAAATATAAGAAAAGCATGTTAGAAAATACCCATGTGCCTGGTAGGGCGTGGCTCAGCGGTTGAGCATCAAACTAGAATCCAGGCGATCAGGGTTCAATTCCCGGTCAGGGCACATGCTCAGGTTGTGGGCTCGATCAATGACTCTTTCATCATTGATGTTTCTGTCTCTCTCTCTCCCTCTCCTTTCCTCTCTCTAAAATCAATAAAGATATATATATATATATATATATATATATATATATATATATATATAATTATTAAAAAAAAAAAGAAAATACCCATGTGTTTGGAAGTTACTACATTTTGACCCATTTTGAGTCAAAAAAGTAATCACAATAAAACTGGAAGACAGTTTGAACTGAAGGTACAATAAAAATATTTCCTAACAAAACTTGTGAAATGCAGAGTGTTGCTTTTAAAGGGAAATTGATAGTATAAAATGTATATATTATTGAAGAAGAGAGACTGAAAAATTAATGAATTATCCATCTCGAGAACTTAGAAAAAGAATTGTAAAATAATGCCACAGAAAGTAGAAGGAAATAAATAGAGACAAAAGCAACAACTAATTAAAAGGAAAGTCATTATACAGAACATTAAAAAAATTCTACAGCCTGGCCAGTGTGGCTTAGTGGTTGAGTGTTGACTCATGAACCAGGAGGTCACGGTTCAGTTCCTGGTCAGGGCACATGCCTGGGATTTCCTGCTCTATCCCCAGTAGGGGGCATGTAGGAGGTGGCAGATCAACTACTGTCTCTCTTCATTGATGTTTCTCTCTCTCCCCCTCTACCCTCCTCTCTTTGAAATCAATAAAAAATATATATTTAAAAAAAATTCTACAAATCAATAAGAAAAAACACAACCCAATATATCAGTGGTTAAGGAACTTGAACAGGCATTGGTAAGAGGGTATTGAAATGGTCCATAAACAGGGAATGGTGCTTAAATTTGTTAGCAATCAAGGGAATGTAAATTACCTCTTCAAAGAAACATTACCAACACTCTCCAAAATGGCTAACACTGGAACCGGACAACAATGGGTTGGGGCAGCCTATCACTACTTAAGTCAATTAAGCAGAGACAGGGTTGAATCATATATGATCATTTACTCCAACATTGCTGGCAATATGGGAGAGCAGTGATGGTCATCCACGAAAATCTGCTCTGAAGCTCCCCCCCCCCCCCATAAGCCAGCTGTGTATATTGGGTAGAAGGACAAAAGATTACATGGGAAAGTAGGAATTACAGGTGTGGAGAAGTAGGCAAGGCAGGCTGGGGGTCTCAAAAGGGGAGCTCCTCAGGGACTCCAGGGTGGGTGCCTCCAGGACCAGATTCCAGGCAATGTGGGCTGGGGGTTGCAAAGGGCAGGTGCCTCTGGGATTCCATGGTTTCAGGAGCAAAGTTGTTAATCTTTCCATGATGATAGGCGGTTCTTGGAAAAAAAGAGTGGACCGCATTCCAAGGGCAATTCCCATGTCCTGGGTCGTACAACTCCCAGCTAGGCTAGAAAGTGTGTTTTCTAATTAGAACAGAACAATCACAGTTAACAGAACATGATTAACATTTCGTATAACTATAGCTAACAATCAGGGTTAACAGAGCATAATCAGCATCTCCACCCCTAACAACACTTTGGTACAGTCTCTTTGGAAAACAGTTTGACATTAAGAAAACTGAAGATCATCTATGACCCAGTAGTTTTGCTCAAGGTTTATACCCTAAGGAAGTGTATGCATGTATGTACCAAAGGACATGACCAAGAATGTTGTTAGCAGCACTATTTGTAATTAGTACTATGTATCTTTTGACACCTGTTTCATTTGTTTTTCACAGCCAAGCAGATTTAGCCAGTATGTCTTATGCCGTGCAGATCGTAGGCATGAGTGCTACTCTTCCTAATTTGGATCTTGTGGCTTCCTGGTTGAATGCTGAACTCTACCACACTGACTTTCGTCCTGTACCACTGTTGGAGTCAGTAAAAATTGGAAATTCCATATATGACTCTTCAATGAAGCTTGTGAGGGAATTTCAACCCATGCTACAAGTGAAGGTCAATATTTTTACCTCACTACTGCCAGTACTTTGTGTTTGATTGCATTTTCTAGCAAGCTGTTAACAGTTTTTAAGTTATGTAAATTAGGGGTTGCAAAGTAGTTGAATATGCATTACATACCCATTAGAAGCATTATTAATATTAAGGTAATTGCTTTCATCATCTTAAAGAAATGGTGGTGGTGGTGAGAGAGGAAATGTAGTTGTGCCTCCAACTTAAATGACTATCATTTTCTATAAGTAATACAAAAATAATACCTAATTTTGTATATTTTTCTTTTTAACTGGGAAAAGACTTTTTTTTTTAAAGTTTCTATCTTTATTGTTGAAAATATTACAGATGTCCCCTTTTTATCCCCATTGAACTGATGCCCTCCACCCCACATCCATCCCACCCCCAGGCTTTTCCCATACCAATGTCTGTGTCCATGGGTTATGCTTATAAACATATAAGTTCTTTGATTAATCTCTCCCCACCCACTCCGCCCTTCCTCACCTTCCCTCTGAGATCCTTCAGTTTGTTCCATGCTTCTATGTCTCTGGATCCATTTTGTTCATTAGTTTTTTTTGTTTATTATATTCCACATATAAGTGAGATCATGTGGTATTTGTCTTTCTCTGACTGGCTTATTTCACTTAGCATAATACTTTCTAGTTCCCTCCATGCTGTGCCAAAGGATAAAAGATCCTTCTTTTTTATAGCTGCATTGTATTCCATGGTGTAAATGTGCCACAGCTTTTTTATCCACTCATCTGCTGATTGGCATTGGGCTGTTTCCAGATCTTAGCTATTATAAATTGCGCTGCTACTAACATAGGGGTGCTTAAGTTCTTTGTGATTGGTATTTCAGGTTCCTTAGGATATATTCCTAGAAGTGGGATCACCGGGTCAAATGGCAGGTCAAATTTTAATCTTTTGAGGAAACTCCATACTGCTTTCTACAGTGGCTGCACCAGTCTGCATTCCCACCAGCACTGTACTAGGGTGCCCCTTTCTCCACACCCTCACCACACTTGTAGTTTGTTGGTTTGTTGATGGTAGCCATTCTGACAGGTGTGAAATGATACCTCATTGTGGTTTTAATTTATGTCTCTCTGATGATTAGTGACGTTGAACATTTTTTCATATGTCTCTTAGCTATTTGTATGTCCTCTTTGGAGAAGTGTCTATTTAGGTTCTTTGCCCATTTTTAAATTGGATTGTTTGTCTTCCTTTTGTTAAGTTGTACGAGTTTCTTATATATTTTGGATATTAACCCTTTATCCAATGTGTCATTGGCAAATATGTTCTCCCATACAGTGGGGTCCCTTTTTGTTTTGTTGATGGTTTCTTTTGCTGTGCAAAAGCTTTTTATTTTGATGCAGTCCCACTTGTTTATCTTCTCCTTAGTTTCTCTTGCCTTAGGAGATGTATTAGCAAACATATTGCTATGATAGGTGTTTGAGATTTTGCTGCCTATGTTTTCCTCTAGGATTTTTATGGTTTCATGTCTTACATTTAAGTCTTTTATCCATTTTGAATTTACTTTTGTGTATGGTGTAAGTTGGTGGTCTAGTTTCATTTTTTTGCATGTACCTGTCCAGTTTTCCCAGCACCATTTATTGAAGAGACTGTCTTTACTCCATTGTATGTTCTTGCCTCCTTTGTCAAATATTACTTTCGACCTCCTCTGGCACTCCTATAATACAAATATTGCTACATTTTATGCTGTCCCACAGCTCCCTTAGACTCTCCTCCTGTTTTTTAATTGTTTTTTGTTTTGGGGTCTGATAGAGTGATTTTTTTCTACCCTGTCTTCTAATTCACTGATCCGATCCTTAGCTTCCTCTAATCTGCTGTTTATTCTTTCCAATATACTCTTTATTTTTGCTATGTCATTCTTCATTTGTGACTTGTCATTTTTCATAGTGTCCATATTTTTTTTCATGCTGTTGAGCATCCTTACAATCAGTATTCTGAACTCTATATTTGAGAGATTGCTTATCTCCATTTCATTTACCTCTTTTTCTGGAGAGTTCTCTTGTTCTTTCATTTGGGGCTTGTTTTTTTGGTCTCCCCATTTTAGCTACTTTTTTGGGTTTTTAAGTGTTAGGTAGATCTGCTAGGACTCAGTCTTTTTGGAGGGTCTCTGGTACAGGCCAATGTCAGATGCAGTTTGTGACTGGCCCTGAGTACCCTGTTTATAGCTATCAACAACCCTAGGCTTGAGGTCTCCACTGCTGGGGCTGGGTGCATTTGGACAGGACCAAGATGCACACCAAAGTCTACTTTTCTAAGGCCTGGGTCCCGAAGCAGATCAGGCAAAGACTCGAAGCACCCTGAGGTATGCCTCTGCCTGCAGACTGATTAATCTGATTCTCTTAATGAGCTTCAGGTTGTAGAAGCTCTACCCAGTGGGGTGGTTGGTTGTTACCAGTTTCTTAACAAGCCTCAGGCTGTAGAAACTCCTCTGGGCAGGGCGAGAGGCTCTCCAGCTAGTCTTCAGTTGGTTTTCAGAATGGTTTTTCTGTGTTTTAGTTGTAAATCCAAATTGGTCCCCGGAGAGTGTCAGTCTAGCTTCCACTCAGCCTGCTGCCATCTTGGATCTCCTCGGAAAAGATTTCTTATGGCTTAGCTTATACTAAACATTAATGTGGAAAATTAAACTTCTGTTAAATGGTAGGCTAAATATATAGTCGAGCAGAAAAAACATCATTTCTGGCATCAGATCTGCCTCTGATACTTAATAGATACTTGATATGGCTGTGACAGTAGTGGAATCACAAAGCCTCTCTGAATGTAGTGTCTTCATGTATAAAATGAGATATAAGACTTATCTTTAGTATTGTTGTAAGAATGAAATGTGATTTTAAAAAATTGTCTAGCATCTAGAAAGTGCTTAATAAATGATAAATTCCTTCCCACACACCTAAATACACTTAAAACGTTTTAGCTCACAGTAGTTTTCTAAGCCTGATTCTTTAATTCTGAGGTTAGAGGCTGACTCACCACTTGTGAAGTGAGGCGTCTTCTATTTTTGTGCAGAACTGTGTCTCTGAGTACTGAACCAGCAAAGGGTAAGTTCAGAGCTGAGATCAGGACTAAATTCGTGTTTCAGTGCCCTCACAGGTATGCATTTGTGGCCTCTATATGCCTGGTATGGAGCCTTATTCAGTTGCTTTGCTCTGTACTCCAAATTTCACTTGACTATGCCTTGGTTACCTCAATAATTATATATGTAAACATTCATTTACTCTTCTGTTAATCTTTTTCTTCTATTACCATGTCTATACGCCTACCCTTTTTTAATCACTTTCAACTCTTACCTGAATTATTGAAATAGCCTCCTAATTGCTCTCTCCTGGTCCCCTTCCATCTATGCTTAAATCAGGAGCTAGTGATCTGTTTAAATGAACAATAGATATGTAACCATTCTGCTAAAAACCTTGTGATAGTTCCCTGTTTCATTTAGAATGAAAGCCAACGTCTTTATGGTAGCCTACGAGGCCCACATTACCCGCCCTCACCCTCTTAGTGCTTGACCTCATCTATTTTTCTTCTGACTCCCTCCACAGCCTCTTTGCTGTTCAATAATATGCCAAGAATCTCCCACCTCAGGTTCTCTTTGTCTGGAATGCTTTCCCCACCAGGCATCAGTATAGTTTACTCTTCACCTTTGGACCTTTACTCAAATGTCACATTCTTAGACACCCCTGCCCCACCACCTTATCTAAGTAAGCTACAGTGTCCTCCTCTTCCTGGTCCCTATTTTCCCAGTTTTATTTTTTTCTTAGCACTTTTTAAAATCAAATATACTGTGTGTTTTGCCTATCTTGTTTTTGTTATTAACTGTCTCTTCTTATTGGACTAGAAACACTCTGAAGGCAGAGCTTTTTTTTCTGCTTTGTTTTTCATCCCCAGTGCCTAAACAGTATCTGGCACATAGTAAGTATTTGTTTAATGAGTGAATGGATGGATGAATTAATTAATGCAGTTACACACACTGACCTTCCTGTTTTGAGAACTCAGTGGGCCACCACTGGGCTTTCACATATGTTCTTTATTCTGTCTGAAATGTTTCCTCTGCCCTTCAGTTACCTTTCATTGAGATAATGCCTCCTCTCCTTCAAATCTCAGATAAATTGTCATTTTCCTCAGGGAAACCTTCCTTTCAGATCTTTCTGTCAAATTATGTCAAATGTGAGGCCTCAAAACACCAAAAAACTCTTTTATGGTACATCTTATGATTGTATTTTACATTTATTTATTTATTTTAGCACTTTAATGTGTGTCCACAGTGAGATCTAAACTCTGGAAGATAGGACTTTGACTTTTGCTCACCATTGTATTCCCATTGTCTGAGGGTTGGAGGTCAATAAATATTAGTTAAGTGAATAGAAAATAATTCCTTCTCACCTTACATCATAAGGAAGTTTATTTCTTTTTTTCTTCTTGTTTTGTTACTGACTTTGTAACTGATTTTTATTATGCCTTTGAGTAGAAAAAAGATTCCTTATGAAGAAAAATGTGTGACTTTAAATTGATGTGAAGGCGTTTTGAAAGTACCACCAGAGTGGCTATTTCTTTTTCTCTCTTAGGGGGATGAGGACCATGTTGTTAGTTTATGCTATGAGACCATTCGTGATAACCATTCGGTATTACTTTTCTGTCCATCAAAGAAATGGTGTGAGAAGCTGGCAGATATCATTGCCCATGAATTTTACAATCTACACCATCAAGCTGAGGGTAAGTTACTGATTGAAATGAAAGCCTCCATATTTAATACATTTGCTGAAAGTAATGGTAACAATTATATTAGCAAAAACATGGCTCTCTTTCCTCATTGCCACCACCTGCCCTCTGGGCACTCCTTACAAAACTATGCTTTTGTGAATAATACTCCTCTTATCCTCACTATAGACAGGTGTACACACTCTCGGTCTAATCTTTAGATTTTAAAAGACTGGATACATCTGGGATCAATGGGCTTTACGAGTTTGATCTCCAAAGCCCCTAAATTATATATAAAACTTCACACACACACAATTCTTGGGGGAAAGCAGCTATATCTTTTTTTATATTTCTAAACTCTAAAAAGAATCACCCGTACATATACATATATAAAAATATATGTATATACAAATATATTTATATTTATTTTAAAATAAGCTTTATTGAGGTATAATTTATATATAATAAATGTACCCATTTGAAGTGTATAATTTAATCAGTTTAAACAAATGTATACACCTGTTTGACACCAACTATTATCAACATATAGAACATTTCTATCACCCTAAAATGTTCTCTTTTGCTTTTGTGCTGTTTCCTTCTATCCCCAGCCCCAGGCAACCATTGCATTGATCTGCTTTCTGTTATTCCAGATTAGTTGTGCCTTTTCTTAGAATTTCATGTAAATGAAGTCATGTAGTGTGCATGTGTCTTTTGTGTCTGTCTTCTTTCACTCAGCAAGATATTTTTAAGATTCATCTAGCGTGTTAAATTGTTACATTTTTTTATTGCTGAATGTATTGCTATAATCATTAGTATATATTTTTACTGATTTTACTACTGTATGGTCCCTTGAGGTCCAAGATAAGTGTTGGGAAGACAGAGACCAGTTCTGGTCACAGAATATTATAATATTTTATGACTTCATTATGCCAGTGGCATTATGAAGATGAGTGATGGATATCACAAGCCAAATTCCAACAAGTAAACTTTGCCTGAAGTTTGTATTGGGTAGGCTCCAGTCCAACATTATAATGTCTTTTCTAGTTCTCTCTTAATTGATACTTTCGGTACTCTGCCAACTTATATTCCTTATGATGTACCATGGAAACTTATATTTCTTAATAACTAGAAAAATTATTATTTTCTTTGCTTGAGGTCCTTTTATTTTGATTTGTAGCAGTGGTTCCCAAATCCTAGTGCTTGGACTAGAGCCTAGGCTATGATGAAATGCCAGAAAAGTAAAGGCCAGTTGCACATTTTTCATAAAGCTAAAATTCAAATTCTGAAATTATCCCTAGTAATTTTTTTAATGTTTAAGTGACTTTTCTTTTGAAATAAAGATACTGATCAATGATAATTTAAAATTTTTTAATCGTCCTCAGCATAATAAAACATTGGCAACCCTCTGTGGGTCCTCAAAATTTTAAGAAAAGTTAACCTAAAAAGTTAAAAAGTAAAAATATATTTTATGAGAAGTTTTACTAGTTCACAAATCCCAAACTGGGAGATTCTTTAACAAAACATAGTTCCTGCAGAAAGTTAAGGTTTTACTCAAGGAGAAGTTTACACAGAGGCAAAAACAGAAGATAATGTAATTAATTATCAAATTGGTGCCAAAGAAGCCAGAAATTTTTCACATAGAATTAGGCTCCTGGGTGATTCTGCTGGTTGGTGGGACACGCTTTGAGCAAAGGTTTTGATTTTTAGGCTCTATGTGGTAGTTATTGTCTATAATCCTCTTCTTCCTTCAGCTGGTTCCTTTGGTCTGCTCCTATGGGCTTGGTCTCACCCTAATACAGGGTTTCCTAAACTTTGGTGCGCTTTAGAATCTAATGGGAAGATTTAATTTTTTTTATTATTTTTTAAATCCTTATCTGAGGATATTTTTTCTATTGCTTTTTAGAGAGAGTGGAAGGGAGGGATAGAAAGAGAGAAACATTGATGTGAGATGTGAGAGAGACGCATTGATTGGTTGCCTCCCGTGTGTGCCCCGGCCTTAAGCCTGCAACCGAGGTATGTGCTGTTGGCTGGAATCAAACCTAGGACCCTTCAGTCTGCAGGCCGATGCTCTAACCACTGAGCAAAACCAGCTAGGGCACCTGGGGAGATTTTAAAATTCCTTATTTAGTGTCCAGGGGTGAGAGCCAGTATTTTGAAAAGGTGTTAAGGATTATTCTATGTAGTAGTTTCAGAACCATTGCCTTAGTGTTTAGCTTTGTAATGGCTCTGGCAGATACCACTTAAAGAGATCCAGACAGAGGTGAACAGTGTTGATAATGTTTTTGTGTGACAGGTTTGACAAGATCATCTGAACTTTCACCAGTGATGTTGGAACAAAAGGGCCTCCTAGAAGTGATTGATCAGCTAAAACATTCGCCTGCAGGACTGGACTCTGTATTACAAAAAACTGTACCATGGGGAGTAGCGTTTCATCATGCAGGTATCCATATTTATAATCTGTTATTAAGAAGCTCCTTCCCCAAGTCTCACAATTTCTTCATTTTTGTATTTACCTGCTTTGCTTTCTAGCTAACCACACTTTATACTCTTAGATTTCATTGTAAGAATTTGTGTGATGAAGATTAAGCAAGAGTAAAACAAACATGTTTAAGTTTACCTATCTGTATAGTAAACCTTACTTTCAGTAAATGGCTTGGTGTCACTTGTTTCAGGGATCCTTTACTGAATTCTTTGTATAGGCTCAGTGTTTTCTGGTGCAACACATTGCTGCCAATCAGAGTGTGTTTTCTGGAATCGTCTTCCACCCACAAATTTAATGCCTTTTCTATCTTAACTAAGCACTTATTACAACTGTGTCTGTAACTTTTGCAGTTTGAGGTGTGACAGCAAAACTAGCACACATTGTTTTTTCCTTTACAATTTCATGGATAGAAAACTCATTCTTACCATAGATGTTAGCAACCATAGCATACAGTCAACCACTGCTTAATGACAGTGATGCATTCTAAGAAATGTGTCATTAGACAATTTTGACCTTGTGCAAACATCACAGAGCGCACTTACACAAACCTAGGTGATACAGTCTACTACACACCTAGGCTATATGGTATAACCTATTGTTCCTAGGCTGTAAACCTGTATAGCATGTTACTGTACTGACTGACCATTGTAGGCAATTGTAACACTATTGTAAGTATTTGTATCTAAATATATCTAAACATAGAAAAGTATGCTATAAAAGTAAAAATAGTAAAAATATGTTATAAAAGATGAAAAATGGTACATTACCATGAATGGAACTTGCAGGACTAGAAGTTGCTCTGGGTGAGTCAGTGAGTGAGTGATGAGTGAATGTGAAGGCCTAGGATATTACTGTACACTATTGTAGACTTATAAACACTTTACACATGGGCTACACTAAATCTATAAAACAACATGAGATCAAATCAAGCCCGAGAGAAAATGACACAATCTAGAGAGGTAGTAAACACGAGATGTATGAGGCTGCTGCTGGAGTACTGTTTTACAGTAAACAGTTTTTGTAAGTAGAAAGAGAATATTCTAAAATAACAATGAAAACTATAGTATAGTAAATACATAAACCGGTAACATGGTCATTTATTATCCTTATCAAATATTATGTACTGTACATAATTGTATGTGCTATACTTTTATATGACTGACAGCGCAGTAGGTTTGTTTACACCAGCATCACCACAAACATGTGAGTAATGTGTTATACTATGACGTCACTAGGTGATAAGAATTTTTCAGCTCCATTTTAATTTCATGGGACCACCATCATATGTGTGGTCTGTTGTTGAATCAAAATGTCATTATGCAGCATGGGACTGTACAGTCTTTTTTCTTTCCTTATTAAGTGGAAAACTTTAACGTTTTCACTTAAAGGAACCACTTTATGTCTTCTCTTTGGCATTTCCAAATTACCATTACCAGTCTTGTGCTGTGGGGGTCATTATTAAGTAAAGAAAGGGTTATTTGAACACAAGCATTACTACACCAAGAGTCAATCTGATAATCTAGATGGCCACTAAGTGACTAACGGGCAGGTAGTGTATGCAGCATGGATACACTGGACAAAGGAATGCATCACATCCTAGGCAGGTAGGGGGACAGTGTGAGATTTCATCACCCTACTCAGAGCAGTACAATTTAAAATTTAAGAATTGTTTATTTTTGGAATTTTCCATTTAATATTTTCAGACCAAGGTTGACTGCAGACAACTGAAACCACAGAAAGCAAAACCACAGATAAGGGGGGACTATTGTACTTGCTACCCTAATTTTATGGCACTCTGTTTCCTTTTATTTCAAGGTGTATTGAAATATTCTTACACATGTATCAAACTCAGATTAATTTTAGAAATTGTCATATTGTGTTTTGAGAGGGCTAGAAGTATTTAAAAATCAAATAGGCTGCCAAGATTGCAAGGATTATGGTAGTCACTGAATTAATTTCTTACAGGGAGTGGTCATTCCATGATTATATGGGCTAAGGATATGATTATGAATATATAGTTTTGCCTGGCTAGCGTGGCTCAGCAGTTGAGCATCGACCTATGATCCAGGAGATCGTGGTTCAATTTCCAGTTAGGGCACATGCCCGGCTTGTGGGCTCAATACCCCCAGTAGGGGGTGTGCAGGAGGCAGCCAATCAATGACTCTCTTATCATTGATGTTTCTATTTCTCTCCCTCCCTCTCCTTTTCTCTCTCTCAAAAAAATAAAGACATATTTTAAAAAAAGAATACATAGTTTCTAAGATTAGTAATTTAACCTTTTCAATTTATTTAAAAATTTTATCATGCTATATATAAATAAAAATTTAAGTATATGTACATAGACATATGCACGCATGTATATACACAGTTGACCCTTGAACAGCATGGGTTTGAACTGTGTGGGTCCACTTATTTGCAGACTTTTCTCAATAAATATATTGTAAAATTTTTTTGAAATTTGCAACAATTTAAAAAACTCACAGATGCCATATGAACGGATGAAATACTGCCATTTGCAACAACATGGCTGGATCTTGAGATTATGCTAAGTGAAATAAGTTAGTCAGAAAAAGCTAAGAAGCATATGATTTCACTTATATGTGGGATATAAAACTGAAACTCATGGACACAAACAGCAGTGTGGTGGTTGCCAAAGGGAAGAGGATGAGGGGTGAAGGGGGTCCTAATGTATGGTGACGGAAGAAGATTTGACTTTGGGTGGTAGGCACACAGTGCAAAATACAGATCTTGTAACATAGAAACCCACACCTGAAACCTATATGATTATATTAACCAATGTCATCCCAATAAATTTAATTTAAAAAACCCCCACAAAATAAATAAATAAATAAATAAATAAATAAATAAATAAATAAATAAAACAAAAACCTCACAGATGAACTGCGTAGCTTAGAAATACATGTATCAAAAAAAAATTTTGAACAGGTATGTAATGAATGCATAAAATATATTTAGATATTAGTGTATTATAACACCATAAAAAAGTCTATTAGTCCATTTAATACCATAAAATATACACAGATCTATTATAAAAAATTAAAATTTACCAAAACTTGTGCACAGAAACACAGACCATGCATGGTGCCATTAGCAGTGGAAAGAAATGTAAAGATACTATGTTGTGCAGTTATGATAACTGCATAAACTTAACTGTAGTACTCTGTACTACTATAACAGTTTCTTAGCCACCTCCTGATGCTATTGTTCAAGGGCTGTGAGAAGCACTTAAAATGCCCTGTGGCACTAATCATTCCCTTGTGAGCAGTTTGTCTCTGCAGTAGATTGGGTATTGCAGTAAAAAGTGATCTTTCTTGGTTCTTGCATATTTTTCACGTGTTTAGTCAACACCGTAAACCTTGAATAACACCATGAAACCCATACAAAGTGCCTCTAGTGATGCTGGAAGCGCTCCTGAGGAGCAGAGAAAAGTCATGACATTACAAGACAAAGGTGAATTGCTTCAGCTGTACTGTGGATTGATATCTGCAGCTGCAGTTGCTCACCATTTCAAGATAAGTCCAGCATAAGGAACACTGTAAAGTAAAGAAGAGGAAATTTGTGAAGTTTTTCCCACAGCTGTGCCAGCAGGCATGAAAACCTTGCACTTTTTGCCAATTATCTTTTTATTTTGTATTGAAAATGCAGCTTTTATGTGGGTGCAGGATTGCTATAAGAAAGGCAGACCTATAGACTCTCATATGATTTAAGAAAAAATGAAGTCATTATATGACAACTTAAAGCAAAGGAAGGTGAAGGATCTAAAGCTGGAGAATTTAATGCTAGCAAAGGATGGCTTAATAATTTTAGAAAGAGGTTTGGCTGCAAAAATGTCAAGATAACAGGAGAATATATATTCATATAAGTTCTTTGGTTAATCTCTTCTTGGACGGCCTCCCCCATTCCGATTCATCAGTCTGTTCCATGTTTCCATGCCACTGGTTCTATTTTATTCACTGGGGTGGGGTGGGAACTAGGTGGAGGGGGGCAATGCGGGGGGGAAAGAGGGCATCTATAACACTCTCAACAATAAATATTAAAAAAATTAAAAAGATGCAGGATAAAAAAAAAAGATAATAGGAGAAGCAGCTTCTGCTGACCCAGACGCCACTAAAAGTTATTGAGGAGAAAGGATGTCTGCCTGAACAGGTTTTTAGTGCAACGAAAGTGCCCTATTCTGGAAAAGAATGCCACAAAGGACATTTATTAGTAAGGAAGAGAAACGAGCACCAGGATTTAAGACAGGAAGAAATAGGCTAACTCTACCATTTTGTGCAAACCTAGTCGGGTTTGTGATCAGGACTGCCCTTATCTATAAAGCTACTAACAACTGAGCCTTGAAGGGAAAAGATAAACACCAGCTGCCAGTCTTTTGGTTGTAATAAGAAGGCCTGGATAGTGAAACCCTTTTGGTGGATTGGTTTCATTGATGCTTTGTCCCTGAAGTCAGGACATACCTTGCCAGTAAGGAACTGCCTTTTAAAGTACTTTTGGTATTGGACAGTCCCTGGTCACCCAGAAACTCATGAGTCTAACACTGAATGTGTTGATGTAGTCTACTTGCCCCCAGACAAAATGCCTCTAATTCAATCTCTAGATCAGGGGGTGATAAGGACCTGCAAGGCTCACTACCCATTGTACTCTATGGAAAAGATTGTCAACGCTATGGAAGAGAACTCTGATAGGGAGAACATCATGAAAGTCTGGAAGGTTCACACCATTGAAGATGCCATTGTTACAGAAAATACCATGAAAGCCATCAAGTCTGAAACAATAAATTCCCACTGGAGAAAACTGTCCAGGTATTGTGCATGACTCCATAGGATTTATGACAGAGCCAATCATAGAAACCATGAAAGAGACTGTGAATACGGCAAAAAAGGTGGGCGAAGAAGGCTTTCAAGACACGGATCTTGAAGAAGACATGTTGATGGAGATGAGTGCTTTCAAACCAGAGCCAGAAGATGAAGACCATAGAAGAGGCAGTGCCGGAAATCAAATGGACGTTAGACAATCTGGCTGAAGGGTTCCAGTTATTCAAAAGTGCTTTTGGCTTCTTTTATAGCATGGACCCTTCTATGATGTGGGCACCGAAACTAATGCAAACAGTGGAAGAAGAAACATTTTTAGAGAAAAGAAAAAGCAAAAGAAGTCAGACAGAAATTACAGTGTATTTTTGTCAAGTTATGCTGAGTGCGCCTCCCTCTTTTATTTCCCCATTTACCTCCACCCTTTCTCCCGCCTCTGCCACCCCGAGACAACGAGACCAGCCCCGCCTCTTTCTCCTTCTCAGCCTACTCAATGTGAAGATGGTGAGATTGAAAACTTATGATGATCCACTTCCACCTAATGAATAGTAAATAATCATCATGCTATACAGTTAATAAACTTACCTGTTGTGTATGTGTGTGAGTGTCTTCATGTGAAAATATAACAACTGTGTGGCAGGAACTGTATGAGACATTTCTGTGTCATCATCATCACCTAAGTATTCATCATGTAGAACATCATGAGCAAGACTTGTATTGAATGATAGCCTGTCCTTACATAGGCATAAGGTGAGTGATATTTAATATAAAATTAATAATGTGTTTTCTTACTGTTTTATAACTGCTTTCAAAAATTACATCACTGTACAACATATCTTTGTGTATCAGCCTATCATCACAGGTAAGTGGTTTTTAAAACACTGTAACAATGTTTCCAATTCCTTTATTATGAATATGACTGTTACTCTATGCTATAAAAATTTTATAACTACTCATTTACTAGTGTGCAGGCGAGGCTGTCGTGAAGCCGTCATGTCGTTTATAGTAGATGGCCATCAAGCAATTGTATTGCTGCTGCTTCATTATCAAAGCATGAGTTGCTGTATCTGTAAATAAATATGAATTTCTTTTTCATATATTTCATTATTGATGTTCAGTGTTAGTAATACATATAATATCTACAGTATCATATAAGGCAATATTGATATAGGTACTGACAGACAATTCATCTTGTAAACAGATGATGTAAACTTACTGTATCAATATGGGACACTACTATAAATATTTCTCTTCCTTATCATTTTCTTAATATTTTCTTTTCTCTAACTTTATTAATACAGTATATAGTATATAGTACATATAACATACAAACTATGTATGAATTGACTATTATTAGCAAGGCTTTTAGTCAACAGTAGGAATTTGGGGGGAGTCAAAAGTTAAATACTGACTTTCCACTGTGTGTGTGAGGTCTGTGTCTGTAACCCTTGTGTTAAGGGCCGTCTGTGTATGTTATTGTAACTTCCTTTTTTTAGGTCTTACTTTTGAGGAGAGGGATATCATTGAAGGAGCCTTCCGTCAAGGTCAGATTCGGGTCTTGGCAGCAACTTCTACTCTTTCATCTGGGGTGAATTTACCTGCACGACGTGTAATTATTCGGACTCCCATTTTCAGTGGTCAAACTCTAGATATTCTTACTTACAAGCAGATGGTTGGTCGTGCTGGCAGAAAAGGAGTAGACACAGTAGGTGAGTTTGAATTTAATTTTAATAGCATTGCTGAAGGACAGTGTCATTCTACTTGCTGTGTTGCGTTTCTCATCAGGTTGTGTTTGTTATTCAATGCACTAATATCATCCTTTTGGATTTACTTAATACTTACAATGTAAGTTATTCTTCATATATTGTCAACCACTGATTTTTTACTAAAGAAGAATTAAGATTTTCTTTTGTATTATATCTAGAGTGAAATGATTCAGTGTTATGTTAATCAAGATGACTTATCACATTAGCTAGAATGTGGTTTTTAATTTCCAGTATAGTGTGCTATTTAGTGCTAATGAAGGGAGACATTTTCATGGGTATTAGTTCTGTTTAGGTCTAAGAGAGAGTTCAAATAGTGATGCTGAGAGCTAGGAAGCACTGTCACACTTTGGGAATAGGAACTTTACATACCGTCTTTTTCTCTCTAAATTGTGCTGGCTCTAAAGACAACCGTCTCAGTTTTTTACCTTGCATCAGCAAGTAATGATAATGTTACCAGAAGTCCAAACAAAAGTTTTGTCTTAAACAATGAGGAAGAGGCTTTTTTGAATTAAATACCAATATAACATTATTATTAGTAGTAGTAATACTATTATAGCATATATATTATTTCTAACCTCCTACATTATTCTGGGTGTGACTAAATTGTTATAAATCTTCTAACATTAAGGATATTTTGGAGGAACATTCTCTGTTTCTTTATCTTCTCTAGGATGTAGTTTATTGACTCCAATATTATACTAGATTTCAAATAAATAGGCAACAGTTCTGTGGCTATTGAAGAGAAATTTGGATATCCAGGAGAAAAGGGACAATCTTAATGGGAAAATAAGGGGGTTATTCTGGGCACAAAAAGCTAGATAGTATATTGAGGAAGTGACTTTTAGAATAACTTTACTTGTCATGTGAGGTCCCTAAATACAGTCGATCCTCAATATTGGTGGATCTCATATTTATGAATAAGCTTACTTACTAAAATTTATTCATAATCCCCAGAGCAGTGAAAAATTTGAGTCTCTGGAAGCACACATGACCCTCTACCTTCTTATGTTAGCTCTCACACTGTAAACAAACATTGTTTTCACGGTCAATTTAGTGCCACATTTTTGGGCTTTTTGGTAATTTGACTATTTAAAGTGACTCCAAGCATAGTGCTGGTATGCAGTTATCTAGTGTTCCTAAGTGCAAGAAGGCTGTGATGTGCCCTATAGAGAAAATAAGTGTGTTAAATAAGCTTTATTTAGCCATGAGATATAGTACTGTTGGCTGTGAGTTTAATGTCAATAAATCAGTAACATATTAAATAAGTCTCTTTAAACAGAAACACACCTAAAACAAGATTTTGTTGAAAATGTTGAGTGTAGGGTCTTGCAGGAAGCTAGCCCTGTATTTCCCTTAGGAGCAATGGTTCGATACTCCCTATCAGTGTTTGTGGCGACTGTAGAACATAACTACCACAAATAATAAGAATTGACTACAATTTATTGGTCACTGGATTAGTTTGAATATAAGTTCACTGCTATAAAAAAGGCCAACAATAACAGGTACCTAAACAAGGTAGAAGTTAATTTCTTCTCATATAACAGTACAATTTAAGTAATCTGGGGCTGATATGGTAACTCCAATGTCAGGGACCTAGTATTCTAGTTTGTTTTTCCATGTTCAGCAATATGCTTTCTATCCTGTGGTATAAGATGACTACTCCAGTCTGTCATCACATCTGCATTTTAACCATCCAGAAGGGGAAATGAGGAAGTAAGGAACACGTCCTGCACTTTTAAGAAGTTGCACATAGTCTTTCTCTTCATATACAGTTGGCCAGAACTTAGTCACATGGTTACATTTCCCAAATGCAAGGGAGACTTTAGAATGTAATCTTTAGCTGAGTGGCCATGTGCCCAACTGACACTTAGAGGTTTTATTTTTTTTAATTTAAAAAAAAAATTATTTTTTCATTACAGTCAACATTCAATATTATTTATATTAGCTTCAGGTGTACAGCATAATGATTAGGCAATTATATAATTTTCAAAGTGATTAAAAAGAAATTTATGTCCTGTTTCTAAACAAGTAGAAAGAAGGCTTTTTTTCTGTGTTTGCCCCTTCCTAGTTGCCTTCAGGTCAAAATAATCCTTAATATGAAAGAAGTGGCATCTTTTAGTGTGACGTGCATATTCTGATTCCCTTCAATCCAAAGTTTGGAAATTAAAAATATTAGCAGTAATTCTATGACTGTAACAGTCGCTATCATCTATTGTTGCCTTTAAAACAAGTAAGCCAATTAGGTTCTCTTTAGTAAGTATCTTATGGAGATGTGTTGAGATTATGCAAACATTTGATTTTGATTTTTTTTTTTGTTATAGGTGAGAGTATCTTAATTTGTAAGAACTCTGAGAAATCAAAAGGCATAGCTTTACTTCAGGGATCTCTAAAACCTGTTTGCAGCTGTCTGCGAAGACAAGGAGGGGAAGAAGTCACTGCAAGCATGATAAGAGCTATTCTGGAGGTAAGAGTCTTCACTAAATTACCACTTGCTCTTCTGTACCTATCATACAATGGTTTAACTTTAGTATGTGAAAAATCTTAGCTTGTATTTCTTTACAAGGTTATTTATAGCCTTCCCAAGTCTGAATCTCTTCTATTTTGTACAGTTATTTCCTGAAATTTAATATAGCTAGTGCTATAACAATCCATTTCAAAACAATGCATTAAAACCCAAATGCCAGATGGTTTTTATTTTTTATATATTGTTTATAATTTTCTAAATTAAAAATAAAGGTGACAAAAATGGACCCTAGTTCCTCCATCCAGATTATACCTGTTAACTTTAAAATAATATCAAATTATGCCCGGCGAGCATGGCTCAGCGGTTGAGCATTGACCTATGATACCCATGATCCAGGAGACTGAGGTTCTGTTCCCGGTCAGGGCACATGCTTGGGTTGCCGGCTCGATCCCCAGTGGAGGGTGTGTAGGAGGCAGCTGATCAATGACTCTCTCATCATTGATGTTTCTATCTCTGTCTCTCCCTCTCCCTTCCTCTCTCTGAAATCAATAAAGATATATTTTTAAAAAAATAATATCAAATTATAAATCCCATGATTGGAAGTTTCAAGCAATAAGGAAAGATTTAGTGTGAAAAATCAAACTTTCTGCTCAGAGTCCTCAAAGGTAACCTTTTAAAAATGTTTCATGTATTTATTCAGAAAAGTGTTCTATTCATATACCAGCATGTCTTGCTATTGACTTTAGTAGTGGTGCTGGGGGTACTGGTGCCTGTGCTCATACTCTTTCTTATTTCTCTCTATCTCTCAGTTAAAAAATAAAAATAAAGAAGTATTGATAACATAGGGTTGGTAAGGATGAAGAAAGTAGGCACTCTCATACACTGCTGAAACTCTTTTGGAGGATAACTTATTCATACCTACTAAGATTTAAAAAAATGCACACCACCATTTATCCAGCAGATTTACATCTAGGAATTTTACCTAGGAATTTATTTGTGAAATTATGTCAAATTAAATGTACGAGAACGTTTATTATAACATTATTGGTAATAAGAAAAAACTGGAAACAACCAAAATACCATTATTACTAAATAAATCTTGGAGAAACTGAGATAACTCTGTTTAGGATGATTTGGAATGCTTCCAACATGTATTAAGCGAAAGAAGGCAAGTGGCAAATCAGTACATATAATTGAACAGTTGTGGGAAAATGATATCCGCAAGACCCAATGGACTTCATCTTTTTCTACACCTATTCCCAAACCCTCTTCTGGGTAGGGAATATTCCATACTAGTGAAACCAGACAACAGTGGGTCCAGGCTGCCTGTCACCACTTGAGTCAATTAAGCAGAGACAGGGTTGAATCGTATTTGAATTAGAATAAATGAGCATTTATTCCAACATTGCTGGCAGTATGGGAGAGCAGTAATGGTCATCCATGAAAATCTGCTCTGCTGCCCTCCGCATAAGCCAGCTGCTTATACTGGGTAGAAGCACAAAGATTACATGGGAAAGTAGGAATTACAGGTATGGGGAAGTAGGCAAGGCAGGCTCCTCAGGGACTCCAGGATGGGTGCCTCCAGGACCAGATTCCAGGGAATGTGGGCTGGGGGTTGCAAAGGCCAGGTGCCTCTGGGATTCCATGATTTCAGGAACAAGGTGGTTGATCTTTCCCCAATGATGGGCAGTTCTTGGAAAAGGAGAATGGACCGCATTCCAAGGGTAATTCCCATGTCCTGGGGCGTACAACTCCCAGCCAGGTTAGAAAGTGCTTTTTGTTTGTTTGTTGTTGTTTTTAAAGTTGAGTTCTTTCAGTAGGACTTTAGATTCTTTTTTTTTCTTCCTCTTTTTTCTTTTTAAAAAATCTATCTTTATTGATTTCAGAGAGAGGAAGGGAGAGAGAGAGGGAGAGAGAGAGAGAGAAACACCAATGATGAAAGGTTGTCATTGGTCGGCTGCCTCCTGCACGCCCCCTCCTTGGGATTCAGTCCGCAACCTGGCATGTGCCCTGACCAGAATCGAACTGCTATCTCCTGGATCCTAGGTCAATGCTCAACCGCTCAGCCACGACCGGCCAGGCAGTGCTTTTTCTAATTAGAACAGAACAATCACAGTTAACAGAACATGATTAATATTTCTTAAAACTATAGCTAACATTCACCATCAACAGAGCATGATCAGCATCTCCGCCCCTAACACTAGCGTTTTTCTATGCCCACATATTTCAGAAGAAGGATGAGAAGAATTGGTTTGTTTGTTGGTCATGAGCCATCACAGCCTCCTTTATATATGTTGTTAGTTTCCACATTTCAGGTAGATAATGATTCACTTATTTTCCTTGATGAGAAAATGTTGTGTCTACTTTTCAGGAAAACTTTTCCTGTTGTCAGCAGATGTTATCTACATTTATAACAAATGATAATGGAAGAGTTAAAAAAGAGTCTCTACATTATAGATGCTGAGAATATTTTAAGAGAACAAAATCACTTCATTTCTTTTATATCATGAGGGTCTGCATGTCTTATTAAAAAGTTACAGAAAATTTCAAACCTCTTGTATCAGATAATAGTTGGTGGAGTGGCAAGTACATCACAAGATATGCAGACTTATGCTTCTTGCACATTTTTGGCTGCAAGTATGAAAGATGGGAAACAGGGAATTCAGAAAAATCAAGATCCTGTCCAACTTGGAGCAATTGAGTCCTGTGTAATGTGGCTACTAGAAAATGAGTTCATCCAGACTACTGAAGCTAGTGATGGAACAGAAGGTAAGGTAACTATGCTTTCTCAGTTTCAATTTACTCACTTTTTCATCTTTAGTGACTTAGAAGGTGTGTGACTGATTAGTAAGAGGAAATTGGTTCTTCAAGCAGTATAAAAGGAAACTGATTTTTCAATGCGTGTATCAACTCATTTTTAGCAAGTCAGTGTTGTATTCAGCAACATCAGATAATTAGCACAGAGCCTGCTTATAAAAAATTTATGCATTGGCCAAGAGTCTGTTTGTAAAATTTATCAGAGCCTAAAAGGTTAATTACAGAATACAAAAAGACAGTGTGTTGTTTTATTTTCAGCATCTGGTCCTTTATTTTCCCACCCCCTCACCCAAACCAGGAAAGGTGTATCATCCGACACATCTTGGTTCGGCAACTCTCTCTTCCTCACTTTCTCCAGCTGATACTTTAGATATTTTTGCTGATCTCCAAAGAGCAATGAAGGGCTTTGTTTTAGAGAATGATCTGCATATTGTCTATCTGGTAAGTTCTGTTTTCTTCACTGTCATATTGGTGAAAATGGGAAGAAATATGTATACATATGTATGTGTGTGTGTGTGTGTGTGTGTGTGTGTGTGTGTGTGTGTGTGTATACCTGTCTCTATCCCCTGCATGCCATTTCCACCGCCCTTCCTAGATAACTACTTTCACTAGTTTTTGGTGTATCTCTTTTGTGTTTCATTTTATAAATATTTGCAAATGCTTATATATATTGTTATTGTATTTCTTATACAAGGGATGATATATTATATACATTATTTTGTATTTTTCTCTTAATATATCTTGGAAATCACTTCATATCAGTTCATGGAGATTTTTTACCCTTTTTTTTATCCGTATAACTCCATCGTGGGTGTGGATATACCATTGTACCCAATCAGTTCTCTGTAGTTGGACTTTTGGGTTGTTTCCAATATTTTGTTATGGTAAATGATGCTGCAGGTAAAAAACTTTGGTGCATATCTTGTTTAGTTTTGACGGAGGAGCATCTTTGGAAAGACTCCCAGAAGTGCTGTTGCTGGGTACAGTGTAAAGGCGTATGTGATTTTGGTTTTGTTAAATTGCCTTCTATAGAGTTTGCATCATTTTCCAGTTTTACCAGTGCTTTGAAAGAGCGCTTATTTTCCCGTAAACTCATGAACAGAGTCTATTGTCAAGCTTTTGTATTTTGAGTGGTTTTAATTTACATTTTTTACTATGAATAAATTGAAACATTTTTTCCCATATATTTAAGGGCAATATGCTTTTCCCCCCTATGACTTGTCTGTGACTTAAACTCATTTTTTATTGTGATTTGGTCCTTTTCTTGAGTTGTAAAAGTCCTTTGATGTATGAGGGAGAGCAGTACTTTGTGGTATCAATTAGAAGTATTTTTCTCCTAGTTTTTCACTTGGCTTTTGACTTTGTTTATTGTTCGTATAGCATTTTTTACAAATGTAGCTGAATTTATGAAGTTTTGAATCAGAAGTATTTTTCTTACTCTTTTATCAGTTTTTCATAATGTCTGTCGTGACAGCTTCATTTATTAAAAGGTTAATTTACACACAATGACAAGTTTTTTCTACAGCTTTTATTTTTTAATTTTTCCTTCAATTTTTATCTTATGTACTAATTTGCTTTTGTATTTAGATATCTCTAATTTCCATTTGCTGTTGGGTATATTTCTGATTCCTTTGTTGATCTGACAACAGACCAATTTTACGAATTTGTACAGTAGTACCTCTGTTTTAATTAAAAGCGTTTATTGTATGTTTTATCTAGTAGAGCTAGTTGTGTTCATTGCTGTCCTTCTTCAGTGCTCACAGGTATTCTTGCTTGCTTACCTTTTAATATAATATCACTTAAAACTAACTAGATGTTTTCCTTGGTATTGTTAAATTTGCACATTAACATGGAGAGGAAATGACTGCCATCTTTTTCTTTTTTTTAAATGTTGATTGGCCTTATTAATAAAAACAGATGTTTCTCTATTTCTTTAAGCCTGTTTTTGGACTTTCAAGAGTATTCTGAAAATTTTCTCAGAGAATTTGATTATTAAAAAAAATAGCTTTGTTGCAATGCAATGCACATAGCATCTCATTTAAAGTGTACAAGTCAGTGATTTTTAGTATATTCAGGTTTGTGCAATCATCACCAATGTCTGACTTCAGAACATTTTATCACCCCAGAAGGAAACCTGTACCCATTAGCAGCCACTCCCCACTTTCTTCCAACCCCCTCATCCTTCCCTAGTCCTGGGCCACCACTAATACACGAATGTGCTTTCTGTTTCTATAGACTTTCCTATTCTAAAAATTTCATATAAATGAAATCATGTCGTATGTGGCCTTTCACTTAGCGTAATGTTTTCAAATTTCATGTTCCAGTATATATCAATTCTTAAGTCCTTTATATTGCAGAATAATAGTCCATCATGTGGATATACTACTTCTTTATCCATTCATCAATTGATGGATGTTTGGAATGTTCTCACTTTTTGGCTGTTGTGAATAACACTGCTGTGAACATTCACCTACAAGATTTTGTATGGACACATGTTTGCATTCTCTTGGATATTTCCATGTGAGTAGAATTGCTGGATCACATGGTAACTCCATTTTTAACATTTTTAAGGAGCTTCCAAACTCCTTAAAAGCAGCTGCATAATTTTACATTTCCACCAGCAATGTATAAGGGCTCCTATTCCTGCATATCCTCTCCAATAATTGTTTTAATCTGTCTTTTAAAATATAACCTTATGGGTGCAAAGTACTACCTCATTATAGTTTGGATTTGCATTTCCCCAAAGGCTAATGATGTTGAGCATCTTTTCATGAGTTTATTGACTATTTGAATATTATCCTCAGAAAAATATCTATTCAGACCCTTTGCCCATTTTTAAATTAGTTATTTTTTTATTATTGAGCTGTAAGAGTTCTTTATATATTCTGGATACAAGTCCCTTATTAGATATATAATTTGCAAATGCTTTCTCCCATTCTGTGGCTTGTCATTTTACATTTTAAAAAATGTGTTTTAATTTTTCTATCACCATTTATTCCCTCTGCCCTCTTCTACCTCCCCCACATCCCTCCCCACCACGATCGCCGCACTGTTGTCCAGTCCATGAATTCTTTCTCATTTTTTTTCTTCTTTTGCTTAATCCCTTCACTCCCTGCCCCAGCCAGAACTGTCTGCCTGCTCTTTATGAATTTGTCTCTATTTTGCGTAGTTCAGTTTGTTCATTAAATTCCACATATGAGTGAAATCATGGTACTTGTCTTTCTCTTACTGGCTTATTTCACTTAGCATAATGTTCTCCAGGTCCACCTATGCTGTTGCAAAGGGTAACATTTTCATCCCTTTTACAACTGAGTAGTATTCCATTGTGTAAATGTCCTACAGCTTTTTTATCCACTCATCTACTGATGGGCACGTGGGCTGCTTCCAAATCTTGGCTATTGTAAATAACACTGCAATGAACATAGGGGTGCGTATATTCTTTTGAATTAATGTTTTGGATTTCTTCAGATAAATTCCCAGAAGTGGAATCTCTGGGTCATAAAGCAGTTTCCTTTTTAATTTTTTGAGGTAACTCCATACTGCTTTACACAGTGGTGGCACCAGTCTTCATTCCCACTAACACTGCACAAGGGTTGTCTTTTCTCCACACCTATACCAACACTCGTTTGTTGATTTATTGATGATACACATCCTGACAGGAGTGAGGTGATATCTCATTGTGGTTTTAACTTGCCTTTATTTTAGAAAGATAGTTTTCCTTTACATAAGATTCTGGTTTGACAGTTTTTTTCTTTCAGCAGTTTTAATATGTCATTTCACTGCATTCTGGCCCCCATTGTTTTTGATGAGAAGTCAGTTCTTTTATTGGGTTTCCCTGGTATATAATAAGTTTTCTTTTGCTGCTTTCAAGATTTTCTCTATTTTTGGTTTCTTATATTTTAGACTATGATGTGTCTGGGTATGGATCCTTTTGCATTTACTCTACTTGGAGTTCACTTAATCTCTTAAGATATGTAGATTAATGCTTTTCATCAAATTTGGGAAGTTTTTAGCCATACTTTCTTCAAACTTTTTTTGGTTCCTTTCTGTTTTCTTCTGGTACTTTCATTATGCATGTGTTGGTGCACTTAATGCTTCCCACATTTCTCTTAGGCTTTGTTCATTTTCCTCCCTTTTTCTTTCCTTTCAGATTTCATCATCTCTATTAATATACCTTCATGTTAGCTGATTCTGCCAGCTTACATATGCTGTTGAGCTCTATAGTGAATTAGTTCAATTATTGTACTTTTCAACTCCAGAATTTCTATTTATTTCTTTTTAAAAATCATATCTTTCTCTTTACTCATTGTCTACTTAATGAGACATTGTCATTAGACCTTCCTTTATTTCATTAAGCCTGGTTTTCTTTGTTCTTTGACCAAAATTATAATGTCTGCTTTGAAGTCTTTGTCTGATATTTCCAACATCTGGAACCTCTCAAAGGTGTTTCTTTTGCCTGCTTTTTTCCTGTGTTTGGTACATACTTTTCTGTTTCTTTACATGTCTCATAGGTTTTCTTTTCTTGCTGAACCCAGGACACTTTATTTCAATTTTTTAAAAAAACATGTCTTTATTGATTTCAGAGAAAGGAAGAGAGATAGAAACATCAATGATGAGAGAGTCATCATTGATCTACTGCCTCCTGCATGCCCCTCACTGGGGATCGAGCCCTCAACCCAGGCATGTGCCCTGACCGGGAATCAAACAGCGATCTCCTGGATCACAGGTTGATGCTCAACCACTGAGCCATGTCTGGCCAGGCAAACCCAGGACACTTTAGATAATATATTGTAGCAGGTGTGGATATTGATTCCTCCTTCCCTTCACTCTTTTTATTTTCCTGATTCTTTCTTAGAGAGCATATAAAATACTTAAGATGCTTAACATCAGAATATTGAGATTAAAAGTGTCTGTGATTAAAGTTCTTGGAGTCTGTAAAATCTAGTTTGTATACTTAGTGGTCTCTTTTTCTCTTGGCTGTGGGTTGTTTATGAATAAATGAAGTTTCCATATAAATGAGGTATTATCACATTTACAAATTTTTTTAAATTCTGAGGCTTTTGTTTTTAATATGATATTTACATTTACTTGTTCCTTTTGTAATGCAATAGTTTTAGCTAATGAATGATGCTTCTTCCCTTTAGGTTACACCTATGTTTGAGGATTGGACTACTATTGATTGGTATCGGTTTTTCTGTTTATGGGAGAAGTTGCCAACTTCTATGAAACGGGTGGCAGAGCTAGTGGGAGTTGAAGAAGGGTTCTTGGCTCGCTGTGTGAAGGGAAAAGTAGTAGCCAGAACTGAGAGACAACACCGACAAATGGCCATCCATAAAAGGTAAATATCAAGGAGCCTGGACTACTTAGTATTTAAGACGGCATTAGATATGCAGTAGTTGTCCAGTTTATTTTAGTCACTTTCATTGTCATTAAAGTCAAAGTTTCGGCTGCATATAGTAAAATTTTTCAATTTACTGTATTTACTGAATTTATTAATATATTAGTTTGTTCTTTGTAGTTTAGAAGCTGTTATATATGAAGACATTTTATGATAGAGCATTCAATTACTTCTCCTCCTTAAAGAAAATGTGAGTCAGGATGCTTTAAGGAAAGGAAGGATGCTCCTAACAGCCTTAGAAATGATTCCTTACCAGTAGGGAAGAGCCAATTAAAAGATTCAGCTGGGGAAACTGCATAGGCTTTTAGCTTTTTTGAAATATAATACAATTATTTTTTCTTAAAGCATTAGTCTCTAGTATGTTATTTACAATATAGTCAAGTATAAACTTTGTAAGGGTTTATATACTTGAATTATTTCTGGTACTGTTGCCTTTCAAATAAAAACTGTTCTTTATACTCAAATTCTGTTATTTTATTGAAATATGATTAAATGATCATATAACTGTGTATCAAGTGTTGTTTTAAATTTCTGTGCTATTACAAGAACCAAGTCTTATTTCTTGAAATTAGTTAGCAGTATTGAAACACGAAGGATACCTTTTTGTTATGCAGATATTAAGTTCTATGCTATAGTACTAATATATGTCAGAATTTACAAACATTGAGCTCAATATTTGTCAAATAATCCTATATCTTATTAGCAATCTTCTCAGAGTGCAAACCTTCTCTTGCCTTTTTGGTTCTTACTTGTTTTGCAATATACATTGTACCTTCATAGTAGACATAGTGATCTCTCATCATACTTTTGGTGATTTACTTTCCAGGTTTTTTACCAGTCTTGTATTATTAGATTTAATCAGTGAAGTTCCCTTAAAGGAAATTAATCGGAAATATGGATGCAATCGTGGGCAGATTCAGTCTTTACAACAGTCAGCTGCTGTTTACGCAGGTGAGTTAAACAAGGACTTCCACATTTATTTAAGACTGTGGTTTGAGGTCAAGTTGAGATTACTTTTTTTTTTTTTTTCAAATTCCTTTTGATTGTAGTCTTCTCTGAAAGTGAGGGGATCGCCCTAGCGGGTTTGGCTTAGTGGTTAGATGATAGGTCCAAGGACTGAAGGGTCCCAGGTTTGATTCCAGCCAAGAGCATGTACCTCAGTTGTAGGCTCCATCCCACGTCCCTGGTCAGGGCGAGTGCGGGAGGCAACCAATTGATGTTTCTCTCTCTCTCTCCCCCTCCCTCTCTCTCTCCCTCCTTCCGTCCCACCCTTCCACTCTCTCTGAAAAGCAATGGAAAAAATATCCTCAGGTGAGGATCAAAAAAAAAAAGTGAAGGGATCATGTCAAGCCATAATTTTTGTAGTCTGTAACATCATCAGGACACCTTTGTTTCCTGTTTTTTCCCTTTTTTATTTTTCCTGTTGCCTGTTTCAAGAAGAAACAGATGCGAAGTTCTCAGTGATCTCCCTTTTTTAAATCTAGTTACTGATTAATACTTGCTATCGAGGAGGATGTCTATGGAGGGGTTTCTGGATTTCTGCCTGACCTAAATTATTACCTCTTCTTTAAGGAAACTGTAATCTTGCTTAATAAAATTAAACCCATATTCTATAAGCTAGGCAAACGGGGAAGTTATGGGTCTGATTTTACTAAGACATCCTTACAATTCCTTAGGAAGGAAACCCTGGGCTGCTGGAGGGTGTGAGTATTGTGAAGGTGTGTACATGTGAAAGAGTACTGCAGAAGGATGGGGGTGGGGTGGTAAGAAAGGAGAGACTCACCCTTCAACTCACTGGCATCAAAGATCACAGATTGCCTCTAGGGTTAATGTTCTCATAGGGAAGTGATTTTCTTAATGACTTGGCCCTTGGCTGCTCTGGCCTCTTTATTTCAAGAGTGTCTAGCCATTGAGCTGGGCAACCTTTCTTTGAAGAAAATATAAATGGGAGCTTCACTTTTTAAAGTTTTCTCAGTACTTGAATATTTAAATCAGCTCTCTTATTTTCTTCTAGGTGGAAAGAGTCCCTTATCTGCTTTTAAGAGTTCTTTCTTCCTTAAAAAAAAAAAAAGGAAGAGAGAGTGAAAGAGAGGAATGAACTAGGGTGAGGGCTTTTTGTTTTGTGGTTATGTGCTCTGCCTTAGTGTTTTTCAAATGTCAAGTACATGATTCAGAATAAATGAGCCCGCCCTGGCCCGTGTGGCTTAGTTGGTTGGTGTGTCATGCCGTATAACAAAAGGTGGCAGGCTCTATTCCCTATCAGGGCACATACCCAGGTTGCAGGTTTGATCCCTCATCCGGGCATGTGCAGTATGCAACTGATTGATGTTTCTCTCTCACATCAATGTTAACTTACACCTTGGACCTGTTAAACTTTACAACTCTCCAGGAAAAAAGGAAACAATGAAACAAAAGTATATCTAAAGAAATAGAGTATTGATCTATAAAGAATTTTTAATTCAATAAGTATTCTGTGCATATTCCAGGGATGATTACAGTGTTTTCCAACCGCCTAGGCTGGCACAACATGGAACTACTGCTTTCCCAATTTCAGAAGCGTCTTACATTTGGCATCCAGAGGGAGCTGTGTGACCTTATCCGGGTGTCCTTACTTAATGCCCAGAGAGCCAGGTTCCTCTATGCTTCCGGCTTTCTTACTGTGGCAGATCTTGCCAGGGCAAATATTGCTGAGCTAGAGACTGTTCTGAAAAATGCTGTGCCTTTTAAAAGGTAAGAGAGTCCCTCTGTAGAGAGTTATTAAATTGAAAAATCATGTCAATTTGTATATAATAGATACTGTATTAAAATATTTTTCTCTTTGATAATATGACATATTTGGTATAAGTGGAAGAAAATGTGGCTGCTTTTTCCCCTTTAGGATTACTTTTCATTTTTTATACTTTTAAAATATTTCATGACTTAAAAGACATTTCTGAAAGTATCATAATCCTCCCCTAGAAAGACTGAGTAAAGGTAAGTTGCCAGTGCTTTCTGCTTTGATGGATTTAGATTTTCAAAATATATCCAGGGCTCATCTTAGATTTTCTTTAGGCAAGAGCACTTTATGTTATTTATTTATTTTTTAAAATATGTTTTTATTGATTTCAGAGAGGGAGAAAGAGATAGAAACATCAATGATGAGAGAAAGTCATTGATTGGCTAACTCCTGCCCGCCCCCTACTGGGGATCAAGCCCATAACCCGGGATGTGCCCTGATCGGGAATCGAACCGTGACTTCCTGGTTCAGTGGATGCTTAACCACTGAGCCTCACCGACTGGGCAGGCTAGAGCACTTTAAAATATACTGCTCTTGAATATTCTTTGGAACATTAGTCCCTCAAAGCAATTGTGAGAAGAGGATTCCTTGACTGTTGTGCATATGTGCATAACCAATTTATTAAATGGACTGGACTCAGCATATAATCAAGGAATAGCTTAAATATTTTCTCAACCACTGTTCTTTGAACTCACTCTTATATGAAACCTCAGCCAGATCCTATTGCTATTTAGGCAATTATAGGTTTTAACAGTTTTATTTTCAGGTATTAAAAATTTGTTCTAAATTTATAAAAGGGTCAGTCTCATTTTCAGTTCAATGTTTCATCCCTCACACTCAGTTTAGGTCTGACACAGGCTCTGAAACTTGTAATATGTGTGGGAAGGGATAGGGGATAATCAAAGGAGCAGCCTCGCTATCCCCCAGTGCCACCTCACATTATGACTCTGCTCTCTGCATTCCCCCCTGCCCCCCCAGCTATGGCTCCTGTGGGACCCTGGTGCCACATATGCTGTACCCAGCATGGCTGTGGGGGTGTAGCTACCTCTACCTAGATTTTGAATGATGGAATTGCCTGGAGTCTTAGGAATGCAACCCAGGGAGAAAACTGCCATAGTACAGGGCCACTGTAGAGTCCTCACTAGGGCAATACTCAGTGGAGCTGTAGGGCCCAGGTCACTCCTGTGACCCCAGGCCAGAAGAACAACTGACATGTGATTTTTGTCACTTTGGGTTGTGCCTCTGTGATGTGTTATTTTGTCACTTTGGGGCATGCCTCTGGCTGCAGTCTACTTGGAGTATGCTTTAAAACCTTCTTATGAAACTGTTCTCTGGAGCCTCTGATTTTTACATAATCTTTGGATATATGCATACTTGTTTAGAAATATATGCCACTGAGCCACACCTGTCCAGGCAACCACTGCCATTTCTTTCTTCTAGTCTCAACTCTTTACTGGTTTCTACTTTCTTTTGGTCACTCTATAGTCTCTTCAAATGTTTCTCCCAGAGTTCATATTATGTAGGAGGATCTGTTTTCAATTAAAGTTTTATAAGCTCACTTTTTTTAGGTTTTTATATAAAGAATCTGTCTTAGTGAGCCTTTCCCTTATTATCCTATTTAAAAATTGTAGTATCACTCATCCCTTCTTGGTGTTTCATTTTTGTGGACAACTCTTATCATCAGTTGACATAGACTGTATTTTAATATTTGTTTGTTCTCTGATTTCCCCAACTAGAATGTAAGTTCTATGAAAGCAGATATATTTTCCTCTTGTTCAGTGCTATTTCTTCCATTCGTAGGACAGTTGATGCTTAATAAATATTTGTTGTATTAATGAATCAGTGCATTAATTTGTTTCTTTTCCTATCTTTCTCCTAGTACCCGAAAAGCAGTCGATGAGGAAGAGGAAGCTGTTGAAGAACGTCGGAACATGCGAACTGCTTGGGTGGCGGGCAGAAAAGGCTTATCAGGAAGGGAGGCTGCAGCCCTTATCGTAGAAGAAGCCAAAATGATTCTCCAGCAGGACTTAGCTGAAATGGGAGTGCAGTGGAATCCACATTCCCTTTTAGATTCTGATACACAATCATTGACCAGCATTAAGTCAGAAGCAAAGGAGCATAAATTTATACTCCAAACTAAGAGGCCTTGTGAAAGATTAACATCAAAGAAAAAAAGTAACACAGTGTTTAGTGATTCTTCTGTTAAGGAGTCACCAAATAAAGTGCGAGATTTAGATGAAGATAAAGGCAGAGAGCATACAAATTCCTTTTCTAATCAGTTTCAGGATGGGAATCAAGAACGTCAGCTGCATTCAATTTCTAGAGCAAGAAAACGGGCTTATGTGAATATAAGTAAAGAGAAGCTAGAAACCTCTTTGAATGAGGGAAAAACAAGCACTAAGAAATTTGTTCAGACCGTTTCATCTGAGAAAAGAAAAAAAGCTTTGAATTTTAGTTCAGAAAAGATGAGTACACCCTTTCGATCTTGGAAACATAGTAAGCATCTGAAACGATCCAGAGACAGTAGCCCTGTGACAGACACTGGGATGTGTAAAATTGATTTACAAAAACAGACTAATCTTGCTCATTGTGAAGATTCATTTATCTTAGAGGAAAAGAATATGGAATTTAGAAGTCCAGGGCCATTAGCTAAAAATGCATCTTCCTGTGCTGAGGAAGAACGTAACAAAGCATCATTCCCATCACAGACAGAGCAGAGTCATTCAAGGAACAAAAAAATAACTAATGATATCCTTGTGGAATATTTTATCACAGGATCCCAGAGTAAAAAAGGGACTTGTGAAGCCACTAGTGTGGTTAGTGAGAATGGAAGAGGGTTAGCTGTCAGTGAGTCAGACAAAATAGACAAAGTGCTGATACAAAATGGTTCAAAAAACCAGAATGTTTATGCTAAACACCATGGTACCAATCCAATTAACCCGTGCCCGGAGGAGTCTGATAAACAGACAAACACCTATACCAAACAGAAAAGAATAATAGAGAAGCTAATGCCTTGTGATACAATCAGTAGTTATATAAATAGAGACTCAAATGCTATTATCAAATGTACAAGTGTAGAGTTTAATGCTGAGGAAAAGAAATCAAATAATCTTCAGATATCTGGAGATAATATAAGCAGCACTGAGATACCCAGTGGAGTACATCTACCAACTGGAGCGTTCGGTAAATCTGAAGATCAGCAGGAGGATTTTCTAAATACCTCTAGAATACAAGAAAAAACAGATGTTTATGCAGCAAAAAAAACTAAAAAGAATTGTGTCCTTGACTTAGGGTTAGTTTCTTGTGATTTTGAAGATAGTTTCTACCTGGATACTCAATCAGAGAAAATTCTACAACAGGTGGCAACTGAAAATGCTGAACAAGGAGCAAAGGACACCAACCCGGCCACGGAGATAATGCAGAAGGGCCTAGACAAACAGAATTCGAGCTCTGTTCAGAACAAGATTCACACTACTGTTCCTGGTGAACCACATTCTGCAGGAGTGATAAATACAGATCATTTGGAGCTTAAGACTGTAGATACTGTGACACAAAGCACTGATTCGCATGGGGTTGATATCCTGACTCCAGAAAGCCCACTTTTTCATTCTCCAATATTCTTAAGGGAAAATGGCCCTTCTTTCAAAAGGAATGAACTTTCTGTTACTGACTCCCAATTAAATAGTTTTCTTGAAGGTTATCAAACACAAGAAGCTATGAAACCACTTATATCTCTGGTTCCTCTAAAGAGAACTCCCACTGATACAGAAGTAGAATGTCTGCCAGTTCCTGAAACAAGTTTGAATTTGAGTGATAGTTTACTCTTTGACAGTTTCAGTGAAGAATACCTAGTAAAAGAACAAGCACCTGATGTAAGAGCAAAAGAACCCCTTTCTTTTGAAGTAATATCAGACCATTTCAATGATTCTCTGTATCTACAACCAGAGGGCCCAATTAAATCAAATACGGATGGGAATCAAGATAATAAGCAGCAGTTGACTTGTTTCAGTGATGAGTCTATTATATTTTCAGAAATGGATTCTGCTCAGATGGTTGAAGCTTTGGACAATGTAGATATATTTCCTGCCCAAGATAAACATAATACTGCAGTATTTTTTGGGGCATTAGAACTAAGTGATCCAGTTGGTAATGATTATCCCCAAAGAGAAGTAACTGGAGGAGATAAGGATGAAAGGTCTCAAAAATCCAAATTAACTGAGGCAAGGGAAAGCAATTCATTCACATGGTCAGGATCATCATTTGATTTAAGTCCAGGACTGCAAATGATTTTAGATAAAGTATCCAGTCCTCTAGAAAATGAAAAGCTAAAATTAACCACTATAAACATGTCTAATTTGAAAGGAAAAAATACAGAGTTAAATGACAAGCAAGATGTGGTTTCAAATTTGGATCCAAATCAAGTGCAGGGAATTTCATTCTCCCCTGATATTGAAGTAAAAAGCAAGACTGCGGCACTCGAGAACAATGCTGGTCATGGTGACACCCCATCACTCTTGCTTTGTAAAGAAAATGGTATAGTTGATGATAATGGACTCATTCCTCCTACACCCATTCCAGCATCTGCTGCTAAGGTCTCATTTCCAGGTATTCTTGAGACGTCTTCTGGAAAACTTCAGAAAACTAGTAGTGTTTTACAGCTTGGTGAAAATTATTTATTTGGCTCACTTTCAGATATTAAAAATCATGACTTAAGTCCAGAGAGTAGAAATGAATTAAAAGATGACAGTCCTATTAGAGACACAAGTTCACTGCAGTTATCACAGGATGGATCGCAGTTAACTCCAGCCTCATGCAGTGCAGAAAGCTTGACCATAATTGATGTAGCAAGTGACCAAACTCTCTTTCAAACGTTCATTAAGGAGTGGCAATGCAAAAAGCGATTTTCCATCTCACTGGCTTGTGAAAAGATCAGTAATTTGACATCTACAAGTGCTACTATTGGTGGTAGGTTTAAGCAAGGTAAGAATTAAAAGCAAGTTTTTCACATTTATATATAAAATAGTGGATTGAGGCGGGACTGAAATTTTCCAGTATTGGATATTAAATGTAATAAATTTATTCAAAGTTTAATAAATTTCTCTTATGTGGGTTTACATGTAGAACAGCCTTATTGTTCAGCACAACTAGATTAAATAATAGTTGCTCTCTATTATAAGAGATGGTTGAACCCAAGACACATGGGTGGGAGAGCTGAGCACTAAAACCAAGAACTCAAGCTGGGAGACTGAAAAAAATGCAGACCACCTAAGTACTATGTATTCCTCTGGCTCTGATCTACTTTTGTACCTGGATGATTAGGCCTGTGTCTGCCTCCTTTCAAGTAGGTCAGAGATCTAATCTAAACAGCTGTAATCTAAACAGCCGTCCTACAGCAGCTCGCAAGCCTAGGTGACCTGTCAGGAGTTACAGATCGGTGTTGTCTCCTGGGACACTGACGCAATGGTCAAGCTTGTTGCTGCTGGGGCCACCACAATTGGTATGGCTGATTCAGGAGCGTATGTTGGAACAGTGTTTGGTAGCTTGATCATTGGCGATGCCCGTCTCTGAACCAGCAGCTCTTTCTCTTATGCTACCTGGGCAGTGCCCTTCCTGAGGCCACGGGGCTCTTCTATTTGGTGGTTGCCTTCCTCAACCTCTTCAGTTCCTGAGGCTTCTTGGAGGCCCCTGCTGCTTCAGCTCCAGGCCATGGCTGGTGCTAGTGCATGCTAAGCTTTACCATTAAACAACATTTTTCTTTTAAAAATAGCATATATGTAAAATACATAATATGTATTAAATGCTATTACATAATATATAGAAATATTAAAATATAAATTTCTAAAAGTTAAGATAGATATTTTGAATATATCTTAAGTGTGTGTATATGACGATGGTTATTTATCATCAGTGCTCATGAATTATTTTCTATTAAACTATAATTTCCTTATTTGTATAATCACAAAAGTACATAGCAGATAGGTAGGCACTATATTTTTCACAATGTACATTAGCTACACTTTCCAATACTTATCTCAAGTAGAACTTGCACCTCCACTGATAGTCATGATCTTAAAGCCTCACCGAGCTCTTCCAGATTTTGAGAGTATTGAACTGTTTGGTCAAATAATGCCCCGTATATTCCTGTCTGTCTTCATGAAAGTAAGGGTTCTGTATCATAGGGAATAGCTGTATTCAGCTTGACAACCTGTTGTGGAAATCAAGCATTTGATCAGATTTCTTAAATTTCTGTATTTATGAATGAATTTGTTCATAAAGGTCTGAGCGCTTGTCTGATCTTCAATTCATGAAGCATGTGTGTTAATGTCAAGTTTTATGTACTTTCAGTGTTGACTAGTACATTGCAATTTTCATTCAGCACATAAAATTGAGCACATTTTCTGTGCTAGAGGTTAGAGGGATAAAAATGTTTACTTAAATTTAACAAACATGCTCCAGTTATTTTCCAGGTATTGGGGATGTAATTGTAAATAAAGTAGTTTGGTTTTTTGGAGATGCCTTATTTTAGAAAAAATGTTGACTCCAAATAAGAAATCAGACCTAATTCTTCACTAAGAAGTAAGACCCTTGATATTTGTGGAGTTGCTTAGTGTTAAGAGTTGCTGAGTTCACTAAACTTAAATTAAAAAAGAAAAAAATAGAATTGCTGAGTTCACCACAGAACCTTTGCAGTGTGCAGGTACTCTATTTCTGCTTGATTTATAGAAATTCAAAATGCAACTTTAGTCAATACTCATTTTAGTCATTATTATAGATCTATTTTAAGAAATTTTTGGTAGATTTTTCATAGTGGCAGTTATCTTAATAATAACTTAGTAACTTGATAGTAAGCCTACAAAGATTTTACATACACTTAAAATGACTATCCTGTAAATTTTGCCCATCAAATTTTTTTTTTAATTATTATCATTGTTTTAATGTTCAATTTAATGGTTTTATTTTTAGAGATTTTTTAACTATTTCACTTTTGATTTACTTAGTTAGCTCCCCTCAGGAAACTCCTATTAGAGATGATGGGTTTCCTGTTAAAGGCTGTGATGACATCTTGGTGATTGGACTGGCAGTATGCTGGGGTGGAAGAGATGCCTATTACATTTCATTGCAGAAGGAACAAAAGCATGCTGGTATGTAATCACTAGTCTGCAAAGTCAGCATACTATTTTAATGTAGCCTCTATGAGATAGTGACTTGTTCGTTGAGAATAATTTCCTCATATTTACCTAGAATTTATTTTAGGATTAAAAAGGTTTTTTTGGTTAATATGTAAATTATTTCATATATTAACTAGAATGAATGTTTTAAGAAACACCACTTTTACTCCCCTCAGCTTGTCACATGGGACTACTAATACTGTGTTTTCTTCTTGGGGGTAGTGGAGCGTTAGGGACTCTCTAGCCACCTTGAGGGTTTGCTTTTGAAGACTGGATCATAGCAGTTTCTTTTCAGACTTCTTTCCTCCTTTTGACTGGGTCTGGAGCTCATCTAGAGGCAGTGATGAGCAAGACATCTACAGTAATTGAATCACACAGCCTTGGAGAAGTCTTTGGAATGGAAAGAATATGATCTGAAAATACCTTGTGATTATAGTTGCTGGATACCTAGACAAAATTAATAAGGAAACATTTTAAAGGATGCCATATAATGCTTGTTTCGTAGGAAAATATGTTAAGATGAGTATTTACTCGAACTGCTATTTTTAAAGATATTCCTACTAAATATCCCTTTGAAAGGAGTTCCTTTAAAATTTATTTCAAATTACCTTTTTTGTCTTTAACTCCTCATTCTGAGAAATGTAAATTTATTTTTAGAAATCTTGATATTTAGAATTTTCTCCCACCTAAATAGAGCATTATAAGTCACCTAGTCTAAACCATAATTTTAAAAAATTAATTAGTTAATTTTTAATCCTCACCTGAGGACATGCTTAGAGAGAAGGGAAAGAGAGAGAGAAACATCTATCAGCTGCCTTCCACTCTCACCCCAACAGGAATCAAACCCGCAACCCAAGCATGTGCCCTTACTGGGAACTGAACTAGCAACCCTTCAGTGCACAGGATGATGCCCAACTGAGCCACTTTGGCCAGGCTATACTGTAATTTTTAGATTATGAAGCACTTCATCTACATAGCCAACATTGACCTTGATAAGGTCATGCTGAATTATTGTTACATGGAACTAGACTTTGAGTCTTTTTCAGTCTTTGCATTATAGATTGCTGTTTCATGTGAATGCATGTGATTTTTGCCTTAAGACTTTTTTTTTCTCTTTTAAGAAATTAGTGCCAGTTTGGCCCCACCTTCTCTGGATCCAAACCTGACTGTGAAAGACAGAATGTGGCATCTTAAATCCTGCTTTCCAAAGGACTCTGATAAGGAACGTTCTGTTATCATCTATGACTTCATCCAGGCCTATAAAATTCTTCTTCTGTCTTGTGGCATCTCCCTGGAACAAAGTTATGAAGATCCTAAGGTTCCATATCTTATTTAATTTTTACACGCTTAAATTTTTTAAATGTTTAGTGTTAATTTTTAAATGACATGGTATTTATTTACCTCTAACCATGCAGCTTTGAGTCGTCATTCCTTTATCCAGTAATCTCATCCCCCTAGAACAGAATATTATGCACCAAAGCTTCAGTGTAGATAAAAACAGAGATGTCACAAATTCCAAGCACTAAAGTTCATATCTTTCCTCAGTGATATGTTAAATTTTTATTTTGGTAGTATGTTCTAAGTTTTCTGTCTTGTAGTAAATTAGAAATGAAAGGAGAACTGTTAGATTTTATATATACGTACAATAGCAGGATGTTTCAAATGTCCATGAAAATAGAGGCAGGAAGCAGAAGTGTGTGGATGTAAGATGTCCAAAATGATAGTAGTTAGGGGCCATTGAACATAGGGACAAATCGCCTTACTAGCCCCTTGAGAACTTTCCAATGTAATAGCAAAGTATGGTACACTCTTCATAGTGATGACTCTGAGTTTTTAAGGAAAGGTAACTTATGTTGTTATAATAAACACTTAACATTATGATGCATTTTTGGAAGACATTTACTTATAATATCATAGCCTCAAAGGGATATCTTTTCTCATAGTGGAGAGTGAATACCTGAGGTTTATGGAATATTAATTTTGAGTTGAGATATGATACTACAGCATGTCCTTAAATAACAGCTATCATTCAACATTGTAGGAACTTAACTTGTTTATATTGATTAGCCTACGGTAAAATTGTTTTTGTTACTGTCATTTTGCTTACAGTTGCAGAACCTATGGACAGTGTTAAGTGAGGACTTACTGTACTTGGTTGTAATTATCAATATAATTAATAATACAATGATTTTTAGTTTCTTAGTTTCTTTAGCTTTTTTGGTAAAGATTTTCAAGGCAGTATCAGATAAACTAAAAGATACTATCTTTTTCTATACTTCAAGCCAGGCTTGGTTTACATGTGATAAATGCCATGTAGTTTCTTTTTTTTTTCCTATTGAATTTATTGGGGTGACATTGGTGAATAAAATTATATAGGTTTTAGGTATACAGTTCTATAATATATCACCTGTATATTGTGTTGTGTGTTCACCCCAAGTCAAGTCTCCTTTTGTCACCATTTATCTCCCCTTTACCCTTTTCTACCTCCCCTACCCCCCAAATGCCATGTAGTATCTAATGAATATAAAAGGTTGTCACATAATTTTGATGTCCCAGAATCCAAAATGAGAATATGGGTACTATGAGCTTACTCATCACAGATTTATACAGCACTTTTTGCATAAACTACTTGAAATATTCCATAATTGGTTATGTTAATCAAAACACTTTTGATGTAAGAAGATAACTATGAATTTATAAAATATCACTTTTATAAGAAATAGTTGGCAACTTTTACAATAGATTATCTTATTCAGTGCCTCCTAAAAGGGTTCTGATCACCAATTTCTAATGTGGTGTGGGCAGGTTTCCCCACACCTCCAATTCTTTGGGTGCCAGCTGGGTGTCCTACAGTTCCAGTCAGTTCTGACATTAGTGTCAGATCCCACAGATTAAGATCTCAGTCCCCAGTAGCAGGCTTGCTCCCTGGCCCTTGTCTGGCCACATGCAGGAGGCAACCAATCAATGTGTCTCTCTCACATCGCTGTCCCTCCCTCCCTTCTTCCCCTCTCTCTTTCCCTTCCACTCTCTCTGAAAAGCAATGGAAAAAAATATCGTCAGGTGAGGATTAAGAAAAAAAAAAATCTCAGTCCCACAAGATCCCCTGCCACCTCTTCAGATTCCAGCCGCAAGCCCAGGTTGTTATCTTTGCTTCTGAGTGACCATTTGTAAATCAGAGGTTCCCATGACCCCTCCTTTGGTTTAATTAATTTGCTAGAAAGAGCTCACACAACTCAGGAAACTAGTTTACTCACTAGATTACCAGTTTATTACAAAGGATATTAAAGGATACAAATCAACAACCAGATGAAGAGATACGTAGGTGAAGTCTGTGGGAAGGGGCCAGGAACTGCCATGCCCTCTGTCAGCACCTTTTATGCGTTCACCAACCCAGAAGTTGTCCAAACTCTCTCCTTTTGTGTTTTTAAGGAGGTTTCATTACATAGGCATGATTGATTAAATCATCGCCCCTTGGTGATCAGTTGTCTCCAGCTCCTTCCCTCCTCTATCTTTAGGTGACTTAGCAGCATTCCAAAAGTCACCTTATTGACCTAACAAGACACCTTTGCATTTCTTACCACTTTGGAAATTCCAAGGGTATTGGAAGCTCTGTGCTAGATATGGAGGCTGGTGACAAAGATGATATTTATATATTTTTTATAGTTCAAAATATTCCTCCCCCCCAAAAAAAAACCTGACATTTTTAACCTACAAAAGAAGTAACTGAGTCATATCGTAACTGTCAGAATTATGAACAGGGCTTAGATTTCCTTATTCTAAATCCAGTTTTGCTCTGCTAGATCTAGTGTTAGCAGCTACAGGTCTTCTAGTCTCATTGGATGGTCCTGGCAATAGGCCCTCATCCTGAGGGGAAAGCCAGAGGCTTTCTAAAACTTTGGATATGAACTTTTAGTGGTAAAACATTTATGTCTCACTTCTTCTGATGTTGAAAGAATCAAATAAACCTGAAACTATATAGGCCCATCTTTATTATAGTAGCTTAGCCAAGGTCAGCCTTAGTGGAGAAGAGCCCATCTGCATTTTCAGAAACATGGTTTCAGTTAGCTGAGAAGCACTTGGTTGTAAGCCTGCTACAGAACTAGGTCAGCAGAACTGCAGTAATGGAAAAATTATGTTTTCCTTCTTTGAAGGCTGCTGCTCTTATTGGTGCCAAAAATGAGTCCTGATACAATTATCCGCTTCCTCTCCTCTGCTGAGAAGACCAGCTGAATATGTGTTAAATGAAAATGAGCTTGCTTTTCCCCCCTTTTAACTTAAGGGTGCAGAAATGTCTTTGAAAAAATCAAGAAACCATCCTGATTGCTATCTTTTCAGGTGGCATGCTGGTTACTAGATCCAGATTCTAAGGAGCCGACTCTTCACAGCATAGTCACCAGTTTTCTTCCTCATGAGCTTCCACTCCTGGAAGGGATAGAGGCAGGCCAAGGAATTCAAAGCCTGGGACTGAACGTCAGCACTGAGCATTCTGGGCGTTACAGAGCATCTGTAGAGTCCATTCTCATCTTCAATGCTATGAACCAACTCAATTCTTTGTTGAAGAAGGAAAACCTTCATGGTAAAGCAAAGTTTCTGGCATTTTTATGCTGTTACAGACTGGTGATAATTATATACTTAGCCACTTTTTATTACAGGAGAGTAAATTACACTTTTTACACAAACCTTATTGTTGGATTGTCTAGTATATGAGTCAACAAAGTTTTCTGTTAAAGGCCAGATAGTAATTATTTTTGGCTTTGCAGCCCAGGCAGTCTCAATCCCAAATATTCAAGTCTGCCATCGTAGCACAAAAGCGGCCATAGAGATGAAAATGAGTGTTCCAATAAAACTTTATTTACAAAAACAGGCATCTGCCCCTAGTTTGGTTATAGGTTGCCAACCTCAGGCTGCTTTGCAATGAAGAAAATTAGTGATGTTTTATTCATCTATTGCTTTTATATTTGAACTTTATCAAGTGATTTTTATTTACATTTAGAATATATCTTTCATGGATTTAAAAAAATGAACAGTTTTCTTTTTGAGCTATTAACAGTTATTTCTTCAGCAAAGAATATTAATGTGAATCTTCTCCCCCCCTCATAACAAATAGCATGGATTTATTGTGCAGCCTGCTGGTCCACATGAGTACCTTGACTTCACAGAGCATAATATATGGTTATGACAGAAATGATGAAGTGGAGCAAAGTTGGCTTTATTGTGAAAAATAAATAAATAAACCATGAATTTATTGCCTGATTAATAAATACTAGAAACAGCAGACAGATGGATTCACAAACACCAGGGTTGGAACCTGGGCTGTGTCACTTACTAGTGAGGGGCTTTGGGCAAGCTACTGGAACTCTCTGTCTGGTTCTTATAAAATTGTTGTGTGTATTAAATGAGAGAGAACTAAGTGCAGTGTCTGCCACAGAGTAGGTATTCATTTTTTTGTTAGTTGATTATTATTATTATTTTTACTGCTAACACAAGCCCTCTGTGCTGATAGTAATGTTCTCCCCAGTATCTTTGGGTAGAATAATACAAAGACCAGACTGACTTGCTTAAGTGATGTTAATTAGCAGCTCTTGAACAGGCACTGAAATGTTTCAAACTCAGCTTCTCTAAGCCAATGTAGGCAGGTCAAGGAGTGGGGGTATGTGAGACACATGCCACAAGACTGCTTCCACACTCATGGATAATAGGGCTGAATGAACACAGCTCTTGACCTCTGTCTGCCAGTCTGCCCCTAGGCCAGGTGTCCCAGATAGTCTATGTAGTTCCCAGACACCAACACTTGATGGTGGTGATATGGATTAGTCTGTAACTTTTTATAGACATTTCTTTTTTTTTAAATGTTTTATTGTCTTTGCTTCAGGCCTTCTCAGAGCCTTTAGTATATTAACAGGCATCATGAATATCCAAGAGCAGTATAATAATGCAGAAACTCACAGTATACAGTGTCTCTCAACTCCACTCTTTTTATAGAGTATCTTTGAGACTAAAGTTCCTGTGAACATAATGGGGAAAACTGATTTAGAATGATAGCTCTGTTGAGAAATGTCAGCAGATAGAAAAATATCCTGATTCTTATTTCAGGAATTTTCATTACTCTTTGGTAAGTGCATCAGAAAATGTAAAAGCTTCATATTTAGTTCTTTATGCAAGCATGCATACCATGGGACCAGGAATATTGGAAACAGTTTCAGGGAATTAACACTTTGTAGTCAGCTTAGCAAATAAGATTGGCTATTTTGCTCTTACTAAGAGTAGAAGCAAAAACATTATTTTGGGAGAAAAGCAGTCTCTTGTAATGCAGACTATTCACAAGATTGCCAATTCTTCTAGTCTCTGGATAGCCAAGGATAAGTCTAGTGCTTAAGTGGAAAATACTATTATCCCTATCATTGTTGGTTTGAGAACACTGCTCATCTCTAGGCTTTGCTAGGAGAATTCCATGTGTGTGGTTAGGTAATGATGCTGATCTAGTCATGTGGCTGGTGAATTAATGGTTTAGTTTTCTTTTTCTCTTCCAGATGTTTTATGTAAAGTGGAAATGCCCTGTCAGTACTGCTTGGCCTTGCTAGAACTGAATGGAATCGGCTTTAGTACTGCAGAATGTGAAAGTCAGAAACACATAATGCAAGCCAAGCTGGATGCAATTGAGACTCAGGCGTATCAACTAGCTGGCCACAGTTTTTCCTTCACCAGTTCAGATGACATCGCTGAGGTTGTATCATGGGAATAGGGAATTTAGAAAAGTAATTTTTAGAGTTAAAAATGGCGTGTGTGTGTGTACATTTCCTAAATGTGTTTACCTAAACATCAAAGATGAGTAAAAAAACCAAAAACCAAATCAATTCAGTTAACCAGAATACTTTGGAGAAGTATATAATTTATACTATATTTATGAAATAGGAAGGTAATAAAGAAGGCTCCTAGACCATTTGCTCCATGAGAAGAAAATTTGCCTGGAACAGAAGAGGCACTTAGTAAATATTTGTTGAACAAAAGACAGTTGCATAACAGTGTAGCTGTTTCTCCATGAGATTAATCATTTCATGGGCTCTCATCCCTTCCTCACCTTTAAGTCTTTTTTTAGAATACAAAATTAGATTTTTTTTCAGTTGTTAATGAAAAATGGATTTTTGTGATTGTTTGCTTTTTAAAGCTAATTAAGATTCCTTACATAAATTTTGGCGTAGTTTATTCTTATTTTTATTTTGAAAGGTTGTTGTTCTGTTCTCTCCTACAGTATAGGTTGGGTGCTTATACTTGATAGCATTGAAATTACAGTGTAATCTTTCTTTTTTTTTTTTTTTAAAATATAGCTTTATTGATTTCAGAGAGAGGAAAGGAGAGGGATAGAGAGATAGAAACATCAATGATGAGAGAGTCATTGATCGGCTGCCTCCTGCACACCCCCGACTGGGGATCGAGCCCACAACCCGGGCATGTGCCCTGACTGGGAATCGAACCCTGATCACCTGGATCCTAGGTCGACGTTCAACTGCTGAGCCATGCCCATCCGGGCTACAGTGTATTCTAGATGTGATTCAATAATATAGCATATCGGTGAATTTCATAGGCTTTAGAGACAGATTCATTGGGTTTCAATCCTACCTCCTTCATTTATTAACTAACTCCAAGACTTTGGGCCAGTACATTAACTCTTTATATCTCAGTTTTTTCATCAGTAAAATGGGTTAAGATAGAAATACCTCATAGAATTGTTCTGAGGAGTAAATGATGAATGTAAACACTTAGAATAGTGCCCATCTCATAGTAAGTGCTCAACAAATGTTATATATACTCATAAAACTGTCAATTTTTAAGCCAAAGAATTATATGTTTAAAAAAATGAGGAACTTTGTTTCTCCTAATCGTCTGGTATATTTGTATTGAATTCAGTGGTTTTTTTGGGGTATTATTAATATTTTCTTTTGAGTTCTTTAGCCCAGGTACTCCCCAAGCCAGTACCTGCCTAAAAGCATATAAAATTACATAAAGAACTTATTAAAAGTATACAATCTCTGGATTTCAACACAACTAGGCTTGGAGCAAAGGCAGGAATCTGTGCCCTTGTGACTCAGATGGGTACTAAGGTATTAGGACCATAGGCCTAGAGTCTAGACCAAACTCTGAGCTAGAATAAAAGTCCTTCGGTGTTATTAGCTTGTTCTTAGGTCTTCATGTTAAAATAGAAGTTATATTTAAGGTAAACTAACAGTTTTACACATTGACTAATTAATCCTTGTTGATTTTAAGTTGAATCTTTGAACCAGGCAGGATATTATTATTAATATTCATCTAGAGCTACACTAATACAGGAGCTACTTACCACTTATAGCTATTTAAATTTAAATTAATTAAAATTAAATAAAATATACCAATTTAGCTGCTTACTTGCACTAACCACATTTCAAATGTTCAATAACCACAGTGTGGTTAGAAGCTACCATATTAAACAGTGCAAAAGTTTTTTTGCATGTTACTGATCTAGAGCAGGGACCAGCAAACTACAGCTTGCAGGCCAGACCTGGCCTGCCACCTGTTTTTGTAAATAAAATTTTATTGGAAAACAGCCACGCTTGTTCATTTACTTATTGTCTGTGGCTGCTTTCATTCTATAATCACACAGTTGAGAAGTTGTGACAGATAGTAAACCCCGCAGAGCTGAAAATATCAATTATGTGGCCCTTTATGGGTAAAGTTTGCTGACCCTTGTTCTAGATGGAAGCATGGGTTAGTGAAAAGAAAAAAGGAATTAGAATTATAAGACTCCGAGTTCTAATTCTTAATTCTACTACCTTCTGGCCATGTAACATTGAGCAAGTTTTTCCAACTGTTTTTTTCAGATTTGTCACAGAATTATAAAGATTACATGTGATGGCACATGTTAAAGTACCTAGCATAATGGCTGGCATATAGTAGGTGCTCAGTAAATATTAGTGCCTCTTGTCCCCATCTTGTTCCACCCCTCATTTCAAAGATGTGTTAATTGAGGCCTGGAGAAGTAATTTATATACAAGATCCTCCCTCTGCCCCTGAGCCTGGATCCCTGCCCTGTGTAGGCTTCATTTCTTCAGTGGGTGTTTTCGGTCATTCTCTAGCTTTCACTATTGCTCCATTGGGTTGGCCACCTTCTCCTCACTTTTTGTGCCCAGGGACTCTCAGGATCCAGCCTTCTGGTGGTAGAATTAGATGACTTTTTGGACCCCTTCCTACTTAGTGTTCTCTGATTTTTGTGATTAAAATAGCCATGAAGGTGCTCATGTTGACTCTCAACGGGGCTTAAGTGATTGAGCAGCCACATTGTTTACCACATCAACCGGTATTTAGGAGTGTTCACAATCCTCAGAGCAACCTAAAGTCTCAATGTCAATAGCTTATTTGTCCGTTGTTCAGCACAGAGTACACACTCCAGTATTGTTGGCTGTTTAAAAGCCTGGTATTAGTATTAATCTGTTAGTGCCTAAATTAGAATGGACAGCCTACTGACATACATTTTATTGCCACTATTTATTAAATGTGATAATTCCAAATTTTCCAAAAAACATTCTTCCAACCCATGTTGAACTGTATTGGTTGTTTTCTCTAAAAACTTTTTGAAATGTTTTCTTAATGACAATACTTGAGATTTGATACTTGACTAAAGAAGCTTTAATTTATTACAGGTTTTATTTTTGGAATTGAAGTTGCCACCAAATGGAGAGATAAACAACCAAGGCAGCAAGAAAACTTTGGGTTCTACCAGAAGAGGGAATGACAATGGCCACAAGCTAAGGCTGGGAAAGCGGTTCAGCACTAGTAAGGTGCTCTTCGGGGCAGTCACGGGCAGCACTGAACTACTTTTAGCATTTTGGTGTCTTCAAAGAATGTTGATGAAACCAAGATCCAACATAGCCCACCATTTGAACTTATCCACATAAAAACAAATTGGTTTGTGGTTTGGCTGCCCACAATAAATGTGCAGATATTTCAGCATGGAAAGTCTGGGCCATAATCTGAGTTAGCAGTTGTGTCCTTCCTATCATTAAACAGTGTAAAGATTTGTAAACTCAGGCCTGTAGACATTTAATTATTGACATCCACTACTCTTAGACTTCTAGTATAATAATATAATTTGTATAATTATATGAACATAAACAAAGGTATGGAAGGATTTTTTTTTAAAAAGCAAAAGAACCCGAGCCAATACAAATAAAACTTTTTTTCAATTCTAGGGCGAAATAATAAGTTTTACATGAGTTTCTTTTAAGAATCTAACCTGCTGATTTTAAAGTATAATTGCTAGTCATAGTCCATGGAAACTGTATGCATGGGAGAGAAAAGGGAAAGGGCTTATTTTACATTTTTACGGAATGAATGTTCAATGGAGAAATAAGGGTAGAAAGTACAGCCACAGCAGTCCTGGAGAGAGTAGTCCAAGTTACCATCCTAGAGAATTTTGACCCTAATATCATTAATCTGACTTGCCTGGCCTGGGGAAGCTTCCTTCTGTAGCAGATCTTTTTATTTGATCTCACACGGTCTCTATCCTTTAACCGTCTTCAAAAGTCTTTAGCATGAAAAAATGAAAGTGTTAAAGATAAATGTCTTCCAATTTTCTGGATATAGAAACCATGAAAGTATTAGGGCAAAATGGAAAAAAAAAGGGAAACTTCCAATTATTTGAGGAATGGAGGAGGAAAGTACAGAGATAAAAAGAGGTGATGTAAACTCTGGGGTGGAGTGTGGGGAGGCAGTTACTTTGCTAAGTTGACATCTTGCTGAGTTTTTTTTAAAGGTAGATCTAAATTGATGTTGCTCGGCATTAACATGTTTGCTTTTAATAATCTATAATTATCATAGTTTTAGCATTATGGCGATTTCTATAAAACCCAAACAGTAATTTTGAGTTGTAGATACAGGAGTTAGCAAATTTAATTTTGAGACTGTTGTTTACCTAAAAGATATTCTATTTGCTATGGAATTTGGATAAGAATCGGATCTTACCTTATTATTTTTCTTTGACAGGCTGTTTTAAATAAATTAAAGGCATTGCATCCTTTACCAGGCTTGATATTAGAGTGGAGAAGAGTCACTAATGCTATTACCAAAGTGGTCTTTCCCCTGCAGCGGGAAAGGCGCCTGAATCCTTTTCTTGGAATGGAAAGAATCTATCCTATATCACAGTCACACACTGCTACAGGTAATGGGGAATTTTAAGTATGGATAATATCCAATTTTGAAAGAAAAAATTTTTCATATGTATTTTCTTATGATCACCAAGGAATTCAAGTGTTGATCCTTGGGTTTAATGAAGTTTCTTAAACGTTATGAAACACATACTACATGCGAAGCATAGATTCATACTACCTAGATACGGAGATGAGAGTTAGTAAGATACAGTTTCTGCTTTCAGGTATTGTGTAGAGTAACTAGGACGTCTGAGACTGCGCTTTGGATGAGAGTATCCCCAGGATTAAATATCTGAGTCAGTGATCTTATCTAATTTCAGTCCCAGCCCTCTCCTGAACATCTTAAGATTCTCTCCAAGTTGAATCTAAGTAGGTGTGTGGGGCTTTTGTATAATGAGTGAGCATCTTATTTTACTCAATTAGAAAAGAGAGCTGTAGAGTCCTTTGGGTGTCTCATGGCCTTCTTGGCATTGATATGGATATAATATGAGGAAAAAAGTGTTCTTTCTCTAGGCAGTGCAGAACTTTAAATATTTGCCAAGTGCCGAAGGGCATCATTAACTCCTTCATAGGGAAGGCAATTTAGATTGATGGTATATAATGTGGATTTTGATACCAGATTTTTATAAGGTTTGAATCCTGGTGCTGTGAATCTTTAGACAAAGTACTTAACCTCTCAGTGCCTAAGTTTCCTCATGATAAAACAGGGTATTAATAGTCCAACTTCACCAGATCATCCTGAGGATTTAATGGCCTAGTACATGTCAAGTGTTTAGAGTAGTGCACAGCTTGGTTCCAGTGTTGCGGTTGCTAAGGGTGGGGCACCGTCGGAGCTGCGGTCTCCGCTTGCTTATGCCTTGTTCTCGACAACTTCTCTCTTCCTTCTTCTCTATTCAGCGAACCTCTTAGTTCTTCCTGGCCAGCCCTTGCCCTGTGGGTATTTCAGTTTCATCGGTGTAAACTTACGTAAAATAAATCCTTGTTGGTGAAAAAACAAAATCAACCTAGAATTTCAAATCTGTTGCACATTTATTTGTTGATAAAGCAGAAAGTAATCAATTCCTTTTTTTTCCTGATTGGTATTTATCATACTGTACCTACATTTAAAGAATATTTTAGAAATAGAGGTTTCCCTAAGTATAGCAAAGCCATTTCATTATCATAATTGATCTTCATGATGCTATGTCCATGTTTTGTCATTTATTTTTGACATCTTGTTTGTCTGCCAGTGTTACCTCATTAATTCAAGCAATAGACCTGACTAGTAAGTACTATTATAGAAAAGAAGACAGTGTCCTGAGGCAGAGAGACTTGGATTCCTTCCTCTGCTGTTTGTTAGCTTTGTAACACTGAACAGGCCATTTGATGATAATATTTATATTAATATCTATCATTAATTGATCACTAATTTTAGCTAAAAACTAGGGCATACTATCAGGGATTTATTCTGAAAAACTATATTCTAGGTACTTAAAATGTCTGATATATTAAAAGAAGATGTAATTACATATAGTAGCTTGTAGAGAGCCTATTACAATGGTCTATCATAAAACATGTCACTATATATGTATTATAAAAACTGCCAAAAAATTAATTACCCAAACTTTTTTTTTAAGACACTTGTTTTTAGTCCCCACCCCACGACCTTTCAGTGCATGTGATGATGCTCCATCCAACTCAGTGACACCATCCAGGGCCAGACTTTTTTTGAACAATGCTTATGTGTTATAGAAAAATTCAACTAATAAGTAAGCAAATAAAATGTAAAATATTTGGGGGGAAATAAAGTAAACAATTAGCTTTCTATTCCTAGAAAATTCATTAACCACCTGATTCGAGTCTCCAACTATGTCCTTGTTAGCATTCATTCTCTCCATGAGTGATGATGACGATGATGATGATGAAGGAAATCAGCCAGGTGATGTCTAGAAAGGGATGTTCCACCTCTCACTGCTACTCTGTCTCCCACATTAGCTAACTCCTCTGGTCCAGTTGTCCCTCTTCAGCACTCAGGTTGTCCTTTTGCTCCAGATCTTCCTCTCTGTATCTTGTGCATTTCTGACTTTTAAAGGCTTCGACAGTTATTTCACCAACGATCCATTTGATTAGTCTTTACCCATCAATAAGACTGCTAACATTTTGTAATGCTAACATCTGGTACTCATTGTAGCATAGGGATAGTTCAACATCAAATTACTTCTTATCATGGACTTGTTTTATAGAGAGCTAGGTTAGTGTAAAACATCATAATGTAGCTGATTCATATATTCACTTACATTGGCATTGGTCTTGTTCTTATTATATCATCATTAGGCACATGAACATAATGAAAAATATTTTTTTAAATAAGAATTTAGCAATAGAGCATACATTTTTAAGAAAATTCAGAAATGCAATTACTATTAAGATAAATGTCAGATTCCCCCCTCCCCCCTAATTTTATGTCTTCATTCTGTTTCATTTTAGGACGAATAACCTTTACAGAACCAAATATTCAGAGTGTACCAAGAGATTTTGAGATCCAAATGCCAACACTAGTAGGAGAAAGCCCACCTTCCCAAGCCCTCTGCAAAGGCCTACTTCCCATGGGCAGGTAGACATTATTTCTTTGTATTTGTGTTAATATACTTTCATGAGCATGAATGGCTTGAAAATAGCCTATTGAACAAACTTATGAAAATAATTTAAATTTCTGTTTTAGGTATATACATTCTATTCTAGGCACTATCCATTTCCAACCCTGAGTCTGCCTATAAGGAAGGTAGTTGATGGTGAAAGGCTGAAAACCAGGCCGTTAATTAAATCAACCATCATATGCTTATTTAAGTCAAATACTAAAGGGAAAAGTTTAGCAAAGTCAGGAATATCCTCTCCTGCCTTCCTTATATACACAAAGGGAAGAAAAAGCACAGATAATTTATATTAGATTTGGTAAAAGAGATTTGTTGAGTTGAGCTAAATGTCAGTGAATTATCTCAGAAGCAGTTTGTGGGAAAGGCTTTCACAGAAATATTTTATTTCTTATTTAATTGAATGTTTGCTTTAAAAAGTCTAGAATCTTTGTTAAGATTTTTTAAAGGGAGTTTCAAATAATAAGGGTTTTAATTTTCTTAGATGGAATTGTTAACTTTACTGAAAAGTCAAGCCTTTTTCACATATTTGAGTCTACTTCATGTCTAGCTGATGATGGTGTTTTCATGACAGGGGAGGAAATAAGAAGGGCTGTGGTCTGAACCCTGGGCACCAGGCACAGATGGAGGAGAGAACCTCAGACAGAGGAATGCCGTTTTCTGTGAGCATGCGGCACGCCTTTGTGCCTTTCCCAGGTAGGGTGCTCATGGTTTTTGAACTTCTCATTCCTGTGGGAATATTTTTCAAAGCACTGATAAAGCCTGAATTATGAATAAGACTCAGAAGTATGCATTGGTCTCTCCATCTTCCCTCTTGTCTGTGTAGCCTCTGTTTCCCCTTTGTGCTGCCAGGTTTATGACAGTCAGTCACCATTGTCTTCATGATCTGCGCTGTGGGAAACTTCTGTGGTGTATGCTCATTGGTAGCAGTCTGTTGAAACCACGTTTTCCTAGGTCGCTGTAAATCTTTTTGGAAAAATCCAATGTATTTTTATTCCTCACCCTCTTTGACTTCTGTAGAGCATTTGTCATTGTTCATCAACCCTCACTTTCCTTGATTCCTCTCCTCCCTGAACCACTAAGGGCGCACTTTTTTGCCTCTCTTTCTGACTTGCTTTGCTTTTTGTTTCTTCTCCCTTTCTCCAGCCTGCTGCTTTCTCTTACATGGGGTGGCCCCCAAGGCTATCCTCCTGTGTGACCTCTCCTCAGTACTCTAGCCATAAACCTTTTGTCATCAGAACATTTGGAAGCCGTGATCTAACTCCCAAATAATCCCTACTGTCGGTATACGTATTTGCTCTTTTATGTTTTGCAAGTTGGCAGGCCTGGGTGAGTGCAGTTAACTATCTGAATTTATTTGAATTCTGTCAGAAACATATAGTCTAAGGGTGAATTCAGATCTAGGATAGCATAACCTACTTGGCAAATTTCAGTTTTGCATTTTATTATTGTAACCATTTTTAAGTAGTATTCTGTTCTGAGGCATTAAGTACATTTGCCTTATTGTGCAACCATTACCACAGCCAATCTCAAGAACTTTTTTATCTTCCCCAACTGGAACTCTGTGCCCATTAAGCACTACCTCTCTCTCCCTAATCCCCAGCCCTTGGTAACCACCATTCTACTTTCCGTGGGCTTATTTGCTGAATCACAGAGTAAAAACCTATTTAGTTTTGATAGATATTGTCAAATTGCCACCTAATGGGGGACGGTTACCCTTTACTTCCTAATAACAATCTGGGAGTATTTTTTTCTCAGCCTTGCCGCAGTGTGCTCTCCAACTTCTGGACTTTTGCAATATAAGTAGAGGAAAATTGTTTCTTGCTGTAGACTTAATTTCCATTTCTGTTATTGTGAATGAAGTTGAGCATTCTTTAATATGTTTTAAGTTTCTTTTATTATTTTCATGAACGACTTGTTTAGGTTTTGTCTTGTTCTTGATTTGTAGCATCTTTTTTATAATAAGGCAACAAGTTCTTTGTAATATCAGTCAAATATTTTTTCTACTTTTTCTTTGAACCTTCTTTTATTATTTTTTATTTTGGTTTTGCCATGCACATCTAATCCACTCATTTCTAAGCCATAGGTAAATTATCTGAATCTTAAAAACTTTTCTTCACATATCAACCACTTGATTTTTAAAAAAAAATGTAATGTCTTTGTTATTATCAAAGTAGAGCACACATTTCTCTCCAGCCCACTTAAAATGTGCACACGTTGGAAACCATTTTCTTCATTTGTTCGTTCATTCATTCATGAATCATTTAAAAGTCTATTATGTGCCAGAAATTGTGCAAAGTTTTCTATTGACTGCAAAAGAAAATTAAGTCTTCCACCCTTCAAGGTCAGTGCTATGTGGGTGAGGTACGAAAGAATCATTTTAGGTTATGTGTCAGGTGCTGTGCGAACACTAAGGGAAGCACTGCCACTGAGGTTACGGAGCAGAGGTCAGGGGTGGCTTCACACATGTTATGTATACTTGAAAGCTAGATGAAAAAACTGATCAAAGTTACAGCACTGAATTGCATCATGTTAAGAGCAAGGTTTTAACTTTTAGATACATGATCTCATGGTTCTATGTTAGAATGAAATTTCTGTCATCTTCAATTATATGAAACTTGGATTTGCTTTTGTACCAGCTTTTCTAAAATCATTTCTACTTTAGGTGGTGTAATATTAGCTGCTGATTACTCTCAACTTGAACTGAGGGTCTTGGCTCATTTATCCCACGATAATCGTCTTATTCAAGTATTAAACACTGGAACTGATGTTTTCAGGAGTATTGCAGCTGAATGGAAGATGATTGAGCCAGAGTCTGTGGGGGATGATCTGAGGCAGCAAGCAAAGCAGGTAATCTTAGTGAACATGCTTAATATCAATGTGAATTTTAATGATTCAAAAAAACTGTCTCAATCATTTGTAGTTGAGGGCTGATTTCTTCTTTGGATCTTTCAAACCACATTTATCTGAGCCTGTCTCATGGTATTCATTATACTTTCCTTCATAGATTCAATAGGAAGAATCAGACTTAGTCTGAGGCAGTTTAGTGACAGAATAGCCATTTGCATTGTGGTAGATATTGTGATGCTTGCGTGTGCGTATGCATGTATTTAAAAATCTCTAGTCTGCAAGCATCCATATTTTCATCTTTCTGTTTTCCCACATCATTGAGCCACAGTGCTTTTTATGAAAAGGTACTTTCTAAGTGTTTGTTGAAAAATAGATATTGCTCAGCTGTGTATTATAATTAATAACCGATAGCTTTTTAGTTTTTTAAGGCCATTGGTTAACTAATCCCCCTGTGAACTTTATACTGCCCTTGGACTTTTCAAGTGGGCCCACATTTAGTGTCTACTCCCAAATGACTGTCAGGCAGAGACTGGCAAAGGCCACGTTTACACCATTTCCTGGCCTGGATTAACACTGATACTTTCTTACCGTGTGACCTGTTAGAAATCTGATGCCATTTTCAAGAAAGTAGGACTGGTGGCTGATGTAAAAGGCACATCGTGACTCCCACCTCTAAGATCCTGCTTTACTAGTTTTACATTTACTTAGATACAGCTGTAATTCCTGACTAGTTCATTAGGCATAAAGCACTTCCTCTCGCCACCATCTGTTTCGCACCAACACTTGCTTCTTCCACAATTTAGAAAGCCAACTTTGTCTTCTCTGTTCAGTCTCCTTTGGCGTCCTGCATTTAGCAAGATTCAAACCCTAGGTAAAGTAGGTAATATTCTAATATTTAATCCTTATAATAAACCCATTAAATAGGTATTATCTTCATTTTAGATAGGGGAAACTGAGGTACAGGAAGTTAGTAATTTGCTTAAGGTCTTATAGCCACCTATAAGTGGTAGAGGCGGAAGTTCAAAATGCCAGAATCTAGACATTCTGACTCTGTAACCTAAACATTTATCCCCTGATGATAGTGGCCTCCACTTAATAAGTTCTTGAATGATTTAATAGTGTTTATGCTATACTAATTTTTTTTCCTAAATCACTATGCACTGAACCATCTAATCTTTGAGTTTTACTGAGATCTCAGCTAGCACTAAATAATGCCTAAGTTAAAAAAAAAAAAAATGTTGGTGTCACAACAATAAGCATAGAAAGATCAAAAAGAAAGACAAAAAACGAGGAAAATATTTGTCTCAATGTATTCAAAGAGAGAAAAAAGGAAAAAAACAAAATACCACTAGCTGTCTAATCATATTAAAAGTATTTTGGAATTCTGATAATTATTTGCAAGTTATCTTTTAAAATTTTATTTAACATTTATATAGAACTTGCTTTATATCATGCAGTTTCCTGAACACTTACAATTAATTTAACCCTAACAATCTCGTGACATGGGTGTTACTACTGACTTCATTCTGCGAGTGAAGAAATCAAGATGCTAGAAGTTTAGGTAGCTTGTGCACGATAATACATCTTGTAAATGCTGGAATGAGGGTTTGAACCCACACAAAACTTATTATTAAATCAAAGTTTCTTTATTGACCTATTTAGGTCATTTTCCTTCATTATGCCCAATATTTCATGAGTTTTTGTTTAACTCAAATGAATTCTGCAGTTGTGGGATTTCAGGTGACTGTGAGGTGAAGAGGAGACTTATTTCCTGTAAGTCTCTGTATTAGCAAGCTCTTTTAGTGCTATCTGAGGATGAGGAGAGGAGTGTTTGTATGCTTTTCTTTCCTACTTCTAGGCACTTCTTTAAGCAGAAGTTAATGTGGTTATGAGGAGTTATAAGGAGTAGAAAACTGCTTTGAAGACTGCTGGATAAATGACAGAGTCAGTAATAAATCTTCCCTTCCCAGGATTAGCCTGGCCAGTGTGGTTCAAGTTGGTTGGAGCATCATTTTGTACACCAGAAGGTGGTGGGTTCGATTCCCGGTCAAGGCACATATCCAGGTTGCAGGTTTGATCCCCAGTTGGGGCATGTATGGGAGGAAACCAATTGATGTTTCTCTTTCATATTGATGTCTCTCTTTCTTCCTCTCTCTAAAAATCAATAGAAATAAATAAATAAAGCACTAGGATTACTTTCTTAAAACACAACATTCATATTTAATTCCAACAAATGTCCCCTTTTCCTCCCCATTCATCTCCTCCACCCTGTATCCACCCCACCCCAAGCCTTCCCCATACCAATGTCTGTGTCCATAGGTTATGCATATAAGCATATAAGTTCTTTGATTAATCTCTTCCCACACACTCCCCCCTTCCTCACCTTCCCTCTGAGATCCCTCAGTCTGTTCCATGCTTCTATATCTCTGGATCTATTTTGTTCATTAATTTATTTTGTTTATTATATTCCACATATGAGTGAGATCATGTGGTACTTGTCTTTCTCTGACTGGCTTATTTTGCTTAGCATAATACTCTCCACTTCCATCCATGCTGTCCCAAAAGGTAAGAGAGACTTCTTTTTTATGGCTGCATAGCATTCCATGGTGTAAATGTACCACAGCTTTACAGATGGCCAAGAGATATATGAAAAAAATACTCAAAGTCACTAATTATCAGAGAGATGCAAATTAAAACCAAATTTCAATCTTAATGGACTTTTTATATTTTTATTTTATGTAGTTCTGACCTTTCATTTACTTTCTTTCAGATTTGCTATGGAATCATTTATGGAATGGGAGCTAAATCTTTGGGAGAGCAGATGGGCATTAAAGAAAATGATGCTGCTGGCTACATTGACTCCTTCAAATCTAGATATACTGGTAAAGAAGCCTCGAGTGTTATCTTCTAGATGCTATTCTTTTCATATTATAGTAATTTAAAAAATTTGTGTTACAGATTTTCTATTAGCATTTCTATTAATCAGAAGTTTTCATCAGACATATTAATTAACAATTTTATTATGATTATTTACTAAGATGTGCTTTTTTCATAAAAAGGATGGAAATGGAATAGGAAAATGCAGTTGATGTATATGCTACTGTGTCATTATGAATATCTCATAAAATCTTGGACTTGTCCTGTGCTTTAGGTTTAGATAGCTTTAATATGAAACAGTGAACCATTGAGTAAATGTACCACAACCTGTGAGAGAACAATTGCTGTTATAGAGCAGTTTGAGTATCACTGTTTTAAATTATCTTTTCTTTTGGAAGTTTATTGAGGTATAATTTACATAGAATAAAATTCACCCTTTTTAGGTGTATAGTTGTATGAATTTTGACAAATGCACACAGTCATATAATTTATACCACAACCAAGATATGAGAACCATCACCCCTGAAAGTTTTTTTATGCTTCTTACTCTGTACCCAGTTCCCCAAAAGAAAATATTATTTACACATGACATGATCTTGTACATTGAAAACCATATAAATTTACAAAAACAACTACTAAAACAAATAACTAAATTTAGCAAGCTCCCACCATACAAGGACAATTTATAAAAATCAGTTATCTTTCTACTAGCAATAAACAATTAGCATACTTATAAAAAAATAAAACCATTTTCAATAACATCAAAATACATTAAAATACTTACGCTAAATATAACAGAGTATTTCAAGATTTTAATTGAAAACTCCAAAGCAATCCTAAGAGGAACTGAAGAATACTTAAGTAAATGGGAGTTTTATCATGTGAATTTATTAGAAGGCATAATATTGTTATGATGACAATTCAGTGCAATTCCAATCAAAATTTTATTAGACTCTTGTGCAAAATTAGACAAGCTGACTCTAAATTTATATGGAAATTCAAAGGGACTGGAATAACTTTTTTTGGGAAAAGTACAATGTTGAGCTCTTATACTTCATGGTTTCAAAACTTATTTTTAAACTACAATAATTAAGATAGGGATAAGGGTAGACATAGGGAACAATTATCACAATAAAGGTCCCAGAAATAGACCTATACATATATGGCAAGTTGATTTTCAACTAAGTTGCCATGGTAATTCAATGGAGGAAAAATGATTTTGTAAACAATTGGTGTTAGAACAACTAGATACCAGTATGGGAAAAAAGTGAACTTTAACTTTGATCTTACATTATATTAAAAAGTTAACTTGATATTGAGCATAGGATTAAAGGTAAGGGCTAAAACTATAAATTTCCCAGAAGAAACAGGGGAGAAAAGCTTTGTGACACTGAGGTAGGTAAAGATTTCTTAGGTGATAGTAACACTGAATCATAAAAGATAAACATTGATAAAAGACGCCTTAAGAAAATGTAAAGGCAAGCCACAGACTGAGAGAAAATATTTGCAGTTCCTATTATCTGACAAAGAACTTGCATCCAGAATATATAAAGAACTCTTATAACTCAATGCTAATTAGTCAAACAATCTCATAAAATAAAGGTCAAAGATTTGAACAGACACTTTACAAAAGAAGATAAATGAGTGACCGCATCAAATGTTATCATTATTAGTCAATCAGGGAAAAGAAAATTAAAACTGCAAAGAGATGCCATTACAAAAACAGAGCCAAAAAAGGCTAAAATTAAAAACATTGTATCTCTTTTACATTGCTGTTAGAATTATAAAATGCTATAACCACTTTGGAAAATAGTATGGCTCTTTCAGGCAAAGTTAAACATAAACTAAGCCATTTGATCCTGCAATTCTACTATTGGGTATTTTCCCAAGAAAAATGAAAACATATGTCCAAAGAATGACTTGTGCATGAATGTTATGGTAGTTTTATTCATAATAGCCCAAGATTAGGAACAGTCCAAATGTCTATCAACAGGATTATGGATAAACAGATTTTGGTATATCTGCAATGTAGTACTACTTAGCAGAAGAAGGCACACACAAATGAGAACATATAGTATAATTTAATTAAAAAATATGTCTTTATTGATTCAGTGAGAGGAAGGGAGAGGGAGAGAGAGAGAGATAGAAACATCAATGATGAGAGTAATTGATTGTCTGCCTCCTGCACGCCCCCTACTGGGGATCGAGCCCACAACCTGGGCGTGTTCCCTGATAGGGAATCAAACCGTGACCTCTTGGATCATAGGTTGATGCTCAACCTCTGAGCCATGCTGGCTGGGCTGGAATTGAATTTTTATGAATTTCAAGAACATAAAGACTATGATATAGTGTCATAAAGCACATCAGTGAGTCAGTGATGCTGATAATGGGGATCTGACTGTGAAGTGGTGAAATGTTTTGTATCTTGTAGTGGTTGTTATAGGAGTGTATACATTTGTTAATATATATCAAACTGTTTACCTGAAATGGGTGCCTTTTATTGTAGGTAAATTATATCTCAGAATTCATTGTTTTTTTAAAGTAGTTCTTGCAATCTCTGAATACTTGAAGGCCTCCTACAGAATCAGGTAAGAGAATTTGTAGAGCTCTCTTATATCTCAGCCTTTGGTTTGCTTTTTACTCAACAATATCACAGTAATTCTTAAAGAAAAAAAGCTGAGAGATGGATTGCTTTCTGAACTTTTATGCTAGTGCTCAAACATCACCAGCTGCTTTCCTTGTCAGGGCAGAGTTTTCTCTTCTTCTTATCGCCCACAGTCCCCTCAAATGTCTTTCTCTGCCAGCCACGCAACGGAAATCCTCAAACGAGGAGTTTCAACTGGGAGACATTAGTGTTTATTACTTAGGATGAGCAGAGCTGTGAGAAAGCAGAGATTGCATATATGAATAAAGTTAGATCAGCACAGTCTCTGTACTTTTGGTATGTTTCACTATATTGAAACTACTGAAGAAATTAAGAATGGACTTTAGTTGTACTTATTTCTTTTTTTTTTCTTTGTAGGGATTAATCATTTCATGAAAGAGACGGTGAAGAATTGTAGAAGAGATGGATTTGTTCGGACCATTTTGGGAAGGCGTAGATATTTACCAGGAATCAAAGACAACAACCCTTATCATAAAGCTCACGTACGTTGTAGTTCTCTGGATTTTTAATTTCAAATTTCAATGACATATACTTTTCAACAAAGACAAATACTGCTAATGTCCCTTAGAAGGATCACTAGAATATTAATTGGATCTTCTGTTTCATTAAGGACTTCTGAAGTGATGGCATATGCCAGTCTTTGGGAGATTAATAAATACCAGCTCACTTTTATAGCACTTCATTTAAAGATGTTTCAGTTAGCCAGTTAGTTATTAGCTTGATTGTAAGTTATAAATAAACTTAATTCTTACATTTGCTATTTGTTCTTTGTTTCAGATACCAATTGCTAATTTGTCATATACACCAGATTGCCAATGTCTTCAGAGATTAGCCAGTCATTAACATCAGTATAAAGCTTTAGTGATGGTATTTGCTCAAATTATGAATAAAATCTCTTTCTGAAGTCATTGGGATTCATAAAAGCATTCTGTGTATCTGAGCATTTAAGCTATTTTAGTCCAGATCTGTCTATTGTAACTGGTTGTATTTTGCTCTTCCCCCATAGTGTTGCATGCCAGTGTCCACTACATATAGTATATAATGAAAATACCCAGCCCCCAAACTGCTAAACTTCTGTCTGGAGCTAGAAGCCTTCAGAGCACTAATGCTCTTAGGGGCAATGGAAGAACAGTTGGCTTTTTATTACTTCTTCACTCTCTAGCCCCTTATATATCCACATACAGTAATCAGATGTTTATCAGGCTTTTATCATCTTTTAACTGAACTAGGCACTGTATTTGATGCACTAGAAAAATAAATCTTAAAATGTATTAGAAGAGATAAAGCGAACTAAAACTGTGTAACAATAACACATATACTCAATTATTTAGGCTTCAGGAAGGAGGTAGTACTTCAGTAGATTTTTAAAGATGATTTAAAATTTAGATTATTGGGCAAGAGAAAAAGACAATCATATGTGAATAAGAATTGGAGTGAGGATTGGCCAGAAGCCAGTCTGGTAGGAATGGAGAGCTTGAGCTGTCACTTAGGGGTAGATAATTTTCTACGTGTCAGATGGAGCCAGACAGTAGAAGGATGGTAGAAGGTTTTTAGTGACAGGCTGAGAAACCTGGCCTTGATCTAGCAGGAATTGATTACATTTCTTGGAATTTACATGATGAAAACTGGAGGATAGGGTTATTACTGTAAATGAACAATATAATTTTTCAAAAACTAATATTTTTGTACCCAAATATGTGAGAGTAACACTTCTTTCTTTCCCCTTCCTTCCCCTTCCTTCCCCTTCCTTCCCCTCCCTTCCCCTCCCTCCCTCCCTCCCTCCCTCCCTCCCTCCCTCCCTCCCTCCCTCCCTCCCTCCCTCCCTCCCTCCCTCCCTCCCTCCCTCCCTCCCTCCCTTCCTTCCTTCCTTCCTTCCTTCCTTCCTTCCTTCCTTTTTTAAAAATGCCACTACAGTTTTAAATTGGTAGGATCTTTTTTTTTTTTTTGGAATTTTTAAAATTGAATTTGTTGGGGTGACATTGGTTAAAAAAATTGTATCGGTTTCCAGTGCACAATATAATACATCATCTGTATTATTGTATTGTGTGTTTAACATCCCAAGTCGTCAAGTCTCCTCCCATCCGCATCCCTCCTTCACCCTCTTCTACCTCCCCCCCCCTTTCCTTCTGGCAATCACCATACTGTTGTCTGTGTCTGTGAATCTCTTTTTCCCTTAATCCCGTCACCTTTTTCACCCAGGCCCCTAACCCCCCTCCCCTCTGAAAGTTGTTAGTCTGTTCTCTGTATCTATGAGTATGTTTCTATTTTGTTTGTTAGTTTATTTTGTTCATTAGATCCCACATATAAGTGGAATCATATGGTACTTGTCTTTCTCTGACTGGCTTATTTCACTTAGTATAATATTCTTCTGGTTCAGCCATGCTGCTGCAAAAGGTAAGAGTTCCTTCTTTTTTACAGCCAAGTAGTATTCCATTGTGTAAATGTTCCACAGCTTTTTTATCCACTCATCTACTGATGGGCATGTGGGCTGCTTCCAAAGCTTGGCTATTGTAAATAAAACTGCAGTGAACATGGGGGTGCAGAGAGTAAGACTTCTGATGGCCAAAGTTTAGGTGTCAGGATCTAACTGTTCATTATGTTGTGGATGGGGAAAAAACTCCTACCCTCTGAATTAGGAATAGAGTAAATACAGCCAGACATATTTTTTGATTTTGGTTTGGTTTCATTTTACTTTTATTATATTCAAAAATATACATAGAAAAAGCACAGAAAACAAATGTAAGTTTTAATAAATTTCACAGGGCTACACCTGTGTAACCATCACTGAAGTCACAAAGTTGAATATTGTGAGCATCCAGAAGCCCTGCTCATGCCTCCTTCTAATTACCACCCCCTGCCTTCCCAGAAATAACCACTATCATAACTTCTAACCCTACAGTTTTGTTTTATCTATTATTGACTTCTATGTATATAACATAGGCAAGTCATTCATGTTTCATGTATGAGCAGCTGTACAGTACTCTGTTATATGGATATACCACAATTTATCCATTTTTTTCTATTGACAGTCATTCGGGTTTCCAGCTGGAGCTGTTATGGATATTGCTGATTTAAACATTCTTATCCAAGATTCTTGGCACACAGATGCTTCCATTTATGCTTGGAATGACCTAGCCATAGAATTGCTGCTTACCCTCAGTATTAGTAAATAAAGCCAAATTGTTTTCATGGTGGCTATGACAGTCTGTCTTTCCATCAGAAGTTCTTACACCTCTCAAGTTACATAGATCCTTCCAGCGAGTACACCCTTTCCATTGTCTGAGAACTTTTGGGACAACAGGACTGATATTCATGGATAGATTACACCTTGGATATTAACCCAGACCTCCTCCCTGCTGCCTCAGGATGATCACTTTTAGCAGCTATGGCTGCCTTCCAAGAAGCTCATGGCAACATAGTTTCAGGGAAGTTCTAACTTAATACCTAGGGAACTAGGGCCTGCATTTCCACTAGCAGCTAATGATTAGCCCTAGCAGCCCATAAAAAGCTCTGGTTCATACCCGAGGGCTCCATACCTACTGGGGGTAAACTCTACATATGACCACGAGGCCGCTGGTACAGGGGATGTACTTGGAACATTCCAACCAACATCACAAAGAATGATATTCTACTTTATCTATTTAAGATTAATAGGAATTATATTTTGAGGAATAACTCCTTTAGAGTGAAGTTTAGAACAGCTGTGACATTGATGATATATGTTTATAAAATAAAATGATTTTGAGCTACTAAATACATTTTAAGTGTGATACAGATTTTGGTTCCTGACTGAGTGTTGAATATTTCTAAACGGAAGCAATCTGACCTTCTATTTATCATGTGAATCATAGCCCCGAGTCTAGAGTCCTTGGTCATTCTAGTTGTTATTACTATGGTGCTGCTTAATACTTGATATCCTGGGTCACATCTTGGTCCAGATTTCCAGTCTGGTTGCAGATGTAAGCACTGATCTGTGGGTGCTAAAAGCAGGTATGAAACCATGTTGTGAATCTGATGGAACACCTGTTATTGTTATTGTTTTTTATAGGCTGAGCGTCAGGCTATCAATACAACAGTCCAAGGTTCGGCGGCTGATGTTGTCAAAATAGCCACAGTTAACATTCAGAAGCAATTAGAGACCTTCCAGTCCATCTTCAAATCCCATGGTCATCGGGAGGTTATGCTCCAAAGTGACAGAACAGGTTTGTTCATAAATGAGACCCCTCCTATAGCATGGTGAGATTAATTGCATCAGGAATGAAAAGGGGATGTATTTTATATATTATTTCTCAGCAGTTCTCCAACATTTTGGTTTCAATTTGTCTTTATACTCTTAGAATTAAGATCCCCAAAGAGCTTTTGTTTATGTGGGTTATATCTACTAACATTTACCATATTATAAATTTTTTAAAAAGGAATTTAATAATGTTTATTAACATTTAAAAATAATAAACTCAACATATGTTAACATAAGTAACATTTTTATTAAAACCACTACATTTTTTAGAACAAAAATTTGGTGATGAGTGGCTTTATTTTACCTTTCTGGTAATGTCTTTAATGTCTGGCTTATGAGAAGACAGTTGGATTCTTTTTCTGCATTCAGTTTGTTGCAACATTACTTGTCCTGTAACCTCTGGAAAACCCTAAACATACAATCTCGGGTAATAAATGTTCCCGTTTGTGGGAAACTGGTGCGTTTCTCAGGATCTGATACTTTCAGTGCTAAACCCAGGATATTTGGTCAACTTGCTATAGACTTATGATAGATGAGACTAAAAAAGGAAACTAACCTCTGCACGTTAAGAAAATAATTGACTTTGCAGATGCTTTGAAAGGGCCTCAGGGATCCCCTGTGGTCCTCAGAGCACAACTTAAGAACATGTTGGTTTTACCTATTCATGACCTTCCTTGTTCTCTGAAGTCTGGGAATATATACTAACTTGACCTTATCACATACATTTCTTGGCCAATATTGTCATCTTTTCTTGCTCTTGCTCTCAAAATATTTTCTCTAAGTTCTCTCCTTATTGCTTAGATAGATTATTTCTTGTTTTAACTAGTACATAGGACTTTCCCTTCTCTGTTTGTCTCATGTCCATACTTCTGCTTTAAATACCATTTCACGGTCACTGAGATTGTCAAGCTATGAGTGCAGCCATGTTTTACATTTTCCTGGGAAGAAGTTAGGAAGGTTCAGACATAAAGGAGAAGAATCAGCTGCTTGAGATGGGGTAGAAAAGGTACAGATCAGCTGTTGAGAATGGAATTTGCTACTTCTAGAAGAAACATACAAATACGTTATAGAGAATAATACAGCCAGTTACATAAAAAGATGTTTACTTATATACAAAAATACATAGATCTAAAAACCTGTTTGCCCATCAAATTAGGATTGTTAGTTTTATTGTCTTTAGTGCCCTCCGAGATACGTAAGGCTGACCATTCAGCATTTTGTGTGTGGGAGTACGTGTGCACACACACACACCACACGCGCATATATGAAGAGAGAGAGAGAATGTGATCAAGGTTATTTGGGGAGTAACATTGTACTGTGTTCTCGGAAGGGCTTAGAAGGGAAAGTTATGAACCTATGTTTCAATTTAAAATCTCCTATGGAAAGCAAGGGAACATGCGGTGCCCGACGGGAATTTCTGCACACTCTCCACAGCAGAGCGATGCATGTCTGGCGAGGGCGTAGACTACCACGACCTTTAGAACAAGTGGATGGCAGTGTAGATATGTCACCGAGGAAGACTTCCTGGTGTCATGCTGGGTGAAGGGTAGGAGTAGGTCAGTGGGACCAGAGCGCTCTGAGCCTGGGGAAGCAGACCACAGGGAACAGGAGTTTCATGGCATTCTGGGTCAGAAGCCAAGTACCCAAGGAAGTGAAGATGACAAAGTACGGAGATCAGAAAGCAGAAAGGCTAGAGCATCCGCACAGCTAATGTGACATTAGTGGGGCCCAGTGGGGCAAACCAGGTGTCAGCCAAACTGGCAAACAGGTGCACAGCCTTTGCAGCCCTGGTATGGCAGCTGCTTGCCATGGCCTCATCTGCATTGTTCTCTTACCCTGTGAGGGCCACCTCTGGAGAAATGTGAGCTACAGACAGTGACAGCTAAAGAACTGAGGGAAGCAGCAGATATTGAGGGAGATGGCGTTACATTTGTGCAGTCCTGAAGGACAAGTAGGACATTTGGATGGCAGGAAGGAAGGATTGCTGAGAGATATGGACAAACAGAGGCAGTTACTCTAAAGATATTAATGTTGAACCTTATTTTAATGAGCAGAGGGGCATAATCTGTACCACCAGGTCCAGCTAGTTAAGAAGTAGTAACTAAGTCTAGTATAGTGATTTATAACCATTTTTGGAGTCATGGGTTTTATAGATCACCTCCACAGAAAAATGTGCAGACATAGACTCTTACTTATAATGTCAGGGGACTCCCACACCCTCTTAAGTCCACATTTGGACCTGAGGTTTAGAAATACTTATCCAATTGGGGAAGCACCAGTTCTACTACAGTGGCACTCTGGCCAAAAAAGACATCAGGAAGTGTCCCTCTTATAAGACACTGCTTAATGACAATACAGTTCACTTTGCTGGAGCAGGAATCAGGCCCCGTACTATTCTGGTGCTTTTACTCAGAGAAATTGGTAGTGGGGACTCCATGGAAAGAGAAGATGTTGGTTGTTCATGAGAAGTAAATTAGACTAGAGTTTGGAGCAGATTTCTGCAAACTTCATTTACTGGCTTCTTTGTTAGACTCCTTTCTGGGAGGGAGTTGATGGAGATTCAGTTTACCCGATGGGTGGACTATATAGCAGCCAACAAGTAGCTATTTTCCTGATAGTTCTAAATATTAAATATTATGTATTTTAATCACTTAATTAAAATTTCCCTGAGTGTCTCAAGATCTCTAAAAAAAAATAAAATTCTCCTTTGGCAGAGTTACATGCTTATCAGTTTACTGCTTTTTTTCTTGGGGTAGGATTGTTGCCCAAGAGAAAGCTGCAAGGGATGTTCCGCCCAGTCAGAGGAGGCTTCTTCATCCTTCAGCTCCACGATGAACTCTTATATGAAGTGGCAGAAGAGGATGTTGTTCGGGTATTTTTACAGTGTTTTCCATTTTCCATTCTATAGAAAGTACAGACACTGTATAGGTCATGCTGAGATGCAGGAGGTTTCTGAAACCTTCCCCAGCCCCAGGATGGCTACATAAATGTTGGGTCCTTCAGGGCACAGAAAGAACTAAGAGTGCTCAGTGTCATAGCATTGTTAAAGAAATTCCTGGTGTGGGGATATTTTCGTCTGGGAGAAGTAGGTGAGAATTTGGAGTTTTGCCTGGAGGGTTTCAAAGCGTTCCAGCTGGAGCCCGCAGGTCCCGCTGATCAGTGCAGACTTCGGGTGCCTGGCTCTTTTCCCAAGTCACCGTTGAGCACGGTGAAGAGCTCCAGTTTGGCTTATCACCTCGGCGGGTGGCGTGGGGAACAGTCTTTGGGCAGAGGGTTTGTTAACCTCTTGTTTTTTTCCCCTTAGGTTGCTCAGATTGTCAAGAATGAAATGGAAAATGCTGTAAAACTTTCTGTGAAACTGACAGTAAAAGTGAAAATAGGTGCCAGCTGGGGAGAGCTGAAGGATTTTGATGTGTAAACTACACAGTAGGTGAAGGCCTCTTAGGGTAGCCTTGTGTAGATACAATTACATGGAAAGAATCGAGATTACTCTTTCACCTACTTCATGAAAACAGAAGCCCTCAAGTCTTGATGGACTCAGGATAGTAATTTTATAATGGGAGTTTCAAAGTGTGTGTAAGAGTTTATTTTCTGTAGCACAAAAAATATTTTTTGAGGCAAAATACCAAGTTCAATGACTATATTCACTCTCAAAGAGTATCTATGAAATTGCCCTTTATAGTTTACTGTGGCTCTAAACAGGTTTAGCACACAGGCTTGAAAAAGGCACTTAGCACTTTGGGTCCTCACCTGTCTGGATTGAGCATGAGAAAAACAGAACTGCTCTCTCGGGTATTTTCAGTCCTATCAGGGATTCAGACAGTTGTGATACGGGCTCCAACAGGAGCCACAGGCAGGTAAGGGTTTGATTTCATATACACCCCCAGGGTTAGGCCTGTGTGTGATTTTTCTCTAATATCAATTTAGACTACTGAAGTAGTATTTTTAAATAGCACTGGCTAATAACGAATTCTATAAAGTAGTAAGACTTGATATGGATATAGTCAAAAAATAGATTTCCACGAAATGAAAATTCATGCAATGAATGTGTTTACAGCACTTAGTATAAAATAAGCTACACCTCTTGAAGAGGCATCCTGTTCTGTAAGACCAGATGTTTATGTTGCAGGTTAATATAATGCTGCAGAGCAAGGAAACACCCTCTTGTCAGTTCCTTAGTGTGTCTGTCTGTGTCCATGGCATTGTGAGAATACCCACCCTGAAAAGATTATACTTTAATAATCCTCATCAGAGGTTAAAATAAAATGTATTTATGAGAAACTTTTTGTTGTTAAAATAAAATGTATTTATGAGATACTTTCTATCAGCAATTCAGGGGGTTTTTTTGGTGTTTTTTTTTTTAAATATATCTTTATTGATTTCAGAGAGAGGAAAGGAGAGGGAAAGAGAGATAGAAACATCAATGATGAGAGAGTCGTTGATCAAGCCCGCAACGGGGGCATGTGTCCTGACAGGGAATCGAACCTCGATCACCTAGATCCCAGGTCGACGCTCAACCCCTGAGCCACGCCCGGCCAGGCAGCAATTCAGTTTTTAAATTGTGTTTGGTCTACGAGTATCAGAAACCCACGTCCCATATTTACCTATTCTGTAGTTTGCCCAACTCCATGCATAGGAAATGTAATTATATCCTTAATTTAGTTATCAAAAGGCTCTTTAATGTTTATTAATCCAAAATTTTAAAAAATATAGTTGCTTTATAAACAAAGTGTGATACACTGTCAGTAACTGGATATTAGTGCACAAGATACTCAGACATGTATTTTTGGGGGGAGGCGGATAGGGCAGAAGATGGCAGAAGTAAGCGGGAAGTTGTATCATTATTTCTCAGGGTTTTCCGTGTTCGCCTGTACCATATTTGCCAGAGACAAGCTGTAGTGCTGCCGGTATTCTGGTGGCCTTGAGATCCAGCCCAAGAGAAAGCTCAGCCTATTTATGAGTGCTCTTCAAATCTGAGTGCAGACATATAGGTAACTTCCCCCTCATGGTCCACAGCCACGGCCCTGCCCTGCACGTGCAGTCACATGCATCTTCTCATCCTGACCTGTCAGCTGGACTTCAAGCAGGCAGTCCTTGCTTTGCATCATGAAGTTATGCACAAGTTCCAGTTACCATGGTTTAAATAACACTAGGGCCCCTTACAACACAGTTCAAATTTTAGTTACCAAAGTTTTGTAACTGAGTAATGCATAAAGTTCATACTTCATTGGTAGCTCTTCAGGACACAAATCACTGTGTACATAACAGAAGCGCATTGTGGTAGGCAGAATAATGCCCTTCCCCTAAATGCCCATATTCTAATTCCTAAAACCTGTGAACATGTTATATTACATGGCAAAATGACATTGCTGATGCGATTTAGTTAGAGACCTTAAGATGGGGAGATTTTCTGGGTAGTTCCAATATAGACACAAGGGACCTTATAAGAGGAAGGCAGATGGTCAGAGGAGGAGATGTGACTGCAGAAACAGAGTCAGGTTAAGATTTGAAGATGTTGCACTGCTGACTTTAAAGATGGAAGAAGAGGCCATGAGCCAAGGACTGCAGGCAGCCTCTAGAAGCTGGGAAAGACCAAGGTATGGAAATGGAGTCCCCCCAGATCCTCCAGAAGTGGCAGAGCCCTGCCAACACCTTGATTTTAGCCCAATAAGACCATATCGGATGTCTGACCTCCAGAATGGTAAAATAATTTGTGTTGTTTTTAAGTTTTATTGAAATATAGTTGACATACAGCACTGTACAAGTTTAAATCGTACAGCATAGTGGCTTGGCTTGCGTATAGCATTGTGAAATGATTACAATACGTTTAGTTAACATCCATCGTCTCATATAGATATAAAGGAAAACTTTTTTCTTTGTGATGAGAACTTTTAGGATTTACTCTCTTAGCAACTTTCGAATCCAGTATTTTTAGTAGCGTCCTCATGTTGTGTGTTACATCCCTAATAACAGGAAGCTTGTACCTTTTGACCACCTTCCTCCACTTCCCCAGCTTCCACTCCCTACCCCCTGCCTCTGGTAACCACAGATCTATTTTTCTATGAGTTTTTATGGAAAAACTACTTTTAAGATTCTACATTTAAGTGAAACCATACAGTATTTGTCTTTCTCTGGCTTACTGCACTTAACATAATGCCCATCCATGTCAAATATTGACTGTATATGCTTGAGTTTATTTCTGGGCTCTCTATTTTGTTTCATTGATCTATGCATTTGTTTTTATGCCAGGATCATGCTGTTTTGATTACTGTAGCTTTTACAATAGCTTCAAGTCAGAAAGTGTAATGCCTCCTGCTTTGTTCCTCTTTCTCAGGATTGGTTTGGCTATTTGGGGTTTTTTGTGGTTCCATATAAATTATAGGATTTTTTCTACTTCTGAAAAAATGCCATTGGATTCTTAAAGGCATACATTTATATATTATATACAGACACACACACACACACACACATATTAGAGAGAAGGAGGAAGGGAGAAGGGGAGAGGGGACATTGATGTGAGAGAGAAACATCGAATCGGTTGCCTCACCGGGGACTGAATCCGTAACCTGGGTGTGTGCCCTGACTGGGAATTGAACCAGAGACCTTTCAGTGCACAGAATGCCACCCAACCAACTGAGCCACACCGGCCAGGGCAAAATGCCATTGGATTCTTGCTAAGGACTGCATTAAACCTAGAGATGGCTCCAGGTATTACGGACAGTTTAACAGTGTTAATTCTTCCAATCTGTGAACACAGGATGCCTTTCTATTTTTGTGTGTGTTTTCTTTGATTTCTTTCATCAATGTTTTATAGTTTTCAGTGTAGAGGTCTTTTCCCTCGTTTAAATTTATTCCTGAGTTTTAGTTTTTATTTATTTATTTGTTTGTTTGTTTGTTTTTATTTTTGATGCTATTGTATGTGGGATCATTTTCTTTATTTTCTTGTCACATAATTTTTTGTTGGTATATAGAAATGCTAGATTTTTTAAAAAATTTATCTTTATTGTTGAAAGTATTACAGATATCCCCTTTTTTCCCCAATTGATCCCCTCCACTCCACACCTGACCCCCCTCCCCTCAGGCCTTCATTACACTAATGTCTGTGTTTATGGGTTATGCATATATGCATATGTTTTTTTATCACCCTTAATTTTTTTTTTAAATCTTTATTGTTGAAAGTATTACAGATGTCCCTCTTTTTTCCACATTGATCCCCTCCACCCTGCATCCACCCCCCCATACCAATGCCTGTGTCCATAGGTTATGCATATAAGCATATAAGTTCCTTGGTTAATCTCTTCCCACTGCCAACCCCACCTTTCTCTGAGATTCCTTAGTCTGTTCCATGCTTCTATGTCTCTGGATCTATTTTGTATGTTAATTTTGTATCGGCAACTTTACTGAATTTGTGGATTACTTCTTACAATTTTTTGGTGGACTCTAGGAATTTCCAAACAAAATCACGTCATCTGCAAATAGAGACAATTTTACTTCTTCCTTTCCAATTTGGATGCTTTTTATTTTTTATTGCCTGATTGCTGTGGCTAGGACTCCTAGTACTATGTTGAATAGGAGTGGTGAGAGTGGGCACCCTTCTCTTGTTCTGATTTTAGAGGAAAAGCTTTCAGCCTTTCACCATTGAGAGTGGTGTCAGCTGTGGATTTGTAAATATAGTATGAATTACGTTGGGGTACATTCTTTCTATACCTAATTTGTTAGGAGCTTTTATCATGAACAGATGTTGAATTTTGTCAAATGATTTTTCTGCATCTATTCAGATGATATGATTTTTATCTTTCATTCTATTAATGTGGTATAGCACATTTATTGATTTATCTATGTTAATCATTCTTGCATCCCAGGGATAAATCCCACTTGATCATGGTGAATGATCCTTTTAATGTGTGGCTGAATTTGGTTTGCTTGTATTTTATTGAGTCAAGCTGACTTGCACCCTGAGTTCCCTGGGAGAACCAGACCGCTGGCTTTGCTCTGCAGACCAGGAGGTCTGCCAGCTCCAGGGTTGCTAGGCTACAAAGCATCCAGGGGTTCTGGCCAGTCTTTCTGGTTGGGTAGAGCCTGGATATACACCGAGCAGAGCAGCGGGATGACTCAACTCCCCTGCCCAGACTGGGCAGGGGAAAGTGTGGGGAGGGAGGGGCGGGGGGAGGCACACCAGGCTTCAGGGGTGGAAAGGCAGGCAAACCTGTACCCCAGTAAGTTCCCTGGTCAGCCTACACAACTCTCTTGGCTCTGCAGATTAGCAAAGCCTGTGGCTGAGACTACTGCTTGGGTGTTGCAGGCGGGACCTTGCTCTGCCAAGATCTGAGCACTGGTTGTTGCGAGCCCCAACTTTCTGGGTCACAGTCTGATTCCCAGTGGTCAAGCCCTGCAGGTTCCTCTGTGAAGATTCCGCAGAGACCCTAGGGATGCAAGACCATAGTTGTTCTCCCAAGAATGGGGCCACATGCTCAATGTCCACCCCAGGCTCTTGTCTTCCTGGAGGAACCACAGGCTCAGGAGAGACCTCTCAGTGTGGTGCTGCACTGGCCTGGGGAAGGGGCAGAGCGGTTAGCGTGGAGCTGCTCCTCTTACCCTTCTAACGTGGACTGCCTCAGTCTCCGTGGGGTGGGGGTGCTTCAGTCTCACCCGTCTTCTAGGGCTTTTTCAGTGGTGTCTTGTCCATGAATAGCTGTTAGCTCTTCTTGTGACAGGGAGTGAAGTTAGGAATGACGTATGTCGCCATCTTAGTGACCACCTCAGTTATTATTGTTTTAAGCCAGTAAGTTTGTAGTACTTTGTTTGCATTAGTAGGAAACTAATACACACACCATGATCAATTACCAATTCCATCACTTCTTTCAAAGTCTGTCTGTGATTGGTCACCACACACTCATCATTCACTTTACACACAGACAGTAAAGCTTGCAGCAGTGTTGACTCCTGTCTTTCAGTGTCAAATCTATGTGACATTTTACAAAAATGGGTAACCAAAAGTAGAAATTGGCTATATAAAATGCAAGTATGTCAGAGAAGTGGAGAATGATACCACTATAAGTGAAATTCAAATCGAACAGAGAGTTTTAGAAGAAATCGCTGTCTGTGGAAATACTGATGCTTGATGCTGTTTGAGATACTCCAGGTGTGCAACTTGAAAACTGAGTGAAGGCAAAATGACCGACATAAATGAGGAAAATGGTTGTGGAAAAGGGGTAAAGGTGGGAAGTGATGCCAGAAAAAAAATCATTATTTATTAACCTATAAATTTACTATAATTTCAATCAAATTCTCTATAGGGATTTTTTAAAAGATCAATAATATCCTAATTTTCACCTAGAGAGAAAGAATCAATACGTCAGACTTGAAAAGGATTAGTGATATCTATCACATATGAGGACATATTATAAAGATATAATAATGTAACAGTTTGGTAAGACAAAGAAAGAGACAAATAGATTATTTGATATTTTATAAAACAGGCTTATATGTCTATGTCTACGTGAAAACGTCATTTCAAATTAGTGGTGAAAAGGCAAGTCATTCAAAAATAGGGGTATAGTGATATGTTATCCATTTTTCAAAAATATCAAGTTAGATCCCTACCCTAAAACTCCAGGTGGATTAAAAATAAAAGCCTGATATAAAAAACAAAACTATGAAAGTAAAGAAGAAGATATAAGAGAATGTTTATTATTGTATAGATGGAAAGGCTATTAAAACAAAGTTCAAAAGTCAAAGATAAAAGATGATAAAAATGACTATATTAAGAGAAAAAAAAATTCTCATGAAAAAGTGATGACATCAAGATGCTGAAAAGTTTAATTTAGGGGCCAGGGCACGCCTAGATGAGGCCGTTAGCAGGCGAGGACCACAGGGCCCTGCCCCAAATGTTGGATGCAGACATGTGAAGCGTGAGTGAGTGTAATTCAGCGAAGGTGAGGAGGTAAAGGGATCCTTTGAGAAAATTCTTGAAGGGAAACATGGGCATTTGGATTTTATTGTGTCTGTCTTTATAGTTGTACTTTTAATTGAAAAGAATTCTTTAGCCTAGGGTTAGTTGTTTTTTTCACTTTTATATGGAACCAAAAGTAGGAGAGAAATTGTGATGATGGGAAATTTTTCCTGACATAATTAGTCAGCTTTTGGAAAAATATGAGTTAGCCGAGGCCACAGTGTAGGTAACGGTATAAAGAAAGTGCCTCCAGAGGAATTAACTGTGCCGATGAAAGCCTGAACTCCTGGGGGACTTCTGGAGGTGCTGCGTTATGAATGTTCATTGTAATCACTAGGTGGTGGTATAAGCCCACAAGAGCTTGTTTGATTGCTCCTGGGGATTCAAGTCTGAGCTTTAAAGAAAGAAGAACGGAAGGTATGAATGTTTTAAGTACATCTCATTCGGCCTCAGTTTACTATGCTGCACTCTCGCCAAGCTATGTTTTAACTTGTACTTCACCAAAGGTGAAATCAGTCAACATCCTCAAAAATTGTAAAGTCTTCCAATAAAAAGTTACATATCTCCCCAATTGGATGGAAATTTTGAAAGGCTATTTCTACTTTTGGAGTTTAGGGAATGTGTGTTTAGTTTTATTTTTTGTTTTTTTAGTCCAAATATCTATGATGTACATTGCTCCCCCACCCATCTCCCTGCCTTTTAAAAACAATTATACTTTGTAAAACTATGGTTCACGGTGTTGCAAATGAGTGTCTTACCTCTGTCCATATTTAATCTTGGCAAAAATCATTAGTATTTCATGACATCATAACATAAGAGAGCATCTATGTACAAACATATACAATTTTATTGATATCTCTACAGACTACAAGAATTTTAAGTATAGTCACAATTGCTGAGTGAAACAGAAAAATAGTAATTTGTCATTTTCTGAAAAGATGCAAAAATTCTGAAGATGAAAGAAAGATACATCAATGATATCATCTGTTTCTTATTTCCTAGAATAAAACATCACATAATTAAGTACTAAAAATTATAGGTTATTGGAGATTTTGATCCTGTGTACACTTGTCCATAACTACCACCTAGCTTACGTTCTGGCTTTGCAGTTGGGAAGGGCGGGCCAATGCTAGAGGGGAGCAGTGTAAGAGGAGAGAACTCTCCCGAGTTTTCTCACTGAGTACTATTGCCTTGCATAGGCGGACTCCCTTTCTGAAGGTGCGAGCACTCTTTCAGGGCTCTGCTGGCCAGATAGTGAGTTCCAGGCATTCTTCTCCCTTTAAACACATGTCCAGTTACTAAGAAAATGAATCCAAGTGGCCCTGGGAGCTACGACGACAACAAGAAAGAAAAGAGAGAGAGAGAGAGAGAGAAGAAAGAAAGAAAAAGAGAAAGAAAGAAAGAAAGAAAGAGAGAGAGAGAGAGAGAGAGAGAGAGAGAGAGAGAGAGAGAGAGAGAGAGAGAAAGAAAGAAAGAAAGAAAGAAAGAAAGAAAGAAAGAAAGAAAGAAAGAAAGAAAGAAAGAAAGAAAGTTGTTCTCCCTTCTTGCTAAGATCAAGTCCAATAAAATATACCTATAGCAGAACAGGTACCTGGTACCCATATCTCCTCCAAACGAAGAATGAATAATAAATTTGGACCTGATTTAGGAAGATTGTTTTGAGCATTTCCACTGTGCAACTATTGAGAATTAGTTTTCCATGTAGCTTCACATGCTGTTGAATTTCTTATATTTCTGGTGTTTTATGATGTCACATGTATAAGATAATCCATACCTAGGTGTTTGAATTGGAATAATTATCAGCTAAGTCACATAGGAGAAAATCACAGAGAGTTAATAAGAGTTAATGGGGCACTGTCTAGTCAGAAGCTTGCACAGAACATTTGTTTTGGGTTGTGACACAAAATTAATATCCATCCAGCCAACACTGTGTCTCCTACATCTTGCCTTCCCTGACCCCTGGGAAGTAGGGCTTGGACACCAGCCAAGTAGACCAGCATGTCCTTACTTGGCCAAGAAGCAGTGGTTATCGACCTTGGCTGGCCATTGGAACCACCTTGAGGGCTTTCAAAAATACTGATGTTTGGTTCACACTCCAGGCAATTTTGATATAATTGGGAATTTTTAAAGCTCCTTAGATGATTCTTACATACAGCCACGGTTGAGAATCACTTCCCTACATCAATATGTAAGTAAATGCTGCCCTTGGTGCCTCTGGTTCCTCATCAGAGCCCCCCTTCACTCCGGCTTCTACGTCCCCTCCCCCCGCCCCAATCGGCGCGCCCTCTTCCTTTCTCACCCTTTCAGGGTTATGTTGTCTGCAAACACACACACTAAACCTGCCACCTGCTCCCTGGATGGCAGTGTCCAAATACACAACTTACTGGCAAGCATTTCTCACACCTGGGCCAGCGTGTATGTGACATAGAATCTAGTCAAAAATGAGGCCGAGGCTACAAAGGACAGCGGTGAGGAAGCTGTGCAGGCTCCCATGTTCCTCCCCTGACGCAAAGAGCAAGACGGATGCCTGAGCCTTTCGGCATTGCCTCTGAACAAGGAGGGCAAGGTACAGCGCCTTCCACGGGCGGGCCGAAATCCCTCGGGCCTGCTCCTGGGTTGTCCCAACGATCCTAGTTTACTTTTCTCGACTCTCTTCCTTTCCCCTCTGCCAAACACTTTACAACCAAGTACCTCAAAGAGCTAACCTTAATTTTCTTTATATCTTTTTTGTCCCCTTTTTCAAAGCCATCGATCCCTTAAGATCTTTGAGGAACAGAGACTTGGATTCTGATTTATTAGCCTGAGCATCATCCAAAGGCTACAGAAGAGATTTGAAAAAAGTCCTTATGACTGAGTTCTCAGAAAACATGTCCTTCAGTTCTGTCACTGTCCTTCCAGAGTGAGTCAGACGATGACCCTGACGGTGACTGGGGCACTAAATCTGGGTCTCAGTGACGTGTAGGGAACAGAATCAGTAGTACTGCTTTTGTGGGGATTAAAATAAAAGATAAATCATCAGTCATCCTTTCCTCCAAACTCCAGGGTTAATGGGTGACTTCATGATAGGAATTATTGCTTATTATTAGAACTAGAAAAACAAACACGTCTGGCTTCCCACTGATGAACAGAATGCAAAGGTCCACTTTCTTCTGGGATAATAAGGGCTTATTTCTCAAGGGAGTCAGAGGGACAGGAGGCCAACTTGTACAGGCTTCGGTTCACAAGCCTTATTTTCCGACGCCACCTTAGCAGATAGAATGTAATTTTGATGACAACTGAGGTGCAGAGTCATTTTCTCTATCATTGTCCAAGTTATTAGGAGTATTTTTCTTATGTTCTAAGACAGCAAGACATTTAAATAGTAGATAAGAGAGATGTAAAGAATTACAGGGATCAATAGTACTCATTTGCTAAAGATGATGATGATGATGGTGATACTGATGCTGATGGTGTGTGTGCGCGTGCACCCGCGTGCACCTGTGCCTGTGCGCATGTGCTAAGGTGAGTGAAACAGAATAGAGATATTCAAAGAGAAAATCACGTCCACATTAGATTCATGTTATTGCTATCTCTTTGCATTATAAAAATTATTTCGATACAGTAAAACCTCATTAATTTGTATTCCACTAATCAGGAGTTTGTGGGATAAAGTTACCCTTACATTATGCAAGGGTTTATAAAAACAATATTGAAAGACACATTTTAAAAGAACCTATTCTTTTCAAGCATTTCAGAAGCACCTGTTTACTTCCAATTGTGCTAATTATAAACTTTTTATCTACTAATTAAAGCCAAAGTTTTAAGCACTTCTACTGTGAAATGCTATCTTGTCCTTTTTGGTATTTTCTCTGTATGCTTTAAAATATTCTATAACAGTTACTTTTTACTGATTCATATAAGCTTTCTCCAAAATAGGATTTTATTGCATATGAACCACACATACAATTTTGGGTATAATAATTTATCTTGTTAAGACACTGTGCACTTATGATGTTTAATTTTATACAAGACATATATTACATATTCACACTTAACCTGTCTTTAAATGATGTAGAACAGTGGCTCTTAATTAGGAGAAATTCTGGCAATGGCTGGAGATATTTTTTTTTTTAAATCTTCATCCAAGGATATTTTTTCCATTGTTTTTCAGAGAGAAAAGAGGGAGAGAGAGAGAGAAACATGGACATGAGAGAGACACATCGATTAGTTGCTGCCTGCTCGAGCTCCGACTAGGGATCAAGCCTGCAACGGAGGTACTGCCCTTGGCTGGAACTGAACCGGACCCTTCAGTCCGAGGGCTGACGCTCTAACCACTAAGCCAAACCGGCCAGGGCAAGGGGACATTTTTGACTGTCATTGCTCAGGGGTTGCTACTAACATCTGGTGGACAGAGACCAGGGATGTTGCTGAACATCCTAGGGTACAAAGGACAGTCCTCACAACAAAGAGTTAACAGTGCCACTGCTGAGACACCCTAATGTAGGACAAGTTAAATCAGATCTTACAGGGACTTCAGAGATAGTCATTGACCTTAATGCCACTTTGGACCGAATTTCATTGTTTCTAAAATAAACTAATATTTTAGGTTTTAAACATGTTTTTTTAAAAAATATATACATGATAAAGTATCTGTTCAGAAAATCAGAAACCTGGGGTCCTCGAAACAGAGGGTGCAAACAGTGCACTACAGCTTGACTACCAGTGTTTCCCAAATCCTGGTCTCAAGCTTCTTTAACACTTTTGCTATATAATTTTATGTATCATGTTGCATTTCCAGGTCAGGTTTTCTTACCCTAAAGCTGTTCACAGGAGTCTGGAGAGATTTGTGGAGAGGTTTTTATGAGAAATCAAGCAAATTCAAGGACTCTGGGAAATGCTATCCTGGTATACATTTGCTGACTCTTCCAATCATCTTTGTTCTCAAAATTCCTAAGAGCATTTAAAGGAAGTACCACTTCAAACAAATTCACTAAAAATAAAAAAATCTAAAAACCCACAAATACTATCTTTGGATTTTAAAATAACCTGAACTTCAGGAAAATTATAAATTCTTAAAACATAAATGTGTATCGAGTAAGATCTTGATTAATCAAGATTCAATAAGCAAAACCCTTGTTTTTTAAAAATTCTTCTTGAAGGAACAACATATCACAGGATGGGTCCTAGAATCTGCACATATTCACTTCTGTGACCTTTGACGTCCAGACTCATGTTAAATGATAGCAGGTGTGTTGTTTGTTTTGTTTTTGCCTCCAGTTATCTGTTGAGTTATGATCGATGCCTTTGATCATGTAAAGGATAGTCTGTATTTCATTTTGAGAAGTTTTTAATAAGGAATAGGTATTTGGTATCTATTGACATAATCATTAGATTATTTAGTCTAATGAATGACAAAATTATTGGTTTTATGTCATTAAACTCCCTCTGTATTTCTGTTTTGCATAATGGTGACTGAGGCCAAGATAGCAAAAACACCACTATCTTTTATAAAGATTTTCAATAATAAGTATTGAACCAAAATTATTTTCTAATGAAAGCCCTTGTTAATCAGAAATGTAATAAATCAGAATTCCTTTCCCAAAACATTAACTGAGGTTTTACTGAATCATGCTGAAGAGAACGACCAGTTTGGTCTGTGAGTGTCTGGCTGCAAGAGCACCTTTGGAGTGAAGACCCCACTGGGTTTGAACAGTAATATACTGTGTAACTGGCAGACAAAGATACAAATGGAGCATTACAAATATATCACTTTAGAAACAGAAACCGGAGTGTGTGAAATCAGTTCTCAAAGCTAACTGCATTGTTCCTATAGTCCATCTAGTTTCCCCAAACCTATCAGTCAACTCCCCTGCAGAGAGCAAAACCAGGCTGAAAAGATGCTTTGAGGTGTCCCTACGCTGCATGGTTTGTGACTAAAAATAGCAACTTGTTCTGAAAATGATAGAAATGGAAATAACTGTGTTAGAAATTACTATACCAGCAATACTTCATTATGACCAAGAACTGTGAATGATGTAAGATATTATGGAGTGAGAGGAACGTTAATCAGACTCTTGCCATCAGAATTCAATAATGTTTTAGTCTAATGAATGTTATAGATGAGAAGAAAACTTTGTTTCTGTTTTCAATTCCCTTTCAGTTGTGTATGGCAAATGCACTGATAACTTCTAATGCAGATTTTTAACTTGTCAGGTGTGGCCCGATTTATAAAAATAGTTTACCATTAATCTTTTTTTCTTCTGTCACAACATGCTTTTTTTCTTTTCCTCTTAAGATGTTAATTTATCATGCAAAGATTTTTTTTTCATTAAGTGCATTAATGCTTTTGTTTGTACAGGATTTTTTTCCAAATCAGGAGGACTCCCCATAGTTCCTAAATGTAAATCCTTAGCAAATGATATGCCAAGACGATAGCTCCATTCCACGTGGGAAACGGCAAATGCAGCCATACCTTGGGATTCTAACCAGGGTTCCAGCCTTTCAGTTGTACAGTGTCTCTGATAAGTCTCTCGTATGATAACTTCAGATGGACTGTAATGGAACAATTTTAGAAGAAACTGGCTTCTAGCAGTTGAATAGTGATGCTGGGAATAAATCTGGTTTCCCTGAATAATGGTTTCTCAAAGCAGTCATAGCTTCTTTAGAAGTTTAGAATTGGTACCATTTCTTATCCTTATATTTCAGCATTAACTGCAAAAAAAAAAAAAAAAAAAAAAGGTCACCATGAGATGTTAAAAAAAAAATCTTTAAAAGTGCTAATCAAGTAAGCTCATACCAAATTAATCGTGGATATCTCAGTAAATCTTAAAACTTATAAAACTTCCTTTATTTTGTAAAATAAAGTGCATACGAAAAAGGTTGTTTAGAAAAACAAATCAAGCTGTAGAGACTCAGCTGACAGGAAATCATTTTCAGTGATTGGGACAGAAAGCAGTGTGTGGGTCCCAGTCTCTCCTGCACCTGCTGCTTCTTGGGGGAGCATGGCATTTACCTGAGCACCATGCAAGCAGAGGATGCACAATATCACCCAGTGTACCAGAACGAATGGGTGATTTCTTCTAGGTTATCCCCTAAGATAATGAAGTATCAATGTATTATAGCATTCTGAAAAGAGTGTTTTTCTCCCAATACTGGGGGGATTGTAATACTCTAATGGGACCCAGGTTACCTCGCCTCTCACACAGGATGACTTACAGTGGCATCTCTAAGCTTTCTCGTGCTAAATGTTCAAAGTTATTACTGTATGAAGATGCCTATATTTACTTAGCAGTTTACCTCGTGTGCATGTTTGGAAAATGCTTCTGCACTGGTCATCATGCCCGCAGTTTTCTCCTCCAGCTCTCCCAGCCTCTGCCCCCTCTCGTCCAGTGCGATCCGAGCGCGCGTCAGCTCTCCCATCACCCCGCCCGCAGCGCCTTTCATCCCTTCTATGCTGCCGGGCCCAGGAATGTGCTGCGCGAGGCTACGGGATGCTTTTCCTGCCGCAGCTTCCCCAACTGGGAATTCAAGCCATAGCAAATGAAAACGTTTGTCAGTAATTCAAATAGTGACAGTCAAGTTTATCACCAAAGTACTTATATTAAATTCTACTGTCATAATTCTCCTGTAAGAGACAGACATATTTGACCCTATCATAAATATGTATTTGGAAATGTTAGCACTTCCCCAAGAAAAATGCCTACAAAAGAGACTGTGAGAGCTATTGCCGCCATATGCCTGTGTGTGTGTGTGTGTGTGTGTTCCAAACAGTATGGCATAATTACATTTTTTGGTTATTTCTATTTTTTAATTATAGTTGGCATACAATATTATTTTAGTTTCAGGGGTACAACATAGTGATTAGACATTTACATACCTTATGGAGTGATCATCCCATTAAGTCTAGTACGCATTTGGCACCATGCATAGTTATTACAATGCTATTGACTGTATTTCCTGTGCTGTACTGTACATCCCGTGACTGTTTTGATAACTGGCATGATAACTGCCCATTTGTGTTCTTAATCCCTTCGCCTTCTTCACTCAGCCCTCCAAACCCTCCCATTTGTCCATTACCAATTTGTTCTCTGTATCTACGACTTTGTGTTTTGTTTGTTCATTATTTAAAATATACATATATAGTAGGTTGCTGCTTGTTTGGGGCTTTTGGATCTTTGATAGATTTGGGGAAAGTCGGGCTGCTTGTGTGGAGGAGCTACTAGAAGAGGCTCAGGCCAGGCAGGTGAGTTGGGTGGGGTGGGTGTCGGGGAATCACCATGGCAGGGTGAACAGTGTTAATCTGGTTAATGGAGAGCTCAGATTTGGTGCCAGCTGAGTGGGAGGGGAGCTCCACAAAGGAACAAAGGTACCTGTCAGCGCTTTTGTCCCTGAAGAGAGCTGCTCTGACCCCTGCCCCTTCAGTCTTGCCTTGAAGTTAGTCAATTTAGTTTCTTCCCTTTGCCCCTGGTACTTTTTGAGCTGCTTCCAGTGTGCTGGAGATTAGAGTTTATGAATTTTTGAGTGAGTGAGTCTGTACAAGCACATTAAGAGGTTCTCCTCAGTCTCCAGGAGGCCCTTGTCCTTCTCAGATGTGATCCCTGCTGCTCCTCACAACCAGATATTATGGGGACTCTTCTTCCTGCTACTCGAACCCTGGGCTGGGGAGCCTGGTGTGGGGCTGAAACCTCCAGCTCCTCAGGGTACCTCCATACTGAGAATTCCCTCCAGATTCTAATCACCACACTGGGTGTGGCATCTGCCCATTGCGAGTCTCCACCCCTCCCACCAGTCTCGATGTGGCTGCTGCTTTATATTCTTAGTTATAGGAATTCTTTTCAGCTAGTCTTCAGGTGGTTCCTGATGATGGTTGTTCTATAATCTAGTTGTAATTTTTATATGATCATGGGAGGAGGTGAGCAGAGTTTACCTGCTCTGCAATCTTGACCCATAATTGCATCCTTAATGTTGCTGAATTGGGATGCTCACAACATATGTGAAATTATATTTAACTCACATTAGTTCCAATCTCAGGTCTGTTCTTTTGTTTAAATTTCAGCCTAAGTCTTCATTCCACTGTTCTCTGTTTATTTTGCTATCAGCCTTGATAGGTCTTAGGTGTTGTTTTTAAATCTCCCCCCCCTGCCCCCCCGTGTGTGTGTGTATAAATACTAGAGAATGGGGTATATGCATGATGGGCATTAATATACACATGTTGAAATTTGGTTACTTTATAAAAGACTAAAAACTTACCTGTCACTTACAAAGTTCAGTTTCATTTAATTTTAGTGAAGTAATTTTTTAAAATTGAAAAACAGCTGTCTTGGTAGAAATTTAGTGAGCATTCCCAAAGAAATAACATTAGGAATGGAATCTAGATCTATTTTTTAAAATAATAAGAGCCTTATTAGGATATAATTCCATACTATATATATATATATATATACACCACATTTTATTTATTGAATCATCTATCAATGGACACCTAGGTTGCTTCCATATATGGCTACTATAAATAATGCTGCAGTGAACATAGTGGTACATATATATTTTTGAAATAGTGTTTTTGTTTTCTTTGGATAAATATCCAGAATGGAATTGCTCGGTCATATTACAGTTGTATTTTTTAATTTTTTAAAGGAATATCTGTACCATTTTCCATAGTGGCTGCACAAATTTACACTCCCACTAACAGTGTATGAGGAAAATATATTCTTAAATTCTTTTTAAAAATGTTGCCTAGTATCTTTCTACTGTTTTTGGATTATTGTTCAAAAGAGTCTCAGTGGTAGGTATGAAAAGTAATTTATTCTGTAGCATTGGTAAACCTTGTGTTCTGAAGAAAGAGTCTGTTTCCCAGCAGTGGTTAAAGGCAGGCAGATTCAAACACATTTTCTTCTCAGACTTTAGTGACTGAATGTCTTCCCCCTGCCTTGCAGGCACGATCTACTTGCAAATGACACATTAGCTTATTCATTATTTGCATGAATTTCAGGTACTGTTTTTGTTAAACTATTTCCTAATATTAAGCGATCCATTTTATTCATGTTTGATAAACAGAAATAATGTTCATGGTATAGAAGCTAAATAATCTAGAATTTGAAGTCGCATATTACCTTACATTATACACATACACAGGTCTTCTATTTTGTGATACAATTTTATGATCAGGAGTTTACTCACAGAGCTCTTCTCTGTCGAAGGTTTGTCCACTTCCACCGAACAGTCCCTTTAGAAAACCTCTGTTTTGAGCTTCTGGTGTCTCTATGGGAGTAAACAAATCTCCCAGCATGTCCTGTATCAAATTCAAAGAAAAAAGCATTAGAGTAACTACAAATAAGTGAACAGATCAAAGGATAACACTGTGGTGGTTAGAGCACAGGCATCGTGAGGACAGCTTGCTTTCCGTCTTTTCCTGCTGGTTTCGCTTCGCTCCCAGTTCCAGCTTCGGCACTGCCTCCTTTTCCGTTTTTCTCCAGTAACTGCCTTTCTAAAATTTTCATTTTCTGTGCTCTTATTCCCTTTACAATTAGAAAGATGGGAAGATAGCATATTCACTCTAGGGTTAATTTTCACCTGATCAGTGACTCTCAACCTAGATTTCTGATCTTTCTCAATTACTGTAGCCTCTGCCTGTCCTGGTCCCTCTCCTAAACCATGCACGGACTGCCCTGTGAAACAGGAAGCCTCTGGTGGTATGTGGAGAAAGGCTGGATTTATTTTTATATCAAGTACAAAATTATGAAATGGCTCAAGATAATTTGATCATTTAAACGAGTCAACTAGGCAGCTGCTGCACAGTGAGGTACGGTTGCTCTCCATAGTGGGTGTGCTTTAGAATGACGGGAGGAAAATCTTGCTTGAAATGCAGCTGCTCAGGCTGTATTCCACACACTAAATCAGAACCTACAAAGATGTGCTCTGGTTACCTATACTTTAAACTTGCTCTCCAGGTGTTTCTAAAGCAGATCAAAATTTGAGAACTATCAATTTGGAGAAAGGAGCTTCAAACCAAAAGTCAGGAGATCTGTGACCTAACACCAGTTTGACTGTGAATGTGCAGTATGGTTTTATCTTCATCATCTCCCCTCAGCTCTGCTCACTAGGCCTGTGCTCTTCCTCCTAATCTTTTCTCTTTGGAAATGGCAGTGTACCATCTATTTAGTTTCCCAAGCCAGAAATCAAGAAATAGTTATTAATTCCTTCCTTTCCCTTACTCCCACCTCCAATAACCCTCCAATCTAACTGATCTGTTAACTTCTTCTCACTGCTGGATGCCTTATTTCAAGCCACTGTTATTTTTGGCTTTAATTATTTTTTTAAAAGCCTCCTAATTGTTCCCCCTACCTTCAGTCTTTTTTTTTTTTTTTTTTTTTAATTTACCTTTATTGTTGAAAGTATTACAGGTGTCCCATTTTTCCCCCTCAATTGACCCCCTCCACCTCACTCCCACCCCCTCCCCAGGCCTTCACCCCATCATTGTCTGTGTCCACGGGTTATGCACATATGCATATAATTTCTTTGGTTAATCTCTTCCCACCCTCCACTCCACTCCCCTTCCCTCTTCCCTCTTCCCTCTGAAATATGATCGTCTGTTACATGCTTCAATGTCTCTGGATCTATTTAGTTCATCAGATTCTTTTGTTCATTAGCTTCTTCTTAAAGAAGACCCTTCAACATTTCCTGTAGTGCAGGTGTGGTGGTGATGAACTCCTTTAGCTTTTCCTTGTCTGAGAAGCTCTTTATCTGACCTTCAGTTCTAAATGATAGCTTTGCTGGGTAGAGCAATCTTGGTTGTAGTTCCATGTTTTTCATCACTTTGAATATTTCTTGCCACTCCCTTCTGGCCTGCAAAGTTTCTTTTTTTTAAAAAAAAAATATTTTTATTGATTTCAGAGAGAGGAAAGGAGAGGGAGAGAGAATAGAAACATCAATGATGAGAAAGTCATTGATCAGCTGCAGCCCGCAACCTGGGCATGTGCCCTGACCGGGAATCGAACCCTGATCGCCTGGATCCCAGGTTGACACTCAACCGCTGAGCCGCACCCGGCCGGGCTGCAAAGTTTCTGTTGAGAAATCAGCTGACAGTCCTATAGGTGCTCCCTTGTAGGTAATTAATTGCTTTTCTCTTGCTGCTTTTAAGATTCTCTCTTTGTCTTTAACCTTTGGCATTTTAATTATGATGTGTCTTGCTGTGAGCCTCTTTGGGTTCCTCTTGTTTGGGACCCTCTGTGCTTCCTGAACTTGTAAGTCTATTTCTTCCCCCGGTAGGGGAAGTTTTCTGTCATTTTTTCAAACAGGTTTTCAATTTCTTGCTCTCTTTCCTCTCCTCTGGCATCCCAATAATACGAATGTTGGGCCTCTTGAAGCTGTCCTAGAGGCTCCTTATGCTATCTTCATATTTCTGGATTCTTTTTTCTTTTTGCTCTTCTGGTTGGGTGTTTTTTGTTTCCTCATGTTCCAAATTGCTGATTTGATTCTCAGTGTCCTCTACTCTACTGTTGATTCCCTGTAAATTATTCTGCATTTCAGTTTGTGTAGCCTTCATTTCAAATTGGTCCTTTATTATGTCATCGATTTTCTCAATTATTTTCATCATACTCTTACTAATATCCTTGAGCATCCTTAAAACCATTATTCTGAACTCTGTATCTGTTAGCTTGCTTGGATCTATTTCATTTAGTTACTTTTCGAGAGATTTCTTCTGTTCTTTCCTTTGTGACATGTTTCTTTGCCTCCACATTTTGGCTGCTTCCAGGTGTTTGTTTCTATGTATTAGGTCGAGCTGCTATGTCTCCTGAATTTGTAGAGTGGCTTTGTGTAGTAGGTGTCCTGTAGAGTCCAGTGGCTCAGCCTCCCCAGTCACCTGAGCCAGGCCTTCTAGGTGCTCCCCTGTGTGGGCTGTGTGCACTATCCTGTTGTATGTAGTTTAGCCTTGGTTGCCGTTGGTGTCCCTGGGAGGAACTGACCCCCAGACCAATCAGCTGTGAGGACCAGCTGCAACTACAGCCAGAGAGCTGCTGTGCTGGAGACACCCCTATGGAGCAGGATTTACTTCAGTGGGGCTTTGGTGTTCACCAAATGTGCCCCTTGAGTGTCACTCGTGGATGTGGTAGGGTTGTAATCCAGCGTGGTCGAGTCTGACCACCAGGTGCACTGTCTCTGGGGCCTCCCAGGAGGTGCAAAGTCAGCCTGCGCCTGTGCCTTGCCCAGGGCCACCCAGCAGGAGCTACACAGCAAACCGTAGTTGGCTGCTACTTGTGCTGGGATTGGAGGTGTCCAGGAGAGGCCAAGTTATGAGCCAATGCAGGCTGCCGCTAGTGCCAGGCCTGGGGCCACTTATCAAGCCGTGCTGCTGCTTGTTTGAGAGATTTTAGGAAAGTCCTAAGTATAAGGCTTGAGAGGCCACTTGCGCAGAAAAGCCCCTGGAAATGGCCTGGATGAGCTGCAGGTGGGAGGGGCGGGGCCTCTGGGAATCACGGGGCGGGGCCAAAGGCGTGAGTCAGGTGCTGGGGATTCAAATATGGCGTCTGCCTGTGTGCGGGGAGGACTCGCCAAAGGAGCAATGGCCTCTGCCAGCTCCTCTGCCTGGGAGAAAGCTGCGCCTCCAGCTCTCGCCTGGATTTCAGGCAGGTTAGTTCCTCCCCGAGTGTCCCAGGTCCTTTCAGGCTGCTGCCCGGCGCTGGGCTCAGAGGGAGCACGTCTGAGTGAGTTTGTGCGCGGGCCCTTTAGGAGGAGCTGCTGGGGCTCCCGCAGCCTCTGCGACCCTTAGAGACAGTCCCCACTGGTTTCACAGCCCGGAGTTGTGGGGACGTCTCTCCAGCCTTGGAGCCCTGGGCTGGGGGCCTGATGTGGGGCTGGGACCCCTCACTCCTCCGGGAAACCCCCACCGCTGAGATTCCCTCCCAGGTTTCAACCACGGCACCGGTGTGGGCCCGCGGCTGAGTCTCTGCGATTCAGCCCCGACCCGCCGGCGTCTCCACCCTTCCTACTGGTCTCGATGCTTCTTCAGTTCCCTGGTTGTGGGGCTTCTGTTCAGCCAGATCTCAGGAGGCTCTGAGTGCTGGTGGTTCTGTATTTTAGTTGTAATTTTGATGTGGTTGCGGGAGGCGGCAGGTGCAGCTGTTACCTATGCTGCCATCTTGTTTTCCTCTCCCTACCTTCAGTCTTAATTGCTCAAAATTAATTGCCATACGGCAACCAGAATATTAGTTTCAATAAACAAATTTGCTAAATCTTTTAAATGACTTCCTGCTGCCCTGGAGATAAATGCGATGCCATAAGAGGCTTACAAGGTCCTCCAAGCTCTGTTTTTGACTCGTTCTCCAGCACCATCCTCCACCCTTTTCACTTCCCAGCTCTGAACTTCGTCGGTAGTTTCCTAAACTTCTGGGTTTCTGCCAAGGATGTCATTGCCTTTTCCATCCCCAGCCACCCATTCCCGTGGGAAACTCCTACTTACCGTTCATAATCCTTTTCTAACTACCCCCCTCCCCCCGCTCATCAACCCAGGTGCCCCTCTTACATGTCCCCGCAGTACCAGCACAGCCATCCATAGACGGCTTTCCCACAATACTGCGGTGGTTTGCTTCTCTCTCTCCACTAGCAGGTAGGGACTTGTATCTTGTTTATTACTGTATTCCTAGAGCCTAGCCAAGTACCAGGCATACTATAAAAATTCAGTAAGTATTTGTTGAAAAACAATAATAGTATTTATTATTATTTATTTTAAAAACTTACTATATTCCAGGCACTGTGCTCAGTGCTTTATATGAATTCTTCCTTGATTCTCACAACAATGCTTTAAGGTAGAGCATACAAGTAGGTTAAGTAAAATACCCAAAGTTATACAAGTGGACAAAATACAACTTAAATAGTTCAGAGCTCATACTCATAACCTCTGTGTTATAATTAATGGACTTTAGTTTTCTTATTTGTAAAATGAGGGGATTGAACCAATGAAATTTCTAAGATATTTTAAAAAATTTTGTGACCACTTTTAACTAACCCAAGGTTATATAGGCTTTGATATTTATTCTGTTTCTAGGCTCTGCTTACTGCTATGATCAAAGATAAATGCCCAGTTCTAACACACAGAATAAATATATTTATTTTGTATGCCTCTTAACCAAATTAAGTTTTCCTCAAAAAAAGTGCATGAAATCCCCTAATTGTATGCAAAGATTTGTGTGTACTGACATATTCTCCACCTGGAGGGAGAGTTTACAATCTTTCAGAGCATTCTCCACAGGCACAAACAAAACAAAACAAATTAACCATTAATATGCATAATCTTTACATTTCCCCCTTGTTCTTATTTTTTCTGTGTACACTCAGAACCACACTAGAACTTGGTAGGGTCACAGTGATGAACATAATATTCAAGACATATTCTAGGCAGGGCATATTTATTGTCTGGCCCAATAAAATCTTAGCTTTAATTTTTTATTTTTTTAAACAATACTTGTTTATAATTGATTTTATTTATTTATTTTTTATTTTTTGAGAGAGGGAAAGAGAGAGAGAGAAACATTGGCTGCCTCCTGCACATGCTGACCCGGGATTGAACCTGCAACCTGGTATGTGCCCTGACGGGGAACTGAACCCACCACCTTTTGGTGTCTGGGATACACTTCAACCAACTCAGCAGGCCAGGGCAGTATCTTAGTTTTTAGACATCTCTATCATTCTCTCTCTTTCTACAACCATTCCAATGTTTTTTTTTTATAAATGTACCTGACCTACCTGTAGATTATCACACATCTCTTGGCTGTACGTTAACCGCTGAATTTCAGTAGGAGAGACGAGGTATAATGCCTGTCCTTCGTTGGTAAAACAAAACGTCCGTGCTATCCTCATGTCTGTCAGTGGCAAATAATTAACATCCAACATTGGGCGAAGACTAGGTAGGCTGCATGGAATAAAAGCAAATCCACATATCATATTCAAATTGTTGGAAGTTTATTTCTCTGTACAAAATTTGCAGATCCTTACAGAAAAATAGTAATTTTTATACCACTATTTTATGGTTGTTTCTTTTTAATCTCTTGAAGTCTCAGTGGTAATAAATTGATTTTGACATAAAAAATCATGGGCACAGTACTTCTATCTTAATCCATCTAGATACCTAACACATGTCTTTGAAGAATGGATTAAATGCAGTGGGCAGAAATTTCAGGATACTTTTGCAGCATTTCACAGCTTCCTACAATATGGTCATAGTCTTTGGTTATGGCAGAAACACTACTGCTAGAAAGTGCCTGACTGCACACTTGGTCTCTTAAAGCAAAACTCCTGAGTCTGAGGAGGTTATGAACTGATGGAGACATGGAGTGGGTCCAGTTCACTGTGCCTGGGAAGGGAGCAGCTTTGCTCTCCATTCCTTTATGCCCTCAATACGCAGGAAATGAAAATTACCTATGACCTAGGGCACCTGCACTGAAAGCACGATTAACAAATCTAAGCATGGCCAGGGCTGTAAGGGAATGAGAATAACTTATAAATAACAGATGAGAATTTGCACATCCAAATGAATACCACTCATCTCCAGTGTCTTACTGAATGGTTATATGCTTATTGTAATGTTGTGGCCAATGATTTCACCTAACTTCATCAGACTGTCCCTTTGGATAATGTCATTAGAGCCAATTTTACAAACTACTGAAAAAAACCAGTCTCATTGCTTTTAAATTACATCTCTAATGCCAAGAGGAGAAAACTAAACTTGTAATTATATCTCAAGCTTCAAAATTATCCTACTAATTCCAATATGCACAATGATTTTAGATTATCCCAGATCATAAAACCAGCACCTTGAAAAAAGTACTAATATCTCATCTCAAAGTAGTTTGTAATTACAATTTAAACCCTAGAACCTTACCGTGTAAAATGGGACCTGAAAGATGTGCTGTTGGTAAAAGCTTTTCATAGGGTTCTAGCACTGTGCTGTCCAATGTGGTAGCCACTAGCCACATGTACCTATTGAGTAGTTAATATATGGCTCATCTGAATTGAGATGTTCTGTAAGTGTAAATTATATTCTGGATTTCAAAGACTTAGTATGAAAAAATATATATTAAAAAGCATATGTTATGGCATTTCAAGTAATTAAGCTCCTTAGGATATGAGTCCAAAACAAACCCAGTTAAATAGACACCCATAATAGATTCAGTCAAATTAATAGGTGGTGGTGGGGAAAAGGTTAATTCATTAATACATGTAAAATGGTGGATGCAAATACTACTTATTTTCTACATCCTAGAGAAGCTATAAGGATCAAATTAAGTGCTGTATGTAAAATTCTTGCGTGGACTATGAAACATAGTAAAAGTAAGTTCATTTATTTCCCTTATAGTTTATTCATCTTTATATTTCCCATGCATAGCATAGCTTCTGGGAGATAACATATGCTCAATAAATACTTGCTGAATGAATGTGTAAATGCCTAGAAATCACTCTTTCCTTAAATTCCTTAATGTCAATTAAAATATATATTCACAATGCAAAGCATGTTTTAGCCAAAAAAACCCAACAAAACAAAAAATATAAAAGCTAAGCTCTTCTGAAATTATAGAATAAAACACTGAAAAACATAATGAAACAAGGATCTCAGGTTGCTTCTTGGTAACATCTTGCACGTTACACGTATACTTCTCAGAACGGCACCTTGTTGGCACTGTTGTGATTACCATATAATTTATAAAGAAGGCAAATACCTCATTATCATGATATGCCCATTGGCACAAAAGCATGCCAAGCAGGCACTGTTACACATGACCACCATGTCTGCTCGCAGTATAAAAGATGTCTCAGTGATGTTATGAACGTAAAGGCAAGTCTGAGAAGGCAGTGAGAAAACTTTGGCTTGTTTTTCTGAGCAGATTATTGTATACTGATGATCTCCTGTTTCTTGTGACAGAGAGGGGCAGTTCATGACCAGTTTCCTTCTCCAAGATTTTTCATTTTCATCCATGCTGTTTGGGTCCCTCCAAACTTCATATGGTGGTTGCATTAATCCACCAGCTCGATCCATACAGGAGAATGTTAGCACAGCTCCTTTCAATGAGAGGAATGTACCTATAAAAACAATTGCATATCATTGGCATGTGAAATTCTTTCTGGAACAGCTGTTATTCATCTATGGGCAATCAATATTTTATGTTATGATAATATTTGTCTATTGCAATAATATACACGAATAGGTAATTTGTGAACCCATCAATTGCAATAACTTGGAATCATAGAATATTGTTCTAACAGGAGCCTAAGACATCAGCTTGTCAAATGCTCTCATTATATTAATAAGAAAGTGGAGACCCAGAAAGATGATGAGACTTGGTCCAGGTCTCATAGCAAGTTAGTTGTGGAGCCTGGACTAGAATTCAGGTTTCCTGATTCCTAATTCAGTGTTCTTTATTTATACTATATAGTCCCTCTTAAAATCCTTTTTTAAAAAGCAAATTTTATAAAATATGTAATTTTTATTTATTGAAACAACTTCAACTGAAAAAATAACATGCCATCTGATTCCACTTCTTTCATAGACTCATTCACTAGAAAACGCTTTTTAAAAAAAAATATATATATATATATAGATATATATCTATATCTTTATTGACTTCAGAGAGAGGAATGGAGAGGAGAGAGAGGGGAAGAAACATCAATGATGAGAGAGTCCTCACTGATCAGCTGCTTCCTGCAGGACCTCGACTGGGGATTAGCTTGGAAAGTGGGCCTGTGCCCTGACTGGGAATCAAAACACGATCCCCAGGATCCTAGGTTGATGCTCAACCGCTGAGCCACGCCCAGCCAGGCTAGAAAATGCTTTTTTTCTTTTTCTGAAATTGAGCCCTCAGAATAAATTTAATTAAATTTTACAACCTAGAGCAGGGGCGGGGAACGTCTGGCCGGTGAAATCATTTCGCCTGGCCCTGCCAAGGCAACTGCAGGTGGGATTCGAAATTCAATAAATCTAGAAGTTTTTTCATAACTAATTTTTAAGCTGATAATTTTGTATGACCCGTGAATGATGTTATAAATATCCAAATGGCTCTTGGCAGAAAAAATGTTCCCCACCTCTGCTATAGGGAGTCAATAGGAGAGACTATAGAGACCATGGCGATATAGGCAGAAAGGTTGGTAGATGTGGTGGTAGCAGCTGTTGAAGTTCTTATCTGATTGTTTCCATTTTCTCAGTGAAAGAGGACACGTTATTAGCTGAGATTGAAAACAGTGGAGGAGGTACTGGAGGTATGAGGAGAGTGGAGAAATTACAATTGTTCAAGAGGCTGGGAGAGAGAACAAGAAAACCCAGCAACACAGGAGCTCACTGGAGGTTATTGATGGTTTATTTCAAAATGAGACTGTTAGTGTGGTTATATATTTTCTCCAGCCATATTCAGCTACACAGGTGTAGAAATAAAGTAGGCAGAGTTAAATCTAATCAGGATTTTGATTAAGCTTACTATGCATGTGTGGTATTGTGATTTACAGTAAGTATGTCTATAGTAAGTATGGGCTTCATCCCTAGTTCTGGCACAGAGCTCCTAAAACCCTTGGAATTTCCTAAACTGTGGCAACAACACAGGTGTCTTTTGTTATGTTAATGAGGTGACTTGGCCCTCACTTTAAGAAGGGCTAGTTGCCAGGGGAACCAACCACGTGATTAGAAGGTTGGTCTGTGGGAGAGGGGCCTGAGATTGAGTTCAATCACCAATTAACTCCATGCCTGTGTAATGAAGCTTATAAAACCCCAAAAGGAGGGGTTTGGGAGAGCTTCCGGGTTGGGGAAAGGTGAGGGTGCCGGGAGAGGCATGGCACCTCTGTGTCCTTCCCACTTACTTAGCACTGGCATCTCTTCTACCTGGATATTCATCTGTGTCCCTTCATAATAAACTGGAAGCAGCAAGTAAACATTTTCCTGAGTTCTGTGAGCCCATGTAGCAAATTAATCAAACCCAAAGGAGGGGTCATGGCCTCAGATTTATAGCTGAAGTACAGGTAGTAACCACCTGGACTTGCGACTGGCCGCTGAATGGGGGTGGGGGACAGTCTTATGGGACTGAGCCCTTAACTTGGGGCATCTGACATTATCTCCAGTGTCAGAATTGAGTTAAATTGTGGGACACCCAGCCAGTGTGGAAGAGAATTGCTTGTTGTGGTAAAAACACCTCCACACCTCTTGAGTAAGAAGTGTTGTGTGTGGCAGTGGTGTGGGAGTAAAGGAAGTCGTGACGCAGGAGAAGCACAGAAGGAGGGACTGGGCTTTTCCCTATAGGAGGGAAGAACTGTAGGGTTTTCCATCCCAGCCTGTGAAGTTGCATTTGTATGACCAGCACCACCTGGGAGTCTGTTAAAAATGCAAATCTTCTGACTCCAGCCCAGACCTATTGAATCAGAAGCTCCAGGGTAGCACCCAATAATCTGTGCTGTAAAAACCCTCCAGTGACTCTGATTCAGACCACAATGATCCTACTAGAATGGATCCTCTAGATGTGTTCCCACTCTAAATTTCAGTGGTTTAGTGATCTCAAATTTCCATATCATTGATTAGAATTTGTTGTCAAGATAACCAAGATAAATTTATGTGAAAAGATTCCTTAAAAAAAGGTGGGGTTTTCTTTGTTAAGAGGTTTTTGATTACTGATTCAATCTCTTTATTATGGGTCTGTTCAAACTTTCTTCATGATTCAGTCTTAGTAGGTTATATGTTTCTAGGAATTTATTCATTTCTTCTAGGTTATCTAGTTTGTTGGCATATAATTTTTATTTCTGTGGTATCAAATTTAATGGCTCATCTTACATTTCTGATTTTGAGTCTTCTCGTTGTTTTCTTAGCCTAGCTAAAGGTTTGTCAATTTGGTTATCTTTTCAAAAAACCAATTCTTAATTTTACTAAAAAATGGGCTAAGGGCTAGGAGAATTGTGCGTATTTCCTTAAAAATTAGAACTCTAGTAAAATATATGTTCTCATTGTGAAATAAGTTTACAATTAAAAGAATCCTCTGTATCTAAGAGTTTGTTTCTGTTTTGTTTGCTCATTCGTTTCGTTTTTTAGATTCCACATCTAAGTGAAAAGGTGCAGTATTTGTCTTCCTTTGTCTTACTTCACTCAAACTCATAGATACAGAGGACAAACTGATGACTGCCAGATGGGAGGGTGCTGGGGGAATGGGTGAAAAAGTGAAGGGGCCTAAGATGTATAAGGTGCCATTTATAGAATAAGTCATGGGGCATAGAGAATATACTCAATAACATCATAATAACTATGTATGGTGACAGATGGTCACTAGACTTATGGTGATTACTTCATAAGGTATATAAATGTTGAATCACTAATGGACACCTGAAACTAATATAATGTATGTCAACTATAATTAAATAAATTTCAAAAATGATCCAACTAGATTAACTTTTAAAATACAATGCATTTTATAGTCTGAATTGTTCCCCCATTCATATGTTGAAGCCCTAAACCCCAGTCTGAGGGGTTTTTTGGCACTGCATTTGAGATAGAGACTTTAAAGAGGTGGTTCCGTTAAAATGAGGCTGTTAAGGTGGGCCCCAATCCAGCTGACTAGTGCCTTTCTAAGGAGGAGAGGTTCGGACACACAGACACCAGGGGGTACATGCATACAGAGGGGTGGCCATCCGTATGTGAAGAAGAGGCCTCAGAAAACACCAAACTTGCCAGCACCTTAATTTTGGACCTCTAGCCTTCAGAAGTATGAGAAAATAAAGTTTTTTAAGCCACACACATACATTTATGTGACTCTGCCACACTAGTAGAGAGAGCAGACTCTCCCACCTACAGTAAGGAATAATTCATGTATATGAATGTAGCATACCAGTTAACAAAGAAAACACTTTATCTAACCTACCATACCATAATATGTATTCTTTTAAAATAAAGTCCCTTATGCTATATATTAATTGAAAAATATTTTACTTAAGAAATGTTTTTCAGATAATTTTTTTTTTTAATCCTCACCAAAGGATATTTTCTTCCATTACTTTTCAGAGAGAGAGTGGAAGGGAGGGAGAGAGAGAAACATCAATGTGAGCGAAAAACATTAGTTGGTTGCCTGCCACATGCACCCAGACTGGGGTTGGGATCGAGCCTGCAACCGAGGTCCATGTCCTTGGCTGGAATCAAACCTGGGACCCTTCAGTCCTCAGGTTGATGCTTTATCCACTGAGCAAAACCAGCTAAGGGCTTTCAGATAATTTTTATCATAAATAGGAAAGAGAGATAGTAAAAGTTATTAAGAACAAATTAAAAATATTAATGGGAATAACAGAAGGAATCTCACTCGTCTTTTCTTTGAGAGAAAAAAGATAATTTAGGTAGGAAGAGAATACTATATATGCTTCAGCAACAATACTCGTAATTTAGGTCAAGGTCTCCAGGCACTAGGATAAAAAGGAAATAAATTGTGAAAAGAGATGAGAAGATTGTTAAAGCCTTTAGAGAGCCACCTCAAAGCAGACCCCTTCTAGCTTAATCACAAGTTCTTCAAGGGTGATATGAAAACACTCATGGACTCTGATCTGCCATAGAACTTTGGAGACATGCTTCATTTATTAAAAATAACTTTTTAACTTTTGCATTGAGGTTTTTCTTCGGTGCTTCTCAGAAACTTATTTCCCAAGGCATTGGTTAGGCTGGCCGTTCCAGTTTACTACCATAGAAATGGTTGTGCTCTTTTACCCTAAAGGAAAGGTAAGATGTAATAAGACAAATGTTGAAATAGTATATGACTTATGAAATTCTCAGTACTTCCTATTACACAGAATACTTAAGATCTTTGCTCCAGATCAATACAAATTAATGTTTTACAATACCTTATACCTAAATTTTAAAAAGTATCAAAGAAGGAATACGTAAAAACTCTTACCACTTGGCAAAACCGTGACTGGCTCTGTTAGTCTTTGTTCATCTGCTGAAGGTAGGCTCAGGGAGATGATTAACACCATTCCCAGACTAGTTCCAACAAACAAACAAGGAGACACAGTAGAGTCATTTTTCCGAGCAAAGGACTCCATGAAGTACAGTGCTGTAATTGCTTCTTTAGAATCTTTGTCAATACTGGAGATGCTAGAGCTTCTAGAACGACTATAGGAATTTTCTCGGCTTTCTGTGGAAATTTACAAGACAAAAATTAACTGCTAGTGCATTTCCAGAAAAAAGTAAAGTCAGCCTTACTACATGAAAACCAAAATTATGAGGGGGGAGTAGAATCTGATTCTTTGGTAGCTCAACTGGAAGGCAGCTTATCCAGTTCACTAGGTTATTTTGAAGAGGAAGAGACTGAAGTCCAGAAGTGTAAATCACAAGCAGGGCTGGGACTAGAACTTGACTCTCCAGTTCTCCAAGATTTTCTTGTAATCTAAACAGTAATAGTTACAAGAATTTCTGGTACCATTTTAATTAAGCTTCCCTTCTATCTCTCAATTGTTGGAAGTATTCCTAATGATTTCTTGGCAATTTCCACTTACTGACAACAGTGTGGCTACTAACCCCAAGAGGCACAAATGTTCTACGGCAAATACATTCCCCTAATGCAATTTTTGGTTTTGCTATATCTAGAGTAATTATAGTTGCAAAAAATTGAACTATACCAAAGAGCAAATGTTATCTTCCTGAACTAGTTACCTGCTGCCTACCTTGAATCCAAATTCAGTCCTAACTGCATAGGGCCAAATAGGAGCTATGGACAGTGCAATCCGTTGATAGTGGTAATCTTTCTGAGAGGCTTCAGTCCACTTATAAAACACAGGATGGTTTCAGGTTCTCCTGCTAATCAGCACTTACACAGTGTGCACATCCCAGCAAGCATAGATCACCACCTCAGTTAAAGGGTATTAGGAAGGTTGTATTCTTAGAAACTCCAGAGTACAAGTTCCTCATATTCTCCTTTCTATTGCCTTCACTCTCCTTTCCCTCTTGATAGGTAGAAATGTAACTCATTTTTGTAAAGGAGACTAAATATAAATTCCTCAGACTATCCTTTTTCTAAAAAACAAAATATAATATTTCTAATTTCCCCCTTCTATCCCTCAGCAAGTTTATAAACAATTGTTTGTAATAGAATTTAGAGATGAGAATAAGTTTGGATATAATCTATATATTATATAGATTTGGAGACAGACACAAAGTTAAGTAATTTTCCCAGAATAAAGCACAAGTTAGAGGCAGAAATAACTAAAATTCAAAATTCCCAACTCTCAATCCAGTAATTGAGTGCTGCTGCTTTTATAACCTTTACATTTTGCTTCTATTATACCATACCTAGCTAATATGTTCCCCTAATTTTTCCATTCATGGTTCATCAATATTCAGTGTTGCTACTCATAGGCACCTGTGATAGAAAGATAACATTGTCTGCATATCCACGGACCAGATTTAGTATGGCATAATATTAAACAATAAAAACTAAAAAATTTATTTTTAAAATCTGGAGAATAATATAGATCACTGTTATCAAATTTTTTGAGGGGTGATAAGTGGGGAATTACTTTATAGCACAGAATTACCATAGCAAATCTTTCCAAGATTGTTTTTTTCTCTCTCTCCACAAAGTTCTTTATCAGCAAGACAGTAGCAGCAGTTATAAGATTCCCTCCTTTTTTCCCCTCTCTGAAATGTCTGGCCTTCTGGCTCTTGTACTTTACTCCCTGCCCCCACAATAATTCCAAAAGTAAGCAAATAATCTGTTTTAAAAAACATATGAAGAAGGAAACTGTAAACTCTAGAATCCAATATCTTGCTTTTTTTGGGTCACATGCACTAGAGAGTTGAGAAATTAAGGTTGCCAGACATTAAGTAACTATTTACAGATAGAGACACTAAGAGGCTTACCACTGAGATGCAAAGACACTCAATTGTTACTGGGAGTGTAGACAACAGATTAAGGCATAGGTCTCCCGTTGTACAGAGGGGGTGGGAACCTACCAAGAGGTAGAGCAATTTTGGTTTTAGAGGTGAGGAGAAGGTGTTGCACAGAATGGATTTGGAGTCACAGCCACAGCCCAACCAGGCTCTGTTACTTATTGCCTGGAGTTGACTAGTTGTTTCTTTCTTTTACACATGACCTCCATCTCTTGTCTGCCAACTCCCTTTACCATGGTATGTCAAATTTTAATTATATCCACAAAAATTTGTATGTTTAACCTACCTTCTGTTGTAACTGGTAAAGAAATCTCCATGCAAGCAGCTGACTGTGCTTTTCGAAATGGTGGTCTCCCAGGACCCCAGCGATTTACTTTTGAAACATCAGCACTAGAAAGACGTTTTCCAGAACTGCAACTCTGAGAAGTTGGACTTGTGCAGTGTCCATTTACATGATCTGTACCAAGAAGAAGAAGGTGGCATAAATATCATAATTAAACCTTAATATAAAGGAATTCAAGTGTGTAGATTAATAAATGAAGAAGAGTGAGAATTCTTTTTGTTCAAACCATATAAAGATAGCTAAGTCCTGGTTATTTTAAAATTTAGTCACAATTTCAGTAGTTAGCCAAAAAAATCATATTTATTAAATATAAGATTCATTTTTAAAACTTGACTAGTTAACATAATTTAATATTCTATATCCTCACGGTGTATTCTACCATTTAATGGCAATACAAAATAGGTTATAGTACTAAACTTTCTTTTGATTAATTTAAGTAAACACCTATTTATAGAAGTTTTGGAAGTACTTTAGGTGCTTGTAGATTAAATTATAGAATGAAAGCATCTTACTGTGTACAGCTGAGAATGGTTCTTAAGAATATTCACTCTTGTGTTAGACTGCCTGGCTCAAATCCAAATTCTACTAGTTTTACAAATTATTGAAGTCTTTATGTTTTAGTTTCCTCTTCTGCAAACTGGGAATATTATTATCTGCTTCATGGAATTTTTGTGATAATATGTGTTACATGCAGGAACACTTCCTGATATATGGTAGACTCTGAACAAAAACTATGGTAGTCTCTAACACTGCTCATTTGTAAGATAAACTACTGTTTATTTAGAGCATTATGAGTTTAACTCTGTTTTGATATAACTTAAACACTTGGAAATAACTACAAAAATGTCTTATTTTTCTTAATGCTAAAAAATATTTGAAATATCTCATAGTTCTGCAACGTTCAGAATGCATTTTAAATGTTCTTGTTTGGTCCTTCAAAGGACAAAAGAGTTAAATGGAGAATTCATGCTTACTATCCATGTTGGACATGGGGCACTGCCACTCAGTGTTCCTCCATTACAGCCTTTCTGTAATGCAGATTTGAAAACTTAAAATCGTGCATTTCCTAGATTCCCTCATAGCTCGTGCAAGGATGAGAATTAGGTTTCACTATTTGAATGCACTCGAATGCTTTACTATATTTTAAAAAGAGAGTTAACATTTATTGGATAGTTTAAGTGCCAGGCATTTTATATACATTATTCATTTAATCTTTACAACAACCCTGAAAGGTATGTGCTTTATTATCCTGATTTTGGAGATGAGGAACCTGATGCTCAGGAAAAAAGGATTCAGAAAATTGTCCAATATTACATAAGTAGTATTCACAGAGGCAGGTTTCTAATCACGATTTTTTCATTAAGTGTCTATATGCTGAAAAGCTGGGACGCAGGGTCACGTTAAATTATTTGGTAGGGTTTAGGAGTGGCTTGTGTAATGCATAATGCACACTGAGATCCAAGCCCTTTAGGGCCAGTCATCTTCCACACTAATACAGATCTCAGAAGTCCCAGATTTCCCAGGTGGAAAGGCAGAAATATCCCACGAAGGTTAGCCATGGGGAGGCTGAACTCAAGAGTTTTACCTCTTGTCCACTACCAACTAGTCTTATAAATAGGAAGAATTCTGAGGGCAACAGCTTGCACTAACAAGAACTTAGAATGAATTAGAAAATGGCAACTACTTTGATGGTACAAATTGCAAAATAAGTCCCCTCTGCCCCTGGTACACCAGTTAGAACAAGTTGCCCCTTCCTCAGATGTGATGCCTTGCTCTGCGCTTGTCCAGAGGAATGTGGGATGACACAGCCACCTCAGCCATATATGGCAGAGCCCTAGGAGTAGTAAAATTTGTTTACTTAGCCAGGACCCCTTGCACTTGCTAAGCCAAAGCCCCTGCCCAGCTATTACCATCTCTTGCTGGCTGTTTCATGTGAATATTATTTCAATTTAGCTCATAACAGGGCAGTATCAATTATTAGATTACTCAACATGCTAGTCTTCCTGCCCCTTTCCCACAATATGCTGTAGTGACCAAATTTTCCTCAGGTTCTCATGTTTGACTCACAAGGTCCAGCCAGCTTAAATAACCATATATGGGCAGCCCAGGGTTTTTGGTCACATATTTCTGTTTTCAATAGGGCTGATTAACTTAAAGAATTTATTTTTGTACTTAAAATTTTAAAATAAATGTAAGTAGATTTGCTTGCTTTAAAACTTTTTTCCTACCATGCTAAATATTCTAGATATGAATACAAAACATTTAGAAAGAAATTTGGTCATAGCCCAGACACAGTCATTATGGAAATTTATGATAAAGAAAAAAATGCTAAAAGTAAAAAATAAAAAACCCTCTGGGAAAAATTATTCACCACAGTTTTAGTACTGAAAGATAAAAACTGGACACCAACTATCCTTTAAAATTGAGCATAAAATTTTAGGTAAATTGTGGTATATAATCACATAACAGTATGACCTTTAAAAATGTTTCTGAAGTGCTGAATAAGTTGAAACATAAAATATCTATGATATTCTATGTTTTGGTAAACTCTTGTTGCATAAAAACCACTATAAATGTTACTGATGTAAAGTAACTATCATTATATTATGTTCATAGATTCTGTGGGCCATAATTTAAGCAGGCTAAGGCAAGGTGGGGATATTATATCCATGATGTCTGGGGCCTTCACTGGGACTACTTGAATGGCTGGGGGCCTGGAATACTTTAGAGGCTTCTTTACTCATATGCCTGGGCTAGAATGATGCAAAGGCTGAGTTCAGTTGGGACTGCCAATTGTGGCTTCTTCAAGACGCTTGGGCTTCCTCATAGCATGGTGACCTTTCAGGGCTTCTAAAAGTCTGGCAATTAATTTGAAAATGGAATGGAAGCCATGTTTCCACTGCTTTGGTGTTACTGCAATGGAGACTTTGTTTTATTTTGTTTTGCTTTGAAAGCATCTTTCCATCACAAGCTTTTTGTATGTCAAGAAGCAGTTGTAGTAGATTCTTGATCTTATAACAATATGCTCTTCAGTTCAACAGTTGATTGGCAGTAGTCTTCTGATTCTTTGCTTCTAACAGTAGCAAAGGTGTCTGCTCCCCTGGTGTCTGTCTGGTGGCCTTATTCTGAAAGTCATACCTATAGGCCAACCTTAGAGTTTACTTCTACTAATCTTTCAGTGATTTGATAAGCACCTAGTTTCTTGTATTAAATCACTTTTTGCATTAACACAACCACAATGGTTTCTGTGTCCTAAAACTGCTCCCTGATTACAAGGGTGCTTTAGCCCAGGTCTGGAGCTCTATGCTACACAGAGAAAATTCAACATTCTAAAAATGCAACTGTAAAACAATAAGCACATTAAAGCAAAAGGGAAATTGTTATTCTTTATTTTACAGAAAGATACCCAAATTTTAAAATTTTACAAGCTTCTTTAAATTAGCTGATTCTATTGTGCCTTTACATCAAGATTTGATTTAATGTTTTTAATTGTATAAAGATACAATGATTTACTGAAAAATGGCTTTTTGAATACAATTGAAATTATTTTTAATATATCCCTTGGGAAAGCTTAATAGAATATAAATGAAGATTTAATTTAACACTTCATAAACTAGTCAGGTTAAACACACTTTTTAATACACTATACAATTCCTAGAAAGTAAAAAGTAGAAGAAAAAAAGTATATTATGCCTGTGCCATAGAGGGTGATTCTGGGGGGAAATAAATGTTGAACATAATGCTAAATCAAAGTAAGTGTTGGCTTTTAAAACTAATGAAAGTAAATGAAATAAAGATTACATTTAACCATATAAAATACAGCCGGTATTAATTGGTTAAAATGTTTGAAAACTCATTATTTTGCCTTTGCTTACTTTTATTGTTAAGTGATAGATAACTCTTCTTTCCCTCCTCTTCCTTCTTAAATCATTGGTTATGTAACCCTAGTGGGAGGACAAGTTGGTTTGTTGATTGATTTAATGTTGGTTGTTTGCTTGATTAATTTGCTTAAGCAGGAAAAGAATTTATTAAAAGATACTAGGCAGCTCAAACTCTCAGGGAGAAACTTCCAGGTATACTCAGATGCTTTGTAGCCAAAAACAATTCCTAACCACGCTGGAGTTGAGTTATTTTTAGTTATCCATTCATCAATTCATGGACATGGGCACTTAGGATGTTTCCATATCTTTGTTATTGTCAATAATGCTGAAATGAACACGGGAGTGCAGATATTTTTTTGATATCCTGTTTTCATTTCATTTGCATATATACTCAGAAGTGGAATAGCTGGATCATATGGTAGGTCTATTTTTAATATTTTAAGGAACCTCCATACTGTTTTTCATAGTGACTATACCAGTTTACATTCCCACCAGTAGAGTTTCCCTTCTCCACATACTCACCAATACTATTTCTTTTTGATGATATCCATTCTAACAGGTGTGAGGTATTATCCCGTGGTTTTGATTTGCATTTTTCTGATTAGTATGTTGAGCACCTTTTCATGTACCTGTTGGCCATCTGTATGTCTTTATTGAAGAGTATGCAGTTTCTCTTCCCATTTTGAAATCAGATTTTTACTTTGCTGTTGAGTTGTATGATTTCTTTGTATATTTTGAATATTTATTTTATTTATTTTTGTTCAAAATATTACAGATGTCCCTTTTTCTCCCCAATGACCCATTCCACCCGGTCCCATCCCCCTCCCCAGTCCCTCTCCACACCATTGTCTGTGTCCTTGGGTTGTGCATATGTGCATATAAATTCTTTGGTTAATCTCTCCCCCTCCACCCACTCACCCTCCTCCATCCCTCCGAGGTTTATTTGTCTGATCCATGCTTCTATGTCATTGAATCATTTCTGTTCATCAGTTTATTAAGTTCTTTAGATTCCATGTGAGATCATGTGATGTTTGTCTTTCTCTGCCTGGCTTATTTCACTTAGCATAATATTCTCCAGGATACGAGATCCTTCTTTACAGCTGCATAGTATTCCATGGTGTGAATGCCCCACAGCTTTTTTATCCACTCATCTACTGATCTTAGCTTTTGTAAATTGCCCTGCTATGAACATAGGGGTGCATATATTCTTTCTGATTAGTGTTTCAGGATTCTTAGGATATATTCCTAGAAGTGGGATCACTGGGTCAAAAGGCAGCTCCATTTTTAATTTTTTGAGGAACCTCCATACTGTTTTCCACAGTGGCTGCACCAGTCTGCATTCCCACCAGCAGTTTACCAGGGTTCCCTTCTCCACACCCTCGCCAGCATATGTCATTTATTGATTTGCTGATGGTAGCCATTCTGACAGGTGTGAAGTGAGACCTCACTGTGGTTTTAATTTGCATCTCTCTGATGATTAGCGACATTGAGCATGTTCTCATAAGTCCCTTGGCCATCTGTAGGTCCTCTTTGGAGAGCTGTCTATTCAGGTCCTTTTGAATATTAATCCTTTATGACTTGCAAATATTTTCTCCCATTCCATAGGTTGCCTTTTCATTTTGTTGACTGTTTCCTTTGCAGTACAAAAATGTTTTAGGTTGATGTAGCCCCACTTTTTAATTTTTGCTTCTGTTTCCTTTGCCTTTGGTGTCAAATCCAAAAAATTATTGCCAAGGTCAATGTCAAGGAGCTTACCTCCTATTTTTTCTCGATTTATTGTTTTAGGTCTTACATTCAAGTCTTTAATCCATTTTTAGTCAATTTTTGTATATGGAATATAGTGGTTCTGTTTCATTCTTTTGCATGTGGCTGTCCAATTTTCCCAACACCATTTATTGAAGAGACTATCCATTCCCTAGCCAATCTGCTCAGTGGTTAGAGTGTCAGCCGAGGACTGAAGGGTCCCAGGTTTGATTCCGGCCAAGGGCACATAACTAAGTTGCAGGCTCGATTCCCAGCCCCAACTGCAGTTGTTCCCGGGCTGCAGCTGTGAGCAGGCACAGGGCAGATGGACAGCATGTTGAGCATTGTCATCTATTTAAACCACCCAGAGCTAGCAGTAAATTCAACACTACAGTTGGATTTAGCTGTTTCCCTCAACACTGCAAACAAATTTTGCTTATAATCCATTATAATCTTATGAAACTACCATTGTATATGTGGTCCACTGTTGACCAAAACGTTATGTATTGTCTTTGGAGAACTGTCTGTACAAGTCTTTGGCTATTTTTGAATCAAGTTATTTGTTGTGGAACCTCAAGAGTTCTCTGTGGATAGTAGACCCTTATCAGACATGATTTTCACATTTTTCTCTATAGTTTGTCATTTCACTTTCTAAAGAATGTACTTTGATGTGCCAAAGTTTTTAATTTTGATGAAGTTGAATTTACCATTTTTTTTTTCTTTTGGGGATAGTGTTTGTAGTGTCATATCTAAGAATCCATTGCCAAATTCAAGGTCATGAAGATTTTCCCTTACGTTTTCTTCTAAGAGTTTCAGATCTTAAAAGTTAAGTCATAGACCCATCTCCATTCTTTTGCACATGGATTTCCAGTTTTCTTAGTACCATTTGTTTAAGAGAGTATTTTACCACCACTGAATTGTCCTGGTAACTTGTTGGAAATCAATTGGTCAGAGATGTATGGTTTTATTTCTGGACTTTCAAATCTATTCCATTCGTCTATATGTCTGTCTTTATGCCAGTACCACACTGTTTTGATTACTGCAGAAAGTTTTGAAATTGGGAAGTATAAGTCTTCCAACTTTCTTCTTCTTTCTCAATATTATTTTTGCTGTTCCTGCTCTGGCATTTCTACATAAATATTAGGATAAGATCTTTCATTCTGCAGAAAAAAGGGCTAGTGGTATTTTGGTAGAAACTGCACTGAATCTATTTGATTTTTTTGGGTGGTATTGATATATAAACAAAATTAAGTCTTCCAAGTAATGTTTTTGTATTTATTTATCTTATTTAATTGCTTTCAGCAGTTCTTTGTAGTTTTCAGTGTAGAAGTATTACACCTCCTTGATTAAATTCATTTCTAGGTATTTTATTCTTTTGAAGACTTGTAAATGGAATTTTTAAAAAAATTCTTTTTCACAGTGACGTAGAAGCATGGAACAGAATAATGAATCTTGGAGGGAAGGTGGAGGTGGGTGGGGAGAGATTAATTAACCAAAGAATTTATATGCATATATGCATAACCTATGGACACAGACAATAGTGTGGTGCAGGCCTGGGGCAGGGAGTGGGTGTGAGGTGGAAGGGGTAAATGGGGAAAAAAGGAGGCATCTGTAATACTTTCAACAAGAAAGATAAATTAAAAAACAAAACACTAAAACTAAAAAGAACCCAAAAAACCAAAAAAAACCCCCAACTACACTGTTCCAATAATGGTTTTCTATTACCATTTATAAATGTATTGATTTTATGTTATGTCTTGAAAAAGTACAAGCATTATTTGGAATAAGTTTCAATCTTTGAAGAAATACACGAGAAAAAAAATTCTTTTTCAAAACATTCATTCTTGATGTATAAAAACACAACTGATTTTTGTGTTTATCTTATACTCTGCAATATTGCTTAATTCATAAATTAGTTATAGGTGTTCTTTTGTAGAGTCTTTGGGATTTTCTATATATAGGATCATACCATCTGTTAATAAGGATAGTTTCACTTCTTTTCCATTTTGTATACCTTTTATTTCTTTTTCTCGCCTAATTTCTGTGGCTTTTATTGCAATATGTAACTTTTGTTACAATACAGAAGTGGTGAAAATGGACATTCTTGTCTTATTCTGGAGGAAAGATTTCAGTTTTTTATCATTGAGCAGGATGCTGTCTGAGGGTTTTTCATGAATGCCCATTATTGAATTGAGTAAGTTCTCTTCTATTCCTAGTTTTCTGAGTATTTTATCATAAAAGGGTGTTCCATTTTGTCAAATGCTTTTTGTGCATCAATTGAGATGATCGTGTGTTCCCCCCCTTCATTCTATTAGTATGATTTTTACATTATTTCTTTTCTTTTGTTTTTGTGATAAATCCCACTCAGTCATGGTATTTAGTCCTTTTAATATGCTGTTGATTTTGTTTGCTAGTGTTTTGTTAAGAATTCTTGCATTTGTATTCATAAAAGATGCTGGTCTCTAATTTTATTTTCTGTGTTCTTTGTCTAGCTTTTTAAAACCAGGATAATGCTGATGTCATAGAAACAGTTAGGAAATGTTCCCTCCTCTTCTATCTCTTGGAAGAGTTTGAGAAGGATTGGTGTTAATTCTTTAAATATTTGGTAGAATTAACCAGCAAAGCCATGTCATCCTGGACTTTTCTTTGTCAGGAGGTTTTTGAGTGCCAAGTCAGTGTTTTCACTTGTTATATATATGTTCAGATTTTCTCTCTTCTTCAGTCAGTTTTGATAACTCATGTATTTCTAAGAATTTGCCTATGACATCTAGGTTATTAATTTGGCATATAAGTGATCATAGTATTCTCTTATAATCCTCTTATTTCCATAAGGATGATAGCAATGTCCCCACTTTCATTTTTTAAATTTTTGCATCTTCTCTCCTTTTTTTCTTAGTCTAGGTAAAGATTTATCAATTTGTTGATCTTTTCAAAGAACCAGTTTTTGGTTTTGTCAGTTATTGTTTTCCTATTCTTTACTTTGTTTCTCTTCTCTCTATATTATTTCCTTCTGTTAGCTTTGGGTTTAATTTGCTCTTCTTTCCTAGTTTGTTAAGGTGTAGAGTCAGGCTATTGATTTGATTTTCTTTTTAATATAGCCATTTATAGCTACAAATTTCCCTCTGAGCTGTGTTTTTGGTGTAACCTATAAATTTTGCTTTTTGTTTTAATTTGTTTCAAAGTATCTTGAATTCCCCTTGTGATTTCCTCTTAGACCCATTGGTTGTTTAAAAGTGTGCTGTTTAATTTTTAAATCTTGTGAATTTTCCAATTTACTTCTGATTTCTAGTTTCATTCCATTGTGGTTAGAGAGAAAACTTTGAGTGATTTTAATCTTTTTAAATTTATTGAAACTTGTTTTGTGTCCTAAAATATGTTCTATCCTGGAGAATGTTCCATGTACACTTGAGAAGAATATGTATTCTACTGTTGTTGTGAAGAATACTCTATATATGTCTTTTAAGGCTAGTTGGTTTTTAGTGTCACTAAAGTACTCTATTTCTTTTTTGATCTTCCATCTATATTTTCTGTCCATTAATGAAAGTAGGCTATTGATGTCTCCAAGTATTATTGTTGAAATATCTAATTCTTTCTTCAATTCTGTGGATATTTGCTTTATATATTTTGGGCTCTGCTGTTTGGTGTGTATTTGTTTACAACTGTGGTATCTTCCCAACAAATTGACGCTTTTATAAATATATAATGTCCTTCTTTGTCTCTTATAATAATTTTTTCACGTAAAGTATGCTTTGCCTGATATTAATATTGCTACCCAAGCTGCCTTTTTGTTACTATCTGCATGGAGTATCTTTTTTTATACTTTTAATTTCAACCTATTTGTGTATTTTGATCTAAAATAAGTTTCTTGTAGACAACATTCATTTGGATTATATGTATTTTTAATCTAGTCTGCCAATCTCTGTCTTTTAATTGGTGAGTTTAATTCATTTATATTTAAAGTGATTGACACTAAGGAAGCACTTCTAACATTTTTCTATTTGTTTTCTAGAAGTATATCTTTTGTTGTTCGTGAGTTGCTCCAATTTTGCTTTCTTTTTTGTTTGATTTATTTTCCCCTGGTATACCTTTATTCCTTCCACATTTCCTTTTATGTACAGTTTTTAGTTATTTTCTTAATGGTTACTCTGGTGATTACAATTCACATCCTAAGTTTATAACAACCTATTTTGAATTGATACCAACTTAACTTCAATAGTATACAAAACTCTGCTTCTATATAGCTTCATCACCTTCCCTTATGCTGCTGTTATTTTATTATCATTGTACATTGTATACACATTAAGAAGGATTTATAATTATTGTTTTATTAACTTATCTCTTAAAATGTGTTGGAAAAAAGAGGAGTTAAAAAGTAAAAAAAAATATAGTAATACTGGCTTTTATATCTACCTAGGTAGTCACCTTTACCAGTGTTCTTTACTTCTCTACATGGCTTCAAGTTACTGTCTAGTGTCCTTTCATTTCAGTCTGCAGAACTCCCTTTAGTATTTCTTGTAGGGAGAATCTACTAGTGATCAACTCTCTTTGCTTTGCTTATCTGGGAATGTCTTAATTTCTCTTTCATTTTTTTAAAGTTTATTTTATTGTTGAAAGTATTACAGATGTCCCCTTTTTTTTCCTCACTGACCCTCTCCACTCCTCACTCCCCCCACCAGGCCTTCACCACACTATTGTTGTGCCTATGGGTTATGCATATATGCATACAACTTCTTGGTTAATCTCTCCCCACACATCAGACGGATGAATCTCTTTCATTTTTTGAGAAAAATTTTGCCAGATATAGAATCTTTTTTTTCTCCCAATTTTATTTTTGTATTAGTTTCAAGTGTAGATATAGAATTCTTTGACAGTTTTTATTTTCTTTTAGCACTTTAAATATGTCATGCCACTGCCTCTGGCCTATTTTGTGAAATTGGCTATAAATATTATAAGGATCCCTTATACATGATGAGTCACTTCTCTAATGGTACTTTAAAAATCTTCTTTGTAAAGTTTGATTGTAATGTCTCCCAGTGTAGGTCTCTGAGTTTTTCATATTTGAAATTCATCGAATTTCTTGAAGTGTAGATGTACGTCTTTCCTCAAGTTTGGAAATTTTAGGCATCATTTCTTCAAATATTCTTTCTTCCCCTTTGGTCTTTTCTCCTTCAGGTGTTTCCATAATATGCTGGTACACCTGATGGTGTTTCACAAGTCTCTTACCTTTGGTTCATTTTCTTTTTGTTTCTCTGAGTCAATAATTTCAATTGTACTATTTTTCAAGTTGGCCAATTTATTCTGCCTGCTCAAAGCTGCTGTTGAACCTTTCTGGTGAATTTTTTGTTTTACCTACTGTAATTTTTAGCTTCAGATTTTCTACTTGGTTCCTTTTTATAGTTTGTTTCTTTATTGATAAACTCTATTTGTTCATTATTATTCAAGATTCTTCCTTGGGTTTCTTTATTTGTGCTTGTACTATTTCTTGATCTTTTAAAAAATTAGTTATTTTTCTACACTTTTTGAGTATCATAAAAAGTCTTAGTTTTAAAGACTTTATATTCTTTTAATAAAATTAATTTGATCTGCAATGAACTGTTGCAGTAATTAATTTTTTGTTCTCTTTCTTAGTATTAGATTTCTTTATGCAGTCTGGAATTTTTTCTCTAGCTCCCGTTTTTGTTCTATGGGTAAATAGTTTTGTAGTTGCTAACTATTTTATAGACACCTAGTCTATAATTTTCAGTGTTCTTGATCCATGATATTACTGAGGATATTAAAAAAACCTAGCTACTCATTTAAGTCAGAAACAGGCCCAAGAGTTGTTTGAGTTTTAAAATCTATTTATTATTAATTTATGTCATTAATTTGTGATTAAAGAATGTGGTTTGTAATATTTTACTTTTAAATACTGAGATCTCCTTTGTGAATTTAATAGTTTAAATTTTGTAAATTTTTCTATGTGTACTTCAAAATAACATTTTCAACATACAAAGTCAAGGTATATTAAATTAATCTATGTAAATTATATTTCTTTGCTCCTCTGTGGTCTTTTTATCTTCTTGAGTTGTCATTAATTTATGTTAAAATCTCTCATTATTGTATTTGTTTATTCTTGTTTCTTATATTCCTATAGTTTTGACATACAACTGCTAACCCTACATTATTTGGTTTATTAAAATTTGTAAAAAACGTGTCATTGTAGATAGTAAATATAAGCACTTTTCTAATTTGATGTATTTTGCCTTGAACTCAACTTTGATATTAACATCATAACTCCTGTTTTAGTTTTTCTAGTAGTTGCCTAATAAGTCCTACTACTAACCTTTGAATCACTGCTTTAGATGTTTCTCTTGTTGGATTTTGTCTGTGATACATGCTGAAAGCCTTTTTCTTATAAAAGGTGAATTATTTTACTTACATCCATTGACATGAGAGACATTTCATCTTGATTCTGTCATTTTAAAAATCATATTTAGTATTTTTACTGAATTTTCTGGGAGATAATTTACATCCAACCCACTCCACCCCCCTTAAATTAATATGATAATTTTCTGTAATGAATTGCTAAAAGAGTTTGCTCAAGAATGGAATGAAACAGTAAAACAACCAAACAAAATTTTAAAAGACTAATGTTTTAAAAATCCAACACTTTCACCAATTGTATTAAAACAAAACAGACAAATGATATTTACATGATATCTGTCTTCAGTGTTTCCTTGTGGTTGGCTTTCTTCTCTATCATGCAAGTGACAGAGCTGCAATCAGTTGTAGTCTGTCATGCTAGATCACAAGGCCCTAGATAGGAGATTTGAGGTCTTAAAATCCCAAATTGCCATTGTCCCATCAGTTCCTATAGAGTAAAATATCCAATAACTTTTTTTATCCACGTCATAAATAGGTTCTTGAGTGATGCTATTCTGGTGCAGCATCTCTGAGACTGTATTGTGGTCCGCAATTGTGACTCTTGTCCATGTTGTGGAAGTGTTCCATGATTAACATGTTGAGCTGGATACTATGTTTTGGAATGTCTATTTAGGAAACTAAGGTCAAGCAGCCATGGTTGTCTTAATTAAAGAGCACTCGGCAGTAGTGATGGCCAACAGTTACAACACTATTCTCTGAGACAAATAACACACTCAGGAGTAGCAAAAATTCTGTTTCAGACTGAAAGCTGAACACTGTTTGAGGCATCAACAATGGACAGGGGCTGCCACGGCTGACCCAGTCCAGAGAGCTTCCACTGGCAGAGAAGCTGAACCTGGGATCCATCCTCCAATGCTACCAAACTGACATGAGCTAACCAAAATGCATTTTGCTGTCCCATGTCATACTGGTTGGCTTTTCATCCACTTTAATGATACAGAAGCACTCTTCATTTGCAGTCACACCATCCTAGTGCCAGCACAAATTGTTGGGATGTCAATCCAAACTGAAAACTTTTGAATGCACTTGCTTTTTAATGTGCTTGCTTACCCACTTGTCATTTTCATACTGATGTAACAAAACCGAAATGAATTGTGCTTCAGAATCCACAGCAAATTTGTTCTCTAGAGGGAACCACTTCACAAAGGTGGCTGCATGATTAATTCTCAAGATCACCAGGGTTAGCTTCCAGACACCATCTTTCTGACTCCTGCAAAGGATAATGTGATTGTGCATGAGAGCCTGGTCAATACCTGTGATGTATCCATTGTGCTCCTCGAGATCATGGGGTTTCACACACTGGCTCCCATTCTTCTTATAGATGTGAACTTCATGGCTAAGGGCAATCTGAGTATGATCCCTCTTCCAGGCATTGACAAGTGGTTGGCTTTAGGAAAAATTACTGAGGGGACAATATTCTTGGTGTTTCCTGAAGGTAGAAAGCTGGGGTCAGGGCAGCCATGACAGGCTCAGAGCAGAGAATTTGAAGACTGGTCAGTCAGCATGACAGGCTCTGTTCCGTTCTGCCACCCTTACACTATCGGGTCTGTATTTTATTTTATATGTATTTATTCTTTGCCTAATTTTTGAAGGTCTGGGATATTTTTATTTTTTCAAGTAGTTTCATTGAAGATATATTCTTAATTCTTCTTAAATTGTTATCTATGCAGAATAGCAATTGTTTTCACTTTATAAAAGGTAAAATTAGTAGAATTCCTCTTCCTCTATTTGTCTTTGCTCTTAATTCACCACCAAATTTAGTCACAGAATCATTAAATCTTTTGTTGGCAACTTCCTTACTACTCTCCACCTCTCAATTTTAAAATTACACTGTTATTTCTATATTGTTATGGATTTTAAGTTTACATTCTATTTTATAATCAGATTTCTAGTGTTGTTTAACTTTAGTTCTACAATTAAATAAATAAATTCAATATTCACTACTTGTCCTTTGACTATGGCTTCTCCATGCATCTTTTCACTAGCTAGGTAACATCCTATAGTAGATTTTTGTTTTTCAGACCTCATGGGGGCCTGTGTTTCATTTATAGTATTCGATGATGCATATATAACAATATTCACAGTGTTATGTGCCACCAAGGCTTGAATTCTATAAAACTGATTCATTTTTAGGTTTTTTTTAAATTTAAAATATAGTTTATTAGGAAAGAGAAATGTCTGTGCTTTTTTTAAAAAATGAAAAGATAGTTTTTCACTAAATATAAAAATGTTAGTTATAAAGCATTTTCTCATGAATCTGGCAATTACTTTATAAAATGCTAACTACTTAAGGGTTCTAATTGCATAAGCAACCAATGTATGAGGTTTTCACTATCACTATTATTTTATTGTTACTGTTATACTATTCCTGTTAAGGATTGTCATAACAAAAAAGTTACATTAGTATCAACATTTGTCTTTAGTGAACAGCTCATATACACAGTCACTAGTACCTTTACATAGATGAATGTTATTTATTAATTTGGGCTTCAGATTCCCCCCTACACTGCAGCCCTACATTTCTAATTGCTTGCTGAATGGTTAACACGGATGTGTCCCTATGACTCAAACTCATTTTCCTTTCCTCTCAAATCAGGTATTCTCCCTGAGAGCCATTCTCAATGCTCTGTAGTCATCTTTCACTTCTATGCCCTCTTCCCTCACTGTTCCCAGTCCCATCAGTTGTCACGTCTCCCATGGCAATTCCTTCTCTCCTGTTCATTTTCATTGTTGTTATCCTCCTTCAGGTCCTCATTTGCCTATGCAATAGTCTTAAACACCTTCCTCCTTCATTAATGGATTATACACTATGGCATGTCTTCATAAAGCACGTTACAGGCAACCCAAGGTATACTTTACACCCAGGATTTATACTGGAAGAACTTACACACAGGCAGAACGTTTGTCCTTTTTCAGAAGCCTTATAATTTTTTTTTCTGGAAACTTGTGGGAAATAAGTTTTAAAAATAAAATTATATTGATTACATATTTAAAAAGAGAGATTTAATAAAATATTATGGTGAACCCTTTTAAGTACAAAATATCCTTTAGTAAATAGCAAGCACTTGATTATTTTATCTTTTATATATATCTGAGTTTTCATAATTCATCTTTGCTTAAAGTATGTATGAAAATAGTGTGAGAATGAAGCAATTGGGAGGGAGATAATCAGAGACTTGGTGAGACTGACACTGGTAGAAATTGTTTATTAATATGTTTAACTGACCTCCAGATTAGAACTACAACTAAGATTTCTTTGCTACTTCTAAAAATATAAAAGTAGGCTGGAAGTTCTCTTTCTTTTTTCTTTTTCCTTTTCAATAGTCTAGAAAAAATATTATGATTGTGGAAATTATGTGAATATCAGAATGCATAGTTTTCTAGAGAAAAGTGTTACTTTTTAAATAGTCTTCATTGACATCTGTCACAGTACATGCTATACAAAATGATAGGTAGTTATAAGATTATAAGCTTTGCAATGATATATATTTAAATTCAGTTTTGCTACTTGTTGTAGCTATAGGCCACACAATAGGCAAATCTGAATTTTTCATAGCCTTAACCTATTCATTTGTAAAGTGGGAACACTGTCACCTACCTTATTTCAGATAATATGTACACTTCAGATAGAATAGTGTCTGACACATAGTATAAGGTCAATAATGAAACTATAATGTTGATTCTTCCTTTGATGTCAATTTACTAGTAAAATACTAATTGACTTCATAATTTATTTATTAAACTAATGATAATTTATTGAGCTAATGATAATTAGTTTATTACATTAGAGCTTTACATTTAAAAAATACTATACCTAATTTAATCAAATTCATATAAGATTTTTTTGTGACTAGATTTTAAATTTAATGAGCTATTTATCTAACAGTTATTTAATTTAATGAGATGAAGTATTTGACTATGCTCCATAAACTTGGGTACCATGTTCTGTGATCTAGGTTCAAATCTTCAGTCTACCATTTATTACCAGCATGTGTGAAGCACCTTTGTAAATTCTTAAGAATAATGCAAAGACTTATTATTGTATTTTTGTTATTTTAACCATGACATTAGTAGGATTTAATGCTATGGCTTTAAGTCAGAATAAAGGAGATGAATAAAAAGGTAATTCAATTAAATTCCAAAAAAGAAAAGCCATGCTGGAACAAGCAGATAAAAGTTCTGAAACAAAAATATATGAAGGCCTATTTAATAAAGCCTTATTTATTTGAGTCAGAATCATGAATAAGGCTGTGATAACCACAAAAAAAACTGAAAGTGAATCAAATTTTCTGTAACTTCCCTAGAATAAAAAAAATGACCAAAGCTCCATTCTTCTAAATATCAGACTTTTAAAAAGTAGCATTACTTCTAAATGATACTAATGTGTAAAAATAATTCCATAAAAAAACAATGCTCATTTACATGAAAACAGTCACAAAGGACCCATATGCGTGACTATTTAATGCTCAAAAACATTATCATGATAAAAAGAAAACAAAACATTATATACCTTAGTGTATAATGATTTATAAAACATAATTTTGTAAGATGATTATTAAACAAAATGTTGAATGCTGCCAACAGAACTGTATGGTGATTTTTAGAAAGCCTTTTTGGAAAGACATCAAACTGCCATAGAGGAAACTTGGGTTATTCATGGACTGGTTGGTAAAAATGTTCAGCCAAATGAATGTAAGAGAACTTAAAATTGTTGGCTTTTGCCTACCGTACCAAGATCAGCCTTAAGATCTGTTGGCAGACTTAACTTTCTTGATCCTTTAACTGAAACAACAGAAAAAGGAAAAAGGCAGTTGTTAATTATATAAAATTAAAGAGGAATGTGGGGGAACAGCATGTTTTATAGTATAATTATTAAAATCTTAATAAACATTACATTTAGTGAGCATGTATGGAAGCAGAAATATTGTTCAATGTTAGTTCATTGCCAGTCAGTAGTAAATATTTAATATGAAAACAGAAATATGAGAAAAGTAATTGTTTTTACAGCAAATGTTTAAGTGTATCTTTATATAGCTTTTTTTCACATGTACTATGAGGAGTGATTTATTTAATTTGGAAAGACTCAAATATCAATTTTAGATAAATCTCATAGGTAAAGAAGTATTGCAATAAATGTATTAAGTTTTATCATAAATAATGATAAGGGTAAAAACTGATGAACGCTGTCAGCATTTTTTTGAATAGAAAGAAAATTCTACTATAGATGTATATGAGGTAGTCAAGGAAGCTTTACCATGCCTATGGCAAATGAAATCACTTCACTATTGAACACTATAATGTTAAATTCAGTAGATAAGAAAGTCTTGAAAATATAAAATATTTGAAAATAAATTTAATAATTATAAATCAAGCTATCAGAAAATGTTTGAATAAATAAAGAATACTCCTGCAATTGATTGGAAAACATTACTCATTATTTGTTAAACCTTGCTGACCAGCTATTTTGAGCCAGAACTTTCCATCTGTGCAGCCAGCTACTTTTCCATCGTGACCAGTCAGCAAGGTGTTTAAAATTACTTAAATTAATGTAAGTGCAGACACGATTTATCTTGTGAGACCAGTAAGCAAGCAACAATTGGGCATGGAAACACGTGCATACCCGTGATGGGTAAGCAAGGTGTTTTAATAAAAATTTTACATTGGGCAACTCATAAAAAATATTTAACCGGAATGCATGTTATCATAGAAAGAAATGCATTAGGGGACATCATGTCAGAAATCTTTTCTGTCAATTAATACTTTAAGACTCAAATTGATACTACCAATTAATTTATACTTTCTAATGAGTAATTTTTTACAAGTAGGAACATTATTTTAAAATAAAAATGCCAAATGATGTAGTAGAAAGAATACTCAATTTAAAATCAGAAAACATGGGTCACAAATTCCTAAATTGTTACCACATAGATATACAGCATTGGTAAAAGTCACTTCATCAATTTGTAGCTTACTCTTCTTATATTTAACTAATATTCTTGATACTATCTCTAATGTTTCAACTGGAATATGATTGGAATACATTTTATAATAGGTTTTATAAAACCTAAATATAATATAAACCTGAATGTAATTTTTGAGTGTTATAAAATATTACTTTATTTTTTCCCAACCATTAAAAAATTTAAAGCCCATTCTTAGTTTACAAGTCATACCAAAATGAGGTGGCAAGCTGGATTTAGCCTTTGGGCTATAGTTTGCTGACCGCAATATGCCATGCTAAACTACTTATAAAAAAAAAAAAAAATTAAGTACTATCATTCTAATAAATATAACAGCGGGCAGTTTTCTCTATAAAAGGACACTAGGAAATAATTCAAGATTAAGGGAAAATCAACAAATCAAATTTTAGTAATTTGGATTTAGAATTAGTAGCACAAACAAAAAGATGTTACTTATATAAAAATACGGCAAACTGTATAAATATATGTAATAATTATGCTTTAGAAGAGGTTGCAAATAAAGTATATTTTAAAAATTGATTCATAGCCTGGCCGGGCGTGGCTCAGCAGTTAAGCATCCACCTAGGATCCAGGCAATCGGGGTTCGATTCCCGGTCAGGGCACATGCCCGGGTTGCGGGCTGGCAGCCGATCAATGACTCTCTCATCATTGATGTTTCTATCTCTCTCTCTCCCTCTCCTTTCCTCTCTCTGAAATCAATAAAAATATATTAAAAAAAAAAAATCCACTGATTCCTGCCAGTGGAATCCTTTAAAAAAATAATAATAATAAAATAAAATAAAAATTGATTCATAATTCAGATCTAAGGAAGTGGGATATTTACCATTTAAAATAACCTTTCATTTAATTTTTAAAATAGAACTAATTCTTAAGTTAAAGATTTGTTTTATAATTTCTTTTGTTTCTATTTTATTTTTAAATAGGGTTCTTTAGCATATCTATATAGTATTAGTTATTTTAAAAATGGATGACAACAACCCAAAGCAATCTATAGATTCAATACAATTCCTATTAAAATGCCAACAGTGTTTCACAGAGCTAGAAAAAATTATTCCAAAAATTTATATGGAACTGAAAAAGACCATGAATAGCTACAGCAATCTTGAGAAAGAAGAACAGAGTTGGAGGGATCACTTTACTGGATATCAAATTATACTACAAAGCCATTGTAGTCAAATCAGCCTAGTATTAGTACAACAACAGACACATAGATCAATGGAACCAAACAGAGACCCCAGAAACAGACCCAAGCCATTATGGTCAGTTAATATTTGACAAAGGAAGCAAGAGCATACAATGAGTAAAGACAGCCTCTTTAATAAATGGTGTTGGGAAAATTGGATAGGTACATGCAAATAAATGAAACTAGATCACCAATTTACTCTATACACAAGAATAAATTCAAAATGGATAAAAGACCTAAATGTAAGTAGCAAAACCATAAAAATCCTGGAAGAAAATATAGGCAGTAAAGTCATAGACATCTCACATAGTGGAATTTTCACTGATACATCTCCTAGGGCAAGAGAAACTAAAGAAAAATAAACAAATGAGATTACATCAAACTAAAAAGCTTCTGTACAGCAAAAGAAATCAGCCTCAAAATAAAAAGAAACCTCATGGTATGGGAGAACATATTTGCCAAGGATGCATCTGATAAGGGGCTAATTTCTAAAGTGTACAAAGAACTCATACAACTCAAGAAGAGGAAGACAATCCAATTAAAAGATGGGCGGAGGACCTGAATAGACATTTCTCCAAAGAGGACATACAGATGGCCAAGAGACTTATGAGAAAATGCTCAATGTCGCCAATCATCAGAGAGATGCAAACCACAAAGAGGTCTCACTTCACACCTGTCACAATGGCTGCCATCAACAAATCAACAAATGACATGTGCTGGCGAGGATGTGGAGAAAGGGGAGCCCTGGTATGCTGCTGGTGGGAATGCAGACTGGTGCAGCCACTATGGAAAACAGTATGGAGGTTCCTCAAAAAATTAAAAATGGAGCTGCCTTTTGACCCAGTGACCCCACTACTAGGAATATACCTAAGAATCTTGAAACACTAATCAGAAAGAATATACGCACCCCTATGTTCATAGCAGTGTAATTTACAAAAGCTAAGATCTGGAAACAGCCTAAGTGCCCATCAGTAGATGAGTGGATAAAAAAGCTGTGGGACATTCACACTGTGGAATACTATGCAGCTGTAAAGAAGGATCTCGTACCCTTTGGGACAGTATGGATGGACCTGGAGAATATTATGCTACGTGAAATAAGCTAGGCAGAGAAAGACAAATATCACATGATCTTACTTACATGTGGAATCTAAAGAACATAATAATCTGATGGACAATACAGATTCAGTGACGCAGAAGCATGAAACAGACTGATGAATCTCAGAGGGAAGGTGGGGGTGGGTGGAAAGAGATTAACCAAATAATTTATATGCATATATGCATAACTCATGGACACAGACAATAGTGTGGTGAAGGCCTGGGGCTGGAAGTGGGTGCAGGGTGGAAGGGGTCAATGGGGAAAAAAGGGGACATCTATAATATTTTGAACAATAAAATAAAAAAAAATTTAAAAAAAAATGGATTACAAAGATGCTTTTAAAAAGAGGGCAAACGTTAATGAACCCAGGTGCGTACAGGACAATGACCACAATGTCAGATGCCCTCGCATTCCCCACTATTTTAATGGGAAATTCACCTCCTATAGTCTAGTATCTAACTTACTCTGGCTCTCAAATCTGCTCCACTTTTGGGGATTCCCCCCTTTACTTTGCCACTTACCTTTTTGGTTTCATGTATACTACTTCCTACCTGAAAACTAAGGCCACCTCACAAGCCCCATCCTTAACTGTAACTGGAGGGAAAGGGAATGATTAGCTGGTAGGATTAACTAGGGAACTTCTTTATTAACAATGTTAATAACAGTCCTCTGTTATTTATGTATAGAATGATCCCCTCTTCCTTTGTTCAACTAGTAAACTCCTACTCATCCTTCAAACTCCTAAAAAAAAAAAATGACCTCTTTTCTGAAGGCAGCCTCAAACTTAAGGCTTCATCTGGAGCTATTATCTTAATGTTTATAGCACCTGTGCACATCTTTATACTTAATACATTTTATTATACTTGTTTTTTTAACTCTGTCTACTACTACCCACTAACATCCTGAAACTTGGAGTTCTCCAAAGATAGGGAATGTAGTCTCAGTACCTAATAAAGTATTGGCATAGAGTAGGTGTACAGTAAGTGTTTCCTCAAAGAATGTTGAAAAAAAACCCAGTAAAGCCAGAAGGTAGGGATGAAGGGTTACTCTGAAGAGAGCTAAGCAGGCTGAGAAAGTATGGTCAAGTGTTAGAGCAATATGTTACACAACAACGTTCGAGAAATTTGGGTTGGAAGATGTATGAAGCAAGTGGGAGTAAGAGGCAAGTAGTCTTGGAAACGTATAGAATGAAAACAATACATATTAACCTGTGCAATGAGCCTCTGGGAATGCAGCTCTGAAAAATGCATTTCTTCATTTTTACTGTTATCTAAGCTAAAGCATATACACTACTGTAATTTCATATTGTTAGCCAAAGGGGAGAAAATGGGAAATACAGACTTCTCACTACTCACTGGTTTAGCACACTGCACAGAAAAGAAAGGCAGAGAATCCTGGCTCAAAGGAATCTAAGCGGTCATCTAGTCAAATATCATCTCAATGCAAGTATTTCTCCTTACGGAGTAACTGATTCATGCTCTCACATGCCAGATCTTAAAGTACCTGAAGAGACTTAGGGGCCACCTCCAGGTACTCTCAGCAGATCAGCAGAAATTTTTATTTTAAAAAGTGTTGCAGGTGATACTGATGCCAAGAGGCTGGCAGATCACATTTTGAGAAATGATGTTTTATGGTTTTATGAACATTAACCAACCTATGGGATTTTTACTCAGGACCCTTCCACAAAAAGTGCTTCCTGAGATGCATCTCAGATTTCCGTACAAGACATCCCATATTGTCCTCAGTTGTTAAATTAGAATAGACGCAGATATAGATATCACTTTACTGAGCTTAAGGTCATTATGATAAGTTATATATATGTTATTGAGGTAACGGGTACTTTTATGAGTATTTGAAAAAATTTTCCATCATGTCTGTATTTGACCTTCCATTTTCTAATGCCAAATAGAAGGTAGTTACCATGATAGTAATGCCCCTATTATAAGAGGCTGGATGCTTTTCCCCCCCCTCTGTAAAGCGCCGCAAAGATTTTTGCTTTTCTTCAAGACAGGTTTCCTGGTGTTTGATGAAGTAAAGCCCAATGATTAAGAACATAAGTTGGATTCAAATCGTGACTCAACTATTTGCCAGCTGAGTGATCCTGGGCTAGTAATTACTTAATTTCAGGAAGACTATGTTTCTCTTCCTCTGTAAAATGAGGGATAATAATATTCCCTACTTCATAGGAATCTTGTCAGCATTAATTAAGGGAATATGTGTAAAGTGCTTAGCATGATGCAGTATATAACAACCATTCAATATTAGCTATTTTCATTATCAAACTTAGTTGGCAAGAAAATATTGTCATTCTGTGGTGTTCTATATAAAAAATGACTTATCTAAGCAACATGCCCTACTTAAAATAGAGTGCAGCGGATTAAACACAGCACACTTGATAAGACCTCCAATTATATGTAGTACTATTATTTCTTTGTTCTGCACAAAGTACTTCCTAAGAATCCACAGTCTTTTAAAGAATGATAACATCCCATACTTGATGCATAATGGGCTTATTCTCTAAAAAAATCTCTTTAAATTGTGTTGTGCATCATCACATAGAATCGTATCTTTAATCCTTCACACCTTGAAAAACTGCCTTTCTAGGCTCATAGGAAATAACCCAACAAATAGTACCACAGGTAATCCAGCTGTGGGGCAGGGAATATAGCTGCAGCAAGTGTTTGATTTCTTATGATCCTAGTCCTGTTAGATTCTGGGCAAACTGTCAGGAAATTCTTGTTATTTTAACATGTTGTGGCATACGTTTTTTAAAATAAAAACAAAATTAAAATTAGAAAAAATAATTCATAACTGTACACTAAAAAGGTGAATTTGATGCTATATAAACATATCTCAATAAATCTGAGTTAAAAAATTTTTGAAGGAAAGCATCCCCAAAGATAGGGTTAATCACTTACCTAATCACATCTATCACTTTCTGGCTTACCTAGAAATTGTTAGGAAGGATGGCATAAGAGACCAAAGATGATGCAAATGAGTGAAAAATTGGCTGAGGGCAAAATACATATTAATATTTACCTATGAATTCAGGCCTAAAGATCAGGTGACGGCCGAGCCCTACAATAGCACCAGATTACAAACCTTTGCAGGACTATTTATCTCCACTCCTAGATTTTCTGCCTCCCAAACTCAGGTTGTCACGGTTATGAGGCAGGGTGGTCTAGTGGCTTATACCATAGCTGTGAGGTATAAGAATGAGGTCATCTGCTCAGCCCTATCTTTGTCTTCAGCCCTAAATAGGGACAGCACTTCAGGCATTACAACAGGGTTTTGCCTATGGGGCTTCATGTATCTTGTTTGTATCATTTCCTTCAATCACCTGTATATTCATATGCCCTTTTCCTAACTCCTAAATCAATTCAAAGTCAGTAGATAGATAGCGCAGCCTGGCTCAACAGAGAGACTTTGTATTGGCTTCAGATAAGTATCAGATACTTGGTTCCACTTGGAAACAAAATTTTAGGGCCCCAGCTGGGTGGCTCAGTTGGTTAAAACATCATCCTGTACACCAAAAAGGTTGCAGGTTTGATTCCCAGTCAAAGCACATATCTAGGTTGTGGGTTCAATCCCAGGTCGAGGTGTGTAAGGGTGGCAACAGATGTTTCTCTCTCACATTGATTATCTCTCTCATCCTCTCCTTCTCTAAAATCAATAAACATATCCTCGGGTGAGGATTTTAAAAAATTTTAGGAGCCCAGTGGTTCAGTGGTGGAGCATCTACCTATGATCCAGGAGACCAAGGTTCAGTTCCCGATCAGGGCACATTCCTGGGTTGTGGGCTTGATCCCCAGTAGGGGACATGCAGGAGGTAGCCGACCGATGACTCTCTTATCATTGGTGTTTCTATCTCCCTCTCCTTTCCTCTCTCTGAAATCAATAAAGACATTTAAAAAAAAATTTTAGGAATAGAGTGAACCTTGAGTAAGTTGGAATATGACTACTACTTTAATGAGAATTAATGTAAAGAGGCAGGTTCAAAGTTTCTAATTCAAAGCTTCTAATTAGTTGTTTTTTGATTAGAAAGAACTGGACTGACTTCTTGGTTTCCAATGAAGGATTTCTACTTTGTTATAAATAAGCTATAACTAATGTTTGGAAATTTAAAATGGTCAAAGAGACCAAATTCAGTGTCTTTAGGCCATGGATATTCATTTTTGCTTTTATAATATCTACTACTATATATTATTGAGAATCTATGTTCTGGACACTAGCATACATTAAGGTTAAGAAACTTGGCTAAAGTTACAGCTGTAGAAAGTGGCAGGGTAAGGTCAAATTTCTCTGATTCTAAAGTTATGTCCTTTCCACTAAGCAACACAGCCTTCCTGATTTAGATGCCACCTGTGTGGCCTACACATCTGTAAAATAAATAAATCTAACACTAAATTAAGAAAAAAGTTGTTTAGGTTAAAATGTTTGTAAAGTTCATAGATTAACCGACTGGTTGAAATATAGTAATGAATTCCATTTGGAATTCTATCTTAGAGAATTCTATCTTCCTTAAGCCAGAAACAAGGTAAGAAAACACCTGGTATGTATATAGGCATAGTCACTATCTCACTCACACACACACACACACACACACACACGCACGCACGCACACGCACGCACATGCACACAAACATTTTGGGGTCACTATACCATGCTGGCGTCCTGAAAGGTATACATGCCTATAATTAGGTATACATGCCTATAATTTTGTTGCCAGCTTCCCCTTTTTTGTTCTTTGGAAGTGGCTATGATTTAGCCAGGCAAAAAGGTATCTTTTTAAAAATTTGCCCCAGCATAAAAATGTTTAATGTTATGACTCTGGTTTTACCACTACCTTGAAATATGTTTTATTTCTATCTAGATTTTAATGAATCAGTGACTTTTTATTAGTATCATATGAACAAGTGTTAAATAATGATGACATTTTATTTCTGCTTTTGTCTATCTTGAATTATAAACTCCCAAAGAGCACTAGGTTCTTGCACACACTTTTTTAAGTGCAAATAGGAGATCAAATAATTTTGGGTTAGAGGACCTTGAAGTCTGAAGAACTGAGTTGGTTCAGACTAAGCCATTTACTAGTAGGGTAACCTTGGGCAAGTTACAGAATTTTTTTTTTGGCCATAATTTTTCCATCCATACAAAGTAAGAATAATATCAATGTTACACGGTTACTGTAGAATTAAATAATACACATGAAAAATAACGTTTGTTTTAAAGTGCTATATCAATGTTGATTACAATTTTTAGCAAACAAGGCTTAATAAATTCAAAAGGTGGTGATAATTTATTGATTTTTATGAACTATAAAAATTAAAAATTATTTTCAAATCCAGTTTTTCCTGGAATTTAAATGGTAAACTATGTCTCTGATGTTTCATGGAAAGTATATTTTTTAAGTTCTTTTCAGTTTCTTTGTCAAAACATTGTTTTTCATGACTCAGCAACTTCTCACTTTCTCACTGCTTGGATGTCATATAATTTCATTTGTAATTGTTTTTTGTAACTCATTTTTTAATTTTATTAATAAAAACCAGGAAAAAAATTAAAAAATTGTAGGCTTTACAACCAAATGTAACTAAGTTGGAAGTCTCCTCAGAAAAAGGCATATCACAGGGTTGTTGTATTACCTAAGGTAAAAATAAACTATGGAAAATTACTGTCTGGAAAATTGTTGCTTACAATTATCTCTAATTTATTTGGAATCTAGAACATTCGTAATTCATGTTTTGTTTAAAGTGGCAAATCTGGTCACAACCATTTTGTAATGGTTTCCTAATTTAAAGAAGCTGCGTAACTTGTATTTGTGATTTGGTCCCTATGAGCAGCATCAAATATCCAATAACTGCATACAATTTAGATTATAGGACCTTACTTACTGCTCACTATTTTTGAGAGAACATTGCCCCTTTGAGGCAATTCTTTTGTGGAGTTTCCATGATCATCATAGTTGTTTCTAATCATACAAAATATTTAATTGTATTAGAAAGAATTATGGAGGATTTTTACAAAACCACTTTACTTTTTGGCTCTTAAGTTTTCCCTGAATTCTATGTTGGCCCTCCATATTCTCTTATAAGTCTGATAAAATAATTCCAGTATATAGTAGAAAAGTAACACTATCAAAATTCTATGGAGCATTTCTAAATTGTTAACAAAACCCTTTTAGGAATTCCTGCTTTATATCTCATAAAGTCATTGTTAACCACTGCTTCATGCAAATTTGTCTTCATCACCATGAGGGATCTGTTTTCAGCACAACAAATAAGAATAAAGCTTTTGATACAAAATGTGAAGTCTAGAAAATTGTGGAGGTATGAATAACTTGTTTGTTTATAAAAGAGATTTTCACTTTCACCTGGCAAATGATGTGCTTGATTCCTCTGTCTCACAGCTGGTATTTCATTCCTATAAAAGCCTGGTGCTGCCTCTGGAGTTCTGGTAGGAAGTCCTAAAGAAAAGGAGTAAGAAATTATTAGCATGTAATTTCTTAGTCCAACTGACCCAAGAATTTTTACCTTAGAGGAGAATTTCATAGTAACTATTTAGAAGGGTCTCTATTTTATGCCTTTATCTGTGTATCTTGGTACTGCTCCAACAGAAGACTGTTTAAAGGGAGGAAGATTTCTTCTTCAGAGGATGTAGTGGAGCTCTAGACACATAGAATCACACAGAAGGGGCATTCAGAATAGGCTCTAAGATCTAGTTGTAACCCAGATTTGAGAACAGAGCTCCTTACTTCCTTGTTAGTATTTTGTGACATTCACTTCTATGATATTTTAATAAAGATATTTTTACCAGAGATGCTTAAGTATATTTTAATAAATATAAATATTTATATCACCCTAGCCCTCACTTGAACTCGATAGCATAAGTGTATTGTATATTGTGGATAGAGAGAATCATGAGCATGGATGGCTGTTTAGGTAGCAGCAGTATTAGGACCTAATGCCAGTCTAGAAAAAGATATTCATCTGAGCAAATGATTTTTAAAGGCGCAGCTTCAAGGAAGATAAAATAGAAAAATTTACACCTGTGAGCAGATATAGCCCTACAGTTGAAGACTTGGTTAGTTTTCAACTCTTTATCCAAAGAAAAAGGTAGTTTCCTTTAGGGGACTGCAGTTCTGTGCCAGGACCTAGTGGAGCTAGGGCTGAATGTTAGTTTCTGCTCACCTCCTTGGGAAGTACGTTTATGTAGTACATGGATTCACATGACCTTACCTGGTAAGTGATAAAGGGTTACACAGCTTTAAGAAAAAAACAAGTAATTTATAAAATTATTAGTTTAACGTTGGTCTCTGTAGCTAGACTGTCAGTTCCATTTGGCACGGAGTATGTTTATTTTGTTCATTAGTTTATTCTCAGTGGATAGCATCTTATCTATCTAACTGTAGATACTGAAAATTATTCGTTGAATAGTTGGTGAATAACTAAATATGAAATAATTATATTATCCTGGAAGCTGAGAACATCAGCTTTCTGGTTGGCTTACTGGGATTCTTTCAGGTCCTAATTGCTACTCTGTTCTCTCTCATTATCCTATAGGATATATTTAATAATCTGAAACATTACTCTGTTTTAATTGTAGTTTATTGGGCTAAAAGGGAGTTTGAGATCCACGTAGAAAATCATAGTTACAAAATGATCACTGGTCTCCAGCTTCTGTAATTCCCAACCTCTCTTAACTCAGAGATATGTCAATGAATATACATGCCTCCAAACTACTGTCTGGAGAGATGGTATCCTACGCTACTGCACCCATTGTATATATTTCTCACTAATTCAGTTCTAGCTATAAGAAGACAGAGTTTCTGTATAAAATTTCCAATTTTTACTTAGAATCATTAATATATTTGCAAAATAAACTTCCTTTAAAATGCCTTTAAAGGTACTGTACTCATACCTCTGATTTTAATTTTGTAAGAGGCCAAAAATATTTTTAAAGGCATTTATTTCTATTAATTTTGGAATGAAATTTGCTTATGGTTAAGTTACAGAAACTGAATTATCCCTTTACTAAAATAACAAATTTTACATTATAAGAATTGAGAAAATAAAGCAGTAGATTATGGCAGAGAGTTAGCAGAAGCCTGAAAAATGCCACTCATATTTACCTGAAGTGGGAGACTTGCAGCGCTCAAGTTCCAGGGGAACTGGATTGTCATTCAGCTCAGTTAAACCTGAAAATAAAATGACAAAAAATGAGATAAATTTTGCTAAAATTTTGTAGAAACTCTTATTTCTTAATTCCTATAAGTTTTAAGGTTTTCCCTGTGAAAACTACTTTTCTATGCTCATGTATGACAATTTGTGCTAATCATTTTAAGTTAAAATATAGTTGGCATAAAATATATTAGTTTCAGGTGTACAATATAGTGACTGACATTTATATATTTTACGATGTGATCACCACACTATGTCTAGTAACCATCTGTCACTATGCCAAGTTATCACACTATTATTGACTATATTTCCCTTTGCCTTTTTCATCCATCCCTCTATTACTCTCCCCTCTGGCAACTATCAATTTGTTCTTTATTTCTATTTTGTACTGTTTGTTCACTTGTTTTGATTTAAAAAAAAAAAAATTCAACATATATGTGAAATTATGTCATATTTGTCTTTCTCAGTTTGACTTATTTCACTTAGCATAATATCCTTTAGGTCCATGCATGTTTTCACAAATGGTAGAATTTCTTTTTTTATTTTTCATTGTTGAGTAATACTCCATTGTATATATGCCACACTTCATCCATTCATCTATCACTAGACACCTAGGTTGATTTCCCTATGTTAGCTATTATAAACAATGCTGCAATGAATATAGGAGGGCATATATCTTTTCAAATTATTGTTTTCGTTTTCTTTAGATAAATGTTCAGAAGTGGAATTGGTGGGTTGTATGGTGGATCTATTTTTACTTTTTGAGGAATCTCCATAATGTTTTACTTAGTGGCTGTATCCATTTGCAGTTCCACCAACAGTGCACAAGGGTTGTTTTTTCTCCACACCCTCACCAACACTTGTTATTTGTTGACTTTTTTATAACAACCATTCTAATAGGTTTGAGGTGATATCTCATTCTGGTTTTGATTTGTATTTACCTAATGATTAATGATCTTGAGTATATATTCATGTGTCTGTTGGCTATCTGTGGGCCTTCTTTGGAGCAATATCTCTTCATGTCCTCTGCCCATTTTTTTATTGGATTGGTGGGGTTTTTTGTTATTGAGTTATAATATGAGTTCCTTATATATTTTGGGTATCAACCCTTTATTGGATATATCATTTGTGAATATATTCTCCCATTCAGTAGGTTGTCTTTTCATTTTGTTGATGGTTGCCTTCCTGTGCAGAAGCTTTTTAGTTTGATAAAGTCCTATTTGTTTATTTTTGTGTTTGTTTCTCTTGCTCAAGAGGATATATCTAAAAAGATACTAATAAGACTGATTTCAAGTGGATTACTACTTATGTTTTCGTCTAGGAGTTTATGGTTTCAGGTCTTACATTTAATTCTTTAATCTGTTTTGAGTTTATTTTTGTATATAGTGTAAGAGAGTAGTCCACTTTCATTTTTTTGAATGTATCTGTCCAGTTTTCCCAGCACCATTTATTGAGGAGACTATTTCTCCATTGTATATTCTTGCATCCTTTGTGATAGATTAATTGACCATATAGATGCAGGTTTATTTCTGAACTCCCTATTCTGTTCCATTGACTTATGTGTTTGTTTTTGTGCCAGTACCATATTTTTTATTATTATTATAACTTTGTAGTATAGTTTGAAATCACAAAGTGTGATACCTCCATCTCTGTTATTTCTCAAGATTGCTTTGGGAATTTACACAATGGAATACTATGCAGCTATAAAAACAAAGGATCTCTTACCCTTTGAGACAGCATGGAGGGACCTGGAGAGTATTATCCTAAGTGAAATAAGCCAGTCAGAGAAAGACAAGCATCACATGATCTCACTTATATGTGGAATGTAATGAACAAAATAAACTGATGAACAGAATAGATCCAGAGACAGAGAAGCATGGAACAGACTGATGAATCTCAGAGGGAAGGCAGGGGTGGGAGGGTAAGGGGGGGGTGAAATTAACCAAAGAACTTATATACATATATGCATAACCCATAGACATAGACAATAGTGTGGTGAAGGCCGGAGGGGGGGGAGGTGTAGAGTGGAGGGGGTCAATGGGGAAAAAAGGGGACATTTATAATACTTTCAACAATAAAGATAAGTTTTTTAAAAAGATTGCTTTGGCTATTCAAGGTTTTTTGTGATTCCATATAAATTTTAGGATTATTTGTTCTAGTTCTGATAAGAATACCATTGGAATTTTGATAGAGATTGTACTGAATCTGTAGGTTGCTTTGGGTATTATGGTCATTTTAATACTAGTCTTTCTAATCCAGAGCCCAGTATATCCTCCCATTCATTTGTGTCCTTTTCAATTTCTTCAATGTCTTATAGTTTTCTGAGTATAGGTCTTTTACCTCCTTGGTTAAATTTATTCCTAGATATTTTATTCTTTTTGGTGCAATTTATAAAAGAGATATTCTTAATTTCCTTCTGATTGTTCATTATTAGTGTATACAAATGCAGTGGATTTATGTATATTAATTTTGTATCATGCTACTTTACTGAATTCTGTCATTGTATTACATTTTTGGTGGGTTCTTTACGATTTTCTATATATAGTATCATGTCATCTGCAAATAGTGACAGTTTTACTTCTTTCCAACTTGGATGCCTTTTATTTTATTTTCTTGGCTGATTGCTGTGGCTATAACTTTCGGTATTATATTGAATAATAGTGGTGAGAGTGAGCAACCCTGTCTTTTTCTGCTCTTAGAGGAAAAGCTTTCAGGTTTTCACCATTGAGTATAAGGTTAGCTGTGGGCTAATCATATATAGCTTTGATCGTGTTTGTTTTTTTTTGTAATTTTCCTAATTTGTTTCAATGTGGCTTCTGTAAATCCTTAGGAGTTATAAGACTTCTGTTCAGCTAGTTTCCAGTTGGTTATTCAGATTTATTGTTCTATAATATAGCTGTAATTCCTTTGGACCTGGGAGGATGTGAGTATAACTACCACCTACTCTGCCACCACCTTGGATCTGTAGCCTTTATCATTTTAAGGTAAGTTCCTTCTGTATTCACTTTGCTGATAGTTTTATACATAAATGGATGTTGAATTTAGTCAAATGTCTTTTTGCATCTATTGATATGATCATGATTTTTATCCTTAGTTTTATTGATGTGGTGTACCACATTGTTTTCAGATATTGAACCATTCTTGCATCCCTGTTATAAATCCCACTTGATAGTGTTGTATAATCTTTTTAATGTATTTTTAACTTTGATTTGCTACTATCTCATTGAGAATTTTTGCCTCTCTGCTAATCAGAGATAATTGCCTATAACTGTTGAATTTTGTAGTGTCTTTGTCTAGTTTTGGTATAGGTAATGCAATGCTGGCTAATGACTTTGAAAGTGTTCCCTTCTTTTTTATTCTTTGGAAGAGTTTGAGAAGGATTGGTGTTAATTTTTCTTTAAATTTTGGTAGAATTTACCAAGGAAGCTGGCTGGTCCAGGGCTTTTGTTTAATGGGAGTTTTTTGTTTGTTTGTTTGTTTACTACTGCTTCAACTTCATTGGTAGTAATCATTCTGTTGAGATTCTGTTTCTTCTTGGTGTAGTCTTGGAAAGTTCTATGTTGCTAGAAGTTTATCCATTTCTTCTAGATTGTCCAATTTGTTGGCATATAATTGTTCATAGTATTCTTTAATGATCCTTTGAATTTCTTTGGTGTTGACTGGAATTTCTCCTTCATTTCTGGTTTCATTTATTTTGGCACTATCCTTTTTTTCTTGAAGAGTCTTGCTAGAGGCTTGTCAATTTTATTTATCCTTTCAAAGAACCAGTTCTTAGTTTGATTTATCTTTTTCTATTTTTTAATCTCTCTTTTGTTCATTTCCACTCTAATTTTTATTTCATTCCTTCTACTTTGTGTTTTGTTTGTTTTTCTTTTTCTAGTTACTTTAGGTATAAGCTTACATGGTTTATTTGGGATTTTCCTGTTTCTTGAGGTAGGCCTGTATATCTATGAACTTCTCTCTTACAACTGCTTTTGTTGCATCCCATAAATTTTGGAAAGTTGTGTTTTTTCATTTGTGTGAAGGTAGTTTTAAATTTCCTGTTTGATTTTCTTTGATGTATTGGTTATTTAGTAGCATATTGATTAATCTGCCCGTGTTTGTGTTTTATTCCGTTTTCTTCCTGTAGTTGACTTCTAGCTTCATGCCATTGTGGTTGGAAAATAAGCTTGATATAATTAAAATCGCACTGAATGTACTGAGGCATATTTGTGGCCTAGTATATGGTCTATCGTGGAAAATGTCCCATGTGCGCTTGAGAAAAATATGTTTTCTACAGTTTGGGGATGAAATATTCTACACATTTTTATAAAGTTTATTTTATCTATTGTGACATTTAAGGTTGTTAATTCCCTATTAATTTTCTGTCTGGATGATCTGTCCATTGAGCTAAGTGTGGTATTAAAGTACCCAACTGTTATTGTATTACTGTTAATTTCTGTTTTTTGTCCAGAAATGTTAGCATTTGCTTTATATACTTAGGTGCTCCTATGTTGGGTACATAGATATTTTCAAATGTTATATCTTCTTGGATTGACCTCTTTATACTTATGTAATAATGCCTTTCTTGGTCTCTTTCTACTTTAAGAAATCTCCCTCCTCCTCCCCCTCCCTCTTTAGTATTGCTACTCCAGTTTACATTTTGTTTCTATTTGCATGGAATATCTTTTTCCATCCTTTCCATTTTAATCTGTATGTGTCTTTCAATCTAAAGTGAGCTGCTTGTAAGCAGTATATAGATGGGTCTTTTATATTTTTTATCCATCAGCTACCCAATGTCTTTTGAGTGGAACATTTAGTCCATTTATATTTATAGTAATTTGGTATAGGTATGTGCTCATTCATGTTTTGTTAATTGTTTGTTGTTGTTCTCTGTTCCTTTTCTTGATCTCTTTCCTTTTTAAATTTATTTTGTATTTTTCCATTACTGTTGACATACAATATTAGATTCAGGTGTACAACATAATGATTAGACATTTATATAGCTTATGAAGTGATCACTCTAAGTCTATACCCATCTGCTGCCATACAGTTATATTACTTACTACATTCTCTATGATGTACTTTACATCAAAATGACTATTTTCATGACTGAGAATTTGTACTTCTTAATTCCTTCACCTTTTTCATTCACCTCACCAACCCTACTCCCATCTGGCAACCATCAATTTGTTCTCTGTATGTATGAATCTGTTTCTGTTTTGTAAATTCCACATATAAGTGAAATCATATGGTATTTGTCTTTCTCTGTGTGTCCTATTTCACTAATAATAACATGTAATAGATCCATCCATGTTGCCACAAATGGTATGATACTCTTTTTTTTATGCCTGAGTAATATTCCATTATATATATGTACCGTCTCTTCTTTATCCATTGATCTATCAATGGACACTTAGGTTGTTGCTTTCAGATATGGGCATTGTAAATAGTGCTGCAATAAATATAGGGGATCATATATCTTAAAATTGGTGTTTTGGATTAGTTTGGATGAATAACCTAAGTGGAATTTCTAGGTCATATGGTAGTTCTATTTTTAATTTTGTGAGGAACCTCCATACTGTTTTCCATAATGGCTGCCCAAATTTATTATCCTACCATAAGTGCACAAGAGTTCCCTTTTCTCCACATCCTTGCTAACATGTGTTGTTTGATTTATTAGAAGCCATTCTGACAAGTGTGAAGTGATATCTCACTGCAGTTTTAATTTACATTTCCCTGATGATTAGTAATGTTGAGTATCTCTTCATATATCTATTGGCTATTTCTATGTCCTCTTTGGTGAAATATCTCTTCAGGTCCTCTGCCCATTTTTTAAAATCAGATTTTTTTGGCGTTGTGTGAGCTCCTTATATGTTTTGGATATTAACCCCTTATTGGATATATCATTGGTGAATATCTTCTCCCATTCAGTAGGCTGTCTTTTTGTTTTGTTGATAGTTTTCTTCTCTGTGCAAAAAGTCTTCAGACTGATGTAGTCCCAATTGTTTTGTTACCTTGTTTCCCTCACCTGAAGAGACATATCCAAAAAAATATTACTAAATACGATGTCAAAGAATTTACTGCCTTTGTTTTCTTCTAGGAGCTTTATGGTTTCAAGTCTTACATTTGTCCTTAGTCCATTTTTAATTGATTCTTGTATATGGTGTAAGAAAGTGATCTGGTTTCATTGTTTTGTATATGTGTCTAGTTTTCCCAACACCATTTATTGAAAAGACTGTCTCTATCCCAATGTATATTCTTTAATTTTTTTTTAAGTCCTAGCCAAAGGATATGTTTTTATTGATTTTTTTTGAGAAAGAGGAAGAGAGAGAGAGAGACATCGATATGAGAGAGACACATTGATTGGTAGCCTCTAGTATGCACCCTGACCAGGGAACAAACCTGAAACCTGGGTATTTGCCCTAACCAGAAATCAAACCCGTGACCTTTTGGTGTATGAGAAAACACTCCAATCAACTGAGCCACAGTGGCTAGGGCCCAATATCTATGCTTGCCTTCTTTGTGATAGATTAATTGACCATACAGACATGGATTTATTTCTGGGTTGTCTTTTCTGTTCTATTAATCTATGTGACTTTTTTTATGCCAGTACCAGGCTGTTTCGATTACAACAGCCTTGTAGTATAGTTTGATATCAGGTAGCATGATACTTTTTTCTTTGTTATTCTTTCTCTTGCTTGCTTTGGCTTTTTGGGATCTTCTGTGGTTCCATATAAATTTTAGGATTGTATGTTCTAGTTCTATGAAAAATGCCTATAATTTTTTTTGTTTTTTTAGTGTATTTGTCTAGTTTTGGTATCAGGGTAATGCTGGCCTCTAATTTTCTGGATTAGTTTCAGAAGAAAAGGTAGTAATTTTTCCTTGAAAGATAAAACCATCATTTCCAGGGCTTTTTTGTTGTTGTTAGGTTTTTTTGATTACTTATTCAATTTCATTAGTACTTTTAGGTCTGTTCAGACTTTCTGTTTCTTCCTGATTCAACCTTGGAATATTGTGTGTTTCTAGTAATTTGTCCATTTCTTCCAGATTGGCCAATTTATTTGCATATAATTGTTTATAGTGTTATGTTATAATGCTGTATTTCTGTGGTGTCCTTTGTCTCTTCTCCTCATTTTTGGATTTTAAAAATTTTGGCTCTCTTCTTCTTCTTGATGAGTCTTTCTAACACACAATACAATATACAGATGATGTATTATAGAATTGTAGCCCTGAAACCCATATAATTTTATTAACCAATGTCACTCCAATAAATTCAACAAAAAAGAACCAACCATTTGAGCCCAATCAACCTACAGAACTGTAAAAGATAATAATAAATTGTTGTCTTATATCTAATTTACATTTATTTGTTTATTGGCATATCAAAAAATAAATCAAAGTTTTATCAGTTTTGTTTATCTTTTCAAAGAACCAGCTCTTGATTTCATTGACTTATTTATTTTTATTGTATTTTGTTTATTTTTGCTCTGATCTTTATTATTTCCTTCCTTCTATTCACTTTGGGAGCTTTGTTTCTTATTCTTCTTCAAGTTCCTATAGGTGTAATGTTAGATTGATTAGTTAAGATTTTTCTTGTTTTTTGAGGTAGGTGTGTATTGTTATACATTTCTCTCTTAGAATTGCTTAGTCTGTGTCCCATAGTTTTTGGGTCATTGTGTCTTCATTTTCATTTGTCTCAAGGTATCTTGATTTTTTTCTTGATCTTGTTTCGTGGCCTAACATGGTCTATCTTGGAAAATATTCCATGGACAGTTGAAATAATGTGTATTCTGCTGCTGTGGGGTGAAATGTCCTAAAAATATCAATTATGTTCATCTGGTCATTTGAGGTTATATTTTCTCTGTTGATTTCTGTCTGGATGATCTATCTATTGATGTCAATGGGATGTTAAAGTCCCCTACTACTACTATATTACTATTAATATCTCCCTTTATGTCTGTCAATATTTGTTATATATTTAGGTAATCCTATTTTGGGTGTTGATGAGAGTTATATCCTCATGTTGGATTGATCCCTTTATCATTATGAAATGCCTTTTGTCTCTTGTTATAATCATTATTTTAAAATCTGTTTTGTCTGACATAAGTAATGCTACCCCAGCCTTTTTTTTTTTTTTTAATTTCCATTTCCATTGGCAGAAAATATCTTTTTACATCCCTTTTCTCATCTGTGTGTGTATTAGTCTTGGTTTTTTTATCCATTCGGCCACCCTATGTCCTTTGATTGGAGCATTTGGTCCATTTACATTTAAAGTAATTATTGATAGGTGTATATTTATTGGAATATGATTGTTTTCTCATTATTTTGAAATTCTCTTTTTCTTATTCTCTTGCTCTCTTCTCTTTTATGTTGATGACTTATTACAGTGTCATGTTTGGATTCCTGTCTCTTTATTTCAGTAATATTCATGGATTTTTCGGTTTGTGGTTACAGTGTGCTTCATATATACCAAGCTATGTTTACTGCAGTCTATTTTAAGTTGATGGTTGATTAAGTTCTAAAGCATTCTAAAATGACTACAACTTTTAGTCAACCCCTCCACATTATGTTTTTATTATTTTTTCTATGTCTATGTTTATCCCTTAATTTGTTTTTATACACAATCTTTCTTTTGCCTTTTAACCTTTGTACTAGATCTTTATAGTTGGTTAATTCACTGCTTAACTAAGTGTTTGCCTTTTTTAGTGAGAAAGCTTTTTCTGTCCTATTTTCTTATTCATATTTATCTTTTCTCCTTTAAAAAGTCCCTTTAACATTTTTTGTAACACTGGTTTAGTGGTGACAAACACTTAGCTTTTTCTTGTCTGGGAAAATCTTTCTCTTTCTATTCTAAATGATAGCTTTGCTAGGTGGAGTAGTCTTAGTTGTAGGTGTTTGCTTTTCATCACTGAATATTTCATGCCATTCCATTCTGGCCAGCAAAGTTTTCATTGAAAAATCATCTATCAAATGGGAGATCCTTGTATGTAACTCACTGCTTTTCTTACTACTTTTTTCCTTACCCGAGGATATTTTTTCCATTGCTCTTTAGAGAGAGTGGGGGAGAGGGAGAAACATCGATGTGAGAGAGGCACATTGACTGGCTGCCTCCTAGACTAGCTCCAGCTTGGGCCAGGGATGGAGCCTGCAACTCAGGTATGTGCCCTTGGCCGGAATCAAACCCTGGACCCTTCACTCCGTGGGCCGATGCTCTACCCAGTGAGCCAAACTGGCTAGGGCTTTCTTACTACTTTTAAAAGTCTCTCTTTGTCTTTAACCTTTGGCATTTTAATTACCATGTGTCTTGATGTGGGACTCTTTGAGTTCATCTTGTTTGGAACTCTATGCACTTCCTGGACTTGTATGTTTATTTCCTTTGCCAGGTTAGGGAAGTTTTCAGCCATTATTTCTTCAAATAGGTTTTCAATCTCTTGCTGTGTCTTTTTCTAGTATCCCTAAGATGTGAATGTTGGTATGCAGATCAGCCTGGGAGCCTGAACAGAGCTCCTGCCTGCTATCCATGTGCAGGGGAAATGTAAACAATGGTGCTTTTTGGTTCCTCTGGTCTTGGAGAGTTCCCTCAGCTCCCAGAGAGCTCTCACAGTTTCCCAGACTTCTTTACATGGTCTCTTGTTTGTTGTTTAGAAGCTATTCAGTTGATTCTCAGTTGACCCTCAGGAGAAATTGCTCTAAACATAGGTGTACATTCAATGTGTTCTTGGCAGGGGGTGAGCTTGGTCTTTCTTCACCACCATCTTGGCCCCATGTTTCAACACTGTTCTTTTTAAAAGCTGTTTTGGCTATTCTAAATCTTTTGCATTTCTGTATGGACTTTAGAATGAATTTTTCAATTTCTGTTAAAAGCCTGCTGAACTTTTATTGGGATTGTATTGAGGTACAGATCAATTAGGAGAGAATAGAAATCCTAATAGTATCAAGTCTTTGAAACACAAACATGGTGTAATTCTTCATTTTTTAGGTCTTTATAAAAATTTTCAGCAACGTTTTCTGGTTTTAAATGTATGGTCTTTCACATCTGTTCTCTAATTTATGACTAGGTGTTTCATATTTTGATGCCATATAAATGGTATTTTAAATTTCAGATTTTTTGTTGTGGGTAGAATGAAATAAAATTTATTTTCATATTTTGACCTTCTATTCTGCATTTTGTTAAACTCACTTATTAGTCCTAGTACCCTTTTTGTATATTTCATTACATTTTCTTCATAAATTATCATGTTGTCTATGGGGAAAAAAAAGGACTATTTAACTTCTTTTCCAATCTTTTATTTATTAAGATAACTCATTTATTTTTCTTGCCTGGCTACACTGGCTAGAATCTCCAGTACAATGTTAACTAGAAGTGGATGTGAGTTATTATTTTTTCTAGTCTGGCTGGTGGGAATAGGCACTATTTCCTTTGTTTGAGTGTTGAACAGTTTTCTTAAATTCTTTCAGACAGGTCTTTACCTGACCCTGGTTAGTTTCATCATATGTGTGTGTTAATCTGTATTTTGTTTGAGGAGGAAACTGTGGATCTCTGGGATCCCCTCCTTGTGAACTGTAGCTGCTTTGGTTTCCTGGTTTCTCATTCTCATCTCCTCAACTCAAGCAGCTGACTGGTTTTCTCTTGGGTTTCCCTCCCTCCCTCTGCTGCAGTCTAGAAATTCTCTCAGAGCAGTAATCAGATGTGGTTGCAGGCTTCACTTCTTTTTCGTCTGTCAGAGATTATTGTTTTTCATTACAAGATGTCCTGTGTCTTAAAAACCAAAAAAAAATTTTATTTGTTATATCTGTATGTGTGTGGGGGGAGAGGGGTGGGTTGTTTGTTTCAGGCACTAGATTAAATTTGGTCTCTATTATTCTGTCTTGGTCTGAAGTGGAAATCCAAAGCTTTGTCCAAACCTCCTTATCTTGTAGAATATCACTTAGATGTTTCATCCTCAGATAGGCCCTTCCTTCCCTGACACTCATTTTCCTCTTTCTAAGCACTGCTACTTCACAGTGCTTTAACAGTGTATCTATAGAATGAATAAAATTTTTAAAATTCATTGTTTACTGTCATTTTCGCTGGTATTCCTTCTTTCCTTATTCCCCATGTTCTGACAAAACCATGCAGTGAAAGAAGGAAAACATAGATAGGCCTGATACTTTTCAAAGTCTTCCATAGATTGGCTGTGATTCTGGTATTTAACCTCTTTGTGGCTTGGTTCATTTTCTATTATAACAACAATGTCTAATATTTATAGAGGTGCTTTTACAAACATTAACCAAAAAAAGTTCCATAAATCTCTAAGGGAGGTAGAGATTATAATTTTTACTTTATAATTAAAAAAAACAACCTCAGAGTAAATGATTTGCTTAAAAATGTAATGAGCAGATGATAAATAGAAAAGGCATAAATTGCTATAAACCTTTGACCCTATGTCTGTTGCTCTTTCTAAAGCATATAATTGCTATAAACCTTTGACCCTATATCTGTTGCTCTTTCTAAAGCATTTAATTGCTTCTACAAATCATAATCTGTAAAATACAGAGGTTTCCTTTTTAAAGGTTTAGGGAAGTCAGCTCCTCGGAGCCTAACCTGTGTTACAAGGTGACCAATGAAAGCACCCAGGAAAAGATTGCAATTGCAGTTGAGATGTTTCTCAAAATGAAAAGTGTAAGTTTCAAAATAGAATGTGATGTCACGTTGAGAGCAAAATTGACACAATAAAATGTAAAAATGGATTTTTGAGAATACCTTGTCCAGTCTCTTAATTGTGAAAAAATAATTTTAAATTGTTTCATTTTTGAATATGTGATTTCATAAGTTGTGAGTGAAAACTAAAAAAGAAAAAGTAGTTTCTGATTATTAATGAAATTGGTTTATAATGTTATCTGAAACTTGAAGACACTTGGAGACACAGGATATGAAGTCACTTTTGCATCAGACAGGTATAAGTTTGGTTCCCACTTATTCTTTGTGACTATGAGAAACTAATTTCATCTCCTTTAACCTCAATTTTTTCATCTGTAGAGGAACCCACTAATAATATCTTCCTCAAAGGGTTATAATGACCATTAAATAACATAACACCCAGTCAAATTGCTTAGCACATCCCAGAATATAATAGACACTCAATGGAATTGGGTTAAGTTTCCCTAAATAGGGACAATGAAGATAGCTTTACTGAAAGCTAGGAAACAATTCATGAAAAGGCTGTACAGCTTCTATTATAATAATATAAAACTGTAGACATGTAACCAGGTTATATTATTGAATAATTAAACTTAAAGCTAAATTTTCGTAAAATTTATTTTTAAAAGCAAATTCCAGGATCTTCAAGGCATTAAAAAATCAGTCTCTTATCAAAATATATGATGTGGATTATCAAGAGAAGATTTTTAAGAAATCTGCTTTCAAATTTCAGGGCTTGTCTGAGCCCCTATGGAGCCTATTGGTGGAAACATGGAGGATCTTTTTAGGGCCATGTAAGGACTTGATTTTACTTCTGCCTTGATACTTTAAACTTTTATTTAGAAAAAACTATGAATCCAGTGAATCCAGGAACTATAAAAGCTACTTCTGCTCTCATCTGTCAAATTTGAAAAATCCCCTGACTCTGCAGGTGAGCAAAAAGAACCGGTTGTTCTCTATCCCACTACTATCATCATTTACTTACTGAGCTCATACTTGTGCTGGGAGTAGAGGATACACAAATTTTAGATAATGTTCTTCAGGTTCTTGTCATGCATTTGGAAAGACATAGCCTATGCATAAAAGTAAGTAAACATACAAACGAATCTAGGTTAAGTACCAATTAAATGGTTCAAACACTACTGTGTACAAGCCTGTACGCTGGAGGCATTTAAATAAAGGAACTAGTGTAACAGAAAGCAGCCGAAGCCAACATAGGTGTTCTAGTCACAAGACACCAGGAGCAGAGACTGTGGAAAGCACCCCAAAAGGGGGTGCTCTGCTAGAGCAGAAAACTAGAAAATAATTTGAGCAAAAATAAGTCACCCTCGGGGCACTCCCAGAAAAATTTTAAGGATTTCACAGAGACAGACTTCCTTTAGCTAGAGAAACAAAGAAGTCTTAGGTTTTTATAAGTGATGCGATTCCATTAGTATCTACAAGCTGGTGAGGTGAGGTCTGAAGAAATTCAAAATACAAACAACATACATGTATATATATTTTTTATACAAATGTGAGGTCATCTTTTATATATTAATAAGGAACATGCTTTTTAAATATAACATTGATTTACTATCATAAACATCTTCTCATGTCAATAAATATTCACCCATAACATCACTAGTATCATTTGCACCTCTAATCATACCCTCACTCTGCTCTCTTTCTGTTTCAATTTTTAGAATTACTTACTCTACCATCTTCAGATTTGCATTTGCTACCATAGTAAATAATAGTATTGACTCTCTTATTTGTGACCTTAATTCTCCAACTTCACAGTGTCTGGTCCCTAAAATCACTATAGAAATGTATTTGTGTATCCTATTTTGTGTACTCTATTTTAATAAAACCATCAGAAATTAGGTATAATAGCTGTCTCTAAGGTATCTAATTACTTAGAAAGAGGAAATATTGTTGCCTTGGTTAGAATAATTTTATAAAATGGCCAAAGGCACAACGTTTCCAAAATAAGAAAGTATTCAATTATTGTTACTGGTATGTCAGGTTTTTTATTTATAAGGACACCATGACTCTTCCTCCTCAAAACAAAAGACAGTGACTCTTGGACTAATAGGATGTGGTATGCATGGTTTGAAATAAACACTGAAACAATGGGTATGAGTAAATGGGTCATGACAACTATTTAAAATATTTTTATAATTTTTATTAAAATTATCAGGCTGCACTTCCATAATAAAACAAAAATTTGCATGCATGCTGAATGTGTTTTAAAAAACACATTACTGAGCACAGATGTATGGATTTAATTCAAGCATTATGACTTAAAAGTGCTATTTACCTAACCTTAATAGAACTTACTCTGATAGGAAGTACGGATCCGTTTCGTTAAATCAGGATAAAAGTTAGACAGGCCACGCATGCAAAAGTTGTCTTTGGAACATGCCAGAACACCAGCATCAGCAGCAGGCAGGGGAAAGAGAGAGAAATAGTCTAAAGTGAAAGGAAGTGATATCATACCAGAATCTAGAACAGCCAAGATGAAGAAATTGTAGCAAGTTTAGGTAAACAAATTAGAGAGAAGATATTAAAAAAGTAAATCAATTAGAAAGTAAAATGTGATAGATGAATGATGAGAAATGTAGTAATTTTATTTAATCAAATATCTTATAAAAATAGATGGCATATTTATCTTATGTTTTTTTATGTAGTAAACTTATTTGGCTTGCAAATAATATGTATGTTACCTCATAAATATCAAAGTGGTTGTCTTTAGTTTCCAGTATTAAAAAGAAAGCTTTGAGATTTTAGTTTTTAATATTTTATTTTTATAACAAAGTGAGTACTCACTTTATACACTAAATATGAAATTTATGACTTCATTACAATTTTTCCTAATTTTAAAGTCATCAAAATTCTAAGCTCTAATCATAAATGTTAAGGCTCAACAAGATTAAATTAAGTAACAGTTGTATTACCTGTCACCCCACTGTGGATATCCAGCAATAATTTAGATACTAACAGAGAATCCAAAGCTTTTCTGATTGAATTGGTGCTTTCAATATGCAAATAGTGCCTCCTATCTTCTAACATCTTCCTACCCTTGAGTCCATGAACTTTCAAAAGTCAACCTTTTTTCCCAATCATGAGGGGATCTTATGATACAGGGACACACAATTTCTCTTATTCGGTCTTCCTTTCAAAAGCCAGTAGTGGTTGAGACAGAACCTATAAAATTTGAAATTTCCAGCACTCCTAAGATATTGTTAAAAATTGAAATTCCTAACAAAAATACACACAAATCCAGAACTTCTGTGTTCCTGAAAAGGGTCAAAACTAGCATTTTGGAGAGGATTGAGGTTTACAAAAGAAAAATAAACAAAGAGATTTCAGTGTATCAAGTAATTTTTTCATTAGTCCAAAAAGAAGCTTCAGTGTCACAGTCAGATGTTAAATTTGGCACTCCTGCTATTTAGAACATTAACACCTACCATCATGCACTTTTTATTTTAAAATATTCTTGCATGAGTATATTTAGTAAAGTCTTCAATATTCAATTGATTAAAATTTTTGAAGAACTATCTAAAATTTAAAGAAACTATATTTTCTGTCCACTGACATAATATTATAAATATATTTCCATCTGTGAACCTTTTAGCCCAATTAATTTTTTACCTAAATTTTTTAACCAAACTGTGTCAGTGGACAGAAAATATACAAAAGTTTCAAAATGTTTAAAAGGAAACTATTTGGATATGTACTGAATTTTCAGTAAAACTTTGGATGATTTGGCATTATATAGAAAGTATTTCTGCTTAAACCCTAATTAACCATGTATATTTTTATTTTATAGTTAAATAAATCAACTTATTGATTCTGTCAAGAAAATGTCATCTTTTGTAACATTTTAAATGTTAATAATTTTTATTGCATTTGTTAAAATACCTCCTAGAAAGTCAGCACCCAACAAGGAAATATGACAGCTAAAATATGGAGTTAATTAAAAAAATTAAAAGAAGTGAATAACTACTTTTAACTAAATGAATGACTACTTTTAATTTATAACTTTTAACTAACAATTACATTTTTAAAAGGGCCAGATACACTAGGAGAAAAGTATCATCTTTAACACAACCATTGAAAGCAGTTTTTTCAAGTAGAGAGCCTGATTTTCATAGCATTTTTATATATAATAGCTTAATTTCTGTTATTTCCTAGGACTTCAATCTAAGAAACTTGAGAGTTTGAAGACCTCATTTACCCTTTCAAAGATTTTCACTATGTTTCTGTCCAATTTTATTTGCATGGTGTTATAAATTATGTTCACTTTATTTCACCATGCATTTCAACAGCATCACATAAGAAAGATAAGAAATCTAAAGGTAAGAAAACAGATGAACTAATCAAGTTCGTAACCATCTTGTTTTATCTCCTACCTGCAATGAACTGCTTGTTTTTCCGAGGAGACCGTGGTTGTCGTTGGTATAGGTCACTCGATCTATATAAGTCAATGGTCCCCATGCTTAACAGTACTGTCTTCTGTATAAAATCCACCACAGCCAACCCATTGCAGTTCCCAAATGCAACTCTGAGAGAAAAAAAATATGCAACTAGAATGTACCACACCAACTTTTACTATTCTTACCTTTGAATTAAAAATAAGATTACTGGAAAGTGAAGCTGTAGGGTTGGGGCTGTCAGGCAATGATTGGAGTAGTCAGGAACGATATTGTGCCTTTACATAGGATAAGCTGACTTTGCATAATAGTCATTGTAATAATGTGCAACACAAAAATAGAACTGATCTCAATATTATTAGAAGTAAATGTACAAATTACCAAGGCAAAAGACAGGAATGACCTGAAATCACATTTTATCATGTAAGTAGTGATTACCCAATCTGCTCTTTAACTTTGTCTTATATTTTTACAGAAGAATCATGTAACATCTTTTTGGTATACAACAAGGAAATAGGTCAAGAAATGTCATACTTTTAAAAGCTACAGGTGTTTAGGTATGTAATTAGGTGCCTTTTTGAAATAATAATATAATGATTATGCTTCAAATTAGTTCTCTTTTTAAACAGGATATTTTAACACAAATATTACATAAAAATTCATATCTCTAAAGTTTTGACACTGTGGTAGATATAAACAGGTATCATTTCATTTACAAAAAATTAAAAATTTCTCACTCTTTTTCTCTTTATTTTGTCCCATTTATTAAAAGACAAAAAACGCCCTAGCCAGTTTGGCTAAGTGGTTAGAGGGTCTGCCTGTGGATTGAAGGGTCTCGGGTTCGATTCTAGTCAAGGGCATGTACCTGAGTTGCACCAATTGGGATGCTGGAGGCAACCAATTGATGTGTCTCCCTCACCACCACCCCCTACTCTCTCTGAAAAAAAAAAAGGAAAAAATATCCTCTGGTGAGGATTAAAAAAAAAAGACAAAAACCACTTGATTAATTTCATAACTAAATCTCCTGTGAAATTAAAACTGCTCTCCTAACAGTCATTTTGGTCACTTCAACCATTAGGCATACAATAACTTTCTTTTTTCTCCATTTACAACATCTCCTCTAGTTGAACATTGTAAATCTGTGTTTTTTACTACTTACATTAAATATACATACACTTGCTCATTTTATATAAGTTCCATGTTGTTTTATTGCTTAGATTGAATCTGGTTGTCAAATCATCTTCTTACTCTGAATCTAGTTCTTTCCAACTCCATCTCATGGCCTTCCTCACAACAAATTAAAAGTTCTAGGATACTAGATGTTTTGCTGTTTCACATAGAGTTTTACATCTTCCACTAAGATTTTGGAAACTGGAAAAAGTGTTGTTAAAAAAGTAAAAAGATCCCATCTTTATCATTTTATAGGTTATTTGACTTTGAGAAAAATTAATGAATCTGGCCAGGTCTGTTTTTTTTTTTTTACTTTATAATGATATTTATAACACTAGACTTATCTAGTTCATAAGGCCTTTAGGAAAAACAAATCAGAAGTCTATTAATGTTTTTGCATACCAAATTAGAATTGATTTCAATTTTATTATAAATAAACGCAATATTATATATATTACATATTATAGCAAGTTAATATCTTTATACTTTTTATGTTAAAATATAGTTAATTACGTCTTCTTACAGGTGTGATAGAGTTCCCAAATGTAATACTGACAGGAAAAAAATTAGGAAACTAGAACATATTGATACCAACCAAATTAATTATTTTTACCTGTGAATTAAAAATAAGGATACTGGAGTGATGTCAGCATGAGAAGACCTCTAGGTTTCTCCCCTTGAGGTAACAAGTTGGACAACTATAATTCAACAAATGATTCCATGCTTAACACACAAACACATCTGAAAGATCCACAAATTGAGACATCTAAAGGTGGGTGGGTTGAAGTAGGAAAGCAAGCAGGGGGAAAGGATGAAGAGGGTGCCACAGACCCCAAATAATCAAAGTAGTCCTCAGAAAAAAAAGAACGAAGGTGGAGGTATCATACTCCCTGATTTCAAATTGTACTACAAAGCTACAATAAACTAAACAGTATGGTATGGCAGAAAAATCTGACACACAGACCAATAGAACAGAATTGAGAGTCCATGAATAAACCCACAAATATATGGGCTGCTAATTTTCAACAAAGGAGCCAAAAACATACAATGGAAAAAGGAAAGCCTCTTCAACATATGATGTTGGGAAAATTGGAAAACCACCTGCAAAAAAATGAAACTAGACTGCTGACTGACACTATATACAAAAGTAACTCAAAAATGGATTAAAAACTTGATGAATTAGTAAAATACATAGGAGAAAATATAGGTGTTAAATTTTTGGTACTTGGTCTCAGAGGAGTTTCTGTGAAGTTCACCTCAAAGTCAAGGGAAGTAAAAGCAAAAATAAATGAATGGGACTACACCAAACTAAAAATCTTCTGCATAGCAAAGGAAACCATTAATAAAACAAAAGGCAACCACCTGAATGGGAGAAGATTAAACCTCCAACAAGCGGCTAATATCCAAAATATATAAAGAACTAATACTACACAACAAATTAAAAACAAATAATCAAAAATTTAAAAATGGGTAGAGGGCATGAATAGACTCTTTTCCCAAGAAGACATACAAATGGCCAAGAGATAATGAAAAGTTATTCAACCTCACTAGCTGTAAGGGAAATGCAAATCAAAATCACAGTGATACCACCTCACACCTGTTAGAATGGCTATTACCAGTAAGACAGAAATAAGCGTTACAATGGGGATAAAAGGAACCCTCCTATGCTGCTGGTTAGAATGTAAATTGGTGCAGCCTCAATGGAAAGCAGTATGGTGTTTCCTCAAAAAATAGCTACCTACCATATGACCTATCAATCCCTCTTCTGGGTACCTGAAAAATTTGAAAACACTTATTCCTAAAGATATATGCTCCCCTATGTTCACTGCAGCATTATTCACAATAGCCAAGACGTGGAAACAACCTAAACATCCTTCAATGACAACTGGATAAAGATGTGGTACATATATACAGGGGTGAGAAAAGGTAGGTTAATAATAATAAACACAATAATAAATAAGAATAAACTCTATGCTCTGCATATTCACAATTGTAAACCTATGTTTGCCCAGCCCTATATAATGGAATACTACTCAGTCATAATAAAGATGAAATATTGCCACTTGAGAATATCGTGCTAAGTGAAATAAGTTAGAAACATTATACTAAAGTTTCTAACCAATGAAATATGGCAAGAAAAAAAGATATAAAGCATGGAAAGTCAAAAGTAGAATTGATTTCTATTCATAGAGATGATTGTCTACGTAGAAAATCTTAAGGAAACCACATGTAATTACTAAACAAATAAGTGAATTAAGATTAGGGATATAAATTAAATATACAAAAACACTAGGGTTTCTAAATACCTGCAGTGAAGAACTGGAAAATGAAATTTAAAATACCATCTATAATAATATCAACATATATGAAATATTCTGGGATAAATTTAACAAAATACATGCAAGACCAGTATTCTTATAAAACTATAAACATTGCTAGAATAAATTAAAGGTGCTAAATAAATAGAATGCTATACTATGCTTATAGATTGGAAGATTCAGTAATGTCAACATGCCAATTCCCCACAAATTCTATGGATTCAACATGACCCCAATCATAATCCCAGCAAGCTTTTATGGACGAAATTGAAAAGCAGATTCTAAAATGATATGGAAATTGAGGGTTCCACCTCTTGGCTAAAACCTTTGTGTGATTTTTCAAATCTGACCCTAGATAATTACAAAGGCTTTACCTGGCAAGCCTCTGGGGGAAAAGCTACTCTCCCAGGACCATTCTTAGTGCATAGCCAATGCACTGCAGTCTCTGAATGGAGCTACATTCAAGAATTCAGGCCCTTCTGGCATGCCATGCTCCTATGCCCATTTGCATTCCAAGCTAAAGTGCCTTTATTGCTAGGTCTCCTTTTTTGAGGCCTAGGCAGAAGTCTTCAGGCACCTCTGCTGAAGTCTCCTTACTGGGGGAGGAGGAGACTGAAGACAGTTTTCCTTACTCTGACTCTGTATCCAGTACTCTTCTACTCCTAGCCCTCCCCACCCTCTCCTTTGACCTCAGGGTCCATAACACTGCCAAGACTTTTGTTTGGGACGGCCTTAACCATAAGAAAACCCCTATATATGCCTGCACTGATCCACCTGACCATCAACTAGTGTGCTGTTCCATGGATGGGGTGGGAGGAAACAGAACAGGGGAAAGTTGGTGCTTTCTCTAGTTTTAGCTTCTTGGTTACACCATCAAAGCAAGTAATTAAAGGCTTCATTTTGGCTCATTGTTATATTAATCAGCTACTCTGATACATACCTCACAGCTAAGCTCTCTCTCTAGCTCAGCTCTGTTCCTACAAAAATTCAAAAGACCTAGATCAGCCAGAATAATTTTTAAAAAGTGGAACAAATTTGAAGGACTTATACTACCTGATTTCAAGACTTACCACAAAACTACACTAATTAAGACAGTGAAACAGATTAATGGATCAGAGTAGAGATTCCAGAAATAGACCTTCACTTCATATTTGACAACCATGCCACAAGAGTTCAATGGGGAACAGAGGATCTTTGTATCAAATGATGCTGGTACACTGAATACATGTGGAACAAAAAGAAAGCCAATGTTACACATCCTACTCAAAAATTAATTTGAGGTTGATATAGACATAAACATTATTGCTACAGTTACAAAATTTCTAGCAAAAAACCCCCAAACAACAAAGAAAAGCAAACAAAAACCCTGGGGTAGACACAGATCTCTTAGAAAGAACACAAGAAGCAATAAACATTTAAAAAACTGATAACTTAAGCTACTGAGACAAATATAGAAATTGAATATGTACTGTGGTCTCAATAATAGTACTGAATCAATGTAGGATTTATTGATTTTAATAAAGGTCCTATGCTCATGATGTAAAAATTGTCATTGTTCTTAAACTATACACTGGAATAGTAAAATCAATTTTCAACTCTTAAATTTGCTATATTATTTTTCCAAGTTCAGAGAAAAACACTGTTATATTTTATTAAAAGCCCAATATGGTTAATGCCCCCAAAATACAAGACACTCAATTTCAAAGGTTCCTATATGAATCTCTATTCTTGCAAAAATTTTATAAACAAAAGAGATCTGCAATTTATCTCTGATCATACACTTAAATGGCAAGTAAAACAATTCAAGCTTTAAGGGTCTCACAGACTACCATAAACAAATTCCCCATTTTTTGGCAAATAATAATGTACCATAGGTACTACATTGCATTGCTATAGGGAGATCATTCTCCATCCTAAACAAGATGAACCCAAAGAGGCCCCACTAAAAAACATTATAATTAAAATGCCAAAAGTTAAAAAAGGATCCTAAGAGCCATAAGAGGAAAGCAGTTACATACCAGGGATCTCCCATAAGACTACCAGAAGATTTTTCAACAGAAACTGCAGATCAGAGGGAGGGACATGAAATATTCAAAGTGATAAAAAGCAAAGACCTATGACCAAGATTAACTAGCAAGACTATGACTTAAAATTGAAGGAGAGAGAACGATTTTCCCAATAAGAAAAAGTTAAAGGAGTTCATCACCACTAAGCCAGTATTAAAAGAAATGTTAATGGGACTTGTTTAAGCAGAAAAGAAATGATAAAAAACATGAGCAAGAAAATAGAAAAAAATTCTCACTGACAAAGGCAAACAATAACAGCAGTGGATCAACCAACTATAAATCTAGTTGAAATGTTAAAAGGCAAAAGTAGGAAGATCATGGGTAATTGAGTCTAAAAAAACCAACAATAAATTAAAAGATACACACACACAATTAAAAATAAAAAAATCATAAACATGGAAAGGGTAAATAAAAATTATAATTTTAGAATATATATGACCTAAGCAACCATCAACTTAAAGTAGACCATTATAAATGGCCTATATGAAGTAAATATGAAGCACATAGTAAACACAAACCAAAAGTCTACAAGAGGTATGCAAGAAATAAAGAGAAAGGAATCCAATAAAACACAGTCATCAACATACAAGAAATGAGAGGAACAAAATAAAAAATAAACTACAAAAACAATGAGAAAACAATTAATAAAATGGCAATACTACACACCTATCAATAAGTACCTTAAATGTAACTGGACTAAATGCTCCAATCAAAAGACAAGGTGGCTGAATGGATAAAACAACAAAACCCTGTACATATGCTGCCTACAAAAGACCCACCATGGATTGAAAGACACACACACAGACTGAAAGTAAAGGGCTGGGAAAAGATATTTCATACAAATGGAAACAAAAAAAAGCTGAGGTACCTATACTTACTTCACACAAAATAGATTTTAAAACAGGGGCTGTAACAAGAGATAAAGGGAATTTCATAATGCTAAAGGAATCAATCCAACAAAAAATATAACTCTTGTAACCATCTATGCACCTAAATATATGAAGCAAATATTTAAAGACATAAAGGGAGAGATCGACAGTAAATACAGTGATAAAAGGGAACTTTAATACCCCATTGACATCAATTAATAGATCATTCAGACAGAAAATTAACAAAGAAACAGTAGCCTTAAGTGACACATAAGACCAGATGGACTTAATTGATATTGTTAGGATATTTCATCCCAAAGCAGCAGAATATACATTATTTCAAGTGCTCATGAAACATCTTCTAGGATAGACCACATCTTAGGCCACACAACAAGTCTCAGTAAATTAAGGAAGACTGAAATTATACCAAGACTCTTTTCTGACCACAATGGTATGAAACTAGATCAATTACAAGAAGAAAACAGAAAAACCACAGAAACAAGTAAAGGCTAAATAATATGCTACTAAACAATAAATGGGTTAACAATGAAATCAAGGACAAAATAAAAAAATATCTTGAGACAAATGGCAATGAAAACTATCCAAAAATCTATGGGACACAGCCAAAGCAGTTCTAAGTTGTAAATACATTGCAGTGTAGGTCTACCCCAAGAAAGCAGTTCAAAGAGGTAAATTTATAGCAATTCAAGCTTTCCTCAAACAATCTAACCCTATACCTAAAAGAACTAGAAGAAAAAAAAAGCCCAAAGTGAGCAGAAGGAAGGAAATAACAATCAGCAGAACTGAACAAAATAGAGTCTTAAAAATAGTAGAAAAGAGCAATGAAACCAAGAGGTGGTCCTTTGAAAAGATAAAATTGATAAACCTTTATTCAGGCTCACCAAGAAAAAAAGGTAAAATGGCCTAAATAAAATAAAGAGAAGTGACAACCGACACCACAGAAATACAAAGGATAAGAACATACTACAAGCAATTAAATGCCAATGAATTCGACACCTTGGAAGAAATGGTTAAATTTCTAGAAACATAATTTTCCAAGGCTGAATCAAGATTAAACAGAAAATCTGAACAGAACTAAAGGTACTAATGAAATTAAATCAGTTATAAAAAATTTCCAATAAACAAAACCCCTGGACCAGATGGCTTCACAGGTGAATTTTACCAAACATTCAAAGAAGAATACCTATCCTTCTCAAATTATTCCAAAAAACTGAAGAGGAGGAAAGGCTCCCAAACTCATTTTACAAGGCCAGCATTACCCTGGTACCAAAACTCCTTAAGATAGCCAACAAACTTCAATATTAAAAAATAAATGTGAAGTCTATCTGAAGTTCATTGTCCATATTACTAACAATAACTGAAAAGTCTCCAATGTAAAGACAGTGTAGTTGACTAAAATGAACAAAACTATGACATTTCCTAAACACTTAGCATCTAGTTTTAACAAGAGAAGCCTAGATATAAGAAAACAGTTCACAACATAAAACAAAAAGGTGAAACCCTTCCCTCTTCCCTGCTACGTGGTTATAAATTCAAGACTTCTCATGGACTGAGCTCTATAAGTTTGTGAGTCCCTCTGATTCAAAAACAGTAGACAGAATGGACTTTAGGTCTTCTAGGACTACTTTTAGAATCCTAGCTATTCCCAGAATCCAAATGCCATGGGAAAACCATGGCCTTCCATAATCTCATCAAAAGTTTCTGAGTGATCAGATATGACCCACATGACCTGTTTTGGCATGAAAGCTTCAGGTTCTGTATACTGCTGGCTTCTTGATGGTGAAGAAGGTAACATATCCTGTATCTGCTAAATGTTCTATACTTTTGAAATGTAAAACAGTTAATTTAGTTTATAAATTGTCTAAAATTTTGCCTTCCTTGTATTTTTATTCTAATTCATATAAGAAATTCCTCTGAAACACTTTCATCTGATACGTCCCCATCAATTATTATTATGTTTGGGCACAATACAACCTTTGAGCATTTGTCTTAAGGCATTCCAGTATGCAGTGGTAATTAATATTTAACCAACATTACCCTATTCATGTTTACAGTTAAGACTTAAAATATAAAAGTAATACAAAAATGTAAGTCAGAAATAAGACCAGTGAGGTAAATCTGGGAGGTAGATATTTTGGTATCATTTTATCTCATGACAAATATAAAATCATAATCATTAACCTGGATTTCCTGAAACAGAAACATCTGAAATTATACTGAGTGAAAAAAGCTAAATTCAAAAGATTCCATACTATATGATTCCATTTGTATAACATTCTCAAAATGATAAAATTATAGAGATAGACAACGGATTAGTGGTTGCCAGGGGTGGGAGAGTATGGAGAGAAAAAGGGATGAGTGTCACTACAATGGAATAGCAGGGGGGATGTTTATGGTAATGAAACAGTTCTATATCTTGATTGGGCGGGTTGGATGTACATATCTATGCATGATAAAATTGCATAGAACTTTAGATACACACAAGTGCATATAAAAGTGGCAAAAACTCAACAAAATAGACTGAGGAACAAAATAGATCAGAGACATAGAAGCATGGAACAGACTGATGAATCTCAGTGGGAAGGCAGGGGTGGGGGAGTGGGTAGGGAGAGATTAATCAAAGAACTTATATGCATATATGCATAACCCATGGACACAGACAATAGTGTGGTGAAGGCCTGGCGGGAGCAGATGTGGAGTGGAGGAGATCAATGGGGGGAAAAAGGGACATTTGTAATATTTTCAACAATAAAGATAAATTGAAAAAAAAACTGGCAAAAACTCAATAAGATTTGTGGATTGTAATGTCGATTTCTTATTTTATTATATTTATTAGATGTTGACCATTGGGGAAAACTGGGTGAAGAGTACACAGTACCTCTTTGTACTACTTTTTAAACTTCCTATGAATCTAAAAAAACAATAAGAAAAAAATCCTCAACAAAATATTAGGAAACCAAATTCAGCAATACTTTAAAAAGATCACACACCATGATTAAGTGGGATTTATTTCTGGAATGCAAGGCTGTTTCAATATCTGCAAATCAGTTAACATTAAGAAAATGAAGGAAAATAATCATATAATCATATTGATAGATACAGAAAAGGCATCTGACAAAATCCAATGTCCTTTTATAACAAAAAAACTCAACAAAGTGGGAACAGAGGAAACATACCTCAACATAATAAAAGCTTATATAACAAACCCACAGCTAACATCATACTCAATGGTGAAAAGCTGAAAGCTTTTTCTTTTAGATGAGGAACAAGACAAGGATGTCTACTTTCACCACTTTTATTCAACATGGTATAGGAAGTCCTAGCCACAGCAATCAGACAAGAAGAAAAAAAAAAGGCATCAGAACTGGAAAGGAGGAAGTGAAAATTTCATTATTTACAGATGACATGATGCTATATATCAAGAATCGTGAAGATTCCACCACAAAACTAATAGAACTAATAATTCTAATTCATTAAAGTAGCAGGATGCAAAATTAATATTCAGAAATTGGTAACATTTTATATATCAATAATGAACTATCAGAAACAGAAATTTTAAAAAAATCTCATTTATAATTGCTTCAAAAAGAATAAAATACCTAGGCATAAATTTTACCAAATTGGTAACAGACTTGTACTCAGAAAAGACACTCAAATAAGAAATGAAAGAAGGTATTAATAAATGGAAGTCTATACCATGCTCATGGTTAGGAAGAAATGACATCATTAAAAATTACATACTGCCCAAAGAAGCCTACAGGTACAGTGCAATCCCTATCTAAATATCAATGGGTTTTTCACAGAACCAGAAAAAAATAATCCTAAAATTTATATGGAAGCACAAAAGACTCCAAATAGCTAAAGCAACCTCAAGAAAGAGAAACAAAGTTGGAAGAATCATGCTACCTGATATCAGGCTACAGTAATCAAAAGAGCATAGTACTGGCAAAAAACAGAATAAAGAGCCAGAAATAAACCCATGCCTATCTGGTCAATTAATCTATCACAAAGCAAGAATATATAATGGGGTCAAGACTGCCTCTTTAATATATAGTTTTGGGAAATCTGGACAGATACATGCAAAACAATGAAAATGGATCACTTTCTTAAACCACATACAAGAATAAACTCAAAATGTATTAATGACTTAACTGGAAGACCTGAAAACATAAATAAAAGACAGGTAGTAAACTCTCTGATATTGTACTTAGTAATATTTTTTTGATATGCCTCCTCAGGCAAGGGAAAGAAAAGAATAAATAAATGGAACTACATCAAACTACAAAGATTTTCACAGCAAAGGAAATCATCATCAAAGCAAAAAGACATCCTACTGAATGCAAGAAGATATTTGCCAATGATTCATTGATAAACGGTTAATATCCAAAACATACTGGGAATTCATACAATTTAACATAAAAAACCACAATCTGATTAAAAAATGGGCTGAAGACCTGAATAGATATTTCTCCAAAAAGGATATACAGATGGGCAACAGACATATGAAAAGATGTTCAACATCATTAATCATCAGGGAAATGCGAATTAACATCACAGTGAGGTATCACACTTCACACTTGTCAGAATGGCTATCATCAATAAATCAACAAAGTGTTGGTGAGAATGTAGAGAAAAAGGAACCCTTGAGCATTGTTGGTGTGATTGCAAACTGGGGAAGCCACTATGGAAAACAGTATAAAGGTTCCTCAAAGAATTAAAAATAGAACTACAATATGACCCAGCAATTCCAGTGCTGGATATTTATCCGAAGAAATCCAAAACATGACTGCAGAATTATTTACAGTAGCCAAGATATGGATGCAACCTAAGTGTCCATCGATAGATAAGGGAAGAAAGAAGAAATGGTACAGCTCTGGCTGGGTGGTTCAGTTGGTTGGAGCATTGTCCCATATACCAAAAGGTTGCAGATTTGATCCTCGGTCAGGGTGCATGCGGGAGGCAACCAATTGATGTTTCTCCCTCACATTAATGTTTCTCTTTCTCTCTCTCCTCCTTCCTCTCTTTCTAAAAATTAATAAAAAACATATACTCAGTGAAGATTAAGAATAAAAGTGGTACATATATACAATGGAATATTATTCAGCCATAAAAAGAATGAAATCTTACCATTTGCAACAACATGGATGGACCTCAAGAGTATTATGGTAAGTGAAATCAGACACAGAAAGTTAAATACCATATGATATCATTTATATGTGGAATTTAAAAACCAGCCAAACAAAACAAGAACAAACATAGATACAAAAAACAAATTGGTGGTTGCCAGATGGGAGAAGGGTGCGGGACATGAATCTAAAAGCTGAAGGGAGTAAAAAGTACAAATTGCCAGTTATCAAAATATCACGGGGATGTAAAGTACAGCACAGGAAATACAGTCAATAATGTAGTAATAACTGTATATGGTGTTAGATGGGTAGTAGACTTATAGAGGTGATCACTTCCTAAGTTACATAAGTGTCTAATCACAATGTTGTACACTTGAATCTAAAATATTTAATATCAACTGTAATGGAAAAAACCCCAATTCAATAAAAACAATGTGAGAATAATATTTACAAAAGAAGATAAAGGCCTGTCCTCCTCCTCCCCAGAGAAGATTTGCTTATACTCCAGAATAAAGATGTGGTCTCTCTCTAGATGGGAGCACAGGCAGGTCCCCAGCAGACCTATTTTCATATCTGAGTTTTTAAACTTAGAGTTCTTCTCTTGTAATACCCTGCACATGCAGGCACCATCTGTGCCTCAGCAGGTTACCTTGTGGGGACTAAGGTTCAGGGAACTGATGCAAGATGTTGCTCTGGCTGCCTTTTTTGCTGTCAATAATAACCTATCTTTGTCTCTTACGCAAGGGCCAGTTTTCTGTCAAGATATGTACATACAAAAGTGTGGCAGGCAACTAGTGTGTAAGAGGTGAACAACCTCAGATCCTGCAGTTTCTGACTTAACAGTTGCCCCTGGTTAAATTCTTTAAAATAGTAGAACAATCAATCAATAATCATGGGAAAATAGGGCTACTCAACTAGCTAAACTTCATTACACAGATCCTTGGGACTTATTCTCTTAGTTTAGACATAGGCCAACTTGGCTATTGGACAGTAAGTAGTTTCCAAAGATTTTGTTGTAATAATTGTGGTTGTCCTTCTTTGACATCTAATATCCATGTATATAAATGTTGCCACAAAGCCAGTATTCAACTTATAATCTGCTCCAGAAGGAGGCTGAGGCACTCCTGGTTAGTCTGTTGGGGGACTGAGTTTGACCAAAAAGGTGGAATTAAAAAATTTTAACAAGAAAAAATGGTACAGACCTGGTATAACTAAGTTGGAAATGTTCCCAAATAATGATAAGCATTATACAAAAAAATGTCTTTTATATATCTATATCACAAATTAAACAGCTACAGTCTTCTGAAGAAGCCATAAATAATCAAAACTGGGTTAGTTGATGATTCATAAAACTGCCCAAGAGCAACTAACCTGACTGGTCTCATAACATCTTACACAATGAAAGGAAAATACTAATTTTATTGTTTAGAAAGTATCTGTGGTTTTTCTTTCTCTCCTTTTTCCTTTTCCTCATATATAAATTCTGTTATTATATTTGTTAGATAAGATCAATCTATTATTGCTTTGCTCTGTATTCAAGTAAATAACGTGGTAATAATTAACTATGTCTTCAAGTTATTCTTTGACAGGTGGTAATAAAACACTGCTCTTTCTAGCCCTGGCATACCCTACTATCTTGTGTTTTTTCTCTATATCCTAGATAAATAATCCACTTATTAAAACCCCTCCAATTATCCTGAATATATCATGTGTATCCTGCTCTGAACCTAAAAGATAGATTTTATATGTATTAATACATTTAACCCTCTCAAAAACATTTTATCCTATTTTACAGATAAGGAAACAAAGCAGATTTAACTAACGTTTCTAAGATCCAAAAACTAGAAAGAAGCAGAATTAGGATTTGAATCCCAAAGAATCTGACTCTAGCTTTTAGCGTTCAAAATAAAACACAAAGCGAAATATAATAGAATACACAAAAGAAACAAATGAAACCAAGAAAAAAATGTGTAAGTATAGAAGTACACAAACAAAAAAGTATAATAACATCCTAATAACCTCCTAACATTAAAAATGAAAATACTGTCAAGTTTGACATCGACAACAAATAATCATAGTTTACATTTAAGTTATTATTTTTCTTATACCATTTTTAATCTAATAAAAGTCCAGGTTAAGGGCTTCCTTCCATATTTATTTATTTATTTATTTTATTATTTTTTTAAATATATCCTTATTGATTTCAGAGAGAGGAAAGGAGAGGGAGAGAGAGAGATAGAAACATCAATGATGAGAGAGTCATTGATCGGCTGCCAGCCCACAACCCGGGCATGTGTCCTGACTGGGAATCGAACCCCAATCGCCTGGATCCTAGGTCGACGCTCAACCACTAAGACACGCCCAGTAGGGCTCCTTCCGTATTTAGAACTTTAGATATTTCCTTTAAAATACTTAATACATCAAACATATTAGATAAATAATACAAATTAGAAAGGATGTTTAGCTACTTACATTCCATATGCTGAGCTTACAGCAAGACTAGTAACCTGTTGGGGGGGTTCACCATCTACCCACACCAACTGAATAACAAGTTCTGCTTGATAACCTGGAGGCATCCGCACTGGCCGTGTCTTAACACTAGAATAAAGTGAAAAAGCAGTTCTGTTAATACATTTTAAATAAGTATCTTCATGCTTTAAATTATCTTCATAATTTACATAAAATCTAAATACAGAAATATACAACACTAGGCATTCAGTGTAGAATGCAGCTTGACAATGTCTTCTAACTTTCTCAAAATACAAGCTACCTGTGATTTTTTCTTTAAGTAGCTGTTCAGTCAGGTCTGAAACTTCAACTGTCTTTATCACTTCCTTTTTCTCTTCTGAGAATAGTATTTTTAATTTTTTTTATTTACTTTTCATATGAAATATTTTAAGTTATAATGCATAAAGATAAAAAGAATAGCTATTAATCTACCTCCCAATGTAAGATTTCAATATATCAAACCTGAATTCCTGCTCTTTCCCACTAAATTTGCTCCACCTGCACTCTTCTCTATTCCAGTTGATAGCAACTCCTATCCTTGTAGCCAGCTAAAAAAAACTTAAAAATTCTTGAATAATATCCTTCTCTCATATACCTCACTTCCAATCAATTATTAAATGCTGATGGTGTTACCTTAAAAATGTATTCAGAATATGACCCCTTTTTAGTTCTCTACTGCTACTATCCTAGTTACAGTTGACAAATAAAAATACTGGATATCCATAAAAGCCTGAATTTCAAATAAACAATAAATAGGTTTGATTTTTTTTTTACTGTATGTATGTCCCATGCAATATTCGGGATATACTGAACTAAAACATGTTCATTGTTTATCTGAAATTCAGATTTAAATGGGTATTCTGTATTTTTAATTGCTAAATCTGCAAGCCCTCAACATCATCTCTAGTTAGGTGTGAACATCCTTCTTACTGGCCTCCTCGCTTCTACTCTTTTCTTCCATCTCAAAATTGGTTTTCAACATAGCCACCAAAGTGATCCTGTCACTTCTCTCTTCAAAACCCTATAATGACTCCCCATTTAATTAGGAATAAAAGCCAGGGTCATTACAGTAACTCTCTTGCCTATCTGACTTCATCTCCTACAGCCCTCTCCACTAACCTTGCTCCCTTTGTTCTAGCTACACTGAGCTCTTTATATGCTGGGCACATGAACGCCTTTGCTCTAGCTGTTCCTTCTGCCTGGAGCATTCTTCCACCATATCTTCTTCAGCTAACTCCCTCGTCTACTTTTTGTTTAAATCTCATTCACTTAGTGAGGCCTAGGATGGCTACCCATTTTACATACTAGGAAGCACAAAGGCAAAAAAATATATATCAATAATTGCACAAATATGTGTATATTGATAAGAATTGTAATGTTGCTAAAAATGAAGAGTTGGCTTGCTTATTTATCAGCTAATGTACATGGTAATCTAATCCAGCAAAGGAAAAGTGATTTAGGGATGGATGCTAACATATAATTAATCAAAGCATAGATTATACACAACTCAAAAGCCACTTATAATATAATGCAATTCATAGAATAATATTCTTAGATCATTTCTGCTGCTTAGTTCCTAGGACCTTATATACATAATATAGGTCTACACTGATTTTATTCACTTTGGTTCTCTTGATTATCCTTAAGATTATATTACTTCTCAAGTCAACATTAAATTCTTTTATTATGCTTCAATACTGTAACTGTTTACTTCATCTCTACTACCGAATTTTTGTTGTTTTCACTTTTTCTTTTATCTCTTTTAATTTTTTTAAATTTTATATAAAAATAGTTAGATCACTGGAGGACCCACACTTTAATGATGGGTCTTGTTAATTAATAAACAAATCAGTCTACAATGTCTTCTTGAGCTTTGTAGAACTTTTTGTTCTCTTTCTGGTTTTCATTTTAATAGAAATCAATTAAATGAGGCCAAGTGCTATGAAGGGAAAATTGAATATATAACGTTATAACATCATGAACATTTTCCATTTGCTAAAATTTTATGATGATACTTCCTCTTTGTAGATCCCACCCCCCCCCCCCCAGTAATTCCTGCTTATATTTCCTTTTTTACTTCCCAAGAAAAAATTTTGGAGGAAAAACAATGATTACATAAGTATAGCAACTGCTAATTGTGTGGTAAACTGCTTTTGCTTCTGAAATGTTGTCTTTAAATTTTCCATAAGTGTTTTCATAAAAAATGAGGAAGCTAGTTGTCTGAAATTCCTTTAGTAGCAGATTCAGATATTTTCATATGATGCTGATAAAAATTCTTTGCTGAGGCTCAATTCTCCAACCCACTGATATAGAAAACATTTGGTTTGATGATGAAGAAGCAGTGAGTAGTAATTTAAGGAAACTGTATTCTTTTATATCTGACTACTAAAAAGCATAAAAGCAATTAAGATAATTATTATGATCTTGACTAAGTTTTCTTTGATTATGACACTAAACTTTGTTCAGATATACTGAGATAACATAGTCTACTATCAAATAGCACCAGTTATAAAAGAGAAAGACATATTATACAGTATCCTAGCCACCACAAGAAAGAAATTCTTTTTTGAAAACATATTCTTATAGTAGGTAGTAAACTTGGTTTCTTTCAATTCCAAGAAGAAATCCCCTTAACATATTTTTTCATTTTGGGTATACCAAACAAGTGGCCATATTTGTGCCTTGACAAAAGTTTTCCCATTCTATCAAAACCATGTTTACTTTAGGGTCCTTCTGGGAAGCAAATATATGAACTAGTAAGTGAAGGATGAAAATATTGTGTCCCCTGCAGGGATATTCAAAGAAAAGACCAGGGTACCCTATGGTGGACTGCAGACACTTGACAACAATTTACTAGGAGAGAAGAATGATTTTATTTGGCACAGTCATAAAGAATTATATGATTCATATGTAAAATTGTTTTAAAATCTGGTAGCAACTCTTACTTGAGACATGGGATACTGTCCTTTGTTATTCCTTCACTAGCCACAGTGTTAGTGCTCCCAGAAAGACTGCTTGAAGAAGGAAGCTGAGATGAGAGATCTGGAAATGGAGGACTTGTTTCTGGTTCTGGGGTAATAATATCTTCAACATCATACTGAAGTCGTACCTCTAAGGACTTTAAAAAAATTAAGTCATGATAATAAATAATCACATTAAAATAGCTGATAATTTTTGGTAAGTATTCATTATTTTTCTGATTAGTAAGTTGAATTTCAATTTATAGTAAAGCTGAGATATTCCAAAATGAATTAAACAGTGAATTATAAGAAATAAAAAGCATTCATGAAAAATGTAAAATACTTTTTTTGTTCAAAATTATAAGAAACATACATACCAGTGGAGATAAATTTTTTACATAATAAATATTCCTTAAGATAAAGTATAAATTACAATTCCATATATAATAAAATAAAGGTAAAAATTCTTCATGTTTACCCCAGTGGAAGAGATTAAGCTGGATGTGTATACGTATGTGTTAATAAATTGCTATTTGTAAAAGGCTTTTTAGTTTCAAAAAAGCTCCCTTCAATTTTGACTTTAGCTCAGTAAAAATTTTCCAAAATCCATATTTCTATTTGTTTTTCTCATTAGCTTAACTCTTCCCTGTTTAATTTCATTAACTTGGTCAGAGTTGCTTAATGAAAAACATATGATAATTTATATTAAAATAAAAACGTGATCCAAAAACCTTTTTTGAAAACAAAAATGTTTTAAAATTAAGTACTTTATTATTACATTTAATGCTTTATCAAAATTGATTTTATAACAAAATCAGCATTTTTGGGATTGAAAATAATCGTTTACGCAGATGTCATTATGGAATAGTGAATATAGCAATATTACCAAAATGATTGTCATAATTATCTTAAAATTATAAAAAACCTCTAATGACAATAACAATTGTAATTATTGGGTGCTTACAACAATTAGACACTATGTTAATGACTTTATATAATCATCACAAGAACTCCATAAAACTGGAATTTCTATTTCTACTTTGTTACCTTCCATTTTATTTATATAGGAAATTATGTAGGTGATGCAATTAAGCCTTACCCAGATCTACTACTGACTAATGAAGTCTTGTGATATGCTCAGAGTCACAAAGGCACTAACTGTAAAGCCAGAATTAAAATCTAGGCTTATCTCACTCCAAAGCCTGGGATTTTAACTAATATACTTTAAAAGGGTAATACTTTAGTTGTTAAGGTAAAAAGAATTATATACATGTATATACATGCCTTTAGTAGATAAACTCTATTTTCTGATAAAATGGTAAAATGGACTGGGTAGAGAAGGCCCATTATCTATAGGTGCCTTAATTTAGATTTAATTTATCCCATGAGAGAGTCATCATTTTAAATAATTTAATTATTTCATCATTTTAAAAACTAAGATTAGGCAAGTCAATCCCATAATTATTTCCACTGTATAAAAGATTTTGCTATGTAGGAAATCATTAAAAATAATCTTATTGTAGCTCAGACATAATCATATTTGAGACAGAATCATGTATGAGAAATAACTAATTAAGTGGCAAAAAAGACAAGTAAACTTTTAAAAAATTAATAAAGGTATAGAACAAGGCCTGCATTAATTTGACATTTACACATTAAAAAAATCAATAAGAAATCTATGTAAAACCTATAGGCATAATCCATCCTATTTAATAATACCAAGTTTTTCTGTTTTGTTTTGTTTTTAAAGAATAGTTTATTGATTTTTAGAGAGAGAGGGAGAGAGAAGAGAGAAACATCAATGTGAAGGAGACATATCAACTGGTTGCCTCCCACACGTGCCCCGATCAGGGCAGGGGATCGAGCCTGCAACTGAGTTACGTGCCCTTGGCCAAAATCGAACCCAAGACCCTTTGGTCCACGGGCCAATGCTCTAATCAGTGAGCCAAATAGGCAAGGGCAATAATACCAAGTTTTTAATAGAGAACTGTTTTGTCATTTTAAGTCAAACTTAAAATATGTTCTACAATGCAACAAGAATAATTAAAAATCCCACCTATGAACTGGATTATTGACCACATACTGCAGTTTTAGTGTCTTAAACCATTCCGAGTACTAACCAAAATCTATAATTGCTTTCTTTTAATTAAGTGTGAAAGCTAAATTTTAAATGACTTACCACTATTTTTGTTGTAATTTCATGTCTGCTGAATTTATAAACTATGACATATGCAGAGACTCCCGAAACACAGAATATTCTGCTTTCTGGACACCAGTAAATCATCTGAATGGCATATGGATCTTCCTCTACAATTTCACCTGTTTGTTTTCCATCTCCTATCTTCTGTTTTTCAAACACTTTTGATGTTTTTAGCTTGTACAGCATCTGTAGAGTTACTATAACATATTGAAGCATAATTACCTTCTAATTTAAACCTAATTCTTAAATGTTGTTGAAGTTTTTTTCAATATATTTGTTAAACAACAAAAGTAAAACTCAAACAAAATAAATTACATTTTAACTAGTAAGCATTTAATGTCATGCTCTGTTATCAGTACAGTTTAGCTGAATGGAGACTACAGGGGAAAAAATAAACATTTATTAAACATACACTATATACCAAGGAATATGTAGGTCCTTTGTATTCACTGTCTCATGTTATCCTCAGAAACAGTCCCATTAAGTGAATATTTTTATCATTTATTTGATAAAAATATCAGAGTTCTGAAAGTTTACAATGGAAACAATGAATCTAATTCTCCAAAGGGAGACCCCTTAATTTGTTTTTACAGTTTTCTCTTTGATTACTAGATGAGAGGTTGGTGCTATTCTTAGAGGGTTTACTCCTCTCAACAAATTTTTAGACACTCCTTCAGATAAGAAACATTGTAATATACCAGCCAGCAATACTGAAAATCCAATAATCTGTAATTTTTTTCTGAGTGGCTCAGTGTTAGAAAAGGGTCAGTTATAATTTTAAGAAACTCAGGGTTTGTGAATTTTCAGAAATGTTTATTTGGAGAAATATTTTTTCCATTTTAGGCCATGATGATGATTCCCCTATAAGAAAGCCCTAATTTTACAAAGGATCCCTGAGAAAAATTCTAAAAATCTAGGATTTCTGCCAAAAGTGAACCCAAATTGAAGGAGATTGTACAAAATAACCAGCCTGAACTCCTCACAAATGTCATTTTCATGAAATAAAGAGTCAGGAACCATTCCAGATTAAAGAAAACTCAAAAGATATAACTAAACAGAATAGATGATCCTAGATTTTCTTTTCTGATACATGATATTACTGGGACAATTGGCAAAAACTAAATAAGATCTGGAGGTTAGATAATAATATTGTATAAATATTAATTTCCTGATTTTAATAACTATATGTAAAAGAATGACTGTATTTGTAGGAAATACATATGGAAGTATTTAAGGGCATGCAGTGTTAGAGGAGCATTATATCTTCAACTTACTCTTAAGTGGTTACAAAAAGTTATATATATATATACATATTTATATACACGTGTGTGTGTAAATATATACAGGGGTGAGAGAGAGTAAGGGGTGGGGAAAGAGAGAACACATGCATGCACACAAGCATAGGAGAAATGTAGTATATAGACTGACATTTGGGAATTAGGATGAAGGCTGTACAGCACTTCATACTATTTTTTTGCAATTTTTTGGTAAGCCTAAAATTATGTAAAACTAAAATAGTTTTCAAAATAGGAAAGGCATTAATATTTGGTGCTATATCCTTGCTTTTAGGTGAGAGAGATTATCACTCACATGATTATTTTATGTGACATGGCAATAGTAAAAGGATACTGTAGACGTAATTAAGGCCCCTAATTAGTTGAGTGACTTATTAATCAACAGATTGTCCTTGGTGGGGCTGACATAATCATGTGCGCCCTTTAAAAGAGAGACTCCCTGAGGTTAGAGAGATACTCCTTTGCTGGCTTGAAGAAACAAGTAACCATGAGTTCTAAAGCTGCAAGAAAGGGAATTCTTCCAACAACCATATGAGTTTGGAAGATTCTGAACCAGATGAAATTGCACCTCTAGCTAATACCTTGACTGCAGTCTCAGGAGACCCTGAGCAAAGAACCCAGCTAAACTATACCCAGATTTTTTTTTTTTTTTTAAATATATCTTTATTGACTTCAGGGAGAGGAAAAGAGAGGGAGAGAGAGAGAGAAACATCAATGATGAGAGAGTCATTGATCGGCTGAAGCCCGCAACCAGGGCATGTGCCCTGACTGGGAATTGAACCCTGATCGCCTGGATGCTAGGTCGACACTCAACCGCTGAGCCACGCCTGACCGGGCTACCCAGATTCTTGACAAACAGATACTGTTAGATAATAAATGGGTATGGTTTTAAGCTGATAAACTGTGGTAATTTTATTACTCAGCAGTTGAAACTAATACACACAATAACATAGACTCAATTATTCAAATGCAGTATAACCACTTCCTGTACTGGACAGTATTCCACAAAATTGGCAAACTAAGCGATATTTCTTCAACGATATCCATTAAATTGGAGATTTGTTCTTATAACTGATTACTGTAAATATATTCAACATGCTGCAAACTTTTGCAATACCAGGTGGGCAAAAGGTTTACAGTTGTTTGTAAAAAATAACACAATAATTAATAAATAATAATATGAGAATTCATTCTGTTCCATGAACTCACAACTGTAAACCTACTTTTGCCAACCCTGTATATGTTCTAAAGTGGTAAAATAATTTTACTTAAAAATTCTTAAAATATGTATGCTTGAGGGATATGTACTTTATCATTAGATTGTTAAAGTGTCTTCTCACATTTAGAAGGAGTGACTTTGAGGTGGTGGGAAAGGAGCAATGACATTACTATGTGGTTAATTTTGTTCCTGGAACATACTCAGATTTGAATGAAAAGGTTCACGAAAAGAAAATCTGCTGTCTGTTGGAATTTCCCCCATGCAATGGCTTATTGTGTGAGGTCACAAAGGGGCCTCAGAATTTGTGGCTTTAAATCTTTTAATTATTTTCTCATGCTGATGGTTTGCTTCACTGCTTGAGGATTCAACTTGCAGGCTAAAAGTACCATCAATAGTCAAGCTTCTTCCTTCTGCTTTTCTGTTTATCATAGTCTTCCTCAGAAGCAGTTCACTTCTATAGCTTTGAATATCACTTTTATGTTGCTGCTTCATTAGTTTCCATTTTTGACCATTCTTCTTACCTCCTTAGACATTTTTACCTGGATTTCCTGGTGTTACTATAAAATCCAAACCTCTACAACTCTCCTGTATTCCTTATTTCTAAAGAGTTACCTACATCTTGCTGGTTACTCATCCCCAGAAACTTCTCCTATTCCCAACTGTCAAAATCTTAACAATCTTCCAAAACTCACATTCAATGTTACCCCATCAAAATACCTTTCCTGGATCTACGTGGTTCAAATAAATCTCCCATTTTTTATAACAGATAGAATTGAGGTTGTACTACATTTAGGGTTCTTATGTTGTTTGCCCTGTAGTTACATATGTGCATTGCTTTATCTGTTGAAGTGACTAAATTTTCTGAAAGGTATGTATGATATAATCAAGTCTTAAATATCTTTCTTTGAATGCCCTTCAATGTTGAGCAAAGTACTTTATTTCTTTTAAATTAAGTAATTCTCAAAAAAAAATTTTTAGATTTTACATTTATCAAATAATTTATTTTGATTCTCATAGGACTTGGTAGACAAGAGGTAAAGAAAAGTGAAGACTAGTGGGATAAAAACACTTTTCCAAGATCACAGAGTTAGGAGGGGAAGGATATTCCTTGAACAGAATTCATCTGACAAAGTATGGTACTTTTTCCAGTGTACTTTGCCTCTTGTAATATAACGATTGGTGATAAAGAGTGACTTCAGTCCTATCTATTTATATTATAGAAGTAAAGTATAGCAAGACACTTTAAAATGATCTAATAATATAGGAAATGGGTTTTGTAACACAACTATGTATGTATGCTAAAAACGTATGTGAAATATTAATTTTCCAAACTAAACAGTGGTGAAAGGCCTTGAGTACATATTAACCAAGTGTTTTCTGTTATAGGAGAAACTTAAAACTTACTTGCAGAAGCATCCCAAAATTTTATTGATCCATCTGCATGACTAAATGAAAAGTAAATTAGCATTAATTAAAGTATATTAAATAAAAAATAATCATTCTAAAAGTATAAAACTTGAGATACTGTTAAAGTTCAATTCAAAAATACTGTTCCAACAAAAACTAGTGTACACTAAATCATTTCTGAGCTCAAAACAATGGTTTATATTTAAAACAATACATTAAAATTTAAATTTAAAAGAGAACAATAATTACTTAAATTTTACTCTAAGAAGATTTTATGTGTAAGAGCAATGAAAACTGACCTGTGCGGGAAAAACAATATTTTTTAATATAAAATTGCTTATACTCAATAAAAAATATACTTGAGGCAATTTTGACTATATTAAAATAATTTTGAAATGAATATCATGGTGAAATTAAAGTTAAGCTTTTAATTATAAAAATCAAATCCTTAAACCTATTTATATTTTTATCATTATTTAATAATAACATAAAAGCAAAAAGAACTCACAAAGAAAATAATAGGATAAAATACTCCCCAATGCATTTTATGAGGTCAGCTTTATCCTGACACCAAAACCAGGAAAAACCATTACAAGAAAAAAAAATTACAAACCAATATTCCTCGAGCATGGGCATAAAAACTTATCAACAAAATATTAGCAAATCAAATGAAGGAATAAATAGAAAGGATCATACATCATAACTAGGTGGGATTTATCCCAGGAATGTAAGGCCAGTTAAACATTGTAATTTATCATACTGAAAGATTGAAAAAGAAAAACCACATGATTATTTTAATAAATGCAGAAAAAGCACTTGATGAAAATTACGATCTATTCATAGAACAAATTAGGAACAGGAAACTTCTTCAACCTGCTAAACAGCATCTAGGAATAACCTACAGATTTCACATATAAGTGAAGTCATATGTGTCTTTCTCTGCCTTATTTCACTTAACACATTACTCTTTAGGTCCATCCATGTTGTTGGAAATGGCAACATTTCATTCTTTTTTATGGCTAATATTCCACTGTATATATGTGCTACATTTTCTTTATCCATTCATCTATTAATAGACACCTAGGTTGCTTCCATATCTTGGCTATTATAAATAATGCTGCAATAAACATAGGGGTCTATATATCTTTTCAAATAATTGTTTTCATTCTCTTTGGATAAATACCCAGAAGTTGAACTGCGGATCATATGGTAGTTCTAGCTTTAATTTTTTTAAGAATCTCTGTTCTGTTTTCCATAGTAGCTCACTAATTTAAAATCCTACCAACAAGTAAATGCACAAGGGTCCCCTTTTCTCAACATCTTTGCCAATACTTGTTTAATGTCTTTTTTTATAATAGCCATTCTCACAGATATGAAGTGATACCTCATTGTAGTTTTTATTTGCATTTGTCTGATGATTAGTGATGGCTGAGCATCTTTTCATGTGTCTGTTGGCCATCTATAAGTCATCTTTGGGCAAATATCTATTTGGGTCCTCTGCTCATTTTTCAATTGGATTCTTTTTATGTTGAGCTATCTGAGTTCTTCACATACTTTCGATATTAACCCCTTACCAGATATAATATTTTTATTCATTCTTTTTAAAATTTTTTTCCTCTGACACTATGATTTCATATTACCTATCTTCTAGTTCACTGATTTTTTCTTCTGATTAAGTCTGAAGTTGACCCCTTCTAGTAAATTTTTCAATTGAATTATTGTAGTCTGCTCCAGAATTTTTTTCATTTTTTTATAATTCCTATCTCTTTGTTTATATTTTCATTTTGCTCATGCCTTTTTAAAAAATTCATTTCATTGTTTATCTGTGTTCTCTTGTACTGCACTGAGTTTTTTTTTTTTTTTTTAATATCTTTATTGATTTCAGAGAGAGGAAAGGGGAGGAAGAGAGAGAGAGAGAAACATCAATGATGAGAGTCACTGATTGGCTGCCTCCTGCATGCCCGACTGGGGATTGAGCCCACAGCCCGGGCATGTGCCCTGACCAGTAATCGAACCCCAATCACCTGGATCCTAGATCAATGCTCAACTACTAAGCCACGCCCGGCCAGGCTGCACTGAGCTTTTTAAAGACACTTATTTTGAACACAGATCTCTTACTTTTCAGGGTCAGTTTTTGTAGTTTTATTTCATCCCTTGATTGGGCCATATTTTCCTGTTTCTTTGTATGTCTTGTTATTTCTTGTTGGGAATTTGTTATTTGAAAATACAGCCACCTCTTATGAACTGGCTTTGTACAGGGGAAGACCTTCATCAATCAGCTGAGGTAGAAATCTTTGGGCCTCTAAAACCTTTAATAGGGATGTGTCTTCTCTGGGTTTGTATTTGTATAATTTCCTAATTAGAGAAGTTTGCTGGTTCTCTTCAGGAGCTTATAGTCTCTCACTCCTATTGTCTGTCTTCAATATTCCAAGTTTTGGGGGTACTTCAATAACCTCTGAGTTCTTTTTTGCTCTCTGCAGCCCCCAGGCATCTAAGTTCCATCAATACTCAGATTCAGGTGAGAAAGAAACTAATTTTTTGGGAAATACCCTGAAAAGCGGGAATATTGAAGTACATTCTACTTCTCTCTTTCCCTCTGATGAGAGGAGGTGCAAGTTGGGCTTTCCTCCTGAACACAAACTGTGCCAATTTTGTGGAGGAGCTGACATAGTTGAAATGAAATTAAATGGCTATTTTAACCCATTTCAATGTGGCTGAACTTGGCTTTGAGCTTGCCTGGGTACTACAACTTTTTACTGGTTTCTTGAGTTTTCATAAAAACATTTGGGCCATATATTGTTGTTACGTCAGTGTCTCTATGGTGGAACAAGGTCTGGTATTATCTATTCTGATATCTTGCTGATGTCACTCTCCAATTCTTTTATAGAGTGTTTTTTCAATTCCTTTTCTCTCAATTTGACCATACATACTGTTACATTTGAAGTGAATATATTGTAAATAGCATGTAGTTGGGTCATAATTTTTAACCCACTCTCCCAATCTGTGAATTTGAATTGGTGTATTTAGGGCATTTAAACTTGAATTTCAGTTTTCCTTATGGCCTCCACAGTTTCTGATGAGAAATTTACCATCATTCACATTGGTTTTGTCCCACAGTTATTTCTCTCTTGCTGTTTTCATATTTTTTTCTTGATGTTTAGCATTCAGAGGTTTGATTATGATGTGACTTGTGGATTTCTTGTGGTTCATTCAGTTCCTGAAATCTACAGTTTCATGTCCTCTGCCAAATTTGGAAAGTTTTTAGTCATTATTTCCTTATATACTTTTTTCAGCCCTGTTCTCTTTCTTCTCTCCTTATTCACTGGATTTCCATTGACACAAAAGGTAGAGGGTATGTGGCTCATTACTGCTTGGCAGTGGTGAAATTTTGGCTCCCCACATGATCTCCTCTGACACTACAGGTGATGGGTTCCATCACCACCCAGCAGAGTTAAAAGTCCCAGCTTCCTACTCAGCCTTTGTTCAATGTCAGAAAATGATACTCCTCTTAGGAGGAAGCTGAGGCACCTTTTTACAGCTTAATGAGGGTGAAAATCTAGGATCTCCTATTTGCCTTTGCTTGAGTGAGTTGAGGTGGGGTCATAGTTTTTTTCTGTGGCAGTTAGCTAGAGTAGAGAGATGATTTTCTGTAATTTTCTGTTTCAAAAGGCTACCCCTTTTCTCATCCTTTGGCTAGAGGGAACTAGCTTTTATTGGTATCTTTGATTGTTTGTTTATTTGTTTGTGACCACTGGCAGATCCAGGTTGCCAGCTCCAATTCTAGAATATATAAGGCAAAAAGAAAACCCAGGAAACTTACCACTATGTTACTCCTTAGGACTTGGGGGTCTTGCCTGTCTGACTTCTCCCCATCTTTCCCAGTCATGCTTGTTTAATATATAGTACTCAGGGATTTTAGTTGTATTCAGTAAGAAGACTAGGGAAAAGTATATCTACTCTACTATCCCACAAGCAGAACACCTCATTATCTTTTAAATCTCATCTTTATCTGTTGCTATGTCTTTATTTTCATTCCTAATATTAGAGCATCTAGTAGGCTGCTATAGAAAGTGGTGACATTTCTGGTGTTATAAATTTTGAAGCATACTTTAAATAGCTACCTGATGGGGCTATAGAACAGTGATTTGGCAGGAATCAAGATATGTTGGTAAGGGCCTTTCTAAGGCTAATAATCTATGATTTCCACGGGAATTCTTCCTTAACTAGTCTCTTACAACTTTTCTTTCTTTGACTTTCTCCAACTCTTATAATCTACACTTAATTATTTTTGTTATATGTCTATTTTCAGTGGTTTCATTCTATTTTCCACCAAGTTTATAACCTTTGGATAGAATTTGTGTCTTATATTTTTACTTTTACTTAAATTGTCAGTCTGCCTAGACCCTAGAGCATAATTATGAGAAATTGTAAAAACTCGATGAAATATTTTTGGTAATAAATTGGTAAATTTAAAAATCACATCCCACTTACCCAGTAATAATTATTTCTGGATATGTTTGTGCTCCAAGGTTCCAAGCTCCTCCACTGATTGGCCACTCCTAAATATATTATCCAGGGAGAACTTATAAGTTTACTTTTAAAATATTAATAACTTAAAATTTTAAAGTGAAAATTTTAAAAAATAATGGTAAAAGATTTTCTTAGAAGTCAATAGCTGTAAAGTAATGGAGGGTGAAGTATGTAGCTGTCTTTTAATTCTTTCATTAAGAATTCCAAATGTATAATTCCATCACCTATAAAAATATTGATTTTAACAAAGATTACCATTCATATTAAAAGTCAAAGAAGTATTTTCAGTTATACAAAAACAGTGTTGCTGCATTTGCCACATAATCTATGTACTGGCAAACTATTGTGATGCCATTTAATACAGAACACTCTGTAAATTGTGTCCCCCATTGGAGTTGTCCACCCCAAAAGCCCTGTACAAATAATAGAAATCATAATAGGTGGTTCTACTACAATTGTTAAGTATTTGAATCCAGTAAATACAATAAAATCAAATTCCAGAGTTATTTAACAAATGGCTTTTGATAATTATGTCTTTTTAACCACTGACTGATAAGAAATGATTTAACTAGAAAGAGTTGACTTGAATTTCTTACAATATAATCCTTCATCCAAAATAATTAAAAGTTACATCTTATAATTCAAATGTTACTTTAAATATATACTTAGTACATAAATATATATGATAGGTAAGTATATGTTAGTATATAATTATATACATATTATATAAGAAATTTACATTTCTATAGGTTTAAAGTTATGGGGCACTTAGGAAATTCTAATTTCAGAGGTTATTTCTTTTATTGATTCCAGCTTGTAACCTCAAGAGAATTTGGTTCAAGTCTTCTTTTATAGAAAGTCCAAAAATAATAAAACAAAAAATGTGTGATCACACGATATGAATATGAATATAACACAATTTATTTTTAATTGTTATTTTTACCTTATTACTGTATCCTTGTTTTTTATGCTTGACTCCTATAGCATAGAGTACTAGAATCAAATCTGGTGGGCAATCAGCGAAGTAGGCCGTGCATGTAACTGGTGATTCGTGAATATCCATAGGATATGGATTTTCAAAGATTGGAAAACTAATAGATAAACACAATATATTAGGTTCATTTTACAATGATAAAAAAGAAAATAACTTTTATAAAACAGACCCTAAAATATTCTACATATTAATTATACACTTCATTTAATTGTCTTTTAAGCATCATAAAACAAGAATCATATGAACAAAAATGCTCTTTTTAAAATCCTTATCTATAAAATGTAATATAAATATTGGTAGAACTTTACTTGAGTAAATGAATTTTCTTTCATAATTTTAAAATTCCACAGGGATATCACTTTTATCTAAGTATTTACATAACATAAGTATTAAAATATCTTATTAGTAAATTTAACATGCTTTTCCAAGTGAGGTAATATATAAGTGAATGTTTTGTTTTTGTTTTTTGCAGGACTAATTGAAAGATATGTGTGATTATACCATGCTTAGGATAATTTCCTATGTAAACTAGAGAACATAGTGGGAATGTAGGCTTATGGATGCAATAAATTTCATATCCTCAAGCCTACTATAATTTTAAAGAGGCATATAAGTATAGAATCAAATTAATAATTCTTACAGCCACAGTATATTATTCAGTTCTTATGTACCAGATGTATCAGTCACTGTAGTAGAAGGAATCAAATACTAGTCTATGCTCCATCTATTCCAAGTTTCTGTGATCATGTTACTTCTGATACAATGTGTGCTGGAGAAGAGGCTATTAAAAATAATTTCCTCCCCGCACTGTTAGGAATTTAATTACTTAGTCCAATCTTCAGAGTATGGTATATATAAATGTGTGTGTTACAGATAGTTTCCCAGATAGGAATAGTAGTATATGCAAAATCAGGTGGGAAGAACCAAGCTGTGTTTAAAAAATGGCAAGTAGGTTAAACTGCATGGGTCAGATGCCCCTTCTTTCAGATTAGAAATTATTAAATGGATTACCTTAAAGAACAGATCTACAACTCAGCATTTGATAATAGCAAGTGGTTGAAATGTTAGACTCCTGACAAGGTGAACAATATTGTAAAAATGTTTGGGGGGAAATATTTTAGTATATTGGCAAAGAGTATGGAAAAGATACTTAAGAAAGAAATAATAACTAAAAATGTATTATAGGAATTTAGATGTAAAAGTGTAAACTAGTTGCTGTGAATTGTAAGCAAAGCTATAAATCCAAGAAACCAAGAAAAGAAAAAAATTTTAAGCTCTAATGCTTGCTTTTATGTAAAGTATTAAGTTGGGGCAGTGGGAAGGAAAGAAAGAAGGAAAGAAGGAAGGAACTCGAAAAGGAGTCCAGAGGTTCTAATAAAAATGACGGAGAAGTTGAAAGCCGCACTCATTTCCTCCCATTACCACATAAAAATAATAAATTACAAAACAATCAACCTGGATAACCATCTGAAGACTAGCTGAACAGAAATCCTATAAATAAAGATATATAGATGACAACACATAGAGGCTGGTAGAAGGGGCAGAGATGCAAAACCAAGCGCCCCACTCCTACATGTGGCAATTGAGGATCTAGAGAGATATTTCAGTTGCAGGCGTCTCCCCTGAGGAGTGAGAGGTTTCAGCCCCACACCAGGCTACCAAAGCCTGGAACAGCAGTGCCAGGGAGAAGAGCCCACATAATATCTGGCAGTGAAAATCAGCAAGGCTTCCATCGAACTCCCATGTGAGACAGGAGGCTGCTGGAAACCCGGGCAGCCTGTTAGTAGGGGTGGGGAACCTTTTTTCTGCAAAGAGCCATTTTGATATTTATAACATTCATTCGCAGGCCATACAAAATTATCCACTTAAAAAATAGCTATGGAAAAAGCTCCCAGATTTATTGAATTTTGAGTCCCACCTGTGGTTGCCTTGGCAGGGCCAGACCAAATTATTTCAGCCTGCGGGCCAGACGTTCCCCACCCTAGCACTCTAGACCATAGAGCAAGGGAAAACCAGTTTTATGCCTATCATCATTTATAATGAATATGTGTAGCAGGGAATACAGTGTTCATCAATTTCAAGTCTATGTTTTATTGTCCATGTAAAGGAGTGGAGAGCACCACTCTTACAGCAGTATTTTCTATTTGTTCCCACTGCCCACAACATAGTGAGAAATACAAAAAAAGGTTAAAGAGGGCTTCCATCGTATCTACCCCCAACATCCTATCCTGCTCTTTTGTATTGACTGATGAAGTGTCCAATAGTACTTTATCTTGTGCCATTTTCCTTTAGTCAATAGACTAGCAGATGGCCACACAGTACATTGTACAAGTTTTCAGAACAGCTGCTTTGGTTTAGGGAAACAGCAGGAATGTGATCCATTTTGTTTGTTCTGATTCTCCAAACAATATGTGCTGCCTTTAAAATCTCTTTTTCTCAGTGTTTTCTTCATTTTTCCAGTTTAGTTTTCATTATTGAACCAAATTATATTTCTGTAATTCTAAGAAAACAACAGTCCACACAAAGAATATTTACCATCTAAAAATACTAATGTAAATTATTTCTAATGCCCTCCAGTATTTTAACTATAATGAATATGTTTTTAAAATAGTGTTATTCTGAACATGGATAACTTACTTGCTTTGTGTCAGATCAACTACAATGAGATCTTTCTCCAGAAGTACTACGACTGCATAGGGTTCTTGAAATTCTACAAGTTAAAAAAAAAGAAAACGTTTTCATATTTCACATTTTATAAAATCACCAAACTTATATTTCCTTTATCTGCAGTACAAATGTCATTTAAATTATTTGAGAAGACCAAAATATGAGCCAATGATTCAACATGTATTTAAAGACTGCCTATTATGTGCCCAATGGTGTGCACCTCAAAAAAGCAGATAATCTAAAGGTAGTTTAGGATTTCCAAGTTCTTAAAATTCAACTCTCCTCTTCTCTCTTCATCCCTGCCTTTCTTCAATATGTTCCAGAAAACTTTGTAAGAACAAAGAACATAAGGAGAACAAGACTGACAAGGTCCATGTTCTCATGGAGTTCACATTCTAAGGATGTGCACAAACCACGAATGAGCGAACGTGATTAATTCTGAAAGTAATGTGAGCTATGAAAAAAATAACATGGGTAATGGTTTAAGAAATGACTTGTGGTGGGTGTGGAAGCAGTAATTTAGTTGTAGTGGTCAGGGAAGACAGTGGTTTTCATCTGTAACAAAAAGATTAATAAGGGAAAGCCACAGTTAAAGTGTTATTCTCAATTTAAAGAAAAAGACTTTACAAAAACATTTTACATACATGATATTTGATTCTCAGTAGCTAGAACAGGTATTAGTGTTTTTTCTATTTCAAAGGGAACATTGAGGTACAAAAAGGTTACAAGATTGGCACAAGTTTACAAAGCTAGTAAGTGACAGAGCTGAAACTTTAACCCAGAATTTCTGACTAAATTCCATCCTGCTTTCATCATACCAGCAGTTTCCACTGGCCAGTTTAAGAGGTATTTAATCCTAAATTCAACAATTACTTGGCAGTACTTTTGCCGACAGTATTCAAGTCTTGGATGGAAAACTGGAACAGATGGCCTTCCCAGTCCTTCCAGTCCTGAGACGCTATAGAGTCTTTTCATAAATCACATGCTATGAGAGAAAAAGTAAGACCCCAAACCCCAAAACTCAGAAGGAGCATGCTTTGTCTGGGTGCATATCTATGTGCCAGTATGCAGTCATACTGCTTGCTACTCAAACTGTCCTCAAACTGGCTCATTCCCTTCCTCATCTCTTAAACGTATTTTTCAACATTGTTTTAATACTTCTGGGTTTTTGTTTATTTGTTTTGTTTTTCAGTTGGAAGAACATTGGGGTTTTATGCTTCTCTTTTTCTTCCCTCCCCTCTTTAGGAAAATCATCTATTGGAAAGCATAGATTATTTTTAGGGGACTTACATAAGAAATTTAGTAATAGTGGTTGCCTCTGGAAGGGCAGAGAGAAAGTTTTCGTCATATATTATTGTGCATTGTAGGGTACTTTTCTGGCACTTTCCTGTATTATTTTGATTAGAAATAGTTCATAAAGTACATTTATATTTTACTGAGTAAAGTTAAACTATTTCTCCTAGCCCCTGAAAAATAAAAAGCTCCATCTTCATTACCACTTCTCTGAAAAACAGACATATAGGTGGCTTGGAAGTGATTAGACTTGGTTACAATACATTTACAATTTATTTAACATTACTAGAAATTGTCCTAAAATTTCTGTTGCTGTACATAAATTTATATATAAACACACACATAGTGTTTGATCTTTGCAATCACACATTTTGAGTTTTTATTACTGGCACACACATCTTTTTTCTCTAGGCTCTTTAATTGGAGGAATTTTTGTAAGCTCGGCTTTTGGTCCTCAGTTCTTTCTTCCTTTGTTTCTTTATTATTCATTCTCATAACTCCAAAGAACATCTATATTCTGATATTCACAAATAAATATTAAAGACTTTTCCCTCTCTTTTTCTGTTCTCTAAACAACTCCATAATCAGAATTATCTTTCTCTCCTTCAAAAAACTGTTATTACTGCATATGAAACCACTATTCTTAAAATATGTTATCTTTGATTCACCTACCATGTCACTCCTAATCCAATTGTTGACCAAATTCAGTGGGTTTTCCTCTTTCCATTCCTACAGGCAATACTCTATTTCAGATCTTGACCATTTTACAGTACATTATCACAAAAGCCTCCCAGCTGGAATCTGGAATTTTTTAGATTTCAGTGTCTCTCTCTTTTCAAACCCACACATTCCTTTTTGGCAAATCATACTAAAAAACACTGCTTCCTTTCATCTTAGTATTTCCTCAGAACTCCTCTGTAGCTCCCTATTTCTAAATATCTCCAAAAGGCTTTCAAAAATTGACCTACACTAACAAACCTCAAAATTTCTAAAACCTTTACTCAATATCCTTTTTCAAGGCCCAAGTCATTCTTCAAAGCCTATCTAACTCCTACTTTTTCCACAAAGCTTTGCATGAATATTTCAGTCATCGACTATCTGACTAGCCTTAAATCAGTACATTTTAAAAACTGTGACCCATATAACTCAGCACTTAAGATGTCATATTTTTTAAACTTAAGTCATAATCATCTCCCTTATCTGATCAGATTTTATATAATCTGACATCAGAGATCAGTTTCATACTTCATCAATATTCTCAACAAGTTCTTACAGTACTGAGGCCATAGAATCATCCAATAAAACTTTGTTGATTAACAACACAGGTAATTTGTCTGTCCCCAGCAATCCCAGAAATAAAGTGCCACGTTGATTTTTATCTCCTGTCTACTTAATGCATCTTTTAAATATAAAACTAAAGAATTAAAACAAATTAATATATATAATAAAACTCACAATTCATCTTCATAGTTTATAGAGTACATTTTCTTTAGCCTTCCAATAATCATTTGGAATCAATATTATTATTCTCTTCTACAAATGATTAATGAAACTCATAAATGTAAAGTGACTTACCCAACATCACATAGCTAGTAAAGTGACTAATGTGGCAGTGCAAAATCATAAAACTAAATATTCTTCAAGTCCAAGTCTCCAAGTCCAGTGCTCTTTCCCCTATATCTATATGTTCCCTCTTGCAAATGTGGTAGTGTATGTATATACTATGTTGTTTTAATCATAAACTCATAGTTCCCTTTTTATGTTTCACCCTTTTAAATGTTAAGATTTCATTATTAAAATATTTCATTATCATTAGATTCCATTATATGATTTGCATATAGTTCAGACTAATTTTTATGTATACAAAAAAATCTTTAAATTTGGGATGATAAAAATACATAAGCACCTCTCCTCCCAAAGACCCTTCAGACAATTATTCTCAAAATTGAAATAAATCACTAACCACACATCAGCAATCCCAGAGTAATCAGAGGTGCTGCAGTTGCATCTGAAGCAAAGCCAGATGTGAAACAGATGCAGCACCACCAGAGTTACAGATCACTGATATTAGGTAAGTGCTTTAACTTTGATTGGCTTTGTAATGGGATGGGTGGAGCTGGTCTAGGAGAGGCTATTAGGAGACCTCAGTTTCCCCAAGTGATTTCACCCCAGACCCCTATAGGACCCTCCCAGCTCAGCTTCCACCATCCTTATCAAAGTTTAAAGCACTTACCTGATATTGAACCTGAAACTCCAGCACTGCTGCACTACATCTGTTTTACTTCCAGTTCATCAAGTAGGTACAGTTGCAGAACCTGCTCCAGCACCTGTAGCTCACAGTGTTGTACCACAGTGGATGTCAGCTGCCAAAACTAAAAATATTTAAGCTTAATTTTGTAAGGAACTTATTTCAAAAATGACTTTTCAATATTAATAGTTTCATTTTAGTTACTTACCATTTGGATAGGGTGTTTCACATAAAGTTAGAAATTCAACAATAGGATGATCCATTTCAAGTACTGTAATTGCTTTCCCATGCATGATGGTTAAACTTGGCCTTCTGCAAGCTTTGTCATAGGACAGTCCACCAGAAAATATTATAAATGGTTCACTACATAGGGAAAAAAATTAATAAGACTGAGAAGTCCTTTAAGATGACACAGTGTCACAGGACTGAGCCAATAAAGAACAGACTTGGTGGAGAGTTTATATAATGTAATTGCACAGGAGAACAAAAGTCTTTCCTGGCCCTAAAATATCTAACCAAACAATTTACTGTCCTACCATTTCCTGTTAACTGGATGTACATTCTCACCATTAAAATGATCAATGAATCAGTCTTAAGGTGTTGAGGTGGGGGAAAGGGAAAAGCAGTGAGATAGAAGGGAGGTGGAGGTGTTCACTGACTCAAAAAGATATCTTCACATATAGTATTAAATCACTTTAAATCACTACCATTAGAATATAGGCTATGTTAGTTTATCATATTAACCAGTTAGCATATGGGGTCCCAAACCCCTAAAAGAAAAAAGAGGAAAATTTCAATATGAAATTAAATGTGACAGTGGCAAACCCAGAATGGTAGGAGGTAACATGAAAATTCTATCTAATGTTTCCGTGGGAAAAGGGTTATGATAAACAGATGGAGAAAACTAATGTGTAAGGGAAAAATAGTTCACCAAAAATGTGATCTTATTCTCAATTTTACTTAGTTCTAGCCAGTTCTCTTTAGCTTGTAAAATTAACTTCAAACAATTTTTAAATTATCTGTTAATTGCAAGATACATTTAGATAGCAGAGTGGGAACAAGATGACTATAAGATATCATAGCTATTAGAAAGTTACAAAATAGCTTCATAATTTTTCACTTTTCTCATATTAATATCTATATCTCTAGTATATGTATATGAAAGAAAAGAAGTGATGATATAAAGTATTTTCAATAAGTAAATACCAAATGGAAAATATTCTTCTCCAAAAAATTTTTAAATAGAACTAGACACTTTTATTTTACCAAATTCTTTGTTAATATATGCTTCTCTAAATAATTCATTTCTATCCATCTTCTTTAATGAAGGATATACTTATTTCTAGAAATCACTCTATAAGACTTCCCTTTCTCTTTCATTTTGTATTGTACATAGTAACAAACATTGTTCAATGGGTAATGTTTGCTAATTTTATTTGCTAATTTTATTTTGGCGATATAACAAACAAAAAAAACCCCAAAATTTTTATAAGTTACCATCAAAACCTACATATAAAATACCTGTACTAATTTTTATTTATAATTCTGTCTTAATATTTTGACATAAATAGTTGAGTTGTAAGCTACACAAGCAAAAACACTCTAATTTCCTTTCCTTGACTTGAATTAGACTTTCCCCGGTAATCTGACATAGTAAATTTCTAACCACTAATGGTGGTATTAAGAAACATTTTTGGCCCAGCCAAGCATGGCTCAGAGGTTGAGCGTTGACCAATGAACCAGATCAGTTTGTTCCCGGTTAGGGCACATGCCCAGATTCCAGCTCAATCCCCACTAGGGGGCGTGCAGAGGCAGCGGATCAATGACTCTCATCATTGAGGTTTCTATCTCTCCCTCTCTCTGAAATCAATACAAACACATAAAAAAAAAAAGAAACATTTTTGTTTTTTCTATAAATTATATACTTATATTATTGAGAAGATTTCTCTAGATTTAAAAATTATTTCTAATGAAATGAATATGGGTTTTTGTACCTTTGTTTGTTGGTTGTTTCGTTTCACAACATGGGTCATAACTTGGAGAACATAGTATCTTTTCATACATATTGATCTTAATACCTGCTCCAAATATTAATAAAGGCCATAATTATCTACTTTTTGCCATGTAAAACTGAGTAAATTTAACTCTCATCTCCTAATACTAATCTAAACATAGATAAGAAGCAATTTATGCACACTCTTTTTTAAGCATATTGCAAAATACGTCCTTTCTTTTTAAAAAATTTTATTTATTTTTTCCATCATCATTTATCTCCCCTATACCCTTCTCAACCTCCACCTACCTCCCCTGTCCTTTCTAATATTAAAAGAAAGCAAATCTTTTTTGCTCTCATTATGACTGTGTATCAGAAAATACTGAGTGTGAACTTAATTATTATATATGCACTTCTTTGTAAACTACTGAATGACTGAATAAAAAGTTATTTACTCAGGAAAATGTTCAGGGAACCACTCATAGATAATTACATTAGATATTTAATTATCACAGTAAATCCTCATAAGTATTGTCCTCATTTTATTAATGAGGTTAAATAACAACTAAGCAGAAAAACCCAAAAGAAAGCAGATCTATCAGACTACCTGGTTAAAATGACCATAATTTTATACTATTAAGTCTTTATAATAGCAGATATAAACAAACATTAAATGTACCTATGATGCCAAGAAAACATTATAGTGTGAGCATATAAGTAATACAAAGTAGGATTATCCAACTTAGAGTAAAAATAAAGTTTAAGCAAGATTTGTAACTATGGTAATTCTGGATGAATATATTGCCACTAATTATTGCAAGTAAAAAACATATTGTTGATGTATAAGATATGGCTGCTATATATACAAGAGAATTTTATTAAATATTTTTTGTTTAATTTTCTATATATTAAAATTTAGTACTATTTTATTATGCAAATATACATAACTATTTATCTTTTAAACTAACTATAATCTTTCCAATTTCAGAATGTAAAATCCTAAAGTATAGAGGCTTGGTTATGTATTTAATTCTTTCATGTGCAATAGCAATTGGTAAAATAGTTCTGCTTAATAATGCTAAATGATTGCTACTTGTGATGTACATGGTAAAAAATCCTACATTGTTAAAATTAATGTATGTAATATTCATCTAAATGTTCATTTAAAAATTTAAAACAATTAAGTTGTTATTTGAAATATTTGCAATAATGATCACCATAGATATGCTTATTAAATAAGAAGAAATCTTACTGTTAATGTAAAGGATTCAGCCAGGTAATGTAATTATGTAAAACTTTAAACAATACATAAACATTAAAAGTTATCTGCCTTTCTTGTCTTTGTTTATTACATATTTTCCATACTTCCCAAAGTAAGAACACATACCTGTTTCTACAGGTCTTATATTCTACTTTAAGAATTGGTTTACAAGATTCAGATTTTCTTCCTTCTCTTTGACTTTTTCCTAAAGAAAGAAAAAGGATTTTATTAAATCTAATTTAAATTCCACTCATCCACGAGAATTAGAAAGTTTGCCTAAAAGAATATAAAGAAAAAAAATAATAATGTAATTATGTGTTTTTCCTAAAGGATAAACACATATCTATGCACCCTAAAATTTTTGTTGACTTGTAAACAACTTATTGAATCCTAACAATTGACTGCTATATAATCAATAAAGTTATATGTAAACTTATATTTACATTGCTTTACATTCTCCATGTATAAATAAGGTCTTATGTAAGATTATTTTAATTATTTAAGTTTCAAGATAAACAATTTTTGAATTGAAAACATACGCATACACATTTATGTACACAATGAAATGTATTATTTTGAAAATCCATACTATGCTTAACATTTTATCTATAATACAAACAAACTCCATTCATATGCAGAAAACACGCTATTCAAAGCTTATGGTAGACTATCAAAATCATTGTATTTTCATTAAATTCATTTAAAGGGAAGTCCATTAGAAGATTAACACAGATGGTACATAATTTTAAAAGTAAAATTAATGATGTATTTTATTTGCATATAACAAAAATAATAGTTTCTTGTATAGAAAAGGTTATGTTCAGATTCCATAAAATTTTGAATAAAGAATCAAATAGTATAAAATGAAAACAAAGCTACTTCTGCATCTAACATACTTATTTTTCTATTTATGCTTTTGCTTATATTCTGTTTCATTTTAATAAAATTGATATTTTTAGATGATATGTTTCTTTTTTTATTTTATAGTAAGTACCCTTATATATTCTTGTATTGCTACAGTTGTTTATAGACAGATACCTATTATAAATAGGTGTTTACATGCATATATGTTTAAATTTTAAGGACAGCTTTAAACTGGCACAGCCAAATCCAAATAGGATGTCAAGATAGTTGTATTTAATTTGTTTAAAGGATAGGGTATTAGCACACAATATGCCTTATCTGCTCCATGGCATGCTTTCTAAAATTGCCTTCTCTTTTACCCTATGTCAATTAAGAAGCAACCAATAATAAAATATTGGTCATAATCATTCTCATTGTAAAAAATGACTTAAAGTATCTCTATTATATATTTAAAAATTGCTAACATTATATATAAATCGTGATGCTTTACAAAGAGACAACTTTGTCTCAGGACTCACTGAACAGTGGTCTTGGGGGTGAGGAAAAGCTGGTTAGTGACTACTGGTTTGGGTAATGAGTGGGAATAGAGAGAACTGAAGGAAGCAACATAGGCAGGAAAGAGACCCATCCTTTTCACAGTGATGTCTTTTTTAGCCAGTGCTTCTCTAATAATTACCAAGCCATTAATTAACCAAAAGAGTATATTTACAGTTGTTTATACATATGGAAACAATTAGTATTTTTCTATCAACACACATCAGTATTATGCACCAATTTCAATAGAAAAAATATCTAATTAATTAATTAATTAATTAATGTTTTACTTCAGTTTCCAACTCCAAAATTAATTTTGGGGTGAAGGATTTCTGCTTTGATTATATTTGTTGCCTGTCAGTAATTGAAATAGCTTAAATGTCATATTGTGTAAAACATCATAATAAAAAATTACATTTATTAATACTCCTTCTGTTCAGACTACTGTACTAATTGTCAGGGTACAAAGAAATAACTGACCATCAAGAAACTTAACATTTACTAAATTAAACAAAACAAATATGAAAATGACAGTATGAGATACCACAGGCAAATGAGTGATGTACATAAAGCGTTCTAGGAATTAAGAATAAAATTGTGGTTTCCTTATTACAATAGAAGACTTTCTAGAGTTGTACAGAAAACTCCCTAGAAGCTAGATTGAGCATTAGCAGGTAGAATTTGGGTCAGAGAACATAAAAAAAGACACGGAAAGTTCAAAACAATCCACATTCCACAGAAGCACATCTAGGGGTTGAGAGAGCATAGGGATTTGGACCCAATCAAAGGAATGCAAATGGCCAGAAGGAACACCAGATGTCAAAAACCACTGTTTTGCAATCGCAGTTGATCAAGGATATACTCTTTCTACTTATAAAAAGAAAACTTTTGATGGACAAGGAGATCCAAGGTGGTGGCAGACTGAGTGGAAGCTGCACTGACACTGTCCCAGCACCAAACTGGAATTACAACTAAAATACAGAAAAACCACCCTGAATAATCAACTGCAACTGAAGACTAGCTGGAGAGCACCCTTATAGCCAAGGACCTAAAGTGGAGACTTGTAGGAAGTGTGGTGGTGCGAGAGGGCTGGCCAGGCTCCCATTGGCAGCGGCTGAAGGTCCAGAGGGATATCTCAGCTGTTGGTGGTTCCCATTGAGGACTCTGGGGTATAAACCTCAAGCAGGGCTCCCCAGAGCACCAGAACTGAGAAAGGTGCCCACATAACATCTGGCTATGCCAAGCAGCAGGGTTTCTGCCTGCCAGGGAGAGGCAGCTGGAAATGCAGGCACCCTCTTAAAGGGCCAACACACAGTTTCGTGTGCAGCTACTCACCCCGGGCTCTGGTGGTGGAGGGAAGGCAGAATGGACTAGAGCAGTGTGAGGAGAATCCAGGGGGATTGGCTTAGGGGCTAGATCTCAGAGGACACCCATCTGGACCCCATATGGCAGAGGACATCTTTCTCAGGCAGATATTTACTTTCAAAGCAGCTTTTGCCTGAGGAGGAAGAAATTGCCCCACCCTGCTGGAAAACCTGTGGTCCCACCCTGTGGAATTTCTACAGCCTGAGGCTCATTAAGAGACTAAATAACAGCCTCTGGGTGATTTGAGTCTTTGCCCGATTTGCTTCTGGACCCAGGGTTTGGGAAAGCAGACCCTGGTGCACATCTTGGTGCTGTCCAAACACACCCATCCTCAGCAGAGGAAACCAGAAGCTCTGGAGTGTGGAAAACTTCAAACAGTGTACTCACGGCCAGTCACAAACAGCATCTGACACTGGCCTGCACCAGAGACCCTCCAAAAAGACAGAGTCCTAGCAGATCTACCTAATACAAAGAAATAAATCCAAACAGGCAGCAAAATGGGGAGACAAAAAAAACAGCAAGGCCCAAATGAAAGTACAAAAGAATTCTCCAGAAGAGGAGTTAAATGAAATGGAGATAAGTAATCTATCAGATATAGAGTTCAGAATACTGATCATAAGGATGCTCAATAACATGAAAAAAGATATAGAAACTATGAAAGAAATTAAGAATGACAGTAGAAAGAATAAAAAACATTGGAAGGAATGAACAGAAGATTAGGGGAAGCTGAGGATCAAATCACCAAATTAGAAGCCAGGGTAGAAAAAAAATCACTCAATCAGAGAACCAAAAAGAAAAAACAATTGAAAAGCAGGACAGTCTAAGGGAGCCATGGGACAACATGAAATGTAACAATATCCACATAATAGAAATGCCAGAAGAGGTTAAAAGTAAGCAAGGGTTAAAGAACCTGTTTAAAGAAATAATGGCAGAAAACTTCCCTAACCTGGTAAAAGAAAAAGTCACTCAAGTTCAGGAGGCACAGACAGTCTCAAGCAAGAAGAACCCAAAGAGGCCCATGCCCAGACACATGATAATTAAAATGCCAAAAATTCAAGACAAAGAATATTAAAGGCAGCAAGAGAAAAGCAATCTGTTGCCTACAAAGGAGCTCCCATAAGGCTGTTGGCTGATTTATCATCAGAAACTCTACAGGCCAGAAGGGAATGGCATGAAGTATTCAAGGTAATGCAAAACAAGGATCTGAAACCAAGACTACTCTATCCAGCAAGGCTATCATTCAAAATAGATGGTGAAATAAAAAGCTTTCCAGATAAAAAAGGCTAAAGGAATTTATCACCACCAAACCAGCATTGCAAGAAACGTTAAAGGGACTACTGTAATAAGAAGTTGAAATAGAGAGAATGAGAAACACAGGCATAAAGAAATAAAATGGCAGTAGATAAGTACCTATCAATAATAACCTTAAATATAAATGGATTAAATGTCCCAATCAAAAGATATAGGGTAGCTGAATGGATAAGAAAACAAAACCCAAATATATGCTGATCCACCTCAGAACAAAAGACTCCCATAGGGTGGGGGGAAAAAAAACTACTTCTGGAGGACTTTAAAGGAGAGATTGACAGCAATACAGTCATAGTAGGGGACTTTAACACCCCACTAACGTTACTGGATAGATCTTCCAGACAAAAAATCAACAAGGAAACAGTGACTATAAATGACACACTAGATTAGATGGATTTAATTGACATTACAGAACATTCCACTTCAAAGCTGCAAAACAGGCATTCTCCTCAAGTGCACATGGGAAATTCTCAAAGATAGACCACATGTTAGGACACAAAACAAGTCTCTACAAGTTCAAGAAGATTGAAATCATACCAAGCATCTTCTCAGACATTTACACAATGGAATACTATGCAGCTGTAAAAACGAAGGATCCCTTACCCTTTGAGACAGCATGGTGGGACCTGAAGAGCATTATGCTAAGTGAAATAAGCCAGTCAGAGAAAGACAAGTGTCACATGATCTTACTCATATGTGGAATCTAATGAACAAACTAAACTGATGAAAATACATACAGAGACACAGAAGCAAGGAATAGACTGAGGGATCTCACAAGGAAGGTGGGGGTGGGGTGGGGGGGTGGGGAGAGTTTAACATAAGAATTTACAGTGGTACCTAAGTTTTCGAATGTCTCCATTGACAAACATTTTGGTTTACAAAAGCCATAAACCTGGAAGTAAATGCTTCCATTTTCTAACACGCCTAGGAAGTTGAATATGCCACACGGCTTCTGCTGAGTGAAAGATCCTGAGGCCTAGCTGTCGGCTGTGGATCCCTCGGTTTTCAAACATTTCAGAACACGAATGGTCTTCTGGAACGGATTACATTAGGAAACCGAGGTCCCACTGTATATGCATATATGCATAACCCATGGACACAGACAACAATGGGGTGAAGGCCTGAGAGGAGAGGTATGGGGGAGGGGACCAATGGGGGAAAAAGGGGACATCTGTAATACTTTCAACAATAAAGATAAATTTTTAAAAAAAGATATGGAGGCAGAATGTGCCTAGTGTGTTGAGGGAATAATGGGATAATGGACAGTATAATTGCCTATTTCTTCTCCAGTCTTCTCTTAACTGACTTAAAAATAATTGTATAAAATAATATGTATACAATTATAATGTGGAATATATAATATATTTGACAATAACAACACAAAGGAGGTGGATGGGAACAAAGCTACACTGGAACAAGAAAATGACAACAAACGGTAATTTGAATTACAGGAACAAATGAAGAGAACCACAAGGGATAAGCAAAAAGGTTAATTAAATCCTATAAATATTTACTTGATCTATTTTCTTTTGCCGGCTTCTTTAAAAGACATTTAAGGCCCGGTCAGGCATGGCTCAGCAGTTAAGGGTCGACCTGGGATCCAGGCGATCGAGGTTCAATTCCCGTTCAGGGCACATGCCCGGGTTGCGGGCTTGATCCCCAGTAGGGGGCAGCCGATCAATGACTCTGTCATCATTGATGTTTCTATCTCTCTCTCTCCCTCTCCTTTCCTCTCTCTGAAATCAATAAAGATATATCTTAAAAAAAAGACATTTAAGTATATAAAGTAATAATTAAAACAATGTATTGTTGGGTTTGTAACATATATAGATATAACATGTATAGTTATAAGAGGACAGAGAAAGGCAAAAGGAAATACAGGCTTTTGTCAGTAGAAGAAATAGGGGAGATTTGGCTTTGGCTGTTGTTGCCTTTTCCCAGCAAGAACCATATGGGAAACTTTAGGGAACCCTGATCTCCCCTGTGATTGCTTAGTAGGGTTCATGGAAGAAAACGCTGCAAGATAGTACACAGACCTTATGTCTATAGTTCCAGGTGACTTCATACTTTAACATTAGCCCATACTCATCCTTTAGCAATTCATCAAAAAAAAAGAACGCTTGTTAAATCTTTCTACTAGTTGTTAATGGCATCCAGCAGTATCTGCCCTAGATGAGCAAAGGCTCAGGTCTTGTCCCTCCCTGTAGGTATCTTTATCTCCCTAGATTTTTAAGTTAGTTGTTTGCCCTGCCACCTTACTTCTCTGATGGTTCAATAAAAGTTATTAATTTGCCATTTGTACAGCCTTTCTTTGTTGTATGTGGTAACGATGATCCTTCCAGCTTTCTATATCCATGTGGAGATTAAACAACACACTTCTAAATAACACAAGGATCAAAGAAAAAATCTTAAAAGAAATTTTAAAATATCTTGAACTAAATGAAAATGAAAACACAACTTATCAAAATTTATGGGATGCAGCAAAAGCAGTGCTTAGAGGGAAATTTATAGCATTGAATGCATATATTAGAAAAGATGAAAAAAATAAAATCAGTCATCTAAGTTTCCACCCCAGAAAACTAGAAAAAGAAAAGCAAATTAAATCTAAAGTAAGCATAAGAAAAGAAATAATAAGAATTAGAGCAGAAATAAGTGAAATTGAAAATAGGAAACCAATAGAGAAAATCAAGGAAATGTAAAGCTGATTCTTAGTAAAGTTCAATAAAATAGATAAGCCTCTAGCCAGGCTGACTAAGAAAAGAAGAGAGAAGAAACAAATGCACAAATAACTAATAATAGAAATGAAAGAGAAGACATTACTTCAGATCCATGGTCATAAAAAGATAACTATGCCTACAGATTTGATAATCTAGATGAAATGAACTAATTCTTTAAAAGACACAATTTGCCAAACTCACACAAGAGAAAACAGACAATCTGAACAGGCCCATATCAATTAAAGAAACTAAATAACCAATAACCTTCCAAAACAAAGCATCAGGCCCAGATGGTGAATTCTACCCAACATTCAAATAAGAAATCATACCAATTATCTACACTCCCTTTCAGAGTATAGAAGCAGAGGGAATACTTCCTAACACACTCTAATACCAAAACCAAAAATTTATAAAAGAAAACTGCAGATTGATATCTCTCATGAACATTAACTAATGTGAAAACCCTTAAGAAAATATTAGCGAATCGAATCCAACAAGGTATGTAAAGAATTCTACACCATGACTAAGTGAGATTTATCCCATGTATGCAAGGCTGGTTCAACACTCAACGACCAATTAATATAACCCATCACATCAACAGGCTTAAAAAGAAAAATCATGATTATATAAATAAGTGCAAAAAAAGCATTTGATAAAATCCAACACCCATTTATGATAATAACTCTCAGTAAACTAAGAATAGGTGGAAATTTAGTCAACTTGATAATAAATATCTACAAAAACATACAGGTGACATACTTAATGGTGAAATTCAAATCTTTCCCACTAAGATTAAGAACAAGGCAATGATGTCCCCTCTTACTACTCCTTTAGAGTCCTAGCTAATGAAATAGGACAACAGCAACAACAAAAAAAGAAAAGTGTACAGATTGGGCAGAAAGAAACAAAAACTATTAGCAGATAACATGATCACCTATGTAGAAAATCTGAATCAACAAATCTGGAACTAAGAATTGATTATAGCAAGGTTACAGGATACAATGTTAATGCACAAAAGTCAATCGCTTTCCTATATACCAGCAAAAAAATAGTGGAATTAGAAATTTAAAATATAATACCATTTACATTAGCATCCAAAAAATGAAATGTTAAGGTATATGTCTAAAAAAATATAAGATATACAGGTAAAACTCAAAGGCTCTGACAAATGAAATGAAAGAACTAAATAAATGAAGAAATACTTCATGTTCATGGATAAAGAAGACTCAATAGTGTTAAGATGTCAGTTCATCTCCACTTAATCTATAGATTCAATGTGATTCCAACCAAAATCCCAGCATGTTATTTTATGGATATTGACAAACTAATTTTTAAGTTTATATGGAGAGGCAAAAGATCCAGTTATAGCCAAAACAATAATGAAGAAGAACGAAAGGGGAGGACTGAAACTATGGGGACTTCAAGACTTATATAAAGCTGCAGTTATCAAAATGATGTGGCATTAAGGATATATAAACAAATAGATCAATGCAACAGAATAGATATCCCAGAAATAGACCCCCAAAATATAGCCAGTTGATCTCTGACAAAGGAGTAAAGGCAATACAATGGAGCAAAGATTCTTTTTAACAAATGATGTTGGAACAACTAGACAACCATATGCAAAAAACCCCCAAAACCCAGACACAGACCTTATGCTCTTCATAAAATAGGAACTAAAAATGGATCATAGAGCTACATGTAAAATGCAAAACTATAAAACTCCAAGAAGATAACATAGGAGAAAACCTATGACACAACAAAGACACAACCCATGAAAGATACAACACCAGAGACACTGTCCGTGAAAGAAATAATGGATAAACTTAGTTTTATTAATAATTCTGACTGAAAAACAATGTCAAGAGAATGAGAAGAGAAGCCACAGATGGGGAGAAATATTTCCTAAAGACACATCTGATAAAGGATTGTTGCCCAAAATATACAATATTCCAATCACAACCACAATGAGTTATCACTTCATGCCCACTAGGATGGCTACAATAAAAAATAGATATTAAGAAGTGTTGATGAGGATGTGAAGTTGGAAACATTATGCATTGCTGGTGGAAATGTAAAAGCATGAGGACTCTTTCAAACACAATTTGGCAGTTCCTTAAAATGGTAAGTATAGAGTTATATGACCTTTCAATTCCATTCTTAGGTATATACCCAAGAGAAAGGAAAACATATGTCCACATAAGAACTTACATAAACATTCACAGCAGAATTATTCAGAATAGTCAATGTGGAAACAATAGAAATGTCCATCAAGTGATGAATGGATAAATAAAAATGGTAAAGCCATATAATGAAAAAGAATAAAATAGATTTATTATAATATCATGGGTCAATCTTGAAAACATTATGCTAAATAAAAAAATCCAGCCAGGAAAGACTACATATAGCATGAGTCTATTTATATAAAATGTCCAGAGTGGGCAAATATACATTCTGAAGATCAGTGGTTGCCTAAGGATAGAGTAATGACGGCTATCTAGCAAAGGTCTATCTAACCTTTTATTCTGCCCAGTTAGGTAGACAGGTCCAACATAAATGCTAAATACTTCTTTTCAATGAGAAAGAGAAAATACATACAAGCTATAATAACACCACAGTCCTCATAATTTAGTGGAACCAAATGCCATAAATGGAAATAAATGGCAGAAATGGAAATAAATGGGAGAAAAGAAGACTATAAAGGTATTAGGTCTGAAAATCAGATCTGGGTAATGCCATTCTCTCACTAGCTCTTTAATGCTTAAAACTGACCAAATATCCTTTATTATCTCCTCTGTTTTCAGATACATCAACCAACCATTATCCAATATTTAGTTAGGTAGGTCTATATAAATATCACAATATAGGAAAGTAGATAGACAGGAAGTTTGGCAGGGATCTGAATGAAGTACACAAGTATTTAGAATCAGAAGCTATGTCCTATCACCTCTTTCTACCAAACACATTGATACCACCTCATACTTTAAATCAAGGCACTGTAATTCTAGAATTTATTTATTTTGAAAACATACATCTTACCATGTGGAATTGTGGTCTGGAAAGGACGACTTGGGCTTTTCAGGTTCCATAAAGTCAAGCTACCATCTGAATGGCTGCACATGAACTGTCTGCCCTCATGATGCCAATCAATTGAATGAATAGCCTAATGAAATAACAATTAAAAACAAGTAGAGCGAGAGAAAGTTGATATATCATTCTATATTCCAAAGGAAAAATATTCTGATATAAAATTATTATAGCAATAACACTTAAAAATCATATATAATTTTTCTGACCCAGATCATACTATCTTTGGATCATCCCTCTATGGACTTATAAAAGGCTATAAAAACTCATCTCCTGAGATAAAGAAAAGTTAAGTAAATTTTCTAACATCATTAGATTCCAGAACTTATTGTAAATTTTCTATCTTCCCTGTATCCTATAATGTTTTTTTGAAAAATTATTTACGTAGAAGTAAAAGGAAGGTTATCAGAAGATAATTTCTAATAAGGTAGTGGCCTAGTTCTACCTAAAGTAGCTAATTTAAAAAATAATTTACAGCCCGGCTGGGCGTGGCTCGACATTTGAGCATCGACCTAGGATCCAGGCAATCGGGGTTCGATTCCCGGTCAGGGCACATGCCCGGGTTGAGGGCTTAATCAATGACTCTCTCATCATTGATGTTTCTATCTCTCTCTCTCTCCCTCTCCTTTCCTCTCTCTGAAATCAATAAAGAGATATTAAAAATAAATAAATAAATAAACAAATAAATAAATAATAATTTACATTAACAGCCACCATCTGAGAGCTTACAATGAGCCAGACCAATGGTAAGTGCTTTATGTACATTATTTCATTTAATCCTATAAAACAGGTATTATTTCTTCCAATTTACACATGGCAAAATAGGCCTAGAGAAACTGAGATACTTGCTCATGTCACACAACTCAAAGTCAAGGATCATCTAACTACAAAACCCATATTCTCAATCACTGTACCACATTGCCTCTAACATAAACAATTTAAATTGATTTGAAGCAAGAATTTTTTTATATATATTTATAGGTTCACTCTGTAGCTGTGAATTAGATAAAATTAAAAAGTATTATTCCATTTTCCTAAATTTATTCCCACTGGTAGAACAGTATGTTGTATAAAGTAGGTGCTCTAGTAGACATAAACACTGAACAGATGTATACAACATGATCCTTTCCTAAAGGTACTTGGAAACATTTGGATAGGAAAGACTGATATAAATGAACTTCCGAACAGTAAGTATTATTAGAGTTACAGAAAACTGACAGCTAGAGTAGTCATTAGGCATATTATATGGGAAAAAGGATATGAACTATGCTTCAAAAGATAAGTAAGATTTGATTAAGTGGAAAAGATAACATGCAACTCTGGACTTATGTTTTTCTCTCACCCTGGTCTTCATTACTAGGCAGAGAAGACTTCTTTTTTGCCAGGTTCAGAGGAGGCAGAGGGGGAAAACCCCACAAAACCCACTCTCATTTGTCTTCTCATTTGCTTATTTCTTCTCACTGTTGTAGATGGCTCAAGGGAAATGCCACTTCTTGCCACCTCTCCACGTTAACTTGGACGAGCCTCAGTTAATTTAAAGTTCTCTCAGACTGCTTTTCTACTTATGATGGGGGCAGAGAAAGGGTCCCCAGCTCCAACCCTTCTTCCTATGCCAGTGAATGTCTACCTACTGGAGAAGACGGATATCAAAATAATAGCTACAACACAAAACCAAAACAAATAAGTAATATAAAAGAAGTATACTTATTGTACAGAAGAGTAGACATGTAAAACCAACTTGATATTAGAGAGGAGGATGCCAAATAGTGCATTACTGAAGAGCTGGCATTTGAACTGATGTAATGAATAAATACTCAATTTCTATTTATTTGTTTATACCCTACTCTTCTCTTAAAAAGGATTTTAAAGGTCTACTGAAAAGCCAAAGTATAATACAACTAATTCAAAAAGAATTTAAAAAGATAGAAAACAGAATATGGAAGATAAAACACTAGCCAGTTCATTCAATTCAGTGATTGAATTTCTTGAAGACAAAAAAGAAAAAGGAACCTCAAAAAGCTGGGTAACAATATGAAAAAGGAGAAATGGCACTTATTCAGGGAATTAAAAGGTTAGCCTCATGTCAAACTCTGAGGTATTCATTCCTCTGTGAGAGATTATTCACGAAATATTAATGTAATAAAACAAAAATTTCCCAGCTAATGTGGAAGTAAAATTTATATAGTTATTTTTGAAAATGAGCTTGAACTGATAAAAAACCCCTCTCAATTCATCAATGGCTATTAATCAAGGGACTAGTTAGATAGTCCAAGTAGTTTTACAATGGCTAAAGAATTAATAGGATTTTGATATGCAGAAGAGGAAAGGGGAATTCAGGATAAGAAATTAGCAGTAATGAAGGCTTGGAGGAGGCAATAAATGATATGTTTAGAAGACAGTAATATGTCTGAGTGTGAGGAATATGTAGAAGAATGTAGTAAATTAAACCAAAGGAAAAAGATGGCACTTTAAGACCGGGGTCGTAAATCTTATATCATGGGTAATATTCACGAAATATTAATGTAATAAAACAAAAATTTCTTTGTGTTGTTGACAATTTGGGAGCCACTCAAAGGTTCAGAGGTGGAGAATTAGATGACCTGACTATGTCTTAAAATGATAATCTTGTTACTAAAAGGCATACTGAAAAAGTAAGAAACCAAAGGAAATGATACATATATCATAGAAATCAGTATTTAAAATGTTTTCTAGGTAGGAGGTAGGTGTAGTGTAGTATTCCACTGACTTACTTAAACATGGTTAATTCTTATTTAAACATCTCATTGTAAAATTACTTTTGCTCGCTTTTTAAGGTTAGAAACATTCCTGCTACACTGTTTTAAGTCTGTAAGAAAACTATCCGATTCAGCATTTTCCTCTGGATTTCCTTTTTAGCTATTCTACTCTACTTCCAACTGGCTAAATTCCCAGACGGTAATTACCTAGCTGCTTAGTCTTGAGAGAGGGAGCAATCTCCATACTTATCTTTATATTTTGTGTATTTAACAAAAGGAAAATCCTTCTTTCCTTATGATTTAAGATGCCCCAAAAGTTTATGATAAAGAGCATATTTGTATAACATCACTAGCCAAAGTATTTTGCACCAATCATGCCCACATTACCTGTAAACCTTCAGCTATCTTTAAGCATCAAAACTTAAAGATTAAACTGTTAAGCAGGGATTGGAGGGAGCACATAAAGGAAATGTTCTTAAAGAAATGTGTTTTTAAAATTTATTTTTCTATTTATATCAGTGTTACCTTACATTCTTCTACACTCTCCCCATATAAGCATGGGTAATACCACACAGCCATTTTTGACCTGTATATTCCTCTTATCTCTCCCCACTATACCATTTTTTTAAATTTAATTGAAAGCATAGATGATCACCTTTATTTTCACAGCTATGAGGTAATTCCCTTTTCTCACCTTTGCCCCCCCAGTCTCACTGTCTTTACATTAGCCTTTCCTGATGGGAGAAATAATTAATGGCCTAGAGTCAATCTCTGAACATCTGAAGTATCAATTCAGAGACCATTCCTTGATAAGTAGGAGTTAATTTGCTTCCTCTAAATGAAACCCTAATCAGTTTCAGCTATGTACAATGAAACATCAAGATCTTACTGACTCTTATTATTAACTACTACTATTACAAAATCTCTTTATTCTGAAGTGGCAAGTATTAGAAGATAAGACCGTTCAACTTGACCTCTTGAATTTTTTTAAAATATTTTTAAAAAAATATGTTTCCATTGATTTTTAGAGAGAGGAAGGGAGAGGGATGAGAGAGAAACATCATTGATCGTCCCCTCCTGGGGATCGAGCCCTAAACCCAGGCATGTTCCCTGATAGGGAATCGAACCAGCAACCTCTTGGTTCATGGGTCGATGCTCAACCACTGAGCAACAATGGCCTGGCTTGACCACTTAAATTTGATACTACATAAAAATAATTTTCTAAGGAAAGTGTGACTAGTGTCTTTAGAGACCTTAAGGACAACAAGTTAAGACAAAAGCACAGAGCCTAAAGAAAGGAAAATAAGTTTAGATGGAGGTGGCTATACAGTATAGATAATAGGCACCAAAGTATATAAGATGCCCTAAGGGGCCCCAAAATGGGCAGTTAATGCAGAATTCCCACTCAGGAGAACAACTCAGAGTTGGAACTTGTGTAAATACCAACAGGCAGTGTAAGGCAATTGAGTCAGAACCAGGCAGTGTTCCAATGATAAGAATACTGGTAACAGAAAGCTTAAAAGCAAAAAACAGGCATGAAGTCACAACACTGTTTCAAATATTTCAGTAGAAATCACTTACCTCATCATAATAAACTCTCAGTTCTGCTCTTTTAGATTTCAAGTCCCAGAATACCACAGTACCATTTTCATAACCTATTAGCAGCTGGAAAACATTAGAACAATCATTTTGTAATTCTAACATTAATTTTAACTTGTTCCAAATAGTTTAATGTTAATACAATAAAGTAAAATCATACTACATAATACAACTTTATTTAGAACACCAATTTTCACAGATCCTGAATATAGACTTCTTATGTTTTAAAAAACTGGCAAATATGCTACTTCAATATAAACATTTACCAACTAAATCTGCCTCATTCCAAAGAGAAATTGAGGAAATATATAAAAATATATAATACAACAAAAAAATAGATAGGAAAATTGAAACAAAAGAAAAAAGGGATGGAAAAATAAAGATGAAATAAAGGATGAAATGAGATAAGTTTAATAAATTATGTATAATGCCATTTAGTCCTATGCAGTTGAAAAAAGTAGCCACAAATTTGGCATCAAGTTTCCCTATATCAAGTCCTATTTTTTCTTTTATTTATAACAGCATTTTAAACTGAGATTTATGAACCCTCAGAAGTCCACACAGGAATTCTAGAGATTTAGAACATTAAAAACAGTTAACATTTGTTTATAAATCAAGGAATAAGATAATTAAAATACATGTTCTTCATTTTAAAATGAAAGAATCTGAGAACAGATGATTATAAGATCGCATTCAAGATTCGACCAGTGCTAGACATGCTGATGATTTTTGCTATGATTCTTAGTGATTAGGTTTCATTAAATTGAATCTATCATTGCTTAAAAAACAGGAAGGATAAAAATAGGCCAGTGTTCAAATAATGATAATATTTCCCATGGATTTGCCTTAAAATGACCTTCTAGAAATCCATTAGTAGCATTTCTCTGATGAAAACTGTTATACAGTATGACATTTCAATAGTTCAAAAAACCAGTGGTAAAACAGAAAATATAGTGGTGGTTATAAGCTATTCCTACATAGCATCCTGAGACTTAATCACTTCCCTCAATGTGTAATAACAGAACACAAAAATAACAAACCAGCTAGTAATTTTAAAGGAAATAAATAAAATTTCAAATATCAGGCCAGGAAAGCAATATATGTTTATTTTTGAAGCTATAAAATATACTTACTTTGTTTTTAAACCATAAAAAATAAATTTTAAAATTGATTTGACAAAATAATTGAGCTTCTTTATAAACTAAAGTAAATGGCAAAATGACTTGCTAAATTTAAAAAGTCAAAACTAAGTATAAATTTAAATATTTCTTAAAATAAAATTTACACAAAGTCATACATACTGTACTAAGTTGTGTTAACTTCAAATCAGTTCTTTTTACATACCAGAGAAAATGATGAGTAATAAAACCAATTCCTATGTAATATACGAGAAAAAAAATCCTACAGAGTATATGGAAATGAGATTTGTAAATCTAAAAAGTTTGAAAAATCTGACTTAAGTGAAAAAATGAATAATATAATCTTTCATAATCTGAATCCAAAGATTTAATGAAGTAGTATTCTAAAATACTATTACATTGTTTTCAAAGTAAACATCTGAAAAATGGAGGTTGTAAAACATTACTAGCAATAACCTCAGTAAAATCACAAAATATAAAATACTGAACCTCAAAATGTCATAAATTACTGAAATAATTATATGAGATTATAATACAGAAAATATTTAAAAACCATTAGAAACAGACAATTGAGAGGGAAAAGCAGCCCCTGACACCCAGGAGATATCAGACACTGTCAGTCTGTCACCATGATGGATCAAAACAAAAACGAGACTGAGTCTGAAGGCCTGAGAACCAGGAAAACTGATGGTGTAATTCCAACCTGAAGGCCAGCAGGCTTAAGATCCAGGAAGAGCTGATGTTTCAGATCAAGTATAAAGGCAGGGAAATAACTGATGTCCCAGTTAGAAAGCAGTAAGGCAGGAGGAATTCTCTACCCTTGGAGGAGGGTCAGCCTTCCTGCTTTATTCAGGCAATTGATAGGAGGAGGCCCACCCACATTAGGGAGGCCAATTTGCTTTGCTCAGACCACTGATTTAAATGTTAATCTCATTCAAAAACACCATCACAGAAACATACAGAATAATATTTGAGCAAATCTCTGGGCACCCCATGACTCAATCATGTTAACACGTAAAATTAACCACCACATCTTTATTATGTTTTTTTTCCACTTTCTTTGAGTTTAATTCACTATATTTCAATCTTCACACTAAGATAATTGATTTTCAGCTTTTCTTCATTTTTTTAATAAATGCAATACAAATCTATAAATTTGGGGGGTTAATTATTATATATGATCCCAGTGTTCCACTCTATTAACATATCTATTGAAATATATTTTTATTCTCCTAGTGTTACCACAAGAACACAAAATGTTTCCATGACTCATCAAACTATAATGTAAATTAGTACTTGTACTACATTCTGGAAGTTATAAGGACCTTAGAACTTTAATTCATTGGATTTCATACCAACTTTTTATCTATTTTTTAATTTGTATTTTAATTCTCAATATGTTACACTCTCAGAACTCATTACTATTATTTATATAAAATAACCTCTTGTATTTATACATGTTTGTTGTTCTTTACTCCACTTTCTTCTCTGTTCTTTTTAAATGGATCAATTTCATTTTCTTAGAGAATTCCTTTATTTTTTCATTAGGGTGCATTTTCTATTAATGAATTCTTGCAAATTATGTTAAACTGCAATAATTTCATCACGTTTTTAAGGATTTTTTGGGTAGAATATAGAATTCTGTGCAAGCAGTGCTTTTCCCCTCAAAACCTTGACATTATCACTCAATTGTCCTCATTTCCCATTTTTCTGTTGAGATGTCTGCTGACAGTCTTATTGCTTTTTTGTTTCTCTGTACTGTGACTGCTTTTAAGACTTTTTTCTTTGTCTTTGATATGTCTAGATGAACTTCACATTTCATTAAGCCTGTTTTGTGTCCATAGTACATCGTGGGTTTCAATTATGTCATTAGTTTTAGAAAACTATCATTCATTCACTCTTTTATTTAAAATTTATCTTTATTGTTGAGAGTTACAGATGTATCCCCTTTATTTCATTCATTGCCCTTATCCACCCAGTTCCCACCTGAACCCCAGGTCTTTACCACACTATTGTTTGTCCATGGGAAATGTATATATGCATATAAGTTCTTTGGTTAATCTTTTCCCACCCCTCACCCTCTTCCCTGAGATTCATCAGTCTGTTCCAAGCTTCCATGTCTCTGAATCTATTTTGTTCATCAGCTTATTTTGTTCAGTAGATTCCACAAGTAAGTGAGATCATGTGATACTTGTCTTTTTCTGCTTGGCTTAATTCACTTAGCATAATTCTCTCCAGGTCCCTCCATGCTGTCTCAAAGAGCAATACATCCTTCTTTTTTACAGCTGCACAGTATTCCATTGTGTAAATGTAGCATAGCTTTTTTTATCCACTCATCTACTGATGGGAACCTGGGCTGTTTCCAGATCATAGCTCTTGTAAATGCTGCTGCTATGAAAATAGGGGTGTATTTTCAGGATTCTTTGGAAATATTCCTAGAAGTGGCATCACTGGGTGAAATAGTTCCATTTTTAATTTTTTGAGAAAACTCCACATTGTTTTCCATATTGGCTTCACCAGTCTGCATTCCCACCAGCAGTGTACTAGGGTTCCTTTATTCTCCATATCCTCACCAGCACTCGTTGTTTGTTGGTTTATTGATGGTAGCCATTCTGGCAGGTTTGAGGTGATGCCTCACTGGAGTTTTAATTTGCATCTCACAGATGATTAGTGACTTTGAGCATTTTTTCATATGTCTCTTGGCCATCTGTATGTCCTTTTCAGAGAAGTGTCTATTTAGGTCCTTGGCCCATTTTTTAATTGGGTTGTTTATCTTCCTTTTGTTGAGCTGTAGGAGTTCTTTATGTATTTTGGAGATTAACCCCTTATCAGATGTATCACTGGTAAATATGTTTTCACATACAGTAGGTTTCCTTTTCATTTTGATGATTTTTTTTTTCCTGTGCGGAAGCTTTTTAGTTTAATGTAGTCCCATTTGTTTACTTTTTCCTTCATTTCTCTTGCCCTCATAGATGTATTGGTGAAAATTCTGCTATTTAAGATGTCTGAGATTTTGCTGCCTGTGTTTTCTTCTGGGATTTTTATGGTTTCACAATTTACATTTAAATCTTTTATCCATTTTGAGTTTATTGCTGTCACATTGTCTCTGTTCTTCTGTGACACTAATTACACATATATTATGCATTTTTACTATGTCCCAAATGCCATTTATCCTTTTATCTCACCATGCTGTAGTCTAGATATTTTCTTCTATTTTCCAGGTCACTAATTCTCCCTTCATCAGTTTACAATCAGTTATTTGATTCTCTTATATTTTTCACTTCTGATGAAACCTCTGCCATTTGTAGTTTATTAAACATTTCAATCAACATATTTTAATTTTAAATTACACTGAATACCATGAACTATGCTAGATATGTTAGGTATCAAATAGTAGTAAGAAATACTTTTATTCAAGAACGAGGAAAATAAATGTAAAAATAACAGTATTGTAATACTCACTTTCCCTTCATCTCTTGGGCTATCACTTAAATGTACAACTGGACCTGGATGAGTCTTTGTGGATCTGTTAAGTCAATTTAAAACAGTAATTAAAAAATAAACATTAAAAATAAATAAATAAACATTAAAACATCTTACTGTTAGAGCCTGGGGGAAAAATTAAGATTATACTGGAATACACTCCCAATATCCTGGGGTTTGGCTTAGATTCATTTGACTTTTAGGTTGTTTTTCTTTAAGATTACTTTTTTCTATCTTACTAACTCTATTAAAGTAGGTATGATTTTTCTTAAATCAAGTTTAAGAACACAGATCCACATAGCAATGGAATTCTTTATTATCTTGTGTCTTTGTTCCCAAATCTGGACCCCTGAAAATTTGAAATTAAACTTTTACTTATACAGACAAAGGGCAATTTACACAGCTACAAGGCTGATGCTGTAAACCTGTTTCAACCAAATTGCAAAGTACATACCTGATTTAAAATTTCCTTTTGACATAAAAATCTCTGATTTTGCTTCTACAAAAAGTAAAGAGGCTCCCTTGATTTAAAAAAAAAAATTCTTGCCCAGCCGGGCGAGGCTCAGCAGTTGAGCGTTGACCTGGGATCCAGGCGATCGGGGTTCGATTCCCAGTCAGGGCACATGCCCGGGTTGTGGGCTCACAGCTGATCAATGACTCTCTCATCATTGATGTTTCTATCTCTCTCTCTCCCTCTCCTTTCCTCTCTCTGAAATCAATAAAGATATATTAAAAAAAAAAAAAATTCTTTCTAGTGATAGCTAGCATACAGAAAACTGACCAACTAGGAAAACCAAGTTCCTTGGTTGTCTCATTTATCTGACTATTTGGGGTAATTAATAATAGATCATTATGAGTCTAACAGCATATTGTTAAAGAGTTCTATGCTCTGTCAATACAACTTTAAATTTATTCTACTCTGATATCTGGCATGTTTCTTTTATATTTCCTACTTTAACTTAGGTCATTGTTGAATGTGATTATGTCATGGTTAAGTATGACATGGCCTGATATGACCACAGATTTATTATTGCTCAATTTCCCACAAACTTTTTTTAATGACCTAAGTGTGCCAGATTAATTCTATTATGATTATACTGATATAGCTATAATTTATTTCTTAACAACACAAGTAAATCATCAAAGATTCTACACAAAACAATAAAGATTTAAATTTTAGAAACTCTTTAGAAGCAGAGAAAAGTGACAAATTAAGTAACTCCAGGTTCCCCAGATACTGACTCCTCAGAGCGACTCAAAGGAATAAGTACAAATTTACTAGATATTTTGTTAGCAGTTTTGCCCTAAGTTTCCTCATTTAAAAATGGGGATAGTAGTATTAACCCTATTGAATGACTGTGAGGATTAGAATATACATATAGCACCTAAAATAATGCCAAAATATAGTAAGTACTCAATAAATAGTATGTATTATGATTGTTGTAAATCACTGGAATAACTGGAAATCAGAGTTACTATTTGCATCCTAGAACATATGCAGGGAAAAATAACTACACAGGGCTTAATAAAAAATTTACAGAGCTTTTAGCAGTTATATCATTTACATATAAATAAAGTGTTTTATTATAGTATAAATGCCTCAGATAAGGGACAATGTCCTTCAATTATCCTTTAGAAACTAATAATATCCAACAAACCACAAACCCCTATCTGTCTCTTGGGTTTGACAGGCACAACAAATACCAAGGTGTACTCCATAAGCTAGTGAATATATAAGGTGTTTCACATAGAGAGTGTTCCATATCAAAAAAAGTTTGGGAATCCCTGAATTAAACAAAGTTAAATATTGTCTTCTTCTACAGAACTTCTTAGGGCTATAATATGCAAATGAGCATTGAAAATCTTTAATATTTTCCACAATTATTGATCCATAGAATCCTTTTTCATTGACCATATTAAGAAAATAACTAAAATATATTTTGAGAAACACTAGACAATTTGCAAGACTTCCATTTAGATTCTCAGACTTTAGATTAAAACACTTAAGTTCAGAAAATAATCTAGCATTAAATTTCCACTATTTGTAATGACTTTTTCTAACTATAGAAGAAATATAATTTATTGTGAAAAAAAAAAAACTTAGAAAATACCAAAGGTTAAAAGGAAAAATCTCTCATTATTTCACTGCCTAGATACAGTGACTGACATCTGATGTATTTTTTTCTGACCTTTCCCTAACATTAAACTTCCAAAAACCACCAAGCATTCCTATAAAACTTATGGCCATTAGAAATTGATTTTAAAAATAAAAAAAGCATCTGTATACTCCAGATTCCGTAAATCCCACAAAAATTTCTTTAGATAGAATTATCAATAAACTTAAATTCATATAATATCTATCTAAATAATCCCCAGTAATTCTTTTTTTAAATATATTTTTATTTAATTCAGAGAGAGAGGAAGGGAGAGAGAAATAAAAGCATCAATGATGAGAGTCATTGATCAGCTGCCTCCTGCACACCCACTGTTGGGGATTAAGCCTGAAACTGGGGCATGTGCCCTGACCGGGAATCGAACCATGACCTCTTGGTTCCTGGGTCAACGCTCAACCACTGAGCCACACTGACCAGGGCCACAATATCTATTTTTAAAAGGATGGTTTCTAATTATTTTGGCTGAACTTTTCCCTCATATTAATAATAAATTAGCCATAATATTTCAAATAACTGCAATCTGATATGTTACATAACCATAAGAAATATTTAAGCTAAATAAAGTAATATTCAAGTTCAAACTTACAGTTCAATTGCTTTGTTCCACATGATAACATATCCAGAAAGAACGAAAGATTCAATATTTACAATATGTGTATTTCCTCTTTCTGTTCCAACATAGAGCCATTTACTCTGGAAAGGTAGATGACAGTAAGTAATTCTGAAAGAAAGAAAATTACAATTAAAATATCTAAATTTATGTCTGATCAGCGTTATAGCATTATATTTCCTTTATACTTATTATGTGGTGATAGCTACATAAACATTAAATTTACTATATACTCAAGTAGCATTTAGTTATTAGTGAAGGTATAGGATAAATAACAATATATTATTAAAAACCATAATAATAATGCCCACTATTAAATAAGTATCTAACATAGGCACTAATATTATTTCTAATTCTGAAAACAGCACTACAAGACAGATATATACTTCTTTTTCACAAAGAGGAAACTAAGGTGAAAATTTTTTGTTTTTACTTGTTTAGGACTGACAACTAATAAGTGGCAAACCTGGAATTAAAAATCTATCCTTGTTTGGTTGCAAAATTACTATCTTCCTATCGAGCTAAGCCTTTTGCTTGTTTTTTTTTCCAGTAATGTTCAGTTCAAATAAAAATTAGGTACATTTAATACATATATTTCAGAGTTGTCAAAGAGTCTGTAACTATGTCTACTTAGGATGATAAATTATCTACTTTTTATTCAGATGCTTGACGTCTAAGTAGTATAAGGAAAACTTATAAGCTCAGAGATACACTGTACTATTCCCTTTCATTTGTTTGTTTGTTTGTTCTGCCTCATCTTCACAATGGGCTCTCTGACCAACTTTGGGAGCCTGTTCCATAGCCAGAGCAACCATGACTTCTATATATGAAATGTGGAAATTTAACATGGAGTCTTCTCTTCAGAGCATCATCACTCTTTCTAGTTTGGCCTCCCCATGCTTTTTAATAACTCTTAAAAAGGACAATAAGGATAAGTTCACAGTTATCCCTTGCCAGAACTTGTTATTGAATCATAATATTTCCTAGAGTTTACTCAGAAAAGGGGATAGTAAATTGTTAGAAGAGCTAGACATAATTCTGATGTCAGAAAAAGACCAATATGAATAAAAAGGAATGTAAATGGTAAATTCCCAACAAGATTCCAACTTGGTCCATCAGATTTATATTTTCACACTGGTTCACTGAATTATTTAACAGCCTACCTCTCTAAACCAATTTTCATGTATTCAAAAGTATTCTGCTAAAAGCACCTTCATGCTGTATCTAAAAAATTAGAAGCCATGTCATTACCTATCACTTACAGAGTTAATTGATAATCTAAAGTATAACTAACCTACAAGATATTGGACAATTCTGATTGAAATCTAAAGGATAGAATTGCTGTTGCCAAAAATATTTAATTATGTCCCACAGGAAATAACTTGATGGCCATGTTTCTAGGTCATAATTTTTAATTGGATCTAACTAGAAAGAGGAAACTTATGTTAAAGAAGATTTAAGATCACCCTTTCTGAATTACAAGGAGAGTAGAAAAACTCTCGTCCCATGAGAGTAGACCAAAACACAGAAGTTCAGGTAGAAAAAGAATAAACTTCAATGTAGTCAGCAGCATGGATATCAACTGGAAGCTTAGTAAAATTTAGAATATCAGGTTCCACACCAGAGCCAGAAACTGCATTTTATGAAGAATCCTCGGTAAATCATATACGCATTACTGTTTCGGAAGCACTTCTCTAGGTGATTCTTATAAAAATAATCTATAAACTGCATTGTAAGGAACACTGTTCTGTGGTTGAATGCTGCTTACTTACTCTCAAGCTTGAGAATAAAAACCTAAATTGCTAAGTTAATAGTGGGGATAATGCCTTGTGACTATGTAGTTCCCCCAAAACAGCTAATGATAATCATGATGATGATAAGAACCACAATATAGCTACCCTAAGATCCCCTCAGCATCTTAAGTCTAAGACTGATACTTAGGAATTTTTATGGAAAAATTCACATCATATGAAAGAAAAGATAAAGATAAAGATAAATTTCTTTAAGAAAAGAATAGAATAATTTTGCAGTCTGTACCTAGCCTGAACTATAACACAAGAGACAAAATTAAACAGATAAGTGAAAATTTAGTTGAATTTCAAAAATTCACAGTCTTAATGGGCTATTAATCAACTAACCAGATAGTGAAAAAACTGGCTCAATTTTGTTGTCTATAGTTAGTTGGAAAACTATCAAACATAAGTCCACTTTTACAAATAAGTCTAATCTCTGCAGTTCCATAGGGAATAATTCCTAACAAATGCAATTCTGAAAAGCTTATTCTCATTCTCCTACAGCAAAAGAAATAACATTTTCTACCTTTACTTAAATTCACAGATAAAGAAAATAGAAACAGCGGCATGCATACGTGAAACAGACTGACAGCTGTTAGAAGGGAAGGCGGGGAGGGGGCTGGTAGAGGTGGGCAAAGGTAAGGCGGGATGGGGACATTTGTAATAGTGTCAACAATAAAATTTTAAAAATCATAGAATATTTCAATTTTTGAAGGAGAGAATTGTGTGTAGGCCATGTGGGGAGCAGCAATGAGTCGCTGGTCTCCTGGTCAGGGTAATAAAAGTAGAAGTATAATGGGGAGCCATAATCCCACCCCACAAAGCAGTAGCAAAGTGCCTCTACCTATCTCAGGTGTTAGTGGAGGACAACTAGAGAAACTGAACTTCTACTTCCACATATTAGTAACAAGATGACATTCGTCATTCCCCTGCCAGATCAATGTAAAAACCACCCACCCAAAACAGAAGGTTTAAATAAGACTTTGGATGTCATAACACAATATCCAAAATGTCCAATTTTAATTTTAAAAAATCACTCACTCTACCACGAAATAGAAGAATCTCAATTAGAATAAAAAAGAAAAGATCCCAACACCAAGATGATAAAAAATGTTAAAATTCACTGAGAAATATTTAAAAGAAACTATCATAAAAATACAAGCAGTTATGAATAAAATGAAATTAAAAAATAGAAAGTCTCGGCAAAGAAATAGGAAGTAAAAGAGAACCAATGCAAATGTACTTTACTACTGAAAATACAATAATAAAAAATTTTAACCTATGTTATAGATAGGTATATTCTCAATAGCAGAATAGAGGAGACAGAAAAAGGAGTATGTAAACTCAAAGATGAAACAATGTAAATTATCTGATCTGAATAAACAGAAAATAGATGGAAAACAAAAATGCAAGAGTCTCCGAAACCTGTGAGACAAAAACAAAAAGATACAATTATGTTATCAGGGTCCCTGAGGGAAAGAAAATGAGAATGGGAATGAAAAAGTAGTCAGAGAAATAATGTCTAAAAACTTCCCAAATTTGGCAAATGACAAACAAAAAAATAATCAGGACACTGAGAAAAAATATACAGAATAAATCCAAAGAAATAAAACCAAAACAGATCATAGCCAAACATCTGAAAACTAAGAAAAGAAAAGAAAAAGCCTTGAAAGCAGCAAGAGAGAAACAACACCTTAACTACAGAGGGAAAAACTGCAATGATAGCAGATTCTCATCATAAAACAGGAGGCCAGAGGAAGTAGAACACTATTCAAGTGCTTATAGAAGCCTTGGCCAATGTGGCTCAGTTGGTTGGAACTTTGCCCTGTAATCAAAAGGTTGAGGGTTCAATTCTTGGTCAGGGCACATACCAGGTTGTGGGTTCAATCTTCAGTCAGGGGCATGTGCAGGAGGCAACTGATTGATGTTTCTCTCTCACATCGATGTTTCTTTCTCTGTCTGTCTCCCTCCCTCCCTCTCTCATCACTCAAAAATCAATTTAAAAAAGAAAGAAAAAAAAGCACTCTCAACGCAGAATTCTATATACACCAAAAACATCCCTCAGGAACAAAGAAGAAATCACGACATTATTAGGTGAAGCAAGACTAAAAATTTGTCACTGAAAGACCAAATCTAAAAAAATGGTTAAAGGAAGTTCATTAAACAGAAAGGAAATAATAAAAGAAGAAAATTTTAAATATCAAGTGTGAAGGGGAAAAAAACAGAAAGTAAAAATGTGAATAAATACAACATGTTTTCCTTCTCCTCTTAAGTTTCCTAAATTATGTTTGTAGTTGAAGCAAAAATTATAGTCTGATGTAGTTCTAAATATATTTAAGGAAAAATTTATTATACAGGGTAGGGCAAAAGTAGGTTTCCAGTTGAGAGTACAAGAAACAGTTTATTCTTGCATTATTATTTATTAATCATTGCATTATTTTTTATATGACCAACTATAAACCAACTTTTGTTGCTCCCTGTAAATAAGGGGAGTAAAGAAAGGAAATATTCATTCAAACTGGGAAAATGCAACATCAGTAGACTGACTTATTGTTTATATATAATGAAATGTCTACAGAAACCACTAAAGAAGTGAAGTGATACAAAAAGATACAATGAAACTATCAATAAATCAAAATGGTATTCTAGCCTGGCCGGGGGCTCAGTGGTTAAGCGTCGACGGAGGATCCAGGAGATCAGGGTTCAATTCCCGGTCAGGGCACGTCCCCGGGTTGCGGGCTTAATCAATGACTCTCTCATCACTGATGTTTCTATTTCTCTCTCTCCCCATCTCCTTTCCTCTCTGAAATCAATAAAGATATATTTAAAAAAAAAAAGAAAAAGGAATTCTAAAAAAATGTTCAATTAAACCACATGAAGGAAGACAAAAGCCAAATAAATGAAAGAGAACAAGCAGACAAAAAATAAAATGAGAGCTTATGCCCTAAAATATCAATAATTACATAAAATGTAAACAATTAAACTACAGTTTGGCAGAATAAATTTTAAAACATCACTCAATTATACACTGTATACAAAAAACTCTGAATACATTGAAATAAGTAGGCTGAAAACAGGAAGGACAAAGATATATCATGCAAACATTAATCCAAAGAAAGCAGGAGTGGCTATATTGATATCAGATTTAAAAAAACAACAAACTTCACTGGAAAGACAACGATCAAAGAGAGAGAAACATTATGTAAAGATTAAAAGGTCAATCCACCAAGGAGACATAGCAATTCTAAATGGGTTTACACCTAACAGGCTGCAAATTATGTAAAGCAAAAACTAATAGAACTGAAAAGACAAAAAGAAAATCCAAGATTCTAGTAGGAAATTTCAACACCTGTCTCTAGCAAATCAAGAAGGACACAGAAGAACCCAACACAACTATCAACCAACAGGAACTAATCAACCCTTATAGAATAATATGACAAAGAGGAAATATGACAAAAGTAGGAATAAAACAAAGTATCACTATTGATCATACATGAAGTTGAACATGACAACAAATATACACAAGTATATCTGACAACTTAAATGAAATGGAGCAATTCCTCAAAAAGCACAGATTAGCACAACTCTCCAAATCTGAAATAGATTGATTAGTGCTGTAAAAATTCAAAAAATTTAATTAATACTTTTTAAATTTCAAATAAATCTTCAGACTCAAATGGTTTCACTAGAGAATTCTATTACACACTTAAAGAAGAATTAACAATTTTAACAATCTCTTCCAGAAAACACGAGAAAACTTCCCAATTCATTCTATGAAGATAGGCTTACCCTGAGAGCAAAATCAGATAAAGACAATAAAATAAAATAAAAACAAACTGTCTAACTTAAATATATACATTTTTTTGTCTATTATAACTCAATAAAGGTGGGGGCAGCAGGGGAGAAAACTATACACCAGTAATTCTCATGAATACTGTAGATGTAAAATACTTGTAGATGTAAAAGTCCTTAACAAAACTTTAGCAAATAGAATTGAGCAATGTATAAATAGACCAAGAGGGGCTTGTTCCAGAAATGCAAGGCTAGCTCGAAAATCAATCAATGTAATCTGACATATTAACAAGCTAAAACAGAAAAATAACATGATCATATCAATTGGTGCAGAACTAGCATTTGACAAAATTCAACACTCATTCATGATAAAAGCTATCAAAATTATATTAGAGGTTATTTTCTCAAGTTCATAAAGGACAGCAACAAAAACCTACAATTAACATTATATTAATAGTAAAGTGACTGAATGCTTCCCACCTAAGGTCAAGAACAGGCAAAAATGACTGCTCTCATCACTGTTCTTCAACATAGTATTAGAAGTTCTAGCCACTGCAAGAAGCCAAGGAAAGGAAATAAAGGCATGTAGATCAGAAAGGAAGAAATAAAACTTCCCTATTTGCAGATAACATGATAGTCTAGTTAGAAAATCCCAAGGAATCTACAAAGAAACTCTTAGAACTAATGTGAGTTCAGCAACATTTTCTCATATACGATAAACATACAAAATTCAATATGTATTTCTATATATTAGCATGGAACATGTGGAAGCTGAAATTTAAAGTGCAATACCATTTTAAATGACTCAAAATATGATATATTGAGACAGAAATATAAAAAGCAGTTATAGAACTTATATGCTAAATACATACCCACATGAAAGAAATAAAAGGTCAAGGTAAACAGACATACTGTATTCATGGATTTTAATACTCAATATGATAAAAATGTCAATCCCCACATTTATAAAACTCTAGAAAGATATTTTTGTAGATTTTGCAGACTGCTTATTCTAAAATTTATACGAAAAGGCAAAGAGACTGGAATAGTTAAAGCAATTGTGAAAAAGAAGAATAAAGTAGGAGGAATCAGTCTACCCAATTTCAAGACCTAATATATAGCTACAGTAATCAAGACTGTGGCATTGGCAGAGGGACAGACACATAGATCAATGGAACAGAATAGAGAACACAGAAAAATAAACCCACTTAATATATCCAACATACTTTGGACAAATGTGTGAGGCAATTCAATGCAAGAGGTCAACAAATGGTACTGAAGAACTGAATATCTACTGAGACAAAAATGAATCTCCAGCAAAACCAAACCTTATACAAAAATTAACTCAAAACAGAGCATACGTTTACATGTAAAATTTAAAACTTTAAAAAAAACAGGAGAAAATTCCTGGGATCCAGTACTAAACAACAAATTCTTAGATTTTATGCAAAAATATGGTCCTTAATAAAAGAATTAATAAATTGGGCTTCATAAAAATTTTAAAGTTTCTCTATGAAAGACCAAGTTAACAGGGTCTTAACAAACTACTGACTGGGAGAAAATATTTGCAAGCCACATATCCAACAAAGGACTAGAACATTCATCTAGAATAAATTTTAAAATTCTCAAAACTAAGTGTTTAAAAAAAATAAAGGAGAAAGGTCTAACAAACTGAAAATCACTACTTTTGCTGGGCCTAGAAAGAACTGAAGTCTCAGGAAAAATTACAACCCCAAAATCTCAATATAAAAAGCTCTTAGGAAAACCAAAAATTAAAGGAAACAAAATTAAGGACATTAGAGAAATATGAAGCAGAACACCACAAACAGAAAAAATAAACTCTGATATAGTAAATACACGTAATTTAAGGTCTGTATATCACAGCCAACATACTGAATTTTCCTTGAAAACCATATAAACACAACTCTATGCTTTCCCTAACATTATAAAATTTATGATCAGTGATTATAAGGGCTGCTAATATGCATAAAATGTGAATGTTTGATTTTATTCATTTTTCAGATCATGCATTACAGAAATCAAAACAGTTTCTCTTCCATATTTAGGTTTAAAATCAGATTTGAAAGGAATCATCCATCAGAAGCAGCTGAAATATCTAAACCTAATTCTCAAAAATCTAAGCCTTTAAAGACTTAAGACCAAAGGCTGAGGGTATATTAATAAAAAAAGAAAAAAATCATTGAAACTTATAGTATAAATTATATATATGACATAAACATATATAGAAATTTACATAGTTAAATGGCTAATTTAATAGGACTTCAAGTTCCAAAAGATGCTTGGTTAAATTTTCCTTTATAGATCTAATCCTCTCATTCATCATACATTTAAATATATCTTCCTCCTCCACAATACAGTGTGATAGTTAATGACTATTCTCTAGTCAAGAGTGTCATTGATTATCCTCAAATTTAAGATGAGTTCCTTGTTCTCAAAAAGATATATATCACATTTTTTGTAAGCATGAAAATATGCAATGCTTACAAAGTTCCTATGATTTAAACTTGTCCAAAATCACCCTGGCTGGTTAGGCTCAGTGGTTAAAGCGTCAGCCTTCGATGGAAGGGTCTCAGGTTGGATTCTGGCCAAGGGCACATACCTCTGTTTGCAGGCTTGGCCTGGGCCACAGTCGGAGTGAGTGCTCCCTGTGGGAGGCAGCCAATTGATGCATCAATGTTTTTCTCTCTCTCTCTTTCTTTCCATTCCACTCTCTCTGAAAAGCAATGGAGGAAATATTCTCGGGTGGGGATTAAAAAAATAATAATAATAAACTTGTCCAAAATCTGTCAGCTTGTATCTTTATGTTATTTCCAATTAAATCTACCTCAATTGAGATAATAACCCGGAACTAAACAATGGCCCATTGATCCAAGTAATGCCCCTTCTCCACCTGCAGCCTGGGGTTGGGGCTTCATACTCAGCATTTCTGGGGGTGATCTTCTGTTTTCTGAGCCTGAGATCAGGTTGTTGGAAGAAAATTAAAGTTTGTACATTTTTCTTCCATAGGTGAGAAGCATTTATAATAGGTTTGTTTTGTTTTTTCAATTTTGTGCTCTTTAGACGTTTAAAAGAAAAAAAAGTTTTGCTTTTTAACTGTTCTGCTTTGTGGTTTAATAGTCTCAGATCCCTTCCCAGAGACCCAGGGTTTTTTTGGTCCAACACACTGTGAGGCTTCCACCCAGGCTTGTCCCTGGCCCTCCCTTGGGACTTGGAACCAAAGTTACAGAAATATATTTCAATAATAATGAATGTACAAAACTATTTTTTTGCCTTATTATGCAGAAGTATAAGGTTTCTTTCAAATGGAACAAGTGTAAATAGTCTATTAATATAAATATATGATGTTACTGAATTCTTAATCTAAGTACTCTTTACAAAAACAAAATCAAACACAAACAAACAAAAGAACTAGCAATCAGACATCAATCATTCCTTCCCCTCAAAGGGCCAGAACATGTCCTTTGACATCCCAATTTGAGGGGAAAATAACCCATTCTGTCCATCTACATATAAGTGTAAAGCCAAATTATTCAAACCATTGAAACAAACAAAAACTCAGCATGGCAATATCTGAGTAGGTAATATTTTTAGTGGTAAGGAAACAGTAATAGTGTAACATCTCTTGACTGATCTTCAAATGTAATATCCTGAAATTTGTTATATTACTTATTTTAAAGTTTAAATAAAATAACCAAAATTTGATCTAATCTAAAGAAAGAATTCCTATCTAATTTTAGCATGTATCTAAAATATAAATATCCTCATCTGAAAAAAATCCTGGGTACAATAAAAATTTCCACTGATGCTGAATTCTAAAATACTGCAAATGTAATATTCATAAATACTACTCAAAATATTGAGGGTTAATAATTTAAATAGTATAGTATGTATATAAGAAGAAAAAGCAAAAGCTTCAGAAAATATCTGTATAGCTGCCTTCCTTTTTTCTCATTATTCCTATAAAAACAGGTTTACTTCATTTAGCACTGCCCATATAGTGATGATTCTTTATGACCTATTACCATTCTACAAAAGAAAATTAATACTATCTTGAGCTCTCAGAAATAATTGCCTGCCTGTTGTATTCAGCTACTTCTGTTTGAATAGTACTTGCTAATCTGTATAAATTTATTTCTCAGAGGTTTCTTTTCTTTCACAAACATCAAGTTTTCCTGTGATGGCCCTTCCCATTCACTGCAAATCATGTGCTTGTTTCCCAAATAATAAAGAAATATCAGAATATTTTATAGTTAAAGTACAAAGAGAGATAATAAAATACAAATTTTACTTCATCTCAAGGTTTATTATCAATTAAGTGGATGTATGTTATGTTCCAGGCCTGGTTGAATGCAACATTAGAAACATTAAAATTTGGTACAATTTGTTGCAAATAAAATCTAATAACCTTTTCCATACTATTCATGTAATTTTCTCTTTCTGATCATTAATTTTTCATTCTAAAATGGGGAATCTGAATTTTGATCAAATTACCATCTTAAACATTAACCTTGGATATGCAGTGTTGCTCAACAGTTAGTACCAAAATTTTTGGATAACTAAAACTTTTGTCTCAGTATTTTTTTTGGTAAAAATAATATTTAAGCAAAAGGGTGAAAGTGTAGGAGATAAATGCCATGATCAAAGGTGTAGAAATAATTTACTATTTACTTGATTCTTAAATTTTAGGTCAGGGTTTGCAGCACCCTGGCTTAGGAAAAAGAATACATCATTGCTGAAGTATTGGTTTATAGTGAGGAGAACAAAGATGTTCACAATTTTCGATTAGTAGGTGACTAAATTTATACCAACTATGAATTTTCTATGAAAATTAACTATTATAAAAGCAATCATAAACATTAGATTATGAAAAAAGTCTTTCAAAAGTTAACCTGTAACTTGCTCAGTAAATAATTTTATTGTACATTAATAAATTGTTTAACTCATACATTCTTACCGTTCTCGATTAAATTTAAGAGAATGAAGAATAGCTGGTTTTTTTTGTCTAAGGTTCCACAAATGAAGTGTATCATCTGAACTTGCACTGACCAAAGCACCCTGCAACAAAAAGAAGACAAATTTAGCAAGTGATGATTTACCTAATTTAGGGGGCTTTTTTGTGAAGCAAAAACAACAAGCTAATTTACTGAAATTTTCACTGCTTGAAGAGGTATTTGTATCTATATAATCTAGAAATATGAGGAAGTTCAACTGCGCATACTTCAATCAGGAAGGCTAAGAACACTGAAGTGGAAGAAGCAAGTAAACTATAGCACAGGGAGTGGTCAGGCTGACTAGCTCAAGAAATATGCATATACCAATAGAGAAGAATAATTATCATAAGCATCATTGTGACTATTAAGAATTTTTTCTATTGTCTTTGGAAAAAACTTAATTTTTTTGTTTCTACTATTCTCACATATACTATTATATAGCTTTGCAGAGAAGCAAATATCCAACCTAGCTTTAAAATTCAATCTAGTCATATAAAAATTCTGTTTGTAAGGATTTTCTATATACTATAGTTGAAAAGTATATATCCTTCCTAAAAAGTATAGTTGGTATAATTTAATTGTTATAGTTCAAGAAGCTTCATCTACAGTAAAAGAAAACATCTGTAATAAAAAAAAAAACAAAAAAACAAAACAAAACAAAACAGTTCTCCAACTAGAATTCAGTATAACTTCAAAAATACTGTTGAGATTTTTATACAAAACCCCCAAATATAAATAAATCCTATTTCAAATACAATACACTATTTTCTACTTCTTAATATGGCAGACACCATATGGATACACCCACACACAATTTATTTCACTGAGTTCAGTAATATCATCTTAAGTGATGTCAGAACTTTTACAATTATGAGTTTCCCAGCAAAAAAAATGTCATTGCTTGCTTGCCCTATGACAGAGCCTGAAGCTACTCTAGAGTATCGAAATGTGTTCTGTAAAAGTGATCTTGCAGAATCATGGTGATCCTGAGATACCTAAAATTCTTTTCATATTTTCCAAAGTACTCTATTACAAGCAACCTTTCATAATTTATAACATCAATCTCAGATCTCAAAATCATTATCCCATATAGATGCTAGGAAGAACTATACTGAAATTTCTAAGATATATTTCTTCTTTAGGAGTTAGAGAAGAAAGGAATCTAAATGCCCTTTCATAACAATTCCTAAGACAAAAATACTCATGTATTCTATGATGGTTCTCTTTATATTCTGTGCCTGCGATTTTAGCCTCAAAGAAAAATAACTTTTAAAACACCAATCATAATCAAAGTATATCCATTTAAAAATGTGTATAATTTGTATATTCGTATATGAATGTATAAATACACATGTTCAAAGAGGTATACATTGATATATGCACTTTAACATGACCTCACAGGTAATTATATGCCATGAAATAAAATGTACCCTATACATGCCTTGAGAATTTTTATTTCTATTTGCTTGTTTTATTTGTAAACTATCCCCAAATATTTCATATATACAAACCGTAAAATTATTAGGACTGCTTGGAAGTGCTTAAAGAGCTACAATTTTTTCGAGATGTAGGATACTGATCTCATTTCTCAGGAAAGTGCAAATTTACTTGGGATGGGGTGAGGATACAATGTAATATAGGAAATTAATAAAACATGCTCCACAGTAAATAGTTATGTGCTAGACAAACTATATGATATGCCAAAGGCAATGGAATTAAAGCAACAAATATCAATAATATATTAGTGCAATAGCTGGATAAATGTAGAGAGGAAGACAGTATTATTAATTCTATGAAAAAACTAGGAAGTAACTTATCACTGGAGGGAAATGAACAGGATCACTGAGCATAAGAGCATCAACAGAGACAGGACACATGGACATTACCAGTGTGTCTAGGGCTCATTTATAAGCAGAGTGAATCTACAAGAAGTACTACTAAAGAAGATCTATGAAAATATTAAAAACTGTTAACAAAAACAGCAATCATGACTGGGAAGTTTGGAAAAAAGTACAGAAGTTGAGTGAAGTAGATCAAGGTGAGTAGTTTAGGATAAACAATATAAACACCAGAAGGAGGTTGAAGGTTTGTCTATATTTTCTTAGATACGTAGCACAGAGGAAATCATAGGGCCTTGCAGACAATTCTCAGAAAATTGGACCTGGAGGAAATACGGGAAACAATGCCTGCCATATACATGCAGAAGGCAAAAGGCTGAGAACGTTCAACTAGTAACGCTGAGACTTCAAAAAGGTTGTCATTATAAATACTAATGACTAGTTATTATAATAAAATAAATTTTTTAATATTTTCCCTTTTCTTCCTCATCTCTCTCTCTCGTTTTGGTACCCTAAAGCAAGTATGTCTATAAAACGAAATATGCTAGATTTGTCAATAAGGAGAACCTCACAACCTTATGAGAAAGATTTTGAACCAAGAGAACTAAAAAGTGGGCATCTGCAAATATCACAAATTTTTCATACCTTAGCTGTCTCTGATACAAAGTTCCATGAATCACGGTATTTATATTTATTATTATAAATGTTTAGAAAGAGGTATATACACAAATATATGGAGACATTGAATTAAAAGTCATTGTTCATGCCATAAGAGAACAACCAGTATTACCTCTTTCGTTTTTTTTCCCTCAGGGCACTGAGTTCAACCTGCTAAGTGCCTTAGTAGATTTGGTATGGCACAAATTCTTAAAGCATTTTTGCATTGACTGGCTCACTTAACATGAAAGAACTGCAGACTATTCAAGGATCCACTGTAAAAATCTGAGTCAAGAACTATCAGAAAGAGATACCAAAAAAATTCCATTTCTAATTTCATTTAAAAATACCTAGGAATAAATTTAACCAAGAAGGTATAAGGCTGTGCTTGAAAAACTATAAGACATTGAAGAAAGAAATTAAAGAAGATACAAATGAATGGAAGCAGATACCAGGCTCATGGATAGGAAAAATTAACATAGTTAAAATATCCATACTATCTAAAGCAAAATATAGATTCAATGCAATCCCTATCAAAATATCAATGGCATTTTTCACAGAACTAGAACAAATAATCCTAAAAGTTATATGGAACCACAGGGGGCCCCAGATAGCCAAAGCAATCTTGAGAAAAAAGAACAAAGTCGGAGATAACACGCTACCTGATATAAAACTGTACTGAAAGGCTATAGTAATCAAAACAGCATGGTACTGGCATAAAAGCAGACACACAGATAAATGGAACAGAATAGAGAACCCAGAAATAAATCCATACTTACATGGTCAACTAATCTATGACAAAGGAGGCAAGAATATACAATGGGGTAAAAATAGTCTCCTTCAATAAATTGTGTTGGGGAAACTAGACAGACACATGCATAAGAATAAAACTGGATTACTTTCTTACACCATATACAAGAATAAACTTAAAATGGATTAAAGACTTACATGTAAGACCTGAATCCATAAAATTCCTACAAGAAAACATAGGAAATAAACTCTTTGCTACTGCTCTTAGAATATTTTTTTGGATATGTCTCCTAATCCACAGGAAACAAAAATAAATAAATAAGTTAACAAGTGGAACTACATCAGACTAAAGAGTTTTTTTTAAAAAATATGTTTTTATTGACTTGAGAGAGAAAGAGAAACATCAATCTGCTGCCTTCTGCATACCTCCTACTGGGGATCCAGCTCATAATCTGGGCACGTGCCCTAACTGGGAATCAGACCTTTTGCATGGGACAATGCTCAACCAACTGAGCCACACCAGCCAAGGCCAAACTAGAGGGGTTTGGTTTGGTTTGGTTTGGTTTGGTTTGGTTTGGTTTGGTTTGGTTTGGTTGCACAGTGTAGGAAACCATCAACAAAATGGCAACCTACTGAATGGGAGAAGATATTTGCTAATGATACATCTGATAAGGAGTTAATATCCAAAATATATAAGGAGCTCATACAACCTAACACCAAAAAATTAAAAATGGGTAGAGGACCTACATGAACATTTCTCCAATGAGGACACCTGTCAGAATGGATATCAATAAGTCAACAAACATCAAGTATTGGCAAGGATGTGGAGAAAAGGGAACCCTTGTGCACTGTGGATGAGATCATAAATTGGTGAAGTCATTATAGAAAACAGTATGGAGTTTCCTCAAAAAATTAAACATAGATCCCGGCAAGAGTGGCTCAGCTGGGTGACTGTCATCATGTGCACCAAAAGGTTGCCTGTTCGATTCCCGATCAAGGCACATACCTGGGTTGCGGGTTTAACCCCAGTAGGGGCATGTAGGGAAGGCAACCGATCACTGTTTCTCTCTTACATCAATAAAGATTTTTTTATTAAAAATAGAATTACCATATTATCCAGCAATTCCACGTTTGCATATGTTTCTAAAGAAATCCAAACTACTAATTCAAAAAGACATATGCACACCATGTTCATTCCAGCATTATTTATAATAGCCAACCTATGGAAGCAACCTAAGTGTCTATCAATAGATGAATAGATAAAGAAGTGGTACATATAGACAATGCAATATTACTTGGCTATAAAATGATGAAATCCTGCCATATGCAACAACATGAATGGACTTAGAGGGCATTATGCTAAATGAAATAAGTCAGAGAAAGAAAAATACCATATGATTTCACTTATAAGTTAAACCTAAAAAACAAAATAAATGAACAAACAAAATCTAAACAAATTGATAGATACGGAGAACATTTTGATGGTTGCTAGATGGAAGGAGGGTTGGGAGGATAGTTGAAAAGGGGAAGGGATTAAGATACATAAATTGCCAGTTAGAAAAACAGTCACAGGGATGTGAATGAAGTACAGCATAGGAAATATAGTCAATAATATTATAATAACTATGTATGGTGTTGGATGGGTACTAGACTTATTGGGACGATCACTTCATATGTTATATAAATGTATAATCACTACATTGTATACCTGAAAGTAATATAATATTGTATCTCAACTGTAATTGGAAAATTTTAAAACATTAGGGGGGGAAAAAAGAATGCCTATGAGATGGCCATTCAAACCAAATAAAACATCTTCCCACTCCAAAAAAAAAATCAGAGTCAAGATGGCCTTAAGTAGCCTTCAACTAATGGAAGATCTTCAACCTTTCTGAGCTTTATAAATACATATTTTGTCTTAGGGAGTTCCTAATCACCATAGGTTTGTAAAAATAGGGATAGGGTAAAGCAGCCAATTGTCATATTAGCTATGGATACATAAATAAATACAAATTCATACATATACCAACAAATGCTTATGGAGATATACACAGATAAAAGAGTTCATAGGTAAATAAGTGAAAAGATTATTTCATGACAATAGACAAAACATGAAATTAGTGCTGGATTATAATATTTAAGTTGGTGGGCTGAGAGTGTATAGAAGAAAAGTTTTATGGTCAGTGAAGCAAGCAAAATATTTCAGTAATATTTTAAAAAACATTTAAATAATCTATAAATTATTCTACACAATCACAATAACAGGATCTTCACATACAACTTTTTCTTTTAAAATTTAATACGTTGACAAATATTGGAGTACAGTCTTTTAAAAAAACTTTGACCATGAATACTACTGCATACATACATGTCTTTAAGTATCTAGAACCAAAATATAGAAAGATTACATCAGTGAATGCAGTGAGTGTGTGTGAGAGAGAGAGAGAGAGAGAAAGAGAGACAGAAACAGTTAAGAAAATCCTTACCTCATTGATCAAGAATTGAAGCTGCAGGACAGCTGCACCACTTTCATGTTGGCAATAACAATCAACACCAGGTCTCCCAAGTCTAATATAAGTAAAAGTCAAGGATTCTAACATTTTAATTAGCACTTATATTAGTGGGGGGAAAAATAAACTAACTTACTTAATAACTGATATTTTGCTTTTTAATTATCCTAATTTTTGTAAATAAAGAGTTGAAAAATCTTAGTCTTTATTGATGCAAATTGCATTATATACAGGGTATCAGCAAAATAGCCAAATAAGATATCCCTTACATGTATCTCCCCCTCAACAAAAATAATTTCGCACCTATATCAGACAAAATGGCCTTCACAGGAGCCCCCAGATTCAAGTAGGAGACTGTGAAACCCTGATGCAGTTCCAGAATGAAGAGAGCCATTTTGAGAAGGCAGGCTCACACCCAGGTGGCTGATATGAAAATAGATCTGTGTCCGTGAGAACTCGGCTACAGCCCTGTTTGGATTTGCATTTGTCACCAGCAAATGCCATACAACTAGGGTTCCAGAGGAGTCAAGCCAACATATACATCAGGTAATAGGCATTGAGACCTTGGTCCCAGTTGTGGACTCAGAAATGGCCTTTGAGCTAGCTCCAACCCATCTCAGCTGCAGTGCAGAAGCCCCTGGAGGTAAGGCTGCCAAATTTAATCAGATTATAGATTGTGAAATGGCCCTGTAACTCAGCTCCAGCCTGTCCCATCCACATTTCAGAAACAGTCTCAATGGCACACAAACACACTTGTCTGTACCCCCAGATACCCTGAAAGGGCCCTATACTAGGCATTAGGCCCCTCCCTCAGTCTATGCTGAACTGCTGTGCCAAACTGGATAAATTTTTGTCTGTACCCCACGGAGATCCTGAAAGGGCCCTATACACAGCCCCAGACCCCTCACAGCCATAATCAGCCAGCAGTCCTGAGGGTCCAGGGTCCCAGTGGGAAACACTCCTGTCTGCAACCCTAGAGAGTCTAAGATGGCCCTATACTCAGTTCCAGACCCACTCAACTGCAGTCTGTGAATGGTCCTGCTCCCACCAGGAACCATCAGGAAACATTCCTGTCTGCATTCCCAGGGATCCTGAAAGGACCCTATATTAGGTTTCAGCCCTCCCAACCTACAATCCACAGCAGTCCTATCAGCACACGGTCCTGACAGGAGAAATGACTGAACCCAGGATAGCCCTCAAGAACACTATAGGCCACTCCAACTCCTCTAGCCATGGTCAGAAACCAATCCAGCCCATCTAGTAACCTGAAAGGAGACATGCCCATCTGTGCCTGTAGAGCCAGATCTGCAAACCCTAGTCTTGGTTGTGGAATCTGAAACAGCTGTGACAATCACAGTTCAGGGCCAGTCTTGCCCACCTAGGGACTTATCCAGTGATCAGGCAGCAGTCCTCCCAGGAACCTGATGAAAGCTATACCTGCAATTTACCTGGTAATCTACTATCTGAGGACCCACATGTGGACCCTTGCACAAGTGCCACCCTACTGAACAAGGTACTGGAGGCAGTCACATCCACCTAGAAAACAGAAGGAATTCACACCAGCCTGTGCCCTGGTAACAAGCCCACTAACGACAGACTCCATTACAGACCTAGCAACAGCTTCATAACCTGCTCCAACCCAGCACAATTGCATTCCAGAAGTAATCTTATCAGCCCAGAAAACAAACATAAGAAGATCTTTATATTCTGAAATCAGTCTGTAAAGACTGGAAGAAGTGTTTGCTCTTACAAATGCACAGGGATTACATGGTTCATGAAGAAATATACCACCACCAGTGGAAACTAATAGAGCTCTAGTAACTAACTCCAAAGAAATATAGATCTATGATTTACCTGACAAATAATTTAATATAATCATTTAAAGAGATGCATGTGCAAAAGAATGCAGATAGACAAACAAAATCAGGAAAATAATTAATTAGCAAAGGACTAGGGTGGGAGCAAAATACAGGGTGGGGGCAAAAGTATGTTTACAGTTGTGAATATGCAAAACACAGTTTATTCTTGTATTATTTATTAATTATTGTATTATTTTCCATACAAACAACAGAAAACCTGCTTTTGCCCCACCGTATATATGAGAACACCACAATGAGATATCGCTACAAAGTTGCCAGAATGGCTAAAATTAAAAAAACACAAAATGCTGCTAATGATGTGGAGATATTGGATCACTCATACACTGCTGCTGGGAATGTAAAATGTTGCAATCACTCTGGAAAACAGTTTGGCATCATCTCATAAAACTAAACATGAAACTACCATACAACCTCTAACTGTACTCCTGGACATTTATACCAAAGAAATGAAAACTATGTTCACACAAAACGTGCACACAAATGTCCATAGCTACTTTAATCATAATAGCCAAAAAAAACTGGAAAGCAGATATCCTTCAACAAGTGAATGATTAAACAAACTGTGATACATCCATACCATAGAATATTACTCAACAACAAAAAAAATGAACTATTGATACATAACAACAATTTGGATGAATCTTCAGAGAATTATGCTGAGTGAAAAAAGCCAATCCAAAAAGCTGACATACTATATGATTCCATTTATATAACATTCTTAAAGTGGTAAATTATTAAAATAAAGAACGAATTAGTGACTGTCAGGAGTCATGTGTGAGGTGGGAGAATTAGAGGGATAGGGTATGACTTTAAAAGGGCAACATGAGGAATCATTGTGATGAAATGTTCTATATCTTGAGTGTATCAATATCAATAAATTTGTTGTAATATTACAACAAATATTTAGTTTTATATATCAACAAATATCTATAGTTTTATAAGATGTTACTCTTGGAAATTGAGTAAAGAGTACATGGGATGGATTTCTCTGTATTATTTCTTAGAACTACAATTAAATCTGCGACTTTCTAAGTAAAAATTTAATTTAAAAATAGGATGACATTAAAAAAATTTTGGCAAGAAATTTACAGTACTGCAAGCATATTTTAGAAAAGAAGAAAGTTCTCAAATCAATGGCCTCAGTTTCCACCTTAAGATCAAATTAAACCCCAAATTAAGCAAAATAAGGAAATTTTAAAAAATCAAAGTAAAATCGATGAAACAGAATATAGAAAAACAATACAGAAAAGCAATGTGACCAAAAGTTGGTTCTTCTTAAAACCAATACAGCTGATAAGCTTCTAGCCACACTGATCAGGAGAAAAGACACAAGTTGCCAATATTGGGAATTAAAGAAGAAATAAAAACACTTATCTCACAGACATTAAAAATAGGCCAATAAATTTGACAATGTGGGTTTTCACAATCATTACTAACCTCTAAAAAAACAATAAATTTTATTTGGTCACAAACATATTTACTCACCTGAATATTTAAGGAAATGCAATTGTTATTAACATAGTAAATAATGAACCAAAAATTAAGGATACATTCGTATAGCACCTGTTCTCGTCCCAATAGCCAAGATTTTCTGAACTGGATCAAAGGCTAATGCTGTGGGCTGATAAGGAAAACCATGCCGAACTGTCTGAAAGAGAGCAAATGGTAAAAATAGTCGTCAGGGAAATTAAATTAAAATCACAAGATACCCATTATCCAACCAGCAAAATAACTAAAATAATAATCTTTTAGCTTAAAAAAAAAACTACCACCAAATGTTGGTAGAAGTGTAAAAATGACACAACCACTTTGGAAAAATGTCTTGCAGTTTCTTATAAAACTAAATATATACTTGTCCTATGACCTAGAAATTCCACTCATACGTATGTACCCAAGAAAATAAAGAACATATGTCCAACATAATAATTTATATAAGTATGGCCCTAATAAGTTTGTATACAATAACCTAGAAACACCCTGGATGTCCAACAAGAGAATCAAAAAACAAAACTGATATACTAATACAATGGAATACTACTAAACAATTAAAAACTACTGAGAGATGCAACGACATGGATGATTCTCGATAACATTATGCTAAGTAAAAGAAGCAATATGCAAAAGAGTGCATATAGTATAATTACATTCATGTTAAATTCTGAACAAGCAAAACTAAACTATGGTGAAAAAAATCAGATCAGTGGTTGACCTGAGCAGAAATGGGAAGGGGTATGAAAGAATTTTATTGAGTGAAGGTAATATTTTATATTTTGATAGAGGTTTGGATTACACAAGTGTATACATTAGTTAAAATTAATAAAATGGTTCAATAAAATTTGTGATTTCTCTGTAGGAAATTATACCTCAAAAAAGATAAGAAAAAGTTATTATAAACAAACATTGAACTCCAGTTCATGATATGTATACTGAAGTTTTAAGAGGTAAAGTGTACTGACATCTGCAACTTATTTTAAAGTGCATCAAAAAAAGTATTATGAATAGATGGGTAGATAGATGGATGATAAAATAAATATAGCAAAATGATAATTATCAAATCTGGGTGGTGAATATATATGTATGTGTGTGTATGTGAGTGTAGGTATATACATATACATACATAAGTGTTCACAGTATAATTCTTTCAACTTCTCTGTCTGTTTAAAAGTTTCCTTAATAACAAAATGGAAATATATATATATAAAGAGCTCATTATATCATAAAGGAGATAAAACTAACATGTAAAAAGGGAATATGCAACATTAGGAAGGAATTAAATTCAATATAAAATGTGCTATAACTTTTTAAGAATTAGAGGGCAACATAGATAAAAATAAAATATAGATTCTATATCTTGTTCAGTCAGATATTTAGTGCTCCAAGAACTATTTTTGATGGAAATACTTTCATAATTAAATATTATGTTTATAAATTACAAATGTAAATAGATGAAAAGAAAGATAAACTATAACATGTAGTTCATTTAAAACTCTTATTCCCCAGAGAAAACACTGTAAAGTTCATTGCATAACTTCCTCATTTGCTTTTAAAATGCAGACGAACATATATGCATATGCATATATGTAGTATATAACCAGATCTGTAATGTTTTTTTCACTCAACAGTATATCATGGAAAAGTTTCACACACACACACACACACACACACACACACACACAAATGGGTATACTTCAAAGTTTTTAAAGTTGCAGAGTTTATTATAGTATGAATGTACCATGATGTCCTTAACCAACCAACTACTGTTCTATAATCTCTAAATAATTCTCAACTAAATTGTAAAAAAATAAACCAAAAAATCCAGAAAAAAACTACACATTTCCTTGTCATGATTCTTAACTCCAGTGTTTCCCATTTGACTCCACACTGTCTTCTTTATTTAGACTTAGAACATTGTCAAGAGGAAGATAGCCTTATTCTTCCTACAGAGCAATGTGGATACATAATCAGGATATAGTTCCTTTCCAAAATATAAAAGCGGTGGGAATGCTTCCCAACTCATTCCGTGAGGCCAGTATTAACCTGATACTAGAAACTGACAAAGACATCACCAAGAAAAGAAAACCAAAGATGACTAATTCTTATTAATAGAGGTATAAAAATCCTCAATAAAATACTAGCAAACTGATTCCAGCAACATATTAAAAGGATATATACCATGATTTCGTGGGACTTATCCCAGGAATGTAAGGTGGATTTTAGATTTATTAAAAATTATTTAATGTGCCCTGGCCAGTGTGGCTCAGTTGGTTGGAGTGTTGTCCCATACACCAAAAGGTTGAGAGTTCGATTCCCTGTCAGGACACATACCCAGGTTGTGAACACGATCTCCAGTGAGGGTCAGCCCATCAATGACTCTCTCATTATTTATGTTTCTATTTCTCTCTCCCTTTCCCTTCCTCTCTCTGAAATCAATAAAAACATTTTAAAAAATAGAATAAAATAAATAAAAATGGGTAGAAAATCTGAATTGATTTTTCCAAAGACATACAGATGGCTAAAAGGCATATGAAAAGATGTTCAACATCACTATTTATTAGGGAAATGCAAATCAGAACCACAATTAGTGAGATATCACCTCACACCTCTTAGAATGGCTATTACCAAAAGACACAAAATAATAAGTGTTGGAGAAGATACGGAGAAAAGGGAACTCTCATATACTGTTGGTAGGATTATAAACTGGTGCAGCCCCTATGATCTAGTAATTCCTCTTCTGGGTATTTATCTGAAGAATATAAAACACTAAATCAAAAAGATATATGTACTAAGAGAGTAACCAAAGAACTTATATGCATATATGCATAACCCATAGACACAGACAGTGCAGTGAAGGCTTGAGGAGGGGGCAGGAGCAGGGTGGAGAGGGTCAATGGGAAAAAAAAAGGGGCATCTGTAATACTTTCAACAATAAAGAAAAAAAATTTTTAAAGATATATGGCCCTAGCCAGTTTTGCTCAGTGGTTAGAGTGTCAGCCTGTGGACTGACAGGTCCCAGGTTTGATTTTGGCCAAGGGCACATACCTCCATTGCAGGCTTAATCCCTGGCCCCGGTCGGGGTGCGTGCAGGCAACCAATTGCGCTCGCTCTCTCGCTCTCTTGCTCTCTCTCAATTCCTCCCCCCGTCCCTCCCTTCCTCCCTCCCTTCCTACTACTCTCTCTGAAAAGCAATGGAAAAAATATTCGGGTGAGGTTTAAAAAAAAAAAAAGGTATATGTACTATGTTCACTGCAGCATTATTTACAATAGTCAAGATATGGAAACAACCTAAGTATCCACTGATGGATGAATGGATGGATAAAGATGTAGTATAAATATATATAATGGAATACTACTTGGCTATAAAAAGATAAAATATTGCCATTTGCAACAACATGGATAGATCTTGAGGATATTGCACTAAGTGAAATAAGTCAGATAGAAAAAGATAAAAACTATACGCTTTCACTCTTATCTGGTATATAAAAGAAAAAAGTAACAAATAAACTAACAACAAAGCAAAAACAAACTCACAGATACTGACAACAGAATGGTAGTTACCAGAGGGAAAAGGGGGTAGGAGGAGGGAGAATTGGGTAAAGAGGGTCAAATATATGATAACAGAAGGAAACTAGACTTTTAGTCATGTGCACGCAACAGAGTATACAGATATCAAATTATAAAACAACTAAACATGCTATTATCATATGATCCAGCAATTGCACTTCTGGGCATTTATCCCAAACAAATGAAAACTTACTTTCACACAGAAACTTGTGCACAAATGTTTATAGCAGCTCTACTCATAACAGCCAAAAACTGGGAAGTGACTCAGGTGTCCTTCAGTGGGTTAGTGGTTAAACAAATTGTGGTGTATCTATACTATGGAATACTACCCATCAATGAAAAGGAACAAACTAGTGATACATAAAAAACTCTGGATGTATCTTCAGAGAATTATTACAGGCAAAAAAAGGCCAATCCCAAAATGTTATATACTATCTGATACCATTTATAATATTCTTGAAAAGACAAAAAAAAAAAAAAGAAATGGAGAACAGGTTAGTGGTTCCCAGGATTAAAGGCGAAGGTTGTGTGCTGCTCTAAAAGGGCACCATGAGGGATTCTTGTGATAATGAAAATGTTCTGTATATTGATTATACCATTGTCAATATCCTGATTGTGGTACTGTATTTTAGTTTTGCAGATGTACCTTTGGAAGAAACTGGGCAATGGATACATGGAATCTATCTGCATTATTTCTTACAATTGCATGTGAATCTACAATAATCACAAAATAAAAATTTAATTAAATAATAAAAAATCTATGATATTTTCACAAGATTAATATGACATCCAGAAAAAACTCTAAAAATCTAGTAAATACTGGCAAAATATCAGGTTAAAGCAATGCAAACAACAGGGAAAATGGGTTCACACTATTAATATCAGAATTCAAGGCAAAGAGCATTAAATAGAACAGCAAATATTTTATGTAGCTAAAGGGTATACTTCTCAATGGAGATATACCAGTGCTTTTGCACAAATATCACTGTATTGAAACATAAAGGATAAATTAATAAAAAGAATAAAAATGAACAGAAATACAACAGCAATAAACAGTGCAGAATGATATATCTTTCTATTATTAATTAATCTGATAAGCCAAAAACAAGATATAGAGGAACTGTATATAAAATTAGTAAGATTTATAAAAAATTATGAGCCTCACCTATCCCAAATAAAAAAACTTTCTAGTGTTTCTATCTAGTGTTATTGGAATATTTATAATGATTCATCACATATAGACTCACAAAAAGAAAAACCTAAAATTTCAAAGACTACATATTAAAGAAAACTTATTAAAGGCAAAAAATAAAATAAACTGATTAACTGTCAGCTCCATGAACAAGTTCTTTTAAAATATCAATGAAACAGACAAACCTCTGGAAACGTTAATGAAGAGAAAAAGAGAAGATAAAAACACATAATGTTAAATTAAGATATATAGCCATAGTTACAAAATTGTTTTTATTATTAAAAGAATGTATAATTCTGTACTAATAAATGTGAATAAAATGTGGACAAAATTTGTCATTTCCTATGAAAATATAAATCAGTGGCTAGAAACAAGATGGCGACGTAGGTAACAGCTACACCCGCCGCCTCCCACAACCACATCAAAATTACAACTAAAATACAGAACCACCAGCACTCAGAGCCTCCTGAGATCTGGCCGAACAGAGAAGCCCCACAATCAGGGAGCTGAAGAAGCATCGAGACCGTTAGGAGGGGTGCAGACGCTGGCGGATCGGGGCTGAATCATGGAGACGGGGCTGAATTGTGCAGACGCGGCAGAGGGGCCCACACCTGGTGCCGCGGTTGAAACCCGGAAGGGAATCTCGGCGGTGGAGGTTTCCTGGAGGAGGGAGAGTCCCAGCCCCACAGCAGGCCCTCAGCCCAGGGCTCCAGGCCGGGAAGAGATGTCCCCACAACTTCGGGCTATGAAACCAGCAGGGACTGTCCTTGAGGGACTCGGAGGCTGGGGGTGGCGCCAGCAGCTCCTCTTAAAGGGCCGGGGCACGAACTCACTCGTACGCGCTCCCTCTGAGCCCAGCACCGGGCAGCAGCTGGAAAGGAACCTGGGACACTTGGGGAGGAACTAAGGCGAGACCTGGAGGGGCAGCTTTCTCCCAGGCAGAAGAGCTGGCAGAGGCCATGGCTCCTTTGGCAAGTCCTTCGCGCACACAGCCAGCAGGCAGGCACCATATTTGAGTCGCCAGCACCTGACTCACACCTTTGGCCCCACCCCGGTGATTCCCGGAGGCCCCGCCCCTCCCCACCTGCAGCTCATCCAGGCCATTTCCAGTGGATTTTCTGTGCAAGTAGCCTCTCCAGCCTCATGCTTAGGATTTTCCTAAAATCTCTCAAACAAGCAGCAGCATGCTCCATACGGCTTGATAAGTGGCCCCAAGCCTGGCACTAGCAGCAGTCTGCATTGGATCATAGCTTGGCCTCTCCTGGACAACACAAAGCTCAGCACAAGTAGCAGCCAACTACGGTTTGCTGTGTAGCTCATGCTGGGTGGCCCTGAGCAAGGCACTGGCACAGGCTGACTTTGCACCTCCCGGAACGCCCCAGAGACAGTGCACCTGGTGCACAGACTCGACCAAGCTGGATTACAACCCTACCACATCCACGAGTGACACACTCAAGGGGCACACTTGGTGAACACCAAAGCTCCACTGAAGTAAATCCTGATCCATAAGGGTGTCTCCAGCACAGCAGCTCTTTGGCTGTAGTTGCAGTTGGTCCTCACAGCTGACTGGCCTGGGGGTCAGTTTCTCCCAGTGATGCCAGCAGCAACCAAGGCTCAACTACAACATGACAGTGCACACAGCCAACACAGGGGAGCACCTAGAAGGCCCAGCTCAGGTGACTGGGGAGGCTGGGCCACTGGAGCCTACAGGACACCTACTACACAGAGCCACTCTACAAATTCCAGAAGACATAGTAGCTCTACCTAATACATAGAAACAAACATCAGGAAGCAGCCAAAATGTGGAGGCAAAGAAACATGTCACAAAGGAAAGAACAGAAGAAATCTCTAGAAGAGGAACTAAATGAAATAGATCCACGCAAGCTAACAGAGAGTTCAGAATAATGGTTATAAGGATGTTTAAGCAGACTGTTAGGGAAATAACTGAGAAAATCGATAACATAATAAAGTACCAATTTGAAATGAAGCCTACACAAACTGAAATGAAGAATAATTTACATGGAATCAACAGTAGAGGACACTGAGAATCAAATCAGCAATGTGGAACATGAGGAAAGAAAAAACACCCAACCAGAAGAGCAAAAAGAAAAAAGAATCCAGAAATATGAAAATAGTATAGGGAGCCTCTGGGACAACTTCAAGCAGCCCAACATTTTTATTATTGGGGTGCCAGAGGGGAAGAAAGAGACCAAGGAATTGAAAACTTATTTGAAAAAATAATTACAGAAAACTTCCCCTACCTGGGGAAAGAAATCGACTTACAAGTCCAGGAAGCACAGAGGGTCCCAAACAAGAGGAACCCAAATTGGCCCACAGCAAGACACATCATAATTAAAATGCCAAAGGTCAAAGACAAAGAGAGAATCTTAAAAGCAGCAAGAGAAACGCAGTTACCTACAAGGGGGCACCCATACGACTGTCAGCTGATTTCTCAACAGAAACTTTGCAGGCCAGAAGGGAGTGGCAAGAAATATTCAAAGTGATGAAAAACATGGAACTACAACCAAGATTGCTCTACCCAGCAAAGTTATCATTTAGAATTGAAGGTCAGATAAAGAGTTTCTCAGACAAGGAAAAGCTAAAGGAGTTCACCACCACCAGACCAGCACTACAGGAAAAGTTGAAGGGTCTTCTTTAAGAAGAAGCTAATGAACAAAAGAATCTGATGAACTAAATAAATCCAGAGACATTGACGCATGCAACAGACGATCATATTTCAGAGGAAGGAGGGAAGGGGGGTGGAGGGTGGGAAGAGATTAACCAAAGAAGTTATATGCATAACCCATGGACACAGTTAATAATGAGGTGAAGGCCTGGGAAGGGGGTGGGAGGGAAGTGGAGGGGATCAATTGGGGGGGGAAAATGGGTTACCTGTAATACTCTCAACAATAAAAATAAATTTAAAAGTAAAAAAAAAAAAAGGAAAATATAAATTAGTAAATTTCATTAAAGAAAAGGCAGTAATCTAAATTGATCAATTACCATAAAATTTTTGCTTCAAAAAACACTTCCTCAAAAATATTGATCCCAGCCAAGAGTATTTTTCAAACCTTTAAAGAACTAGGCACCTTATTTCAGATAGAAAAAAAAATGAAGATTAAACTCACATTTTAAAAAAATGACCTATGGGGAGGGGGATGGGACAGGGTGGAATGGGTCATTGGGGAGAAAAAGGGACATCTGTAATATTTTAAACAAAAATTAAATTTAAAAAAAAACACAACAAAAAAAACACACGACCTAGGCTACACACACACACACAGGCACACAGAGCACACACACGAGATAATTATATATCAATTCTATTTAGAAATATAAGAGGCAAGTCCCAAGTAAAATATTTGAAAAGTAATTCTTGTAGCTTATTTTTTTAAAGTATTACACGATTAAGTAGTTTATTCCAGAAATACAAATTGGCACAATCTTTTAAATATCTCTTCATAAATATAGATATCTCTCTATCCCATCTGACTTCAATAAGTTTATTGAAAGTTACAAAATAAGAATGACAAAATATAGCTATCTTCTAAGTTAGTATTAAACAAAAATATGTTGTAAGAAGAGTTCCTATTCAAAATAGCAAAACAAATAAAATTCTAGGATAAAACCTTACAAGAAATGTGTGACCTATCCAAACAACTAAAAAAAACAAAACCCCACTATAAAACATTTCTGATCAAGGTAAATTTAAAAAAAACCTTTTCTTGAAAATCAGAAAATTCAATATCCAAAATATAACCTTTCCCCAAAATATAAATGTACTGTAGAACAATCAGAATCCAATTCGACTTTTTATGAAACTTGAGAAAAAGACTAAAGTTTATCTAGAAATATAAACCTAAAACTGAACAAGAATTTCTGAAAAGGGAAACAATAGGGGTAGAAAAAATATGAAATATTGAAAAATATTATAAAACAATAATATTAATTGTTATACTAATATAGGAAGACATAGATCAATATAATAAAATAAAATGCTGAAAAGCAGGCTAAATAAATAAAATAATTAAACATATGACTAAAAGCAGCAATCAAATCAATGATGAAAAAAGTATTATTCCCTAACTGGTACTGGAACAACTGACTGATCATTTAACAAAATGAGATCCCTATTCCTATAACATTAAAGGAGATGAAAGCCCTTTGCATAACATTAGGCAAAGTTCTGTAACAGCTTTTTATATATAACATAATTTTAAAAAGTGTTAATATCACTGCTATATAAAACATACTTAAAAATAATAAGAAAAAAAGCTAAACATCCCAAAATAAATACTCAACAGACACCTAATTCACTATAGAAGAAATGCAAATGAGCAATACATTATTTTATGTGCAAAATTCACTACTAAACAATGAAATACAAACTAAAACAACCTTAAGTTACCACCTCTTGCCAATTATATAGTCAAACATTTTTTAAATAATGGTAATTTCTACGGTTTTCAAAGGTAAAAGGAAACAAGTACCCCTATAAGTTTCCTTCCTGGCCCATTTTACTGAGGAATAATTGACAAATAAATATAAACTTCTAATAAGAACTATAAACTTGTACAACTTTTCAGTGGGACAATTTGATTATACATATCAAAAACCTTTAAAAATATGCTTACTCTTTAGCTGTGAACTTGTTCTCCTAGGAATTTTATCCTAAGGAAAAATTCTAACTACATTAAGATACACAAAGATATTGTTATCATACATGCAAAAAAAGATGACAGGCTCAGTTAAAGTAAACGTTGACCTTTATTAGGGAAAAATACCAGCCTAGGACATGACTACCCACCATGAACCCTTTTTAGTTAGAAAGTTTTGATTTCAGACCTTCCTATGTGGTTATTTTAGGTCTCTGAGTTTGTAAGGCCATCATGTAGGCCTCCTCTGAGCTTGTCAGGATTAGTATGAGGCCCCCCCTTTTTTTGTCCACAATACTTCTAGTAGTATTTCATGACAGTAAAATAGTAGATATAATTGAGGATTAGTTTAAACAAGCTGTAATCCATAAATAGAATAGGATCCTAGGGAACCACTCAACTGTAAATAAATAAATAAACAAATAAATAAATAACTAGATAAGAAGTTCGTAACATATTAAGTAGGAAAGTTATAAAGAAGAATGTATAGAGCCCATTTTTACATGAACAAAAACCCTTTTTATATGTAATCATAAACATAGAAAAACATCTGGAAATAAATACTGCAAAAATTAATGGTGGTAATATCTGGGTAAAATTATGTTCTTTCTCTTTTTGCTTATTTATATTTTCCAGTTCTTCTACAAGAAATATAAATTACTTGTAAAACAAAAGAATAAAAGTTTAAAAGAAAACAAAATTCTGGGCATATCTTAGATACTTACTAAACACTTCCTGAATTTAAAATAACTCACAATGAACATCAATATAATTGAAAAAGTTAACCTTACACCCTTACTAATGTGTTTCAAAATCTGATTCAAAGTCCACAAATAACTCAGTACATTTTTTTAAATTAACAATTATTTATTATGATGATGATGCCAAAATCTTTTCTAATTATATAAATTAATTCTAGTGTAGACTTGAAGGTTTTTGTTTTTAAATCATATTCCAAATAATGCATGTACTTTTTACTTTTCAGGATTTTATTTGTTGTTTAAAAAAAAAAAAAAAGGAGCCCAGCCAGTGTAGCCCAGTAGTTGAGCATCAATCATGATCTAGGAGATTGTGGTTCGATTCCCGGTTACGGCACATGCCCCAGTTGTGGGCTTGATTCCCAGCAGGGGGTGTGCAAGAGGCAGCCAATCAATGACTCTCTCATCATTGATGTTTCTCTCTCTCTCTCTCACCCTTTCCCTTCCTCTCTCTGAAATCAATAAAGATATATTAAAAAACAAACAAACAAACAAAAAACTTGAGGGACAGATAAGCAGATATAGAGAATCACAACTTACTGGAACAAAAGCCCAAGAGCAAAAATGTCCATATATGGAACAATATAAGAATATGAAAACCTAAACTATAATTGACAAATTGCTGGAGGTCCAGTATGGATAAGATTGAGAGTTAAGAACTCCAAGGGTCCAGTCTTAGTGATGGTGGTGGGGGGCACACTTTTGTGAGTTTTACCTCCAGGAGTCCTGCCAGGTTCTCCCAATGAGTAATGGAGAAAAATCCCTCCTGCTTCTGGCAAAAGGAGGGAAAAAAGTAGTTATTTTGAAATATGCCCAAAGCATTCTGTTATTCTTAAGTCCTGCCTGAAAGAGAAAGAAAAACTATTTTGCCAGAGCCTAACTGACTGGGGGAAGGGAAATATTCAACTCCAGCTCCCTCTAGCCTTTAAGTGGGAGAAAGGAAATACCAACACTAGCGTTCCTGTCTCATAGAGGGAAAAAAGCAAAACTGAAAAGCACTTGTGAAAATAAGTCACAGCCCAAGGGCCTAGGCTCTCTAAAAGACTGAGTACTAATCATAGAACTATAATACTTCCTCTCCCCCATGCCTTACCACCACATCAAAAGGGATCCGCTATAAAATAAGCAAAAACAAGGGGAAGAACTGAACATCTCATATTTTATTTAAGCAGGGGCTGCCAGGGAAACTCAAAGACAACAGGGGAGACAAAAACAAGGACACCAGAGAAAATTTTAGCTTCTGACACCTACAGCTGTAGCAAACAAAGTATAGCCTAGCCCCTAGGCAGATAAACATAAAACCCCACACTAAATGCCTATTTACCTCAGTTCCTTTTTCCCTGTGCATCATATCTGGCCCTCAACAAAATGACAAAGCATACTTAAAGACAAAATAAAAACACAATTTAAAGAGACAACAAGCATCAGAGCCAGTTTCAGATATGGTAGTATTTTAGAACTATCAGCCTGAAGATTTTAAAAATATTTTTGAACCCTAGCTGTTTTGGCTCAGTGGTTAGAGTTGTCCCACAGACTGAAGGGTCTCAGGTTTGATTTTGGTCAAGGGCATGTGCCTTGATTGCAGGCTCAATCCTTGGCCTGGGTCAGGGCATGTGCAGGAGGCAGCCAATTGATGTTTTTCTCTCTCTCTCCTTCTTTCACGTTCTCTGAACAGCAATGGGGAAAAAAATCCTCTGGTGAGGATTAAAAAAATTTTTTTTTGATTAATATTCCAAGGAAGGGCTCTAATGGAAAAAAAAAAGTGGGTAATATGCAATAACAAGTAGGTAACATAAGCACAAAATGAAACTCTAAGAAGCAAAAGGAAATGCCACAAATAAAAAACAGTGTTAACAGAGATAAAGAATGCTTTTGACAGGTTTATTGATAAACTGGACACAGCTGAGAAAGAATAAGTAAGCCTGAAGAAATGTCCATAGAAACTTCCAAAACTGAAACATAAAGAGAAACAATGAATAAAGAAATCAAAAGAGGATATCCAAGAACTGTGGCACAAAAACATATGTAATGGGAATATCAGAGAGAGAAGAGAAAAAGGAAAAGAATAAATAATGACTGAGACTTTCCCAAAATTTATGATAGACAACAAATCACAATTCCAGGAAACTGAGAGAACACCAACAAAATAAATACCAAAAAAATCTGGTGTACCTAGGCATATCATACTGAAACTGCAGAAAATCAAAGACTAGAATAAAAAAATCTTGAAAGAAGCCAGAGAAACAAAACCTTACCTAAGGAAGATAAAAGATAAAAAGAATGTTGAATGAAATATTTAAAATGTTTAAAGAAAAAAATCACCAACTTAGAATTCTCTATGCAGTGAAATTCTTCAAAAGTGAAGAAATAAAGATTTCCTCAGACAAACAAAAATTGAGAGAATTTGTCACCAGTAGACCTGCCTTGCAAAAAATATTAAAAGAGATTCTTCAGAAAGAAGGAAAATGATACAGGACAGAAACTTAAATCTACATAAAAAAGTAGTATATTAGAGAAGGGAAAAATCTTTTTCTTATTCTCAATTGATCTAAGAAATCATAATTTGGTCAAAATAATAATAGTGACTTTGTAGTTGGTGATTACAACCTACAGGTAAGTGAAATGAATGATAGCAATGTTATAAAGGACAGGCGGGAGGAATTTGAGATACTCCATCAAGAGAAACTTACACTACCCATGAAATGGTAGTTATTTAAAAGAAGACTTGCCCAGCCGGGCATGGCTCAGCGGTTGAGCATCGACCTAGGATCCAGGCGATCAGGGTTCGATTCCCAGTCAGGGCACATGCCCGGGTTGCGGGCTCTAACCCCCGTCGGGGGCGTGCAGGAGGCAGCCGATCAATGACTCATCATTGATGTTTCTATCTCTCTCTCTCTTTTCCTCTCTCTGAAATCAATAAAGATATATTAAAAAAAAAAAAAAAAAGACTTGAATTAGTTGAAAGGTATATTGCAAACTCAAGGACAACCACTAAAAAAGTATAAAAAGAAGCACAATTGATAAGCTAAGAGAGGAGAGAAAACTGAATCATATAAAATGCTCATTTAAAACCAGAAAAGGCAGAAAAAGGGTATAAGGAAAAAAATAAATAAAAAGAAACAAAAAACAAAAGCAATAAATAGAAAATGGTAACAATTATGGTAGATGTTAATCCACCTATATTTATAACCATTTTAAATATCAATGGACTAACTAAACCAATTAAAAGACAGAGACTGTCAAAGTGGTAAGAAAACAAGACTTCAACTATATGTTGTCCACAAGAAACCCACTTTATTATTATAAAGACATAGACCAGTTAAAAGTAAAGGGATGAAGAAATACCATGCTAACACCAATGAAAAGAAAGTGGGAATAGCTATATTAATTTCAGGCAAAGCAGGCTTCAGAAAAGTATCGGATTAATAGGGCCATTACATAAATAAAGGGGTCAATTCTCCAAGACAACATAACAATCCTTAGTGTGTATGCATCTAACAAATAGAGCATCAAGATACATGAAGCAAAAACTGATTGGGACTGCAAGGAGAAATAGATGAAAAATCTAGGGAGAGAAATAATCATGGGAAAAAAAGGAAGAACACCACATAAGAATGAACCTGAGCAGAAAGAATAAGAAAAATCTCAAAATTTTCTGGTAGTCTGAAGTTACAAGAAGAAAGTGGTTTGGTGGTTTCAGCAAATTACTACCATTCCTTTAAAAGTAATCCTTTCATGGCGAAGAGACACATGAGAAAATGCTCGATGTCGCTAATCATCAGAGAGATGCAAATTAAAACCACAATGAGATATCACTTCACACCTGTCAGAATGGCTGCCATCAACAAATCAACAAACGACATGTACTGGCGAGGGTGTGGAGAAAGGGGAGCCCTAGTACACTGCTGGTGGGAATGCAGACTGGTGCAGCCACTGTGGAAAACAGTATGGAGGTTCCTCAAAAAATTAAAAATGGAGCTGCCGTTTGACCCAGTGATTCCACTCCTAGGAATGTATCCTAAGAATCCTGAAACATTCATCAGAAAGGATATATGTACCCCGATGTTCATAGCAGCACAGTTTACAATAGCTAAGATCTGGAAACAGCCCAAGTGCCCATCAGTAGATGAGTGGATAAAAAAACTGTGGGACATTTACACCGCGGAATACTACGCAGCTGTAAAGAAGAAGAATCTCGTACCCTTTGGGACAGTATGGATGGTCCTGGAGAATATTATGCTAAGTGAAATAAGCCAGACAGCGAAAGAAAAATATCACATGATCTCGCTTATATGTGGAATCTAAAGAACTTAATAAACTGACGAGCAGAATAGATTCAATGACATGGAAGCATAGTTGAGACTGACGAAATGTCAGAGGGAGGGGGGAGAGGGGGTTGAGGGGGAGAGAGTAACCAAAGAATTTATATGCATATATGCACAACCCAAGGACACGGACAATGGTGGGGAGAGTGACTGGGGAGGGGGAAGGAACGGGGGGGGGGAAAGGGTCATTGGGGAGAAAAAGGGACATCTGTAATACTTTAAACAAAAATAAAAATTATACATATTAATAAAAGTAATCCTTTCAGATGGTTCTTAACTTTTTCTGTCTGACTTATTTTGTTTAGGATGATATTCTCAAGATCCATCCATGCTGTCACAAATAGTAGCATGTCATCTTTTCTTATGAGTCGTATTCCATTGCATATAAAACTGAAAGCAACAAATGAACAAACAAGAAAAAGAAACAAAAACTCATAAATACAGACAACAGTATGGTAGTTACCAGAGAGAAAGGGTGTAGGGGGTAGTAAAGGGCAAAGGGGGTCAAATATTTGGTGAGGGAAGAAGATTTGACTTTGGGTGGTGAGCACACATGTAGTATACAGATGATGTATCACAGAACTGTACACTTGAAACCTACATAATCTTATTAACCACTGTCACCCGAATACATGTAATTTAAAAAATAAAATAAAAGTAATCCTTTCACTAGATTAAGAGGATTAAGAAAACCGTGATCACCCTAGCTGTTTGGCTCAGAGGTTAGTGTGTTGGCCTGTGGACCAAAGGGTCCTGGGTTCGATTCTGGCCAAGGGCATGTACCTAGGATGCAGGCTCGTCCCCGGTCAGGGTACAATCAGGAGGCAACCACTCGATGTATCTCTCTCACATCAATGTTTAAGTCTCTCTCTCTCTCCCCCTTCCACTCTCTCTAACTCTCTAAAAAAGCAATGGGAAAAATATCCTCGGGTGAGGATTTAAAAAAAAAAGAAAGAAAACCTTGATCAATAGACTTGGTATTGAGTTAGCTTTGTTGCTGGTCCCCAATGTTCTTCATCCTGGTTCCTTCAGATCAACTCGAGTATCTGGATTATTGTCAGTATCATAGTTTCTCCTGCATCACTCTTTCCTCTATTCTTCCAGGTTCTGTAGCTTTCATCTTGAATCTTAATCTCTGCCTACACTTGATCACACTAAAGCAAACAAACAACATTTAGTGAAACTGCCTTCAGTGACTATGTCCTATGCACTCCTTGCCTGAATCTCCATCAGACTCAGTTAAGTTTCTTAGTATGATTCATTCAACAGCCTGGCTATCCTATTACCAAATACAATGTGCTCCTCAAAAAATATATTTGCTAAGGATATTATTTCACCTCACATACTTTTCTTATATTAAATGATCTATGTTTGCCAATATAGTAGTGACTAAAAAGGGTTAGAAAATAGAAGTGAGATTACGCCAGCATTGTAAAATACTTGTGGTGATGCAGGTCAGATAACAATGTCTCTTCTGGAACTTAGTTAAAATAACTGGTTTAGCTGATACCACATAGTTCAGGTGAAAAATCAGAGTATTAGAGGCATCTTACACCACTCAGACTAATACATACACATTAGAGTTTCTTATAGGATTTCTGAAAATTAGTTTTATTTCCACTGCAAATGAAATTTTGTATATTCACACAAAAATATTAAATTGATATGCTAGGTTGAACTCTCAGAAAAATAAAAGTTACTTCAAATCTTCTATTTACCTGCTAGAGTTAAAAATGGCTGCCTGCTAGGGAATATTATGTGGAGGAAATAAAAATTATATTTTCTCAAATGGAGAAGGAAAAAAAAAAGTGAATTGTGACTAAATGGAGAAACAGGACAAATAAAATTAGCACAAAAATTGTTATACTTACTTAGGATAGTTGTTTTCAAGAATACTATTTCAAGTATGTAATTTAACTAAACATATTACATATAATTACATATTACATATAATTATATAATAATTTCAAATCATTTTGAATTAACAATTATATAACATATTCAAATTATAAAACAAATTCAAATCATCCGATATGCATTCTTGACTATATTGATCGACAAGAAAAATTTCTCTTATGTAGGTACTGAAATTAGCTACTTTAGAAGTAATAAACTGCTAAGAGAAAAAAGCAGCCTCTAACAGCTATTAGCTGGAGCTTGCCTGGCACTAACAGCTAGGCTATGGTGCTCTCCTATGGAACATGAATAATTTCACAGAAAACCATCAAACAAGGTCCCTCTATGACCATGATGAAGCAAGACAAAAACAAAACCACTGCAGGATCATGTTTAGGTACTGATAAATGTAAGAACATTGTGTAAACCACACTAATGATTAAATGTGTTCCCCTCATCCAACTAACATAACTGCTGCTTCTTTAGTAATTGTAGCTTTAGCCTATGCTGTTCCTCTTGCCTCCTAGATAAATATTCTTAGGTTACAAAATGATAGAATTGTCCCTTACTTCCTGACAAAACTCAATTATATTTCTTTGAACTTTCCTAAAATCACCTAACACAAACCCAAATCCTGTAACAAGCCCCTTCCTAACACCCTCTTACTGAGACATCTCATGGTTCCCTATAGTGTGCAATCTCCTTTGATGTAATAAATCTAACTTTGACTAGATTTGCAGTATTCAGTTGATGGGCACAGACACTGCATTTCCTTTCAAATATTCCAAAACCTACCCTACACATTATTTTGACCAGTCTTTTTAGCCTGCAAATTAAATCACTATGATATTGGCATAAGAATAGGCAGAAAGATGGAAGAAAGAACATTGTTAATCCAGATACAAATCCTAGTACATAACAAAAGTTAATATATGTATGACAAAGGAGTATCACAACCAGTAAAAAAACAATCAGTGAATAAATGACATAATAAAACTGATTGGCTACTTGAAAAAAATCACTTTAGAGTCACACTGCACACCAAAACAAATTCTGTTTGGATAAAAAAAGTTAAAATATAAAAGATCAAACAACCAAAAATAAAAGTAAATAGAAATGAATATTTAATCAAAACTCTAAATTTTGGAAGCATTTCCTTGTTTAGGAGATAAGAAGGAAGGGATCAAAGTCTTAACTATACAAAAATCTGTAACTCACTATAACCGAAATCTTTAATAAAGATTAGTATTACTGTAGGAGCAAAAAACTCAATCTTGTAGTAGGGAAAAAAAACCTCAATTTAAAAGCTTAAAGTAGGGATTCTACTTGAATTTTTTAATGGATACAGTCAAAGTTATTGCTATTAAACTAATATGTAAATGATTTACAGACTATAATGTGGGAAACCAATACAATCATCCTATTATTAAAAGCAAACTACAGAACTTAACCCTGTGATTTTTTGCAGGCATATCTTCAAATGAAGGCAGAGAAATGTACTAAACTTCAAAAATTCGGAATTTTTGATCACTAGTAATAACCCTACATATAAATTTGGAAATTATGTAAGTTTAAATTAGTTCTATACTGAGACATACACAAAGTATGACAACACTGTTTTTAAGAACATAAAAACTGCCATACTAAATAAGACCAACAACCCAATTTGCTGACAATATACTATCACCAAAGGACCTTTGGTGAGAAAACGTGATTGTTCTCTATGGTAATCTAAAAAAATTATAAACCTACTTCTTACAAGTCTATAATCCCTTACTCAAGTCTGCACCTGCACCCTAGGATAAGAAAAGTAGAGAGCCTAGAGTCCTGAATAATTTGGCTTTGGTTCCCGGTTCTTAAAAAATATTTATTTTAATTCTATTTGGTTCTTAAATTTTTCTGGTTTGCATCCATTACTATTCTTAAAGTTGCCCTTTCTCTACTGTTCATTTTAGTAACAGGAGCACGAAGTCATTGTCAGATGCTTCATCCATAATAAGTTATCCTGTAGTGTCAACTGTACTACCTTTTGTTCTATCAGTTTAGCAGTATAGAATGAGACAAGTCCACCCATCTCAGGGAATCTTGTACAGTTCTTTTAATGAATAAAAATTGAGGAAATGAGGAATTGTTCTCATAGTCTTGTGCCAATCTCATTTATAGAACCTCAGATGTAAAATTAGAAGAATGTGGAGACAATGGCAAACATGAAGCGATGATAGTCAGGGATATCTAGGTACTTAATCTCCTTTAATCATTCCACGGTCCTAAAACACCCAACTCTTCACACTCCACACCTATGTTTCTGATTTTATACATATTTGTCTGGCAACATCTGATACTATGCCTGAGATGAGGATCATAATTACAAATCCATTTCCCTGAAGAAGTTACACTAGTTATCTACATATTGGCTCTGACACCATGACCATTTATAAAAAAATAGTTTACAAGTATTGATGAATAGTAAATTGCCTAGTTTAAGAGTTTATTCAAAACTTTAGGGATTATGCCATCTGGTTCTGGTGATATATTTAGTTTTGTCTATTTTGTTAATTAAGTCTAGAACATCCCATATGTTTGTCACTAATACTTCTGAATTGTTCCCCTAAAAAGATCACTGGAAAACAAGAATGTTTTGAATACTTTCCTCAGTAAAAACTAAAGCAAATCTAAACAAATCTTTCTACAATCTCCTTTTCCATATCTTTTTAAAAATTATATACCATGTTCCTAAAGTGGTACACTCTTTCATTGAATGGTTCCTTGTTTTTATGTAATATAAAATTATTTAATAAAAGCTCTTTTCACCCTGGCCAGTGTGGCTCAGTTGGCTGGAGCGCTGGCTGCCCCATACACCGAAAAGCCACCTGTTCCATTCCTGATCAGGGCACATACCTAAGTTTCGGGTTTGATCCCCAGCCCCATGCGGGAGGCAACCAATTTATGTTTCTCTTCCTCTCTCTCTCCTCTCTCTTCCCCTTTTCTCTTTCTCTAAAAGAAAGTCAATGAACATGTCCTCAGTTAAGGATTGAAAAATAAAACAAAATAAATTATAAAAGCATTTTCAAAAGCTTATTGAAAATATCTAGTTTGCTCTTAACATATCACTCTATCACAGCAATTTTCAACCATGTTCATCTCATAGCACACATAAACTAATTACTAAAATTCTGTAGCACACCAAAAAATATATTTTTTGCCAATCTCACAAAAAAATTGGTATAATTTTGATTCATTCACACCAGACAGCTATTGTTGTATTGGCTGTTGTCATTTTTTATTTGGCAATCTAAGGGAAAAGAGGTCAGTGCCCGACTAAATAGTTAGGTATTGCGTATTTTAAAAATTCTTGCGGCACACCAATTATTGCTACTTTATCAGCTTCTTTGCTCTCATTCATTCATTCATTCAACATATATTTGACTGCCTTCTATGTTTCAGGCATTGCTCTATGAATTGGTGAGACAGTTGTGAACAAGTAAAGCTCTGCCTTCATGGAGTTACATTATAATAGGAAAAGCAAAGAAATATATAATTTAATAACAGGTAGCTGTGTTATCAAGAAAAAGTAATCAGGATAAAGACTGAGAATAAAGGGAGTGAACATTAATCAATGAAGATCTCTCTGAGAAGTTAACAGCTGAACTGAGAACTGAACGATGCAAAGACAACAAGTAATATAAACATTTGTGGGTGTAGGGAAAGTGCTCCATGTAAAGGAAACAGAAAATGCAAAAGCCTTTAGGCAGGAATCATGTCTGAGAAGTAATAATGTAGTTAGTAGAGTAAGTAACAGAAACAAGAGTTGAAAATGATGTCTTGTCAGTATAGCCAGATCTTAGAGCTTTATAAGACATAGGACTTATGGTTTTATTTTTAAGAGAAATGAAAAGCCATGAGAGTTCTAAGCAAAAATTGCATGATATAATTTAAATTTTAAGAGAATTCTTCTATCTATTATGAGATGAGGCTGTGGTGTGGCCTGAGTTAAAGCAGGGAAGTAGAGTAGTAGTCTAGGCAAGAGATGTGGGGGAAGTGAAGAGGTATAGTCTTACTTGGATGTAGTTTGAAGGAAGGGTCAATGAAATAGTCTTTTATCTTCTTAAAGTTTCTATGTTCCTGAGGAATTTACCATGTTGCCTTTTCAATATGAAAGATGAAGCAGAAAAAGTACTGGATTTGAGAATCAAAGAACAGCATGTTAAACTTAGCTATGTCTCTTACCAACTTAGAGACCTAAGGATACCATTTAAAGGCCTCAGATGTCTTATCAGTAAAATAAAAATATTAACACTTTTTTTGCCTTCCTTATAGGACTGTTATGAAGGTCCAATGGGATATCTTACAGATTAAGCTCTGTAATTTTAATTTAACCAACTTGCTAGATTAACAAAAACTCCATTCTCTTTGAAAAACATAAATTTATGCTGATGGTTCACTGAATGCTTGAAACTAGTCAACTCTCTAGCTACAATACTCACACTGTCCTGCTTCCAGACTAATTCTGTGTGGGTCAGTTAACTATATTTTCTGCTTTAATTTCTTTTCAATTAATCAACCAACCATGTATATATGCTGCTTCATTCATAAAGTATATCAAGTGCCTACTATAGTAGTTCTCAATACTGACTGTACATCTTCTGTGAGGCTTCTTCAAAAAATGCAAGTGGCTAGGCCTCATTCCAGGAGATTTTGATTTTCTTAGACAGGGTGGAGCTAGAAATCTTTCTTTTAGACAGACAGTTGAGAACCACTGGCCTGTTAGGTAATGAGCACAGGTAACAATGATAAAGAAATAAAATATTATTTGCCTCTCAAAGAGTTTATAGTATAATGACAGTAAGAGAAATAAAATTTTTAATCATAACAAGGTGCTAAATTCACTCTACATGTATATGCCAGATGCTATAGGAAAACAGAAAAGGGAATAAGTTAACTCTATCCAGGAAAGTAGTGGTCTGAGCTGGTTTCATGGAGGTGGTGTTTGAACTATGAAGTAAAGGATAACTGGGAATTCTCCAATTATACTAAAGCTGAAAGAGATATTCTAGTCAGAAGCAACAGAGAAAAGGCATTGAGATATGAGAAAATGTGGTGCTTTCAGGGAATACAATATCCTTAGGGAATCAAGGAAATGAGGATGGAAAGGTAAACAGGAGCCCTTTCTGAAGGGAACTACATACAGATCAAGTTAAGTAGTTTAAAGTTCATTGTATAAAGCAGTGGTTTCAAATTGTTTCACAGAATTCAAATTCATAAAAGGCAGCTCAGGCATTTCACAACATGCTGAACTTAAAACGGATTGTAGTAAACCAATGCATTAACCTGTAAGGGTTTTTTTTTGTTTTTTTATTTGTTTGTATGTTTTTTGCTGACCTTGAACCAAAATTTCTTCTACCATTTCTTTGTTTTTTTACTTCTTATAGATGTGTCACTTATGATAATAGCGGTAGTTTTATACTTTTACCTTTTTAAGGCTAGCAAATGTCCTCCTACCTGCCTATGGATAATATTACACAACAATAATAAGTATAGATAGGTACATATATACGAATTGTATAATTTATTATTATTTACTTTAAAATGTGTGTCAAATTACTATCATATTTATTTAATAAATATTATTTGCTGGGGTTTCACATAAGACTTTTTAGAACATCACTGCTCCAGGGAAACCAACACAATTTTTATCAGGAAAATGACATAATTAACATTATAATTCAGAAATAACTATTATAATAACAAAATGAATTGGAATAGGGTAAAACAAGAGGTGAGAAGATCAGTTAGGAAGTGATTTTAAGAGACCTAACAAGAAAATATGGTAGAATGACAAGTACTGGAGATGGTGAAACAGAATAGATAGGATTTAAAGACTCTCAAAGAGTTTATAGTATAATAATACTATACTATAATAATATAGTATATTATTATACTATAGTATAATAATACTATATCTATAATAATCAAATAATAGAGAGAAGGATGGTTTCCAAAAAAGCAGATTCTAGATTTATACTTTAATTTTGACCATGTTGAAAAGGTAGAAGTACCCAGAACAAGCAAACTGTTTAGTACTCAGAATAGAATGTTTTTTGCACATTTAATCAGTGAGTCCTAATGAAGTCCCCATTTTAGTAACAATTCTATTTTGGAATTTTCTTAATCAATTTTTATATATTTTATTATAGCCCAGGTAACCTAAAGCACATATAACAACTTTTTAAAATTAACTATATTCCTACCCAAAGATGCCATAATACTTTCCCCATTTAGTAAGATTTCAGTACTATTAGTGTTCAGCTTATATAGCTATCTATCCTTATAATTTCTTTTAAAATTGTTATCTAATATTATTATAGCCCATTGGTAATAGTCATTACACTAAGAACAAGGTGATTTTAAAACTTTAACAATAATATAAATAAATATTTTACTGCCTTTTCCAATTTATACATTCCCTTCACCTGTCTTGTTTTATCTTCCAGATAACCTTCTTAGGAAAGAAGAGAGGAAATACTTATTACCATAATACAGGTGAGAAAATCAAAAGGCTCAAGGCAGATAAATGTCTTCCTCACGATTATATGTCTGGCAAGTGGCAGAGCTTTAAATAAAATACAAATTTTCTGATTCCAAGGCCAGTGGTCTTCCTACTACTCCATGACTATCTCTTGTCTGAAAAAACAGGAAGATGTCTATAATCCCATTTTCCTCGCTTGCCTTCATTCATTTCCCCTGAATTTTATTTAAAACCTTCTCTACCAGCTTTATGACCTCAACAGCCCAATGTCATTCGGTTTCAGAAGTCTACCTTTTCAAACAAATTTTTCGTCTTCCAAAATTCTCCTCATCATTACCACATTCATGAACTGAGAGAATTTGGAAATTTTTTTCATAATCTTGAAATGGAAATAGTAATATATCAAAGATTAGAGAATCAGGGAATTATCAAGGCATAATTTCCTTGCCTTAGCAGTCCAAATTTGGCCTCCAGGACTCTTTTACGTATTTATCTCATGCCCACTATTTAGCCTCTCACTAATCTGAAAACATATCTATTACTTATTTCAAATTAAGAACAAAATTGTATAAAATCTTGTATACAAAACTGTATTATATACAAACCTCACAGGGTAGGTTATAATTAAATCTATTTATCTAACCTAATTACAAATATACTCCCTTTTAGTAAACTAATTTACAACATTTTAATAACTTAGATTTAATGTTTTATAATAACACTACTGGGAACAGAGACTAACACAATAATTGAAACTTATCTCATTATACATAATTTGTTTCCTACAAAACTAATTTTTATAATTTCAAAAAAATTTTGTTGAAGTATCAAAAAATTTAATACTTAATTTCTCTGATTTCAAAAATTTACTGTTTCTGCCCTGGCAAGGTGGCTCAGTCTGTTGGAGCATCAACCTATACAATAAAAGGAGGCGGGTTCAATTCCCAGTCAGGGTGTGTACAGGGAAGCAACCAATTGATGTTTCTCTCTTCCTCTCTCTCTCCTTCTCTCTCTCTCTCCCCCTCCCTCTCTCTCTCCCTCTCTCTAAAATCAGTAAAACAAAAACAAGAGAATAAAAACAATTTACTGTTTCTTCTTATGTATTCAAACACATTTATAAAACTATATTCATCTATATCAATGTGAATGACTTAATAGCTTTTCTATTACACATGCCAGGTCAAAAGCACATTCCTAGGACACCCCCAAAAAAGGAAAATAAAAATTATAAGTCACTTTATTTCAGAAAAATATAATACCTCTACATATTAACATAATGCTTGAGTTGAAAGTTCTCATATCTCCCCATCAGAACCTCTCTTTTGTTTGTTCATTAGAAGCTCAGCATTAAAGTATAATTACCTAAAATGTTTCCCCACTAACCCAGAACACAGGCTGCTTTTGAATTCTTCTCAGTATTAAAAGTTCTTAGAGTCATTAAGCCCATGGCATTTGTTTGTTTATTTGCTTACAATTTAAGAGTCTGGGGGTGTTTTAATTCAGAATTCAAACAATGAATTTAAAACAATGCCATTAGATCTTTTAAAATAGATATATTCATCTAGCTATTATCTACTTAATTCTAGCAACATCTTAATAGCTTAATCATCTTACTGACCAGTGAAATAAAAGAACAATTAATGTATCTGAATAACATCCCAGGATTAACCAGAATGACGATTTTCTCCTTCAATTTATGACTTATACATAAATATTACATTAAAAATTTTCTCCACTATTGGGCCTTAACATTATCTTGCAAATTCTACTTTTTATGTTTGCTTATTTCCCCCTTAAACTACCATTGCTTTTTAAGTTGATTCCTGGAATACCTTTATTAAATCAAACTGACCTATCCACAGAGTTCTCTGCACCAGACTCTGATGTTGGCATCTCAACAATTTCCAGTCGTGTGTGTGTGTGTGTGTGTGTGTGTGTGTGTGTTTAACATTTCTTTCCTCACAACAGAAAAATAAAGAAATAACAGGCTTTAAGCCAATTCAAAACTTACCTTGCAAATCTGGAAATACTCTGAAGTCAGGGTTTCCTGAATCTCTTCTCTGAGAACCCCTGCAGTCCCTCCGGAGTGCGTGGAACCACTTCCAGCCCCACCGCCACTGTTACTGCCACTGCTGCTACCACTGCCAGGGGAGGAGGCAGTTAAGCCATCCAAAACTTTTCGGAAATTAAACTTCTTCATTTTAAAAACTGTTGAGAAATTCAAAGGAAAGGGTGACTTAACACATGGAATTATAGCCGGGTAAAAGTGTTTATAGCTTTTCATTAGTCAAGGCAGTAGCTAGTCACCATTTTACTATCATTGGCTATAAAGGGCTAAAAAAAATAAAAATTAAAAAAAAGCCAGGCTCCATATTGTCAAATTTTAATTCTAAAAAGCATATCTTTCAAAATAAAAACCACAACTCCAAAAGCAACAGTATATCTTCCTCATACATCAGATCTCCAAGGGCTTTATCCCCAGCTGTGGCTATGCTTTATCAGCACTGGGGTAAAAATAAAAGGCAGTGTCATCGTCGTCATTAGCATTATATCATCATTATTATACAATCAAACCAGAGTCCCACAGACCAAGTCTCTGTCTCTCTCGTAAGGGCGGGCTTTACAACTAAAGGTTCAGCTCAGAATATTTTATTTTCAGAAAACTGAAGTTGGGGGGGGGGGGGTAGGGGGAGCTGGTACACCACCTCCTGGGCTGTCCCCTCCTGGTCTTCAACGCTCCTTTTTCTCAATAGGAAATGGGGCGAAGGGTGCATTTTCCATTCCCCACCCCAGACAACCAAGACCCCAAAGCAACTGCGGGCGACCCACAGCAACAGCTAACGGGAGGGGCGAGCAGCGGCGGCGCCAGATGCCCCCACTTCTCCCTCCGCTACGCCCCCCCCCCCGGCGTCCCTCCCCGCGGCTCCAGCCCCCCTCCCACCTCTCCTCGTCCCACCCCCCTCGCGCCCCGCTCTGCCCGCAGCCGCCGCCGCGGGCGCCCGCCGGTCCGCTCTCCTCGCAGCGCAGCGGCCGCGCTTGCGGGACGTGAAGCAGCGGCGGCGACGGCCGCGGCCCGAGTCCCGCCTCAGCCAGCCGGGCGCGCAGAGCCTCGGCTCCCGCGCTGCCTCCCGGGCCGAGCGCCTAGGCGCCGGGCTCTCGCCCGCGGACGCGCGAACACACAAACACCGTCGCGCGGACATTCACGCGCGGGCGCTCACGCTCACGGACGCACACACAGGTGTGAGGGAGCCGCGGCTGGACGGCGGCGGCGGCGTCCCAGAGGGATGGCTATCGGACTCCCGACTCAAGCACCTTCCTCAGCCGCCACGAGCCTCCTGCCGGCCGGGGAAGCTCAGGGTGCGGAGGGAGGCGGGCTCCTCGGTGTCGGTCCGGCCCGGCTCCGGCCGCTTCTCCAGTCCCTTCGGTCGCGGCGCCCGGCGCTCTCCGAGGTCCTAACCGAGCCAGCAGGCTCCACTGCAGGCTCCGCCCTCCCGCCGTGGGAGGCAAGCCCCGCCTCCAGACCGCCCCTCGCTCGCCCCGCCCCGCCCCCGCCCGCCCGCTCGCTCCGGGCCGGCGAAAGGGGCGGAGAGCGCACGGACATCAAAAGGCGGGAGTAGATTCCGCTCCAATCCTAGGCTCCGTCGGGCCAAGTTCCACGGCCGCAAAGCGCGGAGGAAATTTGGGGGTAGGCCGAAGGAAAAGCCAATGAACGGGGGAGGGGAGAATTTGGAAAGGTAGGTGAAATATTTGATTGACAGCGATATTGGCCAGTGTGCTGGGCGGCCGTGCTTTAGGGGTTGTAATTGGCGCTACCTGTTGAAGGACGCGAGAGTGAATCAATAGAATGCCTGGGAGCGTGCGAACTCGGGCGCTTTGAGTCCCAGGCTGTCGGAAGGTTTTCGTGAGGTCTGGCTGTGGACCGTATTGTGAATTTGGCAAGTGCTTTGCAGATTATCAGCTCTGGGAGCCCCTTCCCGCTCTCCAGGTGCATCTATGGGCTCCCCTCGCTGCCCTGCTACTTGCGTAATGGTTTAATGGGTCTGCCGGAGGGAACTGTATTTCAATAGCCTTTTGGGGATATGCTATACAGCCTCACGGATACTAAGGAATTAATTGTTCCCCTTGTTCCCTCTAATACTAGAATTACCCCTCCCCCTCATTTTCACATATTCAAAGATTTTAAATTTAAAAAATCAAAACATTTCTCTCACAGTAAACAGTGTCAAGAATATGTTTTAAACTTTATGAGTCACAATGATCACTTTAAAAGGTGCACTATTCGTTGCAGGATTTCTTTTTTTTAAAAAACAGCGTCAGGATAAGAAGATTTCGCTCTAAGCCCTAACTTGTTACTGAATTGGGGAAAATTTGTACCTCGATTTTTTAGTCTGTGAAAATGAAGTGCAGCTCAGAGGGCCATAGCTAGCTGTAGCCTTCAATCTGGACAGCACAACAGAGCTCATTAGTCATCATCCCAAATATTCTTACATTGTAGAAATTTAGAATTGTTACCGGCGAGACCATGGGACCTCAGTTCTTGTCTTCTTGAAGGAAAGATTACAATCAAGAGACAGAGTGCAGCAAAGCAAGCAAGAATTTATTGGCAGCAGTACAAACACACTTAGGACAGGGCAACAAGGAAAGGCATTGAAGGAGCAATAGGAGAGCCTAAGCTGGGCTGCTTTGGCTCAGAGAAGTCAGAGAAAAGGGGGCATTAGAGACAGGTTCAGGGGGTTTGCCCTGGAGGAGCTGCTGCTGCCCATTGCTCCCCTGGTTGCAAGTCTCCTGGGGTCCCTTGGAGGGAAGAATGGGGGAAGGGAATGGGGCAGGTGTCCTCCCCTGGGGAGAAAGCTCAAACTGGGTCCTGTGTGTTGAGGGTATTTACCATTCTCTTAAGGGTAGGAATTTTAGGGGAGGCCTCAGGGAAGAGTCTCAATAGAATATTCATTAGCTTTCCAGGTGTGCTCTTTCAGGGTCCTGTTTTCCACTGATTTGTTGGCGCCAGGGCAGGAGGTCATTAGTCAATGCAGCTGGTCCTGAGGCAGCCACAGCCTGGCGTCACTTGTCCAGTTTTGCTGCTTTTCTAGGCCTGGAACTGAAATACACCTGAGGCCTAGATGTCATCTTTGGGGAGGAAAAGGTCAGGGGGGTCTAAACCCCATGATAACTAATATGCTAGGGGAGGAAAGGTTTTGCCTCTTGCTAGGCACCCAGGGCTTTCCACCCTGGTGACCTTCTGTGCCTGGCCCATCCTTCCTTGCTCGGCTCGGGTCTGTCTAATTGCCTCTAAAAGAATGATCTCTTTTTTTCTTTCTTTTGTGTGTGTGTGGTAGGGTTGAGGGGAGGGATAAAGGGGGAGACCTGAAAAAGAAATGAGTTGCTCAAGGTCATATAGCAAGGAAATGGCAAAGATGGAATAAAGGCCAATTTTTCAGATCATCAGCTCGATGCTTGCCCTCTCCTTTTGAATTTTCCAGTACTTAATGTCTTTTTGAAACCTCCCAATACTGCCTGGTAGTCTCCCATTGCCACAGCTAGACTACAAAACTTTTGAAGGCAGGCATAGATTTTTATATTTTTCCTATCTTGTTTAGCAACTGGCACAATGTTTCACATATAATTGGGGGGGGGGGATTGGTCTAACGCTTTGAGAAGTAGGCATTGTTTTCTAAAATAATGTATGTAGATGTCTTCCTTCCCTTCATCAGAAAGTCTGTTGGAAACTCCTTAATTTTCAAGTAAATGAAAACAAGCTTATAACAAGTGGTGGTTTGGTCTTTTGATGAGAATGAAGAAGGAACATATCCTGACTCAGCAAAGTGAGATGTAACTTTTGCAAGAAAACTCCTTAAACAACCCATCACTAACACTGTAGTATCTTAGCAAACTAGGTGGTAGTTTTTATTCTAAAAATTAGGGGAGAACTGAGAATTAAAAAGTACACAAAACAGATTGACAAAAGATTCTGCTTGAGGACCCTGAAGGAAATTCATTGGCCTACTTAAGTTAAAACAGAGGTGACAGTAGATATCCTTTCAGATGGGAAAGCAAATAGGAATAAAAGAAAAGCCAAGTCAGAAATATATAAGCATTTACAAACACATACAAGAAGCCTAAAAAATAAAATATGATTAGAAGGCTGACACTGTGGACAATTTTGGAACTATTTTAAAATCTTTGTTCCTCTTCAATGGATAGCAGAGTGCCTTATGCAAAGTAAGTGTCCAGTAAAATTAATTTGAATAAATGATAGCAAGTAAAAATGTTAACATAATCGCAATGTCATAGAGAGAGAGAACCTGTGGGCAGAGGATATTGTGATGCCAAACTGTAAGCAAAAGATAGAAATGAGCAAGAAATAGAGTGCATTATATACATAATAGCCTAAAAATCTTGCTAGGTGAGAGAAGCACAATGAAATATTTATGGAAGCAAATTTCATTCTTAATAAAGACAAGTAAGATGTAAACCATCTGGTATAGGGAATGAGACCATACCATGAAATATACCTTATAAATAATGCAAGGGACTTTAGAATTGGGTCAGATAACAATAATGGAGAGCTTTGATAATTTTACTGCAAACTGGAAGAATGCCTCATGGAGAAGAGTTTCTGATAAGGTATGATGTTTTTCTAAAATTACAAGTATGAAGAAATGCAAAAAAAAAAAAAATAGTCTAAGCTTGGTTCTTGAAGCAAAATCATTCAAACAAATCTAATACATTGGGAAGATTTTTAGGATATATATAAAAAATATATTACAGCTCACTTTAAAGGATTGTGATCTTGGATTCAAGCCAATAATGAAGCTAATAGAAGCTGCTTTTTCACATCCTAAAAAAATCAAATAAATGTAGACAGTATGTACATCTGTGGCACTTCACACACAGAAGATTTGCTAAACTGACTAAGCTTGGAGAAAACTAAGCCAAATTGACAAAACACATATAAATAAAAGTGTAAGTTCTACCAGTTATTTAGCTCCTATATGCCTGGCTATACTGTGAAATTTACAAACATCTCTTTTAATTTGATCCTTGTTATAATTATATAAGACAGCTGTTGTTTCATTTTATCCGTGAGGAAATCTGAGACTGAGAAACATTTGAGAAATTCACCCAAGGTCACTTAAGTGGATAATAACCCAGTCTTCAAATTCAAGGCTAACTTCTAAGATCATACCCTTAATCCCTGACCCCCTATTACTAATTAGAGGATTAAGTAGAAGCTGAAATAGGAAAAAGGTGGGGGTCACTTCTTCTGAAATAGTTGGGTATATATGTATTAGTTTGCCAGGGCTGCCATAACAAAATACTATAGACTGGGTGGCTTAAATAACAAAAGTTAATTTTTCTCACAGCGTGGAAACTAGAAGCCCAAGATAAAAATATTGGGAGGTTTGGCTTTGTCTGAGGCCTCTCTCCTTGGCTTGCATGTGACTTCCTTCTTACTGTATTCTCACATTGTCTTTCCTCTGTGTGTGTGCATCCCTGTGTCTCTGTGCGTCCAGATTTCCTCTTCTTATAAAGACAGCAGTCAGGTTAGATTAAAGCCCACCCTAATGGCCTCATTTTTACTTAATCACCTCTTAAAGGCCCTATCTCCAAATACAGTCACATTCTGGGGGTTAGGACTTTAACATACAAATTCTGGGGAAATAATTCAGACCGTAACAAATGACAATTAAATTCAACATTCTTTGAGCAGAGCATCTACAATAGGCTGGAACCATGTAAACAATTTTACTTTTAGTTTCTCATTTAATCCTCACAACAATCATGTGTGGTAGCTATTAATAACTTTTTTACTGGTGGAAAAGAAAATGGAAGCAAAGAAAGGGTAAGCAGTATGTCCAATATCATACATCTAGTGGTTCGTGGAATAGGAATTTGAGCTCATATAATCCCAAAGCTTTTTCCTCACACTGTTAGCTTTCTTTGGAGAAACCAAAGAAATGCTATTATGTAGATATTTGATATTAGGAAAGGAAATAATTATAAAATTTAAATCTTAGGATAACAGAATTTAAAAAAGGGAAAATATCTGTTAAGGAGTTTGGACTCTAGAACTAAAAAGGACTCTTGGAGTTGGGGAGTGAGTACTAGAAGCAGAGAACTTTTGGTTGGTAAGCTAATAGGAGGTTTTTATCTCACAAGAAAATCTCAGTGTACTTTGAAATATATTAAGAGTCTCAGGGGAGTATCTCACTAATATAGAAGATATCAGTTATTCAATACCTAATTAGACGTAGCAAGGCAGGACTAAATTGCTCAGACAGGCTGTAGTGGCAGGGAATATAAAAACATCTGGAAGGAAAATTTGGGTAGAGGAAGGGTGATGACTTAAGGCTTACTATATAAGTCCAGAATGGTAATTATTTACATAAGCAAGTATGGGCGTTTCCAATCTGCTTGCTATGAGGTACCAAGTCTTGGACTGAACTACCTAATTTATCATTCACTTCTGAATCCTTAGTCAAGTTATAGCACCATCCTTTATTATTTGCCAGTCTAGGAGTTATAATTTTATTGAGAGAACATAGTTGAAAAACAGGTTCCACCTGTATCCTTTCTGGCAAAGTTTTCAAGAGGATTAGGAATTATCTTTCCTTCCTAAATCTTCATCTGACTTTTTTCTGAGCCTATTATACATTTTTCAGGAGGGATATTGGTTAATATTGTCAGCTTTCTGGCATATGGAAAGAAATGGCAATGAGCATTAAAATACCTTATTTAACCTACTCCAAGCTCACAATTGGAGAAACCATAGGGTTAATTAAATAATGTCATAGCTCTCATGAATTTCAGATAAACAGTCAAGGGTCATTAAGATAGACCCAAAACATACAAAGTATGGCTCAGCACACAATCAAAGACAGAACTACAAATAGAACTGATCCCTTGTAGGGCAAAACTCAAATATTTGCTATTAAACATGTAATTAAAATCAGCTCTTTGTGCATCTTTTAAAATAGACTTTTAGATATCAATCCATTACATTGGGATATGGTAAGAGAAAGGGATTTGGTGTTAGGACAAGACTAAGTTTTCTAGCTGGGGCACTAACATGCCCTTTTAGCCTGTAAGCCTTGGTTTTTCGTGTGTGTGTGTGTGTGTGTGTGTGTGTGTGTGTGTGTAACAAGTGAGGTTATGTCTATAAAAGTGATTTGTAGAATTCAAACCACTTAATAAATATATTGTTATTTTACTCATTATTCTTTGATTAGTGAAATAGTTTATGGAAAGTGACTCTAGAGTTGAATTTATTTTCCCATTATTATTAATATAAAAGTCCCTTGCATCTGTGGATTGACTGTGGTTGAAACTGAAGAAAAGGAAGAGGGTTTGGACTAGATAAACTTTAAGGTTCTTTCCAATCCAAAATTCTGTCTTTATATGATTTATTTGGTCAAAGTTCACTGTATTCTTAAATACAAAAAAGACTCATTGAAAAGGTAATTAAAACAGTATCCATGTAGGTACTGACCAACAGAGATGAACTACAGCCTGCACAGGAATCCTAAGAATATCCATCTACCAATTAAAGATTCCTGGAGATACATTTTTATTAATATTTATATGCATGTGCATATATATCTAATTATGAAAGTAAGGTGTGCTTATTATAGAAACTTTAGAACATCTAAATATTTCTTTCTAGTCTTCTTCAGGACATTTTTAAACAAAAGGAAATATTCAGTGTGTATATCATTTTGATTCATGTTTCATTTTTAACTAAACCTTTTTGTAGTGAGATTTCCCAATTTGTTAATTATTTCTTCATAAATACCATTTTGAATGTCAATATTGTATTCAATCATAGAGATATTTATACAATGTAGTCATTTTCATATTCTTGGATATTTTATTTCTAATTTTACACTATTATAAATAATGGGAGAACTTTTATACTAAATTTTTGGCAAAGTTTCTTTTTTTTATAAATATGCCTTGTATATTACAAGTTTTATAATATTAATTCTTCACACAGGAACGCCTCAATCAGATTTTTTTTCTAGGGGATATTGCTATGTTAAAATAATATGTCTTCATACTTAGTTTTAAGTTTTTTTTATTTAAAAGGTTGTACCAAATTATACCCTCTTTAAGACCTTAGGTATTTGTGAAGAACTCGTGTTACAAAGAAACTTTTAAACTGATCAGGAAGAATATATGCACCCCTATGTTCATAGCAGAGCAATTTACAATAGCTAAGATCTGGAAACAGCCCAAGTGCCCATCAGTAGATGAGTGGATGAAAAAGCTGTGGGACATTCACACCATGGAGTACTATGCAGCTGTAAAGAAGAAGGATCTCGTACCATTTGGGACAGTATGGATGGACCTGGAGAATATTATGCTAAGTGAATAAGCCAGGCAGAGAAAGACAAATATCATATGATCTCACTTATATGAGGAATCTAAAGAACTTAATAAACTGATGAACAGAAGTGATTCATGACATGGAAGCATGGATCAGATTGACAAATCTCAGAGGGATGGAAGGGGGCAGATGGGTGGAGGGGGAGAGATTAACCAAAGAATTTCTATGCATATATGCACAACTCAAGGACACGGACAATGGTGTGGAGAGGGACTGGGAAGGGGGGTGGGGCAGTGTGGAATGGGTCATTGGGGAGAAAAAGGGACATCTGTAATATTTTGAACAAAAATTTAAAATAAATAAAATAAAATATTGGAAATGATGAAAAATAAAAATAAATAAATAAAAGTGATGTCCTGCCCTGGCTGATGTGGCTCAGTGGTTAGAATGACAGCCTGCACACCCAATGGTCACAGGTTTGATTCCTGGTCAAGGGCACGTAGCTGGGTTGCAGGTTCGATCCCTGGTCAGGTTGGGCATGTGCGGGATGCAACCAATTGATGTGTGTGTGTCTCTCTCCCCTCTCTTCCTCCCTACTACTATCTCTAAAAAAAACATCAATGGGGAAAAAAATACCCTCAGGTGAGAATTAACAAAAATAAAAAAAAATTTTTTTTAAAGTGATGGTCCCATACCACCTACATTGACTTTTGTTGTTGTTGTTTAGATGTTGAAAAAAAATTCAAAGAGAGTTTTAAGGTGATAAAAATTCATAACATAATGAACTAAACTGAGCAGAAAATGTGAAAAGGTAAAACATACTGTTTCAGCAAAGTTTGTCATTTCAGTTTAAAGGAAGAAAATAAAAGTTTTCATAGAACTTTAAGGTTATAAAGAAACTTTGTAATTCACGTTTGATTTCTAAATTTAAAAAGTAATAACACAAACTTCCACTCAATTATATCAACAAATTATAATTTTATCATATGTTATGTCATTTGAGGGGGGAAAATGAGAAAATAGACAGAAAGAAAGCTTAAAGGGTAGAGAAAGAAATATATACGGTGAGCAAAAGTAGGTTTACAGTTGTGAATATGCAAAACAGTTTGTTCTTGTATTATTATTTATTAATTATTGTATTATTATTTGTATTATAACTGTAAACCTACTTTTGCACACCCTAGAATACAGACCTAAGGAAGAATAATTTTATAGGAAGATAACCAAATCTTAAAAGAATATTTAAGACTTTTAAAAGCAGGTTGGGCCCTGCCGGGCGTGGCTCAGCAGTTGAGCATCGATCTAGGATCCAGGCGATCAGGGTTTGATTCCCTGTCAGGGCACATGCCCACGTTGCGGGCTCACAGCCAATCAATGACTCTCTCATCATTGATGTTTCTATCTCTCTCTCTCCCTCTCCTTTCCTCTCTCTGAAATCAATAAAAGATATATTAAAAAAAAAAAGTTTAAAAATAATAATAATAATAAAAGCAGGTTGGGTTTTTGCCTCTATAGACTAAATAGAGATGTGAACCCTTGGTATTTGTTCAACAAAATTAAACTGAGAGCAAGACTAAGACCACAGATCACTGATTCCCTAACTCTTATCTAAATGGTAAAAACTACAAGGGATGACAATCTTCCTTGGGTTTGGAAAATGAGGACAAGTGGAAACAGTCCCCTTTGGACCCAGCCTCTCTTGTATCCCAAAGCTTTGATTCACCATGACTCATGATGATTGCACCAGTTTAATTAGGAATATGCATTTGTTTTCATGATGGCAATCACAAAATTTAATAATGCCATTACTGAATTAATCTTTGATAATGGCTTACAAAAGGTTAAGATGTTAAGATTCTGAAAATGTTCAGATTAATTATTAGCTCTGCTAAAATTGGTACACTAGAGTTCTAGAGAATAATCTAGGATGCGTGCATGACCTTGCTTTACTATCAACAAAACTTCCAGAACACAGTCATGAGAGTAGAAAGATAAGGACTCCTTGCCTGCCCAATTGCAGACTAAGACAAGAGAAAACCCTTTAAGTAGATTCTCTCTGCCCATGCAGGATAAGCTTTCCATTTCAGTCAGTACCTTGGCTAGCTTGGGCTGACAAAACATTGTTGTTCTCTTAACATTTGCCAAGATGAAAAATTTTACAAGTATTTTTTCAGTAACAGCCAGAGTGATTTATGGCTTCTTCTAGCTCTCTTCAGCTAGAAAAACCTTTTATTTCTCTGCCGCATTCTTTTCTCCTTAGTATTCCCACTCTCTGTGGTCTTTAGCCACAATCCGTTTTATTTAATGCAAATATTACTTTGTTTTGCATAATTTTTCAAGTGTGTCTGTTCTTTAATTATGGAGACGAAATTTCTTGAATTTTCTGGGACGGTTTCTATTTAAAATATTCTATATCATTGTTCTCATAAACCATCAAAACCATCTCAAATTCCATGCAGTTCCTCAACAAATAGCACTGTTTTCCATGACGCTGTTTTTTCAAATTTGAGTAGCAAACCTATGGGGGAGGGAGATACACAATAGTGTTTTTTTGTTTTGTTTTGTTTTTTGTTTTGTTTTGTTTTGTTTATTGATCTTAGAGAGAAGAAAGGAGAGGAGAGAGAGAGAGAGACAGAGACATCCATTGGTTTCCTCCTGCATGCGCCCCGACCGCGGATCAAACCCACAGCCTGGGTCTGTGCCCTGACCTGGAATCAAACCCAGGACCTCTCAGTGTACAGGGATGACACTCCAACCAACTGAGCCACACCAGCCAAGGCACAGTAATGTGTTTTTAAGAGGAGGTACTCTGATTTCAGACAAACCCGAGTCTGTTCCTTGTGTGTGACCTTGGACAAGTGACTTAACTTCTCTGTGTTTCAATTTTCTTATGTATAAAAGGAAGATAATATTACCAACCTCATAGGATGTTTCAAAGATTGAGAGAATTTAGCATTCAACACTTTGCTTGGCACACCGAAAACTCTCCACATATGCTATTATTTTTCAGCACCAGCTTCTCGTAAGAATATTGGTGATCATAAAGGAATTATAAGAAAAAAATGTAATTTTACCACTCAAGTAAAAGACCCAAACATGAAAACTACTAAAATGCTGTTTGTTATTATTTGGACCTTGGGAAATAGATGGCTGACTATTTGTAGGCTAACAATTAACTAGTCCTTTGGAAAGGAAATCTTTGTAGAAACTATAATCTTGGCAGGGTTCACTTGGGAAGGCCCAGAATGGTAAACCTTAGAAAATAGGCAATTAACTTAGTCATATTATCTGTTGTTTTCTTTTTTTTAAACATATCTTCACTAATCTTAGAGAGAGGAAAGGAGGGAGAGAGAGATAGAAACATCAATGATGAGAGATTCATTGATAGGCTGCAGCTGGCAACCCGGGCATGTGCCCTGACTGGGAATCAAACCCCGATCTCCTGGATCCTAAGTCGACACTCAACCGCTGAGCCACGCCCGGCTGGGCTAAACACTGTGTTCTTAAGTTGTGTCTTAAAGAGAGCTTGCTAGCAAAATGGGATGAAGGAAAATGTGTTCATAGATCAAAGATGGTTGAACATGTTTAAGGATTTTCAACATGGAAACATGATTCTTCCAAACAGAAAGAAAACGTGCAAACACAGTCTCTGCCCGTCCACCCTCCAGGATGGGGGAGAGCTGCTGCTGCTTTTGTTTGCTGGCCCGTCCTTTGTTGTGGTGGTGGTTTTGGTTATTGTTTTTCCTCATTAACAACTCTTGAAGATTGGAATAGCCACTGGTGGCCACTGATAATGTAAAAGTTTTCCTGATAATCCACATGAAATACTCAGAAACTTGCCAAGAAATGCTGGAAAAAACCTGGAAAGAATAAACAATTATTAAGCAAGCTGAGTTCTTTAAACACGTATGAGGGGAATTCGGCGCCATCATTTCAACAACAGATGAGGAAAATGACAATGCAAACATTGTATTAGCTAATATACGTCTTGGCTGAAGTTTTTTATTTCTCTTCGTGTAATCGTATACTTTTTAATGAAGGTTATTTATTATATGTATAATTAATTGTGACTTAATTTTTAAGGCTTTTGATGTAAAGTGGTTTACAAATAGAAAAAAGAAACCTTTTGTAAGAATCAATGCCCTGATTTGTACATTTTAAAATATAGTTACCATATTTATAATTCATCAACTCTTAGAGAGATTTCCACAGTCCAGGAATAGGAGGCGGCTTCGCAATCAAGGATAGCAGCTGCAAATCAGGCGTTCCTCGGGGTTGGAGAAGCAAAGGCGAGGAGAAAGCCTTATTCTTCTAACTCATCCCAGGCTTAGTGCAGGCCTTCGCTCTGATGATACAGAGTAAGGGGGAAATACGAAGAATAGATATGAGTGAGTTTTATAACCTGCAAAATGGCTTGCAAACATCAATTTTTGTCTATTTTGTTCATGAGTATTTCCCCAGCACTCATAGCAGTGTCTGGCCCATGGTAGGTCTTCAATGAATATGTGCTGAATGAATGAATAGTAGTACAAAATAACCATGCTTCATGCTAGAATTTCAGGCTTGAATTTAAATATATAATTAAGCCACAAATTAGATAAAATGCTTCACTTATTCAACAAATGACTTGAAAAGCTTATAATAACTTAATATGGGGAGGGGGAGGGTGACAGACATGGAGCAAATAATTATAAAACACTGTTATGAGACTAATGTGAATGGTATAAGCAGAGCCCTATGATTGCCCCGGAAAAAGAGCCAATTATTTCTTCCAGGTGCCTCAGTAAAGAGGTAAATGAATTGAGAAGGTTGGTTTCAGCTTTTCTTGAATCTTTTTCTATACTTAGCTTCCTCCATACAGCTCTATGCTGATTTCCCTCCTACTTCTTTGAGGTCTTATTCACCTCCTTCACTGGGTCATCTTTTTCCAAACCCCTAAGGATTTAAGGAGCAAATGGAATATGAGCAAGAACTGGTAGTTATCATAAGTTACTATTTCAAGAAGTTTGGTAGTAAAGGAAGAAGGGAAAGCAGAGAAAATAAAAAGTAAAACGGAAGGGGCTGAAAGGGATTGAAATGAAAAATATTTGGGAGCAGAGAGGTAAAACCAGAGAACAAGCTAGTAAAGATTAAAGCGCAAAATAAGATATCCAATGAAAAAGGTCATAGCCTGCAATAATTTCATAGCCTTCCTACTTTTTCCATCCTTCCAAGTTCTCCTCTCCCATTGCAATCCAAGCTGATGACTTTGCCCTGAATAGAGAAAATGGAAACCGTTAAATGAGAATGCCCTAGTCCTCCTACCATCAAGTTGTCAAGATAATAATAAGCACCCATCCATGCTGGCCCATTTTCACCCCACCCCTATGGCAACTGAAAAAGGATTTCTCCTACTGTCCCCCGCCTTCTCCTCACATTCTCCCAAACTTCATATGTCTCTTTGTTTATCAGTATGACAATTAAGAATCCCTGGGAACCTCTACATAAAAAAGTTATGATTATTTATCCTGATTCTCCAAGCTATGGTTGGTTTGGGGGACAAAAATACCCATGAGAAAAGGTTCTACACAGTTATAAATGAACATAAGACAATCATTCTGTAAGAAGAATGGTGAAGTTATGGTGAAGGAAAGATTTTCTTTTATTTTTGCCAAACCAAAGAGCATGCTTTATCAAGTGGGAAGGAAGAACTAGAACATTCCTACCTAACAGTCTTATAATAGGCTTTATTTAGGCTCAGTAAGAATAGAAATGTCCTCAGCTTATTATTTTTTAAATCATTTAAACTTCTTGAAAAATCATGGATTAATACTTTAATTGCTTTAGAGTTTGCATGGTGTTTCGATTTTCAGATAAAAATAAACAGAATCCCAGTATTCTTTTCACTTTGGCATTTGGATTTTTTTTTAATACGATAAAGGAGCAGGCTTGCCTCCTGGGTGTAAGGAGAGCTTCTAGCTGTAAGAGTCAATCAATCGGGAAGGGCATTTGTGGGTAGGAGTTGTGAAAAATTGCCCGCTTGACCTTGAAAATAATGAAAAATAATTGAGACTAGTGGAAATGAGCATTTATCTCCCATGTGCTGCAGTCTCTCTCACATTTTTTATTTGGTTTAAATTTCTGTCCTCTACCACCCATTCACACATATTCATATGCACAATTAACATAACATATATTAACGAGCTCTCACAGCTGGTTAAGAAACTTCTTCTAGCAGGCTAATTAACATCACTGACTCAATGATGCTATGCATAATGTAATCTAATAGAACTGTGTTATATGCCCTGAAAAGCAGTCAGAATAAAAGAATAGTTCACTCACCAAAAGAGGCAGCAACTAGGCATACAGCTATACTAATAAAATCATCCTGATTTATATACCTCAATAGAATTTTGTCTATATTTCTTTGATTCCATATCTACGCATTGTGGTAGGTAGATATAAAATGATAGAATCTCAAGGTTGGGAGAGATATAAAAGACCATCTATTCCAATCAACTGTATAATATTTAAATTATCTGAACAACATTTGCTCCAAGTGGTCATCTAGCATATATATGAAACACTTCCCCCTACCTCAACATCCTATCATCCCCCCTCCCTCAAATGGCAAAAAGGAGTAAAACATCTCTAGAGAAGAGGTTTTTCAACCTTGGCTGTACAATGGAACATCCACAGAAGCTTTTAAAACCCTCTATGCTGAGGCTACAGATCAACTAAATCAGAATCTCTGGAGTTGGGACCCAGAAATCAGAATTATTTAACACTTTCCAAGTGACTCCAAATTCAGCCAAGGTTGAGAATCACCTCTCTAGAGTTAATACATCCTGGGGGGGAAAACTGTTTTTATAGGAAGCCAAAATTGGTTACTCTGCAACTTTAAACTCATGGTCCTAAAAGAAGTTTTCTTGGGAATTCTCAGCTGAAGCCTGAAAAGATGCTTCTCCTTGCCAGATCAAAAATTAAATAATAGGTTATTTTTATAAAACATGAGTGAAAGGTTTAGAACTATAAGTGACAGGCATCACATATAACTCCTTTTTCTTTTCTTTTTTTTTTACCCTTGAAGAAAATATCCCTTTTCTTAAACTTCTACACATCTGGGCAAAAGAAAATTGGACAGAAAAAGTTTTCTGTAGAGTCTGGCCCTATGGATATGATTCTGTCACTGCTTCTCTACTCATAAGGTGCCTACCCATCTCCTTCTCGTGTGAGATGCGATAATGATACCATTGTAGTTAGCTAGTTATTAATAATAGAAAAGGAGTAAAGGGAAGGACAGACATTATAGGCATGTCCTTTGGGCAGCTTCACCAGGAAGCTGCAACTTTGCACTCCCCAGGGAACCATGGACCTATTCCCTGCAAAACACTGGGAAAAGGGATCCAGCAAAGGGAAGATAGATGCATAACCAGTAAAATTGAAGTGACATAGGGAAGATACTTGCCTGTTAGTCACACTTGGGAACAAAGATTACTGGCCAGAATGGGTGTGGCCACTGCAAGCACGAGAAAATTTAGGAATACTTAATCTCCTAAACAAAGGACCTCTCTGGTTACTCTCTTGTACTCTTCTCTCACTCTTGGCTTCCTTGCATTCGCCTGTGTTTCCTCCATAGCCATGTGACCCTGCGAACCTCACATGCAATGGACTTGATGGACTGCAGTGGGAAACACAAATTAAGCTAGCTTGATACTGTATTGGGCACTGCTCAATTATGGAACAGAAACTCTGGATATTGGCTCCGATTTTCAGCTCTATACTTCTATGGCAGTACAAAGGGAAATGAAACCTTGGAAAATCAGGGGTTTGATTCCACAGCAATAAAGCTTTCTATGATACCTCATCCTCCCATGCAAGTCTCAGAAAATTCTTTTTCTTGGGATATCGTAAAAATCCACCCCCACTACCAACCAGGGATGATGAGGCCCTCTCCCCTCTGTTACCAATAACATCCAAGTAAACATTTTTTTTTAGAACACTGAATATGGGCTTTCTCTATACTCTAGTAGAGATATTGTAAAGTAATAATCATGCAAAAATCCTCAGGATATTGAGCAAGATATTAAGACTGTAAAACATCTCAAGATATTGTTCCTTTCCTTTTTATGTTTATATATACAGGTGTGGGCAAAAGTAGGTTTACAGTTGTGAGTATGCCAGAGTTTATTCTTACATTATTATTTATGTATTAATTATTATATTATTTTTATTATTAATCTACTTTTGCTTACCCCTGTATAATGATATCTTGAAAACTAAATGGCCTAAGTTTTGTTTATATATATTATATCAGTGGTTTTCAACTGGTGTCCCATGGCTGGCACACTGGTGGGCCAAACAAATTTTTAAGAAATTTTAAATCATCAATAGTCAATATCTGACTACTTAGTCAGGTGCACTGACCCCTTTTCCCTCTGATTGTCAAATAAAAAAATGGCAACAGCCAACACAACAATAGCCATCTGGTGTGAATTCATCAAAATTGTACCTATTTTTTTTTTTTTGTCGGATCAGCAAAAAACTATAACATTTTTTGGTGTGCCATAAAATGAAAAAGGTTGAAAATCATTGTGTTATATATATATTATATATATATATTACATATATAAATGGTGTCTTGAAAACTAAATGGCCTAAGTCTTGCAGTATCATAGTATCATGTTCCAGTGGCTGACTACCAAGTCCATCCATTCTCAGAAGACGCAAGCACCATTGCATCTGTAACAGCCTAACTGAACCAAGATGGATAGTGTGGTAGTCACCCTTCCACATGAAGGACTCTAAAACTATTTAATAACAGATATCACTTCTTTAATTTCTTTCTTCTCTAGGTTAAATATATCCTCAATTACTTCATCTATCCCTCATAACATATGAGGTATCCCTCAATACCTTGGCCACTTTCCTCTTATTATTCTCTAGATACATCTAGCTCTCTTAACTGATGGTTCCCAGAAATATGGAGATTACCTTATTCATCCTAGATACCTTAAATAGAAGTCCTCTTACTTTAAACACAGATAAGTAATTGGTCGATAATTTTTTTAAAAATTATGAATATGAAGAACCATTAAATAAGTGATAATTCACTAATAATTAATGATACACTGTTATCAGAAGTTAATAGTGTCAGGTCTAAGCAATTAAAAGAATGGAGTTGTCATTAACTTTTCAGGAGAAAACTTAGGAAGGAGAAAGTTTTGAAGGAAGGACAGATCAGAACTTAGTTTTGCATGGTTAATATTTTAGTGGCTATTAGTTGGTAGTTGGATATTTAAGTCAGGAATTCAGGGGAGAAGTCTGAGCTATAAATATTAGAAAGGCATACATTCATGACTCACTAGCATTTAGATTGTACTTAAAGGCATGATTTTGGATGAGGCCATGAAAGAAATGAGTACAGATATAAAAGAGAAGAGATACAAAGACTGTACCCTAGGGCATTCCGACATAAAGAAGAGCGTAATAACCAGGAAACAAGAATTAAATGGAGCAGTTGATGAAATAGTTAAAAAAACCAAGAGTGTGTTCTGCATGTGCAGGGAAGGGAGCAAGTGCTCAACTGTGTCAAATACTGCTGAAAGTCTAATAAGATGAAGACTTGAGGTCAGGGATGATATTGGCAGAAGTGGTTGTGGTGGAATGGCGAGAACAAAAGCTTATTTAGAGCAAATTCAAGAGAGAATGGGTATATAGGAATTGGAAATCAAGTGTATAAATACTTTTTTCTTTGGGTTTTGCTGTAAAGGGGAGAAGAGAAATGGCACATAGCTGGAAGGGAAGTGGGATCAACAGAAGGGTGATTTTTTTGGAGGTAGAATAAAAAACTGCACATTTGTTTATTATGAGGAAAAATCCATTAGAAAGGAAGGAATCAATGATAAGTGAGAGATGGGAAGAATAGTTGGGAGATATCCTGGAGTGGGAGAGAAAGGAAAGATCCAGAACATAAGTTGAGGGCCTGGCCCTCTAAAAGTACATGGAGTTTATCCATAGTAACAGGAGAAAGCAGAATATATGGTTACAGATGCATTAGGGTGAATAGAAAAGGTGATGTTGCTTTTTTTTTTTTTTTAATATATCTTTATTGATTTCAGAGAGAGGGAGAGAGAGAGAGAAACATCAATGATGAGAAGATCATTGATTGGCTGCCTCCTGCACACCCCTGACTGGGGATCAAGCCCACAACCTGGGCATGTGCCCTGACCAGGGATCCAATCATGATCTCCAGGGTCCTAAGTCAACGTTCAACAACTGAGCCACGCCCAGCTGGGCAGTGGTGGTGGTGCTTTTGAAGTTCTTTAAGTATTGCTCTCTTTTCTCAGGAAAAGAGGAAGAAGGATCAGAAGCTAAGAGGAAGGATGAGGGAGGAAGTGTTGGAGGTTTAAGGAGAAAGGAGAAAGAATGAAATAACTAAGTCTAACAGTGTGGGAGTTTAATTGCTAGAGAGCATCAAAGGCCCACTTAAGGTTAATGATCATGAACATAAAGTGAGACCAGTCAGCATGGTTGTGTGTTTTTCTATAGTCATGTCAACTAAACAAATACAGGCATGCAAGAGACATAAAATTGATTTCAACCAGGACTGAAGATAAGCAAAACCAATATAGTAAGGAAGTGGAAAGACGCTGATAGCATTGGCAAGGGAGTTAGTTTAATGATTGACTACAGACTTCAAGCTGAATAACAGAGGAAGTGAAGATATGAGCAATGGGGTAGTGAAAAAGAAGTAGGATAGATACTCTATTAGTCCTTTTTGGTTCAAAGGATTGTTATAATTGAAATACTGGAAGAAATAAACTAGAAAGGTTAGAGGAATAAGTAGTCAGTATGGAAAGCTTGAAAATGAAATCATGCAGGGGTTTCAGGATTGACAAATACAAGATTTAATATGTGACCTAGAGAATGGCAGAGGTAATGTGGAAGAGAGGTCATTGGAAGAGAAGAGATTCAGAAACTGAAAAATCAGGCAAATGGAAGGATCATCTATGTGTATAAAGAAATTACCAAGAATCAAGACAGCTGCACTATCAGAAAGAGTGACAGAAATGAGGAGGAGTGATCTTCTGGGGGTCAGTACATGACTGCAAACAGGCGGGGTAGTGGGTGGAATAGACATCTGATGACATAAGAATCAGATCTTGGGAGGGAGATGGTTTAGAGGTTGTTTTGGGATATTTCTTCTTTATGCAACATAGTTTCACCTTCAGCTTATCATCAATGTATTTGTTTAACATATTTTATTTGTGACTTGGATGAAATTATAGAACAAAACGAGACTAAGGATAGAGCTCTGAACCATGCCACTAGACACTACACTCCAGGTTGATACTCACCTATTAATAAACACCCAAATAATTATGCTATGGTCTAATAATTTTATTATCTTGTTCATAAAGATGTGTGGTGTTGTGAGACATGTCTTGCCTTATTGAAAGTTTGATATTTTATATCAAGTGCAATGCTTTTCAGACTGGCATATGCTGCCCCTAGTAGTTCACAGATATATCCTCAGAGGTACTCAACTTCCATAGAATTATCCTAATGTTGTCCTTTCATTTTAATAAAAATATTTTTTAAATCAATACAGACATATTCAACATAGTTTGTATGACCTCTTTATAATTGAGGACTTCCACATTTCTTCTGTTCTTGGGTCTGCACTTATCCTCACACTGGTACTAAGAAGTACTACTTTGTTATTTTTAAAAACAGAGGATGCCGTAATGCTTAAATGATGCATACACACAAAAAACAGGCCAAATGAAATAATTATGTCCTTTACGTCATTATGATTTTGCAGTGTTTCAAATAAAGAAAAGATGTGGGTGACCAGGCATGTGGTAGAATTGTCACATGGCATGTAGTAGAATTGGAAGATCAAACCCATGGAAATCAGTACCATGTTCATATTGCTAAACAGTGATTTTAGTTCATCTAAATAATATCAATTATCACATGAAATTAATGGAATAAATTTAAATAATATTTTATAGCTTCATTAGCATTTATATTACACAAGCTTGTTTTATAGTTTTATTTATATTTAATTATCATTAAAATAAAAATAATTTAGGTAGATTCTATTTTCTTTCCCCTTCCTAGGGTTTATTACTCAAGGTGAAGAAATACTAGTTTTTTCCATTTTCCTTAAATGTCTAGTCTAATGACTCTGAGTTTTAAAAATGTCTAGTCTAATGACTCTGAGTTTTAAAAATAAGAGAGTAAAATATCCAACATGTCTTGTCCTTTATGGCTCCATGCTGGCAACCATAAAACTACCCATTTTTCTACACCCTCTAAAGTTTCTATTGTATTAGTCAGTTAACATTCTCCCCAACCTCAACAGTTTTACAGAAGTTTACATGTACTTCATATTACAAGTCTCATGCAGATCCCAGGGAAGCTCTGCTCATCATAATCACTCAGGTACCCACACTAATAGACTTCACCTGGACATTAGCTTCCCTGACCACCAGAACAGTGACAAATTGCACACTGGCTTTTTAAAGTTCCTACCTAGAAATGCTACATATTGTTTCCAGTCACATTTCATTGGCCAAAAAATAATCACATGAACATACCTTCAAAGGGGACTAGGAAGAGAAGTCCTACCATATAAGGGGAATTGGAAAGATTTGGTGGATAATACTAATGACTACCCATATTCCTAGAATCTTACAAAATGAGTACCATATTCATCAGTTTAGAATGAACATTTGTGCCAATTAGAGTCCTTTGTAAACAACAGAAATTGACTCTAGCTAACTAGAGCAATAAAAAGGGATTCATTGAAAGGACTAAAAAGAGACTATTAAATAATCCAGTTCAGAAAGATTAAAAAACAGAGTACTGAGTGTCTCAGTAAGAATAAGTGAATGGCCTCTTCAAAGTGCCTCTATTGGGGTGAATGAAAGTCACACAAATTCAGCCTTTTTGATATTCCTTCAGGAGGTGAGAACTGATTGGTTATATTGAGCCATATACCTACCCCATGACTAGGGGACATCAAGAACCCTAATATCCCATTCCAGTAAGGGTAATTTCCCAAAAGAAGAATCAGTGCTGTTATGAAAAGAAGGTAAAAGGGACAATGGAAAGCCAAAATACCACCTTTTTTCTGTTTGAAAATTTGAATTTTATTGACTTGTCTCATGGCATCTCCTCTATTTTTGATTTCTCAAAAGTTTGTTGTTCTCATGACCTTAGGATGGGAGACTGACAAGAGAAAGATCTTGTCTGCCCACATTTATCTTTTCTACTGACATACCTCATAGCTGAAGTCTTTCATCATTATAGACATTGTTTTGTGTAGTCATCGTCTCCAACAGTCATAAGGTTGTGAGATTAGATGGCCATAATTTATCAGAGCAAGATGGTGCAGGAAGGAAATGAAAGACCACGAGTCCGCGTCATGGGGAACTTCCTGGAGAATGATGATTTGGGGATGGGGGCATCTATCGAGAGATGTCTTAGGCAGTCTTAAGTACTAGTATTTTGATTGGGAAAACGAGCCACAGGAAAACATTTTCACAGTAAGAGTATGAACACATAATACTATCTCTTGGAGAGACAGCCACCTCCCACAACCACATCAAAATTACAACTAAAATACAGAACAACCATCATTCAGGACCTCCTGAAATCTAGCTGAACAGAAGTCCTACAACCAGGGAACTGAAGAAACATCGAGACCAGTAGGGGGGGCGGAGATGCTGGCGGATTGGAGCTGAATCACGGAAATGCGGCTGCCAGGGGCCCACATCAGGTGCCGCGGTTGAAACCCCGGAGGGATATCTCGGGGGTGGAGGTTTCCTGGAGGGGTGAGGGGTCCCAGCCCCACAGCAGGCCCCCAGCCCAGGGCTCCAGAGCCAGAAAGAGAAGTCCCCACAACTTCGGGCTGTGAAAACCAGCGGGGACTGGAGGCTGCGGGAGCCCCAGACTTTCCTCTTAAAGGGCCCGCGCACGGACTCACTCAGACACGCTCCCTCTGAGCCCAGCGCCGGGCAGCAGCTTGAAAGGACCTGGGACACTTGGGGAGGAACTAACCTGCCTGAAACCTGGGCGAGAGGTGGGGGGGGCAGCTTCCTCCAGGCAGAAGGGCTGGCAGAGGCCATTGCTCCTTTGGTGAGTCTTCTCGGCACACAGCGGGCAGGCAGGCGCCATATTTGGATCGCCAGCGCCTGACTCGCACCTTTGGCCCCGCCCCGTGATTCCCGGAGGCCCCGTCCCTCCCCACCTGCAGCTCACCCAGGCCATTTCCAGGGGCTTTTCCATGCAAGTGGCCTCTCGAGCCTCATGCTTAGGACTTTCCTAAAATCTCTCAAACAAGCAGCAGCGGGCCCCATATGGCTTGATAAGCGGCCCCAGGCCTGGCACTAGCGGCAGCTGCATTGACTCATAACTTGGCCTCTCCTGGACAACACAAAGCCCAGCACAAGTAGCAGCCAACTACGGTTTGCTGTGTAGCTCATGCTGGGTGGCCCTGGGCAAGGCACTGGCAGAGGCTGACTTTGTACCTCCTAGGAGGCCCCCGGGACAGTCCACCTGGTGGTCAGCTTCGACCATTCTGGATTACAACCCTACCACATCAACAAGTGACACTCAAGGGGCACACTTGGTGAACACCAAAGCTCCACTGAAGTAAATCCTACTCCATAGGGGTGTCTACAGCTCTTTGGCTGTAGTTGCAGCTGGTCCTCACAGCTGATTGGCCTGGGGGTCAATTTCTCCCACTGACGCCAACAGCAACGAAGGCTCAACTACATACAACAGGACAGTGCACACAGCCCACACAGGGGAGCACCTAGAAGTCCCAGCTCAGGTGATTGGGGAGGCTGAGCCACTGGTCCCTATAGGACACCTACTATACAAAGCCACTCTACAAATTCCAGGAGACATAGCAGCTCTACCTAATACATAGAAACAAACACCAGGAAGCAGCCAAAGTGTGGAGGCAAAGAAACATGTCACAAATGAAAGTACAGAAGAAATCTCCAGAAAAAGAACTAAATAAAGTGGATCCAAGCAAGCTATGAGATACAGAGTTCAAAACAATGGTTATAAAGATGCTCAAGGATCTTAGTAAGACTATTAAGGAAGCTAGTGAGATCATCAATGACATAATAAAGAACCAGTCAGAAATGAAGGCTACACTAACTGAAAGGAAAAATAATTTACAGGAAATCAACAGTAGAGTAGATTTCTCAGTAGAAATTGCTGAGAATCAACTCAGTAATTTGGAACATGAGGAAGCAAAAAACACCCAATCAGAAGAGCAAAAAGAAAAAAATAATCCAGAAATACGAAGATAGTGTAAGGTGTCTCTGGGACAACTTCAGCCGGCCCAACATTTATATTATGGGGATACCAGAAGGAGAAGAAAGAGCAAGAAATCGAAAACCTGTTTGAGCCCTGCTGGGCATGGCTCAGGGGTTGAGCGTCGACCTAGGATTCAGGCGATCAGGATTTGGTTCCCGGTCGGGGCGCATGCCCGGGTTGCGGGCTGCAGCCTATCAATGACTCTCTCATCATTGATGTTTCTGTTTTTCTCCCTCTCCTTTCCTCTCTCTGAAATCAATAAAGATATATTTAAAAAAGAAAAGAAAACCTATTTGAAAAAATGACAGAAAAATTCCCCTACTTAGTGAAAGAAATAGACTTACAAGTCCAGGAAGCACAGAGGGTCCCAAACAAGAGAAACCCAAAGAGGCCCACACCAAGACACATCATAATTAAAATGCCAAAGGTCAAAGACAAAGAAAGAATCTTAAAAGCAGCAAGAGAAAAACAATTAGTTATCTACACGGGAGCACCCATACGACTGTCAGCTGATTTCTCAACAGAAACCTTGCAGGCCAGAAGGGAGTGGCAAGAAATATTCAAAGTGATGAAAAGTGAGAGCCTACAACCAAGATTACTCTACACAGCAAAGCTATCAGTTAGAATTGAAGGTCATATAAAGAGCTCCTCAGACAAGGAAAAGCTAAAGGAGTTCATCACCACCAAACCAGTACTACATGAAATATTGAAGGGTCTTCTTTAAGAAGAGGCTGATGAACAAAAGAATCTGCCAAACTAAATAGACTCAGAGACATTGAAGCATGCAATAGACTGTCATATCTCAGAGGGAAGATGGAAGGGGGGTGGAGTGTGGGAGGAGATTAACCAAAGAAGTTATATGCATATATGTATAACCCATGGAAACAGACAATAATGGGGTGAAGGCCTGGGGAAGAGGTGGGAGCAATGTGCAGGGTGTCAATGGGGGGGGGGGAATGGAACACCTGTAATACTTTCAACAATAAAAATAAATAAATAAAAAATACTTTCTCTCATTACATACTTGCACCATCTGACCTTTGAAATTTGGCTACTATTGAGTCCTTCATGAGTACCACCTGTTTTTCCTACTTTGGAGACTCTGTTATAAATAAAATGAGTTATTAATATTTGGCAATGCAGCTTCCAACACTGAATAAAAAGTTTTACTGACTACTCTGCTGAGTCCTCGAAGACAGATGGACCAAGCATGTGTGCATCATTTGAAATGGCAGCAGTTTGCAATGGAGGGCCAAAATCTCACTCTGTCTACCCCGCCCCCACATACACTGCTTCTGCAGGCTGAGCTCTCTGGATAATCAGAGAGAGTTCTGTACATTCAAGAAAAAGACAATAGCACAAGTCTGCGGTGGGCTTGAATTATATTTAGTTACTTTTATTTATTTAATTTTTTAAAAAGATTGATGCCAAAGAGTCTATAGATGTGTTTACAATATAAAACATTTTGTAATGAACAAAATTCTCCCTGTAGAATCTCTCACTAGTCATAAATTAAGCAATCTGGATGCTGCATTTATTCTCTCAGGCCTTAAGTAACCACTTCTTTACAGAATGGCCCAAAAGTAGACACAAATACAAAGATAAGGAAAGGCGCTTCTAAGCCAGTTTGCTAATAAATTGCCCCATCAGTTTCTTAAGTGAATTCCTAGTTGCCTAAAAGAGTTGACATAGATTCTGAACTCTGTCAAACTTCTAGAGAGGAGCTTAGAAGCTAGTAGAAAAATGGATAAATTATTTAGATTTTTAAAGACTGAAGATGAAATAATGAAAACATTAGTCACTGTATTCATTCCTTAGGCCGGAAAATTAAAGTCAATTTTTCTAGGAGGCAATGTGAGACACAGTGATCCTATATTTTAAGGGCTCAGCCTAAGTATGGACTTAGAAATGCATTATACACAACGTTACAGATTCCGGTCTAGAAATGCATTATATGGAATGCTGCTGAGTGCAGCATAGTGAATTGAGGCAGCTGTTTGCTACAGGCTACACCTTCACGGGGTCACTATTGGCTAGAGATTGGATCTAAACTGAAATCTAATCATGTCATTCTCCAGATTAAAATACTGCAATGGCTTCTCATTGATCTTAGAATACAGTCTAAAATCTGTGATATGGCCAACAACATCCTGGCCTGATCTAGCCCTTGCTCGCCACTCCAACTTTAACTCATGATACTATGCTGTAGCCACCCTGGCCTCCTTTCAGTTCCTCTAATACCCTGAGCTCCTCCTAATTTCAGGTTCTTTGCAGATACTGGCTCCTTTGACAGGGATACTTGTCCTCCAATTTGTTTAAGTGGCTAACTCCTACACATCTTTCTGGCCCCAAATTAGCCTTCTCTAGTCTTCCCTAAATCCCAGAGGAGGTCAGATCTCATTACACTCTTTTTTTTTTTTTTTAATTCTAAGATATTGAAGCCAGGATTATAAATTAATGATGAGCAATAATTTATACCAGTGATAGAGCAAAGACATTTCCCAAATTCAGAAACAGGTTGTCTCAAAAATCTCATTTGTACATAGATTTTTTTTAAAGTGTAAAATATGTTTTTCAATTGTACTTGGAGTCCCAGGCTAATTTAAAAAGATTGATCCACTCAAAAACGTACTCAAATATGGTACTTTCAGTACTATTTCAACTACACTTAGCCACAGTTTATAATATTATTTATATAGAAAAGACATTTGGAACTTTACATAAAAATACCAAGAACACATTTATCCTGTGGCAGCAACTTTCCCTTGACACTCCCCCTCCCATGACAGAGATGGCAGAGGGGCCTAGGGAAGGAGGTGGGAAGAGGAAGACTGCAATAGGAGCAGTCACTTGAGGCCAGGTTGATACTTCTAGACACCAGTAACATTTAACTTCCCACCTCGATACCTCACTTCTTATGTGACCTGCAATAGAAGAACAAATAGTGTAGGTATCACATATGGGAAGAGAGGTGTGTGGAACAGGGCTGTGAGTAATATTGGAAAAATATTCCAAAGGTACCAGTTATCTATAAATCAAATGTTCTTACATCAGGAGTGCTTGTCCTCATGTCCATTAGCTAAGACACACTCTTCCCAAAATAATAATTAGAAGATTTTTCTTAAGCTTGAAGCCAGAGGGAAGGTATTTGAATAGTTTATGCAAGAGCCAAAAGATTTATACCTGCTCTGTCCAGAGAACACCTTGCTAGTGGCTGGAATTCTTGCGTCTATCTGACGGACACATAGTGCCTGTTTTCCCTAGATGCTGCCAGCTAAGGACTCACGGCTGGTCCCCTCCCCCCCGCCCCCCTTCTCTTCCTTTTTAATATTCCCTATTAGTCCACAAAGTGCTTTGGTCATTGCAGCCTTACATCTTAATATAATTGGCAAGATTAGAGCTTATCCTTCATCATCACATTTTAGATTGGCTTCCTGATGAGATGTTAAGAAAGCAGACACCTTAATCTTACCATAAACAGTTTATAAATCATATTCAAAGTAGGTCTCCTCTGTGAAATTGTTTTGCAAATAATGCTGCCTCCTGTGTGTTTGTTCCTGGGTCTCACTCCTAAATTTAAAGCTATAGCTTCCATTGGCAGTTTTGACATCTACCCTCTTCTTTTATTTTTCTTGTTACATTTCCACATTCATTGACTTAAGTCTATGTTAGAACTACGTATGAATCTAGACAAGGGAAGAGGCTAGCGGTTGTGTGTGGTGGGGGTGGGGGTGTGTGTGACCAGAGTACATTTTTATAGAAGAGGACCTTAGAGGCACCAATCTGATTCATAAGGGAAAAGAGGTCTTCTCTTAAAGTTGTGATTATGGAGTGAAAATACCATTTTTTCTAGACTCCTGGGTTTATTTGAGGGTAACTTCAGAGTGGACATGGCTCTTCTGATTGATTTTTTTTGTTTGTTTCACCACTTTTAACAGTACTGATATGAATAAAGAAAAAACTTTTTTCTCTACCATGGGGAACATCAGCAGTCCTAGTATGATAATAAATGGCAGTTGACATTGGTCTTAATCTGAGGGAGAAACGGGGGTGACAGGAAATGTTTTGGTTTTTTCCCATGGAGAGCGCCCCATCTAAAAGAGGTAACTGCTAGGTGGTTCAAGCAGACTATTGCTATTTAGGAACACGGGCACGGTTATCAGTCTTTTCACTTTTTCTAAAGAAGCCAGAAATGCAGACTTTTATGTGAGCTCACCCAATTTTTTTCAGTGTTGGCTCACACGGGTGCTTTTTTGTGACTTAACAAGACAGTTTGGCATCTATTTTTCAGGAGACATTGATGTCCGTTCTGTCTTGACTGACTCATTTGATGGGAACAAGAAGGCCATGTGCCAACACAGATAAAACAGAGGAAGATATATAGGAAGAGGGGAGGAGCGGGGGAGACACTCTGCAATATATAATGAGTATCAGTGCTTTATTTTTTACCAAAATATCAATATTCCACCAAACTGAGCTCTTGAGATGTCAAAAACATGTATAATAGTGAGAAACTTATAATTTTAAAAGGAAGTGCTATAGCCTTTAAAATAGGTGATGAAAAAGGAATATTGGGATATAGAACTGTTATAAGTCTAGGGAGACCTGTTCTTTTTTTTTTTTAAATCCTCACCCAAGGATCCGTTTCTATTGGTTTTTAGAGAGAAGAAGAAGAAGAGAGAGAGAGAGAGAGAGAGAGAGAGAGAGAGAGAGAGAAGAGAGAGAGAGAGAGAGAGAGAGAGAGAGAGAGAGAGAGAAACATCAACTGGTTGCCTGCCTTCCCCTATGCACCCAACTGGAGATCGAACCTGCAATGGAGGTTTGTGCTCTGACCAGGAATCAAACTCGCCACCTTTTGATGTAGAAGACAATGCTCCAATTAACTGAGCCACCTGGCCAGCGCAGAAGACCTGTTCTTATAAATAATTGATATTCGTTAGTTGCAAAAATACAAAGAAACACCCTCTATGATAAATGACAAAATTCAAGATACTGGTTACCTGGGGTGCAATCTGGGAGGGAGTAGCAAAGGGCTTTAATTGTGCTGCTGGTGTTTTATTTCTTAAGATGGGTGATAGGTATATGAGTGTTCACTATAATTGTTAGAAATTTTTATATGTCTAAACTATTTAATGAGAAGCACATTATAAGAGAATAAATGTTAGGTAGGCCCTTTTCAGACCTGTGAATGGTTTTTCTGCCAAACAATTACATTTTCTTTTCAAGGGCAAGAAGGCAAAAAGCTCTTAGATTTTTCCTTCCCTCACTAAAAATCTTTCAGCCTCTGACAGATGACAGGAGTTGTTACTCTGAAAAGTACACTTCAGGTTGGCAGGAACATGGAAGGGTTACCAAAATTGTGCTAGCTGATAGCCCAGCTATGACTCCAGCAATTGGACCCTAGATTTCTGTCTGCTCTCTGGACCCAGCCAAGGATCTTTATAAAATGACAGGGCTCAGGAGTCTGCATGACTTTTATAAGAAAGTAATTAAGAGAGATTAGTAATTCCGGAGTAATAACTAGGCATCACACTGGGCATATGAATTGCCATCATCATCGCCATCATCATAACAATTAACATTCACCGTAACATTTAACAGTATACAAAAAGATATTATGTACATTACCTTATCTCGGCCTAGCAAAAGCCCTGGAAGGAACAGAGGAAAACTAGTATTATATTCATGGAGAAAATTGAGTATCCGAGTGATTTTCCTCAAGGTCAATGAGTTATTAAGTGTCAGAGCATTGACTTCAAACCTAGGTTTTCTGATTCCAGACATTTACTTTCTTTTTATGCTCAGGGTCAGCTCAATAGTTGAGCTTGCCCAACATCTAATACTTAGAGGTATTTGATCAGGGGGGGTTCCAAGATTCCAATCCTAAGAATCTAAAAATTTATCAAATATCTCCAATGCCCATAATAAATTGATAGGGATCTATAACCAGGACTTTATCAAAACTCTTTCTGGACAATTATCTGCCAGTGACTTTCTTTCCCTAATCCCACAGTTTGAGTCCATCAACCTGGCTAGGACCATGAATTTAGCCATTCCTCAGACTTGATGACCAATACTGTTCTTTTTTTAAAAAAATATGTTTTTATTGAATTTTAGAGAGAGAGACTGAGGTTGGGAGAGGAGAGGGATAGAGAGATAGAAACATTGATGATAGAGAAACATCATCGATCAGCTGCCTCCTGCACATTCCCTACTGGGAACTGAGCCCGCAACCTGGGCATGTGCCCTGACTGGGAATTGAACTGTGGCCTCCTGGTACATAGGTTGACCCTCAGCCACTAAACCATGCTGGCCGGGCTCTTTCCAGTTTTTAGACCTCTAATTTTTCTCTCTCATCCAGCTGAATGAGTAATGCCTCTAGTGGAATGTTAACTGGTAGTGGTAACAGCAGGCAACCCTGTCATAGTCCTGACTAGCAGGTGCTCCTCAGCAAATCCTAATTCAGATGCTGCTCATGTGACGATGGCTGCACTGGCAACTTGACAAGGTACAGATCTGCCCCTCTTCACTGAGGGAGAGTGCATGTGAGTGCTTTCCCAGCCTTTTGAGATATTATTGACATATAATATGCAAGTTAAAGGTGTACAATGTGATGATTTGATACACAAATATATTATGAAATGATTACTACAAGAAGGCTAGTTAACACCTCCATCCTTTCACATTATTATAGCTTGTGTGTGTGTGTGGTGAGAACATTTAAGGTCTACTCTTTCAACAACTTTCAAGTATATAATACAGTATTGTTAATTATAGTCACCATGTTGTGTATTAGATCCCCAGAACTTATTCATCTTATACCTAGAAGTTTGTATCCTTTGACTGACATCTCCCCATTCCCCTCCCCTCCAGCCCATGATAAGCACCACTGTACTCTGTGAGTTCAACATTTTTAGATTCCACATGTAAGTAAGAATGTAGAGTATTTGTCTTCCTCTGTGTGACTCATTTTATTTAGTATAATGCCTTCAAGGTCCATCCATGTTGTCATAATGGCAGGATTTACTTTCTCATGGCTATATATAGATATATAAATATATATAAAACAACTTCTTTATCCACTGACCCATCAATGCACACTTAGGTGTTTCCATACCTTGGCTACTGTGAATAATGCTGCAATGAACACAAAAGTGCAGATATGTCTTCAAGATGGTGCTTTAAGTTTTCTTCAGATACATACCCAGAAGTGGGACTGCTGGATTACATGGTCAGGCTTCTGTTAGCAAAGAGGAGGAAACAGGAATGAATTTAGAGCAGACAACTAATGGTATTTGGCTTCAATGTACAATCTGAAATCATGTTTTCTGAATTCCTTTAGCAAACAGGTGAGACACAGATCTAATAATTTCTTAAGAGTAAAAGAAATATAGAACCATAATAAATGATGAATACCACTTTTTTCCTACCCACTCTTATCCATGACATAATTAATTTTAGTGAAAATGAATTGTATGATTTCTATTAGTTGAAAGAGATCCACAAAATATGAAAACCTTAGGCTTTCTATTCACACAGAGAATATTCTAGTATGTGTGCTCTCTCTCTCTCTCTCTCTCTCACTCTCTCTCTTCTTTTTCTTTCTCCCCCCACTGTGGAAATTCATTCATACTGCCATTTCCAGTATCATTTCTAGAGGTCACTGTTAAGCCCAGCACATCCCAATTAAGAGAGAGCCTGATGATCTCTTCACACACACACACACACACACACACACACACACACAACTTAGCCAAAGATAGAGATCTGGTTTATCTAGGAAACACAAATTGCTTAATATTAATGTTACAGAGAAGACAGGTTTTTTTCTCTTGGCAACATTCTTCTCATAAGTAGATGACTATTGTTTTATGGTCCTGTAACAAAGTGCTCCAACCATTATTGAACATGTCAACTGCCACTCTGAACAGGTTTGAAATGCCTGGAGCTCTAAAACTTGATAAGAAAAATCAGAACCTACTTCAGTTTTCAAAAGCTTCTTGACACTCCAGGGGACAGATATCCTTATCATGGTTTTCTCTTCTAAGAAAATCAAAAAGCAGACTAGCTACAGTACCAAAGTGAGATACTTATATTAATGTTCTTGTCCCCAAAGTGAGGATTTTGACTTTTAAAGGTGTTTCCTTGCACGGATGTAAGACTTTTCCACTTTTTCATGGTTTCCTCTCGGTTGTAGAACAAAATTAAATGTACTTTTCCAAATTTAATCTATACATTTAACTTTTGGAATCTCAAATTTGAATCTTCAAAGCTTCAGTATAAAGCCCATTAGTTTAACATGCAACAGATATTTTTGATGTTTATGCATTGTATACACACCCTGTAACAAGAATGGAAGACACAGTAGTTAATAAGATAATAGTCTCTGCCCTCACTGAGCCTACAGTACAGTGAAGAAGGCAGATACTGTCAATTGAAGAAGGTTTCCCAGGGAAATTTAAACCTAGGCTATGCTTTTGTATTGCTTAAGGAAAATAATGCCAGCTGCTGAACCAAAGAAACCTCAATTTCTCAGCAGCTTAATACACTAATGATTGACTTCTTGCTTATGTCACAGTCAAATAAAGTCTCAGACACCTTCATCTTAGCCTCTGTTCTTCTCAAAGTCCTCTGATCCTTTCCAGTCATGTGGTGGATGGAGAAAGAGAGCAAGGTTTACTTGTGGCAAGGTTTTATGGACCAGGCCTGAGAGTAACACATCACTTTCACCACATTTTTAGTTACACAGTCACACCTAACTGCAAGGAAGGCTAGAAAGTATAATCTGTGTGCCAAGGGTGAAGAAGGAAAGGTAGATACTGGTGAGTGCAAACAGTGTCTGCTCAAACTTGAAGGCAAGTAGCAATCAGACATGAACCTTGAAGCGAGAAAGAGGTAGAAGAGAGGTAATGAAGAATGTTACAGGCAGAGAGAACATGAAGTGCTTCCAGAGCTGAGAAAGCATGGTATTTGGGAGCTGAAAGTTGTCCAGTGGGGCTAGAATATGTAAATCAAATTGGTGAAGTGAATATAAGGAGATCTTAAGCAACTTTGTAGACCATTTCAAGGAATATGGGTTTTATTCCAAGAAAAGTGGGGCTCCATGAAAGGTTTCAACCAGAGGAGTGAAATGATCAGGTTAAACAGTTAGAAAAACCGTAACTCCTATAGCATGAAAAACACATTGGAAGAAAATAGGGAAAACAAGACTGAAGGCCAGTTAAGAAGCTGTTTCATTAATTCAGGTGATGGGCCCCAAACTAGGATAATGCTACTAACAGGTCTAGGAAAAATGTGGGTTGATTTGGGAGATATTTAGGAGGCAGAAGTGAAATAGTATGATTTCTGCTTAGGGTTGCATGTAGCATCAACCTGCGATGTTTCAGATTTTTTTTTGTATTTTAGCGAAGTATACTTCTGTATTTCATCGAGGTAAGCTAGAGCAAACACTCAGAGTTCATGTAACAACACATTTGTCAGTCTTCGGAATGAGGTTAGGGTGTTTCCAACTCAGAGAGAAAGAAATCATACCAATATGTCTATTTAAAATTATAAATGCAGTTGCACATATATTTCTCATCCAAGCCACTTGACTGAAATTATTACATAAATCAATAACCGAGAGGAATGAGGAAGTCCCCAGTTGACTCTGGGCATCATATCTTATTTTTCCCATTTCATAGACTTCTAAAAATTACAAGATTGCCCAAACTGAAATAATTTTCTGCTTCATCACGAATCAGATTATGTCTTGATTTGGGGTGAATGTTTAAATTTGTCACTGGATGAAGAAGTTGGGGACATCTTAGTTAGATGAAAAGCAAGAGGTGCCAATACCTTGCTGTGTAAAGGCCTTTCCAGCATATTTCAGGACATATTTGTTTGGCAGGATCCCAGACTGTGTTCTGGGACCTACTACCTGAATACAGTCTGTTTTTGCGATATCAAATCACAAGGATGCTGCTTGCCAAGACTCACACTGTTGTCCACCTGGCCAGGCCTGACCACTTTAAGAACTGAGAATAGCAGACAGAAGGTTCTGGCTGCCTGTGAAAATTAGGCCAGGCCCACAAGCTCATCTTTAGAAGGAACTGCTTGCTGGATTCTGAAGTCCCACAGTGTGTCCCCTACTCTGCTCCTGACCAGTGATCCTGAGTGATTTCATGCTGTTCCTGGCTCCATTTCTTCATTCTTCTCTCCATTAAACATACCCAGCTCCTTCTTAATTCCTCATTAATCCTATTTCTTTTCTTGTGTATCACATGTGCCACATTCTGACCTTCAACCTGCCTGGACCTGGCATCTGGCTCCTTCACAGGAAACAGGTATGTATGTTTCTTCTAGATACTCTACTTTCACTCTGGAGTTGCCCCCTCTCTGGAGAATCTCTGCCTTACAGCTGCTGTTGTAGCCTCACTCAGTCATTACAGTTCTTATCTGCAACTGGAATTATCCATTGGATCCCATCTGTCCGTTCAAGGTGATATCACTTGCTTTCTAGTCCTGTAATATATTATCATGGTGTTAGCTTCATATTTCTTTTTTTCAATTTGGACTTAAAAAATGTGCAGAAGCAGGAATTGACTAATGACAGTTATTCCTGTTTCTGAATAAAAGTCTATTACTTATGTGCTTTGATTCGTAACATTAGAAATACATTTTGAATCTCAAAATATATTTTAAGTTGATTTTTATCTATCATTTAGTTGACAAATATCTAATAAAACTGTACGATTTGATTTAGATTTTAAATACCATGGTTTTAAAATATTCTGGAGTTTGTAGATCTACAATGAAACTAAAAAATACAACCTTAAGTTTGTTCCAGTTTTTCTGAGTACATTAAGATCATCAGCAACTATTGCTATTTCTTGAAGTTGTTTTTTTAATTCTTAAAGGAAATTACTACTTCACCCTCTCAAGTTTTGCTATAAAGTTTCAATGTCCCTTCAGCATTCTTTGCATTCTTTTTGCTTTTTTTAAACAGAAGAAAAATTTTTTAAATAGTTTTTCTAATAAACTCCTTTTTGTTATAAGTAGTATTTAGGTGTTTTATAACTTCTAGTTTTCTAAAGATCTTTGGATAGCTTTCAACTTTATGGTGATGCGATGGCATGAGGAAGCAGATTTAGGCCAGGAGATATAGAGTTCTTTGAAGGTAAAAGAATACATGCATGTGATCTCCCAAACAGCTTTCAAGTTACTTACATTACACACATTATTATTCAATAGAGATTCTCTGTCTACTGAAGGAGAACACATATTTGACAATTAACTCAAAGTACAGATGCTGTCCTCTTCTATTTCAGGGCCTCCCCTGCCTAAAAAAATCATTGGACACACTTTTGACAGTTTAACGATTCTTTATTCCTGAATATCCATCCATTACCAATAAGTACTCTAAGACACAATGCCTCACTGATTCTTCCTTTCAAGATCCCATTATCTGTTCATATTCTGACTCCAAAGTAGCCTTGATAGAAAAAATAACATGTGGTAGAAAAATGAAACAGTAGTCTTAAGAATTTCAAATGCCCTAATAATAGCTACCACTTATTGAGTACCTAATATATACAATGCATTGTTCTAGGTGCCTTTACAGATATTATTACTAATCCTCCATAGTAACAGGTATTCCTTCTTATCTTCCTTTTGTAGATAAGGAAACATTTAAGCCCTGAAAGTTTAAGTGATTTATTGAAAGACACAGAGCTATAAAGTGACCAAACAAGAATTTGTAGTCAAATCTTGCTCCAACGCTCATGCAAATGCTAACGCATTACACCATGTTGCATCTAATGCCTGTTCATTCTAAAGTTTGAAGTGGTGGCAGAATGGATTGACTGGGGGTAAGTCTAGTGCTGGGGAAGCAGAACTTTCAAGGCCATCCAAACACTGATATCTAAACCTAAGGGCACATCTAGGAGTTTTCAATTCTTGGGTATATTAGTGTTCTATTGCTGCCACAAATCACCACACACTCAGTGGCTTAAAGCAATTCAAATCTGTCATCGTATAGTTCTATAGTTCAGAAGTCTGGCATGGATCTTACTGGGCCAAAGTTGAGGTGTCAGGAGGGCTGTGTTCCTTTCTGGAGGCTCTAGGAAAGGATTTGGTTTCTTGTCTTTTCCAACTTTAGAGGCCACCTCCATTCTTTGGCTCACGGCCCCCTTCCTCCATCTTCAGAGCAGCAACACAGCATCTCTTTGACCCTGATTCCATAATCACATACTTTCTCTAAACATCTTATTTGACTTCCCTCTTCCATTTTTAAAGACCCTGTGATTATATAGGGTCTACATGGATAACCTAGATAGCCTCCCTATTTTAAGGTCAGCTGATAAGCAACCTAAATTCCACCTATAACCTCAGTTCCTCTTTGCCACAGAATCTACCATATTCACAGGTTCTGGGGATTAGGGTTTCTAAAACCTGGAGTGCGGGGGGGAGGGGGGGGCATTATTCTGCTTACTGCAAAGGGCTAGGCTAATGAGGCATGAATCCCATGGTAGGTATAGACCTAGGTTGAAGTCCTAACCCCCAGTACCTCAAAATGTGACCCTATTTGGAAATAGAGTTGTTATAGATGTAATTAGCTAAGATGAGGTTATACTGGAGTAGGGTGGGCCCCTGATCCAGTATGACTGGTATCCTTATAAAAAGAATGCCATGTGAAGAGATAGACACACACAGGGGAAACGCCACGTAAACATAAAGGGAGAAATTGGTGTGATGTCTCTACATGCCAAGGAGCACCAGAGACTGCCAGTAACCCACCAGAAACTAGGAAAAGGCATGAAGCAGGCTCTCTTTCACAGTCCTCAGAAGGAATCCACTCTTCTAACACCTTGATCTTGAACTTTTAGTCTCCAGAATTGTGAGACAATAAATTTCTGTTTAAGCTACCTAGTTTGTGGTACTTTGTTATAGTAGCCCTAGAAAACTAATAATAAGCTTCTGAGAACAAAGAAACATGTTATTTGGAGAAACTAGCAAGAAGCTCAGTTAATTATGTAATTAGGAGATAGGAAATGAACCCAACCAGGAATAGTTGGCACAGACACCAGGGTTAAAGAGGGGCCAACAGCAAATCTGACTTGATCTCAGATCAATGAGTTGGGTAAGGTTTATTCCAAGACCTAGGGGGAAGATCTGGGTGAATCTGCAACGTTGCAGCCACGTAGGCTGGGGGAATCTGGGGACAGGAAGTCAGTCAGGTGTACTGTCAGTAAGCAACACAGCCCTGTGACAAATAAAATCTTTTTACAAGTGCTTGGTCATTTTATTTATTGATTCTTTGTGGTTACCTTGCCTACAAATGAAGGTTGCTGAAAGGTTTTTGTGTATTCACTTGTTTTAAATATTTGGTTACTCAAGAAAGTCAATTGGGTACCTCTCTGTGTTCATTTTGCAGAAGGAACAATAGAATATGTGGCGACAGAATGGTAGGAAAGCAACTTGTCTCTCTTTGTGATTCTTTCTTTCTTATATCCATGAAGAATTCCTTTTTAGAAACAAACTACAGTATACTTCTTACATATAAAAATGTGCTTGATCATCCTGGTAGCATTGGGATTGTACACTTTATTGGACAGTATTTGTGAATCTTATTTTTTCATTAGAATTGCATTCCTTCTTAGAATTATACATGTAAGAAATTGGTTTTATCATTTTGCTATAGGGGAAACAAACAAAAATATAAATAATTGGCTAGTTTGTATGTAAATGCCAATCTAGAGAATGTACCAACAAAGGGATGGGTCTCCAGACAGTTAAATGTAAACAAATTTCTAGTCCTACAAGTTCACTTCATTGCCAAGGTCAAGAAAGTGATTATGCAATAACGCCAGATAAATAGAACTTCAATGACAATTTATATAGGCAAGGAAAATATGCTAATGTTTTTAAAATATAATTTAGTATTATCACCTTGATTGGGCTCCTGAGCTAGAGCCCATTCACTCAACTGTTACTCGGACATCTCCGTTTGGATGGGCCACAGGTACCTGAAATTCCATGTGTGTAGGCTGAACTCTTTCCCCTACATCTGCCCCTCTTTTGTCTCCTACCTTGGTAGCTAGCATCACCATCCACCTAGTTGCTCAGACAAGAAATCCAGGCACCGTCCTTAATGTTTCTCTCATTCTCTAAATCCATTCACTAAATTTTGTCAAGTCCACTTTTTAGTGTTTCTTAAATTGATTTGTTCTCTCTATGCCCACTATGAATTTCCTGGTTGTGACCACCACAAGCCCTTACCTAGGTCACCCACACTTCTCCCTCTGCCTCCTTCCTGCTCCCCTCATACCCAGTGTCCATACTGGAGTCAAACAAAACCAGATTATGAGGTGGATTATCTGGAAGCTCCCTGGGATGCTTCTTTAGATGACTCGTTTGCATTATATTTATCAATTCTGTCTAGAAGTGAGATCACAAATACATGGCCTACTCATTGCCATCTTTCCCTCCCATGTCCATGATGGATATCACTAATGGATTACTACATTTTTTTCTCTACTGAGCTCCGATTAGAATCCTTCTCAACACAGTACTCTAGGCCAGTTGTTCTCAGACACGTGTGCATCAGAATCGCCTGGAGAACTTTTAAAAATAAAGATTATTTAAGAGTTTCTGATGTAGTGGGTCTGAGGTAAGGACCAACAATTTGCATTTCTAACAAATTGCCAGGTAATGCTAATGCTGCTGGTGGGTGGACTACACTTTGAGAAACACTGATTCAGTCAATTACTATCATAACCGAACATAGTTCATAAGATGGAACCTATTTGCTAACCCTTGTTAGGATAGTTTTCTCCATGGGTCCTCAGAAAACAGGTAATAGCCGTTCAGATAGATAAGAACCCTTAACAGTTCATATTACAAGTGTCCTATCAATACTCTCCTCCCTTGGATTTAGAAAACTTCTAGTTTCTCCTTCCAAGATGCTTCTGCCCAGTATCATGTATTCTCCAACACAAATCCTTTGCCTTGGACTTAGTTCCAGCTTTTTGAACTATGCCTTTGGACCAAATACGATGAACTATCAAGTTGATTTCCAACCTCACCTTTGATCAGAAGAAAGCCAGTAAATGGGGTTCTTGTTTACCTTAGAAAAGAATTTGGACAGGAATCACAAAGTTTCCTAATGGGGAGGGTGAGAGGGACAGCACAAACAGGACCTGTACTGACCAAGAAAAGTTGTTTTTTAAAAATATGTCTTTATTGACTTCAGAGACAGGATGGGAGAGAGAGATAGAAACATCAATGATGAGAGAGTCATTGACCGGCTGCCTCCTGCACACCCTCCAGTGGGGATCAAGCCCACAACCCAGGCATGGACCCTGACTGAGAATTGAACCTTGATCTCCTGGATCATAGGTTGATGCCTAACAACTGAGCCACACCAGCCAGACTGACCAAGAAAAGTTTTTGCTGGACTTTGCTTGCTTCTGTCCTATCAAGCATTTGATGTAGGAAACAACCTAAATGGTTAAAACTTAGACAACTAAATGTGTCACTCTTGGGGGAGAAAGGAAATGAGGAGGAACATTTAAAGTGAGAAGGGAATACTAAAGAAGCAATTAATGTCTTCTCCTTAATAAGCTACAAATAGATAGTTGAGGGCTTTTAACATTGCTCTCAAGCATAGATGTGCCTTGAGGTATACACCCACACAGATACATGTTCACAAAGACTGCTTTTTTTTTTTAAAGCTATATTCAACACACAGTTAAACACAGGGCTAATACCTATTGCATGCCCATTTTGTACCAGACTGCTAAACAGACACAATTCAAGCCAAAAGTCAAGTAGCTTGTTAAACTGATGTAAGCATCTACTGAATACAATTTAAAAATCACCCAGTGGTTATCGCTTAATACACTTGAGTAACCAAATCTCACACATGGTGTAATGCAGAGATGACTCAACAACATTCAACAAATATCTATTGAGTACCAAGTTGACAAACATCAGTGCACAAGACAAAAAAAAAAAAAAAATCCTGCCATTGTGAAGCTTACATTCTAACTTGGGGAGACAAACAATAAGCAAGAAATGTACTAAACAAATTGTATGGTATGATAGAAGGTGATGGAGGCAATGAGTAAAGAAAACAAACAGAGCAGGGCGTGACAGATCAGGAGCTCTGGGGATTGAGAGTGAGTTGCAGTTTTAAATAGGTCAGGGGTAGATCTCATTGAGAGCACGGCATGAGAGCCAAGATCTGAAGGAGGATCTCCAGCATTGGTAACTTCCTCAGGAAACTTCTACTTTTTCTGCCTTGCATATGGTTTGCCTGGCTAAATTTACTGATGGCATCAGTGAATCTCTGCTGGCACAGATTGTATGTCGGTCCCCCAAAGATTTTTGGACAGGACAGCTGATTTAAACACTTAAAAACTCCAGGAAGAAACAGGTGTGGTGTTTATCTAAGTGAAGCACTTGTTACTTCCCCATCTAGGCCTTTAGATTGCAAACTACTGTTTTTTCAAAATGTTGACTTTTGCTGGTTTTATATATTCTTTGCATTTTGTAATTATAACTAATAAAAGCAAGAGTTAAAGTTTATTGGGTATCAAGCTATGTATCAAATTTAGCACTCTATATACATTATCTCATTTAATTCTCATAATAATTTTATGAGGTAGGGAAAGTTATTGCAGTTTACCCTTGAACAGTGCAGGGTTAGGGGCACCAACACCCCGTTGCAGTTGAAAATTCATGTATAACTTTTGACTCCCTAAAAACTTTGCTACTAATAGCCCTACCGTTGACCAGAAGCCTTATCAAAAATATAAACAGTTGGTTAACACATATTTTGTATGTTATATATGTTACGTATTCTTTTCTTTAGATTTTGACATTTTAATTCCTTTTGAACATAAGTCACTTTTTGCAAGCTAGGAAACAGAATCAAACTAAGGCAGTCTAGGGATCAAAGCCAAATCTTGCAAACTTTGGCAGAATGACATCATAGTACAAGGTGCTCACAACGGGGTTGGGTTATAAACTCTATATAACAACCACTTATCTGCATTTTTCCTTAGAAAACAGCCAAAAAGTCCAGTTCTCAAAGGCATGGTATACAGAACATCTTAACCTATAAAGGATAGAATTGCTCAAATTATATGGTGCCCAACCTATTGGTGAACCAGATCAGAACTGGCAAAGGAGGGGTGAACAGAGAAAGTGTTTACATCTTGAAAACTTGCTCTGAGGTTTAAAAAATTCCTGGTTGTTCTTAATAAGAAAGCCAGTAAAAAATGTTACAGATGCATCCACACTAATCATTGATTTTGCCAAGGTCTTCCACTAGAGCATGAAGTTAGAGCATAGGGGATTAGATACTTAGGTATTTTCAAAATAAATTACTTAGTAATAAGAAATTTGACCTACTGCATTCTTCCATTTGCTATAAGAACAAACTGACGATAAAGACTATTTAAAAGAAATGATCAGCTCTAAAAAGGGTGGTGGCAGCAACCCTTGCCACTACGGAATAACCCCCCCTTTTCCCAATGAACATTGCTATGCTTCCATGATACAGGCTCGTGTGGAAAAACTTGTCAGCTTTTGTCAGGGCCAGGAGATGAAAAATGGAGCATGTCCTAATTAGCTAATTGTCATTTTAGTGAACATCTTTAGGATGGACCCATTAAACCTAGTCATTGTTTTGTTAAACATCTGCAAACTGCAGAATCTCTTAGCCAGAGTTCCTGCTCAATATCTTACAGCTGAGCTCAGTCCCATCTGACTGCTCCTCAGGGCTGAGCTGGGTGCCAGTCATCAAAGTCTGGGACATCATTGTAGAAGTAACCCCAGAAGCCCTTGGAGGCATGGTAGGCAATGCGCAGGTGGTAAAATCCTGGCAGGAACACCAAGGTGCCCATGAATAGGACTGGGCAGGCCTGGTCTGCCCCGCCTCCCCTTTGCTGCTACGCCCTCCAGCAGGAGGGAGCCTCTGCTGAGAAAGGCGGCAATCAAAAACAGCACTGTAGCAAGTGCAATGGTCTTATACGAGACCTCAGGAGGGCTTTTCTTAAACTGAAGGTCAGTGTAGCCATCATCTATGCTGGAGAGCCTTGAGTATTTCACTTTACTACTGGGGATTCCAGTAGGCAGGTTGGTATGAAACGGCCTCATGACACGCTGGCACAGCGACAATTGGAGCGAGCGCCAAAGTCGCCCTTGTGCAGACAGCTCGCTCATGGTTGGCAATGGAGGTGCTCACTGTATACTATATTCTTACAATAAAGTAGGCTAGAGAAAAGAAAATGTTATGAAAAAATAATAAGAAAAACACATTTATTATTGAAAATACAGTATTATTGAAAATAATTCATGTATAAGGGGGACTCATGCAGTTCAAACCCATGTTGTTGGTGAACTGCCCTTCATTTTACAGATGAGAAAACTGAGGCATAGGGAGGTTAAATAACTTTCTCAAAATCACACAGATGCTACATGTCAGAGTCTGGATTCAAGCCTGTCTGATTCCAGAGTCATTTCGACCTCTATTTAGTAACTAAATTTAATACTGAATTTTATTATTCCTCAATATAAACTTTATATTCCTCAATATAAACTTTAAAATGTATGCTAAAAATCTCTAAGTTAATGCTTTTTTAAGGTAATTCACACTCACAAAGAATGTGCATTTGTTCTTATAATGCTTCTGATTGATCTAGTGTTGTGATCTTCCAAACTCTATTTAGCAGTGGCCTCCTTTGCTAAACAACATCTTACAACAGAAGATTGAATCAGTCACAGTCCTAGCATGGAAGATTCAAACACAGATAGGAAACTCAAAAAAGGATGAATGAAGAGGGTTTAATGAAGGGATGATTCACAAAAATGGGGTAGGTTAAAAGGAAAGCTGCAAAGAAAGTGAAAAGTACCACAGGACTGGCCACAGTGGGATGGCATGGCCACCCCTAGGCCTGAAGGGGCAAGGGAGTAGACAGAGTGGTTACCAGAACCAGGCAAGAACTGTGGCTATAGGAGGGGCCATCAGACAGGAGCTGAGGACTTTGGTAAAGGAATGTAGCCATTTCCAAACCACAGCCTAGAAGGGAAGGAGTCAGGGGATAATACTTCTGTTTCTCTCTCCTTCTGTCCTCAGCCTCCTGCTGCTTCTCCCATTGGCTTAGCCCAATGGAAACCTAGAGGGCAAGGGAACCCAAAAGACACAGTCCACAGAAGTCAGCTTCCTAGGGGCAAAGAGCAAGATGCAGAAGGGCAGAGAGAAAGGATTTAAACAGGCAAACAGAATATCCAGCACAAAACCACGATACAAAACTCATAAAGCAGAGAGTTTCTTGCATTGAATTGGGGTTCAGAGGCTCCAGCTTGCCTCTCTCCACACTTGCAGCAACCTCTGGGGCACTTTCATCAAACCCTAGAGCTCTTGTTTAGTTCTTATGTTATAAATATCTTGGTCACCATGAACAACAGGTCTATGTGCTTTGCAAAATCAGTATGCGTGTAGATATGATCACCTGGATGTAATAGGACCATAAGAGTCACCAGACATGCTCCTGGTTCAGGGCCCTAGGCTCTGGAAAGAATAGTCTGATTGCACCCATGACCATACCAAGGGGGCCTGAATCTGGGGACCTGAGGACTGAATGGAATGTCTATAGGATATATAGGCGAGCTGACGACCCTCATTTACCCGTGGACAGGCTAAGGGGCTCCCTTTGAGTAGCCTCATCTATTACTAAACAGAACCCTCCCAAAGGGATTCACAATTAAGCCCTCTTGTCCACCAGATTAGAGAGAGGACTTTATGTCAAAATCCAGTGAAATCTGAAGTTATTCACAAGAACGAATAAGGAGATGGATGAGAGGAGAGAGAGGGGTAAAAATATACAGGATAGTCCGGAAGAGAGTTCTATAGACACGAGAACTAATTAATCTGAAAAGTGACCACAGAGTGTCCATCACTAACAAAATACAAAATCTAATGCTGTCGCTGTCAGCTGAGAAGCAGTACCCTCCAAACGTGCTCTGAAGCCTGAATCACAGGCTGCGGCCTCATCAGGGGCTGCTGCAGGTCCATCTGTCATTGGGCAGAGCTGCTGAGCACACCCTCTGCTGCTATGCAGAAAACTGACTAGGGAAGCCAGGACTCGGATGGCGACTGGGGGAGGGGGAGGCACCGGCACCAGGAGCCAGGCCGCCAGATATTCTGTCACTGGTGCTGCCACTAAATCTCTTGGTTCCCTGGAGAGAAGGGTGGGTTTTTTTTTTGGGGGGGGGGGGAGGAAGGGATGTCTTGTTCTTAGTAGCTAGCATGGCCTTCACAGGGAACAAAAATAAGCTGAGCAGAGGAGAAAGGCACAGCTGTTCTTTGCTTTCTGAGGAGGCTCCAAATCTCTTATTTTTATTACATGTTGGTGCGGCTGCCCGGCCAGAAGAGCACACGTTACCATGTGGCAGGTGAAGGTAGAAAATAAGGACTGGGAGATGCAGCCTGTGTCCACCCCACATCCCCTCCATGCTGCTGTCCCAGGCCCTGTCCCTTCACTGCATGTCTCTCCTCCACGTTGGCGAGTTTTATATCAGTAATATAAAACATTTGTCACACATGAGCTAGAATCAAACCATTTTACACCTGGTATCACATTGAGTCCTGAAAGCAATATTATGAGGGAGGTGCTGTTATTACCGTGTGTCTATTCAGGTGAGAAATTAGGGCCGGAGAGGTCAAGAAACTCAGTAAATAAAGGGCAGGCTGGAGTTTGAGCATCCGGTACCCTGGTTTCAGGACCTGCGCACTTACCCACTAGCCCATCCTATCTTGTCCTCACAGGGTTATTGCTTTGCTGCTTCTGTTCTGTGAGCCAGCCTGGCCTCCAAGTTTCTGACCCTGGACTGGTCACTCAGTTGTTGATTTCCAATGATTTCCTCTGTCACAGATGCTGAGAAGGGAAGGCCAGATCTCCCTCTCCTGGCTCCTCTCCTCCTGGGGGAAAGTAGGTCCTGGGTCAGTGAGGGGAAAAGCACCCAGACCTCTCCCTCAGAGGGCCACGCCTCATCAGCTTAGAATCCCTTGTTCAGATCCTAATTTTAAATGCAGAACTCTGCCTACAAATGTTCCACTGAATCCAGAAAGCCTCCCCTAACTCTCTTCTAAGGAAAAGGAAGCTGCACTATTAGCCCAAATCTATGGCAATGCCCATAAAAAGTAATGTTCATGTGGCAAAGCTGAGTCAGAGAGAAGATGAAAATTAATCACACCCAGAACCAACCCACCAAGTATTTTCAGAAAATTAAGACCAATTTAAATACTCACATGCAGGAATTTGACTATAATTCAGAAAGCTATTTTCCTTGATTAAAATAAGACATGGGTTTAGAGAAGGCCTTTCAATTGGTTATTTATAACAATTATAAGTGCTGAAGAAAATGAATAACTTAGGCATCTATTTAGAATTTCTTGAAAAAAAATTAGATAATGTTTATGTGTACATTTTAGTATTATTGGGATCCATTTTAAATTGTTTGCTTTCTACGTATGTCACGGAACTTTGTGCTACAATTCCATGTCCTCTGCCTTCTTGTTTTCCTAAGTAACACTCTACTGATTATTCTGTTATATTTGGCATACACACATATTCATATATATGCACTCACTCACCTAAATAAAAAGATTAATTTGAGAAGATTTGAGAGAAAGTTTACATGAATTACAGAAGCAGCTGCTTTACCACTTATTTTCCTTTCTCTCCTCTGCCCCCTCTATATGCTACAGACTTTGCTTTCTGCTTTAAAGAATAAAAGGATATGTGGAATTATATACATTTGGGGGTATATCAGTGATTATGCATGGATTGAGTCTCTATAACAGAATTCATTTTATATGTTGTATTAGGGCACATCTGGTTGTAGGGAAGAGAAGCGTACTTAAAATAGCTCAAGTAGAGGGGGATTTGGAGTTTATTACAAGGATACAGATGCCTTACAAACCAAGAGGCCTCAGGAGAACCAAATCAACAAACAGCAGCCATAGCCTTTCCCAGTTTTCAGTCAAGGATTCCACCGTAACATTATTCAGCTGCCAGTGCCCTCAACGTCTAGGCTTCTTTCTAAACCAACTGATTCTTTTCTAAGTGACTAATAGGATTTTGTCATTTCTGCTTGGAGAACTCCTCTAGCTCCACAACACCACAGTGTGGAGTTCAAATGCCTCCCATAGCACACACAGCTTCTCACAACAAGCTCCAGCAGTCTTCCCAGCCCCACCCCCAGCCCCACTTCTACCCCACGCACAAGATGCCTGCACCACTGCCTGGAAACCTGTTGAGAAATTTTGGCATTATGTATTTAATGTTCTTACTGATCCTGTATGTTTAAACAAATTTCACAGTACTTTAAAGACGGATATGGTTCCACATTATTGCTCTCTACCATTCATTACTTGTATATCTCTCTCAATTACATTATAAGTTAAGCAGGATTTTGAGCTAGTCTAAGAACCTAATCTATTGTTTCTGATTAGTTCCATAAATATTTGTAAAGCACTTACCATATGTCAGACTCTCAACGTTTACTACATAAAGATGAAAAGTGAAGTCCCTGATTTGAGGAAGTTGACAGTCCAGCTGGGAAAGAAGGCAGGCAGGTAAACAAACAACTGTAATACAATGTGACACGTGTGGGAATAGAAATATACATGTAGTACTCTAGGAATGCAAGACAGGTTCATTTTACCCCCGGTGTCAGGGAAAACTGCAGGGAAGACAGTTGAAATTTGAGCTGGGAACTTGATAAGAGGGAGAAGGGAGTTTCAGGCAGAGCAGCAAAAAGTAAAGGTAAGAGTCATATATAGACACCTGCCAGGACATCAGCTGACCCTCAACCATTCTCTCTTTTCACTCTCTCTGAGGATCTGCAACAAAGGGTTGAGTAGACTTCTGAAATTTCAAAACTTAAAGCATCTAAGAGTATTCCCTTTTTCTGTCGACAGAGACTGTTGAGTTCAGACCCCAGTGGCTTCTCTTCAGCTGCAGGTCTGAAAGAAACCACTCTCAGATTCCAAGGTAATTGCCCTTCTAAAGGAGAGTCCTTTGTGTTTCTAAGGCGCTTTATGATATCTCTCTTCCTAGAGAAAAGGAAGAAAAACTTCATTTCTGAAAAGTTTCCCTGTTACATATGAGCATTTCTTTTCAGAACATTGGTTCTCATCCTTGACTGTTAGATTAGATTTAACTGGGCAGGTTTTTAAGATTCCAATGCCCAGGCAGCACCCCAGACCGAATGAATCAAAATTTCTGAGAGTAGGATGCAGGCATAGTATTTTTAAAGCCTCCCCCCACTCCCCCACCCCTAGCCAGATGATTCCAATGTGCAGCTAAGGTTAAAAAGCACCGATTCAGACTTTATGGGGATTTCCCCATTAATATAGACGTTTAACTATCATAACTCTTAAGAATCTCTGACAAGAGCTGGATTACTTGCTGATTCAGAGGTGGAATGGACAAACATTGCTTTTATTCATTCCCGCAGTAAAATCTGTCTCTTCCAGTTTAGGTTCATTTCAGTCACAGTCTTTCTCAACAATCCTTTCCTCAACATGTTTGTGTCTTTCTCTCAGGCTCGTGCTTCAGATCAGGAGACAGGTTTTGACCAAGTGGGTAAGAGAAAGGTCTGCGGCCTATTCCATCACTGTTCATTGCTTCTGTGACTAGAGGTCCCCTTGGTTTAAGGATGAAGACTCCCGTGTCTTCACCCCACTTGAGGGTGTTCGTTGGAACTAAATCTTCACAGTTCCCCCTTCATGTCTGGCCTGGTCTGAGGCCCTGCCCCACAGGCTGAAATCAGGATCAGTGCAGGCCTTTCCACTGCACAAAACCTCCCAGTGTGCTATAGGTGAGGCGATGAGGGGACCGGGGGGATCCTGAGCCCAGAAGACAAGGGGAGAACTTCAGGCTGGGAGAAGGTGGACAACCAACCCTCATCCTAAGACGTGAGGCCTGCTCTCTGCCCCTCTTCCTCCCTGATTTGAGGGCAGAGGTTGTCAGAAGGCAGAATACAAGGGGCGCTGAGCCGAGGAGAGAAGAGTGAGCCCACCAGAAAGTCAGAGGCAGGGCGGGGAAGGGAGAAAACCAGAGCCCCAGCAATCACCGTGACATTGACAGAAAACAAAGCCCAGCCCAGACAAGAGTGCTGATGCTGCAGTCCATTGAGTCAGAAAGAGCTGATTTCTCATCAAATTAACCAGCTAACGCCTGGGCATGAGGCAGCCCACACAAATATTGGCTGCAGCCAGGCTGCTCATTTGTCAGCTTTGAAGTGACATCATGTAATTTCACAGGCAGATGCCAAACTGGATGAAAACTCATGATTCACTCAGTGTCTGTTGGGCACACACAGCTAACTGGATGACCTCTAAAGCCCTTTCTGGCTTTTTAATTCTAAGATTCTGTGATCCCCAGTGACTGCCATAAACCTGGCATGTCCCAGAAAGTGCACTTGGGAGAATTTCCAAAGAGCTTTGTCCAGGTGCTAGTGTGTTTTATGCAAAAAACGAGGGGTCACCATGCCAAAGGAAGAAAATTGCCTTCTGTGTGCCGTTCTTCCTAAGCAGTCCTCTTGACAGTATATAAATGCGGAGCCAGTGTCTCTGCCTAGTCCCCACCCAGGCAATGAGATGTTTTTCAGGCAGAGATCTGGCTCTTCTCCCTGGCTGCCCACAGATAGCATTCCTTTGGGGCAATCCTATAGAAGGCATGCCCACCTCCCGCTGCCATTAGCAATCTGTCCACCCTTTTGTGGCTTTCTAAACTTACTTGTTCAAAGGCACCACGGGAGTCTTGGTCTTTATTTCTGATCCCTCCAGGTAGTAAACGCTGTGCCAGTTCCTTCTGGACTGAGAACTAGAGTCAGCAGAGAACTCAGCGGAAATGGGGGCCCTGCAAGGATGGAAGGGGACCATGTGTTCCCCCCACGTGCATGACAGGTCTCCGCTCTCACGCTGAGGTGGCAGCTGACCGCCGCATCCTATCCCCACCAGGCCCTTGCTTCATTCTCTTTTTAATCACTGATTCCGGCTGTTCTTCTTCCTGTCAACAACAATTCATAATGATTTCTCATCGAATGCCCCTCTCATCATGGTGCAGCAAAAACAGTGAAATTGCAAGGAAATGGATAAACAGAAAATCCCGCTTACACAGTTCTTTGTCTGCATGTGAAAACCCAGGGAACGATTTAAAATATGTCACTTCTGATCATGAGTTGGGAGCACTGGTAGTGTTTGGATTATAATCACTTTCTTTAAAAAAAAAAAATTCTACTATATGAATTTTCTTATAGTAGAATCTCTGTTAATACAAACCCAACTCCTGGGGCTGGGTTCACCGGAGGATATTTTTTATGGCTCTATATTTTTAGAAGGAGACACACACACAAAAAAATAGACATCATGGATTTAATTTTTTTTTTTAAAGAGTAACTTTAGAGCATATTGTGATGCCCATAGGGATTGGCGCAATCTTATAAACCTCTGCTGGGCACATCATTTTCAATAATAAGTGATGGACAGTCAGACAGATTCACTCATGCTACAAAATCCTCAAGTTTGGAAGAAACATTACATTTTCTGTTAGTTCTATGTCTTCAAGTTGCTCAGAGTTGTGACAATGGATAACCTCATTTCAAAAGGGAAACACATGCCAGCCACCGTTGCCAGGCCTGTGGATAAGGCATGTATCTCAGATGAAACATCCAGGCTAAATGAGAGAGTGCAAAGAATCTAGGAGTTTTGAGCCAGAAAAAAAGAAATTTTCTCTGAGAAGGATTGAGAAGACCAGTTAGGCCGGTTCCTAGGACACAGGCTGTAACCAGAGCCCCAGAGTCCACATAGCCACGCTAAGGCTGGGATTTGAGGGGGAAAGTAGGAGACATGAATTAGCCTTCAGACCAAAGTGTATTCATTTTAGGATAAGGAGACTTGAGGGTCAGGTAAGTTTTTGCCAGTTTTACTAGGATCCTTAGGACCAAAAATATATGCTGTACTTTAAAAATTAGATCATTGTGAGATGTCCAATCTTGTTTATTTATGCTCATTCTTATTTATTTTCTCACTCCGTTAAATTACAGAGAGTCACCTTCATCCATTATCTTTTTTAAAAATATATTTTTCCTACCTTACATAATATCACTTCTTCATTCTAGCCTTTGATTTTGGACTACATCTACCTGCCTTACTTGGCCCACTGTTATAATGATTGCATTTACTAAGATGGAAAAGAAGACTGTTATGTAAAGAGTCATGTGTAAGGTTGAGAAATTTTCCTAACTAACTTAGCAAGAGAAGTCAATTTCACAGAATTATTACAGATTAATGTTTAATAATCCTGGAAAATAATAAAGGAGTCTGAAGATTGGGAATGGACAACTTTTGTTCAACTAACAATAATGGCAAAGTAAAAAAGAGAGGAACTCCCTCTATGACTAGGAACTATGGACAAAGAAGTATAAAATTATAAACAGATTTATTTATAATGGTGTGTAAGCACATAGGTAAAGAACTGACCATCAGGAGCTAGCATGGGATCTTAAAAAAATCATTCTCCTTAATTAAGATCAGATGTTTACTAAATAAAAGGAATTCTAAACACATTATAATTTTAGTAAGTCTCTTAGAATGTCTTGGACAAAATGACTTGGTGTGAGATAGGATGATGGTTTGGTGAGTGGGTTGAAGTTTCTTTAGAATGTGTCACTTTCTCCCACTAGACTGTGAGCTCAATGACAGAACAGAACATGTTTTATATTTCTTTGTATCTCTGGCACTTAATTCAGTGCCTTACAAATAGTAAGTACCCATCCCATTTTTCCTGAATTCATAGGCACTTAAACAAGTCTACTCAAAATGAACTTTTTAATGGATACAGGTCAACCACAAAAGAATTCTTAAGTGGCATGCTTTAAATTCTCTGTACATGACCATTATCCTGTCCAACATTCTAATACTAGCAGTTAATAAATAAAATTTTAAAGGCAAGTGGCCCAGTGCATAAGAATCAGAAACTAATAACCAGAAAGAAGAGAATCATCTTATGTATCATAATACCTAATATAATATGCATACAGAGTAGATGTCAATAGCTATTTACTTCAGTTGATCTTAGCCAAAAGGCCAAGAAACAATCAATAGGTATTTTTTTAACTTTCAAAAAGTGAATCATGCTATTCTCAAGGTTTAACATCTATGGTGGTTGGGACAACTAGATATCCACATTTGGACTGCTATCTCACACTACATATAAAAATTAACTCAAAATGGATTAAAGACTTACATGTAAGAGCTAAAATTACAAAATCTTAGAAGAAAATATCAGTGTAAACCTTCATGACTTTGGATCACAGAGTGGTTTCTTAGATATGACCCTCCTGGACCTCATCCTATGTGTCTCTTCACCTGGCTGTTCCTCTGTATCTTTTATGATATACTTTAATAAGCTGTTAAACAAAAATGTTTCCTTTAGTTCTGTGAGCTGCTCTCACAAATTAATTGAACCTGAGAAGGGGGTGTGAGAACCTTTGATTTTTAGTCAAACTGGAACGAAAGCCTAGGTAACCTGGAGACCTACTACCTGCTATTGGCATCTGATATGGGGTAGGAGCAGTCTTGTTGGGCTGAGCCCATAACCTGTGGGATCTGACACTATTTAGTGGTTGATAGTGTCAGAAGTGAGTTAAATTGTAGGAACACCCGGCTGGTGTTGCAGAGAATTGCTTGTTTTAGGGAAAATCCTCTATACGTTTGGTAACCAGAAGTATCAGAAGTGAAGTGTTCTGTATGAGTAGCAAAGGAAACACACAGGAGAGAAACACAGATGGAAAGCTGAGTTTTTTCTTTACACCCAAGGCCAAACTCTTCCCAGGCAGCTCACATTTCAGTGAGGCAGGCCTCTTAAGGCCCAGCCATTTCTGCTGGATGAAGGACAATTCTGACTAACACTGCTCGCTCCCCAGCTCCTTGCTGGATTGACTGAGGCTTTGTCAGACCTGCATCATGGTTTGACGTCTCCCTCTGCTCAATCCTGTTTCCTTCTCTTTTCTTTCACAAGTATTGATCTCTAACTTTTTTTTTTACATCTCCATTTACCCCCTCCCCTTTAGATCTCTAACTTTGAACCCCAAACTCTCTCAGCATCTGCTTCCTGGGAACCCACCTGCGACTACATTAAACATGGCAGATTAGGCATACAAACATCTATATTTTAGAAGCCCACTAAAATGACAGTAAAGTAATTTTATTTTTGTTTTTAACTCATTAGGTCAAAAAGAATAGGTTAAAAACTCACTGTCTTAGCAGAAAGGAGGAAGCACCAAGAATGCTTGTAAAGTGGGATTCCAGTGAAAAGTCAGGTGATCTCTTCCTTAGAACTTCTCTCTCTTTTTTTTTTTAACTATATCTTTATTGCTTTCATAGAGAGGAAAGGAGAGGGATAGAGAGATAGAAACATCAATGATGAGAGAGTCATTGATCGGCTGCCTCCTGCACGCCCCCGACTGGGGATCGAGCCCGTAACCCGGGCATGTGCCCTGACCGGGAATCGAACCCCGATCGCCTGGATCCTGGGTGGACACTCAACTGCTGAGCCACGCCCGGCCGGGCAGAACTTCTGAAAAGCTCAGGATGGGAAGGACAGGAGCCCCTGGAGAAAGATGCAAGAACAAAGCTGATAACAGGAAACTGGTGGAAAACAATATGCCAAATGCTATGGCTCCTAGGTCTCTCCCTTTGTTTATCCTTGCATGAGACTAGAGATGTATTTCTTGGAAAAATGGACTAGGGAGACTGAATTTGGGAATGCTAGCCTTAGGAGAGGAGGTGTGAGGTTTGGAGCTGAAAATAGGGGAAATAAATGAAAGTCTATATGTTGAATAAGAAGACTGCTCCCCTCCCCTCTGCTTCCTCCTATTAGCTCTCTTTACAAAGACTGGAGTATTGGCCCCAAACAAAAGACTAGGAATTTTTCTCTGTAGAAACCAAATCACTCCGGGGAAACAATCACCCAATGCTGGCATTTGCAGGTCCTCAGTGAAAAAGCGATGTGGGCGCTCCACCACCCTACGCTGCCCCCACACACAGAGTTGCCAGTTTTGTAGTTTCTCATCCTTTCATATGAAAAGTCAGACAAGGGTGACCAGGCATTTGAAGAAAGTCTTTAATATGAAAGGTAGACCAAAATAACGGGAATAAAAGCATAAAAGAAACAGTGAAAATGAGGGGAGAAGTAAAAAATTTCCCCAAACAATATGCATAACTTAATATATTTGAGGAGAAGAGAAGTTATTACATCTATGAAGCAAAAATGGGGAGGGAAGAACAATTGGAAGCTAAGAGAGAACCTTTTGTAAATAAAAAATATGATAAAAATTAAAATGCAATGGAAAGCTTAGAAGACAAAGACATGGAAAGCTCTCAAATACAGAAAAAATGACAAAGAGATAGACAATAGAAGGGAAAGGGTTTTTAAAAAGACTTAGAAAATAGCATAAGAGATAAACAATTCTGGAGGTGGTAGGATGAATCATGAACAAAGGATTGGAAATGATTAAACTTTTCAATATCAACACTGGAAGCTGAAGATAATGGAGAAATACCCTCAAAAGCCTAAGGGAAATTTTCACTTTGAATTCTATACAAAGTCAAATTATCAATCAGTTATAAGAATAATCTAACAATATTCATAGGCATTCAAGGGCTCAAAATTGTACCCTTCCATGTACCCTTTTTTAGGATGCTTCTGGGGGATGTGTTCCACTAAAAGCAATAGAGTAAATTGAGAAATGAAAAGATACAGAATTCAGGAAACATGAACTGCAACACAGGGGAACAGTGCAAGATGACATAAAACAACTGGTGCAGATTAAAATAAGGTCAGCAATCTGAGAAAAAGATTAACAAGTTCCATGTTGTACAGCCAGTTATCCTTGGTAGTAACAATGTAAACATGGAAAAATGAAGAAAAATGTTAGAATTTAAAAAACAGGAAAAAAATCCCTATGCACCTAAAAACAAAAACCTTCTTTATAAAAACTTCTATTTTACTGTAATTCTGTTCCATTAACTGCAACATAGGTCCGGGCACTGCCCTTGCTTGGGAACAAGCATTGGGGCTCTAAATGTCTGCAGAGCCCTCTACACCTGAAGTGAACTGTGAATGGATTTTCTGCTTCTGTAATGAAAATAAGGTCTGTTTAACACAATAAACTTCTTCTCTGCAAAAAAAAGACAAGAGCAGAGAGAGGCTCTCAAGGACACGCAAAAAAGGAACAGATAGGTTAGACCATATGAAAATAGTATCGTGAGATGTTCTTAAAAAATCTTTGGTACATTTTAAAAGAATGAGCAATAGGTATAGAGAAAATAAAGTCATTAAAACAAAAAAAACCAAAAACAAAACAAAAACAATCTCTTACTCTCCCAAAAAGCAAAAGGTTATATAAGAAGGAAACATAATCAGGGTACATTACCTAGCTAGGCAGTAAACAGTATTTATATCATCATCATAATGTAAACATTAATATTAATTTACCTCCCAATATTATATAATTGTTCAGAGCATGGCGTGGAGAGAGGAAGAAAAGGTAGAGGTATATAAAACATAAATCCTCATCTACGAAAACAAGGTATCAGTAGATAATGTTTAAAATGTTAAAATGACAGTCAAGCATATCATTTTGAAGTAAAGAAAATGGAATAGAATAAAACACCTAAAAGAAACAGACATGATTGCCTCTGAGGAACAACCTGGAGATGGGGAAGGACGAGTGGACAGGGAACTGCTAAATATTGTCTTATATTTGACTTTTAAAACTATTTGCATATATTACTGACACAAATAAAATTCAATTGAAAAATGAAACCTGTAAAGATTCCCAACTTCCTAGTGTAGTCAATCTAAACTACTTGTTATTCAAATTATGAAAAAGAGAAAGAGCATGAAATGCAGATTCAGACAGATGTGCACTAAGCTGTGTGACTTTGGTGAACCTTTTAAACCCTTTCATTGCATCATCTAAAACAGGATTCATAACACTTTCTCATAGGATTGCCATGATAACTAAAATACGATGGTGCACTATGGTATCTAGCAGAGAACCCAGCATATAACAGAGGTTTGACGAACATTGGCCCTTGTTATTATTAGTCTGGCCCTCAGGAGCCTCCAACAGTTCACCTTTTCTCCAATCTCCATTTTCTTCTCTCTCTACAACCAGACATGGCTTTCCTTGTACGTTAGCCACATCTCCTTTCTTCATATTTATTACTGGCTCTATCTCCAACTGGAAAAATATATCAAAACTTTTTTCTAAAATTATATATATGGCATTTTCTTTTAAACTCACTCCCTCTCAGTGTATCTCCTGGACTTCTACATTTGAAGAGCTTAGGTTATGTGGCAACCTGATCTGAGGGCAGTAGCTGGGGGTTTTATTTTGAAACTGAGATTAGATAGAAAACTCATTTTTTTAAAAACTTGGACTGTGTGTTTATTTAGAGTAGTTAGGGAGTGAGTGTCGATGGGGATTATTGGGCCTAAGCTCTCCTAAATTACCACTTGACACTGTTTTCTCTTTTTCCTAAAAGCTACGCCTTTGTAACCCCACCTGCTTTCTTTGCTATGAGTTCCTTTGATTTCCCTGTATGCGCCATCCCATATACTATTGGGCACCTTTTTAAAGGTTGCTTTTTCAAAAAGTGATCTCATTCTTTACCTTCCAAACCAATTGCGATGATAACTGAGGGCAGCACAGCTTTCTATTTGTTTCGTATCCTCCCATGACACCTGACGCATGCCCTACTCCAGAAATCCTGATGACTATGTTATTTGCTTCTGACCGACACATGGAGTGAGGTGGCCCACACTCCAGAGAAGAAAAGAATGGGCATTTAGTCATCCCCTTGGAAGAAATCAACTGTCAAGAATCCACGGGCATACACAGTGTGCCTTTCAAGAGAGAAAACGCGGCTGGGAAAGGAGGAAGGGGAGAACCAAGGCAGGCACGGGGAGAGCAGGGATGGGTTGGAGACACTGCGTGGGTCACAGAGAGAACGTGCGGCCAGCGGAACGGCCACGGCTTTCCTTCAAGTGAAGCTCAGGTGGCGCAGTAGTAGCAGGGCTGGCAGCATTACCATCACTATTATTATTTAGATCCTTGAAATGTGCCCATCACTGAACCCTGAGGCACAAACACATGTTTCAATATTTACTCTCCGGGGCCTGAATCCATGGTGGTACAGTTGTCAATCCTCCCACAGCCATCAGGCACATGCTTGCCTAAACAGATGGCCTTGTCAGAATTCTTTCACTTGGGTAGGAGGGCGGAGGCTTGTACAGACAGAATTCTTGGTTTAAAATGTCTTCCCGGGTATATCCTCTTAACCGCCTGCCTTAGAAGCACCGCGAGGAATGGGGAGGGCAGACGAGGGGGGTGGGACAGCGAGCACCGAGAGGGGCAGCAGCCGTGGTGTCGCATCAAAACAAAACAAAAACAGAACTTAGAGGCCAAAAATCTACTTTCGAGTCGCTTTTGCCACTAAATTGCTACGTGACTGTGTAAAAATCTCTTTCCCTCTTAGTCCCAGTTTCCTCATCTGTGAAACAGTTATAATAATGTTTCTCCTGCTTACTTCTCATACTTTTATAAGGATTAAGCAAGCTGAATTTGTGTTAAAATGCTTTGTAAACTGTAAAAGATTATAGCCTCATTTCATGATGCCTTAGTGTCTAAGATAATTCTAGAACTTGTGTGTTTTTCCCCAAAGAAGAAAAATAAATGCTTTCTTCTTTTAAAGGCTTCGTTAAAAAATTTTGCATAACAAAATATTTACCACCAAATATTCTTTAAATTTCCACCATTATTCAAGATTAAGGAGGAGAAAATAATTTATTTTTTTAAAAATCAGAATGATGTTCCATATCAAAATATTTTTAAAAATAGAATTTGGGTAAAATTTTAGGTAACACAAAATTTTATTCCTACTTCCAAATTCTTACACTGAAGCCCCTTAAACGGGTGAAAAGTCTACATGTGAACATTTTCATCTCTGTATGTTTCTCATTTAATCAAAAGTGCCGGAAGCCGTTCCGTCCTCGCTGCTCGACACAGTCCCTCAGGGAGGAGACACCCGCACAGCCAGCGCTCCAGGGGACCTGGCGTGTGGCAGATCCCTCTGCCCACGCTTGTCCCCCTTCCTGACGCTCTGTGTCCTTACCCGAGTCACTGCACCAGAAAAGGGCATCGCCCCCGCTGGAAACTTTTCCCCAGCAGGGGAGTCGATGGGACTGGAAAAGACAATGATTCAGTAAAAGCCCCCAGGAGTGCGGGAAAATCATGCCGCTCACGAGGAGCTCAGACTGTCAGCAGAAAGCTCAGGACTTGTTGGGCCCATTACACAGGAGGTTCCCCACCGGGAAAGACCTGGGTCCCGGCCCTGCTGACTCGCCGGCGCAGGGCCACCCACAGGGAGGCCACCAGAGTTCCCACTAAGGAATGTATCACTGGGGGAGGTTTATATTCATGGAAAACTCTGGGAATCCCCACAAGGAAAGAGCAGCCTAGGAAAGAGATTATTTCAATCTGCACCTGGACCCTTATCATACACAGGACATCACACTGAGGACGGGCTTCTGCGGGGAATGTAGCGGGGAGACTGAGGCAGGTGCCAGGCAGGCGGGCAGTCACCACAGCTAAGACAATCACGAGCAAGCTCTAGACCCTCACTCAGGACTCGCACAACCTTCACATAAGAAAAGCTGGCTGAGTTATTCTCCTTTTAGCTATGTGGTAGAGCAATACAATAGTAACTTCAGAATATAAATAACAATCTAGAGATTAACCTGTAGAATAGCCTATAGAAATAAAAACAATAGGTAAGACTAAAATTAACACACCTAAACAGATGTAAATTCTTTAAAAGGTCAGATAAGAAGGCTTATTCATTAACCGTGAAAGGCCAAAACAGAAGCCGAACAAAGCGTGATGTCATGTTGTTTAACCAGCAACAAAATCAAATAGTATAAATACAGTTGTAACAAGGCGATAAAGAAAAGAGAAGCTGATTGTCCTGATGCTCTGAACACTGTCTCTGTGTCCTTCTGTCATTCTTCGCTGACACCGTTCACAACTTTGGGGATCCCTGGACCGCTGGGGCTGGACCCCGGCACAAAAGCACATTCGTTTTTTACATTCAATATTACTTTGTATTAATAGTTCCATCTATGTATTTATTTTTAAATAATCTCCCAGTTGAACCCAGAAAGAATGAAGGAAGTTAAACAGATAACAAAAGATTGAGTGATATTGGGAAGGGGCAGGAAAAAGATTATGGAAGAAAAGATAAGGGACAGAAAATATCCCTGTAAGAACATATTTTTTTAAAAGCAGCTTTGGGGGGTATTTATTCTATAATCTGTACACCCAGTTGTAAAATTATATCTAAAATTAAAAAACTGAGAATAGTGTAATCCTCTTCTGTGCCCTGAAACTGAAATGAAACCAGATTGTTAAAAATAATATATAGTAGCATGCATCCCATATTACCCAGGGATGCCATGGCTGGATTGCCTGGGCTTCAGTCACCAACTCGCTGTGTAACCTGGAATGAGCTATTTCACCTCTACCTCCTCATCTATAAAAATAAAAAATTTGGCTCCTTGTGATCACTGGAGCTTCTTCCACTTAGAACTACAGGCCATGGGGCTTCTTTTGACTTCTGAGAGTTTGTTTTCCAGCTTGTTGGAAATGAGTAACAATGTTTATGGCAATGCTTCATTTCTGGATGGAAAAATAGATCATCCAATGTTCCTGAAGGTTTGGCATTCTCAAGATAAAGTGACAGTTGGGCTTTTTCATTTAGAAGTTATTACGTAGATACTCCAGGAATAGATAAGGGCCATCACAAATCATCCTACACATCAGTGACACTCGGGATTAAACTCTTTGACTGTTGTCTTTTCACTTTGTGCCTTAACTCACTGGCCCCAGCAAAGTTAGGTTTCAGCCACTCAAAAGAGTCTCCTGTAGGCCATTGACATTTTTGAGAATGAAAGCAATTCACTTACATAGATACTGTTTGAAAAAATTGGTCATGGTATTGAAAGAACAACTAAGTTTAGTTTTTTGCATATATTAAGGAATAAATGGAGAAATTGTATCTAGTTTAAATGTGTGTGATTTGAAAACTACAATCTAATGCTTTTTATTGAATGTATTTCTCAAAGTGGCCATTAACTAGTTAAATGACAAGAAAATAAGTAAAATTTTCAAAACTGTGTGCAGGTGGTGACTTATAAAAAGCCTCGCTGAAGATGGTGACTCTCTTTTTATCCATTCTTCCCCCTTTATTCTTTCTCCTTTCTCCAGTCAGTCACCTCTTCCTGACAAAACCCTCAGACTGTAAAACTGGGCTCCGCTGTGAGGGGCAGGCCCAGGGAAGCCGGCAGCTGCTCAAGGAGGAGCTCTCGTAGCTCAGTCACCAGGAGAAAAGGTAAGGGCTGGCGACAGGAGGTGCAATTGCTTTTCTTTCTCTTGTTCTTGTTCTTGTTCTTGTTCTTGTTCTTGTTCTTGTTCTTGTTCTTGTTCTTGTTCTTGTTCTTGTTCTTGTTCTTGTTCTTGTTCTTGTTCTTGTTCTTGTTCTTGTTCTTGTTCTTGTTCTTGTTCTGTCCTGTCCTGTCCTGTCCTGTCCTGTTCTTTTCTCCCTCCCTCCCTCCCTCCCTCCCTCCCTTTCTCACTCTCTCTCTCTCTTTCTTTCTTTGTAATCTTTCTTGCTTTCCTTTCTTCCCTTTTTTAAAAAAACTTTCTTTGATCCTCACACTTTTCATTTGGATTTAACCATTTAAATCACTGCTCCTTGTTCCTCTATTAATTTTTTTTTCAAGATACCAACCCAAAAAGATGAAAGCAGGGAGAAAAGAGAGTAACTATTTGATAGTTGGGAAAATGGAGAATCCTTTGTCCTAAGAAGAACTGTTGTTGTTTGTTTCTTTTTTTAAAATTAATTTATACCTCTAGGGAAGTACTAATGTCATATGCTTACAGCCTGGTGAATTTTCACAAACTGAATACAGCTACTTAACTAATACCCAGGTCAAAAAACAGAATAACAGCAATATTCCAGAAAATCTAAACTCCAATGATCCCTTCTAGTCCCTACTTTCCTCTTCAAGGGTAATTAGTACTGTAAATTTCTAATGGCATAGATTTTCCTGTATTCAAATTTTATATCATTTGAATCATATCACATACACTCTTTGTGTCTATTTTCTTTTGCTCAGTGTTATGTTTGTGAAGGTTTTATCATATTGTGTGTACAGTTTTAGATCTGAGTTCTCCATGGCAGAATAATATTCCATTTTGTGAACATAGCATTATTTATTTTTCCTTTCTATTTTTTGTTGGATATTTGGGTAGTTTCCAGTTTGAGGCTACAATAAATAATGTCTCTCTATATATTCAAGTGCATGTTTTTTTGGTGAATATATGGATGCCTTTCTATTGGGTATATCCTGGGAGTGGAATTGCTGAGTCAAATGGGATGCACATATTTGACTCTAATTCTATGAGGCACTTCTGGAGTTCTAATGGTTTCATGCTCCAGAGAAAGAACTTTGTTTTTTTGCTTTGCACACAAAGAATGACTCTCCTCTTCCTCCCCTCTTATAGTTACATTAACCCACATTCAGATATGTGTCATTCCTTTTCATGAAGCTTATTTGCTTTCCCTAGGTTTAATAAAGCCTAAAATTTAAGCCTAATGAAACCTTCTTCTGAGAACAGAGACTGAGAATGTGGTATAAAAACCTTTATTGTGCTCCTGTTTTCCCTTTTCCCAACCACGACAGAAAATTATTTTAATTTTTTTCAGCACTTTTTTCAGAGAGCTCTGACCATATATTTAACTTTTCTAAAATCATGCAGAGTCCCATTCCCTAACCATACTGGGCTGTATTTCTCTCCATTCACCTAGAGACCTCACATTTGTTTTTTCAACTGTACTGAAAGAAAAGTAAAAATCAATAGGTGATAATGTTTCCAAGCATATACAAGAGCTATGGCAAGGAATTTAAGGGCAGAGAAAAAAAAAAAAAAAAATCTTTCAAGGGACAGACTAAGAATATGAATGCCTTACATTAGCTTTTCAATCCATTTGAACCAGGAGGCACCATTAATCCTTTGTCTGTTAATCCAATAATTGGTTATGTTTGATGGTCTCAGGAGGGATTTCAGCAAAAACTAAGTCAAAGGACCAACTGTGCATAATTGCTAATTAGTCTTGAGGCCTATCTGGGGTTTTAGGAATTACAGAACTCCCCATGACTCTACAAACTTCCCATTCAGTCTATTTCAGTTCAAAGTTTGGGGCCACCACTGTCATTGAGAAGCCTTAAAACACTCTTTTGGTAGCATATTTGTCCCCTACCAAGATTAGATCCAATTCAAGCATCCATTCACCAAGTATCTGCTGAACAGCTACAGCATAGCATGCTAATATATATGTATTTAAATCAGCATGATCCTGATTTAATATTGGACTGTCCAGACACAGCTCCTGTGTCCCTTTAGAAATTACAGCCTAGTGAATAGATTAAAAAATAAATAAGAGATGAGTAAGTATATAAATGCAACTTGTGATTAGGCTAAGAAGAAAATAAACAATAAAATATCCAAGCATAACAACACAGGAAGGTAGAAACTTCTTAGATAGGACCTCAGGGTCCCTGGAAGGTGGTGTTTAAGCTAAGACAAAATGCTGAGAAGGAACCAGCCACGTAAAAAAAGTGGGGGAAGGTGAACATGCAAAGTGGAGGGAACAGCCTATGCACAGGGGCCAGTGCAGTTGGGGACTAGTATATTCCCTCTTAATTTATTTTGAATCTACAATACAAAATTTAGATTTTCCAACTCTTTTAAACAGTAGTAATGGCAGTTAGTTTGTTAACAGAAAATCTTGTACAAAGGTAAAAGATGTCCCTAATTCCTCTCTGCTAAATACTTATTGTTTGGCAGCATGTTTGTGGATTGGAACTGGAAAATGAGGATAGGGACAATGAGTCCAAATTAAGTGGCAGAAAATAATCATTTCATTGGCATACCTAAGCAGTTGACAAAAGCATAGTGCTAATATAGCCAAGGTCCAACGTACTCCTCAGGAGCCAGAGCTGCAGTCAAGGGGAGCAAAGTCAAGTCATATTTGACAGGTCAGCATTCTAAAACACCTAAAAAGATTGCTATCAAGCCAAAAGGGTCTCCTGGTTTCTTGCCTCCTTGGAGGAAGCCAAATGGTGAGTTGGACAGGTTGGAGCAGGCAAGGGATCAGAACTAGGGAGTCAAAGTCAGAATATACAGGAAATAAGAGAGTCATAAGAAGATGAGTCAGATACAGGAAAGCAACCAAAGAGGGAGGTCATAAAACCAGAAAGCAGGGAGAAATCAAGATAGAAGGCGTGAGGCATCCAGGAGAAAATAAGAGTTTGGTAACAGAGGGAAGAGATTTTAGACACCCATTTTACCATCTCAGAGGAAGATAGCTGCCAGTGAAAAATAGGAATCAGGTTTTTAAGAACTTCAATCTATGTAACTTCCTTATGTTTATAATTTTTACTATAACCACAGTAAATAAATTGTTTTGTCAAAACAATGAGAAGGAACACCCTTAAAACCAATAGTGCCTATGTGCCTCAAGAAACTGTGAGACTGGAAGGCTAAGGAGTCTGTGTCCCACTCTGTAGCCAGCAAGGGAGCAAACAGATCTCCAGAGATGGCAAGAGCTGCAGACAAAGAGCAGAACACATAGAGCTTCTTTGGAAACCTTGGGACCGAGTGGAAGGGCCTCCATGAGTTTTCCCAGTTGGAAGCTCAGATATCCAGAAACATGGCTGAAAGGAAGCTTAACTGGGTCAGGCAGATCCAGTGGTGACCACCATCTCCTTTTCAGATAAGGTAGTTTACTTAGAACTGAGCTGGGATAGACACCCAAGAAAGTCTGCAGAACCTTGCTTCTTAGACTGCGATCCATGGACCAGCAGCATTGGCTTCACCTGGGATACAGTTAGAAATTCAGAATCTCAGGTCCCAGCCCAGATCTACTAAATTAAGATCTGCATTTTAACATGACTCCCAGGTGATTCCTATGTAATTTAAGGTTTTAAAAGCACTGGTCTAGGACATCCCTGGAATTTCCAAAAGAGCATACAGACGAAGTAAAGAGAGGACAGAAGGAAGGGGATAATCTGTGGACTTGGACGTAGACGATGAGTTGCACTTTGAACCAAAGCTGGACTTGGGAAAATCGGAGGGTAGAAAGCCAGCACTCCTACAGGTGGGAGGATGGCCCCTCTTGGTGAGAGAAAAGATCACTTTCCTTACCTGACAAAGCAGGTAAGAGAAAAAAACAAAACAAAACAAAGAAACAAACAAAAACCAGGCAGCTCTAAAGACCTTCTCAGGATTAAGTCCCAAAGGCAGTGCGCAGGCCTAGAGGTAGACAAGGAGGTTACCTAGCCATGAAGACCCAGAGATTAAATTGGTGAGAGGCTCTGTTACAAAACAAAAAAGAAGAGAAAGATACAGTGTCCAAAGGAGGCAAATGACAGCTTTCCATCATAGGAAGCCAGCCCAACTCACAACAAAAGATTTCCAAGTATGCAGGACAAGGAGATCTCTTTGCTTTTCTTTGTTCCTCTGAACAAACAGCAGTCCTGTGGAATATTCCCAGGAAGACTGGGTACTACTTCATAAAAGCAAATTAGGAAGAAGTCTTACAGAAGTCAGAGAAGTCCAGTATGGATATCTGGTCTCTCCCTGATTGACCAGGCTCATGTCCTCCTACTAGGTGTCACTCCATCCTTCATATTCTGAAGTAGGTTTAGATCCAGAACTTGCCATGCACCCTAGTGCGTAAGAGATGCCATGTAGTGACTGAGAGAAAACATGTGACACTTCTAAGGATTCCTAAACTACTTCGAAGCCTTTTGAAAGGGCTGGATTTTCTGCTGAGCTGGTTGGGGACAGAGCTAGAGACATGGTTTTATGGTGAATTTGATACACAGAATTTTACTTTTCAGGATGATGACTGAGCAATATGGGTTTCACTGGTAATTATTATATTTTTTGTAAGTATTTGTTTGGATGACTGCTAAGAGGCCATCTTTTCATCTTTGTATCTACAGCACTCAGCATTCTTGACAGGGAAGGTACTCAGTTCATATCACTTGGATAAGTGAATAAATGAAAGAATTTTCTTGGCTCAGAGACTCAGACAACCTTCTTAAAAAGGCAGGGGTCAGCCTCCAATTTTCCCAAAGCCAGCAAATAAACAAACAAACAAATAGAAAATCAAATCATTCCTTGAGTAGAGAAGTAATCAGGCTGAGAGAAAGAAGAATCAGAAATTAGCTCTGACTTCGTTAGTTCCAAATTTCCAGTTACTTCCAGGAGTAGCTATTTTACTGACCCTAAAACTTAACAGGTCAAAAACTATCCCCTTCAAAATATTGTACCTTCTTAAATTCTCCAATATCATTAATGATACATGTGTTCTCAATTTCCCCTTACTCACAATCTCAAATTTACTTTTTAATTTTTTTGTTCCTTGTATACATTCTGTTACAAAACTCTGTGGTTTGTTTTACTGAAAGTCTTTCATGTATCTTCTTTCCCATATGATCCCACAGTCATCATTCTTGTCCTGGCTCTAATCACCTCACCTTCATATCATCACAGTATCCTCCTGGCTGGACTTTCTTTTTCTGTCTCCAGTTCTTCCTGACACAGCTTTCAAAAAAACCTTTCCTCTTATCATTCTCTTGCTTAAGGACCACCCTTTTCTCCAATTGCCTATTGGCTCAAACATAAGATAGGAAGATGGATAGATCTATATGTATTAATATTTCCTCATCTATTAGTATTCTCTCCATGGTGTGAGTCAAATTGAATTTCATACCATTTTTCCCTCAACTCTTGATTACTCCCCTTTTTTGTTCATTTTTTAATGATTTTTCTCTTTGCCTTAGTGGCACTTAACCTCTCCCTACTAATTCATGGCTATCATTCAATTAAAATCAGATCCAAGATTCACTTGCTGCCTTCCTTGGTTGATCTAGGCCACACCTTGGTTAAGATGATCACCTTGATTTTTATTCCCATGTATTATCATATGTATATAGATATATACAGACATATATAAATACATATTCATTATGTATATATAATTCTTTTTCTGTATTAATATTACTTTATCTTCCAAATTTATATAAAATTAAGGGATTTTGTTACTTTAATGTTTCATCAGTGTAGAGTTATACTCAAACTAGATTATTTTTAATGATTTTAGAAAAAAATAAATGAATAATTTTGCTTTGAAATCTTAATATTGCCACTTATTTTTCTTCATGAAAAAATAGATTAATTAGTTTATTTATTTGCAGATTCATTCAATTACTGGTCAACTATTTGTTGAATGTCCTTTGTTCCAAGCTCTGAAGTGAGACCTGAAAATCTCAAGGTGAAAAAGACATAGTCACTATCCTCAAGAGAAGAAACCAGATAATTGCAATTATGTCAGACACCTGGAATTGTCATCTACTTTTCTAGGAATTCCCCTTACACACAAAAGGCAGTATTTCCCTCCTCTCTCTTAACCAAGATGATTGACCCATCCTTAAGCAATTGACTCAGGAGTATTTTACATTTTTATTGAAGCAATTATTCATCAGACCAGGGGAAAAGTTTATATTCCCTTCAGTTGGAGCTTTATTTGGCACTCAGCAAGACAACAGCAGTTAGACTGAGCTCCCCAATGGCAATATTGGTCTAAAAAGAGTGAGGGTAAAGGAGTCAAATACAGGGAGAGGAGACAACTTTGGGTGGTGAGCACACAACACAATATACAGATAATGTATTATAGAATTGTACACTTGAACCCTATATAATCTTTTAAACCAACGTCACCCCCAAAATTTAATACAATTAAAAAATAAATAAGAATTAAAAGAATGACAAGAAGAACCTTTGGAAGCTAAACAAGATTAACTCTCCATTGTTCTCAAAGAAAAGGGCCCTGAATAAAAGAGCCCAGACTGAATTGTTCTATACTGGTTGGGTAGGGGCCTCTAGATGGCCTCCTTATTGAGATGATCCAGACTATATCATTTAACTTGGGATACCTAGGAATTATTTTATTTTGATTAATTCTGTCTTGGCGTTCTGTAGTAAGTGGTCCTATCTGGGTTTCAGTTATTGACTTCCTCATAATCTCATGTTCCTTGTTCCTACTCTCCTACGCTCTTCAGTGGCTCCTGGTTTCCCTTGATTCCCTGTTGGAACATATATATTTTAGTAGTGTCATGGTGTATGGCATTCTGACACTGCAGGTTCAGAAACTCATCTATTTGGTAAGATGAGGTGAAAGAAAAAACATTGATAGTGACCTTGATAAATGAGAAATAGAACAACAGGATAAAATTCAATAAAGAAAATTCAAGGTAGTTGATTTATAGACAGGCACGAAAATATAACTATAAGGCAGGGAACAATATTGTGCTACTTTGTAGAGCTTTACAGCTAATATAGTGATTTGTGGAAAGGAATAAGAGAGATGAATTGCATTCAAACTTCTTAGAGTATACTTGAAAAATGTTAAGGGTCCAGTGCTCCTCAATTGTTCTCTACGTATAAGAAAAGAAAACTGGCTTACAATAAAGCATATTTTTGGTTGTATACCACAGGATCTCCTTATTATCAGAGAGAGGAAATGCTGAAATGGGCTCCGAAGGGAGACTGTGGCATCTCTAGTCCACATATAAAAAAATACTTATTGCTACATATACATAATTGCCACATAAAAATGACTATTTATTGCATAAATAAACTAGTATTTATTGCATTCTTTGGGGAATTATCATAAAGAGAACAGAAAACTCCATGAGAGGGAAGATTTAGTTCTTTGCCTGCTTTAAGAGGGAGAGTTGAACAATCTTTCTGTACCCTCCCTTGCTCTGGAATATGTCAAAAAACATGATTCTGGGGAACTCAGGACTTTAGGAAGTGAATTGTTTAGAGGTATATGTTGAATTGATCCCACGTTATACCATTACATTCTTAAAGAAAAAAAAAAAAAGAGATTTTTGTATTTTACTTAGGCTTTCCTCCTAATTTTAAACTTGACATTCCAAAGTTTGTTGACCTCTGAGAACAGCTGTGGTTCGTAGAAATATTTACTATTTTAAACCAGCGTTACCCTCATTTACCACTTGTGACAGCTAATATTTTCTGTCATCAAGGTCAGAATGAAGATTAAAAACAGAAGTAACTCACTCTAATTAGCTGGCCTATCTTATAATTTCTAAAACATGCCTTATCCCAGAACTTACATTTCTTTTCCTACCTTCCCTCCCAAACCATATCTTAATTAGAGCCCTAAAGTACCCTGAATTCTAGAAATGTGAGCCCTGTGATGGCATTCCTTGACTCAGAGGCCACAGGGAGAAGACTTTGAGGAATGCCAGAGGAAAGACACTCAGCAAAATGAGAGATGACTTACCTTCTAATAGGCTGTATTATCATGTTGTTTATTGTCTGTCTTCCTGCCTACAGAATGCAAGAGAAGAGGAGGGAAGGAATATGTGTCTGTTTAGGTCATTAAGGTAATCCAAGTAAGTGGACCAGTGCCTGGCATATAGTAGATCCTCTAACAATAGCTGATGGATGTCACAGGAATGAGTAGGACTTTAAAGCTTGGAATTTTACAGATGAGGACACTGGAACCCAAAAAAGTAAACTGACTTGTCAAGTTCAAACAAGCTTGTCAATGGCAGAGCCAGTCTTAACACCCAAGTTTCTGAACCACTCATCTGAAGCTTTTTACACCATTCCAATAAAAAGAAAGAAAGAAAGATAGAAACATAATTCAGTTATTAGATGTGAAATACAAGCTATGGCATTGGTAGTACAAAAACTGGGGTTGGATTATGAGTAACTAGAGGGCAGAGACTGTGTCAAATTTAGCTCTGAATCATCCTCCCCAACCCCCATAATTGCAAAGCATATTTTACATAGTGTAGGTGTTGAATTAATGAGAGAATGAGTGGTCAGTGGTAACTGGTTTGTGGTATAATGTGTGGTTTTCTTTTACTGGGAAGACAGTGGAAAGAAGTTGCTGCGTTCACCACAGATTGTTAGCTTTTCACTGTGGCTTGGAGAGTTTGGAATGAGGTTGATGTATCTACTGCTACTAATAGCAACTAGTCTCTGGAGCTGAAGCACTAAAATCTAAGAAAAAGGAAGACTTTTCCAGAGGCATATTTTTATAACTATCTAGTTTCAAATTCTCCTTAAAGATCTGTCAGTGCCATGAGTGTTGCTACTTTGAATCAAATTTCCTGTTTATGTTTCTGAGAATCTGGCTTTTCAGGCTAAAATCAATGTGGTGATGACAAATAATGAGGCTGATTAATGAGCAACAAAAACTGCCCGTTGTGTGTACCTGTAGTGAAACTTAGCTATTGTCATGATGTAACTATATTCATTAGAGTGTTATGTAATAAAATATAAACTTTTAAAATTCTGTTCATCCCTTTAATCCTTTGACACCCCTGAGAGAAGGGAAAAAGACAGTTGTCGCCTTCCTTCATTGAAGAAGAAAACAGAGATGGAGAAAGACATCCGTCGGTTATTCAGCAAGTTAACAACAAGATCACAGATCCAGACCACTGCCCTCTGAGGACCCATAAGATAGGCTTTAAATAAGAGTCTAGTAATCTTTGATATTTGTTTAAACTAAAAATCACATCCTCATTTAAAACCAACACTAGCCAGGACCGGAAGACGTCTTATTTGCGTAAGAGATCTATAGTCAAAAGTTTACAGAAACATACTACTGGCATCCTAGTAGCTTGCTCAGCTTGAACATATGCTATTTTAGAATCATAAAAAAATAAATAAAACCAGTGCTGGAACTTTGGGTGCATCTTGAAGTACAAACCTAGAACAATTAGGAACAATGCCCCTGTAATTGAATTTGAATGAACAATTTCAATAGCTTTGAAACAAATTGTGGGCATCCCACTATCAGTTTTTATTTTAAGTTTTCTTGAAGGGACTACAGATAAAAAGCTATTAAAATTTAAGCCATATTTTTCAGATTAATTTGCCTGGACATGTTAAAATGTCATTTGCCATGGCTGGGATCCAGGTCAGGGGATACCTTCTTCAGGGTCTAATGCTGTCCTGGTAGTGTTTTATTGTCAGGCAGGTGCAACACAAATGCAATCTGAGTTTCCATCTATGGATTTTGTCCTATGTTAATCTGATTCTGAGACAAGCAGTTGTGGCTAAGGAAAGAAAACACTCTCTTGAGGATCAGGCCAATAGATTTAAATCCAGCTCAATCATTTGCAGTACAACCTGAGGAAAATTGTTCAACTTCTCTCAGCCTTGGATTTTCCATCCAAAAAAACAGAAGGTACTCGGATTATAGGGGGGGTCACTTTGTAAATTATATAATTGTTTAACCACTAAGCTGTGCACCTGAAACTAATATAATATTGAATGCCAAAAAATGGGAGAAAACTCTAGATGAAGAGGAGCTGATGCACAGAGACCTAGAGGTGAAGGTGAAAGAAGACTCTGCTCTTGACAAGGGCAGAGACAATGTACTGGGGAGGGGAAAAAAGGTGGCATGGATAAGTAGGGCCAGAATAAGGATGTGGACTTAACTCAGTGGGACACTGGCCACTGAAGTAACATGGGAGAATGGTGTGTAAAAGGTTGGCCAATGGTGGTGGCAGAATGCACCAAAGAGCAAAGTGCCTAGAACTGGGAAGGCCCCCTGAAATGAGTTGTAATCATTCATATGTGAGGTGAGGAGCTCTGAAGCAGCATTACAGGAGAGAAAATAGAGGGGAGAAAATCAGTAGGACTTGGTAACTTGGTAAATCTCTCTCTTGCATATATATATATATGTGACAGATGAGCCAAGGATGACTACAAGTATTAAGCCTGGATGAGGGCAATGGTGATGATGTAATACACAGATAAAGGAGGTGGAAGAGGAAACTAGAAAGGGTTTGCCAAGATCTTGAATTAGAGGGTATGGATGGCAAGTCATCCATGGGGAAACACTGACTGAGCTTTCGCTGTGGACGTGGTAATGTGGCTATCTAGATTAAGTATGATGGTGACAGTTAAAGGCATTGGAACAGATGAGCTCCCTGCTGAAGGGAGAGAGCATAGCTTGGGATTTAGAATGGAACACTGGAGAATTAAATGTAATAATGTGTGCAAAGTACTTAGCACAGCGGCTAGCACATAGCAAGAGATCAATAAATGGCAGCTTTTAGTACAGTTAAGAACACACAGATTTAAAAGATAAGGCACACAAGGAGCTTTCAGCAGAGAGAGGCATGCATGGTGAACTACATACAGCAGCTCCTCTTTCTGATTAGATAGTGTAGTTTCCATGGTTAGGGACTCAGGCCTCAATGCATCAATGCAAGAGTACTCCGGGGCTCCCAGTGGTTATCTTTCACAAAACTCCTAACCAAATATAGAAGAGAACCAAATATTAACAGCTTTCTTGGTGGTTTGAATTTCTGAGAGATATATTAATTGATCATTCAGGCATTAGCTGGAAATGATATAAAATATAAACTCACAGATCCATCTCTTTTAAAGCCAGAGTTTATAAGAGTCTACCGTTACCCTTCTCCTAGCCAGTTAAGATCAGCCCTGGGACCACAAAGTGTCTTGCTTGGGCAGTTAGCATCAACTGGAACAGGGATGTCCACTTTGTAGTATCTCTCCAACTTCCTGGACACTTGACCTAAGCTCTATATACCTGGACATGTCTCTAATCAAGCAGCCTTGACATGAGGCCCCTTAAATACCAGAGTGACCATCGTGCCATACAGGCAGATGCTCCTAGAAAAATCGTTCAGCCATTTGTTAGCATATATTGAGCACTTACTCTGATCCAAGCACAATGTCACCCACACTCAAAAAGAGAAGGTTCTAAATAAAATATAAAAAGTAAGTCAATGAATAGATCGGGGACTGGAGAAAAAATAATTAGTAAGGGCTAAAGTGATAGACTGTTAATAAGATGCCACAAAGAATTTAACTGTTCATCTGTCTTCATAAGCTCTTTCCCCTTTACAACAGAAAAGACAATTAGGCGTGTAGGCTATTCAATCCTAATTTCTGAATTCAAGATGTAACTAATGGTCCCAAAAGAGAAGAGTTTTTTCCACTTTTCCTACATCAATCCAGCATGAGTGCAAATGTATCTCGTCAAGGCTTGGGGGAGAAAAAGGAAGGAGAATATGACTACTGCCAGAACAAGCTCAACAGACAGGAACAGAAGAGAATTTTACTGGCAGAAATTAGAAATTGTTCTTTCTCACTCCACCAACACATAAGTAATCAACGCAGAACTACCTTCTGCTGCCTTCATAAGCTGTGTTACAGAAATGATGCCTCAAGGGATACAAGTGGAATCTGCCATGCAATAAAACTGTACCACCTTACCTAGCACACCTGAAAGTATTTTAAAAGTATTTAATTTTTCTTGCCCTAGCTGGTTTGGCTCAGTGGTTAGAGAGTTGGCCACAGACTGAAGGGTCCCGGGTTAGATTCCGGGGGAGGGCACATACCTCGATTGCAGGCTCAATCCCTGGCCCTGGTCAGGGCGAGTGAGGGAGGCAACCAATTGATGTTGTCTCTCTCGCATCGGTGTCTCTCTCTTTCCCTCCCACTCTCTCTGAAAAGCAATGGAAAAAATATATTCAGGTGAGGATTAAAATATGTATATTTAATTTTTGCTCATGACTTTTTGATAGTCTAAGTTAATGCATGAAGATAAAACTTTTTGGCCACAGGCCTTTGCAAACCCTCCAGAACAGATTGAAAAGTGTATGATGCAATCTTCAGAATTAATAAAAACTGCCACACACGTGCACACACACACACACACGTGAGTATTTCAAGCATGAGACATGTAATATTTCAAAGGGTACTAGACGTGTGTAATGAGGTGTTAAAATAAGACTGTCTGCCTTTGCCCAAAGCCCCTAAGATAATGAACGCCAACTACTCCCACATTCCAAAGTGAGGTGCTAGATCCTCTAAGTGGGACTTGCTGTTTTGTAACCATTAGTTGATCACCCATTCCTTGCCTTGGAGATGCTGAGCTTTTGAAGACTGAGAAAAGGATTTCTTGTAGAGTGAGCTGTGAAAGTGTGACGGTGCTTTCCTTCTGCACCATGCCAACCTGGCACCGACCTGGAGCTCTGTAGTGCACATCAAGCCCAGTGGGAAGGGTGTGAAGGAAAATGCCAGAGTTCAGTATGTTTCCAGGTCAACAGTGAGAAATCTAAAGGGTTGGAGACTGCCTGAAGTGCCTTGAGGCAGCAGAATAGAGCACTGCAGCTGATAGGTAACTATATCCCCGCTGGCAAAAGAGACGAGGTGCTTGTTTGCTACGAGTCAGTTGTAGACATCACAGGCAAGAGGTTACTGACCTGAACTGGTTAGAACAGAGCCCCAGAGGGTGTTCTTTGAAGGAAACACAACCTTCCGCAGAAAGAGGCTCAGGAGCCTCACTGGGTTTACAAGGCCTGAAGAGGTACACAGGCAGGTTCTCGGAAGCCAAGGGAAAGGGCTATAGTTGAGTACCACCAGGGGCTCTCCGAGGAGACCACAAAAGCACCACTAGAGAATTTGTTCATCTCTGCCCGGAGAAAATTAAGACCACTACAGTGGTGCTAGTCACACTTCTGCTGTCCCACACCTCTCCTGCCTTCCCACACTTCAATACTAAAGGAGCCAGGGCGAGCCTAGCGAGCGGGGCAGAAGGAAAGGAGACATCGCACCCCCACCTGCACAGCAAGCTTCCAGGTGAGGCAGGTCCAAGTTGGGGGAAAGAAGAAGGTGAACTTTGAAGTTCAAAAATTTTACTATTGCACTGCACTGGACATATTAATTACTGAACGAAGACTGTTCTAGGAAATCAAATGACCAGAAGAGACAAGATTTTGACTTGACTAGACCAGGGAAGGGTATCTGACCAAAGTCAGCATAATAATAGTCTAGTCGGAGACTTATGACATGCCCTTGAGTGAAAAGATAAGTAAGGGCAATCAGTTTCCTTTGCATGGGAATATAAGCAAAAGAAAAGAATGAATATACTGAACCATGGAAGTTGATGCTAAATATCAGCCATTCACTCAACAAATATTTAAATAGTAAAGAATAAGAAACAGAGTCCCCGTTATCAAGGTGCTAACATTCTAGTGGGTAAGCAGAAAAAAAAGCAGTTGAAGAAATAAATAAATTAGATAATGACAGATTATTATTATTGCCTTGAAGGAATAAATAGAATATTTGGATGAGGAAGACTGAGGGGGAGGGACCTACTCTAGACAAAGTGGTCTGGGAAGGGTTTGCTGAGGTATAATATATAAACTAAAATCTGAAAAATTACGTAGATCCAGCTTTGTGAAGAGTCGGGAAAAGAGTGTTTCAAACATAGAGAAAAGCAAATGCAAAGACCCTGAGGAAGGAAATTGTTCGGCACATTCCCAGAACTGACAGACGGCCAGGGCAACTAGAGCAGAGTGAGCAAGAGGGAAAGATGAACTCAGAGAGGGAGACAGGAGCCAGACCATGCTGAGATTGGGAGGCCGTGGTGAATACAATGTGACCTAATGAGACAGAGTTTAGGCCACTGTGAACTATATGAAATATACCTTTAAAAAATGGCAGAGACTGACCAGTAACTCTGAGCTGTCCAGTAAAAATTATAGCTACCAAATATTGAGTTCTTTCATGCCTGTAAATGTCCTATATTAGAGGTAAGCAAACTTTTTCTAAAAATTGCTAGATAATAAATATTTGAGACTTTTTAGATCATATGGGCTTGATCACAACTATTCAACTCTGCAGTTTTAGTGGGAAAGCAGCCAGATAATATGTAAATGAATTGGTATAACTATGTATCAAGAAAACTTTATGGACACTGAAATTTGAATATCATATAATTTTCATGTGTTGGGAAGTATTAATTTTATTTTAACCTATTTAAAAATGCAAAAACCATCTTTAGCTCATGGGCCCCAAAAAACAAAATAGTGGGCAGGATTGTTCCATAAGCCATAGTCTGCCAACCACTACTATAGATGGTTTACTTGTGACTAATTCATATAAGATAAACCTATAAGATAGGTACTATTAATACACTCACTTTATAGAAGAGGAAAATGAGACAAAAGTTCTCACAGCTAAAAATTGGCAGAACCAAGATATGTACCAAGCAAATCTGGATCCAGATTACATGCTGCTAATTTTGCAATCTTGCCTTATGCTAAGAAATAATACAAATTTAACATATTCAAGAGAAACACTTCTGTAATGGTGGAATAAATATCCACTCCTCCATAAAAGCAAAGAGAACACTAGCAAAATAGTCAAAATCAACTTTTTCAGAACTCTGGAAATTAACCAATTCCAATGACATTTTTCACAGAAATAGAAAAAACAACCTAAAATGTATATGGAGCTACAAAAGACTCCAAAAAACCAAAGCAATCTTGAGAAAGAGAAACAAAGTGAAGGCATTGCATTTCTTGATTTCAAACTATATTTCAAAGTTATAGTATTCAAAACAGTATGACATTGGCATTTAAAAAACCCCACATATACCAATAAAACAGAACAGGAAACCATGAAATAAATCCCTGCATATAGGTCAACTAATTTTCAACAAAAGTACCAAGAATATACAATGTGGAAAGGATAGTCTTTTCAATAAATGTTGGGAAAACTGGATATGCAAAAGAATGAAACTAGACACTTATCTTACAGCATACACAAAAATCTACTCAAATAGATGAACAACTTGAATATAAGACCTCAAACTGTAAAACTCCTATTTTTGGGATTTGACACCAAAAGCAAAGGCAACAAAAGTGAAAACAAGTGGGACCACATGAAACTAAAAAGTTTCACACAGCAAAGGAAACTGTCAACAAAATGAAAAGGCAGCCTACAGAATGGGAGAAAATATTTGCAAATCATATATCTGACAAGGGTCTAATACCCAAAGTATACTACTCAATAGCAAAAAAAATAAGTTGATATAAAAATGGGCATAGGATTTGAATAGACAGTTTAAAAAAGAAAGAGTAAGTTAAATAGAGGATAGAAAAACAATGCAGAAAATCAACAAAATCACAAGTTGATTCTTTGGGCCCCAGCTGGGTGGCTCAGTTGGTTGGAGTGTCTTCTTGATACACCAAGGTTGGGGATTCAATCCCCAGTCAGGGCACATGCAAGAATCAACCAATGAAAGCATAAGTGGAACAACACATCAATGTCATTCTCTCTCTCTCTGAAAAGTGAATAAATAAAAAGTTGATTCTTTAAAAAATTCAGACAATTGACAAACCTTTTGTTAGACTGACCAAGAAAAATAAGAGAGACAATATCCTAATTACTAAAACCAGGAATACAAGAAGGGTAATTACTGCTGGCTTTACAGAAATAAAAAGGATTATAAAGGAATACCATAAACAATTCTATACCAGTAAAATACATAATGTAGATGAAAGTGGACAAATTCCTAGTAAGGCACAATCTGCGAAAACTGACTTGAGAAGAAATAGAAAATCTGAATAGACCTATATAAAACAAGGAAAGAGATTTCATTAGTAGTTGATAGATTCCCCGAAAAGCAAAGAGCCATATCAGCCTTTCACAAATTCTTCCAAAAAATAGAAAAGAGGTAAATATGTTCCAATTGATTCTATGAGGCCAGTAGTATTGTAATACCAAAGAAAATTCCCCCAAAAGAAAACTATGGACTAATATTCTTCATGACTGCAGGTGCAAAAGTTAAAGTATAAGAAAATAGAATCATACATCACAACCAAGTGGGATTTATCCCAGGAATGCATGGATAGTTTTATATGAAAATAGACTAAAGGACAAAATGACATAAGGTAGGAAAGTATACTGGCCAAGAGCACAAGCCCTGGAACCACCACATAGGTTTCTATATTAGCTTCACCACCAGCTGTGTGACCTACAGTAAGTCAAAAATCTTTCTATGACTGTTTTCCCCTAGGTTGATTTGAGGATTAGAATGTATAGAACTTACATTAGTGCCTGATACATTGTAACTGCTAGTCAAATATTTACTGTTGTTATTTAACTATTTTTATTTACTAAACTTGCTAAGGATCATGAAAATTATGACTCATCCAACTCCAAATTGTTTTTGCCGCTATGCCACAAGTATCTCAATTAACATTCTCAATTTACTATCTTCAAATGCAACAGAAATGCCATTGAGAAGTAACAGATGTTTTGAGAGATTAAAATTAACTCATCAATATGAGAATAAAATCTACCATGATCAAAATCTTGATATCCCTATGTTTTACTCTTCCTCCAAAGCCTTCCTTCTCAGAAAATGAATCATTCAGTTTCTCAGAACAAAAAAAATTTGTCACCTTTGATCTCTTTTCTTTCCCCTCATATTTAATATTCAATGCATAAGTAAATTCTTCAAAATGTATTCCAGTCCATCCACTTCCTACCTTCCCAGCAGTAGCGTGCTAGTGTCATCTCTCTTCTGGATTGCTGTATTAGCCTCCTGACTGGCTTCTCTGCTTTCGCTCCTGCTCCCAGGCATCCTGGTCTCCACACAACAGCCAGAATGACACTTAAATTGTGGTTCCGATCATGACTGTTTTTACCATGCCCTACAGGGCCCTACATAACCTGGCTCATGGGTAGCCCTCTATTATCTATGAATTTCCTCCCTGCTCTCCAGCCACAGCCGATTTGTGTTGATCCTCTAACAAGACAAGCACATTCTTGCCTTAGGGTCTTTGCACTTGCTGTTTCCTCTTCAGAAACATCCTTCCCTCAGGGCTCCCTCTCTCCATTCAGGTCTGTGCTCAAATTTTACCTCCTCAGAGCCACCTCTGGCCATTCTATCTAAAATAGCACCATACTGTCTTCTTACCCTGATTTACTTGCCTCCATAGCATTTATTGCTACTTGACATCACACATTTATCCTCTGTTGAACTCCATGATTTTGTCTGTTTTGTTCACTGTTGCATTCTTGGTGTCTAGAAGTGCACTCGACACATGGTAAGTGATCAATAAATATTTGGTGAATGAAGAGACAGCCAATCAGGAGACCTAAAAGAAAGCAGCAGAGACATTACTTAGAGAACCATACATCTCTGGGACTGCATTGATTCCCACAGATTTTCAGGCTCAGTTACAGTCCAAATATATCCTTAGAATAGCCACCCCTCCTCCTCATTGTCTCTGTTCATTGCAATAAGAAGTTAACTAAACCTGAAATTGGTACCAGGAATGGGGTGTCAAGTAATAAACCCAAAGAAAGTGTGGCCTTCACTGTCTAGCCTCAGGGTGAGGGGCAGTAAGTAGCAGCTCCCCATCTTAGTATGAGGAGGAAGGGCTAGAAAGATAAGCCATGGGCTGGGCTCTGAAAAACAAATCTTTAAGGAACTTTATGGCCGCTGCCTTAGAGCATTTCTGAGGAATGAAAGTAACGAATGGTGGTTTATTTTCTTAAGTAAAGCACAGCAGGAAAGGGGCAGTCTTTGTTTCCAGGTTGCCCAGCTAACGGCTGGCTGATAGAGAAAACCAGAGCCAGCATCTAACCTTTTTGCATCTGTCCCGTGTCTTACAAATCAATGTGGCAGGGAACACTACACCAAGCGCAAAGAAGGAAAAGATAAATTACATTGCTAGCAGCTTGGTATTGGAATAATATCAGGCATAAGACGACTGCTCTGCAGGACCTCCCCTCTTAGGGAGCTCCCACGGCAGTGTGAGAACCACGTAGTGTGATTGGTGGCCAAACGGCAAGCTCCTCTCCAAAGAATCGAGACTCTAAGCTGACACCTATGGGATTCCTGGTCCTATCATATACAGTCTACTACTGGCCTTAAAGTGCAAGCTTGGGGTGGGAGGGTGAGTAGAGAACAGGCATTACTGAAGATTGCAAGCCTGGAGTGCAAATAGGCAATGAGTGAACTGCTCTCAGCTCTCCCGAGAGGTACTGCTCTGTTTAAACACCCTGATGGTAGCAATTTAACCTGCCCACAGAGCATAACCTTTGCCCTGTTGCTTTAACAATTGTTGCTGAGGGAACCAGCAGGCTCCAGATCTCAGGACTACTTACTGCACTAGTACATGTATCTCAGTTTTCTCTATTTGTTACTTGAATTCATAAGAAGCAATGAAAGTTTACAAGCTATAGTACAAACATCCAATAAATTCAAATAGACACCTGGGCTCTTTTCTGTCACATTCAGCAATCATAAATATTCAATGATTTAAATCTCAAAATGATCATTGTTTGCTTTTTAAAATAGTAATTTTAAGAACTGCAATAAAGTTCATCTCAGTCTATATATTTTTTTAATCTTATTTGAAATTTGAAAGCATCTGAATTAATTCATTAGAATCAGGTATAGCTTCAAGTAACAGTGAATTAAACAAGGTAGATGTTTATTTCTCCATCAGGTGAAAGTCAGTTGGTCCAAGGCTAGTATGAGAATCCACACTCCTCCCTCCAGCCCACTGTTTTGACATCCTTATGACAAAGTCCTTGTCCTCAGGGTCTAAGAGGGTATCTGGAGTTCAGCCATCACATCATTTTCCCACATAGCACCATGGAGAAAAAGACAAAGAATCAGAGAAGACACTCACCAGCTGCCTTTTAAAATGGTTTCCTGAGAGATGTTGCACAATATTTGTTTATGTCACATTAGTTAGAACTTAATCACCTGGTCATACTTGGCTACAAAGAGACTGGGAAATGTCTATATTCCAGGTGGCTATAAACCTAGATAAATATTGGGAGTTATATTACTAAGGAAAAGGGAGAATTACCATTGAGGTTAACAACTAGCAGTCTATGCCCCATTTCAGGACAGAGCTCCAGAAATTCCATTTCCAGAGCAGCTTAGCCACAGTTGTTGCTAAGGATGAGAAGAGTAATCCATGTAGCTATTAAGATACGCCTGGCTAGAAGCAGGAAAAAATGGAGATGGAAGTTTAGGTTAGAAAGTAGGGATATATGTTTTTATTTTAAAATATAAAGATAAAATGATAGATTAGAAAATACGAGTGGGGGGCAGGTTGAAAGAAGGGCTAGACTCGCCCGGCCAGGCATAGCTCAGCGGTTGAGCATCAGCCTAGGATCCAGGAGCTCGCGGTTCGATTCCCGGTCAGGGCACATGCCTGGGTTGCGGGCTTGATCCTCAGTTGGGGGCAGGAGGCAGCTGATCAACGACTCTCTCATCATTGATGTTTCTATCTCTCTCCCTCGCCTTTCCTCTCTCTGAAATCAATAAAGATGTATTTAAAAAAAGAAAAAAAGAAGGGCTGGACTCTTAATGGATACTTCCACTGCCCTTCATGTTACAGAGGTGGGAGGGTAGCAAAGCTGAGGAGAGTCACGTTAAACTGATGGTCGAAAAGAGGGGTCAACAAACAATGGTCCACATCCAGGTCGCTGTGTTTGTAAACAAAGCTTTACTAGAACACAGCCACACTTATCATTTACATATTGCCTATGGCGGCTTTCCGGGCTGTAATGGCAGAAGCAGGTAGTTGTAACAGAGGCCACGTGGCCTGCAAAGCTGAAAATATTTGCTATCTAGGCCTTTACAGGAAAACTTTGCTTGCCTTTGGTTAAACACCTCGTTGAGGTGGTCAGCCTCTGACTTGAATACTTGTGGTGATAAATGTGATCTAAACTGGGATCACAGGATGCAGTAGCTGCATATTACTGGGGAAGAGGCAATCTTGCTTTTCTTACATAATGTGCTTCCGGGCACCCTGGAGAAGTTCCTGTTTCTTGTTGTGGTTTGTTGGGTTCTTCCCAGACGCTGCATTCTCTTGTTTCCATAAGACCCGTTGCATCGCTGTTGGCAATTGAATGTGGACCTTGGCTCTGGCAGATGATGATAACATCCCCCAGTGTTGTCCATCACACATATTGTTGCTGCTGCTGTTAGAATGCAAACTAGAGAGATTTAATTTTCTTAAGCTAATAAATATATCTATTCAAATAAACAAAACATTGATGCACAAAGTAAAGGAAAAGAAAATCACCATTTGAATTCCAGATCAAATATCACCTCCTCCCAGAGGGCTTCCATGATATTAGATGGAATTATTCTCAGCCCCCTCTGTCTTCTGTAGCACACAGCTCACACCTCTATTGACTCTATTACATTATGCCTTGATTTGAGATTGTCTGTGAACACATCTATCCCCTCCTCTTCTAGAATGTGAACTCCTTAGTGATATAGCTTTTATCTGGTTAGCTTGTGAATGCCCAGTGCCCAGCAGAAAGCCTGATGCCTGATAGGTGCTCAATAAGTGTTCATTGAGTTGAAATGTGAAAAGGGTGAGCTACTAGCCTTCTCCACATCTTTTCTCATTCCTCTGCATTATAGAGGCTGTCAGATTTGCCTTCAGTCCACATTGTTCTGGCCACTGCATTCTCTCTCCTTTTCCCTTCTCAGTTTATTTGCTCGTTTATGGATCTACATAAACTATATATGTGTGAAAATGTGTCTTTCACACTGAAAATTTTAAAATCTGGATTTTCTTCTATCTCTAGAAATTCTCATTCTGTGGTACTTTCTTTCTCCAGACATTATTTTCCCTCAGCCCCTTCTCGGCCATAAATTACAGTCACCTTGATGTATATTCCCCACCTCCCTTCCTCATGCTTCATTGATTCAGCACACTTGGACCTGTCTTGGCAAAAACTGACTCTGGAAAGAAATGCAGCAGCTTCTCTGCCCTGAATTTTAAGCTTCATAATAGAGGAATCTTCTTACCCACTCTCATCAATACATGGCCTTAGTTACAAGGACATATGATTCCTATATTTTAAAAGCAAGCATATGAAAAACTAATCATGATGAAAATGGGAACCCACAAAAACAGATACTCCCATGATGCCCTTCATAAGGCCATGGAGTGGCTCTGCCTTCATTAGGGGCCCATGACCAGGGTCCAAGAATGAGCGCCTCTCTGGCTCTAGCTCTGGATCTGTGGGCCCTTTTGCCTTTTGCTAGTGCCGCTGCCAGGACTGTCTCTTAGTGCTGCAGCTTCCTAGGCACCCACCAGGTGCAGCTGCCAGGCTGAAAGGAAAGAAGAATTGATTTCAACTTCCAACCTGAGACTGTCCTCGCTGCTCTGACCTTGAACAGGGCTCTTTCCCTTTCTTGCCAATCCTCAGTCCATAGCCAGGGTTTTGTTCTCAGCACTATTTTGATGCATTTCCCCAGGATTTTTTTTTCTTCACTTCTCTGTGGCCTCTCATCTTCACTGGCCCTATGCCCTGACCCCCTCCAAGCCCAGCAGGGCCTCCTCACCAATCAGGGTAATGATGGGCACTAAGGAAATTGTGGCATCGGCTCCTGGCAGGCTGACAGGCACCAGGGAGGACCAGTGGCTGGGGGAGAACCAGGGCTACTGGATCCACCTAGCCTAGCCTGAGAATCCCTTTGATCCTTGTAAACAAAGAGAGATTAGTCCTAATATTGAGATGGTTTGACCTATGCCAATACCTATTTTTGCCTCTTTTTCTCATGTATAAGATGAAAATAATACCAGGAAGATACAAATATTCACACAGAGACAATATCAGCATAGTGGTAAAAGCAGTCATTGTTCTAGGCCAGAACTATCAAGGACCTGAGAAAGAAGTGCAGGAGACCTCAAATTTGGTCAGACTTTCCAACTATAAGATCAAACTAGATGAGGCAACTCTGTAGTCAAGCAATTATACTTTTCTTTCCAGTGAGTATATCTTATTTCCAGAAGTCGGAATTGTCTAGGAAACACTGATTCTTGCACAGTTCTGCTATTCTAGAACCGCCTATTCACCCCCATGGCCCAATCCTCTCCTTCTGGGCCGCATCCAGCAAAATGTGGTTGTGTGACTCTCTCTGAAGCAACATTTAGCTTTACTGCTAGGAAGCAAAATAGAGAGGTTCAGTTTCCTCTGCAGGCTGGATGTCAGGAATGCAAAGGCATGTGATCTTGTTCCAGTTCCACCTTGGCTACTTAGATCTAAGTTGCTTTATCTCTCTCGGCCTCAATTTCTTCCCCCTGCAAAATAAACAGGCTAAATCTTTTTCTAAGGTTCCTTCCAGGCTCTGCTACAATAATTCATTCTTAGCTGCACCAAATGCATCACAACTCTGAAAGCAAGAGGAAAACTGATTGGCTCTCACATGCACTGGCTTCTCTTTGCAGCACGAGTGGAAACTTTACAGAGGACACTGTCATATCGACTCAGACATGGGGGAGGAGAGTTATGGTCAGAGAAAGCTGTGCCCCAGAGTCCTGGGCATCCATTCCTTTTGAGAACCCACAGAGTTGACTCATACTCTGCTACTGGCATCTATAGAGGCAGCAAGAATCACCTTCTCGAAGCATCATCCCTGCCCTCCACTGCTCATCCAGTTTACTAAACATGGAGTGAGCACTTTTATGTCCCAGGCACTATTACAAATACAAAAAATTCATTAAGTAAGATCCCTTTTCAAATCAAGATCACAATATTTGGTAGGAGCAAGAAGCAGGAAAGTAAAAACCTAAGGGTCCTAGTTGAAAAATCATTTGATCCTGTTTTTCACCTGTTCAGAAAGAGAATTAAGTAGGGGTTCAGAGGATCTGTGACATCAGCCACGCCTAAAATCAAATTTGGGCAAGTTAATCTCATTCAATTTTCTTATCTTCAAAATGGTGCAATACTGGAAACTCAAAGGATTAGTGAGACAATACATATAAAACTTAACTTTCTTTTTTAAAAATAATTTTAAAATATATATTTTTATTGATTTCAGAGAGGAAAGGAGAGGGAGAGAGACAGAAACATCAATGATGAGAGAGTCATTGATCGGCTGCCTCCCGCACACCCCGGACTGGGGATCAAGCCCGCAACCTGGGCATGTGCCCTGCCCGGAATCGAACACCGATCACCTGGATCCTAGGTCGACGCTCAACCGCTGAGCCACTCCCAGCCAGGCTACAAAATATTTTAAAGAAGTCTTGGGTATCCCTTTTCCATCTTCTTCAGAAACTTTAGTGAAGCTCTATGTTGTCCTTTAGAATTTTGTGCCTCGGGTTTTCTTTAGTCTCCATCATTGTGCTGAGTCTGCCCATGATGAGAGCTAATAGCCCCGAGGAAAGGTCTCTGAGAACTTTGGAGGGGCGTGAATTATAGAAATTAACTTTACACAGAAAGGCAGCTCTTTCTCTGGATCTAGAAGGTGAGATGGAGAAACAAGGGTGGGAAGAGTTTTCTCCACGTCACAGTGGAGGTTTTGAAAGCAGAGGCTGGGAGCAGAAGCTTTGGAACCCCTAAGTTTATCAAAACGATTCTGAAGGCCCAGGCTTAGGGAGACCGAAGAGTGGAGGCTGCACCGAGGCCACAGCAGAGGTGGAGAGCCTGAATTTCCACCGAATTGGAGCTAAATTTACACTGTTCTGCTTCCTCTTCTTCAACATTCTGCTCATTGACTTCCCTCGCCAACCCAGGAAACAGACTTGACTTCCTTATTTTCAAGTTACTGGTGGCAGAAGAATAGCAAAGCTTTGCTCAAGGAAGAGCTATTATTACAAAGTAACTTTAATTAGTGAGATAGTGCAGGGGGAGAAACTCCATTTCTTCTGCAGAATTCAGGGATCTATTTGCATTTGAAAAACAACCTCATTAGAGCAGTATATTAGATTATAAGGTATTTTCCAGGAAAATATTTCAGAAGAACCAGAGCAATCGCTTGCATGTGTGCACACAGACACAGATGCACACTCTTAATTTTCTAATTAAAAGTACATACGTACTTTTTCAATTAAAAAGTATTCAGAAAGTGAAAAAAAAACTGACACGAAATTTAAAGAGGAAAAGACTTGTGGAGGTTTAAAGAGAAAAGGACTGAGAGTTTGGAGGAATAGACATTAGGGAAAGTATACGGCAAGGTTAAGAGAATTGTGGAATTAATGCTATTTAAAAATAATTGAGTTAATGGGAATGCAAATTGGTACAGCCACTGTGGAAAGCAGTATGGAGTTTCCTCAAAAAATTAAAAATGGAACTACCTTATGACTCAACAATTCCACATCTGGGACTTAATCTGAAGAAACCCAAAATATTAATTTAAAAGAATATACGCACTCCTATGTTCATTTGCAGTGTTATTTACAATAGCCAAGATTTGGAAACAGTCCAAGTGCCCATCAGCAGATGAATGGATAAAAAAGCTGTGCGACATTTACACCATGGAATACTACTTAACTGTGAAAAGAAGGAAATCTTACACTTTGTGACAGCATGGATGGACCTAGAGAGCACTATGCTAAATGAAATTAGCCAGTCAGAGAAAGACAAGTACCATATGATTTCAATCATATGTGGAATCTAATGAACAAAATGAACTAACAAGTGAACTAGAGACAGACTCATAGACAAAAAGCAGGCTGACAGCTGGGGTGGGGGTGGTTGGGAGGCTGGGGTGAGGGGGTGGAGGGATTGAGAAAGAAAAGAAAGAGAAAAAACTCATGGACACACACAACAGTGTGGTGATTACTGGGGGCAGAACGGAGATGGAGGAGGATATAGGGACAATAAATGGTGATGGACGGAGACTTGACTTGGGTTGGTGAACACACAATGCAGTGTACAGATGATGTGTGTGGAATTGTGCACCTGAAACCTGGATAGTTTTGTTAACTAGTGTCACCCCAATAAATTCAATAAAAACAAAAAAATAATAATTGAGTTAAAATCTTTCTAAAAGAATTAGTCCACTTCATTGGCTTAGGTTGTTATCAAGTAATTCATTTTTTCAGGAATTTTAATTGGGTGGCTGCACCAGATGCACATGGGGATCTCCTCCCAATGCTAGAATTGCAATCTTGCAATCAGCATGTTTAATTCATTGATGGGGTATGTGAAATCCCCCAACCTAAAGAGGTCCCACAGAGCTACCACGCACCTAAAATCACCCCCAATGGCTTCCTATTTTTCATGTTCCTCTTCCAGTCCTTTTACTCTTGGCTAAGTCTCTTCACGTGTTAGGCTACTTATCTGCTTTCATTCCTCCTTACCTTTACTTTCTTTATTCGTATTTCAGTTTTTTTCTCTGGGTTCAACAATCACAGAAAATATAACTGTTTAGAACTGCAAAGAATTTTAATGATCATCTTGTCCTATTCTCTCATCTCATAGGTAAGAAAACCAGGACCAAGTAGCTTAATTTCCCAAGGATTGTGCAGCTGGTTAAAGGCAGGAGTGGCAAAAGACCTAGAACCCAGGTCCCCTTCCCACAGGCCTCCTACTTTGCTACCTACTCTTCAGTAACTTTCCCCAGGGCAGCTCTCTTCTATTTTTTCCTCCCGGGGCCTTTGCTAGCTCATTATGGCAGACCTTATGACGTGGAACTCAATATGACACACACACAATATGTTTATACAAGGACAACTTCAAACATCCTGGTTTGTTTCCTAAACACATTTTGTGGCCTTTTGGCCTACTTTGCACATTGGGCATATGTCCTACTTTAAGAAGGCTGACCCAAATGCCTTCCCTCTACCAGGAGTCTTAAAATAGGAAAACAGAGAATCCTCTATTTTTTAAAGAAAATTTAAAATAAAACCAAAGCAAACAGAAAACTAGAAAAGTCATGATCCCATCACTTTTCCCACCACCATAATCATGTGATATACTTCCTCCAGGCAGTTCTCCTAGGCATTTCTTTTAAATGTCATTGTTATCTGTCCTTAACCTGACTTAGCTCAAACCAAGTGTTGGGATAAGTTGGTTATAAAACTGTCTTACTGTTCTTCAGAATCAGTGGAAGCACATCCAGAGGTCGCCAATACATCTAGAGCCTCACCCAGCACATAATTTGGAGTTGAAAATTATTTTTGTCATTCTATGGTTGGGGGGTTGTGGCAGAGATGGCTACTTGCCTATTTAATATCCATAATTCCTTTTTACTTTATTAAGAGAACTCCAATTTTACTTAAGGCAACTCAGTGTGAAGCTTAAAAGTTCTATTTCTGTAGCCTCTCTTTCACTTAAGATTGGTCATATGAAACAGATTTGGTGAAAAGATATAAGCAGAAATCACAGGCTGGCATCTTGCAGGGAATGCTCTTTAAAGGGGATGGCTCACTCAGTGTGTTTGCTCTCCCCCCTTCCTCCTCCCTCCTACCTATATGGTAGATGTGATGGCTGGGGCTGCAGAAACCAACTGTGACCAAGAGGTAATCTTGAAGATGGAAACTACAGGTTAAGGATGTTGGCATCTGAAAGGATAAGATGGGGACATCGGTGATATTGTGATGCTGCTACACCAGCTCTGGACTACCAACTTCCCAACTTCATATTATTTGAGAGAAAAGTATGTGTTCATCTTGTTTAAGCCACACTTTTATTATATTTTTCTTTTACTTGAAGTTAAAAATTCCTGATACAGGATCCAAACCACCCTGAAATGCTCTCAAAGAACGCCCTCTTTGGATTCGCTAACGGTTCCTCTAAGTCTGGATCTTGTAGTTACTTGGGATTTGCCAGGCATCTCCATGCACCCCTACCTCCCTCATCGGTGCCTTGGCAAGGCCAGAACCTCACCCCTTGGGATCCTTGGATCTTACTTTCTGGACTCCCAGGGCTGGACCCCTTTTCTCTTACTTTTGCTGTTTTCCAGTTGCATTCTCTGAAAGGCTCTGGCTCTGCCTGGGGACCTGCTGCTCCTTCTAAACCCGTCACTCCCACCTCCTCCTCAGTTTAGTCTGTGCCCCTGCTAGGGGGTCATCCTGGCCAACTTTCTAATAACTGCTTAACAGAAGATTTACATGTAATATTTTTTGAGCATATTCTCTAAGATGTGCTCAAATTGTATCTTAAATTTCAAGATGTTTTTTCCCTTCCTAACAGACTTTATCAAACTGAGGAACTAGTTCCCCATAGTCCCAGCAAGGGGTAATCATGGCTGATTAGACCCAGCTGAAAATCTATCCATAGGTGGCAAATGAAGAAGATTTTGGCTGTATGAATTTTCCCCCCGAATATTAGGCATAGAAATAGAGAGGCCCTCGTTCCATCTTATTATTTTTACCCATTAATCTTTTGGTTGAGTTATGATTCTGGCAACACACAAGACCTGCAATCTTAAGAGTCCAGATATACTTACTGGATACGTGATAACTTTCAAACCAATCTAAAATATCCAACCAGTGGATATAAATAAGCAAAGAAAAGTAAGTTATTAAACAGTAATATTGGTGCCTGGCTTTAGTGGTAAGTAACATCCTTCCCTGGGCTATCACTGAGCAACATTAGCTTGTGATTATAAATTAGTCTGTCAAGTATTTTCTCCTTGGATCCTGGCCCTATCCTTAACCCAAGTCCTCAGGGAAACAGTCTTCCTGGGCCACATTCCCTATAACTAAAGCATTTACAGGACAATGGACTAATGCGATTTAAGTTGGCTCATGTGCTCCCACTTCCCTAAGAGCCCAGCTTGAGACAAGAAAACATGGAAGAGACCACCTTGGCTGCCTGTGAAAAGGGTGAGTCAGAGAAGAACGACTTGGAGGGGACTGAGGGCTGGACAACCGGCTCTCGGCATGAGTGCCTCGGGCTCAGCTCTCAGAGATTCATCACTACTGTCAACAAATTGGGAGCTGGGATGAAGGACATCACTGGGACAGTAAGTCTAAAATTTGGAGCCCTCAATGGCTTCCTTCTCTGTCTTTTTAACAGGGAGTGTTCAGAACATCTAATCAAGAGATTAAATTGTTTCTCCCCTTGGGATCCTCATTTACTATTCTGTGTCACGCAGAGCAATTCTGCACACACATTCACCCCAATTTTTACCTCTATATTTTATCTCCACCACCCGTCATGACTCGGCAAACAGAGGACATCCTGGCTACCAGGACTCCCTCTCGGAATTATAAACAACAGCAAACATTACTTTCTCTTACACATAGATGAAAGACAAAATGAAAATAGCTCAAAATCAGGCCAAGTCGTGGGACTGTTGGTGTTTTCTTCTCTATTTCTACTTTCAGTCTCCCCATATCCTCTTTGACTATAATGCATATTAACGAATGCTAACATTTCCTGAGCGCTGACTCTGGGCCAGGCACCCTGCTTAAGCACATTACATATTTTATCTCACTTAATCCTCTTTACAAATCTATGGATTTACATATAAGGAAACTAAAGAAATTAAGTAACTTATCAGTGGGTAGCCTGCATCTGAGTCCAGGTTTATCTGACATTAAAGTCAGGACTCTTAGCTACTGCACTATTATTTTTATAATGGAAAAAGTACACAAGTTTAAAAGAGGTGATAAGATGTTGAAACTAGAAGCTTTAGTCATGGATTTATCTTAAGGAATTGTACCTTCTAAAAATGAGAGGGAACATGGTATGGTGGTATATATAGCATGGTGGCTATGAGCCTGGATTCTGGAGCCAGGACTCATGAGTTCAATTCCCCCCCCCCCTCCCGTCTTACAAGCTCTGTGACCCAGAGCAAGTTATATAACTTCTCTAGGCCATGTTTTCTCTATTTATAAAATGGAGAAAACAATAGCACCTACCACAGGGTTATTGTGAAGATTAAATAAATTATATTATGGAAATGCTTAAACAGTGCCCGGCCCATAGCGAACACTATGAAAGTATTTGTGGTGTTGTTATTGTTATTATTCTTTTATTCTAAGAACTTTTGAAGCCTGTCTTGTATTCTCCTGAAAGAAAACAAACAAACAAAAAAACACCAATTCTAAGCCCCTGCATCAAGGATTTTAAGAATGAGGCTGCCAGCCTTTCTTAATGGAATGGCTGTAAGGTAAGGGGTGATGAATGCATGGTGATCAATCTCTTTCAGGGCTGCAGGGCAGCACCTTGCAGGGAGAAGTTTTCTGTCGTCATTTTAACTGCACAGGCAAACCATAGAGCAAAACGTCCTGTTCATATTTTTTCCTTTGTGTAATAAATTTAATTATTATTAAAATTATTATGTTATCAAAGTTCTGGTCATAATTTTTAAGAGCAGGGTAATGTGTCTAGGAATTACCAAATGAAACTCAAAGAAATTAAAGTACAATATATGGAATAATAAAAATATTTCTGCAGCAGAAACAATAATTGTTTAATATATGCTCAAAAAGCAAAGTGAGTCTTTCTGTTAATAAGCAAATGGATGAGTACAGAACTTGAGTTTCACTGTGGGAAGAATTCCTAAGGGGCTTAGGTTTTCCAAAGTGATGGTCCCTGCTCAGAAAGTCACAGGCATTGAATCTTTAGGCATGGTCCTCCAGCTGATGTCTGTGGCTCCCAAGTTGAGGCCCAAGGGGGGAAAAAAAGAGATATCAGGTGAAATCAGAGAAATAAATCCAATTGGGAGAAAACAGAGACAATGGTGGCTCTTTTGGGCTAGGAAGTATAAATAAAACAATTAACCCTGGCCAGTATTGCTCAGTGGTGGAGAGTCAGCCTGCACACCAAAGGGTCATGGGTTAGATTCCCAGTCTAGGGCATGTACCTGTGTTGCAGGTTCATTCCCGGCCCTGTCTGGGCATGTGCAGGAGGCAACCAATGGATGTACCTTGCTCACATGGATGTTTCTCTGTCTCTGTCTCTCTCTTTCTCTCTTTCTCTTTCCTCCTTCCCTCCCTTCCACTCTCTCTCAAAATCAATGGAAAAAATCTCCTCAGGTGAAGATTAACAACAACAACAAAAGCCATGCTTTCCCACTTCTCACCTCAGCTCTGTCCACTATAAAGTTCTTCTCATGGAGACTTAACCATAGCACTTTCTAGAATCTGCGAGCTCCCTCTCTCTAAGACAATGGTTCAGCTGTTGAACAGCTCTTACGCTGAACTAAAATCTGCCTTCTTAACTTGTACTCCTTGGCTTAGCTCTGCATCTTGACAGGGAAGGGCCAATTTATTCTGCCTGTCACATTTGAGCCTTTGAAATATTTACAAACAATGATATGGTGTTCCTTTGGTTGATTATTTTTCTTCTCCAGGCTAAATATGATTATTTATATCAATTATCTCTGATTTCCTGACTCTCACCATCCTATTTACCTTGTTCTAGTTGGTCAATATCCCCCAAGAATTGTGGTACCTCCCACGGAACCCAGTACTTCAGTGTGGTCTGACCACAGCCCACTGAAGACCAGGGCTGCCTGTGATCTCCACCTCACTTCCCTTCATGCGATCAAAGACTGGATTTTTTTTTTCAGCAGACCCATCATAGTGTTGGCAAATATTCAACTGGTACTTAATTAAAGTCCTCAGTTCTTTCATATGAACAAACACTGTCCAGGTAACTCCACCATCCTGAATAGTTGGTTTTCTTTTTTACCCTAAATATAGAATCCTGCAATTATTTCTGATACATTTCATCTTATTGAGTTAGACAAGACATTCCAGACTGTCTAGACAATTTTGAATTTTGTTTCTGTAGCTATATTTTCCAGCTTTGTGTCATTGTAGGTTTAGTAAAAATGCCATTTAACCTGTTGATGCTTTGCAAAAATGAAGCAAACTTTTCTGACATTATTGGAAGTGTAGGCTTGGGTACACAATGCAGAGACTTCTAAATAGTTTGAGCAATTTATAGACAGCCTTTTTTCAATTCTCTCCAAAACGCCTGAAGAACACATAGTATAAGGCACACAAAGAAGAAAAGGAGATCTCTTTAATGCACAAAGTGAGCAAGGAAGAAAACAGAAAAAAGTGGGGACTCTACCTGCACCTTCCTACCTATTCTCCTATCCCTGGTCCCAGGATTGGACACCCTCGGGGCCTGACCCAGGCATCATCCCTTGGGGCTGTATGAGGCTGATGATGTGTTTATAACTCCTTCTAGACTGTGGCCCAATCTAGCCACTTAACATCCCTGCCCAGGAAGATCCCAGGCAACAGATTACACCAAGGCACCACTTGAACGGGCCAAATGTCAAATGCAGCAGCTCCGCTATGTAAGACTCCACCCTTTGATAGTTTGCTACCTTCCTCTCCTCCCTCTTCCCTTCACCTTCATGGGGCCAGTGCTGGACAGAAAAGGAGTGTTTCCCTCACTGGTTTATTTCCTCCTGTTTAGACCTGGTCGGAGGAACTGGGGCCTAATGAACTTAATGTTGGGGAAACAAAGCATACTAATAAAACTAAGGAAAAGAAACAATTTTATGGCCAGGGCCTGCTGACTAGTAGAATGTTTTCTCTGATACAGTTGAAATGAAAAGTACTCTCTGAACCTGAACATATTCCGTCTGACTTTTACAGCTGCCTTCCCAGGGGAGAGCTTGATAATTATAGTCTGTAGGAAATTCCCTTACATGGGCTCATATGGGCTCCTTTTCCCTCATATTCCAAGGTCAGGTAATCTCAAATGGGACTTCAAGAAATGTCTTACACAGTCCTCAGAGTGAGAGGCATAAAGCAAGAGAGTAGAGGGTAGGACCATACTCAGCTACTGGCCATAGAATCAGACCTGGATTTCAGTAGCTGCTTCTCTATCTAACAGCCTCATGATCCTGGGCAAATTATTTCTTTCTTTATTCCTCAGAGGTGGATAAATAAAAACTGAGTTGATTGGTAAGAATGAATCAAAAGTTCGTAAACTAGTTAGTACAGTCTCTGGCAGCTATAAAGTGCTCAATAAATATTAGTTATTTTTAAATAGTCTTCATATATATGTATATATATTTATACACACACATATACACTCAGCTTTATTTTTTTTCTAGTATTCATTTGCTATGCTTTGACCTAAAACAGTTAAGAAACATGGTAACAGTTGTCTCCAGGTTTTCATAATCTTAGCATGTTAGAGATCTAGAAATCTAGATTAGATTCTTTTTGCAGATGAAGAAATTGAGGCCCAGGGAGGAAAAGTCAGCTTTACAAGACAAACAGTGAGTGAATGAATGGCACAGTCAGGACTATAAACTGCGAATCCTGACTCCCAATTCTGTCTACAAGTAATGCCTTTTTTTCCAGACAGGAATCAGAATTAGCTGTATACCAAATGCACGTTGAGATGCTAATATATTTTATATGTAGGAAAGTGATAGTTGTCTTTGTGGAATAATGAAAAAGATATATGTATATACTATGAATAATTCTGTATAGAGAGACTTAAGTATTATCTATAAATACATATGCATATCACAATTAATCCCACGCTCAAAACTCCTTCTTCCAAATCCCCTGTTTACTAAGCCGCAAGGGACCATGGAAGGAACATAAAACCTGGAACGGAGTGGGCTTGGATTCAAATCCCAATTCTACCATTACCACTTGCAGGTAACTTTAGCAAGCTAACCCCTCTGAGCCTCAATTTCTTTATCTGGAAAATGGGGCTATTAATGCCTACCAGTAGCTTTTGCATAAGGCATAACAACTATGAAAACACAGCACCTAGTATATTGTGGCGCCCATCGCACGTTGGGCCCTCTCCTTAGAGGATTCTCACTTGGTTCCCCTGATTTGGTTTCTCTACTGGAAGCAAGCCATGCCAGATGCTAGTGGGGTGGGGATCATGTTTGAGAGGAAAAGCAGCTATTTTCTTTCCCGTGAGTAAAATGGGGACATGTAGTTTCCCTCAAGGCCACTGGTGAGGATAAGGTTGTTTCCTAGAGGACATCAGCTCAGGAAGTATGCCAAGACCTAGGGTTACTTACCACAGGGAAATTGTCTCCAGATTGTTCAATGTCAGGCCCTGCTTTTATTGGCTGGCCTTAAAGCACTAGGATTATGTGTCCTAATCCTCAAAGTCTATTAGCTCCTAAAAGCAGCTTTTGCTTTTGGCATTGGGAGTGTTGATTGCCACAACCTTCTCTAGTTAAGCTTCCTTATGCATTAGGTATTTATAAATATTTATGGAAGGATGGAAGGATGGAGGGAAGGGAGGGAGAGAAGGAGGGAGGAAAATTGGTTCAAAGATGCAACAGTGACTGGCCCTTAAGAACTAGGAAATAACATTTTGTTCTGAAAGTTAATCTATACAATCAGTCCATAATGGATCAGATCAGAATATGCAACATCATCTTAAAGCAACAGTATAATTCTTAGCCAAATAAAATTTATATCAGTGGTTCCTGCACCTGGCTAATGATTAAAGTCATTTGTGCTCCCTGTAAACATTCAGATTCCTAAACCCTTCCCCAAACCCAATACATTAGAATTTCTAGTAGGGGAAAAAAAAAAGAAAAAAAAAAAAAGGTCTGCATTTCTTAGTAATAACCACGACCCTACCCCCTACCAGCCACCCCCCAGGTACTTTTGTGGCAATCAGCCCCACCTGGCCAGCAGACTGGCTTTGGGAACCACAGTGACACTGCAAGAGGTCTGAAATAGATTAACACATATAAAGAGCAATGTGTAAGTCAGAAGATTGGTCAGCCAAGCAAATGTGGGCAAAAGGGCACATTTGGCACACTCTGGCTCATGTAAACAAAATTCTGGAATTGGGTTCCCTGCCAGGGTGCCAGAAACATCTAGACCATCTGGAGAATGGATTCCTATTGAGAAGATAGCACAGCTGATGAGCAGAGCCTGGTGTTATTAAACATTTGAATGGTCAAACTCCCCTTGTCAAAGTCCCTTGCTCACTGAGCAACCTTCTGATAATCTCTCTTCCCTCACAAGTGGCCTATATGGAGAACAGGGGCAGATCAGGTCAAATGTTTCCCATGGTAAATTAATCAACTGGCATTCTGGTTATATATCAGTCTCTTGTGAGTTAGTATGAGTCAGCATCCCTGAGTCTGATCAACTCAGAGGCTCTGCCAAGATTGAGCTTCTGAGGCTGCAGAGCTGAGGGCCTGACCCTGGACCCCAGTGAAGGCATCAGAGTAAAAGTGTCCCATTCAGACCCAGGAAGCCAGCCAGTGAACCTCTCCTGGGGAAGGGAGGTGAGAAGGAGCCCATCTCCCAGGGAAATGCACCATGGAAGACTTTCTTGATAATTCTACATGTGCCTTACTGGGGACATGAACTTGGAAGAAGGGGTTAGGAACTTAGAAGAATGGTCATTTAAAATACTTTTTCTGTTCTCAAAGGGCTTTCATATATATTAGCTCATCTGACACTTGTACCAACCTGGGAGGTTAAGTCAGACATATATTACTATTATTATTCTTTCAGAGATGAGGAATTTGAGCTTACCTCATATTCAAAGTAAATGGCACAGCTGGAACCAGAATCCAGAATTTTTGACTCGTGTACTCTTCTCAGTTCTCCTCTTATTTAACAAAGAAAATACCCTAAATGGAACCCTAAAAGAGAAATAGAAACACCTGAATGGTGTTTGCATGTGTATGGGGAGCTGGGCTAAGGACACATATGGAGGTGACAGAGGAGTAGAAGAGAAATCATACCAGTGGTGATAATAAAGCACATCAAACATTTTTCTTAGCCCAGAGAACTGAGACATGATTCAATTTAACAGATTATTTATCGAGCACCTATTGTGTGCTAAGTGCCACCGAGACCAGTAGAGCATAGGAAAAAACAATTTTCAACCTGTTGTTTGGCGTGGTGAAGAGTGACCACCACCAGCCCAATCTTTTTTCCTTCTTTAATGGCAGAATCAAAGAGTGCAGTCCACACCCGGGGTATTTGAAGAGAAGTGGGGAAAGGGAGACTGTGGTAGTTGAGTAGTTGACTGTGATCAGGACCCTGGCAGCCAAGACAATCTGAAAGTGAGAGCTTGATGACATCGCATCAGGGATGGATGTTAGTGCAAACTCCTTGGGGAAGTGACAAAAGGATGCAGCTTCCTCAACACTTTTCCATCACTGCATTTTATCTTAGGTCTTTAAGTCCTTGGTGACTTCACCAGCGACAGTTCCCAAAATAAATCCTGCTTTAAAGAAAAATGCTCTTTACAACTGCATGAAAACAAAATCTAGATTCCAGAGGTGCAGGCAAGTCCCTGGGCTCCTCTTTCTCCTGCTCCCACAAATGCTTCAGCACGAGCCGCAGCTGGGACACGGGGCTCCGGCCAGACTTGTTAGCCCACAGACACTGCCGTGTGGCTTGCTTCAGTGCTCATGTTTTCCCAACTGCTTGATCCAGTTTTCTCTTTATAAATCTGTATGTTTTGTTGTGAGCACTCTCGGGTGGCAAAGGGAAAGAGAGCTGCCTGTTCCCCACCGGATCAGTTCATGTCTGGCTGGATCAGCCTCCCACCTCTCTCGCTGATTCATCAGGCTCAGTCTATTCAAACAGATGGGCCTTCTATTTAGGTATTTTAATAGCATGTAGTTAAGATACCCTATTGAGAATCTGATCTGACAGAGGTATGATGAAGTGTTGATGTGCTGGGAAACCAAGCTCACTAGGCAAATAACTTCTTCCCAAACCAGATAATTTTAATCAATTCAGGCAAGTATTAAATAAGGGCCTGCTATGTGCCAAGCATTGTGTTAAGAGAGCCAGAAAAGAAGTAGAATGCTTGTCAGACAAGCCCTTAGACGTGTGTTTCCTTGGGGAGAAAACGTGCATGGATGGATGTCTTTGTAATCTTGTAAACAGGTTTGACTGCCTACTGTGTGCAAGGGTTTGAGCAAGTAAGCAGCTAAGTAGTCAGGGTAGTGGCCACACCTCTTTTACATCAAGTCTACATCAAACAGTTCAAGAGGAAATGGCTCTCTATTGTCTCACAATGAGAAAAAGAAAAGATCTGACATACACTGAGCACCATCACATTCCTTGTTGCTTGCTATTGCCCTAACTCTAAGCGATATCCACTCTCCCACTTTTCAGTGCTTATCCAAATTGATCTTTTTCTTTCTTAAGATCAAATCTGACCTTTTCCAAAAACCTTTGCTCCCAACCTTTAGGCAATAATATCTTTCCTTCATAGCCTTTACTGTTTGTTATTAACATGCCTTTTGGAACTTTAATTTTGTACCTAACAGCTTATACTCTCTTGTATTGATCTCTAATCTTTCAGGTTTGTGAGACTTGGAGTCAATACTGCTGTAAGCTCTTTAAGGGTAAAGCTTGATTTATACTTGTTCAGTTAATCAATATTTGTTGAGCACTTACTTTGCACCAAATATCCACTGTGTAAGTTACAAACTGTTAGGTTGCTTTTGGACATATGTAATGGAAAACCCAACTCAAATGGCTCAAACAGTAAAGGAGATTTATTGGCTTTTCCAACTGAAAAAAATCCAAAGGTAGGGTAATAATTGGTTATGATTAATCAGAGCTTTGGCATCATTTCTTTGTCATTCTTTTGGTATTACTCTCCTTATGTGTTGGCTTTATCCTCAGGCTGGTAGCAAGATGACTTAGTAATTCCAGGTTCACATTTACAAGTAACGTCCAGAGGAAGAAAGACTCCATCTATTCTGGTGGCTTTCTTAAAAGTGAGGAAACCTCTTTCCTCAAAGCCCCAGCAAGCCTCCCTTCTCATCTCAGTGTACCAACGGTCACAAGCCTTTTTCTCAACCAATTCCTTGACCAGGAAATGCCATGGATTGCTTGGCTTAGGCTAGGTTTCTGACCCAGGCACTGGTGAGAGGATGGCCTGCTTATACTGCAGTAAACAGCCAACTCCCATATTTCAGTGGCTTAATACAGCAAAAATTTATTTCTTATTCACTATGTGCCAGTGGAGATGGGAAGGGGGAGCACTATCATTATAGTCACTCTGGGACTCAGGCTGATAGAGGCTTCATCTTGACAAATGCTCTAGCAATCACTGCAGCAGGGGGAAGGGGACCTGGTGAATCATGCACTGGCACTTAAAGGCTTCTGCCTGGAAATGACACATGTCACCTCTATTCACATTTTATTGGCCAAAGCAAGTTACATGGCCACACCTAACTCCAACAAGCTAAGTAATGCAATCTTACCACATATCTAGGAGAACTAGAATATTTACTAATAGCCCCAATTACTACTACAAGTATCCTTGGCTCAATCAGGACCAACTGTACAGATGACTATATTGAGTTAGCTTCTCCAGAAGCATATGTACTTCTTTGAGAAGAAGATCTGTTAGCAAAAATCAGGTAGTATTAGGAAGGGAGCAATAGATTCTGACTAAGCAACCGATAGTGTTTATTATAGAAGATGTATGGAGGAAAATTGATCTCAGACATGAAAGATCAAGAACAGATTGGTAATGACCAAGGAGAGAAGCAGCCACTGTAGCTATCTAGAGGATGGGCCCAGATGAAAATAAGCAGCAGGGCCAGTAGTGCATGAGTTAGAATCTTTGCTGCCACAGGCCCCAGCCCACACATGGGAGGATAAAAAACAGGTCAGGAAGAGATGTAGGGATGAGAGCTGATTTGAGAGACCTTGTGGGAGGCCTTGGGATGTTAAAGAAGTTGGAGAGTTAAGGGTCAATAGGAAGCCAAGTCATAATATAACCCAGAACCAGTCATAGTCTTAAACTAGGTTAAATATTTGAGAAATAACCTATTACAATAACAAAGACTTGTGACAGGTGGTACAGACAGATGAAATGGAATCCAAATGATAGAAAATGGAGGGCAGCCAATCTGAAAGAGATACAGAAACAGATACAGAAACAAATCTGAGGCCTCCTTCCCATTAGGCCTACAGGTGTTAGAGAAAGGAGGTTTCCATGGGAGAGGACAGTCTGAGTTTACGTTAGAGCCATGCTTCTACCCAGAGGAGGCAACACAACATGAAAGAAAGAACCCTTCTAGATCAGCAGTGAGGGAACTTGGGTTTGAGTCCCTGCATTTACTATAAATATGATATGGAGAAATCACCATAAACTTCTTTCAACTTATTTTCTCAGCAGAAGAAAGAGGATAATAATGCCTCCTCTACTTTCCTCAGAGATTTATGTGAAGATCAAGTGAAATAGGAAAACCCTAGATAAGCTACAAAGCCCTAGATACATGCATGTATGGGATCATGGCACTGATGAGGTCAGTGGGAAGAGCTGAGGAGGCTGATAGTAGGTGAGACACTACCTCCAACTAAATAGGGCCCAGAGGGAAAGACAGAGGAAAGATGAAGTGGAGGTAACAGTGGGCGGGTAGGCATTGTCTATGTCAAGACTTTCAATTGCAAGGGATGGAAACCCAACTCAAATTGGCCTGAGAATAAAGTAAAATGTATGGACTCATAGAACAAGAAATTGCAAGGGTGAAAATGGCTTCAGATGTGTCAGGATTCAGGTGCTCAAGTGTGATGGTTGGAAATCTAATTCCTTCTCTAGTGTCTGCCTTTCTGTGTTGGTGTCATTTTCAGGCAGCTTGTCCTCAAACAATGATAAAGATTGTTCCCAGCAGCTACCAGTTATGCTGGTTAGTTACCTAGTAGTTAGGGTTAGTTTAACAACCCTAGTAGGAAGAGAAAGTACCTTTTTCTCATTTCTACAAAAACCCTGAAGAAACTCCTATTGTCTGGCCTGGATTGTCTGAATCAATCACTATGACTGGCAGCCAACCCAGCTGAATCACATGCATGAAGAGTGGGGAGAAATGCAAAATTGGGGAGGAAATGAAAGCTGCGCATCTCCTCCGCCATAGGAAGTAGGCTTAAGGGGCTCTTTTCAGAAGCGATGACTGTAGAGAAGAGGGCACAGGACAGAGGAGGGAAGAAAATGAACGGAGAACTCAAGGCAGAGGGAAAGGAGCACTTTCTGGAGAAAAGCAAGTTTCAAAAGGGATTACCAAGTGCACTTTGGGGATAGGGGAGTGATCTAATGACACAGATGCTAAAACACTGAGATCTGTCAGTCAAAACACAGTGAGGACATATTGAAGAACTCCCAAAGTAGCCCAAGGCACTGCTTGAAAAATAGTGGTTTAGGAGGCAAAAGAGCCACTGTCACAGGCTTTCAGTTAGTTCTTTGCTTGGTAGGTGTTTTTGTCCCTAACTGTTGGTGGGGAGGGAGGATGGGAGGGAAAATACTGTCAGTTTTGAAGGAGCTAGACTAATGCAGGAGACATGCACAGAGACGTTCACAACACTGCCATATTTTTATAACTTAATGAGTCTCAGTGGAAAAGCAGCAAAGAAATTATCACTAAATTTACAGGAAGTTACAGCCTGTCAGAGCTGTGAAATGTGATTGCCATACACAGCACAGTAGGTCCTCTCCGCCTACCCACTAAGCATAAAGGCCCACCCTGTCTTGCCTTTTTCCAACCTCCTACACACACATTATACCTGCACTCAGGCACATAACAGCAGGGAAAGATTCTCTTGGAACACTGTCAGAATCATTCTTTAGACCTCCCAGCTAGGTCACTACCCTGAAATGAAAAGCTGCCAGCCTCCAGTTTTTGAAGCTGGTGGAATAGGGCTGATTAAAACCAACTTCATACTGAGCAAATACTTGTGAGAGGCAATTTAGTTCTGGATCCATCCTCCAGATCTTAATAACTTCCATCGCCACTAGCCCAGATATTAGTACACTTACAGGCATGTTCAAACATAACGGCCTTACCTCATGAAGATGTTAGCCCACTCTGACCCTGGACTTCAAGGCCTGTCTGTGTGACAGATAAGTGGAGCCAGAGGTCACAGGTCAAGGTTAGCACTCTGGAAGGCCAGGAGGACTCCACGCTGTGACCTAGAGTCTGAATCCCAGGAATGGGCAATTCAGAAAAGCTAATTCCTTCAGGAAAGCAAATCCAGGACTCTAGAATTCTTACCTCATATGCATGTCTCCTATTGCTCTGTTCTCTGTAGTTGTTGCCAGGAAAGGCTCTCTGCTCACAAACCCTTGAGTTCTGGTATTCTCTGTCAACTCTCATGTGCAAAACAGACATCTTGGTCACCAGGCCCTGTCTACTCCCCAGTGAATGACAGTAATTATTGCACACAGTGCTGGAGAGGGATTACTTCATTTTATATATATATATATTGATTTCAGAGAGAGGAAGGGAGAGGGAGAGCGATAGAAACATCAATGATGAGAGAGGGTCATTGATCAGCACTGCCTCCCTGCCCATCCCCCCCCACCTTACCCCCACCCCCGCTGGTGATCAAGCTCATAACCCAGGCATGTGCCGTGACCGGGAATTGAACCTCGATCTCCTGGATCATAGGTCGATGCTCAACTGCTAAGCCACACCGGCTGGGCGAGAGATATTACTTTAAAATGAAAGAACACATAAACATAAAATTATCATATGACCCAGCAATTTCACTCCTAGGTACATACCCCCCAAAATTGAGAACAGGCACTTACATATTTGTACACAATGCTCATAGTAGCATTATTCACATTAGCCAAAATGTGGAAACAATCTAAATGTCCATCAAAAGTAGAATGAATAAATCAATTGTGGTATAGGCACACAGTGGAGAACTATTTAGTCATAAAAAGTAATGGCACACTGATACCCGCCACAACATGAACCTCAAAAACGTTACGCTAAGTGAAAGAAGCCAGACACAAAAGGCCACATACTGTATGGTTCCATTTATACAAAATATCTAAGATAGGTAAATCCATAGACAGTCAGAAAGAAGATTAGTGGTTGTCAAGGTCTGGAGGAAGGACAGAATGGGGAGCAACTGCCTAATGGGTATTGGGTTTTCTTTTGGGGTGATGAAAATGTTTTGGAACTGAATAGAGATGGTAGTTGCACAAAACTGTAAGTGCACTAAATGCCATCACTTTAAAATGTTTCACTTTATGTCATATGAATTTGGCCAAATGAAAAATCCAAAAAAAAGGGGAGGAAATACTGACTCAGCTGGTTTATACTTTTAACCCCTTATACCCTCTCTTCTTTTGACCTGAAGGTACAGGTGGCTCAGCCATTATGTGACCGTGAAGCAACAGTTGCCAAGAATGGCTGAACATAAAGATAAAAGGAAGCTGGGTCTTCGATGTCACAAAGGAAACCATTGTATCATCAATATTACTATAAGACAAAACTAGTCAAAGAAATAGCAAAATCTTTGTTCTTTCCACATTTCCTCTTTAAATAACGATCTTAATATACTAAGTGAACCAAGTCACGCTTAAGCGATGGGTTGGATCTATTTGTTAGACATACTTTTGGTTAGCTGGTTTCACCAGTTGCTGGGAAAATGCCCTTTGCTACGCAGATCAGCGCTCACCATCTGTAAGCATTCCAAACAGCAAGATAATTCATACAAAATAGCATGCAAACATTAGGTATACAAGCAATGACAGAAACTGAAAATAAGTCCTTTATATAAAGGTCATAGTTTACTCCTGGACTAAATAAACTAATTGTTTATTCATTCAATGTGTATGACAACTACTTACTATGTGCCAGGCACTGAGCCAGGGCTATGAGCCAGAATACTACAGTGAGCAAGAAAAATAAAGAGTCTGCCCTCATGGAGCTTACATTCTAGTGAAGGGGGGATACAATCAGTAAACACATGAGCAACTTCATATATAATACATATTAATATAATGCATATAGAGCAACACATTGAGCTCCCAGTTCTCCTCTGATTTAGGACTGGCTCTTAGCTCTCACCTCCAGCAGGACTTTCCAGGTGCTCCTCTTCCTCAGTTACCCAGAAATCAGCAGCACTTTTCAACATGATGACATTGGTTTCAATAGTGGAAAACGTCTCAGTTCCTATCACCACTGCTGACATCCCTACATTTCACCCTACTTCAGGAAAAAACAAACAAAAAACACCTCACCCCAACCACTCCCACCGTTAAAAGGGGAAAAATTAAACCAGCAAAATTCACTATTGTCCCAAGAACAAAGAGTCTACAAACAAAATGAAGCCTACCTTTCTGGAAGAGGGTTGAGGAGGAGAGGGAAGTGGGCACAGCATTCAGGTCAAAAACTTGTATGTGAGAAAAAATGCAAATAATCACCAAGTACAATACCTGAAGTTCTAGTACCTGAAGAAAATCCTTAGACCAGTGCTATCCAATAGAATATAATGCAAACTACAAATGTGAACCATATATGTAATTTTAAATTTTCTGATAGCCACAGAAAAAGAAACAGGTGAAGTTATTTTTAATGGTATATTTCCTCTAACCCAATATATCTACAGAGTTACCTTTTCAACATATAATCAATATAAAAATTATTAGTAGGATAGTTTACATTCTCCATTCCCATACTGAGTCTTCAAAATTTGGTGTTTTATATTTACGGCCTGTCTCAGTTTGGACTAGATACATTTTAAGTACTCAAATAGCCATATGTAGAAAGTGCAGTCCTAGACAAAGTACTCGCTATACTCCTTTTTCCATGAATATTAAAGCTAATGACTCCCCAGAATTGAAGCAGCTAGCCATTTCATTGGCTGTGGCCAAGAAGCTATATTCTGGCACCCTCTACTGTTTGTCCTGGAGACACAGCCCTAGGTACCATGAGCCACAAGTGAACATAGCTAACTGATTAAGAAAATATACATATATTTCCAGTTCAAGCAGGAACAAAATGATCAGCCTTGGTGAAGAAAAGGCTGTTCCCCTAGTGCTGATTCTTCAGTCCATCCATCCATTCAACACTGAGTGCCTACTATGTACCATGATTAATTCTGTATTCTAGTATCCTGCCCTCAAGGAGCTTAGTCTTTTGGAGGAGAGGTTGATAGACATAAATAATTAAATAAGAAATAAATTCATTTCAAAGAGTAATGTTGCTATGAAGAAAATAAAACAGGAAAACATGATCATGAATGGGAGAGATTTCCTTGAGACAGGGCAGACAGAAGGTGGCTTTTAAGCTGAGAATGAAATAACAGGGACAAGGATGGAAAAGAGTGTTTTATGCAGAAAATACAGTTAGGCAAAGACCTAAGACAGGAAAAAGCTTGGCATATTTGCAAAACAGAAAGAGTTTCAAAGTGGTTAGAAAGTAGTTAACAAGGAAAGAATAAATAGTAGGAGACCTGGTCAAAAGGTAGCCCAGGGCCAGACCACTGAGGGCCCATAGAAAAGGGCAAGGAATTTAGATGTTATTTTAGGGGGGGGGGGTGAATGAAGGGTTCTAAGGGAGTAGGGTGTTTGGGAAATGATCATCTGATTTACATTTTTAAAAAGTCTTGGGTTTGGGGAGTTGTCAACATCCCTGGGAGTGAAGGGTGTTAAGAGTGAAGTGAGGAGACCAGTTGAAAGGCTGCCATAGTCAAGGTGAGAGCTGATGTGGCTTGGAGTAGGCTGGTAGTGGTGAAAGTAATAAGAAATCAAGGTTAGAATATACTTTAAATTTATCAGCAAGTCCTGTTAGCTCTACCTTCAAAATTAGATTATATAAATCAGATTATATTTTGAATCTGACAGGAGTTGCTAATTGGAAGTGGGATGAAAAAACCACACACCTATGACCAACTATTAGACTTTCGGGTTGAGCATGTAAGTGAAATGATGGTGCCACTTACTGAGATGGGAAACTGAAACAGGAGCAAAACCTGTCCCTCCTCCTATGTTTCCATCTTAATAAATGGAACCACCATCCAGTCAGAAACCTGAGCTTTATCCAAAGCACTGGCCTATCCAGTCAACAAATCCATTAATTCTACCTCCCCAAAGTTCTTCAAATCTGTCTGTTCCTCTCCATCCCCACTGACTTGGACAATTTTTTAGACCAAATTACTCATCAAGACTATTGAAATAGCCTTTATAATCTCCTGGTTTAAAAGCCAACCCGACATACAAATTGTTTCCCTGCTTAAAATTCTCCAACAATATTTTCAAAGAGCAATTCGTCAATGTCTATCAAAGTTTAAAATGGACATGCCCTTTGGCTCTTTTCTGATTTTCTCCTATAGAAATACTCAGAAAATGAAAATATGAGGGAAATTCATTATAGCATTTTAATAGTTGAAAAACTGGACATGTATCTAAATGCCATTTAATAAGAAAACTGTTATACAAACCATCTTACAACTATACTGTAAAGTTCTAGTTCTTATTTTAAAAATTGAAGCAAATCTAAATATACTAAGATGAAAAGATCTTTGTCTTTTTAAAAGTACTTTAAAAGCAAATGGCAATGTGTATGTGATTGCATTTATTTAAAGACCACTACAGAGTATCTGTGGGTATGTGTATATGTTGTTTCTTGAAGGTCTAGGAAAGGTCTGGGTTGACATATTAAACTAATAAAAACAGTTACCTCAGGGTAGTGAGATAGGGATGGACTGTGTAGGGAGTTTTTATTTTTTGCTATATAGGTGTTATTGGATGAATTTTTAAAGAATTAATATTCATATAACAACACCCCAAAAAAACTGATTCAAGGCACTTTAGGACCTGGTACCAGCCTTCTGTTTAGACTCATTTCTCAGACTTATTTACTTTAGGTCGGCAATAATGCACTTTTGTCTCAGGAAATGTGAGGGTGACTGCTGAAACTGGGTCACGTACTAGGCCTGCCTGCTTTGCAACTGGAATAGGAAAGGCAGCCTCCGGCGCTCTGAAGGACATGACGCTCGCTCAGGAGAAGCTGAGGGTGCTTGCCCACCCCGCTCCTGGCGCCACGCTCAGCCGTTCCTTTAGCTCGGCCAGGAAAGGAGCCAGATTTCATGACTCTTCCCCCTTTTCAGTCCGTTTGGCTTTACATGTTTTGAGGTTACCCGAACTTATCTTGTTCCATTCATTTTGCTTCTTTTATAATATAAAAAGCCAACAGAATAGATAGTAAATTTACCATGGTGCCAGTGTCTTTCTGAAAATCTTTTTCGTTTTCACAAGATATATTTTTTCTTTTTTAAATCTTCACTGGAGGACATGCTTAGAGAGAGGAAGGGGGATAAAGAGAGAGAGAGAGAGGGGGAGAGAGAGAGGAAGGATGGATGAGTCGCCTAGCAAATGCTCCCCAACTGGGGATCAAACCCACAACCCAAGTATGTGCCCTGACTGGGAATAAAACTGGCCATGCTTGTGACTAGACAGTGTGTCCTTCTGACGTGACAGTGCGCCCTTCTGAGGTGACTGTGCGCCCTTGTTACTAGACAGGGCGTCCTTCTGAGGTGACAGTGCGCCCTTGTGACTAGACAGGGGGTCCTTGTGACTAGACAGGGTGTCCTTCTGACGTGACGGGGCGTCCTTCTGACGTGACAGGTCGCCCTTGTGACTAGACAGTGCACACTTGTGACGTGACAGTGCGCCCTTGTGACTAGACAGTGCACACTTCAGCAAAAATAAGCATATCCATTAACATTTTATGTTTGGAGCAAAATACAGTAAAACCTCAACATAATGAACTAGTTCTGTCAAGGGGGTGTCCATTAAAGCCTAAAGTTCATTATATAATAAAGTAAGTTTTCCAAATGCGTATGTGAAAAAATTGACAAATTAGTTTGTTTCTACTTATGTAGACACGTTTGTGTAATTAGAATTCAGTATGTATGAAAAGTGTAATTTCACAGAAAAGTTTTCTATATGTGTTACTATAATTTTAAATTTATACTGAATAGGTCTAGTAAATGCGGGCATTCACCAGTCACCGCGAGCTCACAAATGCCCTCGGCTGGGCGTGGCTTAGCGCGCATGCGAACGTCAGGGGCCGGGGTTACAGCTGATGCAGGGAGTCAGGCCAGGCGACCACAGAAACTATCAGCGTGAGAGACGCGGTGTGATCACGTGCTAATCACTCGCTGAACGCTGTTTGCGAGTGGTGACTGTTGGATTTAAATATGTAGACTATAGTTGTAGATATGTAATATTTATTTATGTCAGTGAAATTACTACAGTGTTTTTTCCAAAATATGGCCTATTCGCTAAAATTAGTTAAAAATAACAGTGAATTAATAACAAAAAATAATCTGTTAATTTAATTATAACCAAATCTTGGTTGAAAGCATTTTAAAATTAACAGGGTGTTAATTTTCACATATGACACACGGACTGGAAATGCTGTCTGTTATATCAAGGTTCAGAAAGTTGAGGGTTTACTGCACTGAAAGGAATCCACCCAAGGCCTGTTTCTCAGTTAGGTGTCAAAAGGAAGCCCACCCCTGATGCCCCAGCTCAGTGTTCCCACTCCCCATGTAAAGCAGCATTCTCTCTGGGATTCAGAAACCAGCCCGACAGGCATTGCAAACAGCATCAATACACCTCCGGCCTGTGGCACCATGCTCCAACCAACTGAGCCACACTGGCTGGGCTTCCCAAGAGATAATACTTGTGAAACCACTTTGGTGGAAACTAAATGCTAAACGAATAGAAGGTGGAATTATACCAATTTCTAAATTCTAAAGATTTTCATATTTGTTTTGTCATTTCTTAGTTACTTTTTAAAACTCAGAAATTAAAAAACCAAAAAGGAAGTACATAGGTTAAGACTTTCTAGTGTGGTCCTGGCTGGGAATCTAGCCATAAGAGCTGGTAGAAAAGAAAATGAACTGCTCTTCCCAAACTTATTTCCATTCAGTGTCCATTCTCTCAAAATGGTACCAAAAAGTTATAAAATATTCAAATATGTCTTCCTCACTCATTCAGATAATTAGAAATGAAGTACCTTGCCAAGATAGGAAAAGAGAAACCTCATTAGCCATTGTTTATTCTGCGGTTTGCTACATTCTAAATCCTAAACCTGCCACCTATGCTAGTCCCTCAACTGAAATAGCCTTCACTTGGTTTGAATTGCTGTAGCACATCAGACTTTTTTTTTCTTGGTTATTATTATTTGGTCTCATTTTAAAATGTATTACCTCCATAAAATACCAGAGCAGAGGGAATCATTGGTGATCCTAGCATAATCCTCATTATTGTCAGCTGAGAAACCAGCCCAGAAAGACAGGTAACAGCCCAGAAAGACAGGTAACCATCAGGTAACAGTGTCACAGTGCAAGTATCTAGTTAACTGGTCCTGGGACTAGAACTTAGTCTCCTTACTTCCAGTCTATGCCAAAGTGGCTATTTTCTTTTAATCATTTAAACTTAGTACTCCTTAAGGTATTTTAGGGAAAAGGGCATCTTAATAAGAAAAAGGCTTCAGTGTCAAGGGCACACAGAATGAAAGCAGTTTTCCACTAGATTCAAGGTCATGGATCACCTGGGGCCAGGGCTGTCTAATACATGACTTTACTTATAACAAAATGTGACGAGTAATATTTTTTAGTGCCGTGGGAAGAAAAAAAAGTTCCTTTTAAAGCCACAGTTAACTTCCCATGCTGACTCCCAGAGGTGGGGAGATGGCTCCTTGATTAGGGAAACACCTTGATAGGCCACTTTGGATGTGATAGGAGCTTTCAACGCACTGTTTGGAATAGGAATAAAATGAAAAACAGAGTTATTTCCTCTAATACATTTATAACTTTCCAAGGCCTTTGGAAAGAAAGGGGTAATTGAAGAGAAGAAACAAAGGAGCTGAAATTTTAGCAAGATTTAAAGCCAGGGTTTTACTTGAGACGAAACCTGTGAGGATGGTAAGAGAGTCTTTAAAACAAGAATGTGTATGATCCACTCTTCTATGCCTGGACTATGCAGTGCTGAGACAAAACCCCTCTACCTGTCCCCTGCTCAGTGAGGACCTGTTACACAGACTTGCATTGATGACGCTCTGGAGTTAGTACAGGTGGTGCAGAGGAGAGGCAGAGAAGCCAGGGTAGCAGGGAGGCAGAGAGGAGGAAGCCCTTCCTCACCCCACACCCCCCAAAAGAAATGACACTGAAGAAGTATCCCATAGTTAGGATACAACTATTCTACATACATCTTAAAGGACAGTGGGACATCTGGGCATCTGACACTTGAGTTATACTAATATGGCCAATCTCACTCAGAGACAAGTTACTGGCCATCCTTATAGGCTGTGGGTGGTAACAACTCCATGCATCCCAAGGTCAACAGACCTGTGAATCTGCCCTTCTGAGAGCTTCAGAGGCTGCTGATTGGCAGGGCTCCCATTTTTGGTCATTCTGTCACTGACTGGCTTTTCTCACCAGATTATTGTGCCACTCAACAGACATAAACCTGTCAGATAAAATTATATCAAACTCAATATATTGAGTCACTAGATATGTTATTGAAATGTGGGGTAGTGCACAAAAGTTTCTATATTAAGCTGTATTTCCCTATTAATTTTGAGGATACATTCAGAGACGTTTAAGGAAATAAGTCCTGTATTTAACAAAAGGCACACGTAAAAATCCTAGCATTATATATAAAAAGGTTGTTTTTGTCACTCTATTTAATTCTACCAGGTATCTTCTACATCAGGAGTGGGGAAAATCCTGTGGATCCGGCCCACAGGCAAAATCATTTGGTTTGGCCTTCCCAAGACAACCGCAGGCAGGACTCGAAATTCAATAAATCTAGTTTCTTCATAGTTAATTTTTAAGTTGATAATTTTTTATGGCCCGCAATTGATGTTATAAATATCCAAATGGCCCCTGGCAGAAAAAAGGTTCCCCACCCGTTCTACATGAACTTCTTTAAAAATGTCCATTTGATTCTTTTTTCAAAATGGAAACATCTTTTCCATTGTAACACATGAAGACCACTGTAATTCTCAACTCTAATTATATATATCTTTGTATACATATATCCACCTCACAGGTTATAATGAGCCAACACATGTAAAAAAGTTAGTGTCCCAGCACATATTAGGTACTTTTTTTTTCTTTACACACACACACAGAAAAACAGAATCTTCTATACCTAACACATTACAAATATCTATCTCTCTTTTTAATGGCTAAATGGCTTCATAGGAAAATAGTTTAATTCCTGATTAATGCTTATTTAGTATACCTATGTACCTATTCTATTTCACACTATTGCAACAAATACACATATTCTTCACTTTTTTAAAAAAAAATATATCTTTATTGATTTCAGAGAGAGGAAAGGAGAGGGAGAGAGAGAGATAGAAACATCAATGATGAGGAAGTCATCGATCAAGCCCGCAACCTGGGCATGTGCCCTGACCGGGAATCGAACCCTGATCGCCTGGATCCCAGGTCGACGCTCAACCACTGAGCCACGCCCGGCCGGGCACTTTTTTTTTTTTTTTTTAAATTCATATCCAAGGAGAAGTTTTCATTCATTTTTTTGGAGAAACAGAAAAATATCTACATAAGAGAGAAACATCAATCGGTTGCCTCCCATATGTGCCCCAACCGGGGATTGAACCTGCAACCTAGGTATGTGCCCTGACCTGGAATCAAACCCACAACCTTTTGGTGTCCGGGACAACGCTCCAACGGAGCCACTCAGCGAGGGCTTGTCTTCACTTCTGATGTTTTTCCATTACATAAATTACACACACACACAGAGAAAGGAAAAAAGAACTAGACCTTGAGATATGCTGATACATACAGCAGAGGAAAAAGTAAAGTCTAAAGACTGAGGAGGAACAGCCAAGGAGGTAAGGAGAACCGGGTCAGTGCACTGGCCAGGGTGCCAAGTGAAAATGTCCAAGGAGAGAGAGAGTTGACAGCATCGAATAAGGAAGAGCGGCCAAAAGAACTGAGGACGAGAGGGCTGCGAGGCTGGACAGTCAGGACTGGAGGAAGCTGCTTCAGCATAGGAACGGGCAAAAGCCAGGCTGTGAGAGGGGGGTAAAAGTAGTATGTCACTAGTCCACATGATTCTTTCAGAAGTTGGTAGGTAACGGGAGAAAGAACAGTAGCTTTAGGAAGAACATGCAAGTCAGATTCAAGAAAAATTAGTGAGAAACATTTATTTATAAATATGTCTTTATTGATTTCAGAGAGAGGAAGGGAGAGGGAGAGAGAGAGAAGCATCAGTGAGAGAGTCATTGATCGGCTGCTTCTTGCACGCCCCCGACTGGGGATTGAGCCCGCAACCTGGGCATGTGCCCTGACCAGGAATCGAACTGCAGTCTCCTGGGTCCTAGGCCGATGCTCAACCGCTGAGCCATGCCAGCTAGGCAAAACATTTATTTATTGAAAAAAAGAGCTGACAGTTAACCTACAACTGTTTTAAAACTTTACTTCCGATTATTGTTTTATTTAAGTGAACATTCTAGAACTATAAAAGCTTAAAAAACAGTGTTTAAAAGTTGAATAAACCATGTGTACAAGGTACATACATAAAAGTCATTTTTATTCAAAGAGAAACATTCACAGAAACTTTATTAGTGGGTGGAGGGGGGGGGAAATGGGGGACATTTGTAATACTCTCAACAAAATAAATGAATAAGTCATTTTTTTCCTCATTGATTTCAGAGAGAGGGAAAGAGAGACATCGGTTACCTCCCGTACACATCCTGACGGAGGGGGGCAGTTGTCGGCGAACCCACCACCTTTCCGTCTCCTGGATGATGCTCCAACCAACTGAGCCATACCGGCCAGGGCTAAAAGTCATTCTTAAGTCAACTATTGCCAGAAAAAGTCTGGACCACATACAACTGCATCTGTTATTTAAAATATGACTAATAAGAGAAAAAAGTCTGAAACTTTTTTTAATGAGAAGAATATTCATTTTAATTACACTCCAAGATGTTACAGAGCTGGAAATTAACAAATTTCAGTCAGTATAAAATAGTTGGTTGATATTCAGTCATTCATACAGCCAGGTAAATGAAACATCACTTCCTACAGGGCTCAGGTAACTCTAAAATCTACCTTAACTTCACACATGTACTATAAAATGATAAATACTTAAAAATTACAATGCAAGGGGAAATGTTACAAAATATACAACTGTTACAGATCCTTGTATGAAAGTTCCTTACTTTTAAAGTTCTGCCTTAGGGAATAATACCATGCTACATATCAGGATTGAAAACAAAGTATGTTCCTTGAGGTGACAATGCTCAACAATATACTGGGTGTATTCTATAATACCGTGTCCGACAATAATCGAGAGAGAGGCAAAGAAGGAGTTCAATGGTGTTGAGGGAGAAAAAGAGGGGAGTATCACTTGCTGTATGCGGGTTTCTGCTGAAATGCCCTCATAGACAATCTATAGCACTGTAGAAGAAGGGAACCCCTTACATGGACTCCTTGTCCTTTGTCCATGTTTTTTCCTAATTTCTTCATAAGGGTTTACCAAACCCACTTTGTTTTTTATCATACAAACCAAAAGGCAATAAGCAAAACAACAGAATCTACCAGTCAGGTCAGTTGTAAATACACAGATTTTGGTTTAGATATTAATCATGAGATTTAGGCATATCCATCCCTCTTCCCTGCACACTGCCCACCTCCCCTTACTTACTGACACCATCCTCAACTGCAGCTTTAAGGCTGCTTTCCCCCCTCATCAAATGACTTGCTGTTGGCAAGCTGCTTTGCTTGGCAGCAACGCCAGGAATTGTTCGGAATGCTTGCTCAGAATGGATGTTTAAAAATTGGATCAGTGCGCTGCCGTGACCTGTCACACTGGGCTGCTGCAGGCACGGGAAGAATTCACCTTACAGGCTTCCCTCACTGACCTCACAAAGGAGAAGACCGTGCCTTAGGAAGGAAACAAAAAGGCCTCGATTTAAAAAAAAAACACACAGTAAAGTAGGAACACTGTCATAGTAGGGGGGAGGGAACGCCTGCAGCCTGTCTGTGGGGAAAGTTTCTGTCATGAGAGTCAATCTCTCTCCCGTGGTTTCTGGCGCAAGAGGAACGGTCGCCTTACAGGAGGGGGCAGAAAGCCGCCAAACGCCTCTCCTCGGGGGAGGGGACTTCCGACGGGCGTGGGGAGAGGCCGGGAGCTCACTCAAACAGGTCCTCGAACACGCGCTGCCCCATGGCTATGTAGGCCTCCTTCTCCTCCGGCGTCATCTGCGCCACCAGCTCGGGCCGCTGGCTCACCTCCAGGTAGGAGCACGGGCGGCCGGCCACCGTGACCACCGGGGCGTCCGCCACCTCCTCGAACTCGTCGTCGTCCTCGTCGTCGTCGTCGCGGCGGCGGGCGGCCGGGCGGGGCGGGGAGTCCTCGTCCGACTCGCTGGTCTCGCTGTCCGAGTCGCTGCCGGCCGCGGGCGCCGCGCCCACGGGGCCCGCGGGGGCCGACGGGGTCTTCTTCTCGTGGATGAGCAGCGCGCGCATCACCTCCTCGTTCTCCTCGGGCCCCGCGCGGCCCTCCTCGCGGCCCGGGAACGCGCCCGCCTCCGCGCCGCCTGCGGGACGGGAGGGTCAGTGTGCGAAAGCGGGAGCCCCGCGCGGAACATGCACATGCTGATGCAGTTCACACACAATGGTGGCGCCAAGCAGCGCTGCCGGGACCCCGCTGATTCTACTTCCTGAGCTGCTGTCCACAATACAGTCAAGGCGTTTCTCACAAACTGGCTAAGTCCATGGGTTTTAAGAATAATACAGCCTGGGATCGAATCCTGATCCTTTCACATATGGAGCTGTGCCACCTTGGTCAAGATATTTAGTCTCTAAACTTTAGTACCTGTTTCTATAAAATGGGGTGATAAAAGCATCTACCTTCTAGGCATCTGGATAAGAGCATAGGAAATAATGTCTATAAAAGACCAGGTATAGTAGCTGGCATAAGAGGAAATCAAAACACGGCTCCTCATTTTGCTCAGAGTAAACGCCAGAGGCTTTACAATGGCATATAAGGTCCTCCCTATCTGGGATCCCTCTGTAGCAGCCCACCAACTACATCTTTTCCTTCCCCTTGCCCATTCTGCTCCAGCCACGGTGGCTTCCAAGGTATTCCTGTACACACCACACACAGCTCCACCTCGGGGCCTTTGCACTGCCTGTTCCCTCTACCCGGGATACTCACATCTAACTCCCTTATGTCTTTCAAGTCTTTATTCAAATGTCACCTTATTTTAATTCACAATGTCTGCTGTCTTTGGCACCCCTTTCCCAGCATGTAGGTTCTCCACAATAGATATTTATCTTTTTTATTCAGTGATATATCTCATGCACCTAGAATAGTGCCCATCACTTGTTAGGCACTGAATAAATATTTGATGAATGAGTGAATATATGACAGTTTTAGCTTCCTAAAGCAAACTAAGCATACTTTGAACTCTTTATAAAAAGGAATCTAGTATCACAAATGATGCTTATCTCACCACACACCTCCTATCAATCATTTTGTGTACATATTTTGCCTGATATATTGAAGATGAAAAATTTAAGACAAACATCTGTATTCTATAGTCAGAAAATAATACCAAATTTTAAATAGTGCCATTTAAAATACATAACAGGATTAAAAGTGTTATTTGGAACTGACTCCTTGATTCAAATCCTGACTCTCAATACTTTTTAGCTGTGTGATTTTGGCCAAGTTACTGCATTTCTCTCTGCTTCAATTCTTTTTTTTTTAATCCTTACCCGAGGATATGTTTTTTATTGAGAGAGAGAGAGAGAGAGAGAGAATGTGAGAGAGAAACATGGACCAACCAGGGATCGAACCTGCAACCTGAGTATGTGCCTTGACCGGGAATGGAACCCACAACCCTTTGGTGCACGGGGTGACACTCAAACCAACTGAACTACCTGGCCAGGGCTCTGCTTCAATTTTCTCGAGTACAAAATGGGAAAAGAATAATAGCATCTACCTCACTGGACTACTGTGGGAGTTAAGTAAATATCTGTGAAGTGCTTAGAACAGGCTTGGCCCTTAGAATAGTGTTATCTATCATCATCATCATCATCATCATCATCACCAAGAGAAGGCTCAGAAATGGTCAATTCTGGCTATGGAGAAATAAAAGCATCTTCTCATTAACATACTGGAATGGATTAGCTGCATCCCTTGACATTTAAAAAAATATAGAACTCCTGAGTGAGATATTGGGAAGAAAAGAGAATGGGAACCAGAAATTGAGAAGTTAAAAATTTAGGTCAGAAAAAAAAAGGCTTTTGACAACATGGATGTAAAAATGAGAGTTGAAATCTAACTTAACTACTTTAAAACACTGCCAAAGGCTGAACTTCCTCCCAGAGCCCTTATTACCAATGCTGTAATTCAACAGGAAGGGGGAAAAAAAGACAATGCACACGAGTCTCTAAGATAATCATTGCTCCTTTAAAAATTTTTCAAATAGCTTAATATTACCAAAATAGTATTTTGATTAATGCATAAAATAAACATAAAATGAGGGGAAAGCAATTTAGTTTTGTAAACTAAATGAAATTTTATTTAAAAGATTTCTGACAAGGGTCTTTAAAGGTATGGGAAAAAAGGAATTGTTCTGCATTATAGATGAAGACAAAAAACAGAATATGAGGATAAATGAGCAAATCTCTGGATGGTAAAGTTGAAATACTAGTTCTAGGAACAGTCTTATTTAAGAGAGTTATAAATTTAAAAAAGATATATACTTGGAAATTGTCAAGTTCACTAATGATGCAATATTTAGGAACATTCCTATATTTCTAAAGCAACTCTGGCTACTTAAGGACCAAGCTGACAGCAAAAAATATATAGGAAGAACTGAAGGTTGTATAAATGGGCAGAAAAGGGGCAGATCTAGTTCTACACTGGCAAGTGTAAAAAAATCCGCCTCTAGAAAAATAATCTAAAATATACCAAAAGATGTGGTCCAAGCTATCAGACACAGGGCAGAAGGTTTTCAAAAAACCTGGCACGTTTCTAAAATTGTTATCCTTAATATGCTTCCAGAACCAAAGCAACAAAGTATCTGGTAAAAACCAGAAGGATATTGGAAATAAAACTCAACAATTTAATGACGAATCCATGCATGAACAACATATATTCTTTTGGTCAGTAGGTCTCAAGCAGAGTATATTATGATTGGAGATTGTCCAGAAAGAGGCGATTAAAATAAAAACTGTAGGCGGAGAGGATTGGGGGAACAGGACTATTTGTAAGGAAAGCAGAATCAAAAGAAATTAGAACTTTCAGCGCCCTGCCTGGCTTGCTCAGTGGTTAGAGTGTCGCCCACACACCAAAGAGTCGCGGGTTTGATTTCCCGTCAAGGGCACATACCTGGGTTGCAGGTTCAATCCGCACCCGGCTGGGGTGGGTGGGGCACATGCAGGAGGCAACCAATTGATGTTTCTCTCTCTCCTCTCTCTCTCCTCTCCCCACTCCCAGTCTCTCTAAAAATCAGTGGGGAAAAAAACTTCAGGTGAGGATTAACAAAAAGAAAGGGAAGAAAGGAAGAAAGAACTTTCTGTATAGTAATAAGGCATGACTGAAGTCTATGAAATTCTGAAAGATATTAAAATGACTTGAAGTCTGAGGAAAATTAAGGGTAGGACAAATAAGACTCAATTCACACATTCACTGGATAGAGCCTATTTTACTATCATAAAACTTAATGAAGACAAATTTAGACATGACAGCATACTATCCTATTTTACGTAGAAAGAAATATTCACAAAAATCAGGTGGACTAGATGACTTATTTAAGGTCCTTATGTTTCAAATTCTATCATTCTAGGAATTGTAAACACCGAATATTAAGCTTATGAGCCTAAATATATATAATATTGGCTAACAATAGTTTTATTCAATTGTGTTTCTAAGTTCAAAGAAAAGAAGGTTTGGTTGCTTCAAAAATAGGCAAAAAGGCAAGATGGGGAAAACAAGCTTATTAAATAGCTGACAGCCTAATTGCTATATAATCTAGAACAATGTGAATCAAAATAAACATCATAGCCAAGCCGATCAGTGGGAAGGAGGGAGAGTGAAGTATGGTTGCCAAAAACAAACTTATTTTCTTCTTATTGGAATGAAAACACCAAAGAGAATCACACTAGAGGTATCACCTGCTTTTATCATCACTATCCAATTCCACACTACTTTCACAATTCCTATCATACAGGGTAAAGAAATGCTAATTATGAAGAGAAAAGAGGTTAGGAGAAAGGCCAAAAAACAAGTGGTTTTCAGTTACTGATAATTCTTTAGCATTAAAGAATCACACTCAGGTGTCATGTTAATAAGATGCACAGAGGCATGCAGATTTGAATGCTGATGAAATGCAGCCAGAGGCACGGGCTCCCTCTCATCTCTGCTTCCAAGTTTCTGAGTAATCTTTGTCCGGTCTTAACCTCCCATTTTCTATGTACTCCTAAATCATCATCCCCCAAAGTCTTCAAATTCAGTAACTTAAGACTAAAATTTAAAAAGTAAAATCTTGCAGTTCTCAAACATGATTATTATGCAATCCTTAACCCTTTCGTGCTCACAGAGATTTCTAAAATCTTCTAGTATTACATTGCATTAGCCTTCACGGATGCTGAGCAGCACTGATCCTTCATTCAGGTGGTATCTTTCTATATATTTCAGGTAGCACTAACTCCTTGGTACTTATGAGACAACATAAAAAAGCTTGGACTAGCGTATAGTTATTGCTCCCAATTCAGAGAATAATAGTACATATAAATTAGGGCAACAGCCCTGGCTGGGTGGCTCAGCTTAGTGGGAGCACTGTCCTGTACACCAAAAGGTGGCAGGTTCGATTCCTGGTCAGGGCACATGTATAGGTTGCGGGTTTAACCCCCAGTCAGGGTGCATACGGGAAGCAACTGATCGACGTTTCTCACATAGATGTTCCTCCCTCCCTCCCTCTCTCTCTCCCTCCCTCTTCCTTTCCATCTCCCCCTACCTCACTCTCTAAAAATCAATTTAAAAAATCTTCAGGTGAAGATTAAAGAAAAACCAAATTAGGGCAACAAAAGAAAAAAGGAGAGATGAATTTGACCACCTTGAACACAAGAGCACTTTTCCAAGAAATTAAGAGAAAGAGACGGCTCTTTCTTAAATCTACAAATGGAGACTAAGGAGCAGTTCAAGATGGCAGTATAGGAAGATCCTGACCACACCTCCTCCCATGACACAACAAATCTACAATTACATATGGAATAATTTCCTCTGAAAAAGACCTGAAAATTGGATGAACAAAGCCTCTACGATGAAGGATAAAAGGGCAGCATCAAGATGGGTAGGTGGCAGAGATAAGGTCTCACAAAAAAAAAAAAGAAAAAAGAAAGAAAAAAGACCACACCCCAGGTGCACATATCTACACTTGGGAGGGATCCAGATCCTGTACAGAAGAGACAAACCCCCAAAACACCTGGCTTTGAAAACCAACGGGGAGTATGTCCAGGAAATCCATGGACCTGTAGGGAACAGAGGACCTGCACTTAAAGAATGTGTATACCAACTCACTCGCCCTGGAAACAGTGCAAAATCACCAGTTTGAGGAGCACCTAAACCATACATGAAGGAAACCTACTTACTAATCTTAAAGCATCTGCCAGAGAGACAGAAAACTGTTGGAACCTGCCCTGGGAATGAACAATGGTGGGTACCATTTCTGTAATTTCATACTACCTTGCAAATGCTGGTGCTGGAAGGCCCCATTTTGGAACTCCCCTTCTAATCTATTAGCACTCACCTACCCTTAGGTGGCAGCTGATGCATATTATAGCCAGGCCAGGTGAAAGCCCTGCTCTCCACCATGGCACTTCAGAAGTAAGGACACGCGCCTGGCCGGGCGTGGCTCAGTGGTTGAGTGTTGACTTGGGATCCAGGCGATCGAGGTTCGATTCCCGGTCAGGGCACATGCCAGGGTTGCGGGCTCGATCCCCAGTAGGGGGCGTGCAGGAGGCAGACGATCAATGACTCTCATCATTAATGTTTCTCTCTCTCTCCCTCTCCCTTCCCCTCTCTGAAATCAATAAGGATATATTTTTTTAAAAAAAGAAGAAGGAGTAAGGACACGCAGAGACTGAAAGTAAAGGGATGGTGAAAGATATTCCATGCAGGAAGCATATTACTGTCTGTTGAGATCGTGTTTCTAGACATATCCTTTGTTTGACTCAAATAAACTCATAAAAGTTAAAAAAAAAAAAAGATCTTCCATGGAAATAGAAAGGAAAAGAAAGCTGAGGTGGCATACTCATTTCAGAAAAATATGCTTTAAAACAAAGACTGCAATCAAAGACAAAGAAGGGAACTACATAATGATAAAGGGGTCAGTCCAGCAAAAAGATATAACATTTATAAATTTATATGCACCCAGCACAGAAGCAACAAAATATATGAAAACAAATATTAACAGACCAAAAGGCGGAAATTAACAGCAATACAATAATAATAAAGGATTTTAACACTCCACTTACATCAATGGATAGATCATCTAGACAGAAAATCAATAAGGAAACAATGACCTTAACACATTAGATCAGATGGACTTAATAGATATATACAGAACACTCTATCCAAAAGTAGAACACACATTCTTCTCAAGTGCACTTGGAACATTCTCCAGAACATTACATTAGGCCACAAAACAAGTCTCAATAAATTCAAGAAGACTGAAATCATATCAAGCATCTTCTCCAACCACAATGGTACAAAACTAGAAATAAATTACAAAAAGAAAATGAAAAAAGCACAAAAATGTGGAGATTAAGCAATGTGCTACTGAACAATCAATGGGTTATCACAAAAAGATCAAAGAATAAATAAAAATACCTAGAGAAAAAAGAAAACATAAACACAACACACCAAAATTTACAGAATGCAGCAAAAGCAGTTCTAAGAGGGAATTTCATAGCACGAAGTCCTACCTTAAGAAACAAGAAAATCTCAAATGAACAACCTAACTTTACACCCAAAGGAACTAGAATAATAAGAACAAATGAAGCTCAAAGTTAGCAGAAGTAAGGAAATAATAAACAAAGGTCAGAGTGGAAATAAATGAAATAGAGACTAAAATGAAATTAGAAGAGATCAATGAAACAAAGAGCTGGTTCTTTGAAAAGATAAAAAAAGGTTGACAAACCTTTAGCTATATTAACCAAGAAAAAAACACAGAGAAGGCTCAAATAAACAAAATCAGAAATGAAGAGAAGTCACAACTAATACTATAGAAACAGAAAGGATCATAAGAGACTATTATGAACAATTATACACCAACAAACTGTACAATCCAGAAGAAATGTCTACAAACACACATTCTTCCAAAACTGAGTCATGAAGAAATAAAAAATCTGAAAAGAATGATTACTAGTAAGGAGACTGAATCAGTACTCAAAAAACTCCCAACAAAAGTCAAGGACGAAGATGGCTTCACTGGTGAATTCTATCAAACATTCACAGATGATTTACTACATATCCTTCTCAAACTCTTTCAACAAATTGAAGAGGAGGGAATGTTTCCAAACTTATTTAATGAGGCCAGCATTATCCTGATATCTATACCAGACAAGGACACCACACACACAAAAATTATAGGCCAATATCCTTAATGAACATAAATGCAAAAATCTTCAACAAAATACTACCAAACTGATTCAACAATACATTTAAAGGATCGTACACCATGATCAAGTGGGACTTATTCCAGGGATGCAAGGATGGTTCAACATCTGCAAATCAATCAACACGATGTTCTACATAAACAAAATAAAGGATAAAAATCTGATCATCTCAATAAATGCAGAAAAAGAAAGTGGCAAAATTCAACGTCTATTTATGATAAAAACTCTCAATAAAGTGGAAACATACCTCAACATAACAAAGAACATATGTAACAAACCTACAACTAACATCATGCTCAACAGTAAAGAGCTGAAAGCTTTTCATATAAGATCAGAAACAAGACAAGGACGTCCACTTTCACCACTTTTATTCAACATAATATTGGAAGTCTTAGCTACAGCAATTGGAAAAGAGAAAGAAATAAAAGGCATCCAAATCAGAAAGGAAGAAGTAAAACTCACTATCTGCAGAAAGCATGATAATACAGGGTGGGGCAAAAGTAGGCTTACAGTTGTGAGAGTATGTGAAACACGGAGTTTATTCCTTGTATTATTATTTATTAATTACTGTATTATTTTCCATATAAACAACTGTAAACCTACTTTTGCTCCACCCTGTATATAGGAAACCATACAGATTCCACCAAAAAAAGTTAGAATAAATAAATTCAGCAAAGTTCCAGGATACAAAATCAATGTATAGAAATTGGTGGCATTTTTGTACACTAATAATAAACTATCAGAAAGAGAAATTAAGAAAATAATTCCATTTACAATTGCATCAAAAAGAATAAAATACTAGGAATTAATTTAGCCAAACAGATGAAAGACCTGTACACTAAAAATATAAGACACTGATGAAATAAATTAGAGATAAATAAATTACAAGCCATTTGTTACTCATGGATTAAAAGAATTAATATTGTTGAAATGTCCATACTATCCAAAGCAATCTACATATTCAATGTAATCTCTATCAAAATTCCAATGGCATTTTTCACTAGGGCAAAAAATTCTAACCATAAAAAATCCCAAGTAGCCAAAGCAATCTTGAGTAAGAACAACAAGGCTGGAGGTATCAGATATCTCCCTGATACTGATTTCAAACTATATTACAAAGCCATAGTAATCAAAATGATATAGTATTGGCATAAAAACAGACACACAGGTCAATCAAACAGACTCCAGAGCCCAGAATTAAACCCAGACATATATGGACAATTAATTTATGACAAAGGAACCAAGAACATACAATGGAGAAAGAACAGTTTCTTCAAGCGATGGTGTTGGGAAAACTGAATAGCCACGTGCAAAAGAATAAAACTAGACCACTATCTCAACACCATACACAAAAATTAACTCAAAATGAGTTTAAGACTTGAAACCATAAATTTCCTAGAAGAAAACATAGATGGTAAGCTCTATGACATCTGTCTTAATGTTTTCATGGATCTGACTCCAAATGTAACAGAAGCAAAAAGAGAAACAAATGTAAACATCAAAGTAAAAAACTTCCGTGCAACGGAGGAAATCATCATCAAAATGAAAAGGCAACCTACTAAATGGGAGAACATATTTACAAATCATGTCTGACAAGAGATTAATATGCAAAATATACAAAGAATTCATACAACTCAACAACAAAAGAACCACCAACCAGATAAAAAATGGGCAGAGGAACTGAGCAGACATTTTTCCAAAGACGTACAGATAGCCAACAGGCAAATAAAAATATGTTCACCTTCACTAATAATTAGGGAGATGCAAATCTAAACCACAATTAGACATCACCTCACACCTGTAAGAATGGCTATTATCAAAAAGACAAGAAACAACAGGTATTGGAGGGAATATGGAGAAAAAGGAACTCTGTACACTAGGTATAAACGTAAACTACTGTAGCTACTATGGAAAACAGTACAGAGATTCCTCAAAAAATTAAGAATAGAACTACCATATGATCCAGCTATTCTACTCTGGGTATTTATCCAAAGGATATAAAAATATTAATTCAAAAAGACATATGCATCCCTATGTTCACTGCAGCATTATCTGTAATAGCTAAGAAATGGAAACAATCTAAGTGTCCACCGATGAATGAAGAGACGTGGGAGATACATATATATATATATATATATATATATATTTATAAAATGGAAAACTACTCAGCCATAAAAAACAGTGAAATCTTGCCATCTGCAACAACAGGAATGCACCATGAGGGTATTAATGCTAATTAAAATTAGTCAAATGGAGAAAGACAAATACTGTATGATTTTATTCATGAGAAATCTTAAAAAAAAAAAAAAAAGAACAAAGAGGACATCTGTAATACTTTCAACAATAAAGATAAATTACAAAACAAAACCAAACTCATAGAAACAGAAATTGGTGGTTACCAGAGGGGAAGGAGGTTAGGGGGTAGGCAAAATGGGTGCAGGAGGTCAATTGTATGGTGAAAGTCTAGATGGTAGCTAGACTTTGGTGGTGATCATTTTGTAGTGCAGTTGTAGAATTATAATGTTGTACACCTGAGCCATATAACACTATATACCAATTTTACCTCAATTAAAAATAGAGATATAGATGATAGATGACAGATAGATGATAGATACATAGATAGATAGATGACAGATAGATACATAGATAGATAGATGATAGATAGATGATGATAGATAGATGATAGATAGATAGATAGATGATAGATAGATAGATAGATAGATAGATAGATAGATAGATAGATAGATGATAGATAGATTAGATAGACAGATTTAAAAGCTATTTGTTTCTTCAACTAAGTTGAAGGAAAATGCAAGTATATTATTTGGTTTTAATGCTTATTGCTCAATTTCTTACTTCCTGCTATAATGCAATTGTTTCGGAAAACAGACATAGTGGATTACCAATAAAACCAAGAATTGTCCAGGCAATTTAACACTAAGTCAAGCTCATTTTCTACTGAACCCAAGACATACGCATTTTAATGACTTCTCTTACCTTCCTTCATCTCTTCAGAACTATATGCTCCTTGGACAGTGCTCTCTCTCAACCAAATGGGTCTCTCTTTGGCAGACTTCCCTTCCAGTGAGGCTCGATGAAGATCTTCTTGGTCATCCATGTTAATGACAACATTCTGAGTATATAAGTCCTCATAGGAGGGACCTTTGGTAGCCCATGCTTCCCGGTGGTGCCCACCTGCCAGGCCAGCAGCTCCAGCAGTAGTTGCTGCACGGTCCTTGCTGAATAAAAACATTAGAGGACAGGAAGAAAAATATTGAAGTCTTGGTGTTGGGAAAGGAGGGCAGATGCATAGGTAGCTATTGAAAAAATGCTATCTTGCAATCATGCACTCAAGCTTTAACAGTTCTGAGAAACCTATTTTATACCTCAGGGTGAAAGCTGCATGGGTTATAAGAACACATCATATTTACACTTAAGTTCCTCAAACACTGGATCATCGGGTGAATATGAAAGAATGAGGTTTTATAGTTTAAGATAGTGCAATAAATCTATTTAAGAAGAGGGGAGAATGGTATGCTGACATAATCCACTTAAAGATACTAGTCTTGCAAAAATCTCTCCCAGTTAATACATCTTTCACGTATCCTTCTCCATACCTGACTGACTCTTGGCCCCATATTTCTCCTTTACTTCTCTAGCACTTTTCTCTAAATATTTTTCATGGAACTTGGACTGTTGTCTCATTTTTAGCCTAACCAATACTTCTCCACTTGTCTTTATGTCCTGTACCATATCTTTCTCTCTCACAAGCCATTCACTATTATTCCTTCTCTTGGATCCTACTTGACTTTGTGCTTACCCCATTGCTCTTCATTTCTTCCCAGGCCTGAGCTTTCTGCCTCATGCTTAGTTGAAGTTTCTCTGATGGATTCCTCTGTCCAAGTATCTGATTGGCTCATTTTATCTCTCCCTCAGAACACTGTTTCTAACCATACTCAGGAGGTAATCTTCGGCTTATCCCATCCCTCCTGTTCTTCCTCTGGATGTCTCCAGGCCCACTGCCACTTTTGCCATTCAAAAATGCACTCTCTCCAGTTGTTCAATCCAAGCTGACCCAGTCATTAATCCATGTCCGCCAGCTATACCTAGGGCTGCTTATAAACCATTCTTTCCCCTAGCCTTTGTACCAGTTATTTGCTGATCCACTCTGAGTCTACTCACTAGGTGTCTCTCTGTACCCAATCCATCTATTTATCTTGCTATATTTAAAAGTCTTATGCTACAGTTGTAAATAACTGTTTTCTCTCTATCTTTTCTTTCTGCATTCATCTAACGGTACTTTTTGCACTATTTATTTACTATGTTTGTCTCAGTTTAACCTTATCTGTCCCTAGTCATTCTCTTTCCATCTTCTACCTGTTCTGATGTCTTTTAAAAGGCTGTGTTGCTGCCTTCACTGTAATCTGACCCTGCTTACTCTGGTGTAAACTGGCTTTTTGAATTTTAGACTCCCTCAAGCATTCGCTTTTCTGTCTCTTCTCTTCTACCTTGGCCTGATCTGTGTTTATACATTTATGTGCTCACTCTATATTCTGAGTCTTTCCTCTTTCACCCAGTTTTCTCCGTGACTCCTTTGAATGTCTCTTCTATCCTCAGCCAACATCATTATCTTGTGTTGAACGTGGCCTACATGCCTGTCTGCCCCAAAATGTGTCTCCCTGAGCTAGTCATATGCCTTTTCTGTCTCTCTCCATATATTCAATGTTTCTCTAGTTCTGACCTGGCCAACTACACCCCTGTCCTTTTCTGTGTCTCCTTTGTCCAGATTCTTAAATGATTCACTCACTCTCTCTGAAGCTACTGTTTCTCTCTGTATAATCTTGAACACATAGCTTTCACCTATGCTCTGTCTTTAGCATTAAGTCTGAAGGTGAGCAAGTATTCAGTACTTTGAGTAAAGAAGAACAAGAAAAGTGAGGAAAGAAAGTAGGACAATTAAAATAAATGTTAGCATGAGAATACTTTTATAAGTCTTTTGTTTTCAGTCCTCTATTATAGAAACTCAAGACTGGTTTAATTCCAGTTTGAAACAGAAGAGATTTGACCAAAAGTCAAACAAATTTTAAAATTTGGAAGACTTTTTAAAAAAAGATATTTTTAACCATGGAGAGTTGACTACACAGATTTTATTTCTACCTTCACCACAGATACAGACAAATCTAAATCATCAGCAAATGTGACACTAAAAATCTAGATGAGAGACCTGGAGGTTAACTCCTTCTGCATATTTAAATTTCTTCTCTGGAGAGAATACACACATTTTACTTAAAGATGACAAAATTGACAATTCAGTTTTAAATCCTTTTACATTATTTAAGAAATTTTAGAACTTTAAAAAGACATAACTCTTGCTCGGGAGTGTGGGAGGAATATTATTTTAAACTAATTTTAAAGATCTTTAAAGTTAGTGTTTAATGAGATAATGGAAAAGGAGAGGCTATAGGCAAGGAATTCAATTTAAGAATTCAAATTGAATTTCTTGCTGAAAAGCGAGAACTGTCCATCAGCTCTCAGGTTAAATCTACTAATTCTGCAGAGGCAGCTTCTGGCTCCTGATCTAGGGATAAGCTAGAATTTAACTGGTTACAGATCAGTAAGCAAACAAACAATGATGCTACTTAATTTTTAAAAAATCATCAATGAATCACTACAGTCTCTGAGTTCCCTTGCAACTCTATTGTAGTTTTTTTTCTTGTAGAAGTGGTACCTAGTTTTTCTAATGTAATCTGTTCCGGAAGCCCAGTCAAGTTCTGAAACATTCGAAAACCGAGGGATCAACAGCCGGCAGCTAGGCCTCACGGTCTTGCCCTCAGTGGAAGCCATGTGGCATGTTTGACTTCCAAGGCGTGTTCGAAAACCGAAGCATTTCCTTCTGAGTTTATGGCATTTGAAAACCGAAATGCTAGTCAACTGAGACACTGGAAACCAGAGGTACCACTGTATTTGGGGCAGGATAGCTATTACAGATCTGTTATGCTCTGAGACACATCCTATATAGTAGGGAAAGGCTAAATCAATACCACTTCCAGGATGTTATATCCAGCCAGTGGAGCTTGTCAAACGCTTGGTGAGGCCATCTCAGCCAGGTTAACACCTTGTAACCTAGCTCCAATGGTCTTTCTCCTGACCACATGGAAGCAATTGTACTTTGTTCTGGCTGGCACCCATTCTATTCTCTTTTGCCTGCCTCCATTTCACCCTTTCTTCCCTAGTGATGGGGCTGTTGGATAGCTTCTTTCTTGATCAACGTATTTCCTCTATTTCCTGATTGTTCTTTATCCCTGGAGTCATCACCATTCCTAATGAGAATCCAGGTTATCTGATACGGTGTGTTGCTAGGGCCACTGACGTCACTGCACCACTCAGATTTGTCTCTGGCATGGAGTAAGGGTTATCTAAATAAAGACCTGGAATGGGAGGTGGACAGTGGTGGTGGTAAATGAATACTACTATAGTGGGGAAACATTTTGATAAACAGGAGATTAACTATAGTTAAAATAGGAAGCACAAGAATAATGCGTAGATGGTATTACATCGTGCTCTTAAAAGCTGTAGTTACAACTTGGACTACTGGGTTCTGTAAAAGGGTATAAACTCTAAGTGCTTTGCTTTTTCCTCTTAGTTTAACATTAGAAGGAAAAAGAAAAGAGGTGGTTAGGAAAACACTCGCTGACCCCAATTCACATTTATGCTTTTCAAAGAATATAAATCACTTTTTATGGCATGGCAAAACTAAGGCTGCCTCTGCAATTCAATTAGGATACACTAAAAAAAAATAGGAAGACATAATAATAGTACTAACCCATAGGAAACACCTATTTTACTTCACTTTCAAGGAAGCTACACTGAAAACTGAGGCAGGCAAGAAAGGTGTGGTTAATACGCTTCAAAAACAAAAAAAGTGAATGCTATATTCCTTAAAGAACTTCAGCCTTCAGAACTTGGCTAGAAAAATTCAAATATCCCCAAGAGGCACTACCAATTTAGGATCAGCTAGTAATTGGCTGAGTTGCAGCAGACCTAAGCAGAGTGAGTACTTGAAGTCAAACCTGACTATTTAAAGATTTTTGCCTAAGGCCCACACTGTTCTGCATTCAGTACAAACAAACTTCATCACAGGCACAAGTTAATAAGACAAGTGTGGCAGAGCTTAGAATCTATGAGACATTAGTCTTCAGTCTTCCAGTAAATTAGGTACCCACTCTTCCTCTTCAAAGTACAGGTAGTTAAAACAAGAGCAAGCTTAAAAGTGTTCTTGGTTAAGAGTACAGGAACTACACTCACCTCTGTTTCAGGGCTGGTATTTCTGTGGGTTCTGGCTCAAGTATTTCGTAGGCCAAGTTCACATCCTCTGTCTCCCGAAGCAAAGCATAAATGGGCTCAATTTGTTCATTAAACCTTGCCAAAAGTGTGCGTGCATCTTTTTTCGGCATTGCTGATTCATCTTCTTCTACCTCTGTATCGCAAAAAGTGCAGCGGAAAGTTCCTACAGAGAAAATAAGTCTCAGGTCATGGAAGAGAAATTCTCAAGACTAGTCTTTAGCAAACTGTTTATATCTCCACTCTTCCTCTAACATGTTATTATTATTAAAGCTTTCAAATATACAGAAAAGTTGAAAGAGTTTTGCAGTGAACATCCATAATCAACACTTTGCTATATTTATCACATTTCTATCGATCTTTCATTTTTGATGCATTTCAAAGTAATTTCTAACCCCTGATTGAAGCATAGCAAACAGTTTTTAATCATATTTTTAACAAACTTATACTTATTTTAACTTAAAACCAAATTTTTTACAGCTTACCAGTGAAACCTGTACCTTTTCTCCAAAGCCTTCTTTTTGCACATTACACATTTGGCTGTACATTATGGGGAAAGCCAAATAAATACCCGAAATCAAGTCTCTAGTCATCCTATACATTGTCACAAGGCTATTTCTTCAAACTTATTAACCATTTATATCTAAATAAATTTAACCAATCATTTCCAAAATTAAAGTTCAAGAAGCCTTTATTGTTCTTAACTTGTAACTAAATCACAGTAATTCCTTAGAAACATCCATGATTTCTCACTTTTGTTGACATTTCACTAATCAAGACCACCATTTAGCCTGAAACAGTTTCCTAAATCTGGTCATTGAACCTCTAGATCCTTCCTCTTCAATTCCAAGTTTTCTATGCCACCAGTTTTGTCATCTCTTTGCCCTGCTCTAAAGCCTGTCTGATAGCTAGATTTCTAAAGTCCAAAGCATCAAATCTAAATTTCTCATCCTAATATTCAAGATCCTGCATAATTTGGCCCCAAAAATCACAACCCAACCACAGTCCTTTACCTGTTAAGTAAATTCAAACATTGGAGAGACAACATACTGGACATTAATATTTATTATATTTGTATAGTGCTTTCTGTTTCTAAAATGCTTTCATGTATACTTAAAACAATTTTTTTTTAAATATGTCTATACTGATTTCAGAGAGAGGAAGGGAGAGGGGGAGAGAGAGAGAAACATCAATGATGAGAGAGTCCGCAATCGGCTGCCTCCTGCATGCCCCCGAGTGGGAATTGAGCCCGCAACCCTGGCATGTGCCCTGACTGGGAATCGAACCGCAATCTCCTGGATCCTAGGTCGATGCTCAACCGCTGAGCCACGCAAGCTGGGTGTCCATGTATACTTTCTGATCCTTATACCAATCCTGCAAAGTGATGTCAGAACCTAGGCTGAGGAGTTCTGTGATTTGTCCGAAGTCACATAGCCAGTAAAAGAAAAGTAATAACAGCAGCCATTGTATACTGAGTGCTTATCAAGGATCACCAACCCTCTGAGGTTGGTATACTTATTGCACATTTAAATCTGTAAAATACAGAGGTTCTAGGGGGTTAAGTAACTTGCCCAAGGTGGTATAACCTCTAACTGTGAGGAGGGGGCAGGACTCAAGCCCAAACTATTTTGCTGAAACTCACACTCTTAAAACATTACAGTCTGCACCGTTAGCCTCACATCGATCTCCAGTTTGGTTCTTATTCCCAATGCCAGGGACATGCACCCTTCATTTATATCCTAATTTACCTGAGTAATGAATTAAAAGAGACCATACAAGTACTTCAGTGCCCGGCCCATTGTAAGTATGCAAACATTTAGCTTTAAAAATCTCCATACGTGATCGCTACATAACTCCACACCCCAACCCGTCTTCCAGGGAAGGAATAAACAAACTAGGCACCTCTGTCTCAATACAACGCTGGAGCCTACTGATATATTTCAAGTAGAATAAGCTTTTTTACTGCTTCTCACATATAAGCAACTAATACCATGTAAATTCTTTGTTTATATATCCTGTCTAAAACACTCTTCATCCATCTTCCTGCTGTGCAAATGGTACATAATCTTTTACACCTATTCCAAGTAAGTGAGAAAGAAAAGCAACCCCTCAGAGCTAGGAGGTGGGCCAGCACTCATAGTTAGGTTGTGATGTATTTCTATCAAACAGAAACTCACAGATCACCAATATCAGATCATGATGCAAAGCCAAGTCTATCTGAGTCAGAGTACAGACAAAAGCAATGTCTCTGTCCACCCACCAAAAAAAAAAATGGCACTACTGGGACTACTGCTTCTTTACCAATTATAGTTTTAACCCGACCCCATTCTTCTCACCTCAGATAAGATTTACTAAGATACCCAATCATAGAATTATCCCCACTTCTTGACAGCACCCAATCCAGAGCAACCCCCCACCACTTCCTTGAATTCCCTCAAAATTATCTAACAAAAGCCCAAATTCTCTTCTAGCATGGTGTTGCTGTGATTCTCCACGGTTCCCCATGACGTGTGGCTTCCCTTGCTGCAGAAAGCATCAATAAACCCACGTTTGTTTACCTATGGGTGTGTTACTAATGGTCTTTGACTAGTGGGCATCAACATAAAGATTCTAGCTTAACCAACTGGACAAGCATACTATTTATAAAATAAAGAGAGGAAGAGTAAGTTCATTTCTTCTTTGTGGTAAAAAGACATAAACTTGCTTTAAATGTCTGAATCCATATTGCCCATTGGTTGTCAAAATGGATGAGTTAGAAGCCAACTTATTACAACTGCTTAAAGCTGAAAAGTGAGATATAGATAGAAATTCTGATATGAGAATCAACAATATGTAGATAGTAACTGAAGCCGTAAAGTAGATCAGAGCATCCAGAGAGATCAAGGAAAGTGAGAAGTATAGGTGGTCAAGGTATCAGCCCAAGGAAAGAGGAATCCTTAAGACAGAAATGGTACAACCAGAGGGATAGGATGGTATTTCAAAGAAGTGGTTTGGTATTGATTTTTCAAGGTAAAAAAGATTTGAGCCCAGCTGGTGTGGCTCAGTGGTTGAGTGTCGATCCATGAACCAAGGGGTCAATGGTTCAATTCCCAGTCAGGGCACAAGGGCACATGCCAGGGTTGTGGGCTCAATCCCCAGTAAGGGGCATGCAAGGAGGCAGCCAATCGATGTTTCTCTCTCACAGATGTTTCTATCTCTATCCCTTTCCCTTCCTCTCTGTAAAATCAATAAACCTATTAAAAAAAAAAAATCAACAAAAACTAAAGTGTTATAGTCCATTGGCTGAAATATTAAAAAAAGAACTGAAAACTAGCTTTTATATTTAGTAACAAAAGGTACTTTGTGACCTTAGCTAGAGAGGTTTTAGTAGTATGCTATCTTAGATTATTTTCTAATTATTCTAGGCTGCCTCAGCCTCTTTTATTCAACAGAAATAGGAAGAATATAATCCATGTAGGAATTAAAAAATAAATCATATAAAATAAGGTCTAAATGAGCTCTCAAATACTTGCTGAATTAAAAAAAAAACAATGCTGATGTGGGACTTACATTAAATGTTGAAAGATGAACACTTACAAAGACTGTCAATGAAAACTGGAGAATACTGCAAAAGAGTTATCAAATTCATTAGTTTTCAAAATTAAATTTAAAGAAAGAAACCCCATTCCACAAGTGAAGAAGTAACTAATATATAAACATAAAAGCAAGTAGTACGATTGAAGCACAGAAAGACAGCTAAGACAAAGGACAGCACATTCCTCTCAACATGTCTTCAAAGTACTACAAACTGAGCTCCTCAAAGTCTTGCATGGGGCACCCCATGTTGCACAACTTTTGAACTTGCTGCTTCCTCTACCCAGAATGCTCTTCCTCCAGACAGGTGAGTGGCGAGTCTTCTTACTTAGTTCAGTGCTTTACTCAAGTCTCCTCAGTGAGGCCTTCCCTAACCAATATTCCCTAAAACTTTAATCCTGTTCTGTCCGCTCTTTTTCCTTAACATTTGTCACTATCAAACATACTATGTTTTATTTATCCAGTTTATTAAATTACTTGTTAAAATTATCACGTTATACCAATTTTTTAAAAAATGTCCTCCCTAATAATACCCCATTTCTCTTTTGAAGGCAAGATACACTCCAAACTTCAGTTTTAAATAAATAAATGGTGCTTGTCAGTGTCACTCATCCACATTAAATAGCAATGCTTTTATTTTGGGAAAAGAGAGAAAGAGATCACTGTTAACATCATCATTTGATAGGACAATATCAAAATAACAGTCCTTTAACTTGAATAAATTTGGTTTGTGGGGAAAAAAATACGTAGGAAAAACAGAACATAGTATACAGACATAAGGTAACTTCTAGCTTTATTCAGGTAACTCCAAGCTTTATTCAGGTAACTCCAAAGACCAAGGTTTAATTTAGATTGAGATTTACCAAGAGTTACTTGTAGAAGGGCCCATTTTACAGTTCTGAAAAGAATGGCTTAAATATTACTGTCAAGAACTCAGAAGAATCTGAGATTTTATCATACTTATAAGCTAACAAATTATCCTGCCAGTTTCATGGATGTTGGAGAAAGACACAGGACTCCTAGGTCAGAGACAAAAAACTTTATTACTCATGAAAATAGCAGTAGCTAGTATCGACTTTTGTGACAGTTCTGTAAGCCCCCAATTCCCAGAGGGTGACACAAAGAGAGCCAGGTAACAATTGTACGTGCAGTGAGTTATGTCACAAGAGAGAAACCCTGAGGTTAATAACGGGCATAAACATGCCTGTCCTTTGCTCTGGAGGGTGACTATTATTTTTATTTTTCAGTTACAGTTGACATTCAATTTGCAATACAGCATAGTGGTTAGAGTATCGTATAATTTACAAAGCGATCTTCCCAATATTTCAAGTAACTTCCTAGCACCATACATAGTTATTACAATATTATTGACTATACTCCCTATACTGTACTTTACATCCCTGTGACTATTTTTTAACCGCCAATTTGTACTTGTTGATCCCTTCATTGTTTTCACCCAATCCCCCAATTATGACACCCCCCAATCTGGCAATCCTCAGTTTGTTCTCTGTATCTATGAGCTTCTGTTTTGTTTGTTTTTTGTTCTTTAGAGTCTGCATATAAGTGAAATCATAAGGTATTTGTCTTTCTCTGTCTGACTTACTTCACTTAGCATAATATCCCCTAGGTCCATCCATGCTGTCGCAAGTGGTAAGATTTCATTCTTTTTTATGGACGAGTAATATTCCATTGTATATATGTACCACCACTTTTTTATCCACTCATCTATTGATGGGCACTTGGGTTGCTTCCATATCTTGGCTATTGTAAATAACACTGCAATGAACATAGGGGTGTATATCTTTTTTAGAATTAGTGTTTTGGATTTCCTCAGATATATACCCAGAAGTGGAATTGCTGGGTCATACGGCAGTTCCATTTTTAATTTTATGAGGAACCGCCATACCGTTTCCCATAGTGGCTGTATCAATCTGCATTCCTACCAACAGTGCATGAGGGCTCCCCTTTCTCCACATCCTTGTGAACACTTGTTGTTTGTTGATTTATTGATAACAACCACTCTGAGAGGTGTGCGGTGATATCTCATTGTGGTTTTAATTTGCCTTTCACTGATGATAGTGATGTTGAGTACCTTTTCATATATGAGGAATCTATTTTTATAACATTGAATAGTAAGCAAACTTGCCCTTTGCTCTGGAAACAATATCTGTATCCTCCAAGGCTGCTCACTATATAAATGTCCTTGAAAAAGGTAGTCCAGAAAAAGGGCAGTCAGACAGTACCTCTACTTGCAAGACATACATAATATGTGAGAGACCCATGGGGAACTGTCTCCCAATTATTACCATGTAGGGCAAATAATACAAGATGAAAAGCTGTCCTGATATCTCTGAATCCTATGTTTATTATAAAACACAAGTTGTAAACAAGATCCAGCCTGTCAAAAGCCAGGTCTAAGAAGAAAAATAAGAAATTCTACATTTTTATGGAAAATGACTTAAGACTAGCTTAACATACCAGCAGCGTTTTTATAAATTTCACTAAACATTAAAAAATGCAAATAAGCTTTCCTCAAATCAGAGGTGGGGGTGAGGAACTTAGCACATACTATATACAAAGTACCATTCTAGCCCTGACTTGTGTGGCTCAGTGGTGAGAGCATTGGTCTCTGCACCGAAGGGTCGAGGGTTTGATTCCCGGTCAAGGGCACATAACTGGGTTGCAGGTTTGATCCCTGGCCCCAGTTAGGGTGTGTGTGGCAGGCAACCAGTCACTGTGTCTCTCACATCAATGTTTCTCTCTCTCCCCCACCACTCCTTTACACTCTAAAAAAATCAATGGGAAAAAATATCCCTGGGTGAGGATTAACAACAACAAAGAAAACAACAACAACATGCCCGGCCAGCGTGGCTCAGCAGTTGAGCACTGACCTAGGATCCAGGAGATCGCAGTTAGATTCCCGGTCAGGGCACATGCCTGGGTTGCAGGCTAGATCCCCAGCAGGCGGCGTGCAGGAGGCAGCCGATCAAGGACTCTCTCTCATCATTGATGTTTCTATCTCTTTCTCCCTCTCCCTTCCTCTCTTTGAAATCAATAAAATTTAAAAAATAAAACAAAAGAACCCATCAACACAAAGTACCATTCTACTGAGTGAATAGTAGACCACAAACAGAATCTGTCATTAAGAAACTTAAAAGTTTAGTAGAGATGAAAGGTATCTGGAGGTAAACATGATCTGGGATCAGTGCAAAAATAAAGCACAAAAATATTTTGTAGTTAAAAGAAGGAATATGACTTCTAGCTGAGGGCACTAAGGAAGGTTCATGGACAAAGTGTGGCGTTTGAACTAGATGTCAAAAGAAAAGTAGTTGATAGAGATCAAGGAAAGGGGGAAGAGAACAGGCCATTCTAGATCATCATAAGAGAAGTAGATAGTTGAAAATAATGCTAACCTGCAAATTCAGTCTACTAAGAATATAATTATTTAAAAGAATGGTAAAAACAACAACAAACAAACAAAAACCCCACACCAGAATTAACAGGATAACCTACGGTGGCCATAAGTGGGTCTTGAATGCCAAGCTTCATTTTTATTTTATTCTTTAGTAACAGAAAAGTGATTGAAAGATTTTGGGAAAGAACATGAGGTCATCAAAACTAATACTTATAAACAGTGATCTGCCTTAGTGGCTTGAGGCGGTCTTCCAATAAGCCAGTTCTTAACTGAGTGTTTCATGAAAATCACCAGTGAAATTTTTAATTAATACCCAGGCTCCACCCCAGAGATGCTGATTCAATAGGTCTGGAGCGGGGCCCAGGAATGTAAATTTTAAAAGTTCCACAAGGAATTCTAATGCATACCTTGGTGGAGAGCTGCTGTTAAGTAATCACTATGATAAATATCCCCACTCTTCTTGTAACTGGATCACTTTGCACTAAGTAGTGTGCACAGAATATACTACTCAAGCATGAGAGAAGAAACAAATTGAAGCTCATAGCTCTTTGTCATCTTTCCCTTACCACACATAAAACCAAGGAGGCAAAAACTGGAAACAGTAAATCCAAGCCAAGAAGAATATGCAAGATAGATCCAAGAACATGGCAGCAGGGAGAAAATGCACGGTACAAAGATTCTTTAGGCGAAGCTTTACAAATGACAGGATTAATGGGGGGAGGGGACGGAGAGTTCCATGATAACACATTTGTTTGATTATCTACATTCACAAACCACAAAAGAATCAAGAAGGCTACATCACAAATATTTTCACATGTTCATCATAGTCAAGTCTATGTCAATAGTATTATCAAAATCTAACATATGAGGGAATAAAGATTCAGAAAGGTTAAGTTTACTAGGTCATAGCTTAAAAACAAAAATCACTGAGCCTAGCTTCAAAATACAAATCTTTCTGATTCAATAATTTATTAATTATTGTATTACTTTCCATACAAACAACTGTAAACCTACTTTTGCCCAACCTGTATATAGGAAACTCAGGGATAGCCTCTCTGAAACAGCAATGAGTGAGTGAAGACTTAAAGGACCAATCATAAGGACATTTGGGCAAGAGGAAACAGCATGTAAAAAGGCAAGTAAAGTGAAGGTGCGCCTAGTGCATGCAAGACACAAAAGATGGTCAGTGAGGCTGTTGTGGAGTGAACATGGGAGAGGGTAGTAGAAATGAAGCCTCAAAATGAGAGGTGAGGGTAGATAAAAGACCTTATAAGTTCTGTTAAGTACTCTGACATTTCTGAGAAGGCTTTGGAGGGTTTTGAAAAAAAGAGTGACATAACTTGATGTGCTTCTTAGAAGGGTCACTGGCTGCTGTGACAAATAGTCCATATGAGCAGCAAGAGAGAAAGCAAGGAGACTAGCTAAGAGAGTAGTGCAAAATCTAAGCATGAGATAATGGCTTACATAACTTCTGGACAATCCTGTAAGAAAAACTTTAAATAAACTTACCCTCAGTCAAAAAGCTTCCAGGAAAAACAATAAAACAGAAGAGTAACAGTTCCATGTTAAAAGCAAGTAACTAGGACCATATCTCTTAGGATTTTAGTGAGATAAAGAGAAAACTATAAAACTTCAAGACATATCACTAACCATGGGATTTTTACCACATTGTAAAAATCCAAACACCATATTTACCTTAGGAAGCATATATGGACATTGCTTCCCCTCCCACTGAATATTTTATAGACTGCATATATATGGGGAAAAGGAATGAACTGGGGAGCTTAGGAAAATAAGATTGTCAAAAACTGTGAATATCACTCTCCACTATGCCACAACATGTTTCTGAAGATGGCATAATTAAACAGAGCATAGTTTCTATGTGAACACTACTATAACCATGAGTTTCAATTCCTAACCAAGACTTTCAAATTAACCAAATGTGACTAACATCATCTTCTAAGAGCAGGGATAAAACAACCCCAAGCCTCTTTGTACTTTTAAAATGACAACTATTCTCCATCAAAGGGTGTCAGGAAATTACAGTTGAGAGAAACCATATATGGTACAGAATAGACTGAACTTAACATTTTATGCATGCTAAAAACAGCCTAGAACAATTAACAAATTTGCCACAGGTAATAGTTACTAACATAGCCCAAGACTAGAAGTCAGGGCTCTGTAATCCTAATTCTGTACACTGTCATTTTACTGTCTTATAACAACTGCTTTAAAAAAGAAAAAAGAAAAAAGAACCTGCTGGAAACCACATGTTAACTGAATATACTGACTATGCAAAAGAACGCAATATAAGTGCTCTTAAAAAACCCTGACAATACTATCAGAAGTTAACCGAACATTAATAACCATAAGCTGTTATAACAACAAAATAGTTAATTAAGAATCACTTTACTTTCTTGGATTTCAAAAGGACTTTGGGAAAGGGTAGGGGACAGCTGGTGTTGAGGTTGGGGATATAAGGTGAAAGGACTGGAAGGCTAAGTAAAACTTAATGATTGTTAACACATTGAAAGGTAGTGAGAGTAGGGACTGGGTTGAATGGGAGAACACAGAGAGGAAAAACTAGGTTTGCCATTTTATTCTATATAGTTTTCTAAATTTATATTACTTACGTATTTTTAGAAGAAAGAAAACAAATATTATTCTGAATCCTCCAAAAGCACTCACCTCCCTCTTAACTAATATGAAGAAGTTATGTAGTCATTCTTGGGCTATTCTTTGAAAGTATTATCAAGTCCTTTGTTGTACCTTTCATAACTCAAAATGTTCAGGCATACATATATTAAAATGCTAATTTCAAAAAGTTACCTTTTACTCTAATTTCTAAACTTTATTTAACAAAACAATTCTTCAGTCTAATTGGGTGAGAGGAAATGTATAGAAAAAGGAATTGCTATTATAAAATAGTAACAGACATAATAAGTACATAGTTATATATTTATATTATTTTACCTATAATAAAAAGGAATTTTAAAAATCACTCATTAACAAGTCACTGCAGAACATCTAACACTATAAAATACTCATTTGCATTCAAAAGAAAAAAAAAAGCAGGTCTAATGTATTTGGGGGAGGCTGTATTTTTAAATTCAGAAGATCTCAAATATATTAATGATGTACACAGTAAAACCCCACCCCCCAAAACTCAATTTATCCATGAAATTAGCTTCTGTTCTTCCTTAAATGGACACATCTATATTTGGTCTAATCATGCATCATTCCTAGATTCTGTAATTTTTCTTACAAAAGGGAAAAATGTACTATGCCTGGGAGGGAAAACAATATACTGAAGTCTAGTACTTGGGTGAATAGTAAAGCTAACAATAAATTCCATAAGTTAGGCCTAAATTAAATTCATCTCAACATGCAGTGAGCAGGCAAAAAGTCTGTGGTTTTGATATGACTATTTGACAGACAATAATCGATAGAATATTGTATGCCAGGATCAACTCTTCACAAATAAATTAGCTCCTATGTAATCAGCATCAAATTATAAAAAAGAAAACGCAAATAACTTTTTTTTAAAGAGCTCTCAAATCTTCAAGAGCAAGCACAGCAATTAAAAAAAAATAAAAAATCAGACCTACATGGGTTTTATTGTGTGTGTGTGTTTTCGGGGGGGGGAGACTAGGGGGGGAAGGTGGGGGGGGACACTTGTTCCTTACTTTCTTCCCATACTTTTTTTTAACTTGTTCTAATAATCACCCCCTTCCCCCCAAATCCATACCTCTGAGCTTTCCAGTATAATTTTCTAATGAACCTATCCTGGACAAGATTCCAACTCAGCAACTGAGCAAAATAATCCTAGATTTCTTTTTGTATTTGTGTTTTTAGCATTTTAGGAATTGAAAACATTGCTTTTATAAGACATCTCCTGTCCTAAGTAGAAAGAGATGAAGATAAGAAAAAGTAGCCTGCTGTATGAAGGTAAACATTAATAAGACTTTTAAAAAGTCTCACTAATATAGGACTCTAACAGTCTAAAAATGTCAGGTTAAGGGAATTGAAGAGGAATTTTAATCAGGAAACTGATCTGTCTATAAACCAAAAAGCTTTGCCTGCAGTCACAAGGCACGAAGGGACTCATGATTTAACCCCAAATTTATACATGAATATCCCAAGTAGATATGAAGTTTACTTTAATATTCCGAGTGACTCAGGACTAACCACTAGAATTACAACAATTTCCATTATTGGCTATTTTTAAGACCTTTATTAGATACCTATTTTAAGAGTTATTAAAGACTTCTTTTACACTAATTCCAAAAATCTACCTGTCTTGAAGTCATTTTCATGGAGCTAACCCAAACAAGCTGAATCTCCATGAAAGCTATCATATTCTTCCCTCATATTCAATCTAAAACATCCTAGAAATAAATATTGCCCTAGGTTTATTTACTACTTTGTAAGAGTACTCCAAACCCTGGAGTACGACATAGGCATGTGTATGTACACCCACACACAACTTGATGAACTGGACTAGATAAAATAATCTCTAAATTCTTATTCCTAAGATCTTATTAAATATACACTTATTTCTTTTTAAAAAATTTAACTTATTTCAAAGTTTATTTAAAATGGGATTCCTAGGTCTCTCGGTGATTTCAGTAAAAGGAGCTCCCAAACTGTCTATAATTCAAACACCTAAGCTGTACAACTATATTCTTTCGTCGAATATTCCCACCGCTGAGAATTGTTAAGAAAAAATTAGAACAGGAATAAAATGGTTTCTGTACTAGGAAAAAATAGATAAAATCAAAGTGCTGAAAGTGTGTATAAAGAAAAATGGGGGGTAAAATCATACCTATTAAAACATTTTTTGAACACTCAATAGAAATGAGAGAGTTTGGTACATTAAAGAACCAAGAGATCGCAAACTAATTTTGGCTGTGATTATAATTATAGGTAATATGTAAAAGCTAGTGGGTTTTGGGGTAACATTTTCTCTTCACAATTATCTCTGGCCTTATGGCTGCATAATTTTTAAATTAAAAATGGAAAATAAAAAGCCATTTCCATATCATCTAGCCGTAACATCTGAAAATACAATCTCCCCTTCCCTTTTGTTCCCAGGAAGCATGTTTCTGAATTTAACTTAGAAGTGCCATTAACCAAATCACCCATGGCTGAGGTGGCTAAAGTAGAAATATTAAGTCTATTTCCATGGACAGAAAACTTGCTAAATCTAAAAACATGCATTTATGAACCACAAGACGCTACTTTGCTGATCTGAGGAATTTCGTGTCATGTTGTCTTTGTTTTGATTACTTAAAACCTTGATATTTCAGGAAGTAAAACAGCTAGTTTTGCCTGATTAAGTTTCTGAAACCAGGGACTAGTGGGCAAAGGCTAAGCAATTCCATTTTAATGAAATAAAATATCTATACCTACTGTAATAGAAAAACCTCAGTCTTTCTCCTTTCTACGTAGGGAAAAACCCAGCTCTCTATCTGTGTTTCTTCCTTGTTTGTCTCCTTTACTACTCACACATTACACTTCACTTCTGACACTTCTGGTCATCAAATGTGTGGAAGTTTTACCCCACACCAAGCAATTCTCTGTACTTGCAGCTGTGTGTCCTACCAGTCAACTCAATTCTGACACTGTCTACCTAGAGGCAGCATCAGATTCTACAGGTTAAGGGCTCAGTCCCACAAGACTGCTCCCACTGCCCCCACTTCAGAAACCTGTTGCAAGCCCAGTTATCACCTGTGCTTTTGACCAACTGGCTGCAGATCAGACGTTCCAATCCTCCCCACACACCCCTAGGGTTCAATTAATTTGCTAAAGCTGCTCCAGAATTCAGTAAAACACTTACCTATGTTTACCAGTTTATTACAGGATGTAACAAAGGATACAGATGAATATTTAGATGGAAGAGCTGTGTAGGCAAGGTATGTGGGATGGGCTCAGAGCTTCCATGCCCTGTCCAGGTGTGCCACATTCCCAGCACCTCCATGTGTTCACCAACTCGGAGGCTCTCCAAACCTCATACTTTGGGGATTTTATGGAGGCTTCATCACGTAGGCATAATGGATTATTAACTCCATTTTCAGCCCTTCTCCCATCTCATGAGAAGGGGGAACAGGGCTTAAAATTCCAAGCTTCTCATCTGGGAGCCCACCAGAGTTGCCTCATTAGAACAAAAGACATTCCTATCACCCAGGAAATTACAAGGGTTTCTTTTCAGGAGCCCTGTGTCAGGAACTGGGGTGAAAGAACAAATAGCACAAAAGATGCACCTAGTGCTCTTAACACTTATAAAATTACAAGGGTTTTAGGAGATCTGTCCAAGAAACTGGGCAGAGACCAATATATATTTTCTATTATCTCACACATACAGCCATCAAACATTTGGAGAGAATTCAACCCAAGAACACCAAAGGCAAAATCTAAATGGAAAGTATGGAGAGACCTTACAATCTTTAGAGAAAAGAGAGGTAAAGTAGAGAAAAGCTGTAAACTGAAGTAGAAGATTTCTGGCGTATGTGTGAATTAGCCTGGATAAAATAATTCTTGTTGGACTCAGAGTTTCCTGAGCCCAGAATTTCCAGATGCTCATCTAGGAGTCACTACCCTTTGTCCAGTGGCAGGGAGCTGTCCATACATTTGAGTTAAGAACTTTTTATCAGGGAAGCAGTCAAGTCTAGAAGGCTTCAAATCTAATTCCTGAATGCCCTGTATTTGACAATATAACAGTTCAACCTAATAACTGTTGAGGTGGGAATGGAAATAACCCATCAGGTATCTCCATCATTTGATGAGAAAAATCACCAATCTCCAACAACAACCAGGAAATAGAATAGCTTTATATAAGTCTGGGCTTAGAATGAAAACTGTAATCTATCAACTTAAACAGAACATAAGTATTATAATATTACAGCAGAAACAGTCCCCCCCCTCCTCCTCTGATACACATAACAAATGTTTACTTCCCATCTTCTTCAAAATGAGCGGGATGGGAATGAATACTGAGCAAAACAGGAAGGGAGCAGAGAGAAAAAGACTGAAATTTCTAAAGGGAACGTACAGACCACAGGACGGCGTCATGTTAATAGTGAAAAACAAAACAAAACTGACAGGCAGGCTGGGTCCTAGTATCACCCAAACAGCACATTCTCTCCTGAAAGGGAACTCCAAAGGAAAAGCCAAATTATAATCAAAAGGCCAGTACATTCTTCAGGACACCATCTCGAGTGATGCTAAGGTAAAATGACTCACTTTTGCTTTCCTTGAACCCCTTTTTCCCACCTTCATATTAAAAAGTCTTTGTTCAGAATGGCAGTAAAACAACTATTTCAGTTTTAGCTCTTTCATAAAGTGTTTTCATGCTCCCTACCCTATCTCAACTTCCTGATTCAAATAACTTTGACTATATATTTGGGTGTTAGGTTATCTTGTCCTCAGGCCACCCACCTGTAGATAACATAACAATCAGCTTCAATTAGACACCAACCTTAGGTGAAATTCAAAGAGCATCATGGGTCAATCTCCTAAATACTAATACATAAGTAGTGGAGTAACTTCCTTTTAGAAAGCTTCATGAAATTAAATAAGAATAAAATGATGAATAAATATAGTAGAAACACATTACTTCAGATTACCCTCTCTGAGGAACTGGATAACACCTTCTACTGCAGTCAAGAGTGATGAAGATGACGACTGTAACACCAACATCTAAAGAAAATCACAAAACTAAAACCCAGAGCTCCTTTAAGAAATTGGTTAGAGTAGCCCTGGTCAGGTGACAACTGATTGGAGCATCGTCTCGTACACCAAAAGGTTGCGGTTTGATTCCCACTCAGGGCATATACCTAGGTTGTGAGTTTGATCCCCAGTTGGGGTGCATACAGGAGGCAACTGATTGATGTTTCTCTCTCACATCAGTGTTCCTCCCTCCCTTCCCCTCTCTCTCTCTCCCTTTCTCCCTCTCTCTAGAAATCAATAAAAACATATCCTCGGGTGAGGGGAAAAAAACCTGTCAGAGTGTATAGCAAAAATCACAAGATTTTCCTAGTCTATTTTGAAAGAGCTCCAGATATATTCTACAACTTTCCTCTATGGCACACACAAGCAATTCTCATGCTTAGGATGGTTAAGATTTTCTTATAACCAAGATCCTTCCCGTTCGAAGTAAACAAAATAAACATTTAACACAAATGGGAATTCTTTAAGTGACTTTTCATCCAAATGACTGCTTCACATAAATAAGGGGGAAAAATCATAGGCTAGCTCTTCTTGTTAATCATCTTAACTGATACTGAGATTCCAATTTTTTTAAATGTAAAATACAGAACATAAACAAAAATTAGAAAATTAAACATGTACACAAATATGTAATTTTTTTCCAATAAAAATGTCACATGTAAAAGTTTAAATTACATTTTTGATAGTTTTTTAAAAGGCAGACCTATGAACTTTTAAAAAAGTAACCTATACTCCTGAATTCAGCCATAACAAAGGGACAACCTAACTTAACAGCATTGACTCTTTCTATAGATTTTTACTTCCTGAAAATAAGAACAAATTGACCTATGAAAAATTAGCAAAACTATAGTCTCTTTACCAGTTTACAAATGACAATACAAAATAACTATATAGCACTTTAAAGTTTTCCATGTTAATGTTAGACATATTGCATTTTTGGAAAATGTTGTTTTGTAAATTCTGGTTCATAAAAAAGATCCTTAACTAAAGTATTAATATGAAGCAAATTACATATCTTATTGACAATTTTCTTCTACTAACTAATGCTTAAGAGATTAAATATCTATCCACTTGTTAACTTGGAAAGGGTGCCCCTCTTATTTCATTTGCTTAACTGTTATCTTTTAGGTCTCAGCTGTTACTCAAGCTCTTCCAGAGGCCTTTCCAGATTAAATGCCCTAGCTATGTACTCCTGATAGCACTTTACACTTCCACTAACATCACATTTATATACACTGTATTGTGACTGTCTGGCAGTGACTGGCACCAGTAGGTGCTCAAATATTTGTTGAATGAACAAGTCAAAAGTAATGTCAGAAGAGTCTCAAAGCGGTATAAAAGTCAACCCTTCAATTAGGCTGTGGCTGCAAATAAGGGGTGGAGGTGGGAACAGAGGTAGGAAGGCCATGGGTGGAGGAGTGCACTCCCTTGTGAAGGAGAAAGGCTTTGCAAGTGTTTCTAAAGGAGAATGACAGTCAAACAGGACAGTAAGACTAAGAAAGACCATTGGTGTTTACACCAACCCATTCACTTTTATAATGACATACATGATTGGTTTAAAAATTAGATGAATCAGTTTAAGAAAAAGGATACATAGTTTATTTTTAAATGTTACTTAAAAGATTCATAAACTGAAAAAGTCTCACCTGTCCTGGGATCAAAGAGCTGATTAGCTTCTAAATCTGTAAAAGTATTAGAACAGACAGGACATTTGAAGGAAGCCCGGTTGGTGGAATCTCTCTCATCAGTTTCAATCCTCCTTCTCATGTGGTCCAATTTATATTTTACCACATTAACAAGAGTACGATAATTGATAAAGTAGTAGTTATGGCGAGTTGTTTTCCCATCCGCAGCAGTCTCTACTCTCATTCTGCATTTGATGAACTTGTCTCCCTTTAAGTTATTCAAAACTGAACGAAGTTGCTTCCGATCAAATTTGAGCAGCTCCAACATATCTTCCTCTTTCACACAAGGGTTCCGGATCAAGATGTCCAAGGCCAAAGCATGCTCAATGCCATAGAAACCCCGGATCACATACTTGGCTAACCTCTTCAATGATGCAGGAACCTCAGTGAGGACATCTGGGTCTGCCATCTTTAGCAAACCACCTTTAAATGTACTGAATTCAGAAAAATAGAGAAGATTACCTAGGCATAATAAGGACATAGTAATCATTTTAAATATAGAATAATCAACCCATCAGGTAGCTATCACTACTCTCAAAGTGCCATAAAGACACTGAAAGCATTGTTTTATAACTTATAATGCCTAAGCATTTAACAGAGAACAAGATTTTGCTCTAGAGTACACAAAAGATTACACCTAGAAAGCCTGACATGCCCTGGTCAGTGTGGCTCAGTGATTAGAGCACTGGCCTGAGCACCAAAGGGTCACAGGTTCAATCCCCGGTCAAGGGCACCTACCTGGGTTGCAGGTTCAATCCTGCCCTGGTGGGGGCTCATGTGAGAGGCAACCAATCGATGTCTCGCTCTCACATCGATGTTTCTCTCTCTCTTCTCCACCTCCCTCCTCCCTTCCACTCTCTCTAAAAAGCAATGAAAAAATATATATCCTCAGGCGAGGATTAAAAAAAAAAATTAAAAAACAAAAAAACGACATATTTCTTAAATGTCAATTTTCATGATCTACAGTGTGCTTGATTCAAAAATTAACTTATGCCCTGGCCAGTTTGGCTCAGTAGTTAAGAGTGCTGGCCCACGGACCGAAGAATCATGGGTTCCCCGGTCAAGGGCACGTACCTTGGTTGCAGGCTTGATCCCAGGCGGGTCGGAAAGCATGCAGGCCACCAATCAATGTCTCTCTCTCACATCAATGTTTCTGTTTCTCTCTCACCCTTCCCCCCCCATTCTCTCTAAGAAAACTCGGGTGAGAATTAACAAAAAAAGTATTACTTATAGCAATGATATATCAAGCCCACTTTATTTCAGAGAGAAACACAAAAAAAGTAAATGAAGTCTCACTATTCTTAATGCTACAGATCAGTGATTTTCAACCTTTTTCATCTCATGGCACACATAAACTAATTACTAAAATTCTGCAGCACACCAAAAATATACTTTTGCTGATCTGACCAAAAAAGGTGTAATTTTGATTCATTCACACAGAACAGCTATTGTTGCATTGGCTGTTGTCATATTTTTATCTGACAATCTAAGGGAAAAGAGGCCGGTGCCCTTGACTAAATAGTCAGATATTGCACGTTTTAAAAATTCTTGTAGCACACCATTTGAAAATCACTGCTATAGATAGATCTTTGGGAATGCTGGAAACACCCGAGAAACCTAGCAGTTAACATATCCTTAGAGTGTCTATTTCTTCAGTAAAATTTTTCTACCAAGATTGCCCTTGCTGGTGTGACTCAGTTGGAGCACCCTCCTGTGCATCAAAGGGTCTCAGGTTCAATTCTTGGTTGGGGCACATACCCAGGTTGCAGGTTTGTTCCCATAGATCCCAGGTTAGGGTGGGTACAGGAGGCAACCGACGGATGCATATGAATGTTTTTTTCTCTCTCCCTCTCTCTTCCTCTCTCTGTAAAATCAATAAAAACATATCCTCGGGAGTGAGGATAAATAATAAAATAAATAATTTTCTACCAACAGAATCTAGAAAGTTTTACATAGTCATGCTTTCACAATAAAATCACAACAAAGCAATAAACACATAAGCAATCACCAATTGGGGTGTTTGCAAAATTAATGTTATAAATATGAAAGTAATTAACACTTAGATCCAGCAGCTTTACCAACTTTGCAAAGTTAAATCTGATGACCAATTAAGTAAATATCGTATAGTCCCTTAAAAAAAAAAAAAAAAGCAAGTCCAAAATACCCTTAAATACTGGATCACTTGCAGAACAAAGCAATTGTATCCAATTCTTATGTCATGACCCAGAAAGCTGTCTTTTAAAAGCATGGCATAGGCTAGATTTTCATGCGATTGTTAAAAAAAGCATGGGCTTTAGAATTCAGAGTTAGACAGCCTGTGTTTTACTAGCTGTGTGATCCTGAGCAAATCCCTTAAACCACAAGTCATACATTACTCTCTGAGAAATAACAATATCAACTATCTCAATGAGGTTGTTGTGATGAATAAATGAGAAGTAATGTGCTTAGGAAGCACTAATTAATAAGAATAGCTTCCATATCACCCTGGCTGGTGTGGCTCAGTTGGTTGAGCATTGTCCCATGCACTGAAAGGTTACTGGTTCAATTCCTGGTCAGGGCACATACTCAGGTTGCAGAATTCTGTCAGGGTGTGTGCAGGAGGTAACCACTCGCTGTTTCTCCCTCTCTCTTCCCGTCTCTCTAAAAAAAAAAAAAAAAAACAATAAAAAAAAATTTTTTTTAAAATAGCTTTCATATTGATTTAATATATCCCAAAGTAAAAATGGTCAGGCTATCCAGACTACATCAAATAAAATTCCCTACACCATTGGGAAATTTTCAACAGACATCCCATTGAATTATTTCAATAGGGAATCATATTCTGTTATTAACACTATTTTTTACTGAACCTTTTATTTAAAATCAGTGGTTAGCATTTAACATCTCCTTATATAAGAAATAAGAAATATTTTTATATCCACAGTACTATACGAAAAAGATATTCCTAAATAACCAATCTATACACATTTTGGAGACAGAGGGGCAGAATATTATGCCCTACATGTAATAAAGGGAAAAAAAGGAAAGTTAGTTATAATAAAATATATATTTCATATTGTAAACACTCAGGCATGCCTATACAACAGATAACAAAATAGCACCTAGATCCAAACCTGTGGTCCTACAGCCTTCCTGTTACCCCAAGGCTCAAGGGTGCCAAGGAAGTGCTGGGTTCAACACCAAAGTAGCATCACAGCACACCACCAGGTGCATTTTGTTCAAAGTAGCATCACAGCACACTACCAGGTGCATTTTGTTCTCCTTTTCAATGTGGTCGATACATTGTACTTGAATCCAGTTTTGTTTTTCTTTGTTACATGCTCAAAGGTTGGCAGAATACAAAATATGGTTTCAGAAACATCCAACAGGCCAAAGAATGGCAGACAAATGTCAAAATAAGCTACTTTTCCAACTTTACTTCCTACTATTGTATTCCCCTCCCTGACCTCCCACCGCATACTCCATTCTCAACCCTGACTGTAAAGTAAACTCAACTAGGGAGCATTTAAAAGTACCCACGTGGGCCCCAACCCCAGAGATTGTTTCAGCTGGTCTGGGAGGGTCAGATTAAGCATCATCTTATTTTAAAAGCTCTTTAGGTGATTCCAATGAACAGAAGTCCCTGACCACTGCTTCAGACAAATCTGGTGACTGGCTATGACATATCCTGCCAATGCACACCCTACATTCATTTGGAGGACCGTGTCACTTACTTAGCCTGTTTCCATTGCCTGAAACAACTTAGGGGGTCCTAGAGATTTGAACAAGGCAGTGACATGAGAACTCTGCAGTCCAATAGCTTTGGGTTTTGAATCCCAGTTCCACCATTTCTTAGCCTGGGGCCCTGAAAATTCTCAGTCTGTTTCCTCCTGCATAAAAAGTGATTAACAGTTCCTTCCTCATAGAGTTGATGTATGGATTAAATGAGATAATCCATGTAAAATATGCTGCTTACAGAGATGGCATCATAAGAGTCCCATTAAGTACTGGTATTCATAAGAACTCCTATTTAGAAAAGTGACTCTTACAATATGAGGAATGGACTGAGGTAAGTGAAAATGGACACACTGTGTAAGTATAAGGAGCTATCAAACTTAAACTAAGAAAGAGAGCAAAAAATTGCAAGAGAACGGGATGAAACTTATTACAGAAACAAAATTCAAAAGACTCAATAATACATTGGAAATGGAGTAAAAAAATTAGAAAAATTTTAAATAGTTATTTTTTTTTTAAATAAATGTTTTATTGTGGCAAAATACACATAACAAAATTTACCAATTAACCATTTCTAAGTATACAGTTTAGTGATATTAAATACATTCATAATGTTGTATAACTATCACCACCATCCACCTCCATAACTCTTCTCACCTTGTAAAATTGAAAAGCTATACCCATTAAACAAGCATGTTGTTAATACAATTAGATAGAGCTATTTGTTTTAAGCCAGTGTAACTAGGAAAAGTACTACTATGAAAAATAAGTTAACAACTGAAGAGGAACAGGTTTGGAAGAAACGAGGCATTCACTTTTAGTTGCTTGTTTTTGAGGAAATCCTACAGAATATTCTGTGAAGATGTCCAGCAGGTAGCTGAACGGATGAAACTGGAGCTCAGGAAAGAACTCATGCCACCTAGTTCAAATTTCTACATTCTAAAATCGTCCTTTGTGGCCACTGCCTTCTCTATCACTTCTACTTCCCCACATATGCTGAATCTCCTACTCGGTCTCTGGATTTCTTAAATTATTTAGATCACAGGTCCCAAATTGGCAGCCTCTGCCACATTGTCCGACCAAAAGAATGTCTTAATTTTCTTAGTTGTCAACATCTAAAAATAGTGGGATTTCACATAAATCTCAATTTTCAGCTCCTCCTGAAATTTGAAAATATCTGAGGAAAAGTAAGACCAGGTTCCCAGATGGAAAAAACAAGCTAAAAAGCAGCTGTCACTTTTAAACAGGGAAAGAGCTTGGCTGGCTGGTCTCTGGAAATGTTTAAGTGTGTGACCTCTCAGGGCAAGCCCTTTTCTTCTTTTTTGCCTCAAAGTCTCAGTCCCTCCCAGTCTCACCTATCTCTCTACCCAGCACAGATCCCCAAAGATCGTTTTTGAATCATATGTACTCTAATCACACAAATACTGAAGAACTACTGTGCACCAGGCACAGAGCTGGAGAAACAAAGTTGAAATGAATGAACTCTCTGCACTATCTACCCTGTGGGTCCTATCTCCAGGCACACTGGGCGGCTCTTAATTCCATCAGCCACACACGCCTTCCCCACTTTCAGGCCTTTGTACATGCTGTTCTCTCTGCCCAAACTCTCTTCTCCTAATCATCCTTCACATCTCAACTGCCATTTCCTCAGAGACCTTTGCAGATTCCCCTTAAGGGCTTAGTATGACTCCCCCTTTCACAAGTTCCCCTGGCTCTTTCCCAACCTTCCCTGTTGCAGTGAATAGACATGTACTTCTCCGTACCCATCTCTGAGAACAGGGACATCGTGTTCACCACTGACTTTCCAGAATCCAGCACAGCTAGTCAAGTACTTTCAAAAAAATTTCCAACAGATCGCCTAAGCACGTGTTCTTCCCACATGCCCACCCTGCCAGCTTCCCCACAGTTTACTTCCTCCACTGCCGCTTCACCAGTAGAAAAAGACAGGCTACTGGAAACCCTCTTCTTAAACTTCAACTGGTTTTAAGCAGGAAGCAACAGGATCAAGTCTGCAATTTTAAAAGATAATGCTGGCTGCAGGGTATAAAATAAATGGAGAAAGGAGAGGATGCGGGGGTTTCCAGTTTATTAATCCAGTGGATTACTGCAGTATCCTACTATGCCAGTTCTATAAGAATCTGGATCTGACACGTTTAACGGCGGTTTCCTCAGCTACCATATTTCATGGTACTGTGCACGCCTTCATACGTAAGAAAGCTGCAAACCGCAGCGAAACCTTTGGACCCAGCTGCCCTCCGCGAGCCCGGTTCGGTCATGTTCACTCCTCCCTACACTGCGAGACCCCCAAGGCCCTCGGATTCGGCCAGCTGAGCCCAGGGGCCACACTCGGTGGAGCCAAGCCGGTCCTACCAGAGGTCGCACGCGGGCCGCTCCAGGGTCAATGGGTCTTTGGAGGACCAAGTCAAGAGAGGAGTTTAGAAGAAGAGGGTGGCTAAGAGAGGAGCGAGAAGGAGGAGAAACCCTGAAATGCGACTCCGGGCCAGGGAACCCAGAACAAGGAACAGGGAACAAGCTTTACCAAGGCGAATCCTCGAACACTGGCACTACAGCTTCCCTCTGCGCCTCAACTACCGGCTCAAACGAGCCTCGCCACTCCTGCGACAAAGAAAACGCCTTATTACTGCGACCGGCTTTGGGAACCACCCGCTACGTTTCACCGGGCCGGCCAATCAGCGCAGTGAAGCCGGCAATGAAGAGAGTCACACTCTGATTGGCCAATGAAATGGAAGGCTCTGCCCTCCACGCCCAGCTCTGATTGGCCTACGATCCGGAACAGGCGTTAACCCCAGGAAGGCGGTGGCAAGATGGCGTCCCTGGATCGGGTGAAGGTACTGGTGTTGGGAGACTCAGGTGAGCGGTTTAACCCACTTCTTGGGCTCCCGACACTTTTGTATTATCCGATAACGACTACTCCCTCCCCACCCACTAACTGGCTACGGGCGGAGGCTGAAATCCCGCTCAAGGCCTAAAGACTACACTTCCCAGAGGACTTTGCTCTGTTTGACGAAGCGGCGGCCTCGCGCGGGTTGGGGGCGCAGAGTCGCGGTCCCTCCGCCTCCGCAGCTACCTACGTCGGTTTCCTTGACGATCGTAACCTAGCGCGTACTGTCAATTCCTTTGTTTTAAAAGATATGCAGACCTTGAGTATTCTGTTGCGCGCGGTGCTAAGGAAACAGAAGTTAGGACCGACCGTGCCTTTAAGAGATTTTGTTTCTTAAGGAAGTCAAACGTGCACTAAGAAAAATGGCACTGTTCTGAGTGCTTTGCATATATTAAGTCATTTAATCCGGAAATCAGCCCTATTACCCCATTTTACAGAAGAGAAAAGTGTGGCTGAGAGATGTAACTGACAGAACCGATTTGAACCCAGAGTCCACATACTTAAACACTAAGTTATTTTATGAAATGAAATATTGGATGGTAATCCTGTTTTACTCTCAACTGGGCTTGATTTCTTTGTTCTCTTTGATCTTAATTGAAAACCTATTACGTGCTAGATTGTAAGAAATAGAGAAATTAAGATAAGGGCCATATTATGCAATAACTTAGACTTAATGCTGAACCCAGTTTAATTCTAGTTTTAAAATTCTTTTGACACCTTGGACATTTGAGAGCTGGAATTGGAAGTCTGCATTTCCCCCTCCTGCCTCACTATCCTCCCTCTTACCACACCTCCACTCCTATGCTCCTTAGGAACTTGGAATAAATGCTAACCTTGTATTTCATAGTTGTTTGTGCTTTTCTGGAGTTCACCTTTGAAATGTGTGTTATGAGCAAAGACATTGTGCCAGATGCTTGGAGGTGAAGAGGACATACCTCAGACAGCTTGAAAACCACCCTTACAGAACTGAGCAACATTGTTGGGGAAAGAAGGCGGTCAAAACCTTTTCACCTTGCCTGAAGATTATTTACATTATAAAATATTTTACAGAGAGAGCTATTTAAAATTCCCTTAAGAAAGTTGCATTATGAAATTATATGAACATAATACATTTATGTCAACTCCAGTTCTTTAGCTTGAAGTGGTGCTGAAGTTAATGTAATAAAATCACTCAGTTTTACAGATAAAGTAATGCTACTTTAAAGGGATTTGGCAAGAGTAGCATCAAGTAGAATTTAGAACTGGAATACAGAGCTAACACAGTTTCATGATATTTGAAGTGGGTGTCTCTCTTTTATAATTCCCTTTTCTATTGCCCCTAACAATCTCTTCATGTTAGATATTGTTGGAACTAGTAGACTCCCCCCCCAAAACAACAACAACAACAACAACACTTAAGTATGTGCTACAGAGCAGGCACTGTATTAGGTGCTGGGGTTATAACTGGAATTAGTGCATTACATAACAGGGTTGAATTGGCTGCTGCATTAAAAGTGGGAAAGTGACCAGGCAATTAGTAAGCTTTATTTTGTTTGTTTGTTCGTTATAGTTTAGTTGTAAAACAAAAGACAGTCATGTCCACCAGGAAAGTAATTGATCTTGTTTCACATTCAGATGTTAGGCTATATGTGCAGTCAGTTATTGCCTTTTTATCAGTTCCCTTTTAACAGTGACTTGCTGTCAGACAGGTTATAATATACAGTACTTCTTACACTTCATCTGCCTTTGCATTCTAACTTCAAAGTTTACTTTTTAATAAAGGCTTATTTCCCTTGTGAAATTTGGAGGGTTTCACAAATACATAAAGGAATGACTTGGGACTTAGAGATTAGAGATTTATTTTGTATCCCATAGAGATATTTGATAACTTCGTAAAGAATCCTGAAAGTCTCCCTAACATGCACATACTGACTTCTTTGTTCTTTCAGAGATAAGGAATGAGCTTAATACATTACCAACAACCATTTGCAGCTGGTATTTATTGAATTCTATTGGGCCTTTTACCTCTCAGCAAATCAATGCATTTTTAAATCTAATTTAGTTCTAATAGTGAAAACATAGAATCAGAACTTCCCAAAATTCTTAAAGAAATGAATAGTTAGCCGAGTCGGGCATGGCTCAGCTGTTGAGCACTAACCTAGGATCCAGGGGATCCAGGTTCCATTCCCTGTTGGGGCGTATGCCCAGATTGTGGGCTCAGTCCCCAGTTGGCGTGCAGGAGGCAGCTGATTGATGATGACTCATCATTGACGTTTCGACTCTCTCTCTCCCTCTCCCTTCTTCTCTCTGAATCAATGAAGATATATTAAAAAAAAAAAAAAAAGGGAGAAATGAATAGCTAGCCATTATTTCTGGTACTTCCATTCTTCCTATTGTTTAGAGTTCATCCAGTATTAGCTAATTCTTATCACCCAAAGTTAATTCATGGAGAGCTACACGTGTTACTGCATAAAAATACTTATTCTGATATAGAATTAAGCTTAACTAGAAGCTCAAGCCTTGCATCAAACTGATAACTAAATGCCTAGATATGTGCCTCCAACATAAACAATTAAATACTAGCACAAATATCAATAATATGCCCCCAAAATCATAGATGCAATGCAGTAAATACAAAGACAAAAGCTAAGTCTGAGCAACAAAAGTTTTAAATGTCTGTATGCAAAATAATAAAAAGAATAAAAGGGAAATCTGGGAAAATGTTTGGTTCAATTACATGAGGTGACTAATAAATCAAGAGGTCATGAAAACTTATAACACTAAGCAACTACATAACATTGTTGAGATGCAACAAGACTTGCAGGCTTCTGTGTATGGCTGGTGGCAGAGTGACCAGATGAAAGTTGTCAATATATATCAAGAACTTTAAATGTTCATTTCCTTTTACATATTAATTTCACTTCTGGGAAGTTATACTAAGGAAATAATTTTAATATTAAAAGTTTAAACAGAAATCTTTTCTTAGCATAGTGAAAAATTTAAAATACCCTAAATATCTAATAATGAGGAAATGGTTAAGTAAATTATTATGTCAGTGTTCTGAACTACAATGTAGGAGGTATTAAACATGTTTAGGAAGATTCTGTAATAACATGGATAATTTTAGTTGTTAAATAAATAATTAAGGACCTGTTCTGAGTATTTGGAGATTAAAGAAAAAAGATAAGTAAAACCCAGTCCCAGTCCTCAAAGAAATTAAAATTAAACAGAATGAATAATACATATAAACAAACAAGTGTAATAATGTGTTATAAGTGTTCTGTAGAAAAATGTCCAGGGTACAGTGGAGACGCAGAGGATGGTGGATAATGTGCTTAGTTCTACCTGTGTGGAGTCAGAAAAGACAATGACTAGAATGATGCTGAGTCTTGACAGGCTAATTCACCAGGCCAGTGGAGGGCAGGGGTGGGGGAGAATGGGTAGTGTATTCCAGACAGAACCAGATGTGTAAACAAAGGCTTATGATTTATTGTTTTTAAGTACACCATGTATATATTCACAATAACAATCTTATGGGAAAGATTATAGAAAAACCTGCTTATGGATTTAAACCTTCATATCAACGGTAGTGCTCTTCAGGTGTGTTTTTTTTTTTCCTTTTAAAAAATTCTTTGTGATTGTCTGTAAATATAACTTTACATAATAAAAAATAAACATAAATGATAGATTCATGCACAAAAGTGCACACAAAGAGATGGTCTAAGTTTTTGATACAGCAAATAATGCGGAAAGATTCACCAACCATGCTTGTCATAATGGCATAAAAAAGCTGTTAATTGAATAAGTGACTCCATCGATGTGTGGAGAGAACTCATTTTCTTTCCCCCTCACACAGAATGTCCTGAGCCCAGGAGAGCTAAAGGAAAGGAAAGTGCTGCCTTAAGGTAAAGGGCCATGATTAGAAGAGGGAGTAGAGTTGTTCTCTTTTAGCAAAGGGTAAAGCTGGGCCAAGTGGTTGGCTGCCTTTTAAAAATCACTGTATGGGAGAACTGGAGTGTGTAAATAAGGAATTGTGAAATGGGGAGTCCCTGCCACTGACAGCGTTCAAGCACAATCTGGAAGACCATCTGACAGGGTGCCATGGAACGGACCTCTCCACTGGTGATCAGGATAGAGGATTACCTCCAAGATCTGTTAAAATTCTACAATTCTAAAAAAGACTGAATAGATGAAATCATTCAAAAGGAAAGTGTTAGTTCATATGAAATTGCCCTAGAATAGTAGTTCTCAAAAGTGAGGCCCCTGGACCAGTAGCATCAGCATCACCAGGGAGTTTGTTAGAAGTCCAAAATCTTTGAGCTCCACAACAGACCTGCTGAATAGGAAACTGGGGACAGGACCCAGAATTCTGTGTTTTAACAAGCCCTCCTTATGTGAAATTTTAGAGGACACTTTTCTTGACCATCTATTAATAAAGCTTATTAAATGGTTGGTATGGTGTGAACACCCTTTAAACAAACATGCTGTTATTACTGCATATTCTCAGTTACACTTTTGCCATCATAGATTTCAGCATGTCTCTTACCTGACTAGAGTTCTTGTGTCTTTTACAGGTGTTGGGAAATCTTCACTAGTTCATCTTCTGTGCCAAAATCAAGTGCTGGGAAATCCATCATGGACTGTGGGCTGCTCAGTAGATGTCAGAGTATGTTTCCTATATTTCAGTTTTTTAGTAGTCATATTAAAAATAACTTGTTCAAAGTATGTAATCAAATTACAGTACTGTGGTCAAAATTAAGTAATGATAATAACTGGGCTTTATTAAGCACCTACTCTGTGCTGGATACTGTGCCAAATGCTTTACATGTGTTTGCTTATTTAATCTTTTTTAAACTGTGAGATACAGCTGCAGAAACTAAGGCACAGAGAAGCAAAGTAACTTGACCAAATTCACTCAGTGCTTAACAGACAGAGTCAAGATTTGATCCCTATTAGTCTGATTCTAGAGACTTCAGTTTTAATTGTTATGTAGAGTTCACTTTACATGCTCCTTGAATAATTCTGCCTAAGCCTTTGCACTAAGAAATACAACTTTGGGCTAGAAATAGTGCAAAGGCAAAAGCTTCTGGAGCCTTATGTTTAGGGTCACCTGTCCACCTCACATTTAGGAAACACAGGCACAGTGTCCACTGAATTAAGTATCTTTCCAGATATTGTTGGTGTTTGCTAATTCCAACTCCTCCGGTCCAAGTGTCTCTTCTGCTGGCATACCTTCTCCATTGAGTTGAGAAATAAATAGGGAAGGGATGGTAGTTAGCTAGATGGACAGTTATCTTCCTTTAGTTCTTTGACTGAATAAGTTCTATGACTTATTTTGCTGCTGGTTGGAAACCTTTCATCTGAAATCTTTGATGTATGTAGTTTTGCTAACCCACGTCTAGGTGTGGATTATTAGTCATTCTATTCAGAAGTCATACTCCTCATGGCTGTCTTCATTTTCAAAAGTTTTAGCCATGGTCTGTCTGCCGTCCTTCCCTCAGTCCTCTCCTTTTGAACTTCTATTAGACTTTTGTCCTCTGTCTTTTAAGTGCACTTTCAGGTTTTCTATTCTTTGTTTCTCCTCAGTTCATTCTGGATGGTGTACTCCTATCTTCCAGTTAACTAAGCATCTCTTCAACTAATCTGTCTAATCTGCTTTTAATATATCCACTCAGTTTTTCATTTAATAACTGTAGTTTTTAGATATTTTTTTGATTCTTTTACAAATGCCGAAAGTTTCAGAATATCCTAAGCTTTCATTACGGTTTTACTTTCATATTTTAATCATTTTTAAACATACTATTTTATGGTTTCTTTTGGAATGTTCTATTTTTTCTGCGTGGGTGGTTGGTATCCTACTTGCTGTATATGCTGACTCTACTTCATGAAAATGTATCTTTTTGTATGGTTTGTAATTTTTTGAAGATCACATTTCCTCTTCCCTGTGGAAGAACTGTGTGCTGTGTTGTGAAAATAGTGCCTTTTCATTTCTGTTGCTGCCAGAGCCCTAGGGATTTCAATGGTCCTTGTAATTTCTCAGCTAGGAGTTTCCATGCCATCTAGATCATGTAAATTCTCCTTAATGTTCAATTATATCATGGACCTGTGGTTTTCATTTCTTGGGGCCTTTTTATCTATGCTCTACAACCCCTACAGTGAGGTTCCTGATAGAAAATTGTTTATGTTTTTCCTGAGCCAGTGGATAGAGTTTTTCCCCTTCTCTCTCACTGACTGGGCAGCTCAGCAAGGGTCCAGATTTCATCAAGAGAACTACAGTCGGTCTTTGTCACTCACCCACTTGCCTTAAAAGCTGGAAAACAAATCTCTATTCCTGGATGGGCACTAAAACTCCAGGGACCAGACCCTGAAGCTATATCTGAATCTAGGTCAGTTCCCACTTCTCACTCTGATTTTAAGTTCCTTCTTTATTTTCTAGCATCTGGGGATTTTCCTTTCTTTTGAACTTGTTCTCTTTATTTTTTAAAATATTTTATGATGTTTCTATGCATGTAAAGTCAGAGGGGACCTGTCTGCCATTTCAGCTACCATGCTCCCAAATTCTTAGATATGGCAGAAAAAGAAATTCTAGGTAATGAGTTGAATGGCAACTTTATTTAAGTTTGGGATACTCAATAGCAAGTTCTGGACAAAATTTCCCTTTGTACTTTTCTACCTCCCTTCCTTGTGAGATGACATATTGAAAAAAACACAAACTTAAGTTTAAACTCCCACTTCCTGGAGCAGTCCTCATATTGCCTTTTGCTTCTTAAACAGTGACCTTGGACTAATCAGTTTACTTCTCTGAGTCTTAGGATACTATTTGCAAAGTCGAGTAAATAATACCTGCTTTATCTAGCCTACAGGTTTGTAAGCAGGATCACAGAAGCTTAAGAAGCGAAGTTAAAGTATAGTGCTCTACAATTTGAAATAGAACTTTAGTTCAGTATTCTTCCCCCTCCCCTTTATTCCTGTCCTGCCCTGCTTATCCCCACCCAGAGCCAATCTGCTCATGTAATTTACCTTTTGGGTTTTCCCCCCTACTTCTCATTGAATTGGCTAAATCTCTGGTACAGTGTTGAATAGAAGTGGTGTCTCATTCCCAATCTCGGGAAATTTTCAATGTACCCTTAAGTCTGGTGTTTGTTGTAGGATATTTTTGTAGATGTACTTTGTCAGATTATAGAAATTCCCTTCTGTTCCTATTTTGATGAGACTTTGTATCATGAATTGGTGGTGTATTTTGTCAGTTGCTTTTTCATGGTAATCATAATATTTCAGCTTTATTTTGTTGCTGTAGTAAATTATATTGATTGATTTTTAAGTATTAAACCAACTTTGCATTCTCAGAATAAATCCAATTTAGTCTTGATGCATTAGTCTTTTTATATATCACTAGATTCAGTTTGCTAATATTTTTTTCAAATATTTGCTCCTAAATTCATCAGAAATATGTCTGTCATTTTCCTTATCTTGTGGAGTTTTGGTATCAGTGTTATGCTAGCCTCATAAAATGAGTTGGGAAGTGTTATTTATGTATCCTCTGGAAGAATTTATGTAAGATATATGTTATTTCTTAAATATTTGAAAGAATTCACAAGTGAAACCATCTGGCCCTAAAATTTTCTTTGTGGGAAGTTTTTAACATTAAAGAAAATATGAAAATGACTGTGTTCTCCTTGTGTCAGTTTTGTTAACAATTTTTTGAAAGAATTTGTTCATTTAAAAAAATTGTCAAAAATTTGTTTTTATATCCTCTATTGTCTTTCAGTATATGTAGGATCTTTAGTAATGTTACTCTTTTTCATTTCTGGTATGGATAATTTGTGGCTTTTATCTTTTGGTCTTGCCAGATGTCTATCAAGAACCAGTTTTTGGCTTTGTTGTTGTTCTTTATTATATATTTGTTTTTTATTTCATTAATTTCTACCCTTTTCCTAAAGATGTCCATACCTTTGGGGGGTTTAATTTGCTATCTGTCTTTTTTCTAACTTCTTGAAATGGTTCCTTGTTTCATTGATTTTTTTTCAGGCTTCCTTTTAGAACTCAAAGGCTCTAAATTTTTAACTAGGCATAGTTTTAGCTACACACCTCTGAAGTTTTGTTTATTGTCATTCAGTTAAAAATGTCTAATTCCATTGTGATTTCTTCTTTGACTCATGGGTTATTTAGAAATATGCCACTTCATTTCCAAACACTTGAGAATGTTTATTATCTTTTATTTATTGCTCTCTAGCTTACTTTCATTGTGTTCAGAACACACACAGTATGATTTCATCCTTTGAAATTTGGTGAGATTTGCCTGATGTCCCATTGTATGGTCAATTTTGGTAAATATTTCATGTGCCCTTGAAAAGAATGCATGTTCTATAGTTGTTGGGTGCAGTGTTCAAATATGTCAATTAGGTCAAGTTTGTTTATTATTTTGTTCAAATCTGATTTTTTGTCTGCTTGTTACATCATTTGCTAAGGAATGAATGTTATAATCTCCAACTATTAGTGTTGATTTATCTATTTCTCATTTTAATTCTGTTAATTTTTCATTTATATACTTTGAGGTTATATTACTAGATATGTATTAATTTAAGATTGTTTAAACTTCCTGAAGGAGTTAACATTTTATCATTGTGATATGTCCCTCTCCAAATCTGGTAACACATTGTGCCTTGAAGTCTCTCTTGTCTGATAATAAAATAGCTAAACCAACTTATTTATTTTTTCCAGTTTTATTGAAATATAATTGGCATATAACTTTGTATTAGTTTAAGGTGTGCAACATAATGATTTGATATATGTTTGTATTACAAAATGATTTCCACAATAAGTTTAATTAACATCTATGATTTCACATAGTTACAATTTTTTTCTATGATGAGAACTTTTAAGATGTAAGTGTTCATCAACAGATAAAGAAAATTATACACAAACACACACACAAAATGAAATATTTATTCAGCCATAAAAAGAAGGAAATCCTGCCATTTGCAACAACAAATACATATAAATATATGTATCTCCTGTAAGTAGGATATAGTTAAACTTTGTTTTGATAAGCAGTCTGACAGTCTTAGTCTTTTAATTTGATTCTTGGACCTTGCCCCCAGATATTCTGTGTCAGAGTTATGCATGATGCCCAAGGATCTGCATTTTAAGAAGCACCTGAGATGATTCTGGTATAGGTGAATAGTATTTTAAGGAATACTGGTTAGGATGTAGAGTCAGTCTTCCAAGGAAATATAGAAGTGGTTAATGATAAGATTTGCAGCAGAGGGTTAAGAGTATGAACCTGCTACTGATAGGAAGCTAGTAGGTATTAATAAGGCAAGGGGAGAGGGAAGATAGTACAGATGGATGGCACAAACCTTTAAATAATACAGGGTTTTTTAAATATAAAGGCAGAGGAATAGTGTACTGGAAGTAGCTTTGGAGAGTAAGCCAGGTACTTTTTTTACTTTACAATTCCAAGGTAATTAGAATGAGACAGAGGACAGCATCCATCTGAGAGGGCAGCAGAAGTTGTATGTTCAGAGCAGAGGCTGGCATCAGTTAATACAGTGAAGTTGAAGATTAGAGTAATTTGGAATTTTTTAACCAGGGAGTAAGGTTCCAGGAGAAAAGTGGAAAGATTTAGAGGGAGAAAACAATTGAGGGTTAATTGATGGGTAGGGGAAGCAGAAAGCAGTTTGGGGATGAGAATATGAAACACCAATTAAGGCCCAAAATGTGTGGTAACTGAGGATAACGGGGATGTAAAATGCCTTGAGTTAGCTGGTGGCAAAATTTCCAAAAGAAACTGTCCTAACAGTCCACTGTATATGAAGGTAGAGACCTGGTTGTGTCTGCCAAGGGGTGGTTCTATGCACGTCCCAGAGAGCAGACCAACATAAGATTAGTTTTAGAAGTAACGGTAATAATTCCCTTTGGAAACCATGCTTTTGGAAAAAGTGAAGTTGTAGTTCTCTGACTTAGCTTATGCTAGACTGCAGATTTTTGAACTATCTCCACAGTTCCAAGGAACACTGGAATACAGTAGTCAAAGACAAATGTCATGTAATGGGACTGATTTTACTGGAATGAGTGTGGTACTGATTGACTCCTTTAAAGCCAGCCTGGCCTGAATTGCATATTGCCAAAGCAACCTTGCTCTTATTACTCTCCATTGTATCTTGGGCCAGTTGTCTCTGTCTTCCATCTTTGAGAATAATGCATTTCTTGAATGACAACATAAGTAAAAAGCATTTTTATATGATAATCTTAAGTTGTCATAGATATGTAGATCCTTTTGAGTATTGTTATAATAACGTTACATAATAAAGTTTCTTTCCTCTAGCAAGAATGATTAAATCTGATAAAGCCTTTACCTAAGTAGCTTGGAAGAACACTTTCTTCTTAGCAGCTTTCATATTGTAAGCTGCAATATTATAGCTTCTTTGTTATTGACACCTGCAAAAGGGGATCTCCAGAATCAGTGTAGACCCGTGAATACACTAACAGTTGCCTCGTTTAGCTCATTTCACATCTGTTTAGGAGCCAACTAAAAATAGCGGTAATTGTTTAACTTCAAGTACTAGATGAAGCTAATGAGCTTAATGTATGTACTCAGTAATTATTAACATTTTGGATTTAGGGTGTACTGCAGAGGTGTTCATGGCTGAACTGAAGGCAAAAAAGTTCTATTTTGTGGTATTCTTCATTCATTCCTGTCTTCTAATTTTGTTGTACCAAGTCTAATGGGACTAATATAAATGCATGGATACTCTTATTTATGAAAACAAGACTTACAGACTTAATCTTCTCACAGATTATAAATAAGGAAATTGGTTTGTCATTTCTAGTTCACTTTAATGGGATTTAAACTCTAATTTACACATCGCATACAATGAATATTTATTGACTTCCTCTGTGGACAGCATAACAATGTGCAGGCACTAGGGAGACATTTTTTTAAAAAGCAGTCTCTATCCTCACCAAGAATATGAGGTGGGATCTAGAAGGTGGAACAAGGTTTATAGATAAAAGTTCTTTAAAATAATAATAATAATGAACAGTGGCTAACACTTTAGCTAGACTAGGCACCTATTTTACATACTAATTAATTTATTCCCACAGCAGCCATTCGAGGTAGTTGCTATTAGTGTCCCTATTTGCCAATGAAGCAGCTGAGACACAGAGATGTTAAATGACTTGTCCAAAGCAACATTGCTGTAAGTGATGGAGCTGGGATTCAGGCCCAGGCAGTCTAGTCCAAGAGCTTGTGCTATCACTATCCTGTACTGCCTCTTGTTTCAGAACGGTAGTAAGAAAAAGTATTCCAATGCTATTAAATACAGTAAGCACTAGACTCACGTGGCACTTTAAATTTAAATTAACTAAAATTAAAAATTAAGTTCCTTAGTTGAATTGCTTAGTAGTCACATTACTAGTGGTTACTGTACTGGATATTTTCATCATCAGAGAAAGTCCTTGTATAAACAGAACTTATGTAGAAAATTAATGTTATAGCAGTTCAAGTAAGAAAGTGAGATGTTTGTGAAGAGTGGAAAGTTATACTGGGCGTTAATGATCGAATGGGTGGCCTGCGCAATGGATGAATGGACTATTCCCCAAGAAGAGGGGTGTATATTAAAGGTGAAAGAGAAGAAAATGGTAATAAATTCAGTTCTGGACGTGATGAAGGGCAGTATCTGAGTTATCCACCTGAAGCTATCCAGAAAGCATTTGAAAATGAGGTGTTGAAGCTTAAGAGAAAATTCTGAGTTGGAATCATCTGTATGGACATAATCCTGAACCATGAGAGATGAGGTTTTCAAAAGAGAACATTTAGAAAGAAAAGAGTTGATGAAGAACTTTGGGGTATATTTAGAGAGTTGAAGGTGAAAGAGGGGTCAGAGAAAGACTGATCAAAACGTAGGAAGATAGCCAAGATGATGAAATACAAGAACAAAGAGAAATGAGAAGTTCACGAAGGGAGGATTGATTTTTAGTATGAAATACTATAGAGATATAAGGACTGAAAGAGGAGAAATTGAATTTGGTGATGATGAAGCCAGTGCTGACCAAGGAATGTTAGTGGCAGAAACCAACTGATGTGAGTAGGCAGAGAGGAAATAGAGACAAAGGTTTAAATCAATCTTTCACAGAGTTTCGAGGTTAAGTAAAAGGCCCTGGCTGGTGTGGCTCAGTTGGTTGGTCATCATCCCCTGCACGGAGAGGTCACCGGTTCCACTCCCCGGTCAGGGCACATGCCCGTGTTGCGGGCTCAATCCCCAGTAGAGGGAGTGCAGGAGGCAGCCAATCGATGATTCTCTCTCATCCATGTTTCTCTCTCCCTCTAACTTCCTCTTTCTCTCAAGAAAATCAGTAGAAACATATTTTTTAAAAATAGAGGTTAAGTAAAGGAGTGAATGGGGACAGCATAGAAGGGGGAAGTGGAGGGGGTTTTTGTTTTGTTTTTAAGAGGAAATGAGCTTGGCTGAAGGCAAAACAAGATTACTGGAAAGGAGCGGTAATTGGCAGCAACCTCTACACTAGTCATTCATTAATTTGTTCATTCAGTACATATATTGCATACCTGCTGGGTATCAGGCACTGTAAGGAATTGGAAGCACAGGCATACCTCGTTTTATTGTGCTGTGCTATATTGCGCTTTACAGATGTTGTGATTTTTGCAAATTGAAGACAAGACCCTCCACCAGCAAAAACATTACAACTTGCTTTATTATGACACTCACTTTATTGCGGTGGTCTGAAACAAACCTGCAATATCTCCAAGGTATGCCTGTATAGCAGTGAATGAGACAAATTCATTTCTTGCTCCCTGATGCACTTTCCTAGTTGTTCTTTTCTATCCTTTCTTTTCTCCGAACTCTCTCCTAACACCTCCTACCTTTCTGCTTCTCTTTAATAATAACTCTGCAGACATATATACGAAACCAAACTTATTAGTATCTATAACGTCCAGTGGTCTTTCTTGATGTGTCTGATTTTCTTTACTAAATTTGTTTTTACTTTTTAAAAGTTACCAGCAACGAACTATTCAAATGAGACAAAACCTTTTGTCCTTAGTCTTGATTTGGTTTCCAATAAAAAGTGGAGAGTTAAGGAAATTAGAAGAACCAAGGCAATAGCAGCATTGAGGAGTATGACTCCTTTTCCCATTTGATGATCAGCACATACTGTTCCTACCTGTTGAGAAATTTTTCCTGTATAACTCTAAAGTCGATAATGACTAAGAATTAAATCCTTGATGATCTACTTAAACATAAAATGCATTGCTTATAGTTTTGCATCTCCCTCCCCCCGCAATCACCCTGTACTCTTAGTGTAGCACTGAGGAACCACTTATTGTGTCAAGAGCCAAGAGTGATACCTGTTATAATGCCAGGCTTTCCCTTGGAGATCACTCACCCGTATAAAAGATATAATGTTATAGCTACAAGCCACTGGTTTAAAGTACTTAGGACTCATTCCATTTGAATTAAGTTAAACAGTATTAACTGAACAAGTTGGAAAGGAAGAAGGATACCTTGTCTTCTAATTCTAGAGGGAAACAATGAAAAATGATTAGGGAAGGTATTTTGTCAAGCTGGCTTGGGACTGTGCGTAGCCAAAAGGGATCTGGGTGGCAGACTTGGTATATAGCAAAGCTAAGAGGCCATGCTACCTGGAAATTGTATTACATGGTGGCTATTCTTAGAAGAGTTACAGTCTTTTAAGGGAGGTAACATTAGACACTTGTAATAACTTTAGAGATAAAAGTGGTGTACTGCAATGGTTGCTAAACTTAATTATGTAACAGAATCACCTAGGGAGCTTTCTTTAAATATACAATACAGGTTTTTGATCCCCACCCTAAAAACTTCTGGAGTGGTCCAAGAATCTTATTTTTAACAAGCTTCCTATTAGTTCTGATTTAGTTTGTTCTCAGAACTGTACTTGAGAAGTACTAGTGTTCAGTAAAATAATAAACTGAATATAATAAAACAGAGGATGAGATATCCTAAATTTATTGATTTAAACAAACATAGTCAAGCATCTAATATGTACTAGGTACTATGCTATTTTCTAGGCCTACAAAGATGAATAATACACAATCCCTGTCCTTATGCTCAGAGTCTAATAGAAGAGATCTTGGCAGATAAATAAGACAGTGTGGTTAGAAATGTTAGGTGCATACTGGATGTTATGGCAGCAAATAGGATTACCTAAACTGCCCTGGTTGGTTTTGGGTCTGGGAGGGAAGGGAGATAGGATCAAGAGAGCTTCAGTAATGTGACTGAGCTTTTTAATAACAGATAACTGATTCCTTATAACATCTTGTATTGTTGTTTCAGTGGTTTTGCTTAGAAATCTTGCTAAAATATATGTTTCCTTGGTTTCTTAAACAGAACTCATATTATTTTTGCCATATAGCAAAATAGTGATACTTTTTAACACAGTTTACAGAATTAGTTCCCATTATCCAAAATGGTTCCTGCTGCTATGATTTTTCTGTCCTCTTCGTTGTCAGTCTGATAATTGTCTTCTCTTAATGACAGTTTGGCTGTCTATGGAGTATCTTATTAAACTTTCTCTTAGACAAAAGGATTTGGGCAAAAAACTTGTGAATAAGTAAGAAGAGTGAAGCATTCTGTTAAATACAGTATGTGAGTTTTAGTGCATTTTATGACATCTATTTTAACTACGGAGCTATCTTGTTTTTTATTATTTCAAAGCCACATAGCACACATAATACAGCGCCTTCATTCTGTAGACAAAGAAACTGAGGCTCAAAGATATCAGGGATAATTAGTGGCAGTCAAGGAATATAATCTAGGCCTCCTGATACCAGAATAATTCCATTCTATAAAATCAGCAGTTCTTATCTAGGAGTTACAGCAAAATCATTTAGAGAATTGTTCACATATGCATGCCTAGGATTGAACCCCAAATATTCTTATTAAGTCTGCCATGTATATTTCTTTTCTTTTTTAAAGGACTTTTTTTCTCTTTTTAAAAGTGTGCTTTACATTGTGAAAAGATTTCTCCCATCTAGGTAATTAACACATCCATCACTTCACTTTTTTTTTTTACTTTTTTTTTTTTTGGTGAGAACATTTAACTTCTACTCTTCTAGCATATTCCAATTATGTAATACAGTGTTATCAACTCTAGTCACCATGTTATATCCCAGGCCCTCAAACCTTATTCATCTTTAGCCGAAAGTTTATGCCTTTTTACCAACCTCTCCCTATTCCTCCACTCTCCAGCCACTGAGAACCACTTTTCTACTCTGTTTCTGTGAATTTGACTTTTATTTAGATTCCACATTTAAGTGACACCATGCAGTATGTGTCTTTCTCTGTCTTGCTTATTTCACTTAGCATAAGTCCCTCAAGGTCCATCCATGTCGCAAAAAAGCAGGATTTCCTTCTTTCTCATGGCTGAATAATATTTCATTGTATGTAATATTGCATTGTATATACACACCACATCTTTATCAATTTATCTGTTGACAGAGACTTGGGTTGTCTCCAAATCTTGGCTATTGTGCATAATGCTACAATAAACATGGGAGTGCAGATATCGTTTTAAGATCCTGTTTTCATTTCCTTTGGGTATATACCCAGAAGTGGGACTGCTGAATCATATGGGAGAAAAGTTTTTAATTTTTTGAGGACTCTTCATACTGTTTTCAATAGTGTCTGCACTAATTTACATACTAACAGTGCACAGTGGTTCCCTTTTCTTTATATCCTTACCAACACAGTTTTCTCTTGTCTTTTTTATTACAGCCATTCTAACAGGTATGAGGTGACATCTCAGTGTGGTTTTGATTTTCATTTCCCTAATGATTAGTGATATTGAGCACCCTTTCATGTACCTGTTGGCCATTTGTATGTCTTTTGGGGAAAATGTCTATTCAGTTCCTCTGCCCATTTTTTAATTGGATTGTTTTGTGAGGTTTTTGTTTTGCTATTGAGCTGTGTGAATTTTTTCTATATTTGTATATTAAAACCTAATCAGATATATGATTTGCAAATATTTTCTTCCATTCTATAGTTTGCATTTTTATTTTGTTGGTGGTTTCCTTTGCTGTGTAGAAGCTCTTTCATTTGCTGCCCCACATGTTTATTTTTGCTTTTGTTGGCATGTATATTTTTTAAAAAATCTTGGAAGATTCTGATATATACCCCTGAACCACCATACTAAAATCTAGCTCTTAACTTTATTCTAATGGATAAGGTTGCCATATATCAGAATTTGTTTATGAACAGTTTTATAGTACAAGCTTATAGAGTCCAGACCATGAGAAAGGGATTTTACTCTGAGCAAGAAAATCATTGGGGTTTTGGTGGAAGGGTGATATGATCTCACTTGCATTTTAAAAGGATCATTCTAGCTACTGTATGAAAAGCAAATGGTGGGAGGAGGGTTGTGGGGGACCTGTGAGCCCAGCAAGGCTGTAGTAGGAAGGTCCGTTAGGAGATGATTATATTAATTCAGGCAAAGAGATGGATAGAGGCTCTGAGCTGGGTGGTAATAGTGGAGATGGTGAGAAATGAACAGATTTTGGAAATATTTTTAAAGCAAAGGCAATAGGATTTGCTGACAAATCAGATATGCAGTATGAAAAGTTAAGGATAACTATTAAGTTTTTGGCCCGTTAAGTAACTGAAAAGATGAAATTGCCTTTTACTGAGTCAAAACTGGGAGAAGAATAGATTTGGGAGGAAGATCAGGAAATTATTTTTATATATTAAATTTGAGGTATCTGTTAGACATCCAACTTGTAGTCTGGTGGCTTATAGTAGTCTGAAGTTCAAGGAACTTGTCCAGGATGGATAAAAATTTGGAATTCACCAACATAGTGACATTTAAAATCATAAGATTAGCCCCGGCCAGTGTGGCTCAGTTGGTTGAAGGTTGATCTGTGCACTGAAAGGTTGCAGGTTTGATTTCAGATCAGGGCATATGCCCGTGTTGATGGCTTGATCCCCGGTCTGGGGTGTGCAGGAGGCAGCCGATAGATATTTCGCTTTCACATCGATGTTTATCTCTTTCCCTCTCCCTTCGTCTCTCTCTAAAAATCAATAAAAAATAAAATAAAATATCTTAAGACACTACAACAATTGAAGAATAGAGTAAGGACAACCCAAATGGAGACTGAAAAGGATTAGACAGTGAGGTAGGAAGAAAACCAGGAGAGTGTGATATCCTGGAAGCTAAGTGAAGACTATATTGCAAGGCAGAGGTGTGATTAGTTGTGTCAAGTGGTAGAGTAAGATGAGAACTGTTCATTGATCACTGAATTTAGCAATGTGGAAGTCCGTGGTGACCCTGATAAGGAATAGTTAAGTGGGGTAATTGGGGCAAAAGTGTGACAGGAATGAGTTCAAAAGAGAATGTAAGGAAAAGAATTAGACACAGTTGAGAAAAGACTCAAAAGTCCTCTGGAGTGCTTTCAGAACAGAAAAACCCAAAGCACTAATTCAAAAGAATATATGCACCCCTATGTTCATTGCAGTTTTATTTACAATAGCCAAGCTTTGGAAGCAGCCCACGTGTCCATCAGTAGATGAGTGGATAAAAAAGCTGTGGGACATTTACACAATGGAATACTACTCAGCTATAAAAAGGAAGGAAATCTTACCTTTTGCAACAGCATGGATGGACCTGGAGAGAATTATGCTAAGTGAAATAAGCCAGTCAAAGAAAGACAAATACCATATGACTTCACTTATATGTGGAATCTAATGAACAAAACAAACAAACAAACAAAAGAAAAACAGACTCATAGATACAGAAAACAGACTGATAGCTTTCAGAGGGGAGGGGGTTTGGGGGGCTGGGTGAGAAAGATGAAGGGTATTATGCAAAAAACGACTCATAGACACAAACAACAGTATGGTGATTGCAAGAGGGAAAGGGGGTGGGGGAGGTAGAAGAGGGTGAAGGGGGGGATAAATGGTGATGAAAGGGACAACTTTGGATGATGAACACACAAAACAATAAAAATAAATAAACTAATTAATTAATATAATTGAAGGAACAGAAGCAGCATGGTAGCTCGAGGAAGTACACAGTATTTTTTTTTTTCTAAGACAGAAAAAATTATGGCACGTTTATATGCTGGTGAGAATTGTCCAACTGAGAGGGGAAAATTGGATGATAAGAGAGAGAGAATCTACATCTTTGATAAGAAAAGGAGTTGGGATCTCATGCACAGGAGGCTGGTATTCAGCATTAGAGACACAGACAGCCTATCTCTAATAGCTGGAGGGAAAGTAGATTTTGCAGGGACAAATGCAGGGAGGTGGGTAGATATGGGAACAACAGGTTGTAGAAGTTCGCTTCTGACTGTTTCTGTCACAGGAAGCAAGGTCATTAGCTGTGTTTGAGGACAAGGGAGAGATACTGTATTGGAAATTTGGAAAAAAAGAGAAAGTATGAAATAGTTATCTAGGAGAGAAAAAGAGGAAGTGAACTATGCAACTGACTAAAAGAGGGCTCCACGGGTACACTTGAATTTAAAATTAATCCAGTCAACATGAATGTGTATTTTCGAGCTTCACATTCAGCTAGCTGAGTTGTAGACATGGAAATCAGGGGAAAGGTGGATATAATTAAGGTTGGAATTTTGTCAGGTGAATACAGTGTGAGAGAGGGGCAGAGGAGTGACTAGAAAGACAAAGCATGGAATTTATGCTTAGTTGGGAAGGGAGGATTTGGAAGTGGAAGGGAGAGCTGTGAAAGGTGTGAGGATCAATTAACTACATACAGAGTCCTGTGAGGTCAAAGATTATTAGAGTTGGAGTTTTAGAGGGAGGAAACTTGAAAGATAGCAGGTGATGATCAGAGTCAGAGGGTGACATGCTAATATGCAGTGTCCAGTGCTTTAAACTGGAATGAGGGTGCTTATCAGTTTCCTAAGTGGCTATAATAATTATTTTGATGGATTGATTTTTTTTTAGGTACATGACTACAAAGAAGGAACCCCAGAAGAGAAGACCTACTATATAGAATTATGGGATGTTGGAGGCTCTGTGGGCAGTGCCAGCAGCGTGAAAAGCACAAGAGCAGTATTTTACAACTCTATAAATGGTAAAGCATTGTTATTCCTACCATGTATTAATGGTCCAAGAGTACAGATCATCTGATATGAAATGCTATGGGTTGCTGGACTCATCTTAATTTAAGAAAGACTTAATTACTTACAACTTTTAATTTAAATCTGCATATCACAGTCCAGTTTGTGTTTCTAGATTCTAGCCATGTAATTCAGAACATGAAATATTTACTCTGTCATAGTGTTTCTATTTATATTATTGTTATAAACTAAATATTGAGAAATAAAATTGTATTTTGGGTATTTGACATAAAACATGGAACTTTCAAAACACTGTCCCCTGAAAGTGCTATTTCTCCAGTGAATTGGGTAAATACCATACAGCTATTAAGAATCCTGTAGTCTAAGCCAGAGGTCACAGAGATACAAAGATTCCTTTCATCTGCCCCTTAGAGAAAGTCCTATGTAATTAATTATAAAGAGATGCCTAAGGGTGTTTTTAGGGTTGCAAAATTTTCCTTCAGTTATAGAGATTCAAATACCTGGATCAGCTGGGGTGCTCAGTGGTTGAGCATCAACCCATGAACCAAGAGGCCACTGGGTTGATTCCCTGTCAGGGCACATGCCCAGGTTGTGGGCTTAATACCAGTAGGGGGCGTGCAGGAGGCAGCCGATCAATGTTTCTCTCTCACACTGATGTTTCTCCCTTTCTCTCCCTTCCTCTCTCTTTAAAAAAAAAAAAAATCAATGAAAACACATCCTTGGATGAGGATTTTTTTTTTTTAAATCCCTGTTACATAAACAAATGTTTTATGTTTTGTTATTCTAGCTCTGGAACATTTCTCTTGGTAGAAGCTCTCAAGGTTCCATCTACCATCCTTAGTGTCCTAAGAAACAGAGCATAAGGATCACTCCATTCAAATGCACAGTCTTTATTCTTAGCAATAACATTCTTCCCTCAATACCCTACCTTCTTCCCACTGTGATGAACTAGTCTGGTAATCAGTCCCCAAAGGAACCCTCTAAAGTGTGTCTCCACCTCTCTCTCTTTTATGATTAGAACATATGCTGCTCAGCTGTCACCCTGATTTCACCCTCTGGGCCCCAGCCTGACCCTCGTAGCTCCTACAGACAGGAACTCTCATCCCGAGGGGGAGGGAGGGAATGAGGAAAAGGGCACTCAAATGCCTTTAGAAGTTCCAAAGTCTTCAATGGAGATCTTTAGAAAATGAACTCCTCCCCGCCCATCCAATAGCTCACCTAGGCCTTTGTAATCCTTTCACTTTCCCAACCAAAAGTTTCACCCATAGTTTTATGATATTTATACCTGGGAAATAGGGAGAGGAGAAAATATCTGCCACTCCTGTGCCCTAAAGTGAGACTTTATTCTACTTTTCCTCAATCCTTTACTGTCAAATTAGCCAAGTTCAAATTCTGGCTACCCTACTTACCATGTGACCTAGGGCAAATTATTCAACCTCTCTGAGCCTCAGTTTCCACATGCGTAAAATAAAGATAATTCTTCCCCATAGGACTGTTCTGAAAATCACATAGATAACACATGTAAAACATAATATGTAGCATGTAAGTGGTGAATAAGTGTTAGCTACATTATTTAATGGTAGCTCTTTATTCCTTTTTTAAAATGTGTCCTCAGCGATGTGTCCCTGATGCCTAATAGAACACCTCATTGAGGAGCGTAGTGTGAGTGCAGTTGGATATGGGGACAACTGTCAGATCTGTTCATTCCAGATGCCGGGAGAGAGAACAGATTTATCTGAACCACCTTAAACAAGTTAGGCATGACATGCACAAGCCTCTTCATTGCACAAATGTCTAAACACTAGAGGAGCCAAACAATTCTAACTCTTCTGCCCTTTTTCAAACTGGCACCGTGAAGACGGAGGATTCCTCAGTTTTATGGCTTCTTTTCACAGTGGAATCTGGATAGTACAAAAGGGGTGGGGCTTGAAAACCTATAGTCTTTTGACCTCAAGATATCTTAAATTTCACTAGGCGTTAAAGCTTTTCCCTTTTTGTCTATAGCTTAGCGTAATAATTGCCTGCTTTGCCTTTCTGTCTAGGATCTTAACTGATTCTGTTTTGTTGTATTTCCGAGCATCATTACATTTTATTATTTTTCTCACTCTTTCAAAAGTCCATCTGTTTTCTACTGTTCATATCTCCTGACTGTCTTTTCCTGTCCCCTTCTAGTGGCATATTTATTTTGCTCTTTTAACTAAATCTCTCAAGAACTAAAAAATTAGACTTTTGAGCTGATTAGGCAGGCCCAGGTAATCTACAGGAAAACATTTTTTTCAGGTAAAGAATAACAATTGTATCGAGTTAAATTAATACTGTTTTAATATATTTTATCATTTAATATTTTTAGTGAGAATAAGTAATATGTGTATGTATGATGTCTATGATAGTACTATGCAGAGTGCAAAAACAATTAGCTTTTTGAGTAAGTATAATTTCTTATATACTTGAAGTAGTTTTGATTCTTTTTATTGATGAGGTGGTTCTGCACTTAGGACAAGGCAGAGTAGGCACATGGAGTGTTGAGTGAAGAAAAAAAAGACACTCTAAAAGTTTAATGACATTTTTGTCAGTCCTTATAGAATTTTTAAAAGTTAGACTGACAAAGAAAATGTGGTAGTTATTCTTACAAATAATTATTTGTAAGAATTTATAGAGGAAATTTTAAAATAATTGTGTCTGAGTTTGTTAGTCACACTAGAATGCTATGTTCACTAAGGAACTTAATGCTTGTTATTTACTAAGTCTCATTTTGCCAATTCTAAAGTGAAGAAGGATCGTTACTGTATTGACTTTATTTTCTCTGATTGTTTCAGGTATTATTTTAGTACATGACTTAACAAATAAGAAGTCATCCCAAAACTTGTATCGTTGGTCATTAGAAGCTCTCAACAAGGATTTGGTGCCAACTGGAGTCTTGGTAACAAATGGGTAAGCCCAGATTACTTCACAATTGGTTTGAAGTGTTATAGCAATCACAAGAATGCACCCTCCAGAATAACACTTTGTAAGGTGTTTGATTTGCAAATATTTTCTCCCAGTCTGTAGATTGCCGTTTCATTCTTCTAACAGTGTCTTTCACAAAGCAATAGTTTTGCATTTTTAAAAAGCCTGATTCCTCAGTTTTTTCTTTTATATATTGTAATTTTTGGTATCATGTCTAAGAACTCTTTACCTAACCTGGAACATGCAGGTTTTCTCTTGTTTTCTTCTAGAAGTTTTATAGTTTTAGGTTTACTTTTAGATCTGCTCCTTTTTGATTTACTTATAATGTGAGAGGTTTTAGTTGAGGGTGACATTTGCATATAAATGTCCAATTGTTCCAACACCATTTATTGGCAAGATTAGTCTTTCTCCATTGAATTGCTTTTACTCTTTTGCCAAGAATCAGCTGACCATACTTACATAGGTCTATTTCTAGACTTCCTAAGTCTGTTCCATTGACCTGCATGCCTGTCCCTTCACCAATTACAGTCTTGATGACTGTAGCATTATACTAGGTCTTAAAATTAGGTAGTGTGATTCCTTTCACTTTATTCCTTTTCAAAATTATTTAGCTAGTCTAGTTTGCCTCTCCATATAAAATTGAAATCAGCTTGTCTATATTGACAACAATTATACTTAGATTTTTATTGGAATTGTAATAAACCTATAGATTAAATCAGGGAGAATTTTTATTGCCTCTTCTAATTCATGAACACAGATGTTTTGCTTCATTGATGTTTTGAAGCAAATCCTAGACATGATATCATTTCATCTATATATACAATACTTCAATGTGTAACTTTAAAGATTAATAACTTTTTGAACATGCCCGGCCAGCATGGCTCAGCGGTTGAACATCGACCTAGGATCCAGGACATCATGGTTCGATTCCTGGTCAGGGCACATGCCTGGGTTGCGGGCTCAATCCCCAGTCAGGGGGCGTGCAGGAGGCAGCTGATCAAGGACTCTCTCATCACTGATGTTTCTATCTCTCCCTCTCCCTCTCTCTGAAATCAATAAAGATATTTTTTTTTTAAAAAGAACTTTTTGAACATAACCAAAATGTAATTGTCATACTTAAAATTAACAATAATTGTTTAATATAGAATATTATTTTAATTTCCCCAAATATCTCATAAATGCTAGTTTATTCATATCTGTATCTAAATAAAGTCCACTCATTATATTTCTTTTCATCTTCTCCTTCCTTTTTTTATTTTTATTTTTTATCCTCTAGCAGTTTATTTATGAAAAAATGATGGCTTATTTGTCCTGTGGAGTTTCCCGTATTCTGGATTTTGTTGAGTGTATGCCTGTAGTGTCTGTTAAATTTGTTTCTCTGAATCCTAGGTATTCTCTAAAATGGTACTTAAATATAGTGGTCTGAAAGATGCAATTTTTTGTTTTTCGTTTTTTCCAAAGTCATATTGGATGTAAGATTTAATAAAAGAGGAGAAAAGGAAAGCTAAAAAGACATATAAGGGAACAAATTAAATGAATATTGTAACACATATTGTTATGTTACATATATAATACATATGTTAATGTGTAAAACTTGCAGCATATATATTACATATGTAATATATATGTTGATGTGCAAGAGATTATGCAAGACTACAAGTAACAGAAATATATCTGTATCAAAAATGATGTTTGATAAACTATATACAAAAATTTGTATGTGAGCCAGAGTTAGCGAGCATAGAAAAAGGAAAGTTCTGCCCGGCCAGGCGTGGCTCAGCGGTTGAGCGTCGACCTAGGATCCAGGCAATTGGGGTTCGATTCCCGGTCAGGGCACATGCCCGGGTTGCGGGCTCAATCAATGACTCTCTCATCATTGATGTTTCTATCTCTCTCTCCCTCTCCTTTCCTCTCTGAAATCAATAAAGATATATTAAAAAAAGAAAAAAAAAAGAAAAAGGAAAGTTCTAAAGAAGGACACTCTCAATGCTTTAGTCTCTAATAAAACAGATTTCAGTTTGGGACAATTTCTCCTAAATCAGGATTGATGTTGACCAAAAGATCAAGGGCCTTAAACTCAAGCTATTATTGGCTTTGATGCAATAAATAGAATGATAATATTTTTATGAAATGGGAGGTTACATAGTTCAAAGCAATTGTGTTCCGAGGCTGAACAGTAACTGAGGTTCTGCAAGATTATTGTGAAAGACAAAAAGATTTGATAATTTTGTACACACACACACCCAATTTAGATCAGAGAGAAAGGAAAGTAATATCAAAGGAAGAAAAACAGCTATGTTCAACTTGGTTGTATTGATTGGATTATGCAATATTGATTTACTGTCATAAGGTGTTCGAAACCAGATTTTGCTGACTGTAGTAAATTGAGCTTATGTCAGAAATCCAAACCTTTTATTTATCATATGTGAATAGAATTTAAGTTAATTCAACACCTTTGGGCTCTATGATCCTTTTAGTAATAGAAGGAATACCACTCTATCCTTTGGGTAGAAATAGAAAAAAAGAATTGTAATGGCCAGTGACCCTAAGGGACTTGTATTGCCTGTCCTCTGTCTCCCTGTCATCTGTCTCCCACAGCTCTGGTATCAGGACAAACAACTATTTGTTACTTAATTCTTTCCTCTTACTCTTCATTTTGTGGTTTAACTGTTTCTTTCCCTTTCCATGTGTTGAATCCATCTTTCCCTAGGCTATAGCATCATCTGTGGTTAATTTATTCTGGCCTTCTGCATCCCTATTTCCTGTTTTCCTTAAGCAATCTATTTTTCTTTATTATTCAGAGACAGAAATGTGTGTGGTAGTATAGAGCTTATGTATAGCCATGCAGGTACCCAAAAGCTTGTCATTTCCCCCTCTGACACAGGTTTGAGTGCCATGCTAGGTTCCAGGGTTTTCTCCCCATTGAGATTTGAATCCACTCTCTGCATCTATACACAAAAATTCCTGAGCCTTAGAAGACAGAGCTTTGGGAGAAGTCAACTCAACCTATCTTGGTATACCTGGTGGGCATTCAATTATTCAAGTAGCCTCTAAACACTCATGGGGACAAATTTTGAGTAGTTAGTTGAATAGTGGGAATTCTGTAAGTGGTGAGGATGGATTGTTAAATAAACAAGTAGATGGAAGAAATCAAGAGAAAAGTAGGTTTAGAGGTGATGGATGAGCAAGAGTCAGTGAATTATCAGTAAAATAGTATAAGCTAATTGCATTTAAATACTGCACATCTACATGAAAAAGGTAAATTCTATTCACCTCTTCATTACTTATCACAGGGATTATGACCGGGAACACTTTGCTGATAACCAAATCCCGCTGTTGGTAATAGGAACTAAACTGGACCAGATTCACGAAACCAAGCGCCATGAAGTTTTAACTAGGACTGCTTTCCTGGCTGAGGATTTCAATGCAGAAGAGATTAATTTGGTGTGTATTTTTACTAATGCATGTTTGTGTTATTATCAGTTGAAAGCAAAACCAAAGACTTCACAAGTCACATAGTCTCACAAAAGAAGCTTTATACTTGAAATCAGGCTATTTTGGTTCTACTCCAAAATACGGTGAAAACTGGAATCAGCATAGACTGTCAGATGGGCACAGTCACTTCAGCCTCCTTGTATGCTGATGGGTTGGAATGTTTAAACTTTGTTCTATGAATAATGTAAAAATCATGCACTTTTTCTAAAAAGATTTTTTAAAACCACACCAAAATCACCCGGCTGGGCGTGGCTCAGCGGTTGAACGTCTACCTAGGATCCAGGCGATCGGGGTTCAATTCCCGGTCAGGGCACATGCCCGGGTTGTGGGCTCGATCAATGACTCTCTCATCATTGATGTCTCTCTCTCTCTCTCTCCCTCTCCTTTCCTCTCTCTGAAATCAATAAAGATATATTTTTAAAAAAACAAAAAAAACCCACACCAAAATCAAAATAAGTAAACTAAGGTGACAAAGAAAGGTTACTGATACTGTACCTTGATTATTCTTGCTTTAGGATGGCGTCTTAGCTTCTCGAATTACAGAATTTACCTTAAAGGACAAACAACTAGACTATGAAAAAATTACAGACTATAAGCTAGAAGTGCTTCATAGGCATTAGTTTATATACTCTTATGTGTATATAGAGGATTGAATCCCTTCCTGAGGTTATTTAGCTCAATTGGAACTTGGTGCTAAAAAGGCTAAGAAAAGTGCTCATATAAACCAGTTAGTGTTGCCCACAGAAGGATGTGTCATTGCTCACAAGTAGGATTTGGGCACACATACAGGGCACTGGCATTCAGACATGTGGTGGTCGTGGTGGTTTAATAATACCAGTTGCTACCATTTATTGAGCATTTATGTGCTGAGCACTGTTCTGGTTATTTACGTACATTATCCCACATGCATCATCTCCACATCATCCCTATAAGGTAGGCATTATTATTACCCCCATTTTAAAGATGAATACTAGTAGCAGAGAGAGGTAACTAGGACAAGGTTACACAGGTCAAAACAGGCACTCTGACTGCAGAGCCTGTGCTGTACAATTAAGCTGTTTTCTACTTAATTATCCTACAACTAACATTTAGAATCTTGGAGCTGAAAGAACTCTTAAAAATACCTAGATTAACAGTTACCCAAACCTGACTGCATATTCATATTACCAACAAACAGTACCTGTGAATTTTTTTTAATAACTGCCCCACAGCAGGAGCTTTTTATTCATAAGGTCTGGCAGGAGGACTGGGACTCTGATTTTAACAAATGACTCCGGTGATTCTGATTCCCTTACTCTGAGAATCAACATTTGTGAACACTGCTTGGCTCAACCCCACCTCTACCCCCACAATTGAGTCAGCTTCTGTCTGCCCTTCCATTGTTTGTCACATTCTCCTTTGCCCTGCAGGTGCCTTATTTTTCTCAGCTGCCACCATGGAATATTCATCGTAAGTGCCCCAAGTGGTCAGCACTGGGCCATGATGTCCCAGATGATTCTGCTACTTGGAATATATAATATCCCTGTTGAAAAGATGTTGAGGTTACTTCATTTGAACATTATTTCCAAAGCGAAATTTACCATTAAATATACTTAATTTGTTCCATTAATTACTTTCAGTGTGTTTTGGGATGTATCTGTTTTTCATGGCTAGATGTATGATTTTCCTACTTTACTTGCAAAGTCAGGGCCAGTTAACAGGATGTAAAGGTAGTCAGATGGTGATACTTTGGCACACCCAGTCTCCCCAGAGTTCACGCACAACATACTTTTGGCCTTTTATCCATGTATGATTTCAAGGATACAGCAGAAACCACCAGAGGGGTCTTGACTATGGAAGGAACTTAAAATGAGGAGAAAAATTGTATGAGTTTCAAAAAGAGATAGTCAAAAGACTCAGCAAATAAACATAAATCCTCAAATAATAAACTAGTCTAACAGTATTAGTGCTAGCATCTTTGGTTACTGTATGTATACATCAAAGAAGGAATCAGAGTTATATTGTGCCTGAAACAAGGCAAAGTGTTTAAATTACAAAGAGGGAGAAGATTACTTATTTTTTTAATCCTATTAGGCTGATTGTGTCTAGTACAAGCTTTTCTGTTATGCATTTATTTCAAAGTGGTCATAGTAAAGCATCTTCCCTAGTTATTATTAGTCCTTTCTCAAGCTTAGACAGCTATTTAGAGCTATCAATCTTCAGGCTTTGCCCTCGGCCATGACTAATAACAGATGGCTCAGCCCTAAAATTCTTATCCTAAAATCACAGAGTTTCTCTAGCCTGGTCAAGCTGAAATTGTGTGGCCTTAGAATTAAGTTTTTGGGAGGTTTTGTTTATTTGTTTGCTGCTTGGTTTATTTTTTATATTTAGTACTTTAGCTCTTTTTGGAATCATCTCTGAAGTCTTTTGATATACTCATGACTATGTAATCAGTATCCATTTTGTAAAACATCTAACATAGGTCCGTCTAAGGTTTGTCTCTTACATGCCCCGACTGCTGTATAAATGTGTTCAAACATTACAAAAGTTTGCATGACGATATTTCGGTCTATTAATCCATATATGAAATTATCTTTTATATTAGGTGCTTTGTGTCTGAAAATTCAGTCTGATAGCATTTTCTTGGAATGAAAAGAGAAGGGAACTAATATTTTAGTACCTGCTATGTGCCAGACATGCATTATCTCATTTAATTTTCACAAAAAATCCTATGGGACAAGTTTTGTTATCCCCATTTCATAAAAGAGCTCCACTTTAAAGATTTAGTAACCTAACCGATGTCACACAATCTAGAAATGTTGTGACAGATATTCAGATTCAGAGCTTGCTTGCTTCTAGTATTCTGTGATCTTTGAAAAGTTTGTTGTAGTCTCTCTTTTTTTGTGGTTTTAAAAATGTATTACAGATTCTAGCCAAAATTAAAAATGTGAGCCTCAAAGTGTTATATATGTATAAAAGAAGTGACTGTTTCAGAATTTACTGGAAAGGAATTGTGGGCTTAGAGATTACAAATCAATAAATGCAACACCAATAATTTCAGAATTTCCCAAGGGACATGACCTGAAAGACAAATACCATTCTCGCAAAGGAGCCTACATGATATCCTCATAGTTTGGTCTTATGTGCCATTTGAGGTAAAAAATCAAAGTATTCTGTCTCTTAAGGTGGCAAGTCAGTAATGACAAGCAAAGGCATCACCACACTGGAATTTCAATAAAAGGATAGTAAGCCTTTAAGATCTTTAATAGTCATTATAATGATTTAATGTTCCGGATTGTTTTGTCTTATTTGGGCCCCATTTTTCCCCGATTTTTAAAAATCCTATTTAATAGTAATATATCTATTGTTAATTATTGTTTATTTAACTATTTAATAATAAAGCTGAATGATATTTAATAATTCATTGTTTATTATCAAAAATATATCTGTTGTTTGTTATTATCTTTATGGCCCACCAAGAGATGTATTATTTACCTTGTATTCAGTGAGCGGGAGATCCCTGGCAACTGTTCTGTTTGTTCTTTGCTTCCCTTAACTCCTTATTTTCATGCTTCCTACTATTTGTATGAACTGCATAGAACTTAGTTGTGCACTGGTAAGTAACTAGTGTTAAAAAGTGAAATGTTGACTTTTTGATGACTTCTGTTTTTCAGGGTAAATGTCAGTAGGCCACCTGATCAGTATCTTGGTTTTATTAATCAGATATTAGCAACCCTGTCTTCCTTTATGAATTTGGTGATGAGCACATTGGTTCCAGTGTCCTCTACAGTTGCTTAAATAACAAAAAATGGCCTTATCTTCCTTTAGCACTTTCCCCTTTGCTTTGTGCATCATAATTTGAAAATTATGTGAATATTTTATGAGCATTGTGCCTAATGTTTTACTATAGAAATGTGCGACAGGAACAGTGATAACTAACAAAGAGCTATGCTCCCTAACTTTTAATTGTAGGTCTTACGTTTTATCTTCTAGGATTGCACAAATCCACGGTACTTAGCAGCTGGTTCTTCCAACGCTGTCAAGCTCAGTAGGTTTTTTGATAAGGTAATGGCCTCAATTAAGTTATTTTTAAACTTAATTTATATATTACGAGAACTTAACTCTTTTGTAGAATACTTTGTCCTTTTATGCCTTCATCCCAAATGTCACAAGCTGAATAATACTTGTTTTGATCTCTCTTATCTGTTGGTATAATTGCTCAAGGCCTGCTGACGTATTTATTCTATCAGCAGTGTTCTCTAAGCAAAGGATGAAAGCTACTGGATTTAAATTAAAAAAAAAAAAAATACCTAATTCCCCTTCTTTAAACAATTTATATTTCCGTATTTTCTATCTCTTTTTGTATTTAAGCCCTACAAAAGGCAATAAACTGAGGAGATTCTACTTAGTTAAAGCCCTGAGTTCTTTTTGCTCTCCCAGCTATTAATAGTTTTTACTATTACTTTTAAGGTAATGTCATCATCTTGATCCCCTATTGTTTCCCTATCAGAAACCTTTGCATTCCAGTTCTTGACTTTTGCTAGCATCATCTTATTGTAGAATGAAAATGTAGAATGACTCAGCATGCTAATAAATTGGAGCACTGTTTGTTTTTCCTTTACAAGGCCATACAGCTGCATTGCACATAGTATTGACCAAGTTTAAGTTGCTTGCCCAATGCTGACATTGTGTATAAAGTAAAATAGTATTTCTGTATGTGTTATTGAAAAAGATTAATTTCTTTATTATATTTCCTTCTAAGTGTAATCTTCCAAGAAACATTTCTCTCATAGGTCTTCTTTATGAATCATTTTTCTTTTAGCAATTTAGAGATCTAATATTTGGCCCTTTATCCAATATGTCAGCAGAAGATAAAGCCCCACACCCCTCCCTATTTAATATGAGATCACTGGGAAATTTTTGCTTCATTGCAGAACTTTCCAAATGGTATTTCTCAAATAGGGTACAGCTGTGCTGAGATATTGATCCCCCCCTTTCTCCGAGCAGCCAGAGCCCCTCAGGCTGGGTGATTGGCAACCTCTTCCATTTACCCCAGTGTGCTGTACAAATATTAACATTTTCTAAATGGGATGCACTGCAAGGAACCACATTTTCTGTCTACATTGTTTTCAAACTTAAAATGTAAGAACTTTCATTTGGTTTAGATTCCTGATCTCATCTGATACAAAATGCTATCCCCTAAGAGCAACATCTTATAGATCTGTGTCTGACATGGAAAGATCCCACAATATACTGTTTACATTTTTAAGTAATTTAATAATTTTGGAATTGAAATATTAAATGTAGTAAGTTATATCCAAGAGAAACAATGGGTTATAGACTAGTGCTACCCAAGTTGTCTGTCAAGGCTTTGTTCTAAAAAAAATTAGAGAGAACTTGATGGATTTTAAGAAGAAAGCAAGATTTAGTAAGAGGACATTGCAAGTTGAGGGTAGGGAATTATGAGCAAAAGTAAAAAGGTAACTTCTGTCTTCATTGCCTAAATCATAATCAAAGTATGTAGATTAAGAGGTTGGCCAGACTGAGGTGGTTGCCTGAAACCAAGGGACGTAGCAGCTAAATTTCACCCAGTTTTCTATATATCACATCTGTGAGAATTTCCCCCCCCATTGATTTTAGAGAGAGAGGAAGGGAGAGGGAGTGAGAGAAACATTGATGTGAAAGAGAAACATCGATTGGTTGTCTCCTGTACGTGCCTTACCCAGAGATCGAACCCACAACCTGGGTATGTGCACTGACTGGGAATTGAACTGCAATATTTTGGTGCACAGGACAGTGCTCCAACTGAGCCACACCAGCCAGGGCTGCAAGAATTTAATGTAAAGATTTTTTTTCCAAGAGGGAATCTGACTCCTCCTCCAGTCTGTCTTGGCTAGTAGTAATTCTTCCCCATTCTAGAATGATAGGATTTGATTTTCCTGCCCTGCCCTGGAGAGAGGAAAGAGAATCAGTCCCTTCTTGCTTTCTATAAGACCAAGTATTTTGAGATGTATATTGATCATGAACCAACTTTTCTAACTCTGAGGCCAGTGAATGCAACCTTACCCCCGGGATTCTTGTGGCCAACAGTGACCCAGCCGTAGTCTCTAAGATAGGAAAATTGAGACATTTTGGCTGTTGGGCCAGTGAGAGTAAGCTGACATAGGCCTATAAGAAGGTGCTCAGTGTTTATTCAGAGGAATTTTTATTTTCATAATTCTAGATTCCATTGTCTTAGAGTTAATCTCCAGCTAATCTGTATTCTTATCTGATTTTTTCTTAATCACAACAGCTCTGTGTAAAGAAAACAATACTGCCTCTGCAATCATTGCAGTTTCTCAAGTGCTAGCATAGAATTTAATATTATTTTTAAGTGTTTTTCATCATCTGAAAACGTGGTCCTCCTTAAACTCACCATTTAGGACATGTCGTTTGAGGGCTTCTTTACAATAGTAGTGATAGATTTGTGCAGATACATCCACAGCTTTACTGTGTTTCTCCTACTGACCAAGTACACACAGTTCTGAAACTACTGAATCAAAGGTGCAGATTAGGTCCATAAAAAGAAGCGAATTGACACTTGATGTTGTGTCATCTGTCTCCATTGAGGCCCTGGAGGATTTATCACTGGGTCTGCTGGAGAGATGTGGTGGTTTATTATATTACACAGACTCCTCTTTAAGGAATAGCTGTACTATTAGTAGGCAGGTGCTTTGCTTTTTTCTTATGAATTCTGTTTGGTACCTTTCAGGGCTGACTGCTAGGAAACTTATAGCCAGATTTCCTGCTATATATACTAAGAATTGCATGGGGTCATATGTCAGTCTCTGATTACTTAGTCGTTTTAATTTTTTCATTTATTTTTTTAATCTATTAGTACTTTCTGGAATGAGGCAGGCTCTTAGGAAATACTCCCATGATCCAGATCCATTAGCACCAGATTCAACTCATCGTACCAGATGTTTATAGCTATTGAAAAGACTCTTAATTTGGATATATGCCTTTTAGTCCCATGAGTCGCCATTACAGTTAGCTACTTTTTCCAGGTATGTGTGTGTGTGTGTGCTAAACCCTTAAAATCTCTGTTTTTCACAGGTCATAGAGAAGAGATACTTTTTAAGAGATGGTAATCAGGTCAGCACCTATATTTTCTTTATAAAATGGGTTTTTAAATTTGTAGAGAGGTGATTTCCAGATTTATTTTCAGAAGGGGTTAAAAAAGGGGGGATGGAGTCCCTTTGTAGGCACAAGCAACTGATTTTCTTCTGTTAATTGAAAAGAAAGTCAGATCAAGGGAAAGTAAGGGTCCACAAGACAAAAACAAATTTTTTTTAAAATCCAAGGATAGGGTTACATTACAAAATAATAGAACAAAATCATTTGCTTGAGACACCGAAGGTATATACCCAAAGTCTATCACAAGCAAATAATTCATGTGAAGTCCAATAGGTGAATATTAGGAGATTCACCTTCATCCTCTCTGATTTAGATGACACAGTCACCAATTTGCTGGCAAATGTTTTCCACTTTGGTAGATTTATTTTTATTATTTAGTCTGCTGTGGTTTTCTGAGTAAAACCACAGAATAGTGGTTCTTTCAGGAACAACGGACTGACATTTTAAAGAAAGAAAAAAGTTAAAGGCTATTAGCATTTGAACTCTGCCTACTTGAGATTTAACATGATTATCTTTCTTGCCTACAGATCCCAGGCTTTCCTGATCGAAAGAGGTTTGGGGGAGGAACATTAAAGGGCCTTCATTATGACTGAGTTGCACACATCCTTTGGAAGAGTGAGCAAGAGGTGACAATTTTTCACAGCATTCTTGCTGTGTCAGTTATTAATGTCTTAGCCTTTTCATGAAGTCATCTTAAAATGCCACCCTTCACCCTCACCTGTTAATGGAAAACTAAAAGGAAGTGACTATGGGAGTTCTAAACTTTGTCCCCATTCCCTCTGTTCCTCACCTTTCTGTCCCTGTTTATAGATTATGTAAAAGCCTTTGTGGAAATATGAGATGTTGTCAAAATGATGCAGTCAATGAGAAGTGACAGAGTGCTGCAGAGAAAATTTACTCCTGCCTAGACCTGGAGGGTTTTTATAGGTCTGTAATTTTTCCACAAGCCTTGCTGAAGGCTTAATTAAGTACTTAAAAAAATGTATCTCTATTGTTTTACCTTCTGGAGGGGAAAGGTTATGTTAACAAGCCCTGAGTTGTCCACCCCAAACAATTTCTGTCATTTTCAAAGAAGCAAGATGGTGTTATTTAATTGTGTCCACCCTCATCACACACAAGAGTGCCTAATAATAGCAGCCCTTGTTCCCTCTCCTCTCCTTTGCAAATGGTTCAGTGGCTGGAAGAGGAGCACTAATGGCTGGAGTTAAATATAAATAGATTAATAATACATAGAGAGCAGCAGTACCAGAAAAGAAGAATTCTGCGAGCCCACTAAATCCTTCACTCTTTAGGTTAAAGCCGTCGCACTCTTACTGTTTTGTTTGGAAATGGGTAGGGTGAATCTAAGACCCGCACAAAGGCAGTAAGAAAGATTTACAGCCTTTTCAGATTGTTGTTTTTTAAGGAAAAGTTAACTCCTGAAATGTCTCAACTGTAGTCTGTGAACTAAGAATATTATTCTTTGTGTTAACAATGTATTTATGGAGAGAAGTGAAAATAAGTTCCACAGCAACACATTTACATGAATTATGGACTAAAATTCTTGGATTTCACAGGCCAAAATCTGGGGGGTGGGGGGTGTATATGCATAATTGTTCCTTTCTTTTTTTACCCATCTTTTTTGCTTGTTTAATTCTCTCTGTCCCAGTTGTTCTTAAATATATAAACCTGGTTTCCAAAAACTAATTTGCTGCCTTTTCGACATCTTTTCACTCACATTCTCTCTCTGGCTCTACTGCAGGTCTCTGCACTCCTGATTTTGCACCATATTAAAATATAATCATAATTATAAATACATAGTTTCAGCTTCTCATTTTAAAACTAGGAAAAAAAACAATAAATTCACTTTCTACTCCATTTTAATTAAATTTTAGAAGTACTCTGGGAATCAAGGTATGCTGAAAGAGGGTGTTAAATAAGGACATTAGAGAGTTCTTTTAGAAAGGCAGTCTTCGGAATTTGGGAAAGGATGGTTAAAGCACTTTTCATCAGCTAGAATATTCTCCAGTTTTTCTTTGCATCCTCCCCCACAAGACTTAGTCCTGATTTCTTTTTTGACATAAAGGAAAGCTATGCAAATCAGGATCTGTGTGTGAATTGGCACAAGTGTGTTGTGACAGAGGCTGTGCAGTTAGGGAGTAGAAACCAAATGAATACATAAAGACCTCAACCAACTAAAGCTCTTTGTATTCCTCTTTTAACAAATGAATCAATAACTCTTTCCTTACCCTCCTTTCTTTCCCTTAATTAAAAAAATCTATCCCAATTTCTTCATGTTCTTCCTTATTAAAAAATTGAAGTAACTCATCACTGATGGCTTTAGGGTCAACCTTGAAAAATTGGTATTACTCCTCAACTCCATTTCTTCTTGCTGTCAGGCTTAACTCTCTGAATTATAGTTTTCTACAAAAAATAAAATAAAATTGTTAATAGCCTGAGTTTATTGCAAGTATTAGTAGCAACAAAATAAGGTTATTTGCCAAAATGAATGTTATTAGCCAGAGTTCTTCAAAAAGAATGCTTTGAAGCGTAACTTTTGCTGAGACTTCTTGAGACCTGCTCGTAAAAATTGCTTTTAAATAATAATCAAGTGTAAATACCAAAATATTTCCTAAAAAGTGTTAATTAAATCTTATTTTTCTTACTCTCTGAAAGAACAACTTGCTAACAATAGAGAAAGACTTTTTTTTTCCTTGTTGTGAATTAGATGTCTAGCCAATGTCCTTGCTCATTATGGAGGCAACCAGGTGTGTAGGCACATGGCAGTCATCTGTCCCTCAGGTGGCAGGACCCTCAGTTGGAACGGAGTTGGGTTGGTCTCTTCACCTTAGTGCTCTAAGAAGAGCTGCTCCCAAAGAGTTTGATCCATATTAGCTTTACCTTGGGTTCCCTGAAATTGAAACACCCCTGATATAATCCAAGTGCCTTGGCGCTGCTGTTTTGCTGTGCATTCTGAAAACAGACTGCATGTGCTGGGCCATTGGACCAAAACGAAGAGCTTCTAATTGCTGCCATCGTCAGAGCTTCTGAGCGCTCATTTCAATAGTGTGGGCTGTAGCACCCAACCTAGGCAGGGCCTTGTATCGGTGTATAATAAAAGTTGGTTTAATTGAAAATTTTAAAACACAGGTAGCATCTATTTGAAGAAGATTAAAGGTCTAACAGTATGTCTGCATTGATTTAATATCTATTAAAATTCAACAGAGGATACTGTTTTGGAGAAAGAAGGAGAAGGAAATAAAAAATTGATTTCTCCATGGTCCCAAGACTGAGTTAAATTGTGGTGGTAGGAGAGGAAGTATTCTAGGAAATCTAGCCCTGAGAGAACCCTGAGCCTCAAATATTCCACAGTATGCCTGATGTAAGGTTGAAGCTGGAGCCTGCCTGGGCTGCTCCAGAGAGTAGGTGATAGGTCATTAAAAATAATGTTTAATGAAAGAAAACTATGTATTTATTAGTCTTTAATTCAGGAGGAGAACTGAGTGATACCATAGCAAATTCCTGCCAGGCATATCTGCATTATGAACAAATTTTCTCAGTGCCTATCTCGGTAAAACCATAAAATAAGATTAAATGATGCTGAATCCTATCTCATTCTAAAATTAAGAATTATTAATTTATGGATATATGAATTAATGGGGGAAAGGAGCCATCTACTTCATTAAATTAGCATTTCTAGAAAGACTTCACCTTTTATATTTAATAATTATTTGTCAAAATATGTAGGAGTTACGGGCCACTGTCCTAGAGAAGCGTCCTCCAGCCTCTTGTCTGGTGTAAAACACTTGCTGATATATTCTGGAAGTGCACTGGGGAAGGAGGCTGGAGGTCTCATCGTTGCACTTGGTATTGGTCTGAGTCCCCACTCTCTGGTGTCTGTAAGTCTGAAACTTCTCCCACTTTTCTTCCAGAGCTTCTGGGGAAAGTGAACCTATCTTGTGCTTGAATCTGGGAGAAGCAGACACCTGGTGTCTGCAATTCCTGGTCCTTTTCAAATTCTTCACCTCACATGTTCCCCGTGTCAGTTCGCTGAGGCCACCCTCCCCTGCCTGGCTTTTCACGCCTTTGTTCTTTTTGCTCACCACTTTGCTAGTGTGGCTCTGTTCTGGCCCACTATGTGCCTGCCTTACCCCTGCACACAGCCTGCTCCTTCCCTGGCTGTCTTTGAATCCTAAAAGACATACTCAGCCCAGAGGGTCCCCCTATTCCCCGGCTTCAAATGCCTGCCCAGCCGTCCCCTTCCTGGAAGCCTTCCCTCACTAGACCCCTCCACTCTGCTATTTGAGTCACCCCTCTAAGCGCATTCTTTGAATGCCCTGCACCTCCCCTTCTCTGTCTTCACCCACATTCTGCCCTCTCACCGTGCCCTACCCCACTCTGATTCTATGTGACTTGGCTCAGGCATCATCTTCTTTGGGAAGCCTTCCCTGCCCTGCTAGTCAGGGCTAGGTGCCCCACTCCCTCCCTGGACCCTTCCTGTCGCAGCACCTATGGTACTCGTCAGTTTTCACCAGTATGCTGTCCCCCACATCTCATGGGGTCTTGCACCTAGCAGGTCCTCAGTAGTCATAAGACAAAGAAATGAGTGTGTGGTTACATTAAAATGGAAAGCCAATCAGAACTGTCTGTCCCTGTGTTTTAATAATTCTCATACCCCCCGGGTGTATATAGCATAGTGCCTGGCTCTAGTAGCTACAAAGCAAATGTTTTACTGAATCATTGCTATAAGAATGGAAAGAGACAAAAAATAATTAACCCACTTTGGAGAAATCCCTAAAGTTTGGTGATAGGTTTACACCATTTGAAGTGTTTTCAGGCTCCTCAAAGTAATTTTCATCCAGTCCCAGACCTGTTACCACTCTCTTTAGGAAATCTCTCACACCTTAGGAAGAACCGAAATGCATCTTAAATCTGCCTTCAAAACTGATTCAATGGAAAGGGCATGGAAAGTTTATGGAAAAATAAAGCAGTAAAGCATTTTCCTTTGTCTTTTATTGGCTCATATTTATTTATTTTATTTTTCTAACCAGCAAAGACTAACTTTTAGGATCCATCGAGATGCAAGATTCAATTAAACTCAGTTGCAGAAAATATTTTTCTTGAATTCAATTTTTACTTTTCTTGAATTTACTTTTTCGTCTGCATACCTCAGGAAATAAAAAACTCAGCTTTAGTAAAACCCCCTTCCTCCCAGGTTTGCATATAAATTCCAGGGAAGTTTATATAATACCACAATGTCATCTGTCCATTCTGATATATGCTGAGGTGCCTTATAAGCTGCCTGGTCCACGGTATCAGTTCACACAGTTTGCTATCAACCTGTCACTTGTTTCTATCAACATGGCCCCTTTAGTCTGGCCTTCTCTGTACTAATACCTTATACACAGGCAGATCATTCTCTGCTACCATGGAATGCTAGACCTGGGGACCTCCTCTGGAGGTTGCTTAGACCCATTCATCTAAAGCAGAGGGTCTAAACTGGCAACCCATACCTATTTCAACCCCACATGCATGTTTTTTGACATAATTTTATCAGTTATCTATCACTGCTTACCAAACCACCCTGAAACTTAGATACACCATTCTGTTTATTCACAATTCTGTGAGTCAGTGATTTGGACTAGGTTTAGCTGGTGGTTCTCCTGCTGGTCTCACCTGGGATCACTCGTGTCTGCAGTCATCTGGCAGTCAGATTGCCTCATTCACATGGCTGGCACTTAGTGCTGGGCTATTGCCTGAATTTCTCTCTCCATGTGGTCTCTCATTCTCAAGGAGGCTAGCCTAGCTTTGTATGGTGGTCTCAAGAGGGGAAATTGATAAATCCTGAAGCACAAGTACTTCTCAAGCCTCTGCTTATGTCATGTTTGCTATTAGCCAAAGTAAGATGCAAGGAAGTAAAACAAAACGACTCTATCGCCTGATGGAAGGAGCAGCAAAGTCACATTGCAAAGGGAGACGCAAACAAGGATGGGAGGGAATTGTGGGGATCTTTTACAATCTACCACAGTGGTTTTATTTGTTCATTCATTTGTTTAGTTGCCAATGTTTAAAAATTGGAGCTTCATATAAAACTCTTCTCTGGGAAAATCACCTACCCTGCTTAACCCATTTACACTTCCTGCCTGGTCTGTTGCAGTTTGTAGTAATAAAACCTGGTTTACAAGATTGTTTTTGTGAAATTAAATGAGGTAATGTCTGTGGAAAAATCTGGCAAGAACTCACATTCGATATATGGTTTCTTCCTTCCTGAACACAATTAGCCACGAAGTTGATACCTGACCATGGCTAAGGACATGGCTAAGAGCGGTTCCAGCCAAGATGAAGGACAAGGGGGTCATGGAAAAAGTGGCTGGAAAGGAATCCCTTGGTCTGTTTTCAGAGAAATAAAGGCATTAGGAATCCAGATTCTTAAAGCATTGATAAGAATTGAAGGAACTGAGGGGAGCAGTAATAGTAAACATCTCAGTTTGCTTTAAATGAGTGCTTCAAGCTCTGACCAGTCCACCCAGCTCATCCTTGGGAGGCACCCGTGGAGAGCTGTCTAGACCTGGTCGCTGGGTCAGGCAGCCAAGTGAGAATACCTGTGCCAGGGCACAGTCGCTCGTCACTGCTCCCCAGAGAGTGAGCTCTCCTCCCTTCCCTTCCCTGCTGAGTAGAGAAGTCTCTGCAGCACACAGCAGAAACTAACGACTACAGTTCCTTCCCTAGACAGCTTTAAATCCCTGCCCCTAGGCCCCGGCAGGGTGGCTCAGTTGGTTGGAGCATCGTCCGTACACCAAAGGGTTGCAGGTTCAACTCCAGTCAGGGCACATACCCAGGTTGCAGATTTGATTCCCAGTCAGGGTGCGCACAGGAGGCAGCCGATCAACATTTCACTCTCACATCAATGCTTCCTTCTCAAATTAATTTTTTTAAAAAAGTCAAAGCCTTTGAAATGGGCCAATCTAAAAAAAAAAAAAAAAATTTAAAATTAAAGCATATCCCCAGGTGAGGGTTTTAAAAAAATTCCCTGCCTTTAGTAATAAGCCTTCTTTTAACTGGAACAAATAATTAGCCAATCTCTACCTCAGGTGAAGAGACAGGCCTCTGAAGACTCTTCCAGAAACAGCCTGGGGTCAGTAAACAAAGGCAATTGTGTAAGCAATTAGTTGAAAATAAGGGTGCTGGACTTTCCCCTGGCTTGATCAGTTAGGCAATCCTGGGGCTAGTTTGAGCCACCTGCTGACCATCGAGTGCTGTGACGTGGTGGGCATAAGAACATTCGGAGAGTGGTCTGCAGAAGAAACAGAAGCATCTGGGCTTGGGTTTCCTGAAGTCACCAGGCCTACAGCAGAAGGAAAATGGCTACACTGAAGGTAAGAAACTATCTGGCAACTTTGCTGTGGCTTCTTCAGCCAGAAGCTTCTGCGAATTTCATAGCATCAGAGTTAGAAAGGACTTCGGCCCTGGTCCAAGTCCCTGTCTTCAGAGGCTTCACTGTGATGTCCGAAGGCATGGCTGGGACTAGGATTGACAGGGAACATGGGGAATGAAGGAGAAATGATTAAAAAAAGAAAGAGTTGAAGCCCTTATTGTCCATCTCTTGCTTTTGTTTATTTCAAATTATCTAAAGGGCTCCCTCCCACCGTGGGCAGACACGTTTCTCACTGTGTTTTTTTCCCCAGACCCCCACTTTCCAACACCTTTTTGTTGCTGCAGCTTCCGGAACTGCCTCTAGCTGACCGATTAGATATGTTTAATCTACTCAGTTATTTTGAGGCCCACAAGCTGCCCTTGGCTAATAGAAGTCCTAGCACTTTCTCTAGGAAATCATTCCTTTTTATCATTTAATGTGCAATTGAAAAATGTATGTGGGTTATGTACAAAGGCACAGCACACACAGAGAGCCCTGCTTGTTCTGGGATCCAAGAATGTTCCAGCTATATTTGAGTTGCTGCCCGGCTGGGCGTGGCTCAGCGGTTAAGCGTCGACCTAGGATCCAGGCGATTAGGGTTCGATTCCCGGTCAGGGCACATGCCCGGGTTGCAGGCTCGATTAATGACTCTCTCATCATTGATGTCTCTCTCTCTCTCTCTCCCTCTCCTTTCCTCTCTCTGAAATCAATAAAGATTTTTTTTTAATTTCTTTAAAAAAATAAATAAATAAAAATAAATTTGAGTTGCTGCAGGGACAGCCAAGTTGAGATCCCAGGAGTTGGTCAGATGTAAGGATCTGGATCTCAGGGGAGTGGGTGAGACTAGGAGGATAGATATGGGAGATCATCATATCAAAAGTGTAGTTGAAGTCTCCAAAGAGGGAGAGTGCATAAAAACTATTTCCTGATGACAATCCTATGGGGGAGTTCAGCAGGGGTTGGAGACATCCTTACCATTTATAAATAAATCATATTTAAAATCCTCTCCTGCTGAAATTTTTAAGCAATTTATTATGCACAGAGCCAGCACACCAATGTAAATTGCATGCTGGTCTTTGTTCTTAGTTTCAAAGGCATTCATCCCAGCCTGCTGTCTAAAGGTTAGCTCTAGAGATCAGGAATCCAAACACAGAAAACCAGGTTGCATCATTCTAATCAATAAGCATTCTATGTTAAAATATATATTTCTCAGCCTGTATTTCTTCATTTTAATGGATATGTCAACACAAAGCCTCAGATGAAATCACTTTTTCATAAAAGCACTACTGGGGGAAGAAAATTCAAAAGATAAAATAATAAAATTAAATGTAGAATAGACCACAATATGTTCTTAAATTGCTTCACTTCTACAAGTCTTGATTTCCTCATTTCCAAAATAAAGAGCTCTTTGCTCTGGCGGGTGTGGCTCAGTGGTTAGAGTTTCGGCCTGAACACTGAAGGGTCACATTTGATTCCTGGTCAAGGGCACCTACTTGGGTTGCAGGTCTGACCCTGGCCCAGGTCAGGACATGTGGGGGGTAACCAATTGATGTGTCTCTCTCACATCAATGTCTCTCTCTCTCTTCCCCCCTTCCACTCTCTCTAAAAATCAATGGAAAAAAATGTCCTTGGGTGAGAATTAACAAAGAAAATAATAATAATATACAAAACAAAAAGCTCTTTAAAATGCATATTTTGGGCCCCACCACCATGTATTTTGATTCTCTAAGTTGTGGTCTGCATTTAAGAAACTTTTGGGCCCGGCCGGGCATGGCTCAGCGGTTGAGTGTCGACCTAGGATCCAGGCGATCGGGGTTCGATTCCCGGTCAGGGCACATGCCCAGGTTGTGGGCTCGATCAATGACTCTCTCATCATTGATGTTTCTGTCTCTCTCTCTCTCCTTCTCCTCTCTCTGAAATCAATAAAGATATATTTAAAAAAACAAAAAACTTTTGGGGTGATTCTAATGATTAGTGAAGGATAGGTCCCACTAGTCTACATAATTATTGTTTCTGCTGTAACAAATTACCAGAAATTTAGTGGCTTAAGACTGCACATTTATTCTCTTACCACTCTCTAGGTCAGAACTCTGGAATCATTGGGCCAATGTCAAGGTATTAGCAAGGCTGCTTCCTTTTAGAGATTCAAGGGGACAATCTATTTCCCTGCCTTTTCCAGCTCCTCGAGGTTTTCACATTCCTTGATATGTGGCCTCTTTCACCATTATCGCAGTGCATCACTCCAATCTCTGCTTCCATCACATCGCCTTTCCCTTCTCTGTAGTCAAATCTCCCTCTACCTTGTGATTGTGATTACAAGTGGCACACCCAAAAAATCTAGACTTTTCCCCCATCTTAAGATCCTTAACTTAATCACGTCTGCAATATAAGACCTGCAAAAATCACATCTCTTTTACTATATAAAGTAACACAAGTTCCAGGGATTAAAGTATAAATAAATATCTTTGAGGGACATTTTTAGCCTACCGCAATTATCTGCAAGTTCCCCTAACAACCTATGGTCTGTGTTCCCAACAAGGTGACTTAGAAACACTGGACTGGTCAGCGCGTGGCTTAGTGGTTGAGCATCAACCTAGGATCCAGGCGATCGGGGTTCGATTCCCGGTCAGGGCACATGCTAGGGTTGGGGGCTCCATCCCCAGTCAGGGGCGTGCAGGAGGCAGCCTGGCAATGACAACACTCTCATCATTGATGTTTCTATCTCTCTCCCTCTCCCTTTCTCTCTCCGAAGTCAATAAAGATATATTTTTAAAAAAGAAACACTGGACTCTTTACAGAGGAAAAATGGTAGTTGTAGCTGTCTCTACCCTGACTTCTCTTGCTTTGCTTCGCGCCCAGTAAAAGGAAAGGAGGTGCACCATCTGCTCATCCCATCAGGGTGTTACCCAGATCAGAGTCAGTAAAAAACACCTCATAAAACTGCTCTTGACAAATAAATCATATCCTGGGGTCCAGGTGAGAATTAAAAAACTGCATACTACGGAGCTGCCAAAGAACTGATGGTACTGAAGTTGCATGGAGCTCAGTAATTTGTTCTTTTATTTAGAAAGGATGCATGTAATTCTCTTGGAAAGAAATGAAATCATATTTTTATGTTGGATGAAATTATTCAGAAATCTGGACTGAAGAAAACATATAAACACTTGCTAAATGTTAGACTTTTTTTGGTATAAGGTATATTTGTACGTAGTCACTGAAGCAGCTGGAGTTGAAGGCCTGGATTTTCACAGCAGATAAAAGCAGAGTTCAGATTCGGTCCTTGATCTCAAAGCCTTGGGAAAGCAGCCCCAGAAAACTGCTTCCTCGATTTAGATGCCTTCAGCAGTGAGGGGCATGGAATTTCAAAGCTCTAAAAAACTCATCTGTAATTTTTCTCTCAGAGGATTAGGAAAACCAACTGATTTGACAGTGACTCAGCACTTTCCTCTCTCTCCAGCCAATGCACCAGCGCAAAGATTGAGAAAGTGATTCAGAACCCACACCTCTCTGGGAGCTGGGTGGCTCCCTTCCAAACCATCAGCCATTCTTTCTACTTTCTTTTCCATTTTCTAAAGCAATCGGAAGCAAATGCTTCAGAACTCCACATACTAAATCTCTTTTCCCTTGTTCTGAACATGGCCTCTGTTCTGAGGCTGCCAGTTGTGAAGACTGGGGATGGCTAATGGGTAAACCTCCCGGGCCGGCCACACAGATGGGCTGCCTCCCTCAGCACTCAGGCCTTCCAGCCTTGCTTGGGAGAAACGAACAAAGTGAAGGCACTGTGACACTCAGTGGCCTCGGTCACAGATTGGTCTAAAATTCCATTTCACAGAATTTGCTGTCATTACCATTTCTCAGCAGCTCAAATTCCATCCTGATGATTGTGAGCATGAGGTTCATTTAGAGAGAAGGGCACTGTGCTCGGCGGAGGGTCAGAATGCTGGATGGTCTCTGCCATTTCCCCAAAGAAATCATTCCCAACCGCATGCCGCTGCTGTTAACCAATCTGTATGTAATAGAATTCGATGTTTCAGTGCTGATAGATTTTCAAACGTACCAAAAAAAAAAAAAAAAATGTGTCTGGAGGCAAAAAGAAGAATTTCGCTTCCGTTGCTTTCTAGGTCATAACATTTCACATTTGCTGTTCCTTTCCAAATACAGACAGCTGTTGGCCTGCTCAGCACTCGCGCATGCAGGCGCGTTGCACCAGGCTCACCCTCTCCACGCTGCTGAGGACTCCGGAGGGCTTACCCTCCGCCCACCCACATCCTTCTTATATCCCTTAAAAACATGTGCTCAGATGGTGGCATTTCACTCCCTGAGCAAGGCTGCACTTTCATCCTGGGCTAAAATTAAGTACATTTATTAGGAACATCTACGGGGAGTGGGGGTGGGTGGGATGGTCATTTGTATTGATGTTTAAGATAGAAAAAAAGGGAGTTTTAACCTCACTTACAACAGCTTACATATACTCATATTAGGATAAGATTCAGTGGCAACTAAATCAGACAATAGATATCTACTGAATACCTTCTATGAACCAGGCACAGGGCACGTGGAGGTACACAAGACTGCTATTGTCTGACTTCATGGAGCTTATGAACTAGCAGAACAGTCCGTGAGCAAGAACTCACAGGTGCATTAAGTGCTGTAACAATGAGTTTCATGGGCTCCATATACTTTACTTTCTTGAGAAAACCCTTAACTTTATTTTCTCTGGGTGTAAAACAAATGGCAATCAGAATAGACCCCATTTTGCTTTGGTGGGCAGATTCTGGTCTGGCACATCTCCTGAAAGCCCCCTGTATCTTCAACCTTCATTCTTATATACAGGGTGTCCCCCTCAAAATGTATACACACACTTCGAATAATTATAAAGGCAGTTTATTAAAATACATTTCATTTTCAAAATTGAGCTATCAGCTGTTAAAATGTGTATATGTTTTTGGGGGACAGCCTGTGTGTTCCACAGATGAGCCAGATTATGTCGTCTTCTACCTGCAGTGTGGCTAATTTGAAGAGCTTTCTCTCAAGAATTTTGCTATCAGAATGGGTCCACACATCTCCTTATAGTTGCTTGCCTCAGAGTATGGATAGGGAGTGAAGCTCCTCAAACCCTAGGAGGTTTGCAGGCTAGGCCCAGCAAGATCATACTAATCTGGATGAAGTGATGTGTGAGCCATCTCCCCTATCAGGGAGTCCCTCATGGAACCAGAATTAAAGGACCTGTTCTTGGAGTAGAATACTTAAGAACAAGCCCATAAATTGACTAAGTATAAGGAAGGGTGAAGAGCCTATGTAATATCCAGAATTCTTCTCCCAACTAATTGACAGTCTTTAAAATTCACACAAAACATTTTATCTTTCCTAAATGATTCACATGCCAAGACATAGCAAAGATATTATGAATAGAAAAGCATACACAAATGCATGTCCGTATAGAAACACTTATTTTTGTAGACTGTCAGTGTTGTGAAATGCTCTTTAAATCACGTTAATGGTGGCCTTTGTGTCTTTGTCACATGCAGTACATTTCCGGATTTGGGAATGAATGTGCCTCAGAGGACCCTCGCTGTCCCGGTGCCCTGCCAGAAGGACAGGTATGAGTAAATAGAATGCTAGCATAGAGAGCCCTGAATTCTAAGGACGAATGACAAGCCCTCAGGTGAAGCACCTCTACCCACCATAGCTCTTATAATTTAGCCTCTGAAGTACCTAGGAGTTTTACAAATCTTCAAGACAATTAGGACATAGGACAACGACAATACAAAGATTAAAGTTGGGTGGTGGCTATTCTATGGCAAAGCACTCAATCCAAAATAGTAGGACTAACTGTAGGACTTTCAGGAGGATCCTTTAGGCCCAAGACTAAGAGAACTTTTTTGTAGTTTTCTTGAACAACGTAAGATATGACACTGATGACAAAATAATCAGTCCTAAAAAAGTGTATGCACAAGGATGTTCACACTAGTGTTGGTTACAATAGTAAAAATACGGCAAACAAATATTTTTTTCAAAAAAAGTTGAATATTTTATGGCATGAGAAAATGCTCATGATATAGTGTTTCCTCTTTTGAAAAGTTCTGATAATTATAGAACTATGCATATCATAAGATCGCCATTTTGGAGGATCAGAATGGAAGGAAATATATCAATATGTCAACACTGGTTTATTTCTGGATGGTGAAATAATGGGTTCTTTTTTACAAATTTTCTACAATAAGCACATATTCCTTTTCTAATCAGGGGGGAAAGTTACCTAAAAAGTTATTACAAGAGTCTATATGGTTTGGGGATGGTCATATGCAGTGGCCCAGAGCATCCCCATTCAGGACAGAACCCTCCCACGAGTTCCTTGATGGGAAGGTGAGATGCATTTTGGACTGGAGTGATGTTATTTTATTGCCTTCTTTGTTTTAGAACAATCCTCAAGTTTGTCCCTACAATCTGTATGCTGAGCAGCTCTCAGGATCAGCGTTTACTTGTCCGCGGAGCAGCAATAAGAGAAGGTACGAGGATTAGGTTAATTCCAACCAGCAGACTGTGGGAGCTCTGACTGCTCCTTAGTGCTGCCTCCTACATCTGGGCCACAGCCTCACAGGGCTGCCCAAGATCCTGCTTCTAACGGGCTGTGCTCTGGATCACACTCGGGGGAGGAGAGGCCTTGTCTCCAGCTAAAATCAAGTGACTGGTGGATGAAGCTGAGAGAGCAGCTGCACAGAGCCTGGAAACACACATCCAGTTCCGTTAACAAATTCTCACTTGCACTCAGAAGAAAATGTTCCCAGGAGTCTGGCCTTCCCTAAGGATTGTCCAATTGCGTTTTAGATTTTGGTTTACTTTTGTTTGTTTTTTATAATGATTAACTCCAAATTACAGAAGATTCAGTACAATATCGTCCTCAGCTGACTGTTCTTTGCATAAAAAGGTTGGATAATCCAAACCTGAGTAGCTGAAAGGTCGTGTACTATAGCCCCTTGTGGTTTGAATTAATAAGGTTTTTACTCTTTGGACTTTGCTTTTGCTGGAAACCAGCACATTCATTAGCACAATGTGTCATATCCCATGTTTACTCTAATCCTACAAGCCAGGTCAATGAACTCACTCCCATGATTAACTCCTTGGGGACAGGTTGGATGCAGTAGTTGTTGTGGTCTAGGGAGGCAGTACGTGTTTTGATTTAAATGTGTAGCGTCTAATTGTAGGAATTTCAGGCTAGAGGGCCTGTGAGGAGGTCTGCTACTGATCTTGGGGATTTGGGGAGGTGGGCAGGTAGCCTTGTACTGCTTAGTGGAAGGAACTGGGTTGATCTCCACAAAGTCCTCCTGAGAAGCAAATAAGATAGTGAGTACAGAAGCCCAACTGACCACACAAGGGACAGATTGTTCCCCTTAGTGGTTAGTCATGCCCACTCTAGGGTCATCCCCCCTTAGTTTCAATCCTGGCTCCTTCTCTTTCTAGCTATGTGAACTTGGGCAAGTCATCTACCCTCTTAGAGCCTCAGGTTCTTCACTTGTCTAAAACATAATAATAGTACCTATTTCAGAGCTGTTGTGAGAATTAAAGGAAAGAATGTATGTAAAGTGCTTAGCACGTTGCCTGGCACATGATTGGTGCTCAATTTACATTAATTATGATAATAATCATTATTGCCACCATTATCGTATGGCAGAGTTTCTTTCTCCAATACAGGGTATCTATCCCTAAGAGGCTGTGAGAGAGCCGAGTGTGAGATACGGTGGGTTCTGTGCTACCATGTCAATATCTATATGGCTTCTCTCTCAATACATACATGCATGGAGGGGAAAAGAGATAGCTTCCCACTTGTCAAAAATCAGGGGTTAATTCTATTGCTATTTAATCATCTCTCTCTGTGCAAGCCCAAATAGTCAAGGTAAGGTAAACATAGGCAATTCCTGTCCAATCTAATATATAACAACTTGACCTCCACAACTATGTTCTTGACTTTATGTCCCATTTGCTAATGGGACACCTGGCCTCCGGATTCTGCTGCCTGCCCCCATTATTCAGCAATATCTTCAGCCAGCAGGAGCTAAGCTCTGATCCAGGAGGCTGAAAATGAGCTGTTGGCATTTCATTAAGAAGCTGGCACTATTCCCTGAATCAGAATTAAATCTCTGTCCAGGGCAATGTAGTGCTGCCTGGGGATTTTTATAAACTCAGCTAAAAAACAAGGGACACTAGGCATGGCTCACCCATCTGTTTAGAACTCTTCAAAGGTATCCACAAGAATGTTGTGAAACTGAGCAAAATCCCCGGTGGGAAGATGGAACCAGTCCTATCCATAGGTGAGCAAACCTAAAATCCTTACAGTTAGTCACTACTCATTGAAACCATAGAGTGCAGAGCCCCCCCCCCCCAAACTATATGAGATTATATTCGTCAAGGATTAATTTTTATCATATTAGTTAACTGACTACTTAAGTCCTGAGAAAGTAAGAGTCAGGAAAGGGATTGTGAAAATTCTGGAGCATCATAAAAACACAGATGATTAGGAGCTGACAGACAATTCAACATGAACAGAATAATTGAGCACCTACTGTGCACCATGCATTCTAGGTCCATAAACTCTGAATCCTCACAGCAATCCTAGGAAATAAGGATGGGAAACCTAAGGTCAAGAAAGTTTTTAACTTGCCTGTGACACACAGTTGGTTCTAAGATACACTTACATTCTCAATTCCATAGACGACTAGAAGCTAGAGAAGTTTAGTTTTTCATGGCCTAAAGTCAAGGTCTGGGATCACATCATCTAGAACTGGAGAAATCAAATGGAAACTGAACAAATCTAGCCTTTTTATCTCTCAAACGGTTCAGCGGGCGGTCGGGCCAACTCCACCCCCTGAAGTGGACTGTCCTAGGGCTTAAAGGGCCAGGGCCTATTCAAGCTTCTCTGGTCCCCCATTGTCAGAAGCAGTGTTCTTCCTTCTGTACTCTGTCAGGGTAACAGCCTCTGAAAGGACTTGGGTCCCTTTTAGTGAATTTCAGTATCCCTTTCAACTTCCGGAAGGTTGTCCTCCTGGTGTCCTTCAAGGTTTCTTCATCAGAATCTTCTTTTCCTCCAGAAGCCTGAGATCTGGGTCCTAGCAGGAAGACTTTTGGCTCAGGTCTCTACATATATAGGTAGTAAAACTTGAAATAAAGAAGGAAGGAAGGAGGGAAGGAAGGAAGGAAAGAAGGAACCATAGATGTACTATAAGAAAATAAGAACAGTCTTATAATTTTGGAGTATAGAAGAGTTAATTTCCTAAACCTCTTACAAACTAATATCAAAAAGATAAATAACCCAATAGAAAAATAGTAAAGGACTTGTATAAGTAATTCATAGAAAAATTACAAAGACCCAATAAACATACAGATTCTCAGCCTTACTCATAATAAGGGAAATACAAAATTCAAATGAAATATTTTTTTCACCTGTAAGGGCAAAATTATTAATAATACCCCATATTTGTGAAGATGCAGATGATTAGGCACTGTCACACATTTTCGTTGTGAAAGTAGAGTGGTACACCGATCTGGCACTTTTGCTCGTGCGTGCACTGGACATGCCTGAGAGTATGCAAGGATATCGTTGAGCGCTGATGCTCTGAGGATTGGCCCTAAAGAAACTAGAGGAGAAAGCCATTTACCTTTCAGGACTTTTTGAATTACTTAAATTATTTTTACCACTAGCATGTATTACTTTCATAATTTCAAAGAAGAAAATTGACTTGTATTTCAAAAGTAACAAAGAAACCACTCATATCTTCCAGTCTACAAAGGATTCGTTGTCCTCACCTTCCAGAGCAAAGATTGGTATCCAATGACATATATAAGCTAATGTTTTTCTGTGGATTTTCCTACACTGATGTCCTTCAAGGTACTTTCTTCTCCTTTATAATTCTCATTGAGAAAGACAGTTCTTCATTTTTTGTCAGTATGGGAATAACCAAGAGCCAGAGCCTTAATATGAAGAGTGATGGGTAGAGTGGAAAGGTGAGAAGAGACAAGGGTTATGGGCAACAGTGGCTGTTAAGAAGTGATACTGTGTCATTGTTTTTCACGTTAAAGCCCGCAGATCGCTGTTGACTTGAGCATCTTCCTGATGATGCTTCCTGAGCCAGTCTGTGTATCATAACATCTCTGTGAGACATGTGTCTTTCTTTCCTCCCAGTTGGCTGTATAGGATTCTACCTTCAGTTTCTCACAAGCCCTTTGAATCCACTGACCAAGGCCATGTTACTCACAACTGGGATGAAGTTGATCCTGATCCTAACCAGGTAATCAGGTTCTGTGAATTGGAACATACTATGTATCCAAAGCTTTGAATGTAAATATTTAAGTCAAGCCTGGGTCTTTGAGAAATTAGACAGTTTTTTAAAAACTAAATATTAAAGTGTATCTATTGTTTTGCTCAAACTTGGGTAGGAATTTTGGATTTGATTGAATGCATGAGTGTGTGTGTGTGTGTGTGTGTGTGTGTGTGTGTGTAAGCTTGTGTTTTTCTAGCCTAATGGTGACTAGGTGGGCACAGAAGTGGTTTATACTCTGCAAGAGTGCCAGGGTGAGTTGGACAAATGGAAATTACAGAGGCTAGTGAAAATATCTATGTGCCCGTAGGTTGATTGGTTTGTTTTAATCTAAACTTACTTACCGCAGACTACAGAAAACACATTCAACCCTCACATATCTAGAAAAATATATAGGGATGAGAAGCTTCTCTGAGCTGGATTCTGTAAGTTCATTGTGGTGACAGATTGCTGTCCCATTCTCTGCAGACCTAGGAACTTCCATTTCTTGCCTTGGTTTCCTTCTTTTGTTTGAGTTTCCTCTGGGCATCAGTAGTTATATACTCTATTTTCAGTAATGAGACAAACTCAATGCTAGACTAGACTGAACTCTATTTTTTTTACCTTCTGAGAACCTGAGTACATGTAGCCCCTTTGTCCCTGACCTTAGGTACATGTCACTGATAATAGGTGTATGGTGCAGAAAGAAGAACAGACCTGGGTTTGCACCCCTGTCCCTCGACTACCCACTGTGTCTTTGAGCCATGGTATTTTACCTCTAAACTGGCACGATGATCTGCTGTGAAGATTGTGTAACAGAACAGGCGAAAACGTGCTTCAAGCAGTGCCTGGCACACAGGAAGGAGGCGAGAACCACGACTCCGAAACAGCCATTTCATATATTCACTTAAAGGCAGCGGTAGTCCATATAAATTGAAGAATTTTTATTCAGATAAATTTGTTTTTCATTTTATATTATTTTTTATTCTGAGGTCCTGTCTGCCAAACTGGCAGAAAACAATTTTGTCTCCATCTTGGCTGGGAATCACTGTTCTTAAAGGATGGCAGAGTAGGAGTGGGGGTTGGGCCTTGCTGGTTGGTCCCTCTCACTGCGTAGTGTTGAGACACCCATATTTTGGCTGTTATCATGCCAGGTTTGGGCATAGAATCATCTGCAAGGGCACTTCTGGTCCTGTCATCCTGGATATGCCACAGGGCCATTCCCTCCTCCTAGGAGTTGCCAGGTCACAGGGTCAAGAACCCACCTCCGTATCCAAGGTCCACACAAAACAATCAATTTCTCTCCCTTCCTTCCTCCCTCCCCTTTTCAAAACCCAAGAAAATCTGCTGCCTCCCCTTGGTTTACCAAGACATTTTGTCTATACCTACAAATCCCCTTCCCCTAAATGCTTAGATTTTTTTTGTAGAACCAGAATAATTCGTAGTCACTTTTGGTTTCCTGCTCTGCTCCATCTCTTCCCTAATCATGGAAATCTCAGAGAATTAAGTACTGAATGCTCCTCACTCCCCTCCAAAAAGGACCGAAAAGGACGCATTCGGAGTGGGGGAAATGGGGGTTAACAACTTCGAATGTTATCCACCTTCCAGTCATTCTGAAACCAGGATATTTTGTCTAAACTTCCACTTGTGTAAAGTTTAATGCATGAAGCAGACAGCCTGCCCAGTTTACCACTGGCTTGTATATTGCCTTTGAGCATATTGGAAAAAGTCAGCCCCTGCTCCAACCGCCAACCCCACAGACACAAGGTTGGGCTTTCAGCTTCTGCTCCTTTCCCCTTCCGCTGATCAGGGCCCTTGTGTGAGAAACAATTTGTACAGCCAACCTGGGGACCCCTTCTTCACTTTTTCCTTGAGTCTCACGTGGGTTCTAATCCAGTAGCATTTTACCACCTTCTCTCCCACACTCTGGGGGTAAGAATGCATCTGGAAGACATCCTCATGTAACCATTTACCTCCTTCATGTAACCACTTACCTCCTTCATGTAACCACTTACCTCCTTCATGAAACCATTCACCTCCTTCATGTAACCATTCACCTCCTTCATGTAACCATTCACCTCCTTCATGTAACCACTTACCTCCTTCATGAAACCATTTACCTCCTTCATGTAACCACTTACCTCCTTCATGAAACCATTCACCTCCTTCATGTAACCATTCACCTCCTTTATGTAACCACTTACCTCCTTCATGAAACCATTCACCTCCTTCATGAAACCATTCACCTCCTTCATGAAACCACTTACCTCCTTCATATAACCATTTATCTCCTTCATGTAACCACTTACCTCCTTCATATAACCATTCACCTCCTTCATGTAACCATTTACCTCCTTCGTGTAACCATTCACTTCATTTATTTAATCACTTACTTTTTCACTCATCTCATAAACCATTCTAGACAAAGCCACTGCTCATTCTCTGAGAATTTGTTTGCCTCCTCAATGGGTTATGTCTCAGATTCTCTAATTTCTCTGTTAGAGTTACAATGGCCGCATTTGTTTGTTTTTATTAATAAATAAACCTGATTGCTTAATAATGTGAGTCCATCTTCCTTTAGAAAATATAAAGGATGGATAACTGCACTGGGTAGAATTACTGGGTGGGCAAAATAAATTAAGCAAGTATTATATACTAGTTTGGGAAGGTTGAGAGGGTATTTGGACCACAATAAGTTTTCTGTTTTTTCTTTAGGCAGCATAGAAAATCCCCAATTAAGTTTCTGATACTTCTCTTGAGGAGAGCCAAACTGCATGTTCCTTTGCATTATGAAAAGGAACTGGGTGGTTATAAAATCAGCATGTAAGACAAAAATTAAGTATAACAAAATTATTACTGAGAAAAATCCCTTAAATTCTCCATAAAGTATAGGATACATGGTTTTGTGTGCCGCCCTGTATGATAATTCTTATGTGCACTAAATTTTGAGAACCATTGAGCTAGACTAAAAGAAAGATTACAGGAAAATTCATAGGCAGATGTTTGGGAATTCAAATCATGGGCCATTTAAGAAAACTATTTTAAAAACTAGTGGTTATTTAATAACTAGGCGTGGAGTGGGGAGTTTATGTGCCCCTGCCTGCTCGTATCATCCACATCAGTCATCTAAGCCCCTATCACCTTCATACATCTTTTCAGATTTGATTGTGGTTGTGTGTGCAACAGTGGAGCCCACTTATTTTATATTTTATTTAGGGTAGGGACGTTAGATTTTAAACCTAGCCTTTAAGGAAAATGTGACTCTATTCTGAGAGTGACATGTAATATGTGCAGCATTATCTTTTTATGACATATTTTTATTTCTATGACTACTATTGTTACATTTTATTAACATAAATATACCCTTTTATAATGATTATTTTGGGGTGGCTCATGAAGGGGAGCTAACCTTGTCCTGATAGAATTTTTCTGGTTTTGTCTTATAATAAAGGTAATATACCCTTATAAAAAGCTCAAATGATGTAAAATTAACAAAACAGGAAATGGAAGTCTCCCACCACAGATGAGAGTCAAGCATGCTATGCGGGCATGTTACTTCATTATTTCATAAATAGTTAACATAAATCTTGAGAGGGAAGTTTGAGGCAACTCCATGAAAAGGCACGAGTTAATACGGAGGCATCAAACTGCCTTTATCAAAGTTTCTGCTTACTTTCTAGTAGATCCTCAATATATATTTATTTCCTCCCCCTACCCCATGTGCCCTGTTCTAACCTTTCTTTGCATTTCTCCTTGAACTTGTTACCTTTCCCCATTCTGAATTCCTTCAAACACTTTTGATACGGTGACCACTAAGTGAATTTCTTCTCCAATATTTCCCCTGCTCCTTTTAGACCTGTGCTCACATACTTTGGGGTAGATGCTCCCAGAACTCAATAGCGCCTCTGTGAACACCAGCCCCATCGAGGTCGTAGTTTATCATGTCCCTCCTCTGTGACCGGTGTCACCTGCCACCCCCTTCCCTTGCCCTGGCACACACTTCCTGGCTGCTCGTGCTACATCTATGCTTTCGTGTTTTCACTTACACCTTCTTGAGAAGTTAAGATCTCTTTCCAATTTAATGCTTCATTAATAACCCCAGCAGCCTGCACTCATCACTTTTCCCCTCATAACCTCTCCCAAGTATGAATTCCAGGCTCTCACCAAGAAAGTCTGAGAAAATTCTATTTAGGCGCCTATCTGACAACCCTTCCCAGCTGAAGCCTGTGTGGTGGGTATGTCTTCAGCTGTCACAGAGCAAATCGAATCCTTCACCAGCTTCACCAGCTCCCCAGGTTAGTCATCTCTGGGAATCTGAAGATCTGAGAATTACCGAACGTTTCCTCCACAGGAACATCGCAGGATATGCTATCACCACTGTCATCTCTTTGATGCCCTCCCAGGAAAACTGGGAACTATACCCACAAAACGTTTGTTTTCTTTTAGTGTCTATTTAATGAGTTGTCTAAGAATCAACACAAACTGTTTCTGAGTGTATTTAGATTTAGCCTCTGGACATAACGAGTTCCGTTCATTCATATCTTACCTACGAAATACCCCTAATTTTGTTTGTCATTCGCCTTCCTCTAACTTCTGGAGCCTCAGCATTTAACAAACAAATCTGTGTCCCACTTAACTGATTTTACAGGTTTCAATTAGTTTTCTTGAATGAGAATTCCTCTTAAAGGTCAGAGTCCTTTAAAGTTTATCTTTTTTATTACTACATCCCCAGCCTCTTGATTGTTGGAAAGTCAGACTCTTGACCCAGTTAAGCCTCAGCTGAGGAAATTACCTTTTTGTTCTCAGTATAATTTAGACCAAGTGATAAACACCTCAAAGCTAATTAAAGACTACATCATAAAGTTACCTCTGCCTCCAGGACTTGCAAATTACCAAAAAAGTTTCACACAGTACACCTTTACAGAATGTTTGCTGTCTAACTGTTCAAGTCTCACAATCCTAAAAGCCCCTTCCCTCCACAAATGTCTTGGGTTTTCCACCTCTTTAAGTTTTTAACCCTTTGTAATTCAGCCTGCCCCGACTGCTCTATTAAAACTATAGAGTGTCCCAAAAAAATGTATACACACTTTGAATAATTACTCATTCCAATGGGTTAAATCTGAAAAGAAAAAAACATCAATTGAGCTATCAGAAAAAAATATGTATACATTTTTGGGGGACACCCTGTATTTATACCTTCTTTAGACATCAATAATACACCCACTACCATTAATACATGTTTTTATTTAAAACTTATACAAAAGTGTCAATGCCCAATAATCCCACCAATGCAGTTAACAACTTTTAATGTTTTGGTTTCTTTCTTTCCAGTCTTTTTCTTTGTACATATATGTAAATAAATAAGGTCCAGGGTCCCATGTAGCCAGAGACCATAAATAATTGGAAATAACATCAATCTTTATTTGTTTCTCTTGAAAACATTCAAGAAGATCCAATATATGGCCTACAGCATGACTTTTAAAAATCCCCTTTCCCTAATTTTTCCCAGACTCCAACCCTCTCCCACCCTGAGATCTATGTCTCCATCATCTTCATAATGACCTGAAGTGCCCAGCACATGCCTTCCTTCAAATAGTTGAATCCACAGTATTTGTTGACTATACCACCTGAAAGCTTGGATCCCATCAGCCTGTAAATAGACTAGATTTCATTTCCCTAAACGCGCTCACTGGCATTTGCCAATAGTGCAGTGCACGTTGCCCTGTTGAGACCTTTTTGACAGCTTGCTGGCTCTTTTTACAGTACAGCTCCATCAACTTGTGTTTTACTCCTTCGAAAGATGTTGGAGCTGTCTGCAAACCAGATTATTTCATTGTGTGTCTCTCTTATTTTCCATGTGTAAGAATATTGAATAGGCCCTGTGTCAGGACTTATTCCTGAGGGGATGCTTCTGTTTATGTTTCTCTTCCAAAGTCATTTCTACTTATCCATTTCCTTGTTTTCCTGTCAAAAAATGTCCACACTTCCAGGATCTTCTGTAATGGGTTCCCTGAGGGCAGAGACTGTCACGTTTATCTCCAGCACCTAGTATAAAACTTGGCACAAAGAGAGGTTCAATAAGTCATTTGAATGAATTAATATAAAAAGGTTGCACAAGGATGCTGATAGTAAAGGACCTGAGCAGGATTCGGGCCCCAGGAGTCAGACTGGGCCAGGGCACCTCAGCACGGGAAGAGCAGTAAATACCAAGCAGAAGACAATTAGAAGAAGGCAAAACCTGGGTTGAGGAGCCAAGGAGATCATGAATAGTTTGGGAAGCATATCAAGACAACCTGAGAGTAAAGGGATTAGGGTGTAAGTTACTAAGAGAGTCTGAGAGTATTGGCATCAGTTTTTAGTAGAAAAATATTACCTGCTCTAAACCATCTGTGTTTTCACTTCCAGAATAGAGATGATAATAATCATAGATGTTTCAGAGAGTTGTGATAATTAAATGTCATCCAGCCAATATTTATTGAGTGACTACTATGTTTCATGCCCTAAGCTAGGTGCTGAATAATGGATTTAATGCCCTTAGCTTTATACTCAAGGGCAAGGCCAAATGGGAATCCAGGTGTTTTTCCATGACGACAAAAAAAAAAGAAAAAAGTTATCCAAATCTCATGAATGCTCACCTCTTTGTAGCCTCATGAAAGACTTTGAAAGTCTAAATAAAGTACAGTGACTTGCATCATCCTTACCCATACTCTTGTCTGTTATCTCAAAGAACTCTAAAGAACTCAAAGCTTGATTTGTCTTCCACATCAATCATGTTGCCTTTTCCTTCAAATTACTAGATTTGCTGAGTCATTCGGTGAGTTACTGTTTTATTTTTTTTCACTCCCCCACCCCCAGCCACCACCAGTTTCCCTAATCTGCACTGAAACTCACCGTAGTGCATTACCCTTGGCCTTTCCTTGCCATAGCTGGGCTAATAAATGCTGACACTGTGCAATCACTACTATATCTACACATTACGTCCAAGTTTTGGGGTAGATGCTACTGACTTCTAATGATATGTCTACCTCTAACCAGCCAATGGTGTTGAGAGTATCTAACTCACCTAATCTAGTTGAGTCCAAGCCAATTTTGTAGGGAATCTCAGTCAGTCAAAGAATTTCAGTGTTGAAAACTAGACTTGAATTATCCAGTTCAACTCCTGATCTTCTGACTCTGAAAATAACTGATGTCAATTCTCTTGTTCCCTTTTGGTCCCTGGGCATGAATTTCAAGTCCTGATCATTAAATGTTACCACTGATTCCCTGTCTTTCTCCTTTGGTAACCTTAAAGATTTTTAAATTCTAACTTTAGTCTCCCTTGAGGGCACTTTTCAAATTATTATTGACTACATCATTTCTAGTAAATGAAAGTTTATTTTCCAATAGAATTTGTAGAATGCAGCTGCAAAATATGTAAAGCAATAATAGAACTGAAAGAAGAATTAGATAAATCCCCAATTATAGTTGGAAATGCCAACACCTCTCTCCCAACAATTGATAGAACAACTGACAAAAAAATCAGAAAGAATATGGAAGAATGGAGGGGTTTTCACATGTATAAAGAACTGATTTACATTTCAGAAATAATTTTTAGACCTTTAGAAACAGTTTTCAATTTACTCGCTATCTCCTGAATGTCATTTTGACTTCCAAAAATCTCACAAATTTGCTTTAGTCTTGTTTTTTTGAGATATTAGCAATGTTCTCAATACCTTGTATTTATTCCTTCAATCATTCAACACAGATTTATTAAAATCTCCTAGAGTGAAGACATTGCATTGGGTACTACAATGGATTTCATTGTTTTTGAAATGTTTAATAATTAAATTCAGGGGGGGGTAATTATCAATAATATATAGTATGAATAAAATAAACTGTTAAAAAGTTATAGGACTAAATCAGTTAACAAGGCTCCCTTTATTACTTTATTACTTTCAGATGCTCTTCTCTGAAGGGAATTATAGTTTTCTCCAGCATCCCATTGTTGCATGTAAGAAAAAAACACAACAGAGGGAGAGAAAATGATTTGTCTGAGTTCACAGAGTAAATGGGAACAGAGGCAGTAGCAGAACTCAGGTCTCCTGGCTTAACCCTTGTGTTGACTTTGGATCAGAGGGTAATTGCTCCACAGCATGCAATTAAGCTGAACATCTGGATTTAGCAGATGGCTCTACCCTTCACTCCGTGGACTCTTCCTGTTTATTCTTTCCCCAGATCTCCCTCCTTACGTTCAGCAGGATATCACACCAAATCTCCTAACCAAAACCTCTTGCCTGAGCTTGATTCTTATTTTGGGCACTGGGTTTGTGAGAACCACCTTGTGGTCTTTATCATCCTTCATGATGCTGAATACAGGCCCTGTGCAATTGTTGCCATCAGATCCAGCAGATAAACTACTCCTTTCCCTACCCCATCTCTATCATTTGAAGGGCATCACTTTTTGCATTAGGAAAGGTTCTTCAAGTCCACTGCCTCATCCAGGATGTGAACCCTATTGAAGTGCTTAGCTGTGGTCCTTCCTGAAGTCGGGGGCAGTATCCTCCCAGGTCAATGGTCTCAACTAGGGGAAATTTGTCCACCAGGACACTTAACAATGGAAACACTTTGGGTCGTTAGAACTTGAGAGAGTGCTACTGGCATCTAGTGAGTAGAGGTCAGGGGTGCTGATAAACATCCTACAATGCACAGGACAGCCCCCCACAACAAAGAACTATTCCATGTAAAATGTCAATAGTGCCGAGGTTGAGAAACCCTTTTCTAAATCCTTGCTCTCAGGTTTCCTCTCCTCCTCCAGGATATTTCGTCCTGAATTAATTAGTCCTAAACATTTTCCTTCTTTCTGAAGCATGATTTCAACAACACTTTTCAAATCAACATTTTACATTGCTTTTAAGTCATCCCAGGATGTGATAATCTGTGTTGATTTTAAGAAATAAAGACTGCTGTCTGACTGTGTATATCAGAGAGAGACTAATCCCAGCACTGCCTTTTCCATTCGCTGCTTGCTCTCCCCTCCCCATCTCCCACCCCCTTGGCTGCCTCTGAAATACAGAATGAGCTGAGCCCAATGACTTAACAGGCCCTACCTAGCCTGCCTTGAGCAGGGAGCCAGTGGAGCCATTCCTTGGGGTGTAGGTCAGCCTGTGAGAAGTCCTGAGGCTGCTGGGTTTGTCAGCTGCCAGCCTGGCTGGGTCAGGCCTGCTGCCAAGTTGATTAATAAGTACGGGGCTGACTCTTTGAGTAGGGCCTGGACCTGCTGATTTTTCTCCACACTTCCTTAGATCATTTCATTATTAAATTAAAGATTGTTGTGATTTAAACTGAACTGTCAGGTAGCCTGAGGACAAACGTGGGGTTTGGTGAAAAAAACTGAACCTGGTACTGCATTTACCAAATTCAGTCTCAGCTGGGTGCTTTTTCTTTCTCTTCAAGAAATAATTCAAAACTCCAAGGGCTGGAAGTAAAAGTAGAACCTTCCCCTGCAGTGTCGGGGCCCACACAGAGATGCTGGCATGCCAGCAAAGGGAGCTAATTATAAATAGCATTAAAAGCAGCATCAGTCAAAACTCACTGAAGTGCCTGAGCAAAATGTTGAAAGAAACAAAGTTTCTGAAATAAGAAGCAGTGATCTTTTTTTTTAAGTTTTTGTAATTTAAAGCGAACAAAGACAATATGTATGTATATATGCATATGGGTTACACACACAGAACCCAACTGAGCCCCTTTAAGGAAATGATAGATAATTATTAAATTTAAAATAACAAAATCACAAGTAGTCAGAGCCTCCCAGGGAGCAGCTGTCCTTTTTCTGTGTAATCGATGCTTTTTATTTAGAAAGTCTATGGTTTCCCCTTGTGAAATCATTTTCCTGTATGTGTGTTTTTTTCCAGCTTAGATGGAAACCATTTGAGATTCCAAAAGCATCTCAGAAGAAGGTGGACTTTGTGAGCGTAAGTCAATGCTACCCACCTCTTCCCACCGCTCCTTCCCCTTTCTTCCGCGGTGAGTGATCCAACCGTTTGCGGGCTGAAAGCCAAGCAGAAGCGGCCTTAGAGGCAGGCGGCCGACACAGCACCATCTGCCTCTGCTTGCGGCGCTCCCATTGATGTCTTACTTACAGGCACCATCTACCGCCCCACACACCAAAGGGCACTTGGCTGTTTACAACATCTCCCAACAGCCGATGGGAATTGAGCTTTTACCTTCCCAGGTTCCTTTGTTTTTGGAACAAAGGCTCTTTTGATAGTCTGGTGAAGCCTGTGTTCTTAAATGCCTAAAATAAATTACATAAAATTACAAAGAAGCCAATTATATTGAAATACAATGATGAAAATATTAAAATAAATGTGGTTTGGTTTATAGTAATATGTATGCTTCCTTATTAATGCACTAAATCACAAAATCTATGAGAAGATCTAATAACTCTGGTTATTAGGAGCATGAGCATAAATGAGATTTGGGGATATCTGTAACAACTCAAATGTGAAATAAAAATATCCATGATCTCTATCAGTGTCAAGGTTACAGGCACCTCTAATACTGCTGTAGTTTGTTGCTTTTGTTCACATTAATTGAAGGAAATGATAAATTTCAGTCAGAGATTAGTGAAAACAAATATATCATTTTTTCCCATCTAAATTCAGGAACTCCCCGAAATGGACCCCTGGGCTAGAATAGCATTGACTCAGGCCAGTAAGTCTAGTTAGGACAAGTTCTGCTTGGTAGTAATAGGTGCTGAGAGTATAGGAACATCTGTGCTCAGAGCAAGGAGTTTGTAAGGAAGGAGGGGTGGAGCTACAAGGAGTGGGGCTCAAAGAAGCTAGTGGAAGATTCTGCAGCCCAACCTCAGTTTGTGGTTTACATAGGGAGGGTCCAGGTGTACAGCCATAGGCCAGATTGTTTGGATCATATTGATCTCCTTAGCCATAGTAAATGCTCCAAATCCTGTGTAGACTCATCTAAATAGACCCCAAACTTGGAGATTGAGTTAAAAATACAAGAATCAGGGATATCTGGAGGAGCAGAATGATCTTCTTGTGGGATCTCCATGTGCAGTTTGGGGCTGGGGGCTGTTTCAGATGGCCTGTGTGCTACGGTTTCCTGGACTGTGTATGATCAGCAGAGGACTACAGTTGGTCCGAGTACTTCCCTTTGCCTTGTTCTGAATAGAGCAGGGCGGATCCTGATAAGCAGGGGGCTGCCCACATGATCTGGTGTATTTGTGGGGCATTAACTGGTCCCTAATGCTGCAACCTTCCTCCCCAAGCCCACTTGTCTCATGGCCCTCAGGGACCCGGAGGAAGGATGGCCTCTTAGGAACTATTCATGTTTGCCCTTCCTTTTTCTGCGGTCTCTCCCAGGGCCTGCACACCTTGTGTGGAGCTGGAGACATCAAGTCTAACAATGGGCTTGCCATCCACATTTTCCTCTGCAACACCTCCATGGGGGACAGGTAAGTGGCTCAGTGCTGAGGCAGGACATCCCCATTCCCCAAAAGCTGCTGGCCAGAGAGTAAAATACGGGTTGTTATTTTTGTTATTGTTTCTTTCCCAGAGCAATGTTGATATGCATTTGTTAATAATGACAATAAATGAGTATTACTATCTTGATTGACTACTGTGACATAAACAAGAATGTCACATGCAAATAGAAGAGGGACAATGGGGCACTGAAAAGCAGGAGTAGTCCAAGAGGCATTTTGAGTTTAACCAGGTTTGGGTTAGAATATTCTTAATTTCTAAGGTTCCCAGGACTATTCTTGAGTCCAAAATCATGCTGCATGGACAGCCATTAGGACCACCTGTTGGTGGCAGGTCAAGCAGGCAGACTTTGGCCTCAACTAATAACTTTGTATTATCTTAAAGTTCCTAGACAGAGGAGCTCCGATATTAGATTTTTTTAAAAATCAGAAAAACATATGTGAATGGCATTCCTGCCTTTTCTTTGGGAAGCAGACTATCAGAATGATTTTTGAAACAGACTGTTATGTCCAAAAGCAGTTCTGCTCTTCCTGGCTGAGTGACCTCAGGCAATCAGGTCCAAGATCACAGCCCTCTGACAAGGCACAGGAGATGTCACTTTGGGTCCACCTCATATCAGGCGCCTCCTCTCTCTCCACTTGAGCCACACTAGCCTTCATTCAGTTCTTTCAACCTGCCATGTGTCCTCCTGCCTCAAAGCATTTGTACATGCTGTTCCTTCTGCCTGGGGTGTTCTCCTCCCTCCTTAACCCCTTGCCTAGATGATCCCTTCAGACTGCAGGTCAAATATCCCTTCTTCAGGAAAGCTTTTGCTGACTCCTCAAACTAAATCATGCCCATTATTCTTTCATTCCCCTGGACTTGACTTTCATAGTGCCACTACAGTTTACAATGACATAGTTCTGTAATTGTTCGGCTGCTGTCTGACTTCCTACTAGACTCGAAGCTTCATGAGGGCAGAGATTAGGTCATTTCACACACCATTTTATACCCAGCAATAAGCCTGGCACAGAGTGGGCACCGAACAATAATTTGTGCAGTGGATTAAATTGTCTGGACAGTGTTGAAACTGGAAATCACAGAAATGATTCTGTATGTTTCAGGTGCTTTTACAATTCAGATGGGGACTTCCTGATTGGTAAGTTTTGAAGATTTTTCACCCCTTCACTGTGAATTTAGCCCTAGTTAGAAGCTGCTTTTTAACTTGATATATATTATTTTCCTTCATCCTTCAATCTGTATAATTTAGTGGAATCAACAGACTAAGATCTAAAGAAAATTGGTGGCCTGGAAAAGATTCCCAGTGTACCTCAAAGCCTCTACTCTCTGCCCTGGTCTCTCTGATTTTGCCCATTTCTTCTGGGTGTTTCTAATATGGGAGATCTGGGCAGCTGGGGGAAAAAAGGAAGAAAAAGAAGAGTGATACCAAGGTGTGATTAACTTATTAAGATAACTCTGTTTGTTTTCATACTCACCCAAGAAAAGACTATCCGTCATTGATATCTGCAATTTAAATACATTTTCATGATAGCAGTTAAAATGCAATGTCTGTTAGAGAGCTCTCTGGTCTGCTCCTTCTTTTTGATGGTTTTAGTACTGACATTTTGGAGTGAACACTTTGGTGTAGACAGTAGACATGCAAATAACAGCGTTCTGCTGGAAGTGTCAGAAATAGGTGATTTTCTATCCTATTCCAGGTGCCTTTCTGGTCAATCCACAGAATTGTGCACATACAAGCTCCTTACCTGACAACTAAAAAACCCCAACAGAGTCAACTTTTCATTCATGTTCTTCTCGGTAATAAAACGGGTAGCCGCAGTTGCCATACCTTTCCCCTGCGAGACTCAGTAGGCTCTTTTCATCGACAATGACGAAGCCAATGCAGCCCTTATGCACTTGACTTTTCATGGAATGGTTCTCTCGTGAAGAGATGCTCACTGCTCCCTGTCTTTTTGTTAGTTCCCCAGAAAGGGAAACTTCTCATTTATACCGAGTTTGGCAAGATGCTTGTGCAGCCCAACGAGATCTGCGTCATTCAGGTGAGTAATTGTCTCCCCTTGTCCCTGCCTCTCTCTAATTTGGGAGCAATCAGACGTGGCAGCTGCGGCTATTTCTGGCTCTGAAGCTTCTCCGTCATGTCTGGGCAGTGGGGAGGGAGTTTGAGTCACGCAGAAGGCTCTCCATGCAGAAGGGTGAGCAGGCCTGGGTTAAAATAAAATAGCACACAATCCCAAAGCAAAGAGCGTTGTCAGTTCACCTTCCTAAATATCTAGACACACTCTGGACGAGGTCCTGGATGTGGGCAGAAGGCAGTAAATTTTCTTAAAAATTTGGCTAAATCAGGGCACTGTTATCTCTGAACCAAATAAGAGAATAGGCTAGAGTTGGTTTGGGTCACAGATGTGATTAGGATTTAAATTTTTATTTCGGACTCATCTTTGGGTTGGTTGGCTCTCAAACTTAGCTTAACAGACCGTAGCTTTACTTGTGTGTGTGTGTGGGGGGGGCTGTCTGGGGCTCTGGGGCTGCTTTATAACTACAGGTATGATCTGGGAGGGCACCCCAATGTCTGCTTCCCTTTCCAGAGAGGAATGCGGTTCAGCGTAGATGTCTTTGAAGAGACCAGAGGCTACATCCTGGAGGTCTACGGCGTCCACTTTGAGTTGCCTGACCTGGGACCAATTGGTAAATCTTCACGACAGGCCTCTAAGCCTGACTCGAGATACAGGACACAGATCATTGCATGAGAGTTAAACATCTTTCTCTCCTCATTACCTCACTCAAACTTTAACTTTCCTCTAGACAACTTCTTTTCTAGACCAACGGTAGTTGGGAATTTTAGAAACCTATTAGAACTCCCCGAGCGATGCCAGACTTTCTTTTCAGGCCTCTAAGTTCAGCGGCTCCGTGCAGTATGGCTGACCCAACTGCCGAAATGCAATCAGCAGGATATTAATCCATCGACTTGACTCAGCTCCCAGGTGTGATGAGGGCAGGGACAGAAACCTCTTCAAGGGTAACACAAGCCCCTTCCCATACATGCGTAACATGCATAACAGGAAATGACCCGATATAACCCATTGTAAAATTTCCTCTAGAGTAGTATGTAGACCATTGGAGAAGAGCGTGCACCCTGTAGGATGTAGAAGTTGGGAATACTGTGGGCCAGATCACCAGGAACAGCTTCACAGAAGAGGTTAGATTTGGCTAATTCTTGATGAAAAAGTTGAAAAGAAAAAAGGGAACAGCTTAAGCAAAAGTGTACACGTGGGAATGAGCTTTGTGAACAGAAGGGATATCATTTTCTTAAGTTAATTGGTTGTGTATAGACAATACAGTGGAGAAGCTATAAAAAATGGCAGGTGCTATATTCCTATGGAAGGGGGAAACAGACCAAGAGACACATAGTCTATGAACCTCACATTCCTACTGAACACACTCCACAAAATTTAAACACTTAACAGTCAAAAAAGGTACAACACTCAGTGCTATGAAGAAGCTAGAAACCATCGCCTCCATGAGGCAGATTAACACTAAGATCCCCCCACTCCTGATTCCTTTGGCCAGCTGGAGGCAGGAGATGCAGGTGGCCAACTGGAGGCAGGAGAATTGGAGGTGGTAGGAGGGGTTGTTCTCAAAACATCTCTTGAAGTGAAAAGAGTGGCTGGGAAAATTGGCCCTTGGTTTCATCTCTGCCATGTTTGCTGAAGGTGGTGGCCACACCTCCCAATTCTTCCCTTTCCTGTCAACAGTTTTTTAGAGCAAACCAGGGACAGGACCAGCATGTGCCTTCTGGTCACTCCTCTGTGAGGATCCAAATAGTCAGAGGAAGGTGGGAGGCAGCAGAGAGGCAGCAGAGAGGCAGCTGGAGCCATGGTGGGCCGTCTGTCATCCTGCTCACCACCCGCTCTTCCCACTTTGCTCTGGCTTCCTGCTGCTCTGCAGCCAGCATAGCTTCCAGGTTCCATGGAACATGTACCCTCTGGAAAAGACATAGAATTTTCTAACCAGCTGGGGCCTTTTTTTTTTTTAACCCCAGGAGCTGGAAATCATAGAACACTTCCCAGGCCTCTCCTCTCAGAGTTAAATTATGCTTTTGCACGCACACTTTTCATTTTTGGTCTTTTGATTTATTTGCTTTCCCTGGAGGGAATACTCACAAAGCAAAGGTAAGCAGGCAAGTCCTGAATCCTTTCTCCCTGACAGATTTGTCAGGCTGGAAAGCAGTTTTACAGACCTGGATTGATTCTGAGTTCTGTCTGAGGAGCAGAGGCACGCCTGGGCCAACAGCATGGAAACCTTTCTTTCTCAAGGACTATAGATGAGTTCTAGAGTCATCAGGGTTTTCCTGGAAAGAAAAAGGTCTAGTATTTCTAGTCTTTTCCTCCTTTCTAGTCCCTTCCTCCTCTCTTGTCCCCTCACCAGTAGTGATGAGATAATGTATGTAAAGTGATTTTATAAACCATTTTTACTCTACAACTTTGGGAGATGATACTGGCAATGATGATGATGACTTTCATGATTTTTTTCCTGATCAAATTCTTTGGGTTCTCTTAAAAAGGTACCATAGTGGGAATCCAATGAGCCTTTGAACAATGAAAGCAAATTGTAGGGTAGTTCTTGGTATAGAAAGCCCTTTTTCTTTGTGCAACCATGAGTATCTTTCCTGTGTGACTTCAAAAGACTATGGGCATTGTATTCTAGGAGCCAATGGCTTGGCCAATCCTCGTGATTTCTTGATACCCGTTGCCTGGTATGAAGATCGCCAAGTGCCAGGTGGTTACACTGTGATTAATAAATACCAGGGAAAGCTGTTTGCTGCCAAACAGGTAAAGAGGGTCAGTAGGCAGGGGAGGAAATGAATAGTTATTGAGCACCAACTGATTGCCAAGGCCTTTGTTTAATACTTCACACATATTATATTTTTTCATTTTTATTACACCAAGATACTACAAATAAAGTACTATTTGCCTTATTTGTAGTCATGAAAACAAGCCAGGTAGTGAAAAATAATTTACCAAATGTCATGGTAAATGGTAGAACCGTATCTGTTGGTCATGCTATTTCCACTCACCAAGTAACGAAAATCCCAGGTATATAAATGATGGGAAAAACATACTATACAGACAGGGCAACATGTTCTAAAAAGGGAAATGAGTTAACAGACAAATAATCCAAGGTTTTATTCATCAGTGGCCACCATATTTCAAATACTATCAATGACTATACAAAACAAGCAGAGCACAGTTAATTAGCTTGATTTGGTTTACACTGCCAGCATGGTAAACTCAAGAGATAAGCAAAGTTATAGATAATAATAAAAATAATAATTGTCAATTGATATATCTCTCTCACATCAATATTTCCCTCTCTCCCTCCTCCTTCTCTAAAATCAATCAAAATAAATAAATAAAAATAATTGTAGCATAATATGTAATCTTTATTATAACATATACTAATATTAGTATATATTTTATATAATATATAGTATATATTATTCCTTAATACATTGACTATATATTAGCATAAAGTAATCATATAACAAACATAATCCAAAGATCTCTTCTATTTACCATTATTTGTTTGCTTTATTTTTGCCTCTTTGCCTTATTGCTTATATTTCCCAAGGCATGTTATTGGACAGCATCTAGAAGGTATGCTAACCAGCAGAGGTCAACTAGTTTGACACTTAAAATTAACCCCTGAGGGCTAATGGCCATCCTCTTTGGTACACTGTCACCCTCATATTCTCTGGATCAGGATTTCTCAAAATGTGGTTCAGAGACCGTTTGCATCAGAAATTATCAGGAAGGCATCTTTAAAATGCAGGTCCTTAGATACTACTCCAGCCTGACAAAAACGATAACTTCTGGGGATGGGCATGGAAATCTACATTCATTTTAAGCATGTTTTCCCTACTATTGCTGACATACAGCTGGTAGAGAACCATCATTCTAGAGACAGCCAGCAGCCCCAATAGTTCCGCTTTCCAGGTGGACCCCATGCCAGTTATTCTCTGTGTGAGCTCCTGCTGGTCCATTCTCCCTTCTCTGAGCCCTGGGAGCTTGACCTACCTGGATCCCATCACCCAGCCTTCCTTGCCAGCTGGATTTTGGTTGGGTTCAACTAGCGAGAGGTCCTCCCAGGAAACTGGAGGGCAGCAGGAAGGACAAACTGGGGTTTTTCTTCCCCTGCTTCCTCCCTATTTGTGACTGCATCCCTCCACAATGTCGCTTCATGTTGGATAGCCCCAGTGGCATGCTGGAGCCAGTTTATACCGGTTTGGCGTCTCTTTCCAGCTTTGTGCTTAGTGACATCATATCGGTAGCTCAAAAATGATCATGGTGAGAGTATTTATACCCCAGAAATCAGCAAATGCTATAAATCAGAGTTTTTCTTATTTTTTTCCAGATTGCTGGTTGTAAAATATTTACCAACACCCCACTGGGCTGCCCCTTCTTCCTGGTTCTTAGCTCTTACTGGAGTCTTGTAACACTTCTTTCGTGGCCTGCCACAGGCCTAGAAATGGCAATGTCTTCCCACTATTCCTAGGCTCAGATACCACACCATCCATCTCTAGTCCACCTAATAGTAGTCATACCTCTGTGCATAGTCTCTCCAGTAAATTCTTTAGAACATACTGAGTCAGATGCTGTTTCCAGCACAGACCCATCTCTGCAGTGGGGCAGACTTCCTATGACAGAACACTGATCCTTTCCCACCCCAGGGCAGGCTCACGTCAGGGTTTCTCTGAAATCTCAAGTCCTTGGGGCTGGATCTTCTAGAGACCCTGTCACCCTGCACTTACCACCCAGGCACTGTGTCTACTGGAAGCTCCTCTAGGCAGCAATTACCTGGAGAACAGTCACAGCAAGTGCCTGCCCTTCACACAGGAAACCCAGAGGGTGGCCCAGATGGCCTGAGAATTGCTGGCATCCACAGATTCTCACAATTGCGTTAAAAATTGTTGAAAAGGCACTACTTGGAGAATGTGCTGTGCTTCTTTTGCCGTACATGTGATCAGAGGCAGCTGCAGTTTATAAACTAAAAAAATAGGGTTAGTGGCCAAAGAAGGGATAGTTTGAGGGTGTGAGAAGCAACTACAGAATGAATCAGGGTTATACTTCTCCCAAAGGGTGAACTGGGATCACGGCTACGAAAGCATTAGGTGCTGAGATCACCCTTTTCTGCTTCTTTTGCCATCAGAATGTCTCCCCGTTCAATGTCGTGGCCTGGCACGGGAACTACACCCCCTACAAGTACAATCTGGAGAATTTCATGGTCATCAATGCAGTGGCCTTTGACCATGCAGTAAGTCTGGCCCCTGCAGGGGCCTTGGGGAAGGGGGCAACCCTTGGGTGAGAGGGGCTTACGGTAGGCCCCTAACATTCGCAGATTTAACATTTCCAGTGTCACCCTTGGGAGCCTGGCATACAGTCATTTGTCATCCTGCTCACAGGAAGTTGAATCATCTGCAGCAAGGCTTTGGTGAGGGAATAAATAACACGGCTAGTGAGGAAGGAAGACCGGACACCCAACGCTCACCCACGAGCACAGCTCCTTTCTCTACGAAAAAATGATTTCCTTCATGGAAAGTTTATCCCCAAAACAAAACCAACTGCTGGCATTAGTGATGGAGTGATAAGAAAAGAACATTTCTGGATTTGGGAACTTCTCTGTCCTGCCCACAAAATACCAAGAGCCGACTTGCTCTGGCCGCCTACCCCAGTGTCTCCGATCCTGGCCGTTTCCAGCAGCGATGGCGTAGACAGCTCTCTTATAAAGTCACTCAGAAGGTTCAGCGCTTGGATTTAAACCAAGGAAATTCTAGAGTATGAACTTGGTCGTATTTTTCACTCAATTAAGGGGCCGCAAATAGGTCCCTGGTCTACAGTGCAGGCCCACATTCTCGATAAAGTGCTAGCTCTGGGGTCCTGGGGGAAAGTTCAGTTTGCAGCCTCGTTTATAATAGATTAACTTAACTCACAAGCCGGAGGGATAATTAGAGCAGAAGGCAGAGAACCAAAGACAGAGATTACTCTGAGCCAGGGCAGCTTATCTCTGGGGGGACAAAGCCACCTTTCTGAAGAGCAGCAACTCTGCATAAGGCCGGAAGGAAAAGAAAATGAGGCATCGAGCCCCCCCAAAATGAAAAAGGCTCCCAGGACATGGACGGAGCTTTATTCGAGCCCCGCTATGTTCTCGTCAGCAGTTTCAGGTCATTTCTCATGACAGATGAAGTGCTAGCTCTCACAGCAGTAGGGGTTGGTTTTCTGACTTGCATTTATTTACCCAGGGCCAGTCTCCTCGGTACCACTGCTGCAGCACCATTTCCAAGCTTCACATCCGATCATTCCCCCACTGCGTTAGCAAACCTCTGCAGCGGTGTAGGATTAAGTCTGTGGTTTAGGATTAAGCCTGAGCTCTGAAGCGTGGCGTTTGCTGCATCTGGCCATGGGCCTGTTTCCAGGGCCACTTCTCGCCCCTCTCGCTTCTGCTGCCAGGGCACCCTGGCCTTTAGCTTTCTTCCCTCTTAATAAAGCCTGAGTGCATTTTGTTGTCTTTCCTGTTTTCTGTGCTTAAAATACCTTTTCCTTTCTTTCCCTTCTTCCTTCCTTTCATTCACCTTTCATTCTTCAGCGCCTACCTCAGATGTCTCCTCTTTGAAGCCGTCCCTGATCCTCTCAGGTAGAGACAGACGCTCCTCCCTCTGTACTCCCTTGGATCTCTGTTTATAAAGCTAGATTGCCCTTGGCACCTGGCTGTGATTAGTTGTTCCCCTACCTGTTTTATTACTCCTTTAGTCCACCCGCCCCACCCTCCACCAATAATGCTAAAGGAATAGCATTCTTGAGGCAGCAATAGACCTCAATCGCCTTTGAATGCAGACCCTATCATGGCATCTGAAAGCAAACATGACCATTGGTTTCCATTAAGCTGAACCCCAATCTTTCCACTGAAGGATTGTAAAGTTCTTTTAAAGTCATAATAGTGTCCTCCCAACCTACTCCCCTCTACCCTACCACCACCCAAACTAATGATATATGAGGTGTGTCTTAAGTCTGAGAGTCAAACAAGGGTCAGAAAGCAATAAGGATACCATCTGGAATCTCTGTGATCCCTTCAAAGAGAAGCAGATCCTCCATTTGTACCTAAGCTTGGATATTTTATTTCTATCTCCACCTTACTCTGAGCATCCCTTCTGCCAAGAGCTCCCTGCAGTCCAGCCCAGCTCTGGTCACCCTCATGTCAGGTTGGGAGGCAGGCACCACTGGTTCTCAGGCCCACAGGGTAGTACTTACATGAAATGGGCTCAGCAGGGCGAAAAGGCAGCTTGGAATACTCTTAGCTGGTGTTAATTCATTTTGCTTCAAGCTCAGCAAGAGGGGAAGGTCCTATGTGTCTCAATGACAAGCCCAGACTTTTTAGCCTGGCCTGTGTGGTTTGATCAGAAATTAGAATGTCCTTCGAAAACCCCTTCCCGTGTGTGTGACAAGCATGTCATTGTCCACTCATCTCCCTTTCCTCGTGTGCTCAGCCTCTCCTGTGCTTTTGCAGGACCCGTCCATTTTCACAGTGTTGACTGCCAAGTCTCTCCGCCCTGGAGTGGCCATCGCTGATTTTGTCATCTTCCCACCTCGATGGGGGGTCGCTGATAAGACCTTCAGGCCTCCTTATTACCACAGTAAGTCTCTCTTTTGCCAAGCCACAGCAAAGAGACAGCAGAGCAGTGAGCGTTGCCCATTGGGAATACTGCCAGAGATGTTTCTGGATGCCCTGCCCTGGCTGGAGTCCAGGATCCTGCCTCCCCAAGCTGGTGCTGTTCCCCAGACGTTTAGCTGCTTAAATAGCACAACTTCCCCAGGGGTGGCAGCGATGTGTTGACTCTGAGAAGGAAACACTTTGTAATGCCAAAGCCCAGTTCCTCTGACCCTGAAGAGAGGTAGAAAGGCTGATAAAGTGAGAAACAAATTTCTTTACATTTCAGATGCTTCTTTGGGGGGGAGGAAGATTGTTGGTTAATTTGTTGTTTGGGGAAACCTCATTATCTAAGTCTGGAGCGAGAACCAGTAAAATGTGCCTTCTCTGGTTATGTTGACAGGGAGAGCAGATTACAGTCCACACCAGGGGATAAACGCTATTCAGGAAGCACTTTCTGAAAAGCATTTGTTGCCTAAAACAGAACTTATGAAATCTATCATTTTTATTCTATTAATTTTATTATTACTAACAGCTAACAATTACTGACCACTTTCTATGGCTCTAGTATAAGTTCTTTAAAGGCATTAACCTTTAGGCCTCGTAACAGCTGTCAGAGATGAGTAGCATCAGTATCTTCTTTTTTCAGAGGATGCAACTGAGACCAGGAGCATTAGGTACTTGCTCAGGCCCTTCCTGCTAGTTAAGTGGTGGGGTCGGGACTGAACTGCAGGCAATCTGATGCCAAAGCAGACACTCATGACCACTATCCAATGTGCCTAGAACAGAGCTGGTAAACCATCTGCGTCTAATAGATATTTACTTAGTACGTGAAGGCATCACCAAGGATATGGTGCTTCGTGGCTGTACTTAATGAAGCTGGTGTTTTTAACTGTGCAGTAGCTATCTGTAAATCCAACCTAAAGATCAGTGTATAATTCCACTTCCTGGAGAGTGCATTTTTGTACACAGAGTTCTGGGAAAACTGAGCAGGAACATTCTAAAAATACAAACCCCTTTCCCTAGTTAACCTCAGGGCCTCCTGTCTATTTGAGGCTCCTCTCTATAGTACCAGCTCCCAAGATGCCCGGGCTCAACAGCATAGAAGGGTGCAATGAATGGGCTGTTTAGGCATCTGCAGAGTCCCTCAGAGTGGAAGAAGGCCATTTCAAGGTCAAACCCCAGCACCTTTTCAGGTGACACCATTATGATTGAGAAATGGATACAATTAGTTACCATGACAGACACCAGATGCTTTGTGAATAAAGTTGTTACAAACTAGGTCCTTTCTGCAGAGTCAAGCCTATCACAGTCCCTAACTGTTCTCCTGAAGATAGGTCCTCAGAGGAGCTATTGTCAAAGAGAGAGAACTGTTCTGGCTTATAGCCTGCACCTTAGACTCTAGGCCTTCATAATTCACCATTCCACATAGTTCTTGTATTGAGGTTGTTCTATGTGCCTGAGGTAATGGTTCTCAATGTTAGCAGGCTGCCCGAGTCACCTGGAGCGTTATTGAAACACACATTCCTGGGCCCCATGCTCAGACTTGCTGCTTCAGTAGGTCCAGGTAGGGCCCCACAATTTGTATTTATAACAAGTTTCTACATGAAGCTGATGCTACTGTTCCAGGGACCATAGTTTGAGAACATTAGGGAACATGAAAATTGCTTAGAATGCCTTTTTTTTCAATGTTTATTACCAGGGCCCACTCCCAGAGAGGTTCATTAGTTGGTTTTGAGGTGGAACTTCAATTTGCATTGTGCACTAGCAAGTCAGGAGATTCTGAGGCAGGAGGTATGCAGACCACGTGCTGAGAGACAGTGGCCTGAGGCTGTCTCCTCAGCCAGGGAAGGGGGCAACGGAGCAGTTGGACTCAGGCAAGTCTGCTACTGTGCCACAGCTCTCAGCCCGCTCCTTGATTTTGGTTTGTAGTTCACATTGCCTGAAACAAATGGCCTTGTGAAATGCTTCTTATAATTTTTGAAAAAACTCTCAAGTAAATTGGGCCCTGGATAGACAGATCTCAACAAAGTCATGGTTGCCGCAAGTTAGTTGGAAAAAACACAGAATCCCAAGTGAGAAATTATTTTTTACTAGAGATATTTAAGATATTGCTTTAGCAGTACTCAAAATCTTTGCTGCTTTGATGTGACTTTATAGGAGAAGTGGAAAATTATTAGTGTAGAAATATTGCATCCAATCATCTTAATGTGCCTTGGTCAACTGGTCTCAGCATTAATCAGAAAGGCAAGGTCTATCTACCTCCCACTGTCATTTGAAATATATACAATGATATAGAAATGTCATCACCAAACTCATTGCTGCTTAAATTCATATTCAGATCAAAGCTGAATTCTGTTCTTGCTCTCTTCTTAAAATTAGGCCATGAAAGTGACCCTGCGGACACATACTGGAGTGAGGAGTGTGACAGTATTTAGATCATGAGAAGAACTGCTTTTGAAAGAGAGACACTTTATGCTTACAGTCGCGTCTCTTCCTCTATTTCCTCTTCATAGACAAACAAGTGGAGCTATGACCTGGATCTTACCTTTTCTGCAGGGTTTTGTTGTCTGGGAGGGAGGGTATGGCTGCTCAGTCAATTACAGAATTATTTTGGCATTTAGTTATACTTCACATGCAAGGAAGAGGGGTAGGGCATTTATCATGTGAAATGTTTGGCTTTGCAAGGGTTGCCACTGCCAAATCTCTCTACTCTGTTCATGGTTTGTACTCTTAGCACTCTTCTGGACAGACTATGAGTAATTTTAGACAGGCTATTTCTTATTCATCTCCGCCAATACTTAGCACAGTATCCAATTATATATATCACTTGGATGTATAGACAGATGGATGGGGTGGGAAATGGACAGGTGAATGGATGGATGGGTAGGTGGGTGGATGAATGGAAAGGCACTTAAATTTACTCAGGTGTTATATTTCTTTAATTCTTGTTCTAAATGCATTGCTATTCTAATAAAAAGCTTTATTTCAATAGAAACATACTTTTGGAAGAGTGGGAACATGGTGATATTTGTCAAGTTTTATGTAACTCCAGGAAACACAACTAAGACCAATGCATTTAATTTATGTGGAAGCAAATTTCCATTTAATACAAGAGAACTTTTTAACACTCTGAGCTTTGTTGAATAGAAAGCTTAGGTAGTTTAGAGCTCAGGGAGCTTTGTTGGGTAGAGAGAGTCCATTCACAGGAGGCATGCAGGCAGAGCACGGGAGACAATCTGTCAGGAATGATGTAGAAAATTCTTCTGTATTAAGTAGAAATAAAGATCCCTTCTAATTTTAAGATTTTAGAATTCTATGAGAATAATGTCAATGAAAATAGATAAGAATGAATCTATCAACCATTTTTAAGATTGAAAGACTGAGATGATATCAGGTTCAGATACAGAAGATAATATTTGTTAGAATATAGCATTTATGAACTAGGTTTTACAAATGCTAAGACCCTTTCACACAGATTATCATTTGACAATGGACTCTAAGTCCAGAGTTCTTTCCATTACCTTATCTTCCACACACACACCACCTCAGTTCTCTAGATTGGGAACCAGAAATATGGTGATATATGTACTACTGTGAGGCTATTGGGGAAGGCTCAGATCACAAAAGAAGATAATTTGGGTTTTTTTCTTTTTTTAATATATCTTTATTGATTTCAGAGAGAGGAAGAGAGAGGGAGAGAGAGAGATAGAAACATCAATGACGAGAGAGTCATTGATTGGCTGCAGCCCGCAACCTGGGCATGTGCCCTGACCGGGAATCGAACCCTGATCCCCTGGATCCTAGGTCGATGCTCAACTGCTGAGCCACGCCTAGCTAGGCAAGATAATTTTGATATGAGGATTATAACCCTAAATGATGGAGTACATCCACTCTTTATTACAATTTACATTTTAATTACTATTAAAATTCTTGCCTGGGCTCTGATTTTCAGACCTAGCGCACTCGCTTTCAGGCAGTGGGATACAAGAGCTCTGCTAATCCACACGGCCAGGGAGCAGAACTCTGCCCACCAAGAATTCCACTCCAATGAATGTTTCCCAGTTGTTCCTTTGCTGATCTGTATTCTTTATTAATCTTATAAAATGTAACAGATTCTCCTATCTTCTTGTCATTCTGAAGAAATGATGTTTGAAGGGTCTTAATGTTTATGGGTCTGCCTTGGATAATAAAAAAAATACTGCTCCAACCTTCCCAGGGAACTGCATGAGTGAATTCATGGGACTCATCAAAGGTCACTATGAGGCAAAGGAAGGTGGGTTCCTGCCAGGAGGAGGCAGCCTGCACAGCGCAATGACTCCCCATGGGCCCGATGCCAACTGCTTTGAAAAGGCCAGCAAAGCCAACCTGGTACCTGAGAGGATTGCTGATGGCACCATGGTAAGCAAGTTAAATGCCAGGCCCTGGTGGCCTCTGGGCTCCCCAGTCTTGTTGAGAGAAGAGTCTGATTTTTATTTCTCCAAAGTCACAGAGGAGGAGTCAGGAGAGGAGAGTGTGTGTCTGTCTGTCCATTCTCATGTGTGTATGCGCACCCCCTCCCCCCCGTGTGTTACTAGACTCCCAATACAGTGAGGGTAGAAAGAGCTTAGGACTTGGAGTCAGGCCCGGGTTCAATCCCTAGCTCTTAGTTCCTGTGTGACCTTGAATAAGTCACTTAACTTCTCTGCTTCATTTCCTCCATCTGTAGAATGGGTACCGTATCCAGCCCAGGGGGTGACTGTCATTTAACCTTACAGACTATCCAGCACTGTTCAAATGTAAGGAAATATCATTAATCCTCCGGGAGGGGCCTTCCATTATCTGCATGCAGCCCCATGTATATATGCTCTGTCTTCAAGTCGTCTCTTGCTTTTGACGTGCTCCTGCAGGGTCACAGTTGCAGAGGATGCAGGATGTTGCCTTCAGCTGGGTTCTCAAGCCAAGGAGGGTCAGGACAGCGAGCAGCAGTTCTCTGCTGTTTTCTCATTTTCTTTTGCTCTCCTTTGGCATGGGATGAAACTGATGGGATTTAAAACCTGTTTTGTATTCCTCTTGAGTCAGGCTGTAAACACTGAGGCTGAACACAATTGCAGACGGCTGCTGTACTTAGTTTTATTTTATTTTGCATTCTGGGAGGTAGAGTTTATGGACCACAAGGAGTGATTTTATGCTAAATTATATGCTAATTTGCATTACATTTTTAAACAAATGCCTTCAATACTACCTGACTTTAAAATTAATAGCACAGACCTGCCTGACTCCATGCCCAGTTTGCTAACCACCTAAGCAGGCAGAATTATCTGTCCCTTTGTCCAGTGCAGCTTGCTTTCAGTTCCAATCCTGGGGCCAGAGTTGGTGTAGCTGGTCTGCAGAGGGAGGCTGAGAAGAGTCTCATCTGTTTGACCTCAGCTCTATTGCCCATTGCAAGGGCCTCTGTGGAGTTTTTGTAGACCCCTGCTTCTCTATAAGACATGGTTTGAGAATCTCAGTTAAGCTATTGCCTCTGAAGTCTCCTGGAGGTGCACAGGCTACTCCAGAATTGCCACTCGATAGTAGTCAGTGTTACCAGGGAACAGCATTCTGCAACAGTGAGGCACAGGGCAGGGCTGTTTTTATGAGAGCAAGACTTGGGTGACATCTAGGGCTGGAGCACTAATGAGAAAGATCTCTCCTGTGTGGGAGCCTTGGGGCCAGGGAGGCCCTGAGTAGCCAGGAAGCCAGGCTACTGGTGGGAGAGGGCCCAACACTTTATCTAGACCTAACTTTGGGCCTCCCTCACCATTTCCCATTGTATAATTTGAACCCAGGCCCATCTATATGCTTCAACCTTATTCCAGTTTGGAATAAATTAACTTTATGTGATACTATCTTCATAGCTCAGCTGGGATGGGGTTTTGTTACTCCAGTCAGACAGCAAGGCTCCTAAGAAGCAGTCAGCAAAGAGGCAACAATAATAATGGCCTTGATAACAACCCTTATGTCTGAATAGTGCTTTATAACGTGTAAGGCACATCCACATGACCTCATCTGGTCCTTGAGTCAAGCCTGTCGCAGGAAGTCAGGCAGGGACAATCATCTCCATTGTCTTCAGCAAGAAGAAGTAAATGTATACTGGACACCACACAGTACTGAGGGTTCTCTCGACTGTGGCACAGAGAATTTCCACTTTCCTTTTGCCCATCTATATTTTTAAAATTTCTAACAATGTGAGCACATAAGAATTGTAGGGTTTTATTTTGTTTTTTTATTTTTATTTTATTATATTTTTTATTTTTTTAAATATATCTTTATTGATTTCAGAGAGAGGGAAGGAGAGGGAGAGAAAGAGATAGAAACATCAATGATGAGAGAGTCACTGATCGAGCCAGCAACCCAGGCATGTGCCCTGATCGGGAATCGAACCCCGATTGCCTGGATCCTAGGTTGACGCTCAACCGCTGAGCCATGCCCGGCAGGGCATGTTTTTTGATTTTTAAAAGCCACAGAAAGTAGACAAATCAGCAGCCAGTGAAGCTGGAGTGTCTACCGTGCACAGAGCACTTACATCGTCTTACTGCTGCAGATAAAATCCTCCTGAACCCGGCGGGACATCCACCCTGCGCTCCCTTCTGGGACAGGGTTTCTAAATCGCTGTATACCGCCATCCCTGCCCCCTACTTCCCTCCTCTTCCTCCTTGCTCTCTCTTTTCCTACATCCCCTTCTCCCAGCTCACCTCTTGGTCAGAGTCCCGGAAAACAAAGGTCCAAATCCCAGCTCTGCCACTTCTTGCCACCATAGCTTTAGACAAGTCATTTCTCAGCTTCAAGCCTCAGTTTCCACCTCTGCAAAATGGGGAGTGTGGCCTCCCTCACGCGGACAGAGCCCCAGTGAGTGACGGGCCCTGAGAAGATGAGTACTGCTAGGACTTTCCCACCTCTGCCCTTGGATCTAGCAAACTTAGCTCCATAATGCTACACGGGCGACGTGAAGCTTAAGCGCCCAATTTCACTTTATAGAATGAAACTCGAGGCTCTGAGAAGTTCAGGGTCCTGCATAAGGCATCGCCCGCTTATAAGTGGTAGGGTCAGAGCCAGAGGCCTGGGCCTGGGCCTGCTCTCCTCGCCATGCTAGCACACGTGATTTATTATTCAAAGACTCTGCCCACTCACACCTTCTCTCTTGACATCTCGTCAAATGTGCTTTGCTACCCACCTCACCTCTTCTTTCTCATCATTTCCTGCAGGCATTTATGTTTGAGTCTTCTCTAAGTATGGCGGTCACCAAGTGGGGGCTCAAGACCTCTAATTGTTTGGATGACAACTACTACAAGTGCTGGGAGCCTCTCAAGAGCCACTTTACCCCCAACTCCAGGAGCCCAGCAGGACCTAAGTGAGACCAGAGCATCGCCACCATAGTTGAAATCCAATGTGTTTCCCCAGAATCTCGTGACTTCTGGCAGTATTGGGAGAGGGGGTGGGTTAAAATGAGAACTCACTTTTTGATAGTCAAGTGACTGAAACATTTGTAGAAATGTATTTGGAAAGTTCTATGGCTGTCAGCTTAATTACTCAATAAATACTTCCTGGTGTTGTGTCGAAGTGGCAGTTGGTCCTAATCAGTACCTGATGGAACAGACCTGCAGGGGCCAGGATTGGGGTCCATGCCACTGGACTGAGCCCGTTTGCATGGGCTTAGCCTGAGTGCCTTTATCCTAGAAGCACAAGTCCAGGGCATCTACCACGGACCACAAGACCAAGTCACAAGGAAGGACAGGCCAACATAAGGCCCATGAGTTCAGGCTGAAGCCAAGGCCAAGGCCCCAGGAGTCAGTTCAAGCATAAGGAAGCAAGGGGGTCAGCAGAACTTCAAACATCTAGTGTCATCCTTAAACAGATGGGCAGCCAGGGCAGCCGGCTGTCTAATCTTGGTAGTCACGTAGCAAACAATACAGTGACAATGGACAAGAAGCCCAGCCACTGAGAGTGAGCGTCATTCACTAAGGGTACCGACAGTCCTGATTGTCACACCGAATGCCGCACATCCCAGAAAACCCCTCAGTCTTGGTCCAAGCAGGACAGTTAATCACCCTACTAGTGACCCATTATCCATGCTTCGAATCCTTACTATGTGCCAGCTTCAGAGTGAGGCGCTGGGGATGAATGATTGAAAAGGAAGAAGTTCTCTCTTCCCTTAGCAGGCTCATGGTGTGGGGAGATCTGAGCCCAAGAACATCAAGGGCCCCTGTAGTTGGACCACAACAAAACAGGCAGTGCTGTGTGGGAAAGCTGCTCCTACCAGCTCCCTCCCCATGGCCAGCATCCTCCCAGGGCCTGGGCTGCCCAGGACTTTGGGTGAGTTGATTAGGTTCTCCTGGAATGAGGAGACAGGCACATCAGAACAGAAAGGAATGGGAAGTGGTATTTAGTTCTGTAAGTTAGCACATTTCCCCCACTTTGTTGCCATAGTAGCAATTTTCATGTGCTGCTACCAGATTTTTGTTCAACAATATGGAGTGAGAGTCAGCCATGTGTCAGGGCCTAGGAACTAGGGTTGCCAGATAAAATCCAAGAAGCCTGGTTAAATTTGAGTTTCAAATAAACCCTGAATAATTGAATATGTCCTTTGGATATACTTACACTAAAACAAATTACTCAGCATTTATCTGAAATTCAGATTTAACTGGGAAGCCTGTATTTTCACTTGCTCAGTCTGGCAGCCCTATGAAGGATATGGTGGTCAAGCAGATAGACATGTTCCTTGCCCTGACAGAGGTTTCATTCCAGAGATGGAGACAGAGGAAATAAACAACATAATTACAAATTGTGAAACATGCCAAGAAGAAAACAAACAGGAACTGAGTTGGGAATAACAGGTGGGATGGGGAGATCTTTCTTTAGAGAGGAAAGTCTTCCAAGAAGCAGTGACATTTAGCCAGACCTAGAGGGTAGGAAGAAGCAAGTCCTTGGAGGAGTAGGGTTGGGCTGGAGTGTGTGTGTGGGGGGGGGGGGGGAGGCATCCCACGAAAAAGCCTTGTGGGTTCAAGAAACTGAAATAAAAGTGAATGTTGGGCACCTGGAAGGAGACCATTATAATGGTCCAGGGAAAAGATAACATTGTCCTGGACTAATGAGGTGGCAGCAGAGACCAACATGAATAAATTCCCAAATGTTTTGGAGTAGACCTGAAAGAATTTGCTAGTGGACTGATGTAAGGGGTGAGGGAAAGAGGAGTTGAGGACAAGGCTGGGATGACTGCTGGTTTTCTGACAGTATTTCATGGTCTCAAACAGTAAGGTGAAGGTATCTTTGAGGGTAACAGAGGTTGCTGTGCCTTCCCAATGTTCCTTAATATAAAGAACTCTCTATTAAAAATTAAAGATTATAAAGATTGTAAAGCAGTTAAGACCTTTAGGTAAATTTTAAATTTGATCATGGTAGCAGGTGTTGCCAGTGGCCCCCGACCTCTATCCCATCAGCAATCACCATCCGGTGACAACTAAATGTTTCTAATTGCCAGCACCACACCAGCCACTCTGCCTGAGGCCCAAATCAGAACCTGGCAAAAGTGCTGAGGATTGAACAGGCCTGGACGCAGCCCTCAACCAGCGAGGAGTGGGAATCGGTGGATAACGCCAGCTCTCTCACCCCATATCTTGGAGGCTTGTGTTTGGCCCTGGCTCCCTGCAGCTTCCTGAGATTAAGCTACAAGTGCCCACATTGGCAATTCTGCTAATGCGCCCCTTACTAGCTTCCTTCCCTCTCACTTCCCCACCCTCCTGAGGCTCATCTCCCAGAAAACACAAACTAAGACAACCACTGAGATATTTTATTCCCTAACCAGCCCTTTCATAATGAGCTCTATCTAACCCTAGGCTTATACATATCTAGACTCTCAGCGATTTAGGTTCATTTTATCATCAGTTTGGCAGCAAAGCCTTCCTGGAGCTATGGCAATGTTCTGGGTTTGCATCCATTTAGCATCGAAGCCCATGTACTTTATCCCCACTGCTGGCAGCAGCTCGTCAGCTGGAGACAGTATTTCACCCAAGCCAGGCTGTTCATGCTAATTAAAAAAAGATTTAGTTTTCTCCTGTTGTGCTTCAGATCAGCTAGAAAGATCTGTATCGTTTCCTTTATTCCCTAATCTCAAATATCATCGTTTTGTTCGCTGTTTCGTTCATTATGACTTTGATGAGATGCCACAGGAACTTAACTCTGGCTTGTATCAGTGAGCCTATGGTAAAATTGGTTCATTATTTGTCGTTTCATTTCAAGTTGCAGAACCTATTGACAATGTTCTCTTTGCTTAGAAATAGACAATCTTAAAAAAAAAAAAAGAAAAAAAAGGGCACCCTGATTAGGTTTCCTCCACTGACAGGAGGGTTTTCTGCCAGAAACCTTGGCATCTTTATATATTTTCCTGTTAGCGAGGGTGCAACAGAAGCCACCCTTCTCGTTTTTCCTTGTGAGCGACTTCTCTCACAGCCCAGGCTACTAGTCGTGGCTGTAGAACAACGGTTCTCAACACGGAGGGGTTTGCAACCCCCACCCGACATCTGACATCTAAGACATTTTTGGTTGGAGCAACTGGGGAGGGTACTACTGGCATCTAATAGGTAAAGGCTAGGGATGCAGGTAAACATTCTACAATGGAAGGATCTGGAATAATTCATTCTACTATTGCTGAATGTCAATGGTGCCCAAGTTGAGAAAGCCTGCTCCGGATGCAGCGGTTGTCAACTTCAGCTGTACACTGGGTCTCCTGGCAGCATCTACAACTCCAAGTGCCCAGGTTATACCTCAGCTCAACTAAATTAGAAACACTGGACATGGAACCCAAATGAGAATTTTTTTGAAACTGCTCAGGTGATCCCAAGTGCATAGGTAAGTTTTAGAAACTACCTTAAAATCAGTATCCAAAACACCCTCTTTTCCAACCTCAGATCCTGGTCCAAACCTGTTTCAAACCAGGGTTTCCCAGGGTCTACAGAAAGGTGAAAAAAAAATCCCTAAAGCTCCCAATGTTCCAGTAAACATGGATGTGTAGTGAGGGATTACCTAGGAGGAAAAGCAGGCTACAAGGCAGTGGGGAGGGGCACTGCCTCCCACCAGAAAGCACCGGCTCTGCAAAGGTGCCCAAGTGGGGCACAGGGAGCATGGGGAGAAGAGGGGTGTTAGGAAACCTAAGGCCTAGATGTAAACTGTTTAGAAGCTACAAATTCATGTACAGTTTCTGGGTTGTGATTTTACAGAGTGATGAGTTATCACTTCTGGGGTTTTGTGCTTCTGGGAAGACATTTTACTACTAAAATAAAAATGGGGAGAAAAAAAAAGGCTTGAGAGCTGACATTTAAATGTCTTCTATTTAGTGATCAGCCAGCCTTCAATTTAGTATTATTAACTTCATATAATTGCATCATTAATCTGAGTATGTCCAAACTTATTTGTGTGTGGTGCATAGTTAAGAGCATAAATGCTAGAGCCACACTCCCTGAGTTCAAATCCAGGCTCTATCCCTTCTTAGCTGTGTGACCCTGCAAGTTGCTTAATCTCTCTCCCTTTGTTTCCTTAGCTGTAAAATGAGGATAATGATAGTACCTACCCCATAGTGTTAGTGTGAGTATAAAATGAGCTCATATAAATTGCTTAGAATAGTTCCTGTCACATAAGGAGCACTGAAAAGCAGTTGCTATTATTCAGGGTTTTGGGGGAAGGGAGGAGGGGACGGTATTTTGATCTTGACATGTTTGTTTCTAAGTAAAATTATTAGATACTTATTAATATAATAGCCATTATATATGAATTTTATTTGTTTGGAAGAATAGTAAGTAAGGAATCTGGACCATGTTTCCATAGCTGAATGAGTTTCTGGGTTGAGCAAGTGATTTCGCCTCTCTAAGCCTGACTTTTCTCATTTGAAAGAAGGAAATGATTTCTTTCACGGGGATTTGGTGAGGGTTAAGTGAGACCAGGCAATAAAGGCAGCCACACTGCTTTCCACACAGTGAGCACAGGCAAATATTAGCTATTGTTAATGATATTGTTGCCGTTGTGACTCAGTGAATACTTATTAGTTTCTGTCTCACTGAGACTGTTGTGCCACCTACTGTAGGAGACACTGGAATAAGCCAAGGTCCTTGTCCCCAAATAAACTAGCATTGAGCTGAAGATTAAGGAATGTACTCTCCCAACACAATAAGTAACAGAAGTTCAAAGTGTAGAAAATGTATTAGCGCTGTCTCCTTTTCGTCATCTTTTAGGTCTTAAAACAAGAAAACCATGTTGACGTTCAATTTAAGATCTCAACAATGTATATTAATAGCTCAATTAAAGTAAAAGTTAGGATAGAATCTAAAGTGGCTTTGATATAATTACAGTAGGTCCTCACTTAACTTTGTCAATAGGTTCTTGGGAACTGACTTTAAGTGAAACAACATATAAAGAACCAGTTTTACCCCAGGCTAACTGATGTAAACAACAGTTAAGATCCTATGGCATATATCTGGTCACAAAAATATCACCAAACTTTTAAATAAAGACCCAAAACATTTTTATAGTAAACATTGAAATAAATGTGAGCTATACATGCATTTAATAAAGATTAATAAAAATAAGTAAGATCATTATTTTTCAGTTCAGGGTCTCTGGTGGCTGGAGCCTGTGCAGGCAGCTCAGGGCACAAGGCGGGACCCAGTCCTGGATAGGACACCATTCCATTGCAGGGTGCAGAGAAAGGGATTTCCACCAGTCTCCTGAAAAAAATGGGGTTCTATCAGAAGGAAAGGGGAGGTGGGTGTCAGTGGGCAACAGCCAGTGCCCACCATGGACACCTTCTTGGGAGAACTTGGCAAGAATAATATGGGAGGTATTAGGTTTGAATCTAGTATCTTCACTCTCACAACCCGCAAAAGACAAATCTGCTAATACTTGCTTTACACAAAAAAAGGCTCCAACATCTGCCTGATTTCTCTCCAAATCTGTTAAAATGACTTTTCAATTCTATTTGTATGAGGGAAGGAGGTTGGCTGGAAATTGTCTCAGCTGTCCTAAGTCTCATTCTGAATCACAAACAGGTGACATGGGCCATCAGAGCAGTAGTTCCTAGTCACAACCTGCATTCCTAATCCTCAAATTGGCAGGGTTTCCTAAAGAATTGGACAAGTCATTTCTCTTGTCCAAATCTTCCCTATAGTATTAGGCTGTGAGATTGGCAGTTTTTAAAAGATCCTTCCAGTTCTAACATTCTATATACTTGTAAATATGCAGAAAATCTAAAAGTGCAAGTGGGAGTCTCTGCTCTCAAAGGTGTTTTTTTTTTTTAATTTTTTGATTACAGTTTGCATTCAACACTATTTTGTATTCGTTTCAGGTGTACAGACCAGCAGATAGACATTAATATACTCTACAAAGTGTTCCCTCCAATAATTCAAGTGCCCACTTGGCACCATAGTTATTACAGTATTGTTGACTGTATTCCCTATGCTGTACTTTACACCTCCAAGCCTATTTTGTAACTGCCAATTAGTACTTCTTAAGGTGTTATCACTTAAACCCTCCAGGCTGTTAGATGTTCCTTCTCAGTACTGGACTCCCCACAGCATTGGTCTTTATCCCTTTCAAAGAACGGTTACAGACGCCCTCTCTCGGAGTCAGGCTGCCCAGGTTTAAGTTGTCTCAGCCCTTATTAGCTAGAGGACTCCAGCAAATCTTTAACCTCTCTAACCTCATGCATAATAGGGATCTTTAAGGCATGTTGGGAGGTGTGTAAAGCTTTAGCTTAGTGCCTGGGACACAAGTAAAAGCTTGATAAACGTTGACTGCTATAATTGTTTTTCATCATGTGAGTTCCTCCAAGGAGTTGTATCTTCATATTAGTATCCTCAGTGCTTAGTAAATGATCAGGGCTCAATAAGTGTTTGATCAATGCAGAGACCTAATGGCCAGTGTTTTACTAGAATACTGTAGGACACAGGCTCCTCCACCCGTGGCTCCAGGAAACCAGCCATCCCTAGTACCTGTAGACCAACAGCAGCTCATTCTCCTTATAACCTACATTGGTGTCTCCTCCCAAACACGCTGATGGGACCAAATCGCTTCCATGCTAACCCTTCTGCAGAGCATGATTCTAGAGAAGCTGCCTATCCAACTTCTAATAGATGGCTCCAGGGAAACTGATCACCCCCCATCTCCATCTGCCCGACTCAAGCCACTCCATGTAAAACAAGAATATTCTTCGATGCTGTCTCCATTTTATATAAAGTATGAATAAAACCCTCTTTAGAAAACTGTTTTTAATTGATATGAAACATATATTGTAAGTAGAAAAAAAAAATGTGCTTAATTGTGCAAATGTAGTTTCAGGAGAAGTCCCCTACCACCATCTCCTCTTACTATTCTATTGCATTTACCACTGGGGCAGGAGCCAGGCAAGAACTTAGGTATTAAGTAGTACCAGACACATAATAAGCACTCAAATAATAATTGTAGAATAAAAAGTTGTCAGAATGTATACTTCTTGAGCACACAGTTTGTCTAATTGACTGTTGCATTCCCAGCACATAGCACAATGCCTGGCTCACAGTAGCCACGCATTTGTTGAATGACTAGATGAATGAACACGCACCTGTTTCTTCATTAAACTATGAACGCTCACAAAGCAGAGATTCTACAATGTCCAGCAAATGTTTGTTGAATCGAGGTAACATTAAGAAAGAGAAACTATTTAATGATTAATAGATTTATTAAACAATAATACATATAGTCGTCATTGTCAGATTTAATATGAGATGTTAAATGTTCGATCCAATTTTCCTTCCCGGATAAGTTTTTCTTTCCTATCCTGAGTAAACAGAAAAAAGAAAATTAAAAACAATGCATTCTGGCACAGCCCATGATACAAAACTCTAAAGAACAGGAATTAAATGCTCCAAACCTAATTCCAACCCCCTCCTTCTAAAACCTATGGAGCATGAGTGAGGAAGTAGTAGTCTGAAAAAATAAAGGAACAGTAAGAAACTACTGCTATTGAAAAATATCTTACCCACATTTCAGTAAGTAAAATTGTATTACCCCACTAAAATGCATACATCACAAGCAAAATGCAAACACCTTCCGGGTAAATGTGGCCCACCTTTCTGTTAAGCAGTATTTACCAGATAATCAAAATATATACACACTAACAGGAGAGTGGATTGGCTGGTTTAAAGCAAAGCCAGATAGGTGGGCACCAGTCTAGACGGCAATATGAAGCCTGGAAGCTGGGGAAGGGGTTCTAGCATCAGAGTGGTCCTGTGTCAAAGATAAGCTTCGCTTTCTCTGCAGTCCTATACGCAAGCCTCTGATGGCAGTGGTGCCCAGCACAGGCTGCTTTTGCTTTTCTGTTGTTAGTGTATTAGAAAGTTTTATCATTAATTTGCAAAATGTAACCAATATAACTAGAATTCACACAAATAGGGAACACACTAAATGATTTATGTATTTTGCTTATATTTAACGCAATAAACATCTCTTTGTAAAACATGAATTAAGAAAACTAAATACAAAAATTTGCAAAGATGATATCTAAAGGTAAATCAGAACAAGTAAGTTTAACTTCTACACATCTAATGAGAAAAAAGAATTTAACTTCTTAAAAGTTATTTTTGTATTCTCTTGCGTAATAGTCACAGTATAATTTCCTTACATCATCTAAAATACACCAGAAAGACTCTTTCATGAGCTAAGTCTTAGAAATTTAAATTGATTTATTATTTTAAATTCTAGAGCAACCATTAAACTTGAAAGACCCACAGACTATAGTGATTTTTAACAAAGCATATTTCTATGAGTTGAAACGATAAAGAAATAAAATCAAACATATAACTCAAATCATGTTTTATCTCTTGCTGGAAAGGAATAGATAAAAGAGGACGTGAAGGGAAAGTAGAGGACCAAGACGGGAGGCGCACTGGTGGCAATCATCAAGAGAAAGAGCTGCAGCCAGCTCAGGGCGACTCTGTCGCACAAATACTAAACCTCAGTTCCTGATACTTACTCTGTCCGTTTTAAAAACGTAATACCAGAAGACGAGGGGCCCAATTCCAACCACAGCTCCTAAGAGTGAGTTTTTGGGAGTGGGTCTGAAATTGGGATAGATATTTGCCGATCTTGCATAGGTCCAACGAGTCAAAGCAGGATCTTCCTAGAATTAATAACAAAAAGTTACAGGAACTTAAGCGGGGCCAGAGTAAGAAACAACCTCATCAGGACTTCTGTGGGGGAGCACAGGAGATACCTTCCTTTTGTTCTCTACTACAGTTAAGGGTATACTCTGAATATTCCTAAATAGCTCCAGGAAAGATCTTTCATTTCTACTCTTTGCTGAATAATTTTCTGGTGATACTGTTCAAATCCTTCAGAATTTAAAAGCACTCTTATACCCTTCAGCTTTCTATTTATTTAAGATTTAAGAATCCTAATCTTTCTAACCCTGTCAGAGAAGCCACTTTTTCTCTTTGATCATTTTTATCTATTCTTTCATGGACTGCTTTTAGCTTCATCATCTTTCTTGAAGTGTGACCGACAGAATCACATAGGATTCCCGATGATAACGAACAGATTTCATATGCTCGATCATGCTTTGTACTTTGATTCCAGGTCCTTTATAATGTTACCCCCACATTGGTCTTTCCAGGCTACAAGTAAGCTGCAGGAAGGTGAAGACTGAGGTAGGCTAACTATGAACTTCAAGTTTTTAAGCTGACTTGACTGATATTTCAAGAACAAAATACGACATTTCACACTATTAAATAGTTTTGTACAAAGAACAGGGCTGTTGTTAAAGGAAAAGACTCACTGTCTTGGTTAAGAAAAAATTAACTGTCCATTTCAATATGTTTATACTAGAATAACTACGTAAGAATAACAAATGTACCCCAAACACATAATTAAATTTAATTAGCTAAATCCCCAAATGATTTTACAAAATTATTTGCTCCGATTAACTGATAGATAAAAATAAGCAAATGAAATCAGCTTTAAAGTCTTAATACTAAGTTGTAAGGAGAACATTTCAAGGTCCTAACCAATACCAAGAAGTCATGATTGGTAGGACTAAATTACTGAAACTGGATCTTGCATAGTAGCATTTTAAATCAAGCTGTTTGCAGAAACAGCAAGGGTGAAGACACAGATATAGATTCAAGGAGACAGTTGAGCTCAATACATCTATTCTTTTACCTATTCCTTCTGCTATTAATGTATTTGAATGACTCTTCCATGAATTCTCAAACTGCCAGTCACCTCTCTACACTTTGATATGTGACAGATCTATCTTCTAGAAACATTTCATTTCCGAAAAATATCAAGATCCCCATGACCATAGTTCATTGAGACCAATACTGTTGTTAAGAGAGGTTCCAATACATATGCCTTGGGTGACAGCTCTTTGACACCACTCCATGTCTGGACTACCAGCAGCATGTGACATCATGAATACTCCTTGAAATCACAGCTTCCAGGACACACCGGCTTGGTTTTCCTTCTCTCTGGCCATTCCCTTAGTTTCTCTTGCTCTCTTCTTCCTTACTCACCAATCTCTTAATATTGGACCTTGGGCTTTGTTGGCCATTCCTGTTCACTCCCTTGGTGATCTCCAGTCACATGGCTTTTAATATCCATCTATAGACTGCTGACTCCCAAAATTATACCTCTAGCCCTGGACCTCTACCCTAAACTCCAGACACAATATCCAAACTACCTGCTCAACAGTGACATGCTAACAGGCATGTCAAATGTGATGCATCTCAAACTGATTTCCCAATATTCCACTTCACCTCCATCCCTGCTCCTCTCATTCTCTATCTTGGCAGAAAGCAACTTATTTTTCAGATCACTGAGGTCAAAAACCTTGGAGTCATCCTTGACCCCTCTCCTCCTCTTACATGTCACATCCAATTTGCCAACTACTTACAAGGCCTCGTATGACCTAGTCCCAGGCTTCTTTCTGACCTCATCTCTTCCTACTCTGCCCTTACCTTTCTCCATGTTAGCCACAATGATCTCTTCAGTATTTCTGCAATTAAGTAGGCACACTCCTATCTCAGGACCCTTGCACTTGCTTTTCCAGCTCCCTCACCGCACTTCCTTCAGATCTTCACTCAAATGTCACCTTAAAAAGCAAGGCCTTTCCCGGTCCTATCTAAAATTGCAGCTGCTCTCCCTTCCTACTATGTACACACATTTTAATCCCCTTCCTTGCTTTATTTTTCTTATCATGTATCACTAACATGCTAAATGATTAATTTCTTTACTACTTGCCTCTCCCACTAGAAATTCTATAAGAACAGGGATCTCTCTGCCCGTTTCACCTCCACTGTCACCGCAACACGTAACACAAGGCAGAGCCTGTAACAGACCCTGAGTGATTATTTATTCACCGAGTCAATCATCCTTAGGTTAGGCAAGTAATTCCCATGTATTGGTCAATATATGATTAAGTGTGAGACACGTGCTTAATGAACAGAACAGCCAATGAGGTAGGCATTACTACCTCTGTTCTACATGACAAAACTGGAATTGCCCTAGGTCACAGAACTGGAAAAGAGAAACTCTGGAGTTTAACCCTCAACTCTGTCTGGCTCAGGCCTTAATCTTTATTACTACATCATACTACCTCTGGCATATCAAAGCTAATTGTGTGAGTATATATATAATAAACATCTCTCTCTGCACCTTCTTCTCAAATAAACAAGGTTCTGGCAGGAGAAAGAAGAGCCAACTGGTTAAGCAGATGCTTTGGGTTACTTAGACCAACCAAGGTTCAAATTCTGTTCTATCACTTGCTAACAGAGTATCACTCTATAAACTACTTGTCCTTCCCATGCTGTCTTCTCATGTGTAAAACAGGAATAGCAATGGAGCTTAACTCTCTAAATAGTTGTGATATTTAAATAATACTCAGGAAAGTTTAGATAGTGCCTGGGACATTGTAAATTTCCTTGAATTCTCACAACTCCCAAGAATTCCTACAGAATACTAATGCAACTGTTGGGAAAAGTATTTTTTTAAATCATATTTGATATATTTAAACAGCTCTTGTACAAAAAAATTATCAAAAAGCACACTTGTTAAATAATAATAACTATCAGTTTGATGGGCATATATTATGTGCTGGAAATTTTACACAAACTACCTCATTTAATCTCACATGGATTCTACAAAGAAGGTATTACCTTTCCCATACATGAAGATCAGAAAACGAAGGTTCAGAAGGTTTAGGCAAATTGCCCAAGGTCATGCACACGATGGGGCAAAAGGTTTCAATTGTTCATATGGAAAATAATACAATAATTAATAAATAGGCCCTGGGTAGGTAGCTCAGTTGGTTAAGAGCATCCTCCAGATACACCAAGTTTGTGGGTTTGTTCCATTAGGGCGCATACAACCAATGAATGCATAAATAAGTAGAACAAATCAATGTTCCTCTCTCTCTAAAAATCAATCAATAAAAATTTTTTAAATAACTAATAAATAATAATACAAGAGTAAACTTGTGTTTCGCATACTCACAACTGTAAACCTACTTCTGCCCCACCCTGTGGTTTGCTAGTCTGACTCCAAAGCTTCAACAAGCTGCAGGGTCTTTGGGCCTTTAAAAATACAATCACTATATTCCCAGCAGGAGAGAGCAGCATTGCCATGAACTGTGAACTGAAAGGTGGCAAAACAGCTTTAAAGCACACACACACACACACACATTTTTGAACACTCATTAACTCATTACAAGCCTGGCCGGTCACGTGCTTTATCTCATTTATAATCCTCATAAAACAGGAAGTGCTATGTTACCCCCATTTTTCAGATAGGAAAACTGAGTCTAAGCAGCAGAGTTGAATGAGGAACTTTCTCCAGATCCTCAGGCGGGAAGCGATGAAGCCAGGACCCTGACCCTGCCCGGTGTGCGAGCCCCTGGCCCGCTCTCTGACCACCAAACTCCCTGACCAAGGTTAAAGGGCTGGCGAGTCGGCCTGCCCTCTGGGCCTGGGCGCGGGCCAATGTCTAAGACACTGACCGGGAGCAAACGTCTAAGAAACTCTTCGGGAACAGCGGCCCCCGCGCCGCGCGCCCCGTGACGGGCCCGTGGAACTCGGGCGCTCGAGTCCCGCCCGGCCGCCCCCCACTCACGATGGGCCCGTGGCGGCTGGGGTCGTTGTACTGCAGCAGGTACTCCCTTTTCAGCCGCGACCTTATGGCCAACCGCTCGGCTTGCGCCTTCCGGGTTTCCGGAGAGATGTCGTATTCAGCCGGGTCGAGGGTAGGGGGCAAAGTGGCCAGGCGCGACGGCTTGTACTTGGGGAACGACATCTTGCGACCCTGGCGCACCACTGCGCCTGCGCGGCCGCCGTCCTGCCTCCTGACCTTAATCCCGAGAAAGTGCGCCTGCGCCGCGGCCGGCGGCTGGCGAAGGCGCTCGGGGCGGGCTTCAGCGTCCTTCCTCGGTCCGGCCCGCGAACGGCGCTCTGCGCGTGCGCGAAGTGCTTTCCGCTTTACTAAGGACGGCCCCTCCCTCCGCTTGCATCCTCATCCCGCGGCCCCTGCGGTCTGTCGCTCGTTGTTTCTGTCTCGCACCCTTCTCTGCTGACCTGGCGGAACCGAGTATGTGGAGTTGAGCTGTGTGGGACTTGCAGAAACCGAAAATGGGACTGGTTGGGAAGCCCCGTTTCAGTGTGAATGCATCCAAGCAAGCTGTGTGACCTTGGGCAAGTCACTTAAAGTCTCTGAGTTTCTCGTCTGTATCCGGGAGAGGATGACTCCTAGTCTGCCCACCAAGCAAAGGTGTTGTGAGGATTAAATGAAACAATGAGTAGATGCAAAGTGCTTTTCAAAATTTGATTCCCTAGGCAAGAAAAAGAATAAGTTTTTTGTAATTTCTTCTACTGCCCTGTAATATCAGTAGAAGAGTATTCTTCATAGGCACGAAGTGATGTTTAGTAGGAGAATAATGTTAGAAGTGTTGCCTGCCTGATTATAGTAGGTCAGACACAAAATGAATAAAGCTCATGAAGAAAAAATGTTGGTTAAAGTACTAAAACCTCTTACTTAAAATCCTTAGCACTCTTCAGGTGCTAAGAATGAAAAATATCCTTAGAGATATGAAAATATGCATAGGGGCATTGTGTCTTACTGTGAAAGATGGTTTAGGAGAGAAAACAGGAAAGTAACCCAAAATGAAACCTCCATCCCTATTGTCTTTCTCCCTCCCTTACTATCCAAGGGGAAAAAGCAACTTCAGGTTTCTTGGCAGGGTCTTTGGGTACCAATCAGATGCTTTTCAGGGGAAAACATGTGAACAGTATTTGCATGACTCAGGCAAGGAAAACTGGATCAAAAGAGAGCTTCAGCTTGGATGAACTGTGGGGACACGCAGGTGTGTTGGGGAAATGGTTGCTAGGCAGGGAAGGAACCTGGAAAGTGTTGGCGCTTGAAGTGATGAGAAGCACTGCTGTCAAATCTATCAACGTTTTAATACTGTTTTAAAATATTTATTAAGCCCCCACAGCGTGAAGCATACTGCACACTAGTCAGTCAATCTTCTAGGCTCAGTGGGGGAAATACAGAAGAAATGAAGGATGGGATGTTTGTCATCGAGGAGCTGTCAGGCAGTACAGAAAGAACAGACAGAATATAACATTTGCAAGGCAGTTTAATATCCCAATGAGTAGAGAGCAAAATGGGCCCCTGAGAATGCAGCTGAGGGAATGCAGAAAAAGGGAATTTGAGACAAATCACTCTCGCTCAGTTTTAAAGGAGAAAAAAGGAAGTTCTGCTTTTTTGCAAAGGTGTTTTAAAATATTAAGAAAATAAAACGAAAAGCAGGAACAGGTTGTAAATTCTAAAAATTCTAAAGAGTACATTGATGAAGTTTCAAAAACCATCTGTTTATACATGAGACACTGATCTAGGAAGAAGAGCATGTAAAAAGGATGAAAGAAAAAGGAGTGCAATGAGTATAAGCCAGCTGACCAAGTTGAAAAGGAAGTTTAAGGTTAAGAGAGAGGGAGATGGAGAGAAAATAAAACATCATTTTGCTTTTAGTTAAGGTAGTTATTCCCACATTTGCTTAATTATTATACGGATCCCTTAAGATAGTTGTTAAAAATATGGAGTCCTAGGTTCTTTTTTGCTCTTGGAGATTCAGAATTGGTCTGGCAGGGGAACCCAGGAAATTTTTTACAATTTCCTGAGGGGATTCTTACAATGTTGCATGTTTGGGAAACATAGAGATGGGTGCAAGAGGGCTTCTTTCCCTTCTTGCTTTTCCCTGAAAAGGCCTTCTGAGAGTGAACCTATTGAAGATGGAGACCTAGATGCCAGAATGAAAGAAAAAGACTTTATTGGGAATGCAACCAAAAATTATGAAAATGAATTTATCTTATACTTTACACATTTTAGGTCACGATTACAACACATACTGATTCTGATAAATCAAGTGTTCATTTGTGGGGACTGAATTTACATATAGCTCATTAGCCTTTACTTTGCATTTGATTTTTGCAGTAGGGTCATATTTCCATAAGTTTTGAAGGGCTTTATCCAGTTTTCCCAAGGCCTTCTCTTAATCCTTTAAAACTAAATTATTTCCTTTGCAAGCATCGGTGTAATTATCATTCTTATTGATTTTGTGTGGTTTTTTTTTCATTTGCAACTCTGTGAGATCCTCATTTATTAGTGACTTTGCATGTGGATCTGGCAGTTCACCAACATTACTTTCATCAATTTCATGAACTTACACGTCTTTTGCCAGATTTTCAGTATACTTCTATTGTATTTGAGGGCTGGATATTTCCAAATGGATGACCAAGACTTTGATAGGGGTAGGTGTCGGCACTAGGGTTCATAGATGGAACAGTTAGAATGGGAAGCAGTTTCACAAGTGGTCATTGCATCAATGAATATTTCATATTTTGAAGACTCCTACTTCTCTAAAAAAAAAATCTCCCAAAAGAATTTATTGAGACATGGGTCCAAAGACTAAGTACATTTACCTGCATTTGGCTGGAAGAGGGGGGGATGCATTGGAGAAGGAGAGAAGTGCAGATGTGCAGAGGTGGTCAAGCTATGTGAGTGGGGCAGAGTTTCAAGGAACAGAAGAGGGACAGGTAAATACAGAAACTGTAAGAAGCAGGTAAGTTCCAGCTTGCAACAATATGAAGAGCATTGGGTAGGATCATAGGGAATTGTGAATAAACTCCTAACCTGGGTTGAGAAAATGTAAATTACCAAGCCCTTTATCAGGTTAAGAAAATTCTTTTATATTCTCTGCCAAAAGTTTGTTTTTTAATCATGAATGAGTGATAATTGATTGAATGCTGTTTCTACATTTTTGGTCGTCATATGTTTTTTTCTTTGCTAATATGATAAAAAAAAAAAAAGATGGAAAACTTGGTAAGGTGTTCTGATGTGGAGTCATTTTGCATTCTGGAATTAACTCTACTTCATGGCCATGGTATGTTTTTTAATGTACTAATGAATTAAATTTTTGGCATTTTATTAAAACTTTATAATTTATGTTCATACGTGAATAGGCTCTATCATTTTCTTTTTCTTATTCCTATATAGTTTGGGTAATACATTTATGTGAAATGAGTAGGATAGATTTTCTTCTTTTTTTTTTTAACTCTCCAAAAACAGTTTTTAGAAGACAGGAATTTGGTAAATTATTTTATAAAACTGTCTGGGTCTTCCATCCTTTTTCAGGGGAGACTTTTGGCTATCAATTCAATTTCTGTGATGGTTGTTGGTTTGTTCAGGTTTTCTATTTCTTCTGGAATCAATTTTGGTAATTTACATTTTCTAAAACATCTTGTTTTAAACTAGTGCCACAGAGTTTCTAATCTCATCTTATGATATTTTCTATCTCCACTGTCTATAATGATGGTCCTATTTTATGTTTCTAATCTTGTTTATTTGTTGCTTTATTTTTTTCTTCATTCTGCTAGAGTTTTGTCTACCTTGTTTTTTCAGAGAACCTATTTTTGTTTTGTCGATCATCTCTACTCAGTCATTTTTCCTTTTATATTTATTCTATTTTTCTTGAGATTACCCTAATGTTCTTTTTTAGCTTCTTAAACAGAATGCTTATCTCCTTCATTTTTGTTTCTGTTTTATAATTTTTTGCACATTTCACTTTAGCTACATATCCACAAGTTTTTATTAGTATCATTGTCATGTAGTTTTGAGTATCTTATAATTTTCGTTGTTTTTTTCCTTGACTCATGAGCTTAGAAATGCATTTTTTACTTTCCAAGAAATTTTGTTTTGTCTATGTTTTTATTGTTAATATCCAATTTAATTCTATTATTGTCAGAGAGCTTTGTATGATATTAGTCCTTTGAAATTTCCCCAGACTCTCTTTGGGACTTAATTAACATAAATATTAAAAAATTTACAAATCATACATATGCTGTTCAGTGAGTTATTACAAAGTGAATATCCCCTTGTACTCATACATAATCATTTTTACAATAGCTCCATGTGAGCTTAAAAAGAATGTATATTCTGTAGTGTTCAGTGCGCGGTTAGACCACGCTTGTTAATCGTGTGGTTTAGACCCCTTACATCTTTACTCATCTTGTCTACTTGATCTATTTCCAATACAGAGGAGCATTATCATTTCCCAGTGCCATTGTGGGCTGCTAATTTCTTCTTCAGCAAGATTAGAATACACAGGATGAATTGAAGGTGATATGGAAACATTTTAATGCCCATGCATCTGTGAGTTGTTTTTACTATAAAAACAAAGCAACTCCTACATAATGGCTGGTTCACTCCATCCATTTAGTGTGCTGTATACAAACCAACCAGGCCCCCAAAAAATAAAAAATCGCTGCTTAAAATACACAGTACACTTAGAAACACATCTGTCGTGTAGACGTTTCCGAAAGCTTATGAATATTACATTTTGCATTCCTCTTCTGCAAAGACAATTTTGTTGTCTTATTCTTGGCATAGATCTGTTCTTATTAGTAAAGTCACTTATATAAGCACATATTTGTACTTGAAAGGAAAGCTAAGTTTCCTACAAAGTGTAAGGTGACATTTTCTTGCAAATTGTCAGTTTAACATACAATTAATCCTCTTGGCTGAGGCTATGCCCTGCTTTTGGGGGCGGATGGAGTGCTGCCTCATCATTACCTCTTCCTCAGAGAGCAATAGCCTCCTCAGTGGTTTCCTTACATATATTTACTTGCCATGCTCCCACTTCTTTTTCATGCTGCAGGCAGGGTGACCTCTTTAACTATACATTGTCCTGGCACCCCTAATTAAACCCATACATGACTTCAAGGCCCGATGAGGTCTGCTCCGAGCTCCCCATCACTGTCTGAGCTCCAGCCACACTGGCCTCTCTCCAGCTCCTTCCTTCGGGCGCAGGGCATTTGCATCTTCTCTGCACTGTGCCTTAAACATTACACCCTCTATTCCTGCTCACCCTCAGAGCTCACTCAGTGCCATAGCTCTTCACTAACCAACAAAGTCAGATCCCCCGTGAGCTTCCATAGCACTGTAGGCCTCTCCCTCATAACGCTAATTACAATGCTAATTTTACATTTTTTATTGTTTAGTTAATCCCTGCCATTTCCTCCCCTCCCCCTGAATGTAGACTCTTTGAAGACCAGGACCACATTGGCCTTGGCTCACCCAGCATCCCAACACTAGCACAGTGCCTGGCACATCATAGCAGGAGTGAATGAGTAAGTGACCAGTTGCCTTTCTGCATTTCAAAGTGAGTATATGATCAAATATGACTACACCCCTCTCGCTGCCTTTGCTTTCACCCTGTGCTCACCTCCAGGCCATACTCCATACCCATCGTTCCTCCCCCTTCCACCCCCCAAATTAAAAAATCAAGTCCAAAAACATTGTCCAGTAATGTAGATTTTTACTGAAGGTTTTTTGTAGATACAGAGGATGGGGTACATCACAAAGCAATGCCCCCCCCTTTTTTTAGGGTCACCTCTTCCTTAATCACTTTTTCTTTTTGTGTGTGTGTGTTTATTTTTGTTTAAAATATTGCAGATGTTAACAATGCCCCTTTAACACCTCTGCTTCTCCTCCTATCTCCATCCCTACAGTAGCAGGGGCCCTCTCATCTCTCCTCTTTTGCCCCTTACCAAGTCTGGTCTGGGAGCATCCCTGGCCAATCGGCCTCTTCCTCCGCCTGCCTCCAAGTCTGTTCTCAACAAAACAAGTCTCAGCCATAAGCCACGCCATGATGCCGAGGGTCCTTAGTTCACAGGGCCACTTGTATTTTTAAAAATTTGGAAGAGAACATGCTCTTTTTTTCATTTTTCCCTTTGATGATATTCTTTCCTCCATCAACGCCATTCTGTGCTCTCCCTTCTGTCTGTGGCCAACTGAAATATTTTCATTCAGGTTCCCTTCAAATGCCCCATGGTCTGGAAACCTTTCCATAAAACCCTTAAGTAGAGGTGATTTTTTGCTTCCCTAAATATGCCAACTACTTCTTTTCTTCTGCTTAGTATTACAGTCAATGTTATGGTTGTTTCACTCTCTCCTTTAAGAGCAAGTTCTGTTTCTTACTCTACATATCCCCTGACGAGTCTGGCTCAGGACCCTGTGCAGGGCAGGCTCCAGTGCTGGCTGAATTATAAAGAAACTTTTGTACTTCTTTTATTAGGTTTTGGTAAAGGCCTTTTCAAGAAAACTACCTAATGTCATGTTTCTAAATGATAGATTTCCAATATTTCAATTTCCGAGTCAGCCAGCAAAAATCACTCTTTCTTGTGAAGGAGCTCTGCAGATATTGTGGGTGACTGTAGTATATTTGGTTTAACAATCTTGGAGAGTAGGTCTCTATCCAGGTAAAACATATATTTGACATTTTTACCTGGCATGACTCTGGCTTTCTAAAACGCAGCACCAGTCTGGTCTCTGAAAAACTAACTCTGAAAGAGCTACAGTCTAGCTCTTGTGACTTGTTAAAAATGCCAAGGAGATGGCTAACTGAAAATGCTGGCATATGAATTTAACCTGAGGTAGATAGAGACACCTATTGCTAGGGGTCTATGTTCTGTTCTCGTAGTGTGATCTTCAGGTGAATAGATCTCTCAATGTTTCATAGGCACGTGGTTAGTGAAGGGGGTGGAGGCTCAGTGATGAGGTTTGCTTCGTGTGTATATGGCTAACTGAGGACAGCTGAGATATAACTTACCATTACTTTCTCAGATTTTCTACTAAATTATTTTATTTCCTCAACATGAAATCATATATACCTTAAACTTCCTTTATTCCTATAAGCATTTTCTTTACCTTGGATTAAAAAAAGATTAAAAGTAAAAGGAAGTTCTTTGGTTTATTTTTTTAACATTTTTTTAAATTCTAAAAGTAACACAAGTCATTATAGAAAAGTAAAAAAATGGAATGAAAAATTTAAGTATTAAAAATATATATATTTCTACAAACTAAGGACAATCCCAAGATTTTTGACATTTTTTTCTTCTAACCTTTTTTTCCATGTAGAGGATTTTTTAGAAAATTGTGATCACACTATGCATATATCATACTCTGCTTTTTCGCTTAAGTTTTTAAACAAACATTTTTCTGTAGTCTTTATTATAGATAATAATACCCATAATATTATGGATACATAGTACTCCAACAAGAGGAAGTAATTATAATTTACAATTTGCTTAACTATCTACTTGACCTTAAAACTGGCTTTAAAATATATATAAGTACTTAAATAAACACTACTTTTATGAACATTTTACATTTACTCATAGAGTGATTTGCTCTTTTACAGTTCAGTTTATCTTTGCTTTTCCCTCTTGCTGGTTCCTCCAGGCACTGCTTCCCCTTCCAGCTTTTCTCACCCTTTGCCAAGCTCCTAAAGCTCTGGGGTAAACAGGCTCCAGGCTTCCTTGTTACTCCTCACTTGGTCTCCAAACTCTTTTCTCCCTATCATTCCTGTCCAAGAGGGCATACTCTCATTTTCTCCTGGTTTAGGCTTGTCCTGAGCAGAAGCACGTCACTTCCCAAAAAATCAATTCAGTGGGAGCCCATTTGCAAGCGACCTCTTCTCTGAATGGCAGGCTGATCTAAGGCCAACCACTGAGGCAAGTAAATCTGAAGACTGGAACATAGTGGGCTCTGGAGCAAGTCACATGAAGCTTCAGTCCCAGGCCCCTGGCCCCATTCCCCTGTTTATCAAACTGTGGTCTTTAGGCAGAAGACCAGACATCTCTAGTCTCAGTTTCCTCATCTGTGAAATGGATCCCTAGACAAAGTTTTGAAGATACAAAGAGATCATGCATACAGGGTTCCAGATGTAGGACGTGCTGGGGGGCATAATCAAATGTCGTTAGATGCCATCTTCCTTTCCGGAGAATGGTGGGAAGGGTTAAACAGTTGGCAAAATGTAGAATATTCTATATCGGAATCCTAGTTTCTTCTCTCTTTTAATATCCAGCTCCTAACAAGTCTGTTTCTTAAAAGGACCAGCCTTCCTTTTCTTGTAAATATTCTAAAAATATAAAACCCAACCAGAGTTTTAAAACACACTTTTGTGGTTGTTCTTCACAAGTGTTAAAGACCGTTGAAGATGATATCCTCTCAGGAGCATTTTTAAACTATCAGGGTAACGTCTATTTTTTGTTATGGAAAATTTCAACAACACAGAAAAGTAGACAAAATGGTGCAATGAACCCCATGTACTCATCCCTGAGCTTTTATAATTTTAAATATTTTGCCAGTGTGTCCTTTTTATCTATTCCCCTACTTGTACATTTCACTTTTCTTTTTGCTGGATTATTTTAAAGCAATTCCTGACAGTGTTTCATTTCACCCATAAATACTTCAGCATGGATTTCTAACAGTTAAGGAGTTTTTTTCCTACATAACCACAATGCTATTACCACACGTAACAAAGTTATCAATAATCTCAGGAGCATTTTAAAAATAGGACTCTGGAAAAAGCCAGCCAAAGAAATGAGTAATATAGAATTTCAAGCACTATGGTAAGCAGTCTGGGAAGATGCTTTTGGCAAAGGCAGTACTTTCACTCTTGCAAATGACATCACAGAGCCAGATGCCACTTTCTCCTACTTATATGAAATAGAATTTATTTCTTACCCCCAAAAGCTATTCCCTAGTTCAGTTCAAGGAGTCAGCACCCATCCAGGAGTTCAAGCTCAAGACCTAGAATCCTTGTAGAGTCTTTTCCCCCCTCACCTCTCTCTGGAGTGCCATTTAACCAGTTTTGAAGTCCTAAATCACAGGGTAAATATTGCTCATATCACCCCCTCCTTCCCATTCCCAGTCCTCCTCCCTTCATCAAGGCCTCCATTATCTACCTCTACAGAAGGTATTGAATAGGGTTCATTTGAGTTTCTCCAGAAACAGAGCCTGAGACAAAGATTTGGGTAGAAATAATTTACTCGAGAGGCAGTCCCGGGAGACCCTGGCAGCTGAGTCGGGGAGTGAGACGGAGGTGAAAGAGGCGATGCGTCCAGCGTGTGTGATCAGGCCCTGCAGGATGCGGGAGCCCCATCCCTCTCAGAAGCTCTGGGAGACGGTACAGAACACACCTCGAGTTATCTATCAACTCTCTGCCCATCATCGGTTCGTGGCTGCTCTCGGGCATGAACTCCCCAGCATTTCTGCGCTGTGTTGGGATGAGCTCACTGCCAGCCAGAGCACAGAGGGTCACAGGTTTTCCGTGTGCAGTGGTGAACACCAAGGGTACACGGGCAGGGCACAAATAGCGGCCACTGCATTGCCTCCCTTCTTGCTGTCTCCCCTCACAGAGGCCAGGGATAACTCCTCAAAGTGTAACTGTGATCTGGCACTCCTCTGTTCAATGGAAAAGGCATGTGGATGATGCTGAAGACAAACCTGATCCCAGACACCTTTGGATACCTTCTGCAGGTGGCCAAAGTCGGCATTGGACTTTGAGTAACTGCTGGTGAATTCAATAGACAGGTAGCTTTATTTATGTTTATAATTAAAGCCATGTTTATTTACAGAACAAGTAGGGAGGGGAAGGGACAAATGATTATCTCACATAGATTTCACTGGGCAGCCCTTAGTTCTCAAGAGTTTTGCATAACTCTTCCCAGTCTGTGGACTGCCTCTCTCCACTAATGCCACTGCACCAAAGCTATTGTGGCAATACTTTGTTCCGTGTTTTTTTAAAATATGGTTTTAGAGTGAGAGAGGAAGGGAGAGGGAGAGAGAGAGAAAAAAAACCAAAAAAACCCATCAATTGGTTGCCTCCCCTATGAACCCCAACCGGGGACTGAACCCACAGCTTGGGCATGTGCCCTGACCAGGAATTGAACTGGCGACCTTTCGGTGCCCAGTGCGATGCTCAACCAACTGAGCCACACCGGCCAGGGCTGCTTTGTTCTTCTCCGTGCAGCCACATTATCTGGGCATCTCCTTGCGATTTGCAAGTTTACATAACTTCCCCGATGAGTCAGCATGCTCATCAAGGAGGCAGCGTGGCGGAGTGGAAAGAACATGGCATTTGGGGCCAGACAGAACAAGTCCAATTTCTGCGTCTGCCTCTTCCTCACTGTAGGTTCGGAGCCTCAGTTTCTTCCTCTAACAAACAGGGGTCAGAGCGCTGCCTGGCATGGAAGGAGGTTAGAGGACACTCAGTGTGACACATAAGAAGCCCCGACTCTGTTCGCCTTCTCCATCCTCCATCCTGACTTCACACATCCTGCAGCGAATTCCTGAGCCTTGCTGACCTGCAGTGAGTAGAGATGTTGATTTATGTCTGCCTGCTTTTAGCACTAGTGAATTTTAGATGAAAGTCCACATCAGTCCTTTGTCAAGGAAGATTGCTCTTGCTCCACTCGGGCAAAGCAGCCCCGTTGCGTGTGAAGTAAACCTGCACCTGCCAGAAGGGCTGGGCGCCTAGGAAGGGCCGGGCTGGCACGGGCTGGCTCAGCCCCGCTCGCATGGCAGCCAGAGATCACGGGCATTCAAGCGCCTTTGCAGGCCCAGGCAGCCAGAAAAGAGAAACGTGCGGGAGCGAACGTGAGCTCCGACCCGCATAGCTGCTTGCGGGTGGGGAGCAGTCGGGGGGGGGGCGCCGCAGGGTGCCTGCCCCTAGCCGGACCGCAGCATCCCAGTGAGGGGGCCGCTGTGCGGCAGGGCCCGCGACGACTCTGGAACTGCTTTTGCAAAGTAGTTGGAACGCACGCCTGCAAGTTACAAATAAATAAATAAGTAAAATCCATGGTCAGCAGTTGAGCCCTGCTGCAAATGTTCTCCCCTGCTGGTGGCAATGCTATTAGGGCAGGATTACCAGACACGCTCATTTCCAGGATCTTTATAGCCAGCAGAAGACATAGTTAGCAGTCAGCTAAGGTCAGCAGGGAAAGCATTTATAATTAAGGCATGATCGGTGAGTGTGTCCGTAAGGGCAAAGACACCTCTAAAAGAAAAATCAGGAGCCAGTCTTTGAACTTAGAAGTTATAAAATGTTAGAATAAGAAAGGTCCTTTCAGATCATCTAGATGTTCTGGTGATCTTTAAATGCAAACAAACAAACAAACAAAACACAGCAGAGCCTTTCTTTCACATAAAATCTTACGCAGGCTCTCCCCCTGCTCTGAGCAGGGGAGGAGGGGAGGACCAGCTTCCACTAGATCTCCAAGCATGGTCCAAATATGTTCTGAAAATCCTGAGGCCCCACTGACCACAGTGAGAAACCTGAACCATCTCCCCTTAAAAAAGGTGTCTTTAAAGAGAAAGTTAGCTTATGAAATAGCTTATTAAAGTAAATGAGAGAGCCAGAAACATCCAAGTGAAAATACTGGCTTTGGAAAGGATCCAGTTCCATCTTCTCATCTGCTGGACCCAAGTGCAGCTTCCCATTACATTTATTTTTAAGACTTTTAGCATGGTAGTCACAAAATCCAAGGAGATGTGCTAAATGAATGGTCTCTCAAGCCAAGATAAGTCTAACCAGTTTATGCCTCCTAGGAAACAACAACATAAAACAACTCCAACAGCCCGTATCTTGACAATTTAAAAAACTATGTTAGCACAATAAGAAAGAAATCTGAAATGCATGGCAGATGGAGATGGCCACACCAAAGCCCTCACACCATGGAGCATAGCGCATTTCAGACTCCTGACTACTTTCCACGTGAGACCTTGGGCGAGTCACAACCTCTTTAAATTTCAAATTAAAAAAAAAAAAAAATCTATAAAATCATTGAAGTCATTAAAGGTCAATATTCAGCAGAACCCTGACACAGGACTGCCCAGTGTGCTGAGTCAGCGAGCACTATTCCTATTTCACATACAACAGTCTCTGTCTCCACATGTGAAGTCCTGGCAGTGTAATTGCCACAGAAAAGAGAGAAGCAGCGACGTGGAGACTGCTGTGGGATGAAAGGAAGAGGGAGGGGGAAGCAGAGGGAGAGCAAAGCAATGGCTCTCCTTTCATGCTTCAGAGGGCTGGATTTTGGTCACTGGATTTTGTTCAGCGTCCATCCTGTACATTTATGTGACACCAATTACCCTGAAGTGCTCTAAATGGCAAGATAAATAGCATATGCTTACGAAGAAAAAGTCTGTGAAAACATAAACCAAAATGCTAACAGTGTTTTCTCTGGGTTGTACGATTATGAATGGCCTACATTTCTTTCTCCCTTCCTCCCTTTCTTTCTTCTTTTCATTCTTCCTTCTTTCCTCCTTATATACATTTCCTAAATTTTGTACCTTACCTTTGCTTGTGTTTCCCCCACCAGAGTGTAAGCCCCATGAGCACAGGAAGTTTTTCCTCTTTTATCCAGTGCTGCATTCTAAGTGCCTAGAACAGTACCTGGCATGTAATAGTTGCTCAATAAATATTTGTTGAATGAAAGAATGTATAATTAAAAAGTGAGAAATATCTTTCATTGCAGGCAACATAGAGTATATCTTAAAGCAGTAGCTTTCAATTATTTTGGACCACAGCCCATGGTAGAAAATACATTTTAAAATTGTGACATCACAGTACAGAAACCAACACACACATATGACACATGTAACAAAGATTTCAAAAATAATGCTTATTATTACTACTTGTGATGCACTCTGGTAGTTTTACTTCTCCTCTATTTCATTTTTTAAAATGCTGAACCACTAAATTTATTTTGAGACTCACTAATAGGTTATGATCTGCAGTTCGAAAATCACTGCTGTTGAGAGGGAGCCACCCCTAAGGTCAGGCACGGTTGCCTCGTAGGGGAGAGCATAGAGGAGAACCCTTTATCTGCTTGTCTAATCGTTTAAATAGAGTAGGAACATGACCTAAGTAATGGCCAGATGAAGTTGTTTATAGTTACCTGTGTTCCCTAATTTCTCTTCAAAAAGACAACATGTCTTAGAACCTTGAGTGGAATCATTTAGCCAACTTCATCAGTTTCCATAAAGAAACTGCGGCCCAGGGAGGGAAGATGCTTTCCCACCACATCCCGCATGTGTGAGCTTAATGTTCGCAGAAACCAACACACTAGTCAAACCCACCCCTGAACATGAACTAGGGAAAAAGAACACCGGGGCAGGCATCAGAGGCTCCAGTTCTCCACTAACTGTAGGACTTGGCCAAACCACCCTGGGCTTCAATTTCCTCATATATAAAATGAGGAGTTGGGTGTGATGCTATTCCAGACCAGTGTGAGTTGTAAAAATTGATATTCAAAGAGTAAGACAGACAAATAATAACTTCTACCAAGCATCTATTACATACCAGACACCCGGTTAAGTGTTTACATATAGTATCTTATTGAATTTCCCAACAACTCCAGGAGGGTGGAGTTATAGCCTCACTCTACAGAGAAAGAAATGAAAGCTTAGAGAGGTTAAATAACTTGCCCCAAGTCAGCAAATGGCAGAGCTGCCTTCTAATGAAGATCTCTCTGATGCCAACCTACGTTCCCAACTGCAACAGGTACCATTTGAGGGATTTGCTTTGATGTTTCCATTCAAAACCCTGGCCCATTCGGTCTCATTTTAAGCTAGGAAGGTTCAAATAAACATAGTAGCATATAGTAGCAAATGAAAATTATACCAAGAGAGTGCAGAGAAGAGGAAAGGAAGCACCATTTTTTTAAATATCTTCACCCCAGGATATGCTTTTTTAATTGATTTAGAGAGAGGAAGGGGGGGGAAGAGAGAGAGAGAGAGAAACATCGATAGGTTGCTTCCAGTATGCGTCCTAACTGGGGAATTGAACCTGCAACCCAGGTATGTGCCCTGATGGGGAATCAAACCCTCCACCTCTCGGTGTCCAAGACGACGCTCCAGCCAACTGAGCCACACCAGCCAGGGCAAGGAAGCACCATTTATTAAAAATGCAGTATCCTAGGCATTCTGTTTATGTTATTCAATTCAATCCTTACAACTTTCAAATGAGTTTCATCACACACCCTCTCCCCCATTTTACAGATCTAGATGAAGAGAGGCTTAGCCCTTTTTAAAGTTATAGGTGTTTTGTAAAGGTGGGGAGTTTACAGTCCCAAGGACGGAGACTGACTTTCTCATTCATGTTTCTGTTGCCAAAGCCTAACTTAGTGCCGGATCCACAGAAGGTGATCAATACCTTTACTAAGCGAAAAACTGAAGGAAACGGCCAAGTGTCAAATGCAGACCTACCCAGCTCCCAAGCCCAATTCTTCCTAACACTGAACTCATACAGTTTGTTACAAACCATGGCTATTCGGCCAGCTGTTTTTAACTTATTTACTACATAACAGGAAGTGTTATGAGCTCTGGTTCCAATGTCTATTTGAAGCCCTAGCTACATAATTAGTTACTAAGTTCCCGTCTTGGTTGAATCTATAATTAAGCAGGTTTTGTAAGACGTAGTTAGATACAGTCCCTAGTTCCCCCAAATGCCTAACATTCACCCAGGGGACCAGTCTTAGAGAAAAACACAGGACTGGAAAATGTTTTATCATGCTCCAGTTTCATTGCTCTCCCTGGTCCCCATAAGCAATTACAGAAGAGACAGCTGTTTTATTTTTATTTTTTAATCAGTAAACACTAGTTTTAAAAGGCATTCTCATAGAGTTTCTTCACAGTGCATTTAGAAGCAAAACCAATTATGACTGGATTGCACACAGTGAGAGTGATGTGTTATAGTTTCTGTCCAGGAACTGGATGGAGATAAGAAATGACAGATGCGTGAAGCATGCTGTCCGGGAAGGGCATGCTCAGGTGTGCCCTGGCCTTGCTCTGCTTCAACAAGGCAGGCCGGGCACCTGTGAATGGGCCGTTCTGATAAAAAGTGGACGAATGGAGTCATTCCTCCTCGTCTTTCTCGCTCAGGGCTAGTTCCTTTCTGACGTGCTGACCAAGGCTGTACACGGCTCCCCTCATCCCAGAGTACTTCACTGGGCCTTCTCAGTTCTGTGCTCACCTATTTCCCCATTCCTCCACTTCTCCAAGTACTTACTAAGGCTTCTCATGAGCTCGGCCTCTGCAAGGTGCGTGGGGCTACAGGAGGAACAGAGTCAATCTCTAGACCCTGTGGGCATTATTGAGAACATACCTGGCCCTCAGGTGTGACTGTGAGGCCCCCAGCCACTGAACTGGCGACTTAAATATTATCACCTCCCTTTCTTGTCAGCTCTTAAGAGCTTAGGAAATCTTTCTTGTTACTATGGCCTGAGAAGTGTGATTCTCCCTTATTTCTCACTGCATAGAAAGTCACCATGACATCAACACAAGCTTGGTTCCCTTGCCTTGAGTGAAATAGCACCCACATTACCATGTCAGTAGAACCGGAGAGGTATCAACTCTTTACAAGTAGGTCAGTTGGAGAAAATGCGGGGTCAGTTCAACTTTGTGGGTAATTCTCCTTGCTTCCTACACTGAGTTTGGCTATCTCTATTTTCAGCCTGCACTAAATCTTCTGTTTTCACCCAAAATACTTCTTTTTTTTTCTTTCTTTCTTTTTTTTTTTTTTGGTGCTTGGAGCTAGAACAGGCTTTTCCAGAATTCAGATATTCTCTTTATATTCTCCTTATTTCCTGCTCTGAGTTTCCCTCTAAAACATCTACCCTAGTCAAATTCTTTTTTTTCTTTAATATGTTTTTATAGATTTCAGAGAGAGGAAAGATAGAAACATCAGTGATAAGAGAGAATCACTGATCAGCTGCCTCCTGCATGCCCCCTACCGGGGATCGAGCTGGAAACCCAGGCAAGTGCCCTGACTGGGAATCGAACTGTGACCCCCTGGTTCATGGGTCGACACTCAACCACTGAGCCACACTAGCAGGGCACAAATTCTTTTTTTAAAAATAACAGTTTCCTTGAGATTATTCACCCTATTAAAGTGTGCAATTCAGTAATTTGCTAGTTTTTAGTATATTTGTAAAGTTGTACATCACTACTTATTTCAGAACATTTCACCCCCAAAGAAACCACTTATTTCTTAACAATCACTGCCGTGTCCTGTTGGACGTCTTGGACTGTGATTTCGGGATGTGCGTAAACATGGGCTAAGCACTGGCAACCTTGGAATCCTCAGTTGCCCTTTTCCCACCGTCCCCACTGCAGCTTTGGTTTGTAACTAAAGTCTGCCCTCTGCTGGTCACGGGCAGCCCGGACCCACAACACGGAGCAGCTGAGCAGGTTTCTTCTAAAATCAGCTCTTCTCCAGGGGCATTTTGGAAATTGTTCCGATTTATTCAGCTGCAGCAATACCAAGAAATAGCATCTTCTACAGGGTGTTCCTCTTTTACTTTTTACATTTTGACGTTTGTGGGTTTTTTCCCTTTTACTCAACAGAAACAGAACGGGGCCAGTTTCAGTTATTTATGAGCCATTCTCTTTCGTGATAAACAACCATTACTTGTATTTAAGCAGTGCCTACCAAGGCCTCTGCTCCTACTGACTCATGAGTTACTAAAATACTTCTCTATACTAGAGGTGAACAAGGGCTAGTCAGGATAGGAGATAATACAATTTGTGGGCTGTCTAGTTGTTTTCCAGAAGTGGTTTATAGACTGTTCAGTAAAGAAAGGCCCAGAGCCTGATTCTTCTTGACTTTGGTCAGTGTCTGTTTAAAGTACTCTGCAGGGCATCAGACATTTGGGGACCCCAAGCAGACACAGCAACCCTCTCACCCCTTCCTTCCACGTCGGCACTCTGACCAGGGAGCAGGTCCAGGAGGGGCAGGAAAGGTGAGTGGGGAAGGAAGCCAGAGCCCGGGGGAGACAAGGAGACAGTGTGAGCAAAAGACTGAACCAGTGATAAGAGAAAAGGAGAGAAGCGAGGGGAGGGGAGGTAGATAAAAGACAGAAACAGCGGTCAAGGGCAATCAGGGGACTAAAAATAGTGACTCTGTTTCCCAGAGAGCCATTGCTGCTTTCCACAGAGCAAATAACTGTAACTAACAAAGGAAACGGACCAGAGTCCTTGAAAATAACCCCATGCCTCTGACCTAATGTTTTAGGAACATTTATAGGTTCTGCCCTAGAGAGAAACAGCACTTTTATGAAAGGAAACTCAATTTTCAGCGACATGATTTAGGTTTCTAACCTCTGAGGGGAGGTACTAGGGTTCCTTATTGTGAGCATAATCTTAGCCAGAGGTCTAGAAATCTGTCCCTGTCCCCCAAGGTGATCCCCATGTACAGCCGGGGGGGGGGGGGGGGCTCCATTGCTGATCCCAGGGCCAGCCCCGTCAGTCTGCTTGGGGCTGCAGGAGCCAGGGCTCAGGGTGCCATGGAGATTCTGTGTCCTGCTCTCCCCCCCCCATTGCCCTCTTGTCTCCCCCTTCCCCCTCTCTGTGATCCCATGGACTTTTGTGCTGTCCTATCACATTGCCCCTCTCCAGGCTTTGTGACTCTGAACTCAGTCACCATAGGAAAGCCAGGGCGCACTGTCTCCCTATGACTGGGTGCTGTCCCTTTAAAATCAACCTTCAGCCAAGAGAGAGAGAGGAGAGAGGACCAGGTCTTCTGCCTTTCCGCCCAGAGATAAAGGCTATTCTTAGCAGTAAAATCCACTTAGCATTCGGGGAGGCTTGTGTTTCTCTCCTTCCAGCCCCAGGGGCTTTGCACATTGCAAAGAAGAGGAACGGGGTGAAAGAGAAGGAAACGAAGGAGGAGAGGGTGCCCACACTGTTGGTGCCCCACAGGACTCAAGGCTCCTCTCAGGACTTATTTTGGAAGCTTGTCCAGTGGGTCAGATCTGGACAGGGGCCTGCCCTCAGGCGAACCCCAGAAGGCCAGTTTAATTGTAGCAGTCACTTTTGAGGCAAGAAGACTAAAGGCCAAATGAGCTCCCTTCAGGCCTTTCCACAGTGCTTTGCATGTGGCATGTGTTCAATAAATGTTTGCTCAGCCAGCCTCCTGTGGGCACCCTCATTAGGACGGGTCTCTCAGGACTGCCCTCGCTGGCAGAGAGGACCGTGGCAATCAGTGAGGACATTCAAGCCCCAGCATTAGACATCAGCTTAGGAAAAAAAACAGGAAGAACTTGGAAAATTAAAGAAATAAAGGAAAGAAGCGGGGGTGGGGCAAAATTCAGGAAGACTTACGTAATCCCATTGCACCTTGGATCCAGAGGGTGAAATTCTACAGAGAGGCCAGCAGGGGGCGCTCAGGCAGTGTCTCAGGAAGCCAGCGCCGACGTTGCCTGGAGCCCAAACCTCCTGACAAACGAAACAATGGGCCTTTGTGGTTTTTCTTGAGTTTTTAATCGCAGACGCCCTGATCCTCATCTTGGGAGATCCAGCTAGCTTCTTCCATAATACCGTTTTAATAGGTCTCAATCTCTCCCTTCCTCCCTCCCTCTCCCAAATTGCTTCCTCTCTGTGTTTCTCTATCTCTAATCCATTTTCTCAAACTCAGTACTGTGTCTCTTTGTGTGTATTTATTTCTTTTGGTAATTCTGGTTTTCTCCGAATCTGGGTTTCTGTCTATGCTTCTTTTTTGTTATGTCTCTGTATCATCCTAGACTCACTAGTAAATATTAATGAAAAATAAGTGGAGATGAATCCATCCACAGGCTGAGCTCTGAAAGATTTCAAGATCTGTCGAAAACTAACACTTGGAAGAAAATTTAGACTATGTAGAATATGCTATACAGCATAAGTGGCTAATTCTGCACCATTAGCTGTGCAGTCATGTTCTTCGTGTATATTCTCCCACCTCTATTCTCCAGGCCTGTTGCCCTTGCCGGCCTACAGTCTCTCTCCTGCCGGGTGGCTGCCAGCTGCTGCCCACCTTTCCCAAACCATTGACCTCCAGTGGTCATCTCCCTCCCTGACTGGCAGGACAAGGCCTTCCAGGTCTCTTAGAGAAGAAGCCCACATCAGAAGAGTTGTACCTCTAATGACTCAGTTTTGTTTCTTAAGACCCAGCCCCATCCTTTCCCAGACACATTGAAACTCAGGATTGGGGGCTGAGAGGCTCCAGGTGAGAAAGGAGGGACTCAGCTTTGCCCTCTGCCCAGGGCCTCTTGTCCTCTAGTATTCAGGTGCTCCAGCTGGATCCAGTCCTCTGCCAGAGAACCTTCACTCACAGTGACTTTCTCTTGGGGATCTTCCTTATTGTCTTCTCTCCAGATTGACCTCTGGGGACCTCCAGCTCATAACACAATCTCTATATATCTAACCCCTTGGTGGGGACAGAGTTTAAATTCTTTTTCTGGGCTTTTCAGCCCTGGGAATCAAGAAGTGTAACTGAGTGTGTGTTTTAAGGTTCCAGAACATTCCATGACAGTCAAGAAGCATCCCCAGCATCTAATGGAAGGGTGCTTTGCCTGGAGCCCACAAAAGCCAAGTGAGAACCCTGAGTACGTCCAGCCCACAGATGGCTCCAGGGCAGTATTACTCAGCAGAAGCCTGTCTCAGCTCCAGCCCCAAATACTACAGCTAAGGAGGTGGTCGTAATGTATCCCACCATTTCTACATTTCATGGTCCCTACCTCCAAATCTATCCTGTTCTGTCCAGGTTCTCATTATTTTTCAGATCCTAATCATGCATGTCCCTGAGGGACACATGGTCACATTAGATCTAGTTGGACACGATATTCTTCAGTCTTAGCCCTTGAACTTTGTTTAAGCCTTTTGGAGTCAAGGAAGGTGGTAGAGGTGTGATCTAATCACACCTGCCCTCCCATACTCAATACTTGGTAACCATTTATCATTTCCTAGTTCTAGAACCTATTTGGACCATGTTTAAGACCAAAGTAGGAAATAGGGGGCAGACAGGCAATACAATGCAATCCAACATTTAAAGATACTTACCCCCCTGTTTGCCCTTGGTGGGCCCTGGCCACAAAGAGACTGAACAAGACATGAGCCCTGTCCTCACGGAGCAAATGCTTCTAGTAGACTGATCCACTGTGTCTCTGAACAGGAATAAAAATGAAAGTGCTGCAGAAAAACCCAGTGCAGCAAAGTGCTAACATCATCAGGCAAGTTGCCTCTGCAGTGCAATCCATAATCCCTGTGACTTCCAGAACCAGAAGAATTGTTATACGACTTTCTAAATTAAGCTTCACATTTCTCTGGAAACTAACAAAGCAATCCTTCCCACAGACACTGTCCCTGAATCGAACATTTTGTGCTTGTGCAGCTATTCAAATGTTGGTGAACTGAAGATGAAAAGTTCTTAGGGGAGAGAGGTGCGTGCCTAGAAAGGAGAGGGGAGCACTGTGAAGGGGTGTTCTTTAGGGAGGGGGTTGAAGAGCAGGGGGTCAAGTAGAAGAGATTATAAAACATTTGGAGAAGATTATAATCAAGTAAGTGAGTGTATAAAATGTATTTTAAATTATTAGGTCTAGATAAGCATAGGTTAAGGGGCTATTATGGTCAAGCATTTGAAAGCATACTTTTAAGTGGAAAACTTGGTGAGTGGCTATCACCCACCTCTAATCAGTAGGAGCCAGAGGAAATAAACAAACTGCCAAGGTCGTATCTAAGGTCATTGTGAGGCCCACTTCCCGAGATCTCACAACAGTTGAACACTGGAATGGGTCACAGAGAACAGCGGGGCTCTCTGCTCTGGAGGCATTTACTGAAAGAACAGAGCCTTTGGTTCTGGGGCGCTGCGGGTAACATCCAGTGTAGAGACAGAGGCATGCCCTGGGTGAGCCAGCTCCCAGGCGTCTCCTAGACTGAGAAAGAAAGGAACTCACAGAGCATGAGGTGCCTTTAGCAGCAGCTGAGAGAAATGGAGTCATAGAAGGCCCATGGTGCCCACTGGTCGCGTTACCTATGTAGCGTTTCATGATTTATAAAACACTTTCACATACTTGTCTCATTTCATCCTCATAGCCAGACTATGAGACAGGAAGGACAGAAATTATCCCCTCACTTTAGAGATTAAGAAACTGAGGATCAGGGAGGTTAGGCAATGTGCTATCTCACAGTTAACAAGTGGAAATACAGGGCTCCAGCCCAGGTCTTCTAACTTGAGCTGAGTTCTTTATCCTTTTGGAGGTCCATTGTGCCTTTGAAGCCAGACAATTATGAACCATCTCTCCAGAAACATAAACTTGGGATTTTTAGATCTTTACACTCAACATGGATGGCGGGTGAAATCCCCCTACTCATGGCCACCCTTATAAACTCTTGCAAATGTGTGCATGCCGTGTTTCTCCGGCGGGACTGCAAGCTCCTTGGAGGTTAAGGCCGTGTGTTTTCTCTGCCCTCCCACTGCCCTCCAGCAAGTGTCACAGAGCCAAGCACCTGGCAGGGGCTGTGCATTGCCAGGAAGAGGGAAGCAAAGTAAGAATGTGAAATAAGTAAATGGGACAGATGTGTGTTTCCATGCTTGACCACTTGTCCTACAAGGACTGGTGCCCTTGTACATGTTCCGCCCTAGGCGGCCGTCTGCCTACCACACTGTTCCCCAAACCCTAGAACACAGCACAGTCTCCCTTGGCTGCAGCAGCAATTCCTCCTCAGCATGATTTTCCAGGCACAAGATGGACTCGTGAGCACAGAAACACGGCCTCAGGGATCTCATGCCCCAGGAGCCTGGTGTAAGTGAAGAAGGCAGACTGGCTGCCTTAGCTGGGGAGTGGATTTGAATGAGTGGGACAGGCTACGATGAGCTTCATTCGAGAGGGAGAGACTGCATCAGGAGCTGCCAGGAGCATCTAAGGAAAGCTGCAGAGGGCAGCTGGGTGACTGGAACTGAGAGTGCCTTCTGGCAGTGGGGGGGCCAGCGGGCCTGGGGAATGCACCAATAGGACTGAGCCCAAGGCCGCGTGGTTCTCTGACCACTTGTGCTTACTTGGCACCAAGCCTCAGTGCAATCTTGCTTTATCTCCCTGGACCTCTATCTACCCGCATCAGCAACTGTGACTTCAGTCCTTTCATCAGGTCTGAAAAGAGGGAACACTTGGTGATAATTCAGAGGCAAGGGGACAATGGACCAGGTAAACAGAAGGCTCTAGTTTCAGATTTATGCCCCATTATTACCCTGCCATCTCTTCATTGTCCTATATCCCAAGCCCTTACTTTTTCAGTGTTGGTGGAGACAAAGGAGAATTCCAAGACTTTTGTAAGCAGGGCCACGCCCAATAAAGGAGACCATCCCATACTCTAGGGACTGACTCACTTGAGTTTCACTGGTCAGAAGAAGAACCTGAATTCTGACCAAATGAGATCTCTGTCTTTCCCTTATAGATACCAGTGACCCCACCATGAGATGAATTTTAGGATGATAGAATATTAGAGACAGCAGGGACCCTAGAAGTTATGTGTTGCTTCAACAACCTCACTGACAGATGAGAAAACTTGAGAATATGGTAATGACGTCAGTGTCCAAGGCCACCCAGAAAGTTAGTAAAAGAATCTGGACTAGAACCTGGAAGTCTCGACCCAATACCATACTAGCTCCTATTCTATCTTACCTGACCCTGGCCCTTTTAGATGCCAAAGGTTTCCACCGAGGGGCAAATCGGAGCAGCCAAGGAAGAAAGTCTGAATTTGCAAAACTTCTTTATGGAAGCAACTGCTCTTTAAGGGACATCTGTGTTACAGCCAGCCCTGGGGAGTCTCCCTGCTCCCCTGCCTTCTGCCAAATTGCTGTTCTAAAAACCCATCTGGCTGCAAAGCCTGCCCCCTTCTGGCCAAATACAGTACCTGCTCAACCTAGTAGATCACCAATAAAACAGTCCTGGAGCCTCCTCCTGGAGTGAGGAAAGTGCACCTGATCGGTGCAAGGTAGAAGTGGAGCACCTTGCACACACACTTTGTGAATGTCCTACGAGTGAATAACAAAGGTTCCAACTCTTCTACATTCCCTTTAGCTCACCACTGCCAAAAGCACTTAACAAACTTGCATTCAACCTGTGACGCAAACCAAGTCAAATAAACATATTCATTGAGTTGCTAATGGAAAGGCAATGTACCAAGTGCTGAGCTCCAGACAAAGGCCAACCTGAGTCATGCCTTCAGAGAACTCACAGGCTAAGTGGGGGAGACCAGGTGAAATCACCTTTGAAGGTGGCAGTACAAGAAGTGCAATGAAGCAACAAATGACCATTTGCAAAATTATTGAAATAGATAGGGCTACTGGTACATAGAAAAGAATATGAGAACAGTCCAGTGACATTTGTGGGGGGAAAAATCTGATTAGGACTTTAAAGGATAGGAAGAATTTAGAGGGGTGGAGAGAAGGGAAGAACATTCCAGAAATTGGTAAGTGTGAGAAAAGGTACAAAAATAGAAAAATACAAAAGTTTAGAGGATAGTGAGTAATTATAATCATAATAGCTGATGATGTTTATCATGTATTAGACACTGTCCTCGGTAACTAACATTGATTAGTCCTCTTGATTCTCATGCAATTCAAATTACTTTTATCCCATTTTTACAGCTAAGGGAACTGAGGCATAAAGAAGTTTAAGTAACCTGAAGTTCAACTAACTTACAGCTTGTAAGTGACTGGGCTGGGATTTGAACCCGGAGGCCGCACACTTAGATGCTGTTTCTTACAGCTTCTCTCATTTGGCTAGAGGAGCTGATTTGTTGGAAAAGTATGTTGGAAGCCAATCACAGAGGATCTTGAATACTATGTTAACAAACTTGGACTTGATTTTGTGGGCAGTAGGGAATCACTAAAGGTTTCTGCATGGGAAAGTAGATCTGGATTTAGGTTTTTAACTGAGATACACACAGGAAGAAAATACTAAGGACACATTCACATAAAAAAAATAAATAAATAAATAAATAAAAGCACAGAATTAGGTGCCCTTCCTCTTCATAGAGTGCCTTGTCCAGAGGAAGCCTCTCAGATCTCGAACCAACGGAAGAGTGAATCCTTGGTGTGTGGCACTGAGGAAGCACCAAAAAGTAAGCAGCCCTCAGATCTACCCAGGCCCATGCTCAAAAGCAGGGACAGACTTGAAGGCTGGTATGTACAGAGAAGGAGAAGATATGAGGAGAGAGTGGGCAAGTGGAGGGACAGAAGAGGTGAGCAGGTGAGAGGTGAGCAAAACGAGTGAGGACCTCGGATATGTAATTCAGCAACATCTTAAGCATGGTAAAATCGAAGCTTCTGGAAGAAGAAAAAATATCATCAGCTATCTCCTTGATTATTTTCTAACAGTAGATAATTTCCTTAGTCGCTTCCCGCTTTTCATTTGCTAAAATGGAAAATCTTTTCTCATGCACAGAATGCTTTTCTTTCTCCCTCCTCTTTTTAAAGACTCAATTTTGCTAATGCATTCCATCAAGGACTATAAAGCTGAACTTGTTCTCATGACCGCTGCCATAATGAATGTGGGACAAATGAAGTAATGGGCCCTCTGAAAGGGTGGTAATTGAAATAAGAGCATCTTTTTTTTATTTTCCAGGAACTGTATGCACAAAGGAGCCTGCTCAACCCAATGGAGTAAAACCATTAGGTAATTTGAATCCTGAGCAGAGTTTAGATAATTGTCTTGGATGGGGCTTTGGGAACAGTCACAGGAGATGCGGCATCATCCTGTCGAGATGGTCTCCGAGGAATATTGGGTCTGTGAGAGTGCTGTCCTGCTCCTGAGTCACAAAGCATGGGTTGTGGGCCTGGCCTTAGACTGGGCTCCAGGCAAAATTATGTACTTACCCTTGTAAATTGTGGTATTCAGTATAGCATCGCCTTAAATTATGGCCATGCCTTCCTGACCCCACTTTTGGGAATGAACTGAGTTCCAAGCAGCTGCTTTATGTCCACCCACAGGAAACCAACAGATAGATGGGGGGGGGGGGGAGATTGTTTGTAAATCTCCAAATCTTGTTCTCTTGATATGTATTTTTGTTTGAAGAATGAGTTGATTAGTTTGTGTTAAAATGAGGACAAAAAATTATATAAGAAAATCAAATGTCATTGTATAGACACCCCCCCCAGTCACAGGCATGGCCTCATAAACTCAGCCTGTTGGTCTCTCCTGCCCTTGCTTTCTTCTCAGCTGCTACTATTTGAAAATACTTAAGCCCATGACACTGAATCATTTCTGTTTGGGGCTGTGTATTGGGGATTGGAAACAAGTCACATTCCCAGACCCAAGGTCTAGGAACAAAGCCACTGCTTCCAGGTCCCTGTATTGACCCCAAATTTTCTTCCTGAAAAGCCTCTCTCCTTTCCTCCTAACACCCTCTCCCCTCTCCCCTCTCCCAGGGTTTTAAGCCTCTGAAGAAGCCAGGATTGAACTTTAAAATCTTGTAATTTCATTATCAAAAGGAATAATTTAGTTATCTTTATCATAAGCTTTTCCCATTTGAACGAGCCCAGGCCCCAGCTTTCACAATAAAACAGACCCTTTGAGTTGTTTTTCTAAATGAAAGAGCCGCATAACCAGGAGAGTAGATGATTAGGCCGCTCTACTGAAAGGCAAAGTGGCTCAAGTCAGCTTTTTTATCTAACTAATTTTGTTTGGCTTTGTGAAAAATGATTATAAAAGCTTCCTTTATTTCTACCTCCCTCTAAGCATTTTTAAAGCAAGAGAAGACTGTACTTTGTTTGGTCAGGAGTTTTACCAACAGTAGTTAGAAACTCAGAGGCACCTCGCTGGCAGCGTAGCGCTCTTGGCACTGGGGTTGCCAACATACCTGCTTCCATCTGCGTTAGTCTCTGTCACATTCACTGTGATCTCCAAACAACTGACTACTTCATTCTATCTTTTTTTTATTTAAGATTTTTTAATTGATTTTTAGAGAGAGAGGAAGGGAGAGAGAGAAACATCAATGTGAGAGTGAAACATGGATCCGCTGCCTCCTGCACGCCCCCTAGTGGGGATTGAGCCTGAAACCGGCAGGGGCAGGGAATCAAACCGGCAATCTTTTGGTGCACAGGACCACGGCCCAACCAACTGAGCCACACCAGCCAGGGCTAATTCATTCTATCTTTTAGTTAGTCATCCCCAAGCATTAATATACTGCAATACGTATTATTTTATTACAAATTATTCCGCTTCTACTAGTATTTTTTCTTTATTTTTATAGTTAGGACATTATATTGAGTTTTTAAAAATATGTGCATAGGAGGTTTATTATTTGTACATTTCTTTTCAGAATAAATGGGACCTAACAAAACATTCAGTTAAAAAATAGGTCATTGGGTCTGATCTGGTTAAGAACTCTTGACCTGAGTGGATATTGTGGTACTGTCTGCTGAAGGCAGAAAGGGACTGAAGAGGAGGTCAGTGCATTCCCAGAGAAGGCCGTAGCTGTCTACTAAGAGACCTCATGGGTAATAAGGCCTTGAAGAACTGACCACTTTCCAAATTCCAGCATTCACCCTCATCAGGATCTCAGAAGTTTTCAGAATCCAGGGTCACCTGAGTCAATCAAATTCATGAGGTTGCTCATGGCAAACTCATAAATTTATAGTGGGAGACATTTCTCCCCAGGGACTGAAAAATTTATGTTCACTGTCCAGGGCAACCAGTCCTAGAATCAGAATGCCTGGAGGCCAGCAACGGATGGACACAAATGCTGAGCAAAGGGCACACAGGTGCTGAAGAGAGATTGGAAGAGGCACTGCTGTCCCCCGCCGAGCACACTCCAGCAACCGCCAAGGGTGGCTCTCTCCTCTGCGCACACTGCTTGGCTGGACACTGCCAAGTCAACATTCCTTGGGTTTTCATTTTGTGTAGCCGAAGCTGAACATTTCCCCCTCTGTCTACCCCTCCCCACCTGCACATAGTCTTCCTCCTGGCAATGTACAATTCAACTGGTTAAATATCTTGTACTAAATGACATTCATATTCTGGGCCTGCCTTCCAAATCACCTACCTTAATTGGAGTTTTGTGAGGTCCACACATTTCAGATGATCTCTGGCTTTACTCTAACAGATGACTAATCACACTCATTGTCTGTGAATTTTACTAATTTAACTCAGAAGGTGACCTTATACCCCTGATTTCCAAATCCATGGAGAGGGAGACTTCCCACTACAGCTTCCATATGCTGCCAAAACTGATGTCAGAAATGAGGGCTGGGACTGTCTCAGACTCCTTTCCTGCTCCGCCCGAGTCCCTACAGCTGGAACAGTTTCCCTGATTTTTATCTTAGTTTGATAAAGAATATTCCTGCCCAGCCGGGCGTGGCTCAGCTGTTGAGCGTCGACCTAGGATCCAGGTGATCTGGGTTCGATTCCCGGTCAGGGCACATGCCCGGGTTGCGGGCTGCAGCCAATCAGTGATTCTCTCATCATTGATGTTTCTATATCTCTCTCTCCCTCTCCCTTCCTCTCTAAAATCAATAAAGATAAAAAAAAAAAAAAAAAGAATATTCCTGACTCACTTCAGCTTCCCAATGACCCCCATCGACCACCCTGGGTGGCAAAGTTCCGGTATAGTTCCAGCTGGAGACTCCCCAAATTATCACACTAACAATGGGTCGGAGGAGATAGCACAGGCGCAGGCGTCAGGGTGTTATGTTTGTTTATTATTTGTTGTTTTTGAATATACGGTGACTTTCACTCACATAGACTGGTTAGGGATGGAGCAATGAGCTGATTAACTTAACAGTAGTTAATTAACATAGATGGACAATGATTTTCGAAGAATTATTAATGACATGCAGTTCATTCAAAATCCATATTATGGTTTAATCGTCTTTTCATGGTACCGAAGGGAAGAGTTCAGGGACGCGTGCTTGACCCTCCGCACCTTCCATCATTACACTACAGGCTGAAATCACGTGTCCTCAAGCCATTCTTTTCAATAACCCACATCCTCTCAGCCCTCACCAGTGTTCTCTGTGCTCTCCCACTTCCCAGAGTTGAAACTTTTACTGTTACTTCTGCACCAATAAGAACTTGTGTCACTTTAACCTCCTTGTAGCTCCAGCCCACTCTTGTATCCTGTTCGTTAAGTGTATTGATTGACTGAGAGGAAGCTTCCCCACCTGGACAAGAAGGGATGTTAGTTATTTCCGTAAGGCTTTAATCTGGGCCCTTCCATTCTTCTTCATTGGAAGATCCAGTAAATAGAGCACAAGTTCATCATTTTCTCCAGGGACTTTTAAATATCCAATGAAGATTAAACTTAAATTTAAGTGTAAGAATTTTTTTAATTGTGCCTTATTTGTTCACTCATTTAACTATATATTACATGAACATTTATGAAGCATCCATCATGTGGCAGACATTGTATTAGGCATTGGAGATACTAAGAAAGCAAGTGATGGTCCCAGTTCTCAAGGAGCTCGTAGCTGTAAAAGGGAGAGGTAGGCATGTAAAAATACAATTTCAACTCAGTGTAATGGGTGTTACTGTGGAGGGTTGCTGAAAGCTCAGTGGTGACACAAAGGAACTAAGTGATCAACTCTACTTAAGGAAGAGGGCTGCAGGAGGTTCACAGAGGAAGATACTCGTGCTAAACTTTGAAGGAGAGGTAGAAATTTTCCCACTAGACACAGCAAAGAGGAACTTTTTAGAAAGATGGAGGAGCATGTGCCAATGTACAGAGGCAAGTAATGATAATGAAGCTTCCAGCAACTGGAAGCAGTTGATGGGACTGGAGCCCAGGACAAAATCTTGTAGGAGATGGGGCTGGAAGGGCTAGATCCTAAATGGTTTTGAATGCTTTGATGAAGGGTTTGGACTTATTTCATTTGGCAGTGGGGAGTACTTGATGAGTGCTAAATGGGGAAGAGACAGTTATATCTATGTTAGATATAAGATCGCGGTGGATTCCACGTGGATGGATGTGTGTAAAACCAGAGGCAAGGCCTGTAACTGAAATAGCAATGAACTGAAGATTTGTGAGCCCCTTCTATAGTATAGAGTTGATGCTGAGAAGCATTTGCTCAATGAGGATCAACATTTCCCACCCTCTAAGTGGTGCCATGTGACTAGTTCTGGCTAAAGGAACGTGAGTAAAAGTGTGTAGGTCATTCTGGTCCAAGGTGGTTCAATGAACCCACACCATGCTGCCTTCCCTTCCACAAAAACCCGGAGAGTTTGCGTTGAAGATGCTTATGTCACAAGGTGAAAGGAATCTGGACCCCTGAGTCAGAGAAGGGGTGCCCAGAAGAGCCACCCAACCAAGCACACCTATGTTGAACTTTATATGAGTAAAATAAATAAATAAATAAATTTTGTATGTTAAACCTCAGAGACCTAAATATTGTTAAAACTGCTAGATTGCCCTGGCTAGCACAGGAGGAGTATTAGGAGCTGTTTATAATACTTGAAATAAGACAGAGACTTTCCATGTTACTAATATGTAGAAGCATAATACATGATAACCACAGCACAAACTGTGGGAAGGTGGTAAATGCAGTTGAATTTTGCAAACGTTCTTTCTTGCCTTACTTAGGAAGTGGTAAAATCAAAAGTGTTCACTTAAGGCAGACAATTATACATGAAGGATGCTATTGTAATCTCTAAGGTAACCACCAAAAGAATCATGTAAGAATATGTGACTAAAAAGCAAATAAAGGAGAAACAATGAAATAAAAATTGTTTTTTGTAATCCAAAAGAAAGAAAGAAGTGAGAAATAAGGGAACAAAGTAGAAAATGACAAATAGAAGGCAAATAGCAAGATATTAGACACAAACTAAATCATTAATTATTTTAAATGTAAATGGTCTACAATTCAATTAAAAGACAAAGTTTGTCAGACTGATTAAAACCCCCCAGCTATACACTATTTAAATTAAATAAAAAGATAGAGAAAGGTTGAAGATAAAAAGATGAGAAAAGATACTACACAAACACTAATCAAAGTAAGTCTGGCTTAGTTAGATTAATGTTAGACAAAGTGGACTATGAGGAAAGAAGAATTGCTAGAGATTAAAAGGGAAATTTCATGGTTATAAAAAGACATTTTTAAATATTACCCGTTCCATCTTCCTTTCTTGTGTTAAGTGCTATAATTATCTAATAATAGAATAACTACTTCAGGCAAGATGATGATTCCAGGATGTCTTGTCATTTCAAGCACAAAAATATAATGAAATCAATTTTTAAAAATTATTGCCCATCCATGATATTAAACTTTTAAGATTGACACCTTTGAAAATATTAGGACTATTACATTTGCTGATCACCAAAGGTTTTATTTGTGCCTTTAGCATCAACACACATAAAAACTACTCAGCGTGTCTATCCTGCTTAATAGCATGCTTCTGTTTCTTCTTCACTCTTCTAAAATCATGAGTAATGACTTCACGCAGAAAACAGGAGTTAGCCGGCCCCGCCAAACAGACCAGTTCCATTAGCTTAATGAAATGGTTCAGGGACAAGACCTCCTTCGGCTATTGTGCATCTTGATTGGAGCTCATTACCAGTCTTCAAAAATATACCTTTACTGTAGCTTCATGTTCGGCAGTGTTTTTCTGGACACACATCTAGCTTCTAGTATATCCTTTGCTGGAAACGTATGAATGTAAGCTGTGGAAATTCTTAGAAATGTCAGGTCTGCCATTCGTTTTCACCAAGCTCTGAATGTCATCATTCAGAAACCACATATGGCTCAGTGAGGTGCTTTTTCTCATAAAAACCCTTTAGTCTTTCTGAGCTGGAGCCAGGGGTAGAGACACTCTAAACCCTGAGCCAGGAGCTGTTCAGATGGCACACTGTGGGGCAAGCAGAATGTGCCCGTCATTCAACGACTTCATTTGAATCAGAGCCAACAACTAAACAAAACGGGGGGGCAGTCATTTCTAAGCCTCAATGTCTTATAAACCGGCCAAGCTCAATTTTACTGTAACTATACGGCACACTGAAGACCGGGAGATTTGAGACGTGGCCAGAGTGCAGGGCACTTAGAGGAGGGAGAGGTTCTCAAAACCCCAAGGGAGCATCCTATGCCACGAGGAGCCAAGACTTTCCATTGATGGAGCAGAAGGCAGATGGGGAGGGGAGCATAAAAACCTTGGCCTCGCTCTGCTCCCTCTTTCTCACCTTCTACCAATACTGCCCATTGGCCAGATACAGCTGGAAACCAGAAGCAAGCTGGGAGGCCTCTTGGGTGCCGAGGGAGCTGGAGAAGGGGCAGAGGGGTCTGGAGGAGCACAGGGGCTGCTGCAGCTGTCTAGATAAGAGGCTACCTGCTGCTCTGCCATTAACTGTGTGCTGTGTGGCTTCGTGGAAGCCACTTAACTTTCTGAGCCACAGTGTCCTATTCTGTTAAAACGAGAGCAATGATTTCTGTCTACCTCACAGAGTTACTGTGAGGAAAAAGCTAACATGTATAACGTTTAATACAGTGCCTAGCACACAGTAGGTGCTACATAAATGATGTCACCTTCCCTTCTCCATTAAACTTATCCTCTGCTTGCTTCTTTTAAGCCAAGCCTAGATGTTTACTTTCTTTTTCAACATTAGTATACTTTAGAAAAATCCTCTTATTCTTAAGGCCCTGGGGAAGAGTCAGGATCATTCCTCTGTCAAATACATTACATAATAATTGCCTTGGGTCAGGATACTATTTAAGCAGAAAAGCATTTATTTCTTTATTTTTCAGAAATACTGTGCACACTACAAGGGACTAATTCTACATAAATTACCACCTATTTATCAGAAGCAGCAGTTTATTTCCTGGGACTGCTGGACCCTGACATCAGCTGTACCCTATTTGTTGTGTCAGGTAATGAGATGCTGGGCATGCAGAACACTTTCATTATTTGGGGAAGCTCAGATTTGCTGCAAGTCAATTGCTCATTCCAAGGATCAGAGCATTTTTTATTGTAAACCATACACCAATTTGCAATGTCATTTCCAAGTTCTGATGGAAAGTCTATAATGTATTCCTATAATCATCTAATGTTTTTATACACGATCCTCCAGGCTGGAATATTTTCTGCTATTTCATTCATCCAGAGTAATTGCAAAACAATGATGGTTGCCCTGCTGGCTCAGCTTCCATGCCCAGGCTTCAGGCTTTTTGTGTAAGGTGCTCTGAAGCCAAGGGGAGAAGACTGAGGGTGTTGAGTGCAGTATCGAGAAAAGGTCACCAAATGATAATGATGTTTACATGTGCATCCACTTTCTACTTCACTAAGCAACTTCACAGCCATTATGTAGATCGAGGTGGGGATAATTCCCTCCTTCCTCTTTACAGATGAGAACACTGACTCTCAGAGATGTTAAGCAGCTTGCCCAAAGCAGTCCCAGTATTTGGGTTGGCACGAGGATTAGAATATAGGCCTTCTGATTCTAAAGTACTTGTCCAGGGCTGAAAAAGTGAGCTTAGTTCTTAGACTCACTTGAGGACTGCCTGCTCTCTGTAAAAGAATAAAACAGAGACCACCAGAGCTTAACAGTAAAAGAAACAGAGTTTAGAATTTATTTTTACCTGGCAAAAAAATACAAAATTTACTAGTTAGTTTGCTAAGGGGGAAAAGTCAGAATATTGTGAAGTGCTTTAGAAAGGTGGAAGAGAGACTCAAGGTGATTAAACCACATAAGCATTGAACACTAATGATCTAGATAGAATGAAGCCAAACCATACATCTTACATGCTTGGTTAAACAAGTCCCATTGTTCAGTGGTCTGGAGAATCTTCAGTTAAGCCCAGTCTGGATCTGGATGAGGGGTCACTAAAAGTTGATATTTCTTTTTAAGCTTCAACTGGTTACAATAGTTAAGCACAGCATTCAGTTTTGGCATCTCCTCAAACTCTCAAACTTCTCGAACGTTCATCAGAATCACCTGGAGAGCTTGCTAAAACACAGATAGCAGGGCTCAACCCCAGAGTTTCTGATTCAGAAGATATAGCATAAAGCGTTAGAATCTGCATTTTTAACAAGCTCCCAAATGAAGCTTGTGGCTGAGGATCACTATCCTAGACACAGTAGTTCTCAGAGGAGGGAACTATTTTTAATGGGGGTGAGAGGTGGGTAAAGAAATTGCTTATGGGAATCTAAAGTCAACACAACATACCACAACCTTGATCTGTTCATTTCACTTCCTTAGGAGGAATCAGTACTGAATTATTTGACTTGTCTTTTTAAAAATAGCATTGCATGCATTGATTCAATCTCATTACACTTAGAGTTTGCTTTTATTACCTTACTCTACCTGATCAATAATCACATTTTCCCATGCTTATAACTTTCTCCCATCTAATTTTTGGTCAGTGTAAGATCTGATTTATTGCTGCTATGACTCAGCCGTATAGTTCTTCAAGCTTATATTCTTCTTGTAAGAATCCAGTGTTCTCCAATTATACCTTCTTTGTTCCTATGTTGAGCACGTATCCCCCACTGCCCCATGGTAGTTACTTGTGCACCTGACCTGTTTGTGTCTTCCAGTGGGTTGGTGTCTACAGAGAGAAGGAACTGATTATGTGGTTTTGTTTTCCTCATACCACCAATCCAGGCCCTGCTCATAATAGACACTCAATAAATATTGATTTGGATTCATTGGCAGTTTTAAGTCAGATATGCCTTAACTGATTCTTTTTTTATTCACATAAGTAAAATTTATACTTTTTGGCATATAGTTCTGACTCATGACAAACACAGAGAGCCGTGTAACCACCACCACAATCAGGATAGAGAATAGTTTCATTACCTTAAAAAACTCCCTCATACATGCTGCTTTTTTTGTAGTCAAAAGCTCCCCTTTCCCTAAGTCCCTAGCTGGTCAGTTCTTTGTCCCTGTAATTTTGACCTTTCCTAGATGTCATACAAAGGGGATTATGCTGTATGTAGCTTTTGGAAATGGCTTGTTTGCTTAGAAAAGTGCATTTGAGCTTCATCCATTTTGGTAAGAAAAATGCATTGGAGCCTCATCCAATGTGTCAGCAGCTCAACCTTTATTACTGAGTAGTATTCCATTGTGCAGATGTTCCACAGCTTGTTTATCCATTCACCAGCTGGAGGACATGTGGGTTGTTTCCAGTCTTTGGCAATTATAAATAAAGCTGTTGTAAATATTTGTACACAGCTTTTGGATGAACATAATGTCCATTTCTCTTGGATAAATAAATACCTAAGAGTGGGATTGCAGGGTGATATGATAAATCTTTGTTTAACTTTATAAGAAATTGCCAACATTTCTAATAAAGTAGTTCTACCATTTTACATTCTTATCAGCCATATATGAGTTCCAGTTGCTCCACATCCTCATTAGCTCTTAGAATTGTCAGTTTCTTCTGTTTTAGACGTTGTAATAGGTATTTACTGTTATTTCTTTGTGGTATTAATCTGCATTTTCCTAATAAATCATCATATTGAGCTTCTATCCACCCATGAATTATCTTCTTTGATGAAATAAGTGTTCAAATCTATGTCTATTTTTTAATTAGCAGTTTCTTTTCTTACCATTGAGGTTTTAGAGTTTTTATATGTATTGCATACAAGTCCTTTGTCAGATATGTGATGTGCAAATATTTCCATCCAGTTGTAACTTATCTCTCAATCTCTTAACAATGTCTGTGCAAAGCAGAATTTTAAATTTTGATAAAGTCCCATTTATCAAATTTTTTTTTCTTTTAGGGATCATGCTTTGCTATTCTAAGAAAACTTTGCCTAACTTAAGAGCACAAAGATTTTTTCCTATGCTTTCTTCTAAAAGTTTAACATTTTATATTTAGGTCCATGACCCATTTTGAGTTAATTTTTGCATAAGGTTTGGAACATAGTTTGTGGTCCACTTTGGTGCATATGAGCATCCAGCTGTTCCTACATCTTTTATTGAAAAGAATGTCCTTTCTCCGCTGAGTTGCATTCAATCTTTTTTGGTTTTTTCCACACAGTTTTGATTATTGTATCTTTTTAGGAAGTCTTGAAACCAAGTAGTATGAATCTTCCAACCTTGTTCTTTCACAAAATTGCTTAGACTATTTTAATTCCTTTGCCTTTCTATATAAATTTTAGAATAGATTGTGAATATCCACAAAAAATTGTACCCTTGATGATTAACTCACACTGTTTACTTTGGTAGCCTGTGGTTCTCAAACTTCATTGTGCTTAAGAATATAAAATTCCTATATGCCTGGGTCTGACTCAGAATATTCTCATTTAGAAATTCTGTCAGGAGCCTAGGCATTTGCATTTTAACACTATCCCTAAGGTGAGCTGGTGTAGGTGGTCATGCACAATAATTTGAGAAACATGGTCCTAGCTTCCCCAGAATCTAGGAAATGCTCCACAGGCTTTGAAGAATCTTGTATATATGACATTCACAAACTTGGGAAAAGGGTGTAGCATTAGGTTAAACCTATAGCTGATAATATACATCATACAATATTATGGCCGCCCTGCCAGGCATGGCTCAGCAGTTGAATGTCGACCTAGGATCCAGGTGATCAGGGTTCGATTCCCGGTCAGGGCACATGCCCGGGTTGCTGGATCGATCCCCAGTCGGGGGTATGCAGGAGGCAGCCGATCAATGACTCTCTCATCATTGATGTTTCTCTCTCTCTCTCTCTCTCTCTCTCTCTCCCCCTCTCCTTTCCTCTCTCTGAAATCAATAAAGATATATTTAAAAACAAAAACAAAAAACAATATTAGGCCAATCAGTATTGTCCAGCCACTGCTGGAACACAAACCAGAGCCTAATAGATGTCTAACTGCTCTGCTTTAGGCAATGAGAATGATGTGGATTTCCATGCCTCATGAGTAGCTCCTCTGTGAAACAACCCATGGGCCAATTCCATGAACATATTTTTATACTCAGGGCAGAATTTTTCAACTATTCTCCAAGAAGAAAAAACTAGATTTGAGAGATTCACAAGGTAAATGAGTTACAAGGAAAAACATTCATCGAATGAACAGATTCTCTAGAGAGAAATTAATGACTGTAAATATTAACTCTGTTTTACATTGAAATATGGATTGACAGCTTGCTCAGGGAACAGTACATTCTTGTTAATTTCATTTTCTAGGTAATGGGAGATAGAAGGTTAACTGGAAAAACCTTCCATTAGAAAAATCTTTCTAAAATGAATTAGTGTACTTTTCACATTAACTTATTGCCCAGCATTCATTGCTTGCTTGTTGCCTAAGGGCAGAATATAACAATTTAGAAAAGACCAAAGTGAATTTAAGAGGCTTCTCACAGGTCCCTAGACCAGCAGGCTCACTGAATAGTCTTGGAAAACAGGTGGGAAGAAATAAATAAAATTATTGTAGAATGCCAACGGGGAAGTAAACTCCTTTCCCTGTGTTAATTGTTTTGCTAATAGGCCAATGCTGCTTAGAAAGAGGGAGCTGAGTGTAACAATTTAAAGGGAGACCAACCTTCACACTTAAAAGAGCCTTCTCAGAGGAGCCCAGAATCAGCAGCCCTAATGAAGAGGCCAAGCAAATGGCAATATTGGTTCCCATTGGGAGATACAGATAGGAGAACCCACCTAGATTGGGGCCCTTCTTTGGCTGAAATTTTACCAAGGAACAACCTATTTTTGAGTCTTCCTATAAATTTTCTCAAGGTTGCCCTGGCTCACATGGCTCAGTGGTTAGAGCAATAGCTGAGCACCTAAGTGTCACAGGTTTGATTCCCAGTCAAGGGCACATACCTGGTTGCAGGTTTGATCTCCAGCCCCAGTCAGGGTCATGTGGGAGGCAGTCAATTGATGTGTCTCTCTCACATCAATGTTTCTCTCTCTCTCTCTTTCTTCCCCCACCTCCCTTCCACTCTCTCTATAAACCAATGAAAAAATATCCTCTGGTGAAGATTCACACACACACACAAAATTTCTCAGGGCACCACTGGGAGGTTTGGTAAACCCCTCTAGGGGTTTCTCGGTGGACTTGGAGCCAGGCCGCTTTATTCTACACCCTGGCTTCACCACCTGCTGGCGACTTTGGAAAAGTCACTGCACTTTTCTATTCCTCAGTTTCACCATTTACAAAATGGGGGAAATAGCAGCACCTGCCTCATAGAGTTTATTGTTATGAAGAGCAAGCGGGTTCATGTATAATTCTAAGATCCTCAGAACATCCCTGGATAGGAATCGCTACTTAAATCTTAGCCACCACTCATACGATTATTTATTTATGAGAAAGGATTTGAGACAGAGAAAGTATACTCTCTGAGGAAGATGTAGGACTTGAAGGGCAGGTGCTGTTTCTCTTTTTGCTTGAGTTGCTAACCAAACATTTGTTGTGTATGCACAAGGTAGTCACTGTCTTAGGAGAGAGAATGCTAAGGTTTGATGAAGAGCCCTGTGGGAAATGTGCCATCCGCAAGGTTGACAGAAGAGGACATCCTGCTGAGAGTCACCTTGTCTTTGGGGCCTGCCCTTCTATCCTGAGCACCTCCTTCTCAGAGGTTCTGATCTAAGCATAGACAAATGATGCTTCCCCAGGAAGCTGCGGCACAGCACCTGCGAGACAGGAGTGTCCAGATAAGGCTGAGCTCCGGGCCGCGGACTAAGCGGGAAGTGGACACAGAGCATGCCGCTAATCCAGACAAGCTGAGTCACGGCGTGGCTTCTTCTCCGGGCTTTAAACCTCTCCAATGCCTTTGGACCTTAGAATAAAAGAACTCCTTCTACTCAGACAATAACATCTTTTAAAGAATATTTTTATTGATTTTTAGAGAGAGAGGTGGGGGGGGCAGAGAGAGAGAAACATTGATGTGAAGGCAAAATATCAATTGGCTGCCTCCTGCACGCCCCCTACAGGGGATCCAGCCAGCAACCTGGGCATGAGCCCTGACCAGTAAATGGAACCGGCAGCCTTTTGGTGCACTGAACAATGCCCAGCCAACTGAGCCACACCAGCCAGGGCCAGGCAACAACATCTTTAGCCCTATCCAACCTACAGTCTGCTCATAAAAAGTGAGGCACCTGGGGGTCTACCCAAGGACAGGCTAGGCCCCCTCCAGCCTGCCCATGACCTACCCTCTCCGTTAAGCTGTCCATGCCTAACTACCTGCCACTTACTGGGAAATGGGCAACTGTCTTTAGCTGAGTCCACACCCACCTGACATTCATGTTAGCAGCAAAAGTATTTTATTTCAATCTCTGTGGTGCTATAACTTACCATTGGGAAGGGAGAGTGTCCCCAAGTAGTCTTAAATAAATTGTACTGGAAAGAAATTAGAAATAAAAAATATTCTGAGGTGGAGATGATGCAAAATAACTTTTAAGAGGTTGAAAAGTGGGGAAAAGTGCCTGGTGGAACCAGAGAACCTATAGGCCTTTCCCCATGGAGGGAGATCCAGGGACACAAAAGCAACGACAGTTCATCCCACTTCACTGGGTACTGAAGGGCCCATGTTCTCTTAGCACCCTAGGAAGATAGCGTCCCCACAAAGTGAATTGCTTTATTTTACAGACAAGACCTTCTTCCCTCCTCATCAAATTAGATTTCTAGGCCCCCTGATGATACATCACCTTGTAAAACCATGGTTAAGCCAGGATAAGTGACTATGTTATAAGAGGGGCTGAAAGTGGGTTCCGTGGTGCCAGGGAGCCTGAGTTGCATGCCTAAGCAAGGTGCGGGGGCATGGAGGTGTGCTGCTCAGACCTTCCTTCAAGCAAGAACTTGCCTCTCAGCTGCAGAGATCCAGCTCGCTGACAGCCTGCAGCTTCAGTGCTAAGGCCGAGCTCTTCCCAGGTAGCCCCAGTCAAGAGCTGAGCGTGGCTGGGGCCAGGGCCTGGCTGTTTCCTGAATGCAGGGCTCCTCTAACGCGCCATCTTTGACACAGAGTGCCCACGTTGAGCTGGCAGAGACGGTCAGGCCTGCACCACAGCCTGATGTTCTTGCTTCCCAATTCTGCTTTCTCCCTCTTTCTTTCCACGAATGTCAGATCTGCATCATAGTTAAAAGGCTTTCCCTGCCCTGCCCTGTTTCCATTTGTCTGGCATCAGTTGTCCCCACCTCTCGCCCCCCCTAAACATCTTGCACTCCCAACTGTCACAGCATCTGCTTCCTGGAGAACCCAAATGTCATGACTGATACGGACAATGGTTCGAGAAAGCAGGTGATATGATGGGGTGCGGGGCCTAGATCACCGGCTGCCCCCTGGCAATGAGACCTTCTTGTGGGCAGTGTTGTAAGTGATGGGGGCTGTGGTTCATCCCATTAACCTCCCTCTTCTAAGTGTCCCCTCAGGAAGAAGGGCCCACTGCAATCTTGGAGGGGCTGCTCCCCGAATAACAGAGGAGACCCTAATGGCATAGGGAGAACTGTAGCAGCCGTGGAGCTCACCACTTGGATCTCTCTTCAAGAACGAACTAGGCTCCCTAGCCAGTTTTGCTCACTGGTTAGAGCATCGGCCCGTGGACTGAAGGGTCCCAGGTTCGATTCCAGCCAAGGGCACATACCTCGGTTGCAGGCTCAACCCCGGCCCTGGTCGGGGTGCATGCAGGAGGCAACCAACTGATGTGTCTCTCTCATATCGATGTTTCTCTCTCCCCTCCTTCCCCTCTCTCTGAAAAGCAATGGAAAAAATATCCTCGGGAGAGGATTAAAAAAAAACCACAACAAAAAAACCGAACTTGGCATTCAGCTGCAAGGAGTGCAGTTCCCTGGCAGCCTCCAGCTGCAGCGCAGTCAGGATCAAGCCCAGGCCATGCTTTTCCCAGGCAGCCTGGCCATTCCTGCCCATTGCAGGACACCTCCAACAAGTCTTTGCTCCAAATCTCCCCCTTAGGTTGGCCAGGACTTTGTTAGATCTGCAGCTCAGCCTGAGGCTCTCCTTGCCCACTTCTGCTCCTTCCCAACTTTCCTTTCACAGGTGTCAGGTGTGTCTCACAGTCTGAACTCTTTTCCTGCCCTAGCTTGCTTCCTCCTCCTTTATCTTGACTCTGGAATTCCTGACTCTGTTCCATCATCCTTTCCAGGGGGCCCAAACTGACACCCAGGGCTCACTGGCTCCTGGGAACTCCAGGATATGAGCTCACTGAGCCCTCTCTTGAGAGGCGGTGCCCACACTGAACCCCTCAGCCAGAGACACTCAGAATGAGGCCCCTGAGCTGCCGGTTAGGGAGGTAACAGGCGGAGGGCCAACTGTCAGCATTATCTGGGCTGTCCCCGGGAAAGCTGGGCCTTTGGAAGATTAAGATTACCGGAATGGAAAAGGTGTCTCAGAAGATGGTGTCAATACTTTTCCTTCCGACTCTGATTTATAATACTGAAGTGACAGGTTTCTGGCAAGTAAGAAATGCATGTTAGGAAGATTTTTAAAAAATGTTTTAGGGACAAAGGTTACTAGTCAAACAGCCTTACGTGAAGTTTGAAGGGAAGGAAGAAAAAGGCTCAGAAGAAACTTCTAAATCACGTAAATGGAAGCTAACATGAAAGGCACAGAAAGATGTACAGTGGGAGAAAGAGAAGCCCAGTAATTCTGAGAAAATACCAGAGAACCAGTACTGGGAATAATATCCAAGGCTCAATTATTTGTATTTCAGTGCACAAGATAACAGGATATAACGGAAACTTTAAGACGAGCAGATTGTCCCAGGTTGGGTTTCTCAGGAAAAAGAGCCTGAGATGGAGATCAGCTTGTAGGAAGCTTCTTAGGAGTGCCCTTGGGATTAGTACTTGGGGGGGGGAGCCGAACTGAGCAGAGGGAGACGTGAGTTCCACGCTGTGTCAAGGGAATGCTCGGCCAGCCCTGCTGAGGATTCTGAGATGACACTTCAGAGCTGTCCTGAACTGGGGCAAGATGCTTTATCCACACATCAGTCAGTCATTGAACGAAGGCCACTCTGGAAGGGGCGCGGCCTTGGGAGATGAGGCTGCTCTTGAGCTGAGGCAGTCCCCGAAGAGACCAGCTTGGATGACACCCCCAGTTGCTGGAGTAATAACCCTTTTATTCCTGAAGGGGAACTGCTAGTTCATCACAGCATCCACTACACGGATAAATACAATTTCCTAGATGTTCCTGAGACTTGGGGAAATGAAATTGGGCTAAGCAATGAAATGGTATATGTTCTTCAATTTAAACAAATCTGATAAAAATGGATATATAGTACCACCATGTGTCAAAACTGCAAACATATGAACCCAAAAGTACAGCATGCAGCATATGGAGAGGATTCAGTGAGAGTGAGAGCGCACTGTTATTTGTGGGAGTGCGCGGAGACTGCCAGGCTAACTAGAAAGCTGAAGGATGTTTTTCTAAATCACATGATGAAAACATCACAGAATCAAGATGCAATATTGATGGGTTCCTTCAACTACTTAGATATCTATTCAAAATCTCTACAACAACCTTAGAATTTAATACATTCTTGACTTGCATTCCTAATAATTTCATCTTTCTTTTTTTTAAAAAAAAATACGTTTTTATTGATTTTAGAGGAAGGAAGAGGGAGGGAGAGAGAGAAAAAAAACCCACATATCCAAACATCGATGTGTGAGAGAGAAACATGGATCGGTTGCTTCTGGATGCCTCCCATTCCCACCCTGAACACACACCCTGACTGGGGACTGAACCCGCAACCTGGGCATGTGCCCTGACGGGAATCAAACCGGGGACCTTTTGGTGCACAGGACGACGCTCAACCAACTGAGCCACACCAGCTAGAGCATAATTTGATCTTTCAAAAAGTACAAGAAGGAAGGAAGGAAACTGTTACACTAGACTCAGTCCTGACCAGCAAGGAAGGATATCTTGCTGATGTTTGAATGATAGAAATCTTTCAACAAACATATGAAATAAAATGCATCCCTTGCCTTCCTGAAGATGAAAGGGATCCTGTCATCCCAGAACCTGTAATAGAAAAAAAAAAAAGACATGTAATTGAGGTTTTAGGAAAACAAACTTCAATAAAGTCATATAAATATAACCCCAGGGCAATGAAAAGGAATACATTGGGTTTCTTAAAATAGTGAAGCTGAGAAATTAAATTTTGTACTGTAACAGTTACCTGCAGAAGCTGTTATGAGCCAACATGGCATTCTCTGATGAGTCTGTGTTTTGAAATGACACATCCAAAAGAAGAGAGAAAGGACATGGACCAAGGTGAGTAAGAAAGTTATACAAACCCTGTAAGGAAGCGACAGAGGCAGAAAACCTGGAATGAGCTGAGGACTGCTAGATGACCAGGACCCCAGACAGGGCTTTGAGCAGGCAGCCTGAAGCAAGACGATGGAGAAAGGATAAGCTGGCTGCTCGGAGGAAATTCTGTTATGTGATAGCAGAGAAAAGGCAGAGCTACTCAATCGCTTCTTTCTTCCCCAGCAAGGAACACGATCTTCACACCGAGAGGGGTCTAACAGATGCCCAGGGAATAAACTGAAGCCCAACCTAAATGAGGAGGGAGAGAACCCGGTATGCAGGCTTTGCAGACTGAACAAAAGATATTAGGCCTTAGAACCACTGCCTCTCATCTCAGGGAAATTGAAAATAGAACAAGTGCCAGAAATCTAAGCCAGGCAGAAATACGGATTTTCTAAAAGGAAAAAGGAAAGGGAGGGGTTATGGAATCTATAGAGTGAGTGAGCTTAGCATTACTTTCCGCAATATTCTAGAATGCATATTACATAAACATTTGTTAACTAACCATTAAAACAGGCTAAACTAACTTCATATTATTTTCTGAGAGAGCTAAAAAATAAATTTGACCCTGGCCTGGTAGCTCAGTTGGTTAGAGCGTTGTCCCAATAAGCCAAGGTTGCAGGTTCGATCCCCAGTCCGCAGGGCGCATAGAAGAAGCAACCAATGAGTACATAAACAAGTGGAACGGCAAATTGATGCTTCTCTCTCTCTCTCTCAAATCAACAAATAAAAAATATTTTTAAAAAGATAAACAGATCGTAATAATACCAGACACAATTAATCTATTTCAGCACAATATTTTGCAAAGATGCTCATAACATTCATTGACCAAAATGGAGGGACATCGCCCGGTTTGTAAACTGGTTAGAGGGACCCACCGCCGGCCAGACGATTGCATTCAAATGCCTGTTCACGGACCCATGCCCATCATAGAGGAAGGCCTCTGACGCTGTTTATAGTTCTGTACGTGTTCTGGTTTCATTCAGTACTTTTTGGGAGAGATTCATATGAAGACAGTATAAAGTGTAGTAGAGAGAATATTATGAAAAGAATACAAGCAATTTATAGAAGAAGAAATGGAAGATGCCAAAACTGAGTAATCAGAACAATTCAGATTAGTAAAAACTAAAGCAATTAGTACAAATCAATATCACTAAAAGTGTAGGTCAGCACTACCCTCTACACATTGTCAGGCATATACATGAGTAGGCCTTTCTGGAGGACAATTTTGTTATTTCTTATCAAGATTTTGAGTGCATGTATCTTCCAAGTAACATTTTCACTTCCAGGTATCTAGCCCAGAGAAATTCCCACACATGTATCAGAGTCATGTACAAAATATTTATTACAGTATTTTTAAAGTAACAAACTGATAACATTTCTATTAACAAGGGGAAAGTTAATCAAGTGATACACATCCCTATAACACTGCATCAGATAAAACATAAGTAATATATGCAAACTCAGACATGGAAAGGTCTCTAAAACAAGTACCATACGAAACCCAAAAATGTGAACTATTTCCAGGAGGGAAGGAGTGCATGGGAAAGGTCTTGAAGAATGCATTTCAAGCCAAGTTGGGTGAATTCCTCTGGAGAGGGGCATGGGGTCAGAGGAAGGGCCAAGGGGAAGAGTTCACTTAATCTATGGTTGTTTTAATGCAATGTTAATGTTACTTAACATATTACTTGTAAATGTTAAGAATAAATAAAAGAAATATTGTTCTAAAGAAAGGGCACCAGGCTCAAGTCTGATGAAACGTGTCTTGGTCCTGGCTCTGCACTTGTTAGCCCGCCACCTTGCTGCTCTGAGCTTCCGTGACTCCACCTGTAATAAACTGATGGTAAGTGAGATGACATAAATAACAAGGTTTCATGAACTTCACAATGCACCAGAATTCTTTATAATTAAGATATATGTAAGTTAAAGTTTCGGGTGACCAAAGTTGGGATGGAAAGCAAATAAATGAAATGATGAAAATTAGGTCTAAATTGTTTTAATGAACTGGAACGTTGAGCCTCAAACAACCAGAATAATTGAACAAGGATGGATATAAAGTTTTATTTATAGGTTCAAAAATATATTACATAAGTGCAAGACATAAGAAATTTAGTGTTTGAATCACTATTGTAAAACCAGTACAGGAGTAGTTATATATGCAGATGCTAAAAATGGAACACAATTTCAAGTCATATTAAGAGAAGGTTTGGGAAGAGGGATGTGGTCACAGTTGCCACAGTTGCCAACTGGATCATCTGCCAAGATTGACTGGCCCAACCTGGTTGAGCAGTTAGAAACACTAAAATGTGTATTATACAGAAACATACCAGGTGTCTCTGAACTTCTGTCCATTGAAAACCATACAAAAGCATTTAATATGTTTTAATCATGTTCACTGTTGTTCCCATTATATTGGAAGTTCCTTGAGAGCAAGCACTGCATATTATATTTCTTAATTCCCTATAAAACTTGGAGGAGAGCGAGGCATAGAGAAGGTATTTAGTAATATAGAAAGAGAATATTATGAAAGAATATTATGAGAATGTATACATTAAACAGAAGAAAACATTCTTAAGACTAAAGATAATGCAGTTCCCATCCGGCCGGGCATGGCTCAGCGGTTGAGCATCGACCTAGGATCCAAGCGATCGGGATTCAATTCCCAGTCAGGGCACGTGCCTGGGTTGTGGGCTTGATCAATGACTCTCTCATCATTGATGTTTCTATCTCTCTCTCTCCCTCGCCTTTCCTCTCTGAAATCAATAAAGATATATTTTTTAAAAAAATAAAAATAAAAATAAAAAATAAAGATAATGCAGTTCCCACATCCATCATTCTGAAGATCTGTGATGGCGAACGTAGTTCCTAGACCCAGGAGAGTAGCTTGAACCTATACTGCCAGTTGATTTTTAAAAACTTGTTACCTTTCTATGACCTTGTTTTCTTGGAATGTTCCTTTTCTAAGCAGAATGCAGTGGAAGTTTCAATTGATTTGTTGCTGTGTCATATTAGCAAAGGTGTTATGTGCAGAAGATTCTATGTTACAGGTGGCAGAAGTGGCTGACATCTGTTAGACTGTGGGAGGAAATTACCCATCAATCAGAAGCAACTGGGGAAAACAGCTATTTAAGCAAGGAAGCCCTTTGTAGAGTTTTATGAGAATTCAGACACATATAATTTTTCTCTCTGTTAAAAAAACACACACAAAAAAGCAACTCACTCAGGGTACTAATTTTAGCCTTCTCAGAATTGCCCTCTTTGCAGGAAGCAGTGTCCATCGCGGTGTGGGAAAGGTGGGAGCTGTGTGCATCACTGTGTGCTGGTTCAGTGACTCCTCCTTAACAGCTAGCTGCAGTTTGCCTCAGGACCAGCCAGTACACTTTTTTTAAAAATATGTTTTTTTATTGATTTCAGAGAGAGGAAGGGAGAGGAAGAGAGATAGAAACATCAGTGATGAGAGAGAGTCATCAGCTGCCTCCTGCATGGCCCCTGCTGGGGATCAAGCCCGAAACCCTGGCAAGTGCCCTGCCTGGGATTCAAACCTCGCTCTCCTGGGTCATATAGGTCAATGCTCAACCACTAGCCATGCCGCTGGGCCAGCCAATGCACATTTAAAAATATATATATGGGGTGTCCCCCTCAAAATGTACACACACACTTTGAATAATTATAAAGCAGTGTTTATTAAAATATATTTCATTTTCAAAATTGAGCTATCAGCTGTTAAAGTGTATATATATTTTGGAGGGACACCCTTATATGACCCAGTCTCCCTCCTGTTCCTATATGGGCCTCAAATTCATGATTTTTTAGAGCTTTTAATGATGCATTGCCAGGACCCAAAAGAACTTTGCTGTAGTTGTAGAACATAAATTTCAAAACCCTAGTGACAGTTTTTTATTACTGTTATATTTTAAAATATTGTCTTCATCTAACTCAATCGGTAATTTGGTTTTGAGAAAACAACAAAAGAAAATATATGACAGCACTTTGATAGGAGAGATGAGAAAATAAGATGTAGGCATGTGCCACCGTGGGGATGGAGGCATTCTTCAGGATCCCAGCAGGGAGCTGACAAAACATGTAAATGGGAAAGAAGAGTTTAAAAGAAGCTGCCTACAAGGTGTGGAGAGGAGTAAGGGAAGCCACAAGCCTTGGGTAAGCCCCAAGGCTAGCAATAGTGGGAACCCCTAGTCCTGAAGGGACAAGAGAAAGGAGTGGTAGCCAGACCGCCCTCTGTAAGAGAGGCCACCCAACAGGGGCCTTGAGGAGAGAGAAACAACCTGCAACCCAGCAAAGAGGGAATCGGGGAGCTAAGTGCCCAAACCTTGTCCTTCTACTATCTTTCCATCCCTTGCCAGCCCCATCCACTGGCCAACCCAACTGGAGGCAGGGAATGAAAAAGCTGGTGGATGCCATGCACCCAGGCCAGCCTCCAGGGGTGCGCCCCGGGTGGAGAAGGGCGGAGATGGTATTTAGAGGAATGGAGAGTATCTAGCACAGTGGGTGGTCTTGCCCCATATGCAACCCCATGGGCAATTTGGCTCCTTTGCTTGTTTGCCAATTTTAATTTATTAAATGTAGAAATCATTGGCAAACTTTCTAGTTGCCTGATACCTGGACATTGGTGCTGTATTTGGGGACATTTCCACATTCAGAACCTTGGCTCTCCAAGATAGGAGACAGAAAACTTGCTTCCCAGCCCCCCACTTGCAGCTAGCGTGTGTGCCAGAATGCATGGATTAGACGTGTCCAAGCACAGCAGTTCCCACTTGAAGAAAGAAGCTTTGCACAGAGCCCATTTTGCTGCAGAGGATGGCGGGAGAGGACACTGGTTTTCAGGACTAGCAGGGGCTACACCTGAGCTCCCACGGCTGGAGCAGCACATGCACACCGGGGTGTCATTCACAGCACGGTATGCTCTGCACAGAAACGGCCTTGCTTCCCGGCCGGGCGTGGCTCAGCGGTTGAGCATCGCCCTAGGATCCAGGCGATCAGGGTTCGATTCCCGCTCAGGGCGCATGCCCGGGTTGTGGGCTAGGTAGCCAATCAATGACTCTCTCATCATTGATGTTTCTATCTCTCTCTCTCTCCCCCTCCTTTCTTCTCTCTGAAATCCATAAAGATATGTTTAAGAAATAAATAAATATATGGATGCAGCACAAAAAAAAAAAAAAAAAAAAAGAAAGAAAAGAAATGGCCTTGCTGCTGGCGCCAGCTGTAGTTTCAAGAAAGCCAAGTTTGTGAGCATCTAGTTTGCTATAGCATCTAATGCTTGGTGCTTGCATCAGGAGTGGTTTTCTCAGAAGGCTAGTTCTAAAGTTTGAAGCCCTATTTCTGGAAGCTTATCCTCAGGCCTGATTCTAGCCTTCCTAACAATTCCATAAGCTATACAAAACCATTGTCATAAGTTACTTTTCTGCTGAATCAGCCAGAGTCATTTGCTTCTAACCATCAGCCCTGAAATGGGCTATACTTCTATTTTCATCTCTACTCTCATTTTTTAGTCTCTTACATTTATCTAAATTAGACACTTAATAGGACATGGCCATGTGAGGAAATAAGGAGCATCCTGGCTAACTCTGCTTTCTATTTAGAGCAAGAAATGGTGGTATGCACACATTTGCATTAAAAAAACACACAGTAGATTGAAATTGAGACCTTAAGAAACCTGGATGTGATTTGTTCTGTGAAATGCCTCCACTTTGTAAATAATTAAACACTGCAGTAGAAACCATTTATCAGCGTCCTGGTTCTATCACTTCTAATATATACTACAGACAACTTTGTTGGAGAAATACAAACGTAGGAGCACCCAATTATTGAAGTTCTAGCTTTATTTCCAGAATATCATGTAACCTTGAGCAAGACCTTTAATTTCTCCATCTCTGTTTTCAGGTCCAGAAATGATGGGCAACAGTGTAAGATCTTTAATGTTCCTTTGAGCTCTAAAATCCTATGATTACCTATCTTTTAAAAAAATCATTAGAGAATATACTTAGCTTTTTCTGGATTTTAAGTCTTTAGGAACTACAGAATTTACTAATCAATTCCAATACAGCTCTTGATCCAGTGAGAACCCATGAAGGAAAAATCATGCCCTAGTAGTAGTAGTAGTATTTATTGGATTTACTGGGTGACTTTGGTTTACAAAACCATATAGGTTTCAAGTGTACAACTCAACAAAACATCATCTGCACACTGCATTGTGCACCCACCATCCCAAGCAAAATCCCTTTCAGTCTCCATTCCCCCCTCCTTGGCCCTCTCCACCTATCCCCACCCCCTTACTGTTGCCCAGGTCTATGTGTTATATAAGAATTTTTTTGCTTAATCCCTTCACCTTCTTTTATCCAGTCCCCTAAGCTCCTGCCCCTCTGACAGCTGTCAGTCTGTTCCATGCCCTATTATTTTTATAACCAGTGAGTCATTCTAACTTTGCTAAAAACAAATTCCCATTTATTCCTTAAATATACAGCCTATGGCATATGTACTAATTAATGGTCACTTGTCTGTCACAGAAAAATATACAACCCACGATATGTGTACTAATGGCAAGGTAGATTTTTAAAATAGCTGCTGGACGTCTAATAAGATGGGATAAGAAGTTCACACTTGGGCATTTCTGCTCTTCCCCAAAGCACATGGAAAAGATAGATAAACTATAAAAAAAGAAAGAAAACAAAATGATATTACAGAGTTCAAGGGTGAAATAAAGATTGCTATCTCCACGAACAGTAGAAAGCAACAGAATGCCAAAGAGTGAGCTGGGCTGAAGCCATAGGCCTGTTGGTCTCTAGGCCCAGAATTAGGAGGTGGTGGCTGCTCCACTTGAGACAAGGGACCTGAATTAGGAAGACTGCCTTAGTCAAAACCAGCCTGAGCTATGACTTAGGAGAGGCCGTGTACCTAAGGAGGTGAGAGGACACAGACCCAGCCTTGAAATCAAGAAGAACCAAGCCGCATACCGGCCTCTTGACGGCCTGAGAGATCCCTGACATCACCAGGGCTAAGACCCTGAATTGCTTTTATAGCATCTGGTTCTGAAGTGGAATTCTAGGGGGCCAAGCAAAGAGACAACCACAAAACCAATAAATTTAGAGAAATAAACACAGGAAAAGAGAAGATAAAATCAGACTGAAAACAAGTAACAAAAACAACTCAATTCAAAATAAGCTTGCAAGTAAAAATCCTTAGAATCTAATCCTAAATATATAGTCAATAAAATATGAAATCAGAACATAAATTTACTCCAGAAAGTAATTTTAATGAGTAGTATAACAAATTGTTTAAAACAATAAAGTGCAAAGAGATAAGACAATAACTATAACAAGAACTAGTCATTATGTAACCAAAACAGGCGTAAATGAGGCAAGAACAGATGGATATGCAAAATAACCGAATAAAATGCTTAGAAATGGAAAGGTAGCCCTTGAAATTTAAAAAATACTTAATAGATGAAATGAACTCTAGACTCAGTGAAGGGAGTGCTGATCCCTGGGAAGGTCAAACTGAGGAGTTCACCCCAAATTCAACAGAGACAAAGGGTGGTTAAATGCATATAACATGAATCCCAGAAAATAAAAGAGAATTAAAAGAATGACAGAGAAGCAATGTAAGTTGCTTACCATAAAAATAATAGCTGAGAATTCTCCAGAGCAAAAGAAAGGCATGGGTCCTCAGATTGAAAGTTTACCTTTGGTAACAAAAGGATAAATAAAAATAAACCCTGCCTAGGAACATTGTAATGAGACTTCAAACAGAAAAAATAAAAGGAAATCTTAAATGTGCCAGGAAGAAAACCCAGAAAAAACAGTATGTATATGTGAAGAATGACACTATTGGGCTTCCCAGCAGCAACGTTAAGCGGTTCGAACGTTGAAGAAAGCAGTCTTCAAAGTGCTGAATGAACAAAGCTCTCAACTTGGACTGTTATATCCAGCTAAACCACAACTGAAGTGATGGAGAAAATAAAGATATTTTCAGACACACAAAACTAAAACTATAATGCGCAGATCTTCATTGAAAGAAATTGCTCTGCCAACCAGGCTTCCTGCCTTCCCCTCCCGCAGCAGTTCTGCACTGCAGACCACCCCTTCCCGCTCTCTTCCCTGCCTCTGCCATGCCGGTGCCCCATCTTGCTCCTGTTATTAACCCTTTCCCTCGGGCCTCTCTCTCCTCTTCTCCTCCTCTAACCTGGATCTCCTTGCCCCCGTAGCATGGGTGCCAAGCAACTGCATCTCGCCACCCAAAGCCAGCAGCCACACCTCTTGAGGCCTAGAGTTTCTGCGGGCTCCTTCCCTAAACCGTGCAACCTGGGCACCTAAGGCTGGAAGCATTATGGCTCGGAAGGGCTACGCTGCCCCATATCCTTCAGCTTTGTGCAGGGCACGGAGCAGGGGTAAGAAATGAGTGCCAGGGAGAAAAGGAGAAGCTCCAGGTCATGGGCAGAGAGCTGTGACAGGAGGGAACACTGAGAATTCCAACTATTGCCATAATTGAGTCACAGTCTTAACATGTCTCTATCTTTCCACTACTGCGTGTGTGTGTGTGTGTGTGTGTGTGTGTGTGTGTGTGTGTGTGTGTGAGAGAGAGAGAGAGAGAGAGAGAGAGAGAGAGAGAGAGAGAGAGAGAGAGAGAGAGAGAAAGAGAGATTTTGTAGCTCTTTAATACACGTGTCTCAAATCAGGATCTGCTAATGTAGTAACTTTAGTTTCCTATCTTAGATAATGGCATTTAATGAAATTTTCCATCTAACCAAGAGCCATTCGCATTTGTGTTGTGAAACTGTGGTGGACAGGGATCCTCCTACACAAGAATACACTGACCTGAGGCCTGATCTTTCCCCAGTGCACAGCCTTCCTGGTCAAAGCCTCAATTATCCATCTTCAGTGAAGTAGCTTAATCTGTGCTCTGAATGCAGGAGCTCCCTGGCTTAGCACGTGTCTTCTTTCAATTTCTGGGGTTTGCATGTTGCTTTGAGGGTGGAGTTTGTACACAAAGGTATTTGCAGTAATAAAAAACTATTTTGTTTCAGGCCTGGTGGACTCTTGACCAATTTAACAGCCTATTAACACCATCTAACAACTTTTCAAGAGGCTTCACAGAAACAAAATTAAGGCAATTTCTGATTACTTTGGCACAATCAAATTTAATTTTCCCAAAGCACCACATAAGTAGAGAGCAGAAAACTTCCAAATATGATAGGAAGTGACAGATATTTTTTAAAAACTGATGAGAATCATAAGCAGTAGATGCATCTCTAAAAAGCCAAGTAATTTGAAAGCTGTAGTTTAAAAATAGATTAAAACATGCACCATGTCTCAGCAGATTTTGCAAACGAAATGTCTTTTTATGACATTTATTTCTCTTTTCTTTGATTACAAAGAACACATGGAAAAGGGCAGGGAGGAAAAAATGCATATTTCTGGCACTGCCCCAGAGATAGCCATGATTAATTTTTGGAGTCTACTATTTTTAACCTACTGTTTTCTCTAAATATATATGATAATTAGCTTAATATATTATAAAATTTTCTTATGAACTCTAATATTACTATAATAACATTATTTTTAAAAAATATGTTTATATTGATTTTAGAGAGAGAGGAAGGGAGAGGGCTAGATAGAAACATTGATGAGAGAGACATCGATCAGCTGCCTCTTGCACGCCCCCTACCGGGGATCGAGCCCAACTGGGGACCTCTTGGTTCATAGGTCAACGCTCAACCACTGAGCCACACTGGCCGGGCAATAACATTATTTTATGATTCCAGAGTATCTCATTGTTTGAACGTATCATACTTTGTTTAACCAATCCTCTTTTTGCCTATTTGGCTGTTTCCAATTTCTCACTATGATAAATAATATTGCAATAAGCACCCTTTTACAAAAATCATTTTTGCATATCTTGGATTATCCTTTAAGGTGACTTCTGAAACTTATTATTTTTTCTTCCTGAAGGTTGGAGTAACTGACTTAAGAGAGAACTTTTAAGTGCCAATTTTCTTCTAGAACAGGCCCTTTCGGGAGTGTTGACTTTCTGGTTCACAGTGGTGCCAATTACCGGAAGGCTTGATGTTAGTAACTAATATGCCTACATCATTCTTAATGGACAGGCTCATGATTAATACACTCTTCATTTCCATCCTGAAACCCTAGAATTGGTTTTGCCATTCTATTCAAACCAATTAAAAACAAAATAAAACAAATCCTGGGACTGACTGGTATGCCAACTTTTTGATGCAGCTGAAATTAATTTTGACGTGTTTAATATAAGGTTGAGAACTGTTCTCTGAGAACTGTTATTTTTAGTTTTAGTAACTGTTCCTATGCCTTCCCAGTGCCAATTTTTTGTTAAGTTTATCAGATCTGTAATGTACATTTTAATTAACTCCATGGTTGAGCCAAGTAGAATTCTGTAAAACTTAATTGAAATTTTGGAGAAACTTGATGGGCCTCTTAACACACAATTCAATCCTATTTAGCATGAGTCAGAAAAAAAGACATCTTTGGCTCATGAAATTGCCGTCCTTACATTAGTAGCTTCTCTTAAATCCCAGTGGAGAGAAAATGAAGTCACTTTGGACCAAAGCCTAAGAACACAATGACTTCAGAACACAAAATCTTTGCTTAGGGAGGAGTTTATAACAGTCATCCTAGCAAGAAGTAGAATTTAAACTCCCCCCGATTTTAGTGACACTGTTTATGTTCAAATAGCCAAAAAAAGATTGGGGAGGGAGGAGAAGAGGATAGACTTTTCTCTTATTTATCTGTTTCATTTCATTGTTTTTCCTTTATTGGTGTTTTTTCGATAGCACAATATGTAAATGCATGATTATGAGCTACAATAGTTCTCATAATTTCACCACCATTAAAGAAGAAGGGGAAAATGCAGGTTTATCCCAGCTGACCTAATTACTGGTGAAGTAAACCTTATTGATTAAAATAAAATATTTTTTTCTGAATATAAGTAATAATGTTCTGAGAATCTTAGGTTTCCAAGATGCAGCAGCCGAAAATTAAGTTTATGGCTTAGGGCAAGAGCAACACATCCTAAGACGTCAGATTTTTCTGGCTGAAAACAAATAATTAGGGAAAATGAGCATAATAAAAGCATAGAATTTCCAAGTCAATTCCTAATATTTTTAGCAGTCCTGACCCCAGGGGAATTATAACCAGTTTTTAATAAACGCCAATTCAAAAGCAGCAGTGTGGAACTTGATGTTCGTGGCACCTTTCATAAGCATGGCTTGTTTTCTTTTTATAACCCTCTATCGTTTGATTTATAAAAATTGGAAAACACTGCCTGGCTCATTAATAGTTTACATGAGTTCACACTAAAAAGATGCCAGAGAAAGAGAACCTTCAGAAGGGCTGGGAGAGGAATCCACAGGAGAAACAGAGGCTGTGCTGAAAGCTTACGGGGCTTGGGGCTCAATTCCAACCACACCCTCCTCTCCCATGCCTGAGTCAGAGCAACATGTGGGGAGCACAAGAGTAACTGCAAGATTTAAAGTTCCCTGTTTCCTCTTTATAATCAAAACGAAGAAAACTATGTGATCTTTCATCATCCGTTTGTAACTCAAGGTGAATTAGAGTTGAGAAACTAGGGGAAATGCCTGAGGTCAATAAATACGAGCGTTGCTGTGAATTTGGGGAGGAAGAGCAGAATCAGGACCTAACAAGATGAGTCTGGGCTTATTGCCAAGCTGGCCAGGCTATCAGGATGGGCTTGGGCTTCTCCCTGAGGAACATGAGCATGTAAATCACCCAATGACATGGCCCCATTCCCTGATTAAGCACATATTAAATAGGAACCACAGGGGGAGGGTCCATGAGGTTTTATACACCAACAACAATAATAAACAACACTAGCACTTTAGAATTTACAGAGCACTTTCATCTTTTGTTTGTCATTTCTATTCCATGGACTCCTCACATTTCCAACTAGGGGTAAACTCTTAAGAGAAATGATGCCCAAAATAGCATGTAATTCCCAAGCCAGGGGAAGATCCAGCAAGGGGTTCTAAATAAAATCATGAGAGAACCAGGTTCTGAGGGAGTAGTTAGCACACAACAGTGTGAAGCACTATGGACTTGCTGAGCTGGTGGGCTAGCTCAACAGGCTCAATTTTGCTCTGCTCCCCTAGGGTGTTCAGAGACTTGGAATGTTCTACTACTTATGGAAAAGAGCACCTTCAGGCCACTCCTACCCAGGCTGTGGTAAAAAGCCACCAGATGGGACTGGGAAGGCCTTGCTGTCTATGAGCCTTCATTCCCCATCCAGGTGGACACACGACATCTCACAGGGAAAGAACACTATTCACCCTTTTCAAAGGCTAGTGAGGCTGGCATCCCCAATGGGTGAGCCACTGACCAAGCCTGAACTCTCTCCCACACTTCAGATTCCCAGTGCATGACTTGGTTCTGGGAAAGAGGGATCCACATCGATACAATAACCCTCATGAAGTTTTATAAGCAGTCTGCAAATTCCAATAGCTGGTCTTGCCTTCAATATCATAGCTGTGTGCTGTTAACACAAACCTATTTCATCTATGAGGAGTGTTAAGTCACGGAGAACCACCTCAGCTAAAGTCAATGGCTCTTCAATGTTACCATCTGCAGCAAGGCTCTATCTAGCATTTGCTAGAGCCAGCTTTGGCCTTGCCCCCGTTGTGAAAGAATTATGACCCCAAAGGATCCCAGACCATGAATATAGCAGCATCAGTTATGGGTCCAGCAGGTTGAGCTATGTTGAGCATTAACCAATTCATGGAAACCTAGGGGAATCATTGGCTTTAGGGAATGGAGAAGTCATTCAACGGAAGTGCTTCTCCTCTCTTCTCAAGCCTAAGCAAGTCCACATTCATCCTAGCAGCCCTGGGTGTGCTGGAGATGCATCAGGAGTTCTTCAGGCCAAGGGTTAGGCCTGCAAGTTAGTCAGTTAATTGCTAACTTGTGGTTTGGTGATAAGGGAATAACAACTGCTGGGGACCCTATAAAGCCAAGTAGTGGCAAGCAAGGCTTTAGAAGGCTCCCTCTCAGGTCCTCCTAAACTTTTCATTGTTCTAAAGCCACAAAGTCATCCATGAGCATTAGTAAAGAGAAGGCCCAGTGAAGGTGACTGAGCAAGAGAGAAGCAGCAAGGAAGAAAAAATAAAGGCAGAAGAAGTTGGAGAAGGAGCAATTTAAGGGAATTCAGGGAAGAGCAGGAAGGGGGATTGAGAGAAAACAGTTACTGTAGCTGCACCCACTCTATGGCCCTCAGTGTCTGATACACACTATTTACAACCTACTTTTTGACCAAAGATTTTTGTATTAACAAGTAGGTGTCCTTATTTGCATTTCATAGATGGAGACATGAAGGGCGAGCTGAAGTGTCCTTGCCCAAGAACACAGTGAAACAGGCAGCAACTTCCCCAGACACTCATTTGTCCTCTGAGCTTTGGAGACTAAAATGCATATTGATTAATCCAATCCTTAACCTATATGTTCTTTCAAACCTCTCCCTCACTGAGTTCCAACACACAATCTGCCATTGCTATTCTGCACACTTTTTTAAAAAATATATCTTTATTGATTTCAGAGAAAGGAAGGGAAAAAGGAGAGAGAAAGAGAAACATCAATGATGAGAGAGTCATTGTTCGGCTGCCTCCTGCGCACCCCCAAACAGGGATCAGGCCCACAACCTGGGCATGTGCCCTGACTGGAAATCAAACCGCAATCTTCTGGATCCTAGGTTGATGCTCAACCGCTGAGCCATGCCCAGCAGGGATGCACATTTCTTGATCAGAGAGCAATGTATTGTTGTTTTTCCAGAATTGTACTAAAGCATCACAATAATGAAAATAAATCAGAGAATTGTGAAAGATGGAAGCAACCTTTGAGATCATCAAGCTCATTCTCCTCATTTTCCAGATTGGAAACCCAAATGCAGTCCAGAGAGGTGAAAAAGTGTATCAAAATCACATGACTGCACAGGGAAATCTGGAACTGCAATCTAGATACTGTATCTTGGTTTCTAGGAAGCTACCTACCCTAGTCTTACCAGACATCAATTTGTTTCTCTTCTCATCTCCAATCCAAAGTAGTTAGCATTCCCAGAGCATTCCAAATGGGTGAATAATAGCAAAGAACTCAGTGTGACCCAAAGCACTGATTTCTGGTGTTTCTTCGGGGTGTTTCTGGCTTTCAATCTGTTAACCAGAAGGAATATTGAATTTAGCAAAGTACATAAAAGTTTTCTATGCAATATGTTAAGAGCAGCTGAAACCAATTAAATGCTAATCAATTTTACCCTGTCTGATGCAGAGTGGAAAAAATGTTCCAAAGGTCTCTCCACCCTGAGATGTTCTTGGCAATGGGTCTCTGTGCTGGAGGCCCCCTCCCGCCTCTCTTAGTCATGTACATTCAGGAAGAGGAGACTTGGCCAACTCCCTTCAGATCCGAGAGGAAAGAAGAACCCAGCCCAGGCTTTTACCTTGAAATAAAAGTTCATCCTGGGAGGAGAAGGCTGTAGACTCCAGCACAATGCACAGCACAGTCGTGAAAATAGGAAAGACTGAGGAAGGCAGTATAGTCTAGCATCTATCAATCCTCTGTGGCCACCTCATGGACTTACCAAGCGTCTCTAATGCTACTTTCCCCCACCCCCACCTTCTTCCTGAGAGAAGGTAGCAAAGCAGAAGATTTTCAAATCTGACAAATTGGGGTTTGAATTTGGACTCTGCAATGATTAGATTAAGCAAGTTATTTGACCTCCATAGGTCTCAGTTTACTTATTTCTTAAAAAGGAGTAACAATACTAACCCTTAAAATTTTAATGAGGTAATGTTTAAAAGTATCTGATACATAGTGGGTGGTCAATAATTGCTAGTTTTATCCCACACCATGCCTCATAATTAATTTTTCACATAATCTTTTCCCTATATTCAGACTATTTCAGTCACTTTTCTATTAGCATAGTTTGTCAGTGTGTCTGTCTGTCTGACTCCCCTGCTGCATCTGTTCTAGAGGACAGATGAATGAGAATATGTATACTAGGAAGCCACAAGCCTGATTCACTGCCCATGTACAGAATAGGGAACATATTACTCTTGATTCTGCCCAGCATTTTTTGTCCAGGGTAACTATTAGTTTCTATCCCCAAGGTTTCAACTATACCTACAGTTCACCAATTTATGGTACCAGTATGTATGTATATATTTTTTAATCTTTTAACTTTCATGTACTCATGTGCATAAAAATATCTACATAGTCAGATAGACATATATCTTAAATTATAACTTTATTTACTTAATTTGTTTTTATAAATCAACTCACCTTTTGATTAATTAAATACATTTATATTATTAATGTATTAATTAAAAATATCTTACTAATTTGGTGCATTTATTCTTGTGTATTTGTGGAAAGGGAGGAAAATCACCAACTGTTTATTATGACTTAATATAGACCCAGTTGCTTCTGCTTCCAAGAAGATGCAGAGGACATACTCTTCCCTATTGCTTCCACTAAGCACAACTGAAAACCCTGGACATAAAGTATACAAAAAAGCAAGAAGACTCTGAAAGGTGGAGTGAAGACAGGACTTTAGGATCCAAGGAAGGCATAGTGGTAAATTCCCTGGGTTCTTTTGGCCTCACAGATCCCAGACCTGGAGCTGAAGAACATGGAACTCAGAAATGCTAACAGACGCAGACAAAAGAAACCCTCAACAAAAGCCTGCTCTCTCTAGCCAAAAGACCAGAAAATAGATTTTGAGGCAAGACAGAAAACTTTTAAACAAAACCAAGTCTATTCCAGTGACATAAACGAAAAATCACTCCTCAACCTCTCCACACCAGCAAAGTCCTAGTGAGGAGCTTAGATTTATACCCTTGGGAACATGTAATGAGACACCCTAACATTCTTGCTGGGGTGGTGCAACAGTGTCAGTGAAGACCATGTGCAGAGCCTGGACTTCCATCCCCACCCAGCAGCAACAAGACATTACTCAACTTCCCTCCTGGGATGGCAGCAGAGGAGGCCTAATAAAGAATCAGGACTTTTACCATCTTACTGTGGAAACCAGACCACCTCCACCATGGGCCAGTGGAGACCACGTGAAGAATCAGAACTCTTAATCCTGCCCCACAGTAATGATAGTTTTCCCACCTTGGGTATCAAATGATCAAGTATGAATCAAAAATTATTCAGCATACAATAGTCAGGAATATCTCAAACTTAGTGAAAAAAACATAATCAACAGATGCCAACATTGAGAAACCAGAGATGTTAAAATTATCTGACAAAGATTTTAAAGCAGCCATGATAAAAATGCTTCAGTGAGCAATTATAAACATGTTTGAAACAAATAAAAAGTAGAAAGTCTCAGGGGAAAAAATAGATAACATAAAGAAAGATCAAATACAAAGTTTAGAGCTGAAAATACAAAGACCAAAATTAAAATCTCAGTCAACAGTAGATTGGAGAGGGGAGAGGAAAGAAGCAGTAAAATTAATGATAGAAAATGACAATCTGAACAACAGAGAAAAAAATAGACTGAAAAAAATGAACAGCACCTCAGACTTGTGGGATCATAACAAAAGATCTAACATTTGTGTCATCAGAGTCCCAGAAGAGGAGAAAGAGGATGGGACTGAAAAATTACTGAAAAAGTCCCAAATTTCGCAAGAGTTATATACTTTCGGATTCAAGAAGCTTAGCAAACTGCAAACAAGATAAACCCAAAGAAACTCATGCCAAGACATGTTATAATTCACCTTCTGAAAACTGAAGACAAAGAAAAATTCTTGAAAGCAGCCAAAGAAAAATAACACCTTACCAATAGTGGAGAAACAATTTGTATGACAGCATATATCTAATCAGAAATCATGAATGCCAAAAGGAAGTGGCACAATATTTTTCAAGCGCTGAAAGAAAAGAACTTTTGATCCAGAATCCTACACCCAGCAAAAATATCCTTCAGGAATGACGGGAAGTCAAGACATTATCAAGTGAAAAAAAAACTAAGAAAATTTGTCACCAGTAGAACTACACTGAAAGAATGGCTAAAAGAAGCTCTCTACACAGAAAGAAAACAATAAAAGATGGAACCTTGGAACATCAGCAAAGGGGAGCATAGAAAGCAAAAATATGGGTAAATACATAGAATTTTTTTGTTCTCTTGAGTTTTCAAAATGATATTTGACAATTAAAGAAAAGATTATAATACTGTCTGATATGGTTCTAAATGTAAAATATTTAAGACAATTGTATTATAAATGGGGGAGGGGAAAGGCATGTAAAGGGAAATAAGGCTTTCTCTATCATTACTCAGACTGGTAAAATAACATCAAAACACTGACAGTTAAGTATATTTAATGTAATACTTAGAGCAAGTACTAAACTAGCTATGCAAAGATTTACACTCAAAAACATCACAAGTAAATGAAAATGGAATTCAAAAAAATAATCGAGTAACCCACAGGAAGGCAAGAAACAAGAGAACAGAGAAATGAAAACAGAGAAAAAACAGAAAACAAAAAATAAAATGGAAATAATAAGTGCTCAAGAGATTGGGGAGGGTTCAGATGAGTATGCAAACCAGCACACAAATATCAGGGCTAAGCCACCACTAAGCCACCACAGCCATCTGCCCGTTGACCAAACCTCACCACTGCCACTGCCACACTGATTGGTCTGCCCCCTGGTACCATCCACCACTGATAGGGAGGAGAAGAGGCAAGTCCTACAAACTCAGCTTGATTGCACTTAAGACTACAAGTGTCCACTCACATTTTATGTTCATGGCAATAAGATATTACCTCACAGATTTCTTTTCACTACCCACATCAATCAATCACTCAATCAATCAATATTTGATGTGTTAGTGCCTTATACCCAATCTTAGTTTGGTAATTTGAATGTCAAGTACTAGATAGTAGTGAACCCTTCAATATCCTTGCCCTCCCCTGGGCAAGGCCTACTTGACCACTGCCTGCCTTCCAGAGAGGGAGTGTGGCGGGCTTCTGCTCTCTCCACTCACTTTCTCCTCCACTTGTTAGCTGCTGTTTAACTTCTTTCCAGTGTTACAAAAGGGGAGGTCAGAGGGAGAAGTAAAGGTATAAGAACAGTATTTCCTGGCTGGTGGCTGAGAGCCTTGTCAGCCAAGTAGGCCAAACCTGACTCGGTCATGCCTGAGCACCCTCATGAAGATTTCAATCACTGCCGGTGACAGGGGACTTAACTCAAGCATTCCAGTCTGACTGGTCACTGATGGCTCCTCTCACAGCCCTTAAGAAGCAGCAGTCCCCTGCATCTTCCTGCTGGAGTTCCTCCAGGCCACTCAATTGGAAGGACCCAAGATGCTCTGATCAGACTCCAGTTCCCTGTCTCCCAGGTGGCCCACATCTGGTCCACAAGAAACATTCACACCTCCCTTGTCCCCAAAACTCTGGGTATGCAGCCCAATCCTAACACAGCCACTTCCACCCTTTCTTAGGTGGGAGTCAGTTGCCATTGTCTATATCCCCTAACTGCTGGGAAAATCTTCCTTGGCTCTCCGTGAGGTCCCAAGGAAGCTTGTCACACAGGTCTGAGGAGAGGGCAGCACCCTCCCTTGGGCCTCTGGCATATCACCAGATTGTTCCTAAGAGATCCTTTACAAATCCGTTCCCTCCACACGCTGACTCATTGCAAATATCATTGATCTGGCTAAAGGGTGCAAACACCATGGAACCAATCCTCCGCAATTTCCTTTGCAAACTTGCATGTGAGGAGTCCATCTTACACTAGCTTTGGTTATATATATATTGTATATTGTATATTGTCTTTAGAGCCTGAGTCAAAACCATGGCTGGCAAACACATTCTAAAATCCTGCTATTTATTTGAATAAGTATCTTCTATTTAAGGATAGTTGTGTTAGTTTTTTATTTATGGTAGAAAGAGTTTATTTTTTAAAGTAATGTATTTAATTATAGAGTGAGTTGATTTAAAAATATATTAAGTAATAAAATAAAGGAGACACAGAGGTAAGGCTAAAAACACAGATATAGTAAACGAGTAATAGTGATGATAGATTACAAATCAAAGGTATTTTATAGAGATTAATTTGATAGGAGTGAGAATACATTGGAAGAAAGAGAAACTGATTTTCCTGTGAATCTTGAAAATATGCACAAACACATAATTATGAAGACTTAGCAGGTAGCACAGGGGATGTTTGGAAATAGAATGCCTTCTGGGAATTAAGGTACAACACAGACTGCACTGTCCTTCGTTTGCCATATTCTCCAACTTTTGAGGACACTGACCTATCCCTCCCAAATGAATATAAAACAAGAGCAGCACATCCAAAAGGGACTCATGCCCTGGCCACAGTCCGTTGCTCCAGGGTAGGAAATTGACTCGAGTTTGACTAATTACACTCCTTCCTTAACAGTTTGAAATTAGGACTGAAAGATCACAACTCAGTTTGACTGCCCCTTCATGGATGGATTCACTATTACTATGCTGTCAAATTATATATCTGAGCAAAATGGACAGACCTCATTTCAGAGCCTGTTGTGTTACCTAAACTCATAAAAATTAATGGACAGTAAAACAGAATTCTGATTTTTACATTTACAATGAGAAATGTAATGATCCAACAAACCAAATACCCTGGTGTACAAATCAGCTCATTCCGTCTCTGTAGGTTAATCTACATAAGCAGCCAAATTATAGGAAAATTCCTTATGATCACTCAGCTAACATCCAGAACAAGGGATGGACCACAACATGGTGCATCAATCGCCTCCAGGGGGATATGCCAACCTCAAGGGCCATGTCTTGTATTCTTTGGGTCTAGATGCCTTTAATTCAACCCAGTGCTGAAAACACTCATTGGCTCTGCCTTTCTTTACCATTCCATTGCCAGCTAACACCCTTTTAAGTTGGCATTTTGCTTTTTAAATTTCCCAAATGTGGTAAGCTAAATCACGCCCCACCCCAAAAGGTATTTACATTCTAATCCCTGGAATCTGTGAACGGTAACTTATATGGCAAAAGGGGTCTTTGCAGACATGATTACATTAAATATCTTTTCTTTTTTAAAAAAATATATCTTTATTGATTTCAGAGACAGGAAGGGAGAAGGAGAGAAAGAGACAAAAACATCAATGATGAGAGAGTCATTGATCGGCTGCCTCCTGCACGCCTCCTACTGGGGATCAAGCCCACAACCCGGGCATGTGCCCTGACTGGGAATCGAACCTCGATCTCCTGGATCCTAGGTCGATGCTCAATCTCTGAGCCATGCCTGGCCAGGCTACATTAAATATCTTGAGATGGACTACTATCTTGGATTAATTGGGCAGACCTTACATATAATCACAAATGTCCTTATAAGAGTTAGGAGATTTGAGGCACAGACCGAAGATAAGGAGGCGTTATGACTCCAAAAGCAGAGATTGCATAAATCAAGGAATTATGCAGCCAGTAGAAGAAGGAAAAGGCAAGAAACAGATTCTGTCCTGGAGCCTCTGGAAGGAGCAGGGCCCTGCCAACACCTTGATTTTAGCCCAGTGATACTGATTTTGGGCTTCTGGCCTCCAGAACAGTGAGAAAATAAATTTCTGTCATTTTAAGCCACCAAATTTGTGGTCATTTTTTACAGCAGCCCTAACAAACTAATACACCAAGACTTACAGTTTCAGCTGGAGAGTCACCCTTTCTATTACAGGTGGTTTTGTGTGTGTCATGTACCATTGAGTCAGCTCCAACTTCTGAAGACTCTATGAATGAGTGATGTCCACATGTCCTGTCCTCAACTGTCCTGCTAAGCTCCTGTAGACTCATGCCTATGGCTTTTTTTTTTTTTTTTAATCCTCATCAGAGGATATGGTTTTTAATGATTTTAGAGAGAGAGGAAGGGAGAGAGAAATATCAATGTGAGAAAGAAACATCTGTCAGTTGCCTCCTGTACGCACCCCAACCAGGGACCAAGCCTGCAGCCTAGGTGTGCGCCCTGACCAAAAATGGAACCCCCAATCTATTGGTGTAGGGACAACGCTCCAACCAACTGAACCGCCCGGCCAGTGTGGCTTCCTTTATGAAGTCAATCCATATTTGCTCTTCCTCTGTTCCTGCTGCTTCTACTTTCCCCAGCATTATTGTCTTTTCCAAAGAACCCTGCCTTCTCATGATGTGCCTGCCCTAAGAAGGACAGCTTCAGTCTTGTCATTTTTGCCTCAGGAAATGTTTCGTGCTTAAGTTGTTCTAAGACCCACTTGCTTGTCTTTCTGGGGGTCCAGGATATTCAAACAGCTGTCCTCCAACACCATGAGTTTACACCCCAGATTCTGATTTATTATGTGTGTGAAGTCACAGCCATACATGTATTGGAAACTGACTTTAGCTACCATCAGCAGCAAAGGAAAACTGTAATTAGGGTCCAGGTAAGTCCCCTGGTGCGTGAAGGTGGGAATGCAGCTGAACCGCAAGAACAGACGACACCAGGCAACCTGGGAATCCTCTTTCGCAGTCTCTGATCCCTGCTCACTTCTGAGCATCTCTGCTTTGTGGCCTCTCTTGCAGCCAGGCTTTCTCTGTTACTCAGCCCATGTCGCAGATAATGGCCTCCCCATCAGCTCTCGGCTGTAAATTGTGTTTCCTCAGCTGTAAAATGAAGAAGCTGGATATTATGCTCTGCAAGCTCCCTCAGGCTCTAAAGTTTGATGGAATTCCATTAGAAGCCTCGTGTGGTGGGTGATGGGAGGATCCCGAGGAGTGGAGAGCTGACCTTGGTAGGTGTGAGGGAGCAGGGGTGCTACAGGGAAAGCAGTTAGGAGGTGAGGCTCAGAGCACTAAGCCCGGATCTCTTACGGGGCCAGTGAGATCATGGGCTTGGCCAACTGAAGAAAACATTTTGACGGTGGCATAGAGGAGAATTCACTATGGCACCGTACCTATAGGCTGGCACTACCCATTTATGATCTGATGGCTGACAGAACAGGCTAGGTTGTTGCTTACCTCTAATTGACATCAATTATTTATGAATCCCCTCTGCTCCTTTGGTAGGATGATACTTCTGTTTTGTTCATGGAAATGAGCCGTACTGCCCAACTCTACATCTGTATTGCCTCAGAGCACTTGCTACTAGCCCTGAAGGAAAGGTCAGTCTGACCTTGAAGTGACAGTGTAACAACATGTGAACACATGCACAGTGAACACATGTACAGGAAGTCCTCACTTAACGTCATCAATAGGTTCTTGGAAACTTCCACTTTAAGTGAAAGGACATATAATGAAATCAGTTGTACCATAGGCTAATTGGTATAAATAAGAGTTATGTTCCTATGGTGTATTTCTGGTCACACATTCTAAAACCCTATCTTCTGTTGAACTAGTGACCACTTCCCACTCAGTATTGTAATTGCCTGTTTGGCTGCTTAGACCTTCCACCAAATCAGAATTTTTAAGATGGCAGAGACTCCATCTTTTTACTCCTATATTTTCATCACCTATACAGTGCCCATCACATAGTAAGCGTGTATTTATATTTGTTGAGTGATTGGGAATGAAGATGAGTTTTTGACATGTTGAGTTGGAGGAGCTTTTGAGACCTCCAGGTAAAGATACCTGCTAAGCTGTTGGTTGTGTAGGGCAGACACTCAGGAGGTTGCTCCAGGCTGGAGTTGGGGGAGGTGGTTGATGTCAACAGGAATGAGGTCACTAGGTCAAAGTGTCTAGAGCAGGGCATTATGGACATTTTGGGCTGGATAATTCTTTGTGGGGGCTGTGCAGCACATTGTAGAATGTTTAGCAGCATTCCTGAACTCTATTTACCAGATGCCAGTAGCACCCTCACAGAAACACCCAGAATAATGCTCAACCAAATATCTGGGCACCCTGTGACCATAAAATTAACCATCACACCACTCTAAAAATTCCATTTCTTTTAAAAATATTATAATACAGGCTTTACTGAGGTCTCTCATTGTATCTCTACATGGAAGAAAACTATTCAAATTCTTGTTTAAACAATGCTCTTCTGTTTGAAAATACTGCATTTTGCATGACTATATTTAGCTGTGCTGTTCGTAGGTAACCATTACTTTTTAAGCAACTCACAGCTTGTTAGCTTCCAGGAATAAGGATTTTTAAACAAAGTCTTGTGTGGAAAAGCACTTTCCCCTGAGAGGCAGGGGTGTGGTTAGCAGCCAAACACTTGGCCAAGAATTGTTTGGGAAAGTGGGATCTCTAACTGAGGCACACCCAGATCATGCCAAGGGAAGCAAAGAAATGAGCTACAGAGCAAAGGGAGGCTGGGAGGAAGCCCTAGTGACACCACTTGGGTGAGAATGAAGGTTTGCAGAGAGCTGTTAGTGGAGGGGGAATTTCCAATGGTCAGCACAGCTCTTGTCAGTCAAGTCTCAGAGCCAGTTGTGAGCAACTAAACTCCATTTTAAAAAAAATCTAAACGGGGTAAGAATAATAGAGTGAGCAGTGGAAGAAGGAGCAATGTGTTTATCTTCTCCTAGAAAATACAAAGAAGAAAGGAAGAAAGGAGGGAGGGAGGGAGGGAGGGAGGGAGGGAGGGAGGGAGGGAGGGAGGGAGGGAGGGAGGGAGGGAGGGAGGGGGGAGGGAGGGAGGGAGGGGGGAGGGAGGGAGGGAGGGAGGGAGGGAGGAGGGAGGGAGGGAGGGAGGGAGGGAGGGAGGGAGGGAGGGAGGAGGAGGAAGAAAGAAAGAAAGAAAGAAAGAAAGAAAGAAAGAAAGAAAGAAAGAAAGAAAGAAAGAAAGAAAGAAAGAAAGAAAGAAAGAAAGAAAGAAATTATTATCTAATTTAATTTTTGAAGTAAGAATTATCATATACATTTCATAGAGTATAAAAATTGAAGCTTTGAAAGATGAAGCTACTTGCCCAAGGACATAAAGCTAGAAGTGGACTAACCAAAACTGAAATACACACTTTCTCTAATTGCTGTTCATCATGCTGAGGTCCTAACCCCCAGTACCTCAGACTGTAACCTTAGTTGGAGAGAGGATCTTGACAGACATAATTAAGTTAAAGTGAGCTCATTAAGGTGGGCTCTAATCCAATAGGGCTGGTGTCCTTATAAAAAAGCAGAAATATGGAGACAGATACACACAGAGGGAAGACCATGTAAGGAGACCATTTACAACCTCCCCTCACGGCCCTCCGAAGGCCCTCCCTGCCAACACTTTGATTTCAGACCTCTGGCCTCCTACAGAACTATGAAACAAATTTTTATTGTTTAAGCCACCCAGTTTGGGGTTATTTGTTACAGCAACCCTAGCAAACTAATAAAGTGACTCTTACAGTAAGGATTTAATTGAGAAAACAAAAACCACTCCAATGATTTTTTTTTACAAAAAGAACTTAACTGAAGAAACTGGTTAATTAAGTATTGGAGACTGAAAGACAAAGGAACGCTGAGGTAACAGAATTGCAGTAAGCAGTTACCATCCTTTGGGCTAGAAAAAAGGAAAAACTTTGAGTTATCAGAATCTAGAAGCCCAGAGAAGAGGTTCTGCTGAGCTAGGGCCCAGACTTGGAGGTTGCCTGTCGGTGCTGGTGTCTCTGGGAGCTCAGAGAAGGGACCCACCAAACTGGAACTCAGATCTCTGAGGAGAGGAAGCCAGTTGGCCGGAGCTGGGATTTCCAAGGGGGTGCTATGAGGTTGTCTTACAAGTATGAAACCAGAACCAGTTGTCATCAACAGGGCAAAGAACCTTTTCTGGGGTGACACTGATAGAAACAGAAAGCAAAATAGTCCCAAGAATCTCTTCCAGGCTTCCAGTCTCTCTATAGCATCTTCAATTGTTAGTGTCACAGGGAGCTAGCTGGCCACAGAGAAATGTGGTTTGATGATATCGCCCTTATTATAAAGGCCTAGATGATACCCCTTCAAGAAGACCTTGCTCACTAACCTTTCTTCAGCCTCATTACCAGTCACCCTAAAATGTGGCCAACTTCACCTGCACCGTCTGGTATACCAGCACTTTAAAAATGTCCTGAAATACGTTTGTTACCACATTACTCCTCTCCTTTAGTAACTCACAGAGTCTCTATACCCCATTTTCTCTCAGCCTTGCCCAGGCCCTCAGCCCTGACCAGCAACGATTTCACTTGTCTCTGTTAAATGCCCTTTTTCATTCTCTGTGCTGATAACTCCACACATTCTCCGTGAGCCCTTCCTCCAGACTATCCCCCTCAACCTCAGCAATTGAGATCGTTTATCACCAAGAAAATGAGCTATCAGCCAGGAAGCCCTCAACCTCCCTTCCCTCTTCCTCTAACCTTACCTGTCATGGCCCTGACTCCCCTCCTTCCTGCCTGTCCCAGGCACCTCTTCACTGCGTCGGCCTCAAACCCAATCCCTCCTGCTTCGCCCAGGCCTTGCTCTCTTGTCTGTATTTTTATAACCTCTTCCTCTCCAAGACCTACTTCCTCTCCACCTATAAATACAGCCAAGTGTTCCATGTGAAAAGAGGCTTCCCAAATCCAGCTCCATTTCACACTCCCATCCATGTGTAGCTTTACTTCCTCACTTCTCAGTCACTCCTCTGCCCTTGCCCTCTGGCATCTGTCACTGTCACTCTTTTAAGCACCTTCCATTGAGCTCAGAATGACGAAATGACTGAATTCATCGTGTACTTCTCTTACGTAACCTCTTGGTAGGTTTTATGATGGGGTTTTTTCTTGGTTTAAAGTTAGTACACAGTCATTTTGGACATTTTGGAAAATCAGAAAAGAATAAAATACATTTTTAAAAAGTTCTGAGGGGTTCTGAGAAGCAGGCAGCTTATATGAGAGAATTGGGGCCCTTGGAGCAGAGAACTAAGCAAGGAGAACTGGAACTGAACCGCTCAGAGGGCGCAAAATGTTCACATCGAAATCGCAACTATTGAGTCTTTGGAGAACAGTTCTGGATAGTTCAACATTCTGAATACATTATGGTCATCCCCGTAACCACCACTACATTGGAATCTTATCACACAAGGCTAAAAATCTATTTTAAAAATAACTACCCCCTTCTTCAACAGAAAAAACAAAACATACAGTTTACTCTTATTGATGGCTTAAGGTCATAATAACATGAGTAGAAGTAATAACAGAACTATATTTGTAACCTTCCTATTATGTGCCAGGTCTGTGCTCAGTATTTGAATGTCATCTCATGTGATTTTCACAGCTCAGCTGTGTTTTGTAAATGAGCAAACTGAGGCTCAGAGAAGTGAAGATTATAGACTACAGCTCATCTTCTGAGTGGCAGGGTCTGGATTTGATGCTGAAGCCTTATGTTCTGCCCCTTGCTGCATGCCCAGAGGGGAGAGCACTGTGGCCAATTCTGTGTCTTCTGGAGACCTGGAAAAATCACTGGACTGCTCTCAGACTAAATTATAAAGTCTTGGGGTAAAGATAACAAAGAAGTTGTTTCTTAGAGTTTGGGTTTTGGGATCGTTTGTGTATTTGTTTGTTAGGGCTGCCATAACAGAATACCACAGACTCAGTGGTTTAAACAACAGAAAGCTATTTCTTCATAGTCTGGAGGCTGGAAGTCCAAGATCAAGGTGCTAGCAGGTTTGGTTTCTTCTGCGGCCTCTCTCCTTGGCCCTCTTCTCACTGTGTCCTCACTTGGTCTTTTCTCTGTGTGGATACATCCCTGGGTGTCTCTGTGTGTCCTAATCTGTTCTTAAAAGAACACCAGTCAGATTGGATTAGGGCCTACCTTTACAGACTCATTTTAACTCCATCGCCTCTTCACAGGCCCTGTCTCCAACTACAATTACATTAGGAGGTACTGGGGGCTTCAGCATATGAGTTTTGGGGGACACAATTTAGCCTGTAACAATCTTTGGAAAAAAAAGAGTTCTGAAATCTAAACACTTGCCTTTTAGTTATCAAAAACAAATGCCCCCAAAACACCAAGGGCATAAAATCATGTCACAGTATTATTGTTATGTCATATTATTAAATTATGAATTCCATATATCATACTTGGATTAGATTTCTCTGCATTTCCACTGAGCTCTAAGACATTGATCAAATACAGAACTGGTCACAGGAACAAATGAGAAATTTAATACAGGTTATCTTTACACTAAAGTCCCTAGACAGCCTTGATGTTTTAAATGTTTATAACTTTTTTTTTGTTCTTCTGACTCCTCCATTGCTATCTAATGTGATCAACAGTTTTTCTTGCTGTTTGCAATATACAATATGATGTTTATGTCTCTTACCAACCCCAATCCAACCTTAGAAACTTGATAACTGAGTTTGTATATGTAAATAAAAATAAATCGACTTTATTTTAGGGGTTTGCCTATGGATGAACTCTTTGGTGTGTGGCTTCTATGAAACCTGTTTTAGTGATTTACAGACTTTGCTTGCTACCTCCTGTCCCCAGCTATATTTAGATTGTTGAGGTTGCCCCATCCAACGCAAGTTTCAGGTCCATGAGATACTCTCATATGGTAGAACCTTGGCAAGAAAAAATCTTGTACCTTTCAATAGATGAAAACCTTGACATTGGCAGGAGAAGCTCTGGAATCTATTTAAATTCATGAATACTACTTTGGCATATAGAGTCAATAATATAACCTGATGTGCTCTCCTCCTGCCCGCCCCACATTTTCTTATATCCCTCCCTTGATCAGTCTCCATTTGACCTAGACTTGAAGTTGTCATTGCCTCGGGGTAGGTTTGTTATAACAAAATGCAAATAACAAAGAAGTCAGTTTTTAATATTTGGGTTTCAAAATAGGCTTTGCAAGAAAAAGGGATTTTGCAATTCAAAAGCTTGGTTTTTAAATATCAAAAGCTAATACCCAAAATGATTCAGGGGCATAAAATCATACCAGATTATATACTAAATTTTGAATCCCATGTTTCTAAAAGGGCAACATAGAAAGTTTCTCTGTGTTAGTTCTGGTTATTTTGAAATTAAATATTACAACAAAATATGTCATTTCTGTGCAGCTAGTCTAGTAAAAATAAAACATGAAGTTTTAAAAGAAAATGTGCTATAAACAGTAGGCTGAGAAGAATTCAAGGGGGCCTGTGATCCAGTCCTCCATCCCAGGGTTGCACAGGAGGGAAGAGAGAGATGTCACCTAGGTAACTGGAGAAAGACCCTGTGCCCTTCCACAGGCTAGGGAGGAAGGTAAACAGAGCTCTCAGGATCTGTTGGGGAGATCTGAGCCCAGGGAATGTTAAGACTCCACCCCTGTGAGGAGGGGGCAATTGAATAGCCCAGCCCTAGAGATAGTGAAGGCCAACAGGCCAGAAGCTGCCTCAAAGAGTCCCTGTGTATCCAGGCAGCAGGCCTGGACCCCAAAAGCAGGAGAGCCAGGAGGTGCCCCATAGTAAGGGCGGGGAGGACCACGGGGTGAGGGGGACATCTTTGGAGATGTCAGGTGTGCATCACTGGTGATGACCCAGGGTTATAGCCCATCCTTCCCAACATACTCCCCCAGGGAAAAATAGGAAAAACAGTGAACCCATTGAGCAAACTCAGACTCTGCTACTAGGTAGAAGGAGGCTGTGGATAGGATTAAGCTCAGCATAGAAAAGGAAAAAAGTGTTACTTCCCCAACCCCCAGCCCACTCTTGAGTTTGTGTCCTGAAGAATATACTCCCACCACATATATGATTTATCCCCTCCCCCTAAGCTGTACAGTATAATAGAAAGTTATACTTCCAGTTAATACTTGTGTTCCCTGTCCTGCACACTCTGTTGAGATCAGATGTTAACAGTCTGCAAGAGTCAATCTCTAGCTGAGCCACTCATCCCACTCACCAACTCATACATGCCTCAGTGGACCTGTTACCACAGGCCCACCAGGGGGCTTGATCAGAGCCCATTTGTTCATCAGGACCAGAACCACTCAAGTTATCACAAGCAAAATAAAAATATATATATAATTCATTGGAAGGATACCAGGGTATCTCATGGACCTCAGGGGCAGAAAGAATGATGCAGATGTTCTCTGAGTGTCTGGGAACTGGAGGGTTCACAATCCATTATGGGTTCTTGGATTTATGTGAGAAAGAATTCAAACATGAGCCAGCATAGAGTTTACAGGGAAAGTGAGTTTATTAATGAAGCAGTGAGACAGAGTGGGCTCTTCCCAGATAGAGCCCACTTAGTGAGATTTGATTCCTTTATTGAGGTTCATTTAATCAAGGAGTAGAGTTTTCAGTAAAGGAGAGGAATATTCAGGATCTTCCCAGGGATGGGATGGAGATTTCTCAGAGGAGTTCCCTCACTCCGATCCTGGTGTTTTGGGGTATGTCGTTTAGCATGCTAATGTATTACAATGAGTGTATTATGAGGCTAGGTGTTATTGGGTGAAATTAGTCGCTGTGTTGGATCCATCTGGTCTCTGCCAGTTTTAAGCCAAAAATCTGGTGTGGGGTGGTCTTACTTCCTTGTTATCAGTTCCTGTAGCTTTTATCAGTTGCAGCTGTTTTGCCACATACCTTATCTCAACAAGACCCAGGCCGTGCACCAGAGCCAGGCCTCTGGAGCCAGAACCAGGAGATCAGGAATAAAGCCTACCTTCCCCATGCCTCGGGGATGTCAGGCTCCCCTCTGCATGTTTCTGTACCTCTGCTTCTCTAGTCTCTCACTGAAGTACATACAGCTTTCTCTTCTGTGTGTGCTTGGTTCCTCTACCCACGAGCAACATGTGGTTTCTCAGAGATGGCCAGAGGCTCTGGAGCTAATTTCTAACTCATGGAGTATTCTTTCATTTAATCTTTTTAAAGTTATTTTTATTTTCCACTAAAAACTTTTTTCAACTTTTAAAATTCTAAACCGAAGAACGAAAAGAATAGTACAATGAACACGTATACCCTTTAGTTAGATTTACCAATTGTTATGACTCTATGATGTCTGCTTTCTCTCTGTGTGTGTATTATAGACACTTTTTTACCTGAACCATTTGAAAATAAATTGTAGCTATCATGAGATGTGATCCCCAATTTCTTCTTCATGTATGTCCTGAAAATTGGGTTGACTCAAATCCCAAATTTGCTCTCACTGGTCAGGTGTCCAATCAGCTGTAGTAAGGGGTCATGAGGCACAGTACCATCTTTGGAGTCCATCCCTCTGTGGGGTTGGGTTGGGAGAAAGTTCTCAGGGAAGGACATGGCTGGGTGGGTACTTAAAATGATTCTCCTGCATCCTGACTACTTTTTTTTTTTTTTTAATCTCTTTTAGATTAAGGTGAGATATATGTAAACAAAACATACCAGGTCGTGGACCTCTGAGGTTATCTAAGAATAGCAGAAACCACAAAACTGAAATCCAAAGGTCTACTGCATTGGACAGTAAATCTTCCCTTTTTCTGCTCTTGACCACTTCCAGGGATGGAATTCTGATCTTGGAAGGTTCAGGAATAAAGGAATCATATGCAGGATTCAGTACCTGTGAAAAAATAAAATAGTTAAATAAATAGCTAGTAGTAATTGAATGCTCACCCCGGGTTGGGCACTATGCTAAGTATTTTGCATACATCATCTAATCTCATCCTCATAAAAAACCCTGTGTGATATGATTATTATTCAAATTTACAGAGGAAAAACAGGAGCAAAGAGTTTAGGTAACTGGCCCAAGCAGTTAACTTGTAGGTTTCTCATGCTTCTGAACCTGGAGTCTTAACCACAGCTACTCTGTATTCAAAGCATAACCCAGCCCTGAATGCTTAAGAAAGCTGTCATTTTCCCCTCCCCCTATAGAGAAAAAAACCTCTGAGCCCATTTTAAAAAACAAAGGATGGAAATGGCCCCGATACTAAAACCGGATGTTCTCTGACAACCCTTATCGCTTTTACTTCAGGAAGCTCCCTAGGGAACAATCTTCACAGAGCAAGTATTCTTGTGCCGTTTAGCACTATCTCTGAACAGTCCCAAATACTTCAAGTTCAACTAAAAGGTCATATGCCTGATAAAGAGGTTATCCTTTCCTTAAGAAGGTGATGGCTGTGAAATGAAACCCTCCTTTCTAATCACAGTCCAGCCTCAGCCAACGGCACGTCAATGGGAGTCTCTGAGGTCCTTAGCCAGATGGCAGATGGTGTGTCCCCCCCACACTAACTGCGCGTTCTGAGGGGCCTTTCACAAGGACACCCTGGGCTAAGCAGTGCCCATGGAGCACACTTCTGATTACCCTCATCCTAGCACAGTCCCAAGATCTTGACTCTTGTGATATATTTAACATGCAGACAGGTTGATAAATACACTATACTCCTACCTCTGAGCCTGCTTGGGGTGCAGGGGTTGAATATTGCCCCCCACTGAGCCGTTCAGGATGTTTCAGCTCACTGTTCAAGTCTGGTTTGAGGATTTGGGGCTTGAATACTTAGAAGCTGTTATCAACATCACAGCCCCTGCTGGCAGCCTCACCAAAGGGAACCCTTGCTCCAGGCCATCCTGGGTTCCTCCTGCCTGGGGCTGTATGTGCCAAGGACACAGAGTTATGTCATAGGAGATCATCACTTTCTTTCCTGGCATTCATCTCATAGAAGAAGAAATAGTCCCAACAAATTGAACTCCTTATGACTCAATCACATAGATAATTTTTTAAGTTTTCTTAAGCCTACTTATGTTTGTTTTTGAGGAAGTAGAATGTGTTCTGAAACTTCTATTTGACCTAAATTTTACTGTTTCAAATTTCTTCAGATGCCCTCTAATACAACCATTCTCACTTTAGTTGCCAAATCCCTTTGTAAAGGGAATATTACTCCTGTGGTTAGCTGGGCTCTTACAGGCTACTAGGAAAAGACATACCCCTGAAAGTGAAAGAAATGCGTTCATTGCAAGTATACACAATGTGAGCCAGGAGGCATCATCTCCGTCTTGACCATAGACTTCCAAGATTGAAGAGCACACCAGGCTTCATGGAGACCTGGAACAATACCTCAACACTTCTCACTCAATCTGAGCTCCAATAACCCACTTTCCCTTTCTCTATCTAGCATTTATTCTTCCCAAAACAGTGGATTAGATCAGTTTGATACCCCCTGCCCCAACATGGAGCTCCCCTTATTGGTCAGACTGTGATTCTTGGTCTCAATCACCTCCAACCATACCTCTTAGTTTTTGACTCAAGGAGAAATTCCTTGTTTTATCATTAATGGCCAGGATAGCAGGGTAAACACATGGCATGTAAGTACCATTTGAAAGAAAGCTGGGGGCATGACAGAGATTTGTGACTTCATGGTGTATCTCCTAATTTATGTTTACTATGTTCTGTTTTAAAATTTCAAGTTTTCCTTAATGCAGGAAATGCCATGGCTACTGGTAAATTGTGGAGATTAAAGAGTTAACATAGCAGGCCTGAGACTATTATCCTTAGAAAGCCCTGATTGCAAGTTTGGTCCATAGCTGGCATCAGGAAACTTGGATTCCAGGAGAGTTCCCACCATTTCCAGAAATGATGAGAGTGGCTCACTGCACCAAAACTATGCAAACAGTATGGCTTATGCCGAACACTTGCTTTCCTTCCAAGAGTCTGAAATCCTGGCATGTCCTAGGCAGAGAGTTACCCACATGACCAGCCCCCAACAAAAACCCCAGACACTGAGTCTCTAATGAGCTTCCCTGGTGGACAACATTTCACATATGTCCCAATTTGTGGCTGGGAGAATTAAGAGCATCCTGTGCGACTGTTGGAAGTTTGCACCTGGTTTCCTCTGGTCTCTGTCCCATGTGCCTTTTCCTTTGCTGATTTTGCTTTGTATCCTCTCACTGTAATAAATCATTGTCATGAGGTCAGCTATGTGCCCAGTTCTGTGAACCCTCCTAGCAGATTGTGGAACCTGGAAGTGGTCTTGGAGAACCCCCAACACAGAGTCAATTGGGTCCATATGAATGAAAATTCATATTGGAGTAACACCACTTCCTCACATTTAAAAAAAGAATCTATAAGTCTCTTTCTTGCAGGAATATTACAACTCCCTCCCTCATACATCCATTATAGCTATTTAAAGCAATAACTTGAAAGAGGCAGCTTTCTTTGGAAGCAGCCATAGCGACTAAAAATTTAATGAGGGCAAAGAGGAAACATCAAGGGGCAGAGCCAGCTGAAGGGGCTTCCAGGAGGCATCTCTGACAGGCTCCCGCTGAATGGTATTCAGCAGGTTAATGGCAGCATTTCTATTTACCGGGAAAAGCCAGTAAAAATGAGCATTTCCTGCTACCTTCGCACATTCTTAATGAGCCAGATTCTTGTACTGCGTGACCTTCATGTGCAGGGCAGCTCCTCTAACCAGCTGCATTTATTCATTTCCATTTTTAAGTTTTGCTGGTGCATTAAAAATAATACCTGCGGGTCTGAAAGAAGGCCTGTCATTGCTCAAAAGTGCCCGATTTACTCCCGGGGAGTAGCCCAGGCCCTGGGAGAATCTCGGTCACTGAGGTTTATGATAAATGTCAGTGATTATGCTGATAACAGAGTGTTCCACCAAAACTAGGCAGGGGAAGGCATTTTCTTCTCAGTGGGAGAAAAAAACATTACCTGCTGTCTGCAAAGCCCAGGGCTGGTGCGTTGGCATCCTGCTTCTTCTCCCAAGGGTGGGAGTCTGGAGAGGAGAGAGAAAAAAGACAAAGGGAGGGTATTAGAGGGAGGGAGATTAAAACCGGAGGTGGGGAGAGGGGAGATGAAATAGCCAAAGAATGAAGAAAGGCTCTCTTCAGCCTTGGCTCTGGCCATGAAAACCTCTATCCCCAGGGGTCTTCTCAGGGGGGGTCTCAACTATTAATAATCTGATGCTGTCAATTAACATCGTGGAGCCACTGATGCCACCCTTCCATCCAGCCTAGACCAGTCCCACTCAGACTGGAACCTATAGGAAGGTGGGTACATCATTTTGACCCAACACACAGCCTTTCCAATCTCCACATAAATTCCGAAGGCAGTTCATTACTCCTACATCTGGATTAGAGGGGGGACTATGCAATGTCCCATGTTCCTGGGACAAGCCTGTGGTTCTTCTGACCATACCCCTATGTGTCCTCATGGTGTCTCAAGGTGAGAAAGAGCCCAGGAATCTGGCCCTCGCAGTGTATATTTGTTGTTTTGGTCTGTCCAGTATCCCATCTTTGGAAAGACCTCCCCCTCATACCCTGTGGTTTGTGAAGCTATCAATCAATGTACTGCCCGGTAGGGATGATATAATCCACACAGAGTCACCCACAGGACTTACCCCTGGGAGACAGGCTTTGTCCGAGGGAGGTGGGGTGGGGGAATGACACAAAGAGGACTCATCAGAACCCTTTCCTGGGTTGGATATATGCACCTTGGGAAAATAAATGCCCTTTTCTTGCTGGAGTTCCAAAGCTGGGAAGATGAAATTTTGGGACTTGCATTAGCCATCTTCTTAGCCACATGGGGAAACTAAAACTGCAGAATCAGCTGAGAGTCTGATGAGAGAGGGAGGTAAGGAGAGAGAGAGAGAGAGAGAGAGAGAGAGAGAATTTATAGCATTGAGTCCTATATTAGTTTTCTGGGGCTGCCATAAAAATTATCACAATTTTGGTGGCTTACAACAACATAAATTTCTTCTCTCCCAAACCTGAAGGCCAGAAGACTGAAACCCAGCTGTCAGCAGGGCAGCGCTGCCTCTGGAAGCTGGGTGGGAGTGGGGGGGGGAGGGCCTGTTCCCCACCTCTTCCAGCTCCGGTGGCTGCCAGTACTTGCTGGTGCCCCTTGGCTTGTGGTGGCACCACCGCATTCTCTGCCGCCACCTCCATGTTGCCTTATCTGCGTGTGTTTCTTCTCCTCCTCTGTCTCTGCCTCTCTCTTATGAGGGGGCATGTGATCGCGTTTAGGGCTCACCAGGAGAATCCAGGATAAGACCCTCCTCTCAAGGTCTTTAGCTGACTCGCATCTTTGCCATATGAGACAATATTCACCTTTTTGCATATTAGGTAACATTGGCAGGTTCCAGAGACTAGGGCATGGGTAAACTTTGGCAAGGATGGACAGAGCTTTTTTCTTTTTTTTTTTTTTGCCTATTATAGTCCCATTCAAATTCCTGAGACATTAGTTCTAACAGCTCCTCTTCCTTCAACCCCATGTGCACTCACCAGCCAATATGTTCCCTCTTGTCTTAGGCTAGTAAGAGTCAAGTTCAATCACTTGTATTAAAGGTGCCTTTAAATAATACACATCCCTATGTCTGCAGCAGGCTGGGAAATAGAGGAGGCAGCTGGTGCAGTGGACAGAACATCTGCTCTTCTGCAAGTGTTGGAGAAAATAATTTCCTTTTCCCAGCTTTGATGTTTCATAGCTCTTACAAATATTAGGCTTAAAGAACCGTTGCATTTATTTATGCTAACTATTTTATTGTTTTAAGCACTATGAAATTACATTGATGGCCTGATGATCAGTTGGAACTGTTTTCAATTGCAACCAAAAAAAACCAACCTAAGAGGCTTGAGCAAAAACAAGCAGGCACAGGCGACAAAGCAAAAAAGTCTGGGGCTAATCAGATTCAGCTCAGTTTGAGGCTCTGATGATATTATGGGGCCCCACCTCTTGGCTCTGTAGAGTTGGCAGTATCTCAGGCCCTAGGAGGTGCTCCCTGCAGCTTCAAACTCACATTATCTTATACCCGGGCCAGTGGAAGAAAAGGTCAGTTTCCCTAATGGGTAGAACAAAAATCTTGGAATTGGATCTCATTAGCCCTATTGGCCTGACTTCTATGAGATGGCTACTCCTGAAATGTGACATACTTCCACCAATAACAATAGGTTAATATATTATGTACATTATAAAACATATACAAAAGGAGTGAAAGATAAAATAAATAACATTTTAAAACTTTATTTTATTTGTTAACAATCAAAAAAACATGTGCTCTCACTGGAAAAATAGTAAATTTAAGTAAAGTGATGTTTTTATTTCACTTAGAAAATATTTGCTTAACATTTTGTGAGAGGGAGAGCTGAAGGTCTGATTCTTAGTCCAGTTTACTTTGATATTTGGTTTTATGACTGTCAGAAGTGAAAAAGATAACTCACTGTTATAGACTGAATTATGTTGCCCCAAATTCATGTTGAAGCCCTAACCCCCAATGTGGATATATTTGGAAACAGAGCAGAAGGATAGAATCTTAATTTGATTGGACTTGTGTCCCTATAAGAAGAGAAAGAGATACCAGGGATGCAGACACACAGAGAAAAGGTTGTGTGAAGACACAGAGAGGAGGTGGTCATCTGCAAGCCAAGGAGAGAGACCTCACCAGAAACCAACCCTGCCAGCACTTTGATCTTGGACTTCCAGCTTCCAAAACTGTGAGAAAATATATTGCTGATGTGTAAGCCACCCAATCTGTTATTGGAATTCCTAGCAGACTAATAAACTACAAACATAAGCAGATCTAGTTGGAAGATGTGCATCATTGATTCACTCACAAAATTACAGCACTCATTTTTCAGTCCTATGAGCCACTCATGCAAAAATGTTGGTCAAAATTTGGCTAGTAAATTTTCCTCTGCTTTAGAAATTATTCTTCAAATTAATTGAAAGTTGTTGCATTTTTATATTTTTCACTAATAAGTAAATAAACCACTGAAACTATGGATTGGAAGATTTTTAAACAAGTTAGAAAATTTTGTTGATGTTTTAAAAACTTGTATATATGAGAGTTTTATGGGTGCCACACCTTCATTGTTTTGGACAACAAAATCACCTAATGATGAACATTTCCAAATATCCAATTTCAAAATATTTTCTCCATAGTATATGTTTTTAAAAATATATGTTTTTATTTATTTTAGAGACAGAGGAAGGGAGAGGGGGAGAAAGAAAACTACCAGTGTGATGTGATGATCACATTGATCGGTTGCCTCCCACAAGTACCCCAACCAGTGACTGAACCCACACCTGCGTATGTGCCCTGACTGGGAATAGAACTGGAAACCTTTTGGTGCACCAAACGACATTCAAGCAACTGAGCCACACCAACCAGCACCATACAGCACATTTTTTAAAAAGCAATTACTTTCTCATTCATTATTAGCATCACAAATTTTCCTTGAAGTGGCAGATTGTGTGTGGATTTTTTTTTTTAACTGATAGGTAGAATTCTACTTGTTATCGCATAAAAAGACAACAAATTTGGAACAGCTGTCTTTATGTCAAATAAATACTTGTGTTTTCAAGTTTGACAGCAATGGCCTCTGTCCTAAGATCATCTGTGAGCTTCAATGTGGTATAAAATATTTACAGTCACTTCCCATATCATTGTTAAGTATTACAAATATTCTGCTATATGCTAACTTATAAAATTAACCACATCAGTGACTTTCTGTAACATACTGTGCAGCTCCGGCCTGTGTCTTTGCTGCAGTAGCTCATCTATGAATGGTGCAGCCAAGGATTCCACACGTAAGGGTGGCTGTGGGACCTTTCCCTGAATCCTTCTTCTGCTCCATTCAGAGAAACCATTCCTCTGTGGCTTCACTTACACAATTCTTCCAGAAAATACTTTTTAAAGAAGTAATTTATTATTAAGAATATATCTTTTCCAATATAGCTTTCCTTAGATGCTCACAAACAAAATACTTCTTTATGTCATTATTGAAACAGAATCCAGGCAATATAATAGGCTGAGAAACATTTGAAACACCTATATTTTCATTCCCTATATAAGCCAATCAACATAGTGTAATTTGCTTTAATACTTGTTTTTCCTGATAATTTTCAGATGTATATATTGATTTTTTTTGCCAGTTTCAATGGTGTATGCTGACCAAAGAATGCATTTTAGCCTGTCATCATATTGTTTTCCAGGCGCTGCTTCTACTATTCCTGATTAGAGCAGGAAGACAGTTGTTTCCCCTAGAGGTATATTTTTTGCCATTAAGTAAGAAATCTAAAAGAAAGTCTCTAAACAATCTAAATTGAGTGGAGTTTTCTAAAGCACTGAATTGAATATTGCACATCTTCAAGCATCACCAAAATGAAAAAAAAAAAAAAGAAAGAAAAAGTAGGCATTTGTCTTTATGTTCTGCCTACCTGGTTTCTAAAATTCCTGCTGATCTTGAGCATTTTTAACTGATACCCCAAAGCATGCTTGATATGAAGATATCATTAATAATAATGAGTATGAATCCATATTTCAAATAGCTTTTTGTTACCTTTGAATTTGTTGACTGCCTTATTGTCAGACCTGATCGAGTCACTGTTTTTACCTTGCGAGCGTGACAGAGCGAGCTCTTCACAGAAGCAGGAAACATGGCAGCTCTTTCCTTTTCTGATTAATAGAGAAAAATCTTTATTTTCATTTCTTGGTTTCGTAGCCAAAATGTTTTTTACCTCGTTTAGCTAATGCTCGATAGCATTATAATAACCTATTTGAGCGGGCACGCCTCGTACAGGGCCGCGCGTTAAAGGGAGCCGGTCCCTCCGCGTGGGGAACGCCCACGCTCCTCATGGCCCGCGATGGGGTGTAACCCATGACTGACATATGGGCCAGATATGGGCACCGCAGTCTATCTGTGCATTTGCAAAGTCGATGTCTATTGTTAGGTTGGAAATAAGTAAAACTATGTATCATGTTTCCCACGCCCTCTGGCGCCCGCGCCCCCGCGGAGAGCGCTGGCTTCGCTGCGGCCGCGTCACCGCCGCAGGGGGCAGCGGCTAGTCCCGGGGTCCCTCCCCGGCTTTCCCTGCCCATCGCCAGCCTGACTTTCTTTGAGCTAGTCCTCAACTCCCATCCCGCCTCCCACTCCCGCTCCACCTTCCCTCTTCCTCCAGTGACCGGCATGGGGATTTGAGGATATCGAGAAACTCAATTAAGGCTTTAAAAAAAAAAGCGAATTCTAGGGCTTTTGTAGCAGCTCCAGAGAGGGGCTCGCTCCCTCGCCAAGACGGTGCAGCCCAAGCGCGTGATGGGGCCATCACCGCGGCCAGTGTACCACCCTGAGGGCACAGACCCTAATTCCCAGGAGCCACCATGTGGAACCCAGAAGTGAAATAAGGTTGCTGAAGGTAAAGGCAAGAGATGGCATGACATTGGATCTTTGGTGACTATTTGAGATCCTGGATGAAGTCTTTCCTGAAGCCAGGTGTACCCATGGATCTTTTGGGGGTACTGGGCCAATAAATTCCATGTAACTGCAGAAGCCATTTATTTAAGTTAGCTTCTCTGCCACCTGCAACCAAAAAAGTCCTCACTGATATAACTGTCAACTCCTTCACGTAATTCATTTTGTTGTTATTGTTGTTTGTCTCGTTTTTCATTTATCATACAGTTAAGTTAACCACACTCTATAGCACAGACTTATCAGCAGCTCCAAGGTCCTACTGAATTATTTCCTAACTAGCACACATTAATTATCAGCTTATGTACCAGGCACTGTTCTAAGTAACTTACATATATTAACCCATTTAACCTGCCCAATAATGCTATGAAATCAGTACTATTGTTGTCCCCATTTTGGAAATGAGGAAACTGAGACACAAAGACTTTAAGTAACTTGCCCAAGGTTACACAGTAAGTAGTAAAGCCAAGACTTACTACAAAGGCATATTTGAACCAAGGCTTCTGGACACTAAATTAATGCTCTAAATCACTACAGTATACCAAGAAAACTGCACTGCTTACATACTAATGTTTAGCATTGTCCAATTGTCTAATATTCGCCACTGTGATGAGTGTAAAGTAATATTTATCACTTATTGTGCAATCTTGGACAAATTACTAAAAATCTCTGTGTCTCAGTTTCCTCATCTATAAACTAGAAATAATAAAATAATACTGCTTTCACAGGGTTGTTGTGTGGTTTAAATAATACCAGTGACTTTGAGCATCTTTTCTCTACTTGCTAGATATTTGGGATGGCTTTTTTGGAAACTGCCTATTCATATCTTTTGCCCATTTTTCTGTTGGGTTTTCTGTCTTTTTCTTATTGATTTGTAAAGGTCACATATATTTATATCCCCAGTTATGAGTTCCTTGTTAGTTTCAGATACTGACTCTCTCCTTCTAATCCATCTTTTTTTTCTATGGTGCCCTTGATTAAGCATGAGTCTTTCATTTTGATGTGGTCAAATCCATCAATTGTGCCCCAAATGAAGAGAGAATAAAGATATGAAGAACGCTGTTTATGCCCTAAGCAACTTAAAATCTATCTAGACTATCAACAACTATGTGAACAGTGTTAAAGGTTGTACTATAATGGTATGCAATGAATGCCAAGTTGTAAGGCTGTATAAGTATCCACATTTTTCTGAGGTTCAGTTTCCTTTTTTGGAAAATGGAAACAATAAAAAAAAAAAAGCCTTTTAGTTTGTTATGATAATTACATAAATAAGACATGTTGAATGGTTACATAGTACTTGGCACATGGTACCAACTGTAACTCATTTGCGAAGCAGATCAATGAAATAGTAATGGCTACTATGTATGGAGGTCTACTACCTACTTTCTAAAATATACTTTCTATAACATACCATACTTAAGCTTCACAGTCCACTGCAAGGCATTATCTCTGCTAATTGTCAGATGCAGAGACCCTGTTTCAGAGAGTTTAAATAGTTTGATGAAAGTCAACAACTAGTTAAGTAAATGGTAGTGACACAATTAAAAGCCACATTTGTTTAACCTCAAACCTCATGTGCTTTCTACTACACCAAGTTATTGTCAGAAAAGGTGCTAGAGGAGCAATAATACATTACTTGAGTTAAAAAAAAAAAAAAGACGGAAATTTGAATAGACAAGAGGAAGAGAGAAAGGATCATGCCAGATCTTGAGGGGGTACAGTGCATGTGTAAGGGATGAAAAGTATTGTAAGTTATTAGAGGGCAGAAGCAAAACCTGTGCATCACATTTCACTTCAGTCCTGGCAAAGAGAATGGGACAGAGTAGCTGGTGGGGGACAACTATTCTCATTTCTCATATTTCCATATCAAGGAAGCAGGAGTTATCTCACTGGTGAGTTGGAAAGCATGTGTCACCCCTATCTCTCAGGCTTGGGAAGCAGGCCTGCCCTAGGAAGCATATGTTTTCTACTTTTCCAGAAACTGTAAAGCTGCAGTTTTACACAAGCAGATTTTCACAGGAAGGGTCCTTCTGCACCTCCAACCCTCTCTCTGCCATGAGGGTCAGCTTCAGCTCCCCAATTTTACACATGCAGATTTTCCAACTCTGCATGTGACAGTCAGGTACTAAGGGAGCCATGTCTTATTTATTTAATTCTGGGGTGAAGTCCGAGCAGGTCCATTGTCCCTGCAAATCTAAAGCCATTGCCACCATTCCAGCTTTTACCAGGGACAAAGCTGGCATTTTGTTCTCCAACAGTCAGACTCCGGTGGCTATTTCAATGGCTTGTGAACATGCATGGGGAATATGGGTGTTATTTGAAGCCCCTAAAACCACAGCATTAGACACTTCAACAAACCATGGTATAGCGTGAAAGTGACAGGTTAGAGGACAATGAGAAGACTGGCCTGATCTGAGCACAGGGAGTATGTTAAGTAGCTGAAGTTAGGTTAGAGAGATGGGTGGCCCCAGTAATGGAAGACTTACAGGGAAGGTAGAGAGTTAGGATTTGATGTGAAAGAGTGCTAGAAGTTTCTGAGCAGGGGAAGCATATGAGAAAAACGGTGTTTAATCAGGTAGTAAGAGTATGGCAATGAGTTGCTGTGGAGACAAAGGGAAGAGAGCCTGGAACTGGACCGCAACCAAGAGGTGGTTTCCAGAATTCCCAGAGTGAGGGCAGGCGAAGGTCTGGCCTAGGAAAGGGGAAATGTGAGTGACAGTGAAGGGATGCATAAGAGATGTAAAAGGGCAAACTGCTAGGATATGGTGACAACCCGGGCTGGGAAGTGGAGAACTGTTTTGGTGGCACTGCTCTGAAAGAGTCAGATGAGCAGGCCTCGAGCGGACAGGGCGTGCGGCTCAGCCTTGGGCATGTCAAATCTAAGGTGCCAAGTGGATTTGTTCTCAGCACCTGGGACACCAGAAGCAAGGTAGGAAAGAGGCCACAGCTGGGAGTTCGGGGAGTCAATACAAAGAGGCAGCGCACATTTGAAGGCCGCTGGGAAGACGCTGATGGAGATGGAGCTGGAAAGCATGAACATGGGAGGTACCTGGGACGACGGGAATAGGAGCAGAGATACAGGTGATGGGTGGGCGGAAGAGACGGGGGCACAGCTCCTGGACCCGAGGAAAGGACAGACCGGGCGAGGCTGCTAGCAAACGCTGGAGTCAGGAACTTTCCGGCCGAGCAGGGCTGCCGCCACCTTTCCCCCGGGAAATCCACAGTTGAACCCAAAGCAGCCTTCCCCACTCTGGGCCCTGCGCCCACTTCCTCGAGCCCTGGCTGCAGGGACCCCAGGGCTGTGGGTGTCCCTGGACACCTCCGGCTCTCTGTCACCCGCGGAGGGCGGCTGGAGCCTGCAGAGCGCCTTTTCCTTCAGGTTCCCACCCCGCACCGGGCCGGGCCCCCCAGCAGCACCGCCCACCTGGGCACCGCCGCAGCCCGAGCCCGCTGCCCGCCCGAGCTGCCGCAAGCCAGGGCCCCTCCCGGGGTGAGGTTTCGCCCCCCCCCCTCCATTTTTGTTGCAGTGTCCCCCGGGACACCCCCTCTCTGCCTCTGTCTCCACGTCCTGGGGGCCGGGCAGGGAGCGGGGTTCGGGCGGCGCCAGGACGCACGCGGGCTCCCGGGAGCCGGGGCGGGGAGGAGGGAGCGCAGCCGGGAGCCGCGGGGGCCGCCGCTGCAGAAGGGGAGGAGAATGGGGAGGAGCTGGGGGGCAGGCGGCCGGGGAAGGAGGGGTCTTAAGGGGCGGCGAGCCCAGGTCGGATTTCCTTCGAGGCCGGCGGTCGGCGAAGCTGCCACCTTAGAGCTCGCTGCAGCCGCCCTGCCCCGCGCCCTCCGGAGACCGGGACGGGACCATGGTGAGCGCCCGGCGCGCGGCGCGGAGCCGAGCTCGGTGGCCGGGCCCCGCGGGCGGCCGAGGGTGGCTGGGCGGAGGGGGCGCGCCCCCGCGACCCGGGGAAGTTTCCGGGGTCGGCGCGGGGCCCGGCGCCTTCAGTCTCGCTCTGGTCTCTTCCGCAGATGTGGACTCGCTGGCTCGCGCTCGCGCTGGTGGCGGTCGCCTGGGTGCGCGCCGAGGTAGGTGCGGGCTGGGGGGGTCCCAAGTGGGGCGCGGGGCGCGCGCGCGGGCGGGGGAGGGGGCGCCGCGGGGATGCTCTCGGCGGGCGGACGGGGAGCTGCCCCGAGGGGCGGGGGCGCCCGGAGCGGGAGGGCCGCTCCCGAAACTTAAACCTCAAAATCGGGAGAAGTTTGGGCCGGCAGCGGGAGCCCCGCCGAGGCTAATATGGAGGGAGTGTGGGGAGGGGGGAGGGCGCCTCGAGCTCCATCCCCACCGGGGGGAAATCGAGGAGAGTGGGGATCTTTCCCTCGGGCCCGTCTCCTGGGGGGGGGGGCGGGGGGATGACAAAACCCCCCGAAATCCCGGGAGATTCTTCTCTTAGGGCCGAGTCGATTTTTTTTTTTCTCTTTTATAAAGTTATAATTTTTTTTTTCTTCCTTTGTAAAGTGTCCTCGGGTTTTGTGCTATTTTCAGGACCGTATAACGGCCTTTTGAAATCTCAGATTTTCCCTTAAACGAGCGTTGCGCAAGTGTGAGCCATCCGTTGCTCGGCTCTGTAGGGCTCGGCTTTTCCAAAGTATTTCAGCACTTTTTTGGTAATGTGTGTGTGTGTGTTTTGTGTTTTTTTTTTTCCAACTCCAGTGACCTTCCTGAGACACTACAAACAGACCAACAAACCCTTCACTCACCAGCCCTTCCATTAACTCAAAGGTTTATGGACAGAAAATAAACAATTCTAAATTCCCCGGGCTCTAAGTCTCCAGAAAAGTGAGGTCAGAAACCAAACATTTGATAATTATGGCAGGAAATGTGGAAGGAATTAAAAAGCATGAGGGAGAAGAAATGGAATGTACATTACAAAAGAAATAGCTCCCTGGTGGGTGGTTATCTTCCCTCTTTGAATTTTTTTCTTCGTATTACAGTTTGGCCCCACCCTTCGCACCACCGCTGGACTCTGTCCAAAAAAAATCATAAAAGCATGCAAGGTCTTCACGATTTAAAAAATACACATTATATTGAACTCTCCTTTAAATCACCATTATGGTGTTGGTTGAGCTGGAAACGGGCTTTTTTTTTTTTCCACAATGAAATAAAAAATAGCTAATATTTATTGGCTATCTACTTTGTGTTGTACTAAAGGTCCATTTTAATGATGAGGAAACTGAGTCGTAGAGGTTGTTACATAATTTATCTGCTGCTCTAAGATGGTAGGGGTAGGATTTGGACCTAAACAGTCTAGCATCATGCCCACACTCTTAACTATTACCCTATATGAGGACCTCACAACTGCTTTGGATTTCTTGTATAGCAGACATTGGGGTGCATGCATCATTTCTTTTAAAGCTTCTCCAAGCTTGTAAGTCCCGTTTCTTTAATCCCCATTTTACAGAGGAAGAAACGGGTTTTGGGAGATTGGGTGACCTACCCAAGGTCACACAGCTAGTTAGTTCTGAAGGATCTGAACCCAGTTCCCTCCACCTTTGTAACCCTTCCTCATTGCCAAGTCAGCTTCTGGTGCTTTGTTTCCCAGGGTTTGAATTTGAGGGAAGAGCCCTCTTCCCTGGCTGATTTAGTCCCAGCTAAGGGACACCCTTGCTGTGGCCCTCAAACGGCAGCTGCAGCCCTTTGATGGATGAGGTGGATCCCGGGTTGGTTTTACTGCAGGCTTAGGGCTTGCCAGCTAGCGTGTGAAATCGCTCTGTGAACTGGAATGCTAGTATGAGGTGTGAGGAGACTGGGTTCTTTCCACAAGGCTGTGCAGCCCAAGGTCCGGATCTATTCTAGGCAGCCTATGTTACACCCCCCCCCCCCCCCGCCCCGCCCCAGTGCATTGCTAGGAAAAGCTTAGTTCTCATAGGAAGTTCCCCCAGCAGCAATTTCCTGCTTCAGGTAGGGAGCAGAGAGCAGTCTTGCAGAATTCCCAGGCGAGATCCGTGGGGAAAAAGGTAAAATCGAGAAGCGCTGAGATGTGAAAACCGAGGAAGTTGGTGCACAAAGGAGGCTGTGACCTCAGGGTATGTGCGGAATGAGGAATAGGTATGATCCGGGGTTATCTTTTAGCCAGTACAGTCTCTTGGTGTCTGGCCTTAGTAACACTGAGCAATTTTTAAATCCATGTTTTAATAACACATCTTTAATTATCAATAAAAAGATAAATTAACTCTAGCAATTTGGATATTACTTTAAGCATTTTATCAGTCAGTTAATAGTGTTTTCAGAAGAAATTTTTTTCTTTGTTAACTATAACAACATGTAACAAATTCAGATAATGATATTTACAGTCTTCAGTGACATGACTCCACTTTAGTAGACTTTATTTTATTTTATTTTTGTTAATACTCACCAGAGGATATTTTTTCCATTGCTTTTCAGAGAGATTGGAAGGGGGGTGGAGAGTGAAGGAGGGGGAGAGGGAGAGAGAGAGGTCAACCAGTTGCTTCCCACATGAGCTCCAACAGGGCCTGGGATCCAACCCTCCTGTGCTGACGCTCTAACCACTGACCCACACCAACCAGGGCAGGATTGCGCTTTTGATCGCTCCCTTACGTTCTCTTTGTCTTCATTCTCTATCACCCATGTGTTCCTTCACGCAGCCTTAGCAACATTCTGCCCCATCCACCTGAGCTCACTCCTGTGCACTCTTGAGTCCCTCCTTGAAAGGGGTGTTGGGGTGTGGCACATCTCTCCATGAGCATTTGTTAGCATCTGGTATGGATGAAGAATGGGGGTGGCAGCAGCAAAGGGAGTGCTTCAACTAACAATTACACAGCTACTCCTTTTCTAGATTCTGTTGGGAGGGGGCTGTGCGGGCCTGTTCACTCTCCCTCACCCACCCCTCTCCCACTGAGAATGATTGCAGTTGACTGAGAGGCCTGAAAAGGCTGAGAACCCAGGCATCCTCGCATGTGCCCTTGAATCTCAGTTGCTGCGTCTAAGCCCACTCCAACATGGTAGGCTGGAGGGGGACCCTGTGGCCCAATTGCCTGCTCCCGAAAGACAGCCTTGAGAGTGCCTAAGCACTCTCCCTTGGTGGTTGTCTTTGCTGGCACTCTGATTCCCAGCATTCCGGGTCTATAAATTCATCATAAGTCACATAAATATAGGAGACTGATTCACAAATCAGAACACTCATTCCAGTAAGTGAGTGCTTGACCCATGAACTGTGAGTGCATCACTTGAGATAATAGTAACAAGAACAGTAACAGTTATACAGACAGACAAGAAGGCTATTAGGGCATTGTTCCTCTGAAGCTAGATTTCTTAACCTCATTTATACCCTATTATCAACATATAGTTGATATGAGGGGTTTTATTGGCTAATGTGGGATCTCCTCCGTATTCATTAGAATTATTCTAATGGTGGGTTCAGGTAGGCGCAGAGTCTCACCCACATTCTCTGACTTCTTGGACCTGCAGCAAAACTAGGGTTTTAATATCCATCTTGTACATTAACCACTAAAATAATCTCTTGTTTATCCTTCGGCAAATAAACTACTTGCTGTGATTTGAAAGATCATCGTTGAAAATTGGGATGTTAAAATGTATTAGGGACTCTGCTGAATAGCCAAAACTGATGGGCACGCACCCAGCACATTGAGGCCCTGGCCATTAAAAATGTCTTTAGATGGGGGACATGTTACGATTCCCATTGAAGTCTCTGGGTTGGGTGACAGGAGGCAGGAGTCGGGTCCCAGGCGTAGAGGAGTAAGTTGGCGAGGAGCTGTGAGGCTAAGATCCAGAGGCATGGGCCGCAGTGGATGTAATGTCCCGAAGAAGGAAATAAAGTCAGTGAGGCAGAAAGACTTGTGTTTCCAGTGGAATGGAGAAAGTCAAGGATGAGCTGTAAATACCAGGAGTCACACATGGAGAATTGGAAATGACACCATAGCTTTTTCCTGCTGCTCTTCAAATAACCGAACATCTGGACGGATAATTTCTAGCAGCTACAAATAGTATTAGCTTAATGACACCAGATAATATGGAATTGAAAAATATTTACACTTAGGCAGGTTCATTTTCTAAGTCAGGTGATTAATATCCTGCAGGTCAAATGCATATTTTTCTCTAAAGAGCTATGTTCTGACACCTGTGACTTTGACCCTGGGTCCTTTCTCCGGGGGTGAGTCATTAACAGCATGGGCCCTCCCTTCACAGTGCCCATCAGTCAGTATTCCCTCTGAAAGTTGAGCACACTCTGCACATAGGGCAGAGTCATGGATGAAGTAGAAGACAAGGAGTCTGCCCTCAGGTTGTTTACGATCTAATGGTGGGCCAGGGGCTTTAAACTGGCAGCTACAGTGTAGATTATTATAACTAGATGGTGAATAAGTATCTTTGTGATTATTATTGCTTTTTACATTAATAAGGCTTTTCTTTATTTTTAGAGGTTTTTTACATGAGTACAATGCACAAATTTGTAATGTATAGCTTAATGAACTTTCACATATGGATGCACCCATGTATGTACCATGGGTGCATGGGTGTCAGGAGACTGAGGGAGTCAGAAAGGAGGCTAAGAACTCAGGGTGTGTGGAAACAGTTACAGTGAAAAAAGTGAGGAGTAGATATGATCAAGGTTATATTACATCACTCAAGAATCATTATGTTTTAATCAGTCCAGTCTCTTGATGTCTGGCCCTAGCAACCTTTGTTTAATTCATGTTTTAACAATCAAAAACTTTTAATAATTAATGAAAAGGTAAATTAATCCTTTCGATAATGAGACTTGCAATTTGGATGTTATCGTAAGCATTTTAATATGTACTTAACAGTGCTTGCAGTACAAAATTGTTTTTCTTGTTGGCTATAAGACATAGCAAATACAGTTAGATACTGTCTTTATTGACATGAATCTATTTTAGCAAACTTTGTATCTGCTTTGGGGGAGCTGACTCTACTGCTTTGCAGGTAGATATTTTAAAACTCAATACAATCTACACTGAGAAACTAAATCAAAGAAAGAAACTAAAATAATTCTATTTGACCACTTTGTCCTGGTCATTATTACTTTTAAAGAGACTCAACATCATTTATGTCACATCATTTATGTTAGCTAAGAACTTAAAACCTATTACATATCCAACAGTTGAAGAGTTAAGAGTCAACAGCAATATGTGCCACTAAAAGTCACTTTTACAAAAATTTTTAAGGCTTTGGCAAATGATTATGATTTTATTTAAAAAGCAGAACACCCCTCACACCAATGCCTTATCCTCACAACTATGTAAAAATTTATAGAGAATAATTTAAAAAGTCTTAAATTCCATCATGAAGATTCTTGTGACCCCTCTTCTTTTTCAAGAGGAAATATATGTTGTTTTATTTAAATAAAAGAGTTAATGTTATTTTCTGATAAAATAGGAAAATAAAATATGCACATAAATGCTTAGGGAATATAGAAAAAACTAGAGCAAAGAATTACCCATAATTCCACCACTTACAAATAAACCAGTCCTTCATCCCTCCTTTCAGAGAAATTATCAAAATTATTCAACAGATTTATGTGATGTGCCTACTAGACTCTGTAGGCAATAAAAACCAGTACCTCCCAACACTATGAGATAAATGGCCTGCAGAGATAGCACAAACATGACATCCATGTCATGACTACCCTCTCCCTTACCCATGACAGACATTGTTAATCAGTCATAGAACTCTTTCCTTATGAGCCTGGAGAAGGTTTGAAAACCCTTTTTTAGCAATATTCTAAGTAGCCACTAACCATCAGTTGGTCTGTATATGAGATAAAAGATTGACGATGGGGCAAAGGAGTAATGGCCACCACAAGGAGAAGGTGTCTTCAGACCAAAGAACAAAGCAGGCAAAGTCATAGAACATGACCAAATTTATTATAGGGTAATTTACTTATGGGAAGATTGGGTCTGAGTGAAAAAGTCGACCCAGCGGTCTGCAGATTATTTTTTGCTAACAGACCCCTGTTACAGCACTTATTTTATAGTATAACTTGGGTATGAATGATTGACAAGACAGAGGGGCAAAGCATGCAGTAAGTAGCACCAGGGGCCATACCTCCTGGTGGTCTTGTGATAGATGATTTTTTATAATCCATACTATTATCACCTTGATATTTACCTTGGATGTCTTGCCATTCTGGCTGTCACTGACAAAAAGTATTTATGGATACATTTTAAGGAACACAGATAATCATCAACTAGAAAACTTTAATATGCTTGCTAAAGATCATGAGGTTGGTCAACGGTCATAGTACGAAACTCGAAATTCGGGACACAGAGATGGAGTTGGTTTTGTTCACATCTAGATCTGCCATTCCTGCTAGAAAAGCCAGTCCAATTGGACAAACATTGGTATGTCTTTAGCCAAAATGAAGGTGATTGGGAGGCAGAGTTTGGGACTGCGTGACATAGGGTTATACAACATAGGACCAGGGTAACGAATGGATGAAATGTGTAGAAAACAGCGCTTTGTTCCTGGCCAAGCTTCTAAGGTCTTTAAATTAATTTGAACACCTTAAAGTAAGGCAAACCCTCTAATGTTAGCCACCAACAAAAATATGACAATGAGAATATTCTTGGCTGTTCTGATGGGATAAAGCGTAGCTTTCGCTAAGGCTCTAAGAGCTGCTGCTGTCATAGATAACAGCTTCTGCATTAGCAGCCGCCTGGCAATAACCTGCTAATAGAAAACTCTTCGGCTACTTGGAGTACGAAATAGATTCTATAAATCTGCATTTTCTGCTGTGGTTGGAGGATTTCCATGTAATCTCTTCACAGACTTTTTATATGCTCATTTGGAATCCATCACCTATAAGCTATTCGAATACCACGATTAAGTCTGAATTTATGACTCTCAAAATGTCCCCCAAATAATCCTGGAAACTATTTGTGACCAACTAAGCTGCTGCCAAAACAAGTCATGTGACACATGTCAAAAGCAGTGACATGTTGCAGGCCCAGATTTATATATGTATGCATCATGGGGTATTGGCTTGAATTGATGTAGGGAAAATGCCTCATTGTCTTTACTTTTTATTGTGTTCAGGATTAAAATCCTGTGTCTGAGGCAAAATTTGTCTTTTTCCCCACAGTCTTTCCTTCTATCCTAAAACCATAGTAAATGAGTGTAATATGTTAATCTCCTGCAAAAGTGCCAGCCATCAATGCTAGTCACTTTGCACAAATGCTGCTATGAAGAATAGTGTGGAACTGGAAGGCACACCGTATAGGTCTCTATTGTGAAGGAGCTGCTACCAGCACAGCTACTGCACAGCTGGAATGGACCTGGCCCTTAGGGGGCCAAATCTATGGCCTTTGCATCAGTTACCACCCCCTTCCTCACCTCCTGCTGCTGGTTCAGAAAACCCTGAAATGCGACAGTGGGATGGACACCTCAGCATTTGAGAGGCTCCGCTGGAGCTGCTGGGGCCATTTCCGCCTGTCCACCTTGACCACTTGGCCAGTCTGTCCAGTAGGTGGCAGGTTTTTCGTGTGGAACTTCATCTGAAATTGTGTGTGTTCCTGGAGTGCGGGTGCTCTTCTCTGATCGCCCACGCTCGTGTCACCGTGGCTTCCACTGACTTCCTTTCTACCTTCTCGCCATCTCACATCTAGGTGTTTCCAGCTCTTTGGCACAGACCCTGTTACAGAACCTTCTCATTTTTAAGAAGGACATTATAAAATAATGAAAGAGTCCTTGACTTAGGAGGCCTGCTCTGCTTCTTTCTTGCTGATGTTACCTTTCTAAAGCCACCTGATGCCTCTTACTGCAGCTTCAGTTACGAGCAAGGGTGTTGGGGTAGTGGAGCAGGTTTCAAGTCTGGCCTCACCTGGCTGTGAGACCATGTGTGAGTTACTTAACCTTCCTTTGCTCACTTTCCCCATCTGTAAAATAGGAATAATGGCTGTCTGCCTATCTATCCCATTCAATAATGGAAAAGGTTTCCTCTACTCATGGCACATACTCAACACAAAACATCTGCGAGAGATGAAGTGCCCCTCACCAGTCCCTACTAGGCACTGACAATGTTGTTGACTCTGATATGATTTCAACAAGAGAATTCTCAATTTACACATTAGCATCTACTTGGCATTATCTGTATTTGTCCGACCTGTGTGCTGGCTCGGGTTGTTACTCTGTTTATGATTTATCCTTCAGAGAAAGTATAGCGTAATGATTTGGTGCTCAGGCCTTGAAGCTGGATTACCCAGATTTAAATCCTAGCACTTCCCTTATAGCCCAGTGATCTTGGGAAAGTTACCTCACCTCTCTGGGTCTATTTCCTCGTCTAGAAAACAGGCTTACTACACAGTATTTCCACCATAGGTTACTTGTGAGAATCAAACAAGCTTTTTATCACATGTAAAGCAATTAGAAAAGTGGTTCGGCACATAGAGTACAGTAAGCATTAGCTATTGTTATCATTCCTGTAGCATCCCTATTTATTGGAAGAGCTCCAAAAGCCAGGGTGTGTGTGCATGCCTGTGCTCCTGGCTTGCAGAACTCCCCTTGCCTCTTTTACTCTCTCCAGAGATTAAAGATCACCTTTTAAAAATGCAACTAAGGTATTTATTTCAGTGAACGCTTTGACACCCAGAATTCATATCAGAACCCTTGCTTCTACTGAGCCAATCTTGCCTTCAAACTTCTAGATAGTGTTTCCTCTGTGAAGCCAGAGCCCTATCATTCCCCCAGGAGAGAAATTAAGTACTCATTGAGCACCTCCCGTGCACAGGCAGGGGGCTGTGCAAGCCAGCGTAGGTTCTCCCTAAAGACAGAGAAAGAGGAAGAGAACTGGAAAGGGAAGCAGAGTGAGAAATAACAAAGAGATGCTCAAACTCCTCTGGAATTTTTCCATGTTCAGTTTTTCTCTTTTTTATGTCCCTCCTCAAAATATGGAGGTGGCCACCAAATATCTTGGATTTTTTGTGGTATGCTCATTTTCATATATTCTTGCTATAGTCCCAATAGTACTTCTATTCCTGGGCCACAGATCCTAAATTTGGAGTTTGGAAAAATTCAATCAGGCAAAGGAATAGAACCTTTTACTTTCATTGTTTGAGAAATAAATAACCTCCTTTCAAAGAAGTATTCCTGGAGCAGGCTGTATTTGTCCCTTTGGGAACCACGGCAACGCTTCGGGTGTTTTGCACACAAACCTGAGTCTGGGCACTGCTGTGTCTGGCGGCCGGCCCTCACTGCAGCCTCACGTGACCACCCATTCCCAGGCTCCGGAGCTGGGTCCCCGTTGCTCCCCATGTGGCTGTTTGCTCTCCTGTTCCTGTTTCCCCTCTTCCTTCTTGCCTCTCCTTTTCTTTCTCATCTCCCTCCTCCACCATCACAGAAAGGTCACCCTGGGGTGTGTGGGCTGCATTAGGAGCTGTCAAAACATCCCAGATACCAGGTTCACATTTAATGCAGAGAGAAAGCAGCACGAAGTCATGATGCGCTATTTTGCTTCACCCATCTGGACAAAGTCAACTTTTTAAAGTAACTCAAGAAAGGAAAGTGAAAAGCATCACAAACCTGTTATGGTTGTGAGTTAGGCAGAGTTAGTGCTGGTGATGAAGACAGACACCCTGTTCCCAAGGTACTTGCAATCCAGCAGGGGAGGCAGACAGGGACACAGGCTCAGACCCATCCAGTGTGGTAAGTGCTAGGACGGGGCTGAGAACCTAACCCAGCACTGAAGCCTCCAGGAAGTCCTCCAGGAGGGGGTGGCCTGCAAGCTGAGCCCTGCAAGATGAGTGATATTTAGCGGGACAACAGGGTGGAGGAGAGGGAAAGAGCCTCATCTAATTTAATTCTCACAACCTGATAATGAAGTGATTATCATTTTATCAATGAAGAAACTGTGGCTCAGAGGGTTCAGTTAGTTACTCAAAATCAGGAATCTAGTATGTAGTAAAGCCAGGGTACAAACCCAAGACTTTGACTTTCAAGGAAAATGCCTGTGTTCTAGACCTTCTGTGTCTTACTTTTGAAAACAAACCAAAATCTTTTTCTTTTCTAGGTAACAGGGACTCAAAAACAAAACAAACAAACAAACAAAAACCCCAAAATAAAAACACCCACAAAAACCAAAACAAAACAAAAAACCTGTATAGGCCTCTTCACATTACGTCAGCTACCTGCCTGGATCCACGCTCCAAGCTGGTAATTCTGGCCACATGGATATGGGCATAGCCTAGTCTCAACTTGGTTCAGGTGCAGCTATTTCTCTGACCCATGCTGAAGTGTAGTTGTTCCATTAGGGCACTTGTAGCATAATGGTCAATGGCTCAGGCAATGTTTTAAGGTAGTTTCTTTGTCCTTCTAGTATATTCATAACTGATCCACATTGAATAAGAACAAATTGCAAGGCATGTCTAAGACTCAGCTGAGTTGCTGAGTGTGGTTGTGCAGACTGTCTGCTGCACCAGTGCGGCTGGCTAAGGGGGCAAATGAGCTGACTCCATCCTGCACTCTGCTCACTAGTTCTGCGCCCTGGCATGGGGCGTGTGTGCCCACCCCGAGGAAGGGGCACCTTTGTTTCTAACTGATGTGCCAAGCTGCCAAATCCAGTATTTTCTCTCAGATATACGATGCTTCTTGGACTATTGTGGGCCATTTCTCTACCTGTACATTTTATAAATTGACATCATTCAGTCATAAAATTTTCATTCCAGGCCTCCATCAAAAGCCAGTTGTGCATTTTTGCAGATTTTCCTCGTGGATTCGTTAAGGTGATTTCAATGGAAATTTTAAAAATCTGCTTATTTTGCACCCACCAATGTGCTACTTTTAGCTGTTGCCCAATCAGTCTAACTTGGGAACTGTGATTCCCCAGGAATTAAGAAAAGCATTCCTAGCTTCCCTCCAATTGCTGAATTAGCACAGCTCCCCTCAGCCCGCAGTGGAATTCCAGCTCTGAAGAAGAAATGTCTGAGACAGTGAACTCCCAGCCTGGAGCCTGTCAGAGGTTGTGTCATGTGTAGCATTAGCTGAACAGAAAGCAAGCGGGCTTTCCGGCCTTGCTTCCCCTCCTCCCTGCACCCCCCTCTGGAGAGGCCAGTTAACGTCTAGACAGTGTCTGCTTGGCACTGAGCCTTCTCAGAGCAATCTGCACAGTTCTGCAGCTCTGACTTGGGTTCCTCTCCTCACCCGTTTCCCCAGTTTTCTTAGCCTTAAACTGTCTCGGGGACTGGTGTGACCGCACATACAAGAAGCAGGTGAGTGAATTTATGAGACTGTCAGGATTCCACTGTCCTAAGAGGTTCCGAGTTGAGAAAATACCAGCAGTGCTGCCTGGAGCTGTGACTGAATTTACAGAGATCCCAGATGTGAGCTGGCTTCAGACAGGCCTCCACTGAGTGGCCGGAGATGGGCTGGAGTGAATAAAACAGGGCAGACGGTGGCACCCAGGTAATGAGCCTCGTGCCTTGTATGGATAGCGTGAACTTGGGCAAGTCATTGGACCCCTCACCTGCAAAACACGGAGGTTAGAGTAGGGGAGCTTTAAAACCCAGCTCTGAATTCCATCCTATCCATAAAAAAGGAGGCAGACATTTTAGGTTGGATTATCAAAATATTCTACTTAATAGAGTTGGGATATTTGATTAGTTCTTAATTGACGGCCCAGGGAGGAGCAGTTTGAAGAAAGCTGGTGTAGGAATGGAAAAACAATGAATAAAAGCAGGAGGCATTTTGTGTCCCCTACTTCCCCCGCCTGCGTGAAGTGTAATGTAAACAGTACATACAGCATGTGGCACCGAACAGTCCTGCCCAGGAAGTTCTAATGCTCTTGGCTCTCCAGAAAGAAATGGCTTGATTTTTCCAGTTTGACAACCAGCTGCTCAACAACACTGGGCAAGAAATAAAGAATGCCGGGTCCCCTTGGGGTTGAGCAGGGAATATTTTTTAACAAAGGAGACAACCCAAAAGTCCAGAGTGCAACGTCAGCTTTTATTGAACTTATAAAAAAATGAAAACAAAGAAACTTTTTTCTGACCTTTTTAAACGTTCACATTTTCTTTTAAAAATGTCGCATGAACCCTAATTTTAATTTCTGGAACCCTTGTTGCCTTCTCACCTTGTTACCTGGCCCATGACCAGATCCTGGGTTCACTGAGCAGATATTGATGAAGTTGCTGACCTGGTCCCCGTGCCCTTCTCTCTAAATCAGTTCAGGGCTTTTGTGACAGCTGAGAGCACTGCTCTTTGGCCTTGACCTCATGGGTTAAATTGAGTTGCTCGGGTGAAGGCAGTAAGGAAACAGAGGCCAGTACAGATGCTTTCGTCCTGCTTAATGCTTGGTACCTTAACCGCATTCCAGTTCCCAATCCCACTAAATCCCAGTATGCTAAATTGTGCTGACTGCTGGCCCTAAGTGGGGGGCCAGCCCCATGTTGCTTGGTACAGTGTCAGAACTGAATTAAAACTGGCTGTGCTCCAAAGTAGATTATATGCACAGACACACACATAAATTTCACTCCTTAATTGGCACTACTCAATTGACTTAAATTTCACTACTTGGAGAACATGGCCATCTGCCTATAGCTCAAATACACTATCCTCACAAAAACAAATTCCTATGGGAACTAGTGGAGAGAAGCATATATGTTATTGAATTTCCCTTAATTTGACTGTTTAGTTTAGTGTTTGACTGCTGTTATGCTGTCCTGATTCCTCTCTGAGCCCAGGCATATAGAAAATAGTGATGAGGAGTGCTTATTTTTTGTGGTTGAGAGGTTTCCTTGTTAATGAACATTAACTTAATGTATGTTATCCATTCGTTCATTCATTCATTCATTCATTCATTCATTCATTCATTCATTCATTCCCTATCTCATTCCAAAAACCAGAGGTATATTTTTCCTCTCAAATCCCATGGCTAGCATTACCCCTAGCTTCTCTGTTAGCATGACGCTAACTAAGCCTATTTGCAGTTATGGAGAAGGACCCAAGTTTGTGGCATAACATTTGCAACAGAGAAGAATCAATGGATGAAGAACTCAGATGATTCAGAGAAATTTCTGGTGACTTGTCTCCAGGCTCATCTAAACTTAAGTGTGAAATTGGTATGTGTGAAATTTCCATTAAAGCAGCTAAAAGCTATTGAACTGAGCAGACCCGCACATCCTTGAATTCCCTTCACTGTTAGGATCCCTATCAGAAGGGCCCAGGTGTGGCTTCTCGGTGGCCCGGCCCAGCTCACAAACACCTGCCTGTGGGATGGAGGCAGAATTCACAAGTGCTCAGAACACTCAGCCCCATCCTTGGGTCTTCGCCATATGTTGTTATTACGATGCTACAGTTAATTGGGCCCAGGCTTAGGTATACATCAGAAGCAGAAAATTCACCTGGCTCCTCCTTAGAGTCCTGAAATCTTTCAGGAATGTGTCCATTTGTGCTTTATTCCCCTGCCCCTCCTCTAGTCTTCCAGCCTTGGCATTTTTCTTTTCTTTCCTTATCCTGTGTGCCCTTGGCCTTGCCAACAGCCACACACAGAGAAGCAGACTTCCTGGTTTAGCTACTTATTTTAGGGTTAAGCCTCTCACTTTATGCATTAATTGGTTGTCTGCGTCATGTTCAACAGAAGAGTGATTTTCTTCATGGCACCAAGGGCTGGCTAATGATAAAAGAAAACCCAGCACAAAGACACCCTCTTTAGGTGTGAGCTCTTTCAGGGTTTCTCAATTTCCTTTTTTGAGGGATAAGACTAGAAGAGAGAAGGGGATTGGGAAGTGTTTTGAGCAGAGGCCAGACATCCAAGTCTTTGCTAAATGTTCAGTATAATAAATTCAGTACTCACTGAAGACATTTTTCTTAATAAAATTTCCTAAGGTACTTGTGGGCCATAGTGTTGAAAGGACAGTTACCAAGTTAACAGCTTTATCTCTGAGAGAGACAATTGGAAAAGAATTTTTATGTTTTTTTTAAATTTCCTATAGGGGAGCGTGTATAATACAACCTGGATGATAATAAGAAACTATAAAACGTATTTTTTGTGGGTGTTTATTACATGCCCTTTTTAGGCACTCTCTTTTTTTAAAGACAAAAATAAAGAAACCATGAAGATGATATAAAATCCTATAAAAACAGCCAGCGCTTGAGGATTATTAACCCCTTGGTATTGATCATTTTGCAGTTTAGTTAAATGAATTTCCCCTCTAAATTCCCTTTACACATTTGATCAAATAGAAGGCTTTTCATTTCCTGCTTAAGTTGCTTCAGTGAATCACTGTGTGGATTAGTGAGCAAGCTGGGTTCCTCCCCAGTGGCTATATTTCAGTTGGTGATTGGGTTATTTTTCTAGGTAATGCTATCATTATTTTGCCCAGTGTAAATAGCATTGTCATTTAGTGACCATAATTACTCATGTTACAGTGTCCTGGAATGTAAAGACCTCCTCATTCCCCAGTGATCTGTTGTTTAACTCCAGGAAAAAGTCTTCTCTCTGCCCAGGCTGATGAAGAGTGTGTGTGTGTGTGTGTGTGTGTGTGTCCATGTCCAGACTGCTGAGGGTTATTATGGGCTCTAGGTTACCAATCTGTGGCTTTAGAAGTGGCAACAGCCATATTTGGAAAGCCGTGACATTTTTTTGAGGGAGAGACAAAAATTAGAGATTCTAAGCCCAGGGGTGTTCAAAGCATGTGAACCACCCAAGAATGGCTCTTGTTGAGAAATGAATGGAGTAATAGAAAGAAGGAAAATAGTGATGAAGAGTACTTGGGGAAGAAGAGAGAGGCAGTGTGTGTGTGTTGGGGGGGGGGGGGGGATTGTCACTGTTAAATGTCCTGGGGTAAGGAAATGAAGATGAGGTGATAAAGTGAAGACTTTCTGATTTTACAGCTTCATGAGGAAATACTTTGAGTGAATACTACTGATATATATGATCAGAAAATATATATGTCTGCTTTTGCTAAGTGAATATATGGTCTATAATTAAAACGCACAAAAGCAAACAATAATATAAAAGCTGTAAATTAAACATCACCTGTATATAATATGTAGCAAGGGAGATAATGATCTAAAGTACCTTACAACTACTATTTATTGAGAAGGTAAGTTCTCAATAAATAGTAGTTGCTATTCCTTGTTGTTTTCTTTTGAATTCCAAGGGACAATAGAACTATAGGGAGAGAAATACAGAGCTTAGATCCATATTTCTCAAACTGTATGAGTGATATTAATATATGTGCTAGGTTAAATAAATGGATTTTTAGTTGCAGGACTTTTCAGAGCCTTACAGTGTTCTTGTGCATTATATATTTTCCTCTCTAGGAGCAAAGTATTAAAAGCAGTGTTTCCCAGACATTCCACCACAGAGCACCACTTCTAAAAACACCATAAATATTTCAAGGCTAGTTTTCCATGGAACAGTTTGGGAACATGGGTCAGTTCTGGACAGATTTCCATAAGCAGAGGCTATTTACATCTGACCCCAGGTCTTAGTGGGCTTTAGGTGAGTGAACTCACTTACCTAAGCTAATTCAGTTTCATCAAAAAGGTATGCAACTTATCTGGACCCCAGGGCTAATCCAAGGGTAGATTCTTCTGGGAGTGACTCCATGCTGGACCATTGGCATGGCTATGACCATACTTTGCCTAGAACTGGCTGGATTTTTTGGTTATTGACTTGAAATTCTCAGGAATCTTCTTGTTGATTATTCACCCTCCCAGTCCATCAGCAAGCCCTGTTGGCTCAGCTCTCAGAATATATCATCTTTACTGACTTTCTTAGCTCTCCATCATCACCACCCTAGTGCAAGCCATCATCATTTTATACCTGGACTATTGCAGTAGCGTCCTAGCTGCTCTCCCCTTTTCCCTTCTTGCCCTTTTCAGCCTACTTCTCTACACAGCAGCCTGAGTAGTAATCTTTATAAAACACATGTCTAATCACCTCACTCTCCTATGTAAAACCTGCCAGTGGCCCCTGTGTCTTTGAGAATAAAATACAAACTTTTTATCAATGTCTATAGGTCCCGCATGCTCAAGTCTGGGGCCTGCTTTTCCCAGCTTCCCTCTCTGCTCTCCCTGCTGGACCCTGTGTCGTAGCCACAAGGTTTTCTGTTCCAGGAACATAATAAATTCCATCCTGCTACAGAACCATTGCACTTTTTTTTTTCTCTGTGTGAATTGCTCCTTTCACCCTTCAGGTTTAAGCTCAAGAGAGGTTCCCTAACCACTCCATCTAAGTGGTGCCCTTTCACCCGATGTCTCTGTCAAACATATGCTGGCAAACATACCTTCTAAATGTTCATCAGTCTGAAATGATCTTATTATTTGTGTTTATCCCCTGTCCTTTATGATATGCGCTCATTTACCACAGAGCCCCTGTCTGTCTTGTTCACCCATGAATTGCTATCACCTAGAAATGAGCTTAGCATGTAGTAGGTGCTTAGTAAATATTTGTTGAAATAATCCACTGGCCCAATGGATCGATTGATGAATCCAAATGTTTCCTATGTGATATTAGAAGATGCATAATATCCTACCCATAATCTTTGTACCCCAGTCATCCTTGTGTAGGATTCTGCAAATATTTGTGCACCTGGGAAGATAGTTAACAGCATTTGCCCATCAACACTTTGCTTAACCTTGGACATGGTAGTAGTGCTGGGCTAGCTTAACCTGACACCTGGATTCTGTTTCCCTCAGCTCTGGGTGAAGTCAGAATTTAAGCAGAGGCTAGCAGAATAGAAAATATTTTTATTCTTTCCTTCCATGACCAGCCATCTGATTTCACTGAGCATCATTTCCAGAGTAAGCTAATATCCCAAGGAATATAAAGCATTAAATTCTGTTGTTGGTGATTCCTTGCCTCAAAGCTTCTGGTCACTTTGTCTTCTGACCTTACCATTTACTGAGACCTTTACTTTTTGGGATCCTTTTTGTTCTTGCTCTCCTGTTTCATTTGAGTTGCATCTGTGATGTCCCCAGTACTTGCAAAACAATGTCACTGGATTTATACATTAGATCTTAAAGAAGTCTTTTATCCTAGGAAAGTTCCACCAAAGGCAGAGTGATCAGGTTGGTGGAGTCCCAGAGAGCCAGTCCCCCACTTGGCTTCAGCCCTACTCTCTAAACTGCCTTACAGTGACTCATAGACGAAGTTTCCTGACTTATATAGCTTGTTGCTCCATTTTTAAGTGGAGCCAGTGTAACCTAAACCAGCTAACTATGTAGCATTTCTCCAGCATTTAGTCAGTTAAAAATGAAGGGGAACAGAGCCCTGAGAACTATACTGCTACATAATACTTGGGAGTGTTTTCACCCTGAATGATAGAATCTGTTACAGGCTACTCACCACTAAGCTGGTAGGTTTTTGTGTGGAGTTGCTAATGCAGTCCTTGGGGGAAAACAAAATGAACAGAAAAGGAGGTCTTTGTGAATTGTTGGTATAGTTTGAGGGTCTCATAGGATTTTCATCTCTGCAAAAATAAGGAGCTTTGCTACAATGGGGCAGAATACCTGGCAGCCTCTCATTGGTGGGCCTCCTGTCAGCTAAGGCCTGATTGGCCAGCACGAGTAGGTTTTACTGCTCCTTCCCCCCTGCTGTGGCTTCCCAACTGCTCCAAGGAAAGAATGCAAGGCAGGAATGTCTCAAGAAGAATAGAATGTGCATGTTTTCATTGACTTTCATCTCAAGGCACTAAAAGTGTGTGTGTGTGTGTGTGTGTGTGTGTGTGTGTGTGATATTATTGAAAGCTGGTGGCAACAGAGTTTAGCAGTTGAGCCAAGAAAATGAAAAGAAAAGAAAAAAAGGTTTTGAGAAATGGCCACTTCATTGCCAAATTTGTCCATGGACCCTTATGCAAAAAAAAAAAAAAAAAAAAGAAAGTGTATTTAAATTGTTGAGGCTCCAAATGTGTAGTTTAATTAGCCCCTTATCATTGTTTCACTAGAGAAGCCATATAGAGTCTTAATGACAGGAGGTCGCAAACATTTTATCTCCCTTACAGAAAACCGGAGGAGACATTCCTTGCAGTGTCCAGGGGCATTGAAAGCAGAGCCAGAATGAGGCTTAAGTGCACATGACATCTGCCCATTTTCAAGGGGCTGGATGTCATTACTTCTGTACCCTGGTCCCGGATGCAGCCTGGTTTGCTGCCTCACCCATATGTTCAGATAATATCTGTTGACTGCAATTATATATACCACTGCTAAAATATTCCAAGTTAAAGTATTAATCTTTCTACCCAAACTCTTCTTTTCAACCCTCAGTAATTTGTCAGAACTACTCAAACTTAGTGTTTAGAGCTATGCTATTCGGCAGGAAAAGCCAGTAGCCACAAGTGACTGTGGAGCTTTTGAAATGTGATTGGTCCCATTAAGATGTGCTATCAGTGTAAAACACATGCTGGATTTCAAAGACTTTTTATGGAAAAAACCTTGTAAAGTAGCTCATCAATAATATTGATTATGTGCTGAAATGGTAATATTTTGGCTATATTAGCTTAAAACAAATTACTAAAATTATTTTATCTGTTTCTTTTTACTTTTTAAAATGTGGCTACTAGGAAATTTTAAATGATTTATGAGACTGATACTATATTTGTATTGAACAGCACTGCTCTAGACCAGCAATTTTCAGCTGGATGCCACAAGAATTTTTAAAACATGCAATACCTGACTATCTGGCCTCTTTTCCCTTAGATTATCAAAAAAATGACAGCAGCCAATTCAACAATAGCTGTCCAGTGTGAATGCATCAAAATTAAACCTATTTTTTGTCAGATTGGCAAATAATATATTTTTTGGTGTGCTGCGAAATTTTAGTAATCAGTGTATGTGTGCCATGAGATGAAGAGTTGAAAATTGCTGCTGTAAACACTTGTCACTTAACCATACATTGCATTTAGCCACACATTGTCTTGAGTTATCTTTTATTAAATTGAGTTCTACTATTTAGAATTCCATGTATTTATGCCCCATCTCCCCATCTAAACTGTCAGCAGCTTCGGGACACACACTGAGCTTTATTCTCCCTGAGCCCTGGCATCCAGCATGATGTTTGGTATTTTGTTGCTTGATTGTTGATTGTCCCATATGTTGCTTAGTTGCTTGGAAATAGGCTTTGTCCAGTTCCACTTCGGACAGTGATAAGGAAATGCAAATTAATTTGTGCTTGGAGTATTGCTTTTTTCAAAGGGACTGATTTTATGTGGTTCTTAATTTGTCCAGAAAAGTTAACATTCCTTGAAACTGGATTATTTAAATCCAGGGGATCTGCAATCGGTGTTAGAACTTCCTGACATGCATGCCCGGCAGAGAGCAATGGTGTTAACTGATGATGACAGATTTTAAGGAGCCCCTCATTGCTACTCCCAAATCTTAGGGTAGCTCCACATTAAGCTCAGAGGTTTGTGCCCCACTTTCCAGGACCTGTCTGGGTTTAAGTGCAGGTAGATAAGTCAGGTGGGCCCTGTGACTGCCAACATTAAGCCAGGATTGAGAGTAGAGGACCACCGCCAGCCGTGGTTGCCAAGTAACTGGCAGGAACTCCTACCAACTGGCTGTGACTTCCAGAGCCCCTGAGAAAATACTAGGGATGCATCCTGGGTGGGCTTTATCCTTTAAACATCCTACAATTTTGTAACTGAGCTTGTGGCTGAACCGCATGCTCATAATTTCTAGGCTGGCTACATTATGCCTAAAATGCAGTCATTTCTGCTGGTTCCCTGGAAAAGCCTGACCTTTCCCAGGGTTTCATGACCACAGGATCACTGAGCCATTGTTTTTGGTTCAGTTGCTCAGGAATGTGTAAGAAAACACTCCCGAAAGCCTCCCCTCTTCAGTGGGAGATTTGGTAGTTCTCTCTGCTGTGGAATGGTCCCAGTCTGTTGCTCACATTATTGCCTTAAACTCATAGAGAGCCACCTCCCTTTGGCAACAATGCATGAAATGAATGATTCTGTCTTTAGAGAAGCAGTTGGAAGGATTTGTAATGACCAAGATTTTGAAGCAAAACTGGTCCCATCTGCCCAGATGCCCCAGCTTCCCAGCAGCAGAACCCCATGCATATCCTCATGGGATAGTTGAATCAATGGAGTTTAAGGCTGCAAGAGCCAGTCCATGCTCAGAGTGGACTTTCATTGGGTTTCTCATCTTTCCCAAATTTATAGCTGCTTTTCTTGGGGCTCACAGATATCAGGTTAGAGTTCCCACTCTATAAAATAAAAATAATCACATTTTCCTTAGGCAGCCTAATAATTAAGGTGAACATGTGTCACAGTTTGCCTGTTGTCCACGTGTATCTATTTAAAAGGTCTCCCTTTAGTCTCAAAAAAGTCCCAATTTGGCTGATAAGACACATGGTTGCCCTCCTAAACTCAGATATTCTCCCACTCGAGCTCACAAACCCCTGCTTGCCCTGCAACACCCACCCAAGCATCCCCCACCTAGGGAAACCAGGTCCCACAGTGACATGTAAATTAAGCTTGCAGCTTCCCCACTGATCCTCAGACTCAGATCTAGATCTGCGTTTGACCAGAGACCACCCAGAGAGCAGTGTCCACCAGCACATACTCCTCCATCTGAGGGGATCCCTTCATTTGCATTTGGAATTGTTCTGGTGGCCTACCTGGGGGGGAAGAGGAGGAATTGGGTGGGGAGGGTTCTTAAGAGTCAGGGAGAGGGCAACCTGGAGGCACAAGCCCTGCCTGTGGATCCTGGGGGTGATGAACACCACCTGCCTCTGGCGTTTCTTTGGGAGACTGTATCCCTTGGACTCCTGGTTTTCCCCCACTTTTCTCCTGGCCAGCAGTTGCCATGGCAACAATGTCTGAGAACTTCTAATTGCATCTGTCTGCTTCTCCTAGAACCACACAGACACACACATATGGAGACTTCATTTAGGCTGGAGTTTCTTGCCGGGTTTTAACCCCTTCTGCATTTCTCAGGCTGGGGAATAATTGCCAAGATGCTAGAAACTTGACAGCAGCTTTGCGGCCACACTGCCCCCAAAGATTCCCAGGGCTGTGTCCATGTGCTTAGAGTGGAGACTCAGGCTGCTCTGCTGTTCTGGGTCTCTGGATCTCTCTGCTAAATTTTGTTCCAGTCTCCCCTGACCTCCCTGCTATCCCCACCCACTACCTTGGCCCCCTTCATCTGTCAAATTGTCTTAGCTCTTGGTTGGACATCACAGTTCTTTTTAAGGTGTCCAGCCCCAGGGGAAATAAACCACTTGGGCACAGAGAAAGCCTCACCTTTCCCTAGCAACCCACTGTAAGGATGAGCCAGAGGGGAGTGGTTGGAGACTCTGGGGCATTCTGGGGGTGGAGAGGGGCAGAAAAAGGCAAGAAGCTTATTTTTCTGGTCTAGGGAGAGTGACCAACTGGCCTCCCTTCTACCTCATAGAACAGCGTAGGGGTGGGGTTCCTGGGAAGAGTTAACACAAAACAGCTGCCTTGGATAATAAGCCCATTTCACAATTTCTCTTGGCCTCTTCTCACTTGATTCTCTTTATTTCCACTTCTCCCCCTCTAGGCCACCACCCTGTATTCCCAAGTCTCACCCAGTTTTGCCTTCCTCCCAAGGTACTTCACAGTCCCACATTACCTCACCTTCTACCCTCTTTCCCTCCACCAAATTCTCATTCCCTCAGTGCGTTAGCTGGGTGACACTTTGCAGGTGAACAAAAGAAATGACTGGAAACTATTTCAATCTCCCATTGTTCTCCTGTCCACTTCACCAACATACACACACACACACACACACACACCAGTGTCTTTCTATGGGTCTAAGACAATCTCTAATTAGTGAATTTTCAGGCTGAATATTTATTGCTTGGTGGAGAAGATGGGGTCTTTAGGGTATTTCCCCCAAAAGACTGGTCCTGGAAGGGGGCAGCCCCAGGGGAGGAGTTGCCATAGGGTCTTTCTGTCCCTACTCCAAGTCCCCAGGGCAGTGTGAATCGGTAGCCCTTTTATGCTTTCAACAAAGGTTGATTAATGGCACAGGGTACTATGCTGGGACCTATGAAGAACTCTAAAACATGATCCTTGTCCTCTAGGAACTTAGAGTTCAGCTAGGAAGACAAAATCTGTACAATCAATTAAAATTTTAAAAAAGTGATCAAAATGAGTTTAGACAAAGCGGAATGAAAGCTCAAGGAAGGAATTTATATCAACCAAAAGGAAAAGGTCACCAAGGATGAAGTAGTGTAACTTGAGCTAAGCCTTGAAGGACAGGAAGAATTTGTGCCATTCGGACAATAAATCAGACTTTCCAGATGGTGACATCTTTTTAGCTGGTCCTGTAGGACATTCTCTGCCCATCTGAAGGTTAAAGAAGCATCTAACAATACCTAACGGTGCTGACATTTTCAAAGGCTAATGAGTTCTCATTTCAAAATGTAGAACCTCAGGAGTCCTATGTCTTTTATTAGTCTGGTTGTGACTTAAATGTGCTGTGGCTACCTGCTCTACTCATAGGCACAGCTGAGAGCTCCTGGAGGTAAGGAGGCCAAGGATCTTGAGGCCATGTTAACAGTGAAGTACCCAGGAGAGAGGAAGAAGACTCTGAGCCTTGTGCCAAATACCTCGTTAAATGTGGCCAAGTAGATGCCAACAGGTGACAGTGTCAGACATTTGAATCAGTACCAGGTCATGTGAATCACCTTGGAGGACAGTGGCTTAGCCTTCACTTTTAGGGGGAGCCATATGCAAACTGAGATAATGGAAAGGAGCCACAGATGTGGGAGGACTATTCCCCGCTTCAGGAAAGGTACCCAAGTTCTCTGCCACAGTGGCTTTCTTCCCCAGCAGATATGTATACCAGGAACTACCCAGGGACTGCCTAAATTCAGTAAACCCTGGAGCAAAAGGATGGAGAGAACTCGTACCTCTTAGACTATATCCATATCTCATCTGCTTCCCACCAGAGCAGGGGAGTAAAGATTACATTTTACTCAAAAGCCCACGAATGTGAATCCTATCTGTTTCTGGGCTTGGGAAGCTTGGGGAGATGGAAGGTTGGCTTGCTCTGGTGCTGAGAATGTGCAGGAATGTTGGTCCAGATGTGGCAGGCACTGCAGGGGACACTCTCCCACAGCTGCCCCAGAGCTGTCTCCCTTCTTTAGTTGAGGGTATTGGAATGTAGGTGTGTGGGTTTCTTTTTTTTAACTTTTAATCAACCATTCTCCTTGAACTACATGTGGAAATAATTAGATCATGAATGCTGAGTAAATGTGAGCCCTGGCAGTCCCAGACATACTTCAGTGACAGGTTCTTGGCAGGAATGAAGAATTGTGAATCTCATGTGAATTTTCTTTAACCATTCTCTCCTTTCTTCTCTTTCCTTATTTTCTTGCAAGGCAAACACAAATAGAATAAAAAGGTTATTAATGGCATTCTAGGGGAGTAGAAGGTTCCAACCAGTTAACTGGTTAGTGAAATAAGGCCACTCAATTGGGGTCCCATCACTGCTCCCCTGATTTTCTATGCCATGATCTCAGAGGGAATGAAACGGCATTTCTTATGAAAATTCTTTGACTATGAAAGCCAATTTTAATTCCCCAACCAAAACCCAGCAAAACCCCTGAATAACAGTCTCTTTAGTTTGGGCATTTGGGTTAACTTCTCTGGGAAAATACAGTTTGATATTCAGGACTATCTGAAATGCTCAATCCCTGTGCTTTCTAGGTAAGAGAATCAACAGTTTAAGGGATTTTGGCATCATCTAGAAACTGAGGACCAGAGAGGTGAAGCACCTTGCCCTAAGCAACACAGTGTGTTACAGGCAGATATACGCCAGGGCCTGTCTCCAGGCTTCTGCATCAGTTCTCTACATAGAACCCACTGCCTCTGTCTGGTCTGCCCTCTGGGTTACCGGTTCAGGTTTTAGCAGAGGTTTAAAGGCTTTTTGGGGGAAGAAGGGAGACTTCATCCCAGTGTTTGCCAAATAATTTCTCATACAGTGGTATTCATCATCCATTTCTTGGAGCTCTCTAACTCCCTGGTTTTGCTCCCAGTTTTCTGAATGCGCCTACTCTGCTTTCTTGGCTGCTTTGCCGTCGGAGCCCTCACGCGGTTGAGCGGGCTGTTCATGGCATGAGAAGGTGAGGGTGGCTGAATTCCAACCTGCACCCTGCTGGCCAGGCCCTGTAACCTGGCCAGATTTTGCATCTGCCCAGAGGGAAAGGCACTTTTTCTGACTTGCACAAAGACCCCCTGCAGGCTGATGGCAGCCTGCCCTCCTTCCCGCTCCTCTCTGTGCACATCCTGTCCCTTCCTCTCCTCAGCCACCCTCCGCCCTCCATTCCCACCCTTTCCTCCTGAGCGCATTCGTTCTCTTGGCTGCATTTCTTACTCCTACGCGGATGATATCCAGATGTGCATCACTAGTCCTTTATTTTCAACTGTCAGTGGGATGTTCTACATGCTGTTAGACTTAGGCCCATAACTGACTCATCATTGCTTGCCCTTCCCCCCCATGCAGCCCTTCCCAGGGCTCCATCTCTGACAGACACACCAGCAACCTTCCAGGCCCTCAAAGCCAAAGATCTTGGCAGATTCCCGGATTCGCTCCTTCCTCACGCCTATCCAGTATGTTGCCACATCTCCTTGTTGCTTAGAAATTTCTCTTGGATTCCTTCCTTTCTCTGCCACCACCCAACTTGAGACTTTCATCACCCCAGGCTCTGTCTAGCTGATTGCCTTGTACCTCCAATTAATTCTTCCTCACCCATTTCTTCCCATGTACCACTGCCAAACTATTCTTAAAACCCTCCTGCTCAAAACCTACAGGGTTTCCATCCGGATCCTATCATTCTTCAGGGCTCAGCTCAAGTCCCATTTTGTCCATGAAGCCCCACCTCCTGGAGTCGGCCTCATTTCCTTCAGGACTGCGTTGGTCTGTGTGTTAGTTTTATCCCCCCTCCCCCCACTAGGTTAGAAACTTCTGCGAAGTCAGAGGCCACTCCTTTCGAGTTTATGCCCTAGAGCTTGCACCATGCTGGTCACAGACGGCTGTTACTCTTGTTTTGTTGTTACAGGCACTCAGCACAAGCATGCTTTCTGATGGGTTTAAATTACTTGCCTAGTCCTTTACTGAAGCCTGGAGGACTATCTATATCCCTACTTTGTCCTTGAAAGTGGGCGCATCTTAGGCAGACAGTTGGAGAATGGAAAGTGAATACTATGCTCAAACCTAACAGGTTAATTCAAGGCAGACAGTGGTCTGGCTTAAAAGGTTCCCCCCAGGTGTTCTGAAACTAAAGGGTGAATTTGTGAAACCAGGGGACTTGCAAACAGCAGTCTTTAGAAAAACTAATATGATATCTTAGGCACTCCCAGGGGTAAGAGTGGAGTCACTGGATGAGCCTGAGTTGAGGAGACAGGATGGAACTCCCTGGGGAGACACCCCAGCTCATCTGTGGGCCAGGACCTGAAGGCATGAGAGCAGACACTCCCTCCTCAGGTGCCGGAGATGATCCGGAGTCACAGTCTTCTCACTGCCGATAGGGATGAGTCCTCCAACCTTGAAGATGCTTGAGAGATGATTTTCAGTCCTGTGTGAAGTGCCCAGCATGTTTCTAACTCTGTAAGTGCTTACTAAATGCTGCTGTGTACTTCTGCTAGGACTGGACAAGACCATTACAGAAAACTGAACTTAGCATTATGGAGAAACCAAGCATCCAGGTTGCTGTGCTGTGTCTGGGCCACGTCAAGAAAGAACTAATCTATGGAGGGTGGCATTCCAGAGAAAGGGCTTCCCTACAGAGATGGCAGTTTAGATCCTTCAGTGTGACAAGGCAGACAATTAGAGAATGTGACAGAATCTGTAAAATAAAAATACAATGATTAAGGTAAGCATCTTTGTCCCATTTGAAATTTGAAAGTAGCAATTTTCAGGCATACAGTACGTTATCACATTAGTAAAAAGTGTCCGGAGCATGTTATCCCATAGCTGTGATAGAGGCTGAACACAGGCACGAATAGAAAGGAGAATTGGATAATTCTTGAATGACAAGTCTATAATAGATTTTTTAATCTTAAAGCTAATCTTCTTGGATGATACATCCCTTATTTTGATGTCATAAAGCCCAGCCACGCCTTCCCCTTAATATCCCAAATGCCACTGACACTGACACTGACACTAATCTGAATGGGCCCTAAATGACATTTAATGTAAAAAATGTTCATTAAGCATTTTCTCAGGCAGGACAATGTGGTGGATCTGTGGGAAATCAAAATGTACAAGCGCTTAATCTACTAGAGATAAGCTATACAGTATGTGCATAAAATATTAAGCAAGGCTCTAACTAATAGACTAAAGGTGCAAAAGCCTTCTTTTTTTTAAAAAAAAAGCTAAATATGTTTTTATTGATTTTTAGAGAGGAAGGGAGAGAAAGAAACATCGATCGACTGCCTCCTGCACCTCCCCTCCTGGGGATCGATCCCACAACCTGGGCACGTGCCCTGACCGGGAAATGAACCAGCAACCTCTCAGTGCGTGGGACTTTGATGCCCAACCAACTGATCCACCCTGGCCAGGGCAAAAGCCTTCTTATTTAGGAAGCAAATGTAGGGTAGATGGAGAGTCAGATTTACTGTGAAGCTAATTCAGCCTCAGTTTCAGACCTGTTACTTGCAAGGCCCATCCCAGGCCCCGTGCCCAATTTTGCAGTGTTGTTGTGTGTTCTTTTTCTTAAGGAGGGCCCTTCACATTTTTAAAGCTTCAGGCCCCACAAAACCTGGGTCTGACTCCGGTGCATAAACGCGAGATGAGGGATTGGCTGTGAGCACATAGGGGGACGCTGTCCTTACAAATGCAGTGCCTGCAGCCAGGCGCATCAGGACATCTGCTAAAAATCACCACTCCTTGCTCTTTCGCTGGCATATGTAGGTCCCACCAACATGTTCTTTTCAGAGAAAGGGATCAGAGAACTTGAGCAAGGTCCCATGGTGCTCCAGCTGGATTGCAAGGTCCTGAAGTGGTTTTGCTTTCTCCTTGGCTCTCTCAGGCCTGGGCTCTTAGTTTCCATTCTAGAAGGGCTGCCTGGGAGCAGCCAGCCTCCCACCCTACCCCCACCGGGGTCTCCTGTTCTCCCCAGGTCTGTGAGTTCCTTTGTCCCCAACTTCAGGATGCTGCGCGAATCTGAGGAGCCCTGGTGTTCCTCTGAAGTTTCCATGACTAATTCTGGCAAAGCAAGGAGAGCCTTTCTCAACGTCAACAAAGCTGCTCTGTCACAGAATAGTGGCAAGTGGAGCCAAAATTCCACCTTGGCATACGTCAGGGCTGTTTTTATTTTTTTCAAAAAGAAAGTTGGGAAGGAGCAAAATGATGGAAGGCACAGAGCTGACGCATTTCACGTAGTGCTAGGTTACTGGTATGTTAAGCTGCAGCTTTATGCCTTTGCTTATGAGCTCCCTCCCCTGCCAAAGCACATTGGCCTTCCAGAAGTTGCTTTACTCCAGAAGACTTTTTTAAACATTCAAAGTGTATTTTATTTTACATTCAGACTTAATGCTGGTGGGCCCAAGACTCAGACACACTATCACCTCTAGTGGTGGTTTTGCAAATAACTTGCTTTTTCAGTTGCAAAAATAAATCTGTGGGTTTTTTTCAGACCTTGGATCCAAGACAACACTTTTCTAGCTTTGATTTGTAAAGAGGCAAAGTGTTTAAGTGGAAAAGGAGCTGGATTAAAGTCTGGAGACCTCAGGTCGATCCCCATGAGGTTTTGGACCAGTCACATGTAGCTGTTCACCAGTCTCAGTTTCTTCTCCATCATAGGATGTTATATCTGGAAGGGTCATAGAGATAACTCCTGCCTGCTTATCCCCAAAGGTTTTGAGAATCAAAAATGATAGCAAAAAGTACAGGCTAATCAAAATTGCAGTGCAAATATAAAGTATCATTTATTACCATGCAGTGGCTGACAGTTGCTCAGAGGGGAAGTTTTTCCCTGGTAAAAGTCAGCAATGTTCCCTGCCAGTCTTGACCAAGAGAAGTTTGCATTGTGAAACTTAACCATGAGGCCAAATCCCCAGGGCATAGCTTGCAACACTTAATGAAAACAGCATAAAAGCCAGTCGGGGAGATGGTATAGATGGAAGATGGATAAAGCTAGAAATCTGATTTTCTCCATTGGAAGCAAGTATTTATTGATTTTTATCAACATATCAGGGCGTCTACACTTCCAGTACACATCCCCTCTCTCCAATCAATTACACTCTCACAGGAATATTCAGACTGATGGGTTTGTATACCTGTGACCTCACACTCCTATGCCAATGTTGTTATCTGTACGTAGATGAAATTCCCATACAGCCTTGGGACCTAATTTCTAAAATTGCTACGGTGGTAAAGCAAATAATTCTGTTCCATTTGTGAGAACTGAATTGTGCCCCATGGCCTCCCCCCATGCTGGCCCTTGGAGATGTACCCCTCTCTCCAAAGCTCACTCCCTTGACTATTCTTGGTAAAGAAATATCAAGGTTCTGGGGTCAGGCTGACCTGTGTTCCAGTCCTGACAGCTCTCACTAGTTATATGGCCTCTGTACATCGCAGGGCTTTTTTCAGTCTTAAATTCCTCCTCATCTGTTATATGGGACTAAAAATTTGGAAACCTGCACAGATGTTGTGAGGACAGAGATATTTGTGAAGACCCTCACTCAGGTGTAAGTGCTCTAATTAATATTAGCATTGGGCCCAATGCCATTGTCACCCCCCACAAGATCTCTGCCTTACTACACCTGGCAGGTTTCCTTGCCTCCAGCCTCTCTCCATCCAGGCTGCCCTGCACTTGGAGTAGGGATTTCCAAGTTGAAAGGGACCAGACGCAGTATTCCAAAGCACCACTTTCATCATGTCTCTTTGCCGGCCCCGTTCCAAACTTCCCAAGGTCCTCACTGCCTACCAGATCCACGGAAAGCCCCTCTGATCAGCTGGCGAGACCTACTCCCCGACACCTGCCCCCCTACATCATCTCTCTCTCGCCATGTCCCTCCCTTCCCATGAGTGTGTTCCTGCCATGAACATCTCATGATGTTTGCCCCACTCAGAGTCAGTCACTCAGCACATGGTAAAACCACCTACCACCCTAAGGAACTTTCCAAAGCTTTGGGAATGTTCCAGACACTCCTGATCCCAGAAAAGATAGGGCTTGGGGAAAGGCTTTTGGGGGCACAAAGAAGCCACCTCTTGGGAGAAAATTTTCTTCCTTGTTGATTTCTGCATTAAAGCATGCCTGTGAATGGGAAGAATTGGGGACCGTGAGGGCTTCAGGTAACACATTCTTTCCCAGGTCAGCAAATCCCCAGTTCTTGGTTCCGCTGCCTGGGCCTGCAGGGCACCCACCCCAATCTCCCACTTCCCCACCACATCTGGCAGGGGGACAGGCTGGGAGGAGCTGCCTGAGCCAGGGCTGCACTCTGCATTGCGGCTCTGGGTTCTGTGAGACAGAGAGAGATTGCCACCTATTGACAGATGCGCCACCTGCAAAGAGGAAGGCTTGTGTAATGAGCATTTCTCTGTGGTCTTCAAACAGGGCAACGGGTTGGTAGGCCCCTTGATTTTTCCGTTCAGTCTGTCCTGCTCTCAGTATTGTCATTCCAGTGTAAGAGAGAATGGGTGGGGACGCCACAGTCCACAGTGGTAACAGCACCGCAGTGGGAAGATGGTCTGAAAATCAGTTTTGCACTGTCATGATGTCACTTTCAGTTGTGTGGCAGGCACTCTGCTACATGCTGTGCATCTCATCTAATCCTCCCTCGGCCCTCACAGGGATCCGTGTTGCCATTGTAAGCAGGAGGAAACAGGTTTAAAGACAGCGCCTTGCCTGTTACAGGGACAACTGAGGAGCAGAGGTGGGATGTGCAAATTCAAATCTAACTTGCTGACACAGCATTAAGCACTTTCTTCCGACATTTACTAATTATGCAAATCACATCCTCATTATCATTTCCTTAACCTTAAATCTTCTAGGTATGAAAAGAAATATAAAAGAACTTTTCCTTTAGGTTGGGTAGAATCCTAGCTCTGCCACTTTCTAGTTATTTAACCTATAAGGTTCAGTTCCCTCGTCTGTAAAATGGGGATAATTATGATGTTGAACTTTTGGTGGTGTAGAGCTAACTAAGGTAATGTATAATAAAAATCACTTAGCAGGATGCCAGATAGTTATAAATAGGAGCTTAATCACCTGTTGTCTGAGGGTCTGGGTTGGAATCCTAGCTCCTCTCATTTTTAGCTTTGGGACCTTGGCAAAGTTACTTGACTTTCTGATCTTCAGTTTTCTTGTTTATAAAATAGGGTTAATAACATACATATTCTTGCAGGGCTGTCTACACAGTAAGATGAAATCTTACGTATGTAAACACTTGGTAAATTTTAATTGTACTATTCAAGTATTAGCCTTTATATTTTAAATAAGGAGTATCTGTTTCTTCACATGGATTTTTGAGAACTATTTCTGAAAAATGAGTTGCGTTGAATTCAACCTGTAACTAAAAGCTTTTACTTTTTAATACTCACTAAAAACAATAACATACAATAAAAAAAGAGGTTCCATAAATGCTACAGGTTATTATCTGCAGGCAACTCTATAAGCATTAACGTTAATAACACTTTTCCTAGGCAGTTCGTTTTACAGTTTGTGATACACTTCCAAATATGTTACTTCATTCCACCTTCACAGGGCAGGGTTGGTATTTACCCTTCTTTTACAGAGGGGGAAACTGAGGCTCAAGAATTAAAGCGACTAGTTTGGATACACAGCTAATGGTTGTGGGCGCCTCCCATGGGCTGTGTGCTGGTGTGTCTTTAAGTGTAGGCGTTCGTCTGACATGCTCTTTATGCGTGTGTGTGTGTCACTCGTGTGACACCCCCACAGAGGGTCATACATTTGTGTGCACCCCTCTGTTACAGGATTGTTTCCTGAAAGGGAAAGAAGATAGTCTTATCTGAGACGTGGTTTTTTTTTTTTACACTGGTCAGCGGTAGCCTTTTCCTCTTCCCTTTTGGAGCTGCTTTCTGCTCCCAGGCAGTTTCCAAGAGGCCTGCTCTGCCTGGGGAGCGTGTGCGGTTTTCTCTGCGCTCCCGGGTCGGGAAGCAGCAGCGCTCCGGCCCCCGGCCTGCTGGGAGTCGCTCCCCCTTTTCTCCAGCCTGCCCGCTTTCCCGAATTCGCCTTAGCAACATCCGAAAAGGATGGGGTGTGGCCACGGCACGTGAGCCAATGAGATGTGAGCATGGCGAGGGTTTCTAGACCAATGGGAGCCCTGTACACCCGCCAGCCGGCTCAGGACAAAGTAATAACCTGCAGTTTGCAAAGCAGCCTCCGGGTGGCAGCAGATCAGCTGTAATGGACACAGCCCCTCAGCTCTCAGTGTCCACTTTGTGTTTTGCTTTCTTGGCCTGATTCTTGGATATAAAACACTTACCAGCTATAAGAATCGACTGTTGGAAGCGAGTTTGAGAGTGTGAGTTCTCCACATGACATAGGGACGTGGCCCAAGGGGCAGACTCTTAGGTTCCATCCCCGCCTTTGCTGCGGCCAGTCTCACACCCCGTCACTGCTCCTGCCATCGCCGTTGGCTTTGTCACAGCCAAGGCCACCCAGGGGGCGGCCCGGCGGCCCGCCGTGATTGCCTGCCCTCCAGTCAAGAAGGGTGGCTGGAGGACTCGCGTTTTCCTTCGTTCAACCACCACCACCCCTGGCCCGAGTGGCAAAGGAGGTGGGGCTGGCTTTTAGCCACGTTAATGTGAGAGGACGAGTTTGTCACTGACAGAGGAGTGACTACAGACATCCACATTTTCAGAGGCATGGGCTGGAGCCATCCTCTGCCTTTTCAGTTCTGGTGCTTTTGTCGGAACGGGAATGTCGGACCGCAAGTGGTTTGAGGATGGTTCTAGAGCTTGTCATGGTCTGGCCCCCTTGGTCTTGAAGCCAGAGGCACATGTGGACAGGGGTTGAGTGAGACCATATCGGATAATGTGAGATCCAGGCTTCAGTGGCTTAGCCACCTTTCTTTTGCCTTTTGAGATGATATTGCCTTGAACACTACTCAGTGAGATTCAGGCCCTTCAGATATGCGTATTTCTCTCAAATGTTTCCATTTCTGCCTGGTCTATCCTTCTCACCCTGTGGGAGTCAGTTAAGGCCTCCAATCTCAGAGCGTCTCATTTGACTCCCACCCTCCTTCCCCCCTCCAGCTCCCTGGTGCTTCCACTTTGCTTTCTAAAGATCTGTTTATTTGTGTTTCCTCAAATAAGGAATAGAGATATAGGGGCACAGTCCCATGTCCTCAAGAAGCTCCAAGAGTCATGGAGCTTCTTGAGGACAGGGAATGTGCCCCTATATCTCCATTCCTTAGTGCAGTGTTGACATATAGTGGATAATATTATGTTACCCAACAAACATTCTTAGAAGGAAGGGAGCATGCAAGAAAAGAGGTCTTGCTCTTTAAGAAACAATCTTAAGGACTCAGAGGTGACCTGGGCTGGAGCAGTGCCGGCAAGGCTGGTGCTAGCTGCTAGGGACAGCTTCTGGCTATTCGGGACCCTTCAACACCGTGAGTGGTGACTCCAGACTGAGCCCTGATCCTGAAAGATAATCGCCACCATCCGCTCATCCCATGATATAGACTCATTTCAGTAACATGTTTTTCTCTATGATTTTGTGTTTTAGGAAGAACTAAGGAGCAAATCTAAGATCTGTGCCAATGTGTTTTGTGGAGCCGGCCGGGAATGTGCAGTCACAGAGAAGGGAGAGCCCACCTGCCTCTGCATTGAGGTAAGTCCTAAGGTCAGGAGCCAGAGGACAGTGGCCCAGGCTAGTGTGGCTACCTTGCTGGAGCTGCCAGACAGCACAGCAGTGCCAAAAATGTCATCATCTTTATGAAAACACACTTTATCTACCTGAAAAGAATGAAATTTTCATCTCAGGAGTTAAAAATCAGATATGAATGCAGGGATATTTTTTCTTTTTTTAAAAAAAAATATTTAGCTTTATAAGATTTTTAAATTATAAAATTAATAATTGCTTTATGTAAGTCAAATAAGTATAGATATTTGTAAAAACATAAAATTAATAATCTTCCATGTAACCTTCAAGTTCCATTAGTCTGAGTTAACTGGTGTTAACAGTTTGGTTTATATTTGTTCCACATTTTTTTTCCCTTGCTACTATAAACATACAGGGTTTCCTTCTATTTTATACAAAATGTGATCATAACATATAGAGATATGTACATGCTTAACTTGCATTTTGTACTCATTCATGTATCACGGAAAGCCCTGCAGGTCAGCATGTATAGTTCTAACTCATTTTTTAACAGCTGCATAATCTTTAGTGGTGTAAAAGAACCAAACTTACGTAATCATTTTCCTATAGATGGACACTTAGTTAGTTTCCCACTAAACAATAACATCCTTTTGCAAATAATCCTACATGACATTGCCTTTATTTCTATAGGATTGATTCCCACTAGGGCTTGCTAGGTCAAAGGATATGCACATTTTAAAAAATAGACAGAATGCAGGTTTTTCAAGTTTGCTTTGGTTTTTAATGAGCTATGAAAAGCAAAGTGAGTTTTCAAGAAATACTTCTTTCATAAGCAGGATTCTGATAAGTTCTCACTCTTCAGGCAAATATAAATACCCTGGATGTGTGCCCTTTTCCTCCTTCTGTCAAACCAACTCATGCTTGGAAGACATCTGTCTTTCTGCAAATAAACACACCTAACTTAGTCCCCAGGGGAAGGATCCTGATCCATTGCTCCAGAAAGGAAGTCCCCCAATTTAGAAGTCAGAAAAACAGGTACTCTGGGGACCCTGGCAGGGCCTCACCAGAGGTGTCCTCGCCACTGTGTGGCAGCTTAAGCCCAGACTTAAGGTTCAGAAACCTGGCGTCTAGTCTCCGCTTGGCGACATACAGTCGTGTGATTTTGAACAAGTTAGTTGCCACTGGATGCCATGAAGACGGAGACCATATCTGGCTTTGCCCAGTGCCCATCACAAAGTGGAACTCAGTAATAAGTATTGGTTAAGTACAGCTCGTCTTTCTGGCTTTAGTATTCTTGTCTGTAAATTGGAAAGGTTGGGCTACCTCCCAGCTCCAATGTTGTATGTTTCCTTTCACCACATCTGCTCTTTGCTTTGGTGCCTTTATTAGGTCTGAGCTGGACTTGCTTCCCCCTCTCTCCTTTCAAAAACCACAAAAGTCTTAAGAAACCGAGCTTGCCTGTGTCCATGCCACTTTAAATAGCCAAAGTAGAACCGAGTTGCCAAGTGAACTTTAGTCCACTTCATTGTTCACAAAGACTCAGGCACCCCAACCCCCAGCCTCACAACAGTCATTGTAAGATTAGGAGGAAAACAGAATGGCCCCAAAATACTAAACAAAGCGAGAGAGCAAAGATTCGTACAGTTTGGCCCCAGAAGAACTGAAGAATTGGGGCGTTTGCCTGCTTTTCTCATTTCCAGCTCTCAGCTCTGGCTGTTTCATGTCATAGAATGTTGGGATTTTAAGGGATCTTAGGTCATCCAAAGACACTGAGTGACTTTCTACAAAGTGACAAAGATCCCAAATTCCTGACTTCTAATAAAATGCCCTTCCTGCTAATTTGATAGGGGTGGGGCAGGGAAGGGGGTCTGTATCTTCATTGAATAGAAGAGATGACCCTCAACCAGGATCAGCACAAAGGGCCTTGTGAGGCTGCACGGTACCTCCAACACTTAGTGGGGTAGGGTCGCTGAGGCTCCCTCTGCCCCAGTTGGATAGAGGCCACCTCTGCTGGTGAGGCATCCTCACAAGATGGCTCTGTGTGCTCGTGTGTGCATGCTCGTGTGTGCATGCTCCTTTGTGTGCGTGCTCATGGGTGTGCCAGCACCCCCTGACTGCACGAACATCCTCTGCGGGTCTGTTGTAGCAATGCAAACCTCACAAGAGGCCTGTGTGTGGCAGCAATGGCAAGACCTACCTCAACCACTGTGAGCTGCATCGAGATGCCTGCCTCACTGGATCCAAAATCCAGGTCGACTATGATGGACACTGCAAAGGTAAGGAGCGCTCTCACCACTGCAGCCATGGGGGGCCAGGGAGCGGAGCAGTGTGGCATGGATTCCCGGAGTCCTTTCCACCTTGAGCACAGCACCCAAAGCCACGGAGACCCACCCAGGTTCTTGGAAGCGTGTCCTCTTGGCACTCAGGAGTCTGCTGGGTTCATCCTGGAGGGTCCAGGCCTCTGCCCAGGGTTTCCTACATCAGATGCCCATGGGGGCTTCCAGCTCTGTCTGCAGCTGGATAGTGGATAGGGGACCACATCAGTAAACAATAATAATAAGGAAATGTTTAAATGAATTCTGCGTCTTTTTCAAAAGCAGGTAAATTTCACTTTTCCTATGCTTTTAAAATGTGGGTACTTCTCAGCCCTGGTAGTATTATATTTCCTCTATTTTACACTCAAACCATTGCCATTAGGATAAGAGGGAAGGGGTCCCATGCTTGATGCTAATTAGACATTAGCCCCCCTGCCTAGCCTTTCTTGGCCTTGAACTTCCCTAGAGAAATAAGAAGCCATTTCCCACACGTTGGTCTCCATTCCATTTCCATGTCCATAGTCATTTCATATGAATTCTCAATGTCCTAATGACCCCCCCCATCCAGGATGAGGTGTGAGACCAGGAGGGAACTCAGTGGCCCCAAAATGTCTAACAAAGCAGGTAAGAAAAGACCCTTAAACTTGGGTCTTGGAAGAAGGAATAGAAACAAGGACTTTAAGATGAAATGATGAAAAGGTTACAAGTGGCCCCTTAATGTGGGGCCATTTTAATCCTAGTAATACACAGAAATTTTCTTTTTTCTTCACTTTGCATTATGCATTTTCTCCTTTTGTCTTACAGAGAAGAAATCTGTAAGTCCATCTGCCAGCCCAGGTGAGTGCCTGTTTTTCTACAGTGTGCATCTTAGGGAGGAAATTCTTTTCATGGTGGAAATTTCACGTTCCACAATCCCTGCCAAAGACCACAACATCATCTCTGTGTCAGCCCTGCGACCCATAGCTCATTGCTCTTTGACATAGCTCAGAAAAGCTGCAAAACTGCATTTTTTGTGTTTGTCATTTGAAGCATCTGGTTGGGTCAGAATGTTGATTGCATTTTGCATTTTTGCTGAGTAATGATTGAACTATAAGGGCAAAAAAGCCACTGAGTCCTTCATACTGACGTCAGGGTATGAGCAGAATCAGAAGGCAGAACTTTCCTTGAAAGGGAATAATTTGAAATGCCAGTAAAATTTCTTCTGTGATTTTCTACAAATAAAAAGTAAAATTTCACCACAATTGATAGTTACAGACCCCTTTAGCATATACTTTTTCTTAATCTTCTCAATAACCTTGTGAGGTAGATTTTATTGTAATTATCTTATAGATGAGGAGATTGAGGCTCAGAGAGGCCAAGTGAATTTCCCCAAATCGCACAGCTAAAAAGTGACAGAGTGGGGAAAGGTGCCCAGATTTTCACTCACTGGCTTGGTGCCCTTTTCACATCCTAACGTGTATTGTCTTCCAGGAATTCCCTTTCACCAAGTCTTTAACTCCTCTGCTTCCCCACCCACCCAACTCTCAGCCCCACCTGTTGTTTCCATGTGGCTTACGCAGCTGTCCAGAGCCTGACTTCAACATGGCCTTTCCTTGACCTCATTTGCTGTTGTGTATAAGGCTAATGCAGTCAGTATAAAATGTTAGGTGGGAGAAAGTTTTGATAGACCCAGTTGGTGAGAGAGGGAAAAGCTATATAGAGAGAATCAGAAACCCGGTGGCATAAAGAGCTAGCACGCTCTCCTTTATTCATTTCTTATTTCAGCTTATCTTTAGGCCAAGAGAGCTGTGCTGTTGACTGATTGATTCCCCCGCCCCCTGAGCTTCCTAAAGTTATTTCGCTACTCTACTTTTTTTTCTCTCACCCATGCAACATAGTCTCTTTGTTTCAATATTCTTGATCTTTAGAATTTTTTTAGAGATGTGAGCTTGAATCCTGGGTTAGACACTTTGCAGTGTGTGCCCTTGGTTGACTCCTCTGTAACGTGTGCATGGTCATCCTGTTTCCTTGAGTGCTGTGGATCTTCAATGAGACCATGTGCTCACAGCCCCAGGCATGAGACTTCCACGTAGTGGGTGCTGGGTGACACTGGGGTGCTCACTGCTCAGCTGACCTCTCCCCATGTTCTGCAGTTGTTTGCTATCAATCCAACCGCGATGAGCTTCGGCGTCGCATCATCCAGTGGCTGGAAGCAGAAATCATTCCAGACGGCTGGTTCTCTAAAGGCAGCAACTACAGTGAAATCCTGGACAAATACTTTAAGGTAATTCAGAGTTGGGGTAAGAGACTGGTCAGCCCTAGAGAAAGGGAGACTCCCTCTCCCATGACCAGACCCCAAAGAAACACAAACCTGCGGAGGGTCCTTATGTGTTTCCTCATCATAGATCATTCCATAGAGCAGCAACAGTTGCCTTCTGACCAGCTTGACCAGTGGGAGTCCAGCAGTATAGCCTTTAGGATCTAACACACGTGTTGCTCCATTTGGGCAGTTAAAGCCACAAAGGTGTTGGAAAGCTTATCCATGAAAACTATGGCCAGGCTCCATCCCCACTACCCCACATGACACTTTATAGAACTAGCTGCCAATACAAAATACCTTCTGATTTCACTCAGGCCCAAGCCTCTTCAGCCACTCTGCCACCCAGTTTGACATTTCTCTAAGTCATTAATGACCATCCATGGCCTGCAGAGCAACTCTAATCTGAGAAGAGTTGATGGATTGTCATTTCAGAGGTCCAGGATCCTTCATGAACCTAGATATTGCTACTCTCTTCATATTTAGTTAAAGGGACAGGTTGTTCCCAATGGGGACAGGAGAGATGCTGCTTCAAAAAGGAAAATGAGGGAAGACATAGTACTTAGCAATAAGTGGGGCTACCATGTCTGAGATCTGTCAGAGAGCTTGAGATAGCTGTTGGAAGAGCAGTTAAGGGTGTAATTCCAGCTGATGGACAAGAACACAGATGCGCAGATATGTACGTCACTCTCAGAGCTAAATGAACCACATGCAAAAGCAAGTGCACATACCCATGGGCACACACATGTGTGCATACACACACCCTTCACGCACACATCCACTTACAGAATTGCACATGCCACACAGAGACACATCCTACTTACTGACACACACATTCAGTTACCCACATTCCCACATAAGCACAAAAGCCCCCTAACTTATAGACACACATCTCTGGGTGCATGCCCTTGGATGCTCTCATGCCCAGACATACATGGCCTCATGTGCTTCCAGAGCCTCTCTGTCCCAGGACCTAACTACCCAGGATTTGGGAACAACCCCGGACACATGAGGGACTTCTTGGGAGCTCTGTGGTCACCAAATGTGGTCAGCATCAGTCCAGTCTAAGGATTCCTTTTTCTAAATGACATTATGGACCCCACATACTAAGTTGGCTTAAGATAGGATATCTGGTAATTTAAGAGTTTGCTTGTATTATTGTCGTTAGGTGGTTCTCTCCTCTATGGCACAAAGTATATCTCTCTGGATTCCAAGTGTTTGAGATCACACCTGGACGTTGAAGCACAGCCCTTCTCACTCTGTCCTCTGTTTCAACCCCTTCCACACTATGGAGCCCTTGGTGGAGCAAAGGGCTACTCATTTATAGAAAAAAAAAACATCGTACTGTAGAACCAGGAGAGTTAGGAGCAGAAATAACTTAAAGAAAATAGTTTTTCAAAAGCCCAGTGAGAGGCACCTGCCAGGTCATTATGGCACGGGAGTTGTGGGGCCTCTGGACACTCTTTCCAAGAGGCCCTTGGGATCTCGTCACTGGCAACCTGCCTCGGGCATCACTCACACCTGGTATTAGTTTGATTCCCAAGTACCTGGGCTCCACACCTCCCTTGACACAGCTCCACCTCTTCTGACAGTAACAGGCTCCTGTCAGAAACCTACAAGTCCTCTTGAGAAAGTAACTTTACTATAGAGCATTCTCACTCCCAACCAAGGAAGCTTGATCGTGACTGACACACACAATGCTAGCTCTTCCCAGATACTCTGGCAGTGTCTTCTGAGCAAATAAGAGCTTCACTATCTACTTTTTTTACTTTAAATTATTTTTTATTTTTCAATTACAGTTGACATACAATAATATATTAGTTTCAGGTGTGCAACCCAGTGATCAGACATTATATAACTTACTAAGTGATAATCCCAATAAATCTCGCACCCATCTGACACCATACATAGTTATTAGAATAGTATTGACTGTATTCCCTATGCTGTACTTTACATCCCCATGACTATTCTGTAACAAAAAAATTTGTGCTTCTTACTCCCTTCACCTTCTTCACTCATCCTCTCAACCCCCCTCCCATCTGGCAACTGGCAACATGTTCTCTGTATCTATGAGTCTGTTTCTCTTCTGCTTGTTCATTTATTTTGTTTTTTTAGATTCAATTGTTAATAGATGTTTTTATTGCCCTTTTATTGTTCATATTTTAAATCTTTCCTTCTTCTTCTTCTTAAAGAAGACCCTTTAACATTTCATGTAACACTGGTTTGGTGGTGGTGAACTCCTTTAGCTTTTTCTTGCCTGGGAAGCTCTTTACCTGTCCTTCGACATCTACTTTTTGATGATTATCTGAGACCTGGGCGTGCAGCCTCCAAAAGGAGACTCCCTCTCACTAGGCAAACAGTTGCCTGCTGATAAGTGATCTGGTATCGCACAGAGACTGTTTCTGCACCAGTGAATCGCCCTCTAGCCCAGCTGGCATTCCTTATAGCAAAGTTAGTTGGAAAGCAAATCTAATCAGAACGCGGATAAGACCAAAACCAGACTCTCACCTCAACTGGGGATTCAGTCATTATTTCGTAGGTGAAAGCGTGAGAAGAGGTGAAGAGAGAGCCTTTCCTGGCCATGTCACGCACCCCACCTGGGCTCTGGGCGGCAGACTCCTGGTGGTCAGGCTGAAACTGGATCCAGCCTTCTTCTCTCCCTTACACAGTATCGAGTTCTCCATCCCCCAGCTGCTGTGCCGGAGTGAATGCCTGGCCTAGCCCATCTCCTTTCAACAACCTCCAAACTTGCAATAAACCCCAAACATGGATCTCATAACACACTTTCCTGCTTTTCCACAACCCAATGGTTACATAGAAGAAAAAGGTGGTTATCTCAGCTATAGAGCTGGGAAATGCAGGTATAAAGAGGTACTGTGCCTTTGTAACTGGTTGGTTGAATAGAGGCCGAGTGAATTAAGTTGGTTCATGGTCCAAGTTCATGCAGGCCCCCTAGGGATTCCAACCTGTTTTGGGGGCTTTTAGATCTGTTTTCCTGTGGATGCCACATACAGACCTGGCTTGGGGAAACCCTCAGGAGATGAGTGCAGGCAGGCTGGCACCTCCCTCAGCTTCAGGCCTGGGATCTGGTCCCACAGAATGTGCAGTGAGTGTGCTCAGCACTGCCTTTGAGAGCTGCCTGGGCTGTAGTCGCCAGATTCCAGGTGCCCTTGGTGCCCTCTGGGTGCACAGCCATTGCTGGACTGCTACTCTCCCCACACTTGGTCTGTATTCAGGCCCTGATGGGGTTGGGATCTGTAAGAGTTGCTCCAGTCTATCCAGTACTTGCAACATTTGGACTCAAGAAAGTCCTATGCTGCTAAGAATGGCACCTGGCCAACCTTATCTCATTTCTCTCCGTTAATTAATCAAGACCTCACAAGGTGAATGCTTAGGGAAGTTTCCTCGGGGTGAATGTACAGTGACTACAGAACATCTGAGACCTCTTCCTGGGAATTAAGACAAGAATGATAAATCAGTACTAAACAAGGGCCGTCATGGTTATCTCACACATTCCTGTCATCACACATGCCCCGGAGAGATTTACAGCCTTAGAGTGGAATACATGTGACCATGAAGTTATGGAAGGAGAGTTGATGGCTGTATCTTTACCTTCTACCTAGAAACCTGGACAGATTTTTCTTCCAGAATTCCTTACACCATCTGGGAATCCACCTTGAAGGCAGCATGAGGGTGCTCGTTACTTCCCAGGGCAGCAGTGTAAGATAACCTAAGGAAAGAGTTTTGAAAGAAAAAATTTTTCCATTGGAACTGTTTAGTGTCCAACTTGGAATTTGATCTGAGCCTTGAAATTCACAAGCTCCTCGCGCAGCTAGGGCCTGAATAAAAGGTGTTGGTTTAGCATCTTGACAAAGTGGGGACAGTGCCTGAGCTCTCTACAGCCTCACCTTGTGCTCATGGGGTGTCAGCTGGGTCACGAGAACAGCCTGCACTGGGTAAGCTGAGGACTTGTGCTCACATCTGTAGCGAGGCCCACAGCACAGGACAGAGGGGTGGGGGATTTTGCACCACCTCCGCCAGCAGGTTCTCAATGCAGGCCTTTTCCTTTGACTCCTCAGTGATGTGGTCAGTTAGGGGTATCAATGTGAACGTTAAGCACTGAGCAGGCCAGGGAAGCTGGAAATCAGGCAGTAAGAAATGGTCCTGTGAGCTCTGAGGGCCACTGTGTCATGGTTCCCAAGCATCGTGTTAGAAATACACATCCTGGCCCAGCCGGGCGTGGCTCAGCGGTTGAGCATGGACCTAGGATCCAGGAGATCGGGGTTCGATTCCCGGTCAGGGCTCATGCCCAGGTTGCAGGCTCGATCCCCAATGACTCTCTCATCATTGGTGTTTCTATCTCTCTCTCCCTCTGCTGCCCTCTCTCTGAAGTCAATAAAGATATATATAAAAAAAAATTTTTTAAAGGAAAAAAAAAAAATACACATCCTGGGCTCTGCCTCAGAAATTCTGACTCACAGCTTTGTTATCCCATGTTCGTTAGGGTTTGGGAATGTGGTGTGGCTCGCCTGAACCCAGGGTGCCATCGAGACTGCAGTCTCTCAATCCCCTAGGCTTCTTGGGCACCACAGGCTGTGCTCAGGCTGCCCTCCCAAGCAGGGTCTGGGTTTGAAAGGCCCTCGGTGGCCTCTGCTCAGGCACTTTCACCCTCTCATCTTGGGGCTCAGGCTCCTTTGCTGGGTGCCCAGGGATTCGAGGACTCAGAGTGTTGTAACCCTTTGAGGCTAAGCCAGGGCAGGGTTGGTTGGAACGTGTCAAGAACAAGGTGAACCAGAGGTGGGTCAAGCTGAGTAGGGAATACTGCAACTAGATTCTACAAAATGTTCCTGAAAGATCTCTTTATCCCCTTTCTAGAATTTTGATAACGGCGACTCTCGCCTGGACTCCAGTGAATTCCTGAAATTTGTGGAGCAGAATGAAACCGCCATCAACATCACCATCTATGCAGACCAGGAGAACAACAAGCTGCTTAGGTGAGTGGAGTGAGGGGGCAGGGAGGGGTCTATGAGGGGAAGGCTGGATAGGAGAGGGGATTTGAACCCTTTCGTACCTGCAAAGGAGCCACCAGTGTTGATGCAAAGTAAAAAGCAAAATGGGAATTCTGTCCTGGTCTATTCTGTGAACATTATGAACTAATATACTGAGCACCACTGGTATCTGATCAAATGGTTATTGTTTTTGGCTAGAACTTGCAGTGAATAGAAGCATGTAATTTTAAAGTAAATGATCAAGGGTACATCAGAGCAAAGTTGTTTCTGAGTGCTGTGGGTAATGTTTTAATAGTTAATTTTCTGAAGGAATTACTTTAATGTTTTATTTAACCGTAGCTTAGTTCTGATTTTCAAGATAATCGGTACTATTTCATCTAGAGAACCTTAATTGTTACAAATGTGAGTGTGTCTCTTTCCTTTTCTGGTTTTACTCCAAAGCAAATAGTAGTAAAAATGAATCCCTAAGAAGCTTCTGGTGTGGTTCCAATACATTGGTAAGAATTAAAAATAGTTTAAGCACCACTTCGTTCAAAAGAAATACAAAGCATGAAGCCCAGATTCTAGAAAGATTCCTTCTTAATAATAGTATATGGCCAAAGTATAATATTTGAAAATCCTTCATATTTTGATAACCTAAAATTAGACTATATTTTACGAGTTCAACATTTGATCCTCATAACATACCAGTGAAGGAAGACTCCTTGTCTCCATTTTACAGACGAGAAAACAGGCACAGAAAGGTTGAATAACTAGCTCAAGGCCATTTGGGTAAGAAGTGACTGAGCCAGGGCTCAAATGCAAGCAAGCCACAGGGAGAGTGAGGGAGCTGGGATTCTATGAAACTTCTGGGAGATCTCGTTCTAGAGTGGTGATGCTTTCCTGAGCTCCACATTCTTTTAAATCACATATTCCTTTCATATCACCTATTCCTCTCTCTCTTTCTTCTCTTTTGATTTTTCTAGTTTGGTTGGCTTGACACTTATACTATAGGGAAAGGCAGTTACTGGTGGAAGGTGTGCAGGCAATGAAACATTTGTCAATCAAAATTGGACAGAACCATTCAGGAAATTTTGGTTGCCTTGGGGAGGAACATTGGTATAATGAGCTGAAGGCTGGGTGCTTACAGGAGTCAGGGTGGTTGATGGTGGTGAGAGGTCAGTGTAGAGAGAAACTTCCTCAATTGACAGTCACCTTCTTGGCCTCCTGTGGGGGCCCAGGTGTATGTGGTCCTGATACTTTTCTTTCTTCAGGAGTGAAGCTGAGGTCTGGCTGACACACTTGTGTGTTTTGTTACAGAGGACTCTGTATCGATGCTCTCATTGAACTGTCTGATGAAAATGCTGACTGGAAACTCAGCTTCCAAGAGTTCCTCAAGTGCCTCAACCCATCCTTCAACCCTCCGGAGAAGAGTACGCTGCACCTAAGAAACAGGGAGTTACAGGGATTGGGAGCATTCCGAGGGGGCCAAGATTGATGGCACTCTCTAGAGCTTGCTAAGAAAAGTCCCTTCCACGATTCTAGGTGGGCTGCAGCCCATCATCTCCATGGTGATGTTCAGGTCCAAAAACCTTTGGCTAATGGTAGCATTTGCTCAGATGTGGTGCCTCTGAGGGACAGGCAGGTGCTGTGTGGGGAAAGGGTAAGGTGCACAGACTGTAGTCAAGACTCTGTGTTCCACCTTCACCCTAAACTATTGCCCCCGCTTCTCCCAACAGAGTGTGCCCTGGAGGATGAGATGTACGCAGATGGAGCTGAGACCGAGGTGGACTGCAACCGCTGCGTCTGCGCCTGCGGAAACTGGGTCTGCACAGCCATGACCTGTGACGGTGAGCTGTGCCTCGGGCGGCGGGAGGAACAACAGGGGCAGAGCTTCCTTCACGAAATCACCATGAGCGGCAGGGTGGGGATGGTGGAGAAGCCTCCGGTGGCAGCTGGAGCAAGGAACCCGCGCAGCAAGTGACAGGCTCAAACTCGCCGTATTGGAGCTCCCCCAAGGCAGCGTTGAGGACAAAGCGCTTACCCCAGACATGGAAAGTTTGAAAATGACTCCAGAGGCTTGATACAAAAGAGGTTCAAGACCCAGGGCAAGATCCAATGTTGATATGAGATTGAAATAGTGACAATAATAATGAAAGCAAATGCTAACTTAATGAGCACAGTATGCCAGGCAGCTTCTAAGCACTTTACCTAGTAACCCACTTAACCCTTATGACAGCTTAGGGAATCCTCAATCTAAAAGACTCAGGTGTTTGGAAGATTAAAATACTCCTCCTCACCAACTGTTCTCAGCAAAAAAAGGAAGAATGTTTGTAACCTTCTTTGAACTAACAGAATTAGATATTCCTTGAAAAAGAGAAAGTTGAGGGTGGGTTGGGGATATAGAGATGTCAGAGAGAGTTTGGGAGGCCAGTGCAGAAGCCAAAGGGTATGTTGGAACCACTAGGGTCCCATCAAGCTCCTGAGCTACAATGATGTCAAAAATTAAAGCCGAGCCCTGGGAAAAATCAGGCACCATTCAGAGTGGAGGCAAGACAGAGAAGGGTGGAGCCAGGTTACATTTGCTCTGGGAAGAAAGGTCAGTTGGAAGGAATCAAACCCCAAATTTACACCAGATGTAGTGAACCAAAAATTATCTTAAACAGCTAACTGAGACGAGAAAAAGCAGGCTGCTCCTGGGATCTGATAACTGGAGACAGAGGTCAAGGACCTAGGAAGAGATTTTTCTAGATAAAAAGCCCAGACAATACCAACAGTACAAATGGAACTCAGTGCTACCCAGGGGATCCCTCGTTTCCCACTCCCCAGAACTAAGTCTCTTCTCAGTGCAGGAGGCCTAACTCCAGAGACAAGTGAAAGAGCACAAAGAGGCTATTTAAAGACCAGAAATGCCTAGAAGTCGCTGGAGGCCAAATCAGAGCTAGGGTAGCCAAGCCAAGCACACAGTAACTACTGAAGCCAAGAGAGAACATCTCAGAAGAGTACCCAGACTGCCTCAACCAGGAAGCCTCCTGTACTTGTCTTCCCAAAACTCCCCACAATAGCTTTCCACACCTAACTGCTCCTGGTCTTAGTAATGGTAGCCGTCCATTTCTAAGATGGGGCAGTTGGTGAACAGCTGGTTTATGATCATCTGGATAATCACCCCATCACAGACTTCAGACATAATCCAAATGATTGCCCCACTGGGACTGTGCCCATTTCCACAGCAACTGACTTGTTTTTCCTCTCTGGATGGTCCAGGTTCAGAGCCGTATGTGGGTGTAAGAAGCACTTTCCATGGTGGTGCCCCAGGGGCCTTAGCACGTCTTGGTGTAAGGACCATAGATCTGAAAGGACATTGTAGAGGCAGCAACCAAGGGATTTTTAGGTCAATACCTGAAAGTTGGATCCTAAATCCCAATGGTGTAGAAAAGAAGGGGCACCAAGAGTGAAGCCAGCTGGAGCCAGAGCCAAGGTAAACTGCCATGGGGGCAGCTAGATGCTCAAGTCAGGAAGCCGAGGTGGAGCAGTGTTTCCTAACAACAAGCACTATTCTCAATAAACGTACAGCTTGCTGGGCTCCATCCCAAACCTACTGAGTCTGAATCTGCAGAAGAGCAGCTTGGAAACCTGTGTTTTTAAGATGTATTCTGTGATTTTTTTCTCACTGTGCAAGTTTGGTAAACACTGTAGGTGTGGTGATCAGCCCTGGCTGCACATCAGAACCACCTCAAGAACTTTACAGAACCCTATGCCCAGGCCCCTGCCTCACAACAGTTAAATCAGTCTCTGGAGGTACAGTCTAAGCAATTGTATTTTGAAATGTTCTGTGAAAAACAGAGAATCATTGCCCCAGAAGAACTTGAGTCAGGATCCAGATTTTCTCTGTAGCTCCTTCTGCAAGGCTGGTTCCTAGAATGGATGTGCTGGAGCAGTTGAAGACACTAGGGAGAGAGGCCGGAGGAGAATGGGAGTAGATTGCTTTGTTTTCAGTGTGTTACTTTGGGTGTGTCAGAGGAACGAGGCTAATTCACCTCTTCCACAGATTAAATGGGAGATGAAATTAAGAACCTAGAAAGTAGATGCCAGCGGGATCCCTAACTGGCTTCCCTCAGCCAACTCTCCTCTGAGCTTTGGTTCTTCTTGCAGGGAAGAATCAGAAGGGGGCCCAGACCCAGACAGAGGAGGAGATGACCAGATATGTCCAGGAGCTCCAAAAGCACCAGGTGAGTTGCAGCCTCCATGCTGATTCAGGTATCTCTGCTGCCACCAGTCCCTTCCATCATTCAGACACTGGCTAATGTCACAGGAGACCAAAAAGATGCACTCTGTTTAATACAGTAGATCTTGAATGATACGCCTATACTATCAAACCATGATACAGTTCCCTGATGATGTCCTTGCAGAGTCCCACAGGTCCTAGCAGATGTAGATTACAACTTGATAAATTGCTTTATAAGTAAGAATCAGCCAGTTGGTGATTTGCAAATGGGTTGCAAGTGGTTTACAAATGAGCAAGGACTAAAGAAGTTTACTGTTTTCTGTCACAACCAGTGCCTAGACCTGAAGACATGAATTCCTGAAGGCCAAGCTATATGGCTTGCTTACCATTGCATCCCTGTATTTAGCACAGAGCTTGGTATATAGTTGTCTCTCAATGAGCATGAAATTAGTGGATTTGGACTAAAGCAGAAAAGATTTAAGTTAAATGCTGAGCTGGCTAGAAAACAGCCTGGGATTGACAAACAGGAGACTTTGAGGTTCTGCTTCCTGGAAACTTGAGAAGATAGTATGAATTCTGTTCAGGTTCTATGTCAAGTTGAAGGCCTTCTTAGGGAAAAGGTTCTTAGCAGAATAGTGATCCACTGACATATTTTTCTAAGGGCCTAGAGAAAAAACATGGGTATGCTGGACTCCCGGGCCTGTATTTCCACAGTTTACCATAGAGTCTTAACAAACGATATTGCACCTTAGACCACCTGTCCGTAGACTGGGTCTGGTAATTCAAGCCTTCTCTCTCGTAGAAGTTTTTAACGAATATAAGTCACAAGAACTACGAAACCATTAAGATGAAATATTTGACTTGAAAATAAAGAATTGTTAATACTAATTGTTCATATTTATTGATTTTATATGCAGTTTGTCATGATTGTCACTAATAGTATAGAAACCTGATGTTAGTTTTTTGAACCAAAGCAGAATCTCCCATCCTTCTGTTTTTCCATATCTCAGCAGCCTAGATAAATGCCAGTGATTTTTTTTATATTTCATAACACTTATTTTTCTCTTGCTCTTGAAGGAAACAGCTGAAAAGTCCAAGAGAGTGAGTACCAAAGAGATGTAGTGAGGAGGCATCTGGGAAAGGTGTCCAGAGCCCGGCACCGTCTCCTCCACTTCAGCGCTGAGTTCAGTATACACAAGTGTCTGCTACAATTGCCAAATCACCAGTATTTGCTTGTATAGCAACAAATTTTATTTTGTCTATTTGTTTTGCAATAAAGGAAAAGAGAGTGGCTGGCTAGGAGGGGAAAGGCCATAGCCTTCATTGCTAGGAGTGAGTTGAGAGAAACTGTAAAATGGGGCTCAGGGGTTGGAGGCAAGTAAGGAAACCGCATCAGGGTTGGGAGAGGAGCAGACCCAGATGTGAACCACTTCTGAGTCTACCACAGCTATAAGCACGCTGCAGGGAGGGCAGGCAGTGCCAGAGAGAACTCAGCCGACTATCCCTAGAGGAGGGGTTTGGGCAGCTCAGTGGAGAACGCACTCTGCTTCCAGCCCTTTCTGTTGCCGTCAGCGTAACAGACTCCAGCAGCTTTGCTTCTCCTCGTGGCCCCAGCCATTGCCTCTCGATACACAGCTGTCTTACTCGTTACCCAGTGACCCTCAGACTTGATGGAGTGTCTGGGAGGGTGCACCCAAATGATACAGATACTTGTGGACTCTCAGCCCCTAACCAAATTTTTAAAATACTTTTTACCAAAGGTGCTATTTTTCTGTAAAACTTTTTTTGGCAAGTTGACTTTGTTTTTCAATGATCATTATATTATTGTTGTTGTTCTTTAATATTTTATTTTGACTAGAAATTAAGCTTTTGTAATTATTTTTCAGTAGTCCTACCATTTCAGAGGTGAAGGAGTTCAGGGTTCTTCCTGGTGCAGGGATCACTCTAACCCAGGCTTCCCACCCTGCTGCATAGTAGCTGCAGCCCAGAGTTCATGCCCCTGGCTTCCAGTGGCTCCACAGTTGGCCCGAGGAGCAGCGGGTGCCTCAGACAGAAGCCAGGGGAAGAGAAGTGTCTCCATACAAAGCTTTCAAGCTCCAAGAGCTAATTTGTTTTCAGTTATTTTAAATTCACGCAAATCAGTATTTCAAAGGATGGAGACAAGTGCAGCCAAGCAAGGGTTAGATATCCCAGCCTATCAATATGCTCGTTGATCCACCACGAACTAGGAGAGTGACTTTGGTCCTGGCTCTTCCTATTTCTGGGCCTGTTTCTCAGTGCGCAGGCAGGAATGCATTGACCTTTCGATTTCATAACTTGTAAAGTCTCTGGTTTCAGAGGAGCCAGGTCCCTGTGATTTTCCTTCTTCTTAGGATAAATGAAAATTTGTTATAACAAGAAGATTCAGACAGCCAAAAACAAGATGACCAAATCCGACCTCAGTCTGAGTGGCCGCACAGGCTGTGCTGTGATGCAGAGCCCTCACGGGTAAACCCTGCCCTGGGAAAGAGTGGGAAAGAGAACCTCTCCACTGTGTCTGCACTTCTGTGTTTCCTCTTTAACCTTGGAAACAGCGGGCTTACCATTTAGATGAGGACAAGAGGAGGTTCCCACATGTCAAGAGAGGGGGAAAGTGGAAATTTAATCTTAGAAGTGTGATTGGTAAGAAGTCGGTCCTTCCTGTGTCTTTTGGCCTGTGTAGGTATTAACCCCACTCAGTACCATATTTAACAAGCATTAAGAATAACAAAGATTAAAAACTTGACATGAGATCTAATTTTCAGAAGGCAGGTTACAGACCATTGGAGGGAAATTATGTGTTGCACAGGCAGCTCTGAGAAAGTTGTACCGGAGAAGAAATGGAATTTTTTCTAAACAACTTTCTTTCCTTTGCAAGGAGAACATTCCACTTTGTTTAGAATTCTGAGCTTTTATCTACCATCCCACTTAAAAGTTCCCTTGGAACCCTCTTGTGCAGCCTGAAATGCACCTCCCAGTCCAAGTGCCTTGGGGAACCCCCAGCAGCACGGCTTGATGGAGTCTGCCAGCACTTGGACACCACAGGAGTGAGAGCAGGAGAGCCAGTTTGTAAAGCAAGGAACCAGAGTGTCTCCTTTCCAGTTACATTTAGGACAATGGTTGCCATCCCAGACTTACCCTACCCTGCAACACTGAATTCCCAAGAGCAAATCTGCATTCCTTCTGTAAATAGGGGAGCTATTGTCTGCACCATTGAATCACATGATCTGATGACCATTCATGGAAAGCTGCTAAATAGCCTAGTTTGGGGAGTCTTGCATGGAGCAAATAATCAGGATTAAATCAAGTTCAGTTCCTCCAGCTCTCTAAATGCACAGGGCTTAGTCTGCAAGCTTCCTTGGGCTTTCTCTGTGTACATGGTCTTATAAACATATTAATTACAGCATCTGTTAAGATCCAGTGTCCATGGAAACCTCACAAGCCATGACTCTGGACTCCATCACTGTTTTTGGAAAGCAGGGCTCCTCCACCTGCCAATAAATCCACGTGAACCAGTTGAATGTCTTTCCTTTACACTTATGTTTTTAAACAGTCAAATCTCAAGAAGCAATTTGAACAGGTTTCTGTTGCCTATGTGTCTGTGAAATGCATTTGTATTTAGTAGGCTTCCATATTGCATTTAACTTGTTTTTGTAACTCCTGATTTTTTTTTTTTTTTTTTTTGGATATTCTTGATAAATAAAGAAATTAAAAATAACAATTGTATTGGTTTCCTTTCTCTCCAAATAAAGTTATGAGAACATATTTACCTCATAAAAATAAATTTGGGTTTCAGGAGCCTTAAAAGAGGCCTGAAGAATTTTTTCCTAATACTTGGAACTGTAGCTGGGAGAGAAAACTTACTCAGGGAAAGTTTAAAAGAATGATGGGTGGTGGGTCGGGTGGGAAGTGGTAAGAAGTCTGGCAGCATTGGTGTATTGAGAAGAGATTAAACTAAATGACTCCTGAAGCCCGAATGGGTCCTTTGAGACTGGAATGGCATCAGGTGAGGCTGGCTGCAGGTAAACCTGTACGAGAAGCCAAATAAACCTGGGCAGGTGGCACAGGGAGTATGCGAGAGTCTGGCTGGATGACCTTAATGGCTTTTACCTGATAGACAGTATCCATAGGGATAAACATTTCCAAGTGGACTGAATGTTGGCTGTTTAAGACCCTCTGTTCTGCTCCGTCTTGACACATGACCAACACTTGCTTTTCGTTTCCGTCCCAGTGATTATAGGCATCATGTGCTCCCCACCCCAACAAGACCACCTTCCAAAAGAGCTCATTATGGTTGATGAGGTTTATGCTTGCTTAATTTTAGTCGTGTGTAGAAATCTTGCTTCTCTAAAATTATAGCCAGATCACCTTGAATGGATTTATGGTATTACTCAAATGCTTATCAAATATTAAAAGGCTATCGCTGGTTATGTTATGGTTACAGATTACCAATCTCATTAATCACAGTTTGATTTGAATTTTCATTCTCAGGGATCTTAAACCCAGTATAAAGGGTACCTTGTCCACAACCACTTTTAAATACTGGCTGGCCTCACCCCACCTTCTGCCAGGCTCCAAGAACACTTTTCCTGCTATTACAGTACATGTGTTCAGGAAGTAAAAATAAGTTAAAATAGCCTGAAAGAAGCATAATCCAAAAGGTAAGTTTTCTATAACCAAAATGTAATATTATGAACTGTGCAAATTGGTATAAATAATTAGCTTTAGTTTTGGAGCACTTGTGTTAAGATCCCATCGGTCCCTCTTGAATTATTTCTGAAATAAGAGCAAGGACAGAGAAGGAAAGAAAAAGAATATGAAGGAATAGATGGACGTAAGATTCCCTCAGGGCCCTGGAGTAAACCTGGATGGCTGTGGGACACTAAGAGAGAAACCCTGGGCTACTGCTACTGAGAGCCATTCCATGATGCAACACAGGAAGCATTTTGGTGCCCTAATGAGAAGGTCTTCCTCAATAGGAGTTCATTTTTAAAAAGTATTTAACACTTATTTCTTACTGAAAAAGTAATATATGCATATAGGGAAAAAAATCCAAGTTGTATCAAAGAAAATACAATGAAAAAAATTCTTCCTCTTAGAGAATGTATACATTTATAAATTTATAATTGCCATTGTCCTTCCAAGAGGTTGTACCCAGTTACATTCACACCAAAATTGCATAAACTGAGTGTGTCAATTTCCCTACTACATTTTGCAGGCACTGTGTCTTAAAACTTCTAGGCCTCTAATAGAGGAAAAATAATAACTCGTTGCTTTATTTTTAAAATATATTTATTATTCACTTTGTGAGATGAGCATCTTCGCACGAATTACTATTCCTTATCCTTTCCTTTCATCCCCTTTACTCGGTTTTCTATTAGTTATTAGTCTTTTCCTTACTGGTCTGTAACAGTTCCATGGCCCTGTGAAAAGATATTTTACATATAAGGAATATACAGTCCGTAAAGTTTAAGGAACTTACCTAAGACCATACAACTAGCAAGGAATAGAGCAGGATTCAAACCTGGGTCCCTCTCATATTCATTCTACTTTGCCACAATGTTCCCCTTTATTTTAAAGATCATCACATCCACCCCAGTGTTCAGTGCATTATTTAGAGTAGCCTAGATATGGAAGCAACCCAAGTTCCCATCAACAGGTGAGTGAATAAAGGAGATGTGGTACATATACACAATGGACTATTACTCGGTCATAAAAAAGAATGAAATCTTACCATTTGCAACAACATGGATGGAGCTAGAGGGTATTATGCTAAGTGAAATAAGTCATATGATTTCACTTACATGTGGAATCTAAGGAACAAAATAAATGAACAAACAAAACAGAAATGGACTCATAGATATAGAGAACAAACTGAGGGTTGTCAGATGGGAGAGGTGTAAAAAAGATGAAGGGATTAAGAAGTACAGAGTGGTAGTTACAGAACAGTCACAGGGATGTGAAGTATAGCATAGGAAATATAGTCAATAATATTATAGTAACTATGTATGATGCCAGGTGGGTACTAGAATTATCGGGGGACTCACTTTGTAAATTATATAATTGTCTAACCACTATGCTGTACACCTGAAACTAATATAAAGTAATATTGAATGTCAACTATAATTGGAAAAGAAAATAAAAAAATAAAGATCATCACATCAATGTGAACCATTAATTCCCAATTAGTGTTCTGTATTATGTAATTGCTGATCACATATAACTAAGTCATCAGTTCTTTCATTTAGTTCTAATAACTGTCTGCACATCTCGCTTCAGTTTCTTCTAAGACTAAGTAGATATGTGAGTGCAGTTCAGGTCAGGCCTCTGAAGTTCCCTGAAATGTGATCCCCAGTCCAACTTGGTGTCCCAAAACCTGATACACCCAGGAGTCATGACAGCCAGTCTGGGTCCCCCGGCAACCTCCAGCATACACCTCAAAGGTTTAGCCTGGTGAAGACTTACCTTAGGAACACAGATGCCAAACCTGTGCAGTTATACAAATCTCTTGTGTGCCTTCTTCCCGTGACGGCCTATGTGGAAGTTTTAGAAGCAGACAGGTGTCTTACCTCCATGGGAACTATTTTATCACCTAAATCCAGTGATTCAAAAAATTTGGTTTTGAGCCCATTTAAGTCTCTGGTTCCTGAGCAGTTGTCTATCTTTTCTCTTACATGCCTTTTCTCCTCTCTCCCATAACCTAAGCTTGATTTCTACAAGGCCCAGCCACCAGGAAAGACATTGCCCGGCCCCTACTTCCAAAAGGAACAAAAGAAGAGAATCTCTATATAAAGCATAGAGATAGGAGACATTTGGACGGTGGGGCTTAGGAATAATAAAGACCCTCAAATCAACTGGGTAAATCAGAAAAGTTCAAGAGTTAGTCTAACCTTTGTATTTTCAAAATGTCCATGGCCTTTGTCCAGTAATGCCCAGAGAAGGCCTTTACAAATGCAATAATTCCATAATCACTTTTAGAGATGTCTCTTTCTCAGATTCTCCTTTGTATCAGCACAGTGCCTATGTAACATCGTTACCAAAACCCAAAAGATCTGGTTTAGAGAAAACCTGCTCTGCCCTGAACTCTCCAACAAGTTGTCTGTCACTGAGGCACCACATCAATACAATATACACAGAGTATATCGTTCATAAGGCCTTTAATTATCTTTCATTTTGCAGTGAAGTCTTTTAAAGTTTACTCAGAGAACTTAACATGTGAGAGGCATAGGTCAAATAAAAGTAAATCTTAAATTAATTAGAATTAGAGAGAAAGAAACGAGATTTCAACATAAGACCTAAGATAGAGAAAATTAGGGAGCTCCTACAATTTTAGTCAACATCCAACACACTGGTCCTATTCCATCTTACTTTTTTTCTGTTTATGGCAGATAGGCACCCAGAAGAAAAAAGAGCATCACCCACAAGAGAAAGCCAGGAGCTCCAGGCAAGACCATTTGGTTCTTGGGCGGATGTGATTCAAGTCTCTTAAAAGTAGCCAGATGTGCGAGGCTACTTTCTCCCTGCAAAAAAGAAAAACAGCATGGCAGCCTGGAGTTTTGTATCAGAGACAAACTCTGTGTTCAGCTTCAGTGTATTTCTGAAAGTTACTCAGGAAAGACACCTTTGAATCTCCTCATGCTCTCTTCTAGCCACTATCCCTTTCCTGCTCCAAGGGTTACCATTATCCTGACTTCTAACAGCATTGATTAATTTTGCCTGTCTTTGTATTTCATATGAATGGATTCATTCAGTGATATACTACATATTTTAATGATCTGTTTATTTACTGTCTATTCTCCCCACCACTAGCATGTAAGCTCCATGAGAGTAGAGATTTCTTTTATTCCTTGTTGCATCCCCAGTGCCTAAAAGAGAATCTGGTACAGAGTTGTAGCCCAACAAATATTTCACAAATGAATGAAATATTGAACAAATGAAAATGAGAGTAAGAGAATTAAGAAGGGCTTAAAGTCTGAGCGAAATCCTGATGGATGAGCAGGAGTCCATTAGGCAGTCCAAGAAAAGAAAGGCATCCCAAGCATAGGAAGTCTCTAAACAGGCTTGACAAAATGAAAAATTAATCTAGAAACCACAGGATTTAGTAAGCTGAGAACAACAAGTAATAGCTTGTTGAAAAACACCCTGTATCAGTGATTCTTGAATTTGAGAGTGGGTCAAAATCATCTGGAGGCCTTGTTAAAACACAAATTGTTAGACCTACCCTCAGAATTTTTGATTCAGTATGTCTTGAGTGAGGCCTGAAAATCTGCATTTCCAGTAAGCTTCCAGGTGTTGCCAATGTTGCTGGTTGGGGTATGCTGCTTGGAGAACCACTACTGTCCCCAATGCTCACACTTCATATTTTCAAAGGTTATTAAAGTGGGATTAAATTAGAATTCAAGAATAGAATAAAATTTAGGAAATAAAAAATATGTGAAAATTAAACAACACAATTATAAATAATGGGTCAAAGAAATCTCAAGAGAAATTAGAAAATACTTTGAGATGAATGAAAATGAAAACATAACAAAACTTATGCAATGCAGCTAAATCAGCACTCGGAGGAAAATTTACTGCTCTAAATACCTATATTAAAAAAGAAGATCTCTACTAGTATACCACCATCATTGGTTGCATGCATGTTCCAGGGAAAGGCCTATCCCAGTTGGCTTTGCCCTACCAGTGCAGTAACCCCACCTGGCTAAAGTTGATGCCTGACAATGTAAAGAAGCAAATCTACAAACTGGCCAAAAATTGGTCACAAATTGGTGTGATCCTGAGAGACTCACATGGCATTGCACAAGTACATTTTGTGACAAGCAAAAAAATTTTGAGAATTCTTAAGTCCATAGGACTTGCACCTGATCTCCCTGAGGATCTCTACCATTTAATTAAAAAGCTGTTGATGTTTGAAAGCATCTTGAGAGGAACAGAAAAGATACTGCTAAATTCCATCAGATTCTGATCAAGAGCCGTATTCACCAGTAGGCTTGATATTGTAAGACCAAACAAGTTCTCCTCCCAATTGGAAATACAAGTCATCCACAGCCTCTGCCCAGGTTGCATAAAATGTCCATGTGCTCAAGCAATAAAATTACTGTTTAACTAGGAAAAAGAAAAGATCTCAAATCAATAACCTAACCTTGCACCTTAAGTTACTAGAAAAAGAAAATCAAGCTAAATCTAAAGCAAGCAGAAAGAAGGAAATAATAAAGACTAGAGTTGAAGTAAATGAAATAGAGAATAGAAAAACAAAAGATGAAATAAAATCAAAAGTTGAAGAATTAACACCAATCCTTTGCATGCTCTTCCATAAAAATCACAAGATAAGGGAACACATTTCGACTTATTCCATGAAGCCAGTAATATCCTGATACCAAAACCAGATAAAGAAGAGAAAGCTACAGACCAGTATCTCTTCTGAACAAAGATACAAAAATCCTCAACAAAATACCTTCCAGCAACATATAAAAAGAATTATATACCATGACTAAGTGTGATATATTCCAGGAACACACAAGGTCAGTTCAATATACAAAAGTCAATCAGTGTAGTATATCATATTAATAAAGGACAAAGACTGCATGATTATCTCAATAGATTCAGAAAAAGCATTTGGAAAAACCCTAAATTTATTCATGATAAAAACCCTCAGCAAACTAGCAATAGAAGAAAATATTTTCAACCTGATAAAGTCTATCTACAATAAACTCACAGCTAACCTCATACTTAACAATGAGAGACTGAATGCTTTATCCGTAAGATCAGAAACAAAACAAGAACGTTTACTCTCACTTCTTCTATTCAGCATTGTACTGGACGTTCTAGTCAGGGCAGTTAATCACGAAAATGAAATATAAGTAATCGAAATTGGAAAGGAAGAAATAAAACTGTCTCTATTTATGGATAACATGATCTTGTATGTGAAAAATACTAAGGAATCCACAAAAATACTATAACAACTAATAAATTCAACAAGGTTGAAAGATACAAAACCAATGTACAAAAATCAATTGTATTTCTTTATACTAGCAAAAAATTTTCAAAAATAAAATTAAGGCCCACTTAGCGTGGCTCAGCAGTTGCTCATGGAACTATGATCCAGGAGATCAAGGTTGATTCCCAGTCAGGGCACATGTCCAGGTTGTGGGCTCGATCCCCAGTAGGGGGCGCGCAGGAAGCAGCCGATCAATGACTCTCATCACTGATGTTTCTATCTCTCTCCCTCTCCCTTCCTCACTCTGAAATCAACAAATACATATTTTTTTAAAAATAAAAATAAAATTAAGAAAACAATTGTATCTACAAAGCATAAAAAGAATAAAATACTTAAGAATAAATTTAACAAAATAAATAGAAGACTTATACATTAAAATCTACAAAATATCATTGAAAGAAATTAGAGAGGACCTAAATAAATGGAAAGACATCCATGTTCATAGATTAAAAGACAATATTGTTAAGATGGTAGTACTCTCAAAATTGATCTAGAAATACAATACATTCTGTAACAAAATCCCAGGTGCCTTTTTGCAGAAATTGAAAGGTTAACCTAAAGTTCATACAGAAATATCAAAACAAAAATAGGCAAAACAATCCTGTAAAAGAAGAATAAAGTTGGAGGATTCACACTTCCCTGTATCAAAACTTACTAAAAAGTTATAGCAATCAAGACAGTATGGTACTGGCATAAGGTACTGGCATAAGAATAGATACTTCAAAGGGGTGTGATTGAGAGTCCAGAAATAAACCCTACATCTATGGTCAGTTGTTTTTTGACAATGAAGTCAAGATAATTCAATGGGGAAAGAATAGTCTTTTCAATAAATGGTCCTGAGAAGACTGAATACACAAAATAATAATGGAATCCTAGCTCATGCCATATACAAAGATTAACTTAAAATGGATCATAGACCTGAACGTAGGAGTTAAATCATAAAACTCTTAGAGTAAAACATAAGAGTAAATCTTTGTGATCTTGGATTAGGCAAATCAAAAACTTTTCCGCTTCAAAGGACATCATCAAGAAATGAAAAGATAACCCACAGAAGGGGAGAAAGTATTTGCAAATCTGGTATTCAAAATATACAAAGTCTTACAACTCAATAATAAAAAAATAAGTAGCCCACTTAAAAAATTATTTAAATGAATATTTCTCCAAAGAAGATATATAAATCACCAATAAGCACATAGAATGATGTTCAACATCATTAGCCATCAGGGAAATGCAAATCAAAACCACTGCGAGAGACCATTCACCCACTAGGATGACTAAAATAAAAAAAGACAGATAATAATGAGCGCTGACGAGGATGTTGAAAAATGAAGCTCATGTACACTCTTGGTGGGAATGTAAAATGGTACAGCCACTTTGGAAAACAGTCTGCTAGTTACTCAAAAAGTTTTAAAAAATAGAATTATCACATGACTCAGCAATTCTCCTCTTAAGTATATATCCAAGAAAACTGAAAATATGTCCACACAAAAACTTATACACCAATATTCATAACAGCAGCATTCATCATAGCCAAAAAGTGCAGACAACCCAAATTTCCACCAACTGATGAATGGATAAAGTGTGGTATATCCATACAGTGGAATATTATTCAGCAATAAAAATAAATGAAGTGCTGATACACCCTACATGATGAACCTTGAAAATATTATAATTCTGAGTGAAAGAAGCCAGTTACCACATACTGTATGATTCCATTTATATGAAAGGTCCAAATAGGCAAATGTATATTATCCAGAAAGTACATTAGTATTTACCAAGGACAGAGGGAATAGTGGGAGGAATGGAGGGTGACTGCTAATGGATACGGGACTTTTTAGGGTAATAAATATGTCCTAAAATTAGATACAATGGTTGCACACTCTGTGAATATACTAAAACAACTGAATTGCACACTTCAAATGAATAAATTTTATGGCATGTGAATTATATTTCATAAAGGTGTTTAAAAAATTTTTAAAGTATAGCTCTTTTGGACTATAAAAATAATGCATATTCATTATAGAATATTGCATAAGACAGACAAATAAAAAGAAGAAAATAAAAATTGCCTTAATCCCATCATGCAGAAGTAACCAGTAATTGTTGTTAATAATAATTATTATTATACATCCTATCTTTTTAATATGCATACAATTAAACAATGTGGGCCCATACTACACATACAAGCTTACATCTTGCTTTTTAAAATTTAACATTATATTGTAAGCTTGTCTCCATGTCATTAAAAATTTTAGTGAATAATTTTAACAGTTGCGTAATATTCACAGCTACTGACTGGGAGATCAGTATTGCAAAAGTGTCTTGAATGCTTTGATTAACTGCCATGCCCGTATTTACCAAACCTGAAAGGTGATCAATCAACCTTTGCATGAAGTCAGACTCCCTTAACACTTCTCATATAGAGGCTGTACAACCTCGGATACCTCTCTCGCCTCTCTGGGCTTGTTTCCTCACTCCTTCATGCTATGGTGGGTAGAAGATGACGGCTACAGTCCCTGCCAGATCTAACCCTCCAAGGAGGGCTTGGTAAAGATCTAAGTCGTGGACACGGGAAAGTAGAAGAAATTAGCTTATGGTACAAGTTTAATCCTCACCATCGCCTCCCTCCGTGAGGGAGAGGGCAGGCGGGGCCCCCTGTGGCAGCGTACATCAAGGACTCTGCCTGAGGCTCTGGATGCTATAACACAAGGACTGCACTGCCCCTGAGTCAACTGTGGTCGAGTGGCAAGTACACAGACCTTTGTTAACATTTAGACCTGGGTTCAAATCCTAGGATCTAACACTTTCAGCTGTGTAGTCTTTGGAAATTTAGCTTCTCTCCCTGTTTCCTTCTCTGCTAAATAGGGTAATAATATCCACATCAGAGGTCACTGTGGGGTTAAGTGTGGTATGTGAAGGTACCTAGGTTCACCCTAGCATATCACGTATGTTCAATAAATACATGTTCCTTTTCTTACATGTTTTTTAAAGTCCCTGAACCCTTCCTTGAGGAATGGGATTCAGTTTGGAAGTAACAGAATCAACACACACAAAATTATCCATCAAATTTTCTCTCAAGGACTCTATCAAGGAACTGCAGAGTTCCCAGAATGTAGCTAGATAGCAACATTAAGACTATCCAGGATTCATGAATGGGGCAGCAATTTCATTTCTAGTCTCATTATTTATCGCACAGGGGCTTCTCTTTCTCTAGACTCAGATCTACTCACACAGTCATAAATGCTATGTGGTATAAGAAAACAAGGTACATGAAGTTTAGATTCAGAAAGGATGGGTTTGAATCCTAACTCTTGTGCTTATTAGCCATGTCCTTAGTCAAAATATTTAACTTCTTGGATTTCTCATAAAGAGAGAGGACAATAACAATTACCTTGCAGGGTTGAGGCAAAGACTTAAAATGAAATATAAAGTGCCAGGTATGTGGTGAGAGGCTGATAAATGGCAGCTGTGACTACTCAAGTTTGTCATATCATAAAGTTGATGTCCTTAGCAGGGAAACAGAAGCCTCATACATAGTAACTGCCACATCAATTGGGGTAAAAGTTGTCAGTCCCTAAGTATGGTCTCTTCAAACCCAAAGAGACTCCACCTCACCACCTTCTCTTGCCCCAAGCTACAAACTTATGTTCCTGATGTTTCTTTAAATCTCCAGAGAGACCAGAAGTGCCTGATACATTTGGCATTCAGTAAATATTAATGACTGATGACTTCTGAAATACACCCTGCCTTCACTTACTTACTCGGGTACTTGCGGATGATTCTGAAGGGCTTGTTGTTCACATCTGTCTCTGTTATGTAGCAGACATATTTCTCATTCAACTTGACAGGGTATCTCAGGACGGAGAACACCCTGTAGAAGCCATTCATCTGCTCCTCCAGGACGTCCACAGTACTGTGGTTGCTCAGGTCCCTCTCTGCCCGGTCCAACCAGGTCACATTGGGCATGAGGTACCAGCCCTTGGAGATGCACGTGGCCATGTCCTTATCATCAATCCTATCAAACTGCACCTGGGGCATTTCAGAGTCTGGTTGAAAAAAATAACAATTAGCTCCTTTTTAATTTCAGCCCCACGAGGATCAAGCTAGCAGAAATCTTGCAGAGTTTTTACATTAACACTCATGTAGGCAACATATCTTGAGGTTCACTGTAGTTAAAATTTTGATCCAGGTACAGTGAGAGAAAATCAGGAGACATGTATGCTCCTGCCATCCAGATCTTGCCTACTACTACTGTGTTTATATTTGGAATCTTCCCCTCTTTGGGGGGTTCGTTTTGAACTCTCTACTGACATCATATGCTCTGCTGAGAAACACAGAAGATAACCAATGGTTACACCATTACCTTCCCATCTCTTCCAGCTCCTACCCTGGAGAAATTCTGCCATGCTTCCCTCCACCCCTCTGTGAGATCTCTGGTGGGATGAAGGTCATTCTCAAAGTAATCCCGAGAAAGGTGAGAATTTCTGAAGCACTATGGAGATCCACTGGTTTAGTCCAATCCTACATTTTAATAGTGAGAAAATGAAGCCTAGAAAAGCTAAATGAGTTGTCCAGAACAGAACGTGAGCCTCCTCACTCCCAATGCAGTGCTCTTCTCACTAAACCACATATCAGATCTCAGAGTACTCACGTAGGGGTATTGTTATTGAACATTTTGGTGTTTGTGTTAAAATTTGAATCTGGGATAGGCCATTGTTTTTCTTTTCCTATGTTTTGTTCGCTTATTTGAATGATAGGTGCAGATACAGTAACTTTGGTTCAGAGCAATATTTTTAGCTAATATGAACTGACATTCTAAATACCTGACTCTCATTATAGGAATGAGAAGAGCCTATAATAACTTGAGTAGAAGAGAAAAAGTCAGACTACTGGAAGAGAAAACTTACAATTTATCCCTATGAATAGGGACAGAGCTTGAAACCAAGTTCATCCAATAAATTTCCTTACCTTCTACTATTAGCTTAATTGTACTCTCTCCTCTTCCATGCGGTGTGGTGGCTGAGCACTTGTAGATAGCTTCATCCATGAAATCCACATTTCTTAGTAAAAGTGATAGAATCCCCTCAGAAATTTCAGCCCGATCCACGGAGACTCTTCCCTCATACAAAGAGTTTTGGTCCTCTAGTTGCTCTGTGTTATTGCGAAACTGGTAGACCAACTTAGAGAAAATTTCAAAAAAATCATAGTGCCTGAAGAAGCGGAAATATTCTTTATCATTTTTTACCTCATATTCTTCTTGGATGTCTTCTCTTTCCCAATAAAACTCAAGATTTTCTGTGCCCTCCACAAAGGAGAAATAGCAGGAGAGGGTAACATCAGTGAAAGGGTGGGCCCGCAACTCTTCTATAGACACTGAGAAGGCCAAAGAGGAAATGAACTTAATAAAGTACTTAGAAAGACCAGTGAATACTGTTTCTGGTAAAGTTTAATAACAGATGAAAGAAATCACTCTAGCTATTTCAAGCAGATAGGAATTTAGCACAGGAAATTTGGCATTTACAAAATCATTGGAAGGCTGAAAGAATGAGCCCAAAGATGAGCATGGAAGGTGAGATTTGCAATGTGTGTGTTTTGCCTTTCCCCATATTATACTAGGCTCAGAATTTTCTTTCCTAGGTTCCTACCTCGGTCTTAGTAAATAGAATTAATTAATTAATTCAAGGAAAGCTTTTAGAATATGTCTAGCACATTGAAAACACTTAAAAAATGTTACCTGATATATTAGTCAGGGTTCTCCAGAGAAACAGAACAAACAAAACCTATATAAAGAGATCACGTTATTATGGAGGTGAGAAATCCCAAGATCTGCAATGGGCAAGGCAGAGACCCAAGTATGTGATGGTATATGGAATCTAAAGAACAAAATAAACAAACAAAATAGAAACAGAGAACAGACTGATAGTTGTTGGGGGTGGGGGGCTGGGTGAAAAAGGTGAAGGAATTAAGCAATACAAATTGGTGGTTACAGAATAGTCACAGAGTTGTGAGTTGCCGTATGGGGAATATGGTCAATAATGTCATGATAACTATGTATGGGGCTGGGTGAGTGTTTGGGACATCAGGGGGATCCGTAGAGTGAGTGCATGATTTCTGGCCACTTTGCTGTGCATCTGAAGCTAATGAAGAATAGTACTGAATGTGAACCATGGCTGAAAAAAAATACCTTGGAAAACACCAAAGAGAAATTACTAAGGAAATAGAATGCATTTAACTTATCCCTATTGCTGGACATTTTGTTCCAATTTGTGATATGGTTATCCCCATATAATGTATCTTTGTATGTTTGCGTGCTTAAAAAGAAAAAGAATGCAATGATATATTCCAGTCTGACTTTGAAGGCTCAAGATGAAGGAGAGGCTATGTTTCAGTTAAAGTCTTGCTCAAATTGTTGCTATTTGTCTAATATGGTTATAATCATGAAGTAGTGGATTGTAGTTATAAATAAATCTTAGTCTGAAGATGTGTAAATCCAAGTTCTAGTTCTAAGTCTCCCCAGTGACTAAGTCATTTTGCATTGGGCAAGTCACTTAATCTCTTTGAGTTATAATTTCCTTATGTATAATTAGGATGAGAACACCTGCCCCAGGTTGTTATGAAATACCTTGGGAGCCTAGGGACATGGCTTAGTCATTTTCCAGAGGGACAGAGGAGTGAACCAGATGGGTGGATACCTTAGTAAGCTGCCCCTCTTCCCAATCTCATAAGAATATGTAGCTTACTCAAGAATATGTAGCTTAATTCTAGCTTCTCAAGTTATACCCAGGAGGTCTTGCTACAGCTGTACTCTTCCTGGACCCACAGGAAAGAATCTCAGACTCAGGAATCCAAAGGTTCTAGTTAGCAAGTCATGAAACATGAACTACTGGTGATGTAATCGGTAATATAAAAGCCAACTTCTGATGTCTGCAGATGGTCCTACCTGAATCTGAATAAGTCTTTTGTTTCAATCTGTATTATTTCTAGACCATGTGTCTTTAGTTTCCTGAGACCTAAGAAGCTGAGGCAAAAGCTCAGAAAAAAGCTTATTAGCTTTTTGGGAAAACACTTGAAAAACTGTAGAAAGACACTATATCTAAAGCACCTACTATAGAACCTAGCACATAGTATTAGGTTGTCAATATTAACACAAAATATAAGACATTATTAGAACTAACACCTTTCTCTTTCTCACTTAAATATACATCCACTCCTTGAATTTATGTTAGAGTTGTTCCTGACCTCGAGTGAATTACCATCTTACTTAGACCTACTGCTTCCCTCTACACACACACACAAACTCCAGTGTGCACACACACGGGAACCAAGCATTGAAAGAAAAGAGTCAGTTAAAATAACCTGGATGGACCAGGTCTGCACTAACTCCTGAGTAGATCTCTGGAGCCTGAGATCTGCTGCCTTCAAGCTGCTGTTACATTTAAGCAACCAGCAGAACTGCTGTAGGTCCCTGAGAGACGGCATGTGCCAAAAACTATAAATGTGTTTCATCACTCTGCAGATTTTGGATACGTGTTTTTTTTTTTAAAAAAAGAAATTGTTGCATATGTACTTTGAGTTAGCTGAACTACATTAACATTTCAACATGTTTATACTGTTCGTCCCAACATTTTTGAAGAATTGAGTACAGAGTTACTAAAAAACAAAACAAAAAACACACCCACAAAAAGCCCTGCGTTGACTGCCTATCCAGATTTTTCAGGACAGGCCTAATTTCAAATATTCTGATCTACTATACTCTAAATCAGCACTTGTCAGAGTCACCTAAAGTGCAGGGCTGGGGTGAAGGCTAGATTTTTTTTTTTAGTTGAGGGAGTTCAAATTATAGGTGTAAGTGTAGTTATCCAGATACGACCTCAAATGGACAAACCAAATTGGGGGTGCAGTAAGGATTTTCTCATTAAAAAATGAAATTAGAGTAACAATAATTCTTTACAATTTGTGTCTATTTTCCCATCTGTTCTTCACTATTTCCTGGGAAGCAAATACAAATTGTTATTCCCCCAAAAACAAATGAAAAGACTGAGGTTCAGAGAGATTACATCACTTGCTTTTTAAAAAAATCTCCAAATCACTATTTTCTTCACTATGTCCACAGCTGTTTTAGAAATGCCCACAAAGTTGTTTTGGAAAAGCAACTCACCTGCATCATGAACAAGCAGAAGCATTCTGACAGTCAACAAAAGGAAAGACATTCTGTAAGAAACAAAATGAAAAGTAGAAAATTTGCCTCAGCTGAAAAAGAATGTGGGTCAGCATAACCCAGCCACCCCCGCTAGATCCGAGGAAGGCCCCCCAGACACCACCTCCAGACTCCATGGCCACCAGATACACCCTTAGCAGAGACTTCCAGCACCTCAGCATTCCTTGTGGGATGCCCACTGAGTCAAGTTCACTCAGGCTGATCCTATGTAGATGTGTCTGATTTGCTATATAAACCTGAAATTCTATTTCTCTAATATTCAATCTGTTTCTCTAGGGGAGTCACATTTAAATTCATTTGGATCAGAGTCTGCTTTGAGATGGTATTTGAGGAGTCAGTGACAACTTCACAGGCAACTGTCACTGTCCTCTCTGAATGTTACTGAGGGAAAGTCAACAGTGGAGGAGGTATATCTAGAAGATATACACGTGTATCTGGGAAGTTATGGATTGATACTTCCCGAACAGATAAAAATGACTATGGGGAAGGAAAATTAATTTTCCTTCTACTCTAAGTTCTTCTGGCTGGCCTAATAATCAAATTGACATGAGCAGGATTAACAGGAGGGAATAACCAAATTTATTACATATGTACATACAGGGACAGGGGGGTGTCATAAGAATAGGGGCACCCAGGGGCAATTCAGGCAGTTGAGACTTATATGCCATCTTTTTTGTTGTTGCTGTTGTTTAGGATTGCTGGAGATGGTGATACTAAAAAGCAGACTGATTTTAGTGGGTTTTATTATTGTTCATAAATATACTTTAGACCATGTACTCCTTTTATTTACTGCTTCCAGGGAAGACTATGCCCATTGCACCCCTCCTTGGTGCCCAACGCTCTGAGGCATGTATCTCCCGAGTTTCTACTATGTGTACACCTACATAAACATCTTCTTCTTCCCTCCACAAAAATGAGATCATACTATGCACACTAAGCAATAGATTGTGGATGTTTTCTATGTATAGTATAATCTCATTTTAAAATGTCTGTTAATCCAATAAATGAAAAACATCCCATTTTGGTATTTTATTTTGCATTTCTTCGATTTCAAGTGATATTTAACATCACTATGTTTCTATTTTATGCCACCTTGAGCTAAGGAGAAAGGAGAGGTTGTGGTTTGGGACTTCAAAGGGCAGAAAGGCAATTCTGAAAAAAGCAAATGTTTGGTAAACAAATGTTTGTTGGGCCATCTAACAAGGAGTCTCGGAGAGGACTTTGACCAAAAGGGCCTTGCTAGGTTCCTTCCTGTTTATCACGTACTAATCCAGATTAAACTACAGTCACCTATGCTGTTGGTTCCTTTCCTGATCTTCTTTCTAAATTCTTTTAGACAGTGACAGGGAAGCTCAAAGGTTCTTACTGAGTCTTTGTTTCTTAAACGTAATCAGCTTAATATAATCAATATCCTTAAATGGCATGTTTTAGGGCAGCAACCTCTGACCCCTTCTCATAAGGAGAGGCAGCAGTAAGCAAGTCTGCCCCATCAGGGCTGCACTTCAATGGGAATGGAATTAACAAGCCTAGGACAGCTCTGGGAGGGGTGGGAGAAAAGGGCTCAGGGGATATTGAGCCCCGTTAGGAAGCTCATGCACATCCACATACAGGTAAAGGCAATCTTGCTCGTGGGCTGGATCCACTCTCCCTCTCTAGTCTCATCTCTCACTACTGCTCCCACTCTTCAAGTTCCACCAGTACTATGCCTAAATCATGATGCTGTCTAAACCCTCCTTGACTGGCACATCCCCCCATCATCACTACCCTCATCTGCCCCCCACTACTCACTTATCACAAACTCTGCCCCAGTAGCTCTTCTTCTCAGAGCCCTCCCTGATCCATGTCCAGTTCATCATTCCCCTTTCCCTATCTTGAACATAACTTTTGTCGTATGAATCACATTATACAGCAATTATTTCTTTACATGTTCTTTTGTCCCTTACTATTTCGAAGAAAGGAAGAAAGGTAAGACTTATTGCATCTTCTCAGCATGTTTTCCTGCCTCCTCTTCTTCCTGTATTCTATTAAGGACAAAAAAAACCCCACCACAATCCTCCGGGGCTGCTCTACATCATAACAATGACAACTATATATCAAGTGCTTACAAATGCTAAATTTAATCTTCAAAATAATGGAAGTAGGTACTATTATCTCCATTTTATAAGTGAGGAAAATGAGGCACAGAGAAGGTAAATAATTCATCCAGTGTTGCACAGAACAAAGACTCTTACCCTTCAGGTTAGCTGAAGCCTATGCATGCCACCTAAATTCTGTCCTGACAAACCTCTGCAACTTCACCACACACCATGGAAAGTTTCATTACCAGGGCATCCACCAGAAGAACTAGAAGTTCATGGGTTGATGAGTCAGATGGTTGTGGAATATTAAGTATGTTTCATTCCAAGAGGCCTATTGGACCCTGGAGGATGTGTTCATGGGTTGAATAATAACAGATACAGAAATCTTCAGAAGAACACGAGGATAAAGGAGCAGCCCTTGCCAGCCAATGATCAAATAAAGCATTTCTAGGTCAGTGTGACAAGTGGAGATTCTTTACCAAGTCTATCTACTCTAACTAGGAATATGACTAGTGATTGACAACAACTATTGATTTAGAAAATATCTCTTTATGGTATATGTAGCAAAATATTTTAAAGATATCTAAAATAATATAAAATTTAAGAGGTAATATGTCAGCTAGCAGCTACTATAGCTATAGATAAGAGAAGGGGGGAGGGAGGGAGGAAGAGAGGGAGGGACTAGTCAAATGTCAAATGTTGTAGAACTAGCCATGGCTGGTGTGGCTCAGTGGGTTGGGCATCCTCCTGTTCACTGAAAGGTTTCCTGTTCAATCCCTGGTAGGGGTATGCACGAGGCAGCCAATCAATGTTTCTCTCTCTCTCTTAAAAAAAAAAAAAAAAATCAATAAAAAATCTTTTTTAAAAAGTTGTAGGAATATAACATGCCTTTTCAACTCAATAAAATTTCATCTATTTCCAAGATGGAAAGTTTTTCATCATGATGAAAGACATAAATCCTAAAGCCTTTCCAATTCCCCCACCCCAGTCAGACATAATTTTTGCTCCTATGCACTTCCACTACATTTTGTACTTTTAAATAGTACTCTCATCCACTTAATAAAGCTTATTTTTAATGATTCTAATAGTAACACAGACACATTATTTTAAAAAAGTTTGAAAAAATAGAAAAGAATAAAGAAGAATATTACAATCACTTTTAAGTCCATCACCCAGACAACCACTGTTATCATTTTGGGACATTTTCTTTCAGTCTTTATACCTGTACTTTTTAAGAGAACTCAATCTGTATATACTGTTTAGTGTCCAAGTTAATTTTCCTCATGACACTATTTTGTAAGTATTTCTCCATCATTAAAAATGTTCTTACAACCTGATCTACTTAGTTTTATAGTTATTTGTATGCAAAATCTTATCATTCCTACTAGACTGTAATGTTCCAAAGGGCAGGGATAAGGTCCTCTTTGTGTTTCATATGTCCTTCATGGTATTTCATATGTTAAAGGCACCCCATAAGTGTTTATTGCATTAGCTAAATTAAATAGAATTTGTTGCAACATTCTTACAAAGTTTCATTATATAATAGGGGAGAAAAAACAAAAAAAGAAATTCATATACTACTAAAGATGAGTATCAACTATACCAAAACAGGAAATTCCAGCAAGGCATCCAGGCATTGCCTCCAGGGTTTGTGCCTTTCTCATCTCATTTTACAGGAAAACTATGAAAAGCCTATGAACTAGCTCTACGCAGACATGTAAGTATAAAGGGACCGGATACAGTTGAGGTAGATATTTAAACACTTCAGTCACATTACTGGTCATTTGGCTCTCCAGTTCACAATCACAGCCAACAATTTCTCCCAAATAAATGGACTCTTTAAAGAGCTTACCTTTATCACAGCTGGTCCCTCTAACCAGCCAGCTGAGAAGCAAGTGAGGTGGAGTCAAGCATGTCTTCAAGGGGACTGTTGTGTGGCAGTCCCCAGGGACTTCTTGGTGATACTGTTATTACCAAACTGTTGCAGCAAAAAGCTCACCAAGATGCTCCACAAAACTTAGTATTTCTAATGGCTGTATTTTTTGGCCAAAAAAAGTGTTTGCAAGGAACCTACAAGGGTGGCTGAAGGAAAAATGCCCCTCATTTGGTCTCCCTTCTTTTTTCAGTAACATTCTAGTCAGGAGATGGATGCTGTAATACAGCCAGTTTGACCCAGAGTAGCTTAATGGTGTCATTTTGGAAAGGGGACAAATATACTATGTACTTTTCCAATCCCTTGGAATCCAACTCTTTCCCTAGATAATGCATTGCTGTCTCCTTTCCCTTCGCACTTTCCAGTGGCCCCACTGCCTCGCTGGCATCTCTGGGAAGGTCCACAAGCCACCAAAACTCCTTCACCCCCCAGAGGGTTTTCAGAATTCCCTAGCCTGACTGGATAATTTCAAGGCCACTATAATATTGGGAATGCTGCTTAATTTTGACCCATAGCCAAATGGAAGAGAGATGTATCTGTTGTAGCAGAGGTAGAGTGTTATTATAAAGAACAATAAAGGGATTCTCACATTAATCTAAACATTTCTTCAATACTTTCTATCAGGTAACTTCATTTTCTATTATTGAGACTATTTCCGTCTTTCCCCTTTAATTTCACTTTTTTTGTAATAACTCTATTTCTGAATCACATTCGAATTTTTTTTTGCATTTTACATTACATTCCTGCCACTTTATTTTTATCACAGACATATATACATTTTTTAAAGCATAAAACTGTATTATTTTAAATATTTGCGATTTTCACATATTAGGGTTCCTGCCAGAATATGGTCTTGATCCAAAACAAGGCTTAATTTTTAAAAGGACCCTTTCAAAACAGGCTTCAAAATCAGGACACTTACCAGTTTTAAAAACATCCTATGCCTGGTTTAAAATGACAAAGTATATCCTCCCACAACTATAACTCCACCAGAAATTAAAGTTTGGCAGCAGGTAAGAGGCATAAAGCTTCTCACACAAAAAACTAGCAACTTTTCTAGTTGCTAGAAACTATTCTCCTTTTTAGAAGGAAAGCAATCTAATGCCGTTGATTATAAAACTTCTCAACATTTTTATGTATTAGTTTGTAAAAGAATGCTGAATATTTTCATTTCTTTCACGTCTTCAAAATCATAAAAAGTAATTTCAGTAAAGACAAGTTTAGGGCAAGAGAAAATGTGGCTGAGAAGTACTAAATTAAAGCCAGGGTCAGGGTTTTCCCAGTTAAAGTGTAGCTCTGGCCTGGAAGAAAAGCTCAGCACTTTGCGAGTTCTCAACCTGATGGATCAGTTCAGCTCTCTCGGATTAACGAACCTCCCCCAGGGCTCCCAAGTCCTATCTGCCCACTGCCCTCAAACCCCAAACCACGTAAGTGCTTCGTAGCTAAAACGGCGAAACATCCTTACTTGATATACATTACTTCTATCAGGCTTAAAAAACCAAAAAGCCAAAAACAAAACCTGAATATAGGGCAACCGGGGCAAGTACCCATAGTTCATGGATGGAGAAACTGAAATCAAATTCCACGGCCAAGGACGCAAAGCAATTTAACAGCAGAGGCCGAGGTAGGTGAAAGCCAGGGGTTCTGACTTCCAGGCCGGCTGTCCTCGCACTTTGGAGTCAGCTCGGTGAATCCCGACTTTGAATTCCTGGGCGTCTCTGGAACGGGCTGAGTCACCACTAAGTCCCTGCGTTCCCACTGAATTCTGTCAACTAGGGGCCGCACTCCCAACCGGGAGTAAATTCCAGAAAACCAAACGATCCTCGGCTGTTTACAGAGGCCCTGGACTTCCGGGAGAGGTCGCCAGCCCCGGGCTATATAAAGCGCGGCCGCCCTAACCCCGCGGGGGTCAGAGAGCAGCCCGGCGCCCCGGCCCTCGGCCTCCGCGCGCGACGCCTCGACCGCGCGCCGCGCGCCCAGCGAGCCAGCGCCCGGCCCCGAGCGGCGCGCGCACCCGCCGCCCACGTCGCGTGACTAGGCGGCGACGCGCGGGGTTAGCGCCCGCCCCCGCCTCTTCCGACGCAGCCCTCGGTTCAGTTTCCGGGGCGCCGCGGAGCTCCGGGCCTGGGGGTCGCGCGGGGCGCTCTCCGGGTTCCGGGGCCGCGCGCCCTGCGGCGGCCGGGATGGAGGAGCCTGGGGCAGCAGTGACCACGGCCGGGGAGGCCGAACTGAACTTGTCCCGTCTCAGTGTGTCCCCCGAGACGCTGGAGTCGGAGTTGGAGTCGCGGGCCGAGGAGCGACGCGGCGCGCGGGAGGCGCTGCTGCGGTTGCTGCTCCCGCACAACCGTCTGGTGTCGCTGCCGCGGGCTCTGGGCAGCGGCTTCCCGCACCTCCAGCTGCTGGACGTGAGCGGCAACGCGCTGACCGCGCTCGGGCCCGAGCTGCTGGCGCTGCGCTGCCTGCGCACGCTGCTGGCCAAGAACAACCGGCTCGGCGGGCCCTGCGCGCTGCCCAAGGGTCTGGCCCAGTCGCCTCTCTCTCGCAGCCTTCAAGTGCTCAACCTGAGCGGGAACTGCTTCCAGGAGGTGCCCGGCTCGGTGCTGGAGCTGCGCGCGCTGCAGACCCTCAGCCTGGGCGGCAACCAGCTGCAGACCATCCCGGCTGAGATCGAGAACTTGCAGAGGTGAGCGGGTCCCCGCCAGAGACACGGGAGGCCTGGAGCGGTGTCCGGGAGCCCTGGGCGCCGGGCCTGGTCTTTGCGCCCTTCAGTTGTCACCTAACCGCCTTCTTCCAGGCTCTCCCTTTAACTCTTGGGCAGTACTACCCGGCCAGCTCAGCGAATATAATAAGATAGTGTGTGACAGCAGATTTTCCAGGCAGGTTTTCTGTCTTTCTTGGATGTAAGGGAGTGATCCAAACTGAGAGCTCCTCAGACAAATGTAAATGTCACTTTCTTGCTTTGTAGCCCTTGGTGGTTTTCCACGTCTATAAATCAGCGATTTTCAACCTTGTTCATCTCATGGCACACATCAACTAATTACTAAAGTTCTGTGGCACACCAAAAAATACATATTTTTGCCAACCCGACAAGAAAAATAAGTATAATTTTGATTCATTCACACCGGATGGCTGTTGCTGTGTTGACTGTTGTTATTTCATTTGACAATCTAAGGGAAAAGTGGTCAGTGCCCCTGGCCAAATAGTCAGGTATTGCACGCTTTAAAAATTCTTGCGGCACACAGGTTGAAAACTGCTGCTTTAGATCAAAGTTTATGCCTTTTAGCAAGACATACAGGGTACTCTGATCTGAACCTTGCCTTCTAGGACATTTACTGCTCCCTATTCTCTAGCAAGAGCAATACCACAGTCCCCCATTATAGGGTATGAGGGGGGGAGGCTATGATTTCAGACCCCTAGTGGGTACTTGAAACCAGTTTTCTTTCTTTACTGCTTCCTGGACAGCAAATAATTTATTACTTATTCTGTACCTCATTTGTCCCCCCATTGCATTTATCCTATTGATTATAGTTCCTTGTTTACAGGTCTACCTCACCTAGATTATTCGGTTAATATATGAATTAAATGGAAGGCAGAAGCAGAGACACAGGTATCAAAAGTCCCTTAAATGTGCTGTGCAGGGAAGTAAGAAATAGAGCAAGAGCAAGTAGATTGTCCAAAGTGGAAAAAAGTGTCTTTCACCTGTAACATATTTTCGCAGCCTTCATTGAATTTTCTGAGATAACAGAATGTTAGAGCTGCGAGGGATCCTAGAGTTAATTGTAGTGAAAAGAACATTAGCCTGAGAATAAGAGCTCTTGATGTCCCAGCCTTAGGCAAGTCACTGAACATATCCTGACTACAGCCTCCTAATCTGCAAAGTTGAGGCATTTGGACAAGATGTCTCTTCATTTACTCATGTCGTCAACAGATATTTCCTTAATACCTACTATGTGTCAGGTGTTGGGGATACAGTGGTGAACATGATTCTGCCCTCATGAAGCTAACATACTACAAATGAGAGACATTAAACCTCATTATTTAATTACAGTTGTTATAAGTTCTATGAAGACATACAGAGTGCCTTGAAATGAAATAACAGAGGGACCTGACTTAGTTTGGCTCTTGAGCAAGTAACATTTGAATTGAGCTTTTGAAGAAAGAGAATTAACTAGGAGAGGGTGAGGTGGGATCAGCCCAGGTAGAAGGAACACACAGGTGAGAAAGCCCAGCAACAAGAAGGACTGAAGGCCAAAATTTTGAAAGGAGGACATTGTATTAGAGCATAGTGGGAAAGTGGCAAATATATTTCAACCAGACCTCAGGCCATGTCAGATCTTGAAGGCCTTGGTAAGGTTTCAATTCTACATCCACAGAGTTTTAAGCACATCTGTCTTGCTGTGTAAGAATGAAGTGGGGGGAGGGGGGAGAGATAAGAGATTTTGAGGGCTGGTTAGAAGGAAGCTATTATAGTAGAATTAGAGATGATGGTTGCTTATATCAGGGTGATGCTAAGCATAAGAAGTAAAAGGGTTTAAAGAAATTTAGATGCAAAATTGGCAGGCCTTGGTTCCTTCTAATTTTGGTGTTACATAATTCTAACCTCATTTGAATTTTCTCAGTATACTAAGAAAAACTCTGTTACATTCTATTTATCATCTGGTCTAGTCACTTCTTTTGTAAGATATCAATTTATGTATTGCACACTAGCTTCCAAAACATTCCAGGGCTTTAATATTTAGCTTCTGTTTCTTTCACAGTCCTCTTATCTTCATTTTCTAAAACCACATCATGCAGACACTGACAGAAGGGTCATGAACTGAAAAAGGAAAGAGAAACAAAACATTTTCTACTTATATCTGTGATTAAAGTTGATTGACACAGAGGGACTCTACTATAATTTTTTTCAATGGGTCATTGGCCTTTGCTAGAGAAAAGCCACGCATTTCAGTATTGCTAAGGATTGAAGAAATGGGATATTTTTCAGGAAGCAAGTCTAAGATTGGTCTGTTAATGATAAACAGAAAGGAAAGGAAGAATTCTATAAATTTCGTGAATGGTTTTCCTATTTTCTATATTTGTCAAACACTGAAAGAATAGAATTGTTCCAGGCCTGATTAACAGGTGTAATGCTGACAAACAAGAACTTTTAAATACTACAGTTTTGTTTTAAATTCAATAATAGTTTCCTTTCTCTTTACAGAAAAGCATGTTTAGAAACAGTAGAGTATGTTTTAGAAATTTAATTCCCACAAATCATTTAAGGGCTTCAAGTCCCTAGAACTTTGGGAATTATTTGAATTTCAAAGTGAGAAATAGGCCAGAAAGTATAAATTTACTATGCTGGTTGTGTAATTTGATTAATGATACCCATCAGTTGCAAAAGAGAATTGATTTAATTTTGAAATCATGGGCGTGGTTATATTTTAGAACATCAGATCCTTCTCTGCCAAGTCACACTAACTACTAAGGTTTGACATCCTTTGTCTGTATGCCTTCCCACCCACTCCAGAACATGGAGAGAAAAACACCCTGAGTAGTAAATGAACACCAGACACTAATTTCTCTAGGTTCCTGACTTAAATAGAAAAGACAATATTTAAATTTGCTCTCACTCACTCTCCCCTCTATTCACTTTCTTTTCTCCTTCAGTAGACTTAATGGAGGTGGTTATTTAAAAAGACTTCAAGGTTTGCTAATATTTTTCCCAGATAGTCTTCTCAAAATAATTCTTTTTCCAGGGTAGTTTCAGTTTTGGGGCCTCCAAATAGTCTTATCTAATTCTGTTCTTATTCTATTCTAGTAGCTCTCATCATTGAAAAATAGAGATTTCTGAATAACTGAGCATTAACTTAGACCATTTTTGTTAAGACCAAAAAATCCTGCCTAGGAAGTTTTTAAACCAGTGCTTAAACATTTACATGTAGGAGAATTCAGTCTTGTATACAGACAATTGATTTTTGATACAGGCAATATTTGAAAGACAAAAAATAACATATTAAAATTAAACTTATCTGCTTTTACCAAGCCTTATAAATATTAAAAGTTTACACAATCAGAAATAGAAAAAGAGTATCATTAATATATTTTTTAAGTGACAGAAGTCTGAATTACCTCACATCAAGGAAGACAAGATTATGAAGTACAGATAAATTCAACAAATGGAAGAAATTATACCTAGAAAATACTTGTAATAAGGCATCTACAAAGGACTTTTAAATAAGCATGTTTCCTAACTTCAGAGAGGTAAAGGAGGGAATTCCATCATTGTAACAAAAATAAGAAGTTTAAAAATTGGCAGTTATGAAAACCCCAATTAGAATTCCTAGAAATGAAAAAATATAATTATGAACTCAATAGGCCAAATGGTAGCTTGTAGCACAAAAACATAAAGAAATGGAAAGTATGAAAGAAATGTTAAGAGACATGGAGAACTAATTCTGAAGTTCCACTGCTATTTACTAGGACTTCTAGACAGAGAATAGAGAGCATGTAGGAAAAGCAATGTTTGAAATAACAGTGGTTGAGAATTTCCCACAATTAAAAAGAGTACTTTAAAATGGTATCTTGACACATGATAAAATTTCAGAACAATAAGGTTAAATAAAGAAGAAAGATCTTAAAAGCTCCTAATAATTTTAAAAAATGCAATGGAACAATATTTTCCTAGCCCCAATAAAAGTAACAGTCAACCTACAATTTAATGCCCAGCCAAGCTATGTATTACTCAAGAGTGAGGGAAAAAATAAAAATATCAGAAACAAAGGACTCAAAGATTAGTAACCATGGTGGGTCCTTTCTGAAAGAATCTCTAACGGATATACTTGAGTTACATTCTAGAACAGCAAGTTTCAACCTTTCCATCTCATGGCACACACAAACTAATTTCTAAAATCCGGCAGCACACCAAAAAATATATTTCTTGCCGATCTGACAAGAAAATAGGTATAATTTTGATTCCAATATTCACACCGGATGGCTATTGTTGTGTTGGTTGTTATTTTTTTATTTCACAGTCTAAGGGAAAAGAGATCAGTCCCCCCAACTAAATAGTCAGGTATTGCATGTTTTAAAAATTCTTGCATCACAGGGGTTGAAAATCGCTGCTCCAGAAGGGTAACTTGGCTGCTGTGGGGAAAATAGCTGCTGATGTGAGAGGGGAATGTGATGGGAAGAGTGGAAGCAGGAAGAGCAGACTGGAGGCGAATGTGGTAGTCCAGATATGAAATGGTAGAGATTTGCTTGGTACACCTTTTTCTGTCCCTTTACTTTTAATGTATTGGGGTATTTCTATTTTAAGTGTAAGTCTTATAAAAAAGCGCACAACTTGATAAAATTCCAAGTCCTTACCGAGGTCTGAAGGACCTGATCTGGCCTTCCTAGGCTTGCTCTCTGACCTATGTGACTATCACTGCCCCACCTCTGTCTCCTGATCTACCCACAGTGGCTGTGTGCTGTTTTATAGCATAAGCATTTTTCCACTTCAGGGATTTGTTCTGAGTCATTTCATTCAGATCTCTGTTCAGATGTCAACCTCAGGAAACGTTTTATGGCTATCCTGTCTAGAATATCACTTTCATCAAATCTGATTACCTCCCTTTTTCTTTATAGCACTTAAAGCTATATAGCAAAATATATACAGTTTCATTGATTTATTGTCTGTCTCTCTCACTAGAATGTAAGCTACTTAAGGTCAAGTACTTGGTCTTATTTCCACTATATTCCCTAGAAGGGTGCATGTTAGGTGTCTGGTTCATATTTGTTGGCTAGGCACTTTACGTGTAATATAATAACATTATTGCATTAAAAAGAAGAGGAAACGAGCATAATGAGATTAAGTAACTGGCCCAAATTTTTACACTGGTAAGTAGTAGAGCTAGGATTAAATGAAATAAATTGTAACAGAAATAAAACCAGCAGGTAGTATTGATAATATCACATTGTTTGCGGGTAGTTTTTATCGCGCGCTCTACTACCAGTCAATGTAAAACGTATAAATACGTTTCCCGCATACAATGTGGTATTATCTAATATTGGTGTGTCTTGTACCTGTAATATAAGCTCCCTGAAGATTACCGTATTTCTGTAGAGACTGTATAGCACACAGCAAATCCTAACTAAAACATTTGCTGAGTGTTCATTGTAATAAAGGCAGTGGGGTGTCTTATCTAGCTTTGGTTTGTTTACTTTTTGTTTTTATTTATCTTTGCAGTTTAGAGTGTTTATATCTTGGAGGAAACTTCATCAAAGAAATCCCACCAGAATTAGCAAATCTGCCTTCTCTAAATTACTTGGTATTATGTGATAACAGAATCCAAAGTGTGCCTCCTCAGCTTTCACAGTGAGTAGTTTCAGGCAATTTTTTAATGTATATGTAGAGATACACGCTTAGGAATTATTGTTTTGGCATTCACCCACATGTTTTATATGTAGAAAAGAATTAGATGTTACATGAGAATTACAGTTCTGAGTTTTGTTTATTTTTAATGTTACCTTTAAATGCTCTGGTTTATTTCTCACAATATTTGTATAGCTTGTTTTCTGTAGTAAAAAATAGAGTATTCATTTGGCAGAGATTTCCCAGGTTTTATGGGAGTTTGTTGGTTTTATATTTGATATGAAGCATTCGTATCCTAATGAGATAATGTGAAGGATCTTGATTCCTGTTGTATTTAAAATATATATATATTTCTTTTGGCTATCCAAATGATAAAACATCCCCCCCAAACCTTTAAATCTAGCATTTATATTTCATTTAGCACATCAGAATACTCTAAGTATTCTAAACTCCCCAAAATTCCATGAGCAAAATCCCTTCATGACATTTACAAGTCTGCGCTCTGACCTAGTTTCAGCACTTGTAAATTTTATTTTCGTTGACATCTTCATTAGTCATTCTTCTGGGGGAATCAAGTTCTTCACTTGACTTGGTCGTAGTCTTGCTTACTGTCGCTGGCTTTTGTGCTGCATTCATTCTAGGTTGCATTCACTTCGATCCCTCAGTCTTCACAATAACTTGCTGACATACCTGCCTCGAGAGATCCTCAACCTTATTCATTTGGAAGAATTGAGTTTGCGAGGAAATCCGTTGGTTGTGCGTTTTGTTAGAGATTTAACCTATGACCCTCCAACTCTCCTGGAATTAGCTGCGAGGACCATTAAAATTCGAAATATTTCCTACACTCCCTGTGATCTTCCTGGGAATCTTCTTAGATACTTGAGTTTAGCCAGCAATTGCCCAAACCCAAAGTGTGGAGGTAAGTTTAATTTAGTGTTCTTGTTTCCCATTCATTTAGCTGTTTTTAAAATTGATGATCTAAGTGTTGTTTTCATTAGCTGTTTTCTTTCAGAGAAAGGCAATTAGTCTGTTTCTCTCATCCTTTCATGCTTTCACGAGAAACTAAGACGTTTTACTCTCTCTGGATTTCTGTTTTCCTTTTCTTTCTATTCTTTTCATAGTTCTTTATGATTCATACACACAAGGAAAACACCCAGAAAGTCTCATCCTGTTTTGGAACTGCCGTAGGATTTGTAAAATGAGAGGAAACACAAAAGAAGCGTGACGGTCCTAATTGCTTAGAAAGAATCTCTAAAATGTTTAGCTACCTTTCATACTTATTTGAGGGACATGTTTTTAGAGTCACCATTCTGAGTATCAGGTACCTTTACTCAGAGTATGATTCAGGATATATGAGAATGGGCAAAATGTGTGCCAATTTCAGAATGTACCCTGGAATTTTATATTCTTTTAAATCCATGGTTCAAAATTTCTTCAGTTTAGAGCATATGGAGAGAATTAAACAAATGCTATAATGTAAGGCAGAGTGAAGTAGGAATTCAGTATAGTATTAGAAATCAAAGGAGGGAGAAAGTACATTTAACTAGATCTGGAAAAGATGGAATGATTCTTGAAATATGAGTTGGATTTTGATAGGTTAAGATTGAGGATAAACTTTTCATATGGAAAAAGTAAAATTGGAGATAAAATAGCAGTATGGGGCAGAATGTTGGCTGAGTAATAATTTGGCTCAAAACTATAATTAGGGGAGTAATGAGTGAAAAGAGTTTATAAAAGATACATTAAGACCAGCTTATGAAAAGCCCGGAGTGCCAGGGGGTGAGGGTGGGAGTAGGTGACTGGCAGCCGGTTATTTCATTTTGACTCCTTCATAAAAGACTTCTTTAAAAACCCAATTTGATGGCGGTACAGGAATTTTTTTACTGTTGTCCGATAAATGTAGGTGCTGAGGAAATGATGCATAATGATGATAAGAGGTTTTCCTGGAAGCCCCATCATGTCTTGAAACCATTATAAAGTTTAAGAAGAAAATGATTTAAGTTCCTCAGAGAATATCAAAAAAGAAAAAAGACACTATTGGATTAAAAAGAACAATACTCTGGGCCCTTTCTAGACACTCACTCTTAGAAGTAGAGGATACTGTGCTGTGCCAAATTAGAAATACTTAACACTCTTCTCTGGTTCTCTTTCCTAAGTTGGCTTTAACAATGGCCAGGGACACATTCACAGCAGACTTTCAGGTTTAACAGTCTTTAATCTCTTCATTAAATCTCTCCTTTTCTGCAAATGGACCTCTACAAGAATTCTTTACTCTTAGTTGTTTCTGAATTACTTCTTCAGTATGCTGATGTGTTATTTATCTTAGGAACAAAAATACATTTAAAATTATTAGTTTAAAATTTGAGATAATATATAAATAAACCATCGACAATTTTTTCTCCTCAGACTCGTTATTGAACTCTAAACAAAAGTAATTTTATATTTTGTGAGATATTTTCTTTTTTCTTTTCTTTTTTTTTTTTTTAATATATCTTTATTGACTTCAGAGAGAGGAAAGGAGAGGGAGAGAGAGAGACAGAAACATCAATGATGAGAGAGTCATTGATCGGCTGCAGCCCGCCACCTGGGCATGTGCCCTGACCGGGAATCGAACCCCGATTGCCTGGATCCCAGGTCGACGCTCAACCGCTGAGCCACGCCCGGCTGGGCGAGATATTTTCTTTGTATAGTCTGAGATCTTAAAAATGACAAGATAATATTGTACTATTTTAGCTCGTGGTTACTCTATACTGCTTTATTTTGTTACTTCCACCTGTTTTCAGGAAGCTAACACATTTTGAGGGTATTATAAAAATATTCATTGACCAGTTTATTGAATTTATCTACTTTCCTAAATTGTTCAAAGTAATATACCTTGAATTTCCTTTCTTAAACTATGAGTTATACTTACTATAGGATCAAAAAAATTAGAAAGTTAATGGGGAAGTATTAGGAAAAAAATTAATAGAAATTATTTCTCCTTTGTTTGGACCACATCTTTTTATTTTGGTCTTTTATGTGACATACACAGAGTAGTTGGTGCCAGAGGAAACTTAGGTAAGGTATAGAGGTTAAGAGTTCTAGATGTTCCAGTTGTCCTGCAATCATTGTAACAGCCTGGGCTAGGGATGTACAGTATCTTTAAGGATCATCTAGAACCCTGAGATATAGCAACCTCTACTTTTCTTTCAGCTCTAAATGTATTTTTACTTGGCTCAAGGGCCACAGTTCAAGAGTACTGTGAAATCAAAATTAGGAATCAAAAGAGCTAAATACTAGTTTCATTCTACCTAACAATATATAATTCTCTGAAAACCCTATGAGACCATTAATGAAACAGCTTTGAAGCCTGTAGACTTAGAACCTGTGGAAATGTAAGGTAGCATTTTGTTTCTTTTCATTTTGCTTCTCAGTACATAAGAACAGGAGTACCAAAGTTGTCTCCTTTCTGCAAATTTTGAAGTTTTGTGGGCTTTTTAAAGTTTCTTGACTGTAGAGTAGTACTAAGGAGTGGCTTGGTTGATGGAGGGAAGGGTACTTTAGGTATCCTATAATCTCTATCAGCCACTATCCACCAAATCACCCAGGGAAAACAAGCTAAATAGTGTCCTTTTAATACCAGCTCCCTTTAAGATAAATCTCCTGGCCTTCTCTTTGCAGCCAAATCGCTATAAATAGCTGTAAACAGCTATAGAAACATCTACTAGTTCTGCTTACGATTCACAAAAGAGAAGACTGTACATGATGTTGCTTTAGAATGCTGGAGAAATGGTTGCAAAAGAAACTGACTCTCTGCTTTGTAATAATTACTTTATACTTATTCCCCCTCCTCTCCAGGAGTCTACTTTGACTGCTGTGTCAGACAAATCAAATTTGTGGACTTCTGTGGGAAGTACCGCCTCCCCCTGATGCACTACTTGTGTTCGCCAGAATGCTCTTCGCCCTGCAGTTCTGCCTCTCACAGCTCCACGTCCCAGAGCGAATCTGACTCAGAGGACGAAGCCAGTGTTGCCGCACACAGAATGCAGAAAGTCCTTCTTGGCTGAAGAGAGTGCAGGGTGGAACGAAACACTGAAAGACTGAGGAAAGGTGGTTAGGAAAGGAGGAGACTTTGAAGTTCACTAGAAACATTATCTTCACCTCGAATGTCCATGAAAGAGTCAGAGGTGATGTAAAAGATTTTATGTTTCATTTACTCATTCAGCAGGAATGAGTCGTTTCATGTTTGGGTTTTTTTAATGTAATTCACTCTGAATGGCAGTTTTGAATTGGCTGATTGTTTGCAATTTTCACTCAAGTGTTGTATAACTCTCACAGCAGACTAGAACATTCTGAAAAGTAGTGCTATGATAAACCATGAGTGGCGACAGTTACGACGAAGAGAGAAATGCTCAAAACTGTAATCATTACCAGAGTTGTCCTTGGGTTTAGGGGAACACTGTACCATAATAGGATTACCCTCCTTTTCGTATATTATTCATGTGTCAAAATTACAGAGCTGTTCAGATAAGCTCACAGATGGTTACATAGGACCTAAACCTTTCTGACCTACTAACTGGTAAAGTAGGGATATAACTTTATGTGGGATTTTAAAACTCTTCATTTTTGCTCCTTTATTTTATATGATGGTTGTTACCCTTAGGTAATCCACAAATGGCTGTTATAGTGCCTTAAGTCCTAGCTAGGATTTAGAAGTTTATTCAAGAAATGATGCCAGAACAGCCTATATCCTGTCATACTATGCAGAACACTTGAAATATGCTTTAACAGAACTAGGTAAACAACTATGTATCTGACATCTGAGCTCATGGCAACCTTAACTTCATTTTTTGCTTAAACATGAAGTAATCCCCCTAGCAAATCACTTTTACACTTAATGGGAGGCCACAGTCTTGATCAGTCTGTTCATCATAAGAGAATAATAGTTTTTGATTGAAAAATCAGATTTCTTTTGACAGAAAAGAGAGGTAAGCTAAGAAAGCTTCTTTATATCTTGTATTAAAGGAGCGGGAAAGTGATTTAAAAATTTTAATAGTCATGATTCCATTGCCTATGTGTACTAAACTGTAACTTTCTCTACATTTTAAAGAAACACTAGAAAAACATTACAACAAACCAAATAAAATTTGGGGCAGCAGTCATTGTGTTTGTACACAGTAGAACAATTTTCAGAACCAGTTTAACCATGGGATATTTTTTGACAATAATGTATTGATAACATAAAAAATTGTTAAATAATCCTTAAAGTGCAGTAGAAAAATGCTTTCAGATTACTTTCTATTAGAAATGACCCAATTTTTTTTTATTAACTAGCTTAATATGCAATAAAAGTTGAATAATTGTCCACTTACAAGTTGGTAGTATAAAATAAAATACACAACACATACTAGCAATCTTAGATCATTCACCTATAATAACTTGATTGTTTGTTGGTAAGTGTTACCTATACAGTAACACGCAGGTCAGAAATGCATTGGAACAGGAGATGATCTCCCTTCTGACTTGCTGGCATTCGTGAATGGACACATCATTTCTTAAAACATTGTTTTGCAACAGTTATATGTATATGTATTAGGTTTTTGTCATATATATTATTTTTTATTTTAGAAGAATATACTGTAGGATAGTTCAGGGTTTGTCTGTTTATTATATGTTAGTTCATGAAACATCATGAGAGTTTCATGACTGCAGTTGTGAAACGCTGCTATAAAGAAAATCCCTTCCCCTTGTTATAATGTAGTAAGATTCTTTTTTCCTTTTGATTCAGAATTTTCTGTCTTTGGAAGTAATCTAGTATATTTCTACTGCCTAACAAAGTAGTATATGGGTGATTATATCTTACAATGGAAGTAATAAAAAGTCTTTGTTTACTTCTCCTTTTGAGCCACAGCAAGCTACATACTATAAACTTATAAATGGTAAAGATGACTTAGGCAGTGCCTAAGTGGCAAGCACAAAATGTTTTTAAGTGACTTAGTTTACATACATAAAACATTTTCACAGAAAATCATGTATTCATAGTAAAATACTCAAATTATTTAATACGACCAAATTTTTAGGCTTAAATGCCACAATTTGCTTTCAAATTCATTACTAGCTTGGCCTAACAGCTTGGGTAATCTTCTAAGAGTTAGTCTTTGTAAAATAAATAGGTAGGTATGTAAATATGGTATTTAACCTTACATACCTCTTTCCAGCTTCCCAGAAAGAAGATATACTGATTTAGCTTTTACAGATGTGTAAGGAGGTCCAACCAGAAAGAGTTTCTAGCCTTTGCTATATAATGTAGATATATACCAAAGTATACGGCAAAATACTTTCAGCAAAATGTTTGCTATGGTTCTCTATATGTACATTTGAAAACCTAAGATCAGTGTCCAACTGTCTTTGGTGACGTTTACTGAAATCTACATTATAGCTGTTAGTTTTATCTTCTTTTTAAATCTTTTACAAGAGCTTTTTACCTTTTGTAACCTTTTACAGAGCTGCTAATAATTTCTAAGATTTTCCCCTGTTTTATTTCCCCCCTACTTTCCCCTTTTTTGTAACAGGTGACTGTAGATATTAAACCAGAAGGTGAGATACAAGGGACTTGATATTCTAGAAACCATATAATCAGCTCCCGAATCATATAGCTAACCATGTAGTTAAAATAATAGTCTATCTCTCTTTAGTTGTTACGTCACGTTTGTGTTTAAACTATAGTTAATAAACTTCAACTGTATTTTTTGAGATTTATAGAATCTGCATGAATTTTCATAATGAAATAAGTATTTTTATCTTCACTTGGACAGTTTTAGTGACCAAAAGTTATATGGATAAAACTACTTAACCAAAGCATTAATGTGTTTGGAATGAAATTTTTCAGTGCTAATATTTGAAATTGAAATGGATACACTGAATATTCTTAGTAATCTTTATTCCTAGAATCCAGTTCTCAGTGTCACCAAACTGAGTTGTGAAATAGTCCTGGGATTTTAGGAAATAATAAGATTGACTAATAGGATATATTTTGCTTTCATAGTGCCAGAGAATGACCTAAAGACAAGCTAGTCGGGGTTCTCAGTATTCCCTGTATTTGAGTAGTGGAGGTAGGTCTGAGGATTACCTTTCATATTTTACTTCTAAATGTGTGCCAGAAAAGTCTCTTAATCTAAAGTTCTTGATACTTGGAGCTTTAAGCCTTGAAATTAAAAAAAAAAAAAAAGACTTGCATTGTAAATTGTACCTCAAATTTGAGAAATTTTTGTATTGCTGTAAATATAAGTAAAGGCAGTTCACACTAGTGCAGTGTAATACTGTAGACCAGTTCCATCAAACACTATAAATATCAATTTTAAATAAAAGAAGAAAAGGAAAAGCCTCATTACTGGAGTGTGAAGTGAAAGAACTATTTTAAAGCAAAAAAGAGAGGGAAATGGAACTCACTAGGGATATCCCTGAGCAAAGAAAGTTCTTTAAAGTAATAGTGAATTGTTTTAAAATTAAGTGGCCCACCGACTACCATCTCAAAAGCCTTTCTCATTGATTTCTTTAGTTTCTGCTATTGGGATATTGTCCACATCCCTCCATAATGAAGGGCCAGCAAGCAATAGGATTTTTTTTTTTAAGCCAACTTTGCACTTTCCAAAGGGAGAAAGTAATACCTCATTAACCTGGAATTTGTGGTACAGTCTTGGTTAATGTTTATCTTTCACTATGTAAAAAAAGAAAAAACACAAAACAGATAATTACTGCAGATAAATTTGATCTTTTAAAGCATTTTATAGAAAAAAATATTCTAAATAATAACCTTTGTAGACAAAACTATATCAGTTATAGTATGTGTATATAAAATTAGTTAAGCTGCACTTTTTTAGAAATACCTAACTTTTACCTAAAAGAGTCCCTTTCTTCTTATCCAAAATAGAGATTTTATTATGGCTATATCAATACTACTCCCCATTTAGTCCAAAATAGTGAGCTTTCAATACTGAGCTGGGCATTTAACAACAGTAAAGGCTATCTGCAATACACAGTTCTGATTTCCTCTTTATAGAAGAGACATAATTGACGTTCACTGTGTCTGCATTAACACTATACTCTGTAACATTAATGTGATGAATTTAATAGCATCCAGTTTTGTATTTGCATTAGAGTCGTGATTCTTTTAAAGGTAGCAGTGTCTTTAGTTGTGCTCAGAAAAGTATGTGCCTTAAATCCTCCACTCTACGCGCAAAGTTTGGGAACTTTGTCATTTAATAAGTTGTGAGAGTCTTGTCATCCTTTGCATTTGACTTGAGGGAGAAAAACTGTGATCTTGAGGGATTCCTTTCACCTCATGTCTGTGAATCTCGGGCTTCTGGAGAGGGAATCCCAATTATGCATCCTCGCAGAAAGTCAAAGCCATAAGGATAATGTACCCTGAAATAAAATCAGTGAAAAGGTATGTTCTCTTTTATTTTATAAAGAAAATTTATCTGCTACCACTAAGGGGTGATAGCAGTTCCTAACCAACTTCATATTAATGACATCATATAAAGATATTATTGCCATGAGGCCTAGCATATTTTGTGAGTGGCTTCTCTATAATACTACGTTGAAGGGGGGGTGTATTTTTTAATATTTTTGCATGTATATATCTTCATTCTTTTTTCTTCTCCTTGGTCCATATTTTCCAACATCATGTAGAAAATAACAGTTCACTAACAACACACATTTCACATTATTAAACATTTTCAGGGTAATATTGATTTGGGTGCTACTAGACTTATCTAATATTGATCTGTCTCAATTTATCACAAGAGACAGCATTTAACCTTGTAAATATTCAAATGTACTTAGTTTAATGAAGATTTTTTAATATACCATCATACCAGAAAGCCATGGTTTCTGGAGAGACTGACTGCATTCACCAGAACTTATTTCTTCTTTTTTTGTGAATAAATTGGATAAAATTGTTTTTTTCTAAATTCCAGTCAGGGCAAGAAACTAGAATAAGATTGACATCTCTACTGCTGGTACTACAAAAACATCACTAAATTGGGTTAATACTTCTGTCTGCAACTGATGTTTTTAGAGACTCCTTTCACTAACTTAAATAGTTGTCATTGATGTATTATTGGAAAGGAATATTAAACTCAGTGATCCCTTTACAACAATCATGGAGAGACCTGTGTGCCTGCAGTTGGTGTTTATTGCATTTCTGAGCCCACTTTGTATTCATGAGAAAAAAAAACATAATGGGGGGAATATTTTAAATAATCAGTATTTTAACTTTTTATAAACTTTGGGACTTTAAAGTATAAATAAAGGATGTTGAAAATCATGTACTTTGGTCAAATTACTTTTTATCTGATTTTAAAATTTTCTGTATTTGAAATCTCATGAATTAGGAGTATCTATATAGGTATATATAGATATTTAAAACTTAATGGTAACAATAAATGTAATTCAGCAACATGATTCAATAATTAAATTTTATTTTCAGGACAAGATACAGTTCATTGCATCAGATTTGTAAGTTACCTTGTAATGGTAAATGCTCTAAAAAGACGGTTTAAGCTACTTCAATTATTCCCCCAGGACACACAAAAGAATGTGATCTTGTATTAACTAACCCCCTGTGTGAATTTTTCTGTATCAAACATTGTGCTGTATTGTATTAAAAGTGTGTTGTTGGAATTTGATTCTATACTCTGGAAAAGTAATCGTATTTTAGTTTTAATTGACAAGCATTTATTTTTAAAAAAAACTAAAATCCTTGTAATGTTGATATTTGCCTGATTACTTGCTGTACATGAATACATACATTAAGCATATAGCAACATTTACTCTCTATGCTAGTTGCAAGGGATAAAAGATGAATTATACCAGATCCCTTTCTACTAGAGTTCCTTCTGCTTCCACAGTCTTAAAAGATTTATGAACACATACTCTAATAAGAAACCAGGTCACCCTAGCCATTTGGCTCAGTGGTTAGAGTGTCGGCCCACGGACTGCAGAGTCATGGGTTTGATTCCAGCCAAGGGCATGTACCTCAGTTGAAGGCTCAATCCGGCCCCAGTCAGGGTGGGTGCAGGAGGCAACCAATCATTGTGTCTCTCTCACATCAATGTTTCTCTTTCTCTCCCATCCACTCCCTCTGAAAAGCGATGGAAAAAATAATGCTCCAGTGAGGATTAAAAAAAAAAAAAAAAGGTCATTTTGCTAATTAAGATCAGTTATTTCTTGCATTTAGTCCATAATCAAACAGTTTTAACAAAAAGTAGCATAGTACTAATTTAGCAACAATATTATAGTATTTAGTATTCTTTAGTGCCATTATTTCAGTGAATCTAGAAACCTGAAACATTTTTCTAGATTTCAAAATTTGAAAGAATATTGTGGTTGGTTAAGAGTTCAGGTAAAATAGAGTGGGTAGGAAAGACACACTCTTTGCAAAACAGCTAATGTTTCAAATTTGCTGAGGTGGAAAAAGCTCAATACTTCCCTGGTTAATATATAGGAAAGCTTCTTAGTGAAGACAGGCTCAGAACTGTGAGAGCACAAGAGAAAAAACATTGGGTGTAACTAATCTCTCTTCTTTCTTGAGGATAAAACTGTGCCCTCATCTGCCCAATTGGGGATGTTCTCTTTAAAACAAGTATCAGGCCCTGCCGGGCGTGGCTCAGCGGTTGGGCATCGACCTAGGATCCAGGAGATTGAGGTTCGATTCCCGGTCAGGGCGCATGCCCTGGCTGTGGGCTCGATCCCCAGTGACTCTCTTGTCATTGATGTTTCTGTCTCTCGCTCTCTCCCTCTCCTTTCCTCTCTCTGAAATCAATAAAGATGTATTTAAAAAAATAAATAAAACAAGTATCAGAAGAAAATGTTCTTTAATGGCTTATCTAATTCTGTAGAAACGAAATAGGAAGCCACACTTTTCAGGGGATATGTGAGACTTGGATGTGTCCTATCACATCAGTTCTGCCAGTTTTATGAAAAATTCCATCAGCATTCCCTAGAATGTTAGAGCTAGAAGGAACTTTAAAGGTCTGAAATTGAGTCACTCTGAGAGGAAAAAATTTAAGCCCAGGGAGACTTGTCCAAGACTTCACATGGCTGAATTTTGAACCCAAGCCTCTGCATCCCACTTCAGTGCTGTTTGCACGGTAGTATTCCCCTTTATTTCCTACTCTATTCTGTGACAGGAAATCAGTAACAGTATTGATACTGTACTGTAAAATAATAGGTCAACTGGCATCAAAGTGATGCTGTCTGCAGTACACGTCAGTGTTCAGAATTTAGATGTTGGGAAACAGAAGAGTAAACATCTGGCCCTAGCCAGTTTGGCTCAGTGTTAGAGCATTGGCCTGGGGACTGAAGCGTTGCGCAGGTTGCATTCCAGTCAAGGGCACGAATCTCGGTTGCAGCCCCCGGCCCTGGTCAGGGCACATGCATGAGACAACCAACGGATGTGTCTCACATCGATGTTTCTCTCTGCCTCTCCCCATCCTTTCCATTTTCTCAAAAAGTCAATGGAAAAAATATCCTCAGGTGAGGATTAACAAGAAAAAACAGTAAACATCTGGGTAGCTCTACTGTTTACAAAGCACATTCAAAAACCTACCTTATTTAATCCTCATGACACTGTGAGGTAGGACTAGATTTGGTAAAGTTTGTTGGTATGTTTTATCACACTCTTCCTCCTCTGAATTTGAAATCAAGAGATTGACATAGACTGGAGAAAAGGATCTAAATGTCAGCTTTATCAATAATTGAGCTGCTTATATTCTACTTAAATTGAACATAACCAACCAAATCACAGATTCCCCTGCAGGGGCTGCCTACCCCTAGATGGCATCCTACAAGACTGACCAGAACACACTACAAATCCAGCGGAGGTCAGGTCAAATCTTAAACCCTGGAGTGCTGCCCAATAGAGAAACCTGGAACAATTATCATCAGACTTTGGCCATCGAAGTAGATGAATTCGTTTTCACAGGGAGGAGAAAGAAACTAGAAAGGTTTCTTCTGGGCAGCTGTTCTCAACCCTAGTTGTGCAATAGAATCACCAGGGGAACTTTCAAAATATTCAAATGCCTGGGCCCCATCCCCAGACCAGTCGAAACCTGATCTCGAGGTGGAGTCTGGGCATCAGTAGTTGTAGAAGCTCCCCTAGGTTGCCCAGCAAGGGTGATAATTCTTTAGGGAAAGTCATCTGTCTTGGTAACTTGAAGTCAGTGGACTAGGGTTTTAACAGATAAAGAAATGGGCCCAAAGTGATGAAATAACTTGCCAAAGTAAGTTCTCTTAGATAGTGACAGAGCCGGGCTTAGAATCCATTCATCTATTTTTAAAAATTAATTTTTTAATTGAATTCCTACTTTAGACCAGGCACTGATTGTAAATTCAATGTTCAGTCACTTTTTCCTGAACTGAAAGCGTTTTGAATATGTAAGATGATACATTCAAGCCGATTGTCCATATTGAAGCCAATTGCAACTAAGAGTATCTGCTGAATCATTGGTCACAAAAGCAGCAAACAAATCAGCTTGACTAGGAACATTCGTGAAACGCTGGCTTGGTCAAATGTTTCAGATTTAGAGCCACGCGGCAGGAAATAACCTTTCCATGGGTGAGGAAGACCTCGTCTGGTTCCACTGGCCACAGATAAACACATGACTAACATCCTAAGCAGCAATGATAAAAAGTTGACATTACCAAGAAAGATAACAAACGTAGACATCTGTCTAGAAGAAAACACTATAGTTAATCATTAAACAAATTTCCAGAATAGGAAACAGTAAGAAAAGTTCAACACTACACATAGTATTCTACATAATTTCTATCCCAGTTTCTTTTAAATGTAGCTATGAGACTGTACGATTATTTTACTGCTTATATCTGAGTAATCATTCTTAAGACCTCTGTAAATATATGGAAGATTTAAATGGAAAAGTAAACCTGTTCATGAAACCATGGAAACTCATGAAAAAGAAAATATTCTTAAAATGTTACTATGGATATTTTCTTCCTGCAAATAAAGACTAGATTTAAAATGTTGCTTGGGGAGTTTTAAAAGCTAACCTAAAGATATGTGAAATAAGTTTAACTTCTTGGAAATTAAGCATATGTTATAGCTAGAAAGCATCTACAATTTTAAAATTTTGTCCTTATTAATTTTAAGCTTTGTAACCTTGACAATGACCTCCGAGGCTCTTCTTAACTTTAAGAGTCTACAATTATCTGTACTTAAAACTCCTTTCTGTTTTTGTAGCTCTAAAATATTTCTAAGTTCTTGCATCACTCACCACACCCTTTTTAGTCAACTCTCTTGAGGTGTCTTAATCTTTCCTCCTAAGCTAATGCACGTGCAGCCAGGGGCAGAGTTTGTGGCATAGTGAGAACTTTGTCCCTGAATCTGCAATTAAAATTCTACCCTTTACATCACTTCCCAGGGTCTGTTGTAGTGGATAACACGTCAATGGGCAGCTTTGAAACAATCTGCTTTTTATTTCTGCTGAGGACAGCACCTCATAAAAGAAAGGCATGTGTGTAGTTGACCAATGGATGAGAATGAATCAGATGATTACTAGATGCCTATGACTTTTGCTGTGGTGTAACTTTAATTACATTTTACCCTGGCCTGCTGTAGGAATTTTTCTCTGGTTCTTAAGTGATCTCAGAATCAAATATTTAGCAGCAAGAGTTTGAGAAGTAATCATCACACCACTTTACGCAAGAGGACAACTCAACCGTCAGGGAGAGACCTATTTTTAAATACCCCAGAGAAGACTTTTGCTTCTTTTTTTTTAAGATTTTTACTTCTATTATGTATGTATGTATGTATGTATGTATTTTTGTTAATCCTCACTGGAGGATATTCTTTCCATTGATTTTTCTAGAGAGAGTAGAATGGAGGGGGAGAGACAGAGAGAAACATTCATTCATGTGAGAGAGACATCCATCAGTTGCCTCCCTCACTGTCCCCAGCCTGCAACCCAGGTAGGTAGGTGCCTTTGACCAGGAATCGAACCTGCGAGCCTTCAATCCCCAGGCTGAAGCTCTAACCACTAGCCAAACTGGCCAAATTGCTATTTCTTTAGCAATTCTGAGGTTTAACAATTGTCACTAGAGGAAGTATTTCTTAAGGCTCTTGTGATTTGTGCTAGCCAGATTACATATGGAGCCAACTTTTAAATTATTGATGTCAGCAGAGAGGCACAATTACACTAGTAAGACATTATATTGTGTGCGTGTGCGTGTGTATGCACACATGCACATATGCACTATCCATTATATGGTTTTTGTGCCTTTGGCATCAAAATGTTGCTGTTCCCTTCCTCTTGGTATTTTTGTCTCTGTCCTTTCTCCCAACCCAAAACTCCTCCTGCACTATAAAAGTCAATGCACAGGGGTGTCACACTTCCAACACTTTCTACCTTGTTTTTGTACAACTCCTATTAGGAAGAGAAAAATGAGAGAACAGTAGGGTCACAGCTCTGGTTGAAACAAATAATATAAGAAGTGAACATCAAGATGTGATAAGTTGAGAAAGAATTCTTTTTTTAAAAAATACATCTTTATTGATTCCAGAGAGAGGAAAGGAAAGGGAGAGAGAGAGAGAGAAACATCAATGATGAGAGAGTCATTGATCGAGCCCGCAACCCGGGCACGTGCCCTGACTGGGGATCGAACCCTGATCACCTGGATCCCAGGTCGATGCTCAACCGCTGAGCCACGCCCGGCCGGGCGAGAAAGAATTCTTGATGGTGAAGCTTTCAACCTTACCAGTAATAAGCAGGCAGATGGGTATAGATACAGGAGTTGATGTGCCCATGGGGAGGAAAGGACAAGATGCTTCCCTACCGCTCTTGGCTGAGTGTTTCCTGGATGCTCCAGTGAGGAAGGCTGGTGACTGATGCCTGAAACCCGTGCAGTTATATATGCATATTATTTGTAAATTTCCGCATACATTTATGTACATGTTAATTGTTGTAAACTTATCCCAAAGAGAAGATTCACTCTTTTACTTACTTTTGGTTTTCCTTATGAACTCTCAGGCAACATAACCTCTTCAGGTACTATTAAGGAGAGAAACTTGAATTGGACTAAACCTTTATTTACATTCAGATAAGCCCAAATCCTTATGCAATCCCACTTGCACAAGTACGCACACAAATATGCACGCTCAAAAACTGAAGTTTGATCACTGGGCACAGAGAGCAGAATATGCCTGTCACTTTCACCTGAGCATGTGGCCCAGAGAGGGCTAAATGAGCTGCTAGGTGACTCCGTAGGCAGAGCTAGGTTCTATGATAGGACGGACTTTCTCTCCTTTGAGAAATGCAGTGCCAAAGCCGTCTTAGAGGTGGAGTAGTTGATCTGACATAAAGCAGATGTCTCATTTCTCAAATCAAGATTTGAGAAGATCTGCTTATCATTAATGGGCCTATACCCGGATGAGGGTGACTTTTCTATATGTGCCCTTTAGCTCCAGGTATCCAGCATCTAATCTCTTCTCTATGCAACCATGAGCGCCAAGACAAAATTAGGCGACCATTCATACACTAACATCCAGAAATACAGGCCCCATGGGTGCACACCCTCATAGAATTAGGCAGTTGGGAAGGTGAGAATGTCATGTTAAATGCAGGTGCCGATTTAAGGCAATTCCTTGGTACTAAGAACGAACCCTCAAAAGACAACGCCTCACTGAAGCTTCCTGGCACTGGCGTCCTGCTCCCCTTCCTTTCCTTCTTCCTAATCCCCTTGCCCCCCTCACCCTCCTTTGCTTCCTCTTTCTTCACCTTCACTCTAATAACAATGTGTGGGTCACAGGACCAGACGCAGAGGGCAAAGGGGTCCTCAGCCGTGCCTTCCGAGGGCTTAGTGAGGTAGCTGAGGCCTAGACCACTGAGAAGATGGCATCTTGAAGGCAGGGCCTTCTCTCAAACCCTCAATCCAGTCTTTGGTCAAATGGTAGCTAACAGCTATGGGTAAATGAACAACAGTGAGACTGTGGGCTCTGTATGAGTCCTGGAGGGAAAAAGGGTGCCAGGGTCCCCCTACCAAAGACTACAAGAGACACCATTATTGGAAATGCCCAGGGCAAGAACAAACCAAAAAATCCAGGGGAAACTTGCCTCTCGGAGAACTTGTGGGAGCTAGGAATAAAGGCTGATTTCAACCCCATGTGATGTGTGGCTTTTTTCTGGTTCCAAGAAGACAAAAAGGAACTGAATGGTGGGTCATGTCCTGCCTGCCCCTGAGGCCAAGAGAATCTACACAAACCAGAGAGCAGGGGCCTCCCTGCTTCCCCAGAAGCCTTGTGGACCACTTACCTTCATACGATGAGCCCAGAGAAGAGTCATTTTGCCTTCCACCGTTTCTGTGGCTACTGCCTCTTAGGATACTCCACAGGCATCCCTGAGCCCACTGAGTCATCAGAGGAAAGGGCATATCCAAAGGGGCTCAATAGCAGAGAGGAAGAGCATTCAGAATAGATAAAGCGTATGCCAAGAAGACACAAGTGCAGGAAAAAAGAAAGACCTCTGGAGCTAAGAAGAAGGGAGGGAAGGAAGGGAAGAAGGGAAGGAAACAGAAAAAAGGGTGAACAAAAACAAATTTTTTCAATTTAACTTTGTCATGAACAAAAAGAGAAGCATCACTGTTGAGAACTAAATTAGTGGGCTAGAAGATCAAATGGAGAAAATATCTCAAAGCATAGAGCAAAAATATAAAGCTATTGAGATCATGAGAAAAAAGGCAAGACACAAAGATAGATCCAAGAGGCTTAGCATACAATATTAGGAATATCCTGGTAAAAACCCTGAATTCTAAGGAAGAAAAGAAATCTTTACAAGCTTCCATATTGAAAGAATAGTTGCATTATTATTAAAACAAACAAACAAACAAACAAACAAACAGGATCAGACCTCTTATCTGCATCACCTGCAGCTAGAAATTAGTAGATAACAACCGAATACTTCTTTCTCCCCCCCAATTACAATTGATATACAATATTACATTAGTTTCAGGTGTACAACATAGTGATTAGACATTTACATAACTTACAGAGTGATCTCCCCAATAAATCTAGTATCCATCTGACACCATGCATAGTTATTACAATATTGACTATATTCCCTATGTTGTACTTTACAGCCCCGTGACTGTTTTTATAACTAGCGATTTGTGTTTCTTAATCCTTTCACCTTTTAACCCAGTCCCCCAAACCTGTTCCCATCTGGCAACCATCAACTTGTTCTCTGTATCTATGAGTTTGTTTCTGTTATTTTGTTCATTAGATTTCACATATAAGTGAAATCATACAGTATTTGCAGACTCTGATAGCAAAGGACTCCATGAGAACTCCATGACCAGCCAAGACATCATTCAATTGTCACGAGGAAAGCAAGATACTTGCAGATACTTAAGACATCAGACACTAACACCTGTGTTTTCCAATTGAAGAAAATACTTCAGAAGAGGCTGTAGCCCAACAATAGATTAACTATAATAGAGATGATAAAGAAGGAATTGGTAGTGAGCAACAAATCTTAGAATAAATAGATCAATATAAAGACAGATAAAAATCTATAGATGAAATATAAAGAGATAATCATAGACTGAGAATGTGTAAGCATATATACCAAACAACATAACAGGTTAATATATAAGGCAAAAAATTATAAGAAATACAAAATTAATTTGATAAAATGCAATTATATATTTCAGAATTGGACAAATCTGGTATAGAACAAATATGGGATGACATAGGAATCAAATAATACAATCAATAAACTTGATGTAACAGCTATGTATAGAATCTAATATCTCTCAGACAAGCAACAATAACAAAACATATTTTTGGTACCCATAGAATATTTACAAAAATCAGTCGTATTTGACCACAAAGAAAACCTTAACAGATTATAAAAGCCACATCCTTCTGTCTTAATCAAAAAAGTTAAAAATATTTTAGGAGACCATAAACCATACACAGAAGAAATCAAAACAAAATTATAAAATATCTATAAAGTGATGGAAAAAAAAACAGTTTTTACCAAAATCCAAATGTCATAGTGGAAACTGCACTCAAAAGAAAACATATACCTTAAATGTTTTCATTATTAAAGAAGATAATGTCAAAAATAAAGCCAGTTTTTACCTTAAGAAATTAGAAAAAAAGACTAATAAGGTAAACTGAAAGAAATTAAGAAGAGGGAATTAATCAAGATGAAAGCTAAAGTGAATGTACTAGAAAAGAAGTAGAAAGTACAAATAAATATAAAAAACCCTCCTTTGAAAGAGATTAATAAAATCTGGCCTGATTAAGGAAAAACTGAGCAAAAGTGAATAAAATTGTGAATTCTATAGAAAACTACAACTAGAGGAGAAATTAAAAGGATAAGAGGAACCGATGGCAAACAACTGAAATCCTAAAGAAAGTGGGTGGTTTTCTAGTAAAAATGCAAATTACCAAAATGGGTCCTGAAATAAGAAACATACAAGTAGACCAATTAGTATAAAATACTTGAAATGGTATTTAATCCCTTGCATTGGAAAAGACCTCAGGATGACATGGGTTCACAGTGAGCGTTAGTTGATCTTTAGTTAATTCTGATGTTATTTTTTTTAAATAGACTTTTATTTATTTGTATTTAAACTTAAAAACCAACCAGCCAAACTGATGTTATCATGATACAGCAAAATATAAAACATCCTTTACAAATATTTGAGTAATAAACAAATTAAGGGTCATAGTTAAACAGCAAAAGGGGCAGAGGAAACCAGTGAAGCATATTATAGCTTAACCATTTACCTGAACTGAAGTTTTTAGCAAGTCTCCCAATCCCAGAAAACAGGAATAATCCTTTATCACACACCTTTGTATTTTTACTTTCTATTCTTGAGGCTAAGATTCTAGATCCTAGAGTTATCCAAAATAGCATTATATCTAATTATAGCCAGAGCCATCTTTTATCCTTTGTCTAAGCAGCAAGGCTACAGGAACCTCTTTGGTTAGACTCCAGCCATGCCCACTCCCCTCCCTCTAAATTGGCACAATGGGCATGAGAAGCCGCATATCAAGGCAGAGATACAGAGAAAACTCCTAGGAGAGGCAACACAGCCCCTGCCCAAACGGAGATTGAATGATATACCCATCGGCACAGTGTGTTCACGGCTGTATGTTTGTGGAGTCAGGCTGCATGTCCATGGAGTAGTCTGGGAATAAATCCACGGTTTGCTGGGTATTACAGTACTTAGCAGTTTGCAGTATTGCATCCTAGGTTTCCCCAGCAGTTTCCAAGGTGGCCTCCAATTCGCTGACAGGGTTTGGCTGGAACTGGATCCGGGGCTGCAGGGATTCCTCTCCATAGCTATAGAACTGGTTGTTCCAGGCCTGGTTGTTCCAGGCTTGGGGCACCAGGTCTGACTAGTCCAGGAATGGTAGTTCCAAGATGGGCTGTTCCAGGAATGGTTGCTTCAAGGTAGGTTACCGCAGGTCTGGTTGCTCCACATCGAAAGGTTTCCAGAAGCGTTCACCAGGCATCCCTGGTGACAGGAAGAGAGGCCCAGGTACTCCATAGTTGCTGAGCTCATCTGGGTTATACAGTTGCTATTCTTTGGCCAGTTGTATTTCTGCCACTTCTTGCATTTCATTCTCTGGTTCTGGAACCAGGTCTTAATCTGTTTGTAGCTAAGGCTCAGGATGGTGGAAAGTTCTTGCATCTGCTGGAGGCTGAGGTGTCTCTGTCTCTGAAATCTCTCATTGAGTATGCAGAGCTGGGTCTGTGAGAACACAGTTCTGATCTTCTGCTTCTTGGCCTGGGCCTTCTCCCCGTTCCCTGTGCTGTTCCCCACGGAAGTGGGTAGTGTTACCCTGGGACTATTAGAAGAATCAGGGCTGTTCTGAATAAGCAGATCCGTGGAGGAAGGTAGAGGAGAGATGGTCTCTGTGTGGAGTGTCTCAGCAGATGACAGTTGCAAGGATGCGTAGCTTTCTTCAGGCTCATGAATCTCAGGCACTGGTGAAGGCTCTCTAGAATTGGATAATTCAGAACAGGGCAGACTTTGGGGACAAGCCGAATAGACACTCATCTTGCAGAGTTGAAGGAGGGAGGAAAGCACCAAAGAGCTAGATTGTAAGAAAGGCCAGGCTTAAGTATCTAGACAGAAGAGTTTAGAGATAATACAAAGATCTCTAGATGTAAAAGTATCAAAAAGATGGGAGGAAAAGAGTCAGCTTTGCAGTAACAGGCATCAAACAGCCAATTTTGAGAAAGCCAATGTTATTTTAAATGCTCAAAACCTAGAGGGGAAAAAATGGACTATCTTCAATTCATTTTAAGGTTTAATAACAAAGCTTGATGTAGTTGACATATTTCATCTAACCTAAGATGCCAATGATTATAAAATTCACATTACCTGATGCGCCATTACAAAAATACTTTCTTAGAACTTACGATTTTATTTTATATTGAGTGAAACACTGCTTTAAAAGATTATCTTCTATCACTCTTGTGTATTTACGAAGAAACAAAACACATCTTCATACTCATTCTCAAGCTCTTTTGAATCACTGTTTAACTTAAAGTTGATATCTGTGTTTTCCCATACAATATGCCACAAAGGCACTGAGAATACTGCTTTTCCTGAAAGCAGGGTCCATTATTGTCTCTAAGTGTGTGTTTTCCAACCTGCTGAAGTTGGCATGGCAAATTTTGATGCCAAAGCCATCTTGCTCTTTGCAAGTGGCAGTGGAAGGTTTCAGACAAGCTTAACAGGCACAGGTAACGACAGCTATGCCAAGACTCAGGCCTGGCCCACAGCAATTGTCAGCCTCATCCTGATTTCAGAGATACTGAACTCGAAAAAATATGCATCACCAAAACAGTGAAAAATAGTAGTACAAAAACAGAAAACTATAGACTAATCTCACGTATGGAATATAGGTGCAAACATTCTAGATAGGGTGTTAGCAGCCAGAATCCTGCAATGTATCAGGAAAAAATCATGACAAACATGGGACCTTCAGTTCTGAGGAGCAGTTGCGCAATTACCAGGAAGAGAAATTGTGTGAAGATAGTTAAGCCATGACTAAAATAATGCTGGTATCATGTTTTTAGGAAAACAGTACTTGACCAGGGGTCCAGAGACCAGAGTTACAATCCTAACTCAGTCCCTTAGCACCTGTCACTCCTGGGTCTCAGTGTCCTCAAGTAAAAGGAGCGCATAACCAAGGTCCTTTACAGCTCTGATAGTCTCTAGTCCATGAGTCCAGGACAGTAGTTCATCCACTAATAATCCAGCCCGGGATTTGTATGGGATTTTGTGCAAGTCAAACCCTGGGTTACTCACATGGAAAACTGGTCACACTACCCAATAAATCTGTCTTCTCTTTAATTTCACACAACAGTGCAAAGTCTAATCACAACTCGAATGAAAATTTAAAAATTACTAGATTCCCTTCCCCAACTTATTCCAGACAAATATGCAAGCCCTGGCTCCTTTCTGAACCCCCCTCCCCCATAAGAGCCCCAGTAGGCTTCCTGTGCAATAGCTTTCATTCAGTGAGAGTCACAAGACAAGGTATTAAGCTTGTTTTTACTGCCACCTTGGAGCTTTCTCACACACACTCACTCTGCATTCTTCTCCTGAACTTCTTTTACTTAAAATGAACTTACGTATATTTATTTAATTTTTTATTGTGGAAAAATATACATAAGACGAAACTTACCCTTTGAAACATTTTAAGTGTACAGTCGAGTAGCATTAGATACATTCACATTGTTGTACAACCTACTTATTTACTTTTTTTTTTTGCAATGCAGTAATGGCAAGTTAACTTATTTAATACTTTTTCCATTCCATATTATCAGGAAGATTGATTTCAACTTTCCTTTTATCTACAACAGACCAGTTGGTACTCAAAACTGTACCTGTACCACCAGACTCCATAAATGATTTGTTCATGGCACGTTTCACTTCATCAAAGCCATCTGAATAGATCTGCTGAAATAATTTGTTTAAAGCTGCATCTCCCTCCAACTTCTCATTCTTTTCTTCTTCTTTGATCTCTCCGACCAATTTATCCCAATTTCTTGTATAAAGAGATGATGATGGATATAGGTTCTTTACATCTGCTGTGAACTGTTTTGACTTAGGCTCATCTCCTTGTCCCTCTAGCTTTTCCCGTCTCACAGCCTCTGGCTTTTTCATTTTAATTTCAATCTTTGTTGAAAGTACTTTAAATGTGCTCTGTTCTGGTATTATAGGATGAAAGTCTCAGTTTTAAATTGTAATCTTCTCCAGAAGGAAGTTTCACCAAAGCAGAAAACTCTTTTCTGAAAATTCCACATTTACATCATTCTTCTGAACATTCTTGATCATAAGTGTAATGATTACTTGAGATTCTGTTGGATACCAGTCATACTTGATTTTTGACTGATGAGTCGTCTAGGGTGCAGACACCTTTGATTGTGACTCATCCTGAGCTTCTTGACATCTTTTCATCCAGACAAGAAAATCAGCATCCACACTAATTTCTGTCCTTCTGTAAATGTTTCTAGAGCAGCAGCATAGTTTTGTTTTGTTTTTTATGGTATTCACATATCCCTTTTCTCAGCATAGCAGTGGGATTATTTGGATTAAGTTCAAAAGATTTCTTTGCATCAGCAACAGCATCACAGTAATTCCCAAGAAGGATGTGACAATAAGCTCTTTGACAATATTGTGCATCGTCTGGTTTCTGTTCCAAAGCCTTAGTCAGCTCCTTGAACACTGCCTGAGGGTCTTGTCAAGCAGAGCATCTGAGAAGCTCTGGAAAAACCTTTGGGCTGTTGCAGGTCCTGCTGCAGCCGCCACCACCTCTAATAGTCAATGTTGTTGCTGCAGCTGCTACTACAGAGGTTACCAGCTCCGCCGCCGCCCAAGGGGAAACTTCTGGAGAGACCTACTTATTTACTTTTAACATTAAAAAAATAGCCATAGCCCAGCAGGGTGGGCCTCAGTGGTTAAGCATCAACCTAGGATCCAGGAGATCATGGTTCGATTCCCGGTCAGGGCACAGGCCCAGGTTTCGGGCTCTATCCCCAGTCGGGACGTGCAGGAGGCAGCCGATCAATGACTCTCTCATCATTGATGTTTCTATCTCTCCCCCTCTCCTTTCCTCTCTCTGAAATCAATAAAAAAGATATATTAAAAAAAAATATATATATATATATATATGTGTGTGTGTGTGTGTGTGTGTATATATATATATATATATGGCCATATGCCCTAAGTAACAAATTCAAATAGCACCTCAAGGTATCAAATCAAAAATGAAAATCTTCCTGTCATTCATTCTAAAGGAAGTAGCTCTTAAGTTTCTTATAAATCCTTCCAGAAATATTTTTAATTCATATGTCAGTATACACACTAAATACTTAAAGATATTTATACAAGTAGTTTTTTGTATTTTTAAAGGATTATGTACATTGTGCTGCTCCTTGCTTTGTTCATATAACAAAACATCTTGGAGCTGTTTCTAAGTCAACACGTACAGCTCTATCTCAGGCTTTTTGTTGTATGATTATGAGGTAACTGATTTAACCAGTATCCTATTAATAGCACCATGTTGTTTCTAGTTTTTTGTAACTATTGTTTTGCTGTTACTATTATTATGCTATTACACATGGTACTGCAATAACGATCCCTGAATATAGAACTTGTCGTTCATTAGCTACCATATCTAGTCTCAGGTCCTAACTGAGGAATTACAAGATCAAAGAGGATGTGCATGTAACTGGTTTATTTTTAAAGATTCTCTTGGTAAAGAATAAACCATGCGAAGTGGTGCTGTTTTTCCAATCATCGATTTCAACTGTGTTATGTTAAATACTCTTTGGACTCTTAAGAGTGTTGAGCAGATTCCATAACGTGCCAGTCCATTTAAAACTTCAAGGCTGATTCAAAGTTTTCCCCTCCCCTTGAGACACTGGAAGGGCTCCTTTAATGATAGAAACGGAGGAGGAATGGAGATGGGGCAAGGCAAACCCCTTGACTTTGCACATCTCTTGTTGGCCGTGTTGCCTCTCCGGCTAATTCAGGCAGATGGCTGATGTTATTTGGCGACAGGCATCAAGATTTTGAGTTATTTGTGAGGCCTCCTTCTCTGTTGCAGTTCCCCCGTGTGGCGGATACAGTTCCAACTCAGCCTCTTCCACCCCCACCTCAGCTCCCACCACTGGACGGCTGGGTCTTTCACTTCACAGTTGTTGCTCCTTGATTGGGTAACCTTCTTGGATGGAGTACTGGCAAGATAATTCAAGCCCGGATGCCTTCTGTAGGGTCCTCTCAATCCACAGGACAACCAAGTATCCTTGCCACCCAGATCATGGAAAGCTAGCCGCTGTGCACTTTCTCCAACTCTTTTCCCCGTGTCAGGTAAGCACAGGGGAAGAAAAACCTGTCTGTACCTAAGAAGACCTCTGTTAGGAAGTGAAATGTCTCTCTTCCTTCCTTGCTGGCTGCTCTGATCTTCGTTAATGACTCTCTTGGCACCCCATTCACTTGGATTCAAGGAGAGGAAAGCATCCCTATTTCTCTCGCCCAAAGAAGGGAAAAGCCTCTCACAGTGATCACTGTCATCTTTTCTCTCCGGACTACCACCGAGCATTCTTCCCGTTCGGTCTTCTTAAATTAATTCTGCATGTTGTCTGGGTGGTCTTGCTGGTAGTAGTGCCAGTTTTGTTTCCTTCCAGAAGCCCTAGGAAGGTGTTTGACCCCATCTCAAGGTGATCAGTTGATGGCTCTCATGAAAATGTATACATATCTAGTTTTTCTTATCTAGTGTCTTGTGGTGTCAGCTTTGGGTTTTAAATGTAATTTAGAAACAGAAAATATCCCTCTCAATTTCTTGTTACATGCATTTAGCTACTTACAAGTTATTCCCGAAAAGTAATACCACATACAGTATGTGGGAATGCCTGGTTTGCCTAAGGCCTCCCTAGCATCCCCTTCACCAGTTCTGAAGACCAAACTCTCGGGCAGAACCACACCTCTCTGTTTACTTGGCCCTCTACAGGAACAGGAAGAAAAAAGAAACTAGGCTAGAAATGCAGAGCACCAACCCCCCTGATTTCATATATTTCCTGTGTAGATATGGGACTATTTTGTATTGATAAGCCTGAACCCCAACAATTAGCTACAGAGTCATGTCTTGCTTCTGCCAGCCTGGGAGCAGGTACTACCAGAAGGCAGTGGACCTACTGTGAATACTGAGCCTGGAGGGTAAAGGTGAAACCAGGACTCTTAGAGGCCAATGTTGAGGTGCTTAGGGAGAGACCCCAAGGGGAATGTGTTGTAAAATCTCTGAACTGGCCTTTGCCCCCAGGGCCTGGGAGATAACCAGTAAATCTTTGGAATTTTCTGAGTAATAGCAGTGTCTTTGGTGTTTATGATCGACCCCTCAGACCATGCCTAATAGTTTATGCTAATTAGGTGACTCATGGAGGACCCCTAGATAGTTTATGTTAATGAGATGACTTAGGATGGGGGCTAGCTATGCCAGAAAGCCTAACCCAATGATGAGAGGATTGGGGTTTTAAGCTATGCAATGTTAGCTCAACCCTATGCAATGTTAGCTCAACCTCCAAGAAGAGAAGGGGTCTTTACATTGTGTTCAGCCACCTGGGCAACGATTCAGCCAATCATGCCTGGATAATAAGACCCCAATAAAAACAATGGGTGCCAAACCTCACATAAGCTTTTCTCTGCATTGCACATTGATGTGCCAGCCAGGAAGGCAATGCATCCTTGAGGATGATGGAAGCTTTGTTTCTGAGACTCTCCCGAACTTGTCGCTTATTTCTTCCTTTGACTGATTTTGATTTGTATCTTTTTGCTACAATAAAATTGTAGTCGTAAGTATTATACTTTCTTGAATTCTGTGAGTTATCCTAGAATATTATCAAACCTTAGAAGACAGTGAGAATCCCTACATTTGTAGCCGGCAGGTCAGAAGGTGGTCTGGGAACCCCTGAACTTGTAGCTGGTGTTTGAGTGAGGGCAGGTTTATGGAAGACTTAACCTGTAGAGTTTGGCTTAAGTCAGATCATTATAGGGAGGGGGAATCTCTAGACAAAAGTTGGAACTGTGAGGTCCAGTCACCCTTACCCGGGTGGAGAATTCATGACATAAAAACTATTGTCCATCTATCTTCATTACTGAAGAATCGAACAGCATTGAGGCTTAGTGACTAGACCGTCCACCTGACATGTCCTCTCCTAGTCAATGGGCTACTTCTATAGGTCGAGGGAAGAGAATGGCAGGTTCTTCAGGGACCATAAATTATTTTACTTTATTTCCCTCTCTGAGAATCTACAACAGTACTTCCCTATATAAATACTACAAACAGTAGCAATACTAGTAATTTAATAAAACTCAGGAAGGTCCACATATGGTAGCCAGAGTGCTTGAGAATCATTCATCTTATGGGTTAAAAAAGAGTAGACCAGACCGAGACAATGAAGAATGAAAGATGTGATACAAGTTTATGAAATCATGAAAGCTGTGGATGAGGTACCCAGAGAGTGCTGACTCTCCATTAAATTGCAAAGTATTTAAATTGCGAAGCAGGAAAATTTAATAAGCAAGCAGTACATATAGTGAGAAAGAGACTGAGAGAATCCATTCATCAATGAAATAGTGTAAGTTGAAAATATCAAAAGGATTTAGAGGACATTGAAGAGGGATAGACCAAAATAGATTATTTCTTAAGGAAAAGTAAACATTTAGAAGATTTAGCATATCTGAGGTCATGGAGTCAGCTAAACATTCATACAATATGTGCTTAGGTTTCACTCTAAAAGTTGAGCTCTCACTGAGTGGATAATGGAGATGACTCCGGTCTCATCTACCTGAAGGGGGAAACCCATTACATCAGATCCTGCTTAGGATTCTCTGGGGCTCATTCAGTTGTCCAGTCATGCTGGAACTCTTGTCCTGCCCTCAGATGGCAGTTTATACACCTCAAAAGAAATCATTTCAGTCCTTCCTATCGGGCCCCTGACAAACTTCCATTTCTACTGGCACTCACATGCTCTAGTGGGAAGGGATACTGTACAAGTTTTGGAAGTTTGTCATTATTTACTGAGGAGTCCAGCTCCAGGCCAGAATCCTATGTGTACTATTTCAGACTCAATCATAAGAAATTACAAGGCTTTGTCTGGCAGGCCTCCTGGGGAGAAAGCAGCTCTGCCAATGCCTTACAGTTGCCTGGAGGGAGCTGCAGTCAAGGCCTTAGTCCTCTTGCTTCCCACCCTGACCAGCCCTGCTCACACCTATATCTACATTCCTAACCTAGCTTCCTCCATTCAGATCCCTCGTTCCCAGGGGCCTTGGCTGAGGCACCTGTCCACTTTCACTCAGTACTTTTCCACTACTAACCCTTCCCTCTCTCTCCCTCTCCCTGGCCCATGGGTCCATAAAGAAGCAGGAGCCTTTTGTTCAGGGCTCTTTGAAATGTATGTAATACATTTACCCGAAACTTTTCAAAATATGTATATTAACAACCTAAATGCCCAGCAGTGAGGATTGTGCAAATAAATGTAGTGCATCTACAAAATGTAATAATATGTAGATACTAAAAATGACAGTGGAGATAAATGAAAATATGCTTATTATAGGTGGTTCAAAGCAGTATGTACTCTATATCTGAATTCATGTATTAAAAAAAAAAGGTGTGCAGACAAAATAGTTACCAACTGTTACCTCCACAATGTTAAATGGTTACCTCTGGATGGTGAGGTTATGTGTGTTTGATTTTCTTGCTTATCTGTATTTTTTAATCTACGATGAACAGGTATTATTTCTGTAATAAGAAAAAACCATGAAAATTATTTCTAATGCACATAAGCACATTGCATAAGCAATTCTATATCTAGATATTTTAAGCATGTATGCAAAGATTTAGCTAAAGTAATGTCTATTGAAAAGTTTTTTATAATAGAGAAAAATCTGGAAATAACTCTGAAAGGTTAAGGTTGGCGGTGTGTGGGTAGGCTAAATAGCCTTCTCAGACGGTGAATAAAGATAAACTGAGTTTGTCTGAGGAAACAGGATGGGGGTGGGGATCTCTGAAGGGACGGGCTACATAGCTCTGAGCCCAATGGTACTGGATCCATGAGGGCAGCAAAAGTATACCTAGGACAGTGCAACAAGGAAGGATGTAGAAGAAGCAACAGGAGAGAGAAGTGAGAGAAGGGGGCCTTGGAGACAGGTTCAGGGGTAGGCTGGGGAGGAGCTGCCGCTGCCCACTGCTCCCCTGGTTGCAGGCAGGAAATCTTAGGGGAGGTCTCAGGGGAGGGTCTCAATAGAATATTCATCAGCTTTCCAGGGGTGCTTTTCCAGGGTCATGTGTCCATGATTGGTCGGTGCCAGGGCGGGGGGGGGGGTGTCAGTCAATGTAGCTGGTCCTGAGGCAGCCATGGTGCCACTTGTCCAGTTTTGCTGCTTATCTGGGCCTGGAGCTGAAATACAACTGAGACCTAGATGTTATCTTTAGGGAGGAAATGCTCAGGGGGTCTAAATAACATGACAAGCGATATGATAGGGGAGGATAGGTTACCCTGGGGACAAAGTTCTTGTTTTCCCAGCTTCCCCCCTTGCCAGGCATCCTGGGCTTCCTGCCCTGGTGAGTCTCCATACCTGGGTTTCTGCATATGGGTTTCTATACCTGGCCCATCTAACAAACTCAATATCTAGTGTTAAGAGATTGGGAAAATACATTTTAATACATTCATAGATTATAATATTAGGCAACTTAATTAAATATTTAATGACCTGAAAAGAGGTTCATAATATATTAATAGGTTGTTTTTTAAAGGCAGGTTACACAACAGTGTATTTCCATACCCTTTGACCCAGAAATTCAACTTTTAGGAAATACTAGCACAAAGAAATGAGTGTAGATATCTTGTTTGTGTTGTTTCAGTGAAAAATTAGAAATTACACTAATTTTATCAAAGGAGAATGCTAAAAAACAATAATGGCACAATCATATACACTACTAAGCAACTTTTTAAAAAAATGAAATAAATTCCTATGAGCTAACACGAAAAATGTCATGATCTATTCTTAAGTGAAGATATAGCTGCATGAAGGAGTTATAAAATATTTTCTAAATTTTATATTTCTATACTATTTCAATAGCTTTATGACAAACATCTGTAACTTTTATAAACAGAAAAAATATTTTAAAACTCATATTTAATATGATATATGTATATATGAGAATATAATATGTGTAGCAAAAAGTCTGAAAGAATAGTTATCAAAATGTTGACACTAGTTATTTCTGGGTGGTGAGATTAGAACTGATTTTTATTTTGTTATTTTTGCTATTCAATATTCTTTGAGATTTTTATAATAAATATACTATTTTATAAGAAGAAAAATTTAAACTGCTTTAAATTTTAGGACTTTCATTTAGTTTTCCTTCCTAATGATCCCAAGTGCCCTGCCCAGGGTTGCCCACAGCCCCTATGTTCCCACTGTGAAAACGCAGCTTCTCACAGGCAGAGACATCTCAGTTCAAAGCAAAAAAGACAAAGAAGCCCATTCATAAAAGATCACAGATTTTATGATTTTATTTAAATGGAGACCCAGAATAAAGTAACCTACATACAGAGAAAGTAGATTAGTGGTTATTTACAGCTGAAGGGTAGTAGGGAAGGGGAATGAGTGTGGGGGAGTGGTGGTAGCTAATGAGTATGGGGCTTCCTTTTTTTTTTACATATATATTTGTTTAATGCCATTTTATATTGGACAATATACACTACAGTGGTCTAACAGAATGTTAGATTTCAAGAAAGCTCGACAACTGTCTGAGTCATGCTGCTTTATTATTCCCATTTTCGAGATGAGGAAACAGAAGTTATAGAACAAGTAGGGTGTGTTGGTCACATGGGTTGCAAGTGGAGGCAAGAAGCCCGTCTGGCCCCGCAGTCCACTGCCTTTCTGCACTGTGATGTTTAATTGTGTTGGAGATTGGCAGGAAATGATCTTTTCTCTCAAGGGCCTCTTTATGATAACCCTCTCTTTTAAAAAAAAATATGGTAAAATATATGTAACAAAATTTACTAATTGAGCCATTGTTAAGTGTACAGTTCTGTAGTGTTAAGCACATTCGCATTGTTTGTGCAATCATCACCACCATCCCTCTCCAGAGCTTTTCATCTTCCCACACTGAAACTCTATACCCATTGAAAAATAACTCCCCATTTTCCCCTCCCCTCCCTCCAACCCCTGGCGACCACCATTCTACTTCTATCAGTAGGAATTTGACTACTCTAGGTCCCTCATGTAAGTGGAATCCTATAATATTTGTCATTTTTTGACTGGCTTATTTTCAAGGTTCATTCGTGAGTCACTTTCATTCCTTTTTAAGACTGAATAATTAATATTCCATTATAAGTATATACTATATTTTGTTTTTCCATTCATCCAGGGCTGGACACTTTTGTTGCTTCCACTTTTTTTTTTGGCCTGTTGCAAATAATGCCGGTATAAACAAAAGTACACAGATATCTTTTTGGGTCCCTGCTTTCTATTCTTGAGAGTATATGCACAAGATTGGAATTGCTGGATAAGTAATTCTACATTTCATTCTCGTCAGCTGAGGTTTCTTGAGGTAATAAAATTACCTTAAAATCGACTGTGGTGATGGTTGCAGATACCTGTAAAAGTACTAAAAACTGCTGAGTGTAAAGTTTAAATGGATGAATTGTATGCTACTTGAATAAATAGACCTGATTTTTTTTTTTAAAGCAAAAAAGACATTTGCTTAAGAGTGCTATAGGCTGAGCCCTTTTCAACTTTCATCCCCAAGGAGGTCTGAACAACCAGCCTCAAAGGACAGGCAGTTTGTGCAACTATGTTGGATTCTAGACTCTAGTTTCGGGCTGTCTAGTGCTCATTAAAACTCTCCCTCTGGCCACAGTGCATTATACATTCAGTGACGAAGTGGGTTGGAGTATGTCCATTTTATTAATTTAATTATTCTTAATATAATGTTTACTTCTGTTTCCCACAGGTGTTCCTCTCTGTATCTTGTTCCTGCCTGTCCCATGGAACTCGCTGTCTGACAAGTGAGGCCTAGGAGGTAGGTTCCCTGCTAAGAATCATAGTGGCAGCCCTTTCCAATGACCTCCTGTCATCCTAGCAAGCACCAACAAAAGATGTCTCTTACCTTTTAAAGGCTTGCTGGGGGTTGAAAAGGTAACCCTAGAGTCATTTAGGTGCATGACTGTAACATGAAAAAAAAAAATAACCTACCAATAATCTACTAATTACTGTGACTCAGTCCCTCTGGTTCACAAAGACCAATGTCCACACATGTAAGGACTAGGAATCTTCCCACTCACTTTGTAAAATATTATTTAGTGTTTCTGAAACAGCTCATTACCTATTGTGTTATTGAAATTCTGCCCTTCTCATTCAAAGATGATGCTGTTGCTGCTTTCATTTCTTGGAATGAATTTTTCACATTGACATCCTTTTTTTGTTTTGTTTTTTTGTCGATCCTCACACAGTGATATTTTTCCATTGATTTTAGATAGAGTAGAAGAGAGGAAGGGAGGGGAGAGAGGGAGGGGGAGGAGAGAGAGAGAGAAACATCAATGTGAGAGAGACACCTAGATTGGTTGCCTCCTGCAGGAGCTCCACAAGGGGTAGAACCTGCAACCCAGGTACATGTCCTTGACCGGAATCAAACCCATGACCCTTTGGTGTGCGGGCCGACACTCTAACCAATGAGCACACTGGCCGGGGCATGTTAAAATCATTTTTAAGTTGTTCAGATATGCTACTAGTGTTCATATGAATATTCACTTCATCTCTATGATCTTATTTCTTCATTTTTAAAATGAAAAAGTTTAAGTAGAATATCTCTAAGTCTTTGCCAGTCAGTAATTGTATACTGAGTAAATTATAGAGAAAAGTATTTACTTTGGGGATATTTTCCTTCTCTTAAGGTGCCTCTGTTGAGACCCCCTTTTTTCTTTACCCAGGGTCACTGGCACTTAACCATTAGGCTCTACTGCTTCTGATTAGTCTAGCAAAGAAGAACCCACACAAACCAGTTTCAATCTACCTGTCTAGTCATTTCCCATTGCTCTCCTAAAAGATCCATCCAGTTCTATCAAAATGGGCTACTTGCTTTGATTCCTGTCTCCAAGTTTATGCTCATGCTATTTCTTCTACCTGGAATATCTTTCCTACCTCTGCGCTTTGAAATGCTACCCTTCTTAGACTAGGTCAAGTTCCTTTTTCTCTGTGAAGATTTCTCTGTATGGTCCTTAAAAACAGAAAGCATAACATATTTCTGTATCCTCAGATTCTGTCATAAAACCTTAAGCCAAAAAATTATTTCAAAATATTTATGATACTATTGTCATTTGAATTGTCATCTATGTAAATGTATTTCCACTAAAAAACTACAAATTTCTTGTGGGCAGGGACCATGTTTATAATTCTTTATAAATTGGAGTTTGAGAATGAGAATCACATCCCCATTGCCTCTGAGTTCTGAACCATAAAAATACTAATCCAGGAATCAGTCTATAATCCAAATTCCAGTTTTTTATGGTAATGCTAAATTGGAGACCACAGCCTGTATTAGAGGTCAAAATCAATTTCACACTCCCTCTTCCCAAATTGAAGTTAATTATAGGCAGAACTTGTACAATCACAGGCCATCTATAGAAGCAGGGTCTGCTCCAGCTGGTCTACAATACAAAGAAGAAAAGAATGCACATGTCCTTTGGGCAGCATCATTCCAAAAGAAAGCCAAGGAGGGACTTGGCCAAATGAATGCAATAATTTTTTTCCTAAAATAACAATCATATAAACCATTCTACCTTCCATAAGAAACAAGTGGGAGGTGAAAGTAAAAAGGACTGCAGCTTTCTCCCCAATACTTCTGAGAAAACAGGAAAACTATATTTTGGACCAAGGTAAGAAAACATGGAGAAGAGGTTGGTATCCCCTACACTTGATAAATTTTTGTGGAAAAATAATAACAAAAGAATGAATGCCATTCTGACAGTAGTCTATTTTTTTAATATACCATTCAAAAACTACCCATAGCTTCTAGGTACCAGTAGAAGTTGGAGCCAGCCATTGGAGGTAAATTTGAGACCAGGTAGGGAGCCTCTCAGGAATCTGAGCTGGGTACCCAAGTCTCAATGCCTGATGCTACTACTTGGTTAAAGAAGGTGAGGCCTGGGAATTCTAGTGGCTTTCAGGTCAATTTCAAGGTAAAAATTCTGGGACTTTATTTTAAATTCCAAGTGGAACAAAATAAAAAGGGAGTCAAGATGAGGAGCCAAGAGGGTAAAGAATAGAGGTTACATTTTTCATGAGAAGGGTTAGCATGGGTTACGGGAAGAGGGAACCTTTAGGGCTTAAACTGGTCAGAGTTCCAGTGCTAACTTCATTCCATTGATTGAGTGTTCTGGGTCTTAGATAATAGCACGAGAGACTCTACAGCAATAATGGCTCTGCCTATGGAAGAACACCACACTTGCCAGTCTGACACAGGGATCCCCTTCCTTGTGATTTACCTTGGATTCCCCAATCCATTTAAGTAAAGTCATTAACATCACAAACAATTCAGGCAGAAATTTTATCTTCAGAAAGTTTCTCTAGCCCTATTCAACTTCCCTGTAGTAATATCTCAATGTATAATTCATCTGGCTGCCTAAGTAATTCCAGGTTATGAGACACTTCACACGTTACTTTCAAGTAACAGCCCAGAGTAATGTTAAGACCTAAATTTAAAAGCTTCCCAAAATTTTGTGAACCAGGAGCTCAATTCAATTCAACATTCATTGTTAAAAGAAAAGAAGCATTAAATATGATAAAATTATTTAATCAGAAGCAGCATAAATTATTCTAAACATGGAAACCATTAGGACATTTCTGTTAAAATCAGTCATGAAATAGGAAATTTTCCACATCATTGTTGTTCACCATTGTTCTGAAGAGTCTGGAAAATGCAATAAAATGAGAAAAAATGTAATTGTTATAAATACTAGGAAGATATTAAATTATTTCTTTTTAAATGATATGATTATCTAGATTTTCAAAAGACTCTTTAAAAAACATAATGGAGTAAAATATAATTGGGTAAGGTGGCTCTATTTAAGAGGTTTTTCTATATAAATCAATTCTGTATGGGGAAAATATTCCCCTCAAAATAGTAACAAAACCATAAAAAATACTTAGTAATAAGTTAACTAGAAAGGGAATAGCAGAGAAAGGACCTTCCAGAATAGCAGAGTAAGTATCTCCAAAAATCCACACCCTTATAAAAGCAACAAGAGTAGTGAAAAATTTTTTGCAGAATCAATTTTTCAGAACAGTGGAAATTAATCAAAAGCCTGTAACAATCTGAGAAGCAGTTACTCAAATAAAATGGCTGAATCTCAATAAAAACAGCAAGCTTTTTGGCATTTTAACTTACCCTATTTACATCTGCTTTGCCCCAGTTCTGCTGTAGTCTGAATAACCAACAGCTTCATAACTATGATAGCTGTGGAAAACAGTAGTCTAGCAGCCACTGGAGGGAGCATAATGAAGTTGGAGCTCCCAAAATAGTCCCAAGAGAATTGTCATTATTTGACCATCTGGCAGCTCCCTGGAAAAGCCCCATTCATGGGGCTTATCTTTATTTGACCTGACTCAGGCCTTGATCACTGAGAAAAACTCTATCCCTGGGGTGTTTGTAAAAAACAATCAGTGACAGTTTTTTAACATCACATCTGCCTGAGGCAGCAATACCAGTTGGGGCAAACAAGAGGCTCTCCAAACAAACAAACAAACAAAACATCAAAGAGAAATGTGGAGAATGAGATGTCCAAAAGGGAATTTGAAAGTTCCAAAATCTTCTTGGAGATATAGAAAGCAAAGTGTACATGCAGTGCTTTGCTCATACCCAGAAATCTTTCACATCTGGTTGACCTGGAGGCTCTGAAGAGCAGGAGGTGAAGGCTAAGGCAGAGTTGTAAACTGCTGGAACATTATAGTCTTGCCCCAACACACACACACACGCACACACACACACACACACAGCTCCTTGACAAAGGATAAGAAACCTATTGGTTCAAGGCAGTTAAGGAAATCTCCGTTCAATGATTAGCTGACTAGTAAGCTAACTTAGCAGTGACTTCAGTGGCCACATAGAACAAAAAACACAGACTTCACAAAATAATTACAGGAAAGTCACTAAACAAGCAAAAACAGCAGCAGCTACAACAACAAAAATAACAAAAAGAAACAACAAACCCTGAAGTGGGTGGGGGGAATCTGATTTAGAGAGTTGTCACATTATATAAAGTTTCCTGTTTCGCAACAAAAAATTATGAAACACACAAAGAAATAAGAAAGTATGGCCAATACATAGGGAAGGGGAAAAGCAGTCAATAGAAATTGTCTCTGGAATCCCAGATTTTTGACTTGCTAGACAGTTTTCAAGTAAGAAATTATAAATATGTTCAAATAATTAAAGGAAATCATGTGTCAGGAACTAAAGGAAAGAATGAGAAGGATGTCTCACAAAATACAGAATACCAGTAAAGCAATATAGGAATAGAAATGATAAAAAAAAAAAGACCAAACAGAAATTCTGGAGTTGAAAGTTACAATAACTGAAATGAAAAATTTACTACAGGAGCTTTAACAGGTTAAAAAAAAGAGAATCAGCAAACTTGACGATAGGTCAATTAAGATAATCCAGTCTGAAAAACAGAAAGAAAAAAAATGAACAAAGCTCAAAGATTTGTGTGACATCATCAAGTGTACCAACATAAACATAATGGAAGTCTCAGAAGGAGATGAGAGAGAGGAAAGGGCAAAAATTATATTTGAAAGAATAATAGCTAAAAACACCCCAAATTTAATGAAAAGCATTAATTTACACATACGAGAAGCTCAAAATATTTTAAGTACAATAAGCACAAAGAGATCTATACCTGAACTTATCATTGTCAAACTGTAGAAAACCAAAGACTGAACCTTTAAAGCAGAAAGGAAAAAAATGTCTCTTCACATACAAAGAATCCTCAATAAAATTAATGGCTGACTTTTCATTAGAAAGTATGAAGGCCAGAAGGCAGTGGGATGATATATTCAAAGTGCTGAAAGGAATAAGCTATATCCACAAAACTGCCCTTCAAAAATGAAGGAGAAATTTAGTCATTCCAAGAAAACAAAAAAAAGAGAGAGCTTGTGGCTAGCAGACATGCCCCCAAACAAATGCTAAAGAGAGTCCTTCAGGCTGAAATAAAAGGATGCTAGGCAGGAGCTGGAATCCACATGAAGAAATAAACAGCACTGGTAAACATAACTACATAGATAAATATATAACACAGTATAAATGTATTTTCATTTGTAACTCTTCTTCTATCTGATCTCAAAGACAACTGCATTAAACAGTAATCAATTCTAAAACTATGTTGATGGGCTTATAATGTATAAAATAGTACAAATAATTTTTATGTCAAAATAACAGCACAAAAGAGGGAGGAAGGAATGGAGCTATATGGAAGCAAACATTTTGTATGCTATTGGAATTAAGTTGATATTACTTTAAATTATATTATTATTATTATTTTTAAAATATATCTTTATTGATTTCAGAGAGAGGAAGAGAAAGAGAGAAGGAGATAGAAACATCAAAGATGAGAGAGTCCTCATTGATCGGCTGCGTCCTGCACGCCCCTGACTGGGGATCGAGCTCGCAACCCAGGCATGTGCCCTGACGGGGAATCGAACTGTGATCTCCTGGATCCTAGGATGATGCTCAACTGCTGAGCCATGCCTGGCCAGGCTAAATTACATTAAGTTCATATGTTAATTACAATGCTCACAGCAATTACTAAGAAAATAACTAAATGTGTAAAAGTAAAAGAAACAGTAAATCTTAGGATTTTAGGGGCTAGAATTAAGGATAATCATTTAAGACACTGCTGACCTAAAATTCCAGATTTAAGTTCCTGGGAATGGAATTTGTCCTAGTATGGGTCATGCCCAGTATTGTGGTCAGAAGAGTGGGGCTTCAAGACTGGCAGACCCCTAGAATTGCATGAAAGAGACAACAGGAGGCATTTTCCTAAGGTAACCAGATTTTTGATTCAAAAAGAAAAATTAACTACTTATCTAAATAAGCAATTAATAGAACAGAAAAGCCAAAAGAGAAAACAGCAGCTTCATTAGTAGTCAGTGAAATACAAATTAAAGAAACAACAAACTATCACTATTTATTTATCAGAATGGCTGAAATTATGCAGTGCAAATTGCTACAGCCTTTTAGAAGGCAATCTATTAATGTTTTAAATAGATCCATCTCACATCTAGGAATCAATCCCTCCGAAATTAAAGTACCAGGACAGTTGGATACACATATAAGGATGTTTACTCAAATATTAATGGCAGTGGCAATTTTTTTAAAAAGAATCTGAATGTCATGAATAGGGAAACTCTTGAATAAATTTTGGTACATCCAAAACATTATACAGCCTCTAAAATAAAAGAATGAATTAGACCAATACAGTTAAATTGGAAGTATTTTTATGGCTTATTATTTAATGAGAAAAGCAAAAAGTAGAGAAGTATATATACTATGAAACCCTGTCTTACAAAATAAGTAACAAAAACATATATGTGTATATATATAAAGTTGTATTAGCATGCTTAACTTTTTAAATAGCTGAGAAGGGGAGTAGTAAAGGGAGAATCAGGTAAGAAAAGACAAAACGAGAAAAGAGGGTGTTCAAAAGAAAACACAGCATACATGAAATGCTTGCATGTGTGTATCTATGGGTGGACACGTGGATAAAGAGATGTGTGAAAATATGATTACTAAAACATTTACAGTGGTTATTTCAGGTTGTGGGGGTTTACTCTCTTCCTTATACTTTGGCCATGGGGTATGAAGATGACTCAGAAACACCCTGCCTTGCAGCTCTGACAGTTAGTGGAGGGGCAAGAGGACGGAGCCAGCTATAACATACACCCGAACTTAGTGAGGGTGGTAACAGAAACACAGGGCGCGGGGAAAGGGACATTAATTGAACTCACAGATCTGACTGGGAAGATCTGGAAGAATTTCATTAAAGAAGGCATTTGGGTTGAATTTTGAAGGCTTGGGAGCAATTCAACAGGTAAAGATCGGGGTAAGGAGAAATTCAGGATACGGGAACAGAAGTGAGCAAAATAAACAAGGGTTTTAGAAAACCAGGGTGCATTCAAAGAACAGCAGTTGGCCTGGCTCCGTATACTTGAACACAGGTGTTGAATGGACAGAAGGTTGCAAAGGTAAACTGGTTCCCAATTGTGAAAGTAGTTTAGACTATATTCTAATTGCAGAGGGGAGCTCCACGGGTTTGTGTGCAGGGGTGGAGGGAATGTTTTATTTGTTTTCTCAGGAGAGTGACATTCTTAGGTCTGTGTTGGAGGTGGGGAGAGACAGGAGGCAAGAAAACCAGTTAGGAAACTATTAAAATGATTCAGCCTAAGGTAATAAAAATCTAACAAGAGCAGCAATGTGGGAATGCAGACGAGGGGAAAGATTCCAGAAAGATTTCTAAGGGCAGGCTTCGGTGGAAGGTGGAAAACCTTCTGTGCCTGGCAACTGAGGTTGGGGCTAGGCCAATCTGAGAAAGAGAACACTGGGATTAGAGGTGGGAACCATATTAAAATAAAGATCCTACTATCTTGCATAATACAGAGGGGATGGTGTGAATAATGGGCTGAGAGTGCGTAGAGAAATTCAGAGATCAGAAGGACAAATCCTAAATCCAGAACCACAGAACCTAAGATCTGATTCCCGTCTCTGAAGTCAGCTGTCCTAAGGAACAGATGAACCCACAAGCCTTCTTGAGGATAACAACCCTGCAGAGATACCCCCGCCCCTTGGTTTCTGCGCTTTCCAAATGAAAGGGTCTGGTTGTATAGAAGGAGAGCTCTGCAAAGAGCCCTGGGTAAGAGTCCTGGGACATAATTCTTGCCCTTGGGAAATCTAGCTTTTTGCTCACTGCCTTGAAGAAAGCTTTGGCTATCCTTCCTCCCTCTTATTCCCCCCTCAGCTGAACCGTTCTGTGAGAAGAATTCTTTTGGGTAACATCATGCCGAAAACATCTAAGGTCACAACTGTTTTGTTGGAGTGGGAGTGACCCCACCTGGCTTTCCTCCCTTACCCCTCCCCAGCCAAGAGTTTCCTCAAGACAGTCGTAAAAATGTGGGATTTCCCAACCGGAGTAAAAGAAATGAAAATACGCAAAGTCTAAAAAGGTTCCCAAGTCCCTGTCCAGATGTCTCACCCTATGACTTCTTCGGGGCGTCTGAAACAAAGGCTCACGCGTATTTTTAATGGGCGGACACCTGTTTGTGGCTTCCTGGAAAAAGTAACGTGCTGGTCTTTCTGATTAAAGTATCAGCTTAACGTAAAGAATCTGGAAAACCCAGACAGGACAGAATAAGAACACTAATTGGTAACTCCACCCTAGAAATAAAAAACCCGAACATTTGCTTGGGACCCTTCCGGGCCTGTCGGGAACCCGAGCCTGAGGCTCCCCGGCCGCAGGGTCAGCTCCCGGGGCAGCCGCTGGCCGAGGGCCCGGGAAGGGACGCGGCGGGAGGCGCGCACCGGGAGGATCGGCGCGGGGCGCCGGGAGGCGGGGCTGCCCCCGGGGACTCGCGGCGGAGCGAGGAGAGAGAAGCGCGGGGCTGGCGGAGAGCCCGGCGCGCCGGTCCTCAGGTCCCCGAGCCGCGCAGGCGGCGCGAGCGCTCCGGGCCGAGCGCGGGCTCCGGGCGCGCCACGCGGACCGGGAGGCGGAGAGGCGCGCGGCGCGGAGGGGCTGCGCCGGGGCCGCCCTGAGGCGCACCGCCGTCCCGCCGCCCTCCGGCTCGGCTGCCGCCGCGGCGATGGGCGCGGCTCCCGGCCCCGGCCCTGCCCACGCCGCTGCCCGTCCCTTCCAGCCTCGCGAACCCGCGAGAGAGCCGGGCAGCGTGGGCTGGACACTTCTCGGCGGTCGGGGACCTGGTGAGGTGAGCGGCGCGCCCTTGACCCTGTCCCCAGTGCGCCTTGCAGGGGCACGTTTACCCCAGGGTGCAGGGTGGCAGACGGGATGGGCGCCCTCTCCGGGGCTGTGGAGTCCTGGCTGCAGAAAGCCGCGTTGCCCTGCGGTCCGTGGACCTGCCTGGCTCGGGGCCGAGGCGGTGGCCCGGGAGCGGCAGCATCCTTGCACCCTGCCGAGCGCGTTTCCAACTTAGCTCCCGGAAACGAGGCGCCACTTGTTAGAACTCGGCGCTCGGAAGGTGCGCGTCTAGGTCTCCAGGCGCCGCTGCACAGTGCGACCCGAGGCTTCTCTGTAGCGTCCGGTTCTGCTGTTAACACTTCAGAACAGACGTCTGTGGAGGGAAGTCGTGGCACGATGCCCTTTCTCTTCCCTTTGTTGGTTCTGTAGGTGAGTGCGTGCGTGCAGAACAGGCCACTTATGTCCTACCCTATAATGAAATGTCTTTCCTGGCGCAGTCCTTTAAACCAGGACATGGAAGATAACATTAAATTATTGCACCCCTCCGTACAAGTGAAAGATTTTCAGGATTACAAGATGGAAAAACGGTTGATATAGATGTATTAGGCAGCGAGGCCTACAGAGGAAAAGGAAGTTTTCTCCACCAGGGGCGAAATGCAGCACAGAAGCTTTCCCTGAAGGCTGGGTAGCAGCCAGGCTTGCAAAACAGTAGCTTCTTCCTTTGCTGCAGTTGGAGCAAAACGGGTGTGGGCATAAATGGTGGAGGAGGTGACAGTGTCGTGTAAGGCAGTTTGCGTCTGGAGAATAAAACACCGTGGCAGGTTTTGCTTGAGTTAGGGATCTCTTGGGCGTGAGAGTGGCTCTCTGGTCCCCATTTTGCCAGCCTAATTCCACTTCAGGGCCACTACTGTCTCCGGAGTGCTGCCTGTATTTCCTCCTTTTCTTTTACCACCAGCTTTTAGCTTCTCCCTGCTCCTCAATAAAGTCTAGTGTTGAGCCTGGTTAGAGGCAGAGTTATGGTAGCCTGGGGACAGAGAACTAGTGAAAGCAGAACTGTGGTCTAGGGGAGACCCAGAGGAGTGGGTGGGATGAACCACTGTTTTCCAGCCTAGAAAGCTCTCTAAAGAGTGGGAGGATAATGATTGAGGGAGAGAAATTCTGTAGGGAGGACAATAGGTGCTTAGCAGTTAGTTTCTTGCTGAGGGTTTTAATATGTTGTTGTCGTTTGACCATAAGGGCATTTCCACATGGGTCTGGGGGAGTATGAGGACTTCTCTGAAAAGTGCCCTCCTGTTCACATTTTATTCTGCTCCCATATAGGGTTCCAAAGAGTAATTGGGGGCAAGGGGAGAGAGGAAAGAAAGGCTGAGGCTCTGCCATGCCATAGAGACCATGGAATGTGGACAGTCTTGGGCAGAGAAGTTGGATTTGAAAGCTGAAAGGAATGTTCTTCCTTTAGTTACAAATCAGAGCCTTCATTTTGCAGAAAGGTGTTGAGAACCACAACATTCATATTTAGTTGCTGATAACTTTTGCCTGATAATCTATGCAACGCCCTGCCTCTTTTTCTCCTACAACATTTTATGATGAAAAAGTTCATACATACAGAAAAGTGGCCTACTTCTCTTTTTATAAACTTATACCTCTCTTGGGACATAACCGTATTAATTAAAATGAGTTTGGAATTCAGACATATGTGATTTGGCCCCCAACAGAGCTTGTGTCAGAAAATGGTTAAAGAATAGATGTATGAAGAATACTAATATTTTGAGGGGAAAATAGGGACCTATTCTTCCGGCCCTTCCCTGAGAATGTTAGACAAATCTCTTAATTGCCTCCTTTTTCCTGTTCTTGAAGCATCAGTTGGATTATATCACTCCCCTGCTTAACACTCTCCAGTGGCCTCCCTTCACACTTTGAATGAAATCCAGGGCTTACCAAAGCTGTATGATCTGGCCCATTTGACCTCATATGCTATCACTCTCCCCTCCCTTACTCTTCCTTCTGCCTGAACACTGTGCCCTTGGATACTTGCTTCTTTCCTCAATTTATTCAGGTATCTTTTCAAATATGACCACTTCAGTCAGGCCTCCCCTCACACCTGATCCAAAACAGCCCTTTGTCACTCCCTGTTCTCTGACCTGCTTTATTTCTTTACTACATTTATCATTACTTGGCATTTTATAGTATGCATGTTTGTTTGTTAATTGTCTATATATTCCCCACTCGAATATAAGCTTTATAAGGACAAGAAATTTTGTTCTGTTCATGGCTGTGCCTCTGTTTGCATATTGTAAGGAATTAATAAGTAATTGTTGAATTAATTAGATAAATGACAAACAAGACATTGACTTCCATAAGGGTTTCAGAACCCTTAACAAAATACTAGAAGTCCTTTTAGGTAATTCAAGTCAATCAATATTTTATAGGTAAATGATGATCCTGGAGATCAGTGGCCTCTTTTATCCTCATAGCACTTCTAAGCTGAATCCTGTGCTAGAAGCTGGGCCAGTTTTGACAAATTCACATCCCAAACAAGATATTAAATATTTCAATATCCTAACTTTCCCTATGCCCCTTTCTAGTCACCCCCACCATCCAGAAGCAACTTTTGCTATAATTCCTATTACCATAGATTAGTTTTACGTTCCTGAACATCATATAAATGAATTCATGTGGTATGTACTTTTGTGTCTGGCATCTTTTTGCTCAACATAATATCTCTGAGGCTCATCCACGTTATTGAGTATATCAGTTGTTCATTTCTTTTCACTCCAAGATAGCATTCCATCACAGGAATATCAACCATGTCTTTATCCATTTTCTTAATGATGGCCACTTGCGTTGTTTCCATTTGTGGGCTGTTTTGAATAAAGCTGCCATGACCTTTCTTACAGGGTCTGCCTCATTTTGAGTCCTATGCACTTTATTTGAAAATCATCTTTGTGCTCCAGTGCTGAGAGAAGTAAGCCAAGGTTATGAGGGACTGCGACAGGTGTGGCAGCCTGCCTGAAGCCCAGTGAGTGCCTGCCCGAGATAGCTCCACTGTGTGCTGACCTGCCTCCCACAGAAAATGAGTGTCCATGCAAATTGGAGAGCCCTCAGGGGCACTTTCAGTGTTTTTAGAACCTTAAAAGAGACTCTGTAGAATGCCTGCTGCCATGGCCGTTGTATTCCCCTCCTCCTCTCAGCTCCTCACCCCTGTACAAGTTGACTCTTATCAGTCCCCGAGCATTATGCCATCGAGTTTAAACATTTATGAGTAAGAGTCTTGTTCAGAGCCTGATAAAATATTTATGTGTTTCCATGGGGCACTTCTTTGCATCTAGACTTCTCAAGGCGTTTTTCTGAGATGCTTGTCATAATCACGAGGTACCGAGACAGAGGTAGATGATACAACCAAAGAACATCCCATGTTTTTGAACCCTACCTTGCAGAGCACCCTGCTTTCTAGGGAGAGGAAGAATGAGCACACAGAAGCATGTGCATTACCAATGTCTGGATCAGGAGAAAGACTGACTGCATGTGCTGATGAAAATGAATTGAAAGAAGAATGGCCTGTTTGTATTGTATTCCTAAAGGTGTGAATCTAGAGAGGATAGTGGGAAAGAACTTGTTAGAATAAAGAGAGATTCATTAAGATGGGATGCATTCATTCCAAATAGAAGAATGAAGAAATGAATCTTATAAAAGACACCATTTTTTTTTTACACTGATGTAGACAGGGTCTATACAAGACAACTATGCTGAACGCTATGATTAAGTTATCATACCTGCTATGAAAATATGGGGGGAGGATTGGAGGCTAGCCAGGCTTTCTAGGCGGGGGGTGGTGGTGGTGGTGGTAAAGAGCTAGCTATTTCAAGAGGAGTCGTTAATTTCCTCAAAGGTAGAGGTTCCTTTTGAGTTGAGTTCTGAAGGAGGTGTGGCTCTTTGACTGGCGGCGTAGTGTGGAAGGGCATTTCCTGAAAGACAGAGTAACTTGAGCAGACATTTAAGTCAAAGTCAAAATGCTGGTGTGGCTTGAATCAGGTGCAGAGGTGGGGAGGGTCATGGCAGGGCAGGTTAGGTTTGCAGTGAGAGATAAAGCAGGAGAGTTGCAGGCCAGCTTGTCAAGGACACGAGTGTGTGAACTTTAGTCTGTTTGTTGTAGGGAACCATGTAACTTTTGACCAGAGATTGGGTCAGATTTTGGGCAATTCTTGGGAGGTGCATCCAACTCAGGCAAGGCCTTGAGGTCTGTTTATGTCCAAGGCACTTTCAGAATATTCTCCTGTGTCCAGCCTAGTCTGGAAACGTTGTGCAGTCTACTCTAAAGGAAGTAAACAAGAGGAGGGCCATATTCATTCAATGTACTCCTGGGATTGACCAGAAACTGATCTTACCAGCCACCGTCTTGTACCCCACGACAACATATGTGACTCAGAATGCTGCAAGTCAGACTGAATTCATAGGCAGTGTGCTGCCTCCTCTAATCTCTTTCATGGCCACTTTGCCTCAGTGGAGGGAGTTTAGAGGGTCTAAGTATTCCTCTATCACCTGAACCCAAATCTGGGTCAGTATACTTTAGACATGGGTTGCTAAACAGCAGGACTAAGAGATAAGGCTGGCAGATCATCCCTGCAGAACTCAGACCTATTTTGACCAGGTTACTGGGCAGTGATTAAAGAAGGTTAAGTTCATGCAGATTGATAACCCATAGGTCACCTTCCACAGCCACCTTCCACATATGTTCTCCTTTCAGATTGTAGGTTCCTATTCAAAAGTGGCCCCAGGATATTTATTTTTTAACTCAAAATGAGAAGAGGGAGGATGTGGGAGGGGTGTTAAGCCTGTCAGTCATCTGTACTTCATGAAGTTTGTAATATCGAGGAGAACATCGTGGAAGTGGTGGCTCAGGGGAAGTCAGTCTTCAGTGCTGCAGTGAGGAGCTTTGCGTGTATATAGATTATCCAGAAGGCTCTGGAGTTCTGATGGGGAGAAGGGATTTCTAGGTGTGAGGAGAGGAAAGGGCATGGAAGGGCCTCTACGAGAAACTTCATGATTCTGCCCATGGCTTTGCTAGTTGGAATTACTCTCTTGCTGCCATGGCACCTATTCCATACTGGCAGTGGGCACCCAGGAAAGAATGCTCTGGGCCTCCCCATTGCCATCTGTCCAGGCTGGAATGTCAGACTATCTGTCAACACTGGAAGCTCTCCATCTTGATTGTCCAGGGTACCTGGGGAGACCTGGAGAAGATAGAAGTGAATGCCTTAACTAGGGAAATAGTAAGGGCCTGAAGGTGTGGTGTAGATTGAAGGTGTGGTGAAGGCCTGAAGTGTTGGTCTGGCAAGACTCCAGACCGGCATGGTCCTTCTTGGTTCTAATCTAAGATATTCCTTATTTTCTGTTTGAAGTGGATTCTCCCAGGGGCCACATTAGCCGTAGCATTTCCTCCGAACAGGTGAACAGAGTGCATGCTTCATTGAATGCCTTTTCCAAAGGGACACTTCGATGATTCTGTGATTGTGTCAAGGCTGAGGATGGCTGTCTGCTTTTGGATGTTGTTAAGATAAATCCAGAAGATCAAGTAAAGAGGAAATAGAAAAAACAATAAATAGCATGAGACAGGAAAAGGCAGAAAGTAGTGACCTACTGGGATCCTAGGTACCCATTTATCTGCAAGTGCAAAACTGGATGAAAGAAGAGCAAATAACCATCCATGGGAATCTTTACTTGCAAATATTGCTGACTCCCAAGGCAGCTGTGAGGAGAAAAGAAGGGCTGAGACATAAGGCTACTGTCACTGTCAGTCTGAGGAATATTAACACAGGCTTGACACAGCAGAACATGCAGCCACACCAGAGCCATGCAGATAACAGCAGTAATATGCTGTACAAACCTTTTTCTTCCACACATTTTTTCATATTCATTCGTAATATTAAGTATACATGAGACACTCATCTGTACTTGCAAAGCTACACAAATACAGACCTACTTAAAAAGATAAGTATATGCCCTGGCTGGGTGACTGTTAGAGCGTCGTCCCATACACCAAAATGTCGTGGGTTTGATTCCTGTCAGGGCACATACGCAGGCTGTGGTACGATCCCCATGCACCTGGGAGGCAACCGATCAATGCCTCTCTCTCTCACATCGATGTTTCTCTCTCTCTCTCTCAAATCAATAAGAAAAAAAAGGGAAGTATAAAGATAAGAAGAAGATATTTCAAAACATTAACAGCAGTGGGATTAGATGATAAATGATTACTCTTCTTTATTAAACTAATCCATATTTTCCATGATTGCTATAGCAAACATTTCTGTGGTAACCAAGAAAACATTAAGTAAAACATCTATTCAAGAGGTTAAGTAGGGATATAGGAGACACGTGGGTCGAGGAGAGTAGGATTGTACAGGAAGAAAAAGGAGATGTTGGAAGATGAATGAATGATCAAAAATGTAAATTCTTCACAAGATCCTAGTTTCTGCATATTATTTTTTATATTAAAACCTACTTATTTTTATTGAATTTATTGGGGTAACTTTGGTTAATAAAATTTTATAGGTTTCAGATATACAATTCTATAATACATCATCTGTATTCACTTGGGTTCACCATCCCAAGTCAAGTCTTCTTCCATCACCATTTCTCCCCCCTTTACCCTCTTCTACCTCCCCACACCCCCTTTTCCCTCTGGTAATTACTACCGTGTTGTCTGTGTCTATGAGTTTGGGTGTTTTTTTTTCCTTGGCTTAATCCCTTCACCTTTTTCACCTAGCCCCCCAACCTCTCTCCCCTCTGACAATTGTCAGTCTGTTCTCTGTGTCTATGAGTCTGTTTCTGTTTTGTTTGTTAATTTTGTTCATTAGATTCCACATATAAGTGAAATCATATGGTACTTCTCTTTCTCTGACTGGCTTATTTCACTTAGCGTAATACTCTCCAGGTCCACCCATGCTACCTCAAAAGGTAAGTTTTCCTTCTTTTTATGGGAGAGTAGTATTCCATTGTGTAAATGTCCCACAGCTTTTTTATCCACTCATCTACTGATGGGCACTTGGGGTGTTTCCAGATCTTAGCTATTGTAAATGACACTGTAATGAACACTGGGGTGAATATGTTCTTGAATTAGTATTTCAGGTTTCTTCGGATATATTCCCAGAAGTGGAATTGCTGGGTCATAAGGCAGTTCCGTTTTTATTTTGTGAGGTAACTCCATACTGCTTTCCACAGTGGCTGCCCCAGTCTGCACTCCCACCAGCAGTGCATGAGGTTCCCTTTTCTTCGCATCCTTGCCAACACTTCTTGTTTGTTGGTTTGTTGATGATAGCTAATCTGATAGGTGTGAGGTGATACCTCCTTGGGGTTTCAATTTGCATTTCTCTGATGATTAATGACGTTGAGCACCTTTTCATATGTCTTTTGGCCATCTGGATGTTCTCTTTGGAGAGGTGTCTGTCTATTCAGGTTTTTTGCTCATTTTTTAATTGCATTGTTTGTTTTTTTGCTGTTGAGTTTTCTACGTTCTTTATAAATTTTGGATAATAACCCCTTAACAGATGTATCATTGGCAAATAGGTTGTCTTTTCATTCTATTGATGGCTCCTTTTGCTGTGCAAAACCTTTTTAGTTTGATGTAGTTGTATTGTTTATTTTATTTTTTTTGTTTGCCTGAGGAGGTATATCAGATAAAATATTGCCACGAGAAATGTCCAAGATTTTATTGCCTGTTTTCTTCTAGGATTTTTATGTTTTTGAATCTAACATTTACGTTTTTAATCCATTTTTAGTTTATTCTTGTGTAGGTTAATGGAGCAGAATAGAGAGCCCAGAAATAAACCCACAGCTTAATGGTCAAGTAATATTTGACAAAGGAGGTGAGAACATGCAGTGGGGTAAAGATAGTCTGTGCAATAAATGGTGTTGGGAAAATTAGACAGATAGTTTGTGCATATTATTTTTATTATTATTGAATATCATATATCTGTTGCCCTCCAGAAGATCTGGAAACTTTTATAAGCACAAAACCAATTTGAAAAACTGAGCCAAGTAAGTGTCACACCTCCAAGACTTTAATGCCTTCCTGTGGACAACAACTGGAGCGCCCACAGCCGGCTTCCAGTGGTCCTCCAAGTGGTCCTCCAGGAATCTTCCACCAAAGTGCTCACACAAAACACTTCAAACCTGCGGAGCAGCATCTTTTCCACAGAGTTTAACGTTTATGCCTGCAGCAGCTGAGCCTGCCTTGCGCATGTCATCTCTGAAGCACACAGAACAGGAGCCAACAAAGGCCGTCAGTAGTTGGAGTAGTGGGATTTTCCCAGACAAAAGCCTCTTCTAGTCTCATCTGCCGGCTACTCACTGGCTCAGGAGGCCCCTTGGGAAGCTCTGTGGCTGAGGCTTTGGAGAGGCAAGTATAATTTCATTTCACAACCACCAGCCTTTTCCTGAGGCACTGTCAAGTCTGTGCTTTAATTGGCTTCTGACCTCTCTCCCAGAGCAGAAGTTGCTATTTACCTCTACCCACCAGGATGAATTTAAAGCAAATGTCAGAGAACCGCACACCCCACTGAACTCTGGGGTCTGGCATTACTTGTAACGTTAGTTGTAATTATTAGAGTTTCAAATCCTTTTTGTAGCTTACATTTATTACATTTTTAAATTATAAAAATAATACACACTCATCGTAGCAAGTCTAAAGAAAAATGTCACTAATCTCAACCTCCTGTCCCTTCCATCTTCTTGACAAAACCACTATTAAAAGTTCAGTGTGAATTCCTTCACTCCTTTTCTATGTTTAAAGACACATATGTAGTTATTTTCTATTTCATATGCAGATGGGGTCATATAATATCAATTACTCTATCATTTGTTTCATTTGATATAGTATGTACATCATTCTAGATATATATTTATAATTAATTCAATTTATTATTTTTAATAGCTACCAAATATTTCTTTGTAGGAGTTCCATAATTTTCCCCATTATTTCTGTATTGGTAGATATTCCAGGTTTCCTTCTGATTTTTTTAGAACTGTGAATCATGCCACCATAAACATTCTACATTCATCCTCACACTTTGGTTTTTATTTTCATAGGAAGATTTCCAAAATTAGCATTTCTGCTACTCACAAAGGGAATACTCACAACTTTAATTCTCACTGTGGGTCCCCCCAGCAGTGGTCTCCCCCTCTGCTTTGGCCCTTCTCTCCCCTCCCGCACTGCCTTTCTCCAGGGGAGCCTGCTATTTAGGCAGGAGAGCCCTGCGGTGAGAACTCATCCTCGCCAAGCCTGGATTATATCAGCTCAGTGGGGAACGGGGCCTGCATATCTCGGTTGCATTGTGTCTTTATTGCTTCTGGTTGGCCAGACTGTTTACAATTCCCCTTGCTCATTTATTCCATGCTGTGGAATTATACATGGTCTTCATCTGTAGCAGGAGCAGTGTGATCATTGCAGAGCCTGGTTGGGGAGGGTCGGGGAGATAGGCTGTGACAGTGCTTTCTCACAATGCCGTATCTGCTATGTGTTTCCTTATGCCCTTTCTTTAACAGTTGGGTTGAGAAAAATTCTTCACTTCCATCTCAGTGTTCTCCTTGTATTTTGAGGGATTTGGGATTTGGGGACTTTTATGAGTATATAGTCAAGCAACTACAACTGATTACTTGACATGAGGATAATTAGTTGAGAAGGTAGGGGTCTTGGCGCTTAAGGATCAGTGCCAAGCAACAGATGGGAACATTTTTAAACAAATGATTTTAACAAACCTGGTATTAGGAGTGAGCTTCCCAGGACTACTTGGCTTTCATTTTTAGTTTTGCTCTTGTTGGAATGTAAAACTTCAGCCTAGTCCACCAGGCTAGAGAGGAGTGGGACTCGCCAGCACTCCAGGGCTGCAGAACATATTAGAGAAGCCTTAAGGGAAGCTGGTGAGTACAAACAAGTGAAATATAAACAGTGAACTGACAAAATAGCAAGAAGTAAATGAGATTTTAAAATCCTCAGCTGAAGGCTGCTGTGTGACCAGTGGGCCTGTGAGCTCATGGGCATTTTATGGAAATCTGTGGTCTCTCAGCCACATTAGAAACGCCATTGTGAGTCTGTTCAGAATGCAGACATTAGCTAAGCAGAGAGAAAGAAATTATGAAGTCCTGTGGCAGACATTTTGCCATTGTTTTCTATAACACATGCTACAATTTTTACTTAGTAGCTGTGAAACGGATTTCTATGTCCTAGATTGAGAACTGAAGGAAGAAAATAAAACCAGAATAGAAGTTATTGCAATTAATTTCTAAGGAGAAACTATAGTTTGCACATGTGTAAATGTGCAGAATAAGCAGTAACTTTTGTGTTAATACACACTTTTACATAAACTGTTAATTTTCAAATATGCACTGACCAGTAGTAATGATAGTAACCAGTCCCTATAATAGGTTTCTCTTATAACTGAGGGATTCTATAATGTATCTTCATTGGTGTCACAGTTAATAGTAAGGATACTTTTGCCACACTGTTTGCACTATCATTTGTGTCTGTAGATTAAAGATTATCTTTAAAGAGCTTAGTTTGTCAGTAAAAACATTTTAAGCTTAAATATATTACAAGACATTAAGCATCTGCTTCTGTCTATAATGGACTACCCATTACTACCTATAATAGCAGTCCCTTACATTTTAAAAAATCTATTTGAAGACATCAAAGACCTACTAAGACAGTTAGGACTTGAGAGCTAAGATCTCAGAAAGAACAGAAACTCGAGTGTCCCACGTTCTAGGTTACTTTTTCCCTTGAGACAGTTAGTTACCATCTTTTAAATAGCACCTAGGAGAAGCTAAGAATCCAAGCAAAAAGCAGCTGCTAAGAGTCAGAAAAACAGAGCAGAACATTATGATAAAGTGTGTGTGGGGCGGGGGGGCGTGAAGAATTCATGGGTACTAAATGAGCCAGGACATGAGAGGCCATGATCACGGAAAGAAAGGAGGCACAGAAAAATCAGCCCAATAATCTGAGCAATTTTCCTTCCAAGTCATTCACTAATTTATAAGTGGCACAGATCAAGACGTGAAAAAGCCAAACAGAAAGCGGGTGCTAAATAGCCAAGAAGCTAATCAGAGCTAATTACAATCTTACTGTGATGGAGAGATAGAAATTAGAGTGTAGGTCCACCAAGGTGAAAAGGGCTGAAAAACACTGTGATGGTTAATTTTAGGTGTTAACTTGAGCGCACCATAGGATGCCCAGATATCTGGTTGAACACTGTTTGAGCATGTTTCTGTGAGGCTGTTTCTGGAAGAGATTAGCATTTGAATTGGTGAGCTGAGTATAGCAGTTGGTCTTCCCCAACATGGGCATGATCCAATCTGTTGAGGACCTGAATAGAGCAAAAAGGCAGTGGAAGGTTGGAATTTCTCTGCCTAACTGTTGAGCTGGGACATTGATTTTTTTTCCTGTTCTTAGGGCTCTTAGTCCTTAGGCCTTCAGGCTTGGACCTGCATCTACACCATCAGCTGTTTGATTGTCAGGCCTTTGAACTACACCATCATTTTCTTGGGCCTGCAGCTTGCAGATGGCACATCATGGGACTTCTCAGCATCCAGAATTACATGAGCCAAAACCTTATAATAAATTTATTTACATAAAAAGTATTGGCCCCCTTTGTCTGGAGGATCCTGACTAATATAGACACCCTAAGCTTTCATTTGGGACTCTGGAAGGACTATGCCTGAAGAGTTAGCTCAGAAATAGACCTGGTCTTATAAAATATTGAAATCCATTCTCTAATCAGATCAGTGACTGATTGGATTAAAGTAATCTGTTTTTATTCTAATACCCTAGCAGAAGTTAAAGAACATATTCATTGGAGAAGAGAAAATGATCCAGAGCCTTTATGTTTTTAACACATGGTTTCTGATATTCAGTGAAGCAAGAGAAAAGTAGGAATACTGGGATACAGTTTCCAGAACATGGTGCAAAAAGAGATAACTCAGACTTCCTGAGTTGAGAAGACAGCTTCATGTCTAGAGAGATCAAGGCGGCTGGAGTTTGTAGGACAGAGTCTTGGGGAGGAGAGAGCTGCACCAGGCATGGTGACTACATGAGAAAATATGTAAGATTTTTCTTATTATTTAAATCTCTTTTAAATATAATTGACAGTTTAAAGAAAAATGAAAACATGTATTGTGGGCTTTATAACATAGGTAAAAGGAAATGGGCAGTGATAAACAGTACAAAGGCTGGGAGTGGAGACATGCAAGTATATTGTAAGAAGGTTCTTATGCTACATGTGAAGTTGTATGAAATCACTTGGGGGTAAACTGTGATAAGTTAAAGGTGTATCTATAAACATGAAAATAACACAACTAAGGATAGCCAGTAAGCCAACAAAAAGATAAAATGGAATCATAAAAATACTTAACTCACCTAAGAGAAGACAGAAAAGAAAGGAAAAGGAAGAATTAAGAGATGAGATAAAATTTTTTTAAAAACCATATAATACATTTAAACATAAATATACCAATAACTACTTTAGATGTAAATGATCTCAACACCTTAACTGAAAGGCAGAAATTGCCAGTTAGGATTTTTAAAAAGCAAATTCAACTATCTACTATGTAAAAGGAATACACATTACATATTAAGATACTAAATAAATAAATAGGGTATTTCCCAGCCAGGTGGCTCAGTTGGTTGGAGCATCATCCCATGCACCAAAAAGGTTGCAGGTTCGATTCACAGTCAGGGCACATACCTGGGTTGTAGGTTCAATCCCTAGTCGGGGTTCAACCCCCTGTCTCTCACATTGATGATTCTCTCTCCCTCTCTCTCTCTGTTTTTCCTCCACCCCTTACTCTGTCTCTAAAATCAATAAACATGCCGTCAGGTGAGGATTTTTAAAAAAAGATACAAATTAGATTAAAAGAAGGATGGAAAAGATTTATCATGTTAACACTGGTAATCAAAATATAGCTGAGTAGCAATATCAGATAAAGTAGATTGCAGAGCAAAGAATATTACCATGGATACAGAAGATAATAATGATAAAGTAGTTAACTTATCAGAAAGATAAAACAATATTAAACATATGTGCACCTAATAACAAAACGTAAAAATACATGAAGTAGAAATGATATAACTTCAGAGAGAAATAGATAAATCCATAATTGTAGTCCAAAATTTTATTAGATTTTTCTCAATAATGAATATAAGAATATAGAAGAGGGAACCAACCTATCAATTCTCTTGACCTCATTGATTTTTAGAGAGCACTATCTCTGTCAGCAGCAAAATATGCATTCCTTTTTATTGCACATGGAGCATTTATTAAGACCATTTTCTGAGCCATAGAACAATTCTCAATACATTTAAAAGGATTTAAGTCATACAAAAAATGTTCTTGACCACAATAGAATTAATGAAGAAATCAATAACAGAAATCTTCAAATATTTGGAATCTAAACTATGTACTTCAAAATAGCTCATGAGTCAAGGATGAAATCAAAAGGGAAATGAGAAATTATTTTGGCCTGAATGAAAATGAAAAGTCATGTATCAAAAACAGTATGCAGGTGGAAATGTATAATGCTAAGGGTTTATGAGAAAAGAAGTCTCAAATCAATATCCTCATCTTCCATCCTAAGAAACTAGAAAAAAGAACAAATGAGACCCAAAATAAACAGAAGACAGGAGTACTGAATCTAGTCTTCAATGTGATGGCGTTTGGGAGGCAGGGCCTTTGGGAGGTAATAGGTCATAAGGGTAAAGCCCTCATGAATGGGGCTAGTGCCCTTATAAGAAGAGTTTGGTAGCACTTTCCATTATGTGAGCACACAACAAGAAGTCAGCCATCTGCAAACTGGAAGAGAGCTCGCACCAGAACTCAACCGTGCTGGTACCATGATCTTGCACTTCCAGCTTCCAGAACTGTGAGAAATAAATTTATTTTTTTATAACCCACCCAGTCTATGGTATTTTGTTATAGCAACTGAGCTCACTAAGACAATGGCTCACAGGATTCAATATTAACATGCCAGTTCTTCCCTAATTGATCTATAGATTCAATGCAATCTCAAAATCCCAGGTGACCATCTAGTAGAAATTGATAACCTCATTCTATAATTCATGGGAAAATGTGTAGTATCTAGAATAGCCAAAACAACTTTTTTAAAAAGGAACAATGTTAGGGGACTATCAATACCTGTTCATTATTTTGAATGGAAGAGTGATTTTACAGGTGTATACATATGTTAAAACTTACCATATTGACACTTTAAATATATGCAGGTTATTGTATGTGATTTATACCTCAATAGAGCTGTTTTTAAAAAGCTAATAGATAGGAAAAGGAGAGTAAAAAATACAGGAAAAGGTATATATAACAGTTTGGAAAAATAAAACAAATAGTAACATACTAATTTTTAACTCGTTTATATCAGTAATTATCTTAATAAAGATACCATTCCAATTAAAAACACCATTGAGCTAAAAATAAACATTAAAAATGATTATTAAAATATTTTTATGCTCTGAAAATCCCTTTATTTTTATTTTTAAATGTTTTTAATTAAAACAAATTTTTAAATTATAGTTTACATTCAATATTATTTTGTATTAGTTTCAGGTGTACAGCATATGAGTTCAACAGTCATATACCTTACAAGGTGTGCCCCTAATGTTTCCAGTACCCAACTGGCACTGGAAACTACCAACTGGGTTTATTTCTGGGCTCTTTATTCTGTTCCATTGATCTGTATGTCTGTTTTTATGCCAGCACTATGCTGTTTTGATTACTATGGCCTTGTAGTATAGTTTGATATCAGGTATGTGATACCTCCAACTTTGTTGTTCTTTCTCATGATTGCTGTGGCTATTCAGGGTATTTTGTGGTTCCATGTAAGTTTTTGGATTATTTGTTCTAGTTCTGTGAAATACATCATTGGTATCTTGATAGGAATTGAGTTGAATCTATAGATTGCTTTTGGTAGTATGAACATTTTAGCAATGTTAATTCTTGCTATCCATGAGCACAGTATATGATTCCATTTATTTGTATCTTTTTCAGTTTCTTTCTTCAGTGTCATAATTTTCTGTGTACAGGACTTCTACCTCCTCAGTTAAATTTATTTCTAGGTATTTTTATTGATGCAATTTTAAATGGGATTGTTTTCTTAGTTTCTCTTTCTGATACTTCATTATTGGTGTATAAAAATGCAACCAATTTCTGGATATTTGTTTTGTATCCTGCTACTTTACTGACTTCATTTACCAGTTGTTGTTTTTTATGGAATCTTTAGGTTTCTCTATATACAATATCATGTCCTCTACAAGTAATGACAGTTTTACTTTTTTTTTTTTTTTTTTTTACAATTTGGATGCCTTTTATTTCTTTTTGTTTGATTGCTATGGCTAGGACTTTCAGTACTATGTTGAATAAGAGTGGTGAAAATGGACATCTTTATCTTATGCTTTTAGTTTATCCCCATTGAGAATGATGTTAGCTGTGTGTTTGTTATATGTGGACCTTATTATCTCCAGATATGTTCCCTCTAGTCCCACTTTTCTGGAAGTTTTTATTATAAATGGGTGCTGGATTTTGTAAATGCTTTTTCTGCATCTATTGATATGATCATATGATCTTTATTCTTCATTTGTTTATGTGATGTATCACATTAATTGATTTGCAGATATTGTACCAACTTTGTATCCCTGTAATAAATCCCACTTGATTATGGTGTATAATCTTTTAAATGTATTGCTGAATTCTGTTTGCTAATATTTTGTTGAGAATTTTTACATTTATGTTTATCAGGGATATTGGCCTATAATCTTTCTTTGTAGTGTCTTTATCTGGTTTTGGAATTAGGATAATGCTGGCCTCATAAACTGAACTTGGGGAGTCTTCCCTTCTCTTGAATGTTTTAGAATAGTTTGAGGATAGGTGTTAGTTCTTCTTTAAAGATTTGGTAAAATTCCTCAGTGAAGCCATCCAGCCCAGGACTTCTGTTTATTAGACGTTTTTTGATTACCTCTTCCATTTCATTAGTTGTAATAAGAGGGTGCCTGGGTCTTTAGCAGACTTGGAGAGAATCCCTGATGATTTTCGCAGCCAGATATCATTTGGGCACCTCCTCTCAGCTCTGGTGCTTTGGGCCCCAGAGTCCTATGTGGAATTGAGACCCTTTGCTCCTCAGGGGGAACCTTTGCAGCTGAAACATCCCTCCAGATTTTCAGCCACAGCCCATGGGAGTGGGGCCAGCCCTTTTTGCATCTCCACCCTCCCTACCAGTCTCAGTGTGGCTTCTTCTGTAAATCCTTGGTTATAAGACTTCTGTGCAGCTAGTTTTCAGTTGCTTATTCAGGTTGATTGTTCTGTATTTTAGTTGTAATTCCAGTTTGGTCCTGGAAGGAGGTGAGTGTAACTTTCACCTACTCTGCTGCCATCTTGGATCTCTCTGCAAAAATGATTATTAAAATCTTCTAATTGGTCATAGAGTTTGTCATAGCCTTTATCTTCTTAGTTTACCATTCTTTATTAATGGGTAGCCATGAAGAAATATTTTATTTAAGAGAACAATATAAAGAAAAAATTAACTAAAAATATTTAATTCCCTGGCTTAAGCTGAGTTGTGGTTTGAAATGAGCCTCTTCACTTGGGATTGGGATTTATAGGGAGTCATCTATGGGTGGCCTGTGATTACCCCCTCTCATTTTCGTATGTAAAATATTACATATTTGTATGTGTTTTTCAGGAGAGGGTCTATAATTTTCATCAGTATCTCATGTCCAAGAAAACTCGTATGAATCATGGTTTGAAGAATGAAAAAGTTGAGTGGTTTTAAGTGTTTAATTTCTCAATAATGCTTCTCTGAAATTAATTTCTAATGGATGATTCAAATGACTTGGCCTATCAGTGCCTGTATGAGTCTCATCAGGGCAGCTTGTAGTAATAAGTATTCCAGGCGCTTGTGTGGCTTAAACTTTGATGAAAGCCCTCTATTTCCTTTAGCTGAACTGGGGTTCTCACGATATGATTCCCAGGTCAGCAGCTGCAGCATCACCTGGGAACTTACTAGAAATGCAATTTCTCATGCCCCACTGAATCAGAACTCTGGAGGTGGGGGTCGCCAATCGGTGTGTTTTAAGGAGTTTTCCAGGAGATTCAAATGTGCACTAAAGTTTGATAGCCACTGTGTTAAACTATACTTCCTATTCTGTACCCCTTGCTTTCAGAGCAAGTTTAATACAGTTTGTTAAGGAAGTGGCTGCTGCATGAACAGTCTAATGTTGATAGCTGGTATTTTTCATCTTTATCCTTAAAGAGCCTGAATTACTCTCACACAAGTGTCTTGGGTTGCACAGCAACAGTGAGCAATTGTTTAGAGAAATCCTAAGTCCAAATAAAATTGGAACTTAGAGACACAACATGTAAGTTCACTTACAAAACTTCTGACCAGAAGGCTTTTCAGAGATGAGCCCCAGTAATTCCAAGGGCCTTGAATCTCTCTTCCTTTGAGGAGTAGAACATTCAGTCTCCTGAACAGATGGACCCTCAGGAACTAAGTTTTATTTACCTTTTTCCAGCTGTGTGGCACTCTCACAAATGTCCTTTAAAGGCTTTCTCAGTATCACTATAGATCCATTTGCAAGAGGATATTAATGAATTCACTCAGCCTATGTTCTGAGTACCCCACAGGACAGAGGTCTCAGCCGTAGCAGCATAAAACTTGAGCTGTCCAAACCAGCCTCTCAAACCTCCAAATGATCATTTTCTCTGGTGCTTCTGGTGCTTGATTTGTTGTGATACCTTACTGTTTCACTGAGTAATAGCATAGAGCTCTTCACAGCAGTTCCCATCAAAGGAGGGCAGCCAAGTGGAATTCATTTTTGGCTCTTAATAGTTTTCAAAAGAGAATTTTATTGCATATTAATGAGGACTAATTGACATTTGTGACTGTTTTTTATGGAAATCACGGACATATAATTTGCATAATAGTGCCTAAGTGCTTTTCAGTAACAATGCAACTCTGGGAAGTTGGTAAGGGTTTTGGTATGTTGCTGTTTGGGTTTTTTAAATTCCCAACTCCAGTCCCTGGCAGTAGTGTGGAATACTAACAGGTCTCTAAGATACGTCCATACGGCAGTAGTAACTGACAGTCCAGTTTGTGTGATTATGTCAGCTTATACCTGAGAGTACAGAGAGTCAGCAAAACACAGCAGGGTAAGGCTCAGAAAGCAAGAGATGCTCTCACTGTATCAGAGGGAGATGTTCCAGCCCTTCAATCAAACCTCCTGTTTCTCCTGAGTTATAGGAGTATCTAGATGGTCCTGAAGATCATTCCTAGGAGTCTAAGACTCCTATTCTGTTTTCTGAATGTCTCTGAGTCCACTTCAACAAATAGGTATTGATCACCTACTTCGTATCAGGCACTGTGCCAGGTACTAGAGCAAGACCATGTTGGCTTGTTCCCTGCTGCATCTGTAGCTCTTAGCATAGTGACTAGCACATAATAGTTGATCAATCAATACTTATTGAATTAATGAACATTGCCTCTACCATTGGGGATCTATAATTCATTATTCTCGCAAAATCTGAGTTTGAATGTGGTATAAAGAACGTTGTTCTTCATGTTGGAAGATACATTAATGATTCAAAGCTTAGGATTCTGTTAGGAAATTTAAAGAAACAAGATGGATAACCTCAGTTTTGTGCCCCAAGTCTTATGTACAGATGACCCTTCTATAGCACAGAAATGAAAGAAGCTGTGACTTGTTGACGATCTAGTATATGTAGGTTATATTTGCATACACCCTATACATCATATGATTTAATCACAAACAAAACTTATGAGATGTGGGTAGTATTATCCTCATTTCATTGAGGAGGCACCTAAGAAATGAAGTTAAGTAACTAACCAGAGCCACAGAAAATGATGGTGCTGAGACTTAAATTCAGCCTTAGCTTTGTCCATTGCAGTGCCACTCATTACACCCAGTGGTCCTAGGATATTTGAAGTGAAGCCAAATCCCAAGTACTGGGATGGAGGGTTGAGTTAGCCCTATATTCAGGATGTGCCCTGTATTCAGTTGACCTACTGCCTATAGTAAAATTATTATTTACAACACTGTTTCCCAGATTCCATGGGGGAACCAATCCAATAGCCAGTCTGATTCAGTATAATTCTACCAAGCAACCAGAAAAGCTTAAACACTGCATAGCAAAGGGAGAAGCCAGGTTCAGTAGAAGGAAAGTTACAAAGTAATATGAAGCTAAGAGGTTGTGTACAGCCTTGTTGAGCAAAAATGTTCTCCAGATTGTGGGAAGATCACTGACTGTGTGCGGGGAGGCTGGGGAAGGGGGAGGCTTTGGAACATAGAGATTAGGAAAGAATGGAGATATAGTTCAAGAATTCATTCAAAGCCCAAAGATCCCAAAGCTTTGTTTTCTTCGAGATCCATGTAAGACTAAGGGAATGCATGAAGTCCGCTCTTCTTGCCTCCACCCCTGCCAAGGACAACAAGTGATTCCACTGTGCTTCTAAAATTCCCGGAGAGGGATGTTTGGAGCAGCCACCTCTCCTCCTCTGCTCTTCCCTTTGGCGAATCGAGAATCCCTGCAGGAGCCCTGCTTCAGGGTCTTTGAGATGGTTATTTAGAAACCATGGGAAGTGTGTGGAAACCTTAATTAGAGGCACTTCAGAGGCTTTAAAAGGGAACTTTTATCACCTCCCCCTCTTTTATAAGGTAAATCTGAGGTTCTGAGAAGCAGATTAATTCACTCCACTTTACATTGTTGGGGAGAAAACGTACAAGTTCCAAAACTTAAACTCTCCCAAGAGAATATTCTTTCCTCTTCCGCTATGTTCCTTGTCTCCCTTGGGCCTCCTCACAGGCTTCTCGCCAAGCCCTCGGCTGTTACCCCGGGACCCTGCCTGCATTCCCACGCCCAGCCTCTGCCCCACCTGTCCCCAATGTGTGAAAGGCCAACAGTAACTTCCTTTAAGGTCCTTTAATGAAGTATAGGAAGAGCACTGAACTTGGGAGACCGCAGTTCTGGTCCCACACTCACTGTGTGATCCTGAGTCTCTCAACCTGTGGGGCTGTTTTCTGATCCATAAAATGAAGAGATTGGACTTTATGATATTTGAAGTTTCTGCCGGCTCCACCATATCTGTAACGTCACCTGCTTTCTCTGGCCAAACTAGCGTTTCCTAGATGTGCAATACTTTCCCGCCTTAATCTCAAAACTGTGGGCCATCTTCTGTACTGACAATCTATGTGGCAGGTGGTCTTAGGGAGGCTGAATCCTCTCTGCCCTGCTTGCATCTGCTTGCTGCCCCCATGAAAAGCAGTGTATGCTCAGGGAATAGAAGTGAATTTACTATTAGTATAAGTGACCCATATTCAGGATGTTTGTAAATTTGCTACCAGAACATAACACAGTGCATTCAAAGGTAATTAAAAATGCATTTTACATTCCCTGCTGTTTATAATTATCCGTGTATCTGCTGCCTACATTAGCAGAGTTAACAGAGAGCTAATACCTCAGATAATATTGATGCCAGAAGGAAACTTAGTGAACATCTAGTATGACGCTATTGGTGGTGGTGGTTTGAATAGATACTTCTGATGCATTTGCATGTGGTTCTGTCTTATCTTTCTTAGTGGGTGGCCTGAGGTTGAGGTACTTCAAATAATGTATCTATTTGCTCACATTGTGTGGAAACATCCTTATTATTCCAATTGTCCTCCTTTCTCCTGCTTTTAATATGAAATATGTAGTGGGGTGAAAAGTAAAGAGGTGAGAAAATCATGACAAAGGAAAAATAGTCATAGGATAATAAAATGAGTCAGAGATGCCTAACACTGCACGGTTGCTATAAGTGAGCCACATATTTGATTCCAAACTTCCCAGAAAGCAAAAAAGAGACAAACAGGCCATGCATGAAATAAAAATGTTCCAGAAAAAAAAGTAAACGTTTCCTGACATTTAAGAGGAAGTGAGATTATACTATGTGTCCTCATGGAGGAGCCACTAAGTCAGTGTTGTAGATCACACCCTCAACAATAGCCTGTCAATACCTACAATGCTAAATTCATTCATTCAGTCAATATGCATTTATTTAGTGCCTACTATGTGCTAGGTATGTTTCTGATGCTGAGATTATCCTGTCATTGGCTAGTGGGAGCCAGTTGACACCTGTATCGCTTTGACATGACTGTAATCTCTGATACCTTTTTATTTTCTCATATGAAAAGATGTGGCAGGTTCATGTTATATATTTCCATCTCCATAAATTATCCATTTTGCTAAAGAAAACTGATTCCTTTTAGTGAAAAGTGGTTTTAAAGACCACAATCTGGGCACTTGAAATGTTTAGTTACTGGGTTATAATTAGTTCCAAGCCTCAGTTAACAGACTGGAAAATATGAATGTTTTAGAAAAAAAATTCTGAGTTCATACTGATACTTCTCATTGAAATTAAACATTGAAATTTATTTATTTATTTGTTTGTTTATTTATTTTATATGTGTATCTCTTTTCTCTTACTTTGAAAATCTTAGTTCCCAGTGACATAAATATAATTACTTATTTGCTTTATCTAATAGATACTTGTCTGTGTATGTGCATACGTGTGTATCCATCTATATAAAATAGGAGCAATACTCACTTAATGCAGTTTAAGATTTCTTTGCAGGTAATTTTTGTCCTTAGGATGTATAATCAAGTTAGTTACTTAAAATAATTCTTCTCTATGTGGTTATTCCATCAACTTGATATAGTTTGGTTGATTTATTTCAATTCATTTTTATTTTTTGAAGATGGATTTTCTCCTTTTTGATTTAATTTTTAATTAAAATATTTACATGGTTTCAGAGTCAAAACTATAAACATTGAGAGGCCTCTTTGCCCCCCTGTTTCCTCCCCCTTCTTCCTTTCCTCCTTTAGAGACTTTGTGTTTGTGTGTGGGAGGGAGAAGGGGCTTTTGGAGGGGTGGATCTTTTTCTTTGTGCCTTAGATTCTTTATGTTGTGGTCAGATGCCTCACCACTACCCTCAGACACACTGCTCCCCACTCACTTTCCCAATTACTTCACACTGTTGAAATCATTCAGCTCTATCCTCTCAATTACTGAGCCATTCACTGTTTCACCAGCTCCTCGTGTGTGGATCTCTGTGAGTGTGTGCAGACACTGGAGTCAAATGCCTGTCCCTGGGAGAGCCCAGTACTATGGTGTGTAAAGTCTCTACACTGGATATCCATGGACTGAAGGGGAGCCTGGAATTCAAAGTTCCATGTCAGTTTCCAAGGAGACCTTTGCAATGTACTCAGAAATTTAGCCCCCAGAGAGTTTATGTTCAGACCGACAACCCCATCGTATTCACAGAATCTTCCAAAGATAATTTGGATTTAAGATTGTCAGCCTTCTAGGACCCACAGTGTTGACCAGGATTTCTCAACCTTAGCATTATTGATATTTGGTGCCGGATAATTCTTTGTTCTTTGAACCATCTTGTGAATTGAAGGATGTTAAGGCCTCTACCTACTAGATGTCAGTAGCACCCTCCTGTCAGTTTTGACAACCACATTGGCAAATGTCCTCCTGGGGTGTAAAATCACTCCAGTTGAAAACTACTGGTATAGATAGACTCTTGTGTACCACACTCGAGAGAACCCATAGTAATGAAGCTCTGGGAACTAAACATGAAAAAAACCACCAGGCCATTTGGTGTCTTCTTGGGAGAAGTCAGTCCAGAGTGTCTGCCCCATGTAGAGGGTATGCTGGGAGGACATTGATTTTGGAATGTAAACTCCTGGATTCAAGTCCTGCCTCTACAGATTTGGAGCAAGGTTCTCCACTTCTCCGCTCTTAAGTTTTCTTATTTGAAAATGAGGGATTGGTGTAGTTTACTTCACATGACACTGTTGTAGTGAGAACAAAATGAGGTTCTATACCCCCCCCCCAACACACACACACACTGATGTATACTCTAATCTGATTTAAGGATACACAAACATGGACTTGAGAATAGTTCAAATATAAGCATACTTATTTGCCAGTATGATTAAGAGGGAAATGTAGGGAAAATACACCTTCCAATCCATCATGTCTTATAGGCCTCCCAGTGGCTTACAATATTGCTCTTAGGATGGAAGGCACAATAGGAGATGTCTAACTTTAAATAGAGGGAAAAGAATAAAAAAGGTCTTTTCAGCAATTTCAACTAGATTATGATGCAAATAGTCATGTTTTTATGTTTACTTATTAATTTTGCATTCAGTAATCTGACTAGACTGCACAAGAATGTAAATGTCTTGACAGGAGATAGTGGCTGGTAGTTCTCTTGGGGTTTCATTATAATGAACCTGGTAAATAATTCAGGACCATCTGAGAGGCCAGCAAATGGGCAGCACCTGGTGCTGTATTGTCCATGCCTAAGCACGCAGAATCCAAAGATGGCATTCTACACCTGTCACTATTGTTCTGCTGAAATAATAATTGACACTTTTCCTCTTCCAATTTTTCTTCACAGTAAGAGAAAGCTGTGTTAAGCTGTTTCAAAAACACAAAGCAGAAGTGGTATCCTCTTATAAATTTCCACTGGTAAAATTTCAAATCTGTTTTCGGTATTAAGGGATAGATTCCTTTAAAGAATTAGGCACCTGTCTACCTTTTCTTCCGGGGCTAATTTGAGCCTTTCTGCATTTCTACTTTTGTTCTGCAAGGTGGAGCTCCTCTTTATCCCAGTATTCATATTGTGAGCATCTTCTGAGAGAAATAACGCCGTCCTCTATCTAGTTGCTCACTCTGTGGGCATTCCTAGAGTCCTCAGTTTCTCTTCCGTAACCCGGGTAGCCTAGCCCACTTCTAGCTGTCTAACAGTTTAAAAACAAACAAAAAACTACTGGCAATGGGCTTACGTATTCTCCTGTGACCCCAGCTGAGTGGACATAGAAAGTCCTCCACTCCCTGAGAGAGCAGGAGGCAGACAGTGCCTGCAGGCCGCCTCCCAGGGTCAGGCAGAGCTTAAGCCATGAGTTGCATGGAAGGATCTTGGAAGGGCAGGGGATTTCCCAGTAGGGAAAAAAGGAAAAATGCCTCACATGTCTGAACTACAGTTTTTATAGAGCTGGGCCATAAAAAGGATCTGAAGAGAGTCTGTAGGGCTTTGTATCTGCAAAGCTTTATATCTGATTGTCAGAGGTGCTTTGTCTTTTGTTTTTAAATTACTGCTTATTAAAGAGGTTTAGAATTTATTTAAGTATATATTCTATTTTAGACCTTTGTTATATATAATAAAGTATATAACTATATAATAAAAACATAACTGTATGATTAAAATATAAAATATTTTAAACCTCTTATAAACCATTTACACATACATATACGTATAATTTGTTTGTTAACAGGTTTAATTGCTTTCCTTTCCTTGGAGACCTGGTGAGAGTACTTGGAGCAGTGACTGCCACCTGGTGGTAGCCAGAATCATCACGTCGTGGTTCCTGAGGTGCCCGCTCCTGACTGACATGGTACGCTGCACCAGGCCACCAGGAGAGCCTGGAGGTGGTTGATGAAGGAGCTTGGTGAAATAACCCTTCGCTTCCACCTGAATGGGTTGTTCATCACAGATTTTGAGCTAGGGGCCAGCTCTAAAATGGTGCCTCTGAAGAAAAGATTTGAGATGCTGTTATGTTTTCATCAAAGATCTGCTGGTTCCCTACCAGCGGGTAACCAAGACTGAATACGAGCACACGAAGAGGGGCATGTGATGACATGGAGCCTGAAATAAACTGCTCTGACTTGTGTGACAGTTTGCCTGGCCAGGAGCTGGATCGGAGACCCATTCATGAACTCTGCAAGACGACTATTGTAAGTAAGCAGCCATGGGGTGTCAGGGCTGCTCAGAAATACATGTTGTTTGGTGGGGGGAGGCGTGGAGGAGGAAGTGTTCGTGAAGGACACGTATTTCCAGGCTTCGGTGATGACCGGGCAGTTCACGTTTGAGCTATAGAAGACCTTCGTCCCTAACAGCTTCTCTTTATTCTGTTTTCAGACCTCTTCCCACCACAGCAGTAAGACCATTTCTTCATTATCTCCTGCCCTCTTGGGTATAGTTTGGACTTTTCTCAGCTGTGGACTTCTTCTGATAGTCTTCTTTCTTGGCTTCACAATTCGCTGCAGAAAGAACAGGTAAGAGCCCCACGCCTAGTTTCTCATCTCCCATAGCCTGCGTCATGAAACCCAGAGTGTTAGTACCATTTTGGCACGCTAAGCTGCCAGCTGGTATCAGTAGATCTTGGCTCCTACTGTGGCATTAAGCTGTGTGAGAAGTTCCCCCCCCAAATGGTCCAGGCTTTGCCGTAGAATTCCCTCTTGAGAAGGAGAAAGATCTAGCTCAGTGTTGTGCCACCTACTATAAGGATGCCCCGCCCCCCCAAAGAACATGAAGATTCTCTCCACATAAAGGATACAACCCTTCTAAGAAGATGTATTTATATTAAAAACAGAGAGCATGTAGAGAAATCTTCCAAAGCAACACTAAAACTCATGGCAGCACAATTGGAACCAATCTGGGTGAGCTAAGGTTTTTGCAAAAATAGTGAAGGCCTACTACCTGGCTGTTCTGCTAGACAGTTCTGACTGGTTGGAAGATCACTGGCTCATCGGGGTAAGTCTCTGTGGCTCCCAGGGCTGGCAAAAGAAGCAAATGATGACCTTCTTCTGAAGGGACTTGCAGAATCTTGCCTTCCCTGCTATTCGATCCTTCCCTCAGGGACCATTCCATCTCTTCCACTCCGGCACTCCTTACCCTCATCCTTCCCCAGCCGTCCCATGCGGCCTCCAGCCCCCTCTCCCAGCCCCACAGCTGCCTTTTTCCTGGGTGGAGCCCACATCAGATTTCAACAGCTCCCTCAGAGAAGCAAAACTTGCCTGGCCCCACCCCAGCCTTATGCTTAGTGGTGATCGAGTGTATTGTGCTCCATTGCCTTGTTTTGGCACTCAGATAAGGATCAGTCAGTTGAATTTGCCTAGCAGGCATTTTGGGGGTGCCATTGGCCATTTGAGGCATGGAGGACATAGAATTGTTAAGTAGCAGTGGTTTGATCTGCTGGGTCAACCTCAACATGGCAGCGATATGTGGCACTCTGTCCTGAGTATACCCCTAACACTGTTCCAGCCACTTTCATTCTGTTCCTCAAGTACATGAAACTTACTCCCATCTCAAGGCCTTTGACTTACTGCTCCCTACTCTTCCCACAGTCTTCTCCAGATCTTTCCATGACTAGTTACTTCTCATCCCACAGGTCCTGTTTCAAATGTCGCCTCTTCAGAGAAGCCTTCTCTGATCATCTTACCTAAAGTAACCTCTCTACCCAGTGACCACCCAGCCCCCACATCTCATTCCATATCCCATCACTGTTTTATTTTCTGATATTACCATATTTATTGATTTACCTTTTTATTGTCTGTATCCTTTAGCAGAATATAAACACTATGAACACAGAGGCCTTGTCTGTTGTCCTCACTACTGTCTCCAACATTTAGAACAGACTCTGGAATATAATAGGTGCTTAGTAAATATGTTTTCAGTGATCCTGGGAGGAAGGAGATTTTAATTCCAGTGGAGGCTGCTGCCAAGAAAATGACTAGGAAAACCACACATTTCAAGGCTAGAGAGCTATGAAGTAGTCTATTTAGCTATAACACATTTCTATAATGCAAATTAATACCTGATTGGTAAATAAGAGAATAATATTATTGGTTCATATGTAACTTTTTCCCCAGAAAATCAATGGTTTAAAGAATTAAGAGGCAAGCTTTCTTGCAGTTAAAGAAGGAAGCATTAAGCTAAGAATGCTAGGGCACTTCCTTCCCTTACAACAAATAGCAGCTGGTTTAATGGCTTCAAGAACTGGTGTTCTTCGTACACGAAGCTCTCTGGTGAAGCTGTAGGAATAGATGAAAAAACAGAACAGACATTTCCCTTGTGTTTAAAAAGAATTGATTGTTGAAGAAAGCTCAGATCCAGAGCAGATTTTGATGATAATGTTATTTATGGGAGGCACGTACCCTTGAGGACCTACATCTTGCAGATTTAAGGCTGCAGAAATCAACTAAGATCCTGGGTACAAATGATAGTGGAAATTTACTGAGTGCTAGTTCTTTAATAGGGATAATTATTATTTTTATTAGTGTTCCGGTTACAAAGTTAAATGTGTTTCAAGTGTTATGGCCCCACACTATTTTTCCCAAAACACATTATTTTTATACATGATTTTGTAGAATGCAAGGCTTTTAAATCATTTATATATCCTGTTAAAACAGGAGCACTTGTAAACAGTGTTGTAGTAGAGCAACTATATTTGCTGCCTGTTTTGCTTGCAGTGGGAGCATGACTAGGCATGAAGAATAAAACAGTAAGAGTCACTCTAAATAAAAACACATTTTGTCATTAAGCAGCTTACAAGGTCAGATAAAGAAAGATAAGATAGCCCAGTTTCAAAAGTGCTTTCTTAAATAATAAAATTTGTTCAAAGGTGCACCATCACGATTAGATGCTTCATTTCATTACAGTTCTGTGGCAGAGAAAAGGAAAATATTGTAATAAAATAAAATAGTAATGTTCGAGTTCAGTCGCAGATATTGCATTCTTGATAAAATTTTTAAATGTAACCACAATAAAGAGAAATATTAAAAAAAGAAAAAGAAGAGAAATTTAAATGTAGTCTGCAAGAGAAAATCAGTAAAGGGCTAAATGGAGAAAATGAACATGTCCCCCATCCAGGGGTTAATGGGGCTCTTTTATACAATGTTTGGAGAAGAAAACTGTAAATTGTTTTGAAAGAATTTATGTTGGCTATAGATAACGGGGAGCAGAAAAAGTTAGGAGGGAGTAGCTCTGAGATGGGTGAATAGTCCGTAAGGAAAGAGTACTTGATGCTTTGGGGTTGGATGTGGGCAGCAGCCGGGAAAGTTCATGCATAAGCTGCATGTGGCAGCGCCTGATGGTCTCCTCTTTCTAGATAATCACTGAGATAGCTTCCTGGATGCTGATTCAAAGTTTCAATATACATTCAGGAATGGGAGCAGCCTTTTGTTGCTTTCAGACCCATGGCTGTTAACTGATTAACCTCTCTTGTCTCTTCCTCTCATCCTCCAGTCTGCTGTAACTTAATTTGGGGCATCTCAGAATTTTTCTCTTGGCAGAGCTATACACCAAATGGCTTAGAATGTTAAAGATAATGTTAAAATAAAGATGTAAAGCTATGAAACTCTCATCTACTCACAGTGAGAGTGCACACTGGTACAACCACTTTGAAAAATAATTTGGCATGTCTTCTAAAATAACACATATACCTTGTGAGCCAGCAAATCCACTTCTAAGTTATACCCAGGAGAAGTGTATGCACATTTACACCAAGAGTTGTAGAAAGAATAATCACAGTAGCATTATTTGTAATCATCTCAAATGCCCTCCAGCAGTAGAAGGAATAAGTAAATCATGGTGTAGTCTTACAATGGAATACTATACAGCAATGAAAACAAGCAAGTTACAGTTACATCCAGAAACAGGGAAGGATCTCACAAAAGTCAAATTAAAAAGACAGCCACTAAAGAACATGTACTATATGATTTCCCTTATATAAAGTTCAAAACCAGGCATAACTAAAGTATTGTGTTAAAAGTCAAGAGAGTGGTTTACCTTTAGAGAGGAAGGAAAAAAGGGTAATAATTATGAGTGGAGATTCTGAGGGGCTGTAATGTTTCCTTTCTTGACTCAGATGATAGTTATGTCGATACCTTCTTTGTGATAATTCATTGAGCTAAATATTTGTATTTGTGCACTAAAGAATACCTTCCCTAGCCAAGGTTATTTTTTTAAAAAGTCAACCTGTCAGGGATCTACAATTATAGGGGTCATGGAAAGGAAATGGCAGTGTCTTCAGTGGACTGTTGAACATGAAGACAGCATCAACTTCCAAATACCTCCTTTACGTAATATCAAATGTCCACATGTGTTCAACTGTTTCACCCCAATAGGCTTTCTTACTTTGATCAAATTACTGCATCAAGATTTATTCTTAAATTTCCTGTTCCCTTTGCTTTCATAAATGTAGCTGAGCATCAGAATTTTACTTAATTTGGATGCTAACCGCATTAGACAGTAACCTGACATTAACCAGTTTTTGATCCCATTGTACGCCTTCTTTCATCTCCATCCCACTAAAGAGCTTGCTTTTGGGGAGGTAGGTGTCAGATAGTAAACATTTCTCAGGCATTTTGAATTTTGCCATTATCAGTGGTGAAAGATACCATCCTGTGTGTGTGTGTCTGTGTTTGTGTGTGTGCTGAGAGGCCGTGGTGATCAGGATACTAATCTATGCACAGTGACCTTTGTTTCTATCTGACCGAGCAGATGTAGGAATTAATCATTGTCATTCCTGGATGCTGTGGCTGCAGCTGTCTCCCACTGCCTTTTTGCCCCTGATAGATTTATTTGTGCATTTGGTTTGCTGAAAAACATGCCTTGGCACAGAAAAACTGGCAAATTAGAGAAGCTTATCTGTGAATATCATTTTGTAGAAACGTATTTTTTTCTGCACATCTGTACCTATATGTTCTGAACTCTTTAAAAGGAGAAGAAAAAGAGAAAAGGAAAACAAGCTGGTAATATTGTTTATGTAACATCTAAATCATTATTTCCCATCCTGAGAAATTGCACATTGGACCAGTGAGTATCCTGGGTTGCAAAGAGCTTTCTTCTAAACTCTATACCCTTCTTCTTTTTGTAACCTCTACCCCTCCCCCAAACTCCCGATTATCAGTTTAGCCCCACTCCCAGAATCTGGGCATACTTTGGTTCTAGGCACAAGAAAATAAGTGTTCTAAACTAAAACTAAGTTAATTTTATAGCAGACCTCACCACAACTTTCAGATCATAACTAACACTTTCTGAAACCCAAGCATCCCCATTTCATAGATATCCCTGCAGCCCAGCAAATCCAGCCCCTGGTGACAGTGATACCAGCCTGGATGGAAATCAAAGCCACACCCCTTAGGATGTTGGGAGTCAGCTCCAAAATCCAGTATAAATTTCCTGGGCCTGGTTTATCCATTTTCATTTCCCTCCCTCACTCTGTCAGGTCAGCATGCCCTGGGGCAGAGGCTAAATCGGAGCATCCAGTGCCTATTCAGAGTCTGTCCCTTCCTTCCCGGCCACACTGCCTGCCAGGACCCCAGGCGGTGCCTGTAGATGTCCACGCTCGCCTGGGCCTTTCCGGTACCACCCCTCACTCCCTGGCACCTCTGCTAATTTTCCCCACTCCCTGACCCTGCTTGATTCTCACTCACAGTTTACTCCTTTGTTGACTCTTCCTGCATTTTTCCTCCTCAGAACGATCTCCTGGTTTTAAACACCCTTGTATACTCAATCCCTATATTACCACTGCTTGTCCATACTTGCCTGCTCCCAGCCTCTGGTTTATGTGTCTTAATTTTATGAGCCTGCCTAGACTCCTGGATTCAAACTCTTTTGGCCTTACCTCTTCGGCCACCATCTGAGCCCCAACTCTGACAGTCTTCCTGTTTCTAATAGTTCTGCCAAGCACCTTATTAGGAAAAGACAGTTTAGTTCCCTGATGTGAACCTTAGCGATTGGGCCCATCTCCCAGAAAGGGAAGCAAGCAAACCACGTGTCCATTTGACAGATGAATGGATAAATAATAGGTGTTTTACATCCAATGGAATATAATACAGCCCCCAAAAGATAGGAGATTCGGTTGCATCCTGCAGCATGGATGAACCTTGAGGACATTATGTTAAGTGAAATAAGCCAGCCACAAAAAGACAAATACTGAATGAATCCACTTACATAAAGTATCTATCATAGTCAGGGGCACTGACCTGCTTTTCCCTCAGATTGTCAAATTTTAAAATGACAACAGCCAACACAACAATAGTCATCTGGTGTGAATGAATCAAAATTATATCTTTTTTTTTGTCAGATCAGCAAAAGATATATTTTGTGGTATACTGCAGAATTTTAGTAATTAGTTTATGTGTGCCATGAGAGGAAAAAGGCTGAAAATCACTGCTATATTTTGTTATCTACATGATCTCTTAGGAGATAATGATCATCCTTAAATCACGATCTGTTTTGTGAAGTTGTTACTTTCTTTTTCTTTTTTTAATGAATTTAATGAAGTGAATGAATTTAATGAAGTGACATTGGTTAATAAAATCATATAGGTTTCAGGTGTACAGTTCTATAATCCATCGTTTGTATATTGTGTTGAGTATACACTACCCCAAGTCACGTCTCCTTCCACTACCATGTATCCCCCTTTTACCCTCTGGTAATCACCTTGCTGTTACCTATGTCTATGAGTTTTTTTGCGGGGGGCCGTTTGTTTGTTTTTGCTTAATTCTTTGTTACTTTATTTTTCATGTCCTAAATAGCTGAACTATTAAGTGATATCCCCCCTTTCAAGTATTCCAGAATTTCATTCCACCATACTCAAGATCTCTTAATGATTCAATAGGTTTCTATCACATCCCATTGACCTTCCTCTTTCCGGGCTACATAATGGTCTGTCTTCATTAAAAAAAGACCCTGACATTCTAGTTTTCCTGCTCTAGAATTTACATTCCTTCTATAACCAAAGCCAGATGTTTCATCTAGCACACTATGAAACTTTATCCCGGACTTTAGAGTCTCAGAAGAAAAGGGAGGAGGTGGCCTAGTTCTGTGTAAGACATACAACAAACAACAGTGAAACAGAAAGGTTATTGGCAAAGGGAGTCTTTCTCAAATCTCCATGGATAAACCATTTTCAGACACAAAGGATAACAATAGGAATATACTTATTCTTTTTTTTCCTTTTGAGATATAATTCGCATACCTTGAAATTAACCTTTTTAGAGTATAAAATTCAGTAGTTTTTAGTATATTCACAAAGTTGGGCAATCATCTGCACTGTCTAATTCCAGAACGCTTTATTACCCCAAAAAGAAACCTCATACTCATTTGCAGTCTCTCCCCATTTCTCCTTCCCCTCAGCCTCTGGCAACTACTATTCTACTTTCTGTCTCTATAGATTTGCCTAATCTGGTCAATACACATAAATGGAATCATAAAAACATGTGGCCCTTTGTGTCTGGCTTCTTTCATGTAGCACAATGTTAGCATAATGATTACAGGGTTCAGCCATGTTGTAGCGCAAAGCAGTAGTACTTCATTTCTTTTTATTGATGAATAATGTTCTGTTGTATGCATATTCCACATTTTGTTTTTCCACTCATCAGTTGATAGATGTTTGGCTGTTTCCACTTTTTGACTATTAAAAATAATATGCTGCTACGAACATTCATGTGCAAGTTTTTGTGTGGTCATGTGTTTTTCTTTATCTTGTGTATATACGTAGGAGTGGAATTGTTAGGTCATATGGTGACTCTGTACTTACATAAGTGCTGATCTATTTTCTAAAGCAATTGTACCTTTTTACAGTCTCACCTGCAGTGTATGGGGGTTCCAGTTTCTCCACATCATTGTCAACACTTGTTATCGTCTGTCTCTTATTTTAGCCAACAGAGTGGTTTTGTGGTTTTGATTTTACTCGAATCATTGTGATTCTGATTTACATTTCCCTGGTGGCTAAAAATGTTTACATCTTTTCACATACTTACTGGCCATTTGTATATGTTCTTTGGAGAAATGTCTATTCAAATCCTTTGACGATTTTTTAAAGTAGATTATTTATCTCAGGAATATACCTAAACCAGTGATTGCTCAGATTTGGTTCATATTAAAATCTTCTAGTAAGTTTTTTAAAATCTTGATACCCAGGCTTCACTCTAAGCCAGTTAAAGTAGAATGTCTGGGGGTAGTACAGTACAGCTTTTTTTTTTTTTTAACTCTGAACGCAGGTGATTCCAGTGTTTAAAAACAAGTGTTCTAAACTAGATGATGAAGCTGATGATACCAATATAGAAACGTTAAAGATTTAGAAACTTAGAAATCATGCCAGGTATTAAAAATTGAACTAAATGTGAATTGTAAAAAGCCTGATCAGTTCAAGGGGTAGAGATGCACTTTTTAATAAGAATGTTTAATTGGATAAACTTCCCCATAACAGGAAGTTTCAGACTGCTTACAGTTAGAGAAAATGTCCTGGCTGTGGTTCTTGCCTAGTGACTAAGGGTTGGTCTTAGGAGATAACTATGGGTGAGCCAGTAAATGTGAGTAATCATGATATAGTTGAATCCCAGAAAATTTATCTCAATTATTCAGTGTTCAAAAGGAAACTGGCAAAATGTGAATATTGACAAGGAAAAAATTGAAAGGTAGGCATAGGAAGATTGGAGACACAGTAGAGGGGAAAGGACATCTCTCAAAGAATGTAAAAAGCTCCCCAGGGGAGAGCAGGGAACCCACAGTATTTGTTGGGTTAGGTACAAAATAGGAAAAAGGACTTTGAGAAGCAACTTTAAAGAGAGTTTAGAACACATAAAGGGATTATTTTAATCTATTAAAAGGAAAATGCTAGAATAACAGTGGGATCTTTTGCTGGAAATAATGGGCACAAAGAATGCTCAGAGGCCAAAAGACAATAAACCTAAAGTAATTATGTGCCTCTGAATTTATTGAGAAAGATACCAGAGTGATAACCACACTCAAATTTCCCCGTATGGTTAGATCAGTAGTTGTTGATCAAATAGTTTTTTGTGTTTTGCGTATTTTGAGTCAGGTAGACAAACTAACACTGACTAACCACTAGAACCTGTTGGCATTCTTTTTGAGACATTTGAAGGCCTCTGGAAAAAATGTGTCTCTTGGTCATGCCTCTCCCTGAAGCTGTTGCCCCAGTCCTCTGGCTCCTACCAACACCGAGTGTCCTAAAAGAAGGGCCTTCACTGGCCCTCTCCACTTCCTGGTCTCTGATTCCTTCTTCAACCCATGCCCTGATTCCACTGAAATGACCCTTTCCAAAGTCATTAAGTCAACTGATCTTTTTAACCTCCATCCTGTTTAGCCTCTAGCCATACAATACTTAACCATCCTCTCTGTTCCTCCTTTCTGAAACCTTCTCATTTCCCTACTTTACCGTACACAAGTTTACCGTTTTTTTCAAACACAGATGTGGTTTTTTCAACATAGACTTCTACTGCCTACACAATATCTTTTGTAGTCTGATCTTCATCTACAATTTCTGCTTATTCCCTTTGAATTAAGTTGTCCTCTCATACAAGGTAAAGGCCATTCCTCAGGCATGCCATGTACTTGTATCACCATGCCTTTGTTCCCACTCTTTCTAGTTTTACCTCTCTATTTCTTACCAGCTGCTTTCACTGGCTCCCAAACTCCACTTACCCATGTAATGTTGATATCACCCTGGGGTCCAGTCTTGATTCACTTCTTACACTATACCCCTCACCTGGCCGTAATCCCTCCTGCGACCTATCCCCAAGCCCTGCCTCTTTAAAATCCCATTTCCTAACTTCATCGTTGATATTGTCAGATGGATGTTCCTCAGTCGATTCAGATTCAGTGACCAAAACCCAGACTCATGCCATACCCTAATCTTTCTCTGCTTCCGTGTCTTTCCTATCTCAGTTAATAGCACTATCATCCGTCTATTACTCATTTGGGATTCTTTTGTCTCCCTACACATTCAGTTAGTCACCAAGCCTTAGATATTAAACCTCTGAAATATCTCCCAAATCTGTCTCCTATTGTCCATCTCCATTGCCAAAGTGTAGCCCTGCTCTACTTTTCATCTGAACATTTGCAGCCTTTCCTATTTACCATTTCCAATTTAGCTACTGCCCTCTTGCCAGCATTTTTTTTTTTTTTCCAAACACAGATGTGGTTTTTTCAACATAGACTTCTACTGCCTACACAATATCTTTTGTAGTCTGATCTTCACCTACAATTTCTGCTTATCCCCTTTGAATTAAGTTGTGCTCTCATCATATAAGGTAAAGGTCATTCCTCAGGCATGCCATGTACTTGTATCACCATGCCTTTGTTCTCACTCTTTCTTGTTTCAGGGCTTTTCTCGTTTTTCATCTGACAAACTCATTCATCCTATAAAACAAACTCTTATTCATCAAAATATGGTCCCTGGACCAGCAGCATCAATATCACCTGGGAACTTGGTAGAAATACAAATTCTTGGAACCCTACCTTAGACCCTACTGAATCTGAAACTTGGGGATGATGGCCAGATCTGTATTTTAACAAGCTCTTTAGGTGATTCTTATCAATTCTGAAATTTAAGCACCACTGTCCTAAGGCACTGTTTTTTTATCAATGTCCATAGCACTTGGCATATACCTATGTTACTTACTACATACTTACCTATATAATTATAATAAATGTAATTATATTTAATCATATTTAACTATTCACTTACTATTCTCTTCTGCTACATATTGAGTCCTCAATGTCAAATACAATATTTTTGCATATTTCCTAGCACCTGCACAGTGCCTGGCACATAGGAGATGCTTGATAAGAATTTGGAGCCTAAAACATACTCTAGTTCCCTCAAGGATCTGGTCCAATCAAAGTGCATACAAACACACAGGGCTGATATTCAAATGATGTCCAAGGTTTTTACTCCTAAAGACTGACATACATGTGCTACACAAGCCAAAAGCACACATCCTGACAATACCAAGTGTCAGCAAGGATGCAGAGAAACTGGATCTCTCATACATTGCTGGCAGTATGTGAAATGTTACTGCTGCCATGAACAGTATAGCAGATTGGTACAAAAATCCAAAATACACTCATTGGCCTAGCTGGTGTGGCTCAGTTGGTTGAGCATCCCATCCCATGCACCGAGAGGTTGCTGGTTCAATTCCTTGTCATGGCACATGCCCAGGTTGAGCCTTGATGCCCAGTAGGGAGCGTGCAGGAAGCAGCCAATCAATGTTTCTCTCTTTCTCATCGATACTTCTCTCTCTCTCTCTCTCCCCTTTCCTCTCTCTTAAAATCAATAAAAACATATTTTAAAAATAATACACTCATGTAATTCAGCAATCACATTCATGGGTATTTGCCCTAGAGAAATGAAAGCTATGTTTACATAAATACCTGAACACAAATGCAGCAGCTTTATTTGTAAAATCAAAAACTAGAAACAACCTAAACCTCCTTCAACAGGTGAATGGATAACAAACTGTGGTACATCCATACAATGGAATACTACCCAACAATAAAAAGGAACAAGCTTTTAATACATGCAACAACTTGGATTAATCTCAAGGGCATTGCTGAGTGGAAAGAAAAAAGTCAATCTCAACTGGTTACACACTGTATGGTTCTATTTATATTGAATTCTCAAGAGATGAATTTATAGTGATGAAGACTAGCTTAGAAGTTGCCAGGGGTTACAATTGGGGGAAAGGTGTGATTATAAAAGAGTTGTTTGAGGGAGGTCCTGTTTTGTTTGCATGATGGAACAACTCAGTATCCTGATTATGGTGGTAGTTACATTAATCTATACATGTGATAAGTTTCATAGAACTACACACACACATGCGCACACACATAGAGTACATATAAAAACTGGTGAAAATTTAAGAGGGCCTATAGTTGAGTTAATAGTGTTGTGGCAGTGTCAATTTCCTGGTTTGATAATGTGCTCTAGTTATGTAAGATGTTATCTTTGGAGAAAGCTGGGTGAAGTGTACACAGAAATTCTCTTTTCTGTTTTGCAACCTCTTGGGAGCTTTAAATAATTTCAAAATAAAAGTTTTCAGAGAAAAAGGAAGCACAGGGAGAGGTAGATTAGAAAGCACTACTTGACATACTGCTAAAATGGGGCCCAGGAGGCGGAGGCGAGCTCCCTGCCCCGTGGAGGCGGGAAAGAAGGAGAGAGGAGTAGAGATTCCTGCCTTGGAGACCATTTGGTAAAACTCAGCCCAGGACTGTTAGCCTCTCCATTCCCACTGCTCCTCCTGCTCGCCCGGGGAGAAGAGGGAGGTGAACGCCTCTCCTCAATAGGCCCAAGTGGGGAAACGAAGAGGGGGACAGGGGTCATTCTTAACAGTGTTCACAAAAGGTTGAGTGTGTGAACAGAGAAAGATTAAATGGCACAAGCACTCGGGCTCTGGAATCAAACTCTACCTCAAATCCCAGCTCCTGCATTTACTAGTCAGGTGACTTGATCCCTCTATTGAGCTTTGCCAAATTGCATTTCCCTATTTAAAAACGGGGAATGAGCCCTATCCGGTTTGCTCAGTGGTTAGAGCATCGGCCCTCGGACTGAAGGGCCCCGGGTTTGATTCCTGATCAAGGGCAGATACCTCGGTTGCAGGCTCGATCCCTGCCTGCGGGAGGCAACCAATTGATGTGTCTCTCTCGCATCGATGTTTCTCTTTATTTCTCTCTTCCTTCCACTCTCTCTGAAAAGCAATGGAAAAAAAAATACCCTCAGGTGAGGAGAAAAATATAAAATAAAAATAAAAATAAGGGTAATGACACTACTTTTCTCAGAATGCCATGAAGACTGCATTAGATAGTATATATAGAGCACCTAGAAACTGCCTACCACATATTAAATCAATGCTGGCTACTCTTTTTAATATCATTAATATCACTATCAATATTCTAAGAAATAGAAAAAAACATAGTCACAATCATCTGTAATATGTAATTTTTTGATGACTCAAAAGTATCTCAGAGAACTCTTAAAATGTCTTTTTATGTTTTATAAAATCAAGCTTTAAATGACAATGATATATAAAGTGAAATGTGTATGTTTAAAAAAAATGTTTCAGGTTCCGTCAGTATCTGAACTCTCCATAAAATCTGCACTTAGTTTCTACATGTGTAAATATCAATAATTTAACTTAAAATTGATAGTTGTTACTTCGTATAACAGGCCTCTTACGTGCTTTCGCTGAAGATACGTATCTCTAACCTTTATAGCACTCAGGAGATAAATATTATTTTCCACATTTTGAGGTGAAAAGACCGCCTCAGCCTGTTTAGGCAGGTCGCCGGCCATACGCAGCCAGTAAATGTAGTCAGTCTGATTACAGAGCCCATGCTTTTCCCACTACATCATCTTGCCTCAGTGTGAATCCATGAAAGCTGCTTAAACACGCAGAGAGAGATTGTCTAACAGTCATTCCTTTCACATCAGATTATAGGACAGAACATACAACTCCTATCACAGCCCAGGGCAGACATTGCCAGGCCATTGCTGGGTCCAAAACTTGGAGCCACTAGACAGTGATGGAAACCAAGAGCCCAAAGCCGACTGTAGCAAGAATTTATTCTGAGGTTCTAGCCAGTAGGTAAAGCCAGGAGTCAGAAAGGGAACCCTGCCAAGGTCCGTGGTTCAGGCCAGCAATCAGAATCGGAAGGGGCAGGCAAACCCAGCAGAAGGAGCTCCAGGGTACTCAGGACTTTCTCTCTGTCTCCTTGATGATAAATGTCAGCTAAATGGAGCCTTTGAGGAGGCTCAGTTGAGAGGACAGGTGAAAACCCTTGGCCTACCAGCCGGGAAGCCCCCTCGCAGATGTTCTTTGATCAGGTGGATGGACACTGGGTCCCAGGTGGCTGGGGTAAACTGGGGGGAACTGAGAGAACACTGGAGGGAACTAGGAGTCAGGACATCTGGATTACAATGGCTGTAAAACTGTATGCAAGTTCCTGGTTTAAGCCACGTTCCTTAGGACCCTAAGGCTCAAGTCATGTCCTAGGCAATTCGTGGGGGCAGAGTGGTGGGGAGCAAGCAGGCCCTTCCTTTCTGGCAGCCTCCCTTTTATCTCTTCTAAGTACTGGACCTCTAAGAGCTCTTCCAAGTCTAATGACCTATCCAGGATAGCAAACATTTAATAAGTTTCCACTAGGTTCAGGGCCCTGTAGGAGGTGCTGATGGGGACACAGCCACGTAAAACCCAGTCCCCGCATCAGGAATTCCCAGATTCTAGCACCATGGGGAATGATTCCACCTAAGTTGTTCAGGATTCTTCTCAAATTCACCAAGGCCTGAAGTTCTCCTGCCACAAACCTGAGGAAGAGAAAGAATGGAAGAGGGAAGGGAACCTCCCCAGTGCGGCAGGCGAAGCTTTGGTGCTTCAAAGAGATGAATCTACAGAACAACATGTCTGGTTCACAGCAGACTCCCTGTGAGCGGGTGTTTCATGTGGCCGACTGTGCTTGTGCTCTGTGCTCCACTTAAAATCAGGGCATCTGCTCTACCCTTCGGGAAGTGCGACAGGTCTCCTGTGGGGAACTAACTGCCCAAGGCCTTCCCCACAGCTAAGGCAGACAGGAAGTCGAAACCACTGCTTTATAAATGACAGCGCTGCTCACACTCTCGGTCTGAGTTTATATGAGAAAAGCGGATCTTTTTGTTTCTAATGTTTTTCCTCCAGCATTTAAAAACACAATTAAAATACATTACAATTGCATGACACATAACGAAAATACATTTGGAAGCTAATTTTTTATAAGATTGATGTGGAGTGGGGCCATAAGACTCCCAATTAAAGCCATACAAGCTCCTCTCTACTAAGGGTACCATTTGGGGGTTTTTCCCCTCTCCTCATCAGCTGATTTTGAATCAGTAAGCTTCTTCACTGCTGTCCTAGCTGGAGCTGGTGTAATGAAGTAATGGCATTTGGTATTATATCTAAATTTCCACATTTCAGCTTTAAAAATATTTGCAAGAATGCATTTTTAAATTGGTCCTTGGGTCTGTTCATAGTCCAGGAGAGCTATGTATTCTGAAATTTGTACACTGGAAGTTTATATTCACATATAAACATCTATAATAAACAGATATTCACATACATAGGTTTTGTTAAATAGCCCAGTGAACACTGAGAAAACAACTACTTATATTATATTAAAATTTTGTTCTACTTTAAAAGATGAAAAGACAGAATAAGAAAATTGTCTTTGCCAAGAAAGGGTTAGATACCAGGGAGGTAGTATCCTAATGAGCTGAGGACAGAAATTAGATCTTGTGTGCTTTGAAACCTCTAGTTGTTCTTACCTTGACCAGCAGATATTTAGGAATTGCTAAATTAATGTTTGGCATAGGAAGATTATTAAAAAGACTGTAACTTATAAAACATGGAGACACTGAGGTCATCTGCTAAATGATAATTTGAGGGGAGGATATTTAGCAAGTTTTGTTTTGTTCTTAATAGCTAAATATTTTGCTCAACTGATAACCGATTGATTGGGAAATAATCCTAATGCATTTCTGGTAACTAGGTCAGCCTGTTGTTCCTGCTTAAAGTAGAGAAGCAGAAATGGAAATAAGCCAGTAACAGGGAAAAGAAATTTGCCTCTGGAGTAAGCTAAAGGAAGAGCTGGAAGGGACCTTAGGCTTCATCAGGTCCAACCACTGCTAACCATTTAGCTGTTGCGCAGGCAGAATGTCTTTGTTCTTTCCCTTCCTTTCCAGCTTTAGCAATTGGAGGCCTGAACTGACAGAATAGTAAGTAGGAAGCTCTCTCTCTTCATGTAAACCGAATCTACACCAGTACTTACGACTATGGGAAAGCAGGTGAATTTAGAGAGGCTGGGCCCAGCCAGGACAAGAGGCGGGGCTGAATGGTTTAACTCTTTAAAAAAATGTAATTTATTGGCTGCAAAAATGTAAAGAGAAAGCATGCTTCCTAGCCAAGCTGCAAGCAGCAAATCAATCCAAGATCAGCACATTTTCTGAAGCCACGAGATGGGATGCGGTTGTTAACCTCTGAGCAGATGTAAGCTGAGAGTCTAATCTGTGTGGTCGTGAAGATGAGGCCTCATCCATCACTTGCTCGACAAGGGCTGTCCTCATATCACTGGGCCTGCATGGCCCTCGACACATGATGTAAGAGACACATTGGACAAAAGCATTGCCTGGGGGAATTCTCCAGGAAGAGTTCAGCCAATAGAAAGGAATCTTTCAAGTGGCCTGATTTCATTGGAGACGAGTAAATACATATGTGGGTGTACATATGTGAATACACCCCCTCTCCAAGATGCTGCACTTTCCTAGAAACAAAGAGGATGGGAGAGCAGAAGTTCCACAAGCATGACGACCCTTTCTCTCATTTATTATTAGACCCTTCAGCATCATGCTGACTGGGAAGCAAAGGAGGGGCTCACCCAGATAAAGAGGCTTTTCAGTGAGGGTTTGGAGTAGGAGGATTTGCCAAGTGGTGAAAACCCAGTGTCTTTGGAAGGCCACGGAACTCAGAGCCTCCAAAATATCTCTGGCCTTTTTGTGTTCAGTAATGCCAGGGAGTTCTCAGCCATTCCAGGAGGGACCAAAGAGATCCCCCTGAAACTCCTACCAGTACCCCTCTTGCCTTAACACGGAAGCACTGAACCAGCTCTTGACTCTCCCTCCGACTATCAGGGATCTCTGCTGCCTTTCAGCCATTAGCCATCCAACAGAGAGCATTGCCAAGGAAAAATCAGATTAAGGAAGAAGATAAAGAAAGGAAGGATCAGCCTTCCACATCCATTAATGAATTCATTTATTCACTAACTAATGGTTATGGAATGCTTGCCATTTTCCAGACTGTGCTGAGGACTGAGATACACATCGATAAAAAACAGCCTGGATTTTAAGGAGTAGAAACTGTCCAGTGGGACAAACATAAAAAGCTGGGAGAATAACATGACAATTGTATTGATGCTCATATACCCTGGGTGTCATAAGAACGTAGAGGAGGGCACCAAACCTAGACTGGGGGCATCAACCAGACAGATATGTGCTCTTATTTTTTTGAATTCAATGAGGTGAGTCACTTACAAAGAAAATGTTAAGAAATGCCTCAGAGAAAAAAATAAAAAGATTGGTAGCACAGAGAATTTGGCTGATTGATGTTGGAAGCCCTCGATTTTGGTGGCAGCGATCTGCAAGGTTGTATAATTTTCTCCCACACTCAGCTGCCTGGAGGTAAAAGCAGACACTGTAATTTTGATGATAGTTTTGAGGGACAGATGCAGCAAAAGGGTTTGTTTGCAGCCTGAACTGGGTGTTATTTAGAGAGCAGTTCAGATGACCAACCAGAGGCTAGAAATTGGGCAGAGAAAGGAAGAGAGGCTGATAGACTGTGAAAAAGCAAAAGAACCCAGGAACCGGAGGCCTGGAGGCTGTCAGTGAGCAAGGGTGTCAGAAGGAAGCAAATGAGGGGCCTGGGGGACGGAGGCGCTTTCATTCGTTCATCAAGCGTTTACTGAGCGCCTTCAGCATTCGAGGCAGAGCTCTAGCCCTCCAGTATATCACGAACAGTTCTAATCAGGAGAAGACCATAAACAACGACAATAAAAAAATATGTAAGTTATGTAATACATTAGAAGTTAATAAGTACTGTGGTGAGGTGGGGATGGAGAGACTAGGACAAGATCAGAAGGATCTGGAATTCTGGGGGAAGGGTGTGATTTTAAATGGGTTGTCATCGTAGCTCTAGGTGCGAGGGTAACGTTGGAAGGAAAACACAAAGGGCGAGAGGGAATAAAGTGTTCCGATGTGTGGATTAAATAGTCCAGGCAGGGGGAATAGCCACTTGAAAGCCCTGAAGTGTGTGAGTGCCTGGAATTCCCAGGAACAATAAGGAGGCCTGTGTGGGGTGCAGTGGGCAGGGGACAGAGTAGGAAATGAGCTAGAGAGATAATGGGGAACAAATGTGCAAGCCTTGCAGACCCAGCGAAGACTGGCTTTTCCTGGGAGCGAGGTGGCACTCCACTGCAGGGCTTTGAGCAGAGACGTGACATGATCTGATTTGCCTTCGCTCTCACTGCTGTGTTGAAAACAGACATAGGGGAGGCCCCATGGAGAACCAGGGAGACCAGTTAGGAGGCTGTTGCAATCATCCAAACGGCAGATGCAAAGTAAGCCTCTGGTCAGGGAGGTGGCAGCAGAGGCGGTGAGCAGTAGTTGGATTCTGGGTGAATTTCAGGGATGGAGCCGATAGGATTTCATGACGGATTGCATATGGGTGGTGAGCAAGAGTCAGGAATGACTCCAAGATTTCTGGTCCAAGCAGATAGAAAGATGGAGTTGCCATTTTCTAAAGTGGTGTAGAATTTGAGAGGAACAGGTTGAGGAGGAAAACTAGGAGTTAAAAGTTATATGCACCCCTATTCTCATTGAAGCATTATTTACAATAGTCAAGATATGGAAGCAGCCCAAGTGCCATCAGTAGACAAGTGAATAAAAAAGTTGTGATACATATATACAATGGAATATTACTCGGCCACAAAAATAATGAAATCTTACCATTTGTGACAACATGGATGGACCTAGAGGGTATTATGCTAAGTGAAATAAGTCAGATAGAGACATACAAATACCATATGATTTCACGTATATGTGAACCTAAAGAACAAAATAAATGAGCAAACAAAACAGAAACAGAATCATAGATGCAGAGACCAGACTGATGGTTGCCAGGGGGAGGTGGTTGGGGAGCTGGGTGAAAAAGGTAAAAGGATTAAGAAATACAGATTGGTAGCTACAAAATAGTCACAGGGATGTAAAATACAGCATAAGGAATATAGTTAATAATATTATAGCAACTATGAATGGTGCCAAATGGGTCCTTGGAATTATTGGAGGATCACTTTGTAAATTATATAATTGTCTAACCACTATGCTATACACCTGAAACTAATATAAAATAACATTGAATGCCAACTGTAATTGAAAAATAAAATTAAAAAAAGACTAGGAGTTAAGTTTTGGATGGATTATGATTAGAGAATGGGATATTGATGTGTAAAATTTCTGAAGTGGTACCATTCTGAATAATAATAAGACCCAGGGTATGACCCTGGAGATGAGTATCTGAAAGTGGAATAAAGTGAAGTCATTGTGATTAAATGATACAGAACTCTGGAGGCTGAAAGGTTAATGAAATCTCCTAGGATGGTGGCCCAGGCAGGAGAGGGAAGGAGCAGGACAAGGCTGCTGTTGCTCTTATGAAACGAAGTTTTCATATAAATGGCTAGAAGTGACACAACTATTAGTTTGCAGTGTACAGAATTTGAATTGGATTCAGATTTTGAACCTAATAGATTAGAAATAAGCAAGATAGAAAAATGATCACATTTGCTGAAACACACCAGACAACATTACGGTAAAGCTGTTTGGAACAGATCCAGATGACATAGATGTATAATCCTTCTGTAGCACAGATCAAAAACAATGGATTGAAAAAGAAATTCAATAAATCTTCACGATATATTCATTATTTTATTACAATTTTTTTGGAAAAACATTCATATTTGGTTTTAAGTATGTTTAAAACTCAATGATACCATTTATATCAACTCATGTAGCATTTTTAGAAAGCATGGCCATGTGACATCTTAGGGAAGTTTTCTAGTAGCCACAGCAAGCCAAGAAGTGCCCTCTGCCCCATTGGCAGGCTGTGCTTCCAAACTCAGCCTTACCCATTGTTAAAAAGAAACACTAGCGTGACCAATCAGTCCTCCATAACTCTAAATATAATAAACCGCCAAGTTCAGAAACCAATATTTGATAAAAATTTTTAAGACATCATACCTATAAGCTGGTGGGTGTCACTTATGCATCTGAATTTATTATAGACTATTGAGATGGTAATCCAGGTTCATACAAGTTCTGCAGATGCAGATGGATAAGTTTCTCTTATGTACTGAGAAGTTACTTGAGAATAAAAAAATCAAGAAAGTTCTTGCCTTATATTACCAATCAGTAAATGAAGGGAAAAAATGATGAGATCACTATGTAACCCTTTCAAACAAAACAAAACAAAAAACTCACCTTGTTTTTGATTGCCGGTAACCCAGTCCAAGCTTTTATCTTCTTTGTAAACTCAACACAAGTAACCTAGATGTGACTTGCTCTTCATAATTAAGTATATAATATTTAAATCTTCTTGCTTTGTGGAAATTATGGGTTTGTGCTTGATTAAAACATTCAGCAAATGTAGTTTCATCTTTTAGTTTAATAGAAAAATATAAAAGACATTGCTGGTTGAATTCCTATCAAAGTAGCAAAGACATTCCCCAGACATACATAATTCACCTGCTGAATGGGAGATGATTCACTTTTCAGTGACTTCACAGGTGTTAACTTGGTCAAACAAAATAGGTAAATCATTCTGCATGCATTTTTTTTCTGGGACAAGTTTCCAGTAAAATTGTTTTACTGTGAAGTATCCATATACAAGTCCATATCATGTCCCTTTGAAAAATGAATATGCACCAACTTCTGAGATGTGAAGACTATGTCATATATATTTTGTCAAAAATAACTAAATTGAGTTCCTCCTAACTAAATCAGGAGGGAGGAGTTTTAAATCTGGATTCATGCAGTACTAAATTACATGAAAGGAGATCTGATTGAACAGTGGTAGTTCACGTAAAATGGGTCCAGAGAAGAATGAAGAAAGAAATCTACCCATCAGTGATCTAGACAACACAGATGTGTGGCTGTGAAGCCCAGGCTGTTGCTGAGTGAGGTCACCATCAGATATTTATTTCTCATGCCCAGGAGTTTGCGGGTGGCCATGGGGAAGAATGGCCTCCGTTACTGGTCTTGCAGAAGCCCACCCAGTTCTAGTAGCATCACTGCCCAAGCTGCTGACTGCACCAAGTGGCCCGATCCAGGTCAGTGGTGCTCTCCTTTCTGAACCAGTGTCAGCACTGGTCTCTTGAATGAATTACTCTTCTTAACAAATGCTTTGTGGAGCTGCTGGTTAGCATTGTTTTCATTTCAGTAGTCAATATTCACCATATAATTCCCTTTCTTATGGGAAGAGATAAAGAAACTAGGGAAGATTACTCTCTGTGAGTCCACAGTTTGAAGACGTGATGACTGAGGATGTTAGGGCTGGATCTTAAATTTGGATACAGGAGACTTAAGGCAAACAATAGACAAATGTTCTTTATACATGTAACACTCTTGTTAAGTGATGAGAGTGGTATTTTAAGAAAATAAGTCTGAAAGTAATGTACAGGAAGTATTAGGACAGGGGAAAACGGGTGTTACAGAGAGCTAAAGGTTACACTAAAAGTCTAAAAATTAATATTTTTTGCATGACCTTAGGGTTTTCAAAGAGTTTTGGCACTCGCCTCTCTTGATCTTTGCAATAACCTGTGGGGTGAACCTGAAAGATGATATTATCTTCATTTCACCCATGAGGAAACAGGATCCTAGGAGTAGTTAAATGACTTGCCCTAGTCACACAGCTATGAGGAACAGAGCCAGGATTCCCATTTGTCACACCTGCCTCCAGTTCTATTGCTCCTAATGTAGTTGTATCTTAGATCAACGTGGTAGCAGGAATGGAGAGGGAAGGACAACTCAGAAAGAGTTTGAAGTAGCAGGAGAAAGCAGTTGGCCATTGATTGGGTATAGATGATACACAAACAGGAGAAGGAAATGTGATTCCTAGGTTTCTAAAGCCTGGAAGGTGGTAAGATTAATAATATCATCAACTAATATTGGCAGCATTGTTGCTTGCTAGGTGCCAGGTCCTATGCCACACACTTCACTCTATTGCCTCATCGACTCCTCACATCTTGGAGGGGAAGGAGTATTATTACCCCCATTTTATAACTGGAATACCTGAAAGTTGTTTTTACTTTTAGGGGGGAAAAATATAAAGGTTTTTGCTCCAAGACAAGGGAAAGTTCAACAGGACTCTGGTTTATGGTGACTATACTTGGGGCCTGCATCAGGGGCAGTTCTTTGGTGTCCTTTCAGGTGTGGACATAATTATGCTACCAGCTACAAAGTAATCAAGCTGGGCCAGTGGTGGTCATACTGTTTGCAAATCCAGCACTAGCAAACTGTTTAATGCCTCCTAGATATTTTGCTGCCCTTAAAACAGGCTGCACTAAGCAGATGTCTTTGCCTTGGCTCTGGACTTTTAAGGTGGTCAGCCAGGTAATCCAGATATATAGATAACAATGCCCAGTTATTATCAAAAGTAAGAATATAACTAAGTATAATTATCATAGGACTCAGTATAAATATTGCATTTATGTAAAATACTATTTAGACTAAAATTCTTAAATACAATTATACATTCCTCCTTAACTGTTAGTAGTTACCTTTACTTCTTAATTGTTATCCGTAACAAAAACAAACAAAAAAACAGCTTAGGCCTCGTTTTCCCCTAAGGTTAACAATGCACACATTTCTACCTTGTCCTGAGCCTCTGCTGGCTTGTCCGAGCCAGGGTTTGTCCGAGACCGTGACAGTCCATCCTGCCCTCTAATCTTTGTATTGCTCCGTAACCTAATTTAAAACCCCTCGAGAGGAGACCCCTTGCCATATTTCCTGCTTTCAGTCCTGCATCTCCTTTCTCTCCTGTGGGGCAGAGACAGGAAAACAGTTTACTTATCAAATAAAGTAATAGGGTATGAAAAATTCCCAAACCTCTTTTCCAAATAGCGATTTACTTACAGCTCATTTCTAAAGACTCCTAACTGCATCTCCTTAGGTATCTGCCTGCTAGTTATTTATTCACTGGGCTGCATACAGCAGTCTCTTAGCAACCATCAATGTTATGGGAGACTCCTCTTTTAGAAGTTGACCTTCTCTTAAAAGACTTGGAGTTCTACAAGCAAGACAAGCCAGAATTTAGTTCCCTTTGAAAATAAATTTAAATAAATCAACAATATTTTACAGGCCTATAAAGTGATTTCTCCCCAGTGGCCCTTCATTCTGAGGTTGATGCAGCTGGTGGGGAAGCTGTGTCCACCCCCAGGGAAGGGGTCATGACTGTAGCTGCCTTTTTTCCTGACTCCCTCTAGGATTGTGAAGATGTCCAGTCCCAATCTGAACATTGTGACCTTGCTGGGCAGTTGTCTGACTTACAGTAGCGCTTACCTCTTTGGGATTCAAGGTCAAGATGCTTCAGTGGGAAGCTCAATGGAAACTCTCATTCAGGTAGGTGAAGTCTTCATTTTTGTTTTAAATATAATGCCAAAGTTTTGATAATTTTTTAATCAGCTTCCTCCTATGGGTGGTGGTTACCTATGTCCTTGGTGTGGGCACTTTCAGAGGCGATCCCTGGACTGCTTAGTCAACGAGATCCACTTTCAGTGCCAAGCCCTCTCTGGCCTGAGGCTTTGCAGGTCAGAATGTGTGGAGAATGACAGTTGTTCCTTTCATGCCTTTTGCTTCTGTCCCTTTCCACCCGTAGGTAAGACTGTCCATGCTGTGCATTGGGACCTCCCTTGTGTTTGGACCCATTCTGGGGAAGAGCTGGCGACTCTACAAGGTGTTTACCCAGAGGGTCCCGGACAAGAGAGTGGTGAGTGGGCAGCAAGTACATAGTGCTTGACTGCAGATGGCTGCTTCACTATTGATTAAAAGCTAGAGAAGCTTTGAGAGATTACTGAGTCTGGCCCTTTTACAATAGTCTGAAGTTCCCGCTCCTCACTTCAAACTTGGAGTCGTGTGGCCTCCTAAGTCCCCAAGCCTAGAAGGCTGTGTGTCACTGCTATTGGAGAGATAGGTGTGTGGACATAGGTTCTGCTTCATATGCACCCAAGGCCCTGGTACTGCTCTGGGGATGTGAGGTGGCCTATAGGTGGCACCAGCGTGAGGTGCCCAGAGAGACTGTTGCTTGGCACAGGTGTGAGCTGAAAGCAGAGGGAGGGTGAGTACAGAGAAGCTCTAGCAAGTGTAAGCAGTTGTTTCCCTCAGTGGAGCCCAGTTCTTTTCCATGTAGGAGGCCACTCTCTGCACCAAGGATGGTCCTGGAGCAGTGAACAAGGGAGAGGACACCCCTTCAGCAGATAGAATCAACCCTAGAAGCTAAGTGGCAGCAGGTCACCTACATGTTCCTGTTATCAGATGTCATCCTAACCACATCCCCCCACTTTTTTAGCTTCCCTGATGGAGCTGCCCAAACCTCAAAGCTTGATCATGAAACTTTGTCTATAGACTCTGCCCAAATCCAATGTATTTCTCAATGGGGCTCCTCTGGAATGGTGCTTTTTATTTTGAGGGAGTTTTTTTTAGTTATTGAATAATGGTGAACATTTATCAAAAGCTCAGCTGTGAGTACCCATGCATATGAAAAACATTGCCTAAAAGGACAAGAAGTTTATCCATCTCTCTAGAATTCTGATTCTTTTTTTAAAAAAATAGCTTTATTGAGGCATAGCTGATAAGCAATGAACTGCACATATTCAAATTGTATGATTTCATGTTTTGATGTGTGTGTACATTCATTAAATATGGTGTATAATCCACACCAAAAAACTTCCTCATACACCTTTATCTCCCTCTCCTGTCCGATCCTTACATCCCCTATCCCTGTCCCCCAGGCAACCATTGATCTGCTTCCTGTCACTATAGATGAGTTTGCACATCCCAGAATTTTATATAAATGGAATAATACAGTCTGTACTTTTTTTGGTCTGTCTTCTTTTACTTGGAGTAATTATTTTGAAGTTCACCCATGTGTGGTGTGCCTCAGTGGTTCTTTCCTTGTCATTGCTGAGTAGTATTCCATGTGTAGACACGCTTCAGCTTGTTTCTCCATTCACCTGTTGATGGGTGTTTGGGTTTGTTTCCAGTCGGGGCTATTAAAAATAAAACTGCTATGAATATTCATGTACAAGTCTTTACGTAGACATATGCTTTCATTTCTCTTGGATAAAAAACCCAAGAGTAGAACGGTTGGGTCACGTGGTAGACGTATATCTAACTTTTAAGAAATTGCCTGTTTTCCAAAGTGGTTGTACCATATTACATTCTCACCAGCAGAGCCTCAGGGTCCCTTTCCTCCACATCCTCTCCAACATTTGACTTAGCCAGTCTTTTTTATTTTAGCCACTCTAATGGGTGTGTGTAATAGTCTCTCGCTGTGATTTAATTTGCATTTCCCTGCTTCGCTGTTGAGCATCTTTACACATGTATACAGGGTGGGACAAAAGTAGGTTTACAGTTGTTTATGTGGAAAATAACACAGTAATTAATCAATAATAATACAAGAATAAGCTCTGTGAAACACATTCAACTGTAAAACTGCTTTTGCCCCACCCTGTATATCTTCTTTGGTGAAGTCTCTGCTCATGTCTCACACTTAAATTTTGTTGTTTGTTTTTCTTATTATTAAGTTTTGAGAGTTCCTTTTTAAAAATTCAGGATACAAGTCCTTTATCAGATACGTGATTTGCAAAGATTTTCTTCCAGTTTGTGGCTTCTCTTTTTATTTGCTGAAGAGTGTCTTTCAAAAAGAAGATGTTTCTAATTTTGATGAAGTTCAATTTATCTAATTTTTTTAATTGATCAAATTTTTGGTATCAGATCTAAGAAATTTTTGCCTAACCCAAGGCCCCAAAAGATTTTCTCCTGTGTTTACTTTTAGTAGTTTTTACAGTTAAGCCTATGATCCATGTTTTAGTTAATTTTGAAATATGGCGTACTGCATGGACCAGTATTCACTTTTTTACATATCGATATGCAATTGTTCCAGAAACATTTGTTGAAAAGACTGTCCTTTCTTCACTGAATTATCTTTGTATATTTGTTGAAAATCATTTGTCCATAGATGCATAGATCTATTTCTGAATTTTACTCTGTTTCATTGATGTAGTTTATTTTGATACAAATACCATATTATCTTGGTTACTGTAGCTTTATATTAAGTCTTGAATTGGGGAATGTTAGTTCTTCAACTGCGTTCTTTTTTTACCATGTTGTTTTTGCTATTCTAGGTGCTTTGGGTTTTCATAGGGATTTTTGAATCGGTTTGCAAATTTCTGCAAAAATCCTCCTGGGATTTTGATTGAGATTGTGTTGAATTTATAGATCAAATTGTAGAGAATCGACTTCTTAACAATGTTGTGTCTTTTAACCCATGAACACAGTATATTTCTCCATTTTTTTAGGCATTCTTTAATTTTTGTCAGCAATTTTTTTTGTACTTTTATTGGAAGTCTTTCACATCTTTTATTAGATTTATTTCTAAGTATTTTATATTTTTGTGCTACTGTATGTGTTATTGCTTTTTATTTGCCTTTCCAATTTTTTATTGCTAATATATAGAAATACAATTGGTTTTTGTATGCTGATCTCATTTACTGCAAACCTTACTAACTTACTTAGTAATTCTAGTAGCTTTTCAAATAGACTCTATCAGATTTTCTATGTGGATTATCATATCATCTGTGAGTAAAGACAGTTTCTGTCCAATCTCTTGTAGATGGCACTGGCTAGAAACAAGAGTACAGTGTTCAATAGAAGTGCTGAGTGCAGACATTCTTGATTTGTTCTTTATTTTATGGGGAAGGCATTCAGTTTTTCAAAACTAAGTAAGATGTTAGCTGTAATCTCATTGTAGATGCCCTTTATTTAGCTGAGGAAGCTCCTCTATTTCTATTTTCCTGAGAGTTTTTATAAAGAATTGATGTCTTTGTAAAGAATTGATGGTTTTCGTAAAATGCATTTTCTGTGTTTGTTGGCATGATTATGTTTTTTTCTTTTTTAGTTGTTCAAATGGTGGATTACATTAAATTATTTTAGGATTGCAAACCAACCTTGAATTCCCGAGACAAGCTCCACTTGGTCATGATGTATTATCCTCTTCTTATATTGTTAAATTAATTTTGTTTATAATGTGTGCATTAATGTTTATAAGGGATATTGCTCTGTAATTTTCTTTTCTTGTAAAATCTTCCTCTGACTTTGGTATCAGGGTAATGCCAGCCTTATAGGATGAACTGGGAAGTATTCCCTCCTCTTCAGTTTCTGGAAGAGTTTGTGTATAATTGGCATTCACCTAGTGTAAGTACTTTACAGTAGTAGGCTTCTATTTCTCCCTGTCTCAATCTTTGTGTTATTGTTTTTACTTTTACATATGTTATAAGCTCCACACAATTGTTATTTTTTTGTTTAAAATTAGTTATCTTTTAAAGATATTTTTAAAATAAAAACCAATCACTTATTTTTCCATGAAGTTAACATTTCCAGAGCTCTTAACCTCCTTGTATGGGTATTCTGATATTATTCTCTTTTTTCTTGAAGGATATCTAACATCCTCATGCAAGTGCACTAGTGCTAAATTTTTTCAGCTTTTGTTTATCTGAAAAAGTCTTTATTCCACCTTTGTTTTGGAAAGATGTTTTTTGCTGGATGTAGAATTCTAGGTTGAGGTTTTCTTTTTTACTTTTAGTTCTTTAAAGATTTTTTCTCCATTGTCTTCTCACTTGGCCTTGTATCTGATGAGATATCTGATGTCTTCCTTGTCTTTGTTTCTCTCTGCATAATGTATCTTTGTTTGCTGGCTGCTTTAAAGATTTACTCTGTATTACTGGTTTTGAACAGCTTGATTAAGCAATCGATTTGTTTTTATCTTATAAACACCATGACTCATGTACTGGTTGAACTTTCTTTTTTCCATTGGTTGACAAAAACTAAGATCCACATTTCTGCCCCAATTCATGAATGTTATGTAATCTACTCACCTGAGCCTTCATCATAATTCTCTTTATTTTCTCTTTTCCTTAACGTTTTTCAATTTTTCATTCTGTTGCAGGGTATATGTTTTCTTAATTTTATTTTTTAGTGACAAAAGTAACACTTTTTAAAAATTCAGTGATTCATACAAGTATAAAAAGTGTTAGCACCACACTCAGCTCTCAATCCCACCCACCAGGTTAATGGTGGTTAATAGTTTTATGCGAAAACTCCCACATCTCTCTATCTGCTCATATATACATATCTAGAAATAATAGAGTATTTATTTTATAAAACCCTTGAATATTTTGTGGAAAAAGGCAGGATATGGAAAATATAAACAAATGGAAATGTTTAATGGTGCTTATGATATGGACACAGAAATCGTTGTAAATATTTATTATCTGTTTTACGTTTGATGGCTGGATTTGAAGCTTTTGGGGAGAGCTAACCCTGGAGTCTATAGTTCAGAATATGTAGGACACTCTAGCCTGTATAGCCAGTGAGATAGGGAAAGTTATAACCTTGACTCTTTTTCAGATAATCAAAGACCTGCAGCTACTGGGGCTGGTGGCAGCCTTGGTGATAGCTGATGTGATCCTGCTCATGACGTGGGTATTGACGGACCCCATCCAATGCCTCCAGATTCTCGGAGTCAGTATGACGGTGAGGGGCCCAATCCCTGAAAATCCACTTCCTGAACTGGAGCGTCTGGCTTCTGTGGGCACACCGGGGTCATTCTCCCAGGAGCACTCACTGGGTGGGCATCCTCACAACAAGAAGATAAGTGACCCGAAGAAGAGGGAGAGTCGTGAGCTGTGGTTGCTGTGAATCCCTTGTCCCTTGTCTGCAAGATGTGCTACCGCTCCGACTGCTCCTCCTGCCCCAGGTGTCCTCCCCCTGCACCCACTGAGATGTCAGCACACCGGCATCTGCCTGGCAGCTATCTCTGCTCCCACATTACCAATAATGAGAACTTTGAGCAACAGGAGGTTACCTTCCCCCAATTCTTGGGAGGTAAAAGTAGTATTTTGAGGTCGTCTTTGGAGTCAGTCAAACCTGGACCAAATCCCAGCTCTACCACTTTGTAGCCATGTGACCCTGGGAAAGTCATTTAACCTCTCTAAGTCTCTATTTCCTCATATGTCAAATGGAGACAGTAATACTACCTGTTTCTCAGGGCTTTGGTGACAAGTAAAAGAATGCAGGTAAAGAACTCACCTGTGCCTGGTACATAGTGTTCAATTAATAGGAAATACGATGTCTCCAGCCTCACAAGGGGCTGAGGAATACAGTGGAATCTTCGCATGGCAGATTTAATATTTAAGGTTTCAACTGTTAACAAATAACAGGACCATCATGTGAAATAATTTGTAATTTTGCTGATGAATGTGAATCATTGTAGTGACAAAGCATACAACAGAGGGTAAGCCCTGCTGCCACCAAGTATCCACATGTCAGCCCAACTTTATCATCTTTTCCTCCAATTAATACCACTTTCATTTACCCAATGGCGTCAACTAAATTTGATAACTTTTATACATTAAGGGGGAAAATATATGCTGTAGAGGGGTTCATGTTACAGGACCTTTACAGGGACCTGCTGTGTGTTCCTGGTCACTGCGGCTGCGCTCGGTCCTCACTCTGTGTCCTTCCTAGGTGGCAGGGAGAGAAGTGGCCTGCTCGCTGACCAGCACGCACTTCTGTGCTTCCCGGTACTCTGATGTCTGGATTGCCCTTGTTTTGGGATGCAAGGTTGGTAACCACATCTCCTTGGGAGACAGTCTGCCTCTCACCAACAAAATGGATATACATGAAGAAGGAATTAGCGAGGTGGTTCCTACAAAGAATCTTGAAATCATGGCGACCTCGGTTGATACATAAATCTCAAAGCCATGACTCTTATTACTTTTCTATTTTTTTAGGGGGTCACTTTTTCAACTGTTTGGACTCCCTCATTTTGTTCTCCCCAGGTCATGTGGAATTCACCCACTGTGTTTCCCATGTCTTGGCCTGGTGTTTTAAACTGATTTGGCAGTGTCAGTGTTCTTCCCAGACCCCTGCAAGGGAGATTGTGTCAAGGTATCTGCTGCATTCACCCACCTACCTCTCTCACTCTGGTTGGGAGCAGGGCTGGCCCTAAGGCAGATGACAACATCCACAGTGTCCTCTGAGTGACTGCGGCCGCCTCAGGTGTCTCCCGCCCTGAATCTCCCATCATTAGACTCATTTGTCTCTGTTAGATGGCGAAAGTAGGATACTATTTCCAGAGGGTACAGGATACCTACATGGGGCACTAAGGGACCAACTGTCCTGTTGGCTGGTTTTCTGGTTTTCAGCTTGGAGGGACAGAGGATCTGGCTCTGGGGAGCATAGGGCAGGCCCGTTTCAATGAACAGGGCAAGCCCCGTGTGCCAGGAGGCTGCCTGTCGATTATCAGGGCAGAAAGGCCTGATTGACTGATTGCTGGCCAGAGTAGGAGTCTTTCTAGAAATACGTGGTCTCCAAAGGTAAACTTTATTTATGTATTTATTTATTTATTCATTCATTTATTTATCTTCATTGTTGAAAGTATTACAGATGCCCTCTTTTTCCCCCCGTTGGCTCCCTCTTCCCCGTTCCTGCCCACACCCCTGCTGCCTCATCCAAAAGTAAACTTTCAAGTGGTTGCTTCAGAGAAACTGGCCTGGGGATGGGCAGGGCTGGCACAGGGAAATGTTGCTTTTTAATTATGTGCATATATTACTTTGATTGAAGTATTTTAAAAAGAAAACACTAGGAAGTGAACAGCTCTTCTCTAGTTTCTTGCTAATGAGCTTCAGAATATGACAGAGCAGGGTTTGAATTCTGACGCAGCCCCTTCCTAGCTGACCCTGAGCCTCATTTAACCTCTCTGAGCCTTGGGTCCCTTACATAAAATGGGGGTGATGATAATACCCACTCAACCATTTTGAGTTGCAAAGGAGCTAATGCATCCTGAGAGTTTTCAACCACTCCTGGCCCATAGTGAGAGCTCAGTAAATGTTAGTTATTATTTTTAATCTGCTGCTGTGCCCCTAGACAGTTCTGAAAAATAGCCGCTCTCAAGCCCCTGGAGGAGAGCCCCTGGAGGAGAGCATGTCCCCCCCAGCACAGACGCAGCACGTCCCCCACAGCAACTCACTTTGACACTCAACTTGATGTATTTTCCCCATTGCCTTTTATATAATCCCATTTCTATTTTGTTTCACTGTAATATCTTTCTGAAGGGCAAAGAAAGAAAAGGGGGAGAGAGTGCTGAGCATCAGGAAACTGACTGAGCCAGACCCCAGGGGCTCCCTGGTCAATGAGCAGTCCCCGAGGAAGTCCCAAACCTCCACTTAAAGTCCCAGGAGCCCCCACCTGAGCCTGTCAACTGCCCACTACCCCACACTTCCCAGCAGTGAAGGTCAATGACATACGAGTATATGAGATTCACTCAAGCACAAATCATGGATGTATAGGGGCGCATTAATACTAGTTCCCATCGGTCAAGGATTTTAATGGAATTGAAATGTTTTAATAGAATCAGATTTCAACATTTCAAAATCACAGAGTTAATTTCATTCACCTTTGATTAGATTATTAATAATACAACTCTGCCAAATGCCTCCTGATGGCATCAGTTACCCAAAAGTCAGGCCCCTCTGGCCTCCTGACTGGTGTATCTTCTAACCATTGAAGGTCCCAGGATAACACCTCAGGCCCCACTGGACACTGGGGGCACCCAGAAGGCATCTTTGCCATGCTGACTCCTTCGCTCTAGGCAGTTAGTCCTCCCAAAAATTATCATTAGGGCCGTACCTACAGGTGGAGCTGGTCAGGTAGTGGGATCTGGCTGGTGCCCTGCTGATACCTGACCCGATATTCATTGTTAGTCTCCCTCTGAATCCCCATCATTCCCACCCCACCTCATCCCCCGTGGCATCTTCATATGCAGTTATAAAACGGACACTTGTGTCTTGTCTTCAATCTCCCTACGAGACTGAGCTCCTTGAAAGGCAGGACCATGACTTACTTATTTGTAGCACTTGTTCTTGCCCTACACCTGGCATGACACTTTGCATATAGTCAGGGGAACTTATGTTGAATCTATATGTTATTGATTAGAGCTTTGATTTCTGTTTAATGCAGCTCCTTCCAGAGAGGCAGTGAGTCGTTTTCTGTAGTACAAATGAGAAATCTGAGAGCAGGTTTATATTCATGGGAAAGAGGAAAGAACAGGGCCCTGGGTTTCTGGTGGTGGGGGCCGGGAACGTCACAAAGGGGGCGAAGGGTATGGATGGAGCCTTTGCTGCCTGCCCCTCAGTCTCGTCTAAGTCCCAGCCCGCCTTTGTTCTCCTGTTTCCACTCTTCATCTCCCATAAACGCCCACTGGCACAGAGCCTCTGCCAGCCTGTAGGGATCCTTTGTATAAATTAGAAAAAGGCATCCCTTCTAGACAGATGCAGTCTTGCAGGTGCAGAGCTTGGCAAGCAGATGGTGCCTTTGGGAAAATTAGAAAAAAAAGCCCCTTCCTCAGGGCACTGCCCCTGCCACGGCACATGGCTTGACAACAGACCACAGGGCTATTTCAGCTTCCACATGGCCCTCAGCTCCACACAGTGCAAAACCACATAGTGGACGTGGCAGCCCTCCCCACCAGCAGCACGATGCGCCCCCTGCCCTTCTAGTGCCCGCAGCCCCTTCTGTAGGGCTCCTGCCCACCTGTGCCACCCTGTCCTGTGCCTTATCTCAGCAGAGTCCTGTCTTGCTGACCTCTGATAAACCAATCCTCAGTGCAGGAGAGGAAAACATTTATTAAGTACCTACTAGGTCTAAGGGGCTGCCCTAAGGGTCCTCTCATGCCCGAGTAAATCCCTACAGCAACCTTTTAAGGTGGGTATTAGTACCCTTATTTTAAATGGCCCCAGCCCTCCTGCTCTTGGACCTGCAGTGTGTTCTTCCACTTCCCTGAGCCTCGGGTTCTCCCCCACCTCCAGGGCCTGCTGCTGCTGTATGGTGCCTACCTGGCTGGCCTCACCGACCACGTCAGCTCTCCTCCCGTGAATCAGTCTTTAACCATCATGGTGGGGGTCAACCTTGTGGTGCTGGCTGCCGGGCTGCTTTTTGTGGTCACCAGATACTTGCACTCCTGGCCCAACCTGGTCTTTGGCCTCACATCCGGAGGAATCTTTGTTTGCACAACCACCATCAACTGCTTCATCTTCGTTCCCCAGGTAGGCTCCGGGGAGAGCTGGGCAGGGCCGGCCCTCCGGAGGGTTGGCTGGGCCCGATGCACTGCTCGCTGTGTTTTCTATCGAGACTTTTGGAGTCAGAAGGAAGGCGGGTTCCTGATGAGCTCGCTCCTTCTGTTCTTCCCTCCTCGCTCTCCTGAAGGAAGACAGCTCTGCTGCCGGTCGGCAAGGAGGGCAGCCAGGGTGGTTGAGAGTGGTGGCCACCCGTTTCCACCCCTGGCAGCTGGCTCGCAGACCTGCTTTTCCACCCATCCTCCAGTCTGCTCATCCTTCCCCCATCCCTTCCTCATCTTGATAACGTCGTTCTTTCACTAGCCTGGGCGTGAGGAGGCTTTCTTTCCTTCTATCTTCCCTCCCTTCCCTCCCCTCCCTTCCCCTTCCCCTTCCCCTTCCCCTTCCCCTTCCCCTTCCCTTTCCCTTTCCCCTTTTCTCCCCCTCCCCCTTCCCCTCTTCCCCTCCCTTCCTCTCCCTTCCCCTCCCTTCCCCTCCCTTCCCTCCTTCCCTCCTTCCCTCCTTCCCTCCTTCCGTTCTTTCATTCTTTTTCTTTCTTTCATCTGTCTTTCTGTCTTTCTAAGATTGCAGATTCATTGGGGAAAACTCATTTGGAACTTTATGCAATTTCAAATGCTTCTCCTTTATTTTTATTAGAGGAAAATGTAAAGCATTCCTCTTCTTTTTACAATAAGGAGAAATAAAAACTTGTTTCATATTATGGGGATTAAAGAAAAAAATCAAAGGAGGGAGGAAGATAGAAGCAGAAATGTCCAGACAGCGAAGAGGAAAAAGGGATCTGCAGGGAAGGGCAAAGGAATCCATAGGCTCTGGAAGGAAAGTGATATGAAATCATTCGTGTTGGGCCCGAGGGTACCACGGAGCCACATACATCTGAGTTAATGAACTTGGCATTGGGCACTTCGCCTGTTTCCCTTCTAGTTCCCTTTTTCTTCCCCAAGGCCTCGCTCACCCCACTGCCGCCTCAGCATCCCATTCTGGTTCCCGTTGCCGCTTCTGGTTGACTATGAATGGCTCGGCCATGAGGCCACTGACCGACAAAGTGGCCAGCGGAGGGCTCCAGGGTGTTTATAAAAGGAAGAGTGGACTTTGGGGCATGATGGTGTGACACAGGCATAGGCTTTTTATTCTTCTTTCTTTTCATAAAGTCTCATGAAAATACTCAAAAGAATAAGCAAGTATGGAAATACCTGTAGCAGCACGAAAAACCAGGGGTGGGTATCACCTCTGTGCCAGAGGCTAGAGGGAATTTTGCTGAATCTTAATGTTATGAGAACTGAATTTAAGGAAGCCATTGAGAGCTGAGTCTTATTTGTCTGGAATGTAGCAGAAAAGCGTTATGAAAAACAAGGGCTGATCCTCTCTGGGCGGTGGGGAAAAGGGACTGGGGAGGGGCCTTTTGGGAAGCCCTGCCTTTAGGCCCCGCGGCTGGCATTGTTGTTGGTAACCCGCCCACCCATTGCCAAACCCTTTCCTCCTTGCTGACCCCCACTATATAGTCTGAAAGAGCTAAACACTCGCTTTTCCAGCCTCCTTTACAGCTCAGGGTGCCCATGTGACACAGTTCTGAACACTAAAGGTTTCTGGGAGGCTTCTGGGAAAGTTTTTGCCTTGCTGAAAAAGCTGTGGGTGTGGCTGGCTTCACCTCTTCTCCCTTCTTTCTACCTCGAATGTTTGTTATGCCTGGAGCTATGGAAGCCATGTTGTGACCATGAGGGAAAAGCCAAGGGAGTGTATTTACTAAACAAGGAAACTATAGCTCTTCCCATGTAGGACTATAAATCCAGGGGGAAAGGACCTATGAAGAGATTCTGCAGTTCATAAGAAGAGGGGCACAAATTTCCGGAGATTTGGACAAGCTTCCTTCATCTGAAGGAAAACAGAAGTTTTTAGAAGACAGCAAATTTGTCTTGTCCATAGGATTTAAAGAATATTGCCTCTCTTCAACCAAAGCAAACCACCATGAGAAGGACATAATCTTAGATCCTGAAATATTAAATTCAGATGAAGAACATTGTGTTAAATTCAAAACCCCAGTAGAAACCCTGAATAGGCCACCAGGCATGGCAAAATATACTGAATTGGTGAACTAGTTTAAGGAAACAGAACATAAGGAGACAGGTAAAAACTGAGAGACTAGATAAGAAAATATGGAGAACAGATCTAGGGATACAACTTAGAGCTAATAGGAATCTCTGGAAGATAAAAATAATTTGGGACAGAAGTAATCACTGAGGAACTACTGGAGGGAAGCCTCCCTGACCTAAAACAAGGCCTGCATCTGAAAGGTGAGTGCATCAACAGCCTCCAGGACACAGCTCTGCTTCTGTCTCCTCTCTGAACACCCGCGCCTGTTCCTTTTGTATCCTCAGCCTCAGACACAAGACTTCCACTCTCTTTGGTGTTTGAAACCTCAACACCGAGGACAGTAGTTATATCTAGATACACTCCCATCTACACAGGCAGAAAAATGCAGGATGAAGTTGAGCTTGAGATCTGACTTCCAGGTTTGAACTAAGCGACAAGCACACGGTTTGTTAAAGTGAGGGTGGAGGTGGGATTATTATGGGATACAGGAACAGGAGGATGGCCAGTGTTGGCCCTTCCCTTGCCTTCTCTCTGGTTCCCATTTTTCCTCCCAGCTGTTTTGAGCCCCTTTCTTATACTCTGTCTTTCCTCTTCTGTTTTCTCTCTCATGCCTTCTCTCCTCTTGAACTGACCATGATCCAAAACTTAAAAATATATATATTTTATAGTCTGTAGTATTTTAAGTTTAGGAAGTAAATTCTTTTTAAAAAATCTAAAAGTAACCATAAGGCTTATCTGTTGTTTTGTGTGCCTTTTAACTGACTTCCCCTCTGGCTCAGTGGCCTTTGGTAAAAGAAAGTCTCCCAGTGAGAGCTGCACTGTGTATTTCCAGGACAGAAAAACAGCTGAGCAAATTTGGAAAAGTATCAGAGGAGAGCTACGTGGGGAGGGAAGAGAGCAAGGAGAGGGTACTTCCTTCTTGCCCTGAGCCTTCAGTCTGGACTGCGTGGGAGGGGTTTATGAAAACAAAGGCACAGATACCTCAGGAGCACTTAGGTTGCGCTAGAGAGCTGAGTGAAATAGCTGAAGGAGCAAGTGGACCAAAGAGCATTCTACACAGGCCCTCAGGAAATGCCTGAGTGTTTATGCCAAACACTGAGGTCATCCCCAGCAATGAGCAAGCCTCTGCTTTTGTTGATAACCTGCCTGTGAGCCATCTCGACACTGTACACCTTCTCCCCCCCCCCCCCCCCCCCCCCCCCCCCCCCCCCCCCCCCCCCCCCCCGCCAACCTCTGAGAGGCAGATGGATCCTGAGATAGGGCATTGTTTTCTCCTCTAACCCCCCAAAGTGTTTCATCTGCTTCTCCATGTAAGTACTTAGGACTTTGTACTCTACCTTAGAGTTATCTGCATATGTCTCAGTGCCCCTACTAGCGAGGTGAGCTCTTTAAAGGAATAGTTTCTTCATTTATTCATCCATTCCTTTATTAACTGCTAGGAACATGCAGTTCAACGCATGGCTCCATCTCTGGGTGTAGTTGGGAGCAGGTGTGAAAGGAATTATGATACATGTTTTAAATGTTTGGGGAAGGCATGTTACATGATGCTGAGGAATGGGCGCCCGAGCCTGTCTGGGAACTCCATGATACCGTCTCAGAAAATGGGCCCAGTCTTGAAGGAGAAGCCAGGGTCCACTGAGGAGGGCGGTGGGTAGCATTCAGGTGGGGGAACATCATAACAAGAGGTAGAGAGATGTGAGAGAGAACAGGCTATCTTTGGAGCACCACAAATCTTTGCACTTTTTGAAGCACAAATCGAAGGAAGGTGAGAGTGGCAGAAGGTTAAAAGGTGAACTTCTCAAGGCCCTAGTGTATCCTGTTAACTACTTCAGATTTAATTCCATTGTATTAGTTTCCTGTGGTTGCTGTAACAAATTAACACAAATTTAGTGGCTTAAAACAATTCAAATGTATTGTCTTCTAGTTCTGGAATTCAGAAATCTGAAATGGGTCTTATTTAGCTAAAATCAAGGTGCCAGTAGGTCTGTGTTACTTCTGGAAGCTCATGGGGAGAATCCATTTCCATTCCTTTCTCAGCTTCCAGAGTCCACCTGCATTCTTCCATTCATGCCTTCTTCCTCTCTCTTTAGAGCCAACAGTGTGACATCTTCAAATCTCTCTTTCTGACCACTATTTCCATTGTTACTTCTCTTTTTCTGACTCTGACCCCCCTGCCTGCCTCTCGTAAGGACTCATGATTACATTGGGCCCACCTATATAATCCAGAATAACCTCCCCACCTCAAAATCTTTAACTTGAGCACATTTACGGAATCCCTTTTGCCACGTAAGGTAACATATTCACAAGTTCCAGGGCTTGGGAGGGGAACATCTTTCAGGGGCCATTGTTTAGCCTACCACCCCTACATAGCCCAGAGGCTGTAAAACCAAGAATGTACCTGTCCTTCTGGAAGAAGGGTCATGGAGAGGTCCTGAAATTGTGACCTGAGGGTCATTTATTGCTATATTTCAGAAACCCCAAAGAGTCAAGTCTGAAGGACCAGGATCTTCACAAGCTGGGAACTAAGGGGGCCAGGGCTTTCATCATGGGGTACCCTGGCTCCACCTGGCCAGCTTAGGGTGAGACAGGTGGAAAGCCCTGGAAATGCCCTTACACCAAAGCTGAACAGTTCCTCTAACAGCCCTGCAGCAAGGGCTTGGCCTGAGTGTGCTGGGAGAGAGAGAGGGAAAGCTGTACTGCTAAGGAAATAAGGGGGGCTGGTACCATGATGCTGCTAGGGTCAATACTAGGAGAATAGCACTAGGCATCTGCTCCATCCCTTCAGGACCATAGAGCAAGCCTGTGGTGCCAGGATCCAGTAACTCCCGAGTAGGGTGATGAGCTGATGGCACCCTAGGCTTCCGAGAAGGGCACCTGAGGGGGAGGTTCCTGACCTGGCCCAGCACAGATCACAGACTCCTGATATCATGACAGGCTCATGCTGAGTCAGCAGAGGACCCAAGAGGACTTAGGTGAGCTGTGGTATTGAAATTGAGGGAAGGGTTTAGAATCCTATCTGATCTTTATCAAATTGGAGTTGGTAAATGTTTGATGAGTGAGCAAAGAAGTCCCAGGCTCCCCATGAGGCCCCCCATAGTCACCAGTATCATTTCTAAGGTGCCAGAGTGCCCAGCGTACATCACTAACTAGACTCTCAGTGAAGAGGATTCCTAAGGGAAAAACAGAAGCCTCCAGCACCATGGCCTCTCCTGGCATCCGAGTCACTGGTGTTTGCCAGGTAGAGACAGTGTCCCGAGGGCTCAGGAGGACAGCCGCTATCTGTGAATGTTCCATGCTCATTTCCATCCCTGTTAAAGTAAACCAGCCCATGCTTCCACGGGTTGTTTCTTAAAACCAGTTTCTCCCGAAAAACTGTCCTTAGGACCCCACAGTAAACAGTCTCTGCCTTCGGCAGCTGTGTTGAGGTCGTGGCTGTGGCACAGTGCCCCGGTTACAGCTGTGGCCCTGCTGCTAACCTGCTGCCTGGGCCTAGATCAGTCATGCTCCTTTTGAGCCTTCCCTCATTTGTCTAGGAAAAAAGAGAGTCATTTTTATTGCCATTTGTTGCCATTTGTGGTTTTCTATCTGAGCCTTGATTATTGATTTGGGTTTAGAAGTCCTCCAGCGGGGAACTGGGTTTGCAGTCGCTGTAAGCGCACCATTACTCAACAAATGAGGATAATTAAGAACAGCTACGTATAACTAGAAACAGTTTCACTTGAAACATACAGAGATGCTTAACCCTGTTATAGCTCATAAACTCCGGCTTTAGAATGTGGCCCTGGGAGTGTACTCCAATCTGGTCATCTTTGACCAGGTCGGCAATGGGTGGGGCAAGCTGAGAGTGTGCTATTTCATCTACCTGTTGTCTTCCTTTGGCATTTTAAAAACTATATAACCTTGACATTCTCTGTACCTTCTGTCATTACTGTCCATGAGCTTGAGAGTAGAGCACATTCCAAAGAGACTATAGTTTGTGCATTTGCGTATCACCGTCATTCCTTGGTGTTTTGGAGAACGGGTGAGAGAATGTGTTTCTGGGTGTGTAATTAAATAAATAACATGTGTTCTTTTATTTAACAGCTGAAGCAGTGGAAGGCATTTGAAGAGGAAAACCAAACAATTAGATGCATGGCCAAATATTTCAGCACTCCCAGCAAAGGCTGCCATACCCAGTATGGTGAGGAACAGAACTGCCACGCCAGAGGAGAGAAAACCTCCATGGAAAGACTCCTCACAGAAGTAAGCGGGACCCTTGCCTGGCAGAGTCTCTATAAAGAACTCCAGTCACATACCAGTGGCCCCAGATGTCGCATTGCTAATGTTCTTGCCTCTCCTCCATCCCCTCCTCCACTTTCCCTGGCAGCAGACAAAACCTCGACATTTCCTCAGTGACCCTCCCATTGCTGACCCTCACCCACTTTATTCGTTCACGGAATAGATGTGTGCCAGGCATTGTGCTAATTGCTGATGAATAAAATACAGTCCCTACCCTCATGGCGCTCTCAGTCCAAGGGAGGAAATAGATCTTGATCAAGAGAATAATGAAGGAAAAAATCAGGGTGGTAAGTCAGAATAGTGGGTAGTAAGGGCAAGGGAACCTGGTTTAGAGTTGTCAGACAAGACTCTCTGAGCTGAGAGCTGAAGGTTCAAGCTTGTCAGAAGAGAGTTCAGGGAAAAGCATTCCAGGCCAGGGGAACATCATTGGAAAGGCCCCGAGTTGTAGTGGATGATAGCTGCTTCTGTATGATACATTCTTTCCTTACATAGAGCAATTTCCTTCATGTACAAGATCTTATGGGGCCCCTACTGTATTTTCAGTTTCTAACTAGAGATCTCAGTCATCCCACCAACCCAGAGAGTCAATAAGCGTCTATAGATGGGGAGGAAGGCTGAATAGGGCCTCCGAATTCATAGTAGCACCAACAGGGGACCAGGTAGCCCCCAGCCCTTCCTTCTTCTGTACTTAAGCCGGAGTTGGCACCTCTCCCAGAACTGGGCACGGAGGTGTGGACTAGCAGAAAGCACATGGAGAGGCTTGAGGCTGCACTGCCTCAGAAAGGAGGCATGGGGCCCAGAAGAATTAGTCAGTACTTTCTCACACTAAATTATATTCCATGTTTTCTTCAGTACAGTACATACCTGAGTAGCTGCTATTTGGGAAATGGTATTTTTCTGTAATTAGATTGACACGTGGGTATCAGGAGTTCCTGTGTGAGAGATGGTGAGATGGGAACCCTCGAAACACAGCCAGCGAGGGGATGAACCTCCCCTGCACCCCTGTCTGTGCCCCTCTGGTCTCCCACACCATACCCTCAGTCTGGACCTTTTTAAAAAATCCGAGTAATACTTCTCTATTTCTGTACTATTTATGAAGCATTCAGGGCCTTTTGCAAAGCCAGATTTCTCCCCACCTGGCAAGGGAGTAGCATTGCCTTTGATACTCTGTGAAGTCTTCAAAGAAGCATTTTTTTTTTTTTTTTTTTTTTAAAGCTCCACAGAAGGCCAGAAACTTGGCGAGAACAGCCAGGATGGTTTTCATTCACAATCAGCTAATGTTGGAGCAGCCAAGTGGCCTGACTCCTTAGCCTGATGGTAATTTATGACGTGCTGTTTGTACCTCTGCCACACTAACTGCCCTGTTTCCCACGCAGCGACTGTGTCTGCTCTGTCCAAAAAGGATGCCTTGAGTCTGCAGAGGAAGGGCCCTAATAGGGAGCAGATGCACAGGCAGTGAAAAGCTGGCCTCCCCCCAACACCTTACCCCTGGTACATCTTTCCCAGAAAAGGCCTGAGACCAGCAGCTGCCCCAGGGCGCTTCGCAGGCCGAGAGAGGTCCCAGGACCTAAACGCCCAGCCCTGGCGTTGCCTGGCGGACAAACACCGTGTCTCTTCTCGACATGTGCACAAACCCGGACTCCAGCTCCCCTCCAAGGCAGCCCCTCTGCCGCCCTTCCCTTGTCTTCCTCGTACCTTCCCAGGGTCTGGGAAGCCCACTCTCTCACTCTCCCCCCTTCGCCCCTGTGGCCAGGGCTTCCCCGGGGCCGTTCGAGGTGGCGCCATCACTGACCTTCCAGGCCGTGTGAAGGCCAACAGGGAGAACCTTCCCGGAACTTGAAGCACCTCCCTTCCACACTCGGAGGCTGAGGAAACCCAGTTATTTTCCTTCTTTGAGCCATAGCAACAAGAGGGCGATTGCATGTCTCCTTATGGCCTGTACCTTGTGAAACGCACCTGTGGGTATTTTGCCTCCCCAGATGCACCAAAATAATAATTAATAAGTTCATTTCGACGCAGCTGCCATGGTAGGTCGGTGGCAGTGGCTCACACCACGCCTCTAATTAGTATGCAGCCGTGGTGAAAACAGAGTCCCACTTTTGTCTCTGAAAGAAGAGAAACTTGCTGTTTAGACTGACATTTCTAAATCCATCACCAGCCAGTTTCAGACGTTCGGCCTGCTGGGGGAAGGGGATTCTTCCCAACTCAGCACGGATCCTCTTTTATACGCTCCAAGGAACTTGCGGGCAAGGGCAAGGCACAAAAAGACAGCACTCGGGGTCGACTTGCCGGGCTGACTGGTTGTCCGCAGTTGGTGGCCTCCTCCTAACTCTGTGAGGCAGTAGAGGCCCCCTGAGGCCACCCGAACCCCCCTTCCTGAGGAGGGGTTGCCGAGGGGGAAGAGGGCAGGGGCCCCTCTTGTGCAACCGGCACAGTCACCACTATGGGATGCTCCAGAGCTGCCTGGCACCACCCGGGTGTCGTGAAGAGCCTGAGTGCCTGTCTCCCAGTTACTCACCCTCTGCTCCCCGAGCCCTCGAGTCACCTACACTCCCCGGCAGCGCCCAGCCCTTGCCACTCTGCGGGCGAGGACAGGAGAGGACGCAGGTCCCTTCCGCTTATTCAGCAGTTGCTCACTGGCCTGGGGCTCTCCTGATGACAAAAGAAGTAGATTAAACCAGGACGAAACTGGGAGTCCCAGTATCAGAGAAATCACCTTCCTGTTTATAAATAGGGAGCAGCAGGTCTGCCGTGGGGTTGCTGCCAGGGACGGTTGCTGGACTGGTTTACTTAAAGTACTGCTTTCTGAAAGCATCACTCCTGGGCAACTCTCCCATCTCAACTTGAGAAGGCACCACAGGTTTGGTCCATAGGTATCAAGTGTCCTAAAGAAGGGAATCAGCCTTTTATTTCTAGAGGGTAATAAATGGATGTCCAGATGCCCATCCTTGGCTTCTAAAGAGGGTGGCAACAAAGAGTCAGCACTTTGGTGTTCGGGCAAGCAGCTCCTGGAACACAATGCTTGTGTTATAACCTTCCCCAAACCCTTGACCCTGGCTGTCTGCCCCAAGACCATCATTCCCCATGATGATCTCTTCCCTGCTCCACTGCTTTTTATCATCAGAAATTTCAGAAGGTGGACATAAAGTCTGAGTTAGAGAGTCAGCTGTTGTTACTGCCAGAGGATGCTCGGGGCACACCCACAGCCGGTTCTCTTCCCCCTACTCCATGCCCACAATCTATCTCAGTTAGTACAGGCACACCCCTGCAGCTCACACCTGCCAGGCTTCTGGGCACAGCCTGTTTATCAACTAAAAGCTATGCAACAGGTGGGCAGCTCAGTAGCAGAACTGCCCCAGCCTCATTCATCTTCTGGGCTCCATTCTAGATCTACTGAATCAAACTATCAGAGACTTAGGCCCAACAATCCTATTTGAAAAAAAAGAGAGAGCCCGGCCGGGCGTGGCTCAGCGGTTGAGTGTCGACCTAGGATCCAGGCAATCAGGGTTCGATTCCCAGTCAGGGCACATGCCCGGGTTGCAGGCTCGATCAATGACCCTCTCATCATTGATGTTTTTATCTCTCTCTCTCTCTCCCTCTCCTTTCCTCTCTCTGAAATCAATAAAGATATATTTTTTTAAAAAAAAGAAAGGAAGAAAAAATTCTCCAATAATTCTGATGCCTGCACTTCTTTAGGAGAACACCAATAACTGATAGTGCCACATGGCAGCTTTCACCTTCCACCCTGAGGTTCAGCCAAGGGAGGAGATAACATCTCATTGGCCCCTGCTGGCTCTAGTCTTACCTCTTTGGCCCAGGAATCTCCACCCTTCTCTCTGCTTTTCCATTTTCTAGTCTGTTTAGCAAAAGGAAAAATACTTGTTTCCCCGTTCAGTAATTCCCTTGAGATGTGCCTCAAATTCGTCTGTGTCTTGCAAAGGTGTCATAAACCCAGAGCTGGGCCTTATTCAGACTTGTGTCCTGCAGAGCGACCTGGCAGTCTCGGTTCTGAGGAGGGTGTGCAGCAGCCAGCAGCCGGCAGCCAGCAGCCCGCAAGCTGTGTCTACTCCAACCTCCCATCTCACAGACAGTGCCACAGAGTGGGGGCCGAAGGGGGAGATTAAGATCACACAACCATAAATCGTAGTTAACCTTTATTGAGCACCATGTGTCAGTTATTGTACTAAGCACCGTGTGTGCATCTGATTTTTTCACTTTGTGGAGGTATCTCCCCAGAGCCTAAGATCACTAGCTAATACACAGAGCAACTGGGATTTAAACCAAGTCTTCTGGAGCCACACTTTCTCCACCAAGGGAGACAGTGCGAAAACCCTCAGAGGCATCTTTCATTGATGGTTTTGTTTTTGTCTTACAGAAAAATGCTGTGATTGAAAGCTTGCAGGAACAAGTCAACAACGCCAAAGAGAAGCTAGTGAGGCTTATGTCAGCTGAGTGTACCTATGACCCCCCAGAGTGGGCTGGCCTCCCTGCCTCTTCCCACAGCAAGGACTGCCAGGCTGCAGCCCCTGTGCACGGCCTAGCAACTCCAAGGCATTCCAAATGCCTCTCTAACCCTCCGAATGACACCAGTGCGGCTGCCCAGGACTCCCAGAGCACCTCAGTGCTCTCCTCAAGTGCACAGAGCCTCGAGGGGCCTGGGAAGGACACTGGCTCTTCCCCGGGGCAGAAGGAGGTGTCTGACTTGAAAGACTCTTCTGATCATTTAAACTTGGGCTGCAGCCAGAAGCAACAGGCTGAGCAAAGCCAGGGGACAGAAAGAAAAGATCAGGTACCTACGGCCCTCCACTGGAGTCTCATACCAGGTGAAGAAGGCTCTGTTCCCCAGAGACAGGGGCAGCTGGAGAACTCAGGGGAGCCCCAAAAGCAGCTGTCAAGGGTCAATTCAGTGATCAGAGAGAAGCTTCAAGAAGTCCTACAAGATCTGGGCCTGGGCGCTGAGGCTCCTGTCACCTCTTCCCTGTCTTGTCCCCAGCAGCCCTGGAAGAGTAGTGCTGCCCACAGCCCCCAGAAGATGCCTCTCTCCAAGGAGCTGGGCTTCAGCCCACACATGGTGAGGAGAAGGCGGGCAGTGCAGCGGGCTCGCTCACACTTTCCGGGCTCTGTACCCTCTTATGTGGGGCATCGGGCAAATAGGATTATAGCTGGTGCAAAAAGTGGGTTAAATGTGCAGAACAGGGACAGCCTCTGCTTGGACCCTCAAACTGCTGATTCCAATGCACCCTCTTCCAAGAAGCCTTCAGGACTCCCAGATCCTCAAGGCAAGCCAGGCACCCTGGAGGACAGCAAACAATGCCAGGCAGAGCCCCAGGGGGCTAGAAGGAGCCCTGCAGCCTTCGCTCACCAGCCTGCTGACTCTGGCCGGGCACAGTGTCCCGCTGGCCACCGCCTATCCAGAGCCTCACCAGATCTGCCTGAGCAGAGACAGCTGCAGTCCTCGGGGTCCCCAGGCTGTCCCTCCCTTTCTTCTCCATGCAACTACCTTGATACTGAGTCCAGCAGCTCAGACGAGTTTTTCTGCCACTGCCACCGGCCCTACTGTGAAATCTGCTTCCAGAGTTCCTCTGATTCCAGTGACAGTGGCTCATCAGACACTGACCCTGAGCATGCTGGGGGGCTGGCTTCCTGGGAAAAGCTGTGGGCCCGCTCAAAGCCTATCGTGAACTTCAAAGATGACCTGAAACCCACACTGGTGTAAAACTAAGCAGGGCAGGTCTGGATAGAGAAGTTGGTCCAGGACAAGCTGTACCAAGGCCCACAGGAGGAAGGGCAGTTCTGGCCTTTGGGGAACACACCCTCACCCTGCGTTTGACCAGTCCTTACCATGATTCACTTATGCTCAGTTGAGTCCTATGTTACCTTGAGCACTTCTTGGGTATTGTCTGTCTTGTTACTACCTCACAGCATCCTGGTACAAGACTCCAATTGAGTATCATAAAAGATACTCTTTGGATAAAAGGTGCTAAATGAGCACAGAAGCTTTCCTGCCCCGGTCAGCCTTTTACAAAGCTGTTAATATATACCAGATGAATGGGTGGTGGACAGATGGAGAGGTGGGAGGAAAATATCTGCAGAACCAGAGTTGTGGACTATGACCCATCAAACTGGCCTTTTGGTGGCAGACCTGCTACAAAAATGAGTTTCCTACATGCTTCGTGTCCCACGCTTGTCAGGGAGCTCAATCTTGTTTCTGCAAAAGGTTATAAACAGCACCACTCCTGAGTTCCAGCTTCTGGCCAGACTCAGCCCATGGCCACCTCTACAGCACTGTTTGTTCATGTCTTTCTGCCATTATGGCACCTCACTGTCATCCCTGAGACAGTCCTTTCTCTATGCGGCCACAGCCTACCCAGACCTCTCTGCCAAGCTCGGATGGCACCTGATGCCCAGACTTTCTTCTGGTCCCATGGTCCTTCCCTTTGACTCTGCCCATGGTGTCGGTTTGGACTAGGGGGAAGACCACACTGGCAATCTCTGTTGGGGTAGAGGAGGCCTTGTTGGTCAAGAAGTGCTTTGGGTGCCATTGGGGTTACATGACCACCAATGGATACATAAACCTGGAAATACAAACTGGGGAAATAGAAAGGAAGAAATGGGGAAAAAGGCAGGGAAGAAAACAGGTTTTGAAAATATACCTTGAGTCTGGCACAGTACTTGACAATATCAAATTTCAGTAATTCCTTATGATAACCCTGGGAAGTAGACACTCTCGTTCTTATTTTTACAGATAGGGGATATGAGGCTTGGAGAACCGAGGCCACTTTCACAACTTCACACTGCTGGAGAGTGGCTGATGTAGGACTTGCTCACAGCTCATGGGACTCCAAGTTAGTAGATTCTCCTGGGGATATATCTCTTGACTCATACTTCTCGGAGTGGCAAACAGCCAGGCAATAAAGTAAGGGTAGTGTAGGAAAGCTGAGATGTTCTCACCCTGGAGTCCAGGACACCTGCCCCAAGATAACAAAACTGGATTCCTCACCTTGGGAAGTAGCCCACACTGCCTCGGGGGCCCGCCTGCAGCTCCCAAGGGAGGCAGGGAGTTGGTGAAGGATGAGTGCCAGGAGGTCGTCTCCTGCCAGAGCCACAGGGAGAGCACAGACGGGTCCACTTTGCTTGTCACTGAGCTGGTTGTTTAGAGGCCGTCCTCTGCCCATCCATGTGTGTGTACATGTTCATGTGCAGGAATCTGAACCTCATTAGATCTGCCTGGGGGCGGGTGGGGGGGCCTTGGCTCTAAATATCTCACAGAAGATTTATCATGGACTCACAGGGGCTGCTGACACTCATGAATCTCCAGAAACTGCATTGGGAGGCCCTTCTGGTAGCACAGCTTCTTCTGTCATCTACTTTTACATACAAATGTCATAATTTATTCTGTGTGTGGGTTTGTAGTGTCTGCTTACGCTGTTTGTTTGCTTTCCAAGTGATACCTTAATAAAAGAGATATTACTCTCAAGGCAAGTCTCTTCAGAAATTGTGGTCTCAGGCTGGGGAGTAGAAGCACAGAGTGCACACGCAGCCACCAGAGTTGCCCTTGGTTACCCTGGGTTTCAAGTGCATCTTCTGCCGAACTTCACTTATAACAGAAACACCTGCCCCAGTGGACAGAGGAAACTCTGGAGACCCTGGACTCTTCCCACCCACAGTGTCCTGTGGTTGGGCCTCACCTCCTTCCCTCCCAGTGTGGTGTCACCACTAGCAGCCTACTGCTCATGACCGTGGACTGTGCAGGCTCTAACCCTGGCCATCCTTCTACCTTTCGCACTCTTTCTGCTCCTATATCCTCAGTCTCGCCATCCTAGCCTTTCTGCATCTCCATTCCTCTTCTATCTAGAATTCTTCCTCTTTTTGTGCACCTCGTGAATTACTCATCCTTCAGGGCTCAGGTGGAGCACACATTCTCTCTTCAGCCTTTCTTGAATACCCACAAATAAAATTGACCCCACGGTTAAATAAGAAAGGATGTTTGGGGACCCCTGTTTCAAACTCAGTTATGTAGAGGCTTCTATTATCCGTTTTACCTGGAGTGACTTTATAACCCTCGATAGACTTAGTTAGAAAGATGGAGAATATATCCCCAATTTTCTCTAACTTTGGTTCAAAAACTATGTTCCAAACACCACAACTGCCTGCCCCAAATACTGTTTCCAGTCCGTTATTTACTCCTGCACCACCCCACCCCTACTCCTTACCAGCTCTTTCCCTAGATTTTTTATCCAAGACCAGCTAAGTCAGTGATGAAATTCTCAAAGGGAGGGGTGTGCAGTGGCTTTTGACATGCTCTTGATTGTTATGCTCTTGAAGAAAGGGCAGTAACTTGTACAAAGGAGCCATGGAGAAGTAAACATCACCCCTGCTTCTGTCATCTGGGCTGCACATGTCTTGTTGGCCCTAAGGCCTTGCATGGAGCCAGGCGTGATTCTGACCCAAGCATATGTTGCCTTGCTGATTGAAATCTTGGGGTTGGAAGTGTCCATCCTTGATAGGGCAAGTGGGTCCCTATCTCCTGGCCTGTGTCCAAACTGTCTTTCCCTGAGGGATCAACTGGCCCTTCCTGGAGTTCATAGAGGAGGGGGGAAAAGTATCCAGATGCAGGAGGCATGCTTTTAAAGAACCATACTACTTCTACTATGGTAAATGAAGAGTCAATGCAAGTGCCACAAAATCTCTTCTGTGTCTGCATTTATTTTATTTAAATAAAATAAACAGGTTTCAAGGTCCTGAAAGCATGAAGTGTGTCTTCTGCATTTTTGTATCCTCTAAAGTAGACATCAGAGAACGTTGCACATAGAATAAACCTAATAAATGCTTGATGGATGGATTTCTGAGCGGATAAATGGATGAAACAAAGGGAGACAAAAAACCTGTTCTGGAGCTAGCAAAGCAGCAGAAAGGGAGGCAGAGCCATTCAGTTTCACTGCCTGCCAATGAGTTAAGAGCAAGAAAAAACATCACCCAGAAGTAACTGAACTCTGAAAATGATGGTATTTGAAGTCTCTTAGGGAGAGGAGGGGCAGGATGATGGAGTTAATGGGAGAGAAACGAGAAAGTTACTGTGATACAGGTTTTTTCTTAAGATGCTTTCCTCATAGGCTTGTAACTAACAAGCAGTATTAGCAGGTAGACAGTCTATTCACTTTTATCACTGTCACCTTCCTGAGTCCCCTTTCTTAAAGCCTTAATCAATGCAGTTCCTGTTCCCTCTGGCTGCTGCACTTTTCCCAGTAACATCATCTGGGCTTTGTTATGAGAGGTCTAATGCAGAGATGACATTTATGGGGCTAGAGGCAGAAGAGAAGCTACTGTTGTCCTCAGACTTTGCTCTTCCTCACCTCTGGTACCTACTCTGATCTCTCTCCCCAAATGTTTCTGATCTTAGTAGCCCCAGCCAAACTGCATTTGAATAAGGGAATACCTTGGGATGTTCAGTTCCCTACTGAGGTCACAAGAGACAGGAAATGCCCATGTCATGGGGATGTATAACCTGATTGAGCTTGACAAGATCTGTGTCAATGTCTCCCAACTCTTTTCATTCTTTGACTTGCCTTTGGATGTTTAATACACTATAAGGACACATAGGTTCAGAGAATAAGTGCTTGGGAGAGGCCCTGGAAAGGTCTTTGGGTAACTAAGAGAAAAGCAAAAGGACAGGTAAAAAGAAGGGAAGGGAGACAAGAAGTCCAAAGAATGGAGAGAGATGAGGGAAATGTGGCGAAGGAAGAGGCAAAGAGACATCCTGCTTAGCTCTGTCAGTGGACAGATGGTGGCAATTACCTCTTTTGTAAATGAATGTGCTGGCTCTGGTTTTGACTTGAGAGAAAGTAAGGCTCTTTCTTCAATATGCATGTGACTGTAGGTTAATTTCTCAACTTTCCACACTCAGTTGTGAGCTTCTTGAGCCTACAACTTGTTATAATTACCTTAGTGTCCCCAGCACTGTGCCAGGCCCATGGTTGATGTTCAGCAGATGTTTGTTAAAAGAAATAAACCAAGAAAAGAAGAGTGGCCTACCTAGAATTGTCTCAAGAGTGGCCTTGGCGAGGCAACTCATAATAATGGAAGTCACCTGGGAAGCAGGGCTTAGGTACCTCATCACGGCCAGCAGTGTTGTGGATACACACCTATGTTTAAATCCTTTGTGATAATACCTAAGCCCTTCATCAAAAGAAGGCATTTTAGATGTGCTCTCTTCTCCACTCATTTTTGTACAATAATTTTCTACCCCCACTGAAATGCCTGGGCTTAAAATCACCTTCTTCAGGTTGCATAACCTCTTTACAGCTGGCTTAGTTTCCCCAGCTGTAAACTGGGACACCACCACCTACCTCATAAGGATGCTATGAGGGTTAAGTGAATTAATACTTGTACAGTGGTATGAACTATGCCTGACACATAGTAAACATGATGTAATTGTTTATCTTAGGAAGTTGTCTGAGAAACACAGATTTATATTTAAAATCCTCTTTATGTTTTCTTACCTTATACCAAAATCCCCCTTCTTTGTCTTCAACTTATTCCCGAGGGAAGGGCCTTCTAAATAGATCTGGGAAAATGAGGATTGGTTCAACCCACTTCTTGGGCAACAGAATTTTCTCCCTGAACCCCTTCTAAGGTCTGGTTTGCTTACTGTAGGGGACACACCCATCTGCAAGACTCAAATATTAGGGCTGGCCTAGAAGGAAAGGTGCAGTTGAAAAGTCAGGAAATCTGATATTTTTAGAGTGGAGCCAAGATAAACAATTTCCTTTATAGAACCATTATATGCTTTGCAATAGAAAAAATACATGAGATAACTACTAGGTGCCACTTAATACTTATTTAATACTTATAACCACTCCACAAAGTGGTGGTTATTTCAGTTTTACAGATGAGGAAACTGTAACAGAGAGAGGTTAGGTAACTTGCCTGTGATCACATAACTAGTTAGAGACAGATCCAGAGTTTGAACTGAAATCTGACTTGATTCCAAAGCCCTTTTTGGACTCCCCAATGCTAGTTCCAGATCATGTGCTACAGGCGTGCTACCAGGAGACAGAAAGAATTTCAACCCAGCAGGGCAGGGGCCCAGGGTGAGGTTTTCTTAGGACACCAGGGTTTCCTTAGGAAAAGCAAGCTGGTCTGGTTCTGTAAGCCTATTGCAAAACCCTCTACTGCTGAGTCATTGACCAGCTTCCTAGAAGCTGGAAGGGAGCTTTCTAACGCTACCTGATTACTCCCACCCCCTTCAGGAAGTTCAATGCCAAATACATGTGATACCGAAAACAACAAAGTACCTTTTAAAAAGAATACGGTCAGTCCCCCAAGTTAAAAGTTTTTCTCAAGTATTGTGCCCTTTAAATGGCACAAAAACATGATGCTGGGCAAGGGTCGCAGACGATCCCATCAGGACTAAAAACAGACCACAGATCTTCTGCTGAGATCAGGGGAAGATCATAGAATCTCTTCAACTCAAGTCTCTACTTTGCTGAAAGCCCTTCATTGCTCCCACTTTCTGCAGAATGAAATCTCACCTTGGTTTGGGGTTCAAGGCCCTCCATTTGGAACTCTACCCTCTCCATTCTCAACTTACTTAAAACTCTTCACCTTATTCCTGCCAGATGGGTTTACTGTCTGTTACCAGAGCATACCTGGTCCACCTCAGGCTTGGGGAGGAACAAACTTTCCTCTGCCTTCAAGGTTCTTCTGGCTGGTCTAATAATCAAATAGACATGAGACAGATGAGCCAGAGAAAAATAACCAAATTTAATACATGCATATGTGTGGGAACCCCACATACATGAGAGAGTCAGAGAGCCCACCTACAGGAGAGCTACAGAGACAGTAGAGGCACCTTGAGCTAGGGAATGAGGCAATGCACCTTGGAGCCTTCAAAGGGTCATTGCAGGATGATACAAAAAGAATAAACATTTTGTAAATGGAAGTTTACCCTGCCCTATAGACAGGTCAAAAGAAGTTACCTCTGATAATAGTGTTTTATGGGCAAGGCCACTAATTCAATTTCCTCTCGGTAGTGAAAGGGAGGGGCAGAAATTCCCCTTGAGCCTGCAGCTAAAGTTGCCTTTAGTTCAAAGTAATCTGCATACCACTGAGGCACATCTTGGGGTGGCCTGTTCTGAAGCCCCACGGGCTCTACACTTTTGCTCACTCCAGCCCCTCTCTCCCTCAGTTAACCACCCTGCCTGGAGTGACCTCTTTCCTCTTACCATTTCCAACTGGCTTCAGGATTTATTAGCCAATAAATCATACACTCCTGAAATGGGCCCCTGATAACAATTTTATTGTTGTTTTGGTTGTTCCATAAATCCTTTGTTGTTAACTTTTCACATGTTTTTGTTGTTGCTGTTGTTTGGTTTTGCTCCTCCAACTAGATTACCAGAGACTAGAGGGCAAAAGCCAGGATTCTCACTGCATTTTTCCTTTGTCATTGCATTTTCACAATATCTGACACTGCTTGATGCCTCGTAGATCTTACCTTGCTGACAGGTCACGAGCACACACGTGTTTCCGTGTCCAAATGTCGTTGACTTGTCGCGGGATAACTCGTGTCTGCACTTCACTGCTCAGCACTTATTTCGGCTGTCCCTAGTTTTTCTCTTCCTTATGTGTGCCAAATAACGATTCACCATTCAGATTATCAGGAAAATAAAAAGATCGTGTTTTACAAAAAATAGTAACCAGTGGGGGGAGAAATCCCACTAGGGTGTGTAAGGTACGCTCTTCTAAGGAAAAGCGTAGTGAAACACAATACCTATGTAAAACTTGTTTTGTACCATTGCATGTAGACACATGTTATGTAATATATCACACTCAAAAAAATATTTTAAATAATAAAATACAAAAAGAATAAATAAAATATTTTAAAATATTACAATAAATGCGACATATTTAATTTCGACATATGGTAATATAAATATGATATGTCAAAAATAAAGTACATTTAAATGTATTCAGATGCTTTCATTTAATATTCAAGTGCAGAAAAGTAGCCAGCCACACGGGCAAGTTCTGGCTCGAAATAGCAGGTCAGCAAGGTGTTTAATCAACATTGCTAGGTTTATTTTGAAGACTGGCCAACTCTCTACCTTTCTGTTTGTACCAAGAGTATCTTGAATAAATAAAAAGGAATTTGGCAGTATTTTTCTTTCAGGCTATACTTGAAGTTTAGCATATCAAAGGATCTCAGCTGTCTCATTAGTTGAGAGTCCACTATATGCCAAGCATTAAGACAGGGCCCTGCAGATAATGCTGGAAGAAATTAAGCAAACAGGACACAAATAGTAAGTCCCTGAAACTCTGGACCTAATTCCCCCAACATCCTCAGAACAAACAAACAAAAACCAGCAATGACAAAACCTGCTTCTCCGGATGGTTCCTGTCTACGAACCCCTACAGGAAGCTGAAAGGTCCTGAAAAGAGAAAAACCAAGTTAGTTCTGCTGCTATTGCTACTTCTCCCACCATAAAATATAGTAGAGAACTGGAAACAGGATCTCATCTGTCAACACATTCTTCTGATGTCACAAGTAGGCACTTTTACACTCGGGAAAAGGAGGCCATACCGGTGGAATGTGGCCAGATGTCTTATTTCCAGCAGTTATCCCCATCACTCCCGAACCACAGGAGACTCCACTGGGCCAGAGCGGCCGGAGTTTTGCAGCCAGAAGCCACTGCTGTCAATCCACATCATAAAAGAATGACTTCCCTCTGAAGCCCTGCCTGCAGGTTCCAGGACATCCCAGATTAAGGTAGAATTTGTTTTTGTTGTTGTTTTTTACGATTTCAGAGAGAGCAAGGGAGGGAGAGAGAGAGAGAGAGAGAAAGAGAGAGAGAGAGAGAAAAATCAATGATGAGAAAGAGTCACTGATCAGCTGCCTCTTGCACGCTCCCCACTGGGGATGGAACCTGCAACCCGGGCATGTGCCCTGACTGGGAATTGAACCGTGACCTCCTGGCTCATAGGTCGACACTCAAGCACTGAGCCAAGCCGGCTGGGCAAGGTAGGATTTGTTTTAAAGTTTCCTACATGAAGCCAGAGTTGAGAGCCCTTGGGCTTTGGCTCTGACCTCCTGGGAGCCACAATGAATCTTCTGTCTTCTGTCCATTATCTCCATCCCCATGATTTGCCCAACCCCTGGCCTGGAGCAATCCTACTCCTTCCTAAGCATAGGCCCCCAGGTATTAGGGAAGGCAAATGGATTATGAACATTCTGTATCTTACTATACTCTCTCCTGTTCCCTTGTTTCATCTCAAGTGTAGGTTTTTCCTCCTGCATGAGCCTTTCCTACACACCCTCAGCCCCTGTGCCTTCCCTCTGTAGCAGTTATGAACTAAAGCCTGTCCAGCACACACTCACACACTACCTCGTAGTAGAATGCAGCCCCTCAAGTGGGCATGTTTTCTCTCTCCTGAAGTCACAAATTCCAAAGAGCCATTCTTTGAACATTTTTATGTTCTGAAGGGATGAGCATGGAATGCTGTGCACCTAATAGAAATAAGAGATGCTTAAATATTGAATGGCCCAGCCAGTGTGGTTCAGTGGTTGAGCATTGACCCGTGAACCTGGAGGTCATGGTTCAATTCCCGGTCAGGGCACATGCCTAGGTTGCAAGTTCGATCCTCAGAAGGGGACGTGCAAGAGGCGGCCAGTCAGTGATTCTCCCTCATCATTGATGTTTGTATCTCTCTCTCTCTCTCTTCCTCTCTCTGAAATCAATAAAAACATTTTTAAAAGATATAAATATATATATATGTAATGGAGAGGGAAAGGAAAGGGAACAAGGGAGGAAAAAATTCTTACTCAACAAGTGTTTATTGTACATCTAACATGAAGCTAGTGGAGAAATAGTGAAATAGTAAACAAAAGATAAAATAATCCCCCAGACTGTGGTAAGTACAAATGAAAATAAATAAATCAGAGTAAAGAGATGGGGAATGAATAAATAAATAAATAAATAAATAAATAAATAAATAAATAAATTGTCAAATACCTAGCACATGCAAACTATGCAAACAGTTTTAAAATAATTTTTTAGGCCCTGGCCAAATGACTTGATGAGTTAGAGTGTCATCCTGATATGCCAAGGTTGTGGGTTCAATCCCCAGTCAGGGCACAAACAAGAGTCAACCAATTAATGCATAAATAAGTGGAACAACAAATAAGATCTCTCTGCCCCCCTAAAAAAAAAATCAATAAATCAAGAAAATTTATTTAAAATAATTTTTTATTTTTTAATTACAATTGGCATACAATATTATATTCATTTCAGGTATATAACAGTGATTAGACATTTATGTAACTTATGAAGTGATCACCTCAATAAGTGTAGTACCCATCTGACACCATACATATTTTTTACAGTATTATTGATTATATTACCTATCCTGTACTTTATATCCTCATGATTCTTTTTACAGCTGGCAGTTTGCACACCTTTATCACTTCCCATTTTTCACCCATCCCCCCAAATTCCCTCCCATCTGGCAACTATCAAAATGTTCTCTGTACCTATGAACTTGTTTCTCTTTTGTTTGTTTTTTAGATTCCATATATAAGTGAAATCATATGGTATTTCTCTTTGTCTATCTTATTTCACTTAGCACAATACCTTCTAGGTCCATCCATGTTGTTGAAGATGGCAAGATTTTTTTTTTTATTTTTTATTTTTTATGGCTGAGCAAATACTCCATTGTATATATGTACTACCTCTTCTTTATCCATTCCTCTATGAATGGATACTTAGGTTGCTTCCATATCTTCACTATTATAAATAATGCTGCAATGAACATAGGAATGCTTTTCTTTTCATATTAGTATTTTTGGTTTCTTTGGGTAAACACCCAAAGTGGAATTGCTGGGTTCTTCTTTGTCTCTTGTTATAACCTTTGTTTTAAAGTCTATTTTGTCTAATATAATATTGATACCCCAGCATATTTTCATTTGCTTTAAATATCTTTTTACATTCCTTTACTTTCAGATCTGGAGTGGGTCTCTTGTAGGCAGCATATGTATGGATTTTTTAAATTATTATTCATTCAACCACCACTCAGTTGTAAACTCCTTGAGGGCAGGAATTCTGTTGTTGTTCACACCTATCTCTCAAGACACAAGGCCCACACCTGGTCCATGGAAAAGATTAAATTCACTTTTGTTAAAGAAAACTCAAGGTAAAGGGTAACGCTGTTTAACCCAGGAAATAAAGAAAGCTTGCTAGCCTGCAGCAATTCCTGGAACTCTCTGAGTCAAAGGAAATTATGTTTCCATGACACAGAATCTGTCTCTGGATTTCTTAACTAGGGGTATTTGCATGATGAGAGGAGACTTGTTTCTGAATAGTCATTGCTCTTCTCCTGTCGAATCAATGGCTTCTGCTCCAGAATTATCTCTACAGCAACTAAATGAGTCATAGAGAGGTTTGGCTCTCTGGAGGAGAACAAACAGCAGGAAAGAGGGTAAGAATCTTAAGATAGAGACCCCTTACTAGGATGTACAGGAGAAAAGGAGAGCCCATAGCTCAGCCTCTCAGTTACCAAGTGCAATAGAAACAACAACATAGATTTTAACCAAGTGTCTCCCCACCTTCAGGATATGCTGGTACTTCTCTTCCAGCTGCTCAGTAAAGGTCTCCAAAGCCCCACACCAATTGGGCCCCTTGCCCTCTGTCCCTGGACCAATTGTGAGAAGCTCAACACCCAACAACACAAAAATAAAACACCATGGGTATGGAGAAATGGGCTATTACCACCATCCTGCCTGACTTTTGTTGACTCATTGAGGTCTACTGTGTGCTTGCATTGTCCCCTAGAGATGTCAGATGTAGTATCTCAATTCAGCCACCACCAGTTTTCTGAATGGGGATATTCCATAAGTGAAGACATGCTTCCCATGTCTTCTTTCATCACTAAAAACATTGAATGAAGGTCTCAGCAAGGCTTTGTCACAGTGGTAGCATTTGTAAGATCTATTTGTTCAAATAATCAATATGGTTAGGCAGGAAATAATTTTCATGCTTTCTCTTCTACCAACTGGCAGCCTGCATCAGGTATCTAGTACTCCAGGTTGGACGCCAAGAAAAATCTTAAGAAAGTCTTTTGAAAGAAAATCCACAAAGCTAAGGCATGTGAACCAGAACTCCAGGCAATAATAAAGAGAGAAAAGAACCTTTTTTGCACACTGCTGTGAAGAGGCTGCTGAAGAGCCACAATGCTGTTGAAAATGGTAAAAAGCAATTAAGGTCTGTTAGCAGTGCTCTGAGGGAAAGATACAGAGATGGCCAAGACCAAGTCCTTGAACTACAGCTTCCCAAGGGAGCTCTGGGGCGAGGACTCTTGCAGCAAATACACACAGCTTCTGATTACAAGATTGTGACCTTCACTTTAGGAAGTTGGAGTGGACCATGTAAGGGCTGGGAGGAATTTGTTTGCCCCTTTGACCTAATGCTGAGATAAGTATTTCTCAAATGCAGAAGATATTTTCAGAGAATGGCAAAACTTCTGAGACTTTTTTTAAATTTGACTTTTTCTTATAATAATATAAAAATAATTCTTAGCTTGTTCTCAATTATCTAGATGATTGTTTTAGAATGCTCCATGAAATTTCAGTACCTAAGGTTGTGTTTGTGAATATTTTCACAACAAATAAAGCACAAATGATGTTAAGGCCTGCTGTATAAGTGAGGATTTTGAAATGGTTCGAATGTAAAAGGTAGTGGGAGAATTGAATCATTACATGGCAGATGGTAAATACGGAAGGTTGTATTGTCTAAAATAGGCTCAGCAATATTCCTGGTTCTACATGCTCTTCCAGAACCTTGTCACTATCTCACCAAGAGGTAGAGTCTATATTTCTTTCCCTTCAACCACAGTGGGCCTTTGCAACTGCTTCTACAAATAGAATGTGGTAGAAGTGAAGCCCCGTGACTTCTCAAGCTGGGTCAGAAAAAAGATAGAGCTTCCTCCTGGCTCTCTCTCTGAACACTTGCCCTTGGAACATAGATCTATGTAATGAGAAAGCTCAGGTCCCATGAAGAAGCCACATATAGGTATTCTGGCTGGGAGACCCAGATAAGGTCTCAGTCAGCAGCCAATGTCAACTGCCAGACATGTGAGTGAGCAAGCTTTTAAATCAGGGGTGGGCATATTTTGATCGGTGGTCCAAATATCACTTATCGGCTGATTTTATAAATAAAGTTGTATTGGAGTAGGACCATGCCCATTTATTTTTCTGTGACTTTTTTTGCACTACAATGGCCAGTTTTAGTAGTTTCGACAGAAATCATGTGGTCTACAAAGGCAAAAATAATTTACTAACAGGCCTTTTACAGAAAAAGCTTACTGACCTACACATTAGATGAGTTCAGCCCCCCGTCTTCAAGCCACCCCAGTTAAGTCCTAGTGGAGCAGAAGCAAGCTGTCCCCACCAAGCCCTGCCCAAATCACAGATTTATGAGCAAATTAAATGTTAATATTTTAAGCCACTAATTTGGGGATGGCTTGTTTCACAGCAATAGATCACTGGAACAGTTTTATAAGCACCCTGGATTCAATAGGGCCTGGCTACAGGGCATAATTTCACATCCAGATTCTATTGATGGGAGCTTGTCTTCATATGTATCAACTCCTAACGGTTCATTAGCAGCAAGAATAATAGGTAATTATAATAAAGCATTTTTCTGTTCCCAACTCTAATAAGAATTAGATTAGATGCTTCCTTCAATTCAGATTTCAACAACACTAATCTTATCTTCAAGAAAAAATAATTTTGCATTATTTTCTGGTAATACTTCATTAATATTGGCCTTCAAGAATTGTTCGCTGGCATTGTCATGGTTAAGTGTGTGGTCTTGTTATCATGTACTATCTAACCAAGCTTCGATGTTACAAGTGACATTTTCTATAAGTTACTTATGCAAACTGTTATTCTCTGCGTTAAAATGATTCAAGTCAAAAGGCAGGCAAAAATGAAATATATAACTAGAACCTAAACTCTTTCAATTATTAAACAACTGAGGATTTGTTTTAGCAAAATATCTCTCACATTAAATTTAATTATATAGGATTTTGTAGCTTTTTAAGTTTAGTTTGATCATTTATTTTTTAAATTGTCTAATCTGTAAATAGATCTGTAACAAAGGGTTCTATACCGACTTTTACACATATGTGCGTATGCAACATCAGAATAGCCAGTAGAATGAATCTGTACTATATAATTTTTTTCCTTTAAAAGACACAAAAGGACAAATATTGCATGAGTCCACTTCTGTGAAGTACCTAGAATAGTCAAATACATAGAGACAGAAAGTAGAATAGTGTTCCCAGGTTGAAGCATACAACAGACTGACGTATTTCAGAGGGAAAGTGGGGGTTGGGGGCTTGGGGGGAAGAAATTAACCAATGAGCTTACATGCATATATGCACAGCCCACGGACAGACAATAGTGCAAGGAAGGCCTGGGGAGGGGGCGGAGTGGGCTGCAGGAGGTCAATAGGGAGAAAAAAGGACACCTGTAATACTTTCAACAACAAAGATAAATTTTTAAAAAAGAATAGTGTTACCAGGGGTTGGAGGAAAGGGGAGTGGCGAGTTATTATGTAACGGGTACAGAGTTTCAGTGTGGGACAATGGAAAGTTCTGGAGATGGATCGTGGTGATGGTTGCACAATAGTATGAATGCATTTACTGCCACTGAATTTTTTGTATTTTAAAATGGTTAAAAGAGTAGATTTTGTTATTTATATTTTACCAAATAAAAAGAGAGAGAGAACTGTACCTTTCCCAAATATGAGAACTCGGTGCCCAAGCTAAAATCAGCTGAGGGTCTTTCCCCTCAGGCCTAGATGCTTAACCTGGAGGGACTCAGGAGCTTTGTCCTTAACATATCCTCACTGAGGTTTGTTCCCACCAGAGAAGAACTCCTCCTTCTAGAAGAGGGGGATCTTTGAGCAACACAGGAGACCAAAGTAACTTCCAACAAAAAGTGGGGAGGCAAGGCAGAGGAAATGGGTAATTAGAAGGGAGATCTGAGGGTAGGCATTGAAAGGAAATGACTGAACACCTACTAGGGGCCAGACTCTGTGCTTTAGATCTTTATTTCCTTTAAATCCTCACAATAACACTGTTTTTAATCTCCACTGTCTAGAGGAGGAGACTGAGTCCAGCGAGGTGCGCTAACTTATCTGACTTTTGCACAGCTCATGAGAAGCCATGATGAGAACTGGGTCTGTCTATTGGCCAACCTTTGATCCCAGCTCCTGCACCTCCCTGGTGTGCCCACTCTTACCTCATTCTGATCTTCACCTGCTCTGGAATGGCTCCGCCTTCTCATCTGAAAATACCTTTTTCACAGTCTCAACGGAGTCCTTAGGCTCTCTCTGAGAAATGTAAAAAATTGGCAAATAGTAAGAGACCCTGGAGAAGCAGAGTACAGCAGGAAAACAGTAAAACAGACACCCCCCCCCCTCCCATCCCCGGCACCAGAAGAAGGCCTTGCCAGGGCACTGCATAGTGCCCAAGGAGCCACCGCACACCATTCAGGAGGTGCTGACATGGGACTTCTTTCTTTAGAGGGTTTTGTTTAGCATGCTGGTGCACCTAGGAAGAAAGCCCTCTGTAAGAAAGCTAGACATGTTAAACACTCTTCATAGCCAAACAACACCACAGCCCTGTCTAGTCACAGTGTTTGAAAATAGCTCTAAAAATAATATCATGAGCAGCTTCTATTTGCCCCTTCCCAGGAGAAGGTAAACAAGTAAAATCAAAGGCAGCTGCTGCTCCCGCTGCGTCTTCCTGCATTTGTTTCTCCTCTCAGGGACAGCCCACTCCCCACCCCACCCAGCCCTGCTCTTCCTGCTCCCTACGGTTCCTCCAACAGTTCCTCTCCTCTATCAAACTAGACACAGGGGCAGCATCAATCACTGACATTTTTTGACTAATTATTTACACTTTAGTATGAATTAATTTTTTGTGTAATACTGCCCATTTGACATTTTCATAGTTGGATCAATATTCTCCAGTGACCAAACTAAGGGGCTAGGACCTGGAAGAAGACAGTGGAGGTTATACTGAATGACTTGTAGAGGCCACGATGACTCCATACCTGAAGAGACTGTAGATGCCTGAAATGGGGCTCATACTTGTGGGTTTGGGCCACTAGATGGCAATTACGCCCCTTTCAATGTTGCAGCGGACCCTAGACAACAGGCTTGTCCCCAGAGCACTGTGGTCTGACTTTGGTGTCTTTCTGGTGCAAAGGTCTTTGAGAAGGTCATAAGTACCCCCTTTCGTTATAACAATCAACTCTTTCTTACCCTCCTTTAACTTTTCTAGAAATACTTATAAAATCACTCAGATAAATCTTAAAAGTGAGAAGAGAACCCTCATAGCTCAGTGGAAGCTCCATCTGACTAAATATTCATCTAATTTTAAGCAAGAGCCTTTGCTCCCCCTTTCAGTCACCCTCCTACATTGTGTGCTTTGGAAAACCTTGGTCCTGGGGACTCCTCTTTGGAGCTGCTCTCTCTTCCCAGCCTTTTCCTTGAGGAAACCTGTCAGGACACTGGTTTAGACTACCTCTCATGCCTTCTTCTCCACCTAGAGAAGTCCTAGCTCCCATGCCTCTGTTCTGTGAAGCTTTTTCTAAGTCCTTTCCCAAACCTTAGCCCCATCTTCTCACCCGGCATGTTCAAAGCAGGTATTTGTCATCAGACTGCTGTAAAGTTAACACATCGTTCCATTGTTATTTGTCCATGTGTGGCTTCCTCACTAGACAAGAAGTGTCTAGAGAGCACGAATAAAGGTTTTCTTTGTTTATTTCTGATTCCCTAGAGTGCCCAGCCCAGCGAGCTGCCAACTACCACATGGACAGTGGGTAGAGATAAAAAAGAACCCTATTAACTTTTCTGAAAATCCCAGCAGTCCAGAAGTAACCATCATCCAGTCCCTGAATAATTTCCCATCATCTCTTCCGCCCTGTCCTAGAGCCGAAAGAGCTGAATCACAGTCAGTATCACAAGGTGGGTGGGTGAGAAATGGGTGTGTTTAGGTGAGTATTTGAGGGGAGTGTATGTGGAGTGAGGTAGAAATAGTGACATCTGTCTGGGTTCTTCTAGGACACTAACCAGTTCTGTTATCTCTGCTTGCTCACAAAGAAATGTCATCTTTCTGGGAGAAGATTACAAAGGCCAAGTGGATGAAAGCCATTCTTATTTGTCTTAAAGGTGACTTCCTTTTTAGCTGCAAGAAAGTTAGTCCATAGAAGGACATAATTTGGAATTATGTCCTGGAATGTTTTCCATCTGCCCTGCTTCCTTCAGAGTCTTGCCATTTAAAATGTCGCCCTCTGACCAGCTGTATTAACATCACCTGGGAACTTACTACAAATGAAGAATCTCAGTCCCACCCAGATCTGCTGAATCAGAACCTACATTTTCACAAAATCTCCAGGTGATTCACACACACATTAAAGTGTGAGAAAACTCATCTACAGCATCCCTTGAGGCCAAGTATTTCATAGTGGGTGTGGTGTCTCTGTAAACTCTGGGGTGCTCTGTCTAGTTCCAAAAAGTTGGGGTTACAGTGAGATTAATCAAATTCTGCATGCTTTAGGTGTTTAACAGAAAGCCACTTATTTGGCAGTGTTAGGGCATTCAACAGCCCTGGCACTTCTTCCAGATATTGGAGTTAACCATAAAGTCCCAACTGGCAGGAACCTGGACCCCAGACCAAAGTCTCTATCAGGCTTTCAAATGATCCCTCAACATTAACTAGGCTGTGATACCTATGGTCGTCTGGAGTAGTGTATAGACCAAGTAAAGACAAAATGAAGGGTTTCTCATAGGCTCTGAGGAACCACTGCAGTCAGGTGAGATTTTCTCAGTAACTACATCAGATAAGTCTGAGAACTAGCAAGACACTTAGGGTGGGAGTGAGGGAATCATGTAACCTGTGGAGGGCTACAGCCTGAGCTTAATTAAATGATATTCACAAAGTCTGAAGAGGCTGCTGACTAAACCACAGTAAACCCCAGAAATTCTCCACAGAGCAGTAGGCCCAGCAAGGATGACCTAGACCTGACCTCAACCACGCTCTGCTTTCTGTAATTGGGGCAGGGTACTGTGTGTATATAGATTTGTATGTATATACATATATATTTGTTTGTATGTGTATATATTATATATAAATATACGCACATATTGTGTGTGTGTATACATACACACACACACACACATGTATATATAGTTTTATGGTAACAGTTTAATAACATTTTTATATTTTTATATTTCATAATTTCATGGTAACAGTTTAATAACTATATGCATTTGTTATTAAACTGTTACCACAAAAATTACCCATAATTCCTTCACCTAAATACAGCTATTTTTATCTCTCTATGGTTCCTGTGTGCCCTAAAATGACAAATAAACACATCTGAATATAACTCATGTTGTTGTCTCCGGCCACACCTGTCTGAAGTAAAATAAAGTCACAGTAATAGTAAAACTGGCATTTCTCTGGCTATGTTGTCACCTTCAATTCTGGGAAATCTGACGACTCTTAGATTCCACCCAACTATTTCTGGGAGTCCCTAAACAGAGGTGGGGATGAGGGTGGTCTCCTGTGCTTTCCCAAGCAAGGATTGTTCAGCACAAAGTCATCTCTACCACCCCTCCACTCCCTCCCTGCTCCGGAAGCTTCATCTTCATCATCTGCATGTCTCTATATCCAAACTGTAACTATATCCAAACTGTAACTATATCCAAACTGTAACTCCAAACTCTATATCCAAACTGTAACTCCTTCCCCAACATTTCCACCCCTCAGGTAACTGCTGAAGCTTCTAGGTCCATTATAGATTTAGTCATCTCAAAGTTCCTCCCTTTCCCTTTATCCCTGTAGGAAGGCTCTCATTGTCTTACAAGCCTCTGGTTCTTCAACATGAACCCTGTGTCTTGGGCTGATGGGTAGACTGAATTAATGATGAGGTGCTGCACTTGAAATCAGGCAGCGAGACCACTCCCAGGCAGACCCACAGTGATGGGTAATTGCCAGTGTTACCTGTAGACGTAGCACCCCTATCCAGAGAGCCCATTAGGACTCCGGCGATGGATGGTGGTCGTAATGTGGGAGAGAATCTTAAAATTGCTTCAATGGATTAGTTAGTTTAAAGTTTACAATATCCAGTTTTAATGATTAGGGGTAACAAATGGTGATGCACCTCACAACCTGACATCACCAGTCAGAACAGGAAAGCTGGATTTTTTTTGCTGTAGGAATTCAAAGGATTGACTCAACCGGGCTGAGAGAAGTCTTCCTATAGAACGTGAGATACGGGTAGGAAGAGCTGGTCACCACCTTTGAGGTAGAGAAGATGGTATGAACATAGGCATAGACAAGCACAAGATTGTTCAGTGACCCACTGGCCTTAACTACAGGTTCGCATGGTAACAGCGGGAGATGCAGCTGTAGATTCAGGGCTGCCACACTGAAGAGAAATCTTAATGCCTGGCCAGGAGGCTGTATTTTTCCTAAAATCACAGAGAGATATCAAAAGGTTTTGTGCATGTAAATGACATAATGAAATTAGCAATTTAGAGAAAATCGTTCTGGTGCTTGTATTTAGGAAAAATACAAAAGGAAATGTCAAATATAAACACTAATGTATTTAATTGTACCAGGTCTTTGGAACTTTTTTGAATCTTACCCTAAATTGCTTGTGTAAATATAGTTGTTGCTAATTCTAGTAAAATGTATCATTGAGTACATATTATTCTTGACATTATAAAAAATTCTATTTTTGATGGCACAGAAATATAACTGAGTGGAGAAGTACTCTTTGTTACTCTACTAGCCATGCTTGTAAGAAGCTTAAAACGCCAGACTAGATCTAAGTTACTAGAGTATTAGACTATATCTAATTTACTACATCTAATTTACCTGTTGCTACATAGAAGAAATAGCTTTCAGTGAGAATAAATTTATCAAAAAGATAGAAAAAATGGCAGGTACTTTGAATTAAACTTTTGGTTAGAAAACCAGAAAATGTGGGTTGTATGTTTCAAATGTGAAAGGTACATACATTTAGATAATTTCCTGGAAACTGTTTTTTTCCTCAGATGTGTCTCATATCTGCACATCCATTTTTCCTATTTAAAAAAATAGTGATCTTCCTTAAAGTACTTACATTCATGTTAAGCTTTTTGTTTGGTTTAGAATGGGTTGGGGGTTTTTTGTTTTGTTTTGCTGTATTACTTCTTTAAAATAGTATAAGAATAAAGGAAAATTTTTATTTTTATTTTGACTTTCTAAATTTGGAGAACTTCCTACCTATGACTCTTGATGGGACCAGATCTTGCCTCCCACTATAGAAGCTGGAAGTTCAGATTCCCATTTCTCAACTCCTCTGTCCTTGGGCATGGGAAAATGTCCTAAGCCCGGCCAATCTGATGTGAACTCCCCGGACTTTGAAGCAGGGGTTATTGTCACAAAGCAGCAAGTATCCATTTTGGTGAAGGTAGAAAAGCTTCCAGGTCAGCAACAGTGGTATCCAGCATTTAAGGCTGGGCAGCACTGTGAGCCGTGGTGACCAGGGGTTAATGGCAGCAATGGCAGTGTCCTCACCAGACTGGTTCCTGGTACAGTTTGGGGCTCACTGGTTACTTCGCCTTCCTTCCAACCTGCTTTAGCAGACTGCCAGGTGTTTGTGTGAGTTCCCAATATCCTTTCAATAAGTTCCTCTTCCACTGAAGTCAGCCTTGGTCAGCTTCTATTGCTTGCAAGAACCTTGGCTGATATGACAAATTCATTGTTTAAATTCAAAAATATACAGAGACAAGGAAAACATCACTGATAATCTCTTTTATGGGACTACTATCCTTTAACTTTTTATTTATATAGTAGCCTTTCAGAATTTGTCTTATACATCTGTATACAGCAAGTCCTCAAATAAAGTCATTTTGTTCAACATTGTTTTGTTATAATGTTGATGAGATGCTGCAGGAACTTAACAATTAGCCTATGATAAAATTGGGTTTGGTATACATCACTTTCTGCAGTTCCAAGAGCCTGTCGACCACAGTGACAACTTACTGTTCATGAAAACATAGCGTGCGTGTGTGCGCGCATGCACACACACACAAATGGTTATTTAGGATGTTTTTGGATGCAAGTAATAGAAAATGCAACACAAATTGTTTATAACATATCTGCTGTTCTTGGCATCCTGTCCTTTAACCTTATCTAGGCCTTATAGACCAAAGAGTACAGGCTGACCACCTAGCCAACCTCAATGAGTCTACCAACATCATTTCATAGAGCCAAGAGGTCCTGGACTCTACTAACCAGAGAAACTGCCAGCTGTAGGCACCAGCAGGTGCCTACAAAGTTGCAGGCTTTGTGAACCAGCAGAGGCCCACCCAAAGGTCCTGAGGACCTGTAAATGACCCTGCCATGGCGAACACTTACTCGACCACATCATCTGGATCCATGGCACCCACCGATTCTCTTCCCTGGTCTCTTTGCAACCCTTCCTGCTCAGCTCTAAGTTTCCCTTGGATTTTTCCTGTGCTTGTCTTCTCTTGGGCCTGACATATTCTATGGTTGTCTTGAATTCCAGCCCTGAACCATCTTTAATTCCACCCTCTTCTCGTGGGCTTTCCTACCTTTAATTGCTCCACTGCCTTACCTCAGCCAGTTCCTGATCTGTGATTTGGAGGTTTGGGTCTCAGTGCTGGATCCAGGTCAGGATCCTTGGTCCCTGAGCCTGGTGCCAACAACTAGGCCAAAGTGCCATTTCTCCTTGTACCAATGAGTAGCCTATAGTTCTGGCAAGCCTGAAAGGAAAGTAGCAAAAAAAATAAATAAATAAAAATCATCCAAATCTATATCAACAGAGACAATCTGGGAAGATTATAGGCCAATTTTTGTTTTCCTCTTGCAGTTGTCTACGCTAAAAATTTACATTTGTTAAACAATGTAATAACCGTGAGTAAATGTAATCCATTGACAACTAAATGGAGTTTGTCTGTATTAATAAATCTGTATGAGTATAATGATTTTTAAAGTATATTCTAAACCCAACTGAACATTTATTTTTCCTTTTAAGGGTTGACATGAATTGCTCTAATCAGTATAGGAAGGATTAAAAAAAAACCTGAAAGGTTGAAACATCTACCAGTTATTGGGTGCTACTAACTGCAGAAAGGACCCCTTTGTTCTAACTTTTAGAGGGCCTTAATGAGTCTAAATAAGCACCGGCATCACCCCAATTCACAGACTGAGATCCCTTGGGTTTGGGTTGGGGAACTAAAGGGAGACGGGAGAGGGGTGCAGAATAAGCAACATCTAATGTCCATCTAAACCTGCATTTTACCACAAGCTGCAGTGGACTCTCCTCTCCACAGCATACTCAGATGTCCCTGAGATCTGGGGAGATGGGAACGGGAAGGAGGATGTCACATACACGCCCAAAGAGCTGAGGTTCAGAACACAGGGAAGAAGAGCTGCCAAGAGTGAGATGCAAATGAGATGGTGGAAACCAGAACTGGAGCCACGTGACTGTATGACAATATGAGCTTCCCAACCCTGCTCTCCCAGGATGGCAGAGGTCATGCTGCCGGCTCAGATTGCAGGGTAAGTGTGGGTGAGGGGCCAGGTATTTCTGAAGTCCTGAAAGACAAAGTCACCTCTGCCGACATCTAGGTTCAGGTATCGAGTATTTCACCTCTGACAACCTACTTTACTTTCTCAAGAACTGGTCATTACCTCTACCTCTATTTTGCTGCTCCGCAGGGAGTTACCTACCCAACAGAGAAAAACACAATTAACAAACTTACTTCTAAAGAACTGACTTCTTGAGCACTTTTCATTGGTCATCAGGGGCTCACTGACACTAATGTCAAACAATGTTACCTAAGAAATCTGCATATTTAAGTTGTACAGTTTCCTTAAGCATGTCCATCTGCCCGTGACATCCAAAGAGACAGAGAAAATAGGATAAAGTATGTACATCTGACAACACAGGAGTGGATGAGAAAGCAGTCGTCTATTTAGCAAGTGTGTCCTACGTAATAAATGAATGAATGGGTGGGTGAGTGAATGGGTGAGTGAATAAACCCGCCCTCCTGAAAATCCTTTCCAAGAATAGAACATGTTTCTTTTAAAAAGTGTTTCCTTCTTTTCCTAACTGAGAAAAATCTGCTGACCTGGTCTGATCTGCTCTTCAAATCCTGGTCACATCAATTTGCATTTAAATTATTTACCCAGATCTTCTCATTGGTCCTGAGTCAAATGCCAAGGAGAGGAGTTCTGCTCTCAGCTGGATTTAATATAGGAGTCATGGAACCTTTCTTCTTGATTATTTCCTGGGTCCCAGCCTGCCCCAGCACGCTCAGTTGTAGGCCTAGATACTCCTAATCTACATGAGTAAGGTGACCCTGTTCCTGAGCTGATCTTGACCAATGCTGGAGCCTAGACCTGTCAGCTGGTGGGGCCTAGACACAATCTTGTCATTTGCTGTGAGTCTCAGGTGAACCTTAGCAACCCAAGCGTCACGATGCTACTGCATACCCCGATACGCCATGTTCATCCATCTGTATTTGACCTCCTTCCGCTTTCCCAGAGTTCTGTCTTGAATTATGATCCATTTGGCCAGAGCCCCAACTCTTTACCTGGATCCTAGCAGCACTGTTCCATTCCCCCCCTGCATCTCTAAACTCAGGCTGGGCAGGGATTTGAAAAAAAGAAAACTTTGAAGCATATGATCCTGTCCCTTCCTGATGTTAAGTGCAAGCATTGCCTGGAAACAGTTCCCATTCTACAGAGTGACTTCCCTTAAGTATCAACATGGAAGTGAGCCAACAGTCTTAAAACGATATCCCTGTTTATCTAGGCAGATGGGGTGTAAGTGGGGTTAATATCAATCTAGTGGACAAGGCAAGGCAGCAGACAGTGACATTCAAAGTCAGGTAGTTGCCTTCTGTAGGAGAAGCTTAGTTTGAGACCATCTGTTCATCCCTGGCAGGTATGATGGCTGGGTCTTAACTCTGGGCCTCAAAAATAGATAAAAGCTAGACCTTACTTAATTGGGCTGGGTTCAAGGGAGATCCCCAGTTCTAGTAGGCTAACAGCTGGCCAAACAGAGAAACACAAGTGAGTGCATGCTTCAATAGACTAGTTCCACGCAGGGTAGGGGAGAAGAGGGCAGAGCTTTTCACACTGTGGGTCTCAATGAACTAGTAACTTTAAAATCAGTTTAGGGGGGTTCTGCAAGCATTTTTAAATGAAGTAAAATCTATAGAATAGAAAAGAACTTAAAGTATCACAGCACAGTGACTATAGTAAAGAGAAGTACATTTCTTGAAAATTATTCTTCAGTTCCATGAGCTTGCGCAGGCACTAATTATCTCTGAGATGAAATTTGAGAAACAAGGGGAACTGGGGATGAAGAGGGAGATTTATTTTCATTTTCAGTTTGAAGTTTTTAACCAAATACAGAAGATGAAAATGGAAGCAATAGAGAAATATTTGCAATAAATATATGAACAAAAGCTGAATACTCAAAGTAAGTAAATCTTACAAGAAAACCACAATTGCACAAAGATAGGTCTCTTGTTTATTACAGCATTGTTTGTGACAGCAAGATATTGAGAAAAAATGTCTCTTAATGAGAAAGGAAATGGTTCATACTGCTTTGAACAACTACACAGTTGTTAGAAAAGAATGAGGAGGGTCTATATATACCTGCCTAAAATGATATCTAAGCTGTATCTTTCAATTAGAAAGGAAGTTTCAGAATGATAGGGATGTCATAATATCAGTTTTGTGCAAATGAGAATTTACTTATTCAATAAACACTTATTGAGCTTTTACTAAGTGCTGGACACTATTTTAACTATCGGAAATCTAACAAACAATAAAATAGACAACACTCCCGACTCTGTGAGTCTTACATTTTAATGGCGGAGACTGAAAATAAACAAAATAAGTTTTCTAGTATAGAGGTGAAATGTACAATAGAGAAAAATAAATCAGGGAAGGAGAGTAGAGAGTGCTGGGCAATGAAGCTCACAATTTTAAATAGGGTCATAAGGAACACCTCCCGCAGAAGGTGACGTTTGAGCAGACTTGAAGGAGGAGGAGGAACAAGCTATTTGGATACTGGGAGGAGAGCTTTCCAGGCAGAGGGAACAGCAAACCAGTGGCTCAGAGGAAGGAGTATGCCTGGGTTGTTCAAGGAACACCAGAGGTCAGTGTGGCTGGAACAGGATGAGCATTGCTTTGATAAACTGAAAAATATACATATACACACATGTAATAAATACTTAGACTCTATGGGTAAGTGGACAATGGCTCTGACTAAAAAGTCCACATGAGAAGAAATATAACCTAAAACCAATATTTAGAGCATCTATGTAGCTTCTCTAATGCACAAAATCAAATATTCACGTCAGGCATTCTTCCCAACATGTTCCCTTGTCACACACCTGCCGTAGGGTATTGGAAGTGCCTGTGTCCTGGACTAGTCTGTGAGCTTGGCAGTGTAAGAACCGTTTCTGTGTCTGCTGTGTTTGCCCTTTTATCTCTGGAGTCTAGCACTGTTCTCGGCACTCATGGGCACTCATGATGGCTCGCTGTTCATCAAACTCCAGGAACAGTTTTAAGCACTTAATTCATCTAATTTTCACAGTGTGTCTTTATGGTAGGTGCCATTATTGTTGCCCTTTTAAACACAGAGTACTGAGGCAGAAAGAAAGGAAGTAACTTACTGGGAGTCATATGTCAGCAAGAATTTGAATCCAGGATGTCCGGTGCCAGAGTCCTTGACTTAAACCATTATGATGCTTTTTAATAAATATGCTCAATAAATCCTTGTGGTATGAGATAAAACTTTATATTTACCAGATTAATTAAAATAAAAGGAATAAAACCCCTCTTTATGCTGAAGAGGCTAAGGGAAAACAGGCAGACTGGCCCATTCCTCAGAACACAGTGACTTAGAATCTTCCTGTAGAGCAGTCAGTCTATACAAGCAAAAGTATTAAATCTGCTTATCTCTTTGATGTACAGCTTCTTTTATTAATGCATAAGGAAATAATTTAAAACAACAAAAAAAGTTGTTTGAATAATGATATTTATATCTGCACCATTTATAATAGGAAAAAACAGGCACGAACCAAATGTCCTGATTTGAGGACTGGGTTTTGCAAAATATAAGGTAAAACAATGTTAGCATATAAATATTAAAATGAAAACCGAGGGATCCACAGCTGACAGCTAGGCCTCAGGGTCTTGCGCTCAGCGGAAGCCGTGTGGCATGTTCGACTTCCAAGGTGTGTTCGAAAACCGAGGCATTTCCTTCTGTGTTTAAGGCATTTATAAACCAAAATGTTGGTCAACGGAGATGCTCAAACCGAGGTACCACTGTGTGTGTGTGTGTGTGTGTGTGTGTGTGTGTGTGTGTGTGTGTGTGTGTGTGTGTGTGTGTGAAGACTTAAAGAGAGTTGTATGCTTGCCTTGGAGACTGGGGTAGGGGAAAGCTGGGAATTAACTTAATTCATAAGCTGTCTAGAGGGAGAGGGACCACTGAGAAAGGGTGCTAGCAGTCAGTAAATCAGTAGATTGCAAGTCCCGGTGATCATGCTTGAGCTGTGTTTCTCCCTTTGTCTCTCTTCCTTTCTGGCTACACTGCACTAGGTTCAGTACCTTGTGTCTTTGTCCTGGGCTGTTGTAACAGCCTCCTAAATGTAAGGCCTTGGGCTAGGTTTTCAAAATCAACCTGTAGAAGTCAAGGCAGGAGACATGTGAGCAGACAGTACAAACCAGCAGGCAGCAGAGGCCGTGGGGAGGAGGGTAGTTAGCTGACAGTTAGAGAAACGTGAGGCAGTAAGTGTGACGTGGCCCTCAACAAACTGCCGTCGTGGGCCACACTGCAAGACCTAGAACAAGAGAGGTGATCTGGTCTCTTTAGTGGGAGGGTATCACAAAGTTGGCCTTCCGTTCTTGCAACAACACATTAAAAGAAATAGAGACAAAATGGAGTTTATATGAGAAAGGATTCTGAATAGTGAAGGGCCCCAAAGTTATGTCCCATGAGAAATTGTTGACCAACAGGAAATATTTAACTTGGAGAACATACAAGGGGGATAGTATAGTTGTCTTCATATATGTAAAAGGCTATCTTGTGGGAATCCCCTAAGAATTTTATAAATGTGAGAGTTGTCTTGAGATGGAATACATTCACTTCAACAAACACCTGTATGTCGTCGATTCTGTGCTAGGCGCTGAGGATACATGACAGGCGGCACAACCCTTATCCTCATGGAACTTGAGTTCTAGTCTGACTGACCGGCAATAAGCAAATAAACAAATACACAAATGAGTAATTTCAGAAAGTGATGAGCTCAGCTGCTTAGGAGATAATAATGTATCTAGGATTATGTGAGCCTAGCTTTGATGTCCACTTGGCAGGGAGGTTTTAGAAGAGATTTAGGCATCGGATGGGTTATTGGATTAGATGACCTTAGGGAACCCTTCAATTCCAGGATTTTATGATTCTGCCTTTCTACTGTCATCTACCAAATTAGGACTTCCTCACAGACACACAAAGGCTTAGAAACCCCATACTCCTTGCTATTCCAGGAACAAGCCTGCACTGAGGTTAGTGAGTCAACAGTGACTCAGGGTATTTGCCTATGTGGTTCCTTTGCCTGGAATGCCTTTCTCTCACTTCTCTGCCTCTCAGAATCCTTCTTGTCCATCAAGAGTCAGCTCCAAGATAAATTTTTAAATCAAGGTTTCTGGATACCACTGAAGTGCGTTGTTTCCCCCACCTGGGCCCAGTGGCATAGCTTGTAGCACTCTTAAAGCACTTACTGTATTTCACATGTATTGGAGTTCACTGTTTCTCTCTTTGCTTCCCTACCAGCCTCTGATTTTCTTGAGAACAGGGACCATATTTTCCTTTCTTTCATAATGCTCTGTAGTGCAAATCTCCTTGTCATTGCTTTGCACCCAGAAGATATTCAACAAATAGAGCAATGTGACCCCAGGCAATACATTCACTCATTATTATCTGTAGTGAATTAGACATGAGCACTGCTTGAAGTAGGAAAAAGAATAACTTACTGGTTTAATGAAGAACTTTCTCTCCCAATCTCTACTCCTATCCTCTTTAAGTAGCCATGTGGCCCTAAGCATATTGCCTAAAGTCTTCATGCTTCAGTTTCTTCATCTATGCAATGGCAATAATAATAGTACCTACTTCATAAGATTGTTGCAAAGTTAAGTACAACAATCCATGTCAGGTGCCTAGGTCAATACCTACCCATCATTAGCCCTCACTAAATATTAGCTATTATTATTATTATTAATTAGGCATTCCTGCCCTTTAAGCCTTGATGGCTTAAAGGTATGGTATCAGGGTATGAGAAGGCAAAAATTTTTGAAGACAAACACTGGAATGGATCAAGACTCGCCCAAAGGCAAGCAAAAAGGATTTTCAATCTATGTTTGGAGCAAGAAAAAAAAATCAGGAAGGGAAAGCCCTCGGCCCCTTGCTCTTTAAGAAGTGGTGTATTGTCAATAAAGAATTGAAAGGAAGCAGAGTTACTTTGATCTCATGAGAGGGGATAGTGTTCACTGCAGAGGTTATACTAAACAGAGAGAAGAAACTGAAGTCCTGAGAGGAGGAGATCGTAAAATTACATCTTGCTGCTTATCTTGAGTCTTGGGCTTAAATGAACTATATACCAAGGGACTGATGGCCTAATATTGATCTTTATATCATTAGTACATTATATTTACATATAATATAAATGTTAAAAGTAATATTATATTACATGTAATATAAATATTACTCTTCAGTTACAAAGAGTTCTCATTTCAATAGTCAATGAATTCAATTTAACGAACAATTATTGGTCTTTTGCTTATGCAAAGTGCAATAACTTTTCCCCGTTCAAATGGAATGACAGGACCTCTAAAGCCTTACCTAAATAATACAGATCAAGCACATCCTGTTTCTCACCCTGGGTGATGGAGGGCTCTTGGTACATCTCTGCCACGTGCCAGGGGAAAGGGAAGCTATAGAAGAAATGAAGCACCTTCCTGGAAAGTCAGTTACTTGAGGATTTGTGTGTGTGTGCACATGTGTGTATGGAAGGGAGTGCAAGTTTGTATTAACACAAAAAACATTTTCCATTTTGTGGGGCAGAGGCCAAAGTCTGATCCTTTGATCTTTGTTATGAGCAGCTCCTAGTGCAAAAAGAGGAATTATTATTATTATTTTTTTACTGGTAAAGTCTGAAAAGTACTAAATCTAAATTTATATACTTAGACTAATGCACCTACTTGTTGACATATTAAAGCTTCATTAATTCAGGCTTTTTATTTTTTTGGAATTTTTAATCATCGGAATAAGTACTATAGTCTATGTGTATGTAAAAGTGATGATGAGAGATATTTTTTAAGTTCCATGGTGATGATTTAAATACCAAAGGAAACATAAAAACACTCTCAAATATTTTATAAGGAGTGATTTCTCTTCAAATACTTAATACACAAATAACTATTCTTATCTACTCATCGAAGCAGATGTAGAAAGTTGATCAGTTCCATTTTGAATTACATTATGTATTTGAACATTTACAAAACTTCCTCTAATTTTCTTTAACAATATTCTTGTAATCAAGGCTTTTCCTTCACTTTTTCCCTTTTCCTGCCATTCGTGATAATCAGTAAGGTTTCAATCACTAACCCCCTCCATTTTCTACCACATAAACCTTCAAAAGAAGGTGTGGTTTCCTAGCTTCTAGTTGGGCAAGTTATAACAGGGTCATTGTACTGAGGTTCCCCAATAGTTACCCTTGGAATGACCTTGTTAACTTCAATTCAGAGGGAAAAGTTGGCAAATAGTAATAACTCCATGGGCCATTCCCCAGAGAAACCCTGACATATCTGTTAATCATTTCTTGCCCTGAACCATTCATTCTATTTAGATAAATGACAATTGTCGCACAATTCCCTTCCACAGCCAGTAGAACAAAAGTTTGCAGATTAATTCCCAGCTTTAGAAAATCCCCTATTAAGAGGGTGGCAAATTCTACATAAAGGTCATTTGTTGCAAACACAGTATGTTGCAAGCACATTGAGTTTTAAATTCTTATTATTGCTTCATGCAACATTTATCCCATGCCATGCTGTCCCGTAGGTACCAGTTCTATTTATCCTATCCCAGTGCTTAGGACGAGAGGAACAAGTTGTGTGGGTAATGAAAAGCATTGTCTTGGCCACAGTGGAAGGAATGACTACGTGTGGCCTTGGAAGTGTCACCTCACCTCTCTGGGCTTTAGGTTTCCCAACTATGAGATGCAAGGATGGGATGAGCACCATCTTTTTGATGACTACCAGCTCCAACAGTACCTGCTTCCATAATGTGAAGCAGGAAACGATGAGATTGGAAAGGTGGTGGAGGCTGGTGGGTGAGTGGCAGGGGTGGGTTGTTGAAGGAGGACTTTGAATGAAAGACTGAAAAGCTTAGATTTTCTTCAATAGACAGGGCAATCAATTTAGGTTACTGAGCAGCTGGGCTAAGTGATGACAGTGGTGTGAGAGTTAGATCATCTGACAAGTGTGTAGGATGCGCTGGAGTGGATTTAGGGATGTCACACATACACAATAATAGCAAAATCAAGGCAAACATCTCACTATTTTTGCCTCCCAGAAGGTGAAAGATTCCACTTCTGTCATATTGAAAAGAGCCAATTAAATAAGAAATTGTAAACCTAAGGGAAAATTCAGGGCTTAACTTTTTGTTGCTGTTGTTAATCCTCACTAGAGGATATTTTTTTCCATTGCTTTTTAGAGAGAATAGAAGAGCCCAACCGGCGTGGCTCAGTGGTTGAGCATCAACCTATGGTCCAGGAGACTGCAGTTCAGTTCCCAGTCAGGGCACATACCCAGGTTGCAGGCTTGATCCCTGGTGGGGGGTGTGCAGGAAGCAGCTGATCAATGACTCTCTCTCTTCATTGATGTTTCTATCTCTCTCTCTCCCTTCCTCTCTGAAATCAATAAAGATAATAAATAAATAAATAAATAAATAAATAAATAAATAAATAAATAAAACATGCAGTACCTGAAAAAAAAAATAGAGTGGAAGGGAAGGAGGGAGGGAGGGGGAGAGAGAGAGAGAGAAACATCAATATGAGAGAGATACACTGATTGGCTGCCTACCGCACATTCCCTGACAGGGGCCTGGGACTGAACCTGCAACCCAGGTACATGCTCTTGACCAGGAATTGAACCCTCAACCTTTCGGTGTGCGGGCTGATGTTCTAACCATTGAGCCATGCCAGCCACTGTATGGCTTAACTTTTTTTTCTTCTCTCTTTTTAAATTTATCTTTATTGTTGAAAGTATTACAGGTGTCCCATTTTCCCCCCCAACTGACCCCCTCCACCTCGCACCCACCTCCTCCCTAGGCCTTCACCCCGTTATTGACTGTGTCCATGGGTTATGCACATATGCATATAACTTCTTTGGTTAATCTCTTCCGACCCTCCATCCCCCTTCCCTCTTTCCTCTGAAATATGATTGTCTGTTGCATGCGTCAATGTCTCTGGATCTATTTAGTTCATCAGATTCTTTTGTTCATTAGCTTCTTCTTAGAGAAGACCCTTCAACATTTCCTGTAGTGCTGGTCTGGTGGTGACGAACTCCTTTAGCTTTTCCTTGTCTGAGAAGCTCTTTATCTGACCTTCTATTCTAAATGATAGCTTTTCTGGGTAGAGCAATCTTGGTTGTAGTTCCATGTTTTCCATCACTTTGCATATTTCTTGCCACTCCCTTCTGGCCTGCAAAGTTTCTGTTGAGAAATCAGCTGGCAGTCGTATGTGTGCTCCCTTGTAGGTAACTAACTGCTTTTCTCTTGCTGCTTTTAAGATTCTCTCTTTGTCTTTGACCTTTGGAGTTTAATTATGATGTGTCTTGCTGTGGGCCTCTTTGGGTTTCTCTTGTTTGGAACCCTTTGTGCTTCCTGGACTTGTAAGTCGATTTCTTTCCTGGACTTGTAAGTTTTCTGTAATTATTTTTTCAAATAGGTTTTCAATTTCTTGCTTTCTTCCTTCCCCTTCTGGCACCCCAATAATATGAATGCTGGGCTGCTTGAAGTTGTCTCAGAGTCTCCTTATAGTATCTTCATATTTCTGGATTCTTTTTCTTTTTGCTCTTCTAGTTGGGTGCTTTTTGTTTCCTCATGTTCCAAATTGCTGATTTGATTCTCAGGGTCCTCTGCTCTACTGTTGATTCCCTGTAAATTATTCTTCATTTCAGTTCCTGTAGCCTTCATTTCAAATTGGTATTTTATTATGTCATCGATGGTCTCAGTTGTTTTCATCATACTCTTACTAATATCCTTGAGCATCCTTATAAACAAAATTCTGAACTCTGTATCTGTTAGCTTGCTTGGATCTATTTCATTTCGTTCCTCTTCTAGAGAGTTCTTCTGTTCTTTCCTTTGTTACATGTTTCTTTGCCTCCACATTTTGGCTGCCTCCAGGTGTTTGTTTCTATGTATTACGTAGAGCTGCTATGTCTCCTGGAATTTGTAGAGTGGCTTTGTGTAGTAAGTGTCCTGTAGGGTCCAGTGGCTCAGCCTCCCCAGTCACCTGAGCTGAGCCTTCCAGGTGCTCCCCTGTGTGGGTGGTGTGCACTGTCCTGTCGTAGTTGAGACTTGGTTGCTGTTGGTATCACTGGGAGGAATTGACCCCCAGGCCAATCTGCTGTGAGGACCAGCTGCAACTACAGCCAAAGAGCTGCTGTGCTGGGGACACCCCGGCCTCAATGCTTCTTTAGTTCCCTGGTAGTAGGGCTTCTGTTCAGCTAGATCTCTGGAGGTTCTGCGTGATGGTGGTTCTGTATTTTAGTTGTAATTTTGATGTGGTGTGGGAGGCGGCGGGTACAGCTGTTACCTATGCAGCCATCTTGTTTCCTCCCAGGCTTAACTTTTTATTTCCCATTAATTAGCCACACCCATATCCCTTATCTGATTACAGGCTTTAAAGTTTTCAAACAATTTTCACAGGTGCTGCCTCATTTCATCCCTTCAAACACCAAGTATTTTCCAACAACAGAAATAGTCCTAACCCAAGACCAAGAAACAACTGATCACAGACTCTTTTAGGTGACTGGCCACATTAGCATTTTATTATGGAAAGTTTCAATCAACTGATGGGAACTCAGAGAAGGTACTCTTGGGCAATAGGCCATGAATAATGAATGAAACATGGAAGTCCACCTCCTGGGGTTAGCTGAGTGGCAAGTGGATCCCTGACCTCCTGGAGAGAATCATGAATGTACACTGACTCAGTTTTGCTTCCTAACCTTTTGGGAAATGAGAGCCTCTCCCACAGCCAACTGCTTTTTAGAACCATTGTCCTCTCATCTGAAGGTAGACTAGGCATCTGTCACATAGGAGCAATCCACAGGCAAGGAATAGGTTTTATGTGACAGCATGGATGGACCTGGAGAGCCTTATGCTAAGTGAAATAAGCCAATCACAGAAAGACAAATACCATATGGTTTCATTTCTATGTGGAATCTAATGAACAAAACAAACAAACAAAACAGAAACAGACTCATGGATACAGAGAACAGACTGACAGCTGTCAGAGGGAAAGGGGGTTGAGGGGCTGGGTGAAAAAGGTAAAGGGGTTAAGCAAAAAATAACTCCAAAACACCTCACAACAGTATGGTGATTACCAGAGGGAAAGGGTTGTGGAGAGAGATAGAAGAGGGTAAAGGGGGGATAAATGAAAATGGGAGGAGACTTGACTTGGGGTGGTGAACACACAATACAATATACAGATGATGTACTATAGAATTGTACACCTGAAACCTATATAATTTTGTTAACCAATGTCACCCCAATAATTCAATAAAAAATTAAAAATAATACGTTTTAAATGACCTGATAATTTCAATTGATAGGTAGTGTCTACTTAAAGTTCTCTGTTGACTGAGAAGGACCCTGAGACTGAGTTATCTATTATCCATATATGCCATGGATAAAGAAATGAAATAAATGGTGTCACAGGTCTTCATTTTTGCTATGCCTGCCCTAGGCCTTAACAGTTAGGGCTTAAAACCCCCATTCAAGGATTTACCTTTACCAAGGTGGTTTCTGATTTGACAGGTCATTAAGTTAGTGCAATGCCATTACTACTATTTTGCCTTCAGCAGGTCCCTGAGGCATCAACTGCCTGGAAGGCCATCTCCCTTCTGGATTATGAGGTTTCTTTGCTATCCACGATGGAATCTGATATTCTTGGCAAATCATCATTTGGTTGTCAGCATAGTATACATCTTCTTCCTAAAGCCAGGTAATCCTAATTTTGGCAGGGAAAAAAATTGTTTCTTCACGGAGCATCATGAGGCCTCCTTCATAAGTTGTCATTTGGACGCCAATAAGTTATGGCCTCAACATTAAAGTTCAAGGCGAAGGACGAATCCTCTAAATGGGCACCTGGCAAAAGCACTGAAGTTTGTTCCCAGGTTCACTGGGTCCTAGGCCAATTTCCAAAGGGGGGGAAAGTCTATTAGAGTGCTTGATGAGGTTTCAGCCAGTCTCTAAAATCTGCAACTTTTGACTCACTCACCTTGGAGATACATTTTAGTATGTCTTTGCCAAAATTCTATAGATTACCAATGTTCCTACAAAAGTACAAAATATCAATATGAATGGTCTAAATTTAATTTGTACTTTTCCCATAAGGGATATTCCAAACTATTATATTAGGAATATCCATTTTTCCCATTATATTAGGAAGTAATGCAAATCTTCGCTTAGAGAGAAGGATACCTGTCTTTATCCCAAGTCTTGGCTTCCATCATACTGACCTGAAGTTGTTCCTCCAAGACCCTACAAGGGTCAGGACAATTTCTGGGTTTTGCCTCCCCCCAAAACATTAGTATCCCCATACCTTCTTAGTGTACTCTTCCCTACTTCTAACCCTTAATGTCCTTAATTTTTCTTTTATTTATTCAAAGTTGCTCCACAACCTGAACTCACCTTCATAACTCTGACTCTACATAATTATAGAGGACTTTAATAACTTCCTAATGCTAAATATAATATCAGTTTGCAGTCTTTTAAAAAAAATTGATATAATGGTCTACTGCTTACCCTCTGGAACCGTTCTTTCTACTATTTCCACATTTTCACAATCTTTAGAAGTGAGAGGGAGTCAGTATCTCAACTCTCTGTTCTGTAACCCCACCCTTTCTCATATGCTTCACTCATCCTTACAGTTAGTGATCAATCGCTTGTGGATAATCCTTGCTCTCTTGATACGGCTCCAGATTTCCTTTGAGGCACTGGCCTTGCACCTTCTGCTGCTGTCAGGGTGTGACAAATATGTCATTAGAATTTATTAACTAAATAGACCTAGGGTGACTGTAGTTCTGGTCTTCCCAGTGTGCTGTCCCAGCACTTCACCTTTTTTCTTTTTCTTTCCTAATTTTTGCAATGGAATTCCTCTTGTGGGGACATTACTCTATCCACAGAAGTAGGTGTGCAAGATGAGTATGGGCATAGAGCATTCCATTCTCAACTTTAGCTATATTCTGAATTTATTTACATACACATATATGTGTGTGTGATGGTATTTATCATATGCTACCTTAGACCAATAATGACCTCTTATAGTCACCCATCCATTCATTCATTCAACAAATATTCGTTGAGGACTTTCAACATCCCTAGTCTATATTCTGTCCCTTCCTAGCCAGGTTACAAATTATTAAGGTCAGTGATCGTGTCTTGTATTCTTTTTTGATCTGCTCTCATGAAGAACAATACTTTGCACATAATAGGTATTCAGTGTTTGTTCACTAATTACATTCCGATGGCGACCATACTTCAGATCTGGTGGGACTCTCTAGGTACATCTTTCCTTTAAAAAAAATCTCTGATTCATATATCAGATGCCACAGACATTGTTCTGTATGCCGAGTATTGTTTTCCGAGGCATCTATTTATTTTTATACAATTATTAAACACCAACCACTATAACACATACAGGGAGTAAATAAACTGAGAAAAAGAAGGCTCATGAAAATTTTATTTTAAAAAGGGTGTCACATTATAAACTCTCATTTTATGAGACTTCTCTTGCCTGCTTAGCGCATGCCTCCATGCACTTTAGAAAATATTATTCCAAAGACATAGTGAAATGCCATATACCTGTGGCTGCTCAATGAACCTATTTGATCAGTGTGGTAAAGTTGGGTCAGAAAAGCCAATTACAGTTCTTTTTGCCTCCAATTAAAATTTTATAAAATGGGAGTAATATTACCTGTCTTGTCTACCTCAGAGGTTTCAGTACATGTTCAATATTATAATGTTCATTATAAACTATTAAGCATTATAGGAAGATAAAACTCTGAAATTGCCTGACCAGATTTAGGTTCCCAAAACAGCATTTTAGGTGCAAATCACATACATTCAAAATTACCCTTCAAAGGACCTAAAATATCAATACATGCAGTTCAGCTAGTTTTTCTCCCAGTATTGGAACATACCAGTTTCTTTGGTTGAACAGCAGATGAATAATTGTATTTAACTCGCATTAATGGGTCATGTTATAAAATATATGCCCTGTATTTTAAAACAACTATCAGAGTACCCTCAGTTTTGTGAAATGCTCACACAAATAAGAAAGAGGTGGAAATGGAGACCACTGAAGTGAAGGAACAGCAGGTTCACTTCTCACATCTTATTCTTTATGAACTAAGAACCATATTTATGAATTTATTACTAATAGTTTTATAATCCACATTTCAAGGCCTCCTGCCTTTGCCTGCTGATGTAGGACCTCCAGCTCCTTGCAAAGTCCCATAATTTCTAAGAGTCTTTAGACAGTGTTTTACATGGGCTCAAGACCGAGTCTTATCTGCGGCCACGTGGATGTCAGCTGCTGAGGTTTCTGTTGTCTTTGAATAGTTCTGGTACTCATTCTTGAGCCAGCCCCAGTAAGTCAGGTCACCACTACCTTCTACTGGAAATTTTCATGATCTCTATTATGGCCTTCAAGGAATCAAAATGCTTCTGTGTTTTCTGGAGTCTCTAATACTGCAAAATTACATCATATTTCCTGCAGAAGTTGAAACGAACCCTAATCATCCATCTTTGGATTATATTTTGTAATGTAATAAAAATTTTAGGGACTCCTATTTCTGCTTATGGTGCTTTCCAAGAAGAGTCCATTAGAGTATGAATCTTTAAGACAGGTAAGGCAATGTCCCTTCAATGCAAGAGTAACATCCAAAATAGGTTAATAGCTGGCATGGCATGGGCACTGACAAATCGGGAACACTGGCTGGTGCATTGTAACAGTGTAAATTGACTGAAAAGTAGCCTAGCCAATCCCCCTTCTCCATGTAGTCATACTTCTTGGCAGTCTTTCTGCCAAATCCCTTATGTAAATCATCTCTTGGAAGTCCAAACCCACCAATTTGCAGATATGCCAAGACATGTTTGAACCCCAGTGGTGGACAGAGAGATTCACCCCAAGTTACAATTGTGTTATATTTGAATGCATCTAATTTTTAAAATCTGACACCCAAATTACATTGTAGCAATAATGGAAACATTTTAAATGTAAGAAAAGACAATCAGAAAACCAAAAAAAGAATGAAACAAATGTTTTTATTTTTGGACATTTCCTCTGAGTCCTTGTCCATATGCAAATATTTTATAAAGTTCTAATCGTACTGGTTATAATTAGGTCTTTACTCTTTCAGTTGCAATCATATTGCTCATTTTGCCAACATTCACTGAGTTCCTACTATGTGCTGAGCATCAACTGAGATCATGAAAAACACTTTACATCTCCATGTAATTCCATTTAAGCAGGAAGAAAATTAGATATAAAGACAAACCTTGTGTATGTCCTCTTTTGGCAACTTCTGTTGATTTTTTTCCCCCCACTCAATGGTTTCTCTGGTGCTTAGAAGTACTTCACCTTAACTCCTCTCATGTTAGATTAAAAGCTTAACCTCCATAGAATAGTTTACTTACTTAGAGTTCCAGCTGACTTGGCTCTGTAAGAGATTTGTTTTTAATTCAAAAACAAATTACCCATTACCCTTTGACCTTGAAAATATTTTAAAATGCAGCTGAATAGACCATAGTTAAGTTTTAAAACACATACAGGTTTCTCAGTTTGCTATAAGCAAATATGTTTCCCACCATATCTGGCACATATCTGGGCACATAGTAGATATGCAATAAACATTTCCTAGTGGAATTAGGATTATGTCTTTTCATGTGTTTTCCAACACAGACCTATAAAACTTATGAAATTTATAAAATCACAGCCAAAGCATTTAATGATTTAAAAAACCCCACTAGAATAAATGAATCACTTTTGATAAGAAGACTAAATGTGAAAACTGTATTCAAATTGTCAAGAAATGGTTAAAGAAAGAAGAGTATATACAGACAGGACTATGTGCTCAACTGTCTCAGATATGTTGATTCCAAGGGGAAAAAAAAAAATCTGAGTTAGTATTTTCCTGAGACTCTTGAATGCTCCTAAAATAGTAACAGTTATTCAGAGAAATGATGGTTTCCCTAAATTATTATTTTTATCTTCAAGTACTGGACATTACTAATGCATATGCAACATAAATTATAAAAATAATGAACAGATGTGGTGAAATATTAATGGGTTTATAAAACTGAGCTCCCACAAGAATCCTCTGTGGTCTGGTATCTGGCACTTCCTACAACTGTCTGATCTGGATGCTACACAAGAACACACATTCCTCGGGGCTTTGTGTGTTCTCTCCCATTCCCTTTCAGAATGCCATGTACAGGGCATAGAATGGAAGTCAGAGCAATCGCGCATCTTGGTGACCACAATCCAAATGAAACTGTGGCCTGCCTGAGGGAGACAGGCCCTCTGCATTCTGGAATTCTTCTTGAATAATCCATGGGAGATCTGAAATTTTTTTCAAGTCTTTTTCCTCCAAATCAAGACATTCAAGAGTCAAGAAACAGAATGCCAGTTTTCTTTCATGTTCATATTCACCATAACATGATACAGATTAAAGACCTAAAGACTTTTGCTCTGTTCTGAGAGATGTGAGTCCTCCTTCGATGTGAGGAAGAAAATATGACTGTTTCTGATTAAAATAAGACTATTTCTGATTTACTGATGGCTAATGAGTTCCTAAACTGCTTGTTTAAATTGGAAATTTCTCAGGACTATATTACTTTTTAACCCACATAAAACAAGGCCGAATGACCTAGAATTTGTTACAAAGTACGCTTGTCAAAGTATATTGACTTATTGTTTTCAACACATACTTGTTTTCCATTCATGTGAATTCATTTATTCAATTCAATGTAAACACATTTACACTCGTCTAAAAAAGCTCTTTTCAAAGATGTGAATAGAAACAGTAAAAGGAATGAAATAGAGTTTGAAATAATCTAATCAGTGATAATACTATGTTAACCTCATCTTTATACTCTCTTAGGAGCAAATATATGTATGATAAGCATAAAAAAAACAGGCTTTATCAAGGGTTTGTTTTCCTTTTATCTTAGGTAATATGTTCCTTTAAATTAGAGTAATTAAATGACCTGTCAAAGGCTTGATATGAAAGTTGTAATACAACCAAAGTCCACTTTACAGTGGCAATGTTTCCAGTGCTGTTCCTCCTCTTCTTTTTGGGTAGTCATCCATTACTTTCCCATTTGGGCACACCTTGTTGGTTATAAGAAGCATGACCAAGTATGCTGTGTCTTGTTACCCTGGACACATTTTCACCAATAGGAAAAAACACATAGTGTATGTTATATGTGTATGTTACGTCAGAGGCTTTTCTAGGGGTTCAGAATGAGTCACCCCAAGAAGTGCTTCTGCCGTATGCAGTTTTGAGCTAAAGGCAATTTTAGCTTCAGGCTCAAGAGAAACTTCTGCCATTCCGTTTAACTATCTAGGACTTGAATTAGGGGCCTTGCCCATAATAAGTGATTATCAGCAATAACCTTTTTGACCTACCTATATGGCAGGGCGATCTTTTATTTACTGAACATCTGTGTTTATCATCCTGCATTGACCCTTTGAAGGCCCCAATACCTCCAACACTTCATCCCTAGCTCAGAATGTCATATATAGCTAGACCCTCCTGCATGTGGAGTCTCTCCTTATGTATGCTGAAGTCCCATACATATATATATATATATGTATTAAATTTGATAGTTTCCTCTTGCTAATCTGTCTTATGTCTATTTGATTATTAGACCTGCCAGAAAAACCTGAGGGCAGAGGAAAGTTCATTTCTCCTCCACACTTTCCTACAGTGACAATGCCTTACATCTACTAAAATACGTCCCATAATTCTCAACCATTTCTTGGTGAAAGAAACCCAGGTTTCTTGGTGAAACATTCAAAGTTCTGTCAAATCTGGCCCCACATTACTTTTTAAACCTTATATTCCATTAGTCTCCACTATCAAGTTTTGTTCTAGCCAAACTGGTTTTCCTAAAGTTAGATGAATAGACTCACACTGTTCTCAATTGCTCTGACAGCTCCACTTACCTAAGAGTTTATGAAGGATGGGGGTCTGATGGGTTAGAAGTAGTGGAAAAGAATTTACCTCCTCCCTCCTTCCTTCATCTCCAAATCTACTTCTCCGTTAAGTCCCACTTTAGATTCAAGTGTCCTCCACCCACCTATTATAAATAGGACAGCATGAGCAGTTCATTTGAGTATGAGTCCAATCATATTATGTTCTGCCTCACAACTTGTTTATGGATTCAAAATGTGATTTTTTAAATAGTCATTTAACTTTTCATGTGGTTATTTCCCCAAAAGGATAAGCTCCCCAAGTGCACAGAGCCACTCATGTTGCTCATGCACTTTATATCAGATAGATGTCTTGCATATAGCGTACTCAATAAATATTGGCTAACTTTATTAATTTAACTAATATTACAAATGATTATCAATAAAAATATTAGTGTTGAGCCCTAGCCAGTTTTGCTCAGTGGTTAGAGCATCCACCTATGGACTGAAGGGTCCCAGGTTCGATTCTGACCAAGCCTGCTTGCAGGCTTGATCTTGGGCCCCGTTCTGGGTGCATTCAAGAGGCAACCAATCAATGTGTCGCTCTCACATCGTTTCCCTCTCTCTCCCTCCCACTCTCTCTGAAAAGCAATGGAAAAAATATCCTCAGGTGAGGATTTAAAAAAAATGTGTTGAAAAGCTTTGCTGAGAAATTTTTTGTTAAGAATTACATGTAATCAGAGGCTTTCTGAGTAATATGTTAACCACAGTCTAAAAATGAATTATTTTGGGGGTCAATTTCCTTTATAATCAAAAAAATTCATTGTAGAAATATTAACATTTAAAGTGAATATTTTATTTATAATATGGCAATATATTAACAAAATTATTCTAACTTCTGTCTTCCTTTTTAATCTTGATCCAAATGTACATATATTTTAAAGATTTGGAAACATACAATCTGAGGTTCTATACTATTAAATTAGTATTATTTCTGAGTTGCTATTAGTCTTTGGTTACATAATATGGACTTAATATAACACAATTTACTTAACTACATGTCATCCAATATGTTTTTCTTTATTTTTCTAGGTCCAGATCTTATATGCTACATAATTTCACACTACGTCCAGCACTCTGAACACCGTGTTACATTCATTTTTGCCATTGAATAACCTCTTCTCTTTGCCAGGAATGTTCTTTCCTTCATTCACCTGGAAAATTAATTTTTGTTTAAAATAGTGGTCTATGAAATATTTTTATCTCACACCTTACTAGTAAAATTTTTTCAATATCTAGCTCCAACATAATCTGTGTATTTATTTATAAAACATCTACTCTTAAACAAATATGATATGCACACATGAGACATACACAGGAATAAAAATGAATGAGAGGTGTAGCATTTTAAAAATAATTTTTAATAAGGCCCCAAACTTCTTTTCCTTGCCACCCTTGCCCCATTAGTCACGGATGCATAGTCACATTATGGTGCTGTCTCTTTACAAGTCTCCACTCTATGAGAGCTCCTCTAAGACTGGAGCATGACAGTAGTTATCTCTGTATAGCTTTTATTCATCTTTGCTCTTCTGTATTCCTGGCTTGGCACACTGTCCTACAGAGAGATCAGGAGATGAATAAATGCTCACTAAGTGGATTTGAGTGTTTTCTCTTGGATGATTTTTGAAGGAGAAATTTCAACAGTTAGGGTATAAGAGTTAAGCTACAGGTTTGAACACCACATCCTAGCTGTGTAAACTTGAGCAACTTACCTCTGTCCCTCAATTTACCCATCAGTAAAATAGAGAAAAATTGTACCTATCATACAAGGGGGTTCCATGCCCCAAACACCAAGCACAGTGCCTGGGTGAGTTAACTTTTACTACTTATCAACAGGTACAATTTTTAAAACTGCCAAATTAAAAATTAAGCTCCTGCTGATGATTTCCAGTATAGTCAATGGGTCATTTCATCTCCCTTACTTTGATGGAATTTGACCCCTTTATACGGTATACTGAGGGTCGTAAGAGCCAATCTCTTTTTGGCATCAAAGCCTACCCAGGGAGGAGGAAATTGCTGCTGCTGCTGCTTCAGAGGTTTTAAAGATGCCCCGTTTTTCTATTCTCCCTTCTGATCAGCCCTGAAATTGCCTCTTTGAATTCCTCTAAAAGTGCCTGTCTAGCTTCAAGTTATTGACAAACGGGTGCCTGTGTAAGTTTTAGTTAACTCCAATCAAATTGAGCAATTTTATAATGCTACCTCTTTTCTTTGTTTTTTTCTGCAGTCTTTTTTTTCCTTTTTAAGTGTTTTTGTTTTTTATTGATTTTAGAGAGGGAGAAAGAGAGGGAAGCATTAATGTGAGAGATACATTGATATGTTGCCTCCCATATGCTCTCTGACCAGGGATGAAACCTGCAACCTACGTGTGTGCCCTCCCCCACAAACAAAAAGATTAGGACTCACTTTATTGTGATGGTCGGGTACCAAACCCCCAATATCTCTGAGGTATGCCTGTACTTGTTATTACTACATAAGCCAGTTCATTGTCCATTTTAATTTCTAACTATTATCTGTGGACAGGCTCATAAACCTCTTATTTTTCCCTACTACACTACTTACCTGTTCTGCACCACCCAGCTTTCCTACATTTATCTTTTCCTGATCCTTTGGTTTATTGTTACTGTGGCTCAGAATCACTGATCTCTGCTAGAGATCATCTGATAAGCCCTGAGGGAAACCAAACTAGGGGATATGTTTAAAACCAGGCACACAGTTCAAGACATAAGGCTTAGACTTTAAGATAAACTAAGGTATACCAGACGAGGTGGGGACTGTGTTTGTGAGAGAATTATGGAGTAGAGGCTAAGACCAGACTATTTGAATCCTGGTTCTTTCTGCTCCTTTAGCTCTGTGGACCTAAGTTAAGTTTGTAAGCAAAGCTTCCTGGCCCTCAGTTTCATCCGAAAAGCAGAGGTGATAACAGTATTTGCGTCATAAGATTATTATCAATTTGAGAGAGCATGTGTGAAGCACTTAAGAACAGTGTCTAGCACATTTGTAAACACTCAGTAAATATTAACTATTGAAATTATTATAAACGGATAAGTGGTTGACAGCAGGTGGGAAGAGAGTAAGAATCTGGAAGATCAGAGAAACAATCATTGAATGTTAATTTCATTACTTCTGTATTTTCTCATAAACGTCTCCCTCCTTAAGTCCTAATTCTAGACTGAAATACTTTTTTCTTCCTATAAAATTTTTCTATCTTGGGAAGATTTTTTTTTTTAAAGCAGCAGCAATTCAAAATATTTGAAGGCAGCAACAGTAAAGCTACTAATCATAGCCTTAAGGTACACTATTTTTGTACTTTATTATATACAAAATACCCATGCTTCCAATTTGTATAACCTAAACATTTGTTATTGTTTCCTGCAGGTATAACTGGGAGTAAGGATGGGGAGTAAAGAGGAAGGCAGGATTTAAAGCTTTGCCTCACAAGCATTTTAAAGACTAGTGACAAAGGTCCTTCATAATAATAGTTTGCATGGAGAGGCAACATTCATCTGATAAAAGTTGCCATGCACTGTTTGCTTTTAAACATTCTTTACTCTCCTCCATGACATCCAGAGACCTCATGTTCTCTCTTAATTGCAAAGAACAAGAGCCTCTACTGCTCTTGGGCTATAAAACCCATGTTCAGGTTTGAGATTACAAATTGATTGCACGTTGGCCACCTTTACCCCCAGGATGTTTTCAGTTTGGCCTTCAGGGTTTTCAAACACTGGTTGCCAACTTTAAAAAATCGAGAGATTTCACACAAAAATCCAGCTTTAGGGTTTTTCTTGGGAGACACAAAAACATACAATATCTCAGAACACTAGACCCACATTCCTGAGGGCAACATCCTGCTAGAGCTGAACAGCTGCTCCCTTCAGTTACAACATGGACACTCCAATTTGCCACATTCCTTATCATTCCCCATTGTCTTCCACCAGGCCAGTTTCACTCATGTTGTACTCTCTCGCCCCTGTAGACCTTTGTCTGCAAACCCTAGCTAGACCTTTCCTGCCTCCCACCAAAGCTTCCTTTGCTCTGTCCCTCATCAAATTTTCCAACCAATAGCTAGGTGATCTGAACTGCTATACGTATTTTTACTTGTGCTTTCTGGAGATAGTATCCTAAATAGAAAGAGATGACTGTGCAGATGGGAATTACAGGCACCACGGGATTACAACCAGGATGGCAACTGTCCATTCTACTTTAAATGTTACCCTGATGTAACCATACCTCACTGTTCCCAGGGAAACCAAAGGAGTTGGTTTTCCGTAGAACAATGAGCACCGGCCTATGTGTGAAACCTACTGAAATAATAATTTTATAGATCACCCTAGTTCCAAAGGATCAACACCTATCAAGGGATATCCTGAATCCCCGTTTCCTCGGAAGCTTCAGGATATCCGGCCTGCTAGAATTTCCCCTCACCTGGTTTCGGGGACCGTTTTTGCGCCGGGCAGGGGTGCCCAAGGAGCACTCGCATCCAGCATGAGCTCATTTCTCAGGGGCGTTTCCAGAAGGCCGGCGCGCTGCGGGGGCCAGGCGCGGTCGGCCTCAGGCAAACCCACGGCCCCCGCGGCTGGGCGGAGCCCGGCCGCCCAGGGGCGCTGCAGCCTCTCTGAAAGCTTTGTTCCCAGTTCAGAGTCTGAGAACTCACTCGCTCCGGACCCGGGAGGCGCCTCGCATTCATCGGGCCCTTTCAGGGGTAGACGCTGGCACTCGGGACGCGTTATCCCGGGCGGAGGGGACTCCTGGGCGCGCAGAATTAGCCGCGCCCCGCCGGGAGCCTCTAGGGAGTGCGGAGCGCCCCTCAACCCTCTGCTCGCCTGAGCGCTCCGACCCAGCCCCGCCGACCGCAGCAGTTTCGGACCGACTGTGTGGACAGCTCGCGCTCCCTGGTTGTGGTGTCCATGTGGTCAGGGAGCAACGGCAGGCGAGCCCGTCACACTGTCGGTCGCGATCCCAGTCAGCTTCTCCAGGCTCCTGGGACCGCCGCCGGAGGCCGAAGGCCAATCACACTGCAGCTAGGTCTTGCGATTGGATGGCAGTGAGTGCCAATTGGCTACCGCCAGGGGTGTCGGCCTCCCTCCCTTTCCTTTTGGCCCCCAACTCCAGCTCCAAAGCTTCAGGCCAATGAGAAGGCGCTTTATAGACGCCCTCCCTCTGCTTTCTTCTTTTCCCCACCCTGGCGAGGGAGGAGACATTCTGACTGGCCAGACGCGCCTCGGAAGCCCCCTTCCGTTCACCAATCACCGAGGGAGGTACACTCCCAGCGGAGTTTTCGGCCAATTACAAAGCAGCCACGGAGCCCAGCCGTGCCGTTTCACCAGCGACCCCGGGTTTCGCCGTCCGTAACTCTTCAAGCGTTTTTCTTGAGGGCCAGCGGGCTCTGATTGGCCACCGTCGCCATTCTCCAATTTCTCCTCAGAAGAAGGCGAACCCACCTTCTTCCCGTTCGGGTATCTTCGGTACTTTTCGCTCTTTGGGCGTGGATTTCCAGCGACACATTCTAATTGGCTTTTTAGGTCGATCGGCTTTTTCCGGATAAGCAGCTAACAAACGACGTCCGTGATTGGCTCTGCTGGGGCTTCGGCTCCCCAACCGACGCGGGCGGGCGCGGGGCTCGGCCGCCGATTCCCAGACGCCAGTTACGCTGGCGGCGGGACGCTGGGCGGTGTAAGACTGGGTGGGGGAGGAAGGAGGCGGAGAACGAGTAGGAGGGGGGAGGGGTAGTGGGGAAGAGCTAGGCGGCTGCGCAGACGGCGCTCCTCACACAGAGCAGCTCCTGACCCGGGCGAATGCGGGCTTGTGCTGCCGCCGCCGCTGCCGTCCGGGCCGAGTGACAAAGGAAGGAAGGAAGCAAGGAGGAGCCGGCCGCACAGCCGCTGACAGGGCTCCGGATTGGGGGCAAAGCGCGGACACTTCCTGAGCAGGCACAGAGCAGAGACGAGGGGCGGGAGGGCGGCCGCGCTGGTGCCGTGGACGGGGGAGGGGGCCCCGAGGGACGGAAGCGGTTGCTGGGTTCCCATGTCCCCGGCGTATGGGGAGCAGTCGAGGAGCCGCTGCCTGGGGTCTGAAGGGAGCTGCCTCCGCCACCGCCGCCGCCATGGCCGCTGGATCCAGCCGCCGCCTGCAGCTGCTCCTGGCGCAATGAGGAGAGGAGCCGCCGACACCGCCCGCCTCTGACTGACTCGCGACTCCGCCGCCCTCCAGTTCGCCAGGCCCTTGCCGTCAGCCCGCCGGATCCCGCCGCTGTCGGAGCCGCTGCGTTTCCCGTCGCATCTCGGAGCCACCCCCTCCTTCCTCCCTCCCTCCTCCCCATCCCCCTTCTTTTCAAGCGTGAGACTCGTGATCCTTCCGCCGCTTCCCTTCTTTGACTCGGAAAAAAAATCCCCGAGGAAAATATTATATTCAAAGTACTTATTTTCAATCAAGTATTTGCCCCCGTTTCGCGTGATATATATATATTTTTTAGAATTTCTCCCCTTTTCCCCCCCTCCGAAGAAAGGGAGGGGAATGAATTGTATTTTTTCCCCCCCGTCTCCAAATCATCTATGTTAAATACCCATACTGAGCTGTCTTGAAGGAGAAATACATCGCTCGTTTTTTTAATAGCTATACAAAAGGAGTGAGAAAGCCAAGAGGGCGAAGCCTTTCTTTTTCTTGTGGGAGAACTTAATGCTGCATTTGTCATTAACCTAACACCCCAACATAAAACAAAAGGAAGAAAAAAGAAGGTGATTCTGGAAGAGAGTGATCATGTCAGGGCGGCCCAGAACCACCTCCTTTGCGGAGAGCTGCAAGCCAGTGCAGCAGCCTTCAGCTTTTGGCAGCCTGAAAGTTAGCAGTGAGTATTGATTTTATTTTACACCCTTCTCCACTTCATCCTTAAAATAAGAAACCTTGAAATACCAGGGTCTTAAAATCTTAGACTTCTGATACAACAGTCAGATGTAATGGAAATAGGCAAAAACCTGTCTTCAGTCAAGGATGAGGTAGCTCCTTTTCTCCTCCCATACCCCCTCTCCCGGTCTCATTAACCTTGAATTGAGAGAATATGATTTTTATTTGGATGATTTGATTGGAAACTTTTAACTTCCCTTGCTGTTGGTAGTTAGCTTTCTTAAGAGTTTGAGTATTTTCACGTTAAAATAGTGATGAAAGTGTTTACTTGCTCATCTTTTTGGATAAAGTGGACAAGACTTGATTCATAAACCATCATGTATGTTCAGTGTATGTCTTTTGGAATGAGGGGTATTTTAGCTAGCTCAGGCCTCGGGTTATCATAGTCTTGTATACTTAATAGAGAGATTGAGTGTTACAGTTGGCTAACATTTCTTTCTTGCTTGTTTGACTATACAAAGTATTTATTCTTAATCCTGAGATGAGCTTGCTCAGTAACCAGCGTTCAGGTTGGTAGTATTGATTCCTTCATTTACAAGGGGCTGGTGGGAGCTGCTGATACCCAGTAGCAGTAGTATCTGCGTGCATTGTTTTAAATTGGATAAGTGGTTTAATATGTTATATATGAACCTTCCCGTTTTGACATGACCTGCCTACCACTATATATGTTTAATCAAAAGGTAACTTGGGAGTAGGTCCAATTTTTAATTGAGGTTTGTATTGTCATTTTGCCAAATACTAAGTTGAATGTTAATTGTTACTGACTTGTCATTTAAGTTCATTTTTGGATGTATTGCATTCTGTACTTGTTAAATGATCTAGAGGTCAGAGGTCCCCTTTTTAGGATTATTTAAAATACTCTTGCATTGGTTTCCTGTCACATTTAGATAAAACTATGGATTTAGTGTGAGAATATGGATTTAGACCTTTCCATCATAGGTTTTGCAGAAAGCTGTGGTCCTGCATATAAGGGATATTTGGGCTGTGTTTAGGGTTGTTGTTAGAGTGTACTCTTGTCCCAGATTTGTGCTAAAAGTCTGTGCTCTTGAGGTGTATGGTATACTACGTATCTCATGTTCTGATGTATCTATATTTGTGGATCTGCTAATGTGCTATTTAATGACAGCTTATTTAGACATACTTCCAGAACTTGGCAAAAATTATAGTTTCTTATTCCACGAGGGCAAAGAAAAACTATGTTGTTGCCTAGAAAAAAGAGAGAACTGAAGAACTGAGATTTTTTTTTTTAAAGCATATGCTGTTATGTGAAATTGATTATATCCTTGAGCAACATAAAATTATTTTAGTTGAATTCAGGATTTCAGTTCATGTTGGCTTTTGGAACTTGCCTGAAACAGGGTAGTCTAAGGGAATAGCAGAATGAGAGATTATTTTTGAAAGTTAAATTTTTGGGGAGGTGGGGTGACTAGCTAGTACAGAATGCAGTGTATGTGAAGAGGGAAGCTGATGATGCATCTTTCAGGGAAGGGTCACGCTTTCTAAGCACTTAATGGGGTCATTTGAAAGGAGTATTTTAAAATTCTGGGGTAGTTTTCAGCTATGATGAAGCAAATCTTATAATAGCTACTTAAGAGCCTCTTGTACTGGAGTGTTTTTTCATCTTGGTAATATAGTTTAAAAACCACTCAAAATCAATTTTAGGTAATTAGTTTATTAGATCTATTTCAGAGAGCAAAATAGAATCGCTTCTAATGTTAAATTTTTGGACTTTTGATTCCCCCCCCCCCCCCAGGATGTTCTTGGAAAATGACTCCTTAATTCTTGATAGTGTGGATGTTGACTGATGGGGTACTCTTGTAAAGTGTAGGTTAAAATGTTTAATTTTCTCTTACCATATAGGTCAACTTAACATTTAAGAAATTGGAGTTCACTGCTAATTGTTTTTGACAGCCTTGACTTTAAGGAATTTTAGAAGAAAGGGGAATCATTAAATATTTGTTAGAGTGCTAGTGTTCAAAAGAGAAATTGTAGTCCTTGTCCTCAAAAGCTTGTCATTTAGTAGTAGAGGCAGGTTATGGGACAAAATATGAAGACAATACCAAGATGACTGTAAGATTATAAGTACAAATAGAATGCTTTGTTCAGAGGGACAAAGAATAAAGGGGTGAGGTAGATGGGTTAGAGAGGGAAGACTTCCTGCAGAGGTGTGTTTTAAGATAGGTATTAAAGGAGGCAATAACTTTAATTGATAGAGAAGCATAAAGGATTCTAGATGGAAAGAATGGACAGAGGCACAGAGATGGTGATTTTTGTACAACAGGTAAATGAATTTTGTATTCGCCAAAAGGAGTTAAAAGAGCCTAACTAGGAAAATGAGAGGTGGAATTTGAAAAATATGTTAACATCAGCTGATGGAGGGGAGAGGGTGCCTGTAAGAGTTTGGTTGAGATTCACGAGAAATTGGAATTTATTGCAGATGGCTGAACCAAGATATTTGAAGATGATTTGGGCAGCTGAGCTGATGGATTAGAGTAGAGCCATTAGAGTCCTTTTAGGGAGATAGTAGGGTGAGTTGTGAATCATGAGGGGGAATATAAAGTAAAATGTGAAAATAGGATGAAAACTCATTTGAGAGAACAGTGTGAATGAAGAACTGGCAGGAGTTTGTATTGGATTGAAGGGGAATATTTGGGAAGGAGTCAGGAGTTAAAAATAAATTCTGATGTTATTGGTCTGGAAGACTTGACTGCGAGTTAAATTGTTGATTGTAATGGGAAAGTTGAGAAAGTTCTGAGATGAGAGGGTAGATGAGTTCATTTTTTAAGAACTTAATATACAATAGCTTCCCTTGAAATTCAGCAGACAGCAGTTGATTACTGGCAATGATATTTAACTTTCCAGCCTGTTAACTGCACAGTTTCTAATTTTTCTACACCTAAAAATGTCGGCTTTATTTTTGAAAGTAATAAACTAAGGGTTTTTCAATTAAATGCTTTCCATTAAATTTCTAAAAAAGAAATTTCTTTATGTAGGGTCCAGAGATTCACACTTGAAACCCAGTTATAATAGGTCCATGGTTATTTATTGGAAAACAATGAAAATATTTTTTGCACTAAACTGTGATTTAAAAAATTCAGATATTTTATATAGCCTTTAATCTTTGGTAGAACTTAAAAAGTTGTGTTTTTTTTTTTCATAAATATTATTATTCTCAGGTAAACCTCACGTTTAAAATAGAGGTAATAATAATTATAATCCTCACTTGGTTTCTGAAGGGTCCAGCAGAAATTAAAAGCTGATTTTACAACAAGTAGTTTTTGACTTTTTTGTTGAGTTCAGCATTCATTGCAAGTTTAAATCAGTATATTTAAAATATTTCTTTTTATTTACTATGGTGAAGCCAACATTTCTTTTTTGTTTACATCCAGATTCAAATGTTATTAAGTATTAATAGCTATTCAGTCAGTTCCTTCCGTAGAATGACTTGATACTGTACTCAAAATAGAGAAAATAAGGGACCTGTCTATGGTGGTTTTGGTTAAAATATTAGAAATAAATCTCTTTGGTGAATATTTAGCTAATTGCCTAGGCTTAAATATCAGATTTGGAAAGAGGAAAATAAGTTGAATATTATTCATTTCCTTATATAAAACTTTTTTTAGATCAAAATTGTTTTTAGTAAGGAGAGAATGATTAATAATAATTGTGTATTTAGTTGTATGGTGATTAAAACCAAAGAGTAGGTGGCAATTTAGAGTTCTTCTTTTCCAAGGGAGTATATCCATGTTGCTGTGCAAGAGAGCTCATGTGTGAGACTGAAAACTAGAACTTTATTTTCATTTCTTTCCCAATCAGACCTTTCCTGAGTTCTTAAAACACTAAAACTTACTTCATGTGAGAATTGAAGGTTCTTGTGTTCTCATGTTGCATGCACCTATGGAAGGCTAATTGTGAAATGAGGTACAGGTACTGGGGAAAAACTTCAAGGGAATCCAGAGATTCACAAATCAACTTATGACTGATTGGGAATTGCATTTAGAAAATGAGGTGACATCTCATTTCACTGGCATGGTTCAGCTGAAAATTAGTACTTGCATACTGTGCTGTCTGCCCCTTGTTTTGGACTTGAGTTGCAGGTGTGAGGTACTGTTTTGGAGAACTTTGCAGAGTTTTTGGAAGTGTCAGCAGATTCTGAGACTGGGGGAGGGGAGCTCTATTTTTGCATGCACTTAATATATAGAGAAGGCTGTGAAACATGCATGTGCTGACACTATTGCCACAGTTCCATACTTTTTAAATAAGAATTTGTTAGAGTACTATTGTGTTTATTTTTTAATAAGCCTCATGGGATTGTGAGACAGGGATGGGGACAGGCAGATTGTGAGATTGTAGTATCTCTTATGCTCCACCCTACAATGGAGAATGGAGGAGCCGAGCACGTGGGTGTGACCTGAGTAGATGCTAGTACTAACAGGACCAACCTGATTTCCCGGACACTGTACTACTAAGAACATAATCACCACGAGTAAATGAATTTGTTGGAATGTTTAGCATCATTTTCTGGTATTTTTTTTTTTTTTGAGGGTGTGCGTGAAAACGGAATCTTTCAAGATTTTAAGTATAGAAGAATTTTCATGGTTCATTGTTTTTAAAATAGAGGTTGCAATCTTTGTTCCTATCCTGGGTCGTACAAATCTTCCTTGATTATATAAATGTCTTTGAAATTGGTTGAATGTCATGTAGAAATGTATATTTATATAAAGGCCTGTGTGAGTAGAACAGCAAAGAAAAACTGGCAGTAGAGTTGAAGAACAATTTAATTGTTTTCCCAAGTTTCCTACCATTAAGTTGATATAATAAAACTTTTATTCTGTTTTATTTATTATTGAGTTTTCTTGTTTTAAAAAAATGAGTTAATATTCAGCAAATAATGGACATTCAGTAAATTATGTCAATATATACTTGTGTCTGTAATGTATTTGTTGATTTGGAGTCTAGTTTACAGTTCCCCTTCCCACTTTGCTTATGTTTTGGGGAGAAAGGTTCTTTCAAAGGGTATGCAAGTTAAAAATTAGTAAATGGTTGAATCTTACATTCTATTAGTATTTATAATGTTAGTCATCTTGTTATAGTTTTCTCAGAAGCATTTTGGTTTGATCAGATTGAGGCAAAATGATTATTATTATTTTTTTAAACCAGTTCTGTCAAGTCAGCTTTTCCTTTTTAAAAAAATCCTCACCCGAGGATATGTTTTTCATTGACGGGATCAAACCCAAAACCTGAGGTATGTGCCCTGATCAGAATTGAACCTGGGGCCCTTTTTTGGTGCATGGGATGACACTAACCATTGAGCAACACCGGCCAGGGCCCAGCTTTTCCTTTTGTCTCCAGGGTATCATGCCCAACAGTGGCCCAGACATGAATCCTTAATATATTCCCATATTAACTTAGTCTAGAGTTGTTAATTTCTTGATTGTCCTTTCAAATAAATTTAATAATAAAAAAGTGAACATTTCTGACAAAGGAGTAACTATTTTTCTAGTAACTTGTATTTCAGATGATGGTATAGTTTAGATAAATTTACAGGTTTAGGATTGGCTAGGCATGCCCTTAAACCAGAGAGGTGGTAGATAGGCAAAAATACTAGTAACATTGGGATAAAGCAGTAACATTAGTACTGCTTTTTTTCATTATCATTAATTGTATCATGTTGAAATCTTTGGCTTAGAAAGCTAAAGATAAATAGGTCACTTTAATAGAAAGTATTAATTAAAGTACATTAATAATAATGTCATTGATATGCTTGTTGAATGTTTACTATGTGCTAAGTACTATGTCAAATTCTTCACTTGCAGTATCTCCTTTTAATCATTACAACAGTTCCACAAAGTAGCTAATAGAGTGGTACCTTGGTTTTCGAATGTAATCCGTAGTACAGTGGTACCTTGGTTTTCAAATGTAATCCGTTCTGGAAGACTGTTAGAATTCTGAAATGTTCGAAAACCAAGGTACCATTGTACTATTATCCCCATTTTATAGAGAGGTGAAGCAACTTGTCTGTGATTATCTGGCCAGGAAGTTGTTCTGTTAGAATTTAGACCTAGGCATTCTGATTCTAGATCCCTTCCTTTATATTTGGTATGTTACAGGGAATGGATTGCTGATATCCTAACACTTCAATTCCAGGGATAAGCTGAAATGCCTTTTGCTTTTAGGGATAGTCTTTCATTGGTAATTTGGCAATGACTTTCATTATTAGTACTGCTTTTGAAATTAGTTTCAGGCATTCCTGTTAGCAGATATAGTACTTAAATATTTACGGTTATATTGGGGGGAAAAAAACTCAATTATTTTAAGATTTCAGGGAAAACTTCATAAGACAGACATTGAAAATGAAAATATTAGGGCTTATGGCAGCACAAAAAGAAAAATAAGTAACATGCTATTTTTTTGTTTGTTTGTTTATTGTTCATTCAGAGGACTGGTTTTTATTGAAAATTCCTGATTGTTCATAAATAAATCTGGTGTATTTATGTATTTATATTTCCAGGTAATCCTAGGATGCGATCTTCCAAATTAGCCATTATTAAGAGTTATTATTTTCTCTCCCATCTCTTCTTGTAGGTTGTATGGTGTTCTAAGTGTTTTTTCTCAGCAAACTTCATGAAAGTTTTTTCTTTTTTTCTTTTTTGCTCATATGTACACAGCCAATGAATTAGTCAAGTATTTTTTGGATATTTGTTAGGTCTGGGACTGTGAGCCTTCAGGTTTCTTTTGTTTTCATTTGTTTTTTGTGTTTTAAAAAGAATAACATCTATGCATCAATACAGAATTGGAATTAAGTTATTTGGAATATCACCTTTTGGGAATCAGGAAATAAATCTTGAACAAGGCTCCTGAGCAGCTGAAATCCCCAGAGAAATAAATGGTGCATACAGTTTGCTCATCGGTTGGTTTTTAGGCTTTTATTTAAACTTTATTATTATTTAACACAGTTCTAATTTACTCAGTTGTCTGATTTTCTAAAACTGCAAATTAGAAAGGAATGGATGGGTACTGATTTTAAGAATCACACCTGCTAAAAAGAATAGACAATTCACGAAAACAAGTGTATCGTGATTACTTAGTATAGGCTCACACAGCTCCAGGGGAAATCACTATAATAATTGTTAAAAGTGTTGACCTAGGTTTAATGTATACTAACTTCACTCTCTTTTAAAAGGGTAGGTATTAGGAAAGTCTCTGCTGGATAGCTAGGGTTCTGTAATAATTTCTCATTACATCAAACATTCTCTAAATTTGTTGGTCACTGAAGTGATGAGGAAGAGAACTGGGTCATCTCATCTCTGTCTGGTTGACCAACTTCAGTTGAATTTCAGTGATATCAATAAAGGTACTGAAGTCTTCAGTATGCTAGCCCACAATATTATTTCCAACTCTTCCATTGTCCCATATACATTTATTACTCAGATACAGCATTTTATCTGATTTAAGGTTATTGTCTTATTTTTTTCTTCTGTGGCATATATGGAGTTGCTGTTTGGATATTGACTTGTCCATATCCTCTGTTTGTGGATGCTTGAAGGCACTGCATGGAATTATTTAAGCTTTCTTATGAATTATAATTGGCTACTAGAGTGTAACTTTACTAAATACACGTATGGCCTATGTAATGAGAATTGGAAAAGTGGGTATCTTTTTTTTTAAGTTGATATTGAGAGAGAGAGAGAGAGGAAGAGGAGAGAAGAGAAGAGAGAGAAACATCGATTGGCTGCCTCCTGTACCCGCCCCCACAGGAGATTGAAACCTGGGTATGTGCCTGAGCAGGAATTGAACTGCCACCTTTTGGTGTATGGGATGAAGCTCTAACCAGCTGAGCCACACTGGCTAGGGTGAAAAGGTGGGTATCTTAATTTTTGATCTGAAGGAGGACAGTCTTGGTAAAGTACTTTTTTCTCTTCTGGAGGTCTTAGAAATTCTTAGGGACTTAATTGGCTAATTTAACTAAAAAGGTTGTTTTTTCAATTTCTTTCTAAAGGCTAACCTGTTTTTTAAAAAATGTGACTCCGTCTACTTCCCATTATTCCTCAAAATCAGTTAATTAAATTGATTAGCCACTTTCTTCATGACTTGTGTTGAAGTTACTGAGCCAAGTCAAATTATTACTTAGACTTTTGAGTTTGTAGAGGCAGCGCTTGGATATTTGGCGGTACTAAAGTTATGCTTGTCATCAGATTGATAATATTACACCTCATTTGCTGTTCTATTGGAATTTCAGGGCTTTGACCCTGTACACATAATTTCAACTCTGAAAGGAAGAGGGATGCTTTGACTTGGTAGGGTTTCAATATTAATATATAATTGTATGTATATACGTATATCATGTTTACAAAATATATAGTAATCACCACAGTATTATTAATTGAATGCTGTATGATAAACAGTTAGATCCTTATTTATGTATTTTGCTTTAAGAAATAGAATTTACTCACATGATTCAGAATTTAAAAGGTATTCAGTGACATCTTCGTCCTGCTCCTCTGTAATTACCAGTTTCTTTTCCTGGAGACAGCCAGCGTTCCAGTTTCTTATATATCATAGATAATATGAATGTTTATAGGTTACTTCTAATATGGAATTATGTTTTATGCATACATTCCTAAACTGACACTGGCTTTAGCATAAGAGTGTTAGAATTAAAACAAAATTTAAATCAGTTACTCCAGAGAACTGCTGTTGTTTTTCATCACTAAATCTAAATGTTTTAGATTATTAAATCCATATTTTCTGAATGTGCATTAGATGTGGGGGAGGACGGGGAGTAAAAGCGAAGTTGAGAGGATGCTTCTTATGGCAATAAGAGGGAAAATGCTAGTAGTCATAACCAATGAACACTTAGCACATTTAAAATACTTCTATGTTTGAAAAATGATCTATAGTGTCAATTAGATATCTGTATTTTTGCTAGAAATAGTTGCTTATTTTATGGTAAAGAAAAAGATAAAGGGTGATTTCCCTCTAACTTTACATTTTTCTAACACCTTAGATGAAAAAAACCTGTTCTCTTGAGAGATCGGGGCACAGAGTACGTCAGTGTCAATGAAGCCTGTGCCTTTTACCTCTTTAAGAGTGCAGTTTCATTCTGCAGGTAAACCAAGCACTCCTTTGTCATTTTTTTGAAAATATATTTTTTATTTTTATAAGGTAATACATTCATATTATTTAAAGAAATCAAATAGTGCAAAAAGTGTTATTGTGGAAACCAATCTTCTGTCCCTCATTTCTATTTTTCAGAAGCTGTTTCCTGTAGTAGTTTTTGTCACATTTTTAATTAGTATATTCTTCGTCTATTTCTTAAAATTATTTTTAGATATTTATTGTCTTATGGTAGATACTATTTATTGGCATTCTCATTTCCCTTTTGCTATCATGCTAATATAATTGTACCACTACTTTTAGTTGAATCACTTTTATTTATGTAAATTATAATTTAAATGATTAATACTCAGTATCTAGATAATAAGCAGTATTCTTAGCAGAAGCAAGTAGTGTACAATGATTACATTTCCTTTTAAAAATGGCTTTATTGAAATACAATTCACATATTGTAAAATTCATCCAAAAAAGTTGTGGCTTTTAGTATATTTCACAGTCATCAACCATTACAACAATTTATTTTTTATTTTTTAATTTTATCTTTATTGTTGAAAGTATTACAGGTGTCCCATTCCCCTCCCCCAGTTGACCCCTCCACTTCGCTCCCACCCCTTCCCCAGACCTTCCCCCCATTATTGTTTGTGTCCATGGTTTATGCATATAACTTCTTTGGTTAATCTCTTCCCATCCTCCACCCCCCTTCTCTCTTTCCTCTGAAATATGATCGTCTGTTACATGCGTCAGTGTCTCTGGATCTATTTAGTTCATCAGATTCTTTTGTTCATTAGCTTCTTCTTAAAGAAGACCCTTCAACATTTCCTGTAGTGCTGGTCTGGTGGTGATGAACTCTTTTAGCTTTTCCTTGTCTGAGAAGCTCTTTATCTGACCTTCAGTTCTAAATGATAGCTTTTCTGGGTAGAGCAATCTTGGTTGTAGTTCCATGTTTTTCATCACTTTGAGTATTTCTTGCCACTCCCTTCTGGCCTGCAAAGTTTCTGTTGAAAAATCAGCTGACAGTCGTATGGGTGCTCCCTTGTAGGTAACTAACTGCTTTTCTCTTGCTGCTTTTAAGATTCTCTCTTTGTGTTTGACCTTTGGCATTTTAATTATGATGTATCTTGCTGTGGGCCTCTTTGGGTTCCTCTTGTTTGGGACCCTCTGTGCTTCCTGGACTTGTAAGTCGATTTCTTTCCCCAGGTAGGGGAAGTTTTCTGTAATTCTTTTTTCAAATAGGTTTTCAATTTCTTGCTTTCTTTCTTCCCCTTCTGGCATCCCAATAATATGAATGTTGGGCTGCTTGAAGTTGTCCCAGAGTCTCCTTATAGTATCTTCATATTTCTGGATTCTTTTTTCTTTTTGCTCTTCTGGTTGGGTGTTTTTTGTTTCCTCATTTTCTAAATTGCTGATTTGATTCTCAGCGTCCTCTACTCTACTGTTGATTCCCTGTAAATTATTCTTCATTTCCGTTTGTGTAGCCTTCATTTCAAATTGGTACTTTATTATGTCATCGATTTTCTCAGTTATTTTTGTAATAGTATGCTTAAACATCCTTATAAACAAAATTCTGAACTCTGTATCTGTTAGCTTGCTTGGATCTATTTCATTTAGAAATCTTTTAGAGATTTCTTCTGTTCTTTCCTTTATGACATGTTTCTTTGCCTCCACATTTAGCTGCTTCCAGGTGTTTGTTTCTGTGTATTAGGTAGAGCTGCTATGTCTCCTGGAATTTGTAGAGTGGCTTTGTGTAGTAGATGTCCTGTAGGGTCCAGTGGCTCAGCCTCCCCAGTCACCTGAGCTGGACCTTCTAGGTGCTCCCCTGTGTGGGCTGTGTGCACTGTCCTGTTGTAGTTGAGATTTGGTTGCTGTTGGCATCACTGGGAGGAATTGACCCCCAGGCCATTCAGCTGTGAGGACCAGCTGCAACTATAGGCAAAGAGCTGCTGTGCTAGAGACACCCCTATGGACCAGGATTTACTTCAGTGGAGCTTTGGTGTTCACCAAGTACTCCCCTTGAGTGTTTCACTCATGGGTATGGTAGGGTTGTAATCCAGCGTGGTCGAGTGTTACCCCAAGTGCACTGTCTCGGGGGCCTCCCAGGAGGTGCAAAGTCAGCCTGTGCCAGTGCCTTGCCCAGGGCCACCCAGCATGAGCTACACAGCAAACCGTGGTTGTCTGTTCCTTGTGCTGGACTTGGAGGTGTCCAGGAGAGGTCAAGCTATGAACCAATGCAGGCTGCTGCTAGTGTGAGGCCCGGGGCCACTTATCAAGAGGTATGGGGCACGCTGCTGCTTGTTTGAGAGATTTTAGGAAAGTCCTAAGTATAAGGCTTGAGAGACCACTTGCACAGAAAAGCCCCTGGAAATGGCTTGGATGAGCTTGCAGGTAGGGAGAGGCGGGGCCTCCGGGAATCACCGGGTTGTGGCTGAAGGTGTAAGTCAAGTGCTGGAGATTCAAATATGGCGCCTGCCTGCTGGCTATGTGCGGGGAGGGCTCTCCAAAGGAGCAATGGCCTCTGTCAGCTCTTCTGCCTGGGAGAAAGCTGTCCCTCCAGCTCTCGCCCTGATTTCAGGCAGGTTAGTTCCTCCCCAAGTGTCCCAGGTTCCTTTCAAGCGGCTGCCTGGTGCTGGGGCTCAGAGGGAGCGCATCTGAGTGAGTCCGTGCGTGGGCCCTTTTAGAGGAGCTGCTGGGGCTCTCGCACCCTCTGCGTTCCTCAGTGACAGTCCCTGCTGGTTTTCACAGCCCGGAGTTGTGAGGACTTCTCTTCCCGGCCCTGGAACCCTGGGCTGGGAGCCTGATGTGGGTCTGGGAACCCTTGCTACTCTGGGAAACCTCCACCGCCAAGATATTCCTCTGGGTTTCAAACCGTGGCACCGTGTGTGGGCCCGCGGCTGTGTCTCCACGATTCAGCCCTGAGCCACCCGCTTCTCCACCCTTCCTACTGGTCTCGATGCTTCTTCAGTTCCCTGGTTGTAGGGCTTCTGTTCAGCTAGATTTCTGGAGGTTCTGAGTGATGATTGTTCTGTATTTTAGTTGTAATTTTGATGTGGTTGTGGGAGGCGGCTGGTACAGCTGTTACCGACGCTGCCATCTTCTAAACATCTCCACAGCAATTTAATTTTAGAACATTTTTTTATTACCCCTAAAAGAAACCCAGTATCCATTAGCAGTCATTCCCTACATTCCCCTTCCTCCCAGCTCTAGGCAACCACTAATTCTCTCTCTTATGGATTTTCCTATTCTTGACATTTTATATAAATAGAATCATACAATATGTGACCTTTTGTGACTGGCTTCCTTTACTTCCCATAATGCCTCCTAGGTTCATTCATTATATAGCATATATCAGTACTTTGTTCCTTTTTATTGCTGAATAATATTTCATTGTATGGAAATGCCATCATTTGTTTATCCATTTATCAGTTGGTAGGCATTTGGATTGCTGTCTCCTTTTGGCTAGTATGAATGTTGAACATTTGTGAACATGTTTTTATGTGGACATATTTTCACATCTTTTGGATATATACCTAGTAGTGGAATTGCTAGGTTGTATAGTAATTCTGCTTAATATTTTAAGGAACATAACTATTTTCAAAGTAACAGGCACATTTTCTTTGCTTTTATTTTTTTAATTTTTTTTTGCTTTTATTTTTTTAAAAATACTTTATTGTTACCATTTATCTTTTCTTACACTGTGTGCAATTATCATAATCTTGCTTCCCCCCCCCCCTCAAATTTTATCAGACATTCTCTAGATTCTGCCCCACCCTTCTTTTTCTGGAGCATCCTTTTTCCTAAAGTCCTTGTCCTACTATTGGGATCCAGCCCATTTGTTCTCCAGGTTTCGCTGTACAGCTGTCATCTTCTGATTTCTTTCATTGCGCTTTAGTACCCACTCTCATATTTCCTAGATCCCATGTCTTTGTATCACTGAATAGTTCTTATCTAACATAGTCTCATGACATCAGCCAGCAGTGCCCAGAGTATTAACTGCTTGGTAAATGTATCTGGAAAAGTTGTTAATTGGTTGATTTTTCTACATTTGCTCCAAAAGGGTAGTTATGAAACTGACAAACTCACTCGGCTGGCATGGCTCAGCGGTAGGGCATCGACCTAGGATCCAGGAGATTGCAGTTCAGCTTCCGGTCAGGACACATGCCTGGGTTGCAAGCTCGATCCCCAGTAGGGAGTGTGCAGGAGGCAGCCGATCACTGATGTTTCTCTCTTTGCCTCCTCCTCTCCCCTCCTCTCTCTGAAATCAATAAAGACATATTTAAAGGAAAAAAAGCTGACAAACTTTCTGGGTTGGTGTCTCACCTTTTTGTATCTAGACACTGAGACAGAGATGTTTTGAGATGTCACTTTGTATCACTATGATCAAGTGATTACCATGCCAACATGAAGCAACAGTATGAAGCAAGTACATTTTATGTTACATGTTAAGCAATTGTTTAAACCCGAGCTATTCAATAGAAATAAAATGCAAGCCACAAATGTAAGTCATATATGTAATTTTAAATTTCCCAGGAGCCACATTAACAAGAGTAAAAAGACACAGGTGAACTTAATTTTAATACATTTTATTTAATCCAGTGTATTCAAAATATTTCAATATGTAATCATTTTTGAAATTTACTGAGATATTTTACTTTTTTGGTACTAACTCTTTACAATGTAGTGGATATTTTACACTTAAGTCCCATCCTAATTTGTGTCCACATTTTAAGTGCTCAGTAGTCTCATGTTGGTAGTGGTTATTGTATTGGATAGTGCAGGTTTAAAATATTTTCCAGGAATTATGTTATTTTGTAATGTTGTCAGTCTATCTAATCATACACTGTATTTATTTTCAAGTGTATGTGGTTTAGAAACACTTCATTGATTTGTCTCATTGCTTTGAGTTGCGTGCTTGCTATAGGAGATAATGATTTTTCTCCCATATTTTGTCACAACTGTTAAAATGTATATTGAAATTCTTATTAGTATACTTACTAGTTGTTGTCATTGTCATGATTGTCTTGGTCCCGATGGAATTTTATTAGTCTATTCTTTGTCATATTTTCTCTCCCCTTGCTGTTTCAAAGACATACCCAGCTTTCAGAGTCCCAAAGGTGACCTCATTCACTTCCACGTCTTACCCCAAGACATGAAATTTACTTGCATGTAACTCCTGTACTACCCTCTATGCTCCTTCGGTTCTGCCATGTATTCTAGTTAACTTTTTTTGCTTCTCTCTAGGAGATTATAAATCCCGGTATGGCAAAAAAGTATTTTACTCAGGTTTGTATTTTTTGCAGTGTGGAGCACAGTGCTTTTTTATATGGAGTTATTTAGTACATATTTGAGTTGAAGGCAATTTGTCATGGTAGTTAAATGAATACTATATACATCGTGGTTACACGATATAGAGTTGCTAGGTCACCAAACTATCACTACTGTTTCTTGGAACATTTAAGTTTTGATACAAGAATTTATAAAGTTAAACAGGGGTTTTGTTTAAACATGAAGGAATAATAGTAGGAAAAGGAAACAGACAGAGGTTATAGACACTTATTATACTATGTGCTTAGTACCGAGTAGTTCTGAACTCTTTGGATGTATAGCTGAATGAATGAAAGAACTTGGGTACTAGGTTGCACTAGTTGGTAAGCATAGTACCTTTGAAACATTGAACCTGTCTACCCCCAAGCCTTCCAGGATTTTATTTGGAGAGTATAGAAGAGTGATTTAGAACAATGAAACCTGACAAATCAGTTTCTTTATTTTCAAGTAGCTTATCCTGTAAGAGATAATGTAAACTGATAATATTTAAGTATGAACAGATTGGCTCCATCATCATGGATGTACTTAGACTTGTAATTGTATTGTGGGGACTTACGAAAACTTTAATTTTTACAGGACCTTTTTCTGCGTCTCTAAGATAATATTTATTTGATGTACAAATGCATTTAAGTATATCAATTTAAGAGCTTTCCCAGAGAGTTAGAAATATTAATAAACAATATGGGTTCTTTTACTAAATAATCCAACTTCTTAAATAGCTATTTAATTTTGCTGTTTATATTTGGATTTGAGAAATCATGTTAGGATAATAATTGATTTTTACTGATAAACACAGTATCTGCCTGTGTGACTAATTTTGTACATTGAGAGATGTTTGGCTGGTCTAGGGCATGCTACTTAGACACAAGATATTTTTTAATTTTCTCTGTAAGTAGCAAATGCTTGCTTTGCCCTTTTTGAAATCCAAGAGGAGGTATTGAAGAACAAAGCATAGTTCTATTATTCAGTTGAACATCAGGGATAATCTTTATTGAGAGACTTTTGAGACCTTAATATTACATATATATTTACCTCCTGTCAGTTTCTAGAAAATTAAAGAATGGCTGTGCATTTTCAAAGGATAGAGGAAATGTTCTAGTATTATATTTCTGCTATAGTGGAGAATGAATACTTAGTAAGAAACAAAGGGGGGGGGGTGTATGTCATGATTTCTAAAATAGGAGCAGGTGGGCCAGTTTCTGAGGTCCTTATAAAACAAAGATCCTAGAGGCAGAAGATTCCCTGACTCTTACACAGTTCACCGTTGAACCACACTGTTTGAACTGTGTGGGTCCATTTATATGTTTTTTTTCAATAAATATACAGTCTGCCCTTCATATCTCTGGGTTTCACATCCACAGATTCAGCCAGCCACGGATCAAAAACAGTATTTCTGATTTGCATCTGGGAATCTGTGGATGTAGAGGGCTCACTGTATGCATTGTTCAGTGCCATTTTATATAAGGGTCTTGATATCTGCAAGGGATCCTGGAACCAATCCCCCTTGAATACCAAGGGACAACTGTAGTTAAGTTTTTGGTGAGCCAAGTTTGGCGCCTCTAGCCCCCTGTTGTTCAAGGGTCAGCTGTATATGGCATTAATATAAATTGTACAGCTTGACAGCCATCAGTACATATTTAGAAGTAAGATATTGTTTAAAATGTGGCTTTACTTTATGTCCCAATTTAAAATAAACCAAAAAACTCTGTTTTTCACATATACCTGAGAAATCCTGTGTACATTCTCAAGTTTAGGGAAGAGGTGAAAAATGCTGCTGTAGACCAGAGGTGTAAGGGTTGGGGAAGAAGTTAATTAGAAAAAAGTTTGTGGATCTGGTGGGTGTACCCAGGTAATTTAGTTTAGAGCTCTTATTCTTAATTACTTTATTGTCCTAAGAGAATGTGAATGATTGTACAGAAATGGAGCCTTGCCAGCTCTGGTAACTTGAAGTTACCAATTTTGAGCCTAGTTATCTACACATCATATCTTGACTCAGGCAAGTGTTAGATGTCATTAGCTTCCATACTTCTTGTTAACTGTGGTCCCTTGTCTCAACTTTTTTTGTTGTTCCTTTATATTATTCTTGTACATGAAGATCTTTCTTTGGTTGGCACTTAAAAAATACTGACTGTTGAAAAATCAGAAATATAAAAGGTTGAATCTTAAGTATAGAGACCAACTTTTTTTTTTGTTTAATATATCTTCATTGAGTTCAGAGTGAGGAAGGGAGAGGGAGAGAGAGAGAGAGAAACATCAATGATGAGAGAGTTGTCATTGATCGACTGCCTCCTGCAGGCCCCCGAGTGAGGATGGAGCCCGCAACCCAGGCATGTTCCCAGACCGGGAATCAAACCTCAATCTCCTGGATCCTAGGTCGATGTTCAACCGCTGAGCGACGCCTGGCTGGGGCCAACTTTTTTTTTAAAATCCTCACCTGAGGATATATATATTTTTATTTTTAGAGAGGAGAGGGGAGAGAGAGAGAGAAGGGAACATCTATCAGTTGCCTCCCATTCTCTCCCCGACCATACTTGAACCCACAGCCTAGATATATGCCCTGACGGGGAATTGAACCCTTCATTCTTTTGGTGTATCTGACAACACTCCAACAGTCATGCCAGGGCTGAGGTCAACTTTTAATACATCAGTTCATAATCATGTTTTTCTTTTTAAGTATTTTTATAATTTTTGAAAAGTTAAATATTAATTTAAAATGTTGATTTATAATTCTCATGATTTAGAGGAAATTTTCTGTTTCACTGAGGAACTTTTCTTAGTTGATGAATGTTTTAAGTGTCAGATTACAATAAAATTCTGTGATATAAAATTCAGATTCAGTATAATTGGCTCCTACCCTCTACCCTGACTTAATGTTTGAAGATGAGGCCAGATACACATTTTGTTTGTAATAATTGGTTTGTTTCATGCAATTCTAGTAAATGGAAACAGAAACATGAACTTATCCTTTGCAGTCTCCTCTACTGTGTAACTGGAACAGTACTGTTTTCTGTTAACTTTGCAATAACAAGCCCTGTTTTTCATGCAGTTGGATTTTTTGGACCACACTTACAAGAGGATGTTTGAATTTTAATGTACAATTATTAATAAATGGAATATTCTTATGTCTAGTAGGCTCATTGCTTTGCCAGCTCAACTATGCAGAATGAAGGCAGGAACTAGATAGTGGATAAAAATGAAGGGCCAAAAGCACTGTCATCGAATCTGAAGCAAGGTTTTTTTTTTAACCTATATGAAAGTCCTTTGGTCAGTGTTTCCTAAACAATGTTATGCTGTAATAGGTGTTCTGTGGCTAGTGAAGTTTAGGAAATGCTGCTTTTAGAACCCCTTGAAGGATTGGTATTCCTTGGGTCACGCTTTGGAAGCTCTGCCTTAGGTAATTGGACCTTGCTTTTATTTTAGAAGAGAAGGGAAGGGAGCCCGCATTTAAAGAGCATTACTCCACGGGGCCTAAGTGATATGTCCATTTTACAGACAAGGAACCTGAGGTCCTTCTGGAGGGTAAAAGATAGAAAACTAGTAACATGGCAGAACTGGAAATGGATCCCTCACCCCTCTGATTCTTAAATCTTTGTTCTTTAGACCTTACTATGCTGCTATGTGATTGTAATGAACTGCCAATTGAGGTTTTACTTGTTAGTAACACTAATTTAGCAGAATACTGGGGAAGAGACTAAGCTGCCCTATTTAGGGAAAAAGGAAAGGATGATAAATTGACTGGTTGACACATGTTCCTCATCCTTTCCTTTGCATAGATGAACATCTGTTCTAGAAAGGAAGGTTTCAGAAAATACTCTGTAAATAAAAGGGTTTTTTGAGTGAGATTTTATGTATCTTTAGGTATGTATAGCTTTATATCTATTTTTGACATCATAAGCCCAGAACAAACCCCCCCCCCCTTTGGTCAGGTATAGTGAGCTTAGACAATTTACTTTTTATACCTTCAGTTTCATTATTTGGAAGTGGTGATAATACTTAACCTTTCTGGGTGATTGTAAAGCTTAAAGGAGGTAATTATGCATGTAAGGTGCTTGGTACAGTGTCTGGCACATAATAATTTTAGCTGCTATTATTATTATTAGTAATAAATATCACAAAGGCTTCAGTATAGGATGATACCTCTCTATCGTGTGTGTGTGTGTGTGTGTGTGTGTGTGTGTGTAGGGTGGGCATAAGGAGATCCTCGAAATCTTTTTTTTAAAAATTATTTGAGGAAAAATCACTACCACATGCCATTTTCTAAAATTGTGGTAAAACTGACATAACATTAAATTGTATTATGCTGCAAAGTTATACATCTGCCACTATTTGTGTGTGTGTGTGTGTGTAATGAGAACTTTTAAGATCTACTCTCTCTCGGCAACTTTCTGATATGCAATACAATATTATTGACGATAGTTGCCATGCTGTACATTACATTCTCATGACTTATTTTATATTTGAAGTTTGTACTTCTTGACCCCCTTTACCCATTTTGCCCACCCTCCTTCCCCCTGCTAACCACCAGTCTGTTCTGTGTCTGTGAGTTTTATTTGTTCCTTTGTGATTTTTTTTTAGATTCCATATATAAGTGAAATCATATGGTATTTGTCTTTCTCTGATTTACTCAGCTTAGCATAATGCCCTCGAGGTCCATCTGTGCTATCACAAATGGCACGATTTTATTCTTTTTTTATGATTGAATAATATTCTATTGTATATATATACACACCACAATTTTTTTATCCATTCATCTGTTCATGGACACTTAGGTTGGTTGTATATCTTGGCTATTGTAAATAATGCTGCAATGAACATAGGGGTACATATATCTTTCAGATTAGGGGTTTAAGATTTTCCCTTTAATTTTTTAAGCTTTACATTTATAATTCTTTTATGCTGAAAATCTTGAGAGTAGTGAATGTCTTGCTTTATTATTTTTATATATATCCGTGTACATATTAATAGTATTATTATTTTGAAATTGTAGAAAATGCTGAAAACAATTTAAGAAATCTTGCAATTACTTTAAATTCTAGGGATTTATAGTCAAATTACTGTCTTAAAATCATTTTAAATGATTTCTCTGAGGTTAAGTCACTCAGTTGACATATAGTTTATTTTGCTGTCAATTTTTGGTAGTAACGTATTTTCATTTTGATTTAATTTTGTTTTATAATCATGTAAAAAATTTACATGGTTCCAAAACCAAAACTATGATATGAGGTAATCAATTATATTAGTTTTTGATTATTAAAAAAAATAATATATGTATACTTTTTCATATTTCTCTCTCCTTCTTAGATAAAACTTATACTTTGTTTTTTTTTTGTTTTTTTTAAAAATACATCTTTATTGATTTCAGAGAGAGGAAGGGAGAGGGAGAGAAAGAGATAGAAACATCAGTGATGAGAGAGCCATTGATCGGCTGCAGCCCACAACCCAGGCATGTGCCCTGACCGGGAATCGAACCCTGATCGCCTGGATCCTAGGTCGACGCTCAACCACTGAGCCACGCCCAGCTGGGCAAAACTTATACTTTGTTTTTCACTTTGGGTTTTTTTACTTAACAGAAATTCTGGAAATCACTCGTATATGGAGCTCTTCCTTATTGCTTTTTATATCTGCATAGCACCGACTTTTTTATTCAAACAGTTTCATATTGATGGACATTAAGGTGCTACATAGGGAAATTTTGATGGGCCCAATGCCTGGTTCTTCTGGTACTGAAACTTTAAAGTATTTTATTTCTCATTTTTATCATAAAAATATTATTTTACCACAAATACTCAAACAGTATAGAAGCATACACAATAAAAAGTGTAAAGTTTTCTCTGATTCTTATCTGCCCACTTTCCGCTTACGCCTATCTCCAGAAATTACTACTGATAAGTTAGTTCAAGACATTTGTAGGAGTGTACAGCATTTATATATACTACTATAATTTTTTTAAACATTGAGATCATATTATTAATATTCTGCAACTTAATATTATAATGAAATATCAATTAAACTTTAGATTGGATAATGAAGCATTTCTTGAGTATAAATAAGACAAAAATCATTTTGATACTTTTTTCTCTTCCTTCATTAATACTAGGAAATATATTTTATGTGTGTGTGTATAACTTCCTAAATTTTCTGTATCATAATTACTGCTCTAAAATCCAGAAAGTAGTGTGTTAGCTATATTCCTCTTTCCTTAGATTCAAACTTATATTGGAAAGCAATTGAGAAAAATTTCAACATTGTAATGTATTATGGCTTAATATTAAAAGTAAATCCAAATAAAGTCAGAATGCCTATTAACAACCAGAGTTCAATGTAAGCTCTATGAGAACAGGAAAAATCCTTGCCTATCACGTTCACCACTGGGTTCCTAGCACCTAGGACAGCGACTGGTTCCCTCTTCTTCCCAACTCTATTTGTTTAATATTTGCCATATAAATTATAAGTGGATCATACTATACAAACTGTTCTGTGTTCTTTTTTCACTTGTTAATATATTATGAACTTTTTTCATGTCAATACTCTATTCTTTGAAATAAATGTATTAATGGAGATACTGTGTGTTTGATAATTCAGTAGTTTTAAAGACTTTAATTTGAATCCCCACCTTAGACTTTGGCACTAGCTTTTGTTTTTAAAATATTAATGGAAGATACTAACTTGAGGGTTATGGAATGAGTGCATTTTTACTTCACAAAAATCCTGGAAATCACCCATAATATATGGAGCTCTTCTTTATTGCTTTTTATACCTGAATAATTCTTTTTTTTTTTAAAGTGTATTACATAAGCAAATGTGTTTATGTAGAATAGTAGTGCATGTGCCTTAATCAAATTTAATATATGACTATTCCTACCAGGAGTATTGGAGTAATTCACTTTAAAATATTTTGACAAACAATTCACATAAGGAGAAATAAAGCTAGTCAGCCTGTGAAAAGAGTGTTCAATTTAGATAAACAATGAAACACAAAAATAAAATGAGAAAAAACGCCCTTGCTCTTTAATCACATTTGCAAAAATTTAAAAATATACTGTAATAGTTGGTGACAGGGTTTTGGGAGATGTGTTGCCGAAGGAAAATAAATTTGTATATTCTTGAGGGCTGTTTGGCAGAGTTGAAGTTCTTCTGGGACTTTATTTTAAGAAAAAAAAATTAGGATAGGCTCGTAAATTTAGATATCATGAATATGAAAATTTTAATCCTGGGACTAATAATAATAAAACTACTTAAATGGTGCTTCCACCATGGCATACAGTATACACTTATTTAATTTTTTAAATAATTCTGTGGTATTTATGCTATAGTATTAAAAAGGATGATGTGGAAGAATATTTAACATGGGAATAAATTCATAATAAGAATGAATTAAAACAGCACATTGTTAAGAAGTATGTGCATTGTGATTGCATTGACTGCAACAATATAGGGAGATAAAACAATTTCTTCAAGATATTTATACTTATAATCCAGTTATAACACTGTTATTCAAATATAGATTAGTTTTATTTGTTTTACTAAATATATGTTGTCTATCAGGAAACCTAAGTTATTTTTTAAAATGTCCTTTGGTTTTGCAAAAGGATTTGTTTCTGGATTTCTGAACAGTAAATCCCCTAAGAACTTTTAAAATGAAACCCCATTAGTGACAATTTAAATCTAAAAGTAACTTTTGGTGAACAAATAAAATAAAGATTAGCTCTGGCCGGTGTGGTTCAGTTGGTTGGGACATTGTCCGGTGCACTAGAAGGTAGCAGGTTTGATTGTGATCAGGACACATGCCTAGGTTGCAGGTTTGATCCCCAGTCAGGGCATGTGCTGGAGGCAGCTGATCAGTGGAGCTCTCTCACATTCATGTTTCTTTCTCTCCCCTCTTCTCTCCTCCCCCTCCCTCCCTAAAATAAATAATATAGGGATTAAAATGAAGCATGGTGTTTGATTATTGCTAATTTGATGGAGTTTTCTGGGTGTTAGAACTGGAAAAGAGTAGAAAGTTAAGCTTAGGTATCTAAAGTTGGAAGCCTGGCAATGGTAAAATAACAAAAAATTTTAAATGTTAATTTTGCGGTTGCTGGTAATGAAATTTTATCATAAGTGAAAGAGAGAGCGAGGGAGGTGGGGGACGAGAGGGGGGGGAGGGAGAAAGGGATTAAAAAAAGAGCTATATTTTCATGATATTAAAATAATTAGGTATTTTTACTCTTCCAGTATGAATTTAGTAAAGTAACTCTTATAATTATTGTTACACCTTCTTGAGAATTGGTTTTTCTCCAGTCATTTTGAGTCTTTCTTGCTCTCTTACCCTTTTCAGGAATTGAGAAAATTAGTTCACCAGGTTGCTGCTATACTAATAAGTCTGATCTATATAGGACGAGAATGGGTGCTAGTTTTATGTAGTTTCTTCTTTCAGACCTTGTTAAAATGTTTTTCTCAGTGAAGCCTTCTTTGACCCCTTATTTTATTTATTTTTTTAAATGTATCTTAGTTGATTTCAGAGAGGAAAGGAGAGGGATAGAGAGATAGAAACATCAATGATGAGAGAGTCATTGATCGGCTGCCTCCTGCATGCCCCCCCACTGGGGATATCGAGCCTGCAACCCGGGCATATGCCCTGACCGGGAATCAAACCGTGATCTCCTGGATCCTAGGTCGATGCTAAACTGCTGAGCCACGCCTGGCCGTGTGACCCCTTATTTTAAAAACCACAGCTGCTCTCCCTGACCCTGCACTTTTTATTCCCCTTTTCTGCATCTTTTAAACATTTAGCACCTTGTAATGTGTAATTTACTTATTTTGTTTGTTCTCCCTGCTTCCCCCTTTAAGATACAAGCTCCAGTGAGTGCAGGGATTTTTGTTTCCATAGTACATTGTGTGTTGCCAGAGCTTAAAGCAATGCCTGGCACATTGTGGGATTATTTGAATAATCAAGTTGTGGGCACTCAGTATTTGTAGTATGATTAAATGCTTTATTTAGTTGATGGAGGTCAAATGTAAGTGTTTACAGAAGATTAGGGTTTATTTCCTAGTTTATAGTATGGCTGTTTCATTTAGGTTCTAGTAATAAAATTAAATTTATAGACAAGTAGAATTTCTGATTTTTTTCTGAATAATCAATCCCAGAACAGGGATTATTTAATTATTAACCTAACTTTATGATATTGCCTATTGACTATTGCTAAATGAATACCAAAAAAAAGACTAATAAGTACAGGAAAAACCTTTTAGCTTGCTGTGAGATTCTGGCCTTTTTGATTTTTGTGAGGGAGCTAAGTTTTAATACCTCTCTTGTTCTCCGACTTTTAGATTCATCCCAGGGACTTTGTGTTTTAAGGTATGTTTCTTTGGAAATAAGAAATTGTGAGGGAATGAGTTAGATGAAACTTGTTATATGATTGCTTTGTTGAAATCAAAACTGTTGTTGAATGTTAATTAGCACCACAGCTTTGTGTGAAGGCTTTTAGATTGGAGTGGTAATGGGACTCATTAGACAGTGTGTTAGGTGTTCCAAGGTCTCCACATTTATTCATCCAACACTTTAGGCCAGCTATACTCTCAGCACTCTGTTAGATTTCTGAGGATACAAAAGTCAAGTAGGATAGATTCACTAATGAAGAGACAATAAAAATGTTTGTTTCACAGTGCTCCTCCTAGGCTTGGGATCTCCCAAAGGGCAGGAAAATTAATTTTCTTGGGTATTTTTGACTTTGCATTTAAATTGAAAGTGAGAATGATCTATTTACTATTGAAAAGATGTATAATCACAGCATAAATTTAATATCAATTTGCTATTGAGCTAGAGTTTGTATGTATGTATATTTTTTTGAAGGAATTATCATTTATTATATCTTACGCTTTTATTTTTTTTACATAGTGCTTATAATCCTGAGAGGTAGGAATTATTATAGTATCAATATATTATAAATAAGAAAGTTGAGTTTCAGAGAGGTTAAATAATTTTTGCTTAAGGTTCATAGTTTATTGTGGATTTTAAACCAGATATTGATGCTAAAGTCCATAAACTTTTTGTGAAACTTCCCAAAGGAAGCTGATACTCGTTTTTTTTGTTTTTTTTGTGTGTTTGTGTTTTTTTTAAAAATATATCTTTATTGATTTCAGAGAGAGGAGAGGGAGAGAGAGATAGAAACATCAATGATGAGAGAGTCATTGATCGATCCCGCAACCCGGGCATGTGCCCTGACCGGGAATCGAACCCCGATGGCCTGGATCCTAGGTTGACGCTCAACTGCTGAGCCACGCCCGGCCTGGCTGTTTGTTTGTTTTTAATTTGTCTGTAGATAATGTTAAGTAACAAGATGTCTTGAATTTGGAAGTTGTGCTGCAAAGTTTTGTTTTTTTAATCTTCACCTGAGGGTATTTTTTTCCATTGCTTTTCGGAGAGAGTGGAAGAGGCAGGGGAGGGGGAGAGACTGAAATAGAGAGAAACATTGATGTGAGAGAGACACATTTATTGGTTGCCTCCCACACCCACCTCTACTGGGGCCTGGGATTGAGCCTGCAACCCTGAGACACCTGCCCTTGACCAGAATTGAACCTGAGACCCTTCAGTCCGAGGGCTCACACTCTCTAACCACTGAGCCAAACTGGCTAGCGCTGTGCTGCAAAGTTTCCCCCTACAAAGTTGAATCTTTGGCTTTTGAGCTAGAGTATTTCAAAATAAAACTACTCTTATTTTAAGAAAAGATATGTTCGTTGTAGAAAGAAATAAAAGATTAAAGGGAAGAGAAAAGAAAAAAGAGAAAGAAGACAGGCAGCAGGGGTGAGGAGATAGTTGTATTGATTTATTGTTAACTTTCAGTGTACAGGTGGTATTTAACAATATATAGTTTGAATGTGAAACCTGGAGTCAAATCTGTTCTCAATATCTAATGGTTTTGTGAGTTGAAGTTTTCATGGTTTTGGGGCAAATTACTTACTTCAGTTTTGCAGATGAGAGAACTGAGATTTATAGAGGGCAGCCTGTTACATCATAGAGTTTTGAAGATTAAGTGTGATAAGGCGTATAAAATGCTTGGCGTATAACTAAAATTCCTGGCACATTCTAGTTCTTAGCACATAGGTGTGTTGTCTTTTACTGAGATCAATCATCAAAAATTTTAACTGCCTTTTTAAAACCTTAATAAATCAAAGATATCTTCCCATATACAACATTTTAAATCATCAGATAATAAGAAGATCCATGTTTCTAGGTTGCTTTCTAAAGAGGTTGTAACTATTTATGTTCCTAATAGATACTTATATGGACACTTGTTTCCCTGCATTCTTACTGAATTTGGCATAATTTTTAAACACCGTTGCTGATTTAATCAGTTTTAATTTACATTGCTTTGATTACTAATAAATTTGAGGGTTATCTTTCTACATGTGTATTGGTCTTTGTGTATTGTACTGTTTTCCCATTAGTTTTCATGTCTTCATGCCTACTTTGGAGGGTGTTTGTCTTTTCTTTAGTGATGTGAAAGAGCTCTTTATATGTAAATACTGTGAACCTGTTGTTGTATGTTGTATTCTCCCCAACTTGTCAATTTTTGTTGTAATTTTGCTTATGTTTATTTTTCAATGTGTAGAAGTTTAAAATATTTATAACAACATATCTTTTGGTTGGTCTTCTTGCTTTGGGGTCATGCTTGGAGAAACTTGCCCCTCCTCAAACTATATAAATTGGCAGACCTTGAACTTTTGGTTTCAGGACCCCTTTTACTCTTAAAAACTAATGAGGACCCTGAAGAGCTCTTTTTCATGTGGATTACATCTGTAGACATTTGCCACATTAGAAATTAAAAGGGAGAAATTTATAAATATTTATTAATTTACTAAGAAACAATAAGTCGTTTACATGTTAACATAAGCATTTTTAATGAAAGAGAAACAAAAACGTATTTTCCCAAATAAAAATATTATTGAGAATTTTTGCAATTTTGCAGCTCTCTTTGGCTTAATGGAAGATAGCTGGATTCTCATGTCTGCCTCTGCACTTAAACTCTTCCAGTATTTACCAAACAGGACATGTTCCTCTGGAAAACTCCATTGTATACTCCAGAGAATGATAATGAAAAAACTAGTGTCATCTTATTATTGTTATGAAAATAGTTTTGGCTTCATGGGCCCCCTAAAAGAAATTCAGACTACATCTTGAAATGGTTGATGCGAATATTCACTTAAATTTTCCTCTTGTATTTTTATGACCGAATTTAAATCTGGAAAATGAATGATACAAATTTTCATATATTCCCTGCCCCCCCATTAGCCAACATCTTTTGTTGAAAGATCCATTGTCATGTAAATCATTAACTGGCTAGGATGAAGTTGTACACCTATTTACAGTTACTGGGTGAGCTTAACTGTTCATTGAAAGCAGCATCTCTTTTTTGGTGTATTCTCTTAGATTCCTGATGCATCCACTCCACCCCAACTTCCAGTTTCACAACATATTGTCCTTAAAAGATTTTTCATTCATGTTGATTGTGGCATTTTGCTCTAAAAACATTGTTTTCTCACCAATTATGAAAGTGATATGTAATCATTGTAGAAAATTTAAAATGTACATAGAAACATAAGAAAGAAAGGAATATCTTGTCACTTTGAATATGCAGAGTTCTGCTGAGACTCTGTTATTGCTGTACTAGGATGGCACTTCAGTATTGAAAAATGCTGGCAAAGCCGTAGCCAATTTGGCTCAGTGGTTAAAGCATCTGCCCAAGTTCAATTCCAGCTGAGGGCCACGTGCCTTGGTTGCAGGCTCGATCCCGGCTCTGGTCAGTGCATGTGCTGAGGCAATCAATTGATGTGTCTCTCTCATATCGATGTTTCTCCCCCTCCATTCCACTCTCTCTGAAAAGCAATGGAAAAATATCCTCAGATGAGGATTAAAAAAAAGAAAAGGAAAATGCTGGCAAGATAAACTACAGATAAATTCCTTCTTTACTGTTAATAAATTTTATAACTTTTGAGGTGTTATTTAGCTTCTTGGAATCATTCATTCACCAGACTTATGTTTATTACCCTTTATGTGTTCCTAGGTTCATTGGATAAAAAGAACAAGACACGGTTTCCTGTCACTAAGTTTGCAGGTCAATGAAGAAATATACTTGTTATATGATAAGTATAATAGCCACAAGCAATTACGAATATTATGGGAAAGCCTAAACAAGCTATTGTTGAGAAATGATGAGGGAGTAAAGAGAAGGGAGGGGATTTGAAAATACTAACATTTTACAGTCTTCCTTTAGTATTTGATGATATATTTGGCTGTTTGGGTCAAGAGAAGGAAGGAGTCAGGAATGATCCCCAGCTTTTTGTCATGAAAGACTGGGTGGATATTGATTTTAGGATAACAAAATCATCCACCCAGTGGACAATAGGGAATATCCTCTACTCCTAACAAAATAAAACTCCCTGTACATGTACACTTTCCAAGGCTCTATTCTTTGGCTTTCCAAGATCAGTTCAGTAGTGGCATGTTGAGTGAGGGGCCTGAAATATTCTAGTGGAGATGTGTGGGATGTGGGAGGCTTTGGAAAGATGTCAGGGGAGTTGTATGGGCTAGAGAGTTAGAAGTATATAGTATATGGCATGGTTGAGTGGAGGTTAAGATCATCTTTTGAGAATTCTTAAGAGAAGAAGGTCAGGAACCATCCAGCATTTGAGAGACAGGAGGAGGAAAATGAGTCCTGCAAAAAGTAGTAAGAAGAGGGAAACAGAAGATTGGAAGTGTAAAAGACAGCTGACCAGAATTTAAAAGATGAGGGTAGGAGAGAAAGGGATCTGAAATGTTAAATCCTGCTTAAAAGGACAAATAAGACCTGAAAATTGTTTGTAAGATTTAGGAATAGAGAGGCATTCATGACTTTAGAAAAAACAACTTAACTGGGAAGCTGGGTACAGAAACTATAGCAAAGAGAACAGAGGTGAGAAAGTCAAAGATAATGAGTGTTGGGTACTCTTTGAGAGGCTTGCCTTTATTAAACTGGGGTGTGCAAGTTAGAAGTAGAGAGAAAACAGGGATTTGAAAATTATCTTCTAAGGAAGAAGAGAGGAGAAAATAAGAGATTGAACTGAGAGATGGGGAAATACCATCTTCTTGAACTTTCTAGAAAAATGATTTCAAACTGTAGGTATTATCCTAAAATCTATATTTTAGATAATACTGAATATGATTTTTTTATTCCATGTTATGATACTGTGAGTTCTCAATGTTGATAGGTTCTATGATTTTAAGCAAAATTACGTATAAGAAAATCAGTTTTACTATAGGACAATTGATATAAACAACAGTTGAGTTCCTATGGCATCTTGTTAATGTTATAACAGGATGGTCATGTTTTTGGAGGAACTGCTCTACTTCAGTTGTCATGAATATCAGTTACTTTACTGTTCTACTGAAGGATATAGAAACAGCTGTGTTCTAAAATATTACAGTTTAGGACTATTTCATATGATCGTGTAGTAGCTTTTTAATAAGCAATTTCATCTTTTCCTTGTGTGCACGTGTCTCCTTTCCCACCCTGCTAACTCATTAATGTGGTTGGTCTTAGCAGTAATACCACCTCTTCCTAAAAATATGCCGTACCTAAGTATCTGTGAACATGGAAATCTATATCACCAAAGTGTTAAACTTGTGCTCTGAATGAGATTACTAATTTTAATCAGTACTATATATCGTAAGGAAAAACTGGGGGGTTGCTTCTATAAAGCTTAGTCTGTAATATATATGGTTTTCTACTGCTGTTTCACTTAAAGAATGCAGAGATCTGTATAGTTAGATTGCATTAGAGTCCCAATTTCAACAGTTACTAACTCTGAACCTGAGTAAATGACTTACTTTCAGAACTTGACTTTCTTCTAATGATACTAGTACTTACATCACAGGGCTGTTGTGGAGGTTAATGATGTAATGCGTGAAAAACACAGCTTGGCACAGAGTAGGTAGGTTCTATACATGTTAGCTGTTAATAATTATTTTCTGGCCCAGCTGGCATGGCTCACTGGTTGAGCGTCAACCTATGAACCAGGAGGTCACAGTTCTATTCCTGGTCAGAGCACATGCCTGGGTTGCGGGCTCGATCCCCAGTGGGGAGAGTGCAGGAGGCAGCCGATCAGTGACTCTCATCATTGATGTTTCTGTCTCTCTTCCCCTCTCCCTTCCTCTCTCTGTCTCTGAAATCAGTAAAAATATATTTAAAAAAAATAGTCATACTGTAAATTTTGTGTGTCTGGGAGGGCAGTGAGAATTTTCAGCATATACAGGGTGGGGAAAAAGTAGGTTTACAGTTGTGAGTACACGGAACAGAGTTTATTATTTTATTTATTGTATTATTTTCCATACAAACAACTGTAAACCTATCTTTGCCAAGCCCTGTATAAACAAGGAGATTTATTTTCTGAGGTAAGTTAGTTGGTTCTTATAGCTCTGTAGGATAGGTTTTTCATAGAGGTTTTAGAAAACACTTTATTTCTTGAGGTGGTTCTGTAATCCCTTTATTTTTGGATTGAATGCTAAAAAATATTTTTAAATGAGAGAGGGGTAAAAAATGACCTAGAATTATGGTATAAGATATTTTACTTGTGGGGAGAGAGAGAGAAAAAGAGAGTAGGAGGGGTAGCTGTTGTAGACCTGCTATTTTAGGCCAGGAAATTAATGTAACCTGGTGAGGCTCATGAATATTGTAGGCTTAGTATCAAAACTAGTGGGTTACCTGTAATTTAACCCAGGGCAGTACTTGGAGGTTAGGAAGTTAGGTTTTGTGCCATGGTCTGAGAAAGCCTATATTCACCTTTTTATATATAAAACTAGTGCTCTTAAAAAGAGAGAGAGTGAAATTATCTAGGATTTTTAATAACTGTCAATTTAGTCATTCTTTTCTTCTTTCTATAAAATACATTATGCTATTTTAAATATTTTAGAGAACAATTGAAAATCTGTACCTTTTTGATGTAGTAAAGCGTTAATATATGGAAAATCCTTCTTTGGTAGCTGTTGTTAATGTACCAGTACATTTGTAAGGTAGTCATGGACATTGGACTTCTCTGACACTCACAGACCTCCTTTATAAAAAAGAGCATTTAGTATGTTTAAATGTAGTCGATTAAATTTTTCCTTCTGAGAATTTCTCTGGATGTGTTAAATGTATTTAAAGTTTAATGCTATTCAACCCACACAGGAATTTTCATTTGTTTTAAATGCCTTAAAAATGGATTTTACTTTTATTGGTAACTGGTTTAGTAAAAAGATCATGTGAAATTCAGAAATGACTTTAAAAATTATCAAAGCCTTCATCGCCTTTTTTTAAAAAAGTACCTCCTATTTATGTCTGCAGTCATGAGTGCCTTGGTTCTTACCTTGCATACAAAATTACCCTCTCAGCAATAGGTAGAACTTCTTGACATTGGCAGTGATAGATCAGTGACTTGATCATTAAAACAGTGCTAGTTTTTCATTGAGGAGAAGAGAGGAGATCTCTGTTGTATATCGAAATATGTTAGATGCCTGTCAGTTGAGAAAACGTGTACTATTTATGGGAGATATTGAATTAGTATGGTTTAGAATTTTTGACTTTTTGAAGTAAGGTTTGATTGCCTTGTATTAATGGTCAAGTGCTTCTGAAAATTAAGCCTGCATAGTAATACCTGAAAAATACAGAAACTCCTGGAGAATTTACTTATCTAAAAGGAAAAAACCCTAATAACTTCAGTTTCAGCCATAAAAATACCTCGCCTCTATGTATAGTCAGTTACTGTCATGTAATAGTTATTCTCCAGAGACACGTCATGTTATCAAAAATTGCATTTGTGTTTATGATGGTTTTAAGTTGCTATAATTTTAGTAAAAGGGTGGTGGTGGCTTAATACATTAGTTTTCAGATTCCCAATCACAGAGTAATTGTAGAAATTTAAAAGTTAAGTTTTATTTTTCTCTTTAAGTTATAGGGTGTATATCTATAAAACTTAAACCACACTAACAAATTAGTCTTTGATGACCTAACTCTAGTTTTCATGCCAGATTAATGCTCCTTTTTTGTTATCAGTGCTATCATTAGTATATGTTGGCTGTTGATATATAACAAACCACTCTAAAACTTCATTTGTTTGCTACTGCTGTTGAGTCTTTGGATCAGCCAAGTAGTTCAACCATCTCTGCCAGGCTTAAGTGATTGTATATGGGCTTGCTCATATTTCTCATGGCTTAGTTAGTAAATAGTCTAAGGCTAGCTTGTCTTGGGTGGTCTTACTCTCAAGTCTGGTGGTTGGCTGGGTATCAGCTAGATAACAGGGTGACTGGGGCCACGTGTCTCTGGATATACAGCAGGCTGACTTGAGCTTGTTTCAGTGTGGCAGAGCATATTTCCAAGAGAGGTGTGGACACATGCAGAAGTTGTTGAGGCCTAGGCTCAAAACTGGCAAACTCATTTTCAGTCTTTCTGTTGGCCAAAGCATGTTATATCAGTCCAGTGCAGATTCAAGAGGTGGGGAAAGACTGACTACAAAGTGACATTGCAAAGGGTGCAAATGTAGGGAGACCAGAAAAATTGGGAGAACTTCTGCAATTTCCCACATCTAGCATTGTGCTTTTAAAATTACCCATTTATATACTTTTTTAAAAACCCACACTTTATTGGTGATAAAGCACATATCCACTCCACTGAGTAGTTGTGCTTATACTTGCAACAGCTTTTATCCTATTTCCTTCACAGTCAGTTTCCTCACATGATACAAATTGGGTTCCCTAATTAAACAGTTGAGTTATGTCCCATTTAATTAAGAAACCTGGAAGAGATGCCTAAAAGAGTCTGTGTTATCTGTTTAAATCTGATTAAATTTTCTGCCTTTTTTGAAGGCTTTTAGTAATCTGATTTCTCATAGTCTATACAGGTTTATTTCCCAGTGTTCTCTTTCCTGACTTGCCCACTGATTTTCTTCCTGTCATATGTTTTTTGAAAATTGAGATGAAATTGATGTAACAAAAAATTAACCACTTTAAACTGTACAATTCAGTGGCATGTTTGTATTCACAATGTGCAGACACTACCTTTATCAAGTTCCAAAATATTTTCATCACCTCAAAAGAAAAAATCTGTACACGTCAGCTGTTAACTCCCAATTCCCTCCTCCCACAAGCCTCTAGCAGCTACCAATCAGCTTGCTGTCTCTATGGATTTAGCTGTTCTGGCTGTCATATGTTTTTAACTACTGTGCTTCTGTTTATGTTCATTCTGCCTAGAGTATCCTAAGTCCTGTTAGACCTTTTCAGTGTTTGGCCCACTAATTTTCTTCTTCCTCACAAAGATTGTATCCTCTAGTTTAATTTAGCTGCAGTAACCCTTAGCACTCCACTCCACTGAAATGACTCTTCTGGCTCTCAGATTATTTCCTCTGACTCTTTACTGCAGGGTGTTTCTTCCTGATAAGGGGTGATGGACTGTTGGTCACTATGCTGGACTTGCTCTTAATGGATCACTGAGTGGTTTGAGTGCATAGTTCTTGCGTTCCTCTCTAAAACAGAAACTCTGTCTGGCATTTCGGGTCAGTGGGGAAAGGAAGCACTAAATAGTTTAATAAGGGTTTTTGTTTTTTTTTAAATGTGCTTTTTATTGGTTTTAGAGAGAAAAGAAGGGAGAGGGAGAGAGAGGGAAACATCAATGAGAGAGAAACAATGATCTGCTGCCTCCTGCACGTCCCTTACTGGGGATCGAGCCCACAACCTGGGCATGTGCCCTGACCTGGAATGACACTGGTGACCTCTTGGTGCATGGGACGATGCTCAACCAGCTGATCCACACTGGCCACGCTATAGATTTTTTTTTAAAAAAGACATATATATTCCTTTAAATATTTATCATTCATGATTAATTATACAACTCCTTTTTAAAACCATTCTGTTTTTATCTTTGTGTCAGTAGAGGCAAGAGTTTGGTTTTCATTTGCCCTAGCTTGTATGTTAGGTACAGTAGGTGCTTATTAAATGATTGGCTTTAAGAGTAGAACTGTGGGATAATAGAGGTAAACATATTGTAAAGTTAAATATATATAATGAAACATAAAATAATGCATGTGGTTCTAGAAGGTGTAATTTTATTTAGCTATGAGGATTTAGCCCCTAAACCTGAGAATATATTAATAGTTGTGGAAATCAAGAGGAAATCGTCTTTGGAGTGGGGTGCAGTAGTCTTTTTTTTAAAATTCTTTTTGCTTCTTTAATTTTTCAATTACAGTTTACTTTCATTATTATTTTGCATTGGTTTCAGGTGTACAGCATAGTGGTTAGACAGTTCTATACTTTACAAAGTATATTCCCCCGATATTTCCAGTATCCACCTGGTACCATTCATAGTTATCAAAATATTATTGACTGTATATAGTCCCTATGCTGTACTCTACATCCCCATGACTGTTTTGTAACTGCCAATTTTTCTTAATCTCTTCACCTCTTTCACCCAGTCCCCTAATCCCCCTTCCCCTCTGGCAAACACCAGTTTGCTCTCTGTGTCTGTGAGTGTGTTTCAGTTTTGTTTGTTCATTTATTTTGTTCTTTATATTCTAAGTGAAATCATACTGTATTTGTCTTTCTCTGACTGACTTATTCTAGGTTCATCCATGCTGTCACAAATGGTGAGATTTCATTATTTTTTACGGCCAAGTAATATTCCAGAGTGTGTGTGTGTGTGTGTGTGTGTGTGTGTGTGTGTGTGTGTGTATCACAGCTTTTTTTACCCTGTTTATTGATGGACACTTGGGTTGCTTCCATATGTTGGCTACTATATATAACACTGCAGTGAACATAAGAGTGCAGGGGTCAGTCTTTTAGTCAGCTGAAAAAACACTTAGAAGTATAATTTATATACAGCAGGTTTCATAAAGCCTAAGTCCAAAATTCAGTGAATACACTACCACTCACTCATATCACGCTAAGTATAGAACATTTTTATCATCATTTCAGAAGGCTCTCTTGTGGCTCCTCCCAGTCAGTAAATACCCTACCCCTTACCTTGCTTTATTTTAAAAAATTGCATATATTACCATGTGGCATATATTAGTTTATCTTCCTTACTAGAGTCTGAACTTCATGAGAAGAGGGACTTGGTTTTGTTCACTATTCTATTCCATTGTTCAGTATATTACCTGACATATAGTAAATGCTCAACAACTATTAGATAACTATAAGTGGAAAAATACTTGATTGTCTATTATATACAATGCTATGTGGTACACGGGTGCTCTTTTTTGTACTAAGTGCTGAGGATAGATGATAATTTTTAGTTTTCTAGGATGAGACTTTTCACATTCAGCATGATGCTTAGACCAATGTTCAGACATGGAAATTGAACCATGCTGGCACTGGATTTAGTGTGTGCTGGTCCTTTGCTCACGTGAATGTTAGGAAATATGGGAAATTTGCTACCAGTAAGAGATAATGGCATCCTATCTATTGGATTGCCTTCTTGAATGTATCTGATTTCTTACAGTTATCTCAGATTCTTATCTTACAGTCTTGATGATCTTTTTGAAAGCCTCAAACAGCTGCAAAAGACTAAATACTCTTGTACTTGTGGGGATAGAATTGTGGTAGAAAAAGCATTGGTTTATTTGATCAGGTAAGACAGTTTGGCTGTCGTTTGTATCTCCTTAGTTAAAACAATGAAAGTTCTGTTTGTCTATCTTCATTAGGTTTAAGATAAGTAAAGGAGTTTGTGGTTTATAAATTACTTTAGTTCAAAGTTATATTCATATAGTTGAGAAAGAAATTTTGAGCTGAAAGTGACTGTAGTATTTGGTTCATGCTCTTTTCTGTCAAGTTGTCAAGTTTAACCCTCTCATTTTACATTTGAGGGAACTGGGGCACAAAGAAGTTATGCTATGTTCTAGTTAATACAAAGCAGCAATCAGACCCATCTGTTTAACTCACAAGTTCTGGCTCTTTTGCATCATGTTGACAGTAGACCCCGGAACTTTTATAAACATATACATGTTAGGGTCCTACCAAAGGTTTTTATTTTTATTAGATTTGGGGGTAGGGACCAGGCATCTATAAGAAGATAACAAAAGCAAAGCAGAATAAAAACTCAAACTATTCTGTTCCCTCATATTTTTCCTAGTGATCACACTCAATTGGCTTGGAATCATTGTGCTGTAATGCCTTTCTTTTTTATTTAATGCATTTATTTCTTAAAACAGTTTCAGAGTTACAGAAAAATTGAACAGAAAGTACACAGAATTTTCACATACTCCCTCTTGCATTGTGTGGTACATTTGTTAAAATTGATGAATCAATATTGATACATTGTCATTAATTAAAGTCCCTCTTTTATTATTTATAATTGGTATTAAGGCCTGCTCTTTGTGTTGGATAGTTCTATGGCTTTTGACAAATGTGAAATGTTATGTATCCGTCATTATAATATTATCCAGGATAGTTTCACTGCCCTAAAAATTATCTGTGCTCCACCTGTTAATTCCTACTCCCCTCCTATCCCTGGCAACCGCGAATATTTTTACTGCGTATCTCTATAGTTTTGTTTTTCCCAGAGTGTTGTATAATTTGAATCATACAGTTTGTAAAGCCTTTTTTAGACTTTATTCTTTGACTTACCAATATGGATGTAAGGTTCCTTCACGTCTTTTTGTGGCTTGATAGTTATTTCTCTATTTTGCTGAATAATATTCCATTGTATGAATATACCAAGGCTTGATTTATCTTTACACCTATTGAAGGACATCTGGGTTGCTTCCACATTTTGTCAAATAGCAGCAAAGCTACTACTATAAACATTTGTGTGCAGGTTTTTGAGTGGACATATTTCAGCTCATTTGAGTAAATATCCATGAGTGCCATTGCTGGATTGTACGCTGAGTGTTTAGTTTTGTAAGAAACTGCCAAACTGTCCTTCAAAGTGACTGTACAATTTTGCATTTCCACCTGCAATTAGTGAGAGTTCCTATTGCTCCCCATCCTCATCAGCCTTGGGTATTGTCATTGTTTTGGATTTTAGCCATCCTAATAGGGTTGTAGTGGTATCTCATTGTTTTAATTTGCAGTTTTCTAATGACAAAAGATGTTGAGCATCTTTTCATACGCTTATTTGCCATCTGTATGTATTCTTTGGTGAATTGTCCAAGTCTTTTGCCTGTTTTAAATGGGGTGGTTTTTTTATTGTTGAGTTTTGCATTCTTTGTGTATTTTGAGTACAAGTCACTTATGAGATAGGTATTGAAGTCCAACTTATGAATTTTTCTTTCATGGATTTGTGATTTGGTGTTGTATCTAAAAACTCACCACCAAACTCAATTCACCTAAATCTTCTCCTGTTACCTTTTAGAAGTTCCGTAGTTTTGCGTTTTACTTTAGGTCTCTGATCCATTTTGAGTTAATTTGTTGTGAAAGGTATAAGCTCAGTTTCTATTCATTTTTGCATGTAGGTGTCTAGTTGATCTAGCACAATTTTAAAAAAATGCTCTTTTGATGTCTTCTTTTAATGGAGCATGTTCAAGTGTGAATTATGATTATTAAAATGAAATAAGAAACCTGAGATTGTTATTATACTAAGTCTTCAAAGTCTTTATGTATTACAGCAAATCTCAATCCAGATTAACCATTTTCAAGTGTTCAGTAGCCTCATGTAGTGACTATTCTATTGGACACCACAGGTAGAGACAGTCAGTGTGACTCCAGAAGGAGGAATAGTCATTGTAGTTTAGAATGGTTAGGAAAGGTCACAGAGGAGATGGTACTTGAGTTTATTTTCCTTGCTCATTCATTCATTCACCCAAGAAATTTTGAGCTCTTACTCTACAAAAACTGATGAAAAATGAACAGTGCATTTAATGGTTACTTATACAATTATTTAATTAGAATAGGTTGCTTTAGAAGAAGTTAGTAGAAAAGTATAGACTTAGAGTTAAATATTCTCTGTGAAACAAAGGATGATGATAACTGCATTGTGGGATTGGTAGGAGTAAGTGAAATATATATCTAACACTGTACTTATTGTCAAGTGTTTAATAAATACTATTTTCCCATCTCTCCTCCCACTTCAGCCCCTGTCCCTTGTTGAATGCATGAGTCTGGCATGGGGAAAGAGGCACAGGATATGGCAGCGTCAGAAAACAAACTGGCTACCCAGGGACTCAAATGAGCTCCTTATTATTTTTTACCCTCAACCTTTTTTCACTAGAGAGTCCTACTTCCTGGACTCAGAACTCAGGTTTGTACCGTTAGTACTAATGCCCATTTAACCAATGTTAACTATATTTTTGTGGGCTGGTTTAAAAATTCAAATTGTTACCTTTTCTGGAAATTTTTGTTTCATTTCAGACAATTGTTCTTTTAGTGAAAATTTGAAACTGCTAAATTAGTTATGGTCTGTCTTTTGTTTGTTAGATAATAAAGTGTTTTAGAAATATTTTGAGAAGTGTTGAAATAAAATTATTTCATAACTTTTTTGCACACTCAGACCTCCCATTATACTTTTGAACACTCTGGTCCCTAACCCTACACTCATACCCCCCATCCATGCCACCTCCCCCATAAGTTAGTTACTACTTTTTTTTTTTTTTGGATGCCTGATAGAATGTTTTTTATCCTTGAGTTTCACCAGGATATTTGGATCATTCTGAGTCAGTTTTTTCTGGTATATATACACTGTATCATTTTGTCCTGCCGATATAGTTGCTGAGTATCAGGGAAATTTGATTCTTTGAATATTTTTTCTATTCATGTGTTGGAATCTACTCTTAGAGCAGTAATTATCCTTATGTTGAATTGTCTTTGTTCTCTTTGTCTTTGTTCTCTACGTTTATTATTTTGTCCACAATTACTTTAATCTCTTCATTGTTTCTTTCTGAATTACTGTGATTTCCTTCTGTGCATTAATTTTTCACCAAGTCTCTTCTGTTCTTTGCTGTTTCTAGTTTATTTATTAGAGCTATGGTTGTTTTGCTAAGCTAAGGAACAAATAGTGAATTGTTGTAGGCCAAAATATGCTCCCCCAAAAGATATCCATGTCAAATTCCAGCAACCTGAGTGTATTACCTTATTTGGAAAAAGGGTTTTTGCAGATTGCAGTTAAATTAAGGATCTTGAAATGAGATCGTTTTAGATTACCTGGGTGGGATCTGAATCCAACGGAAAGGCTTCCTTGAAAAAAAAAAAAGATACACAGAAGAGATCAGGCACAGAGGAGGCGGCTTTGTGTGACCATGGAGGCAGAGATTGGAAGATGTATCTTTGAGACGTCATAAATCAACTAATGTGGATTCTACCAAAGCTAGAAGAGGCAAGAAATAGATTCTCTCCTACAGCCTGCAGAGGGAGTGCAGCCCTGACAACGTCTTGATTTCAGATTCTGGTCTCCAGGACTGAGAGAATAATTTTTGTTGTTTTAAGCAACTCAGTTTGTGGTATTTGTTACTGCAGTCACAGGAAACCAATACAGGGACCAAAACAATTTTCCTTTTTTATCTTTCTGTTGTTTTTTGATCTTATCTTCGGACTCTTGTATTTCTATCGTGTTCTTATTAAGTTCTTCTGTAGCACTAAACTTTTGGAAGTAATTTTTTCCGGATTTTTAGATTGCTTTCTTCCAAATACAGTTCTTGGTTTGACTTTTGCATGTTTTTCTAATAGTGTGTTTGTGCTATTTTTTTCAACTTTCTTATGGTTAAATTGAGCAGCTCTTTCCAGGTGTTTGTTTTGATATAACTTCAATCTCTGAATTCTTTCTCTTTTTCACCTTATTTTGGAGATCCTTGTCTTCTGAGAAATTGGCTGTTGTTTTTAATTCATTTGTCTGTAGCCTTGAGGGGTGTGGCACTGGGGTAGAGAATTCCCCTAACTAGTGCAGTTCTTTCTGAACATCTTTTCTACTACCAAAGTCTTGCATACATTCCACTTTTGTGGGCTGCTTTTTCTTCCTTCAACTTAGTACACTATCCTGGAAGATGGTGGCTTTTCTGCCTTTGCTGAGGTTCACAGGTGATGCAGAGGGGACTTTGTAGGGAAAAAGCATTAGCTGTAGATTTTCCTGGACCTTCCCTCCCTTACTTTGCCACCCTCCATAGCAACCTATGGCATTTTTATATTTCAATTTTTACCATCTCAAGGACTGTCATAGAGAATTCTCAGTATTTTGTCTGTTCACCATTTTTCTTCAGAATTGCTTCTGGGAGTGTTAGGAGCCATGCCATGCCATGCCGCTTGTGGCTTCAGTGTTTTCAATTTTTCCCTCTTCACTTCCCTCTTTCGTAGTTATAGCAAAAACTGTTTATTTGTTGTTTAGTTGCTGACGCTCAGTTTTTGGTAACTAAAAAACTATTATCTTTTTCTTTCGTAGTTACTAGGGGAAAAATAGTGGTGATACTGATTCATTTCACTTTTTCCATTTTTTTTCTCACTGTGCTTTAACCACCCCCTCCTCCTGGAATCTTTTTAGGGAGGATATATTTTTATATTATTTTTAACAGCTTTATTGAAATACAATTTACATACCATAAAGTTCACTCATCAAAAATGCACACTTCAGTTGTTTCTAGTATATTTTCAGGGTTGTACAACCATCACCATAATCTACTTTCAGGACATTTTTATCATCCCCAAAAGAAGTCTTTTACCCATTAGCAGTCACTCCCCATTTGCTCCCCACCAATCCCACCCCCACAGCCATAGACAATCACTAATTTACCTTCTGTCTCCATAGATTTGTTTATTTTGGACATCTCATATAAACAGGATCATGCAATATGTAGTCTTTTGTGACTTATTACCCTTATTTTATTCCCATATTTTTTTAAACTCCTTCACCGTTTTTCTTTTTTCATGCCTTTATTATCTTTACCCACCCCCTTATCCCCTTCTCCCCTATACACTTTGAAATTTCAACTGAAATATCACTTTCTGAGAGGAATCAACCCTCATCAGATTCTAGATTCTACATTATGGGCTCCATTGCATTCTATAATCCTCTTTTATATACTCTTACCTCAATTATACCAATGTAGTTCACATATTTATTTATGTATCTATGTATTTATGTATAAATATATTTATATAGCTATATATTTATATAAAATGGCAAAACTGAAGCTGTTGTACTAAGGGCATATCATGAAAAGACAGGGTTCTTTGGAAAAGACAATAATAGTAGGAAAGAGAAAGCAGCAGAAGAGGAAGGCCAAATATTAGATGTATTGACTCCTTAAAAGAAGCCATAGGCATGAGTCTGCAGGACCTGAGCAGAGCTGTTTAGGACAGGACATGGTGTATATCATTCATTCATAAGGTTGTCAGGAGTCAGAGCTGCTGACTCAATGGCATATAACAATAACAATTTAATCTATGAAGCATGAATGTACATTGAATGGAGGGCTGTATTAGATGGAGTATTGGAGGGACACAGAAAAGTCTTCATTGGAATTTTGGTCCTGTTATTTGCATATATTCACGTCAGAAGCATTTTAAAGGTTTTTGGAATTTTATTTCTACACGTGAGTTAATTTCATAATCTGGGCATCCAGTAGTACCTTTTCTTGTTTGGCCTTTTCTTAGAAGCAGATTGATTGATATATTAGTATTGGAATTACACTTGGAGTTAAAACAGCTCTTTCAAATGTGGCCCTCTTATTAATTCATGATCTCTAATAAGTCTCTCAACTTCCTGGATCCTCAGTCTCCTGATCTGTGAAATGTAGGTAATCTTATGCATTTTACAGGATTGTTAAAATTACGTGAAGTATTTTATGTGAAAATAATTAGTAAGGCACCTGGCTCTATTAAGTTATAGGAGATACTAAACCCAGATTTTGAATAAATAATGAATCCAGATTTCATTAGTGCATTTTCTTTGAACAGAAAGCTCTATGAAGGAAGGGGCCTTGTTTGTCGTATTCATTTAACTGTGGCCTCAGTTTCTAGCATAGTACCTGTCTGTTTCACACATAGTGCTTATTCAGCGTGTGATGAATTAATAACGACAGTACACCTGTATTTGAACCAAAAATTGTACTGTTATATTTTTTCTTTTTCTATTCTCAAGATATTTGAAAATTTTCTATCACTGAGCCTATTGTGTGACATTGATATGAGAGAATACTTACAAAATAGAAAGGGTGTGTATAGCATAAACACATGAGAATTAATATTTTAATAAAGCCACACAGAGATGATTTATTAAAGTCCAAGTACTAAAAGTATAGAAGTGACTCTCCCATTTTTAAATGGCACTTTTCACTCATTTTCTTTTAAAAAAGAGTATGTTCTAGTGCTTTTGCAGATTCTGGAGATAATTGTATATAAAAAAAAAAATTTAGCCTGCAGTTGCTCTTGGCAGCCTTATGCTGGTCCTGTCCTGATTTTTCATTTGGTCAAATAAGAAACAGTAGGAGATGACAAAGACCATCTGCAGAGGGCAAAGTTTGACATGTAGGTGTTTCCCAAGGATAAAGTTCTTTTTCAAAAAAAGGTATTCTACCTTTAAATCCTCTAGGCTTCTGATACTGTAAGTAATGAGTCAGGAGTGTCAGAAGTACTCTGCCCTGCCATTGGGTGTCCCAGTGTGCTCTTCTGTGACTCACTAGGCAAGAAGATCAGCCATATCTCTTAAGCAGTGGTAGTTGGAGCCAATTCTTATTATAGTCCCACTGTGAGTGTAGGAATGTGTCATTCCAGTGGCCATTATTTAACAGAGCCCAGTTAGCATCTCTTCTAGCAGAGCTTTGTTGGGAGAAATACTAAGTGGACTCTGCTTTGTGAATTGACCCAGTTGTTCTGTCAATACTGTTCCTCTGTGAAGAGATGGGCCTGGGATTTGCCCTATTTGAATGGCATTGCTAGGATCTATAAAGTTTGTTTTCGTGGAGTGTGTGTCGGGGACTGTTAAGCTAGGAGTAGGAAGAGGGGCAAATATGAAAACCAGCATGGATTTGATTCTAATTAAATCAGTTGGAACAATGTTATTTTATATATTTTTCTCTTAGGCATATTTCTTATTAACTATAAAGTTGTAAATGTAAACTAAAAATTAATCACTATTTGAAAATGTGTGGTGTCCTTTGCAGAAATGGAATTAATGACAGAACTCTTACTTATTACCTGGCTGTTTTATTTTTCACAATTAAAACGAATCTTGTAAAGCTTATAGAGGAGGTACCCTATCTCATTTCTACTTCAACAGTTTAACTAGTTAATCCATAATAATTGAGGTGTATTTCCCCCCTAGATTATGCAGAAAGGCCTTATCCTGTAAAAGGGTTCTATTCTAGAAGTTCATCAGTTGTTTTGGAACTTAGGACATATTTTCCATTGAAAGTTTTGAAAATATGTAAAATAAAGATGGTTAGGTTCCTAGACTACCTTACAAAAGCCTAACTAAGTCAGATGAACTCAGATACCTACATATTTACAGTGAAAAAAATAATAGAAAATAATAATATTGCAGGAATAGTAATTAAACAAAACTAGAAACCCCTAAAGAGTTTTGAAAAATTCTTCTGAGCCCGGCTGGCATGGCTCAATGGTTGAGCATCGACCTATGATCCAAGAGATCACAGTTCAGTTCCCGGTCAGGGCACATGCCCTGGTTGCCGACTAGATCCCCCATAGCAGGGGGTGTGCAGGAGGCAGCTGATCAATGACTCTCTCATCGTTGATGTTTCTGTCTCTCTCCCTCTCCCTCCCTCTCTCTGAAATCAATAAAGATATATTAAAATGAGAGAGAGAGAGAGAGAGAGAGAGAGAGGGGAAAGAAGAAAAAGAGGAAGGGGAGGGGAGGGGAGGAAGAGGGGAGGGGAGGGAAAGGAAAGGAAAGGAAAAGAAGAAAAGAAAAGAAAAGAAAAGAAAAGAAAAGAAAAGAAAAGAAAAGAAAAGAAAAGAAAAGAAAAGAAAGAAAAGAAAAAAAGAAAAGAAAAGAAAAGAAAAGAAAAGAAAAGAAAAGAAAAGAAAAGAAAAGAAAAGAAAAGAGTTAAGATTCTCCTGGATGTTGATACTTGATGGATAAAGGGATTTAATCTGAGGGAGATAAGGAATAGATACTTTCGGGAGGCTGACAGATCTGAGTATTTTTCAATAGCTTTGTAGGTTGATGGCATTGGCTTTTCAACTCAAGCTGTTCTTTTGCTTACCAGCTAATGTTACAGTTGTGTGTGTGATTTTTTGTTTGTTTGCTTGTTTTTTTAACTTTTGAGCGGGATGAAGAGAGTAGGGAAGGAAAAGGGAGAGAAAGTTTCCTTAGGAAACCAAGATTTAGAAGAGAAAGAAAAAGGAGAAGTAACCTAGGGTATTACCTGAGGTGGATGTAATTGGCATAATAATGCAGGTTTAAGGAAGTGGGGGGAGAGGATAACAATGTGATTCCTGTTGGGGGTGAGAGAAGGAGATAAGAAAGTGTATTGGATTAAACATCCCTGTGTTGGTCAGTAACTGATGCTGGATATCTTTGGAAGTTGTTAACTGGGAATGAGGAACAGTGTGGTATCTTGGTATTTATATATGCACAAACATCAGAGTTGTTTTTTTGTGATGTGGGACAGCAACCGCCACCCAAATATTATACATTAGGGGTGCTTTTTAAAAATAAATTTTATTCTTACTATAAGCAAACATGCTCTGTCATCTTTAAACTTATAGAAAGTAAAGTATTGTAGTTTAGCCGGATCGACAAGAGATTCCTAAAACTGTGATGTAGAAATTTAGTTTTATGTTCTTTTTTCTTTATTGATTAGAAAAATCACTCTTCCCTGCTTTTCAGTCCCCAATCAGTATGTTTCTTATTTAGAATAAACCAGTCCAGAAAAGAAAAAAGAAAAGAAAAGAAAAGAAAAAAAGGCAGTGCTGCTTCTGTGCCTGCAAAAGTAGCAGCAGTGGATTATTACTTTGTATTCTGATAAATCTGTTCAAGTGCTTAAGTGTTTGTTATCAGTTCACTGATTTGATTTTCCTCGGGAATTTTGACTCTCCTTTTACTCATTTTAGATGATTTGTTCCTCTGGAGCCTTATTTCTCAGGCTGAATGAAGTAGTTTATATTAAAAGGTATTTTGTCTTTATATTAAAAGGTTTGAGGACATTACTTAAAATGTGTGATTATACTGGACTGAATTATTTTTACAGATTTATTTTGGAATAGAAATAAATGGCTTGATTCACTTCTATTTTTATAGGCATTAGAAAGTGTATTAAACTTGGGAATTGGATGACCTGAGTTGTAGTTTTCACTATTACTGACCTTGAGCAATTTTACTTAATTCTTGAGCTTCAGTTCTCGCCTTGGTTTAGTATTGACTCTGCCTCCTTCACAGGACTCTTTCCTATGTCTAAACATGTTTGTAAACATATTAAGTGCTCCATAGATATGTTACTTGTGATGATGATGGGTGATGATGGTGTGTGGTGTGCTCTCTTTGCAGGTGGTTACGCCTTCTAGAGGTATTCTAGCATTTCAAAGGTGTGTTAACCTAGACGCAAAAAACAATGGACAGGGCTTGCTTGAAAACCTTTCATTAAAGAAGTTATAGCCCTGGGGCATGACTACCCACCATGACATGCCCAGTTAGGAATTTATGATTTATTGTAGCACCCTTTTTTCATCCACATTGTTAAATTTTAATTAGTAAAGCAATAGAACCAACCTAGAGTAAGCAAGTCTTCTGGGAGAAAACAAATCCCATCTTGCCCTTTTCCCACTACCTCTACTTGCAGTTTACCTGAACATTTTAGGTTTGTAACCATCACTTTAAAATGCATGTAAAAAATGTATGTAAGTTTGTATAGGAAAATCATTTTGGATTTAGGTGTGGGGATAATTTAAGTGCATAGTTCAGGGAAAAGACTGAGTGAGCTGTTACATTGCAGGAATTTGGGTTGTCAGAAGGCAGACCAAACAGACCTAATCCATTAAATTTTGCTTTTAATATTATGCTTACTAAAGACTGGAATAAAATATATCAGCTTTGTAAAGGCTATTTTCTGGCTTTCTTCTGGATTCATGGCTTCTCAGGATGGAAGTTGCCAGAAGTATGACCACTGGATCAGTAAATCATTGTGTTTTTTAAAGTATTAGTCTAAGTTTACCATTTACTCTTTCTGTCTATGTATAGTGTACTGTTTCTTTGGTAATAGCCTCATTAAGAAAAATTTCAATGTACAGTTACTCTCCCTTCATCTGAAATGTAAATCAAGCAGATAAACATATTTAAGACTTAAAGATTCTAATGTAAATTCCTAAAAGATGAAGCTCTTTACACATATGCTGTAAGCCTTTTAGACTTTCATGGGAAATAAACCTGTTTCTAAAATACATCTTGATATTATTTATTTCAAGTGAAGGCTTAAGACCAAGTGAAATATTTATTCATTTTGAGCTTGGTTTGATTTTATTCCAGTTCACTGGTATTAGAAAAAAGGAAGATATGCTTGATTCCAGTTCATGGATTATAAGTAAAATATAGCATGGTTTATTCTGGTTTTTGGTTTGTTTGGTTTAAAGTAAAATTTGGGTTTTAAGAAAAGATAAAAAATGAGTAAATTAAAATTAGTTCAAAAGGAGTATGGATATTTTGAAGTAAAAATTTGGGTATCTAATCGATACTTGCATCATAACCTTGTATAAAATATTTGAAATTTTCAGTTTTGCCAAAAATACAAAGTTCATTGTAGGACCTCAGCCCCTGTATGTTATTTTTGTGGCATGATCTTAAACAATGTAGTAGGGTACAGGTTTTATAATTAATGGATGGATCTGAATCCTGCGGGTGCACTTTATTGAAGGGGTTACCTTTTTGTACACCTCAGTTTCTCTCATTTGTTAAATGATTAACTTGAGTACATCACGCAAGGTTGTTGGTAGGGATTAAATGGTGTTCTGGTTTTTCTTAAAGTATGGAACTTTAAGAAAAGTTAGCTGGAACTGCCTTTTGAATCGTTTGAGGGGGAGTGCTTATTAAAAATACAGTTTCCTGAACCCTACGGCATACCTACCTAGGCTCTCTACGGGTAAATTTCTAGAATCTTCCAATTTTAGTAAACTATACCAGGTTATTCTTATGTCTGCTCTGAGGGTGCTTGCAAACTGTAAACAGTACTTAAGAAATATACTCACATATAGGTTATATAAATTGAATTTCAGACCTCCAAGGTGTCCCTTGCCCAGTTCTTATCCAGTGCTGCATATTGAAGCTCCATAAAAACCAGAATTATTTGTAACAGGATTATAAAACAGAGTAATTTTCCTCCCTGTAGTAAATCCACATGTGGCAAATTGGCTTTGGCTGCTTGTTGTTGCCATATTTTCAGTAGGCCTTCTGTTCTCTTTTACTGGTTGTAAGGCCTTTCTATATGCCTTATCCCTAGAGATCTGTATCTGATCAATACAGGCATAAGAAGAAGCAAAAGCATTCCTTATTGTTTAGCATGAAGTAGTCAGTTCCCAAATCCTAACAATTCTGCTTGAATGATTCTTACATAAATTCAGCAGTAAACATTTTTGAGTACCTGCGTTGTACTGAACCCTGTGCACAATGTAAATGATTCATATAATGTCTGGCTTTCCTAAGAGCTCTTAGTCAAGTGAGGGCTGACTCTTAATTATTTTAAAACGTGATAAGCACTATAGTAGGACACATTAAAAGAGCATAGCAGAGCAGAAGAATGTTTTTCTGTTTCCACTGCCAGTAATTCAGAGTTCAGAGAAACTATAATTTATTGAGCACCAGCTGTGTGGCATACACTTAAAAAACAACAACAAAACCTATTTAACCTGTTGCTTAATCATCACAGCACCCCTATATAGTAGTAGCTATCTCCACGTTATAGATGTTAAGTGGTAGAATATGTGATTCAAACCTTGGTATGACTTCAGAGCCCATATTACACCATTATGCCTCTCTTAGGACAAAAACTTTACTGAATTTTTTTTTAAGGGGAATTTTTTGGTTCTTCAGAATTGATGCTTGTTAATTTCTTGGCATGGTGATTGAAAATGTGGTATTATTGTGCTGTCAAGGACTCTGGAGTCTTTTCTGTTTCATCTTTATCCTCTGCCATTCTGCGTTTTCCTATTTCTAGAAGCGATATACAAGGAAACATCTCCAAAAGCCAGCTCATGTATCACATCTGTTCACTTTGTTTTCCCTGTCTCTGCTTTTGTTTACTCTAAGGGAAAAAGGTCTAAGGGGAAAAGGTCCTGCTATAGGGATTTTTATCACATCAAGGTTACACAGAAATTGCCCTAAATTATTTTTATTTTATATAATGCTATTGATCATCAGGATTGATATGACTTGTTCCAGCTGCTTGGTTGGCATTCCCCTTTTTCTTGATAGTTTTGCACCAAGTGGCTAGAACTTCCACATCACAGAATAGAGCCCCTATTTCATGACAAGAATACATTTATTTTAGAATTTGTATAACCAATTCTGTGAACCTCAGTTCCTTTTTTATTTCTTTTGCTTGTTAATTTTTATGTTATTCCACGTTTCTAAGCTGTTTTGTTTATTTTGGGGAAAGTATTTCATTTTAATAGAAGTTCCTTAGCCAGTTACTTAGGATAAAGACTTGTTTGAACTTTGATTTAAAAGGCTGAGAATTTGACAGTGTTTACCCTTCAGTCTTTTCTTTTTTTAAAAAAATATGTTTTTATTGATTTCAGAGAGAGAGAGAAATAGAAACATCAATGATGAGAGAGTCATTGATGGGCTGCCTCCTGCACTCCCCTTTCTGGGGATCGAGCAGGCAACCTGGGCATGTGCCCTGACCAGGAATTGAACCACCATCTCCTGGATCATAGGTCGATGCTCAACTGCTGAGCCACGCTGACTGGGCCTTCAGACAGTCTTAATCATGCCTAAAAATAGTTTTTTTCTTGGTTCTTTTGAATAATTTACAGGATACTTTTCAATAGAGTGTTTGTGATACTGTTAAATGTGTTTAGAAAGAGCTATCTTGTATTTCTCTTCCTGCTAGAGAAACAAAAGGCAATGCTATTTTCTCTGCTAATACTATTGTTATGTCAAAAATCTCATAAAAATACTTTGTATCTATCTTATAGTCACAGATGGTGGTATGTGGTTTCTCTGGGCTTTTGTGACAGACTTTAAACTCTCTTATTTCTTCATGAGACTTTATTCTTGAGTTAAAGGAAGATTTTATAGGGACAGTCATCATTGACTTCTTTAAGTTTGCATTAAGAGTATGGCTTATTAACATCTCTAAAAGCCTCTCAGTTAAAAAGTGTTACAGATGTTGCCTTTTCACACCTCATGATCTTAAGAAACATTAAATGACTAAAGTCTCTTCAACTTTGAGATTTATCACTCATATAAAATGAGAATGTCATTGTCAGGTAATTCCTAAATAATTAAACATGCTGGAAGTGGCCTTTGGTTTTTGGGTGCTTACTCCACACTTTGGATGTGGACCTTGTGTGTTATGTTGTAACATTTGTTCTTCTCTGGGTGGATTGATTTGAGGAGTGACTTCAGAAGACTTAAAAAATGTAACCACAAGGTGTTGCTTACAGGCACAAACCTGTATTTGAGAGATTAAGAACTAGGCTGCACATATCGTTTAGGGATATGCCTAAGACTATTGTAAAAATTGTATTCTATATTTAACAACCTTCAATAGAAAGTGGTTGTTGTGTTATAGGCCATCTTTTCATTGCCTCATGAGGAGCCTGTTGTGATTTATATATTTAAGGTTTATCTATTGTGGTAAACAGTAGGGGATTTAATTCTGTGTTCTAGTTATAATAGGGAATTAATACCACCTAAGTGAATTTTAATTGAAATAGAGGATCCCAGGAGTCCTCTGACCAGAGAGAGGGCCTGGAGCCTAGCTGTTCCCACTGTTCTGCTATTGTTGCTCCTTGGAGACAATGGCATTTTGGGGAGACCAATTTTGTTTTAATTGGTTTTGAGACTCACTATACCATGTATTCTGGGAAGTTATAGTATTGAGCAAAGTGGTAACTTCTTTTAAAAAATGAGGCAGATTTGTTGTGATTTCTAGCTTTTGATGAGTATTTTGGTCTCATGGTAGCAGAGTTTAAAATGCTGCTCTATTGCTAAGACCCAAAACTATCCCTTTTCTAGTAGCAAGTGTTAAATGATTGAATATCACAGAATCAATTGTTTTACATTTTTGTTTTCCATACACTTTTTGGGAGGATACGTTTCAAAATCTAGTGCTTCCAGAGTATCTTTAGAAAGAACTTTCTAGCCCTGGCTGGTGTGGCTTAGCTGGTTGGGGCATCGTCCTGTACACTGAAAGGTCTCGGGTTCAATTTCAGTTAAGGGCACATACCCAGGTTTCAGGTTCAATCCCTGGTTGTTGGAGTATGTGCAGGAGGCAACCAGTTGATGTTTCTCTCTCACTTCACTATTTCTCTCTCCTTTCATCTCTCTCTAAAATCAGTTAAAAAACATATACTCAGGTGAGGATTAAGAAAAAGTCTGCCCTGGAGGTACAGTCTAAAAAGGAAAGAGAACTTTAGCTATTAATAACTGGATAATTGAGGCCTGAAAACTGTAAAAGATTATTTACTTATTCTTACTAATTTTTTTACATCATATTTTCAGGAACATCTGCTGCTTTGGAGGAGTAATAGTATATGAAGTTAGTCTTTCAGCTGTAGTAGAAAGGTTGTAAAATGTAGCAGAGGCAGCATGAGGCAAGTGAAGAGTTCTGCTAAAGCTTTATGTTGTTGAACAAGTTACTCTCTCTTAGTCTTACTTTTCTTATTTGCATAGTAAACATAATAGTATACCTCTACATTTATTATAAATATTAGAGTGGGTGAAACAATGAATTGGAAAGTTCTTTGTACAGTGAAATTTTATACAGCTGTTACTTACTTGCTAACTCAGCAAATTATAATGCCAAGTGATGACACGCTTTTCCTTGGCACACTAGCTGCTGACTGTCCCATGTGCTACTAATGCTCATGCCAAGTCATCCACAGTGATATCTTGCCATTCTTTATAGCTCTGCTATTTCAGATCTCTGATGGAGTAGTTTGATGGAGGAGTCTGATGGATTAGCTTGATGATTTCTGAATAAAAATTCCAGGATGCTTGAGGTAGAAAGCCTGAGAACGATTGTTCCTAGTATACCTAGGGATTTTATAGCAGTAGAGTATAGCCCATAAGAGTTCTCAGCAATTTGTCTAACTGCTTGAAAGGGAGTAAATCTCTTAATTTTTTTTAAGATAGTAATTTTTTTACTAAATGTACAGTAAGGTGAAAGGATTAGTTCTTGTCCACATCCAATCAATTTCAAATTGAGAGGCCTCAAGAGTGTCTTTCAGTGATAGCTCTATAGGACTTGCCTGTTTACCTTTCTACTTTCCTTTTAATATTTTTGCAGAATTATCTTATTTGTGTATTTTCTTAATATGGAAATCATGATGCTGGAATAGCCATTCCCAAGTATAGTTGAGGTTGAAGAGATAATAAATCCCAGGGTTATGATGGATAGCTTTCATAGCTGATTCTTGAGACTCTGAAACCATTTCTCTGAAATGTGAATTTTTTTTTAGAAACGCAACCTCAGAGGAGACAAGAGGGGAAGTCATTACACAGTCTTACATTGCTTAAATTCTCTTATCGGAGCAAGAACAAAGCTGTTACTACTATTTTTATTGAAATATGGTTATACAGTGGAAAAGTATAAGTTTTGATTATATCCCAGGCAGCTTTTGTTTTCAATTAAAATTGTGGAGTACAACAGTCATTCTTAAAGTCCATTAATTTATCTTAATTAAAAAATAGTGCTGCTTTGTTTTGTGAATTAGGCCTGTGAAGTTTTGCAGTCAACTTGTTCGGTGGAATTATTAATTCATAGTTCTTGATTGTTTTAAATTTTATTTTTGCAATCTGATTTTCACAGACTGTTTGAAATCACTTCTGTTTTTTATTTTCTTTGGGACAATTGGATTATAAGAAAATATACTCACTATCTTGAATTGTAATCTTTCTGAATCTAACCTTTCTAGATCTCTTTATGAAGAGTTTAATTTCAAAAGACTGTGATTCTGTCTTTAAGAGTGCTATAATACAAGCTTATTTTCAAATAAAGAAGAAACTAACTTATAGTAAGGTTTATAGTCAACCTGAAAAATTGAGTTAAGGTTAACAAGGTCAGAAACAAAAGTAATATAGACTATTTTGGGGGGATGGAGCATAATGATTTAGACTCAGCTTAGATTAAACTTTAAGTTTAATATTTTTATCAAGTATATTTAAGATTTATTTTACTCGGAAGTGAGATGTGAAGGGAGCATTTGAAAACTTTGAGAACTACTATATATGTTTTGGCTTGTGCTGGGGTTTGTATACAGTTAAAGCAATGAATGATGCTGTTGTAAATAAAAATGATGATGGTATTGACAAGATTTGAGTTATTCTTTTTGCAAGAGGTGTTGGATTTGTGCTCACTAAATCACACCCGTTGGGGTGTTTCACCTTGGAACTAAGGACATATGTTCAAGATAGCTGGCCATAATATAATATAGACTACCTATTAGTCACTTTTGTGTATATTAATACCTCTGTGAACTTAAATGGCTATAAATATTGGTTATAACATACCACTGATATTTGGATATTCATTTATCCTGCAGTTTTATATTTGGTAGGAGAAAAGCACTCAAACCATTGGAAAACTAGGTTATATTTTTTATCTTTTCATATGTGAGGTTCATTTGTACTTGACTTGCTATCTAGAGTTAAATATTACATTATTTTTCTTTTATTGAGTTAGTATGAATTCAGTTAGCATCTTAAAAATAAAATTGATAAAGTAGTAGAGGATAAACAGGAAAATGTGTAGTTTAGTCATTGAGCCTATTGACTTATATTGTACTGAGAACTGGTTTTAGATTTGTCAGGAAAGAGAAGCACAAACATAATTGCTACTTCAAATGATTGTAGTCACAAGAATCTGTGTGTATTCTGAAATCAATAAAAGAATAATTTAAAGCTCTAAAATTAGGTACAAGGTAGCATAGAATGGTTTAGAATAGTTTAAGAATTCGGAGAAAAAGGTGATAGTGAACTATGCCAAGTAGGAAGTGGCTTTTGAGCTTGAATTGCAGTCTTTGGATTGTTCCTGGGTTAGGGGAGGGAAGGTATCTGCCCATGATACCCCAGAACCAGTGAGCTACTTATGAATGAGGCTAAGTTCAGAATAGGTTTGCTTTTTCTTTTAAGTTTTGTATTTCTTATCCCCAAATTAACATTATTTCCCTGTTACTTTTCCCCATCTGACCTTTCTCTGAGAGGTATTCCACTATTTCCCCCCCCCTCCAGCTTTATTGAGGTATAGTTGACAAAATTGTAAAAATTTAGAGTATACAGTGTGATGATTTTTTTTTTTAATCTTTATTGTTGAGACTATTATAGATGTCCCCTTTTGAACTCCACTGATCCCTTCCACCCCCACATCCATCCTATCCCCAGGCTTTCCCCATACCAATGTCTGTCCATGGGTTATGCTTATAAACATATAAATTCTTTGATTAATCTCTCCCCACCCTCTTCTCCCTCCCCACCTTCCCTCTGAGATCCCTCATTCTGTTCCATGCTTCTATGTCTCTGGATCCACTTTGTTCATCAGTTTATTTTATTATATTTCACATATAAGTGAGGTCATGTGGTACTTGTCTTTCTCTGACTGGCTTATTTTACTTAGCGTAATACTTTCTATTTCCTTCCATGCTGTGCCACTATTTTCTTTAAAAGAAGTAAGATATGGAGAAGCAAAGAACTCAAAGCCTTACCTTCCTAAAGGCAGAGTGGTGTGAATAGAATTAGTATATTTAGACATTTGCAGCTTCAGATATTTTATTTTCAAGTAAAATAAGGAAGTCTTGAGGAAGTAACTAGGGCTTTTAGAATTGGATAGATAGGGATTCAAACCCTGGTGGCTCCACCTTTCTTCCCATTATGTTTAATATGCGAACAGTACTATCAAAATCATGGTGGTGTTTCCATTAAATATAGAATCACATGTATAAAGCATGGTGCGTGGTCTATAGAATGACTGAATAAATGGAGGTTAAAAAAATACTTAAATTGAAACAAATAGTTGAGGTAATTCTATATGGTAAACTAAGATAAACATTTAAAAGTTTGTGGCAAAGAATATAGTTTAATTTGTATACTTTGGCAATTTTCTCTGTTTAATTCTTTACATTTCTCATTTTTCTATACCTTTTTTCTTTTAGGAGACAAGGATGGCAGTAAGGTGACCACAGTGGTGGCAACTCCGGGGCAGGGTCCAGACAGGCCACAAGAAGTCAGCTATACAGACACTAAAGTGATTGGAAATGGGTCATTTGGTGTGGTATATCAAGCCAAACTTTGTGATTCAGGAGAATTAGTTGCCATCAAGAAAGTATTGCAGGACAAGAGATTTAAGGTAAGATGTTCAGTATTTCATGTATTTTGTTGCTATCAGTACATGTAAATGATTCTTTTTTTCAGTTGTTTCTTTTTGCTTCAAATTTCATTTATTGTGCATATTTTTGTTCAACTCAACTACTTACTATAGTGATTTTATTTTCCGTTATGTATTTCGAAGAGATAAAGTATCCTGAAGATTGCATTATTATTTTTGAACCACTGCTATGAGTGATTCATGTATTTAAAATACTGTGAAAGATAGATTAAAGCATCTTCCTTTCTACTTTTAAAAAGTTATCTCTCCCTGCCTTAGGGCTCGCTGGTGTAGGAGACCTGAGAAACACTGCCTCTAGCAGAGGATCATTTGATATTTTTGACTATGCTTCCTTTCTTAAAAAATTTCCTTTGAATTTGTGATTCAACACTACCATTACCCCCCACCCCCATAACTAGGACCTTTCTTTATTGTCTTCTTATGTCTCTCTTCCATCTGCCCCTAGAAACCAGCAATCCCCACAGTTCATTTTATTTTAATTTCTTACATCATTTCTTTAGGGGATCCTATACATGGATGCTTGGAGGTCATCTCTGTTATAGTATAGTGGAGAGAGTCAGGAGACCTGGGCTGTAGTCAAGGCTTTGCCATTAGTAAGCCATGCAGTTCTGTTTCTTTCTCGACGACTCCTACCTCTGCAACATTTTACTGAGAGTTTCCCATTTATTAGGAACTTTGCTAAACATTAAGGGATATAAAAATAAATAAGGGGTGATTACTGCTCTGAAATAGCACACATTCTAGTGTCTGTATGCTCTAGAATGTCTCGAACATTCTAATGGTAATTTTAATCTTTTTAGAAAAAAAATCTACAGTTTTTGCCATCAGTTCTCATTCTCTCTCCCAATTGCTAGTTCCATGTTTCCAAATGCCCTCTGGATCTTGGTATCTCAGTGTTGCACTGTTATCTCAAATTGGCAAGACTTCTTATACAACCCTGACTTTTAAGACCCAGTGGAAATAATTTCTGTTGGTTCACATTCCTTTTTTTTTTCTGTCTAATGGCATTACCATTCACCTTGTCATTCAGACTTTTCCATTTTCTAAAACCTCCCATTCTCTCATACCTCATATCCAATCATTATTGAACTTGGTTGATTTCTTCCCCCCCCCCACTGCCTTGTTGATCTCTCCCTTCTTTCCTTTTCTCATCACCACTATTCTGATCAGGCTCTTGTCACTATTTGGCTTAACCACTTTGTAAGACTCTACCTCCGGATCTTCTCACTTCTAATCCCTTCTACATACCAACACTAGAATAATCCCACAGTTCAGTTCGGTCATATTGTTTCTCCTACATACAAATCTTCTATTGTTCCCCATAGTCTAGAAAAGAAAGCCTGCTCACTTCAATTGTACTTTCAGGCGCTTCCATAATCTTGCTGTATCTCCAAATACTCAGTTTTCCAACCTTTCTGTGTCACTGTCCTGGACCTATATTGGTCTTTATGGCCTCTTTGCTTTTATTAAGATTCCCATTGTCTTCCCATATCACTTCCATTCTTCTACTATCTAAATCTAAGACCCATGTCAGATTCTTTCTTTATGAAATTTCTCAGATGATTCCAGCCATCCATATGGATTTTCCTATTCTAAATTTCTTGAACACTAGAAAATTCCAAATTTTTTATGATAAGGACTTCATTTTTATTTATGTGTGTCTCTTGGATACCCACCTACTCAATGTTTTTTGGATTAGTAGTTGATGGTAGCAAATACTTATCAAATACTTACTGTATGCTCAATAATCTACTAAGATTTTTACATGAGTAGTTTTATTTGAGACTTACATTAGTATTGTGAGATTGGTACTGTTATTATTTGGGTTAGGCAAACTATGCACAAAGAAATCATAAATTAACTTGTCCAGCAAGTCCACACTTAGCACATGGATAAATGGGCGAGTATTTGAATCCAAGCAGTGTGACTCCAGAGTACTTTATTACATTTTATCATTGCTGTGTCAAACTGATATATTCTGTTTAGAGATATTTGAATTAGTTCTTTGTCTTGTTTTTGCTTGTTTTTAGTTTAAATTTCCCCCTCTAGCATAGTTAGGTTATTCATTTGAAATAGTTTGGTTCATTTGTTTCTGTCTGTATCTATCCATTCTTAGAACTTTATCTTCACTCTTTTTGATTTTTTAAAAAAAATCTGTGAAACACTAACCTGGTTCCAAAAGCCAGAAATATACAAGTGGCTTTCCCTCATTCCCTCTTGCTTGTTTCTACTCACTCCCTGAAGATGGCCAATCTCATTATGTGTTAGTTTATTTTTTTCTGGGTTTCTTTTGCACAAATGAGCAGTTGAGTGTAGTTTTCTTGGTTTCTTTCTTACAGGAAAGGTAGGTAATACATTAGAGATACTCTTTTGTACTATGTTTTTTCTCTTAACTATAGTTACTGGGAATCATTGTGTATCCTTTTTACAGCTTTATGGCATTGTAGCGTGGATTTAGTCATTCTTCTATGTGTGGATATTTAATTTCCTTTCAGTATTTTGTAAATCTCCAAGAGTGCTATTATGACAAACCTTTTACATATGTAACTTTTTAAATTAGATGTATATCCTCAGTGTAGATTAAGAGAAGTAGGGCTGCTGAATCAAAACATAAACACATATGCAGTTTTGTTTGATATTGTTAAATTCTTCTCCACAAGCATTGTACCAATTTGCATTCTGCCTGGTAATATGAGTGCCTTTTTCCCCACAGCTTTAACAACATGCATTGCTTTGCTTTTTTTTCTTTCTTCTTCTTCTTCTTTTTTTTTTTTTTTTTCGGTTAATCCTTACCCAAGGATATTTAGAAACAGTGGAAGGGAGAGAAGCAGGGGGTGGAGAAGAGAGAGAGAGAGAGAGAGAGAGAGAGGGCGGGGGGGAGGGGGAGAGAGAGAGAGAAACATTGATGTAAGAGAGACACATTGATGGGTTGCCTCCCACACAAGCCTCGACTGGGATCCAACCTGCAACCCAGGTACCTGCGTGCCCTTGACCAGAATTGAACCCAAGACCCTTCAGTGCACAGGTCAATTCTCTGACCACCGAGTCACACCAGCTAGGGTGCATTGCTTTACTTTTACATTTTTGACAATCTGATAGGAGAGAAATGGTATCTCATTGTAGTTTTAATTTACAATTTTATTGTGAATATAGTGTATCATCTTTTCATCTGTTCACTGTCCATTTTATTATTGTGTGTGAATTGTCCTTTTTTGGGGCCCATTTTTAAAATGGATTTTTGGTCTTTTCCTCTTAACTCTGAAGAGTTTATTATGGATATAGTCTTTATCTGATATATGTAATATTTTTAATTTATGTATTCTATTTTTTTGCCTTCTAAAAGTCCCTCCTCCCTAATGTAGTCAGGCTTATTATTCTCTTACCGTATCTGGATTTTCAGTTATGGTTAGAAAGCCTTTTCACTAAAAAGCCTTTCCTTACAGAAAAGCCTTTTCCTTAGGTAAAAATAAGTTCACCCTTATTTTCTTCTAGTAGTTATAAGATGTCACATTTTATATTTAGATCCCTGATTCATTTGAAGTTTATTCCTATGTATGGGGTTTATTCCTGTGTATGGTCTGAGTTATTGATCTAATTTTTATCTTTCTTAATCATTAACCAGTTATCTCACTGCAGTTTATTAAAAGGTCTATCTTTGTTGCACTGATTTTAAGATGCTGTTGTTATATGCCAAATTTCCACTGTACTTGGCCTATTTCTGTACTTTCCATTCTATTCCAGTAGGTCATTTGCATATTCATATGTCGGTACTACACTGTTTAAATTATAGAGCTTTATAGTATGTTTTTTTGTCTGGTAGGGCTAATTTTCCCTTGTAGCTCCCCCCCCCCATGTTTTTCTAGCTATTCTTGGTTGTTTATTTTTCCATATGAACTTTGGTATCATTTTGGCTAACTCCATAAAAAAGCTTCTTGATATTTTTAATTGGAATTTCATTAACTTTATAAATTGGTGAGAACTAATCTATTTGTGATATTTAATTATCCAGGAATAAGAGGTACCTTTCCATTTGTTGAGGTTAACTTTTGTATCTCTCAGGAATTTTACTTATACAAACTTTTGACATTTTTTTGTTAAGTTTATTTCTAAGTATTTTATTGCTTTTGTTGCTGTTGTTGTATAGTTCTGTTTTTTTCTCCTACATGCTAAAAAGGAGCAAGCTGCCTTACACAAGCTCAGTTCTCTCTACTGTATCATCTTTCCTTTGTGGAATTTAGGTATTCTTTGTTCTCTTTGCTAAATGTTAACTGTTCGAAAACATTTTTTTGATATAGTGACCAATTTATTTCTCTTGATTATCATAAAATAGTAGGAATTTTTTGACTAACAATTCTGTAGGTTTATATCTATGATACACATAGCTGCTGGCTAGGATTGCATTAAATAATATGCACTTCCAGAAAAAGTTTGGAATAGAGTCTCCTCCTTGCTCAATTAAATAAGCCAACCCGCTGAACCTGCTAGTGTCAGTGAGAGGCCGTTTATTTTGGTGTAAAAGCAAGGAGAGAGAGAGAAAGGTCATAGATAAAAAGAAAACCAAGAGTAATTATCCCTACATCAGTAGTCAGTAAACTTTATATCTAAGACGGTGATGTGTGTGTTATTTTAAGGAATTTCTATGACAAGCTTAATTTCATTAGTGTTTTACTTACAGTTTGAATGTGTGTGTGTTTTTTCCCCTGTGTGACCCATCATACTGTGGCAAATTAGTTCAAGTAAAGTCAAATTACCTCACTTGACCAGTTTGGAAATGCTTGTGATAGAAAACGCTATTATGGTATTGTAGGGATAAAGTCCAGTTAGGTACCTTATGTAGGAGACCTTTGATATTAGAGCAGGGAGAAGGTTAATCAGTCCCCAAAACTACTGATGGTTGTTGAGGCTGGCTTTCCCATTTTGAAGATCAGTAAGTTGCATTTTTAATTAATTAGTGATCTTAGCTTCATTAACTATTAATTTCACTTCTCCTTTGAATTAAGTATAGGTTTCAGGTCTCCTGCTTGGTTTCACTTGTGTGATTGGGATGTGGGGGTGGAGATGTGAAGTGTCACTGTTCTATTGTGAATGGAGAGTGAATAGAGTTCTACATTTAGTCTGTACCATTTGAAGAGTGAAGACAGATAACGTCTGATTTCAATCCTTAGGGATAGGATTATTCTCTGAATTGTATTCAGGAGACAGCATAGGAGAAAAAAGACCTTCGTCCACTGTTAGTAGTTTTGTGTGCTTGAACATTCTTAGTAACTTTATAAGCCTCAGTTTCATCATCTGTAAAATGGAGATGCCACTATTACAGCAGTGCCCCAGACCAATGTTTGGTGCATAAAGGAATTCAATAAGTATTATTCTGCTATCTTTTTTCCTCCAATGTTGTGTGTGTCAAATGAAGCAGTGTATTATGAGAACATTTTCTAAATTTTAAAGCTTCTTATAACTAAGTTTTATGTTTATTTTCAGGCATCTGAATTACTACAAACTGCTGTTCACTTTGGATTTTTTTTCTTGCTTATTTCTCTTAAATTTGGTAACCCTATTTTAAGGCACATAATTATTTGTATTTATATAGCTATTTTAAGTCATTTGTGGAAAATCTGTTTCCTAATAAAACTCACAGACACCTTAAAAGAAATAATCTTTAGTTATGCCATATGGAGCTTTGTTTGGATCATAAAAACTTGGAGTTATCAGGCGGAAGGACAAACGCAGGTTGGATAGGAAAAGCCTTATACTGCAGTACAGTTCTAAGAAAACCACAGTAAAACCAAAGGGGAATTCTCAACCCAAGGTTTAACTATCAAAGAAATCCAGTATCACTTGGGAAAAGGCTTCCATTAAATATGTCTGCTGTGCTCAGTCATTGACTGAGGACAGCCCATGGGAAGCTTGGCTTGTCCCCATTGAGAGAATGGCTTTGAGAGTTCACCATCTGGGACCATTGGTCAATGATGTTCCTTGCATTGAGAGATCTGTGAAGTACATTTTCATAATTGCCATACCAAGCATCTTGAGGATGCAGACTGTTTTATGCTATTTTCCCAAGTGCCTATGTAGAATGACAGGTAAGATATTTTTAGAGACTGTACAGAAGTTGGTGTGGAAGGGTTCTAGTGATTTTGCTCTTAAAATTACATATAATTTAATTGCCTCTATTATTCCAGAGAGGAAAAAAATGGATCCATTGTATTTGTGGTCCTGAATGACCTCTTTCTGGCTTTCAGTGGCTTGAGTAGCTTGAGAGAAAAAAAAGAAGTAAGGCTGCTGAGGCAATTAGGCAAGAAAAAGTAATAAATGGCATTCTGGTTGGAAAGGAAGAGGTAAAGCTGTCACTATTTGCAGATGACATATTATATATAGAAAACCCTAAAGACTCCACAAATTAACCTCTGTTGAGGAGAAAGGGAAGGACAAGGACAGGTTAGATAGGAAAAGCCTGAAACTGTAGTGCAGTCCTAATTTGTTAGAACCAATAAAAAAATTCAGTGAAGTTTCAAGATACAAAATCAGTACACACAAATCTGTTGCATTTCTATACATTAATGACTAGCTGTCAGAAAAGAAAGAAAACTCATTTAAAATTGCATTAAAAAGAATAAAATACCTAGGAATAAATTTAACCAAGGAGGTGAAAGATCTGTATGTTGAAAACTACAAGACAGTGAGAGAAATTGAAGACGACACAAATAAATGGAAAGCTCTTTCATGCTCATGAATTGGAAGAATTGGTATTATTAAAATGTCCATACTACCCCAAACAATCTACAGATTCAGTACAATCCCTATCAAAATTTCAATGGCATTTTTCAAGGAAATAGAACCAGTAATTCTAAAATTTGTGTGGAGTTATAAAATCCCTGAATAGCCAAAGCAGTCTCGAGAATGAAGGACAAAGCTGGAGGCATCACAACTCTGATTTCAAACTATATTACAAAGCTATAGTAATTACAACAGTATAGTATTGGAATAAAAAACAGACACATAAGTCAATGGAACAGAACAGAGAGTCCAGAAATAACCCACATATATTTGGTCAGTTAATTAACAACAAAGGAAGGAAAAAATACAATGGGGAAAGTGCAGTCTCAATAAATGGTACTGGGAAAGCTAGACAGCCACATGCAAAAGAATGAAACTGGACCACTACTTTAGACCGTACACAAGTGGATTAAACTCAAAGTGGATTAAAGACTTGAATGTAAGACCTGAAACCATAAAACTCATGGAAGAAAACATAGGTGTTAAGTTCCTTGATATAAGTTTTACAAATGAATTTTTGAATCTGAAACCAAAAGCAGCAAAAGCAAACATAAATAAGTTGGACTACATCATAAAAAGCTTCTGTACAGCAAAGGTAGCTATCAACAAAATGAAAAGACAACCTACTGAATGGGAGAAAATATTTGCAAATCATCTAACTGATAAGGGGCTTAAATCCAAAATATATAAAGATCTCATACAACTCAATAGCAAAAGAACAAACAATCCAATTAAGAAATGGGCAGAAGATCTAAATAGACATTTTCTAAAGAAGACATATAAATGCACAATTACATGAAAAGATGCTCAGCATCATCAACCATCAGGTAAATGCAAATCAAAACTACAAGATAACACCTCTCATATGTTACAATGGCTATTCTATATTAAAAGAAATTGTTGGCAAGGATGTGGAGAAAAGGGAACCCTGTGTACTGTTGGTGGGAATGTGGATTGGTGCAGCCACTACAGAAGACAGTATGGAGGTTTCTCAAAAAATTAAAAATAGAACTACCATATGATCCAACAGTTCCACTTTGTTATTTATTCAAATAAAACAAAAACACTAATTTGAAAAATCTATGCACCCTCCTTCCATGTTCATTGCAGCATTATTTACATTAGCGAAGATATGGAAACAGCCTTAAGTGTCCATCAGTGAACAAATGGATAAAGAAATTGTGGTGTGTGCACAATGGGATATTATTCAGCCATAAAAAGGAATGAAATTATGCCACTTGTGACAGCATAGGTGGACCATGATGGTATTATGCCAAGTGAAATAAGTCAGACAAGGAAAGACATACACCATATTATCTCTCTTCTATGTAGAATCTAAACAACAACAACAAATGCAAGCTTATGGGTAAAGAGAGTAGATTGGTGGTGGTTGTCAGAGGTGAGGTGTGCGGGGTAGAATAAATGGGTGAGAAACAAGGCATAATGTGCTTTAAGTTTTCTCACTTTTTTATAATTTTACTATTCTTTAGTGTTTACACCTTTTCAAATTACTATGTAGCTGTGGTAAATTCCAAAGAAGTGTTTAGCATCAGGAATTAGATTTTCCTTTTGACTAGTTTCACTAAAGTTTTTTAAATTTTTGTGGATGATCCCTTGCTTGATTCTTTTTTTATAATATATTGAGAAATAAAGACTGTACCACAAATTTCACCATTTTGTACTCTACAATTTATTGGTTTGACTATAGTCACGGAGTTGTACAATAAATTTAACCTTATTATAGTCTACAATTCACTGGTTTTTCTTTCTTTATTTAAATTTTTTTTTCTTTCTATTGTTCAGAATATTATAGATGTCCCCTTTTTTCTCCATTGACTCCTTCCACCCTGCACCCACTCCCCTCCTCAGGCCTTCACCACACTGTTGTCTGTGTCCATGGGTTATACATAAATGTATATAAATTCTTTGGTTAATCTCTCCCCACCCACCCACCCACTCCCACCTTCCCCTTTGAGATTCATCAGTCTGTTCCATGCTTCTGTGTCACTGAATCTATTTTGTTCATCAGATTATTGTGTTTAGAGTCCACATGTAAGTGAGATCATGTGATATTTGTCTTTCTCTGCCTGGCTTATTTCACTAAGCATAATATTCTCCAGGTCCATCCATACTGTCCCAAACAGTACAAGATCCTTCTTCTTTACAGCTGTGTAATATTCTATAGTGTAAATGTCCCACAGCTTTTTCATCCACTCATCCACTTATGGGCACTTGGGCTGTTTCCAGATCTTAGCTATTGTAAATTGCGCTGCTATGAACATAGGGGTGCATATATTCTTTCTGATTAGTGTTTTAGGATTCTTAGGATATGTTCCTAGAATTGAGATCACTGGGTCAAAAGGCAGTTCATTTTTAATTTTTTGAGGAACCTCCGTACTGTTTTCCATAGTGGCTGCGCCAGCCTGCATTCCCACCAGTAGTGTACCAGAGTTCCCCTTTCTCCACATCCTCGCCAGCATGTGTCATTTGTTGATTTGTTGATGGTAGTCATTCTGACAGGTGTGAAGTGATAGCTCATTGTGTTTTAATTTGCATCTCTGATGATTAGCAACGTTGAGCATTTTTTCACGTGTTCATCTCTATGTCCTTTGGAGAAGTGTCTATTCAGGTCCTTTGCCCATTTTTTAATTGAACTGTTTATCTTCATCTTCTTGAGTTGTATGAGTTCTTTTGCACTTTGGAAATTAGTCTGTTATTAGATGCATCCTTGGCAAATGTGTTCTGTCATACCATGGGTTTCCTCTGTATTTTGAGGCTGATTTCTTTTGCTCTGCAGAAGCTTTTTAGTTTGATGTAGTCCCATTTGTTTATTTTTTTCTTTTGTTTCTTTTACCCTAGGAGATGTATCAGTGAAAAATTCTACTACATGAGATGCCTGTGACTTTACTGCCTATGTTTTCTTCCAGGATCTTTATGGTTTTGCACTTATATTTAAGTCTTTCATCCATTTTGAATTTATTCTTGTGTATGGAGTAAGTTGGTGATCTATTTTCATTTTTTTGCATGTACCTGTCCAATTTTCTCAACACCATTTGTTGAAGAGACTGCCTTTACTCCATTGTATGCTCTTGCCTCCTTCGTCAAATATTAACTGACCATAATGGTGTGGGTCTATTTCTGGGGTCTCTGTTCTGTTCCATTGATCTATGTGTCTGTTGTTGTACCAATACCAGGTTGTTTTGATTAGAGTGGCTTTGTAATATAGTTTGATTTACTACAGTACAGTTACCCTTCCAACTCTGTTCTTCTTTCTCAAGGTTCCTGTGGCTATTTGGGGTCTTTTTTAGTTCCATATAAATTTTTGGAGTATTTGTTCTAGCTTTGTGAAATATGCTGTTAGTATTTTAATAGAAATTGCATTGAATCTATAGCTTGCTTTGGGCAGTATGGACATTTTAATGATATTAATTCTTCCAATCCATGAACATGGTATATTCTGCCACTTGTTTATATCTTCCTCTGTTTCTTTTTTCAGTGTCCTGTAGTTTTCCAAGTACAGGTCTTTTACATTCTTGGTTAAGTTTATTCCAAGGCATCTTTTGTTTTTAGTTGCAGTGGTAAATGGGATTGTTTTTTTAGTTTCTCCTACTGAGAGTTCATTGTTGGTGTATAAAAATGCCGTCAATTTTCGGATGTTAATTTTGTTTCCAGCTACCTTTCCAAATTCATTTATCAAATCTAGTAACAGTTTGGTGAAGGCTTTAGGGTTTTCTATTCATTGGTTTTTCTGTATTCACAGAATTTTAGTTGTATACAGAGTATCGTTATTCTCTCATTACAGAATATTTCATCACCGCAGAAAGAAACTTTATACTTATTATTAGTCACTCCCTTTCCTCTTTTCCCCCAGGCCCTGGCAACTGCTAATCTGGTTTCTCTCTCTGGATTTGCCCATTCTGGACATTTTATATAATTGGAATCATAATATTTAACTGTTTTGTATCTGGCTTCTTTCACTTAGAATAATGTTTTCTGGGTTCATTCATGTTGTACTGTGTCACAGTACTTCAGTCCTTATTATGGACAAATAATATTTCATTGTTTGGATATGCATCATTTTGTTTATCCATTCATCAGCTGATGAATATTTGAGTTGTTTCCTTTTTTGGGCTATTTTGAATGATGCTGCTCTGAACATTTGAATACAAGTTTTCATGGGGGACTTTTTTTTTTCCTTCAGTTTTCTTGTGTATATACCTATAGATATAGTAGGACATTTGGTGACTCTGATTTACATTTTGAGGAAGTGCAAATCTCTGCACCATTTTATAAACCCACAAGCAGTGTATCAGCATTATCATTTCTCCACATCATTGCTAGTACTTGTTATTGTCTGTTTGTTGTTTTTTTAATTATTCCCAACTTAGAATGAACTGGTATCTCCTTGTCTTGATTTGCATTTCTTGATGGCTAATGCAGTTGAGCATCTTTTTATGTGTTTATTGGCCATTTGAGTGTGTTCTTTGGAAAAATGTCTGTTGATTCCTTTGAGTTTTTGAGCAGTTTTAGTTTTATAGAAAAATGAGTGAAAAGTACAATATTCCCATATATATTCCTCTCCTCTTCAGTTTTTCTTATTATCGATGTTGATTTGTTACAATCAAACCAATATTGATCCATTATTAGTCATTATAGTCCATAGTTTGATTTATGTTTCAATTTTTGTGCTGTCTAGTCTGGGATTTGACAACTGTATAGTGACATGTATCCATCATTACAGTGTCATACAGGATAGTTTCACTGCCCTAAAAATTCCCTGAGTTCCACCTATTCATCCTTCCCTCCCTCTCCTCAACCATTGGCCATCATTTATTTTTTTTTTAACTGTTTTCATAGCTTTACCTCTTCTAGAATGTAGTTTGAATTATACAGTACATAGTCTTTTCATATTGGTCTTTTTCACTTAGCAATATGCATTTAACATGCCTGCATAGTTTTTCATAGCATAATAGCTAATTTCTTTTTAGCACTGAATAATATTCCATTGTATGCATGTACCGTAGTTTGTTTATTAACTATTGAAGGACATCTTGGATGCTTCCAAGTTTTTGTAGTTAGGAATAATGCTGCTCTAAACATTCATGTGCACATATTTGTGTGGATATGAGTTTTCAAGTCTTTGGGTAAATACCAGGTAGCATAATTGCTAGATTGTGTGGTAAGAGTATATGTTAGTTTTGCAAGAAACTGCCATACTATTTTCCAAAGTGGCTGTTCAAAATAATTTTGTATTCCCGCCTGTTGCTTCATATCCTCATCAGCCTTTGGTATTGTCAGTGTTTTGGATTTCAGCCATCCTAATAGGAGTGTAGTAGCATCTCATTATTTTAATTTGTAATTTTCTGTTGATAGTTTTCTTGTTGTGTCTGCCCTTTTACTTTAAATATGTCTTTGAATTTAAATGAGTTTCTTATAGATTATACACAGGGGTAGGCAAAAATAGGTTTACAGTTGTGGTGACATTCTTTTGAGTTAGTAAAGCTGTTGTAATAATCATAATCATGTCTTTTTCCATGCAAACACACTTTTGCCCACCTCTGTATAGTTGTGTTTTTCCCAACTTATTTTAAAAATTATTTTTTTTATTTTTCAAATTGAGATGTAATTTACATATTATATAAGTTTAATTTATTTTCATCCACCAGCAGTCCTGTCTCTTGTGTGACATATTTAGCCCATTGATGTCTAAAAAGATCATTGATATAAATGGACCATATTTTTACCATATTTGTTACTATTTCTATTCATTACCCTTGTTCTTTGTTTTTCTTTTGTCTTTTTCTGCCTTCTCTGTTTTTAATTGAACATTTTACATAATTCTGTTTTTTCTTCTGTCTTGTCATATCTATTAAACTTTTTTTATAACTTTTTTTAGTGGTTGCACTTGAGTCTACAAATATATATTTAAAACTTTTTGAAGTCTGCTTTCAAATAACACTACACTACTTTGTGCAAGTATCTTATGACAGAGAATTCCCAATTCTTTGTTTCATATAAGATTTCTGTCATTAACTTCATTAATTCATAAGCCATAATCACTGAATACATTGTTGCTATTATTTTGAACAAACTTATCTGTTAAATCAATTAAGAATAAGAAAAAAAATGTATATTGCTTTCATTATTTTTCTGTAATGCTTTTCCTTTTTTTTTTTTACATATATATGAGTTGCTTTTTGTAACCTATGTCATTTCCTTCTTTCTGATGAATTTTTTTTGTTTTTTATATCTTTATTGATTTCAGAGAGAGGGAAGGAGAGGGAGAGAGAGAGAGACAGAAACATCAATGATGAGAGAGTCATTGATCGAGCCCACAACCTGGGCATGTGCCTTGACCAGGAATCGAACCCCGATCGCCTGGATCCCAGGTTGACTCTCAACCGCTGAGCCACTCCTGGCCGGGCTCTGATGAATTTTTTATTTTAACATTTCTTGGATGGATGGCAGAACCACTCTTCACAAGTTTTTTCAGTTTTTGTTTTTCTGAGAAATTATTTCTTTTTCACACCTGAAGGATAATTTTGTTGAATACAGAATTCTAGATTGGTGGGGTTTTTGTTCTTTGAACATTTTAAATATTTTATTTCACTGTTTTCTTGCTTGCATGACTTTTGAAAAGTTCAATGTTGTTCTTATCTTTGCTTGTCTATAAGTGAGCTCCCCTCCCCCCTTCACGATTTCTTTTAAGATTTCCTTTTTGTCTTTGATCTTTTGTGGTTTGAATATTACAGTTTAGATGTAGTTTTTTAGGTATTTTTCCTTTTTTATGTTCTCTGTATCTGTGGTTTGGTGTCTGACATTAATTTTGGGAAATTCTCAGTAACTGCTTCAAATGCTTCTTAGGTTTTTTTCTTTCTCCTCTCCTTGTGGTATACCCACTATGCATGTCGTACCTTTTGTAATTGTCCCACAGTTCTAGGATATTCTGTTTTGTCTTTTTCATTCTTTTTTCTCTCTGAATTTTAGTTTTGGAAATTTCTATTGACATTTCTTCAAGCTCGCTGATTCTTCCTTTGGCTATGTCCAGTGTATTGATGAGCCCATCAAAGGCATTGTTAATTTTTGTTATGGTGTTTTGATTTCTAGCATTTCCTTTTGAATCTTTCTTAGCGTTTCCATCTCTCTCTTCTTATATTACCCACCTAGTCTTGTATGTCACCACCTTTTCCATTAGAGCCCTTAGCATAGTAATCATAGTTTTTTAAAATTCCTGGTTTGGTAATTCCAACATCTCTGCTATATTTGAGTGGCTTCAATGTCTGTCCTGTGCATTCATGCTCTGATTTCTATTTATTTATTTATTTATTTATTTATTTATTTATTTATTTATTTATTATTTTTTGTAATTTTTGTTGAAAGCTGGACATGATCTATACTGAGTAAAATTTACTTATGTAAATAGTTCTTTAGTGTGTGGTTTTATGTTTATCTGACAGGATGTAAACTATGTTTATTTGTTTGCCTACAGAGGTGTCAGAAGCTAAAATTTCCTCTGCTATCTTTTTATTTTGTCTGTCCTGTTGTCTTTAGGTTTCTTGAGAGAATTCTTTTTAAATAAAGTCTGAGACTTTAATTTCTTTCCATTGTATTTCCATGTCATTATAGAGGAGCCCTATTTATGTGGTGGTAAGGTATGGATGGAGGGGAAATGTCGTTTTTTGTTGTTGTTGTTCTTGTTTTTAAATCTTTACTGTTGAGAGTATTACAGATGTCCCTCCTTTTCCCCCCCTATTCCCCCCCTCCTCCTGGTTCCCGCCCACCCTGTTGTATGTGCACAGGGGCAATGCATATATACATATAAGTTATCTGGTTAATTTCTTCTCTCTCTCTCCCACTCCCCACCCTCCTTTGGAAGTGTTGTTTTAAAATTAGATCTCAATCTCTTTAGTGAGCTTGAGCTTGACCTTTTATAAGTGCTTCTCAGTTTTTTTCTCCTCCACCCTACTCCCGCCCCCCCAATAGGTGAGACAAAGGCTAGAGTTTTATAGTTCCTTACTTCCACATGGAAAGCTAGATGAGGTTGGCGTTGAGTATTTCCTCCCATTTGGAAGTCTAGAGAAAGCTGGTGTTTCCTTTCCCTCATTTCAGTTAGCTCTGGTAGAATAGTTTTCCTTGAGGCAGATCTTACCATGAACAGAAAGCTCTGGGCCTATTTTAAAATGGATACTTTTTCTCTCATCAGGCTTCCAGCAGATTTTTAGATCTTCACTGTGAAAATTTAGTACAGGTTTTTGAGGTAAAACTGAGAAAATTGTGGGTCCCCCACTGGAGTTAACTCTTGAACTTCTTCACATTGCACCTTCATCAGTTACAGTTCAAGTTTTCCTATACTGGTACTGGCTCCACAGGCAAAAAGCTTCCGGGCTTTTGTTTTAGTAAGCTGTGATTCAGTGTATCTGTCAATCTGTCTCTTGTTGTTAGGGCAGTGGTTTGCCCTGTGACCTCACTTCTCTGGATTTAAGAAGAGTTGTTGATTTTCAGTTTGTTCAGCTCTTTGCTTGTTATGAAGATGGGAGGGATGACTTGGATACAAGCTCCTTACATGCTGGATTAAAGACCAGAACTTGTTTCATTTATCATTTTTAAATTAATTTGTCTTTTTATTGTTTATTCGAGTTATTTATTCTGGATACAAATCCCATTAGATATATCATGTATTATGTTTTCTCCAGTCTGTGGGTTGTCTTTCCACTTTGTTGATAGTGCCTTTTGAAGCACAAATGTTTTTCATTTTGATGTCCAGTTTATTTTTTTCTTTTGTTGTTTGTGCTTTTAGTGTTATATCTAAAAATCTTTGTCTAACCCATTGTACAAAGATTTACTCTTATGATTTCTTTCAAGAGTTTTATACTTTAAGCTTTTACATTTCAGTCTATGATCCCTGTGGAATTAATTTGTGTGTCTGGCGTAAAGGGTACAGGGGGCTTTTGCAGGTGGATATCCATATTTCTAAGCTCAATTTGTTGAAAAGATTACTTCTTTCTTATTGAATTTTCTCGGCACCCTCATCAAAAATATATCTAGTTATACTACCTGACCAGTTTCTTTTTAAAGTCCTTTATAGGTTTTTCTGCTGCTGGAGCATCTGGCCACTTCTTTTCTTATTTTACAGGCAATTTTACCAACTCCTGTGGCTTCAAGAACCTTTCAGACCTCTTGCTAGAGGATAAGATTAACATTATCAGATTGCTTTCTGGACCTTTTCACTTCCTTCTCCCTCAGTCATTTAAAATTGAATGTGTCCCAAATTGAACTCAACCCTTCCTGCTTCCAAAACAGTTTTCCTAGGCCAGTGAACTCTACTGCCATGTTAATAATCACATGAGTTAGAAGCTTGATAGTCATCACTCTCCTCCTTGCAGTTACCAAACCATTAGCAGTAGGTGATCAAAGAACTGTTTTTCTGCCTCTCAGAGCCATTTTCTTCCTTTCATTTTTACTGCTTCTTCTTCCCCCTCCTTAGTAACTTTTTAAATTCATACTCAAAAACAAATCTCTTACTTAGAATAACACATCAGTGGTTTTTATGGCTTGTAATATTCAAACTTTTTAGCACTGTATTTAAAAGTTTTTACCTGACCTCTATCCAGAATTTTTCAAAGTAAAAAAAAGAAAAAAATTTTTTTAAGCTCTTGTTTCCATTTATCTATAGCAGTTTTTGAGTGAGCTGGACTTCTCACATTGTACTGTAATTTTGGGGTTTACTTACCCATTAAAATATGAAACTCTTAAGGACTATGAATTTTTGTATACTCATAGCCGTGGCAAAATATTTTTTGTACACATCGAGTTATTTTGAGGTAATATTCTATCCAATTGTAGGATTTGTAGGGGGTGTCTGAATTTACTGTGGAATCAAATATTTAGAGATGGATGAAACACTTTCAATCCTAGTGTGATTATTAAGGATAGATGGTGGAATTTTGGATAATTCTCAAAAATGTATTTTGGGAACATAGTCCTTGAAGCAAAGGTTGTAAAGTGACTCCTATGTTGCTAGATTTTATGAAAATGGAGCTTTCTGTAGTGGGGGAAAAGATCTCTTGGTAGAGTGAAATTAGGTGAAGAAGAAAAGATGATCCATGTGCTGCCTACCCATACGCCTACAGTATTAAGCTTGCCGGTAGCTACTTCACCTAAAAGTTCACTTTTCCTTTATTAGACTTTACATAAGGGTACATTGAAGTACCCTTCTGGGAATCCCTTGAATCCAGGCTTCTAGCTTCTAGAAGGATTTTTCCCCCCTTCTCTTTTTTTTTCTTTTTTTTTTTTTAAGTATGAGTTGTCAAATGATGTAACAATGAACAAAAGCCTCCATGTCTGGTTTAGAGGGGGATATATGTTAATGGTTATTGGTTAAGCCCTGGCTGGTTTTTCTCAGTGGTTAGAGCGTCGGCCTGCGGACAAGGATCCTGGGTTCGATTTCAGCCAGGGGCATATACCTCAGTTTCAGGCTCGAACCCAGCCCAGGCCAGGGTGCATGCAGGAGGCAACCAATTGATATGTCTCTCTCACATTGATGTTTTTCTCTCTCCCCCCCCCCCCCCCAACCTCCCTTCCACTGTCTAAAAAGCAATGCAAGAAAAAATCCTCAGGTGAGGATTAAAAAAAAAAGGTTATTGGTTAAAACAAAAGGATACTTTTTTTTTTTTTAAATGTGCCTCTCAGATTTTCTTGTACTGGTGTGATATTTATTACATCTTGAGTAGTCATTTTGGTTTTTTAGATCAGAATGATTAGTAAGAATCTAGTTTACTTGTACTTTTCTATATTGGAAAAAAATTGCCTTTATAGATAAGTTGTTTACTGCAATCGATTTCAGATTGTTAACCATAATCCTGTAGTAAAAGAAATACACTTTACATTGCAGCCCAGTGCATGGAAAAATAAAACACGTTTAATAAAAAAAATCCTTACTTTTACTGTTTAAATTTCTGTTATTCTGTTCTGTTCTTTTCTCCTTCCCCACTGGCTTCTCATTGCTGATTGGCTGGGACCCACAGTTTGGAAAACACTGATTTACAAGTTTTAAGGTAGAAACAATTACAGAAATGGAATTTACTTTGTGAAAGACAAAGTAACCCACTTTGAGGGCTCTGTGGGTTATATAGAAAGATACAAATTCAGCTTTTACTCTTAAGGCATTTATGGTAAACTAGTTGGACGTGTGTGTGTGTGTGTGTGTGTGTGTGTGTGTGTGTGTGTCTCTCTCTCTACAATGACTATAATGTAGTACTTAATTTCTATAAGCTACTTTTTGAAAGGCATTCTTTTATATAACACCATTGACTTAGTTGTAAAAATAAAACAATACCAAGAAAGTATATATTAAATTCCAAAACATTTGTAGGTACTATAGGAATATGGAGATCAGAAAAGATTAGTGTGAGTTTGAGCAGCTGGGGATGGTCTGGTGAAAGAGGTGGGAGTTAAATAGGAACTTAAAGGATGGGTAGAATGTGTGTAGGTGGGAGGGAGCATGGAGATATTCCAGTGATGGTAAGTATGATCAGTGGCTTAGGATTTGACATTAAATAATATATTCAGAAAGAATTAGAAGTGAGATCTAGTTATGATCACATTGGTCACAAATGAAGATAGATTAAGTTGATGAGGAAGGACTAGATTATGAAGTGATTAGACTTTATCCTATAGGAAAATGGTTCCCTCGCTCCCGTCCTCCCTCTCTCTTTCTCTCTCTCTGTTTACTTTGCTGATAATATTGCCACTCCACATCTCTTGGTTGCTCTTTGTGTGTTATATCCTTGTCAATTTGTCTTTGAATCTAAAGTATGCCTACTATAGAGAGTACAGTGGAGCTTGCTTTCTTATTTAGTCTGACAATTTCTGCCTTTGATTGTATGCTTAATTAATCACGTTTCGTATAGTTTTTGAAATGGTTGGAATTACCTGAGCCATGTTGCTCCTTGTGTTCTCTCTCATTGTTTTTGCTCCTCTGTTCTCATTTATTGCCTTCTTTTGTGTTGAACAAATATTTTTTTTTAATTTTTAAATTTTAAATTTTTGTTCAAAATATTACAGATGTCCCTTTTTCTCTCCAATGACCCATTTTACCCTGTCCCACTCCCCTCCCCAGTCCCTCTCCGCACCATTGTCCTTGTCCTTGGGTTGTGCATATATGCATATAAGTTCTTTGGTTAATCTCTCCCCCTCCACCCACCTGCCCTCCTCCATCCCTCTGAGATTCGTCAGTCTGACTTATTTCACTTAGCATAATATTCTCCAGGTCCCTCCATACTGTTCCAAATGGTACGAGATCCTCCTTTACAGCTGCGCTTCTTTATAACACTTCTTTACAGCTGTGTTGAACAAATCTTTTTTAGTGTACCATTTTAGGTCCAGTGTTGATTTTTAACATTAAAAATTTCTTAGTGGCTGCTTTAGGAATTACATTATGCATTTCAATTTATCAAAGCCTGCTTTAAATTATACTGATTTAATTCCAGTAAAATATAGCACCTTTTCTCCTTCATCTTTCCAGCTATTATTGTTATATGTATTACATCTATTCGTGTTATAAACCTAATAATGTGCTATTATCATAATTGCTTATATAATTTATGTTTTTCATGAAACTAAGAAGGAAAGAAAAATATTGACATTCTCTTATATTTTCTCATTTCTGTTTACTATTTCTGGTCCTCTCATTTCTCCTCATGGATTTGAATTACCTTCTAGTGTCATTTCCTTTTAGCCTGAGAGACTTGCTTTAGTATTTCTTAAAGACAGGCATTCTACTGTAGAATAGTCTCCATCTTTTTTAAAATCTGGGAATGTCTTCATATTTCCTTTCATGTTCAGAGAATAATTTTTCTATATCATTCTTGGTTGACAGGTTTGTTTGTTTTTCTTTCAGCATTTTGAATATTTTTTGTTGCCTTTTGACCTCAATTAGTCTGATAATTAATTGTATTGTTTTTCTCATGTATGTAATGAATCATTTTTTTATTGTTGCTTTCATGATTTTTTTCTTTGTGGCTTCAATTCAAATGTGATATACCTAGATGTGAATCTCTGTGTTTATCCTTTTGGGGATTCATTAAACTATATGGTTCAGTAGATTAGTATTCTTCATCAAATTTTGGAAGTTTTCAGCAATTATTTTTCCAAAAATTTTTTCTCCTTTTTCCTCTTTTTGTCTGATACTGCCTTTATACATATGTTGGTAAATGTGATGTTATCCTACAGCAGGTCTCTCAGGCTCTGTTCATTTTTCTGCAGTCTTTCCCCCCCCCTTTGTTCTTTCAGTTGGATAATTTGTATTTCTCTATTTTCAAGTTCAGAGATTTCTTTTTAATTCCATCTTAAACTTATCTTAAGCTCATAGTGAATCTTTTACTTCTGTTACTGTATTTCTCAACTCTAGTATTTCCAGGTCTTAAAAATTAGTATTTCTTTATTGAAATTTCCTGTTTGTTGTGTAATTGTCATCATATTTTTCTTTTAATTTTTAACAGGATTTCTTTTAAGTCTTTGAACATAATTATATTTATATTTATTCTATATTTTTAAAAAAATAGTAATTTAACTGGCACATAATATTGTATAAGTTTAACATATACATCATATTGATTTTATGTGCTTGTATATTGCAAAATGATTACGACCATAGCATTAGCTAACATGTCATATCTTACAATTACCCTTTCTTTTTTGTGGTGAAAACATTTAAAACCCATTCTTTTAGCAATTTTAAATATACAATACAGCATACTGTATATGAGATCCTCAGAATTTATTCATGTTATAACTAGAAGTGTGTCCTCTGTCACCACCGTCTTCCCTTCCCTCCCACCCTCAGCCCCTGGTAACAGTCCTTCTTGTTTGTTTGTATGAGTTCAGCTTTCTTAGATTCAACAGAGAAGTGATATCATAAATATTTGTCTTTCTTTGTCTGACTTATTTTACTTAGTGTAATGCCTTCAAGTTCCATCCATATTGTTGCAAATGGCAGGATGTCCTTTATTCTCATGGCTGAATAATATTCACACACACACACATACACACATGTACATAATGTTACATGCCATATAATGACTTTCTGGTCAGTGAGGTACCATATATATATATATATATATATGGTAGATATCTCTATCTATCTATCTATCTATCTATCTATCTATCTATCTATCTATCTATCTATCTATCTATCTAATCGTGGTACCAAACCATAAAATTACAATGGAACTGAAAAATTTCTAGTGATGTTGCAGCACAGTGCATTACTCAAGTGCTTGTGGTATAAACAAACTTATTGCTTTGCCATTCATGTAAAAGTACAGTATAGTACATACAATTACAGTAGTGGGCAATATCATCTAGGTTTATGTAAGTAAACTCTATGATCATAGTTTCCACAGTGACAAAAGCACCTAACTATATTTCTCAGAATGTATTCCTGTCATTAAGCAGCACAGCACATTACACCACACATACATCACATCACATCACAGGTGGTTCATCCATTCATCTGTCAGTGGGCACTTAGTTGTTTTCATGTCTTGATGATTGTGAATAATGCTGCAGTGAATATGAGAGTACAAAAGTATCTCTTCAAGAAAGTGATTTCATTTCTTCTATATATACATCCAGAAGTGTCATTGCTAGATCATTTGGTAGTTCTGGTTTTAATATTTTGTGGAATCTTCATACTGTTTTCTATAATAGCAGCTACAATTTACATTCCTGCTAACAATGCACAAGGATTCTCCTTTCTCTACATCCTTGCCAACATGTTATCTCTTGTCTTTTTGATGATAGCCATTGTAACAGGTGTGATGTGCTCTCTCATTGTGATTTTTATTGGCAGTTCACTGATCATTAGTGATGTTCAGCACTTTTTCATGTACATGTTGGACATTAGTATGTGTTCTTTGGAAAAGTGTTCAGTGCCTTTTCCCATTTTTTTAAGTGGCTTGTTTTTGGGTTTTGGGATTTTTTTTTTCTATTAAAGTTTTACAAATTCTTTATATGTTTTGTATATTAACTCCTTATCATACATGATTTGCAAATATTTTCTCTCATTCAGTAGGTTGCTTTTTCACTTTGTTGATGGTTTTCTTTGATATGCAAAAGCTTTTAAATTTGATGGTGTCTCACTTTATTTTTGCTTTTGACACCTTTGCTTTTGGTATCAAATCTAAAAAGTCATTGCCAAGACTATTCAAGAAACTTACCTCTTTTGTTTTCTGTAGGAGTTTTGCAGTTTTTATGTACTTTGAACCTAATGTCTGCTTTGTATTCTTGTCTGCCAAGTCCAACAGTTGTGTCTGCCCAGAGTCAGTTACTATTGACTTCTTTAAAGAAATAAAACAAAACAACCTGCTTATAGGTCTTTTCCTGTTGTTTGCATGTCTCACCATTCTTTTTTTTTTTTTTGGGCAGTTGGACCTTTTAAATAATGTATTGTAGCAATTCTGGATTCTGATTTTTTTTTTTAATCCTCCTGGAGGTTATTGTTTTGGGGTTTTACTTTATTTTTGTTATTTACCTGTATCTAATCTATAGAATCTTTCTCCTCCATAGTTCAAAGACCCTGAATTCTGTGTTAAATTTTTTATTCTAATTTTCATTTCTTGGCCTGATTTCTTAGGGTTGACTCTTTTTTTTTAAAATATATCTTTAGTGATTTTTTTCAGAGAGAGGAAAGGACAGGTAGAGAGAGAGATAGAAACATCAATGAGTCATCGATCGGCTGCCTCCTGCACAACCCCTGCTGGGGACCGAGCCCGAAACCTGGGCACGTGCCCTGACCAGAATCGAACGGCGATCCCCTGGATCCCAGGTTGATGCTCAACCGCTGAGCCACGCCCGACTGGGCCCTTAGGGTTGACTCTTTAGTCTGCATAGCTTAGCGGTCAGCCAAGTAGTGGTTAGAGATTGTGTTTGAACATCTTGAGTTTATAAAGCTTCCATCTTTTTTTGGTGATTCTGTACATGCATTGCAGAATACCTTCAAAATTCCGGTAGTTTTTAAGTCGGCCTTTGCTTTCTTTGAGGCCCTCTTAGGTCTTCTCTGCATGTGTGTATAGCCTCTGAGCCAGGGATATGTGGAGAGTTTATGCCTCTCTTATTTCCAGGATCTCCCTGTTAAATTTCTTAATGTTCTGCCAGTCTGTCGTTTTCCCCAGCTGAGACTCTCTCCTCAGGGTAGCAAAGCTGTGGACTTTTTTCACTTTGTTTCCTGTCAGATTTGCTATTTTTACTACCATTGCCACTGTAAATGGGTTTTTGCTTTCTGTTTTAAATAATGGTAGCCCCCTCCAGAAGCATAATTCCTGGTTTTCATGGCAACCCTGCCCTGGTAAAACTACTACCTGACTGAACTGGGTGGTGATAGTGGGGGATGCTAATATTTCTTGGCAAGAAGGCCACTGGTGCCCACTGTCCTAACTCCAGTATCTAGCAACTTTTCATGCATAAATGCTTCTCGACTCATTGCATTGGGACGATTTCCAGAGCTCTGAAATGGTTGCTTTCTACACTGTAGTCCTTTTTATAGGTGTTTGGGGGGACATCTCTTCATTCCACTATAGCTGGAAATCTCTCCTCTTTTTGAACTTTGTAACTTCTTAGTCCTTCTGCCTGTCTCCCAGTCCCACTTTAAATCACTCTAGTCAGGCTTTTGTTACAACCATTCTACCGAAATCACTTACAAGATACACTAGCATCCTGCATTTGCCATATCCAAATCAGTTTTCTGCTTTCACCTTAAACTTTAAGCAGCTTTTGACATAGTAAATGGTTACTCCCCTTTTCTGAAAACTCTTTTTTTTTTACTTGGCTTCTAAGATAACATGTTCTGTTTTTCATTCTACTTCATTGACTACCATGTGATACACTCCTTTTTATACCTATGAATTCTTTTTTATGTGTGTATGTGTCTAACTTATTTCCTAGGTGATAGATATACCCTTGCTTTAAAGTCCCCAAAGTACAGATGGCCCCCCGATGCCTATTTCCAGCCCCAACTTCTACTATTGGTTCTCAGTATTTTTCTCTTGGATACCTAATCAGGATTTCAAACTTAATAGGTAGAAAATAGAACTCATGATTCATTCTCTTCCTCAAATTTATTCTCTTCAATTTTTAGAATGATCTTTTAAAAAGATATATCAGATTATGTTATTTTCCTGATCAAAACGTCATTGGCCTTTTTTTACATTTAGTGTGAAATTTAATTTCTTACCATGATTTACAGGTTTATATGACATACCCCCGGCCTACTTTTCTGAACTTATCTCCCACCTCTCTCCCTTTACTTAGCTTGCTCCATTGTTCTTCAAGCTACTTTTTGAATATGCTAAACCCACCTCTAGGCATTTACATTAGGAGTTTCCTATTATTGCAGTGCTTCCATTTGGAATGGAAATGGACACAATTTTGAAATTGGTAAAGTTTTCCGTGTCCTATGAAACAGTCAAAAGAGTCTCACTTTAGTTATTATCTTTGTTAAAGCAATTATACTGTACTAAGTTTGTTTATTGCTTCAGCCATAGTCATTTTATAACAAGTAATGGAATGAATGATTGATGTCTTATAAATGAGTTTTAAATATCACTGTATACATAAGCCCAGCTCTCATGGTCAGTTTAAAGGGACAAGAGTCCTCTTGAGTTTCCTGTTTCCCTGAGAGACCATTCAGAATACAGTTTACTGGATGTTTCTAGAGGAGGAAGACATTCATTTCTTTCCACTACCACCTTCTAAGTTAGAACTGGAACCCACTCTCCTCTAGGACAGTTCTGCTTATTTGGCTCGTCATCTATGCAACCCCCACTCCACTTTTTTTGACTTTTTTTTCTAACCATAATAGCATTTTCCTTCCAGATTCCCAGGCATATATTTTATGTTTTCTAGCCCTTCTAAATCTTTATTTTAACTGAAATTATATATTTTCTGTCTACATCGCTGGTACTTTGGTGCTCTTTTTCTGTTATGTAATTTAGCCTTTATTAACTGGTTTCTGACAGCCCAAGTATATTGTTGGACTTTATCTTCTTTGTTAATATATACTCTTCAAATTTATTACAGCAAAATTTATGATGTTAGGAGGTCATCATATTATTTAATGTTTTCTTTCCATGAAGAATGATCATACCCTTGAAACCTCCCAAAGGGAAAATTATTTGTGTGGTCTATAAATTTATCAGTACTGTTCAGTTTCTAGAATACTATATTTTAACTCCCTAAAACTTAGCAACTAAGCCCTTTTAATGGGGTTAATTCTCAGATTTTTCACTGTATCTTAGAAAATAGTAGGGGTTGTAAGAATTTTCTTTGCACACAAATTTATTTGATGTGATGTTTGATTCTTATTATAGTTTTAAAAATTATAGCAGTAATAGCTCATTTCAGATATCTCTTATATACTCTAAACCAGTGCCTCTAAAGCTTTTTGTGATAAAGTAGTTTTAAAAATTTCCAATTCATTGAGGGCTGATATTTTTGTAAAATACTACACAAATGAATTACTACAAAAGTGAAATTTTAAGAAATACAAAATATAGGCCCCACCTTTCCCCCCCCCCCCCCAAATATATCTTTATTGATTTCAGAGAAAGGAAAGGAGAGGGAGAGAGATAGAAACATCAGTGATGAGAGAGTCATTGATTGGCTGCAACCCGCAACCCGGGCATGTGCCCTCACCAGGAATCGAACCCTGATTGCCTGGATCCTAGGTCGATGCTCAACCGCTGAGCCACACCCGGCCAGGCTAGGCCCCACTTTTTATTATGATTCATTGATATAAAGTTATTCTGTCAAATTGCTATCAAATATTCTAAACACTTAATTTCAATTTGATTTGCAGAGCAGTAGTAAATAGTTCATGGACAGCACTGATCTATAGACCATACTTTTTAGTAACATATTTATAGCCTGCTGTTTGAATATTTAATGTTATTTCAGAAACATTAGTCAATATGATGAATAGCAGTTATCCTTTAAAAAATATTTTTTGTGTTTCCTTTTCAGAACCGAGAGCTCCAAATCATGAGAAAGCTAGATCACTGTAACATAGTCCGATTGCGTTATTTCTTCTACTCAAGTGGTGAGAAGGTAGGTCTTGCAGAAAATGTGTACTGAATATTGTGATAGACTTGTTATTCTTCTAGAAATAATCACCTTTACCCAAGTAAACCAGTTTTGCTGATTGAGTGGAAGAATTTCAAAACACAAGCACTAGCGATTCTGAGCTCAAGATATGATCATTGATTCTTATGATCAGGAAATGTTAATGAAAGGAATGAATGTTTTTGAATTTCGTTCTTTTTTTAAACCTCTGTCTTCAGTTCTAAAGCAAATATATTTTTGAACCTTTTATGATCTTTGTGTGCTTCTGGAGCCCCATGTTAGTTCACCTGTTTATTGGAGGGAGGAAGATGATGTCATTTTGTTACACTGATGTATTGGAGGGGAAGGGAGGAAGGAGGAGGACTTTGGTAGGACCAGAATGATACTTAAACATTGGGAGGCAAGTTTAGCCTATCCTTGGCTAGAAAAAAATTGAAAAATATATAATATTTCAGAGCTTGTTGTAAGTGGTCAGAGTTTATGATCACACTTAATTCTGTGAAAACAAAGGATAATTAGGAAGACTTTGTACTGTGAATCCTCTTCTTCCCCTTCCCCTTGGTCTTTCTCTTCAGAAGATATAATAACTAATGTCATTGTACTCACTGGAGTTTGCAGCGTAGAAAATCAGTTTCTTCTATTTTACTTTGGTTGTTTTCTTTCTATTCACTGTCCCTTATTTCCAGATTCAATGTTTTCTTACATTTTTTTTCTTCTCTGGTTTGTGGTGAGGGAGCAGGACAAGTAACAAATCACTTAATCTTTTTGGCCAAATAAATATGACTTTGGATAAGTTCATTTGATATTTTGGACCTTGGATACCATGCATATACTATCTAAAGTCCTTAGATCCATAATGCCTCTTGATTTCTAGCCCAGTGTTCTTTTTATTTCACATACCTATTTCCCAATGTACCTGTGTTTAATTATTTTCCATTAAATTTTATTTCAGTTATTTCCTTAGAAAAAATTTTTTTTTCTTCATCATAGAGCCTGTAGTATGGCAAGGTACCTATATCTTAAGCCAGAATTGTGAGATATACATGTCTACAGATACGTAATTGGTGTATGAGAGAGAGATTGAGATCGTGCTCGCTAGTATTTTAACAACCAAATTGGTTCTTTAGTGACTTGTTTTTCAGGTGCACTCCTGCCTTTAAATTTAAATGATTGCCTCTGCTTGTATTAGGGACTATAAATCCTCATTAGTATTTGAGCTCTTTTTTTTTTTTTTTTTTTTAAAGCCATTTACTTTATTCATGCTTTTTTTTACAGCAAACTGCCTGTTACTTCTTTAATTTTATTTGTTTTGGCATGTCTTCACTTTTTCCTGTCCCTTCCCAAATAAAATTATGGAGCATCTGTTATGTTCACAGTATTCACAATGGAATTTTGCATCCTCATGGTTTTTTGATATTAGATGCTAGACATTATAATACCCCAGAGGGGAAAGTAAATGTCAGAATTATTTGTTCCATGAACCACTGGATTGCATGCAGATTCATTTGCAAAGGTCATCTTACAAAGCCCCTAAACATTTTCTCTTGACTACTTAATTTATATTGCTTTCCTTATGTGACAGGTACTGCTTTAGTGCTTTACAAATATTACCTCATTTAACTCTTATAAAGATAAAGGGAAGAATATAAAACTTTTGAATGTAAGGCTGTATTTGTGATGGTACCTAAAGCTTATCTGTCTGGTTTTGGTTTGGTGGAAGCCCCCATCACAATCTGCCCTCGCTGTCTGTCACTTAATCCTGCCTTGGGAGTGACAGTGGCTGACCGTTATCTGTATCCCAGAGGATGATTTTCCTCCCTGCTGCTATGAGAGCTCCTTATTTATCTTAAGTAGTCTTGTAGATAAAGAGCAATTGAGAAGTGATTAAGGGAGATTAACCAGAGGACAAAGAACCTTTGACTATTATAAAAAAGAAATATACTTTCCAATATTTTATTTATCTCAGAACTTTCTCTTGAGCACTGTAAATTTTCCAAAGTGAAAAAAAACCCCTCTTAATTTTGGATAGCTCCATTAAAAAACCAGAAAGAAAGAAAAGTTGTGATTATTGCTGAAAATAATGATCCTTGTGAAAGAAAAGAAGATTTTCTGAAGATATGCAGAAATACACAGATTCAAGGACCTCTCATATTATTCCAGCTACCAAAAGGATAATTTCTTCTTGGCCTACTCATGCTCTCCACTTCCTTTCTTCTGAATTGTTCTTGCAGGACCAGCATGTCACTCAAGAGACCAGCTAGTAAACTAACATGAAATGGTTTCTTCTCTAGGGTTGAGGGCTCAGGTTTGTTATTATTAGGTCTAACTCTCCAAGAGTAGGTTACTGAGGGCGAACTCAGAACTGCTATTTAGAAAGGGATCTAATTTCTTATGAGATTCTTACAAATCCTTAAAGATAATTTTTCTCTGAATGTGGCAGTCCTGTATTAGGGAGGCATTTTACTAACAGAAGCATTATGTATTGTCTGTGTGTATATATTAGAAGAGTTTTTGGGGAGGAAATAATAAATAGTTTGAGATGCCTCTGAGACATGCAAATATAGATGCCCAGTAGGCAGGTGCATGTATGACTATATGGAGGGACGACATATAGGTTGGGTAGATAGGATGTGTAGCCATGTGGTAGAGCTCTTAGAAGTTTGGGAAGGAAAGAGAAGGAGATATTGTTTGAGGCCAGCGAAGAGCCAGCAGTTTGCCAGTATTGCCTTCTGGTCCTAGAATATGTCAAAGGTGAGAACAATCTTCATTTGAGAGTGCTGCAAGGAAGCCAGTGCCTTTGGGTGGGATCCAGGTTTTGTCAATGGCAAGGCAGTAAAAAGAACCCTCTATGAAGAGACTGGGGTTTGAAACTCCATGAAGAGTTTCTTTTGGGGGTTTCAGAAAGCTCAGGGGAATCTCTGGGCAGGAGATTAATGGTAAGAACATGAGCCTAAAGGGGGCTTGAGAATGCAATTAGGGGATTGAGCTGAGGGCATTGTGAGGACGAGAAAGAAAAGAAGGATTTCAGTATTTCAGGATTATAGGGATGATAGACTTGTTTAGGTTCCATGGATGAGTTCAAATGTATATGGGTATATTTTTTAATCCTGTCGTCGTCGTCGTCACCACCACCACCACCACCACCACCACCACCACCACCACCACCACCACCACCACCACTCTTTCTCTCTGTCATTTTCTACCTCTTTTTCTAAGCCTTTTCTCTCCTTTCTCTTCTGTCTCTGTGTACTTTCTGGTTTTCTGGCTCTTTCGCTTTTGGCTTTGGATCTCTATCTTTCTGTCTCTGGGTGCCTGTCACTCTCTCTTCATCTATGTCACCCCTCAGATTTTTCCCCTCCCTGTTAACTCTGGTGTATGGCTGCCTGGCTGTGTATCTGTCTCTCTCCCTCTCTCCCCTACTCCATCTGGTCTAATCTTTATTATTTCCTTCCTCTGCTAACTTTGTTTCCTCTATTTCTAGTTTTTCAGGGTGTAAAGTTAGGATATTGATTTGAGATCTTTTAATGTAGACATTACAGCAGTGGTTTCCATCTGAGTGTTGCCTCCACTGCCTCCCATAAGTTTTGGTATATTGAATTTTGTTTTCATTTATCTCAAGTATTTTCTAAAATTTTTTTTGTTCAAGAGTATGTTGTTTAATTTCCTCTTTGACCTGTTGGTTACTTATGGTGTGTTGTTTAATTTCTAAACATGTAATTATTATATTTTTTGTTTTGTTTTCTTTTTGTTATTGATTTCTAATTTCTGTTGTGGTTGGAGAAGATAATTCATGTGATTTCAGACTTTTCAAATATATTGAAATTTGTTTTGTGGACTAAATATGGACTACCCAGATAAGATGCCATGTGCTTTTGAGAAAAATGTGTATTCTGTTTTGGAATAGAGTGTTCTGTATATATCTGTTACGTCTAACTGGTTTATAATGTTGTTCAATTCCTCTGTTTCTTTATTGTTCTGTCTAGCTATTCTCTCTATTATTGAAAATGTTGTTCTCAAGTCTCCAGCTATTATTGTAATATTGTCTATTTCTTCCTTCAGTCCTATCATTTTCTCCATATATTTGAGACTGTGTAGTTTGATGTATATATATGTATGTAATAGCTGTGTCTTGACAAATTGAATGTTTTATCAAAATACAATGTCTTGGATGCCTTTTATTTGTTTTGCTACTACCTTGGCTAGAACGTTCAGTACAATGTTGAGAAGAGATTAAAGCAGACATCCTTGTCTTTTTCTTATTTTGGGGGGGGGGGTGTATTTAATTTTTTATTTCTAAGTATTATGTTGTGGATATTATCTATCATTGATGGTTTCTTTTGCTGTGCAGAAGCTTTTTATTTTGATACAGTCCCATTTGTTTATTTTCTCCTTAGTTTCTCTTGCCCTAGGAGATGTATCAGCAAACATATTGCTACCAGAGATGTCTGAGATTTTGCTGCCTATGTTTTCCTCTAGGATTTTTATGGTTTCATGTCTTACATTTAAGTCTTTTATCCATTTTGAATTTACTTTTGCGTATGGTGTAAGTTGGTAGATATTATCTATCAATGTCATCTATCAATAGAAGAGAAGTTCCCTTTGTACTTCTAGTTTGTTGAGCATTTTCATCATGAAAGGTTTGTTGGATTTTTGTCAAATGCTTTTTTTCATCTGTTGAAATGATCGTGTTTATTCTGTTAAGGTGTTTTACATTAATTTTTTGAATGCTAAGCTTACTTTGCATTTCCGGAATTAATGTCTTTTGGTCATGGTATATAATCATTTTTATATGTTGCTGTACTGTATTTTCTTAGAGGATTTTTGCTTCTGTATTCATAAGGAATATTGATTCGTCATGTTTCCCACTCCCAGCCCATTCCCCAATAGCTGTCTGATTTTAGTACCAGGGTAATACTGGCCTCATAGAATGAGTTGGAAAGTATTTTCCTCTTCAGTGTTTGTAAGGTTTTGTGAAGAATTGGTATTCATACTTCTTTGAAAGTTTGGTAGATTTCGCCATAGCTGGGCACTCTTTATGGGAGGTTTTCAAATTACTAATTCAGTTTCTTTACTTCTACTAGGTGTATTTAGATGTTCTAGTTCTTTTGTCCATTTTGGTCATTTCATCTAAATTATCTTATTAGTATAAGGTTATTCATATTTTTCCCCTTAAAATTCTTTTTATTCTTGTAAGGCGAGTGGTGATGTTCTCTCATTACTGGTTTTGATAATGTGAGTCTTCTTTTTCTCTTTATTTCTCTCTTCTTTCTTTTTTGGTCTAATTAAAGGTTTGTTAGTTTGGTTGATCTCCCCCCCCAGTGAACCAAATTTTGGTTTTATTGACCCCCCAATTGCTTTTCTATTCTTTAATTAATTTATTTCTGTTCTAGTCTTTATTATTTCCTTCTTGCAGCTTGCTATGGGTTTATTTTGTTCTTTTTCTCCTCCCGTCTAATTATTAACCTTTAAAAGACGGCATTTAAAAGACAGCATCATACAAACTCCATATATTTTCCAGGATCAACTGTACAAATAATGGTTTCTTTCCTTTTGCCTGTAAAAAAGAACGTATATGCTTAGGTTTCTGAATATTTAAGATAGAAGTTAAAGTTATTGATTTAAGGATTTTTTTCCTATTGATTTGTAGAGAGAGTAGAAGGGAAGGAGGAAGGGATAGGAGAAGAGAGACAGACAGAGAGACAGAGACATTGATTGGTTGCCTCCCGAACTCAACCCTACCAGGACTGGGAAGCAAACCTATAACCCATGTAGGTACCCTTGACCAGAAATCGGACCCATGCACAGGCGTCAACTCTCTAATCACTGAGCCACACTGGCCAGGGCTCGGATCTTTTTAATGTCACTTACTGTTCACAGGTTGTACTTAAAGTTCCCTTAGCTAGTTATCTTCTTATCCTTTACCACTGGATGTGTGCGTGGCTTAGATGATGCTGTCATAGTTGAGAGAGTTCATATTTATTTGCCACATGTTGAACAAGGGACTCTAGTACCTTAGAATTTCCCATCGTATTGCTCCTGAGAGGGTGTAGCTTTGGGCATTCACAGTCTTTCTGACTGTCAGGGATAAATGTGATTTTATTTTCTGGGAGCTACTCATGGGTCAGAGTAGCTTATTGTTCAGTTTCTGTAGGTCAGAGGTGGCTTGGTAAGCCCTTTTTGCCAGAGACGCTTCTGCTGTTCGTCGATGTATCAATTTAGGGAATGATAGAAGACTCTCCCACATTCTGCTCAGCCTAGCTAGCATCTGTGCACATCTTTATTAACCTTCAGAGATTACCTTGATCCCAGGTAGGCTCTTTTTGGCTCTTTCCTTGGTTCTCTGTATTAAACTTCTGGTGCCTTGCCTGTTTGCTTGTGTAATACACCTACCTGCCTTCTCTTAAATTGCTCTCCACAAAGTTCCCCATTGTTTTTAGACAATGCCCAGAGGTATGAATTTCTCCCTACTGTGGGTCAATCTCTCTTAGCAGAGCACATAGCCTGCCTTTCCCTCTGGACAGAAACCCTGTTTCCCTATACTAGAACTGAGAGTGACTGACTTTTCCCAGAGTAACACCCCCAGTTTATGAGTGGGCAATGGAGGAGAGGCAGTGACAGACCTGGTCTCCTATGAGCAAGTTGAGAATGAGGCTTACAGGGCCTCAGCCTTCTATACCTGGAGTAGAGCTTCCCTGACTTAATAGTGGGGATTGGGTAGGGAAAGGAAGACACAATCCTCTTGACTGTGCCCAACTGGAATATATCTTTTGCAACATGGAATACAACCTGTCCTTTCTGGGATGAAAACAGCGCCAGACTGGGAGTTGAGGGGAGAGGGAGCTGTAGTCCTCCTTCTTGGCTACACTTGTCTGGAACAGAGTGCCCTGTAGAGCTTCCCAAACATGGAGGTAGGATGGTAGGGTAAGGGAGTGGGTCTTAGCTAAAATGCCACAGACTCTTACTGTTCTTACTGAGATTTGTTTCTTCATTTGCTGTATGCCCTTAGAGCAATTTCCAGTTACTTTTTACCCGTTAAATCATTTCACCAAATTTTTGCTTTGCTGAGGAAGTGTCCTGAGTTCCTTACTCTGCCCTTCCAGTCCTGCTCCCCCCTTACTATTTTCTACACTTTGTTCATGGACTGCTTATTGAAGTTGTTATGCTAGGTAGAAAAGAATAAAATAGAGACTTCCAGCTATAGTGGGTGCATACTGAGGTATAAAAGAATAGACTCAATAGTAATGATTGAGCATATGCTGATTTTCTTCTGTCTTTTGATTGTATATTTTATCAGTAAAAGATTTCAAGCAAGCACAATAAATTAGTGCCATTTTACTAATACATCTTAAAACAAAATAAATATATTCCCTGTATGTGATAATTTTTATCAGATTCAAATTCTTAGAGATTTTCTTTTGATTAACTGTAGAGATTATTACATGTCTTAAATCATGAATAAAAATAATTTTCTTTTAAAATCTTGTGATTTATAAAGTGCTTTTTCTGTGTATACATTTTTCTCATTTAATCATCAGTGCTACGAGATAGATAACAGTATTATTTTGTGAGTTTCATCATTGAGAAAATCAAAGTTTGATGTGGTTTAAGAATTTGCTCAATGTTGTATAATTAGTAACCATGGGAGCCACTTTCAGATGTAGATTCATCAACTATAAAGTCTACATTCTTTCCAATCACCTATTCTCTCAATTTTTAAAGTTCACTTCATTTCAGTATAGTGTTTTAGGTACAAAAACAAAGTATAAGGTCTGTCTAAATGGGTTTGAGAAGGACAAGAAAAGAAATATACTACAAATTGATACATGGAATAACTGTTTCATGTATTATAAACAGAAGTAATATAGAGGAAAGTAATAAATTACTCAGAGGGTCAACAAAGGAATTACATAAAGGTGATGCATATACAGAGTTTAGAATGCTAAATAGGGGTTATTTAGATACATAGGGCAGAGTAGGTGTATATCAAGTTCAAAGTACAGTATGTTTGAAAGGTTTGGTGGACTTAAACAGAATGACCTGTGTAGAGGAGTTACAAGTATTTTGAAACTTCTGGTATATAAAGTATGAGAGTGGGGGTAGTAGTGGGACTGGAGGATGGGCAAGTAGAAGTGGGTTTATAAGTGATTCTTTGGGTGAAGGTCAGCCTCCCTATATGAAAAGGACTTAATGTTGTTTTTTTTAAAAATATGCTTTTATTGATTTTTAGAGAGAGAGGAAGGGAGAGGGATGGATAGAGAGAAACATTGATAAGAGAGAAACATCATCCATCAGACGGCTGCCTTCTGCATGCCCCCTGCTGGTGCCCTGACTGGGAATCGAACCAGTGATCTCTTGGTTCAAGGGTCGACACTCAACCCACCAGCTGGGCAGGACTTAATGATTTTAATTAAATTAAACCCCAAACTGTAGAAACGGTGTGTGTAAGTGCTGTGCAAAATTATAGCTAAATATACACAGTAGTTCGCCATTATCTGCAAGGGGAATATGTTCCAAGAACCCCAGTGGATGCCTGAAATTGCAGGTACTACTGAAACCTCTATATACTCTACTATATTTTTCCCTATACATACATGTGTTTTCACTTAAGTGAAGCACTTTACTGCTTCTCTTTGGCATATCCAAATTGCCAGCACCATTACTGTTGTGCTTTGGGCCATCATAAAGTAAAATAAGGGTTACTTTAACACAAGCACTGGGATACTTCGACAGTGGATCAAATGATCAAATAACCAAGACAGTTACTAAGTGACTAACAGGCAGGTAGCCTATACAGCATGGATGCACTGGACAAAGGGATGATTTTCACGTTCTGGGCGGGAAGGAGTTGGGACAGCACAAGATTTCATCATGGTACTCAAAACGGCATGCAGTTTACAACTTAAAATGGTTTATTTTTGAAATTTTCTACTTAATATTTTTTTTTGGACCACAGTTGGGCCTGAGTAACTGAAACTTCAGAAAGTGGAACCATGGATAAGGGGGGACTACTGTACCTGGTCACATTTACAACATACAACTCTCTTGCCCCCCTTTTCCTTTTCTCTCATCTTCCTTACTGTGTGAAAATCACTGATAGGGAATTTTATTCACTGAAATAATGAGGTTGCCTAAATAAACCCAGTTTTGTATCATTCTTAAAATTTTATGTTGATTTTTGTTAAAGTGGTATATTTATAATCTGTATGAAACTTTTATTGATGAAATGCTAACATTCTTCATTGGCATGTGACGTTGGGAATGAATGTATAGGTAATGTAAAACTCTTGAGGTGGATGAATTGTCAAGACTTCTTCATAAATTATCACTGTTACAGCAAATAATATGATAACTATCATCTTGAAAATGTGAATTTAGGAGTTTCTTTAGAATATCAGTTACCAACTTTGTTTTTATATCATTTTAATTTGTGAAACTAAAATACTATTACATGCATATTGTAAAAAAAATAGAAATAACAGCAGGACAATAGATAAATGTAAGATCTTCTTTATTGTCAAAATGCCCACATTCCTCTCCGTAGAGGTAAATTTCCTGTGTGCATATATGAGCATGTATATCAGATGTTAATGTTATAACATACATATTATTTTGGAACATGATTATCTTCTTTCCCAACCATGTAACGGTATGGCTTTTTATGTTTATATGCATGGACATGCACCTAGTTTCCTGTATTGTTAGTATCATATACTAACAATAGTATTTTTAGTATATTTATATATTAGTTTGGTACATTTTTTACAATTAATGAACCAATAGTGATACAGTATTGTTAACTAAAATCCATAGTGATACATTATTATTAACTGAAGTTCATAGTTTATTCAGATTTTCTTAGTTTTTACCTAACGTCTTTTTTCTCTTTCACGATCCAATTTGGCTGCCACATTATTATGTTATGTCTCTTAGGCTCATCATGGCTATGGCAATTTTTCAGACTTTCCTTGTTTTTGATGACCTTGGTAGTTTTTTAAGAGTGATAGGTAGATATTTTGTAGGATGCCTCACTGTTGGAATTTGTCTGATGCTTATCTCATAATAAACTGGGCTTCTAGATTATTTGGAAAAAGACCAGAGTGTCATTTTCATCATATCATATCAAGGTACATACTAATATCAACACAATTTGTGACTGTTATATTAATCTTTTTTATTTTTTATTTTTATCTTTATTGATTTCAGAGAGAGGAAAGGAGAGGGAGAGAGAGATAGAAACATCAATGATGAGAGAGTCATTGATAGAGCCCGCAACCCGGGCATGTGCCCTGACCGGGAATCGAACCCCGATCGCCTGGATCCTAGGTCGATGCTCAACTGCTGAGCCACGCCCGGCCGGGCTGTTATATTAATCTTGATCACCTGGCAGACCTAGTATTTTTAAATTTTCTCCACTGTAAAGTGACTTTTTTTTTTTACACCCCCTTTTCATGCTGCATTCTTTAGGAGGCAGTCACTATGCACAGTCCACACCTGAGGAGGAGAGAGTGTGTTTCTTCTTAAGGGCAGGGGCTACATAAATTATTTGTTTTTCTTTTGCATGAAAGATTGTCTTTTCTCCCCCATTTATTCATCTATTTAATCATTTATATCAGTGTGGACTTATGTATGTTTATTTTATACTTTGGGTTATAATCTAATACTATTTTATTTTACAGATTAAATTATTACAGGTTTGGCCATTGGGAGCTCTTTTCAGTTAGCTTCTGTGTCCCTTTGACCCCCATTAATGTGGGCGTTTTGTTTTGTTTTCGCATATGTCTTTGCTTTCTGGCATGTAGATTACTTTTAATTTCTTGCCCTTCATGAATCTTCAATCATCTTTGTGTGTACATATGCACATACACATATAGATAATTGTTTCCATAGACTTAATTCCTAGAAATGGCATTGCTGAGTTGAATTGGGTGTCTGTATGTCTTCACTTTGGGATGAATATATTAGCTCACTGACTTCCCGTAAGATTGTAGGACTTTGGGCTTTTACCAGAAGTATGTTATGGTATATATTAGATCATGACCCCGTCTAGTACTTAGTTTTCTTAGATTTTTTTCTTTTCCAATTTGGTAGGTGAAAAATTGTAGCTCATTGTTATTTTTTTTTTACACTTTAATTATGAGTAAGGTTGAGCATCTTTCTACATTTTTGTTGGCCATTTGTATGACCATCTGTTCATGCCCCTTTTCATTTTTTTAATTGGAATGTTAGTCTTTTTTTAATGACTTTTAAGAGCTATTTGTATTTTAAACAAAAACAAATTAGCCCTTTGTCATGTAAGCAAAATTTATTTTGGCCAAATTGTCATTTTTTAAAAATTTGGTTCTATTTTTTTAAGTAGTATAAAAGTTTTACATTTTTATGTAATCAAATTGGCATTATTTTTCTTAATAGCTTACAGATATTTTGTCCAGTATTTGCAAGCACACACAAGTTTTTTTCTGGTACATTTATAGTTTTTTTTTAAACATTAGTGATTTTGGTATTTATTTTGTTTGAAGGTGTGAGATTGTGAGATAGGATGGAGCTTGCTATAATCATTGTTGTATACTAGGTGCTCATCTCCCCCCCCCCCCCCCCCAGTCCGTCCTCCAGTTTCCCAAGCAAAAGATATTTCTCTCTTTTTAAATTCAGACCCACTTTACTGTTAGTATTATTCCTAGCTCTAGCCAACCTGGCACACTCATCAAAGAAAAGTCATTTATTTTGAAGGGTTTTTTTGCTAGGCCAAGTTCCCTAACCCAATTCTGAGGAGAATCCTGGGCTACCATGATACTTTATTGTTTTATTACTGGGTTCTCTGATATGCTGCTTTGTATGACATCAGATTTTTAGAATTAGAGTTTGGTTCTATTTAAAACTGCAACCTCAAGCAATTTTGTTTCCTAGTCCTCAAAAATCACCTTGGGATGAAAGCATCACAGTAGTATCTGTTTTTCAAATGTAGGATGAAGTTATCCATTGAGTTGTTAGGTGTGATCAGAATTTTGTCATTTAAATTTCTTTCTCAGTAAATGGTTTTACAGTGGAGTTAATAAAGGAGTGGTTCTTAGCAGTTAGAGAGTTGTTTATTAATAAAAGTGATAACTAGAAAAATTGAACCATTGAGAGAAATCCTCCCTAAGTTGTACATCATGTAATTTTTTGGAAGATTTCTGAATAAGGTACTGTTTGTATGCTATAGATTCCTTTTAAAGGATTTGTAGCAGTGACTCCTTAGCAAATTTATTAGAAGACTAATAATTTTTCTTTGAAATTAGTACTTCCTCATTATGTTAATGGACTGTTGTCAGCATGTCTATTTAAACTATATGTTGAATTTTCATACTTGGTTTTTAAAATCTATAGCTAATCTGTGAGTATTTAGGCATTCTGTTGATAACCCAAAAAGAGATTACATTAAGAAAACAGCAGACCTGAGATATTTCAGATAATTGTGATAGAAATTAATCCTGGTCCTTTTATCATCTTGAAATATTAGCATTCCCAGTCTCTTGTATTATCTTTTGCACAAATCTCCAAACAAAACTACTTTAGGAAGGTACAGATGTTAGTGTTTCCTCTACTGTGATGATGCTTCCTAAAGATACGCACTCTCCACTCTGGATTCTTCGTGTGGCTATTTAATTTACAGCAGAACATCTGTAAGTTTAACAAGAGCATTTAAAAAGAGCAAGGTGATGTTGAGCCCATTCATTTCAAATCAGGATTGATGGTGGTATTATTGGTTGGTTTTGGTTTTAGTTTTCAGTCTTAGGACCCAATTAAATTTTTTTTTTTTTTTAATGGATTTGATTTGAATACAAGCACAGAGCTATAAAGGGAAAGGTAGTTCACAGTGCCTTTACGTATAGTGAAACACCTCCAGTGTCTCCGAATATTAAGACATGCAAAATGACAGCTTTTAAATGTCAAAGGGATATTTACACCATACCTACAAAATGCACAGACCTCTTCTAGGATTCTAAGGAAAATTACAAGTTTTTGATGAATAGTGGTGTGAATAACCATAATTTATTTGAGCAAAAGGATAAGTTTATGTTAATTTGCGAAATACTGGTTCAAATATAATTTGAAGCACCATATTTCTCATAGTGTAGTAAATTAGAACATTCAGCCTATAGCAGACATGTTTTATTAACTTTTTTTTGATGTGATCTGCTTTCTTAATATTATGAATAAAATATACTGCCTAAAAATGAATGTCAAATGAAGCCTGAACTGTACAAAGTATAGTGGAATTATCTTTATTGATATGAACACAGTAATTCTACTATAACCTAATATTGCATTGTTTTTCACTAACTGAAAATCAGTGTTGATTCCTTTTGAGTTCTGTTCAGTTATGACTATCATTTATTTTCCAAATGAAATACTGTCAAGTCTTACCTGTCATTCTACCTAATAAATTGATACTTTGATTTTAATCATAGGGCTTTATATTTATCTTTGTTAAATTTTATATTGTGTGTTTGATTTAGTGTTCCAGACTCTTAGAGTTCTTTAAATTTCTAATTTGGACTTCTATTTTAAGCTGTTTTTCCTAGGTTTGTGTCAATCTTAGGTAGTTGTATTAAAGTCAGAAATTGTAAACTGACTGCCAAATTCCCTCATGTGTTTTATTTGGCTAGCATATTCTGTTAGTATTTTTTTAAATTAGAATGCTTTTAGTTAAGTCTTGTACTATCTGATTTACCAACCACTGTTCCTTACTGCATTACACATTTTGGCTTCACACATTTACGTTTATTGCTTAGCCATTAAAGGCATTTACTTTTGCAACCCCTAATAAATGAAATTGTTTATGAAAATATTGATTGGGACAAGTGAAGGGCAGAGCTTGTAGCCCTACAACTAGAAACCTTTTTCACTGTGGCATTCATTTTTAAATCTTTTTATTCTTGATTTTTGTTAGGATTGTTTAGCAAATGAATTAAATTGTAATACAGTTTTACACATCTCTAGGTCATTCATAAATATATCATGATTAACTTTGTCAAATGCTTTGTTAAAATCAAGAAACTTTTTTTTTTTAAATATATCTTTATTGATTTCAGAGAGAGGAAGGGAGAGGGAGAGAGAGAGGGAGACAGAAGCATCAATGATGAGAGAGTTGTCATTGATTTGCTGCCTCCGACTGGGGACCAAGGCCGCAACCCAGACACGTGCCCTGACCATAAAAAAAATCTTGTAATCGAGTAAGAGTTAAAAAAAAAATAGCTTCGACATCTGTGTTAATGACCTTTCTAAAACCTGAGATTTCATTTCTTGAATTCTACTTAACACAGCAATCCCTCTGACACCAGTTTAGCTTTCTATTTACTTTATTTCTTTATTGGACCTCCCCTTTGCTTGGAACTGATCCTTGTCTAAATTTTGATCTCTGAAATTTTAAGAGAAGTCTTCAGCATTACTCTTGCTACTCTCAGTTTTACATATGACCTTATCTCTTTACAAAAAAGAGGGTCATCAGACATTCATTCATTTTACTAACAATTCTCTCTAGCACCTAATCACTTATTTTATATGTACGGGAAGGGGAAAAATGGTATTGTTCATTTCTAAAGATGATAATAGTTAAAATTTGAGTCTTTTTAATGTGACAGGTAGTGTGCTTAAACAATTATATATATATATTATTTTTTATAATCTTAAGACTGTCATTAGCATTATTTTATTGGAAACTGAGGTCTAGAGAAGTTAAGTTTAACTTGCTTGTGGTCACATAACTTGTAGTAGCAGAGTTGAGACTTTTGTTGGTTTTGCGTGACTCATACTAACCTTGCTTCTTCATTACTACACTGTATAGCTTCTCTGTATTCTTGTTTCCCTCTTCCTGTAATGTTGTAGAATCTTGCTTTCTCCGTTATCCCTTTTTTTATGACTTTATCCTATCTATTCAACCTACATATAAATCTGGGTCTCTTTTAGCCATCAAAAAATACAAACAAAAGCACATAAACTTTTTTTTTTTTTTACTTTGCTTCCCCTCAAGATACCAGCTCTTAGCTCTCTCCATACTTTCACAAGGCATTTTGTAAGAACAAACTAAATTAACTGCCTCCTGTTTCTCACCTGCCACGTGATGAACCTTGATATGCACACCAGATCCACCAATCTTTCCAGTCCTTATCCCCCACTGCCATTGAAATTTCAGCTTTGGATCTGTTGATACTAGTCTTTTGTTGCTTTTTTATGCCTCTTAGTTCTCTCTTTCTTAGTCTTTGCTAAGTTATCCTCTAATGCCATCTGCTGCTTAAGTTTATTGTGTGTTTTAGGATTCTATACTCAGTCCTTTCCCCAATCTCTTATTGTATGCACAATTCTTAGGTAATTGAGTCTGTTCTCACAGTTTTGGCTATTGCCTAAATCTCTATCTGTACTCTACTCTTATTTTCTGAGTTTTGTCTTAACCTGTGTTTTCAACCACCTATGGAACATAGCAGCCTAAAATATTCTGAGATTCATTATGTAAAAGTCTAAACTTTTCCCCTCACACCTTTTTGTTCTTCATGCTTTCCCTGTCTCATTACCAGCCTAGTTGGCTAAGTTTAGAAACTGTTAAATTAATTTAAACTTCTTTGTTTCTCAGATTCTCTGTTTTTTAAATATATCTTTATTGATTTCAAAGAGAGGAAAGGAGAGGGAGAGACAGAGAGAGAAACATCAGTGATGAGAGAGTCATTGATCGTCTGCCTCCTGCACGCCCCCTACTGGGGATTGAGCCTGCAACCCTGGCATGTTCAATTCCTGACTGGGAATTGAACCTCGATCACCTGGATCCTAGGTCTATGCTCAACCGCTGAGCCACGCCTGGCTGGGCTCTCAGATTCTCTATTACTCTCATGTTTAGCTAGCCAATATACGTGCCCACCCACCTCCCTTTTTAAAAAATCCTTTTGCCTATGCCCTGGTCTAGGCCTTGAATTCCTATAGGTTTCTAGATGTTCAGTTTTCAGTCTCATCTTCCCAACTTCCTCCCTTTCCATACCTATTTTTCCAGTGCTGTTTGAGTTATAACAGACCTTTCAGTATCATCCTAATTTTTAAATAATATCCATTGCCTCTGAACTAAAATTTATTGAACAAATATTTACTCAGTATCTATTATATGCTGGGCACTATTCTGAATGGGGATAGAGCAGTGAACAAACAGACAAAAATCTTTTCTTTCATGGAGCTTAGTCTAGTGAGGAGAATCAGACAATAAAAAGTAAACTATGTAGTTAGGAAGTGCTACATATCGTGGGGAAAAATTAAGTGGAGAAGGCAGGTGGGAGTGGGGGGTGGACAAATGGGTTGCAATTTTAAATGGTGTGATTAGGGAAAGGGACACCTGAGCAAAGATTTGAGGGCATTGAGGCAAGTGAGCTGTGTGTGTATCTGGGGGTAGAATATTCCAGGCTGAAGAACTAATCAGTACAGGGACCCTGAATGTGAAAGCCTGCCAGATGTGTTCAAAAACAGCAGGAAGCTGTTGTTGCTAAAGGTGAGTGAGAAATGGGGAGAGCAGTGAAGTAAAGAAGTAGACAGGGAAATAAGGAAGTGCATGTATAGGACCTTGTAGATAATTTATAAGAATAAATCTTAATGAAGTGGAGCGGAGGAGATCCAATAATGTAACTTATATTTTGATACTAGACTGTGAAGGCTAAAGGTGGAAGCAGGAAAACTATTTAGGAATATATTGCAGTAATTTAGGTGAGATGCAATAGTGACTAAGACCAGGGTTGAGCATTGAAGATGCTAAGAAGTAGTTGGATCCTGGATAAACTTTAAAGGTGGAATCATTAACACACACACAGAGATACGGGGAATGTGTGTATATGTGTGAGAGGTAGAGGTGAGTGGGGAGTTAATGATGATTTTAAGGTTTTTAGCCTAGGCAAGATCAAGTAGACAGTTGGATATACTAGTCTGGAGCTAAAGGCAGAGATCCAAGATATGTATGAATTTGGGAATCATCAGTATATTGTAGTATTGAGCCATTAGACTGGATGAGATCATCAAGGGAGTGAGCTTACATTAAAACACATACACACAGAGATCTGATGACTAAGCCCTGGGATCCTCCATTTCTCAGGAAATAAAAGATAATAGGAGGAACCAGAAATGGAGAGCAAGAAGAGTTGTCTTTAACGTAGGATGAAACCAAAAGAGTATAGTGTTCTAGAACCTAAGTGAAGCAGGTGTTTCAAAGAAGGAAACATGATGAAAGCCGAGTAGAAGGGAGGGGTTAGATGATGACTAAAAATTGACATGGGATTCAGCAACAAGGAGATTATTGATCTCTATGAACAATTCTAGTGGAGTAGTGGTGGTGAAATTCAGTGGAGTAAGTTTTAGAGAGAATGAGATGAGACAGGTATTGGAGAAAGTAACTGTAGACACCTCTTATGAGGCATTTTGCTCTTAAAGGGGGCCTGAAAATATGGTGGTGATTAGTGCAGTTAGAGTTTTTTTAGTGATGGGAGAAATAGCAGCAATTTTGTGTACTGATTATAATGCTCCCACAGAGAAAGACAGGAAAATTACTGAAGCAATGACTGAATAGGAAAAACAGAACAGTATCTTTTGTATGTTTTTTTATTTGTTTTTTAACAAGTAGCAGGGTTTGTCTTAGAAAGGTACTTGGTCAGTTTATCTCTAGAGAAGGGAAAGAGGAGCATATGGGGAAAGATGCTGGTAGGTAAGCACATGCAGTGGTGCAAGCAAGGTCATCAGCTGAAGGTAAGAATGGGAGACGAGGTATTGGACTTTGAAGAGAAGAAATCAAATAGTTTGAAAAAGTGAATAGACTAGGCAGATATAGTATTACTGGGCTGATTGAATTTCTTCAAGATGAATTTAATGTGAGACCAATCAGCACAATTTTAGGTTTGCAGTCATGTTCAGTTCTTGGGTGCAGGTAGGGAATGTGTGGAAAGCTGGATTTAACCAGAGTTGTGGTTTATCAAACACGTATGACATAAGAGAAGGGTATGTACTAGAGTGGACTAGGCAAACTTTTTCATAAAGGGCCATTTAGTAAATATTTTTGGTTTTGCAGGCTATGTGGTCTCTGTCACAACTACTCAAGTCTGCCGTTAACGCTCAAAAGTAGCCATAGAAAATACTTAAGTAAATGAGCATCACTGTGTTCCTATAAAACTTTATTTATAAAAACAGGCAGCACACATTTGCTGTTGTTCACTGACCCCTGTGATAGACCCTGGAATTTAAGCTGGATATGAAAGGGAAGGAGAGGAGAACATGAGAGTGAAGGATAGTGAAAAGGTGGTAGGGTCATTGGTATGCTGTCTCACTAAACTGTTTTTTGAGCTCTGCTGTACTCTTTGACCCCACATCTTGCATATGTTTTTTTTCTCTGCCTGAAATGGTCCTTTTGTACTCAGTTTAGATGTCATCTCTTTTATACCTATGCCCTTACTTCCTCTGCAGTGGCTACTGACATATAAAAAATAATCAATTAATGCTGAAAATTGAAATTCTTCACTTCATTTTGGTAGGTAAGATGATTTCAAATTGGGAAGACTGAAAGTTTGCTTACCTGCAGATTTTCCCACTCAGTAGCCAATTCTAGACTTGAACACAGTGATTCTCAACTTTGTTTTCTGCTTCAGTTTATTTATCTGATATTGTTCACATGTTCAGGGTAAGGGTAGCACTCTGTTCCTCTTTCCTACTTGGTACTTAGTTGGAATTCCCTTCTTTCTCTCCAATGATCTTGGATTGGTGTCTTTATGCTGCTGAGAATGGATGTTTAAACATGTGACCTGCAGTAAACTTGTGAGTATGGTAACTTGCTGCCTTATTAGTTTACTCTTTTTCTTTCAGTTAATTGTAGAAGACATGTGTTGGTTCTACTAAGTATAGACTGTCAAGTACCCATAGAATCTTTTTGTAGAGGTCAGAGAAATTTTGAAGAACATCAAGTCCAACTTTTTATATTATAGTTGAAGAAACTGAAGCCTTGGGAGATTTAAGTGACTTACATACATCAGTTAGCAGCAGAGCAAGGGCTAGAAATGTACTGTTTTAGCTCTCAATTCAATATTCACTTTACTACTATGGCACATTTCCTGATGGGATAAGAGGGCATTGATTCTCAAACTAGAAAATATGAAACTCTGTGATAGGTGTTATCCTTTAAAATCATATAACCTAAATAATAGTTTAAATATGATTAGGAATCTTAACAGTATTGAAAAGATGTGGTAGATTGTTTTTCTTATTATGTTTATATTCTGATTTAATTTTGTATAATTAAAATTGAACACATGAATGTCTTAATTTCTTAATCTGTATAAGTGAATGTATAGAGCATTTACTGTAATTTGAATATTTAAAGACTAGTTTCTAATTTTGTTATTTTGTTTGTTTTGAATAAACTTTTTCAGAAAGATGAGGTCTATCTCAATCTGGTGCTGGACTATGTTCCGGAAACAGTATACAGAGTTGCCAGACACTATAGTCGAGCCAAACAGACGCTTCCTGTGATCTATGTCAAGGTATGTAAAAATGGAGCAATTTTCCATTTTATAAAGTACTTACCATGAGCTGGGAAGAGGGCTAGGTGTATTTTAACTATATTAGCGCATCTAATACTAAGAAGAAAAAGCTGCAAAGTAGGTATTGCTAGAGCTTCATTAAATTCTTTTACAGTTTTAAATAGTGAAGCTTTTACTGTTTAAACTTTAATGAGTCCAATATTGAAGATATTTGTCATCTTTCTTATACGTGAATTTTTCAGACAATTATGGACTTTAATTTTGCTAGGCATAGCATCTTTTTATTTAATTTCTGATATACTTATTTTGCCACAGATTGAAATAAGAGCAGTCATATCATAAAATTATAAAATACAGCTATAAGTATGATCAAATTCAATGTTTTTTTGCCCTTTACATATACATTGTGTCTGTAGCTGAAGTTTCAACTTTTAATAATTTTAAATAATGTATAGATTCTTTCAAGGTGTCATTTAGCTTATGGTACCTATTACCAGGATCATCTTTTTTATTTGGTGGAACTCATGACAGAGTGGTTAGGAATTTATCCAGCATAATTCTGATTAAATATCCAGTTACTATTTATATTTCCAATATATCTTATACGTATTTTTAAAATTTCTTTGTTAGAATTGGGATCCAAGTAAGGTTCCTATTTCAACTGGCAGATGTGCAGCAGCTGCTGCTGCTGCTTCTGCTGCTTCTTTTTAAATTGATTTTAGAGTGAGAGAGGGAGAAGCATTGATTTGTTGTCCCACTTATTTATGCACTCATTGGTTACTTCTTGTATGCGCCCTGACTGTAGATCTAACTGAGACTTTGGCGTATTGGGACCACGCTCTAACCAACTGAGCTACCTGGCCAGGGCCAGATGTGTTTCTTAATGTTTCTTTTCATCTCTAATTTATTTATTTCTCTCTCAACTTAGTTATTAAAGAAACTGGGTCATTTGATCTTCAGTTTTTTGGTCTCGATTTTGTGCTTGAATTGCTGCAGTACAGTGTAGTGTATTACTCTTCTCTGTATTTCATGTAAATTGGACATTAGATAAAATTTTTGTAGGAATCAAGATTACTTCATATATAGTATTGAGTGCTTTTCTAAGGAATAGCAATGTCTTTTTGTGATGCGTGTAGCCATTGATGCTAATTGCCTAAGTTCATTAATTCATTAACAGTTGTAAAATGATATTTTAATATTATTATTCCTTCTTAATTTATAAGCTAGAATAGTTCCATAAATAGAAACTTTCCTATGTCAACTATTTCATTTCCCTGAGGTACAGTTTATATAAGACAGGATATATATTTGATTATTTCTCTTTATTTACCAAAATTTATAATAATTTATTGGTTCCATAGCATCCTCCAAAGATTACCAAGGAGGTATTTTTTGTTGTTGTGTTTGTTTTAAAGCTTCTTAGACAAGTCTTAGTAATCTTGGATAGCTTCCTTGCTTTCTAGCATGACAGTACTCTAGGTTCATCTTTATACATTTCTTCTGCTGACTTGAAATGAGCCTTATCTTCAAGGGGAACTTATTCTTTTAGTGCGAAATAGTATTTAGAAACCACAGTCTGGATATTAGGGGTGCTACTTGCAATAGAATTGGTTATTGTTTTTAGGTCTTTTTAGTGGACAGAGCTAGGAAATATGTGTATAATTTTTTCAAAGATAAAATGCATCTTTTTCCATCCCAAAGATAAATACACTATGTGTTTATGTTGCTATTTTTAATTAAATATTGGGGAGCTTAACAATCTTCCATCTCTATTTCCTTTCCTTTACACTAAAAATTCTATTTTTCAAAGACATTATAATTACTTATGTGTTCTGTCCCATACTATGCATGCAATAGTCTTAGGATAGCAATACCAATACTACCAGTACCAGCTGAAAATAATTTAAGATCTTTTGCAGCTCTTTTTATTCCTGTGGTACGTCCCATTAGGATGAACAGTCGAATTTCTCTATTTTAAAGAAACAATGAATAATTTCTTTCTGTGATTATGCCTTACTAAGCTTTGTTTGTTTAATTTTACTTTTATTATAGATTGTGTTTTAAACTTTTAAAAGTTAATTTTACTTTAAATTTTCCATCAAAATTGAAAATACATTGTTCCAAAGTAAAATCTACAAAACAAGGTATATGCAGTTAAAGAACGTTTTTTTTGTTTGTTTTTAAATATATCTTTATTGATTTCAGAGAGAAAGGGAGAGGGAGAGAGAGAGATAGAAACATCAATGATGAGAGAGTCATTGATTGGCTGCAGCCTGCAACCCAGGCATGTGCCCTGACAGGGAAGCGAACCCCGATGATCACCTGGATCCTAGGTTGATGCTCAACCGCTGAGCCATGCCTGGCCGGGCTAAAGAAGTTTTTAAAGTAATTATTTTATCGCCCCATCTCCCTTTTATGTAAATGGTTACATGATGGGTATATATTTTTTCTACCTTGCTTTTTTAATTAAAAATGTATTCTGGAAATTACTCTGTAGATAGATGGATGGATAGATATAGAGTTATTTTGCCTTTCTTTTTACAGCTGTATATATTAGTCTGTTGCATGGCTGTATCCTAATTTATTTAGTTGGTCACCTATTAATGGACATATCCTTCAGTAGCCTTCATGGACGTCACCATCTAATATAAACTTATTTGGCATACATGTTACCAAAATGGCAACTGCAGTCTTTTGTTACTCTTTGACTTTCATATTTTCTGGGGGAGTTGAGTATGTTTTATGAGTTTACTCCTTCAAACCTCTTTCTTTACCCCTTTTATAGTGCTGGTCACTTAGTACTTGATGATAGTTATATATAAGTTAAATTTTTGAGTACCTTTTTTGATGAACAGCTTTCATAATTAAGTGGTGTTTAAATACAATTCTAAAACAGATGCCTGGCAAATCATTGACCTTGAAATTTTTTTAATTGAAAAGATGTGGTTAAGGACAGGGTCTGGGTACACAAGAGAGCTAGATGCATTTTTGTGAATCATGAACAAAATTGCTATTCTATTATTTGTTTTAAACAGGTTTAGTAGCGTAGAGAAGAGAGGACATTGGACTTGAAGTTAGATTTGATAATTTTGTAACTGAGTTCAAACTGTGTTCAAACTGCTAATTGGGCCTCAATTATCTCTTGTGAAAATTAGGATAAATGTGTATCTCACAGAGTGATTGTAATAATTAAATAAACAAATGGTGAAACACACTTGTTTTGACAGTACATTTTAAATAAGTCTCGAATTTCAAAATGTACTAAATATCTGAGTTTCTAAGAGTTTATCATTCTAGTCTTTTACTTAGTGATCAAGCTATTTAATAATTGTGTTTTTGCACTTTTAGTTAATAGAATAAGAATATGGCAAAATAAAGAAATAATAATTAAAATAGGCATGCTTAAATACCCAAGACACTGCAGAATATTAAGTATGTGATACTGGACAAATTGCTTAACCTTTGTGCCTCAGTTACTTTATATGTAAAATAGAAATAATAGTAGCACCTATTACATAAGGGTTAAATGAAATAATACATGCAAAGCTCTCAGAATAATGCCTGGCACATGATCAGTTGTTTTCTTGTTATTGTTTTTGCTGTCTTTCTAGTGTAGTAAGCCTCTTCGTTATCCTATAAACATACTTTTACAGAGTCAAACAAAAAAAAAAAGATATAAAATTGCATATTTCATTCTTTAATCTTGACCTTTCAAAAGATAAAATGAAGAGGATGGAGATAGGGTAGATCTTTCAGATGAATGAATATAGTAAAAAAACACCTTAACCTCATTTAAACTCTTAAGCATTTTTAGCAAAGAAAACATTTTTTCCCACTGATTCTTGCTGACCTAGACATCAGTGTCTCAACAGAGTTAATAAAGTCTCTCCTTTAGTAAGTTAATGTCTATGAAGTCAATATCTTGTGGGGACTAATTTTCTTAGTGGCAGTGAATTAATTCTTAGAACTCTGAGAGTAAGCTTTAGGACTTGGAGATTGATTCTGTGAACAGTGATGCAGTATTAGAATTATGAAGCTTTTAAAAAGTTATATGGATGCCCTGGCTGGCATGGCTCAGTTGGTTGGAGTGACATCCTGAGCACTGAAGTGTTGCGAGTTCAATTTATGGTCAGGGCACATACCAGGTTGTGGGTTTGATCCCCAGTCTGGTGCCTGGTATGAGAGGCACCAGATCAATCTTTTTCTTTCCTCCCTCTCTTTTCTTCTCTCTCTAAAAATCAATGGAAAACATATCCTTGGATGAGGATTAAAAAAAAGTTATATAGATATCTAAATTCCGTAATTCTAACTTTGGTGGCAAAATGCTGACCTAGTTGAAGATCTTACCTATACATTTTACATCATGCTTCATTTTAAAGAAGACTTAAACTTTTCCAGCTTTAGTTCAAATAATGTTAAGGATGTACTGAGATTACCTGTCTGCTGTTTCATCGTGACTGTTTGAAAGAAAGTAGGTCTCATGTTTAACTTGAATTAACTAAGTCTTAACAGTAACCTCTAAATATTGGTGCCTTATGACAATGCTTTCGTCTGACGTTTGTCTTTTTTTGTTTTGTTTTTTACCAAGTCACTGGTATCTTTGGTTTGAATCATTTAAAAAAGTGCAGTGGTACCTCAGTTTTCGAACGTCTCCATTGATGAACATTTCAGTTTACAAATGCCATAAACCCAGAAGTAAATGCTTCAGTTTTTGAACACACCTCAGAAGTCAAACTTGCCACACAGCTTCCCCTGAGTGCAAGATCCTGAGGCTGTCGGCTGTTAATCCCTCAGTTTTCAAACATTTCAGAACTCTTAACGGTCTTCCAGAACGGATTACATTCGAAAACCGAGGTACCACTGTATTTCCATGGTACTGGTAACTTTGGGTTAAAGGTCAGAAGGTGAGTAGTCAGAAAAATTTTGAAGTGAACCAGAACATAGACCTTGGGATAGAAAAAGGTTTAAGATACACAGTTGACCTTTTAATGCAGGCATTAGGGTTAGGGCACCCTCCACCCCCAGTAAAAAATTCACCTCTATTTTTTGACTCCCCCAAAACTGTACTAATAGCCTACCATTGACTAGAAGCCTTACTGATAACATAATCAATTAGTACATATTTTGTATGTTATATGTATTATATATTGTATTCTTACAATAAAGGAAGCTAGAAAAAAGAAAATCATAAGGAAAGGATATTTATAGTACTGTACTGTATTATTGTTACTGTAAGTTTACATCATCTATGTAAGGTTTATCATCTGGTAAATGGTCTTTCAGTACATGTATGATCCAAAACACTGTATGTATTATATATGTATTACTAACACTAGACATAAATATTGAAAAGATAATGTGAAAAATATTCAGTTTATTTACAGTTATAACAATTCATGCATTGATAACGAAACAATATGATAGCTTTATGGTAGCCTAGTGCAATCGATGTGATTGCTTCACAGTAGTAAGGAAATCTCCAAAATATTGTTCCATATATTTGTTGGAAAAAATCCACATATAAGTGGACTCATGCAGTTGAAACCCATGTTGTTAAGGGTCTGCTGTATTCTCTTTCTTCATAAAGTCCCTCTCTTCCCCAGTGTAAAGGCTGATTCTTTCTTCCATGCAGACACAGTTTCTTGATGCTTTTTTCCTAATAAAATCTAAATAAATGTTCTTTGAGTCTGATGTCAGTAGTCAGCTAGGATCTGTTTTTAAGTGGTATTTTAAAGTCTACTTATTTTTGAAGGATATTAATGGGAAGCATAGTGATGCTGTTAATGGGGTTACTGATACCTTGATAGATAATTGATTATAGATTTCCTCAGTTCACACGTGAATTTTTCCAGGCCTCTGTTGATAACCCCTGGGGCTGACATCTCAGAATATTATTCTGAAGATAAAATTGCAAATACTCTTAAAGAATGATGAACTTAAAAAACTAAAGACTTGTCTTTTGTTCTAAACTTTTTTATTTGTTAGTTACACAATTTGGAATACTTCTCTGAGCTTTTTATCTGTTTGGGGGGGGAAACTGTCTTAGGTTTGTTGAGCAATGTTAGTAAAATAAAAAATTACAAGGCACATTGCAGAATTTCCTTTTTAAGTTATTAAATGATGGTATTAATATAATATATGGTTAACAAAACTTTAATTAGCTAATTAATATAGAAATGGCATGAGACTTGTTAAAGGAAGATTGTGTGCTAATAATCTCCAGCATTTCACCTGTTCTGTTTTGAAAATCTGGTACTTTATTTACTGCTTAAAGATTCTAATTGTTTGAGATAGAAAGTATTCATTTAATTTTTTGCTATTTATTCCAGTTGTATATGTATCAGCTATTCCGAAGTTTAGCCTATATTCATTCCTTTGGAATCTGCCATCGGGATATTAAACCACAGAACCTCTTGTTGGACCCTGATACAGCTGTATTAAAACTCTGTGACTTTGGAAGGTAAGCTAACTCTCTTTCCTTCTCCCTTCCCTCCTTTCCCACCTCACTCTTACACTCCATATACTTTTTTTTAAGGTATAATCTCTTCTGTTATGTCAGTCTAAAATTAATGTAATGCTTATTCAGGGAATATAAACCAGTGCAGCTTCATGTTACGGTTTTTTGGTAAATTCTGTCAGAATTATAAATGCATGTGGTCTTTCATCCAGCTGTTTAACTGCTAGGAATCATTCCCTTAGGAAAACACATTTATAAAATGGTATATGTACATGGATTTTTATCATAGCATTGTTTATCAGTGTCTATCAGTAAGAAAATTATCAGGTAAATAATGGCATAAGGTGGCTGTCTATATATTGAAAAGGAATGATTTCTAAGAAATTATAATTTTGAAAAGCAAGGTCAAGCTTTGGCCGGTGTGGCTCAGTTGGTTGGAGTGTTGCCCTGGTTCCCCAAAAGGTGGCAGGTTCTATTCCTGGTCAAGGTTCTATTCCCATCATGGTACATGCCTAGGTTGCGGGTTTGATCCCGGTCAGGGCGTGTACGGGAGGCAACCGATTGATGTTTGCCCTCATTCCTTTCTCTCTCAAATCAATAAACATATCCTCAGGTGGGAATTTTTTTTTTTTTAAAAAAGCAAGGTCAAGACTGTTTATGTGTATATATTCTTTTTTCAGTAAAGAACTAATTTTTAAAAAATATTATTACACATTACTATGTATCTTTTTAACTTCATAGTTAACCTCCATTTAGAGATGAAGTAAAAGGTCTAGTAGCTATATTTTCTTTCTTTTCCTCTATAATTTAGTCTCTTAGTCTTCCTTCTTTTCTGCAGATTTTAATGCACTTTCTGTTTTCTTAAACTCATTCCTTGGTGTAATATAATATACTATGTAATAAAACTTCATCTTTTCCATCTCCATAATATTCAGCATCTTGTGCCTCCCCGATTTACCCTTTCAACATGAAATCAACCCTATATCCCCATGTAACTCAGGCAGTTAACTGTCTGCCTCCTCTCTAGAGTAATCACCTAGAGTAGCACATTTCTCTCCATCCCTAAGACATCTCCACATAACTGGGAACCTCTCCAATTTTTTCATTCTCACAAATTTTACTTTTTAACTCAACTCTTTATAGATATTGACCCACACCTGCTAATACCTGTATTCCTACCTCTTTGTAATACTTTTTATATCAATCGACAGCTTAAAGTTTAGGTTTAATACAGGATATATTTTCCACAGGCTATCCCTTCAGAGAGTCATAACAAAACACATCTGCTCTGCTGTGAGTTAATCCTTCTTAGTCTCACAGGGTGTCCTCTTCCAGGCCATTCCCTTTTTATAGTTTCCTAATTTCAGACACCTATTACAGGATCCAACTCATTTTGCAGGCTATAACTCTGTCCCTTCAACTATCAGAAAGGGTGAAGGATATTAATCATTTGATGCTTCAAACAAAGCACTACTGTTATTTGTAGGACAAACTGCCCAAATCATGAGTTTTATTTTTATGTGGTTTCTCCCCCCTGAGAGTGACTGATTGGTATGGACTGTAAAAAGACTATGAGACATCAAGTTTAGAAGAGTTTCTCTTTTTACTGTGATGTCAACACTATTGCTATGGTTCATTCCATTGGGACATAGAAATCACTTTGTTCTAATATATTTAGAATAGGGATTTCACTTGTATGGTAATAGTTCATTTTTAATAGCTCTGATAATGAAGCTGGCTTTTTTGTTTTGTTAGTTGGTTTGGGCAAGTAGAGTTTGGGATATACTTTAGATCCTTAGTGCCAGGTTGATGGTGACTTGAACAAAACAGTATGACACTCTTGTTAGTAATTCTAACAAAATGAAATGGGGACTGGAAGTAGGTGAAGGTCTAGGCTAGTTGAGACTGAGACATGGATATATGACCACTATATTAGATGCTCAACCCTCAAAGGGCTGGAAGTTATAGCCAGCCTTACCTAAAGAGAAAGAAGGTAACTCCATCAAGTAGTGAAGAAATCTATAGGCTATGGAGTTTCCAATATTACCTTCTTTATCTTATAGTAGATTTCTAACTGTATAATTAGAATCTGCCTTGTTAATCTAAAAAATTCTTCGTAAGGTAGAAAGGTCTTATCAGTTAATGCTGAAAAGTGTCGCAATTTTTATGCAGCCTAAAATGAATTATTATATTAATTTATAGGATGGTTTCTGTGTGTCAGTACTTGTGGAGAATGTAAAAAAATAAACTGCCTCCCATCTTCAAAACTTGTGATGAAGGAAGAATAGGTTAAGGTCAAAGTTATCATGGATCAGAAATAAATGAAAGAAAAGAAAGCACAAACTTTGAAACCCTTCTGACCACTTTCATTTATCTCTACTCTGATTTTTCTATACCTCAAAATTTTCTTACCTTTCCTTGTTACTCACATTTAAAATTTTTATTTTGTTTGTATTCATTTCTTATATTTACTTTGTTATTATTTATGTTAAAATAGCTTCTACAGCGGCTTATTCCAGTGTATATTCAAATTATCTTGGGAGAAATCTCAAAAGAAACTAATTTTAATTTATTATAGTGTTTAAAATACATGCCACAAAGTTTTGGAAGGAAAGTTGGATTAAGAGAACATGTAATTGCCTGGCCGAGCATGGCTCAGCAGTTGAGCATCAACCTAGGATCCAGGAGATGGAGGTTTGATTCCCGGTCAAGGCACATGACCAGGTTGCAGGCTCTATCCCCAGTCGGGGGCATGCAGGAGGCAGCCAATTAGTGATGACTCATCATTGTTTCTGTCTATCTCTCCCTCTCCCTTTCTCTCTCTCTGAAATCAGGAAAGATGTATTTTTTTGAAAAAAAGAGAGAACATATAATTAAACTCAAGACAACAGAGTTAGAATTCATAGGCTGTGAATAATCTCTGCCCTTAAGAAGTGAGCCTGTCTTTTTTTTATTGGGTATTGGATGTTTAGACAGTTAATAAATTGATTAAGATGGTAGAAAAATAGATTGGTCTGTAAGTCTTATGATATTCACTCCTAAATCAGAAGTCAAATTATAAAAGAGTGGCCAATTTCTTACCCTTAAAAAAACATTGGGTAAAAAGGTATTCATTCTTACATTATAATCTATTACTATGGTTTTTGGTGGGGACAGGTACCTCTTACTTTTTTGCCCTTTCTTTGTATTTTAGAGGCGGAATTTAGGGAACAGAGGATCAGAAGAAATTAAGCATTTATCTTTCTGTGACTTTTTATCTCCTTTTCCTTAGGTTACAGTTGGCAAACGTAGTCTTTAAAAATTACTGTTATTTTTTAAATTAATCTCATGTAAAACTTATGTTTCTTTTGTCAGAGATAGTTATGGTTTATATTTTCTTTTTCATGTGTGACATGATTGGAGTTACATGAATCTTAGATAAACATTTAGTTTTGTGCATGATAACAGTTTTAAAGTTTAGATTGTTTTAAATTTTTCTGCTTTTTATTTTTGTTAGTGCAAAGCAGCTGGTCCGAGGAGAACCCAATGTTTCGTATATCTGTTCTCGGTACTATAGGGCACCAGAGTTGATCTTTGGAGCCACTGATTATACCTCTAGTATAGGTAAGTACTGAATCTGAATATAATGGCTTGTAACTATTAATTGAATCTTGTTTTTACTAATTTAGTGTTACTAATGTATACTTTCACTTAAATATAAAGATGGGTATGCACTGAAATATCTTTTTTCTTAAAGATTGATCTGCAAAAAAGTGTACAGTATTTAAAACTTTACCTTTAAGAATTTAAAATATATTTACTATCTACTTTGAGGTTTCTTGGATTTTTCAAATAAATAATGAAGTTATTCCTTTATAATTGCATGATTTCTTTATGATTACCTGTTTTTAACTTAAACTTGCAAATAAATCTTAAGTATACCTTTTCCTTTCTTCCTTTTTTTTTTTTTTTTTAATTCCCCTGAAATACTCACTTCTGAGCTTGATCAACAGTTGGAGAGTTTGCATTCATTAAGTTTATGATGAAAGTAATGGAATGACCATATTGTTGACATTCCTACTCTGCTGTCTCAATTAGTTATTTAATTTCAGTTTAGATTAAAAAAAAATCTGACTTTTTCATTAGTAGTTTGGCTAAACCCACTAATTCTGTAGAAGGTTTCACAAAAAATCTTTAGTATCAGAAGAAATTGAATAGAGACAATTGACCTGAATAGAGATAATTTACTCCAATCTTTATGGACCTCCTCTTCTACCCCATTTTTGCACAGTAGTAGGAGTGAACATGGAGAGTATGATTAGCTGGACATAAAGAGGAAGCTAAGGAAGGAGGTACAACCTTGCGCTAGGTGCAAGTGGAGGTCAAAACTATTGTTATATATTTTTTCTGAAGAGCATTCCTTAGTCAGAAAAAGAAACAGAAACAGAAACAGAAGCATACAGATAGCAAGCAAATAAACAATAACAACAACAACAAAAACCCAAACCTCAGTAACAGAAAACTAGAAAAAAAACAGAACTTGGACAATTTTTGTCTTTTGAACAAGTAGAAATTCTCTGATATGAACAAAGACCACTAAACGGAAATACACTACCAATTTTAAAATGCTAAAGGGCAAAATGCCAGTGGACCAGCAGTTTTCACCAGCAGTTTTACCCACTAGTTTTACTCTTTGTCTTCCATATTTGTAGCTTGAATCATGCCTAAGAAAGTATTTCCTGTTGTTGGTTCTTTTTTTTTGGTTTTTGGGGTTTTTTTGGTTTGTTTTTTAATGAAAGTATAATTATTTCCCTGCAATTTTTCTAGCATTGTCTTCTGAGATGAATTATTCTGTATTATAGAGGAAAGGAGTGAGTGTACCACCTTTCATCTAGTTGGCTAGGTAAAGGGATATGTTTGAACCTAGATCAAAATAAGTCATTTACCTAATAAGGAGGTACATTTTTTTCACTTGATTTTACGAGTTACTTTAGGCTTTGAGTAAAGATTTTCTAGCAGGTTTTCATATTTGCTTCATTTAACACTAACCTAATATATCAAGGAGGGCTTTTTTGGTCTCTGTTTGCAAAATAGGGGTCTTGGTTGTCATTACTTGGAACTAGACAAAATCAGCTTGAATATCTTAAATGAAATTTTTGTCATTTTTCTAGGTTAGTTAAAAGTAGTCACTGGAGTAGAGATTTTCAGTTCTCTCTCCATAGTGCATCTTATCACATCAGACCTCTTAAATTTGTTGTCCCATGCCATTTCACTATTCTTCCTCCCTGCTGATAGATGGGAAGGCCCAGCAGTGATTTATGTTCATCTGTTTAAAGTACTTGTTGGTTTATACAAAACCCAGCAATCTCAGGCATTCCAGAAACTGTGAAAATGAGCTTTTCCTTGCAGGAAGGCTTAATAGTGGGCTATAAATAGAGTGACCATATAACTTATCTTCCCATTTAGTAATACTTTTAAAAGAGAAAGTAGATTCTATTAGTAATAGCAAGGTAATAGATTTATACCTGGCCTCTTTTGGGTAAGCCAGAATATATGCTTTAAATTATTTTTTAATTTATTAATTAAGTTTTTAACAGCTTTTTCCCACAGGGATTAAGGTTTCCACTTTGACTTAAAAGTGAATTTTCTTATTTGTGAAATAAAGTATATTTTTCTGTCTTCACATTTAAAAATGGTAATATATTTAAACACATTTTTTTCTGTCAGTATTACAACATAAAAGTCAACTGTTTAAAGTCCTAAAATTTTTTCTCAGAATTTGCATTGGCTTAAAACTGTGTACAGGATATTGAACCCTAGGTTGTTGCTACTCTGTAAGCACCTGCTAATGTGCAGAGATTGTGTCACTTTGCCTTATTTTTAAGTGTTATAAATAGGTAGTCATGTCCTATGTTTTGTTACTGTAATTCCCTGTCTTGGTTGTTGAAGACTTGGACATCTGATATTTGATAATAAATAGACTTTACCTTTTTTTGGAATATTATTATTGGCTTTCATTCCTCTTTAGTAAGTTTAACTCTTAATTTTAAAATGCATTAGGGATAGTTTGATGACTTTTTTCCTTTGTTTAGATTGTGCAATCTTTTGTTTGTGATATTTATCCTGTAATCAAAGTACAATTAGAAAATGTATACAAATAGTTTCCAACTCAACCTAGGCTACACAGTATTAATAAGACTTTTATTTGTTTTTCTCTTCAGATGTATGGTCTGCAGGCTGTGTGCTGGCTGAGCTGTTGCTAGGACAACCAATATTTCCAGGGGACAGTGGTGTGGATCAATTGGTGGAAATAATCAAGGTGAGGAGGTTGAATTGGAATTTTGAACTGGAAGTAATTTTGTTACTAGTCTAAGAATGCATATCTCTCTCTCTCCTTCTCTCCCTCTCTCCCTCTCTCCCTCTCTCCCTCTCTCCCTCTCTCCCTCTCTCCCTCTCTCCCTCTCTCCCTCTCTCCCTCTCTCCCTCTCTCCCTCTCTCCCTCTCTTCCTCTCTCCCTCTCTCTCTCCCTCCCTCCCTCCCTCCCTCCTCTCCCCCCTCCCCCTCCCCCTCCCCCTCCCCCCCTCTCACACACACACACACACACACACACACACACACACACACACACACACACACACACACACACACCCCCCCCCCCCCCCCCCCCCCCCAGTTAGATGGGATCCTGGTAAAGCCATTTTGCTTATCTGATGCCAAGAAGGGATATGTCTGTTATTTAAAGTATTTAAACACTCTAAAATCACTAATATATATATAAAGAATAAAAACAGAAAATATGTTTTTTCTAACCATCTACTTACTCTCTGTTCCTCATACTTGGCTGAATACATAGGAGATGCTTGTATCTATTCAATACATAAATATTCATGAAATGGAAGACTGAATATTTACATGTATGAGTAGACCGTGATAGAAGCAGAATTTTGACTCATAGGTTTAATATAATTTTATTTAGTACATCTATAAACACTTTTATTAACAATACCAGATTCAAAATATTATTTTGAAATTAATATTGTCTCTTAAGAACAGTTGGGGTGAGGTAATAATTGAGTTTTTATATGTAATTTTTAAAAGCTTTTAATATTTGAGCTCTTAAAGAATTTCCCACCCCCTTTTAAAAAAAAAAATCTAAAATGTATATATTTAGGCCACTTGATTGGTTCATTCTAAGGTTACAATTTGGCTAAACCAGAAACACCTGTTGTCTTTTGGACTTTATTCTTGATTTTCCAAATGTTTCATAGAAGTGAAAAATTGAAAATCTCCTTAGAGGTCATAGTCCAAGCCTCCATCCAATCCAAGAACTTTCTTAGTTACATTACTGACATACTTTCCAGTGTTTTCTTGAACACTTCCAGTCATCAGATCACTATTTTGGGATGCAGCCTGTTTTGTTTCTACACAGCTTGAATTTAGTTTTATTGTGTTGAGTCGACTCCTTGGCAGCTTTTACCAGTTGTACATAGGACAGTGATTAAGTTATTTTAAAATTCTTGCACTTCATTCTATAAAAATGTTACTTTTGATTAGGTGATTTTGTTAGATGTCAGTGCATGCAGGTGTGGCAAAAAGATGAGTGTGTATTAAATCTTCCTTGCTGTCCATATAATTTCTTATGGTTTGCAACTGCAACCACTATGGTATTTGCAGTTTTTTCTTTTTTGAGTAACTGTCTTTTAGTTTCCACTTGAACCTTTAACCTTTGCTTAACAGATATATTTCCTTCCTGATTCCCACACTACACCCAAATCTAAATTCAAATATTTTTACTTTTTCCTAAAAACCTATGTATTCCCCATTATTCAAATTAGTATTCTCATGCAGGGGCTGGCAAACTTTTTCTGTAAAGGGCTAGATAAAATATTTTGGGCTTTGTGGGCTAAAATGCAAATCATAAAGATATATAACAAGAAAGTAATTTTCCACAAATTTTTTATTGATGAAATTAAAAATATAATAACTAAGTACAATTTTTTTGTGAAACAGTCTACTAATTAGTAGAATGGAATTCTTTTGGCGAGGGTGCTATAACATTTAATTGGGATTAAAGTTATTGTTCACTACCATCAAATTGATTGCAAATGATTATCCAGAACCCATTAAGTCGTATTTATTAAATGTTAGTGTTTTTAAAAAGTGGCCACAAACTAAAGGAAATAGCCCCTAAATCTTATTGTAATGAGTATACAGGAGGTTGGCAAAAGTAGGTTTACAGTTGTAATACAAATAGAAAATACAAAAATGAACTGTTTCATGTACTCATAACTGTAAAGCTCCTTTTGCCCACCCCTGTACAAATCAGTTTGACCTGTCTTTGTACTTCATCTAAAGCAATCTAAAGTTATTATGATGAATTTCTTTACTTTGAAGGTACAGCTCAACCTTATTTTCACATATTTTTTAACAAACATTTTAGGTTTTCAGTTATCTCCATATTATGGTTTGTTCATCACCTGTGTGCTTACATTCTCCTTTTCCAACTTAACATTTTCACTATCAAGTAATCTCAAAGAGAAGTCAAAGATATTAATTAAATCAGAGCTTAATAAGTACAAAATACCTTTTTCCTAAGTTTTTTGTAGATCAGTGATATATCTTTGCTAACATGCATTTGAAGTTTTAATTATATCTTACTTGGTGACATTCCTAGTGCTGTCATATTATAGAGCCCTTGTGTTATTAACAGACTGCAAGGACAACATATTAAACTTCTATCTTTTCACTCCCCAGAATGTGTATGTACACACCATTACACATTGTGGTACTGATTTTTACTTGTAATATATATCATATGTAATATATAAACAAAATATTTGATTGCTTAATTCATTCTCATATTATTTAAAATTTTCTGTGTTTATTACTGACTACAGAGGCAACTTTTAATAGCTTTTGGATCATAGGCCACTTTGATAATCTGTTCATAGCATGCACTCTCATCCAGAAAAATGATACATGCCTGAATTTTGCATATAATGTGAGGTGATCCTTAGGCTTTCTGAAGCTCGTCCTGAAACCCTAGGTTAAGGGTTAAATTAAAGGCTGCATGCAGCTGTATTGCTGAAGTTTGGCGACCTCTTGTGTTGACCTATTGAAAAACAGGAATGTGAAAGAAATACTTGTATTTATTTTATAGCTACTATCAGACTATTGGCTTTGTTTTCTTTCCTTGAAGAAATAAGTCATAATTCCTGATTTGATATTATTTAGTGTCTTGATAAATTTATAACTAAATGAATGAAAAAAATATTAAAACAAGCATGGATGGGACCGGGTACAAATGAACTGATTTAGTCATAAGGAATGAGCAGCACCCCCAAAAGGATGTGCAGGCTGATCTCTTGATTCTTTGGGTTTTTCCAACCCTCTAACCCCCAGTGATCCAGGGTGATGGACCAAAGAATAGGTGCTTTTTTTTTTTTTTTGCGATAAATAGAAAGGTCTTATTCTAATTCTAGATGATTGAGAATACATACTTTTCCCAGTGGTATAATTTTAACATCTGCCCTTCCCTTTTTTTAATTGTGTGAGATATCATACTTATAGAAAAGTACATAAAATATTTGTGCCATTTCGTTTCCTGTAAGTCATGGAGGAACTCAGTTTTTAGGAAATCCAGAAATGTTTATTGATTTTTAAATTATTTTTATTTTTGAGAGAGGAGGAGAGAGTGAGAGAGAGATGAAAGAGAAACATCTATTGGTTGCCTCTTGTACACAGCCCAACTGGGGACCAAACCCCAAACCCAAGACCTTTCATTGTATGGGATGATGCTCTAACCAACTGAGCCACAGTTTAAAAGTTTTGAAAAAATTGGTTTTCCATCTCTTAGAAAACTTAATGTAAAACCTAAAGGTATACTCAAAAGTAAAAATAGGGTAGCCTGTTTGTTTAAATGTCTTATGTTTGTGGTATTGATGCACTCAGAATCTTTGCTCTTTATAATCCTTTTAAGTTTGCCATCCATCTATTTCTCCAGTCTTTATTCTCTGTTACTGTGCAGCTGTTACAGTTATCCAAATCATGCTGTTTTCTACTTCCTACCTATCCTACAGAATGTGCTTCTAACTCATTTGCTTCCTGGATTCCTTAAATAAAGTCAACTCTTGGCTCTCCTTCCAGAGCCCCTTCCTGAATCCCTTCCACACTCCAGTGCAGTGTAGCATTTTCACATCACACATAATCTGTGCTTATTTTGTTGTATTGGTTTTGGCTGATTATAGCCTCTCTGCTGTAGAGGTCCTTGAAGATAGGAACTCAATAAATATTTTGAATGAGCGAGTTAAGTTAAGAGGCTGGAAAATGTTTTAAATGCCTCTCAATTATGTCTTACCTTTGCATTCTTACATTCTTTTGCGCGTTAGATCATATCTTTGCTTCTCAAAGACTATATATTGTATATCAAATAATTCTGATTTTCGGGTTTGATAGACTGATACTTTTAATGCTAGCCTTAAAATAAGGATAGACAACTGGTTGTAGTTAGTGTAGTAAAGGCATCACAAATTACATAATGGTCTATTGTTTTCCTTTTTAAATTAACTTCATAGAGATGTAATTTACATGAAATAAAATGTAGCCACTTTAAGTGTACAGTTTAACGAGTTTAGACTAACACATATAGCCACTATCCTGGTCAAGATTGAAGACATTTCCATCACACCCAAAATACTTGTGTTGAGCCTAGGTGACCAAACAACCCATTATGCCCAGAACTTATGGATTTGCAAGGGTAGTCCTAGGTAAACAGGAATAGTTTGATTACCCTTTTCATTTCCCTTTAGAGTCAAGTCTCCCATCTTCTGTCTCAGGTGACCTTTGGTCTGCTTTCTGTCACTATAGATTAGTTTTCCTATTCTAGAGTTTCTTATGAATGGAATCATATAATATGTTTCTTTGGTTCAAGATCGTGTGTTTTTTGAAATTTTCATTCATGTTGCTTTTATCACCTATTTATTCCATTTTATGCTGAGTTGTATTCCATTATATAAATATATCACACTTTGTTTATCCATTTACCTGTGGGTGGACATTTTACTTGTTTTATAAGAAATTACCAGATTGTTCTCCAAAGCAGTTTTCCTATTTTTCACTCCCACCAACAACATATGAGAGTTCCAGTGTTCTACATTCTTATCAACACATGGTTTTCACAATAATTTTAAGTTTAGTCTTAAAATTACTTTTATCTCTAGGAAATGTCCCTCTTTGTTTTTGTTTAATTCCCTTGTCCTGAAGTCTGTATTTTTTTATAGGTACTCCATCTTTCTTATTAGTGTTTGTATGGTATATCTTTATGCATCCTTACTTACAAGTCTTTATATTTAAAGTTTATTTCTATGGCAGTATATACTTAGGTCTTTTTTTAAAATTGAGTCTGTCAATTTGTGCCATTTAATTGGACCACTTAGACCATTTATATTCAGTGTAATTATCAATATGGTTGGGTTTAAATATTCCATCTTGACCTTTTCTTTGTTATTCCACACACACACACACACACACACACACACACACACACCCATTTAATGCCTCCTTATGGATATAATGAGTACTTCTTAAAAAATTTTCTCTATTCACCTTTTAAAGCTATACCTCCTTGTATTTATTATAGGTTGTTCTAGGATTAAAACTTGGCATCTGTACTTTATCATAGTCTACAAATAATATTATATCACTTCACATAGAGAGTAAGAAACTATAGAGGATATTTCCCTTCCTGTCCTTTGTGCTACTGTTGTCATATTTTACTTCTACAATACTTTTACAATGCTTTAAACACTTCTAAGAAATTTAAAAGCAAGGGGGATATATGACACATTTACCCACATATTTACCATTTTTAGTGGTCTTTATTCCTTTGTGTAGATATGAATGTCTATTTGGGATTTTTTTCTTTCATCCTGAAGTACTTTGTTGCAGTGTAAATCTCCTGGTAACAAACTCTCTTAGCTTTTCTTTGCCTAATATCTTTTGAAGGACATTTTCACTGGATGTAGGATTTCTTAGTTTCCAGATTTTCTTTTATTTAGAAAGATGTCTGTTTTCTTTTGGTTTGCATTGTTTCTCATGAGAAGTCAGCTGTCATTTTTATTGTTATAAGATACCTGTATATAATGTCTCCTTTTGTTTCGGGAAAGATTTTCCTTTATTGGTGACTTTCATTGGTTGATTGTGATTTGGTGTGGTATTTTTAAAATTTATACTACTTGGGGTTCATTGAGCCTTTCATTGAATTTTCACCAGATTGTTTTTATGTATCTGTTCCCCCAGGCCTCCACCCCCATTTTCAGACTTTAATCACATGTACATATGTTTTTCTAGCTTTTTTTTTTTTTTAACCTCCATGCTTCAGTTTTAATAGTTTTTCTTGCTTTTTTTTTTTGGTTCACTAATTGTCTTTCTTCTGTGGTGCCTATCTGCTGTTAGACTTCCAGTGAAGCATTTCACATACAGTATTTTTCAACTGCACAGTTACTATTTGGTTCTTTTCATTATCATTGTTTTAAAGTCCTTATTTTCTAATTCTGTCACCTTTGTCATTTTGAGATCTGTGTCAGTTGACTGATTTTTTTTTTTTTTTCTCCTCTTGCTTCTGAATCATACTTTTCTTCTTCTTTAAAGAGTATTTTGTTTGTCAGTTTTCTTGTTTACACCTAGAGGGCAATTCTAATATCCATTATTTCACAATGACTGCAAGTAGAAGTCCATATTAGTCTCTTTTTTTTCCAGTAATGCAAGCCTTACATGGCATTTTAAATTTATTGAACTACTGATACAAAGTTATACAAAATTGCACTACTTTATATAAGGCTTATAGTTTACAGTTGAGACATGAAAGCAGTTATGGCTCCCTATTAGGTATGCACTGTATTTATACCCAAAGCAATTCAGTAACAACAATAGTTTCTGCAACTTAGGCCTTGCTATTAAAATGTTCTGTAATAACATTACTTATTATATGCACATTCATAGTATTTGCCCACCATTTACATTCCAACCAAAATTCCACACATGTGAAACAATCACTAACAGACAAGAACACTAAACTTGTATGTTTGGTATTGCAAATATACTTAAGCATGAGTAAGTATGGAATTTCCCTTTTTTTTTTTTTTACTTTTAATTATAGCCTCATAATCTTATGTATATATAATATATCTTGTACAACTCAGAAGGATTCATGTTTCATTTTATGGTGTAATCAGTGGAGTTTAAGAAAGTGATTTTTTAAAAAATTTTTGTTTCTGCCCTAATACTGGGTAGACCATTTTAGGGAGTCCACTACACATGTATTTGAATCCCATATTTACCACTGACAAACTGTAACTTTGAGAAATCGGTTTTCCTCAGTCAACCTTAGGTTTCTTTTCAATGTAAAATGGGGTAATAGAGTGTCTATAAAGTTCAAATGAGAGAAAAAAATTGATATACATAGCGCAGAACTTACTGGATGCTCAAATAAATATTTCTTCTCATTGTCCTCTCCTTTCCCTCACTGATGTACCTTTTGAAAGGAGAGCTTACATACACTGTTTCCACTTACTCATTTCAGTTGATTATGGTCTGCGTGTTCTTACGATTGATCTCCCCAAGGTCAGAAAGAAAGGCTTCATTGCCAGCTGCAGTGAATAACTTTTGGGCTTCATTTTACCTGGGCTCATTGTGTCATAAGATACCCATCTCTCTGTCCTTTAAATGTTCTCTTTTCTTGTTCTCTATAGTATCATTGTCTGTGGGGCCTCTTCAAATTTCTTAGACATCTGCCTCCACCTTCTTTTTAAATTTTCTTTTTTCCATATATTTGTGTCTCACTTGTCTCCATCTTTAGCACTCTTCTCCTTCAGTGTGCTTTGCCTGTTATACACTGTCATAGCCACCTAGCACCTGTACATCAGGAACTATCAAAGCTGTTTTTTCTAGCCTCAAGCTCTATTCTACATGATATACCTAATATCCACCACTTGGTGGAGAACTCCTCCAGGCTGTTCTTGAGTGTCTTAAGTACTATTTTCTCTTCCAACTCTATTCCTTCATGCTGAATAGTATCAACATTTTCCACAACTACCAAAATTAGAAACTGAAATTGTTTGTCCTTCAACAAAAGTTCAATAAACAGATACTTTGATATTATCTCCTAAAATTGGTTTATCACAAATGAGACTTAAATTATATCCCAGCTCTCCCTCTAGTTAGTTCTGGTCTCTGAAAAGTTGCTGCTTCTAGGCCTCAGTTTTTCTGATCTCTGAAAATGTTTGGAGTGGGTCAGAGGTTGGCACCTAAGGCCCAGGTGCCAAATACAGTCTTTTGCCTATTTTTGTAAGGAAATGTATGTTTATGGCTGCTTTGTGCTACAGGGGCAGAGTTGAGTAATGACAGAGGCTCTGGCCCACAAAGCCTAAAGTAATTACTTGAGAGCACTTTACAGAAAAAGTTTACAGACCCCGAGGGACCAGAGTGTCTCCCCTTTAGTTTCCATCTCTTTTAGCCAGCCTGGGGAGAACCTGGTTTTAAAATTAAAAAATAAGAAGAAAAAAAATAGAAAAATTGATTACAGTAGTTGAATATTTGGCAAGAGAAATTAAACATAGAACAAATTATAATGTTAGAATCTCTGTTTTCTCATCTAATAGCCTTAGTAATTCAAGAACAAGAATAAAAACCTCCATTGCCACTTTGTAGAGACAGGATAATTAATTTTGGTAGATTACTTTTAAGTAATTGATAGTGAATGAATCAGTGATTTCATTTATTAACTAGTAATTAGCTTCTTAAGTCACAAATATTCATATTTTAAAAGGGAGGAACACGGTTAGTTAAACTCTGGCCACTATTTAGAAGTATAATTACGAGTCTTTTTTAGATCATCACTACTCATCAAAGCAGATTATTTCCCATTGTGATAAAAGATTTTCCGCATGTATGCACTGGTGTATATTGAAGGGGGATTATAAGTGTGTAAAAAAATGCTTAGATAAAAAATTAAATCCAGCACCTATTTATGATTTAAACCCCCCCCAAAAAAACAGCAAAGCGGGAATAGAGGGAATATACCTCAATATAATAAAGGCCATATACGAGAAACTCACAGCCAACAGCATACTCGATGGGCAAAAACTGCAAGCAAGTGTTTTTCTTAAAGTCAGGAACAAGACAGAGGTGTCCACCTTCATCACTCCTACTGAACATAATATAGGAGGTCCTAGCCACAGCAATCAAACAAGAAGAAACAAAAGGCATCCATACTGGAAAGGAAGAAGTAAAACTCATTATTTGCAGATGGCATGATATTGTATATAGAAAACCCTAAAGATTCCACCAAAAAACTACGAGAACTGATGAATGAAGTCAGTAGCAGGATACAAAATAAATATCCAGAAATCAGTTGCATTTTTATACACCAGTGAACTACCAGAAAGGGAAACTAAGAAAACAATCCCATTTACAGTTGCATAAAAAATAAATAAAATATCTAGGAATAAATTTGGCTAAGGATGTAAAAGACCTGTACACAGAAAATTATAAGACACCAAAGGAAGAAACTGAAGAAGATACATATGAGTGGAAGCACATACCGTGTTCATGGATAGGAGGAATTAACATAATTAAAATTTCCATACTACCCAAAGCAATCTATAGGTTCAGTGCAATCCCTATCAAGATATCAGTGGGATATTTCACTGAACTAGAACAAATATTTCAAAAATTTGGATGAAACCACAAAAGACCCACAATAGCCATAGCAATCTTGAGAAAGAACAACAAAGTTGGATGAATCATGCTACCTAATATCAGCTATCCTATTGGCCACAATAAGCAAAACAGCATGGTGCTGGCATAAAAACAGACATATGGTCAATGGAACAGAATAGAGAGCCCAGGAAAAAACCATGCCTTTATGGTCAATTGATACTTGACAAAGGAGGCAAGAACATACAGTGGGGTAAAGATAGTCTAGTTAATAAATAGTGTTGGGAAAATTGGACCAATATATGCAAAAAAAGTTAAACTAGACCACCTTCTTACATCATACACAAGAATAAATTCAAAGTGGATTAAAGATTTACATGTTGGACTCAAAATTCAAAAATCCTAGAGGAAAGCATAGGCAGTAAAATCTCGGACATTTCTCGTACCAATGCTTTTTTCTGATATATCTCCTCAGGAAAGAGAAACAAAAGAAAAAATAAACAAATGGAACTACATCAAACTAAAAAGATTTTCCACAGTAAAGGAAACCAGCAACAAAATGAAAAGATAACCCACTGAATGGGAGAACATATTTGCCAATGATACATCTAATAAGGGGTTAATATCCAAAATTTATAAAAAGTTTATACAACGGAACAGCAAAAACAAAACAAAACAGTCCAATTAAAAAATAGGCAAAGGACCTGAATAGACACTTCTCCAAAGAGGACATACAGATGGCCAATAGACATGAAAAGATGCTGTCAACATCACTAATCATCAGAGAAATGCAAATTAAAATCACAATGAGCTATATCACCTCACACCTGTCAGATTGTCTGCTGTCAATAAATGGACAAACCGTGGAGAAAAGGGAACCCTCAGGTACTGTTGGTGGGAGTGCAGATTGGTGCAACCACTTGGAAAGCAGTATGGAGTTACCTCAAAAAATTAAAAATGGAACTGTCCTACGACCCAGCGATTCCAATTCTGGGAATATATCCGAAGAAAACTGAAAAACTAATTTGAAAGAATATGAACCCCTTTGTTCATTGCAGCATTATTTACAATAGCCAAGATTTAAAAGCAGCCCAGGTACCCATCAGTAGATGAATGGTTAAAAAAAAACCTGGTACATTTACACAGTGGAATACTACTCAGCCATAAAAAAGAAGGAAATCTTACCTTTTGCCACAGCATGGATGGACCTGGAGAGTGTTATGCTAAGTGAAATAAGCCAGGCAGAGAAAGACAAATACCACATGATCTCACTCATATGTGGATTCTAATGAACAAAATAAACAAACAAAATAAAAACGAACTCAGATACAGAGAACAGACTGACAGTTGTTAGAGGGGAGGTGGATTGGAGTGCTTTGTGAAGAAGGTGACGGGGTTAAGCAGAAAAACAAAAAACTTAGACACAGGCAACAGTAAGGCATTAACCTGAGGGAAAGGGTAGGAGGTAGAAGCTGGTAAAGGGATATTTGTACTAGTTCTGTGAACTACATCCATTGATATCTTGATGGGAATTGAGTTGAATTTATAGACTGCTTTGGGTAGTATGGGCATTTTTTTTTTAATCCTCACCTGAGGATATTTTTTCCATTGCTTTTCAGAGAGAGTGAAAGAGAGAGAGAGAGAGAGAGAGAGAGAGAGAGAGAGAGAGAGAGAGAGAGAAAGAAACATCGAGTGAGAGAGACATTGATTGGTTGCCTCCTGCACACGCCCCAACCAGGGCCAGGGACTGAGCTGCAACTGAGGTATGTGCTCTTGGCCAGAATCCAGCCCAGGACCCTTCAGTCTATGAGCTGACACTAACCACTGAGCCAAACCGGCCAGAGCTGGACATTTTAATGATGTTAATTCCTCCTATCCATGGACACAGTATGTGCTTCCACTTATTTGTATCTTTTTCAGTTTCTTTCTTCGGTGTCTTACAATTTTCTGAGAATATGTCTTTTATATCCTTGGTTAAATTTATTCCTAGGTATGTGTTTTTTAATGCAATTGTGAATGGGATTGTTTCCTTCTTTCTTTTTCTGATAGTTTATTGTTGGTGTATAAAAATGATTTCTGGATATTTATTTTGTATCCTGCTATTGAATTCATTTATCAGTTCTCAAAGTTTTGTGGTGGAATCTTTAGGGTTCTCTATGTACAGTATTATGTCATCTGTAAATAATGACTTATTTTACTTCTTCCTTTCCAATTTGGATGCCTTTTATTTCTTCTTCCTGTCTGATTGATGTGGATAGGACTTTCAGTACTATGTTGAATAAGAGTGGTGAAGCAGACATCCCTGTCTTGTTCCTCATCTTAAGGGCTTGGAGTTTTTGCCCATTGAGCATGCTTTTGGCTGTGGGTTTGTCATACATGGCCTTTATTATGTTGAGGTATGTTCCCTCTATTCCCACATTGCTGAGAGTTTTTATCATAAATGAGTGCTACATTTTAGCAAATGCTTTTTCTGCATTATTGATATGATAATGTGGTTTTTATCCTTCATTTTGTTTATGTGGTGTATCATGTTTATTGATTTGCAAATACGGTACCAGTCTTGCATCCCCAGAATAAATTCCACTTGCACATGTAGTATAATCTTTTTAATGTTTTGCTGGATTCAGTACCAATATTTTGCTGAGGATTTTAGCGTCTCTGTTCATGAGGGATATTGGCCTATAATATTTTTTCTTTCTAAGTGTTTTTATGTAGCTTTGGAATTAGGATAATGCTGGATTTGTAAAATGAGTATGGGAATCTTCCCTCCTCTTGAATTTTTGGAGTAGCTTGAGAATAGGTGTTAGTTCTCTTTGGGTGTTTGGTAAAATTCACCTGTGAAGCCGTCCAGTTCCAGGATTTTTGGTTTTGGGGGAGTTTTTTAAATTACTTTCTTTAATGTCACTAGTTGTACTCTGTCCATTCAGATTCTCCGATTCTTCCTGATTCAGTTTTAAAGATTTTATATTTCTAGGAATTTATCTATTTTGTCCAGATTGTCCAATAGGTTGGCATATAGTTGTTTCGTAAAATTTTCTTACAGTTCTTTGGTGTCAGTTGTTACTTCTCTTTCATTCCTGATTTTATTTATTTGGGTTTTCTCTCTTTTATTCTGTTTTTTGTGTTTTTTTTTTAATATATCTTTATTGATTTCATAGAAAGGAAAGGAGAGGGATAGAGAGATAGAAACATCAATGATGAAAGAGTCATTGATTGGCTGCCTCCTGCATGCCTCCAACTGGGGATCGAGCCCGCAGCCCGAGCATGTGCCCTGACTGGGAATCAAACCCCGATCGCCTAGGATCCTGGGTTGACACTCAACCACCAAGCCACGCCCTGCCGGGCTCTCTTTTATTCTTGAGTAGTCCTGTTAAAGGTTTTTCAATCTAGTTTATCTTTTTAAAGAACCAGCTCTTGGTTTTATTGATATTTTGTATTGTATACTTTTCATTTGTTTTTGCTATGATCTTTATTATTTCCTTTCTTCTACTCATTTGGGGCTTTGTTTGTGCTTTTTCTACTTCCTTTATGTGAAAAGTTAGATTGTTTGTTTGAGCTTTCTCTTGTTCCTTGACGTAGGCCTGTAATGCTATGAATTTCCCTTAGAACTGCCTTTGCTGTGTCCCATTGATTTGGGGTTGTTGTGTTCTCATTTTTATTGGTTTCAAGTTACCTTTTGATTTCTTTCATCATCTCATTGTTAACGCATTCATTGCTTAGTAATATGTTATTTAGCCTCCATGTCTTTGTATGTTTTTCGGGGGGGGGGGGTTTGTTGTTGTTTTGTGTGTGATTGATTTCTAGTTTCATACCATTATGGTCAGAGAAGATGCTTGATATGATTTCAGTCTTCTTAAATTTATTGAGATTTCTTTTGTGTCCTAACATGTGGTCTATCCTAGAAAATGTTCCAGGTGTACTTGATAAAGATGTATATTTTGCTGCATTGGGGTAAAATGCTCTAAAGATATTAAATTCATCTGATATAGTATGTCATTTAAGGCCACTGTTCCTTTCTTGATTTTCTGTCTGAAAGATCTATCCATTGATTGCAATGGGATGTTAAATCCCCTACCATAACTGTATTACTGTTAACTTTTCCCTTTATGTCTATCAAGATTTGCATTACATATTTAGGTGTTCCTATGTTGGGCACATAAATGGTTACAAGGGTTATATCCTCTTGTTGGATTGCTCTTTTTATCATTATGTAGTGTCCTCCTTTGTCTCTTACTTTGTTTTAAAGCTATTTTGTCAGGTATAAGTATAGCTTTTTTTTCTTTTTCTCTTTTTTTGCATTTGCATGAAATACCGTTTTCTATTGCTTTACTTTTAGTCTATGTTTCTTTTGTTCTGAGATGGGTCTCTTATAGACAGTGTATGTATGGGTCTTGTTTTCTTTTTCTTTTCTTTTTTTATCCTCACCTGAGGGTATGTTTTTTTCATTGCTTTTTCAGAGAGAGTGGAAGGGAGAGGGAGAGACAGACAGAGATCCATGTGAGAGAGACAGATCAATTGATTGCTTCCCGAATGTGCCCTGAATAGGGCCAGGGATCGAGCCTGCAACCAAGGTATGTGCCCTTGGCCAGAATAGAACCCGGGGACCCTTTAGTCCTTGGGCTGACGCTCTAACCACTGAGCCACACTGGCTGGGGTGTGTCTTGTTTTTTTATCCAAAGTGATTATTGGTAGGTAGGTATTTATTGCCATTTTATTCTTTATAACTGTTCCTCTGTTGTTGTTTAGTTTTGTTTTTTTGTCTTTGAGAAGACCCTTTACCATTTCTTGTCATACTGGTTTGGTGGTAACAAATTTTTTTAGTTTTTTTCTTGTCTGGGAAGCTCCCTATTTCTCCCCATTTTGAATGATAGCCTTGCTGGATAAAGTAGTCTTGATTGTATGTCCTTGTTTTTCATCACTTTAATTTATGCCAATCCCTTCTGTCCTGAAATGTTTCTGTTGAGATATCATCTGTCAGTCTTATGGGAATTTCTTGTAGGTAGCTGGTTTTCTCTTACTGCTTTCAAGATTCTCTCTTTCTCTTTAACCTTTGCCATTTTAATTATGATGTGTCTTGGTGTGGGTCTCTTTGGACTCATCTGGTTTGGAATTCTGCACTTCCTAGGCCTGTGTGTCTTTTTCCTTCACTAGGTTAGGGAAGATTTTGGTCATTATTTCTTCAAATAGGTTCTCAATCCTTTGCTCTTGCTCTTCTCCTTATTGTACCCCTATGATGTGGATGTCGTTACTGTTCATGTTGTCCCAAAGTTTCCTTAAACTATCCTCTTTTTTTTTTAAATTCTTTTTTTTCTTTGTGCTTCTCTGATTGGGTGTTCTCTGCTACCTTGTCTTCCAAATCACTTATTTGATCATCTGCTTCATCCAATCTACTGTTTATTTTTTTCAGTGTATTTTTCATTTCAGATTTTTTTTCTTCACTTTTGACTGGTTCTTTTTTATGGTTTCTATGCTATTGTAGTTTTCACTGAGTTTCTTGTCGTTCTCACTAAGTTTCTTGAGCATCCTTATACCCATTTTTCTGAACCCTATCTGATAAATTGCTTACCTTCATTTCATTTAACTCTTTTTCTGGAGATTTCTCCTGTTCTTTCATATTGGGCATGTTTTTTGTTTCCCCATTTTGGCTGCATTTTTGTGTTTGTTTCTATGTATTTGGTATATCTGCTATGACTCCTAGTCTTGGTAGGGTGGCCTTATATAGTAGGTGTCCTCTGGGACCCAGTGGCATAAACTCCTTGATCACCTGAGCTGGGTGCTCTAGGACTGATCCTTGTGAGAGTTATGTTGGCTACCCTGTTATAATTGAGTCTTAATTGCTATTGGCCTTTTCGTGCTTGGTATTGACCCTTAGGCTGGTTGACTGTGATCATAGTTTACGAGCTGCTTTGCAGGTGCTTATCACACAAAGCAGAACTCCCCTCATCAGGATCTTGTGCCTTCTAAGACCTCCCTTCATATATACCCCTTGTGAAGCTAATTGGATCCCACTCTGATGTTTTCTGAAACTGGCCACTGGATGTATTGGTTCTGGGGCCTCTTGGGAGGGACTCTGGTGCAGGCCAATGTCAAACACTGCCTGTGACAAACCTTGGGCTACCAGTTTAGAGCTACAAATTGATCTAGTTTGCGGTTACTTCTGTTTGGCTTAGGTGTGCAGGAGAAGGACCAAAGCTGCGCACCAAACCTTGGTTTTACCAGCACCAGGCCCATGGGCAGGTCAGCAAAAGTCTCAAGGCACCCTAAGATCCACCTTCACCTGCTTCCATTTGCCACTGCCTATTAGGGTCAGTCACTGAAAGAGCCTCTGGCAATACTTGAATTGCATGAGGTAGTTTCTCAGGAGTTACCAGGTAGAGGTGAGTGGTGTTTAGCAGATCAATACAGGTTCAGTCTGGGTGCCATTACTGAGTCTGAGGCTACTCAGCAAATGTCCCAGGGTATACCAAGTCTGCCTGCCACCTTTTGGGTGCTCGTACACCTTTGTGGTGGGGCAGGGTCCAAGCAGTCGTCACAGTGAGTCCAGCAGAGTTACATCCGGCCCCAAACACACCAAGATTTGGCCACGTGATGAGAGGCCTCTGCTCTGGTCGTACATGTGAGAGGAAGAATGTCCCTCATCCTAGAGCCACACCACTCAGTCTATCCCAGAATCTGCCCATAGCCCAATCTCAGCAAGAGGGGGCAAGGACACCAGGAATTGGGAATGTGAGACTAGTGGATCTCCCAGGATGCAGTGGTGCTCCTCAGGCTTAGGAGAAGGTGGGGAGAATGGCCCCCACCCCAGAGCCATACAAATCAGTCTGTCCTAGATTCTGCCTCGCCCTTGGCATAGTAGAGCCACTAGGAGTTAAGAAGGTGGGGCCTCTAGGAGCCCGGAGAGTGGGGCTAGTGAATCTCCCATGAGCAGGAGACACCAGTCAGGTTCACTGGAAAGTGAAGGAATGGCCCGCGCCCCAGAGCCACACAACTCAGTCACTGACACCCCCAAGTCTGCCCAGACCTCTACAAACGCCCAAGTAGCTGACTCCTCAGCAGGATGCAAGCTTTTCAGGGTGGGGTGACAGGGAGTCCAGAGGGTAGGACTATTACATTTCCCCAGGCTGATGCAGTATGAAGGGGAGTACTCTACCCAAAAAAGATGGTATCTGCAGTGTGGAAGGAGAACTCAGCTCAGGGATCTTGGCAGTTGTCCCTTCAGCTCTCTCCTCAGATTAACCAACCCCAGTCTCTCCTCATGAGACTCTAGTCTGCTCCACCAGAGCCCAGGATGAGTGGCTGTGAATGAGATTTTGTGTGTTGATCCCTTAAGAAGGTGCCTGTGTCTCTAGCAGACTCCCGCTTCTCCTTGGTAGACAGAATCCAGGCTGAGTTTCACAGCCAGATGTTATGTAGGCACCACTTTCCGGCTCTGGTTCTCTGAGCTGGGGAGCCCAGCTTGAGGTTTAGACCTCACGCTTCTCGGGGAATCCCCCACAGCTGAGCTATCCCTCCAAAATCTCAGTTGCCTCCCATGGAGGCAGGGCCAGCCCTTTTCGTGTCTCCTCTCTTCGTGCCAGTCTCAATGTGGCTTCTTCTGTTAATCCTTGTTTATAAGACTTCTTTTCAACTAGTCTCCAGTCAGTTATTCAAGATGATTGCTCCATAATTTTATCGTTTATTTTATTATAGGTTAGTTGTAATTCAGTTTGATTCTGGAGGAGGTGAGCGTACGTCCCCTTACCCCGCCGCCATCTTGGATCATCTTCTTGTTTTTTAATAAGAATCCTTTGTGTATTCTAGACACAAATCCTTGCAGAATATATGTTTTACAGACTTCTCTCAATCTGTAGCTTGGCTTTTGACTTCTTAAGAGTGTCTTTTGAAGAACAACACTTTTAAGATTTTGATAAAGGCCTAAAAGTTTTAAAGAAGTCTAGAGATAGAGAATTAGAAGCAACAACAACAACAAAATACTGAACTTCTTACTTTGCTGTGATTATTCACGGGTTATCACCACAAATCAAGTATGTATCATCACATTTCACTGTGCAGCTATCCTTGAATTGTAAGTGGTTTAATATTTTACTTCAACAAACTTGTTTTATACTAGGCCCTAGAATTATAAAGATGAGTTATAGATGTCATTTTTCTTGAGAGTGCTCATTTTTAGTATTTAGTGTGTCTTCCCTTGCCAGCCAGGTCCATGTATTTCCCTTGTTTGGTCCCCAATGCAGCTCTGGAGGCAGTGAAATGCTCACTATATTTTTATCTTGTGTTGTAGTTATACTTTTTCCACACACAAATACATAATAATTTCTTCATTCAGGAAATGTTTTGGTTTTTTGTATCCTCCATATATCATACGTAGTTCCTTGTACATGTCACTAAATATTCAATGATTGCATGGAATTATTGATGACCATGTTTAAGTGTGGTTCTCCTCATTATTGATAATAAAACCTTGGACTATGCTTTTTTAAGTGAGTAAAAGCTGTTCTCATTTTAGATGCCATCATTGCAATAGGTTGTTTTTTAGTTAAAGATGCCTGATTATGACTTGAATATTTTTTAGTGATTTTTTTTTTTTACAACCCTGATATAACATTATTATTATTGTTATTTTATTATTGTAAAAGTCTGTGTAGGGTAGAATAGCATAAGTCTGTAGTTCGTTAAAAATTAAACATCTTTCACAAAGTCTGCTCTATTTAATGAGTTATGTGTTTTATAACTTTGGAATTCCTTTTCCAATGCAACCAATACATTGAAACATAAATACTATATTTGTAAGTGTATAGAAAAATATGGTAATCACTTATTTTCTCTGTCTAGGTCCTGGGGACACCAACAAGGGAGCAAATTAGAGAAATGAACCCAAACTACACAGAATTCAAATTTCCTCAAATTAAGGCACATCCTTGGACTAAGGTGAGTCAAATAGAGTTTTTAATTAAAGCACATTAACCAATAGTTAACTAAAACTTGGGTTTTTCATTGTTCTTAAACTAAACTATTTTGAGACTAAATAGCTGCCCGAGTACAAAGTACTCAGTTCTGCATGTAAATCTAGTTGAGTAGTTGTACTTTGGTGTTTCACAAACTTCATATAGCTTTGTCTCCATTGATTTCCAGTCAATTGTTTCCATTCTGCGTTTTTATTTGTAGGGTAAGGACAGTGTAGCTGTATCATTAGAATATGTAATTTTTTTAGCAAAATTCATATATAAATTTTGACTACTTAAAACTCAGAAGTTAATTTCTTTACATAGTTAGAGGTGCTGATTAGTTGAGTATCATACAGCATATGAAAACATATTTCATGTATTTATTCTTCTTATAAACTAGTAGTATATAGACCTTATTATAGATGATAATAGTGTGTGTTTTCTCCTTTTGTTTACTTTCCTATTGATGTTTTGGAAGCAGGAATAAAAAGCAAATTTGATCTTGCTAGGAGTATACATTGAAAGCAGTTGATAATAATAGGATGTCACTAGCCATTGGAAAGTCCAACCTCTACATTAGATGGAACCAATTCTAAGAGCATAAGTACTAATCTAGCAGAAAACTATTTTTGGCTTTGACACTTAATAGAAATGATTTTGAGAGATTTTATTAAAAGGGTTTTTCCCACTTCAGTTTGATCTATGAGATTAAGTGTGCAGAGGGGGAAAAAATGTCTCAATAGGATTTATAGCTAGCATGAATCTCTAGCTTCCTCATTTTACAGATTCAGAAACTCTGGCCAAAGATACTAAATGAGTTATCCAAGATTAAATGGGTGGCTGTCACAAAGCCAGTAAACTTCTTATTCATGTGCATGCACATGTGTTTATGCCAGGTCTCTTAAACTTCTAGTTACATGCTCTGCATCCCCCTGTTCCCATTTACTTGTATTTCGTTATATATATTTTTGGGTTAGAAATGTTCAACTTTTTAATGTGTATTTAAAGTAGAGATGCCCTATATTTAAAAGTGTACATAAAACAATTTGTTTTGAATGTTGGTAAGTTCATTTAATTGGTTCTAGATTTTATAATGAGATGAAGTAATTTAGGGCTATAGTTGAAATAATTTACATTCCCAGATTCAAAGTATATGTCTTTTTCTCTCTCTAAATTGTATAATAATTTCCTTCAAGTTCTCATAATCACATTACCTCTCTTCACTTAAAAAACACACACCTCCTATTACTAATTATTTATATGTTATTTAGAATCAAAGACCTCAGTAGTGTTTTAGTGCCAAAATTATAGGCAGTAGCTTTCACTGAACAAGATGTTGCCCTCTCCCCCCTTATTAAATTTATAACAAACACTAAATATTCTGAGATAAACTGTTCTTTTGTCTTTGTATTTAAAGTTTATTTTGAATCTGGGTCAGAAGATATTTAGGGTCTCTCACCTGACTCTAAAGAGAATCCCAGGTGGTCTATTTGGATTTAGAGGCTGAGTTGAATCCAGTAAAGTTATTCCAAGTTAAAGTGCTTGTAAGTGGTTTGTAGTGTACTATGATTTCAACTATATTGAAGAAAAACGAAAAACAAAAAACAAAGAGAATTCTATCTATTGAGTAAATGTAGGGACATATTAAAAACTGTTAATAGTTTAGGTGAGAAGAATGTGGGTGATTTTTTTCTTTCTTTTGCATTTCCGCATTTTCTGTAATAAGCAAGTTATTTTTATGAAGAAAGTAAAGCTCTAATTTAAGTATTCATCACATTAATCTTAATATAGGTTTTCCAAGCAATAAAATGCTGAAATTGAGGTTATGAAATCTTATTTATCAGTCCTGTCCTCGTTTTTTGTTGTTGTTTTTTTAAATCAAGACTGCCACTAATATTAGTATGTGTCGCATTCTGCACTTTTTTCCATGGATTGTATCTTTTCAATTCAAATATTAGCCAGGATGGAATATGAGGAATGTTTGATTATAATTAAAATGCAGCCCACAGAAGACTTGTGGTAAATTTGTATGCTTTACCCCTTTCTTTACCCTTATGGGTTCCTGATGTTTCTATATCTTACACTAATGTTTTTCAAATTTGATTAATCTATATAAAGCCCTTGTATTTGTTTTATTTAGATTTCCATTCCTATACCTTGGGTAGAGTAATAACTCAATTCTCCTACCTATTTTGTCTGTTCAAACTACTGTGAACTCTTCATTCATATAGTGTGCCTTGACATAATTTGGTTTCACCTGGTACAAATGCATTTATTACGTAATAAGGGTACTTATGTTAATTTCTTTTTAGTGCACACAACTAAGTTGGTGTTACCATGGTTGTAAATAGAAAACCAAATTCAGACACAGAAATTTCATGACACTACTCTGTCATCTAGATGAATCTAGATGGTCCAAGATATGCTTATATTAATTTTTAAAAATAGGTTTTATGAATATGAAAATACAAAATTTTCAATTTCTAGAGGGAAGTCAGTCTCCATGATAGCGGACACCAACTTGAGAAATGTTCTCTTATACTAGTCAGCCAATGGAGTTATTTTTTTAAAATACATTAATGTGGTTTTCTGAAGAGGAGCTTCTTGTCCTTAGAGGGCATGTAAACAGTCTGGAAACAAAAGCTGCTTTGCCTTTATTGCATTCTTCTGTTAGAATGCTCTTTAGCCCCGTTTCCTGAAGCTGTGGGCATCCTGGTTTTCTGTGCTGCAGTGTAGGACAGCTATACCACCAGGATTTAGAGCTGGTGTTCTCAAAAAAATAGGTAGATATAAAGATCAAGCGAGAAAATGTCTTCCATGGAAACATTGAGGTGAGGGATTCAGATATGTAGGAAAGATAACAAACAGAAGAATAAGACCACAAGATGATCGAAGTGTGGAATGTGACAGGATTCTTGAGAATTCAGAAATCGAGTAAGTAGCCTTTGACTATTACTTAATAGGCAGAGCAACCTAATTCATTGATAAAGCACTTGTGGTTTAAGTAGGAAATAGGGAAGGAAATAGGTGCTAATGTTTTGAAAGAAGGGCATTCTTGGGAGTGGGGATGAGAAAGATAAAGACCTCTGCATTGGTGTGTGCTGTACACTTCAAAGAATAAAAGCCAGATGGGAAACAAAAGGAAGTGATGCAAAAGTTGATTGAGAATTAAGTAGAGATGGAAATTGGTTGGAAGAAGAGAGGAAGCTTGAATTCTGCATTTAGAAAATGGAGTTATGAGTTAAGTGATAGTCTTTTAGGTATGAAGTGAGAATCTAGTTTAAGCACTGTCCCTATTCTTTGTGCCTCAAGTTTTTTGTTTGTTTTTTGTTAAGATAACAATTAGCTGTTGTGTTTTTTCTCTGGATTCTTTTGAAAATATTGTTAAAATATGGATATAAAGGATTACTTTACTTTAGTTCTGAATAAATGTAAAGATTCTACCTCCACTATAGTTCTTTGATTTGTCCTATCTCTACTGCCCTGACTTTAATTTAGGCCATCATAGTATTGTTAAAACAACTTCCTACCTCCTAACCAATTTCCCTCCTTCAGTTTCACATACTTCACATTTTCCTTGCTGTGAAAGTTAGCTTTCTTAAAAACCCATGTGATACTGTCACTCCTATTTAAAATTCTTCTGATTCCTCATTGCCTTTAGGAAAATTTGACATAATATACATAAATGACGAGTGATCATATGGCCCATTTTATGCTTGTCCAGTGTAATTATTAATTGCATGCCCCTTTACTCTCAAGTGTCCCAGTTTGGATGACAAGTATACATTTACTATGTTCCTAATTATTTCTACCTTTCCTGTCCAAAAAAGTAACATATTTAGTTCTTGTCCTGCTCTTAACCTTCCCTGAAGCATCTAGTTGATAGAACCCAGATTCTTTCCCAAGTTCTCCAGCTCCTCCACCTTTAAATACATACAGTTAGGTAATAAATTTAAAAGTTAATATTTCATTATGGTAGGTTAGGGATTTCTAATAAGGTTATAGTGTAATAATTGATATGAGTTTTCCCCACCATCTTCAGTACCCAGTTCTGCTAACCTTTTGTCTTAAGTTATTTACGAAAAGTGTTTCCCCTTTATCCCAGTAGTAAATAAGCCTATGAAATCAGTTAGGTAACACAGATGTCTGTATGTTCTTTCAGAGTAATGAAATGCATAAGTTGTACAACTGTTTAGTGGAAGTAGATTAGAATCCCAAAGGTCCTGATGTCTTTCAATTGAATTAGTGCTGTTTAACACGTTAGCTTGTAGCTGACTTTGAAGGAACCATACAGTTACGCTGAATTTTTGGTTCTAATCAAACTGGTCTCCTAACTGGACCTCAGAGAAGCCACATTCCTTTCTGCCTCCTGCCAGTGCCCTTTTTTTCACACTTAGAATGTTTTTCTTCTCTGTTTACTAACTTTTAACCTTTTCTCAAGACCTGAAATTTCACTTCTCCCATGAAATATTTTCTTGTTATCCAAGCTCTCCATGATTATTCCAACCACATAATTCCTGTAAATACCCACCAAGTAATACCATATAGCAGTTCCTAATTTCTCTTTTATAATGGTAATAACAAAATGGATACCAGTTACCTAAAAATGTTTGTTGCTAAGTTTTTGGCATACATGATAGTTTACTCAATAGTTAAGTGTCTGTAGGATATGTGGGACCATAGATCATTTTTGTTAAGTATTCCAGAATGCATTATCCACAAAAATCAGCCCTTGCATGCTTGATTTCTTAGAACAATATCCACATGTTTCAAAGTGAATGAATACTGGCATTTCCAACTAGCTATAACAGAGTAAACAGAAAGTTGAGTTCTGAGGTCATTTCAAAGGAATCAGACTAGACTGAACAATTATATTTATTATTCTCTATGCTTAAAGCTAAACAATTATACTTATTTTTAAAGACTTTATAACCTTAAAATTTTTGAGCCTTTCAATACAAGATTTTTCCTTAGTAAGCCTACCTGTTCCAAATATAGTTTAACACGTTTTCAAAAATACCTTCAGGCAGGGCATGCTCTTCTGGTCTCTCTGCCCTAATCATTTTTGCTCATATGTATTCCAGAAAGCATAAAACTGTGTTGGGGATTTCTGTTGGTTTCTAAGATTGCCACTTGTTTGTTTTGTTCTATTGATTAGGTGAATGATTTTTATATTATTACTTAACCCCCTCTGCCCTGAACATTCTACTATCCAGTATCACTTTTCTCATAAATACAGTGTTCTCTATTGAATTTTCTACCTACATCTTTATTAGTTCTAGAATAATCACTTTTCATTTCCTAACATTGTTTCCTATGTGACTAGACTTCCTCACTTTTCTATTTATACTGGCTGTATTGCCATTTCTTTGCTGGAAACTAGGCTTACTAGGGTAGCTAATCCATATGTGAGAGGAATAATGTAAAAACGAAAGAATATTTTTTAATTTATCATTTGTTCTTTAAAACCCATATATCCTATGTAACCAGTGCTGGATACCATAAAGGATGCAAAAGAAGTAAAATATATAGGCCTTGAAAAGCTTACAGGTGACACAGCTGACTCAGTTGAAGCAAGTATTGAATAATATACACTAATATGTAACCATATACTTGATTGTATGTTCTAGGTGTTCAAAAGTGTTTCACATGCTATAGGTATTATAAGACATCTCCACTGAAAGTGGTGGAGGGAAAAGGTAATGGAAGGACTCTGAAAGATGGGCTCTTCAAGGAGGATTTGGATTTCCTTAGGTGTACATAGGTTAGAATTGTTGTAGCCTAGGGGACTATCCCTTAAGATGAAGAGGTGTAAATGAAAAGGATATTCCTGTATTCTTAGGAAGGTCGGCCTGACTACAATAACTATTTCATGAACAATGAGCGATTAAGTTGGATAGGTGGATATTTGGTAAATCACAGTTCTGTGTAAGCCTATAGTACTATTTTATCAGTGAATGATGTTAGATGGAGAAATTACATTGCATAGTTAAATGCTGATATCAAAACAAACATATTATTTCTTACATGTAGTAGCGCGCAGGAAAACTCAGTAAGTCTTTTAATTAGTACAGGTGAAATTTATTGAATGCTAGCTCTGCCATGCCTAAGGAAAGGATGTTTGTGTTTCTTATGAAATATGTACTATAAATGAGCACTTAAGTAGATTTAAGTTTTCTTAATTAGCTTGGTTAATCATCATCATAAACTGTTCCAAAAAAATCCATGGCATTCTCTCACTTTTAATCCTATATTTACATTTACAAATTGCAAATTATTTTAAATGATTAATAAATTACTTGAGAACCAACACTGGGGTTGCTCTTTAGGAATATTCAGAGTTTATCAATTTTTAACATTGGGTGTTAGTGTATTTTGTGTATAACCAGAGAACTGTGTCTGTGTCGTACGTTTATCACAATGAAAGCTAGGGAGGAATAGCTGTTCGGAATAGGCATGGCTCTTGTCCTTTGTTCTGCTTAGATTAATTATCATTGCCCATAGGCATTTTTACATTGCTCCGGTTGGCAGTTTAATGCAGTAGAATTATTGAGAGCTATGCTCTGAGAGTCAACCATCGGCTTTGGTATGGTATATATTACTGCTTATAAGTGGTCATTTTAAAGGGCTCAAGATTCAGTCATAACAGTTAGCTCCAGGTTGAAATTTGATATTTGATGGCAAAAGTCTATTCTAGGGCATGTAAGGGAAAATTGCCTCTATCATTTTTTGAGTTATCCAAATGCAAATTTATTTTGAGTAGTTCTTTATTTAAGGACTCATTTGCATTTGTTCAATATCACAGAGACTTTCTTTTTGAAAAACTTAATTTTTTCTGTTACTTTCTTCTATGGACTAGTATTTGTGATGAGAGTTTGTTTCAATTTAAGAAAATTTGTTGCTGCACAGGTGAGGTAGTATTTGAATCACTTGAAAGTTCATGTCAGTGTTTTGATTGTTTTCAATTTTTTCTTTTTCTTTTCTTTCTTTCAATTATTTATCTATTTGCTTTCTGTTTTGTTTTATTTATTTACTTCTGTTTTTAGTTATTACAGGGGTGTTTTGGGCTCTTTGTGGCCTTGCTAACGTACTTGGCTGGCCATATTTAGTCTGCGCACTAATTGTTAGTTGGCCCAGTTGAGTCTTACTTTGTGCTCTCAGTTTTTTTAGTCTGGTTTTCTACTCTTGTCCACCTGGCTGTGTTTTAGTTCATGAGAGATTTCTATTCTGATGGGCCGGATTTTAATCTGTGTACTAAATTTTAGTCTGCAGACTAAAAGTAATCCGCGGATTATTTATTTTTGCAAAATATTTAAATTCCCCCACTGGAAACTATCCTAAAAGAATGTTAAATTCTCTTAGAATAGCCAAGGGAATTCACAGCTACTGGTGAGTTCTGCCATTGTTTGTTCTCAATACCTAGACATAATAGACCCTACCACCTCCCTTGCACATTTGGCTCCTTTGTGCCTAGGTGTTGGTGTACATTACTATGCATGTCACCTATAACTGTGACTATCCCTTAGTTGTATTGTTTATTGTATCTATTATTGTTTAGCTTTTGGTGGGTGAATTGGGCATATTTGCAGATGGAACTGTGTTGAATTTGTAGTGCTCAAAGATGTAGGATTTTTTTAAAGTGAGTTTTTCCAAAAAAGGAAAGAATGTTCTATATTTATTTTTCCTAAGTAGTGGGTGCAAGGGTATGAGGGGGCAAAGCCCACAATAGAAAATGTAAGTTTATACCCGCACTCCTGAGGTGATATGTCTATTTCCTGAAGACTCCTAAGATAATGAGAATGTCAGCAAATATCTTTTAGCAGGGAAGTCAATCCAAAATGGAGAATAATCCGCGGTGGCCTGATTCTTCTTAGCTCACACAAATTGAAAATATTTGGCTTGAAATCTGTAGTAATATAAATTAAATATATTAATTACTTTCCTCTCATCACTACTAATTTAGCAAAAAAAAATGTTTATACTGTGTCACTGGAATATGTTAATAGAGGAAAATTAGCATATTGGGAACTTACCTTTAAAAGCAGTCTTAAATGCCCCATCCCAGCCATGTCAATGGACGATGAATCCAGGTCATAGAAGACCAAACACTTTACTTTGGGAACTTTACTTCTAGATTTCATTTTGATTTTAACTTTTTTTGGTTTTGTATTTTTTTAATAAATGCACTGGCATTGGAACATAATAAACTAAAATTAAAATGTTTCTTTACTATGCCTCACCATTGCACAATCAAAAAATTTTTTTGCATACACTGTGGTGAAATAATTTTTAAAACTTGGACTTGCTACTGTGGAGACTGATGTTTAAAGTTTATAACTGTATAAACATTTTCTATGTCCCTCCCACACCATGGATTTCTTATAACATTGGATATATTTTTCCTTGCTGGACTATTCTCTTTTGGATTGACTTCCCTGTTTGGATTATTTCACTGCATTATCATCTTTAGGATTCGTCAGGAACAGGACATTTCAACTCAGGAGTGCGGGTATGTACTTAATTTTTTTTTTCCCCAAAATTTCAGGGCAGGTCTATAAAACTAGGGGGAAAACTTTCTGAAAGGCTAAACAGTTACTCATTCTTGAAATGTTAAGTAAAAACAATGTAGGTAGCTCTGATTTCTGTTTTCATTCACTGTATGATACAGGTTTTGCTTATGGACTAGATATCAGTCTTCTGAGTGATTTATTGACATTTAGACTGAAGTTTAGGAATTGTGGGGTTTGAAAATTGTTTTTACAAGAATGAATATTGACGAAGGTCCATGAAACCAAAGGTTCTGAATTCTAGGCTATTAAAATAAGTACAGAATGAAACAGCAGCAGGAACTTCTTTATTAAAAGTCAAATTTCAGTAGTCATTGGTTTCCTTTTCTTTAGACACAAAGATAATTCAGAAGAGCTGTTTTCTAGTTTGGCCTGTAATTTTTGGAAGTTGCATACTACCACACCCTGTATTATGGTCAGACATCTGGACTTTAGGAGACACTGGTTTTTGACCTCACATAGTGTTCACTTAATCTTTATCTATAAAGTACTAAACCAGAGCTTTTCTCATCAGGAATCGTTCAGAGGGCTTAAAGTAATAATAGATACTTTTTTAAAAGGCAGGTTAAGTCTTGAATTTAACGTAGAATTTTTTTTTTTTTTTTTTTTTTTTTTTACTGTTTTAAATCTGATTCCATGAGTTGGGATTCCCTGGCAAAATAGGCTAATATGTGTTTTAGTATTAGCGTGGATGTTCACTTACAGCCTGTAAGATACCAAAAAGGTATGGATGTTCTTTTTTAATAATCAGAGATAAGCTTACAATACTGGTTTATTAATAGCTTTACAAAATCTTCATTAATAAAACATGAAATTTTTAAATTTAAAATAAACTCACTATCCAGCTACCCTACATTTGAATGTTAGTGGGAGATATTTATTTCTGCTTTAAATTCTACTTATGCCTTCTGTATTGATGCAGAAGCATTTTTTATTATACTAAAAAATAAATCCATTTGTTGTCAAATAAGTACAAACTGTACTCAGGCTAAAATATGTCAGTAGTGCTTAATATTTTTATAAAACCTTTTCTGAGTTTTCCTACTGACTTTTTTCTTTTACATGTGAGTTTGATTATGGACCTGGCTAGGGAGCATGTGGGGAAAAAATGACCAAGAACAGTAGAAGATCTAAGCATTTCAAATAATACAGTAACATTAGATTTTCTTGACTGAGACAAGTCAGGTCACTCAAAAGAATAAAAGATAAAGCAGTTTTGACCTTACAGAGGGTGTTCTAACATAGCTAAATAAATTCACAAGGCCTTCAGTATTCTAAAATAAATTCATGAGATCCTGCTTAAATCAGTTTCTCATTTTCCACGGAAAATATCTTTAATAATAACAAACTTTGTATAAAAACAAAAGATAAAAAAGGTTTTCTCTGCACAAAGTATTCTTATAAATAGTCTTTTGAAGTCTAATGAGCCCGGTAGTAGTAACTAGTCCTCCTGCCTTTAGTCTAAGTGAATACCCAGATTTACATGAACCATTCTCATTAGGAAACCTTAGCTTCCCAGGCTCCTCCATGCCTTGTCTCACAGTCTGTATGCCCTTTCCTCACTTATAGGTCTATTCCCTCCATTTATACACTTCTGCTTCTTTTTATATGTCTGTTTACCTCCACCACTACCACTACCACACCTTCTATTTGATTCTATGTTCTTCGTATCAAGAGATATATGTTTCATTTTTTTAAGCACACTTTTTGTTACCGATTGATCTAGAGAGAAACATCAATCTGATGTTCCACTTATTGATGCATTCATTGGTTGTTTCTTGTATTTTCCCTGAGTAGGGAATTGAACCCGCAACGTTGGCACACTGGGACAACACTCTAGCCAACTGAGCTACCCGCCCAGGGCCAGTGTTTCATTTTTTTGTGTGTTTCAAAGTTTTGCCCTGGCCAGAGATTCACAGTGGTTAGAGTGTCGGCCCTCACACCAAAGGGTCATGGATTCAATTCCCGGTCAAAGTCTTTCTGTCCATTTGCTTATGTTTAGTTTTATTTTCCCCTTCTGCTTATATTCTTTAACTGTCCACAATTTAAAACAAAATATATTTTCATAGTTTTATGTATTAATTAGAAGTTTTAATAGATAAGTAGAAAGTTTTCTATTCCTTTAAGCAAATTAATGTATTTGCATTTTGCTTCAATATAGCCTTCAGTTGACTTTTTCTGAATTAATGACTCTTAATGAAAACTACATTTCTCTCTTCCTGATTAAAAAAACCCTAGAGTATTCATACAAATGAGAGTAATCTGGCCATGTTCATGATAAACAGCTACTTGAGAAAACTTAATTTTGGACATTTTGTCAAATTATGGGAATTCAAGAATTTCTTCAAGTAATGATAAGTTCTGTTTATTGAAGAGGTAATACAAAATCATTAGAATTTATAGACTTGGAGTAAATAGCTTTCCTTTTTAAAAAGATGTTGATTGCCAAATTTGAACAGCGCTATCCATTATCAACAGTTCTACTAAAAATCACACAAAAGAGGCAAACTTTTATCTACTGCCACTGCAGCCAAAACTGTAAATTTTTTTATATTCTTCTTGTTTTTGCCTCTAGAATGCACCCTTTCTCTTGTGCCTGTCATATTTTGTGTGCATGTTAGATTGTTCTGCTTTATGACTAGGATATATAGATTTTTTTCCCACTTCTCCAATTTTTTCTCTGAGCTTTTCTCGTATAGTCTTTAATTAGCAGTTCACCACAGTGTGGTGAATCATATGCAGTTAACTCTTTTCATTCTAGAAGGTTCCTTTCACAAATGCAACCATGTTTTTGTACGTGGTGGGAATTAACTCAGTACTCGGAGGATAAATTGCTAATATTCTTAAAAAACATTAATTGTTCTTTCCCCTTTTTTGTACTGCAGGTCTTTCGACCCCGAACTCCACCAGAGGCAATTGCACTGTGTAGCCGTCTGCTGGAGTATACACCAACTGCCCGATTGACACCACTGGAAGCTTGTGCACATTCATTTTTTGATGAATTACGGGACCCAAATGTCAAACTGCCAAATGGGCGAGACACACCTGCACTCTTCAACTTTACCACTCAAGGTAATTTGAAACACTTAGTTCTTTCACCATTTCTGAGAAAGCTACACATGGGTGTGAAGTGACACTCTTGATTAAAATCTGTAGGACAAAAATGAACATATTAAGTACATAAGTGGGTGGAAAAGATCCTTTCTAACCATTTATTACACCACTACTTGAGAATGATTTTGAGCAAAATAGTGATAGATGAAAGTTTTCAAATAGGCGTAGCTTCTCTAATTTTCAGCAGATTATAATAAATCTTGGCATGTGAGAAGTTATAGAGATTTCACTAATATGACTAATGTACAATTTAACCTTCAGGTTTGTATCTGAAACTTGGAATGTAGCATTTGTTGCTTCCCAAGGATTTATATCAAGTTTTTTAAACCTAGAAATAAATTGGTGGCTGTATTTGTATAAATTCAGATGTCTTAAAAACGGGGAGAACTGGAGTGCTATAACTCTTTCTTAAAACTTATATAAGTGCTATAGATAGATAAATTCCCATCCTCTCTGGAGTTTGGCACCATTGCTGCTGCTGAGAAGACATTAAAGGAAAACAGAGTTTGTGCATTGCTGGTTTCTAAAAGATCCAGGGATAGTTAATATTTCTTCACCACTTCTGTGTTCACTCTTCTCCCTGATTAAGACCTTAAGTGGTTTGTTTAATCAGCCACACTGCCTCTAATGATGTGATTTTCTTCAAAACTGAACATTAAAAGAATACAGTTTCCCATAGATAAAATAAGCAATAAATAGTTGTCTGATTGATTAGTCAGCTTAGTCAAGCTAACAATATAGAAGGGAGACAGAGCTTTCTATTGACCAGGAAATAGATATATTTTCTTTATTCTGAGGTGGATTTTTAGACCGTATTTAAATTGTGGACAAATGCATCACTTAAGCTATAGATTTGGAAGACCTGAGTTGTTGGTAAAATAGAGTTGGATGACTGTGTTTTCTATAATCTCAAGCCATCAATATTATGTAACTACTAACAATGCTGATAAAGTCTTAAACTACATTCATAAAAGAAAAATGTTCAGATGTTCTGGGACTATTAATTTTGACTATTTAGGGCTGATTAGAAATCATTTGGAATGTTGTTTTAGGTCCTGGCTATGCCATTTTTAAAATATTAGTGAATGGCAGAATTGAATATAGAGCCTGGAAAAGTGAAGACTTTTAAGGGACTCCAAAAACTGTCTAAAATTACCTCAAAGACTGTTTTCTAAAGAAAGGAGTAGACATATATTTTTCTCCAGATTGCAAAATTGAAAATAGTAGCAGAAAATTAGAGAGCAATACCCATTTGGGCTTACTATAAAGACTTCAGCCCCTGGCATGAATAGAGACTGAGTAAAGCTATTAAAGAATCAATGACGTTTTCAGTTGTTTAATAGTAGAGTAAGTTGTTTTCAAAATACTGATCTCTGTATCAGGAAAAAGCTGGATAGTGTCAAATAATGTAGCTAACACTACTTCAATTTGGTAGAGGGTCAGATTGGGAGACTCTTCTTGGCCTCTTGTAGACCAAAGATTCTATTTCATGTCATACAAGTTTTAGAACTATTAAAATAAATTTTATTTTTAATTCTTATTGCTTTTGTTTTCAAGAATAATACATGTAGATTGAAGAAAATATTGAAAATACAAAAAAATATAGAGAAAATTAAAATACTTCCAAAGTATCACTTTTTTAACATTCAAAGGAATCACTGTAGAATTTTATGGTGGAGCTGTTTTCTATCTTTTTTCTAATGCATATACTCGTAATCCTTGAATATAAAGTGATCCTCTATTTTCCGATTAAGAAGACTTCAAAAGGGTTGTATTTAAAATTGTATGTTATATAAAGTTAATATTAATTTAGAAATTTTACTTTTTTTACATCTCAAATGTCAGGAAACAATTTTATTCAAACTCTATGTATCTTTTTTTAATTTTTTAAAAAATATATCTTTATTGATTTCAGAGAGAGGAAAGGAGAGGGAGAGATAGAGATAGAAACATCAATGATGAGAGAGTCATTGATCGAGCCCGCAACCCGGGTATGTGCCCTGACCGGGAATCGAACCCTGATCGTCTGGATCCCAGGTCGATGCTCAACCGCTGAGCCATGCCCAGCCGGGCTATATGCATCTTTTACATAGGTGTCTTTGTAATCAACAGAGCTACTTTTTGAACCATCTATCATAGATTTTTAGGTTGCATTATCTCAATTGTTTGATATGAAACATTTTTTGAATTTATATTAGGCCACCATTGGAAAGTCTACAAGTACCCTTTTACATAAGTTTTTTTTTTCTTTTGTAGTGTAGGTGTATGTTTATTATCTGCACAATATAACTATTAATTGGATTGCTTTCTAAAGTGATCTCTCTTAACCAATGTCACCCCAATAAATATAATAAAATTAAATTAAAAATAAATAAAGTGGTCTCTAAAAGGCTTTTGTATATAGTGACATTCACTTACAGCTTGGAGTCTTGGCATCAGAAACTAAGTTAATGTTAAATTTATTTGCCTCCTGTTTTACTTTTGCCAGGTGACCTTAAAGCTTCCCAAACCATCATTGATTGAGGGTTTTTTTCACACCAAGTGTTTCCTCCATTGAGTACTTTGTTTCTCACAATATATGACTCAAGAAAGCCCCTTGTCAAATGAGCAGCAACTTGATAGAAACCCAAATACAACATGATATTTATGATGGATATATTTGGAGAATAATTCTCCTTACATTCAGACACATATGATACATACTCTTCAGTGTGTGTGTGTGTACTTATATGTGTTGTTCAAAACTGAGATATTACTTAAACCTTTTGATCAGATTTAAAAATTCAGAATTCATTTTCACTATTCACATACACTATTTTTGAACTACAGTGTTGCCCCTTTTTCCACTGTTTAGCTTTCCATGGTTTCAGTTATCCACAGTCAACCTCAGTCTGAAAATATCTACATCATTCACCTCCCTTCCTCTCATCACATAAGCATTGTATCTTATCACAAGAAGGATAAGTACAGTACAGTGAGCTGTTTTGAGAGAGAGCACATTCACATAACTTTTATTACAGTATATTTTTATTATTGTTCTTAATCTCTTAATTGCACCTAATTTACAAATTAAACCTTATCATAGGTATGTATATATGTATAGGGGAAAAACATAATATATGTAGGGTTTGGTACTATCAATTTCAGGCATCCACTGGGGAGCGTGTCTTAGAACATATCCCCTGTGGATAAGGGGGGAACTACTGTAATTACGTTTAATTCATTAGTCACTTTCATGTAAGTAGAGTCATGTAATATGTTACCTTTTGTGTCTAGCTTCTTTTAGTTAGTGAGGTAAACCTACCTCACATATGAACAGAACTATGAAGAGCAAGTACTTGAGAAAAAATATAGTATTGTATTAAAGTAAAGCTTAGAACAACGCTAACTGCAATTAGCTGTTTGTTACTGTGCCACGAGTAATTAGCCATAAATGGTAATTAGTATTACTTTCACGTAATCAAAAGAAGTATTTCTGTGATCAGCTAGAGGAAGAAGAGAGATGAACAGATAAGAGACAGAAAACTTTGAGAACATTTTGACACCCTGGATCCACAACACAGGAGACTGTCAGACCTTCCATTTTTCTGGCCCTGGGCTTCAGTGTTCTAGGACCCTTGGATTGATAGTATTATCTGTAGCCAGACATTGGAAACCAGGCCTTACCTTTGGCACACCTCCGATCATTGGGTTTCAAAGGTGAACATAACTGAATCAAGCCTTAGGAAGCAGGTGATCAGGAAATCCCAACAGGGATCAATATTTCTTCTTGTTCACCAATTCCTTGCCTATTTCAAGTCTGGAATATATTGGGAAATATATTTTGTATGTTTAAAGGTGAGTCTCCAGTTAACCCCACCACAAACATACCTGATCCCAATTTTCTGCCTAATTGGTATGAAGTTTTACCAACTGAAATTATTTTAACAAGCATGGTGGGCACAGGACAGGACAAGGCTTGAGCAGGGGTAAGTAAAAATTATCAACCATTTATATTAGAATGATTTAGTTTGAAGAGTTGACTGTTCTGCCATTTAGCTGGGTTATCTGAGAGAAAGGTAGCTTTGTGGGGAGATACCCACAAAGGAGTGGATTATTGGCTAAACCAGAAGAAGGGAGAACTGAAATTAGAGTAAAAATAGGATATTTGGGGCAGACAGAGAGCAACAAGCAAACTCATGCAGATTTGGATGTCTTGGAGTACAGGAGCAAGAGTATCTGGATGTGAGGAAAGCAGATGGTAAAATAGAAAAGGGGATCCAGAAAGTTAAGTTTAAAAAAGGAAAGTAAAAGGAAGAGTAAGAAACACAAAAAGATCAGAGAAAGATTTTTAACAGTGTAGGAATGTGTCACAGAATAGAAAGTGGTGCAAACAGGATTGAGAACAAGTTGGGCATAGGCAAGTGTTCTAGAAGGCCAGCTCATCAAAAGGTTATACTTTTTCATTTGAAAGCAGTAGACTACTTATTTATAAAACTTACAGAACTCATTATTTATGATAATTAGCAGGTTCTATGATCTTTGTAACAATGAGTTGTAAACCAATTTTCCTGTTATAAAATAGTGATTCACATAAATATAGTCAGTCCACCTGCTTACTTTTCTTTCTGTGTCCTGGGCATTTTCTTCTAGCCTGCCTTACCTTGAGCCACGTAGTAGGCACAGTATTTCAACCACCTGAAGTGATGAAGTATCTTCCAATATTATTCTCAAATTACTATAAACCTTGATTTGTGACTTTACAGTTTTTAGCCTATCTTATTATAATTTACAGTAGCAGGGATAAATTTACATAAGATAGGAACTCTTTTAATCCTCACTGGAGGACATGTTCATTGATTTTTAGAGAGAGGAAGGGAGAGAGAGAAACATCGGTGTGAGAGAGAAACATTGATTGGTTGCCTCTCATATGCTCCCCAACCAGGAATCAAACCCGCAACCTTTTGGTGATGCTCCATCCGCCTGAGCCACACCAGCCAGGGCAAGATAGGAACTCTTTATTTACATGTAGGATATGAATCAAATCATAAAGTGCAACTCATAAAGTGCTCTAATTTGCAGTGCCCCTTCATTTTTTTAAAACTAAACTGTAAACCTTTTCCATGACTATTCCTGTTTTCTGTTGTGTTCTTCTGAGTGAAGATGGCTATGAAAAATCTTTTTATAATACAATGGACTTGAGGAAATTTGGGTATAAATAAGTGGATTATTGGTAAATAAGTGAGAGGTGAAGCTGTTCATACTTAAGTTGGTGTCAGAATTATTTATTAATTTTTTCTAAATAATCTAGAAGAGTAAATTTTCTAGGTAAGCAAGTCGTACTCTTGTAGGTATTGAAATGCTAAACCAGTGGAAATGCACTGCAGGAGGAGCTTGAGAAAATTCATGAGTGCACTAAAAGGGAGCAGGTAAGTTTTAGTTCAGGCAACTAGAGTACTAATTACAAATAATATTGACTGTATTACAGATTTTAAGATCTAAATGATCAATTATTTATGAGAATTATTGTCATTTTTCACGAGATTATTTGGTCCACTCTGCAGCTGTGGCCATGCTGAGAAGAATGTGGAAGGATACAGGAATAAACAGTCAGAAACTAATGTCTTGACTTAAAGTTCTGTGTGTAGTGTTGTTTGGACAGATACAGTTCTAAGAAGACCAGAACACTGGTGGTATATGATAAATAAACAAGGCAATAAAAATATGCAGTTTTTCTTGGGTTGCAACCTCTTCAGGAGTTTCCCAGATGTAATCTGAAACCAGCTCCCATATTTTAGAGAGCAGGAAGAGACCTAAAGAAAAAGGCAGACTATTCCAGATTGGTAGGTGGCAGGTCAAATAAGCAAGGCATCTGGCCAGGCTTGTCTTGGGTGGCCTCCAGGTTGGTAGGTGGCAGGTTAAACAAGCAAGGCAACTGACCAGGGTTGTCTTGGATGGCAAACAAGTAGATCTCAGCACCCGTTTGCCAAATCTTAAAAGGTTTTATAGAGGCCTTAACTAGGTTTAGTCACGTGCCAAGGGGGCCTTAATTGGGGTCAGTCACATACTCAGTCCAGATAGTCTCAACACCACATTTCTGTCTCAAGGCTGTATCTTTAGAGCAACTTCTGGGAGCCGGGAAAGCAAACATAGCACACATTACAAAACATAAGGGAGTGGGTGAGGAGCCTTCAGTTACTTGGGTCCAGCTCAAGGGCCCAACCTGTGGTTCTGTCTTCTTGATGACCTTCATGTTTCATATGAAAAGAAGTCAGTCAGACCTAGCATTAGTTCCCAGTCTCTAACTAGTTGTAGACCTTGGACAAGGCATTAGTTCTGAGTTTCCTCATTTTAAAAAATAAGGTAGTAGGGGTAAAGAATATTCAGAGACACTTCCAGCTCCAAAATTCTGATTACAAAAATGAATTGACTCCAGAAAGACAAGGAAAATAAGAAATAAAGCTAAAAACATAGACCATGCCAGGGTGAGATATGTGAAACCATGGTATAAATTGATCCAGGCTGATTCCCCCAGAATTGAGCATATTAGTTTTATTTTTAAATGCTCAAAATATTCTTATTTTGATAAAAGAACTCATAGTAATGCTACATTTATTCAACTTCATCAAGAATGGAATTCTGAGTATAAGATTTTTAGTTTATAAAGCTTTTTTTTTAATCACTAGAATTTTAAAAATATTAACATTTTGCCAGCTATAACTTCTAAAATATATCACCACTGTAAATGTAGTGCACTAAACACATTCATACATTTTTGGGTGACTGTTGTAAGTTGTGATGCTCCCTCTTGGGCAGTTCCAAGGCAAAGTAGTTATGGGTTTTACAGATATCATGTTCTCACATGAAATGTCACCAGTATCACCAAGCAGCCAGGAGTAAGCCTTGTAATATTTGTTTACTCTTTGCCTGATCTTCTAATTAGTTTTTAATTTTCTGAATGAGTATGGAATATTTAGTCAGCATTTGGAACTTGTTCAGGGATTTCCTAGGCACTTTGAAATTGTTAGGAGAGGAGAGAAGCAGTTATGAGGTTTTTTGCTTATCTAAAAAAAATTTCAGTAATGAATGATGATCCAGGTGCATCATTCTAGCATTTGAAATACTGCTCAAAAAAGTACACAAATGAAATGAACACACCATTGTTAAATCGTCTAAGCCTTTTTTACCTGAGAAAAATAACAGTTTAACTATGTAGACAACCACTGGCAATTTTCATATACACACACACACAAAAAGGCTGCCTCTTTTAGTGTCTCCTTTCTGGGGATCTGCAGGTTGAGCCCCCTCAAAGCTAACAAAGGAAGAAGAGTCTCTTCTACCTGATGACTGGTATTTTATTACATCACTGTAAGAGTAGGTCTAGTCAACAGAGGGGTTATTTTTTTTTTCCTCTGGTTAAGACATCTATTGTTGCTCTCAAATTTATCTTCGGCTTTCAAACTACACAGTTTGAACAAACATATACCACCCCCTACATCCCCAAAAAACTAGGAAAGTTTCTGACCTGATTCTTTATCATTAATTTTGGAACTCATATATATTTGGAAGAATAGAGATTTTAGGTTAAGGGAAACTTTAGCTTTTGTCAGATGATTAGGTGTGGTTGAATTTATCCACTTTCTCTTTTCGTGGGAATTTTTATTATGTAGTTTGCAGTGTAAACAACAGTGCAGCAAAATTTAGTTAAATAAATTTGGTTAACCTTTTGGTTGATTGGTATCTATGTTGGTTGGTTTTTATTGATACCTATTTTAAAATTTATTTTGCTTTTCTTTACATTGTGCATGTATTAAATGTTTGGTTATGGGGCATGTAATGACTGATATGCTATCAAAACATTCTTAATATTTCCCAGTAAACCACTAAGTGGTTTTTTTTTTTTAATTTATCTTTATTGTTGAAAGTATTACAGATGTCCCCTTCTGTTGAGCCCCTCTTTTCCCTCTGTTGATCCCCTCTACCCCACATCTGCACCGCTGCCCCCCCACCCCAGGCCTTCTCCACACTCTAAGTGGTTTTTAGATGAATAGCTTCAAGGTACGTGCATTTGGTTGAAGAAATCCTTATCATACATTAACTTTTCTACAACCTCTGGAACCTGTTGCCGTGTTGTTTTGAATTACGTTTCTGAGGTAACTGTCTCTTATTCCCAAGAATTCTGCCTCTTCTCCAAAGCTAGCCCCACTTCAGTATTATGGACCTCCTCATTCCCTTAATTATCTTCCCACTCTCAAGCTAGCACACATACTTAGTAAATAAATACTAGGTACGGTCTCTTCTTCACTCCTTATTCTATTTAAGAATACACCTACTCTCCTGATCTTGAAAAGTTCAATTACTCTGATGTTTCTGACCTCCAAACTGCCATCTTTTTTGCATTTTTTCATTGCTGTTTGTGTCCACACTCATTGTCTCAATTTTCTTACTACTCATGGCCATAAATAGAAAGGGAGATTGGGATTTGGGAGTAGGTAGTAATTATGGCGAGCAAAAAACAAATATAAATATATTGGAATAGTTGTGACAGCCCCATAGGAGGGCCCACAAAAGGGACAGACTTGTAGTGTAGAGAACAGGACTATATAACAAGAGTACAAGGAGGCTTCTTCATTCACACAAAGGCTATGCCAGTTAGCAAGCTCTCTGAAGTAGAGAAGAGCTAATAGATGGAAAGTGATAGGCCTTACGGGATGCCTATAGTTAAGGAAGAGAAGAGGACAGTGAGATAGAGTTTGGAGGGATATAGAACTGTAAGTGATTGACCAGTTTAGAATTCTTACTATTTAGGATGTTTGACTCAAAAAAGTTTGTAGACGTGCCCCCTCCCTAAAAAAAAAGACCATTTACTGGCAACTCTAGTAAATTTACAATGATGGTAAATCTGACTTTATTTTAGGTTACTGAGAATAATTATCACATCCCATATTCATTTTTATTTCTGGAACCATAAAGTCATCAGCTGTGGCAACTGGGATGCCTTACTAGGTGTAATATTGTGGTTAAAATTTAACCGACTTGAAATAAACCAGCGCAGGATTTTCCTGTTTCTTAGTAAGAACCAAACAGCTACTAAAGCTGATTATGAGAAAACAGCATCTCTTTGAACCCGATCATTAGGGCAGTAGTTTTCAACTGTCTTGCAGGGGAAGACAGTTATTTGATGAGCTGACCTAAGTCTTCTCATTTAAGGGGGGGGGGGGGGAATAATTTTCTCTCAGTTTTAAGCTTTTCCACCCATTTATTTTTATAAATCTTGGCATAAGCTTGTTGTTCCTTGTTGAATCAGGTATCATTTTCTATCTAATTTAGTGCAAAATTTAGATACTTAGGTACCAAGTTGAGAAAGTCAATATTAACACGGGCTTTGCACCAGAAGATATTTTTAAACTGCTGCATTAAAACATTATTTCCCTTACTACTGTGTGGAGGGAGTGACAAACGGGGACTACTTAGAGGTTTCCTTTGGGGTGATGAAAATGCTTTAAAACTAGGTGGTTGTACAAGATTGTGAATGTACTAAATGCAACTAAATTATACACTTTAAAATGATTAATTTTATGTGAATTTTATTTTAATTAAAAAAAACCTATTTCTTAACTTTTAAAATGTCACACTATATCTGTGAATTGTCCAAGTGTATGCGGTAGCTCAGGGTATAGTGTCCTTCTGTACCTAGTATTGTCCTGTAATTATTCCTTTAAATTGCAACATTTATTAAAGTGAAAATGAACACTCACTGGTTAAATGCTGGGAGAACAGTCACATTACCTAAAGCTAACACCGGGTGCTTATATGTATAAGCTCCCCACCACGCCTTGCTATCTGTCTACATTGTTAGATCCAATATCATCTTTAAATTACTTCTTAAGGCTCTTATACACAACTTGATTCTTTAAAGAAAGCAGTCTATATACAGTAGACACACAAAAACTTTCCACAAGCAGGTAAAAAGCCTATTTCAAACTTTTAAAAAACAACAGTCTTACTGAGTTCAAAGCAAAATATAATTGAATAAAGATATTTTTAGTAAAAGCAGTGAGGCTTTAAAGAAATGCTTGTTAAATCCTGTTTCCACTAGCATTTGGATAACTAGATCTTATCTGCCCTTGGCTTATAAACAATCTGGTAGCTTGTTCTGTGCGTGCAGTTGTGTGTGCAGACACACAAACTATAGTCATGTTCTTTTTTCTCTGGCATCATCACTCTCAATTCCTGTAGTCAAATGTCAGAGTAGTTTGAGAAAACCTAGTATATTTAAGTTTTTGAAAGATGGAAATAGATCTTATTAATATGCTTATTCTCAAACTTTTTCCCAGTATCTGTCTCCCAGATAGCTTGAGTTCTCAGACATATTTTAATTTTAGCAGATGGTGCCTTGGCTTGGTTGTGTATCACAACATTTCTTTGTGCTTTCTCTGTAGCTCATTGATTTAGTTTCAGATGTAGGTTTGTCACACCTTTTTTCTTTTTTTTCTTTTTTCTGTTAAACCAGTGTTTTATTGTAGTATCTTATATTTATTGTTACCAATAAAGTAGTTTCACATACAGTTAAAAATGAGCTCTAACCTATGTCTTCTTACCTTTTCTCCAGAACTGTCAAGTAATCCACCTCTAGCTACCATCCTTATTCCTCCTCATGCTCGGATTCAAGCAGCTGCTTCAACCCCGACAAATTCCACAGCAGCCTCAGGTGAGAACACATAAGTCTTGTCTATAAATATATATATATATATATTTTAAAAGACATGATTACCTCCATTTTATTTCTTTTGGAATATTTAATACCTTCCAAGTATCAGTAACAGCATAGCCAAATGAATAAGTATGAATAAAATAGTGCTTTATTTTCCAAAAGCACAAAAGGACTCCATAAATAACTTTTTATATAATGTATAAATGTCTTATTATGATGTTAAATTTTTTTTGTTATTTTAAAAGTCATACTTTCCATTAATTTCTTGATTAATATATATCAAATGAGATTCCAATAGCAGAAAGCAATGTGATGTTATTGAAGATAATTCACTTTAGTTCCAATACCCTGAATGTAAATTATATTAGTATACGGAGAGGTACATTTTTAAGAAGTATAAAATATAGATTGGTGAGTTTAATCATTCAACAGGACTAAAACTACAATGCAGATACATATAACTAAGATTTTGATCAGAATGAGACTAGATCTTGTCTGTCAAAAAAAAACCCCAAAAGCCCTTATGGTCTCCCAGAGTATAGCTTAGTGTATTGCTGGTCCTTTAGCCAATCAGTGATGTGGCCTGATTTAGTACAAATCACTGTCATTACAGATATTCTGAAAATACCCAACCCTTGAGTGAATTGAAGGTCTTCCAGAGACTGCCTGGATGCTGTTTAAAATGAAGTTAAAAATATTCTAGGTAGCATAATCAGGCTCAGAATTTGGTATCCCCTCTTTTCTTAAAAAAAGCAAATGTCAGAAGCTGACTTTATTTTCATTAAATCATCTATTACATTGAACTAAGTTGGATCAGACATTTTTGCCTAAGGGTATTTATGCTGGAGGAGATAAAATCTTTTGTTATCAGTTCCCTACATTCAGTAAAGTCAAAGTCCATGTGTTGTCTGACACAAAGTTGTTTGTTTCTGTCCAATCTTAATCTTTTGGGATGTTGCTAGTGAAGATTAAAAACATTTCATGCTAGTCCATGTCCTACCTTCATTCCAGAAGAAGTCTGGAAAGAAAGGTCTCTTTTCTACTTCTAGTTTTATCAGCACATTCTACTTGAGAAAGTCACTTGAACTTTATTAGTTTTAGTATGCCTTCCTAGTTGTCTCATTTTTGTAAAATGAGTGGCAATGCTCTGAGAGTAATTTTGTAAAAACCAAATATGTACTGAAATGTGCTTTACATTTTTTTAATGTAAAATATAGTTTTTAAAATATATATGTGACCTATTTATTTAGAAGGAAGACAGATTACTTTGATCAGCTATTAATAAACTTATTAAATCACAGGTTAGATTATATTGATCAAAACATGAAATAGACCCTAACCCTGAACTAAATGCGTCTGCTTGTTGAGCCAGTTTCCAGAGTTTTATTAGAATTGCTTTAGACTCTGAATAAAAATAAGAATTATGATTGGTAAGTTTTGAGTAATTTTAAATTACTTTCTTAATGTGAGATACTAAACTAGTTAAACTAAACTAAGGCTTTTAAGCAGTTTGCCTATTAGGAGCCTAGCATAAGCTTATTTTTATGAGGCTTTGATTCAGGTTATAGTAGTACCAAAAAAATATTTTCATTGTGTGAAATCAGATTTCCATATAAATATGGAAACTGGCATTGGACTGTGATCCTGAGAGTTTACTTCAAAGTTGAAATAAATCAGGGTATGGGGAATTTAATATAGTCTGAGAGCAGAGCTAAAATTAGTTTAGAGAAATGCATGCCTTGAATATCTTAATAGTTACCAAAGAGGATTTCAGATATTGCTCTGAGCTTCCTAGCAGCTAATGTAAATAAATGTTATCTGTTAAAATTTTCCACTGTTCATTAGATAAAAAGTACACTGGTGGCTTAGGAAAAGCAAAGTGTTTCTGGCCCTGCTGTTTGAGAAGTATTTCTCCCTGAGGGCTTTGGATTTGGTATTGTAAGAGATATAGTCAATAAAGTTCTCATCACCATTTCAACAATAAATGTAATGGTGAGTTTTATATAGATACTTTTAAGTATTCCTCTGTGTAAGCTAAAGGTATAACACCACAGTATAGTTAAAAGATAACAGTTTCTTGGCCAAAATAGTGAGCCAATTATGTCATCAAACATAGCTCAGGAAATGCTGATCTAGATGAATGGATGGCTGTATGACATGAACAGCCTCCTGTATTTAAATAAATATATTTGTATATGTATATATTTTTTAAATAAGAATTTGGCAGTGTAAATTATATTTTTTAATAAGACCTTAAAATATACATGCTCTCTGTTGCCTCCCTTAACTTCATTTTCTTTAGCCATAAAACAGAAATAGTAACTACCCGCTGCATAGAGTTCTGAGAAATAAGATATAGAATGTACAGAGTGCTCAGCTAGTGTTTTGTTCAAAGTTCAAGTTGTGACTACAGGTGAATTGATTAAGACCCCTTGGAAGGCATTACTGTGTATAGCAATAACCATTGAAGTTCATACTTTTTAGTTCACTAATCCTACTTTAGGGATCTTCAGGATACATCTAATAGAAGGAAAAAAGCTACATAATTACATAACAAAAAGGAGAGCCAGTCTGATTTGAATGGTCAACAGAAAGAAATTGTTTTAATACATTATGAATTTCCATTTTTATGGAACCATAAAATTATTATGAAGCTTATAGACATTTTTGGAAATAATTTATGTGGAGAAAATCTAAAAAAATCTTATGTACCATGTTGATAACTCACAAAATGTGTGTTTGCATGTGGATAGGGATTAGGTAGGAATACACAAAAATTAAAACAATTATGTTAAATTAGTGGGTGTGGATGTTGATTTTTTTTTCCCCCCCTCTCAAAAACTTTTGCATTCTTTTAAAAGCATTGTTAAAATACCTCGGTTTCTGGGAACATTATAGTTGCTCATGGCTCTGACATGACAAACTCTTGAAAATTGCAGGTACTGCTACTCTCAACCCATAAAGTATAATTTCTTATTTTGATTTATATATATATGTATATGTTCTGATTTTCACCACACCCCCAACAGATTCTCTCATTCACTCCATTTGAGAGACCATCTAAACCATCTAGGGTAATAAATCTTGAGAAATTAATAGTTTTATTAATCAAATATGAACCACTTAAGAGATCACCTGATCTGATTCCAGAATAGTTAAGCATGAGATGTAATAGGGAATTTCATCTTGAGCTGTTTTTTTCTCTTTATTTGTTTCGTATATAAGTCTTCAGGGTAAGGTTTCTTTCAGTGCAGTGCTTCTTTTATTAAAACTAATTTGAAAACTACTGATTTCAGTTCACCTCTCATACCTCCCAAGAACTAGTTGTCTGTCCCATGCTTAGAAAGTTTATCCTTTTTTCAGCCTGAAATTTGTTCCTGTATATCTTCTATTCAGTGATTCTACTTTGGGGTTACATAGAACCCACCAACCCATTCATACACACACGTCCTTCAAATTTCAGTAATGGCTAACATGCCCTCCATACTAATGAGGCTTTTAAAACCTAACCCCGTGCTAAAGTGTCAGGGTGTTAGGTTTTCTATACAATTATATATCATCTGCACATTTTCATAAACATATCAATTTTTTGTCTCTATCCAAGCAGCTAATAAAATCTATCAAACAGGACAGGGCCTACTAGAGATTTTTCCCCCTCTTTTTTGAAATTACTGATAAAGTAAGTTAAATGGGACCGGCAAGACCTACTAGAGGTTATTCTTCTGGTGGTCTCCAAGTGATTAGTTACCCCTCTTGTTGTTTGCTTAGCTGCAGACCAACCTTACAATATATATAATAATGTTATTAAAACTTTGTAAAATGCTTTGCTATTGTCAAGAAAACTTTCAGATTTTTTTTCCTATCAAAAAGGTATAACTATTGAAGATGAAAATAAAACTTTTTTTAAGACTTATGGAAATTTCTAGTGCCTAAATGTTTATAAACTGCATTTCTGTAGTCCATGTTAGAATTTGTTTCTTGGACTATAGTTCCTGTGTTTAATAGCATTTACATGTATAGATTGCCCTCACCTTCCTTGGGCTGCATTTTGTTTATTAGGATTTTTGTTATATCCTTTCCAGGTTGAAAACCCTTCTAACAGAAAAGGGAATCATGATAGGAGTTGGACAAGGTCTGTCTTCTCTGTCTTTTTACATGGTCAGGGTGCTTAACTTTTCTTGATCTTGCTTTGAAAACCTTTTGCTGTTACCTTGTTTAAACCAAACCTGGCCTGTTCTTACAGGTTCACACTGTTATTTTCTATTCTTCCTTGAATATGTGCCCTTAAAGTTATGTATTTTTAATATGAGCTCATATGAGAAAACACTTTAAACTGATTTCTTTGGTTCTTCTCCCTCTACTCAGCATTGACATTATTTGCAATTGCTTGATCAGAATTTCGGTTTTTATAATTTTCTATTTCTTGTCAGTTATTAGCCTCTTTTGAAGACTCTAGCCACAAAATCGTACCTATTAGTTCTCTGAACTTTTGAAAGTAATTTTGCTAAAGTCATGGTTCAGATTTAGCCAGAGCCAGTGATCCGCTTTCCCTTAATTGTTATAGTTACTTTTACCCCAGAATTCCTGTCCCCTTCTTTATCACCAGCTAGTTCTTCCTAGTTAGGTAGCATTAAACCCAGAACAATTTCTCACGTTGTTTCCACTGATTTTGAGAGATGAAATGTTAAATTTTTAGTCAGTTTATCAAATTCCCACGTTAATAAAATGATAGTTGCCATCCATTCTCCCACTCCCCAAGTAGTGTTTTTCTATGCCACTTTCACGTGTACACTGGGAAATCTGTATCCATATCCTGTCTAGTTGTAGAATCTGCAGTGTGTGCCCTCAAGTCTTCCTCTTCCTAACCCTGTCCTTTCTGTTCTCTTTACCTTAACCTAAATATATTGGAATTTCATTAAAGTATACAGCTTAAAAAACAACAACAGGGATTTTTCTTTTTCTTTTTAAATCCTCACCCAAGGACACTTTTTCCATTGCTTTTCAAAGAGAATGGGAGAGAGAGAGGGAGGGGAGGAACATCCGATGTGAGAGAGACACATCCATTGGTTGCCTCCCACACGCTCCCCACCAGGGCCAAGGATCACACCTGCAACCAAGGTACAGACCCTTGGCCAAAATCCAACCTGGGACCCTTTAGTCCACAGGCTGATGCTCTAACCACTGAGCCAAACCTGCTAGGGCAGGATTTTTCTCTTTTAATTGTAAAATATATAGTTATTTTAGGGAATAAAATCTCCCGTGTTCTCACTTCCACAGATAATCAAAGGTAACATTATTTTATATTTTAGTCTGTATATGAATGGACAGAGAGACATGCTTTCTTTAAATGGACTTATGCTATTTGGGGTATGGGATTACATGACTGCATAGTATTCAACTGGTATTCTAAACCTGTATCATTATTTAACTTAATTCCTTATTCTTGGGCATTTGGGTTGTGTCCCAGTTTTTAGAAGTAGAATTGCTGAGTCAAAAGATATGAAGAATTTGATATATATTGTCAAACTTCCTTCCAGAAAGCTTGTACCAGTTTACACTGCCCACTGGCAGTGCACATTTTTTCCATTTCTCCATTACCTTAACATTAGCCAGCTCAGAGTTGGGGTGAGGGTACAGGGTGCACATGCTTATTTTTAGGTGTTACTAACTTGGTTGCCAAAGAACACTGTTTTCTTTTTTAGGTACAGTATTTTCCCCATCTCCTCCTGCTGGCTCTGTTTGAAATAAGACCTCCATGCACATTATGCCCGTTTGACCAAGTCACTGACACCAGTGAGATTGTATCTATCCCATGTTTGGGTTTCAGGTTCATTTGGTGAGTTATTGTACAGGATGGGGGCAAAAGTAGATTTATAGTTGTGAGTATGCAAAACACAGAGTTTATTCTTGTACTATTACTTATTATTGTATTATTTTCCATATGAACAACTGTAAACCTACTTTTGCCCCCACCCTGTATAAATAACTAAAAAGTCAAGCCAGCTTAGTCATTATTTCACCAGAGCTTTGCTAACTATCACTTCTAGGAAATTGCTGGTTTTTAATGTAAAACATGTTCTCTCCTATTAAGTCAAAAATTTTATCTGGGTTTTTTCCCACCTGCAAAAGTAATGTAAAATCTTTTTAAGTTGGTGGTTTCCTCTCATACCTTTGGTGTTCTTCAAGTGTTCCTTGGTTCCTTGCCTGAAGTCACCTGCTTGTATTCATATGCCTTTTCTTATTCTTTATTCCTAAACTGGGTTTTTTTTACTTAAAAGATGAAAATGTTTCCTGTGTCCTCATGGCCTTCAGTTCCCTACCCCGAACAACCAAGTCTCTTAATTAAAATGTGCTCTGCCCCTGAGCTCAGAGCAACTAAGACCTCTCTGCTGCAGATCAAATATAAACAGTCTTTCTGACAGGCCCTCCAGGTTTGCTGGTAGATGGTTTGGCTCACTGGTGTCTGAATTTCAGTTCTATTTTTGAAATGACTGAAGCATCTTGGTGTCTTATGCAACACCTTTTCCTTGGAATAATATGAAAAGAGAAGTGATGATGCTTTGCTGAGGAGGACCTCCCTCCCTCTCCCCCATTGTTACACAGGCAAAATTGTCACAATTATAGTAGACATTATAAAATGAAAATGAGTTCTCCTTATAGGTGATACTTCGATTTCATTAGTGTACAATATGATTTCAATTTAAATGTAAGCTTAGGATACCTTTTGGAACCCAGCTCCTCTGTTTATTTTCTGTCCTTTCCTCCCAGCCTGTTTCCTTGGGTTTTTTACTCTTTTTATTTAACCCTTTAGCTATAATTTATAAGTGAGGGCCTTTCATTTACTTTTCTTTCCCTCCCAATTTGCACATTTGATCAGACACACTTGGAGGGATGGGACTTGCTGATGCTTTAGATGGGGGAGCGGGTAGGGAATGAAGAATGGAACTTTTGGTTTATGACCTGGGCAACAGGTGGGGCAGTTTCCTCAGTATTGAGACAACTGCCCATCAGATCCAGGGACTCTTACAGATCTCTGAGAATCTGGGGGAAAACTGGATCCTCTCCTAGAAAAATGTTTATGTATCGTGTATGGAATTTTGCATGTAAAATTTTTTCTCTATAACAAAATCACAGCCTTATGGACTCTGTTGGAAACCTGATACCTTAGGGCTTCACCCTTGGCTTTACTGTGTCATTGCCCAACTTGTCATTTTTACCTCTGAACTTACACAGAATAAAATTGTTTTAGTAAATGCATGCACAAATTCCCCTTGTCACATCTAGTACAAAAGTCGTGGAACCATTGCTTCTCTTAGGATTAGGGAAAAACTCGATCATATGAAGCAGTCTTTCTTACGTTGTACAGTTTATTAGGAGTATACCTAGTTTTGTAGAGGGAGTTGGTCAGTGGTGCTCTTATGGGCTTGTGAGCATAAACCCAAACTGGCATTTAAATTCTTTGACATATATGTATGTGTTGGTTATCTATTGCTACATATCAAGATACTCTAAAAGTTAGCAGCTTCAAACACGAGTAAACATTTATCATCTCACATAGTTTCTGTGGGTCAGGTATTCAGAAGCAGCCTAGCTGATTATTCTCTCCATTCCCCCTCAAGGCCATCCTTGGTTGGTTTGTACCGTGGCAACATAAGAAGGGTGGTAATGGGCATTGGTTTCTAGACATCTAGGAAGTCAGTGAACTCTCAGCTCTGTAGTTCTTTCTAAAACACTTGTATTTGTGTATATCCCGTATAGACTGTTTGAAAATTGGAAAATAAAATAACTACGCCTTTACTTCTTAACATGAATTCACTGATCTGTTTTAGTGTAGTAACCCTTTTAGATAATAAAAGTAGGCTTCTAGAAATCACAGTGAATTATGTAGGGGCTAGATCTGAGTGAAATTAAGTTCTTTTCTCCCTTTGCTAGGAAATCTTTTCTGCTGCTCCCTACCGCCCATAAAAGTCATCATTCTCTTCCTCTGCTCAGCTCTCCCACTTGTTAGCCCTACGATGTTAGGCATATTACTTAATCTTTTTGTGCTTTCATTTTGCCATTTGCAAAATGGGGGCAATAATTGTACCTATTTCTTGGAGTTGCTGTGTGTGCTAAATGACATGCCCACAATGTGTACTTACTATGATGTCCAGCACATTGATAATCACTCAGATGCTAATTGCTGCCACTGTTATTTATTATGGTGGTGATGGTGGTTATTGAAGTTACACTAAACTATTTTTAGATGTCTCTTTTACCTTTCCATTTATTAATCAAGTACTGTAAGCCAGGTACTATGCTAAGCACTTCATAGGCCTTATTTTATAAATAGATGGTAGTATTGCCATTTTACAGATGAGGAAATTGAGGGGTAGAGAGATTAAGTAACTTGTTCCAAGACCACACAGCTGTTAAGTTGTACGACTAGATCTCATACTCAATAAATGTTTATGGAATTGGATTAGATTTAAGAAAGATTGTCAGTGTGAATATCAGAAGAACATTTCTCAAGACTAAAAACAAGAAACTGTACACTCAGTCTTCAGTGATTCATAGTTGGATCGAATGTTTTGTAATGAAAAATCTTAGCCCACCCTGTAATCATAATGCCCAGCGGTTTGACTTTTACCAGTAAGAATGTAAAGGGAGGAGAATGCAGAAGAAGCAAAATAAGCTTTGCTGCTTTTAGAGTTACTGTTTAAATGCTTGAGAAGAAAAGTTTAAAGAAGTTACCATAAACATCCATATCAAGTGACAATTTATCAGAATTTTAAATTAATGAGCATTGTTTTTATAGAAGACCCATATTAATTCAATTATGTAAAATAAGGTTACAGAATTGACAGTGGGGACACAATAAGCTTGTACCAAGAACTTACAAAATGCAGTTTTGTTCAGCTAAGTGGTCTGTTGGAGCTACCATTGAGTTTGTAAACCTTCGCTTTTTTTTTGTTTTGTTTTGTTTTGTTTTGCTTTTCTCCTCCCTGTATTTTGTCTCTCTCTGAGAAAGAAAAAGAAAGAAAAAAAAATAAGTCTGTTCTTTTTCTCAACAAAGACATGTATAATTAGATTTTAAGTGCAGTTCATTGCATTAGGCAAAGGGCTTTTTGTTTTGTTTTTTAATGAATGAGTACAGTGTTGTGACTTTAGGTATCCAGTATATTTGTAATCAAAATAAGTAGCTGTTAAAATTTCACTCATCAAATGATTTGGAAATAATTCAGAGAAAAAATAAGAGATTAAACTACGAATGTGAGGAGCATGAGTGTGTTTTCAAATTTTATTGTTCATAAGGTGAATTCATTGTTAGTTGTATGCCCGCTTACAGGCTTGTGCTTTTTATTATGCTCATACACGCAGCCTCTGACTATCCAAGGAGGATGAGACTAGTTTTATGAAGATCTTAAGCTCACAGGTAGTAGTCAGTGAAAGGACGTTTTTGGATTAGTAACTAAATAGGATTTTGCCGAAGAGCCAATTAACATAATGGAATGGATGACCTGTAGTTAAGCCTTCACAGGTGTTGGCTGATGTCTCAGATGGCTGCTGTGGCCAGAGCTGCCTACTGTGCTGATACCACATCAAGCAGATAAATTTCTGATGATTAGTGAATCTCTTAAGTCCTTGGGGAAATCAGAATGTGACAGTTTTACCTGTCATGTTCACAAACTGAAAAGGGGGGAAAGAAGTGCTGATCATGATCCTGCTTAGTTACTAAGTGACATCCAAAGCACGAGAAATGTATAATAAGCTTGGATTTGTGAGGAACATTATTAATTCTGAAATAGCTCTGTGGCCTTTCGGGCTTTCTCTGGACTTTTGTTTAATGCAGCCTGTGCCCAAATTATGAAAATGGATGTTTTTCCTGGGAAAGACTTACAGGAACCTGTGGCCTGGCAGGAATTGTTGTTAGGTTATTATTGATGTACAGAATTTGTGTGGTCATTGAGAATGAAAGTCCTGCTAAGCAAGGCATATCCAAGAAAGACCAGAAGTCATGAATGAAGCATTAGACATAGATACTAACTGACTCTTAGAAAAAAGGCTGCTTACCTGCCTTTGGAGAATAGGTTCTATGTCATATGCCCTCCCCTACCACCTGTCCATGTGCCATACCGATGAGTTAATGAAAATCCATGCTGTGGCAGTAAGCTATTGCATGGACCCTGATGCCATAATGTCTGCACTTACTTGCATGAATACAGGATGGAGAAGCATTTCTTCCCCAAAGTCTGATTTAAATGTATATAACGGCAGATTGTTTTGAGGGCAGGAAAATCAGGAATTTAGAAGCAAAGTATAGTTTTTTGTTTTGTTTTTAAATATATCTTTATTGATTTTAAAGAGAGGAAGGGATAGGGAGAGAGAGAGAGAGAAACATCAATGATGAGAGCAAGTCATTGATTGACTGCCTCCTGCACACCCCCTACTGGGGATTGAGCCCACAACTTGGGCATGTGCCCTGACTGGGAATCAAACCGTGATTTCCTGGATCCTAGGTCGATGCTCAACTGGCTGAGCCATGCCCGCCAGGCAAGAAGTATAGTTTTTATAGAGTGGCCACTGAAATAAACGGAACAGCTAATTTTTAAGAGTTTCTATGTGTCCTTGGGATCTTTTATTTCTCACTCTAATTTAAAAATTCAGAGTAGAAAAATCAAAGGACCAAATGTTGCATTCAACCATGACCTTGTTTACTCTATTCATCATATGACGTAGGAGAACTACAGTCTCTAAAGAAAGAAAACTTCTGGGTCTCCTTTTTGGTGTCACCAGCTTTCATGGCCAAGGGTGGTATGACTTCTAGGGAGATGGCTCTTGAAAGTTGTCCATCCCAGTCAAACCATTCTCTTGTTGCTCAGGGCTTAGCATGAAGTGTTTGGGAGAAAATTTGTCCAGTTGGATATTCCCAGTCATGTGTGAGATGACAGGGATGCAACTTAAATTAAACTAGCCACTGAAATAGTCTGTTGCCTACTGGAGATGGAGAGCCAGTCTGGATACAAATTCCTACTCAAATGTTAATGGATATTGTGAAATAATAGTGGATCTTTAAAGGAGGGAAGGGGGTTAAAGTTACTTATAAAGTTAACACATGTTTCCAAAGCATTAGGCAAAGTAAGCTCAGTGCCAAGATATTTGACTACCAGATACTTTATTGAATTAAGTGAATTGGCACTACAATGACTATTTCTATTTTACTGGTGGTCTTTCTTCCATTTTTATGAATAATGAACATGAACCATACTTAGAAAGCAAGCAGTTGAGCTTGATTTATACACAGCACTTCAGCCTATCACGCTGGCCCATACCATTTTCACTGCCTCCATCCATTTTACCCATTTAGGCAGATAGCATGGTTCTGGGCTTTTAACAAGTTTCCCAGCTATGCATTTTCAAGTGAGCTAGACTCCAGCTGGGTATCCTACACTGTTGATCCCAGCCGGAACAAGAGCGTTGACAGAAATGGCCTCTGGCTACACTGAGTATATAACTTACTCAAAGACAGTCTTGTCCAGGACCAGGCCAAGGCATGGACTTAGCTCTAAGCAGAATGAAATTCAGATTTCGTAGTATTGGCCATATTTAAAACAACATTTCAGATACAACTTGGAAGGCACACAGCTCACAGTCTGCAGTGGAGGCAGTGTGCTTTTCTTTTTGAGGTCTTATAGCATTACTCATGCTCTCTTGGGACTTTTGATTTGCAGATGCTAATGTTGGAGACCGTGGACAGACCAATAGCGCCGCTTCTGCATCAGCTTCCAACTCCACCTGAACAGTCCCGAGCAGCCAGCTGCACAGGAAAAACCACCAGTTACTTGAGTGTCACTCAGCAACACTGGTCACGTTTGGAAAGAAAATTAAAGAGAAAAAAACCTGTTCATTTTAGTGTTCAAATTTTTTTATTGTTATTATTTAACCTTGTAAAATATCTATAAATACAAACCAATTTCATTGTCTTCTCACTCTGAGGGAGATCCATGGGGTGGGAGGGGTTGTGGGGAGGGAAAGCGGAGCACTAGAACATACAGTCTCTCCCCCACGACAATCTTTTTATCAAAAGTCTGCTGTTGTATACTTTAAAAACAGGACTCCTGCTTCATGCCCCTTCCACAAAAGAAAAAAAACTTAGTTCTGTGCTGAAGTTTTTTTGAACTTTGCTTTCTTTTAAAGTCAAGTGTAAGACTTTGGTATAGTGCACAGCTTGAAATTGGTTGGGAGCTCAGCAGATGTAACTCCATGGGGACTTAAATGTCACTTGTAAAATTAATCCATATCCTTGGGTGTTTGGAGACTTGCCTTTGGCATGTTGGTGGCAGGTGTGGCAGACAAAAATGAAAGGAAATGTGTATCGCTTATAACCCAGGGAGGTCAATAAAGTTAGAAACTCTAAGAAGAAGATTCTTAGTTGATTTGTTAAAGTTTCCTATTTTGCTCTTAATCAGTGATAGTGGTGGAGAAACTTGTGTAGGAGGCTGTCAGGGGAGGAGCATGCCTGCTCTACAAGTGGATCTTTGTTTGCCTGGCCAAAAGTTCTCTGCAAATCTTAGTACGGTTTTAAACTAGTAACCTAGGAGAAGGCTAAAAGGGCGTTGAGCCGGCTACTCTGGCTGCAGAGGTCAAAAGCCGATGGACCTGGAGAAAGGGGACCGGCCAGGGCAGATCTCACCACTGTGAATGAATTAGTCCAGATTTTTTTCTAAAGTTGCTTCCCTTGGAAAGATACACTTGAGAGGACATTATAGTTAAATAATGTGAACTGTAACAGTCTACTGGTTTATTTTTCGTATTTTTTAATTATAGATTGAGCTTGCAGAAATTGCCATGTTCTGCACATTGTTCTAATTTTAAATCCAAATCTAGAATCTGTATTTAATTTCAGCTTTTTTTAACCTCATGCTTTTAAAATTTTATTTATTGATGCATGTCAGATAGGCCATTATGATTCTAGATGGTAGGAATATTAAAAACTACACATCCAAATGATATAGTCACTTGTACCTGCTGACTTTATAGGAAAGTGGATTATATAAATGTGTGTGTATATGTGTTATATATACATAGGTTCGATACTGCCTTCTGTTTTTGTTTTTATTTTGTCCACAGCATCAAAATTGACTGCTTGAAGAGTGAGAAGAAGGTTTCCCCCACACCCAGTTAAAAGTTTTTGTTTCTGTTTTCTTTGTGTATCAGTGAATGGTGTAAGAACCAGTCTCTGTTTTTGAAGAAAAAGCAATATTCCTTGGAAAGCAAGGAGGATTGAAGGATTACGTTTGCAGTGAGGAAATAGATTTTCACTAGTTTGTTTTATACATTTAAGGTTGACATCCGTGTGGGCCTTATATACTCTAAAATGAACCTTAGTCACCTTGGTGCTTATGGGCCATTACTTGACCTATGAATCTTTAAGGCACAATCAGTTGTACTTTATATTTAAAGATCACTTCAGTGATGGCCTCCTTCCCCCCTCCCCACTCCTTCCCCACACACCTTCCAGGGTTTGCTGAAACCTGTAGGGCTGCAGAGCTGAGCCCTAGATTGTGTGGAACCTGCCTTCACCCTTCACATTGCCACCTTAGGTCATGTTAGGGGTCTCGCCCCCCAGGTGATTTGGAAGTAGTCTCTTGACAGCCCTCATGCAGTTTCCCACAGCCTGTACTGCTTCTTACTCAAGTGTGTGACTCCCAGAGAGTCCAACTGCCTGCTGAAGTGAACATTGCCCAGAAAGGTGATTGTGAGCCATCTTAGTTTTCACTCTTGTTTAAACTCTTTGACCACAAAAGGGGGTTTCTCAAACCTCTGGTTATAATCAGAGTTCATGAGAAAGAAAACACTCAGTCAAACCAAATCAAGCAGATTGAATTTTACTTTTCATTATAAGCCTTTGAGAGCTAATTGAAGTTTGAAAGGCGTCTGAATCAAAGTATTTGGCAATATGATTCTGAAGAAATGACTTTGATAGACCATTTTCAGAAAAGGTTTATAAAGAGGCTGAACAGCAGGTCTGTGATGGAAGCAGATCTACTTTCAGACCAATGACCAGCCAAACATTGGACACCGACACTACTCTGGATCTGGTATAATTGCTAGAGTCCATAAAAATCTGTGCTTGTATTTATGAAATACTTTCCCTCCAATGAATGGGGTGAGAGAAGAAAGTCAGATGCTTCCCTCTCATTTGTTGTGTGTGCGTGTGTGAGGGCTGAGGTGTGTGATTTTTTCTTTCTCAAGGATCATGGCGGGATCACAGAGCTCTTTTATACAAGTGAGATCCAGGTCTCTGAATATCTTTTTGTAAATAATAATAATAATAATAATAAAAAGCTCCTCACCAAATTCAAGCTTGTACATTATATTTTCTTTCAGTGTTTTTAAATTTAAGTTTTATTGTTTTGTATGTAAATATGTGGACCCAGGAACTGTTATTAATGAGCAAAAAGTTACTGTTCAGGGCAGTGATTCTGTTTAATAATCAGACAAAATGTAGACGAGCTTTTTAAAGCCATATAGTTTTAACTCTGTACAGTAGGTACCGGCCTGTATTATTGTAACAATAACTCTAGCAATGTATAGTGTATCTATATAGTTTGGAGTGCCTTCGCTTCCATGTGTTTGGTTTTTGTTTTTTTGCTTTCCATTTTTAAAATTTTAATTGGTTTCTCTATCCATGTCCCCCTGTCCCCACCCTTTTCCCTTTGAAATAATAGCTCTCTCATAACACACTGTCTGCCCCTTCTCGGTGAATTTCAGTGATGCCATGCTCAGGAGTGGAAAGAGGAAACTGTTCATAATCTGCTCATTCAAGCCCTGCCTTTGTTTTGGTTCTGAACGTGTTTCTTCCTCAGCAGTGAGCGGTTTCGTTTCATCCTTTGTCACCCAGGGACTCCTTGCAGTGCCAGGGAGCCCCAGAGCTGGAGGGTAGCAGTAGATTAGATTTTGCTCGTGTCTTCCCCAGACCCTAAACATGGTTCTTACAAACAGCAGATTCCATGCTCACTCTCTCATCTTCCCTCACAAAAGAGAGAGGTGGTTTTTGTAAGAGTTCCTTCATAGCGCCCGGAACGCGCTGCGCTGGTGCGCGGGGCGCCGCCAGCGGGCAGAGGACTGCGGGTAACAAGGGGACTCGGCCTTCCCACCTCCGCCGCCTCCACCCCTTTCAGCAAAATGTCATTTTAACTTTTTTTCAAAAATCAGTTTAATTCTTACTGTGTGCCTATCATGAAGGCCTTTTTTGAAAGAAAGGAAAGAAAGAAAAAAGGAAAGAAAGATCATTATTAGCTTTGCCTCCAGGTACTCCATATAAGATGTCTTGAGTAGAAGAAAAAACAAACTTTACCAAACCAAAGGTTCCTATTTTTGAAACATCCTGTGTTCATTCCGCAAGGCAGAAGACTGCACCTTCTTTCCAGTGATGTCATATTTTTTTAAAGTCCTCTTGATTTTTAGATACATATTTTTGGTTTGTGTTTTAACAAAGCCTGCCTAACCAGTCACCTGATCTGCACCAATGCAAAGGTTTCTGAGAGGACCGTTGTATTCTCTATCCCTGTGGATATAAAGACACTGGCATTTTCTTTCATTTTCCCTTTCCTTTTTAAGGGATTTAACTTTGGAAGCTTCCAAAGGAAGCTTGGCCAATGCCAGATCCCCAGGAGTTTGGGGTTTTTTTCGTTTTAAACCAAAATTGTATCTGATTCCTGTTGTTCTTGTTGGTGATCATCTAATCACAGAGCCAAACACTTTCTCCCCTCTGTAGGAAAATAAACTAAGCATGCTTTACAATAAAATCTGTCTTCTCTGATAGAAACCTGAGCCACTGAAAATAAGAGAGGCAACTAGAAGCAGAGTAGAGTCCCAGACTAAGGTCTGTTTGAGAGGCTTTGAAAGTAATCCCTGGGGTTTGGATTATTTTCACAAGGGTTATGACTTTTTATTCAAGTTTGTTGCTCCGTTTTGCACCTCTGCAATAAAAGCAAAATGACAACCAGTACATAAGGGGTTAGCTTGACAAAGTAGACTTCCTTGTGTTAATTTTTAAGTTCTTTTTCTTACTATATCTGTCTACAGGCAGATTCAGATAGATGTTTGAAATGTGCTTGCCTGTAAAATTTGCATTTATAAATGTGTTGCCGATGGATCACTTGGGCCTGTACACATACCAATTAGCGTGACCACTTCCATCTTAAAAACAAATCTAAAAAACAAAATTTATTATATATACATATATATATATATATATATATATAAGGACTGTGGGTTGTATACAAACTATTGCAAACACTTGTGCAAATCTGTCTTGATATAAAGGAAAAAGCAAAATCTGTATAACATTATTACTACTTGAATGCCTCTGTGACTGATTTTTTTTTTCATTTTAAATATAAACTTTTTTGTGAAAAGTATGCTCAATGTTTTTTTTCCCTTTCCCCATTCCCTTGTAAATACATTTCGTTCTATGTGACTTGGTTTGGAAATAGTTAACTGGTACTGTAATTTGCATTAAATAAAAAGTAGGTTAGCCTGGAAATGAAATTAAAATTCACAAGTGTGTGGTCTTTATTTCAGTACCCAGCCCTCCTCTTCACCCTGCCTATTTTGCCACTGCAGGATGTAGTCACATCGCCATCTCCTTTCCTCCAATTAGAGAAACATGGATCTTTGTTACAAAAATCAAGATATGAACATTAGCTCTTCGTTCTTTCAAATGACCTTATTCCATTTTGTAGCCCCAAGAGGTGCAGCTTCCGTCTTGGAAACCTTTGGATTTGATGCTGAGGAAGCTTTGCAGACACTGCTTTGAAAAGAAAGAAAACATCCCTGAAAGGGACAAATTTTAAAAACGTGTATAAGCTGCTGTCTTCAGTTACTGTGTTCATGGTTTGGTGTAGCTGTATTTCCTTTTAAGTTTCATCCATTAGTAATGGTCTTTGGGAGTATCTGTAAAATAAATGAACACCACAAACAGTGGGGCTGTACCTCCCAGGTAACCAACACATGTTGTGTTTGAGTCTGATCATTTCCAATACTGGATGATGTATGTAAACATGTAATGTCTCTTAGTGCAAAAAGAAACTTTTTTTTTTAGGCCTGGCTCACTGTCAGGCCTAATCTAAAGGCTAGATATAAAGTCATGTGACTGCTGCTTCAATAAAAACAAATTTATATTGGATAAAGTCTGGTCCTCTTTATTTTCTTATTTTTGTTGTGGTGGTGGTGGTGAGACGTGTAAACAGTTGCAGGGAGTGAGGGGGGAGGAGGCTAGGATGTCACTGGGATGGGCGGGATGTCCTTTTAACTTGCAGTCCTGGAAGTCTGCACCTCCAGCCCTTTGGAAGCACATTCTGGGGGAGCAGTGGCAGTGGGTGCCATTTCAGGTGTTCTGAAAGGGTGGTTGGTGAGGAAAGGGAGTGGTCAGGCTGCAGATCCCCTTCAAGAAGTTGGTGAAAGGAGGTAACCACAGTGATGGGTGGCCACCCGGTCCTCAGGTGTAGGAATACATGACTTACCCACGAGCACCTTCAGATTCAGGAGAGCTGTGGGGATGTTACGGGAGCATGTCCAGGGACAAACAAGCTGTTGTGGAAGATGGGATGAGGCCCGTGAGTTATCAGAACTGAGCAGAGACATCGGTCAAAGGTGTATCCCTACACCCTCTTTCCTCTGGGAAGAAGCCACCCTGGGCCTTCCACAGGACTTGTTGACGTCGAGGCTTTAACTGGATCTTTAAAGTCTGGACCAGATAGGGATTGGCTGCTTAGTGGCTCCGGCCAGTGGGGAGCCAGGAGGTGACTCCCTTAGAAGGTCTTTTCTCCTGAGCTTTGGAGACTGACTTCACCCTCACCTGTCTGAGGCAAGACCTTATGCCTGGAAACTGACAGTTCTGCACACTCAAAGCTCAGGGGAGGGAGTAATAAGGAAATCCAAATGTTTGCAAGTAGAAACTTTGAATCCGGCTCCTCACCCTATAGACCCGAGATCCATAAAGCTACTGAAAGGACATATCCTGTGTGAGCTTTGGTGCATCTAACCTTGAATCTTTACCCTGGGACTACACGTATGTTTGTGTAACATTTATGTCATATGTACATATCAGTTAAATGTTTGGGGAACTGTCCAGGTATTTTTTAAATCAATACTAGGAGATGGGAGTTTATATCCCATCTTTTGTTTTTTTTAATTTAAATTTTTTATTGTTGACGCTATTGCAAATGTCCCTCATTTTCCCTATTTGCCCACCTCCACCAACCCTTGCCTCCGCTCCCTGGGCCCTCACTACACTATTGTCTGTGTCCATGGGCTATGCATATTTGTTCTTCAGCTAATCCTTTCACCTTCTTTTACCCAGTCCCCTCCACACCCCCTCCGCTCTGACATTTGTCAGACTATTCCATGTGTCCATGCCTCTGTCTCTATTTTATCAGTCTATTTTGTTCATTAGATTCCACATATTAGTGAGATCATATGGTATTTGTCTTTCTCTGGCGTATTTCACTTAGCGTAATCATCTGCAGGTTCATCCATTCTATCACAAAGGGTAAGAGATCCTTCCTTTTTACAGCTGCGTAGTATTCCACTGTGTAAATGTACAGCAGCTTTTTTGTTCATTTATCTACAGTTACATCCCATCTTAATCTCACCTTGCCCTCACTTTATTGTAGCCTACATCTGAATGAATAGCACACTCAAAATTATTATAATGGGGAAGGGGAGATGTATGTGATTTATGGATGCAGTTGAATGAAATTTATATTTCTGAAAGACAAATTCCTGGAGGCAAAAGCTGTATTCATCATATTTGCAGAGAGAAGTTTTTCCCCCCTTCAGTTTCTTTTCTAAAAATGAGTGTGTTCTCTATCTTCTTGATGCAGAAGAGGCTGGTAAGTCTGGAGGGAATGCAGAGACTAGGTTTGCTTGCTTTGATGTATAGTGTCTACCGCTTATGTCTCAAAGTTTGGCCAACTTCTCGTAAAATGATAAGAGCTGAGCAAGTATCTGTTCCTTAAAATTCAGTTAACTTGTAGCTTCATTTGCATCAATATATTAGACTTTTAAAATTTGTTCAATTATTACATTTTAAATTATGGTATAAATATATTAAATTTTTATATGGAACCATTTTATGAGAAAACCAAGTTAATGTATTTTTATGTTCTTGCAACTATTGTCTTCAGATATGTAAAGAGCAATAGTAAAATAAGTAGTAAAAAAATAGAAATGTATATATTATATACATGACATTTCTATTTTCTCACTCCCACATGTCGTTTTTTCCCCCCAGAAAAGAAGGCAGGGGAAAAAAGATAAGTATCTAGCCACAGGTTAATTATTTAAGCCATCTTGCCTTGACTTGACATTAGACTTGGGGTTATATTTGCTAGCTAAGCCTTAGGTGTGGAATGCCTTATGTAAAATTAGTTAAAATGTAATTGGCAAAAAAGCAAAAATGTTTTTACTCGAAATGGCTAGAAACAAAGCAGACACTTTCCTACTCTTTAGCTTTAAAGGGAACATGTGGTGCATGCATATCTAGCACATTTATTCACTGCCTGTCAACTTAGCCCGTCACAACACCCCAATGTTCCAGCCTCGGGAGCAAACCCAAGCCCCAGTTCAGCTGTGGAAGAGACCTACACCGAGGAGTCACACATGTGCACACACATGTTCCAGGGACCCCTTAACTTGGGTCGCCGGGTGCACCCAGAACCCCAGCAAAGCTTAGCATCCACACAAAGAAATTTCTTCTTATGTCACTCCTGCTTTTGATCAAAGTTATCTGTGTTTCTGCCTTGTTTTCTTTATTGAACTATGAACTCCTCGCGGTCAGGATCCACGTTTGGTTCAGCGTGTGTGCCACACAGCAGGCTGCGTGTTGCTGGGGCTCGCCGACGTGTTTGAATGGATGCAGAGACACACAGGAGGGAAGGGCAGATGCACAGAGTGGTCATGACAAGCTTCTGGCATTTGGTGCAGGCTTTCTGGCTCCTCCCTGGAATACTCCCGCAGACACGAGTGCACCTGCTGATCGACACAGGCCTGGACCCCACCCAGCAGCTCAGGACGGGGCTGCGGGTGGACAGTGAGTGGAAGGTAGGAGACGGGGGTACTAGAAATAGCAGCGAAGAGACCCAAGAAGCTAATGAACTTGGGTGTGGGCACAGACCCTCAGATGGCCCAGCCCGGTCATCCTTTCTGCTCTCCTATCACGACACTAAATCCCCAGACCCCAGGGCCTTTTCTAAGGGGGAGGTGGCCTTGCCTCTTGATAGACCCGACGATAGGCCACAGCGAGGGCTGGGGGCCCATGTCCCCTTCCTGAGGAAGGCCAGCCAGCACCGTAAGAGCTGTCCTGAGTTCCCTAAGAAGGCAGGGCCTGTAGGGCATAGTGGGCCTTGGCGGTGTCCGTCTGTCTGTCCCAGGAGTGGCGGCCCTGGGGGCTGTGGCTCTGGCTGCCCCGCGGAGGTGCGGCCCTGGGCAGCCGCTCAGCCGTCGGAGATGCTGAACAGCTCCCGCATGAGGGGCGTCGCGAAGGGGTGTATGTCGTGGATGCGCAGCAGCCGCTGGGTGTGCTGGGCGTTGATGCTGCGAAGTTCGGTGAGCATCGCCATGATCTTCAGGAACAGGAACCTGCAGGCCGGCCAGAGGAGATGTTGGGGGTGCAGCCCACCCTTGTCCCCACCCACCAACCCTGGGACCGCTCTGAAGTTGTACAAGTTTGGGGACGTTTAATCTCAGAACATTTCAGGTCAGTCGAGAGAAAGGCTCAGTTGAATTCCTTAAGCGTCTCTTTTAGCCTGTAGACGAGAAGGGCAGAACAGCCTGGGGGACTCGAGGGGTGGACCTGCACCCCCTGCTCTGGGTTTGAGTACAGGCACATGGAGATGTCCGTGGGGACAGCCGGGCACTGCAGGACCACGTGCATAGGTCAGTTTGGGGGGAATCACTGCCTTGGCTCACAGCTGGGGTGAGGACCGAGTGCAGCGGTTGTGGAAGCAGGGGCTCCAGGCGGCTATCCCTTCCTGGGTCTAGCCAGGACCTAGTGACTGAGTCACACCATGTGCCTCAGTTTCCCCATGATGCCTCCCAGCTCCATACAGGGCAGGACTGAGCAAATGAAGACACAGCCACTGAAGCATCCCAAGATTCTGAGCTCAGAAGAAAACTGGAGCAGGCCAAGCAAGGACACGGGCACAAGTTCACCCTAGTGTACTCGGTGCTGGCCTTCACCCTCATGGCTCGAGCCTGTGGACCACGGAGGCCCCATGAAGGGTGGAAGCCCCTGTCACCAAGCCCTTAGCCACCTTCCTTCTTTGGGTTGTAGAGAACCCACTAAGGAGTTTCCCGCACTGTTTGCTTGTCTTTGCTCTGGGAGGCAGTTAGGCAGTGCCCAAGAGCGTGGGCTGTGGACTCGAGCTACCTGGGTCCACCTCCAGACCCCATCTGTCTGCTGTGGACCTGGGGCAGTCACCCTGAGCCTCAGTACCCTGCAGGATGGTGGTAGCACCCACTTGGTGGGACTGTTTTCAAGACTAACAGTGATAATACATGTAAACAGCTTGGCACCAGGGCTGGCCCTTCTCAATAAATGATAGCTATCATAGATGTACTATTATCATTCATTGTTATTGTTATTTTTATTATCATGATGGTTATTGCTGGCCATTGCTATGAGATCTTGTAGGAGCCTCAGGAGACTGCCTGGCTGTTCCCACCCCTGTGCCTCAGCAGCAATATCCCAGCAGTGAGGCATGGCCTCCGGGCTGGGGCCCAGACTCACTGGGCAGGAGGCCTCAGTGGAAATTAGGAAATAGGACCCCAAAGCCCTGGCAACCAGAGCCTGCCCAAGAGCGGCTCCAGTCTGCTCTCCCAGACACCCAGAGCAGGCCGGGCCCGGAGGCAGGGCTGCAGGGGACCCCCCCTCACACCCTCCCTGCTTGCCGCTCACCGGTGGCCAGGCTGGGGGCGACAGTGCTCGATGTAGGCCTTCAAGGCAACAGCAAATTGCTCCTGCAGCTGGTCCACTATGCTGCGCTGCACCACACCTGGGCGGTCTGGGAGGAGGGAAGGCAGTGTGGTGCCAGCAAGGCCATGGGGGCAAAGACAAGCTCAGCCCAGCCCAGGGAGGGCAAATTGCCCGGCAACCACCTTCCAGAGCCAGGGACACCCAGGCGGGGAAATAAGTGGGGCACCAGGAGGGCTGTGCATTGCCCCACCCACCCAAGGAGAAACCAGCCGGGGTCCCCATCTTGGCTCTGCAGTGAGAAGGGGGCAAAGCCATTGGGTTCGACCTTCCCTGGGGAGGGTAGAGGAGGGACTACTGCCGCCTGCAGCTAAAGCTGAAGGGATGGGAGCAGGCCTGGGGGCGGGGCGGGGAGGCCAGGCCGACCGGGTGGGGCCTCACCTGGGGAGAAAAGGGAGATGGCCTGCATCAGCACGTACTCCTCCTTACACAGCTGCAGCTTCTTCAGCATGTAGTGGAATTTCAGCACAGGCTCCAGCAGAAGCTGCTGGAAGCCGCCTGTGGGTGGTGCAGGATGAGTGGGAAACATCAGGAAGTGGACCCAAGACCCAGATGTCCGTCACCAAGGTTTTTCTCCCTGTCGCCCGGTCTTCTGCCCTGTGACCCCAGGACATGCACATCCTGGTGTAGTCTCCTTTCCTTTTTCCCCGTGGCTCCCTCCCTCTGCTGGGGCAGGCAGGTGGCTCTTGGGTACCTGCAGGGTCTTCCAAGCAGTAGGACAGCCGGCCACACTCCCAGGTCCCTGTCTCTGCGTTGAACACTGTGTTGAACCTCAGTTGGCACAGCTCAAAGGCGGCCCCCTTCAACAGGGAGATCTGGTCCTCGATGAGCAGGTCCCTGGCAGCAAGGATGGAGGGGATGCCAGCTTCCTGGAAGCCACCCCAGGCCAGCCCCTCTCCCATAATCCAGAAATCAGGGGAGAGGGAGGGAAAATTGGTTCCTACCCCCTGAGGATTACTACAATTGCTTCTGGTTGCTTCCAATCTCTGCCCCATCACTATCCAGCCAAGCATGCTACCTTAATCCAGTGTCCCATTATCCTCAGGGACTCCCCAACAACGGAGCTCGGTGTCCCTTACAGTCTGGCCCCATCTCCAACTTCTTGCACAGCCACCGAACCACAGCGCATGCCTTGGCTACTGGTCCCTGACCTCATACTTTCTGTCTCAGTTTCCCCACTAGAAATGGTTGCCCCTTTAGCTTCACTTGAGTAAATTCTGCTAGTCCTTCAGGCCAAGCTGTCATTGCGCATCCTAGAAATCTTTCCAGAATGTTTTTGCAGCTGCCACTCCTCTGGTGTGAGTTCCATGCAGCAGGGACGTTTGCTTCCTGTGGCCTACTTTGGATTTTATATTCCTGCAGTTTCTTGCCAGGCAGCCTTGAGGCCCCTCACAGCACTGAGCACAGGCCCGGCCACAGTGGTTGCCTCTGATGTTCCCCCGCTTGGCTTTGCTCTTCTCCAGAATTCAGTCCCTTGTTTTCCTCACACCGGCTTCTCTCAGATCCATAATACTGAGCTGCAAATGCTGTGAAATTTATCTTAGTCTTCTTGTCTCCCCAGCACCCAGCCCAGGGCCTGGCAGGTAGTGGCTCTGAACATCGCACTCTGTGCTTCCAAATCAGGCCTCTGGTTAACTGTGACCCTGTACAAATTCCTTGGCCTCGGTGAACCTCAGTTTTCTATCTGTAGAATGAGAGTGATAGCAATGCCTGCTCCTGGGCAGTCATGCTCAAAGCTGTGGCCACGAGAACCAGCGAGTGGCCTCCCCTCCAGGTGTTAAACGGGATGTCAGGGGATCATCAAGGTCCGCAGGTGTAAGTAGGCTTTTCTCCCTGCTCCTCTGACCTCATTGCCACAATTAAAACCCCACTCCAGCCTGTGGCCACCCTCACCCCTTAAATAAGTCCTATGTGTCACCCACAGGGCCACAGGGGAACCCATGGGCTCCTGGAATATAACTGCCGTCTGCCACTGAGGAAATCGGGGCCCATCGTGTGTGTTAATTCAGCTCCACCAGCTAGCCCACCCGGGACAGATATGCCCAGTGCCATCTCCAGACCTGACAGGTTAGGTGTCACGGGGCAGTGTTTCCCACCAGGCCAGGAGGATCCGAGCTTTCTCGCTGCCCCGCTGCCCCACTGCCCCATGGTTGTTGCCGCCACACCTGGCTGTGGGGAGCCCCAACCCTTTGGTCCTCAGGACCGCCCTTCCTCCCCAGGGCCTTCTCAACCGCCTCTTAACAGCTAGAGACCCAGCATCTGTGCCTGTCTCTCTCCTTCTCCTTCTGGACTTGCCTCCCTTTCCTTCCAACTCTTTCTTTGCTCTGGAACTGTCGACATGTGATTCCTGCCCTTTCAGGGAGAAATAGGGAAGGAAATTACTATTGAATGCCCATCATATGTGAGCTGGATGCTCTTCAGATATTTTCTTGTTTCATATGACAGCCCAGCAAGTGGACATCATTGGCTCCTTCTAGTAGACGAGGTTGAGACACTGAGATTAAACAGCAGGCCCCCAGGCCCACGGCGGCTAAGGAGCCACGCTGCTGGGGCTCCATTCCTCCACAGCGCCAGGTGCCCCGGGGTGGGGAGGGCAGACATAAAGGAGGGTCTTTGGGCACCAACATCCCCCAACTTCAGAGGGACCTGCCCCAGAGCGTTTGAACCTGCTGGCCGCTTTCTGCTCCTTTCCATACCCACCCAGCCCCTACGTCCTACCTGAAGTGGGAGATGACTTTGGCAAAGTTGATGATGCCTCTGAACATGTAGGTTGACATGTCAGCCATGTGGGGCAGCAGGGAAAAGATTTCTTTCCCACTGCCTTCGGCTGGGGGTTTGTAGTTCCAGACGCTGCCGTCCTCCCCCCGCAGCTGCAGAGACACGACCTTCAGTGAGTACAGGTCTTCTCTGACCTGGCTCCACTTGATAGCTTCTTCCCCTGACGCAGTCTGTGGGGACTCTGGGACCTTCTGGCCACCGCTGAGCACCTCAGGCAGCTGGAACAGAGCAGGAGGTGGGGAAAGGAGAGAGACAGCATGTATTCTCCCAAACAGGCTCCCGCACAGGCCCCAGATGGGCACCCGCAGCAACAGGCTTCAGAGGATGCACAGCTGCAGGCATGCGGTTGTACACGTGCACACACACACACACACTCACAGCACTTGCTTCTACTCCCTTGTCTCCTCCTAGGTGGAGCACTCTCTGGATCTGTGAATTAATGGTCCCTCACATCCCCGCCTGTCAGACACGCATTGTTCCCTGGCCCAGGGGAAGGTGAGGGGGCCTATATGCAAGGGTGCGTCCCAAGCATCCCTGACCTTGCACTTGGAAGACTTAGAGAGAAGGGTCTGGGGTCTACAGATGGAAAGAACAGACTTCTGGGGGTGCTGGCCACCAGTTCCCTGAGCTGGGCAGGTCACCCTCGACACTGTGAGCACTGAAGGGGAGGAGGGCACGGGGGTCAGACGTGGCTGATGGTGCTGAGATCACTAACGTTTCTCGAATCAGTAAAACCAATTCACAAACGTCACCCCCCCAGCAGGCCCTGGCCCTGTTTTCATAAAGCCCTGAACACCAGCAACTCTGGGGCAATTCAGCTCCAAGGCTCCACTTATGGCCCAGCTCCCACCTGCTGCGGAAGGACTTGCGTTCCTGACAAGTTCTAACTAGTCCCTGGCTGCTGCTGCTGGTATCCAGGGAACAGTCTTTGAGGATCTCTGCGAATGAGATTGGGGTTTTAAGGAGCTGGCATAGCTGCTGAGCCAACTCCAAAGCCTCATACCCGGAAATCCTTGAAATGGGAGAAGGTGGTGTCGAAGGTTTTCATCTGCGCGTCCATCAGCTCCCAGATCATCATCTGCTGCTCCTCAGTCAGACCGCTGGCTGCGGGGGGCTGCGTCCCGGTCCGTTCTCGCTTCTTCCTCCTGATCAAGGCCCGTCTCTGCTCCACGGCTGCGTCAGACATGATCACTGCGAGGACAGCCAGGGGCAGGCTCAGCTACCTGCAGGGGCTAGGCCACCCGCTTAACGCCCCCAGGCAGCAATAGGGGAAGTGCTGTTGACAAGAAAGCCACCTTCTCCAGACTCATGGGGACTGTAGGCTCCTCTGGAGAAGCGGCTGGGTAAGGACAGAGGGACGCGGTGCGGCTGGTGTGCTGCCCCAGACTGCGGGGTTTGTGACAACTTTGTGGAGCAGTGGGAAGAGCTTGGGCTTCAGAATCAAAAGGTGCTAGATTTGAATGACAGCTGGGTTTGAGTGACAGTGGTGACCCTGAGCAAACTCCTTAACCCCTCCTGCCTTCAGTTTTCTCCTTAGTAATCTGGAGTGACAGAACTCACCGCCTGCTGCTGTCCCAGTGAGGCACCGCGGAGAACGTGCCTAATATAGCTCCCGGCTATATCATGTAGGGGACACACACACACACACATACATATGCATACATAGACATATCTACACACACACATCTATATGAATATATATACAGAGGTGGGCAAAAGGAGGCTTATGGTTGTATTAATAATACAATAATTAATAAATAATAATGCAAGAATAAACTGTTTCCTGTACTCACAACTCTAAACCTACTTTTGCTCACCCTGTATATTCACATATACACACCCTGGAATTTAATAAATGTTCAGTAAATGGCACCTGGTAGCATGTATACCTGTCTAGTGCATTAGATACCAAGAAGACACCTCAGAGTCCCCCAAGTTCTCCAGGTCTCCAATCCCTTGAAAAGGTGGGTTCACTGCCTAGCAAGAAATGTCAACCCAACCACTTCCCAAGTAGCCTGGAGTCTTCAGGCCTCCCATGGATTTCTGGAGCCCACTTGTGTGTGCAAAGTGAAGCTGAGGGGGTTTGGGGGGACAGAAGGGACAGTGAGTGAAGACCTCACTCTCAGCGGGTCTACAGGAAAGGCTCTCTGCCCATAGGCCCGGGGTACGTGTCCCCTGAAGGAGGCTCCCCACTCTGTGACCGAGGGAGACAAGAATACACTGGAGGCTTCCAGTCTCTTCCCCACGAGCTTTCATCTCAAAGTGACCTGGGGGCACACTTATATCAAAGCTCCACAGGAGGAATGAAAACATCCTTTGTCACCTGTGTACAAACAGTTCCGCCGCGTCTGGGGTAGCCGATGGGTCATATCACACTATGTGTCTCTGGCTTCCCTCTCCCAAATTCACCTCCTCCAATTTGGCTAAAATGCCATAAGGTCAATTATAAAGGGAACAAAAGAATCACAAGGGCACCTGAGGGGAGAGAGGGGCATGGCTCTGGTCTGAGACGCCCACTACACCCAGAGCAGAGGATAAGAGGCCCTCCATCTGTCACACCTCCCAGGAGGGACTGCGGCGGTGCCGGCAGATGGGCACAAGCTCTGCTCCACCTGCCTGCCTGCTGCCACAGGCACCCGGGCACATGTGCACGCACATTCAGGGTGCACATCTGCACACCTGCACAGACACACCCCAAGGCCCATTCCTACTGGGCCCTGGCTCACATGCCCCCCACCCCCTCGGGCACACCCTGCACTCACTCTCCTTCTTCATGCCGCTTTCCAGGCACTTGCGCAAGCGGCAGGCCTGGCAATGTCGCCGGGTCTTCTGGGTGATCTCACAGGTGCCCTTCCGGAAGGGACACCTTAGCCGGGCATTGCGTTTCATGACCCTCCTGTGAGAGAACAAAGAGCAAAAGGGAGGCCCCGGGGAGCAGGCCAGGGAGCTCCAGCCACACCTCCCTTTCTCCCTGTGCCCTCTGTTACCAAGGACCACTAGCCGCAGCTTCTGTGGGCCTGCCTTCGCCTCTGAGTTGGGTCAGGTTCGTAGGGAAGGTGGGGGCGGGGGCTCTTCAATCTCCCATTGGGGCTGGGCTTCCCTCAAGCCCAGAGGTGGCTGGAGGAGGGTAGCAGGGGGAGGCTTTCTTGCAAAGTTCACGCTGTGCCTGTGCTTTCAACGGCCTGCCACAGCCAAGGCACTGTCTGGGATGCTTCAGCTCCAGGCCCCAGGCCCACGTCCTCCCCGCCTCACACTCCCCCCCTCCCCCCTCACACCCTCTGTCCTTGTCACTGGGGACCCCAGAGAAGGACCTTGGTGATGTTTCGTGGAGGTGGCCTCTTCCTGGATGTCTCCTTGGAAGAGGGAGCCAGAGGAAACCTGACCCCAGGAGGGTAAGAAACATAACAAGTCCCTTCCTCCTAACCCCAACTTCAGAGTGGGGGGCCAGGGGCAGCTATAGGAGCAGGCAACCGTGGGGAGGGAGGCTTTCTACCTCCCTGGACAACCGCTCCCCCTTTGGAAAGGTGGCTTCTCCTGATTGGCCTGGTGGAGCGAAGGGGCTCACAGCCCTGTAGGAGTGAACGCGGGCACCGCAGCCACAGGTCCTTGCACGGCTGTGCCAGGTAGGGGAGCAATGGGTCACTGCCTTTCAGAGACCACAGCACCATCACCCTCTCCCCAAGGCCCAGGCATCCAGAACTTCCCACAAAAGACCCAGCCACTGGGGTCCCAATTTTATCCCCTTGCCCTTCACAGCTGAATGGAGAGAAGCAATTCTTCCCTGGCCCCGGCCTCTGGTTCTGGCCCAGCTGCGTGGAAAATGAGGGAGAACAGGCGGGAACATGGGACAGACAGGAGTGGCTGCAGACTGGGCCCTGGGGCTGAACTGGACAGAGGCTGAGCCACACTGCAGTTGATTGGCAGGTGGGGCCAGTGAGCAGCCCAGGGGGCAGGTGCCCCCCTCCCCCCCAAGCCCACCCCACCTTTTCTGCCTCCCTAGCTGGTCTGGGTAAGAAACCCCTGGTCCCACTGGAGAACACCCAGAAAGGCGGAGGGTGAAGGGGCTCAGGTTTATCAACGACAAGCTATGGGGCAGATGCTGGGCTAGATGTTTTGCAGAGCTTTGGAAATTTAGTTCTCACAACTCTACAAAATACATCGCGTCATGTCCCTGACATGGATGCAGAAACCGAGTCAAAGGTAAATCACTACCTGTCCTCCAGGTAAGTGACAAGCGGAAATTTGAATCTGTGTCTGCCTGATACCAGAAGGCAAGCCCTTTGGGGGCCCCAGGACAGCCCAGGTTGAGGGAAGGGCGGGGGACCCCACACCCCAGGCGTTCTACACAGATGCTGTGGGCAGGACCAGGTCTGGCTCAGACGTCCACCCTCCTCCATGCGGCCCTGTAGCCTGGGCCTCACTCGGGAATGTGCTCTCTGTGAGTGACCAGTGCAGGAGTAGCCTGCAGTCCAGTTCTAGCTGATGTGGGATGAGGGGGGTCTCCTGAGAAAGGTTTCCTTGCTCTTAGAAAGAGGAAGAGATGGGCCTTTCTGTTCCCAGGCTGAACACTGTGGTCACTGCTGTGGCTCCAGCATTGTCCTGCCCCAGGGGAGCAGGCTGAGGTCAGAGCTCTCGTGCAGGATGGAAGAAGAGAAAAACGGAAAGAATTGAGCTGCTGGTCACACCAACCCTGAAGCCTTTAGGCTTCTAGCTATGAGAGGTAACATGTTTTCCTTATTGGTAATCCTTTGAGTGGAGAGTTTTGCACTTGTAAATGAATGCAGCCTGACACTATGGCTGGTCTGACCTCTATTATAATCCACACGACACGCATGCTCCTTTCCCAGGGGAACATGGGCGTCTTAGAACCTGCCCCAGGCTCACCTAGCCCCGTGGGACCCAAGAGTGGCTCAGGCTTGACCACAGCAGCCTGAAGCCAAGGTTTCATTCAGGGTGTGTGGGGGGACACTGGTTTGCTACAGTGACTCCCTGGGCTGACTCAGGCCTCGACGTCCTTCTGTAAATCACTACCTGTCCCCCACCCACAGGCAGCCCATCTTTGGGACCCAAAGGGGTGCCAAGTCAGGCTGGCTGCCCCAAGAAAGCATGAGGCTCCCAAGGGTGGCCCCTGAGGTGGGAGCTGCTCTCAGCATGCCCTGCCCTCCATGAGGGCTTGGGGAGAGCTCTTCCTTTCACTCCTACCTCTGCTCCCCTCCTTCCCTCTTGGTCTGAGCCCTGCACTGAGCTTTGCTCTTCTCTGCCTTCAGCTGGACCACGTGGGCCCTTCTGTGAGCTTGGTCTTTAAATCTTTGGATTATTTGCCTGTTTCTAGGTGAGCTTGTTTTGTCACACTCTTCATTTATTTTATGCCATTCTTACTTAACAACCACTCTCTAAGACCGATTTGAACACTTGCATTTTAGATTTTCACAGTCTTTTCTCTTTTACAGATTGAATTTCTATTTTATTCAGAACATATGGAGAAACAAAGGGGTATCTTAATGGAAGGAGACCTTTCTCAGGGAGGAAGACAGAAGATGAAGGATCCCTCTGAGATATGAATGCCTCTCCTGAGGCTAATTAGGAGGCCTTGAAAGGGCCACTGTCCCCACACTCTGGACTTGGGAGATAGTCAAGCTGAGGCCCTGGTGCCCAGTGGGCTAATGGCAGAGCCCCAGTCAGATGGGACCCAATGTGTCAGGGGTGGCTGGTGGGTAAAGGTTGGCAGGAGACTCTACCTGAAGAAGCCCTTGCATCCTTCACACGTCAAGACATTGAAGTGATAGCCAGTGGCCTTGTCCCCACATACACGGCAGACGTGGGGCCCGCGATCCCCCTCCTCTGTGTTGACGGCGGGATTCCCAGGACTGGAGTCCGCCTCTCCGCGGCGCACAGGGTCATCGCGGTTCCAGCTTTCTTCAGGCCTCACCTCCAGGTTTGCGTCCGGCCCTCTGGGACTAGGAACAGGACAACCACGAGTGATTAAAGGACTAGACTGGGATGCGCTGAGGCTGTCCTCACTGTGCGCCACTCACATTTGGTTTGTGGACCCAAGAGATGACCTATCATGGAAGAAATGGGGGTGGGGTGGAGTTGTTACGGAGAGAGACCTAACCGTGTCGTTGTAGGTGCAGCAGTAGGGCCCTGGAGTAAAAGCCATGAACAAGAACGTGGGAGACAGAAGGGTTCAAGGAAGGAACGAAGAGAAAAAGAAAAGGCCACCTGGGTGGACTGTAGACGTAATTCTTGAAGGGACTGAGGTGAGGGGGACAGGAGCTGGTCCAAGGCCTGAACAGGGGGCAGCCCATGGGACAGGCCACTTGTTCAAGGTGGTTTCTGGGACTGGGGAGACCTGGGGGGACAGGCTCTCAGGTGTGTTGTGGTCCAGGCTCCCAGAGAGAGCTGGAATGGCCGGGCAGAAAGAGGGTTTCCAATTGAATAACTGACCAGATGGGGAGAAAGTTAGAGAGGAGCCAGGCTCGCGGTGCAGAAAATAATGGCCCAGGTCCCAGTCAAGCTGGGGCAGAGGTGACTAAGCAGAGAGCTTGTACCCACTGACAGAGCTGCACTCAGGATGGCCACCCAGGCAAACCTGACCTTGAGAGAGTGATTCGACTTCTACTCAGGATGGGCACCGAGAATGGTGAGTAGAAGTTGGGAACTGTCCTCTTCACTGGCCCTCCCCAAAGTCTCTCTAGTACTGAGTGCCGAGGGCCACACCACAGACGATGTCTCCATTTTTAAAACCAAAATAAAACTTATAGTAAAATTTCAACACATGTATTTCTGTTTCTAATAGCATGGCAGATGAAAGGTGACAGTTTCACCTGTAAGGATGAATTAGAAATTAATCTGTCCCCTGACTCTGGCCCTCCAGAAACCTGCAAATAAAATAGGCTGACTGGAATCTTGAACTGAACAGGGATGGTGAGGGATGTTAACTAGACTTATTGTGGTGTTCATTCTGCAACATATACAAATATCAAATCATCACATGGTACAGCTGAAACTAATATAATGTTGTATGTCAATTATACTCTGATAAAAAAATAAATAAAATTTCTGAAAAATGGGATGGAGCGGATATTAAAATGATGACTAACAGTTATGGAAACTCCAGTGTTCTAGGTCCTTCGCAAAAGGCGATTATTGTAACATTTATCATTTCACGCAACAAACACTGTTGAGCATCAATCGCACACCAGATACAGTTACGTTGGTTTTTTCATGTTCTATAAAAGCTGGGAGTCATTTCTTTGGCAGAAATCCAGGGCCTGCCGTAAAACCCTCCCAGTGCTCACAGTCACAGGGAGGGTTCCACAGTCCAACAATGACACAGGAAGGGAGGTTTTATACACAAGGTATTGCTTCAGGGTGCACATTGGAGGAAAACAACCTGCCTTAAATTTTCAGCTTCATGCAGGAGCCACTAAGAAGAGCAGAATCTGGGGCTACAGAGATAGTTGGCAGACATTCTGCACATAAATGATCAGCCGTGGACAAAGGAAGAGTGAGATGGCACTGCCTCAGCAATCAGCATAAACGTCCTCCCTAGAAGGGAAGAGGTACATTATTACAAGACACATGAATCACAGAAGCTCAGTAGATGACACACACCAAGAAGACGAAAGAATGTCTCTAGAGGGACTGTAGGGACATCTGCTTAAACTGTGTCTGATTAATACATTGCCCAATTCCTTCACTAGAGGCACTAGAGTTCATGCCAGAATCCCACTCCCTAGCATTGGTGCAACTTTTACTTTCCTTTGCTTATAAGTTTTCTGTTAAAGAAGCAGATGCTGGTATATATCCCATAGTCCATTCTCTCATATCATGAAGCCCCAAGTAGAGAGCCCTGGCAGCTATTTTCCAAAAATGGTCCCCAATAAACCTTGCCTCCCGAGAGTCCCACCCTCATGCAGTCCCCTCTCATGATGAGCCTGGGGTGGTCTGTGACTTGCTTGAAGCAATAAAATGTGGGGAAGTGACATGGTGTCAGTTCTGTGCCTGAACCATAAGAAGGCCTTTGCAAAAGTAATTAATTGTAAAATTCAGTATTTAAGCTTCATACCAAAGATAGAGTATATTCTCAGCAAGGAAGAGCCATCAATAGAAGACTGAGTAGATCAGTGAATGTAATGTTTGTGCACCACGGAGGCTCACTGCAGTAAGCACAGGTCCGCACACCGCTCTGGGTGGGTGGCTAGTTGACATTGCTTAGCTAATAGGAGGTGGAGCCAGAATTTGAACCAAGGTCAGTCTGACTGCAAAACCTGTGTTCTCTGTTCAACACTCTGCTGCATCCTTTGCAGGACCCATTTCCGAGTGGGTGAGCTCGGAAACCTCCGTCCTTTCTGTGCCACTTTCCCCAGGCAGCGCATTTCAGAGCTCTCCGTGTCGCGTGGTTCCTTTCACGTAGCTCTCCGCTCTTGGGCATCAAGTGATCCCCTAGGATGCTCAGCTCCTGCCATCTCGATGCTGGAGATAGCAGAAGGGACTGAGGAACCTGCCGCCACTTGTCACACCCGGAGGTGTCTTGTTCCATGTCAGAGAAATATTCAAGGTCATGACGCCGGTCCACTGGATCTTGGCTGGTTGCAGGGAGGCTTCATCTGGATTCCACATCCCTGAGCAGAGGCTCATGCCCGTGGATGGCCACCGGTCTAAAAGGACCTGCAGTTTTTCGGGGGCTCATGCTGCCTGTTTTCTACATATTCAGTGGTTCTTGGCCTTTGTATTTTAGTCATTATTTATGTTGGAGGCTTTTTCTTTCGTTTCCCAGCCAAGGCCTTTGACTAAGCCCTTAACAATACCCACTTTTGCTCAGTTACAGGGGCCCTCTGGAGAGCCTTGGGGTAAGACACACAGTCAGGTGGTCCCACAGGGTGCTGCCTAAGAAATTGTTGAAATTGCTGAAGGCTCGGTCCTGTGTGCACATAGCAGTGGTCTTTCCAGGCTGATGGATATTTATATAGATGCAGTTACTTCATTTGCTAAGGGCCTCAAATCCCCTATTAAATTAGGGAGAAGGGATGTCCTCCATGAATGACACACATACACACATGGGGTGACTCATCATGACTGAGCAGGACACAGTTGCCCCACAGTCTCCTGGATATCAGAGGACTTTGCTTTTTGTTCCCTCGGGCTGGAGATGTCTGGTGCCCAGCACCCTCATAAATAAAATGGAAGCTGCTGACAACACCAACATGACCTTGGCCATGAAGAGGAGGAGGGGAGAGCACAGTCAGGGGGATGTGCCACAGGGGCAGGGTGAGAAGTGACAGGAGAGGAGGTGCGGGGGAACTGTGAGGCAGGTGCCACTCAGAAGCTGGAGTTGGGATGTGGCTGAGAAACAGAGAGAGAGAGAAGACTAGGGAAGGGAGAATGGGGGCTGTAGTTGAGAAATTGTCAAGAGCAGAGTGAAAGTTCAAGCAGAAGTGAGGGACCAGCCTTTCCCAGAGGCGCAGGCGGTGGGAGGGGAGGCAGCATTGAGACATGACTGGGGCAGGTTAAATGGGGCCAGGGAGAAACCACAGGTGAGGGGCGTTTCCCTTAAGCCAGCACAAGGAAAGCACAGGGGCTGCTGCTTACCGCCGAGGCCAGAGGAGAACCCTGGAGAGCAGCTTGGCTGGTGAGGCTCGGCTGGTTGGAGCGTAGTTCGGTCACCAAAAGGTGGCGGGGCCCGTGCAGGAAGCAACCGGCTGATATTTCTCTCTCACATCAATGTTTCTTCCTCTCTCTTTAAATATATACAATTATATTTGCATTATTCCTCAATAAAGTTTTTTAAAAATGTAAAAGATGGTTGCCAGGGGCTGTGGGAGGGGGGAATACACAGTTATTGTTTAATGAGCATAGAGTTTCAGTTTTGTTTGTTTTCAATATGTTTTTTATTGATTTCGGAGAGAGGAAGGGAGAGGGAGAGAGAAACATCAATGATGAGAGAGTCACTGATCGGCTGCCTCCTGCACGCCCCCTGCTGGGGATCAAACCCACAACCCAGGCATGTGCCCTGCCGGGAATTAAACCTCGATCTCCTGGATTTTAGGTGGATAATCCACCGCTGAGCCACACCTGCCGGGCTTTAGAGTTTCAGTTTTACGAGATATAAAAGGTGTGGAGATCAGTTACACAACAATATAAATATACGTAACAATACTGAATTGTACACTTAGAAATGGGTAAGACATAAATTTTGTTATACTTTACCACAATTAAAAAAATAACATCACTTGTAACTAAATAAATGTTGATCAAATATTCCAGGAATATTGAAGGGAAGCCAGAGTATTAGTGGCGTGAGTGCCCACATGTCTGCCCGGCCTCGCACGGGCGGGGAGCCGGGGGGCTGCGAGGAAGCGGAGCCGCGGGGCAGACGAGCGGCCGGGGAAGGGATAGCGCAGCAGTTAAATCGCCGCTGTGAGGAGTAAAAATACCACCAGGTCAGTTAAGCTTCATTTAATCCCACACGACCTGTTTTGTTTGTTTGTTTGTTTTTAATCCTCACTGAGGATATTTTTTCCATTGCTTTTCAGAGAGAGACAGAGAGAGAGAGAGAAACTTTGATGTGAGGATGGAGACACATCAATCGGCTGCCTCCCGCACGTGCCCGGGGGATGGAGCCTGCAACCAAGGTGTGTGCCCTTGGCTGAAATCAAACCCAGGACCCTTCAGTCCCTGGGCCGATGCTCTAACCGCTGAGCCCACCCAGCTGGGGATGACCTCAGTCTGTGAGTCACATCTGAGTCCCTGTGAGGCCGGGTCTGTGGCAGGTGCTGACGGTCACCTTCCTTCTCCCATGTCTGCTTCAGCATCACCCCTGCCTCAGGCCACCAAGAGCCCCTTAGCACCTGAGATACTCCAACCCGCCCGTGCACACCAGTCACCCGAGCAGCTGGTCAAAGCGCACATTGCAGTCCCTGGGTCTGGGGGCCTGAGCTCCCCGCGTTCTGACAGGTTCTGGGGCTGTGACCCGCGGGGCCCGCTTGGAGTAACAAGGATCTAGGAATCCAGCTACCCAGGCAGGAAATCAGCTGCACACAAAAAGCATGTGAGAGAGAAGATGACCGGATGGCGGGCAGAGGGGCTACTAAAAGCATCCAAGGGATCCAGGCAAGAAAGGGATCACACAGGCGTGTGGAATGACCGGCGTCACAAATGGCTGTCGAAAGTCAGTAAGTCAATACACACTTGGGGTGAGAGGGACAGCCCCTTCCTGGGAAGAGGGCATGAGGGGGACATGAAGGTAACACTTAATCCTCAAATGAGGCAAATCAAAAGGCTTTGGACCCAGGCCACCAAGGTTATGGGGAGGAAACAGTGGGCAGGTCGAAGTTGAAGCAACAAAGGGTCTAAGTGAAAGGGGGAAAATGGTAGAAAAATTGTGATTTTGGTGATAGAAACTATTGGAAACAGCAGGATTATGATATATATACACACACACATATGTTTTATATTTGTCTTATGAGTATATACATAATATGTACATTTTATAATATGTATATATCTACACACATATACATATACAGGGTGTCCCCCCAAAATGTATACGCACATTTTAAATAATTATAAAGGAAGTGTTTATTAAAATACATTTCATTTTCAAAATTGAGCTATCAGCTGTTAAAATGCATATACATTTTTTCGGGACACCCTGTATATGTATGTGTGTGTAGCGGAGCATCTATCTACATATAATAAATACGTATATCAGAGGACAAAGAGGAAACAAAGCAGGTAAAGGGAAATTACATAAGAATTGAATTCTAGAAGTCAACAGTGAATTTTATAAAACTGTTGACTTTGTTCAATGAAGGGAGAAGCTTGGTTAATTCATTAACTCACATTTTACAGGTTTTGGTGTTTACAAAATGATTTAAAAATCATCCTCTCCTTGCGAGGTGCACTGTGTAGTCAGAGCAGGCCGGTCCGCAGCTGGGAGGGGGGGACAGGCCCTACTGTCCCTTCACCAGTGAGGAACCTGGGCCTTGGAGGAAAGTGTGTCCAAGGTGAAGGTGGCGGTAAGTGACAGAACTCCTTTCCTTTCCCTTTATTCTGAGTCTTCCTATAGTACAGATAGATGTGCTATGTAAATTAATTTTTTGTCACAAAACTCATGGGGCTAAAACGAGATCAAATATTTAAAAATTTTTTGAAATGGATCATATGCTGTGAACAAAAGTCTCCCCCTTCTTGGTGCTGGCATAGGAAAGACCCAGAGGGAACTAAGTAAGCAAAGGTCACATTGTACGAATTCAGATATGAGAAGCCCGCTGTTATTTTCAGGTGAGCGTAAACGAAAGTTGGCTTTTGTGTTTCCCTGGACGCAGTCATTGGCTCCAAGAGGTCAGAAAGTTCATTCTTAGACATGGGTCAGGGCTGAGAGCTGGGGTCAGCCCGAGTCAAAAGTACACCTCGTACCCTCTTCTAATATTTAACAGACTGCAATAACCTCTCATTGAGCCACCTGCCTCTCACATGCATGTGTGGGGCTCTTACGGCCTGTGGTTTTGTAGTTCAACTCCTTGTCTGTAATGCATAGAGAGCCAGGAGAATTGTTTCATATGTTATATAAGGGATTTGAATAGGTATCATCTTAATTTTTAGTTGGATATTCAGATTGTTATTTCAATGTTTCACAGAAGTTCAGGAGGTATGACAGATGGACGAGCAGGTATTGGATGCAGTCTCCTTCAAATCACACTACCTAGAAGGTCCCTGCATGCAAGGAGAGCACACATTTCTATGTCCTTCCCATGCTGTGACCAGGGCACAACTTCAGCCTCAAAGAATCCTGCAGAGGACTCTCCAAGAAATATGAATGCACAGCATATAATAAAAATGAATTAAAATCAGGAGCATGACAAGAATACCTAAGACACCTAAGTGTGAATAGTACCCCCAGAATTGTGCAGTGTACAACCCACATGACTCTATATGAGCCCTGAGACTAATTTTTCTCATGGCTATTAATGAGCATGCGTTGGAAGGCCAAGAAAAAGCAATAAGATTAAATTCTGTAAGGTGACCAGACAAAATATCAAAGTACAAAATAGATTTTCTATATATCAGTAAAACAATCAATTAGAACAGTAAAGCTATAATGGAAATTGCCTCAGGAATCAAAAATAAATACAGAAGAACAGAGTATCCAGCAACAGACATGTAAAAGTGAGAATACCTAACTGAAATATGTGATAGAGGTGACGTTTCAAATGAAAAGGGAAAGGACAGACTTTTTAATAAATGCTATTGGAATAATTCATAGAAATATATTCCAGGTAGACTAAAGACCTATTTTCTTAAATGGTAAAAATATTAGAAGAGCCTGACCAGGCGTAGCTCAGTGGTTGAGCATTGACCTATTATCCAGGAGATCTTGGTTCGATTCCCAGTCAGGGCACATGCCAGGGTTTCGGGCACGATCCCCAGCAGGGGGCGTGCAGGAGGCAGCCAATCAATGACTCTCTCATCATTGATGTTTCTCTCTCTCTCTCTCCCTCTCCCTTCCTCTCTCTGAAATCAATAAAGATATATATTTTTAAAAAGTACTAGAAGAGAGTATGCCAAAATATCATCAAAAGCTTGGAAGTTGAGAATGCTTTCTTAAAATAAGACCCTAAGAGCCAAATCCATAAGGAAGAAAATTAATAACTTCAACTGCATCAAAATAAAATAGCATAACAGTAATAGTAAATACTTCTGTTGATTAAACAAATGTAAACAAAGTTAAAAAACAAATTACAGACTTAGAATATTTATTATATGTATATCAAAGAATTAGTATTAAGAATAAATATAAAACTCCTGCAAGTGGCCTGGCCGGGCGTGGCTTAGTGGTTGAGCGTCGACCTAGGATCCAGGTGATCGGGGTTCGATTCCCGGTCAGGGCACATGCCCAGTTGCGGGCTCGATCAATGACTCTCTCATCATTGATGTTTCTATCTCTCTCTCTCCCTCTCCTTTCCTCTCTCTGAAATCAATAAAGATATATTAAAAAAAAAACTCCTGCAAGTGAATAGAAAAAGATAACCCAATATAAAATGAGTAAAGGGTATGAATAAGCATTTAAGAAGAGGAAATATAATGGCCAAGAATTATATCAAAGGTAGCCAAGAATTGTATAAACAGAAGCCCAACTTCATTACTTGCTGTGGCAACCCAGTACCTTAGAATGTGACTGTATTTGGAGAAAGGGCCTTTAACAAGGTAATTAAGCTCAAATGGGGTCATTAGGGTGGACCATAATCCAATATAACTAGTGCCCTTGTAAAAGGAGGAAATTTGAGCACAGAGAGACATCAGGGATGCACTCACACAGAAGAAAGGCCACATGAAGACACAGCAAGAAGGCAGCCATCTGCAAGCCAAGGAGAGAGGCCTCAGAAGAAAACAAACATGCTGACACTTTGATCTTGGACTTCTAGCCTTCAGAACTGTGAGAAAATAAATTTCTATTGTTTAAGCTACCCTATCTGTGGATTTTATTATGGCAGCCCTGGAAAGCTAATACATTAGTAATCAGGGAAATTTATATATTTAAAAAATGGGTTACTATTTTCACTCATCCAATCAGAAAAGTAATAAAATATTTAATAAATAGCAAGTTTGGTCCAGACACTGTGGAGGGTGATTGGACAGTATCAAAAAGTAAAACACACACATCTCATGATGTAGCAATTCAGCTTCTCAGTATATCCTCTAGAAAAACACTTGCACCGGAGGCGTACGCAGCTAGGGTCACTGTAGCATTTTGGTAAGAGTGGAATATTCAAAACAGCTTCCATCTCTATCAGAAAGGAAATGGCTATGTAAAAGGGTTGTAGGCTGTGGAATACCACGCAGCAGTTAAACAGAAGGAGAGCTACACAAAGATCTGGAAGGTCTCTGTATGGAATGTGGATATGGAAAGCTTATTGAGTGGAAAGCCAGAATGAGAATATGGCGACTACTAGCTTGTGAGTAAATATATGTGTATGCGAATGCAAGAGAGGCCGTCTGGCAGTAAATACACCAAAAGGTCATAGGAGTTACTTTGGGGGGAATAGGGTATTAGCATTGGCAAGGTGGCTGAAAGAGAATTTAGCTTTATCTCTACAGCTGTTCTATTTTTATAAGGATCATGTAATAATTTAAAATTTTATAAAGCTATTACCTAGTGGCAGTAGTTTAGTCAGTTTTGTGTTGTCCATCATATTTATACCATAATAATTGAGGAGCAAGGGAATAGCTTGAGACTAGGAGTTGGCAAACTTTTTCTGTAAAGGGCTGGATAATATTTTATGCTTTGGTAGCTACACTGTCTGTTTGCAACTATTCCATTCTGCTGCTGTAGAGCAAAAGCAACTACAGATAATACATAACGAATGAGCAATAAAACTTTACTTATAAAAATAGCTAGTGGGTCAGATTTGGCCTGTGAACCATAGTTTGCAACTCTTGATTTAGACTGTTTATTATATAAAGTTTTAAAAAGTTATTATATTTTAACATTATTTTATTTTTATATTATTATATTTATTTATATCATTATGTTAGTAGTTGCTATATAATTAAAATGTTTTAAATAAACATTTTTGGTAGATGGAAAAGTTACCTTTTCTATTAACCAACTAATTAAATAAGTAATAGCCTCTGGGGCCTTGCTCAGAATATTTTAGACTCTAGTCATGTCATTAGAAACCAAACGCCTACCCCAGTGGAGGTAACCCAGTCACCTGGGCCATCTTGTGGGTGACCACCGGCCAGTGCCCCCCACAGCTGACTCCCTGAGTCAAGGTCCGGTGACCTCAGAGCTGACTCCTCACCATTCAATGCAGAACTGACTCAAAGCAAAGCCTCTGGCCACGGCCTGTCACAGGCTGGGCTGTGACGTGGGGAGGACTCGGTGGAGCTGAGCACAAGTAGGAGAGGCTCGGGTCAGTGGGAAAGGTTTCTCTCCTCAAAGCTAGAGGTGGGAAACTCACTGGTCCAAAGCCACGTCAGCCCCCGGCGTATGGCAGGGCCTCTGAGGGTCTCCTTGCTGAGGTGGTGCGGCCGTGACTGTGACGCTGCTGCATCTCAGCCCTGGTTCCAGAACTGCCAGCGTAAACCCAGCAGGATGAGAGGAGCCAGGGCTGAGTGGTTCCTAGCTCCCAGCCCCGGCCCGGGGTTTTCGGGGTCAGGAGTCTCCAACTCTGCAACAGAGAGGGGTTGACTCCATCTGTGACTCTTGGCAGCTTCTGTAGGACTGAGGTTTCCATCACGACTGTTTCTCTAGGAGGCCAGTGCAGGATCAGGGCACACTGTTAGTGGGACTCAACATTCCGTGACTGTCCTCACGGCCTCTTGCATCCTGGAAATGTGGACAGCAACAGGGCCACTGGGATGCTGACCTCAAATGCAAGACACTTGTGTGTTCCCACACTTTTGCACGGAGATGGGGGTGGGGGGCAGTCTGCCCCCAGCAAGAGACAGAGAAAGAAAGAAAACGTACCTGCTTGGCGGTAACTTCTGCCCTGTGACTTCTCCTTTGGGGTCCACTTTGAATAGTCGGGAACAAAGGGTCAATCAGAACATCAAGGTGAGCTCAGTCTTCAGCTTTCCGCAGGTGGACAGGTGAGTCTGCTCTGCGGGGGCAGCTGAGGCCGGGGTGAGCCTGGGCAGTGCTCCCTCTGCCCCGCCCTAGTCAGAGGTTACGGTTCCCTGGGATGGGAGCCAACCTTGTCTCTCACCTACATTTCAATCCAGGTCAGATGTGGCTCTCAGTGGACCCCATCTGGCACTCCTAAGTCCCAAGTCCAGCGCTCCAACTAGCAAATGAACAGATTACCGTATTTCCTCTCATTACGTGACCCCGCTTTTTTCTCTCCCAGGCCTTCACTGCAAAACTCAGGAGAAGGGTAGAAATGTCGCTAGTATCTGCTTTGCCAAATGAGTTCTGAGCCAGTTCTGTGCTTTTGAGGGTCTTTGAACTTTAGCCGCTGGGGCAAAGTTATTTTAAACTTAGATGTCCTAACATTTTTTTCCTGTGTTTAAGCTACCTTCCTGGATAGTGATGGGAAAGCAAGCAAAGTATTGGATTCATTCTGATGGCGCCTGTGAAGGCCCCCGTGTTTATAAGAGAAAGACAGGCACAGAGGAGTGAGAAGGAGTGTGAGATGCGGAGACTGTGACCCGTGACTCCAGCTCAGGACAGCCGGCGGCCAGGAACAGGGAGAGTGGACCCGGGGAAGCGTCTAAGGTTCCTTCCTCCAAGTGCCAGCAGCTCCTGCTCTCAGCCTGCTCCTCCCTGGTCCCCTGCAGCAGCTGCCCGCGGCTGTTTTACCTCCCCCCCGGGGGGGGGGGGTAGACAAAAGACAAAAATAGTCGGTTTCCAAAAAATTACCACAGCACTCTTCCTGTGAAAATTTGGGCTTCCTTACACTTATTTCCTGATTTAAATTGTTTTTATTTTTAACTGTATATTTTAATCTAGCCCTCCTGATGAGAAAAGCAGGACTACCTAAGTATGGCTTTTTGTTTTGTAATTAAATTGGTTTCTTCTCTTCCGCTCAATTTGCCCTCCTGGGGAGGGGGGGGAGGGTTTGAGTCTGAGATTTCCTGGGGGGGGGCGGTGTCAACGTTTCCCAAGTGGTCGCTCCCTGGCCCTTCTGAACCAAATGCAGAAAATTAGGTGACTACACAGCTCATTGCCTGCAGTGGTGACTGGGACCCGTGGTCCTGGGGCTCCTTTCTTCGGTCAAGTTTCTGACTGTCCACAGGGGGTTTTGCCAGGGTTGAGTGGCACTGGATTATAAATCCCACTGGTTGGGAGGTTGGCTTGGGCCTTGGGCAGAGAGGACCTAGAATAAGTGAAATATTGGATTTGGGCTCCAGTGGAAACAGCCTGTCTATAGTGCCCTGGGGGCTACATGCTGGGGTTAGTGGCAACTCTGAGACCCTGAAAGCTATGCCCAGAGGCCATGACCACAGCCACAGGGTGTGGGAAGTCTGCAAAACGTTAGAAACTCATCCCAGGAAACTTTTGTTTCCAAGATTAAAAGTAGGCCGTTCTGAGAGCAGAGGATCTTCAGGGCAGTGAAAACATTCTTGTGTGAAACTACAGTGGTAGACTTGTGTCATTACACATTTAGGTAAGCCCATGGAGCATACAGCGCTAAGAGTGACTCTAGTGTGAACTATAGACTTTGGGTAACTGCACATGTTAACGGGTTCATCAGTTGTAACAGATGTATCGCTCTTGTGGGGATGTTGACAATGGGGAGGCTGTGTGTGGGGGGGGCAGGGAGTATATGGCGACTCGGTACCTTCCTTTTGACTTTGCTGTGACCCTAAAACGACTCTAAAAAAAATTAAAAGTCTTAAAAATAAAAGTAGGCCTTTTTGTAAAGATAGGCATTTCTGTGTCCAGAAAAAAAGGCAGGATCCTAGCTCAAGGAGGGCAGCTTGCCAGGAGTCCTTGGGTCATGGATAAAATACACAGCTTTCGTCATCTCTCAAATCTCTCCTGGCTCACACAGGCCTGGCCTTATCTCTCTTATAAAAATGGTGAATTATTTACTGCAGAAACAGGGAACGAAGACAGGTTATAAACTAAGGCAAAGGAACTCTTCTCGGGTTTTTGCAGGGATCTCTGAGTCCCCTGTCCTCTAGGTCTGTTGTGTGGTGTCAGGGACCAGGAGACAAGAGAAAGACTGAAAGACCGCCAGGCCTCTCGAATCTCTAAGTGCAGTTTTAACATTCGGCATGGCTTTAAGCTAAAAAAAACCACACCCAGAAAACACACTATAGTTATTAAGGCGACGAGGGTTTGAGTCAACCTCAGGCGCAGCTGGGAAGTTGTCTATTGCAGCCACCAGAAGTGTTGAGCTCCTAAGCCACTCAGAAGAGAAAAGCAGACCTGATAAGCCCAAGGAATTTCTTTACTGTGAATTCATTTAATGTTTAACCTACCTCCAGGAATATTTGTATTTTAAAAGAACTGAGTCAACTAAAGGGATGATATACTGTGTAAAAATCAGGTTAAGCCTGAGGAAAATAGGTGTTTATCAACCGGTCAGATGGTCCTTCTCAAGACTCTAAGCATTCCTCGGGAATGGGCTCAGGTAGGCCCTGCAAGGGATCAGTCAGGGCAAGACGTCAAGGTGAGGCTCTGGTCCCGGGAGGCAATCTTGGAGGAACCCTCTCCCCCTTTTGTCCTTAGAAGGTGCCTGAAACTAGGCGTAGGAACCTTCCCTTTGAAAGTTGGAAGGAGTGACAAGAATTTTCCCTTCCTGGAAATGGCAGGTTCCAACAATTTGGGGAGCCACTCAAACCGAGCTTCAGCTATTCCAGACCCTATAATTGCTCCAGGACCCCGTCAATCATACTCACTGTGGTTGGAGCCCCGATATCTCTCTTCTCAGAACCTTAGGACACTTAGTTTTTACCCCGTTTATGAATTGTATGCAGAATGTGGTACCCGTGTCTCATTCCCCTGTAGGTTACCATCTCCCTTAAGACTGAGGCCCTTACCTGTCTTTTACATCACCTTGTACCAAATTCATTTGGCGGGTGCTCAGTTTGGTTCAATAACTCTTTTAAAGATGGTCTTTCCTAACACTGCATTGACCATGTTCTGCTTTTCTTGACAAAGATAAAAAAATCAGCTTACAACCACCTGCAGCTCATGTTACTATTAAATGAAACTCATGTTTACTATGGATTTATTATTAAGTGAAATAGCTCTCAAATGAGTAAAACCTCTTACATTTTAATTTTTTAAATTTAAACACATGATGATGGCAAATGTCATGATGGAAACCAACTATAATCTGATAACACAATAATGCCTCTTTCTAGCTACATTAATATGATAATTACCTTCTCTCAACAGCTATAGCTGTTAAAGTGCTTTGCTCCACAATATTATATCAGGAACTTTTGAATAAAATGTAAATGCAGGGGACTGATGGGGAACACCTCTAGCCTGTGAGTTGGGTCATCTTTTGAAAAAATTGTGCTTATTCCATAAATAATCAAACACTTATCATATTTAGGACAACTGAGGTTCCTTAGCCAGTCAGCCTCAGCCAAGTGGTTGCGTAGGCCTGTTTTCTCTGAAAATGTGATGTACCACTAATTCCTAGAGTAGGAATTCAAGAAATCATCCAAGTATTTAAGTGTCTTAACATTGCCAGGTACTTTTAAATTTAATTTATGAATTCTATTTTAAATTTTTTATTAAGTACAATTTACCAGTTTTTAAACATATATATATTTTATATGTATATCATAAAATTAGCCATTTTAAATGTACAGTTTAGTGGCATTAATTGCATTCACAGTGTTATACAACCATCAGCACTATCCATTTCCAGAACCTTTTGATCACCCCAAACAGAAACTCTATACCCATTAAACAACACCCTATGCCCCCCTTCTCCCAGCCCCTGATAACTTCTTATCTATTTTGTTTCTATTAATTTGCCTATTCTAAATATTTTATATAAGTGGAATCATACTCTGTATTTGTTCTTTTGTATTTGGCTTATTTCATTTAGCATAATGTTTTCAAGGTTCACCCATGTTGTAACATATCAGAACTTCATTCCTTTTTAGGGCTGAATTATATTCCATTGTATGCATATAGCACATTTTGTTTCACCATTCATGTTTTGGCCTCTTAAAAGGTGATGGGAAGTGTTCCTTTTTTATTTTTTAATCCTCGCTCGAAGATATTTTTTTCCGTTGCTTTTCAGAGAGAGTGGAAAGGAGATAGAGAGGGAGAAACATCGATGTGAGAGACACACATCGAGCGGTTGCCTCCTGCTCGCCAACCAAGACTGGGGATCGAGCCTACAACTGAGGTTCATGCCCTTGGCCGGAATCAAACCCGGGACCCTTCAGTCCACGGGCCGACGCTCTAACTACTGAGCCAATTCAGCTAGGGCTCCTTTTTATTTTCACAAAGGGCTTGTATAAAATTGTTGGTATCCTTAAATGTTTGATGAATTCATCACTAAAACTGTCTGATCCTGGAGGTTTCCTTGTGGAAGCATTTGATAACAAATTGAATTTTCTTAATAGAGTGCTATTCATGTTTTCTATTTATTCTTGTATCTGTTTTGGTAAATTCTATATTTCAAGGACTTGGTCCATTCTATCTAAATATCAAATTTATTGTCTTAAGTTTTCAAAATATTCCCTGTTATCCTTTTGATGCCTGTAGGGCCTGAAGAGACTCTTTCATTGTAGTGATACCCCCCCCCCCCCTCATTCTTGACATGGGTACTTTGTGTTTTTCTCTCTTTTAAATCAGTCTTCTAAGAGTTTACTAATTTTATTAATCTTTTTATAGAACCAAATTTTGGATGTCAATTATCTCTATTATTTGTATGCTTTCTATTTCACTGATTTCTGCTCTTATCTTAAAATATCCCTCTTACAACATACTTTGGGTTTACTCCTAGGATCTCCCCATTAAATTTCTGGTTGGTCTACTGCTCACAAAGCTATGGTTCCCCCCCCCCCCCGTTCATTTCTAATTGAGTTCGCTACTTTTCAGCATGTAAAGTCACAAGATTTCACCCCACCTCCCCACCCTAAATCAAGTCTCACCCTCTGGCAGCACAGCTACTGGTTGGAACAGTGGGGTCTCTGCTGACTGAGTGGTGGGATGGGGACATAGTGGCAGATTTCTGTGTTTACCTACATCTCTAGCCGGTTTTCAATTTGATGTCCACCTCTGGTAGGTTTCTAGTGCCCTAAAAAGGTTGTTTTGACAATTTTGTCCAGTTATATACTTTATTAGTGAATTGCTGACCTCTTCTTTCTGTTATAACTGGAAGCTGACTTTATAGTTATGATTAAATATAATACTGTTATCCTTTATTAAAAGTAAAATAGTGAGAAGAACATTTCTGCATTTTCTCTAAAACCCTGTTGGAGGTTTCGTAAGTTGCTGAAGTTGTTTGTGCATGGACAAATAGGATAAACTCCTCTTAGGATGGAGGGCAGTGGCCTTCCTCCCTTCATGACTTACTCTGTCACCTGATAACATCCACCAACTGAACCACAAAATGTTAAATCTTTATTTACTAGAAATTAATGTTATAAATTAGAATTATGTCCTTGAGAATTCATTTTATAGCATAAAATACCAAGACAGTATAATTGTTTTTCAAAACCACACACGTTTGCTTCTACAAATATTAAGTATATAGAATTTCACTCAAATAAATACTTATGGAGGGATTACCGTGTGCAGAGGCTGTGCCACACACCAGGGATAGAAACAAATGAACTCCAGAGGCATAGCCCTTGCCCTGCCCTCAGAGCTCACAGGCCAGGTGGCAACGGAGATGATTCTGTAGACAGTTACATTCGGGTGTAATACGCACTATGGCAGGGGAAGCACGTGTGTTATGATTGTGCCAGTATCAATGTTTCCTTCCACATTTTTTGTTTGTTTTTTGAATCCTTGAGGTTTTAGAAAGAAAATATCAGTTAAACCAACATTGAAGACGTATCTTCCATGGTAAGTCTCTGTAAATGGTAAACATCTGGGGAAGGACAGTTTCCTTGGAAAGGCTTCTTTCTCCTATTCTAACTCTTGAATGAACGTTAGACCACTGGGGATGCTTTAAAAAAATACCCTTGCCTGGCTACACTTCTAACGATGCTATTCTTTTTTTCTTTTTGCTTATTTGCTCAATCCTAGTTTACATGTAGAACGGCATTGGAATTGTCAACCTGTATGCCCATGGGAATCAGTGTTGTTGTTTGAGAGATCATATGGCATTTTACTTACCATAATGTCCTCAAAGTCCATCCATGTTGTCTCAAACGGCAAGATTTCATTCTTTTCATGGTCGAATAATATTCCATTGTATGCATATATCACCATTTCTTTACCCACTCACCCACCAATGGACACTTAGGTTGTTTCATACCTTGGCTATTGTACATAACGCTGCAATGAACATGGGGGGGGGGTGCATCTATCTTTTCTAGTTAGTGTTTTCATTTTCTTCAGATAAATACCCAAGAATAGAATTGCTGGGTCATATGGTAGTTCTATTTCTAATTTTTCATGGAAACTCCATACTGTTTTTCATAGTGGCTGCACAATTACTCCCACCAACAGTACACAAGGCTTCCCTTTTCTCCACATCCTCGCTAAAATTTCCTTCCTGTGTTTTTGGTAATAGCCATTCCAACAGGTGTGAGGTGATAGATCATGAGACTGTGATTTGCATTTCCCTGATGGTTCATGATGTTGAGGATCTTTTCATGTACCTGCCCTCCATCTGTATATGTTCTTTGGGAAAATGTCTATTCAAATTTTCTGCCCATTTTTAAAAAAAGCATTTTTATTGATTTTCAGAGAGAGGAAGGAAGAGGGGGAGAGAGAGATAGAAACGACAATGATAAGAGAGTCACTGATCGGCTGCCTCCTGCACTCCCCCCCCATCAGGGAGCGAGCCCGCAACCCGGGCATGTGCCCTGACTGGGAATCGAACGGCGATCTCCTGGATCCTAGTCGATGCTCAACCGCTGAGCCACGCTGGCTGGGCCTGCCCATTTTTAATAGAATTATTTGGAGGTCTTTTTTTTTGCTATTGAGTTGTATGAGTTCTTTATATGTTTTGGATATTAGCCTCTTATAAAGATTCTATCCTAATTGGTCTGGAGCAAGGTCCAAACCCCAGTTTTTTAAAGTACTGAGGTGGTTTTAATGTGCAGCCACAATGAGAACCATTGCAGCCCTTGCTCCTGGTTCCTTCAACATTTGGCACCTATAGTAAAAGATGCCTCATTTTTCAATGGTTTCAGGTAAGTTTTCTGGGAAATTCTTCATGATACTTACAGCTTTCTGCTGCTTTGATGTCCAGTGAGAAGGAGCTCTTATTGTCAATATTTCAAGCTTCTAGAGAACGTGGGGTACTCATTCCTCTCCCTTCCCCACTTGTGGGTGACAGCAGATCCATATTCTCTCTCTCTCCACCCCAAGTGAGATGGAGAAGCTCATTTGATGAAGACTGACATTCACTGGTCCACTTTCCATGTAGCTATTTTGCCTTAAAAGCAAGAAACATGCTCCACCCATATCTCTTTTGCTTCTACCCCATAGTGACAGTAAAATTAGCTAACTGGTGATTATTGGGTGCTTACCATATGCCAGTTGCTGTTCTAAGCCTTTTACATAAATTAATTCATTACATCTTCATACCAACCCCATGGTGTACATTTGACGGTTATACCATTTTAGACATGAGGAAGCTAAAGCTTAGTGAGGTTAAGCAACTTATCTGAGGACACAATGTCACTGACCTGGAATTTCAATCCAGACTATCTGGCTCCAGAGCCATCTCTCTTAACCTCCATGCCACTGCACTGCTAGCCTGGCTTTTGTTCCAGACTAGTAAGCATAGTTGAAGGCCATTCACTGTCACTTACGTGCTCACTGGCATTCTCCATGCTACTGGTCTCTGGGTCTGTGAGCCTCCAGGCAGCCTGCCACATCAAAGACCTCCAAGTCTTCTTAGTAGATGCAACTCTACTCTCGAGTGGGTACCGTGCTCTAGAATTGAGGAGGGGGATGAGAGTAGTGGGAGCTCCCCCTGAGCTAACATATACTCAGACTTTAATGTAATTTGTCTGGGAGCTTTGCACTTCTGAAATTTGGAATATGCAACAATTTTGTGCTAATAGTTTCTCATCCCAAAGTGTGTACTCACACTGCACACTTCTTCCTTGGATTTTACCTTGCCTATTCTTGAGCATTTTGAGGAGAAACAATGCCTTTGTTAAGAGGCACAAAGATTCACGATATCTGATTATGCATCCATGCAAAAAAAGTTTTCTACTTTAGAAATTAGTTTATTGTGATTGTGTGTTGCTATTGACCGTATTAGTTTAGCCTCAATCCAGTGCGTGGCTCTAGCTGCCATGATAACATGGCTTTAAACATAAGTTTTGCTCCTCCCTCTGGGTGTTTTATTTTCAAGAGCAAAGCTTATTGAAGTTGGGGGCTTTTAAATTCAAACCATTATAATTAGAGGGTTGCAGTATCAAGAATAATTTTCCTACCCTGGCAGACTTCAATTATTTAATGGGAATTCTTAATACCTTATATTTTCCTTTTTGTCTGAATACAAAGCATTTTGGAAGACTACATAAAGGTGGGGTTTTTTTGAAAATATTCTATTTTAAGTTTCATGTTTTTTATTAGAAGACACTTTAAATTCTTTTTCAAAGTAGGTATTGATTTTAACTTTAGTTCACTGCTATAAAGAAGGGATGGGCAAACTACAGCCTATGGGCCAAATCCTGCCTGCTGCCAGTTTTTATAAATAAAGTTTTATCGGGACACAGCCACATCGCTCATTTATGTGTTCTCCATGGCTGTTCTCACTCTACAGCAGCAGAGTTCAGTAGCTACATCAGAGACCATCTGGCCTGCAAAACCTAAAATAGTTACTCTCTGGTTCTTTACAAAGTCTGCTGCTCCCACTTTCTATCCCGTGGCCTCTAACTCACTCCTTCTCATTTTGTGTTCCTGATTTTTTAAATTTCAGGAATGAGTAATATAACCTTGACCCAATTCAGGTTAGCATTTTTAAAAGAACAAAACAAAATTCAATTGCCTCCTTACTTGTGCAGCACTTCTCTGTTTGTCAGCGATCTTCGGGAAGGGGGGGGAGTTGCATCAATCCTAGTTTTCCAAGGACAAGGTAAACCCTTCCAAGTTTGCATGATCAGCTATTTTTTTCAGCTCAGAAACTCTCTGATTATTGTTTCCATTTTACATGCTTTGGTTTCTTCTTTAATTCCTGTTGCTTGTAGGGCTGATCGGCCAGAGCTGACTTCTTTGCTCTTTTCACATCTTCGCCCTTTCCTTCCCACCCCATACAAGCCGACTTAACAAAGTTGTCAGCAACACACCAATCTTACTCTGCTGTGAGATTTCTGTTCTCTTAACTGCATCCAAATGGATGTCATCGGATTAACCTTTTGCATTTTTTTTCCCATCTAGCCAGCTTTCTTTTATTTAATTAAAAAAATTTTTTCAAATACAGTTTACATTCAATATTATTTCGCATTAGTTTCAAGTGTCCAGCATAATGGTCAGACAATCATATGCTTTACATAGTGTCCCCCCGATACTTCCAGCACCAGCCAGCTTTCTTTTCTTTTCAGCCTGCATCTGTCTGTTTTTTGGCCGCTGTCTGTTCTTATTGTTCCCTGTTTGAATTTCCTAAAAGCCCATTTCTTTTTGTCTCCTGTTCAAAACATCAAGCAGATAGTTTTTCTTGTTTTCCCTAATAAGATATTTCCTAAGAGTAACATACATTTTCAGAGTAGCATACATTTTCTTTTGTAAATTCTTTGCATGGGTCCCATGTTAATTTATTGTTGATCCTTTTGTTTATTTATATTTTTTATTTACCGATCTTTGAATGGGGAAGGATTCATCCAACCCTGATGCTTGTTCACACGCAGGACGGGCAGACTGCTCTCCAGCATCACCCCCTCTATGGGTGTTGCATGACTATACGTCTTAGATCTAAAGCTCCGTGGTGAGCCCATGGTAGTGATATAGCACAATTTGTCTATTCCAATGGAGATGGACATTTGGGTTTCTAGTTTAATGCTATCATAAATGGTACTGCTGTGAAGTTTCTTGTGCCTTTTGGTACACATACCAAAAGAAATAAGAAAGAGAAATAAATCTCTTTCTTCATGAATCACACAATGACAAGCCCATAAGAGCTGCACATCTGGGGAGAAGCACAGACTCCTGAAATTCTTCATGATGATTTGTACAACTTCTTTAAAAAAGATCATAGCCTGTGAAAAAACAACACAAAGATTTATGAGAAACCATAATTATCAGGACAATACATCCAAAAAGTTACTGTGACACAATGACACAGAGCTCTGGTTTTGAAGTCAGACAGCCCCAGGCACATCCCAGCTCTGCCACTTATGAGTCCCTGATCCAAATATTTCGTAGCTCACAGGGTCTCAGTTTCCAAATTCTAGCACTTAAAACAGAAAGACTTTACATTAACTGGGTTGTAACTGAAAACTTAATATGTGTACACCATAAAAAATTCAAACTACAAAAGGATATATATAAACATGAAGAAAGTCAGTCTCTTTCCCCTCAGTCTGACCTTCAGTCTCCAGTTACCATGCCTGGCAACAACTATGTACTCATCTCTTGTTGATCTTTCCAGAAACGGTCTGTGTCTATTGCAAGCATAATGCATGTATACATGTGCATGTGCATATACATACATATTTCTCAGTTTTAATTATGGAATATTGCCCATATGGAAACTACAGAAAACCAATGTGCAGCTTAATGAATTCATGCAGAGCATTCACCTGTGTAGATACCTCCCAGGTCAATAAAGTCTATAAGTTCCCACTTGCTCCTTCCCAGTCACGGTCCTTGCCCTGCCCTTAAAAGTGATCACTGTTCTTATTTTTAAAATAATCTTTCTTTACCTCCTAATCATGCATTTCTAAACACAATATTTTGAACTTCATAGAAACAGACTGATATTTTAGATCCTTTTTTAGGTTTGGCTTCTTTTAATCCTGTATCTGTGGGAATCATCCATCTTGCTGTATTTTCTACTTCACTGATTTTAACTGCTGTAAAGTAGGGATTGACACTTTTTCTGCAAAGGGCCTGACAGTAAATATTTTAGGCTTTGTGGATCAAAAGGCAAAATCCAGGACATTATGGAGGTATTCGAATAGCAAGAGGGAAAACAAACTGCCTCACATTTTTAATTGATAAAATTCAAAAGACAGTATTAATATTTGACTAGAGTTTTTTGTAATACAGGTCTACCAACAAGAATTAAATAATTATTCAGGAACAACATTTTACTTGCTTGAGGCTTGAAATCGACTGCAAATGTTCAGCTGCTAGTGGTGATGTGAAGGAGACATCCCCCATCTGAGCTTTGAAGATGTCTCTCACAGATACGTGCTGCCAATGCTGCTATCAGTCTTGAGCATATGCTTTTAAGTGTGCATGTTTATTACTAGGAGGTATTTCTAGAATTCCATTAGGTTCTTGTCTTGATATCTGCCTTTTAGCATGTCGTTACGATGCAACTTAATCACTTCTGATTTCTCGGCCAATGGAAAGTTAGGTGGACATGTCTCCATTGCACAAATGTATTTGAAATATGGAAATTTCCTTTGTGTTTGTTTCAAGACTCAAAACTGCTCCTGAAAGTGTAGTTTAAACTCAGAAAATATATTCACTGCAAATATGTGTGAGAATTGAAATCTCACTTCAACTTCTCGTTCCTTTTTGCTTAACAATTCTCTCTTCAATTTATCTCTCTGCTTTCTTTTAACTTAATTTTTTTAATTCTGTAAATTTTTTTTTAGTTAGCCAAGGATGCCCTCAGACTGGCCCACTTAAGTAACAACTTTATTTTCTCTCAGTTCTGGAGACCATAAGTCCAAGATCAAGGTGCCAGCAGGTTCCTTTCTTCTGAGGCCTTTCCTCTTGGCTTGCGGATGGCTGCCTTCTCCCTACGTCTTCACGTGGCCACCTCTCGATCTGTGCACTGTCTGCATCCTAATCTCCTTTTCCTTCTTTTTATGGGGTTAGAATATTATACAAAGGATTCTTTTTTATATTCTATTTTATTTTTTATTGAAAAATAAAAATGTATTGGGGTCACATGGGTTAATAAAATTATATAGGTTTCAGGAGTACAGTTCTGTAATGCATCATCTGTATATTGTACCGTGTTGCCTTTTAACTTTTGACAGTACAGGAGTCCATAAGGCAGGTCGTCATTCTCCTAGCAAAGTCCCTCTGCCTTTGGCAAGCCTGAGTCTTAGCTTGTGCCCAGACTTGGCCCATGCCCCAAGAGAAGAAAATCGCCAGTGATCTCAGATCACTTAGGAAGGACTCTTTCCACCATTTTAGTTCATCTAGTCCCCTTGTTTCCAAAGCTCTCTGATGCCTTAAAAAATATGACATCTACAATACACTTGTCATTTTCTCTAATTACTGTACTTACCTATTACATCCCACAGAGAACCAGAAGACAGGTCTATTTTCCGTTTTATTAATTCTGTTATTTTTATTTTGTTATTTCTTTCCTTTTGCATTTTTGCCTCTAATTTGCCTTTCTTCTTCTAATTTCTCAAAAAGAATGCTGAGTCTTATTTTCACCCTTTCTTTTCTGGTAAATGCCTTTAAGACTACACATTTCTGTCTAAGCGCCACACTAGTAGCATTCCACAAGTTTGATGTTTATGTCACATTTCTGTTAGTCTTCACTTCAAAATATTTTCTAGTTTCTATTCTGACACTTTCTTGATGAACAGATTATTTACACCCACATTTCTTAATTTCCAAACATATTAGAATTATCTTGTCATTGATTCCTAGTTTCATTGCATTTTTATTAGAGAACACACTGCATGATTTCAACTCTGAAATGATTGATACTTGCTTGATGAAACATTTTATAGATGGGGCTGCCTTCCAACTGTCCTCACCTGTCAGGGAGAGACAGAGAGCAAACTCTGGTGTCTCTTCTTGTAAGGACTCTATTCCCATCATGAGGGACCCCCCTCATGTCTCACCTCATCCTAGTTATCTCCCACAGTCCTCATTCCCAAATGCCAATAGTCCTCATTCCCAAATGCCAATACCTTGGAGGTTAGGGCTTCAACATATGAATTTTGGGGTGACACAATTCAGTCCATAGCATCCCACACCTGCCCCCCAAATTCATGTCCTTCTCACATGCAAAAACATTCACTCCATCCCAACAGCTCCAAAAGTCTTAACTCATTTGAACATCAACTAAAGTCTAAATCTATGTCTAATCTAAATATCTAGATCACATGTGGGTGAGTCTCAAGGTTCGATGCACCTCAGGCAACATTCCTCCCCAGCTGTGAACCAGACAAGTTTTGCGCTTCCAAAACACAATGGTGGGACAGGCACAGGACAGATATTTCCATTCCAAAGGGAGAAGTCATAAGGAGGAAAGGAATAATGGGTCCCAAGCAAGCCCAAAGCTTAGCCAGACAAATTCTATTGGATCTTAAAGCTTGAGAATAATCCTTTAGCTCAATGTCCTACCTTCCAGGTCACTGGGATGGCCCCGCCCCTTCAGCTCTACTGCGCCCCATCCCCACGGCTCTGGGTGCATCGCTGCAGCTCTGCCAGGGTACAGTCCTACGGGGGGGGGGTCCCACCCTTCAGGTTCTGGGCAGAGGCCATCTGACCTGTTTAAACTGATGCTGTGGCCCTGATATTTTCAAATTGCCTTCCAGGACATTTTTCCCTCTTCTTGAAGAATTGTGCACATTCGAAGCATAATAGCTGTACTGTCTCATCCTGTCAAATCCAAGAAGTCTGACAGCCTCCCTTCATTCCATCCGACCTCCAGCCCTTCCCGTTCAAACCAGCAGTGATCCTACTCTTACCATCTTCATCAAATAGCTGTTCATCCACATCCTTAGTGTTCTTTTCAGAATACACTTCCTCGTTTTTTGAAATACAGATAGACTAAGAATCTTCCAAATCTTCAAGTTCTTGTTTATTTTGCTTGGCAATTCCTTCTTCAAGTCGTCTCTCTGCTTTCACATTTTACCATAAGCAGTCAGAAGAAACCAGCTCCTTCAACATTTTGCTTAGAAACCTTCTCAGCGAAACATCCAATTTCATTGCTTGCAAGTTCTACCTCCCGTAAAACAGAACAAAGTTCAGCCAAGTTCTTCGCTGCTTTGTAGCATGGATTGCCTTTCGGCTAGTTTCCAGTAACATTTCTGTCTGAGAGTTCACAGCCTGACATTTGCGAGTCCTGTATCAGTCTTCTCTCTGTTTCTTTCTTCATCTCAACCCTCCTTCCGTGAACCTCTTTTATTAAGACTTAAGGTCCCAACCGATTTCCCTGAGGGGGTCTCTTGGTCACATGTGCATGGGTAAGCTCCAAGTGAAACAAAATTAATTGAATAAAATTATATAGTTGACGGCAGAGATGGCCAATCCTCAAAACCTCCCGACTGCCAGGCTCAAATTTCCCCTAAGCCTCGGTGCCTTCCCTAACCTGAGAGCACAGCCTCAGGCTCAAACAGCCCGTGATGTGCCTCTACCACGGGAGGCTGGGGGGAGAAGGCACAGGCAAAGGGTTCACTCCCTTTCCCCTTCTCATGAGAATTTTACTTTCAACTGATTCTCTTGCTCTGTCCTCCTAGTAATCCGATAGGCGATATGCGTCAACTATGTTACTAACACCACTTAAGGCAAAAATGACCCCTGAGTGGTAACTAGCATCTTACTGGGAGGAATTACAAATGAACTATTAATACCAAATAGGAATCCATGGCTCTGACCTTTCCTGGGTGTGCTGACTTTTGTAATTGGGCAAATCCATTGAGCGGACCCTGGAAACTCTGCCTACAGAATTATTACAAGAGATCCTGGCCCTGGGGCACGTAAACCAGGGCAACTCCTGCACCCATCCAATGTGAATCTCTTTTCCTTGCACCCGAGCTTTGCAACCTGGGGGCTAAAGAAAACAGCTATGTGTCCTTCTGTGTGGATATAGCAAGAGCTCCCACAGGAAGAGAAGTGCCTGCTGCTGCCCTGCTGGACGCTGTGGTTCCTGTCTTGTATCTTTCTAAGCAGACTGATACTCAAGTGTGGTCTATGGTAATCTTGTATGACTATTTAGTTGAGCCCCAAGGCCAACCCCTGGTGGACACTGCAGAAGGCACCTGGGCTAGAATCGGGCAGGCTGTGCCTCACACTATGCTTACAACTAGCAAGCGCAGTGCAATAGGGGTACCTCCGTAAGAACAAGCTTTTTCTTAATGTAACACTGACACATTTTGTACCTTTATTTGCAATGGAGTATAGTCACATGCTAAAAGAAACTATAAAAATAATCTGGAGTCCCGTTTTTTGGTCACAAGAGTCCAACTGCTATAATATCAACTATATTCTCTAATAATTTCAATAGTACATTCCATATCCTAGATGAAATATGCCAATTGAAATGGGAGTGCTTCGTTTTCTTAAACAATGGACAATCTTTCACATTATGATTGTTAGAGTATAGCTCAAAGCTGAATGACGCTACTTTTCCTCTCTACTTCCTTCCAAAGGGAACATCAAACTCACCTTAGCTGTCCTTCTCACTCTGGTTTTCTTTCTTAAGTAACTTGTCAGTGTCTGAGCCCTCACACTGCTGTTGCTCGGCGAAGTCTCTTCTGATCATGTCTTCTGTGCCCTCGTGGATAATCTGATGGGCTGCGAGAATATGCTTCCGCTGTGCATTCCTCACTGTGCCAAGTGACGGAAGAATTTTTACTCTGACTGAGCTAAACCATTCTCAAAGGTTTTCAAGACAGTATTGATAGAAATTGTAATTGTGCATCGTAATGCAAATTTTGTAATGCAAAGATCATAAGTGACTTAAAGGTAAGGTGCCTCATACTCTCTTTGAGCCTTAGTTCCTAATAGGGAGGGGACCTGTTGACTGACGACAAGTTCTGAGCTCATGGCTTTAGGAGGTGGTCCTAGCTCTGTAACCTAAGAAATTTATTATCAAGTACATTAAGCATCCCGTTTCCCTTGGAAAGGAGTAATCATGATGATGATATTAGCATTTGTCCTTATTTTGTGCCAGGCACTGTTTTAAGCAGTTGGCATATAATTACTCATTTAAACCACCTCACAACACTAAAAGAGAGTTTTATCAATATCTCCATTTTCAGATGAGGAAACTGAGACACAGAGAGATTAGGCAATCTGCCCAAAGCCATACAGCTAGCAAAGGGCGGTCAGAAGCACAGTACTGTGGACTCTATTCTCTTCAGGCATCAGCCAGTTTGTACAGGGCATGTCGCACAGCAACTTGTAGCACTGCACAGTAGTATGGTCGGAAGTATGGGACTTTGGAGCCACACAGACTATGGTTCATATCTGCAAGTCATATAATGTCCCCAAGCAGTAATTTTGTTAACTGAAAAGTGAGCACACACCTACAGCTGTTGTAAGAAACTGAGATAAGGTACTTTTAAAAATGCTTAGAACATTGTCTAGAACTTAGCATGCATTTAAAATTTGGTAGTTACTGTTATTTTACATCTATATACAGGTCTCTTCGAGGTCTATCCCATCCCTCAGCTTTAAAAAAAAGATATCTCAAAACAGTCCATGTATAATATTATCTTAAATTGGGGTAAAGAGTACATATAATACATATGGTTCACTTATTTGGAAAGAGAAACAAAAGTCTTGGTGTGTGCTCCCTGCCCATATGGCTTTCTTCATTTGATGTATATAAAGGGAAGAGGCAGCCCTGGCTGGGTGGCTCTGTTGGTTAGAGCGTCATCCAGATATGCCAAGGTTGCGGGTTCGATCCCCAGTCAGGGCACATATAAGAAGCAACCAATGAATGCATAAATAAGTGGAACAACAAATGGATGTTTCTCTGTCTCTCTCCCTCCCTCTCTCAAATATATATATTGAAAGGGAGAGGCTAAAGACTTGTCCAGCTTGCCCACAAACAAGACCCACTGGATTCCTTCAGCTCAAGTGCCCTCCAGCTCCTCTCTCTCAGACCCAGGAGAAGCTGGGGGAGAGGGTCACACACGAGTAACTATTAAACACTATTTTCCCCTCCCTTTCGATTCCTTCAGGGAGAACTGATCAGACTCAAGCTGAGCTCACTTGGAACCTCGGAGAAGTAGAAAGGAGCTGCATATTTTCTTAAAGGTCTATATAACACAAGATCCCTTCTGTAATGTAAGGTGGCACAGAAATACTTATTACCTGAAAATTAAATTTTGTTGGTATAGGCGCCATCACACACTGCTGGTGGGAGTATGAATTAGGATAACCTTTTTGGGGGGGCATTTCGGTAATATCTATCAAAGTGTAACATTCGCATACCACTGCTGGGAATTTACTCTCAGCAGCACGACCAGGACATGTGTGAAATATACTGATTTCGACATGGCTAGTTATAGGAAAACACACCGGAAAAGAGCTAAATGCTTATCACTAGAGGGTACTGGTTTAAAAATTACAGTGCAATCATATAATGGAAAAATAAGCTCTTTCTTTGTTCTCTTTAAATGCATGAGGACTCCATCATTCCTTCATCCTGGCTAAAAGATCTAAAATACTTAAATCTGTCCAGAATTTCCCTGCACACCTGTGACACCTGCTGAGATGTTATTTCACTTAAATATTGATCTCTGGTCGAGCCCCTGCCTCCGGGATCAGGTCTGTCACCAATAGTCTGAAAGCTCCAAAAGAATACTTTTTTTAGAGGCACACTCTTTTCTCCTTTCCTGTTGACTAAAAGCACCAATCTTCCTAAACATGCCACTGTTGACAAGTGATATATGAGGATACTTATACTTAGATACAGCCCTGCTGGAAACATGAAACATTTGTGACACAGGCCGAGCAGCAGGGTAGATCTAGGCCCTCCGGGTGCCCCAGCTGTTCCAACAGCCACCTTGCCCGTGCCCTGCCGCCCCAGGCTGCTGCAGTTTGAAAATCCCACATATCCTCAACATTTACTTTATGTTTTAAAAAAATCAAATCACAAAATACACCTCTTCTGGGAACTTGGGAACTCCCTCAAAGACAGCTTGGATTCTGATTCTCTGTTAAGCTTATTAGAGCTAAGCCCCATCTACACGAGAGGCGGTTATAGCTGGAATCAGACAGCGCGAAGAGAACTGGACAAGCTCTGACATGGGGAGCTCAGTGGTTCTCCTTCAGAAATTTCCCCAGACCTCTGCTCAGTTTCAAATCTCTGGGATACTGAAAATAGTCCTGTTTTTAAAAAAATCACAAAGGGAAGCATTTGCACGGGTTTACCTTTTTCTTTGACGAAATCCTTTTGCACCTCTGGGATCAGGAAACTATAAACCAGCTCGGCAACAATCTCCTCTGACTGAAGCTGAGTTCGACTGAAAAATATAAACAAATTAAACTATTTCCTTTGTGGCTGTACCTGAGCTGCCGGTTTATACTTTGATACTCCTGACTCGCGTAAGGAACTCCACTGCTCAAATCCCACCGTGGCCTGTTCCTTAGGTAAGTGATCTAAAGAATCACATTAGTGATGAGCTTGGTGAATCCCATGGAAAATTCAGATTGGCCCTGTCCTTCATGTGCCCTGCCTGCTGGGAAGGGAATGTTAGAGACACAGTGTATACATGGACGCCAAACACCTCTGGTGAGGCCAAGTAGCGTTGCCTGGACTTACTCACATGGCTTTCATGCTTTGAGTATCTAAAAGTTAAGTAATGTAAAAGTGATCCAGACTGCAGGGGGTGCCTGGAAATTCTGTTCCCAACGCTCCTACCATACAAAGGTGTAAGCGTAACTTCTAAAGCGTTACACTAACTCAGGAAGCCTGAGTTATATATTTGTGTTTCCTTGGTGGTGAACTCTTAAGCTCCTGACAACACATATGAGTAACAGCCAGCATGCTGTCTATTCTACCATCCGTTCTCTTGGTACACACCGGCTTTCCATTTCATAAGCAATGTCGTTGATTTCCTTGGCCATCTTCTCAATTTCCTCCCTGGCCTGTTCTTCTGCAGTATTCTCTTCGGTGTTCAGTATTATGTCCTCCAGATAGGAAGTTACAGTACTCTGGTGAACTTTAACCACCTGCAAAAACCCAAATGCACCCAGTTACTGAGAACAGGATACTAATGTAAACAAGATAAGAAAAATGCACAAACATTGGTCAACTTTTTTTTAGCACATTTATTTAGTTCATTAAGTCAGTAGTCCCCTCACTGATCATTCTTTTCCTCTACCATCTTGAAGTCTGTTTCTAATCCACCTGCATATCCATTCTAAGCAGTCCCCACCCATCTAACCCATTTTGGAATTATGGATTTTCCCCGGCGGGGACACTATAGCACTGCAGAAAGATCGTGGATCCTGGCCTTGTCCTTACCCATAGGATGTCTTGGTCAAACTACCTAACTGTGGCAGAAACTAAGGTATTTCCCAGTGTCCTTTCTTTCCTTCCTCTTAAATAACAGAAGCCCTGAATTTTAGCTGAGCCAATAGGTCCTAGAACAGACTACATTTCCTAGCACCCATAGTTCTAGCCAAGGGAATACCTGCATAAGTGATCTGGGCTCCTTCCAGAAAGGATTCTTAAAAGGAAAACACCTAGCTCACCCCGCCCCTTTTTCGTTTCTCATTTCATTGGGAGACACAGTGCTTGAGCACCAGAAGTCACCTTAAACTGCCACGAGAGCCAGGACTTAGGGACAGAAAAGCAGAAAGCTAGAGGGATCCTGGATCTTTGATGAATTTTCTGAACTATCTTATCAGTCCTCCACTGCCTATTTTTAAAGCTTTCTTGAGCCCTGGCCAGTTTTGCTAAGTGGTTAGAGCAGAGGCGCACGCACTGAAAGGTCTCGGGTTCGATTCCTAGTCAAGGGCCTGTACCTGGGTTGCAGGTTTGATCTGGCCCTGGTTGGGGCACATGCGGGAGGCAACCAATCAATGCGTCTGTCTCACATTGGTGTTTCTTCCTCTCTCTTCCCCTGCCTTCTTCCCTTCCACTCTCTCTAAAAAGTCAATGGAAAAAGTATCCTGCAGCAGGACTCTGAGTATATAATGTTTACTCTCTATCTACCTGCTGTAAAACACCAAATCCATAACCTTGAATCCCTGTGCCTTCCCTATGGGAGAGGCCAAATAACCAGTTTAATTCAGTGTCAACCAACCAACCAACCAAAATACATTTGCTCAGTGTCTGCCATACACAGGGATCTATGCTGGTGCGATGGAAGGCACCCCAGGACCGGCAACACGCCTGCTGCGGGGAGCCTGCATCTTCCTCGGGAATCGAGTTGAGCCCCGATGAAACAGCTAGACAGCCGAGACTTAGGAAAGTTCAGAGCCGGGACGTTTACTGTGGCGCACCGTATGCAGCGATGGATGTACCCGTGTGTGCCTGTGGCTCTTTGTAAGTGTGTGAGCTTCTGGGCGCCTTGCGCTTGTACGCACGTGACTTAACGAGGAACTAGGCAGGTGGCTGTGTGTCTGCGGGGGAGCTCCATCCATATTTGCTGAACACCACGAGGAACGAATGCCGGTTCATTTCCGAGCTCCTTCGGTTTTGCTGGGCTCCCTCCCCACAGCTCCCGGGGCGCGGCCCCCACTCGCCTCCTTGAAGATCTCGTCCTCCTCCCGCAGGCGCCTCTGCTCCACCTGGCGCCGGCCGCTCTCCTCGGCCTCCCGCGTCCTGCGCTGCCGCTCGGCCAGCATGGCGAAGGCGTGGACGCGCCGCTCCTCCTGCAGCCGCACCAGCTCCTTGGACAGGAAGTCGAGCATGTCGGCCAGCACCCTTCCTTCCAGGCCCGCCAAGTGGTTTTCAACTAGTGACACCTTAAAAATAACGTAATCTTAAGGACGCAAGTTCCACCAAGCCTGGGCATTTATGAGGAGCGATGCTCCTGACAGTCACTTTATTTTCAGATGCACTCAGTTTTTATTAGGAATGTTATCTCTAGACTTAGTAGGAAAACTAACGATACAATATTAGACTTGAGAAAGTCGAAGTGAAGGGTTATAGTCCTCAAGTTATAGAGGGGATTTAGCAAAGAATTTGATTAGTGTCCGCACAGAATGTGTTGTATTTCAAGTTTATCCTGAATGTAAAGTGCTATGTCTTCCCAGACACGAAGAGAAATGTCAAGGGTTTTATTAAAAGATAACTTTGGAGTTTAATGAAATAGAATCTCCTAGATACTCACTCATGATGCCTTTTAATTTTTTAATGCCTTGTCCTTTAAACACAAGTTTGGGGGGTTTTAAGATCTTGAATAACATGAAAGTAGAAAAGCATGGCATCTTTCATACTTTTAAATAACTTCAGAGTCACTAACAACTGTCTTTGAAATAGAGCAGGAAAAATACACGTCTATATGATCATTAAGGTACAACAGAGGCCTGGAGTTCCCGGCCAGGAATAAGCCACAGTATCTACCTGTCCTGGCTCTGACGCATGGAGCATAAAGGCATTTAAAGGCTGCGTCCTTTGCTGCTTCCACCTGGCCCCTCTCCCCTTCTCAGTCCAGGGAAAAGAGCTCTCCTCCCGGGCACACGCTACTTTCACACTGACAGTTCTGCCTCTCTGCTCAGCTCCCCTCTGGTTTGCACCTGAAGGGAAGAAACCCATCCAGGTCTCAAAGGTGCTATGGCTACTGGGCGAGACTGTTGTTCACGTGTAGTCGTTAGTCCCAGCACACTCATCCCCACCCTTACCCACCGCCCAGCCCACACCTACCTTCTAACCACTAAGTGCCCAGCTTTACTTACACAACAGGAGAGGTGGGCAGAAAGGGCGAGGGTCTCGCTACTCCTAACATTTACAAACAGTTCAGCCTGGAGAGCACAGGTTTTCTCATCTCCAGGGATCACAGCTCCCTCACTTGCGGGGGCAGATGCAACCTTTAAAATCCTGAGGTTTTAAACCCTGTTCATGCCTCGCCTCCTTGAGGCCTCAGCAAGAAAGGCGGGTATGCTCGGGTAGTACAATTTCGTTTGAATATTATGTGAAAATACATTTAGCAAGGTGAGCCTGTTGCAGTCATACCATGTGATGCATTATATAAGGGGGGGGCGTGCATTTTCTAGACTGTTTCCCACAGAAAACGTAAGTGAAGGAGGAAGGGAGGAAGGCGCCCGCTCCACCCGGCCCCTGCATGTCACTGGTGTGTTTGGTACAGCTAAAGGTAAGCAGGGCGAGTCGTTGGCCTAGCGACAGCTCTTCCTGTTACCTCCTCTCTTAGCTCTTAGCTGACATGGTATCGGTCATGTATATGTCCACTAAGTGGGAAAGATGACTGGAAAAGATGACTGGATGGCTTAGGTGTATCTGCCAAAGTCTATAATCAGAGGCCTCCAAGGGCCAAGGAGGGCATTTTCCCATCCAGGCCCTGGGACCTGGTGCTTCCAGGGCATTTGCTCTCTATCTGAACAGAAAAGTGCAGCCCTGTCCCCAGCATTTCTAGGCCTCTCAGGTTCAGAGACTCCTGTACACACATTCTCTTCTTTCTCGGGTCCGTCTCGGGTCAGGTCTCACAGCCTGTGGCTTCCCTCCTCCCTCCCCCACACGAGCTCCCCAAACCCGGTGGCCATCCAGTCCTGCTGCCGTGTAAAAGGAGTAAGGTTGTGAGCATTCCCAAGCTGCTTACCATTTGGCCCAAGTCCACATGCACTAGAGTATGTGTGTTACTGAAGGTGGGTCATATTAACTTTGCTGTAAGTTTACTTTCTTACAACACCAAACACTGTGCAAATGGATTCTTTTTCACACTGATTAACAGATTAGGGGCAGAGGTAGAAAAGTGCATCTGCACTGTAGTCAACAGCATTAGAAACTGTGTGTATAGAGATGAGCTCCAGAAGAGAACAGGAGGATACTTGCAGGTGTCGGGTGAGAGCTGCCATTACCAGCTGCTGTCAGGTGGGCCAAGTGCAGAGGTCACAGAATATCATGAGATATTAACATACTTAATATGCAGTTTAACCAGCATGAGCTATGTACAGCTCCAAAGATCATAAATAAGAGCTGATATTTACAAATAAATCTCACTTCTCAGTTTTTTTTCTTATTGCTTTTATTACTATTCATTCTGCTAAGCTCCCACTGACTGAAATATAGTACAGTCACCAAATATTTAAGAAAAATTAAAAAGGAAAACCTTTTAAAATGTAGGTGTTTTGGGGTTTGGGGGTTTTGGTGTGGTTTTTTTGCAAATAAGGGATAAGACCTTATTCAAGTCAGTGAGGTCACACCCGGTTCCAATCATGACTGTAGCAACACTGTTTGAAAATGCTGACTGTGAGAGAGTGATGGGGTTGTGGGGGATGTTTCTTTTTCATCAGTTTAGTTATTGTTGTTATAATGTTTCTCGCACCATAGTAAAAATCTGGGAGAAAATATAACAAGAATGTAACAAGAAAGAAAAGCAAAGAACCTTGTGTTCGTGCAAGTTCCTCTGCCGCTGCAGGGCCAGGGTCACTTGCTTCTCCGCTTTCTTCACCAGCCTGTCATCTTCTTGCAGTGCGTGGGTGGTGCGCAGCTCCTGGATCAACTCCAGTCGCTTCTCTTTCCCTTCAAACATCTGTATCAAATCAAATCAAAGAGAGACTTGCAAACTAGCATCCCCTGTGTCAGGCACTAGGACTCATTTTTTTTTTTTTTTTTAAATCCTTACCCGAGGATATTTTTTCCATTGCTTTCCAGAGAGTGGAAGGGAGGGGAGGGGAGGGAGAGAGGGGGAGGGAGGGGAGAGAGGGAGGGAGGGAGGGAGGGAGGGAGGGAGGGAGGGAGGGAGGGAGGGAGAGAGGGAGAGAGAAAGGGAGGGAGAGAAAGAGGGAGGGAGAGAGAGAGAGGGAGAGATGTGAGAGAGACACATTGATTGGTTGCCTCCCTCACTCACCCTGACCAGGGCTGGAACCTGCAACCAAGGTACATGCCCTTGGCCAGAATCGAACCCAGGACCCTTCAGTCCAATGCTCCTACCACTGAGCAAAACTAGCCAGGGCAAGCACTAGGACTCATGAAGAGTGGGGTCTGCTCCACCTTTTGGGACCACAAAGCAGGCATGTTCCACAGAGTGAGGTCAGCCCTCTTGCTACACCTTCAGCTGCTATGGCAGAAAAGGAGCTTAGTTACCAATTAGTTGTTTGTTCAATTTCTTACAATGCCTTTCAAAGGCCAGATGACAGCTCTAGGATCACATTAAGAAACTTGAACTTCTCCTCATTTCCTGTGTTCCTCCTTCCCCAAGAAAGCTGGGGATGGTATATTTCATGGCTACACAGTATTTTCTTTTCCAAGAGATCTGCCCTGGTTTGTAATGCAGAAAGTGCTGCCTGAACTGCGGCGTTTTTCTGGGGGAAAATACCAAAAGGAGAGTAAAGAATAATGCTGAACACAAAATGCTCACCCAGCTTCCTGGGGTTACTATTCATAACTGAGTCTCTTAAGAGTAATAACTGTCTCGGGAGAAAATTTTTTTTTAGCTAGGGCTTTATATCAGTCCACTTTTTAAATGGAGTGCTTGCTCCGGCAGCACAAATAATCTAACTAAGACTTCACAGTCAGAAGACAGGAGTTTAATTTGTTGGCAGTTAACACCTCTCTCTCTCAGAGTCACATTACTTGCCTATAAAATAGGGTAATTGACAGGGGGAGGAAATAAAATGATATATGTAAAATAAAAAATGTAAAATGTGGGCATTTAGTAGGGGTTCAAAACTGTAGTTATTATCTAGTTATTTAATTTATTACTCAGATATTGCCAGCTACGTGCAAGCTCAAATAACTATATTATGACTTTGTGGAAAATTACGGAATCCGCTTGGTTGGTGAAGTTTTAATGGTCAAAATCCAGGCAAGAAAATTTCTGGGTTTAGCAATTCCAAGGAAGACATTAGTTTCACATTGTGTTGGTGACAACTGTGGCAAAGAGCAGGCAGGTCATTCCTCTCTTCCACAGTGTGTCACCCATCTGGACGATCGATGGCAGTAGAAGGGAATGGGGCTGAAACTCAAGAGCATAATCCCAAAGAACATGCATAACCACAGACACAGGCGGCAGGGGGTGCTGGCCGAGGGAGGGGGCCGTGAGGGCTGGGCGGAGGCTGGCAAAGGGAGGGGTGGGGACATCAGTAATAGTGTAAACAGTAAAAATAAAGTTAAACAACAGAAAAGAAAGAGTGAAGTTCCACAGGACAGCAGGGTGAATTCACCCCAAGGAACCAAGCACGTACGGTTCTGTAAACCTGTGCCGGCGGTCGGATCCTACATACCATGTTCTGAACGACTCTGCCCCGGAGTAACTTTTGAAGGTAGATGACGGCCATTTCCACGTCTCCTTCTTCCTAAGAGAACAAACGGAGAACCAAGCAGCTTAAGAACAGCAGTCAGTATCAAATGATTCTTTGAAGAATTAGATCAAGCAAAAGAGACTGTGCTAGATGCCAGAAGGATTTAAAGACAAACTAAAAATAGTCCCTACCTTCACTGAACATAGAGTATTTTAAATGTCACTTACTGTATTATTAACATTCATTATTATTTTTTTATCACAAATATCATAACAAATCATATCAAAAGCAAAAAATTCATCCACCTTCACACACCTATAATTTAAGCCATTTTCATTTTTCTATACTTTCCAGCAAAATTGTTCTTGAAGCACAAAGTATTATTGATTAAGATCTCTTTTGCAATAATTTTTTCATGTTTGATCACAAGTAGACAAAGAATGCAGCTAGTCTATGTCAGAGTCTAGAGGGAGGTGCTTCTCACAAGAATTTAGAAAAACTGGTAAAATCAGAATAATAGTGGCCTGGCCGGCGTGGCTCAGTGGTTGAGCATCGGCCCAGGATCTAGGAGATGGTGGTTCGATTCCCGGTGAGGGCAAGTGCCCGGGTTGCGGGCTCTATCCCCAGTAAGGGATGTGCAGGAGGCAGCCCATCAAAGACTCTCTCATCATTGATATTTCTCTCTCTTCCTCTCCCTTTCTCTCTCTAAAATCAATAAAGATATACATATATTTTATTTATTTATTTTTAAATATATCTTTATTGATTTCAGAGAGAAGAAAGGAGAGAGAGAGAGACAGAAACATCAATGATGAGAGTCACTGATCAAGCCCGCAACCTGGGCATGTGCCGTGACCGGGAACCGAACCCCGATCGCCTGGATCCTAGGTCGACGCTCAACCGCTGAGCCACGCCCGGCCGGGCGAGATATACATATATTTTAAAAAGAATATAGTGGACAATATTTACAAAAATCACCTCAAATAACTATGTCTTAAAAGCAGAAAGATCAGGGTGCAAATCTAAGTCACCTCTGAATGCAAAAGAAAGCGACAGTAAAATCAATGGCATTAGCCCATGTTGGACAATGTGTTAACCACAGGCAGTGGTCCCACAAGTTCTAAAGAGGGGGTGTTGTCCAGAGCATGTCCTAGCCAGTCACTGGGAGCATTCCAGTCCTTCCATGGCTCACCTATCAGAGGCACTAGTGAGGTCTCCTGGCCACTCTCCTCCCTCTGACAAAGCACGGCCTCCTGAATACAATCTGGCTTCTTCTGAGAATTGCCCTTTACGGGGAAATAACAGGCTACCTACCAGAGGAACATTGTGATCCACCAGGCAGTTATATTTCTCTCCATAAAGTAATACATTTGCATTCTGGCATCTCTAGCAGTTCACTGTTGGTTTGTTTAGTCTGGGTCAGTCTTAGCCAACTCTGGTACCTTGTTCACACTGAGTTTGGGATCTATGAAGGTGAGGAATGGCCCTTCCAGGTGAACTCTCTGAGCCATTCCTACCTCAGAAGTCAGCCTGTCTTGATGACTTTCTGATATTTTGTTCCCCTCTGACTCCAGCTGTCATCAGCCACCTTCCTTTGTGGATAAATAGATGTAATAACTGATCACCATTCAATCTTTTTTTTTAAAAAATTATTTGACATACATGAGGATGACCTTCTGATGCCCATTTTTCTTGGGAAAACTTTATTCTTTGTGTTTTTTAATTCTTGAAAAGGATTGGGTTTAGATTTCATTTTATTTCATTTTGCTTGTTTTTGTGACTGTGTGTTTGATGCTTGAAAATAAGAATAAAGGAAACATAAATTGACAGTTACATTAGGTTGCTTTTAAACTCAAACTATCCTAAGAATAAATGGTCAGTGATGCTGAATGTAGCATTTCACATAGAAAGATTTCAAACTTACACTGGAAGTGATTTCCAAGGTGGGCGTTGGAAGCCGAGGCTGAGGTATTGGCTTCTTTTGAAGAAAGACGAGAGGTTTCTTTGGTTCGAAAGTTTTACTCTTCTTATCCAACAGTGCCTGAAAGAACACCAACCACTGTCACTTCTTACCTTCGTATTTTCTTCCCCTGACACGTCTAGGCCACAGATTGGAGCATCGATCAGAAATAATCTTCCCTATGGCTATGCTGGGACAGCTGGAACAAGTCCAAACCAGGGCGATCGCACCTCCCGAGGGATGCTGTGACATTCCCAAGGTTAAGTTAACTACTGACTAAACATGGCATGTATTCTAGGTGTATCCATTTTAATCAAATCCAACAATGTATTAAAAATACGATAATACACCTTGACCAAGTTAGCTTCATCCCAGGTATGCAAGGATAAATTATTATTTGTTAAAAACAAAAAACAAAAAAAAACAAAAATACCTAACGCTTTCTTAATGCAATAACTTTAAAAGGGGAAAAAATACATAATTAGCTCAACAAATGAAGACAAAACATTTGATAAAATTCAACATGAACACATGATTTAAAGCTTTAGGAAGTTGAGAATGGAAGGTAATAAAGAGTACTTATTACCCTAATAAAGAGTATTTACCAAAAGCATCTTCCAGAAAGTGAGAGAATGGTGAACACAGAGAGTTCAAAGTGGGTGACTGAAGGACAAGGAAGGAGCCGCACAGACGTACACAGGTGACTGTCAAGGTCCTAACTTTTATCTAGAGTACGTGCTCCCGTGGATTCTTACTCTATTACTAAAACCAACCGAACAAACGACCATGCATGGGCCCGTGATGAGCATATGTCGTAAACCAGGGGGTCTCCAAGAGTGGATCCTGCAGCACCAGCATCACCTGCAAACTTGTACAAAGTGCCAGTACCCTAGCCCCACAGCAGACCCCCTGAACCAGAACCTCTGGGGTGGGACCCAGCACTGTGTGTTTAATAAGCCCTCCAGGTGATCCTGAGGCATGGTAAAGGTTGGGCACACTATCATTAACCACGTTCTGGGGTACCCAAACCTGAACACCTGTTGTCCAGTGAACAAAACAGAAAGCCCAGCTGGTGGGTGCTGCGTAGTTGGTTCATGGGGATGACCGTCTAACTTTCTCATTCAGTTAAGTTTTAAACTAGATGAGAGAGGAGTTGAACATGACTCCCTTTCTTCATGATGCCCAGGTAGCAAATCTAAAAGGGAGAAAATTGGGCCTATTATACTATTAAAACCAATGGTAATTTGTAACGCTAGAAACTTACTACGCCTCAGTGTAGCGTCAAATTTATATAGCTTCAAAGTCAGAGCCACTTTTAGACAGTCACATGGCTTCTGCAAATGGAAAGAATAACCTCCAAGAGGTTTTCCTACAGTTTAAAATGGGGCGGGGGGGAAACATATTGATTCAGCACAGCACAGGCAACCTCCAGAGAGAAAAGTCTAGAGAGGTGGAGGAATGAAAGGTTGTGTGCTGAGAACTACTGGACTTTGCTGCCCAAGACAAAGTGCGGTTTTTGGAGTGTAGTATTTCTCAGCAAACGTCCCCCTAGAAGCATCTTGTCTTCCAGATAAGGATTATACCTTATGAACCTCTGCCAACTCATGGTCCATCCTTGCTGCCCTCTTTAGAAAGCCAGCTTTGGTGGTTGTGACTTTAGGTTTTGGAGGTCTGATTCGGGGTTGTGTCACAAAATCTGGGAGACATGACTCAAGTTCGACTAATCCTACGGAAAGGAAGCACGTTTTTAGTAACTGGTGCTTAAATTAAGCATTTTGAAAGCATATTGTTAATTTTAACAGCTGCTTGCCAAGTAGTCTCATTTAGAATTGTTGATAAGGTGTATCTCATATAACTGAACCATCCCCAAAGTATAAAGCAAATTTCTGTATAAATTCATGTTCTCAGTGATTTATACTAAAAAATGAGAGATGCATTCTAAAATGAAAACATTGCCCTAAAAAAAAATAAATTCCACAACAGTAATCAACAGAAAATTCATGATCATATGATACATGGCACTGCCATTCCAAAGTGGATGTAGACCAATTTATCATATCCTACTCTGGAGCTGATGGGCCAGAGCTAAACGCTCAACATTCTGACCACCAACTTAGGGTCTTAGCCACATGATGCTTCAACTTGTCAACTGAAATTTAAATAAAAGCCTCTCTTGAACATTATAGCAGAAATAATCCTCTCCGTGAATTTATCCCTGGTTTTTCATCCCCTTGCCCACTAGTTTCCTGGAATTTCTTGTTAAAGGACTGATTTCATTATGTATTTCTTTGTTTCATAATTCTGGTATAAAAACCTTTTCTATTTCATTTTTGCATAACTGATTATTAGTGACATTAAACATGTTTCAATGTTTAGCAGCTAATTGACTTTACTACTTGATAAACTGTTGTACAGTGCATCCATTTATTTATTTGGGTCTTAGTAGTTTTTGTTAGTTTGTATCAACTCATTAATAATATAAAATGTATTACTATTTCTTACAAATATTTTTATTTGTTTAGCATTTAATCTAAATTATGTTTTTTATATTTAACTTATATATATATTTTTCCACCACTATTGAACTATGCAGTCTTATATTTGTTTAGCTAATCTGACTGGTGTATTTTTTTATCAATTGAGAATTGCAATAGATAATCCTAATCACTAGTATAAAAGATGTAAAGTACTGCTTACATCAAGGCATAGGAAGACTCTCCTCCCCAGGATATATATAAATTACATATTTAATTTATACTGAACTTGTAATTATGTAAATTGTTTACCTTCATAGGTGTCGAGATAGTGTTTTACTAAAAAGTCCTCTGCGTTGTCTGGGAAACGACCAAGGCGAGATAGAGGTCCATAGACCTGTGATGCATAATCAGAATAGTCCTTGATGATATTTCTTCTCTCCAGCTTCCCTTCTACATTCTTCTTCTTTCCCATAAGCTTTCTGATTGCTAAAATAAAGCATATCTCCATGACTATCTCCAAAATATTGTTCTGAATTATCCAAATGCAGAAGAGTAAACCAGTTCTAGTTTTGTTCTCAGGGAAGCTGCTGAACTGAATGAATTTCGTGATGGCCACTCCCTGCAGCGAGAATGGAACACTGAAAACAGAAGTCTGTCATCTGTCCCCCAGGCAGGAGTGACAGGGCTGAACGAGTTAGTGTCTTCAATTAGTATCAAAAATCTCTCTCTTTTTTGTTAATCCTCACCTGAGGATATTTTTTTCATTGGCTTTTAGAGAGAGTGGAAGGGAGGGAGGGAGGGGGAAAGAGAGAGAGCGAGCAATGTGAGAGAGATACATCCATTGGTTGCCTCCAGGAAGCACCCTGACTGGGGCGGTGATGAACTGCAACCTAGGTACGTGCCCTTGACCGGGAATAGAACCCATGACCCTTGGGTGCGCTGCCTGGTGCTCCAACCACTGAGCCACACTGCACAGGGCTCATCAGAAATCTTTTATAAAAGCATTCCGAGCTTTGGGCCAAGAAAAGGTATTCAATAAAAGTTTGCTAAATAAATGAAAGAAATTCAAAGTAACTGAAAAAATACATATTCAATGGAGACTAAGGGAACTGGCTATTCTCTCCTAGGAGAATGATTAAAAGGGAGGGAAGACTATAGATTTTTCAATAATCTCTGCTCATCTTGGTTAACACCAGAATAAATTAGAACGCGTCAAGTTCTGAAGAAAAAATATGTTGACAATATCTAAATGCAGCTAGTTACGTTAAAAGCTATTTTCTCCCATCAAGAAAAAGTTAAAAGTTAAATTCACTAAAAATAGTTTTTAAAGAATTTAATTTTTGTAATTGTTTTACTTTTGCTTGAACAATGACAATTTTGAATGATTTTTTTAAAATGTGATTATATTGCTATTAATTTGCATATATAATTGATATATTACAACTTTTATAAGTAAATCAATTATATTAAAAGTTGCTTAATATAACTATAAAGTTAAATAGCATGGTAATCAATTTAAATTTTACTTTAAATTTTTATTTAGTTATTCTTAATCTTCCTCTGACTCTTCTTTTTATGCATAAAGTACAGATATACTTGAAGTACATAAACAGATATACAGTATACCTGCAGTGTTACAATTCATGGGAGGCGAGGGCAGGAAAAAAGATGTCTGAACATCTGTTTTAAGGGACAATGATGAAGAAAAGGTTGAGAAACAGGACTTTCCATCCAGGGCCAAACACACACACACACACACACACACACACACAATGTCAACAGCTTAGCTGCCTGTTAGAACATCATTACTTGATTTTCTTAGTAAGGAATTTTCCTCCACTCTTCTACTTTTGGGAAGTAACTCATCTCCCATCCCTTACCTGTTTAATAACGTAGGACCAAACCAGAATCACGTCATCGTTAAATCAGGTTGGATCAAAGACCCAAAGCAAAGCCAGCGTTTCCATTCTCCTTACTGTTCATACTACGCCATTACCTGAGACATGTGTACGGCGAATTTTTGCCAGTTTCGCCTCCTTTGCCTGCTGCAGTTTAGACCACTGGGCATTCAAGTTCTTGGTAGTCACTTCTTGCTGATTCTTGTCACGTTTCCTCAGCAGCTCTTTTAGAACTTCCAGGCGAATCTCCTGCAGTCTTCAAGTAAATGACAAAGCATGAGGAAGTACATGGCGCCTCAGACAGGGGTTCTACTAGAAAGGGAACACCTGCTGCAAGCAGGATCTTCCCTTTAGGCTGGTATCGTATGCACGTATTTTAAAAAGACCGCTCTGGCAAAAGTGTGACAAATGGTGGTCTGGGGGGATGACTCAATAGTGAGAGTATAATGAGAATATATATGGGTGCAGTTCTGAAGGCAAACAAGAGTGTGCCAGGTAGATGGGGCGAAAGAAAGGCTCTCTAGGCAGATGGGCCTAATGACCAACAAGATGCTCATGCACAGATCCAGGTCGACTGGTGCTGGGGGGCTAAGCAACAGGGGTGAGGAGAAAGCGGGGTTGTGGCACGCTGTCCCAAGCAGCGACTGTGCGAATGCCAGTGGCTGGCACCTCTAGGTACTCAGTCCACCTTTGTTTCCCTGCCCCCTACCTTTACCTTGCTCTCCCAGGGTTACCTTGCTCATGTGTATACAACCACACACACGTGACTTTAAAATCTTCACCTCCAGCCCAGATACTTCCGAACCAGAATTTCTGTCTACTTAAATCTCTAGCTATCCCCTGACCACCTCAGTGAAACCCCACTCACTTCTTCCCCCAGAAATCTACCTGTTCTCTATGTCATCTTCCCTCTAATGATTCCACCTCTAGAACACTTCTGCATCCACCCCCTAGCTCACCTTTGTCACCCCTCTCCTAACTCGGACTCTGGATGCTAGTCCAGTCTTTCCCCCTTTCAGTCCTTGTTCCACGTAGCTATCAAGATGTTCATTCCTAAAACATGGATTTAAACATTTTACTCCTGCTTTAAAATCCATGCAGGAATTTATTCAGTTGTTCATTTGCTAAATATTTATTAAGTGCTCACCAACACACCAGGCAAACAACGAATGACGAGCGAGATAAAGCACCTGCTCTGAAAAAGCATTTTCTAGGGGAGTGGGCATACACACCAGCATTTGCAACACAGGAGGTAAACCCCAGGCCAGAAAGCATTTTCTAGGGGAGTGGGCATACATACCAGCATTTGCAACACAGGGGATAAACCTCAAACCAGAAAGCATTTTCTAGGGGAGTGGGCATACACACCAGCATTTGCAACACAGGAAGTAAACCCCAGACCAGAAGATAGAAGAGCCTTCTGTGGGAGAAGAGACAATGGGCCCCGTGTCTAGCTCGATTCCCCGCCCGTGGGGGGAGGAGGGGCGGGAGGCCTGCTTAGAGGAGCCGGTGGCTGGGCCGTGTGGAGAAGGAACAGGGGTTGCCATCTGCTACCCTGACAAGAGAGAAGCGAGGCCTGGCAGAGGCAGCTGCGTGTTTCACTCAACAGGACTAAAGACAGCCAAGGTGTCATCCTGGCGCCACTTCTCAAAGAGAATGTGATGGGAGGGCAGGGCACGCTGACAAGTGAATACAGAGGGACGGGGGTGGGTTTTAAAGAGTAAGCCAAAGGTGACCTTTCTTTCCAGAGTTAGAAATCCTCGGTTCAAGGCTCAGCTTCTTCCCTTACCTCCGTTTCCTCCATCATAACATGGACACGACGATCGTATCCATCCCGTTAGGTTGCCGTGAGCATTAAATGAGTTGAGGTGTACAACGCGCTAGAACAGCAGTTCCCACACGAGCGGGCGTCAGGTCATCTGGAGGGCTTGCTGTGACACGGACTGCTGCGCCCACCCCTGATTCAGTGTGTGTGTGGGGGGGGGCTGACGACCTGCCTCTGCAACAAGTGCCCAGATCGTGACACTGCTGCTGGTCTTTGGACCGCAGGTTCAGAACTGCTGATTTGGAACTCGGTTCCAGCACATAGTAAGTACTTTATAAGTGACACGTGCTCCATGAATACTGTCACCGTCATCATCATCACTGCTGACACTGCTGTCTACCTGGTGGCTTCTGACTCACCCTTCAACACCCAGCTCAGGGGCTACCTCCTCTCAGTAGTTTTCCCCAATCTCCAACCACTTCAAACAGAGCTGATGGTGCTCAGCCTGGGCCCCACTAGCGCTTTGTGTGTAGAGCAGCACATCATCTGCTAGACCTGCTGGAGGGCTGTGGCTCTCAAGGTCCTTCACCCCCTCCCCGACCACCGCCCCTCCCCACCCCAGTGGACCATGAGGAGCACGGCCATTCCCTGTTCATTCCTGTTTCCCCAGCTCACAGCGCAGAGCCTGGCACATAGGAGGGACGCAAAACATGCTTATTAGAATTATCTTCGGCTTAACAAAAGTACTCACTTTCTCAGGTGATGTCTTCATCCTGGCCAGATATATTTTTTAATATTTTTAATGTCCTTCTGACAAGAATATAGCTCTCCAAATTGCAGCAATAAACTTAAATTTCTGCAAACAGGATTGGATATTTGCTACCTTCTTTGCTCCAGACAGTATTTTCTATTAAATTGCAAGCTCTTACAGAAACATCACACAGTCCTGATTCAGGGTTAATCAGAGGGTGTTGCAAAAAGATAAACATATTTTGAATTCAGAACCACTCTGAGTCCCAGAGTCTCTTGGTCCCTAACTCTCTTGTATGTGAGCATGCTGTCAGGGGCTTCAGCAGCATTGTTACGAGCAATGAAGTACCTCATCACAGCCTGGAAAAAGGACGACCTTGGTAAGTTCCCTTCCTTTCTCTCTTGTTCAGGAGTGTCATTTCTACATATTCCAGAGACAACCTCATTACTAAAAATACATCAGTTAAAAGGACTGAAAGCTCAACCAGAAATACCTCAGCATATTGTTATTTATGTGCTCTGAGCTCATCTCTTAATTGAAGAATTTCACAATTTGACTTTTAAAGAGAAAATGCCCCATTAGCTCTCGCTAGAACCCACGGTGTTCTGGCTGTGAATCCAGTCCCGGGGGAACGAGAGACAGGATCGGCTAGGAGGCTGTTTGATGGAGATGACGAGGGCCGAGACCTAGGGGTAGTGCACTTGAGACCTAGGGGCAGTGGCACCGGGACTGAACTGAACGGGACAGTTTGAAAGACATTATGCAGAAATCAGTGGGATTCTACGACAGCCTAGATTAGAGACTAAAGAGAAAAGGGAAGAGAAGAACCAGAGGTGGCTTGAGGAATTGCTCAGATCTGGCTCCATGTTGCACTGCACACACACAGAGGGCACTATACATTTTTATATCAATGGAGAGAAAACCGTAGTTATTGTTCCTGAAAGAACCAGAAACCCAATTTCCTGTCTCTACAGGTTGAGGATGATTTTTAAACCTAATGCATCTGGGGAGAATGCTTTACAGATGAAAAGTATTAGCATTACTTCCGTGAGCACAGGCGCTGTTGTCTGGGTGATGGAGAACCTACTTCTGAATCTCCTGCTCTCGGAAGGCCCACTCCTTCCTCTCCATCTCATTCAGCATCTTCCTCCTCTTCTCAAGCTGGGAGGTGTCACCCAGAGAGGGGAGGCTGGCTTCCCAGGCACGCTTCTCCCGGGCTCGTTCTATCATTTCCACTTCAGCTTGTCCTGCTGGGAGACCTCGGCCTGAAGGACGAAGCAAAAACACTTTAGAGACACACAGACAAACTCATGTACCTGCCGGTATTTAATATGCTCCTTTTCAGCTCCTGTACTCTTTAAATTTAAGGTTATGCCAGGATAAAATATTAGGAAACACCTTCTAGAGGTGCCTTACAAGCTGTGCCCTGCACTGCTTCTTGTTAGTAATTCAGCCAGAAGGCATTTTAGCTGCATATAAGATGCTGGAAAGTATTTCAAAAATATTATGTGGTTACTGAATGATCACACCTTGATATGCCCTGTATTAGACAAGTCAATTTTTTGAAATACAAAGAAGTATCAAAGCAATTTGCAGAAAGTCACAATTTAATTTTCCTCCATAAATGCCTTGCACGTGTTTTTATTAAGAGATTTCCTAGGTACTTTGCTGTTTGTTGCTATGAAAAATGCAATTTGTTAAGTAACATTCTTAATTAGGTATTGTTCATATATAGGAAAGCTACTGAGCTTTGTAGGCCGATTTTATAATTGACTACCTTGCTGAACTCAAGTTCTTAGTTCTAATAATTTCTTATTTCATTTGATATTTTAAATGAGCGTACTGTCTGCAGATAAAGTTAGTTTTGCTTCTTTCTAATCCTCATACCTCATTTATTTTCTCTTATCTTACTGCACTGACCCAGCACTTTTCAACCAGGGCACCATTACTGCCTAATTGGACAATCGTTTGTTGTATGGGACTGCCGCATGCAGTACAGGATGTTTAGTAACCATGCCAGCCTATCCCCCAAACCACATCCCATGTGCTAAATGCAGGAGCACTTCCTGGGCATCATCAGACACAGAAATGCCACCCATATTTCCGCATGTCCCTATGGGCAAGGGGTCATAACCTGGCTCCATGAGCTCTGGTCTGGGATGTTCTCTGCATTGCTAAGTAACAGTGGTGACGACGGGATGGATCGTTGTCTTTTTCTTCACATTAAGGTAGAGCTTCTAAAGTTTCACCTTTAGTATTATATTTATTATTGAAGGCTATGGTAGACACCTTTTATTAAATTACTAAAATTTCCTTCTGGCCCAGCCAGCATGGCTCAGTGGTTGAGTTGTCGACCATGAACCAGGAGGTCACGGTTGGATTCCCGATCAGGGTGCATGCCCAGGCTGCAGGCTCAATGCCCAGTAGGGGGCGTGCAGGAGGCAGCTAATCAATGACTCTCATCATTGATATTTCTATCTCTCTCTCTCCCTCTCCTTTTCTCTCTCTGAAATCAATAAAGACATATTTTAAAAAAATTTCCTTCTGGTCCCAGTTTACTTAGAGTTTATATCATAGATGAGTGTTGAATCTTATCAAACATCTATTGAAGTATTTTTTTCCTACATTTTCTTTTAAAATGGTAAATTACTTCAGTTTTCTGATGCTGTACTAAACTTGAATTTATGTGATTAACCCACTTGCTTATGATAAGTCATCTTTTTAAATACTGCAAGATTTGGTTGCTGGTATTTTGTTTAGAATTTTTGCATTTTCTTCATATATGAGATAGCCCTGTAATTTTCCTTTTTAGTATTATCCTTTTTCAGTTTTCAAATCAAGGCTATACTAGCTCCATTAAAATGAATAAATTAAACTTCATTCTTTCTCTTTGCTAGAAAAATTTGCATAAATCAGAACTTACTTGTTTTTTAAAGGAGTGGTAAACTTATCTGTAAATAGGCCTGGTGCCCTTAAAAGAATTTTTTTACCAAGCCAATTTCTACAGTTATTCCATTCAGGTTTGCTATTTCTTCTTCAACCCAACTTGGTAATTCATATTTTCTTTAAAAATTATATAATTTATCTTTTTTAAAATATAGGGCAAAAGATATGTATAGTATTTTCTTACAGTTCTTAAATCATTTACTCTGTATTTATGTCCCTCTTCAGGTCCTAATACACTTTATTTGTATCTCTTTTATCTTGATATTTCCTATAAGAGGTTTGGCTATATTATTAATCTTTATCCAAAAAAATTACTTTATGGTCCCAATGACCTCTTTTTTTTGGCCTTTTTAAAGATCTATAGTATTAATTTCTGATTTAATTGTATTATTCACTAACTTGTGAAGATCAAATAAATTAAAAATGTAAAACATTTAGCACAGTTCTAGGCACACAGTAAGCACTTAATATGTTTTCTTTGTGCCCACAGTGCCAACCTTTCTCGTTGTGTCATTATTTTTCACTTATTTTTATGTACACTTTTAATGAATGTACGACACACATGCATAAAGGCACACAAGTGAACATCCCACATAGCCAGCACTCAGATCCAGGAACAGAATATTACTAGAACCCCAAATTGTCCATCACGCTCCTTCCTGCTTCTTCCTTCCTCAAGGATAACCACCATCGTAATTCCTAGCTTAGTTTCAATAGGGTTTGAGCTTTATATAAATGAAATCAAAGTATAGGTACTTTTTTGTGTCTTACTTTTGCTCAGCAATGTATCTGTGAGATTCACCTGTGTGGTTACTTGGAGTTGTGCTTTCATTATCATTGCTGTGTAGTATTCCACTTTGTGGGGAAAAAAAATATATATATATATGTATATATATGGATAGATATAGATACACACACACACACTACATTTCATTCATCCATTCTATGGCTGATGGACATTTGGGTTGTTTTTAGTTTGGAGTTATTATGAACAGTGCTGCTATCAACATTCCCGCACTTGTCTTTTGGTGAATATACATACGTGTATTTGTTAGAACTAAGTACTCCCTTCTCTTTAGTATATGGCTAGGAATGAATATCCTGGGTCACAGGCATGAGTATGTTAAGTTTTAGAAGATGCTACCAAACTGTTTTCAAAAAATGGTGGTAATATATACATGCTGCATATGAAATTCTCTGTTTCAAATCCTTATCACCACTTGGTAATGTCAATCTTTTTTTTAATTTAAATTTTTTATTGTTGACACTATTGCAGATGTCCCCATTTTCCCTTTCTTTGCCCACCTCCGCCCAGCCCCCATCACCCTCTCCCTTGGCCCTCACCACACTATTGTCTGTGTCCATGGACTATGCATATATGTTCTTTAGCTAACCAGTCTTTTTGATATTAGCTTACCTGGTATGTGTGTAGTAGTATCACACTGAGGTATTAATTTGCATTTCCCTGATGACTAGTTAAGTTGAACATGCTCCATATGGTAATTAGCCACTTGAAAATCCATTTTATTAAGTGCCTGCTCACATCATTGGCTCATTTTTCTGTTGGGTTGTCTTTTTCATATTAAGATTTCTTTACGTGTTCTAGTTATGAGTCTTCTGTCATTATATAGCTATATTGCAAATATCTTCTTCCAATCTGTGGCTTGCCTTTTCACTATCTTAAATGGGGGGTGGGGTGGGGGGGTGGGGGGGGAGTTAGTGAATAGAAGTTCTTAATTTTAATGTGATCTAATGTCTCATTTTCCCCTTTATTGTTAGCATTTTTTGTCTTATTTAATAAAATCTTTGCCTGCCCAAGGTCATGAAAATATTCTCTTATGTTTCCTTCTAAAAGTCTTATTTTTCACCTTTCATACTTAACATCTTGAATCAATCTTGGTTTGTGGTGTGAAATAGGAATCAAGACTCACTTTTTTCAAGATGACTATCTAATTGAAAAGATACGTTTTCCCCAGCTGCACTACAGTGTGATCTTTGTCTTAAGTCAGATGCTATTTATCTGTGAGTTAATTTCTAGACTCCATTCTATAACAGTGATATATTTGTCTATCTTTGAGAATATACCACAGTATTTAGTTACTGCAGCTTTATAGTAAGTCTTTATATCTGGTAATGTACATTTGATCTATTTCTTAACATTTGCCTTGGCTACTTTTTTTTTTAAAATATGTCTTTATTGATTGCAGAGAGAGGAAGGGAGAGGGAGAGAGAAATAGAACCATCCATGAGAGAATCTTTGATCGGCTGCCTCCTGCACGCCCCCTGCTGGGGATTGAGCCCGCAATGTGGGCACGTGCCCTGACCGGGAATTGAACCATAACTTCCAGGTCCAGGGGTCGACACTCAATCACTGAGCCATGCCAGCTGGGCGCCTTGGTTTTTTCCGACCCTTTCACAATTCTATATTAATTTTAGAATCAGGTTGCCAATTTACACACACACACACCTGTTGGGTTTTTTTTTACTGAGACTGCGTTGAAGTAGGAATCAGAATCAAAGTTCATTTTTTTGCACATGGATATCTAATTGTTTCATCACCATTTATTTGAAAAGACCTCCTGTTCCCCACTGAATTACAGTGGCATCCTTCTCATAAATCAAATGACTATAAATGCGGAGTGAGGAATCTCTGGGTCAAAGGAGCCTAGAACCATTATTATTTCCTTGCAATGCTACGGCCAAGTATTTCCACATTCCTTTTCTTAGACAGACAAGCACTGGACTTCAGTCCCACCTGTGGGCAGGAGAAGAGTTTCTGCTTCTTCTGTTCAGGCAGGTAACTCAGATATGACTCTCTGCTCATCACCAGAGGTTCCCAGCTATTGCTTTAGGAAGAAGTCTCCGCTTCTAGATAATAGAAATTTTCTTTCTTGTTTTTAAATGGGGCTATGTGTTTATTAATTTTTACAATATATTTTTAATGTGTTCAGTGCAGAAAGGAAAGGTTTCAGCATATCTTTCACCTGTCATTCAGGCCTGAAAGTAGAGCCTCTACTTCAAAGCATGGGTGTCAAGAATGCTTAGCCTGGATTCGTGAAGTGAGGCAGGAAACAAGAATCAAAACTGCAGTTCAGATGTAAACATCTTCAATGCCTGCGATGTGGACTTGATCACAACGATCCATGGCAATGGGGAAACAAAAGTAATCTCATTTTAATAAAACTCATTACAGTGTACCAGCTATCTCCATGACCTTGGAAGAGACAGACTCTCTGGTTCTCAGTTTCCTAGCTACAATCAGGTGGGTGTGATAAGCTAATGTATAACAATTTCTAAAGATTCCTTCTCTTATTAATTTTTGTAGTTTCACATAATATAGGCTTAGGCAAGATTTTATTACATTCTAAAAGTTAATTTCTGAGCCTGAAGGTATTAGCATTTCAGAGATAATATCAAAAGGAATCATCAAAATCATCCAATAAGGCATGTAAAAGAGCTTTGATAAATTCCAGGATATTTCGAAAAAGTAAGATGATATTATATATAATATGTTGAGATATGCATTCAGTATTATACATTCAAAAATGGTTTATGTGTATAAGGAGGAGTATGGATTGCTCAATGAAAAGGAGTTGATTCATCAGGGGAAACAGTGAGAGGAGGGAAGTGAGTACTCAGCAAAGCAACCACAACATTAAACCAACTCACTTACTTCACTTAGCATAATACTCTCAAGAACCATCTATGTTGTCACAAATAGCACTATTTCATCTTTTATGGCTGAGTAGTATTCCATTGTGTGTGTGTATATATATACACACACACACACATATATATATATATACACACACATACTGCATCTTCCATTGTGTTCCATAGTATTCCATTGTGTGTGTGTGTGTATATATATACACACACACACACACACACACACACACATATATATACACACACACACTGCATCTTCTTTATCCAATAAACATCCATCAATGGATGCTTAGGTTGTTTTCATGTCTTGGCTATTATAAATAATGTTGCAATAAACACAGGGATACATATATCTTTACAAATAAGAGTTTTCATATTTTTCAGGTAAAACCCAGAAGAGGAATTGCTGGATCACATGGTATTTCCATTGTTAATTTTTTTAGAAACTTCCATACTGTTTTCCATAGTGTCTGCACTAATTTATATTCCCATCACCAGTGTACAAAGATTCCCTTTTCATATGTGGAATATAAAACAAAAAGTAACAAACTAACAAAACAAATTCATAGATAGTGGTTAACAGAGGAGAAAGGGGGTGAAGGGAGGGCAAAGTGGAAAAGGGGGTCAAATAAAGGGTAACAGAAGGAAACCAGACTTCCGTAATTAGATATAGATGTCGAATTATAATCTCGTGCACCTGAAAATTATATAATGTTATTAACCAATGTTACCCCAATAAATTTAATTTAAAAAAAAATAAAAAGTATTGATTGGGGGAAAAAGTAAAGCTGAAATATCATCTCAGCTTCAAGTACAATAAGCCTCCTCACAATGAAAAGGGTGTAGCTCTCTTTGAACAAAAGTATCAGAAAAAGGCCCTGGCCAAGTGGCTCAGTTGGCTTGAGTGCCATCTGTACACCAAAAGGTTGCAGGTTCGATTCCCAGTCAAGGCGAAGCGTACAGGAGGCAAACCATAGATGTTTCTCTCTCACATTGATGTTTCTCTCTCTCCTCCTCCTCTCTCTCTAAAAATCAATAAAAACATATCTTGGGATGAGCATTAAATTTTTTTTAAAGTATTAGAAAAAGTATGAGTCTATGAAGTAGCTCTACTGAGCAAGACACTTTAAACCATAGTTGCCTCTACATGCTCTTAATTTCCAGGAACTCAATAGCCGGCCTGTTATCAGGACTGTCACCTTCAAATATGCAAGAGAATTACCAACTCACCCCAAGTCAATGTAGCCAGGGTCAAGAGCTCAGGGACTGATTCCTGGCATACTACATATTCTGGAGAATACGGATCTGTTTGAACTTCAGAATCACGATAATCGGTCTGAGTGCCCACAGTATACTTTGAAGGGATGGGTGAAGGCCTAGTCAAAGCAGGAGGAGGAAAGGTATATGGCTCTAACCTAAAAAGAAAAATTATTTAAAAAATTAAAACCTGATACAATCACTTAGAATATTATATAATCAAGTAAAAATAAATCCTTGAGCTTCACTAAGTCCTTTCCCCCTTTAACACTGACAGGCCCAAAGTTACAAATCCAGTTTAACCAGGATTATGCCCATAATCTTGAGAGAATTGCCTTGTTTTTCTCACTTCTGCCAAGAAACTGAAGGGATAGAAAAACCCAGATCTACTTACAAGAGTGCCTATTTATCTGTGTTATCCTTGGGCAGGGCTGTCATATACCGAGCTATAAAAGGTAGATCGTAGGATGTTATACAATTACTTCTGAACCTACTCAGAATTGCTACTTCCCTGGTTTCCTTCTTCTCTGCTTTTAGTTACACCCAATTTTAGCTGTTTCCCTTCAGAAATACAAATACAGGAGCAGAAAAAAAAGAGAAAAGAACCCCTCATCCCTTGCACAAAAATTTATTCCAGATAATTTTAAGTATTTAATTTAAAAATGAGACTAATAAAGTTCTAATGGAAAGCATAAATAAATATATCATCTTAAAAGCCAGAAACTATAGTCTCCCCCATTATCAACATCACTCGCCAAAGAGGTACATTTGTTACAAGTGATGAACCTATACTGACACATCATAATCACCCAAAGGCCATAGTTTCCATTAGGGTTCACTCTTGGTGTTGTATATTCTGTGGGTTTGGACAAATTCTTACATATATACGCATACATGTATAATAACATGTGTCCACCATTATAGTATCATACAAAGTATTTCCCCTACCCTAAACATTTTCTGTGTTCCTCCTATTAATTCCTCCCCAGCCCCTGGCAACCAGATTGTTTTTATTAATCTCCATAGTTTTGCCTTTTCCATAATGTCTTTTAGCTGAAATCATACAGTATATAGCCTTTTCAGATTGTTCTCTTTCTCTTAGTAATATTTAAATTTCCTCCATGTCTTTTCATGGCTTGACAGCTCATTTCTTTTTAGCGCTGAATAATATTCCATTGTCTAGATGTACTTCAATTTATCCATTCACCTGCTGAAGAACATCTTGGTTGCTTCCAAGTTTTGGCAATTATGAATAAAACTTCTGTAAAAATCTCGATGCAGGTTTTTTTGTGGACACAAGTTTTCAACTCCTTTGGGTAAATACCTAGGAGCACAATTGCTGGATTGTACGGTAAAAGTATGTTTACTTTTGTAAGAAACTGGCAAACTGTCTCTGAAGTGACTGTAGCGTTTTGTACTCCCACCAGCAATGAATGAGAGTTCCTGTTGCTCCACATTTGGTGTAGCCAGTGTTCTAGATTTTGTCCATTCTAATGGGAGTGTAGTGGTATCTCATTGTTTAAATTTGCATTTCCCTAATGATGTATGATGTAGAGCATCTTTTCAGATGCTTATTTGCCATCTGTTAATCTTCTTTGATCTGTTAAGGTTTTTGGTGCTTTTAAAAATCTGGTTGTGTTCTTATTGTTGAGTTTTAAGAAGGGTTTGGGATGTGTTTTTTTTGCATATTTTGGATAACAGTCCTTTATTAGATACGCCTTTTGAAAATGTTTTATGTAAATAGTATTATTCTTAATTTACATGTCAACTTATTTGCTGCTGATATATAGGAAAATAATTGACTTTATTATATCAACCCTGCTTCCTACAACCTTGCTATAAACACTTATTAGTTCCAGGAGGGGTTTTTTTTTTTTTTTAGTCAATTCCTTCTGATTTTCTACATGGACAAACATTCACCTGCTAGCCAGCATAGTTTTATTTCTTCCTTCCCGATCTGTATACCTTTTATTTCCTTTCCTTGTCTCATTGTATTAGCCAGGACTTCCAGTGCAATGTTGAAAGGAGTGGTAAGAGGGGATATTCTTGCCTTATTCCTGATCTTAGTGGGAAGGCTTCGAGTTTCTATTAAGTATGATGTAGGTTTTTATACATGGTGAGAAAGTTCCCCTCTATTACTGGGTTAGTGAGGGTGTGTGTGGTGTGTGTTTGTGTGTTTTTTTTTTTTATCATGAATGAATATTGGATATTGTCAAATATTTTTTTTGCCTCTCTTAATATGATCAAGTAATTTTTCTTTTTTAGCCTTTTGATGTGATAGATTACATTGATTTATAAATGCTGAGCCAGACTTGCACACCCATAATAAATACTACTGGGTTGTGTGATGTATAACTTTTTTATATACCTTGTTGGATTCAATTTGCTGATATTTTCTTGAGGATATTAATGTCTATGATTATGAGATCTATTGGTCTGTAGTTTTCTTTTTTTAAAATGTCTTTGTCTGCTTTTGGTATTAGGATAATGCTTGCCTCTTTCTTTTTTTTTTTCTTTCCTTAATTAGCCTGGCTAGAGACTGATCAATTTGAGTGATCTTTTCAAAGAAGCAGCTTTTGGTTTTGTTGATTTTCTCTATTGATTTCCTTGATCAATTCCATTAATTTTTACTCTAATTCTTATTATTTCTTTTTTTCTGCTTCCTTTGCATTTAATTTGCTCTTCTTTCTCTAGTTCTCCAAGGTGGAAGCTTAGATGATTGATTTTAGATATTTCTTCTTTCTAATATATGCATTCAGTGCTATAAATTTCCCTCTAAGCATTGCTTTCACTGCATTCCACAAATTTTGATAAGTTGTACTGTCATTTTCATTTAGGTCAAAATATTTTTTCATTTCTTTTGAGATTTCTTCTTTGGCCCATGTGTTATTTAAAAATGTATTGTTTAATCTCCATGTATTTGGGGACTTTCAGTTATTTTTCTGTTATTAATTTCTAGTTTAATGCCATTGTGGTCATGGTATGATTTTTATGCTTTTACATTTGTTAAAATGTGTTTTATGGCTCAGGATGTGACCTATATTGGTGAATATTCCACGTGAGCTTAATAAGAATGTGTATCCTGCTGTTTTTGGATGAAGTAACTTATAAATATCAGTTATATCCAGTTGATTGATGATGTTGTTGAGTTCAACTAGGGCCTCACTGACTGTCTGCCTGCTAGACGTATCCATTTCTGATAGAAAGATGTTGAAGTCTCCAACTACAATAGTGGATTCATCTATTTCTCTTTATTCCTGATAATTTTTCTTGCTTTGAAGTCTGTTCTATAAGAAAATTATTATAGCTACTGCCTCTTTCTTTTAATTGGTGTTACCATTGTATATTTTTTCTCCATCTATTTACATTTTTAATTATTAAAAAATATATATTTTTATTGATTTTTAGAGAAAGAGGAAGGGAGAAGGGGAGAGAGAGAGAGAAACATTGATGTGAGAGGGAAACAGTAATCAGCTGCCTCCTGCATGGCCCTGACTGGGGCTTGAGCTTGCAAGCCGGGCATGTGCCCAGACCAGGAATCAAACTGGCAACCTTCCGATGCATGGGATGACGCCCAACCAACTGAGCCACACAGGCCAGGGCTCCATCCATTTACTTTGAACCTATTTGTGTCTTTATATTTAAAGTGGGTTTGATGTTGACAAGATATATAGTTGGTTCTTGTTTTTTCATCCACTCTGACATAAGATATATATATATATGATGTCCTCCAAAAATGTATACACACTTAAACAGTTGATAGCTGTAGATTCTAATATTTTGAAAATGAAATGTATTTTAATAAACACTGCCTTTATGTGTATACATTTTTTTGGACTTCCTGTACATAAGCACACATAATCAAATATACTGGTGTTATTTTTATTTTGGACAATCTGTCATCTGTTAGATCAATTAAGAAAAATAAAAGTGTTTAATTTACCTTCATCTTGTCTTTGATACTCTTTTTCTCTTTATGTAGATCCAAGTTTCTGACCTATATTATTTTCCTTCACTCTAAATAACTTCCTTTAACACTTCTTGCAAGGTAAGTCTAATGGCTGCAAATTCTCTCAATTGTTATTTCTCTGAGAAAGTCTTTATTTCTCCTTCACTTTTGAAGGATAATTTTGCAGAATTCTAGGTTGATGGGTTTTCTTCTCAGCATTTTACATTTTCACTTCTTTTTTCTTGCATGGTTTCTGACAAGTCAGATGTAATTCTTATCTTTCTCTATAGATGAGGTATTTTTGTCCTCTGGCTTCTGCCAGATTTTTTTCTCTATCTTTGATTTTTTTTTTTTTAGTTTGAAGATGTGTGCATGAGTGTAGCTTCATTCATGCATTCATTGGCGTTTTTCCTGCTTGGTATTCTCTGAGCTTCCTCACTCTGTAGTTTGGTGTCTGATATTAATTTGGGGAAATTCTCAGTCATTATTGTTTCAAATATTTCTTCTGTTCCTTTCTCTCTTTCTTCTCCCAATATTCCCATTACACGTTATACCTTTGCAGTTGGTTCACAGTTCTTAGATATTCTGTTTCCTTTTTTGTTTGTTATCTTTGTTCTCTTTGCCTTTCAGTTTGAGAGGTTTCTATGAGATTCTTTTCTCAGCCATGTCCAGTTGACTACTGAGCCCCTCAAAGGTATTCTTCACTTCTGTTTCAGTGTTGTTGTTGTGTTTTACTTCTTTCTTAAGATTTCCATCTCTCTGTTTACACTGCCTATCTGATCTTGCATGTTGCCTACTTTATCCATCAGAGCCCTTAGCATGCTAAGAGTAGTTGTTGCAAATCACTGTCTTATAATTCCAACATCCCTGCCATGTTTGGTTCTTATGCTTATGCTCTTTACAAATTGTGTTTTTTGCCTTTTGGTATGACTTTTAATTACTTGACAGACAGACATGATGTATTATTTACAGAAGAACTACTATAAATAGTAGACCTTTAGTAATATGGTGGTAAGGTGAGGGGAGGGGATGCATTCTATTGTCCTATGATTCGGTCTCAGTCTTTTAGTGAGCCTCTGGACTGTGAACTTCGTGTTTCTCAGCACCCCCACCTCCCCCTTAGGTGGGGCAGGATGGCCAGAAGGAGCTGGAGTTGGATATTTCCCTTCCCCCAGGTCAGTTAGGCTCTGCTAATAACCCAGCAGGTTAGGCTGTGGTTAAGTACTTTCTACTGAAAGCTGACCTTGTTAAGAAGAACAGGGTGCTCTGGAATATTTCAAAATGATTTCATTTCCCCTCCCCCTGCCATGAAGCATGAGAGCATTTTTCTCCTATATTTATTATTAAAATCTTGTTGAGTTCCTTGAGGAAAATCTCACAAAATTGTGAAAGCTCCCCATGACTGGGTCCTCTGAAAGTTTCTAATTCTCAGAGTTTCTGACAATGAGCCTCCAGTAATTCGTCAACTACAGTTCAGGTTTTCCTACCTGGGACTGTTTCTCAGGGCAGTTTCTACTCACTGATCTCTTTTCTGGGAAGACATCACTCCCGTGTTCATCTGTCTCTCTAATCCTGGGGCAGCAGTCTGCCCTGTGTCCTCCCCGCTCTACAAATCCAAGGAAAACTGTTGATTTTCAAGTATCTGCAGCCTTTTACTTATTGTTAGGACAGAGTGGCAACTTCTAAGCTCCTGACATGGGGAACTAGAAAACACCATTGAAAGTGTTTAAAACATTAGCTTTGTATCCTTTTTGCCAAGATGCTTACATAGAATCCAAAGTCACAACCCCAACAGGTAGCAGTGAAAAGGGGTGGCTGTAGAAGACCAGCTGGTCCCCAGACAAGTGCATCCCTGCTAACATAAGGCGGGAGATCTCCGTAACTCAGAAACTCACCCCAGCCAGAATCCCAGAGTTCGCTTCACTCAGGGATACCCGTTCATTCTTTAAACACTTGTAAGAAAGACAAAGACCACCTAGAGTGTCAACCATTAGGTTTAACTCTCAAAGGGAATGTTTATCCCTTACGTCACAGTTATTTACAAAGGAGTGAGACACCCACAGTTCATCACTGTAGACCTCAGAACTCCCCACAATTAACTGAACAGCTTGTAGACCTGATGTAATGATGGCCTCGAAAGCAGGTGATCCAGTGAGCCTGCTTTTAAAGAATTACCAAAGGTATGTATTGGGATCCACCTGTCTCATAGCTCCCCCTTTGCTCTTACAAAGCATTTCATGGAAGCCCAGTCTGCAGCTGTCCCTAGGTAAACTGACACCACACAAAGTTGCTCTATCTAGGGGGAGAGCAGAGAATCTATTCTCCATCTACGTAAGAGCTTAAGATGTCCATACACAGTCTTAAAAAATCAGAGAACTGGGATCATAATTGACACTTACCTTACAGACTACAGACATTTTATAACATATATTTTATTCATAAGATGCTATCTCACTAGGGCTAACCAAATCCTTGTTTGAAAGCCAAACCCTATTTAAATTTCTATTCAGAAATTTGAGACCTTAAAAAAGGTTTCTTTTCCTGATCATCTCATGAATACCTTGGATTTTTTTCTCTTATAGAAATATTAAATTATATTGACATAGGAAAGAGCATAGCAAAAATTAGATATATAATGGAACATTTTACCTAACCTGCTGCTTCACCTTAAAATAAAAAACTGAGGGACTGCACATTAATCCCAGATTCAGCCCTTGTCTGCTACTTCCCTCTCACTTGGTTCACACCCTTGTGGGACAGAAACCATGTTTTATTTCTTTTTTGTATAACACATTGCTTTGTGTAGACTAGAATTCTAGTATTCAGAAAATATTTCATGACAGATTAGCTTTCTTGATAAAATGAAGAACTGTTGTCAAATAAGTGTTTCAGGAAAGCAAAAATAGAACATTTAAAGCATTTTTCAACTTTATTTTTACCATAACACATAATAAAAAATACATTTACATCATAACCATTATATACATATATGTATACATATATCCAAAACAAAAATTATAAAGTAAAAAACAACTTATCCTCCATATGGCTGATGCTTTTGGTTATTTTCTCTTCTTTTTCATTTTTTAAAATGCTGCTCATAATCCCCTAGCAGATTTCATGACATCTAATGGTTTGTGATCCACAGTTTGAAAAATATTGATTTAGAAAACTATCTTCTGGAAACAAATATGGAAGTAAACAATAAATAAAATAAACTAGAAAAAGAAGTTTTAAAATAATGTTTACTTACTTGGTTGATGCCAAAACAACATTGAATGGCATCTGTTCAGTGTATGGAAGGAAAGGCCTGGGGAAAGAAGGAAAACACAAACATGTGGGACTTTTGCGTTGTGTGCACTCTGAGCTTTCTTCCAACTTTAAAATCAGTGAGCTTGAATATCCCATATACGAGTAATCCTCAAACTTTTGACATTCACAAAATCACTAGGGAGTGGGGAGATTCTTGTTTAAAATGCAAATTCCCCAGCCTAGCCCAGGAGATTCAGTAGATATATGGCAGAGCCAATGAATCTGCATTTTTCACAGTCATTCCAGTGTTTTCTCTGCAGGTGGGAAACAAGGTACACTTTGAGAATCACTTTGAGAATGCCTTATAGTTGGGCTTCAGCTGGCCATTAGCTCCCAGAAACTTCTCAAGTTCCTGAGACATTCTGAAATTCCCAATGATTTAGTTTTAAAAACTTCCCCCCCAAAAGTCTAGAAATTCTGTATACTATGTTAAGAATTCAATATTTCTCTGAAAAAGTCAGCATCATAAAATTTCCATAAGGAGTTTGCTCATAAATAATAATGTGGGTTACAAATTCATTTTCTCAAGGAAGTTTATGTAGATATACCAAGACTATTTTTCTAACTCAGGTAAGACCTACAGAGAAATCCTTACCTTATTTTAATTTGACCTGAGTATATGATTATCTCTTGAGTATTAATCACAAATAAAACAAAGTGAATCTTTGACCATGTTAGTTTTGGCAACACTCACACAAGGAGAGCAAATGTCATCTATTTGCTTCCATTTTCCTGCACTGTTAAGGTGTGCCTACTACATCTCACTTCACATGATGACTTCATTTTGTTCTCAAATATATTCTCATTTGCAATTAAGTACCTCTGAAGTCAGGCAGACTTAGTTGGAATCCCAGCTCTGCCACTTGCTAAGTTAGGTGACCCTGACCAATTTATTGTCCTCTCTTGGTTTCAGCTTCCTTACTGGTAAATGGGGATAATATATCCTATCTTACATTTCTGTTAAGTGCTTTACATATATATTTCTGTTGTAAAAATATATACGTAAAGCACTTAAAGTGGTGCCCGGCACATTGCATGCACTTAAAAAAAACAGCAGCTCTAATTATCATAAAGAGGTTCTCTCACAATATCAGGGCTCATATTCAATAGTAATTACTTTTTACCTTTCAAAATATTTATAGCGATTCTTTCCAGTAACATCAGGATCTTCATAAACTTTTTCAGGAATCTGAAAAGAAGTGTCGATTCTGAAATGAAGCAGGAAAATATTATTCAAGTTTAACATATTTCCAAATATAATTTCCATTTAGTATTTCTATATCTATAAAGTAGGAGATACAAGGGTATTCCAGACTGAGAGCAAAGTCTTCTATAACACACAACTGACTGACCTACATCTCAAAGTAGATATAATTACTTTCCCTGAGCCAGGAAACCTGGAGCTAATGAGAGACAATGAGAATTAAGAGTTGATTCTCATAGACACAAAGAACAGACTGATGGTTGAAAGAGGGGAGTGGCGTTGGGGGGCTGGGTGAAAAAAGGTGAAGGGACTGAGAAGTACAAATTGGCAGTTACAGAATAGTCAGGGAGATGTGAAGTGCAGCACAGGGAATATAATCAATACAATTGTAAAAACTATATGTGGTGCCAGGTGGGTACTAGAAATATCAGGGGGAACACTTTGTAAAGTATATCATTGTCTAAACACTATGCTGTACACCTGAAACCAACACAAAATATATCAAGTGTCAACTGCAATTGAAAAATGAAATTTAAAGTTTTTAAAAAAAATAAATGACTTGATTTATGAAAAGAAAAACAAGAGTCCATTTACGAAAGCCCACATTTTTTAAAATTTCTACTTTTAATTAATAACATGAGAGTAACAAAGTTTTAAAAGACAACTTTTGATGTCCAGGCTGAAAGGTAGCAACAACAACAAAAAAATTTACTAGGTATAAACTAGTAAATAATTAAAAGAATAAGGAATTCAAGAGACTTGTCTCTGAAGGTTCGGTGGCTACAAGTCTCCAAAACATAAACCTAAAACCATTGTTTCTGAATCAGGGTTGTTTGGTCAAAAGGGTTAAGAGAGAGAATTTGGGGTCAATTGGCCTAGGTATAGCATCACAATTGTACATTTTAAAATAAAACAAAATAAATATTTTTAATAAGAAAAATACATTCATTAAAAACATGAGCAGCAGCTGAAGCTACTGGACACTTACACAGCAAGTTGCTGGAGGGTTTCTCTGTGTGTGTCCTCGTGTCCCTTCCATTTCCGACTGATGAATGGTGGGACGGGATCAGCCTTGCTCCAATATAGAGAAGATCTTGGGTAATGGATCAGGTCACTGAACATGGTCCTAAACCTGGGAACCTTTCCCTAATGTTAGCACAGGGATGCAGGGAGAAAAAAGACAAAATGATACCATCCAATTTTCTAAATCATTTTACTTATATTGTAAACTTCTTTTAAAGGTCCAGGAGAGTACATATGGCATAGAAAGAAGGGTCATTGGCATATGCATAGAATGTCTCTGGAAGAATGCCCAAGAAACTAATGACAATGAATGATTATGTGAAGGGGACAGAGGGTTAGAATTTACTTCATACTGTATACGCTTTTGTAATTCTTGAATCCTTTTAATACAGGCATATGCTACTTTTCCCACTGAAATAAATTAAGCTATAATGAGTCCTTTATTCATTACTAGTTAATTAATCCTCACATTGGGCTGCAAGTATGAAGATGCCTTTGTCCCCTAGTAATTACGGCAAAGTAATTTCTGTAGAATATAAACACCAATGGATATTAGTTGAGACGTCAATGTTGTCAGTGCGGTTAGCCACACTAGATGGCTCAGGTTCATTAGGCTGCCTCAGTGAGTGAATTAGACCTACCAGTCTGCTTCGACTCAGGAATGCTTGGACATTTGCCTGCGTGTGGTCTTTCTCACTTGACACAATAAACAATGGATCTGCGAAATACACAATAGGGTAGTATAAGGAACAGAACGTATCTACTCCTAGGCTGAGAACAATGGCAAAACACAGTAATTTCTTAACTGGAAAACAAATTAGAAATTTTAGATCTTGCCTAACTCTGCAACAGCTCATATAGCCCTGTTATTCTACTACTATTGAGAGTCTGTTAGATGCACTTCTTTTCTGTGCATTCCAAAGTCAGTTGATAGAATGGGAATGGAAAAAAGGTCTAATATATTCTCAAGCACCAAAACTTACACATGCTTTCTTTTAGTCTATGCACAAACCAGTTTCTGGGTCTGGGAAGCCCAGGAAATAGTACAAGAGGAAAGAACATGTATACACACACTATGCCCATCTGCAAGTGAAAGAAACAATAAATTCGGGCACTACCTCCCATTCCAGTACACAGGGAAGACACAAACTCTTCACAGCATATTGTCTCTGAATGGGTCAACATGGTAAGAAAATGTCATTCTCTAATAAGAGATAAATAAGATCAGCTATCTTCAGAATTCACCCCTTAAGTTTACAGGTATGTTAATTATAGGACTAAGTTATTTCTCCCAAGTTCAACAAAAGATTGATATATTGAGAATAGTATGGAGTAAAGGGAAATTTCTATTCATATTTTGGCTTTAAGTCATTTAAAAGGTATCACCAGGTCTACGGTTGCAATTGTGTTGTTCATCTGAAATACGTTTAGCCTGCATAGCCTCTGAGTCTAAATAATAAATAATAAACTGTTCTCCTCTTATGCTCACAAGGAGTGTGAAGACATGATACCTATAGAAACATTCTTGCCATCTGTAAAAGATAAGGGCACAATACTGTATGATTTGTGACTACACATTCGGCAATATATCCTACAACTGTGACCATAATCGGTGCTCAAAAAATAGTAGAGGGAGCATTTGAGATCTTGACCCCAAGCTTATGTTGTCAGTTTGACTCAAATAAATTCATAGATAGTCTCCAAAAAAATGGAGTAGAAAGGCCTCTGAGATGCCCAAGTAATAGCAGTTACCAGGTATCACTTGCTTACCTCCTAGACAGGTATTAAGTGTTTTATATACAAAATTCTACTTAATCTTCACAAAATCCGATGAGGTAGGTGCTAGGCATCCATTTTATAAGTGAGGAAACTGGGGCTTCAGAAGTTAGCAACTTACTAATTGGCAGTTAGGATTTGAAACCCAATCCTTCTGGCTCCCAGGCTGAATATTATCGAAAGCCCATGAATTCTATGAGGGAAATTTTCCCATGAATATTGTGAGAGACCCTCTCAGCCAATTTACCCATATTGTAGAAACAGTTCTAACAAGTCCAAGAAGTTGTCACAACCAAGTAATGGTGAGAGGAAGTATTTCAAACCCCAAGACATAATAACTACTTTTAGGGGAAAGTATAACAAATTGCAGATTCTGTGGAGAAATAAAAGGAGAAAAGAACTCATGATAAACCTAGAAAGTATTTTAAAATATTTTTGGAAGCTAGGAAAAATTTATCACATACTTAAGAGACTTTAAGGGCAGAAGTGTAGCTACTAATCCATCAACAAATGTACAGATTCAAGGAAGTGACAAAGTATAGTGGGCACTTCAGAAGAGGTACATGACACACAGCATTTACAAAAAAAAGAGTGAAATGCAGTTTATAAAAGAATGATATTACGCCCAGCCAGGAATGGCTCGGCGGTTGAGCATCGACCTACGATCCAAGCGATCGGGGTTTGATTCCTGGTCAGGGCACATGCCCGGGTTGCGGGCTCGATCCCCAGTCGGGGTCGTGCAGGAGGCAGCCGATCAATGACTCTCATCATTGATGTTTCTATCTCTCTCTCCCTCTCCTTTCCTCTCTCTGAAATCAATAAAGATATATTTAAAAAAAAAAAAAAAAGAATGATATTAATTGTAAAAACTATACAAATGTAAGGTATCTGAATTTATCTTAATCACTACCGTAATCAGAAGAGTAAAATTACATTTAGTGACGATGCCCTAGCAAAGCTTCCTAGAGGAGCAAAAGCCTTGAGTAGACAATTAACTACATTGAAAGGCCATTGGGTCTGAGGGGTGGGAGCAGAGGAAGGGTGAAAGAGCTTGGAAAGGTGTTCATATTTGTACCATTGACCCCCATACCCACCCTGGCGAGCAACTTATCTTATTTCTCTCTTCAATTTTCAGTTAAGAGAGACAAGGACTTTATTCAATTGGCTAAGAAATCATGCGGAGTGCCACCCCAGTCCCTGTCATAGCAAAAGAAATCCATACACAAGAGGCCTTCTGTCATGGAAGATGGAAGAAGGAAACATATACACAGAAAGAAGCAGGGTTCAAGTTGCCAGATAAAATATAACATGGCCAATTAAATTTGAATTTCAGATAAGCAATGAATAACCTTTTATATAAATGCGTCCCAAATACTGTGTGGGACTAAAACTGTATACCAAAACAGTATTCATTATTTGTCTCACGTTCAGATATAAGGATGTGTCCTGTTGTGTTTGGGTTTTTTTAAATCTTTACCTGAGGATATGTTTTTATTTATTTTTTAGAGAGAGAGAAAAGGAGAGAAGGGGAGAGAGAGAAAATGAATCTTTTATGTGAGAGAGAAACATCGACCTGTTGCCTCCCATATCCTCCCCGAATGGGGATGGAACAGGCAGCCTAGGTATGTGCCCTGACTGGCAGTCAAATCTAAACCTTTTAGTGTACAGGACAACACTCCAACCACCTGAGCCAACCGACCAGGACAATGTGTCCCCTATTTTTATTTGCTAAACCCGCTAACCCTAACAGGGTGAAAGACCATAAGATCCAAGAAACTGAACAGGAGGCCACGACACCTTAGTTCTGACTATATTATGCTTCCTGTCCATGAGTAGCTGTGGGACTGCCTGTTTTGTTAGAACAATCCAGACTTTCATTTGACCTGCTCTGCAAAAAAAAAAAAAAAAAGTTACTTTTAAGAATAAAAGAAATAAGGAGCTTAATAACTTGCCTGTCTTTACTGAAGGAAGGTGTCTATCCCTAATCCCAAATTACCTTTGAAACAGTTACGGTGCGTGTTTTAGAGGAGTTTACTAGATTTATTTTATAAGATGAAACCAAGAGCAAATAAAGAAAACCACTGGACAGAATACACAGCCCCTATACCAGCAAATGAGTACTCTATATGATTCCCATGCAAAGGAGACCCTGAGAATCCCAGAGGATACATGACATGGCTAAAAGCAATGCAAGTTTCAGGTGAAGAGCCTGGGCCTACTGAGGCAAAATTGGAAAAAAGTCATGCTTAACGATTGTAAATTTTGTAATAGTAAATTCAATAATTTAATGAGGCACCTGTCATATGCACCAGCACTGAAAGAGGTAGTGAGAAGGCTTCGAAAATGTTCAGAACAAGAACTTCCAGTATGAGACAGAACATAAATGAACGATCCTGGCATTACAGTAAACTGGGGTTTTATTGGCCCAGAAGGACTCAGTGGACCTAGTTTATAAGCAGTGTTTTAATGAATAAGAATAAGTTTAAAGAAAAAGACAAAACTAAAACCTAAGGTGAGATAAACTGGCACTTTATTGAGAATGCCAAATGTGGAGACTGGGAGCAGGAAGGTCCTTCTTGTTGCGCATTTTATACAACTGAGCGGAGGAATGTTGAGTGACTCTCCAAGTCTGCAAATCACTGCAGACTTTTCTGGACACTGAAACTCCCAGGAAGATCGCTTAAAGCCGTGCAAATTACCCGGAGGGGAGGGTGGCGCGGCGTGAGGCGACCGGCGCGGGGCTGGGGGGCGCTGAGCGCGTCGGCGGCCGCCGAGGAGCCCCCGAGACCGCCGCCCCTGCGGGGCTCGCAGCTGCCGCCACCCAACGGAGGACAACCGCGGGCAAGGGTTTCGACCTCAGGCTCGCCTTCCGGTCGCCGCTCCCTCGGCCAGGTCCCACGGTCTACCTGGGCCACCTAGAACTCAGGGGGAAGGTGGGGGCAGCCTTACCGTACAGGAAGTCATACGTCCGGCTGGAGGAGGCGTTGCCCCTGGCCCCCCACTTCACCTCGCACCGGGCTTGAGACACCAGGGGCTTGGCCTGGGGCTTCGCGACGGTCATAACTTGGCTCATGGTGCCGCCTCCTTCCTCCCGCCAGCAGGGGACCAAACAGGTAGACGCGGCGTCTGCGTGCACCGTAGCTATGGTAACCTGGCCGTAACGTGAGGATGAGGGGCGTGGCGAGGAGCGGCAGGGGCGGGGCTCGAATAAGGGGCGGGGCTCTAGAGGGGAGGGGCGGGGCTCTAGAGGGGAGGGGAGGGGCCCAAAAGGAAAAGGTGGGGCTGGCGTGGGAGAGTCGGGCGGGGGATCCGCCTCGGTCCCGCAGCTGAGAGGGCGGGGGAAGAAGAGAAGAAGAAGTGGCAGGAATGGGGAGGAGTCAACCTCACTTGCCACAGCGTTCCCGAGACGGAGTCTCTAGTTTTTAGCCGCCCACCCAGTTCAACGTTGCAGGGCTAGTTTCACTCTGCAACCTCTTTCGGAAATCCCTGGGAACTCTCAGAACCTTCTAGAGTAGTTGGTCTTTGATTTTGGACATCCCCTTTCCGCAGAGCGGCTTCTGCGAGCTGAGGACTCCAAGCTCCTGGGCGTCGGGCCTCCGCACTTTGCGCGCTGGCCCCAGGGCATCAGCGTTTAAGGGCTTCGTAACTGTGACTGTTCGACCCCTGAGTTTAAAAGCGACTGAAGATCACGTGGTGTGTGCGCTAGCTCTGCATTTTGAAACTATTTATTATGAGGAAGTTTTAAACATAGGCAAAACTGAATCCACTTTTAGTAATGATCCTTCATGTACCTATCACCAGGAATCAACAATTATCAACATTTTGCCAATCTCATTTCATCTATCCCCTCCCTTCTTTTTGCTTGAGTATTTAAAAACAAATCCCAGACATTATTTTACTTTTAATTTAATCTGCATCTCAAACTGATACGGATTGTTTTTAAAACGTAACCACCAATGTCATAGCTAACAAAATTAATAATTCCTTCATGTCATCTCAGTTCGTATTCAGATTTCCCTGGTTGTGTCCAAGATGTCATTTAATGGTTGGTTTGTTCTGATCAAAAGATAAAAAGTCTTCACATTGCATTTTGGTATGCCTCTTTTAAGTCTTTTATCCTAGAACAGTTATTCTAATACTTTCAATAATTTTCTCTATTACCTGGGATTCTTTTAAAAAAGAACTCTCTCTCATCAACTCTTTGGTTATCCTAAAATACAGGGATCTTAGCGGAAAGACTGGAAAAATGCTGGGTTCTTTCACTTTATCAAATTTCAGAGAAATGAGTTGATGCCCTAGTCACATTCAATGTTAACCAATAAGGTTTTGTTTGTTTAGTATCATTGTGAATGCATGCATTTTTACATATCTGATGTTTTAACCCATGCTATCATTAGTCTTTATGATGTTCAAATTATCCCATTAAGCTGGTGGCACACTTTAGAATTGGCTTCTTTGTCTTTTTGCTGTGATCCTCAAGCACTTCTTGAATAAACCTCCTAGCCTGTTGTTCTTCTTTCCACACATAGTCTCTACTCCTAAACTTGTTTTTGCAAACCAGTCATATACCTTGTCACCTCCAAGCCTTTGCTCAAGCTGATTTCTTTGCTTAAAATACTTTTTCCTATTTATGCCCCCCCCCCAACTAATAGGTATCCTTCAAGACTCAGCTCTAACGTTGTCACCTTTATGTAGTTTCCCCAAATTCTCCAGAGTGAGCTTCATTGTTTCTTTCAGTGCTGTAGTAGCATCAATAGCATTTGCAACTCTGCTCTTCACAACTGTGAGTCCATTGAAGGCACAATAATCTCTGAAGTAACTGCTGCATGAAAGTTTAATAAAATGATTCCTAAATGAATACATCCACCATTTATTAAACAAATGTACTGTCTACTATGAAATAAGTATTGAAGGCTTTGAGATAATTTGTATAGCTCACTGGATGATGGAGAAAACAGACACAGAAACAAATAAAATAAAGTGTTATAAATGATAATATTTTTCTGTCTGTGGGTACAGCTACAGTTCCCACTTTCTGTTTCTTCTTCCAGAATGCTCCTCACCCTGCCCCCCACCCCTGTTTTCTCACTGCTGACTCCTCATCCTTTGAGGTCTCAGCTAAAATGTCCCCTCCTCTGAAAGATACACTTTTCTTCTATCAGATAAATTATCTGAAGTAGTCAACAGCCAGCTTCCTCCATAAACACATCGGAAGACACTAACCAATAAAATATGTCAACCATGGTGGGATGTATGTGACCACGTGATTATCTTACATAGGCCATAGTGGCCATTTTGCTGGAATTGCTCACCCTTTCCTTTGCTGGCTTTGAGGAAACAAGTGGCCATACTGGGGAACCCCACATGGCAATAAACTACAGGTAGCCTGTCAGAGCGAAAGCTGGCCTCCAACCCACAGCCTGCAAGAAACCAAATCCCTCAGTCCTACAGTTGCAAGAAACTGAATTCTGCCAACAGCCTGAGTGAGATATCCTTCCCCAGTGGAACCTCAGATGAAACCACAGTCCTGGCCAAAATCTTTTTTTTAATCCTCACCTAAGGACATTTTTTCCAATGCTTTTCAAAGAGTAGAAGTGAGAGAGAGAGAGAGAAACATCTATGTGAGAGAGACACACTGATTGGTTGTCTACAGCCCGCACCCCACCTGCAACCAAGGTTCTGCCCTTGGCCGGAAGCAAACCCAGGAGCCTTTAGTCTGAGAGCCGACACTCTGACTAAACCACTGAGTCACACCAGCCAGGGCTCAACCAAAATCTTGGTTGCAGTCTTGTGAGATCCTAATCAGAGGGACCACTTAAACCATAGAAACTGTGAGTTATATTAAAGTGTATTAAGATGTATAAAGGTATATCATCACGAGGTTTGTGGTACTATTGTTACACAGCAAGAAATGACTAATATGCAGTCTATATGGAATTAGGTTTTGTGTCTTTTAGTTTAGTACTATAGAAGAAACTTTGATATTAGAGAGGGGTGCGAGTTAATAAAATTTCATTAAACTGAAATTTATTCTTTGCCATGTTGGGAGATGGTTCTCCATGGGTCTCTCAAGTTTCTGTTTGTCTCTTATCTTAAATAAGCGGAGAAACAAAAAGAAAAAGTTGTGCTGGGCAGGGAGGGCACAGTCTCCCTTTGTTCCTTTGTTTGTGTAGGAGACAACCTTGGACAACAGAGAGTGTATGTCTTTAGAGCAACTGGCAGGCTGCTTACAGCCTCAGGAGTCAGCTAGTGTCCTCCTTTGAGCAAAGGGCAGGCGTTCTTACTGCTCGTCATCAAAGATTTGGGTTTCCTAAGCTCACTGTTCCTTTCTTGTGATGCAACCTGTGTGTAAGCAGATGTCACCCAGCCTTCACATCACATTGTTGGAACTGCAGCTCAGGGAACTGGTACAAAAATGCTGCTACTTTGCTGCTACTGTGGTAAGTAATGAATTATCCTTTCTCTCTGCCCCAGCAGTTTGCTGGCTTCTACCAGTATTCATGGAACTGTGGCAGGCAAAAAGGGCGAAACTTCAGAGAATGATGTACAGCACGTACTTAACTGTGAATATTGGAAAACATTTTTTTAAATAGAGGCAGAATTTTATACTACTGTACAAAATTACCTCTGACCCTGTTAACCTGGCATGTGAGAGTTCAAGCCTTGTAATTCTCCCCTCTCAGCACAGGGTGTCACTCCTTCTCTTCCAACCTCAACAACCCACCCTTACTTGATAGAGTCCCCACATCTGAGATTAGTTAGGCATAAAAATAGCTCAGAATACCTTTATCATAGACGGATTTTGGAAAGTATTTCCCTAGTGGGTTGTTACATTTCCAGGGCTGTCATCCCATCCACAGAATGACTGCTTGGTACCATTCATAGTTAATGTCCCCATTCAGTACCATATAATAACATGACTGTACTAAGAAAAAGTCCATTACAGTCACCATTTCAATTCTTGCTGCCAACTGAGTTAGCAATTATAGCAATAGCAAAGAGCCCCAGTGGCTTAAAATAACAAAGTATTGCTATTTAAAATCAGACTTGAGGTTTTTTACACATAGGAAATGTTAAATTAATTTAAAATGTCTTCTCTGTTGTATTATTGTTACTTTCTATAAGTTCCTTAACTATTCTAGACATTAATCCCTTGTTGGATTTAGATACTTCAAATTTTTTTTTACCACTTTTGTCATCTATTTGTTAATTTTGTCTATAGTGTCTTTAAAAAGATAAACTGAGGCATATTAAAAAATTTTTGAGTTTATTTGAACAAAATTTGATTCAGTGGCAAACCAGAAGTGGTTAGGAACATGTCACAGACAGGGGCTTGGGGAAATTCTTTTGTATAGAAAAGGCAGAAGAAAAGTAAGGAAATTATTGCTTGGCTACAGCTTATAGCACAGTTGGCTGGTTGTGACTGCTAATTTTCCTTAGCATTTTGGTTTTGAAACCTGAAGGCATTTATAGACTTTGATTTGGGTTAGAGCACATCAGTTTAATGGCCTCCTTCTTTATTTTGATGTAATTAACTTCATCCATTTTTTTACTTGCAATTTGTGTTTTTGAACTGTTGTAAAATAGGTTGTTCTTCACCATGGGTGTAAAGGTAGTCTCTTCTACTATCTTCCATCAGTTTCTTAGTTTGACCTTTCACATGCAGACCTTTAATGCATCCAGTGCCCCTCTTTTAATGTGATGTTTAATTTTCTCCAGTTTATTTTCTTTTCTCTATTGATTTGTTGACCTGTGTTATTGTACATTATGTTTCCAAGTGAAGCTGATGTTGCTAGTCCAAGAAACACTGTTTGAGTGGCAAGATACTCAATAATAGGAGTGAACACCTAGTTGAAAGAACTGATGATAGTAGATAAGGGTGAATTTAGGAGAACATAAGGGCAATGTGTCATATTATTAAACATACCAATCCATAATGAGGTAAAAATCATGCTCATTAGAAGTTTTTAGATGACAAAATGGGGATGGTTTTAGTAACTTGGAAAATACGAATATAGAAACTACTCCCATTCAGGACCCGTTCAGACCACCTATGGATTCCCAGAGCTAAATCTATGAAATACAGAAACAAACCTTTGTTCAGTGATATTGAGAGCATGATTACCCAAAATATCAGGTAGCTATTTGAACAATGCCACGAAGTCCTGCTTTAAAAAAATAAGTTCATTCCCTTTGTCCAACAATTCTCCAGAGGAAAAAAAGCAATGGGTATGTACATCCTATTGCAAATAATGTAGGCACCAGTTTTCTTATCTACCTAACTGAATTCAAGAAATGTCAAGGAAAGGCATTTTTCAATTTTATAAACCAGTGTACTTGCCCTGATTAAACAATTCATACTAAAATCAAATCAGTAGGAGGGAGCTATAGACACAATTAGCTGCGGATTTAAAGTGTATGGGGTGAGGCATGGGCGGCAGGGGAATTTCCCCCCCCCCCCCCCATACTGTGGAATTTCATTGTTGGATGTCTTTGCTACTCATTTTTAACTAGGTCAATGCAAGACAGGGAGAGGGGCAGGAAGAAGGCAGCGCCACCCTGAAGTGCAGAGAACTAGCCTGTTAGTCAAGGGGGGCCGGCTTTCAATAGTGGGTTCTCTTGTTTAGCACGGACAAGTCGTTTCACTTTCTAGAGGTTCAGTTCTCGGCATCTGCAGTAGGCGTAGGGCTTGAGAGGCGTCTGATCGCTGTGTGCTCCACGTTTGCGGTCACAAAACTCTTCTCGCCCTTTCACCTACCCTCTCCGCGCCTGCGCCGAAGACGCGCCCTCCAAGGGCCTCTGGCCGCTTCTGCGCACGCGCCCTTTTTTATCCTTCCTCTCCCAAGTCCACCAGTCGGAGAGAGACAGGACTTCCGGTCCTTTCTAGACCGGATGCCGGAAGTGACTGCGTGCGAATCGGCGTTTTTGGAGGCCGGGAGAGCTGAGGTGCCTGTGCTAGTAGCTGCTTTCAGCCTGCAAGATGCCGGGTCTGGCGGCCGCAAGCCCTGCTCCTTCTGAGACGCAGGAGAAGAAGCCGTTGAAGCCATGCTGCGCTTGTCCGGAGACCAAGAAGGCGCGCGATGCGTGGTCAGTGCGCAGCCTGGGATGGGCAGGCGGCGGGCCCTGCGCCTCCTGCCGGCGCCTTGGCCCCCTGCTCCGCCTTGGGCGGGTCTAGGCCCTCGCTTTGCTGAGCGATGCTCTTCGGGGTGTTAGGGCCCCGCAGGCTTTCCTGTCGTCTGCGTTGCTGACAGCTCTCTGCTCGGGCGGGAAACGGATGAAGGGAGTGGAGAGAGGTCAGACTGACCGAGCTCGCTTCATACACTCGTTTCTTCCTATGAAGGGTGTTTGAACATAACCTTAGTTCGAAAGATGTAGGAAAGGATGGATTTGCTACTTGATTTCAAGAAGCTTTAAGTTAATGGAGACATATATACTAGTAATTGCTAGGCCACGTGGTATGGGCTGTTACAGAAGATTTAGCAAGACCAAAGAGTAGAAATATTCTGGGAACGCCTACCAAAATTTAGGCATAGTAGGACACAGGGTACCTGTCTTACAGTACTCAAGCGTTTACCCCCTCCCTTAGGTAGCTAATTTAAAAAGCAACAGTTTAGGAATGTTAGGTGACATTGTGTTCGGAATAGTACATCTAGATTACCGTCAATTGCTTCAGACCACTGTGGCTTCTCCCCAAAAATAGAGAGTCAGGAGTTAGTTATCTGATTCTTTGCCCCAAATAAGCTGTATGGTCCTAGTCTTTAATATGTGGATTTTAAAATGAAAAGTTCTTTGATTATCATGAGGGGTGCTCTTGCCTGCCAGTTTTTGCTGTTTATATTGTTGGGTGTCTTCTGATTAGAAGTAGATTTATTTAGATGTATCTTTATATAGGGCAGAATAAAAAATTTAATTCCTCTGTGATAGCAGGCAAAAAATTAAGTTCTCTCTGTCCTATATTTAATGTAAATAGTTTATTATAAAGCAGTATTATTCCTTGGACTAGAGGCAATATTTGATTTGCATACTTATTACTTCTAGTCAGATCCCCCCCCCCCCCAAATTAGTTACCTGTGAAACATCTTTATGAGCATGGTCATATCACAGGAGCCCCCCCTTCCCCTCCAAAAAAGCCATTTGATGTATTAGCATTTTTTTTAACTCAGGCTACATTCCATCAGACCTGTATTCTACCTCACTTCACATCACTACTATGCATGCTTATTTACTGCTAATATGCCTACTTTGTTAGATAATAAGTACATTTTGTTTTGTAGCATCATTGAGAAAGGAGAAGAGCACTGTGGACACCTAATTGAGGCCCACAAGGAGTGCATGAGAGCCCTGGGATTTAAGATATGAAATGGTGAGCATGGTACTCTGATTGGGAAGGTAATACATAGGCTCATTGCTTCAAATTTCTCCATTACTTTACAGATTTAGTTAGCAGTGATTGGGCAGCATTCTTTCTGAAAGGTAGTTCACCTGGTTAATCTAACATGCTGAAATATCACTAAAAAATAACTTTTCAGTTTTTAATGTAGGAAGTAAGTGATGCTAATAAATTGGGAGACATTTGGTGGATTTAGGAAGGGGGGAATTTAACTTTCAAGAAAGGGCTTGACAAAAACGTTTAGACTTATGTTAGAGTCAGAAGGAATCATGGCTTAGGAAGTTCATAATATTCTGTTGTGTAACTTAAAGGAACTAAAAGGAAAACATTCTCTGTTCCTTGTTTCTAATGTGGGTCTTCAGTAAGTGCTTTTAATCAAGGAGTAGGCAATACACAAAGCATTACTTTCTGCAAAACAATGGAATTTTTGCTATTTCTTTTTTGTACTGTACTTTATCCTAATAAAGTTCTAATAATTAAAACCTCAGACCATTTTTTTGAAGAACTTTGAATCTAAATTTTAATGCTGAACTGGACTTGAATAAATGATTTTCTTTTGTTTGGAAGCTCTTCCTTCAGGTAGCAACTTGACTCACTCCCTCACTTCATTCAGGTCTCTGTTCAAAACCCTCCTTATTGGAGAGGCTTTCCCTCAACATTCTATCTAAAATAGCATCCTTTCCCCATCACCATATCCCAGCCCTGTCCAATAGAACTTTCTGTGATAATGAAAGTGCTCTGCATTTGCACTCTCTAGTATGGTAGCCACTAGCCATATGTGCTGTTGAGTTAGTAAATGTGAGTTAGTAAAACTGAGGAACTGTATTTTTAGTTTTATTTAATAGCCACATGTGGCTAGTAGCTACTTTATTCTTAACACCATTGCCTGCATATTATGTATTTATTTATCAACTTCTTTGTTTTACTCCAACTAGAATGTAATCTTTGAGACAGTAGGAATTTTCTGTTTCACTCACTGTCACATCCCCAGTAGCTGTAATAGTACCTGGCACATAATAGGTGTTCATTAGAGGATTGATGTTAAATGAATAAATAAATGAGGAAGCTAAGTCCTATAAGTATGAGGATAAGAACTGGAACCTGTCTCCAGGCAGACTCCCTCTGCTTTGTGTCCCCACCCCTGCCTTTGCCCCCCACCCCTCCCATACACATCACACTGCCACTTTTAACTTAATAATAGTGAGAGATAATGTCAAAGCCACATACCAATATAACAGTAATAGAGAGCCTGGCTTCTTTCCCTTTCACCTCCGTCCGGCCTCTTTGGAATTTCACATGTGACCAGTGTTCCTCATTGAGCTGTAAAAAAGGAGGGGTAAGGAACTTGTCCTGAGCTGATAAGAAGTACCACTGTATAGTGGAAATAGTCTGGGCTGAAAGTCCTCAGGCTTAATTTTGGTTCTCCTAATGTCTAGTTTAGCATGTGTTTTACTTCAGCTACATTTAATGTTCATCAAGACATTAATCCTCTCTGGACTTTACTTTTATTTATAAAAAGAGGACGATAAGTTTTGTGATTTAAATAAGTTATGGTATATCTACTCTATATACATGAGATACTTAAGTGGCTTTTAGACTAGATGGTCATGGTGAATCATTTTGTAAAATATGTAAATTTGGGTAGGGGCCTGTGGTCTTAAAAAGTATAAATATACCTATTGATTATGTTTAAAGACATGGAATCTCAACATTTTTACATGGTTTTCTTGTTAGTATATGCAGGTCCAGGGGAGAGCCCTGAGACTGAAAATATACCTCCCTAAGTGGAGGGCAAGGAAACACCAAAGAGGTTGGCCAATCCAATCTGGTAATTATTGGTGTTTATTAAGGGAAAGGTATACAAGGACTCTCTTGGGCTGCTGCAAGACGAAATAGATCCCTGCACCCCTTGACAGGCACCAGAAAATTGTATAGAGTAAACGGAGGGCAGGCACAGGTACTAGTATGTGAATGCTACCAGCTCAGGACAACAACCTGTTTCAGAAACCAGCACATAGGAGGCAAGGGAGGGGTGCTGGTTTATGTCAGAATGAACATTAATTAAGATCAATCATTCTCTAAGGGGGGCAGTTGCAGAAAGCAACTGCTTTTCTGGCCCAGCTCTAGCTTGCGGGACAGATAATGTTCACATCGTGGAACAGACTCTCCTCCGCACTTGGTCATAATCTAACATAACTGGCTTCCTAGTCAGTTCTGTAAGCTGTTGGGTAGGGTCAAGCCTGCCTTAATAAAAGGGTGATTTTTTAAAATGATAATTTTAGGAGCATCAAAAGCTTCTCTTGGATTTCGTGTGGATTGCAAAGGTAGTACAATTGTTATAAGTAGCATATATTCACAAGGACCAGAAAGATATCATAGTTTTCTTATGTAATTGAGACAGAGTGAGAGTGATTCCTATGTTCTTCATTTGTCTATAAAAGAATGCAAGCGCTTTGGACTTAGAAGACGTTGTGTTTAACTGATTGTGTAGTCTTAGGCAAGTCCTTAACTTTCTGAACCTTAGTTTCCTCATCTGTAAAGCAAAGATAATAATACATGACCAAACTACTTCATAGAGTCATCGTGATGATTAAACGATATATGTATGAATAGGCTTTGTAAACTGTCAAATAGAAACCAGAAAGGTATATCCCATATCTTGGGAGTTGTGGATAGTGGACATTCAGTTGAGGTCTGTTGAATATATGACCTAATAATTTACTTTTGAATTCTGGTTAGGAGAATAATCTGAATTCAGAAGAGGACCCTTCTAAGGATTTTTGAAAGAGGAACAGGTGTCCTGTTTCCCTAATCCCCAGGGGGAAATGGAGGAACAGTGGAACAGTGAAGTCAAAAAGACTTACTGAAGTTGAGTGGATAGATGGTAGAATTAAAACTAGAGTCCAGGTCTATTTTTTTTTAATTTTTATCCTCAGTCCAGGGTATTTTTCCATTGATTTGAGAGAGAGAGAAGGGGTTCAGGGGGAGAAACATCTATCCGTTGCCTCCCGTACACACCCCAACTGGGGATCAAACCCAAAACCTTTTTGGTGTACAGGATGATGCTCCAACTAACTGAGCCACCTGGCAGGGCACTTTACACTTCACTCCTTGCACTTAATGAGGTTTTATTGCCAACATGCTCATTTTTAGGATTGCACATAGTCTTGATTTATAATCTGAAAACTTTATTATGAATGCTAATTAGAAAGGCCTATTGTTGAAATGCATAGCTATATAAATAACTCAGTAACCAGGTCATTGGCTGTAGGGTAAAATTGATATCTCTCAGACTGTTGGGCCACATTTTTCTGAGGATAGCTTCAAAGGAAAAATATTTTGCAAACTTAGGTCTTTCCAGTAACGATTATGAAAGTTCCAAATGCAAAAACCTTTGTAGATATTGTTATTTCCTAAATAGATAGGTCTTAAATTGTACCTTGAAATTAGTAGGTTGGGACTTAATATAATCGTAGGCCGCATTCAGTCTGAGGTGTACCTTGTAATCACCTGAGGAAATATTTTCCAAAACTCACAACCTTGGGCCCTGATCTGTACCTGTTGACTCAGAAACTCTTAGATGATTTTCAAGTGTGCCCCTCTTTAAGAATCAGTGGCTTAAGCCGAAGGGATGATTCTAAATATAGACCATCAAAAGACTTAATAGTATCGAAGGCAGAGACTTGAAAACTACTACTAAGAAAAATTAGGTGTGTGATGGTGGTGATTCTAAACATTTTCTTCTGTCTTATGACTGCTTTTATTGAAAGAGAAACTAGGGAAACCTAGAACCTGCTAAAAATGTGAAGAGGAAATAGCAGCTGGTATTTTTCTGCCTTTAGGATTCAGAAGGAACCTGGAGAACTCATTTTGGGAGTGAAAATCATTGAAAGAAATTTGAGGACTACACTTAGTGGTGGTGATAATCAGTATTTATTAAGTTTAACTGAACTTAATAATAGGTTGAAATATGCTTAAAATATGTTGATTTCACACACACAAGCAACTGGTAATGTATGAAAACACGATCCCGAGAAAATCCAGGAGAAGGGTTATTTATTCAATAGATATTTATTGTTTAAGACCCTAAAAATGCCAAGATGAGAAGGACAGGATCTCTTCTGTCAAGAACTTTACACCCAGAGATATAACCTAGAGGTTTACACAGAGACTTTCAGATATATATATATGATATACAGTCAGTAGCAAAAGGTAACTGTTTGCTTGAAATGCTGAGTGGCTTTATTTTTGGTGATCTTTCCTGCTCAAACCTTTTCTTTAACTGTATTTTTTCTTTGTGCCTTTTAGAACACAGAAAGTTTAGATGTTTTATTGTTATGAGGCTTATTTTTTCTAAACCAAATATAGGGAATAGCTAGATGAGGGAAGCACTTGCATTAGACTTGAAGAGTTGGCTAGCCCAAATGACTTAGTTACCATTTTAGCATTGTTCTGTTTTCTGGGATAGGGACTGGGGGTTGGGTTGAGGGTGAGAGGGGAGGTGGATGGGAGCTGTCTGGAGCAAAGCCTAGTACTGCCTGACTAGACCTGGTAACCCTGTCCTCTGCTACTCTTCCTTTTTGATCTTTACAAATGAGTTTCAAAAGGGTTACTTTTATTTTGCCCTTGAGATGAAGTGAGTAACTTTCCAGAGGAAGTGACTTGTGTGTAGAGCTGGCCTTCTGCCTTTCACGTCATACACCTTTGCCAAACGTACTTGAATCGGCAGGGAGGGGTTTGCACATCTCTTTTGAGTATCTAAAAATAAACTGCCTTAGCCTTTTTGGGGAAGATATTTTTGAGAAAATACATAGTATTACTTCAACAAAGACTTCTGAAGATTAAACAATGTGATGGATCGAACAGTTTCAGTAATGTTTTTAGTTAGACAAAACTAGAATTTTAGAATATGGGTGTTTTATTTCATGAATGGTTTAGAATAATTGTGGCAGTTAGTTGATTATACTTGGCTGAGGCACTCATTTCTAGTGGTCTTAATTTCCTAACTCCATAGGTCTGGCATGATTTTTGAAATTTGACTTTCTAAAATAAATCTTTTTCTGTAGGTGGTCTGCTCTGTGAATGACTAATTCCTGAAGAATGAAGATAATTTGATAATTTGGGGAGTTCTTTATTGAACTTTGATAAATGGAAAAAGAATTTATAATTTATTAAAGAAAAAAGGAAATTCCTTTGTCAAAAGTCTTTAGGTGTGTTTCTTTTTTGTGTCCTCACATCCTCACACAACATTCATTCATTCATTCATTCATTCTTCTTAATATATAGAATAAATATATAGAATAAATAATGTAAATTTCTCATGTCATTCTGGGAACTCTGGGTATTTGTTGTAAGGAGAAAGCAAATATTGATCTCATCCAATTAAATCTCCAAAATCAGGTGCATGGAAGTAAGAAATAACCCTTTACCAATTTGGCATGAATATGGTAGCCATGTCATCTCACTTAAGGTTCTTTTTGTTATATTTTTAACTTTCTTAAAGAACTAGACAAGCCTTCAGTCTCAATATTTTAAATTCATATTGTTGTTCATTTAAAAAAGTAATTTTAAATTTTGGACCACATTAGGGTGCCTTGGCTTGGAAGATCTCAACTGTTTGGCATAATTAATCTATAGGTGGCTAGTTACATTTTAGAATAGACTAAGATCCTAAGGTTAATGCCTAGGGGCCAGCGAGAATTGTCTCATTAATTAGATCCCAGGCCAGAGGCTGAATTATTACAAATAAATCACTAATAAAATAGCTCTACTCTCTGTAGTGATACCTGGAATAAAACAGAGTATGGTTCACTAACCCTGTGCTCCTGTTAGTTGCTTAAGGGCTAATGAAGCAATTGCTCATATTCTGCCTTTAACTAAATTGAGTTTCGGATCTCAACAAAAGATACTGAGGAACATAAGTAAGAGAATATATACTGTTTATACGTCACTGTGTGATGGGAAAGTTGCCAATCTTATAAAATAAAGGAGCTGAATTAAGTTATTTCTTAGGATTCATTCCTATTAATTACGAGCATGGCTTTGAAGTGTGACAGCCTTAGCTTCAGCAGCTGCCTATGTGACCTCAAGCAAGTTATAACCTCTTTGGGTCTGTTTTTCTCATCTGAAAGGAAAAAGAAGCAAGGATGGTAGTAATACCTAATTTACAAAATTATGAGTACTAATTAAAATAGTGTCTATAAAGCATTTGGCACAGTATCTAGCATTTAGTGTTACTGACATTCTGTGATTCTGTATGCATATTTTCACTTGAATATTTGACTAAATACTTTTACTTTAGTAAGTACTTTATAGTTTTTAGAGCATTCTTCTAGGTGAAGAATAGAATCTTGGACTCCTAAGACAGATATGAACCAACTTTTCACCCAGTACAGATCCCTGGCAGGTGATTGTCCAGATTCTGCCTGAATATATCCTGGGATTACGGAAATTAATATCCTTATCACTTAATGTTAAAAGTTTTTAAAAAATATATTTTGTTTTTATTGATTTCAGAAAGAGGAAAGGAGAGAGAGAGAAACATGAGTGATGACAGTCATCATTGATCCGCCTCCTGCTCAACCCCTGCTGGGGATCGAGCCCACAACCCTGCATGTGCTCTGACGGAATCGAACCTCAGTCTCCTGGATCATAGGTTGATGCTCAACTGCTGAGCCGTGCCGGCCAGGCCTTGTTAATTTTTGATATAAGCTGTTCCATACTTTTCATATGCATTTATATATTTTTTTAAACAAAAAGGTCAGTTTTCTATGCTATGTAGTTTTAATGAGATCATAATAGTAATTGCCTTTTGCCTTTCATATATTTTACCATCAGTGAGTAGTTCTACAGTGTGATTTGTATTGGCTATGTATAAGTCCATTCTGTGGCTTATTTACCAATTCCCTATTTTTTGTACATTTATTTATTAAATGTTTTATAGAATGCCTGCTCTATGGTAGATACCATTCTAGGAATTGGGTCTTAGTCTTGAGTAGGATACATACCAGATGCCTAAATTATTTCTGATTTTTTTTGGGGGGAGGAGGTATTTTGTTTTGTTGGTTGGTTTTATGGAAACAGGAAGAAATCACCTGAAGTCCTACCAGTCTACAATAGGACCGTTTTTTGGTGACCTTGGCATTCTTTCTGCATGTATACACCTTTTACTTTTTATTTTTTTAGTACTTCTTAATAGCACTGCAATGAGAGTTTCACAGGAAAGTCTTTACAAATGTCTTTTACTAATCACATAGCCAAGGAGGGGCCAGAGGTTGCACATTTTCAAGGTTTTGGATGAGGTCTACCTGACTGATCTCTAGAAAGGAGGTACCCATTTGTACCTTAGTATCTGAGGATGCCTAGTTCCCTAAACTCTTAGCAAGGTTAATTTTTTCAACCTTTGCCAGTTTGGCATGCTCACCTGATTCATAAAGGAACTAAAAGCACTCTTCTTGACATCTGCCATAGTTAAAAGTACATCTCACAAGACCTGCCCATCCTTGCATAGTGCTTAAGTCTTCCCAAAGATTACATGCAGCATTCTGGTACAACTAATAATAAGAGGTGTCACCACAGTAATTTGAAAAATGAAGAACTTCGCTTCCTAGTAGGTGACCACCACATTCTGAGGTACCACTTTGCTAAGCCCCTGCTATTCACAATAATTCCCAAACCCTTAATAAAGATTCATTCATACTATCCTATAATTAGTTCCCTTTGTCTGACTTTGAACTGTTTGACTTGAAGGCTAATGAGAACAGGACCATGTCCCTAGGCTAAGCCTACCTTAAGATTTAACTACACCTTCCATAGGTCTGATGTGAGAGTGCTGGAGGAACTATAACCGCAATTTTACAGACATTTAGGTGAGTACAGACATTCAGAAAGGTTTAAGAAATTGCTCTGGTCAAATAGATGGTGACCTAGGATGTGTCTTGGTTTTTCAGAGTTCAGGCCCAAGTTCTTTCCTGCACCAGCTGTCTAATATAAACATTCATAGTTATAAATTAATTTACTCTAAGCACATATTTTGTGAGGGCCTATTATGTGCAAAGAGTACATAATACTAGGTTTTGAGTATTCATGTGTGAATCAGATGTATATCTTGTCCTCAACGAGCTGAGAGGCTATTTGACTCAACATTTACTGAGGACATACATTATGCGAACTGTGTTCACTAACAAAACTTAGTAAGACATGGACCCTTCTCTCAAAGAGCCTATGCTCTAGTGGGTCTGTGTATATAAACTAAAAACATGACGTTGAATACTCAGTGCTATGAATATTCCCAGATGGCTTTCCTTAAAAGAATTTCTGCATGCGAGACTATACCAGTGTTTCTTTAGCTATTAAAAACCTCTAGGTAATAGTTCTGTCTGCATTGATTATGGAGCTTTTGACAGCAAGTAATAGATAATTCCTCATCAAGGAAGCCCAGCGTTAAGACAAGTTCTACATGCAATAATATAGGCTCAGTGATGCCTTCTAGGGCTCAAGTTATTTTCACCTCCAAGCTCTCCCTTTCAGGACTGATGTAGCCAATCATATACTTTGTTATTAAAGTCTTGCAGAGGACAGAAACCATTCCCAAGGCATGAGTTGTTGGTTTTTTTTTATAATCTGATTGAGCCAAGTTAGGTTTGTTTGTATTTTTATGAACCAATAATAGTTGTCAGCAGAATGCCTTATGCTGATTGGCTTAAACAGAATCCCTTCTCCCCATTTCTTGGACCCATGTGTAGAATAGATCATTAAAACAAAACTGGAATTCTGTTACAAGGAAGAAGAGGTAAATGGATATTGAGTAGGTATCCAATTTTCCACTAAACCATCTTGTTCCCTTCACAACTAGGTCATCCTGAATGACCAAGTTGAGTTTAGAGGAGCAATTCCTCTCACAGTTTACTCAAATTTTTGAGAGAATTATTATTATTATTTTAAAAATATATCTATTGATTTCAGAGAGAGGGAGAGGAAGAGAGAGAAACACCAATGATGAGAGAGTTGTCATCGATTGGCTGCCTCCTGCGTGCCCCCAGCTGAGGATCAGGCCCGCAACCGCGGCATGTGCCCTGATTGGGAATCGAACTCCGATCTCCTGGATCCTAGGTCGATGCTCAACCGCTGAGCCACGCCCGGCCGGGCTGAGAGAAAATTATTGATGGAACATAATAAGTAGTCTGATGCTCAGTTTTCATAGAATAAGACAATCACGTTCAGACAACTGTTGTCTGAAGAGAAGCCCTTACAGAAATCCTTAGGGAGCTCTGAATCTGGAGACGTTCAACTGCAAGTACCAGAATACCAGCTACACCTCCACGTCTGGAGGTTGCAAGTTCCAGGACTGAGACAATGGCTCGGTGATACTTTCAAGAACCGAGGCTTCTCTGTTTTCCTGTTCCTTACCCTTCTCTTCCTTAGGCATATAGTGTCTCCTGGCTATGGCAACTGCAATCATTACATCATCGCATAACTGTATTCAAGCCAGGATGAGAGCGCAGGCCTCCTGACTGTCTCCCGGGGAGTATACTTTGTCCCAGAAGCTCCCACGTGCACTTCCTCATATGTCATTGGTCACACGCCCACCCGCCAGCCTGTTGCTATCCAGGGGAATGGGATCTCATGCTTGGCTTTGACCAGTCTTATTTCAGGCCCTAGCAAGTCGGGGAGAAGCCCACCTTCCTTAACATATTGCTGAAGCAAAATCAGATTTTCATAAATTAAGGAAACTAAGGTTGCTATAGGATAGGCAACCAGTAGTGTCTGCCTAAGACCAACTTGGCAGTATGTGTCCAAAGCCTCTGTTCTATTTTAATATTTATTTTAGGAAGCATCCATCTCAAGCCCAGTGTTTCTCAGATTCTGTGTGGTGAAGAACCAGCCTTAATGTTTTCCAACTAACTCACAGCCCGATACTGGGAAAATGAAATTAAAAAATAGATAGAGAAAGGTACTTTTAAAAAAGACACAGTACACAAGCCCAAAGTTTTTATTAAACTCAAAGGCCACAAGTTTCTCTGTCAAATGGCTATAAAAAATGTCTAAATACTCTTAATTTCAGTTCTTATCTCATCATGGACCAGTAACTGTTCGCAGACCACTGTGCTTCATGACCACACTTGGCGAGGCACTGTCAGCGCGCTGACTTCATCATCTGGTGCCTGCCTGTCCCTCCTGCCTCGAGTGCTGCTGCTTCCTTTGATTCACCTACAACAAGCTGCTGTCTGTTACCAGAATATGCCGTGTGGTTTTGTTTTACTTCTGGACTTGACTTCACATTCTGTTCTCCCTTCCTGGAATGCCTTCCCCGAGCCGGGGAACACCTACTCATCATTTTAGACCAGCTTAAATGTCACCTTCCTTGCAATATTTTCCCCCAATTCGTTGCTCCCCCATCAGTGTACTTATTTTATTGGATTGTTATTTCTAGGTCAGCCTCCCTCACCAGATCAAAAGTTCCCTGAAGGTGATAATTGTCTTGCTCATATTTATATCCCCTGTTCTTGGAGCACATCCTTTGCCCTAAATAAGTGCTTATTGAATTGAGTCCACTCAACAAATAAGACTTATGTTTCTCTCTTGTTATTCTCCCCCAAATATTTTTTACTCTGCTTCTGCCTGCATGTTTGTGGGTTTCCTTATAAGAACACACCATTTTGACATGCAGATTTTTCTTTTGTCTTCTATCAAGGCTGGGTTTAAAAAGAAATTACAACTTTCAATTGTGTATTCCCAAGACGGGCCCTATCCTCACACATCAACATCACTATCACCGCAGCCAGCGTGGGGTTTATGAACCCGTGGTGCATTCCAGCAGCGTGCCCCAATCCCCTATAGCAATCAGTGAGCCCATATGTGGATACATATAATCTCCTAAAAATACCTAGCAAGGTGGTACAGCACAGAGAACATACAGTTTAGAGTCACAGTGACCTAGGCTTTAGCCCTTACCCATACACGAGCTCTGTGACCTTGGGCAAGTACCTTAACTTCTCTGAGCCTGGGATGACATGAGGAAACAGTAAGTGCTTGGTCAATGTTAGTCCCCTTTGCTGAGATGGGCACATGTGTGGACTGACAAGGAAAGCAGCCTAAGAACAGTAGTCAATGGGTTTGCCTGTCTCTTTAAAGTGTCGGGGCCAGCCTATGCTTCAGGCTTGCTGAGAAAGATGACTAGCTTTGAAATTCTATCTTGGGTTGCTTCTCTGTTCCTGTGCTCCTGATTTCTTTGCTCACAGCTGGCAGGGACAGCTGCATTGGCAGCTCAAGGGGTGCATGACTAAGGTGGAGGGATGAGCAGCTGCTGCCTGTTAGAAAGTGGGTGGTTTGGTTGGGAGGCAGGCATAAAAAGCAGTATGTGAAAATTCCCCCAGCCCCACCACCTAAATGGTATCACGGGTCCAAACCATTGCTATGATGGAGGCTCCAGGGAAGGCCTTTCCTTTCCCAGGCACTCTACCTCTTTTCCTTTACCACTGACTTTCTGCCCTCTTAACTTTAGAAAGGAGGGAATGCAATGCACATTTGTTGATTTTAATTAAGAAAAAACCTGACTTCCTTCAACATGCCATGCATTTTCACTCCTCTGTGCCTCACTGTTGCTGTTCTCACCACTGGAAATCTCCTCTCCCTCTACCTACCTGGACAATTCAAACCTTACACCTGGAATCAAACGTTAGCTCTTATGTCTTTCTCTATGCCACCTTTCTTCTAAGCTGCCACCTCTCTTTGAACTTAACCCAGTTGTGCATCACACATTGAATTGCCCTTGTTTTGTTCTGTTTTTTAATTTTATTTTTCAATTCCAATTGGCATTCAATATTATTCTGTACTAGTTTCAGGTGTACAGCATAGTAGTTAGATAATCATGTACTTTACTGAGTGGTCCCCTCGATATTTCTAGCACCCACTTTGCACCACACATAGTTATTACAATATTATTGACTATATTCCCTGTGCTGTACTTTACATCCCCATGACTATTTTGTAACTACCCATTTTTACTTCTTAATCCCTTCTCCCTTTTCACCCAGCCCCCCAACACCCTTTCCCTCTGGCAACCATCAGTCTATTCTCTGTATCTATGAGTCTGTTTCAGTTTTGTTTGTTTATTTATTTTGTTTTTTAAATACCACATATAAGTGAAATCATATGGTATTTGTCTTTCTCTGACTTATTTCACTTAGCATAATATTCTCTAGGTCCATCCATGCTGTCACAAATGGTAAAATTTTATTCTTTCTTATGGCCGAGTAACATTCCATTGTGTATATGTACCACATTTCCTTTATTCACCCATCTATTGGTGGAATCTCCCTTGCTTTTGAGGTATCTTTCCCTTGACAGAGTGAAGGCTCTTGGGAATCTTTGATTCTCTAAGTGCTTTGCTCATAAGCACTCATGAGTTGAAAACCTATGCTCCTCAGCATATTTGACAATTTCTAATTTCTCACTGACTATGGCAAGGTTATTAGCAGTATAATAAAAGCCCCTATGGATTGAGCACTTGAATAGTTCTGGAAGATGCTGGGCACACCCCCTCCCCCCTTCCCATACCTCAGGGGCAGTAGGAGTAATGGAGGTAAGGGCTAACCAAAAGCAAGGGAAAAACATCAAGGACTCATTTGGAAGCCAGAGGCACATTTCTTAGTATAATGTTTGCGTGTTCCAGATTTATTTCTTGGTGACTCAAAGTGGACCCCAGGTTCCTCCAGAAGTTCCTTGGACGTCATCAGACTTCTCAGGGGGAGTGTGGGGTTGGGAGTCGTGGATCTAGTCCTCTATTTCCACTTACTGTGCAAACTGCTTGGGACACAGCAGTAAGTCCTGTAGACTTGGGTTCAAATCCTGATTCTGCCTCTGACATGCTACCTGTGGGAACTTGTTACCTCTCTGAGCCTCAGATTCTGCCAGAGCTAAAAGGAGGATAATATTTATTTGGGTTGTTGCGATGACAAAATAATATTTATGTAAAGTACTTAATCTAGGTCTGGCACTCCATAGCTATTTAATAGGTAGTAATTATTATGCTTTGCAGATACTGGGGTGGGTAGGAGGATGGCCCGAGCATCTATACCATTGCATTAGCTATGACTAGATCCAAATATACACAGGGGAAAGTCAGCTTAGAACGCAATATGTCAAATAAATGCCTAGTGATATTTACAATGTGACTTAATAAAGGCCTGCAAGGGGCTTTCCAGTTCTCACTGTTAGGATTTTTTCTGATAATAGTCCCACATTTTCCTACTTTGATGTGCTCTCCTACCTCAGGAGAGCCCCTGACCCTGCGCAGAGAGAGCCCTGGACAGTGTCCTGCGTGAGTTGTGGTAAAGGCCGTGCTGGCTTTTCCTGTGTTCCCCTGCCTGCCTTTCTTGCCCCCGAGGTCTTATCTTGTCCTCTGGGGAGGTATGTTAAGTGCCCTGCCAGCCAGCCTGTGTGCCTGGCCTGTTTTTTCTCACTGCCAGTACCTCTTGTATTCCAATTCCAAACATGGTATCCATCTGGGGTCACCCTTTCTTCCGGTGCCAAGAGAGACACATTCCAAATGGAACACAAGTGTGCCTCCTGTGCTGGGCGCTTCATTCTGTTTGGGGAAAACAGAGCCGGCTGCAGCCCCTTCGCTGTCGCTCACTGCTGAAGTTCTCAGGCCCACAGTGCTGGCCTCTCCTCGGGACAAGTTAGGTTTTCTGCTAAGAGCCAAATGGGAAGACTGGCCTAAGAAATCGGGAGCCAGGAAAGCTCGCCAGAGCTCCGCCGGGAGGGCCAGCGCCTTGCTGAGGGAGAGAGGGTAAAGGCTTCAGCTTCTCCATGAAGTGTACTATGTCCTGCCATTCATTCCCAAAGCTCCCAGAAGCATTGCTCCTTGCGGAGGAGAAGCTGGTGGTGCGAAGCCAGAGGTGAGAAGACGCCTAGGAGGACAGACTACTCTGTTTTCGGAATTTCCTATGTGGGACAGTTTTGGAGCCCAGCAAGGCTTTGAGACGCCCCGAAGATGAGCACCAGCAGCAGCACCCTGGGCCAGCGTCTCTGGCAGGGGCCGGTGTGCGCTGGCTGGAGGCAGGATGTGGAAGGGGCTCTCTACCACCTGGCTAACTGTGTCTTCCTCCTGGGCTTCATGGGGGGCAGTGGGGTACATGGATGCTTCTATTTCTTTGGCTTTCTAGGCACGGGCTACGTGTGCTATGTGCTGTGGGGCTGGTTCAATGCCTGCGGCCTGGACATTGTCATCTGGAACATCCTGCTGGCAACGGCCTGCGTGCTCCAGCTGGCACACCTGGTCTACCGCCTGCGCAAGGACACCCTCCCTGAGGAGTTCGAGCTCCTCTACAGGACGCTGTGTCTGCCCCTGCAGGTGCCCAAGCAGGCGTACAAGGAGATTGTTCGCTGTTGCGAGGAGCAGGTCTTGACTCTGGCCACGGAGCAGACCTATGCCGTGGAGGGCGAGACGCCCATCAACCGCCTGTCCCTGCTGCTCTCTGGCCGGTAAGCTACTCTGTCACTGCCCACGCTTCTCGTTTCTCAGTAAGTCCCTTTCCATTTCATGTCCCTTTCCATTGAGGGAAGGATGTGGCAAGTAAAACACACCAAAATAGATTTTTCTAAGCATGGGTTTGCTTCCTCTTTCTGAGTATTTTCCCAGAGGAAACTAGATCATGAGGCAGCTTCTTGACTGGTAGGAAGGCTTGTGTGCGCACTTGCTGCTGGGAGGTACCGGGTGAGCGCTTCCCAAGCCTGGGTCTGAAATGACCACACTCACCCACACACACCCCCACACACACCAGTGTGTTATGCCTAAGCTATAGCAGTAGCTCTGTAAGCTTTGGAAAACTGAGCATTTCAATAAGATTAATTTATTCCTCCCATGTCCATTTAACATTTGCCAAGCGCCAACTATGTACAGGGACCAGTGCCCAAACAGAGGGGTTTCCTGCAAGCCCTGTTCCCTGCCAGGGCATCAAGGATGTTGGGGATGTCCTGTACAGACTCTGGAAGAGCCATCTGTACACGCCCAGGTATGGCGAGGGAATACCCCTTGGCCACTTTTCCATTCCCAGTAGTTCTAGTAAGTTTCTTACAGGCCAAGAAGTCAGATACTGTAAATCTGAGGGCCAGAGACTGAGGGGAGAATGGTGAGGCCCACATGTGTCTCACTGAGGATTTGGTGGAGACGCCTGGCTGACTCTATCAAGGAGGCTGACAGTCAGACAGGAGCAGTAGCGGTCTCAGTCAGGGTCAGTGTGTGCCCGACAGCCTGCATGGAGTCTCTGCTTCACATTTGGTAGGCAGTTGTGGAGCCTTAGTGGGACTTGATCTGCGGCTGAGCAGCAAATCTGGTGCACTGGTGCTGGCTCTGGAAAGCAAGCAAAGTATTTCAAAAGGCTTTGTCTTCAGTTTCCTCCTCTGCTTTCTTGAGGCCAAGAGAATGTGGTAGAAAAGATAAGCTAGTAATCACAAGGCTCTATTTTAAGGGGAAAAGAAATGAAACCAGATAAGACTGCCAATCACACAGTGGAAAAATAGAGTTTGATGATGGTACTATAACTTCTACTACTAGTGATAATATGCATTTATCTATTAATGTTTAGAATAAAAAATGTTATATATATATATATATTTTTTTTTTTTTTAATTTTTTTTGAGTCAGAGGTCCTGGATTGAAAAAGCTATCACATTTTGTGGGGAGAAATTTTATTTTATCTGAGTGAACTGAAGTGTAAGCAAATGCAATTATTTGTAAACAAATACATGCATAAATAGAAATACATTATGACTATTGCCAAAATGTTTGCCACCTACAATTCTATGCTTAAAATAAAGACAATTTAGGAAATGTGCTCGTTCCTGAGATCCATGTCATTTGCTTGCTCCTCTTAACTCCTCTCTGTTCAAAGGAGGGAATTGAGACTGGTGGGGGAAATGCCCACTCCGCTTGTATGCTGCTCACTTATGGAAATATGTTATAATTATTGTATGGTTCAGGTATCCTTAATGTGGTGGATTGACCATGAATTTCTATAAGACCACTTCCCTGTGAAGGGGAGAGAGGGGCTTGCTCTCTCAGCATGGCTTTTCTTAGTATACTTAGCATCGAAAACCCGAGTCAGAAATTAGGCCATTTTTATTTTTATTTCTTGCTTTTCAAGGTTTGGAGTAAGAGTTCTGTTTTGTTATTTTTCAATATCATCCTCTCAGTTTTGCTAGGTTGGAGCTGGGGAAGAGGCTTCTAGTCTACGAGCAGGCTCAGGTTTTACGAGAGGATCCTGCCCCTTTGGCTGGTTGTGGCGAGGCACCACGCACCTCAACGCAGCAGGCCAACGCTCCGCCAGGGAGGGGAATTTGTTGTGCTGCTCTCCCCACCCAGAGACAGACTCTCATCTGGAAACCGTTGCTGAAACCTCAGACATCCTTTTTGCTTTATTTTAATAAAGGCAAATCAGTCCCTTTCAAGACTTAGAAAGTGACTTCCTCAAAGTTTATCACCCTGTTTTTAGCTGTGGGAGAATTTCTTAATAATTATTCAGAACACCAGTACACACATGCACAGCCTCCAGAGCAGGCAACTGATTGTCTAAGATCTTCTGGAAAAGATGTTAGAAATGAACTTCCAATAAAATCATCAAATGTTATGGTTGACAAATTTCCTTGAAAGTCAAAGTCAGATATATAGTGCATTCTGGAAAAGAGGAGGGGCAAGACAGGCTCCGCCCACTCGTGAGTTTCCTCAAGTCTGTACCTACTCAAGGGTGGAGAGATAAGGTGACTTTCAAAACGGAGTATGCTGTTAACTGAGGCATTTACTCTGCTGGTTAGGAAGGGCACAGGTGGGGAACATGTTTTCTAAACTACATGTAGGAAGTGGAATGTGGAATCACTCTGTACTCCTCCCCTTACGGGCTGTCCAATGGCTCATGAAGTTTTAAAAATGACTAACGAAAAAGGGAAACAAACAAACAAACACCTAGGCATCCCAGATTACTCTCCAGGGTGGAACTGGGGAGCAGCTTCAACAACCCAAACTAGTCTGTTACAGCATCACCACAGGCGCACCTTGCTTTTAAACAACAACAACAAAACAACATAACAAAAACTAGCACTGGTTACTTTTCTAGCAATACGCAATTACACAAAATTAACTAGTACTGAGAAGGGGGAAGGGGCCCTGGCTGTGGACCTTGTCTCACACCAGTGCATGTGGGTAAGTGCAGGGCCTTGGTCATTAATGCAAAACTGAACTTTTCATTTTTAGCCTTTAGTTTGATTTAGACATTGTTTTTAGTATGATGTTGACACCAGCTGTGCAGAAAGGGCGCTGGAGGGATGCTCATAGTAGCACACCCCTTTTTCAGTTCTGGAGGCTCCGGGGAAGCCAATATTGTTTCATCAAATACGTTCTTTAGACCTTTCTGTGTGAGTGCAGAACACTCCACATACATGACCGCCTTTGGGTCACAAGCCAGCTTTTTGGCAGTCTCTGGAATGACAGGCTTTTTTTTTTTTTTTTTAAATTGTTGACAGTATTACAGATGTCTCCCATTTTCTCCCTTTTTGCCCCTCCGCTCAACCCCTGCCCCAGCCCAGGCCTTCCCCATACTATTGTCTATCCATGGGTTATGCATATATGCATGTATGTTCTTTGGTTAATCTCTTCCTGCCCCCCCCCCCCCCCCCGAGATCTGTTATTCTGTTCCATGCATCCACACCTCTGGGCCTATTTTGTTTGTCAGTTTATTTTGTTCATTAGATTCCACATATAAGTGAGATCATGTGATACTTCTCTTTCTCTAACTGGCTTATTTCACCTAACTTAACAGTTTCCAGGTCCATCCATGCTGTTTCAAAAGGTAAGAGCTCCTTTTTAACAGCTGCATAGTATTCCATTGTGTAAATGTACCACAGTTTTTTATACACTCATCTACTGATGGGCACTTGGGCTGTTTCCAGATCTTAGCTATTGTAAATTGTTCTGCTATGAACATAGGGGTGCTTAAGTTCTTTCTGATTAGTGTTTCAGGATTCTTAGGATATGTTCCCAGAAGTGGGATCACTGAGTCAAACAGCAGTTCCATTTTTAATTTTTTGAGGAAACTCCATACTGTTTTCCACAGTGGCTGCACCAGTCTGCCTTCCCACCAGCAGTGTACCAGGGCTCCCCTTTCTCCACACCCTCGCCAGCACGTGTTGTTTGTTGAATGATGGTAGCCATTCTGGCAAGTGTCTGTTTGTCCTTGGCAAATGACAAGTTTCTCCATAGTAGAGGGGCCATCTCTGAGATCAATTTGGGTCCCCAAAGCAAGAAAAGGAGTCTTTGGACAGTGGTGAGTTATCTCAGGCACCCACTGTCTTTCACATTTTCAAATGAGGATGAAGAGACCACTGAAAAACATACTAGAAACACATCTGTTTGTGGATAACTCAGCGGCTGTAATCTGTCATAACCCTCTTGTCCTGTGGTATCAAAAAGCCCAAGAGTATAGGGCTCTACACTGATCATAACTGTGACTGCATAGTTGGCAGAAAGAGTTGGTACACACTCAGGTGGAAATTTGTTGTGTAGAATATCAGGAGACATGTTTTACCAACGGCACCATCTCCCACAACAGCACATTTAATTGTCTGCACTGCTGAAACAGTTTTCTGTGCACTTTAACTGTTTCAGATCCAATGATGACCTCAGCTTCTCCTTAGAGATCTTTTTGTCTGCTCCCTTTGCCTCATAGAGACACCTCCTTTCTTGGTATAACTCACTTTAGAAGAGAAGTTGAAGCTAAAACTCTGTGTTTTCTGGGGAAAAGAGGGAAAAACCCATACTGGATCATAATCATTTTCCATTTTTTAATGTCATTTAGACTTTGAAGAGGATTTGGGGAGTCATTCCCTTTTTCCCACAGTCTCTTTTCTCCCTTTGCCAGGGTTCGTGTGAGCCAGGATGGGCAGTTTCTGCACTACATCTTTCCTTACCAGTTCATGGACTCTCCCGAGTGGGAATCACTGCAGCCCTCTGAGGAGGGGGTGTTCCAGGTAATAGGGAGCCCCATGGCAGTACCACCCCGCTCATCCCACTGTAACCCAGCAAAAATCCCCTCCCCGACCTCTCCCCTCTGACGTCCGTCCTTGGAGCCACGGCCAATATGATGCTAGGGGGTGAGAGCGCTCTCCTTCTGTGCAAAGAACACCTGGGCTCCTGGAAGAGGGATGGGTACCGACCACTGACAGGTGGGTCATGTCACTCCTATGCCTAAAACCCTTCAGAAGACCCCGGGGACCACAGTGTAAGAACCCATGCTTCTTAGAAAGTAATTTAAGACCTGTAGTGGTATCCAGCTTATCTCCCACCCCTCCCCCTCCCACTCTTTGCTCATCCCAGCCGTACTGAACTGGAAGTACTGCTCTAAACACAGCACGCTGTTTTGCCCTGCCATGCCTTGGCCCCTCCTGCCCCTTCTACCTGAAATGTGTTTGCCCATCTAGATGAGGCTGTGGCATCTCACTTCCTGTGAAGCCGGCCCAGACTGACCTCACCAGCTTCCACCCCCAGAGCCCGTTGTCCTGCCTGTGTACCTTTCTGTTCCTTCTACTTACGCTGCCTGGTGCACTTATTACTCTCTAAGGATCTGATTTCCTCTCTGTCTTCTGCACAGTGAACTCTTTGAGGTAGAAAGCTGGGCTTCCCCTTCTATCTTCAGGCTCTAAAGGACAGTAACTTGAACACAGTAGGTGGTCAATAAACATTGGCTGAACTGGCCTGTCAGTGGGCAGTTGGTGTCTCAGAGGACTCCATGGGGCATTCACATACACACCTTAAGGTGGGAACCTGGCTGCTTGTCCCCTCCTCTCTTCCCTGCCAATCCTCAGACTTCGCTTGCCTTCTTTGTAGTCCTCACTTACTGAATGGTTAATATGTGGCAAGCACTACATATTACATCATTGCCTTATTGGTTCTCACACAATCCTCTGGGCTAGATATTATTATTACCCCCATTTTACAGATGAGAAAACTGAGGCTCAAAACCATCAAGTAATCTGTCCAAGGTCATCTAGAAAGTGGCAAAGCCAAGCTGCCTGGCTCTACTATTTCTGATCTTTTTTAAAATGGTAGGGGCCCAGCTGGGCATGGCTCAGCAGTTGAGTGTCGACCTAGGATCCAGAAAATTTGGGTTCAATTCCCGGTCGGGGCACATGCCCGGGTTGTGAGCTGCAGCAGATCAATGACTCTCTCATCATTGATTTTTCTATCTCTCTCTCTCCCTCTCCTTTCCTCTCTCTGAAATCAATAAAAGATATATTAAAAAAAAAAAATTAAAAAAAAAAATGGTAGGGGCCACCAGTAGGGTAGAGTTTACACACACACACACACACACACACACGAGTTCTGTTACAGGGATTCCCCTTACCAGATAGTTTGCCAGCACTAGGTTCCATGTTTCTCCTACCGCTTTTATCAGGGAGCCTCTCAGGCTAGCATACGAGCCAACCCCATAATAGACACATGCCAGGCAGTACCACCTGGCTGGGCCTGCTTCCGCCCCACCCACCCTGACTCCTGGCTCTATGAGGACAGAGCCTGAGAGGTAATCCTGATCCCCCTGCCAGGACTACCAGCCTTAGGCCCCCTCTGATCAGGTTCCTACACACATACACACACGCAGTGTTCTTCTTTGAGAACTCCCCCCGCCCCCACAGGGCCATAAGAACCTCTAGGAGGGCTGAGTCAGATCCTGAGCCAGCAGGAACAGGCTCAGTTTCTGACAGTGATACTGAGAAACAGGTGGTGGATAAGATGAGTGTCCTCCCCTAAGTTATACTTGAAAGGAAGGGCTATAACCCCAGATGACCTTGCAGCCTGGAATGTAGGTACCGTCATATTCCTCCCATTTATATTTTTAGCATGCACCTCATTTGGGATCAATGAGATCGACATGTTTGCTGTGTAAAGTCCCATTTCCTCTTTGCAAATGTCAAGTGCTGTCCTGAGTTATAGTTCATCTTGTCCTTGCCTTGAATTACAGCCTTTGTTGACTAAGGTGGCAATCCATATCCTGAACCATAATTCTTATCGCGCTTACCACAAATGAATGGACATTTCATCCCACCTCTCACTTTTTATTGGGCCCAGGGCCTCTTTCATATGTTATCTCATTTAATCAATTCAGCCAAACTCTGAGGTGAGAATTAAAGAAAAAGCTTGTCAAATTTACAGACATAAGTTAATAAACAGGTTTCCTGAAGATCTTTGGGGAAGGATTGTAGACAGAACATGAGAAAGTGACATTAGGTTGTTTAACAACATACGAGGTAGAAAATCTTCACCTGAATCATTCATTCACTTCAGTGATATGTATACTTACCATATACCAGGAATTGTTGAAGGTGCTTAGAATTATCAGTGAACAGAACAGATGAAGATTCCCTGCCTCCATGCAATTTATATTTTAGTAGGGGAGGGCAAAAAACCCCATAGATATAATGACTAAGTAAATTATATGATATGTTAAACAATCATAACTGCTGTTTAAAAAATTGAGTAGTGTGAGACATAGTTGCGATTTTAAATTAGGGTCATGGAAATCTTGTTGAGCAGGTGACATCTGAGCAAAGACCTGAAGAAGGCGACAGTGTGAGCTCTGTGAACATCTCAGAGAAGAACATATCAGAGAGAAGGAAGAGCCAGTGCAAAGGCCCAATGTTGGGAGGGGCTAGCATGTTTCAGCTACAGAAAGGGGGCCAATGCTGCTGGGACGGAGACAGGGAGGGGAGAAGGTAGAGGGAAGGGAAGTCAGAGAGGTTACTAGGAGCCACATCATGTAGGGTCAGAGCATATATTTCCTAGATAGAGCCAAAGGATTTCCTAACGCATTGGATGTAGTGTGTGAGAGATAGGATTAAGGAAAACTCCAAGACTTTTGGCCTGAGCAACTAGAAGAAGGAAGCTGCAATCAACTGAGATAAGGAAAACTGTAGGTGGAGTTGGTTTGGGGGGGCGGGGGGAGAAGTTCAATTTGGGATATATTAGATTTGTGTCATCTATGGACATTTAAATAGAGATGCTGAATAGGCAATTTATATTTGAGTCTGGAATTAAGGAATGAGGCCTGAGGTTGAGATGTAAATTTCAGAGTCATTGGCATACAGATGATATTTAAAGCTGTTGGGTTGGACGAGATTGCCAAGTGAGTGAGTTTAGACAGAGGAGGGATTCAGGAGCCAAGCCCTGGGATACTCTAGTGTTTAGAAGGTGAGAGAAAAAGAGGAAGCAGCAAAGGAAGCTGAAAGTGAGCAATCAGAAGATTGTACCAAGAGAATATGGTGTCCTGGGAATCGAGTGAAGTAAGTATATCAGAGAGGAAGCAGTCAACAGGGCTGAACACCAGGGAAACTGACCACTGCTACTTTGAGGTCATTGGTGACCTTACCAGGAACTGTGTTTGTGGACTGTTAGGGGCAACCCTTTACTGGTTTAGCAGAGAGTAATTGGAGAAGAGTTGGAGATGGCAAGTATAGACAACATATTTTATGGAGTTTTGCTGAAAAGGAGAACAAATTAATGGAGTGATGGTTCACCAAAGAAGTGAGGTGAGGAAAGAGGATTTTCATTTTTAAAATTTTGATTTATTTTAAGATGGGAGAAGTAGCGGCAAGTTCATAAGAATGCCCAGTCTTTATGTTCGGCCCTAAGGACATTGTTTACGTCCATATTAGCTCTTCCAAATGCCCGCTTCTTCGGGATTCTGATTTCTTGTTTGGCAATTGTTAGTAAGCATATCTAAAGTACAGGCCATGGCGGACAGTGACCACTACTTGCTCAGTGGTTAGCAATGAATGGATTGTGAGTACTTACTACTTTCAAAATTCCTCCTCATGAAGCAACATGCTCAGAGAGATTAAGTAATTTGTCTGATGTCACAGAGCTGGTAAAGGGGTAAATCTGGAAGCTTATACCAGCTTCTGGCCTTGATGAGGTGGTTCAAGACCCTATCTTTAGCTGATAATTAGGGAGAAATGAGTAAAGAAAATGAAAGAAGGGTACTGCAGGGGGAAAGGGAGAAGAGACAAAGATAATGGGAGCTCTGGTAGGCAAGGCAAGAACTATAAGGATTGTATAAAATCTCTAAGAAAGAATGTAAAGTTAACCTTACCTTTAATTCAATAATCCATATTCATAACTTAACACCACACCTGACAATTGAGTCATCTCTCAATAAATATTAGCTACTATCATCATCATGATCATTTCCATTGTCTCCATTTACAAATTTTCATCATGAACTCTGCCAACCTTCTCACTGTTAAAGTATTTTGGCCACTTAGCTTATTAAAAATTGTGTGATTCTCACCCAGCCAGGCGTGACTCAGAGGTTGAGCATCGACCTAGGATCCAGGAGATTGTGATTTGATTCCTGGTCAGGGCACATGCTGGGGTTGCAGGCTCGATCCCCAGTCAGGGGCTTGCAGGAGGCAGCCAATCAATGGCAACTCTCTCATCATTGGTGTTTCTATCTCTCTCTCTCCCTCTCCCTTCCTCTCTCTGAAATCAATAAAGATATATATATATTTTTAAATTGTGTAATTCTATACTATTGTCCTTCACTATCCTAAGCATGTTTCCACTTTAACCCCAGCTCTACCACTCATCATTGTTTTAACAAAGATTTATCAAGCACCTACTGTGTGCGGGACACACATTATTTACCCTGCAAGTGTAATTTAGCTTTGCATCCTGGGCACATACTGAAAACTCAGAAATTCCTAGATGACTAAATCAATGGAGAGTGGGGTGCCTTTTGACTTTGTGTTCTGAAGATTTCTTCATCCTGTGTGCCCTTTTTCTGACTTTAGTCATCAGATCTGTCTGGCTACTTGCAGTGGCCAAGTCAAGAGCAATTTCACAGACTTGAATCCCAGGCTAATGATCTGTCCACCTGCTGCAGCTTGGCATTCCTGATACCCAGGGAAGCTCTTCAACTAAAATGCTTTCCAGCTCCTCTTGCATCCCTATAGTATCCTTCTTTATTCTTTAAACAAGCTGTCATCACCATTCTGACCTTTCTTCAGAGCACTAGCAGCCCCTTCTCTCTCTTGAAGTTTCATCAGACTAAGACCCTTCTGTAGCCATTAGTGGCATCAGCCATGGGGCCATAGACTGTGAGAGCTGAGGAGGCCAGATGTAGACACTGAGGCTCCAAGAGGTGAGGGCCCAGTAAGTGCATGGCTGATCCCAGGGCTTCTGACAAGGATATGTGCCCATCAGAGCACACAATTAAGTCATTCACTGGACCCCCTCCAGGCAAGGCCACAGGGGGAGAGGTGCTCCCACAGCTTCTTCAATAAAAGTGCAATTGTTTACCAAGTAACTATATATATGTTTCTCTCTGCTTAACATGAACATATTTTCTGGTTTAAATCTTCACTCTCTACTCCTGACCCCCCTCAGGTCACTCTGACTGCAGAGACCCCATGCAGCTACATTTCCTGGCCCCGGAAAAGTCTCTACCTTCTTCTGGCTAAAGATCGATACATCTCCCGGCTCTTCTCGGCCCTGCTCGGCTATGACATCTCAGAAAAGCTCTACGCTCTCAATGAGAAGCTCTTTGCTAAGTTTGGGCTGTGCTTCGACGTCCGTCTCCCCAGCCTCTATCATGTTTTGGGCTCTGCTGCTTCAGATTCAGGGCCGGAGTCCGAGAAGGAGGAAGAAGCCCATGAGCCAGCTGCATCCCCTCCTCAGGCCATGCCCACTTCTGTCCAGCAAACACCCCCTTGTACTCCCCCTCCAGCTGCCACCAATCCCCCTGCTCGGCCCTCCCGGGCCAGGATGTCCCGGCCTGACAGCGGCGTCCTGGGTGAGGACTCCACCAGTCTGGTGCTGGAGGATTTTGAGGAGGTGTCAGGATCAGAATCGTTCATGGATTATAGGAGTGATGGGGAGTACATGAGGTGAGGGAGAACTAACATGGGCACAGCCACCGGCTCAGCATCCCGTGTAAGTACTCAGAAGGCAGCTGCCACACCTGCCTGCCAACAAGTGTCCTTAACTCAGCTTATAAGAGCAAAAAAAAAAGCATTTCAGGAAGCCTGTCCTCTCAGAGGACTCCTAGAAAGTGGCGTTAACCCACCCTTGCCCATAGTAACGCACTGCAGGTGCATGCAGGCATGAGGGGATTTTCTAACTCGTCCTTTATTCAATGTGATTGCATTTTTGAAAGTGGCCTGGTTGACATTTTGAGCAAGCAGATAGGTTGCTAAATTTTTCGCAAGTTTATGCGAATAGCTTAAGGAGATTTTATTTGTGGCATGCATTTTGTGTGTGTGTGTGTGTGTGTGTGTGTGGCATGCATTTTATAGGGGAGAGAAAGCTGGCATGGCTCTAATTCCTATTGGTTCTTCCTGGCATAGAGTCAGCTCTGGAAGGCAGTCATTGTTCAGCCTGGGTTGGGCAGTTATCTGTTAAAATTGTGTATTTCAAAGAGGCTTGGGATCCAGGCTAATAACCCTGGGAGGAAAATGTGCCCGCCTTGCCCTCCTCTCTCCTAGTAGAAAGTGTGCCCCTGGCTCAGGCAGGGCACTGGGTGCTGCTCTGACTGAACGTGACTGTGATCTGATGTGTATGCTGAGGGCTGGTTTTCCCCGCAAACCACACCCGTGTGGGTGGAGCGGGCTCGAGTCTGGGAGGACTGAAGGTACCTGCAGGATTTCCTTCGTAGATCAGAGGAGTCCCTGAGAAAGGCTGTACAGAGCAGTTCTGGGAACTGCTTTCATGTCCCCTTTGCTGCTCTCGCAATGCTGTGACGTTCTCCTCTGGGACTCCACACGCCCACGTGGAGGCCTGGCTTTTCCTGAGGAAAACACCACAGTTTTCGACTTAGAAGGCGTTTCCTAGTAAGGGGGGCAGGCCCTAAGAGACCATTCGTTCTTGGGGAAGCTCTGACAAATTTCCTGAGGAACTAGCTCAGGGAGAAAGGTTTCCAGGGTACACGAGGTGAATGAGTGAATGTTTGTGTATTTTGAAAAACAAGTTATATAAGTGATGAAAGAGGCAAGAGAGGTGAATGTTAAGAGGTTAGATATTTGGTTTTATAGGTTGGGATTGTATCATCTCCTGGGGTACCAGCGTCCCTAGAACCATAGTTGAGCTAATTCTGGGGTAATTCCAAGGATCTATTTAACACCCAAGATCACTTTGTCGACCCACTTCACTTGCATTGTCCGTTCTCATGGCCCCTTTCCCGTTGTGCTGATATTCACCTCCCTACCCACTCGCCCCCCCATCCAGGCACAAGGATTAGGTCCTGTGGGTCCCTCTTTCTCCAACTCACCCGCCCCCTGAACATGCTCTTAACTCACAGCAGCTCTCGGTGTTCACATGCTCTCCCTGGTCCCCTCCTCTTTTCCTGGCTCTGTCGGTTCTCTTACGTCTTCCCTCCTTCTGACCTCCGCTCAGTCCTCGGTTGCCCCAGTTTGCTGCTCTTCAGAAAGAGGAAACACCCTTTCCTCTTCTCAGTTAATGTCCTCTCTCCATGTTCGTCCTCTACGTCTTCTCCACGTCGTTGTTCACGTATTGATCTTTCTGTGACCTTCCTTTTCTTCCCCCCACTTTCCTGCCTTCTATCTATTCTTCCTCCTAAACTATCCTGTACCCCCAACTTAGTTTTTTGTCCTGGCTCTTCCAAGATCAGCACTTCTCCCTCTGCCTATAAAGAAAACCGCTCGCCCTGGCTGGTTTGGCTCAGTGGTTAGAGCGTCAGCCTGCAGACTGAAGGGTCCTGGGTTTGTACCCAGGGCATGTACCTCGGTTGCAGCCTCGATCCCCAGGCCCGGTCTGGGCACATGTGGGAGGCAACCAATTGATGTGTCTCTTTCACATCAATGTTTCTCTCTCTCTTTCCCCCTCCCACTCTCTCTGAAAACAATGGAAAAAATATCCTCAGGTGAGGATTAAAAAAAAGAAAAGAAGACCACTTAAGCCCTGCCTGGCGTGGCTCAGTCGGTTGAGCCTTGTCCCATGCACTGGAAGGTTGCCGATTTGATTCCCCGTCAGGGCACATGCCCGGGATCCTGGGATCCCCGATAGGGGCCATGCAGGAGGCAGCCAATCGATGTTCGCTCTCACGTCGATGTTTCTCTCTCTAAGGAAAAAAAAGAAAGAAAAGAAAACCACTTAAATACAGGTATAAAAACTCTTAACTTTAGGCTGCTACACATTTCATGCAGAAGTTTTCCCAAACGTGGGTAGGCAGCTTGGTAAATAAGGAAGAGACTTGGACTGGGAGGCCAGAGACCAAGCTTCTATGTCTGGCTCTGCTACTTTTTGCAAACCACACAACCTCACTGAAACTTACTCTCTTCGTTTGACGAGTTGGCCCCCAAAGGCCCTCTTGGGTTTGTGAAAGAAGGCAAAGGGTGAGTTGTTCAGAGGAGGAAAGGGGAAGGAGTCGGTCAGCAGTGCAATGGACACAAGCCCCGGGCACGGGAGTGTCTTTCAGCAATAACTCTGCTATATTTCACTCCAGTTTCTCTTGTGTCGTAAGACTCTCTTCCTCCCTGCTGGGTGGTGGGTCCTGCTCTACTCAAGGTTCCCTCCGTTCTGTAGCTGTGGATTTTATCATGTGATGACAATGCAGATGTTCCATATGAAAGGAGGTCACAGCTGTCCCCAAGCTCCTCCACCCTTAATACTCTCATAAGAAATGCCTCTTTCCAAATTCCGCCATTTCTGAAGCTCAAGGTGAGAAAATTGCCAATATAGCTCACATTCTAAAGTACTAGTAGTTGCAATACAAAGAGAGTAGGTTTTTAAATGTTTGTTTGAGCCATAGAGAGAAAGGAAGAATCATAGTTCTCTTGCAAACCACAGTCTTCAGAACAACCTGAAAACATGATCAAATTGGCCCAATTTCAGACGCCTTTCCGATCAGCCTGTGATAATGGTATAGTTTAAACCGGGAATCCCTTTCTGGAATTGTGTTTTGGGATGTTTGATTTGACTTATTTGCCATTAAACTCCTTCGAGGGTCATTACTGTAATGAATAAACATAGTCCCCTGTGACTGGTAGCAATTTGCTATCGTTTCCTTTATAAAATAGGGCACAGTTCACCAGCCATCCCCTGGCTCTTTGGTTACAAAATTGGAAGCTCATTGCTATTCACCCCAGCACAGCAGCTACATAAGGCAGGACGCTGGCTGAACTCTGCATGGTTAAGAATGACACAGCTTCATCACACTGACACCCGTGCTTGTCCCTTGTACCGATCCAACTGAACACCAGCTAGCCACAGTGAGAGCTCCCACTGCAGCTCTTTCTTGAAGAGTTCAATTTTTAGTCTTGAGGTGCCCAGAACTGAACCACAAATGGGTGCTACTTCTTTTAACAGGAAAAGCAGTGCTGCTGGATAGTGTATCCGCGCAGGGTCTTACAGCTCCACCCTGCAGTATCCCTGTCTGCACTGGAAGTTTCCCATCTAATGCCTGGATGCTCTCACAGTGTTCAATTTGGTGTCTTAGCTGTAGGAGATGCTCAGTGAATACATCTGCGAGGTGCTCAGTTAGGTCAAACAATGAGTCCATTATCATTAATTAATTGAAAGCTGTCTGAAATGGGGCTGATTTTGATTACATGTTCAAGTTGTTTTCAAAATTCTGTGGTTGGAAAGTAAAAACTATATATTGTTTTCTTTCTCTCTATTATTTAAACAAACAAAAAATGAGAAAGAGATTACAATATGGAGACTGATTGTGGTCAGGGAAAAATGTCAAGACCAAGACAGGGTACCAAAGGCTGGAGAACCAACTCAACAAACATTTACTGAGTATCCAGTATACAGATATTTCAGGGATTGTGCCAGGTAATCACATCCTGAGTAATCATGAGTAACAGTTGAAAGAACTGAAGATGTTTAACCTGCAAGATGGGCATTTTAAAAAGAGAGCAATGGAACAGACCGACAATTCTCAAAGGGAAGGTGGGAGTGGGTGGGAAGAGATTAACCAAAGAACTTCTATGCATGTATGCATGACCCATGGACACAAACAATAGTGTGGTGAAGGCCTGGGGGTGGGGAAGAAGGTAGTAGGGGTCAATGGGGGGGAAAAAGAGGACATCTGTAATACTGTCAACAATAAAGATAAATTAAAAAATAAATAAATAAAAAGAGGGGAATTAGAATTTGCCTTAATTTGGTGTGATTCTTGAGGATAAAAGATGTCTTAAAGGCTGAAAGCTATAAGGAGAAGGGTTTCAGCTTATTATTAATAATGGATTGCCTCACAGAATAGTGAGTTACCCATCACTGAAAGAGTTCAAGCAGGGACACAAAGAAATCATCTCAGAGATTTTTAAAGGCGATTCTGGCCCCAAGAGAAGAATGCCTTAGGCTGTTGCTATTAAGGTGCCTTCTAACTCTGTGATGGTACGGTTCTGTGATTCTGAGATCTGACTCTAGTCCTGCCACTCAACCACCATCAAGAGCAGTTCCTCATCTGCAGAACAGGACCAATAGTCTAAGAGATAATTAATACCTACTAATAGGAGGTCTGCCTTACCAGGTTGCTGTGTGAGGAGTAATTGAGATAAAATATACAAAGGCAGTTTGTACATTGTACAGCACAAGTTTAATGCAAACTGTATTTATATGTGTGTAGAATTGTTTGGCCGTCTCTCTCTCTCTCTCTCTCTCTCTCAGATTTACATGACTTCCCCCCTTTATTTACCCCAGTCTGGCTTTTTAGGGAAGGTGGCCATTGGCAGAATCCCCTCACAACTAAAGGAACAGCAAAAAGGTGGAGCCCCCCCCCCCGCAAAAAAAAGAAATGCACACTAGCTCCTCAGCCCCTGAATAATGAAGTGATGGCCAGGACTTCATCTGTTTTCCTTCATTTGCTTAGGAAGAGGCAGGTCACACTATATTTGGGCTCTTTCCCTCTGAAGTGCTGCAAGGTGTTTGGGTAGCTGTCAGTGTTGTTAAACAGCACTTTTCTCCCAGAACCTGTAAAGACTCCTCGGCAGAAAATTTGCCCTTGAAGGTGACATGACAGGTGATGCTGGTGGGGGGGTCTCAGGTTCTGGGTCTCCAGGTGGTAGCCCTGCTCTACCTGCTGAGGCTCCGCGCAGTCAGGTAAATCAGACTTACCTGCCCCCTGGGTTACAGTAGCCTGCAGTTGGTGTTCATTCCCTGGCTCTTCTTCTACTTATGTCTCACAGGCCTCATTTGCCTCTCTTTGTAAAAATAAAAGAGAGAGGTCTTATAAAACGCCCCATTTTTCTCGACAGAGTTTTTAAAAACTCATTCAGTAGTGTTAGGAAGTAAAGTTCTATAGCTTCTTTTTGGAGGCAACAGAAGTTGATCTCTTGGTCTCTTCACTTATAAATTGAGAGAATTGAACTAGATAACTTCAAAGCTGACTCATCCTAATGTTCTAGAATGAAATGATTCAAAGATACAACTGCACCTGAGTACAGTTAAAACACTGGGAATTTTTAAAGGTTAAAAAAAAAAAAAGGTAAAAGAACTCTATGAAGTTTGGCAAGCTATTGGGAGCCATAGTGCTAAAATCCCCTCTCTTTTTCTTTCCACAGCTTCTAGAATTCCTCTCCAGAGCTACTCTCAAGTTAAGTCTACCAGACAGGCCCCCTTGGCTCCAATCGGCACTCCTGAACTTTAAGGATCCTTGGGATATCTTTTCTCTGGCCACATTCACCTTCGAAGGAAGGTCCTGTATGCACCCCCTCTCCTCGCCTTCTGGGAGGCTCACAGGCAAGATTGAAGCACACACAGAGGTGCCAGCACTTCAGCTTACACCAGGGTCCGGAGTGACAGATTCACCGTCGCCAGCTTTCCTGCTAGGAGAAGGCATCTACGAGGGCAAAAGGCACAGGTTCCATTCTTTACTAGCTTCAGAATCTCGGCCAAGTCACATAGCCTCTCTGGGCCTCATCTGCAAAGTGGGGACTATAACCCACCTCACAGGGTTGTTGTGAGGATTATGAGTTGATTTAGGTAAAGCACTGAGAACACAGCATGGCACCTAGTAAGCACTCAATAAACCACTCAGTTCCTTTCCCTGTGTTGTTTCTTTTAACCTTCTGAAAGGATGAGTGAAATGTCAGCTATCCAAGAAGTTCTCACTGTGTGTGTGTTTTTTAAAAAATTTAATTAAAATTCAATGTGTGGGAATAGAATTTTAAGTGGATTTAGAAATTTAACGTATTCTATTTTATTTCTCCCCTAAATACTTCAACCTAGATTCCAATTACCTATTGCTGTGGGCATTCACCCCTAAAACAGTGACTTAAAATAGTTACAATAATTTATTTTGCTCATGAATGTGGGGCTTGCCTGGGCTCAACTGGGCTGTTCCCACTCAAGGGTTCTCATGCTGTTGCATTCAGGCAGTGGCTAGGGCTAGAATCATCTCCGAGGCTTCTCGATCATGTGTTTGGGGCCTAGCCTGGGAAGGCTCAAACAGCTGGACCACCTGGGGATTCTTGCGCATCTCTTGCTCTGTCAATAGTTTGTTCACTTTTGTTGCTGTAGAAGTACTATGTTGTATGAATATACCACAATTTATTTATCTGTTCTACTACTGATGAGTTTGGAGTAGTTTCTAGCTTGGGGCAACTGCTGTTATAAACATTCTTGCACATGCCTTTTGGTGCACACATGCATACATTTCTCAGGTATATACCTAGGCCTGGATTACTAAGGCATAAGTTCAACTGTAGTAAATATTATCAAACAGTTTTCCTAAGTGATTATACCAATTCATATTCCCACCAGCAGTGTAGAAGAGCTCTAGTTGTTTCTCATCCTCCCCAATAGTTGGCATTTTCATTAAAAAAAAAAAAAAATTGGCCATTTGGGTGTATGTAGCAACATATCATGTGGCTTTAATTTTCATTTCCCTGAAGAATAATGAGGTCGAGGACCTCTATTGTGTTTTTATTTTCCACACACATATTCTCTGCTGTGCAGTGCCTGTTCTAGACCTTGTCCATTTCCCTGTTTGTTTGTATGCTCTTGCTTATTGACTTAAAGGAATTCTTTAGATATTCAAGTTAAAAGTTCTTCATTGCCTCTATATTCAAATATATTCACCCACTTTCTGACTCACTATTTTTCTCTAAATGATATCTTTTGATGAACATGAATTCTTAATTTCAATGTCATAATTTTATCACTTTTTTCTATCCTAGTGTGTTCTGTGTCTTGTTTAAGAAATCTTTTCTTCCATTGACGATATTTTTCTGTTACCTTCTAGATGTTTTGTTGTTTTACAAGTCACAGATCTGCAATTGACCTGGATTTGACGTGTGTGTATCTATGACATACGGATCAAATTTGTTATTTTCCAGAGGATATCCAATAAACTCAGCACTATTACTGAGCTGATTATCCTACCCCCACTAGTGACCAGTGTCCCCTTTGCCATATACCCGAAGGTCTGTTTCTGGATCTTCTATTATCTTCCATTAGTCTGTTTTTCTATCCGTTGACAATACCACCAGTTGTAACTATTGTAGCTGTATAATAAGTTTAATATCTGGTGATCTTCAAACTTCTTTCTTCAAGTCTTTGCTATTCTTGGCCTTGCTCTTTGTATTTCCATCAGCTTGTTAACCTCCACAAAATGATAAACTCTGTTGGGGTTTTTATTAGAATTACATCCACATTGTGAGTCAGGTTGGTAGATAATTGATATTTTTTAAATCCATGAATATAGTAGAGCACTTCATTTATTTTGGTCTTTATTTTTCCATCAGTAGTGTTTTGTAGATTTCCATGTAGAGATCCTTGCACAGCTTTTGTTAGAATTATTTCTAGGTATCTGATTAATTTGATGCTATTGTAAATGTTATCATTTAATATTTTTTTGCTTTCTAATTTTTGGTTGCTAGCATGTAGAAATAGAATTGATTTTTGTATCTTCACCTTCTATCTAGTGATCTTGATAAAGTCACTTACAATTCTAATAATTAATCCATAAAGTCTTCAGGATTTTCCATAGATTCAATTATGTTATCTGTAAATAGTGATAGTTGTATTTCTTCATTCCTGACCTATGCATACTTTAATTTTCCTCTTTCTTCTTCATTTTTTTTTTTTCATGCCTTGTTGCACTGGGTTGGACCTCCAGTACAGGATGACTAGCAGGGACGATGAAGACATCCTTCTCTCATAGTGAAATGTTTTCAATATTTCACTATTAAGTATGACATGTGCTGCTAGGTTTTTATGATAGCCCTATCAGGTTAAAGAATTTCTAATCCTAATGTTCTAAAAGCATTCTTTTAAGATCATGAACAAGTATTGAATTTTATCAAATGATTTTCTGCATTTATCTAGCTTATTTTTTTCATTTATTCTGTTAATGAATTACATTAATAGATATGCAAAAGTCAAAACAAACTTGCATCCCTGGAACAAATCTAATTTTATTATGATGTATTTTCCTCTTTATATATTTCTAAACTTGGTTTGCAAATATTTTGTTTAGGATTTTTGCATCTATGTATCTTGTAATATCATTGTCAGGTTTTAATATCAAGGTTACGCCGACTTTGTAAAAGGAGCTGGGAAGTATTCTTTCTCTCCTTTTTTCCTATTCTCTGGAATGGATCTCTAACCCAAAACAGTTTTATAACTCTTGAGTCTCATCTTGCCCACCTTACCGTCTGCTCTCTGTCTTTTTCTTCACTCAGTTGCCCATGCCCAAAATCTTGGAGTCTTTCCATTAGTCTTGTTAGTTTTGTTTTTGAAATATATCCTTGAAGGAACTCGAGATCTAGAAAAGGAGAGACAGGAGTTATAGGTCCCCTCCCCACTCCGCACCAAGGCCTTATTAAGTCAAGATCCTGGGGCCTGACCCCTCTAAGGATTAATCTTTTCCCAGAAGACTCCTCAGTCTCTAGTGTAAATTGGCTTATTGTGGCCCATAAATAGTTTAAGAGGAAGCTGGGTCCCTGACTCACTATGTTAGTCCATTGTGGAAAACATTACATAAGTGGTTGAAACCAATATGTGACTTACAGACATTCAGCAGAAGATGTCCCTTCCTATTTCTGGGATCAGAAAGGGTTCATGACAAAGTTGACTTTGAGCTGTTAGGCAAGGCAGGAGCAATTCAGATGAAAGGAAAACTCTAAGTCAGAGTCCTGGGAGACAAGGGAGTGATGCCTGGAGAGGAAGAGAACCAATGGCTCTTAGTGACCAGCTGTGGAATCTGAGTTCTGATTAAAAGGCAATGGGGAGGGCTTGGCTCAGTGGTTGAGTGTCAACCTATGAACCAGGAGGTCACGGTTCAATTTCAGGTCGGGGCACATGCCTGGGTTTCAGGCTCAATCCCCAGTGGGGAACGTTTAGAAGGCAGCGGATCAATAACTCTCTCTCATCATTGATGTTTCTCTCTCTCTCCCTCTTCCTTCTTCTCTCTGAAATCAACAAAAACATATATATATATTTTTAAAAAGCACTGGGGAGTGATCAGGGAAATGGTGTACTCAAAGCATTGCCGAGGTAGCTTGTATTCAGTGCATACCACAGAGTAGCTGTTTCATAAATATTCACAATCTGAAGGGCTTGAGTAGAGAAAACAAAGCAAAGAAAACAGTTGAGATGATTGAAATGCTCAGCAGGATTGTGAGGCACCAAAGAGCAGAACATATGTTGGCTATGGGAACACAGAGGCAGACACCTAGCAGAGACCCTGGGGAGAATTGTCTGTACCTTAGAAGTCTGTACCTTCTTCCCTTTATATTCTTCTTCTTTTTAACTCTAACCTGAGGGTATTTTTTCCATTGATTTTTAGAGAGTGGAAAGGAGGGGGGGAGAGAGAGAGGGAGAGAGAGAGAGAAACATCAGCGTGAGAGAGACACATTGATTGGTTGCCTCCTGAATGCGCCCTGGCCAGGCCGAGGATCGAACCTGCAAGCAAGGTCCAAGCCCTTGATTAGGAATCAAACCCGGCCTTTGGTCCAAGAGTTGACATTCTAACCACTGAGACAAAACAGCCAGGACTCTCTTTCTGTCTTTAAAACCCTCACCTGAGGATATGTTTTTATTGGTTTTTATAGAGAGAGGAAGGGAGAGAGAGAGAGAAACATCAATTAGAGAGAAACATCCATTGGTTGCCTCCTGTAGGTACCCTGACCAGGGATCGAACCTGCATCCTAGGTGTGTGCCCTGACCTGGAATCAAACCTGCAACCATTTGGTCTATATGACAATGCTCCAACCAAGTCACTTAGCCAGGGCATCCCTTTATATTCTTGACATCCTGGTTTTCTATAGACTCCCCCACGGATCATGTTTTTTAAAAAGAAATTTAGCCCGGCCGGGCGTGGCTCAGCGGTTGAGCATCGACTTGGGATCCGGGCGATTGGGGTTCAATTCCCGGTCAGGACACATGCCCGGGTTGCGGCCTCAATCAATGACTCTCTCATCATTGATGTTTCTATCTGTCTCTCCCTCTCCTTTCCTCTCTCTGAAGTCAATAAAGATGTATTTTAAAAAATAATAAAATAAAATAAAAAATAAAAAGAAATTTAAGTTATTGATTTGAGAGAGAGAAAGTGAGAGAGAATTGATTTGTTGTTCCACTTAGTTACGCATTCACTGGTTGCTTCCTTTATGTGCCCTGACTAGAGACCGAACTTGCAACCTTGGCATGTCTAAGCAATGCTCTAACCAACAAAGAAATCCCGCCACAACTCTGAGTAACTGAAGAAAAGTGAGCAAAGCTCTCAACAGTTTCATTCTTACTTGTCACTGAATTTATACACCAACACGTGTTCCCTGCTCAGAAATGTCCCTAGAGATCATGAGATTTTATTTCACTTTTAGTTGACTTCTCTGACGTGATCCTTCCCAAGAGTCCTCTTTTGCACAACACATGATTTCCAATTGCCTGCTGCCAACAGATAAATGCTCAATAGCCTGGAGTTGTCCTCTACTTCCTCTTTTTTTTAAAATTGATTTTAAAAGAGAGAGAGAGGGATTTGTTGTTCTACTTAGCTATGCATTCACTGGTTGCTTCTTCTATGTGCCCTGAGGGGAGATTAAACCCACAGCCTTGGCATGTTGGTCATACTCTAACCAACAGCTACCAGGGCAGGGCCTGCCCTCTACTTCTTGGCCCTACAGCCTGAATCTTACTCATCCCTCAAGGCAAGTACAAATGCCTCCTTCTTTCCCACATTCTCCCTGCCATCCATGTGCAACCAGGGTTGAGAATCACTGCTCTAAGGAAATAATTACAGTGGGATCACTGCAAATATAAAAGTATGTATCCAACATAGAGGAAGCAGGGAGGGGGGTGGTAAATTCTGGCCACGGAGGGAAAAAGGGAGGATTTTCATGACCCTTGTCAGAATTAACCTGGCCCTTTCAGTTCTCATAGAGTCCTCTGGGACTACCTCCCTCAGCTGTCACCACCCTCTCTAGACATCCTCTCTAGGCACTTGAGGGCTGGGCAGATTCTTACCCATTGCTGTAGTCCCAGCACCTCACACAGTGCCACATGCCTGGCATTTAGTTGATCTTTGTTAAACTCAGCTGCTCAATGTGGATGAGCTTATCACTTGGAATTTTAAGAAATTTCTAGTTCCACTTTCCAGTTTTCTTTTTCTTCTGCCCCCCTATTGAAGCCAGAACATTTTCTTTTTCACCCTTGCATGAGTGAGGAATGAGGTTCTTTCTGTCTGGTTTATCAGGACCCTGCCAAAGAGCTCAGGCCTGATGCCTGCCACCCCTCAACTCTTGGTCATGGGCAGCTGGGCTTTCTCACCCTGCTCCTCCCCTAAAGTGTCTGAGAGGAAAACACTGGCGACTCCATCTTTCTCCAATTTGGTTCCTTCTCTTTCCCCTGAATTCTGTTTCTCATAACCCAATTCCTTGTTATTCACCACGTATCTCCTATTTCTCTCCTCCTTTTTTCCTTCCAGTAGTTTCTAAATTACTTTAACATCTGTATTGTCTTCATCACAAACATAAACATATTTTTAAAAAACAATCACATTTACACTGTTACTTAATCTACTCTAGTAAACCCCACTTAAATTCAACAAACTATATAGGGTGTCCCCCCCCCCAAAATGTATACACACACTTTGAAGAATTATAAAGGCAGTGCTTATTAAAATAGATTTCATTTTCAAAATTGAGCTATCAGCTGTTAAAGTGTGTATACATTTTGGGGGGACATCCTGTATATATATATATATTTGTGTATATATATATTTGAGAAGGCCCCTTTTTTTTTTTTCATGCACGTGAACAAGTGATCCCAGCTTCTGGCCTGGGATCCAGGGAGGGGTCATGGAAATTCTCCCCTTTCCCTCCGTGGTCAGAATTTACCATCTCCCTCCCTGCTTCCTCTATGTTGGGTACATACTTTTATGTTTGCAATGATCCCACTGTAATTATTTCTTTAGAGCAATAATTCTTAACCCTAGTTGCACACTAAAATAAACTGGGAAGTGTAAAAAAAAGTGCCAGTGCCATAGACAAAACAAGACAGCCATGAGAGCTGACAATTGTTGAAGCTGGATGATGGGCACCTGGGGATTCATTATGTCATCTTTCTAATTTTGCATGTGTTTAAAATGCTCCATAATAAAAAAGTTAAAAGTATATATTTTATATATTTATATAAATATTTTTGTACATTACACATATCATATTATTTTATATATAGTAATAAAACTGGGCCCATAGCAAAGCCATTAAAACTGAATTTCTGGGGGCTCTGGCCTTAGAATCTGTAGTTGTAAAAGCTTCCCAGGGATTCTGAGGGTTGGGGATATGGAGACTTGGGGACTTGAAGAGGATTAAAGTGATCATAGGAGCTACTTCTGGACTGTGATCTTTCGATGGAATGTCAGATGACTGCCCCGAGGGTATTTATTTTTAATTTGGATAATTGATCAAATATTCCTAGAATGGCAACTAAAGATAGAACTCCTTTATCCCATTGTGTATGCTGCAGTGTTTTAAGTAAATTATAGACCACCAACACTGACACACAATAGCTCTTTTTATTATTTTCCTACTAATGTGTGAGCTTCTGAAGAGATAGTCCTTCCTGTCTTGTTTGTATTTGCATTCTCAGCACCTGGCACACGGACAGACACTTTTCCATTACCAAGCAATGTGTGTTAAATTAAGTTATAAAAAAAGGAGATGGGGATGACATAAGTAGAAACTGGGTTAGGATGTTCTATCAACATAGTATAGGGTTAGGAATACAAAGCTCAGGAGATGGAGGAGGACTGAGTGGAAGCTACAGTGACACTCTCCTGCGACCAAAGTGGAATTACAGCTAAAATATTAAAAAACCACCCTGAATAATCAACTGCAACTGAGGACGAGCTGGAGAGCATCCTCATAACCAAGGAGGAAAAGGGGAGGCCGCATAGAGACTGGCGGGAAGTGCGGAGGTGCAAGAGGGCTGGCTGGGCTCCTGCAGGCAGCGGCTGAAGGTCCGGAGGAATAGCTCAGGGTGGGGGGTTCCCACTGAGGACTCTGGGGCCTAAAACCCAGGCTGGGCTTCCCAGCCAAGAGCACCAGAGCTGAGAAAGGTGTCCACATACCATCTGGCTGTGAAAAGCAGCTGGGTTTCTGTCTGCCAGGGAGAGATGGCCGAAAATGCAGGCACCCTCTTAAAGAGCCAACCCACAAAGTCTCATGTGTAGCCACTCACCTTGGGCTCCAGCAGAGGGAGGGCAGAATGGACTGGATCTGTGTGAAGAGAACCTATGGTTGTGGGCTCTGGAGACAGAGCTCAGAGGGCACCCTCTAGATTCCTGTGCCAAGTCATTCCCCCAAATTGCAGAGGACATCTTTCACAGGCAGACATTTATCTTCCTAGCAGCAGCTTTTGCTGAGGGGGAAGCAATTGCCCCACCCCATTGGTAAACCTCTGGCCCCACCCTGTGGAGTTTCTACAGCCTGAGGCTCATTAAGAGAATCAGATTAATTAGTCTGCAAGCAGAGGCAAGCCTCAGTGTGCTTTGAGTCTTTACCTGATCCGCTTCGGGACCAAGGCCTTGGGAAAGCAGACATTGGTGTGCATCTTGGTCCTGTCCAAATGCACCCAGCCCCAACAGAGGGGACCTCAAGCCATGGGTTATTGATAGCTCCGAACAGGGTACACAAGGCAAGTCACAAACAGCATCTAACATGGGCCTGCACCAGATACCTTCCAAAAAAGACTGAGAGTCCTAGCAGGTCTACCTAATACACAGAAACAAACCCAAATAGGGAGCCAAAATGGGGAGACAAAAAACAAGCCCCAAATGAAAGAACAAGAGAAGTTTTGAGAAAGAGCTAAATGAAATGGAGATAAGTAATCTATCAGATATAGAGTTCAGAATACTGATTGTAAGGATACTCAACAGCATGAAAAGAGATATGGAGACTAAAAAATCACCAGTTAGAAATGAAGAATGACATAGCAGAAATAAAGAATACACTGGAAGGAATAAACAGCAAATTAAAGGAAGCTGAGGATTGGGTCAGTGAATTAGAAGACAGGGTAAAAAAAAATCACTCAATCAGAGATCCAAAAAGAAAAAATAATTTAAAAACAGGAGGACAGTCTAAGAGAGCTGTGGGACAACATGAAAGGTAACAATACTCACATTATAGGAATGCCAGAGGAGGTAAAAAATAAGCAAGGGTTAGAGAATCTGTTTGAAGAAATAATGGCAGAGAACTTCCCTAATCTGATGAAGGAAAAAGTCACACAAGTTTAGGAGGCACAGAGAGTCCCAAGCAAGAAGAATCCAAAGAGGCCCATGCCCAGACACATCATAATTAAAATGCCAAAAATTCAAGACAGAGAGAATATTAAAGGCAGCAAGAGAAAAGAAATCTGTTACCTACAAAGGAGCCCCCATAAGGCTGTCAGCTGACTGCTCATCAGAAACTCTACATGCCAGAAGGGAATGGCATGAAGTATTCAAGGTAATGCAAAACAAGATTCTGAAACCAAGATTGCTCTATCCAGTAAGGCTATCATGCAAAATAGATGGTGAAGTAAAGAGCTTCCTAGAAAAAAAAAAGGCTAAAGGGGTTTATCACCACCAAACCAGCATTGCAGGAAATGTTAACGGGACTGCTGTAATAATGAGAAGAAATAGAGAGAGAAACATAGGCATAAAGAATTAAAATGGCAATAAATAAGGACCTATCAGTAATAACCTTAAGGACTTTAAGGGAGAGATCAGCAGCAATACAGTCACAGTCATGGACTTTAACACCCCACTGATTTCACTGGATAGATCTTCCAGACAAAAAGTCAACACAGAAACAGTGACTCTAAATGGCACACTAGATCAGATGGATTTAATTGATATTTATAGAACATTTCACTCCAAAGCTGCAGAATATACATCCCTGTTAAGTGCACATGGGTCATTCTCAAAGATACACCACAGGTTAGGACACAAAACAAGTCTCTACAAGTTCAAGAAGGCTGAAATCACATCAAGCATCTCAGATCACAATGGCATGAAATTAGAAATCAACTACAGTCAAAACACTCAAAAACATTCAAACACATAGACTCTAAATAACATGTTATTAAACAATGAGTGGGTTATCAGTAAGATCAAGAAAGAAATCAAACACTTCTTGGAGACAAATGAAATGAACACACAACCACCCCAAATCTATGGGACACAGTGAAAACAGTCCTAAGAGGGAAGTTCATAGCACTACAGGCCTACCTCAAAACGCAAGAAAAATTTTTAGTAAACTATCTAACCCTACAACTTGAAGAATTAGAAAGCTCCCTTCTGAAGCCACCTGGACCAGGGCCTCTGTTTGCTGGGAGTTTTTTTATTACTGCTTCAATTTCAATTTCATCAGTTGTTATTGGCCTATTCAGGTTTTCTGATTCTTCCTGATTTTGTTTTACATGATCTCACTCATATGTGGGATCTAATAAACAAAATAGGCTGAGGAACAAAATAAATCCAGAGACATAGAAGCATGGAACAGACTGATGAATCTCAGTGGGAAGGCGGGGGTGGGGTAGTGGGTGGGGAGAGATTAATCAAAGAACTTATATGCATACATGCATAACCCAAGGACACAGAGAATAGTGTGATGAAGGCCTGGGAGGGAGCAGATGCGGGCTGAAGGGGATCAATAGGGAAATATAGGGGGAGATATCTGTAATTTTTTCAACAATAAAGACAAATATTTAAAAAGGGATAGAAAGCTCTGGAGCTAGACCACCCGGGCTCAAATTTCTGCTCTACCACTTAGCTTTGTGTCATTTGTTGCCTAGTTACTTAACTGCTCAGCACCTCAGCTTGTTCATATGTAGAATGGGGGAGAAGAAAAGAACCTATCTCATATGTTCTTTTGTGAGAATTCATTTAATATACACATATACTAAAGCGCTTAAAACCATGCTTGACACATAGCAAGCATTCAATACATTGCAGTTATTAAGAGGACTACCTTCAGATTAGTGCCTGGCACATAGTAGGCTTACAATAAAGGTTTGCTGAATGAATGAATGAATGAATGAATGAATGAATGAATGAATGAACATTCTGGTTTTTTGATTGCTTGTCTCCAGCTTTACCCATTTTCTTGTACTCTCCAGATAAGAAATCTAGCAGACAACAGCTTCTAAATTGAACCTTGGGTTGAGAGTCCCAGGGAGTGATCTTAAGGTTGAGGTGGATTGAGTTTCAAGTTCAAACCTGGAGGGCTGTGTGACTAATCTTGGAGTTTTAAAGTTGAGAGGGCTGGTGACTGCATGAGAGAAGGGACATTTTTAGTTGAGTTAGTGTGACCTCAGTGCCACAAAGAGGGGTGTCCACATATTGGGGTGCCTTTCCCAGTGTATTTACCTAGATCTCTTTCTAGCTCTCCACCTTTAAGATCTGTCCACAATAAGAATCTGTCTCCTGACGTAGGCCTAGGTAGAGACCCAGAGACCCAGAACTTCAAGGCAGCAGCAGGAACTTACTTCCAGATAAACAATGTCCTTGGTCTATCTTCAAAAAGTTATTAAACCTCACACTCACATGTAATGAGGAGTCACATAGAATGATTAAAGTCCAATGGAAGTGCAGTCCAGGTTAGGTGCAATATAAATTAGTAGCTGTGCTTTTCTCTGGTGGCTGTTGGACTTTGGGCAATTCCCTTCTTTTTCTGGGCCTTGGTTTCCTCTTCCTGACATTCTGTGGCTTGATGACTAATATACAAGCACTTTAAAGAACACGATAATAATAATTTTAGTAGATCAGCCTAGTGGGGGTAACAATTTCTTTTGGGAAAGAGTAAGAGAGAAATCTAGCCACAGAAGTTCCTAAATTCTAGGTTAAGAAGTTAAGAAAGCCCTTATTTCAGGAGAATCCCGAGAAAATTTTAGAGTGAGAAAATGATACATTAGGTAGAGTTTGTAGAAATAATTATTGGGCACAGGTACACAGAGTGGACTGGAGTGGAAAGAAGCTGGAAAAAAGAGACCAGTTGAGAAGTTTGTGCCAAATCCAGGACCTTACTACATGTCCAAGGCAACAGACAGGAAGGGACAGATATCAGACACATTTTGAAGAAACTGAGAGACATGCTATCTGAGTGTAAATCAGGTATTGAGAGGAAGGAGGAAAATGACCCTCCCTCCCTCCCTCCCTCCCTCCCTCCCTCCCTCCTTTTCTTTTGAGCACAATGATGTTCTATGTCAAAGATGACTTAGGCTTCAAGCCTGCATTTTGGATAATGGTGGTGGCTATGACCATAAGGGAAGAACAACTTTGGGGGGAGATATTGATTTAATTTTAGATGGATTGAGTTGGGGCTGATGTCAGGACACTGAATGGCTACATAAAGCAAACCGCTATGGTTTCATCAGTGAGAGAGTGACTACTGAGGGGCATGGAAGGGCTCGAGCACTGGAATAATTGAATAACCTCTGAGGTTTCCTCTAAGTGGAAGAAGCCAACCTTCTCTAGGGTAGAGGCAGGGCTGTGATAATCATCCCAGGGCTTGGGTGTGCCCAAGAATGAGGTTAGAGATGTGTTTAAGACCAGGGGGGGGCAGTATGTCACTTTCAGAAGGTCACTTAGGATCACTCAACTAGGAGATCAAGGGATAGGTGAGGATTCAGCAATTTGGGAAGATTTATGTTTCAATATAATTTCCTTTATATATACAACCAGAGCTTCCTCCTGGAGAGATTTTTTAAGGTTAAAATGCAACACTGGCAGGTGAAATTTTAAAACAAGATGAATAAAGGAAGATCATTCCTCACTCTTATGAAAAGACACCAACCCCTCCTTTAGAGTTAAGCCTCTCTGTGCCTCACCTCTCCTTGCCTTTGTCTACGTCACTAGAACACTGTCTTCAATTCAAGGCGCTTTTATTGCCTGCTTACAACGTGGGAGACACAGAGAGTGAGAAAACACGATCCCTGCCTAAATTTAAGGACCACACAATTTCATAATAGAATCCTGCTAGACATGTAATGAGCTATTAACCACCATCGCAAGGCAGTATCCAAGCTGACTAAAATGACATACGGATGGAGACAGAGCTGGAAGTGGACCCTGAATAGCTGGTAGAATCTGAAAGGGGTGGTGTGGGCAGTAGGTGAAAAAGCACAGGGGTGGCATTGTCCAAAGTATGATTTAAGAGAACATGCTGGCTTCAGTACATTGGGGCACATTTTAGTCAGAGTGGGGCCAGACTGAGATCTCTATTTGGGTAAGACAGTTTGGTTAAGACATCTGATACTAGAAATCAACTTGAGCAGGTTAACCTATATAACATGGTGGGGAGAGCCCAGAGTCAGGTGGCTTAGTGGGAACCCTGATTTCACACATTGCTAGCTGTACGACCATGAGCAAGTTGCTTAATTTCCTGTTCCTCAGTTTTCTAATATGTAAAATGAGATAATGCACATAACTGTTAGGAAGATTACACAAGATAATTTATATAAAGGGATTAGAATGCTACCTGGCACATACTAAATGCTCAGGAAGTTTTAGCTTTTCACTTTCTCTTTTATAACCTTCTGTATGGGCTGAAATTTTTTAGATGAGTGGAATTTTACAATCATAAAAAACAATAAGGCTTTATTTTTAAAAGTTCAACACAGGTCACCCCTAGGGAGTTTCAGTGCTCTGAAGACTCCTGTGTTCACATGAATGTCCAATTTAAAAAGGTAGTATTTCAGGCTCTTATAATTCTGAAGGAAAAAGGGTCATTCCAATTTCACAAATGAGTAACTGGTCAGCCAACTTGGAATCATCTGAACACCACATGGTAATTCCAGAGGAGAAATTTGGTGATTTGGGTTACTTGTCTTAGGGAGAAAAATACTTGAATAAATAATTGCAATGAAACTATTTCTTTCAACCATTGTAAGAGTGTATGAAAATGGACATTTTTGGAAAGTAATCCAGTATGACTAATCTTTTTTCCCCCCTAAACATCGATTTGTTGTTCCATTTATGTTTGTATTCATTGGTTGATTCTTGTATGTGCCCTGACTGGGGATCAAACCCACAACTTTGGCATATCTCGAGGATACTCTAACCAACTGAGCTACCCAGCCAGACATATTACTTACCTTTTGATATATTTGTTGACCTAGCAAGTCTCACCAAAGATATCTACTATGTAGAAATGAAGGCACCGATATGAGAATAGATGTACAAAAATATTTATTGCAGCATCATTTGTAGTTGAAAAAACTGGAAGCAACCTTATATGTATCACAAAGAAAATGGCTGGCTAAATTATAGTATATCCATACTGTGGAATATTAGACACCCAAGGAATAAATTAGACATACGCATGTACCAGGAGGGATATTCATGATATATTAAGTGACAAGGGAAAAGTATAGAGTGATATGTGTGCTATGGTTTCATTTTTGTTAAAACAAAAACAACCCCAAACAAAAAATAACTTTGTGTATATTTGTATTAAAATGGAGAAATGTGTAGACGGTCATACAGGAAGCTATTAACATGGATTCCTCAGGGCCATGGTAACTATATGTCTACAGTCTGACTTGCTAAAATGAACATGTATTGCTTTTGCAACTTTTAATATATGTATGTATAGTAAGGTGGGGTGAATTTGGTGGGGAAATTAGTAGGAAGACCAAGATTGAGAAGAAATCACTGAGCTGCTTTAAATGAATCCTAGTACCCAGACCATGAGTTACCATCTTGCTTTAAAAAGACCTACTAAAAAAATAAATGTTATCAAGGGGTGACTGGGGTCTTTGTTAGCTTTCCCTTTTTCCTAACCCCACACACATCCCACCTACTTAGCCAGGTTTCCGAAAGTGAGGGCCTTGTATCCTACACGAGGCAAGGCGGCTGAAGGTAGGACATAGACCCAGCGTTAAATAACATTAAATCTCATGGCTCCATTGCTATTCATGTTTTGTATTTCTTTTCCACCCACTGATTACATGTAGAAGAAAGTCCTTGGCATTGACAAATGTTTGACATCTCTCTCATCCTTGCTAATCTTCCCTTTTTAATAAGGGCAAGCAGGCTTACGATGTAGAGCCTTCCGCAAGCCACAATATCTAGTTGGAAACTTAAACACTGTTACGCTCTCACTGCAGTTTTTCTTAGGATTCATTTATGATAAAAACTGGTTTATCATTTACGGTAATGATCTCAAATTTCTGATGGGGAGCAAAATAACGTGAAAGAGAGTCTAAAAGCACTTTAAAGTAAGAATATATTAGCCAAGAAACACAGGGCTGTGCCCAAAAGCAAAGCAGCAAGGATGCGGACAGGAAAATTGCGGGTCAGCGCAGCCTAACAGCAGTCAGCATCGGCGCCGGAGCCCAGCCGTGGTCACAGGCGTCCGCATGGAGCAGAGAAAAGTAAGAACAATGTGCTAAGTGATGTCTCAAAGGATGGCAACCATGTGACATAACATGGAGCTGAGCAAACAGGAAATGCAGCCTAATATAGCTCAGGGTAAGAATTCTCTAGGGAGGCTCTTGCCAGGAACCTGGGTGAGTGAAGGGAGGGAGTAAAGAAAAGAGAGGGTTTGGGTTTTGGAAGAAAAAAAAACAATTCCAAGGCTGCACATTGGAGGCCATCTAGGTTCTTCAGACAGGTTATTCTCCTCCTGACTGCGGTGGACAGTGCAGAAAATAAAGCGTGTGTGTGTATTGTGAAAAATAATAGAAATGGAGCCGCTTTAAAATGGAGTTCGAGTTGCCATCCCAAAGAACTGCTTTGTATGTCTTATTCCTCAAACTTTTGGAAAGTTAAACTGGACACAATAACCTTTGGACTGGGCCTAAAGCATCATTATATCCCAAACAACTGTTTGGAAATGTAACACGCAAGCAGACATTATGACCACAGGACATTCTTTAGAATTAGCATCACCGTGTTAGTTTATCTGCATTTATAGAAACTCCTTCCCCCTGTTCATGGAATTTCCCCCCTTCCCTTTCTTATAAATGCCCCTGGCCTTCATCTCCTAGGAACTTTATCTGGGTTTCTGCCTGAAGCAGTGCTTCCTGGATAGCTATTCCTTTGGATCACAAATAAATGCTTGTTGCCCCTCACTCTGGTTTTATTTTTAGATTAACAGCATTCACACTGCATCACCTGTCCCTTTGGTTGCATTTCCATGGCCTGGAGAAAGGCCTAAGTTCTCTCTCCTGGTGATCTGGGTGACTTGGCTCAAATGGAACAACTGTAGCCTGTTACTTATATCAGTCGCCCTGCCTTTACTATGGAGAGTGAATCAGCAAATCAGCAGTTTCCTTTAAAAGCACACTTATGTAGGTTTTTATTTTAAAAAGCCTTGAACAGATATTTGCACACCCATGTTCACAGCAGCGTTATTCACGATCGCCAAAAGGTAGAAACTACCCAAATGCTCACTGATGGACGAACCAATAAAGTAAATGTGGTGTATGCATACAATGGAATATCAGCTACCCTTAAAAAGGAAAGACATTCTGACACATGCCACAACATGGATAAACATTGAAAACATTATGCTAAGTGAAATAAGCCAGTACAAAGGGACAGATATCGTGTGATTGTATGAGGTACCTAGAATAGTAGACTGCACAGAGGCAGAAAGTAGAATACTGGTTATCAGGGGCTGGGTGGAGGGCCAGTGGGAGTTATTATTTAATGGGCACAGAGTTTCAGTGTGGGGTAATAAAAAACAAGTTCTGAAGATAAATCATGGTGATGGTTGCACAACAGTGCCAATATGCTTAAAACCACTGAATTGTTGTTCATTCAAAAGTTATTAAAATTATTTTTAAAGAATTAATTTAAAGGAAACCATTAAGTTTAGAAGAATCCAGGTGGTACCTGACTATAGAGAAAATGGTGAAGGTGTGGGCCAGACCTCTCTGTTTATTCCCCACCCCCACCCATCCATTCTCCGCCCTTCTCTGCCCTGCTTTCCCTCCTGAGCCACATCACTGTGCCTCCTGCCTTCCAGCTTCTAGTTGTAGTCACTCGATGGGGAGCACTAGCAGGGGAATGAGGGAGGAAAGAATAGTGAGGTTGGAGACTCCTGTTTCCCTGGCTCCCTCCCTGCAATATTGCTGCGTGGTGACTGTCCCTTGACTGAAGGTCTCGCAGCCCACGCTGGCTCCAGGTTCTGGTGCTCCTTCCACTTGCCTCCTTAGACCCAGGGCAGTAGCAGCTCTCACTGCTGCTAGCCTTGGAACTGCACTATCCCATGTGGTTTCCTCACTTCCTGCTAACACCTCTGTAAATAGTCCTTTGATTGAATTCCCCTCAAATTACCCAATTTGAGTGCAGCATCTGTTTCTTGCTAAACTGTGGCTGATACAAGGTTATTTAAAAAGATGAAAGTTTGGGAAACACTGATACAAAGAAAATCTACCTATATTCCCCCAAGATCTCTCTGACCCCACCAAACCTTCCAGATATGGTAAGGGAGGTGAATGGCAGCATCTTCTGCCCCTCCCCTCATCCCCTCTCTTGTTCCAAGTACTTCTTTCCAATTGCTATTTTAATGTAGAGAACTCAGCATCTACTGTTTTCTCCTATCCCACAGACTGTAAATCACATTTTTTGGTATGTAACAGAATTCCATCCCAATACAACAATAAATGATTCATATGTTCCATGGAGTTTTATTTTTGATAAAAGTACTTTTCCTGTATATGTTTCTATTGAATCCTTGGTACAGATGCACAAGGATATGGAGTAACTGCTCTTAAGTATGAGTAGGAAAGCTGAAATGATATCTACATAAGGCTCTTCAAATTGGCATGGAGATAAAAATAGCTCTGTAAAATAAGCTATCTTTCCCTTCCAAAGTGGTGAATTATGAAGAAAATAACCAAGAGTTTTGCTTTCCTTTTTAGTAGTAATGGCCTAGAATAAGTTGAAACCCTCCTCTCTGAAATCCAGGGAGATGTGTCCTGCCAAGGTTTATACTATACACACGTGATGTTGAGGTCACGACAAACGGTCACATCTGCTTGTAAGTTCACCGCCTCAGGTAGGCAGACCATCTTTTTACTGCAAGAGAAGAGCAACAAGAAGGTATGTGCTCAGGGTAGGTTCCTTTTGGTCAGAAGAGAGGGTTAGGAGCTCTTGTGTTTTCATGATGTCAGGTGAAAGAAGTCTACAGTTGTCTACTACAGGAGCCTACTGTCCTCTAAGGGTTTGGGGTGGTAAGACTAATAATATAAAGGCCTGCTAGAAACAGGGTAAAGGGGATAGGGAATCTCAATCCACACCCATGAATTGACCAGTGGATGCTAAGAAGGAGGAAAAATGCAATTAAAATTTTTTATTCCAATAAAATCTTATATAGAAACCAAATAAGACAGATACAGATGGATGGATGGATGGATGGATGGATGGATGGATGGATGGATGGGAGGAGGGAGGGGAGAGGGAGAAAGAAGAAAGAAAGAGAGAGAGAGAGAGAGAGAGAGAAGGGAAGGGAGGAAAGGGAGGGAAGGGAGAGAAGGGAAGGGAGGGGGGAGGGGAGGAAGGAAGGGGAGGGAGGGGAGGGAGGGGAGGGAGGGGAGGGAGGGGAGGGAGGGGAGGGAAGGAAGGAAGGAAGGAAGGAAGGAAGGAAGGAAGGAAGGAAGGAAGGAAGGAAGGAAGGAAGGAAGGAAGAATGGGGTTTCTTATATTGAAGTGGGAATGCTCAGAGTTTAGAGTTTACCCTCTCTGGCTTCCTAACATTCCCAGCCCAAGATGGCCCTGCAAGAGTGTTATAAAAACCTTGGGTTGTTGTCATCTCTGCATGAAAGAAGCTCATCACTCATGATGAAATTAAATCTCAACAAGCATCACATCGAAGGATTGATTGGTCCTTATCGGTGTGTCTGGGGCAGGGTGGATACTGGGCTTACTTGTCATTGACGGGCAAAGGAGCAGTGCAGAACTTCCCAACAATGGTAGTCCGGTCTTTTCTCCAAATCCGGTGGGAAGCCTGATATTTGAGATTCACTTGGTGTATCTCGCACTGACGGTTGGGGTGAGCTAGGATTCCTCTCCCATGCAGTTTGCGTCTTGGTCTGCAAGGGAAAGGGAGAGTAAGTTATGTAGCACTTTTGACCTTTGCTTCCCCTTGGTCCTTAAGAGGCTCTGCTGGAAGCACTGGTTAGCTGGTCATGTACAAGAGTCAGCTCCTTGAAGGTGGGGACCACAGTCCTTTGTATCACTCCAACAAGTCCCTCTGCCCACAGCTTTGAACATGACTCGAAAAATGTTTGTTGATTTTTTGAAAGTAAGCAAATGGACACTGCAGCAAAATTGTAGCCCTTGGATTTTCACATCTGGAAAAATGTCCCTCATTCTTAGATTCCTAGTTGGAAAAGATCCACACTTTCAGATACACCAACCTTGAAGCAGAGCCCTCTTTTACAGCATTCAGGTCAAAGGATTTTGTGTGAGGACTATTCTACTCTATTTTTAACAGAGTAGAAAACCTAGCTGATTTTATTATCAATGCCGAGAAAGTCTTTAAATCAAATAAAATTTATTTAATTAAGCATACAGTCACTTTCACATTTGTCTACAACCATAGTAAATATAGTTCTTGGCATAAAGATACAGCCTTTGGAGTTTAAAACATCTCCAACTACAAGATTAAATATAGGAAACTCCCATTATTGTTTATGTGATAGTGGATTTGTTACTCAAATTAAAATAGTGAAATTATGTAGAATAAAGTAAAATAGAAATAATTTATTAATTAAATTCATATTTAAATTATCTTTATTTACAAAATACGATCCTGACAATGTAATTCCATTAAGCTCCAATTTGAGCATAAGTATAATTACTTAAGCAAAAGCTGCTAAACTGAAAATGAAAGAAGTCAAAATACTTTTGATGAGAGACTGCAAATTATTGTAGTTTCTTGTGGTTCTGGATGTTCATTCAGTAGTAGGCTCACTTGAAGGCAGAATCAACCCTGATGGGTACTTACTTCTACTTTCAGGATGTGGGGGTAAGGGTGGGGGTAAAATCCAGCTCTTGGGGGAAGATAATGAGGAAAAGCTCTTGGTGAATAGACATTTCTCATTGCAAATGGAGGAGGTGGTGGACCAGAAAAGTCCCTTGGAGGAAAATAATCACAGGAAGTTCCATACACGTTTCCTGGAGGTGGAGGAAAAAGAGGACCTCTTCTCATGTACAGGTCCCTTGCATCCAATGGAAACAATGGAGGAACAAAGCCAGGGCCAGTTACTTCACTTTTGGTGGGGAGAGATGCATCAGGCATATTTAAATTACCAAGATCATCTTCCCTATTGTTTCTACTGGATTCCATTTCCGAAGACATTGGCCCATCTGCTTTATCCAGTGACGGCATATTAAAACTTCTGAGTTCTGCTGTTCCAGATAGTCTACCACTATTAGAATAAAATCTGTCTTGCTTATGTAGAGGAAGAGCTGGGTCAGGATAAGTTTGGCCTGATGGAAGAATCATCATCCCATGATCCTGCTCCCACGGAGGTGAAAGGGACCCAGTGTCAGAAGGTTCCCTGTGAGGATCAGTTAATTTATCAGAGCTTGATTCTCCTCTTTCATTAGTAATCTGGAGGTCCTGAGGATTCCATGGGCCTCTTGAGTCTCTTCCTCCTCTGCCTGGAAGCAAAGGTGAGAGTCTGAGTGAACCCTTCAACAAACCTGGGAGGGAGAGAAACACTCTTGTTTCAGATGAAGGTTGACCCAATGGTGAGGGACCATGCAGGGAATACTCTCTGCAAAATGCTGTATTTGCAACATCAAGTGCATAAGGATCTTTTTCTAAAAGTTCAAATTTAAGCTCTGTTTCAATTAACTTTTGTCTGAGGTAAGAATTTTCTTTCTTTAAATCATTGAGGTTTCTTTCAGCAGTCCAAGCTGCCAACCAATTATCATGGGCTTTTCTCTCATGGGAAATAATCTGCCCCTGATAAGAATGAATGATTCTCTCTAATTCTTCTTCAAGATCTTTGGCTCGCTTCCTATAGGTCTCCAGCTCTTTGGCTGTACGGCTGGTCTTTTCATCTCCTTTAGAAAGTTTTTTCTCTTTCTCTAACTGGTAATTTTCTTCTGTTAGTTTCCTGTTACGTGTCATTTCATTTTCTCGACACAGTTCAGTCATTACTTTGAGTTTGTGCTGAAGCTTTTGGTTCTCATTTTCAAGATGTTCATTTTCTGACTGCAAAGATGCTTGTTCAGTCTGGAGATTTTTAATACACTCTGTAAGTTCTTCCTTTGTTTTATCTACCTCACTTAACTGGGTGTATATTTGGTTTCTTTTCCTTTCTAGGGTTTTTAAAGAAGCCTTTAACTTAGCAGCATGAATCAGCTTCTTCAAAGTTCTTTTGGGCTGATTACCGAAGAGCGCATCATTTTCTGAATCACTCATTTCCAGTTCCAAGTAATCATCTTTTAACTCTTCGCCAAGCACCGCAGCCCAGTCTGGCATCTTTAGCAAGCATTCGGTCAGAGATGTGATCTGGTTTTCTGTATCACACAGAACCTGTTTTGCATCTACTTTTGAGTCTTCAAATGTTATTTTCTCTTTATTAAGTTCACTCGCTTGTTCTTTCCATTCTTCAGCTTCTTGTAAAAGGTGTTTCTGGCTTTCCTGAGGTTGGGAATTTTCACTCAAAGTATCCTTTACAGCTATGTTAAGTCGTTCTTCATTCATCTGAAATATTCTGAAGGTTGTTTTGGCTTCAGCTACTTGTGATTTGAGTAATTTTGATTCATCTTCTAAGGACTGTATCCTTTTTGAAATATCCACCACCAATTCATCTTGTTCAGAGTTCTCTTCCTTTAACTCTTTTTCTAGAAAGAGTACTTCATCCTCAAATTCAGATTTGGAGCTTTTCAGCTTTTCACAGATGGCCTCCAAACTTCGAGCTTCTGTTGACTCCTCAAAGCTGGAATCCTTTAATGACTCTAAGTCTTCACAACCTTGTTGCACGAGGCTAAATTTTTCAAGTAGTTTACATTCTTCTTCCATTAGTGTAAAAAGTTCTACAGCAAGCTTATTCTCTTTCCACATAAAGCCTGCTTCTAATCCATCAAAAACTCATCCACAAAAAACAAGAGAGCAGCAAAACATCCAACAATAACTGCACATATCAGCAACTCCCCTAGAAAACCATAGGGATTAGGCGTTTTTCTCATATCTTCAGGCAATGAGGCCGCAGCCCTGCCTCGCTTTTCCAGGACCAGCCCCACGTGGGCCGAGGGGCAGCCCTGGGCTCCTCCATGGCGCCCGCACGGCCTGGGACTCAGCGACCTTGCCCCAGGCTCTGCTGAGCCACAACCAACGGCACAGTGCGCCGAGCTTCCGCTTCCGGCAAGCGGACCAGACCACTGCGCAGCCTGCTGCAGGGGGGTTGCTGGGGGAACAGCGCCAACAAGCCTCAAGTGTCCATGATGCCCACTGAGAAGCCTTGGCCCCTATTGATGCTTTACGTTCAGATGATCTGAAGGCCCTGCCCGTCCGCCAGAGCCTGCGACTTGCCCTCTCCTCACCGCACCACCCCTCGTTTGGGTTTGGGTCAGGCCGGGGTGGAAGCGGGGACGCAGGGACACGGTAAATTGCCCCTCCTTCTTCTCGCGAGATTCCTGTGTTTGCCGTGGGAGCTCACTCTTCATTAAAGGGGCCAGCGCTCTACCTGGCGGAGTCACCCGCCTTTGGAAAGCCAGGGGCTCTGGGCTGAGAAAATGGGATTCGGCCTCAGGCTCGGAGTTGCGGTGTGGGTCACTCAGCCCAAACTAGCAGGGCCTTGGCCCAGGGTCCCCCACCCCCCTCAGATGGCTGTGGCGGCAGTGAGGCTGTCCCGGAGGCCCCTCAGAGCAGCCTGGCCCCGATGGGCTGTGCTTCCCTCTGGCAGTCCTGAAGGAGCCTTCTGTCTGCACCCCATGGCAGCCCTGACTTCAAACCCCAGGGGACCCCATGGTCCAGGAAAACCCGCTGCCCTCTTTATTCCAGTTAGAAAATGCGAAGACTGCCCTGTTTTAGATGGAGTATGAATGTGTGGATGGGAAAAAAACAAACAAAAATCAGGTCTGGAGAGATTAAAGATGGCAGCCACTGAGAGGAAGCTACACTGACACTCTCCCAGGACCAAACTGGAATTATAACTAAAATATAGAAAAACCATCCTGAATAATCAACTGCAACTGAGGACGAGCTGGAGAGCACCCTCGTAACCTAGGAGGAAAAGGGGAGGCCGCATAGAGACTGGTGGGAAGTGCGGAGGTGCAAGAGGGCTGGCTGGGCTCCCACAGGAAGCAGCTGAAGGTCTGGAGGGATAGCTCAGGGTGGGGGGTTCCCACTGAGGACTCTGGGGCCTAAACCCCAGGCTGGGCTTCCCAGCCAAGACCACCAGAGCTGAGAAAGGTGTCCACATACCATCTGGCTGTGAAAAGCAGCTGGGTTTCTGTCTGCCAGGGAGAGATGGCTGAAAATGCAGGCACCCTCTTAAAGAGCCAACCCACAAAGTTTTATATATAGCAAAGCATCTTGGGCTCCAGCAGAGGGAGGGCAGAAGGGATGGAGCTCCGTGAGGAAAATCCAGGGCTGTGGGCTCTAGAGAGAGAGAGCTCAGAGGGCACCCTCTGGATTCCTGTGCCAAGTCATTCCCCCAAACTGCAGAGGACATCTTTCACAGGCAGACATTTATCTTCCTAGCAACAGCTTTTGCTGAGGGGTAAGCAATTGCCCCACCCCATTAGTAAACCTCTGGACCCACCCTGTGGAGTTTCTACAGCCTGAGGTTCATTAAGAGAATCAGATTAATTAGCCTGCAAGCAGAGGCAAACCTCAGAGTGCTTTGAGTCTTTGCCTGATCTGCTTCAGAACCCAGGCCTTGGGAAAGCAGACATTGGTGTGCATCTTGGTCCTGTCCAAATGCACCCAGCCCCAATAGAGGGACCCTCAAGCCATGGGTTATTGATAGCTCCGAAGAGGGTACACAAGGCCAGTCACAAACAGCATCTGACATGAGCCTGCACCAGAGACCTTCCAAAAAGGACCAAGAGCCCTAGCAGGTCTACCTAATACATAGAAACAAACCCAAATAGCCAAAATGGGGAGACAAAAAAGCAAATGAACAAGAGAAGTCTCTAGAAAAAGAGCTAAATGAAACGGAGATAAGCAATCTATCAGATATAGAGTTCAGAATACTGATTGTAAGGATGCTCAACAGCATGAAAAAAGATATGGAAACTGTGAAAAATGACCAGTCAGAAATGAAGAATGACATAGCAGAAATAAAGAATACACTGGAAGGAATAAACAGCAGATTAGAGGAAGCCGAGGATTGGGTCAGTGAATTAGAAGGCAGGGTTAAAAAAAAAAATCACTCAATCAGAGATCCAAAAAGAAAAAACAATTTAAAAACAGGAGGACAGTCTAAGAGAGCTGTGGGACAACATGAAACGTAACAATACTGGCATCATAGGAGTGCCAAAGGTCGTCAAAAGTAAGCAAGGGTTAAAGAACCTGTTTGAAGAAATAATGGCAGAGAACGTCCCTAACCTGGTGAAGGAAAAAGTCACACAAGTTTAGGAGGCACAGAGATCCCAAGCAAGAAGAACCCAAAGAGGCCCCTGCCCAGACACATCATAATTAAAATGCCAAAAATCAAGACAGAATATTAAAGGCAGCAAGAGGAAAGCAATTTGTTACCTACAAAGAAGCTCCCATAAAGCTGTCAGCTGACTTCTCAGCAGAAACTTTACATACCAGAAGGGAATAGCATGAAGTATTCAAGGTAATGCAAAACAGGGATCTTAAACCAAGACTGCTCTATCCAGCAAGGCTATCATGCAAAATAGATGGTGAAATCAAGAGCTTCCTAGGATAAAAAGGCTACAGGAGTTTATCACCACCAAACCAGCATTGCAGGAAATGTTAAAGGGACTGTTGTAATTAGAAGTGGAAATAGAAGCATTGCAAGAAATGTTAAAGGGACTGCTGTAATAATGAGAAGAAATAGAGAGAGAAACATAGTCATAAAGAATTAAAATGGCAATAAATAAAGATCTATCAGTAATAACCTTAAGGACTTTGAGAGATCAGCATCAATACAGTCATAGTCATGGACTTTAACACCCCACTGACTTCACTGGATAGATCTTCCAGACAAAAAGTCAACACAGAAACAGTGACTCTAAATGGCACACTAGATCAGATGGATTTAACTGATATTTATAGAACATTTCACTCCAGAGCTGCAGAATATACATCCCTGTTAAGTGCACATGGGTCATTCTCAAAGATACACCACAGGTTAGGACACAAAACAAGTCTCTATAAGTTCAAGAAGGCTGAAATCACATCAAGCATCTCAGATCACAATGGCATGAAATTAGAAATCAACTACAGTCAAAACACTCAAAAACATTCAAACACATAGATGCCAAATAACATGTTGTTAAACAATGAGTGGGTTACCAATAAGATCAAGAAAGAAATCAAACACTTCCTGGAAACAAATGAAAATGAACACACAACCACTCAAAATCTATGGGACACAGTGAAAACAGTCCTAAGAGGGAAGTTCATAGCACTACAAGCCTACCTCAAAATACAAGAAAAAATTTTTAGTAAACTAACCCTACAACTTGAAGAATTAGAAAGCTCCCCTCTGAAGCCATCTGGACCAGGGCCTCTGTTTGATGGGAGTTTTTTTTTATTACTGCTTCGATTTCATCAGTTGTTATTGGCCTATTCACGTTTTCTGATTCTTCCTGATTCACTTTTACATGATCTCACTCATATGTGGCATCTAATAAACAAAATAGACTGAGGAACAAAATAGATCCAGAGACATAGAAGCATGAAACAGACTGATGAATCTCAGTGGGAAGGCAGGGGTGGGCGAGTGGGGGGGCGAGATTAATCAAAGAATTTATATGCTTATATACATAATCCATGGACACAGACAATAGTGTGGAGAAGGCCTGGGGGGCAGCTGTGGGGTGGAAGGGATCAAAGGGGACAAAAAAGGGGGGATATCTGTAATACTTTTAACAGTACAGATAAATTTTTAAAAATATATGAAATAAAATGTTGCTAGCAGGTTAAATAAATAAATAAAGTATAGATTTCAATGGTTAAAAAAAAGAAATCAGGTCTGGAAACCAGACAGAGTTGGGGTGAAATCCAGGTTTGGCCTCCTCCCAGCTGAACGGCTTTGGATACACAGAGTCCTAGATGTAAACCCCAGCTCTCCCACCAGCTTGAGCCTCAATCATAGGGTTTGCTAGTGTTGATGAAGCCTGGAGACCCAGAGTGAAAACAGAATCCAGGGCTCTCTTAACCCACCCCCTTGGCCTTGTCCCTCTGATTCCCCAGCTGTTTGCAAGATTCGGGCAGCACTTTGGACTTGTGTCCTGAAATAGAGATGAAGGGAGGAGCATGAAGTGACCGACCTAGAGAGGCGCTGCAGAAAGGGCCGTGGGACCATAGACAAAAGCAAGACTCAGTGTGGAGAAGAGGCCTGCCAAGCCAGCCAAGCTTGGCACAGGCCAGGCCCACCTCGCAGAGCCACAAGGGCATCCTGGATTTGCTTCCTGTGACCTGGTCGGGGTTGTCTTTCCAGTCCTCTCTGGGCTCATAGGCAGAAGGTGGGTGGGGCTGGGCATGGCTCAGCCAGCTTGGTTTCATTTTCGTTTCCTGCCTCTACAGTGATGAAATGTTTCCTTCATGTACATTTTAACCCAGGGTTAGTCATTTAGTTTGATTTTTCCTTTTGAGGAAGAACCTGTATAACTTTGTATAAAAGCTGTTCCTTTTATTTTACATGTCGGAAGTGTTTTGATACACTTCAGAATAGGAAAATTGTTCACTAAGAAGCTGCTTAGATGGAGGAGCTTGCAAATTAGGATTATGAAGTACACTTTGAGTAGCCTGGGGACTTGGCCCCAGGGAAAATTTTCTAATTAAAAGGAAATTTGGGGGTTTCACAAAGTTATGGAAAGTAAGGGAAAGACCACCCACAAACCCCCTTCCATCCCCCTTTTTTCAATTTCTGTTCCTCAAGAGAAAAAAGAAACCCAAGGAATTGAAGGTAATTGTGTTCTGAGAATCTTCTTCAAAAAAGTAACACCAGTCTCTTGAGAGAGGGAAAAAGGAATCTGTGGATGTCCATTCGAATTATTCAGGGAGCCTTTAAAAGTATAGCTGTTGGAATGTAGTCAATAATACTGTAATACCTATGTGTGGTGTGATATGGGTACTAGATTTATTGGGGTAATCACTTTGTAAGTTATATAAATGTCAAATCACTGGGTTACACACTTGAAACTAATATAATATTGTATGGCAACTGTAATTGAAAAATTAAGTTATTTTTAAAAAGTATAGCTGTTGAGGTGATGCTCAGAGATTCTGTTATGATTGGTCTGAGGTGTGTCTCGCTGGCAGTATTTTTCATAGCTCTCCAGGCGATTCTAATGTGCAGCCAGAGTTGTGTGTCTCTGTCATGACTCCTGACAGTGTAGGCTCATCTAATGGCCTGGAGAGGTGAAAAAACACCCTTCTACGAGAAACACACCCTTGAAGTGATGTAAAGAAGAAAATTATTTAGCTACAATATACAGGGCTCAGGTAGGCACCTGAAGATCTGGTTAGGGTCCTGACTGCCTGCCATGTTCTCTGCGTGGCCTTGGTGAGCTGGAACCCTGGCTGGTGGCCTAGTGTTTGGGAGCCTCCAGCAGAAATTTGCTTTCCCTGATAGCACAGTTAATGTGCAGCCCTGCAGCCTGAGAAATGTTTCCAAACACAAATCTGATCCAGTCACACTCTTGTTTAAAATTCCCAGTGGGCCCGGCCGGGAGTGACTCAGCGGTTGAGCGTCGACCTAGGATCCAGGCGATTGGGGTTCGATTCCCAGTCAGGGCACATGCCCGGGTTGCGGGCTCGATCAATGACTCTCATCATTGATGTTTCTATCTCTCTCTCTCCCTCTCCTTTCCTCTCTCTGAAATCAATAAAGATATATTTTAAAAAATAAATAAAAATAAAATAAAATTCCCAGTGACTCCCCAAACTGCTATCAGGATAAAAACCAAAATCTCTAAGCTACATCAAACTAAAAGGCTTCTGCACAGCCAAAGAAATCAGCCTCAAAATACAAAGGAAACCCATGGTATGGGAGAACATATTTGCCAAGAATGTCTTTGATAAGGGGCTAATCTCCAAAAGTGTACAAAGAACTCATACAACTCAACAAGAGGAAAACAAACGATCGAATTAAAAAATAGGCAAAGGACCTAAATAGACACTTCTCCAAAGAGGACATACAGATGACCAAGAGACATATGAGAAAATGCTCAACGTCTCTAATCATCAGAGATGCAAATTAAAACCACAATGAGGTATCACTTCACACCTGTCAGAATGGCTCCATCAACAAATCAACAAACAACATGTGCTGACGAGGGTGTGGAGAAAGGGAACCCTGTACACTGCTGGTGGGAATGCAGACTGGCACAGCCACTGTGGAAAACAGTATGGAGGTTCCTCAAAAAATTAAAAATGGAACTGCCTTTTGACCCAGTGATCCCACTTCTAGGAATACATACTAAGAATCCTGAAACACTAATCAGGACGAATATATGCACCCCTATGTTCATAGCATCGCAATTTACAATAGCTAAGATTTGGAAATAGCCCAAGTGCCCATCAGTAGATGAGTGGATGAAAAAGCTGTGAGACATTCACACACATGGAATACTATACAGCTGTAAAGAAGGATCTCGTACCATTTGGGACAGTATGGATGGACCTGGAGAATATTATGCTAAGCTAAATAAGCCAGGCAGAGAAAGACAAATATCACATGATCTCACTTATATGTGGGATCTAAAGAACTTAATAAACTGATGGACAGAAATGACTCAATGACGTGGAAGCATGGGTCAGACTGACGAATCTCAGAGGGATGGAAGGGGGCAGGTGGGTGGAGGGGGAGAGAGTAACCAAAGAACTTGTATGCATATATGCACAACCCAAGAACACAGACAATGATGAGGAGAGGGACTGGATCAATGGGGAGAAAAAGCCACATCTGTAATATTTTGAACAATAAAAAAAAAGGAAAAAATAAATCTCTAACCTGTCCTTCAAGGCCTTGCTTGTTGTGGCCCTGACTTGTCCCTCCAGCCTCCCCTTTTGGGGCCTCAACCTCCTGCTGTCCCCTCCCAGTGCCATATTCTCACTAAGCCCTGATTTGGGCAACTCCTGAGAATCCTTAAATCATTACTCAAATATCATTTTCTCGCACTCAGTCAGGCGCCGCCTTACATTTTTGAGTAGCACTTGCTACTGTTGACAGTTGTGCACTTCTATGTGTGCACACTGGTCGTTTTCCTGTTTGTGTTCCCTCCATTCTCCTGCAAACCATATTTCCCTCAGGCTCCTCTGCCAGCAGGTTCCAGGGAGAATCTCGCTCTGTTCTGTGCTTTGCCAGTGCCACCCTGGCTTTGTCCCTCTAGCCCCAGGGTGGGAGTGGTTCCCCCTGTGGCTGATTTCTGCACTGCCTCCCTGTCCTTTTGGGTTTTCAGCTCTCCCAACACATTTGTAATTAGTTCCCTGAGTTAAATTCCTTCTATTGGACTACCTGGCTTGGGCTCTGGTTTCCAGACTGGACCTGACTGAGATGTTGACTTATCTGAACAGTGTGTGTCCTATGGGTTTGTAACTTAACCAAGTGCTTTTTGAAGAATCATGCACTGCTGAGTTCCTTTCTCCTGCCTGGCTGTGATGGCTTGCAGTTGAGGTCCTCTGCCCTCCCATCGCGAGCCTGGTCTCAACCAGCTGCTAGGCCCAATGTAACAAGGGAAGGAAAACACAGGCCCAGTTCCAGGAACTGGCACCACCCAGCGTCAAGCCTGCTTGCCCTCCCCTTGCACTCATTTGCTACCTGACACCCTGCCTGCACTTCTGCTGTGTTAACTCACCCAGTCCTGCTCCCCTACCCTGGAGTGGGTGCTTCCCGGGCTCTGCCAAGCCTTTTCTAGGCCAGTGACTGAGAGCCTCCTACTTGATGACGTCCCTATGCCCCCCTCCTAGATTCCTGAACACTATTTCCTATCAGGGGCACAGTTTCTATGTTTTCACCACCTGTTGGGACACCCTATCACTGCTGCCTGCCTGCCTCATCTGCTCTTGTCTGAATACACTATGCTTGGACCCAACACTGACCCTGAACCTGAGACAGTTTGCCAGTATGGGTCTGTGGGTACGTCTGTGGCAGATTCTGCCCTCACTCCCAGCCCCAGCCCACTGAGCTCGGGTCACTCGTTGATGATGACCCAGTGCCTGTCCTGGGATATGCGTGTGTGTGTGTGTGTGTGTGTGTGTGTGTGTGTGTGTGTGTGTGTGTAAAATAAAAGTAAGTCCTAAAGGAGAGAAGACAGCTGTGAGGGACACTTACTTACATAGTGATCTTGACTGAGGAGGTGGCATTGCTGCTAAAGAAGGTGACCTCGATGTTGGTGTCCTTGTTTCTTGGCTCCTGCAAGTAAAACTCCACAAGGCTGTGATGCACTGGGAAACCAAAGCAGAGCAGACAACTGAGCCAGAGGTTGGCGGTGCAGTGCCCCAAAGCCCCAGAGAGTGCAGTAATGCCACTAGGAGTCTTGGCTCTACCTCTTAGTAGCTGTGTAACCTGGAGCAGATTACCTGTCACTGCAGATCCTCAGCTTCTTCAAGTGTAAATTGAGGAAAATAAAAATAGATACCCCACAGGTCTCAATGAGAATTAAATGAGTTACTACATATAAATTCCGTAGACAGTGCCTGTGCCTAAGAAGCATTCAATCCATGTGAGTTTTTATTATTACTTGTAATGCTAGATTGTCCCACTCCATTATCTTTGTAGTGTGGTTTTGAAAGAATCAAAAAAGATGTCTCTTATATTAAATAATTAAATCACAAAATATAGCCGTGCCACTAGGAATCTTGGCTCTATCTCTTAGTAGCTGTGCAACCTCACGCCCCTCCCCCACCCCAGCATACGCACAGTGTTGGGGAACACACTTGAATGCAGGAGGTGACTGTTTCCCTCCCTATGGCAGATGGGTGCCTATGTGGCATCTCCACCCTCCCTGGCAGCATGGATACTGGGGGTCTCAAAGCTGGTGTCCTCGGCACTGAGTGGGTGAGCAGCTTGGCTCACGGTGATACCCCTGGAGCCTGCTGTCCCAGTGGAAAGAGAGGTTAAGGAGTGCAGTCCTTTCCTTATTAAGGGGTAGGCCCATCTGGTGGCATTTCACAGTAACTTTGGTCTTGGAGCATTTTCACAAACTCCTTTGGTGATAGGGACATAGCTGGAAAAGCCACCCTTCACCTTTCCCTTACCTGTGGTCCCTCTGGGCTCATGGGTTAGTAACAGGGCCCAGGACAGATGCCAAGAATTCACCAGAAGAAAAGAGAGCACTACATGTCCCCCACCCCCACCCAGGACAGTGCCACACCCCTTCCATCTCTCTTTCTCATTTGTTTACAGTGGGGTGTAGACTTACAGTGACGGAGAAAGTTGAACTGAAGTGGAAAATTGCAATGTGAAAAATAAAAGCTAGTTTACATAAGCTTTAGGAATTTAACTCTCTGGGCTGAGTTTGCTATATTATATCACTTCTTCTTTGCCAAATGTTATCTTTGATCAAGAAAGTTTCCTAAGGTTCTGTTTCTTCCTTCTCTAAGTTATATGGAAGTCCCAGGAGGAGCAGGTCTGCTAACACTGGGTCGGTGGGAACCAGTTTGCACAGGAGCGTGAATGGGAAGCAGCACACAGAGCCCTGGATGTTTGGTCCAGCCTTGCTGCTTACTCACTGTGTTGCCTTGTTTAAGTCACTGAACCTCTCTGTGCCTCAGTCCCTTCATCTGTAAACAATAACCTGGGCATCACCTCAGAGAACATGGTGAGAATTAAATGAGGTGATTTTTAAAAAAGCACTTTGTGTGAAATATTTGGAGGAGATTCTCTGCCCTGCCAGTGCTAGCCTGGCAGGGGTACAGGGTGACCCCTGTCCTGGTTAGCACTGCTGAGGCTCAGCCCAGGGCCATGATGGCCTGGGAGTGGGCGCAAACAGGGAGCTGGGGGCACCACCTGAACTACCAGGTAGATCTGCCAGCTGCCAGCACCACCTGAACTGCCAGGTGGAAAGCTCTACCCCCGGGGCACGAAGGCCCCAGCCTGGACGCTCAGAGCAGAAGCCTCAAAACACGCAGGCAAGCAGGTGTGCAGGCTCGCTTGTTTCTTTTGGATAGACAGGCCCATGCTTCTGGGGGCATTGGGAGGGGATCGCACAACAAATATAAAACAGAAAAATTATGGCTACATGAATCTGCGTCAGTAGGGACCTTAAAGGCTTGTAATCTCCACGTGCTCCCCAGGCTCCCTGTGGCGCGTATTCCTAGCTGCGCAGACAGGGAGGAGCCAGTTCAGGTTTCCCAGAAGCTGCGTGGGAACTGGAACTAGAACTGGGCGCCTGCCCCCCGCAGCACTGCCTCACCACTGGACAGAGCACCCTCCTACAGGCTCACCTCCAAGGGGCCGTGAGGACAGATGAGCAACCAAGAAACACGGCTGCAAAGAGCAGGTTCTCAGGAGGGCAGCAAAGAAGCGAGTGTGGAGGCACGTGGTGGCACGGGAAGCATATAGATTTTGGAGTCAGAAGGCCTGGAGTTGAATCCTGACTCTTTCCCCCAGCTGTGTGGCCTTGGGCACGTTGCTCCGTCTCTCAGGCCTCGTTTTCCTCACACCCACCTCTCTGAGTTGGGTTATCAAGGGAGCTGATACATGTGAAAAGCCCACAGTTAACTCTTGTAACCCACTTTGCTCCTAAGAGGTAGCCATGAATTCTCTCTGGCATGGAGTTGGAAACACCTGCATCCAGTTTCCCAAATTCTCTGATTGATAAAGGGAAGGAAGTTATTAATTATTGGGGTCCAGTCACTGTGCTAGTGACTTCCTGTGTACTATTTTATTTTATCTGCGCGATTGGTTCTTCGAAGTAGGTACTATTATTGTTCCCATTTTCTATATAAGGATATAGAAGTTCAGAAAGGTTAAGTAACTTCCTCCAGATCACACAGCTGGTGAGCGGTGAAGCCAAGATTCAAATCCTGATCTGCGTGACCATAGAGTCAGAGCTTTCGGCTCCCTGTCACACTGCACCAGGCCTTCTAGTACCAGGCAGGCATGGCCACAAAGATCCCTCCAGCAACCAGACACAAGTTGATGAGAAAGTCAGTTAGAATTAGCATGGCCATGTAATTTATCATCCTAACCTGCATACTTCTGTTCTGTGTACACAATAAACCACACAGGATCCCAGGATAGCAAGCCTAAACCAGGAAGCAGAGTCACCCTAATTAAGATGCAAATCGCATAGGGAAAGATGATGGATGGTTCAGCTTGTAATGGAGTTCATAGATTCTAAGACACACTTTTCTCTCACATTTAACATCTTTATAATCACTGGCACCTTAGCTTCAATGAAATGCAGTGGTTAGAAGCAATGGTGAACAGTTGGAATATGTGAAGGGGAAGGAAGGCAGAGAGTGAGGCTCTGTATTCCTCAGGGGCCCTGACCTAGGAGGGTTGCCAGGGTGGGAGACACATAGGATGGGCACCGAGGAGGGCATTAAAAAGTATGCAGGAAGGAGGAAGCCAGGCACATACCCAAATACTGCTCTAGAGAGGGCCTATGCTGGAGGGCAGATTTCTGCAGGCGGTGGGGAGGAACTAAGATCAGTATATAAACAGAAAGTTGCTCTCAAGTCCTCACATCCTTAGTAGAGTAATGGGTTGAACTACCTCTGAAAGTTCTGGTTCTATCTGAGAACATAGCAGCTATTCCCACCCCTCCCATGACATCTTTGCCCCAGTTCTTCACCTCCCATCTTGGCTACCATGCCGGGCTGGACACAGCCCAAGCCAGAGCCCTGGACTCTGCTGGACAGCACACTGGCAGAGCTGAGCCATGCATTTTTTCCCCCCAACTCACCACAGTATGGAGCCCTGGAAGTGGTCTGGAGGTAGACTCTCACTTCCTTGGGAAGTGGCTCTATCTTGACACCACCTTGTTCCACCAGCCCTGGAAGTCAAGAAGCAAAGACAGCAGAATTCTGAGGCGGCCGCTTCAGGGTCCAAGGCACCCAGCCATATGTTGATTAAGTCATGCACCCATTCATCCTACAAACAACCTCAATGCATGCTCATTACATGCCATGCCCTATGGTGAGTCCCAGGATACGTGCACTCAGTCCAGCTGGGGATAAACACACAAGTAAACAGGAAGTACATTCTTTAGATCGCCTGGCCCATTCTCAGGAGGTATTTCTAAGAAATTTGAAATTATGTCTCCAACTTGCAAAACAATGTACATGACAGTTGTTTAATGGCATTTATCTCCTGCGTAGTAGGAACAGAGGAAGTGTTTGACCTGAATAGTGGTTGACAAGTTGGGGAGGGCATTCTGGGCAGAGAGTACAGTTTGGGCAAAGGCACAAAAAGTAAGGACACATGCAGTACTCTCGGGAGTACAGTAGTGAGCAGTCTCAGGGTGTTTGGTGCCAGTGAAAGTGTAATGAAAGATGAGGCTGGACACTGTGTAAAGTTGATGTTATACCTGCCAGTCTGTCACATCTGGGGGAAATCAAGACATATACCAGGGTAGGAAGTGATGTTGATTTGCTTTATTGTGGAAAGCTAGCCTTGCTTTACCATGTTGTCAAGCTGAAGTCCCTTTCATTCATGTACCAGGGGTGGAGAACATCTGGCCCGCAGGCCATATAGGCCTGGCCCTGCCAAGGCAACCACAGGCGGGACTCAAAATTCAATAAATCTAGGAGCTTTTTTCATAGCTAATTTTAAGTTGATCATTTTGTATGGCCAGTGAATGATGCTATAAATATCCAAATGGCCCTTGGCAGGAAAAAGGTTCCTCAACCCTGGATGACTGGCTGCTGTAGCTCTGAGTGGCAGCCAGGGGTGGGAAGTGGGAGAGAGAGAGGGAGGAAAGAACCATTTACACTTCCCAGAGTTTTTCCTGGGGCCCTTCATCCTCGATAACCCCAGGATGTTCCCAGCAATAATCTTCACAGGCGAGTTGACACCAGATCCCTCAGCCTTCCCTGAGTCCTTCTCTTCAGACTGGGCTGGATCACCCAGGAACCTGCCTGAGCCAACCAGCAATTAGGCATCCCCTCCAGGTGGCACATGGCCACCACAGCCTCATACCTTTAAATTCTTGGGGACTTCCCCACAACCTTGATTTAGGGACTATCAAGAGTTCAAGAATGGCTGGCTCAGCTAAAAAGACCTATGCCAAGCATCCAGTTTGCAAGTGGGGTCAGGGGCTCTGGACTGTAGCAATGTTTCTAGAGAGTGCACTGAGCCTGGACCTGCAGAGGATGGGCCATGTGTGTGAAGGGTGTGTGCAGGGTAAGTATGGCATCAGGCAACAGTATCGAGAGTGAGGGCTGGGACACAGAGGGCCGAACGCCATCCTCCAGGTTCCAAGAGGCAGAACACCTCATCTGTTCAATTTTCTTTATCCCAGTTGGGTAGATTTCTTACAAAGAAGTGACAACTAGCAAGCAAAGGGGTAGCATTTACCTATCCTTGGACAGGAAAGCAGAAAAGGGTTAAAACAATCCAGACAGTGTCCGGCAAGGAAGGCCTTGTAGCTGGCACAGGGAAAGGCCATCAAAGGACAGAGGTTCTCCAGGGCGCTGATGTAGAGGTACACAGCCCTCATGTGATCACAGATCAGATAACTGTAGCCTGAACAGGGGGAAGAAACACAACCACAGTTTCAGTTCAAGGCAAAGGGAAACCCCTTAATGCTACTTACTGTAACTCTATTGAATTTTCTATTCCAGCAGGCTGTAGGTACATGGGATATTCCCTGAGCCACATTTAAAGAATATGAATAGAAATGGTTACTGCATTCTTTCTCTTCATTTTCATTTCCCAAAGATACCTATGTGTAATCTATGAAGAAAATTGTTGACTCTGAGACCCAGTCTTCCATGAGAGCATACAGACCTGGCAATTCCGACCCCACTTCTCAAAATGAATATCTGCCTGCACATTTTACCTTCTTCATCATCACTCACAAAACCAATATTTTACAAAAAAATTTTTTAGTCTCATTAAACCCAACCCAGCAATGAGACAGTCAAAGGAATCAGCAGCAAACAGTTCACAGCCAACTTCTGAAAGCCAATGTGCTGGGGTTCACCTGGCCAACCGACTGATATGCTCAATCTGTCAAATGTCCCAATGTAACAAAAACTTGGTTTTCTTGTTATTGTTTTTGTTTATTATTTATAGTTTTGTGGTAACTCACATTGGATGAATTGTCTGGGGCTAAGAGGTCTGTAGTGAGCCACAGCTCCAGAGTTCTGGCATCTTCAAACTCTCCCTTCCCCTTGGGACACCCCCCCCCAACCCTGAAATCAGCAACCATGTCTGCGCTGTGTGTTGATTTTCCTTTTCCCCCATGGTTGGGATACTCTATGGCCAAGCTCCTTCTAGCTGCAATAGGGAACTGGGAGGGACAAACTAAACCCTTCTCAAATTGTGTTATGAAGAAAAAATAAGAAGTAGCCAACTACATGCCACAAATATTTTCAAAAACCATTAAAACCGCACTATCTCATCTGACCAACATTGCTGGAAACCCTATAAGTTGTTAAAAGGAATATGTTTTTGGAAAAATCAGTAAATTTGATTAGTGGTCATTCAATATAATTGTCAAAAGTAATCCTTAAAATGTCAAAAATTTGGTAAAACAGGAAGAGACTAAAAAGACAGTCAACAGAAATCAGGATAAAAGTTTGGTTATATTCATAAGAAGAATACAGGAAGACTAACAATACTTAATACTTAACTTTTGACTTAATGTTTTTAAAATGATGCTAAGAATATATTCAATGAATATGTATATATTCAAAAAGAACATTCAGAAAAATATACTTAAAAGAGAAGAAATGTATATTTATTGAATATACTCAAGAAGATTATCTTGAAAAGAGTGTTGGAGGGTTGTTAAATTTAGTGAGTTTGGGGATATGGTCATGCAGTGAATTGATCCTGTGGCTACCTAGCTTTGGGCATGTTGGTCTATTTCTGCCACAACTAGGCTCTGCAGAGGATGTAGCTAGTGTGAACTATGCCACAAAGCAGGGCCCAAGAAAAACAGAGATTATTGCCTCAAGTGATGTATCATGGCAGGGCCTAAGAAGCAGGGCAGGCAAAGCATGGATGGTGCAGGCTTTCAGTTTTAGTCACTTCTCCTCCAGAATTCCTGGGCTCCAAAGACATCCATTCATAAGTGCTGAGTAAGGCACTATGGCACATAGTAAAGGACACTGGAAGGAAGACATTCTGTGGCCCACACTAGCTGACTCAACACAAAGGTTGTTGGGGAATTCTGGTCTCTGGGGAAGCCAAGAACCAACTGTCTGTGGCTTTCTAACCTCCATGAAAGAAGGTGGGACACCCAGGTTGGTCTTGACCTCCGTTGACGAAGTAGTCCACATGTCCAACAGGAATCCGAATACCCCAATCTGAAAAGAAGCAGAACTCTGTTACCTTCTTATGCAGGGGCATCTTATCCAAGTCCCACAGCAGAGTCCACTGGCAGCAGAGCCTGAGGCGTGACCTTACAAGCCTACCCACTCTCTGTGCTGAATGAGTACCTCACTGCTTACATGCTGTGAGAATGCAGAACTAGTTCTTAGTTTCCTAAAGAGGGTTTGCTGAAAGGAAACAGAATAAATTCATAAGATGTTCATATTTGTCTAACAAAAAACAAGAAAAATATCCCTTAACATAAGTTTTAATAAATCAGTAAATGTTATAAGCTTGGTAAGTTTCCTTGTGGAATAGTTTCTATTTTGCTTCAAGCAATAGTTCAGATACATATGTTTGGGGCCACATCTCCACATTCTCCTACATATTTTTGTGCTCTCCTGACAGAACAGAAATATGGCCTGGCTACAAAGAGATGAGTTTGAGAGATTGTAGACCTCAGTTCATCACCATGACTATATCTGACCCCTCAGACTGCGTCAGATCCAGCTTCCAAAGACACTGATTTTCTCCTTCATATCATCTATCATTATTGTAAGCAATTGATTGTGTATCATTTGTTTACTGCCATCCATCCAGGGATTAAGCAATGACCTAGAAGTTATCCTCGATTCCTCTTTTTCTCTCGCTCGCTACATTTAGCCCATCACCTATCTAGTCAGCTCTACCTCAAAAATGTATTTTGAATCTTTCTATTTCTCTTTGTCTCTACTGCCGCCACACTTGCCCAAGCCACCATCATCTCTCACCATCACCTCTCCCTTCTTACTGCAAACATCCTCTCCAGTGCCTCCCTTAGTGTCCTTCTGCAAGTCCATTCTCTGCATTGCAGCCACAGTACTCTTTTGTTTTTTTATTTTTTGTTAATCCTCACTAGAAGATATTTTTTCCATTGATTTTTTTAGAGAGTGTAAGGGAGGGGGAGAGATAGAGAGAGAGACACATCGATGTGAAAGACACATTGATTGGTTGCCTCCTGCACATGCCCCGACTGGGGCCAGGACTGAGCCTGCAACCAAGGTATGTGCCCTTGTCCGGGAATCGAACCGAGACCCTTCAGTCCGAGGGCCGACACTCTAACTGCTGAGCAAAACCAGCTAGGGCCACAGTAATCTTTTAAAGATATCTACATCACCACCCTATTCTCACTGATTGTATAATAAAATTCAAACTCCTTGCCATGGCCAAATGGTTCTGCTCCCTCTCCTCCAACCTCACTCAGTGCCTCACCCTGTTCCCACCCACACCTAGGCTTTCATTCTGGCTGTCTTCTCTGCCTAGATTGTTCTTCTCCCAGCTTTCTCAGGGTTGACTTATTCACATCTGCAAAGTCTCACCTCAAATATCATGTCTTTGGATAGACTTTCCTCAATAATTCTACTTAAAGTAGACGTCCTACCCTAGTCACCCTCTATCTCATAGCCTTCCTTATCATAACCACAATAATCTTGCCTGTTTACTTGTATATAAGCTCCACAAGAGGAGGGCCTTTACCTGTCTTTTTTCTGCTATTTATCCAATCCAGCACAGTATCTGACAAATGTGAGTGCCTAATAAGTGCTTACTGAAGGAATAAATGAATGAACGTTTGTGCGGTTTGCCTGTAAGTTCCATGTGGGCGGGGGCCTTGCTCACGTCTGTTCACTGCAGTGCTCTCAGTGTCCACTACATGGCTCAATAAAGACTGAGATGATGTGGTTCAATTTTCCTTTGGTCACGTTAAGAAGAGGCTCCAACTTTGAAGGGCACCTAGAGGCCTCGCTTAGGTAAATAAGGACCTAATACATTACCTATTTAGCAAATTTAGGGACAAAGGAGGCTAATCAGCAGGTAGGCAGAGGCCTATGGGCTTTGGTTTTCTATCTGTGAGGTGAAGGGAGGAGAGGTTTGAACCATATGATTGCATGGGTTTCTTCTAGAATCATCAATCTGTGAGTCTTAGATGCTAAAAGAAGGCTTCTGAGCAAAGGGAATGAGATGTGGACACCTCTCACTTGAACTGCACACACTTTTAGTAGAGACAGATGCTATTTCTTCCCTTACCCACCACACTGAGCACAGGGCCTGTCGCATACTAATGGACACTTGAGAGGGAGTCAAAATGAGGAGGAATGTCCACCCCCTCTCCTGAAGAGCTTAATTTGGTCAGAGTAGATTCGGAGTCGGGGGTCTTTCCTGGGCCTGTCACTACTGGAGAGGGGAATTTTCAGTCTTCACTGGACTGGAGAACTGAGCTCATCCCTGAGGGGACTGAGAATCTGCCCCTGGAGTAGAACGTCTCATTTCCCCGAGGCCAGGCACAGTGCCCCTGAAAAAGCGGCACAGCTTTCCCGTATGTCAGCCAGGCAGCAGTGCCCACCCTGGCACTGCCTCAGCACTGGGTTAGCGTTGAATCAGAGAGTGAGACTGGTCCACAAATGAGAAATCTCCAGCCTGCTGCTGCTAAAAATAGAACCATTCATCTTAGTGCTAAAAATATGACAGAGCTGCAGGATGTTGGGGGAAGGCCTCACTGTGCAACAGAGGCTGGGGGGGGAGGAAGTCTGCCCAGGGCCACACAGCGACATGGCAGTCCCTTAGACCCTGCCCTAGGCTCATTCCCCCACTCCAGGAAGGCTGTCCCATCTCACTGTCGGTGTCTGTGTGGATGGCTTCCACGAAGAGGGCGTCTCCAGGGTCCAGGCGATCCTCCAGGCTGGCTCTGGTGTACTCTGGTCCAGCAGGGTCCAGGCCTGCAAGGACAGACGGATGTCAAGGTCCCCTTTCTTTTCAGCCACAGGAACCCTCCCAGATCCACCACACAACTACCTTCGCAGCCCTTTCGGTTCAGAGTCCCTCAGCAAGGACCCAAGGGTAGAGAACGGACTCAGAACCCCCATACCCAGGAACTCCTGCTCTACTGTCTCTAATCTCCCAGTGGCCCAGGTTCTCTGGTTCTACAGTGAGCTTGATAATACCAACCATTTGGTAAGGGTTCATGTGAGTGATATTAATCCTCATGGAGTAATAACAATAGCTATACTTTTTTGAGCAGTTACTATGTGCCAGGCCATGTGCTGGGCAGTTTTACACACTCTAGTCCTCGCAAGAATACAATGAAGGAAATATTACTATCCCACATCTTAGTTGGGACCCCTTGCCCTCTCTCTCCCAAAGAGTAGACCCTGAGGTAAGGATTCAAAATGCAAGTAGCTTATCTGGAAGATCACAGAACGCATAATGAGGGAGTGGGAAATCAAGTCATAGAAGGAAGGACTTTGTAATGAATGGAGTATCACTTTGAGCAAGTAGGTCTCTTCCCACTGGGGCTCCTCTGAGGGACTCTTAGAACATGACTGAGAGTCATTCCATTGGACAGTAATTGCCACACAACTTTAGAATCTGACTGATCAAGAGTAGCTCCTGAAGCATAAAACATACTGTACTTTTGCAAGTATTTAGCATACCATTTAAAGGTGATTTCCACAGTGGGCTAAGAAGATACAAGCTGGTACAACCCATCTTACTATTAACCTAAAAATAAAAGGTCTTTCAAAGTGAGCAACACCAAGCATCTAATTGAGATTTAAAAAAAAAAAAAAATAGCTATTCAGAATCACTGACAGAAACCTAAATAATGTTCCATTTAGGAGGGAAGGGACATTTATGAGAAAGGGAAGGGGAACCATTACATCAATGAAAGGAAGGCACTTCTATTGATGCAGATAAGCTAACGTCGTGGCACCAATTCTAAACAGTATTTTTAATTTTCAGGCTGGTAGTCATCAGCCTGGCAGTTGTAATATCTGCTTTCCTATTATCCTTGCAAACAGGTCTTTGGGACACAATGTCACTTTAGGCCTGGTCCAAAGGTTATTTTGCCCTATTTTAACATTTCATAGCTTTTAGGCATAAGATGTACAAGGCAGTTCTTCTGGGATGACAGTTCTGACTCCATTTTAAAGTGGCTCCATTTGTTTTGTTTTTTTTTACACTACAGATGTAGAAACTGAGGCTTAGAAAGAACTTCATGGCTTCTGACACTGCCATTAGAGCTCATGCAATAACACAATACTATTTTATGCAAAAGGGCCATAATAAACAAATTGCAGTAGCCATAGATGACTTGATCACAACACCAAAAAGTTCGACGCTCCCCTCTGCGCGCCTCAGCAAAGGCATCTCCAAGGCGTTCTCTCTATTTTTCTCTAAACCTGGAAGGGTGGGTGGGGAAGAATGTTACCTGTGATCCATCCCAACTGGCCTTTGTAGAAATGTCCCACCATGCCCCCAACGTGGGCCCCCAGGCTCACACCAATGATGTGGATGGAGGACTTCGACACACCCAGCAACTGCAACAGACATTTACAGTGGATTGCATTTGGGTCCCAGCAGCTCCTGGCCTTGCAGGGTCACACTTTTCCCTGAGGCTTTAGCAGCAGAGGGCTCTGGGCCAGACACGTGCCACTCATGCTTAGGTCGGGGGGTGAAGGGTTTGGGGAGGGCAGAATTCTCATCCCAGTAAGCCCTTGCCCTCTTGCTAGGCCCCCCCACTTTGGCAATCCTCCCACTTTCCCTTTGGTCCCCACAGCCACTCTCTCTGAGAGATGCCTAAAGCTGGCCACTGGCCACTGGCTCTTCCTCCCTGACATGCAGGGGCCCAATCCACAGAGGAGGACAGGAGGAGAGGAGGAGGCTGGGTGGCTCTGCTGCCACCCTAAAGCTCTTCCTAGTGCGGTGCTCTCTCCTTCTAACCCCTCTCCCCTCCGTAAGCAGCCAAAACCCCCCAGGCTCTTGGGCACCTACCAGGAGCTCACTGAGGAAACGGGAGATATGTAGTGCCAGCTCGACCACATTTTCCACGGCTGAGGAGTAGATGGCTGTGGAGCCGTACACCCAATCCACGGCAATCACGTTAGCGTCTGCTGCCCTCAGAAGGGCAGCGATGAGCTTCTCAACCCAGGAAGGCTTTGTTCCTAAAACCCTAGTCACGGAGCCAAGAAAGGATAGAAAAATTATCTGCCTAATTGATGGAAACTGCACAATTGTCATGGAAGCCTCTGTTAACAAAATAAACCCAGAAAAAAAAAGTCAAAACTAGGGAAGGGGGACACATGGGCAGTAAATCACAGCACTTTGAACACAGGGAGGACACGGTCCCAAAGTGTCCAGGGCTTCTGTCTGCACATATGGAGCCTTTGTGTGAATTATGACAGGGTGCCTCTTGTTCGGGTAGATGGGGCTCTGTGCTAGGGCTCAGAACTCAGGCTCCATTTCAGCCCCACCAGCCCCCAGCCGTTTGTGTGAGGCATAAATTACACAAACCATACACACTGGTCCTGTCTGTGTAACTCATGGGAAAGAAAAGCTTTGCACATTAGAGTTAAGATTTGCCATCTTAATTCTCATTCTAGAATATAGACCTCTTCTCGAGGATGTTTTTATTTATCTGTTCATTTATTCCCTCAACAAAGAAGCCAGGCAGTATGCTATGTGCTTTGCAAGAAATTTAAAAAGTAAAATATAGTGCCTGTCACTCTGGAACTTACAGTATAGTAGCACTTTTCTAGAAAAAAAGAGAATAATTTCTTAAAATTTCAGAAAGCTTTCTTCCCAAGCGATTGGAATCAGGAAAGAAATTTTCTCAATGGCCCACAGTACTGGAACAATCAGAGCCTGCTCAAGGGGACAGCCTGGTGAGCTTTCCAGCTCTATTAGCTATCCCTGGGTTGAGGGCACACGTGTACTCAGCCTTGGATAGTGGCTAAATGTAAGATTTGCTAGGGGAGAGACTTTGGCACAAAAGTGAGGAGGGATGGACATTTAAGGAAGGGTGTGGCTGGGTCCCTAGGGTCTAGGGGTTTGAGCAGCAGAGAGAACCCAGAGCTGGGGAAATGGCGATCCTTTGTACAGTGCCTCTGTGTCCACTCCTTCATCGGGTGCCCCCAACCCTAGCTGCTCAATAGTGCTATTTCACCGCACTCTCTCCCTCTCTGCCCCCAGCAACCTGTTTCTTGACTTGCCAGTGGGCTTTGGAGAGAAGATACTGAAAGGAAGAATGGGAATTAAATTAAGATCCAGGGACTATATAGCACAACAAAATTTAGATTGTAGGACATCAAAGAAATTGAAGAAGAGAAGTGTCCAGCTCCTGAGAAATGCTAGCCTCTGGGTATGACAGAAGTAGCACCCAGAAGTGCAAGTTACTTAGGTCATAAATCCAGGGAAGAAGTGATGAAATAAAATAAAATTCTGGATTGAAAAAAGCCCACACCAGGCTGTCACCCCCAAGTGACTATGCAAAGCCTGTGACTTCACTGGCTGAGGCGAATCATGCAACCACACTTCAGGCAGGAATGGACCACCGAGATCATCTCTACAACCTCCCTGCTGTTCCATCATGGAAACCAAGGCTCCCTGTGCCGGACCAATTTGTCCGAGATCACACACATTTATTGTCTGAGAGTGTGTAGACAAGGCCTGAGGGAGGAGTAACAGGCATGACCAACAAGAACCAGCAACATGATGTGCATTCATGATCTGAGACACCTTTACAGACAGCAGGAGGTGAGGGATGGGCCATGGGACAGTCAGTAAATTCATGCCTCCTCTTACTCCCCACCAGCTTCCTACGGTCCCTTTCTAGTTCTTAGCGCGGGCAACCCTACTGATCCGTTAGCTCCCACCTGAATCCATGGATAATTAGTTTGGTTCCCAGAGTGACATTGAACCCAGAGTTTTGAAGGTCACTACTTTCTTCCACTAGCTTCCCGCAGCTAGGGTCCGAGGGGGTGAAGAGGAGGAACTGGACTTTGAGACTGGTGCCACGGAGGAGGTTGGCATTCTGGAAGCCCTTGCACTTCGGCTGTTGGGTAGGAGGTGTATCTCCTGGAGGAAACAAGGAAAATAAGATAAGAACGGTCCCAAGGTGAGGTCATCGGTTCTTAGAAGGAAGAAAGAGGAACTTGCAGGCCTTATAAGTCAGCTCAATGTATATATACATTCATATAAATATATATTAGATTACATATAAATTATATAATATATATACATTTCTGTATATAAGCAGACTCATTTATGAAAAGCTGCATTATTTCTGAAAACAGGATCTGTGAATATTTTTCGCGTCTAAAGACAAAATGCCAGAGATGAGTATGAAGGTGGCTCAGCCACAGAAGATGAAAGGCCATGGCGAAATGGGTACTGCTACGGACTAAACTGAGTCTCCCTATAAACCCGTATGCTGGAGCCCTAACCTCCAGCACCTCGGAATACGACTGTATTTGGAGGTAGGTCTTTACAAAGGTAAGTACATTAAAAAGAGGCCATAGAGCTCAGCTGGTGTGGCTCAGTGGATTGAGGGTCAACCCATGCACCAAAAAGTCACTGGTTCGATTCCTGGTCAGGGAACATGCCAGGGTTTTGGCCTCGGTCCTTTGTAAGGGGTGCGCAGGAGGCAGCCAATCGCTGTTCCTCTCCCATCGATGTTTCTGTCTCTCTGTCTCTTTCTCCCTTTCTCTTTTAAATCAATAAAAACATGTTAAAAAAAAAAAAAAAAAAGGTGATTAGAGTGGGCCCTAATCCAATATGACTGGCATTCTTACAAGAAGAGGAAATATGGACACAAACACAAAAGAAAGATGAGAAGACACATGAAGCAGATGGTCATAGACAAGCCAAGGAGAGAGATCCTTCTCTCACAGCCCCCAGAAGGAACCAGCCCTGCTGCCACCTTGATCTCAGACTTCTAACCTCCAGAACAGTGTGACAATAAGCTTCTGTTTAGGCTGTCCAGTCTATGGCATTTTGTTATGGCAACTCTAGCAAAGTAACACAGATTTATAAAAACTAAACAAAAAACCCTGAGCAACAAAATAAGCAGTTGCACTGGGACGAGGTTCACTCTGGTCTCTACACCCCAGTCCAGCCTCATCGCTTCTCATCCTTCTGAGCAATCCGGAGCCTCCGGTGCCCAGCATGGCTGCTTAGCCTCAGCCAGATGTCAGAAAGGAACCTTCACAAGCTGTACCTACTCCACAGCACCTCACAACAGATACATTGAAATGGGATATGTTATGGTCAAGGTCATTGAAAGGCCTTTTTAAATACTGAACTGAAAATGGTTGCATGAAACGTTTTATTTTCCTGGCAGCTGAACATCTGGCCCATCTTCAAAAGCCAACATCCCTCCCCATATTTGCTTCTGTGGTGAAGAGGTGTGGCACCCGGCTCCCAGCGTGGCTTGCAGGGAGAGACCAGCAGCAGCAGGCACACGCTGACCCAGGCCACCGGCCCTCGTCATGGTGCTGTCAGCGGCTACCTCACATTATGCCGCGGGACAGAGCCATCTGCAGAATTAGAGAGGTCCAGACTACAGACTTTGGTTTGTGCAGCTCCCTTCATGAAGAAGACAGCAATTTTAGTTTTCTGGAGTGGTTAGCTGCCTTCAGAGGTAACTGGAGAGCACATATCCGAGAAGCACATGGATCTGGGTGCAGTGAGGTGTGGTACCATGAGCGGGCTGTGGGAACCACACCCTCAGAGAGTACTAAGGCACACCAGGGGTTTCACCACCTCTGCATCTGAGCCCCAGACCTGGCCCCCCAGCCCTCGTGCATGTCTCTTCCTGGACACCCTGGCACGAAGCCCCCCTGCTCCTCAGCCTTCAACCTGAGCTCCCGCAGCACACGAGAGAGATGCCTGGCACGGCTACGTCTGCCTTCCCCAGCCTCTGGCTTTGGAACGAAAAAGTGAAAGGACTCTGCTTGAGCATAAGACTTGAACCACATAAATGAGTAAATTTTCTCTGTTGGTCATATAGGAAAAACTTCTTCCACCAGAGAATTGACAGTCCCTTTAAATGAGTTTCGTATGTCACAAAGCAAGGCCCACAAACAACGAAGAATCAATATGATTCAGACATTATCTAAATAAAATGTAATTGAATTATTTTAAAATACAGTTGGAGATTTTAAAACCCCTTTTGGGTTAAAGAATAATCACAATGGAGACTAGAGAATATTAAAAAGTAAATGACAGTAAAACCAATGCATACAAAAACTTGAGTAAAGTAACTAAAACTGCATTGGGAGATAAGCTTAATCTCAAATGCAAATACTACGAGAATGAAGGGAAATACATAGATTGGGTAAATTAATGTTGTAACTCAGAAAGTTGAAGAAAAACAATGCAACAACTCCAAATAAAATATAGGGAAAGAACTATAAAGGATATAGTTGGAATTAAAGAAAACATTGAAATATAAATAACATTTTTAGCAACGCAGTTGCTCAGGCCAAACTTTCTGGAGACATCTTTGACTCTTTCCCTTCACACCACACCTACAAATGGCTCTCCCCTCAGGACAAGATACTCAGAACTAGACCATTCTCACTACCTACAGAAGTCCCCCCTTATCCCTGGGGGATTCCTTCCAAGATCCCCTGTGTATGCCTAAAACTGCAAACTGTACCAAACCCACTATATACTATGTTTTTCTTATGTATACATTCCTATGATAAAGTTTAACTTATAAATTAGGCACAGTAAGAGACTAACAACAATAACTAATAATAAAATAGAACAATTATGGCAATATACTGTAATAAAAGTTATGTGAGCCCGGCCGGGTGTGGGTCAGTGGTTGAGCGTCGACCTAGGATCCAGGTGACAGGGTTCGATTCCCGGTCAGGGCACATGCCCAGGTTGCGGGCTGCAGCCGATCAATGACTCTCTCCTCATTGATGTTTCTATCTCTCTATCCCTCTCCTTTCCTCTCTCTGAAATCAATAAAGATATATTTAAAAAACAAAAAACAAAAAACTTCTGAGTTACTTATTTATGGAATTTTCCATTTAATATTTTCTGATAGTGGTTGATGGCAGGTAACTGAAACCGCGGAAGGTGAAACCATGGGTAAAGAAGAGACTACCATATGCTGTTACCTCCATGGCCTACAATTGCTTTTCCTGCTTTTCACCTTGGCTCCCTTCAGTCTATTTGCAACACAGTAGCCTAAAAAGTAAGTCAAATTATATATCTCTGTGCAAAAACCTCCAAGTCATTTCATTTAGAATAAAATCCCAAGTTCTAATAAAGGACTAAAGCCCTAAATGGTCTAAACCATCTCCTCCAGGACCCTTTTGCTAATCTAATGGTTGCTTCCTCTGTGTCCTCTTAGCTCTTCTTCCCTCTGGACAGGTTCCCACTTTAGGCCTTTGCACTTGGCTGCTCTCCAGACAGCATCTCTCCCCAGACATCCACGTGCCTAATTCTTTTCCTCCTTCAAGTCATTGCTTGTCAAATGTCATCTTCTCTCTTCTAACCATCCAACTTAAATTGCAACCTGCCTATACTCCTCACCCGTTATCTCAATTTTTCTTACCTTGGTCTATTTCTTTCTATTGCAGTCATTACCTTCCAATACACTATAAAATGTGTTAGTTTGTTATTAAAGTTTTTGTATATTGATTTCCCCATATTAGAATATTCTTTCAGAGAAGGCAGAAATTTTTACCCATTTTGTCCACCCTACTGCCTAGAATAAATAGTACCTGCCACACACAATAAACACCAAGAGCTAGTTCTTTGAAAAGAATAATAAACTAGATGTACTTTTGATAAGACAGGGTAAGAAAAAAAAAGGAAAGCCACAAGTAAACAGCATAGGGGGGGAAAGGGGGATATAAATACAGTAGATTTTTTTAAACCATAAAGGAGTATGTTTATATACCCACCCAAAAGTTTAAAATACAGATGTTTTTCTAGAAAAAGTATAATGTTCTCTAAAAATATAGCTTGCTGAAACTTAGTCAAGAAAGAAAAAAATCAAAGTCAAATGTAGAACTGTAACATAAAGGAATTTAAACAGTCATTTTAAATCTATTCATCAAAAAGCCCCACCAGGCAAGACAGTTTTATAGAGACATTCTCCCAATCCTTCCATTCCTGTTTTATACACAGTTCCAGAAAATAGAAAGTGGGAGGAAGAATCCAAACTCATTCTATAAAAACAACCAAAATATCACAACTAGACAAAGACAGAAGGAGAAAGGGAAACTAAAGGCCAATTTCACTATTAAACATAGACATAAAAGCCCTAGATAAAATAACAGCAAATCTAAATCCATCAAGGATAGCAGAACAAAAACACATCCTGGCCAAGAAGGACTTAAATCCAAGGAGTGGAAAGATGATTTAACATTAGAAAATGTATTAATGTAATTCATGTATAAACAAATGAAAGGGAAAAAAACAGTATGTTCATCTCAGTAGATGTAGGGGGAGAAGAATAAAATTCAGCACCCAACAGTGCTTAACCTAAGAAAAGATCTAGCAAAAGCCTATAGCAATGATGATGCTTATTGGTGAAACCTTAGAAGCATTCCATTGAGAACTGGGAACAAATGAGAATTTTGCTGTCACTGCTTCTATTAAATATTGTACTGGAAGTCCTAGTCCCAACCAATGAAACAAGAGGATTAAATGGGATAAATTTATAAAGTTTAAAAAGAAGAAAAAAATTAAATTTATAAAGAAAAGGGGGGGGGGGGGAAATTGCCAGTGTTTGCAGATGATAAAACTGTTGATCATTTAGGAGTATGGCACGTGGCACAGCGAATCATGCTCATGTACCCCCTCCCCCCAACCAGCGCTCTAACCAAAGAGTAATGACAGGTGAATATCAAAAGAGAAAAAACTGTCTTAGACAATCTCAAACATAAAAATAGTATCTCCATACAAGAACAAGAACAGAAATGCAAAATGGTGCTGGGTTCCAGGTCTGGGAAAAGGCCGTGGTTGTAAGAATTCAGCCCTGTGAGGTCCCAGAGTGCTTCATGTCAGGTGTGGAGACCAGCAGCAGGCCCACCTGTGGTAGCCAGCGGTGGAGAGGGGCTCCCTACCTCAGGAAAGGAAGCTAAAACCAAAATTAAACAACAACAAAAAATCAATACAAACAAAAAATAGCTATCAACTTTTTTCCTGGAGCTATCGCTTTATTTAGGGAGGCAGGATGGAAAGATAAGGCCCCGTTAACAGGAGCTGAGACGCTGACCTGACTGGAGGAGAGACTTTGAAGATAGGGTGAGGGGGGAGATAGAAAGATAGAGGCAGAAAGTGGCCAAAACCAAATTTTTCGTTGAAAATGAAAATGTAACTAAGTTATTGTATTAGAAGTCAAGATAATAGTTACCTTTGGGGTGGTAGTGACTAAGAGGGGATACAGAGAATGGGCCTGAGGATGCTGTTAATGTTTAATTTGTTGATCTTCCAGATGATGGTTACATAGGTGAATTCACTCTGAAAATTCATTAATCTGTGTGTTAATAATCTGTGTACTCTTCTGTACATGTGTTGTACTTTAGTAAAAAGCTTATTTTAAATAGCCTACAAACATATATATATAAAGAATTCAAATGTTTACAAAGACAGTCAATAAAACAAATAAGTGGATCATGAATTCATTCCAAGTGAAATAAAATTTTAAAAACCTTTGACATAGACTTTAAAATAAGTATGCTAAGAATATGCAAGGATAAAAATAAAGACAGAGTGTAAGAAATTATGAAATAAAAACAAGCATAAATAATACAGTAAGATTTATAAGAAAAAGTTAAACAGAAAATTGGAAATGAAAAAGAAAGTTATTGAAAAAGGAAATAAATCCTACAATGTCTAGTACAGAAATAAAAAACTTTTAAAGTATAAAAGTGCAGTTAAAAAGTACAGACAATAGCCCGGGCCAGGTGGCTCAGTTGGTTGGAGCATCATCCTGTACACCAAAGGGTTGTGGTGCGGGTTCGATTCCTGATCAGGGCATACCTAGGTTTTGGGTTCAATCCCGGATCAGGTGTGTATGGGAGGTAACCAATCAATGTTTCTCTCTCACATCAATGTCTCTCTCTCTCTCTCTCCCTCCCTCTTCCTTCCTCTCTTTCAAATCAATTAAAAAATAACCATATTCTTGGGTGAAGATTAAAAAGATATATATTTTAAAAGTATAGGCTTTTAATGATAAATGAGGCTCCAATATCATTTATCTAGTAGTTGTTCTCTAAAGGAAGAGAATGGGAGAAGAAGCAGTATTTTGGAAAGATAATTGCTAAGAACGAGTTCACTAATAAAAAATGATACACACGGTAATGAGCAAGATACAATAAATAAGTAAATCTATACTAGGCAGATTATAGTATAAACTGTAGAACATTCATGATAAAAAGATATTCTTTAAAAATTCCCAGACAAATGCATTGAAAAGCTAAAAAGAAATGGGTAATTTTCTAGAAAAATATAACTTACTGAAACTGACTTAAGAAAAAATAGAAAACCCAAATAAACCTACTAGCATCAAAAAATTGAATTGGTAATCAAGAGTCTTCTCTGGTCCTAAAATACACTAGCGCCAGATGGTTTCATTTGAGAACTCCAAGCTTGTGAAGTACAGATAATCTTTATCTTATATAAACTATTTCAGACAATAGAAACTTATTTTATGAGGTTATAATAACCTTAGTATCAACACCAGACAAGGGAAATATAAGAAAGAAAACGATAGATAAATTTCCTTTATTAACATATATGCAAAATAATAAATATAAATAGGTACAAAAATAAAAATAAATATATATACCTATTTATATATTTTTGTTTATATATTTATCTCTCTATTTCTATATAAAATATATATATATATTTCTATATATATATGGAAGTCATTTTATACACACACACAAATAAATGACACATGAAGCTAGGCAGCACCTTTTAAAAGCAGCCCATTAATGTAGATAGTAAATATACTCATGCAAGCTGAACTTTGGAGCAGGGATGGAGTGCTGAGTAGAGGAATGAAGTTTGGCAAGGGAGGTAGGAATCCTGAAAGCCCTCTTGGAAGTTAGGAAGAGCTGAAATGAACGAAAAGACAGTATGAGAAACTCTAGGCAGAGGAAATGCCACACTCTAAAGCTGGGATATGAGAATTCAGTGTCTTGTAGACATGGCAGAAAAGCAGTCTGCTGTTGGGCCCAGGAGGAGGAGCGCTTTCTATAAGGGTGATGCCGCTGCTGGGGGCAAGCAAGGATCTTCACCAGTCAGAGAATCTCAGTGCCACAGGAGGGTTTCAGTTTGCTATATTAAGGAAGCGGTGGGTGGGGTTTTTAACGGGAAAGGTAGAATGCAAATGGCATGTGCGGGAAGTTTTCTTAACGGGCACCCACAGTTGGCAGGGGCTAGTTATCAGTGTCCTGCTCGGAGGGATGATAAACCTGAATTTGAGTTGGGTCAGCAATATTAAAAAGGACGTCTCACAAGCTCAGTGACAAAATCGTTAATTTGGAAAATTTATATCTTGGACTGGTGAATATCTGTGGGGTGAAAATGAATCATATTTTGGAATTAATCAAATTTTATTTTCTTAGAGTCATCCTGGCTTATGCAAGGTAAAAAGGAGTAATGAGAGTTTGAAAGGGAAAAATGAGTGGAACAACCAGGGAAGTTCAATTTTTCTGACTTGAGAAAGTGCCCTGATGACATCATTACCACTATGATTGTTGGGCTTTTTCTCCCCCTTGTAAATTCATCTCAGGAGACAGGGCTTTTAGGGGGCCTTCCAAAGGTTAGCACTGCATACATAATGGCCTGAGAAACAGAATCATTCCACCCAAGGCCCGAGCCCCTGATTTACCTGCAATTCCAACGCTGAACCACAAAAGGAGCCCCCATGACCAGAAGAAACGTCTCTGCCAGAGGCCAGGGCACATGGCTGAGTCCAGTCTCAGAGCTGGGGTAAAGCCGGCCCCAATGCCAAAGACATCACATAACCCAGCCACTCACAGTTTTCAACACCCAGCACCCACGTGGGTCTCACTAATGGTTAACTAGCCCCATGACCTGTAAAAGAAAAAAAAAACTTTCCCTAATTGTTCAGCCTCCACAGTTTCTTGGTTTCTTCTTCTCAATGAAAATAAATACTCTTTTCATTTTCTTTTCTTTTCTTTAACCCTGGGGACATTGAAACACATTGTCCTTCCTCTCGGAGCCAAACATCATCAGAAAACTATTTCCTGCACCTCTCCCACTTCCCATTATAAAATGTTAGTAAAAACCAAAGCAGAAGTCTTTCATCTTTTGGTGATTACAAAACCCTCATTGTACTGGAATTATCTGTGGACATGTTTGTATCCCTAGGAAGACTCTGAGCAATTTGAGGGCAAAGACCTCTTCACATGTTTGAATCCCCAGTGTCTACCACAGAGCTGAGCTAATAATACATGTTTCATGTGCATTTAATGGGCAGAATGGAAGAAGAGTAAGTTTGCCTCTGGAGAGTACTAGTCTTTCAGAGAGTCTTCGGACTAGAAATGGAATCCAGTCTCTAGGAAGAGATGCTCAGTTTCTTGAATTCACAAACGAAGAAACCAAATAGTAGAGAAAGAAAATGACCTTATAGAGACCCTGTTGCTAGAAGTGGCAGAGCTGGCCTAGAACCAGGGCATTTCCAGTGTACCTTGTGGCCTCGTCCACCAAAAGGAGTGGCTGAAACCACAGAGAGCTAGTTCTAGGCATTTGGGGGGAAGGGGAAGGGCAGAGTATTTGCTCCTTAAACGGTAACACGTTGTTATGCGGCACAGAACCCGCCAGCAGGGCCAGTATCGAACTTTCTGGGCAATAGCTCTATAAAGTGAGTGAGTCATGCTCTGAACCTGCACCAGACAGCAACAATCCCTGAAGAGGCATTGGTACCATGCCAACGTGGCTGTGCCCGGCCTGCAGAAGACGAGGCTAACAAGACTTTGGAGTGGCCAGCCCTTCCTTCTCATGCATATGATCCCACTGAGCAAGGCTGCTGCCACCAGGAAGGAGCGCGGTAATAAACAGGGCCCCACTGAAGGCTGTTCTGATGTCAGAGCCCAGTCAGGTGTATTAGTTCAGGTCCTCGGAGCAGAAGATGCCGAGATGGAACTAGATGAGCAAGAGAATTCTTGGGGAAAACACTTGTAAAGAATGAGGGAAGTAAAGAAGGCAGAGAGAGCCTTTAGACACCTGTGAAGGAGATGGGAAAGGAAAGAAAATTACACAGAAAGAGCCTTGGACTGCCCCAAAATACCTAGAATGTTCCGGCCAGAGCAATGGGGAATCCTCAAGCGGAAGTTTCCTGTTAAAGCAGTCTAGCGTCTTACAAGAATGAGCCTGTATTAGCAGCCCCACCCCGCTCAGGAATTAGTTGGGGTCAGTCTCAGCACAAAGACCTAGGGAGGATTCAGAAAGGCAGCAACTGAGACCATCAAAAGACTAGGTTCCCCACAGCAGGAGACTGAGGGCTGCTTTTCATAGCCACCCACAGCAAGGCCAAAGCTGGTCCACCAAGGCTAGAGCTGGTACGTGAAGCCAGTTTTTCCAGCAATTCCTTATGCACGGCATTAATACAGCTGCCACTTAGAGAGCACTTTCCCTTTCACATTCATCATCTACTACATGCTCTCCAAGTGGGGTTGCAGGGGTCCATCCAGGATCACCTGTCTCAAAACCACCCGGGAACTTGGGATAGATTGCTGGGCCCATCCCAGACACACTGATGAGAACCTTTGGGGTGGGGCCCAAGACTCTGCAGTTCCAAAGGGACCCTCAGAGGACTATATATGACAAAACCACTAGTCTTCTGTGAAGTCTTACTATAGCCATCTCCATTTTACCAGTGAGGAAACTGAAGCTCAGAGAGGCCAGTGGCCTGTGAGGCACTGCTTGAGGGGCCCGGTGAAACCACACAGATACTTCGTTTCTTCAATAAGACCTTTTCTCCTTTCTTTACTCTTGATCCAAACTGGCCTCTTCCAGCACCCTAACTCACCTACCTCCCTCTCCCCTGCATGTCCACTCCTTTAATCATTAAGCCCTTAGGACAATGAGGTTCTGGTCAGAATCAAGTAATCTTAGGAACAAAGCCTTGAGTCTGTTGACCACAGAGAGAGAGTTTCAATCAAATTTGAGATAACACCTACTCAGTTGTGTTTCAGCTCCAGACTCAGAAAAGCAGAATGACCCCACTGAATGCATCCTTTTGAAACCTGAAACTACGATGCCATGGCTGACATCAGGCCAGATATGACGATCAACTGTGCTCTACCCTAGGGCCAGCCAGTCAGCAGAGACCATGGCCCTAACTCCCTTAGTCACCATAATTAATTATTTCTCCCCTATGTAACCCATCCCCTAGAAGCCATCAGGGAGCCTGGGCTTGGAGCAATAGCTCACCTGTAGTTCCAAGTTTGGCACCATTTCCTTAAATAAACCTTTACTTTCTTTGCTACAAACTGCTGTTTGTGTTTGATTGAACTTTGATATGTGCAGGCGAACGAACCCCTTTAGTTCAGTAATATATGAAGTGGGGTGACATATTTTAGAAGTTGAGGATAGAGACCTTTCTACCAGGAGACACTGAGGGAACACCAATTTATATTCAGTGTATATGGTCTGTCTCCCTCAAGGAGAATGTCAGCCTCAGAAGGGAAAATTCGGGTATGATTTTCTCCCTGCAGTATCCCCAGCGCCTAGCAGTGTCAGCCACATAGCTGTTGCTCAATAAATATTTGCTCAGAGAAGGCATGGTACATCCATCTCCTGGATTCAGGGCTCATGTAGAATATCAGACACCAGAAATCCCATCTCACCCCCAAATATTGCCTCCGCTAAGTGGTCTCCAGTGGAAATCATCCTGCTGGAGATTCATTTGTTTGTTCAACATCATGTTTCCCAATTTCATTCATTCAGGTTCTACCTTCCCTACTCCTGCCACACCCACTTACCATGTGTGCTAATATGTATTTTAAGTTTTCATTTATATAATTTCCACCTACTGGCATTGACAATGGGGGGGGATGGCTGTCCATATATCATCCAAAATGACAGGAAACACTGGTCATTGAAGCAAGATCCTTTATTCAAAGTGCAAACCTCTATTTGCAACTGTGTAGATCATGAGAAATCTAAGGGTTCTTTCTTTGATTCTGTTCCCCATCTTCAGACAACCCCTTTTAGACTCATGTTCTTTGGATGTTATAGTTGAAAGTGCTTGGGCTCCAAGCCCAGAGACCCTGAGACCACCCAGCTAGTGCAGATGATGATGCCAAGGCCCATAAAGGTGTAGTAGGAACCTTAAGTGAGGCAAGTGTAACCAAGCACAGAGTGGATAGAAGTCTGTATCATGACCCAGGCATTGGGTGGGGTCTCCGTGGGTGGCAGAGGAGGAGGTTCTTTGAGGGGAGAAGAGAGAAAAGTGAAGATACTCTGTCCATTTCAGTTTTACCTGGGTTCGGCTCTGTGCCCTCCTTCCCTTGTCCCAAATATGAATCTCAAGCCCACAACTAGCTTTCCTCTTGATTTTACCTCATAGTTGTGGGAAGGTGAAGAAAGGGTCCAGGCTGCTGCCATCTCCATCTCACTCCTAGGTTTCATTTTGGCTTTGCCTAAGGGAAAAAATTCTAATTATAGCCAACAATTAGAGTGTAGTTGAGGACGTGCAAAGAAAAAAGCCTCTGGAGACAAACAGGCCTGCTCTATCTCAGCCTAGCCGTGTGGCTGTGGACAAATGGCGACTTCTCTAAGCCCAATTTCTTCTTCTGTTAATAGGCTGTGGTGAACTGCCAGGCACACAGCAACTCTTTCTTCCCCGTCTTCTTTTTACTTCTCCAAACGGAGTCTCACTCCCTAGATGTCACTTTCCCAACCACCAAACCCCAAAGATGAAAAAATGATGGCAAGGCCATCCCCCATGCCCTGCCTGGATGACCCCTGGATCCCTAACCAGAGTCCATCAGCCACTCAGGAGCTAACCCAGGAGGCTGGCTACAAAATCAGCAGAATCTCCCTTCCTTCCCCCACACTCCCAGTAGCTCTGTGGCTGTTTAAAATTAGAAAAAAAACAAACATTTTTTTAAAGCATATTTACTTGCCCTGGACAGAGAGAAACAAGACTAAGTAGAGAATGTGGTGGTGGAAGAAGCTTAGAGAAGGGTATGAGGCCAATGTCAATTGCACAGATTTTAAAGATATATATTGCCAAGCCTTCTAGACAACTAGCAATCTTAGATAACAAAGAAAGCAAGTGAAGCACCATCACATAGCAGGTTAAGAAAATGTTCATCTGTGTAATGTTACCCATGACCTACTCTGTTTTTCATATACATATTCACTTGCTAAGCATGACAAATTCATACTGCATGTCAGATCATTTTTATTGATTTCTGTGACATTGTGCTTATGATTAAGTTTATTATCTCCTTCCCCAGTTCATTCTTATCCTCTCATCTTCTCTCTCCCTTCCTCCTCCTGCCCCCCGCCCCCCCCCACACACACACACACCACACACCACACACCACACACTAGCACTCACAGTCGGGAGAGAAGCCAGAGACCATGGGCCCAGATGCTGGTGGATGGGCAGAGGTGGTGATGGGGGTGTGCAATTACTCTCTTCTGACTGCTGCTTTTTTTTCTCAGAGAAATAGGAAGCGAGGTCATCAGTTGAGTTTGGGGAAGAAGTTTCGAGGTTTGAGAAAATGGAGTCTGAAGTGTGCCTGTGATGAAGGGTGAGAAGCTGCAAAGCAAACATACTGGGATTTCTAAAGAATCTTTGTTGCCTCCAACTGTGGCTAAAGTTTGACACCATAGAACAACAAATGCTAAGCACCCCCCTCCTGCTCCTCTGCCCCCACCATGTTCTAAAAAGACTAGATTTGGAAAGATAATCCCTGTGGGACTTACTAGGAGGTAGCAGAACTGCTCTGTGCTCAGACCTCCCTCTTGCACCTCCAGGGAACTTCATGAGTCACAGTCCTGTGGGGAGTTTTCCCTTCCCCTCCTGAATGGAGAGGGAAGGTAGTGCCCTTCCTTCTCTCTCACAAGCCAAATGAGGGCGGGCCTACCGGCTGAGACTGAGGGTGACCACATGAAGGTGATAGTGGCATCTATTTCCAAGTTAGCAGTCTGCTGGGCAGCCTGCTCAGGGCCTACGTAAGCAGGATGTGGGGCAGCTGTGACCGGGAAGGATGTTTCCCACATGCTGAGTGGACCCCCTCAGAAAAGAGCTGGTTTGAGCCTTTGAAACCAGTGCTCCACCAATGAGGCTGGACTCAGGGCAACACAGAGAGGAGCAAGGAGCCCCAGAAGAGGGAGGGGAGGAATGAAAGAGGTATCCATGTCCCCATTTCTCCTCTAAGACTCTTGGGTCCAGGACTGACCTTGGTGGGGAGAAAGAAGGGCATGGCATTAAAGTTTTAGAATTGATTAAATGGGCTGGGATTCCCACTTCTGGGTGTGTATCCAAAGGAAATGAAAACAGGATCTTGAGGTATCTGCACTCTCCAGGTCAGTGGAGCATTATGCACAATAGCCAGAATAAGGAAACAACCTAAGTGTTTCCAACAGATGAATGGATAAATAAAATAATTTCACATTTTATCCATTCATATGTGTCTGTGCATATATATGTACATGGATAAATAAAATTAATTCAACCATGAAAAAGGAAATCTTGCCATTTTCAACAACATGGATGGACCTTGAGGACATTATACTAAGTGAAATAAACCAGACAAGACAGATAAATATTGTATTGTATTGTATTGTTTATATTTGGAATTTTTTTTTAAACTCAAACTCATAGAAAGAGAAAGTAGAAAAGTGGTTGCTAGGGGGTAGGGAAACAGGAAGAGGTTGGCAAAAGGTTACGAACTTTCAGGTGTAAGTCAAATAAACTAGCTAAAAGGATCTGACTTAAAACCTGGTGACTATAATTGATAACACTGTACTATATACTTGAAATTTACTAAGAGAGTAGAACTTAAATGTCCACAAGATAAATATGTGGGGTGATGGGTGTGTTAAGTAATTAGATGGAGGAAATCCCTTCACAATGTACACATTTATCAAATCACCACAAGGCACCCTTTAAATATCTTACAATTTTTGTATGTCCATTATATCTCAATAAAGCTGAAATTTTTTAAAAAACTGGAATGGGATGAACTGGATTGGTTTTGTTTGTTTTTTAAATATATCTTTATTGATTTCAGAGAGAGGAAAGGAGAGGGAGAGAGAGAGAGAAGCATCAATGATGAGAGGGTCATTGGTCGAGCCCGCAACCGGGCATGTGCCCTGACCGGGAATCGAACCCCAATCGCCTGGATCTTAGGTCGACGCTCATCCGCTGAGCCACGCCTGGCCGGGCTGGATTGGGTTTTTAATACTCCTCATGACCCCCCTCACCCAAGACCAAAAAACTGTGACGATGCTGGGGGAAGGGAAAAACAGCTTCAAAGAGTATGCATGAGGCAATAGCTGGAGAAAAAGGAACTCATTTCATGTTTGCTTCCTACCCAGACCATTCGCCAAACGAGTTACAAAACAGGTCATGCCTCGCATTCTCCTTGTTCAAAAACACTCTTCTGCCCTTTCCTGTATTGTAAGATTTACGCATCTCAGGTCTGCCGTTTGGTCAGGGCTAACAGACTTCCAGTGCTCCGCCTTGCAAAGGCAGGCTTTCCCACTACTGGTAGGACAAACCTCAGAAAGGGGCTTCCTGTGCCCGTGGCGGCATAGGTCAACGCCGAACTCACATCCTCCCACAGCCACATCAAAATTACAACTAAACCATAGAACCACCATCATTCAGAACCACCCGAAACAGAGCTGAATGGAAGTCCTACAACTGCAGAATGAAAGGAGCAACATCAAAACTGGTGGGAGGGGCGGAGACACGGAATGGGCTGGTCCCACACCCACGTGTGGCAGATAAAAATCAGGAGGGAGATCTCGGCTGCAGAGGTCCCCTCTGACGAGTGAGGCCCCCCAGCACAGGGTCCCAGTGCCAGGGAGAGAAGTCCCCACAACTTCTAGCTGTAAAAACCAGTGGGGCTTGTGCCTGGAAAATCAGAGCAGGCTTCACCTAGGAGGTTCTCCCTAAGCTGGGGCTTGAAGGGTGAGTACAAACTTACCAGGTGAAAAAGGAGCGGGAAGAGTATAAAAATGAAGAGAGAGGGTGATGTAATCAGTTAACGTGATCAAAAGTTCAGCATGATCCATTTGTTATCTGTAAAGATAACTCTGGAGGGGAATGAAGAAAGCAAGGCTGAGATAGGAGGCGAGTGAACAACATTCGTGTAATATATACTCGTTGCATATTTCCTGTGTGCTAGGTTCTGTCTAGAGGAGAATAAATACAAGAGGCAACGACAAGCTAATAACACATTAAGTGCCAAGCCCAGGAGCAGCATCTCCCAGATTTGAGTAGCTTGGGTGGCAGATATCCAAGTGAAAAATACTTGGTGCAAAAAGGTAAAAGAGGGGATAGATTGAAAGGATATTTAGGAGATAGAATCATCTAGCAGATTCTGCTGGAACCCTATATATTCAGCTCGCTGTTCTCATACACCTTACAGCTGGCCACTGCAAGCAGCTCTGAGTCTTTACCTGAAGACGTTAGTGTTTGGCTTGCACAAGAGGCAGGCTAAGGAGCACCAGGGACTCAGTAGTGAGGACAGCCAATGTCAGATGGAAGTGGGTGGATAAATACCCCAGGTTTGCTTGTCCCTCAGGGGAGACAGCCGTGAGGAATGCCTTACGACGAGGATCCACATGGACTGAGTCCCAGTTGCTGACAGTGGTAACCTGCTTATTACAGGACCTTGTACCGTCTCCCCTCCCTTCCCTGCCTCACTTCCCCATGGTCCTACCAGCACTCCCTGGAATCACCTCTCAAATAAACTACTTGTACTCAAATCCTTGTCTCAGAGTCCACTTTGTGGGGAACCCAACCTGAAAAAACAAAAAAAACTTAGTGAAAGATGAGCTGATGAAATAGGAGGCTATGAGATTTCTACTTGGGAGATGCTGACTCCATCAACTGAGATAAAGACTCTTCAGGATAGGAAGATGGATAGATTCAGGCAGAACAGAATGATCTGGGGAAAACTGAGTTTCAGGTGCTCAAGGGACTTGTTATCTCAAAATTCCCTGAGTATAAGGTTAAGACTCTTTGGAAAAAGTGAGAAGAAACTGAGCAGAAAAGGGACTACACCAGAGAAGAAACCACCAGAAATGAACATCATCTCTCCCTAACGGGTAATTACGGTATCTTCCTTTGACCCCAGAGAATATAAGGCCCTAGCTACTTCTTCCAGCCGGTTTCTGTATTCTAGTTTCTCATAGTTGGAGGGACTCACTCCTTTAAAACCATGCATAACTCCCCACCAGCAGCCAGCAATGGCAGCCGTAGAATCACTGTCTCCACCATGGAAAAAGGCTCGGTGGGCAAGCTCCTTCCAGGAGTCTCCTGCAGCCAGGACGGCATCATAGGCAATCATGGGGGCATCATGTCCACTGCTGCCGCCCCAGCCAGAGTAGCTCACAGAGGTGTAGAACTGATCCCTCTCCTTCACATCATAGGGCTTGGGGAAGGTAGGGGTTGATTTGCCATCCAAAATCCCTCTAAGTTTTAGGTACTTTTCCCATTGGTCTTGGAAGTAGGACCTGTAGGAAGGAAAAAAATCTACATTCAGTTGGAAAAATAAAGTTGATAACCACAAGGAAAGGTTGGATGTGTGAACAGGGGAAATTCCAAGATGACTTCAACTTCTTGTATTAATATCATAAATGACATTAAAAATCAAAATGAGCTCTATCTAAGTAATAGTCATTCAATAAATTTTTGCTAGGAATTGATATAAACAAGGCATGGATACCTGTTGCTAAATTAAAAAGACATATAGCAAGTTAAAGGTAAGAATTAAACGTTTGTTTTTCCTGAGTTGAGAATAATGTCAAGTGTCACCTTTCAAGGTGAAAATTTAATTTATTTAGTCTGTCATTATGTTTTATTTCCTTAATAAAAAACTGTATATATTTTAGGTGTACAACATAATGATTTGATATACATATACATGGTGAAATGATTATACAAACTAATTAACACATCTCCTTATAGAGTTGTGTTTTGGGGGGTTTTTTTCCAAAAGGGAATTTGGGAATATCATGACCATGGGTGGTTTCAGCAGAAAGCCTCTGGACCTTTTTATTCTAAGAAAGGCAATGTGAAGTAGACTCAGAAAAAGGGAAAACTGTGGCATTACCACCTACTAATTAGCTAGTAAAAAACCTACTTCTCGGGCATTCTAGGCAAGGATTTCAAATTACTATATATCAAGTCAACACTGAAAAACAAGTTTCAGGAGATAAACAGGAAAGTTCATCTCAGTATAGGATAGCCACGAGCGCTACAGAAAGTTGGAATACAGAACAGGATCCCTATACATGAGGGGATCACTACAGCTGCGCTACTCATTGAGGTCTTCACTTGGCTACCTGGTGGCAACCACTGCTGGAACTGAACTTGAAATCCTTAGCAGGTGGGCAGGGAGGGGGCTGGAGAAAGTGTATGATGACGCTGGATGGTGAGAACCATGACGGTTGCTATGATCTAGGAATTCTAGGAATACACAGGCATGTATGTGTGCACACAGGTGAAACCATTTTCTAGCAGGAGCATGCACCTACAAACTTACCAGTGCTCAAGATTCTTCTCCACAAAGTAGCCAGATTGGACAATGTACTTTTTAGCTTCTGGTAGCACCTCCATCAGTCCTTTTCCCCACTGCCGGACAGGCTTGCCATTCACAGCATAGGCTGTAAAAAGAGCAGACACAAGGGCTCCCAGGTAGCCGGTGGGGTGGTGGTGGGTCATTCGGCCGCTCTCGATGCTCACCTGGATCAGAGTGTGCAGCTGGCTGGGGTGAGGGAACCTGAGACCGATGCACATGGCTCGCATGGCAGCCCCACAGCCCCCCTCATGGTTGTTAAAGGGAATCCTCCAGCCATTGGCTTTGTCTGGCTCCAGCAGCATGGCATTCTGCATCGAGGCACCACCTGGGGAGGAGTTGGGGAGGGCATGGGGTCAGTGCAACCGAAGCAAAGTTTCCAGCAGGAAGAAAGAACCAAGCTCAAGTTTCTTTGATGGGAAGGAAAAGCCAAAAAAATATAATGATGAATGCCCTCAAGCCAGTACTGTGCCTTACTTTATATGTAACTCTTACCATGGTAAGATTAATAATAAAAGCATATTCATATAAAAAGCCTTTGAATCTTTGCCAGTCAGTACTGAGACATCACAATAACTCAAAAAGGTAGGTATAACATAGCATTCTCTTTTTTAAATGAATAAACTAAGCCTCAGAGCTTAAAAACCTTGCTCAAAATCACATAACCAGATCGTTAGCGGCCCCATCAAAACCTTCATGCTCCAAGCCCAAGCCCTAAAGAACCCAGTGAGAACCTGACATTTGGAATTCCCAAATGTCAGAAAGAGTACACAGTTCTAGAGTGAAGGGCGCTAGGCTCAGAGATAGAGCAATGGGTTCAGAGCCACGATGTGCCCTTGGGTGCCCTTGGTCCGCCCCCCAATGTGAGAGCAGTATAATCAGGCTTGTCCCATCACCTTGTCCTACTGGGAACTGGGAATGCACACATGAACCTAGCAGTGGCAGTAAAATACTGTGGGGTGCAACATTATTGTTCCCTTATGGTCAGTTTATTCACAACAAAGTCATGGAAGGCATAAGGGAACAAAGAAAACTTTCCACTCGTCAAACTGATGAGATATCAGATGTTGAGAAAGAATAAACAAACTTCCTTCTAAGGCCAATCCTTGGGGTCACCATAGACCTGGGTATGTGGGGGAGATTTTCATCAGGAGGTGCTTCTCCTCAGCTCGTAAGCTGAATTGTGTACCCAAAATTCACACATTGAAGCCCTAACCCCTAGTACCTCAGAACGTGACTGTATTTAGAGACTGGGCCTTTAAAGAGGTGATGAAGTTAAAATGAGAACATTAGAGTGGACCCTAATGCAATATGAGAGGTATCCTTATAAGAAGAAACGTGGATACACAAAGAGACACCACGGATGTGCACTGTGAGAGTACACAGATATAAGGAGGTTGTCTGCAAGCCAAAGAGAAAGGCCTCAGAAGATATCAAACCTGCCGACACCTTGAACTCTGACTTCCAGCCTCCGAAACAGTGAGAAAATAAATGTTCTTCAAGCCACCAGTCTGTGTGGCATTTTGTTATGGAAGCTCAAGCTGACTAATACAAGAGGAGAGGCTAGGGATGGGCTAGGGAAAAGGTGATTCAAATCACCTGGTGGCCCAAGTGGCTGTAACAATTTCCCAAGGTGGGTAAGAGCCGCTTGTAAGCAGACCTGAAACAGAAAAGGAGTCTCTACAAGATGCTTTCCATTCTTCTTTAAAAAGAAAAGAATGTTTTCTTTACACTTGTTCATTACAGAAAACTTAGAAAATACAAACAAGCAAAAAGAAAGTAAAGAAACTCTAAATACTCCTATTGCCCAGATATAATTATGAACATTTTTGTGTATATTCTCCCAGGCTTTTCCAAACAGATATACATATATCCTTCACTAACAGTGGGTTCATAAGATACATCCTGTTTTGTAACCTACTTATCGTTCACTTAATATATAGTATCTTTCCATATCTTTCCAGTAAATATTTCCCTGTATAATTTTAAGTGGCTATAAATATATCACCATAATTAAATAAGTTATGGGGCATTTAGGTTCTTCCCATTTTTATCACAATTATAAAAACTACTGTCTCCTTGATATGTAAATCTCAATCAACATTTTTAATGACTTCCTTGGGCGTTTTTATTCTCCACTTGCTCAGGACCTCCACGGGCTGCCCTCACCTGGTGCCCGGCCATCCATGTCTTCCATGCAGTCCTGGTAATGCTTAGCAAGGAGGGAATACAGTCCATCCAAGTCTGAGATTTCCCCAGCTTCCACAAGAGCTTCTGCCGTGGCCAGGTGCATCACAGTGTCATCGCTGACTCTCCACTTCTCCACATCTATGGTGTCCAAGCCACCAAGCTGGGCCAGCTGCTGGTGAATCTTCTGCCCATCTCGGAGGAACTCCCACTTCCCGTTGAAGTACCCCAAGGCATCTCCTGCTGCGCTCAGCACCATGGCAGCCACATACCTCTCAATCAGTCCCCCACACATGGTGAGGCTGTCTTTAGGGGGAAATTACTACATACAGAGAGCGAGGAGAAAGAAAAATCAGAAAAAATAATAGCCCTATCTGTATTTTATTGAGCACTCACAACTAGCAGGCACTGTATTAAGTGCACCTCCTTTAATCCTCACAACTGCTCTATGAGGAATGTATTACTTGGCCCATTTTACAAATGAGTGAAATGAGGGTTACAGAGAGAATTCAGTTTCAGAAATGCTAAGTGACCTGTCTTAGGTCACAGAGCCAGGTGGCACGGCTCAGATTCCATCAGACTCCAAAGTCCACGATTTTATCTACCACTCCATCTTTGCCTCTCTGTCAAGCCCATTACATTCTGCAAGTCAAACCAAGCTTACCATTTTCTTTTTACTTGGGATTTGGCCTTGGAAGTGCATCCCTCCTTTACTTAAACAATAGTACTTTCCATTACAATGCACAGTTCACAAGGCACCTGCACCTTCTATGTCGCATTTCTAGACAGGGATTACAGTATGTGTTTCACAGATAAGAAAACTGGGGCTCAGAGAGGGTAAATTCACACAACCACCAGTGAGTGGAGGCACTGGGACCCGAATCTTGATTCCAGGCCACTCACCTCAGCACAAACCTACTTACTGGGCAAATCTCTTTGTGGCTCAGCCTCTAAATCTCTAAAATGGTGATAAAAATATTAACAATCTCCTGGGTTTGCTGTGAGGATCAAATAAATTTTTGTGAATCACTTAGAACAGTGCTTAGCACATCATAAGCACTATTTTTATTATTTTTATTATTCACACACAACCAGGGAAAAGATTTTTCTATTACTGACCTAGAATGCTTCCTCCTCACAACCTTCCTTTCAGTGGCAATATTTAAATTGTTTTTCTTCTAAATGATTAACTTCTAGAGTCCTAGGATCTCAGCTAATATAACCTCCATGAATCTAATCCTGGTAAAGTGCTGGTTTTCCTGCAAGTACATTTCCAGTTCTCCACTGTACCCTATTACCTATAGCACTCAAGTTCACAGCCCTCCTGTTTGGCCCCACTGGACCCATCCCCTCCCCTGCATAGGCCAGCTAAACACCTTTAATGGCTGGTAAACCAGCTCGTTCTCCCTTCGGCTCAAGCTCTTTCCACACCCAAGATGCACAGCTTCCCTCCCACTTACCTACTGACTCAGGGATTATAGTTCAAGTCTTGGGACTTCCCCAGCTGCACTGCTGCTGGCCCGGGAAGGCAGGCTGGCAAGCACCTGCGGAAGAGTAAAAGAAGTTGAGCGTAGCCCTGCGGTGTGGCTCAGTCGGTTGAGCATTGTGCCATGTACCAAGAGGTAGCTGGTTTGATCCTGATCGGGGTACATGCCCTGGTTGCAGGCTCCATCCCCAGAAAGGGCCTGCAGGAGGCAGCTAACCAGATGTTTGTCTCTCTCTTCCACTGCCTGCCTCTCTTTAAAATCAATAAAAACATAAAAAAAAAAAAAAAAAAGATTGAGCATATCCATACTGATCATGCTGAAGTTCTTAGCTCACAAAGGATATTTGTAAAACGTTATTTACATGCTTTATTATTTATAAATGATGCCTAGAACTGGAGTACTGGGCCACTGGACCTGACTGCCAAGAATCAGTTGTGTGACTGTGGACAAACCACCCACCCTGAACCTGGATTTTCCCAACTTTCAATTGGAGAGGGAGGAAGGAGGCTATAGACGCTCCCTGAGCTCCTGTCCCCTGCTGGGAGCTTCAGAGGACCAGCTGTGGGTCGCCATACCCTCTCCCAATGGCCTCAGCTTCCTTTCTGTAATTCCTTCTGTTCTGTGAGTTGTAAGCGAGGGTAGGGGACAGTGACCGTCTCTTTCCTTTGGAAAATCACTTTAACTTTCACACAGAACTGCTCCAGCCTCCCGCTTTCACAACGCTGCTATTTAAGCGGTAAACTCTACACTTTCACAGTGTACACTGTCGCCCTGAACTATAAATTCGAAACGATGGTTGGTCAGCTGCTCCCCACAGGCTTCAGTCTGCTTCTCTAGGGAGGGGCGGGGGCACCTGGACACCGCGGGGCGAGGGCGACCGGGAAACGGGCCGAGCGCACCTGGTCTCTGGGGAGCTGGGTGAACGCGCCCCCGGGGCAAGGCCGAGGAAGGGCGGGGGCGGGGCGGGAGAGCCTGCGGGACCCCGAGAGGAGCGCGGGGGTGGGGGGTCGGGGGGAGGCCGAGGAAGGGCGGGGGCGGGGCGGGAGAGCCGGCGGGACCCCGAGAGGAGCGCGGGGGGGGGGGGTCGGGGGAGAGGCGGGGGGGGGAGGCCGAGGAAGGGCGGGGGCGGGAGAGCCGGCGGGACCCCGAGAGGAGCGCGGGGGTGGGGGGTCGGGGGAGAGGCGGGGGGGGGAGGCCGAGGAAGGGCGGGGGCGGGGCGGGAGAGCCGGCGGGACCCCGAGAGGAGCGCGGGGGGGGGGTCGGGGGAGAACGGGGGGCGGGGGGGAGGCCGGGGGCGGGGGCGGAGAGGCAGAGCCCGCGGGACCCCGAGAGGAGCGCGGGGGGAGGGGAGGGGAGGGGGCGGGGGCGGGAGAGGACAGCAGGCGGGTACCTGATGGCCTCCGGAAGTGCAGCGAGACCGGGGCGGGGACGGGACGGGACGGGACGGGCGCGGGAGCTCGGGGTCGGCAGGGCCGGGCCCCACCGGCGGCGCGGGCTCGGGGCGGTCCCAGGCTGCGCGGCGGGTGGGGCTGCGCCTCCTGCCGCGGGGCGGCGTCCACACCCCGCGGGCGCTGGGGGAGTGGCGCGTGCCTGCCCCTCGGCCTGCGTGGGCCCCGACTTCAGAAGAGGGTTCCCGGCCCTGCGGCGCTTCTGGGGGCGGCGGGGCCGCGTCGTGCTCCCCGGCCGCCCGCACTGGGAAGCGGCCTCCCCGCCCGGCTGCTCAGTCCCTGGCCCCGCGGGCCCCAAGCCCGGGCCTCCGCCTTTCTTCCTTCCCCGCTGTGTGGCCAAGGACTCGGACAAAACGGCCTTTTTCACCTTCCTAGGCCCCTCATCCCTAAACGTGGCCAATAACAGTGCTCTCTAAGGTGGTTGCTAGGATTGATTTTAACTTTTGTCATTTATTGGGCAGCAGAATATTTTTTCCTCCTGCTAGTAAATAAAAGCAAAGAAAAACGAAGGATACTTTTGTCTAAAGAGATTAACAGTGCCACATTTAATAAGAATTAGAGTCAACATATGTGTTCACCAAAGAGGTTGGGGCTGTAATAACAGAGCATTCATATAAGCCAAAGGAGAGAGAAGGATCTGTGGTCAGCAGTTAGGCCGGAGCAAAGAAGATGGGCCAGGTGCAGGTCACCAGGATGGCAAGCCCTGGGAGCCTAGCAACAGACAATTGTAGGGTGGGACCTGCCCCTAGGGTGACCTTTCCTTCTCTAGCATGTGGCTGGTGATGCAGTTTGGACCCCCGCCCCCCAGCTTTCCTCCCTAGAGGTAACATCTAGGCCTCAGTTGTATTTCAGCTCCATGCCCCAAAATGCAAGGAAACCAGACCAGCAGCTGACCTCAGGACCAGCTGCATTGAATAATGGCCCCCTGCCATGGCACCAACCAATCAGTCTATACCGTGAAAGGGCACTTCGGGGAAAACTGCTGAATATTCTATTGAGATAGTCCCCTGGGACCTCCCCCAAATCTCCACCCTTAAAACCTGTAGCTTGGAGGACTCAGTGTGTTCTCCCTCCTGGGAACACACTATTGTCTTTCTTTACCCCCTCCCCTTCCCCCAGGTATGGTACATTTACCTTCCTCACTCCCAAGCTCCAAGGGCCCTTCCTTTACCTCCATAACTTGTTTCCTAAGCCCATCTCTTCTATAAATTACTTCTTCCACCTCTGTGGTTTTATAAATAAATGTTCTCTTATAGTTGGAGTCTTGGCCTTGAATGCTTTCCTCCTAGCCAGAACTCAAGTACCAAGGTTGCTGATCCCAGGGCCAGTCTGACCCCACCCATCTAACACCTGGTGCCTCCTTCGACAGATCCAAGGAGCAACCTAAACTGTACTCCACAGTGATCAAAGAAAGGCAAGGTTTATAAAAGCAAAAACCACAACATGTCATTTTTTCATGCAGATGAAGGGTTTCTGGCTACGATAACTGGGATTGATTAGTTCCAATATGCAAATGAGAGGAGTCCAAAACTCCAAAGAGGTTGAGTCCACTTATTTCCATATAACAGTTGTTCCAGGATGTTTATGGCTCAGCCTTGAGCTAAGTTTAGCAGCAGGTTTAGCAACATATAAGCAGTTCTGAGAACAGGCACTAATGTGCATGAGCTTCATTTCCTCAATAGCCTTCTATTTTAAATGACTCAGCAATGTTGATTCCATTTTATTTTTTCCATTATCATTAATATTCTATATGCCTACCCAAAATTTTGATTTGCTATGCCTATTTTTTTCTGGCTGTAATGATCTAAACTTGGCCTCAGAGTTGTTGTTGTTTAATTGAGGTACAATTTATATGTAATGAAATACACTCATTTGGTGTGTTCAGTGAGTTTTGATAACGTCTCTTGGAACTCTCCACTTGGGTGACAAAAGGGGGAAGCAGTTATCCATCAGCTTCTAGCCACATTTGGTTAAGAGTAGACCCACAGACATTAACTCCCCCCGTATTTTGAGGCTGCACAGGCTTGAGTGCAAAACTTCCAAGGGTAGACTAAGCCAAGGGAAGTCCCCTGGACCAACAGCAGACAAAGGTGCAGGTCCAGGAAAGATGCTGTCAGGTTCTACCCCTGCAAAACAGGTCAGCTGGATCAGCATGGGTCAGCTGTTTACCCATAGTATGCTCCTGAATCCTACAGAGAAGGCATAAAGATAGCAAGCTGGTTGAAAATGGGGTGGATGAGGGACTAAATCTTCCTCAGTCCACTCCTTGGTTCTATCATTGGGCTCCCCTGAGATTAATTCAACTGTGATTAGGGAGATACTGTCCAACATGGCTACCAAGAGCCCACTCTGTGAAGATGGTGGGTTGGAGAGGTGGGAGTGCAATCAAGAGTGGCCTTGTGAGCTTAGCACTCCAAAAGCTGTCCATTACATATGAGGTGGGTGGCCCATTCCTGAAGTGGTATGATTGTGTCTAGGGAGGGATAACTCTGGATGCTAAAACAAACCTTGGGACCAGCACAGAAGCAGACAGCCCATAAAGCTCACAAGTATCTACTGCTAAATAGTCAATGGAGCAGCCCACCCTTCCAACCACTTTCTTCCCTCCCCCAGGCTGCCTGCTGCACTCTTCAAGACAGCATGTGGTTTGCCCAGGCCACACCCTCTAAGAAGCTGAGCTCCAAGCTTCCTCAAATCAAATCAAATCGTCCTAACCATACCTTGTGCTTTGACTTACGTTTGCCTGGTGGAAAACTATCAAGAGGAAGTTGAAAGGGGAATGCCACCTCGGTAACATAGCATTTAAATTAAAACTGAGCAATTTGACAGCATTTTTGAACTATCGAGAAAGGAACATCTCAGAAGCGCGTCCTCCTACTTTGATTTTTAACACAAGAGAAAAAGAGAAATTGTTCTTCAGCGTAAGTACATTTACTATTATCTTAATGTGGAATAGCTTGTTCCGTCTTTTTCCTTGTCCTTTTACTGATAGATTTTTCTGTTGATTTATTCTCTGTGAAGAGGTATTTAAGAATTGAGACACTTGTTTTTCTATGTTAATATGTTAAGAAAATAGTTTCTAGTACTATGTTGAATACGAGTGGTGAAAGGGAGCATCCCTGTCCTGTTCCTGATTTTAAGGAAAACGCTTTTAATTTTTGTCCATTGAGTATGATGTTGGCTATGGGTTTGTCTTGTGTGGCCTTTATTATGTTGAGGTATCATCCCTCTAGTTCCACTTTGCTGAGAGTTTTTATCATAAATGTGTGTTGGATTTTATCAAGTGCTTTTTTTGCATCTATTGATATAATCATGTGGTTTTTACACTTCATTTTGTTTATGTGATGTATCACATTTGTTGATTTGCAAATATGATACCAACCTCGCATTCCCGGAATAAATCCCACTTACACATGTAGTAAGATCTTTTTAATGTATTGCTGGATCTGATTTGCTAATATTTTGCTGAGGATTTTAGCATCTATGTTCATCAAGTATATTGACTTATATAATTCTCTTTCTTTGTAATGTCTTGATCTGGTTTTGGAATTAGGACAATGTTAGCCTCATAAAAAAGAGCTTGGAAGTCTTCCCTCCTCTTGAATTTTTTGGAATAGTTTGAGAAGGATAGGTGTTAGTTCTTCTTTGAATGTTTGGTAAAATTCACCTGTGAAGTCATCTGGTCCAGGACTTGTGTTTGCTGGGAGGTTTTTTGTGGTTTTTTTTTTCACTATTGCTTCAATTTCATTAATTGTAATGAGTCGATTTGGGTTTTCTGATTCTTCCTGATTCAGTTTTGGAAGATTGTGTGTTTCTAGGAATTTATCCATTTCACACAGGTTGTCCAATTTGTTGGCATATAATTGTTCATAGTATTTTCTTAAAATCCTTTATATATCTGTTGTGTCAGTTGTTACTTCTCCTCTTTCATTTCTGATTTTATTTATTTAGGTCCTCTCTCCTTTTTTCTTGATGAATCTGGTTAAAGGTTTCATCAATTTGGTTACTTTTTCAGAGAACCAGCTCTTTGTTTCATTGATCTTTTGTATTTTTTTTTAGTCTCTGTGTCATTTATTTCCACTCTAATATTTATTATTTCCTTCCTTCTGCTTACTCTGGGCTTTGTTTGTTGTTCTTTTTCTAGTTCTTTTAGATGTAGGATTAGGTTGTTAATTTGACATTTTTCTTGCTTCTTGAGGTAGGCCTGTAATGCTATAAGCTTCCCTCTCAGGACTGCTTTCACTATATCCTGTAGATTTTTGGTTGTTGTCTGTTTATTTTCATTTGTTTCCAGGTAACTTTTGTTTCTTCCTTGATCTCATTGTTAACCCACTCATTGTTTAATGACATGTTATTTAGCCTCCATGTGTGTGAATGTCGTTTTTTATTGTAATTGATTTCTAGTTTCATACCTTTGTGGTCAGAGAAGATACTTAATATAATTTCAATCTTATTAAATTTATTAAGACTTATTTTGCATCTTAACGTGTGATCTATCTTTGAAAATGTTCCATGTGTACTTGAGAAGAATGTGTATTATGCTTCTTTTGGATGAAATGTGCTGTAAATATCAATTAAATCTATCAGATCCAGTGTGTCATTTAAGGTTGCTGTTCCCTTGTTGATTTTTTTGTAGGAAGATCTATCCATTGATGTCAGTAGAGTGTTAAAACCTCCTACTATGACTGTATTGCTGTTGGTCTCTCCCTTAATGTCCATCAAGATTTTCTTTATATATTTAGGTGCTCCAATGTTTGATGCATATATGTTTACAAGGGTTATATCCTCTTGTTGGATCAATCCCTTTAGTATTATGTAGTGACCTTCTGTGCAGATGATGTTTTATTGACTTGTACACTTGAAACCTGTATGGTTTTGTGAACCAGTATCACTCCAATAAATTCAATTTTTTAAAAAAGTAGTAGTTTTATGACTTAAGTAGTGTTTTGGAGAAAATACACCCTTGCTGGTGGTCTGTGTTTCTCAGTATGTTCTGAAAAGGATCTGAACTTTCATGGGTTGGCCATTATAGTTCTCTGTATTTCTAACCAAGTCTGGATCATTCCTATTGAACAGAGAGCCATTCCATGGGAGAGCTGTGGTTGGTTCTTTGAACATGGACAGGGCAGGATCACTGACCCAGAGTAGGCAGGATCACCTACCCAGAGTCCACCCAATCTTTACTGTGAACTCACCATCAAGCCTGGTTTAGGGGTTTCTCAGATTAGGATCCCCGAATTATTTTAGGCAGGCAATTAGGGAGTTTTACAACCCATAGTGGGCTGACCTTCCTTCCTGGGTTACTTTTATTTTCTTCTTTTTCAGGGTGTCAGAATAAATCTACAATCTTTCATATTCAGGAGTTTAAAGACCCAAGATACACCATCAGCCTCTCCTCAGTGTGTTTTACAATTGAATCTTCTGTGTGAAGCAACAGGATTATCTTCTGCCCCAGCTTGGTGCTTGCTTGGAAGGTGTCCAGTTCTCACTTGGTGCAAAATTGTTCACTTTCTTTTCTCATCATTAGCAGCAGAAGCCATGGGTCAAACAAAGTGGGGAACACCACTACCCAGGCTTTTTCAGATTTTGGTGCTGACTTGTCTTCTTTACTTCTCAGGTAAGCAACTTGGCTGAATCCATTGTTTCAGGACTCAGAGAAAGGAGATGATGTTCTCAGTGCTACCCTCTTCTGTAGTCTTGCCAACTGGAAGGGAACTTCCAAATATTTCTGTCCATTTTACGGATGAGAAAACAGGCCCCAGAGATTAAAGGACCTGCCCGTGATCACACAGAAAGTCAGCAGCCAAATTAGCTCAGGAACACAGACCTTAAAAGGAGGGTGGAACAGTGCTATTTTAACAAAACCATGAAGCTGATTCATAAGTCCAGCTTAGAGTTGTGGTCTCTTCCATGAACACTAGATGCTCATTTACATTTTGTGATATGCTAAGGTCTCTGATTTCCAAACTATTAATTCTGTGAGACAACACAGCTAAAGTGTTCTGCTTCTAAAATTGAGCACTGATGATCTTTCCAATTTGAAGAGGGAAAGAAAGCAGTTGAGACATATAATCTTCTTAATGTTAAATTGTTTTCTTAATATTTATTTTTATGCTTTAGGTGTTGATGTCCTTTGCGAACACTGGCATCTGACATTAAGTGGTATCAGATTTAGCACAAAATTACATTCTTGGTTATTTTTAACTTACTACATAGATATTTCATGTGTGTTTTCCAAAAAAATGTTTTGACTTCTGGAGGCTTTTGTTTCTGCTCAGGTGCTGGGTTTATGGTACTATTGGGAATGGTGGGGCTCATCCTGGCAACGGGGTAGTTCTGACTTTATTTTTTATTTATTTTTATTTATTTTTAATATATCTTTATTGATTTCAGAGAGATGAAGGCGGGGGGGAGAGAGAGAGAGAGACATCAATAATGAGAGAGTCCTCATGGATCAGCTGCCTCCTGCACACACCCAACTGGGAATTGAACCTGGATCCTAGGTCCATGCTCAACCTCTGAGCCATGCCCGGCCGGACCTGACTTTATTTTTAAAGTTAAAACAAAAGATTTGCTTTCTGTTCAGCAGTATAGTATCTGGTTTCCCCAAATTAAAGAGAAGGCTTTGGCTCCAGCACAGTTTACCAGTCTACAAAGAACCGAATATCAAAGTCCTTGTGTTAAGAGCTGCTTACTTAAAATGTCTGCACTGTGGGCATTGTCCAGAATGTCTAAAGTGTGAGGGAGAGAGGGAGAGGGGTACACAGATTACTTGACTATTTTGTATGTATTTGACAGTTATAGTACATTTCCAACAGTTACAGTTTTCTTCTGGGAAGTTGGGAAAGCTCTCCCAAACTAGAGACCTCTAGAGAGTCTAAATAAGTTTCAAAATATTTAGAAAAATTTATACAGGCTTCCTAGGGGTGTGTGTGTGTGTGTGTGTCAGAGATAGAGAAACAATAAAAAAAGAGAAAATATAAAAAGAACATTAACAATATATTTAATAAAATAAAATTGTATATTAAAAAATTGTAGCAGCAAAAAAATAGAACACTAAAATCAAAACCAACATTTTAGCAATTATACCAGAAAATTAGTCATAGGTAAATGGACGATAATCTTTGAGCTAAAGAAAGACATTTAGGAAAGCACCTTATTCTTTCTTTATTTATTTATTTTAAGTTTCTTTATCTTTATTGTTGAGAATATTACAGGTGTCCCCTTTTTACCCCCACTGATCCCCTCCACCCCCACATCCATCCCACCCCGGGCTTTCCATGGGTTATGCTTATAAACATATAAGTTCTTTGATTAATCTCTCCCCACCCACTCCCCACTCCCCACCTTCCCTCTGAGATCCCTCAGTCTGTTCCATGCTTCTATGTCTCTGGGTCTATTTTGCTCATCACTTTATTTTGTTTATTATATTCCACGTATAAGTGAGATCATGTGGTACTTGTCTTTCTCTGACTGGCTTATTTCACTTAGCATAATACTCTCCAGTTCCATCCATGTTGTCCCAAAGGATAAAAGATCCTTCTTTTTTACAGCTGCATAGTATTTATTTATTTTCTAATCCTCACCTGAGGATATCTTTTCCATTGCTTTTCAGAGAGAGTGGAAGGGGGAGAGAGAGCGAGCTAGAAATATTGGTGTAAGAGAAACACATCAATTGGTTGCCTTCCAGGGCCAGGGATTGAGCCTGCAACTGAGGTACATGCCCTTGGCTGGAATTGAACCCGGGACCCTTCAGTCCGCAATCCAACACTAACCACTGAGCCAAACCAGCTAAGGCAAACACCTTGTTCTATAGTAGCGATTTTCAACCTTTTTCATCTTATGGCACATAAACTAATTATTAAAATCCTGCAGCACACCAAAAAGTGCATTATATTTTTTTGCCAATCTGACAAAAAAAATAGGTGTAATTTTGATTCATTCACACCAGATGGCTATTGTTGTGTTGGCTGTTGTCATGTTTTTATTTGACAATCTAAGGGAAAAGAGGTCAGTGCCCCTGACTAAGTAGTCAGGTATTGCATGTTTTAAAAATTCTTGTGTCACACTGGTTGAAAATCACTGTTCTATAGCTACATCCAGATTTTACTATTGCTCTTCAGAGTCACAAATGAACTCATGAGCTTCTTATGTCTGAGCACTTAACATATATGCCTTAAAAACTGAGCCTGGAGTTCCTGCCCTCAAAGAGATTTGAGTATGTTAGTTGGATAAAGCAAAACTAACTCATAAGCAAGTGAAAGGCAATGAAGTGCCTGGTTCTGACTGTAAGAGCCCAAGACCTGGGAAAGGCGGGCGAGGGTTGGCTGGGGCAGCTGGGCAGGTGGATGGGTGATGGTGTAAGAAATCTATGTGGGGCGACAGTATGGACAAAGGCACAAAGAATGCGTTCATTCTTTTTTTTAACATTTATGAATTCAACAAACATTGAGCGTCTCCTGAGCACAAGACAATTTTCTCAGTCTTGGGGACAAGTTATGAGGAAAAGTGACATGACTTTTGCTTCCATGGAACTTATGGTCATGAGGAAGAAAAGGAAAATGAATCAAAAAATCACTCAAGTGAAGGTATGACCAACAAACACTGTCCTTCCCTGGCAGAGGGGAGAGTGGTGAGAGCGAACTGGCGAGAAGGAGGAAGGAACAGGATGGGAAAGAAACCAAGGAGGGAGGACATGAAGAGGTGGGGACCTGGGGGACAAGAACCAGGCTCCATACGGGCTTGAAGGCCATAGCCAGGAATCGGAATATTATTTGGAGGGCACTGGGAAGCCATGGGAAGATTTTAAAATAGGGGAGCGACATGGTCTACACCAGTGCTGCTCACACTTTCATTTTACATACCAGTGACCCTGGGCCTTGCTAAAATGTGGTTTCTAGCGCAGAGTATAAGTATGGAAGCGGTCCCGGTGGGAATTTCCAAAATGCTCAGAAGATTTTTAGTTCCTCTTTTCAGTCTGGTTCTTCCTCAACATGGGCATCTTGTAAGGGGGCCTCACGTAGTGTATCACTGACCTTTGGAAATACTTACAGTTCTCAGATGTCTGGACAGAAATTTCTTAAGAACCATCATTGAAATCAACTCATTTACACTGACATCAACATAATGGCAGAGTGAGAAGGCTTCTTTGTTTCTCCCCTTAAATTTACAAGTCAGACAACTATAACTCAACAAAGGATCCCTTGCTCAACATACAAACTCTCCTGAGAGATCCACATATCTGAAGGTGGGTTTATTGGAATGAGTAGGGGAGGTGGGATGTGGGGGAAGGACAGGAACAGTGGTCAAAAAACACAGTTCAACACCCACCATGGCTCCAGCAAACACAGTAGTGGTGAAGTCAGGCTGCAGCCTTCACACTACAGCCTGGAGCATAAGAGGGGCAGAGGCAATGTCCCTTCCTTCCCCCACCCCATTGCAGCAGAGCCCAGTAGAGGTGGCTGGGATGCTTAAACACCACAACAGTGCTAGCAACCATTACTGACAGGAAGGCAGAGCTGTGAAATCATGAACTTGCCTCCCTTGCCCCACCCATCACCACAGACCCTGGCAGAGGTAGTGAAGACAACTCCAACAATACAGTGGGGTCAGTTCCCATTAGTAATGAGGCAGTGCTGGGAGCTAACAAAACTGGTTCTCTACCATGGTGGTAGTACACCCTTAACGGAGATGAGCAGGTCACAGGGGGGACACCCACCACTCCAGTGGTTCCGTGGCATTTTCCTCAACTTGAGCAACGCCACAGATAAGAGAAAACAAAAATTTGTACTATAGCACCATCTACTGGAAAACAAAAGAAAGTAACCTACCTATCAACCTACTAAATTATTAAGAGCAAAACAGCATCTAAACAAGAAAAGCATTCACTTCCTCAAATGCACAGACCTAGAAACACTCCATGAAGAACCATGAGCAACCACAGTAACACGGAAGCACAGGAAGAAGATGAAAAGTCTCCGGAAACCAAGCTCAAAGTCATAGAAGACTGCAATTAAATGACAGAGAATTTGAGATTGCAGTTATGAAGAAACTCAAGGAAATACAAGAAAACTCAGAAAGGCTCAGGAATAAAATTAATGAACAAAAAGAACACTTTACCAAAGTAATTTAAATTATAAAGAAGAACCAAACAAATTCTGAAGTCAAAGAACTCAATGAATGAGATGAGGAATGCATTAGAAAGCATTGGATACAGAGCAGACCAGAGGGAGGAGAGAATCAGCGAGCTCAAAGATAGAAGCCTAAAAATGACCCATGACGAAGAAGAGAGAGAACTAAGAGCTACCATATAATATGATCCAGTAATCCCTCTTCTGGGTATCCACCCTAACAATTTGAAAACATTTTTTTGGTAAAGATATATGTTGCCCTATGTTCACTGAAGCTTTATTTACAATAGCCAAGACATGGAAACAACTTCAGCAGAAGATTAGATAAAGATGTGAAAATATATACAATGGAATACTACTCAGCCACAAAAAATGAGATACTTCCTTGGATGAGACTTGAGATTACTGTGCTAAGTGAAATAAGTGAGACGAAAAAGGATAAGAAGTGTATTTATTCATATGTGGGATATAAAGCAGAAACAACAAATGAACAAACAAAACTGATAGATACAACAGAATGGTGGTTACCAGAGTAGAAAGAAGGTTGGGGTAGGGTTAGGACAAAGAGGGTAAAGGGATCAAATATATGGTGATGGAAGGAGGCTAGACTTCAGGTAGTGAGCACACACTAGAGTATACAGATGTCATATTCTAAAGTTGTACACCTGACATTTATATAATGTTATTAACCAGTGTTACCCCAATAAATTTAACCTTTGAAATTATCTCACTTTCAGTTAAGATTTCTCTTTTTGCAACATTTAAAATCAGAAATCCTGGATTCTTTTTGGGTGGGAACAAACACATCATAGGGAAAGAATCCTATGAGTTAGAACCCCAGATGAGTGAGTTGCTTCTTGTCATGGTGCCTGTCTGACCCACAGCAAAATACATAGCTAGTCCTATGTGTCTGACATAACACCTGAGTGAGACGAAAGGGATCAGAGGGTAGGAGTTGGAATGAGAGGCAGGAAAGAGAAAAAAAAGAAAACTCTTACCGAAGACCTGCTATGTAGTAGGGACTTTTTCATTTATATCATTTAATTTAATTTTACAATGATCCTGATAGGTAGGTGTCATGCCCTTTTTACAGATGAGAAAACAGATTAATCAGCAAGTGGCTGAGCTGGGACTAAAACCCAAGTCAGTAGGAATCCATAGTAAGTATTCCTTCTTAAAGAAAGTTCAGATTATTTAGTTATTATATGCTCCCCTTGAGTATAGCTTTTCATTTCTCTCCCTTTTCAGTTATATTCCCTAAATTTGGAACTGGCAATGTTCAGCACAATAGGGATACCTTAGATTATTATGGGTTACTTCACACTGCTATGAAAACACCCACCATCACATAGCTCTCTTCCTAAATGCTGTGGTGGGGCCATATCCAGTCTGATGGAGGCCTGAAGAAGGCCTGGTGAGAGAGAGTTGCTAGTGCTCCACGATCCTGCTGTCCAAGAAGAGGGAGGGCCTGGAAATAAAATCCCTAGACATGGGCCTCCCTCAGGGGCTCTGTTGGGTCTGAGCAACACTGGCGGGGAAGACAACATGGTACCATGACTGGGCAGTGTGAAAGAGCTTGGGGCTTAGAAGGACTCTGCACAGCACAGGAAAAGTGACCACGCCTTCTGAATGAAAAAATCAAAATATAGTCTAAAAAGGGATTTTGGTGCTACTGATGAGTGCTCAGGAGCTAATGAAGAGATGGAGTTTAGACGCTGAAATGTTGTATTTCTGGAATATACTGATGGGAAAATGAATAGAATCTTTTAAATGGGGGCCCCTGGCAAAACTAAGTTGTAGGGCAACTGTGTCATGGGTTGCAGATGGCCAAAAGAGCTCAAGATAGATATAGATCCATTTAGGGTAGCTGAAGAGGTCAGACACAGTCCAGAAGTGTTAATAAGGCCCTGTCTGGTGGAGATGAGGGGAGTGAGCCATTTGAGTCTGAAGTCATGGGGTCAACCCAGAGCTGGAAGGAAAAAGGACTGTTTCTCAAAGCAAAAGTGCTTGGTGGTGGGGCCCGGTTGGGGTGCCAGCAGCGTCGGCTTGCTTATCCTAGATCTGGGGCCCAAAATTGAAGAAACCAGTAAATAAACGGAGTGGCCTGAAAATCTTTGGGCAGAAAACGTAAAATTGGGGTAGTTTCCTTTCCAAGGCCTAGTTTCCTCCTCTGTAAAATAAGATCATCTGTAAAAATGAACGATCATGGAAATTCCTTGAAGATCTCACGTGTCTTAACTATAACTTCCAGATTCCTTTGGGCCTGAGTACATGTGATTGGAGCTCATATGCTAGTTTCCTAAAGTCCTTCTTCTAATGGGACTAATAGAACTTCTTCCTCACTGTCCAGAGATAAAGAAAGAAAATATGGTATATATATAATAGAATTCATTAACATGATTATCTTATCCTTCCTTAAATAGGAAGGAAATTCTGGCACTTGCTAAAACATGCATGAAATCTGAGGACATTATGCTAAGTAAAATAAGCCAGTCACAACAAGACAAATACTGCCCTGGCTGGTGTGGCTCAGTTGGAGCTTTGTCCCATACACCAAAAGGTGGCAGTTTGATTCCTGGTCAGGGCACATACCCAGGTTTTGGGTTCAATCCCTAGTCTGGGTGTGTGTGGGAAGCAACTGGTCGATGTCTCTCTCTCTCTCCCTCTCGCTTTCTCTTTTTTTCTCCCTTCCTCTCTCTGAAATCAATTTTTAAAAATACTGCATTATTCCACTTATATGTGGTATCTAAAGTAGTCAGTTTCATAGAAACATGAAGCTGAGCGGTGGTTACCAGGGGTCAGGGAGTGGGGGAAAGGGACATTGTTTAATACGTAGAGTTCCAGATTTGCAAGATGAGAAAGTTCTGGAGATCTGTTTCACAGCAGTGTGGATATACTTAACTCTGTTGAACTGTGCACTTAAAAATAGTTAAGATGTAAATTTTGTGTTATTTTTTAAAACCCCAAATAAAAAATGAAGGAAAAAACAGAACTGGGAATCAAAAAAATTAAAATCAAGCTGAATTCGATTATGCTTAGTCACTAGATACAACACTGTGAGTTCTATTACTACCAACTCTGAATGCTTGTGCAGGAATGTATATAATAAACATACAACATTTTGTTCTATTTGCCTCTCCTTAGTCACCAACCAGGTAACGAAGCAAGTGAACGACAGGGTAGTACTATCCTGTAATTACAACATTTCTGCTGATGAACTGACAAGAGTTCGCATCTATTGGCAAAAAAGTACTGATGTGGTGCTGACTGTCATATCCGGAAAAGTGGACCTGGGGTCCAAGTATAAGAACCGCACCATCCCTAACATCATCAATGACCCTTCCATTGTGATCCTGGGTCTACGCCCTTCGGACGGTGGTACATACACCTGTGTCATTCAGAAGCCTGAAAAAGGGGCTTTCGTATTGGAACACTTGATTTCGGTGCTGTTATTCGTCAAAGGTCAGTGGAATTTTACTTACTTATTTATTTATTTATTTATTTATTTATTTATTTATTTATTTATTTATTATTTATTTATGTATTTATGTATTTATCTTTATTGTTGAAAGTATTACAAATGTCCCCCTTTTTTTCCTGCACTGACCCCTTCCTCTCTCCTCCCGCCCCCTCCTCAGGCCTTCACCTAATTATTGTCTGTGTCCGAGGGTTATGCAAGTATGCATATAAATTAGTTAGTTAATCCCTTCCTGCCTCTCCAGCCCCACCCCCTTCCCCCTGAGATCCTCGTCTGTTGCATGCTTCCATGTCTCTGGATCTATTTTGTTTGTCAGTTTATATTATTATGCTAAGTGAAATAAGCCAGTCAGAGAAAGACAAATATCACATGATCTCACTCATAGGTGGAGTCTCAGGAATAAAATAAACTGACAGTGGAATTTTCTGATTTACTCTAAGCCTACAGACTCTTGATGTCCTTCAAGATATACTCCTATTGAATTAGGTGAAAACTTTTCCTCAAGAGAAATGTATCTCATGTTATTTCTTAGGGTTAAGTGAATCTCTAGTTTTACAAGAAACCCTAATTGATTTCTCACGATGTCCTGGAAATATCTATTAGTGTGCATTTCTTGCACTTTGACCATCCAAATTCGTGACAGTCATCCTGGGGCACTATAATGACCCGAATGCCTTCTGAGTCATCAGGGGACACCTTTGATTTGATGTAACTATACTATTAACTGCCCTTGATATGGTAATATATTCTCGTGAAAGTATGTTGAAAGGTGTAAGAGCAATGTAGGCATAGATATTTTTCAAATAGTATTTGAATGTCTATTACTATGGCTATTGTACTATTATATTTATTGCATATTTGAAGCTCTCATCTAACAGTCATTCCTGCAAAGTTAGATGTTTGAGAACTGAAAGCATACTCTATGCCTGCCACAGGAAAGAAAATTAATTCATGAATCGAAGCCCTATTTATATATCTACTGTGAAGGATAAGCATTTCTTATCTTGGGTAGGAAGGAGCCTTGACTTAACGGGTGATAGCACTAGACTCTAGGATACTGATGTAGCCTGAGCCCTCGCTGAGAAATACAGCCCTGGGCCATTCCCTCACACTTAAAGTTCAAATACATTTCTCTTTCTCCCTGAGTACTTGAGCCTTTAATGGAAACCAAACCTCTTAATAAAATATAATATTGTAATAATTATGTATGGTGCCAGGTGGGTACTAGATTTATTGGGGGGAATCACTTCTTAAGTTATATAAATGTCTAACCACTATGCTGTACACCTGAAACTAATATAATTTTGAATGTCACGTGTAATTGAAAAAAGAAAAGAAACAACAAAAAAGATAATGACCCTGGCCAGGTTGCTCAGTAGGTTGGGCCATTGTCCTGTGCACCAAAAAGTTGCGGGTTCGATCCCTAGTCAGGGCTCCAGTGGGTGTGCGGGCGGAGGCAGCCAATTGATGTGTCTCTCATACATCAATGTTTCTGTCTTTCTCTCCCTCTGTCCCCCTTCCACTCTTCTGAAAAGCAATGGAAAAAATATCCTCAGGTGAGGATTAAAAAAATTAAAAATGAAAATGCATTACCTAGGGGAGGTGGCACCACAAACATATTAGTCTGTATCAATTAATTACATTAACTACATCTTCCTCTAACAGAATACCCAGAGAGTAGTACATTTGGATAGAAAAAAAGGAGTTTTAGGGAGGACAGGCCCTAGCAGCACATACAGTGGGAGACCAAGGACAGCTAACTGGGTGACCTGAGAGTGCTGGGGGCCTCCAAAAGGGGGCAGGCACCAAAATCAGGAAAGGGAAGACAAAAGGGAAACTTCACCTGCTTAATTTGACCCAGAACCAATTCTGATTTTTCCAATTGAGTCTACGAGAGCAGTGCTTCTCAGATGTGAATGTGCCTAGGACTTAAGGGTGTTGTGAAAATGCAGATTCAGCCCGGCTGGTGTAGCTCCGTGGTTGAGCATCGACCTGACACCAAGAGGACGCTGGTTCATATTCCCGGTCAGGGCACTTGCCTGGGTTGCAAGCGGATCCCCAGTAGGGGGTATGCAGGGGGCAGCTGATCCATGTTCTTTTTCATCCATGTTTCTATCTCTCTATCTCTCCCTCTTCCTTCCTCTCTCTCTGAAGTTAATAAAAACATATTAAAAAAAAAAAATCAAGGAAACAGATTCCCGCCCAGGGCCTCTGACACCTTGATTTAAAAAAAAAAAAAAAAAAAAAACAGATTCAAATGCAGCAGGTCTCAGGTTGGATCTGAAATGCTACACTTCTAACAAGCTTCCAGATGATGCCTGCATGGCTGCTAAGGACCACAATTTAAGAAACAAGACATTAAACAGTCTCTCAGTTGGCTAGGGTGACCAACTGTCTCATTTTGCCCAGGACTAAAGGGTTTCCTCAGACAGGTTTTCAGGGCTAAAACTGGAAAAATCTCAGGCTAACCAGGGCAAGTTGGTTTCTCTACATTTGCCTAAGATTGCAAAATGATATAATATCAGCACAGCAGTATATGAAAGCCTCCATTAACCAGTACATCTGAGGAACTAGTTATACTAGTTAACAAATTAACTAGGTTAGCGAATTTTAACCTTCTAAAACATGTGTACCTCTTCCTCTCCTAATAAGGTATTTTTACCTTACCCATTAAAAATGGTGAAAACTTGGGTTAATTGAATAAAATGAGATACAGAGTAGTAATTCTTTGATGATTCACAGTCTCGCAAGGCCTTAGGAGCTGTTACTCTAAACAGGTCACCTTATAGAAGGGATAGGAGACAGAGCCGAGGCTATTTCAAGCAGAGCTGGAACTTGAAAAGATGATTTTTAATACAATCCTTGGTATTAGTGGCATCCTTGAGGTTTATCTATTTCTCAGAAAAGCAAAGTGCAGAAATGAGCAAGAATTATAATGTAGGGCATGAGTTACTTGGATTTGTTATTCCAGTTTAGAACACATGACATGCCGAGATTATGAGAAACTAAGGAAGTATCGTCAATGTCAGCTACCAGTGCAAGGATTTGACCTTATAAGATAAATTACAGGGAAATATTAATGTCAACTAAAAATGGCTCAGGAAAATGTCAAACTTAATTTAGAAACAAGGTTAACTGAAAAAAGAAAAGTGACTTCACCTCCAACCAAATCCAGTGTTTCCTTTTCTTGGCAATTATAATCACTTGTCATCACTTCCCCTTCCCTTATTATTCACAGTGCCACCAGGCAGTCCTGGAACTTTCGCCTGACAACCTGATTTAAATAAGGAAACTCATCTGAGAGAGGGCAAATTTAAGACCCACATAAATCAGTCTACTAACTAACTTCCTTTGTGTCAGGTTCTGTGCTATGTGTTTTATTGTAATGATGTCATTTACTTCTTACAACCCTGCAAGGTAGTTATCATTACCCCCATCTTACAGTGGAGCAAACTAAGACTGAAATTGGCCCAGGGTTAAAAGGCAAAATGGGTTTTAAAATCCTGCTCTTGATGACCACTTCAATATACTACATCTCTTGGGGACTCAGAACTCTGAAAAGAAAACTATGTAATGAAGTATGGGAGGATTGACTCCCCACATTCATGCTGAAAAGTATAAATTCTTTAAGTCTAAGGATAAGTGAGAGAGAAGTGAGGGGAGCTTTCTCCTGGGTTCTCTACAGCCATTCCACTATGCTTTGCTTTGTATACACTTTATTTTTTTAAATTTATCTTTATTGTTGAAAGTATACATTTTAGTATCTTATTGAGGCTCAACTGTGCAAATGAGTGAGTGCCTCGAGTATCTCGGAAGAATGCTAGGAGGGCCTCTCTGTCCTGTTGAGGCATATCAGAATTGTGAGAGGATTAGAAAGGCTAATGATTGATATTACAGACTTAATATTGGACAATTTGGACAAGGTTTACCTGATTAAAAGACTATTTTTGAAAAAGAAAGGGAGTGCTAAACAAAATTTAGGAAAGTGGTTTCCCCAGCTGTGGGAAGTAGGAGGCAGGCTCCGTGAGACTATACAAGTAGATGTACTTAAGTTACTATGTGCTGGTTCTCAAGTTGGCTAGTGGGTTCACAGGTGTTCACTATAATATTAACTAATAAATAGATAAGTGAAAGAGAACTACTTTATGACCTTAAATGTCAGGAAAAAAGAAAAGAAGACCAAGTAAAAGAAACAAGACATTGAAAGGGAAGCTGCTGGTATCTGCAAAACTTGGATTCGAATACCAGTTCTGCCACTTAATGGTCATGATTAGACCTCAACTTCATTATTTATAAAATGGAAATTGTATTAGATTAAATCATATGAAGTTACTGATAGCTGATCTTTTTTGATCTGCAACCTACCTCCTAAGGTTGTTGTAAAGACAAAATGAGGAAAAGTCCAGGCCTAACAAGCATTAAGAGCTCAATAAATGTTGTCTGTTGTCTGTCCCTTCAGTTCTTACAAATGCAAGTACTTTGTCAATATTCTTCACAGGAACCTACTTCTCTTTTCTCTAATAACTGCCCTCCTACCTCTATCAGAAGTGATGAAGAATTCCAAGGTCAGCCTTTGGGTTATACAGAACTATTGACTTACGGGATGTTGTAAATTACATCTCATTTTTGCATTCTTATTAAAGCTAGATACTTTATTAAAAATATAACACACACACCCCCTACACATGCAGATATATAATGGTATGTACTTATATCATTGTTCTTTCTTTAGCTGACTTCCCTGCCCCAAGTATAACTGAACTTGGAAACCCGTCTACTCACATCAAAAGAATAATCTGTTCAACCTCTGGAGGTTTTCCAAAGCCTCACCTCTCCTGGTTGGAAAATGGAAAAGAAATAAATGCCATCAACACAACGGTTTCCCAAGATCCTGAAACTGAGCTCTACACGATTAGCAGTGAGCTGGATTTCAATGTGACAAAAAACCACAGCTTCTCATGTTTTGTCAAATACGGAAACTTAACAGTATCACAGACCTTCAAATGGCAAAAATGTAAGTCACGTTTCTACTGTGGAGAATCTAAAAGGAAAATAACCAGATACATTTTAAGATTGTGCATATTGACTTTGACTGTATCTTTTGCAGTTTTTTTAAGATATGCAAATAAAATGTTATTGTGACTTATTGAAGTCACTGTACAAGGTGTGACTATAATGTTACTACATTCATTTTATTTTCTTTAAACATTCCAAAATTTAGCATCCAAATAAATGCTATCAATCAAATAGCCATCTTAGCAAGTTATTGTAACAATGTTGTCACTGAAAGCACTAACTTTTGTCCTTCTATGGAATTGTCCTCAGGGCTTTGGCGGCTTCTTTTGGGGCATCCCCTCTCCACTGTGCCATGGTGTCAATCATTGTCTTTTATGGTTGGCAGTGCTTTTAAAGAACTATTGGTTCATTCAGAACCAAGTCTAGTGACAAAGGTGAATGACAAGCTATCTGTGGACAATGCCTGAAAAAAGATGTCTTTTTTTAAGCAAATACCATGACCAGATACTTTACCCACAAGTGGTAAACTTGTAGAATCTTCTTTTTCCAAGAAGTGAAATCATCTGAAAATATAAAATGGAAAAAGTTAGGTTTATATAAATTTATGCAGGACAAACTCATAATGGGTTATTACAGGAGAACTCAGGTACTTGAAATACATGTCTAAGTTGTATGGCTGATTATACAGAGAACCAACAGGCCTCTTCCCCACCTCCCAGCCCCACACCTAACAATATGTTTTGTGGCTATGTAGTAAGAAACAATACATTGAGTTTGATATACAGTAGTATCTAAGTGTAGAGTATAGTATATAATGTATAGTATGTTTTATGTCTTCCTCTTTTCTGGTAGTAGAGGAGATATTTTCTTTTTTAAAAAAAATATTTTTATTGATTTGAGAGAGAGAGGAAAGGAGATAGAAACATCAATGAGAGAGAATCTATCAGCTGCCTCCTGCACGCCCCCTGCTGAGGATGAGCCCACAACCTGTGCCTGTGCCCTGACTGGGAATCGAACCTTCGAGCCTTAGGTCCAATGCTATAACCACTGAACACACCAGCCAGGGCTAGAGGAGATATTTTAGATAATCTAGTAGTTCATTCTAGTGAATGATTTACTCTAGATCTTTCCATCTTGAGGTGGATACTTTAATTATTTTCCTCAGTAGATAATGAGAGAAAATTTCCCAGGGAAAAGTAGTTCAAATATATACCAAATTTTGATGATTTTATTGATAGTCCAAACTCCTCTCTCTCAATCATCTTTGTGCATTCTCAAAAATGTGTAAAAATGAGTCTGAATCCTATTAATTCAGCATTACTTTTCACTTAATTTATTATTGTTTAACCAATTTTAGATTATGACTAAGGTGGGGAGTAATATGTGAATCAGTAATAGCAGCTTCAATCATATTTTATTTTGGACTTTATTTAAATTTGGAATATGGGTATATATGATATTCTAGGACAGCGGTTGGCAAAATTTTTCAGAAAAAGGCCAGATAGTAAATACTTTAGTCTTGCTGATCAAACGGCCTCTTGTTGCAACAATTCAATCCTATTATTACAACATGGAAGCAGCCATAGACAAGACATAAATGAAGAACATTGCTGTGTTCCAACAAAACTGTATTTTAAAAAATAGGTTGTAGGCCACATTTGGCCTGTGCACTGTAGTTTGCTAACTTATAGGAAATAGAATATAGCTCTTCAAATAAAAAGATGGAGCTATATTTTAAGATGACATTATTAGACTGCCTAGCTTTATCATCTTTTCCCCTAATAGGCCTTCTCTCAATCCTTCCTTCATGCTAAGGGTGAGCAGAATTTCTTTTCAGTCTAATTCAAAGTACAAGCTCTTTGCCCTATTTGGTCTACATTTACAATGATTAATGAAAAGATGACTAAGTGTATGTGTTTATTTATTCCTTTATTCAATCTTTAAGTAGTTGTCACATGGCAAGCATCTTGCTAGATACTACTTGTTGTCTCTACAGTCAGAGAGCTTTAGTGTATAAATACTTCAAATCTCATTGACTGGACTGAAGGTATCCTGCAGAGTCAAAGCAAATAATGCATTTGTGGCTGGTCAAGGACTGACTGCAGAAGCAAACATAACTTAGGTGCATAGTTCATAAGAATGTTACAAGTCAGCCCTGGCTGGCGTGGCTCAGTGGTTAGAGTGTCAGCCTGCAGACCGAAGGGTTTTGGGTTCTATTCCACTCAAGGGCATGTACCTGGGTTGCAGGTTCATTCCCCACCGTGTGTGGGAGGCAACCAATCAATGTCTCTCTCTCACATTGATGTTTCTCTCTCTCTCTCCCCCTTTCTTTCCCCCTTCCTTCCACTCTCTCTAAAAAAAAAAAAAAAAAAAAGCAATGGAAAAAATATCCTCAGGTAAGGATTAACCAAAAGAGAAAACAAAAAAAATATTACAAATCAATGTGAGTATATTTACTCACATTTACTATATAAATTTCCACTTGACCACCACCCCCAAGTTTATTAATTAAATAAATTTGGTCTATGATTCTTTTAGTCTGGGCTTGCCAAATTTGTTAATCCTTGATGTACTGGAAGGCATAGGTGTGCATGAAGGGGATAAATCAGGGAGTCCCACGCATGGTGTCCTATAAGCTGTATGTGCAGATGTCCTCACATAACTATGCCCTTGAATTCTTGATCTGTTCTGTGGAGTACTCCAGGTTCCTAATAGGCATTCTGACAGAGCCAGTTTGTTGTTACTGGTTCCTCCTTCCTTCCCTTAAACACACATCCTCTCTCTAGGCTGAGGGAGGCTTAAGGATGGGTGGGAGTGGCCTCTCAGAGGAAGCCAGGAGTGAGTCAGAACCTGTGAAACTTTCAGACGACTCCCAAGATAACAGGGAGAGCTTCCTTGTTATTTTGGGTGTCATTCTGGTCTATAGAGGCCAACACTGGTAATCACTTGATGTCTCCATGTAATCTGGTGCTTTAGAGAGAGAGAAAAAAACAACAACTTTCCCTAGTCTCTAAGGGATAGGTGCACTATGATCAAGCGTGCATTTTAGAATGGATACTGCAGTGTGTATGAATTATTAGATTCCAGGAAACCAGAGGCAAAGATACCAGTACGAAGGCTACTAGGAAGGAGATGAGAACAACCTGAACTAAGGCAGTTGCTGCAAAGAGATTTGGGGGAAAGGAATCAATTGCAGAAATATTCTGAATATAGAATAGAAAGTCCATGGGAGCCTACTGGGCACAAACACAAGCCTTCACTCTTATTTGGGTACCTAATGGTGTTGCCACTCACTGAAATGTGAGAACATAAGTGTTAAATATGCTTTGGAAAGAATATGGTGAGTTCGATTTTAATGAAGGGAGATGCTGGCATCCAACTATCTAGTCAGCGGCTGGAAATGCAAATCTGGAGCTCAGAAATGAGATCAGAAATATAATATACAGATTTAGAAACCAGATGATATTTCAAACCTTGGGTGTGGCTGAGATCACCCAGGAGGACTGTGGGGTCAGTGAGAAAAGAATGGGACCACAAATGGAACCATGGGGAACAACAAAATTGAAAGGACAAAAAGAGAAAGAAGAGCCTACAAAGAAAACCGAGTCACAACCAGCAGAAACAGAAGAATGTGGCATCATAGAAGTCCAAGGAGGAAAACTCTCAAAATGTATCCCCATGGCTTGGTAATCAGAAAATGAGAAACAATAAGTTAGTAAATGTTCCATATTTAGTGTAAGCTATTCCAGAGAAATCAGAAGACTATGAGCTACTAACGTTCCTTTTAATTTGTGTTCCTGACTGTTCTCCAGATGTTGTTGCTAACTATTCCTCAAAGAGGTTGAAGAATAAATAGTGTAGCAGCTGCTCCTGAGCAGGAGGGACAGAGAGCAATACCACACACACCTTCCTACTCCCCACCTACGTCCTTCCTGGTGTCCCTGTGTTCTCTCTGTCCTGCAGCTGACGGCCAGTTTGCAGAGCTCTCCTCCAGGGTCATCCCACCTAATGCCAAGCCACAGCCACTCTTAGTTCTTTCCTGGGCCTCTTCTACCATTCCAGAAATTGTCTAGGCTGGACGGGGAAAACTGTGTATCCGAAAACGAATGCAAAAGGAATGCTTTCAGCAGTCACTGGAAGGTGTGTGTGTGTGTGTGTGTGTGTGTGTGTGTGTGTGTGTGTGTGTGTGTGTGTGTGTGTTAGGAGAACATGCCAAGAGAAAAGGAGAAGGCATGCCAGAGCCGGATAAAGAAAAATGAGGTACATCTCGAACATGACATCAACTAATTATTAGTAGTAATACATAGTAATATCAGCTATAAAAATGAGATACGAAGACAAGGTAGCTTTTAAAGTATCTCCTTAGAGCATTTTTTTATGCCAACTTAACTCCGTAAATACAAAAGTTCAAAGTTTATTTTTCACATTCAGTATCTGACATCTGGATATCAGTGGCCCACAAGTATATATCTGATTGATGAGTGATGAAAGAAAATGCTATCAGCTGCATATTGGAGAGCTGGCCAGGCAAAGAAGTGAAAAATACTCTTTACAGTTGTGTCAAAATAAGAGGCATACAATGGGTGTCAGGCGGTTGGAGACACATTACAGCTAACACTATTTTTTTCCTCCACAGCTGAGCCACCACCCCCTCCTTCTAATCAGTTCTGGATCTGGATCTTAATCCCAGTATTTGGGTCTATTATCTTTGTTACAGTATTCGTATGCTGCACATGCAAAAGTAAGTGCTATTGTACTACCATCCTGGAAACCCAAGCTCTACTGGTATGGTTTAGCATCTCTCCAAGATTTTAGGCTATTCTCACTTTTGGAAAGTCTATGGAAACATTAGTGTCTCCTTTCCTTGGTTCAGCAAGTTCTGTTCATTCACTAGACAGACATTTCTTCAACACCTACTATGTGCCTGGCACCCTAGTAGGCAATGGAGTTACAAAGATAAGAAATCACTGCCCTCAAGACACTAAATTCTAACTTAGTCCTTTTATGTCCCCCCCTAACTTTATAATATTTTCTTGGAGACACCAAGGCTTGCTAACTAATATGAAAACATTTCTGACGCAATGTGATATTCTAATCTTTCATTTGGAATTTGAGAAAAGTCATAAATGACAAGATTTGGGGGCAAGAATCATTTTCCTGGAGGAGAGTAAGATGCGCTAATGAAACTGAGAAACTACATGGCCACCGGTGATTTTTACCAATTCTCATTTCTACAGGATACGTTTTTTGATGAATGGTCAGGAATGGTTGAGGAAAGAAGATCTATCTAGGATATTTTCCCCTACGAGTTTAAAAGTTTGTCCTTATATATATATACTATCCTCAATCTCTCATTAAATGAAGAGGAACTGCTAGGCCAGAGCTAAGGCCAAAGTCACCATGAAGGAGTGACTTTCTTGGAGTAGAAATCATGTACACTGAGAAAAAAAATGGGAAAAAACAACATCATCTGATTTTCCCAACTTTCAGCACAAAAAATATCCAAGGTCAGGGAAATCACTAGAGACTCTTTGCCATGAACAACTCAATCCATGGGTAGGATGGAAAAGGTCTGGGGCTCAAGGGTGTTTCTGATAGTCTTCCCAGCCTTACCTCTCTAGTTCAAATTTCCCATTCCTAGTACTATGGACATTTGGGGCTGAATAATTATGTGTTTTAGGGTGCTATTTTGTGCATTGTAGCATGTAGCATGTATAGCAGCATCTCTACTCACTTTATACCAGTAGAACCCCTTGCCACAGTAGTGACCAAAAATGTCTCCAAGCATCACAAATGTCCCCTGTTGAAAGGTGGTGGAAATCACCCCTGTTTAAAGAACTGCTGCTCTCATTCTAAGCCAGTCTGAAGGCTTGCTAAAATATACGGGCACAGTTTAAGGGAAACTCACCTATATAAATTTTTACTTTTTGTCTTTATCTTCAAGGATTTGCTGCAAGAGATAGAAAGAGAAGGAGGAATGAGGAGAGCATAGAAATGGAAAGGATCTCCCCTGTCTACTCAGGATCTATAGAAGCATCAGGCTGAACAGAACATCTGAAGGTAGCTCTCTTTAGCTCTTCTCCACCATTGTGGGACATATGAGATCATGGGCATCAGGAGGCACAGCGTTTTCTTTCTCTCGGTACCAAATTTAAGATCTACTACCTCTTACCCCACCTTCTCAAAAACTTCATTCAGATTACTCTAAAGAGATGACTGGCACCTCTCTCTCACCCCACATACAATTTACTTATTGCAACCTCCTTTGCTGTTCCATTCTGCCATCTCGAAATGCTCCCCTCTTGTCGGCCAATTCAATGTCTTTCATTACCTACAAAACACTACTGTAAGTTCATTTTGAAGTAATATTCCTGATTTAACTCCTTATTCTAATAATCTCTTTCCCTGTATCCCTCAGTATTAATGGACACAGATTTGTGTCATTTATGAGTCACTCTGTACTAACTCAGCAACACCTACATTGTTCTCTCTGCCTTTTAGTAACAGAGTTATCCTGCTGACCCAATCACAGAGCCAAATTTCATAGAGAATTATTCTCTTTGTAATTTTCCCACTCCAAAACTCAGAAGAGCCCCCAGTGCCTATAGAAAAACCTTCATAACTTTTACCTTTCCACTTTCCAGTTGATCTCTGCAGTCTGAACATCCTCAGTTCTTTCCATTGTTCTTTTCTTTTTTTTTTTTCCATTGTTCTTAAAATGGTAGTTTCCAGAAGCTTCGGGTGAAAACACTAGATGTCAATAAATGGAATCCAACACTTTAGATTTGGTCTTGCTGATTCTGCATACAATGGGATAATTACTATCTGGGGTCTGGAATGTTCTTTCTGTTAAGGGAGCCTAACATAGCATCAGCTTTTGTGAGTCATATTGTTAAGATCTCAATTTTGTGTTATCCTAAAATCCCCAAGTCTTTTCATATCAGAGAAATATTGGAACACTGGAATGCAAGAGACTGATACTAGGTCCCCGGTGGTTTATAGCCTCCATAAACAATTCACTTTTGACTTGCAAAGGTTACAGGGACACCAGCATAAGAAATGAGAATCTGCAGAGTTACCTTTAAAAATAGTGGTTAGAAATCAGTGATCAGTTGTCACAGCCAGTCCTTGCAGCTGATCGGCCTATGGGTAAATCTCTCCCATTGACTTGCCAACAGCAATTAAGGCTCAACTGCAAGAGGAAGATGTACACAGTCCACAAAGAGTGAGGGATGCACCTTGAGTGTCCAGCTGAGGTGACTGGGAAGGCTGGGTCACTGAACCCTATAGAACACCTACTACATTAGGCCACTCTACCAAGCCCAGGAGATGTAGCAGCTCTACTTAATATGTAGAAACAAACACAGGGAGGGTGCCAAAATGAGGAGACAAAGAAACATGTCTCAAATGAAAAAACAGAACAAAACTCCAGAAAACTAACTAAACAAAATGGAGACAAGAAAACTACTAGATACAGAGTTCAAAACTGGTTACAAGGATTCTCAGTGAACTTCTTGAGAACCTAAACAGCATAAAAAAGGACCAGCAGAAAGAAGGATACACTAACAAAAATGAAGAATAATTTATAGGGAATCAACAGTAGAGTAGATGAAGCTGAGAATCAAATCAGTGATTTGGATTATAAGGAAGCAAAAAACACCCAATCAGAATAGCAAAAAGAAAAACGAACCAAAAAAATGAGGATAATATACGGAGCCTCTTTTCAAGGGACAACTTGAAGCATACCAACATTTGCATCATCGGGGTACTGGAAGGAGCAGAGAAGAGAGGGAGCAAGAAGTTGAAACCCTATTTAGAAAAATAATGACAGAAAATTTGTCTAACATGGTGAAGGAAATAGACATACAAGCCCAGGAAGCACAAAGAGTCACAAACAAGATGGATCCAAAGAAGCCCACACTAAGACATATCACAACTAAAATGTAAAAGGTTAAAGACAAAGAGAAATCTTAAAAGCAGCAAGAGAAAGACAGTTACCTACAAGGAAGCTCCCATAAGACTGTCAGCTGATTTCTCAACAGAAACTTTGCAGGCCAGAAGGGATCAATAAGAAATATTCAAAGTGATGAAAAGCAGGGGCCTATAACCAAGATTACTCTACCCAGCAAAGCTATCATTTGAACTGAAGGTCAGATAAAGAGCTTCCCAGACAAGAAAAAGCTAAAGGAGTTATCACCACCAAACCAGTATTATATGAAAGGTTAAAGGGTCTTCTTTAAGAAGAAGATTTTAAAAAGATTAAAAAAAGAATAAAATGGCAATAAATACATAGCTGTCAACAATTGAATCTAAAAAAACAAAATAAACAAATAAGCAGAACAGAAAAAGACTCATAGATACAGAGAACATATTGCCAGTTGCCAGATGAGAGGGGGGTTGGAAAGATGGATGAAAAAGGTGAAGGAATTGGGAAGAATAAATTGATTGTTACAGAATAGTCATGGGGATGTAAAATACAGCAAAGGGAATATAGTCAATAATATTCTAATAACTGTATAGTGTCAGATAGGTGCAAGATTTATTGGGATAATCACTTAGTAAGTTATGTAATGTATGTCAACTGTAATTGAAAAATGAAAATGACAATACAATATACAGATGACGTATTATAGTGTTGTACACCTTAAACCTATTTAACTTTATTAACCAATGTAACCCCAATAAATTCAATTTTAAAAAAGGAAAAGTGAATTAAAAATAAAAGATGATGCCTGGCCAGTGTGATTCAGCTGGTTGAGTGTTATTCCTACAAACCAAAAGGTTGTGGGCTTGATTCCCAATCAGGGCACATGACCAGATTGCAGGCTCAGTCCCCTGTAGGGGGCGTGCAGGAGGCAGGCGATTGATATTCTGCTCACACATTGATGTTTCTCTCTCTCTCTCTCTCAAAATCAAATTTTAAAAAGAGATGAAATATAATACCTGAGATTTATAACAGGTTATACTTTGCAAAAGCATTATTCATTTTACTCTTATAAAAGCCTCTGCAAGCATGATCTTTCTATCTCCATTTTATGGGAGAGGAATGCAAGGATCTCAGAGGTTAAATGATTTACTAAGATCAGGCAGAGGAGGAGCAAAACCAGGACTCAAACTAGACACCAAGCTCAGGTTTTTTCACATCATAGCAGCCTGTACATATTTTCCCCATAGTCTCTCAGTTTCCTATCCTGTTTTCATTTCAACTTCTTGCTCACTCCTCACTCCTTTCTGGGATGCCCCTTCCCACCAGTTCTTCAATGACTGTTACTGGAGAGGGGACCTGGCCCTGAACGGGTCTGCCTAGGGCCGGCTGGTAGTGTATGGGTTCTTTGACTTCATGCCGGAAAAACTTCACATGAGTCCAGGTGAATTTTAGAGGGCATTTTTTATAGTTGGATACAGTGAAACAGGAAGGGCCTAGGATAACAGAAGAAGGGCTAGGTGGGGAAATGAGCCTAGGCTGGTCTGAGTTGGCTCACTAAGAAGTCAGAGACAAAGGGGGCCTTGAGAACAGGTTCAGGGGGTTTGCCTGGGATGAACTACCACTACCCTTTGCTGCCCTGGTTGACTCATGAGGTCCCTTAGAGTTTAGGAGATACACGCCTGTGGGGAAAGAAGTGATGGGGGCAGGGAGGAGGAAGGCGCTTGTGTGCTCCTGGGAGAGCACCAGCTGGTACCTTTGTTTTGAGGGGTTTTAAAGGCTGGGCATTTAGGGGAGGTCTTAGGGGAGGATCTCAATAGAATATTCAGCTTTATGCTGATGTGCCAAAATGAGATTTATTCTCTTAACTTCATCTGTCCCTGGGTGTGGTTGGCAAATGGCAGTAATTGGATTTCTGCTTTCTGTCTCCCTGAGTAGGGTGGCTTAAGCTATTTACCCTCTGGTTGGGAGAAGTATAAACCATTTACTCTCATGTGTCCTTGGTTTAGGGAAGATAGGATTTACTAGATGGCTGCAAACTGCTGTTTAACTATCTCAGTTTTCCTATCCCTCTTGCCCTGGCTTACTAGCCTGTCTCATGATGACCTAGAATTTCCCCAACTTTCCTTCTTTTTTCTTTTTTTTTAAATATATCTTTATTGATTTAAAAGAGAGGAAAGGAGAGGGAGAGAGAGGGATAGAAACATCAATGATGAGAAAGTCATTGATTGAGCTTGCGACCCGGGCATGTGCCCTGACTGGGAATAGAACCCCAATCGCCTGGATCCTAGGTCGACACTCAACCGCTGAGCCATGCCCGGCCGGCCTCCTTCTATCTTAAGAAATCTTTCTCAGTCAGCTGATACTAAATAATGAAGCCATGAACCCAGTCTTTACACAGAGCCTTCTGTGGCTATGCTGTGGAGTTCAAGCAGTTCTGGCTCTGAACCGCTGTAGCAATGCTGCCTCCAGCACATCACATTCCACCCTGGGTTTATTTTCATGTGCCATGTCTTGTATTCTTTACCAACTTGTAGACTTATTGAGGAGAGCAGCCATGCCTGATACATCTTTGCGTGTCCCACACATAGAAGAATGCCTTGATCAGTAACATTTGATTGTTTGGTGATAGCCGGTGTGAAACAGTTGCCTGATGTTTCATGTACTAAAAATTGTCAAACTTGTCCTAAATTCTCTCTTAGACTTCCTTTTATATTCTTTAGCCATCAAGATTAATATCTACAATGTTACCTCAAGTTGGGAATACCCTTGGGATGAAAAAATATAAAATGTTAAAAAGTGCTTTCCTCCTTTGGGAATTTAGTGTTTGAAGTACTCATTTGTTTATTTATTTTTCTTGTTTCCTCAAATGAGAAAACATCTCACCTCCATCTGAGATCCACCTCTTCTTGGAACTTCCTCATATGGCCAGGATTATCCCACCTTGCCCTTCATTTGTCTGTCCCCTAGAAGCCTCTTCGTTTTAGTGTCTCTGCAGAAAGTCACTAGAGAAATGTGGTGAGGACAGAAGTAGCTCTGTTGACCTTGTTTGATCAAGGAATTCAGAAATACAGAATTCTTTAGGCCTGGAAAAGACACTAGAGAATACAATTTTCATTCATGACAAGGACATTGAGGCCCAGGAAGGTGTGACCTGAATTATAAAGGCCAGAGCCCAGATTTCCTCTTGTACTCTGCCTTCATCAATCCAGCTCTGTGCCGTTAACACACACACACACACGCAGTAAGTCCTCACTTAATGTTGTCAGTAGGTTCTGTGACTTTAAGTGAAATGATGAAACCAATTTTACCGTAGACTAATTGACAAGTTCCCACGGCATCTCATCGTTATAATTAAATGACATCAAATGAAATGACATTAAGTGAAACAGCATCGTTCAAAGACCTGCTGTCTACACATCAGTCAACGTGCTTCTGAAAACAGAATTTGTCCAGCGTGAGGTCAGCTTCAGAGATGAATCTGATGCAGTACTGGAGGATTTGTTGCAGAAAGCAGTCTAATGTTAATGCGTGGGACGTATGTTGGTTATATATACACCTACATGAGGATAATGGAAATATTACTGGTGTTAGCCAGTATTTCATCTTTCATTGTGTTCTCATTTGTTGTTGTTCTGCTTCTTTATCAGGTTCAGAGGAAAGTAGAACTGTCCAAAACTAATTTGCTCTGACATGTAAGAGTAACAACTTATACACTTCTAAATTAACTATCCTTCTCCAACCTGACTATTGTTTTAAATCAGGTTTGGGGAACCTTTTTTCTGCCAAGGGCCATTTGGATATTTATAACATAATTTGAAGGCCATACAAAATGATCAACTTTAAAATTAGCCTGCTATATTTGGTCAAACATTTAATTAACTCACCCCTAATGTGATGGCTGGAACTACTTCTCTTTCGTGAGGCCTTGGCAGGGCCAGAGCAAATGCTTTCTCTGGCTGGACATCCCCCACCCCTGCTTTAAATCCTCAAAGGGATAGTTTAGTTTAAAAATTCACATTCTAGCTCTAGCCAGTTTTGCTCAGTGGTTAGAGCATCGGCCTACAGACTGAAAGGTCCTGAGTTAGATTCCAATCAAGGGCACCTACCTCGGTTGCAGGTTTGATCCTGGCCCCGGTTGGGGCACATGTGGGAGACAAGCAATAGATGTGTCTCATATTGATGTTTCTCTCTCTCAGTCTCTCTCTTTCCCTTCCACTCTCTAAAAAAATCAATGGAAAAAATATCTCCTGGTGAAGGTTAACAACAAAAAAATTCACATTCTACTTGTTTATGTTTGATTGATAATCTCCTTAAACTGCTTTATGCTGTTTTCATCTCATTTGTAAAATGTTTATGAGAAAGTTCTCATTTAAAATATAATAGGGCCCTGGACAGTGTGGCTCAGTGGTGGAGCATCAGTCTGCTCACCGAAAGGTAGTGGGTTCAATTCCCAGTCAAGGGCATGTACCTGGGTTGCAAGTTCAATCCCCAGTCCGGGTAGGCATGCATGCAGGAGCCAACCAGTCGATGTGTCTCTCACATCAATGTTTCTCTCTCTTCCTCCCTCCCTCCCTCCCTCCCTCCCCTCCTTCCACTCTCTAAAAATCAATAGAAAAAATATCCTCGGGTGAGGGATAACAAAAAAAAAAAGATAGTTTGTGTTTTTTTTTTTATTGTGTATACAAGCATATGTTGTTTTATTGTACTTTATTGCACTTCACAGATATTGCATTAAAATTTTTTTGGATAAATAGCGAATACTTTTTTTTAGTATAAGCATATCCCAAACTTTGCATGGGACGTACTTATACTAAAAAGGTTTTTTAATTTTATTTTTTAAATTAAATTTATTGGGGTGACGTTGGTTAGTAAGATCGTATAGGTTTCGCAAGTACATTTCTATGATACATGATCGGTATATTGAATTATGTGCCCACCACTTAAAGTCACATCACCTTCCATCACCATATATTTGGAGCCCTTTACCCTTTACTACCCCCATCCTGCCTTGCCTCTGGGAACCACCACACTGTTGTCTGTCTATGAGTTTCAGTTTTATATCACAAATATGAGTGAAGTCATATGGTTCTTAGCTTTTTCTGAGTTATTTCACTTAGCATCATATTCTCCAGGTCCATCCACGCTTACCTCATCCCTTCTTATGGCTGAGTAGTATTCCATAGTATACATGGCCCACATCTCTTTCTCCAGTCCTGTATCAAAGGACGCTGCTTGTCTTTATGCGTTGGCCACCGTGAATAGTGCTGCAATGAACATAGGGATGCATATACCTTTGTGAATAAATGTTTTTGAGTTTTTTGGGTAAATACCGGAAGAGGGATCGCTGAGTCATATGGTAACTCTATTCTTAATTTTTTAAGGAACCGCCATACTGTTTTCCATAGTGGCAGTTCCAGTTTACATTCCCACAGGCAGTGAATAAGGGCTTCTTTTTCTCCACAACCTCTCCAACACTTGTTATTACCTGTCTTATGGATAACAGCCATTCTAACAGGTGTGAGGTGGTATCTCATTGTAGTTTGGATTTGCATTTTCCTAATATCTAGTGAAGTTGAGCATCTTTTCATATATCTGATAGTTATTTGCATGTCTTCTTGGGAGAAGTATCTGTCCAGGCCCTTTGCCCATTTTTAAAAAAATTATCTTTATTGTTGAAAGTATTACCAATATCCCCCTTCCCTCCCTGCCCAGTGATCCCCTCCACCCTGAATCCCCCCTCCCCAGGCCTTCTCCACACCACTGTCTGTGTCCATGGGTTATGCATATATGCATATAAGTTCTTTGATTAATCTCTCCCCACCCACTCCCCTCTGAGATTCATCAGTCTATTCCATGCTTCCATCTCTGGATCTATTTTGCTCATCGGTTTACTTTGTTCATTATATTCCACATATGAGTGAGATCATATGATACTTGTCTTTCTCTGACTGACTTATTTCGCTTAGCATAGTACTCTCCAGGTCCCTCCATGCTGTCCCAAAGGGTAAGAGAGCCTTTTTCTTTACAGCTGCATAGTATTCCATGGTGTAAATGTAACACAGCTTTTTTATCCACTCATCTACTGATGGGCATCTTTGCTCATTTTTTAATTGGATTGTTTGTTTGGTGTTGAGTTGTATGAGTTCTTTATATTTTTTGGATATTAACCCCTTGTCAGAGCTGCTGTTTGCAAATATCTTCTCCCACTCGGTTGGTTGCCTTTTTGTTTTGCTGTCAGTTTCCTTTGCTCTGCAGAAGCTTTTTAGTTTGATATAGTCCCATTAATTCCTTTTTGCCTTTACTTCCCCTTTCTTTGGGGTCAAATTCATAAAATGTTCTCTGCAACAAAGCTCCATAAGTTTAGTATTATGTGTTCTTCTATGTACTTTATTGTTTCAGATCTTATGTCTTTGATCCATTTTGAATTAATTTTTGTAAATGGGGACAAACTCTAAGACAGTTTAATTCTTTTGCATGTGGCTTTCCAATTTTCCCAGCACCATTTATTGAAGAGACTTTCTTTTCTTCAGAGTGTGGTTTTGGTTCCTTTGTCAGAAATTCCTTGCCCACATACATGTGGCTTTATTTGGGGGCCCTTAATTCTGTTCCGTTGGTCTGTGTGTCTATTTCTCTGCCAATACCATGCTGTTTTGATTATTGTTGCCCTGAATAATTTGAAGTCAGGTAGGTGGTGTAACACCTCCAGCTTCATTCTTTTGTGCTGAGGATTGCTTTGGCTATTTGGGGTCTTCTGCGGTTCCATACAAACCTGATGAATTTTTGTTCTATTTCTTTTAAAAAAATGACATTGGGATTTTGATAGAGATTGCATTAAATCTATATATTACTTTGGGTAATACGGCCATTTTCACTATGTTGATTCTTTGAACCCATGAACATGAACCATCTTTCCATTTCATTATATTGTTTTCAATCTCTTTTAAAAATGAGGTGTAGATTTTCAGTGTATAGGTCCTTCACATCCTTTGTTAAGTTTATTTTTAGGTATATTATTCTTTTGGTTGCAATTGCCAAAGAATTTTTTCCATTTCTTTTTCTGAAATGTCATTGATAGTATACAAGAAGCAGTGGATTTTTGTACCTTGATTTTATATCCTGCAACTTTACTGTATTTGTTTATTGTTTCTAATCGTTTTTGGTGAAGTCTTTAGGGTTTTCTATGTACAGACTCATGTCATCTGCAAAAAGTGACACTTTTACTACTTCATTCCCAATTTGGATGCCTTTTATTTCTTTCTCTTGCCTGACTGCTCTGACTAGGACTTCCAGAACTATGCTGAATAAGAGTGGTGAGAGCAGGCATCCTTGTGTTGGTTCAAGGAAAGTTTTCAGTTTTTCACCATTTATTACGATATTAGGTGAGGGTTCGTCATATATGGCCTTTATTATGTTGAGGTAGTTTCCTTCTATACCCATTTTATTGAGTGTTTTAATCATAAATGGATGTTATATCTTATCAAATGCTTTTCCTGTATCTATTGATAAGGTCATATAATTTTATCCTTTGTTTTGTCAATGTGGTGTATTACATTGCTTGATTTGTGTGTGTTAAGCCATCCTTGTGCCCCTGGAATGAACCCCACTTGGTCCTGATGTATTATTTTGTTGATGTATCATTGTAGTCAATGTGCTAGTATTTTGTTTGGGATATTGCATCTGTATTCATAAGAGATAATGGTCTGTACTTTTCTTTTTTTGTGTTACCCTTGCAGGGTTTTGGTATCAGGGTTATATTGGCCTCATAAAATGTGTTAGGAAGTATTGTCTCTTCTTAAATTTTTTGGGAGAGTTTGAGAAGGATGGGTATCAAATCTTCTTTGAATGTTTGGTAGAATTCACTAGTGAAGCCATCTGGTCCTGGACTTTTGTTTGGAGGGGAAGTTTTTGATGGTTGTTTCGATTTTCACTATTGATCAGTCTATTTAGATTCTCCATTTCTTCATGATTCAGTCTAGGAAGGTTGTATATTTTTAGGAACTTATCCATTTCCTCTAGGTTATTGAGTTTGGTGGCACATAGTCTTTCATGGTACTCTAGTATGATTCTTTGCCTTTCTGTGGTGTCTGTGGTGACTTCTTTCATTTCCGATTTTGTTTACATGAGTCTTTTCCCTTTTTTCCTTAGTGAATCTAGCCAAGTTTGCCAACTTTATTAATCTTTTCAAAGAACTAGCTTTTTGTTGTATTAATGCTTTGATTAGTCTTTATTTCATTCGATTCTGCTCTAATTTTTATTATTTCCTTTCTCCTAATTTTGGGTTGCTTCTGTTCTTTTTCCACCTCTTTAAGGTGTGATGTTGTTTACTTGGGATTTCTCTTGTTTATTCAGATAGGCCTATAATGATACAAAGTTCCCTCTTATTACTGCTTTCACTGCATCCCAGAAGGTTTGGTATGTTGTACTGTCATTCTCATTTGCCTCTGTATATCTTTTCATCTTACTTTTTATTTCTTCCTTGACCCAATTTTTAGTAGTATGTTGTTTAATCTCCACATATTTGTGGGGTTTTTTTACTTCCTTTTTGCAGTTGATTTCTAATTTCAAACCTTGTGGCCAGAGAATATGGTTGGTATAACTTCAATCTTCTTGGATTTGTTGAGGCTAGTTCTGTGACCCAGCATATGCTCTGTCCTTGAGAATGTTCCATGTGCACTGGAGAAGAAGGTATAATCTGATGTTCTGGAATGAGAGGCTCTGTAAATGCCAATTATATCCATTTGGTAGCTATAAAGGGATGAGAAATATGCTATATAGTCTAAGGAACAGAAGTGCTTTCAAATGGTTGCTCTCAGAACAAAATCACTGAAGGAAAGAGAAGTAGTGGACTGACAATAACTTAAAGCAAACAACAAAAATAGGAATTGCTGCATTTAGTTAAGATTCGTAATCCTTGCCCGGCTGGGTGTGGCTCAGCGGTTGAGCATCCACCTAGGATCCAGGAGATTGTGGTTTGATTCCCGGTCAGGGCACAGGCCTGGGTTGTGGGCTCGATCCTCAGTAGGGGGCGTGCAGGAGGCAGCCGATCAATGACTCTCATCATTGATGTTTCTGTCTTTCTTCCTCTCTCTTCCTCTCTCTGAAATCAATAAAGACATATTAAAAAAAAAATCATAATCCTTAGACATGATCAAAAGGAAACCTCAAGGAATAATCAGCCACAAATTAGGACAAACCAAAAAGACAGCTTATTTATTTACTTCTTAAATTTTTATTTATTTATTTTTAGAGAGGAAAGGAGAGAAGAGAAACATCGATTTTGTTCCACTTATTTGCGCATTCTTTGGTTGCTCCTTGTATGTGCTCAGATCAGGGATCATATCAGCAACCTTGGCGTATAAGGACAATGCTCTAACCAACCAAGTACCCAGTCAGGGAGACAGCTTATTTATATTCAAACAAATTATACTGTTATTGTTTATTACATTTCATAAATGTGTTAGTGTAACTGGAACCCAAGTTCGGCTGCATGCTGCCACAAAAAGCCAAACTCATGAGACAGACGCTGGTGAAAAAGGGAAGAGATTTATTCAAGTACCAATCACCTGAGAATATGGGGGACTCTTGTCACAAAGCCCATCTCAACATCTCAGTGCAGGCAGAAGTTTTTAAAAGGAGGGAGAGGGAAAGCAGAGCAAAGAAATAAGGGAAGGGGGATGGAAAGTTCTCTATGGGGAGCCAGTACAGTGCATTCTGATAAGGACCTCGAAACTGGTCACGTGATAATCTGGTGGGTGTCATCCTATTCTACGATTGAAGGTCACCAAACCTCCCAGAACTGGGATGACTGAAAGTCAGAGTGTGTATTTTCTGAAATTAGTTTCTAGGATCTTTAACAAACATGCTGTTTATTTACAAACTACATATTAGTCAGCATTTATAGAAACAATGTCAAAAGATTGTCACTGTTACTAATGTTTCAAAAAGTTGTATTTTGCTTTTATTATTCTGATATTTTTGTGATATAAATAAAATTACTTTTAAAACAATCTAATTTTATATTTTTTAGTTGAACAGGTTGACTAATGGCCAATTTGTCAGCAACTTACGAATGGGATGATTAAGAAAAACATGCTTTATGGAGTGTGGTAACATGTAAATCACGGTGAAAACATACTGGCATAGGAGTTCTCATATCCTCATAACTACTATTTGTTGTTATATAATACCCTATGTGCCAGGGCATTGTGCTAAGCTTTATATACATTATTTCATTTAACACCCATTCTGAGGTGGAAACTCTTTTGACAGATGAGAACAGACTTAAAGTAAAATGGCTTTCCTACAGTCACACGGCTATGAAGCTACATGGTTGGGATTTCAAGCCAGCCAGTGGTTTTCTTCCAGGGCCAATTGTTTCAGCCACCACACTAGCTGCTTCAGCAAACCTTGTTCCTGTGAACAAGGTATTTTCAAAGTAGGAACTATGAGGTATAACACCAAAACAAAGCACTAGCAAATGTTTTCCCTTTGATAGTTGATTTAGTGATTCCCGCCGCGCCCCCGTCCCCCCCATTTAGTAAAAGTTACAAACTGCGGGATAGCTTCCTTGTGAGGCAGCAAGCTCCTGAGTATAGAGGCTGTGTATCTATGCTAAGTAACTCATAATAGGGCATAGACACTTTGTCAGCACTACTGAAAGAAGAAACAAAGTTGGGCTGTCTCTTTAATAATGCTTATTTACTTCACTCTTGTGAAATTTATCTTTTATTTCAAATGACATAGAAATCATTTTTTATTTTTATTAAAACCAAACACTACACCCTGGCCAGTGTGGCCCAGTTGGTTGGAACATCATTCCGTACACCGAAAGATCAAGGGCTCGATTCCAGACCATGCACAGACCTAGGCAGCAGGTTCAGTCCCTGGTCGAGGCACATACAGGAGGCAACTGATCAATGTTTCGCTCTTTCTCCCTTCCTCTCTCTAAAATCAATGAAAATGTCCTCAGGCAAGGATTAAAAAACAAAACAAAAAACAAACACTACTACAAATTTAGGCCCATACTGTTACTAGGAGCCACAGGCACAAGGAGGGTTTCACAGACTATTCGCCTTACCTGGTTCTTTTCTCTCCTCCTCCTAGTGATTCCTAGAGTACCCTTTGAAAGAGCTACAAGAAAACATGCCCTAGCCAGTTTTGTTCAGTGGTTAGAGCATCGGCCCGCATAATGAAGGGTCCCGGATTTGATTCTAGCCAAGGGCACATACCTTGGTTACAGGCTCAATCCCCAGCCCCAGTCGGGGTACATGAGGGAGGAAACCAATCGATGTGGGTCTCTCTCACATCGATGTTTCTCTTTCTCTCTCTCTCTCTGAAAAGCAATGGAAAAAATATCTTTGGGTGAGGATAAATAAATAAATAAGAAAACATACAACCTGTGGAATTCAACTTTAATCTTTTGAGAAACTTTTAACTTACTGTTGTAAAATTCGGGAAAAAGATATATTGATCGGTCAATATAGATATGTCAAATACATACATTTACCAATATAAATATATGTATGTATTTAAATTTAAGGATAAGTAAAGTGGGAGTACAAGAGTCCAATTCTTGGTTTAAAAAAAAAGGTAAGAGCAAGTCACTGCCACTACAGGTGCTAGTGCTTACATCTGTCATCCAGCTAACCAAGGAGTAGCCTGACCACTGGCATTCAATGGACATGGCGATAGAGCTCCCTTCAACTCTCCAATGAGTTTCAAGTCCAGAACATTTTCAGTCCTTGTCTTGTTTATCTGTTGATGAGGGGTTTCTAGGAAGATTTAGCAGTGCTTCAATTTTCTTAGCATCATCCCTGGATTGATTTTTCTGTAGGCTACTTTCAATTTCTTCAGGGAGGAGCTCAGTAAGTTGTAGTCTGGCTTTCCTATAATCAAAGAATGAAAAAGATATGTCAAGTACTGTTCACTTCTTTAGTTCTTAGAAAGTTTTTTTGAAGACAGCGTTTGTCTGATTTTCCCTGCAACTTATGAGCAAACACTGCTCCTTGCACTTCAAATACAATGACTTTCTTCTCTCTCCTAACCTGTTCTACTCACAAGCCAACTAGAATTCTCTAGTGGACACTGCCGCTGTGGCAGCAGAGTTCTTGCAGGAGCAATGTGCAGGAGCTGAAGCACCCTAGCTAAGGTGTGAGCCTTGCAACCTGGCTGTCCTCTTGCCCTCAGGGTTGGGGGGACATGAATCCTCTGCCACTCTGTTAAGCTCTCTGTTGCCAGACCTTGCAGAAACTGCACAGAGGCTGTAACAATGGTAATCTTGGTACAGAAAAATCAGATGGGACAACACTATAGATGTATGTATATATGAGGAATGAAAATCTAACTTCCAAATAACAAATCAGTTCCTTTTCTAAATCAAGTGTTACTGTTTTCCTTTCTTCAAGTAATTATCAGGGTCACCTATGACTTTCCTCTCAACTCTTTACAACCAGACTTGACCATTTCTCCTTCCGTATGTCTATAGCCAGTTTTATACATTTTCTACTCACTAAGGCAATTTTTTAGACTCTCACTTTGTTTGATTCCCCTAAGGAAGCAGACAGATAAAAGGTTCTTAACTATTTATTAAATTAACACTCTTCAGAAATATATATGATACATTTTTGTTACTATTGCCTTCTGCCAAAGTATTCTTTCATTAATGATAATTGTTTTTACCCATTCTTGAGGTTTTCCATTTCTGAATAACTGATCAACTTCTCTAATTTTCTTTTTTACTGAAATAAAATTATTTGTTCATATTTTTCCAAATGCTAATTTTTCCATACTTCCTATATCAGATTCAAGTAGCCAATATACTTTATCTTTCCAACTCCTTTCTCAAAGTTTCCTTTTAAAAAAGAAGTCTCTTATGATTCCTAAGAACTAGAAATAAGGTAATGCTTTCATGCTTTTAATTCTCCGTAATATTAAACTTTATTCTGGTATCCAAAATTTTAAGTGCTTTATTCTAGAACTTACATAACTGTAAATCCCATCCACCCTCTTAGTATGGAGAAAAGAAAGAAACAAAACAAACATACATTGAATATTGTGATGCGATTCTGTCCTTTGAATGACTAAGAAAACTGAGGGCTTAACATTAAGAAAAATATCCAAGGTCACAGACTAATTAATAGTCTAGCTAGGATTTAAAGGCTTGTTTTCGAGGTTTCATTGGCTGCAAAAATCAATGCTTTTTATCCTATAGCATCTAAGTCGTGTGATACCATTGTAATTAACTAGTTATCAATAATAGGAAAGGAGCAAAGGGAGGCCAGACATTGTAGGTATGTCATTTGGGCAGGAAGTTGCAATTTCATACTCCCCAGGGAGCCAACAAAGGGGAGAAAGACAGATGCCCAGTAAAGCTGGGGTGATATAGGGAAGGTACCTGTTTGTCAGTCACACCTGGGAACAGTCACACCTTTGGCCAGAATGGGTATGGCCACTGCAAGCCCATGAAAATTTGGGAATACAAAATCTCCTAAAGAATTATCTCTTGTTGCTCTTGGCTTTCTTGCACTTGCCTTAGTTTCCTCCAAATTGCCATGTAGCCCTGCGGACCCCACTGTGGACTGCAGTGGGAAAACACAAATTGAGCTGGCCTGATGCTGAATTAGACTGTGCAGATATGGAACAGAAACTCTTGACCCTGGCTCTGATTTTAGCTCTACTGAAGCCACAGCTACACTTCTATGACTGGACTAACAGAAATGGGACTCTGGAAACAGGGATTTCATTCCAAGCAAATAAAAATCACTCCTCCTCCCGTACAAATCTCAGAAAATTCCTTTTCTCAGGATATCACAAGAAATACACTCCCACAAAGACGCAATAGGGATGAGGACCTCCCACTTCCACCTATAACACTTGGACAACAGATCTACAGATATTAAAAATTCCTGTGTCTGTGTGTGTATTTAGCACAAACGAAGTTTCAAGTAAAAACCTGGAAAAAAATGACTGCTTATCTATTTGACTATCAATGCAGCAGCTGCAGCAGGTGTTGTCTTAGGTACCCAGGAGGCTGAACTGTGAGTTATTAGTACCAGGAGCACTAGATGTCGGACTGTTATGCTGATCTTACAGAGAAGCAGCATGAGACCTGCTATCAGTCTGACTGCTGGCCCCAGGGAATGACTACGTAACCAGTGAAAGTTCTCATCCTCCTCAGTGGCATCCAGTCCATGTCCAGCCACTACATCTACTCAATTCTTCTGCATCAGGAGCAAGAAGCAGAATCTTTGCCTGTGGAGACTGGACACGTTCTGCACTGTTTATAGATATACACCAGGATACTGCCTTTTACATAAAGCCAAGTAAAGCTCACTTACTGCTGAGCATTTTCTTTAGGTAATTTCCTTATACAGTCAAAAACATAGGAAAAGAAAAAACATGCATCCAAATGAAATTTACTTTTAACTTTAAAAAAAAAAATGTATCTAAGGAAAGAACCTCATCAGATCCATTTTTCTATTCTCCTTAATTAAGAAGATGAACAGACCAGGTAGGGTAAAGTTGAAAGACTCAGTAAAAATAAACTTTTCTTTGAATTGAATGTCAGCTTCGAATACTTGGGTTAAGAGAACAGCACTATGTAAGGCCTGCTGCTAGAAAAGTCAGACCCTCGTTTAGCCAGTTCCTTACCACTCTTCCAGTTTCAGCTCACGGAGTGCTTTTCGATCCTTCTGTCTTCTCTCCTGAATTGTCTCACCATAGTACTTCTGAAGTGCCATCAACAGGCTTCCTATAGGAGTACTGAGGAGGAAGCAGAGGGGAAGCTTAGGAAAAACAAGCCATTAGACCAGGCAAGATGTGAGCATCTCTGCTAAGACGTGAACAACCCCAACTGAGCCACCTGTTCACTGACAGGTACAGGAACATTTGACAATTAGTGTCCTTGTCAAATAAAAAAAATCAAGGTAATTTCCTTCATGGTCTGAACAGAGAAAAACAATCATGGTAACTTCCTAGAAGTAAGTGATATAAAAACAGGTCTATAAATTGGCTGTTTTTTAATAAAAAATTAACCAGAAAATATAGATTTAGGACACGTTCTAGTAAGTAGCTTCATACTGAAGGTTTCTCAGAAATAAAGTGAATACCAGGAATGGTATCAGATCCCCTCAGACGAGGGTATTTTTGGTTGGGGGGAGAATGCTACTGGCTTTTGGGGTTGGAGCCACCAAAACATCCTAAAATTCAAAAATCCAGCACAAAGGTCTTACCCACAATGCCAATAGTTATCTATTAAGAAACTGATTTACATAACAATTATTACAGTAAGGAAGAGGGTTTCGTTCTTGTGTTCTCAAAAGAAAAGTTTTTGGCTCTGATATAACTTAAATTTCCTCTGGCTACAACTTAAGTAGGCTCATTAAAAAAATTATTTTTGCTAAGTGAAAAAGACCATTGACAGATGAATGATGGAAATGTTAATACAATGGAATGTTATGCAGCCTTAAAAAAAGAGGTCTGTCACATACTACAACATGGATGAACTTCAAGGGCATTATGTTAAGAAAAATAAGCCAGTTACAAAAGGACACATATGATTCCACTCATATGAAGTATCTAAAGTGGTCAAAATAATCAAAACAGAAAAGAGAAAGGTAGTTGCCAGGGGCTAAGGGGCAGGGAGAGAGATAGTGTTTAATGGGTACTGAGTTCTGGTTTTGCTAGATGAAAAAGTTCTAGAGATCTGTTGCATAACAATGTGAATATACTTAATACCTCTAAACTGTATGATTAAATATGGTTAAGACGGTAACTTTTGTTTGCTTGTCTCCACAATGGAAAAAGGTTATTTTTGTTGCTAGCTTCAATTCTTCCCTTCAACCAACCTGGTATATTAATAATACAACAAAAATAATACCAGCAATGGCTTATGACATGCTAAATTTTAAAAAAAATTAACTAAAAAAATAATCCATAAATCTTCAATGTTATCTCCTCCTGAAAAAGGGGTGGGAAAAGGGAGTGGGCAGATAGAGGGGAAGGGAGAACCCTTCTATTCAGGTAAATGCCAACTAATAAGAACAGAAGAAATGATAGAATAGCTAAATCAATGTTTGCCTTTATAATAACTGATTACGGCATGGATCATCAATGGATCATTTAAAACCACTAGAAGACAGCTAGAAAGCAGGCTATTCACAGACTTTCGCCCCACAGATTACTTATTAATCACAATGGGAAAAAGATACCTTTGTGGTAGAGAAATTTGGTAGATACCCAGTGATTATGCAGAATTCTAAAATGGCCCCCCAAGTTTTCCTGCCCTCATACCTCAACTGTGAATATGATGAGGTATTATTCCCATGATTATATTGTTACATGGCAAATTGATATAGTTGTAGTTAAGGTTATTAATCAGGTGAAGATTATCTGGGTGAACCCTTTCCAAGCAGAGTTTTCTCTGGCTAGTAATAGAGTGGAAGTCAGATTTGAAGTATGAGAAGGATTCAATATGTTGGTTGCTGGTTTGAACATGCAGGGATATTGTGAGGTGGAATGTGAATGCCAAAAGAGACTTCAGACCTATTGCCACAAGGGTTTTGTCAACAACCTGAATGGTTTGGAAATAGATTCTTCCCCAGAGCTTCCAGATCAGAGCCTGACTGGCCAACATCATGATTTTGGCCTTGTGAAATCTTGAGTAGAGAACCCATTCAAGCCTACCCAGACTCTGACCTATAGAACTATGATATAATAAATGGAACTGTTCTAGATTAAAGGAATCTAAAGAGACACAATTACTAAATGCAATATGCAATTGGATCCTGGGTTTAAAAAATGTATAAAGATACATTATTGTAATAATTTTGAATACAGAACTTATCTTAGGTAGTTGTATTGAACCAATGCTAAATATTTATTGTGATAATTGTACTGTGATATCACTGGACAATGTTGTTTGTTATTTTTTTTTAGGAAACAGCTCATTGGATAGAAGAATCTTCAGTGGGGGTGATGTCACGGATGCCAAGAAAAGACAGAGTTTCAAGATGGAATTATTCCTGACTAGGTGGCTCAGTTGGTTGGAGTGTTGTCCTACATACCAAAAAGGTTGCCAGTTCCATTCCTGGTCAGGGCCCATGCCTAGGTTGCAGGTTCAATTCTGTGGGGGTGCATATAGGAGGCAATAGCTCAATGTTTCTCTCTCATGTTAATGTTCAATGTCTGTCTATCTCACTGTCTTTCTCTCCCTTCCTCTCTCTCTAAATTCAATAAAAACATCTTTGGGTGAGGTGGAACAACAACAACAAAAAAGATGGTAGAACTAGAAAACAGTGCTGTATACTGCCAAGAGATTAAAGACAATGAGAACTGATAACGGTCACTAGATTTGGTGAGCAACTGTGAACTAGTAACTGTGGACAGTTGGAGGCTGTTGGTGAAAATAAAAGTGCCTGTGTAGGTGGAAGACCTCACCATCTCCTGCCCTGAGATGGCACTGATATAGAAATTTCGGTCAGGCCAATTCAATTCAACTAGTATCTGATGGTCTCATCAGTAGCATGTGGCTAACGAAGGAAGCCAAAGCCTTGTTCTCAAGCAGCTTACAACTTAATTGCGCATACCAGTTTTCAAACATGAAGATAACCAGAGAACACAGGCTGAAGAGGAAATAACTAAGGCACTGGCCTCTTCCCTCCCATTCCACTTCTTCCTCTGACCTGCCACCTTTCCTCTGCTGCCGGTCAGGTGAGGACAAACAGAATTCCTCTGCTGGATTAACCTCAGGCTTAGGTGCCTATTAACAGAAAAGCATTCAGCTGCCACAGTGCCTGACATGTCAGCATTATCAATTCCTTTGACTAAGAAGTTAAAAAGGGGGGGTTCTTGAACAAGATGGCAGCATAGGTAACAGCTGCACCCGCTGCCTCCCACAATCACATCAAAATTACAACTAAAATACAGAACCACCATCACTCAGAACCTCCTGAAATCTGGCTGAACAGAAGCCCTACAACCAGGGAACTGAAGAAGCATCGAGACCGGTTGGAGGGGTGGAGACGCGGGCAAATCGGGGCTGAATCTCCGAGACACAGCCGGGGGCCCACACCCGGTGCCGCGGTTGAAACCCGGGAGGGAATCTCGGCGGTGGAGGTTTCCCGGAGGAGCGAGGGATCCCAGCCCCACATCAGGCCCCCAGCCCAGGGCTCCAGGGCCAGGAAGAGACGTCCCCACAACTCCGGGCTGTAAAACCAGCAGGGACTGTGACTGAGGGTCGGGGAGGCTGCGGGAGTCCCAGCAGCTCCTCTTAAAGGGCCCGTGCATGGACTCACTCAGACGTGTTCCCTCTGAGCCCAGCGCCGGGCAGCAGCTTGAAAGGACCTGGGACAGTTGGGGAGGAACTAACCTGCCTGAAATTGGGGCAAGAGCTGGAGGCGCAGCTTTCTCCCAGGCAGAAGGGCTGGCAGAGGCCATTGCTCCTTTGGCGAGTCCTCCTTGCACACAGCCGGCACACAGGCGACATATTTGAATCGCCAGCACCTGACTCACACTTTTGGCCCTGCCCTATGATTCCCGGAGGCCCCGTCCCTCCCCACCTGCAGGTTTATCCAGGCCATTTCCAGGGGCTTTTCTGTGCAAATGGCCTCTCCAGCCTCATGCTTAGGACTTTCCTTAAAATCTCTCAAACAAGCAGCAGCAGGCCCCATACATCTGGATAAGTGGTCCCAGGCCTGACACTAGCGGCAACCTGCATTGGCTCATAGCTTGGCCTCTCCTGGACACCTCCAAGCCCAGCACAAGTAGCAGCCAACTATGATTTGCTGTGTAGCTCATGCTGGGTGGCCCTGGGCAAGGCACTGGCAGAGGCTGACTGTGCACATCCTGGGAGGCCCCAGGGACAGTGCACCTGGGGGTCAGACTCAACCACGCTGGATTACAACCCTACCACATCCACGAGTGACACACTCAAGGGGCGCACTTGGTGAACACCAAAGCTCCACTGAAGTAAATCCTGCTCCATAGGGGTGTCTCCAGTACGGCAGCTCTTTGGTTGTAGTTATTGCTAGTCCTCACAGCTGATTGGCCTGGGGGTCAATTCCTCCCAGTGACACCAACAGCAACCAAGGCTCATCTACAACAGGAGAGTGCACATAGGGGAGCACCTAAAAGGCTCAGCTCAGGTAACTGGGGAGGCTGAGCCACTGGACCCTACAGGACATCTACTACACAAAGCCACTCTACAAATTCCAGGAGACATAGTAGCTCTACCTAATACATAGAAACAAACACCTGGAAGCAGCCAAAATGTGGAGGCAAAGAAACATGTCACAAAGGAAAGAACAAAAAAAATCTCCAGAAAAGGAACTAAGTGAAATAGAACCAAGCAAGCTACTACAGAGTTCAGAATTATGGTTATAAGGATGCTCAAGGATATTAGTAAGACTATTAAAAAAACAAGTGAGACCATCAATGACATAATAAAGTACCAATCAGAAATGAAGGCTACACGAACTGAAATGAAGAATAATTTACAGGGAATCAACAGTAGAAGAGAGGACGCTGAGAATCAAATCAGCAATTTGGAACACGAGGGAACAAAAAACACCCAACAAGAGCAAAAAGAAAAAAGAATCCAGAAATATGAAGATAGTATAAGGAGCCTTTAGGACAATTTCAAGCAGCCCAACATTCATATTATTGGGATGCCAGAAGGGGAAGAAAGAGACCAAAAATTTGAAAACCTATTTGAAAAAATAATTACAGAAAACTTCCCCTACTTGGGGAAAGAAATCGACGTACAAGTCCAGGAAGCACAGAGGGTCCCAAACAAGAGGACCCAAAGAGGCCCACAGCAAGACACATCATAATTAAAATGCCAAAGGTTAAAGACAAAGAGAGAATCTTAAAAGCAGCAAGAGAAAAGCAGTTAGTTACCTACAAGGGAGCACACATATGACTGCCAGCTGATTTCTCAACAGAAACTTTGCAGGCCAGAAGGGAGTGGCACGAAATATTCAAAGTGATGAAAAACACGGAACTACAACCAAGATTGCTCTACCCAGAAAAGCTATCATTTAGAACTGAAGGTCAGATAAAGAGCTTCTCCGACAAGCAAAAGCTAAAAGAGTTCATCACCACCAGGTCAGTACTACAGGAAAAGTTGAAGGGTCTTCTTTAAGAAGAAGCTAATGAACAAAAGAATCTGACGAACTAAACAGATCCAGAGACATTGACACATGCAACAGACGATCATATTTCAGAGGAAAGAGGGAAGGGGGGTGGAGGGTCGGAAGAGATTAACCAAAGAAGTTATATGCCTATGTACATAACCCATGAAAAAAGACAATACGGGGTGAAGGCCTGGGGAGGAGGTGGGAGTGAGGTGGAGGGGGTCAATTGGAGGGAAAAATGGGACACTCGTAATACTTTCAACAACAAAGATAAATTAAAAAAAAAAAAAAAGTTAAAAAGAGCCCTGGCCTGTGTGTGGCTCAGTTGGTTGGAGCATCATCCTGGTGGCAGGTTTGATTTCTGGTTAGGGCACATACCCAGGCTGCAGGTTCTATCCCCGGTTGGGGCACGTGTGGGTAGCAAAAATCTCTTCCTACTCCCTCACTCTCTCTAAGATCAATTTTTAAAAAAGAAGTTAAAAAGAAAGAAAAAGGCTCCATTGTTATCCCTTCATCTCCTCCATGGATTTCACAAGTCTTTGTTACTCCCTAAAATAAGAAAAAAAAAAGAACAGCCAAATTTTTGAGATTACAGCATGTCTTAATACAGAAGAATGTATCAATGTTTTTGCTACTGAACATATCTATTTCACACATGTATGAATACTTCTTAATTCAAAATTTTCTGGCGGTATTAAATAAAATCCTGAGGAGCATATCTTTTTTGCTGTTGAGAGTACTTTTTTAACATCTGTATGATAAAAAGCTTTAAATTTAAAAGTCTCCAGCAATATTAGAAAATTCTATTATACAAATGTTAGCAGTATTATAATGATTTACAGTTCAAAAGAGAATGTCTATCTTCATAAAAAGAGATATAATAGAACTTGTAACTACCACATAATTTCCCCCCCAAAGACAAATCAAATCAATACTTTAACTCTACGGTTTTCTCAAAGTGAGGCAGTGCACCTTTCTCCACAAAGGAAAAGAACAGTGCTTTGTGCCATCATTGGGTTTATCTGTAAGTGTTCTGAATATGCATAATTATCCAGTGTCTTATAAACCTGCAATAACAGGGATCTGAATATTCTACACTTGAGAATGTAGAATAGCCTTTGAGAAAAGATACTCCACTTTCTGAAGAGAGTTGAAAGGATTGGCGTAAGTTCTTGTTCTCATTCAATAACCACCTGGTTAGCGCTAAGAAAGCATCAAACACATCTAGAGGAAGGGGGGTGTTACTTTTAGAATGACCACCTGCCTTTCATAGGTGATACCTGGTAGAAGTTTAAATTGACTGTTTCAAGTGATACAGAATGCAAGAGGAGGCTGAGGCTATTAGACCTATAAACATTGGCAGTTGTGTCTAAATCTCCTCATAATATTTAATAACACACAAGAAATGCTGTTGAAGTCACCATTTAGGAAAATATATCAGACGACTAAGGAGCAGACAGCAGAGTTACCTAAGTGCACAGAAATGTAGCAGCTCCTGAAATTGAGGAATCAAGCATGCTAGCAATCACGTAAGAGGCCAGCAAGCAGTGCTACAGACCCCCCCAGGAAATCCAGACCTCAGAGGAAATCTTTTTCCACAATGTATCAAGATCCCTGTTGGAGGGATTACAAATCCCTGAAGCAATGATTTCTAGAAGACACTGAAAGGCAGTAGATACTGTAGAATCATTCTCCATAATCTACCAGTGAGGATGCCCAACTGGATGCTCAGAAGTTGTTGGTGGGAATGCACACTGGAAAACAGTTTGGAAGTTTCTAAGAAAGTTAAACATACATTTATCACATGAGCCAGGGAATCCACTTCTAGATATTTACCCATGAGAAATTAACACTTATGTATACACTAAAATCCAAGTGTACATGTTTATAGAAATTTTATTCTAATCATCAGAAACTGGAAACAAACTAAATGTCTTTTAATAGGTAAAAAAATACTTTGTTAATCATAGGTTGTTTGTAGATGCCCTTTGTAATGTTGCAGATGTCCTCTTATATTCCTAGCTTGTTGAGAGTATTTATAATAAATGGAGGTTACTTTTCTTCTTTATCTATTGAAATGATCACATGGTTTTATTTCTCTAGTATATTGATATGCCAAATTATATAGTTTGATTTTTAAACTTAAATGAAACTTGCATGCACAGGATAAAACATACTTTGTTATGATGTATTTTTTGATCCATATGTTGTGTCATTGGGCTCTATTTAAATATTGTTTTGAGAAATGTATCTATTCTCAAAAGAGATGATATAATGGCCTGTAGTTGGCCTATCTTAAAATGTCTATCTTTGGCCTGGCCAGGCATGGCTCAGAGGCTGAGCATCAACCTAGGATCTAGGAGACAGTGGTTTGATTCCCGGTCAGGGCACATGAAGGGTTGTGGGCTTGATTCCCAGTTGGGGGCGTGCAGGAGGCAGCCAATCAATGGCTCTCTCATCATTGATGTTTCTATCTCTCTCTCTCCCTTCCTCTCTCTGAAATCAATAAAGATATATTAAAAAAAAAAAAAGGTCTATCTTTGGTTTTGGAAGCAGGGTAATTATGGCCTCAAAAATGAGTTGGTAAATATCTCCTCCTCTTCTATTTTCAAGGAAAGCTTGTATAGAATTTACATTATTTCTTAAGTCAACTTTTTTTTAAAAATATTGAACTATTATTTTTGATGCAATGTTTATTTTGGTTTTGTTTTTTAATTTTTTAAAAAATATATATCTTTATTGATTTCAGAGAGAGGAAGAGGGAATAGAAACAGAAACATCATGATGAGAGAGTTGTCATTGATCGGTTGCCTCCCACACGCCCCCAACTGGGGATTGAGCCCGCAACCCAGGCATGTGCCCTGACTGGGAATTGAACCGCAATCTCCTGGATCCCACGTTGACACTCAACCACTGAGCCATGCCCAGCTGGGCTAAGTCAGTTTTTAAAGAATTTACCAGTGAAGTTGTCTAAGCATGGAGTTTTCTTTTATTGGAAAGTTTTAAACTATAAGATCGATTTTTTATAATACACATGGACTACTTGGATTGCTTCTTCCTCATGAGCTTTGGTATGCAGCTTTTAAGGAATCTGTCCAATTCATCCAAGTTGTAGGAGATAGGGACATAAAATATTCCCTAATATTTCTTTTTCATACTTTATATGCTATCAGGGTCTGTCAAGTTGTCCCACTTTTTATTCCTATATTGATCATTTGTTTTCTCTCTTCTTCATTTGGTTGGTCTGGTTAGCAGCTTATTAATTATATTAATTTTTCCAAATAACCTAATGATTTCATGATTTTTCTGTATTGATTTTCTGTTTTTTATTTCATTCATTTTAATTTCTTATCTTTATTTTCTTCCTTCTGCTTGTTTTGGGTTTTATTCCCTTTTACTAACTGGTTAAGCCGGAAGCTTAGATTATTAATACGTGACACTTTTCTTCTTTTCTAAGAGTCCTTGATGCTCCCTGGCCGATGTGGCTCAGTTTGCTGAGTGTCATCCTGTGAAACAAAAGGTCACCTTTTGATTACCAGTCAGGGCACATGCCCAGATTTTGGGTTTCATCCCAGGTTAGGGTGCATGCAGGAGGCAAACCGATAGATGTTTCTCATATTGATGTTTCTCTCTCCCCCTTTTCCTTCCTCTCCCTCTAAAACCAATAAAAACATATATATTTTTTAAAAGAGTACTTGATGCTACGTATTTACCTCTAAGCTCTACTTTAGCAGCATCTCATACATTTTGAAATGTTGTGTTTTATTTTCATTCACTCCAAAATATTTCTAAATTTCCTTGTGACTTCCTGTTTTACCAACTGGTGACTTACAAGTGTGAGGTTTAATTTCTAAATACTTTCAGATATTTCTACTACCAATTTCTAGTTTAATTCTACTAGGTCTAGGAAACATAGTTTACTTCATGTTTTAAAATTTAATATGGCATATTTTATGGTCCAGAATGTGATCTACCTTGGTGAATGATCGATGTGCACTTGAAAAGAATGTGTATTATTCTGCTTCTGTACTGAGTGCACTGTAAGTACAATTAGCTCAAATATGTTGGTCATATTTTTTATGCTTATTAATTTTTTATTTGTTCTATCAATTACTGAGATAGAAATGTTGAATTCCTTCACGATAATTGTGGACTTGACTATGTTTTCCTTTCATTTCTAACAGGTTTTGCTTTATATATTTTGAAGCTATGTTTTTATCAGAGACAGGAAGGGAGAGGGAGAGAGAGAGATAGAAACATCAATGATGAGAGAGTCATTGATCGGCTGCAGCCCACAACCCAGGCATGTGCCCTGACCGGGAATCGAACCCTGATCTCTTGGATCCTAGGGTCGACACTCAACCGCTGAGCCATGCCCGGCTGGGCGAAGCTATGTTTTTAGAAACACACACATTTAGGATTATTATGGCTCCTTGGTGATTTAAGCCCTTTATTATTATAACATATACCTCTTGATGTTTATTGCTCTGAAGTCTACTTTGTCCTATGTTAATAGTTAATCCAACTTTCTTTTGATAGTTGATGGCCTGATAAGTCTTTTCCCACATCTTTACCTTTAACCTATTTGTACCTGAACTCCATTTGATAAATAACTTTATATCTCTGTCTTGCCTATCTCACAGGGCTACTGTGAAGATTAGATGAGATAATGTAAATGTTACATACATGCTAGGTTTGATGATTATTTTAAGATTTTGCAGGTCTTGTAAAAGAAGTATTTTAGGAAGATTAATTTATCAGGGATATACAGAATAGGTAAGATGGACTAGGCTGGAGGGTGAAGATCATATCTGGAAGCAGTTTCAGTAATCTAGTCATTAGGTGATGAGGGTCTTTAACAGTGTTCTAGACATGTTCAACTCGCCCTTTCCAATACTTCCTCACACTATTTTCAACACAATTGCATTTGATGACAAGATATTGAAAATGCTATACATCCAGCCTTGCAGAGATTCTGTTCTGTTCTCAAGAGGTTATCCCACCATAATCAAGAACTCTGGCTTACAAAATTCCATGTTAAGTAAATTTCTAAAACTTAAAGAATCTTTTGAACTGAGGACATTTTAGAATCTTTCATATATTAACATTCATTAATATATACATTTTTATGTCTATATGTAAAATATCTCAAGGCTCAGGAGCTGTACTTTTATGTTCCTGGTCACATCCCATTCCACAGGTAAAATGATTAATCCAACTGCCTGATGCATTTTGTTTAGATAATCTAGTTTCATGTCAAGTATATTATTATTATTTAATTAGAAAAAAAATCCAAGTATTTATTTAAAATACCAAGAATATTTAAAGGAGCAGACCTTAGAACCTTGGATAATTTTATGTTAGCAGAGTCTGGCAGGAATATTCAGATGCAAACATTTTGAAATGTATCATTAAAATTAAACATGACAGTAATAGAGAAAAAAATGTGTAGAGAAAAATTTAAATCATCACAATGATTATAACATGTCCAGCTCTTTCTTGCTAATTTACTGTTCCTTAAGTTAGATACTTCATCACTAAAATTCCCAGCAATATGTAGGATTGATATAATTGGTTTCCACCTATCTTGCTATGTTTTTTTCCCTTTATATTATAAATATTAAATAAGTAATAATGGTATACATTTTCCATTTCATTTTACTAAAACTATTAGCATGGGAAGAAGACATAGGGGAAAATGTATCCTACGTGGCTTTGCATATAAAATGTTAAAACAATAAAATTTACACTGTGTTTAAATAGTATCACTGAAGATAAAACTACACTCTACATGGAGGATTGTGTGTTCAATTCAGGCCCTTGTCAGGAAATAGCTAAATCTTTCTTTCAAAAGGCCATAATAAAATGTTTCTCTTTATCCATGCAATTCAGAAAGATCATCAGAAGGATTAAGCATGCCATGAAAGAGTTACATAATTCTTGGCATTATAAACTTTTTTAAAAGAGCATTTTTCAGAGCATACTAGAAACCAGCAACATCTGCCTAATGTGGAACTTAACTACTTCAAAGAAATACCAAGGGACCAAAAAAAGGAGGGGTGGGGCTTTCTTTACATACTGAGTCTGTCACAGCATCAACTTATAATGTAAGTACATCTGAAAGAAAGACCTCCATAAATGGTGATAGTTTTATGTTAGTCAAGGCATGGAGGAATACTTAAATACACACACAAAAAAAATGGTCTATCAGCAAGAACAGATTGGAGGTATGATTCATATACCATAAAATTCAACTATTTAAAGTATGTAATTCAGTGTTCTTTCATGTATTTATGCAACCATCACTACTACCTAATCCCAGAACATTTTCATCACCCCAAAAAGAAAACTCATACCTATTAGCAGTCACTCCCTATTTGCCCTTCCTATAGCTCCCCAAATCACTAATCTTTCTGTCTCTGGATATGCGTATTACTGTATGAGGCCTTTTGTCTTGGGTTTAATTTAGAATACTGTTTTCATGTTGTAGTATGAATCAATGGCTCATTTTTTATGACTGAATATTATATAGTATGGTTATATTACATTTTATTTATTTATTGTCACTGGACAATGTTCTTATCCCAAGAGACACACACTGATGTACTTAGGGATGCAGGATTATGAGATATCTAATGACTTAATAAAAAAGAAAAAGAAATATACACATATCCACACACATACAGAGAGATAGACAACAAATATGGCAAAATATTAATAATTGGTAAATCTAAGTGAAGGGTATATGGGTGTTCAATTAACTAATTCATTCAATGTATTTTCCTGTAGGTACAGAATTTTTCAAAATAAAAAGAGAAGGAATTTTTTTAAAATTTATTAAACTAAAAAAAAAACCTGAAACTTTTTTTTTTAAATATATAAAATGTGCTTAACTTTCTTATTCCTTTTTCCTGCTCCTTATAAGTACCCTTGTTCAAACTACAAATAGTTTCAGGTGTTAATAATATTTAAAGAGTTTTTACCCAGTGAAAACTTTGGAAGTAAATGAACAACTGGGGGTAGAATTAGAACTGGACAGTCAAACCTACTACCATTACAAGGCTAGAGATCTTTCATAGGCTCTAAGTATTCTATTGGTTCTTTAGAAATTAATGAGATGCTTTAACAGGCAAGACATTAATGGAAGCTGTGTTAATTCAGAATCAAACCATGTTAGCCCTGCCGGGCGTGGCTCAGTGGTTGAGCATCGACCTAGGATCCAGGCGATCAGGGTTCGATTCCCAGTCAGGGCACATGCCCGAGTTGTGGGCTGCAGCCGATCAATGACTCTCTCATCATTGATGTTTCTCTCTGTCTCTCTCCTTCTCCTTTCCTCTCTATGAAATCAATAAAAATATATTAAAAAAAAAAAAAAAAAAAGAATCAAACCATGTTAACACTTACCCTAGCAAGGCTCCAATTATGCCACCAGCTACCATGCCAGGCAGGCCTAAATTTATTCTAAAAAGACTTCCTGTAACGGCTATTTAAAAACAAACACAGAAAAATGGCATTATTAAGTCATCTTTAAGCACTAGAATTCTGTTTTTAAATTTTCCTTCTAAAAAAGGGCATAAATACCTAAGTAAGCTTTCTGAGCCCAACAGTAATATACTATCACAACCTAGATTTCCTGAGTCTAAAATGCCGATACAGCTAGCTCCTCTTCTATTCTGCAGGTTCAAAGGAAGAAATGTTCCTCTTAGAAAACTAATTCTTCAATTTGTTCTATGGATTCAACCTCTTCTCATTTTGCTTCATTTTTGCTCACCTCCCTTAAAAACCTGTAATTTCTTTACTTCCACCTCTTTCATTTCTTCTTTCGTCAAGGAAAGCTTTCACCAAATAAACAAAAACCCCTGCAGCTTATGCCTTCCCCCTTTCTGTACTGCTACACTACACTTCTCAGGCAGGCCTGAAAAAGGGCAGCATCTGGCTTTACAATGCCACCTAGTGGCTTGTGCACGGGTCCTGTTTCCTTCCCACTGGGATTATATATCTAAAATGGTCATTCATTTTCCTCTTTTACTGTGCACAACACAACTAATGTATCTCAGGTAGTAACATTTTAAAATAAATTTATATTTATTATTTAAGTACTATTTATTATTTTTTTTTACATTTTCTAAAATTTCCAATTAACAAGAACAAAAGTCATCTTTAATTCCATTACCCAGAGACATTAATAAATTTGATCTTATTTGCTAGCTTTCTTTTCCAAACAAAATATTTTTTAAAAACCTATTAGAATAGCCAAAATCTGGAACACTAACACCAAATGCTGGTGAGGATGTGGAATGACAGAAACTCTCGTTCATTCCTGATGGAAATGCAAAATGGTACAGCCACATTGGAGGACAGTTTGGCAGTTTCTCGTAAAACCAAACATTCTCTTACCATATAATCCAGCAATCACACTTCTTAGTATTTACCCAAAAAAGTTTAAAACTTATGTCCACACAAAAATCTGCACATACATGTTTATAGTAGCTTTGTTCATAACTGTCAAAACTTGAAATCAACCAAGATGTCCTTTACTAAGTGATGGATAAATGAACTGTGTACATCCAGACAATGGACTATAATTCAGCACTAAAAAGAAATGAGCTATCAACTCATGAAAAGACAGGGAGGAACCTTAACTGTGTATCACTAAGTGAAAGACGCCAATCTGAAAACGCTACACACTGTAGCATTCTAACTGTATAATTCTTTTTACTGTATGGACATAGTAAAAAGATCAGTGGTTGCAGTGGGCAGGTTGGGGTTTGGGGATGAATAGGTAGAGCACAGCTTTTTAGGGCAGTGAAAATACTCTTTATGATACCATAATGATGGATGCATGTCATTATACATTTGTCCATAGAATGTGTAACACTAAGAGTGAATCCCAAGGTAAACTATGGACTTTGGGTGATAATGATGTGTCAGTTCTTCAATTGTAACAAACGTACCACTCTGGTAAGGGATGTTGATAATGGGAGAGGCTATATATATGTGGGAGGGGAGAAAGTATATGGGAAATCTTTGTATTTTCTGCCCAATTTTGTTGTGAAACTAAAACTGCTCTAAAAAATGAAGCCAATTTTTAAAAGCAGGAGAGGGAGAGAGGTGGGGCTTAGAAGCTGTGATCAGCCAAACATCAAAAACAGAGTCAGACTTTATTACAAAGAATCATGTTTTCTGTCAATAGAGATCATTTATTTATTTTTCAATCTGATGCTTTTTCTTTCTGTTGCCTGAATGCGCCGGCTAAAGCCCCTAGTAAAATACCAAATCCAAGTGTATTTATATCAAGCACATGCTTGAATCCAAGTGTATAAATCTTTGCCTTGGTCTTGGTTTTAGGGGAAAATCAGTCTTTCACCATTAAATATTAATTAGCTGTAGGTTTTTTCATAGATGACCTTTATCAGGTTAAAGAATTTCCCTTTTATTCGTAGTTGAGAGTTTTTTATCATGAACGTTGAATTTTTGTCAAGTGCTTTTACTTTTATACTAAACGTGAATTCCTTGGATAAATTCTACTTTGTCATGGTGTATAATCGTTATTTGTTGCTGGATTTTGATCACTAATATTTTGTTAAGGATTTTTGTGTATACATTCTTGAGGGATAGTGATCTATAGTTTTGTTTGCTATCTTCTTCTGGCTTTGGTATCAGAATAATACTAGTCTAATAGAATGAGTTGGGAAGTGTTCCCTCTTTCTCTATTTTCTGCAAGTCTGTGAAAGAAACTTCAAATAGCCAGGGAAGCCATTTCGTCATGAGCTTTTCTTTGCGAAAATATTTTTAAGTAAGTTTATTAATTTCTTAAGGACTATTCAGATTGTTCTATTTCTTAGGTAAATTTTGGTAATTTGTGTCTTTTTTTCTTGGCTGGTCTTGCTAAAGAACTGTCTATTTTGTTGATCTTTTCAAAGAATCAACTTTTTTTTCATTGATTTTCTTTATTGTTTTTTTCAATTTCATTGAGTTTTGTTCTATTTCTATTATTTCCCTCTGCTTTAGGTTTATTTTGCTTTTCATTTTTTTAGTTTTTAAAGGTGGCTGCTAGATTACTCAATTGAGATCTTTCTTCTTTTAAAATATAGGTATTTGTAGCTATAAATTTTCTTCTTAGTATTAATTTGGCTACATCTCATAAATTTTGATATAATGTGCTTTCATTTTCATTCAACTCAAAATATTTCTAATTTACCTTGTGATTCCTCTTTGGTTTATGGGTTATTTATAAATGTATGTTTAACTGCTGAATATCTGTGGATTTCCCCCAAATTTTTGTTGTTTAATTCCATTGAAAACAGAAAACATACTTTGTATGATTTCAATCCTTTAAAATCTATTGAAACTTGTTTTATGGCCTTGCATATGGTTTAGCCTGGAGAATGTCCCATGTGCACCTAAAAAGAATGTGTATACTGCTATCGTTGAGTGGAGTGTACCAGAGATGTTAGTAGGTCATATAGGTTGATAGTGTTGTTCAAGTCTTCTATATCTTTGTTGATTTTTCCCTCTATTTGTTCTATCCATTATTAAATGTGGGGTACTAAAGTCTTCAACATCTGTTATTGAGTTGTCTATTTCTCCTTCCAATTCAAAGTGTTTGCTTCATGTATTTTGGAGCTCTGTTGTTAAATGAACATATGTTTATAAAAATTATACCTTCTTGATGGATTGGTCCTTCTAACATTATAAAATGTCCTTCTGTCTCCAGCATTCTCTCTTAAAGTATATTTTGTCTGATATTAGTATAGTCTCACTCCAGCTCTTTTTCATCTCTTCTTTGTACTGTTTGCATAGTATATATATCTTTTTCTGTCTTTTTACTTTAAAACTATTTGTTTCTTTGAGCCTAAAGTATGTCTCTTGTAGACAGCATATAGTCAGATTTTTAAAAATACAGTTGGACAATCCTCTGTTATTGATGGGAGTATTTAATCATTCATATTTAATGTTATTATTGATATGGTCGGATTTAGGTCTGTCATTCACTATTTGTTTTTCTAAATATCTTCCTTCCTTTTTGACCTTGTTACTACTTTTAAAAGTTACTTTCTTATTACTTTAAGGATTACACTATGCATCTCAATTTATCACAATCTACTTCAGATCAGTACTAATTTAATTCCAGTAAAATGTAGAAACATTGTTCCAATATAGCTCCACTCCTCTCCCATCTTTGTGTGTGTGTGTGTGTGTGTATTTACTTAAAAACAATACAATGCTATTATTATTTTATACAACCATATATATTTTTAAGAGGGGGGGAATAATAGAAACAATAGATTTATGAAGTCTTTTATATTAACCTACATAATTACCATTTCCAGTACTTTTCATTTCTTCCTGTGGAGTCAAGTTACTATATCCTTGCTCCAATATATTTCCATTTCTTCCCTCTCTTTTGTGCTATTAATGTCATATATAGTTTTAAATGTTATATACCCAATGCTTCAGTTTTTTTTATTATTTTATGTAACTGGTTTTTTTAGATCTGTTAAAAGAAAATTATTGTTTACGCTGCCTTTAATAATTACTTAGATAATTATCTTTATCAATGCTCTTTAATTCTTCATGTAGATCCCAGTTACCATCTGGTACAACTTCCTTTCAACCTAAAGAACTTCCTTTAGTATTTTTGTAAGGCAGGTCTGCTATCAACAAATTCTGTTTATCTGACTTTTTTTTGCCTTCAATTTTATAGGATTGTTTACTAGATATAAAACTTTTATAGACATCTATAAGATATAGACATCTTATTCTTTTCAGCATTTTGTCATTCTGCTGCGTCTGGCATCCACCATTCTCCTGAAAGTCAGCTGTTAATCTTATTGGGTGTTCCTGTATGAGTTTATTTTTTTCTTGCTGCTTTCAAGATTTTCTCTTTGCCTTCCAAAAGTGTAACTATGATGAGTCTAGGTGTCAATCTTCATGTTTATTCTTCTTGGAGTTTGTCGAGCTTCTTGGATGTGTAAATCAATGTTTTTCATCAAATTTGGGGAGTTTGTGGCCATAATTTAAAATGCTTTTTCTGCCCCTTTCTTTCCTCTTTATCTAATATTACCATCACACATGCTGGTGTTCTTGATGGTGTCTTATAGATCTCTTAGACTCTGTTCATTTCTCTTTTTTAAATGCTGTCCCTTACAAGAGACAATCCATATTGAACTATCTTCAAGTTCACTGATTCTCTTATGCTATCTCAAATCTATTGTTGAGTTTCTCCTCTCCAGTGACATTTTAATTCCATTATTGTACACTTATAAACTCCAAAATTTTCTTTTAATAATTTCTATCTTTATTGATATTCTCTATTTAATGAGTCATTATCATATTTTAATTCTTTAAAAATGGCTTGAAGTTGTTTGTCTGCTATGTCAAACAGATAATCCCTGTCAGACACAGTCCCAATGAGTGTCTTTTTTAATCCCATTTTTGCATATCTTGTGACTTTGTTGTTTTTGAAAACTGGGCATTTTAGGTAATAAATTATAGCAACTCTGGATTTGGAATATCTCCCTACCCAAGGGCATGGCTGTGGTTCTTTGTTTATGGAATGACTTGCCTGGACCAATTCTATAGTTTTTTTTTTTTTCTGTAGAGTGCAGCCATTGATGTCTCTGCTCAGGTTTTATTTTTATGTCTGGCTTCCTAGGAATCACAACAGCTTAGCAGTTAGCCAATGATTTGTCAGAGGTTATTCTTAAACATCTGAAGCCGGTAAAGCTTCCATCTTTTGTCAATGACTCTGTCTGTGGCTTGAAGAATGTATTCAAAGTTTAGGCAATTTACAAATCTTTTCTGGCTTTTACTTTCCATGTTCACAAGGACTCACAATTAACCAAGATAAGTAGCTTGCCAGGGCTCTCACCAGTGTCTCCTGAGTATGCATGGATACTTACACATGTGCACAGCTTTCTAGAGTTCTAGGGATTAGCAGAATCTTATTAAAGCCCTCTTTGGCTGTTTTGTTCCCTGTTAAGTCTGCCTCAACTGCCAGTGTGTTGCTTGCCCCAAACAATATCAAAACCTCAGGTTAGCTGTGATATTGTCCTTCCCTGACAGTTTGCAGTTGTTTTCAACAATACCCACAGGCATGGAATGTTCTGTGCTCTGCTCCAAATAAGGTCAGCTACCGCAAGCAGCAGAACTGTTGATCCTCCCAGCCTGTCCTGCTCTTGTAGAACTTCTACATCATGGGGCTGGGGCTTAGGGGGTGGGAGAAGCCCCAGGCTGAAACACTACTGATTCCCATTGAGTGTTTGATATATATGGCAGTAACTTCACCTACATTTCTTAAAATAATACTTTAATACAGTAAGCCCTCCCTATCTATGGGTTCCACATCTGTGGAGTCAACTAACTGCAGATTGAAAATATTCAGAAATAAAAATCCCAGAAAATATACAAAAGCTAAACTTGAGTTGCCACACACTCAGCACTGTGCTGAATCCAAGTGAATGAAGTGATGTGCAGGCATACCCTGTAGCTTATGTGTAAGCACTATGCCATTTTATATAAGGGACTTGAGCATTTGTGGATTTTGCTATCCACTAGAAGGGGGGAATTGTGGCGGGTGATGTTCTAGAACCAATCCCCAATGGATACTGAGGGACAGCTGTACTTTTTTTTTCCATTTTCATTTTAATTATCTACCAGAGGTAGTGAGCTTTAAAATAAAACTCAAACTCTTACATGAAAAAGCTGGTCTCTTTCTACTTTACTTTGCCAATTTCATCTCAAGCCACTCTTACCCTCATTCACTGTGTTTCAGTCATATTATCCTGCTTTTGAGAAACGCTCCCTCTGCCTAGGCTACACTTCTTCGTGAGTCTTGCTCCTTCCCATTCTTCAGGTATTGGCTTAAATGTCACTTCCTCAAAAAGGTCTCCTCTGATCACCCTGTCCACATTAGACCCCACTGTCCCACCTATTTGGTACTTTCTATCATAACAACCTGCTCTTCCCATCCACATTAGACTGTAACACTCCATGAAAGCTAAGACCTTTTCAGTTTTGTTCACCAAGTATACCAAGGACCAAGCATAATACTCTCCATGCATTTTGCATGAATGTGTAGTAAGGCAACTAAAGGATTCAGTAGCTACATCTTGTAAGTCCTTACATATTTCCTAAATCATTTTTGAGATTGAAAAACAAACAGAACAAAAATGTCTTACCTCCTGCAGTGACAAAATGGCTTAGGGCATTTTTATCTCGGTATACACTTAGGCCAGTGTTCACTGTGCTGGAAGGAGGGAGGAGGAGGAAAACATAAGATGCGAAGCATATCCCATTTACCTTCCTAAATGCAACTTTCACCAAAGAGCTATGGATTAGTTCAGAAGAGCCTACTATGTCCATCCCTGGCCCCAGTCCAAGTCCTTGAATGTGTTTCAGATTGCTAACATGCCTGTGGGGTTCTACATGCACCTTCTCCTGCTGAAGAATGAACCAAAGAACAATCAAATTTCTGGAATAAGCATTCACTTAAAAACAGAAGTGTAAAGAAGAGTTTTGCAGAATTTCTCTTACTTAGGAGCCTTGCACCTACTTTGATACTAGTTGACTGACCTGTACTCACGAATGAGAAAATTTCAACTGGACCAATCTTTTGCATAGATAGGTAACAGTTCTGGAGAAAAAGCTATTATGAATCACTTTCACATGGGTGTTGTTTTCATAATCCTACTTGCTCAAAAGATGTGCTAATAAAAGAATATCAAGATCCTCTGTCACAGTTCAGACAGAACTTACTTGAATATAGTCACAAACAATGCAGTTCTCCAACTCCAGCGCCAGCCATACCGGATGAAGCCTCGTGTGGCAGCACGATGTGCAGATTGCTAAAGTTAATAAAAAGGCCATGAGGTTTCAAGACATCTTAATACTTTCCTTATTCTAAAACTGTGGTGGAGGGATGTCGGCTATGGATTAGGCAGGGACACTTAAACAGAAACAATAGAAAATCTCTATAAATACCATTCCTTAAGAACTGAAGCTTAAGCAAAAGTTCCAGGTGCATCCTATTCTCTCAGGAGATAGAAAAGAAACTAAGCATTGCCAGTGTCAACCAAGTAATCCATCAATTAAGTATCCCTGAGAATCTATATGGCAAACACCATAACAGCTATAAAATAAGTATTAGATGTGACACTTTATTTCCCCCCCCAAGAAATCTTGGGGAAAAGAAAAACAAAATAAAGAACTGAGCAAATGGTAAATTAAAGGGTAAGGATTAAAGTAATGTGGATGTGTAGGAAAGGAGAGGGGAAGAAGAAAAACCTAACATTTACTGACAGCGTTCTATATAAAAGTTGTGTTAACATATCACATCATTTGATCTTTACATTTTCTTCAGGCAGGCATTTTAGTTTCAACTAAAGTATAGAAAGGAAGTTTCTAACCAACATCACTCAGCCAATAAGGAATAAAGTCAGAATTGAAAGGTAGATTGTCTGTCTCCATAGCCCACTGTCACTAGACCACCATAAAAGCAGGTCTGGTATAATATTGTGAAGGTCAATTTTTCTGGGTTTTTTAAGAATCAGAGAAAATCCCTGATTTTAAACTACTATATGATACTGGGCAAATCAAAACCAATCTGAAAGGTATCAGTATGAACTCATGGCTTTTAATAAGTAGATAGATACAGAAATAGATACAGATGTAGGAATGTGTATATGAATATAAATCTCTCTCTCTCTCTCTCTCACACACACACACACTTCCTGTCTGACACCCCAGTAGCAACGACCATACTTAGCACCAGATCTTGTTCTCTAAATACCATTTTCCACTAAAAGAAATTACTCACTTGGTGAAATGGCTCATTCCTGCTTGAAAAGCAAAGGAACAGCCAGGAGTACCTTGCTGTACCAAAAAGTAAAGGCATCTCAAAGAACGATGGGGACAAAGCAAAATGACACAAGGTCTAGCTTGAAGGGGCTCCAACTGTCCAGATCTATGCCAATTTGAGTATCAAAAGAAATGATGATAATAATGGATTATAAACCCACAGAATAAAATAAGAAACCATGAGTCCATACTGAATAAACTAAATGGATAGACAGATAAATAGAGGGGAAGTGAAAAATCTTCCTGATAGTAGAATACTAACCAATAAATGTAGATGAAATGATAGAATCAGAAAATGGCCGTTTGCCCAGGCCTGTTCAGTGGTTAGAGTATCAGCCCGTGTACCAAAGGGTCATGGGTCCAACTCCTGGCCAAGGGCACATACCTGGGTTGCAGGCTCAATCCCTAGCCCTGGTCAGGTCTCGTGGGGGAGGCAACAGATTGATGTCTCCCTCACATTGATGTTTCTCTCTTTCTCTCCTTTCTCCCTTCCACTTTCTCTAAAAATCAATGGGAAAAATATCCTCATGTGAGGATTAACAACGAAAAAGAAAATGGCCATTTGGCAACCACCACAGTAATAACTGTTTTCATACAAGAATCATTATTGAATGTTAAAAATAGAGAACTAGAGGGTAGACATTTGATGAAAAATAGGATATATGCATAGTCTCAAAGTATCTAGTAAGTATCCATAAGGTAATATAGGGCAGTGATTTTCAACCTTTTCATCTAATGGCACACATAAACTAATTACTAAAATTCTGTGGCACACCAAAAAATGTATTATATTTTTTGCCGATAAAAAAAAAAGGTATAATTTTGATTCATTCACACTGGATGGTTATTGTTGCATTGGCTGTTGTCATTTTTTTATTTGAAAATCTAAGGGTAAAAGGTCAGTGACCCGGACTAAAAATTCTTGCAGAACAACGGTGTGCCTCTTGCGGCATACTGGTTGAAAATTGCTGACACACGGAGAAAAACAGTAACTTTATGGTGGATAAACCTTGCAAAGATCATCTTAACCAGGTGACTAAAGTAAACATCACCAGTAAAGAGACAAATAGGTATCATGGACTTGTGATATATTGTATCGAGAAGGATACAACATCCATTCTAGAGTATTCCTACTAAACACATAACCAGAATGTAATCATAAAAAAATCAAATAAATCCAAATTGAGGGAAATTCTACAAAATATATATAGCCCATAATCTTAAAAAATGTCAAAGTCAAGAAAGTCAAAGACAGACAGAGAAACTTCTGGATTAAAGGGGACTAGAGAGGCATGACAGGCAAATTCGACATTAGATCCTGGACCAGAAAATTTTATTTACTTTTCAAATAGATTATATTAGTGGGACAACTAGCAAAATTTATATCAAGTCTGTAGTAATTTCTCTATCACTGTAATTTCCTGATCTGAATAATTATATAAGAGAATGTCTCTCTTTTTAGGAAATAATGCTGAAGTATTCATCATGTCTATAACTTACTCTCAAGTAGTTCATTAAAAAAAAAGGCATTATACAGAAAAAAATTATAAAGAAAAAATGTGGTAAAATGTTAACATCTGGAGAATCTGGGTGAAAGGTATATAGGAATTTATACTTTTGAAACTTTTAAGTCTGACATAATTTAAAAATAAACAACAAAAACTGTGAGATGTAACTCCAGGTAAAACAGATTTGATGCAGACCTAACAAATGAGTTAGTACTCTATAAACTGTAAAGTTATGTTAATTATTGTTTTAGTGTGAACAAGTGTACTCCATGGAGGCTTTGTGAATAGGATAAATATGCCACAGCTGAGCCTTGATAATTTAGCAGATCAGAAATATTTTTCAAAAAATAGAGCTACAGCCCAGCCAGTGTGGCTCAGTGGTTGAGTGTCTACCCATGCACCAAGAGGCTGCTGGTTCAATTCCCCATCAGGACACGTGCCTGGGTTTCAGGCTTGATCCCCAGGAGGGTGTGTGCAGAAGACAGCCAATCAATGTTTCTATCTCTCCTTTCCTCTCTCTCTAAAAATCAGTAAAAACATTTAAAAAAGAAAATAGAGCTACAGTGGTGCTCCTGTCCAAAGATAAGTGGTCTGACAGGTCATGCATATGCACTTTAGCATTAGTACTTCCATTGTCACTAAGGATAGCCTTTGTTTCTTTACTTTGACATCTTAAACCCTCCCAACCTACCACCTAACTGAATGATTAAGTGTAAAGTGAATTGCTAAATTGGTGTGTCCTCAAATACTTTTAGAACACCAGTACCTACCACAGCATCGAACCGGTTATAATAAACTTCTGCTTGGCTCTGCTCAATGTAGCGCTTTTTAGCATGAATAAAAGCCGGTATTCCCCCATATGCCCAGCCAATGATGCCTGCTGAAACTGCTGCCCTATAAATATTCTCAAGTTCCTTTGAAGTTCTCTGACGTTCACTGAAACATCAAAAAACACAATGTTGTTTGGGATTAGTATATGTGTAATGCTCAGATAGTATGATCAGAATTATCCCAAATGCTAACACATTTTTCATTACAGGCTAAACCAATGAAATCTTTTGACGAATTAAATAGTGCAGTTATAAGTAACTCAAATTTCAGCCAAAACTAATCTATGCTGTTAGATATTAGACTAGTGGTTGGTTACTCTCGAGAAGGCAATGACTGAAGGGGACAAGGGGAGCTTCAGGGATGCTGGTAACAGTCTCTTGGTGTTGGGTTTATGGAAACTCATTGATCATGTATTTTTCTAGATGCATGTTATACCCCAATAAAAAGGTGTTTTTTTAAAGGTGCTTTTATTTGATGACTATTACAACTCTACTATACATCCTGGGAAGAGGAAGAAATTGAGTAGGATGTAGAGATCAAAATTTTCCTCTTCGAATTTTAAGCTAACTTTTGCAAATTACACATGAAATTTTAGGGCAATGTATGCAAGAATGAAACCTTAGATTTAAAAAAAAAAATTCAAAACCCTATCTTTTTTAATACTTCCAGTTTTATGTCATATTCAGATGGACCTGTACTAAAAAAAGTATTGAATGAGAAAACTCATGATGCAGTGGACAGCTGAGACCAACCTAAATAACAAGGAAAAACTGTTTAATTCAACTTATTACTCTCAACAGCATAAGAAACTAGAATTGCTAAGATGCCCTCTCAAGATGTCTTCCAGAAATTGCTCTAATGAATAGCTTCATTTGTTAAGTATTAAATTACTATAAATAATGACCCTACTAGGTACTATTAAATGTTAATTATTTACATTATTAACTTGCTTCTTCAGAGGCTGCACAAGTGTTTATCTAATTCTAATTGCCAATAACCGCATTTATGAAATCAGAATCAGTGAGTTTTTAGTTTCTGTATCTATGAGAGAAATCGAAACCTCTTAGAAAACTGTAATTGTTAGACTTATGTCAATAGGAAAAACTGTAATTGAACTTTATATTTTACCCTGTATAGTGAATAAGATAAAAAAAACAAACATTTACATAAAAGGTGGTCTATGATAGAATTCAGAAAAGAAAAAAATGTAAAATGGCTTAAGATTTAACAAGCAGGAGATATATATGCTTTGCCTCTTTTTCATCTTCTGAAAAATTCCATGACACAAGTGAGAGTTGTCCAATGCACCAAGAGGTTGCCAGTTCGATTCCCGGTCAGGGCACATACCTGAGTTTTGGGTTCTATCCCCAATTGGGGTACATACCAAAGGAAACCCATCAATGTCTATGTGTCTCTCTCCCCCTTCCTGTATCTAAGCATGTTGTCAGGTGAGGATTAAAAAAAAAAAAGATGAAATCTAAATAGTTATTAAATACAGGGTGTCCCAAAAATGTATACAAACTTTGAATAATTATTAATTTCAATGTATTAAATCTGAAAAGAAACATCAACTGAACTATCAGGAAAAAGTATGTATACATTTTTTTGGGATACCCTATATAATTCTGCCAATTTCCTTGCCCCAACTATATGACCCTCAGCAACAAAATAAAGCTTCAAAGTTAATTTAGCCACTTGGTAACACAATGTAGTATTGTAAAGTACTTCATGAAAGGGCAAACTTTTCACCAGTAATTGATAAATATATGAAATAAATCAAAGAATGAGTGAAATATCCTGAGTTTTTCATTAAAGTTAATTCAATTCAAAGGATTATCTTTTATTCTGAAATATCCTAATTTGTTAACCCAGCTAATATCTTCCACAAAGTGATGAGACAATAGGTACTATTTTTACATATTCCTTATTTGGAAGAATAAAAATTTTACAACTCTCTGCCCATCTCTCCAACTTCCACTTTTTGGAGGGGAGGTGGGCTACTGGTCATAACATATAGAAGTCTGGGATCAAGTGAAATTTGAAAAAGAATCCTGGAATGGGATCCTGCAGATATGGGTTCCAGAATCAATTCTAACACGAATTAGTTCAGTCAAATTCTTCTAATCTGTAAAATCAGAGTACCACACTAACACTGTAATAGCTCTGACTTATAAGTCTCACCCTTATCATTTGAAATCGTCCTGTCACCTACACAACTGCCAAATGGAAGTGACAGGATGCAAGCTTGCGGTACAACAATATTAGAAGCCCAAACCCCGTTAAAAAAATAAACCACACCACCCTGTGGTCCTCTGCCCCAGGATAAGCCAGGCTGCAGGACACTTCCCTCGCGGCCCCTCCCCACAGACCCTGGGCACTTTTACTCTTTGACAAACAGCTCCCGGAGGCGGTCCCATCCGGACTCCTGGTAATGGGGTTCTGGGACGTAGGGAGGCAGCTTCTGGTCCTGCACAAGGACCTCAGAATCGGCGGCCACGGAACTGGCGCCCACAGCTTCCGCAGCAAAAACCCTAGGGAAAGGCCCCAGCGCCCTGCAGAGGATGCTCCGTGGCGCCGGCGGCCGCACCTCCATGGCCCGCTCCGAACCTGCGGACAGACACAAGCTTGGTTCTCGGGGTACCAAGGCCTCTAGGAGACACCGTGGGAGAACGGTTAGGATAAATGCAAGAAAAAGTGGGTGAATCCCCGCGCCCTAGGTACCAACTTAACCACAGCCAGAGCTCTTGGTACTCCGTCCCTCGGTTCCCGGCCTCACTTTGGAGGTCCGAGGACACACGAGACAGGAAGTCCCGCCCCCACCAGGGCAAAGACCAAGGGGCGGGGCGACGGCGGGGACGGAGCCGAAAGCACTTCCGGTTGGCGGCGGGACGAAAGGCAACTGTCCGGAAGTGAGCCAGCAGCGCGTTGCCAAGCACAGCGCCGCTTGGTCCCGCCCCCTGGGCTTCCGGGGCCACACCACCTCCGGTCTGCGGCTGGCTTCAGGCGGCCCGTGTGGTCGCGGGCTACAGGAGTTTAGCGTATTTAAAACGCCGGAAATCCCACAGAGACGAGTAAGAAAGTGCAATATTCAGTACCAGTGGAGCACGGAGAGAGAGGAATTTTGTGCGAATACAAGCCCAACCCACCTATGACGGCCGGAGGAGCCTGCTGGGCTGAGTCCATTCATACTCGTTGAAGTTCTGGTTTCCAGAAGGAACCGAGGCCTGGAAGAGAGGCCAGAGAGGCGGAGATTTCCAGGACACTGTTTGGAATAATCAGCTTTGAGCAGTTCCTCTCAAGATGGATCTTACACCCCTTAGTTCCGATACCTCCTGTTTCTCAAAAGGTAGTACAGTTTCCAGAATTTCTAGCAGGTGTGTGCTTGACAGTCAAGCAATAATTTTCCATCGCTGCAGCCTCTGCTAACATGCTTAGAAGTATGTTTTTATTAAACACACGTATTTAAAAGAGGCTCAAGCTGGTTTGTGTACTTCCGTTTAATCTTTGCTAGCATCCAAACATAGCCTCGTATGTTTGCCAATCCCTACCCCTCCTGTATTCCTTTCTAGATGTAATTCAGAACTTCTACACTTTAGCAAAGAGAATTCTGGAGTTTGATGGCTGGTGTGTAGAACAAGAGCAGAGCAGACTTTTTGGACACTTTTCAAGAATCCCATGTGGAGTCACCGTCAGCCACCACAGTTGTGTCAAGAGGCCTGACCCCCCAGACCTGAGGTAATGGGGTGTAACAGAAATGCCCTTGGGATGCTCCCGGAATGCCCCAAACTGCAAGTCTGAACCCTCAGATGAGGCCTTCATCTGGACACGGTATGACTGGGACTGCCACCCACTGTGGGCTGTAAGAACTCAGAGCTTCCACCGCTTGCTGCTCAAGCCTGGCTGAACCAGGAGTCACGCTTGGAGCCCAACAGGACTTCCCTTCTACCAGACCAAGCCGCCACTGTAGCCACCTGGCTTCAGACCTCTGCCTGCCTCTCCATCCACAGGTGCTATCAGTGATCAGGACTTTACGCCAGGCGCTCGCTATGCTCTAGCGCATAAGCTCCCCCTTTTTGTGTGTAACCTGTAACTCTGTTGGCTTCTTGGGGAGGTTTCCTCTAATAAAGGGCCACTGTAGAAAGACACAAATATGTGTGACCCCTTTTGGGGATGCTCCCCTTGCTCACTACAGCTAGAATTTTATAGGTAAGTCCAGAGAAATGGCTGACTAGACTAGCTGGATTAGTGACAGTGCCAGAAAGATTTCTCTGGTGCCTGCAAGACAGGATTAGATTCAGCTCCCATCACAACTTCCTATTCGCTGTCTTAGTAGACTAGCTTTGAGGTCAGAGACCACGTATATTCATCTCTTTGTCCAGGACCTAGCACAGTGCCTGGCACGTAGGTTAATGAATGAAGAATTCAGATCCCCTCATTCTTGATTCTGGCTCCAGGTTGCTGCTTATCACATGTAGGCTCAGGTGGGCATCAGCATAAACTCCAAAGGCCTGAAAGCCCAAGGAAATGGCTGTGCATTCTTTATAGTCTACATGTAGAAAAAATTAAATGCTTAAGATGATCCCAGAATCATTCTGAGATGAGGGAGGACTTGGAATTGTGGGGCAGGTGTGTTGGACAGATACTAATGAAATAATTTATACAAAACTCAAATGTTCCCAGGACTCACTACCTTGTAGATACAAAGGTGGTCATATTAACAGGCAAATTTCACTACCTCCATAGCTGCCTTTTCCTTTGGGTAACTGGAGCTTCATTTGTAAGATTCCCTTTGCCAGCCAGTACCTCAAGAAGACCCTAGACCCTTGGCCACTGCTGGCTGCTATTTCATCTCAGCTCCTAAGACTCTGTCACACACCCACACTCCTGCTTCTCCAAGCCCATGGGGCTTACCTTCTTTTTACCACCAGGGAAATACTCTCCCTACTCTGTGGTCTTCCTTTTGAAGGGTCTCAGAGCAATGATAAACCAAAAGATGTTATGAGGTTTATGTGGGCCACTCTTACAGCTCTCCCCTCCCTAGGATGTGCATTTGTCACCAATATAAAGGAATCAGGGAAGGATTTCAGTACAGTCACATTGTGCCTGGAACCACCATTCTCCTCCCCTCAGCCCTCATTGTTGAGTTCTGCTCATAGAACACAATAGCATCTTCCCCCATCATGAACTTTCTCCCAGGGGTCAAGTTTCCCTTTCCCTGCCAGGTTTACCAGGTATTGCCCTTGTCACATTCGTTTATTATATTACATTTGACATAAACTGTTTCCATAGGTAGAATGAATTTTGAGAGCTCCCAAGAACCACTTCATTTACCCACCCCTCAGAGCATAACTGAATTTTTATCTCTATGAAGTTTCCCATCTGCACCAGATGAAAATTCCTTCTTCCTCTAAACTCCAAATCCATTGTCTTTATGAATAATTGTTCTTATAATTGACCTCATTTTAATCGCCTTTTGCTTATGATGCCTGTTATCATCTCAACTACATAGCTCCTTCATGATAGGGAACCTGTTGTAAACATTTTCTTATTTCCCACTGTTTGTGCACAGATGCTCAAAAAGTATTTGATAAATATTAAATGAGTAATTATAATTGTACCCCTCTGCCTCACTCACACCTTACCTCTGGATGCAGTAGGCATCTCTTAAGTGAAGGCATATTTATTTATTTATTTAAATATATCTTTATTGATTTCAGAGAGAGGGAGAGGGAGAGTTGAAACACCAATGATGAGAGTCGTCATTGATGGGCTGCCTCCTGCACGCCCCCAACTGGGAATCAAGCCTACAACCTGGGCATGAGCCCTGACCAGGGATCAAACTGCAATGTAGATCCTAGGTCAATGCTTAACCACTAAGCCACACCCGGCCGGGCTAAAGGCATCTTTAGATGGGTCTTTACGTGTGTGTGTTCTTATTCATTGTCAGTATGGGGGTGAAGGATAGGGAACTATCCTCTTTGGAACTACACACAGTAGCACCCTAGAGATAGTCCAGAACTCTTGCTGAGATTCCTGGAGTTGCCTTGTTCTCTACCCTTCCGACTGCTATGAAACTTGTTTAGATTCTTCAAAATGCCTTCATATCCTTCTAATAAATTTTTTTGCTTAATCTAGTAGAGACAGTTTCTGTTCTTGGCAACTTGGAGAACCTGACCTAACAGTGGAATAAGGTGGACCACTGACATCACACAGATCATACCAAATAAAGAAAGGAAAAGCATTACTTGTGTTATCCAAGTATGCCACTTCATTCAAACACACTAAATTATACTCTTTCCTTGAAAAAAAGGGTGACCTTTTAGCTCACTGAGGAGAAAGGGGTAAGTCTGAGACCCAGCGAGTATTAATAATAACAAACTTCAAAAGTTATGGGGATAAAAATTACTTTCAAAAACATACATTTTACATATTGTTACACACCATCCTCATACCATCTATGTGGAGGTAAACAGGTAAGTATAAAATCTGAGTAACATTTGCTGTATTTAAATACAAAGATGCCCTAATTGACTTAGCAAAGGGCAGATGATAATTTGTATTGTTCCAATTGTTAATCTTGCGCAGTCCCCCATTGGAGCCAATGGCTAGGCATTCTGTAAATAGGATCTAATTAAACCAACTGTCTCCATCCATCCACTCATTCACCATCCACTCTTCCAACAATACTTTAATGTCCACTCTGTGCAAGGCACTCGCTGTACTGGATAATGGAGACATCCAGATGAGTAAAACATGATTCCTACCCATTAAGAAGCTCCCAGAAAAGTAGGAGAAAGTCAAATAACTACAGAACAATGTGATGTTATTGAATACAGGCATGAGCAACATATGATGGACCCTAACTGCCCAGACTCTAGGCCCTAGAGGAATGAAAGGCTTCAGAGAGAAGGTGACACTTGAGCTAGAACTTGAAGCAAAATGGGAAACACCCTCAGAAAAATGTAGTTTTAGCTCCTAATCCAAAGGACAGAACATTTTGTTTCTGGTTTAGTGAGAAGAAAAGTAAAATACAGAGAGAATAATGACACCTATTAGGACCTCATATTGACAAGGCAAAACCATAATATAACTCAGGAATCTGGACCTCTTATTGCTAGATCTCCAGCACTTGAGGACATGATTCTCGTTAATTTTTAATACTAAAAAAATTCAACTTTAAATATCTGCCTTATTCCATGCAATGATCTTACCGGTGATATTTAACTCCTCTAAGAAGGTCCTCAGGCTTAAATTTTTGTGGAAGGGAGTTTAAAAGGCCATTTCTCACAAATGGAATAAAATCCTGATTTTATATGACTGAATCTCACATTTCCTAATTTTGAAGCCAATTAATAGCAACCTGTTCTTAGGAGTCAAAGAAAAAGAATTCAATTCTCTGTAGAAAGGTTGGGCTTAAGGGACAAGGATGGTTCTATGTCATCGGACTATATGAGTTTTAATCTAGCAATTTTTCTTCATTTTTGACTATGTTAGCAAGAGCATCTCGAGATTAAACTACTATCCAAATGTCTGTTTTAAAAAGGGGGTAAAAGGAAGAGGTCCCTGCAAGACAGTGAGAGTGTGGACTACTGCCAATGGAAGGGGAAAAAATACTAAGGATGTGCAAAGAGTGAAGAGTTGCTGTTCCATGCACAGTTCCTTCAAAGAGTGAGGACTACTTCCTCAATTAAGAGGTTTTTGCCTTTTTTTTAGAGACCATAAAAACAAGGATGTGAAGGCACAAAAGGGAACTTGAGATCCAATTGCAATTGCTCTTGCAACTGGCCCCTTTCTATGTGGCATTAGAGAAACCTCCGGAGTACCAGAGAGTTTATGCATTTACAAAAGAGAACTCCTGCGTCATTGCACACACAACTACTGCTTCCTTAGACCTTTCAGAAAATAATCCCCAAGTATTTTTCACAAACCCTATAGGGCTTCCTATAAAATATAGCATCAAAGATCAAGCTTAGAATAATTGCAGAATTGTGAAGACTTGTACTAGTTCCAAATGAATGAGTTTCTGCTCCAAGCAGTGGGAAAAAGGAAATCATCCCATGGTCATAGTCAGTTTCATAGTGACGGACATAAATATGTGGATGATCTGAGGCACAAGCTGTGATTGGTCCTAAGAAAATGAAAGGTAGAATCGGGTTCAAAACCCACATCTCATGATTTCAGGTCCTTATTCAGCCAAAGCGTTGAGCTGCTTCATATCTGCGTTATACACATTTTGGATCTTTCTCGAGACTTGCTCTGGGTGCAGGCTGGTAAGGAAAACCAGATATTTGGCTTGAAAACAGTATTCAAGGTATAGGTGCCACACTCATGGTAAGCTTCCTGCTGTACAGAAGACTTTGGTCCGATGATGACTATTAGAGTTCAGTTTTCAAAATTTTGGGAATAATCTGATTATAGCCTTTCCTTCTTGTTACATTATAGGACAGGAATTTAGAGTATTCAGTCAACAGGTTCTCCCAGTAACAGGTGATGTCATCCATTCTCAAGTGGTTCATAATAAACTGGCTTCCCCTAGAGACAAGATTAACAAGAACTTTTAAAGCACTTGAGTGCTTACCTTGTGCCAAGCACTGTTCAGAGTACTTTATATGAATTAACTCTTTTGGTCCTCAGAACCAACCCTCTAGCCATCATATCCACACGTGCACTTAGCAACAGAACTTAATTTTTTTTTTTTAAACACAGACATGTGAACAGCCAATGCTCAGAAAAAGTACTTGTTTAGTTATCTCAGTGAGTTCACTCTACTTCTATATAAAAGATGGGCTTGGGACATTCTGAATGTGTGTTTTTCCCCCAGGGCAGCTTTAATTCTCATTATCTCTATATTTTAAGGATCAAATCCAGATGTCACCATGGTAACAATATTCCTATAACTGTAGCTAGGGCAGAGGAGGGATGATAAAGTGGGGCAGGAAAAATGAACAGAACTCACCTTTCAGCAATTTCTTGAGCTATGTCATCATGTGCTTTTACAAACTGTAACAGTTCCCTAAAGTGGAAAGAATTATTAGTGTCTAAAATATAGAACAAGCTTATTAGCACTAAATCAGAAATACCATAGATTGAGATTTACGGTTAATCTCTAGGTATATCGATGGTAGATTATTTCTTTTTTAAAGGAAAGATATCAGGGTCCCCACAGGAACAAAATAACAAAAATCCACACACACGCTAAAGGCAATGTGATGTAGTTCTAGGACATATCTGAGAAAATAGAGAAATGTTCAATGGTACACATCACAAATCAATAGTGAAGAAGAAACTTCCCTCCTGTCTCCTCTGGCCCCTGTATGTTTCTCGCCCCCCCCCCCCCCTTCTAGCTCCTCCCATCATGAGAGGACATTTTCCTCAGCTTCACTGGGGTCAGTTCTCATGCTGTATCTGCAAGTTCCTTAGACAACATAACACGATCAGGTATCCCCATCTTTAGTCTCTGAGAGATTAGAGCTTTTCACTGCATACCGTCTGAATGTTACATTTTGAACCAGCACTAGAGCACTTTTTCAAATTAAATCCCACTTTGAGCCTAGTTGAATAATAATGTGAACCAGATAAGAAAAAAAAAGCTTTCAATGGAAAATGTCATCAGGAGTAGATGCGTTAAATGGCTGGGGACTTAGAGGCAGATTCCAGGAGTCATTAGAATCTCTGCTTGGGAGACGGGCTTACCGGACGTTGGAGAGATCTGTTCTGACCGGGATATAGTGAACCCAGGGCTTCAGCTGTGGATAGAAGAATTCCAGCCACTCATCACCAACATGGAAGACAAGTGAACCGCACAGGAAGAGGTGCTTGAACCGGAAACTTGCAGCTACACCGCGAAAATTAAACAGATACCTGAGAAAGAGTGAGCAGACTATACTTGATATATTTGCTGCCACAAATATGACCTTTTTTTCCCTCTTAATCCCTTCCCCCCTTCTATGACGCCCCTCTCCCTTCTCCTTCCATTCTGATTTTTTAAGGACACATCAGCATGTCCCTGTGGAGTTTCCATAAACTCCTTGTTCTTCCAGGGGCTACAGGTTGTTGTTGTAAATGTCAGTATGAGGGGGAAGGGGAATACTTTCTCCAGGCAGAGCTAGATAAGGCCAGGAGCTGGGTGCTGAGTAGAGAGGATACAAGGCTCAGATGGAAATACTTCACACTTTCCTATAAGCTTACTCTAGGCCCAATGTCTCTAACTCCTCATGCTCACCCCCTAGCCTTGCTTTCCCCATAGGGCACCCCATCTGGTCAAAGGCATCCCCTGTCCCTTCTTCTTCTGATGTCTGAAGAGGACAACCAGGCATACCTAATCAATCTTCAAAGAAATATTCCCTGGAAAAAAGCCATCTTAGAAAGAACACTTTATTTTCAACATGTCTCATGCACGCACCCGTCTCCAACCAGAGTTGTTTCTCCCTATAGTTCCCACTGTGCTCTGTAATCAGCAGTCATCTCTCTAAATCCCCCCACTGGCCTCCCTCCTGACCTGGTTTTACCTGTTCTTCTAATTCTTAGTCCTGGCACTTAAATATAATATTTTAGTTACATATGCTTTAATCATGTTGAACCTTAAACTCTTCATTAACCTGATAAGTACTTCATCTAACTTCAGCTATTGACTGGGTGGAGAGAGGGAATTCCACCACTCTGATTAGCACACAAGCTCTATGGAAGCAAGAACCATATTTTATTGCTTACACAGTTCCTACAAAACTCAGACCAGAGCCTTGTGCACAGCAGTTTCTCAGTAAACGACAGCTAAATGAATTACTGTGACATTCATAAACCCCAGCTGGGCCCTGCTATTCAAGTTCTCACCCAAAGTGCAGCTATTTCAAAAGCAAAAGGGAAACTGAGAGTCAGGAGTCTGGGAAAGTCTTACTTGTATTTGCAGTGATCCACAAGATGGACATCCTTAGCAGCTGGCTTTCCCAACGTATCCTTCAAGTGAAAAGGAAGTTATTAGTATGAGTAAAGGTAGCATTTATTGAAGACCGCTGTGCGGCAAGCAAGGTAAACATTTCAATAACATGATCTCATTTAAGTCTCATAATAGACACACTCAGGAAGCATTATTACCCCATGTAATAGATGAAGAAGCCAAGTCTTCGTGAAGTTAGATGATTTGCTCAGGGTGACACGGCCCTCAGTTGTAGAGCTAGGTTTTCTAACCTGGGTCCGTCTGGTTTTAGAGATTAAGCTCCCCTGGAGCCATATGAACTCAGAGGTCATGGCCTACAGCCATTTCAACCTGTGTAAACTATATACACAGGAGGTCGCAAGAGGTAGCTGGTGGGCTTAGAGGTGTAAACCACCCACAAATTTTGTTGGCCATGCAAAGTACTTGAAGTAAATATTCAAACCACTGCCCATATTTACAGAAATCCAGATTTTCAGCTTTTCTTGGAAAAAGAAAGATCTGGTAAACGGGGCTCCTATCCCCCTTGGCATCAATGATTGGACATTCAGCACGCTCTCCTGCTCAATCGTGGCCCCTGGGGCATCTGCATTTGACAGCCCTATCTATGCATATTCCAGCCACCTGAGCAGATGGTAAACTCCTTGATGAGGGAACAAGTCCTGTTTGCTTCTGCAGCCTCCCACAGTAGCTGCTCTGCTGAATGGATACATTTTTTCATATTTCTATTTTTAAATAAGGCTCCCGTCTGATTAAAGCTATCATGTAATACATATACCTATCTTAAAGATATACTTCGTTTTCCCCACAAGAAGTTTAAAATATTTTCTCATGTCATCCTCATGTGGTATGTGGAAATTTCAGATTAGTATATTTCGGGCTTAAAGTTCTTTGAATAAAGCAAGGAGTCATAGAGTTAATGGGACAGAGATGGGCTCCAAACCAAAGCCAATCACTGCTGGCTTCGCCTTAGAATACTTGAGTTTTAAACAAATGAAGATGCCTGGATCCCAACCCCAGAGATTCTGATTCATGTGAATCATTTTTAAGCTCTCTGGTTGAACAGTCAGGATTAAAAACCACTGGTTTAAACCAGGGGTTGGCAGACTATAGTCCACAGGCCAAATCCAGCTTACTGCTTGTTTTTTGTATACAGCCCATAAACTCAGAATATTTTTACCTTCCCAATGGTTGCAAAAGATCCAAAGGGGATTACGTTGACAAGTGAAAATTACATAAAATTCAAATTGCAGTGCCATAGAGCTTTATTAGCAACATAGCCACGCCCATGCATTTAACACGCTGTTTAAGGCTGCTCGCGTGCTGGAACAGCAGAGTTGAGTATCCGCAGCCGAGACCTCCCGACCCACAAAGCCTAAAATATTTACCATCTGGCCCTTTACATGAGAAGTTTGTGACCTCTGGCTGAAACCTTCAAAGTAGAATAAAATACTACTCAGAATCTGGTCCAGAAAAGCAATGTGAGTTTGATAAAGAATAATTTACATGTATGCTAATACCAGTTCATGGAACTTCCTCTTCATTCATCCCATAACTGACAGGAAACCTAATCTGAAATTCTACCCAGGTGGCAATGTTCTCTGAGTGAGAATGTTCGCTAATTGGTTTCTATTCAGATGATTGGTGATTACTTTCATAGACTTCCAGGCCTGGTTTTTGGTGTATTCTGCATCAACAAGTTTTGGGTTTTTCCGAGATAGAAGAATGAGAGGATCTCGCTCTGGACTTGTCCTATAAAAGAAACAGATGACATAAAACTATGTGTCCTACACCGTAATACTATTCCCAGTCTCTGGAGGGTAAGCAGTCACTGGACCCAACGAAATGATGGTGCACACAGGTGGACAACTCATTGGTTACTTTAACAGCAGAGGAGGGGGATACTGGATACTGCAGCATCCAGGTGGTTCTGGGCTGTCCCCACTTTACCCTTCAGGAATGGGGAGAATTTGGCCCTCCTTTGCTTGCATCCAGTCTTTAAGATTATGTCGTTCTGGTCATTACAGCCATATACCAGGGAATGAATTCCCTTTTAGGAGGGTTCATGTAGCCTCTATAATCAACAGTAACCATTGCTGTGTGACTATGTAATCACCACTCACAAAAATAGCATCATGACCTTTGTTGTGTGTGCTCTGTAAAATCTAGTATAATATTTAAATTAAAAAGAAAACTAAAAGGCTTAAAAACATGAAGACTATATGGACAAAAAGCCCTTGCTAGGGTCCAAGTAGCAGGTAGTCTTGACATTTGGGGGGGTCATGGATCCCCTGAGAATCTGATGAGAACTACGGATTCTCCTCTCTAGAAAAATGTACATATTTCCCTGTAATTTCAAGGGAGTCCTAAGACCCTTGAAGTTCACACATGGATACCAAGTTAAGCATCTGTCATCTCAAGCTTGGAGCATCGGAGAAGTTGATGAAAGACAGTAAGCAGTGGCTGTTCGGACCGCCTGCACTCTGAAGTCCCCTGCTCAAGTAAACAGAGGGCGGGATCTCTGACAAGGACTCGCCAAGAAAACTACAAAACCCTTCCTTCTTCACAGTCTCTTCTGGATTCATCTATTCGACACATATTCATTGTGCATCTATGTGGCAGATACTGACCTTGGCACTGGGGATACGGAGCTCAACGACAAGGATGGGGTCCCTCCCCAGCCTTTCCCCTTTCCCTCTTCCTCTCTGTCTCCCCTGCTCCCCTCTCCCTTTTCATGGTCTCGGTCTGTGCTCTCGACCACTATTTGGCAGCCACGTGGTCAGGGGATCCGCTCATGATAGCAGCCAGCAGAGAGACTGGGCGAGACCATAAGCTACTCCTAGGAAACTGTCATCTTCCAGACAAGAGGACAACTCATCTTTCTGCCCATCAAACTGGTGGCACTCTGTAAATACCTGTTGAATTACTGGGTGAACTTGACTTCTTTGAATTTCAGTTCAATTATGGGAGATTTGGTCAAATAATCTGAATTCTTTTCCAACGTAAAATTCTATGATTCCACGTTTATTTCTCAGATTTCTTTGTGAGCTAGAGTTTGTTACATCCTCAAAATTACTTACATTTGACACATTAATTGTAAGAGTATCTTTGTAAAGTGTCAGAAAATATAATCACCTTGATCCTCGGAAATACGCTGTGGAGTTTTTCTTTTTCCATGGCCACTGTGCTGCCGACCTAAAAGTAGATTTTTATTAGTTCCTACGTTTTTTTCTTAAATATATCAAGGATATGTTTTAACCAGTTCTGAGGATTAGTTCAGAGCTTTACATTTTTTAAATAAGTCTGGGCCAGGCTATTCAAAAGAAAAATCCCCAAATGGCATTATGTTCTCTTTTGTTATTAACTTCATTCCTCTGGAGGGGTTAGCTCGTAATATCTACAAATCCACTGCTCCATTACTAAGTCAGCAACATGGAAAGAAAAGCTCACAAACACCAAGTGACATGTTCAGGGCTGTTTAATTCAGAGGATTTCTATTCTTCTTTAAGTAGAGTGCTATCGATAAAGTTAACATGCAAAGAGAACTGCGGAAAATATCACAAATTGAGTTAAGGGCAAGAAAACAAATCACTCCCTGACTTCATGTTTTGGATACGTAGGAGGTGTCACCAGAGTTAGTCTGATTTTGCAAAGAACACTGGTATTCTCGAAACTGTACTCAGTGCTCCATAATGACAAAGTCCCTGAAACTCAGATCTTGGAACACATTACCCGGACCAGCTCTCCTCGCTGAAACTACTAGCTCACAGACACGGCATTCTGAACTTTCTTCGTGGAAACCCTGCACAGAAGTTTTCACAATGTCTTCCTCTGAAAAAGGAGGGGAGGCCTCAACTGGAGTTAATGAGGGACTGGTTGTCTATATTAGCATAATGAGACTAGGATACAAACTTTTTAGGTAGAGATACTTTTCAGATACATAGTGTCACATTACTTCTCTCCACCAAGAGCACTGCTCCATCTTTCTTGGCGTATCTCTAGCCCTTTCTTTTCTTTTTTTTTTAAACATATCTTTATTGATTTCAGAGAGAGAAAGGGAGAGGGAGAGAGAGAGAAACATCAATGATGAGAGAGTCACTGATCAGCTGCAGCCCGCAACCCGGGCATGTGCCCTGACCGGGAATTGAACCCTGATCGCCTGGATCCTAGATTGACGCTCAACCACTGAGCCATGCCCGGCCGGGCTCTGGCCCTTTCTTGCTGGATCACATTTTTCTGATTCTCCAGCCCAAAGTCAGCACTCTCTAGCGCTCTGCCCTGTATTCTCTTCCACCAAAATATAGACACTACAGCATCAGGGTTTTTGTTTTATGGGTTTCCCAGTGGAAAAATGATACGTGCTCATTATATAAAATTCTAATGGAAAAACATAAAAGTAGGGAAAGCATCATCTAATTCCTCTAATCACTGACAAACACTTTTAACAATTTAACATTTCAGGGGAGAATTTCCCTCCAACCATCTCCTCATATCAGGGTTCTCAACTAGAGGAGATTTTGCCCATCTACCTCAGGGGACATTTGGCCATGTCTATCGGCATTTCTGATTGTCACTGCTGGGATGTTGCTACTGGCCACTAGTGGGTAAAGGCCAAAGGATGTTGCTAAACATCCTACAATGAAGAGTGTGGTTATATAGAGAACACCCTTGCTTTTAGGAAATACACAATGAAAGTAGTAAAGAGTAACAGATCATAAGGTATGCAACATACTCTCAAATAGTCCACAAAAAAACAAAGTATGCATGTATATTATATAAGCAGTCTAAATGTCCAGCAAAAGACACAATGAAGTAAATTATAGTCCATGCAACAGAACACCATGCAACTGTTAAAATAATGCAGTAGCTTCATATATACTGACGTGGAAAGATTCCTAAGACACCCTGACAAGTGGGAAAAAGTTGTCCGGATTGGATATATTTATAAATTTTTATGGGCATGTATAGGTTTCATAATTAGAAAAAAAATTTTTTCAAAGATTTTTAAAAACAAAGCACATGTATGGCAGGTAGGAGAGGTGCTACAAAAAGAGTGTGAAAGGGGTATTTACAAGTACCTGGGGAAAAAAAGAATTAGAGCCTGACCGGGCGAGGCTCAGTGGTTGAGCATCAACCTAAGACCCAGGAGATCAAGGTTTGATTACTGGTCAGAGCACATGCCCCGGTTGTGGGCTCAATCCCCACTAGGGGATGTACCAGAGGCAGCCAATCAATGACTCTCATCATTGATGTTTCCATCTCTCTCTCTCCCTCTCCTTTCCTCTCTCTGAAATCAATAAAGATATATTAAAAAAAAAAAAGGAATTAGAAAACTAAGGCCAAGAATAACTTGGAAACCAAAAGGTTTAAGATCTTTCTATATTTCCCCTCTCTCAAAATTATGTTCCAAATTAAAAGATAAGAGACGACAGCCTCAATAGCTAGAGAACACGGGTAACACCAACTGGTAAAGTAGAGAGAAAAAGGCACTCAGAAACCTGAACTTCAGGCCTGGATTGGTTCCTCATCTTCATTAAGTCACTTAACCCAATTGGGCTTTCATTCCTCCATCCCTAAAATAAGGAGTTGGACAAGCACAGTTTCCAGTTCCAGGTCTATGAAGTATGAGACCAAGTTATCTTAAAAAATAATTTCCAAAGTATACCTGTGGATAATAGACTCGTTTTTGTTGTTTTGTTTTGTTTTTCCCCCCTCAAGCCCCACATGTTCCTCCTGGGAAGAGACATTCACTTCGTCATCTTTGAAGCTCTAGCTACACTTAGTACATGAGATAGATGTTTGTGGAAATAAAGTTGAATTAAATTATTTCCCCTATTACCTGAGAGAAGACTATATAGACTGTGTTTCTAGAAGTTTGCTAATTAAGTACCCATATTGTTTAAATCGTTAATGTAAAATGTAGCCAGGTAAGAAATAACCTATGGCTTAGGTGACCTGGACAATCTAAATTCTGAAATGATGGCAGGATGGGATGGAGCCAACAGGCCAAGACATGTCCCAATCATGTATCAGAGAGGATCTGGAGTAAGCTTGTCTTTGAGATAGATACCTATAGGACATCTATGCCCACCCCATTCCCATCTAAACGACTTAGTTTTAAATTATAAAGTGCATTTATGGTCCTCCATAAATGTTCTATCCTCTCCAACACACTCCTTCATTTTTCTCTCATTATTAAAGTAATTCACTCTTATTTAGAGAATCTTAAAAGTACAGAAAAATTTAAAGAAGAAAAGTCTTCTATAGTCCCTCCCACAGAGGCACTGCTGAGTTTAGAGTAGGTTCTTCTGTTCTCCTTCTATGGATACTTAGATATTTTTATACACATGCTAAGTTGCTTTTGCTATAAACAGTTTCTTGTCTCTTATTTTTAACTTAAAAGTTAGTCATTTTAAAGTAGTTGTTTATACGCTACTGTTTATTTCAAGAAGAGCCATAAGGAGGGACAAACAAAACCTCCCCAAAGGACCTACCTTACCAGATCTTCTCTGAAGAGGTCCCATCGTCCAAGACCTGCAGGGTAAATTGGCCAAACAGCAGGTCCCCCTTCCCAAAATGTCCAAGCAGGATACATGATGTCATGGTACTCTGATGTCTTCAACAGAAACAGAAAGGTCGTTCTAAATCAGTCTCAGAAGAGAAGCAAAAGCAGCCAATTGCATTCATGCCACAGGATCTGGACAAAGGCCTTGCAAGTCCTAGCACCACATTGTCAAAGATATAGCTTCCCTCATCTGTAAAGCTAGACTCGAGGCATTAAAGGGCAAAAATGACCGTGGGTTAAAATTCATGGGCTCGCTGAATCCCAGAATTTGAAATTGCATCAAATGTCAACTTTTCCAGTTCCCCAAAGTTCTGTTTTTCTAGAGAACATCCACTGTTAGGGTTTTTAATTTAAGGAAATAATATAAACAATTCTGAATGATCACATAAGCTCTCTCATCTTTTAACTGCTGTTACACTTGGAATGTATACTGTCTTACCAGTTCTTGGTTATTCCTAGACTGGTCTTTTGAGAGCAAGAATTAGGAAATACAATGCAATGGTCAAGAGCATGGGCTCTTGAGACAGATCATCTGAATCTGAATGCTGACTCCACCTCTTTTCAGCTCCAGACAAGTTACTCTTTCTCTGTCTCAGTTTCCCTGTCTTTATAATGGGAGAAATAATAATATCAATAATACTATCTATATAATAGGTTTGTTTTGAATATTAAATGAATTATACATGGCCCTGGCCAGTTTAGCTCACTGGTTAGAGTGTCAGCCTGTGGACAGAAGGGTCTCGGGTTTGATTCCCTGGTCAAGGGCATGTACCTGAGTTACAGGTTCGATCCCGGCCCCAGTCAGGGAGTGTGTGGGAAGCAACCAAGCAATGTGTCTCTCTCACATCAATGTTTCTCTCCCTGCCTTCCGCTCTCTCTAAAAAAAAAATCAATGAAAAAAATCTCCTTATGTGAGGATTGAAAAAAAAAAAAAGTTATACATGTAAAAAAGCTTAGAACAGTATCTGACACATAGTAGGTACACAGTAAGTGTTAGTACTACCCAACACTGTGGCACTGTTGAGCTCGCACTGGCTGGTCAGTAAACTCTTGGGTATTCGTCTGTCAGGGTTAGAAGTGCTAATGGGCAGAATGGGGTAAAGGGTGTTATCCCACATATTTTGAAAAAACTTTGAAACCATTGGTTCCCTTTTTATGGTTACTTCTGTTAAAACTCTGGCCACTCGCCCTAGATGGTCAGAGTATTGTTCTGATATGCCACGGTTGTGGGTTCAATCCCCAGTCAGGGCACATACAAGAAGCAACCAATGAAAACAAAAGTGGAACAACAAATCAGTGTTCCTCTCTCTCTCTCTCCCTTTCTCTAAAATTAATCAATAAATAAAAATTAAAAAGAAAATTACAACTCTGGCCACTGATAAACCTCTAACCCTACTGTTTCTTCTACTGGAATTACACAAGAAATATGCTGTTTGCCTTCTCTCAAATACTTAAAAAAATGGTATGTGATTCATCAAGCAGCTCAGACATAGCTGCTCAATAGAAGCTGCACAATTACTATAAAGTCGACAGACTAAAATCCTTCCTTAGGAAACTAGGAGTCATTAGTTTAAAAAAAAAGGAGGGAAGTGAAGATAAAAAGAGAGTTAATATACTAATGGTCATACTTTATTATCCACAGAAATAACAGGTAAATAACAAAGTCCTTACTGACTTACATGGGAGCCTCTATTTGTTCTTCTGGAAGGCTTTCCTGACAAACACCGGGGCCAAGTACTTTTGAGAAATGAGGCTAAGTCATGGGAAATGGAACACAAATGTGGCCTCAGCCCACTTGCAATACAGGAAATAAATGAGTCTAGAGAGAAAGTAAATTGTGATAAAGAAAAAGTGGGGATAAAAGGTCCCTCTGCTTTGGAAAAATCAAATCAGAGATGATGTTCCTTTTCTCAAAGTCCATAGGGTTTTCCTAAGCCCACTCTTCCCCCATAGAATCTTCCACCCACTCTCTTCTAGACTCCCCCATCCTGTCCCCAAATGTATTCATACTTAAGTCACTAGGGAACCAAGGCCCATCCCCGCCAATACACCATTTAAAATAATCTGAGCACTGGCAAGATATGAACTGTCCTAAGTTCTCCAGGCCCACAGATATGTCCTAGAACTCCTATACCTTCATAACTAGACCCAATACCCCCTCACAAATCTCTCTTGGATATCCCAGGCCTACCCCCTCAATGTACTGCTTGGATATAAACTGTGTGGAGTTTTCTAACACCTTCGGTTTCACTGTTAGCCATGCTGGAGCCTTGGGATACAGTGACAGATAAGCCAGGTGATGCCCAATACTGTGGCGGATGTGTACATTGTAGGAGCTCAACAAATATTTTTGAATGTGTTCTCTAATTCCAAGCCCATGAGCTTTCTTTCTTGGGCCACTCTCTCTCAAGGATCTCTGAAACATACCTCTAATGCCCTACAGGTTCTTCAGGCCTCTCCTTCCCTACCCTCCATCCCTAACCCTATAGACACTTATGCAATCTCACATTACTTACAGATCTTCAACCCTATCTCCTCAGTCTTATTGCTCAACTACTGTGAAGCTAACAGGGAAACAGACCCATTCCTGGATCTCAGGCCTCATCCTCACCATGATCCATTAGACTCTGTCATAGGACAATCATCTCCTGCTCATATCCTAGGGGACCACCCTGCATCCCCTCATATGGCTCTTCCTGTACTCACCTTGCTGAAGGAGAAGACTGGAATGGCAGGCTCCATCCATTTAGGAACCTGAGGATAATCTCGTACATTGATCACCATTTCCATGTCAGGGAGGCGCCCAATAACTTCCAAAATAAAGTGTTCCACACCATTGCATCTGTCAAACAGAAATACCAGATTCACCAGAGCAGTGCCTGCTCTAGGACAAGGCAGTGTCTCATGCACACCTTTTTTAAAAAAAGTATTTTTATTCATTTTAGAGAGAGGAAGGGAGTGGAAGAGAGAGAGAAACATCAATTGGCTGCCTCCTGCACACCCCCTACTGGGGATTGAGCCCAAAACCTGGGCATGTGCCCTGACTGGGAATCGAACTGGTGACCTCTAGGTGCATGGGATGATGCTCAACCACTGAGCCACACCAGCCAGGCCATGTGCACTTTTAAAGTAAGACAAGCCAGTGTTCAGATCATGAGCCTACTGCGAAGTCTCCTGAAAGCAGTGCTCCTAAAAGGGCTATTCTACTCTTTCATGTACTGTAAGTTATCTTTCCTAGCTAAGTTGCTCCAGTTTCTAATACTTAATAAAATTTTCCAACTGGATCACCAAAAGTTTGAAGGGAGTATCATTGCTACTCCTACCAACACTTCTCTGTTCATTCCAGTTTTTTTCTTTATTTCATCAATGTGGAATAGTTTAGTAAGCAAGACACAGATCGTGATGGGAACTGAAATGGCTAATTTTCTAATTGTATTCCCTGGGCTTGCTTCTCACAAGACATTATTACTTTTCTACCATAATTAAGCCTCACAGTTTATGAGGAAAGAAAGGAAACCTTTCATTACCTTCAACCTGAAATAAAGAATACTATCAAAATCAGTTTTGCAAGCCAGCAAAAGAATTTTATGTACACAATCATGAAAATTATAATATAGCATTCTGGCTAGATTCCCCGGGAATCCTCAGAGGATTTCTGGAAAGAAAGAAAGAATAGACTGACAGCTTAGCTTTCCTGCCCCATCCTTTGAGAGTCTAACGAGCATTATCGTGGGAGCAGCATTCCAAGGATTCACCAAAATTTTCTGGCAGCATGAAAATGAATGATTCAAAACACTGACTTATATATAGGGAGATAACTGCAAAAAAAAAAAAAAAAAAAATCAATGATCCATAAACATAAGAAAAGGTGCTCAACTGTGTTAATAATAAATAAATTCTCAAAAGCCAAACTGTTAAATATTGGGTAAGCTTTCAAGTCCAATAATGTACATACGGTCTTCATATTTTCTCTCTCTTTGTAGAAATTAGAAATTCTCCTATGCTCATAATTTACACTTAAAGTCTCTGTTATTGTCCCACATAATGAAACAAATGTCTGTTTAAAATATCGCAGTGATTTTTCCCCACTGCCACCTATTTTCCCTTGACACTTGATAACCAAAATGCAACTGTGATTACCTCGGTGTGGTGAGAAATTAAACGATCTTTATTTTCCCTTCTGTGGTTGTTTTTACATATTTTTTTTACACTGAAAATGTATTAATTGGTAATAAAATTGTTATTAAGAACGAATAATATAAATCCTTATGTCCAAATGGATACATGCTTTTTGCAATACTGCTCATTTATTTTACTTTTAATCACAGCACAGCAACGGTTTAGAAAGAAGATCTTAGGTAAGGGAATGTCATGCCCTCTGAGTTTTGTACTTTATATAATGCCACCTAAACCCAACTTCTAGGCTTAGTCTGTGACCCTTCCTGCTTGCCCCCAGCCCTTGTCCACTGATTTGTTACCTCAACTCTCATACCTGCAGTCCTGGCTAGTGTAGGCTGCATAATCTGCAGCCCCAGTTACTCCTCTTGACTTTTCACCACCTTACTTTGAATACTTGGTACCTAGAATAATACGTGGCCCTTGACAATGCTTTTCCTCCACCTTCAGCCCAGCTTACTTCTGCTAGGTCTCATCAGCCTGTGTCCTGCAGCCACTATATCCAGGGAAAGATGTACTGTCACAGGCCAGTACAACCAGTGACAAGCCCAAGCCTCATGAAGAGAGAGGAGACAGGCTTTGATATGGGAGAAAAGAGGATAGGAGTTGGCAAGGAAAATTTCCAGGCGAGAAGAGCTTGTCACTATTTTACAGTCCTCTGAAACGTGAGGAGGGATTGGCCTGTGGGTCTCTTTAATTGGCTTCTCCGTAAGAACAGAATCAAGTAAGCCCATGTCATAAGGTCAGAAGATATATATGCCTCATCACTCTTACCTTGAGGGAAACATGCAGTCATTTTCTCGGTATAATCTGTTCTCAATGATCTGATAGTGAGTCCCTAGCTTCCGGCTGACTACCTCCGCCATGGTCTTCCTCGAGATACCTCCTCGGAAAGGAGTCAGATCCTCTTCTATGACACTAGGAAAGAATGGGAATCATCAAGGAAAGCAGGCCAAGAGAGTGTACCATCCCACCTATTTCCTTGGGTTTCGGTTTAGTATTAAAGAACACAGTGAGCTGAGGGAAAGAAGAGAGGGCAGGAATGAGTACCCTTTCCCCCAGACGCACCTTAGGGAATCTAAAACTTCATCGCCATCAAAGCCACCAAGAGGAAAAGGCAAGTCAATTTCTCTTCTTCCTCCCTCTCCCTGGATTGCCCCTCCCTTGCCTGAGGCACATTCCACCTTCCCTGCTCAGGCCACATCTGTGTCCTCGATGTCACTGCAGTCCCACGGGCCACCCCTTCTCTGAATGCCTAGCAGTTTGACATTGCCCAACTCCCTTGTTCTGGTCTGTCTGGCCTCTCCCCACCCCATACTCTAGTAGCCTAATGGCAATAATGAAAAATTACACTATTTTGTATCCCTTTTATAAAGTTCATCACAAAGTAAGCTTTTAATAAGTTACCATACGCATCAGGTGTATTTTTTAAGGAGCCTTGGGACAACATAATGAGGAGCTAATGGGCCCTGATATTTAGCTAATATAGAATCTGGGACCTGGCGAAGTTAGGTGGCTTGCCATGGGGATAATTACTGGGAGATCTGGGACTAGAAGTGATTATTGCTTTTGGAGCAATCTTTCTTCCGCACTCCAGTCCTATTTTGCACTTTAAAAGTAACCAACAGGAAAGGTATAATTAGATTCCTTTATAAATATGTTTGACAACATTTACTGAGTACTTGCTGAGAGCCAGCACCAGGGATATGACAGTGAATAAGACACAGACATTGACCAGACATTTTCCAGTGGGAAAAACAGACAAGTACATGTGCTGACTCCCACCGAGTTAGTGGCAAGGCTGAGACCACCTGGGCCTCTCCTATCCCAGGGCATTTGTATTCCCTACAAATAGGAAACCGCCTCAGAAACCCTGTCTGCTTTCAAAAATATGCTTGGCTTTCGGGCCACTGCAACTAAGGTCTCTTGGAGATCTTCCTTATAACAAGAACTAATTTCTCAAAGACAAAGCAAAGAACTCACCCATGGTAGCAGCTGCAGTTTTGACTCGAACATGGTTCATAATCCTCCAAAGACCTGTTAATTTGGTCAATAAATACTTTCCATTTTGAACCTTAAAAAGTGGAGTAAATGAAGGTTAACAAAATGCCCTTGAGCATCTTTGCTTACTTAGTAGCGGACAGGCAGAACCAACAGAAGGCCAAAAGTTTTACACACCCCCTTTCCCATCCCACTGGTGGAAACGAAACGCCGGGAAGGATTCATTCTGTGACTCTCCAGCCCTCTTGCCAAGTCTAATCTTGTAGTCGGCGGTCGGGTAGCCGAGACATTGGAAATTTTCCAAGCTCAATGCCTGACCCTCAGAAGGCTACAGATAATACTGTACTGGTAACACCGACTCCCACCTTTTACTAATCAAACTGAGTCCTACTATAAAGAGGATCGATGGGAAGCCACACACATCAACCCTCCCTTCATCCCTTCCGGCAGCGGTGTAGGAAACACACCCGCACAGAGGCCCGGCCCCGCGCGCACGATGCACCCGCGGCTGTCTCCGGGCGGCGCGGCGCTGCGGAGCGCTAGGGTGCCCGCCACCGCGCGCAGAGGAATCCCCTCCTCCCCGCCGTCCCTGGGAACTCTGGAGGATGCGTCCCTCCCCAGGGTCCCGGGCGGGAGAAGCAGCAGCAGACACCCAGGCACTCCCTCTCCTCTCCAAGGAGCCCCCCAACCCGCCGCCCCGCCCCCTCTGCCCGGCTCTGGGTTCCAGCGGCCTCCGGGGAGCAAGGGAAGGGGGGAGCGCGCCCCTGGACCCAGCCGGACCCCGAGCCCCGCCCGGCCCCGAGCCCACCTGGCTCCTGGCGGCCGGGCCCTGGGGACAGGAGCAGCAGCAGCAGCCACAGCCCACGCGGGGAGCGCGCCCGCCTCTCCATCGCCCGCGGAGCCGCTGCGGAATCCCCGCCGCCGCCCCGGCGGAAGCGCCGCCCCGCACAACTATGGGAGCCGCACCACGTGCGCGGGGCGGCCCCGCACAGACATGGCGGGTCCCCTCGGCCTCCTCCGCCCCCCCGAGTCCCAGCCGGTGGCGAAGTTTCCCAGGAGCGCTCCCCGGGGCTCGGGGCCTCCGGCGCGCGGGGGCGCGCGGCTGGGCAAGGGGGGGAGCCGAGCCGCGCGCCTGGCCGTCCCGGGGCCGGAAGGTGTGCCTTTGGGCGTATTAAGCTGTTTATAAGAAACAAAAGACTCCGAAAGATCCTTTGCCCCTCCCTCTTCCTGCCCAAGGGATTCCCATAGCAAGGCCTACTCCAGGAAGGGACCTTAGGTTAGTCTCCTTAGTCTGGTCTGAGCTGAGGATGGTAGACAGGGCTCCAGGCAGGGGCCTGGGAGCTCCAGGCCCGCTGTGTCCCAGTGTGTCTGCCTTACCTGGTAAGAATTGGCCTGCGATGTGTTTTCCACTCTTTCTCGACTACTTTGTAAGTAGCCCATTCTCACTTCTGAAATCTAAGACCCCTGCCACCCCACCCCCCTTTTCCTCCTTTCTTCAAAATGTCACATATGTACAGGGTTGCCTCGCTGTCTTTGGAATTTTCATGCTTATGTGAATTCCCCATGCACGTGTATTAAAATTGGATTTTCTCCTGTTAATCCGTCTCTGTTAATTTGATTATTAGCCCAGCGAGAAAAACTTAGGTGGGAGGAAAAAAAAAAAAAAAAAAAAATATATATATATATATACACACACACACACACATATATATACATATATATATTTTAGCTCCACGCTATAGTATACAGCACTATTAAATAGACCCCAAGGGCTTGCAAATAGCATAGCAGAGGTCTCCTCATAACAGGAATTTATAACAACTAGGGTGATTAGACATAGAAAAATATCATTGGACATTATACTGGACACTCTACATATTTAGATGTATACAGTGATCACAAAACTACAATTGTTATCCATTGTCTAAAATGTACATAGTGACAACTTAGGCTCTGTGGGAATACTTGGGAGAACAAGATGAGATCTGTGCCCTCAGGGAGTTTAGAACTAGACAAATAGGCTTCCCAGAGATAACTTACAACTTAAATATCTAAACATTCCTGGTTACAGTGGAGGGAAAGATCAACATGAGCGGGACATCTGGAGAAAGGGGTAAGGGGCGCATGTATCCAGGCTGAATAAAGGGGAAATGTTGCGGTGAAGGAATATTGTACTGGAGAGCTTAAAAAAAAGAAGCCATCATTTGCAGAAGGTGAGGGTAGAATTTAGGGTGATGATAGTGGAGGGCAGAACTTAGGATGCATGTTGAGGAATGGTGAAAGACGAAATAATGTTGATTAGTTGCAAACAGGCCATGTCACTCACTTTGGGTGAGTAGGCAAGAGGAAAAATTAGATCTCCCAGCACTACATCATACAAGACTCCTTCGGGAATCCAATGAAAACTTGAGTCAGAGTTTCTTTTACTTCTAGGAAGGTGTGCAGTACTTCAAAATGAAGGTTCATCAAAAGCAGGTAACGCCTGGCCTGGCGTGGCTCAGGGGTTGAGCATCGACCTGGGATCCAGGAGATCAGGGTTCGATTCCTGGTCAGGGCACATGCCCGGGTTGTGGGCTTGATCAATTACTCTCTCATCCTTGATGTTTCTGTCTGTCTCTCGCCCTCTCCTTTCCTCTCTGAAATCAACAAAGATATATTTAAAAAAAAAAAAAAAGCAGGTAACAAGGCAGTGTGCTACATAAATGAACAGCACAATAACCTTCATTTTCAAAGTTAGTCTAAAATGAATATAGTGGAAAATAATTTTTAAAACTTGAACAACAGAGCTTCTCTTCTTCACAATTAGTTTCCTGTGATCGGAAGAAAATGGGAATTGCCTTGTGTGGCAATGAAAATAAATCCATATTTTCTGCAATTTTGCAGGGCTTATCTGTGTAGAAGAAGAGCAGCGAGACTGGGAGTTAAGAGGGCCCTAGGCACAGGAGGAACAAGCTGCATGTGAATCCGAATGATAGATCCATTTCCTTAACAGGTAAGATATTTTATTCCAGTGGTTCCTAGGTATGAATAAGTACCAGAATCCTAGAGCTTATGAAAATCACAAGTTGCTAGGTTCTATGTCAGCCACTAGTTTAAAATGCAAACACTACAGCTTAAAAGACCCTCCACGTTCAAGCTCCTGGTTGTGTCTTCCAATTCATTTCATGCTGCTGACAAGAAAAAAATCTTGAGATGTTCTAAGTTAAAATTACAGTGGCTGGACAGTGAGAGAAAGAGAGCAGTTAGCCTGTTAATAGCTATGGACCAGCTCTAACAAAAGACTGCTCCTATTCCTGTATATATGTTGGTATTTAGGATTAATTTCCAGGTGGCTATTTCCATGATTATCCACCTTTTTTTCAATTACAGTTGACATTAAATATTATTTTATATTAGTTTTAGCTGTACAGCATAGTGGTTAGACATTTATATAATTTATGAAGCGATTCATCCCATAAGTTCAGTACCCACCAGGCACCATACGTTATTACAATATTACTGACTATATTCCCTGTTCTGTGCTTTATATCCCTATGACTCTTTTGTAACTACCAATTTGTACTTCTTAATCCCTTCACCTTTTTCACCCTGCCCTCCAACCCTCTTCCTTCCCATCTGGCAACCATCAGTTTGTTCTCTGTATCTATGAGTCTGTTTCTGTTTTGTTTATTTTGTTCTTTAGATTCCATGTGAAATTATATGGTACAGTATTTGTCTTTCTCTGACTTAATTCACTTAGCACAATACCCTCTAGGTCCATCCATGTTCTCACAAATGGTAAGATTTCATTCTTTTTTAAGGTTGAGTAATATTTCATTGTGTATATGTACCATATCATCTTTATCCAGTCATCTATCCATAGGCATTTAGATTGCTTCCATATCTTGGCTATTGTAAATAATGCTGCAATGAACATAGGGATACATATATATTTTTTTTAAATATTTTTTTTCCGTTGCTTTTCCTAGAGAATGGGAGAGAGAGAGAAACATTGGTGTGAGAGAGACACATCCTGAACAGAACATGTGGCTAGGGATCGAGCCTGCAACTGAGGCACATGCCCTTGGTTGGAATTGAACCCGGGACCCTTCAGTCCACAGGCTGATGCTCTAACCACTGAGTCATATTGGCCAGGGCCATATATCTTTTCCAATTAGTGTTTTGGATTTCTTTGGATAAATACCCAGAAGTGGAATTGCTGGGTCATAAGATAGTTCTATTTTTAATTTTTTTGAGGACCTTGTGCACTATTTTCCATAATGGCTGCATCAATTTGCCACAAATATCCACTTATTAACACATGAATTTTCCAGTCTGCTGCTTACAGCTAATCCACAGGAGCAGACACTCCTTCCTGGAGGACTCTGCTGAGCTTATCCCAAAACTAGCTCCACTTTACCTTCTTCCATCTCCTTTATCTATAGCTAATGTAAATCCTTTCAGAACAGCTTACATGCCCCCCACCTCCACCCCTTGCAAGACTCTGGGATACTGGACATGTCTATTTTTTCCACCTAGCTGTGCTCCTGGTTTGGACTTCCTGTCCAAAGACTGGTCTTCTTTTTGGCTAGCTTTTTTGGTTCAATAAAACTTTTCTTTAAAAAACACTTTCTGCTGTGGAAGTTGTTTTTTGTTACCACCACATTTCCCTTTGCTCACCATGATTGAGCTATACAATTTTGTGTTAAGTTTCTCAAACATGCCAAGCTCTAACCTACTTTAGAACCTCTGCATAAGTTTTGTTTACTATCTAGATTGCTTTTCTCTCCCATCTTTGCATCTCTGGTCCCTTCCTAGCATTCAGGTTTCTGCTGAAATGTCATCCCCTCAGACAGGATCCCCTCAAAATAGCACCCTCCTTATTGTCTACCTCACCTCTTTATCCCCTTCATAACATTACAATCTCTATCTTATTTATTAAATAAATGTTTCCCTCATTAGAATATAAGCTTCCGGAGGGCAGAGACATATCTGTCTTGTTCAATGACACTATACCTAGTTCATAATAGTTACTAAATAACTGCTGACTGAAGGACAGATGCTGTGAAGACAACAGAAAAGTGGTAAAGGAGTTTCAATGTAGCAAGTTAGGAAACAGTTAACAGACCGAATAAGAAAACAAATGTGCAAAACTCCATACACCTACAGGTGAATACAATGAAAATATGTAATGATCTGTGTTGAATTTTATATATTCATGTCTCCTACCTTCAGTTTCCTCTGTAAAATAGAAACAATGGTAGTATCAAAGCATTACGAGATTTAAATGAAATATACTATATAAAGCTACTTACTAGTCTAGTGTCTGGTGCCAAAAAAACTCTCAGTAATAGTTAACTAATCATCTACCCAATACAAAAAGCTTTCTCTTAAGGCTCTTATAATCTCTGGAGCAAGAGATCTCACACAAGTGCTCCTTTTGAAACTTTTATTCTTCTTTTAATACCAAACTTTTGACAGTTTCTGATTTCATCATGATGTTGTCCACCTCCTTACTTTATTATCTGCCAATTCCCTGAAAGTCATTCTCCCACCAACTGCCTGTTCTTTCTTGGAGTCTAGGCTTCAAACCCCAAACGCTCTCTGCAGCTTTCCTTGGTATGGACACCACCACCATCCCACAGAATTTATTACGCCGTCTTGCATGCCATCTCCCGACCTTGGGCAGAATATTAATGTTGCATTTATTGTAACAAATTGTAATTTTTGTAACAATGTAAGTTATTTCACAATTTGTCTCTTCCTCTAGACTCTGAGCTCTAGACCTTTACAGTAAACAGGACGACTGGATGCTGAAGCAAGACCGCGCGATTTGGGCTCCTTTACTTCGCAGTGACGTGACCTTAGGTGACGTCTCCCAACCTTCCCCATCCGTAAAACCGGAGCGACAACTTGCATACAGTTGGGGTCCACGACGTTACCACAGTGACCCTTAGGGGCTGGCTTACTGAGGCCCGAGCAGGAAATGCGTTAGCTGGCGCTGGCCGGGAGCGCTGGACCACGAGTCCGGAGCAGGCGCGTCCCACTGCGCATGTGCACGCTGGAGGGGGTGGGAGGCTCGCTCCTCCAGCGGTCCTTGTAGTTCCGGGAGCCAGCTCCCAGGTCGGATGCCCAGCCGTCGCGAAGCTGACGTCATCGCCGTGCGCTGCCACGTCTGCTCAGCTCCGCGGTAATGGAGGCTGAGGATGAGTGCTGACGGCACTGAGCTCTGCTTCTAGCTTTAGCGCTTGCTCTGACTCTGGCACTGACTCAGAGTCTGGGCCTAGGCCTGGGTCTGGCAACTCGAAGCTGGGACATTTTTTTTTTTACTCTCTGGGCTGGGCGGCCTGCGGACAAGCCGCTGGTTTGGAGCGTCTCAGCGCGGGGAGGGAGCTCTCTGGCTTGGGGTCTGTCCTGTAAAGCTGTCGCCTGCTCCCAGGGATCCCGCCCCACCGGCCGGGCTTCTTCCATGCGTGAGTATTACCGAGCTGCCGTGCTGTCCGTCTGTCCAGGGCCTGTTTCGGCTCTCCGGGTTGCGCAGTGGGGACCGCCTGTCCCCTCGTTAGGGGCCGGTCTGTTGAAGTTTGTAGCGTCTCGCCATCCACCTACCCCCCACCACATCCTCTCGCCTCTTCCATTTCATTTCATTTTATTTTTTTCCCTCTCCACACTTTTCTTTACCTTTGGGCAAGGACCAGCAGCCCCTACCCACATCCAGCAGTTTGAATGCTTTGTCTCACCTGGCGTTTATTAGACTTCAGTCAAAAGCTGTAGGAATACGGCTTTCTGCGGTAATGTTCTGAAAGCCAGGATTTTTTGTTGTTTTTGGGTGTTTTTTTTTACAGGGTGTCATTCTACAGTGTTTAAGTTGTATCGTTTAGTAAACAAATTTTCATATCCATATTGGAAGGAGCTGTGATTTTGCCAGATTGATGAAGACGGTTTCTTTTAAGTGAGGCTCTTCGTCTGTGACTTATATTTTACTCTTGAGGTTTCAGTAATTTCTAACTGATCTTACATACGTTTTTCTGGAGTGGGCATCCACTTGAACTCCTTCCAATGTTTTCACTCTAACGTATGGAGATACCACCTGAACAGTTCTCCTTTTACAGAATTGTTAATTGTTAACAATCGTCATTGTTAATCCTGACAACAACCTCTGTAGGACAGGGAACACTTTTTTTTCTTTTGATAAAGAAACTCAGAGATTAAATGCCTAAGTTTAAAGTCAGATAACATGTGACACATCTGATCTCAGAACCAGATCCCCTGGTAACAAAATGTAACATTTTGTACAGTGCTGATTCTCCTCTATTTCAAGAGGCTTACTGTGAAATATTACATTTGAATTGGAAATGTTTATATTAAGTGTTTCTTGTGAATTTCTACCTGATTGTAATATCTTTCATATGCTATACTTAAGTGACAAAAGATACAAATTGTGACTTCCCTAGTGCTGAACAGACCTTAGATCAGAACTTATGCTTCTGACCTGATCCATTAGAGTCTGAGTACTCATTTCATTAGAATAAAGTAGTTAGTAGATACTGAACATTTGTTTGAAAATCTGGTTTTACAAGCCCTGCTCACTCAGTTTTTCTGGTTGTTTTGTTACGTTGCCTAGTTTAAAAATAGTAAACTGATATTTAATTTTTTTTTTGGTTTTATTTTGTTATTGTTCAGAGTTGAAACAGGTTGACAACCATTAACCTGGGTTGCAACTACAGGTGGCACTGGAAGCAGACTGGTTCCCGGACATGCCCGGTGGAAGGAGGGGCCCTAGTCGGCAGCAGCTAAGCCGTTCAGCTTTACCCTCTTTACAGACTTTGGTTGGTGGGGGCTGTGGCAATGGAACAGGCCTGAGAAACAGGTAAAGAAGAAATAAGATTATGTGTAATTTGTAATATCCTGTGATCAGTAAGACTAATATAGAAGTCATCATGCTATTTAGGTATTTGTTTATGAAGATTATTTCTTGACCCTGAAGTAGAAATCCTGCCTTGAAAACTGAAAGCTCAGTATTTCAGAATACTTGGGAGGCAGAGAGTTGTGATATGGGGCCCACAAAGTGAAAGCAGTTTAATTCTTGTGGATGATAATCCAAATTCTAGTCATCACCTTTTTAGCTATTAAAAGAAGGGAGGAATGAATTAAAGTACAAAGCTTTTTTCTGAGGGCAAATTAAAATGGACAGTTTATATGAGATTCTAAAATTATAAGTCATATTCTACCAAGGGTCTTAAAAATTATTTTCTTAAAAATATTGTTTGAAATTAATAAATTGTCAGCTGTAACCTAAACATCTTAAGATTTGTGTCATTTTGTATGAGAATAAAGAACTTGATTTTTTAAATGGAAATTTATCACTGTTTCCTAATTTCAAAAGTTAAGATGAATTAGTTCTTATCTAGGATAACTCCATCAGGAGTTTCAGTCATGTAGCAGTGGGAAGAGATGGCTTTTACCTGCTTGTTTGGTCAAAATAATTTTTGCCAGCTAATTTCTGCTTCTTCCCTGAACAGAGTTTTTTCTTACTTTGATTCTAATTTTCAAATCTGGTAATCAGTACTACTGCTGTCTTATCAGGCCCTCCTCATATTATTTGTGTACTTCTCTCTTCCTGGACTATTCTCCCTTTTTCTTTCTGACTTTCCAACCCAAGTTCTACTCAGTCTTCAAAATCAATTCTGATTTTAGCATTTCATTGAAGGGGAGTCTCCCTGAAATTTCAGTTTGAAGGGATTTTTCCAGTCTCTGATTTTCATACTAATTTTCAATTGAAATTTTATGGTTATGTATACAAATTACTTATAATTTATTCTAGAGTATTATATTTAACTGTCGTCTTTGGATTTTCTCACTTTAAAAAGTGATACTGAAAAACAAACAAACAAAAAACAGTGATTCTATCTGCTTCATAGAATAATGTTGAAAACAAATGAAACGGTAAATTGTAACTTTTTAAAACTTTACTCTGAATTTACCAAAATTTCTACAAGTAACATGTATTATTACATTTTTTAAAATAAAGAGAATAAAAAGAATGAGAATATGTGAAAATGCTTTTGAAGAAAGGTACTATGTAACATGGATATTTAGGTGAAAGATGTTTCCTATATGAAGTCCATGCCTTAATTTTACTAATATATAATTGACTGTCAACTTAGTGATTCAGTACTTTGAAATTGTAGTAGAAAATCATAGCTGTGCTTAGCTAGGATTCTGGCTAGCTGAAAAAGTCTACCTCTGTGCTTCCCCTCTGACCCCCGTGTGTGTGTGTGTGTGTGTGTGTGTGTGTGTGTGTGTGTATGTATGTGTGTTTTATTTTTTTAGAGAGAAGGGAGAGAGAGAGAGGAAAAAAAAATCAATTTGTTCTACTTATTTGTGCCTTCATTGGTTGATTTGTGTATGTGCCCTGACCAGGGATTAAACCCTCAGGTTTGGTGTATTGGGATGACACTCTAACCAACTGAGCTACCCACCCAGGGCAGCTCTCCCTCTATATTACCTCCAGTAGTTTTTGTTCATTTTCTTCTACTTGGGCTTTGAGGATTCCCCTAGATAATTATGTTCTCAAGTTGTCCCACGGAATCTCGCCTCAGTGTGCCAGTCTCTGCTGTAGGAGTGCTTAGAAGGAAGGAAGAGGCAGGTGGGCCTAGCATTCTAGGCTTCAGGTTTCCTAGTCCTTTCCTAAGCAGACTAATTCCTCCTCTGAGTTTTAAGTATCGGGATACCATGTAAAATACCTTTTGGGGAGGAAAAATGAAGTGTTCTGCTATTAAAAAAGAGCTGAAAACCATATTCCTAGAGGATTATGCTTGCACTTAAAGTCTGCAAGTAGAGTACTGGGAAGAACTAGGAATATTTGGAAGTTACCTCTGCTCTTAGGTGGGTGTAGCTGTGATCACGTATGCTTTTCTCTGCCTGCCTTGTAGCTCTTCTATCCCAGCTTTCAAGGTTCCAATCCGGTTGCCTCGATCTACCATTCTCCACCCACTGTCCTTTTTTTTTTTCTTTCTTTTTTTTTTTTTAATTCTAAGAGGGGTGCCTGGGTTGGGGAGGATGGTTGTACTTGGGGTTTTTTTTTGTTTTTTTTTTTAAATAAATATATCTTTATTGATTTCAGAGAGAGGAAGGGAGAGAGAGAGAGAGAGAGAGAGATAGAAACATCAATGATGAGAGTGTCATTGATTGGCTGCCTCCTGCACGCCCCCGACTGGAGATCAAGCCCACTACCTGGGCATGTGCCCTGACCGGGAATGGATCCATGACCTCCTGGTTCATAAGTTGATGCTCAACCACTGAGCCACGCTGGCCGGGCACCCACTCTCGTCCTTTAACATATATTTCTCTTTTTTTTATTGATTTCAGAGAGAGAGAGAGAGAAACATCAATGATGAGAGCATCGTCATTGATCGGCTGCCTCCTGCACGCCTCCGACTGGGGATTGAGCCTGCAACCCGAGCATGTGCCCTGACCAGGAATCGAACTGCTATCTCCTGGATCCTAGGTCAATGCTCAACCACTGAGCCATGCCCGGCTGGGCAACATATATTTCTTTAGCAATTAACTGGGGTGGTGGGAAGAAAAATGTATTTTTCAACAGATTAGAATAAAGTGAAAGATCGTAGTTGTTCATGGTTTGAAAAGTCACTGTTATTGAGTGATTATTTTGTGACATTTTTACCTCAAGAGGTTATTTTGGGAGAAGATGGTTCTATATTTGTTTCTTGATGGGAAAAAAGCAGCCTAGAATAGGCGATGTAAGACCTGGGGTGAGGGTATAAAGAATAGGGATAAAAACCAGGGATAGATTCAGGAAGGATGTGTACAAAGAAAGGCAGGCTCCAGATGGGGAGGACTCTCTTCTGGAGTGTCTGCAGAGTACTGAAGCGAGAACTAGGTAATTGCTTAAGTGTGATATAATTTTGGATGATATCTTTGATTCTGCAAGGTCAGCTGGAGAAGAGAGCATTGTGGCCAGACTGGTTAAGTTAAACTTGAGAATGTCAAAGAGCTAGTTTGGTGACACAGTCAAGATTGAAATCCATAGTTCCCTGTAGTGTTTTCCACCTGTAGGGAGCAGGAATTTGTTCTTGGGACAGCTTGCTTAGATGATTGCCTTCTAAATGAGGAGATATTGTTAGTTTCTGAGTTTCCTAGAGAGATTTTAGTTGAGGGAGAATCTTGTTTGAGAAGGACTAAGTGAATTTTTCTTTGTTTTGTCCATGCAGGTACTTTCTTAATAATATCACTTGAGCATGTCAAAATGATCACTGCTTTATCCCTTCTTATTTTTCTTTATTCCTTTGAAACCTCCTTGCTTTGTCCATTGCTTAGCTAAATTCTGTTGCTTGCTGGCTCCATAAAAGCCAGTCTCATACCTGCTATGTTAACTCTTCCTGCACACAAACTTTATATGCAAGGATGAAGCAGGTGTTCAGCATAAACCACATTGCACAAATGCTTTAGGCACAGTGAGCCACTCATAATTTAATAAAACTTTTATGTCAGTAAGGGTAAACTTGACTGTTTACCAGTCAAGTTCCCAGATGCCAGCCTTGAAAGCAGGCCTCTCTAAGGATGGCTTTGCTGAACACCTTTCCTTTTGGGATTTTGGAAGCATTTGTACAGCTAGGCAGAGAGTACCTCCATGGCCAGCCCCGTATAAAAACTTCGGGTGCTTAGTCTATAATGAGCCTTCCTGGTAGACAGCACAACATGGATTATCACAAGTAGTTGCTGAGAGTTAAGTGCATTCTGTATGACTCCGCTGAGAAAGGACTCTTGGCAGTTTGTACCTGGTTTTCTCCAGATTTTTACCCATGTACCTTTTCCCTCTGCTGATTTTGATTCATACCTGTTTGCTATAGTAAATCTTAGCTGTGAACACAACTGTACGCTGAGTCCCATGGGTCCTCCTAGCAAATCATCAAGCTTGGGCTTGGGGACCTGCAACACAGTTTAAAAGACAATAGTCAGTGTTAACATTGAGTTCTTTAAAGAGAATCTGTTCCAACCCTTGTATTATAGACAAAGAAACTGAGGCTCAGGGATATAGTTACTTTCTCAAAGACCACAGCTGATTAGTGGAAAATCTGGGAGAACTATTCCACATTGTATCTCAAACATTTGTGTATCTGCTTTTCTTGAATCTATTTTGATATCCTGTTAGAGGAATAATCTTTTTTTTTCTTTTCCTTTTTTTAATAATACCTCTGTAACTAATTTTCTGAGATATATTGACTAAGTGTGTTTGTTACCTTTTGGCTTTGGTGGGGCGCCAGTTAAGAACTTTGACCATATCTCCTCTCTGGCTTTCATCTTACTCCTTATTTCCTCTTTCCCACTGATACTCTGGATCACTTTATTTGACCTTTGTCTCCGTGTCTTCTGGCTTGATGTATAATGGCCAAGGTGTATAGAATATCACAAGTGTAGGTCTTTTGTACTTTGTTTTGAGTATCTTTCTTGAGGCCCAGCATTTTACTGACTTTTTTAGCAACAGAAGCACGTTAGTTTTTACTTGGAAAAATTTCTGTAAGAACCTTTTTAACCTTTAAATTATAACATCTCAGCATGCTTTCCCCTTTCATCTAGTTTTGACTGAAGAGGAATTAGGATTTTTATTTTGTTCTAGAGTAGAGGCTCATAACCTTGTAACAACTCAGAATTCTTTATTTCCATATTTTATGATTAACTGGAGTGAGGGAATATATTGGCTGCTGGCATTAATCCTCTCTGTTCAAGTTCACCACCTTGTACAACTCTGGAGGACACTTTTCATGCTGTGTTCTGTGTGAATCATATCTTCTGGGGTTGTAAAGTGCTGTGGCCCATCTCCCAGAATAGATCAGAGGGCTGTGGTGTTCATGAATGGTTTATAATTGAGCAGGTAGGGTTATGAAGCTTACTGGTAGATCATAGCCTACTCCTTGATAAGCTTGTTCTATTAGAGGATACTCTGGGAATGAGAGGAAGACATTTTTATAATTTTTTCTGACTCCTTCCCTCCCCCATCCCTGTTCTTACCTTCTAGCTCCTGTGCATTTCTGCCATGTATTCTTAACTGTTCAGAATGACCCGGGTTTATATTCCCATGAGTCACATAAAGTACTGTGAATGTCACATACTAATGCTAGAATTCTATATTTGGAACTTTTAGAGTAGAATGGTAATGCTAATACTGTCCCTTTCCTAGAATCTTCTTTGAAAATATCCAAAGCAGCCCTCTTTTTCATGTTCTGTAAACAATAATAGACTCTTAGATCTCTGTAACTATTTCCAGATATATATATATATATATAGTGGGAAATTTTATCATTTTAGATAGCCCAGCTATTTCTGACCAATAAAACAGCTTGGAAGAAAGAACAACGAGGATATAGGAATTAAAACTTGTATATTTTAATCCGTGTTTTAAGAGATCTCTTTTTCATGACTGCATTGGTCTGCTGTCTTCTCAAACTAAAGTTATATATTTGCAGTAAACTAGGAAAAGTATAGTCTCTGTCCTTAAGATTATGGTGTGATAAACAAGACATACATGTATATGTATATATGTATATATATATGTATATATATAATGATATAATAGTATAAAAGTACAATGTTAAAGGCTTGTGTTACATGCCACTGAGTCAGCTCCAGCTCCTGGTGAGCCTATGAATTAGTGATGTCTACAGTGTCCTGAATTCAGCAATGTTCTGTAGACTGGTGCCTATGGCTACTTTTATAGCATCAATCCATCTCACATATGGTCTTCCTTTTTTCTTGCTGCCTTGTATTTTTGCCAGCATGAAGGCATAGTTTGGGTGTAGTGGTGGCACAGAGGAGAGATGAATCAATTTTGATTGAGTAAATCACAGTAAGCTTTGTATAGGATATGCCTAATCATTTTAAAAGTCTTGAAGGACTTTGTCAGTAAATGTGTATCTGAGGGGTTAAGGAGTCTGTTAAGCAGAGGGCCTCACAGGACACACTAAAAATTTTTTATATTCTGTTGGCAGTGGAGAGGCATTAAAGGGGTTAATTCAAGAGGGTAACATTTTAGAAAGATCCAAGTTTCGCTTTAGAAAGATCTCTGAAGGAAGGTTAAAGGATTTGGTAAAGGGGAATTGAATTTATGGGGATTTCTATAATAGTTTAGATGAAAAATAGTAACTGCTTGAACTAAGTAAGGCAGCGGGGTTTAGAGAGGAGGGTACAGTTTGGAAAAAGGTTTATAAAGTGGAATATATAAGATTTAGAAAGTGATTGGATATGGAGAGGCAGAAGGAAAGTTCTAATATGATTTCCCAGGTTTTTTATTTGGGCAGCAAACTGGATGGGCCATGAACTAGGGCCAGGACTACAAGAGGAGGAACACAGAGATGTCCAGTAGACAACGTGATAACATGGGTCTAAAACTCAGCAGTGAGCTCTATGGAGAGAAGTTTTTCTTTTCAGCTTATGGGGATAATGGAAGTCATGGCCACATAGTAGATCACTGAGAGGGTATGTGTGGAGGGAGAAGACGAGCCAAAGATCCTAGGGTAGATTTTTGGGGAAGGCCAACAGTTAAAGGGTAGGTGGAGAATGAAGCAGGGGCCCTTTATTCTGTATGACACTGAAGGGTAATCACTATTTGAGCTAACCCTAAGTTTTCTCTTCCAGGAATGGTAGTGCTATTGGCGTTCCGGTCCCACCTATCACAGCCTTAATCACCCCAGGCCCTGTTCGTCATTGCCAAATTCCTGATTTGCCTGTGGATGGGAGCCTGCTCTTTGAATTTCTCTTTTTCATCTACCTGTTGGTTGCGCTGTTCATTCAGTACATCAACATCTATAAAACAGTGTGGTGGTATCCTTACAATCATCCTGCCTCTTGTACTTCATTGGTAAGTAAGTCTTCATCGGCCTTTAAGTTCTTCATATTACTTAGCCAAGAAACTAGTTGGAAAACCTGTGTGTAGAAATTATTTTTCTTTTAATAAAGTGTTTTTCTGTTAAACCACATTACTTTCAGACATGTAATGTCGTAAGATTGTTAAAATATAAAATATCCGTCTTTGGTCCATGACTAGAGGAAGTAAAAATATAAATGAAAATGCAGAATAACTTAAATAACTTAAATAACTTATTATAATAATATCACAGGAAGGTTTTGATATTTAGCTTTCTCTGCACCATGTTATATTTGTTGGAAATTTAAGGTGCCAATATGATTAAATTCTAGGAACTCTACCCTTTTAATGACTGTACTAGGATAATGGAAGCTTCTATAAATAACCCCCCAATTTTTTTATTCAAACACATAGCAGTCTGAGGCACTTGTCCTGCTTGGCAGGAGTAGCACACTTCCCATATGGTCAATCGGGACCCTGGCTGACACTGACAACTGTCTTCCAGTGTGTGGCCTTCAAGGTGGCTGTGGTCCATCCCTACCAGCCAGAAAGGGAAAAAAGGAAAGGGAAGTATAAAGGAGAGTTTCTTGTGGGCTAGGGTTATATCATTTTCACATGTGTCCTGCAAGGGAGGCTGGAAAATATAGTCCTTTTACTGAATTCATTGTTTCCCTGAATAAAATTGGGTTCTGTTACAAAAATAAAATGTCGACAAGAACTAGCTAGCTGTCTCTGCTAAAGTACATCACAATATATTGTAGGTTTCTTCTATCTTTCTAGTTAGGAGGACTCTGATAATCTTGATGCTGAGAATGTTCTCCATAGAAGGATATATAAAATAATGGGAAGGCTAGTCAGGTGACTTGACAGGTAAGGGGTTGGCACTGGCAAATTTAGGTGGGTACTAGAGATATGTGATAGGAGAAAGCAAGCTATTGTCCTGGGTAGTGTATATATGTTTCTGGATTTATAAATGATTAGAAAACCTCCCTGGCTTGGTGCACATAGAAAGGAAGTGCGGATGAAACTCTTCAAGATGGTATGGGAAGGAAATAAACATTTTTCTTTTACATGTTTGTATCACTTGGTTGTTCCTGGAATTAACCATTCATAATTTTCTCTTCATATTGACCATTTACCTACTTAATCTTAGGTGAAGAGAATTTCAGTTTCTTTAAGAATTGTAATGATTTAGTGCCAAATTATATGCTTTATTTTTAATAGTCTTTTTCCCACCTGAATTTTGAATTTATTGAGTGTAGAAACTGTACTTTATCCATCCTTCTTTGACCATGGTGTTATAAAATGAAGAATTTGGATTAAATGATCTTTAAGGCTTCTTCCAGTTATATAGCTCTATAAATACCTCACTCTCTTAACAGTGACATTAGCAAACACTTATTAAAATATTTACTATGTTCTTTGCAAGTATTATCTCATTTACTCTTTGTAAAAACAGGTAGGCACTACTGTCTGACTCCCATTTTATGAATGAGTTATATGAGACCTAGAACTTATGAGACTAGCTCAGAATCACATAGTGACACAGTGAGCACTCAAATCCAAACCTATCTGCTATGCTTAACTTCCCATATTTATTCTATATTTACTCTGTAAGTACATTATACAATTTCTACTTTGACATCATATGGAAACTTCTCATTTGTTGAATTTTCAGGCTAATTAAAGAGCTTTTCTCCCAGCCATTTCTGATGAGAGTTCTTTTAAAAGTCTCCTGTAAATGTTGCTTGAAACAAAGGGAGCCAGTGTTCCTCTCAGTTAGGAAGCTGTTTCTATGCTGCTGACTCCAAAATTATGCTTCCTTTGCTCTAATGCAAACCATCAAAAATGAGTGACCTTCACTTGCCCATCTCCCCACTTTACTCAGTTCTGAATTCAAGTTTTATGTGATACCTGTTTGGCAGAATCTAAATCAAATCTAGAAATTCAGTTGCAAGAAAGTCTGGAAATGGCCTTAGCAGGTTTTGCTCAGTGGTTAGAGCGTTGGCCCATGGACTGAAGGGTGCTGGGTTTGATTCCGGCCAAGGGCACGTACCTCAGTTGTAGTCTTGGCCCCAGTTGGGGCACCTGCAGGAGGCAACCAATCAGTGTGTCTCTCTCGCATCGATGTTTGTTTCTCCTCCCCCCCCCCCCCGCCCGCATCTATCTCCCCCCCCCCCCTCTCCCCCTCTCCCCTTTCCACTCTCTCTGAAAAGTAATGGAAAAAATATCCTCAGGCGAGGATTAAAAAAAAAGAAAGTCTGGAAATGTAGTTTTTAGCTTCCTAGTCTCTGCTGTAGAGAGGAAGGCACATTTAAAGGAGGTTAATGTGTGGACTGACTCACTCATTGGCCACATGTAATCCTTGCTCACACAAAGCTCAAAATTTAATTGTGGAGCTAATAGTAACATAGGTGGAATAGCAAATAAGACTTGATTCCATGAATCTGAAAGGGTTCTGAATCCTTGAGCTGTTCAAAGATAAATGGGCTGCCAGAGACCTAGTTATTGCCCATCACTGAAGGTGTTCAAGCATAGCAGGTCACAGCCTGAGAAGGATTTCTAGAAGAGACTTACACCCCAACTAGTGGTCTGTCTCTATTAAGTTTCCTTCTATTATGCATGCCACACTGAGAAATTTGTCACATTTACATATTAGGTTTTTCTTTTTCCATTTCAAGATCTTAATAATTATCAAAAAGAAAATGTGGATACCTAAGTATGTAAAGTATCATTCTAGCTATCAAGAAATTAGCTAAATGAGTCCTAACCCTAAGAAACATAAAAGCTATAAGTAGTATAGTAAATTATTCACAATAGTCAGGAGTGGAGGGCTCTGATTAATCAAATACTCTGGTTTATAGAGTTAATAATAAGCAGATAAGTTTGCATTGATTTAGAACTTAACTAAATTTGCTTAAAATAAGATACATTAGGGACTTAAATCTTGATATTAAAAAATGTCTTAGATGGACTGGTGATGCATAAATAAGACCCCCAGATATTAGCTAGGAAGTCTAGTAAATTTGCTTGCATTTTTTTGGAGGAGTGGGGTGAGCAAGGAGGGGCCTCAAAACTAAGAGGGGATAAGTACTGTTAGAATCCAAAATACGTAGAGGGAAAGAGATGATCTGAGGGATGTTTGTGAGCCACTTTCTTGACATCCTGGCTGCTCTGCCTTTAAAATGTATCCCAAGTCTGTCCACTGCATCTCCATAATCATTTCTCACCTGAATCAAAAGGAATAGCTTCTTAATTAATCTTGCCCCACAATAATATATTCGCCACACAGCACTCAGTGTGAGCATTTTAAAATACAAATAGAATCATGGCACCCTTTACCTGAAACACTTCTATTTTTAATCACCTGAGGATATTTTTTCTACTGATTTCTTAGAAAGAGTGGAAGGGAGGGAGGAGGGGGGAAGAGAGAGAGAGGGAGACAGAGACAAATATCGATGGGCTGGGAATCGAACCTGCAACCAAGGTACATGCTCTTGACCAGGAATTGAACCTGAGGCCTTTCAGTCTGTGGGCCAACTCTAACCACTGAGCCAAACTGGCCAGGGCTTTAACCACCAATTTAAACTGGCTCTGTACCTCCCTTCCCAGTCACTATATTTTTTAATTTAAATTTAAATTTAATTTTTTATTTTTCAAGTACAGTTTACATTTAATATTATTTTGTACTGGTTTCAGGTGTACAGCGTAGTGGTTAGACAATCATATACTTTACAAAGTCGTCCCCTGGGTATTTCAAGGACCTACCTGGGACCGTACATAGTTATTACAATATTACAATAAAGTACCCTATGCTGTACTTTACATTCCCATGATTATTTTGTGACTACCAATTTGTACTTCTCAGTCCCTTCACCTTTTTCACTCAGCCCCCACCACCAGTCCTTGTTTATCACTTTTATTTCTTACAAGCAGTTGTCACTATTTGAAATGCTTTGCATCTTAGCTTGTTTATTGTCATTGCCCTTCCCCCTCAAACACATTTATTAATGATATGGGTTTAGCTGCTGTAATAGGGTGGCTAAAACAGAATAGAAGCTCAATTTTCTATTAAATAAAAATTAGGTGGGTGATATAAAGCCAATGTGGCAACTCTGTACCTGTTGTTCTGCCACCCCCAACATGCTTCTTCCAAACCGTGGTCCAAAGTAGCTGCTCCAACTCCTGTCCTCACATCTGGCCAGCAGGAAGGAGGAAAGGAGCAAGACACAGCTTCTTCCTGTAAGAGCGTAGCTGGGAAGCAGTACACATCACTTTCCCGTACATCCCTTAGCCACAAGTAGTTTTTTCAAGGGAGGTGAGGAAATGAACCTTTAGTTAGCTAGGATTCAGTGCTCAGTTAAATTCTACTGTGATAACAGAAGGGACAACTATTAATCTCTTATCCCTCTGCCCTCTCACATCACAGTAAAAAGTAGGATCCAGGAGAGCAGGAACCTTGTCTATCATTCTTCAGCACTGTGTCCTCAGTTTCAAGAAGAGTACTTGGCACATTGTGGGTGCCCAGTACATATTTATTGAAAGGATTAATTGAGAAATTGAACTTTTCATTCTGGAAGGGGAACTGTGGAAACCTACAGACTCTTTGACCATCAAAATGAAAATATATCCCGATTCTGTTTGGTGCTAATGACTTTTCATTTTGTTTATTATCACAGTTACATACACAGACTTAGAACTAGAAGGAATCATGTGTCCATCTAGATAATACCATCATTTTATAGGAAGAAGAAATCAAATATAAGACATGCTTCTAAATCAAAGTAAGAAAAACTAAATGCATGTAATTGATGTATCAGTGAGTAGGGAGTTTAGGTTAGTAGATGCCTAAACATAAACTCTTAGATCAAAAGAGACCAAGAACAGTAACTCCTAAAGGCTGGGAATTCCAACTGATTTGTTAAATTTGACACTCATAAATATGACGTTTTAGATTAATTATTTTTGCCATAATTCTGCAGGTTATCACTTGTTAACCCGAAGTGGTAATCTTTTCTCTTTAATACAGTAAGCTTTTGAAAAAGGAGAGGAATACATCCTGATAGTTTAAAATAGTGTTCGAAAAGTTAAAGCAATTTGTCATGGAAGAAGTAGAAGATAGGTAGCCTCTTCAAGATCTCTCAAATTCCCGTGGTTTGTAAGTGTAAGGTGATGTAAGGAAGATCTTTTTTTTTTATCCTCACCTGAGGATATTTTTTCCATTGCTTTTCAGAGAGAGTGGAAGGAGGTGTGGAGAGTGAGAGAGAGAGAGAGAGCAAAACATCAATGTGAGAGAGACACATTGATTGGTTGCCTCCTGCATGCTGCCCTGGTTGGGCCGGGGATCAAGCCTGCAACCAAGGTACATGCTCTTGGCCAGAATTGAACCTGGGACCCTTCAGTCTGCGGGCCGACGCTCTAACCACTAAGCCAAACCAGCTAGGGCTGAGGAAGATCTTTTGAGGAGGCAAACCTCTTCATGTAATAGTTCCAACTGGATATAGGTATTTCTTTCTGATGAAGGTATTTGTTTCTCTTACAGAATTTTCATCTCATTGATTACCACCTGGCAGCATTCATTACAGTGATGCTTGCAAGGAGGCTTGTATGGGCCCTCATCTCAGAGGTAACAGTTCATTCAGTATATTCTGTCACTTGTGGCTAGAATTAGTTACTAGAATGGGTTCAGTTTGAAAATGTGAAATGTCCAAATAGGATTTGAATATAATTATAAATTTCTTTACTCCCGTGTGAATTGTATTAGTTCTTTTTAAAAGTTTTCCCTACAATAAATATATTTAAAATTCAAGCGTGATATAACTCAAAAGAACTGTTAGAAGTCTCACTTGTCCAGTAGGAGCTCATTTCTAGCTTCCAAATTCTTCAGTACAATCTTTCTAATTTTAATAGTTACAGTAAAAATAGGATGAATTTTAGGTAACTATTGATATGAAGAGTTTTATGTAAATAAACAGTTGCATCTAAAACATTGTTTCATGTAACATTCACTTGAAATTATTTCTATACCATTTATGGAGTTGCTAGCAAGAGACATTTGTTTGGGTTAATTAAAACTTGGAATTTTAAAATAGCATCCAAATTGGCATAAGACTAATCTTGAAAAGTAGAATCTGAGTTTAGTGGTCAGTGAAGGAAAGAATTCGGACATACATTATTAATATTATCTTTTTAAAAATTAAAAGTGCATAATAGAATTGATCATAGTTATCATTTTCTATATATTTGTAAATGCCTACTGAGGGAGGGAGGTCAGTGTGTTTTCTTAAGATATTGTTATCTTGTGCCCTATAAATGATTACCAAAAAAAAAAGTTAACTAAAGTGGCTAATAATTATAATCTTGAAGGTCATAATTCAGTGTGAAATTTTGAATGAATAGTTAACTATAATCAAGATAGCCAAGTCAACTTTTTTCTTCTAAAACATACATGGGAAATTTTTGTGTCTGTAAGCTCTAATTTTCAGGAACCTTATTTCCACAAACACAGAGTAATTGCAAATTTTAAATCATAATCTGAAAGCCATTTAAAATTAACGAAAAGACATTGGTAGTAGGATCATGTTTCTCACAGTGGGAAAGGCTGTTTTATAACCTTTTCTCCCAGATTCTTTGTTTAGGTTATAAAAATAGATGCTTACTTTGGATATATTGAGAAACTATGTTCTTTCTTTAAAGGAACTCAGTGGAGTTTTGTGATTACATCAATTAAAACAAGCAGGGAGTGATTTTGTTTCATCTCTTCAGTTACTTAGAAATGGTACTTGTCATATGTCAGATTTATGTCCAGTTAGTGTGTAAACCCTTCATAACTGGGGTTCTACCTTGAAGCTACAAAGACTGTAACTTGAAATATTCTATTTTCTCTTTTACTAATGGCTTCACAGTAGTTTAATAGCTTTTGCATAAGCTTAGTTGGAGAGTGTATTAGCTATTTTCTAAAGAATCTGTAATTCTTACTGAGAACAAAATACGTAAGCTAATTTTAAACAGATTCCCAGTCAAAGGCTTAAGTCTGTACCTTAGTGTCCATTAGAAAGGGAATGTTTAAGTAATTATGGTATATCAACATATTGGAATAAATAGCATGCAGCCATTAAACTGATGAAAATGTCTTCACTTACTGACCTCTAAGATATTAAGTGAAAAAAGCAAAGTACAGAACAGTGTTTAAAGTAAGGCAGGTGAAAGGAACAAAATATATTTGCTTATATATGAATAAATTATCTCTAGAAGGGACATACAAACTAATAATGGGCTGCCTAGTTGGTGGCTGGGAGACAAGACCAGTGGAGGGAAACTTCACTACAAACACTGTTAAACGTTTTGTATTTTGAGCAATGTGAATATATTACTTATTCAGAAATTTAAAATAAGAACTATATAGTAATTCTCTTTCTAAAATATTTAAATTTGATGGATAATACCCATCTTAAATCATCTTTCCTTCCTTCTATTAAAATATGTTTGCCTTTTGTTTTGCTTATATCACAGAAAGGATCCCTACTCTGAGAAAGACCAATCATTTTTAAGGAGAGGCTGGAGGTAATTAATTTAGAAAGCTAAATACTGTTCTGGGAGGAATACCTCTCTAACTAGATAGACTCTGTTCATTCACCTCCAGGCCAACTCTACTTCTCTACTTGCTCCACAAGACCAAAAGTTATACTGTTCTTTCACCAACCTGAGCAACTCTCTTTTTAAAAAATTGTTTTTCTAAATTGAAAAGTAGTACATTTTATTGAAGAAAACTTGGAAAACACTAAAGTATAAAACAGACCATTTCAAACAATTACAATGCCATCATTAAGAGAACCACATTTTGGTATATTTCCTTCTAATCTTTATATGCATAGAGAGAATATATATATATATATTCGTGGGGGGTATGGACAATATCTGTATATTGTGTGGATATTTGGGACATTATCTGCATACAGTTTTATATCCTGTATTTCGAACTTAACATAGTGTTAGGAATATTTTTCTACTTCTTACCTGGCTAATTCTTGCTTACTCTTTAGATTTCAGCTGAAATATCACTTCCTCAGGAAGCCTTCCCTAGGTTAGGGTCTCTGTTATTTGTTCTGCACAGCAGCCTACTCTTTTCCTGTGGCACTACTCATCACAACTGTAAAAAAAATTACTTGTGTAAATCTGAGTTTCATATGTGCCTTTTTTGGTCGAGCAGCCTCATGTAGACAGAGGTCTTGGTTACCACTGTATCCCAGGACCTGGTACAGTATATGTCACATATAGCACACTGATTAAGAGCTTGGACCCTGAAATAAGCAAAAGTGATATCCAGACTCTGCCGTTCTGGTGACATTGGACAGAAGCAGCCTTTTTATTTCTTAACTGTAAACTTTGAGAATGGAGGCAATGGAGTAATTCTAGTGGCTTAAATACCGTCTCCAGGCTCTGAAACATGGGGTACACTGGCATGAGGTGTGCATCAGGGTAGTTGCAGCTGTTTACCCTGCTCTACCTGAGAACAGCTGGAACCTTTCTTATAGTTTGAGGTGTAAGCAGTTCATTATGGTATTAATCCAATTGTCTTTGCATTTGTAGTTAACTATATGAATAGTATATATTGCATATATATTATACATGCTATGTAGTATGTTAGGTAAAATTAAAAATGCATATATAGTAGGGACCTGAAAAGCTCCTTATCCCCTCCCATATGTTATTGACTTCAGACAATTCTTTTCCCCTTTCTGGGTTTTGATTCTGCTGTTTTAGAGGTTATAGGAATCTACCATTTTCTCCTGCATTTTGCTGTTCTTCCTAGTTCACTTTGAAAGAAAATGGCACTGCAGAGCTTCATGTTTAGACTAGTATGTTTCTTACTATATTTAATCAGTTTTAAAGATTTGGGATTAAAGAAGAATATTTGAACAGCTATGATATAAAGGATTGGAAGTGATTATGTCTTATTTCCATGTTTACAAAAGTCAGAAAAGAAACTTATTTATATAGGAATTTGTCAAAGAAGATTTGATTATTTTTTGAAGCTTTAGTAATTTATTAAACATTAATTCAGCAAACAGAAGGGGGAAGGATTCAAAGAAAAAATAGAAACTTGCTACTGTTGAGGCCATTATAATCTAGTTTGGAGTCAGATAAATGAATATCTTTATGTACATAGAAGCCACTTGGCGGGTTGTTAAAATACAGGTTCCTTGACTTGCTGTTTTGTTCCCTGTACCTGATGAGGGAAGTCAGTAGGGATTTGCATGTTCATTAAGCAGCCCAAGTGATTCTGTTGAATGTAGTTCATGGACCGTACTTTGAGAAACCCCAGTGTAAACAAATTAGATAACATTGTAAGAACTTGAAGGAAGTCTCTATGAGGCACTATGGGAGTACAAGGAGGAAACAGTTAACTGCCTGGAAATGTCTGAATCTTCAAGAATGAGGAAGATAAGGTGGGGCAGGACAGTTTTTCTTCTTTCTTCTCCCTTTTTTCCTTCCTCTCTTTTTTGGCACAGTTTAACTTCCACTAAATCTACCAAGTCCTTACTTGAGTCACGTTGTTTTTGTATAAGGTGATTTTTAAAATGTTCCTTTTGATACTTCCAAACTTGTAGGCCACTAAGGCGGGTGCAGCATCTATGATTCACTACATGGTTCTGATATCAGCTCGCTTGGTGCTGCTCACTTTGTGTGGATGGGTACTCTGTTGGACGCTTGTCAATCTCTTCCGAAGCCATTCAGTCCTCAATCTCCTTTTCCTTGGCTACCCGTGAGTACTCCAGTTTTCCCGTTTTATTAATAAGTCTTTTAAGAAATGATTTGGGTCATGCAAATGATAGTATAAAAGAGAGAAAAATTAAATTCTTCAAATATAAACCAAGAGTTCAGAAAATTGGAAAAATCAGTGAGTAGATTGACCCTATAATTTATTTTCTGAACTGGGATACAGTTAGACATAAACCAGGACTGCCCCAGGAAATCTGAGAGGTATAGCTCTCCTACCAATAGAGAATATCTTTTAATTTGCTCTGGTCACCAAATAAAGGCCCCTAGTACTGGCTGTATTGGTACAAACAGTGACTAATGTTAGTTGAAGACTGGCTCAACCAGTCTTACCATTTTGGTCAGATTACATGTAACAGATGTTTGCCATACTGAAGCCCTGTAAACTTATATACTTTTTTTGACCAACATTTTATTATGAAACAAAATGTCATCATATGCAATTAGTAACTAGAGTGTGATATTTATTTACAGTTTTTTTTTAATTAGAATTCATATACAATTCACAATCTTACGTACATTTACGAGCTTTCATAAATACTTGTATAAATCAAACCACTATCCCAATATAGAACATCATTACTCCAGAGGTTCCCATATTTCTCCTTCCAACCAGCCCATACCCCCTGCCTCCCAGAGGCAACCATTGTTTTGATTTTTTTCTTCCACAGATTAGTTTTCCTGTTCTGAAATTTCATATAAAAGGAGTCACACAGCATGGACACCTTTGTATAAGGTGTCTTTTATTCAGCATCTTGTTTTTCAGGTTTGACCATGTGGCTATATGTGTCAGTGATATTTCACTGTGAGAACATACCACAGTTTATGTTCGTATTTTTGGATGCCTGGGTTGTTTCCAGTTTGGGGCTCTTATTAAAAATAAAACTGTTGTGTACGTTCTCACATTAGATAATATTGTTGTCATTGTTTTGGGAGAGACAATCCAGGTGTGGCACTGCTAGGCCATAAGGGAGGGTTGTATCTAGTTTTACAAGAACCTCCAGATCTTTCCCTGAAAAGTCGTATCACTTTGCCCTCCTGCCAGTTCTGTGGGAGTCCTGGTTGCTGCACATTTTTGTCAACATTGATGCTTTCTGTTTTTAAAATTTTTACCTTTCTGGTGGGTGTATAATAGTACCTTATTACACTTTTTTTTTAAATACATTTTTACATTTTTATTGATTTCATAGAGAGGAAGCTGAAGAGGGAGAGGGAGATAGAAACATCAATGATGAAGGAGAGTCACTGATTGGCTCCCTCCTGCACGCCCCCCACAGGGACCGGACCCGAAACCCGGGCATGTGTCCTGATCCAAAATCGAACCTCTTACCTCCTGGATCATAGGCTGATGCTCAACTGCTGAGCCATGCCAGCTGGGCTTATTATACTTATTAAACTAACTACTTTGCATAGTTTAGCTAACAGTTTCTTCATTGGATGTTAATAGATAGCAAACATTTATTGAGCTCTTTTTATGTGCTAAGTGCTGGGCTATGTGCTTATAAACAAAACTGCATGAAATCATCACAAAAACAGTGTATTTAGTCTGCTATAACAGATTCAAAATATTAGTGGCTTAAAAAGGTTAGAAATTCATTCCTCTCTTCTGTACAGTATGTGTGTAAGTGATCTTGGGTAGCTGTTGCAGCTCCCTGGTGTCTGGACCCAGGCTCCTGCTATCTAGGTCTTTAATAGGTCAGGTGTATCTCAACAAAAATTCTGTTGCTGTGGAAGAACAGGGGAACAGTGGCATTGGCAGACAATTAGTAGCCTTTGCCACAAGTAAAGACAGATTAAGAGATTTGAAAACTTTCCCTGGTCATACAGTTAGTGAGAAAGTCTCAGGTCTTTTTGATTCCAGAGCCCTTTTAACCATTGCATACTCTGTATTCAGTAATTCTCAAAGTGTGGTTCCCAGAGCAGCATCAACATCTCTTGGAAGTTTGCTAAAAATAGAAATTCTCAGAATCTACCCCAAATCTACTGAAACAGAAACTCTGGAAAGTAGAACCAAGCAATTTGTCTTCTAAAATGCCCTCCAGATTATTCTGATGCTTGTTCAAGCTTGAGAATTATTGCTTTATACCATTTATGGGTTTGAAGTGTAAGCATGAATTTATATGGGTAGTTATATAGTATAAAATCAAGGCATAATCAGATTGTGTGGGCAAGGATAGCAAAAAGGGACTTTGTATTGATTGTACTATGGGTAGGTCTAATTATATTGTGTAAACAATTATAAATCTATTGTTTCTATATGTCTAGATTAATATTTTAGCTGCTTTGAGTTGAAAACAAATGATTTTGTTACTGTGTTTACCAACAATAGCTGATTGAATCAGTTGGAAGGTTAACTATCTGATTTGAAAGGCTAATTATGAATATATCAAGGAATGTGTTTTCAAGTTTAAGAGGATTACCATCATGAAAATGGCCAGCAAGCTTTTTAATTTCAATTTAGGTATATAAAGAAGCTTGAAAGCTCTCCACACCCCTGTAAAACAATGAAATAAGCTTGTAATTTAAACAAAATTTAGGTTGAAATATATTTACCTTCTTTTTAAAAGTTGTATGATCTAACTTTATCTAACATCAATTTAAAAATTAAGTATGAGAAACTTAAAATACTAGACAGTGGCGGTAGTTATATCTTTATTGTTTATTCATAGATTAAAAAAGACAGGGACTCTTCTGACTTTTTTAGAAAAAAATTTGATTCTCAAATTGCTTCTCAGTTTAGGATAAATTAGTTCAAAGACTAACAGTTTTAGCTCATACACTTATCTTGAATCTGTCCACTGTTCTTCATAATCTCTGTTCTTATATTCTAAACTTCCATCTAGTCTTCTGGTAATGCATTCTTCCCCTCCTCCGTTCCATTTTTCCTTGTAGCTAGAATGATTTTCAAAATGGACGTTGAATCATTTTATTAACCCTCTTTAAAAGTCTTTAATGAATCATTTCCTTTACCTTACTAAGTACTCCATGGTCTAAGCCTTTGATGCTAAATTTCCAGTTTTGTTCTACCCTGTATCAGTTGTCTGTTGCCACATAATGCTGTAACAAACCACAAAACCATGGTAGCATACTACAGTATGTATTTACTGTGCATGTGTTGGGGTCAGCTAGAAGTCAGTAGGCTATTCATCTTACCTGGGTTCAGTCACATGTGTAGGATTGACTGGCTTTCAGTTTAGGTAATTAGGACAACCCAATTCTGTTCCACATGTCTTTCATGCTCTGGCAGAATAGCCTGACATGGTCACCTGTCACATGAAATTAACAGTGGCAAGAGAAAGCTTCAGTGTGCAACCTCATTTCAACCTTCTGATCACAGCATGTCTGTTGACATCCCATTTGCCAAAATAAGTCTCATTGTTGAGCCAAGTTATGGAGATAGGGCAGGGTCACCTCACCCATAGAATGAGGGCTGTGCAATTACATGGCAATGGGTGAGACTACAAGGAAGGTTAAAGAAATAGGACCATCATTGCAATCTACCCCACACCTAGCCTCACCCCTACCCCTACACGTGCAGTGTGCAGTTTGTGTTTCAGCAGTGTTGAACTTTCAGCCTTCTCTGGCCTTCACAATTTTGCATATGCCTCATACTTCTTTACCTCTCCCACTCTACTACCCCAGAGCAGATTCACAGTGGACCCCAGAGCTGCTGCTAGCCATTCTCTCACTAATAAGCTCATTCTTTTTCCTTCTATAGAAAACTAGGAACAAGTGACATTTGTTCTTTTTTTTAAAATCCTCATCGAGGATATATTTTTATTAATTTTAGAGGGAGAGAGAAGGATGGGGGGGAGGAGAAACATCAGTGTGAGAGAGAAACATCAATCCTTTGCCTCTCATACTCATCCTGACAGGACCAAACCCACAACCTTTTTGGTGTATGGGCGATCCTCCAACTGACTGAGCCACCCAGCCAGGGCGACATTTGATAATTTTTTTTATAAAATGTATAACTAAGATATCTTTTTATTTGCTATTTTTCATATCTGAATTTTTGTCAGTAAAATCACCATTTTTATTTACAATACCTTGGTTACAATGTGGAAGTTACTTAATAAGGACTTAGGGAAGTATTTAAAGTTTTTTTAAGGAACCAAAGTTTGGAGTAACTATAAGAAATTACAAAAAGTATCAAAAATACTCAGTCCTTTAACCAAGCAATTATACTTGTAGAAATTTATCATACTTACAGAATTTTTTCATTAGCCTATCAAATATTTATTGAGTGCCTAGGATGTTTCAGCCACTACTCTAGGCAGCAAGGATACAGCAGTGGATTAAGCAGACTAAAATTTCTGGTTCATGGAGTTTACGTTATAGTGAAGGAAAGATAGACCAAGGGGCAAAAAAACACCCAAATAAAAAACCTAATAAACATGTAAAATAAATGGAGTGGTAATTTCTGTGGAGAAAAATAGCCTGGCAAGGGGAATGAGGAGTGCCTGTGGGAAAGGGGTGGGTGACGTAGTAGAGAGGCAGGGGAACTCCTGACTAAGAAGGAAAACTTGACATGAAGGGCAAGCCATTCGAAAATTACCAGATGTACACAATGATCTCTGTAGGAAAATGTTTATCCCATTGATACTTATGGTAGTGTTTCCATAAGTAAGAAACAGCCTAAGTTTCCAAAAAGAGAGAAATGGGTAAATTATGGTACATCTATATGAAAATACTATAGTATCTTTAAAAATTGTTACAGAAAAATATTTAATGACAGAAAATGCTCAATACAGCCAAAGTTAAAACAGCAGGATACAAAACAGTTTATACTGTATGAGGCTAAACATATAAAAGAAAAAAAGTATAAAGTATGTGCACCTAATTATAAAAATGATTATTTTTAAGTGATTTATATTTTGTCATTGTGATTTTCTGTAGTTTTCTTTTATTCTACAGTGAATATATATTGCCTTTGTAGGAAGAAATTAAAGAGCTTCCCAAATAATGACTTTACCATCAGCAAAATCCCCATTATATTATGTTCACTCTAGTGAATCATGACTGTTTTACTAACATAGTTGTAAGATCTATCTTAGGTGGCATCTGTGGTCTCATTTTCATGTTCACATTTTCTACAGGTTTGGTGTATATGTTCCTCTCTGCTGTTTCCACCAAGATAGTAGAGCTCATCTTCTTCTTACGGACTATAACTACGTGGTTCAGCACCAGGCAGTAGAGGAAAGTGCCTCAACTGTGGGTGGCTTGGCCAAATCCAAAGACTTCCTCTCCTTATTGCTGGAGTCCCTCAAAGAACAGTTTAATAATGCCACACCCATCCCCACCCACAGCTGCCCTTTATCTCCAGACCTCATTCGCAATGAAGTAGAATGTCTGAAAGCAGATTTCAACCACCGAATCAAGGAAGTTCTCTTCAACTCCCTCTTCAGTGCCTACTATGTTGCATTTCTCCCCCTGTGTTTTGTGAAGGTTAGTGGTTCCTTGCCTTTCATGTGCTTCCTGGATTTGTGTGTGAATGACGTAAACTGGGTATTTCTTATTTAATCCCCCTTTTCTCTGTCTCCCCCTCGGCAGCCTGGATGGTGGAGTTCGGCTGCATCTGGAGTGCACTAATACCGCTCCTGGTTGGCGGATAGGTATTTCCATATATGTGATGCACCCGTGGTGGCCCCTCTTTTTTACTTTTCCCTTTTTTTTTAAGTTGTTTTTTTTTTTCCCAGTTTCCCGGGAGAATAAAACTTGTACTTATAATAGAATCAATATGTAGTTGCTTAAAAGAGGACCAAGGTTTCAATAAAATTTAGCCTACTGTGATCTTAACGTGGTTATCAGGAGTTTCCTTGATTTTAATCTAACCTTAATCTAAACTTCAATTTACTTCAATAAAAAAGAAAAATATTTTGGATGTCACTGGGCCCAAAATCTCTTGACACATTTTAGTGCCTTTCCTTTACTCATTGAGAAGCACATCTGCAGCCGGAATGGTCATTCACAGAGAGCCCTCACTTCTTCTAGAAAGGAAGCACTTAAGATATAATTGCTTCTCCCTCCCAGCCCTAACTCACACAGTCAGAAAGTCGGGTTGAAGGATTTTGGAGGAGCCTGCTCTTGAACTTTCTGCACGGACAGCAGGGCAACCAGTGCATGTGTGACTGTGTGGCATTTGTCTGCAGGGCATACGTACACACACCCATCTCTGCCTTCTTGTTCACCAGTACATGGATCATTTTTCTCTATTCTGATCTCTTCCAGAGTACCCAGTACTATGACATGCGCTGGTCATGCGAGCACCTCATTATGGTATGGATCAATGCTTTTGTCATGCTTACCACACAACTGCTGCCATCCAAATACTGTGATTTGCTACATAAATCAGCTGCTCATCTGGGCAAGTGGCAGAAGCTTGAACATGGGTCCTACAGCAATGCTCCACAGCACATGTGAGTAGGCTGAGGGTAAAACCATGTAACACCTTTCTACATGCTGCCAGTCATGTTTATTTGCTTTGTATGTCATTCTTGTTCTTGGCTTTGGACATTTAATTTTTATTGTTTGTCTACATGGATGCTTGTCATCACTCTAAACTGCGCACAGGGGACATTAACTAATTTCCACAACCATCCCAAGTCCCTCCTTAAATGCCTCCTGCCTTTCAACTGCCCAGTCACTCTAGAGTGTCTAATTTGTTTCCCAAGCTATAATCTTGGAGTTTCCTTTCAGTCTTAACCCTTTGCCTAAATTCAGAGTCCTGATATATTTTTAATTCTCTTTAGAAGACTGTAAGATTCATCTTCTCATCTTCACTGCCACAGCTGAATAGGTGCTAGCTAATCATCTCTCACTTAGGCTGCTGGAATCTGCTGGCTCTCATCTTTTCTTTCTAATAAATGCAAATTTGTTGTAGTAATTTTCTTGCATTTTTAATTATTTTTTCCTTTCTAAACTTACTAATAAATATTTCCCTGCTTTTCTGGTATTTAAATGGAAACTTCCCCTAGTCGATTTCTCTCTGAGTATTCCTCTCATTTTGTCCCCTTATCAGTCATTTCTCTGCATGGTTCCTGTGATCCAAAATGACTAACTTAAGAACCCTTTTGTCCTCTCACTGCTGAGCCTTCATCATGCCTTTCTCTCAGATATGGACCATCCTCATCTTCCTCCCTTTTATAATTTGAACATTTCACCAATTTCATCACCTAGAAATTCTTCCCTAATTAAGTGGGACAGACTGAGGTGACCTTCCCTTCCCCTCTTCCCCTCAGAGTCCTCCCTTCAATTATCTGCCTTGATGTCTGATACAGATTAGCACAGGCCTTCAAGCCCAGGAACTGAAAGAGATTGGGCCAGGCTGAAAGAAACCCGACTGTGGGCAAAGGACAGATTTCAATAAAAATTGAAAATACAATCCACAGTACTAGTACTGTACATCTTCAGGCTCCTGATGGCACATGGCCATGAGGTGTATCGCCACTTTAATGCTGGTAAGTGTGAGCAAGGCTGACGGAACATTTTCTGAACTGGGAAAGCTTCAGGGTGCTAGATTTTTTAACATATCTAAAATGCTGTCCCAGTTCTTCTCTTAGGAAACTAACTTTTCCAAAATCAGGAAGAGATGAATTAACGTAGATTTTTTTAAAAAAAAGCTTAACCTGAAAATTCCCATCCCTACCCCAACTCCATTACATTGGTGCTGAAAAGAATGAAGCTTCTTCCATAACTTATTTTTCCTAGAGAAACCTCTATGAAAAAAACCAAGAAAGCCATAAAAGGAAAAGTCTGTGTCCATACCTTGTGTGTCTCTGTGTTCTTCCGTATAACGTCTTGCATAAATGAAGTGTTTGAAGTATGTGATAAACTGATTTTCTACGTAGCTTTTTGGGTTGTGATTCTGCAGTAAATGTCATGCCAACTTGACAACCTGTTAATTTCTCCACTCCTCTTAGCCATTCACTCTCTTGCTTGTTCCCTCTAGCATTTCCACCAGTAGACTCTACTCTCTTGGGATTCAGATGACAGTCCACTTGCTTACACTTGATTTTCTGGCTCATAAACTGCTTACTTACACATTTATTTTTGCTCGTTCTAAGCCTCTTAGTCCTTTGCCACTGAGTTAGCTGTATCACTCTCCAGCCTCTCTCTGCTGTGTGGCAGTGAAGTTATAATAACGAATACTTTTTAACTCCCTCCAGTTTGACCATGGAAAACTATATTTTCAGAATTCAGGCCAATGAAGCCTTGAATACTTAATCCCTTCCGTAGAAATATAGCTGGCCTTGCCAGACACTATCTTATCTGTAATTGCCAGTATGCTAACATTGCATTTCTTTCTCCCTTAGTTGGTCAGAAAATACAATATGGCCTCAAGGGGTGCTGGTGCGACACAGCAGATGCTTATATAGAGCCATGGGGCCTTACAACGTGGCAGTGCCTTCAGATGTGTCCCATGCCCGCTTTTATGCAAGTACCGCTTATTTCTTTTCAAACATAAGCTTAGGGGTGTCAGGAGGCCTTTATGTGTAAGCACTTAGCACAGTGTGTAGCACATACTAGGAAATTAGTACACGGTAATGATTGCTTCTATAATATTGGCCCCTTTGGAAGTGTCTTCTGAAAGGCAGTTTGAAGGTCAAATAGCATTATCCCAGTTCAACAGCTTGGCTGGTTTCTCTAGTTACATTAGAATTTGTTGAGTCTAGTGGTATTACTTGATATGAGTAGACAGTTATTTAAGACTCCCTTTTCATTTTATAATTTTTATTTGTAATAGTTTGGTTTAATGGTATCCTTATTATATTGTATCTATGTATCCTTAAGCAATATTGAATATAATAATGTAATGAGATGGGTTTTCTTTTCTTTTTTTGTATTTGTGATATGTATCATCTCCTTAAAATACCTTGACTTTCCCTTTGAAAGTCAGACAAATGCCATGCTCTGCAGCCTAACTGAAAGAAACTCAACTGTGGGCAAAGCCTTTTTCTGGATTAAAAGGAAAAAAAGGCTTAAAAGTTAAAAAGGAAAAAGCAATAGAAACCCACTAAACCCAGCTTCTCTTCCTGTTGAATTTACTCATTGGATTATGTTCTATTTGATCTTCCCATTTTTCAGAAATTTTGGCTCTGTGGGGCAGAAGTATTTACTTATACAGAAAGGCCAGATGACCAGTGACCAATGAGAGTGGGGGAAAGAAGGTGCATGCAGGGGCCTTTCTTACTAAAAATGCCCATAGTGCAGTGCATTGCCTTTGAATGGAGATCATATTCTAAAAAATAATTGGAGACCTTTTTTGTTGTTGTTGTTGAGATTCTTGCATTCTTTTCACCTTTCCTACCATGCTCCTTACGAGGGTACATGGACTTTCTAGTTCAGCAGGTGTTTGCTACTAGGGGCCTTTCATTAAATACTGTGAACTTGTGTCCGGGCAGAATGCTTGTAAATACCATGAAGGGCGGGGCAGGGTGGGGTTTGGGAGGAACATTTGGAAGGTGAAAGACCCTTGAATGAGGAAACTACAATTATTTCTTGACTCCTGTAGGATTGCCTTAAGGTGGAGGAGTGGACTTAAGTCTCAACTGCATAAGCATTTGAGCCTTGAGGTCTAAATTAGTTCTTTCAGATGTGATGTGCTACCATTACCACAATTTGCAACCTATGACGACTTCTATCTTTCTATTCATAACACATTTTTATTAGCAAAGCAGGGTTTGGTCTCTTAGAATGAAGAATTTGGTTGGAATGAAAACATTGAGCCCTGTTTTTAGCCCAGCTCTATTTATGACTAATTTTTCCTTTCTTCCTCATTGTCTGTGTTTCTGCACTCTACTTCTCAATATACAAAACAAAACACTAGAAATAAGTGGTGTAGGGGATTTGAGTCAGTGCCCATGGTGGACAAAAAAGTTTTAAAGAAAAATTAATAAATTATTGTATTGATATTTTGACTTGTCTTAGACCAGACCACAAACTCATGTTGATTTTAAATGGTTATATAAGTACCTACATAATATCCGCAATTTTTGCCTCTTGACTTACAAAGTCTAAAATATTTCCCATTTGGTCCTTTATCTAGCTCGTGTCTTAGATAAATATACTTTTGGTTATCTCAAATAAAATATATACTTAATATAATCTAAGAAAAATCTTTAGAGGCAGAATTCCTTTGAGTATAATCCCTTTTTGTGTCTCAGGGGGCATTGAAATAAAATTTATTTCATTGTTCCTTGAGTAAAAAGGAAAAGGTTTGGGCCTCTACCACAACAAATAGCCTGGTTGGTACTCAGTAAGCAGATCTATTTGTTATTGCATATAGGAACCTGTAAATATGAGATTATTTTAGGGAAAAAAGTGAGAATAACTGTAGTCTTTACTTCTGTATGAAGTAACGTTTTGTTTTTTAATTTCCTTACAGTTCCTATTTCATCGTCCATTAAGGCTGTTAAATCTGCTTATCCTCATTGAGGGCAGTGTTGTCTTCTACCAGCTCTACTCCTTACTGCGGTCGGAGAAGTGGAACCACACGCTTTCCATGGCTCTCATCCTCTTCTGCAACTACTATGTTTTATTTAAGCTTCTCCGGGACAGAATAGTGTTAGGCAGGGCGTACTCCTACCCACTCAACAGTTATGAACTCAAGGCAAACTAAGCTGCCTCTCAACAATGAGGGAGAACTCAGATAAAAATATTTTCATACGTTCTATTTTTTTTCTTGCAATTTTTATAAATATTTAAGATATTTTATATTTTGTATACTATTATGTTTTGAAGGTGGGAAGGGTAAGGGATATTAAATGTATCCATAAACAAGGTGATGTGATCTTTCATGTGTTAGTATATTTGAATAATATACGTATGAGAGGCGTGACTCTCAAGTAAAGAGATTGATTTGTTTGTATGGCTCCAGAATAGCTCATTCATTTATGAACACATCTCATATATCACTTGACACAGTACCTTTGGTGTGTCCACTTTCAGCCCTCCTAGTTATCTGTAGTCCTCCGCTGGCCTTATTGCTACAGAAGGGAGATCAGTGGAAGTTCCTGCCAGCACCCATTCTCTCTGTCCACCTGGCTGATAGGGTTGGAATACACTGGGGAAAGAGAGGGTTGTGCGTGGACCTGAGTGATTCCCCTGTTACCTGCTGGGAGGAAACATTTCTGAGATAGAAACTCAGAGATCTCTTCTGCCATTTAAGTATACTTTGCCATTTCCATATACTTTTGAATAAGCTACTATCCTGAAACTCAGGATATTGCTGTCATTTTCCCTGTTCTTTTATTTCTTTTGCCTTTAAAGATTATCTTTTTATTCTTAGCTATTTGAAGTAATGCTTTATAAGATAGAAAGTCTTTAGAGAGCCCACACTCATGAAGGAGATGGTGTTTGGCCAGATCAGTGGGAAAAGATGAGTGCAAGTGCCGTGTGGGCTGCAGTGTGGGTAGGTTGGAAATGCCGAGTACCTGGGAGGATGGGCGTGTCCTCTGCTAAACAGTCGTGGGCACAGTTTAGCAGCGGCCCGCCCACAGCGGCATATTTGGAGTTAGGAGTGGAAGTAAATTATAAAAATTACCTCTTTGTCTTCCAGTAATTTGACCTGTGCCCTAAATGTGTGTTTAATTTCACTCCCGGAACCTCAGGCTGGTGAGCATTCACCCTCAGTCCATGGTATCACCAGCCATCTACACTTCTAAGGCCTTGTCTTGAGAGCCTGAGCACATTATATATTTCTGTGCTTGGTTGGCTTTTTCACACTGTGAAGCTGATGAAACAATATGACTTGTGAAGAAAAAAGACCAATCATGTAATTCATAAACTGGCTCTGAAAACAATCCTTGCGGAAGAATTCCCAACAGGTTTTCAGCAAAGGCAGCATTGTGAGGGGTAGGTGTGTGTACAGCTGCCCAAGGCGACTGCTATGTTTAACAATTTTCCCCTTAAATATTTGGATGCATGTACGTTTTTTAAAAGTTGAAACTATTTGGCATTCGGTCTGAGTCTATTCAGCCATTCAAAAAATCTGTATTGGTCACCAGGTGCTATATTAGGCATTGGGGAATATAGCAGTGAATGAGAACTGCAAAACCCTACCTCACTGTGCCATAGATACATTTATAACATCTCCTGGCAGTAGTAGTAGTAAGTGTGGTAAGGAGAAAATAACTCAGGGCAAGGAAATAGAAAGAGTGAGGAATGGCATTGCTAGACCGCATCTTTGAGAAGATTTTTGAGCAATAACCATATGAAGCAAGACTGAGCCATGTAATAGCTTTGGGGAGAATTACATGTCACAGTAACAGCAAGGACCATGCCCTGAGGTGGGAACAATTTTGGTATATTGGAGAAATAGTAAGGTAACCAGTGTGGTTTTTTGTAAAGTGGTTCGGCCTAAATATGGTGGTTCTTGGTGTGGGGAGAGTGGGAAAGCCTGCCATCTTTATCATCTTCCCTTAGGGTCTAGAAGATCTGCTGCTTTTAACTAGCAAACATTTTGATGAGATTACTTGATAGCTAAAAGCAAAACAGGTGGCCTGAGCACAAAGATGTCTCATCAAAGTGGCCCCAAGTTGGTTCTTTCATTGAAAAGTAGCCCAGATAACTGATCAGAGATAATAGACTAGTCGTATAAGCTGACACGATTTCCCCTCGAGGTTTGACCTGCCTTGGCTATATCCTAAAGGAGTAGCACAGGAGAACCAGGTGCCAGGTTGGCTAAACAAATGAGAGAGTGTAAGGAAGAAAGAAAAAGTTTGGCTAATGAAGTTGCAAAGTGCTCCCCTCTCCTTCCAGATAGGACAGCATCAGAGAGATAAAACCCTTCAGTTCATGCTCCTACTCATTTCAGCTGTCCTTTGTAGGTGCCACATTCAAGTGGGGGAAAGAAATTACTAGTTACCTTTGTCCTGTTACAGATCATGTGAAAGAAAGGACACTGTCTTTGCTTAGTGATAGGAGCTACATATCCATTAAAGCGCCTTTTTTCGTAATTGTTTATATGTTGGGAAATTAAATGGTGTGTGGAAAAAATGGTATAGCAAAGGATCAATTGGATGAACTTGGGATACTGGAAAAGAAGGTGCTTGACCAGTTATCTGGGTGGCTTAAGGTGGGTAAGTGTGTCAGAGTAGGACAGGGTAGTTCACAGGCATGAGCGTGGTGGAAATGTTCCTCAGTGTTCTGTTTTCTCTGGTTCCATGTATTCCCTAAGCTGCTTTCCCTTTGCTCCCTGTCAATCCCCACCACCCTGTCCCCCATTTCTATTTACTGAGTAACTGTGCCAGACACCGTGGGTGCCAGAGACAGTGATGTTCAGAGTTCATGAATCGAAAGCAGGCAAGTCAGTTGTAACACAAAGGTGTTCAGTAAAGGAAGTATATACAAGATACTGAGGTGAGGCAGAAAGGGGGTGAGCAGTCGCGTGGAAGGCTTCTTTGCAGTAGTACAAGGTGCATTCTGGAGGAAGACTGGATGCTTGCCACATGGGTGGGGGAGGTGGGGTTCACGCAGTGGGAACAGGATATACCAAAAAATCAAGGCATGGATTCGTACTAGGTTTTTCAGTAACTGGTTCAATAATGCTGGAGAGCTAGGTGAGGAATAGATTACAGAAGGACTTGAATTCCATGTTAAGGGGTTTGGATTTTTACTAAACTCTAGGTCACAGGTTCTCAAAGGGGTGATCCTTGGATACTGCATCAGACCTACTGAGTCAAAATCTTGAGGGTGAATCCCATTAATAGGCACCTTTCACAAGTAATTTTTAAGCAGACAGGTCTGGGAACTTCTGTAGCCAGAAGACAGCTAATGAAAGATTTTTAAGATGAATTATGACCCAAAGGGTTCTCAAAGAGTAACAGCAGCAGCAGCAGCAGCATCTAACCAGGAACTTGTTAGAAATGAAAAATTCTGAGCCCTACCCCAAACCTTCTGAGTCAGAAAACTCTCGGTGGAGCCCCCAAGTCTGTTGTAAGACAGTCTCTAGGTCTTGAAGAGAACCACTATCTTCTGTTAGACAACTGGCAGCAATATGTAGGATAGGTCTGGAAAACGGGGGGATGCCAGTGAGAACAGCAGAGAGACCCGTTAGCCAACTGTTTAAAAAGTCCATGCAGGAGAAAGCAGGAGGTGGGGTGTCACTGCTGTATGGGTGATGGGAAAAGCCATGGGCACGAATAACATGGTGAAGGGCAAATGCATGGGGAGGGAAGGGAAGGGGGAAGAGTAGGGTTCTGGTGAACAACAGGAGGAGGGAGCTTTCGCATGAACACGACTAAACGTGGAGGTCCCAGAGGTGAACTGGAGTTTTGAGAAAAGGAATGATCAGCGGTATCAAATACAAGAGAGGACTGACTGCTGGATTTGATTACTCAATCGTTGGTGACCTGAGCAAGAGAAATTCTAATGGAGCAATGGGAGTGGAGGTCAGGCTGCAGTTGGTCCAGAGTGGAGAACTGGAATGAAGTAGTGATTGGAAAGAAGGGGTCTTTGGAACCCTTGGGAAGGGCACTAGTGCGTCCTCTGAGCTGGAAGAGAGGCTAGGGGCACACGCGGGTAAGGGGAAGTGGCGGTGGGAGGTGGGAGAGACGTCCGATAGTGCAAACGTGTGGTGAAATAAGCATCAATTTGGGGGGGGGGGCAGGTAGGAGGGGGTTGGAATAGTGGAATAGCGTGTGCGAGTTTTGGGAATGAGGCCACTGCTGAGGTGGTAAACCATAAATTTCCAAAGGCTCTCCTACCATGGTTTTATGATCATCTGTGGTCTAACTCAAAAGACACAGTAAAAGAAAAGATGGGTGGTAAGGGTCCTGGTTCTAGTTTGGAGGTTTGCCAAGCAGGCAAGGCCAAAGGACTAGTCAAGAGAGTGAACGGTGCTGGTGGGAATAGTCGAGATGATGCACCTTGGCGTCTGAAAAGGCCAGGGAAGGCAGTCTGGGGGGGGGGGGGGACGACTGTCTGTCAGAAAGAGTAGGGTGGGCCAGGCGTTAGTAATCTTGAGCAGGTAAAGGGAAATGGCTAGGATAAGAGAAGTCCTGAGAATGGAACAGGGGCATAGGGCCGCAGCCTTCTGGGTTGTGAAACAGCCTGACCTGTCGCCGCGGAAGAAATGGCCAACACTGAGTAGAAGTAGGAGCTGTTAGCAATTGTGGCAAAGGCGTCGGGTGGGTTTTCCTCAGGACCACTGACCTCACCCAGAATGATGGTGGGACATGGCGTCGAGGGGAAACGGGGGGGCCTGGTGCCAAACCCTTGGAAATCTGGGACATCGACTACATCGTGGCCACGAAGAATGGTACAAGTGAAAATAGCTGGCTACCATTCATTTCGGTGAAAAGATTTTTGTATGGGATGGAGAGACACAACGGTGCAGAAGCGGGGAACGGGAGAACACCTCAGCTCTGCGTAGACTGTAACCTGGGAAAAATGCGCAGCCTTTTGTTCAGGGAAAGAAGTGTCCTCAGGGGAGTGTCAGGTTTTCCCGAATCCAGGAAGTGGGGGCCGCTCTCAGCGAAGAGGCTGTAAGGAGAGAAGGGCTGAGGGACAGCTGTGGGGAAGATGGGTGAGGGCAGCCCTGCGGGGCCGTGCCGGCCGGAGAGAAACGGAAGAGGGGCGGGGAGTGCGCAGGAGAGAGGCAGGGCAGCAGCGAAGCTGCCAGGAGCAGGCGGGAAGTGTGATGCTCTAAATGGAATATTGTTACCCGAATGCTCGTATTTGTATCCCCTTGGCTATGATACCCTTCCCTGTAAATACCACCAGCTTGGGAGCCTGGGTTGCGTAACTGTTTTCCTACGGGTCTCATTTCGACATTTTGAGCACCCCCCGGCCCCTTTTTTGTGATAATATATGCCAAGATTACAAACTTCGGCTTTTTTACCCCCAGAGCATCATTAAAATAATCACTCAAATGAAAAAAAGAGTCTCCCCCTGATGGATTCAAATGATAAAAAGAAAAGTGAGTTCGGTGTAGTTGGACCCAAACTTCCTGAGCTGTGGGGTTTTGAGAAGCCGTAGTTTTTCTTCTCTTCTGATTTTTCACTACAATATCCACTGATTTATACTGGGACCTTGGGTGACGTGTGATTGCAACTGTAAGAGAGTGAGGTTGCAAGTGTTTGACAATTACTAAGAGCTAAAATGAGAACAAATCATCAGGACTTTTGCTGTGAAACCAAACCTTGAAGTAATAAAAAAACATCAACCAGAACTAGAACACTGAGCCTGATGCACATAATACCCTTTTCCTGTCACCAGTTTTGATGACCCCATGTCCTCCTCTAGTTCACAGTGCCATCATAAGCATTACATTTTATATCATTTATTAGAGTACATTTTTAAAAGCATAACAATCTGTTTTAATTACACTTAAATGTCTCTATGGATAGGTTTAATATTTATACTTTTTTAATTAATAGAAAAACATTTTGATTATATCTTTGGAAACATATTCGTCAAGCTCAACAAACAGCTGAAATCACGTGGCTTTCTAATAGACTCCTTTGAGAAAGTGCTTTACCTTGCAGAATTATAAGCCAGGAAGTACTATGGCATTAAGTTATTGCAAAGCATTGTGATTCATCCAGTAAAACGCATGGCTGTGTACTTCACGGGTTTCTTATATTTAGTTACGTCCTTCATCCTCGTAGAGAAGTGATCCCTGCATTGCTCATGAACCTCAAGGCTACTAAGTTACCTACTGTGTGCTAATCAATCATTGCTGTTCCCCAATTTTATCCTATCTGGACTGACACTGATCTCAGGCAAGTACCTTTCTACCGGCTCCCATTCCTCTTCATGCCTGGAAAGGTGCTCGCTCCCTCTTCTCTGTCCTGACTTCTCTAGAAAAGGTGTTGACAAAGGACTTTCTTTGTTACTCCACATTTTGAGCTGAACTTCCTGCTGGAAGTGCCTAAAATCATCCTCCTGGCAACACTTAACCCCAAGATTCATATTGTCATCAGATAGGACAGGTGTGGTAGAATCTAGCTCTAATCAATCCCGGTGGGAATTGGACCTTCTCTGAGCCTCTTCCATTTCCAATCCCAGATAAATGAATCTTCTGCTCTCCAGCACCTCTTCAGGCAGGAACCCACGGCCTATGCAGACAAATGACTGTCCTACCCAACTTTAGTCAAATGTGATTATCATGTGTTATCTTGGACCTATTCCTTCACCGTCAACAGGAGTTAACCCATTTTGTGATGACAGAAGTCCCTAAAATCACTCTCAAGGAGTATGGAACACTGGTATTACCTTGCATATCTACAGAGATCCAACAGGACTTCACAACCCAACCAGTTAAAACCACACAAAACCTCAGGACTATTTATTCTTAGTTTCTACTCTCTAATTCTTTTAATGATCAAAGCAAAATTCTCAGCCTAGTACTTTCTATTGGATTTGCAACTGTGTTTGATTTGATGACAGTCAGTAGGTGACTTGAACACTACTAACAATCCTACTAAAAGATGCTAGTTGCTACATTCCCCCCTTCCGCTTTCATTTGGTAACTTAATGGTTTTAAATCTTGCTCCTGGCTGTCTGTCTATAGGCTGTTTCATTTGCTACCATTCCTCTCCCCTTTTTCATTAGACTCTTCAAGGATTTAAGAGTTCTAAAATACCCAGCGCAATAATACTAAGCTCTTGATAAAAATTATCTGTTGAGGGGAACAATGTTTATGTTTTTTATTTCCCCAGAATCCAGAATTTTGACATAATCAATGTTTTGAATTTTAGGCTAATAGTGTCTTAATGGGGTTCTTGGTCAGGTCTCTTCATATTCCATGTGAAGCAGAAAATAAAAACCAATTCCCTCTACCTAGCCCATTTCAGGAGAAAAAAAAAAAGCTGGCCTAGGAAGGCCATTTTGCAAATAAATATAGGTTATTCTCTTCTTAAGCAACCATTAACACTGAAAGAAAACACTTCAAATTCAACATTTAAAATCAGCCACCCCCACTTAGAGGACTGACAGTTGAAGCAGCCCTTTGAGCATCTGGTTCTGCAGCCCTCTCTAGAACCTCCTAAACCTATCAGCCCCTCTCCTGTCCCCGGGACGGGATCTGATTCCCAACCAGCCATTCTCAGGGGGTTCACTTTTCAGTCCCAAGTGGGTGACCGACCAGGTAGGTAATCTCAGGGCATTTTGAGGGACAATTTCAGGAGTTATATATAATAAGTTTTCTTTGCATCGGAATGGAATTTCCTCAGCGCCAGGCTAGCCCCAGCCCACAGGAAGTTTCTGAGCATGTTCTGACAGTGGACAAGCTGGGTGATAGCCAGAGGAGAAGTCCAGGCTTCAGCGGCGGGCCACTGAGAAGTGAGGCAGCTTCCAAGGCCTCCTGGATTGACTGGCTAGGGAAGCTCGGCGTAGGAAATATCTCCAGACAGCTGTCATTGTGCCTCATGATGACAACCCCATAACTCACATGCTCATGAAGATGACCCTACAAACGAAAGATGTCAGTCTCGGGAACAGGGCAGTCACTTAATAAATCAACGTGGGTGCCCTAAGTTGAACTCACTTGTGAACATGTAAATAGTGGCTTCTTAGCCTATGCCCAAATAAAAATATAGTCTCTAAATGTTACAGATAAAAATGTAAAATAATCACAAAGCAGTTGAAATGTTTCATTACTCGGCTCAGAGTCCTTCTGGTGAGGCAAAGTGCAGATCCTTCCCTCTCTGGCATTCTCCCTGGAACACGGTCTTTATCAAGGCGAGGATGCCACAGTGCACTGAGATGGACAGAAAGCCTATCTATCCGCCCACATTTTCTGATAAGGCAGGAATGTACTTTTCAAATCTCCTGAACATGGCCTTTCTCATCTGTCACCACTATATTTCTTCACGTTGCTTCCCTGGAGTGGGGGTGGGGAGGGAATGCCATACCCTACGACTTCTCTTAGGGGTGACATCTCACTGGCTGTTGGTCTGAGAATGCAACGACACTGACCAAAGGCCTACTGACTGTTCCCGCGGCTCGCTCGTCTCAGTGCCTCTGGAAGCAGGACTCAGCAGCTGGCCTGCCCTGCTACAGACACTTACCCCTGCTACAGACATCGGCTTAGAAGGTATAGGACAGGTTTCCAAACTGTCTGTAGGGCTTATCGGGGAAGAAAGGAGAGAGGAACACGTATCTGTTGCAGGGCACCAGCTTCCAGTTTCTCACTGGAGGAGGTAACTTTAGCTCATCTCCCACCCAGCCCAGCACCAGCCTGGGATGTGAGGTCTGCTCAGAGGTACTGCTGGCCCTTAGAGAAATTTCTGCAATGACTGAGCTTCTGGACAGAGTTCAGCCAGACTTGAACCTGAGAGGAGGTGCACAGGGCGAAAAGTAGGCCTATTTTTCTTGTTTCTCAAACAAGGTAGTTGTCTTAGAAGGTTTGAAAGTGCTGATACCCTGATGGGTTTGCCCTTGAGAAGGGCTCCTGTGAAGCCCTTTTTGGGGGGAGCACCAAAAATCTGCCAGCAGGTTATATTGGTTCTTCTTCCTCTCTCCAGCTGAAAGGGAAAGAACCATTTGAAGTTCTAAATAACTGACATAAAATCAGGTTGGTTTATTGCTTCTGTTTTTATATAGACAGGAGAAGGGCCAGTTTGAGTGCCTGGGGTGGGTGACGGATGAGGGGGATTGTGGAAGGGTGCCTCACAGCTGTTCTTCGGCAATGAAGGGAGAGGGAGAAAGGAAGGCATCCACTGGCTAAAATGAAATACATTTTCAGAAGGGCAGCTGCCATCAAGTGGTGGGACGGCTGCCTTGCTAGGTAGGGCTCTTCTCCCACCCCTCCTAGGGCTCTCTGCCTTATCTCCTGCACTCCTGCCCCAGCCTAGTGTGTAAGGAGAGAGAAGCTGAGCTAGAGGTGTTTTCTGCCAATGCCTCACCATTTAAACACATTCCACTTGGAGTGTAGTTTTGTCTACGTGTGAGGCTTTTCTCTAAGGTGACATCCTGTTTGGGGACTGTGATGTTGGAATGCAAGCGGATGACTCACTATTGCATACCTGAATGAAGACACGGCACATTTCATCGAGGTAACCCTCAGCTCAGCCCCCACCCTGCCCTCCTACTGGATTAACAAATCAGAGGTCAGGATAGTGGCAGTTGGAGTCCCAAATTAATAAAAGCGAGGGCCAGAAAGTCTTCTTAGACTGTGCCAGTCTCAGAGTTGGCTCTTGAGTGCGGATTCTGGTTTTCTACGCTGGCATATGGAGCCATCTTGGGCTGGTCAGCAGGAATTCCAGGGAAATTTACTCCCAGAGTAAATTCACCCACTGGGAGATCTAAGTGTACGTTAGTTTGCTTTTTCAAATCTGCTTCTATTCTGGAGAGTTCACGTTTACAAAGCATTAAAAAGCATGAAATAAAGAGGAGGTCTTCAAACCTCAGTAACAGCATTTTTCAAGACAAAGGATCTCTCTTTCTTTCAAAAGTCATTATCCCATCCAGCGAGCCACGGCTGTAGGCAAGGGCGGTGGGGCAGTAATGCGACTCACAGGCAAGCCCCAGGTGTCGCTGGAGCGAGCATTTCCCCCGCTCCCTTACCTCACCTTCCCCACCTGCTCATGCAGACTTATCTAGATTTCATCACTTGGTCCTTCCCTTGACCTTTCTCCTCTGACTAATGGGCTAATTAATAAATGGTCAAAAGGCTGAAGGAAGAGAAGAAGAGGCCAGAATAAGCCCAAACTTGGGTAGCCTGCGTCTGGACTAACGGCAAGCTGGCCCTGTAATAAGTTCCAGATGAATCGTGGCTTTTTTTTTTTTTTCCAGACACCAGCAGATGATCTGAAGTCATTCTATCTGCCTCCCGCTTCTTCCGTCCAGAATGACCGATCTCCGCTGGGGCTGGTAAAAACAGCTGGTTGAGGTTTCTAGTCTCTGGCCATTCTTAGGAATGGTCATTTTGTTCCTAAGCGTGACCCCTTCTGGTGTGACCCACGTGTTTTCTGCCAACTCCCCGCAAAGTAGGCCAGGGGAAACGGTCTGGGCGGGACTTCTGATGGGGGACAGCAGGACCCTGGGGTCCGGCCCTGTGGAAGGAGGAGGCGGGTGGTCCATGACGGGGAAAGGGGGGCTGAACAAGACCAGGCTCTGAGGTCTCCCCGGCCTGGACCTGTGCGGCGGCTTAGCACCCCCGGACGGCCGCTCTATTTTTGAAGAAAGAAGGTTGTCCCCAGATGGCTCTGTCTCTGACGTGCGCTTTCTGCATTGCACGACCGCATCCTGGGAGGCCAGCAGGTTAGCCACAGCCGGTTCCGGGGACAGGCCGGGTCCCTCACACTTGCGGGGTGCAGTGGCGTCCAGCGGCAAGGACTCCGCGGCTCCTGCGCCCTGCTTCGGTTTCTCTTCCTTGGGGCTTTCCAAGGGGGGGAGAGAGTCGCCGTCGGCAGGTTTCCGAGAGGTCCCGCCCGTGGGGCTGGGCGCCTCTTGGCTCCTGTCCGGAGGCTGAGCCCCCCCCTCCGCTGGGCCCTGAGAGGGCAGCGGCTGTGGGATCTGCGTGTACTGAATCTTGGGGGGGATGACGGGCACCGCCCTGGCCTGGCACATTTTCACCATGAAGGAGGTTCTCACGGCCGACACGCTCACGGGAGCTGAGTTCCGGCGGCCTGTCAGGGCGTGAGCCACAATGGCCAGGTCCTGAGAGTCCTGCGAGTCAACCCTCCAGGGGTCTACTCTACAGTGAGATGAGGTCATCCATGTGACCGCCGGGTCTTCTGGCTCAGGGAGCTGCATTCCAGGGGAACCAAACGAGGCCACATTCTCCAACCGGAAGAGGTCAGTGATGGGAGTGGCCGAGTCCAAGTTCAGGGAAGAAGGCCTGTTCTTCCCTTTGGGGGGCCCACACTCAGTGCTCTTCGGCTGTAACTTGGGGGGATGCTCTCCAGGTGAGATGCTTTCCTGCACATGAGGTGAACTCTCCTTGCTGCTCTCTGGGCTAGGCACACTGCCTTGCTCAATCTGAGGGCTGCAGTGCCCTAGGTGTGTCCCTAATTCCTTTCTTTCTGCTGGGCCGACAGGGCTGGTTTCTGCTGTTTTGGGCTGCAAACCACCTGGCCCCTTCTGGCTGGGGAGAGCCTCTGTCCCTTTCAAGCCAGAGAACTCTCTGAAGGATCTCAGGGCTTTCTCATCCCTTCCAGTAATCTCTCTCCTGGGCGCCAGGGGCTGCAGAGGGTCGGGGTTCCTCTCAGCTTCCAGATTAGCACAGCTGCTGGAGGAGGGACCTTCGAGAGTCCACTGGCTCTGAGCCGTGGTTTTGCTGTCTAGGGAATGGCTCTGACGAAGGCTGGGCCTGTGGGAAAGTCTCTTCTCCAATCGGTGGCCCTGAGCGCCCTGCGCCTGGGCCTCCTGCACATTTTTCAGGGTGGGGGAATGAAGGGGACTTGTCACCCACTGGGGCTCCTCCCAGGGCTCCACCATCTCCAGGCCATGCTGGGCAATGTCTGTCACAGTGTCATCTTCATCACAGTCTGAGGGCTCCTGTACTGAATGGGCTACATGCCCCTCTCCTTGTGGGGAGAGCTCAACTTCCCTTGTTGGGTTTGGAAAACCAGAACCTTTCCCATCAGGAGCAGCATTCTTTGACTTTAGCTTCTCGCTTTGTCCTGGAGAGGCCTTGTCTCCCTGACAAAGACTGGGGGTCCCAGGACTGCCTTTGGACTTCAGCTGGTCTGTATATGGATTTGTCCTCAAATTCTTTGATGAATCTTCCTTCTCAGGGCCCTCTTTCAATAGCTGGACTCGAGGTGCCTCCTCCAGAGGTGTTGGAGGCGGTGGAGCAGGTGGGGTCCCAGGAGACAGGTTCCCTGGGCCTCTCACCTCCACCCTTGCTTGTGAAGAAGCCTTTTCAAGTGGAATGATTTCCAGAGGAGCCAGGCTGGTGGGGTCTGGGCGCTGGCCCTTCTCAGCCTCAGATCTATGTTGGCTGCTGGTTGTCTCTGGCTTTTCTCTATTGGCTGCTGTGGGAGCCCCGTGTGTGCTCTGTTTGGCTGGATCCCTAGTCCACTCCTCCAGAGGGGTGGAGACTGGAGCTGAGGTGGAGACACAAGGCAAGCTCCCGGGAGGCTCAGGGGGAGCAAAAGGCCTTGGATTTGACTCCAGAATGGGCTGAGTTGGGCTGTTCTTTAGAGCAGGTGGTGGCAACGAGGACAGCTCCTCCTCAGATTCAATGATTTTCAGCTCCTGTTGAATCTCAGGCCAAATCAGGGTGCTGGCCAGATCATCTTCATCCTGAAAAACACCAAGAAACAGATTATTTTAAAGCCAAGGAGTCTCGGGGCTGCCGTCCTCACCGTCCACCAGGAGAGTGAAGGGACTGAGCTGTGCTATCTCAGCAAATGAAGGATACAGCACTAATAACCGGATGTTTATTCAGTGCTTAACATGTGCTGTAACATAAAGGCCCTCCGGATCTGGGGTGTGGCACCTGCACATATACAGGTTCAACCAACTCCAGATCGGAAATATTGAGGGGGGAATGTTACCTTGTAGTTAGGCCTATGATATCTGTACCATGTACCATGTACCATGTAGTTAGGCCTATGATATCTGTACTGAACATGTACAGACTTTTTTTAGTCACTATTTCCTAAACAATACAGTATAGTAACTATTTGCATAACATTTACATTGTATTAGGTATTTAAATCTGTAGATGATTTAAAGTACTGTGTATACGTTGTATACAAGTACTGTGCCATTTCCCATAAGGGACTTGCGCATACCTGATTTGGGTATCCAAGGGGGTCCTGGAACTAATCACCCTGGGGATACCGAGGGCCAACTGTACTTTAACTGTATTTTCTTGTTTAACTTTCCCATCAACCACTATCTCTAGTGGTAGAGATAACTACCACTATAATTACTTCTACTTTAGAGATGGCGAGACTTATGTTCAAATAGATTAAACAATTTTCCTAAATCACACCGGGGCGGACCAGGGTTGAAAGCCAGCTGTGTCTTCATTGGAACATAAGTGTGTAATCCTGTGCGCTGGTGCCTTATGAAACAAACAAAACGCCTGGTCTCATTTAACCTCAGGTTCCCTGAATGGCACACAAGAATGAGAGTCTCCCAGTGCAATGAAAATGTGAACTCTTGCCCTGAAACCTGCTGTGCAACTAAATACATATAGCTCTTTCTCCTTGTTATCAAAGAAATACATATTTCACATGGAAAAAAGTTGAACACAGATTACCAGAAAGAAATAGCAAAATATATTCCTACTCTCCAAGATAACCACTGTGAATGTGGTGGGTGCCTCCTCCCCCATCTGCTTTACTGTCCCTTGTTCTCTCCTCAAGTCCAGCTTCTCTTTGTCTGACTCCTCCCTTTCCCTACACAAAACCCAGGCTCAGACACGAAAGGGGTGAAGGGAGGCCTGGTCAGCCCTGGGGAACAACGGTCAGTTCCTTTCATTTCTTGTCTCAAGGCCTGATGCTGTTCCAAGGAGAGGCATCCGGGAGGCATCTCCATCCTGTGGGGGTTCGGGCCTTTCTGAGAAGTCTGACCAGCTGCCGACCTGATATCACTTCTCACCGGGCTCTAACCACGTGTCGCTTCCTATCACGGTGTGTTTGGTGCTTGTTTCACCTTTCCTAACGGAATGTGCGCTCCTTGAGGTCAGGGAGCGTGATCATTTGTATTTGATTCCTCCAGGCCAGGTGGTGCCTGGTCTACAGGAACAGTCACCAAGGAAAGGGTCTGCTGAATCGAAATGGGTTCGCTGTTTTCTTTTGAGCTGTTTCTTTCAAATAGCTCCCCAGGACTGGGCTCCTCGGTCAGAAGGCATGAATGTTTTCTGTGACCCGATTCTACTGTACTGCATTTATTTGTCTACGTTTCTATTTCACTTACTAGACTGTGCCCCCCTCCCGGGCAGGGGCAGCCTTTTATTCATCTCTTCCTTTTCCTCAGCACCTACATTAAGTGATCCTTTGCTAAGAATCGATACATTTAGATAAGCAAATGAACATCTAAGCCCCCCTGCACCCCACTCTGTGCCATCTCAGTAAGTGAACCACAGTGCACCCGTTTGCTCCGATCAGAAACCCATGAGGTGTCCTTGACTCTCAGCCAGTCCTTCACCAAGTCCTGCTCACTCTGCCTTCTGAATAGCTCCTGAACCCTTCCATCTCTATCCCCAGTGCCCCGCCCCAGTCCAAGCCACCACCTCATCACACCTGCTCTGCACACACTAGCCCCCTAACTGGCATCCCCCTCCTCTCTGCCCTTTTTTCCAAGCCATTCTCCTCACAGAAAAGCATGACCTTTAAAGATAACATTCCCAACCAATCAGAAAAGTTTCCATTGCCCTTAGGTTAATCTCTAAATCCTTCCAAGCAGCCCTGCCTGCCCCAGCCCCTGCTTCCCCCTGAGCCTCACCTTCTCTGGCCTGGTTCCCCTTCCCTAAATCTTCCACACTCTTTCCCACCCCACATTCACGGCACTTCTTACTCTCTCTGCCCGGGAGTCTTTCTCTTTCTGTTCTGCCTCTCACTCTGCTCTTCTAGCGAAGTTCTCAGTCTCAATCTCTGTTCCTCAGAGAAGCCTTCCCTGACCTTGTGACCCTTCTCTTCCCTCTGACTAGGTTGGGTCCTCCTGTTATATGCTCCCACAAAACTCCATATTTCCATGTCACCTTAAAAATTACTTCTTTGGTGACCTTTCACCTACTAAGCTGTCAGCTCCAAGAAGACAGGGACAGTGACCGTCCTGTACACTGCAGTGATCCCAAGTGCTCGGCAGAGTGCCTGGCACTAAGTAGATGTCTAATGCATGAGTTTAAATGAATGAATGCACTGGAGCTTTTACTCGTTCCCATGAACTCAACCTGGTTCTCCTTCCAGTGCTACCTTTATCACTTTCTTAAAGCAAATGCCATTCATAATTGATCTCTCCCAGAATTTAATCACTATAATAATCTCTGTGCTCTTCTTCTACAAATGCAAACACATCTTACAGGAACCTTGTTCAGCCTCCTGAGGCCACTGTGGTGTCCCTGTGCTGCCCTAACTTCTAGCACATGGGTCTTTGTGCATGTCCTGCAAACCAAGACCCTGGAAGCAAGTTAAGGAGAAGAGCTGCCCATCTCCCTTTGACACACTCCTCCAGGTCACAGAGCAGCATCCCAAATGCAGGGCGCCTCTGTGGAAAACCTCCTCACACCTTCATCTTATGCAAGGACACCCCAAAACACCTTGGAAAATTCCACCTCTAAAAAGTAGAAGAGGTTTAGTGAGCTCTGCTATCATGTTTTAACTTCTCTAGAAGCCACAGGAGGAAGCAATGGATTCTGGAAATATTACAGAAGGTTTAACAAACATAGACACTGTCCATCCAGGATGTCTGGAAGGAGAGAGCTGGCTCCATGAACGGTCATCACCTTTGAGACCAGGGTATGACAAGCAGATTTTGTGCTACTTCTGGGACTGAAAGTCATTACAACCTAAGGGCATATTACTGGCTTATGGCAACTTCAGGTCAGAAATACTTAGAGTTGAGTCTGTCCTGGGGAACCTGAGCTGGATGGTTACTTCCCTATTACTCTGAAAAAAGTACCAAGATCTGATTAGAAGGTTGTCTCCTAAAATCCCTTTGGCAGAAACTGGTTCTTCAAAAAATAAAAATAAAAAAATTCTACTTTAAGCTGTACTAAGAGCCCTTGGGAAAAAGAGGACTCCATTGTTTGGACCAGACAGTGGGTCCACCTTACCATCTCATGGAGAAACACTGCTTCTGCTCTGGCCATGGGGCTCTGCTGCAGAGCACTGGGCTCCACCTGGCTAGCCTCTCGCCCCTCCTCCACCACCTTCTCTGGATCAGGCCTCTTCTCCAATTCACTTGAATGTTGACGGCTCAGGGAGATTTCCGAGGTTTTCTTCTCCAGTTGGGCTCCTGGGTCCTGGGAAGGGCCTTTGCTGCATTCCACTGTTCTCGCTGCTTCTGGTCCTGGCTTGGCATCCTCAGGAGCCACCTTCTTAGACACAGACGCTGCAATGAAGATGAGACTTATCAGCTGAAAGAGACTGACAACTCCTTTTAAGAGAGGCTGTTCCCAGCACAGTCACTGACCTAGACTAGTCCTGTTTCACAAGGATGGAGGGGATCCTCCCAGCTCACTGCTCTCTTACATTTTCTACCCTTTCCTCCCAGCAATGTCCTGTGCTCAGATCCCAGAGTCACAGACTATCAGGGATGGAAAACCGTCTAGTCCAGTGGTTCTCAACTGGAGATCATTTTGCTCCTCTCCTCCCCAGGGGACATTTGACAATGTCTAGAGACAGTTTTGGTTGTCACAAGTGGGTGGTGGGAGTGGTTACTGGCATCTAGTGGGTAGAAGCCACAGATGCTGTTAAATATTCTACAAAGCATTGGACAGTCCCCCCAATAAAAAAATTACCCAGCCCCAAAAGTCAGTAATGCTGAGATTGAGAAACCCTGGTTAATCCAACCTTTCACGCCATACATAAGTAGATTCAGACCCTGAGAAGTCAAGCTTGTTGCCTAAGGTCACAAGAAACCTGTTATTTACTGAAAGCTGCAAAGATAAATTGTGATTGTGACTGACAGCTACTTGACAGGTGGTCTGGCTCAGAGTCCCCAGTCCTATCCACTTTGCTACATTGTCTTGCAAACTCTACTGAAGCAAATTTAAGTCTGGTTTTTAATCTCTTGCAGTGGAAAGATAGCCTCTTTCCCCTGCTTTACCTGTAGAAGTCTCAGCTCCTGGGGGCTTCTCCTCTTCAGGCCAACCTCCACTCTCTGACCCCTGGAAAGAAAACTCTTCCAGGCTGGAAAGAGACTGCAGCTCCTTTGGGGGTGTTCTGCAGGGGGTGCTGTTGGTGCTGATGACAGCTGATACACGGAGGGGCACGGACACGGCGAAGGGCTCAGAGATGTTCAGGGCCTTGCGCTGGTGCCGGGGCGAGGGCTCCATCTGGAAGAGGCTGCTGGTGAAGACAGACTTGCTGGGGCTGTCGCTCGAGGTGTAGAACATAGCCAGCATCTTCGGGGCTGTCTGCTCACTCTCGGGGTCCTCGATGGGCCGGAACACCTTCAGCTGCTCAGGTGGGGGCCGGGCCTGAGCGCCCTGGAGTTGGCTTCGGTCACTGCTCATGTCAAAGCCCCCCTCGGCCCCCGCTGGCATCCCCTCCTGGCCCCAGTCACCCTCCTGCTTGGTGAGGTCACAGGAGCTGCCAGTGCTGGTCACATGCATTTTCGATGCTGGAATGAAAAACCCACCGGTGGTGACTGTTCGATTGAAATTGCCTTTGGTTTCTTTCCCTAGTAAAGAAGCAGATAAACACACGATCAGCAGCCCGGCACACACACAACGGCACGGCCTTCCTGTCGAGAAGGCACACAACACCTGACTCTCGGAAAGGCAGAGCATTCTACGGAGGGCACAGCCACCCCGACAGAGGCAGGTTCATAACACCTGGTTGACAAGATAGGAAGCATCTTCTCATGTGCCTGTTCTGCTCTGATGCCCTGTAGGGCCACTGGCTGTTGTGTCACATGTATCTATTATCAACTTTGCAGGTAGAGCCGTTTCCAAAAGAAGGCCACTGCTAAGACTGCTGAACAGAGCGGTTGTCTGCCAGGCATGAAACGTCGATCATGAGAAAACACACAGATGGATCGGAGGTGACAGGATGATGTTTGCTCAAATCGAGACGAAAAGGGCAAAATAACAGAATCTTATTTTACTTTAAAACTTATTGTGTTAAGCCTCCTCTGCCAGATGGACCCAACCGGGTTTGATTTCCAGGCACGGAAACAAATGCTGTTCTCAGCTAGACCTTCCTCGCCGTTCCCAGGCTTCCTTCTGCTGATTCCGAGGCTGAGAAACTAGAAGTGCAGATGAACTCAGCCTTACACAGCCCAGTTGTGAGGAGTCAGTTCATGACGGACTGAGAAGTGAAGACAAAGAAGGAAAAAATCTGTCTGGGAAATAAAGCAGCTGGGAGATGACAAGTGAGTTGCTGGAAATCTGGCAAATAATTCCCACCTAGGTACCAAGGGCTCTGCTGGACATGCAACCTTAGGTGTAAAATTCTCACGACCGCGCTGCAGGGGAGAGTCATTCTCTCTAACACCCGAGGAAACAGACTCGAGATGCTGGATAACCTGCCCAGGGCCTATGAAAGTGCTGACCTGGATTTCGAAATGTTAAATTCTGTAAAACTTGGCAAGAACTGCCTCAAGAGGTTTCAAAACCAAAGCAAACAGATGAATGTAAAGGTGAGAAAATGAAAGAAGTATCGAGTTAGTGTAAAAAGAGTTCACTGAATATTTTACAAGTTAAGAATTATTTTTAAAAGTTGTTCTAAAGATTTTCTGTTATTTCAGATTGTTTCATTTATCACAGAGCAAAATGTTTTCTATGAAAGGGATTGGAAAGCCATGGGGTGAATATGGGGAGTTTAGTCTACTGCTAGAGAAGCCCTGTGCTTTGTAACTTGCAGCAGTGCGGGGTCTGCTCAGCGACAGAGAGCTACAGGCAAGTCCGCCCCACTGTGCACACATCTACTCCAACAGGGATGGCCAGCTACATGCCAGGCGGGTGCCTATCAATGTTTATTGATGAATGAATGAATCTACCAACACAAAATCATGACTTGACAAGTACGGTGAAGCTAACGTCTATGGAAACACGCAAATTCAGGACACGTAAGCATTGAGGCACAAACTTCTGAGGTATAAATCAGTGCCTGGCTCTTGCCATGGTTTTCAGGAGTTGCCCTTCTACCTGGTTCACGTGTGAACGTAAAGCAGCTGTTGTCCCCACCTGTGGTTAGAGGAAGGCTGGAGAAAGAGGGTGGCCCTTTTAGGCCTCGCCCTGCAGTGGAGTGGGGGGAGAGGGGCCGGTTAATGCAAGGTCTTTGTGAACTCCTTGAGTTCAGAAAAAGCCAGGGAGGGATTTGGCCTGGGGAATTGTGCATAACTGTGACTGGAGACGAGCGGGCCCAGTAGCTTACGAAGGCAAGTCTGGTGTGGCAACTCGTCTCCCAGCTGTACTGCCCCCAGTTCCAAATACAACTGTAAAATCTCACCTTCCACGGGAACTGAGCACAGCGAGTCCATGCTTTTAGCTGGTCGGATAGTAGCTTTTTCCACTAGAGACAAAAGAAAAAAATATCCCTGTTGAATGCATAGTAAGAGGAAGCGTTCAGAACAATAGGTCAGCTGTCAGCACACAAGAAAACTTTCTTTAGCACAATTTTCCAAGTATTTATAATTTTTCCCTTTTGGAAAACATCCCCCCACCCCACCCCAGATGTTCCTACTTTTTGATTGGGAATGACTTTATAAAAACAGGGCATCTGCAGATCAAAGTTTTATTAACATTATACAGATAAAGACAAATTATAATTTTGTCAAATACTAGCTATTAGCAAATGAGAAGTCCTGAGTCCAATGTTATTGTGCAACAAGGATTCAAAGATTCATCTATGGGGTAGAACCCTGAGGCCCCAGGCAGCCCCTCCTGTCTGGCAGGCCAGAGAGCAGGAGTCTTGGCTATAGCCACATCTCTCAGCACTCAGGAATTTGTTACAACAGGGGAGAGGGCCCAGGGCAACTGGTCACCTTTCTCCCATGGGCAGCTCTGCTCCTTGAGATCTCACTCACCAACCTCACCCTGGAGCCAGATACCAACCAAACAAACCTTTTTTGAGCACCTACTATGTGCCTGGTGGACTCTATGTAATCTCCCTAAGCCACCTAAGCAGGTTTTGGGAAGAGTACAGCTTAAATAAGTAAAAACTTATTCCAGGCACAGGACTAGGCACTTTCACAGATATCATCTCTTTTCAGGGAGGTGAATTAACTGGAAGGTAGTTCCTTCTAGGTCAAGTTTGCTAGGAGGGGAAAGAGGGCGGTTTGGAAGCTGAGTGGGAGCCCCAGAACTCATGGCTTTAAGGGAAGTTGAATTCAGATGGACCTGGCTTTGAATCTCAACTCTGCCACTTTTGGGCCCTGTGACATCAGATAAGTAGTTTACCTTTTCTAACCTTCAGTTTTCTCACATGTAAAAGGAGGAGAAATTGGACTGCTGTGAGGATTAAATGAGTAATGCCTATAAAATAAGTAGGTTGCACTGACCTAGAATAGGGTAAATGCTTGATAAAAAGTAACTATTGTTATTGTTGTTATTCAGGATAGACCAGGGTTCAGCAATAAAAGGGAAGCAGGGAGATGGTTCTAGATTCTAGAAGAAGCACTCAGAGTTAGCCTTAACTCAATTTAGGCTTTGTCCCTCTTTTTTTTAAAAATATATCTTTATTGATTTCAGAGAGAGAGAGAGAGAGAGAGAGATAGAAACATCAATGATGAGAGAGTCATTGATTGGCTGCCTCCTGTACGCCCCCTACTGGGGATCGAGCCTGCAACCCGGGCATGTGCCCTGACCTGGAATTGAACTGCCATCTCCTGGATCCTAGGTCCATGCTTAAGTGCTGAGCCAGGCCCAGCAGGGCTGAGTAGTTTGTTTTTGAGATATTAATCCAGCAGTTCCAGCCCTGGCTGCATATCAGAATCACCTGGGGAGCTTGTTAAAAATGACCAGTGCTCTGACTTCACCACAGACCTCCTGAGGCAAAGCTGCTGTGGGCGTGAACCACCCCGTGGGCGATTCAGAGGTGCAGCCATGCTGAGAAGCCCTGGCCAGGAACATGCTGTGCATTCTTTGAGTTTACCACCATTTGATCCACCTTGGGCTTCTTTCTTTTGGAAACCACACAGGGGTGGACATCTCCCTAAGTCAACATCGAGGCAAATCATTTAATTTATTTTTGCTTGTTGTTCTGTTCTGTTGTTTTTGACTTTTCATTACTTGGTGAACCTCTTTCATCAAATTACCAATTCTGTAACTGAATTTCTCTCTTTGATGTGCTTAAGCAAATCTCTTATTATAGATAAGGAGTTTCTTGCCAGATACTCCTCCCCTTAAATTCTTCTTTGAGAATCCTAATTTCTGATTTGTATCTGATCTACCATACTTGTGGCAACCTGCCCTCTTCACCTGGACTATCTTTCCCGGGTTGTTTGTGAAGGATATGTTTCCCTATATGCTGCATATTGTAGATGCCTACCCAGAATCCATTTCTCTTCCCCTTCTCACAGAGTCCTTGCCCTTCTTAGGTACATCTGGCTGTAAGTTCACTCCTCACCCGGTGACTGGTTCAGGAACCCAGGCCCAAGCCAATCTGCACAGGGCACTCCCTTGGCCATAGGGATGGATCCATGTGGCTCAGTGACTATGACTGAGATGGGGGGAGCAGGATGGGGGATTCTGGTAAAACAGGGTCCCTGCTTAGAACAAGTGACCTGAAATGATGACCTGTCTCCTTCTGGACATAGTGACAGTCAAAGCCCAGAAATACTACAGCCACTTGTCACAGCAAAGGAAGCCAGTTTGGGAATGAAGCTGATGCACAGACATGGGCACAGCTGAGGAAACATAGAGATGGAGACAGGGCGACCCCTGAAACCTTCCCTGCATCTGAGTGTCCCTATAAATTCCTTCATTGCATAAGCCAGTTGAGTTGGATCTGCTATTATTTACAACCTTAACCACTGTAATTGCTATACCCTGTGACACCCTCATTACTCCAATAGGCAAAAGTGAATATTTCAAACATCTGTGCTTTATCGTCCCTGGCATACAATTATCACCCGGACTGAGGAATGTCCTTAAAAATATTCTTATTTTTAATAATAAAATCTTTATTATTAAAGATTGGTTGGTACCAAGGGCTGACATTTTGCCATATATTTGCTTTATCTGACTTTGATCATTTATTACGATTATGTAGTATGTTAAAATTTGGGAAAGCTGCGTGAAGAGTATATGGGTTCTCTGTGTACTATTTTTGCAACTTTTTTGTAAATCTAAAATTATCTTTAAAGATACACACAGAGAAAGACTCTCTAGTTAATGTATAAATTTCTCTTTCAGGGCTAGTGTGTTTAATGTGATCAAACCAAAGACTGAGAGAGCAGAATTAGGGGGTAAAATATCTCATAAACACAACTGCTGTTGATTCTTACCTGAGAGCCTCTGTCCTCTCACAAACACGCTCCCGTTTCTACTCAGCTTTGACTTTGAGTCCGATCCAGAACGTCCCAGATTAAATATTGATTTCCACTTCTTTGATTTACTGGAGAGCTTTCTTCTAAAAGAGCCAAGCCATAAGGGGTTAGTTTGGTAACTGGTCATTTCAGTGGGGCTTTTAACTTGAGAAGGAACACCCCAAACATGTTCTAGTTATGAATGGCTCTGACATTTCAGGAAATTCCTCTCTAAAATCCAAGTTGAGCCTGACTCACCCTGTTTGGGGATGCCCTAGATAACCAAGCTAGGCTTTCATGAGTCAGAACAAAGGACCCATTTCCCAGAGGAACGGGCAAAGGCATGCCATTAAAGGCAGTGGTGTGGCAAACAGAGGTGAGGACTGATGGGAGACTCAAAGGTCACAAGCAACCACGCAGTTCTGGGAATTCTGGGAGGACTTCTGGTAAGCACTTTAGTCCTGGGTTTTCAAAGGTTCTTATTTTTTACAGGAGTAAACACTAAACACCACAGACCTCAGTCCTGTTATGTTCCCTGCACTGTGGGCCAGGCTGCTGTCACATCCACAGGTGAGAAAAGGGCTAGTGAAGACTTTCATGGACTACAAAGGGTGTGTGTGAGAAAGCATTTTGGAAAAGATGAAGACCTGCCGCTGGGTGTAGTCCGTGGTCACTGCAGGGAAATGCCCAGGGTAGTTAGTGTGTCTCTCATTTCCCTGATGCCTGGCACCAGGCTGCTTCGGTAGGCGGCTGGAAATGAGAGCGCTGGACTGGATCCCAGGAGCCTGGCGCTGCCAGAGGTCACCACCAGGGGTCACCACAGATGCCATGCCCTGCTCTGGCTCAGCCCAGCATTCAGACTTCATCCAGTTCCAGGATGAAACCCTGCAACTTGTGGCTCCACAGGGAACCCTTTCTCCACAGGCTTCTCATAGAGCCCCCAGATCTCCAGCCCAACATGTTTTTTAGCATCCAATCAGAGAGAGAGATCTGCAGTGCTGGGGGCGTTTCTTTGGATCTGGCCTGGTTTATTCAAGCACTTGGCCTTGGGGTGGATTTGACAGGGTGGGATAAATTGGGGTACGGCACCCCTTAGGTGTGGCTGAAGGCACAGAGAAAATGCACTTGATGGTCCTTCTGAGGCAGCTTCTTCCTGGCAGTCTCATTCTCCAGGGATTTAGGGGGAAGAGCAGAGGGGCTCAGTCTTGGGAGAGCACCATCCATGCACTCCAGGAAATGGAGGGGTTCTCACCACATGAGTTGCAGGTGTCCCATTCCCGCGGCATACATCGGGACAGGCGCCCCCTACAGTTGGGCAATGGCTAGGGCTCCTTCCCCCTCACCAGAGGGAAACAGTCCTGCCGCCTTGGGGAGGGCGCTGGCAAGAGGTCTGAGGCGTCTGTTTTCATATTGGCCAGTGAGGATGACACTCTCCAATGAAAAGATGGCCTTCAGCCCCTCCACCGACAGTCTGCCGAGGAGAGACTCCTGTTTCATCTGCTGCCTCCTCCTTACAGTGGCCGCGGGGGCGAGGGGAGCAGAGGGATGTGCGAAGACCAGGGTTGCAACAGGGGAAATGAGTGGGAGAAATGAGGAAAGAAAATATCCTAGGATTTAAAGTGATGTTTGGTGTGTTTGGGGAGAAGGAGGGCTCTGGCAGGCCTGAGAGGAGGAATGGGAGCCAGAGACGGCATCTCCAAGTGCTGCGTGCCCAGGCCTCCCAGTCTAGAGTGGCACTATTTGTCAACTTGCCCTCCATTCATCTCGATGCCTTTGTAACGTTCTGTGGAGGTGAAGAATGGGGGCAGGAAGTGCTTTTTTTTCCTTTCAAACTCCCTTTTGAAAATGTCAATCCTGTTTCGTCTAAACTAAAGTGTAAGGGATGTTATTCATGACGCTTGACACCTATGAGCCCCACCTCCATCATGGTGTTGGGGTCTCTGGCGGGAGATCGGGGCCTTGATAACTTTGGGGCAGTGAGTGCAGGCACCGACCACTGGCGAGAAGAGGTGTGGAGACAGCTCCGTTCTCTTATGAAATGTTTCCTTACACCCCAACCCAGACTGCACCCTCCCCATGCTGCCCTCATGGCCCTGAGACTATGTTTCTTCCTCCTCTGTCCCCCTCTACCCAGTCATCTCCCAGAATTGCAAAGAATGCCACTCACTTGTTGTCTGGTAACTCAAGGACAGTATGGAAGAGGGTGCCCATGGGAGGGACGATCTCAGGCAGGCTGTTCTCCCTCCTTTCCTTCCGAGCAGGATGGTTAATAGCCAGGCTCCGGGCCTGAGCCTCCTCCAGGCTCACCAGCTTCATGGGCAGGGGGAGGGCTGGCAAGGTCAGGCTCTTCATGATGGGCTGGTTTTCTGTACAGAGAAGAGAAGAGCTCATAGACTCCTGGGAGGAGGCCTTTGTGCACTGGTCCAGCCAGATTCCCCATCCACAGCTCCTCCCTTCGTGACCTCCTCACAGGGGACTCCTCTTGGACCTGGTGGGGTCTGGGGCAGATTCTGCATACAGGAAACTGACAATCCACCTCGCCAGACTAGCCAGAGGGCACACATGGCCTTCAGGAGGTAAACTGCACTAACTGTGTTTTTTAAAGAGGGACCATTCATTCATTCATATGACAAACATGTATTGAGCACTCACTATGGGCCAAGGTAACAGCCGTGGGTCTTTAACCCTGGAAACTGCCCAGTGCTCTGGCCAGGTGGGAGGTAGCCTCACTCAGCTAGCTTAAGGCAGGAGATTTCCCCTTCTCTCTGCAGCTGGAAAACAAGGGCTCCCTGGCAATTTAAGGTTGGAGCCTACATTTCCCCTAGATCACCTAGGCTTATATCTCTACAGTAAAAAGATTTTTAATAGCTTACACTATTCTCTAAAAGATAAGAGGCTATTTACTCACTACCCTGTCAGCTTCTGTATTTGCAAGCTAATCCTTTCCTTCTATAGCTTGTTTGTTTTGGTTTTATTTTTAGAACTAGAGGTGATGACAGATCAGTGGAGTCCAGGGTAATCTCTTTTCTCCAAGTCAGTGGTCCTCAACTTGGGGTAATTTTGCACCCCCTCCTTCCAGTCAGGGACATCTGTCAATGTCTGGAGACATTTTTGGTCGTCATGAGTATATGTGGGAGTGCTACTGGCACCAGTGGGTAGAGGCCGAGGATGCTGCTAAACATCCCATGACGCACAGGACAGTGCCTCACGAGAACTAACCAGCACTAAGTGTCAGTAGTCCCTAGGCTGAGAAACCCTGATCTAAGGAAAAACAAGAGGCCTGAGTTTGCCTCTATTTAGTCTTTTGGCAACTTTGCCAGTTTTCTGAAACTTTGGAAGCTGTGAAGAGATTCCAAGATAACTTGGATCGCCCTAGCCAAGTGGCTCAGTTGGTTGGAGCGTTGTCCGGTACACCAAAAGCTTGTGGTTCGATCCCCTATTGGGGCATGTATAACCTTTCTCTTTTTCTCTCTCTCCCCTCCTCCCTTTCTCTCTCTAAAACATATCCACAGGTGAGAATTAAAAGAAAAAACAAAAAAGATAATTTGGGCCAACCAAGACTAAGAAATCATTTTTTGTATAGGACTCACCTCATGTTCAGAAAGCACCTTGATAGTACTATTTCTCTTTGTGGAGCATGACCCTCCCTAAGTGGAGGGAAATAAAACCACTAAAAAAGGGCCTTGTAGGAAATGGAGACAGGATGTGACACTGGGGTGTTCCCAGGGAGGGAAGCATGGCCTTCATTCAGTCAATCAAGTAAATCCATGATCCTCAAAACTTTTCAGCAATGTTTTTGACTTTAGCTCAGTTTTCCTACTTAATCCAAAGGAGGTTAAACTAAATTTAATTTACTCTCAATATTTGTAGATTCTATATCATTATTTTGTTATTTATTTATTTAAAAAATGTAATCCCTGTGGGAACAGCTGAACCAGTGGAGGAGCATACACAGCAGGGTCAGGACACCTGGGTTTAGCACCCGCCTCTCCCCTGCTTCTCGACTCCACTATCCTCAGCCTACACATCAGCTCTGCCTCGAGGATTAATAGGCATCTCCAACTCTACATTTCATAGCAGGGCTCAGGATTTCTGCTCCTCACCTCGAGACCAGTCCCTCCTCCCACCTTCTTCAAATTGGTAAATGGCACCATGGGTCACCCAGTTGCATACACCAAAGCCTGTAGTAGCTATTTTTTCATTCATTCCTTCCTCTAATGCACCTCCTCCCCCCACATCCAGCCTATAATCAAGTCCCGTAACTCAACCCCCGAAATATATCAGGAATCCAGCCACTTTTCTCCATTCCTGCTAACATGCCAGTCCAGGCCACCATGATTTCCCACCTGATACCTGCCATAGCTCCTTAACTGGCCTCCCTGCTGCCAGCCTTGCTGCCTTTCAGTCTCTCCTTCACATGGCAGCCAGAATGCTCAGATCCTGCCCTCCCTGCTTAAAATCCTCCAATGCTTTCCATGGCACTGAGAACAAACCAAGCCCTGAGCATGACCTACAAGGACCTCTACCCACTCCCCCTCTTATCTTTGCCCACTGACCCAGTGATCTACAAAGATACACAGTAAAATTTTTGAATGTATGCTCCCATTATATATATATGCATATATTTGTAAATTATACATATTTACCATGGTATTAGTATTATATATAATAGAAAATGTTTCTTGGATATAGCACAATCTCTCTGGCCTCTCTGCTCTCATTTATCAATTAAAGGTATTGGATTCTATGACAATAGAATGGAATACAATGAATAATAAGTATTGGAGGCAATCAAGGAATCTCAGAGAGAAGGCCGGGGTGGGGGAGTGGGTGGGGAGAGATTAATCAAAGGACTTAGATTCATATATGCATAACCTATGGACACAGACAATGGTATGGGGAAGCCTGGGGGTGTGGCAGATGTGGGGTGGAGGGGGTCAATGGGGGGAAAAGGGACATCAGTAATACTTTCGACAATAAAGATAAATTTTTTAAAAAGTAAATTGGATTTCAATATGCAGGACAAAAGATGATTAAGGCAATGATCACCAAAAGAACAGGCATTTCCAGGTTAGAATTAGGAACAACCTTAATATGAACAGTCATGGATTTTCTGTCTAGAAGAACACTGCCCAAAAGTCATTAATGATAAATAAACCACAGTGGTTTATTCATCTATTTTCCTATTTTTTTCCTCACAGAGGCAGCATAAAGTTAAGAAAAGAGCATGACGGGAAGATCTCAGGTTCAGTGTTCAGTCCGACCAGTTACTAGCCTTGTGCCTTTGGAGAGTTACTAAGCTTTCGGGCTTCTCCGGTTTTTCATGTATAAAATAAGGTCGATAACTTTATGATGGTGGTTGTGATAAGTCAATGAGATGATGTATGTGGAGTGCTTGCAGTAGTTCTTGGCATAGAACAAGTCCACAATAAATTACTGGTTGACTCAAAAGGAAGGATGAATGAATACGTATTATTTCTCATTTACTTTCAAAAAGGATTTATATAGCTTACAATAAATAATACATCTATAATGGGGGAGTTAAATAAAGATAAAAGAAATGTCAGCCTCTCCTACGTATATAACCAAGAGAACTGAAAACATATGTTCACACAAAAATTTGTGTGTGAGGCCCGGCAGAGCGTGGTTCAGTGATTGAGCATCAGCCTAGGATCCAGGCGATCGGGATTCGATTCCTGGTCAGGGCACATGCCCGGGTTGCGGGCTTGATCCTCAGTCCGGGGCATGCAGGAGGCAGCCGAGCAATGACTCTCTCATCACTGATGTTTCTATCTCTCTCTTTCCCTCTCCCTTCCTCTGTGAAACCAATAAAGATATATTTTAAAAAAAAAAAAATTGTGCATGAATGTTCATAGCAGCATTACTTATAAAAAAAAAAAAAAAAAGAATAGAAACAACCCAAATATCCATCAGCTGATGGATGGATGGATAAACATAATGTGGTGAAAGTGGATGGACATCTTTGTCTTGTTCATGACCTTAAGGGAAACAATTTTAGTTTTTTCCCCATTGAATGTAATGTTAGCTGTGGGTCTGTCACATATGGCCTTATTATGTTGAAGTATATTTCATCTATTCCCACTTTGCTGAGAGTTTTTATCAGAAACAGGTGCTGGATTTTGTCAAATGCTTTTCTGCATCATTGATACGATCGTGTGGTTTTTGTCCTTCATTTTGCTTATGTGGTATATCATGTTTACTGATTTGCAAATATTGTACTAGCCTTGCATCCCAGGCATAAATCCCCACTTGATCATGGTGCATGATCTTTTAAATGTATTGCTGGATCCAGTTTGCTAATATTTCATTGAGGATTTTAGCATCTATGTTCATCGGGGATATTAGCTTATAATTTTCTTTCTTTGTAGTGTCTTTATCTGGTTTTGGAATGAAAATAATGCTGGCCTTGTAAAATGAGCTTGGGTGTCTTCCCTATTCTTGAATTTTGTTTTTGGAATAGTATGAGAAGAATAGCTGTTAATTCTTTTTTGAATGTTTGGTAAAATTCACCTGTGAAGCCATCCGGTCCCGGGCTTTTGTTTGCTGGGAGTTTTTTGATTACCTCTTCAACTCCTTTAGTTGTAATCAGTCTGTTTAGATTTTCTAATTCTTCTCGATTCAGTTTTGGAAGATTGTATGTTTCTAGGAATTATCCATTTCATCCAGATTGTCCAATTTGTTGGCATATAGCTGTTTGTAATATTTTCTTGCAATCCTTTGCATTTCTGTGGTGTCAGTTGTTACTTCTCCTCTTTTGTTTCTGATTTTATTTATTTGGGTCCTTTCTCTTTGTTTCTTGATGAGTCTGGTTCAGGTTTGTCAATCTTGTTTATCTTTTCAAAGAACCAAAGCAGCTCTTGGTTTCATCAGTCTTTCGTATTGTAGTCTCTATGCCAGTTATTTCCACTCTGATCTTTATTATTTTCTTCCTTCTCACTTTGGGTTTTGTTTGTTGTTCTTTTGCTAGTTCCTTTAAGTGTAAGGTTAGATCGTTTGAGATTTTTCCTGCTTCTTGTGGTAGGCTTGTGTTCCTCCTTAGGACTGCTTTTGCTGTGTCCCACAGATTTTAAATTGTTATGTGTTCATTTTTGTTTGTCTCAAGGTAACTTTTGGTTTCTTCCCTGATCTCATGTTAACCCATTTATTGTTTAGTGACATGTTATTTAGCCTCCATGTGTTTGTGTTTTTCAGTTTTTTTCTTGTAATTGATTCCTAGTTTCATACCATTGAGGTCAGAGAAGACGCTTGATACAATTTCAATGTTAAAATATATTGAGACTTGTTTCGTGTCTTAACATGTGGTCTATCCTGGAAAATGTTCCATGTGCTCCTGAAAAGAACATATATTCTGCTGCTTTGGGGTGAAATGTTCTGTAAATATCAATTAAATCCATCTGGTCTAGCATGTCATTTAAGGCTGCTGTTTCCTTGTTGATTTTTTTTCTGGAAGATCTACCCATTGATGTCAATGGGGTGTTCAAATCCCCCACTATGGCTGTATTACCATAAACCTCTCCCTTTATGTCCATCAAGATTTGCTTTATATATTTAGGTGCTCCTATGTTGGGTGCATAAATGTTTACAAGGGTTATATCCTATTGTTGGATTGATCCTTTTATCATGTAATGTCCTTCTTTATTTCTTGTTATAGCCTTTGTTTTAAAGTCTATTTTGTCAGATATAACTATTGCTACCCCTGTTTTTTTTTTCTTTTTCATTTCCATTTGCATGAAATATCTTTTTCTATCCCTTTACTTTTAGTCTATGTGTATCTTTCATTCTGAAGTGGGCTTGTTGTAGACACCATATGTTTGGGTCTTGTTTTCTTATCCATTCAGCTATCCTGTGTCTTTTGATTGGAGCATTTAAGCCATTTACATTTAAAGTGATTATTGATAGGTACATATTTATTGCCATTTTATTCTTTATAACTATGTTCCTCTTTTTTTTCTTTCTTCTTCTTAAAGAAGACCCTTTTACATTTCTTGCAATACTGGTTTGGTGGTAATGAGCTCCTTTAGCTTTTCTTTGAGAAGCTCTTTATTTTACCAAAAGTAAGGACAAAATCCAATAGTTAAAGAGGGGAATGCTGCCAGTGCCTCTAGATAATAACTTGAAGAGTTTAAGAACTTACTAAAACCAATAAAGCACTATTACAGTTTACTATGCCACATTCACAGGATAGTCCAAGCATGCAGCCGATCAGAAATATGCTAAAGCCACCTGCAAACACACCACATCTTTGCTGCACACATACAGATGTTTATATGCACGATCCCCAGACACTGACGCATACATGGTAATCAGCACACACACAGCACCAACACTCAGAGCTAGAACCAAGGCCACCCTAACTTATTCTTGGGCCCCATGACTAAGGCAAGAAAGGAGCATGGGCTGGTGGGGTGTGTGCCAGGAGGAGCCATTACCATCATCCTCCAGTGACCCAGGTGCGCCACTGTTGAAGATTTGATTCACATGATTCAATATGAACTCAATCACCACCTGCTGGACCCGGACAGCGAGGAAGGCTGCATCTCCACTGCAACCAGTGGCTTCAATTTCTTTGGACCTAAATCGTGGAAGAAACACATTCAGTTTGGTGAGTCAGTCCTAGAGCAGTAAGAGGGAGCCAGTGGGCCTTTTGTACAAGCCCCATCTCTTCAATGTATATAGTTTGTTAATCTATAGAGTATTTTAACTCCTAAGATCAATAAAAGGGACTCTCCAAAGGCTGTGAAGCCCAACACTCTGGACAAATCTCCAACAATTACCAGGAATTATATACTGCAAGACTCTATTAGTGAATATATGGGAATTGATTTTTTTATCAGATCTCCTTCCACCCCCACCCAATTGTTCTATGGGGCAGCTCATCGTTTTTGAAGTCACATGAAGCAGCTGATTCAGGTTATAGCCAGCTGTGACCCCACCAAAAGCAACAAAAGCCAATGAGTCACGGAGACAAGAAAGGTCTTTTCAAGAAATTGTAACATACAGACCCATTACTTTAGTCACACCCTGGTGGTAGCCAGAGAATGCCTTTGGAACCCAGAGTTTCCTGGTTAGCAGGCAAAGAACTTAAGCTTTTAAAATCACTTTTAATGTTGTTTTATAAAAACTGATTTCAGAGAGAGGAAGGGAGAGGGGGAGAGAGACAGAAACATCAATGATGAGAGAGTCATTCATCGGCTGCCTCCTGCACCCCCCCACAGGGGATCAAGCCCGAAACCCTGGCATGTTGCCCCCACAAGGAATCTAACCGTGACCTCCTGGTTCATAGGTCGATGCTCAACCGCTGAGCCATGCCGGCCAGACTAAAATCACTTTTAATTCATATGTGCTACATAAAATCACTTAGCTACAGGTTTGTCTTCAAGGGGCTTCAATTTTGAAGAACCCAGTCTTTATTTTAGTCAGTGGGCTGCTTTGAGTCCACTGAGGTGGTGAGAAGGTGAGGGTGTGGTGGTTACCTGAGGAGGTTTGGCGCCCACACCAGGGCCAGGTTCCTGGCGTGCATGTTGGTCTTGCTGCTGAAGGAGGCGATGTGGGCCAGGTGTCGAATCAGGTATTCCAAGGTCCTGTAACGATTCATTGTTTTGTTTTGTTTTTAGACAAAGTAAAAAAACTTTAGTGCCTGTTTGAAGTCTGGAGATAATTTCTAAGTTTGGATTTGAGAAACTAAATAAATATTTCTATCTCATGAATTTTGGAGGAATATCACAAAGATATCAAGATTGATAGAAGTAATTTTCTTGGCCCTTGGCATGTTAGCCCAGGGTGGGGAAGGGGTGTGGTCTTGGATGAAAAACATCTATTATTGCTAGAAAGTTCTTTCTTATACCACATTAAAATCTGCCCATGGTAATAGATGGGCAGGCTTAGGGAACACTGGGAAAGATCGTAAGAATAGAGGCTAATTTGTGAGAATGAAATGAAAGAATGGGATGATGTAAGGGATGGTACTGATGCTCAACTAGAGAGATCAGTCAGCCAAATGCTCAAGAGCTACAGTCAGAGCCTGTTTTAAAACCATTTTGGCTTCCATAGATTTGGTTACTCTATGGATCTGGGTTAAGAACATAGGATATTACTGTGAGGACATTCTTGTGAGATCAGAATCAAGGTGGGACTTTGAGGGGTATCCTGCAAGTAGCTGGGACATGGGCTGCCTCTTCCCATCAATGTCCCTAGTCAGACACCAGCGCACTGATAAAAGTGACCTGTTCCCCCACCTCAAAATGCCCCAGGAAAGCCACTCTCCACTGAATTTGTTCCCTTTTATGACTCCAGTCTGTGTCTGTGGTATTATACCACACTGACAGGCAGAGACCCTCTTTCACTAAGGATTCTTACCTATAATGGGATGGGGGAAGCTCCTGGATAACATTTTGGATTCGGGCCAGTTGGCCTTCTTCTGGGCAACGCGACACTGCCTCCTGCAGAGAAGAACATGAAGCACCCAGTGAGTGCCTGAGAAGGCGGACACACGCCTGTGTCTGCTGGTTTTATCTAGGCTTCTGGAGCTGCAGCATCCGACCATACTTAGAGCTCATTCTTGCAGGGGCACAACGGAAAGAAACAACTGAAATCTCTGAGGGTTCCTGATGTGAAGCATCTAACATTGCACCCACGGAGACCTGTGGGTCATTCGGGTCTCCGTGCCCCTCAGATGGGGATTAGGCATCTGGTAAAGAAGGTGTAGAATCTTGAATGTGTCTTGTGTGGCAGAAAGAGTCACAGAGACTCTGGGAGAGAGAAAGAGCTGGAGACAGAGGGAGACAGGGTGAGCTGGAGATGACAGGGTGGCTCCGTGTTCACTCAGCCAACTGTCCTCTTGGGTGCAAATAACCACTTCCCGTCTAGCCTGGGACTGTTCCATGGCCTTGCTGCTGCTCAGCGGCTGCTGGTTGTAGATGCTGGGAAGCAGGGAAGATGTGCCTTCTCAGCCAGATAAGAGCTTTGTCCCTGAGACCCAGTGGCCTTGCCAAGACTGGCTCTCTGTTTCCTGTGGGTATTTTGTGTCCCCTCCCTTGTCCCACCCCAGCCCAGGGCCCTTAAGACAGGGACATCAGTAAAGGCAGTATGACCACAGGCTTGTCTGTGGCTTGCCCACAATGCAGGTGCCCCTGGGCAGATTCCCCTGCATCCCTGTACGAGAACTGCCCTGCTTGTGCCCAGGCTCAAGGGCCCCCTCCCAGTACACGGTTGAGTGCTGGAGAACTGCCAGCATGGGGGCAGTATCTAAATTCAAGGTCAATAGCGATCACAACTTTCTTTTATTTTTGAGGTATAATTTACATATATTAAAAATGTACAAGTCTTAAGCTACAGCTCCATGAGTGCTTTCATATGCATATAACCCATGTCACCTCACCCAGACCAAAGAAGACTTTAAAAGGAGCTCCTGAGCTCATTTCAATCCTTATGACCCTGAATCCATAGGCATATACGACTTACACAGTCTTGTATTGTCTCCCAGTGCTGGAAACTTGCTTTATATTTATATACGGGGTTGGCAAAAGTATGTTTACAGCTTTTCGTATGGAAAAGTATATAATACAAGAATAAATTTTGCTTTCCGTGTACTCATAACTGTAAATCTCCTTTTGCCCACCCCTTTATAATGAAAAGTATAATCATAAAATATATTCTTTAATTTGGTAGGTAGTGCCCCTGCAATACCACCAAGATAAGATCCTAACTGTGATGTGGTTTTCTTATGTAGTTCACCTCTGTTCAGAATGTAGCTGCCATCTGCTTGCTGTGTATAAAGGGTGAAGTTCAAACTTACAGTTATGAGAATTTTTAGGCGCAGGAAGTGGAAGGAAATTAACTTCATGGGGCACCTTCTGTTTGCCAGGCCCTAGCGAGGCCACACTTGCTGTGTCTGTTACGTTATAACCAGAGAGAACTCCAAGGCACTGCCCCAGCTGCCCTCCCAACCCCCCTCACTTGTCTCCACTTTTTCCCCACAGCACTCAGCACCATTACATATATTATATAATGTGCTTATTTGATAGGTTTACTGTTTATTGTCTGTCTCCCTTGCTAGACGTAAGCTCTGTAAGTGCCAGGAAGTGATGAGTCCCTGCCTGGCACACAGGCATTCCCTCCAGACTTGAATGACTGACTATGCTCCATTTCCCTCCATGCCAGGGCTTTATCGAGTAAGGTTATTATTATTATTTTTTTGCCTTTTTTGTTTAACTGAAGTAAAATACATATACAGAAGCTTACCATTTTTTAAAGACAATCAAAATTCTCTACATGGGGAAACTTGATATTTTTTTTCCTAACCGTAAGTGGGGAGAAAAGTGGAAAGGGGGGTCACAGTCACAGGTGTCCCAAGCTTCTGGTGCATTTGCAAGCCTGAGAATAGAGCCCCATAGGCGATTCTCTGCCTCAATCCTCACTTTTTCAGACATGTGGGATGTAGAGGGTGAGGGCAAGAATGGGGCCAGGAGTAAGCACCCTGACGCCTCTGCTTTCTTCCAGGGAGTGGTCACTGAGAAAACAGATTTGTGGGGAGGACCCTGGCTGCCAAGGGAGAGCTTCATAAAGGGAGCGAAGAGAGAGGAGAAGGGGAAGGAGGGGCACGGAATGCCCTGTGGACCCCTCCCACATTCTATCCCGCAAAGGGGGAGGGGTGGGAGGCCTCTTCCTCTCCTTGCAAAGCTAGGATGAGCTTGGCAAACCTTGCACACACACACACACACACACACACACACACACACACACACACACCCCTTTCTAAAAATGTATCTGGGGAATAAAGGTGTAGATGAATTTAACAGACCACATGGAAAGTTCCTTTAATATTTTAGGAAGCCATTAGTCATCTTTGTTCTCTAAGAGGCAGGGCGGGCTCACCCCTGATGCCCGCAGCTCCCATTTGGGCCTGGCGTTTATTTCATTATTCACAGCCCCTCCCCATCACACCCCAGACCTATTCAGAAGCTCTCTAGTCCCTGCTTCTCTCTTGGAACAGTCCGGTCACTGCAAACTTATTTTTCCCCCAGGCAGCCCTGCCAGCAGGGTGGACAAACAACTGTGGTTCTTCCTTTCAACTGTACCCCAGCCGCAACTCAGCCTTTGCCTTTGATTTTGTATTACTTATGTAAAAATTACAATTTTTATTTTAAATTACTTTAAGAAATTAGATAAAAAAGTAACTCATACACATAATTTTGAAAATGCAGAGCCTCGGAAGGAATACACAGAAGAAAGTCAGTCTTCCTTCCAACTGCTGACCTCAGTCTCCAGAGGCAACCACCGCGTGTCCTTCCAGGCAGCCGTGTTGCTCATCCATCCTTGTCACACCACGGAGGCAAGCAGGGCTGCAGGGTCGGGCCACCTGCAAACTCCCTGTGTCCCGGCTTTTCCTCCTTGCTTGCTCCCCGACAGCCACACTGGCCTCCACATATTCCCGCCAGCAAGCTCGAGCAAGTCCTCCACTAGGGCCTTTGCTCCTGCTGGTTCTTCGTGACACCCTCTTCCCCCAAACAGTTGCACAGTTTGTTCCCTCGCTTCACCCTTGCCTCAGTTCAAATATCACCTTATAGAGAGAGCTTTGATTATCCTACCAAAAATAGCAGTCCCCATCATTCTTTCTCCTTACCTGCATTAATTTTCCTCATCGTATTTATCAACAGTTCTCCTTATTTGTAAGAGTGAAGTGCTTGCTCTCTTTGACTCTATCTTAATTCTAGTCTGCATTTCTCCCGTGGCCTTCAGGGAATAGCTCCTGCTATAGATATGCTAATTATTGAAGAATTCTGCTTAAGGCTTGATATTTTGGCCAAGATATGCAGAAGCCTCAAAGACTGGGCTTTCTAATGAGGGTATGAAGGTAAAAAAGAGATTTAGAGATTTGGAGCCTAGATGTCTGGGGTTTGTCATCATCACACACCTCTTGCCCTGCCCATTCTCTCTTCCCTGAACATAAAAGAAGCCTGAATTTTGAGCTCTCTTAAGATGGATTTAGGGAAGCTCTAAGTCCCCCCTCTCCCCAATCTTACTGAATGTGGTGCCTTCTGGATCAATATGCCTTTCCTTATTTCAAACTCTGACATCTTGAAATATTGGCCTTTTGAAGCATTGGGTGCATGGACCTTGAACCAGTAAAACTTACAAAGCTATGCTTTAAATCTGTTTATCATCTACCTCCTTCATTAAAATGTAGGTTTACAAGAGCAGAGATTTTATCTGTCTTGCTCACCATGAAATCCCCAGCATCTAGAGGTGTGCCTGTCATACACAGTGTACATAGTAGGTGCCCAACAGACATTTGATGAATGAAATAAGTGAATGAGTCCACATTTTGCTTTGCATTTGAAAATGCCAAGTAGGCCCTAGCCAGGGAGCTCAGTTAATTAGAATCTCATCCAAATATGCCAAGGTTTCAGGTTTGATGCCTGGTCAGGGCACATACAAAAACTGACCAACAAATCTATGTTTCTCTCTCTCTCTCCTCCCTCCCCTCATCAATAAATTATTATTTTTTTAAAAAAAAAAGGAAAAAAAGAAAGAAAATGTCACACGGCCACACAGCCACATTTGAGCCACACTTCCAGGATAGTACTACCTGAGGACCATACCTCCATTGTGGGGAACACTAGTGTTGCTGAGTTTAAATGCAGTCACAGGTATTTTTATAAGAGAAAGGAAGAAGAAGATTTGACACAGACAGAAGAGGAAAAGGGAATATGATCATGGAGGCAGAGATGGGAGTGATGCAGCCACAAGCCAAGGAATACCAGCAGCCACCAGAGCTGGAAGAGGCAGGAAACAGGTTTCCCCCTAGAGCCTCTGGAAGAAGCACAGCCCCTTTGACACCTTAATTTCAGCCTAGTGAAACTGATTTCTGACTCTGGATTCTCAAAATGTGAGACTAAATTTCTGTTGTTTAAGCCACCAAGTTTGTGGTAATTTGTTACAGTAGCCACATTTAACTAACACGTGTACCCAAAACTAAAATAAGAAATATGAAGAGGAAAAAAATCACCTCCTATCCTGCTACCCAGATATAACCACTATTAACTTGTTCACAGGTGAAGCATAAGAGAGCAATCTGCCCAGGTTTCCCAGCACCAAATATGAACACTGGCATCATTTCCTGTTTAGTTCCATATACTACTTTTTCCATTTAACTTTGTATTATGGCCATTAAATAAGCTTCAGAAATGTAACTTTTCACAGGTACACAGAATTGAAAACAATAGGTTTATTGTCATTTATTTAACCCATCCCTTATTGTTAGACACATAGATATGCCCAAAATTTTGATATTATAAATAATATTACAATAAAATACTCATAAATCATTTTTTTGTCCATGTATTATTATATTACAATGGAATCTTAGAAATAGAGTTTTGTATTAAAAAATATGAGCATTTTAGGACTTCTTGACTAATTTCAAGTGACTTTCTGGATGCCCAGACAATTTACACTTCCAATAGAAAACTATTAAAAAGCCAGTCTCACCACAGTTGTCCAATTTGCCTAACTCTACTGAACGTTCCTTTGTTAGTTTAGCATGCTTTGTTTATAGTATATTAAGTTATTTAATACATGAGCATACTTAAGAGCTTTTAACTCTATTTTAAAATAATGTGGTAGTTCTAAGAATGTTAGATCTGTACTTCTGTTTACTAGCTATACAACCCTAGGCAAGAGTCTCTCTGAGCCTCAATTTACTTATCATAAAAGAGACAATAAAACCCACTTCATGGAGTTATTTTGAATATTTAATTAAATAATATTTGTAACAAGTTTATCACATAGTAAGCACTCAATAAATGGCAGCTATTATTATTTTTCCATTAATATTTTTCTAATTCTATTATTCCATTGAAACATTATTTTATTTTAGCTGTGCAAGTGGGTTTCAATAAATCATTATACAAATGTGTGACAAAGTAATAGAGCTGTTTCCATGACTCTGAAGAAGGTTTGCTTATATTCTAATTCATTACTGTGATCAAAGAACTCTATTAAATGATAAATTCTTCAACATAATTAACTTCACTAGGTTCTACCTATGTAGAAGTCAGTTGTCACGAAACATTCTTATTTTATTTCTTAGTGTCAATAAACTGTTTAAATATAACATTAGATTTCCTTAAAATTTGATGACAAGTGACAATAATATTGCTTTGGTATTTTTCTGTGTCTGTGGGAGAACAGAATGATTAGCAGTGTCAGGGAACAGAAGGGGAGAGATAAATGGGTTTTGTTCTGAGTCTATAAACAAGATCTAAGAAGAAACTTTATTTCTGAAATTTCCAAACAAAAATTCTTATCTACCCTCAACTATCATAGAATGAAATTTAGTTAAAATAAGTTAGATTCATTCAGTTCTTGAACATGATGATATTCTATCATATTCAAGGGTGATACTATTGTACCGGTTAAGAGGATTAAAATGTAGAAAACAAACAATAAAGCCTTATGTATTAATTAAAACAACAACAAGATATATTTTTGGTTGATTCAAATTGGCAGATAATTTAACAAATTGAAAATACCCAGTGTTGAGAGAGAGAGAGAGAGAGATCTATAAGGATGTCTCCTAAAATGTTAATAGCAGATATGCCTGGGTGTGGGATTTCAGGTAATTTATACTTTCTCCTTTATACTTTTCTGTATTGCTTTAATTTTTGCAATAAAGTTTTATTTTGATTTGGAAAAACAAAACATGGGAAAAACACTGTGCAAAGAGTTAAAAAAGTGAAGGAAATACCCATATGTTAATTGCAGTTGTCTTTGGTTTTTAAGAGGAGAGAGCAAGGGTGTCTTCCTACCTTCCTCCATTTTCAAAATTGTCTTTTATTGAGTATGATTATTTTTAAAATGAGGAAACACTCATATATGGTGATGGTGATTATAATCTGGCAGACTTACATCAGGCCCACAACCTTTCCTCCTGGTTCCTGGGAAAGACTCATCTGTGGTCCGATGGACAGAGCCTACTGTTATTTATGACTTAGCCACTCAAGAGTGGAGGCTCATTTGCCTTCTGCTTAGATCTCAAGGTCCCCTAACCACTGGTACTTCCACATCAGCTGGTATATGTTGGCGTCTCTAGTGGTCAATATTTACGCCCAAGTTTTTTTGTGGGTTTTGGCCTAATTTTCTTTTTCATTAAAAAATATAACATATTTTTAGTGGATATGATTTTGAAAGAAGCAGGGAAAACTATCTATAACCCCATCACTGAAATGAATGGTTATTAATCTCGCACCATCTTTCTTTTTAATAATGTCTTAATATACAATTGTGTATATATTTTTCCAATTACCACTATGAGTGTTTCCCTCTGCCATTAAAAACTCTTAAATATATTTTAATGGCCGAAGCCCAATTTTAAAAAAGCATTTACTCATTCCTAGATCATCTCAAATTGAAGAACCTTTTATGTGCTCAAAATAAGTTTATTACAGGAGCCAGGAGAGAGATTCCTCTCTATGGTTAGAACCTATGTCTGGTCCCTACCGATACTCGCAATTCTCCCATAACCTTCATTTCAAACATCCCCTCTGACCACCCATTCCAACAGTCTATTGACCTCACTGGGATGAATAATCCATTGATCTACTTTTTCACTGTCATACACCTGCTTTATGCCCTCATTTCCTTTCTAATTCAGACAAAATTCCATGGTCAATTCTTTCAATCACTCCTTTGCATACACCCTCATCTTCCTCACCCCACTATTGCTGGCTGAACCTCAACCTTGGTTAGACCCAACTCTCTACCTTCACCCCTGCAGCAAATGTTCAAGCCCTATTTTAAATGCTCTCTCTACAGGTATCCTTTAAGCACTCATCCTCCTTTCTCCTTTTACTATGGGTGCCCTATTTGGGGACCATACAGCTGCTGTTTAGATGTTCTGCTCTTGCCCATCCATTCTCCACCAACTCAACTCACCAGTCTATCCAGCACTCCCTCTTGGCTGCTTTTCCAAGATTCTTTTCTCTTTCCAGCTTTCTAACCTCTCTCTTGACTTCTATTTGTTCTCTCTCCCTTCTCTACTCGCTTACCTCTTTGCCCAACCCCCAAAAGAAACACAGAAAGAATAGCTTGATAAAATTGAACTAGCAGTGGGTATAGCATCTAGTTTCAGGTTCCTGTCCTGCTGTGTGACCTTGAGCCAGTCAGTTCACTTCTCTGGTTCTTAGTTTCCTCCCTAAGCAATGAGATACACTTGGTTAAATAAACCTGGAGAAAATTTAACCCAGCTCTTAAAACAAACAAACATGATTCTGAAAATTTAAGGAAGGAAAAATTTAGCGAACAGTCCCATTACCCTGCTTTCCTCACTATACCATCCTATGTCCATCACCACGCTAAGATAATGCCATCCATCTGGTGAGTATTATTATTGTTATTTTAGTGCTGAAACCCTCCTTGGCCCATCCATGCATCCCACCCAGTAACCATAATGGAAATCCAAACACTTACCGTGAATTTCTCATAGAGCTCATAAGTCAGGAGGGGGTTGGGCAGCTCCCTAAAGTAGAGCTTGCAAAGTGAGCCCACACAGTGGATGTCCTGGAGGTACACTTCCCTTGTCAGATCTGGACATTGATCTGAGCCAAACTCTTGCCTGAAACAACACAGACAGAGACATAACAATCTTGGGAACATGTGTTCCATGTCAGCAGTTGTTTGGCTGATTAAGGGTAAAAAAGACCCTAAACTGCTGATCTGACTATATGTTTGACCCTGATACAAAAAGACCTTCTATTTCAGGCACAAGGCAGCTATAGGAAGACTTCCACTTCAGGTCTGTATCTTCCCTGCCAGAGCAGCTGTAATTAGAAGGACATAATGCCCACTTACAAATGGATTTCTCATGGCATTATGTTCACAGTCTCAGTTGTGAACAGTGGGGGAAATATGAAAACAATTTGCCAAAAAAAGCCTGTTGAGATTTCAGTTTTTCCAAAATATTGTTCTAAATAAAATCCTCTTTCTTGGAGGAGAGACCAAAACCAGGGTGAGTCAGATCGTTATCACTTATATACTCATGTCAACAAACTTGTTTTATCTGGAGACTCAAACCCAAGGTTTGAGAACTTTAATCAGTGATCTCTTTGATGCTAGATGGAACCTTCTAGGCTGTCTGATAGTGATTCCCACAGGATGGAAGAGCTAATAATTATCTTCTTAAACAACCTATACTGGGGTGTTTGGGAACATCATTGGCTTCCAAGCCTCGTTTCTAATTAAAAAACATTTCCTAATGAGGTCATATGAATACCCTAACTCAGTATATGCTTACCATGAAAACTCTGTTTAAAAAGTGACAAATTAGAGCTTTGCTACAGAAGAAAAGTTAGACTTCTTGAGATTATTCACTTGGTCAACCAAGTTGTGACAAAGTCAACGGGACTCCCAGAGCCAGCGTTTCAAATCAGCTCACCCATCCTCCTGCAGTCTGCTTCTGCCCCTTCAACAGGGGCAGGGAAATCCCTGAGGCTGTCAGAACCCAAAAGAAAATGAGTGGAGACTTGAAAAGAAAGCCAATGGCCTTGTAAATTCATAGGCATGTGTTTTTCTAAGAGGGCAGAACAAGAACAATCTAAAACTTATTCACTTAGTTAGCCAAAAATGTCCCTTGTGAGGCTAAGGTCAGTCCTCAAGTGAAAAATAATTGGCCTAAGTGTCCTTCCATGATATCAACTACTGTGTTGTATATTTTAGGGCTAAGAGTAAGCCATTCAAAAGTATTTGCTGCTGAAACTCTAAAAATTTCATACTAATTAGTGAAATTATGTACTCACATAGATTTGTTAAAATCTATGGTTGCAATAAAGCAGTTTTGTTTTTTGTTTTTAACAGCTATCACTTCTCCAGGAGTAAAAAGGATGTTTTGTTCCTTTAGTATCATTTTATTATAATTGAGATTTGAAGAGGGGCAGAAAACCAAATAGGAGGAAGAAGGCAAAAATTGAATTACTTGCACAATCTATTAAATTTTACATAATAATCTTGTCACAAGAATGTTTTTATTGTTTTAAAAGTCTAATTTATAACTAAAAACATATAATAAATACATAAAAATAACACCTAATAAAATATGTTCTTTTTCATGTTAAAGTACATAACCCATTGTTTTAGTCACAGAATAGTATATATACATATGTATATGTATATATAATATAGTGTACATGCTTTGTACATGGGGCAAAAGTAGATTTATAGTTGTGAGTATGCAAAACACAGTTTATTCTTGTATTATTTATTAATTATTGTATTACTTTTCATATAATAATTGTAAACCTACCCTGTATGCTCTCTATATAGTGTGTATATACTTCCTTTATTTTATAGGTAATATGTATAAAATACATGCACACATATCTGTGTTTAGTGTGAAGGTTATTGTACTCTGAATTCAAAGTGATAAAAATGTCTTCCAAAAAATTCAAGGATAAATTTTAGAATTGCTTAGGATAAACCCATAGAATTGGAAATTATTCATCTATCAATAATTTTTAAAATACCAGCATCAATTAGAGAAACACACTTTCATACAGACTCCTGAGTTCTTGAGCAGATGAAATTTCAAAGGTTGAGTGTGTGCCAACAGAAAAACTCATCCATCTCCAAGTTCTGAACACTATGTAATGGGATCTAACTGAGCTTTGGGTAAGCAAGTGAATAATAATAAATCAGATTTCCCTAGCTCGTAATTAAAATCGTTTGAGTTCAATCGAATCCACCCAACAAGGGTAAATCTAGTATAAGACAAAGAAATAGATTAAAAGCCCTCAGGAGCTTTGGTTGGAAAGAATTACATCAGACTAGAACTTCCTGATTAGATTAAGAACAGGCTTCTAAAGACATCAGCACTTGGTCTTCTGCCCCTCCACCCTTCCCTCACTCCCTTAGGTTCTTAATACTCCCAATACCTGCGGACAGAAATACGGACAGAGAGAGAATTATGAGGGAATTCTGTTGGGGGCTATTGTTTTAGCTTACCGTAGCCGTTGTATGTTTGAGGTGACTCCCGAAAGCCGATAAATTCCATCCACAATGCCATGAGTCTCTATAAATTCTGCACAGCTCTTCAGTACATATGGAACTATGTAAGGGCAAAGAAAAAACAATAAAGTATTAGATATAAGCCTGACTGTTCTTCAAAGATATCCTTTTAAAAATCCAGGTAACTTCAAAGAGAACTAGGTATGGAACACATGTGAGCTACAAGTGGAAACAATTACTTGTAAATGGTAGATGATGTTCTTTTATATTTTTAAAAAACATGGGGTTTTGTTAAAGCTCAGAAAACTCATGTATTTTAAGACTTGGATTTTTTTTTTTTAAATTGAAAACTATAAAACACTTAAATTTTGAAACCAGTGGTAACCTGGGAAATCCCACAACTCAATCTCCTCATTTCACTGGTTCTCCCTGGTGGTTTCCCGACCAGCAGCATCAGCATCTCCTGGGAACTTACTGGGAATGCAAATTCCCAGGCCCCACTCCAGATGCACGGAATCAGAAATTCTGGATGTGGAGCCCCACAATCTGTGTATTAAAAAGCCTTCCAGGTGACTATGGTGCAATAAAATTGGAGAACCACTGGCTTATTTCGACACAAGAAGAAACCAAGGTGCAGGTAAATTTACTTACTTCACTCAAGATTACTTGCTGCTTATGAAAAGTAGTGAACACATGAAGAAATGCTCATGATACAGGTAGGGAAAAGAAAAACAAAACTCAAAATCAATTTACACAGCTATGTAAAAGAAAAATTGCAAAAGAAAAAAGACTGGAAGAATATCTGCCAGAATGTTAAAGGTGATTTAAGTTTAAAGTGATTTTTTTAGTGTTTTTTTTTAAGGTGAATCCCCCCACTCACCAAATGCTGTCCATTCAATCTAGTCATTGATTGAATGGACCACATAAAAGGGACCAACATGGCCTCTTGAATTCCTGCCACTCTAGACATTCAGTGCTTGTGTAGAAGAATCTGGCTATGCTGTTCTCTCCTTGGGGCTGACCCCGATCAGCCCAGCTAGCTCAGTGGCCCAGAATGGCAGCCATGGCCTTCTTGATGGCATGGAGAGAATGGCAAGTCACTTGCCACTTTGGTCCTTGGGCAGAGCTACCTGAGGTCCTTCCCTGAGAGTGCTGTGGATGGTGGCTTGGTATGGAACTACCCAAGCTTCGGGCACTAACATTTTCAGGCACAGAGATGGTGTGGGAACTCCTTGAACTAGTACTTGAGATAGCACTGTGCCCATTCCCCCAAAACATACCCAATCCATTCATGCCTCAGATTAGGCAAATGCCAACCATTAATGCTTAATGCACACGATTGGGCCTGCACGCAGTTCCAAGCCGGACTGCACCTGTACACAGGTAGACACCAGACGTTCAGACCCAACATTCTTCCTGGATTCACTATCATGATACTTTCTAAACTACTCCCCCACCATCTCCTTCAACTACTAACTATAATTCTAGGTGCTCAGTAAAATTCATCACACTTATTCGGCTCATCTCTCAAAGGTGATGTGTTCCCAGGACCGTTCCCCTCCAGGACATGTGGCATGCTTTGCCTCTGTCCCTCAGGACTGGAACTGGGGAGAAGCTTCTTAGTTCTCTCAGGAGGGAAGAGGGCTGGGAGTAGAGTTGGGCTTGGAAATACTGAGGCCAGAGCCCACAGAGGTGGAACTGCTCCCTGGGAGTGAATACGGGGTGGGAGTGGGTGTGGTGGAGGAGGGGGTGTGAGAGTGGACAGGGGTGCAGGGTCTCTGCCTGGCTTCACCAGGAAGAGCTATACTTTGATCTGTTTCATAAAACAGGGTTCCTAGCTAGATTTTTGTCTCCTACCCTCATGCCAATGAATAAATAAGCAAGCAAGCAAAGTTCCAATGCTTAAAAAAAGTTTTGTATTTTTATTATTTATTTATTTTTTAATTTTCACCCAAAGATATTTTTTCCATTGCTTTTCAGAGAGAAAGTGGAAGGGAGAGAGAGTGAGAAACATCAATGTCAGAGAGACACATTGATTGGTTGCCTCCCAAATGCCCCCCGACCAGGACTGGGGATCGAACCGAGGTACGTGCCCTTGACCAGAATCGAACCCGAGACCCTTCAGTCCTCAGGCCAACGCTCTAACCACTGAGCCAATCCGGCTATGGCAAAAGTTTTGCTTTTTTAAAAAAAATCCTGTTGTGCCCAATAATGGTTGACTCTTTCCCCACCACACCAAGCAGTTGTTTTGGAACCTGCTGCATGTGGTCTACAGTTGAGAGCCCAGGTTTGGATGCCAAACTGCATTTGTAACTTTGGACAAAATATGTAAGGATTCTGTTCCTCAGTTTCCATATCTGTAAAATGAGGAGAACTGATCTTATCCTCATAGCTAGGATTAAAGTAATACCTGTAAACATTTAGCACAAAATAAACATTCTACAATGGAAGTTATTATTTCTACTTGAAGCTTATCTGTGATGTAAGTTTATAATCCGTGAGACAATCTGGGTGAAAACAGTTTGCCTCCTCCCAGCCAATGGGCAACTTGGGTAGAGCTGACCAAACTTTTACCGGTCAACACTCAGCTGTACTATTCACAATGGCTCCTGTGTCCTCGTTTGGTTAAATGTTTCTATTTGAAGGTAATTTTGCTTGCCTGAGATTTCCTTCCTCTGCAGCTAGGTGAATCTTCATAACACAGAAGCAGCAGATCCAAAAGCGTGTGGATTTTGGAGCGGGGCGTGGCCCGGGCGTGCTCACAGTGTGCTTCTGTACTGGGGTATGTGGTTGCTGTGCCGTGCAGGGCACAAGTGGACTTAAGAGCCCTGAGCATTCCCAAGGAGGCCTGGAAGAAAAAAGCCTTGGTCTCGAAGGGCCTTTATAAAGAACCCTCCATGAAAGGGGTGGTGCAGGGTCACCAACTTGCCCCGTCCTGTGTCCTGTTCTCAGATAGGGACCTCCCATTCCCACAGCTCTCCGCCACAGCACCCCAGGCTCTGTTTGCTTTAAAGGTGGGCAAAACACATTCCCGGATAGAGCCTCTGCCATACATTTACTCTGGCTTTGGTACAGAGGCCCTAGAACCTCTCGTCCACGGCTCTGTTTAAACAGGAGGCAGTATTAAAACAACCCGAGGGGAGAGGCCCTGGTCGCGGTCTCTGAGAAGTGTTAGCTTTCCTGGAGTCTCGTCCCAGGCTGGGTTGGAAGGTGTAGGAATTCTCTATCCCACTCAGTAAAAGGGGAAGGATCCACTCAGTCTCCGTGAGTCATCCAGCCGTGGAGCCCAGAGCAGTGGTTCTCAGGCTGTGGCCTCCAGATCAGGTCCAACAGCCGAGGCTGCCTCCAGGTGATTCTGATGCACAACAAGGTTGAGGACCCGCTAGTTTAGACCAGAGCTACTCATCCTTTAATGTGCATACAGGTTACTAGGATTTGGTGAACATACAAATTCCAATGGAGAGGGGGATGTCATAAATTTGCATTTTTAACAAATTCCCAGGTGATTAGAGATACTGCCAATCTGCGACCCACACCCAGGGCAGCAGGGGTCTAAAGGTGATATTGGTGGGTGGTGTTGCAGGAGCTACTAAGAGTTTAGTCAAGTCTCAGAATTCTTTTGACGACTGTCCCTGAGATTCAACCAAATTGGAGACACCCAGGATTCTGGACAGGGCAGAAGCTTGATACAAAATAGCTGAGTAGTTATAGCTGGAAAGAAAGCTTCCATTGTCCATTCGGCATGAGAGTGATGTTGGGGCTGGAGTCACAGAGCTAGTTCTGTGGGATTTATCATGGACCCAAAGAACTTGAAGCCTCCTCCTACAGAGGTACACACAGTTGCTGATTATTATATAATATTATAACTTTTGAATTGTTTTATTGATAATTCTCTAAGTCTCATTTTTGTTTAGTTTTGTTTTTCCCGGATCAGCAATTTTAAACATTAAATTTTCATCTGAGCACAAAATAAATGTTGAGGTGTTTTCTGATGGAAAAGGCAATCTTGCTTTTGATTTATGCTTTACCATTTACAAAACACTTTAAAGTCCTTTGTCTCATTTGATCCAACCTGGTACAACTAGAAGACATTTTATACTTATAAATACTGTGGGGCACTTCTTTCCTCAATTCCTACTCTCTTCAAGGCAAGTAGTCAAATAATTTCTCTGAGTCCCCCCGAGAAGTAATGTCTGCTAATCTGCCCCAGTTCCACAATGAGGTATCACGTCAGGCCTGTTAGAATGGTCATGATAAAAAAAAAAAAAAAAAGACAAGAGAGAACAATTGCTGGAGTGAATGTGGAGAAAAGGGAACTCTCGTGCACTGTTGGTGGGATTATAAACTGGTGCAGCCACTATGGAAAATGGTATGGAGGATTCTCAAAAATTAAAAATAGAACTACCATATGATCCAGCAATTCCACTTCTGGGAATATATCCAAAGGAAATAAAAACACTAACTTGAAAAGATATCTGGACCGCTCCCCCCATCCCCTCTCCCCTGTTCTTTAGCAGCATTATTTACAACAGCCAACCATGGAAACAACCCAAGTATCCATCCACAGATGGAGAGATAAAGAAGTTGTGGCATATAATACCATTAAAAAATAAGAAAATTCTGCCATTTGGGACAATATGGATGGACCTTGACAACATTATGCGAAGTGAAATAAGTCAGACAGAGAAAGACAAGTACCATATGATCTCATATATATGTAAAATCTACAACAAACAAACAAACAAAAACCCCAAACTCATAGAAAAAGAGGTCAGACTTGTGGTTTTGTGGTTACCAGAGGAAGAAGGTGGGGTGGGGAGAGTTGGAGAAAGGTGGTCAAAATGCACAACTTCCAGTTACAGGATAAATAAGTACTAGAGATATAATGCACAGCATGAGGACTCTAGTTCAATCTGCTGTATGATATATGTGAAAGTTGTTAAGTCTAAGAGTCTCATCACAAGGAAAACAGATTTTTAAAAATTATTTTGTTTTCTCTTTTTATTGTATCTAAATGAGATGATGGGTGCTAACTAAACTTATCGTGGTAATCATTTCACAATATATATAAGTCAAACCATTATTCTGTACACCTTAAACTTACACAGATGTATGTCAATTATATCTCAATAAAACTAGAAAAAAATTTAGATTAAAAAATGAAAAAGATACAAAAATATAAAAGTACATAGTCATTGTCTTTGTTTTACTCCACCCTTTCCAATATCTTGAATGATAAAAAATGATACCCAGTGAAATATTAATAGAGCTACCTCTAGGTGGTAGAAAATACATGATTTTTGCTTTTCTATATTTTTAATTTTGCTTTTCTGATTTATTTATTTATTTTTGGTAATGAGATGTGGTACAAATCATTTTTTTTGAGAAATAGATAGGTTTTTGAGAAACAAGTTTCATTTAAAAAGCTAAAGGGCTTTCTGAAGTCAGTGACACAATTTTTTAATGTTTGTTTAAGTCCTTTCCAATGACCCTGTTGAAGTAATTAGTCCTTGTTAAATAGAAGTATTTGCCTAACCTGCTGGCCTGGTGTGGACAAGGACTAGCTCTGTTTTGCTGCTGGGCAAGGCTTCTGATGGCAGATTGTGTCCTGGAGTCCCCTGCTCTCCTCACATTCAGGGTCTCAGATGCCAAGTTCATCAGCTCTTTCTTGTAGAAGTGACCAGGTCCTCCCTTTGGTCCATACCCTGACTCATCCTAGCTCTGCCCCTAGGTCTCTGCTATCAATGCCCCCACTCCTTCCCAATGACAAAGATTCTCCTTCTACCAAAGCAGATGCACTGAAGGCCTATCTAGCCCAAGGAACAAAAAGGCAAATAAGATCTTTGTCCTCAAAAGCATAGAAGGGAAAGACAATTACTGTGCCCCTGTTACGTGCTGATCCCCAAGTGCCACACTTTCATCCACTATTTGTACCTAATGTGATCCTCACACCACCTTATGAGGGAAGTATTTACCCCGTCTCTATAAAGGAGGAAAGTGAAGCTCAGTGGTATTAAGTAACTGGTCCAGTATGAAAATATCAAGTAAAATATGTGAAGGGCCCTGGAGAGGCACTAAAAATGTGATAGAAGTTCTTCCAGAAAGACTACATATGGTAGGGGAGGTCAGGCAGGACTTTTTGGTGTTGAACAAGAACAGGAAACTGTGCATTTATAGAGTCAACTGTACAGGGGTCCCAGTAGACAGTGCTGAGGCAGGACCCTCACCCCGAAGGGCTCACAATGCTGTGAGATAAAGGGGGGAAAAGGGACGAATCAAGGTGATGCAATAGGAACTCCAACAGGGGTTCCTGGGGGTGATTTGAGATGCTATGATGTGATATGCTATGCTCCAGGGAGGTGCAATACATACTACAATACATGCACAACTCTTGGTTAAGCACCTGGCATATAATAAAGCACTTAGTAAATGTCACCCACATTCTGGTGGACACAACGCAGGGAACGGTGTAAACAAGGAGAGAAAGCAAGAAATAATGCGGCGAATTCTAGGAATGCTGACTGAACCAGTCTGGGGGAAGGGAAGAGTTTGTTCTAAGAAGATTTCATTTTATCTTGATCTCCAATGCCAGACAAATCTTTCTAAAACACTACTTTGATGAAAAAGCCCCCTTACTCCAAAACAGTCAGTGGCTCCCCATTGCCTGTAGAATCATGTCCGATCCAGGCAGTTCTAGGGCTAGACCTTTAGCTGCCCATCAAGGCTAACCCCGGGTTCTTCCCTTTAATGGAATAGTCCTTTGGGAAAGGTGGGCAGGGAAGAGGGGATAATATAAAGGAAAAGTCTTACCACAAACTTATCACTGCAAAAAGAAAAAGTAAGGTGCAGAAAAGTAGTGCCTTTCTGACGCCAAGAGGCTGGCTGAGGGTGGAGAAATATGTGGGACCACAAGTCATCAGCGAGTTAATGAGCTATTGGAAACAGCCTAGGGGGCATTGTCACAGGCACTCCGGGGAGGGAGGCGATTGTGGCCTCGAGGAAGGGCGGTGCTGAGTAGAGAAGAAGGGTGGGGTGTGATGAAACTCCAAACTTAGAAAACAAACCTCCCGGGAGCCCCACGTGGCCTTGGGCTTAGAGCCGCCCTGTTCACTTTGTACACTGGAGCCGCGCAGAAGGACCTAGTCCCGTTGCTGAAAGCGTAGGCTGCTAGGCTTTGCATCATTGTATAAAGACTTTTCTGGGCTCATCCTTCCTACCGTCTGGCCTTGTCCTCAGGGGATTTGTGAGGCAGACATCACTCACTCCTTGGGGCTGCTCATGAATGATGGGAAGATCTCTCAGTCATCCCGCAGCAGACTCCCAGGCCCCATTTTCGAGCAGCGATTTCCTTTTCATTGCCAACAAATCATTTACGTCCTCAATTTAACTGTGTGAAGACCACAGTCAGCTTGAAGCACTAGATCCAGATTTTATTTCCTGGATAGCAGCCCCTCTCTTCCTTGCCAACTGCTCTGTGGGATGGCATGGGCGGAGGCTCTTCCTCGCTGATGGGCAGAGAGGATGACCACTATGCCCCCAGAGACAGTGCCTCTGGAGACGGGGCGGGAGCTGAGTAGGTTAATGAGAGACTGACAGGGAAAATAAACCTGCTTCTTAAATTCTATGCTTCACTAACACCAATCATCTTAAGAATGAGGACAATGTAAGTTTTTCCTCGTCTGAGGTATCCCGGCCACATTTTTTTTTTTTTTTGCATGCCTAGTGGGTGGCCATGGGACGTACTAACCAAATGCTATGTGATGTCCCAAGCTTAACAATCATTTCATTTAATTCTCATGACTCTGACATGTGGGAATGACTATTCCTATTTTGTAGATGGAAAACTAAGATTTGGTGCGGTTGGATGACTTGTCCAAGGCCTCACTGGGGTGCAATTCCGAGTCTGTCTGAACCCCAAGTTCACGCACTTTCCAGTACATTTTATAAGCATAACCTCCACACTAGGGAAACAGGTGCACACCAGGCCTGGCGAAGACCAGCAAGCAGCAGAAAGCAGAGGTGATTTCAAGTCTAAGAGCAGCCTGATGAGGGAGAAGACCTTCAGACAAAAAAATTAAGGAACCTGGGTTCTGGTCCTGACCGCCAAAGTACTAGATTTCAGACCTTTGGGGAGAGTAACTGTTCTCAAATCTCCCAGGCATCTCACAGGTACGAGGTACTGTGTACATGTCCGTTAAAGCAACAAGCACCAGCTGTGCGTCTTCCAGCACGAACTAGCCCCCTCCCAGCCTCAGAGCTTCCTCTCTCCTAGGAGCGGGTGCTGGGACAGGTGCTGGCTAATGTTCCTTCAGATCTAACATCCAATGACTGGTGAACCACCCGGATGAAAGTGGGGAAGAGAGGCTGGGCTAGAAATGAGGAGAGTGGGCCTGACTTCCTCCTGCAATGCTCAGGTCCTCACTCCGACTGGTTCTGGTTTAGATCTCGGTTCTCTAGAGCAAAACAGTAGCATTATTTTTTGTTTGTTAGTTTTGTTTTGCTCACTTGTACTATTAATGACTCCCCAACTCGCTCCACCCATCTGAATGGAAATTTGTGTTAAATAAGTACAGACCTCAATCTCAGAAAGTTTATACACATCTCCTTTGGTATGGCTGGACTCCTGCTAACCTCCACGCTATTTTTATTATTATGGCAGCTGGAGTCCTCCAGGGACTTGGCTTTAAATGGTGCCGAGTTCATCTGAAGGTCCTCCTGACTGATAGGTCTGTGCCCCGAGAGCGAGAACTACCTCCTCGTGCTTACTGTACCTTCTGGCTTCCCAGGAGGCTCCGCTTCCTAACGAGTTCCAGACCTGTGGCACCATGGGGTCTTTTTCATTTCTGTTTTGTTTTGTTTTTAAAAATCAATTTTGCTGATGAAAGATGAGCATTTAGAAAAAACACCCATCGGTGGCTCACCAAGTCTATGTGAGGCAGGGCCAGGTAGTGCTTATCAGCTCCTCCCTGCACACCCCCTCCCAGCACCCTTTCATTTCCTGCCCAATATTCCCGAGCCACAGGCAGCCATTGTTTCCAGGCCGCTTTGCTTGGAAGCCTGGGTACCCGGCCTCCCGGAGCTTCCTGTTGTTACAAGGCCTCTCTTTCCTGCCGAAAACAACGGCACTTCCCTGCTGCATGTAACCCTTTTGGGGCACCTCATTTCTTCCATGAGCTTGTTCAGCGCTTGCAAATACTGGATGCTCATTAACTTTATTTTACGTAACTTTTTTCTTATACAAGTACTGCAAATACAAAAATCTTAAGATACAGATGTGCAAAAGAAAAAAACCCCACCAAATCCCATCCCCCTCTGTTAGCACTTGCGACCCCTTCGGTGTTTATGCATTATGGCAATGCGTCTACATCCACAGAAGTTAGCAATGGGTCCCAGGGCTTAGAGAGATGACCCTTCCCCATGGGTGAAATGGAGGCGGGAGGCATGCCTGGAAACCAGCCTCCTTCAGGTTCTCATACCTTGGTGGGTGAAATAGGCTCTCAATAGGCTTAAGAAAAGTGCAGACACCAGGAGATTTCCCTGTAAATTCTAGGGCTACCCCTGGAGAAACTCTGAAAGTGATCTTCTCTAAAAAGTTTGTTGAAAGAATTTGGAAGGAGCTGAACATGGAGGAGTTGAACATGAAGGAGTCAGGGAGGTGGCAGAGCAGTGACATTGCTGGGACGTTTAGGACTAGGAGCCCCCTCGATCTGTCTCCCCGATGGCTGCCAAGTGAGCTTTCAAAAATGCAGATCTGTGTCTCCAGTGAAGACCACAGTCCATAGCAGAGCAGGCTGGGTTCTCTGTGATTCTCCCCCAACACTACCTCTCTAGTCCCATCAGATCCCTCACTGTTCCCTGAAGACCACCCCCCCACCATATGCACTCCCCTTCTTCTGACTGAAATGCATCCCACCACCCCTTCTTTGGCCTTCAGAACCCAGCCACGAGAAGTCAGTCCTCTCTAAAGCCTTTCCTGTAACCTCAAGTAAGATAAATCGCCAAAAACAGGACACAAAGCTCTGCTGTGTTGTTGAGAATTCTGGACACTATTTTATGATGCAAATCAAGATAGCCTAATTTTTATGAGTTTCGGTTTTGCATCCCCAGGGAACATAGTTATGGGTTATAATGTTGTGTATTTGGAGACTAATACCCCCCTACACTCCCATCCCCAACTTTCTCTCGGAATCTGGGACACATCCCAACAAAAAGATATGCTCCTTTACCTTTGCAGGTAATTGATGTATTTATCCTTCGGTAAAATCAGGCAAAACTTAGTAGCAATCTGTGGTTTGTTAAAGCAGCAAAGGATGATAATATTCAAGTTTTTATCCTGAGGTGTTGCAGCTCAAAAATTACTTAGTATTCTCTGAAATATCTCCTACAAAGAGCCAGCATTCATTCAGAGGCAGCCACTGCAGTCACCGGAACCTGCTCGCTCCATAGTTCACAACGCTGTTACACCCTTGCTCTCAGTGCCATCTTCACAAGCAATTTCAGTGGATACACTTAGGATTAAGGCTCAGTGATAGGGATGGCACAAAGGGTTACTGTCAAATTTCCGGGCACCTCCCTAGGGGATGATAAAGTCATAAATAACTATATAAAGGATGTAGAAAACTGGTAAAGAAAATGCTTGTTTATCACTCAGACATATTGAATTCTAGAGTTAGAGGAGCTAGATATCGAACAGATCTCTTTAATTTCTAACTTTTATTCTCCTCGCCCTTTCCTAAACAGCTTCAGAATTGGAATTTTCTGCTGTTTGCAAAAGAAAATGTCAGCAGTCTTAAGGTGTCGGTTGGGTACTAGAAATATCATGGCGGAAACTTTGCAATGTATATGACTGTCTAACCACTACGCTGTATACCTGAAACTAATACAACATGACACTGAATGTAAACTGTCATTGAAAAATAAAATTAAAAAGAAAATATCAGCAGTCAGATCCGACCCAAGGGTAGGGCAGGAATGGGCAGCTTTTTAATGGTAAGGCCCAGGTTCTGAGCTCTTTTCTTGGGTACATGGAAGGGACAGGGATGCCTCTGGGGAGCTCTGGACACCAGAGGCCAACAGTCCACCCTGTGAGCAACAGTCTAGAGGAGGCTCCAAATGAACACTGAGTCTCTACTCAAGCTTGCACATAAAGAGGCCACTGCAAGGTTTCCATGAAGGAAATGATGACAAGAAATCAGTGTTTTCAAAGGTCTGCCAGGATCAATTATAGTTGGGAGAGACTAAAGGCAGAGACCTTCAGGCACTGTGTGACTCACCTCCAGTCACTTCCTCTGGAAAGCCATCCCTGACCCCCGAAAGGAGGGAGTACTTGTTCTACAGTCTTAGAACAACTGGCACACAATTCATATTTAACTGAGTGGGTTTTGTTTTTGTGTTTTTAAACATATTATACTGCAAACTCCATGTGGAGCTATATCTGTCTTAGTTTATAAGATACCTCCCGTGGCCTCAGCTTGTAGTCTAGGAACCATCCTGTGCCTCCAACAGCACCTGGAGCAAGGCAGAGCGTACACATGGACAAATGTGAGAAAGGAAAGGTGGGGCCAGATGCATGGACATCAACTGGACCCATGTAGGACACGGCAAGATGACATTGTCTTTCTTGGCAAGGACCAGATTAGACTCACAGGACACCTTTGTCTCCAGTGCTTTTTGCCTTCCCCACTTCATATTTATTTTCTTCTTCCCAGCCACGTCACCCTCACTCCCAAGCATCTCCTCTATACTCTATTCCTCCTCTCCACTGGCTGGTCAACCAGAATCCTGGAATTTCGGAACTGTCAGGGTTAGAAGAGGCCTTAAGATTACCTGTTGAACCTGCTTGATTCAGTGCCAGAAAACTGAGGCTGCAGGAAGTTTTGGGACTTAACCAAGGTCACCAGCAACCAGTGGTAAAGCCCTGGAGTTGGAGGGAGACTGAGGAGAGGGGACAGGGCTGTTGAAATTGATTAGGATTTCTTTTCTTCCCAATTTTGAGGATCACGGTATAAATGACTGCTAGGCCTCTCTCTGCTCCCAGATTAGCTAACCCTTTGATGTCAGAAGTAATTTAGGGTATTTAAATTTAGGTGCACCCTGAGCAGTCAAACTGAATTAAGTATGTTTATTGGCTCTCCACATGTAAAATCCAGTGCCAGACTTTTGGGCTTCAAAGAAGTATCTTATACTTAGAAGACACTGCCCATGACCTCAGCTTACAGTTTAGTTAGTTCAATTACATGCAGTTAAATTGTGGGTAGAACAAAAATGTCAGGAAGAGCCCTTTCTTGTTCACTCTACAGCTGTCAGGCAGGAGTCAGTTGGGTTTAATGATATCCCTCTGGAGGGAAAGGAAAAGGAGTCAGCTGCCAGAGGCCATCTCCCCACCTCTACAAATTTGCTTTCTCTTCTTAAAAAGCGAGTAGCTGATCCTCAGCAAGGAGGAGGGGTTTGTTTATTGTTTTAAAGACCTCATGATTCCTGTTTAAAGAGGGTGTAGGCTTGCAATGGATTGTTCCAGGCTTAAATTCCCTAAGAGAGAGAGAAGTGGAGGCTCCGAGGGTGCTCTCAGAGTGCCTGGGGGAGGGGGTGGGAACACAGAGGAAAGCAGGCCTGAGCTGGCCTAGGAGATCCGAGGACTTAGTGGGACTATCAGCTCTACACAGGGGACCAAGCAGCCCTGATGACACAGAACCCAGTGGAGGGCAGCTGACCTGTCAGGGCCCAGGTGAAGTGACCCATGCTCAACCCAGGGGATCTGAGACAGACTGAGCATAGGCAAGTGGTACCTAGGTGTTCACATAAGAGAGGTGGGCAAGGGCTGACAGAGCCTTCATGACTTCACCTTGAGTGCAGACTTCACCTTGTTCATGTCCCAACATTCTGGTTTGGAACTGCTTGTTTAGCTCCCTTGATGGCCTTCTCTCACTGACCTTTCCTCAAACATCTGGGAAGAGAGACAGATCAAGGAACGAGCAGAGGGGGCCCCTGCCCTAGTCCTCCCCGTTACTCACACGGTGCTCGTGTCCCACCCTCTCCATAAAGGCTTCCCAGGTTCATTTGTCCATTAAGGATTCTTTTGGGCACCCACTATATGCATGGGTGCCGGGTGGTAAGTGCCAAGGCCAGAATGGAAAGAAAATAAGAGGCCCGATCTTGAGGGATCTGAGTTTACTGGGAGGGAATTCACCTAAATTAAACTCCTCCTCTACTGTTCCTGGTTAAGGGGACAAGTTCTGGAGCCATTCTGCCCGGGTTCAAATCCTCCCACTGCCACTTCCTATCTGCGAGACCTGGTCATGTCTCCTACAAGTTGATGCCATAGTCCTGTTGCCCTGGGTCACTTCCAGTTACGCCTGTTATTCTGTATAATTATGGATAGTAATCCCTTTCACTTAAAAATGTTTCCCAATTTGGATAAAAAATTATATGGTTGCCTTACTTATAATGTTCAGTTTCTTTATTTATAAACTTGAGTTAATAATAAAATCTACCTCATAGGGTAGTTGTGAGATTTAAATAAAATAATCCACGAAGTACTTGGAACAATGTCTCAATAAACTCCCCATAAGCACTGACCATTGCTATTGTTATTTTATTGTGATTACTGTCCCATTGGACTTTGCCCCTGTAGAGTAAGTGGGTCCCTATGTCAGGACTATTTTACTCCTCTCTGAATTCCTAGCACCCAGCACCATGCCCTGTGCAATGGAGATTCTGACTTGATGTCTACTCAAGGGCACTGGGCCACAGTAGCATGAACGTGCAGAATGGCAGACGGTGGACTCCCCAGAGGTGCTGCTTCCTACCTGGTCCCAGACAGAAGCCCTGGGAAACAAAGATGTCCTTACTTCCTTTCTGAGTAGACTTGCCAGGGAAAATACAGAACACCCAGTTAAATGTGAATTTCAGATAAACGACAAATAATTATTAGCGTAAGCGTGTTCTCAATATTGCACAGAACATATATTAAAACATGATTTGTTGTTTACCTGAAATTCAAATTTAGTAGGGTGTCTTGTATTTTCACTTGCTAGATATGGCAACTTTAGTTCTGAGTCCACTCCCATTCTTTGCTGCCCCATGCTCCACAGCAGTGTCCCCTTTAGGCCTCATACAAAGCCACAGCCAAAGTCTCCCCTGACTCCTGTTTGCCCTATTGGCCAACTCTAGGCCTATCCATGGGACACCTCTCAGGAGTTAGCTGCCCCCAACAGGAGAAGGAGCTGAGAAAGGGGTGGGGCAGCAGAAGGTGTGAATGTGTCGGGAGCCAGAGTCCTCATCGGGTCCGAGGCATGTGGATTTCCAGAAGCGTCCATGAACTCCTCTCCCTGCAGAGATAAGGGGAAGCTATTTCTCCCCTCTGGGAGAAAAGGGAGGGCAGGATGAACTCAGTCTTGATATCTAATCAAGGTTTCTTTTCTCATGGATTTGTCTTCTAAGCCTGGCTCTGCACATTCCCACCTCCTGGTGGCCCTTCTCCTTGGCTACCGAGTACATTTTTGGTTGTATGAGTGTGTGGATGGGTGGGGGTCCTTTTGTAGGTCTCTTTTAAAAAATGATGGAGCAAGACCAGGCAATCTTTCAGTTTAGGGGGTCTAAGTTTTTGGAGTACCACCTCCTCCTGCTCCTCCACTTTCCTTAGAACATTTATTGCCTGCCAGGCATTGGGTTAAGTATCTCATACATAATACTGCATTCAATCCATTCATCTCTGCAAGCCAAGTGTAACTATTCTCATTTTAGAGATGAGAAACTGGGGTGAGAGAGGTTTACTCCCTTGCTGAACATAATTCACTTTGCAAGTGGTGGAGCCAGTATTTCAGGGGAGTCTCTCTGACTCCATATCCCACCCTTAACTGGCCTACTACTCTGCTCCTTTTTCAGAATTCTCCCTGGCACCTTCTAGGTGCTCCATAACAATTTCCTGAACGAATGCATGATTGGATGTATAGATGGATGTTTCTAGACCCGAGGAGCCACATTTACCTTTCTAGACTCACTGGACAATGTTCATCAACAGAATGATTTGTCATGAGGTATCTATATATTTTTTATTTTGAAAATTCATTCAAGAATAATTTGTGATCAAATATTTCACGGCTACTAATTTCATTACAATATTTTGTGTATTTTGTTTTCAATGAAATTGTTTTGGTTGAAGACCCTGAGGTCTTCCATAGGTCTCGATGCTCCCAGTTATAATTTGCATTTAATATGGTGTTTGGGGGGGCATATTCCCTGTGTAATTCAGGATTCAGCTGGCTTTTTGGGAAATTATTCTTGTGGGATTCTCAAATCATAGCCTATGGCTGGTCCCTGCTTTTTTAAGAACTTGACTGAAACATGCTCTGACCTTCAATTTTATGTAAACCATCAGTAACCAATGGTCTCTGCATAGCTCTGAGTATTCCATTGAGAAATTTGTTTTTCTTTTGATCTTGATGTACATTTGGTACTAATTTTTTTTTGGTGTGTTTCCATTTACACATGAATGACCTCAGTCTGTTTTTAGCAGAGCACTGCTAGAGCTAGGTAAAGATGAGGGCTTATTAACAGAAAAATCCTTGAAGCTGCTGGCCTAGACTAGAAATGCTTTTTTAAAACATACAGTCATAGTACACATTCTGTTACACACACACACACACACACACACACACACTGGGTCACAGGACATCAGGCTGTGAAACATAGCGGGATTTACTCTCAGGAATGTGACAATAAATATGAAAAAGTAAAATAATCACCATCTTAAGAAAGACGTGGTGAGGACCAGGCTGGGTACAAGCTGTGCTATGCAGGGTCTGGCATGGTTTAGATCAACATTCCAGGAGTGCCCAGAACTCCTAAGTCTCGAGTCAGAAAGTGAGAGGACATCTGGGAGACCCCTGAGAGGTAGCAGGAATGCCTTGTGTTCATATTTCTGGTTGTTAAAGTGATGGGTTTTTCAATCGAGATACATACTTGGACAAGCATTAGCATACTTAAGAAGAAAGCAAGGCAGAATAATACACGTGGGATTATCTCAGATATCCTTGGCCGTATGGCTAACAAAATTAAACTGCTCTAGAAAAAAAGCCACTTGAATTCCTCCTAGAGAATGCAGCCTTGGCCTGTGTGCAGAAACAACATCCACACCCACAGTGAGAACGAGGCTGGGTACCTCACATCTGTGGGTTTTGATCTGATCCTCACGACACCCTGCAAGGTAAGAATTATCATTCTCATTTCCAGAGGGGGAAACTAAGTCTCAAAGAAAGAGGTTCCTTGTCACATCACACAGCTGATAAGTAGCCCAGGCTCTGTCCACCCCACATAGCTGCTGCTATTCGACTGCTGATGGGGTCAAACAGTGTCAATTTTCATAGACACTAGAGCTACTCCTCTACCTAATTACTATCTAAAGTCACTAATTCCTTCTGGAATTATATATGGCATTTGTGAGTGATGCCTCTGGAGACCTATGTGGATCTTCAATTTTGGAAATATCATTAGAGAACTTAATTTATACGATAAAATGAGAACAAGTCTCCTTACGAGATGGCCCCTGGAGTGGACTAAGCTCATTTGCTGGCTAAATTATTTAATTTCTACAGAGCCTCAATGTGTGCCATAAATGTGTGGCTCAGCAAAATTAGAAATGACTTCATGACATGCATCTCATTGCAACTTTAATATGCATTTCCCTAGTGGCTAATGACGGTGAACATCTTTTCTTGTGTTTATCTATCTATATGTCCTCTGCAGTGAAATATCTGCTCATGTTTTTGGCCCATTTCCTAATTGGATTGTTTGAGTTTTTTTACTGCTAAGGTTTAAAAGTTCTTTAAACATTCTATATACTAGCCCTTTGTCAGATATGGTTAGCAAACATTTTCTCCCCCTCTGTAGCTTATCTTTTAATTTCTTAACCAGGGTCTTTGGCAGAGAAAAGGTTTTAATTTTGATGAGGTCCAATTTATTATTTTTTGCTTTTACAAATCATACTTTTGGTGTCAAGTCTTAGAACTCAGTGCCTAGGACCAGATCCCAAAGATTTTCTTTAAATTTTTTTCAAAAAGGTTTATAATTTTGCATTTTACATTTAAGTCCATGATCTATTGAGTTCACTTTTGAGAAGGTTTAGGTGGAGGTTCAGGTTTTGGCCTGTGGATATGCAACTGTTCCAGCACCATTTTTGAAAAGGCTATCCTTCCATGGCAGTGCTTTTACACCTTTGTCAAAAATCACTTGGGTATATTCGTGTGGGCTATTACTGTGCTCTCTCTTCTGTCCCATTGGACTGTGCCTATTCCTTTGCCAACGCCAGGCTGAGTTCATACTGCAGCAGGCCTTAATAGTGCATTTTACATTTAAAATGCACTATTAAGGCCTGCTACATTTTCTTCTTCTTTCTCAGGATTGCTCTAGCTATTTAAGGGCTTGCACCTTTCCATCTAAATTTTGGAATAAGCTATGTCTACAGAAAAACCTGGCTGGGATTTTGATAGGAATTGCATTAACCCTATAGGTAAATTTAGGGGAAAGTGACATCTTTCCTATGTTGAGTTAATAAGATCTTTTTTATTTGTTCCTTCTTTCCTGTAACTACCACCCAAATCAGAATGTCAATAACTCGTGTCTGAATTACTTGACCAACCTTATAACACACTTTTTTTTAACGTTTTTTTTTTTTTTTAAATTGGTTTTTAGAGAGAGTGGACGGGAGAGAGAGAGAGAGACATTGATGAGAGAGAAACATTGATCCACTGCCTCCTGCACCTCCTCCCCCACACTGGGGACCAAGCCCACACCGGGTCATGCCTTGACTGGGAATTGAACCAGCGACCTCTCAGTGCATGGGTGATGCTCAACCAACTGAGCCACACTGGCCAGGGCATAACACACCTTTGGATTATGGTCTTCTGTTGTCCCCATTCATCCTGCATAATACTCCCGAGATAATGTATGGCAAGCCCTCCTCCATAAAGCTCTTGTTTGGGAGTCTCAATGGCTTTCTACTCCAGACCCAGGCCCAGGTGTATCTTCTTCTTCCAACTTCCCAAACTTCCCCTTCTCAATCATTCTTGATATATCCAGGTATTCATGACTCTGGACCATTCCTTATCCTCTGTGTGCTCTCCTCCCTCCACGTTTCTCCTCTTATATCCCTCTTCTCCTCACTTCCACTGCCACCAGCTCCACCTGAGGAGGGCACATTTTGGGGTTCCCAGTCCTGCCCTGGTCTGGTTACCCATCCTCCCACCACCCCAAATGGCCTGGGGAGGTTTTTATCTCCACTTTGAGGGTCAGGGCTAGGGTTCTTGGAAACCTGAGTTGCCTTCTGCCAATATCATCAATGGTGGTCAGTACCTACAGTATTACAAGTGCTGTTTCTAAAGAACTTTTATGTATATTATCTCCGATGATTCTTATAATTTTTTAGAAGCTAAACATTTTCACAATTTTGATGACAAAACTGAGCACAGACAAGTTAAGTAACTTTCCCCAAGTCACACAGCCAATAAATGAAAGAACTATGCTATAAACCTACGGTTCCTGCTTCCTATCCCAGTTCAGTATTACACAGAGGAATAGACCACAAAGAAATTACAGTCTGCATAGACTTTCGTTGGTTGGCCTTAGAACCTAACCACCATTTTAGACTTTTTTTTGCCGTGGGAAAATGCATTTCAAATTCCAAGTCACCAATGTACAAGTGCTCCTCTGGAATGTAACTCATTTTTAGTTTGGGGGCTGTCTCCATCGTCTCTCCACCAAAGATTTTATTCTTATTAATTCCATTATTATTATTATTATTTTAATATATCTTTATTGATTTCAGAGAGAGGAAAGGAGAGGGAGAGAGAGAGAGAGAAACATCAATGATGAGAGAGTCACTGATCGAGCCCGCAAACCGGGCATGTGCCCTGACCGGGAATCGAACCCGGATCGCCTGGATCCTAGGTCGACGCTCAACCGCTGAGCCACACCCGGCCGCGCTTAATTCCATTATTATACTGGTCAGGACCCAAGAGAATTAAAACCGTGGTTTTGGAGTCTGCTTTGGGCCTGCCACTATTAAATGTAACCTTAAGCAAATTATCTAACTTGTTTGAGCTTCAGTTTCCTCCTCTGCAAAACAAGGGCACCATTATACGTATAGGAACTTTGTAAGAGGAAAGGAACAAGGCCGGCTTGCAAGGTGCGTGGCGCGGTGCCTGGCGCACAGTCCGTCTGGAGCAATGAGCGATGCTGTTCCAAGTGCAGAGTCAGGCTGACTACAACTTGGAATATGCAGCGGGACCTCGGGTTTCCAACGTCTCCGATGACGAGCATTTTGGGTTATGAGCGCCGTAAACCCGGACGGAAATGCTTCGGTTTTCGAACATGCCTCAGAAGTAGAACATTCCACACGGCTTATGCTGAGTGCAAGACCCTGAGGCTGTTGATCCCTCGGGTTTCGAACGTTTCAGAACACGAGCAATCTTCTGGAACGGATTACATTTGAAAACCGAGGTACCACTGTATCCCCATTGGCTAGGGATGGCCCTTGTTTATCCTATTGTACAGGTGAAATTATTAATAGCACCCCCTTCCACTTTTAAGGTGCCTCAATATGGACGATAAATTATATGATCACCCAACCTGCAGATGGTTGGCTGGCAGGGCCCACGAATTGTAACTTAGGGGATTGCACAGCCCCAAGGACGAAGCTCTCTAATTATAGGAAAGTCATCCTTTGTCAAAAACATCTCACCAGGGAGCTTAGAGCTACTGTTTGCATGTTTCCAGAGGCAGAGTCTGGGTTCTGTTGAGGGTCTGAAGCCAGGAAGAGAGCTTGCTGGGATTAGGGAGCCCAGCCACAGGAACCAACAGTCAAGCAAGTGTCTGGTCATCCAGGAGCCCTGCCAAAGAGCCAGGCCACAGGGCAGGAGCCAGGCCACGGGCTGGAGAGGGGGCCTAGATGGCAAGCCAAAGAGCAGGTGAGGGTGAGCCTCCTGTCAGGGGCACCAGTGAGGGAGGCCAGCAAGGTGCCAGAAGGGCGATGGGCTTCTTTGCATAGGAGGAGGTGCCGGGGAGCAGTCGCCCAAGGTATCTGGCTCCATCCTTCCTCGTCTTCAAAGGGGCTGGGGCACTGTCTAGGACACACCCGGGTTGTACCCTCCATGATGCTGCACGTGTGCCGGGGTTGATCAGTGACTCTGAGAAGACCGCTGGTGATAACAAGGACCAAGCATAATGTGGGCAGTGCCACTGAAACCTCCCAAGGCAATGTTTCCTCTATCTGCCGTGTCGATTTGTCACGTTCTATACCAGACTCGGCAGCTTATTTCAGTTTTACCTGAGTGCTTACTTAACCTCTCACGAAGTGACTATCGTAAAACGCTTCTCATAAATGAGGTGTAATGATGGAAAGGCCTATTAATAAAGAGGCACACTGGGGACAGGAATGGAATAATGGAGTGGGAGTCAGAACCAGGTTCTCTCCTAGTCTGCTTCTTTGTAACTCTGAATCTTTCTTTAAAAAATGTATCTTTATTTTTGAAAGTATTGCAGATGTCCTTTTTTTTCCCCCATTGACCCTTTCTACCGCCCCCACCACCACCTCCTTTGCCCCAGGCCTTCCGGAGAAAGACAAGTGATGTAACTCTGAATCTTGAGATAAGTGCCTTCACCTCCCTGAGCTCATCCTCAATGTCAATGATGATAATAATTGTTGCGAAGGTGAACAAAGGACAAATATGCCAGCGTCACAGACTGTGGAGAGCTATACAAATATAAGCTAGGTGACAGAAAGTTCCAAGAAAATAATAAAGTGGCAGTATTTTCTAAAACAAACATTGATCATTTGTATTAAGAGAGAAACTCAGAAAAATAACAAAGAACATTATACTTAAAAAATAATATAGCTGGGGTAAATGTAACAAACAAATTCTAATATTTTAAAATCAAGACAACTTTAAACACTAAAGAAACACTCCTTGACACACTCCTTGAATATGTTAGTGGAGCTGCTAACCTCACCTCCTTCCAGAAACATCTGACAGTTAAAAAACATAAATACCTCCCCAAAAGGTTGGGTGATAGCCCCATACCAGAATATCAATAAGAACGGAAACTCAGAGTTCCCCTTTGAAGAAGGAAGGACAATCATTTTTTCCAACGATTTTCGAATCTCCTGATTCGAACCAGAATGTTGAGGTGGGCTGTGTTTCCACCAGATGGAACAAGCAGCACCTTGGCTCAAGGCAGCACAGTGTTACAGAGAGAGCGTGGGCTCTGGAATCTGCCGAGCTCGGGCTCCTGTCCAAGCCGGCCCTTACTGCTTCTCTAGGACTTTCGGCTGGTGATTCAGCCTCACCGAGCCTCTGGGCTCTCACCTACGAAAGGAAGGTCAAGTTGCTATAATGATTGAATTAACATCTGCCACACTTCAGGTACAGTGCTCGGCCCAGAGCAGGGGACTAGTACATGGGGTTTCTCATTGTCGCTAGGAAAGCACCTTGGCCTCTGCCTCCCACTGCCAGGAAGCTGGGGACAGACACGATGGCAATTGTTACAACTAAGGAATGTGAGTGAACCTTGAGACAGGGCTGACAAAAAGCTAACCCAGCCCAGGCCTCGTGAATAGAGGCAGAGGGTCTGGCATTATGTGAGAGAGAGAGAGAGAGAGAGAGAGAGAGAGAGTGTGTGTGTGTGTGTGTGTGTGTGTTCCCTGTGCATTCTGCTTTCGTTAGACCTCATTTGGAGCTCTGGGTGCAGCTTGTGGAAACTCATCTTAAAATACAGGGAATCCAGAGGAGGCTGAAGAAGCAGCGAGAGGGCCGGAACACTACCTCCTTTGGAGACTGTTTGAAGGAGCTGGGGGGTTAGCCCGGAAAAGAGAAGTTTCAGGGCAAAAGCAGAACTGTTTCCAAAAGGTTGAATGGTTTCATGCAGATGTGGGTGAAGACATATTCCTTGCAGCTCTAGAAAGCAAATCAGATAGAAATGACAGAGCCACTTGGCGCCACAGGAAGGACTCTGAATCAGGTGGTGCTCTTCTCAGACAGGAATGTCACCCTCAGGCAACCTGGGGCCAGATTCCTGCCCTGGGCTGGGCTGAGATTAGCTGCCCTGTAAGATCCCTTCTGAGTCAACTGACCCTTAACAGAGCCCTGTTTTAAAAACCTGGTATAATTTTTCTGTTTCTTATTAAACCACATTTTATAAATCTCAATTTCTTAAAAATGGTTGGTCAAGGTGATTATGCCTGAAGACGTATTAAAAGTCGGAGGAAATAGTGGCTGTTAAAGCGGTTTTCCTTTCATCAGATTCAGAATGCTGTTGACCAGTTTCACTCCAGTCTAGAATTAATGAATATTTACTAAAGTTGCCAGGCATTGTATACATACCTTCCCTGACTCCTGCTCCCATCCTCAAAATCCAACCTGTAATCAGAGTCCTATTTGTTAGCTCTTCGAAAGTTAAAGTATATTTTTAAGTCTAAAGATGACTTTCCTTAACCCCTTCCATTTGTATGCTTTTGTCTCAAATTGTTCTGAAGTTTAGAACATATCTGTGCAGACATACCATGCACACACACAGAAGGAAACTGGTTAAAAGGCCGATTTAATCCACTTTCCCCTCCAAATACAACCGTGGAAATTACATTATTTCTCTCTTCTCAATCATAGAGCACAACAGAAATGTGATTCAGTGCTCAAACAATGGTCAATTTTTCAGCCCGGGGGCCCTGGGGCTAAAGGAGATTTGGGGATCCTAAGGTCCCAGCCAAGCACCCTGTGTACTCATTTGACCAAGGGCAGACCATCAGAAGCGGACATTTGAAACATGTCAGCAGTTTCAGAGGAGCACCCAATGACATTTTAATCTGAAAAATTATAAACAACCTCACTCCCACCACCAGCCCTGCCACCTCCTGAGGAATGTGCAGTGTGGCGAATCTGAAGGAGCCATTGATAAGCGGAGCAGCCTTAAAGTGCCATATGAGGCAAGAGCCTGACAGCAGGGATTATTTTCGAGGCTTTCAAAGGCGTGCACTTTATAAATATATTGCACACAGAGAGCATAGGTCTGTTTCTATACTTGGCATGTATACACAAGCGTCTATTTAAAAGCACGTCAAAGCTCCTTTAGTAATGGCTTCTGCTGAGTGCTTCGGGGTTAAAGATAAAGAGAAAGAGGCAAGGCCTCTCTCCACAGAACCTGAGATGCCCTTTCTGACCGACACATCTAGACCATCTCCTTCCTCGCTGGACAGATCAGGAAGCCGGGATTCCAAGAGGGGTGGTGAATTGCTTTAAGGATGTCAGAAAGTTAGGCCTAGAACCCAGGTTTCCCGATTCTAAGACTGGAGTTTACTAGGTGATGGTGGAAAGAAAATAGCCATACTGTAAACCACCAAACAGTTCTAAAGCCTGGTGAAGCCCCTGGGGGCCAGGAGCTTGGTTTTTATCCCAGCAAAGGAAGGCACACCCTGCCCCATTTTTTTGGCAGCCACAACACGGACATGGGATGCTCACACTGGGTCCCAGCACAGTCATGCCGCTGGCATGGAATGCAAGATGACGGGTCATGCCTGTGAACCAGCAGGCTGAGCGCTGCCATCGCCCTGCTTGCGAAAAGCAGAAATAGCCATGCCACGCCTTACCCCAGTCAGCCCTGGGTCTCTGTAACTGCTGTTTCAATCCACTAAGGAAACGGAGAGGCAAATGGGAAAATACACAAACCCCATCTCCTCTATTTCCCCGTAGCTCTTGCCTTTTGAGCCCGGTCTGCCCTTTTCCTGGAGGCTCTGACCACATACTAACTGGGGCGATGAGATGGGTGCAAACAATCAGTCAATTGACTGGAAATATCTACCACATCAGTTGGTTTTATGAAGCAACTGGCTGAGCTGCCGATGATAGTGGAAATGCCGCTTTGCTCAGACACAGCCTCATTTCTCTTCACTGCAACTTCATCAGCGCCTCTGTCTACCCAGACAGGATCTCCATTTACCGTTTTCTTAGGACCAGTGAGGACCTACACAATGAAGCTTGCTTGGCTAACACTGCGGTGGGGATGCTACAGACGTGGCCTCTCAATACTCTCTGGTTCAGTCACAGAACAGTCCGTCCTTTCACTGGCCACTGTGGAATGAGCGCGAGCTCTGTGAGCCGGCGCGCAGGGCATCCTCTGTCTGAGGGCCAAGTCTTGTTTCCAAGTTCCCCACCGTAACCTTGGCTACGGCTGGATGGAGTGGGAAGGTCTGTGAGGGGCCTTTGTTTGTCACTGGAGACTCTTTAGAAGGAGGGTGTGGATTGCTGGGTTCTGGGCCTGGCAATGAAGCAGGGAAAAGAACTGGAAAGAGGGAACAGAGCTGCTGCAGGCCTGTAAGGAAAGGAGGCAAGCCAGGCCAGATCCACTGTAATAAGCTCTCCAGGTTTTCTAGCTCCCCTTTCATGCCTCTTGAATGATTCCTTTTAGTGGCTCTCACTCACACAGACTACAAAGATTTCACACAGGAAGACAGGGGCCTGTACTTGGCATGTGCATGTGTTTCTGGTCCTGCAATGATACCATCAGATCACCCCAGGTGACTCGATGCAGATTGTGTGCTCCATAGCATAAGTAGTAGAGAAAGATGAGCTTGGTGGCCATCTGCCACCATGATGTAAAAGGCAATGAAATGGCAGGGATCTCCAAAGTCTCTAGCTCAGGGTAGCCTTTGGGGCTCTGCACACTGGACTCACTTATATTCTCAGACAGACTTCCTTCCTATAGGATTTTTACTTTATTCATTTTTTAAGGTACTGGTTTATTATTAATTTAATTTTTATTTTTTTTTAAATTAAATGTTTTGGGGTGACATTGGATAATATGATCATATAGGTTTCAGGTGTGGGTTTCTATGTTACAAGATCTGTATATTACAGTGTATGTCTACCATCCAAAGTCAAATCTTCTCCTGTCACCATATATTAGGTGGCTTCTCCTCAGCCCCTTTCCTCTGGCAACCACCACACTGCTGTTTATGTCCACGAGTTTCAGTTTTATATCCCATATATGAGTGAAATCATATGGTTCTTAGGATTTTTAGATTCTTTCTGAGGTACATGAGGTGGCTACATGATCATGCCGTGACGTCCCATCACTGGACAATTTAATTGTCCAGTAGATGTTTCTTGGAATAATAATAATTATTATTTTTCCAGAAACTATCATTTAAAGCATCTGTTATATGCCAGACGCCTACTTACATGATTTCATTTCCTCTTCCCAACAATCCTGAAAAAGGTATTATAAACTGCTTTCACAAATGAGAACACAGAGGTTCAGTGGTTAAGGCTACACAAGTAGGAAGGGGCAGAGGTAGCTTTCAAACCTAGGTCGGTCTGACCCCAAAGCTTGTATTTTTATAATAATAAATACAGAGGAAAAAGTAGTAAACAAACACTGCATTCAACTTTTAAATATTTTATAATTTTTTACTGCAATATCCATTTAATTTTGAGTATCAGTTTTCATCTCCAAGGACACTGCTCGTTGTCCTGCTGGTTACACCGACAGGAATCACACTGCGTTCACAGTACAATGCGGTTGACAAGGACACTGAAACATCTCTGGTTGCATTACCAGGTGCACAGTGTCCAGAAAGAGGGAGAATACCACTCTGAACTCCTCAGTCAACACCTGGAATATCATGTCCCGTTCTTGGGAACACAATGTAAGAGGGGCACAAGCAAACTGGGCCATGCTCAGGAGAGTCTGACCTTGAGGGCAAGTGGACTCTAAACAATGTCCTATGCAGAAAAACTGAGGAACTGAGGTCATTTGGCTTGAGAAGAGCTGGAGTATCTAGAGACTTGTACGAGTTGGGGTAGATGGGGAGGAGAAGGGATAGAATAGGTACCTTTAAAGTTTGAAATGTTGTCCAGAAGAAGAATGAAATTCTCCACTATGACGGTAACGAACAGTTCTATATACTTATAAAATGAGTATAAAGATATAGCTAACTGCTTAACAGAAGGAAGGGCTTTCCAATATGTGGAACTGCTCACAGATAGAATAGCCTGCTTTGTGAGGTAGTGAGTTTCCCATCACTGGAGATACACAAATAGAAACAGGACCTGGTGTTCATGTGATAGAGGAGAGTCAAGCATCAGGACTCCACAACCTTTTAAGTCCCTTCCAACCTCCAAATCTTAAGATTCACTAGTAAAAATTTACCATCCTAAATGTCCTCTCTGATTCTGTCTCCTTCCTAATATCTCACTTGCATTTAATCTGCTATACCTGGTGGACTTTACATTTTCCCTTCACTTGAATCAATTCTATTTTAAAATACTCCAAAATTAAGTTAATCATTGATGGTTTTATAAAGTTTCCTTGAAGAAATTTTTTTTTTTTAGATACTTGATCATTTTAATCAGCCAAACATTTGTCCTAGATTTCAAATACAGGACATTTAAAGCAAATCCCTTGTCTATTGGGGAAGGCAATCTATGTCTATGAACATGTTATTCCAAATTTTCCTACCTAATGACCAAATACCGTCATCATTTCCTCATCTAAAATGGAACAGGAGCAAGGTGGATTCTTTTGGTTGCTCCTGCCCCTGAATGTTGAATTTACTTGTGTTGGCAGCAGCAATGTATATACATTCAATTCAGTTCATTCATTCATTTGATAACTATCTGTGGAGTGTTCAATATTGCTCTAGGAACTGGAAAACAGCAGTGAGTAACACAAAATTCTCTGCTCTTGTGCCACCTTTTAATGGAGGAGACAGACTGTAAGCAAGATAAAAAAGTAAAAACGGGGTGTGGCAAAAGTACCCTTGCAGTTGTGAGTATGCAAAACACAGAGTTTATCCTTGTGTTCTTGTTTATTAATTATTGTATTATTTTCCATACGAATGACTGTAAACCTACTTTTGCCCCACCCTGTATATACAAGATAAACTAAATATACATTAGATGGTGACTTTTAGGAAAGAGAAGAATAAAGCAGGAAGAAGTAGGAGGGGTGGGGGAAAGAGGATGTTTCTATTTGAATAGGGTGGTCAAGTCCCCTTACATTTTATTTAAATAGTGGGAGCACCACTAAGAAGGTGACAGTTGAGGTTAAAGTCTTAAAAGAAGGAAGCAAGTAAGCAGGGTCAGTATCAGAAGAACATCCCAGGCCCAGGGAACAGCAGGTGCAAATGCATCCTTCCAGCCATGCTCTGAACACCTGCCAGTGCCAGCATCCTGTGTGACAAAAGGAAGTAAAACACAGGTCTCTGCACATAGGATCTTGAAGAGGAAAGAACACATCTGCACCCAAAACAATAGGCAGTCAACCGCCAAGTGCTAAATTGTGTAGCTCAGATCAATAAAAACTTCTCTTCTTTAGTTATATTGACCAGCCACTGTCCACCAAAATACACTTTGCATGTTCCCACCTCCAGGCCTCTGACTGTCCACCACGCAGGCCAGAGTGCTCTTCCCATATTTCTTCAGCATTAGATCTTAGGCAACCTTCCAAGCCCAGCCCAAACTTGTGTTCCTTCATGGAGCTCTTCATGACCATCCAGTCATTCCTACGTCTGAAGCTAAACAGGAGCAGGCCTCACCCTTGTTGACGTACTGAATCAGAACCCACATCTGCACAAGAGCCACAGGTGAGTCATGAGCACACTGAAGTTTGTGGAGCTCTAAGCCACACGTTTTCAAGTGTGCTGTTCACTGTAAAACCCTGGGAAGCCTTTAACAATACAGTGCCTGGTTCTACCTTCAATGATTCTGATTTAATCAATAGGAAGTGAGATCTGGCTATTCAGACTTTTTGAAATTTCCCATTTGATTCTAATATGCAGCAAAGTTTGAGAATTACTGGTATCTCCTCTTGCTTCCTTCAAATTCCCCTCCCCACGTTTTACCCTAGCTGACAGCCTGCCCTCAGGCCCAGTCATCTTTTTCCCCTGAGATAATTTTTTTCTTAGGCACATGGCAGCAAGAGAAGAGCTTCCCCGCACCCTTGTCCTCTGACCTAGGATCCTGCAGTTGGCCTCATCCTGGAGGCAGTCACGGAGTGAAGACCGACAGTAGCGAGCAAGCAGACCGGGAGCAGGCTCCCCACCCTGAAGTGTGGCCTTGTGGTGCGTGGCCTTGGGCAAACCACTTAAATTCCTTCTCTTTAAAGTGGGGACAGCAAACATCTGTCCAGTGAGCCTCATGGAATCACAAGGTCTTAGGGAAGGTCAACAGAGGTCGTATGTGAAGGTGTTTTTTTAAATACTGGGCCATTCATGTGCATGAAAGCGGGCAGGGATATTTGTTTCAAACTGAAAAATATCCCTTTCCCCTACGTCCCAAATTTAAACAAGAATTTCAAGCAAGATTTTATTTTAGCATCTGAAAGGGATGAATATGTCTGTGCAATGTCTATATAGCTGCGAGGTAGATACAACTCAAACTCCATGCGCCATGGTTCCCAGAAGGCAGTGATTCTGATGTGAAGGTATTTTGATTAGCACCAAACACCCTGGGAGTGTCCAATAAATTTTAACCAATGAGGCTTAACTTAAGATGGTACCATATAAGACCACACTATGCCACTATTAAAATGAGTACTACTTATTGCTTACCCACATGACCTAATTTTCACCCTTTAAGGGAAAGGATTGCATTAGCCATTCTGCTGATCTGCAAACTGAAAGACCAAGAGACTCTGGCTATTCAAAATAGGTTCTCTGTTTTACTAAAAGAAGTCCGTCATGGTAAATGCTAAATGCCAGTGGAAGTCAGAACAGATACTGCGTTGCTTTTACCTAGACTAAGTGCTAGATGTTGAGAGAGTGTAGAAAGGTGCCTCTGCCCAAATATACTTTCCCCACATCTCTCCTTAGGAATTTTTGCAACTTCTCCTTCTGGCAATTTCTTTGAATAGATACAAATGCCCCTGCGAGGGGCAACAAGAAGGCTCTAGCACCTTGATGTGGACCAGATGTTGAAAAGAGCAATGATATCTAGGATTTTTGGAATTCATAAGTCAATTTTACAAGATTTTGGGAGATTCACATAGGATTACTAATTTTATTTTTTTGAGAAAAATCAAACAAGAACTATTATCATTTCATAACAGAACGGGCAGTTCAAGATAAATAAAGTTATAAAGAACGTAATCTCAGAATAAAAGACTGTTCTTTTCAAGAAAGGCCAGCTGGAATCTTAAAATTGTGATTATATAATACAGATAAATATATTACATGACCCCTACTTTTCCTATGGCTCTGCATTTGTGAGCCACTGTTCTAGACAGGTAGGAGGACTTGAAGGAATTGGGAATGCTTAGTGTCCCAGAGGTGGGTGGGTGCTAAGGAAGATGATATATTCTAAAAGGGGGTGGTGGTGGAGAAGAGAGGCAAGCTCTACGGCAACAATTTTGCCAAGGATTACATGTGAGTCCTCCCATGTTGGACCTGAAGGGAACTTCATCCCCTGGTTATAAAGCAGGAATGACAGGAGCCCCACACACATCTGGAGAAAGGCCGCTCACAATGGCAACGGGTCCCTAGTGCTAAATTTTCTTTTTCATTCAGGAGTGTACCTCTTTGTCTCCTTAGGGACCCGCCTCCCCAGTCCCTGGAGGGAAGGGTAAAAAACGAAGAGCAAAGTGGAAACAGTACCAATGGCCTGAACAAACTAGGATGTGACTAAGCTACAAGGAGGGAGAACAAAAAAAAAAGAACTCCGGCCAGGATAGTTGGAAACCATTATGATGAAAGAAATCCTTTCCTTTGAAAGCTAGAATGTGAGCCACAAAACTGATACACAAACATTTTCTGCTAAAGACAATCTCATTTTGCCTGAGAACCTGCAGGTCAGAGGACCTGCCCAAGACCATCCAGCTGTTGAGAGGAGGGCCTGGCCCGACCCCAGAGGCAAGGCCAGGCCTCGTGCCAGCCCCGCCCGTGTTTCCAGAAGCTTCCCCCTTTCAACTGACAGATGTCACGTCAGGCAATTGCAACAATGTCCATAAGTTCTGATGTATCCCCTCTTTCTTCCTTTCCTGTTATCAGACAGGTTTTCCCTCTTCCTGGATGCGGTTAACAAACAAACAAACAGAACCCTGGTCGGATGCCCAGGGGCCCCCCTCCTGGGGTTCCTGCTGGGCGCGAGGCCCCCACCCTCTCCAGGTCGCTGACCGACTCCAACTGCGGGGGCGGGGGGGGGACCGCTGGTCTCCCCCGGGGCTTCCCCGCTCCCGGGAAAGTTGCGTGACCTGAGCCCTGTGGTGACCGTGGGTGACTCACACCCACCCGAGCCGTTCCGGGAAGCGGCGGGAGCGCGCGGGGGCGCAGGGCTTTCCCGCAGCCGCAGGGTGTCGGGTTCCGGAGGCCTCCGGACGGTGGGGTGGGGGTGGGGGTGCGGTGGGGGTGGGGAGCAGAAACCGGGGGCAGGGAGGAGGGAGAGGGAGCCCAGGCGCTCGGAGGAGCCGCCGCGGTTTCCTTGGGAGGGAACACAGGACGTGGCCGGCGTTACTGCAGCCGAGGCCGCCGTCCCGAGGGGATGGGGCCGGAGCGCACGGGCCGAGGGGACTCCGCGGCCCTGCGGGGAGGGAGGCCGCGGGAGGGAGCGGGGACGGCGGGGGGGGGGCAGAGTGACGGGGTTTGGCCTGAGCCCCGGCCTCCGGTCCATCCCCGACGGGGAGACTGACGCAGCGGCCGCCCAAACCCAGGTCCCCGGGCAAAGGACAGCGGAGCCGGTCTAGCACCCCCTGAGCAGCGTGTCCTTCCCGGACCAGGGTTTCCCCGTCTCAGGTGCCTTTGTTTTCAACGCTGGCCTTCCCGCACCGCGGGGGGAGGCTGGGCAGGCAGGGGGGAGTGGAATCAAGGCTGGGGGTGCGGGTGGATGCGGGGGGGGGGGGTCTGCGGGACGCCACAGGGGGCGGTCCCAGGCGGACCCATTTGGAACACAAGCTGGACACACTGAGAAACGGTCCAGGGCGAGTAAAGGGGTAAAAAGCTCAACCACCAGACAAGGCAAGTTCAGAAACAAAATGTTGGCTGTAAAAAAAAGGCGTGAAATGGTGCAGGGTTGTCACTGTGGGTAAGGCGCTTGAATTGCGTTCTCTCTATTTGCATTTATCTCTGTAAGATAAATGCTCTTACCCCATTCCAGAGACAAAGACAAATCAGAAAGTTAAATTCCAGTCTCAGGTCCCAGCTCCCTAAAGCCAACTTCCACCCCTTTGCCTTTGCCAAGGTTTAGTTAATGAATCAATAACCACTATCCTTCCCCCCACCCCCCCGTTTTTCTTGTGTAGTTTGAGTTCCTTCACTCCCAACCACCCTCCCCCCAAAAAACACGTCCTTTTAATCCCGTAATTTTAATTCCAGGAATCTATTCCAGAGAAATATTATAACATACAAAAGAGTCATATACCTCAAAATATTCATGGTGGCCTTCTTTATACTATTAAAATTACAATCTAAATGTCCAATAATGGTAAGGAGTAAATAAACTGGTATATTTATATGATAAATTATTACAGGGCCTTAAAATAACATTAAATGTAGGAGTTGATATCTAGAGTAAAGACTTAGGTTATAATGTTAAGTGAGAAAACAAGATCCAACATTATATATACATATATATAGTCACAATTATGTGGAAAGTAGAAATATAAAAAACCCTGGAAGTAAATTACCTCTTTTTGTGGTAGAATTAACAAAAGCACTTTTTTCTTTCTAAAACTTTTATATATTTTCCAATTTCTCTACAATAGGGATAAACATGCATTATTAATTAAAATATTAAAACATTTATTCAAAACAAAGTTTCAAAAACTTTACATATAATTTATACTTTATGATTTTATATATTATATATATGATTTTATATATTATGTATATATGAAATTGGTCAGGAAGTCACCAGGCCTGGGTGAAAGAAGGTAAGATGTACTTGAGCAATTTTTCCATTAACTGAAATATTTTTCATAATTTAAAAGTGTATGTGGAAGTTAAAGGAAATGAGGCAATTTTTATATCTCTAAATTATTAATGAAAGGGGAGGACATGTCTCAGTGGGCCAAAGGAGGGATAAATACTGAGTCTTAGAATACACGAAAAGGAAATAGTGAGATTGTAGCTGATTCTTGACTGGCAAGGACATGCTGATTCACAGGTGGAAGGGAAGAATATTGGAATGAAACTTTTAATGGCAAACGAAAGACTATGCTCATAAACATAATTACGTACCATGTTTATGTTTGGCCCAAGGTTGTTGATACCAGTATTTTGCATCTCAACCCAAGCAGATCACAATTATGTTCATTTTGGTTTGGAAAATGCCTAAGAATGAAGTGGCCCCTTACTTCGGCCCATTCCTCTTCTATAGGGAGGGAAGGGAGAAAATCAAGGAAGCTTCATGTCTATGTGCTGTGCGTTCCTGGTGACCCTTACATAGCAGCAGAAAATACACACACAAAGCAGATTTCCTTTGCTTTGAGAACTGTCCAGTCTTACATGAGGGTCTGGTAGGATAAAGAACACAGCATCGTCCTTCAGGTAATTCTAACACTAGGTATTGTATGAAAATAACTGGTGGAACATAAACTATGTTGAGAACCTATGTTATGGTAGAAAGCAAAGCTCTTGTTCTGGGATCAAAATCTAGATTCTCTGGGTGGTGGGTGTGGAATTTACCAAACCACACACAGAAAGCCCTCTGTCTGGGCTTAAGGATTTCTTGAGTGGTTCCAGTTCCCCTTCCTGATTCTTCCCCTTACTGGGAGATCCCTTGGTGATCTCACCTCTCTTGCTGGTCTCACCATGTGTGGACTTTTTCCCCCTTTCCCTCCCCGACCTATTGAAAGCTGTACACCTTTCTCTGGAAATGAGGTGGAGGATCCACTAGGTTGAGGGCTAGATCTTGGACCTTTGTGGATGCACTGCCTTCTTCTAACAACACTCTAGTTTCCCCAACATCATCACCTTCCAGTCTCCCCAACCTCATCATTCTGTTTTGCAATCACTGGAATAGATTATAGGGGGGATGGGCAGGAAGAACCACTCAAGGTTCTTTTCAGATTTGTAAATTTCAAGACTACTGGAGCCAGGAGATAGGATGTTTGGACACTAGGACAATGTTAGGATTTCTACAAATACTTATTGGTTAAAAAAAGACAGGGAGCATGATGTTTGGGTTGCGTATGACTGTACTGGTGCTGAGATGGAAGGTGTGAAATGTCTTGCTTGCCATCTTACACAGATGTTTCCTGCCAGTCATGGAATGCAGCATGCTATGTTCTTAAAGTGTTGTATGCTACAGTGTGAAGTGATTTCTTAATATCTTCCATCAAAATCAAAGAAGGTGGCAGAGCAATCAACTTATTTAAAAATTACAATAGCAGCCCCAGCTGGTTTGGCTCAGTGGTTAGAGTACAGGCCCTTGGACTGAAGGGTTGTGGGTTCAATTCCCAGTCAAGGGCACGTACCTTGGTTGCAGGCTCGATCCCTGGCCCTGGTCGGGGTGGGTTTGGGAAGCAACCAATCGATGTGTCCCTCTTACACAGATGTTTCTCTCTCTCTCTTTCCCCCCCACTCTCTCTAAAAAATCAATGGAAAAAATATTTTTCGGTGAGGATTAACAAAAAAGAATTACAATAGCAGAACAGAAAGCATATCTGTTTACTTTGACTAAAATCCAAACACCAAACATAAGCATTTGTATGACACTTGGGCTCACAAAAGGGAAGAACTTTCTGACCCTACCCTTAAAAGGAAAAAAACCCCACAACCCTCTGGAGACTGTTTTATAAAAATATGTGATGAAATCCAGAAGGTGCTTTTATCTCCTAACACCCATACCAGAAGATTAATCTCTGTGGTCGGTGTCTTGTTCTGGTGGGGGATATGTTTGAGCCTGGCTTTGGAATCTCCTCCAGTTAGAACATCTGTTCCACAGTTGTTAATGTTTGTTTGGTATTGCCCAAAAGAAGGCTGTAGAAGGGAAGAATTTTTAACAATGAGTCCCAAGATAGACTAGATCAGCAGCATTGCTTATTTTGAAAAGACATTTTTTTGGTGCAATGTGACCTGTATATATAAAAAAAAGGGGGGGGGGGGCAGGTCGTTGGACCAAGAGAGGGATGCCCATCTAGTCCTGGAATGTAGTTTAGCTTGTTTTCACCACTTCTCAATTTTGTCTCCTCAGAAATACTTGTTTATTGAGTTATTACTACATTCCACACTAGCTGAGTTTAGTGTTTGAATTTTTAGACAGAGACTTGAATGTTTAAGTCAAAATAATGATAAGCGAGAGTGATTCTGCAGTATTCGATCAGGGGTATGCAAGAAAAAAAGGTTCTAGCTGTCTTAGGAAGTCCAAGTAAAATATGTAAATAGTTTCTATCATTTGGAAATTTACTAACTTAACCAAGAAAAGAGGAAACTATCATTTCTTTAGGCTCTGTAAAATTGGACTAAATTAGTTGATCAGTAAGTGAAGTATCTCCTCATTTTTTATAATGGGAGGTTCAAGAAAAATCAAGCTGCCCTGCATCCGCAGAGAGGCAGTTACATTTAAGGCAAAATTCATATTATTAGAAGATATTTTTAAAAAGTGATTAGAGTACAAGCCCTCTGTTACTGGTGCTGTTTTTAAGTTGTTCTTATTACAAGAGTTATTCAAGAGTTCCTTCCAATGGACATAATTTATATACGTTCTCAATCTTACCCAGTGAAAAACCACTGAGACCGAGCATCTGAAAACTCTGTAGAAACAGCTGGGTTTAGTTTCAATGCTCCAAAATTAAATTGAAAGAGGGAAAGACTCTAATCCCTCAAACCATCTGTTCAGAGAAGAGAGAGAAAAATGAGGACAGTCTTCAGCCGGAGGCACAACAGTGGCCTTAAATCTGTAAGACCCTTTGCTATTCACCATTTCAACAGGTCCTCACAACACCCCTGTGAAGTCTATAAAGCAAATATTTTTATCCTTACATTACAGATAGGGAAACCGAGGCTCCCTGCTCCATGCCACACAAAACATCCTTCGCAAAGGCGGTCCTTCTGCCTAGGTTGTTGGCTTCAAAAGCTGTAAAGTACTTTTTGGCACCAGCTTCCAATTGCATTCTTTCTTCCTCTCCTCCTTCCTTTCTTTCCCCCCCTCTTTTCTTCTTTCTTCCCTTTTCTCCCACATTAATTGGGATGCATCGGTAGTGCCAGAAATTATTCTATGTTGCTAATATTCACATAAGAACCATTTCTATCCACAATGGCAAAAAGCTAGTCACAGAAATCAGGGAAGTGGCATTAATGGCAGCCCTGCATCTCTGCCTTATTTCTTTACTGCTTCCATTGAAAAGGGAAACTTCACATATCATATAAAACATAAAACTGCATTGCATATGGGTGCTGACCTTTTTGGGAGGTAAGGAACTGACTTTGCATGTATAGTCTTCAGGTTCTTTGTGAAATGTCTTATCTTCAAACACAACACAACACAAGACAACACAACACAATGCCCGAAATGTTCTGAGGAAAGGTTCCAGGGCAGACCTAAGGCAACTGGTCTCAGGAAGGTATTAGGAGGTCAGGAGGGGATGGGAGAGAAATGGCAGGCTGGGTGCATGACCCTCAGACAAAAAGTTTTGCTGATTTGCAGATTTAAGCAGCAGTGGTTTTCAAACTTATTTTTTTAAGCAGTAAGTGTTGTGTTCAGATAAATTTTACCCTGAAACATAACACAAATAGGTGTGAAGAAAGCAGAATGCTCTGGTTTAAGCAGGGTAGGGCCCAGCTCCCCGTCTAGGCTTCTCTAGTGGTCCCTGCCACGGGAAGAGCAGAGTGCAGATGTAAGGTTATGTGAATGGTTCAAATTAAGCAGGCACGCCCAACTTCTCAGGATTAAAGTATGTGCCCCCAAACAACTATTTCAGGAAGAGCCCCTAACTCAAGCCCGCTCCAATCCAGGGGTTTCAATGAGAAGAGGCAGCTGGTCTGGACACCTCTCCTTCCAGTAGACCCGATTACTTATCTTGAAAGCTGAGAATCTACCCAAAGCAGGCCAGGGAGTGTGAAAATAGAAGGTCTTGGTTTGTAGGAAACTGGCTGGGGTTGCTGGATTGTTGTGGGGGGTATTAAGCTTATCCAGTCCTAAAATAACAGTTCTGTTCAGAGAAAGGTATTCTCAAAAACATATTCCCCAGCACCGCACTAGGGAATTAATCACACTTGATATTCCTTTACCACTTCAGTATTTTCAAAGCACTCTATTTTTGTGTCCATTATCTTGTCTGACCTCCACCCCATGAGGCAAGCTGGACAGGTATGATATTATCCCCATTTTACAGATGAGGGAGTTAAGGCTCAGAAAGGCAAAAGGAATCCCACTCGGTCACATGACAAGCACATAGGTCTTCTCGTTCCCTAATCCAGAGCTGTAAACATGCAGGCTATGTACATAAATTGTGCATCCTAGTGAGTAGTAAGTAAAGGCCACAGATTTGGTGTTACCAGTTCTGTGTCCTTGGGGAACATCAGTGTCCTCATTATACAGCAGGTGAAATAATTACCTGCTTCATCTAACTCACAGGATTGTGAAGGACAATTGAGATGATTTGGTGAAAGGAGTCGGTGAAAGCGTCACCTAAGGGTTAGTTACTCCCCCTTCCCGTCCCCCAATCTTGGCAGGATCTCTGTCCTTCTATTAACTTGGACCTCACTTTCACAAACCAAAATAAAATCTGTCTCACACTCTGTTGGTATTGTGTAAGCCTCTTACAAATGTCAGCTGGTGGAGAGAGCAGCCAGCCAGACATGCTTTTGCACAAATTCCAACCCAAGCTCCCACACTCTCTCTCTTTCTCTGCCCATTTCAGAGGTTCATGGATGCACTGCCAAAGATTTCCGAGACTGCTTTGTCCCAAGCCCCAAGCAGTGGCCACAGAGACTGTGGGTCCAGCTGATGTGTTAGAGAGGGCCTCAGGGGTGTGTGCATGGGGAAGCTGGGCCTCTGTGAAGACATCACAGGCCAGGTTCTCTGTCATTTCCTTGGCAGCATCAGAGCCTGAATTTGGCACATTCAACTGAGAGTGATCTGTTCTCTGCAATCAAGTTCCGAGGGGACAACTTTGTAAAGTCAAGTGGCAATTTCATCTTTTTTTAAAATAGGAATTCACAATTGGGTCTAAGCTCGGTACAGATGAGGGCTTCATTCAGGACACCAAGTTGCAGATGACGAAAGTTGTTAGAGGAAAACAAAATCAGAGCAAAGAAAGTTGGAATAGTTTAGAGAATATGTGTGCTTTTACAAAATGAAAACGCCTTATCGTCTTTTCAAAGTGTAAACATTATACACGTTCATCATTAAAAAAATTTCAGATGACACAGCAACACAGCAAAGTATGCAGAAGAAAGAAACGCATAATTCAGAGAAAGCCACTGTTAATGTTTTGAGTATATTCCTCCAGACTTTTTCTTACATATTTAGTTATGAAACTCGATTTATACTGTATATGCTGTTTTGTAACTTTTAACTTAAATATTGTTGGACATCTTTCTATGCCAATAAATATGTCATCCTTTTAAGCAGCTGTACAAGAAAGGGTATTTTTCTCAAGCTGTGACATCATCTTATGAATCTCCCTTCTGCCCTAAAGGCACCATCATCTGAGCCTCTTCTCCCCTCTCAGGATCCCTGCTGCTGCATGGTTCTGAGAAACTATTGCTTCTGGCCAACACCAATAAGCAGCCAGAAACCTCACCTGGCCAACTGCATCTTCTCAGGCAAACTATTCTACTCTCCAGGGCCCTGGGTTCTCTGTGTGTTAGATGAGAGATTTGGGTAGCAATTTTCTAAGATTCTTTCAGCTCTAACATGACATATTAGCTTCTAATGCATTTATCACTGTGTTTACCTTGGCACAGGATGTTCCTGACACTGAGTGAAACGGGAGGCCTTGGGAGCCCCAGCTGTGGACCTGCATGACATTCTTTTTTTTGTTGTTAAGTGAAAGCAAAAGTTTATTGAAGGAGAGACAAAAGCTCCTGCCACAGCAAGAAGGGTCCCGAACAGGTAGTCCCCTGCGTGACATTCTTAAAGGCCCTGAAGAACCTTTGCTGGTAGAGGGTGGTTGAGGCTGGCAGGGCTGGGGGAAGCACCAGGGTGTGTGGTAGGGTTACCTTAGGGAAACAACTCTCCTGAACAGCTCTCCTGATTTCCTTCCAGTATGGTGGTTGGTGATGTCTACAAGTAGGCATTAAATTCACAGCAAATCAGTAAACACAGCCTTTGGGGCCATTCTGCCCTCCTTGAGCATAAGTATCTGAACTGCAGGATAATTTATGTAATTGTTTTCCATTTAAAAAGTCCTTTTGCATATATTATCCAATTCTCATTCCTGTCTTTTCGATGAGGAAACAGATTTAGAGAGTGGGATGATTTGTCTAACACCAGATGACAATTATTTGCTGAATGAAGACTGAACCCTAAGCTCCACCAGTGGATCCTTCCTTTGCCTCCACAGTCTCCACAGTATACACACAGACACATGACAGATGCACACATGTGCCAACTATTCATGCAGAATACACCCCTCTGTCCTCACTCCACCACCAGCATTGCCCTTCCCTGGATCCATCTATTTATTCAACACACAATGTAAGAGCATTATGCTAGGCACCAGTGATAAAATGATGAAGCAGGAGACACAGCTCCCCATCTCACAGAGTTGACCCAGGGTCACCTAGAGTCTAGAATGAGGCAGCAATAGGGTGGGGGTGAGACTGGTGAATTCAGTGTGAAAAAAGCAGTAGTGAGGAGGTACAGGGTAGAATGGGAACATATAGGAGGGGTACCTAGCCCTTCCTCACAGGGCTCAAGGGAGGTATCCTGGAGGATGAGACATCCAAGCTGAGGCCTGAAAGATGGGTTGGAGTTGGCAAGACCTGAAGTGGAGCTAAAAAGAGAGATACACAGAGGGAGGAGTATGTACAAACACTTGGTCGCAAGAGAACACAGTGCTTTTGAGGAACGATGAAGTATAGTGTGGCTCGGGAAATGACCAGGTGGGAGGTGGTGTCTGAGTGTGACAAGCTGGTGAACCTTGTTGGTACTTATGGAGTTGATTTTGTCTTGAGTGTTTTGGGAAGCCATTGAAGGGTTTAGTAAGAGACATTGGTAACAAATCTCTTTAAGTCATTCTCCTCTGCCCACTGTAAAAATCTATGGTCATAATTGATTTCTGATCCTACTTTAAGATATATTCAGGCTACAGTTTCTACAACAATATAGATGTTCAACTTCAGGATACTTTTCCTGTTTAGACTGCCACCTCTGTTTCATCAACTTTTGCCACTTATCCTGGGTCTCTGTGATCTGTGCCAGATCTGTGAGCTCAGATGACCAGAGCATTGTGATCAAGATGCCATGGATATGCCAGCGTGTGGACCAAATAGCTTCTAAATGTTCCCTGCGCCCAGCCTCAGCCTTAACCTGGGTCTTAGATTCCAGCTGACAGAATATGGACTGACCAGCCAACATCCCTCAGAAAAGCTGGAAAACAGTTTAAAGTATAATTAGAAGCATGTGGGCTAGCAAAGCCCACCCTCATCATAAGCAAAGGGAAGCAGTATTAATATTCAATAAAGATAACAGAAGTTGGTAATGAAAATGATACATGGCTCATATGACATATTGAATAAATACTAGAGTTGATCAGTATTTAGATGAGAAGAGAAGCCTTCCTTATAGGAACTTGTAAAAAGGGTAAGATTTCTATATAAAGGGATGTTATATATATATTTGCTTGTATATGCACAGACTCTCTACAAAAAGCTTAGAAAATTAACACTAGTTGCTTCTGGGGTGAGGAACAGGAGGTTAAACATAGGGGTAGAAGGGAGATCTTTCTGTTATATCCTTTAGAATCTTTTACATTTTGAACCATGGTGATGTGATACCTAATTTAAAAAATAAAATTCAGCAGAATCCCAATACAGTGATTAAAAAGAATGAGATCAAGTGATAATTACAAAACAGAATCGTTCTCCAAGATATCGTGTTATTTAAAAGAGCACATTTCAGAAACTATGTATGTTGTAACTTTATCTTTGTGGGAACAAAACAAAGAAAAGCATTCGATGTGAGTGGTTTTAGTATCTACACAAAAAAGGTCTCTGCTGTTCAATACCGTAGCCATTAGCCACATGTGGATATGTCAAGTTAAGTCCATTAAAACTCCAAGTTCAGTGCCTCAGTAGCCGTGGCCACATTCCGGTGCTGACAGCCGCGGGTGGCCAGAGGCCCGGGTGGACAGTGCGGGTGGAGCACGTCCCCTCACCATAGAGTTCTGCCCATGGGACTGTTCTCTGCTGGATGGGGCCGCAAGGACGGAGAAGGGCCTCTGTACTTTGTAAATCTCTGTATTGTTTGATTTTTTTTTTTTTTACAATTACTTTTATAACTTTACTTTCATGGTGGTGGGTGTTTACTCATTAAAATCTCGTCCTGCATTTTGTCATGACTCCTCTCACTCACTCAGGAGTCCAGGGGTGGCAGAGCGTGGCCAAAGGAGCTGTTCTGGTGACGGTAATGCAGAGGACCACTGTCCAGAGGGAACACAAGTCTGGGGAGCCCCTCGGGCAGCAGCTGACCATTGTGCTAGTCTCCTCCCTCCTGGGCCTCGGCTTCTCAGTCACAACAAACAAAATCAGTTTGAGCACCTGCCAGAGGAGAAGCAGAGGCTGAAGTATTTTTAGTTTCTGGAGTTCTGGAGTCTGGCAGGGGTGAGGCGGGCGCTGGACTGGGAGGCCCACTTCCAAGGGACCCCGAGGTCTCCTCCTAGACGGGGACCTAGGAGGTTCCCGGAGGATGCTGGTCTGAGGGGACATAGCACGTGGGAGTAGAATTAGTATGAACGATGGATCTGATACGTGCTTCGTGGTTTCTTAAACTGGAGGAATGACAAGGGTGAAGAGAAAGCTGGGAGAAAGAGAGGGGCTAGAGTAGCGGTGTGACCCGCAGACAGGTGGGAAAAAATATTGCAAAATTTTTCACCTCAAGTAAAACTTGGATATGAAATGTTAAACATCGCTCTGGTTATCATCCACAAGACAGAGAGAAATGAAATGTCCTACGATTATAAATAGATGGAATAAACTCGGAAACTCTGGTCTGTAGCTGCTTGGGGCACCTCATGCTCCCTCCACCTGGAGGAAGTTTATTCCTAGACTGGGTAACATTTTTTTCTCCACAGCTACAGCAAAAACAGCAGAAAGGACACAGTAGCTTTAAATGTGGTTTGAGATTCTTCTTCTTTTATCAGTCTGTTATTTAAACTGGCACATTTGTCTTCATCACTCTTTTTTCCCCCTGAAAACCTAAAATGGTCATTGAATAAGGCATTCGTCCCTACAGACCTAGTCCGGGCAAGCAGGTGGCTCATGCTTCACCCTTGTTTTCTTTGTTGTTCTTTCGAGAATTCTGGTCCTGCCATCCTGTTTTACAACTCAACACCTTTGCTTACGTATTATTTCCTCTGTCTGGAATATCTTCCCTTCAGGCAGAGGTGGCTCAGATTCCTTTCCTCTTAGAAGATCCAGCTCGTCTGAGTCAGAATTAATGTCATCTACTTCCTATCACGGTTTGTGTGAGAATCAGTTGAGGATGTGTTCATCTCCTGCATGGGAGAGTGAGCCCCCACAGGGACAGGCAGGCCTGCCTGTGCACCCCTGGGTCTCAACTGACCCGCGCCTGGGACATGGTAAGTGCTTGGAAAGTGCTGATGTCCATCTCTTTCTACCCTCCCCAAATCACCATCCTACTCCCTTCACCTTATTAATATCCACTGAGCCAACCGTGCACCGTGCGGGGAACAGATTGTGGTTATGCTGAGTAACAGCATCACAAAGAGGTCCATGTCTTATTCCTGGAATTTGTGAATGTTGCCTTAAGAAGCTAAAAGGATTCTTGCAGATCCTTAGCAATCAAGCTAAGGATCTTGAGATGAGCAGATTCGGTTGGATTATCTGATATAATCACAGGGTCTTTATAAGAGAGAGGTAGGAGATCAGAGAAAAGACCAGGTGAGGATGGAGCAGAGGGAGCAAAAGTGATGTTATGAGGAGATGTGAGCCAAGGAATGAGGCAGCCTTTAGAAGCTGGAAAAGGCAAGGAGATGGATTCTCCCTGAGACCCTCCAGAAAGGAACCTGTCCTACAGACACCTAACACACATATGATCAGAGAATGGTCTCAGATTTCAATGAGCTCATTTTCTTTCTACTCAAAAAAGGAGACAATTTAGGAAACTGTAATAGTGGCTGGAGGCGAGGGGTAATGATGTTCTAAACTTCACCATCCCAATCATCTTCCTAAATATATGTCTGTGTACAAGCTTCCATCTTCAAACGGAGCTCTGAGAAAGGAACAGATTCAACCCGTGAGAAGTGCAGTGTGACCCCGTCGATCCCTATGCTCTACCACCTAAGATTCTGTTCATACAGCCCAAGATTGAGCCAGATCTACCTCATTCAACCATCAAAATGCAGTTGTGGAGCATGGAAAGAGGCATATGTGAACTGTCATATGGGCCAGAGAAAACCCAGGCTCTGCATTGTTCCATCAATGATGGAAACAGGCTTGTTTTACAGATTTATAACTCTCCTGAAATACAGATGGAAACTACAAGTTTGGATGGCTGTCACTATAATCCTAGTCTTTTGCCATAACCCTTTTTTTCTCCCTTCAGTTTTGTCTTTAGGTTATTTTCTTTTTCTGATAACTAAAAAAAAAAATGTAAAATTTAGAAAGTTTGCCACAGTCCCATCCCAGAAATATTTACCAATCGATAAGAATCTTTTTTTTTTTGGATAAGAATCTTAAAACTAGCATTTTATGCATTCAACCAATGAAAATAAATAATTGTGTGTATATAAAAGAATTTTTTAAATGAGAAGAAGCCCCTAGGGATATATGGGAAACTTGGAATATTTGTTCACAGCTCTCTCCACTTCACATCTCTAGCATTAACTCAGGAACCACATTCTGAGTAACGAAGCTGAAACAGGATAAGATTTCCAGTCACTAAAGAAATAATAACTGGAATTAACACTTATGGAAGGTTTGCTAAATTCCAGGCAGTGTGCTAGTTTATTTAATCCTCATAATGACCCTGTTCGATAGGTATTATTATTATCACAACCCCTGCTTTATAGATGAGGAAACTGAGGCACAGAGAGGTCTGGTAGCTTGTCCATGATCACAAAGCCAGCATGTGGTAGAGCTAGGACTTTACCCAAGGAAGACTATCAGCAGAAAAGCCCCATGCTAACTATGTTGTTACACTGTTTCTCACAGGAGAGGAAATTGATTTCACTAAAGTCATCTATTAAGGAAGAAAAGCAAACTAACAGACTTTATGAAGATTTTAAAAAATAGGGATTGAAACAAAAGGGCTTTATGAAAATTCAATAAATCAAGACACCCCACTCCCATTAATACTTTTAACAGATTTTTCCCCCCAATTTAAATAGTAGAAAAACATGCTCACTGTTGAAAATCTGGGCAATATATGTAAAAAGTACAATGAAGAAAATTAAAATCACGAGGTCTCAATTGCTTCTTTCTAAGGGCTAACTCAATGATTTTCAAAGTAGGCCAAAGATATCAGAAACTCCTGGAGTTCCTCTTAAAAAATGTGGGCTCCTGGGCCCCACCCCATAACTACAAGAGCAGAATCTTGGAGGGACAGACCTCAGAATGTGGATATGCAGATGCACTCTGCAGCCCACAGCCCCAGCAGCTGCAGAACTCACTCAGGGGAATCACACGCATGTTCTCCACAGACCCAGGTACTACAGGACCTATGCAAATGCCCATCTGAAACTTTTATTAGATATCTATTTTGTTTCAAGGAGTCTAAAATGGAATTTAAGGAGTACACTTTACTAAATGTAACTACTATTTTTAAAATTAAATTTTAAAAGAACTACATTTTTAGTTGTTCTATGCCCACTAAAGTTTGAGTACCACTGCCTGAGGCTGAGAAAGGTCTGTCCAGAATTTAAAGTTCATACTCTCCCCACAACGAGTTACCCCCCAGCCCCCATCCTTTCCTTTTGGAAACCAAATTGTCTTTAGGGACAGTAAAGAAAGAAGAACTGAGAAAATCATGTATCATTTGAAAGTCAGGCTTGGGGTGAGGGAAACCAGATTGCTCGATGGGTATATTTTCATGACCTTCAGCTACAGGATCTGTGCCCAGGGTCTAAATAGCTGTAAAGCAGCCCCCCAGGGCCCCCAACAGGTTGTGTCCTCAGCTCTGAGCCTGACTCAGAGTCCTGCATCTCGCTTTGCTTTTTCTGAAAGCAAAATGGCCCCTCTCCATTAACACCAGGCCAACAAAGGATTTTCCAAATATGGACCCAAAAGAGCATGTGCACTTTGAAGGCCACAATGCAGCTTAAATAGCTAAAGCTCATTAAAAAGAAAGCCAACAATTGACGCCAAGAGCATGAGTCCTTAAAGAACAGAACAACAGCAAGACAAAAGCCAGAAAGAGGAACAAAAATGTGCACTGTATGGGAGGGGTAAGCAGGGAGGTGTAGATTTATGTGGAAGAGTTGACATCATTGTTTCCCAATAATACTCAGCATGCAGGAAACAGATGGGAAAGAAGTGGTGGAAGGGCCTACTTATGGCAACAGGGCACGCTCTCTGTTTAGAATCCCGCCATTTGGAACCTAAATGCTTTACTTTGAAAAACTGGGGATGGGATGGGAACTCCCCTGCCAGAGGTTTTATCAAGTCTAACTAAGTCCTACTGAACTTATCACCTTGGCAGTGCATGGTGAAGCAGAGCTGTGCTTATCAGACCCTGATTTACTGCCAGCAGAGCTGCAGCGGCTTGCGTCCAGAGGAGACAAAGCCACGGGAGGGAAACTGAATGTCAGACAGACACTGTTGGAGTCCTGCTTCTCCCATTTCTTGGCTGGATGACATTAGGCAAGTTACCTTACTCCCTGAGTTGGTCTACATGTATAAAATGGGGTACAAGACAGAACTTTCCTTAGACAGTGGGGAGAGGCCAAGGTTTCACATTCATGCCATACAGCTAGATTTAATCAAGAAACATAATTAGGGTCACCCGTAACATCATTTTTTAAAGGTTTATCTTATTAACAGAATCCCCAATTCTCCTGCCCCTGTGCAGGGCACAGACAGGTAAGCCAATTGCCACTCTTATGATCAGCTGTTCTGCCTTTTCCTGAAGGTAGGTTCACTCTTCTGCCACTGAAGACAGCTTTTGTCACCCCAACCAGGGTCCCCCTAACCAAGCCCTGGCCACTATAAGTCAAATCTCCACCCTTTCCCTCACCCCTGTGCATGAGGGTGTGACCAATTACAAGTGTCAGGCAAAACCATGTGGTTTCCTGTCTGCAGAAACCAACCACCCTGTCTTCCCATATCTCTGTCATTCCTCATGGCCAGATGATGTTTATCATTTTATTTATTCCCCCCCCTTACAAACAGCCCACTCTGTCTGCTGGTCCCCCCCCCCCCCGCTGCCTCACATGGCAACATCCCCTGCTTGCACACCCGCCAGAACCCTCATTTCATTCTTCCCTGTTCTTCTTTCAGTTCTTTTTCCATCTGACAACCCTGAGCCCAGCAGGCTGAGAGCAAGCTGAGAGCATCTTTGTAACGCAACAGTGTCTAGCACATTAGAGTCCCATTGAATTGAAAGCCTACACAAGATGGTTTCTGAATAAAACATAAAAAGAGCTAGGAAAAGAAATATGCATAATTACACACATTAGCTCAACTGCCTTTCATGAAGGCTATAGATTTATTTATAGTTTGCCAGAGTCCTACTTTATATGTCAAACTGTTTTCTGGTGTCTGTAACAGTAAGAGCTGGTATATGTTGCTTTTGGGAGGTGGCATTCACCCCTCTCTCTGGGGCTGGTGGCGAGAGGGTCCCCAAAGGCATCCTGGGCCAGCATCAGGCCACAGGTGTGGTTCTAGGGCCTGGTATGCATCAGCCCAGCTTGCACTAGAACAAAGAGTGCCTGAGACACAATCACAGAAACTCAGCTGGTTCTGGGGACTAGCCAAAAATGTGGCTCATACCAAGGAGTGATTGGTGAAGCACTAGGAAAAGGAGTGTTTCTGGGGCATCCTGTGCAAAGTCGAACTCAGTTTCTATCAGGGAGTAGCTGTGCGACTTTGAGGGGAACCTTAAACAATCTCAGGTTTCTGACATTTCAGCACATCAGCGGTGTCTCTGGGCTCCAGCTTCCAAGAAGGGGTTGAACAGTGGCTTCCTGAGCAGGAATTAGGTCAATCAATCGACTGTTGCGTGCTGCTGGCCACGGGGCTCACCCTGAGAGGCGCAGTGAGCTACCAAATCTGTGTGAGCTGCCGAATGCCGCCTGCCTTCAGCGGAGCTCACCATCGACTTGCACAGGCAAAGCCAGTTAGAAAACAGAATGGGCAGAGTGAAGACCAAATCGGGTGCCTCTGACTCTAAAGCAGCAGGTGCTCCAAGCGGGAAAGAGGGTTGTGGCGACAGTGGGCAGGCAGGGAGGGGCCTGGGAGGAAAAGGTGGGGCCTGGCAGGACTTGAAAGCTCCTAGGTTGAGAGTAGGTGTGCGTGCATGAAAAGCACCTTGCAGAGGGTAGAATGCTACGCAAATATGAGTTGTGATTATTTCTATTAATGATTTAAGCTCAGGGATGAACAAAACAAAGGGAGGAAAAGCTATTTTTGCAGGATTTTTCTTCTTCTACAGAACTGTAAATGCCTAATTATGAAGCATGCTATTCTGGGAGACTGTGCTCATGCCTGAGACCATGGCCTTGGGAGTCAGACAGATGCGGATTCAAATCCTGCCTTTCCTATCTCTACAATCTTGGCAAGTGATTTAATCTTTTCCATCTCAGTTTCCTCCTTTGTAAACTGCTGACAAATAGCCCAATTTTACAATGTTCAAAGGTACTACTTTTGTATATAAAGTGGCACATAGTTAGCCATCAATGCAGAGAGTAACTCTGCTAATAAAAATACCAAGCAGGTCTGATTTGGAACTCAGCCTTCGGCTTTGGGTCTCTTCTTCCCTGTCGCTTGAGCCATCCAGCAGCCTAAGGTTCTTACCTTTCGCTATTAAAAGTTACTCTTAGAAAAAACATCTAGTACCAGTGTCTATTCTCCTCTGAACTGCAGTCAAAGTGTTTCACCCAGGAGTCCTTTATTGTAGCCTCAGCTAAAATTGCATCCTGGGGGGAGATATGAGGAACACAGGGTGCTATGTGGACTCCTGAAGTCCCATCAGGCTGTGGCCCCACCTCAGTAAAGACTTGAGGCCAGCTCTTCGAGGGAGGAATATCAAGACCAGTTAAACTCAAGCGTGGCATTTGTGTTGGGGCTTAGAGAGAAATAGCTCAGAAAATTGGGTGGGACAGGCACCTATTAGCAAAAAGGAAATTAATCTGAAGGGTGGGGATAAGTGGGAAAATGCCACATTGGCTTTTAAATACATGGGAGGCAATGAGTCAAAACCAAAACGAAGTACAAAACAAAACAAAACAAAACAGAAAAAGCAAGTAGCTCCATGTTCCCAGGCCTCAGGGCCAGTGAGAAGGCACCACGCAGAGGGAAGTGGAGTCCTGAGACCCAGAGGCCGGGCTGTCGGGCAGCTCAGCTTGGCCAATCTGGAGGGCATGAGCACCAGGTAGCGCCAACCAGAGGGCCTTTCACTACCTTGTTCCAAAAATAGTTAGCTACAATGTCTAATGGAAAACAGGTGGGGGGCGCTTTTTATCCCCAAACTGAGTCCTGGATCTTTCGGCCCTGACTCCTTCTCCCACCCACTGCTGCAAAGTCCCAGGAAACTTTCTGCAGCGAGGTGATTCCCTGGGACAAACAGTTCTCAGAAAGTCCCTCAGAACTTCCTTGGTCAATCAGCTTTCAAATTCAGAAAGTGTTCTCCCCTCCTCTCCACTCCCACAGAGCAGGTTTCCCACTCTCCAGACCTCTGCCAAGATGTCGAATGGAAAAGGGGGGGAAAATAAAAAGAATGCATGAAAAACTACAGCTCTAGTGGCACCGGGCAGCCTAGCCACCACTTATAGCACTGTCTATGGGAGAATGTCCTCCTAGTCTCAACATGTGTCCCTCTGCCCCAGCAGAAGGCCAGGCCTCCAGCTCTCTCCTGCCCCAGCAGACAGTCTCCTTGACTCCAGGGCAGGTCTGGGGCAACAGGAGAGTAGGGCTCCTTAGCAGCCCCAACGTCCGGGCCTCCTGAGGGGAAGGCTTTTGGGTGGCTGCCAGTGGTGGTGGGCAGGGGTGGAGGAAGGGGGAGGCTGTGCCTGTGGTCAAGGGGCTCTTGGCAGAGGTCTAGAGAGTGGGCAAGAGGGAGGGATGTGGGTCGGGGGAAGTAGCTGTTTCTGTTCTCTGTGTGGGCTGTTTGTCATATCCAGACTATACAGAGTAAGTAACAGTTCGGCTTTAAAGTCTTAATTCTCCTCTTCTGGTTCTTCCGGCTTCACCCTGGGAGCTCAGATTTGGGGATGCTCCTCTAAATTCAAGCCCACAAGGTTGCTGTGCTGTTTCCACAAATTCCACCCCTAGGCCTTGCCTTCTTGCTGAGATCTCTGTGGGTCCAGCAGTGGCTGGATATCTTTCTCAGATCTTTAGTTTCAGGTTGACATTTTTTTGTTCCACTATTTTACACTGAACGTCTACTCCCAGTGGCCCTGGGGAAGCTCTGCAGGAACTGGCCTCTCCATTCAGAAGGGCAGCCATTCAGCTTCCTCTTGGTGATTGATTAACCCATCCGATGGTATCATTTACTCCTTTCCTATTCAGTCAGGCAGGGGTAGTAAGTGGTTATGCTACGGCAAGCCCAGGGTGTTAGGATAATAAAAGCTGCCTTCATAGCTTATTATATGCATGCCTTCTGCTTAGTGCTCTGCCCATATTAACTCATTTTATCGTCACATCAGACTTCCTATCCCCATTTCAGAAATGGAGAAACTGAGGCCCAGAGGGGGTAACTAATTTGCTCCAAGGTCACTCCGCTGAGGACAGGCACAGCTGGGATTCTATCCCAGGCAGTGAGGTTCTGGAACTCCTCACAGGAGCGCCTAGTGGGGGGCACCTGACTTGGGAGGATCGGGGAAGGTTCCCCAAAGCAGCTGGGACTCAAAGATGTAGCATTGGCCAGGAAGGTGTGATAATGATGTGCCAAGCAAGACTCTGGGAGGGAAACAACTAAGCCAGAGAGAATGCCCAGCCCTGGTTCTGCATTTGTTAAATCTTATCTTGAACAGAAAAATATTTACCTTCCTTGCTAAGACTTTGCTACTGTTTATGTTTGGGTATCTCGTCTGTTTAATTGTGGATAAAAGCTTTCACATTTTTCTCCTTCAGTCACAACAGCCAATTTCAAAGCTTAATTGGCCTCTGAAAGTTTGTTCCTATCCCTTAGGCTGTAAATTTGCGTCTGGGGTGCACGTTTCTTTCTGTCTCACAGTACCTAGCACGGTGCCTTAGTACATATTCCTTAAATGAATGAATAAACCAGGTGAGAGAGTGAGTTAACCTCAGGAACATCTACATCTCAAAGTGCCCATTGCCTTATCCTTGCTCTCTGAAATAAAGGGGATATCGTTCATCAAACTTAAAATTATACTTATAATGGGTATTTATGTATTTGTTATGAACTTTTTGTCATCCCTCAAAACAAATACATATTTTTTCTTTTTTTCCCTTTTTCAATCTGATAACAACTAGAAAAACATCTTCAGGAGTAAAAAGGCTCACAGTTCTTATCAAACATTCAGAGGGTGCATTTCAAAAATGGTCTGTAAACCCCCCGCACTGCAAGCAGCAGTTCTTAACTCTGCCTGCATTTCAGAATATCTAGCTTGTAAAACATACCGGTGCCTGGGCACCAAGAGATTCTGAGTTAATTGGTCTGAGAGGGGGACATTTTTTTAGGATTCCCACATGATTCTAATGTGCCACCACCGTGGTGAACCGCTGGGCCAGAGCAATATCACTTGGTACCAGGGTGTGAGTAAAATGACACAGATTGTTTGCAAGGCTGAGGAAGTCCTCAGCCCTCCGAGTGGGGTCAGCATGGAGGCAGGAGAGCTTTCCTGACAATGCGTGCTCACTGGGCCTGGCATCTCCGGGCACTGCACTGCGGGAGGACCCGGCGCACTGGGGTCAGAGGGCAGAGGTAGGAGATGCTTGTGGCCTCACAAGACTTCACCCACAGCCTCCCAACCACAGAAGACAAAATGATGTGGGTTTCATTACATAGCTGTGAGCAAGGGCCTTCGTATACAATGGTCAAGAAGATGAAAAGGAAAACTACTCTTTTCAGCATTAGCGGGTGAGGAAGGGGTGATCTTCTCCCTCTATCCCAGACAGGAAGAGAAAGTTATCTGGTTCCCAGGGGAGCGCTGGCAGTTGGGGCAGCAGCCACTGTGCTGGAGGGGAAGTGAAGGAAGCTCCTGCCAAGTTGGCCAGCAGCAACTTCATGCCATTCTCGGGTGTTCTCACCAGGCTGGAGAAAAGCGGTTAAATAAGCAAAAGGGGGACACTGTCCTTCACACTGGGCCTGTGTGCAGCTACGGACGATCAGCCGCAGGGTCTGAACTTGGCATCTATGTGAATGCCCACAGAAACTGTATACACAGTTCGAGTGTGTGTGTTTTTCTAAGGAAAAGGGTTTCTGTTTTTCATCAGCTTCCTAAAGATTAAGGATGACAACTGGCCCTGAGCAACATCCGCTGTAAGCCGAACACCTATTTGTCACCCACACACCCTGCCCTGTCACATTTGTCCAACTGGAGGGAGCAGGGCTGAGCCAACAGCAAATTACGGAAGTAGTTGACATTCATCCTCTCTGCTCAGCCTCAAGGGTACAGCTTCCCCATGTTCAGACGGCCTGAGCCCAGCTAGCTGTCACCAGCTTTGTTCTCTGTCCCAACTCGGGGCTTTCCCTCCTGTCCAAGCACAGGGGCTCCCTTGGTTTCCCTCCATCTCCATTCTTCCCTTCTGCCTTGTACACCCAGACCTGAATCCATTTTTCTCTGTGTCTACCCAGGTCCATCACTGTACCCTTGCCCTCCAAGGTTAAGTAACCATGACGTCAGTTTTCTGAGGTCTTCCCCAGCCTTTGGGCTCCTGGTTCCCATGGGGACTTGTCATCCTCAGGATTCTGGGCTGAACTTCCAAGGTCGTGGGCAAAGGGGCAGTGCCCAGGTCAGCTTTTCCTCCCTGGAGGCAGAGTCCAGGCCTTGGATTTAATTGTTTGTCAACCAATACATGTTTCAGAAAACACATAAGCAGGATACATTGCTTTAGATAAAACATTAGCATTGACTTTGATGCTACACTGTAACAAAAATACGAGACAAGTACCTAACTAGTTTTAGATGTGGGAAAAAAAGAAATCCTAATTACTTTTATTTGCATAAGTAATTTATTATGTGTGCCTAATTCCCATGTGGTGCAGTAATGATGCGTAGATCATGAAGTAGGTTAGTTGCCTTTCATTTCAAAGCTGCTCTCTATTCAGGTATGTCAGTCAGTCTTAAAAGCTTGCTGATCCCGTGGCATGGCTGTCTGTTTTCAATTTAGGGAGAGGGGAAAATCATTAGAGGAGAATGTTAGCTTAGACATGGAAGCCAGGGAGAGGAGAGGAGCCTGATAGGCCAGGGCCTTCTGCATCCTTCATGATTAACTATGTGACCTTAGGCAGGTCAGTTTACCTCTCTGGGTTTTCTCTCCCCCCTCCCCCGCCCCTTTCCCAGGGCAGGGAACACTGGGGACTGGTTTTCAATTTTTCTTTTTCTTTAAGCAGTAAGCTCTTCCTTTTCCCCAAATGAAACATATATGGAACTCCAGAATATAAAACAAGTGAAAGAAAAGCTGCCTTTGAGGCGTCTTCACAGAACCCTGGGGTCCCTGGGGGCAAGACTGCCAAGTATCCCCTTGCAACTCTCACAGTTTGGAGGGAGGTGCCCAAAATACCACCCATGTTGTGAAAGGTGGCATCTTGGGAGCACAGACAGAGTACCTGGACAGTAACCTGAAGCCCCCTGCAAAATCAGGTGGAGGGAACATTCAACCTGAATTTCTGAGGGTAGTGGTTAAGATGTATACTTGAACTCTCACACCTTCAAAAAAACCTCAGTCCAAGCCGCTTGATGTCCAATGCACCTCTCCAGATTGTTGGAAAGGATGAAACGAACTGACTCAGTTACATCTCACTTTCAAAAGAGGAAGTTTTGAAACCCATGGTCCCCCCTCCAGCTCTAAAATACTAAGCCATCTGTCCCAGTGACACAAGCAGGCTCTGAACTCGAGAATGCCGAGAATACCGCAGGAATATCACATCACTACAAATTACTAGGTGGTGCTCGGGCTCTAAGAAAACGGAACTGAAACAAAAGCCTTGCACTGTTTTTGAGATGCACATTTGATATGAGCTAATCACATCGTTTTTTGAGATTATTTTCCTGGAGGCAAAATTATTCCACACAGTTAAGCAGCCCTTCAGTTACCACTTTTGTTGTATCTGTGGATAAACACACAGCCCATGTAGTGGACGATTTTCTCTCTCACTGAAGTTTCTGAAGACAAGGCCTTTTTGTCACGGGTAAATGCAGGGCCAGTCAGCCTTACAAAAGGAGTCATTTAATGCTCAATTTCCCCAACTTTCCTATGATTAAAAACTTCTAACCTCAAATGCTGTTATTGTGTTTTAGACTGTTTTCTTTCCCCCTCCCCCACCAAATGTTTAAATTGTCTCTACTCTGCAAGATAACCCTCTATTTTTGCCCCCCAATCTGACCTTGAAAACAGAGACCCTCTGCTTTTCTTTAACATGCCCTAAACTATTCTAAAATTGAGGCCCTCTGACCTTTTTTTACCACACCCTCCTTGTCTGACAAACCAAATGCTGATCTGAAAGCCAAGAGGAGGTAAAGGGTCCGGGGGGGCTGGGAAAGGGAGGGAGGGAGGTACTATACATTTGGCATCAGTTCAGAAATTCAGAAAATGTTTGTGCAACCACTCCCCCAGCCAGGATCCACCGCACCCCCTGCCTTCTAGCACATTAATAAAAAAAGATGTGAGCGATGAAATTGGAGAGCCCGGGAGGGACACCCAAGGTGGTCATAACTGTGCATTCAGAGAAGCCCACTGATCACCGTCCCACACACCCAGCCCGCATTCCTCCTCTCTGACAGCCAAAGTTTGCGATCAAGACCGCCCCAGCTCCCACCCCCACCCCAAAAGCACCCAGTTAAACAGGAGCAGCACCGCCCATTAACGGCTGTGCGAGACAAACGGAAGGACTGACACCACCTCTGCCCGTCGGGGGTGGCAGCGCTGGCACCTTAAGAATCATATTGTTCTTAAAAAAAAAAAAAAAAAAAAGTGAAGTGAGCACACAGGCCTGGAATACATTAACTTGTGAACTGAATCTCACACCCCCCAGGAGAGTCCATCTCTCCCTCAAACAAAAAGAAGACGGGAAAGAGGCGAAGGCACATTACCATCTTGTCCTGAGCTTTCCAGATACTCGGTCAGGTCACAGCCAAAGGCACTGGTGGCTCCCTTTCGTTTCAGCTTCTGCTTGGCACCCTTGTTCTTCATGAGTTAGTCCCAAAGAGGTTGCCCCTCCGTGCCCCCCTCCCCTCTGCCTGGCAGCGCGCCGAAGGTGGTCTCCGGGGTTAGATCCGCGGCTGCAGCGCGGCTCGGGGGCGCCGCATGGGCGTCCGGGGGAGCGCGGGCCCGGGGCAGCGCGCACGGACCCCGCGGCGCGGCGCGGAGCCTGCAGTCCGGGGCGCGCTCCTCCAGGGCCGCGGTGCCGGAGGCCGTGCGGAGCTGGCGGCTGCGGGCCGGCGCGCTCTGGGAGTGTCACTTCCTCGCTCGGAGTCCCCGGGACTTTCACAGGCTCCCGCGGTGTCTTCGGGCGTTTTCCTCCGGCGGGGAGGAAGGGCGAGCTCGGCTTTCCGCCTTTCCGGACTCCCCGGGCCGGACCCGAGCGCGGGGGGCGCGGGGGGCGCGGGGGCCGAGCAGACGGCGCGGGCTGCGGGGTCCCGTGCGCGGCGCCCGCTGCCTCGCCCTCAGACGGCTGCGGTAGGACGAGAGGCGAGCATCCTGTCTCTCTCGCCCGCCCTCGCGCCTTCCTTCTTTTCCTGTCTTACAAATCCTAGGATCATCCAGCTCAGGAAACGCTGGAAGGAAGTTAGCGAGGGAGGGGGGCGGAGGGTGGAAATTTTTGGCAGCTCCGTGCCCGTGCGAGCGCCGCGCGGAGGAAGTAGGTGGGTGGGTTGGGGAGCGCGCGGGGGGGAGAGGACGCGCCGCTCGCGGGGCTGCGCCGCGACTCCCGAGGCGGCCGGGCGGCTCGGGGGCACCGCCGCGCTCCGAGGGGGACCCGCCGCCCCGCCGCGGCCCCCGGAGGCCCCCGCGGCGCTGGGCAGGGGCGGGGGAGGCGCGGGCATCTGGACGGAGGGGGCGAGGTGGGACTGGAGGAAGCCCTGCCTTGTGTACCCGCCCTGGCCGCGTCTCTCGGACACCCCTGTCTCGGCGCCGCCTTCTACACAAACCCTCAGGGAGTCGCGGCAGACGCAGCCGAGGAGCTGGACGGGGCGCCGTTCCCCGGCCACTCTCACTCCCCTCCGGGCGCCCGGTACCCCCACCCCGGCCAGCGCCCCTGCCCCGTGGCGGGGGTAGCGGCTGTGGCGTGGTGACCGCTGCCCAGGAAATTAGAAATCGGGTCACAGACTCAAGCGCGCGCACACGCGCACAGCTCCTCACACACTCACTCACACACACACACACACACACACACACACACACACACACAGCTCCTCTCACACACACACACACAGCTCCTCACACACTCACACACACCTCACACACTCACACACACACACACACACCTCCTCACACACACACACCTCACACACTCACACACACCTCACACACTCACACACACACAGCTCCTCACACACTCACACACACCTCACACACACACACACACACAGCTCCTCACACACACACACACACCTCACACACACACACAGCTCCTCACACACACACACCTCACACACTCACACACACACACACACCTCCTCACACACACACAGCTCCTCACACACACACACAGCTCCTCACACACACACACAGCTCCTCACACACACACACACACACACACACACAGCTCCTCACACACTCACAGACACACACACTCACACTCACACAGACACACACACTCACACTCACTCACACGCTCACACACACACACTCACACTCACACAGACACAACTCCTCACACACACAGCTCCTTACACACTCACACACACCTCACACACTCACACACCCACACACACAGCTCCTCACACACTCACACACACCTCACACACTCACAGACACACACTCACACACTCACACAGACACACACACTCACACACTCACACAGACACACACACTCACACTCACACAGACACACACACTCACACTCACTCACTCACACACTCACACAGACACACACACTCACACTCACTCACTCACACACAGGCACTACTGCTTGGCTTTCGGCCTTTCTGGCCGCCCGGAGGCGGTATGATGGGGGCAGGGGTGGGTATCCAAGATTTAAGGTGACTGATATTGTAGCACCACGTGGAGAACAGTCTCCCAGGTTGTTTCGTAAGTTGTCTCAAGTTTTCATGTTGTTTTCTTCCCCGGTTAGATTTGAAATTCCTTGACTTCTGTGTACTCAGCACACAGCAAGCACTCAGATTCTTGTGATTTAACCATCTGTGGTTTCGATGAAACTTCCTGTATAAAGTCAAATCCATATATAGACTTGAAGGGTAGGGACATTCATACAGCTCAGATTCCTGGAAAAAGCCTTGTGTGTAGTATTTTAGTTACTGGATACCTTTACAGTCACTTATCTCCCTGCGTATCACCAAGAGAGCTTATGAACGTCGACCCTTGACCTTACATCTTTGTCAGAGGTCACGGTTGATGCCTGCCTGCAGAATCTGGCCCACAGACGTGCTTGGTTTGGCACACGTCATGCTTTAAATTTTTAAAAAAATTAATTGCCAACATTAAAGAGTTAAGAGGTTCCACACAGAAGAGCTGGATTTCTGGATTCTCTTGCAAAAATGCAAGACCTGGTAACACCGGAAGGGCATTCCCACATGGCAAGGACGGCTGATGCCAAGCCGTGTCAGCACCTTGGAGGCACCCTCTTCAGAGAGATGAGTCTTCCAGTCTCTCAGCCCCCTGTTGCACCTGCCTGGCCTCGGGAGCCACTTGAGTTTTAAGCCCAGACTCTGTGTATGGTGTCTCCTTCCTTCCATTTTCCATCTGTCTCTCGGTGACATCACCACATTACCCCAATCTTGGTGAGACATCTTCAAGTAACCACTGACTCATTTCTCTCTTTCCGCCCCCACCTCCAGGCTAGTCCTTCCCAGATCCATGTCCTTCAAAATGCTTCTTCTCTGGATTTCTTCCTTTCAAGGCCCAGTCTGAGAGATTGTTTACTCCTCGGTTGTCAGAATAGCTCCTAATGGGGTTCGCTGAGTCTGGTCTCTTCCCACTTTACCCACCCTGTGTACCAGAGGCCTGAGGAAGCTTCCTGCAGTATTGCTGCTGTTATGTGCCTGTTTTGCTCAAAACTCTTGATGATTCCCTGCTGCCAGCATAGCAATTTCTAAGCATTTTGTAAGCCACTTGGAGAACATTGGTAGCGTATTTAGGATAATGGCTTGTTTCTCCCTTTATTTATAGAAAAACATCTCCACATGAGACTATAATTATTACCATTAACATTTGTTTAGGAGTTTACTGTAGCAAAAGCTTTCATATTTGTTATTTTATCTGACTGACAGTGAATTTTATTACTATGGCAGCAAAAGAGAGAGGCTGAAGGGGTACTTTTTTCTGGGTCCAGGCCCCCAAGGCACAAATTATGGATAAATTGTCAAGCCTCGTGAATTACCTTTTAAAATCTTTAAAAACATTCTTTTAACTTTTTATTTTGAAGTAATTTTAGCTTATAAAAATTTTGCAAAAAATACTCTAAGAATTCTCATATACCCTTCACTCAGCATTCCCAAATATTATTATCATAAATAACAAGACTACAATTATCAAAATTAGGTAATTCATATTGCCACAGTAATATTAACTAATCAACAGACTTTATTCAAATATGAATTAATTTTTAATTACATACAATTTTTACTAAATAATGGTCTTTCTCACAGTAAATAAACTGGTCTTTCACCAGTTAAGTATGGAAACAATCATTTACAAGAAATTCTCAAAACATTTCCCAGTATAGCATTAGCTATGTACCAGATCCCCTTAATCGCCATAAAAACCCAGCAGATGGAGGTTGTCACAAAACAGGGCAGTCTAGTAACCTGGACGCAGCCCCAAGATTCTTCTATGCTTTATTGAGGAGTCCCCAAAAGGACAACCATGGAATTTTCAATCCGGAACAGCCTGAGACCTTTAGGTCCCTGCTTCACGATCAGTTGGATTCAAGTTATTTAGGGTTCAGGGTTGAGGTAACACTGAGCACTGGGCAAGGCACCCATTACGCCTGGGCCCACTGAACAAACCTTTCTCTTTTCTTTTCAAAAAATGTGTTTTTATTGATTTCAGAGAGAGGAAGGGGGAAGGAGAGAGAGACAGAAACATCAATGATGAGAGAGTCATTGATCGGCTGCCTCCTGCATGCTCCCCACTGGGGATTGAGCCCACAATCCGGGCACCTGCCCTTACCAGGTATCGAACCGCGATCTCCTGGATCCATGTTCAACCCCTGAGCCATGCCTGGTCTGTCAGATTATCATGGTTTAAAAAGCACTTCTCTCATGTGGAGCTCATGCAAATGAGTTCTGTCATTGCCTGTGATTTATCCTACCTGCAGCTGTTTAAGGCCTATCGTAGTGTGTCCTCTGCTTCCTTCACTCACAGAGGATGGTCGCAATCTTCTCTGCACTAAATAAATAGATACAGAAAACAGAGTGAGTATTGGGAGATTTTAATGTCACCTGTGATCTAGCCTTTTCTTTTACCCGGTTTGTCCATAAGGTTAGTAATCAGAAATTTTAGAGTAGTCTCCTCTTCTAGTGCCTAATTAAATATGCATATAGTTCCTTGTCCATGGACTGTGATTAATCTGTTCTGAATTTAGCTCATCTCCCTGCTGGGCACATTTTCTCTCCCCCTTTCCTCTCCCCCTTCTTCCAGTTTAAAGATGCTAGTTTGTCACTGATTGTTGAGTGTTATGGGATGAATTCTGCCTCCCCATTCATATGTTGAAGCCCTAACCCCCAGTACCTCAGAATCTGACTGTATTTTGAGATAAGACCCTTAAAGAGGCGACTGAGTTAAAATGAGGCTATTAGAATGGGCCCTAATCCAATCTGGTGCCCAGGTGAGGAGATTAGGACACTGAGGAACACCAGGGATGTGTCCCACAGAGAAAAGACCCTGGCAAGACACAGCAAGAAGGTGGCCACCATCCAGGCCAGGAGAGAAGCCTCAGGAGCAACCAAACCTCCCGACACCTGGATCTTGGACTTCCAGCCTCCAAAACTGTGAGAAAATAAAGTTCTATTGTTTAAGCCACCCTGTCTATGGTATTTTGTTATGGCAGCTCTAGCAGACTAATATACTGGGTGAGACTCCTCTATGAACGAGGCCTTTTGTCCCTGTCCCCCCAACCCAGCACCAGCACCATGAGGGTCTTAAGCCAATAGGGAATGAGAATGGCTTGCGTGAAAGGGCTTCTAGAAAGTCGCTCATCGCACACTCCATTATCACATTTCCCAGATTTAGGTTATGCTGCAAATTGTTGCCTCTAAGTGTCTAAATGAGGTTGAATAAGCGTTCTTGGTGGGGTTGGGAGAGGTTCACATTACCAACCTCTAATCAAACAGAACAGAGTAGAGAAGAGGTGAACTTGATGGGAGAGAAGGAACAAGAACCAGAATCAGCCTCCCAGTCCTAGAAGCCGGGAAAATGGTCAGCCTGCTGGCGGGGCATCCCGAAACGTGCCAGCAGGGCATCCCGAAACGTGCCAGCGGACCCTTCATTGCTCCACCACCTCTGCAACCATGAAAGCCAGTTTTGCTTCCAAATATGCATCTGAGAGCAAGCAGGTGCCGTGATAGGAATGCGGGAGGAGGAGGGGGGCCTTAGAGGGTCTCACTGCCAGCGTAAAAATTGAAGAACAGACATAGTTATTATTATAAATTACATTCTCTCTTTTTCTGTCTCTCTCTCTCTTAAGCGGTGTGTATTTTAGTTTCTGTTCAGTTCCTTGGGTTGCAAAACTGCATTACTCAGGGGAGGGGAAGGAACATTGGGAAACACGAATTTATAGCCTCATATCCCCAGCTGAGAATGTGGCCCGGTTGCTTCAACATCAACTGGGCATTTGGGAGTAGAAAGGGCAGAAGGCGAAGGAGTAGGAAGAAAGAAAAAGACTTGGTTACAAAAAACGAAGTCTTAGTAACTTTCTTTATCAGTGCCCCTTCCTGCTAACTCAGACTTTCATTTAAATACTAATATAGAGACAGTAGAGTCCAAGTTCACTCCGAGTTTATAAGATTGGGGCTGGGAAGGGTAAACACTATTTTTTAAAGGTAAAACATACTTTTCTATACTTCAAGGGCTGTATCAGAGCTTTTAGGAGGAAATGCCCTTTGATGGTGTAAAATGCAGAACTGGAGAGAAGTTGAGAGGTTGGGATTAGAGATTTGATAAAACATCTCCCCACAGTGTTTGAAATTATTTGACAAATACACTCTCTTCGCTTATATTTTAGTTTTACTCTAATTCCTTTGCACCGAATGTTGTTTAAAAACAAGAGGTTTGGAGATGGTTTGTGTTCCGCAGAGCGTTTTAAAAAATGTGATGACATTTGACCCATATAGCACAGGGTAGCATTAAATGAGTCTTCAGTGTTTCAGAAACGGCACAGGAACCAGGCAGCACAAGACCCCCTTGTCCCAATCCACCTCGGGCCCTGGATGCTGCCAAATAGCAGCGGGGAGCTTCCTTCCTAGAGTCACATGCGGAGAAGACACTTCACAAGGCCAGAGGGAGAGCCAAGTGCCCTCTGAATCATTATTGTACTGACATCCAAATCTGCCCAAGCCTTCAAGTCTGAACTTGGATCCATTGTCTGGAGGCCTCTATTCAGTGGCTCTGGGGAAGGATGCCAGGGCTGTTCCTGTAGGTGGCAGCCCCCAGAGGCCTGGCTGAGTCTGCCCTGAGGACCTAGAAGCAGGTCCTGGGGCCCTCTCAGCAGCTGGGCTTAGTATCACTCCTCTTACTCCCTGCTCTGTCTTTGGTGTTGCCAAGCTGAACAGAGACTTTGGGGAGAAAAACTGGAATTCCTCATAGAATTCGGGAGTCCTCCAGATAGGGGATGACTTGGATGCTGACTGACTTCCATTATCTTGTTGTTTTGTTTATTCTGTTTCACTGCTTCTTACTCCTCTGCTTCCCGCCTTTACTCTGTTCATCACCCCTTTGGGCATGTTGCCTTTTTAAAAAGAAGCAGAGAGGCAGTTCTGAGCTCCAGCTGTCTGCCCCGTGGTCTCCGAATGCTGCAGCAAGTGACTTTCTTGGGTGGGTGGGGATCTGTCCCCGCCCCGTTCATTGTGTTCCAGGGTTTCCTGTGCATTGCCTGTAACCCTTTACCAATCTGCCAGGCGCCTTTTAACACAAAAGGGAGGAGATGAGGGAAGTACTGAGGAAAAACATCCCTATAAATAGCCCTCTTGAACAAAATTGTTTTCCCAATACACAGTTGTTGTTAGGCCTTGATGCCCCGTAATCTACCTCCGCACTCTCCTCTCCGCCCACTCCAGCCTTCCTCAACATGCCTGCTGTTCCTACTCAGTCTGCCCTGAGATGGAAAAGCTTCATATCCCCACAGACCCCTCACCAGCTTTGGACACACTGGATTTAGGGTGACCTGGGTTCAATGTTTGCTTCTACCATTTACTTGCCCCATGGACTTAGTTGGAGAAATTACTTAGCCTCTCTGAGCCTCACTTACCCTGGTAAAATCAAAGTGCAAATACCTACTTTGTAGGGTTGTTGTGAAGATTAAATAAGATAGGGAAAATGCCCCGCACTTCTGTTACCAATTCAAGTTTTGTGCACCCAACATTTCAAAAGAAGCCAATATTCAAAAGGTCATTTTGGGGTAAGGAAAAGTTTATTGACAGAGAAGGTGCAAACTGGAGAAAATTGGGGGGACCTTAGAGCTTCCTCAAATCCATCTTAAGAGAGACCAGAATTCAGGCTTCTTTTATGTCCAGGGAAGAGAGAATGGGCAGAGCAAGAGGTGTGTGATAACTAACTGTAGACATCTAGGCACCAATAGGAGAGCCCAAAAGTAGGAAATCTCTAAATCTCTTTGTGTCCCCACCCTCCAACCCCCTTCATTTGAGTCCAGTCTTGAGGCGCCTATAAATCTTGGCCAAAATCTCAAGCCTCAAGCAGAATTCTAGTAATTAGTATATCTATAGCAGGAGTTACTGGCCTGAAGGCCACTGGAGAAATGAAGGCTAGATTTAAGATAGAGTCAGAAAGGTCAAGCATTTCACTGTGTTACACTTTACCTGAACCTAGATCCCAGCTCAGTACATAAAAGAGAATGATTTTAATTTTCTCACTGACCAATGCTTTTGTTTCCTCCATCATTATTCAATTTTGGGGGGTCTTTTACCCATTTCCCCATCCTGGTCCCTTGTTCTATATAAAACACATTTATAAGACTTTAAGCTTATTTTATTTTCATTTATTTATTTATATCATTCCTAGTTCTGACTTGGTTTGGAATGATTTACTTTATATTTAAGTGCTTAGAACTTAGGAAACTTTTCAGAAAGGGTAAGATTGCCTCTTTTTCCAAAAAAAAAAAAAAAAAAAAATTGATTTCAGAGAGAGGACGGGAGAGGGAGAGATAGAAACATCAATGATGAGAGAGTCATTGATCGGCTGCCTCCTGCACACTCCCCGTTGGAGATCAAGCCCAAAACCCAGGCATGTGCCCTAACCTGGAATCAAACCACGATCTCCTGGATCACAGGTCAATGCTCAACTACTGAGCCACGCCAGCCAGGCTAAGATTGCCTCTTGCAAAACAGTTTTTTAACAGGGAAGTTACATTGTCTTTGGTGGGCTATTTGGCGAGCGGTTCTGATTGGGGTTCACACTTTTCTTACATCTCTGGTTTCCCTGAGACCTATTTTTATTCTTATCTTAAAAACTCAGTATGCAGAAATTAGTTTGAGAACAAGAGTTATAATAGGTTGTAGATATGTGCCCCTTAATATATAATTATACCCCTAAAATTGTGAATATTTTTAAGTTGGATAATATATTCCTGTTGCTTTTCATTATACCTTTTGTTACCAGACAGCCCCTGAGTCTGAGGGTGGGGCTGTCTCCTTCTCAACTCTTGTTAATCTCACAAAGATTTCAGATGAGTGACAGGCGGCAGTGTCTTGAAGCAAAGCAAACAATTTTATTTAAAATACACTTGGCATTAAGTACAAGCAGGCAACTCAGCTAGTCTGAGCACACTGCCTAGTGGGGCTCAAGGAATTTTATACCCTTCTCCCTATAAGTTTCAAAGTTTCCCTGCTGAATTTCTTAAGTAGCAGACTAGGTTTCAAAGTGCGCTTCTACATTGTTGCAGCTTATATATACTTTGGTCGTCTTGTTTGGCAAGTCCTAAGAGGGTTGACTTCTTTATTTAGTGGGTGAGATAAAACTCACCCTTCTTTCCACCTTTCCCCCTTTCCTGCTCTAACATCCCCCAAGTGATATTTGTCTTTGGGTTTAGCTGGCATAAATGGCAATAATTGGGTTTTTGCTCTCTATTTTCCCAGGCCAGGGTGATTTAAGATATGTATACTCTGGTTAGGGGAAACAGGTATTAACCATTTGTTCTCAAGTGTCTTTGGTTGGGGTAGATAAGATCTTGCAATTCACAAGCTGGCTACAAGCTGCCCAAGCTCTTTTGCCTTGTTTAATTTTTTTGTCTCAGTTTCCCATTTTCACTGGCCCAGGAATTTTCTTAGCTTTTTACTTTCCTGCCACACTTTTGGATATATGTTTCAAGTTTGTGGGGGTTGGTGGCGATAAAGACATGGTACCAGATGTAATAAAAATTACCTTTGAAAAATCTTATGCCTACTTCAGGAATCATTCTGCTTTATAAAATTTTCAATACACACATATTTAATTCTTCATACTGATCCTTAAAGAAGCTAGTCAAATGCATACAAATCCCATTTACTTGCTCAGTTTTTCAAAATAAGGAGTGTGTGTATGTGTGTGTGTGTGTGTGTAGGTGGGTATATCTATCCACCTCACACTGATTTGATTTCATGGGAAGTCCTCTCTGATTTCTTGGGACCTGAGTATTTAGAGCAGCCATAGGTTTCTGCTCTAATTCTTGGTATTTAGAAGTACCTCTTCAGTTGGGTATCTGCCTAGGGATGTTTTAAAACCTTTCAGATTAACATGTATATGCCTGGATTTACTCTCAAAAATGATCCTCCCCAAACCCCCACATTTCCCAGACGATCCTGATTTCAACATTCTACTCCATTGTTAAACCAGATGCCAAGTATGTGTCCTGATTTTCGCTTTAGAAAATATGGCCAATGTTATGAGTTTAATGTGTTTCCCCTAAATTCACTGTGGAAGTTTTAACCGCCCAGCACTTCTGAGTGTGACCTTTCTTTGGAAATAGGTTGGTTGTGATGTGATTAAGATGTGGTCAAACTGGAGTAGGTCAAGTCCCTGATCCAATAATACTAGTGTCCTTATAAAAGGCAGAAATTCAGTAGATTTGCACACAGGGAGAATGCCGTGAGAAGAGAAGGCAGAGGATGGAGTGATGCTTCTATAAATGAAGGAATGCCAAGGATTTCCAGGAAACCACCAGAAGCTAGGAGAGAGGCATGGGACAAATTCTTCCTCACAACCCTTAGAAGGAACCAACCCTGTCAACACCTCGATCTTGACTTCTAGGATCCAAGATTGCCAGAGAATTTATTTCTGTTGGTTAAGCCACCCAGTTTGTGGTACTTTGTTATGGCAGCCCTAGGCAACGAAGTAGCCAATATATTTAAGGAGCAGAGCTAGCCCTCAGTGCTGCACTGGAACCTATTAGTCTAATGATCAAATTAGTAACAGTCTAAGCGATCTCAGAAGTCGTCTCTGGGTAGAGCCCCTAGAAAATATCTGTATCTGTAGCTGCCACTGGCATTAAGCAGTTTTATACAATGAATGTTCATTTCAGTAGAGAGCTCCAGTGGAGGTCAAATTATAAAAACAGCTAGGGATTCGCCTGATTGTAGAGGATGGTGGGCTATGCGATGTTGGGGGGACTCCTTCTCACATACTTCAATGTTTTGAAACACCAGAAAAAGGAAGCTCTGTGGGGTCACTGCAGCAGCAGCTCTGAGAGGAGTCCTCTGGCTCTGGTCCCTTGTTCCTCCATCTCTCCCCACACCTCTGCAAGGGCTTCAGTGTAGAAGTTATATCCCTTCTATATCCCAGGACCTGAAGGCTAGAATTTTTAAGAGTCTGCAAAGTCTGGCTATTTGTACTCAGCATTTATCCGTTGATTCTGTCAATCAGATTTACCTCTAACATGTCAGACACTGGGTTTGGTGCTGAGGACACTAAGTTGGAAAGACACACACTAAGTTGGAAAGACACACCCCATGCCCTCATGGAGTGCTCCCTCTAGTGGCAAGAGAGCCAGGAACACTGGCAACTGCCATATCATGAGATAAACAGCATGGTGGGAGCATTGAAGTCGGAGTGCCCAATTGCCTGGCAAAGTCAGAGACGGCATCTTAGAGAGGTGGCCATGCTGGAGACTTGAAGAGTAACTAGTTGCTCCTGCAGATAATAAGAGAGAAGACTTTCAGAATAGAAAGGAGAGCATTTCTAGAGACACAGAGCTGTGTGAGCCCAGCACTTGTTCAAGGAATGGAAAGCAAGAGAAAGTGTTGGATGTGGAAGAGATAGATGGCATATCTAGCTTGTGCTAGTCTTGACCCTCTTGTGGGGAGCCACTGGAGAATTTTTAGCAGGGCAGTGTCAGCTAAGTCTGGCAGTGATGTGGGGTCGGGGGGAGGCTGCAAAAATAGGGGAAAGGACACTAGCATCTCCCCTCGCTCCTTCTCGCCCTAGGCGAGAGGTAGAAATGCATCCTGTTTAATGCCTAACTTCTGGAGTTAAACTACTTGGGGTCAAATCCTGGCCTGTCACTTCTTTAGTTCCACAATGAATTTGATTTGAAGCCTGAGTATAAAATCTATTGGGCTAGTAAGAGAATTTAATTTTTCTGCATGAATACTATGCCTTGCATGGAAAATAAGTCACAGTCGATTTTAGAAACTGTGGAGCTCTAAGCTTAGCCTGTATCCCTAGAAATTATTTGTAAGATGATCATCACAGAGTTAATTTGCATACTCCTTAAACTGTATATAATATCTTGGCCTGACAGGAATTTGGCTTCAATTATTAAAATGCCCAGCAGGGGTATCCCAGTAATCATCAACATTTGAGATGCGGGTTTGCCATCTAGTGGGCATCTTTGAATGTGTATGCATTACAGACGCACATACAATGCACATACGCATGCACAGTTTCCATCAATGGCTCTTAATCTTTCTCCCCCATCCTCAGCACCTAAAGGCCCATCGATATCTTGGACACATCGCTGCTTGTAAAAGTGTCCTAGTTTATATGTCTCAGGAGTATTAGAATGCTTTGTGATGTGTGTGCTTTCACACACAGCGAGGGATAATAGGACCCCATGAAGGGTTCTTTCAAACTGCGTGAACTCCTGCACACCTGCTGTCTTGCTCCCATCAGGGAATTACTGATCGGGAAAAGAAGGTAGAAAGACATATCGCCACCATAGAGGCATAGTGTCCCTAGCAGATACTTAACAAACCATTGTTTCTTTCCTTGTCTTCTCCCCAGTCTCTCCCATAAAAGCCGCATTCCAAATTACAGTTCAACAGTTCAATGTGCATTTGGTGTGTGAAACATCATTCTATGTGTGAAGCCCTTGGCTCAGCAAATACAATGATGAATAAACTTGGCTTCTATGTTACGATGCTTGCAGTAGAGAAACTTCCAGCTTTGTAACTAAATTGCAGCAGGTTATGTCTCAAGCGTTTGTTTGGGGTGGAGTTTTTGGAAATTAGAATTTGATTTTCTTTTAGGAATAACATGACAATAATGCTAGTTCCCCAGACTAAGCAGACAGCCCCTGTGGGAAGGGATGAAACGGACATCAGGGGAGGCTTGATTTATATTTGGACAGGTAGAGACTTAGAAGCCAATAGGCCCAGGAAGGGGAGTGAGAGTGGAGCGGGGTGTGCTTTGTGGAAGTTTGGAGAGAAGGAGGACAGCCATCTGGGAGCTGCTGTCATGTGTGAGATATTGAGAGAGGGTCAGGGACAGAAGATTTTAAGAGGTTTTGCTACGTATTATGAGTGGAATCCCCCTTTGATGTTTTCATGGCACTGCAGTAAAGATTTAAATTGCCTCTCTGTTATTTTTGGATGTGGGTTAGTGTTTCCTTGGAAAATAAGACTGTACAGAGACCGGCTGTGGGAAGTGGCTTAGCTTTATCTGGAAAACATAAATGTGTAGACCATAAAACTTTAAAAATAGATATATTTTCCTCATATGCCTTACACCTAAAGTTAAACAAAACCAAAGGATAAAACTGTATAAGGAATACCTATTACGAAAGTAATACCTGCACTTGGTTAAAAAATTCAAAAGGTATAGAATGGAATTAAGTGGAAAAAGATTCCCGCTTTATTCCTTAAACTTCTCCCTCACCCTCATGTCTTACCACCCAAAGGTAATCACCTTCTGAGTTTGTCTTTAATTCTTTTGGTGTTAGTGCTGTAATTGTAAACGCTGTGCATATGCCACTGTTTCTTGATTTATCTAAAGTCATGCGTCAGTTGGCAGCGGGGACGTGTTCTGAGGAAGCATCGCCGTGCAGACGTTGTGAAGTGCACTTACACCGGCCTAGACGGTGCAGCTCACTGCGCACCTCGGCCGTGTGGTATAGCCTATTGCTCCTTGGCTACGAGCCCGCACAGCATGTTACTGTACTGAATACTGAAGGCAGTTATAACACAGTAAGTATCTGTGTATCTAAACAAAAAAAAGGTACAGTAAAATATGGTATAAAAAAAAGATAAAAAACGGTACACTTGTACAAGTACCTGTTTATGTACCACCACGAACGGAGCTTGCAGGACTGGGAGTGGCTCTGGGTGAGTCGGTGACTGAGTGCAGAATGAATGTGAAGGCCTAGGATATCACTGTACGCTACTATAGGCTTTATAAACATTGTACACTTAGGCTACACTAAATTTCTAAACACGAGATTAAATCTCGCTCAAGAGGAAGTGCTGCAATCAAGAGATATGGTAAACAAGAGATGTATGAGGTTGCCGCCAGTGTAACATGGATACTGTTTTACAGTGAACATGTTTAATCAGTAGAAAGTGTACATTCTAAAATAACAATAAATAGTATAGCATAGTATAGTAAATACATAAACCGGTAGCATAGTCGTTTATTATCATTACCAAGTATTAAGCACCATACATACTTGTATGTGCTGTATTTTTTTTTAAATCTTCACCTGAGGATATGCTCATTGCTTTCAGAGAGGAGGGAAGAGGGGAGGGGGTGAGGGAGGGGAAAGCGAACCATCAATGTAAGAGAGAAACACGATCGGTCACCTCCTTTAAGTGCCCCAACCGGGGATTGAATCTGCAACTAGGTATGTGCCCTGACCGGGAATCAAGCCAGAAACCTTGCGGCACAGGGGTCGATGCTACAACCAACAGAGCCACACAGACCAGGGCTGCGCTGTACTTTTATGATTGGGAGCACAGTAGATTTGTTTACACCAGCATCACCACAAACCTGAGTAAAGCCTTGGGCTGCAACGTCACTAGGCAGTTGGAACTGTAAATTCTGATATGTTTTCATTTTTATGCAGTTCAAAATACTTTCCAATTTCTCTTTTGATTTCTTCTTCGATTTCCCAGTTATTTAGAATAGTGTTGTTTAGTTTTCAAATACTTGGGGATTTCCCAAGGATCTTTTGTTTATTAATTTCTAATTTGATTCCTCTGTGGTCAGAGAACATGCTTTGTTGTGACTTGACACCTTTGAATTATATTGAGTCTTGTCCTATAACCCAGAATACTTCTCTGTGCACTAGAGACAAATGTGTTATTGGGTAGAGAGTTCTATAAGCGTCAATCAGGTCAGATAGTTAACAGTGTTGTTCAAATCATATATCCTTATTGGCTTTTTTTTTCATATTTGGTCTAGCAATTATTGAGAGAGGAGTGTTGGAATCTCTGACTATAATTGTGAATTTATCTATTTCTTGTGCAGTTCTACCAGTTTTCCCTTTATGTATTTTGAAATATTGTTATTAGGTTCATAAATGTTAGGATTGTTATTTCCTCTTGATGAATTGACCCCTTTATCCTTATAATGTTAAAATGACCTTCTTTATTCCTAATCATATTATTTACTCAAATTTAAAAAAAATAATAGTTTATTGATTGTTAGAGAGAGAGGAAGGGAAAGGGGGAAGAGAGAGAGAGAGAAATACCTATGTGAGAGCACAACATCAATCGGCTGCCTTCAACTCCCCACCCCCACTCCCACCTCAGGGATCAAGAGCCTGCAACCCAGGCATGTGCCCTTGCCTGGAAATCAAGCCAGCAGCCTCCTGGTGCACAGGATGACGCCCAACCAACTCAGCCACATTGGCCAAGGCTACTCTGATTTTTTAAGAAATACGTTTTTTTGATTTTAGAGAGAGGAAGGGAGAGGGAGAGAGAGATAGAAACATCAATGATGAAATAGAGTCATCAACTATCAGTTGCCTCCTGCAAGCCCCCTACTGGGGACTGAGCCGGAAACCCGGGCATGTGCCCTGACCGGTAATTGAACTGTGACCTCCAGGTTCATGGGTTGATGCTCAACCACTGAGCTACGCCTGCCAGACAAGGTTACTCTGATTTTAAAGTAGCTAATCTTGTTTTGTTTTGTTTTTAAACTAGTATTCATATGGTATATCTATTTTCATTTTTCACTTTTAACCTATTTGTTATATCATTTTATATTTAAAATGCACTTTTTATAGGCAGCATATAGTTGGGTCTTGCTTTTTATGCAATCTGACAATCTCTGCCTTGTAATCAGGGTGTTTATACCACTTACATTTAATGTGATTATTAACGTGGTTAGGTTTGACCAATCTTGTTATTTGTTTTCCATTTGTTTTCTAGCTTCCCCACTTCCTGCTTTTATACGTTCTTTTGGACTAAATGAATTTCTTTTTGTTTGTTAATCTTCACCCAAGGATATTTTTTCCATTGATTTAGAGAGAGCAGAAAGGATGGAGGGAGGGGGAGAGAGACAGAAACTTCAATGTGAGAGAGACACATGGATTGGTTGCCTCCTGAATATACCCCAACCAGAGTCTGGGATCAAACCTGCAACCCAGGTATGTGTCCTTGACTGGGAATGAAACCCTTGACTCTTTGGTGTGTGGGCTGACGTTCTAACCACTGAGCCATAGCAGCCAAGGCTTGAATTTCTTTTTTGATTTGATTTTATCTCTTTTGCTTCTAGCTATAATTTTTTATTTTGTTTTAGCGATTGCTAAGAGTTTATGGTATACATATTTATCTATCACAGTCTACCTTAAAGTGATATCATACCACTTCATGTGTAGTGTAAGAACCTTATAATAGAATACTTTCATTTATCCCCTTCTCACCTATATGCTATTGCTATCATGTATTTTATTTTTCATCTCTAAAAGTTCAATTTGGGTCTTTCTTTACATCTTTCATGTCTCTAACATTTTAATATATGTAATACCACTATAGTAACTGTCTTAATGTTCTTCTCTGTTATTTGTAACATCTATGTCAGTTCCTGGCCACTTTCGACTGATTATTTGTCAGTTGTGTTTTCCTGCTTCTTTGTACACCTGGTAACCTTTGTTTGGATGCCAGACATTGTGAACTTTACCTTGTTGGGTGCTGGATATTTTTGTAGCTCTATAAATCTTCTTGAACTGATTCTGGGAGGCACTTAAGTTCTCTTGGGTCTTGTTTTTACAATATGGTAGGCAGAGATGGAGGAGTACTCCTTGGAGGGCTAATTTTTCTCTACTAGCGAGGAAAGCCTTTCCTGAATACTCTACCCAATGCCTTGCGAATCATGACTTTTTCCAGTCTGGTTGGTGGAAATAAGCACTATTACAAGTTCAGCATGAGTGACAGGAACTTCCCCTCTAATCCTTATAGATGGTTCTTTCCCTGGTCTAGAACAATTTCCTTACATGCATGCATTGACCATGAATACCTGAGAGAGGACTCTTTGCAGATCTCTAGTATTCTGTGTCTGTGCATCTGTCTTCTTTCTGTTATTCTGTCCTGTAAACTCTAGCTGCTTTAGTCTCCCTGGAATCTAGGCTTGGCCTTCTCAACTTAGGGAGTCAGCCAGGCTCTGTCTCAGGATTTCCTCTCTCTCTCTGCCATGGCTTGGAAACTCTCTCAAGTAGTAAGCTGGGGCAATTGTAGGACTCACCTACTTTTTCTCCTGTTCCTTGGAGATCACTGTTCTTAGTTGCCTGATATAGAACATCTTGAAAACTGTTGTTTTATATATTTTGTCTTTTTTTTTTTTCAGATGCCTTAGATGGGATGGTACATTTGGTCTTTGTTACTTCATCTTGATTTTTCCTCTTTGAGATTTAATCCTTTCTCTCTTTTTTATTTCAACTTAAAAAAAATATCAAGGCTTAGAAAACATGTAAAAATTATTCAAGGAACCCCTGTATATACTTTGTCTAGATTCATCAAATGTAAACATTTTGCTACATTTTCCCTCTCTCTCTCTCTCTCTCTCTCTCTCTCTCTCTCTCTCTCTCTCTCTCTCACACACACACACACACACACACACACATTTTAAATTAACCTTTTGGGAGAAACTGCAAACATCATAATACTTCATTAAATAATTCTTAATAATAAATCACTTTTCTATTAACTGCAATACAACAATCAAATTCAAAAAATTTAACATTGATAGAATATTATCATATAATATACAGTCTGCTTTATCTATTGCTATGTAGCAAATGACCCCAAACTGAGAGACTGAATACAATAAGTCTCATGATTCTGTGGGCCAGGAATTAAGTATGGCACAGCGGGGAGGGCTCATGGTGTCTCTTCTCTGATATCTGAAGCCTCAGCTGGGGGTGACTCTGAGTGATTGGGAACTGGAACATTTGGGAGGTGGCTGGGCATCTCTTGGCTTTTCCACATGACTAGCATGGACTTTCTCATAGCGTGGCAGTCAGGGTAGCTGGGCTTCTTACATGGTGGCTCAGGGTTCCAAGAACAAGTGATTCTTGAGATCACCAATAATACAAATTGACATCCCACATAAGATGACATCCTGAGACCTTAATACCACCTTTATCATATTTCTGCCCAAAATGCATAATTGGAATTTAATCACGAGGAAACAATCAGACAAGCCCAAAGTAAGAAATATTCTATAGAACTGGCCTGTACACTTCAAAAATGTTAGTGTCATGAAAGAAAAGAGAAGATAAGCTATTTCAGATTAAAAGAGACTGCATTAGTTTGCTAAGGCCGACATAACAAAATACCACAGACTGGGTGGCTTAAACAACAGAGGGATTTCCGCCCTTCATGATTCTGGAGGCTAGAAGTCCAAGATGAAGTTGTCAGCAGATTTGATTTCTTATGGGGCCATTCTTGGTTTGCAAGTGGCCACCTTCTCTTTACGTCCCCCATGGTCATCCTCTGTCTGTGTTGTCTGTGTCCTAATCTCCTTTTCTTTATAAAGACACCAGCCATTTTTGGATTAGGGTCTACTCTTTTAACTCATATACCTCTTTAAAGGCCCAATTTTCAACTAGAGTCACATTCCGAAGTACTGGGAGTTAGGACCTCAACATATGAATGCGGGTGGTTGGGAGATACAATTCAGCCCATAATAGAGATTAAGGACATTCCTTTATGTGTGGTCTTACATTGGAAAAGAATTGCTATAAAGTATGCCATTGAGACAACTGGAATTGAGAATGTACAGTGTGGTAGATTAAAAATAGCCTTGAATTCTTTGGCACTTGTCTAAGAAATGGGGACATATTTCCCCTTTAAATCCGGCCTGTCCTGTGACAGCTTTGACAGAATAGAGTGAAAGAGGAAGCAGAAGCGGCTTTTTAAAGGTCAGGCTCAGAACTGGCATAGCTTCACTTCCACTTGACTTCATTCATCGCAGCAGTCACAGGCCAGCTCAGATTTAAACAGAAGGGGAATATATCCCCATTTTTCAGTGAGAGGAATGTCAAAGAATTCAGGGCTATTTTTAATCTACCACACTGTACATATTCATTGCCAGTTGTCTCAAAACTTTGGAGCATTTTTTTTTCTTCCCAAAGCAGGGATTTAGATGTCAAAACTCCTTAGTGCCCTTTAATCTGAAACAGTTCCTCATCTTTCCTTGTCTTTCATGACATTGACATTTTGTAGAATATCCCTTAATTTGGGCTTGTCTGACTGTTACCTCATGATTAAATTCAAATTGTGTATTTTTGGCAGGAATACAATAAAGGTGATGTCATGTCCTCAGAGCATCACCTCGTGTGTCATGCCAAGTTGTACTATTGTTAAATGCATGTTGAGTGCTTGGCAAAGGTGGTATCGTCCAGATTTCTCCAATGTCAGTGGTGCTCTATCTCTACTGTAATAGGGGCTTTCTAGAGAGTCCCCCTTTTTTTTTTCTTTAAAATTAAAAACCCCACAAAACTCCTGTATTGTGTTAGACAATCCTAATATTCGATGTCCTTGGAGTGTGTGCGTGCGTGCGTGTGTGTGTGTGTGTGTGTGTGTGTCTAAATCTGTTGGGATTAGTTCTGCTGGCTGACACTCACGTGGGGCCTTTGTGCTCGCTGATTTTTTAAATTGTGAACTTGCGTTGGCTCGGGTCCTCCGGCACTGGGCGCAGGACGCGCCCTCGGGGCGGGTTTGCGTTGCTGGCGCTCGGAGCCCAGGCGCCGACGGTCAGGGCGCCTCCCCGGTCCCGGCCCGCGCGGGAGGCTCAGGTCTGGCTCTCCTCCCCGATGCCTCGTGAGCGTTTGCGGGGACGGGATTTCGGGGGGCCCCGCGCCTGCAGCAGTCCTGGCTCACGGCTTTCAGGTCACTTACAGGATGAGCTGGCCGCCGCTCCTCTCCCCCCGGGCCGCTTCCATCGCGGGGTGGGCTCCCTCGGCCCAGGGGTGGAGCGCGGGCCCGAAGAGGAATCTGCCGCCCCCGGGGGCGGAGCCGGGGCTCGGAGCCTCCTCCTCCGGGGGGCGGAGCGGCCCCCGAGCCGCTGCTCTCGGCCGCCCCTTCCTCGCGAGGGTGCGGAGCGCAGCCGCGTCTGGGGTGAGTACGCGCGGCCTCGGCCCGCCCGCGCCCCGGAGGCGCAGTGCTGAGCGGCGGGTGCCGCCCGGGCATCCCCGGGCCGCGGCGGGGCTCGGGCCTGGCCTGGGCGCGCGTGGGGCGGCGCGGCCCGGCCTCCGTGGGTCCGTCCTGCTGCAGCCCGAGCGGCCGGCCGGGCTGGGCGCCTGCGGAGGCCGAGCTGGCCGGGAAGCACCGGCTCCGGTGCGGGCGCCACCGCGGCGACCCCTCTGCTGCCGGCGGGAGGGGGGTGGGGGTGGGCAGGCGACACGCTGCCAGGCAGCCGGAGATGGCGGGGTCCCTCGCCAGGTCCTGCCAGGCCTGGCCTCACGGTTGTGGGGCGGCCCCACCCCCTCCGGCTGCTCCCTCGGGCGGGCGCGTGGACGTGAGAGCGCCCCTGCAGCGGAGCCCCCTCCCCGCAGGGCTCCTGCCGGGGGCCCCCCGCAGGGGCGCGGGAGCCGTGAGAGCCCCGCGCAGTCTAGAGTAGTCGGTACAAACTGGCGCTTACAAAACAAACACGGGATGCTGCGTGCAGCACGGGGCACGTCGCCAGTGACATAACCACGGTGTTGGCGCCGGGTGCGCGCAGGCACGTGGAGGGGGGTCACTTGTAAGTTACGCAGAGGTCTGACCCCCACGTTGTACCCCTGCAGCTAATCTTGAATATGAAGTGTAATTGAAAAAGTAAAATTTTAAACATGAAGGACTGCCGAGACACCTGCCCTTAAATCAGGCTCTGTGTCTGTCCAGTGTCTGTCCAGGGCCGTCTGTGGATGTTTGTTGGGTCTTCCAGTAGGGAAGGGCTAAACCTAGGTTTGGAGGACCAAAAAAACACCAACCCAGAAGGCTTGGGCCTGAGAAAAGGCCTTTGGGTTGGTGGCCCCGGGACAGCGGTTGCCAACCGGGTGGGCGGAGCCGGCGGAAGCGCTCGGGGGGCGGGGGGGGGGGCGCGCGGAGGCGGCGGGCCCGGGGCCACCTCGCCAGGCCTTTGGGGATGAGAACGTGGGGGAAGAAGATTGTACCTGGAGGGTGGAGGAGAGTTTCTTGGCGTTGTTGAATCTGTAAATTAGTTGTTGTTGAAATTTTAAAGTTGAGTCTTGATTAGGGATGAGATTCAGGGTCCAGATTGAGAAATTGGGCTTAAAAAGAGGGCTGGAGGGCTGTTGAAGGCCCCTGGCCGGGGCAGGAGCGCTGGGATGTGTCTCTTAGGGGAGGAGATAATGCTGCATTGGACCATAATTTATCTTTTTGATATTTTATCTTCTAGAGCAGAGTTGGCCTTTCAACTCCGTGAGACTGCAGAAAGTTTCATGATCCATGCTTTGATCAAATAAAAAAACATCCGTTAAAGAGAAGTACTGAACTGTTTGACCACATAATCTTGGTGGAGGGGCATACAACTAGCTCTGTTATTATATTTTTTATGCCTCTTGATAGAATAAGTATTAGTATCTACATGAAATTGAGTGTTATTGAATGTGTGCTTTCCCCAGAGATGCATGCAAGTGATTTAGGAACTAACCATGTCTTTGAAGGTTTTTTATTCAAAGTGAGAACATCCAAAGCAAATCAGTGGTGATTTTCTTCTCTCTCTCTCTGTCTCTCTCTCTCTAAAGCTATCAATGAACAATGGTTTCTCAAACCAACCTGGGTTCCTGTTGAAAATATGGATTCCCTGGCCTCACTTCAAGCTTTTGAAATAAAACTCTCTCGGGGTGGAGCTCAGGAACACTAATTTCAAACACACACCATGGGATTCTCTGGCACTGAAAATTATTGATAGCCTCTGAGGTTTTTCTTTGAGATTTGGGGCTTTTTGGGGCCCCTTTAGAACAGATTTCCTTGAAGGTTATTTGAATGAATTGCTGCCCAACTTATGTAACTGAAAGTTATAATCCCTGTCTAAATTTTAATGTATTTTAAAGGAAAATTATGTGGTCATTTTTGCCTGAAAAAACATTGTTTGTGATCATAAAACCCCATTTTAGAAAAAATTAGAAGATGCAGAAGAAACAAAATTTCTTTAATTCTGTAACGAAGAAACAACCATCAGTGATTCTTTCTGGCATTTTATATGTAGAAGACATGCACATCCCACACATATAGCATAACTGAGATTATATTCTATGTACATTTTTATATTCTGTTTTTTTTTTAACTTAGCTATCATGAGCACTTTCCCATGTAGTTAAGTTTTTTAAACACCATTTTAATGAAAGGACATATTCCATCATATGGAGGTACTGTAATTAATTAAATCAGCTCCCTAATGTTAACACTGATTCTTTTCAGTTTTTGTTTATTTTAGTAATGTTGGCTGATGGAGTCAAAAGCTATTCAAATGCATTTTTAGAATCTAATTTTCACATATCTGTACTGCTTTCCTTGCCAGGAAAAGTTGACGTTTCTGAAGGATCTATTGCATTTCAGGCCCATTCTCTTATTTCAGTGGTTTTCAAACTTTAATGCGTATAAGAATCACCTGAGGAGCTTGTTAAAAATTTATTTTCCCAAGTCCTAGGCCCAGCTGCTCTGAGAGTAGGGCCTAGGAATATGCAATTTTAATAAATTCCCCTCTGTGTTAGATATAAGCACTCTTGGAACCACACTTTGGAAAATGCTTTTTAAACAAATGGCCAAACAGACTCAGAAATGTAGGTCACTTGCCCAAAGCCACTTATATATCTGTTCACAATATTTGAGTTCAGCTCTTCATGACTTCACAGCCTTTTTTTCCCATTACCTCAGACCTCAAACCCTAATGACTGCAGAAAGGGAACCCTGACCCCACTGCAGGGTTCTGTAGGACAGCTGAAAATGACACATAAATACACATTGAACCTCCATTAAATTGCCTGGCAGAAGTTCCTATGAATTCTGTTACGCTGCATAACATATACTGTGTAAAACAATTTCAGTGCTTTGCTTATTAAATTTAGTTCATGTTTCCTCACTGTTTTATGACAACTCTTGCTGTAAAATGGGTGATACAGGATCATCTGGCATCTCTTGCCCACAGGCGAGGACCCTGCTCCGTTGTGCTCTGTGGGTTCAGGGAGGAAGGAGCAGTCAGAGTAGAAGCACCTTTCTCTGGAGTCAGGGAAGAGGAGCACTGCTTTGGAGCATTCAGTGGCAGAGGAGTGGAAGATGGTGAGTGTGACCAAAGGAAGTGCCATTTATTAGAGATAAAAGTACCCTCTACCCTTAGGAGAGTGCTGCCGTTAGTAAACCAAAGGGAGCTAGCATGAGAGTGTGCCTTTTCATTTTCAAAATCTTCCCCAAATGTAATTTTACACCCACTTAATGTTTTCCCTTCCTTATTAATCATTATTTTTTATTTTATTGCGTTCCATCTGTTTTAGTAGTGTCCTTATTATTTTAACTAGCATATCCTAGAAAGTAATTTATTATTTACCAGATTCAGCACCGACTATGTGTCAGGTCATAGGAATACATAAATCAGCGATTCTCTTTGAGAAGTAAATTAATTTTACTGCCATATGTTGGGTTATACTCAGTTTCCAACTTTTTAAATTTTAACTTAATTTTTAATTAATTTTAGGCTTAGAGACAAGTTGCAAAAATGCTACAGAGAAGCCACTCAACTTCCCCTAATGTAGCCCCTTACATAACCGTAGTTCAGTTATCAATACAGTTAACTACAGACTTTATTTGAATTTCACCAGTTTTCCTGCTAATGATATATTTTTTCAAAGCATCGAAACACTTTGTTGAGTGTCGGCTTTGAATTAGTAGCTAAAGTAACAATTGCATGAAGCTAGGTTAGATGCACTGCATAATATTCTTACTTGATTTATGGACATCACTTAGCAATTTTTTGGACAGAGGTAAACTTTTTTGGTTTTTATTAAGCACATTCTGTAGTACAAAGCTGTCATGAATTATATCTGTCCAGTTTAACAGTTTTGATAGCTTTTCAGACACAAATTTATTTCAAATAAATAATTGGCAAGCATAATTAATTACAAGTTAGAATAAGACTATCCCAGTGCTTTAAAACATGACTGTAACAGTGATTTACAGCTGCGAATTACTACTATAATCCCAGAAATTCAGAATTCTTTGGGTGCGAAAGTCCCCTGCTGTAATTTAGTAGACACCATCCAGAGCTTGTGTGCATATTCAAATGCTTTGATTTCCCAAGGAACAAGAAAAACTTAAAGAACAACAGAAAGTCCATTTTGCTCAGAGTTGCTTCTTCCCTTCCTTTCCCTCCAACCTGGGACTCTCCTAACCAGTTTGCTAGTTACACTGTAAGATGGAAAATGGTAAAAGTTAAATCACTTTCACAGCTGCCATCAAGCTTACAACATCTACCTTATGAGTGAAGGCTTATTTTTTTACACTTTCAGACTCAACTTCTTAGAAATTAATTTAATAACATGTGGGACGGAATGTATTACAAAAAAAAGGGAAAAGCGAAGCCAGCCCACTAAACAATCACGTGCACACATGTTGATCCCCCACGCCGCTCTCAGCGCAGAGGACAAAGCAGAGACCAGGGGCCTTCCCTTTGGTAGCCGAGTGTGCTTCCACGGGAAGAGGTTTAGTTAACAGGAAGTTCTCATTGGTCCTTTAAAATACTATTGACATTCCTTGGTCTTTGGAAGCAGTGGCAAGGGGCACATCAAGATCCAGCGTTGAACAAGGGAAAAGGAGTGCCAGCTCGATTCCAAAGTCCTTTCCGTGTGTGGTCGGCACGACAGTGCCATTCACACATTCGGGCTGCTGAGAACTCTGGAGCTTTGAGAACCTGCCGGGGCTACTTCAGGTGACACCGGAGAGGACGGGCTGGGATTCATGAACTTGAGGCTTTGCACCTTGGAGGAGCACCCTTCATCCAGACGGCCTCTGAAGCAGCCGACCTGGTCTGGGGGCCCCACCAGCAGGCCCGCTCACATCCTGGCGAGCCGGGATGCGTGAATTCCAGAGCCAGGGAGCCCGGACATAGGGCCTTCTTGCTCGTCCCTCCCCAGGGTTTCTAACGCACAGAATAATGAGTTTTGACAGTGAAATCAAATGAATACTATGGGAAGTGACCACGAGTACTCAGGAGTATTATGAGGAAAAGAACAACAACATTTTAAGGTACCTCTCTATCGTCTATACTGCACAACAAACAAAACAGTCTGTGTTTAACTTTAGAAATTATATTTTAAAACAAGGTTCCCATCAAAAACACACCAAACACATGTGCGCGCGCGCACACACACACACAATGACAATGACAAAAGAAAAAACCATATGAGTACTACAGGAAGGGTTCTAGGTAATACATGTCAACCCTGGTGTCGGGTTCTTGAGCCAGCCCATGGCTAAGTGGGAGCACTCTGTATTAGTCTTTCAGGCACGGGGGTGCGGAGGGGGGACGACCTCAGCAACCTCGAGGTTAAACTGTTATGTACCTTATATCTACATGCGGATATTGGGTTTTAAATTAGGAGGCAAGCACATGTGTAAAGACGTTTCTTTACCAAATACCAGGAGATGGTTGGGGTACAAAGACAGTTAATAAAAGAAAAGAGCTATATACCTGTTGGGAGATAATATAACCTGGATTATTGTTCTTCAAATGATAAGAAGTGGTATAGAAAGGAAGTGTAATCCAAAAAAATATTACTAAAATAATCCAGAGACGTTTTCCCATTGCCCATCATGTTCCTAATACAAGTTGGAATTCAGAATGATGTGTTTTTACTTTTTATCCTTATCCAAGAATATATTTATTGATTTTAGAGAGAGAGGAAGAGAGAGGGAGAAACATTGGCTGCTTCCCATATGCGCCATGACCTGGGATCGAACCCACAACCTAGGTATGTGCCCTGATCAGAAATTGAACCCTCAGCCTTTTGGTGTAGGGGATAACAGTCCAGCCAACTGAGCCACCTGGCCAGGGCTGTGAGTCTGTTTTTAAACAGGTTCTGATCCCACCCTCTTTCTGAAAGTCCATTCCACAGAAGGTCAGTTTGCACCATTCGTTCGGTCAGCTTCTTCTAGAGCATTCCTTCAGAGATCACTTGCTGCCGTTCTTTACATAGCAGCTCTGCCGCATGCAGAGACCTGGCTTCCAAGTAGGAAAGAATGTTTCCTGCTATGTAATCTAAGCCTTGCTGTGGTAAAGCAATAATGAAGTCCCCATGCACTATGGGCTTCACGTATGAGTTAATACGTCCATGCTGGTAACGACATTCGGGATACAAGGTGCTCCACAACTTCCATTTGATCTGATTCAGATCACTGGTCAAAATATTTAATATACAGGTTTTTTCTGTTTTAATAGTTTCCTCCTGATGGCCTCTTTTTGGAGATGATCACAGATGACATTCTATTACTTACCTGGAAAATATTTTGTACTTCACATCCACCAATCCAGAATGAATGGGGGTATTCCCTTTCATTGGGAATGAAAAGGAATGTCTAGTCTGAGAAAAGACATCAGTCAAGCAGTTCCCAAGATTCTTTCCATTTACTGTATCCAGCTTTCTTCAACAAATCCCACACATGCACTTCAGCAACTGTCGAAAGACAGAAAGCAATCCATATACCCACCGTAGCGTCAGTGGCAAAGGATAGCCACCAAGAAATGGAAGGAAGGGTCAATGGAGTGGTGGCTCGTGAGCTCGATGGTCTTGTCCTCAGGCACCAAGTAGGGCTCCATGGTAACTCCAGAGCAGCACCTTGCTCTTCCTGGGCAGTGGAGAACAGAGGCAGGATGGCAGAGGTGGAGGCAGTAATCACACCAACTCTAGCTTCCAAATGATTTTTTTTTCTGGTTCCATATTCCATCCAGGATCCTCCTGATTGCATTTAGTTATTTCTCCTTAGTCTCACCAGTCTGAGATAGCTCCTTATTTTTTTTCTCATCTTTCATTATTTCGACCCTTTGAAGAGTACCAGTTATTTTATAGAACCAAGTTTTGTAGGAGAGTACCAATTAGAGTGTTATCACTGATTCATGAAGGTGATAGGTCTTATCACTGGTGACATTAACCTCGATCACTTGGTTAAGGTGATATTTGCTAGGTTTCTCCTCTATAAAGTTAACTGTCTTTTCCTTTGTAGTTAATAATTATCCTGGGAGAGAGATTTTGAGACTATGAAAACTCTTTTTATCCTTAAATTTTCATCCACTAGTTTTAGCACCTTTTGGTGGTTCTTGTCTGCAACAGTAATTACAGTGGTGTTTGCCTAATGGTGATTTTTTTTCATCTCCTGATTCCTTATTAATTGGAAGTTTACTGTAGGAAAGAGCATATTTATTTGATCATTTATATCATTGTGAACTCATGGATATTCAGTTTATTCTGAAGGTCACAATACAACGCCATTGTCGACATACGAAACGTCTAAATCTATAGAGGATTTTCATAAGAATTTATTTGAGCCAAACTGACAGTTGCTAGGAAGCAAGATCTCAAATGCTTTAAAGAATAAGAGTTTTGCAGTTTCTTTTATGTATTTGAAATTAAGGAGGGAACATAAGGAAGCTTACAGGAAAGTGGGAGAAAGCAAGGTGTTAGATTACAGGATAGTGAAGATTATGTACTCTCTTGAATTACCTAGTTATGACTATGTTCTCTCTCAGAGGTTACGCCTTTGAGGCGATTACTTTTGGCATTTCAAAGGCTGTTCACCTAGAGGCACAAAAACAATGGACAGGGATTATTTAATAACCTTTCACTAACGAAGTTATAGGCCTGAGGTGTGACTACCCGCCTTGACCCACCCAGTTAGGAATTTATGATTTCTTACAGATTCTCATCCACACTATCATTATTTTCTTGCTCAGATGCTTCCAGTTTGGGCCAGTAGGAGCTCAGTCTTTGAGTTTAAATGACTCGTACATGTCAACGGCTGCCATTTCTATCCCACCGCCCCCCACCCAGGGAACCGTTGCTTGGGCTGTGGTTACTCAGAAACCAGGTAAAGGAGCTGTAATGGAGAGAATGAATACCAGAGGCCCAAGGAGGTAGGATGCTGTGTGCAGAATGGTTCTCAGGAACTCTGCAGGAGCGACAGGAGCAGCAGCTGTCAGCCTCTCCACGGGTGCTGCCCCAGAGAAACCCCAGGGAGTAGGACCACGTGCCTGGGGCCACATCATGCCCACTCTGAGGTGCCCTGTGTCTTTTGGATTACCAGATGGATTTAGAAACATCAGAGTGCTATTCTGGTACCTTTGGCGGCTGAATGGAGACCACAGCCTTTCTTTCTGGTGATTGCGTGCTTAGTAAATATTTATGGAGTGATTGCTCGCTCGTATCCCCTCCCCCACGGTGGTACAAAGTTTGTGTGTGTAAAGGAATGATACCTAGCACTCATGCTGATTTACCTTTTGTCATAGCTTGTCTTCCTTACTAGGTTTTTTCTTGTTATTATAGAAAATTTCAAGCATATACAAAAGTAGAGAGAAAAAGCAAATGAACCCTCAGGTACCTATCATTTAGCTTCAGTGCTGCTCCGTATTTTCCCAATCTTATTTCATTTATTCCCCCATTTTTGGGGTGGGGCTGGCCTATTTGAAAACAAGTTACAGACATTAACGTCTAAGAAAGGATTGAAATAAACTCTGAGTGTAAGGACTGTACCTCAGCTTCCTTTGTAGTCCCTTTGCATGCCCAGCACTGTGCCTGAAAATAGCCGGTGCTCAGAAAAGACTGGTTGAATTGAGAAGAGGAAAACCAAAATTATGAAAACATTATTTTGAACTAACTCTAGGGTAAACTTCTACAAAGGAAAAGGGTGGTGAGTCTTGCCCCAGAATAACTTCTTTCATGTTACCTGAATTTGTTCTCTACAGCCATGACTCCTCTTTCCTTCAAGACAGCCTTGATTGACAAAGAAAACTCTGTTCAAAGAGGGGTCAGGGTCTCCCAGTTTTAAAAATTTTATTATAAGTAAATCTATTGTGATCACATTTTTTCCCAAACACCAACCAGGAGTTACCTGCCCTAAAAAGAACTTTTGTTAAGAAATCATTATCTTTTTTATTATAAAAATAACATATACTCACTGAAAGAAAAATAGGAAATTACAGAGAAACAGAAAATAAAAACCATCTGTATTTCAATATGTAACTCCATAGACAACATTATCTTGATTGGCATTCTGGTAAAATTTGAGCATGAACCACATTGGTAATTAGTTAATAAATATAGTATGTTCCTGGGAATTTACAAGGTATGTCTGTGTATATAGTCTCATTAAATTCCTGCAGCAATGGTTGTAAGATTTTTACTGTTTCCTAGCTGGGGAAACATGCCTCAAAGGATTGCCTTCAGTCACTTAGGTGATCAGCATGCTAGGCAGGAGATCTCTTGAAAGACAGTTGTGTTAGAGACTGTTCACACCTTGGATGTCAACTCACAGGACCAAGGAGACCTCACATTTGAGCTGCTTTCATGCTGTCTCCCTGTAGAGTCGGTTTTGAGGAGAGCCCCAAGATAGGAAAAGTAAGAAGTGGTTATTTTTAACTAGATCCCACATAGTCTCAATAAGTGGGTTAGCAATGAAGAGCTAATTAAGTAATTATTAAGGATGGCTCCTTGTTTTTACAAGAAATTTCTTTTCTTTGGACAAATTCCTTGGGCTGCGGTTCAGCAGTAGCAGTCTATGGTTATTCCCAGCTCACTACCCGGGTAGGTTTTTAACTCTCTAAACCACACTCCCTCCCTCTGTAAAATGTGGGGGGACGTGCGTGTGCTTTCCATTGCAGTTCTGTGATCAGAAGTCCCTTCGGGCAGGTGAGTCTCTCTGTCAGGGGCATCCCTCCACAAGCAGCTCTTAGAAAAACAATGTTCCCAGTCTAAATTTTCCAAGATTGAGATTTTAATAAAAAAACGATTGGCAATCCTAGCATTTACCCTTCTTGCAATTAAGTCCACAAAGAGGTCATCTGATTGGCCCCAGGAACCTTCAGACTTACCTGGAGGGAAGAGAAGAGACCTCTCCAAAGCCCTTTGAACAGGCTAAAGGAAAGGGATAGGAGGATGTGGGGGAGAGGTAGAAGGCTGCTAAAGAAAACGGCATACTTCAAGGGTTTGTGTTAGGCACACTCAGCCCCAAGGAAAAAGACTGAAATGTCCATGTGAAGGATGTGGCAGAAGCCCACCCTGTGGAGCTGACCCCAGCTTCACCACTTACTATGTGAATGGTCTTGGGCAAGTTCTTTAAATCTCTCTAAACCTTCATTTTCTCCTCTGTAAAATGAAGAGACTAATAATTCTTACCTTGTAACGTTGAGATGAAAATGAAATAAGGTACAAAAGTGATTTAACCCCAATGCATGGCGCAGAGTAAATGCACAAATAAATCGCTCTCATTAGCTGTTACTGTTATTTCTTATGATACCATCAAGACTAAATACAGGCCATACTGTTTAATTGTTTCCTGGGTCAAATCTTTTGTGGTTTGATCCAGGAACCTAACCTCCATTTATTATATTGTGTCTAGAGAGAAATAATTTCTGGGTTTCCCTCAGACTAACCTAGAGCTAAATTTTTGAAATACTACCCTTCAGCAAGTATGAGGCCATCTTGAAAGTTGCTAAGATTTGTTTTTGTTTTTCATAGTAAATTACCACATCCCCACATCTCATTAAAACAACAACCTTGTTTTCATTATAAAAGAATAGAAGTATATCATACAAAATTCTGAAAAGAGAAAAATACACTCTTGGCTAATCCCACGCTCCTGATACAATTATTGCTAGCTTTTGGCTATATTTTTTTTCCTAGAGTTTCTTCTATCATTTTAGTGGTAATCATACACATGTAGAATTTATTTTCTCTTTTGTTAAGATTTAATCATAAGCATTTCCATGTTATCACTTGGCATAGAAAATATTTTGATCTTCATTCTGTTCATGGAATTGAGGATATGTTTGGCTATAGGGATTATCGGTGCCCTGGCTTTAGCATCTCTGCATTTTTCTATCAGAATTTAGAATTCGAGGAGAGGCATGGTTTTGGCAATGCAGAGAGGATGTGCAGAGTATTGCTGCTCACCAAGTAGCCTTCATCACCTTAGCGCACCCACCATGGTCCGGGTGGGCCCTCAGTTATGTGGCCTCAGAAACTAGATTTTTCTCTGTAGCTAAGAGCATAGCCACCTCTCAGAGGTGAATTCATACTTAAGTATGAAATCAGCATGGCAATTTATCAAGTGACAGTGAGAAATATAATAGAATGGTGGTTTTTCAACCTCCAGTGTGTCTGCCTGTTGGCCATCCCTAATCTAGAGTTACGTAAAGTCATATAACAATGTCAACAGTGAGCGTCACCATGTAGTGTGTGCTTCCTGTGCCTCCGGAGGTGGGCTAACACTTGATGTGTGAATACATTAGGTCATCCTGTCTCACGATAACCTCTGTGGGTAGGCACTATATTTATCTCTGTTTTATAGATCAGAAGCCCAGGTTTCATAGCCAATATGTGGTAGAGCTGTAGTTTCTGCCAGAATGAAAACACCTGACCTTAACCAGTTTTACCTGTTGTTCTTACAGATGACTGACCACCTGTGTTGGCATTCTTTTATGTTTCTTGCCCTCTCCCCCATCTGTTGGGATGTGTCCTATGCCAGTGCCTCATTGTGAAGATTCTTGATTTTCCATCCCCTGTTGTTGAGGATCACATTTTTCTAGTTCTCACAGAGAAGAGCTCTTGTCTTGTTCTCCTTAACAAGATTTCACATGTTGTTAACCTCTTAAAGCTGTGCCAGGAAGAGGACCCTAAGGCTGTATTTTAGGCTGTGCCCAGCTCAGAACTGAAGAGGCATTTACAGTCCCTGCTTTCTCCTCCTGGGCAGCATCTGGACATGGCTTTTCTCTCTGGTGACAGACAGCCTGGGTGATGACCCAGAGAGAACTCCTGTGATGTGTAGATGGTTGGAACCTTCTACCTCAAAAATCTCTGAGTTTCTGACCTCTAAACCTTAGTTGAAGAACTCCCATTACTGTTAGGTTCCTTTGGGAATAGGTTTTCAGTTCGTGCTGATGTGAATCATTTCAGGGTAGGATTTCCATCTGAAACACATCTTTGTGATTGCCTTCTAGAGATTGTCGGAGCAGAACCACTGAGCAGAAGCAGGCACTGTGTCAGTTGTCATCGAGCACGCAATCAGATCGGAAGAGTTGAACTGGTAGCTTCCTGCTGGGAGTGAAGCGGAGTGATCCATCCTGCTCACATAATAAGACATGGGCTTCCACATGACTTTCTACCCTTCCTACAAATTCCGGTTACTGTTGCTTTTTACTTTATGCCTGACAGTGGTTGGGTGGGCCACCAGTAACTACTTTGTGGTTGCTATTCAAGAGATTCCTAAAGCAAAGGATTTTATTACTAATTTCAAGAAGGCTGTGGTTTTGGGGAAGAAAGAAACTCTGATTCATGAAGCCTCTGTGAAAAGCCCAGACCTGGACAGCTGCCCCTCTGTCTCTCCACACCTCAGTAAGTATTTGTTTTCCCTTTTTACAAGTGTTACTCACACTTTTTTTATTATTTACATTTCAGAAAAGTACAAAGATCAGAAGTGTACAGCTTGGTGAAGTTTCACAAAATGAATATACCTTTGTAGCCATATGTAAATTAAGGGCATTTTCCTGGAACCCTAGAAGTTCCCATTCTTTCAGTCACTGCCCTTACTTCAAGATTCTAACACCATCCATAGATTTTTCCTGCTTTTGAACTTTGCCTAATTGGAGACATACACTATGTACTCTTTTGTGCCTGAACTTCCGTTGTTCAGTGTTATGTTTGTGAGCTATGTCCATATGTCTGATGTAGAGTCTTGCACTGTATGAACATACCCAATTTTATTATCCAGCCGCAAAAGTCTCAGTGGCATATGTCAATCGGCATTATTTAGCTCACAAGTGTGTGCGATAAGCTCGGGGTCAGTTGGTCTAGGCTGGTGGCCCTGCTCCACGTGTCTCTCATCCTTCTAGGACCAACGGGCTCGCTTGGGCATGCTCCTCTCCTGGCAGCTGCAGACCACAAGTGAGGGAATGCAACACATTCAAGCCTCCACTTGTGTCCCATCTGTACTGAGTTCATATTAGCATCCCTTTGGCCAAAAGTATGGAGTTGAGGGACAAGACTGAGTCCGTCCTTCAGTATTGTGCTTAGTGTTTATTTCTTAAATATGTTATATGCTTTAATTACCCTTTGATGTCTTGCCTTTCAATTTAAATGAAAGTAAATTGGTTTTAGTGAGCACTTTAGAGAGAAAAACTCCACTGCGATATTGTATATAACCCACCAAGATTCTAGCAAACCTCTGATTCTTCAGAACATTAAAGTGCTTACAGTTCGCCAGACTCTCCTTTGAGCCTGGATATTGTTCCCTGTCTCCAGGATACCTTTCCTCAGTCCATGTCTGCCTGGCGGATTCCTGTTCACTCATGAAAAGCCTAGCTTAGATAATTTCTCTCCCCGAAAGGTTTCTGGGACTGCCCCAGGGTCAATGTTATGCTCCCTTTGTGTCTGCCTATATTTCCATTGTTGTGCTGACCAGAGTGTGCTGTTCATATGTTTGCCTTTTGTCCCCAGGGCACAGTTTGCAGGCAGGATGAGGTTAGGGTGAACCTTTCCAGTCTGCAGTCCAGTGTCCCTCACTTGTCCTGCAGAGGTGGCTCTCTGCATACACTAAATTCACTCTCTGTGGGGCAGCCTGGGGCTCTTCGGAGGCTTTTTGCTCTTAACTTGACAAAAACCTGCAGACCTGCTTTCCTAATTGAATCGCAGTCTTATACTGAGTTCATATTGGCATGCTACCTCTCTTTACCTAGTCATGGAAAAGGCAAAAGGGTATCCCCGATTCTGTGAGGGAATTAGTCTGCTCACAAATGACACAGGAAAATAAGTTATTGAAATGCAGATCTGATGATATTCTCCTCCTCGTTCAAATCCTCACAACGTATTTAAGCAATAACTGTGTTTATAAAGAGAGATGGGCAGTGACACAAAACTGAGCAAGGACCTGGATTAAGAGGGTGACATAATTAGTAATGGATGAAGATGGGCCAGAAGGAACAAAACTTGAGAGGATGTCATGAAGGGGAAGGGAGACTCATAGAAGATGTGGAAGCAGGTCCTAGAAGGTTAGGCCCATAAAAAGTTATGACAGTGGGGAAGTGAGCAAGGGGACTGGTTTATATCAGATTTATTGCATGGGGCTCTTTCAGGGGCCAAGAGTAGAGACGTAGTAGGTTAACTTGGGTGATGGGGTTTATTAACAGGCTACACAGTAAACCAGCTCAACAGCCACAGCACCATCATCTCCCAGCTGCTCTGTGGCCTGGCAGCTTGCCTCCCGCATTATTCCTTTACTTCGTGTTTGCTTTTAGGGCATCACTGCCTTGCCCACTCAATCTCACATGCAGAGTCTTGAGGAAAGGCTCTTTCCTGAAGGCCAGTTGCTTTCTCCCGGTGGCTGGAAACAGTAATTTGCTCTTGGTGCTCTAGGGCAGAGTCCTTTAACTACTTCATGGACACTAGAGCCTGGCCTTAGCAGCCAGGGCCAGGGTAGGGGATGGTCACAGGGAGCAAAACACCATGACATAATAGGAAGGGTCTGCGATTGCTTTGCGCAGAAGAGGAGAACACAGCTTGCAAGCAACTTGAGATTTTACAGCCTGACCAGTGTATATGGAGTTTGAACAAAGTGTGGCTCAGTTCCTTAACTGAGCTCTGCCTCCTTTCTTACCAGTCAGTGTTCCCTGTTAATTCAGATCCAAGAGGAAGGTCAGAGGCTTCGGTCTGATCTTTAAAGCCTTGCATGAGCTTGGCTACCATGGACGACTTTGGGGTTTCATCCAGCCAGGCTGCATCCAGACTCGCAGAGCAAATGCCCCATTGGAGAGGTCTGCTACCATGGCCCAATGGGGCAATGCTGGCTCTGTTGCACATCCCTGCTACTGCTGGGTTAGGGAGTGAGGCTAGTTTCTACATCCTTGTGCTGTTTTACCTCCAGGGAGCTAGGATAGCTTCTAAGAACTCAGGGAAGAAGTGGGAAAGGGGTCTTGTCCATGAGCTTGATTCCATGGAATGCTCTTGAGTTTTTGAGAAGCTTCACCCTTCTTCGGAATTTTGAGAGGGAAAAGCAGATAGAGCACATTTGAAGTTAGTCTAGTCCTACCCTCTGCTTTTCACCTCGGTCATCTGGACAGAATGCATTTCTAATTTATGGATGAATCACAGAGCCGAAGTTGGTTATCCAGCCACAAGGGAATGCTCTTATATGTCATTTTCTTGCTTTTGTAGCCAGTAACCCGAGTCACATGGTTCTGTGGTTGTTGTTTATGACCAAATGAGGTTTTGAAATAGTAATAATAAAAGTTAGCACTCCTACAGTGCTCACGGGGTGCCGGGCACTGTTCTAAGTGCGTACATGCGTACTAGCCCATGTCAGCCTATCAACACTTGATGAGATAGCTACTCTTGTTTCTTGTGTCCTGTTTTGATTGTAGGAGGGCAGGACAAGCTCATTTTCAAACCAGATCTTACTCTGGAAGACGTGCAGGCAGAAAATCCCAAAGTACACAGAGGCCGGTATCACCCTGAGGAATGTAAGGCCCTGCAGCGGGTCGCCATCCTCATTCCGCACCGGAACCGAGAGAGACACCTGACGTACCTGCTGGAGCACCTCCATCCCTTCTTGCAGAGACAGCAGCTGGAGTATGGCATCTACATCATCCATCAGGTGAGCGTGGGCGCGGAGCAAGGGCCCTGCCTCAGGGGCCCCTCTCGCGGAGGGGCTCCGCCCTTCGTCTTGGTGAGAAGGAGCGTCAGACAATTGTTAAAGAAGAGGTCTCTTGCCTGGTTCATCCTTGAAAGGAGGGAAGGAAATTCTTGTCCCAGATTGTTGCATAATAAGACTAAGAGCTGGGAAATTTTATTGCCTCTTAAATAAACCTCTGGAGGAAGCCTGTTTTGTTGTGAGCCCTTCCATGTTAGCCAATGGCTGCCCTGCAGTTTCCCCCAGAGTCTTACATCTCCCCCTGCCTTTGCTGTACTCTACACAGTTAGATGTTGGAATTGTTTTGCATTCCTGAGCGTAGCTACTCACTGGGGATCTAGACAGGGAATTTGACGGACTACTGCGTGTTAAGAGCCATGGAGTTCTGTGACCCTCTCCACCATTCTGCCTTTAATTTTGCCACTGTTTATCATGTAAAACACTCTTTTGTTTGTTTTCACTTTCTTTTTTAAAAAAATATATCTTTATTGATTTCAGAGAGTGGAAAAGAGAGGGAGGGAGAGAGATTGAAACATCAATGATGAGAGAGTCATTGATCGGCCGCCTCCTGCACGCCCCCAACCAGGGATCGAACCCCAATCGCCTGGATCCTAGGTCAATGCTCAACCGCTGAGCCATGCCCGACTGGGCTGTTTTCACTTTCTTGATTTACTTATTTGGCTTCCATGATTTAGTAGGAGCACAGTAAGTGTGTTAGGTGCTTTTGAAGAATTTAGCTCTAAGTGGAGTGGATAAATAAAGATGCCTTTATTTGGTGTTAATTAAAGAAAAATAAAGCATCAACTTAAATATCCATGTCTAGCTTTTCAAAATTGTCTTGGGCCGTCCAAATAATTTCCCCTCAAATCCTAAATGTTAAAATGCTAAAAATTACAAATGCTAAAAATTCTAGAAAAATTATTAATTCCATCCTTACTATTGGTTATATCTAGTAACATTTGTTTTATGAAAACTTTTGACACATCAGAGGATACAGCTCTGCAATGTATATTTTATAATAAACTGGGGCTCTTGAAAATTAATGTGTATTTATAATGCATCTATGCCTATTATTTATTTATTTATTTATTATTTTTTAAAATGTATCTTTATTGATTTCAGAGAGAGGAAGGGAGAGAGAGAGAGAGAAACATCAATGATGAGAGAATCGTCATTGATCGGCTGCCTCCTGCATGCCCCCAACTGGGGATGGAGCCCGCAACCCGGGCATGTGCCCTGACTGGTAATCGATCCTCAATCTCCTGGATCCTAGGTCGATGCTCAACCTCCGAGCCATGCCCAGCCAGGCAATGCCTATTATTTTTAGTATTTGAAACAAAACTTTACTATTATTACATTGTTTTATAATTATTTTTGTTTTTAACATTGTTAGTCATTCTGAGTTCCTTCTCAGGACAGCCACTCCCAGTGTCTATATTTTTATGAGTAGAAAAATATGTCTGCTTTGTCCTATTCTTTTCAGGGAAGTACTGTGGTAACTGTTGAGAGAACTGCCTGTATTTTTGTTACAATAAACTATTTACTGAACTGGAATTTATCCTGAAGGAATTTGATCCAAACAGCCATGAAAAAAATTAATACTGTAAAATCTTTTTCATGCTCTACCTCTGGTCTTATTATTGGCCAAAATGTGTTCTTTTCTAACCCAGTGACGATTCCTCTCTGTAGGGTCACTGTGGGGATTAGCTTCTGCTGGTAGGTATTAAAACAGGATTCTCTTACTTGCAGTGATTCCAAGAGACTTTTAAGTAGCTTAGAAATACCAGCAATAACCTCCTCTGTTTATAGGTCACGAGTTCTCCATCCTTTCTGGCCAGCTATATCTCTTGGAAGCTTAGTGTAAATTGATTACATAGGATAAGACTGACATGAGTTGAGGGTTGAACAGTGAAGCAGTGGTACTTATCAGTCTGACTTGTATTTAGGGAAGGTTTTATAGTTTTCCACGGAATAAATAAAGGTGTGCTTTTAATTTTTTTTGAGTTGTTTTTATTTGTATTTTAAAATTATGGGACCTTGAGAGCTTGTTTGGAGGTTCCAGCAGAGGAGCGCAGCTACTCATATACCCTTGACCGAAGAACAGTCCTCTTTCCTGCTGGGGAACGTCGTCCTCCTGACCGAGCACGCAGCTTTGGAAGGGATGCATCCGCCTAGGCAGCCAGATCAGCCGAATCAACCCTGGCGAGCAGTTGGGTGACAGATGTCGCAGCCAGATCGCCCTCATATCTACTTGAAATATATATTACATATAACATATATAATAAAATAAAATTATGGGTTTTTAAAAATTGTGGTAAATTATGCACAACATACAATTCACCACTTTAACTATTTTTAAGTGTACAGTTCAGTAGTGTTAAGTATATTATTGTGCACCCAGTCTCTAGACTTTTTCATCTTGTAAAACTGAGATTCTAGACCCATTAAATGACAACTCCCCATTTCAAGGTATGTTTTAAAGTTATGGAATTTAAGTATGCATGAAACATAAAGAAACAAACTGTCTTATTGTTATTGCATCTACTGTCGCTTCTTCATGTCCAATTACAGTCGTGTGTAGCAGGAGTAATTCCTGCCAGCTCCTGCATCTGAACTGAAGGGGATACAATGTGAAACTGTGTCTCAGGAGCTTTTCAACTTTTAATTTCCCCGTCTACAGGCTGGAAGTAAAAAGTTTAATCGAGCCAAACTCTTGAATGTGGGCTATATAGAAGCTCTCAAGGATGAAAATTGGGACTGCTTTATATTCCATGATGTGGACCTGGTGCCCGAGAACGACCTGAATCTTTACAAGTGTGAGGATCAGCCCAAGCACCTGGTGGTGGGCAGGAACAGCACTGGGTACAGGTAAGGTGGCTGTGCATGGCCTGCTGAGCTGGAGAAGCATGCCCTGCTGTCACCGAGGCTGTGCGAGATGTCGTGTCCAGAGTGTCTTAGGAAAATGAGAAATAGGAAAAATAGCGCATGACATATCACTTAAAGTTCAAAACAGGAATTTGAGAAATCAGGTTTTTCCTTTTAAGAAAAAGCCCTACAGACAGGGTTGGCAGAGGAACCCAAAGACAAAAGGGAAAGAACAGGAGAGGGAAAATAATGCAGGCATTGCAAACCAGGGCCAGCCTCACTTGCAGCATCCACACAGTGGAGCTTTTTCAAGCTGTTGCCCACTGCAGAATCAAGTAATTACCTGTCTATCCTTGACTTCCCCTCTAGGAGGAACAAAAGCCTGCCCCTTAATTCAATTTTTAGGCCTCTGTTGTAAGAATGTGACATCTCTTTGCAGATGGTGGCATCTTTCCGGATTCTGAGGGGCGGTGGGGAGGGGAGTATCCACTGAGTAGTCTGCACAGGGGCCAGAACACCCAGGACAAGTTCCTTCTCTCACAGCCACTGTGGGAAGTGCTGGGTCCCCCATTTCTGTCTTCATTCCCCATTTCTTGTGCCCCCCAGGAGAGGCATAGCTGCTTTTCAACCTTATTTTTATACCAGCTCCTATTTAAGCACAGCCAAGAGGAAATAGTGACCAAGAAAATTCTCTATGAATGTAACTATATATTTGCTTATGTGTGTGCACACTTACCTATCAGCTGCCCCCAGGCCCTGCCATTCACAGGGGCTCATACCTATAGTTCTTACTGTGCTCTGGGCTATGAGACCAATTTGAATAGGCCCAGTGCCTGCCCTCAAAGGGCTCCCTTCCCTGTTGTGTGTTGGTGGGGAGACATCTACAGTGGAGTTGCATCAATTTTGCACTTAACTTTTGCAAATTTAACTATAAGCACTTGGTAATGAGGGAGGAAAGCTTTGGGAGGAGAAAAAGCTTTGGGGCTGGGGGAAGATGCCATGTGCCTGAATGAGGGCAGGTGCAGGTGGGGCCTCAAGCCTTGGGAGGGTTCTAGAAGAGAATCATAGGATTATTTTCCTTTGGAGAACTTGATCTTTGGATCTGAATATCATTATCTGGAGGTTTTGTTTTCTGGCCTCTGAGCCACCTCTGCTTTGGAGAAAGCAGCATATTGTGCCTGGGCACCTTGCTATTTTCAGGAGCATGTCAAACCATCTGTTCACTTATTGTGTAAGTTTTCGCTATCTACAGCACAGAATACCTGTATGTTGGACCCCTGACATAGATGATAATTAAACATCTGTGTAGAGAAATTAAATCAAACAGGATTTTTTTTCCCCCCAAGTGCAGATAACAGGATTGTTTTAAGGACAGGGCTTTTGTTGGAATTCTAGATTTTATCTTTGTGTTAGGCTGGACCAGAAGAAACTGAGTTCTCAGGCATTCCTGCTGGGAATTGATTTTGAATAAAACTTCAATGTCACAATCATGGGTTTCATCAGAGGCTACTCACTCTAAAAACAGCCCCTGTGTGAATCTTACTGTTTTAACTTGCTGTTGTAACTGGCCAGACATTTCTTTTATAACTAACAATCTGAAAGCCTTTGTCTTCCTTGAGTAACGGGCAGGTTTTCTTAATGTGAATCAGGGGATTGAATGTACCCTCTCTTTTCTTCTGGATGCGAGAAGTTCTGAGCCAAATCTATCTCCGCCTTTGTAAAGCTGAAAAGAATCTTATTTGCAGATAGAGTTCTAATATATTTCTCACTTTAATCTTTTCTGATTTAAGTTTTCCTCTGTTCCTGGTTTGTCATGTATATGTATTTTGCTTTGTTATATGTATCATGTAAATTGCCTCATCTTCTGTGGCCAGGGAGAGACATACATTAATAATGATCCAACCCCCCCCCCCCCCACCTTTGCTACTTTGGGTGGAATCTTTCCATAGCTGGCAGCTATGGGGCTGGTAGCTAAGTGTCTGCTCCGTGCTGGTAACTGTGTGTCACTGCACCACAGAACTTAAATCAGCACGCGCTTTATTCATTGGCACAACAGTCGCATGGGTGTGATAAGTGCAAGAAATGTTTTCACTTTACACCCATGCAGAGAGGAGTTAGACTGTTGCCCCAACGGTCCCAGATTCTGATGAAGCCAGAAATCAATCTTGTTTCTCCCACTGACCATGGGTCAGTGATAAAGCTCTGGACCAGCCTGTGGCAAGTGATATGGCCAAGAATTCCTCTAGTACCTGCCTGCTTTCTACTGGATTCTACTGTTATTTTATGACTACGTCTGCCCAATCTTATTGCTCTTTAAGAAGAAATAAAACTGTCCCAGGGCCAATTAAATAGTTGTGCGTTTCCAGATGAGAAGAAAAACTAAAAGCAAAGATCAATAAACACATAGACGCTTGCCATCCAGGAGGCCACTGAGCAGTGGAGTTCTGTAACCTTCCTTGCCCGCTCCTCTCTGCCTTCACTTCTCGCTGCGGCTCAGCTGGTCTCCAGGTGCTGCTCAGACTGTCTGCCCTTTTCTTCCTCTTTCCTTTTCCACATGGGGTTTTGGCCACCTAGAGGTCCCCCATTTTTCTACCTACCCGAATCCTCCAATGTGTGGCATCTCCTTCCTCAGAACCCTAACAATGCTCACCTCTTGTTAGACTATAAACTCTTTGAGGGCAGGGCCCAGGGATTACAGTGTTTGGCCAGCTGCCTTGCTCACGGTGCACAGTTGTTACTGAATAGGTCACTATCAGATCATCAGTATTGGGTTTCTCCTGGTGACCCCTCCGTGGTGCTTGGCAAGTTAGGTCTGGGCAGTGCTTCTACTCTGTCCTGATGGAGCTACTGGCCTTTAGGTAGTTAAGAATCCCTTCCCACTCCAAGCCCAATAACCACGGCAACAGGTCACTGTCTTAGGTGTCTTGGGCAGTAATAGCTGCCTTCTGAGCACTTTATGTCCTTTCGTTTGTTCCAGTTAAAATAACACCATTTTCCAGAAGTTTAGGTTGAGGGTATATGAGTAAATCTGTTTCCATTATGGGTTAAACAGGGTCCTCCCCTGTGCTAGAACATAGAAACAATCAGTTGAACCACAAATTACCTTTTGGGACTCCAACTGTTAGATGGCAAGTGTCTATGTGTTTATTGATCTCTCCTTTTGGGTTTTTTTTTTCTTTTTCTTATCTGGAAAATCAGAATATTTCATAGGTCCTGGAGCACTTTGCATGGAAATTCATTAAAGTTAGAAATCCTTTATATATTCACATCCTTTTATTCAGTCACATTAAAGTTATTAAGCTGCCTTCATTTGCATTTCTGAATTGTTACGTTTTTGTCTTCAGGGATATCTTTATTTCTTAGATTTGCTCATTGGTCTACCAGTATCACTAGAGGGCTGTGTGACTGGGAGGCACCCTCTCACTGGTCCCTTCTGATCTCTTCTCTTTTCCCCTTTCCTTGTGGGTGTCCCCATGGCTCCACTTTCTGCCCTCTTCTCACGTGCTATATTGTCCTTGGCAGTGTATTTCTCCTGCTCCGGCCCTCCAAGTACCGCCTCTTGACAGCTTATTTCCACTGCTGTATCTTTAGCCTCTCTTCTCTTTTGAGCTTGGACCTCATATCTTTTTGACTGCTGGCAAAAGCCCCAGGGATATCTCAGATTCCACTTATCCAAAACATAATTTACTGTCTTCCTTTCAAAACCTAATTATTGTTCCATATACTCTCCTTTTGTGAAAGACACTGTTATCTACCCAATTGCTCAAACCAGGAACATCAGGTTAGTTGAAGTGTATTGGGTTCTTCAGGAAACAGACTGAGATGGAACTTTGCATGTGTGGAAGTGGAGATTTGCACACCAAGTGTGTGCGGGAGCTGTTTCCTGCTCTCTACCCACCTCTCTCAAAAAAAGTTAAAGTAGAAAAACAGTATAGTCTCTAGGATACTTATTCATGCTGAACCTGGATGCAGCCTTCTTAACCTAGTGCCCTGTAGCTATGACCATTACTTGGATTGGCACATGAGATGAAATCTGTCACCCACATCTGATGTTGTGGTGCAGACTTATAGGTACCTCTGTAGACCTCTGCACACAGACATTGAACATTAACAAGAACAGGTGGGTGGCACCTTGCTTAGCGAGGAGATGCGAGCACTTGTCTAGACAGGAATGCGGGCCCAAGCAAGGCCAGGGGTGTTGGGAGGCGGGTGCCCAGCTGGAACGGATGGGCGGAGTGCGTGGCGTTCAGGGTGGTCCTAGAATGCCAGCCCTGACTCAGAGACTTCTCAAGTGTCTGTGGAGAACAAGAAGGCTTTGTGCTAACGTTCTTACCTTCTCTCTCCTCTCTTCTGCTCCAGGTTGCGTTACAATGGATATTTTGGGGGCGTCACTGCCCTAAGGAGAGAGCAGTTTTTCAAGGTGAATGGATTCTCTAACAACTACTGGGGCTGGGGAGGCGAAGACGATGACCTCAGACTCAGGTGAACAACAGGAACGGGTCCCCTTCACGGGGCCCTGCCATCAGCGATGGCTCTGGAAACCCACGTGTTACAGTTCCTATAGATGCCAGCCCAGCAGGGCATGAGGCTGCGGGGTGGCAGGGGCAGAGGGAGGGCAGGATGCCCCAAATTGCTTTTGGCCACTGGAGTGTGGAAATGATGGAAGGTGGCCTGTTCCTGGCCCATGGACGTAGGGCCCACAGTGTTGATGGAGGTCTCTGTGGACTTACCAGTGGGTATTGCTTACTGAGAAGGGCCTCACCAATGAACAAAAAGCTGCAATTTGAGGAAAGTGGCCAGAGGGCTCGTTATAAGCTTATGCGTTCTCTCAGACCCCAGGGAACCCTGCCCAATTCCCCGTGCCCAGAACAGGAATTGCCTGCAGCCTGTGATGAGCTGCATACCCCGAAGCAGGCCGGCCACGATGTCCTCTCTTTTAGGCATTCGCCAGCCCCGCAAACTGTGGGAGCCTGTCTCTCAGGCCAGCCTCCGGGCTGCTGGCATTATCCTCAGTGTTCCGGGACTACTCTCTGCTCTGAACTTGAGTTTCATGGCCAGATAGGTATCCCTACCTCCCAGAAATAAGTAATTATTCAAGAGACTGCAGCCAGTATCTTCAGACTTGCAATAACACGGCCTTCCCTGGCTAGCAGGGGACCCCGTTTCCTCCTGCTCTTGTCTGTTGGAAAGGAAGTTTCTCAGCTGGGGTTCTGAGTTAATAGATATGTGACTGTCAGGACTTTTTCCTCGTTTCAGCATAAAGAAGCCAGAGCTTCCTGCTCATCTTGTTCCCTTGTGTAGGCTGAGAGTCTCTGGGGTGTTTCTGGCAGGAGGGGAGGGGTTTCCCTGACCAAAGTCTGCATAGAATGGCCATGTGTGGCCGTGTGACGGGCAACTGCTCTTCAAGGCCTGTGTGGCCAGGGCTGATGAAGTGGGCAGAGCGCACCTGCTAGATTTCAGGGCAAGAGCAGCAAAGGCTGGAGGTAAACAGTATCCATCATCTCCCCAAATCCATTTTACTGCCCAGATGGGATGGTTGGTAGAATTTTGCACTGATCATGTATCATCACTGTCTTTTTTCCTGCTGCTCCTTGGCTACAAGGTCGGGGGGAGCACCAAGTTTTGCTTTTGTTTGATAAGAATGTCAGGGCCTTCAGAGTGGTTCTTGACCAATGCCATGGATAACTAAATGGTTTTAACATAAAATTGGTTGAGATTTATTTACTAAATATGTATTTGCTCACCTGTGCAGCAGGCACCATCCTTCTTCGCACTTATGTGTCCCATTACGGTTTGCAAAGCATGTTCCTTGTGGACTCTCTCCGTTGAGCCTGTCTGATCAACTCTGTAACACCCCGGGCATTTTATAGATGGGAAACCTAGACCCAGAACAATGAACCGACTTACCAAGATTATAAATGACAAAGTCTAGATTTGAACTGAGGTTCATGGGCTTTAAAGCTTGTGACCTTAAACGATCATCACTTTCTTTGTTAAAAGAAGGAAGCACTAAGTAAACTAGGGATTCTAAGGGACTTGATTCTCTTATTCATCATAATATTTTACAATTTATTTTTCAATTACAGTTGACATACAATATTATATTAATTCCAGGTGTACAACATAGTGATTTACATTTATATACCTTACATCATGATGTTTTAAAATGTACTTTCTCAGTTGTTTTTGGAAAATAACAAACTATAAATTGACATATCTCCTTTGGATTCCAAAAGTAAATGTTAAATGTGATTCTCTGATGGACTTAGTGCCCGAAGCCCAACATTATAAGAAAATTCTTTTAAAAAAACAACACCCAAATAATCAAGCTCTGTGTGACTATTTATGTGTGTGCACCTGCATATACATTTTTGCAATTGATTCTTTTTAAGTGCCTAATGGTAGATAAGTAAGATAGATTTTTTTTTTTTTTTAAAACCACCTGTGTTATTTTTCTAGGGTTGAGCTTCATAGAATGAAAATAATCCGACCAATGCCCGATGTGGGTAAATACACAATGATCTTCCACACCAGAGACCAGGGCAATGAGGTGAATATAGAACGGTAAGTCCCGGCTTCCTGGGCCTGGTACGTTGCCTATTTAGTCTCTTCCGTCAGCAAGGACGCTGCTGAATCCTATCAGAGGAGCCAGTTGATTGTGCTCCAGGCTTTTTATTGAGGTCATTTTGAAACAGACACAGAAGTAGAGGCGCCGGATATCGCACCCTCTGGACCCCATTCCTAGCTTCTGCAGTTACCAGTTCATGGCCTCTCTTCTTTCTCCCACTTCTTTCTCCTCCCCCACTGGGTTATTTAGAAGCAGATCATAGACATCACAGCATTTCGTGTGTAAAAACTTCAGTATGTATTTTTAAAATATAACAAGTCTTTAAAAAAGAACCGCTCTACCATTATCATACCTAAAATAAAATTAACTGTACTTTCTTAATGTCATCAATATCCAGTCAGTGTTCAGACGTCCCTGATTATCTCATAAATGCTTTAATGTAATCACTTGTTTTATTCCAATTAGGATCTAGACAAGGTCCATGCATTGTGTTTAGATGATCTCTCTGAAATCTCTTTTAATCCGTAGATTCCTGCTCCCCTCTTTTTTCCCCCCATTGCAATTTATTTGTTGAACAAATCAAGCCATTTGTCCGATGGCATTTCCTACATTGGGGATTTTGCCAATTGCATTCCGGTAGTAAATCTTAATGTGTGCCCCTGACCTCTGCATTTCCTTGTGAACTGGGACTTAGATCTTAAGATTTGACAGAGTCCAGTACTATTTTGGGGCAAGAACACTTCCTGGATGGTGCCATGTACCTCCTCTTGTGTCACAACAGGACAGGATGTCTGGATGTGTCTTTGTGATATCAGGATCTGTGGGGTTAGGTATTGTCAGGCCCATCTACTCATTGTGAGGTTCCCCATCAGTTTTTCACCTAATGATTTTAGCAGCCATTGCTGATTGTTGCCTAAATTTATGACTCAATTAGGGATTGCAAAATTCTGATATTTTGTCACACCTTCTGCATCTATTAGCCAGATCTTTCTACAAGGAAGGACTTGCCCTCTTTGTCTCTTTGAGTGCCCTGGGTTACCGTTCTTATAAAAAAGGCAGAATAAAGGGAAAGAATCAGCATTGCTCTTTCACTTTTCAAAACGATGAGGTGATGTTCCCTGGCATCCTCAGGGAACATTCTTTTCAGTGCTCAACTTGTCTCGTCTTTGGCAGATGAGATCTTCTTCATGCTGACTCCTGAATCCTTTGACGTAACTACACTGATTTTGAGGGCTTCCTTCCCTGCAATCTGGTGTGATGAGCTGTTCTAGGCTCACCTTGTACTCTGTCCCAGGAATTAGCCCTTCCACTAAGGAATCCTGACAGATAAGCCAGTTCTTTATGGGGCTATGACTGAAGAATCTATATTTCTTTGTTCTGTCCCCCCCTCCTTTTTTTTTAATCTTCACCTGAGGATATGTTTTTATTGATTTTTAGAGAGAGAGGAGGGGAGACAGAGAGAGAAAGAAGCATCAATGTGAGAGAGAAACATCTATCGGTGCCTCCCATATCCCCTCAACTGGGGATCAAACCCATAATCTGGGTGTGTGCCCTGACTGAGAATTGAGCCCACAGCCTTTCTGGTGTATGGGAAGACACTCCAACCAACTGAGCCACCTGGCCAGGGCTCCCCTAACTTTTAAAACAGCATTGAAGGCCTTTTGGCCCTCCGTTAAAGTCTACATTTTACAACAGTATTAGTGGGCTTTTAGCTAAATATTATAGGGCTTTATTAGAATCTATATTTTAAAGCAATATTAAAAGGCTTTTTAGCTTTTTTGTTAGAATCTACCACTTTAACAAAACAACTATTTCTGTTTTTCATGTGTCTTACTGGTCTCTGTCCATAGGTATGCACTTTACTCTTTAAATAAAAAATAATAATTATTATTTAAAAAAAATATATCTTTATTGATTTCAGCGAGAGGAAAGGAGAGGGAGAGAGAGAGACAGAAACATCAATGATGAGAGTCATTGATCAAGCCCACAACCTGGGCATGTGCCCTGACCAGGAATCGAACCCCGATCACCTGGATCCTAGGTCGATGCTCAACCGCTGAGCCACGCCCGGCCAGGCTAAAAAATAATTATTGAGTAGACAAAAAAGAATACTTACAAATTATATGAAAAATCTGAAGATTCTTGATACCATGAACACTGGTGGTGTCCCCCACCCAATTTATGCCTGTTACCTGTGTGGCCCTTCCTAATTTCTTATCTGCCCCCCTCCCACGTTGAGAGGCAACAATTTCCTGAAGTTTCTTGATAATTTGGGATCATTATAATTAGTTGTGCCATTTCTCGGTTTTCTTGTTTTCCCATATATTTGTATTGTTTAGTTTGCATGTTTTTCTATTTTACATGAAAGAAATCCTGCTGGCCTGGCCGGGCGTGGCTCAGCGGTTGAGCATTGACCTGGGATCCAGGAGATCGTGGTTCGATTCCCCTGTAACAGCACATGCCCAGGTTGTGGGCTTGATCCCCAGTCGGGGGCGTGCAGGAGGCAGCCGATCAATGACTCTCTCATCATTGATGTTTCTCTCTCTCCCCCTCTCCCTTCCTCTCTCTGAAATCAATAAAGATATATTTTAAAAAAAGAAAAGAAAAGAAAAATCCTGCTGTATTATCTTCCTCTGACTTTATTTAGCTCAGCATTGTGCTTCCGACCTCCATCCACATTGTTCCTCTAACTGAAATGGATTGCTTTTCACTGGTGGGCTCTTAGAGACCAACTCGGGTCACCACCCACATCCCAGGGCTCCGGCCACACAATTACTTCTCCTTCAGATGCATTCTGCTGTTTTGCATGTGAGTGTGTCTTGCACAAGGTGGTTTCTCTTCCTGCGTATCCTTTCCCTCACCTTCTTCACTTAGTGAGTTCCTCCTCTTTTAAGCCCCATTCAAATTTTCCTTCTCTCCGATCCTTTTCCAGGCTCCGTCATGAAGTGAGGCACCCTTAATTCATTCTTCTCTATGTACATTCTAACTTTATTTGAGACTGTTGGGAGAGCTGTGTATCCTCCCTGCATACAGACAGTTTCCCCAATAACGTTGGAGGATTCATAGAGCCCCTGAAGCCTATCCAAGGACCTGTTAGCAGTGGATGACACATATCACATCATATCAGTGTTAACTATATGTCCTTCTGTCCTGTAGACCTGGCACTCGCCACATGCAAGTGTCATTATTATATGGCACTTTCCATCATTGGTCTCCAGGGTCTCACATGAGGTCTGGCACATGAACACATGGCTGTCATTGGTGCCTGTTACCTTAGATGGGGAAAATAAACATTTTTGCAATAAGAAACCCAACAGGTATAATAATTTACCAAGATGCTTTTGCTAAATTTTGTGGCAAGGCAAAAAGCAATGGAAATACATGTTAAATTCTTGTCTTACCCTTCACATTTGTTCTTTTTATCTTTAGGATGAAGCTCTTACATCAGGTGTCACGAGTCTGGAGAACAGATGGGCTGAGCAGTTGTGTTTATAAATTACTGTCTGTGGATTACAATCCTTTATATATCAACATCACAGTGGATTTCTGGTCTAACCCATGACCCTGGATTGTCTGGTGATGTTCGGAAGAGCTGAATATTTGATTGCAATAGTTTTGGCCTAGAGACTTCCCCTAGTAGCACACATTAAGAACTTGTTACAGCTAATTACCAAGCTGAACTTTTCCTTTTTGTATTTTCTTAGTAGAGTTCCTGGTAAGATGGAATGTAAAACAGCTGTAACAAAACAGCTTTCTTAGTTGTTTTGATCATGAAGGTTAAAATATTGTAATACGGATACTCGAAGGACTGAATATGAAAGGAAGACTCAAAAGATATCATGCAGGCTACTTGAGAACACTAATTGAAGGAGATTTATTTAAGTTTGAAGTGATACATTGTGGGATAAAAAAGGCCACAGGAAATAAGATTGGTGAATATCACGGAGAACCAGAATTGTTCTCGGAGGGAGAAAGGTACGAAGATGTATTTCTCTTACTCATTTATCCTGCATGGTCATCTGTGAAGAGGTGGGTCCCACATGAGAAGACAGCAGCAGAAGAGGGGAGAGAGTTGGAGAACCAAGATGCAGCCAATTTGTGAATTGAAGAGGCGGTGGGAGGGCAGTGCCGGTTGTGCTGGCTGCTGCTAATGCTGTGCAGGTGGTGTCACCTGCCCGGACACGCCTTCCAGGAAGACCCCGGCAGAAAACACATTGTCTACTACTTTTTAAATCATTTTTGTAAAATGATTTTGTACATGTAGCATTTGAATTAGCAGTTTGCAAATTACATAGTAACTAATAATACATTGGAAATACCTCTGCAGTAAAATATAAAAAAACCTTTGGGTGCCCAGTCTTGTTTTTTACTGTTGTGTGAGGCCTACGGATGTGTTTATTTCAGTATCCCTAATCCCAAACAGCTTAAAAACAAAACAAAGGAGACCAGACCTCCCACTCCTTCTGTTCTTCATCTCTGTTCCTCTCTTCTGTTCTTCCCGAGTACAGCCACCTTGTATAAGCAGCTCCAGGCGGGTGCCTCTGTGTCTAGTTTCCTGGGCCACCGCGTGGTTTTGTTCCCTTCATCGCCTTGTGTCTGTTCCTTTCTCGTGATCAGTGATGGATACAACAGGGCTGGCCTAAGGGGCACACCTGGTTGGTTATAGGACAGGAGGGGGGGGGAGCCCAGAGTTTGGAAAGCCTTTCATTTGGAAGGAAGGTGGGCTCATGGCAGGGACTTTAGTAGTGGCAGTGATGTGGGAGAGAAGCCACAGGTGCTGCTGAATTTCCTGGGGAGGGGTGGGGACGTGGGGGGATAATCTAAGGAAGGTAATAGGAAATAGATACTGAGTCAACAGGAAGAAAAGTATTTGTTTTTCATAGGTAAGTGGGCACATAAATAATGTAGATGTTGATGTTCTTAAGCAAGTATTGTGCAACTGTGCTCCAGGGTCTCTCAAGTCGTCGTTATTATATGACACTTTGTTAAACTGGAGCATGAATGAGTGCCAGCCAAAAAGCGAAACTAATAATCCTTCCCAAACAGGGAGAGGGAGGGAAGGCGGCTCCCAAGAAAGACAGCAGTCACCACCCAAGCGGGGAAGGAGAATTTGACAGGGAAAATACACTTTATAGACATTATAGGTTTACCTAGGGCTGGCCTGGTTTACCTTTAACTCAGTAGGAACAAGTAAAAGTGTTTTGTTTTGTTTTTATTAGCACAGAAAGAATGAGGATTTTCGTGTTTTCCCCCTCTTGCTCTTCTCTCTTTTCTGCAGAATTTTTCTTTAGCATTCTGTTCCAATTTTCTTAATTATCATAACACACAGACTGAACTATTGTGATGGCTGATGGCCAGTCTAGGGGTCCCCAGTCTGGAGGCTGTGGGTCCCTGGCCGTGGTTGAGGGTAAAGCAAGATAAAAATGTGTGTAAGGAATTTGAGGGTCCATATCCGAGAACCCCATTTCTCACTCAATGGAAGTGAAATACAGTTACTACTATGTGGAAACTCCCTGTGCATTTTCAGCTGAAACAAGGCACCTGCATTTTTTAAATGTTAGTAATCACTGTACTATGCCTATCACTATTCTTCAGATAATTCTTTCAACCAAGATAATGTACAAGTCATTTAAGTGACTCATTATGAAACTTCTTGAGGTGGAAGATAATTTTTTAAGACCTTTATTTCCCCCTGTGCCACTTGCCCTGCAGTGGGAGTTGGAGCCCCGGGACAGGCTGGAGGCCTGCGGCTGCTCTTTTATCACAGTTGGGCAGGGGAGTTTGGTCTCCAAGGAGCAGAGCTTCCCCCGCAATTCCTGCCCTGTGTATTTTTCATTTTCAGCTGCCACTAAGAGGCCACGTTTTTTGAGTGTTGTAGGTATGCCTACCATAACTGCTAAGGATTATATGGGTGCAGTCTGTTTGGACTTAGCATGAAGACTGGGCTACTTTAAAGTTTTTGGTTTTTTTTCTTATACTACCACTCATAGCACTCGATGGCTTGTATTGCTTTTACATGTACTCTATGGATCCTGCTGAATCTTGAGAGAAGTAGGCTAGATGAGGAAGTGGAAGTTAAAAACAGGTGGGGGACTTGCCAGACATCTCACAATTAGTAAGTGGCAGACTCAGGGCACAAACTCAGGTCTCTTGACTACAAGATCATTATATAATAATTCCCTCATCTGGGCTTCTCTCATTCTTTTTTTTTTTTTTTTTAAATATAGCTTTATTGATTTCAGAGAGAGGAAAGGAGAGGGAGAGAGAGAGAGACAGAAACATCAATGATGAGAGTCATTGATCAAGCCCACAACCTGGGCATGTGCCCTGACCCGGAATCGAACCCCGATCGCCTGGATCCTAGGTCAACACTCAACTGCTGAGCCAGGCCCGGCCAGGCTTCTCTCATTCTTTGGGTAGTTTTCCTGAAGCTATATCCCTGTCCTAGCTCCTAGAGAAGGTTGGTATCTTCTGGACCCTAAACAGTATGTTCCATTCTCATTTGGTCTCTCTCAGCTCTTTCCCAGACATTCTCCCTGGGTTTTTTTGCCCTTAGCACCCTCCCTTCCACTCAAGCTTCTATCAGACAGGTTTCCTGGGGGCCCAAAAATGCTCTGTGAATGACTCTTGGGTGAGATGAAACATTTTCTGCCAGACTCGAAACCTCCACTTTCCCCAAGTCCTATACATACTCAGTCCCTGTCAAAGGCCTTTAACATGTCCCACAGGATGGAGCATAGTCAGGTATATTTCATAATTTAGTTTTTGCCAATCACATTACAAAACTTCTTTTAAAAAGCCTATTCCTTAGTCCCTTGTGTATTTAAGCTACTGCCTCCTTGATTGGCTTTAGAACCCTGAAGACCATCCTGTACCTGCTGAGAGGGCCTGGTAGGTTTCGAAAGTATTCGCGGAGGTAGCGAGAGGTCCCATCCCAGGAAGCTGCTTGTACAGGCAAAGGCTCCATTGCTCCATTGACAGCTATTGAAGTGAAAGTGCAAATAAAAGTGAACCTTGTGTGCGTGTGTGTGTGTGTGTGTGTGTGTGTGTGTGTGTAATTTTGGACCTTGGGGGAGAGGCTGGTGAAGGGTGGGGCATAATAATAATTGAATGCTTGCTTCTTGTTAGTTAATATCCCTGTGTTTTGTATTTTAACTTTCCAATAGCCCTGTAGGAATATACATACTGCAAAGAGAAAACACATTCAAGTTAAGTAACTTCCCAAAGTCAGAAGAGATGAGACTTGAACCCAGGTCTCTCTTGACTCTAGTATCTTTTGTTGTTTTCTTTTCCCCTCAGAATATCACCTTGTCAGGAGATTAGGAGATTTTTCTGTGAAGGCAGCATGGGCAGAGATCTTATTTATAGCTAAAAAATAGTACACAGAGCCCTGGCGGGGGGCTCAGTTGGTTGGAGCATCATCCTGGACACCGAAGGGTTGTGAGTTCAGTCCCCAGTCAGGGTGTGTGCAGGAGGCAACCGATCAGTGTTTCTCTCTCTCTCCTTCCCTCTCTTTCTAAAAATCAATAAAAACATATCCTCGGGTGAGAATTAAAAACCAGCAACACAGACCTTGAGATGTATCCATTAAAACGCCTTATCTTCATGACCCTGGTACATTCTTCCACTATCAAGTAGGAGTTTTGCTGAAAAGCTGTTCCTCATAACTATTGTTTGAGGGCCAATTAATTTGGACCAGTATATTTGGTCGTTAAACTTATTTCAATAAATTGAAGCAAGATGACATTAGTTGGCATGTTCTCAGTGATTATGGGCCAAGCAGAGTTCTTCAGACCAGATTTATGGTATAATTTCCTGCTGGTATCTCTTCCAGGCTGTTAGCCATTCCAGCGCACGCTTTGCATATCTTGCTGCATCCTCTTGGCTCCGTGTGAGGATAGACATGTTTTCCTGAAGCAGTTTCTGAGAGGCCAAGTCACCTGCCAAAGTCATGCAGAGCTGGGATTTGGAGCCAGGTATTTGACTCCAAAATTCATGTTCTTAACCGCTTCATGGTAACAGACAACAAATACACAAAGAGAGGAAATAAGGAAGGGCAATTGCAGAGTGTCATGTCCTTTAAACAAAGACCCCCAGGAACACATCTGCAGATAAATAAATTGGGATTATGACTCATTGCAGTGAGTGAGAACATATCACATACCATGGGGAACAATGAGGTGTCTCAGGAAAAGGGAGCTAGAACCTACGCTAGCATTTGGGCGTGGGTCGGGCCATTGGTGGGGGGGAGGGGTCTGAGGAAGCGAGGTGGGCTCTGTATGCGATAGTCAGAGCTGTGCACCTCAATACATTTTATCCATAGGGAGGGACTAGTAGGAAAACAGAGCTGTAACAGGTAAACACGTAGCAGCCACTCACTTTAGCCCAGAAAGGGTGTGTGGCATTTTGTGGTGGGCACAGTGACCTTGTTTTTGTCTGTGCTTAGAGAGAATTATGAAGTGGCCTTGCTTTGCCCAGTTTTATCTTGGTCACAGAGGAACCTTATCTGAGGTTGGGATTCTATGACATTGTTTACGTCTAATAGAACAGCAGGTCCTGGTTGTGGGTGCCAGGCCAGCTTCTGAATGTCAGGGGCTCCTCCTTTTTTCTTTTTCAAGAAGAACTCAGAGTAGAGGCCACTAGAAAGCAGGGCATGATGGCACCATTTCTCTTTAACCTCAGGATTTGGCTGTTTGTCTCCTTCAAGTGTGTGTGTGTGTGTGTGTGTGTGTGTGTGTGTGTGTTGGGAGTTAGTGGGGTGCTGGGGAGGGAAGGTTGGTTGGAGAAGGGTCTAGGAATTATGAATTTCTCAGGAATGCTGCATTTCTCCAAATGTTTTTGGATTTCCTCATTGGATATGGCCACTTGAGCCTTATAAAAACATCACACATGAAAGCAAATTCAGTAGCTTACAAATAGCCTCCTCTGGCTTTCTTCTTTGATTTCATCTCACATATAGGATGTAATAAGGATCTGGGTGAGGTGAAGAGGGAAGAGAAACTGGAGGAAATATTAGATACAGAAGGAGAAAAGAAATTGTTCAGTCAATAGAAATGAGAAACCAGCTCAGTTTCCAGTTCCTCAACCACAGCCCAGCTTGTGAGAGGAGATTAGATTTTCAAATTCACATGACTATTATTATTCCTTCTTTTCTTTATGGGTATCCAGAGAGTACCTGATCTGCTGCTCAGAATAGAAGCAGTTCTTATTGATTCCAGCTGATGGGGAAAAAGCTACAGAGCTGATAATATATATGAGCAGCGGGCTTTCCAATGTTCAGTGTAAACAGCTTGCCAGGAGCCTGCGTAGCAAGCTGGGGAGCAAACGGCCAACCGAATGACCCGCTGGTGTTGCAATCAGGGAAAACCTGCCCAAAGTTAGTCTGACACATTTCTGGTGTTAGGTAATAAGTTTTCCTTGCCCACTTGATACACAGGTGGACAGACTGTTGGAAAAGTCCAAGTTTCATAAGATGGCTTTGTCTGGGCCTGCCTTAAGTCCAGCAACCTGCCAGCAGCCAGGCTCTCCTGCTCTCTTCCCCCTCCCTGGTCTGGTAGGGCTGGAGGTGTCTTCGGTGAGGCTGGGCCTGGGCCTCACCCTGAACATTCGTTTGGGTCTCACTGTGAATCTCCCTTCAAGGAGTGTCAGATGCCAGAAGGAAAAGGGGGAAGGCTGGGCTTCCAGGGAAGGCAGAGGGGGATGGAAGCAGGAAGCTGCCCTGAGGCTCAACTGAAGGCTCTATGGCAGGAAGCACAGAAGTCCCGAATGGCTGGACCTTTTGTAGGAGAATCCTCAGGCTGGGCCTGTCTTAGCTGAAAGGTGTGTTCTCCCTAAGCGTTGGTGGCCTGGACACAGTGGGTACCTGAATTCAGGGCCTCATTGTCTTTGGGAGAAGCAGAGCCTGCCCGCATACATCTACAGTGGAACTGGCACCTTCTCTGAAGGATGAGGCTAAGGCTCCATGTAGGATGCTGGCTGGACGGAGGTTGGGCAGCTGCTAACGGAAGATTCATTCTCTTTCTAGTCACTTCTCGGTAGAGAAGGTAGGTGGTAAGATTTAAGGAGCAGCAGGTGGACCACCTTACCTCACATGGCTGCCTAGGATTCCACCAACTAGAGATCAATTTCACTTATCAAGGAAAAACCTGTAGAGAAGATGAAGAGAGTGGGGACTAGTTGTCAATCACCCCTTAGTATGAATTAGTTTTCAAAAATGGTTTTATCTTAACCTAGCTGAGATCCAGTCACAAGAAGGATAGAATTTTGCATGTGAAGCATGAAGCCCTGGAGGGAAGGCAGGAGTGGGCAGGATTTGTTCAGCCAGTGGAGAGCCTGAGGACAATGGAAAACCTAGTTAGCGCTGCAAGAAAGGGCACCAGAACACAGGAGAGAGAATGGAAAGGGGGGTGGGAGAGAGGCATTTCAAAGCTTTGCCCAGAGTAAGTTTCTTCTCTCCCCTCCACTCTTCTGAAAGACCCCGGACAACCTTCTCAGCCAACCGCAGGTGTCATTTTTCTTGACATTCAGGCTCTGGCCTGGAAGATAAGGTGAGACAGGGCAGGACAAGCTGGATGTGTGTCAGGACATAAGCCTTTAGCCCCCTGTCCTGGGAATCATGGATCAGGCTGCTGCCTCAGGTGCACAGCAGAGGCTGCCCCACGCTCCTCTCTGGTCTCTCCCTCTCCCGGGGCGCAGCCTAACGCACAGGAACCTGGTCAGGGGTGTGGTACTGGGGCACTCCTTGGGACTGTGTCGGCTGGGAGGAGGACCCTGAAGTGACAGGTGCATTTTCTTCACAGGAGACTGTGGGTAGTTGGAGTCAGAGACGCTTCCACTGCTTCCAGGCCCAGGAGGAAAAAGACTTGAGGAGCAACAGCTCCATTACCGCTCTGGGCTTAAGTGTAGCAAGAGCAAAAGTAAAGGTAAACGTGGAAGTTCTAACCATTTAACTGCACAACAGGGCCGCTGGTGTCCAACAGGAGACCGCACCCTGCTGCATCTTCCATCTCCTAAACTCAGTCCCCATGAGCCTAATATGCTCTTCTATTAGAAAACCCATTTTGTTAGACTCATCTATGACCAGTTAGGATATTGATAAAAACAAAAGAAAGTGAACATAGTTAAAAGCCCTTTTTATTTATAAGACAGATGTTGAGTTGTATGAACTTCCTTCAGGGCCACAAATGGAAACATAGCTCAGAAGGGAAATATTTTGATAGTAAATAAAAATCACCATAAACCACCCCTCTAATAGCTGGTTGCTTCTCCTTTATTTGAAAGGTGTTTCCAGTAGAGACTGGTAAATATGTATAACAGGCCCCTACTTTGTCCCCAAAAGTTCACATACTTTTAATTAATGGGAGGTTGAGGTCACCAAACACATATCACTCTAAAATGTACAAGAGGAAATTTAAGCCACTGTTAACTCAAGATTGGGCATTGCCCTGGAGAGTAAAAGGATCCGCAGGTGGCATTAAAAGAACCACCTGCGTCTCCGTATGTGGAAGCCACCCCAGAACAAAAGGCAAAAGATGTATCTCGGCCCCTTTTCCTTAGTTCTTTCACATGGACAGTACTGAGATGAATGAAAGCCTTCAAAGGTGTCTTTTAGAAAGTAGTGAGAAATACAGGCAGATTTGCTGTCCAAATACAGATTTGGCTAGCTGTGATAGCACAGGTTCCTATGAATGTCTTTATGCTCCCAAATTAAAAAATAAACCAGGGTGAAAGTAGTTATTACCTACTTTCCAAATTCTCCCTCTCTTATAGTCAGTAAAAATGTTGCAGAATCCTAGACCTGGGTGAAAACGCAACTGGTGAGAATTCCAGGAGCCTGGGAGCCTGAAGGAGCTCCAGACCCGCTGACCCGGCAACTTGAGTGAGAACGCGCGTTCCTGTGGGGCACGCGCGAAGAGTAGGAGAGCAGTCCAGCGCCAAATCCAGAGTCCCTGGGGGAAGGTGGGACCGCAGAGACACTGTATTCTTAATACTCGATTCTGCTCCAGTAGAACATGGTACCCAGGAGAACCCAAAACTAGAATACAAAAGAAAAAAACACAAATTAAAACGTTAAGGAATTGGTTGAGGAACATCTCATATTTGGGGGGGAAATGAAGTTAGGTTCATTCAGGCTTTGAGACACTGGATTTTTTTAAGTTCCTTTATCTTTATTGTTGAGAATATTACAGGTGTCCCCTTTTTATCCCCACTGATCCCCTCCACCCCACATCCATCCCACCCCCAGGCTTTCCCCACACCAATGTCTGTGTCCATGGATTATGCTTATAAACATATAAATTCTTTGATTAACCCCTCCCCACCCCCTCCGCCCCTCCCCGCCTTCCCTCTGAGATCCCTCAGCCTGTTCCATGCTTCCATGTCTCTGAATCCACTTTGTTCATCACTTTATTTTGTTTATTATATTCCACATATAAGTGAGGTCATGTGGTACTTGTCATGTGGTGCTTGTCATGTGGTACTTGACACTGGATTTTTAAAGGTAATCTTCCCTTAAGCAGCATCAATCATTTCTGTGTTAAACTAGCCCCCTGGGAAATTCTTCCTTCTTCCCATCAGGGCTCATTACCCTCTAGTGGATTCCTACTTCTAGTCTGTATTATTTTGGAATCTGAGTTTCTTGCTTCTAGTATGAACTTCTCTTCCCAGGGGACTCTCTCTTTTTCCCAAAATGCTTGTGACCTGGAACAGCTGCCCCCAAGGAACTCAAGATATTTGCCTCAGGCAGGGGGTTAGAATATCTGGGTTCTGTGGCAGATCTGCCACTCACTCCCTGTATCTGTAAAGTAATCTAATAGGATCTTCATCAATCCCAGAGTTAGAAGATTGAATGTGATAGTGAAGTAATAATAATAGTGTCTAATGTTTATTGATAACTTACTATACATCTAGGCATTATTCTAATTGCTACACATATATCTCAATTTAATGCTTCCCAAACCCCATGAACAAACTGAGGCACAGAGAAGATAAGTGACTTATTCAAGGTCATAGAACCAGTAGGTGGTGAAGCTGGGTTCAAGCCCAGGCAGTAAGCTTCAGAGTTTACCTGTTTAACTGCTATGGGCAGTCCCTCCGTAAGCAGCAGTGAACTGGACATGCCCAAGAGCTGAAGCCTGTTGAATTTCTCTATTCCTTGTCAGGTAGGAGTCTGGCTACCTTCCTAGCTACTGTTGTAGAGATGCAATGTTAAAAGTATTTGACATGATGCCTTGTCTATAGAAGGCCTTCAATAGATCTAGTTCCCTCTCTAATTTTGAACTTCAAGGGGACTTACATGATCCAGAATCCAGTCCATTTGATGCTTGCAGAAATATCAAAGGTTTCAGCTGGCCTGGAGTTCTAAGATCCTCAAAAGCCTTTAAACATTAGCCCATGTAGTTCTTGCTAATATGGCACAATAGAAACTTCACTGTTATAATTTTTCGTTTTTTTCAACAGGTTTCCAAGCACTAACTGTATGCTCTTCTAGGCACTGGGGATACAACAAGCAGCTGGTTGCCAGGCTTTAGGCAGAGACAAACACCTCACAGAGGAGCAGTTCCCAGCTAGAAGTGTGTGCAGGGTGTCGTGGGGGTGCCTAAGAGGGTGGATTGAGGGGGCATAGAAGACCCCTCAAAGGAGGTGATTTTCCCTTCCTTCCTGCCTCACTCCACTTCTCACTCCAAACCCAAATTTCTTAAAGTGTGGTGCACAAACACCTGATGGGCCCTTTTAGGGGTCCGTGTTGCAAGAATATTTGTATAACAATATTAAGACTCCATTTGCCCCGTTTCACTGTTTTCACATTTGCATGGATGAAGCAAAGGCTGAGGAAGGTAAAACTGCTGGCATCTTAGCATGATTCAAGGCAGGGGCACTAAACTGTATTAGTTGTCACTGAGTTCTCACTGCTGTGCACTTGCAGAAAAAACAGCCGGTTCTACTTGAGATTGTCCTCAATGAAGCGGTAAGAATTGCTACTTTTATTAAACGCTCACCTCTGAGCACACATCTTTTTGACATTCTGTGTGACAGAAAGGAAGAATGCAGAAAGCAGTTTTGATGCGAACTGAAACATGATGGCTGTCTTGAGGAAAGGCACTTGGGTTGTTGTTCGAGTTGTGCACTGAACTGGGTATCTTTTCAGAGAACATCGTTTTTATTTTGAAAAAAATAACTAACAGACAAGATGTGGTTATTTAGAGTTGGGTGTTTGGCAGACATGCTCTGGAAAAGTTACAAAGTGAGTCTGCCACTTTGAGGGGAAAAACTGACAATATTTGTTGCCAGTAATAAATTTGAACTTTCAACAAAAACCATAAAACTTGTATTTGTCACCACGGGCTTGATAGCATCCCCATGCTTAAGTTCTTTTCCTATGTGGCAATATCAGTGAATGCGATTTCTTGGTATTGCATAAAGAAATTCATCAACATTTGGAAGATCTCTACAACGAACCAATATTTCCCCAGATAACCAATGCATGATTTATAGAATAGTGCACAGGTAAAGATTTATGCTGAGTATAAGACAGACAAATGTAATGTATTCTGATGTAACAGAGTCTGAAAAGTTCATTGGCATAGTTTTAGATTCCATATTGCAACTAACTCTTAAGAATACTACTTGGCAGGTTTTGTGTAATACCAAAGAATATTCACACTTATATTTAGGTAAGGCCATTGAAACATTCCTGTTTTTTTCAACTGCTTATCTGTGTGAGGATGGATTTTCTTCAAATCCTTCAACTTAAGCAACATATTATAATAGATTGACTGAAAAAAAAAAATGTGAAAATCCAGCTGTCTGCTATGAAGCCACACACTGAAGAAAGAGACCTTCAGAAATGTAAAACAATGCCACTTTTCTCACCATTTGTTTTGGAAAACAGTCATTTTTCCCCACAAAAATATATCGTTAATGCCAACATACAATTGGTTTGTTATTTTATTTTATTTATTTGTTATTTTAAATGAATTAATAAGTATTTTGACATTTCCGTGTTACTTTCCAATAGTGTAAGTATTGATAGAGATAGCCCCATAGAAAAAAGCTCTATGGAGGCCTCAATCATTTTTTGAGAGAGTAAAGGGGTTCTGTAACCAAAAGTTTAAGGCTGCTTCCCTAATACAATGATTCTTAATCCTATAGCAAATTAGAATCATCTGGAAATTTTAAAAAATGCCTGTGCCCTGCCCCTAGATCAACTGAATTAGAATCTCAGAGGTTGGGGTCCTGGCATGCTTTGCTTTTTCAAGCTCCCCCAGGTTTTTATGGGCAGCCAGGGCTGAGACCATGTCCCCACCCTCTTGCTGCATGTGCATCCAATACCGCGGGCAGTGGGACAGGTGAGACTGGCGAGGCAGCTCTTTGGAGGCACTAGGATTATTGTCTGGTGGCAGCCATCTAGATAGATATCAGTCTTTGCTCTCTCACTATAATGAATTAATGAGATTTGGAGACCTGGAGGAGCAGGCAAGTGCATCCCAATCACCCAGAAGAAGGATCTGGTGAGCAGGGCACATCCTTTCATTGGCAGGGGAAGGCAGCTCCCCACCTCCTCTGGGACTCCACTGTCCCTGCTCAGGTGCCAGCAGCTTCCTGACTAGCCTTCAGGTCCAAGGTTTTGTTTCCAGACAGTCTAATGAGGCTGGGCTAACCAGGGACAATCTGAAGGCCTCTTCTTATCATGGTCCTCTCAGAAATAAAGCATGTGCCAGGAAATACTCACAGTCCAGCAGAGAATGGCAAATCCAAACCAGGCAACCCCCCAGGCGTGCCGGTTCATTGGTCCCGAGATCAGGTCGTAGCAGCCCTGGAGGAGTGGGTGATGCCGCATCGGTGGAAAGGAACCAGAAAGAAAGATGTAAGGGATGGGCAGGGGATCAAAGTCCAGTTCAGTGTCACCAGGCTATTTCCACATCCCCATGGACAGCCAGTTATTAACAGTGCTTTGTCCAGAGAGTAGAAATAATCCTGTTGAACAAACTCTTCTATATCACATTTATCCATGTCTTTATCGTTCAATCTAATCAACAAAGGTAGTGCTATTTTTTTTTTTTTTGGTAATTACCTCTGATTAAAGCTTTTTTTTTTTTTTTAAAAAGGATGCTGCTTGGGGGGTGTGTGTGGATGCGGAGTGGAGGGGATCAATGGGTTGGAAAAAGGGGGACACCTGTAATACTTTCAACAATAAAAATAAATTTAAAGAAAGAAGGTGCTGCTATTTTAGCCTAACATTTTTTCGTATTGAATATGTGGATAATGTAAAGTATTCTTAGTAAAATTTGTATTTTTTCTTTTCCAAAAGATTTTATTACTGATTTGTTTGAAGGCAGAGTTATTTTTTGATTTGTTTGTTTTTAAATAAAAGTGCTTCTGGTATATGAAAACCAGGGTTTTTTAGTTTTTTTAAAAATTATTAAAGTGACCCCTGTACCACACTTTCTAAATTTTCATTTGACATCATATTTCAACATATCTTTATTGGTTGTAGTGAGACCTTGAAGAGCCTTGGTGTGCATGCAAAAGTGTGATTCATTTTTTTAAAAAAATATGTTTTTTTGATTTCAGAGAGAGGAAGGGAGAGGGAGAGAGAGATAGAAACATTAATGATGAGAGTCATTGATCGGCTGCCTCCTGCATGCCTCCTACTGGGGATTGAGCCGCAACCCCATGCATGTGCCCAGACCGGAATCCAACTGTGACCTCCTGGTTCATTGGTCGATACTCAACAACTGAGCCCTGCTGGCCGGGAGTGATTTTTTTTTTATTCATCAAATTATTCATTCATGCATGCCATAATCTGGTAAGGTTTCACAGTGACACTCTGTTCTAGTCACTATGCCAAGTGCTGGAGTGATATGTGTAGAGCTAGACCTGCTTTCTATGTGACCTCCACTAAAGCCTGGGGAATCACAGAGAATGCCTAGGAAATACAAAGAACAGGCTGGTTCCCTGAACCATAGAGGTTCACAGGAAAATTTTCTGGAAAGGCTAACCTTGAAGTTTAGGCCCTGCTCAGTGGCTATAGGTGGCTGCTTGAGGTTCTGTCCAGTCCCTTGTTAATCCACTGGCATGCTCTGCCTTGATTTCTCCCCAAATTATTCATCTCCATCTAAGTCACAGGCACTTCCATTCACCTAGATGCTCAAATGAAAAATCTTAGAATTATCCTTAAGTGTTTTTCTCTTACTTAATATCAGATATGTAAACACATCTTTTTGGGTCTACTTTTACAGTATATCTCAAATCCAAACACTTATTACTTCCTGCTACCATCTTGGTCCACCATGTCCTTACTCCAGGATTACTACAAGAGCCTTCTAAATGGTCTTCCTGGGGCCTGAGTCTAATCTTGGCACTCTACTGGTCTTCATATGGTACCAGAGGGATCCTGGTCAAACATGAGTCAGATCACTTCACATACCTGCTCAAAACCCTCCACTGGCTTCCCATCACCCTTAAAGTGAAATCTTAAGCCCTCACAATGGCCCACAGGCACTGGATGATAAGGCCCTGCCTCTCTCTACCACCCCAGCTTCACTGCCAGAGGCTGTTTTACTGTAAAGCCGATGAGTCCAAGCTTTAGGGCTGCTTATTTGCAAGACCACTTCAAAACCCTGTACTTAATTTTGTGTGCATGTTTTCAATCGTTTTATAAGCTTTAATTCTTACAAAATCTAGATCCATTCTTACCTTCCACTCTTCCTTCACTCATTCTGGCCTTGCCATACTGAAGTCCTTGATGTTCCTCCAAAAAGCTAAGAATGCTCTTCCTTCAGGTGCTTTGCACTTGCTGCCTCCTCTGTTTAGAACCCTCTCCCCCAATCTTCTTTAAGCGAGGGTCTCAGAACTCTGTGCAAATATCATCTCAAAAAAGCCTTTCCTGACAACCATAGAGACAAATGCCCTTCCCCCCATCATTCTCTATATACTTATCCTGCTTTATGTCTGCTCATGGCTTCATCACTGCCTGAAATTTATCATGTATTTGTTTGGTGATTGCCTCTGATGCTATAAGCTCTGTGAGGGCAGGGATTTTATCATGTTTATTTTTGAATCTCTAGAAAAGTGCCTGGCACAAGGTAGGCACCTAACAAACATTGACAAGATGAATGGAACATGGTGTGAAATACTGATTACAACAGCATCACATGTGACACTGTTGATGATTCACAAACACTCCTGTACCCATTCTTCACTTGATCTTCCTGACAATCTTGGGAAGTAGTCATTTGTCCAATAATATGTATGAGGCCCTTGGCTGGGCATTCAGCTGTGAGAAGAGAAAGATAGGTCTTGCCCTCATGGAGCTCACAGAGAAAAACTCAGTTTTTTCCACCTCTCCTCATTTAGTGCCTTTTCTCCATCCAGCGTAACGTTCCTGAGCGTAGTGATCAAAACTTGACATTGCATTTCTGGGGCAGATGGACCATGATGCAAAAATATGCATATCTGCATCTGACATGCTATGTAAAATTCTGGTTGATTTGTATTATTAATATACTTACAACTTCCCTAATTTTGTTAACATTCATTTGTACAAAACAGATCTTCAGAAGCTTCAACACAGACGTGAGAAAGAGTCATTCACCTCTTAATTCACCCACCCACCAAATATTTATCGATGCCTGCTTTGTGCCAGGCATTATGTTAAGTACTGAAGATACAGAACTAAATAATGCATGACCCTCAAGGAGACTAATAGACAAAACAGACTCGCAAACAATTATAATATAGTTCAAGGTGTCAGCTGCCATAATCGAAGTGAAGTGCATGAGGCACTGAGGTGGCCTATTTTGCTTTGTGGAGAAGGGCTGCAATAGGAGAATTAGCAGGCCCTCTGACTCAGAAGAATGGTGGTGTGGGGGAACCTGGGGAGCAGGGATGGAAGAATAGATAAGAGATCCTGTTGAGGGTGAAGAACAGGTGAGATGGAGAAAGTAGGAACACAGGGAGTCAGAGAGGGGACTTTCAGGACTCAGGAGCTTGGTTGGGGGTAGGGTTGAGTGATAACCAGTTTGTAGTCATGGTGCAGCTAGCTGGTGGGTATGGAGGTGGAAATGTTAAGGACAAGAGAGACCTAGGAACTGTAAGGGAGGGCGCTAGAGGGCTTGTTAAAACAGGTGTGGGGGTCCCTCATTGCTGGAATGTAAAAGTGTTGCTGTGAGGGAAAGTGCTTATCTAAAGGCAAACATCCTTTTCTGTCCCTTTCAAAGAGATGATCCAGTTTGTATTAAATTATAATCTAATTTAGGTATGTCTGCATGGGCCAGTTCCAGGGTTGAAATACTGAAAGCATTTTATGACTCCTGAGGGTGATAATTATATTGTGATTATGATGATAGGCAATACATTTAATTTTTATGGCAGTCTGAATATAACTGACTGAAATGATTCTCGAACAATGTTGCTGAAGAGTTAAATGAGCGTTGATTTGAATGACTCCGCAATATAATCTGTATCTTGTGCTTTTCTGGATGAATGCAACCAGTCAGTCCTAGCCCAGCACCCTTCCTGCTGTGGCCCTATGACCAATAGCACTGTGTCCTTCACTCTGGAAGAGCACATTGTATTATTTGTTCCAAGACTAAAGAGTCTGACATTTCTCAATTATTTAACAAACTGGCCCACAACTAGCTTTCCTCAAAGTGGTTACTTGTAAGGCCGTGCACAGCATTTCAGAGGCTGAAGATTCTCTTCAGGGCTTTTGGGGAATATTTCCAAGTTCTTTCATGGCTTAGAGTCTGGATTCTGGAGCCAGACTGCTAGCATTTGAATCCTGACTCTACCATTTAGTAGCTGCATGACCTTGGGCAAGGTACTTATTGGAATCTCTGTATTTCAGTTCCTCATTCATAAAATAGGGGTCATACTGACACCTACCTGTGAGTATTAAATGAGTTACTATATGGATGGCACTTGGAACAGTGTCTGGCATTTAGTAAGTGCTCAGTAAATGGTAGTTTCAATCATCATTGTATCATCTCATTAGGCAGGAGGCACTTTTTCAAAAACAATCAGTATGTAAATTACCTTCTACCCAAATCATTATTCTAATGTTTTATTAAGACCACCCTATATGATTATGGAATAAGAAATGTGGGTATATAATTATTGCATTTACCCTCAGCAGTCGCCATTGCTTTAGAACTGGCAGATCATTCCTCCCAATTTACATTTTGCAAAAAGAGAGCAAATCTTCGTTTAATGTAAATAGCTTTTGAGACACCAATTCTATACATTGTACAAATTGTTTTCACTTAAACAAAGTTGGATTTTGCTATTGCAATTCTCATGTTCTGTTCATTTTATTAAAATGTAAAATTTCCCAGATCAGCCCTAGATCAGCATTCACATTTTACTAACAGAGAAGAAAATAGTTGACATAAGGTTTAGGAAGGATGCAGAATTCCTTACCGAGAGATTGTTACCCATAGTCAACCAGTGTGTTCCTCATAAAGAGCTGAAGAACCTGGGGCGAGGACTCACCTGGCCGTGGTAATACCCTGGCACCCCCAGCTTGCAGGCGTCCAGGTTGAGGGGCTCCTTCAGCTTGTTCATGACACAGCACTGGCGAGGCCAGGGGTAGTCGGCGTCGTTGTTCTCAGTCCGGAAGGCAGACGTGTATTTCTGCCAGTCGGATGGGCCGTTCACACCACAGCAACTGTCCTGTCAGCAGGCGAGAGATACAAAATTCTCTTCCATGGCTTAGAGCCATCAGTGTAGCGACTGAGATTTTATGGGGAGAATGAAAGTATGAAAAGTGTACCATGTTTTACGTTTACTAAAAATCCCCCGATGAGAGCTGAAGGTATTGATAATGTACACTTTAGAGTTTGTAAAATATTTTTACGTTTATTATTTTACTAGCCATGAATGAGCTCTATAACCTTTGATAAGTTGTTTAAACTCTCTAAACCTCAATTTCCTTAATTGTAAAATTGGGATAAATAAAGTGCCTACCTCATAGAATTGTTGTGAGGATTAAATTAGTTAATACCCTTGTCATGTTTATGTACTCTGCCTGGCCCATAATAAACCCTCAATAAATACTAATACTTAAGAAATAGAATACTAATATCTTGATACAACAATGTGAGAGGCATAATTAGCCTCATATTACATATAAGCAAATTGAGAATCAGGAAATTAAATTTCTAGTGGTGAAGAAATTATGCTTTCTGTCTTATTTTTCTATATTTTTAACACTTTCTTACAATAAATATGGATTATTTTTATAATGGGAGAAAATAAACTGGAAAAATGATCTAAACCTTGTGATGCACAGCTGTGCCTCTACATAGGAAAGATCTATGAACACATAGTTAATATCCTCACACTGTGGATAGAACTGAAAACAGAGGATGAAACACAACTCACACCACTTCCCTTCCTTTGTATAAAGCATTCTGCTAGAATGTCTCAAGGGAAGAAATTAAGACCACGGGCATCTGTCAACTTTTAGAATAAATATATTCAAGCAAACTTGATGATAAATCAACTATCTTCAAAGCACGTCCCGTTTTTGGCCACTGGATTATGGAAAATATTTTACCAAAGGAAGTATTTTATCTTGTATTTTGACATGAGCATTTTGGGCAAAGATGGGTAAGTTTGAGCCAAGCTTATTTTAGACTGGGCTTTAAAAAGTTGGTAAATGGATTTTTCAAACTTGTGAACATTCACATTTTCATTTGAAGAGCTTAATTCTTGCTAACAAGAGAGTGATAGGAAGTGAAAAAGAGGTCAATGAGTTGAAGGTTCAAATAGGGTAAAAAAAATTATTCAATGGGAATATTAAAGTTAGTGAAAGAAATTATAGAAGGTAGATGGTAAAGAGAGAGTTCAGAGAAAGGGTGCAGACCCTAAGGGAGCTTGCTGATGACAGACTGTGTAATGCTGGTGTTGGGGTTAGGGGTGGAGGGCAGTGTGAGAGTTGGGCTATGCAGGGGATAAGAATTTATCTGTATGTACAGCAATAGAGACGTGGTAACGGGTATTCTGAACGGCTTGGACTTTTGATGGTATTTGAGGTCAACTTGCATAGAGGCATAATTGCCAGGTAGAGACAATTGGATGATCAAGTCAAGTCATGGCCCTTGGTCCTCAGCAGGACTAGTCCATAGAAGGTGTGAAAAGGTACGAAATAAACAAAATAGAGAGTAATCGCCACTTGAGTTCACAGTGAGGCAGAGGAGGCAACATTCTTCATTTTAATGTAAGTGCTGTCTGAGTTCTAAGAGGCAGAGGGTGTGATTGATCTAAGTTTCTTGAAAATGTCATTATCCCAATACATTAAGCTAATCAACATCATGGCTTGAAATAAAATATAGATCTAAGGGTTCCACTGAGTCATGTGTACAACTCCTGTTCCCTGCTGGTAAATAAGAGCAACAGATGAACTTGCCTGTGCCAAGGCCCTTCATGAAGGAAATCCCCTCAGAGGCTGCGGTCCCCACCCTTGGACCTCACTCCCAGCCCCACATACACCCCTGCGGGCTGGTCTGAGTACAAAACGGCATCTTCCCATGATCGTGGGCATTACCTGGAGCATAAGCCTGTCCCAGGTTTTGGTGACTCCGTTGTTTTTCCACTGGTCGTCGTTGTTTGGAGGGCTGTTGTTTTGGTACCTCTCCAGCATCTGCTTCAGGAAGAGGTTGGGTGTGAACTGTGGAGGAGGCAACGACACAGGAAGGAGGGTTAGCACACTAATCCCCAAGGGGCAGTGATTTGCTTGGCTCATTGCTAAGGGCAGGGAACAACGTCTCCTGGAGTAAAACTGCTCAGAGGCACTGACTAGGGGTTGGGGTGAGTATGAGGCTGCTCTGGGTGGCTGAAGTGCCCCTGTAGGGAGAAATCCTCTTCTTCAAAGAAATCCCTGGGAGACCAGGGTGGACAAGCATTGCAGGGTGGCTCAGTGGGGAGTGGAGAAAAGAAGAGCAAGCAGGATGCTGAATTGAGAGGAAGTCTTAGATGTGGCAGATTGTCGGTTATCCTATTGGGAGCCAGTGGCCATGGCGAAGAGCACAGGGGTTGCCAGTCTGGGCCCTAGAGTCACACTGCCTGAACTCAGGACTCTTGCCTTCCACTTACCAGCTGTGTAACGTTGGACAAGCTACTTTAGCTTGTTGGGTTGCATTTATTTCATCTATAAAATGACAATAGTGGTAATACCCATTTCATAGGGTTATTATTAGGATTAAGTAAAATTATATGTTTATTATTAATGTGCATATTAGAGTGCCTGGTATGGAGTAAGGGTTTAATACCTGTTGGCTATTATCTTACTATAATGATAATGATGATCTACATGATTGTTTTGCTTTGTGCTGTTGGGATTTTACTCACGAAGTCTCGTTGTGTTGCTGCTGTGATACACGAGGCCACTTCAAAGCCATAGACAATGAACATCAGAATGAAATACTGGAAGGGAAACATTTTTTTTAAAAAAGGAGTTACATTTACCTCCAAGGGAATTTTTAAATGAATAGTTGTTAGTTTTTTCAGTACAGGGCTAGGCAATATAATAATATTTATATTAAATAATATAATATTTATAATAAATATAATAATAAATATAATAATATTTATATATTATAATAAATAATATAAAAATAAATAAATAAATAAATAATGTAAGAATAAACTCTGTTTCATGTACCCACAACTGTATACCTACTTTTGCCCACCCCTGCATAGTAATATAAATATAATCATCCAATTATTCACTTAGTTATTCAACAAACCCTCGTTGACCAGCTACTTGGAGCAAGACTTGGTGCTAATCAGCTCAATTCTCTCCTTTTGCTCAGAGAATAAATGCCCATTGAATGCAGAGCTTTCTCAGTCCAGTATCCTGTGTTTCTGTTTTAACTGAGAAGAACAAATACAAGAGAATGAACCGGTTCTTTGGTCAGTGTTGGTGGGGGAACACAGGGAAAGCTGTTCTTTCCCCTGAGCACTAGGCCCAGAGAAAAGCTTTGGCTGGAGGGTAAACAGCAGGAGCATCTTCAGAGGTCTCAAAACATTTTCCTCCCTGTCTTAGCTGCTGTCTTGCTCTTTGTCAAGAGCTTGGCTGGCTCCTGTTAGAGCAGCTCAGAAACCCCTTGAGATACTCCGGGGAGGAGGCCCAGGCTGCAGGTGTTTTCTCCACCAGCCCCTTGGAGGGCGCCCTGCTGCCCCTCTTTGGGGGGCATGGTGAAGTATTCTCTCCCAGCTCAGTTCTCCTGGCTGTGTCAGGCACACGTGACTGGCCAAAGTGAGACTGACATACAGCTGAAGCCTGTCTCTAGGGACATCTGTCCCACCCCTACCTTTCCCTGCACTTTTTTCCCCACCCTCCAAAAGTGGAGACTTTTGCTCTGGAACTAACTCACACTAAGGAACTAGAGAATGTAAATGATCTGCATTCCCTGGGTGCCAGGGCAATGTCAGAGCACAGGAATAGTCAACCAACAAGCACCTAGGTTGCTGGACTGGTTCAATAAAGGTGGAACTCAGGTCTGGCAGCATTGGGGTAGGAGATTGTTTCAGGGTGGGGAGTGGGGGTGGGACCCCATCCCAGTGTGAGAAACTACTGTCTTGAGCCTGGCGGCAGAGAGTAGAGGTCTAAACCCAACCCAAGCATTCTCAGTTCTGCTGATTTTTTGCAAAATATCTCAAATTTACTTCCTCTGCAAAGGCAGGGTGTATGCCTTGCTGTCTGTGGTTTGGGGCCAAAGCACCTCTGTGCATACACAGAGTCAGAGCCTCCACAGGCAGGCAGGAGCTGAGGCTGCACTCCAGGCCATGAGCATCAAGCTCCTCTAGGACCCCGAAAAGCAGAGGGAATGCACAGTATAGGAAGTGCAGGCCAGCCAACACACAAAATCATCGGCCTTGAGCTCGAAAATGTCAGAAAAGGTTCATGCTTTCTCTTAAAAATTCATGCATATTTTGTATTTTATATCCTAATATTAATCCTAATATTAAATAGTATTTTATATCCTAGTTTTAATACTGGCTAATATTACAATAGTTTTTTAAATCTCTTATTGTCAAGGAAATATCATCTAATTGTGAAGTTCTCTCTCTGTCCTTTGGCCTATGTAACTCTTGCCTGTGCCAGTTGGATGCAGGCAGACACGAGTTGGAGAAGCACAGGTCTGGAAGATACTCGACAGGATCACCCCAGCGGTTTCCCCTTTGGGTTCCTTACACTGGAATCTTCTGCACTTGCAATAGCATCCTTGCCTCCACTTGAACAAGCTTCACTGCAGGGAGAGTCTTCCCCGCCTCTCATCTCATCTGGCACCCTCTGCCCCCCACTAAAGGCCAAAGCATTGTGCTCAGGGAAGAAGAAACAATTCATCAACATTGGTCTAGGAGACAACTGTAGAGAGATTCAAGGTCTTACCGCCAGAAGGAGTTTCCTACTGGACTTCATGATGCCTACAATGCCTAGAACGGACAGACAGAAGAGGCAGATGCCAACAAACATGCCGATCCAGGCTGCCCCATAGATGTCATCATTGTCGGTGGCTTCAAGCAGCGGGTAGAGGCTGTGTTGGTCGGATACAAAGAAGATGCACTCTGCGGTCAGGGCGATGCCACACATCTGGGGGCAAAGGGGCTCTGTCAGGCTGGTGGGAGAGCAGCATTGGGAAGGGATGGAGAAGTGGAGATGGGGGCAGGGCATAAGAGAGACTGGCTGTCTCCTGCATAGGCTTTTGCAACTGACTCGAACTCCTCATTGTCAGGAAATCAAACAGCTCCTTCCAGTCTACTAATTGGTTGCATGCCTCTGTCCACATGTTGCTGTCTCATTGCTATTAGGGAAAAGACCCGATTTCAGACCATTACAAAGTTCTTGGGGCATGAGCCACCCAAACAACATCATCTTGCATGAGGTTAATCTCCCATCTCCACTCCCCATTATACAAATTCCTAGATTATGATATTTAAACTGGTCCTGATCATATTTATCAGTGCCAGAGAGCCACTGAATATCAGAGCAGGAAAGAACCTAAATGGTTATCTCTCCCACCCCTGAAAGGTAAAGACTTGTCCAGAGTCCCACAGAGTTAGAGGCAGGGCTGGGCCAAGGGCCAGCGATCCTGACTCCTAAGTGCTCTCCTGCCACCATGTGCCCCTCAGCTTGACCCCTGAGCTACTCTCACATCCTGGAGTGGCCTCTGTGCGACAAGAACAAGAGGATGCACACGTATTTTACTAACACATTTCTTAAAATGAAGAAAAGATGTAGGGAGCCAGTAATTATATCTTTATTTTCCTTTAAACTTTCACTTTTTAAAAAAGATATATTTTTATTGATTTTTAGAGAGAGAGGAGGGGAGAGAGAGAAACATTGGGATGGGAGCAAAACATGGATTGGCTGCCTCCTGCACGCCCCCCGCTGGAGATTGAGCCCGCAACCTGGGCATGTGCCCTGATGGGGAATTGAACTGGCCATCTTTTGATGCAGAGGTGACACCCAACCAACTGAGCCCACACCAGCCAGGGAAAAACTTTCACTTTTGATTGATCTAAAATCATGATTATAGGAAGAGCAGAATTGCCTGAAAAAATACTCTTTACTTACACCAAAAATCACATTTCCAAAAATCAGCAAGCCCTGGAAGCAACGAATGGTGGAGTCGTCTTTGGCCATCTTCAGGATTTCCCCCAAACTGGAGACACAGTTGAGAACATTACAACTTCATAAGAGCAGGAGACAAATACTACTGCAAGTTTCATAACGTGACTAAGTCACACCACCGTATTTTGTCTTCTTATTCCAAAGCATCTAAACCAAATTCATGAAATTATTTAGCAATGGAGGACATTTGGTTACTAAACTCAGTAATCACTGTAATTTTATAAGGAAGAAAAAAAAGTCAAGCTTGCCAGAGTCTGATAGCATTATCAGGAATTCTTTAAGGTATGGAATATACAGATCACATACTTCTGAGTGATGAACTGAGGTCCTGAAAGTCAACAAGGGTAGACCTGAGGTGGTGATGACTGGGCGGGGCCGAAGCTCACCAAGGGGCCTTGGGATGAAACCCAAAGGGTAAACTCATGGCCAGAGTTGGCAGTTGGTTCCCAGAGGGACTATAGGCAGCTGTTAAAAACCATTATTTTCAGAATATTCTGTTATCTTTGAAAATAGTTGGCACTTGTTTTCTGGATCTATGAGTTTGTTTCTGTTTCATTTTGTTGGTTCACTTGTTTTTTAGATTCCACATAGAAGTGAAATCAGAGAACAAATTGTTGATCGCCAAAGGGGAGGGGGGGAAGGGTGGAAAAGAAGAAGGGGATTAAGAAGGGTAAACTTCTATTCATAAAATAAGTCATGGGGATGTAATGTATAGCATAGGGAATAGAGTTGATAACATCGTAATAACTATGTATGGTGAACGGTTACTAGACTTATTGTGGTGATCACTTTGTAAGGTATATAAATGTTGAATCACTATGCTATACACCTGAAACTAATATAATACTGTATGTCAATTATGATTAAAAATAAATTAATAAAAATAACTGGCAAATAAAAAGTACATTATTATGGAAGGGGAGGAGTGGGAGAAAAAAAAACTAACATATTTCATTCCTTCTATAAGGCACTCATTAGGTACTTTACATACACACATCTAAGTCTCATAACCCAAAATGTAGAAACAGCAAAAAGGTGAAGAGGCTCATTTTTCAGATGAGGAAACCAAAGCTTTAATTTAGGTAAGTTAAGTTCCTGGAGTTATACAGCCAGTATGTGTAAGAACTAGGCTGGAGATTTTGGTCTGTGTGACTCCAGAACCCAAGCTCATCCGCCCAGCCCGCACTGGCTTCCAGAAATTATTTACAAGGTTTAGTGCTTTGTATGGCACTAAAAATGAGTGGGCTTCTCCCTCCCTGAGGACTCCTTAGAAGGAACACAATGGTAGGTGTTTGGCTTTTGTGCTTGAATCACCTTGAGAAGAGCCATCCACCTCTCCCAATGTTTTATTTATTAAATTAATTAACTATCACTTCATGCATTCATGCTCTAAATAAAATTGTATTAAATGACACAACCTGCGTTTTGAGATATACAGAGAAATGTAAGAAAGATAGATTGTTGTGGTCTAAGATTTTATGCTCCAGTAGGGAAGCTCAGATGTTTCTAAAGAGTTATAACACATCCAGGAGGACCCTAAGTACTGTGGGGGTTCTGAAGAGGGGAGATGTAAGCCATGCAGAATATGTATGGTTTTTGTTAAGTAGACTAGTAGTGTGTGGGTGTGAGAGGAAGGTCGGGGACTAGAGCCTGCAAGAGCCAGGAGCCTGTGATATCACAGTCTAGCCTGTTTGGCTGAAGTCCCGGTTTGTCTGGGGATCAGGAGGAAGCAACCCTTTTATTTTACTAAGACTTCACTAAATTTTTACTTCATTGTTATACTCTAATGTAAGTATTAGCAACCTTCCAAGTAACCTTAAACATCTCTAAATATTTTCCCTTTCCTGTTCACCTGAGTAGCTGTGAGAACTGAAAGAGTTAAAATTTATAAGTGTTTTTGGTCCAGAATTGGGCACATAGTGGGCCCTCCTTCAATATTTGCTGAATAAATAGAAGAATCTGGCCATTGTTACAAGACCCCTAAGGTAGTTTCTACTTAGAAATGGCATTCATTTCTTTCTGCTTGGAAATGTCATTTCATGCTTAGAAATGTCACTCATTCTTTCCCAAGATTGTTACACACTAGACTGAGAGGAGCCGAGTGCCCTGAAGGAGTTAATGCACAAACTCCCCGAGAGGAACCTTACTCACGAAGCCAGGTTGCTCACATTGTAAAGTTCATGGTAACCAGTTGGGTTACCATCTAAACTTGAGAAACAAGTAAATTAGACCGTGAAAGGTAGAAGTTCAGAAAACACAAGAATAGAGAGTAAAGGGCAAGTTTCTGGAGAGGCCCAATTCAGCACCATTATCCACCACCACCGAGTATGCACCCATTTGTCAGGTAGCAGCCTATTTGTAGTGATTAGTTTGGCCTAAAGAACAGAAAAAGCACAGTTTGTTCTTTCAGGGAGTTTAAAGTGTGATTACAGCAGCGGGGATTCAATGCAAACATGACTGCACACAATGGAGTAAAGGGGAAAATAGGGCCGTGGAGAAAAGGGAGGGAGGTCACCAAAGACAGGCTTTACTGGCCCAGAAAGGAGCTGGAGGGACCCTGAAAAAGGATTTGGCCCTACTGACTCAATTATGTCTCTCAGCACCCATACTTCCCCAAAGGTGACTCTGCCACACAGTTTTCAAAGGGGGAGAGACGATCGAATACTTTGTGGGAGAACTGGCAGTCAGATTCAAGGTGGGAAAATGCAGACAGGAGTGGGAGAAAGAAGGAAAGAGGCACACAGGAGCGTGGTTCGAGGGAAAGAGTGAGGTGAGAAAACCTAGAACAAGCATGTGGAAGGAAATGCTAGGAGGCAGCCTGGCTGTGGGCTGGGGTATGGAAGGCAGGGATAGATCGATGGACAAGATATTCTGAAGTCTCGGATCACTAGATTTTCCTCCTGTCCTACCACACGCCCTCTTCTCCTTCCGGCCCTTGGCATCAGTGGCACATAATAACTTAGAAAGTCCCTCTTGTCTTTTAAAGTAACAAAATGATGATGAAAACTGTCATTAAACGAGCAATTATGATGGTCTCAGCACGTGCTCGGCACTTATGTTCATCTTCGCAACAGACCCAAGAGACTGTATTTTTACCAACATCTGTATTAGGTTCCTACTGCTGCTGTAATAAATTACCGAAAACTTAGTGGCTTACAATGGAATACTACTCAGCCACAGGGAAAATGAAATACTGCCATCCGTGACAACGCGGATGGACCTTGAAAATATTACAGTAAGCGAAGTAAGTTAGAGAAAGCTAAGAGCCGTATGATTTCACTCATGTGGGATATAAAACTGAAACTCCTAGACACAATAGTATGGTGGTTACCAAAGGGAAGGGGGGTGGGGAGGCAGTAAAGGGTAAAGGGAGCCAAATATATGGTCATAGATGATAACTTTGGGTGGTGGGCACACAGGGCAGTATACAGATCCTGTATCATAGAAATGTACACTTGAAACCTATATGACCTTATTAACCAATGTCACCCGAATAATTTAACTTAAGTAAATAAAGAGAAAGAAAGAAAAGAAAAAACCCAAACCACACAAATGTATTCTTACGGCTCTGGAGGTCAGAAGTGAGAACTGAGCCTCACTGGGCTAGATTTGAGGTGTGAGCAGAGCTGCCTACTCCTGGAAGGTCTGGGGGAGAATCTACTTTGCTGTTATTTTGCAGACAAAGAAAAAGAGGCTTGAAGAGATTCCTTTGCTTGGCCACATTGCTAGAAAATGCAAAAGCTGTGATTCAAACCCAGGTCTGCCGGGCTCTGGATCATTTTCTTAACACTCTGCAGCTTATGAAGTCCTGCCCCATAGCTAATGCCTTCAACAGAAACCCCCCCCCCATGCCTGGTGCTCTTCCTTGCCAACCCCAGGAGCAGAGAGAGCTGACGTATTTTCCCTGCTCAAGTGATCCTGCCTTCGCAAAGGTCAGAACCCCCAGGCCTCTCTCCAATCATTTCTCCAGGATCTTGTCTCCTTAGTCCCTGCACTGCACTAATTTCCCCCAAACCCAGTGCCGCACCCACACGGGTTTCCAGGAAATCTGTCTAGATGTGTCCCACACCTGGAGCTCTCTCACCCACCCCTCGGGAATGAAATCCCTGGAAGTAAAAGGTACAAAGTGCAGGTCCATGTGAGAGTCCACATTTCATAGCCTCTCCTTGGCATTTGTGTTTAGACTTGGTTGCTGTCTAGAGAACATAAAACATTTGTTCCACCCACTAAAGAACCACAAATGTCAAGAGGGAGGGCAGTTAGGGAGCCAGCCACGCCTTGGCTTCCGGTGGTTGGCTCACAGCTGTGGCAGTCTCCAGGCTGTGGTGACAATCTCGCAGCTCTGGTCTAATGGGAAATTACAAATAATAAACCAGGGGGATATTTAAGAAGGGCGGAGTATCAGGTTATGGTTTTGTTTAATGCACCAGTGGCCCTTGGGGCCTAGGAGGGAGGGTCTGTGTAAGTGGTCCCACCACCAAGGGCTCCGAGGTTGAGGTGAAGCAGCCCCTTCCACCTTCCCTCTGCTCCCTGCCCAGGGACCGCTCTGCTGGAGGGGCCTGGAGACCTTACCCACGTGTGCTTCTTTTTATTTTCCACAGAAAGGGTCATGGGAAAAAACCATTTCTTTGGGAGAGAAAAAAAGCTTCCCAATTGTGCTCGGGGTGTGGCCAGAGTCAGATACTGGGCAGCACGTCCCCATGGGAGAGGCCCTCTGCATTCCACCAGCATTCCTGGGCGGCTCACACCCAGGGCCTTAGCCTTCTGGCTCTGGCCAGGGGATGCGGAGATGAACCTTGAGGCTCTATCTCCTCTGTACCAGGGCTGCTTCCTCCCGATGCAGACGTGCCTCAGGGAGGACTCTGTTCTGCTCCCTTTGTCCATTCTTTCCTCCTGGTATCAACCTAGGAAGGGCTTTTCCTGCATTTTACTGGAAGAGTCTCCAAAACAGGCGAGGGCACCGGGACCCTGTTTTATTTGTCTTTCTAGGTCCAAGGTGGCACAGTGCTTGAAACATAGTAGGCACTCAATACATTATTTTGCTAAATAAAAGGGCAGATGAAGTAAATTTTAAAAAATGTGTATTTGAATGGATGAATGAACATATGGGTGTAAAATTTGCCTAGACCTTTATTGCAGAACTGGCTAGAGTAGAGTGACGTAAAAAGAACATGGACTTTGGACAGACCTGAGTTTGAATCTCAGCTCTACCACTGAGCAGTTTTGTGACCTCAGGTAGTTACTTAATTTGTTGAGCTTTATCTCTAAATGGGCATTGTAATACTTAACTTGAAGGGTTACTGTGAAAATTAAATAAGAATATATGTAAAATTCTAACACAATATTACCCATAAAATATTATCTTTCTTTACTTTTACCTCAGTTACTTGAAGCAGACAGAGCAGATCTAACAGACTATTGAATGATGAAGGCACTTAAAACTAGTGATTTAATTTTGTTTTAAAGCAGAGTCACATTTTCAAATGAAATATGGAAATATGATTTCAATGTGTAACTCTAATATGTAAAAACAGATTAACATCTGCTGAAACAAGAGTAGGGAGTCTGGGCCTCACAGAGCTTCGCCTAATCAGCTCTGAACTCCCTAACCATAGGGCTAGCCTCAGAGCGGTTGGAAACCACTATTCTAGAATCAACAGAAAAGAAACATGAAGGTAAATTGCTGAGCTCAGAAGGAAGTTACCCAAGCATTTAGAAGACACTCAAGACAAAGTTGGAAAACCCTGGTTGAAATATGTAAATTAATATTACATAGTCTTTGAGTCAAAGAGACCCCCACTGAGTGGAAATTTCTAGGAAAGGCTCCTAGAAAACTGGGGCAAGTGAATTTACTTCCATAATAGATAACCTGGAGGAACCTCTAGGAAAGGCTGCAGTCCTGATATACTCAGAGGAAAGGCAAAGTGATTTCTATGAAAGAAAACAATCAGGTCTGGCAAATCTTTTAGAGTTCTTTGGAAGCTATTATATTTTTGTGCATAGGGCAAACTAACAAACTTATATAGGTTAAAAAAAGAAAAACTGTGATAAAGTTTCACACAGATGGCTATTACAAAAATTATGAATTTGTCGACCTTTCCAGAGAGGACAGGCATAGAGAGAGGCCAAAAGGGATGGACAAATGGGCTCCATCTAGAACATAAGCTGTGCTGTTCTCTGGGGCCGTAGTCATCGCACCTAAGAAGTTAACAACTTCTTGAGTCCTGTCTCTGCCTGCCTGCTAAGTATCGAAATGAACACTCAGTGAGGGTTAGCTTTGCCAACTTGACTAGGATACGGTGCCCAGTTGTTTGGTCACATGCCAGTCTAGATAATTTTGTGAAGATATTTATTAGATGAAGTTAACTTTTAAATCAGTACACTTTGAGTAAAGCAGATTTTCCTCTGTAACACGGTGGGCCTCATCCAATCAGTCGGAGGGTTTAAGAGCAAAGATGGAGGTTTCCTGAAGGAGATGCAATTCTGCCTCAAGATCAAAACATAGAAACCCTGCCTGAGTTTCCAGCCTGCAAACTGCAGACTCAAGACAGCAACATCAACTTTTTACCTGACTTTTCAGTCTGCCTGCCTGCTCTACAGATTTCTGACTTGCCAGCCCCACAATCACATGAGTCATTTCCTTAAAATCTCCCCCACCCTCTGTTCTTCACAGAAACAAAATAGAGACAGAACAAATAGGATATATCCATATATATGTATAGATATAATATAAAATAGGATATATCCAGATATATGTATAATATCCTATTATATAATATCCTATTATATATTATATATATATATATTATATATATATATCATATATGTTCTGTTTCTGTGACAAACCCTGAATAACACACCCCCCCCCCCAACTTGGATTGACTTATATTTTTGATAGAAGCAAAAATGATAATTTTCTGATGTTTCCTGAGACCATTTTACCCTTTCCTTCCAATTCTAACTGACAGTTCCTGACTTTTGCTCAGATGAATTCAGTGGTTTCTGTTTCCATTCCACACAGTGCTTCCAGAGTAAACTTCTAAAACAGAGGGTCTCAAGGATCCTACAGAGCCCAGTAGGTGAAACAACATGTTAAATCAAATAATTATAGTCATCTCACAACTGGAAGAAAAATTAATGATCAAAATTTGTCATTTTAAGCATTTTCCTCTCACAAATTATTCTTAAATCTTGGGTGCTTGCTACCACCTGTCTAGCTAAAATCTAGTTTATAGTATGAATTTAAGCCAAAATGATCTACTTAATTATTTTTAATTTAATATATGAACACTTTGTGGTGTTGGACAAAGATAAACATGTCCTCTAAGTGCCATCCACTTAATCAGTCTTGAGATCCAGTGTCTTAAAACACTGCTTTGATTTTATTTCCCTCCCTGCTTAAATACCCACAAAGGCTCCCTATAGCCTTCATTCAAAGGAGAGCTTCTGCTGCACCCACAGGCTCTGCCACAGGCTCCTTCTTACTTCCTATTGCCAGATGGCTCCTCTTGTCCACCCATTCTCTCTTGCTGAATAATCTCCTCAAATCCAGATTTCTCCTGAATTTAAAAACTTTTTGACTTTTCAGCTCTTAGAGACAGACCAATGCCTTCCCTTTGTCTCCATTTACAGTATTTGTCCAGACCCAATCATTTCCTTCTCCTTCTAGCCCATGGAAGAGAGGTTGGCCAACCTAAGAGATAAAGCACAAGCTCCTTAGCTTGTACTCAAGACGGTAACAGCCGGGTTTCAAAGGGCCTGCTGCCCTGAGGGTCCTGATTATGCGTTCAAGTTGTGCTTAGGTTGTCTCTTTCTTTGGGATGATCTCTTCTCTCATTTCTGCCTATTGAACTATTTACCATCGTCTGAAGCTCAGCTGAAAAATCTCTTCTTTTCCTAAGTACCCTTGCCCCAAATCACCCTTTGTTCCCTACCTCTCTCTCTTGGCACTAAGCTAACAGCTCTCCAGCCACATCCTGTTTGGTGGCAATGTGAGTGTGGCTTTTCTCCCCTACCGGTCTCCACCACGGCAATCCAGCCTGGTACTTTGTTACCTCTTTTTAAGGTAGGAAGATATCACCTCCCTGTATGTTTCTTTAAAACTAAGAGTAACATCCAGCACTCTACCCTGGAGCCTGTCTTTTCCCTTACAAGTTAAGCCACAGGGGGAGTCATATAACAAAGCTGGAAAGGAGAGCCTTCTACTCCTGCCCTCCTTTCAAAGTCTTCACCCTCTTCACCCTCTTCCACACTCTTCACCCTCATTTCTCAACTCCCACAACTAGAGAATCACTCCTTGGCTGCTCTGGATTAGAATGTAAACACTACATATAAAAGAGGCACATTGAGTCTCAGGAGTCATCAATGTCAAAGCCTTGTTGTGAATGCTGTTATCAGATCCCTTCCTCAAGTTTCCAAGGGGAGAGGGAAGATGCTGTGAGAGGGAAAGAGACCCAAGGAGAGGGTAGAGCCTAAACACAACCAAATCTGCTAACTCATGATTTGGGGCTTGGGGCTGTCTCTGTGGATAGAGACTGACTGACTCCTGATAATATGATGTGTCTTCCCCTTTTCCCTTTCCCTTTTAGCCCCCAGTAGGTATGAGTAGTTTCAAATACAGGCTTTACTGAAACTTTCCTGTTATTACAAAGCAGCACTTCCCACATATTGTATTTGATTTTTTAAAAAACTGGTAGGGCTAGAAAGGATGCAGATGGGATGGGTGAATTTTTTAAAGTGGGATTGGGAGAGGGCAGAGGGCACAGTAGCAGCTGTCGTTTTCACAAATGACGTTGCCCCTGACTGAAAGTGTACAGCTTGCCTCCCAATGTTTTCCACGTAAGTACGGCCTCTGTGAACCCAACCCTATGGGAAATTGCCTGTGGCCTGGCACCAAGATGCTTTATTCCAGTTACTCAACATCTTGGGAGTTCTTTTGCTCTGAGGAGTAGAGATATTTTTCAAAGGCTGGAGTCTTTTTTTTTCTTATGACTTCATTTAGTTTGTTATATTACTCATATCCATAGTGCTGATGTTCCAGACACATTGAATAGGTCTAAAAACCATTGGCTGTTCACTAAACAAACCCATTTTCAAAGAACCAGTGAGACTCACCCACCAAGCATGAGATAATTTTTTCAAATTCATTATCTCTTTTCCTCACCTAAGTTTCTTGGCCCCAAAAACAAACCACACCTCAATCTCTGTTTCATGCGAGAGAAATTTGGATTAACAAAAAAAATAAAAGGAGAGGTAGGAAAGGAAGAAATGAGAAACACAATATGCTGTTGCATTAGCCCCGAGTCTGAAACCTGGAACAAGAGGAGACAGTTGTTATGACCGAGAGGTGAGAATAAAGATGGGTGTGGAGGTTTTCTACCAGGATGTTGCTGGTCTCCTTAAACTTGGGGTAGGATGAGTCCCGGGGAACGAGGAGAAGAGGAGCTTGTTCCTATGGCCCCGACATCCAGAGAGCACAGACCATTAGTTTTCCTTCTTTTAAGCTCTAAACCTGCTCTGACCAAAATGGTACCTAGTAGCTGCAAGTAGCTATTTAAATTCAAATTATGTCAGTTAAATAAGAATTCAGTTCTTTAGTTGTGCTAGCCACATAGCAAATGCTCAATAGCCACACATGATTAGTGGCTATGATACAAGATGGGGCAAACGTGGGTTTACAGATGTGAGTAAGTGAAACACAAGATTTTATTCTTGTATTATTACTTATTCATTATTGTATTATTTTCCATACAAACAACTTTAAACCTACTTTTGCCCCACCCCGTATATTTAAGACCTGTGGATCCTGGTGGATCAACTAATTGGTGAAGAATGACAATGATGTTGTATAGAAAAGCAAATTTGTTGATTTATTTCAACCAACACATTTATTAAACAGAATTGTTTGCAGAGAAGAAACCCGAAAAAATTATCTCACAAATCCCTTTACGAGTTGCCAGAACCAAATGATTTCTGACAAAGAGACCAGACAACTTTCTCTCTGTTAGACTAAGAGACTGATTATTAAGAACATGAGCAGTTTCCTTAAACTTTCTTACACTTTTCTGACTCCACAAGGAAACGGGGGGGGGGGGGGGGTTCACAAAGGTGCCTGCCTGAGGTTTAATCAGGAGATACAGGTTCTCCCAGGGATCTTGGAGTTTTCTTGGTCTTCCCATGAGGAAATCTGAGGTTGAAATCAGGGTGAATGAATAACAACAGCTCCGGAAGAACTTGAATCTTAGTTTTGAGAACTGGACAATATCAAAGGGCTTAAGAAAGCAATATGTACAGTTTAAAGTAAAGAGAACAGAATAGTCACAATGTCCTAAATTACACACACAAAAATGACAGGAAATTAACTTCTCCCCTTTCAGGCTGCTAGCTGCCCTCCTGAGAAAGCAACCCGAGCATTGAGAGCCCAGCTGCCTTCTTCATAGAGTGAAATCAGTGTACTCACGGCGCCCTCGCAGCCTCCTTCTGGTGCTGAACTGGTCCAGTCTGCAAGCCCAGCTGGCCTGGGGTGGTTTTCTACCCCCCAGCAGTTCCTTGAACCTCAGGACCAGGGAAGGATGGTCTGTGATTGGGAGGAGGCATCTCACATGGGCCGAGCCTGCTGCTGGGCGAGCCTGCCTCCAGGTGGGAAGTAACTGGAAGTTTAGGCCAGTAGATTCTGCTGCTCTGGAATGTGTGACTCTGACAGAGGGAGGCACCTCCGCAGGGCTCAGCACCTCACTCCTCTGGATCCTTCCCAGGTCTGGGCTTCCCTCAAACACGCCCGCAGGACTTTTGTTTTTATCTTGATTTGTTGTTATTAGTGTGATTAGATCCTTTATTCTGCTTTTGGTGCATTTAAAAATCTATATATTGTTCTGACTGCTCGTAGTCATGCCTGTTCACGTATATCTGTCCAGGGTTTCATCTAGTTTTGGTTTTTATAACTTGCATATGCTGCGTTTATGGGGGATAGTCATTGACCAAGTAATACTCACACTGAGGTGGTCCAACGACTAAGGGGCAAGAGATCTGGGAACAAAAAGATTGGGAGAAATTCAAGCATAGAGAGAGTGCTCAAGTAATTATCTGATAATGTCCAGTTCCTCCCTTCCATCCCCTCCTCTTCCCTCCCCTCCTCTCTTCCTCTGGACCGACCATGTGTACACACAGCCCCACCAATATTTGAACAAAAGAAACCACACTTCTTTTAATGGCTCCATTTCATGATGGGCATGCACCATAGTTTATTTTGCCTGGTTTAGCGATGGGTAATGGCAGCGATGTTAGAACCTACTGGGTGCTTTAATCAATAGACTAGGGAGATCTCATAGGTCAGGACTGTCTCTGTCACAGATTAAGTGTTCCAGGAAGCCAGCTCAGAGACAGAGGTTAGTGTGCAGTGTATTTATTTGGGATTAAACACCCAGGGAAAGGAGAGGGAAGAAATGGCATTGGGCAGAGAGAAAAGTCGAGGTGCCAGGTGGGACAGCCTCAGGCTGCACCCCTTCCCCAGCCCCAGGAAACTGCTACAGCAGCTGCATTGGGCCCCTCTGTGATCAGTCCTCAGGGGGCACCCTGGGAGGGCGGCTTTCTGTGGCTGAGGCAATCCCTGAAGGGGGCTGCCAGTGGAGGCTGGGGCTGCCAGTATTTCCAGCAGCTGGGCAGCACGTTCCCCGTGAGGGGGCCTGCCCGGGGCGTCTCTGTGTCCATCACCCGCCTGGTTCCTCCCCAGCTCTGCAGGGCCTGGCTAGACACAGCATGAGAATTCACACAGTGGAATTCTGCGCAGTTGCAATGAAAAACGATGCCACAGGAAAATGTCTAATGACATGAAAATATGGTCACTCATTTATTCAACAAATAGTTATTGAAAACTTAAAAAGCAGGTTACAAAAAAGTTTGTATAATTCAATACACTTGTAAAATTTTTAAGTGTATTTGTGTGTATATGAATTAAAAAGTCAGGAAGGATGCAAACATTACCAGGGTTATTTATGTCGAGAATGATGTGGATGACTTTTATAGTTTACATGTTTACAAAGGATCTATATTACACTTATAAAAAGAGAAATGTGTAAGTTATTTAAAACAGGTACTCTTGGAAATCTTTGTGGTAAAGTAGCAAGGAAGCAAACAAGGACATATGTCTCCATTTATATCTTAGGCACTTTCTGTTCTGTTACTAGAATTATGTGGGGAGAAAATAAACACGAATCTTTTCAAAATGGATAATGTGAACACAAAACCCACAACGAGAAACAAGAGACTAGCTAGGAAAAGGAAGATTACTTTTCAGGTAACAACTGCAACTGATTAGATGAGGAATTTAAGGTCCTTAACATATAAGCATGATTGGTTTATTTTTCCAGTAATTGCTTTCTAATTGTGTTCTGCTAATGTCTCCTTTCCCTTAACCACATCTTAACTCTATTCCAAAGCTCATCACTAAGTTCTCATTTTGAGAAACCTCAGTTCAGTTAGAAAGACTTAGGTATTTTCTTCCTATCACTACAATTTAGACTTGAGACTCCAGTGGTTTGGGAGGCTAGGGTGGCAGAAGGGAGGTGGTCTTCTCCCCAATAACCCCCCTCCCAATTCCCCGTATACATGAAGCAACATCATCTTATGTGACGGACCCAGGACAGGCTGCTGTCCCTTCCTCTTGGCCATCGGCACCACCCACCATCTGGCTCACCACCAGCAGCCTCAGGGTAGATGGGGTGGTCTACTGGTCTGGCTGACAAGAGCTCGCACCCAACCCCAGCCAGCTCTCCTAAACACCAGAGTGCGCTCCGGTTTGCAGCTGGTTTGTACCCTCCAATCTCTTCCACGCTCCAAGACCCCAGTTCCGAAGCTGAATCCATTTTCAGTACATTTCAGGAACCTGGAACTAAAGGGAGGTATACTTGTCCCCTCTCTGCTTGGCCATACCACTGCACCATCACCCTCCAAAGCTATCCTTCTCTGTGGTCATTGCAAGACAATTTAACCATCCTGGTGACTAATGTGATTTCTAACTGAGCTACAAGATGTTGGTCCTATACATACCCTCAACTTTCCAATCCTCATGGGGCTCTTCTCTCTCATCTCTGGGACAAGAAACCCCCAAAACATTTCTATGAACAAACATTGCACTCTCTAAACAGACCCCTCACTTAATCTACTTTTTTATGGGGAGGGAGGGAGTTGTAATGCCATCTGGGTGGAAAAGAGACAGCCTCAGACCTGGAAGTCCTCTGAACTAGAAGTGTGAGCTACACAACTCATTTTGCTCTGATCACCAGCTTCAGGGAAAAAAGACTTCCCAAGCCATGATGTTGTTTACTGTATTTTTAGTACTTATTAAAAGTCCCAGGCATTGTCAAGTTTACTCTGCACAATCTCCCTGTGAATTATATATTATTATTATGCCCTATTTGTCAGATGAGGGAACTGGAAGTTGAGGAAGCTGACTTGCCCATGGTCACAGAGCTATTTAGAGGTAAAGACTCCGGTCGGTTTGTCCCCAGAGCCCACACTCTTAACCACTAGGCTATATTGTTTGAATGTAGTGAGACAATCAGTGTAACATTCTAAATGGTATTAAAGCTCAGCTTCCATATTAGAAACAGCTGAGCCAAACCTGAAAACTATGATCCTGAAGTGCCCGGGGCCACATAATTCTCGAGTGCCTCTGAAAATGTTTTTTCTCCAGCAGGTCTTGACTTTCTTTGCAAATTTTTACTGAAATGTAGCAATTCAGGTTGTTTTATCTTTACTGGGTCCTCTCTCTCACTCAGCAACCCTTTTGCTCAACATTCGCTAACATTCTCCTATCCCCTTCAGTTCCTGTGGGTGATAAATGCTTAACTTAGTTCATATTTTTGAATTATGGCCATCAGACAGTGACTTCTGAAAGCAAGTCCAGCCCTCTCCCAGAAAAGGGACATGCCAGTATTAATAGACTCTTACAATTAGAAAGGGCTTTAGACCATTTCCATAACCATTTATGGTTATTATATGGTATTATTATATGGGATAAGCATATTCCAATAAAATAACCAGTTAACCCAATTTTTCACCCAGTGAAGAAGAACCTCTATAATATCTCTGATATCCAACATTAAGGGACAAGTCTATAAAACCTGTGTTGACAATGTTGGGCACAATCATACATGTCAGGTATAAGAGGTCCCCAGGGAAAACACGATCTCTGGTCTCAGCATCTAGAATGATCCTTCTTTTCTTTTCTTTTCTTTTCTTTTCTTTTCTTTTCTTTTCTTTTCTTTTCTTTTCTTTTCTTTTCTTTTTTCTTTTCTTTTTTCTTTTCTTTTTTTCTTTTCTTTTTTTGAAGGAAAGCTCTGCATTTGTTTTTTTGTTGTATTTTTTTGTTTTGTTTTTTTAAATTTCTTTATTGTTGAGAGTATTATAGGTATCCCATTTCCCCCCCTAATTGATCCCCTCCACTTCACTCCCACCCCCTTCCCAGGCCTTCACCCCGTTATTGACTGTGTCCATGGGTTATGCACATATGCACATAACTTCTTTGGTTACTCTCTTCCCACCCTCCACCTCCCTTCCCCCTTTCCTCTGAAATATGACTGTCTATTGCATGCATCAATGTCTCTGGATTTATTTAGTTCATCAGATTCTTTTGTTCATTAGCTTTTTCTTAAAGAAGACCCTTCAACTTTTCCTGTAGTGTTGGTCTGGTGGTGATGAACTCCTTTAGCTTTTTCTTATCTGTGAAGCTCTTTATCTAACCTTCAGTTCTAAATGATAACTTTGCTGGGTAGAGCAATCTTGGTTGTAGTTCCATGTTTTTCATCACTTTGAATATTTCTTGCCACTCCCTTCTGGTCTGCGAAGTTTCTTTTGAGAAATCAGCTGACAGTCGTATGGGTGCTCCCTTGTAGGTAACTAATTGCTTTTCTCTTGCTGCTTTTAAGATTCTCTCTTTGTCTTTAACCTTTGGCATTTAATTATGATGTGTCTTGGTGTGGGCCTCTTTGGGTTCCTCTTGTTTGGGACCCTCTGTGCTTCCTGGGCTTGTAAGTTGATTTCTTTCCCCAGGTAGGGGAAGTTTTCTGTAATTATTTTTTCAAATAGGTTTTCAATTCCTTGGTCTCTTTCTGACTCTTCTGGCACCCCAATAATACGAATGTTGGGCCTCTTGAAGTTGTCCCAGAGGCTCCCTATATTATTTTCATATTTCTGGATTGTTTTTTCTTTTTGCTCTTCTGGTTGGGTGTTTTTTGTTTCCTCATGTTCCAAATTGCTGATTTGATTCTCAAAGTCCTCTACTCTACTGTTGATTCCCTGCAAATTATTCTTCATTTCAGTTTGTGTAGCCTTCCTTTCAAATTGGTACTTTATTATGTTATCGATTTTCTCAGTTATTTCCCTAATAGTCTGCTTAAACATCCTTATAACCAAAATTCTGAACTCTCTATCTGTTAGCTTGCTTGGATCTATTTCATTTAGTTCCTCTTCTAGAGATTTCTTCTGTTCTTTCCTTTGTGACATGTTTCTTTGCCTCCACATTTTGGCTGCTTCTAGGTGTTTGTTTCTATGTAATTGGTAGGGCTGCTATGTCTCCTGGAATTCGTAGAGTGGCTTTGTGTAGTAGATGTCCTGTAGGGTCCAGCAGCTCAGCCTCCCCAGTCACCTGAGCTGGGCCTTCTAGGTGCTCCCCTGTGTGGGCTGTGTGCACTGTCCTGTTGTGGTTGAGACTTGGTTGCTGTTGGCGTTACTGGGAGCAATTTACCCCCAGATCAATCAGCTGTGAGGACCAGCTGCAACTACGGCCAGAGAGCGGCTGTGCTGGAGACACCCCTATGGAGCAGGATTTATTTCAATGGAGCTTTGGTGTTCACCAAGTGCGCCCCTTGAGTGTGTTACTCATGGATGTGGTAGGGTTGTAATCCAGCGTGGTCGAGTGTTACCCCAAGTGCACTGTCTCTGGGGCCTCCCAGGAGGTGCAAAGTCAGCCTGTGCCAGTGCCTTGCCCAGGGCCGCCCAGCACGAGCTACACAGCAAACCCTAGTTGGCTGCTACTTGTGCTGGGCTTGGAGGTGTCCAGGAGAGGCCAAGCTATGAGCCAATGCAGGCTGCCGCTAGTGCCAGGCCTGGGGCCACTTATCAAGCGGCACAGGGCACGCTGCTGCTTGTTTGAGAGATTTTAGGAAAGTCCTAAGCATGAGGCTCGAGAGGCCAGTTGCACAGAAAAGCCCCTGGAAATGGCCTGGATGAGCTGTAGGTGGGGAGGGGCGGGGCCTCCGGGAATCACGGGGCGGGGCCAACGGTGCGAGTCAGGTGCTGGCGATTCAAATATGGCGCCTGCCTGCCGGCTGTGTGCGGGGAGGACTCGCCAAAGGAGCAATGGTGGAAGTTGCCCCTCCAGCTCTCACCCCAATTTCAGGCAGGTTAGTTCCCCCCCGAGTGTCCCAGGTCCTTTCAGGCCGCTGCCCGGGCTGGGCTCAGAGGGAGCGTCCGAGTGAGTCCGTGCCGGGCCCTTTGAGAGGAGCTGCTGGGGCTCCCGCAGCCTCTGCGACCCTCAGGGACAGTCCCCGCTGGTTTCACAGCCCGGAGTTGTGGGACTTCTCTTCCCGGCCCTGGAGCCCTGGGCTGGGGGCCTGCTGTGGGGCTGGGACCCCCCCCTCCAGGAAACCTCCACCGCTGAGATTCCCTCCCGGTTTGACCCGCGGCGCCGGGTGTGGGCCTGCAGACGTCTCCAATTCATCCCTGACCCGCCCGAGTCTCCGCCCCTCCTCCCGGTCTCGGTCTCGATGCTCCTTCAGTTCCCTGGTTGTGGGGCTTCTGTGCAGCCAGATCTCAGGAGGCTCTGAGTGCTGGTGGTTCTGTGTTTTAGTTGTAATTTTGATGTGGTTGGGGGGGGGGCGGCGGGTGCAGCTGTTACCTACGCCGCCATCTCGTTTCCGATCCTACTTTTATTAATCAACTGATTTGTTTTTATCTGTTGGACACTATAGATAAAAAACCTTCAACCGAATTCCATCTTGCCTCCATTCTTACCGCTCCACTGAAATTGCTTGTCAAGTTACAAACGACCTCTCTGTTGCCACATTCAGCGGACACGTCTTTGTCTTCATTTTACTTGGTCCCCCGGCAGCAACTGATACGGCCGAGGGCTCCATCCTTCTTATACTACTTTCCTCGCTGGCTTCCATAATACCATGTTCTCATCGTGCTTCTCCTGTGTCTCTGGCTGGCCCTTCTCAGTTCCTTCTCCTCATTGCTGTCCCCTCCCTGGCGCGACCAATTATGTCAGAAGACTGCAGGGTTGGACCCCGCTCTCAGTTCTGAATCTAGCTCCGAACCTGCGCTTCCATCAGTCAGCCCCCCGCCCCTACTACGTCCTGGTTAGAAGCTCTGAAAGATAAAGAAAGCAACACTGTCTGGCTTTAAGAGTAATAATAAGAATTCCAGGCCTTTGCTTTTTTTCTTCTTCTCTGCTTTTCCCCCTGGGAATGTCTTTTTTTTACTTGGCTACCCGCTTTGGAAGAACAGTGAATTAGGTTGTGGCTTCTCTTATTTGATATTTGGCAAGTATATATACTTTTTAATTTTTTCAAGTTTTTGTTTATTTTACTAGGCATTGGGGTGGAAGATTCTGTGATGCAATTTAAAGCCACCTTCTTAATCAGAAATGTTCTGAGAACTTTTAAGAACAGAAATCAGACTTTGTTGCTTCTCTGCTTAAAAATGCCATTGGCTTCCCTTTGCACTCGGGGTAAGATCCAGACGCCTTACCACGGCTCACAGGTTACCCATGAATTCTTCCCAGTGTCAGTAGGCGCTGCGCACCCTCTATGTATGCTCCAACCACAGGGCTTTTGCATTTGCTCTTCCAGTGTGTGGAAATCCGTTTCTCCTAGCGGTTCCCAGGGCTGATGCCTTATACCCTTCAGGTGCAACTCAGCTCACTTCTTCTGAGAAGCTTTTCCTGATCACCCTAATAAAAGTGCCTGCCCTTTCTACTCCACTCGCTTTCTCTCAAATCACCATGTTTTATTTCCTTTGTAAACATAATCAGAATCTGGTGTTCTCTTATCTATTTGTTGTCTTTCTTCCTCTGCCCTTTCTGCCTCACCCAAGCTAGAATAGCTTTGAGTGAATGAATGCATTTCTAACCTCAGAGGTTTAGGGTGAATTAGATCTACTCAGTCCTGGGGGGGGGGGGGGAGCAACAACAAAAAACAACCTCACATTAAGTAATACTTCAAAAGAGCCAAAAGTGTTTGATCCGAGGGCCAGTTATATGAAGGTGTCTGCATTTCTTTAAGAATTGCTCTAAATTATTGTTTGCTGCTAAAAATAATATTTTTTAGCTTATCCTGATAACAAATAGAATGTATGTTCATTGTAGAAAGTAAAAATCACTACACTTCCTCACCCAGTGATAAACACAATAAACATTTTGGCGTAGGAGCATCCATTCAGGAACTATTCAAGCAGGAATAAAGGAGACAAACTCTCTACCCTCGTGGCACTTTCTGTCTTTCTTCTGTGTATTTCCTCCATGTAATTGTGATCATTCTGTTCATAGTCTTCTAAACCAGTTATTTTTGCTTATGATATGGTGCAGACACTTCCCCATGGTAGTGTTTTTCAAGCTTCTTCATCTCACTGCACATATAATATAATTACTAAAATTCTGGGGTACACCAAAAAAATATATTTTTGCTGATCCGACAAAAAAAAGGTATAATTTTGATTCATTCACACTGGACAGCTGTTGTTGTGTTGGCTGTTGTCATTTTCTAAAATTTGACAATCTAAGGGAAAAGAGGTTAGTGGCCCTAACTAAAGTCAGATTGCATGTTTTAAAAATTCTTGCAGCACACTGTTTGAAAATCACTGCCCTATGGGATTATTCTACAACATAATTTTAATGAGTGCGCTGTATCCCACCATATGACTATGCTATTAGGTATTTAATTGAATCCCTCAAGTTGAAAATTTAGATTTTCAATTTTTCAACATTATAAATAATGCCATGGGGAATATTTTTGTACATAAAATTTTAAGCATGTTTCATTATTTCCTTAGTAAGAATTTCTAGAATTAGAATTTCTGACTAAAGGGCATGCTCATTTTAAAGTTTTTGGATTTATGTGGTCAAATTGCATTCCAGAGAGTTTGTAAAATGGACCAAATAAATTGTGATATATTCATGCAATGAAATTTTATGCATCCAATTAATGTTACTGTAATTATTGTTTATTATTTGAATGCATATAGTTAGATCTACCCCATATCACATAAAAACATACATATACGTACATAACAATATACACATACATAGAAAAGAGGTAAAAACAGAAAGACTGAAAGAAAGAAAAAAATAAGAAAATAATGAAATCTTGAGTTGGAAAGCCCCTTGTAAGCATAATGCCAAAGGCAGAAATCATTAAGAAAAATATTTATCTAATTAAACATAAAATATTTTAATTAACATAAAATATTTTAACAGTATTCCAGGGGAAAAGTTAGCAAAACAACAATGATTCACTGAGAGTAATAGCTGCAATGAACATGGCAGGGCAATATCTTAAATCTATACCAAGTTCCCACGAATCAATTATGTGGTTGGACAAAAAGTATCACACTTTTTCTCAATATACAAATTTGACACAAATATTTCCTATCAAAATCTCCAGGTTCAGTGTCATCTCTAAAGTGTAATTTGCCTGCATGGGTGATTTCATTGTGGGGTAGTTTTAGTGATGACAGGCGTGGCTTTGGCGGTAGGTGACTGAAATAGAGTGTAAAGGCCATTAGAAAGGAGGAGTCCTTTGTTACTCACAGCTTGCCCCTTTCTTCTGTACCTGCCCACACTGTGCCTGGAACCCTCGGAGGCTCTGCCTGGAAAAACATCTTCTCCCTCCACTTAGCTGCCTTTGTGGGTTCTGAGATGGGGCCTCCACCCTGGTTTATTTGTCATTGCTATCCCATCTGCTTTCTGTTTTCAGAAATCATAAAAATCTGTGGTTACTCTCCCTCCTGCTTTGAATATTAAAATAGATTTACTTTTTTTGGTAACCGTTACTGTATTTTTAATGACGTTTGAGACTAATTGCTTTTTAAAAACAATTAAAAAACAAAATGAGGCAAACTGGAATCCTATCTGTTCATATCATTAGGTCACACTACCATTCTCTAGGGTTAGCTTGTTGCAAGTCCTGGCAGCACTACAAGAAAAAACACAGCATTTTGAAAACTTAATAAGGTACTGGGAGACTAATATTGTTTGTCATTCATAAAAACAATGATCTCTGTCTGAGTTTTAGTTTTATAATGTTCCCAGCCAAGGGACTGAGTGAAGATTCAAGCATGGGTGCACAGCCATCTGGAGCCAGATTCTCACCTGTAGTGTGGACTCCTGGCCTGAGACCACATCCTACCACTTAAAGACGAAGAACTAAGTATAAGTACTGCTAGCTGATTGATTTCCACTGGACACCTCTGTTAGTAGTGAGCCGACTCACTGAAAGTGAGGCTTGATCTCCATTTTTTCCTTTCCCTTTTCAGTCAAATAGGTTTAGACAGGATCACTGAACCATAACAAGCCCGTTCCTCTGGTCCACTGCCTCACTGAAAGATTAAAATGACAGTTGTGAAATGTATCACAGAAAGCCTGTGAGAAGGGCTGAAGTAGCTGCCGTGGTCTGGTTTGAGGTATTCTGCTTTAACAGACATAATAAAGCTGTCTGGTATTAGGGCTGAAAACCAGTGCACTAAATTCAATACTTAATTTCAGATGTTATTGACAGCATCCCAGTGTTCAATCACTAATAATATTGTTGGCCCTTCAGTCTTTGGGTTACTTTGCTCAACCAACTGATTAATTGTAACATTAGTCATGTCAACTTAAACTTTTCCCATAAGTTCACTGCAAATTTATCAGCTTTCATCTAGTTTTGCCGGCCTACAGTCAACAGACAAGCTGTTTCTCTGAGTGGATAACATTTATTGAGTCTGAGCGCATGCACATTTTGTGGACAACTGAAAGAAAACTCAATAAACTCTTAAGTTATAAACAGGGGATTTTTGGTATAATTGTTAGAAATGAAATTCAAGTATAAAAATGAGATTTGTGAATGAATGTTCAAACAGAAGCTTAATTCATTGTAATGCAACCACAAAATCACACCAAGTCACCAGACAAATAATATAAAAAATCAAGTCTGCTTTAATGGCCCAATAGAAATTAAGTAAAGATTTAGCTCAAAAATAGTATCAGATGATCATCTCAGTTACGATTGCTGGGCAGATACTCTCATACCAGACAGATCTCCGTAAGGCTTTTTGTTGTTAAATACCAGTTCGACTGGTTACACATTCCATCGATGTAGATTCTCTTCAGGGAATAAAGGTAATGAGAAAGAGTCATTCTGCCTCTCCCACAGGTGTGCAGAGTAGTGTAACATGTTTGAATTTTGCTATAGGTTAAAAATCAGAAGGAACCTGTCCCCAGGAGTAGATTAAATTTTACCTACTAATGGCAAAGCATAGCAGTCAGGGTCAAAGAAGAATATAGTAAAAATATGTTGGAGGTATTAAGAAACAAGAAAAGAGATATTACAATAATCATTTCCCATTAAGAGAAAAAAAAGTGCTGTTACAAGTTATTTTCTGTACATTTTCTGGTTGAAATTGTTATAGACAACTTGGAGACATTATAGATCTGTGGAATTTATTTTATTTTTTTAAATTTAAGTAAGTGTTGTATTTATTAACATCCAAGAACAGGTTTTCATTAGCAACAGTTTGGGAAGGTGCTTTATTAAATTAATCTCATGTGAACAAATGTTTTATTGCTTATAATAAATGAGGACATTATATAAGAAACTTTGTCCTAAGTAAAGGAGGCTATTCATGAATGAGTAATTAGATTGGTAATAGAACCAATCTCATGTTCTTGAATCTACACTCTGATAATTTCTGACAACTTTAAACATTCTTTTTAAAAAATTTACAAACATTTTTTATTGTTGACACTATTACACATGTCCTCCATTCCCGCCACTCCCACCCCAATTACCCACCTCCACCCAACCCCCAACCCCCTGCCTCTGGCCATCACCACACTGTTGTCTGTGTCCACTGGCTATGCATATATGTTCTTTGGTTGATAGATTTGTATTCTTTAGGAGAATATCATGTAAATTGCTAATATTCTTTTTTTAATCCTCTTTGCGATTTTTGAACTTGTTATTGTTCAGTACTTTGGAGAAATTAGTATTGAAACATCAATGTATGGATAAGTATAACATGTATATTTTTTTATGATTAGCCAAAGGTATCTGTAATTATTATGTGAAGTGTAAAAAAATACCCTATAGATTTTTACTTAAAAATTAAGAACACATTTAGGCAGAATTGCTAGTAATGACCATTCGAAAACCATTCTTCAGAGTAGGAAACAGAACATAGTGTTGACACTGATGGTTGTAAACAATGTTGAGGAGAGATTCATTCTTTGTAGGTTGCATTTTTGTCTCTCTTTTTTATCATTTTCTGTACCTGAGGAGAATGAAAAAGAATTTTTTTCCAATGGCAATTTTGGTCTACTTGGAATTACCAAGTAGTTGTGGGATTAAAATTGTAGACACTGTACTGAAGTCCTATACAAATCATTTAGACTTTGATAAGTCAAGAATACATGTCATCTCTAGGAGAACCAGTAAAAATATGAGGATACTAGGTCAGTGACCCTATTCTGTATGATACTGTAACTGTAGATACACATCATATACATTTTTAAAAACCTATAGAATGTATAACACAAAGAGAGAACCCTATGTAAACTGTGGGCTTTAGTTAATAATGTGTCACTATTAGTTCATCAACTGTAACAAACGTACCACACGAATGAAATATGTTAATAGGGGAAACCAGGGTGTGGAAAGGGAATAAATGAGAACTCATTTTACGTTACACTTAATATTTCTGTAAACCTAAAACTACTCTAAAAAACAAAGTTTATTAATTGTAAAAGGTCACCCCAATGTGAGACCAAAAAAATTTAAGAGAGTATAACTTCTAAATGAATATAGAGAAAAATGGAGTGATAAAAGAAAGCAAAAAGTAGAGGAAAAGGAACAGAAGACATAGGACAAATGGACAGCACATGGTAGGACAATAGGTGCAAACCAAATATATCTTTAATAATATCAAATATAAATGGATTAATTCTTTAATTAAAAGCTTGTCAAGTTTTAATAATGATAAAATTATAATATATGCTATTTATAAGAAAGACATCTAAAACTTAAGGACAGAGTAAAGTTAAAAGTAATAAGGAGATATATATATATGTGTATATATATATATATACATATATATATATATAATTTAAACACTGAGTAAAATAAAGCTGGTATGGCTATAAAAATATTGAACAGAGTAGTTGGGTTCATGTTATACCTCTTAATGATAAAAAGTTCAGTTTACTAGAAAGATGTAAGAATTCTAAATTAATTTGCATCTAATAGCATAACTTTAACTTCATAGACACAGCATAATTTGACAGAACTATAGGACATTAGGCAAATTTACAATCATATTGGAATATTTGAACACCATATTTAGCAAATCTGACCTAATGGATATATTTAGAACACTTCTCAATAATTGCAAAATAAATCTTTTTCAACCCCAATTAATTCATTCACAACAATTAACTACATACTACATCATAAAGCAAGTCAACACATTTCAAACACTTGAAATCTTGTTCTATGAGTAAAGTGCAATTGACTTAGAAATCATTAACCAAAGGGTAACTAAAAAATCTGATATTTGATCATTTATATAAATAATCTAATGTCCAAAAACCTCTAAGTTGAAGAAGAAATCATAATAAAAGCCAGGAACTATTTTGAACTAAATAAAGGGAAAATACCACATACTTAAATTTATGTAATAAACCCTTAAATGCATATATTTTACATAAAAAAGGAAGATCTGCTTCCAATATGCAAGAGTAAGCACTTAAAAAAATAATAAATCCTGCCAATAACAACTGTGTAATATAAACAAAATACAACCCTCCCCATGTTAAAAAACAAAAACCAAATCAAAACAAACACACAATCCCCCCCCCCAAGCCACCAGAAGTTTCTGGAGACTAGCAAAGACCGGCAGATTTGGGAAGCGCGTCAAAACTTGGAGCAACTGACCAACTTGGAATGAATTCCTCATTATTTGTGACTTTGACCCAATGAAAACTCATGGAAATGCCTACAACTCTGATAGAAAGCCCACTGTCTTTCTGGATGAAGAATCAGGAGAAGAATCCTGGCCAAATATGGCCAGATGCTGAAGAATGAGGGAAAAATCTAGAAGAGGGAAGGAGATTCTCTAATTCTGTGTATGAAACTTGCACAAGAGTCAGCCTGACACCTGAATCATGCACTCACAGGGCACATTCAAAGTAATGCAGCAAAAGCTTAAATAATTGACCTGAGCTATGACCCATTAACCACAGAAGGCAAGAAAATACTTACAAATTGAATCTAACCATGTTAACTGCCAGCTAAAACAAAAACATCAACATTTGTAAGAGGAATATGACAGAACTCAGTAAATGAAAAAAACACACCACAATTCCTTTTGCAACTGCAGCCAAAAGAATAAAATACCTCGGAATAAACTTAACAAAGGATGTGAAGGACCTATATACTGAAAAGTACAAAGCATTATTAAAAGAGATTGAAAAAGATACAATGAAATGGAAAGGTATTCTGTGTTCACGGATTGTAAGAATCAACATAGTTAAAATGGCTATATTACCCAAAGCAATATACAGATTTAATGCAATCTCCATCAAAATCACAATGCCATTTTTTAAAGAAATAGAAGAAAAATCATGATTTGTATGGAACCACAAGACCCCAAATAGCCAAGCAATCTTGAGAAAAAAAGAATGAAGCTGGAAGTATCACACTACCTGACTTCAAATTATACTACAGAGCTGTGATAATAAAAACTGCATGGTATTGGTAGAAAAACAGACAAAGACCAATGGAACAGAATTGAGAGCCTAGAAAGAAAACCACATGTAAATGGGAAAATAATTTTTGACAAAGGAATAAAAAACACACAATGGAGAAAAGAAAGCCTCTTCAATAAATGGTGCTGGGAAAATTGGAAAGCCACATGCAAATGAATGAAACTAGATTGTAGTTTGTTCTCTTGTACAAAAATGAATTTAAAATGGGTCAAATAACTAAATATAAGATCTGAAACAATAAAGTATATAGAAGAAAACATACATACTAAACTTATGGACCTTGGTCTTAGAGAAGATTTTATGAATTCTACCCCAAAGGCAAGGGAAGTAAAAGAAAAAATAAATGAATGGGACTATATCAATCTAAAAAGCTTCTGCACAGCAAAAGGAACCAACAATAAAACAAAAAGGCAACCAACTGAATGGGAGATGATATTTGTAAACAACAGCTCCTACTAGGGGTTAATATCCAAAATATATAAGGAACTCATACAACTCAACACCAAACAAACAATCCAGTTAAAAAATGGGCAGAGGACCTGAACAGACACCTCTCCCAAGAAGACATATAAATGTCCAACATATATGTGAAAAGATGTTCAATTTCACTGGCTATTAGGGAAATGCAAATCAAACTACAATGAGATACCACCTCATACCTGTTAGAATGGCTGTTATCAACAAGACAGGTAATAACAAGTGTTAGAGAGGTGTGGAGAAAAAGGAACCCTCATTCATTGCTTGGTGGGAATGTAAACTGGTACAGCCACTATGGAAAACAGTATAGTATTTCCTCAAAAAAATTAAAGATAGCGTTACCATATGACCTAGCAATCTCTCTTCTGGGTATCTACCCAAAAAACTCAAAAATATTTATTCACAAAGATATACTCACCCTTATGTCCTTTGCAGCATTATTCATGGAGGCTAAGACATGGAGGCAACAAAGCATTCTTCAACAGAGCATTAGATAAAGAAGATGTGGTACATGTGTGCTATGGAATACTACTCGGTCATAAGAAAAGACCAAATACTGCCATCTGTGACAACATGGATAGATCTTGAGAATACAATGCTAAGTGAAATAAGTCAGTCAGAGAAAGCTAAGAACCATGTGATTTCACTCATATGTGGGATATAAAACTATAGCTGCTAGACACAGACAGTTACCAGAGGGAAGGGAGTGGGGGTAGTAAAGGGAGCCAAATATATGGTAAAAAAAGATGATTTGACTTTGAGTGGTGGGCACACAGTGCAGTATACAGATCATGTATCCTAGAAATGTACACTTGAAACTTGTATGACCCTATTAACCAATGTCACCCCAACAAATGTAATAAAATAATTACATACTTTTGTTGGATTATCCCTTTATTATTATATAATGCCCTTCTTTGTCTGTTACAACCTTTGTCTTAAAGTCTATTTTGTCTGATATAAGTTCTGCTACCCCAACTTTTTTTGGTTCTTATGGCATAAAATATCTTTTTCCATCCCTTTACTTTCAGTCTGTGTGTGTCTTTTGATCTTAAGTGGATCTCTCCTGGGCAGCATATTTCTGGGTCTTATTTATTATCCATTCACCCACCCTATGTTTTATTGGAGCATTTAGTCCATTTATATTTAATGTAATTATTAATAGGTATGTAGTTATTGCCATTGTATTCATTGTTTCCTGTTTTTGTGGTTTTTCTCTGGTATTTTCTTATTCTCCTGCTCTCCTGTTTGTTGATGACTTTCTATAGTGTTATGCTTGGATTTTTTTCTCTTTATCTCTTGTATATCTTATATAGATATTTTTGTTTGTAGTTACCATGTGCTTTTCATTTATACCAAGCTATGTTTATAGCAGTGTAATTTAAATTGATGGTTGCTTAAGTTTGAACACACTCTAAAATCACTACATTTTTTTACTCATCCCCCCCAATGTTTATTTTTTTGTCATTTTTATCTGTTTTGTGTGTATATTTGTGTACCCCCTAATTTATTCTTGTATTTACACATGATCTTCCTATTTTTGTCTTTTAACCTTTGCACAAGCTTTAAAATTGTTTGATCCACTGTTATTACTGTTTGCCTTTGTCAATGAGAATTTTTTCTTTCCTATATATTCTTATTTTTATTTTTGATATTTTCTTTCTACTTAATGTTAAAGGAGTCCCTTTAACATTCTTATAAAGCTGATTTAATGGTAATGAATTTTTATAGTTCTTACTTGTCTGGGAAACTCTCTCTCCTTAGATACTAAATGATAACCTTGGTGGGTAATCTTGGTTGTAGGTTTTTGCCTTTCTTTTTTAAAACCTCAAGCATTTATTTTGATGATATATTTTTATAAGAAAAATAAATAATCAGATGATGAGGAATATATGTAACTAAGTGAAATCAAGAAAAAGAAATAACAGTATGCATTTAAACAGAATTATGGAACTAAATATAAAAATGCATCAAATGTAAGGGCTTTGGGTCTACTGTCTAATTAACTAGGATTGTCATATTTCTTTCCATATACACAATGGAAAGCCTGGAAGTCAGGGCTTTGATGTTTATATAGATCACCTGTAATAATCCTGCTTATTTAAAAAGCATTCATTTGCAAACATTTACAGTGGGTGACAGTCTACATTATCTCCTATCTTTTGCTACATTTCAGCACTTCCCTTAGCCCCATTTTAGGTTTTTTCCTTTCACCACTGAATATTTCTTGCCAATCCCTTCTGGTCCCCAAAGTTTCTGTTGGAAGGTCTTCTGATAGTCTTATGGGAACGTCCTCATACATAACTAATTGCCTTTTCAATGGCTACTTTTAAGAATCTCTTGTTGACTTTAGCTTTTGACATTTAATTATGATGTATGTTGGTGTGGGTGTCTTTGGGTTCATCTTGTTTGGGACTGTCTGTGCATCCTGGACTTGTATATCTATTTCCTTTGCCAAGTTAGGGAAGTTTTTGGTCATTATTTCTTCAAATAGGTTTTCAATCCCCTTTTCTCTCTCTTCTCCTCTGGAACCCCTAATGTAAAAGGCAACAAACAAACAAAATTTAATACCTCCCCAATTAAGCCCCACAAACAAGCTTCTACAAGATAATATAGGGGACTAAGGTTAGAACCTTTGGCAAAGGTTCTAAAACAGGATACCAGAAGTACTAATCATGAATAAAAAGATTGTTAAATTTGACTACATCAAAATTAATAATTTCTGTTTATCAAAAATACCTATAAGAGATAAAAAGGGAAGCAGAGAGTGTAATAATACCTGTCACAAACACAGTCAACAAAGAGCTCACAACCAGAATATATAGAAACTGTTACAAATGAGTTTTTTTTTTTTAAAGACTAACAATATAATAGAAAAATAAGTACTTCCAACTGGCTAATAAACAAATGAAAAGATATGAAACTACTTTAGTAATCAGGAAAAAACAAATTGAAACTGCAATGATTTATTAACCACCCATCAAAACGGCTAATGCTAAGAAGACTGATAATATTACATAATGGATATAGTCTAGGTAAGGATGTAAAACAACTGGAACCCTAAAATACACTTCTGTTGGGAATATAAATAGTACAAATACTTTGGAAAATTGTTTGAAATAATATACTAGAGCTGAGCAAACACATATCTTATGATCCAGCAATCACTCTCAGGGTATGTACTCAAGAGAAATGTTTGTATATGTGCACTAAGGGACATGTACACGAAGGTTTATAGGAAAATTTTTTTTCAATAGTTCTAAGCTGGAAACAACCTGGATGTTAACATTCATCATAGAATGGATAAGTTGCGGCATTTCATACAATGAATACTATACAGGAATGAAAAGGAACTACAGCTACACACAACAGTATGTATTAATTTCACAGACATAATTTTGAGCAAAAGAAACTAGATACAAATGAATACCTACTATATGGTTCCCATTATATAAAGTTGAAAAAGATGAGAAATCTAAAGAAAAGCTATTCATGATTCATGTTTAGCAGTAAAATTATAAAAAGAAGTGAGGAAGTCAACGTCAAAGGATTCAGAATAATAGTCCCTTGTGAGGAGTAATAATTGAGGGAAAGAAAGGGAGCTTCTGGGATGCTGGCAATGTTTTAATTTTTAAATTTAAATGGTAGTTATAAGTTTGCTAATTTCATGATAACTCACTGAGTTGTACATGTTTTGTTTTATACACTTGTATGTGTGCTATATTTATAATAAAAGTAATTAAAAGATCATTCTTTTTCTCCAATTCCATACCTGGCACAACATAAAACTCAGGGGGTCATCCGGCTTTTCATAAACTAAATTTTCAGTGATCTGCTGAGAGAGCATAAGACATCACATTATAGTTCTGAACTAAAGTTACGTGGTCAGGTTACATCTGAAGCAATCTTTTGCACTTACATGTACACACCACTTTAAAGAAATTTATATATCTCTGTAAAGTGACAGATTACTTTCTTATGACTGATAAAATTAGGTAAACTCAGGTAAAATTTGGAGGAATAAAAATTTAGTAATAAGTAGCCATGGATATTTCTCTAATTTCCAAGATCAAAGAGGTAGTGAAAAAGTTTCTTAGAGAAAGTTTTTGTTTTGAGAACTGTGATTTTGCTCGACTGAGAAATTAACATTATTTGTTTTGAAGAATAGTCAGAGAAAATTTTAAGAAGACTATATGATTTTACATAGAGCCTTCCTTCTGAGGTGCTTGATTCTAAAAGGTGAGAATGATGTTCATTGTTTCTAATAATAAATGAGAAGCCATATAGAAAACTTCAGAGATTCACTACCATATTTTTTGTTGTTGAATAATCCTCTGAGTTATAATAAACAGAATTCTCATTTGTAAGGAATAGCAATGGGGCAAATTTTAGTTATAAAATAGACAAGTTCTCTTTAATGTACCCACACCAATTAAGCATTTTATATTTGTTTCTATTGAACACTTATTTGATAACTAATTTTTTAATAACAATATTGAATGCAAAAGCATTGCTTTTCCTTGACAGATGAAGAAAATTATTTATAGAATGACTAGAATTCAACTTTCTTCAACAGCTTTCATCCTTCAGTTTAATAATTAGTTGTTCTTTGATAAAAGCCAGAAAACCCTGCCATAGTGCTCTCCCAAAAAGGACATTTTAACAAAGAAAAGGCATAGAACAGAGTTAATGAAGTATCACTTGTCCTTATTTTATATGAGGAAACTGAGATTCACAGAAGTTATGTAATTTCCCCTAAATAACAAAGATGAAAAGTGGTCAAGTCAGGTTGGAGCCTTAGGATAAATTTGCTAAGTTTATGCTCTTTCCTCTGTACACTACTTCTTTAAACTTAAGTTTAAATGTTTCATTTGAGGTGGGCCATTCTTATTTCACACCTTTCTAATCACAAAGTTACTTCATGTACTCATGTATTATATGCAAATATGTACCTTGCTGGGTAATAATATTAATATAAAAATAAACATGTCAGGCAAACAAAAACAACCCACCAAACAACAAATGTTTTATAAATGTGATCATCTCTTGTAATTCTATATTGGCCAAGGATGTTATACTTTAAAGAATTTTCCAGCTCCATATCCTGAGGTCAATCAAATTCAATATTTTAAGAATTAAAAAGCAACTCAACTACTTTCTCCTTCTACAGAATGTAGTTTCTTAGATGGTCACAGGTTGGCTACCTTAAAAGTATTATATTCTGCTTGGAAAGGCTTTTCCCCTCCTTTTCAATGGCCAATATTTTCATCCATCCTTCCTAGTCTGGCTCAAACTTTAACTCTTGGCCAAGTTTTCCCCTATCAACCAGTCGAACTGATCTCTCTGAATGGCTTCATATCATGGTAAATATCACTCATTTCGTGTTTATCACTTACTACTTTTGGTTAGCACATCTTACTGACTTCTCAATGAGAGAATACTCTTTGTATTAGCAAAGGCCCTTTCTTGTACCACATGAAAGCCAGGTCAAAGTTTGTTTTTTACATTGTAGTTACTGAAAAACACAATTAAAAAAGGGAAGGAGAGGTTTACCTGGAATATTTGCAGAATGTGGTGTTTCTCCATGTATTGTAGTGAAATTTGATAAGGATCTTGATAAACTAGAGAAGGGAATTTCTTCCAATAAGTTTGGTGAGCTTGAGAACTGTTCCCGTCTTGGTATTCTGAAATATCGTTCTGAAATGGAAATACCCCCCCACCAAAGAGTCTTTAATAAATCAAAAGGCCCCAGGAAGTCTTGCTCTTATTTTTGCTATTATCAGTGGAATCTGGTGATGATGGGATATGAACACCAGGAGTTGGAAAAAAGACATTATTATGAGAAACCTGGCTCATCCTCTAGGCAAGATAATGTACCTCAAGTCCTGGGAGGTACCTTAGGCTTCTCCAATCTACTTCAAGTGCTTTTCCCTTCACAGGCATCTCCAGTTTACTCCAAATTCCTTTTCTTTGGTAGAAGCCCAGAGAGGGGAAATGACTTAGTGTTTTAGAGTTAGTAGCAGACCCAGGACTTGAAATCCAGGTCCCCTGAATGCTGGTTCATTGATCCTTCCTGAATGGCCTTGAGGTGGCAGAGGAAGCAACACATTTCTATATATCCCACCCTTCTCCTTCTTCCTGAATCTTATAGGTCACACGTATCACAACACGTGGGTTTATTTCTCATCCTTGATCCAACCTGTGCCCACCCTCCACCCCCTATACCACCACCACAGGCCCCTGGCTTGGCCTCCATCCACCCAGGCGGGTATTAAATGCCCCTTTAACCTACAGGATCGGTTACTAGGATTCCACTTTTTTCTTGACTGATGATATAGTCCAATTTGGCTGTGATGGAGGGGAATGCTTGGGAAAATCTTTGGCCTTTTCCTTGGAACTTATTGATGAACCTGGAATCAAATGAGTTGAATGCTTCCAGAAAGGTTGCACTTTCAGAGTTAGATACAGCTGAAACCATGGAATCACTGCGGTCTGTTTGGTTAGTCTCTAATTTGCCGGGTTGTACACTGAAGTCAGCCTCTTTGTCTTCCTTATTGGTAAATATTCTGTCATCATACTGGTTACTTTCTCCATAGTCAGACTGGTTGTTGTCTGTGTCATCATCTTCTTCGTCAACGTGGTCAGACGCACTGTAGTCAGGCCTGTCAACTGTAGGGTGCTGAGTACTGCTCTTACCTTGGTCAGCAACCTGGTTTTCAGTTAGTTCAGTAATTTGGCCATATACTTTGTGGTGAGTCTTTACAGATGTTTTGTAGCCAATTTGGTCAGATGATCTATTGTCAAACCGTTTAGAAGTTTTTTGTTCAACCAGACCAGACTTTCTGCTGTCAATCTGTTCAGAAGTTCTTTGGTCAACCAGACCAGACTTTCTGCTGTCAATCTGTTCAGAAGTTCTTTGGTCAACCAGACCAGACTTTCTGCTGTTAATCTGTTCAGAAGTTCTTTGGTCAACCAGACCAGACTTTCTGCTGTTAATCTGTTCAGAAGTTCTTTGGTCAACCAGACCAGACTTTCTGCTGTCAATCTGTTCAGAAGTTCTTTGGTCAACCAGACCAGACTTTCTGCTGTTAATCTGTTCAGAAGTTCTTTGGTCAATCAGACCAGACTTTCTGCTGTCAATCTGTTCAGAAGTTCTTTTGTCAACTAGACTAGACTTTTTGCTGTCAATCAGTTCAGAAGTTCTTTGGTCAACCAGACCAGGCTTTTTGCTGTCAATCTGTTCAGCAGTTCTTTGGTCAGCCTGGTCAGACAATCTGTGGTTAGTCTGTTCAGAAGTTCTTTGGTCAGTTTGGCCAGACAATCTGCGGTCAATCTGTTCAGAGGTTCTTTGGTCAGCCTGGCCAGACAGTCTGTGGTCAATCTGTTCAGAGGTTCTTCGGTAAGCCTGGACAGACAATCTGCGGTCAATCTGGTCAGAGGTTCTTCGGTCAGCCTGGCCAGACAATCTGTGGTCAATCTGGTCAGAGGTTCTTTGGTCAGTTTGGCCAGACAATCTGCGGTCAATTTGTTCAGAAGTTCTTTGGTCAGCCTGACCAGAGAATCCGTGGTCAATCTGTTCAGAGGTTAGTGCTTTATGCAGAACAGGCATCCAACTGTCAGTTGGCTCAGATTCTACATGATGGGCTTGGTGAGATGCCTTGCTGGCCATCTGTTCAGACATTGTTTGGTTAAACTGATCAATTCCTGTGTGTTGAGCAACTTTATAACTGTTGGATGCTCTGAGCTCAGCCTCATCAGATATTCTGTGCTCACTGTATTCAGACTCTTTGTGGTCTGCTTGGCCAAATATGATGGGTTGAGTCTGGCCAGATACTTTTTGGTCATAGTCCTGGTTAGCTGTTCCGTGATCAGTCTGGTTATCTGCCTCCCCTTTGTCCAGGTTCTTCCTGTTGTCTTCCTGGAGATCTAGGTGGCTGTCATTTAGGGACTTGCTTGTGCTTTCAGGTTCCAATGGATTCCCGGGAGCCTCTTCTAGAAGCGCTTCCATGTTCTGCTTGCCCCTGGCTGGCCTAAGTTGCCAGATGCTGTGGGTGGGGCCAGTCTGGGTTGTCTAGGCGACCCTGTGGGGAACGCAGGGCAACAATGCCTGGGGCCTTTGTGTGGGCCTCAGAGCACCGCTCCCCCCTCCTCCCTCCCTCCCTCCCTGGAGCTCGGGCTGTCGCCAGAAGGTGCGGTGGCTGCGGGCTTGGCCGCGGGGGGAGGGCTGCAGGGCTGCCGGGCTCTGGGCGCAGCCTGGGGAGGGATTCTGCTGCTGCGCGCGGTGGGCACCGCCTGCTCTCTTGAGTAGAGGTGATGACCAGGCGCCGGCGTCGCCACCCCGCAGCCGCTGGACCTCAGGGCTTTGTGGATTGGTGCATGTCACGGCGGATTGTTCAGGGACCACCCTTCCAATCCACAAAGAAATGTCAGGCGATGATCCGCGCGCAGCCCCGCAGGAGGGCAGCGGACTGACCAGAGGCGGCTCCTGGCGGCACACCCAGCCTGTCCTTCCTCTGCCACCCACGTGCCAAGGACAGCTACCTCGCGACCACAGTATGTTGGTGCTGGGCACTGTGCTAGCAAATGGTCCTGCTCAATGTTATTTATTCCTCTTTAGGCTCTAATCAGTATTATGGTGATGTGGCCAAATGATGTATTTTTGGTCTTAATTTTAAAAAAAAATTCTATATGGGGTTTGTGTGTGTGTGTGTTTAAATATGTTCTCATTGATTTTAGAGAGAGGGGAAGGGAGGAGAAGAGAGAGGGAAACACTGATGTGAGAGAGAAACATCCACGGGTTGCCTCCCCACTGCGCCCCTCGGGGGCTGGAACCCGCAACCAGCTGAGGAAGCGGAGGAAGCTCCAACCAGCCGAGCCCCACGGCCCGGGCCAGTTTTAATTTTTTAAAACCATTTTTTCATCCTGCCTTTACAAGCAGTGCTGGTGCTGTTTTCAGTGTATCAGGAAGAGTTTAGTCCTCTGAACACTCACGTTACCAAAGTGATACGGATCGTCCCTCACAATACCGAGTAGAGAGGAGAGCTTGGTCTCCCTGCCACCCTTGCCCCACGCCCCCGACAGGTCGTTGCCGCCCCGACAGGTCGTTGCCGCCCCCCACAGGTCGTTGCCGCCCCCCACAGGTCGTTGCCGCCCCCACAGGTCGTTGCCGCCCCCCACAGGTCGTTGCCGCCCCCACAGGTCGTTGCCGCCCCCACAGGTCGTTGCCGCCCCCCACAGGTCGTTGCCGCCCCCACAGGTCGTTGCCGCCCCCCACAGGTCGTTGCCGCCCCCACAGGTCGTTGCCGCCCCCACAGGTCGTTGCCGCAGGAGCAGGCTCTCCTCCCTCTCGGGACGGGTGAGCAGCTGTTGCCCATCCCCTCCCGGAAAGCTGTCCTGGCTGTGGGAAACCAAGCCCCAATGCTCTGCTGATTCATACATTCATGGCTGGAAGGCTCGAGGGAGGAGATCCCATCCGAACGGGTTCTAAACTCACACCATAGAATAATAATCTTACAGCAGAAAGGAGGGGTAGGGTTAGGAATTCGCTCCAGGAAGAAAGGCAGTAAGGAAGGTGGGGGAAAGGCAGGAGAAGGAACAAGTGGGGCAATTCGCACGTGAGGGGGTGGCCGGCGGGGTCCAGGGTTTGAGATCTGGCCCTCCCCGTTTGAAACCAATCAGAAGAATCCACTCCAGACCAGCGCCCTCTGCTTTCAGGAGCTGGGCAGTAGAGGTGGTAACTGAGGAGACATTTGATTGCCTCTTGTAAGCCTAAAATCACTGAGGCACGCCAAGGGTCGGTAATATAGTGCCAGATAGTCCTTTTACACGGGCTTACTTCCATTCAGTCAATTAGAGATAAGACTTAGCATCCAAATGCAAGTGGTTGTGATTAAGGTGTGAGAGGAAGAGTGGGGATCCTTGGTGCACACTTGGGAGCGGGGAGAAGAATATGGGTCCACAAGGTAAAATCATTATGGAATAGTACCTAGAACATGGTAGGCGCTCAAGATGTGTTTGTTGAATATAAATATACAAATGATCTGCCTTATTTATTTATTTAAAAATGTGTGGAGCAAATGGAGGCTGCGTTTAGAGTAAAATAGTGGAAGGCTATATGGTCTGCAATTTCAGAAGGGCATTCATTAATTTTGTAGATTTGTTTTTCCATTTATAAGTTAAGTGTAATCATTATAGAGAAGTAAGAAAAACAAGCATAAAGAAATAATTCATCCGAGTTACATCTGAGTTATAACCTTTATTAGCATTTTGAAATATATCCTTCTAGAATGTTCCTCAGGCAAATCTATATATCTAATATCTATAGGCATATGTGTGTGTGTGTATATATATATGTGTGTGTGTGTGTGTGTGTGTGTATATATACATACATATATTTTTTTTTTGGAAAAAGGGGAGTAATTCTTTTTTCAATTGATTTTTTTTTTTTTTTTTTAGAGAAAGAAACTGATGTGCGAGAGAAACATCCATCGGTTGCCTCCCGTAAATGCCCCAACCGGGGATCGAACCTGCAATCTGGGTATGTGTCCTGACCGGGAATCAAACCTGCAACCTTTGGGTGCATGGGATGATGCTCTAACCAACTGAGCCACCCAGCCGGGGTGATAGGCATATATTAGAGGAGGTCTTAGGGTGGGACCCAAATTTAATCTAACTGGTTACCTTATAAGAAGAGAAAGAAACTGGTGAGGTGCTCACACAGAGAAACAGCCGTGTGAGGACATAGCTAGAAGACAGCCATCTGCAAGCCAAGGAGAGAAGCCTCAGGAGAAACCAAACCTGCTGACACTTTGATCTTGGACTTCTAGTCTTCAGAACTGTAAGAAAATACATTTCTGTTGTTTTAAGCTACCCAGTCTGTGCTATTTTGTATGGCAGTCCTAGCAGACTAACACAGCTCTCATGTTCCTTTAAACATTCGATGCTTAGCTGCTATTTTAATATTGTTGGAGAATAGAGAGGAATCTGATGATTGAATACATATCAAATGAGGTAATGGGGTTTTTTTCTGTGTGTGTGGTGAAATTCATGTAATTTAAAATTAACAATCTTAAAGTATGCGGTTCAGTAGCATCTAGTACCTTAACAATGTTGTGCAACCACCACTTCTATCAAGTTCCAAACATTTCATCATCCCCAAAGAAACCCTCAAACACATGAAGCAATCACTCCCCATTTCCCTTTCCCCACCATTTCTTAAAACCACAAATCTGCTTCTTTTTTTGTGGAAATCTGCTTCACCTGTTTTGGATATTTTATATAAATGAAATCATACAATATGTGATCTTTTGCCACTGGATTTTTTCACTTAGTATAGTGTTTTTGAGATCCATCTGTGTGGCAGCATATATTAGTATTTTATTCCTCTTTATAACTGAATAATATCCTATTGTAATGTATGTACCACATTCTGTTTATGCATTCTTCTGAGATGGGCATTTGTGTTGCTTTTACTTTTTTGGCTACTGTGCATAGTTCTGGCATGAACATTAGAGTGCAAATACTTGAGTTCTTGTTTTCAGTTCTTTGGAATCCCGACAAGTAAATTGCAGAATCGTGGTAATTCTATGTTTAACTTTTGAGGAACCAACAGACTGTTCTCCACAGCAGCTGCAGCATTTTATATTCCCACCAATATATGAGGTATATGAGGGTTCCGATCTCTACACATCGTTACCAACCCTTGTAATTGTCCATGTTTCAGTTCTAGCCATGATGCTGAGTGTGAAGTGGTATCTCTTTGTGGTTTTGATTACTTAGTGACTAGGAATGTTGAACATCTTTTTACGCGCTTATTGGTCATCTTTCTTTGGAGAAATGTCTGTTTAAGTCCTTTGCCCATTATTTTTTTATTGAGTTTGTGTTTTGGATGTTATAAGAGTTCTTTATATATTCTGGATACTAGATCCTTATCAGATATATAATTTTTAAATATATTTTCCCATGGTCTTTCTTGATAATGATTTTTGACACAGTTTTAAATTTTGATGAACTCTAATTTATCTATTTTTTCCTTTTGTTTCTTGTGCCTTTGGTGCCATTTTTAAGAAACCATTATCTAATCCAAGGTCATGAAAATTTAGATCTATGCTTCCTTCTAAGAAGTTTATGGTTTTAGCTTTATATTTATGGTTTTGACATATTTTGAGTTAATTTTTGTATGTGGTGTGAGGTAGGGGGTTCGGCTTTGATTTTCTGCACGTGGATATCCGGTTGTCCCAGCACCATTTGTGGAAAAGACTATTCTTTTCCTCTTGAGTGCTTGGCTACCCTTGTTAAAAATCAGTTGTCCATTATATTAGTTTGCTAAAGCTACCATACCAAAGTACCACAGACTGGGTGGTTTAAAACAACATACATGTATTTTCTTACAGTTCCGGAGGCTAGAAGTCTGAAAGAAAGTGTCAGCAGGTTTGGGTCCTCCTGAGGAGAGAATGTGGTTTGCAGGTGGCCATCTTCTGGCTGTGGCCTCACATGGCATTTCCTCTGTGCCCACATATCCCTGGTGTCTCTATCTGTATGTCCTAATCTCCTCTTCTTATAAGTATCCCAGTCAAATTGGGTTAGGGTTCACTTTAATGTCCTCACTTTTACTTAATTGCCTCTTGGCCCTGTCCCCAAATACGGTCACACTCTGAGGTGCTAGGGGTTAGAATCTCAACATATGAATTTGAGGGGGACACAATTTAGTCCGTTACAGCCATAGATGTGAGGATTTATTTCTAGACTCTCAATTCTATTCCATTGGTTTATATGTCTCTCCTTATGCCAGTACCACACTGTTTTGATTCCTGTTGTTTTATTTTAAGTTTTGAAATCAAGAAGTGTTATTTCTAATTTTTCTTTTTAAATATTGTTTTGAATATGTAGGGCCCTATATGTCACACATGAATTTTAGGATTGACTTTTCTATTTCTACAAAAAGCCCGTTAGAATTGTGACAGGGAGTATATGGGGTCTGTAGATTGCTTTGGGTTAGTAATGCCATTTAAAGAAGACTAAGTCTTCCAGTTCTAGAGTACTAAGTCTTCCAATTCATAAACATGGGATGTTTGTTCATTTATTTATGTCTTTAATTTCTTTCAGCAGTGTTTTGTAGTTCTCAGTGTACAAGTCTTTCATATGCACACACACCCTTGGTTTAATTTATTTCAAGGTATTTTATTCTTTTGGATGCTATTGTAAATGAAATTGTTTAAATTTTATTTTTTTGGATTTTGCATTGGTACTATATAGAAATACAACTTTTTTTTTTTTTTTTTTTGGTAAGTTGATCTTGTATCCAGCATCTGCTGAATTTTCTTATTATTTCTAATAGCTTTTTTTTTTTTTTTTTTTGTCGAATTTAAAGGATCTTCTATATTTGAGATAATGTCATCTGTGAATAAAGATGATTTTATTCTTCTCCAATTTGAATGCATTTATTTATTTACCTACTTATTTATTTGTTTCACAACTACTCTAAACTAGAACTTCCAGGACAATGGTGAATAGAAATGGTGAAAATGGGCATTCTTGTCTTATTCCTGATCATAAGGGGAAGGCTCTGACTACCGAGTATGATAAGGGTTTTTTTCATCAAAGCCATTTATCAAATTGAGAGGTGCCCTTATGTTTCTTGTTTTCTGAGTGTTTTTATCATGCAAAGGTGTTGGATTGTTAAAATTGATTTTAATGCAGCAATTGAGAGGATAATGTGGGGTTTTTTCTCCTTCATTCTACTACTGTGGTGTATTACACTGATTTTTTGTTTTGTTTTGTTTTAATATGTTTTTATTGATTTCAGAGAGAGGAAGGGAGAGGGAGAGAAAGAGAGAGAAACATCAATGATGAGAGAAAATCATTGATCAGCTGCCCTCCACATGTCCTCCCACCGGGGATCGAGACCGAAACCCAAGCATGTGCCCTGGCTGGGAATCGAACCATGACCTTCTGGTTCATGGGTCAGCGTTCAACCACTGAGCCACACCGGATGGGCCACACTGATTGATTGTTTTAATGGTAAACCATCCTTTTGTTCCTGGGACAAATCCTGCTTGGTTATGAAGTGTGATGCTTTTAATATGCTTCTGGATTTGGTTAGGTAGTATTTTGTTGAGGACTTTTAAATCTATATTCATCAGAGATATTAGTCTGTAGTTTTCTTTTTCTGTGATGTCTTTGTCTGATTTTGATATCAGGGTAATGCTGGCTAATGAGTGAGAAAGTGGTCCCCTCTCTTTTATTCTTTGGAAGAGTTTGGCAAGGATTGGTGTTAATTTTTCTGTAAATGATGGGTAGAATTCATCAGTGAATTCATCCTGTTTTTTTATTGTTGCTGGGAGGTTTTTGATTACAGATTCAGTTTAGTTATGTGTTATAGGTCTGTTGAGATTTTCTATATCTTCTTGAATCAGTTTTTGTGGCATACGTGTTTCTAGAAATTTGTCTATTTCATATAGGTTATCTAAATTTTTTGCTGTACACTTGTTCATAGTATTCTCTTTTAATTCTTTTTACTTCCATAAGGTTGGTAGTAATCTCCCCACTTTTATTTCTAGCTTTAGTTACTATTTATCTCTTTTTGGTATGTTGTGTTTTCATTTTCATCCATCTCATGGTATTACATTTCTCTTGTAATACTTCTTTGCCCCATTGTTATTTAAAAGTGGGCTGTTTAATTTCCAGATATTTATGAATTTTCCAGTTTTCCTTCTGTTACTGATTTCTAGTTTCATTCCTCTGTGCTTAGAGAAGATACTTTGTATGATTTCAATCTTTTAAAATTAAGACTTGTTCCGTGGCCTAACATGTGGTCCCTCTGTAATATCTTATCCTCTCATGGGGGCCTCTGGAATTTCTTATTCCAGTGACACCTCAAGAACCCCACTTCCACCAATAACAGAATCAGTTGCTAATATTTATTTAGGATGTTTGTGTTTTATTAACCAGTGAGGTTGATTTTGTCAAGTTTTAGTATCAGGATTATGCTAGCTTTATAAAATGATTTCAGAACTTACTATTGTTTTCTGGGCCCTGGAACAGTTTACATATTAACTATCTGTTCTTCAAGCTTTGCTGAAACTCACCTGTAATATCACTTGGTCTGGTTCCTTTGTTGGGGAGAGGGTTATGGTTCTGCAGAGAGCTATAGTTTTTCCATTTTATTCTATGGTATTGGTGTACTTAGATTTTCTTCCTCTACTTGAAAAATTTTTGATAATTCAACTTTACTTAGAAAAACATTCCCTTTCCTCTCAAATTTAGAATTTATTGAACATAAAGCATTTTCTTACAATATTATTTCGATATCCACTATATATGTTTATGTTTCCTTTTTAATTTTCAGTACTGAGTCCTCTTTCTTGGTTATACCCAGTTATACTTTCTTTGTAGTATTTTTTCCAATGTTTCTTTAAACAGCTTTCTTAAAGAAATACCCCTTTCATTTATCAATTCCATTATCAGTTGTTTTGGGACCTTAAGGCTATAATAAAATGCACAGTGAATTAAGTTTTGTGCTCATTTGACCTTTAATATCTAGCTCTGTATGTACTACCAAGACCATTAAATTTGGGGTGTACATTTATGACACATAAAGGGGTCAATGGGGAGCTAAGTCAGCTCTCTAGCATTCTTGTTTAGTTATTGCATTGTGAATGAACCAAAGTGATAGCAACCTTGAACTGACTTCAAGGTGTCAATTTGCCTATCCTCAAACCCAGTCAAGAATCTGTAGTTTGTACTAGAAAAAATGGTATTCTCCTGTCTTTGCTTTGCTTTGTTCTTTTTGGTGGTATCTGGGAATTTCTTGTTCTTTAAGATGAGGCTAAGTGTTTAACATAATTATGTATTTAAAAATAGTTTATTAATATATATTTCACATACCATAAAGTTTACTCATTTAATGTGTGTAGTTCAGTAGTTGTTTTTTTAAGCAGGATATGTCTATTGATTTTAGAGAGAAGAAGCGGGGAGAGAGAAACATCAATGTGAGAGAGAAACATTGATTGGCTGCCTCCTGTATGCACCCCGATCAGGGGTCAAGCCCAGTAGTTTTTATATATTTGCAGTTTTGCAACCATCACCACAATCTAATTTTAGAATTTTTTTTAACACCCCAAAAAGAAGTCCTGTACATATCAGCAGTCGTTCCCCATTCTTGCCCCCACCTCTTCCCTAGCTTCACTTCAATCCCAGGCAATCACTGATCTTTTTTCTGAATCTATGGGTTTGCCTCTTCTGGACATTTCACATAAATGGAATCATATGATATGTCCTGTTTCTGGATTCTTTCACTTAGCATAATGTTTTCAAGGTTTATCAATGTTGTAGCCTGTATCATTACTTCATTTTCTTTTTAGTGTTAAATGATTTCCATTATTTTGAATATACCACATTTTGTCTGTCCATTCATCAGTTGATGGACACTTAAGTTGTTTCCACTTTTTAGCTATTGTGGATGCTGCTGCTATGACCATTTGTGTATAAGACTTTCATGCGGGGACACCCCCCCCCACACACACATATGTATATACAACTATATAACTATATATATATGTATGTATTTTTTTAATTGTTGAAAATGTTACAGATGTCCCTCTTCTTCTCCATTGACCCCATCCACCTGGGCATATATTTTCTCTTTAATATATACCTAGGAGTGGAATTGGTAATTCTTCATGCCTTTGTATAATCTTTTGAGGAACTACCAAACTATTTTTATAATGCCTGCACAATTTTACATTCCCACCAGCAGTGTATGAGTGTTCCAATTTCTCCACTTCTTTGTCAACACTTATCTTTTTTATTTTAGCCATATTTAGTGGGTGTGAAGTGGTGCATCTTTGTGGTTCTGACATGCATTTCCCTGATGGCAAATGATGTTGGACATCTTTTATGTGTTTATTGCCCATTTGTATATCTTCTTTGAAGAAATGTTTATTCTTGGCCCATTTTTAATTGGGTTAACTGTCTATTTATTATTGAGTTGTAATAATTTTTTTATATATTCTAGATATAAACCCCTCATGAAATGTATGATTTTCAAATATTTTCTCCCATGCTGTGTGTGTCTTTTCACTTTCTTGGTCATATCCTTTGAAATACAGAAGTGTTAAATTTTAATGAGGTCCAGTTTATTTTTTCTTTTGTGGTATGTGCTTTTGGTGTCATATTTAGGAAACTAATCTAATCCTAGATCACAAGGATTTAGATCTGTTAAAGAAAATCAGTCAATGCCATCTTCCAAGTGAAAAGACTCAGTGTATGTGTAGTTCCCTAATCTGCAAAGAATGTGTAACATTGAACTCCTTAGTGATTATGACAGAGGAGCCATAATTTACTAAGGAAGGTTGGATAAGTACATTATTGTTCTGATAACTTGTCGACATTGATGAAGATGACTTACTGCAAGGAGTGATAGAGAGAAGGAAACTCCGAGCTCCTGGATGGCGGCGACTGCGACAGAGAGGCAGCATGTGCGCTGTTGCCCTGATCGAAGTTGGGACAACTGTGGGTGACCCTATGCACATCTAAACTGGGTTAGCTTTTATTTATTTTATTTTTGTTTTTAAATTTTATTTTTCAGTTATAGTTTACATTCGATATTATTTTGTATTGGCTTCAGGTATACAATGTAGTGGTTAGACAATCATATAATTTACAAAGAGTTCCCCTTGATATTTCCAGTACCCACCTGACACCATTCCTAGTTATTACATTAATATTGACTGTATTCCCTGTGCTGTACTTTGCATTATGTGACTATTTTGTAACGACCACTCTGTACTTCTCATCCCTTCAACTTTTTCACCCGGTCTCCTCCCCTTCCTCCCCTCTGTTCTCTGTATCTATGAGTCTGTTTCAATTTTGTTTATTTTGTTTTTTAGATTCCACATATAAGTGAAATCATATGGTATTTGTCTTTCTCTGACTGGCTTATTTCACTTAGCATAATACCCTCCAAGTCCATCCATCTTGTTGCAAATGGTGAAATTTCATTCTTTTTTTTATAATCCATTTTTTAAATAAGTTTCACTTAATTAAGTAGTTTAACAAAATGTTTTCCATCTGAATATTTTTACTCAAATCATGTATCCAAGGAGGTCTTTCAGAAAGCAACTATTTAAAAAATTAAAAAATATGAAATTCATTGATTATAATGTTATCACAACATAGATTCGCCCTTTCTCCTGTGTCTCACATCTCTTAGGCAAAAAGAGATGTCTCTGGTAGGACTACTTTTCTCATACTGGTGAGTGACTTGACATTGATAACATTTTTAATACTATTAGCAGTTATTATCTGTGATGACCTAGCTGAGGGAAAGGCTTTTAACAATACTGACCTCTTCTCACATTCTCCCACTTACTAAAAAAAAGTCTCCCATTTCTCAACCTTGGGAAAAATAATTTTTTGTTTTAAAAAATATTTATCGAGCACTTGCTGTGTATCAGACAAGGTAGATGCAATAAAAAACAAAACCAATACGTTTTTTAACCCCAGGAAACTCATATTCTAGAAGGGGTCTCTGATAAGAAAACAAGCAATTACAACACACCGTATTGATGGGAGAAGTATAAGCAGCCTTTGGTGCACATCGGTGAGGTGCTTAAGCCAAAGCCGAGGAGTGAGGAGCCATGACATAACATAGCATAATGTTTAATCGGTCTGTTGTTGTATGACTTTGGGGTGCTGGAGTCCAGATGCAGCTCCAACATCTAACTCTGTTACCATGGACACATTTCTTAATCTTTACCACCGTTAGTTTTCTCATATTTAAAATGAGGACAATAATAGTACTCATTTCATTGGTTCCCATAACAATACATGAGTTAATAATACACATTGCTTAGCACAGTTCTTTAGTAAACAATAAAAATGGCAATTCATTATTATTATTCTGAGAGCTGAGGGTTTAGTAGGAATTAAGCAGTAAACGGAGTGGTCAATGTCAGGAGAGGAATATTCCAGGCAGAGAGAGTACGGTGCATGCCTGGAGGCAAAACAGATCAAGGAGAGTCTGAATAACTAAAGGAAATTAAATATGCTATAATTCAGAGTAGAGGAGACTGGAGAAAAATAGATTTGGCAGGAGAGGTAGACAGGGACCAGGTCATAGCCTGTTTGGCCTTTATTCTAAGTATGCAGTGTCATGAAAAGCTTTCGTGCAGGGCGCTGACATGACCAGATTTGCATTTTAGATCATTCTTACAGTAATTGAAAAAATGGATTAGAGGAGAAGATTGGAGTTAGGGAGACTAGTAAAACTCTTTTATTAAAAAGCAGCCCTATTATAGAGACTTCCATTTTTAAAATGGCCAAGTAAAAATGGCACTGTACTCTTCTCTCGGAAATCACTGGAAGGCAACAAGAGCAAAAAACGCAAATTCAATCTATGAATAGAAATGAGATGAACTCTGGGACCTTGAACCACAATATATGGGAGAGGGTCACTGAGAGCAGTTATGGTCAAATAGGGGTATAAACAGACACAGAAGATGCTGTTTGCATCTGCATATTTCAGGAAAAAACTGGCATAAATGAACATTTTCTTACTTGGAATAATCGGAATGTGCACTGGGAATATACCTAGACCTAGTTCAGACCAGTGAGAAGCAGTGACCTAAGTCTGCCTGGAGAGTCACCCTGCTAAGCCGGATCTGAGTTTCATCTTTCATTTTACAGGTGAGATAGGGCTGAGGAGAGAGACTCGGTTGGTGAGAGGGGTGGAGAAGAGAGGTTCTGCCCTAGAGCCACCACCTGCGTTGGCTCGAAGGCAGAAGCACCTTGTAGGCCTGAGCGTGTGCGTGAGGAGCATGGCTGTGAACCGGGAGCCGCCCCGCTGGTCAGAGCTTGGCCCTGGCTCCTTTCTCTCGTCAACACCCTGCCCTAGTGCCCACATGGAGAGCTCGCCGCATTCAGACCTGGGTGCTGATCAAACAGGAGTCGACACAGATCCCTGTAAATGTACCAAGACATTGCAATGGAGCACATAAAACATTCCACCAAGCATGCTGTCATGAGTTAAAAGAGAAATCAAAACAACACACATTAGTCATGTGCGTTCTCTGCAAATAAGGCCTCAAAGCAGAGCTCCAAGGACTCAGGGTGGATATCCCGAGGCCGCAGACAGGACAGAGAGGAACCAGCCTGTGTTTCTGACTTCGTCCCTGAGTACACCTGACCGGTCATCTGTCCCAGAGTTCAATCTGTACTCTTTACTCATGTGTATTATTAGTTCACCGTTTTCCCTCTAAGATAACTTTTTCCTTGTGTATTTTTGTTGAAGGTATATCCATTCATTCTTCCCGACCCCATTCATTTACCACCTGCTGAGGAAGCTCTCCTGGGGCAAACCTTCCCCTTGCTCCTATGTCTTCAAATTTGTTCCATAACATTCTGACCATTTTCTTTCCACTTTGCTTCGTGGTGTATATGTCCATGCACCTTTCGCCTCACATGCAGACATCATGTCATTTTAATTTTGGTATACTCCACCTGCCTTCTCGTTCCCAACTTTTGCACATTCTGGATGCTCAGGAAAAATGTTTAGACTGCATTGAGGACTCTGTGACTCCTCTGCAGAACTTTGGCGATATAAAACTGAATAGAAAGCTGAAGTTAGAAGCCAGAGGGATTAACCACACATATTTAAGTAGTAGTGGACCTGAACTACCCTTGAGACTTGTACTTTTAAATGGCCTTCTTCACTTATGACTTATTAGTTTCTTTTTTGGTTTGTTTTTGGAGTTTTGTTTTTTTTTAAATTTATCTTTATTGTTAAAAGTATTACATATGTCCCCCTTTCCCCCCCATTGACCCACTCCACCCTGCATTCCCCCACCCCAGCCAGGCCTTCATCACACTATTGTCTGTGTCCATGGGTTATGCATATAAGTTCTTTAGTTAATCTCTACCCACCCACCCCACCACCCCTACCTTCCCTCTGAGATTCATCAGTCTGTTGCATGCTTCTATGTCTCTGGATCTATTTTGTTTATCAGTTTGTTTTGTTAATTAGATTCCACTTTCAGTTTCAGTTTTTAAGTCTATTTATTTTGCAGTTTATTACAATTGATGCAAAATTTAAAAAGTGAAACATTGTACTTAATATGACTGATTTCCCAAAGGGACTAGATTATGAATACAAATAAATATGTTACCTGAGACATTAATGCAAATTTTGAAACATTTTTTGAAAACGTATGAGTATTTCGAAAAAAATATTTGAGTGGGAAAACTTTTATTTTTTTAAGATAAATCACTTAGCCAACTAAGATGTCACCTTTGTGTGCACTACACAATTTATTCCACCAGAGGGCAGCAATACCTCACGATTGCTTCAGGCAGGAGTAAAGGGCTTTGAGATTATCCTTTGAATACAGTTTCCGATGCAAAATTGGACAGAATGCATTTGCCATTAATTTAAAAAATCCCATATATTTGTTTAAATTTCTGGCCAAGTGTAAGTTAAGCCCTATTATTTATTACCTGTTAAATTTAGTAAAACAAATTGTGTCGTGTGGCAGAATAATTTTCTTACCTTAATTTTCAATTTCATTTCCAGTTTTATTTTTTCACACTGCAAACATGCGTTAAGCTCTGTTCCATGCTTGGCACTACACTTTTCCTGGCAATACAAAGGTGACTAAGGCATAGCCCCTGCTGCAGAGAACCCTGTTTCATTTGATTAAAATAAATTGTTTTAGTATTTCTATACTATATAAATATGGGATACAGATAGGCATAATAATACACAGCATGCATTGAATGCTTGCAGTGTGCACTGTTATAAAGGCTCTCTTCTAAGTGCTTTGCTTCTATGATCTCACTACTCACAACAACTCTAACAGGTAGGCATTAATATTCCCATTTTACAGGTGGGAAATGGAGGTGCAAAGAGGTCAAGTGCCTTGCCAAGCATCTCACAACGTTTAAGTGGTGGAGCCACCATTGGAACGCAGGCAGTTGTAATACAATGCCCACACTCTTCAGCAGCGCGCTGTATACCGTTTCTCACAGAAGCTTCATTCTCAGAAAACAGTCACTTGCAGAGAAATGAAACGTCCTGGGAAATAAATTGCATCATATGAATCAAGTGCGTCCTCTTGAGGTCTAGGGTGGAGTCTCAATAAAGGTCCTTCTCTTTCTCACCTGGATTCTGAACAGTTTGAGAAATAAAAGAGTTGGGAAACAGGGCCAAAATATCACCAAACCTTCTGACTTGGCTGTAGGTCTGTTAGCCTGATGGCCTTGCAGATACTGAGCCCCTGAGTCAGCAGGCTACCCCACTCACCCCCCACAAAGGGAAGCCCCTGTTTAGGGTAAGCCTCACCCCCAACCCTCCCTCCAGGGCTGGCTCCCACGGGGGCAGAGTCCCTGGGGGAGCAGTGAAATGAATGCTCCCTATAAACACCTCACTCCCAGAAGGAGGGGAGGCTCTGAGTCAAGCCTGCTCAGTGTGTCCTCCCAAATTTACCACTCAGACAAATCTCCTCTGAGAGAGAGAAGCCAGTGACTACAGTTAGTGAGTTCCTTCTGGGAAGAAATATCAGAAGTGTGGAGATGCATACCCCCTAATATTCTCTAGTTCTTGCCAGCTATTTACTAGTTAATTTTTTTTGAGAAAGACATTGTGATAGAATAATAGTCCCCCAAACATGTCTATACCCCAATCCTGGAACCTGTGAATGTTAAGTTATATGTCAAAGAGGAGTTAAGGTTGCAGATGGAATTACGTTTGCTAATCAGATGACTAAAATGAGAGGTTATATTGGATTATTCAGGTGTATTACGGACTGAATGTTTGTGTCCCTCCAGAATTCATGTGTTGAAACCTCAACTCCTAATGCTGGTATTTGAAGGTGGGTGTTTAGGAGGTCACTGAGTTTGGATTAAGTCACGACAGCAAGGCCCTTGTGGATTAGTGGAAGGGAAAGGGGAAAGGGAAGGGGAAAGGGAAGGGGAAGGGGAAGGGGAAGGGGAAGGGGAAAGGGAAGGGGAAGGGGAAGGGGAAGGGGAAAGGGAAGGGGAAGGGGAAGGGGAAGGGGAAGGGGAAGGGGAAAGGGAAGGGGAAGGGGAAGGGGAAGGGGAAGGGGAAGGGGAAGGGGAAGGGGAAGGGGAAGGGGAAGGGGAAGGGGAAGAACTACCTCTTTCTCCATGAGCACTACAGAGGAAAGGCCCCATGAGCACACAGTGAGGAGGCAGCCGTCTGCAAGCCAGGAAGAGAGCGCTCATGAGAACTGGATCCACTCTGTCTTGCTGGCACCCTGATCTTGGGCTTCCAGCCCCCAGAACTGTGAGAAACCAGTGCCTGTTGTGTAAGCCGCTCCGTCTGTGGTAATTTGTGACAGCAGCCTGAGCTGAGACAGGTAGGTACAATGTAGTCACCCTTAAAGTGGAAGAGGGCCCTGGCTGGGCGGCTCCGCTGGTGGGAGCGCCGTCCCGCACAACAGAAGGCTGTGGGTTGGCTTCCCCGGCAGGGCACATGCCTAGGTTGTGGGTTCAACCCCTAGGTGGGGCGCGTACCGGAGGCAACTGGTTGATGTTTCTCTCTCATGTGGATATTTCTCTCTCTCCACCCCCTTCCTCTCTCTCAAAATCAGTAAAAACATATCCTCGGGTAAAGATGTAAAAAAAGTGGAAGAGGCTTATGGAAGGGTTGAGATGGCAGCGTGACAAAGACGTGGCCCAAAAGGTGTGTGAAAACAGACCGTGTGCAAATTGGTGTCTGATAAACCTGAGACTCCTGGTCCAGAAGAAGGTGGGGGATGGATTAGAAGGCCTGAGGCTCCAGGAGAGAACTCACAGTCACCCTCCCTGCCTGGGGCCCCATGGGATGAAATGGGGCCTGTGGGACACACACAACATTTTGTGGTGTGTAAGCCAGTCGAGGTCTATGTCACGCTGTTTCCTTTTGCTCTGCCTTGGCATTGAACAAAGGTGGGACTGACTGACCAGCCGTACTGCTGGGCGTAAGGGGAAGACACACTTTTGAGGTAGAGAGCTGAGTGCGAAGCAGTGGGAGTAGAGATGGTTCTGGGAGGCAATCTTCCCTGGGCCCCGAGCATCCCTGTGTGCTCCTGCTGCGCACACTTTCGAGAAGTAAACGGACCTGAAGAATGAACGTGGATTTCTTGGCTGTAAGAAGGTCTCATTCACCAGGTCCGATAACTCCGAGTCAGGCAAGGCTTCTCCAATAGAGGTTGGAGCAATCCTGTTGATTCTGACCCATATCGACCTCCTTGGTTCATGGGTTCATTTCTTGGAAAAATGAGGTTTGTGTAATTTTCTTTGCAGTGAATCTTTAATAGTGCATGGCGCCTAGTGTGAAGGAGAGGCCATCAGCAAAAAGAAAGATGACACCTTCTCAGGCCTGAGTGGGAACCATAATGTGAAGAGCACTGTGTGTGTGCACGCGTGTGTGTGTGAGATTCAGTTTCTGACTGTCAGTGGTTAAAGAATAATTTTGTTTGGGTTTTGACTTTGATACTTTTTCTTACCTCACTTCTTGTGTGAAATTGAATTTCGTCAACTTTTAGAAATGAGGTGGGTTTTAGGAAAGTTGTTTTTTGTTTTTTAATCCTCACCCGAGGCTATTTTTTCCCATTGCTTTTCAGAGAGTGGAAGGGAGAGAGAGAGAAACATCGATGTGAGAGAAACACATCGATTGCTTGCCTCCTGCACTAGGCCCAACCAGGACCAGGGTTTGAGCCTGCAATTGAGGTACATACCGGAATCGAACCCAGACCCTTCAGTCTGCAGGCCGATGCTCTAACCACTAAGCCAAACTGGCTAGGGCAGGAAAGCATTTTTTAAATTATTTCACAGAGCTCCTTATTTTATGTGATGTTACAAGTATGGTGACTTGCTAAAAATAGTAAATTATCTCATTAATATTCTTATATTGATTTCATGTTGAAAGAATAATATTTTGGATATAGTGGATTGAATAAAATATATTATTAAATTAAAAATAGAGTTACTTGCTTTCTGGGGCTTTCTGCTTTGTTTACCTGCCCTGCTTTGGTCTCGATGTTCCGTTTCCCTCTTCTGCTCTATTCTGATCGCATTCCCAGCACTTTCTCTGCATTGCTCTGCCCTCTCCTGGCACTCCTAGCTCCAATCAGCATCTCCGTCCTGGAGGACCTGAACTGGTAAAGGGGTTTTGTTCTCAAGACCATCAGAAGCTGGCTGATTGCTGCTTTCTTTTTCTTACTAAAGGAACATTAATACCATGTAAGTTGTGGCTGTTAGTGGTTTGCTGTCTCCCATCTATATTCAGTGGTTTGTAAACATACCTTGTCATCGATTTTTAAATGAATGTTGTTCATGGGGTTTTGACTTTGCTATTTGGTTGCTCTTCCTGTTTTTTGTGAGGATTTGGAAAAATAGAAAAATTATGCTGCAACTGCCCTGGTCTTCCTGGGATCCATATGAAAACTCTTATCAACTGTAACCATTTATTTTTAATATTTTTACTGATTTCAGAGAGAAGAGAGGAGAGGGAGAGAACAATAGAAACATCAATGATGAGAGAGTCGTCATTGATAGGCTGCCTCCTGCACGCCCCCAACTGGGGATCAAGACCACAACCCGGGCATGTGCCCTGACAGGGAATCGAACCGCGATCTCCTGGATCCTAGGTCGATGCTCAACTGCTGAGCCACGCTGGCCGGGCTCAGCTGTAACTATTAATATCATTCGTTTCGTCAGTGTATCCCTGCCACATGCTGTCTCTGATGAGGTGATTTTAAGGGCTTTAAAATGTCTTAAGATCATTTTCCTGTTATATCCAGGCAACCTTCTGACCCCAATTTGATTTCTCTCTCAGAGGCAATTACGTTGATTAGCTGAGATGAGGAGATACCCTTAGTTGTTCTGTTTCTCCTGATAAATTATTTACATAGTCAACTCGGGCTCACCCTTAGTTTGGGCCTACCACGCGTGCCAGGCACTGTGAGCCAGGGACAGAGGTCCACACTGAAGAAGCTGGTGGCCAAGCACATTGGTGTGCTGGAATTACTCATCTGTCCTTCCCTCAGATCACGTCAGACCCCTGAAAACAACCTCTGGCGAAGGGAAGGAATTATGGCTCTCTGTCAAAGCCTTATGAAAAACACTAGTGAAATTTCTGGTAAGTAGAAATAAAAACTGTTACCGAGCCCCAAAGTAATGTGGAAGACAAGACTTTGCTTTCAGTGTTGATCTCAAAATATAGGTGCGTCGAGTTATTTAATGACCCAAGTTTTTCCTAAGAGGTAGGGTCAACCAGAGTAATTTTAAGAGTCTGTTGAAAAAGGCCCCAAAAGCCCAAATATGTGACTGGGCAACAGCTTCTGCAGGGAGCTACGCACCATGCAGGGTTAGCTCTTCCTGAGGCCGCCCCCGGGCACAGAGCTGGCGCAGGGGGCTGCCCGGGGGCAAGAGGACAGCGCCGGGGTCGCGGGTGGGACAGGCGCTGCCGGCAGACGGCGCCGAGCGGCCTTCATTTTCTTGTGTAACGTTAAGATATTTAGTGTGTGAACTGTATGATACAGCATTTCCTGTTATTAGATTGTTAATGTATCTGTGTGATATTATATACAGATATATGTTCAGAGTGGGGCAAAAGTACATTTACAGTTGTGAGTATGTGAAACACAGTTTATTCTTGTATTCTTATTTATTAATTATTGTATTATTTTCCATTGGAATAACTGTAAACCTACTTTTGCCCCACACTCTGTGTGTGTGTGTGTGTGTGTGTGTGTGTGTGGTGTGTGATGGATTGAATGTGTATGTCCCCCCCAAATTTATATATGAAAATCCTAACCCCCAAGGTGATGGTATTTAAAGGTGGGGCCTTTGGGAGGTAATTAGGCCCTGAGGGTTAATCCCTCATCAATTGTACTAACATCTCCTTACAAAAGAGGCCCCGAGAGGGTCCCAAGAGCACACACCGAGAAGAGGGCCGTACATGAGGAGGCGGGCTCTCACCAGACACCGAATCTGCTCGCACTTTGATCCTGAACTTCCCAGCCTCCAGAACTATGAGAAATAAATTTCTGCTGTTTGCAAGCCACCCAGTTTATAGTATTTTGTTCTCGCATCCTGAACAGACCAAGACCACATAGATACAAAATATTTTTGCAAGGGGGCTTGTGCTGTTGATCAGGTAAATTCGTTATTCCCAGGAGGGCTGGAATTAGGAATAAACTATATAGGAATAGTCCATGAAGTTAACTAGGGCAATCAATGAAAAAATTCACAGTTTATGGTGCTACATTTGCATTTAAATTACCAATTTAGGCTGCTTGATTATAGCTTTGTTTTAAAATGTAACCCTAACAATTGATTTTGAAGCCGTATAAACCTTACCTAGTACTAGTCTTTGTATGCCCCCTTCCTTGAGACAAGACAGTTTTGTTAGTTTATCTGTTAGTTTGCTTTTCTTTGCCATGTTGGTCCCAGAAGCATACTAAATTGACATTTTCAGAGAAAGTTTATCATGCCTCCCAGATCCTTCTCTTAGGATTTCAGTACAATTTAGTTTTTTTGTTGTTATAAATATTTGAACATACAAACTCTGAAGACTAAACATAGAAGAACAGAATTTCATGTTGTAATCAATGAAATTTACAGTGGCATCAATTATTCTGAAATATTCAAGAGTGAACATGATTGCTATTGCACTTTGCGAAATTTAAGGATATATGGTAAGCATTGAATTTTGGCATAGTATTTATCTGTTGAAGGATAGTATAGATATAATCCCATAAAACGTATTACATTAATTATAAGGATGCTATTGAGGATATGATTTAATACATTATAAATTATTTTCTATATGAGTACTCATGGAAGAAATTTGTTTGTTCTTGGTACCTGGAATAGTTACACAGCTCCTAAGCTTTTATTTGTTTACCTATTAAGGGCCTTATATTTTATAATTGATCATGTTCCTCTTTGCAATGCCTGCCAGGAAGCTCAGAGCTAAATTTATAACCGATCCATAGTAAGTTTGGGGGATATTACAGCATACCTTATCTGTCCTTTCATCTTGCTTTTACTCTGCTATTATTTCTTGCCTATTAATATTTTGTTATAACTTATTACTTTTTTATTCTTTGGTAAGCCTCTGAATTTTAATTAAGAAGTTTGAATAAAGCAAGGAGCTCATATAAATAATTACAGGTGGTAGGCATTTACATAGTCGAACTCATTTGTTCTGGCTGGTGCTGAACATGGGCCCACAGGAGAAAGCGGTAAGTTCTCTGAGCTCTATGTGAGATCTCAGGTCCCAGGACCCCTGATATAGGAGGAAGCAGGAGGTCAGGCTTCTCAGTTTCTCTCCTTGGAGCCACCACATCTCAGGTGTTCCAAACTCTCTCCTTTTCCTTCCCTGTTCTCCATTTTCAGAGCTTGCCTTAGCAGCACAGACAAGAAGTGCATTACAAGGGGAGGCTTCTTGTCCCCAAATATCTTCCCCTGCTGCCTAAAATCCCACCAGACCTAGTATACTTGGACCGAGACGCCAATGCCTACGGAAGGACTAAGAACTGGGTCGTCCTACTTCCTTCCACAAGGAGGTGTGGATAGGGAACAGCATTTAGAAAGCTGAAAGGGACTTTAGAGAGCCCAAACGACTCTCCTTTTATAAATGAAGAAATCGAGTCTCCCTGAGCTGAAGTGATTCGCTCAAAGGCATACAGTTTATAAATGTTAAAAACCAGGAATAGAACTCCTGGCTCCAAACCCAGTGTATGTCAGAAAATAGATTTTTAAAGAAACTGTATGGCATGGTACAGTTCTTTATATATATAGGGTGTTCCAAAAAATGTATACACACACTTTGAATAATTATAAAGAAGGTGTTTATTAAAATACATTTCATTTTCAATATTGAGCTATCAGCTGTTACAGTGTGTATACATTTTGGGGGTCACCTGTATATGTAGTCCATCGTCTATATAAACCACTCCACTCCACCCAGCAGTGTCACCCGTAGGAGCTGGCAGGGAGCAGCCGCTCTGTGGACTCAGGGGCCACCCAGGTATCACGATCATGACGATGAGGGTGGAGATCCAGCAGAACATGAAGACGTGGACTGGGAGGCAGAATACATGAGAACAAGTCGCAACGAAGTGTAGAGGGAAAGGCGTAAAGGGTGAGATTACCAAGAGAAGCAGAAGCAGATGGGAGAGATAGGGGCAAAAATAGAAGAGACACAGAAAAAGAACAGAAATGAGCAAAATAAAAACATGAGCAACTCGACTACAGGGATGAAAAGTGAGTAAGAAAGAGAGGGACTCAGGAACGTGACATGAGAGAGAGGAGGAATCTCCAGGGCAGTCAGATGTAGGCCGCAGGTGGAACCACACATTCGGTGATGAATGTTTAAAATATGGTGTATTCATGATATCTTGTAAGTTGTTGAGAGGCACCAATATTTTGCCCTAAGTGAAAATTAATACATTAAAAAAAAGCAAAACCAACAAATAAAACCCAAAACATCCTGGGTAAAATTTTAGTAGGAGGAAATTCATTAATATATAAATAGATTTTTGGTCTGCAGGGAATTAGTTAAATGGGGATAAAAAAACAACTGTCACCCTAGGTATAGTCTATCTTTCTTTAAAGATGCAAATGAAGCATTGGATCCCAAATATTACTTAGGAAAAGAAAGTTACAATTAGCTGCTATAATAACATGCTCTTCGGTTCTTGCTTTGTTTCACAGTGGCTTTAATTAAAGGCCCAGCGATGTGGGAAATTCACATTAATTATTCATCTGCAAACATTTACATAGATTTCCCTGTCCCCCTTCAATAAATTACAACCTCACATATACATAATTTAATCAAATGACTAAAAATACACCATCTCCAGCTTCTGCCCCATCCCTCTGGGCTTTGTCTCTTCAATGTTATTTGTTGCTGGAGAAGACCTCCCGCTGTTATTAAGGAGAGAAGGTCTGTCTGCTGGAATTGTAGATGGTGATTACTTTTTTCCACACTGTCATGCTGATTGGTACAAAGCTGTGGTTTTCAAATGTCCTTAATTTTGGGAGGGAGCAAGATCAGAGGTACCAGAGAGTTGTGCTATTATTATAGCTAACACAAAGTTAGGATATATTAATAGGAGCATGATATTCAAGAACAAAGTGGCAATTTCTCCCATAATCCTCAGAGTGTGAAGAAGCAAAGCTTCAACTACTAAGCACAGAAAAGTCAAAAAAAGGGGAACGTCCAGGGATTACAGCCAAGAGACAAGCATGAGCACAGTTAGAGAGCCAAGTGCAAAACCAGAAATGCCATTTAAGAAAAACGCCATTCTAGAAGGCAGAGGTGCAACTTGATAAGTAGGTACTTAGTAGGTCTGCAGTGTGGCCTAACTCTTAGAGGTACATTGGCAAACAGTTAAATGCAAGGATTCATAAAGGATGGTGATGGGAAAAGCCTGGATTTTGGAGCCAGCTGGACCTGAGTTCAAATCTCAGCTCTGATTTTTAGACACTTGAACTTCTCAAAGTCTTATTAATTTTGGTAGGTAATGTCTTAGCCCAGTATCATTTGATTACACAGAGCAGAAACCAATTCAAACCAGATTAACTATAGCATGAAACAAAGGAATCTCACAGAACACATATACCCTACAAAAATAGAGCCTAAGCTTTATGGAAATCGGAACATTTTCAGGCAGCTTTTTCTTTTTCTGTGTGTGTTCACCTGAGTCTTTTATTTATGATTCTTGTGAAAGATTTGTATTTCCTGAAGAAATTAAAGAGGCCCTAAATAAATGGATGGGTGTCCCATGTTCATGTATTTAAAAACTTGATGATGTAAGATGGCCATATTCCCCATACTGATCCAGAGATTCAACACCATCCTTATCAAAATTCCAGCTGAATTCACCTGTCTGGAAACTTATTCCGTCAGGCCCAGCTCACATTGTTACCTCCTCTCCAGGACTTCCCTGACTCTCCATGTTCCTGACAGTGTAATTGTAATTGGTCCTTTGTGTTTTCTTAGTCCCTTTAGGCCTCTGTGGAGCTATTTTCTAATGGTTTAAGTGTATCACCAGAGGACTTACAAGTATTCGCCATTTTCCTTGCGACTTAAGCCCACACTCTTACATACAGTGCAAAAATCCAAAACCCAAACAACAACAACAGAAAAACAACCCGCACACCCCGAAATGCCCATATACTCTAAAGATAGATACTTGGATGCCACCTACACTTCAGATCTGAGATATGATTCTTAGACGTCCAGGTAGACACCCGGGGAAAGTTTTAAAAATTAAAATCCCCTTAAAGTACTTATGTATTTTTTAAAAAAATATATCTTTATTGATTTCAGAGAGAGGAAGGGAGGGGGAGAGAGAGAGAGAGAAACATCAATGGTGAGAGAATCATCATTGATCAGCTGCCTCCTGCGCCCCCTGCTGGGGATGGAGCCCGCAACCCGGGCATGTGGCCTGACCGGGAATCGAACCGCGATCTCCTGGATCCTAGGTCGATGCTCAATGTCTGAGCCCCGCCGGCCGGGCAGTACTTACATGTTCTTGTTGAGGGTTCTTTATGGATCTGTTTCCCCTTGTAAAGTGCAGATACTTCCCAGGATCCATGCGAGGGTTAAAGGAGATAACACCAAGCGCCCAGCACCTAGTAGGGGCTCAACAGCTGTTCCCCTGCTACCCAGCGCCTCTCCTCCAGAGCTGCCTCGTCCTTCAGGGAGCCGTACTATATGGAATTTCAGAGCTGGGGAGAAACAGAGCTCCATTTCATTGCCATGACGACAGAATCAGAGACCTGAAAAATTTCCTCCCGAAACAGTGAGTGACTGTTAATAAAGTCGCACCTTTTTAATTGGTGGCAAGTATGTGATTTTCTTCTTTCTCTTTCCCCTTTGCTTCATCTGGTTCCCTAATTGTATTTATTTACTCCGAAAGGACCAAAAGAAGTTGGTGATTGATTTTCTACACACTGAGAAAATGCTAACAATGATATCCAATACTTTTATATCACCTACCTTCTAAGTGCTGCCTGCAGAACATCATCGAAGGCACCTGGGTTGTTATTATCTGAGAATTAGACACTTTCATTATCAGTACCTGCATTTTCAGATGCTTTTAAGCTATATTTATATTTTATTCATAAAATCTCAGAGAGTTATGGTCTAGTCTTTCTTTCACCCTCTAAATAGGATCATTTCCAAAGGGAATTTTTCTGCTTTGTTTTGACACACCTAAAGCTGACTTAATTCATTTCCATGGTAATAGATTTTATTCCTTCATACTTTTTGTGGTCTTAATTACCAATCCAATCTACTAAAACTCAAGGCTCTTCTCTCTCTTATGAAAGATTTAGAAAATAGTCGTCACTAATATATCTTTATATGCTCTAATTAAGAAAGGTCCCGTTATGATCTCTTCATTATGATTAAAAAAACCTTGTCTTTTTATCACATGATAGAGTACAAAGCTATTTTAAAATAATATGTTCTACTTAAAACATATTTTTTAAAAGTTGCTTTGAAAGCCTGATTTAAAAATAAAATGTTTTATTGACTTGAGGGGAGGAGGGAAAGGGAAAGAGAGAGAGAAACATCCATGAGACAGAAGAACATCAATCAGCTGCCTCCTGCTTGCTCCCTACTGGGGATCAAGCCTGAAACCTGGGCATGTGCCCTGACCCGAAACTGAACCAGCAAACTTTGGGTGCACAGGATGACGCTTAACCAACTGAGCCACACCAGACAGGGCAAAAGCCTGATTCCTTAAAAGCAGTTTAGCAGAGACCTGTAACCAGAGTCAGGCTTCAGAACAAGTAAAGATGTCATTTACTGAAAATTTCTTACTTGACAGAAGAAAGGAGTAACAGAGGAACATGTTGCCAGTAAAATTATTTTTTTCTCATGATAAAAGATCACTACAGATATGGAGGTCATGCTTTTTGCATGCAAATATGAAATTGCAGAACTCTCTTTGGGCTTTTGATAAAGCTTTGGAGCAGAAAATAATCTTTTTCTTGTGCAGTTATAGAGAAGAATTTATTAGTTAGATAAGCAAGAAGCTAAAAGAAGTGCTAAGAATGAAACTAGCAAAGATTGCTAGCTGCCCACCTAATATACATTCTCTTCTTTTTCCTTAATAAGGGAAGTGCAGTTTTCTTGGGGGCAATATTGTATTCAGGTTAACAAATATTACATTTCCCAGTCTTCCTTATAGATAGAAGTGGACAAGTGATGCAATTTCAGTCAATGAATGAAATTTTGTACAAGTGGAAGTTTAAGGTTAAAACTTCTGGGGATACTTCTTAAAGGGATTAATCCATGGCTAGGATGCCTTTTCTGCCCTATGGGGGTCTGTTTATCTTGCAGAGGTGAGGGAAAGCTGTGAAAATCACAGGCACCTCAACGCAAACCTCGGTCTTGTCATAGTTTCTTTGATGAGGTCAGTGTTGCTTGA